>NC_090448.1:476867564-486867564 GCF_031143425.1 Pleurodeles waltl | reverse complement strand
TGTGTGGCTAATTGGTGACTCTGGTTACCCCAACCTGTCATGGCTACTGACCCCAGTGAGGAATCCCAGGACAAGGGCAGAGGAACGGTAAAATGAGGCACATGGGCGGACTAGGAGGGTGATCGAGCGGACCTTCGGCCTCCTGAAGGCCAGGTTCAGGTGCCTCCATATGACAGGTGGATCCCTATTCTACTCACCAAAGAAGGTGTGCCAGATCATCGTGGCCTGCTGTATGCTTCACAACCTGGCTTTGCGACGCCAGGTGCCTTTTCTGCAGGAGGATGGTCCAGATGGTGGTGTTGTAGCAGCTGTGGAGCCTGTGTATAGTGCAGACGAGGAAGCCGAAGAGGACGACATAGACAACAGGAATGCAGTAATACAGCAGTATTTTCAATGACACACAGGTAAGATTCCAACCCGGCATATTACATATACTTAACCCCTACTACCTCTCTCCTGTCTGACCTTTTCCACCAGTGTATGGTAACTGAGTTGTGACTTTCCCTTCCAATTTCAGAGATGTGGGCCCCACTGCGTGACATCTGCTTTGTTTCCCCATGGACTACAGCTGTGTGACAGTGGTATGTTGGCATCACAATGTAAATATGCATTTTTGGCACTGTAATGTCTAATACATTTGTTCAAACTCACAGCCAGACTCCTGATTGTTTTGTGCAATAACTGTGTTTATTTCAGTGCTCTATATTGGTGGGTGATTGCAAATCGGTGAGGGGTGATGGTGGAGGATTGTCCATGGCAGAGTCCAGACTATTAGTATCACAGGTGCATTGTCCAAATGCCTGTGGAAAGTGGAGAATGGGCAGTATAAAGATGGACAGGGTGTCAATGTGGGACAGTGGGATGACAATCAGGGAGGTATCCTTTCCTGGCGGGGGTCTTGGCATCTTACTCTGTCTTTTTCCTGGATCTCAGGGCCCGCTTGCGGGATGGTTCTCCTTCTGCAGGGGGTGGGGTGCTGGTGGCCTGTTGGTCCTGTGGCGGGGCCTCCTGTCCACTAGCGCCGGCAGAGGTGGTAGGCAGTTCTTGGTCCATGCTAGTGTCAGGGGCCCTTTGTGGTGCCACAGTGTTCCGCAATGTGGTGACTACCTGATTCAGAGCCCCTACAATGGTGCCCAGGGCGGAACTGATGTTTCGTAGTTCCTCCCTGAAGCCCAAATACTGTTCCTCCTGCAGAATCTGGATATCCTGAAACCTGGCCAGGACCGTCACCATCGTCTCCTGGGAGTGGTGGTAGGCTCCCATGATGGAGGAGAGGGCCTCGTGGAGAGTGGGTTCCCTGGGCCTGTCCCCCCCCTGTCGCACAGCAGCCCTCCCAGTTCCCCTGTTTCCCTGGGCCTCTGTACCCTGGGCCGTGTGCCCACTACCACTGCCCCCAGGTCCCTGTTGTTGGGGTGGTGGGTTAACCTGGGTGCCCTGTAGTGGTGGACACACCGCTGATTGACGTGTCCTGGGGACAGAGGTATGGGCCCGCTGGGTGGGTGCTGTGCTGGTGTTCCCAGAGGGGGGAAGGTCTGCTATGGGCTGTGGCTGTCTGAGGGGAACCGACTGTCCAGAGGTCCCCGATGGGCCGGGCTGGTCATCTAGATCCAGGTCAACAGAGGTGCTGTCCTCACTGTGGGCCTCTTCTGGGGGTGGAGTGGACATTTGTGGACCCTCCTGCGCGGTGACGTGGCGTTCGGGTCCTGCAGGGGTATAAAAGTATGGTTATTGCATTTGTGTGTGCCATAGCATGTAATGGGTGGGGGCCCGTGTACCCCAGTGCTGGCATTCCCGTGTGGGGGCTTTTGTGACGGTGGTTTAGTGGGGTGTATGGGTATCTGTAGTGGGTATGCTTTGTTGATGGGTGTCCATGCTTTGTCGCATGCAGGGCTTGGGGTTGGGATGGGTGGGCTGTGATGGGGAGACATTTGCAAGGAGCAGGATGTGATGGGGGTGAGGGTGACGGTGGGGGTATGAGTTAGCATGCTGGTGGGGTGGGGGGATGAAGTAGTGAAGATGAGACTTACCAGAGTCCATTCCTCCAGATACTCCTGCGAGGCCCTCAGGATGCAGGATTGCCAAGACCTGCTCCTCCCATGTTGTGAATTCTGGGGGAGGAGATGGGGGTCCGCCGCCAGTCTGCTGCACCGCAATGTTGTGCCTGGATACCATTAAACGTACCTTCCCCCGTAGGTCGTCCCACCGCTTCCTGATGTCGTTCCTATTTCTTGGGTGCTGTCCCACAGCGTTGACCCTATCGAACATTCTGCTCCATAGCTCCATCTTCCTGGCAATGGTGGTGTGCTGCACCTGTGTCCCGAAGAGCTGTGGCTCTACCAGTACAATTTCCTCTAACATGACCCTGACTTCATCCTCCGAGAACCTGGGGTGTCTTTGTGGTGCCATGGGGTGGTGTGGGTGATGTGTGGGGTGGATTGTGTGGTGATGTGTATTGGTGTGTTGTGTGAAGTGCGTGGAAATATTGCTGGGTGAAAGTAAAGTGCGCGTCTGGGTGCTCAGTTCTCTTTTTCTCAGTGCGTGGTCCCGATTCTGTAGCAGTGGGGGTTTGTGGGTGATGTGGGTGCGTGTTTTATATTGTAATGGGTGTGTGGGAGTGGTGTGTGTATGTGTATCAGGTGTGTGTATTTGTAATTGTCCAATGTGGCTGTGTTTTGTAAGTGTGTGTGTATTATGAGCGCGCCGGTGTGTACCGCCAATGGTATACCGCGGTTGAAAGACCACCACGTGGATTCGTGTGTCGTGATAGTGTGGGCGTATTTCTGTTGGCGTGACGGTGTAGGTTTGGTCATCGCCAGTTTCTCGCTGCCCTTTGGTGTTGCGGACTTTTGTGGATGTCTGTATTTTGGCGGTTTTCCTGTTGTGGGTCAGAATGACCGTGGCGGTTTGCCGCGGCGGTATGTTGGCGGTCTTCTGACAGCGGTAAGCGGCTTTTACCGCCAAGGTTGGAATGACCACCTATATCTCATTGAGAAAGGCCTATGCTGACCAAATTGTCAGATATTGTGCAGAGTGAGGTGGTGGAAGTGACACTGGTGAGACAAATCAAAGTTTCCTGATATCAGTGGTTGATACCTGGGATGAAATTAAAAGATTGCAGGAAGAGGCGACAACGGAAGAACACAGAAGTTAAAATAGAGCAGGTTGTGTACAAAGGGTAGAAGATGATGCCTGGATTTCAAATAAAGTAAAAGTAGTGATGCCAAATTGTTTGTTGACCTCTGTGGCTAGATATTACCAAGGTCAATTTAATCTCAGCAGAGATGCAATGATTTGCACATTTAAATAAGGGTGGTACAATCCCAGATTTAGGTTAATTGAAGAAGCAGTATGTCACAGATGTGTTACATGTCAACAAATGAATGTAGGAAAACGCTTTGTGGTTAAATCGAGCAACATAGGCAGATCAGGAGGCATATTTAACAGAATGCAACTTGATTTTTGTTGAAATGTCTGTAATGAATTGAAGTATGTACTGGTGATTGTGTGTGTGTTTTCACATTGGATAAAGGCTTATCCTACATGCAGGAATGACAGTCCTACTGTAGCTGAGCTGCTGCTTAGGGAAATAATACCTAGGTTTGATTTCCCGACTTCTTTGGAACCAGATAGAGGATCTCATTTTAATAACGAGATCATAAAGTTGTTGTGTGCAGCACTGAACATTGAGAAGAAATTGCACTGCAGTTACAGACCAGAGGAATCTGGACTAGTACAGAAAATGAATGGAACACTGAAAGCTCGATTGGCAAAGATTTGAGCCTCCATAACATTGAAATGGCTTGATGCGTCACCACTTGACCTGATGAGCATGCAAGCACACCTGTCAGAAAGACAGCATTGTTGCCACCTGTTCAGTGAGATTAACAGCAGTACCTGCTAATGCACTTATGAGCATAATAATGATTTAGCGCTGGATTATTGCAAAGGTCTGGCTGATGTGGTTCGCTCTTTATCTCATCAGGTTGAAGCAGAAACGGTTCAAATGGCTCAAAAGCAGTGTCACAGCTTGAAGGCTGGTGAATGGGTGCTTGTCAAGAATGGACCTTATCAAGTCATCTTAGTGACAACAGCAGCTGTGAAGTGTGCTGGTCTTTTGAACTGGCTTCATGCAAGCCACACATGCAAAGTTCCATGTCCTCTTGAAGATGCAGAGTTTGATCACTTAGGAGTAAATGCAGAAGGTAAAAGGGTTCAGATCAACCAAGCTGTGAGGGCTGGACTAGTGGCTGAAGCAGAATTTGTGCGAGATAGTGAAAATCCAAGCATCCCAAATGCAGATAAAGATGCAGGACAGCAAAGTCAAAGTCAACTAATTCCTGAGAACACAGCAAACACTGAGAATCAAGTTGCACCTGAAAGGAGTACTGTAAAAGGAGACCAATGGCCTGCATCCACATCTGACCTGGTTGCTGATAAGCTCCCACCTAAAACAGAAGCGGTTGAAGAATCAAATCAATTGAAGACAAAATTTGTTCAGTGAGAAGAACAAAAAGGAAAAGAGTGCAGAGCCGAAAATACTATCCACCTGAATGGATTTACCTTGTTGCAAATAAATGGGAGAATGAGTTTATAGCCTTTTGTTTTGACATGAGAATTTCGTTAAACATTTTGGAACTTAAAATCGTGTTTGAACTGAGTTTTGAAATAACTTTGCCAATCGATCAGCAGAGACACTATACACTGGAAGTGACAATAGATGATCATCAGACTGTGATTTATTAGAGACAAACCTTTTTTAACTATTTTGAGAATCTTTTGGTTGAACCTTGATGAACTTTCTAGAAGATCAAGAGCTGTTGTAAATAAGGGCAAAAAGACTTTTGAAAGCTGCTTTGAATTTTTGATTTTTGCTTGTTTTTGCTTGGTTTTGCTTTTGAATGTTCCCTTTTCTTTTTTCTCTTTCTGATTCTACAGAACCCAAGAACCCAGAACAAGGTAAACGTAGTATATGTAAAAATGTGTGCATGTATGCTATGAATGATTGTGCTCACAATCATACATAGGATGTATGATTGTGAAATTTTTTTGTTGTTGCAGGATTGAGTGTTTCATTGAAAGAAAATATGCAAAGCCCCGCAACTCCAGCGCAGGGAATAACAACATCTAAGCTGGATAGGTTTCTTAAGGATGAGAGATTGCTTCATTTAGACGATGCTAAGGGGGATTTGTCTTCCAACGGTTAATATAGTGTGCTGTATGATTATGTGGATACAATCAATGTACGTGACTGTTATGTGTGCAGCCAGATTCCTTTGTCAGTACAAAAAGGGCTTACATATCTCATCTTACCACTGACTTACATAATTAGTTGCAGCTTACTGTTAACTCAATTGTACAATCAAAAGTACATCCAGTATTTTTACTATAACTTTGACCTGGTTTCTCTCTTTTTCCCATTAATCAGAATTTGAGCAGCATGTAGTAGGAGGATTATTTGAACCTACACTAACTTATGGCAGAGCACACACACACAGAAACAATTTAACCTGTATTCTCACACAAGTGGAGAAAGAGTTCATTAATCAAGTTGATGACAGCAGGAAAACAATGAAAGAAAAGGGCATAGTTTCTAGGGAATACAAAACAAAATCTGCTCACAATATACCTGATAGGCAAGGACACTTAGCTTTGATTGGCAATATGTTGGGGAGCTTTGTATATATAGGCCACAGTGAAAAACCAACAATATGTTTGTAGGGACTAGTGAATGCAATCATGTGTTTTTGTTTAAGAGTGCATGGGATTTTATGTTAAATGGACAAGACCCTGCTGTACCTTGTGTATATTACATTTGCAGGATCAATGCTTATTACCGGTTAACAAGAGGTTGGTACAGCACATGCTATTTAGGGGTTGTTTTTCTGAATATTTATCAAGTTAATGATTTTGACAACCCTGCAGGGAATGAGAGACTTACGATGAGGATAAAAAGAGGAGCAAGTAGTTCAGAAATAACCAGATACATTTTTGGAGTTTTTATTCCATCAGTAGGTATAAACCTAAGTGACATTACGATAAGAAAGTTATCAACTACAGTAGACAAAATGTCAACTGATTTTGCAGTAGCAATGCTCCTAATGGACACAGAATTGGTTGCAGTAACATCAATGGTTTTGCAGAATTGCCTTGCGTTACACATCCTTTTAGCAAAAGAAGGTGGAGTCTGTTGAGTTTTAAAGTCGCAACATTGTTGTACTCACATACCTGACAACAGTAAGGAGATATATTTCTAACCTGACAAGTCTGAAAAATGATTTGAATGACTTAAAACAGACAAAGATTTGGGAGACGATAGGTGAAGAATTCTCTAAAGTATGATAATGATTTGGAGATTTAGGGAATGGGTTTGTGAGAATGATCCTGAAACCTTCATTTAGTATGATAGTGTGCGTAATTTGTACAAAGGATTTTACAAGGCCTATAATTTCTGGAAGATACAAATAGCAAAGAATAAACAGAGGAGGGAAGCGATTGGGATGGAGAGTATAAGAAACAAATACTACAATAACTGGAATAAAATTGAAAATTACCGCAGACCTAGGCCTCTGTGTTATCATACTACCCACTTTTAAGATGTCTCATTGTAAATTAGAGTATCCTTTGTGATGCCATAAATCAGAGGAGGGACTAATAGAGATCAATTTTACTAATACATTAGTGACATAGAAATCACCATATGGTGACTTATAAATCTTCATTTAAAAGCCTAACAGAGAAAATAACACAAAATGATAAAATGTGCATGTTTGAAGTATGGTGGACATTGTGCCCTCAACTTATCTTGATATCGCGTTTTGCCATGATAGATGATGTGCATTTGTATTCAACAAATTAATGATGACAATTTGTAATAGAAATAATGTTTTATAGCATGAAAATTATATTATGAGCATTAAATAAACATGAATTAATTGTACTTATATTGATTTAAATGAATTTCTTAACATGAGTTACATGTGTGCAGAAAAATAAATACACTTTTATATTGCTTCTAATGTCATGCATAAATAATGATTGCAATTAAATAATTTGCTTTGCATATTTGATTTAAATTGTAAGGTGAGAAATAGGATTTATACCTAGTAATTGTTTCTTTAAAATATGTATTTAGGCTTACTTAGCCAGTCTAGACCTGAAGATTCATTTTTGCAGCAGTATTGGAAAAGTGCTAATTTATTCTGTTTCCCTAGACCTTAATTATACCCTAGGTTGCTGGTGTGTTAGAGAATGTCCTATTGTATTGAAAACAGAAACCATGCTTTAACTAATAACAATTGTAACAGTATTTGTTCTAGCTGTCTAACAAGAAAGGAAGCATTATTTAATTCACATGAGAACTGTTAGAATCATCTTGTAAAAGCCTGGGAAAGAAACTCAATCTTTCAAACTTTCTCTAAATGTCGTATTTTGGATGAACTGGATGAACTCATCAAGATGACTTTGTACCTTCCCTGAGAAAATCCAGAATAGTTGCAAACCTCATGGGAATCTATAATTTTCATTGGATATTGATCCATTTGCACAAAATGAATACACTCTGCGGACCAATCATAACTCTATGAACATTTCTAGTTAGGGGAGACTTTTGAAACTTTTAGTTAGTCTTGCTTATGACCTCTGGATGTAATGATCTGTCTTGCTTATCCTGAATCCCTATGACCCTTATATGCATTCTGAAAAATCCAAGTCATCCTTTCTATTTGCCGTATATGCTTTTGCTGTTCAGTTTGAATATGCCCAATAAATTCTGATCTGCTGTCCAGCCCTATGTGCAGCTCATGTTCTGCACTGCCCCCAATGCAGTTGTCTACTGATGCTGAGAAGCTGTGAGTGCTCTGGACCGGCAGACCTTTCCTGATTGCTTTCCCATGACTACAGGCATATAATCTGCATTATGGTTCTCCTTGTTTCCTTTTCAGCTTAAATGATTACACCAGTGTATTTTTACCCCAGTTAGATGATTTTCAAAATTATTTTTGTCTCTTTTTTTGTTTTGTTCGCATGTGTTAGTTCATCCCTACACATGCAAGTCCAAATTTGCATTTGGGATAAGGATGGCCCTGCCTGAAAACTGATTGTTATGAATTGAGTTTGATGATTTGTTGATCATCATCATCTGGTTTGAAATCTGTTTTTGATGTGCATATTATAGTTCTGTTAATTTGAGTTATTCTCTTGGAGTAGTTAATGTTATTGATGTTTAGTATGCTTAATCTCTTTAGACGTTTTGGTCAGCCTATAGTCTTCATATATGTTTATAGTTTAGTTTTGCACACCATTCACGTTACATTGGCTTTGTGGTTGAAATAAAGCTTTGAAACTTTATTCAGGTTGAAGTCTTGTTTCCAGTGCCAAATTGGTCATGATGTTTAAAAAAAATTATATTTCTTGTGTTATTGATTTATGTTGAATTAATCTTATTACCACACTCCTCAATGTGCCCACCTCTGGTGTAGGTAGGACAAGTTGTGGCGTCTCACCAGAGTGTGCGCCGTTTCTGAATCTGAGCCAGGAGGAAGACCTTGTGTGCGGTCTAGAAATAGAATGCATGTTTCTACCACAAAAAGATATAAACAGTCTTTTTTTTTAAAGTTAATCATCGACTGTGAACAAATAATTTTCTGTAGGTGCACCTATCTGGATCACATGGAAATACAATCCGGCCTGGTTCAAAATTCAATGACTTGTTCAGTGCACTTCCTTTCATTACCAGACAGTTAGAATTGAAATCTCTGCTATATGACTCACACCAAGAATGAATCCCTAGTCAACTATTCAGCAAAATTTAATGAATGCACTACAAACCTCGAACAGTGAATGAGTCATATGCCATGAATCTATAGAAGAATCTCAGGTACCAGTACTCACATTTGGACATTATTTGATGTGACACCTAGATACTCTAAATATCAAACTGACAACAGATCGATTTATCAGATTTGATAACAAGTCTACATATAGTACTGACCAAACTACAAGTGTGATAGCACCGACCAAACTACAACTGTGCTGCGTTCTAAATGGATCAGTCAGAGAAGGCATCCTGATGAGCAAAGTACAACCATCCATGTGGATGTGTTATGAGAATATCTTTGTCAGGATATCATCTGCAAAAATATGGTGTCTAAATATCATCTAAAATGTATTGCCCATTGAAATTAATAGTAAAAGTCCTACAGTTAGACACACTCTATTTTTGTAAATGATATTTAGAATATAATATTAATCTGAGACAATATTTCTTTATAGAATATTCTGACATACAGCCACATATGAGATGTGCTGCAACTCAACACATGGCCAGTATTGATATAACCTAACTGGATTTGCTGAATTACATAGTTTAAGACCTGATATGTGCAATCCATTTATAGACTTAAACGCTTATAATACCTGAATTACCAGGTGGACACAACACTTCAAGATGAACACTGTAAAAACTGAGCTGTATCCTGAACTAGGCCCCTTTGTACAAAGTCTGCATTTGCCATAATTGGTCAGAAATTATGCATTAACTTTTTGTGGATGCAACTTAATTTTGCAAACTGACTGAAGTACAAATAAGTCAGTTCACAAAATAGCGAATCACAAAACAACCTACTTTATTCATTAGACAGGTTGTAATTTACTACCCCTAACAATTAGCCACAATTAACGAAAGGGAGGTCTGCAAGTTCACCATGATTGAGATTGTTTGAATTTTTTTTTTTAACTGCAAACTATTTTCCTTAAATGTTTTTTTTTTTAAGTTTCAGTTGGAGTTGGCAGTGGCCCCAGAGACCACTGCAAACTCTCCCTGGAGCATTTTTCTAGTTTGTCAAAGAGGAAGGAGTCCAAAAGGGTTGGCATCTGATGAATGCTTTGCAACAGCGATTACAGTCACAAACTATTGATCAATCCTGTCTGACTCATAAATAAGAGGGAGATACCTTTTGCATGCCCCCCCTCTTATCTGTGATTCAGTTATGGTCACAAATGGCCATTTAGGAAATGGAACTAATTTTCTAGCTCATAAAGGGATTTTTGTACATAAAAGCCCTTTTTGCAGTTGTAAACTCTGTGATTTTGTTAAAGAATGGAGGGAGATACCCCCTCTGAAGCTAGTGTGTTTCACCTAGGGTGGTCCCACAGCTTACTGGAAGCACTACCTCCACATAGGTTAACTGGTAATTGAGCAAGGCAGTTCCTCTTGCTTTTGTGCCCTTGTTTGGTGTTCTGCTGTGTGGAGATTCCCAGCTGCATGCCACCTTCCTGCTCACCTGTTGTGACAAAGACATTGATTGAACCAATCCGAGTGGAATAAAGATGGGGAAGAAGCTTCCAGTCAATGAGCTAAGGATTCTCTACCTGACTAAAGGTTTTTCACCCCAGTGGTGACAAGAAACTCTGAGCCAGATTTAGAGTTTAGCAGATGCAGACGGGCCATCAAAAAATGTCTGCTTACTCATCCACCACCATGGAGGTCCAGGCATCCAATTTAGAGCAGAGCAACAGAAAGCCATTACCCCTTATTGAGGGTATAAGTTTTGAAGACAGAAACTCCTGCTTTATTGTACTCATGAGTATCTTCTATGTAATTTAACATATTATAACATGGGTGGGACACCTATCACATTTGTGATGGAATAGCTATCTAGCAAACCGAAACTGGAGCAAGTCTAATATAGTATATGTTCTTTGTATAAAAACTTTTTTTTTAAATGTACTGTAGAGATTTAGAGTTTGTCGGACAGGGGACTCCTCCATAAACATGCCTGATGTCCCATTAGTCTTTTTGCTAGTGTATTATACTTGACAGCACTTAAAATAAGATTGATAGGATATTCATTATGTTTGTGATGGAGTAAACCTTCCACAAAATCTGCATCATGCCTCAAATGAGGGCCTTAGATTTGTGACATTATTTTACAAGCTGAGAACTTGCAAGTAGGCAAAGACCAACAATGTTGATGTTCTTTGGCCTTAAGCTCTCCATCCAAATCAAGGTAGGTCATTGTCAGAATAGACAGCATCATGGGGAACAGTGATTGCTGCAACCACTTATTTTGCTGGGAGGATCTTAACAGTTTGATAAGTACTAAGGAGGCAGGTTAACATCCGAAAAGTTCTCCCACCTTTTCCAGCAGTGGATACTATGGCATATACAGACCCCCTACTGCCACACTTGCCTGGCAAGGAGGCCAGAATTTTTTCCTGTACTGGGGGCTGACTTACAGACAAGAAAAGAAAAGGAAACAAAAATATCAGTTAATTATCATGTTTACTTAAACAACACAATTTGACAAATATACTCATGTCTCTATATGTTAAATTTTGTACAAATATTGGCGATGAATGACAATAACTTGATTGTGGGTCACTACAGTGACAGAAATACCACCCACTGTCTTCTAACTAGATGATATACAATGATGTATTCATATGGTGGTTGGGATATCGGCTACCTTTTGAGATAATGAAATGACAAACAATTTAAAAATAATGACAAAAAAGTTTAAGCTTAGTTTTTAGAAAAGGGTATGTGAGTTGTTATTTGGCACTCACACAGTGTGGTGTGATGTTATTAATGTCAATATTAATGCACGTGTGTGGTTTTTAAGTTCTAGTTTATACATGACATGAACGGACCACCACCATAAAACTAGTGCCTTTTAAAGTATAGTAATTTTCTTTCTAGGTAGGACCCATAGGTTACAGAATGATGGAGTTACCTTTCTGTCCAAAAGTAATGCAATACTGTTGTGTTGTTTGTAGAGCCTAACTCATTTCAAAATGTCAGAAAGTACCCGGTCAACAAAAAAAGACATTTAGGATCATTGGTAAAGTCAAATGCAGTGCATTTATTTTAAAGGCACTTTTATTATTGGCCTAACATTTGAAAAGTTAACTTCCACATCCAGTGGCCCCTTTGCTCTGATAGTACTGTATCCCAAAACGTATATTTCATTAATGCAGCCTTCTCCTTAAAACATAAAATGCACCATTGATGTTAATATTTATGTCACTGTGACATCTGTTAGCCAGGTTGGCCACAGAGCTTTCCATGTCATAAAGTGGACTTGCTTGCCCTTACCAATGTATTGCTTTTATTATTACTAACACAACAAACCTTGCAGGTTATGTTTTTTGTCTTAACATTTAAATGCTTATATTTACTAGCAATCAACATTGTTGCTGGAGTAGATTAAGTACAACCTATTGACATAATTGTGATAGAAAGTTTTAATCCATAACCTAAATAATGATCAAGAAATATATATATATATATATATATATATATATATATATATATATATATACATCTTGTGCACAAAAAGTCCACACATCCCGGAGCAAACAACAGTGGTGCCCGTCTGGGTGAGGAACGTGAACAAATCACCAACCACTCGTCTCTCCCAGTATATTAGGGATATGTGTACTCTGATGGTGCAGCGAAAAAAATTATCTTCATATTTTACATCAACGGCACTGTGCGAAATGAAACCACCCAATGCGTTTTGGCATTTCTGACGCCTTGGGCACAGGTAAACAGTGTTTTCCCCCCAAAGACACATAAATCACTTCGGTGTAATTGATTTTGTTGCACCTTCCTGTCCTAGTTTCTTTGTGATTCTTCCTCTTTCATTTCCTCAATTCTTCTGCCAATGTTGTTGGTTTCTCTCCTGGTTGATTAGTCTGAATTCCTCCCAAAAATTCAACAGTTTACAGATGTTCCCACCAGGTAAACCAGAAGCTCCATTGTCCGGCACATCACGTTCATTCAGTTCTCCGTTGATCTCGCTATCACCACCTTTATTCTTCACATTTAAAAAAGCCATATTCTGTGTAGGTTTTTCACCTCTCATCAAATTGTCATTCATTCTACTGAATGTTAATTCTCTCTCATCCTGGTAATCCTTCTAGCCTCTCACAAATTTGCTTTGCTTTCTTAGTTGGATCTCTTCTTCCATTATGTTTACTTTGTTACTTATCTCCTCTGTGTTTTTTTCAAAGAATTCCTTAGTGTCAGCACCTTGTATTTCTTGTTTTAGCCTTTAAAACCCTTTCAAAATTCCCCCATGTTCCTGCCAAGCAAACTTAACTTATATTCTCATCATCTGGTTGGAACAGTTCTCTGTATTAACTGGGAGAAGAAGGTATGATAATTTGATGAGGGATGTAAAAACCTCACAGGATCTGGCCTCTTTATATGTGAAGAATGAACGAACAAATGAAAATATTATAAATATCTAGGAAATATTACATTTTTTGCCTAAAATATTTGGAAACATGTTGGATTGGTGATTTGAGAAAATATTACTATTATCAGTTCATATATTTAAAAAAATATAATAATGTACCAGCCAAAAAATGGATATTCCAAACCGGCTTAAATGGTAATGCATAAGAAAAGGGTTGACATGTTTCTTGCCTGTTTAATGTCAAAACTGATCATGGCAATTCATCAGGGCAGGAATCCTAATCTATGTGTAGTTTGGGCCATCAAAGTGAGAAACTTGTAATTGCTTTTTCATTCATTACCATTTGAGACAGTTTGGACTATTCCATCCATTGTTTGCCTAGTATACTATTATATATAGTTTTTAATGATAACAAAGGCACCTGCATATTAAAGAAGATTAGGGATCCCTTAGTTCTTTTTATTCTCACTTTACACCTGTCTACTTACATAAGCACACTGTACATTGCATTTCACACTGCACATCAGCATAATACAAAAGAACTCCAGCAAAGAGCCCTGGTGGGGCCCATTGGGCATTGCAGTGCCCGCCCAATGAGGAGCTACCGGAAAATAAATCATGACACCCCTCTGAGTGTGTGAGAGCTCTTGCTCCTGGGCAATCAGATCCTTCTATCTGATGCCTCAGGCTATCTCTGACCTAGATCTTCCTCTTCTCCCCTTTTTCTCTACTCATTCAACAATATCAAGGGCAAATTCTATGGTTTGGGTATCGTACCACATGTTGTTGGTATCATAGATAAAAACCATGTTGTCTCATGACCGGGAGCAAGTGTACCATAATAGGGAGCATTATCACTCATGCGCAAGTGGTTTACCTAGCAAAACTCTACATCACCAATGTGTGTGCAATATTTCTATGCTCCACTCACGACTCCTTGGTGCTATGCAACAGCTTCATACAACAGATGGCACACCTTGCACCAGTGAGGACCTGACTTTTTGCTGAGGGTCAAAATGTTTGCTTTTGTGAACCTATTTTACAGGGGGCCCTCCTTCTCATAGTCGTACATGGCTTTTAACACAACTCAGAAATCCACCAACACCAGGTGAAGTTCTATTGAGTGGGGATCATGGGAGAACAAGGAATCTCGCAGAGCAGGTTTTTGAGCTCCTGAAGCCCCAGGTCTGGTGCCTGAACAAGACTGTATGGGCCTTCCTTTACTCTCCTGGGTAGGTTTGCCAGATTATTGTGCTATGCTGTATGCTTCACAGCATTACTCTGTGGAGAAACATACCCTTCATCCCTAATGATGATGACTGTGCGATTCCTAGGGTGATATTAGTGAAAGGTGTCAGCAAGATGGCAGTGATTAGTATGAAGGAAATTACCTCAGGTGTGAATACATTGAAAACACCTTTGCTGGATGGGTAGTGACTTAATCGAAAACGTAAATTTAAAAGATGCAATATGGTCACATGCTTTTTAGAATGTATACTACTTATCCACTAATTACTTTTCAGGTTCATTTTGGCCATTATATTAAAAATGTCAGTATAGTCTAAAATAACATATAATTATGAACATGCTACTGGGGCTTTCAATTGTTAGAGCTTTTGATGATTGAGTCTCATGAAAACGTTCGGTATTTGAAATAAATATTTTTTTCACAACTACATTAAGATATCTTTTAAATCCTTTTTTAGGTCAAGTCATTCTTTCATTTACAGGGGCACAAGCAAGTCATTGGTGGGTAATTGATAGTCTTGCACAGATAATGGTGAAGGAGAGATCTGCAGTGCACGTTGGCTGAACATTGGTGGGATGGATTTGAAAAACATATTTGTATACTTCTACTCAGAGATGGAGTGATGCCAATGTAACTGAGTTTCATCTATGATAACTGACACATGTGTGTGTCTCCAAGTTTAGAACTGGTTCCTGATTATGTTGTCTGGAAGGGAAGCTATATACTACCTCCCTTATTATTTGAAAAATCGAAGTGAGAGGTGACCAAGAGTTGGTGAACTTCCAAATACACACTATTTCCTTCAGAAAAACTTAAAAAGGAAATGAGAAAGAGGAAAGGCTCAATGGCTTTCTGATGAAAAATCGCATTGAGTATCCAATCACACCCGGTATTCGTGACCTGCTATTTCTACAAGATTATAACATATGCCACAATCGCCCAGTAATAGAAACAAGCTGAAGTGGTGAGAGCAACACGCTAGCGTGGTTCATTTACCGGGTGATTGTGGCCTATGTGGTCTGATTGGACACTAAGGAAATAGCATCTTGTTGGTGTGAACAGGATCACCTGGTGCTGGACCCCCACAGGCCTGCTATTGTTGAGTGTGTCGCATTTCTCTAATGTGAGACTTTTAGCTGCATGCTCATTGTGTGCGGTGCCCTGTTCATAGCTTGCAGCCCTCGGAGCTGGGGCTGCAACCTAAGTTGTGCTGTACTTGGCCTTTTATGTCAAGACTGAACTTCCATCAAAGTGTGTGACCGGGGAGTTTGGTGCGACTACAAATCATAGTGTAGTAGAAACTGTGCCTAATTCCAGAGACCCACGTATACCAAGTTCTAAGTGTGACTGGATGGTTTTGTGCAGCTCAAGTTATTGTGTGCTAGACGTTGTGCCTCCCAGAGGGATGTAGGAATTCCATCATTTGTAGGAGAGTCCAGGAGTGTCTGGTGCAATTCAAGTCATCACAAACCTGACTGGTGCCTGTGCCGGAGGAGGTACCATTGTGGAATTGGCTTGTGAATTAACTTACAGTCAGGGCGACTTAGATCAGTGGACCCCTGACATTGTGCCTCCTTTTTGTGGAGGTACGGCACTGAGCACTTTTCAAGTGGGTGTGTAACTGTCTGGGGTCACTTGAGTCTTAGTGACCCCGATGCAGCATCTCCTGGTAGAGGAGGGCTCGGCCTAGTAACTTGTCATTTGTAACTGTAAGTGTTCAGGGCAAATCACGTCAACAAGCCCCAACAGTGCGTCTCCATTCCAGACATGCTGAAAATGAGTAACTATTTAGTAGAATTGAGCTGTCTGCTGTGGCTGGGTGCCCTGGTGTCTAGTGGCAGCCCTAGTGACCCTCCACCTGTGTTTTGCAGACCTCTGAGTGAACCTCCTGCGAAGAACCTGAATATCTCCTCTTTTATTGTTTACCAGCTTTTGTCTTTCCTTTCCCCAACCTTGACCCCGGAACCCTGAGACTTGTGACTTAGCGGTGAACAGCCCAGTAACCAGGGAAAGGTTGGTGCAATCTTTTGTTTGTGGAGGGGTGGGATAGCCAAAGCTGGTTGATGGGTTAGGGCCAGTTTGGGACTCAGGGTACTTGCAAACACAGTGGCATCCACTATCCAGATGTCAGGGCATCACATTACGTGCTGAGAGTGAGTGCCCCTGACTGGGTCTGTGCATGCGCTGATTTATACCTGTGACACTGCATGGTGGCACAGAGTGGATGTGCAGGAGCGCGTGCGGGTGAATGGGAAGGCACTACCCTGGTGCTGCTGGTCACATTTGTCCATGTCAAGGAATTCTTACAGTTGGCATTACGTCTTACTAGTGCGGCTTCGGCCGTAGTGATAAACCTTATATGTACATTTTACTGCTAATGTTGGGAACCGATGTGCACCCTGAATTTATGTGTCACACTGATTGTGGGGAATTCTAGGGTGGGTCTTGTGCTGACAACGTTTTGCACCTTATGTGGGTGCAGGGAGGGAATGTGATGTTTTTCTCATGTGTACATACAGTAGTAGTGTTTAACACAGGTGGGCCTTATATCATGACTTCTACTGCAAATTGGGACATAGGCCCAGAGTTGCATTATAAACATACTGTGTTGACAAGGTGTGCATTGAATACAGTTTTTTTTATACATACACTGTATGTGAAGTCTCCTTTGTGCCACACAGCGTGGTTGTGGCAGGGAAGTCCTGTGTCTTTGCTTTACACATTGCCTCTGTGATAAGCCCGACTTCTCTGTGCCAAGCTACCCAAAGGAGAGCGCAGGTAGTACAGCAAGTGTAATCACCCACCCTTCATGGCAGTGACAGGTGCTGCCTGGCTAGGGTCTTGCTTCAGCCAACCAGAAAGTGCTGCTTCCAACAATGTGTAATGATTTATTTTAATATTAACAAAAAAACACATTTTCAATTTCAGATTTTCTGATACTGACTTAACATGTATGTTGTTGAGAAAATGAAGATGAGACAACATTTGCTTAGAGTCCTTTTCCAGGTAACATTTCATCTAAGGATTAGAAATGTGTGGAGAAGACAGAGGGTGATTAAGGTGAATAGTCCAGATCCTCACATTAGGACATCACTTTTTGTGTCTCTTGCTGATGGTTTGGTGGATATTTCCCACAACCATGCCAGATGAACGACCCCTCCTGAGGGCCACTGAAGCGGCCTGAGTGTCAACAGGCGAGGTGCAACAGGTGTCTTGCAACTCCCCGCTTTCAGTGAAGCCACCAAATGGAGATTTTTCTGGCACCGAGCTGGCAGCAGATGGTGTTTGACCATGGAGCGCAGCACCTAAATTATACAGTGCAGCAGACAATGCTTTGACACCCTGCACTACCTCAGAATGCAAAGTGTGAACACTCAGGTAACGTTCCAGAAGATAATTTGGCATGCCTTCTGGATTTCATACTGAGCCATCATTAGATTGTTCCATGCCCATAGAGGTTCAACAGTCTGGGCCAGGTGTTCTTCCTGCTATGTAGCTTTAGCCTCGAGGTTGTGACCCATGATGTTAACATTGATGGCTGGACCCTGAGCCAGGTCCTTGCAACAGGTCCTGTCGAAGCCCTGTCAAACCTGCCCTCTGACCTTAACTGAAGTTATGTCTGTGGTTTTCCCAGGAGCCAGGACTGGGGAGGTCACAGTTGTTGAGGGTTTGAGCAACAGGGAATTTGTTGGGGCACTAATGTAGGTAAGCTTGGACAAGACTCTGTTGGATGTATTAGGTGGAGTGTCCTGAGGGAGTGAGAGGTGTGTAATAGACAACCTTCATGGGACAGGCTGCTCTTAAAGATTTTTCTCATTGGAAGGAATTATGCTCTCACTGAAGGCTTCCTCAGGCAGTAGGTGCTGATGAGTCAGATTTTGCTGCTTGACCTCGGAAAGTAAAAAAAATAACATTATATAGTGAATGATAGTCTACATAATTTTAAGCAATATATTAATTTGATAACATTTAGGTCCTGATCTAGGGTTGGGTAGATAAATATGAATTATATCCTTTACTGATCCTAATGAGGATTTCTTTTCCATTTTTATCAAAGTACATACTTTCTAAAAAGATTAATACTGAGTGAAGTGAAGCTAAATGTGGTTTCCAAGTTCAGAGCTGTGTGAGTTGTCAAAGATAGAGTTGCCTGACTCTCTTGTCCTTGGGTCCATCGTATTATGCCTTAGCCAGATTCTGTGAATTTGTCATTCTAAAACAGGTGTATGGCAATATTATAAAACTGGAACTATCCTATTCTTGTTATTGGGTTTATTGAGAACATAAAACACAAAATGATCACAATATTCATTATCTTGTCAACATAAAATATAACATTTCTCGAGTCATTTGCATTCAAAAGACAACTAGGAGTCCTATATTATTAAGCAAAACTACAAACTATATATGCAGGTTGCTACAAAGACATCTGCATTAACTGATTCTCTGTCACTCCTTCAACCCCTTTGTAGAGTAGGTTCTATTAAGTAGATATTGAGTGGAGGTGCAGTGATACTCTTACTAAATACATACTATCTATGATTTTATTTTCACAAAAGAAAGACTTGAGTGAGACAGTTGAAAAATTCGGATCAGTAGACACAGGCCATTTCACAGTGCTTATGACAGAGTATAAATACAGCTCTCCAGTTCAATATCTAGATAGATGAGGCTATGCATGTGTGTTTGTTATTTTAATAAAAATTAGATGTCACTGAAATTATGAAGAAACAAGTAAATTGTTATAAAAGAGTGCTACGTTTGATATAAAATGGGACAAATTCATTCTGACTCTACTGATTCCTTAGATTTTGTGTATTATTAAAATATATTTGTTTGAACAATATTCAATAAAAATAATCTCCTGCAGTGTGATGGTATGCAATTTCCAAAACCAGACTTGGAACAGTGTGGTCCTCGTAACATAGATTAATGTGTTCTAACTTCTACTATCACAAATGACTTACTTTATATTCTATAATATTGAAAAAGGTAGTAAGTTACAAAATTAACCAAAGCACTTGTGTAAGTAACAAATATTAGTGTCCATGTCTCATGTTGCATTCCATCTTCTTAATTTTATTCGGATTGTCCCAAATTTCGAACATTCAACAATCAGCAGCTTGAATCTAATCTTCAGTTTATTTTTTGGGAATTGTTCCCAACATCATGATCAATAAACAACAGCCAACACGTGTTTCGTCGTGCGAGAAGATATTCGCAATGACTTCCTCAGGGCTGTGAAAGAATACAATTACCCATATTTACAAACATGAAAATCACAAAATCTGTAATTTGACAGATTATTATGGTTTATCCCATCACCATCACCAAAAGGTGTTTCACAGTACTTGTTTAGGGTGAATTCCAAACCAAAATTACAAAAAATCCTGCATTTTAAACAACGAAACGTTAGTGGAAACAAACATACTATTTGATGTGTAATGTGACTTAACGCCAGTATTTCCCAACAGAGAAGAGGGAAATCCCCTGAGTGACAACGTGCCAAAGCGTACTCATGAATTGGAAAGGACACCAAGACAGCAAAAAAGCAAAAGGTAAATGTAATTTAAAACCAGGAAACCCAAAACCGTAAATTAACACCAAATTAAACTATAAAGCATAATCCCATCAAGTTTGAGTCTCCATACCATAATGAATATCTCCAAAAATAAGTTTCTGGAGTAATATTGATCCAAACAAATAAGAAGAACTTCAATCCAAGCTACACACAAGATCCCTTTACGATCATCTATAAATAAGAAAAAAATTGCTGTAACCCCACCATAACCTCTAGTCATAACCATATCGAGTAAATCTAATATAAGGACCTACCGTGAAGTATATATAAACGGAGACATCAACACAGGAGTTTTACTTTCACTCCCATAATGGCGTGTACGCAAGGGCTAGTGAGTCTGACTCATGTAACAGTACACATTTTAACCTTGTGAACAGAAAAAGAAAAGGGACTAACAATCCCCCATTTTGAGCACCATATTAGTGGAAATGAAAAGCATCACCGCTACATATCAGTAACCAACATACCAATGTTTTTATAGTGGTATAATCATAAAACTTCCCACTAATATCTAAGTAATAACGTGCAGCTATTGAGTCATAATGAATAGTTAATCCACACTTGTAAGGAAAATATATGGCGACTCCTGTACATTAATTGGGGGCAACACATTGGTAGAAATTATAGTAGGTGTAGCAAAACAAACTTCACTAAATAACAAACAATAATGTTCACAGTCTGATAAAAATTAGCCTTATAATAATAGCCGAGAGTGCCATCAAAGTAGTGACTAGCAGTATGTGACTTGTGTATACGCCAAAATTAATATAATGGGCAACGATCTAATGTCCAATTCACACTGTATCGTGCCATAGGATCAAACCATAGGGGGAATCATTAATGAGTTGACATAGTCACTTATTCTCAAAAAGCCTGACATAACCGAATAAAGCCAATATATATGATATCCAGGTGTGCCTCCAGTCAAATAACCGGTTATAATGATGGAACCTGAGTTAGCCAGACAAAGACTAACATGGAAACAGGCATAGTAACCCTGATCCACAATAGACCAAAAGAGCCAATATTCAGTATCCATGTCCATAAGAACTGTCCTTGGTAAACTGCAATCGATATTTCACAAGAATAAGGGACAAATGGTCCAGGGATATCTTCTCCTCACAAATAATCGAAACAGACGACTAAGTCACATCACGTATGTGTTCTAGGTTGAAGAACATATTAACACTAGTATATAATAAGTGCCCATCCACAGGGAAGTGGAGTAGCTGGACCTAGGGTATTACCATTACATGTGTAGAAAGGAAAGTCTTTATCTTCAATAATCATACACGTTTTGAACATCAAAATTGTAGTATCTAACAAAGCAAATTAAATGATTTGTGTATTATCGGGTAACAAGCGGCATCATGACAAAACTACAGTGATAACCTCACAAACAGAAAGAAATTATAAGTAAAACTAAAAATGGTAATTAGTATGTGAATAACAATTATTCTATATCATAATGAAAAATCATGATTATTTTCCCAGAAAGTATTCCATTTCATGGTTTGTGTTCAAACCTTCTTCCACTGCTCTTAGTTTCAAAATCCAAATGCATTCTCGCCTCCTGAGGAACAGTTCTCGGTTCCCCTCCACGTGGATCTCTATGTACATTTACCAAGCCAAAAAATTTAAAGCTTTTCACTAAGTCTTGTTTGGGGCAATGCCTCATATGTACTACAATGGGGTAACGAACATCATTCTGTCTCAGGGCCTGGTAATGTTCACTTATTCTTGTCTTCAAAGATCTAATTGTGCGCCCCACGTAGAACAATCCGCATTTACAAACAATCATGTAGATCACAAAGTTACTATTACAAGTAATATTGGAGAGAATGTGGAATTCTTCACCAATATGGTTGCTAAACGTAGAGATGCCAGACGTTGCCCACTTTCTCATCCCGCAATGACCACATTTGTAGAAACCTTTATTACGAATGGTGAGACAATTTTCATTAGATTTATTACTGGGGTAACTAGGGCATAAGGTGTTCTTCAGGGTCCTACCCCTCTGATACGTGAATAATGGGGTATCAGAGATGCAGCCCTTCAAATTTACATCTGCTGATAACACATGCCAATGTTTAATCATACATCTGCGTAACAGGGCAGAAGTCTGCGTATAGTTCACTATACAACGAATTTTCTCACTATTATGTCTGGATTTGTGACTCAGAGTATCACTTCTGGGAATTCTCATGATTCTATTAAGGGCTTGTCTCAGAATATGTGGCTGATAGCCACGTTGTCTAAATCTATTGTCCATATCTTCAATACATTGTAAGAAATCAGTTTCTTTACTGCAATTACGTCTGGCACGCTTCATTTCCCCATATGGAATGGACTCTATCTGATGTCGTGGATGAGCACTAGTAGCGTGTAGAATAGAATTGCAAGCTGTACTTTTCCTGTATAGCCGACTTCCTATTGTCAATAAACAACTCAACATCTAAAAATGGAATACTGGTGGTACTGTGTTCCCGTGTGAATTTGATATTTAAGTTGTTGGAATTTAAATATACAAGAAGCTATTTAATTCCAGTATATTACCTGTCCAAATCACTAAGCAGTCATCGATATACCTGCCCCATTGGAGAATGTTAGTATTCCATGATTTCCCCTCCACACTTCAAATTATTTTCTGTTCAAATTAACCCATGAATAGGTTAGCATATGCTGGAGAAAACCTGGATCCCATGGTTTCTGTCGGTACCAATCGGTTTTAAATAGATATAAATTATTCTGTAAAATGATCTCAGTCATGTACAGCAGCATGTTAGTATGTTCATATAAATTAGCTGATCTATTATTTAGAAAATATTTAAGTGCCAAGACTCCCAAATTATGTGCGATGCTGGTGTAAAGAGATGTCATGTCATAAGTGACCAAAGTCATTCCTGGTTTCCAAATAATATCAGCCAAAATACTCAATATGTGCTTAGGGTCCTTAATGAATGAAGGGAGGTTGAGAACATAAGGTTGCAAAAAAATATCTACAAACTCCGAAAGCCTCTCTGTGGGGCCTCCCATGCCAGAAACTATAGGCCTACCTGGTGGGAATTGGAAATTCTTATGTATCTTTGGTAGGGTGTATTAACACGGATATATGGGTCTAAAAATACGAATATACAAGTATGCGTCCTCATCTAATAAGTGCTTATCCAAGCATTATCTTAAATAATTGTTGATGTTATTAGTGCTGGTATAGGGTCTGATGTGATCTTTTCATAACATACTTGATCTGCCAATTGGACATAGATTTCCTGTTCATAATCATACGTATTCATAATTACAATGTTGCCACCCTTATCAGCCTCCTTTATAGTGATATCATCATATCTTTGCAGGGATCTTAAGGCTGTGTGTTCTTCATTACTGAGATTCCTGTGGTGGAATCTAGACCGTTTCTTGTTCTTTCGCTCTAGACTGACTAAGTCTTTCCAAACCAATTTAAAGAAAGTGTCTGTACAGTTGCCACTAAATAGATTAGGTGTCCACCTGGATTTGATTCAAGGCCACTACCTAAAGTATTAGAAGGAATGCCTATATCTGCAAGCACCTGTGGAACAGTAATCAGATCTTGTTCATAATCAGTGATGGACAACAATGTCATCGTATCATGAATATCCTGAATTGTGAGTGGACAGTAATCTCTGTTGATGTCATGTAGGGTATTCCTAACACCTTTATCAGCGTAAATGCTGAAATGTTTCTTAAGTTTCAGACGTCTACTAAATTCAACTTTGGGGAGTTTAATAATTAAAAAATTTACTTTTTCAAATTTCAAAGGCTCGGGCGTTTAACGCAGGAGCGGGCCTTCAATAGCCAGTAGAGCCCGCTACGGTGGCTCTACCATTAGAGGGCAGAATGTTCTCCTAAATAAAAGAAAGGCTTCACGGAACCAGAGGGGATTAAAATCCCCTCAGGCTCCGTGAGGCTTTGTTCACAGCTGCTACTGTGAACAAAGAAGATTGGAATGTTGGCGCTGCTGGCTTTTACCGGCCAGTAAAAGCCCGGAGCACTCCATTGTTTTCAATAGAGCTGCCACCATTCTAGTGTTCTAATATAGCCTTAGAACCTGCCGTAGCGGGCTCTACCGGGCCATTAAAGGACAGGGAGCGGGCCTTTAATGGCCGGTAAAGCTCCCTACGGCGGGTTCTAAAGCTATTAGAACATTCTGCCACTGGGGGCAGAATGTTCTATTAAACAAAACAAATTCCTCAGAAGCCCCTTGGGCTCCGTGAGGCTTTGTTCACAGCTCTTGCTGTGAACAAAGAGAACATTGGAATGTTGGCTCTGGGCTTTTACCAGCGAGTAAAAGCTGGAGCACTCCATTGTCTGCAATGGAGATCCGAACATTCCTATGTTCTAATATTTGTTACTTACACAAGTGCCTTGGTTAATTTTGAATCTTGTTTGTTTCTCTTTGAGAACTGTGGCGGAGTTGGGAGGACCCTCCTTTCAGGACCACTGTGATATTATAATAGTGGTTCAAAAGTGATTTATGGTGAATTTTCTGTGAGCGCCAGTCCTATAAAAATCCCCCCTTATTGATTTGACTAAAGGTAGTAAGTTAGTATGTGATTGTAATTATAGTGGGGAGAGCATGGACTATTATGAATACATTTTCAGATGCAGGCATTACATAGGGGAGGTATGATTTGTGTTCCAAATGTGACGTTACCCCATTTGAACAGGTTTCTATTATGAGTTGCGTTAAGGAAAACTAGGTAAAAGAGTGAGGTAATTGTAGATTGTGATGGGGGTATGTAGAGAGTTGTGACAGACATCATTTTCCATACTTCTGTGAATAATTTGTTATTAGTGGAGAGATTTGAGTTAGAAAACAGGAGTGCTAAAATGTGGAGAAGTTAATGTTAGTGCTAGAGCGCTAGTGTTTGTACTTACCAATCTCTGGTCTGGAAGTCCTGTAATAGCTTTAGTATAGAGTGTGGACAACTTCTTCTCCTCCATCGGTGTGAAGTTGAGGGGCATAGGAGCCATCACCAGTTGCCAAGGCATCTTGGTGTGCCATGGAACTGAGAGAACAGACTCTTCCCCGTAAGTCATTTCATCACTTCTGAATGTCCCGCTGGCTTATTGTCTAGACCAAGGCTCCATACATCTGTCAGTCACCTCTTATTATAGCATCAGCCACAACTCTTTCATATCATTTTCAGAGAACGTGGGTTGTCTTCTTCCAGACATGAAAATAAAAGATTGTCTTCTGCTGCTTTGTATTGAGAATGTTACATGCTTGTGTGATTTGAGAAGTGCAGTTTTTTTAGTGTCAACTGCGTTAATGAGTTGATTTTGATCAGGTAGTGTAAGTTAAAAGAGAAATACCTTGAAGAGGTGTGTTCAGAGTATCTAACCCCACCTAACTTCCCTTGGACTGTTAGACATCAATCCCGTTGGGGGTCAAGTCTTAAAGAACTGTTCTTGGTGTGCAGTTTTGGGAACAACAGAAACGTGTAACCCCATGACATCATTAGTAATCGACTGTGATTGACACACTTTTAGCTCAGAAATTATCTGACAGCCCTGGGACTCCTTTTAGATCTAACGTTTCCGCATCACCATATCCCAAAATATATGTGCATCCAAAATGATATACGTATTTAATAAAATCCATCTTTCTTCAAGGAAAAGGTCGGGTATTTGTTTGGAAGTGCACTGTTGCTTTAATGCGGTTTTTCAAAACATGTATTTAGACTTACTGGAATGCTTTGTTTAAAGTATTCCTGGCTGCATGTCAGGATATAGATTTTTTTAGATTCTTTTTTATTGAAATCAGATCATCTGTTAACAGATTATGCTACATCTCTTGCTGAGAAAACAAGAACATGCTATGAGTGGGGTAAGGAGACAGGAAGCTCTTCAATCATATTGTTTTGCATAAAATAAGCATTTTAAAACAAAATACACCTGTTACTTTTGGAATGTTGCTATTTTATACACTTATGTTTCTATCCTGTGCCACAGCAGAAAATGTGCAGTACGTAAATGCTAAATGAGTCTTTGTGTTTATTCGCACTTGGCAGCACCTACAATATTAGTCACCAACAAATCTGTGCAGGAGAAATAGCACACTTATTCTACCTGTAGCAGGTGATGTCTCTACATTTATCAAAAGAAGATATATTAAATAGCCATACAGCTGTAAAATGCATTGTTTTGTTTCACACGCACTGCAAATGAAATGAAATGTCTAATGCTCGGACAAGAATCCATGGGTGAGCAGAATATTAATAGGTTGGGACTCTTGGATCAGCTATTGAAAATAAAGAGTATTTTGAAAGATGACGTGGCTTGGTGATCTTATACATGGACAACACACAAGGTGTGGGATAAGAAGGAGTTAGAAGATGAAGGGGCATATTTATACTCCGTTTGCGCCGAATTTGCGTCGTTTTTTTCGACGCAAATTCGACGCTAAACTAACGCCAACTAACGCCATATTTATACTATGGCGTTAGACGCTTCGGGCGCCAAAGTGCCCGGAGAGTGCGTCATTTTTTAGCGTGAACCCCTTCCTTGCGTTAATGATATGCAAGGGAGGCGTTCCCGTCTTAAAAAATGACTCCCAGGCCTTTACGTGGTATTTATACTCCCGGGCAAAAATGACGCCCGGGAGTGGGCGTGGCCAAAAACGGCGCTTTTGCGCCGCTTTTTAACGCCTGGGTCAGGCATGGCGTTAAGGGACAAGTGGGCTCAAAATGAGCCCAGAGTGCCCTCCCCTGCCCCCAGGGACCCCCCCTGCCACCCTTGCCCACCCCAGGAGGACACCCAAGGACGGAGGGACCCATCCCATGGACATTAAGGTAAGTTCAGGTAAGTATTTTTCCGACGCAAAACTAACTCCATATTTATACTCTGGCGTTAGACGCGTCTAGCGTCAAAGTTCATGGAGTTTGCGTCATTTTTTTGCGTGGACACCTTCCTTGCGTTAATGATATGCAAGGTAGGCGTTCCCTACTAAAAAATGACTCAGAGGCATGTGCGTTGTATTTATACTCCCAGGCAAAAATGACGCCCGGGAGTGGGCGGGTCCAAAAAAATGACGTCCAGCCGCGTTTGCGTCATTTTTTAATGCCTGCTCAGGGCAGGCGTTAAGGGACCTGTGGGCTCGGAAGGAGCCCAGAGGTGCCCTCCCATGCCCCCAGGGACACCCCCTGCCCCCCTTGCCCACCCCAGGAGGACGCCCAAGGATAAAGGGACCCATCCCAGGGAAGTTAAGGTAAGTTCAGGTAAGTATTTTTTTTTTTTTTTTGTGGCATAGGGGGGCCTGATTTGTGCCCCCCTACATGCCACTATGCCCAATGACCATGACAGAAGTCCCCTGGGCATGGCCATAGGGCAAGGGGGCATGACTCCTATCTTTACAATGATAGGAGTCATGTTGATGGGGGATGGGCGTCGAAAAAAAATGTCGCAAGTCGGGTTACGACGATTTTTTCGACGTAACCTGACTTGCCCCATTTTAAGACGCCCATACGCCATTTTCCCCCTACGCCGGCGCTGCCTGGTCTACGTGGTTTTTTTCCACGCACACCAGGCAGCGCCGGTCCGCTTGCGCCGGCTAACGCCATTCCATAAATACGGCGCCCGCATGGCGCTTCAGAATGGCGTTAGACGGCGCAAAATCTTTTGACGCTAAACTGCGTTAGCGCAGTTTAGCGTCAAAAAGTATTAATATGGGCCGAAGTTTGTATTGTAAGTGGTTATTTAAAAGGCATACACGGCACAGTACTGCATGGTAGATGAGTTTGACAAAGGACCAGTATTCTCACTGTACCGTTAACAAAAAGTATGTTTGTGTACATCTTAGCAAGCAAATGATTGTAATGGGTGTTTGTCGTTTTGGTATCAAATATTTCTTTATTATTTTCTTAATTTTCAAAATTGGTGTGGTATTCTCCTGTGTTGTGTTTTCACTTTATTACTGTATATGTACAGCATACTTTACACATTGTCTCTAGGTTCAGCCTGACTGCTTTTTTTTTTTTTTTTGTAAACAAATTTTATTGAAAATATGAGTACTTCCTTTACCTGCATATAAGAATGAAGAGATAAACGCCAATAGTTCTATGTTACAAAAAGTGAGGATCAGCAGCGACCTAAATCACATAGCCTTATCTCATTCTATTTGTTATTGTACAATCCTGCTAATATTGATATCCCCTCAACAGTTATGCATTCTGAGCAACTCTCTCCCCTCTCATTGATAATAGGGTTCGTTTATATGAGAATAGAGGTGGAAATATGGGCATGGTTATTCCTGGCCGCAGTGCTATAACAAGTAAAGGATCGTTAAACTCAACTTATAATTAACTTCTGCTCCCCCTGCTCCAACTTGCCTTATATAGGAGTGTTGTGTAGTGTCCATGTTCATGTGGTTGTAGGAGTGATGCGTAGAATCTGAGTCTTGTGCTTTGGGGTTCTACTCTGTATATTCCGACTGTTCTTCTACAGATATGTGGGTGTCAGCTAATAGGTGTATTGGTCGGTGCAGCTCCACCCGCTCGAGGAGCCAAGTATTCCCCTTGTAATGCTATAGTGATCTGCTCCCATGCCTCCTTCATCTTGGGAGAACCCCTTCCCCGCTTCAGCTCAGTGTGCAACACCGATCCTTCTCTATCCGCCCACCTCTTGAGCTCCCTTCTCCAGTCTCGAAGGTTGGGGCCATTCAGGCTTTTCCAGTTCTTTGTCAACTCTCTTTTAGCTAAGATTTATGCCAGGCCTTGAAACCTGCTAGTGGCTCTATTTTTGGGGGTATGTGGGAACCAATGCAGCAGGCATCGAGCAGGTGTATGTGCAATAGCAGTCTCTATGATGTTCGCCACCTCCACCACCACTGCATCCCAGTCGATCCCCAGCATGTGGAGGAGGTCAGCAGCCTCTGCTTCGCCCCAGGGGCAACTCGCGTTCATGACACCAAAGTGATCTCGCAGTCTCCGCAGAGTGAGGTAGGCCCTATGCAGTACGAAGAATTGAATAAGCTGAAATCTGACATTTCTGGATATTTTTGGCACTCTCTCCAGTATTCGATCGCAGTCCCCTTCCGCTATCTGAGTCCACTGGTCCATCTCCCACTTTCGTCTCAGGTCGTCTAGGGGGGTCAGTGCTCCCGCTCGAATTGCCCTGTATAGTTTGGTGACCACTTTATGATTACCCTCTGAAGTCAGTGGGTAGGTGCTGAGAGTGTAAGGAGGGGGCTCAGTAGCACCTGACCCCCAGAGATTCCCAATGGTGCGAGTGAGCGTGCGGTGCAGCAAGAAGTGGCCCCGTGGGAGATCATATTCCTGCAGATAGTCCTCAAAGGACAATAAGCTGCCCTCTGTGGAGTCTGCAATCCTGTCCCTGGCCTCCAGCTCCTCCCCCTGCAATTCCAGGTGGTCCGGAGTCAGTTTCTCCAACGACCAGAGCTCTTTCTCAGCTATATCTATGTCTCACAATAAGGTCCTCCTAATCCCCACAGATGTTGCTATACAACGGCTGCGCACTTCTACCTTGAATGCTTCCCATAGTGTCTGGGGTGAAGGGTGCAGTGGGTTCATTAACCTCAAAGTAATGAGTAATTTGCTCCCTAATCTGTTTGCAAAATGCGGGATCCTCTAGTGAGTCCGGCTTGAGTCGCCATGTGGGTATTCGAGAAATGGCCTGTGTCCAAAATGGGTACAATAGGACCAGGTTGTGATCGGATATAGTTTCCCCCAAATATTCTACTCCTCGTGACTTCATGTGCACCTCTGGGGTGCATAAAAAGGTATAGGTATCGAGCCGCACATGCAGGACATGTACTGCAGAGTAGTAAGAGTATTCTTTAGCATTTGGGTTGAGAATACTCCAAGTATCTGTCAGTTGCCACTCAGTCTGACACTCTAGGATTTTTTTAGCTAGTGTGTTCCATGGCATCCCGCAGCAGTGGGTGGGATCTATCGAGTCCAAGGTTGGCCACACAGTTAAAATCTCCCCCAATTAATACCTCATGGAGCATGTGAGGTGCTAATGTATTCAATAATTGGTTAAGGAACGTACTTTGCTCTATGCTAGGTGCATATACATTTATCAGCGCTATGTCCCGCCATCCCAGGCGGCCGGAGGCCACAACGAAGCGCCCAGCGGGATCCGTGAGTGTTAGTTACTTGGAACAGGACCCCTGCCCTTACCCAAATCAAAGTGCCTCTTGCGTAAGCTGAGTAGGTTGTGTAGAATCGTTCCCTTTCTAAACAACAAAAACTCCCCCAACTCCCCTTCCCCAGGACAGGAGACAAAACAATTCCCCATCCAAACTGTTACAAACCAAAGTCAAGTCTTGATAGGTGGGCAAAAGAGGCGCTCCAGCCGTGCAAAGCTCAGAGCTCACGGCCTAGGGTTGGTTTGTATATCTGGCTGCAAGCTTCCTGAACTATGTATCCTCAGTGCTTTGTGCTTCGGTATGATTTCCAACACTGGGTCAGCCCATCAGATGCTATCCGAAGTCCCTGGTGTCACCACTGGCAGCTCCAGGGTCGTAGTCGCCGAACTCGCTGATTCTGCGTCCAAGTCCGAACCTCCGGTCTCTCTCATTTTACCTATGGAACGTGGACTGTTATTCCTTTGACTGAAGGAGGCCTCCGTGGCTCGCTGTCTCTCTTCATGGGCCTCTTCCGAGGTGGGCGCTGCACCCCCCGCCTGGGTCCCCTTGGCCCCCGACGTCTACTTTCGGGTCTGTGGCCTCGGGGTGCCCCCATGTCCATCGGGTCCTCTCGCTCCTCCAGCCAGTCTCCTGCTTCCTGAGGTGTGCGAAAAAATCGTGCTCCTCGGCTGTCCACCACTCTCAGCGTGGAGGGGAACAGCATAGCGTATTGGATGTTTAATTGTCGCAGTTGTTTCTTGATCTTCAAATACATTGCTCTCTGCCTTTGCACTTAGCGAGAGAAGTCAGGGAAGATATGGATCAAGTTATTTCCACCCTTAGTTCTCCAGCCTTTCTAGCCTGCGCCAGAATGTGGTCCTGATCTTTGTAGTACAATGGGTGGGGTATCACCGGTCGTGGTGCTGCTTCCCGAGGGGGAGCCCGCGCGGGCACTTTATGCGCCCTCTCAAGGGTAAAGAAGTGCAAGAGTCCCTCCAGGGCCACAGACTCAGAGATCCAGCGCTCCAGATACTCAGGCAGGTTTTGCTGCTCGATTCTTTCAGGGAAGACCTATTATGCAGACATTGTTCCTCCTAGATCTGTTTTCAGCATCCTCAGCGCAGGCTGCTAGTGTCTCTGTTTGTTTCTCCAGTTTAGTGATCCGATCCCTGGCTCCCGACAACTCAGGGTCAAGATCTTCCAAAGCTCGTTCTGTAGTCGTTTCTCGCTCAGTGAGGCGACGTAGATCCTCACGGAGCAGCCCCAGGTCCACTGTTAACGAGTCAATCTTTGATTCAAGGCTTTCCCTGGAGAATGTAATTGCTTGCATTATGTCTCCCAGCGAGGGCCCTCTGGTCGAGTCCTCATCTTCTCCGGTCCATGGCACCGCGGCAGAGGAGGATGCAGGGCAGCCCTGCTGCGCGCCCGAGTCACCCATCATGTCTTTTTTCCTTCCCGTTTTGCCCATCCTGCGGCCGAAGGGGGGATGCACGGCTTGGGTCTAGTGTCGCCGTCCGTCTCTGCTGGTATCCGCCAAATAGAGCTGCCCCGGCCCGCCACCAAGCGTGGCCGATCGGCGCAGAGGCCCGGGGCCCAGAGTTGAACCAGACACTCCTCAGTTGATGTCCCCACCTCTCCTCGCAGTCCTGAAGTGGGAAGAGGAGTTCAGAGCAGTCTGGCCCTCAAGCCTTGCCCCCCCACTGATCAAGGAGTGGTGGAGAGTCCCACAGGCCCGCACACTTGGCCCAGATAGCCCAGTCCATGCTCCTCGCGCTCCAGAATTCCGCTCACCTCCAACTTATGATGGTGTTGTGTTGAGCCTCAGAGCTGCCCGACTGGCAGCAGGGAGCACGCCTTCCAGCAGGGCTCGGTCCAAAACGATCTTGCCCACTCTAAGCCGGGCTCCGTTCCAGGCCAGCAGGGCCTGGAGCGCCCGCCATCTTGAAGTCAGAAGGCCGGGGGCGCCAGCCGCCTCTCGCACCTATGTTCACCGCTTTCGGCCCTGGGGTCGCTTGGTCGCTAATAGGAGCCTCGCCGCCCGGCAGAGGCCAGCCCCAAAGCGAGCCGGCCAGTTTCTTCATATGCAATGCACCCGCCATCTTGAAGTCAGGCAGCGCATTGCCATTTTTCTTCTCAGCAGGACAAATTCTTGCTCATAGGCAGGCGGTTCGACCACAGGGCAAGGCCCCCCGTCTCTCGGTCCCGGGGCCTGAGACACCGGGCTTTTGCACTGGCAGTGCAGTCAGGATGGGTTTCAAATGTAAGGCCCAGGCCGGAGCGCTTCCTCGTGGCTGCTCACTCCATTAGCACCAAGCCACGCCCCAGCCTGACTGCTTCTGTGCCAAGCTACCATAGGGCTAAACACACTTTAATTTCCTGACTTTATTGGTTTACCCTGACCTTTTGCTGTTACTTAGGAAGGGGTCTCACCCCACTCAACCAACAGCCCTATTTCTCACAAAACTGTTGGTAGAGTTTGAGACAGTCACAAGAATTAAAGGAAGTTCAAAAGAGAAAAACTTCACATACCCCTAGTCCAAGCACTAGAGTGCCTGCACACAAATGTTACTACTACTTTTGAATATCAGTGTATAGCATAACATGCCCCACACATTCATGGCATTGAATTGTGGCACTGGCCAAAAAATACACCATGTGGTTAGACAACAGATAAAATATACACTCAAAACCATCCTCAATTTCCAGTCTATGAAGAAAAGTATGACAACATGTTGGCCCTGCATGTTAAATGTCTGGTAGAAGTATAAGGATTCAGTGATTTTTTTTTCCAGAGGAGAAGTCTAAAATGCATGGAACTGAGCCACACAACATTTTCCACCTTTTCTGTATGACAGATTAACTGAATAATATTGCCCTTGCTTGCTGATTCACAGTTGGAGTAAGCAGTGCACATCATTTACCTAACAGAAGACATGTGGTGGGTCATAGAGAAGGTTACAGACTGCTCTTCCATTTGTCTTTGTTGGGCTTACTTCATGGTACTTAGCTCCAAGGCAAGAAGCGCCCATACTGCCTTGCAGACTAGTTTGCATCAATATGCACCTATTGCTTTTCTCTACATAGAGAAGTTTCACAAATATATGGATATGTTGATAGAGTTCAGCATCACCATTTTAAATAGTATCAACCTAATGTGTTGTATAGAAGCTGAGTTGCATTTCACAGTCACAGTGTTTTTTGTCTTTCCCATGGTATGATGGTAGATGCCAAATTCCTCTGTGTGTCCTATTCTACACGTTTGGCTAAATTGAGCCGTGCAGTGCTTCCATAGAAATAAAATAGAGATTGACGACATAAGAACTGTATGTCGCAAAATGTGTGGGGAATCCAGCCACTCAATTTTTTAAGCATGGAAACTATTGAGAGTGTTGCATCAAGATACTGGGTATTTCATGCATTATCTCGGACAGGAGATTTTGACCCTTATTGAGACCGCTGCAGTTCCTAAAACCATTTTGTGCCATATAAGCCAATAAATGAATATGTAATGGAGGACAAAGCTATTAGGCTATTCATCTTTCTGACTTCTGGGCAATGAGAGTAATTAGGTGGATTGGGCAGATTCTCACACAGTTTTAATGACAATGGTATTTATTTTTTTCTCGATCCTGTGTGCATAGATAAAGAAGGCCTGTGCTGGTGTGCCTCTGGGGCCCCAGAAAGGAGTATTTACTTCTCCTGTTCCAGGTTCAACAATCATCAGCACTCAGGTGAGACACAATTTTCACCTATGAAGGTCGACTGGATCGTTGGTCTTGATTAAGTAGGTAGTAGTCAGAAACACATTAAATCAATAACATTATACTATAAAAAATATCAGACACCATAAACAATTTGACTCTAAATCAAATTCCAAACCAAATAAAGTTTCAAAGTGTTAAAACAGTCCCAAAATCAATATCACATAAATGGTGAGCAAAACTAAATTATAAAAATACATTTAAACCATAGGCTGACCGAAACGTTTTGAAAAGATTCGACCTACTAAACATCAATACTGTTAGACACTCCAAAAGAATAATATAATCAGCAACAACACCATATACATTATTAATTCAATTCAAAGCAGATGATGGTGACATCATTAAATTATTAAAATATAGTTTTAACAATCAATTTCAGAGCGTGGCCATTTCTAATACTAACCAGAATTGAGACTTGCATGTGTGGGAACGGGCTAACACATGTGGGGAATAGAAAAAGTAAAAGAATACAAAAATAATTTGGAAAACATCTATGAGAACTCACTACAAAATATGCTGGTGTAAGTTACTAACTGAAAGGGAAAACAAGAATCCACATTTAGTTATACCTCTCTTAATGGGACAGCAGACAAAGTTGATTCCTCTAAGCAGAGCGTTCACTATCTCAGGCATCGGTTGGCAGCAGCATCAGGACAGTGCAGAACATGAGCTGTACATTGGACAGACCAGCAGTTCAGAATTAGCTGGCCTTGTTAGTACTGAGCCACATAACAGAATAGGGTAGTTAAGACAATGATGAGAAAACTCATCAGGGAACTTAGAGAAGCAGAGTGAGAGAGAGCAGACTTAAACAGTCATTAACTGTCTCTAAGAAGGTTCAGAAGGGAACTGATCTCAAGCAGGTTCTGGGAAGGGCTGACTTCTGTTCCAAAGTTCTTCAATAATTAAAATAACCAAAATCCATTTGATTGGTTCTCATGGGGGGCACATACTGGGAGTTGATTTCAGCATCCAATCATTGCTGATGGCACCACCAAGTTCCTCTACATTTCGAAAAGTTCACAGCAAATGTGCATTGTCATCTCCCTCCAGTTACAGGATTCTGCCAAAATAATACATTTTCTAATAATTTTCAATGTGCAGTTTCCTTGCTATGGTGCACAATAAACGAAATAAACAAATATTCTTTCACATAAGAATCATGAGCTTCCTCTGAAGAACAAATAAGGTTACATTATTGCATCCGAAACATGTCTCTTCTCCTGGAATACAATAGAACATTCCATATTGCTTTTGCAGCCTAGACAAAGAATTCAGGTTAAAGTTGAAAAAGAAAACCAATACAATTTTCCATGGCTGCTTGCAAAAATGAACATTCAGTCCTAGTCAAGTTAAAGAAGCCTAAGCACATTTAATAGTTAATACATTAATAAAACCTATTGTGCACCCATAAATTCAAATCAAATGTGCAAAGCAAATTATTTATATTGAAGCATTATTCATGTTATGTCAAATGCAATCTTAACGCATATTTATTTTTGACTTGTGATGAAAGCTATTCAATTCAATATGTGTGTTTAATTCTCATTCATTTAATACTCAAAAAACATTTCATTTTCTACTGTTTCTACTTGAAATAATACTTTCATGTTAATGTCTAATAATAAGCAGGTAATTCAATAGGTTTTCACGATTATGTAGCCATCAAGGAAGAGTCAATGTAATTCCTTCATAGATGTGGTGTTTTCCTTGGACTTCTTCAGGACCTGATGAGACATAGCGCCACATGTAGGATGCTTTTCAATGATTCTAGAGAGGTGTTGGCAAGGCCTGCATCACTTCTACACCCCATCCGCCCGGTTGTGGGGATTATTGGGCTGTGAAATATATTTCCAAATCAGAAGGTCTACAGACCATGGGCAGTGGGTAGAGTTTGTAATGCATCTGATTTTCTCAATAGGACTTCTCATTTTTGATGCACGATATTCTTGCATTGCATTTCATTTTAGTTTAATGGTTACTTGTAATTCACCTGTTTTATTACACTTCAGAATGGCATTCTGTATTTGAGACGGTATATTATAACTAGAATGTGAAAACATTATTTGTAATTAATTTTATGTAGTGAAAGACACAATAAGGATTTTGAGGACGAAACAAAAAAACTGTTACCCAATAACAGAGCGAAGAAGAAAGCAAAAGTGTGCTGATTTCCAAAAGAGAAAGCTATCCCTCCCACCTACCACACAGTTTGGATCTAAAAGGATGGAGCCAATTATCTATTTCCCACCACATGTCCAGAAAACTGCAGTGTGCTGCAGAAGTCAGGGATCTGCTTTTCTACGCTAGCAATTAAATGCAAAATTCTGCCCTAAAAATCTGTTCGGTTTCTGATACTGAAAAGCCATGTTAAGGAAAAAAAATCTATATTTTTAGTGAATAGAATAACAGATCGCTGCCTCAATTTCAGGTACACAAAACAGCTAACCCCGTGGGAGGGCCCTGATTGATGACAGAGAGAATACACAAATTATTTTTAATATCTATTGGGCGCGCATCAAAGTACACGTGCTGGATCGGCCGTTTTATATAATGAAACATAGTCAAACCATCTGAAGTTCCGTTTCCAAAATTTTATGCGTGTTTTAAATTGAATTGCTCCACATTTTCATAGTGGAATTTCATTTTCAGGCTCACATGGCGCGTCATAGAGAAACCATCTACTTTCAAAAAGACATGAGCTCAAACATAGGTTAATATTCATTAGATCAGTTTCAATTAAATGTTTTTTTGTGTCGAATAGTTAAAAAGAGATGGGACAGGATTTCACACTTTTTGCTCTACGGTTTCCTGATTACAGTTTGCACTGACATTTGCACCAAAAAAACAGTGGAAACAAGCATTTGCAAGGCAACGGGTCTCGCCTTTGCTCGAGTTAGAGCTACTCGCGTTTTAAATGCCTAATCAGACTTTTCTTGCCACATAAGCTGAAGAGTAAAACAGTTTCGCATAAGCGAGCCCACGGCAAGCATGAAGCGGGACGGAGACACACAAAAGAAAACAGAAGTTTGCTTGCAGTGAAACGTATCGGCAAAAGTCAAATTATCCATGTAACCGGCAGAAGTGCAATTAGCCATGTAACCAGCAAAAGTGCAATTAGCCATGTAACAAGGTCAATGCCATGCAAAGCGCTCGCCTACTGCCCAGCGAGATCACACTGCCTGCGAAATAATGAGTAGTCCATAAACCATAAGGAAAACATGGAGCCTCGTATGTTTTCTGTAGTTGGCCGGTGCGCTCGAGGAGGGCTAAACAACAATAAAGGCATGACGTATGCATGCGTTCCACTAATGAAATGAAGCGAATTGTAAAAGGAAAGCCCACAAACCAACCAAACTCATGGGGTGGTTAAAAGCTCATAGAGAGATTACACCAGAGACAGAACGCTTTGGGCTTGACCCTAAAAAGTACTTATTGACCACTGATTGACAAGTACTAAACATTGAAGCAAATGTTGTCCAAAATGGTCAGAGAAACAGTGTTAAGCCTTGTTGCGCAGAAATTTCAGTCCATGACCACACACCTAGGGGTTGACCCACAAAACATTTTTGAATGGTGTTATTTCTTGTCGAATTTGGTCAATTGAGGCAGTGCTTGGCCCAAGCACCTTTTACCATCGCATGTTGTAAGTACGTTTCTATAGGTGCCAATAAGTTGCAGGATTGTTCATGGATATTTGTTGCATGACATTTTATTTTGGTTTTGAGGTGCTCTGTTGTTTTTGTGCTACTGTAATTTTGTGCTACATTATTGCAATGTGGTGTTGCTTTGTGCATGTTGTTGTGTCAAGCTACGTTGCTTAACTTAGATATGGGAACAAAAGCTGCCACATTGCTTTCGAAAAGAGCATATGCCTTTAAAGTTCATGTGACAATCAGCCATTTACTACCATCTGGTGTGGTATTGTATGTATATGGTACTTCTATAGTACAAACCAAGGTGAAAGGCAACAGAGCACTGAACAGGATCAAAAACAAGCATCAGGTCAATAAAAGGTAGCTTGTTAAGTAATGCTGCTTCACTTCTTCAACTGTTTATGACACAAGTCAATTCAAAACTGCCACAGATCCTTGGCTGGAACACAAAACATTTTTCAATGGTGCCATTTCATGTATTTGGTGATAAGTTAAGAAAGGGAAGGCTCCAAACTCCCTTTACCACTTGTTAGAAATTGGGTTGTTAGTGGACTGGGGTGTAAGACCGGGTCAAGCAGCAACCACAATTCCTGTCAGATTAAGGTACATGCAAACACCAAATGAACCGGTGCTGACCCTCTGGCAGCTTGGCACAGAGTGTCAGGCTTACCTTGAAGGCAATGTGTAAAGTATTAGCGCAAAACTTCAAACAGTGATACACCACACAAAAAGGATCCCACACAGGTTAAAACAATAGAACTTATTTTAATGAATAAAACAAGGCCAAAACAACAAAAATGCAATAAGTAGAACTTGAGTTACCCATTTCTAAAAATAAACCAGACAGGGACAAAGTTCAGGCTCACCACGATGGGGCACGGACTGGCTACAGGGACCCAGTTAGGCACACTGAACTAAAGTATCTTGAATCCAGATTACACAGCGTTACATGGGTCTGAAACACAGATACATCACGCAGCACGGGCAATACATTGGTTCCGAGATGTGGCAAGCCTGTGGTGCGTGATTCTTGGTGTGTCAATGTCATGTATCCCGTTGACAGGGCTTGAGGTGTGAAGTTCGGTATCGAGGATGCGTTGCACAGTTCAGACAATGCATTGGTTCCAATCCACAGAGTGGGGGCATTGCAGAGGTTTGGTATAGTCGTCGGGGCTGCTGTCAACGAGAGATGTGAGGACCTTGCACTGGTGAAATTGTTGCGCAGTGGTAGTTCTGAAGGCGATGTGCTGGTATTAAGATGCAGCAATGCAAGTCTGTTACCTCAGTTCTGGTCCACACAGTAGGGTGATGCAGTGGTTCTGTTCCAAGCAACAATGATGATGCGTTGGTTCTGCTTCCACAGCAGAGGGTGCGTTGGCTCTGCTGGAGCAAGTACCTCAGCTCCACTTCCTAGGGTCCCGGACTGAAGTGGCACCGCTTAGCAGGACACACTCACAGATGGCAGAGTCCAGGTGCAGAAGCAGGGTGTTTGGAAGTGTTTTATGTCCCTGAGACTTCAGATCAGGAGGTCAGTCAACTAGCTATTGGAGTCACTCTGGACTTTGGGTTGGAGAGATGCATGTCTAGTACTTCTCACTCCCAGGCCAGAAGGCAGAAGGCACAGGTCAGCACAGCAAAGCAGGAGTCCAGCAAAACAGAGTGACATTCCTTCAGTAGCATAGCAGTCCTTCTCCCTGGCAGTGTATCCAAAGGTCCAGAAGTGTACTGAAGTGGTGGTGTCTGAGATCCAGTATTTATACTTTGGTGCCTTGGTTCTGAAAAGTGGGAGAAGCTTTTAGACAGTGGCTTTGAAATGCAAGAAATCCCCTACTTCTCCTATCCTAGCTCCAAGCTGGCTGGAGTGACAATGAAGGGTCTTTAATTCCATTGTGTGAGTATGGACAAACCCTATTCAGATGTAAATAAGGCAGTGTCCAGCTCCTCCCTCTCACCCTGCCCAAGGTGACCATTAAGTCGCACCTGAGCTCCCATTGTGTGTGGCTGTTTAGTAGCAATATACAAAGCTCAACAGCCAACTGCACCCAGTCATGTGACCAGAGACAGGCTGCAGAGACCAAATGGCTAAGGTGAGAAATTTCGCAACACAAAAGGATGATGGATGTAGTGCTGAACAATGCAAACACTCACCCATAGTCACAAAACTGAGTTTAATCTATCGTTCTTTGGCTCACCATGCCACCCCAGTTTGGATCCAGCCATATGTAAATCAGTCTTGACCCTGTTCCTCATGAGAACAGTCCAGTTCAAACTGCCAGGCCAGGTTCTCCCTGGACCAGAAACAAGCATTCTGGGACCAACTTCAGGGTATCACCCTTCATCAGCCAGGCTAGCTTGAATACAGTGACACAGTGAGCAAGGGACCCATGTCTGGAAATACCCTTCCCACTTAGGGCAACTTTAGCAGCACAAAAGGATGATGTACAGAGTGCTGCCCAGTAACAGATCTAGGTTTAATCCATCATCCTTTTGCTCACCATGCCACCCCAGTTTAGTCCCAGCCATTAAAATAAATCAGTCTTGACCCTGTTCCTCATGGGAACAGTCCAGCCTGAACTGCCAGGCCAGGTTCTCCCTGGACTGGAAACAAGCATCCTGGGACCAGTTTCAGGGTATCACCTTTCATCACCCAGTCTAGCTTGAATCCAGTGGCACAGTGTGCACAGGACACATGTCTGGGTATACCCTTTCCACTTAGGGAAACTTAAGCAACACAAAAGGATGATATATGGATGGCTGAACAATGCAAACACTCACCCCCAGTCACAGTTTGTCATCTTTTCAGAATTGCAATCTAAAATCCAAACATCATAGGTTAGGATCATAGGTTAGGATTTTAAAATGTGATTCCAGAGAAACCATACATAAAGGAGGTACCCCTTCCCACTTGGAAGCTACACTTATAAGGTGTAATAAGGCAACTCCAATGTTGTCCTATGGGAGGGATAGACCATGCAGTAGTGAAAAACAAACTGAAGAGTTTTTCCCTACAAGGGAAAGTAAAATATTAAAAAGTACATGTCCTGCTCTTCGATTGCATTGCATGCGGCCCTCTGGGCTGTCCAGAGCCTATATATTAAAGAAGAAGGTTTGGGCCTGGCAAAAGGTTCATTTTACCAGTTTGACAAGGCAATGTAATCTGCTCACACAGGCTCTGTGGAGCTAGGCCTGAGACATGTTTAAAGGGCTACTTTAATAGGTGCCACTATCAGTGCACAGGCCCATTATTAGATTTCATTTACAGGCTCTGGGCACATGTAGTTCACTTTACTAGGGATTCATAATAAGTTAAATATGCTAATTGAGGAATAAGCCAATATAACCTTGTTTAAAGGAGTGAGCACATGCACTTTAGCACAAATTAGCAGTGGTGAGGTTCTTTGAGTCCTGAGGTCAACAAAAATAAGTCCAGCAAAATGGAGAAGAACAAGTATAACACTATTGTATTTTGAAAGCAGGATTTTGAAGGTGTTAATTTGTGGCAGGAATTTTTTGTGTGGTATTTTAATGTGCTGGTGATGTTTTCTGTGCTGTTACAATGTGATTTTCTTGCGTTATAGTGCAGTTCTGCTCTATTTTGCTGTTGTGTTCTAGTATGCTTTAACCCTTTGCGCATGGAGGACGGCTCATTGCTGCAGGTCCACTAGTAACATTTGATTTACAGGCCCTGGGCACCTCTAGTGCCCTTTATTAGGGACTTACTAGTAAATCAAACATGCCAATCACGGAAAAGCCAATTAAACATACAATTTACACAGGGAGCTATTGCACTTTAGCACTGGTCAGCAGTGGTAAAGTATCCAGAGTAGCAAAACCAGCAAAAACAGAGTCCAGCACACAGTCAAAACATGGGAGGCAGAGGCAAAAAAGATAGGGAAGACCACACCAAGGATGCCAGGTATAACATGTGTCCCCTCCAGCTGAAAGTGGGGAGAGCTACCCAACCTCATGGAAGTTCTCATCTCTAAGGTGAAAGAATCTGGACAGACCATAGGCAATGGCGTGCTCTGTTCCAGGGCGGTGTTCCACCGTAAAGCCCATTCCCTCTGCATTAACCATCTGAGAGGCCTGTAGTCTGTCTGAACCTGGAAAAGAGTCCCAAACTAGTAGGATCTTAGCTTCTTCAGTGCCCACACCACAGCAAAAGCTTCTCGCTCAATTCTACTCTACCTACGTTCCCGGGGAAGTAACCTACTAATGAAGGCTACAGCCTGGTCTAGGCCCTCTTCATTTAGCTATGCAAGTACCGCACCCACACCATGCTCTGAAGCATCAGTCGGGACAACAAATTCTTTAGAGAAGTCAGGTGCCTTGAGCATGGGCGTCATGCAAATGGCTGCACTTCAGGGCATCAAAAGCTGTCTGACAAGCCTTGGTCCACATCACCTTTTTGAGTTGCATCTTGAAGGTTAACTCAGTCAAGGGAGCAACAATGGTGCTATGCCTCCTATAGTATCCTCTGAGACCTAAAAAAACTCTCACCTCAGACTGGGGCTTGGGGGGCTCCCAAGCCAGAACGGTGTCAATCTTTGGGTATAGGGGTTCCACCTGGCCACTCCCCACCTGGTGTCCCAAGTACACCGCAGAACCCTGCCCTATTTGGCACTTACTCACCTTATTAGTATGGCCTGCCTTCTGCAGAGCTTTCAACACAGAGGTGATGCATGTGTTCCTCCCAGCTGGAGCTGAACACAGCAATATTATCCAGGTAGGCTGCACTGAAGTCCTCCAATCCAGCCAAATCCTGGTTAATTAACCTCTGAAAGGTGGCAGGGGCATTTTTCATCTCAAAGGGCATCACCCTGAACTGGTAGTGTCCATCTGGGGTAGAAAATGCTGACCTCTCCTTGGTCCCCTCAGTTAGAGCAATCTGCCAATACCCGGACGTTAAATCAAACGTGCCAAAATATTTGACAGCTCCCAACAGATCAATGTGATCATCAACTCAGGGGATGGGGTGTGCGTCAGTTTTCATGTTGGCATTGAGTCCACGGTAGTCCACACAGAACCTAGGATCTGGAGTGGCACTGGGAGTAGCAGCCTTTGGGACCAAGACCACTGGTCTGGCCCAAGGGCTACTGGAGAACTCAATGACCCCAAGGGTTAACATTTTGGATACCTCATGCTTAATGCTAGTCCTGACCTTGTCAGTCACCCTGTACATTTTGTGTTTTACAGGTGGAATGACCCTAGTGTCCACATCATGAGTACACAAATTAGTAATCCCTGGGATCAAGGAAAATAATGAGGTAAATTGTTCCAACACTTCGCGACAGTCCCTCTGTTGCTCTAGGGTAAATGAAGGGGATAGGTTCACACCCTCCACAGACCCATCTTTCTCCTCAGCAGACAGGAGGTCAGGAAGAGGCTCACTTTCTTTCTCCACCCCATCATCTGTTGCTAGGAGCATTGTCACTTCAGACCTCTCAAAGTGAGGCTTGAGGCTGTTTACATGCAGGATGCTCAAAGGAATCCTGGGAGTCTGCAAGTTCACCAGATAGGTGACATCACTCTTGCACTCCAAAAGGCCCAGTCCACTTGTCCTGGAGAGCCCAAGTCTCTACTGGGGCCATCACCCACACTTTCTGGCCAGGCTGAATCTCAACCAGAGTGGCATTCTGATCATAACAGCGCTTCAAGTCTTCCTGGCTTGCTTCCAGGTTCTCCTGAGTGAGTTTCCTGAAGCGGGCAGTCTTGTTCCTAAAAGCCAGTATGTAACTGAATACATCCTGGGGGGGCTTACTAGAGGCCTTCTCCAAGCCTTCCCTTACCAGACTCAAATATCCCCTCACAGGGTGGCCATAAAACAACTCAAGAGGGATAAATCCAAGACCTGTTTGTGGCACCTCCCTGTAGGCGAACAGAAGGCATGGCAAGAGGACATTCCACTTACACTTCAAGGTCTCTGACAGGCCCATAGTCATGCCCTTCAAGGTGCGGTTGAATCTCTCAACCAGACCATTTCCTTGGGGATGGTAAGGATTGGTAAACTTGTTACCCCACACTCCTTCCATAGAGACTTCATATGAGTAGATATGAAGTTGGTACCCCTGTTAGATGCCACCTCCTTGTGAAACCCCATGCGGGTAAAGACCCCCATCAATAGACTTCCCACCACAGGGGCAGTGATTGCTCTCAAAGGAATGGCTTCTGGGTACCTGGTGGTGAGGTCCACCAAGATCAGGATGAACCTGGTATCCATGGATGTCTTGGGCCCCACAATGTCAATACCAACCCTTTCAAAGGGGGTGCTGACAACAGGAAAAGGTTAGAGGGGGGCCTCACATTTCCCCCCATTCTTGTCACTTGCCTGACAAGTTTGGCAAGCCCTCTGGTGCACATCTGAGTGCCTGCGCATTTGGGGCCAGTGAAAGTGAGTGGCAAGCCGTTCAAAGGTCTTGTCCTGCCCCAAATGTCCAGCTAAAGACACATCATGAGCCAAACCCAGTAGGAAGGCTCTGAAGCACTGGAGTACCACAAGAACAAGGGCTGCCACAGGCTCAGCAACCTTAGGCTCGCTATATAGGAGGCCATCCTCCCAATAAATCAAGGGTGAACCAGACTCCCTGCCAGACTTCTGGTCTGCAGCCTGCTGCCGTAAACTCTCTAGAATAGGGCAGGTGTTCTGTGCCTCACAGAATGCTTCTCTGGTGGGTCCCCCTCTTGCTGCCATAGTCAGCTCGGGTACCTCCTCCAGTTCAGCCACCCGTACACCTATGGGGTCCGAGCGTCCCCATCAGGTTCAGCCTCCTCCCAGACCATGGGAACTTCTAGGGCAGGTTTCCCATGCCCCTTGCCCTTCCTTCCTCTGGCAGGCACCTGGACCACTCTTACAGGCTCAAGGGGCTCCTGATCACCCTGACTGGCTGCCATTGACCAGGTGGACACCCACACCCATGCATGCAGACCCAACATCTCCAAGTGAGACCTGCATTCCACCTCCTTACAAGGGGAATCCTCCAGGCCTTTGTCAAGCAGACAATCTACAGGCCTTTTTGAACTCACAGCTACTCTCAAGGCACCTGAGACCCCCCCCCCCATTCAAAGGGAACCTGTGCCATTCTGCACAGACGCTTTGAGTTGTCTACTGCAACTACTTGGTGAAGTGCATGGGGAATTACCTGCTTCTCAGACACCAGGTGACTTCTCACAGTAGTCACATTGGCTCATGTGTCTCTCAGAACCTCCACCCTCTGCCCATTGATGCCCATCCAATGCCTGTATTTCTTAGTGTTCTCAGGCACAAGCGTCCACTGGACCATCTAACTGTCCCCTAGTGAGACGAGGGTAATCTCAGTTTTCTCCCACCCACCTGGAACCAACTCCTCCCCAAGGGCTACACTGACCAAACCCTGTGACTAAGCACCAGTGTGTGCCTGTGTCCCCTTGGGACATTTGGGATCCCCCCTCATGTGGCCTACCTGATCACATGCATTGCACTTGCGGGGACCCCTCTCTCCAGGTTTCCCTGTAGAGACCCATGGTTTCTTTTAAACTCGGTCTGGGAATCTTTACCCTGGGAGCTAGGTTGTGGCCCTTTGGAGAACTCCCTCTGTTTACCCTTACCCCCCACATACTTCTTCTGATGGGGATCCTGCCCACACTTGGCATGGTCTCCCCATACCTCTTCTGGACCCTGGTGCTCTCCCACCGGTTCACTTCCTGAGCAAGATTTTTGGGGTCAGTCAGCTTGCTGTCAATTAGGTGCTAGGGTAGGACTGGAAAACAAAGATTACACAAATACTTCCAAGCAATTAAATAGTACAGCCCCTCATAAGTTGTCACCTTACTGCCCTTCACCCAACCATCCAATGACCTGCAAAAAGAGAATCTACACTCCAACCAAGTTTGGGATTCTTTCTTTTTGTGGGACCTAAACTTGTCCTTGTACTGCTCAGGGGTGAGACCATACCTTGTGAGTAGAGCATCCTTCATTATAAGTAAGTAAGTCCCTGAGGCTCACCTAAGGATGTCAGAATGTCCCTCCCCTCTACCTCGAAGTGCTTCCACAGACCCGCCCCCAATGTACTTCAGTGACCATGCTCATGTGGAGAGCAGACTCATACCCCTTGAGCCACAGATAGATGTTATCCACGTTCTTGTAAACCTTCACCAGATGTTTTGGAATGTAGGCTGGCTACTTTGATCCAGCTCCCTGAAGCTTAACTCATTAGTCAACATAATTTTCTCTTATATGGCCAAACATCTCTCTTCCATCTCCATTTTAGGTTTCTCTAACTCCAACTGGTGCATCCCTCTGCAACTCCTCAAGGGTCAGACCTTTTAGATGAAACACTGGTAGCTGCCCTGGAGACCCTCCCCCAGGCAGAACAGGTACATCCACTACACCACCCAGATTACTCTGCACCTCCTCACCCTCATCCTCCTCGTCTGTGTTCCCCCCAGCCGCCTTGCCAGGCAACCAGGCCCTCAATGCCTTTTGCAGCTCCTCCTGGCTGGCGGAGCTCTTGATTGGGCAGGCACAATCCTTACAAAACTGCTTCAGATGTGCCACTGTGTACTCCTCCTGTTTCTCCAACTCTAAAAGCCCTTGCAGCCACAGCTGGTGCATCCCCAGATTGAGACATGTTGGTGAGTACTCAAAAATACAAAGTTCCAAAAGTGGTTGAGAGAGTTCCCAAGACAGGGTAAAAAAATCACAAAAAAATGGAAGTAGAAAAATCCCAAAAAGAGAAAAAGCAAAAAACAAGTAGTATGTGGTCACGCAATGATCTGCACCAAAAATAGTAGTGTACACTTATTCACTGTATGTCAAGTACAAATACGAGTTCTAATCCTCACTGCTGATCACCAATGTTAGAAATGGGGTCTCTGGTTGACAGCCAGTTTGCACACAGTAATACAGTGAAAAACACTACAAAATGGATCCACCCCAGTTTAGAAAAATAGCCAATATTTATCTAAATCAAACTAGACCAAAATGACAAAAATCCAACATACACCAGTAAAGGTATGATTTTTTTAAATAATAGATTCTTACTCCATAGAAAACAATGGAAACTTTGTTGTTACACAAAGTACCTGGTTTGCGTAGAAAATAAAGCCATTTGGGCAAGTGTGCATTGAAAAAGTCAGTGATGCGTCATTTTTCTTTCCTGCCTGGGAGCGATGCATCGATTTACGGATGGGGCACCTCAGGTCCGTGCAGGTTCACATTGATTTTGACACCCAGCAATGATGCGTGGGAAATCTGGCCGCACAGTGATGGAAAACTGCGCTGTGTGGGGTTTGGGTTGATTTTAGCAGCTGCAAGAGGGTGTTACGTTGTTTCTCCAGCTGCAATGCAGGTGATGTGTCGATTTCCCAGCCCTAATGCAGGTGATGCGCCTATTTCAGCCACTAGGTGGGTGTTGTGTCATTTTTACAGCCACGTTGCAGGTGATGCATCAAAACCTTCCTCACACGGCTTCCTGTGCGTGCATTTCAGTCCTTGTTCTACCAGCTTCATCTTTCAAGAGCCCAGGGACCACTTGGCAGACAGGAATCTCGGAGTCCAGGTGCTGGCAGAGGAAGTCTTTGATTGCTCTGAGACTTCAAAACAGGAGGCAAGCTCAGTCCAAGCCCTTAGAGACACTTCACAAACAGGAATATACCACAACGTCCAGTCTTTGTCCTCTTTCAAGCAGAAGCAGCAACTGCAGGCCAGCCAAGCAAAGCACAGTCACAGGAAAAGGGGCAGTACCCCTCATCCAGCTCTTCAGCTCTTCTCCTTGGCAGAGGTACCTCTTGAATCCCAAAGTAATCTGAAAATCTGGGGGCTTTGGGTCCACTACTTATACCCATTTCTGCCTTGAAGTAGGCAAAATTCAAAGGAAAATCTCTGTCGTTCACAACATCCTGCCTTGCCCAGGCCTGGCCCCAGATGCACACCAGGGGGTTGAAGACTGCATTGTGTGAGGGCAGGCAAAGCCCTTTCAGGTGTAATTGACCACTCCTCCCTCCACTCTAGCCCAGATGGCCCACCAGGATATGCAGGATACACCCCAGCTTCCTTTGTGTCACTGTCTAGTGGAGATTCACAAACAGCCCAACTGCCAGTCTGACCCAGACAAGGAATACAGACTCAGGCAGAGTCACAGAATGATTTATGCAAGAAAATGTCCACTTTCTAAAACTGACAATCGAAAAAACAATTTTACCTAAACATGTTATTTTAAATTGGGAGTTCAGAGATGCCAAACTCCAAATCTCTATCTGCCCCCAAAGGGAAACTGCACTTAAAAGATATTAAAAGGCAGCCACATGTTAACCTATGGGAGATATTGGTATATACTCAGTACACAATGAAAACCATTGTACAGTGCAGCTCAGTTTTTGGCTGTGGGTACATCGGGTTCTTGGGGAAACTACAAACCCTATATAACCCCACATCCAAAGCGGAATAGCGAACATAATGCTACATTGCTTTTGTAAATCACTCATTGTGACAAAATGTTACAGTGGAAAGCATTGCCACATATGAATGATTTTTCCTACTTGTTTTCAATATTTATTTAATAGTTTTTGGGGAACACGCTAAAGGATCCACTCATATGACCCCTGCTGAATTCATAATTTTACCTATGTTTCAGAAATGTATAGCCTTCTTGGATAACCCCTAGGTTTCTCATTGGGTTGCACAAAAAAAGAGAAAAATGATCCATCTCTTTGAAAAATGCCAAAAGTGTGGCAAAACATTTTTTTTTTATCCAGCTCTGTATGTTCCTGAAAGCCGGGAAGATGGTGACTTCAGCAAATCAAACTGTTTGTTGTTGTCATTTTTATGAAAAAAGAGATTTTTATCCAGAGCACTTTTTTTCCTTTTTTTCACCAAAAACTCAAAATGTTGGTATATTTCGCTATTATTTTGGTCCCTTCCAGGAGAATCCATAAACCCTGGATACCATTATAATCCCCAGAATGTTGGAAAAAAGGACACAAATTTGATTTGAATAGCTAAAGTGGACAAAAAGCTATGGAAGCTCAAGTGCAAACTACCCCAAATAGCCAAACAAAGGCTTTACACTGGGGAGTAAAAGGCCTAACAGTGAAAGGGTTAATTGTGTTATGTTGCTTTGTGTATGTTAATATGTTATGTTCTGTTGTTACTTTAAATACGTCATCAAATGCTGCTACATTTCCAGGCCAAAAGAGCACATGCCTTTAATGTTCCTGCAACAAGAAATCATTTGCCTCTGTCTAAGATAATTAAATAGTTTTTAGTGCTCACTTTATATGACGTGGTTCCAAGTATTGATCGCTTTATCTGATATAATCTCTAGGGTACAACAAATAGTGATGCAGATCTAAAACTTTCTTCCACGTTCAGCAATTTGCTCTCTAGAAATTGTGTTCACTCGGTTGCATGCTGTTGATTCATTTTCCAACTTTAACGTTAAACCATTGCAGATGGTAGTGTTAAACAAGCATTACAGATGGAAAGAGTAAAAATCAAAGAATTGAAGGCATGTAAAGATATTATTTTCACAATGAATGTTTACATTTCAGAAAGGTAGGGAAAGGTTATTTTCCTCCAGCATTGGTTTGAGAGGGATTAAAAATGTGCATGTCACAAACAGGGGTGTAGCGGAGGCCGCTGCAGCATCTGAGGTGCAGATTCCACCCCTACCCCACTTTTCAGGAGGTCCGTATTCACTACAATGCCTAGAAATATATGGGAATATTTACTAGAAAGTGGCACATCATAGATTATGCGCCTCCCCTATCAGCACCTAACGATACCATGGGTGCACTGTATTTACAGTATAGCACACCATGGCAGTTGTTACCACAGTAACGTCAAAAATGTTGATGATATTGTGGTGCTTTGCTACAATAGTGTCAAAGATTGTGATGTTGCGGCAGCAAAGCTGAGGGAGACCCATTGCATTTAATGGGTGCGTCATTTTAACACCTGCTCTGAGCAGGCATTAAAAATGATGGAAAAATGCTGCATTTAAATGTTGGAAATAGCATGGTGCCATTTTTTCGGACCTCCCTGCGTCGGAACACCCCTCTTGCATACATTATGCCTGACGCAGGCATAATGTGGCGCAAGGGGTTCTAAAGTGGCGCAATGCAAGCACTGCACCTCTTTGTCACTATGGCAAAGCAGAAAAGCCACCTTAATGCCGCCTTAGCGTAAAAAAATTTACACTATGGCGGAGCTAAGTGGCTCAAGAGGCTTGTAAATATGCCCCTTTGTGTGCTATGGGAGTCTCAGGGGCCCCTCGCCACATTCTCCCAGTGGGTGAGGGAGAGAGGTGAATTGGTGTTACCAGAGCTGGTAACACCAGTTCTAGCTTATTTTGTAACAATTGTCTTCAGGGGCATATAAAATCATGTAACTGGAGAAATTTGTTTGTGGTAGACATGTTTACAATCATGCTTTTCAGAACATTAATTGTTCAGTGTGATGGTCTCATCCCAATCCATGTGCACAAGTCTTTTTTTGTATGGAGTTAACAAAAATATCTGTTAAAATTGTCAAACTAAGGGCATGACTTAGATTTCGGCAGACAAGTTACTCTGTCACAACAGACATGGATATCCCATCTGCCAAAATATAAATCTAATTATTTCCATTGGGATTTATATTTCGGTGGATTGGATATCCATCACCGTTGTGACTATGTAACCCATCCGCCAAAATCTAAGTCAGGCCCTAAATCACAATAGTGCAGGTGGTATTACCTAATGAGATTTTACTGCTTGCAAGTTAATTGCATGAGATAGTCCCACATGCAAACATTTTTATGTGCAATATAATTGCATGTGTTAAAACTGTGGTAAAATTGCATGCTATATTTCTGCATGGAGAAACGCCAGTGGAGTAGATCGTGATGTCTGTGCATAGTAGCATGTCTCTGTGGTTATGTTTCCTCATGCTATCTTGGAATTTTAGTTATGAGAAAAGATTTATTTCACTGTCCATTACTCTTTAGCCAAATTGTCCCACTGCCCCTCAATTAAGAATATAAAATGAACATTGCTTGGTGTACAACTTAAAGATGCAATTAAATTCAGTACATAAGTATATAATCATTTAATTAGTTGTGAGGCCAAACACGAATATGCTTGCTGTCTGCCACCTTCCAAGGTAGCAATGTGGCTGTTGAGTTTCTATGAGTTGTGACTTGTGCATACACAGAATCACCTAAATCTGCTAATCTTACACTCAAGCTGTATGGTGGGAAAGTATGAAGCGCATTCTACATGCTCCTTGGAATCCCATTCAGGCATATCCACTTGCCGAGCCTGTTCTCAATTATCATCTCTCTCAGGGGCGGCTCCTCCGCTAGGGCGGAGGAGTGTTGCCCTACTGGTTTGTGGGGAAAGGAAAGATAAAATGATAATAATGCAATGTCATTATCATTTTATTTTTCCTGGGAGTAAGGGACGGGGTGGGGCTGGGCTAGAGGGAGGGGGCCGGAGGAGGGCCTTTGCTGCACAAAGTGCGCATGTCTGCTTGGCCGGCTGTGTTGGGCCGGCCAAACAGACATGCACACTTTGCATGTTCTCTACCCAGCTGTATTGCACAGCCGAGTGGAGAACACACACAAGCTCCCACACCCAGTCTGAGCAGCGAAGCAGGCCGCTCAGGCCAATCACGGTGCTGCTGTCATGCTGGTGACAAAAGCATCGTGATTGGCTGGGAGCCTGTGTGCAGCCAGGAAGAGGTCGATAACTAGGAAGGAGAGAAGACAAACGTGTCTCCCCCAAAGGTAAGCTTTTTAAAAAAACATGTTTTTTCAACCCCTTCCCCCCCGTCTCCCCACCCCCCCCCCCCCCCCATTCCACCCTGCCACCTCCGATGAGCGGCAGCTGCCAATAATTTCTCTTTTTGGAAGCATACACAGCATGACTGCCAAAAAAGTTATGCGTACTATTATAGTATCTCATATTCACATTCAACACAACAATAAGACCCATTTTTACTAAGGTAAAATCAGTAGTGGTGTTGTATTTTAGGTTAAAACAAATGATGGAAGGGCTTATGTGGTGGGCTTGTGGAAATTCGCCATCTCCTTCTTGAAGTCCCTACATCTCTTTCCAGCCATTGCAACATGTTTCTATAGAATAGCGGCTTTTCCTGCAGTCAACACAATTCAGACCCATTTTATGTGTAGCAAGTTCAACGTGTTGGCAATTGGGAAAGGAGACCCCCGAAATCCATGTAGGTTCAAAAATATGCTGCTTCTATTATGTCAAGATGGCATGTGTGCACTTCACCAATATACCTGTCGCACCAATAGTATTATGTTTTCTTATTTTTATTGATCTTTTCAATTTCCATCAGATACCATTGGTTTTGGGTCACAGCGTCTAAAGATTATCTGGCTTAGATTTATATATTAAAAAATGTCAAGTCGGATTCCTCACATAAAGTTTGTTTAATATTATTTAAGTATTCACAACCATTTTAATTTCTTCCAGCTTTTAGCATAGTGCAAAACGCTATGCTATGATGTTCGATAGATAGCCACTATTTAAAAAACTAATAATAAAGTGAGTAACAACAAAAATTAAGAGATGCTGTTGTACTAAACAGAGGGGAGGCATAAGGTTGTATTGTCATTCGAGTGAGAACTTATGTAATATCTTTGAAAATGCCATTGAGAGGATACTGCATTCCGGTAGCAATAACCTTATTTTTATTGTTTTTTTTTAACATTTTGGTAAAGTGGTGCATTTGCCCCCCAAGGGAAAATATATTATAAAACGATATAGCGGTAGATCTCTGCATTTTAGACAGGGAATGCAACATGCTTCAAACCAACAATCAGAGAGCAGCGTTCCCTTTAGAAGGATCAGGGTATACTGATACTCCTGTATGTAGATCGATTCAGTCTACCTGCAATTTGCTTATTCACTATCTTTGGAAAATATCCATTTTGGAACACATACCTTTCTTTAAATACAACATTAAGGGCCATTCTCGAGCAACGTTAAGTGGAACAGATTTGCAAGCAAAGCATTAGACAACCTAGGTTCTCACCTAATGAATGTAAGAACACATATTTTGTCAAATGTTTATTTAACGTTTTAGGACAGAACTGCATGTTGTTAGAAAACTTGCAAAATGATGGGAGATCTTGACTCTCATGCAAGAATGAAAATAACTAGTATAATGAACGGCATTTGTCCGTTAATATTGGAGGTCTGGAAGAGCTTCTTTGATCTAGGTACTCAAAACCAGTGAAATTGGTGGAACTTTTTTTGCAGTCTATGGGTTCACCTGTGCTTCTTGGATGGGCTGGGTAACGTCCTGTCAGTTGTTCATGGACTCTGGGTCGTGTTGTTGCATTAGCTGCTGAAATGGGGAAAAGGGATTTACACCTCATTTTGAGATAGCTTCCTGACCAATCAAACTCTCAAAAAACAGTTCCCTACTTCCCTACTATTCCACTAGACCCCTCGCAGCAGTCTACGTTTTGTCTCCTAGACTATGTGGATATGCATGAATAACAGTCTGTTTTCACAGTAGTGTGTAGGTTAGAAATGTGACAATGGCACATGTACTATGAAAGTGGTGCTAAGAAGCAAAAGTGGGCAAGTGTGCAACAAGTGAGTGGATTCGCACTGAAAAAGGTGGCTGAGTTTCGGTCGGGCCTGCAGTCATGAGGTCAGACAGCAAGAAAGGGGCAAGATGTGGCATGATGTAAAGTCCAGGAGAAGGCACTGAATATGCCACAGTTATAGAGAAGGTTAACATTTACATAAAGACATAGAAGGGAGTTATTGAAACATGCATAAAGACCAAGGGATATTGTGGGGGAGATAACACCCCGTTGGGTATTGTAGGGGTACTGTTAAGAAATTGCCCTGAGGGTTCCATGGGAAATTCTAGAAAATAAAAAGTGTAATATTGGGTGATGGCATTGTAAGGGAAAAGCATAACTTTTCCTTTGATTCCATTGAGTGAGTTATAGCATTACCTGGAAATTTGAGGAGAAACTTTCCTTTCCTTTATGACCATTAGGTGTTATGCCTTAATGATGATGACTGCCACTTGAATCAAAGGAGCAGGGGATCCAATATACTACTATTCCTAGAATTCCTATCCTGATCTGTTGTATCAATGTGATGGACAGACCCTCCACTGTACTCCTTTTACAATCATTATTTCTTGTAAGGACACCAAAGAAGTGCTGGGGGAAGAAGCTGGCAGTTTTCCAGAGAGCAAGTGATGTGAAGGTGGTGGATAGGTTACTCCTTCAGAAAGGTGAAGGATATCCTGTCCACCAAAATCTAAATCCCATTATTTCCTTTGGGGTTTAGATTTCAGCGGACGGGATAGCCACCACTGTAAAAGAAGAGTAATCGCCCACCAATATCTAAATCAGGCCCTAAGTCTGTGTGATTTTGAGTGTGAAGGCATGTATACAAAGAAGAATGTGTGCATGGAGTTACGTGTGTGTGTGTGTTTGTGTGTGAGTGAGTGGGCAGCAAAGAATATATATAACATGTGTGATGTTTGAGGCAAATTGAGGCACATAATGGAAATAACTTGTCTACACAGGACATACTTTGTCACATGATGGCCCTGGCTGACATATTGTGCATGCATGGGTACCACATGGCATCGGCAAGCATGTGACAAAGGTAGATATGCAGTGACATTGAATGGGATGTAGCTCAGCTTGCCACTTTGTAGCATTGACTTGTATATGGACACACAAGGACATGTTATGTTGCCATTGACTTTGATAGGGTACACCTAGGGAGATGATGTCATGAAAGAGTTCTGTACCCATGATAACATTACTGTCATGACACATAATTAGGTCCATGATTGACTGAATTGTTTAGCCTCGTGCACTGGTGGGTACTTTATTTAATTGACTGGCATTCGGAACACCTCTGCACAGGATGACTCCAGAAGATCCTGCTGAACACTTTGTAGCACTGACGTTCATGTGAGGTGTAAATGGGCTCACAAATGGACCCATGGACTGACATGGTCCACCTCTGACCACATTATATCTTTGAAAAGGTATACAGGGCAGACCTAGCAACAAAATAGCACTAAGATGCAACACACCTGAGGCACATGATGCTTTGAATGGCATGGGTTACAAATGGGTACATGACATTGCCTGTTATTTAGCAGACCTAGGAATATAACGTCATTGCATGATGTGGATCTGACTATGACATATGACATATTGAAAGGTCTATGAAGTAAATTCAGGTATGTCACAGTATTGGCTGGCATGGGACACAACTGTGTACATCAAGGCACAAAGTGGCATGGGACACAACAACGTCTATGAAAACATTGGCTAGCCTCTGCACTCTGGGGCACATAAGGGCATTATCTGACATCAGCCACACGTTACATAATTGACTAGCATATGAGTCACACAAACCCACAAAGGCATTGTCTTGCTTGTCTATCATGGGACACACATGGGCTTATATTGTCTCTGGCTCTCAAGGTAAACTCCATGCTGTATAATGGTACTGACTGGTCTATGAGTTGAATGTGGCCGCGTGATGTCAGTAATTGGGATGGGTTGCAGATATGGGCACACAATGGAAGTCACTTGTTGGGCAGACCTGGGCTCATGCTGTCTTTGGCAGATATACCGGGCACCCATAGGCACTTGAAGCCATTGATAGGCATACAGCGGATTCAGGCACTTGATGGTATAGTTTTGACAAATAAGTAATAATAAGTCAGTTACAAGGAGAAAGCACTGGTCTGTGGCTGTGAACATAATCATCACCAGACATTGAAATCATCTCTCTGGTGGGCAATAGAACACATAGACTGTCATATGATGATATGATGTGGTAATTACGCTCATAATGCCAATGACTCATTCCTGGGAAAAAGATGTCAATGCATAGCATATACGTGTTTATTAAAAATACATTTATCTTTTTTAAATAAAATGAGTGTGGTTTCTGAAAATAATGAGCTTCCGTTAAATTTTCAGAAAATGATATATTGGTATTTGTAAACGAATCGGCTTACATACTAAAAAAAATAAAGTTGGGATTTGGAGGGCGTCTTTTTAGAAAATTCACCTATTTTCTAAAAATAAAAGCAGACATTTGAGGACATTGATTGTATACCATGCACGTTAATGCGCACAATGTTAGTAAATGCACACACCTTATCTCATTACGTCGTGGAACTTTAGTTCATTACGTCGTGGAACTTAAAAGTCTCATGTGGAATACTGGCTGTGTTGACCCAAACATTTTTGCTTCTGTGGCTGATACACAGAGTACTATTCAGTTAGGTAATAACATATCTTACTTAGAGCACCGTGAAACCGAAAATTATCATATCCCCATGACCGATTTCTGCCTCTGCTCCTCCTTCACTAAATGACATATATTGTCCTTTAAGGTTTGTTACACTAAAGCAAAGTGAGCATAGTACTGGTATTCTGCAAGACTACTTTAACTTTAAAGTTTTTTTTAAATATATTACACTCTGACAGATATTCCAATCTCTTACCTCCATAGATGCTACAATTAGCCAACTTAATTGCGTTTATTTATTAATCTCAGAAGCATTAAAGGTATATGAGTCCTTAAAATGGAATCGTTTGAATTTGGTATTTTTTTGGATTTCAGGGATTTATCTAAAGTATGCGATTATGCAATTTACCCCAGAAAAGTTAAGCAAATAAATAATGTGCAGAAATAAAAAAACAGAGAAAATTAAAAGACAAGAATAAAACTATAATATAAAATAGAATACTCTCAGGAAAGAAGGGCAATACGAAGCAAAGAGCAGCATCGAAGACAACCTGACCAGACCCTAGCCGGCGTGTCAGGGAGAGAAAGGTAGGTTTTCAAAGCCCATCAAAATGCTCCAGTTAATACTTTTCAAATTGGTGAAGGCATATTCTCAAACCTTTCTTTTTCGGTGTTTCTTCACTACTTCTCTAAGTAGGGCACGCCCTATCAATCCAAAGTGCGTGTTAGACAAACTAACACATAAAAAGATCGATGACACTTTCCTTGCAGCGACCTCTCACACACGTGCAAAAAACAGTGTTATCTGCTGCAATGACGAAATCCCTGCCCTCCAACTTGGACGCTGCTTCATTTTCCCACACTATATCAGGAGCAATTTAATCCCCCTCTAAGCACCACCACGCCATGTGCTGTTGATGTTGTGAATTCCTCTCTCACCACCCCAGCCAGGCTCTTAGAATGCTTTCTTGTCTTTTCCAGCTTCCACCATCACTCACAATGACTTTATGTCTGAATCATTTTCCTTTCTGCTTTCCCCCACTGGGCCTCCTTGCAGCTGTCCCTGATGCAGAGCACAGCCTCTGCGCACTACCTCCCTTCTTCACCTCTTCTATTTCAGGGGAGACTGGAATGCACTCCCTGGTATAATTTTCGCTCAACTAATGCACGTTTCTGTTGTTCCTGCTGTCTTTATCGTCAACGGCTGATTAATGTGTGAGACGGCACAATCTCTGGCTGCTGTGCCTTAAGCGCGTCCGCCAAATGTTGTCCATGATTAGGCCATTCCTGCATGCAAGCCTAACCATAGCAACCATTCTGCACTCTGCAGGTTATATGTTGTGCACAGGGCCACCTCAGTAAAGAGTAATCTTTGTACTAGTGTGTTTTCACATACTGAAAGTGGGCAGGTCACTGGCAGGCGTCATCTACTGTGCAAACGCTTAGGCTGGAGACGCCTTTAGGCAATGGCAAAGTAGGCAACTGTGCAAAGTCTCCAGCTCTCAATGAGCTCCCCGATAAAAGAATTGGCTCAGAAAGAAGACTTTCTCTCCTCTTTCTTAATTTACATCTTTCTGGCTGCCTCTGCCTGTGACTCTTTCACAACTCTCTGCCTATCTCTGGCTCTAGCACCTCTTTCTCACTACATTTCTTACTCTACTTTACTTCTCTATTTTTGTCTACCTTCTTCTCACATACCTCCTTCAGTTTCCCTCCTTCCCTCTATCTCAGTCTATCCCTTCTTTCCCACCTTACTCGACTTCACCTTTCCCTCATACCTCTCTATCATGGTGTCTTTCTCTACCTCAACAACCACTAAACCGCAGCCTTTCTTCCCACCTCACGTCTCTATTTAAGCCTCTCCTTAGCTCCCTCTATGTTCCTTCTTTATGCCAGCTTTTATGCTGATTTCTCGCAGCCTAACAAACCTTTTGTTTTTTATCTATCTCCTTACTTCCCTCTTTTGCTTTCTCTACATCGCTTTACACCTACCCCATCTATTTACCTCTACTTTTACTACCTCACTTCTGTCTACATCACCTCCCCCCTCAAATCACCACCTAAAACACACTTCCTTCTCCCCACCTGCCTCTCACAATGTCACTTTTCCCTCTCAGATTATGAGCATATTTACAAGAAAGTGGTGCATCGGACCCGATGCGCCACATTTGTTGCATCACCCCTGCCCCACCTAATGACACCATGGTTGCGCCGTATTTAGAATACGGCACACAATGGCGGTTGTTATGGTAATAGTGTCAAAATTTTTGTCACTATTGTGGTGCTTTGCTGCAAACACAGGGAAGCCCATTGATTAAAATAGGTGCATCATTTTAATGACTGCTCTGAGTAGGCGTTAAAAATGACAGAAAAAATGGTGCAGTGAATTGTAAATTTCACTGCACCATTTCTTTGGGCCTCCCTGCGTTGGAACACTCCCATGGATTCATTATGCCTGGTGCAGGTATAATGTGGGGCAAGGGTTTACAAAGTAGTGCAATGTAAGCAGTACGTCACTTTGTAAAAATGGCGCGGAGAAAGGCCTCCATAACGGTGCCATAGCGTAATGAAAAATTATGCTAGGGCGGCACAAGGTGGCACTAAGGGATTGTAAATATGCCCCTATGTGTCTACCTCTCTACACTCTCTAAACATCATCTTTTTCTATCTCCCCACTCTCTATACCCCTCCCTTCACTATTTCCCTCTCACCAAACTGTATCTCTCCTCCATCTACTTCAACTCTTTTCTTTTTACATCACCTTTCTGTCTCTCTGCACCTTACCTCTCTCTAACACTTTCCCAACCATCTCTCCGACTCAACACATTCTGTCACCTCTCCTTCAACTGGAAGTACAAGGCAGGGAAAAAGAATCAAGGAGACAACTATCAGATTTCACCCGAAGGAAGAGAGAAAATCGGTCTCTTTATTTCAGCAAGATTTCTATATGTGAAATAAGATTTATTTGTGATGACTTATATTTCTTATTTTACATTACTATGCGGTAGTCCACTTTACATTCACTATGTTACCCTTATTGTGTCTTTCCTTCAACTTTAACTTTTGGCTGTTTCGTGTGCCCCGTTTCTGAAAGTTTAATGTATAATTCAAAACGGCGTCATGTAAAACGTAAAGTTGTCCTGAACAGGAAACCCCAAATATGCCTTTGCTGTGGCCCGAAAAATCCGAAGATGACCCAGGCTTAGGGCACACAAATGTTATAAGAATGAGTCAAGTATAACTACAATTAGGTGACATTTGAAAGTGTAAACCAATGTATGTTCGAGTTTGCTCGTACATTCCGTGTTGAGCACACAAGGACATGGATCCGCTATGGGAGTGATACAAGGCTCATCAGCTACGAAGGCGAAAATGGCACTCAACCCCAAATCACCAAAAGGACTGCAGTTCTGTTTAACGTCTGTGTAGTTCAGTACACTTTGTAGTGTCTGCCTATCCTCACCTCATAGGTGCCCCAGTCCTGACCTGCTGGTAAAGCAGATATTACTCCTTTCCTGTCGAAATAGTGTTACTGATCCTGTGTGAAGTTAAGGGACACTTGAGAGACTGCTGACCATTGCTGATCCTGGCTCCAGGTTTTAAGTTAAATTCTGATTCATTACAAACGGGTTAGCACCGAGGCTGGAATATCGAGTATTGTGACAATTACTGCATCCCTGCAGTTCTCTGCTGACCGATTTCATAAGCAAAAATCTATCCAGTTTTTTCAAGGGAAATGCTCAGAAAAAGGCAAAACATGTAGAATTTGGTGTGCTACGTACCGATGTTCCTTGTTTGTCAGAAACTCAAAATGGGAGGTGATTATGACACCTGGGAAATACCTCCATCAGGGGTTTTCTCTATTACTCTTATTCTGTACAACTTGTAATTGAAGTTTACGAGGGGTAGTTCACTGAAGACTGAGGTAGAGGGATGTTGTCCCCAGAATAATCCTCAATATTAATGGTGCGACATAGTCAATACTGAAGCCACAAGCAGAAGGAAAATTTGCCCAGCAAACGTGTAACCTTCAGAGAGCCAAAATAAAGTGTGAATAGTGGGCATGACTAGTAATGCTGTTGGTCCACCTGAGCCTGTGTCTATAAAGCCTAACAGTGACGGAAAAGAGGAACTGAGGCATTGCATATGCAGCTTCTCTTATGATACTTTACATCAAACAATATTGACGTGCATTCTCAATGGAGATGCATGATTGTAAGGAGCAAATGTTCATATGCGCTGTTTGGACCCAAAGGTCCTTATTCGGAAATACAGTGGCCCTCTTCAACAAAGAGCGAAGTACATTCAAGCTATTAGAACACTCATTGGTTCCTATGAGCCATGTTTCCCTAGGAATAGGGCTATGATTATGAGCAAGCACACATCCACAACATCCCAGTGGACCATGGAAGCACATTTTAGGAGCTTGGCCTAAAAAACCTATCCATGTAAATGTCGAGGATTACTTTCTTAACAATAATTCATGCAGGAGTCTAAATTGGCATTGTTGCTCACAAGACTTACATATACAGTAGACCACTGGAGCTTGAAATGCAGACAGGGGTATTTCTTTCTTCTGTTGGCCTTCTGCCTTTCTATACACCAGCTCTTTGCCATATCAGGACTCCCATAGAAGAACATGAGTTGCAATTGATATACTAAACATTCCTCTGCAAATGATGGAGGTACTGAGATGTGTGCATGACAACGTAATTTCTACCATAAGCGCAGTGTTAGTGTTGGGGTCCATGTGTGTGCCCATGACAATTTGCAAACTTGCAAAACACATTTGCAAAACAATATTAATGTTGCAATAATTGAGACTCCTTTCTTTAATGTGTAGATTTGATGCAGTTTAAAAGAATGACAGGAAGTACCTATAGAGCGTGAGCTGTTACTATGTGTGGATTGAGACATTGTATCATTGTAAAAGAGTCTGTTCTCTGAGTGCAGAGACATTGTATAGTAGCTACATTTAAACATCTCTTCATACTCCTGTTAGATCTGTAGTGGAGCAAAAAAGAGTGAAAGATAAGATGGAGAAGCTTTTCAGACGTGGTACGTGTTTGGTAGTCTTATGTGGTTGCCATTTGCTGTTCTTCACGTTCTTGTGGAGCATAGCTGCACAGAGTGGAGAAAAGGAAAGACAGAGACACCTGCACATGTACTATTGCCTTCCATTGTGTGGAAATTTGTTTCCAGTTCTTGAATGGGTGTGACTTTGAGTCCTGTGCTGTCCATGCCCTCCTTAGGATGATGAATGGCTCTGTCTGTTGGTTGTGTGATATTTATTTTCTGTGTCAACATCCCTCTCTCTAGCTCATCTGGCTTTCTGAAAGACAATGATGCATTCATGTAAAAGCATGAACATGAATTTCTAACAAGCGTCATTCTGAATGAAGAGATAACTGGATTGGCAATGGTTTCAAAGAAGTCTCCTACTTGTTTACTTCTTTTAATGTAATAATGCACTGTTGATTGCTTATCCAGTGTAAGAAACACTTTGTCCAAACTATAGTAATCTTCTACAGCACCTGGACACAGCTCATTCACAGAGCTTTCTGGAAAATGGCCCTCTGTGAAGGGTCACTCCAAACCTTTTACCTTCCTCTTTTTCTGACCCCATTTTTGTTGGCCTATACCCAATCTACATATCTAATTTACTTGTAGGTCCCTAGTAAAGTGCACTACATGTGCCTAGGGCCTGTAAATCAAATGCTACTAGTGGACCTGCAGCACTGATTGTGCCACCCATGTAAGTAGCTCCTTAACCAAGACTCAGGTATGTCATTGCACGGCCTGTGTGTGCAGTTTCACTGTCACTTCGACTTGGCATTTAAAACTACTTGCCAAGCCATAAGCTTCCCTTTTATAACATATGTCACCCCTAAGGTAGACCCTAAGTAACCCTTAGGGCAGGGTGCTATGCAAGTAAAAGGCAGAACATGATTTATGTTTTACATGTCCTGGTAGTGAAAAGCTCACAAATTTGTTTCTCACTGCTGTGAGATCTGCTCCTCTCCTTTCATAGGCCAGCATTAGAACTGCCCTTATATACTTTTAAGTGGTAGATTCTGATCTGAAAGGAGGAGTCGTGTCATGTTTAGTATGACCAGAAAAGTAATAGAAAGTCCTGCTTATTGGTGAAGTTGGATGTAATATTATTTTAGAAATGCCACTTTTAGAAAGAGGGCATTTCTCTACGCTTACTGCCTTCTGTGCCTTACAGCCTGTCTCCAATCCATGCCTGGTCTGTGCTGGTTGACAGCTCCATAGATTAAAAAGCTCCAGTATATGCAGACAAGCCAAATTGCAAACATTAGACAACATAAAGTACACGTAAATCTTCAGTTTCTGATGAAGGGTCACAGCCTCGAATATGAGGCTACCTTGTCTATTAATTTAGCCAACACCTGTTTCATTGATGTTATCTTCTACTTCTTCAGTGCTCCCAATTTTATGAATGAGGACTAATCAAACTATATTGATGTCCATCATAACATTTGATTAATTTATAATCCATTATGTAACTTCATCCCAATTATTTACAGCATAAAATATAACAACCCAGTAGATGAAATCATGGAAAGTCCTTCAAACAAAGCACCAGGGCCTGACGGGGTCCCTATGGACCTCTACAAGGGTAATATCTGTCTTTGGGCACCATTACTGATGAATGTTTTAAACCGCTGTACAAACCAAAACCCCTAATTCTTGGAAATCTGCATTTATTGCCCTGGCCTTTAAAAAGGGATGTAGGCAGGAACCAGGTTGTTATCGCCTAATTTCCTTACTTGATTCCACTGTTAAGATTGTGGGGCGTATCATTTTAAATCACATTGAGGAATGGGTTCAAGCCAACAACGTCCTTTGCCCAGTGCAGTGTAGTTTTAAAGAGGGTAGGAGCAGTGTCTGAACCTAAATCTGTTAGTGGGCAAATATGCGGTTGAGAAGAAGGGAGCGATTTACCTTGCCTTAATGGATTTGTGTGTTTGACAGGGTAAACTGCTCAAAGCTTTGGAGCATCTTAGAGCTTCTTCGGCGGCCACAACCATTGGTTGATTTCTTCCGGGCCCTACATATAGGTGTTAATGCTTCAGTCAGATTCAGCAATGAGGGGGAGTTTTCTGACTCCTTTAATTTGCCAAGGGGAATCATGCAAGTGTGTGTTTTGGTGCCTATCTTGTTCTTGTTATATATAAATGGGCTGAACCTCTTTTTGGCTTCTAATGGTAAAGGTATACCGAGGGTTAAGTCCACCTTGGTGTCTTCTCTATTGTATGCAGATGATGCAGTGTTTCTTTCTCGCACACTTAATGGTCTTAGAGGCTTGGCGGATTTGTTTGTTCAATTTATAGGGGAGGTGGAGCTGGATGTTAATATTTCAAAGACTCATTTCATGGTTTGTAGGAGATGGTTCCCTAAGCTCAGACCAAACGCAATCAAGGAGTGGGTTGTTACAAAGGTGACCTCATTTCCTTACCTGGGCGTCACATTTGAGGAGCAGAACAACTGGATTCCCTGTCTTGCTAATCGATGTTCACACTTTAACCAAGCATGTGGATCAATTTTTTCAAGTTTTCTCATATGGTGGGTAGTAAACCAATTTTACCACCTCTTCAGATTTATAAGATTAAGGGGGTCATTATGACCCCGGCGGTCGGTGTTAACATGGAGAAAAGTACTGCCAATAGGCTGGCGGTTCTTTTCTCCATATTATGACATTGGCAGTTTGGTTTAACATGGAGGAAAGTACTGCCAACAGGCTGGCGGTAGTTTTCTCCATGTTATGACATTGGCAATTTGGCTAAATCCAAACCGCCAATGTACCACACCAACCGCTATGGCAGTAACGACCACCGGGCTGGAGACTTCACTCTCCAGCCCGGCGGCTGTCACTTGCCTGCCTGTGGGAATATGACCCCGCCTGCCGCCATGGTTTTCGTGGCATCCTGACCGCCACAAAACCCATGGTGGTAGGCACTATCAGTGACAGGGAATCCCTACCCTGTCAGTGATAGGGTCTCCCCCGCCCCTCCCCCACCCTAGGTCTTCCCCACCCCTCTTTCCTCCCCAGACCTCCCATACACGCCCCTCCCTTCACACACGCATACACACACCCATTCCAACATTTATCCACGCATGCATACATCCATTCACACACACATGCACACACACACACATACACGCACACACGCATTCACACAACTCAACATACACACACTCAGACACCCATACATGCACACACATACAAAACACAACACACACCCGCATTCACGCAAGCAGAGGCATACACACACCCCCACACACACACAACAACCCCTACCCCCCTCCCCTGTCGGAGCACCCAACTTACCTGTAGTCAGGGGGTCCTCTGGCAGGAGACGGGATGGTGCGCTGCTGCCAGCAGCAGCGTCCGCCAGCAGAACACCGCCAGGCCGTTTTATTCTCATAATACGGTCAGAGGCGGCCTACTGGCGTAGCGCTGCAGCTGGTAGCAAAGCCACCTTACTGCCATTTGCTGGCATGGCCACAGCCGGATTTCCGCCATCCTTCTGGCGGAAATCCGTCTGTGGTCATAATCCAGCAGACAGCTGGTAGCCGCAGCAATGTTCCTTTGGCGGCTGTTGCCGCGGCGGTAGGCAGTTTTTACCCCTAAATATCTCCCAGTTCTATTATGGTGCTATTATTTGGGTATTTCGTAACTGCCAGGTCATCCATTGGGAAGAAAATTGATTCTGCAGAAGGTTGCTGGACTTCGGCCCTTCTTGTCCTAGTCTTTTAATACACAATGAGTTGTTTCCCGACCATGTTGAAGACCTTGCTAAAACTACTCTGTTGCTTTTATGGATTTCTGTTTCGAGCCGTGAATACAGTACACTTAATAGAGAAGTAATTGAGAACTGTCTTGGTTGTGAGCATAGATTCAAAATCCTGTGGTTAGATTATATTAGAAGTACTGCATTATCTTTGGGATGCCCTGAGTTGTTTTATAGCCCGCAGCTTTATAACCAAGGCTGATAGAAAACTGGTTAAGGTGCAATTTCTTCAGCAGGCCAGAGAACGTAAAGCGGACCTGGTCTTGGGAAATCTGTCTATGAGAATCATACTGCTTTTGAAAACAAGTGTTGAGCCTGAATCATATCTCTCCTTTGTCAGAAACTTGCTCCTTATAAGGTTTATGCTGGGTATTCGGGTTAATCTTTGCTTCCCGCCAGGGCAATATGAGCTGTCTTCTATTAAGGTCTACCCTTGCAACGGTTGCTCGCCCCAGACCCTAGAGCACTTAGGTGGTCATTACAACCCTGGCGGATGGTGTTAAAGCGGTGGTAAGACCGCCAACAGGCCGGCGGTAAAAAAATTGCAATTATGACCGTGGCGGAAACCGCCAACAAAGACAGCCACTTTAACACTCAGACCGCCACGGCGGTACAGACAAACAGCGCGGCGGTCTCCGCCAACAGGCAGGCGGAGGACAATGTACCGCCCACAGTATCACAACCTACCAGTCCGCCACCTTTTCCGGGGTGGATTCACCGTGGATAAAAACAAGGCGGAAACAGCCATTTCAAAGGGAAAACACTCACCTCTACACACTCCACGAGGAAGGAGGGCACCATGGAGCCGGAACTCCATATTCTCCCTGCGATAGTCTTCCTGCTCCTATACGAGGATCATCAATGCCGGCGGCGAAGACCACAGTGAGTACTGCACCTACGACACAGGAGATGGTGGAGGCAAAAACACAGGGACACACACAACCAACATCCCAACCCCCACCCCGACCCTCACCCACTACAACACACACACCAATGCATATCTATACATTACAGTAACACCCCCAACCCCCCACGGAAGAATGCAAAAACAAAAGGAAATGAGTCGAACCATTGTAATATATCAAAATACAGTAAGCAAATATATACATATATATATATACACAATAAACAAAATATACTCCACGATTAGTAGTGCAGGTATTGCACCATTCATAGTCCGTGGACCACTGGGCCCAAAATGCATGGGCGAGGCCCATACAAGATACCCGATCAAAATAGAGAGAACACTGCAGGGGCATCAGATAGAAATACAACAGGCACCTCAGGGGGAAGGGAAAGGGGGGCACCTCAGCTGGATGAGTGCACGACGCCAGATCCACGAGGGGCCTCCATGCCAATTGATGTATCCTGGGGAGTGCAGACCCACAGTCTCTCAAGTCTCTGCAGTGGGTGGTTTGCCCACTGTACCATCCTGGGGAGTGCAAAGCCACAGTCTCTCAAGTCTCTACATTGGGTGGTTTGCCCACTGCTTTATCCTGGGGAGTGCAAAGCCACAGTCTCTCAAGTCTCTGCAGTGGGTGGTTTGCCCACTGTACCATCCTGGGGAGTGCAAAGCCACAGTCTCTCAAGTCTCTGCAGTGGGTGGTTTGCCCACTGTACCATCCTGGGGAGTGCAAAGCCACAGTCTCTCAAGTCTCTGCAGTGGGTGGTTTGCCCACTGTACCATCCTGGGGAGTGCAATGCCACAGTCTCTCAAGTGGATAACAGTCTCCACTGGTTCTGTAGGGGGCTTTGTGCCCAGAGTGCTTCATCCTGCCAAGGACTGAGGTAGTGGATGTATCTCTCCACTGGTTCTGGAGGGGGCTCTGTGCCCAGAGTGCTTCATCCTGTGCAGGACAGACGGAGTGGATGCCTTTCTCCACTGGTTCTGGAGGGGGACTGGTGCACAGAGTGCAGCACACACCCCGTGACGGTCCCAGTTGTGTCACTGCCCCTGCCGCAAATGGGCTAGCGGTGCATTCCATGGCGGTCTTTGCCCTGTTCAGCAGTCCCTGGCCTGTTCAGCGGTGCTTGAGTTGCCAGTGTCAGACCTGTACAGCGGTGCATTCCATGGTGGTCTTTGCCGTGTTCAGCGGTCCCTGGCCTGTTCAGCGGTGCTTGAGTTGCCAGTGTCAGACCTGTTCAGCAGTGCATTCCATGGCGGTCTTTGCCCTGTTCAGCGGTCCTTGGCCTGTTCAGCGGTGCTTGAGTTGCCAGTGTCAGACCTGTTCAGCGGTGCATTCCATGGCGGTCTTTGCCCTGTTCAGCGGTCCCTGGCCTGTTCAGCGGTCCTTGCCAAGGCGGTCCTTCATTGCCCAGCAGGGCTGTGGCTGGCGGTCCTTCATGGGTCAGCTGGGCTGTGGCTTGCGGGCCCTCCTGGCCAGCTGGGCTGTGGCTGGCGGTGGCCTCCTGGCCAGTGACGATGGGGCTGGCCTCCTGGGCAGTGACTCTGGCGGTGGACTCCTTGCCAGTGACAATGGGGCTGGCCTCCTGGGTAGTGACTCTGGCGGTGGCCTCCTGGCCAGTTACGATGCGGCTGGCCTCCTGGGCAATGACTCTGGCGGTGGCCTCCTGGCCAGTGACTCTGGCGGTGGCCTCCTGGCCAGTGACGATGGGGCTGGCCGCCTGGGCAGTGACTCTGGCGGTGGCCTCCTGGCCAGTGACGATGGCCTCCTGGCCATGACTCTGGCGGTGGCCTCCTGGCCAGTGACGATGGGGCTGCCCTCCTGGCCAGTGACGATGGGGCTGGCCTCCTGGTCAGTGACTCTGGTGGTGGCCTTCTGGCCAGTGACTCTGGCGGTGGCCTCCTGGCCAGTGATGATGGGGCTGGCCTCCTGGGCAGTGACAATGGGGCTGGCGGTGGCCTCCTGGGCAGCGGGGATGATGGTGGTCTTCTCCGCCGTGCTGCTCCTCCCAGACTTTGGAGATTTCTTCTGCCCCTTCCCCACCTTGGGAGGAGTCACAGATGAGTCGACACTCCCCCGGGACCCTTATGAGTGGCTTTGCTCGCTGGAGTCTTCCCCCTCTCCCGCCGGGCACTGTCCAACTTCTGGTGCTTCACGGGGGGGGACTGGCTGTGCTGTGGCTCCGTGCCACACTGGCTGTCCTGGTGGCCGGTGCACTCCACATACCTGTAACAACAGGCACCACTGGTCCCGGAGATTTTTTGGCTGAGGTGCTAGTACGGGACCTATTAGTTGGAAGGGGGGGTGGTGGGAAATAAGTTAAGGGTGGACAGGAAAAGTTTTTGGGAGACACTGGGACGGGTAGCTGGAGGGGGTTTGGGAGTGGAGGAAGAGGTGATGGTTGCAGGAGGAGTAACTTTTGTGGATTTGGGTGCAGGTGCATGGGCTGGAGGCTGTCATGAGGTGGATGGCTGTTGGGTGGGTGTGTGCCTGCGTTTGTGTATCTTCGGAGGGGGCATCACAGACACACTGGGAGAGGACACAGGGGACGTGCAAATGGTAGTGGGGGTGGTGACTGCACGTGAGCGGGTGTGGTCGTGGGTGTGCTGGTGCGGGACGTAGTGGCTGTAGTGGTAGTGCATGCAGGTGTGAGTGTAGACGAGACTGGGAGGGAGGAGGGAGACGAGGAGGAGGGGGACACAGTGGAGGCAGTGGATATTGGTCTGTCTTTATGTGTGTGATGCTTTGCGTGAGTGCCTGTGGGATGTGTGGTGCTTATGTTTGCCTGAGCTTCTCTTGTGTGTTGACGTGTGTGTAGGCTGGTCTGATGGTGTGCTTGGGATAGGCTGGGGTACAGGGGATTGGGTCTGGGTGGAGGAAGTTGGAGGGGGGAGGCTAGATACAGGGACAATGGCTGCCATCAGTGCTGAGGCCAGAGTTTGCAGGGTTCAATGAAGGGCAGCCTGACCAGAATGAATGCCCTCCAGGAATGCATTTGTGTGTTGCAATTCCCTTTCTACATCCTGGATGGCATTCAAAATGGTAGACTGCCCAACAGTGAGGGACCTGAGGAGGTCAATGGCCTCCTCACTGAGGGCAGCAGAGGTGACAGGGGCAGGGGCTGAGGTGCCTGGGACAAAGCTGATGCCCACCCTCCTGGGTGAGCGGGCACGGGGCGAAGGCTGAGGGGCTGCTGGGAGGGCGGTGCTGGTAGGGGGGGGTGGCGGCTGTACCTGTAGAAGTGGGGGGCACAGATTTTGCCGCCACCACAAGGGAGCTCCCATCGGAGGACGAGTCGGTGTCGCTGGTTGCAGATCCTGTGACCGCCGTAGTGCTCCCCTCGCTCTCCGTCCCACTGGTGTATTCTGAGTCCGTGGTGTGGCCCTCCATGGCCATGTGGGATGCAGCCCCCTCATGCTCCGGTGCCACTGTACCTCCGCCTGATAATGCTGATGCACACAAGAACAGGGAGACCACATAAAGGGGGGGGACGACAGAAGAAAGACAGGTTGAGTGCATGGCTTACCGCTACCGTTGGCGGACAATACAGACACAGCAGCCCCCTGCACTACGTCGCGCTGTTGGGCTCTACAGATGCAATTCCTGGGATATGGCCTACATGGCTATGGAAGACATCTGCACACATAGATGACACAGGGGCATTGTATTAATGTACTGTACTTGGCACTCTACAGAGTTGGGGTGGGATGTCATATGGCCTGCATTACGGAGGGGCCTAGCCTACGGAACTCGCCCTGGCCTAGGGAAACCCACAGCCCTCCTCCCCCACCCAGACACCTTCAATGCGTGCAAAGTCCGCTGAATTATGTTGTACTCACCCCCTTGTGTCTGCTGTGATGCTCTCAAGCGCCCATCCAACTCAGGGTAGGCCACCACCAGGATCCGGAACATCAGTGGGGTCATGGTTCGACAGGCACCCCCCCACACGTTGGGAGGCCATCCCCAGCTGAGCCTCTGCCATCTTCTTGCTCCAACGGCGAATGTCCTCCCATCTTTTCCGGCAGTGGGTGCTCCATCTGTGGTGGACCCCCAGGGTCCGGACGTCCTTGGCGATGGCACGCCAAATATCCTTCTTCTGGTGGGCACTGACCTACATGACATGTACAGGGGAAGAAGCGAAGTCATTACCAACTGCACTGTCTAAGTGAGTGGCCCACATCCCTACCCTTGCCATGTGGCACATGCATTCACAGTCCTTCATGCACGCAGAACTGTGGCCCCTTCATTCTTACAACCAGCCCTCTCCACACAGGCATAGCCCATACAACGTGCTCCCTGTGTACTTACCTGTTGGTCTGGAGGACCGTAGAGTAGCGTGTACTTGGGGAGGACCCCGTCCACGAGCTTCTCCAACTCCTCTGCAGTGAAGGCAGGGGCCCTTTCCCCAGAGGCACGAGCCATTGTCTCTTCCAGACCGAGGTCACAGCAGCACTTGCAGTGTAGGTCCTCTCCTGTCGAAGATCAGGTATTTAGTGATTCAACAGATAGAAAATGGCGGTCACGTCCGCGGCGGTGCGTACCATCACCTCCGGCGAACATCGTCATTGGCTCCTGGGACCCAAAGGGTCCAATGTTAACCAAAGCAGCATTGCGCCGCGGTCTTCGACCGCTTACCGCAACTGTGTACAACGCCAGCGCAGTTACCTCACATCCCATTGTCCCACTTTATAAGTCAGGCAGCCGCCATTTCAGGGGCCCACATGTCCTAATTACCAACTGCGTCACACATACCTAGGCCTTGTCTCACAACACAAATACAGGCCACATTTTGTGTATGAATGGTGTTCTGTGTAGACTGTGGGTACATACCTCTGAGTAGTTTGACTCTGTTGTCGCTGTTGTCCTTCCTAGGCACCGTCCGCTGGGACATGTGAGGAGATGGCGGAATCCTCCAGTGTACTGACCGCTGGTGGACCTGTCGACAATGGAGGAAAGAAGTTTGATCATCACCTACAGGTTTGACCGTGCCACAGTCCAGGAACTGTGTACCCAGTTGGAGCCTGACCTGATGTCAGCAATCCGCCATCCCACAGGAATCCCCCCTCAAGTGCAGGTGCTATCAGTGCTCCATTTCCTGGCAAGTGGGTCATTTCAAACAACAGTGGCCATGGCATCAGGGATGTCCCAGCCTATGTTTTCCAGCGTGTTGTCCAGAGTGTTGTCTGCCCTGCTGAAACCCATGCGGAGCTACATCGTTTTCCCTCAGGTGGAGGATTTGCCTACAGTGAAAGGTGACTTCTATGCCCTTGGACATATCCCCAACATCATAGGTGCCATTGATGGAACCCATGAAGCTCTGGTCCCCCCCCACAGGAGTGAACAGGTATACAGGAACCAGAAGAGTTATCATTCCATGAATGTACAGATGGTATGTTTGGCAGACCAGTACATCTCCCAGATAAATGCTATGTTCCCTGGCTCTGTGCATGACGCCTACATCCTGCGGAATAGCAGCATCCCTTATGTGATGGGTCAACTCCAGAGGCACCGGGTGTGGCTATTAGGGGACTCTGGTTACCCCAACCTGTCATGGCTACTGACCCCAGTGAGGAATCCCAGGACCAGGGCAGAGGAACGCTACAATGAGGCCCATGAGCAGACTAGAAGGGTGATCAAACGCACCTTCGGCCTCCTGAAGGCCAGATTCAGGTGCCTCCATATGATAGGTGGTTCCCTATTCTACTCACCAAAGAAGGTGTGCCAGATCATCGTGGCCTGCTGTATGCTTCACAACTTGGCTTTGCGACGACAGGTGCCTTTTCTGCAGGAGGATGGTCCAGATGACGGTGTTGTTGCAGCTGTGGAGCCTGTGGACAGTGATGAGGAGGAAGCAGAGGAAGAAGACATTGACAACAGGGACTCAGTTATCCAGCAATATTTCTAGTGACACACAGGTGAGAAAACATTCCTGCCTACTACAAGTACTTTAACACTTCTACCTATATCCTGTCTGTCGATTTCAACCAGTATATGGTCACTGAGTTGTACATTTCCCCTTACGGTTTCACAGGTGTGGTTTCCAATGTGTGTCATCTGCTTAGATTCCTCATGGACTTGAGATGTGTGACATGGGTATGTTGACATTACATTTGAAAACGCATTTTGTCACTGTCATTGCTAATACACATTTTCGAAATCACAGACTGACTCCAGATTGTTTTGTGCTTCAAGGGTGTTTATTGAAGTGCTCAATATTGGAGGGGGGTTGTAAAATGGTGAGGGGTGATGGTGGAGGAATGTCCATGGCAGAGTCAAGTCTATTAGTCTCACAGGTGCATTGCCCATATGGGCATATGAAGTGGAGCTGGGGCAGTTCCAATATGGACAGGGTTACAAAGTGGGACAGTGGTTTGACAATCAGGGTGGTCTCATTTCTTGGCGGGGGTCTTGGCATCGTGCTTTGTCTTGTTCCTGGATCTCAGGATCCGTTTGCGGGGTGGTTCTCCGTCTGCAGGGGGTGGGGTGCTGGTGTGGTGGTCCTGTGGCGGTGCCTCCTGTCCACTAGCGCCGGCGGAGGTGGTGGGCAGTTCATCGTCCATGCTAGTGTCAGGGGCCCCTTGGAGTGCCACAGTGTCCCTCCTGGTGTTATGTATTTCCTTCAGCACCCCTACGATGGTGCCCAGGGCGGAGCTGATGGTTCTGAGTTCCTCCCTGAACCCCAAATACTGTTCCTCCTGCATGCGCTGGGTCTCCTAAAACTTGGCCAGGACCGTTGCCATCGTCTCCTGGGAGTGGTGGTGTGCTCCCATGACGGAGGAGAGGGACTTGTGGAGAGTGGGTTCCCTTCGCCTGTCCGCCCCCTGTCGCACGGCAGCCCTCCCAGTTCCCCTGTGTTCCTGTGCCTCCGTCCCATGGACCGTGTGCCCACTGCCACTGCCCCCAGGTCCCTGTTGTTGTTGGGGTGATGGGTTATCCTGGGTTCCCTTTAGTGGTGGACACACAGCTGATTGACGTGTCCTGGGGACGGAGGTATGGGCCCGCTGGGTGGGTGCTGTACTGGTGTTACCAGAGGGTGGAAGGTCTGTGGTGGGCTGTGCCTGTGTGAGGGGAACCGACTGTCCCGAGGCCCACGATGGTCCGGGCTGGTCATCAGGATCCAGTTAGACAGAGCTGCTGTCATCACTGTGGGCCTCTTCTGTGGGTGGGGTGGAGATGTCTGGACCGTCCTGTCTGGTGACGTTGGGTACTGGTCCTGCAGGGGTGTAAAAGCATGATTATTGCATCTGTGTATGTCATGGTGTGCAATGGGTGGGTGACCGTGTACCCTAGTGCTAGCATTCCTGTATGGGGGTTTGTGTGATGATGGTTGAGGGGGGTGTTATGGGTATATGCAGTGGGCATGCTTTAGTGATGGGTGTCCATGCTTTGTTGTGTCATGCAGGGCTTGGTGTTGGGATGTGTGGTTTGTGTTATTAGTACATTTGTGATGAGTTGTAGTGATAGGGGAGGGGGTGAGGGTGGAGGTCTGTGATAGCATGCAGGTAGGGTGGGGGATATGGTAGTTAAAGGTTTGACTTACCAGAGTCCATTTCTCCACCGACTCCTGTGAGGTCCTCAGGTTGCAGAATAGCCAAGACTGGTCCTCCCATGTTGTTAGTTGTGGGGGAGGAGGTGGGGGTTCCGCCGCCAGTCCGTTGTAACGCGATGTGGTGTCTTGAGACCACGGAACGCACCTTCCCCCATAGGTCATTCCACCTCTTCCTGATGTCATCCCGATTTCTTGGGTGCTGTCCCACTGCGTTGACCCTGTTGACTATTCTTCACCATAGCTCCATCTTCCTAGCTATGGAGGTGTGCTGCACCTGTGCTCCAAATAGCTGTGACTCTACCCGGACGATTTCCTCCACCATGACCCTGAGCTCCTCCTCCGAGAACCTGGGGTGTCTTTGCCGTGCCATGGGGTAGTGTGGGTGATGTGTGGGTTGGTGTATGTTGTGCTGTGTGGGGTGATATTTAGTGGTGTGTTGTGTGAGGTGCGTGGATGTTATGTGGGTGATGGTGTTGAGTGCCTGTGAATGCTAGTTTGTGGATGCTGGTGTCTCTCTCTGGCCTTCTCTCTGTACTATTGGTCGCAGGGGTTTGTGTGTGATATGGGAGTGGGTTTTATATTGTATTGGGTGTGTGGGAGTGGTGTGTGTATGTGTGTCAGGTGTGTGTATTTCAAATTGTCCAATGTGGTGGTGTTTTGGAGATGTGTGTGCATTTTGAGCGCAGCGGTGTGTACCACCAATGGAATACCGCGGTTGAAAGACCACCGCGTGGATTCGTGGGTCGTGATAGCATGGGCGTATTTCTGTTGGCGTGACGGTGTCGGTTTTGTTTTCGCCAGTTTATCACTGACCTTTGGTGTGGCGGACTTGTGTGGGTGTCTGGATTTTGTCGGATTCCGAGATGTGGGTCGTAATAGCTGTGGCGGAATTCCACGGCCGCAGCGGTGTGTTGGAGGTCTTCTGCACGGCGGTAAGTGGCTTTTACCGCCAATGTTGTAATGACCCCCTTAGTGTTTTTCTGTGGTATTATAATCCGCCTAGAAAGAGGCATCTGTTGCCGATTCTTAAAGGAAAAGTTTTTTTTATCAATTTCGACCTGCTTACCTTTATCTCCAGTTGTTAAATGATCATACCGTGGCTATGGCAGTTTGTTCCTTCCAGAAGAGTGCTCTTTACTGGAACAAAGTGTTGAATTATGGGTTTTGATCATAACGATTTGATGCCTCACTCATTGAGCATGGCTATGAATGATGTATTTTGTTTATGATGGTTATATCTTTTTATGTGATAATGAGTGTGCATTGTATGTGGTTTTATGCTTTCATGATTATATTTTTAATCAAAATAAAGACTATTCAGTTATTCATTCATTCATACATCATATATTGTACAGTTTGTAATTGGTTTTCACATTTCAGTAGTGCGTTGAAGATTTAAAAAAGTGGTGATCAGCATCTGTTGAATAGATGAAGCACAGATTGCGAAAGCTTTCTCAAAAGAATTAAACTATTTTACAAATCAAAGCAACAGTATCCTAAGTAGGAAAACATTAATTAGGCATTGTAGCCTTAGCAAAAAGTTTTATTTTAAGCATTAATTAAAGAAGATTTCAGAAAAAAAAAAGTGTCAGACCTGCGCAGAGAATTTTGACCCCGGGCGTGGCGTCTTTGCTTTTCTCCTTTGTTTTGGACCATCAGATGGTGTGCTTTTGGACATTTGTTAAGAGAAAAACCTTTGGTGGATGGGTTGACATTCAAAAGATTCCAATGGTGGAGACTTCTGCCGAAAACCTGTTGCTCTGCTGACCTCTAAATGTGACAGATGAAGAACACGTTAAACAAGTTTGGCTCCCCACGAATTTAGTTTGAGACTTCTACTTCACAAAAGTCTAAACGCGAATTTGGTTTTACTTCATCAAGAAGATGAACCACAGATCAACACCTGAGTCACTGAGATGGCCATAGATGGCTTTAATGCATCCATTATCAACTAAACAACATCTCTTCAATTCGATTCTGACCCCAGAAATTCCTTTGGAGATCACCTTATCAAAGAGTAACAGACCCATCGTGAGTTGACTCTTATTGAGCCATACCTTTCTGTCAATACTTTTTCTCTACTATGCATACTTTACTTCTGTCTCACATCAACGGGGGTAATACATTCCTCCTCTTCTACATTATACCTCCTAAGAATCACAGACAGCCATGTTGCCTCCTGTTTGCTTATGGTTAAAAGGACATGTATGCACATCTTGTTCAAAATAATGTGGCTACCCTGACACTTTCCTTTCTAGCTAACAACTGGTTATAATTGTTCTCTGTTGTACACAAGACAAATCCAAGACATTAGACTACGTTGCTGACACCTTTTCAGTATCCATCCATGTCTGGAACATTCATTCCATAATGAGATTATTTCTCCAGAAGATTTAGCTAAGAAAGAACAAGGTTTGGCAAAGCCAGTAGGTCTCGGCCATGGAACATATTGGCTTTCCCAATATTTTTGCCTTGTTGATGCTGTGCAGCATGGCTAGAAAAAAAGTAAAAGGAGAGGCTATGATGCTACAATTTCTAAATTTTGTATGCGTGCAGATTATGTAACATCGCACCTGCAAAATGATGTGAGCATTTTTTTTATGTATACTGAGTTTGATTGGTAAGAAAAAACTAATTAGCATGGGTATTAGGAGGAACACAGAGGACAGGGGGAAGCAGAGTGTATGGGTGAGAGAAGGAGTACCAACAGGTGAGAGGGAAAGGGGTGAGGGTGAGGTGGAGCAACACAGAGGGCGGGCTGGGGAGGAGAAGCAATGGTGAGACAGCAACGAGGAGGGGGGGAGAAATGCACAGGCAAGAAAGCAATAAGGAATACTATGAGGATGAGCGTAACATGAAAGAGTGTGGGAAGAAGCACTTGGGAAACAGAGATACATTTGAAGTTCAGTAAGTACACAAGAGAGAGCTCTGGGACACACATGCACTCATATGAAATGTTAATTCAGAAGAAATAATGTATTGCTTGAAAAGCAAGCAGAGCTATCACAAAAGCGAGCCAATTAAACGACATATCAAAAATGTTATGCTCAAAGAATGGGACATATGGTAGATTGACAAGCTGGGACACAAACAGGCAGGCAGACAAATGAGAGTGACAGGAAAGCCAACCAATGGTATATAAGGGGTTGGCTCCAGGTCTCTGTGTTGCAACAGACAGTGCATGCTGTCTAGTAGGCTTGACCTTAAAATGGGAGTGAGGTGGAGTGTGGTAAGGCTAACGAGGCTCAAGGAAAGATATACTTTTCAGCAATTTTGGCTTACTACCCTCAAGGTACCCCTTAGTGACACTCCCTTTGCTGTGAACCTCATAAAATACCCTGACTAGAGTAGAGAAACTGATGGGTAACAGTGTACCTTGCCTGTTATGTCTCACCAACCGACTTTCTGATGCCTATGAGGCAGTGGATATCACTGCCCTGACCCACAGTGAATACCTCAAATGGTGGCACTGTTCTCCAGTGAAGACTGGCAGGATGATCCAAACTAAGGCCCAGGATACACAGAAATGAAGTTAAATGGTGAGAGTCTGCTGAGGGTAACGGAACTTCGCAGCAGTTTCACTTGGACTGCATGTTTACATGTGAGACGCTAGAGGGGTTGTGACAAGCGGAAGTCAGTGAGAGATTTACTCACAAAGGATAACCACTGAGTGCACGGATGGGAAAGCAGAACTGCAAGATGACATTTTCGTGCATTGTAAACTGTCACATTTTAAAACAGTGATTTCCTCTTCTATTCTCCTAAATGTCCACACATTTTTCCTAATCTGTCTGTAAGTAGAAGTGGTGGGTAGATGGCAAGATATGACTTGGGTTATGCCCTTAGAGATGACACCTGTTTGGGTACAGTTGGAATAGTCATCCATGATATTGGGTGAGGAGGGGATTTTAATTCCATCAATATAGGGCTTAAACGTCTTATAAGAAGAAACGCAGAGCAGTTCAGGTGAATAGTAGAGGACTGACAGTAAAAAGGAGGATCTCAGCTAGAGTTGCACCTGATCCAGCTGTTGGCAACTTCTTGAATCTGCTTATAAAGATGGACCTTCATCAGCACTGTAAATTGAAAAAGGAAATATATACTTGTCTTTAGTGTTATTTGGTCAGGCAACACTCCCCAGCTGACACACTGATACCCCTCGCCTCCAGAGCCAAGGCGTATATTTTCCACTGTTTACATACACCGTAAAGTGAAACCTGATGAGGGATTACCTTCATTCCCTTATATTCTGTAAAAATGACGTACTTCGCCGTGTGCAGCACTACATATCTACTTGGCGCTCTTACCATGCTATGAAAAAATCAAATACAGTTCAAAAAGTGTATTCCTCAAGTTTATGTTAAGATGTTATAAAAGACAAGCAAAAGGCCATATATAAACCTTCAAAACCAGGAAGCTCAAATGTAAATCCCAGTACTGATACATTAGAAGTTGGGGAAGTTACTTAAAGTCTCACTATTTTGCTAAAAGTCTGCTCTCATACCTTATTCCTGGTGCCAAATGACTCTTGTAGCACATCACAGCTTTTGGGCACCTTTAAAATGAAGAGTGTATTATAAAACCACATTAATTTCCTTAATGGCCTGGAAAGAGTGCCTGAGGCTGCAGTAAATGTTTGATTTTAAGCGGAATAGTCATAATGGTGATGAACTGAGAGAGCCTAATTGAAAAAATAATCCTCACTCAAGAGCATCCCTTTAATACAATAATCCTTTTCATATCTATTTTCTCTTCAGTGTTACAGGGTAAAGGGTATTAAAAGGACCTTAGGGCTGGTTGAAAAAAGAAATAAATTAAACTGCAAGGAAGGGCTGAAAAAACATGCCAAATTAGTTCTGCACGTAGATAGATCCATAAACATGTTACCACATATAAGTAAGACATTTTTGAAAACAGGCATGTAGCACTAAAGTGTGACAGACTATAGTACACATTTTATTTTAAAAATTTAGGAAAGTGGATGTAATTTCAAATTGTAATGTACGGAGGTAAACTGAAGCAAACAAATGAAAACATATGGTAGAAGTAGAATATTGATTTGACTTATGGTAATGTCACATGAACATTCAAGAAGGGAGGCATTTCACGTACGACGCCTTCAGTCAATCATCCATGTATTTTTCAGCATGTACCAGATAGATTTGGAAATTAGCTGTTATTCAGCAAAGGCAATAAGCCAGCAAGTTAGAATTCTGAAAGTATTCTTTCCTTGCAGCCATATACATGGTAATCCTGTGTTTTCTTGTTCGTTTGCATCTAGTTCTTTTTTGTTGTGAAATAGTCTTTGTTGCTAATTACATTATATGCTCAGACTTTTGGTTTTGCTTGATATTGAATTAGTTTATATTGTTCTTCCACCATAGCTTGGTGGGTTCTGATCCCACAGCACGGTCTGTTCAGTTCTTGTTGGCAGTTCATTTAGCTCATGTTGTCATTTAGCGACTGATGCACTGTGAGTGTGGTGAGGAAAGTGAATGTCACTCCTTAAATGCAGCTTGAGACTGTAGTTTTGGTCCTTTGACTTTTCCCGGCAATCTGCCCATCTTGCAGTAGCGACAAGAGACGTGACCTAAAATACATGAGGTGTGCACTGTGCAGGTGTCCTCCCCCACCTCTAACGAATCCCCAACCTTGAGAGAGAGTGCACAAGAGAGGAATTGGATCTTGCTAGGTTGCAATTTCACTGAATATGTTGTTTCTCTTTAATGGAAATTGACGTGCCTATTGGCTGTAATTTTGAGTCAGCAATGTCTGCTAGGGCCGGAGAGCCAAGTGCTTAGTTGTCAGTGCTCAGGAGGAGGTCCGTGACATATCTAGGGATATTTTCCAACAATTATAAATGTAATTGCAATTGTAGGTGCATTTATATGACGCTTACTACCCCTGATGAGCTGTCGAAGCACTTTTTGGCAAGTAGCACGCTACTGTGGACCCCTAGAGGAATTAGTGGTGGATTAGTATAGGGAAATAAGAACACAGTATTAGTATTATTATTAGTTAATTTGAGCAGAGGATATGCAAGTTTGTTAGTTGGATTGACCAGAGTAATGGAGGGCTAGCGGAGGGAAGAATCCAAAAGTGTTAATTGGGACTTTATAGAAATAGGATGAGGTTTGGGATGAATAGAGGAGAGATGGAGGAGGGAAGAGTCTGTGGAAAGGGTTAGGGAGATCATAGTATTAGGAGGGATTTTGGATGAGTCAAAGATGAGATAAAAGAGGGAAAATTTAGTAGGGTTGTTTGGGAGATCATGATAGTAAACTGAGGTTTGGGGTGAGCTAGATGCGGTAGAGGAGAGAAGAGTTTAGGCAGGGTTATTTTGGAGATGAAAGTAGTAGAATGGGTTTCGGATGAGTCAGAGTGGGGATGGAGGATAGATTGATAAAGACATAGGGTGATGGGGAGACAGAGTAAAGCTTACAAGGGAGTAAAATTTATATTATTCTTTATTTATTTATTATATATCTCTCTATATATAATTTATTTATTTTTTTACATTTATTTACCATTTAAATTTTATTTATAGATTTCATTTTATTTATTTTTATTTATTTGCCTCTAATACAGAAGGGCTAGACTAATACATACATAGATATGTAAATACATAGTAAGGCAATATATGTGCAAGGAATATAATAATGGGTATAATGATATGAGAAGAAAAGTAGTATTGTAGAAACACAGACTTTCAAAATGTATAATATTTGAAGTTAATTAATAAGTGTACTTTTCTAACATTCATTTATCCTTCCTCAATTTTTAAATAGCAAAATGCTTGCTGTTAAATAGTTAGGATAACATTTGCTCATTGTGATATAAAAAAGAAAGCAAGGCTTCATAAGTATCTAATAAAACAACTTATCTAGCAGCTATGCAATGACCTATAACTATGTTAAGCATAGAATAATATTATTAACATATATGTATGTATATATATATATATATATATATATATATATATATATATATATATATAAAACCATGAGTAAATATACATTTGTTAAACAGGCTAATTTATTGTTATGAAATAGTAACAATACACATTTCTTAAATAACTATACATATTTAGAATATACACATATTCGGAGTATAAATATTTATCAACACAGGCATACACAGACCATTGCTGTTTGAATATGGTGGTTATGAAGGAAAGAGCCAACTCTTGAGTAGTCTTCTGAAAATAAGATATTCATCCGTGTATCTTATACTTGGGGGTAATGAATTCCATAGTTTGGCTGCTTGAACAGAGAAGGATGTACCACCTATTGTCTTTTTCTTGTATGGTGGTGTTTTAATCTTGAGAGGAGGTTTCTTTTTTTTAATGTATTTGGTTATTTTGTTTCTGATGAAAAGCCGTCCTGTCCCATGTATAGCTTTGTGGGTGATACAAAGCAGCTTCAAGGTGGATCTTCTGGCAATTGGTAACCAGTGGAGTGCTCTCAAGGCAGGAGAGATGTGGGCTTGTGGTTTTACATGTAAAAGTAGCCTGACAGCTGAGTTCTGAATATGTTGTATTTTTTTCATAATAGATAGAGATGATCCTTGGTAGAGGCCATTGGCATAATCCAGTTTGGATAGTACAAGAGAGATAGTAGCCTGCACCTTGTGTGGAAATCCAAGGTGGGGGAAGATGCATCACAGAGGCTTGAAGGTGATGAAGCTTGATCCTGCTATTTTGTCCACTTGGGCATTCAATGTTAACTTGAAGTCCATGTTAATTCCAAGGGTTTAACTTCCTTGGATACTTGAGGAGGTGGTCCAAGGTCGTCAGGCCAGGCGTACAGTGGGTCATAATGTTTCTAGTCACCACATGTGAGTATTTCCGTTTTCAGTTTGAGATTGCTCCAAGTCATCCACTGATCAACAGCTCTGAGGCAACTGCAGATTTGTGAGTTTTCAATGTCTTTGAGGGCACTCCAATTTATGTAGCATTTGTGTGTCATCTGCATAGTTGTAGCATGTGAGTTGAAAATCATTGATCATTTCTGGTAATGACATCATGTAGATGTTGAAAAACATAGGTGAGATGATTGATCCTCGAGGGACCACTGCTTTTGTTCTGCTTGAAAAGCCATTGAGAAGGATGTGCATTGTGTAAGATAGCACTAAGGAATATGTTGCTTCTGTGACAAAATGACACTTTTGTCACCTCAGCCAACTGGATATAGGAGTGCATTTTCTGGCTAATTTGAAGAACATGGATGAGGAAAAACATGGTTATCTACGATTCGTCATGAGCAAAATGTAAAACTGTGCTTTAAAAAGCATGGGATAAATCTTTTAAGGCAAAAAAAGACATTTTCAGAACCACACTCCCAACAATGTCAGTCCACTTTAAGGGAATGTTGTCCCTTCCAGGACGATCATTGTCAGTAATCACAAAAAAAGTTCCCTTACCGATCTTTCAGAAGGCCTGATATATCCCTGGTGCAGTTTACAGGCAATAATAGCGAGGACATATTGCTGTCTTCTGACCCAGAGAAGAATGACTAGTGGTATCGTGTGTGAGTGTTAAAAGTGATTTGCACACCTCCATTCCATAGAAAAGTAAGGTCCAACATGAGTGAATAGTGTTTTGTTGGATGAACAGAAATGGTAGATCACAGCAATTTGAAGACTTGCCAATCAGCTGAATGGCAAATGCCATCCCAAGTTGCGGGGCATGTTTCTCTAAAGATGCATAAACCTCAACACAAGCCAGCTAGCTTTGTTCTAATGCTGAGCAGCCACATCCTTTTTGGTGAACAAGTCAGCTATGAGCCCACAACCGAATAAAAAGCTATTTCATTTCTATTATGGGAAGGACCTACAGACTCTTGGGGCTGATTTGTCTATTATGACTAGATGTCAGATACAACAGGACCACTGAGTAAGATCATAGCTTCTGCAGAAAAAGGTAAGGTCTTGTGACAACAGCCATTACTGATACTCCTACTAACTTGCCAGAGAGATCTATTTGCCTGCTGGATGATGTTCATTTTGCAGTTTTCTACAACTACAAAAAATGTTTTCTCTGAGATGCACACTAAATTGTGAACATTGATCTTCTACTGACCAAGCAGAGAAACTGAAAGACTTTGGGTTGGCGATATATTTATTAAGAAATCTGATTCTGTCTGTACATTCATGATGTTTGAAAAAAAACAAATGTGTTTTCAAGGATTGTCACAGGGTATGTTTTTTCATAGGGAAGGAAAGGGTGCTCATCCTTCCACAGATAGATTTAAATTGTTCATCAGAGCCCCAAACAGTCTTCCATCATGCAAAGGAGTAGAGATATTCAGACAATCGTTTAAATTGTTTCCAGAAGGAACAGTGGCAATTAAGCTTGTAGCTAACTTGGCCATTCCTTCAATGCCCAGGTAAATCAACTACTTGTCCAATGTTTTTATTCTCATCGAAAAATGGGATTGTGTCTCGTTTTTATTCACAACTTGGAATGCCTGTTTCAGAATTCCGGTGTTTTTAATACAGTGAATTGAATTTCTTCCACTTAACAATATGTCTGTGTTGTTCTTCTGTTTTCTCAGAGCCAGGCGTCTCAGAAATTTGATGAGAGTAAGGTATTGTTATTCTCAAGGAGTCTTATTGGACAGTTCTACCAGCAACTCAGTCCTATTTCACATGAATTCCAAGGTGAGACCAGTGAGCTATCTCAGGAATGTCAATAACTTCCTTCTATGCAGTTACTTTAAGATGGTTAAAGTGAATTTTACCTTTAAAGATACTGGATCTGAAAGATGCATACAAATGTATTCCCTCCTCATTAGAACCTCCTCTTTCTGAAAGAGCAATTTTCTTCTCATCATTCCCTGGTGCTTCACACATACTCTTGTGGTCTTTGGCAACAGCCTTAAAATCTAAGGAGATAAACACATTAATGTATCTACATGATATGCTTAGAGGAGCCCAGGATCCACAAGAGTTGCTTTCACATGTAAAATAATTATGGATCTTCCTTGAGGCCTTGGTTTTGTGCTAAATTGTGAGAAACCTTCTATTAGTGCATTTCGGTAGATAGTGTTCATGGGTTTTCTAGGTGACTACCACACAAGCAATAGTGCGGGTAGCAACAGACAAACAAAAGTTAATCAGAGAGAGTTGAAGCGGGTGGTCCCACTGCTCAGCTTCTCAGTCTGACATCTGGCCAGAGTAACTTGTTTGCTTGTATCAGACATTTAGTTAATGTATCTGTGCTACTACACAGCTGGAGGATTCATTACTTAAGACAGGGCTTATCCTGTGTCAATCAGGTGCCCCTCGACGTCTACAGATCTAATTTTAGAATTGAATGCTACTCTCAGCGTTTGGTGGGAACTGCGTGTTCAGTTCTCAATTGGAGGATTGGTGTCAGGAGGAACTGAAGATCCACATCAGCTGTAAAATCTACTAGTAGGTTCCTGTGCAGTCCGTATCTTTTACAACAATTATATCTAAAGTTCGATCCTTATTCACATGGACAGATTTTTTTTCATGGGGCATCAGCTGCAGCAGGGACTAAACAATGAAAGGTTGCTGTAACTTCCAAAGTTTAGTTTGGGCATTTCTGCCTGGACATATATCTTGGTGTGAGTTAAATATATTCAAGGTCTCCACAATTATGTAGCATACAGTAACTCCAGGTGCTTTGTATATTGACGGAACTGGATGCCTAAACCAGGACTCATTCTGAATATTTCAGGGACATGTTTTTGGATTTTTACCAAATTCTTCAACATCTTGATTTTTCCATTTGAGAACAGGTCCTTTGGCAGTGGGAAAATGTATTTTCCTCTAGGCCCTAAAAATTAAATCTACTTACTAGGTGACGTGTGTGAGCATTCTTTCTGGCCCTTTTAGTTGGAGTTCCTTCTTCTTCAGGGTGTGCTGGACTTCTGCTCCTCATTCCCGTACTTAATGCAGATGATGCATTAGCTGAAAAAACATTTTTCCTAATTTATGATGACTATTATATTGATGTTATTGGCTTTTTTCCCAATGGAGCATGTGATCTGGGGTTCTGCCTATGGCTTTTGATTAATGCAATTAGAACCTTCCTTCACATTAGCTGGAAAGATCTGCATTTTATCTTACCTCCTATCTCCACTTCCACTTCGATACTCAATGAAGGAAGCTTCATTCCTCGACAGGCCATTACAAGTCTGTTTTGTCTCTCTACTTTTAAAGAATTTTCTCCATAATGCTATAAATGGATATGTTCACCACAATACTTCCTGTTATTTTGTGTGCTTCCATAGAGTTTCAGGTCTATTCATCTACATTACCTCCTCTTGACTGAGAAGCTAACTGCGGCATGTAGATGCTGGCGCTGGTGCAGCATGTGGCAGATATCCCATCTCACACTTGTCTCAATCACATAATGCCCTTGCCGGCCTTGAGGTCCAGTGCCTTTTCCTCTGGTTGAGTATGTGTAGGTTGGCATAAGTTATGGTATAATGAGTTGATTTTATAGCTGGTCCTGGGGTCAAAATTGGAATGAATACAGCATTTCTCTTTTCAGGCACTGAGCTAGTCTTCCCTTTCTGGTGATCTCAAGGTTCATTGCAGTCGATCTCTTTCAGGGGAACTAACTGATAAATCTTGATGTGCACCTGTGGGCTTTCTACAGAACCATGTGGAACACTCTCAAAAAGGAAAACATGATGCTTCCCCTCTAGAGAGGTATTTGGTTTAGAACCAAGATATTCTCATTCTCACCTTCATGGAGATTCTTCAGGAGATGAGCCAGCAAACATTTTGGCATGTTTGAACTGGATGTAAAGGCATTATGCAGGGACCTTGCAAGAACTTCTCTCAGTCCCTGAGTTTAAGCATAAAAGGCATATTGGGGGTTTCTATCACTGCTCCTTAGTTTTCTTTTTCAGTTCTGGTAGGGTCTTGATTGAAGAGTTCACTGGCAAATTCTTTAGAAAACAAACATTCTCTAAGATATTTGGAAACTAAGAAAAAATCTGGGGTTTCGAGAAGCTGATTCTATAACCAGCACCCGTTCTAGTCTTTTTTGTCAGTTTCACCATGAGCCAACTCCTCGCATCTTTATCCACTAAATGATTAAGGATCTCTTTCAGAAAATTGGAAAGCTATAGACAAAATTCTAATTATCAGATGTTTTATCACCTTTATTACCTACTGGTTTCAAATCCTGAGTTCCCTGAGATGGTTAAATTTGAATCTTTAGTGTCCAGTCTGGCTGAAATAGCATTGAGGCCTAAATTAAAAAAAGATGATGCACAACTGTGCCAGCGCAGTTGTGCGTCAACATTTTGATTGCAGCTTAACGACATTCCTTAGCACCATCCATGCACCGTATTTATAAAATGGCGCACCATGGCGTTAAGGAAAGGTTAGCGTAAAAAAATGATGCTAACCATTGCGATAGGTCATAAAGAAAAATTATGCTAGCTCTGCAAAAGTGGTGTTAGCATGATTAGTGATTTTTTATGACTAATTGTGCGAGCAACAAATTTGCTTCAAAAGTGTAAAAACAAATCCCACAAAAATGTCAAACAAGCCACAAGGACCCAAGATGGATAATGCAGGACAGGACAGACCCCATAGAGACCCCAATCAGCCCAGTACAAGCCAGAATGGACAAACAAAATCACAGGAGAAGGGGAAAAGGAAGAGGAAGTGTTGCTTCAGTGAGGAGGAGAATACCATCTTGGTCAGAGAGGTGACAGAGCACCAACACCAGCTCTTTGTCACCTCTAAGTTGCTAACAGGTAGGAAGGGTATGGCAGTCAATTGAAAATAAAGTCAACAGTGTGGGAGTGGTGAAAAAGACTGTCACCAATGGTAAGTAGCACTGGCATGATTGCAAGCACAGAACTAAAGAGAAATTGGCCAGGAACCGAAAGGCAGCACTGCAGCCTGGAGGTGGAAGTCTGGCACTCCAGGAGAACCTGGATGAGCTGGAGGAAATGGTGGCAGCGGTCATCCCAGAGGAGCTGGTCATTGGAGTCTCAGGATCTACCTCAAATGGAGGGTAAGTTGCAGTGTGGGGGGCAATCTTGAAACTAACAAATGGCAGAAAGGGAAGGGTTATGGGGCACACTGAATGGATGCAAAAGGGTTGCATGGGGACACAATAATGGCCAAACACTTCTAATGCTCTCTCACCTTCCCCCTTTATGCATAGACCATTTCTCACATCAATCCCTTCACTGTTGCAACTGAACCACCTGCCCATGTGTGACACTCATTGGGCAACATGTAGTACACTTGTTGTACAGGGTGGGCCAACATGAACTGTGATATGCCTCCAGGCATCATTGGGAATGGGCACAAATGTGATCATACAGAACAAATGGATCATGTCTGTGATCATCATCTGTGCTGCTGTACAAGTAGCTTCCATGTCACCAAGTAACAAGGTTGCCTGTGTAGTGCGGATGGTTGGTGTCATGCACAAAGAGACACCTTCATGCATAACATCAGCTACAAGTGTTTTCACTGTCTTACTTGGAGCCCGTATTTACATGCCCTCACTGCAACATTATCATCATATCGATTGATGCCAATGTGGACTTAAGCTGCCCATTCCCTTTGTGCTACATTACCAAAGTCACACAATTCATGCATAGATCCACTTTGTACACCCTTCATCGCAATATGGCTGTGCCAGATATAATGAATGCAAGGGAAAATTTCATACACAATGAGGGAATATGAAATGTGGCAGACAATCCATAAAGAGTGCACTGTGCTATTTTTTAACCTTATTTGTGAGGCCTGCGAAAGGCAGATGTTAGAGTGACACAAGCATTGTAAGTAATTTACCTCCCTGTGCTTTGCTTCACTAGTGCCATCATTTTTGGTGTCAATGCAGTAAAGCACCACAATAGTGCCAACCCTCATGAGGTTACTGTGGAAAGGTCCACAATGGTGACCAGTAATGTATATAAGGTGCTTCCATGGTGTCGTTGGCTGGGGCAAGGGGGCTGCAAGGAAAATTGTGGTTTGGGATCAATGCACCATATACTGAGAAAGTTTGCCCAATGTGTGATGCACAATGCAGCACACATTGAACAACTAAATTCTTTGGAAATACAAACTTGTCACACACCCACTTGCCACACCCACACCACCCTTGAGATTATGGACTACACTGAACCAAACCCAGATGTGTATATTTGAAAGGCATCAGAAGCTGGGTGGGTCACACATGTTGCATGAGAAGATCCCAAAAATACACATGGAATGCCAGCTACATGCAGTGTCAGGTGTGAGAGGGGCACAGAAGAACCAGGCCAGAATAAGGTAAACAAGGTGCCGTATCTTGTCATGGTAATTATGAGATACTACTCTCCACCTCTGAAGTGTAAGGTACAATAAATATTCATTGGTAAAGCACTTTGACATCTGTGTCTGGGTATTGTGGCACATATTTACCCATTTAGACGCTGTACAACAGCTTAATGTGCTGTGCAGCATCTTTTCAAATATGCAGGGATGTGTAGTTGTCACAGATAGTCAATGCATCTCTTTATTAACCTTGGTTAGGGCAAAAGAAATGATGGACAGTACCAACATTGCCACACAATCTGCGTGGTGTATGGGTGCCCCTCTAGCCGGTCCAAATGCACATGTGCAGGAAGGTACACATCCTGCAAATTCAACTAACAGGATTGCTGTCTGCCACTTACAGTGATTGATGATGATAGCAACACACACGGAAAGTAGTCAACAATAGGACTACAACAATGTCAGCCCTTAGTACCATTACTACAATGCCACCCCTGATGTGGTGTCCCAACATGATGCAGCCACACATCAACAAGACTCAAAATCTGTCAGGTCCTTATGTCACTCCACATGTGTTGTTAGAGTGATGGAAGAGAGTGGGCTTTCCACATGCATCATCCTAGCCACTTTGAGTAATTTGTTCAGCATCCTGCACCACACATCATAATGATGAACCACCTCATGTGTATGTGTGCAAATAGGAAGGTTCACCTTCCAGCAAAACAACACTCATTATAGAAATACAAACATCCTTGCAGCTATGCTACGAGGAAACCTGCGACCAAGGATGAGTGCTGTTCTGCAGGAAGGGAAAAATTCCTGTTTGCACACATACACACAAGGTGGTTGAATCTTACAGTGGGTGGTGCTGGATGCTGAACACATGGCTCAAAGTGGGTAAGAGGATGCATGTGGACAGCTCACACACTTCCATCACTCTAACAACACACGTGGGGTGGCAGAGGAGCCCGTTACTTACTCAAATATCTATAAAATTAAATGAAAAATATTCTGTTCATCTAAATTTGTGGTGTGTGTGCAGAAATCCCTAACAATGCTCACGGTATGCATATGTAACACAATAAAATCAACGAAAGGGGTACATATGCAGAAGACCATAAGTCATTCAAGGTGGGTGTAACACACTGCGAAATGTGGACTGACAGATCGTGCCAGTGGTGACTCCATAGATGCTCAGGTGGGACAGTGTGCCACTAGGGGTCCATAAGTGTGTGCCTTGATGTGTGGGTCTGTAACTTGTCACTAAGCCACCAGTAGCATGTAAATGATGACTCATGTCAAAGGTCACTATGGTACAAAATTGACATTTGACTATCCCATTGCACATGATGATGCCTTACCTCCTGCAGAGCTGCCTGTCCTGGATTTCTCTGATGATTTGGATGACAAGCTGGTCATCACAACATTTCTGGGTCTTCCAAGCATGTATTGAGCAGGTGCCACGTAAGTTTACATATGGCATGTATGGTGCAGAACAAAAGTGTCTGAAAATATCTCTATCATCATCATCATCATCATATACTTTATTCGACCATAGGTCATAAAAGTTACATATTAAATTGTACAAAAAAGGTACGTTTTCTTCATTATACTTTTACACTGGCTGAAAATAGTAAGGTTTAGAATAGGAAAAGCTTCTATAGGCAATGGCCTACTATAATCCACCATTGATCCCGATACATAACTTAACATTTAGATACCAGGGTTTCTGAGACAATTACTTCATAACGTTAAAATAGTACAAATATTTAAAACTCTTAAAACAATATGGGGTGATTTCAAAATACATATTTCCCAGATGGTATCATCATCAAGATAAATACAAACTATCCGACCCAAGATGTAAAAATTTAAAGTGCTGATTTGATGTTACATAATAATATAATTCCTTAATAATTTAGATGGCATACTTTAACAAAGAGAGCCTACTACCGGCACAATCATTTGGCAAATTTAAGCACTGTCAAGTCGTTAAGACTTAAAATGGTTATCGGATTCATGTTAAAATGGCACGAGTGCCAGACAGATGCATAAAAAATAGCTCTTTATGGCTAAAACTAGTGTTAAAATGGCAGAAACACATAATGATTACCTACATAATGTCTGAAAAATCTATTCCGAGCCCTATCCAACCCACTTCATCCAGATCATCTTCATCATCAACTTAGTTCATCAATGACCATAAGAGCACATAAAACAGAATATAATAATTCTTAAGTAAATAAATAAATACATGTCTGTAAATAGGTGTAAAATATTAAAAAAATAACTTGATTTGCACATATGGCTCTAAATCTTACCTATATAGAGATAAGACCTTAAATAACTTTTTGAAGATGGCAACGTATGCGCCAAGCTGTTGCTAAATACTTACTTACTGAAAGAATTACGTCAGCTGAATTATGGCTTTTTAGAACCCGTAGAGCCAAGGAGCAATTCTTGAATCCCATGTCCCTGCAAATCTTGCGGATCCATTTTGTTCGCGGAATCGCATAGGCTGGGCAGAAGAACATAAAATGCTCAATGGTTTCAAAAATACTGCCACAGGCAGGGCAAGTATCGGGAAGATTAATCGACCCCCACCTATGAATCAATGACATCAGGGGCAGTGAGCCAAAACGAAACCTTGCGTATAAGCTCTTGCCTTGCAAGTCCGGTATCACATCCAAATAGGATTCAAACTTTGGGGACCATTTAGTATCAGTAAAGGAATTAGTTAAGCGACCATGGGATTTATGGATTATGTAGTTGTCCTTAACATAAGACCAATAGGTTAACTTTAAAACATTTTTGTGCCGTCTCTCTAATTTGTGGGGATTTTCCCAATAGTCGCCCAAGCCCAAAAGCCTAAGCCAATGGGCCACATGGCGAATCCAGGGAAGAGTATTAGCATTTTGGCATTTCAGTAAATCGAGTAATGCGGTCTTATATATATCTAGTTCGGGGGTTGTCCATAATCTAATCCAATAAAGGAGAGGTCTTAGAGTAGCTAGATCTGCTACTCGGCTTAGCCCCAGATCTAGAAATATTGGAAGCAAGGGTGTAGTGCGTGGACATGCAATTAAAGCCCTTGCAAAGTTGTTTTCCCCCACACTGATCTTATTGCAGTTAGCGTAACCCCATACCTCCGCTCCGTACAGGGCTGCACTTTGAGCCTTAGCCGTGTAAATTTTTATTGCTGGGGAAACAACCTTTGTAAAGGAGCTTTGGTAAAAACGCAATATGGATGAGGCTCTATGTTGAAGGAGCCCTGCACTTTTCGTAATCTGCTCTTCCCATAGTAGTTTACTGGTTAACCTAACTCCCAAGTAATCTATAGAGCTTACTTCCTTCAGCGGTACTCCCTCAATGTGGATGGAACATCTTTTCCTAGGTCCCTTGGATAAGACCATCAATTTTGTTTTGTTAATGTTAACCTCCAGCCCATAATCGCTACAGAATTGGTTAAACCGGTCAACAAGGGTCTGCAACCCCATTGGTGTCTTAGAAATGAGGAGTGAATCATCGGCAAAGAGCAAGATAGGGATTTTTTGTGTATTCAGGGAAGGGGCATCATTCTGGCCTGTGGACACAGCCTTTACTACTTCGTTGATAAATATAGTAAACAGTAGGGGGGCTAACACGCAGCCTTGGCGAACTCCTCTTCTGATTGGAATCCGTTCTGTCAGTTCGCCTTGTTCACCCCACCTCACTTGGGCATAAGTGTTCTCATGCAGTCGTTTTAACAGGAGTAATAGATCCTCTGGGATTCCCAATCTACCCAGCACTTCCCACAGTTTGGCTCTTGGGACCAAATCAAAAGCCGATCGCAGGTCTATAAATACCACATACAGGCATTGTTTGGCCACAAGTACATATTTCCAATGCAATATGGCCAATCGAAAAACCTGGTCTATCGTGCTTGTTTTTGCACGAAACCCTGCCTGTAGATGGGAAAGGATTTGGTACTCCTCAACCCAATTGATTAACCTCTGTAAAATTTGTTTTGCAAAGATCTTTTGTAGGTTGTCTATAAGGCTAATTGGCCTGTAGTTGGCTGGGAGATTAGCATTCCCTTTTTTATAAATGGGTATGATCTCTGCCCCCTTCCATGTACCTGGAATTTGCCCCCCTGCCGCTATACTATTTGAAATGGCATTTATATACCAGGACCAGATATGTGGTTCTGATCTATAAAGATCTCCAGGGAGCTTATCTGGTCCAGGTGCTTTGCCAGGTTTTAGGCTATTTATAGCCTCAAGGGTCTCTTCTATTTTAAAAATGAGGCAACGCTCAGGGACACACTGAGACTCCACTTGGGGGGCCATACGGGAATTTGGTTCCAACAATTCTGTTGGAGAGTGGGCCACATTGGTGTCCATTGGGCCCTCTGGTGGGGCATAGAGAGTAGTAAAATGCTCTACCCAGCTTTCTGGTTGGATATGGTTGCTGGGACAACTCCTACCTCCATTTTCTCTTTTAGACAGAAGCTCCCAGAAACGCTTATTGTTCTTCTCTCTGGAAGCATCTAATAATTCCTGCCACAGGGAATCCTCCCACTGCTTTTTAGCATTAGACAAAGTTGCTTTGTATAGGGACCTGGCTTGTTTAATTTCCCCCTGGGAACCAGACATTACTGCAACTCTTAACCCAGACTTAGCCTTTGAGCACCTCTCATCAAACCATCCCTTGCTTGCCCCTTTCCCTTCATGTGTCTTTGACCGCCTTGTTTTATAAAAAAAAGACCGTAGTTGGGTATACATGTTGTCATGTATTTTGAGAATCGGAATATTCCCCACTGCCTGGTCTTCATACTCTGCCAAATTATTTAAAAAAATCTGATATATTGCTCTGATATGATGAGGGTTGGACACCACTTTTGGCCATGTAATCTTGGTGAATTTGTTGTTCCAACAAGGTGGCGGAATGATTGTGACATGGTTATTAAGTGTTCTCCTGAACGTTTCTCCAGAAAGAGTAAGGAGCAAGGGGAAATGGTCACTGTCACATCTTACTTCTATTTTCATATCTACCAATTGGGGCCACAACCTAACATCTACCAAGAAGTAATCAATAGTGCTTGTCGACATGCCCCTTTTAAAAGTAGGTGCGCTGTTCATATCAGATGGAGTTCTACCGTTACAGGCCCTAAGGCCATGATTTAAACATAATGTGGCTAATTGCATGGCCACCCGAGATTTTTTGCAAGGCTGGGTAATAGATAGTTTTGGGATCCCCCACTGCTCATCTTCTTCATCAGTTAAACCACTTGTGAGAATAGAAGGCTCGAAGGTACAGTTAAAATCTCCAGCTATGATTAGAATAGTTGAGGGGTGGAGGCTGCCTACAAATTCAGACAGAATAGCCAGGGTATGGGACTCGGAGCCATTTGGGACCGATCGTATATAAGCATTAACAATAACAATTGATAATCTTCTGTTAAACGTAATACACATGGCTTTTAGATCTACAGAATCAGTTCCCAAAAGCTTGTAGTCACACTGCAAATTCTTGTTGACAAGTAATAAGAGCCCACCTTTTGCCCGGCCCCTCCCCTTCTCTGGAGGTATAGCAGGTGCACTAAATGAGAGAAATCCATCTATATTGGTGGCATCCACCGCCCAAGTTTCCTGAAACAAACATATGTCTGTTTTTTTAATAAAAGAGGCCCATTCACCATCATCTAGTTTCTTTGCCAGGCCGGCAACATTCCATGACATAAGTTCTAATGTACATTTATCTTGGTTTGTCACCACGGGTGTGCATCCAGCGTCTACCACACTCGAGTCAGTACTACAAGTGTTTGGTGATAATGTTTTGTCATCCCCCGTAAAATGTAAGGCCTTGGAGCAGGCCGTCACATTAGTTACTAGTTCAGTAGTCAGTCATACAGGATTGGGCAACAGCCTGGGATTAACTTCCTTTCGTGCAGCATCTCCGCGGGAATTAGTTAAACCATCAGATCCTGCCAGTCCCATGGCTTGTCCAGTATTTTGTGGGTGTAACATGAGTCTAATTCCCTCCCTGGTTGTTGCATGTTCCAAGTGGGTACGACGATCAAAATCCATTAATTGTGTCACCATATACTTGTCTTCAAAATAGATAGTTATTATGTCAAGATTGGTCCCTGTGATGCTGCTTCTCTTGGCCGATATTATGTCAGAACGACTAACAGAGAGACAACTTCGTCGGGAACGTATCCAATGTATGACTTTGTTGATCAAGGAAGCTTGATTCTCAGCTAACCCTGGCGATAGTTTTGGAACATTAGTCAAATAGATTTTATTTGTTCCCTGACTTATAAACAGGTCCTGTTCTTTATTAACTATACTCTCAGTATTGTATCGGGAGAGAGTGATGTTGTTAGAGGGAGTCTTATGTGACTTGTTGGGGGGTTGTGTAAGGCTGGAGTCTTGGACAGTTTCCGGTGGGTCGGATTTGCTAGTCCTACCTCTGGCCCTGTCACTAGTAAGATTACTTGACCAACTACCTTGACGGTCTCTGTGCCTAGGTACATTTGTAGACCTCCTGGGTCTCATGTTGTCGATATTGGGATCACAACGGTAGTCTTCCCTCCCTAGAAGAGCTGTCCCCCTTCTAGTGGGGAGACAACAATTGTCCCTTAGCTCCGTCCCCATTGGTGGGGGAGATAATGGGAAGACTTCTTCCCCCCTGACCTCCCCACAGACTTTACAAAGTCCAGCACAAGCACGATTGCTCTTCATAAGATCTATTAATACTAAAACCAGTCCCTTAACTTCATCAACTCTCTGGAGAACTGTAGCCAGGTTGTCTCTACTAGCTGCTGGTTCTTTGCCTTCTGGCTCGAGCTGGAGGATCGGTGAAATAACACTAGGGTTGGGTTTTCCAACTACTGACTTGCACTTGGGCACACTCGTGGGCACGGGCGAGTCCTCTATTACCAATAGAGGTTCAAAACGATTAGTACAGAATAGGCTAGGGACCACCTTGATCACCGGAGTCAATGGTAGAAGGGTTGGTGTATGTGGTACGTGTGGGAGACCCAGCTGGGATACTGGAGAACTCGCTATGTTATAAGTGGGTAACGGTAGGGGGCCCTTGCAATTATGCGGGCCCCCGTCTCCATCTACCCCTATTATAGTATCTGTAGGATCCCTTGACCCCTTCTTTTTAAATAACTCTGGGATTTCCCTATCGTTAGGGGGGCCTCTCTTTAAATTAGTTGCCCCTAGAGTTGTTTGTGTACCTAACATAGACTCAACTTCTTTAACTAGGAGATCTATTTCATCCAATGGGTTTAACCCATTGGGTATAGCTGGATTCAAAGGTCTGCTTGGGCGTTTTTTTGCGATTTTAGTACCCTTGGATTGTGCTGGTAAATCTATAGCCTTCCTTTTCCCCATATTGGGAAGATGCCCGCAATGGGGTAGCTTAGAGGAGGAATTAATGGGGGAAGGGCTGAGTGAAGAATAGGCTTCTCAATTTAGGAATAGTAGGTTGGTGCTATAATCTGTACTCTCTTAAACAACTCTTAGATAACAAGTAATTCTCTTACTACAGGTGAAAGTGATGGGGCCCAGCCCAGCCTCCTCCGGTCTCTGACGGGCTAAGGACGGGCCCGCCCGCGGGCGTCCCGCGACGGCGGGAGCGCGAAGATAATTTAAAGGGCTCCTGCCCTATTGCGTGACTCTCCTCCCGGCCTCCCGGCTGTGACAGCGCTACCCGCGACGGCGGGAGCGCGAAGATAATTTAAAGGGCTCCTGCCCTATTGCTTGACTCTCCTGCCGGCCTCCCGACTGTGACAGCGCTACCCGCGACGGCGGGAGCGCGAAGATAATTTAAAGGGCTCCTGCCCTATTGCTTGACTCTCCTGCCGGCCTCCCGACTGTGACAGCGCTACCCGCGACGGCGGGAGCGCGAAGATAATTTAAAGGGCTCCTGCCCTATTGCTTGACTCTCCTGCCGGCCTCCCGACTGTGACAGCGCTACCCGCGACGGCGGGAGCGCGAAGATAATTTAAAGGGCTCCTGCCCTATTGCTTGACTCTCCTGCCGGCCTCCCGACTGTGACAGCGCTACCCGCGACGGCGGGAGCGCGAAGATAATTTAAAGGGCTCCTGCCCTATTGCGTGACTCTCCTCCCGGCCTCCCGGCTGTGACAGCGCTACCCGCGACGGCGGGAGCGCGAAGATAATTTAAAGGGCTCCTGCCCTATTGCGTGACTCTCCTCCCGGCCTCCCGGCTGTGACAGCGCTACTGTCTAATGATTGTGCCAGTACAACATTAATGTGACAAAAAAAATAGGCATTTGTAAGACTGTGAGGGACAGCAGTTAGTGTGCCAGTATCTATTTCCCAAAGAAGGTGGAGGGCAATGTTCTAAACTTTTGAACAGTGAATGCAACATTGCTTTCCAAAAGCAATAGATATCTGATTACCTGTCTTAGAATTTAGAGTGTCAGGGACAGCGGTGAACAGTGTATTGAGCAGCTGAGATCATACCGCTGCCAATCAGACCGGTACTTGGCCACAGGGGATACATATAGGGCCTGATTCTAACTTTGGAGGACGGTGTTAAACCGTCCCAAAAGTGGCGGATATACCACCTACCGTATTACGAGTTCCATAGGATATAATGGACTCGTAATACGGTAGGTGGTAAATCCGCCACTTTTGGGACGGTTTAACACCGTCCTCCAAAGTTAGAATCAGGCCCATAGTCACTCATGTAAATCAATACTGAATGCAGACCTAAAGGCATTTGTCTGACGTGAAAAATGCAGACATGATCACACTCAGAAACTTACACATTATAGAAACGTATTGTAGGAAACTAACATGATTTATTTGTACTAAAAAATTCTACCTATCAAAAACCTAAACTGCACACTAACCTTCACTAACCTAACCTAAACTAACTAATCATACCTTATCCCTACAGCTCACTAATCTAATCTAAACTTATCTTATACATGTAACACCACACGATAAACATTGAACTCCCACCCCTCCTTAAGAGACAAGAGGCGAGAAGGACAACATTAACTAAAGCTACAAATAGACTTAACTAAACCTATTACCTAAACAAATATATATGTATATATATATATATATATATATATATATATATATATATATATATATACTTTTTTAAACATATATCCCTATACATAACCCCCTGAACCCCCCAAAACAATACAAATCCTAAATCCCACCCCCTAACTATACAATGTCCTAAATAATCCTCTATGCTACCTTACCAATGCCTACCCATCTAAAACCCACTAAAACTATTTACAAATTAAATGACCTTCTGTGTTGAGGTTCCACTTGTGTGTGTGCTGGTTGCAGGCTGTTTGGCCGGTCCTCCATGAGGAAATGCCTGCCATGACCCAATGCTTTTTTTACTTTGTATTGCCTGCCCATCCTGCGATACCCTTTCTGAACTGCACAGATGTACCGGTATCTCTCTGCCCTTTTCTCAAATGCACGCTTCTGTGCTGGGGTCATTGAGGCCGCTAAAACGTGAGGGGAACATGTCATCAAAAACTACATTGGGCAGAGGAAGAACGCAATGGAAACAGCATCTTCAGATGACACATGTTGTCCACCAGAATTCATAAAACAATGTCAAGTCCAAAGTCTATACCAGTCTGCCTCCCAAAGCATCTACGATGTATTGTTCATGTCACAGGGATAAAGGCTAACCAATGTTGCACACTATGAGTGCACAAGCTTGTAACATCTCCTAAGTACCAGGTAAACACTCACCATGGGCATCTCAAACACACGTGATGTGACCATGCTCACTAGCACTCATCATGATGGGTCGATCATGTAGGTCCCTCTACACACATCTTTTTGCTCTGTAGACATGTACCACACTCATCAGAACAAGAGCTCAAATCTCAATGTGTACTCAACTAACTGTTGGCCTTCTCAAAAAGCTCCTTGTGTCACTGGTTCATCACTTTATTTCTGAAGAGAAGTGAAGCAACAGCACTGCAAGTGGCTCATTGATAAGCCCCCTGGAGACCTCTTCACATGGTCATTATTAATACCATGCCAAGAGTTACTTTGTGCTATGTGGGGCACACAGTGCAGGAACATGTACTGTGACAAATATGTTGTCAACATCCACACATTTCTGAAACCCAGCTCCTCTGACACATATCTTGACTGACATTACTGTATTTGTGCGCATGTTTATCTTTTCCAAAGACTCACAAATCCATGGCAGCACATGTTGGCACATGTGCATCATTTTGCTGTATTCCACATCCTCAACATAACATCAGACATACTGTCAAGGAGAACATAGCTTTGTGAATGTTGAACAAAGAAAAGCATGGACAACTGTTACACAGTCCACTTGTTTAGCTGATTGACCTGGTTAACTTAGGTTTAGGAACGGCCAACTGGTATCTATAACATGCCAATTAGAAAGACAGTGTTAGCCCACAAAAACACATACAGATATGGGATTCACCAATACATGTCTCAAATACCTACATAACAATTTCTTGGTGACAGTACACTGTTGATTGTCTGAAGGTCAGGACTTTGTTGAAAATCTATGTAAAAATGGAGTATCAACTCGGATGCTCCAGTTTTTCTGCGGCCCCCTACTACCACCTAACTCCACCATGTGTGTGTCGTATTTGACATACGGTGCACCATGGCACATGTTAGGACACTAGCGTTGCAAACTATGACATTATTGTGGCACTTTGCATGATTTTCACCATACATGAAGGTCCCAAACCTGCTAAGTGATTTTAGGCACATTGAAAACAATGGGAGTGTAATTTTACCAACCTGTCTTAGACACACATTCAATTTAACTCTAAAAATGACACAGTGGAATCTAGTAGCTTGAACTGCTCAATTTTGGTTTGCCTCCTACCGCAGGAACACACCCCTTGCAGTCATCATGCCTGGCGCAGGCATTTTGTGGTGCCAGGGTTTTAAAAGTGCCACAATGCTTGCGTTGCACACCTTTTGAGATATGGAGCGGCAATATTTGCCTCCATCAGCCACATTACCTTAAAAAATATGTTGCAGTAAGAGCCACTGTGCCTTTCTTACATTTGGGCGCTTGTTGTGTCACTCTGCACATACAGGACTCAAGGAGCACACACATCCACGACTCCCTATAATCCTGTGTCATGTCTGTCATCACATAAACATGACAATGAAAATTTCCACAGTTGACATGATCAGTTGTGCCTGAACAATTTGAACACTTGCACCATTACACATGTGTATAGCTTTCTGCACTTCAATATGTATATGTGATACACAGGGTACAAAGAGAGGAATGTGCTAATTGCCAGCACCAGGTGCAATGCTGACCTCTCAGGAATGCAGGTTGGCTGAGACACAGAACTTGCTGTTTTCACCTCTGTCATGACATGCTGAAGTAATCCTTATGTCCTACTGCTATCCAGGGGGAAAAATGATGCAGCATCGACCCAACCAGAGAAGGAAACGATACATGGCCTCACTTGTGAGTCAGGAATCGACGCAGTGCTGACTTTTCTGATGCACGCTCCCCAGTGTGGCTTAATTTTTGATGCTAACCTGGTACTTTGTGAACAACAGCATTCTCACTGTTTTCTAAGGATTAAGGGCCTGATTCTGACCCCGGCGGTAAGGAACCGCCGGGGCCAGGGTCGGCGGGAGCACCGCCAACAGGCTGGCGGTGCCCCACAGGGCATTCTGACCGCGGCGGTTTTGCTGCGGTCAGAAGTGGAAAACCGGCGGTCTCCCGCCGGTTTTCCGCTGCCCATTAGAATCCTCCATGGCGGCGCAGCTTGCTGCGCCGCCATTGGGATTCTGACAGCCCATGCCGCCATCCTGTTCCTGGCGGTTCTCCCGCCAGGAACAGGATGGCGGTATGGGTTGTCGTGGGGCCCCTGGGGGCCCCTGCAGTGCCCATGCCAACGGCATGGGCACTGCAGGGGCCCCCGTAAGAGGGCCCCACAAAGAATTTCACTGTCTGCATTGCAGACAGTGAAATTCGCGACGGGTGCAACTGCACCCATCGAACCTTCCCACTCCGCCGGCTCAATTCTGAGCCGGCGTCCTCGTGGGAAGGGAGTTTTACACTGGGCTGGCGGGCGGCCTTTTGGCGGTCGCCCGCCAGCCCAGTGTAAAACAAAGAATAGTCGCAGCGGTCTTCCGACCGCGGTGCGGTATTCTGGAGGGAGGAAGTCTGGCGGGCGGCCTCCGCCGCCCGCCAGACTTAGAATGAGGCCCTAAGACTCTTATTCTTTTGGAAATTCATATCTTGACTTGTATATGTTGGATTTTTGTTGTTTTTGTCTTATTTTGTTTAGATAAATATTACCTATTTTCCTAAACTGGTGTGCTGTCCATTTGTTAGTGTTTTCACTGTATTACTGTGTGTGTTGGTACAAATACTTTACACATTGCTTCTGAAGTTAAGCCTGCCTGCTCATGCCAAGCTACAAAGGGGGTGAGCGGGGGTTAACTGAGGGTGATTCTCTTTTACCCTGACTATAGTAAGGGTCCTTGCTTGGGCAGGGGGTAACCTGACTACCAACCAAGGACCCCATTTCTAACAATACCCCTGACAAATGTTTAGCTAAGGATGGTGTTGACTAAGGCTGAGTTATGATCTGGTAACCCACAACAATGTAAGTGCAAGTGTGTGACACACTCTGATGTGTTCTAAAGACAAGGCTTCATGATGTAATGCAACACGTGTGACATATAGTTCCTCATGCATGCTAATTCTTGGAGATGGTGTGTTGACGTGTCATGGTTGTTATGTATGTGACATGTTTGTGTATGAAAATATACTTTTCATGTGTGATAAGTAATGTATACTACATCTGTGTGATTAGGGATTTGACAACTACCAATTCTCTATTCCAGCATGGATATATGTAGACCATTGTAGCAAAGCTGTGTACTCATATCTGTGTTTACTCTGTATCACTATGCAGAAATGTATGTACTGTTCCTATACGTTTCTAGGTAAACATTTTAAACATATATTTCCATACATACATTGTTCTCTTTTGTCCATACCCAAATAGACGGCACCAAGCCTGGTCCACCTAGGTGGGACATGTGTGATGAAATTCAGGGAATATATGATTAGCACATACACTTGGAATGTACAATGACTTTCCCTTTTTTTGCCAGAATTCCCTTTTCAGCATACAATCTGTATGGCAGAGCTGCTCTCAGGCAGTGATAGCAGAATAGTCATTAGTGTTCCAGTGGCAATTTGTATGCCCACACAGTCCCATTGTTTCATGTATTGACACAAGTTGATTGTGGTCACCTCAGCACAGTTCACTGTGCACAGGCACCAGGCCCCTGACTGTGACAAGGGTCAATGTAGCCACCTCTGGGATGGGGGGGGGGGGGTGTTGCCATCCTGAAGATTAATCATCTGTACTGCAATGCACAGTCACCTGCAGACACACACCTGCACAATTATGGTTGAGTTTGAGATTGTCAGGCTTGGCCTATTATTTACTAGAGACTTACAGCTTGTTTGTGTTGGACATGTCTCATCATTTGCTAATGTTTGACATGACTATGCATACATAGGTGAGATTATTCCTGTGATGCTTGGTTAGGTCATTGATAGAGTGTTGAACTGGGTCATATCTGCAGACCCAGGGTACAGATATTGTCATTTTTCACTTGCTTCTGTCACACTTGTTTGCGCTGGCCAAGCACATAGTTGCAGTTGTTGCCAATGTGACTGGAATATGTACAGACCTACACAATCTCTGTGAATATGTGCCTGGTGTTATATGGAAACATTGTTGTGTTGTACAGTGAGTATTAGTCTATGAGCATTACTCCACACACACATTGAGGGCATATTTTGTGAGGTGTGCTTCTAGTTCAACATTGCTGGCATACTTATGCAGATTAACGTTAGTAGCCATCTTTGTCATCCACATTGTGCCTTCATTCATGCACAGCATACTAAGTCAGACTTGTGAACTTTGTGGATGGTCACAGCTTCTTCTACAGGCTAAGCAGTATTTGCCCTAGCATTTCCGGGCCTTGCAAGATCACATGACTGACCACCACACATCACTGAACACCAGCCACAGAACTTGTGTAGTGTCTGAGTGACCTCCACATGTTGGCTCTCAAAGTAAACTAAGGAAGTCCCTTATCTGTCCTTCCACATAATTTATTTGACATGGGCACTCACACACATCTGTATTCTACAATCTTTGTAACATTCACTATGAGTGTGTGACAGAACAGGGCTGATTGCAGAGGCCCCCTAACTTTTTGCCCCCATTTCCCACTTTTTGCTGGTGTTTTCCTGACTCAGATGGTGCCCTGGGTACTGCTAACCAGTCCCAGGGCATGTGCTCTGTGTAACAGCAGTATGCAAATTAGGCTAATTATAATTGGCTAAGTCAACCAACCAATACGTCCCTAGTATATGTTAGGGCATGTAGGTTTAGGGACCCCAGCATAGGTAGTGCACCCATAGGTGCACTGCTGAGGTGCCCAGTGTCATTTTAAAGGCAGGACTGCCTTGCTGGCTGTTTTTTAAATTAAAGTTACATGCAAATTCGACTTTGGAATTAAAAGTAGTTCCAAAGTCTTAAACTACCTTACTTTTACATATAAGTCACCCCTAAGGTGTGCCCTATGTGCCCCTAGGGCTGGGTGCCATGTAACTATAAGCAGGGACCTTATAAAAATAGTTGTATAAACCCTGGTGAGGTAAAACAGCCAAATTCGTTTTTCCCTCATTGTAGTGAATGGCCTCCATAGGCTAGAATGGGGAGACTTTATTTTAATTTTAAAAGTCCCCTTAAGTAACAGATCTCAGAAGTTTGGTATCAAATTAATTGTTATAATAAATCCCACAACTTCCAGTTGTTGGGTTTAATATAACTTGTTCAGGTAAAGAGTTTTAAACTTTACCTGAAAAGTGGCCAACTTCAACCCTGCAGTGTTATTGCTGCTGTGCTCTGATTAGCCAGGCTCTGGCAGCCTGGCCAGGCTGCCTTGATTAGGTGTGAAGTGGCCTGGCTCCACACAAAGAGATATGCCTGTGGGAGGAGATCTCCCGTCAGCAGATGGTGAGGCAGGAAGAGGGAGGGCTGCCAAACTGGTCTTCAAAGGCAGAGAAGGGCATTTTGGAGCAACCCAGCAAAACCCCCACATCCTGCAAACCCAGACAATTAGGTGCCCACTTGATTAGATTAGGAGAGGGCAGGAGAGCGGTGTGTTTAGGATTTTTTAGCCACCCCAGTGGGTGGGCTCAGCCAGATGTAACCTCCAAAAATCACTTTCAGCCATGATGTTGCTCTGTGGGATTGATTTTTGCCACATTTCTGAGGAAGTGGTCATCACAGCGGGAAGGACCCTGCCCCTGTTTGGAGAACCAGGACCCCCCTGTTTTTCACCCAGGAGCAAGGATAAAACTGGCAGACCTGCACCCACACCTCAAATCCCTATCAGATTCCAACAAGGAAGAACTACAGGAGAAGAAGGACTGCCCTGCTGGACCCCTGACCTGCACCTGGACACTGCACTCTGGAGGACTGCACCAGCTGCACACTTGGGCTTCACCACTAAAAGGACTTTACCTGTCTTCTACTGCTTCAAGAAGGGACTCCCTGTTTGCTACAGGTACAAAGGAGCTGCCCAGAGTCCCCTGCATCAATTCCTGCAAGCAGAGCCCAGCTGACCAGCGTCCAGGGCCCATTTGAGGATTCTGACCAGGTGCATTCTGGGAATTGTAGTCCCAACTCCCAAGGAGCAACTCAGAGCTTCTGGAACCTTGAATAAAGTTGTGGACACTTCAAAGACACAAAAAGGACCTCTGGAAAAAGATCCAGAAGTTTTGAGATGTTTGGAGCAACTCCATAAGTTGAAGAGGTGCATTGTGGGAGTTGTCGTCCCAGACCCCAAGAGGCACACCAGAGCCTCTGAACCCTTGGCTGGTGCTGTGGACTAATTTCCTGAATCAAACACTTCTGAAAGTAAGTGTGACAGTGTTACCTTGTGGTGGCCTAAACTCTGGACTTTGTTCCTTTACAGTGTGACCTTTTTTAACCCTTTGAGCGCTAGCTGCTTCTATACGCTAGAAAGCATTAATTCTTTAAAAATTCATATCTCCGGTTCCCCTTATCCGATTTTATTCATTTTGGTGTAATTTTAAAGATAAAAATATAATACATTTTTATAAATAGATTTTGGATTTTTAAATTGTTTCCTGTGTTTTATTTAATTACTATTTTGTGATATTTGAATGCTTTATGGTTTGTCTCCTAAGTTAAGCCTTGTCACTCATTGACAAGCTACCAAGGATTGAGCTGGGTTTAATTTACTGAGATCTAACTGGACCTAAGTGGAGGTTAGTGGCCTATTGCTAAGTGTAGGTACTTACCTGCCCTTACCAGTAACCCATTTTCCAACATTTTTGGTGCGTAGTGGTGGGATCCTGTACTTATGTTCCGTATCACATTACAGTTTTAAGTAAAACAAATTTAAAATCCTTTAAATTGTCCTAGTGCAAAAATTGTTTTTAATTGTTAATTTGGATTAATTTCAATTATAGAATTTTTGTGATTTTTCTAAATTCTTGTTTCCAATTTTTGCAAAACATTTTTGTTGACAAAAAAATAGGGAACCATGGAGCTGGAGCTGGCTAGCCTACCCACACTGAAAGTAGTCCAGCTTAGGGGGATGTGTACTGCAAAGGGGTTGCCTGCAGCCTCTGACCTCAGGAAGCATGTCCTGATTAAATCCCTGACAGCATGAGCTGAGGCCCAAGAAGTAGGCCCAGAGGAAGCTCCAGAGGAGGGAGAAGCAGGGGAGGATGCTAGCTCCAACCACTCAGGGGAGGGAGGGCATCTGAGCCTAAGTGAGGATGAGGAAGACCGGTCCTCACTACACACAGCCACTAGGGTCATACCCAAAGCTAGTTGGGAGAAGGGGATCCCTTCAGGAGGAGAGAACCTGTCCCTCAGGGAAAGAGAGCTGGAGGCCCAGCTAGCATTTATAGCTTTGGAGGCAGAGAAGTTGGCCCTAGAAAGGAAAGAGTGGGCAAAGAAAGAGAAAAGAGATGGTGGCAGCGACAGAGAAGCTGAGGTGTCCATGATTACCCAACGGATCATCCTGCTTATGTAGAGGGGGATGACATAGACAAGTGGTTGGAGGCCTTTGAGAGGGCACTCCAAATGAGAAGGGTTGGGCCTCAATACTGGGGTTCACTTTTATGGGAGTTGGTCCCCAACTCAGGGAGGGATAGGCTTCTGACCTTAAGTGGGGAGGAGGCAGATTCATACCCTAGTATGAAGAGATACTTAACCAATAAGTTTGGTCTGACCCCAGAGCAGTATAGGATGAAGTTCAGGTCATCCAGAAGGTCAGTACCCAGTCTTGGGTTGACTTTGTAGACACCTCACTTAAGGCACTAGAGGGCTGGATTCATGGTAACAAAGTAAATACTTATGAGGGGTTATACAATCTGATCATGAGAGAGCACATCTTGACCAATTGTATCCAAGAAAGGTTACACCAGCATCTAGTGGATTCTAAGCTGACCAACCCTAGATAGCTAGGGGAGGCAGCTGATGAGTGTTTGAGAATCAGGGTGGTTGTCAAGTCCCGGGGGGGGAGACTCCAAGAAGTGGGGGTCAGGTCTCCAAAACCCTAAGGAGGGAGGTGGTAAGCCCACCACAGAGACTCCCTTTGTACCCCAGAACCCTAAGAAGGAGGAGAGTAAATCCCACTCCCACTCTGACAAGCAGAGACAGGGAGACCCAGGGTTAAAAAAGCTCTTGGACAGTAAGGCTTGCTTTGACTGTCAGCAGACAGGTCACTTTAGAGGAGATGCAGCCTGTCCAAAGAAGGTGGTTAGCACTGTGCTGTCCAGTGTAGCCATGGAGGAGGACTCCTCAGATGATAAAGTCTCCTAGCAATGGGCTGGGATACAGGACCAGATGGTAAGCTGGTGATCCCTGAGGGTGAGAGAGGGCACTTTCACCCCATTGAGGTGAATGGGATCCCTACCACTGGCCTGAGAGACACCTGTGCCAGTCACACTATAGTGAGTGACCGGTTAGTGACCCCAGACATGTATGTCCCAGGAGAGATCAGGAAAGTCAGGATAGCCACAGGGGAGGTCACCTCCAAACCTGTAGCCATAGTGTCCCTAGAGTATCCTAGTATCCTAGTATCCTAGTATCCTTGGCTGGTTTAGGGTGGTAGTCAGTGCTGACCTCCCTCTAGATTGTATCCTGGGCAATGACATCCCAGAGGTGAGTCTGGTCCCAGATGGGGCGGTCGCCCAGGGCGCCCCCCCAACCCAAAGTCTTGGGGAGTCAGTCCCTACAGTTAGGTGACAGGGGTCCCCCAGGAAAGGAAAGAAGAAAAATAAGGGTGGACCACTCTTAAAGAGAGTTTCAGGGAGCCAAAGGCCTTCTGCGCCAGTAGGGGGGAGCCCAGAGTTGGCACTGGTGAGGCCTCTCCTGACCCCAAGGAAGTCCTGAGTAGTCAGGCAGTTGTCCAGATGCAGGGTGTTGCCCCTGCACTGACAGAAGGGGGAGTGGAAGGAGGGTGTCTGCCACAGAAGGTGGTAGCCCCCATTCTAGACAGCAAGAGGGGTGCCAGGACCCCACAGTTGCCCCTAAAGCAGCTCAGCCACCTGTCAGTGGAGAGCTTAGGGTGTGGTTCTGGGTACTGACAGCTGTCAGTAGCCTCTGCTGGGTGCTAGCCTTCCTGGCAGCACTGTACTTTGCCTGGGAGGCAGACCCCAGGACCAAAAGCAAAGTAGGCCCCCTGACCCTGTTGGTCATGGTGGGATTGCTCAAGTGTTGGGTGACCTCTTTGGGTAAGCTAAGAGTTCCCTAGCAAAGTTAGGGGTATGGGAGGTGGGCACCTCACTACCCAAGTTGGCAGAGAGAGAGGAGGAAGACCCCTCTAGAGGGAAGTTTCAGTTTGAGATTGGTCCTTTCACTGTTGGGATGGATTCACTACCCAGAGGGAGTGACCATGGCAGGAGGATGTAAGGCAGAGTAGGCCGTGTAAAGGGACAGCCTGTTCTCTTCACTGTCTTCCTTGCCTGACAAGCCAGGAAGACTCTCCTAGGGTTGGGCTGAGTCTCCTGGGCATGTGGGCTGGGGGGGCTTGTGTGAGAGAACAGGGCTGTTTGCAGAGGATCCCTAACTTTTTGCCCCCATTTTCCACTTTTTGCTGGTGTTTTCCTGACTCTAATGGTGCCCTGAGTACTGCTAACCAGTCCCAGGGCCTGTGCTCTGTGTAAAATCAGTATGCAAATTACGCTAATTATAATTGGCTAAGTCAACCTACCTATAAGTCCCTAGTATATGGTAGGGCATGTAGGTTTAGGGACCCCAGCATAGGTAGTGCACCCATAGGTGAACCCCTGAGATGCCCAGTGTCATTTTAAAGGCAGGCCTGCCTTGCTGGCTGCTTTTAAATTAAAGTTACATGCAAATTCGACTTTGGAATTAAAAGTAGTTCCAAAGTCTTAAACTACCTTATTTTTTACATAGAAGTCACCCCTAAGGTGTACCCTATGTGCCCCTATGGCTGGGTGCCTGGTAACTATAAGTAGGGACCTTATAAAAATAGTTTTATAAGCCCTGGTGAGGTAAAACAGCCAAATCCGTTTTTCCCTCATTGTAGCGAATGGCCTCCATAGGCTAGTATAGGGAGCTTTTGTTTTAATTTTAAAAGTCCCCTTAAGAAACAGATATCAGAAGTTTGGTATCAAATTAATTGTTATAATAAATCCCACAACTTCCAGTTGTTGGATTTAATATAACTTGTTCATGTAAAGTGTTTTAAACTTTACCTGAAAAGTTGCCAACTTCAGCCCTGCAGTGTTTTTGCTGCTGTGCCCTGATTAACCAGCCTCTGGCAGCCTGGCCAGGCTGCCGTGATGAGGTGTGAAGTGGCCTGGCTCCACACAAAGAAATATGCCTGTGGGAGATCTACCCTCAGCAGATGGTGAGGCAGGAAGGGGGAGGGCAGCCAAGTTGGTCTTCAAAGGCAGAGAAGGCCATTTGGAGCAACCCAGCAACACCCCCACATCCTGCAAACCCAGACAATTAGGTACCCCCTTGATTAGATTAGGAGAGGGCAGGAGAAGGGTGTGTTTATGAATGTTAGCCACACCAGTGGGTGGGCTCAGCCAGATGTAACCTCCAAAAATCACTTTCAGCATGATGGATTTTTGAGGAATATTGCTTCCTGGGATTGATTTTTGCGACACTGCCCAGGAAGTGGTCATCACAGGGTGAAGGACCCTGCCCCTGTTGGAGAACCAGGACCTCCTGTTTTTCACCCAGGAGCAAGGATAAAACTGGCAGACCTGCACCCACACCTCAGATCCCTATCAGATTCCAACAAGGAAGAACTAAAGAAGAAGAAGGACTGCCCTGCTGGACCCCTGACCTGCACCTGGACACTGCACTCTGGCGGACTGCACCAGCTCCACACTTGGGCTTCACCACTAAAAGGACTTTACCTGTCTTCTATTGTTTCAAGAAGGGACTCCCTGTTTGCTACAGGTACAAAGGAGCTGCCCAGAGTCCCCTGCATCAAGTCCTGCAAGCAGAGCCAAGCTGCCCAGCATCCAGGGGCCATTTGAGGATTCTGACCAGGTGCATTCTGGGAATTTTAGTCCCAACTCCCAAGGAGAAAATCAGAGCTTCTGGAACCTTTGATCAAGTTGTGGACACTTCAAGGACACAAAAAGGACCTCTGCAAGAAGATCCAGAAGTTTGGAGACATTTGGAGCAACTCCATAAGTTGAAGAGGTGCATTGTAGGAGTTGTCGTCCCAGACCCCAAGAGGCACACCAGAGCCTCTGAACCCTTGGCTGGTGCTGTGGACTAATTTCCTGAATCAAACACTTCTGAAAGTAAGCGTGACAGTGTTTCCTTGTGGGTGGCCTGAACTCTGGCCTTTGGGCCAGATGTATGAAAACGTTTTGCACTCGCAAACGGTGTGAATCGGTAAATTCGGCCGTTTGCGAGTGAAAAACAGTGGTCTGCGATGCATGAAAGGCATTCGCAGACCACAATTAAAAAATTGCGATTTCTTGCGTTGCGACCTGGAAATTGCGAGTTGCAATTAGCGATTCGCAAATTCCAGGTCGCAAGGCTATGCTGGAAAAAATCACAAATTGCGATTTTTCCAAAAATGATACATGAAAAATACCATGATATGTAACCAGGTGGTAACCTGGTGCAAAATTAAAAAATGCAGTTAAATTGCATTTTTAAATTGAACATGTAAAGCACACATGCCCTTTTGGCACGTGTGTACCTTACATGTTAAAAAAAATGATTTTGGGGTGCAGCAGAGGGGGCCTTAGGCCCCCAGCACCCTGGCCTTTTGCATTTCCAAAATTGCGATTTCTGGTTCAGAAATCGCAATTTTGGAAATGCTAAAAATTCACAGCTATGGGCCAACAGGCCCATAGCTGCGAATGGGGCCGGTCTCGCAATTTGCGATTCGGTAATAGCATTTGCAATTTTTAAGAAATCGCTATTACCAAATCGCAAATGTGATACATGGCACTTTGCGAGTTGGTAATAGCGATTTCTTAAAAATCGCTATTACCGAATCGCAAAGGGCCGTGATAATACATATGGCCCTTTGTTCCTTTCCAGTGTGACCTTTTTGAACCCTTTGAGTGCTAGTTGCTTCTATGCGCTAGAAAGCATTAATTCTTTAAAAATTCATATCTCCGGTTCCCCTTATCCGATTTTATTCATTTTGGTGTCATGTTAAAGATGAGAATATAATACATGTTTATAAATTGAATCTGGATTTTTAAATGGTTTCCTGTGTTTTATTTAATTACTGTTTTGTGATATTTGAATGCTTTATGCTTTGTCTTCTAAGTTAAGCCTTGTCGCTCGTTGCCAAGCTACCAAGGGTTGAGCTGGGTTTAATTTACTGATACCTAATTGGCCGTAAGTGGAGGTTAGTGGCCTATTGCTAAGTGTAGGTACTTATCTGCCCTTACCAGTAACCCATTTTCCAACAGAGTGTATTTAGATTGTGTGATTACTCATGACAGCTATGAGTAGAGAAGATGCAACATTCAAAATATCTGTGTCCTCACACGTACAGTTTGGCAAGGGCTTGTGGCTTGTTTAGACATTGCCCGACTTACATGCACATTCCAACCTGGATTGAGTATGACTGCCATAGACATTTAGGTGTTTTTGTCTCTGTATTTCACTCTCTTGGTCAAACATATGAGTGCCACTGAGAAGTGATTTCAGTTTATCACCTGTGATACTGACATTCAGACATTGCTTGGTTACATAGCAAACACAAATCTACCATTGTAGGTGCTTACTACTCTTTTCCTACCTAGGCCAGACATTGGTACAACAGTCTTCATGTGTATTTCCTGGATTGCTGCAAGCATATGTCAACCCAACACACTTGTGTGATATGTGTGTGACAATGTTATTTGCTAGTGCCACAGACTATCCCTACATTTCATTGTTTGTATTTTTTTTTGTTCCTGATTATTTTCCTAACTTATTTACATCTTTGTGACCCAGTCATGCTCTCTGGGATGTTGATGAGTTGAATAGGTATGCGATGGTGAAAAAATGTACTCCTTGAGAAATCAGATTTAAAGTGATTTATTTGCAAATTTTTATTTACTGATGCTTGGAGTACAGTGTCTAAGTGAAAAAGTTGTGTACAATATGGTCTCTTCTGCGTGCTCCAGCAGCAGAGTTTGGTTGTTCCCCATCTTCATGTTGTGCATCATTGCATTCATCCTCCCCATTAGGGACATCTACCTGTTCTTCCCAGGGGAGGTTAGTACGAACCCAGATGTTGTGCAAAATTGCACAGACAAGTATTATTTTGCACACAAGGGGTGGTGCATATAACAGGCTTACTCCTGTTAGACCTAGGCACCTGAACCTGGATTTCAGCTTGCCAAATGTCCTCTCCACCACATTCCTGGTCCTTTTGTGTGCTTCGTTGAAAGCCCGCTCAGCATCAGTTAGTGGGTTTCCATATGGGGTCATGGCACATGGCTGGATGCCATAACCTTAGTCTGCTGAAAAGGAATGTGAGAAAAAGTGTCAGACATGCATATTTGTTTATTGCTATATGCCATGGCACATTTGTGTTTTCAGTAGAGTGGTGAGTCAGACTTGCATCTAGTATTGTGTATGTTCCTGTTTGAATGCATTGTTGTATTGGTGCATGGTGGTGCACATTCCAGCCCTGGGTTGTGACTCAGGGACATGGTGATTGTTGACTGTGTTCTGGTCTGATAGTTCACCCATGCGGAATATGTGTGATGTTGTCTATATTTGTCCCTTAGTCCCATTACTTTAGACCTGCAGAAGAGTGATGTTAGCTACATTTGTACCTGATTTGTGTGTTGTGTGCCGTGAGACAGGTGTTGCATCCTGTGTGTTGCCTGTGAATCCCAACCCCTTGGCCTTAGAATACTTCCCTTGCACAAAATGTTGTTGTTGCCAATTGCTGGCTAGCATGCACATGTTTATGTGGTTCATATGCACAGTGTGGCACAGTTAGAAAGGATATATTGTGATGTATGCAACAAGTTTGCAGACACCTGTGGGACAGGACAGAACATGAGGTGCTTTTCTGCACTGCCCTGCATTACCAGTCCAGCCCTGCAAAGTCCCATGTCTCAATATTATGCGTTTCTGGCCTCTACCAGTGAACTGGCAGTAGTTCAGCTGCCACAGTCTGCTCTAGGCACTCTTTTATCATGGTAGGGATATGTGGGATTTACAGGTATGATTGTTGATCTGCTGTGAGGTGTCCATTCCTGCACATGCTCTATCAACAATGGCAATGTCCTGTTTCAATGTGTGCTGCACTATGTACCACACATGGGAAAGGTGAACACTATGAGAATATCAGGTATTTTGATGATATTTAAATGGTAATGCCACAACTAGGGTGGCATTAATTGTTGGTGCTGCCTCAGGTTTCTCTAGCATGGTAAATGTGGGGCAGTGTCAATATGTGAGTTGTTTGATGGTGGCATGGCCAATAAAATACACATAGCTGAGCTATTCCATTCTAAGTGTTATGTAAGAAGGATCCGTATTTTGTAATACACACGTGTAGTGGCTTGATTCCAGCTTTTGAATGCTGAGGGGATATTGCTCCACCAGTGCATCATTGAAAGTGTCAGTCAGGTGGTGCTAAGAACTTGTACATGTGACCGTATGTGAGGGTGATGTGCATTGAATGTGATGTGGTGAAGTATGTGGCATATGTATTGCTGTCTACCAAACATCTGTGCTTCCCTATCCATGTGTGTGTAGAGTGGTGTATGTATTGTTTGTCCCACATGTTTGATTTGTTGTCTGTGTTATGAAGTATATGCTGGGTTACCTACGAGTGGGCTATTGCCATATTGCCCATCCTGGAAGCATTGATTTATTGAGTGTTTGAAGATGGAGGCACCATGCACCCCTCCCAGATGTTTAGCAAGGATGTTGGTGAATATTCCACAATGGTCCACAATGGCCTGCACATTCATTGAGTGTGTGTGTTTCCTATTTCTATAAAGGTGTTCCATTACAGCAGGAGGGACAAGTTGGACATGTGTGTAGTCCATTGCACCCATCACATACGGAATACCAGCAATTTGGTAGAATCTTTGTTTGGTCTCCTGCTGCAGTTGCTGGGTGTTGGGGAACTGGGTATTGTGGGGTGTGAGGTAGATGATGGTGTTCAGGACCATAGTGAGGTACTGGGTTTTTCAGAACCGGTACTGATCCGGTAACCCAGCGGTGCCAGGGTACACCCAAAGACCTCGGGTACTTTCCTGATTCAGACTACAGAAACTCAGAGTCTTCTAGGTGAAGTCAAAGATCGAATTTATTGGCTGCAACCAATTGACAAGTGTCCTAGAAGTACAACAGCACGATTTGTATGTTCTCAGGAGACTGTGTGTCAATGCAAAATCAGGTTTCCTTATATACAGTTTTTTAAGCTTCAGGCAAACATTCTTGACATTTTGGTTGGTCATTCACATGTTTTCACTACAAAGGAAAAACCAGTGTCATGATGAAACCTCATATTTCATGTCATCCAGCCCATAATAAATTACCCGGCAAGGCCTAGAATTTCACATCAGATAAGTGTGGACCCCCAATAAAAACGGGCACCTCCCCCTCATAAAGTAAGAAGAAGAAAAGAGCAGGTGCAGGTGTGAGCAACTTAGGCAGGGTGTGTGAGCGATAATAAGGGTTTTATGGCCTGGTGTGCCTTGATGCTATCTGATTCGGCCACTGGGAGAGGGACTGACCAAACAGGTTTGGCCTGAGGCAATGGTTCCAGCTTGCCCAGGTCAGAGAAAAGTCAATCAAGGTGTACGTGTCCTTGGAATCAAATCTGACTGTATTATAAGCCTATGTGAGGGCAACTTTTAAAAATGGCTGCCGTGTATAAAATGGGAGCCACGAGTGCAGGACGAAAATGGCGATTTCGAGGTGAAAACGCTGCTGGAATTGAGCGAAAATGCTCATGCTTAGTGTACTAGTCATTATCGGTCTTTTGATACTAAAATCGTACTGCTGTGGCAAAGTAAATTACATGGGTCCAGAATTTTTAGAACCACAAACCCTCCTTTTGCCCTTACATAGGCAATAAACCTATTCTCATGCTATTCTGAGTCCAGGTCTATGTTTATAAGGCCATGGAGATGTTGCTGGAGCAAAATTCTAGTACTTGGTAACTCTCTCTGGACAGGTCTCCTTGAACATGAAGTAGCACAAAAGGCCACATATGGCAGGACAAAATAAGGAATACCTCTATCTGCAGTAGGTGGCATAAGATCACACACCCAACAATTAGTGATGTTCACTACTAACTAGTGTTGATGCAGAAGCTGTACAAAAGAATTGCTTACGAATTCTGATCTTCTAACCTGCTCATGTTCAGGAAAAGGGTGAAAAGAGTGCAAAGAAACAATAGTAGGAAAAGACATAGGTTGGGAAGTGGGTGCAGAAGTCAATTGAGTAGAGAAAAACAATCCTACCCATAAATGACAACGTCATGTTTAAAAGACACTAGAAAACACGTTATTAAGAACATATAGACAACGGGAGAAAGTAGTGACCACTATGAAATAATAATTTTTCACAACCCTAACCAAAAAGCTAATCCTAAAATTATCTAGTAACATTTTTAGGGCTCCTCTGCATTTCAGTAATTTTTGTATGTTCAGGTGGAACAGTGGTGACTCTCATCAATGCTCTAAGGTGAAAAGGGGGTACTCTTTCCACAGAAAATGGACTTTATTCTGCTTTTACTAAACAGAATAGTACTTTAAAACAATGCCAGCAAAACAATCAGTCTCCTAACACCTAGTCTATACAATCACACGGAAACCTCTTGTGAAACCAACTATGCCCAGAGTCCGTTCAAAAAGCCTCTCTGGCAGGCTTCTATTGTCCATCAAATTTTCTTTTGTTGTTTTCTTTCGCATGGGCCTCTCAATTCAGGCCTCTTCGTGAGAAAATTCTGCTTAGTTGGAGTGCCCTCCTGGCAAACACCCACAGCTCACTCGAAAGTCTCAATGTCTTAAAGCAATGCACCAGTGTCTCTCCTCTGTGGCAGACACTACAAACAATGTGCTCTTCATTGATCAAGGGCACAAATCATCTCGTGCAGACGCAAGCACCATTAATTGGGAAATAGCTCAAGCTCAGCAGCACTTTCAGACTCCAACACTCATTATTTAGTGTCAGAGGACGCTCAAGCTGCTCTTTCATGGGCACCACAATATAGTGCCTTTTTCCAAACTTGAAATCTCCGGTGCACTGCCCTTCTTCCATTGGAGCAAAGAAAAGGGGGTGTGTGGCCAAAACTCAGGCCAAGGTGCTCAAGGGATTGCACACTGTCAGAGGTTACCAGCACATGACAGGTAGAGAAATGAAACCTCAAAACAGCTCTGCCATCAACAACAGGAATCCTTCTCTTTAGCTCCTTTACACTGAAACTTTGGCTCTTCGATGTCCAACGCCGTCTGATGGAGCAAGTACGATACCATGCGCTGGCGATCGCTGTCCAGCTTTGCTACTTTCTGGGTGCTGAGACTGTAGGGCCAAGACGTCCGTCTTTCATCTGTAGCTGTCACTGATGGGAATTAGACTTAAATCAATGTCCTGCAGGTTATTATGACTTGATACCCGCAGAATCTAGTGACGTAGGAAATGTGCCACAGTTGTTAGTTTCCTTCAATTTAGTAAAAAAAAACAGTTCATGGTTTTTAACAAGGGGACTGCAAGCAGGTGGTCTGCAATCTTCAAAGGAATAGCCATACTCCATGGGCATAAAATACAAAGACAAAGGCAGAAGGGCAAAACAGGGTCTCTAGCATCTTTAATTGGGTTCTCTCCATTATTCTCTGCCATCTATAGCTACATGAGAATTCTATCTGAATGGATTTCCTCACACAGTGGCATTGTCTAATGGGGTAAACACATATTTGCCTCAATGATTAAGTCTAGGTGTTCCTCCTTACCTTAGAACATCTCAATAGAGAAATCACATGATACCGATTATCAGGGACATGTAGAAACCTTCCTTTAAAAACTGTGCATCAGGTGCACTATGCAATACACAGGCTAATAGTCAAATGTGCAAACAAAAAGACAAGAACTAGAGGGTCCTGATATTTGCATGATTTAGGACACATCTGATCCCACCAAAAATTAAAGTAGCAGGAACAGAAGGGAACCGAAAACCAAATTAAAATAGACATTGAAAATTCGTCATGTTCAAAAAGGTAAACATAAGATATCTCCTATTGAGATGGAAAACTTGTCTTACTATAATATTGAGTCAGTTAACCAGTCTATCGCTACCCTGACAGTCAGGCTGGAAAACATTGAAGCAGGCCTAAGGCAAATTCTTGAAAACCAGTCTGGTCATACCAAAGGGAATTATACATAACATGGGGTCCCTGGTACATCACTGCAGTCTGGAAATGTGAACCTGAACAATACATCAATAATAATAAAAGGGCTGACTGGTGAAAGGAATTTGAAAAAGAGAAATGGGACTAGGGCATAGCTAAAATCTCAATAACTAAGCATGATGCGACATTGGTCAGGGGAAGTAACAAAAGAAAAAATCTATAGGAGAAACAAAAAAAAATATTTGGGTGATAGTCAGGCATGTGACACAACACCGAGAGTACGGGTGATACACAAAGGCCAAAGTTACACAAATTTTAACTCTACCGTTGGCGACTACAACATATACGGTACTCCTAGCTAATGTTTCAGTTCCTTCTTCAGGAAAAAATGAAAACCTGGTTTTCTTTTAAGGAACGAAAGCCATATGCTACTTAGGAAACAGAACATCATTAACTAATGTAATATAGAAATTAGGCCACCTTGAGTCACAGATCTATAATTTCATCCTTAGGTCCAATCAAGGATACATAAATGTAGGGCTGCCTGTTCCTTTAAGGGAAGGGGCAGTAACGTGACTAACTGCAGGTGACACACTTTGATCCTGTATATCTCTTTTTATTTTCCTTCAATACCATTATAGCCAAATAGACATTCACTGGTGAAGTGTTGTCTTTTATGTTCACAGCATGAAATATCATTATCTGTGGAATTTAGTAACCAGAACAAGTTCAACCAACTGTTGCGTAGCGATGGGCATCGTCATGACCATCCCCTCACAACACAGGGGAGCTTGTAATAGTATCAAAAGCAGCAACAAACATGCAAAAAAAACAAATAAAAAATAATACAAACGCACAAAACGTCAAGCCATCAGATATACTTGCTGTGTATCAAGCACAAAAAGCATAGACAAAACAATAGCATGTGTGAATAAGCGGTGACACACAACACCATGTCATGTACTTTATGCACTGTAAACCTGCAGCCCAAAACCCAATATTTGGGCCTGTTTAATTTGTCAGGTTTAAAATCCTTACCCTCCTTTTGACAGTAGATCACCAGGCAATGGAAATCTGCTGTCAAATATAACTTTACTGTTTCTCTTCTAACATACAGGACCAGCAAGAACAATTCATGATAGGACCAAATACATGAAAATAAATTTCCATTACTTAACTGTTACCCTCTTGTCAGTTACTTCGCAACATCAAGCCACCTTAGTTTTACCTTTCTAAAAGTAAAAATTGTTACACTGACACTCCATATTAATTTGGCACCTACAATTTCCACTGTGAAAAATAAGTCTTAATTGGCAAATCGTTCTCATTAAGGCATGTAGCCTTCAATTTTTTTTTAAAAAAGGCTGCATCTTATTTTCTGTCTAAGACTTAATGCAATACTTCGTTTTCTGTCAAATAAAAGCAACTAGCAGGCATCATTTTATTTTTTTAGAGCGGAGACACAAATGTATCAGTTCTGCAGAGCATTTAACATGATGTTGGGACTTTCGAAGAAACCCCTTTTTTTTATATTTTCCCTTTGGAATTAAGTTCTTTAATTGTATTGATGTTCTTCTGGAGAAACCAGAAATCCCACTTTTAGAGGCCCGTAGGGTCATTCTGCCTTTTTCAGAGACAAGGCCCTAATTTAAAAGGTCACAAGTGTCAACACAACAGCCTCCTCCATTGTTTATGGGAAAACTAAAGATAGCATCTCAGCAGCATGACTTGAGCCAGCCTCTGTAGCTCTCCTAACTTCTGCCACTCTGAATCTGTCAAAGACAGTAGGCCTTTCTATTTTCCTTCTAACCTGCAATAATTGACTCTATTTAAAAAAAAAAAAAAATCCTTTTTAGGCGCTAAAAATAATTATCTCTATTTCCAGATTATTAAACTACATTTACTGTGAATAATTCACAAACCTTAATAACACACATACCAGTTGTTAGAATAAATGCTTGTTGCAATCCCATGCAATGGTACATATTTCATCAACCTTGAATGAATGAACGTCTCAGTAGGCCCAGCTGAAGTTAGAACCTTCAACCTTGATATTAAAACAAGCCTTTGTACTGGCACATTGACTCATTGAATCATAAGAAGGCACAACCTGCAAATATATATCAAACCTAAATGTATGCATTTACTGAAGCCTGAGACACTTTAAAAAGTACTCTGAATGAAAGAAAATGCAGTTTAAACAGTGCTTTTGCCCAAAATCGACTTTGATATTTTAGGCATTAAAAAATCAATATCCTACAATTTTCTTGCATAATATGCATTACCAGAATGTCTATTACACAATCCATGAGTCAGCCATTGAAAATATTAACTTATACTTTATAGAAATGAGCTTGTTTGCTCCTGCGCCAAGGGAAAATTGCACATACAAATGTCATTTTAGCGGTGCAACATAACTTAAATTAAATTTTAATGTTAGGAGGTCATAGTATAGGTATTAAGCTTTATAAATATTAAAAAACGATTTTGAAAGGCACTTATTTTTTTAAATAATTTTTCCATAATTAATAATTTTCTTTAAAAAAAAAAAAAAACCAATTATTCTTTTTTTTGTGATAATTCCACATATAAAAGCAAGCTGCATCCCTTGCCTATTATTTGGGATACATTAACTCACAAGCCTAAGCGCATAAGCCTAACTTGAAATGCGTCACATTTTTGCGCCACTTTCATTTAACAGGAAGGTTATGCAAAATTCCACCCATGTTTAACTGGGAAAGTGGTGGCTGAATTGAAAATAGATAATTTCGTTTTTTTTTTTTGGGGGGGGGCCCTATTTATATCTATTGAATGTGTTTTCTAATTTATTAAGCATTTAACGGCAGTTTTGTATATGTGCACAATTGCTCATTCTATAAATTAAAGAGCAACATATAGCTATGTTAGCACATCACATGGTTCATTTCTGGATTTTTTCTAAGTTTCTACTTAATATTAGTTAACCAACATTTTACTTAACAAACTGTAAACATCAAGAAGACCCACAAGCACACATTGAGCTCATTTCAGATATAAACAGAAAACACTCAGTACACACAATACAGCGCGCTTTAGCCATTTTTCATAAATAGCGCCGTCGCAATTTACTTACAGAACAGTTTGCAGATCCTAGTTGTAAGTCATATTTACAAGAGAAAAAAAAAAAAAAAAAAACTTTTCTCAATTATTTCTAAGAATAGCGGACCCATACTTTATTAAACGTGATGGGGCCTACTCCGTGCTTCACATATAGTTCATAGGTTGGAGTTCCAATCGGAGGAACCGGACATGAGTCCTCCAACCGGGAGTCTCTTTTACAACCAAGACAAAACAAATTTCCAAGTCTGCTAAGACCAGGCATCTTCGCTCACTAGTCTAGCTTCAAACTTCAAAGGATTATCGTTTACGATAGTCTCGTGAATACACAAGTCCTTCGGCTTTGTACTTGCAAGTTCCAAATCAAAGTGATCCCAAAGGGATACCAAACCAAATGTCCAACTAAGGACCAAACCAAGTGTCCAACTAAGGACCAAACCAAGTGTCCAACTAAGGACTGGGAGACGCTCCACTTATACTTAACTGAAAATATCAATGACGTCACCAGAAGACTCGTCTTATCGTTTCGCTCTACCAAAAATCAAGGGTCCAAATCAGGGCGATAGCCAGGGCAGCAGTCCTTCATAGCCGTCGGGAAGCGGGGAACCTCGCAACAAAGACTTTCGGACCACGTCGACATGCAGGGGTCGATGAAGTGGCGGCCTTCCTCCAGAATTTTCACACAAAGCTCCCCACCGACCTCAGGCTTGGACCGGTACCACTGGTCGAGCCCCACGTTGGGCGCCAACTGAGGTACTGGGTTTTTCAGAACCGGTACTGATCCGGTAACCCAGCGGTGCCAGGGTACACCCAAAGACCTCGGGTACTTTCCTGATTCAGACTACAGAAACTCAGAGTCTTCTAGGTGAAGTCAAAGATCGAATTTATTGGCTGCAACCAATTGACAAGTGTCCTAGAAGTACGACAGCACGATTTGTATGTTCTCAGGAGACTGTGTGTCAATGCAAAATCAGGTTTCCTTAATACAGTTTTTTAAGCTTCAGGCAAACATTCTTGACATTTTGGTTGGTCATTCACATGTTTTCACTACAAAGGAAAAACCAGTGTCATGATGAAACCTCATATTTCATGTCATCCAGCCCATAATAAATTACCCGGCAAGGCCTAGAATTTCACATCAGATAAGTGTGGACCCCCAATAAAAACGGGCACCTCCCCCTCGTAAAGTAAGAAGAAGAAAAGAGCAGGTGCAGGTGTGAGCAAGTTAGGCAGGGTGTGTGAGCGATAATAAGGGTTTTATGGCCTGGTGTGCCTTGATGCTATCTGATTCGGCCACTGGGAGAGGGACTGACCAAACAGGTTTGGCCTGAGGCAATGGTTCCAGCTTGCCCAGGTCAGAGAAAAGTCAATCAAGGTGTACGTGTCCTTGGAATCAAATCTGACTGTATTATAAGCCTATGTGAGGGCAACTTTTAAAAATGGCTGCCGTGTATAAAATGGGAGCCACGAGTGCAGGACGAAAATGGCGATTTCGAGGTGAAAACGCTGCTGGAATTGAGCGAAAATGCTCATGCTTAGTGTACTAGTCATTATCGGTCTTTTGATACTAAAATCGTACTGCTGTGGCAAAGTAAATTACATGGGTCCAGAATTTTTAGAACCACAATAGGGAGCAAGGCAGAAAATGATGGTTATGAGATACCACACTCTCATGCTACAGTGGTCTGAAATGATCCAGAAGCTAGCATGTAGAGGACGGCCAGGAGTTTGGTCATGGGTGGTATGGTTGTAGGACTTTGCACTCTTGCTCTAATGTCAGGAGCAATGTGGTGGAGTACCCATATGATGAACTTCCGCTTGAGATGGTAGAGTCTGATTACCTCTTTGACTCTGAGGCCAAGGATGGATGCATGCGTGTGGAATATTCTTTCCCTCCTTCTGCGCTGCCTTTGGGGATGCAGTGGTAGTGGTTGAGGTTACTGGTGGCACTTGCCGTCATCGCTATTGTCTTTTCCGGGTGCCAAGCTGTAGCAGTAACAGGTCCATGTTGTCCAGTCTTTTGCCAGGTTTCCTTCTGTGTGTTTTCCTTATGTAGTTGTGGCTGGGCCTCATTTTAATGTCTGGTCTGACCAGGCATTACATTTTTGACTCTAACTAGAGTTAGCGTCATTTTTATGGTGGGAATGCCTACCTTGCATATCATTTTCGTTAAACAACTCAAAGTGAGGAGGAGCTCCTAAAAAATGACGCTAACTCTTAAAAAATGGGTCGCTAGACTGCTCTAACTGTGACGCTGGGTTAGCTCCGCTTTTGTGTAAAATAATAAAATGGCGCAAAGGCGGCGCTAACTTCTCTTAAATTTGGGCCTGAGTTTGTTTGATAATGCAATAGCTTCAAAGTAAATAGATTGAAAATGTTGATAAAGTTCTTTAAAAAGCTTATGCAAATGTTAACACAATGGTGACATTGGATCTCTAAGCTAAGTATGCCTCTCAAACCTTGATCGAGCAGTTTCAGAAACTAGGGTTGGTTGTTGAAAATGGGTATGAGTTTTCAGGTCTTCTATAGCAATGGAGATGCAAGCCAATGATTTTCCAGAGTTTCCTTTGATGTTCTATCACCGTCTGCCTTATCCTCGAAATACATTATTTCTGCCCTGGCTCTTGATAAGAGAGCAATTGCAATACACCAACAGCCGCTAGGGTGTTCCATGGTTTCTAACAAGAGAATAAGGAAGGGACAAGGTCAGCTTCTGTCACCTCCCAGTTCCATCAGAACTTTGGGCATAAGTGGAAAAGTTGTCCCTCCCAGAAGAGGAGTGCGAAAGCCTGTGCACCCGTCTCATGACAGATGACTGGGTGGTGACCCTGATGAACTTCCTGGAGCTGACAGAAGCTAACCTTGTCCCTTCCTTATTCTCTTGTTAGAAACCATGGAACACCCTAGCAGCTGTTGCTTGAATGTTGATGATTCTCTGGATGTTGACTCAAACTGCTGCAATGGAACTGTGCCACACAAAGATTACTGTTGAATTTAGGTTTTATATTTGACTAAATGGTACCTCAGAACATGACACTGTGATTATGGAGATGTTGTGAAAGTGACTGAATCTGTGTAACTAGACAACCGAGAATATACCTGTCTTGACAAATGTGAAAAACAATGAAAAGATTGTAAAATAAGAGACATTGGCCATCATTATGACATTGGTGGTAAATCCCACTTACCGGCACGCTGACGGCCACCAACTTACTGCGGCGGCGGTGGATATCCTTTCACCATGTTATGACACACACAAACCAAACTGACAGAATTCAGCCACATACACAAATCCGCCAGTCCAAAGGTCAGTGATAAACTGGCGGTCCCAAAACCCACACCGTTACACCAACAGACCAACACCCATCACATTATGACCCACGAATCACCACGGCAGACATTCCATGGCGGTAAACCCTTGGCAGTACATACCGCCGTGCACACAATGGACACCCTCACACAAAACAACACTACATTGGACAATTCAAACAACACACACCTGACACCCATACACACACCACACCCACCCACCCACATTATCCACAACCCTTTACGACTACAAAGCATTGCCACCAGACGGACACCAAGACCACTGACACAACTAGAGCCACACACTACTCACACATATACACCACGCAGTCCACATCACACACCCCAACACATTACCCAACACACCCTCACCAACACACTACACATAACACCCATGGACCACAAAGACACCCCCGTTTCACAGAGGAGGAGATATGGGTGATGGTGGAGGAAATTGTCAGGGTAGAGCCACAGCTATTTGGAGCACAGGTGCAGCAGATATCAATAGCCAGGAAGATGGAGCTTTGATGGAGAATCGTGGACAGGGTCAACGCCGTGGGACAGCTCCCCAGAAGTAGCGATGACATCAGGAAGAGGTGGAACGACCTACAGGGGAAGGTATGTTCCATAGCAGCAAGACACCAGCTCGCTGTCCAGAGGACTGGCAGTGGACCCCCACCTTCTCCCCCACAACTCACAGCATGGGAGGAGCAAGTCTTGGCAATGCTGCATTCTGAGGGCCTGGCCGGGGTCAGAGGAGGACTGGACTCTGGTAAGTCAACTTTCAACAATTATCACCCCTATACCTGCATGCCATCACACACTCTCACCCTCATTCCCATCACTCCATTACATCCCACACACTCCACCATCACATCTCACTTATCCCAATGCCCAGCCTTGCATGCTGTACTAATGCATAGACACCCCTCATAGCCCTGCATGGACACTCATCACTAAAGCATGCACACCATTAAGGACTAACAATCCCACCATAGACTAACTTACACAAGTGAAAGTTGGCAGGACAAATCCAACCATAGAGGGGAAGCTATGGATGTACAATATGTCAGAGAAATAAACCTTAATACTTTAGATTACATCCCCACAGGTACCCCAGCCAATGTCAGTGGAGAGGAGGTGCCAGCACTATCCAGTCCCCCAACAGAAGAGGCCCACAGTGATGACAGTAACTCTGGTCTTCAGGATCTGGGCGATCTACCTGGCCCATCAAGGACCACTGGACAGCCAGTTACCCAAGCCCAGTCACACACCACCACAGAGCCTCCCCCATCTGGAAACACCACCACAGAACCCACCCAGTGTGCCCACACCTCTGTCCCCAGGAGATGTCAATCAGCAGTGTGCCCACCTCTACAGGGACCCCTGGCCACACATCGCCCACAAGACAATCAGGGACCTGGGGTCAGTGTTCAGAGGACAGAGGCACAGGCTAAGCGGGAAACTGGGAGTACTGCTGTGCACCAGGGGAAGGACAAGCCCAGGGAACTGACTCTACAGGAGGCACTCTCGAAGATCTTGGGAGCCTATCAACATTCCCAGGACACAATGGGCCAGATCCTGGACAACGTGCAGGAGAACAGGCGGCTGCAGGATGGACAGTACCAGGGGATCAGGGAGGACTTGCAGGCCATCAACAACAGCCTGATCGCCATAGCAAGGGTGATGGCAGACATGGCCAACATTATGAGTTAGGCAGTCTCAGACCTGCGAGCCCCTGCCGCTAGCCAGACATCTGAACCGCCTTCCACTTCCACTGCCATTAGTGGCCACGAGGCCCCACCACAGGACACACAGGCCCCAAGCACCCCTCTCCCTGCAGAGGGTGAACCACCCCGCAAACGTTCACTGTGATCCAGACAGAAGCCTGAGACACTTGGATAGACCCCCGCCAGGAAATGAGACTCTCCTAACTGTCACCCTTGTGTCCCACTCAGTCACCTTGTCCACCTTGAACTGCCATTGCTCCCCTTCCTTTATCCCCTTGGACAATGCACCTGTGGTACAAACAGACTGGAAGAATACTCTGGACATTCCTCCATAATCTCCCCATCCCATTGCACGTTCCTCCTATATGTTAGCACTTCAATAAACACCCTTTGAAAAACATCCATTTTGAGTATGTCATGTGTATCAAATATGTATTCTTTGAAACAGGTACAAACATTGCAAATTAACTGTACATAGAATGAGCATAGATTATTATGTAGCTGGCTGTAGTGATCACACCAGGAGTATATGTCATTTCACCAACATCTGCAAAATGAATTGCCATAGGGAACAGTAAGTGGGCATAGAAGTGGGAAATATCAGCATTCCATTGCACATAGATTACAACCAAAGTCATTGAAATGTAAAGTTACACTGTCCTACCTGTGTGTCATTGGAAGTATTGTCATATAACTGATGTTCTGTTGTCCTCATCCTCTGCCTCCTTATCTTCACTGTCCACACGGGCATCTCCAGTCTCCTACTCCTGCAGAAAAGGGACATGGTGTCTGAGGGTCAGGTTGTGCAACATGGAGCATGCCACTACTATCTGGCAGACCTTCTTGGGTGAGTAGCACAGGGATCCACCTGTTAGATGGAGGCACCGGAACCTGGCCTTCAGGAGGTCAAAGGTCCTTTCAATGATCCTTTCTGGTTCGCCCATGTGCCTCATTATAACGTTCTTCTGCCCTTGTCCTGGCATTCCTCACAGGGGTCAGCAGCCATGATAGGTTTGGGTAACCAGAGTCACCTGCAAATACTGTGGGACAACATTTAGCCACACACTATCCTATATAACCCACACCATACCCATACACCAACATATACTGGGTGGGAACCAGGGCTCACCTATTAGCTACACCCTGTGCCTCTGTAGTTGGCCCATCACATTTGGGATGCTGCTATTCCTCAGGACAACGGCATCATGCACCAAGCCAGGATACTTAGCATTGACGTTGGAGATGTACTGGTCCGCCAAGCAGACCATCTGAACATTCATGGAGTGGAAACTCTTACGATTCCTGAAAACCTGTTCATTCTGGCGGGGGGAACAAATGCAATATGTGTACCATCAATCACCCCAATTAAGTTGGGGATATGTCCCATTGCATAAAACTCAGCCTTCACTTTGGCCAAATCCTAAACCTGGGGGAAAACAATGTAGCTGCACATGTGTTTTATCAGGTCAGACAACACTCTTGTCAGCACTATTGAGAACATTGGCTGTGACATTCCTGCTGCCAAGCCCACTGTCACTTAGAAAGAACCAGTTGCCAGGAAATGAAGTACAGAGAGCACTTGCGCAAGAGGGGGGAGCCCAGTGGGGAGACGGATAGCAGACATCAGGTCAGACACACAGCTCTGTGATTGTGGCTCTGCCAAGTCTATAGGTGAGGATAATGTGCCTGTCCTCCAGTGTTGCCAAGTCCACCAGGGGTCTGTGCACGGGGGTATATCTCCATCTCCTATTCATCCACAGCAGTAGGTATCTAAGGGTCACAAGAGTGAGGAGGCTGTCACAAACTGAACATTGGTGCCACAACAGGAGTTTTCAATGTGTGAGCTTGTAATGGTTCAGTGTGATTTGCCCAGTATGTGCCTATTTCTCCTGAGATGGAGCATGAATCCATAGGGCTGCCCCCCCCCCCCATGAAATGGCATCCACCTGTCCTGTGTGGAGGGACAGGTAGAAGTGAGGTAATTCTGCTGATGTTGTGCGCCGTGGCGGGAGGCGGTCGGGAACCGCTGTGCAACTCCTCACTGGTTAATATTGTGCCCTATGGGCTACAGTGGCTAATGAAGATCTACACCGGCGGTGACGGTATGCACCGTCGAGGACGTGACTGCTATTTTGTATCTGATTCCTCACTTGTTACCTGACCTTCCATAGGAGAGGAGCTACATTACATGAGCTGCTGTGACCTTTGTCTGGAACCTACCATGGCCTGTGTGACCTACAGAGGAGTTGGAGAGACTGGTGGATGGAGGCCTACCCCATTACGGACTGCTGGACGGGTGTCAGAGTCACCACATCCTCGGGGTCTGCGCACGCTCCCAACACGTCCACCTCTGAACAGCTCAAAGACTCTGATAGATGAATCACAGAGGCTAAGAGAGTTCAAGAGGGGAAGAGGGGATTAGGAAGGGGATACCTGGGAAGGAGACCTGTGGGAAGCAAAAAGATTAAACAACACAACATCAGATTCAAAACCACATTTAGATTCATAAATACTCTCAGTTGGATCTAGGGTTCAATGATACTTGGAACATGAAATAATACTCTATTGAGTCCTGAGTTCTATGACACTCGGAACATGAAATAACACTCTGTTGAATCTAGAGTTCAGTGGTACTCGGACCATGAAATAACACACTGTTGAGTCTAGAGTTCAGTGATACTCGGAACATGAAATAACACACTGTTGAGTCTAGAGTTCAGTGATACTCGGAACATGAAATAACACTCTTTTGAATCTAGAGTTCAGTGATACTCGGAACATGATATAACACACTGTTAAGTATAGAGTTCAGTGATACTCGGAACATGAAATAACACTCTTTTGAATCTAGAGCTCAGTGATACTCGGAACATGAAATAACACACTGTTAAGTCTAGAGTTCAGTGATACTCGGAACATGAAATAACACTTTTTTGAATCTAGAGTTCAGTGATACTCGGAACATGAAATAACACACTGTTAAGTCTAGAGTTCATTGATACTCGGAACATGAAATAGTACCTAAAACTAAGGAAACATGAATGGTCTAGAACTATACTCTATGTAGACCTTACTAAATCTAGGTACCTGGAAAAGAATAAAAAATGATCAGTACAATGTTTCATATGTAATTCTCATGAATTGAAAACATACTATTCTAGGAATACTAGAACTTTCCAGAACAATGTCCTAGAACAAACACGGCATCATTACATGAGGATAAGGCTCTCCAAAACATTCCTTGGAAAATAATAGGAATTGTACTAGAGACCCTACATGCACATTGAATATAACATCCAGAATTCTATCACATTAGATCTTTAGAATGCCAGAACACAAATTGCACACATTGCGGATTCCCACAAGAGTTTTTTAAATGTCATGAAATAGTTGAGCACTATGAATAACATGAATTAAGCACAGGAAACAAATCGTGCATCTTACCGATTTGAAGGCAACTTGGTAAATGTCAGAAAATGGTTGCGCACACTGAATATCTTGATTTATACACGAGTAAAGAATCGCGCATCTTGCCGATTCAAATGCAACCTTATAAATGTCAGAAAATGGTTGCACACACTGAATATCTTGATTTATACACGAGTAAAGAATCGCGCGTCTTGCCAATTCGAATGCAACCTTATAAATGTCAGAAAATGGTTGCGCACAATGAATAACATGAATTTCACACAAGAAATGAATCGCGCATCTTGCCGATTTGAAAGCCACCGTGTGAATGTCAGGAAATGATAACGCACCATGAATATCAAGGTTTAAAAACTTGAGGAAAGAAATGCGCGTCTTGCTGATTCAAATGTTACCATATGAATGCCTGAAAATGGTAACGCACATTGAATATCAAGGGTTAAAGCACAGGGAAAGAAACGCGCGTCTTGCCGATTCAAATGTTACCATATGAATGCCTGAAAATGGTAACGAACATTGAATATCAAGGGTTAAAGCGCAAGGAAAGAATTGCGCGTCTTGCTGATTCGAATGTTACCATATGAATGCCTGAAAATGGTAACACAAATTGAATATCAAGGGTTAAAGCACAAGGAAAGAATTGCGCGTCTTGCCGATTTGAAGGCCACCATGTAACTGCCAAAGAATGGTATCGCACAATGAATATCAAGGGTTAATCACAAGAAAACGAACTGCGCGTCTTGCCGATTCTAGTAACACCATGCAAATGCCATGAAACGTCCAAGCGCACATTCACACACGCAAGAGTAAATTGTTTATCATGCAAGAATTAGGCCCAAGAATTCGAGTGTCCTCGATAACGGGGTAGGGGGCCCAGTCCAACCTCCGTCTTACCACCCTGATTAAGGATCACCAATGTAGAATGAAGGGCAGAGGCCTGGATGATCAAAGTAGGCCACTGGAACAGGAGCTGAGGAAGTTGCTGCTGCTCTGCACCAGGACCTCTGAATGGTGAGCACGTGGAGCTGGGCTGGCTCCCTTATATAGGTTCTTGGCCCAGCCCACAAACCACACCCAGGCATGCTGCAGGGAAAGCTTCTAGAAGGCCCTGGAAAGGGACCACACCCTGACACACTCTGAAAGCCTGCAGAAATACATTGCAAATGAACAGTATTTACAAGCACCTTAAATATAAGTCTTCAGGATTAAACTCTGCAATGCAAAAGGTTAAACAACAGCATATCAACATAATGCATGAATTACGTCATCTCATACGTGCTGGGTTTTTGCATTCCAGTCGCCCGTAGAGCGCGCACTGCCCAGATGTTGACAATGGGCCTTTAGACCAAAAGGTGAGTACACTGTGGGCACGATGCATGTGTAATGAATGCATAGAGTGTGTGTGAAGGCCTCATGTAAGGGGGGTGGATGGATGTCCTCTTTGCGGTGTGCACGTTGTGTGCTGGGCTATGTGTGTGCCAATGGTGATGGAAACGGGTATGGTGGGCCATATGTGTAACTGGCTGGACTGTTTGTCTCATTGTGTTTTCCTGTGTGTATTGTCTCTGTAGGTCAGCGCCCATCAAAAGAAGGGTATATAGCGTGCCATCGCCAAGGACATGCGGACTCTGGGGGTCTATGGTAGGCGGAGCACCCACTGTCGTAAACGGTGGGAGGACCTGAGATGCTGGGCACGGAAGTCGGCGGAGGCCCAGCTGGGGATGGCCTCCCAATGAGGAAGGGGTGCCCGTTGAACCCTGACCCCCCTCATGGCCTGCATACTGGCGGTGGCCTATCCAGAGCTGGATGGGCGCTTGAGGTCATCACAGCAGCCACAAGAGGGTGAGTACAGTGGCTATCATTACAACTTACGGCTGGTGGGGTGGTATCCGGGTGGTGGAAGTGTGTTAGTGGGTGCCCCTAGTCCAGGCCTGACATAGCAATGTAGGTCCTATGGTGGCTAGGGTCCTGCAGGGATAATCCTGCCTACCTAGCTTGTAAGCATCCACTACTGGTCAGGGCTGCGTGGGTCCCAGGTGTGCTGCAGTTGACGGTGTGTGCCCCTCCTCATGCCTTCGTGGATAGCAATATCAGTGGTGGTGCAATGTATAGGGTGTAGGCCTGTTTCCTTTGTGTGAGGGTGCTGTGTACTCCAATGGTGGTGTTGGTGCAGCCATTGACCCAGTGTATTCTTTGTCTCTCTCCCCCCCTTTCTTGTATTGTCATCCTGTCCTTATGTGCATTAGCAACATCTGGCGGAGGAGTAGAGGCACCGGTGACGGAAGGAGCTGAATCCCACAGGACCCAGGAGGCAGAGTCCACCGAAGTGAGGCCACAAGTGGGACGGAGGGCGAGGGTAGCACCACAGCAGAGACTGGAGAGGATAATTCAGACACAGATACCTCCTCTGATGGAAGCTCCCTGGTGGTGGCAGACACTTCTGTGACCACCCCAGCTACAGGTACAGCTGCCACTCCCGTACCTGAAACCCCCTCCCAGCAGTTCCTCATCGGGTTGCCCGTGCCTGCTCACCCAGGAGGGTGGGCATCTCCTTTGCCCCAGGTACCTCAGGCCCTGCCCCAGGTAGTCCGCTGCCCTGAGTGAGGAGGCTATTGAACTCCTGAGATCCATCTCTGTAGGGCAGTCAACCACTGTGAAAGCCATCCAGGGGCTGGCAGCCCAGGTGCAACAATCTAATGCATTCCTGGAGGGTATTCACACTGGATTGGTGTCCCAACAGAGATCAATCCAGGCTCTGGCCTCCTCTCTGCTGGCAGCCATTGTCCCTGTTTCAGCCGTCCCCCCTCCAACTCCCACTTTCCAGTCCCATTCCCCTCATCCCCTACCCATCCTAAGCACACAGCCAGATGAGCATGCACACAGGATAACACCCAAGAGTGTCACAAGCAAACACAAGCATAACATTTCATCCCACAGGCACTCACACAAACACCATCCAGTTGCAGACACAACAACATCCACTATTTCCACTGAGTTCCCCTCCTCCTCCTCCACCTTCCACCCAGATACGTCCACACTCACACCTGCATGCATGACATCATCATCCACTACCTGCATCATCACAACACCAAGCAGAACACACACCTCACTGGCAGACACCTCCAGAACAGCCATGCACATGCCCTCTGTGTCCTCTCCCACTGTGTCTGTTTCCCCCTCCTAAAGTACACAAATGCAAGCACTCAGACACCCAACAGCCATCCACCTCACAACAGCATACAGCCCATGCGCCTGCACCCAAATCCAGCAGACAAAACCTCCAACAACCACTCCCTCATCCTCCACTCCCATTCCTTCTCCTTCTTCCCACCCCAATATACTTAAGAAACTTTTCCTTTCCACCATTGAACTCTTCCCTACCCCTCCCCCCATCCTGCACGTATGGCCAGGGTATTACAAACCCAGCCAAGCACCTCAGTCCCACAGTCCACGGGCCCACTTTCATCCGCACCTACTCATGGTGGAAAGGATTCCAGGCCACATATACAAAAGGGGAAGGTGCCTACACCAGCCAGCCGAAAGGGCAGGGAGCCTGCACCCGCAGGCAAGATGGGCAAGGAGCCTGCACCAGCAGGCAAGAAGGGCAAGGAGCCTGCACCAGCAACTGTCACGGAGCCCCCCCCACCAACTGTGGTTGTGCAGCCATCCAAGGGTGCAGGGGCTGTGCAGGAGCCTCGAACCACCACCACCAGCACCTCCACAGTGTAGCTATCCGAGGGTGCAGGGCCTGTGCAGGAGCCTCACACCACCACCACCAGCATCACCACAGTGCAGCCATCACCAACGGCGGACGCAATGTGATCCTGCCTCCATGGGCTGCTGTGCAGCCTGTCCACTTCAGAACCAGTGGTCAAGACTCCCACTGGAAAGACTGTGGCCTTGCACTCCCCAGGACAAAGCACAGGGCATGTTGCCACACCAGAACCAGTGGGCAAGTCACACACTTGAGAGACTGTGGCCTATCACTCCCCAGGACCAAGCACATGGCATGTTTCCCCTCCAGAACCAGTGGGAAAGACACCCACTACAGAGACTGTGGCCTTGCACTCCCCAGGACAGATTACTGGGCATGCTGCCCCACCAGAACCAGTGGGCAAGTCACCCACTTGAGAGACTGTGGCCTATCACTCCCCATGACCAAGCACAGGGCATGTTGCCCCCTCCAGGACCAGTGGGGAAGACACCCACCACAGAGACTGTGGCCTTGCACTCCCCAGGACAGAGTAATAAGCATGTTGCCCCCTCCAGAACCAGTGGGCAAGTCACCCACTTGAGAGACTGTGGCCTATCACTACCCAGGACCAAGCACAGGGCATGTTGCCTCCTCCAGAACTAGTGGGGAAGACACCCACTACAGAGACTGTAGCCTATCACTCCCCAGGACCAAGCCCAGGGCATGTTGCCTCCTCCTGAACCATTGGTCTTGTTTCCACTCCCGGCTGAGGTGCCCCCCCGAGGTGCCTGCCTATTTGCCAACTGATGCCCCTGCAGTGTTCCCTCCGTATTGATGCAGGTGACAAGTGGGGCCTTGGACTTTGCCCTGTGGCTATGTGGTCCACACGAACTGTGGTCTGGGCACTGTCCCTTTATCTGTACATTTGAAGATATCTGTTACATTGGCTAAATTATTTTTATAATGTGTTGATCTTTTTTACAGTCACTTTAGTAAATTCGTGTTGTTCTTGCATTATTCAGCGAATTTAGGGGATTCATTGTTTTCTTGTTCATCTGGTTGTGTGTATGGTATGTTTGTATGGGGTGCGTGTGGAGCGTGTGTGTGTCACTCTCTTTTTCCTCCTCCTCTCCCTTGTCTGCCAGGTGGCTGTACTCACTGATGTCATCTTTGTCGGCGTTGGTGTTTGTGGTGGAGCAGAACGTAGAGTATCATCGGAAATACATGCAGTTCGCGTTCCATGGTGGCGTGGTTCTTCCATGTGTCTCTAATGGTGAGTCCTTTCACTTCTGAGCTTTGTTCCCGCCAGGCTATTGATGTCGTTGGTACTGCCCCGTAAAAGGTGTCAGATTGTGTTGTCATAATATGGTGGGCAGAACTTTGACTTCCGCTAGCTGTAGGCGGCTACCGCTGTGGTGCCTGTTGTTTCCGCTCTGGTGGTCGGTATTGTACATTGGCTGTCTTTCTGAGATCTTTCCGCCATGGTCATAATTTGGCGGTAGTTACCACCACCTGTTGGCGGTATTACTGCCACTTTATCACTGACAGCGTCGTAATGACGGCCATTAGGTCTGAGAAATGAAAAGGCTGATGGTGTTCAGAAGTCTTTCCTATTTAAATCACCAATTGCAATGCTTGTGAGAGGTTAGGACTTTAGCATTTGAGCTTTTCAAGGCTCATTGCCACCGGTATTCAGATGTCTAGCTGGATTTAAACTCTAAAGCCATATGCTCACCATTGTTCTACCTTTTGGAACTGATATCAACTTAGAAGGGGTTGTCCTTGAGAATGTAACTTACTTCTACAAGGGCATTCATTTTCACTATCACATCCCTTGCGTACTTTATGCTAATGATTTGGCAATAATGGACATTACACACAATTGGCTACTAAGAAAATTAATTGCATTTTATAAATATTACTATATATTGAAAACTAAATACACTGACTATCAACAAGGATTAAACTAAAAAACTGGCATTTGGCCTTAACTGTAAATCCTTCACATAATCAGTTGGTAAGACAAGCTTGGAGGATGCTTTGTCATATAGATATCTAGAAATAACTTTTAACAATAGGATAAATTGGAAAATGAACTTAAATACTTTAAAATCCTGTGTGTAAACAACATTTCTTTTCTTTAGGGCATTTTAAAGAAATTTAGAAGGTGGTGTGGCAGCCAATCTGTAAAATCTCTTTTGATATCTTATAAAAACATGGTATTGCCACAGATGTTATATGGGCAGAAATCATATGTCTGAGTGGGAAATCAGATTGTGAAAAGGTGGCAGGTGATTTCCTAAAAACTCTGTTATGGATACCCAAATTATGTTTCTTTACATAAGCAGGCAACTTCCCACCAAATAAAGGTTTCCAGCTTTTGTAGACATGGAATGAATAATAGTGAACTAAAGGTAGGCTGCCACATACTCACTGGGTTCCAACTACAGAGATGATGCCGGACCTGCAATCCCAGCTAGGGCAGGTTAGTGAAACAGATAACAACTATCTAGTTCTATCAACTGCCCCCAGAGGGGAAGCGGAATGGGATAAGGCAAAAAAGATGAACTTGTGTCACTGAGAAGAATCCTCTGCTGTCTTGTGCACTGCAGAGTAAGGTCTGGACTCCCTGGGCCTCGTTATCCTGACTGCAGGTGTGGAGTACTCAAAACAACAAGAGGCAATGTTACCCATTAGTTCTCAACTCAGAATGATTTAGTAATTGTTTATACAACATGTACACTTACAGACTTCAGCATAAATATTGCATGAGAGAGAGCAGAAACCATTTCCAGTATAAACTGGATTTTCTGGCACTCTGGAACAAACAAGGTTCAGATTCAAACTTGGATACAACTCCAAGCTCTAGAAGTTTCTCCAAAAATACTGCATACAGCTTGTCAAGAAACACAGAGCAAACTTTTAATTAGGGTACAAAAAAAGTTCAGAGTGCTGCAATGAAACAAGATGGGAGCACTGGGCCTTAAGGGGCTAATACTCCAACAATGTCCAATATCCAAAAATGCGCACACGCCTCCATGAAAATCAGTAATTATCTACTAAACTATGAATTAGTGCACACTAACCTGAGGGGTAAAGTACCTTGCCTTTTCTAGCACTTTAAGTGGAATCCAAACAAAACAGGAGACTGTGGTGCAAGAAGCTCAAGGGGAGGTGGAATTGTAGGTCATGAATGAAGACACTAAAAGTGCAGCAGAAGCCAGCATTATGGAACCGTCTGGAAGACTTGGAAGACTAGTGCGCTGGATGTTCCAGGTGACTCAGGAGGTGAGTACAGGGATGATGCTTGTGCAGGACTGGAACAAGGCCAAGTGAAGATGAAGGTTCATAGGGGGTATTTATGCAGGAAGAAGAGATTGTTCCAAAAGACACATGTCCCATGTGGAAGCATGGAATAGTGTAATGAACCTTAGGAAAATCATGTGTTACATAGAATGGATATGAGGTCTTGCAGGTGGCAGGTGCAAATGGTAATTGGAAACGACTAACAAGTATAAAGGAACCTTAAAAGCATGATGGTACAGTTCAGTGGGTCACTATGGATAGCGTAACTTGTCCTAACCACCTGTGATAATCTGCAGGTGCAAACAGACTAAGGTGGTCATTCCGACCCTGGCGGTCTAAGACCGCCAGGGCCGCGGGCAACGAAAGCACCGCCAACAGGCTGGCGGTGCTTCAGTGCCCATTCTGACAGCGGCGGTAAAGCCGCAGTCAGAAAAGGGGATCCGGCGTCCCCTGGCTGGGCTGAACCTCCATGGCGGCGCTGCAAGCAGCGTCCGCCGCCCGCCCGGGTCAGAATGACCTCCTAAATGTGTTTAGCAGCAGAACAGGCGGTTTAATGGTTCAAACTTCCAGGGGTTCATGGAGTACTTGAGGCAGGAGGCAGGAGGCACCACAAGGGAAGGATTATATGGAGTGCTTGGGATAGAGGGTGTCACAAGGGAAGGCTGACTTGAGCCTGATGAGTAAAACCCACAGTACATATGCCACAAGATGAAGTAGTAACATAGGCTAAATAGCTAGGAACCCAATTGTTTGGGTTTGCTAGATATTTTAATCTTCATGATTTTAATATATATAGAAACGCCTATAAATCATCAAGGAATTGAGTGATCAGAGTGGAGTAGAATCCAGGGAAATAGATTTGACATACTATGCCATGAAGAACTCTGTGGTAAGTTTGAGAGTTTTATGGCTGGAATCATCAGTTTATTTGCATCTAATAGATTTACTGAACCCAGCAATATATATTATTAACAGAATAGTTTTAAATCTATTACGTGCCCTTCTGGAGGCTCTAAATGTTTTTCTAGAAGGTGCTGATATTTACTGTTGTGGTTTGAGGGAGTGATGTACAAGTTTGCATATTATGATACATTGTTTTAATTTTTTGCCTCAAAGACTTTGCTTTTTTAAATCTGTCCTAAACAAATATATACAAAATAATGACTCATTTGCATGCTGTAAGATTTGTATTTGCTATGCACTTTCGGGATGTAACCTGAGTCGTAAGAATGTTTTTAATGGCTATAAAAAAATTAAGGGGGTTATTACAACTTTGGAGGAGGTGTTAATCTGTCCCAAATGTGACGGATATACCACCAGCCGTATTACGAGTTCCATAGGATATAATGGACTCGTAATACGGCTGGTGGTATGTCCGTCACTTTACCGTCACTTTTGGGACGGATTAACACCTCCTCCAAAGTTGTAATAACCCCTAAATATGTTTAATTGATTTACCAATATGCAAAATAATGTGAACTTTTCGTTTTTTTATTTAACATGTTATGGTCTTAAATACACCATAAATTTACTACTGCTACTACTACTATCTATGACCAGACTTAGCTGTCTTTAAAGTGAGAATTGGCTGCTTTATGCTCAATGCCTTTCATAGGAATGGTTATTAGTTGAGCCTGCTTCCACACTAAAAATTCCTTTTCGGGATGCCCAGTTGTTTCTTTATGCCTTATAAAAGTCTCCCTTTGAACCTTTTGAGGAAGTTCATCTAAAATTCCTCACTCTGATCGCCATTACCTCGCCTAAGCATCTGAGTGAGCTAGGGACATATTTTGTTTTCTGCCACACCTTGGAATCCTTTCAGATAGAGTGGTTATGAAGTTAGGTCCAAACACATTGGTGGTCATTACAACCCTGGCGGACGGTGTAAAAGGTGGGGTAATACCGCAAACAGGCCGGCGAAAAAAAAAAGGGAATTACGACCCTGGCGGTAACCGCCAACAAAGACAGCCAGTTTAACACTTCGCCCGCCACTGTGGTACAGACAAACAGCGTGGCGGTCACCGCCAACAGACAGGCGGGAGACAAAGTACCGCCCACACTATTACAACACACCAATCCGCCACCTTTTCCGGGGCGGATTCACCGTGGATAAAAACATAGCGGAAACAGCCTTTACTATGGGAAAACGCTCACCTCAACACACTCCACGAGGAACGACGACTCCATGGAGCCAGAACTCCAAATACTACCTGCCCTTGTCTTTCTGCTCCTGTACGAACAACAGCGACGTATGCGCAGAACATACCGGTGAGTACTGCATCTACGACACGGGGGAGGGGGGAGGCAAAAGTTAGGGGGACACCCACCAAACACCCCCACCCCCACCCTCGCATATTACAACATACACACCAATGCAGTCAAAAATATCACATTAACAACCCACAATCCCCCCGGAAGAATGCAAAGACAAAGCGAGATCCGTTCAAATATTGAAATGTGCCAATATACATGTCATATAAAAATATACTGAATCATATCTTGAAATCTGTCATATTTATACATACAATACAAGAAGTAGTGCATATATGTACACAACAATGTCCGTGCACCAACAGTCCAAAAATGCATGGGCGAGGCCCACTATAGATACCTGACCAAAATCCGAGAGAACACTGCCGGGGCATCAGATTGAAACACTACAGGCACCTCAGGGGGAAGGGAAGGGGGGGGGGCACCTCAGCCACATGACTGCAAAGCCAGATCCAAGACAGGGCTCCATGCCCATTGATGTATCCTGGGGAGTGCAAAGCCACAGTCTCTCAAGTCTCTACAGTGGGTGGCTTGCCCACTGTGCCATCCTGGGGAGTGCAAAGCCACAGTCTCTCAAGTCTCCCAAGTGGGTGGGTTGGCCACTGGACCATCCTGGGGAGTGCAAAGCCACAGTCTCTCAAGTCTCTACAGTGGGTGGCATGCCCACTGTGCCATCCTGGGGAGTGCAAAGCCACAGTCTCTCAAGTATTTACAGTGGGTGGGTTGCCCACTGGACCATCCTGGGGAGTGCAAAGCCACATTGACGCAAGTAGATGCAGTTCTCAACTGGTACTGGGTGGGACTGGTGGCCAGACTTGATGAGTCTCCCCGTGAAAGTTCCTGTCCTGTCACTGTCCCAGCTGCACATGGGAGAAGGATGCCTGATGTGGCGGCCTATTCATACCCACACGGTGTTTGCCCTGATCAGCGGTCTTCACCATGGCGGTCTTGGCCTTGTTCAGCGGTGCTTTGCCATGGCTGGCTATGGACTGTTCAGCGGTCTTCACCATGGCGGTCTTGCCCTTGTTCAGCGGTGCTTTGCCATGGCTGGCTATGGACTGTTCAGCGGTCTTCACCATGGCGGTCTTGCCCTTGTTCAGCGGTGCTTTGCCATGGCTGGCTATGGACTGTTCAGCAGTGCTTTGCCATGGCGGTCTTGGCCTTGTTCAGCGGTCTTCACCATGGCGGTCTTGGCCTTGTTCAGTGGTGCTTTGCCATGGCTGCCTATGGACTGTTCAGCGGTGCTTTGCCATGGCTGCCTATGGACTGTTCAGCAGTGCTTTGCCATGGCTGCCTATGGACTGTTCAGCTGTGCTTTGCCATGGCGGTCTTTGCCCTGTTCAGCGGTCTTCACCATGGCGGTCTTGGCCTTGTTCAGCGGTGCTTTGCCATGGCTGCCTATGGACTGTTCAGCGGTGCTTTGCCATGGCTGCCTATGGACTGTTCAGCGGTAGCCTAAGATGGCGGTTCAGATACTGACATTGGTGTATGGCATGACGTTCCATCATTGCCCAGCGGGGCTGTGAGATTCTGGACCCTCCTGGGCTGTGACTACGGCGGTTGCGGTGGTCTCCTGACCAGTAACGATACTTGAGCCCTCCTGGGCTATGACTCCGGCGGTTGCGGTGGTCTCCTGACCAGTAACGATACTTGAGCCCTCCTGGGCTATGACTCTGGCAGTGGTCTCCTGACCAGTAACGATACTTGGGCCCTCCTGGGCAATGACTCTGGCGGTGGTCTCCTGACCAGTAACGATACTTGGGCCCTCCTGGGCACTGACTCTGGCGGTGGTCTCCTGACCAGTAACGATACTTGGGCCCTCCTGGGCAATGACTCTGGCGGTGGTCTCCTGACCAGTAACGATACTTGGGCCCTCCTGGGCACTGACTCTGGCGGTGGTCTCCTGACCAGTAACGATACTTGGGCCCTCCTGGGCACTGACTCTGGCGGTGGTCTCCTGACCAGTAACGACGGTGCTGGCGGTTGTGTCTGGACCGCCGGAAATGATGGCGCACTTCTCTGCCGTGACACTCACAACAGGCTGGGCAGACTTCCTCGGAACCTTCCCCACCTTCTTTGGAGTTACAGCTGACTCACCAATTGCCTTCGATCCCATTTCACTTGTTGTCCCACCAGGAGTCTTGACACGGTCCCGTCGTCCACTCTCCAATTTTGGTGCCTTTACAGGGGGTGGGCTGACAGTGCCTTGGCTCCGGGTCCTACTGCCTGCCCTGGTGGATGGTGCACTCCAAAAACCTGGAACACGCACCACTGGTACTGGAGGCTTTTTGGCTGAGGCGCTACAACGGGACTGATGAACTGGAGGGGGGGGCAAACAGGTCAATTTGACAGAGGGACAGTTTCTGACGGACACTGGGATGGGTAGTTGGAGGGGGTCTGGGAGTGGAGGTAGAGGAGGTGGTTGTAGGAGGTGTCACTTTAGGTGTTTTGGGTGCAGGTGCAGGTACTGGAGGCTGTCGTAAGGTGGATGGATGTTGGGTGAGTGATTGCTGGCATTTGTGTACTTTGGGAGGGGGCGTCACAGACACACTGAGAGAGGACACAGGGGACGTGTAAATGGCAGTGGAGGTGGTGAGTGCAGGTGAGCGGCTTGTGGTGCTGGGTGTTCTGGTGCGAGTCCTAGTGCCTGTAGATGTGGTGCTTGCAGGTGTGTGTGTAGACGACACTGGGAGGGAGGAGGGAGAAGAGGAGGAGGGGGACACAGTGGGGACAGTGGATGTTGCTGTGTCTGTATGGGTGTGATGCTTGTGTGAGTACCTGTGGTGTGTGTGGTGCCTATGTTTGCTTGAGCTACTTTTGGCTGTTGACTTGTGTGCCTGCTGGTCTGTAGGTGTGCTTGGGATGGGCTGGGGTACAGGGGATTGGGTCTGGGTGGAGGAGGTTGGAGGGGGGAGGCTGGACACAGGGACAATGGCTGCCATCAGTGCTGAAGCCAGAGATTGCAGGGTTCGCTGAAGGACAGCCTGACCAGAATGAATGCCTTCCAGGAATGCATTACCGTGTTTCAACTCTCGTTCTACACCCTGGATGGCATTCACAATGGTAGACTGCCCAACAGTGAGTGACCTGAGGAGGTCAATGGCCTCCTCACTGAGGGCAGCAGGGGTGACTGGGGCAGGGCCTGAGGTGCCTGGGGCGAAGGTGATGCCCACCCTCCTGGGTGAGCTGGCACGGGACACACGCTGAGGGGCTGCTGGGAGGGCGGTGCTGGTAGGGGAGGTGGCGGCTGTACCTGTAGAAGTCGGGGGCACAGATAGTGCCGCCATCACAGGGGAGCTCCCATTGGCAGACGAGTCTGTGTCGCTGGTTGGTGATCTGGTGGCCGACGTGAAGCTCCCCTCGCCCTCCGTCCCACTGGTAAATTCAGAGTCTGTGGTGTGGCCCTCCATGGCCATGTGGGATGCAGCTCACTCGTGCTCCGGTGCCACTGTACCTCCGCCTGTTGATGCTGATGTACAAAAAGACAGGGAGAGCAGGAAAAGGGGGGAGACAGAAGAAAGAGAGTTTTAGTGCATGGCATACCGCTACCGTTGGCAGACAAGACAGCCCCATGCATTACGCCGTGCTCCTGACCTCTGCACATGCTATTTCTGGGATATGGCCTACATGGCAATGGTAGTAATCTGCCCACATGGATGGCAAAGGGGCAACTATACATCAACTTCCCTCTGTGGGGTAGAGTACCACATGGCCTACATAACGGAGGGGCCTTGCCTACCTAACTCGCCCTGGCCTAGGGACATCCACAAACCACCACCCCCACCCAGACACCTCCACTGCACACAAAGTCCATATGATGAGGTAGTACTCACCCCCTTGTGTCTGCTGTGATGTCCTTAAGCGCCCATACAACTCCGGGTAGGCCACCGCCAGGATCCGGAACATCAGGGGGGTCATGGTGCGACGGGCACCCCTCCCACGTTGGGAGGCCATCCCCAGCTGAGCCTCCGCCGTCTTCTTGCTGCAGCGGCGAATGTCCTCCCATCTCTTACGGCAGTGGGTGCCCCGTCTCTGGTGGGCCCCCAGGGTCCGGACTTCCTTGGCGATAGCACGCCAAATGTCCCTCTTCTGGTGGGAGCTGAACTACATGACATGCACAGGGAAAGAGGACAGTCATTACCTACTGCACCGTCGTTGTGATTGGCCCCCTCCCAACTCTATCCCTGTGGCCCATTCATCCCCATGCATAACTGTTCTATGTACTCTGCCCCCTTCCCTCATCCACCCAGCCCTCTCCACCCAAGCCTAGCCCATCCAACGTGCTCCCTGTGTACTAACCTGTTGGTCTGGAGGACCGTAGAGTAGCGTGTACTGTGGGAGGACCCCATCCACAAGTTTCTCCAACTCCTGTGCAGTGAAGGCAGGGGCCCTTTCCCCAGACGCAGCAGCCATCGTCGCTTCCAGACCGAGGTCACAGCAGCACTAGCAGTGTAGGTCCTCTCCTGTCGAAGGTCAGGTATCTAGTGATTGAACAGATAGAAAATGGTGGTGACGTCCGCAGCGGTGACGTCCGCGGCGGTGCGCATCATCACCGGCGGCGCACCTGTTCATTGGCTCCTGGGACCCATAGGGTCCAATGTTAACCAATGCAGCATTGCGCCGCGCTCTACGACCGCCTACCGCGACGGTGTCCAACGCCAGCGCAGTTACTCCACAATCCCATTGTCCCAGTTTAGAGGTCAGGCAGCCGCCATTTCAGGGGCCCACATGGCTTCAATTACTACTGCGTCACACATACCGAGGCCTACACTCAAAACCTTTCCCGGATGGGTTAATTGTCTGTTGTAGTCTTGTGTGTGACTGTGGGTACATACCTGGAGGAATGCTGACAGTTTCTTTGCTGTTGTCCTTCTTAGGCACCGTCAGTTGGGACATATTGGAAGATGGCGGAATCCGCCGGTGTACCGACCGCTGGTGGACCTGTTGACAATGGAAGAGCGACATGTCATCGTGACCTACCGGTTTGACCGTGCCACAATCCAGGAACTATGTACCCAGTTGGAGCCAGACCTGATGTCACCAATCCTCAATCCCACTGGAATCCCCCCTGACGTGCAGGTGCTGTCAGTGCTGCATTTCCTTGCAAGTGGGTCTTTTCAGACAATAGTGGCCATGGCATCAGGGATGTCCCAGCCTATGTTTTCCAACGTCTTGTCCAGAGTGTTGTCTGCCCTGCTGAAACACGTAAGGAGATACATAATTTTCCCTGAGGTGGAGGATTTGCCTACAGTGAAAGGTGATTTCTATGCCCTTGGACATATCCCCAACGTCATAGGTGCCATTGATGGGACCCATGTAGCTCTGGTCCCCCCCGCAGGAATGAACAGGTGTACAGGAACAGGAAGAGTTATCATTCCATGAATGTCCAGATGGTCTGTTTGGCAGACCAGTACATCTCGCAGGTAAATGCTATGTTCCCGGGCTCTGTGCATGACGCCTACATCCTGCGGAATAGCAGCATCCCTGATATGATGGGTCAACTCCAGAGGCACTGTGTATGGCTATTGGGGGACTCTGGTTACCCCAACCTGTCATGGCTATTGACCCCAGTGAGGAATCCCAGGACCAGGGCAGAGGAACGGTACAATGAGGCCCATGGGCGGACTAGGAGGGTGATCGAGCGGACCTTCAGCCTCCTGAAGGCCAGGTTCAGGTGCCTCCATATGACTGGTGGATCCCTATTCTACTCACCGAAGAAGGTGTGCGACATCATCATCGCCTGCTCCATAACTTGGCATTGCGACGCCAGGTGCCTTTTCTGCAGGAGGATGATCCAGATGATGGTGTTGTTGCAGCGGGGGAGCCTGGGGAGCCTGTGGACAGTGATGAGGAGGAAGCTGATGAAGATGAAAACGACAACAGGGAGTCAGTCATACAGCAATATATTCAGTGAGACACAGGTGAGTACATTTTCATGTTTCACGTATTATTAACTTTCACACGTCTACCTCTATCCTGTACCTACATTTCACTCCCTATTTGTTAACTGAGTTGTCCCCTTCCATTTCAGTTTCACTATTGTGGTAACCTACGTGTCAACAGCTTGCACCCTTGAAAGGCTTGTGATGTGTGACATTGGTGTGTTGGCCTTCCAATGGGTAACCTTTTTTAACACTGTAATTGACAATACAAAGTTCACAATCATTGACTGACTCCAGTTTTATTAGTGTTTCAAGGGTGTTTATTTAAGTGCATAACAATGAAGGGGGGTTGTGAAATGGGGATGGGTGATGGTGGAGGAATGTCCATGGCAGAGTCCAGTCTATTAGTCTCACAGGTACATTGCACATCTGGCCATTGTAAGTGGAGCTGGGGCAGTTCCGATTTGGACAGGGTAACAAAGTGGGACAGTGGGACAGTGGGAGGACGATCATGGTGGTCTTATTTCCTGGCGGGGTCTTGCCATCTTGCTCTGTCCTGTTCCTGGATCTCAGGGCCCGCTTGCGTGGTGGTGGTCCGTCTGCAGGGGATGGGGTGCTGGTGTGTGGGTCCTGTGGCGGTGCCTCCTGTCCACTAGCGCCGGCGGAGGTGGTGGGCATTTCATTGTCGTGGCTCGTGTCAGGGGCCCCTTGGAGTGCCACGGTGTCCCTCAAGGTCTTTTGAATGTCCTTCAGCACCCCTACAGTGGTGCCCAGGGCGGAGCCGATGGTCCTGAGCTCCTCCCTGAACCCCAAATACTGTTCCTCCTGCAGACGCAGGGTCTCCTGCAACTTGGCCAGTACCGTTGCCATCGTCTCCTGGGAGTGGTGGTATGCTCCCATGATGGAGGAGAGGGCCTCGTTGAGAGTAGGTTCCCTTGGCCTGTCCTCCCTCTGTCGCACAGCAGCCCTCCCAGTTCCCCTGTGTTCCTGTGCCTCCGTCCCCTGGACTGTGTGCCCACTACCACTGCCCCCAGGTCCCTGTTGTTGTTGGGGTGGTGGGTTCGCCTGGGTGCCCTGTAGTGGTGGACACACCGCTGATTGACCTGTCCAGGGTAGGGAGGTTTGGGCCCGCTGGGTGGGTGCTGTGCTGGTGTTCCCAGAGGGTGGCAGTTCGGTGTTGGGCTGTGGCTGGGCAAGGGGAACCGACTGTCCTGAGGCCCACAATGGTCCGGGCTGATCATCAAGATCCAGTGGGGCAGAGCTGCTGTCGTCACTGTGGGCCTCTTCTGGGGGTGGATGGGTGTTGTCTGGACCCTCTGGTGTTGTGACGTTCCTTCGGGTTCCTGCAGGGGTATGAGTACATGATTATTGCATGTGTGTGTTTCATGATGTGCAATGTTTGGGTGTGCGTGTACCCCAGTGCAGGCATTCCTGTGTGGGGGCTTGTGTGGTGATAGTTGGGGGGTGTTGTGGGTCTGTGCAGTGGGCATGCTTTAGTGATGGATATCCATGCTTAGTTAGGTCATGCAGGTTTTGGGGCTGGGATGGGTGGTTGGTGTCATGGGTAGATAGGTGAGGATTTGGAGTGATAGGGGAGGGTGTGAGGGTGGGGGTGTGTGATAGCATGCAGGTAGGTTGGGGGATATGATAGTTGAAATTTGACTTACCAGTGTCCGTTCCTCCAACGACTCCTGCGAGGCCCTCAGGATGCAAGATGGACAAGACTTGCTCCTCCCATGTTGTTAGTTGTGTGGGAGGAGGTGGGGGTCCGCCGCCAGTCCGCTGTACCGCGATGTGGTGCCTGGATACCGTGGAACGCACCTTCCCCCGTAGGTCGTTCCACCTCTTCCTGATGTCCTCCCTATTTCTTGGGTGCTGTCCCACAGCGTTGACCCTGTCGATTATTCTTTGCCAAAGCTCCATCTTCCTGGCTATTGATGTGTTCTGTACCTGTGATCCAAATAGCTGTGGCTCTACCCGTAGGATTTCCTCGACCATGACCCTGAGCTCCTCCTCGGAGAAGCAGGGGTGTCTTTGGCGTGCCATGGGGTGGTGTGTGTGATGTGTGGGGTGGTGTATGTGTTGATGAGTGTGGTGAGTGTAGTGGTATGTGGTGTTTTGTGCGTGGGTGTTGTGTGGGTGATGGTGTAGTGTGCCTCTGTGTGATGGGGTTCTCTATTCTGTGCTGTCTCTCTCTGGCCTTCTCTCAGAAATTCTGGTCGTAGGGGTTTGTGTGTGATGTGGGTGTGTGTTTTATATTGTATTGGGTGTGTGGGAGTGGTGTGTGTATGTGTATCAGGTGTGTGTATTTCGAAATGTCCAATGTGGCTGTGTTTTGTAAGTGTGTGTGTATTTTGAGCGCGGCGGTGTGTACCGCCAATGGAATACCGCGGTTGAAAGACCGCCGCGTGGATTCGTGGGTCGTAATAGCATGGGCGTGTTTCTGTTGGCGTGGAGGTGGAGGATTTGTTTCCGCATGTTTCTCGCTGACCTTTGGTGTGGGGTGTCTGAATTTGTGTGGGTGTCTGAATTTCGGCGGATTCCGAGATGTGTGTCATAATAGCTGTGGCGGTCTACCGCGACCGTGGCGGTGTATTGGCGGTCTTCTGCACGGCGGTAAGCGCCTTATACCGCCAAGGTCGTAATGACCCCCATTGTGTACTAAATGATCTGCCTCAACAAAATGTGGATCAGGACATTACCCCTTATTCTTTTGTATAGTGTCTGCTTTGCCTTGAGGAATGAGCTCATCTTACTTTGGATGTTTGAAGAACTATTTCTGTTTCTGTTAAAAGAGCAGCTGGCTTTCGACTCTGTAACTTACTTTTTGTTAATTTTAGTTTGCCAAGGAAGGGGTTGAAACCTGCACTGTCTTACTGCATTAGCTGGTTTAGTTCAGCCATTACTATTTCCTCCTCTTCAGAAGGCCATAAGGGATATCTCCTAGAGGAGTGTCAGTCTTGTGGACCAAGTGCCAGTATGTTTAAGTCATAGATATCTGCAAAGCTGTCTCTTGGACAGTTCCTTCTATGTTTTTGATTCATTACAGACTGCGTTTAATCTTTGGGAATGATTTTGATTTTGGTAAAAAAATGTTGTTTTTTGTTTATTTCTTTCTTAAGCTTTTTGAACCAGTAAAAATGAATCAAAGTATTCAAATGTGTCTTGCTACATTTGTGTGCTATCTTTTACATATTTTTCTGATCAGAAGTTAGTTGTTCTGGCTTTGCACTTCCTCATACAGTATTAAAGGTAGATGATGAAGGGGTGGGAATGTGAAGATTACATACCTAAAATCTACAATAGTCCTGGTTTCATTTTCCTTATAGCATTCCATAGGTTCTCCGCCCTTTCTTAAAATCCTATGGCATTTGACCAGGATTGGAGTGCTCGAGCATGCATACATTTGTTTTGTGGACATATCTGTTAATAGTATTATGGAGAAATTATTAACTAGTAGAATGGGAAACATACGTGTAATTCCTGTCATGAAAGGACGAGGAAGATGGTCCCAGAAGTCATGAAGATTACCGGTTAGTATTCTTTTAAATATTTTGCTTTTTCTTTGGAAGAAGGCGGTCCCTAGCCTTGGAGTCCAGTAAAAGGCATCTCAGCATGGTAGCCCAAGGTTATAAACCCACGAGATTCAACCAGCCAGCAACATAGCGAACTTTGAATTCAGCTCTGTACACAATGGGTAATTTATTTTAAAATAATTGTCTTTAAGTCCATCTTTGGAACAGAGCTGGTAAGGGTAATTTGACATACTTTTGACCCTTACCTGTGCACGTGCTCTCCAAAAGTGGATTAGCTCTTTAGAGTTTGCCGAGTGTGTCACTGTTACCTTCCCGCAAAACCTTTTTATTGGTCAGTTTTTTTGTGCATAAAAAATATAATCAATGTATTACATTTGCACTTCTTTGTATTTTGTACACGGACTTGCTCATAAACCCAAATTAAAACTGTGAACATACCAGATGTTTTCTCAAATAACCGTAATTTGTAGACATCGAGTCATTGCACAGTTTTTAGCTGAACCCTCCCCGAGTGTTGAGAAATGGAACATATATTTCACAACTTGAAAATGTAAAATCTGAATATATTTATCCATTCAAAAAAATAGGTGTGTAGTTTAGCCTAGAGCTAGGAATTTCTGCTGCGACCTTATCGGATGCGTAAAGCTTGTTCAGCTCAGGACGAGGCATGGTTTTACGGTTAAAGGAGGTCACAGTTCTTGGCTCTGTTAAACACTGCGCGTGGTGCACGCTGCTGTGTAGTCTTTGGGCAGTGTGTAATTTGTAACTTGACCCCTTTGCTGCCAGGCCTTTTCCCCCTCAGGTGGCAGGCCTTTTTTTTGTCTATTTGGGGAAGTTCGCGCTTAGACCCTCATAACTTTTTTTCCACGTAAGTTACCCACGCTAAATTTGCGTCCTTTTTTACCAACATCCTAGGGGATTCTAGACGTACCCAGAGTTTGGGGGTTCCCCTGAAGGAGACCAAGAAATTAGCCAAAATACAGTAAAACATTTCGTTTTTTCAAAAAATAAATGGGAGAAAAGGGATGAAGAAGAAGGCTTGTGGTTTTTTCCCTGAAAATGGTATCAACAAAGGGTTTGCTGTGCTAAAATCACCATCTTCCCAGCTTTCAGGAACAGGCAGACTTTAATCAGAAAACCCAATTTTTCAGCACAATTTTGGCATTTTACTGGGACATACCCCATTTTTACTATTTGTTGTGCTTTCAGCCTCCTTCCAGTTAGTGACAGAAATGGATGTGAAATCAATGCTGGGTCCCAGAAAGCTAAACATTTCTGAAAAGTAGACACAATTCTGAATGCAGCTAGGGGTAATTTGTGTAGATCCTACAAGGTTTTCCTGCAGAAAATAACAGCTGAAATAAAAAAATATTGAAATTGAGGTGAAAAAAACAGCAGTTTTTCTCCACCTTTTACTCTGTAACTTTTTCCTGCGATGTCAGATTGTTGAAAGCAATATATCGTTAAGTGTGCTAAACTCTTCTGGTTGCGGGGATATATAGGGCTTGTAGGTTCATCAAGAACCCTAGGTACCCAGAGCCAATAAAGGAGCTGCACTTGGAATGGGTTTTCATTCTATAATGGGTACAGCAACTCATTTGCTGAAATACATAGAGAGTGAAAAACAGGTATCAAGAAAACCTTTGTATTTCCAAAATGGACACAAGATAAGGTGTTGAGAAACAATGGTTATTTTCACATCTCTGAATTCCAGAGTGCCTATACTTGCATGTGAATTACAGGGCGTTTCTCAAATAGACGTCTTTTTTACACACTGTCTTACATTTGGGAGGAAAAATCTAGAGAAATACAAGGGGTAATAACACTTGTTTTACTCTTCTGTGTGCCCCCAAGTCTCCTGATAAAAATGGTACCTCACTTACATGGGTAGGCCTAATGCTCGCAACAGGAAACGCAACATAGGCGCATCACATTTTTACATTGAAATCCAATGTGTTTTTTGCAAAGTGCCTAGCTGTAGATTTTGGCCTCTAGCTCAACCGGCGCCTAGAGAAACCTACCAAACCTGTGAATTTTTTAAAACTAGACACCTAGGGGAAACCAGGATGGGGTGACTTGTGGGTCTCTCACCAGGTTCTGTTACCCAGAATCCTTTGCAAACCTCAAAGTCTGGCCCAAAAAACACTTTTCCTCACATTTTGGTGACAGAAAGTTCTGGAATCTGAGAGGAGCCACAAATTTCCTTCCACCCAGCGTACCCTCAAGTGTCCCGATAAAAACAGTACTTCACTTGTGTGATTAGACCTAGCGCCCGCACAGGAAATGCCCCAAAACACAACGTGGACACATCACATTTTCCCAAAGAAAACAGAGCTGTTTTTTGGAAAGTGCCTTTGGCCTCTAGCTCAACTGGCACCTAAAGAAACCTACCAAATCTGTGCATTTTTTTAAACTAGACACCTAGGGGAATCTAAGATGGGGTGACTTGTGGGGCTCTTACTAGGTTCTGTAACCCAGAGTCCTTTGCAAACCTTAAAATTTGGCCCCAAAAAACTTTTTTCATCACATTTTGGTGACAGAAAATTCTGGAATCTGAGAGGAACCACAAATTTCCTTCCACCCAGCGTTCCCCCACATCTCTCGAAACAAATGGTACCTCACTTGTGTGGGTAGGCTTAGTGCTCGCGACAGGAAATGCTCCAAAACACAACGTGGACACATCAAATTTTCCCAAAGAAAACAAAGCTGGTTTTTGTAAAGTGCCAAGCTGTGGATTTTGGCCTCTACCTCAGCCGGCACCTAGGGAAACCTACCAAACCTGTGCATTTTTTTAAACTAGACACCTAAGAAAATCCAGGATGGGGTGACTTGTGGGGCTCTCACCAGGTTCTGTTACCCAGAATCCTTTGCGAACATCAAAATTTGACCAAAAAACACTTTTTCCTCACATTTTGGTGACAGAAAGTTCTGGAATGTGAGTGGAGCCACACATTTCCTTCCACCCAGAGTTCCCCCAAGTCTCCCGATAAAAATTGTACCTCACTTGTGTGGGTAGGCCTAGTGCCCGTGAATGGAAGTGCCCTAAAACACTATCTGGACACATCAAAATTCTCAGTTTGAAGAAAAACTCTTTTTAGGCTGACAAGTGGTGCAGAATTATTATCAGTATAGAGGAGACAAGACTGGGTGGTTGGAATTTTGTGGATGCCTGCAGAATCCGGAAGGTTCCATCACAAAAATGTGGAAAAAATTTGTGATTTCCAGAAAAGTTGGAGGATTGCAGGGCATTGTGGGTAAGAAAATGGTTTGGGGTGCATGTGAAGCACACCACCCTGGAATCACCCATATGTTTAGATTCGGATGTGTCTAGGTCTTGTGGACTTTTCTACATGACAGCGTCCCAAAGTTCAAAAAGTGCAGCCCTCACCATTCCAAGTGGGATAATTTTGAAAGTTAGCCAAGCTCTCATGGCCCAAATATAAAACCAAAACCCAAAATAATCAAATGTTCTCTTGCTTGCGGTGGGATAAGATGCTTTAGTGTGCAGGGGGGCTGAGAGACTGTTACCCCCTTAAGTTGGGGTGGGGGCATAACCATGCCCATACTGGTTGGTAGTCACCACCAGACTATTTTTTTTTTAATTCCCTGGCATCTAGTAGACTTTCTGGCCCCCCGGGTGTGGATCGGGGGTAATTGCCCCATGTGCCCACAGGTGGGCATAACAACTTTGGCCCCATTTATTTGGGGTGGGGGTATGGCCATACCCCCACCCTCTTATTTTGAAAAAAATCTTCCCTGGTCTTTGGTGGGCTTTCTGCCCCGTGGGGCAGATCGGCCTAATTACTATAGGCCAATCTGCCCCTGGGAGGGCAGAAAAGGCCTAATAAAAAAAATTCCCCCCGGGAACGACCCTTGCCTAAGGGGTCGCTCTCCATATTACACCGAAAAAAGAAAAAAAGAAAAAAAAAAACCTGGACACTAGTGGATTCTGACTCCCCCCTGCAGGCAGATCGGCATAGATCAATATAGGCCAATCTGCCCCGGGGGGGGGGGGTTAGAAAAGGCCTAATTATTATTTGCCCCCCCTTCGAGCGGCCTTTGCCCCAGGGCCCACTCCCCTTATCACACAATAAAAAATAAAAAATCCCTGGTGTCTAGTGGTCATTTCTGCAGCTCGATCGCATTGCGATTGGGCTGCAGAAATGCTCAGAATTACATCAAAAGAAAGGAAAAGGCTTTCCTTTCTTTTTGATGTCTCTGCTTGCCCCCTCCTCCCAAGCGGAAGAGAAATGCTTAGCATTTCTCTTCCGTATCCTTCCAGCGCGATGGGAGGTGACCTCTGATGAGGTAATCAAGCGATTGCGTGCTGATGTCATCAGACGTCACGGAGGGAATGGGGGGTCGGGGGTGGAAGGGAAAGCGATTCGCCTTCCATCCCTGCCCATCGGAGGGGGGTGGGAGGCACACGGGGGAGCATTAGTGCTCTCCCATGGGCCGGGCACAGCGCAAGGTGGTTACGTCCGTGGCAACTGAGAACTGTGCCACCGGACGTAACCACCTCGTTCTCTGCACCTAAGGGGTTAATGAGTGTGGGGGCCTGAAGCACTGCTCAAAAGACATCGGTCAGTGCTATTCAATGTCCATTTGCTGAATGCCAAGTACAAAAGACATCTCATGACTCTTTAATCCACTGCCAGACACACCCTGCCTCTTTATCCCACTCTTGCAGGCTCCTGCTTTCTCCCTTGTTGGCATTTTTTACTTCCTCTTTCACCTTTGTGTGTTTTCACCTCTATTGTCTGATAAGGAAAATAAAAAGCTGATGGATCCCACCAGCCCCAAAACTGAGTGCTGGTGGGCCCACTGGCAACCACAGGTTCAAATTTAAGTACCTCTATGGGGCAACCTAAAATGTGATTTTCTTTCCGTCCTTGACCTTATTTTGGAAGTTGCAGGGACTATTGTTTGCCTAAGCTATATATCCAAGTGTATTTATATGGGGTTAGCTTAATGACATAAGGAACACTGGTTCTGAATGGCACCCACAGCAAACAAGCTTGTCTCAGAACCACTCCTAGGATATCTTGAATAAAAGAGACCCATTTTTTTAACACAGAACAAATGCTAAATCCTTTTTGGAATTTACAAAGCAATGCAAGTGACTATTTGTGTAAAAAAACACTGTCTTGTATTACTTTGCGATGGGGAGGCATTCAATGGGTGGTGCTTTGGCATTCCCATGCATTCACACATAGATTGTGACACAAAGAAAACCCATATTTACAAACATTTGTAGACATGGATTTGCGCCAAAATGCTGCTCAACCCTGAGCACACATGCAATGAGGAATTCTCAGGCAATCTCAAGGAAGGTACCCCTTCATGCACAAACACATTCCTGACCACAACACATATGCCCTTGTCCTATAGCACTAAGGTGCCTGTGTTGAAACTAGGCAGCACACCGTGCACTTGCACATGGAGAGAGCAGAATTTTGGCATTTCTTTGAAAATATGACTATGTTCATCTTCCTCCAGGTGATGTAACACAGCACAGCACAGCAACTGTGCTTGCTACTCTGCAGTGTGTGCGCCATTTTCTAGTAAATCTGTCCCACAATACAGTGTATGTGTAAGAAATTGGAAACATTTGTTGAGGGGGGTAACATTCCATTTACCCTGTTCAAGCAAGGACCCTCTCCCTAGTCAGGGTAAAAGAGAATCACCCTCAGCTAACCCTTGCTTACCCCCTTGGTAGCTTGGCAGCACAGTAGGCTTAACTTCAGAGTGCTAGGTGTAATGTCTTTGTACCAACACACACAGTAACGTAATGAAAACACTACAAAATGACACAACAGAGGTTTAGAAAAATAGGAAATATTTATGTAAACAAAACAAGACCAAAACAACACAAAATCCACAATCCACAAGTCAAGTTATCAATAAAAATTCAAAAAGAGTCTTTAAGTAGTTTTAAACACACACTAACACTGTTAGCGTGAAAACGCACCTAGGGTGCCTCAAAAGTAACCTCGTACGGGCAAGTGTGCATCAAAAAAGGCTTGCGATGTGTTGATTCCACTCACGAGCGGGACCTTGAGTCGTTTCTCCTTTCGCTGGGTCAGGGCACGTCATTTCTTCTCTCTTTAGGAGAGCAATGCGTCGATCTGGTCAGCACTCTCGGGTCCGGGCAGGCCTTACATTGTTTTTCCACGCCCAGTGGTACTTGAGTCAGAAATCCAGCTGCATGATGATCCAAAAACCCCGCAGCACAGATTCTGATCTCCCAGCCTCCGTCAGTGATGCTGCATGCTGTTTCTCCTGCTCCGTGCGTTGATTCTTCAGTCGCATTTCCAAAGAGCGTCGATTTTCAGCTGTGGAGCCGGCGGGGTGTCGTTTCTTCAGCTGCAGATCGGAGTTGCGTTGATCTTTTCCCCGCAAGGCGCTCTGTGCTTGAATTTCCTTGTCTTTAAGCTGCCAGCTTCTCCTTTCAGGGTCCCAGGAACTGGATGGGCACCACAGGGCAGAATAGGAGTCTCTCCAGAGACTCCAGGTGCTGGTAGAGAGAAGTCTTTGCTGTCCCTGAGACTTCAAACAACAGGAGGCAAGCTCTAAATCAAGCCCTTGGAGATTTCATCTCAAGATGGAAGGCACACAAAGTCCAGTCTTTGCCATCTTACTCTGGCAGAAGCAGCAACTGCAGGATAGCACCACAAAGCACAGTCACAGTCAGGGTAGCTCTTCTTCCTCAGCTCATCAGCTCTTCTCCAGGCAGAGGTTCCTCTTGTTTCAAGAAGTGTTTTTAAAGTCTGTGGTTTTGGGTGCCCTTCTTCTACCCAATTTCTCCTTTGAAGTAGGCCTACTTCAAAGTAAAGTCTCTTTTGAATGTGAAATTCTGCCTTGCCTAGGCCAGGCCCCAGACACTCACCAGGGGGTTAGAGACTGCATTGTGTGCGGGCAGGCACAGCCCTTTCAGGTGTGAATTACCACTCCTCCCCTCCCTCCTAGCACAGATGGCTCTTCAGGCTATGCAGGCTACACCCCAGCTCCCTTTGTGTCACTGTCTAGTGTGAGGTGCAACCAGCCCAACTGTCAAACTGACCCAGACAGGGAATCCACAAACAGGCAGAGTCCCAGAAATGGTATAAGCAAGAAAATGCTCACTTTCATAAAGTGGCATTTTCAAACACACAATCTTAAAATCAACTTTACTAAAAGATGTATTTTAAAATTGTGAGCTCAGAGACCCCAAACTCCACATGTCCACCCGCTCCCAAAGGGAGTATACACTTTAATTATATTTAAAGGTAGCCCCATGTTAACCTAGGAGAGGGACAGGCCTTGCAACTGTGAAAAACGAATTTAGCAATATTTGACTGTCAGGACACATAAAACACATTAGTATATGTCCTACCTTAACCATGAACTGCACCCTGCCCTTGGGGCTACCTAGGGCCTACCTTAGGGGTTTCTTACATGCAAGAAAAACGGACGGTTTATGCCTGGCAAGTGGGTACACTTTCCAAGTCGAATTTACAGTTAAAACTGCACACACAGACACTGCAATGGCAGGTCTGAGACATGATTACAGAGCTACTTATGTGGGTGGCACAACCAGCAGGCCCACAAGTAGCATTTGATTTACAGGCCCTGGCACCTCTAGTGCACTTTACTAGGGACTTAGGGCCATATGTATAAACACATTTTCCCATTGACACAGAATAGGAAAAACCCTTTGCTACATCTGGCCCTTACTAGTAAATGAAATATGCCAATCATGGATAAACCAATCAACCATACAATTTACACAGAGAGCATATGCACTGAAGCACTGGTTAGCAGTGGTAAGGTGCTCAGAGTTCAAAAGCCAACAGCAACAGGTCAGAATAAATAGGAGGCAGGAGGATTGGGCATGACCCTGCATAAGCAAAAAAGTCCAACAGCTGGGTTGGCCTGCAGTTGCTGCTTCTGCCTTATAGAGGAAAAAGAGTGGACTTTTCTGTGTATCTTGCTTGTGAAGATTCTCCAAGGGCTTGGACCGAGCTTGTCCCCTGTTCTGAAGTCTCAGGGCTATCAAATAGTTCATCTGCCTGCACCTGGGCTCCCTTTCTGAGACCCCTACCCTGCCAAGTGGTGCCACATCCAGTCCCTGGACCCTTGAAAGGAGAAGCTGGTGGACCCAAGGAGGAAATCCACGCACCCGAGCCGAGCAGCAGAAAATTAGATGCAGCGTCTGCATCACAGCTGAAAAAGCGACACATCGCCGGTAAAATCGATGAATTGTCAGCTCAGTGCAGATTAATCGTTGCCATGCATCTGGATTTTCCAGGCATCGTCCCTGGGCATCAAAATCTTCAAAATCACCTCACGGGCCCGAGGCTGCTGATCTGGAAACTGATGCATCGCTTGCCACGTGGAGAAAGAATCGAAGCACGGCCTCACTTTCGAGTATGGAATTGACACATTGCTTGCTTCTCTGATTGACGCTCACCTGGGCGGCATTATTTTTTATGCATACCAGGTACTTTGTGCTAAAATAATGCATCCATTGATTTCTATGGACTAAGACTCATTTTACTTTAAAAATTAATATCTTTGCTTGTATATGTTGGATTTTTTTCATTTTGGTCTTGTTTGATTTCATTTAGATAAATATTGGCTATTTTTCTAAGCCGGTATGGAGCTTTTTTGTGGTGTTTTTCACAGTGTTACTGTGTGTGTGTAGGTACAAATATTTTACACATTGCCTCTGAGATGAGTCTGACAGCTTGTGCCAAGCTGTCAAAGGGGTGATCAGGGGTTATCCTAGGTATGTTTCTAGAGTGAGGGTCCCTGCTTGGACAGAGTGCAAACTGACCCAACCAGAGACCCCATTTCTAGCAGTGTGAAAATAATGGTGACATTGTCAAAACTGATTCACGTTGGCAAGGTTACTGCAACACGAGGTACAGTATTTTGTTTGAAGTATTTTAGCAAGAACGGAAAGGAATGCAAACTAGTTTAATGTGGGAGTAGATTTTTTCCGGGATTTACACAACACGTATTCAATGGATGAATGCTCAGTGATCCAATGTAATTTTCCTTTTGGCCATGACTAAAAGGAAATATAAGGTTTGGCTCTTACTACGAATTCCTTTCTTTGGCTGGGTAAACATCTTGTGAAAGTATTTCCGGGGACTACCTTCAATCTGCATCAATATTTACCAGGAGACAGCACAACTTGACCATGCTTTGTGAGCTGCACATTATTATTTGTCTTAAATTACGTATGTACTGAACAAACTCTGTGGTCGACCGGATGGAATGATTCTTTTTGCACAATTTAGATTTCTACAAGAAAGCACAAATTGACATCCACTCAACAAAGTTTTCGGGGACACTAATCTTCTTATAGATCCGTCTGATGCTCAAATGAAATCCACCCCCGATTCATGCATCATTGTCCAAACTTGCTAGTGATGTGTGAAGTCACACAGTAATGTTCACACCTCCGCCCCCTCTCTAGTTCTCACATTTGGGTCTGACCATATTGATGCTTCCATGTCCACATTTGTATTTGTTAACTCTCTTTCTGTCACTTTAATTTTGCAACAGCATTTTTTCTTTTTCTTTATAGAAAGGCCCTTCTGAAATGTTAATGAAACCACCACTTGGCTGCCAACAGCACTGGATGTTTTTAACTGTCCATCTATTTCCTGACGTAATTTTAGTTTTCTCCATATCCGTCTCATTTTTTATCGCCAATTCCTATCCATCGAAATATTCCATACACATTTTCTTATTTTCAAAAATGTTGCTGAACCCACATATATAATTTAGCCATGTGCCTGTAGGAACACATTTAGATTTACACCTCACTGTTCGTTTCATAAATAAATTAAGCACAATTATTATTTTTAAACATGATGTTTACTTTTTGCAATAACCTGCCTCTGAGGTACATTACTTTTGGCATTAGCTTGTTATACTGTATGTAGAGCTCATTAAATTACACATGGTTAACAAAGCACACAGCCAGGTATCTTGCCAAGTAACCTCGAAGTCCGTGCTTTAAAGGCATATTTTCTTCGTTTTGCTTCTTAATTACAGGGTTGGATAAGCAATTAAACCGAAAATTGGCCCCTGCATGCACGGAATGCCGCATCACTGCATTTTGTCTCCTATAAAGACAACTCATACTACAATTCACTGTGTGGAAAATTTTACATGACCACTAAAAGGAAATCAAAGACTGAGGGTTAAGTAATTACCAAAATCAAGTAATGATTCTTAAGAAATCGAAATCAAGTACATTTGGGAGCACTTTAACTGATCTATGACTCATGTGATATTTCACTAATGGTAATATCTAACTCAAATATTTAACTCACTGTACACAACTAAATTACATTGTTGTTAATGAAAAACTTACAGGAGTTGTGAACACATAACTTATCCAGCCCATCAGTCATTCTAACATAAACTTCTTAATATTCATTTTTGATATTTGTTGATAAAAGCATCCTGCAGATCAAAAATATACTTTAACAAATACCTAGTTTATACCTTATTTTTGGATACACTTCCCAGCTTTTAGGTGTGTGATTTGGCCTCATAATGTGCTTTCCATTAATCGTGTTCCTTCCTCTATCAGCTACCTTAAGTCTCATTTTATTACTTCCCTTTGTCTTAGAGTCATGCCAATGCTTGACACCTACTCTTATTCTCCTTTAACCTTTTAGATTTATGTTTCAGTTACCAGAGTTTTTTTTTCAAATCTTTAGGCTATAGGCATGGTTCATATGGAAATGGTCAATGTCTATTTACAATTCAGTTTGAATATACCATTTGCAATTTTTCAGGACTACACAATTTTTTTTTCAAGAAGGAGTCAATTATATCAAATAGAGTCCATTTTGGGCCTTGAGACCCTAAGAAGAGCCACATCATTACAAACATATCTAAATTTCATATAAAACCCATTAACGTGTTTTAAAAAGCTGCATGTCTTACATCAAACTAAAACTAGAAACTTAAAGTTACATTGAAAAAAAATGAAAACATCTTAGTGGAAATCCTTCACATGTCTAACATATTTCATTACCAACAGAGCATTGACTTCTCTGGAATCATCATGAGATGACTCCTTTCAATAAAAGGCCCTAACGTACGAAATGTGCAATACATAAATCACCATAATGTAAGTCTTAAAATGTATGAATTTCATTAGATCATTAACAAACCTTAAGGCATTATTTTCCAGCTTACCATGCCATTGTTACATATTATCACTAGGAAAATCCACAAGAGCAGTAATACAGTGCACTAGTCAAGGAGGATACAGATGTTTAGGGTGACCACAGTCTGCTAATCTGTGGCTCTATTTGTTCAGTTCTAAATAGTCTATCACTAGTTATGGATTGTGTTATGTTTTTAAGTCCACACACTAAAGATTACTGTGTTCAGTACCGCACATAAACAATCACACCCCTCAACGCAGACATCCTTGCACGGCGGTGAAAGGATGCCTGCGTTGGCAGCTAAATTTAGTACCAGGGCAGGAGACAGCACATGGGAGCGCCGTATTCACTAAAATACAGCCCATCCCTGCATTGTGAAAATGACAGAGCGCTGCAGTGCCAATTTTGCCACAGCGTCACGCTCTATCATTTTCCCACAAATATGGGCCTAATCTTTGATAACCCACCCACTCTGCACATACCCCATTGGTGTGCCTCAAGCACACTGGCCAACACTCACTCTGTGCAACTGTGCACTCTTTCTGGCCATTCAACCACTCTTTCTACGTGAGCATTGAAATTGTGGATCTTAAACAGTATTACAACTGGAACAAGCAATCTCATACTCTAGATGGCCATAACAAGGTTTTCTCTTACATCGCTGGATAGAAGCTTCACTATGCAATGCACTCTGCTTTGGGCTTTCTAAGGCTTGTTGTCCACACACCAGTTCATTTATAATGCAGCTCCGCCTGTGCTTTCTGGGGCATGTAAAGTTTACTAATTTGACCCTTCAATCACACATTTTAAAGATCCTCACTGGTTGTCTCTAGGAGACTGGCACCGTCTAAGTAACTGTCTGTAGTTTGCTGTGAGTGTTTAAAATAAACTTTTCTCTTTTGAACAAAAATGAAGTGCTACCACTGATAAAGTTTCTGCACTTAATATGGTTATTCTCTTCAGTGTGAAATTAATTTTCTCGTGAAATAATGAGTGTAGAGCCTGCAGTGAAATTGGACAGCTTATTCTGTGTGCTGTATTTTTTTATCTGCTTTCGATGTAATTATGTTGTGCAGTTTTACTTGTGTTTTGCATCACATACCTTCTATGCTTAGCAAAACTGTATTGTTTCCCATTTTACCACAGAAGAAAGAATTAGGGATTTGTTTGCACTTATCTATATTCACTTTGTGTTTTGTTTTTTTACAAAAAGTGCAAATCATGAGTGAAAGTATCGGTGACCTGGGGATTGTGAAGTGACACTCAGGAAATACAGGGGAAAACTATGTTAAGTGTTATTTCTCCAACTGTGCAAGTCTACTAGGAAAAATATAAGTAACTCTTCATTTTCTGTCCCAGAGCATGTGACTTCTCATCACCTGCCTGACAAGGAGAATACCTTGCATATCTATTTAAGCAGAGATGAATGAGTGTAAAAATACAGATGAGAGAAAAACGGAGCAAAAATCCACTTTACATATGAGTCTGGAAACCCCAGTGTCTGATGGTGGCCCCACCTCATCTCTAAGGAAGACCTGGTGGGTAGACTACTTTGGTCCTGGCTGCCCTATGTAAAATACCATGAAAATCAGCCGTTGCCTCAAACCTGTTTTTCTTAGCTTCAAGAATAAAATTGTTGTCTGTTTCCATTACTTGCTACCAAATTTCCATTACTGAGGATCATCTGTCCTCACTATAACATGAAACATAGCATAACAAAACTCTAAAGTTGAAATTAAAATTATTGTCACATTTTATTAGGCAGCATGGTGGTTATGCTTTAAAGAGTGTACGTTTTAGTTTAAACAAGTTGCCAAAAACACAATTGAAGGCGGCAAACAAATTCTTTTAGCCTAAGCTGGTTTGCTGCAAAATTGCAACACCTTTAGTGGCACAGGTACAAACATAAACACGGCCATTGCGCAGCAGTGAATTCCTACTTACACAAACAAGGCGTCGCTCAATAGAGTTTCCATTTTAGTCAGGACATGCCCCTCATTCCAATCAAATTGGAGAAAAGGGTGGGTTTGCCTCTCACTCACTGAGCACGAATGAGGTGGGTGTTTAGCAATCGTTGCGAGATAAAATATTGCTGTGCACATTGCACTGACACGAGCCTTCAGTGACTCAACCCGGCGAAGATGAACGCTGCCAGGCCTGCTTTATGCGTGCTCCAAAGCTTCAAAGCCCCTTTGTCTTTTGTTCTACATCACACACTACCAAGTTCCAACTCGAAATACATTTATGGTCCATTGTGGGAGTGAGGGGCCTAAAAAGACGTCAAATGACCTTGTAAAAGTCCGTATGCTGTTCGGTTCCACTCAGCTTTTAAGACCGTATAATGGCGCTTTTGTGCTCGCTTTTTTCCTACCCTGCATGTTACAGCTAGTTACTATTGTACCTTAAGCTCCAGTTATTAATTCTGGGTCGGTTGGATGCCAATTGTGCACTTTCTTCTTCTTTTTTTTTTTATTACTTCCAAACAAAGGTCTTTCAGCAAATGTTTTAAATTCAGTCAAAAGGTGATGTGTGTGTTTTTCCTCCCCGGAGGTAACGACCTGTACTAAGGACATACCTTGTAATGAGCATCTCCACGAATCTTGGATCTTCTTTTTTCTTATAAACTGAGTTGTCAGAGGGAATTTCCGCTGGTACGAATGCTTCAATTTGACTGTTGAACAATCAAACGAAGGAGCTTCAATCCAAAGATTGCTTTATATTGTCAACCGCTTAAAGAAGGAAGGCTTTATGGCTGGGTGAATCCATGAGGATTTATGGCCGTGACCTCTATCCAAACGAGATCAATTCCTGCCAGAGACAAAATTCTCTTTGGCGCAATAAAAATTATTAATACATAGAGGTTAAAATTACTAGCAAAATGAACATTTCAATTAAAATGTGAAATCTGATCTCAAAATGTATTTATCCCCACTCATTAACGAGATTACAAAATAACTATATGTCTATTTCTATGTTTACTGTCGTCAACTTCTCTTAGAAATTGCTACCAATAAAGGATAAAGCAATTGACCTCCTCCATGCAAGTTCTTAGCCCAAATTTGCTAGCTGGAGTTCTTAAATATTTTACTTGAAATATTTTGTTTACATTTATCTAATATCTATCTGCTCATTCTAGACATCTCTATGCATTTCACACTGTCTCTTACCCCATTCATCTACAGAGACCGGGGGAGTAGGGGGTGAGAGGCAGTGCCTATGCATGGCTATCTACCTTTCTCATGGACACAGAGAAAGTTGTCTACCTTCCTTCCTTTTGGTGAACATTCTAGCCTCTTACCAAGGAGTCCCACCGGGACTAGCATTTACCCTATGCTTTTCAATCTGAATATGTTCCCTTTGGCATAGCTAATTAGGAATCATGGCTTTGTCTTTTATCTATGCAGATGACACTCAACTGGTAGTAAATTTACATCCACACTCCCTGAGCTTCAACCAGAGTGACAGGAAGAGTTACGGTTCAGACCTGTTGTGGTGATTCGCAGAGCCACAGAAGCCCCAGAAGCCGGAAGCTGGAAGCTGCGGTCCGCTGCATCACAGGAGTGTTGGAGTGCAGAGCTTGGAACCAGGGGGTGACAAGTTAGAGCCAGAGAGGCAGTTGCGTTTGTAGCTGCGGCAGTGAGGAGGCATCAAGGAAGCGATGAGGGAGTGCAGCAGAGAGTACTGCTGCCTAACAGTTACACGCTACGCCAACAGAGAACATGGGAGGAAGGAGAAGCGAGGCAAGGAGAGGCTGCCCGCAGCAAAGAGAGGCAGCTGGTCTGGGCCGGGTTGCCTCCATCTGGGCTGCCTCCATCTAGCCTTCCTGGAGCCCATGGCAACTGAACCCCCTGCTATTGTTGCCCACCTGTCATCTCCTGGGAAAACACCCATACTACAGGCGTAAGGAGAGCTTCAAGGCGGTAATGTGAGGGTAAGGTGAGGGGGACACATACAGCAGCTTGCACCAATGGCAGCTTGCACCCACGGCAGGCCTATTCTTGCCGCTTTTGCCCCCAACCTCGCTGCTCATTGCCTAGCTGATCCTATTGCTCCCCATCTTTTGGGACATTGTACTCACTGATTATTGATTCGGCGATGGCATAACTGGCTGGAGTGTCCTCTTTCCTTCATTTAGGCCAGGCCCAGGCCATTGTCTTGTCCTGTACTGCTCTGGCTCTGGAAGTAGGGAAAAGGAGGGAGTCTCCCTGACAGCGTTTGTCACTGGCCCTTACAGTGCATTCTGCCAGCCCAACTGGTGTTTTGTTGTCTTGCAGGTCTAGCTCACCGTTCTGCCACTAGAAGCAGGGAGAAGAAGGGGTGAGTCTCCTGGTCCGTGACCCCTGCTGTCCGAAGTTCGACTCCTGGTCTTCCCCTCCCATAGCCGACAGCCACCGCTTCATCTTTTGGTCTGACCTGGCCACCTGCCCCCTCGGCCCTTTGCAGCACAGGGTTGTAAAGTGGGGGTCAGGAGGCTTGCGGCATTGGGGTTCATTCCAGTCAGCCCCATAGTGTGTCTCCACCGGAACCCAGCTCTCAACATTGGACTAAGGAATGGGCTGGAATTTCAGTGGGTAAACGGTGAAACGACCCCCGGTGTGAGGTCTGGCTGAGAGGTGCTGTGCCTGGAGCTCCTGGAGAACCTGGAGCTTGGAGCACCTGTAGCAAGTGGGATGCATTAGGCTGCAGGTACCCTGCTAAGAACACAAGCAGCTGGCGTTAGGCCATTGTGGGTTGCCAGGCATTGCTATCCTGCTCTGCTCGTCCCTGGCTGTGGACGGACATGAAGCTGCTGAGCGCTTTTGAGGTGTGTCAGAAGTGGTTTGCCCTGCCTCCTAGGGAACAGCGAATTCAGTCTAGTCCGGAGAGGAAAAGAGAGGGGAGGTCCTTAGAATCTGGGTGGACTGGCCTGTAAGATCATATTGGATATCGCTCCTAAACAAGGTGAGAGGCTTCTTTTTCACCCCTCCACCTTGTCTTGGTAGTTTGGAGGAGAGGCAAAATTATGACCCTAAAGAAATTACACTCAGGGCGTTTGCTCCCAGGAAGGACATGCACACAAATGAAATCCAGTCTCCTTCGGAGTAAGGTCAACCCGGCCCTATGGGTGAAGGGCCAGAATCCAATTTTCGCATTATGGGAAAATGAAAAAATCTCTCAGGAGAAGGCAAAGCTTGACATTCACCTCAGCATGACACCTGGCACGGAGCCAAGTGGAACCCTGTTCAAGGGGGTTTCAAATGAGAGCCCTCCTCCATCGATAGTAGATTGAGGGGGAAAACAGAGGACATAACCTCTCAAGATATCCTTCTACAGAGAATTAAAAACTCACCAAGGGCGATGCCCCTAACCTCTTCCACCTCCTCACCCCTCTTGATAGTTAGCCCTCCTCTGCCTGTAGAAACCTCTGGAGGAGTAGTTAAGTCTGCTGAACCTCTCCAGGAATCCGTTTTCCACTTGAGGGCTACAGGGACTCCAGTCACTGGGCTTCAAGACTTCACCCTGCCTGATTTGGACTTAGACCTGTAGGAGATATGGGTATCAGGTCAAGGACTATTTCTTGCCTTCTGTGGAACCTGTGCCTATGCTTCCACCAACAGGTCTCCATTTGTTTAGCAGTACCCCAACCATCCAAGACTCTGTGTACTCTCACCTATCTGTGACCCCAGTTCTGGTAGTAAATGGTCATTTGCCTAGTTAACACCCAGACCAGGAGGTTAGTTTCTCTGCTTCCCTGAATAGCTTGGAAAACCTGCTTTCCTCAATTTTAAAACTTCTTGATTAATTTGTAGGAGGGTCTGACTGTATTCTCAATTCTGTGACAGCCATCTTGAAGTAACATTCTAAAGATAACAAAGTCAGGAGTTTGAATCAAGGCAACTCGAGATTAACGGCTGCCCCCTGTTGCTACCAAAAGAGCCAGAGAATCCCTTGGTTTGTTCCCGTTTGGAGGTGAGCACACAGGCTGGTAAACCCCAGTATAAAGCAACTATCTATAAAAGGACACTGCCTGATAGCCCAGTAGACTTCATACAATTTATTTTTGACCCTTGCTCGGTTAAGAGTAAACCTGTCGGCAAAGTCTAATCGGACAGAACAGGAGGTATTCCCAATATTTAAAGCCTTGTCTAATCTGAGAAATTGCTCTCCGGAGTCGTCTGCTCCTCAACCAAGAGTAGGAGAGAAAAACAAGAAGAAAAAATCTAAAGGTTTGAAAACACCATGTCAAAGAATTACGAAGAAAGGCAGAAGGAAAGTACACTTCTCTGAGACAACAGATTCCAACAAAAAATGCATGGGTACACCTAGCATGATTTCTCCCTCCTCTTTGGCGATAGGGAACACATCTGGAATTATTGGAGCAGCAGCCAGGGAGCCAGGAATGCAGTCCGAGAGTGAGCATTTCTTTGTCTACCCCCCTGGTCCGTCTCCAGAATTGAATCTATCAGCTCCAATTTTTTCATTCCCCGAGCTGAAGGGGGTCTCCAATGGCCCTGTATCTTTGGAAAGCCTTCCCGTACCTGGATGCAATGCCAATATATATAGTAGACTTTGATGCAGATTTAATCTTGAATAGATCAACTTTGTTAAACTGCTTCTTGGAGTGTGGCCCATTGAGGTCAATCCAAAGCCGTCACATTGACCTTGTTTCTTTATTGTATTCTAATGTAGGCTTTAAGTCAAGAATTTCCTTTTTGCTTTAAACACTTGTCTAAACTGGTCCTTCGAAATGCTGATATTTTGCAGTGCTGCAGGATTGATGTGGTGCCCTATCTGAATTTGAATCAGTCAGGGGCTAATGGGGGGTTGGTAGTGGAAAAGAACAAAGATGATTACTTGTCACAGGAGTCACCCAACTCTAAGGATCTGTATGTGTTCAGGCCCAGGGTAGATTTGCAGGACTTGACAGTTTCCCTTGCAGGGAATTGTAGGCAGGTGTCACTGCAGGAAGTTCCAACCACCCGACCAAAAAGGCATTATTGGTCTGGATGGGTGGGGTTGGCTCCCGAGTGCCTTAAACCAGGCACAGGGGGCCTAGGGTCATGTTATACCCTCTCAACTAGCTTCAGCCTAATAATTGTCTCATGGAATGTGTCAGGGGTAAAATATTGTAGGAAGAAGTTACTGTGTCTCAGCTCTTTAAGCCCTGACTTGATTTGCCTTCAGGAGACATGGTCTGATAGGGATTTATTGTGGGATGATTATTATGTTATAGACTGTAAGGCCACCTGTTTTAGAAGGGGGCATGCTAAAGGGCGAGTCGCCTGATTGCTGTCAACTAAACTTAAGTGGAATTATGATTGTTATAAAGACCCTAGCAACCTTTTCATGGCCTTAACCCTTCAGGTTCATAATACGACTTGGGGCTCTACTCCCCTGTTACTGGTCAACGCCTATATTCCCCCCAAAGCAGTTTATGATGCCTTGTTGAAGAAGGTTTTTGCCTATTTAGAAAAGGCTCTAAATAGTGTGTATCCTCCCTATGTAGTGCTAATCGGAGACTTTAACTGCAACATTTCCAATGACACTTTGAGCCAAGTCCATGAGGTCGAGAGAGAGGAAGCCCTACAAATTCCACCCTGTTTTTCTCCCCTCAATAAGAACAAATAAGAGAGAGAAACTTCTACTTGATCTCCTTAGGAGAAATTATTGTATCATAGCTAATGGAAGGTCTCCCTCGGATTCCCCAGCCTCCTTTGTACATGTTTCTCCAAGGGGAATGGCAATATTAGATTACCTGGTGTTAGGTTATACTTCTTTTTCTTTGCTAAATGATTTGAAGATTATAAATACCTCTGTTTGTGACCACAATTTGCTTATTTTCTCATTGGAATTGAACATGCTAATGATGGGGACCTGGGAGTTGGGTGAGTCAACCCCCATGTTTGATAATAAGACAGGGAGGGTCCAGTGGGATCACAGAAGGATCTGAGGCATGTCAGAGACCTTAGAACTTGCTGTTGCTGAGTTGGATAACTGGGAGAGGAATGAATTGCAAAATTTTGCAAACCTTAAGAAGCAGCTGCTAATTAGCTCTTCCCTAAGATCTCCTAAAAGTAGACACATGGTGATTCTCCATCCATTACTTGTCCTGAATAGGAAAATTCATTATCTAGTCAGAATTCAGTAATTAGAGTATTCATCTGAATGAAACTCCAGGGTGGGCCTGTTAAAAAGGAGAAGGAGGCACTTGAAGGCCCATCTCGCAAGAGACTCCTGGGCAAGCTTTGGATCGACCTCAGGGAAGCAGCGGTAAAGGCTCAGGTTAGATGTTTTTGGTCATTGGTTGGCGAAGGCTGCAGGTCAAGAATGCGTTCTTCCCCTGTGGCCATATCTGAAGCTCATTAGACTGAATTTGTTGCCACCCTTTATGTATCAAATGGGGTTGAATTGCTCCGGCTTCCCAAAAGTGATGGGTCACAATCCACTGATCCTCCTACAGTAAAGGAGATAGAGCTGGCCATTTGTGCTATGCTCCTCTTCACCGCAATGAGTCTTGACGAATTACCCCTTTCGGTTATAAAACAGGATATTTGCTCATGGAGTAAGATTTTCTTCATTGCTTTTAGAAGGTGTTTCCTTTCCAGAAGTATCCCACCCTCCTGGGTTGATAGTATCATTTTGCCTGTATTTAAGAAGGGCGATCGTACCTGTCCAGCCAACTAACGGCAGATTGCGCTCTGGGAAGCAGTGGGGAAAATCTTTGCTAAATGTCTGCTTTCCAGATTATTTATTTGGGCTGAGGAGAACAATATCATTCCCTGGAGCAAACGGGGTTTAAGCGTAATCATAGCACTTTGGATAATATTGCAACATTACAAGTTATCACCGAAAAGTAAGTGAAAGTAAGAGGTGGAGGGGTCTATGTTGCATTTATAAACTTTTTAACAGCTTTTGACAAAGTGGACAGAGACTTGCTATGGGGAAAGCTGGCTAGCTTGGATATCCCTAATATTCTTTTGAGCTAGTGATGGCACTTCACTCCTCCACTTGGTGTAGAATATTTTTTGGGGGATAAAGGTTTATCCCAGGAGATTCCCACTCTTAATGGATTAAAACAAGGATGCCTTTTGGTGCCTTTGCACTTTTCTTTATATATTTCAGATCTCCCCTCTTTCCTTTCCCAGAGCAAGGGCTTTCACCCGCAAATCAGCAGAAATTCAGTTTGTCGTTTACTATATGCTGATGGCATCATAATTATTTACTTAACCCCCAAAGGCCTAAATAACCATCTTCAGTCTTTGTCACAGCATACTGAGGCCCACTTTTTAAAGCTGAATGCTTCGAAAAGCAAGGTTATATGCTTCCATGGAAACAAAAAAAATGAAGTCCCCTAATTTTTACTTGTCCCTACGAACTCAAAAGCTGGAAATAGTGAATTCTTACACTTTTTTGGGGAAAATAGTGTGCGGGAATCTTAGCGACAAAGCACACATAGAAAAAATTAAATCCAAAGCAGGCTGTCAGGCCAGAAGCCTAGGGGTCTTGTGTATGGCCACTGGGAGGAGGCATTTTGCACACCTTTTAGCAGTCTACTGAGCAAAAATTCCAGCATCCCTCTTATATGGCCTAGAATTGATTGACTTCTCTAAAAGTTTTTTTTTATTTGATGGGAGGTAAAACCCTTAGAAAACTCTTGTCTGTTAATTCAGCTACTTCTGTGGCAGCCTTAAGGCTGGAACTGGGATTAGGAAGTGTGTTCATTCAGGGCTTAGCAGGGGTTATACACTGGGTTGCTTGCCTCGCAAGGAGTGAGGATAAGACTTTAAGGTCCTTGCTGAGGAAAGAAATTCTGGTGAATAATAATTTCAGGTAAACCATCTGTAAGAATTTCTCCTATGCTTTAGAAAGGCTGGACTTAGACTGCAATCAGGTCCTGGCTATTACCTCCTCTCAATTGAAAATTGGCTTGAAACAGGCTACGTGGTCTTGAAGATTTCGATTGGACACAGAATGTTGTTCAAAAAAGAGATCTTTTCTGAATTTACAGACTCTTTAATAGTAAAAATAACGCAGAACCTTATATCACATGGAATCTACCACATGGGGTTAGGCGTTTTTGGATGCTGCTTTGCCAGGGATTGCTTCCTTTGAATGTTCTTTTGGCAAAGTAGCGTAACCAAAGACTTAAATCATGTTCTATTTGCCTGCCTGTCCCTTGTTTCATTTCGGCGTAGGTGGCTAACACCCATTTGTCTCCAACTTTCTATACTAGATGTACCAGAGTTTCTTCGAGCCTTATATGATCCTCCCAATGAATTGTTCTGTTTTAGAATTTTTTATTTTTAAAAAATGTTTCTTATATTTATTTTAAGCATATGAAATTTAAAGATGGTGTTTTATGGTGCGCTGTCTATCAAGGTAGCAGGGTGGGGGTGTTTTGGGATTTCTATTAATGTAAGGACCATGGAAATCTACATACCTGTTAGAAATGGGGTTTCTGGTTGGCTAGCGTATGCAACTAAGCCAGACAGAACCCACCACTCTAATAAGAACAAAGGAGTTATACACCCAAGATAACCCCTTCTCACCCCTTGGTAGCTTGGCACAAGCAGTCAGGCTTATTCCAGAGGGAATGTGTAAAGTGTTTGTACAACACACACAACACATGTGACACAATAAATACACCACCAAGGGAATGCTACAAGTTATATAAGTTATATAAAAATAAACTGCATTGCACATAAATCATTAGACAAAAAACAACATTTATATATAATACCTTGCTACACAAGCAGTTGTCAGAGCATCACAGAGTTTACTTGCACTCTGTGAAAGCAAGCAATCGTCAGGTAGACATATAGGTTACTAGTATTCTGCAAAACCAGCAGTAGTCAGGTTGACAGTATCACCAAAAGGCACATGTCAGAATAAACATATTCCCAGAAATGCCAAGACATTATCATGAATGCCCATAAAATGAAACATTCCCATCTGGCACAGAAATGTCATAAAAGATACATTGAAGTGCATATCCTGTAACATGCCAACACTGAACAAGTTGCACCATGCTACAACATTGTAGTGAGTACAAAAAGTTATAAGTTATAAAGTTATAAAATAATGTTTTAGATATGGTAGGATGTAGTTCGTAATGGTATAGTACGCCCTCCCCTATGTGGGAGATTGGGGATGGAATGTTCGGAAGGTGGTAGGGATCTGGAGTGCATGATAGAATGTTGAGAGTTGACAGAGAAGGAGGTGAAGGAAGGCACAGAGTGGAGAAGAAGCAATAAAGTCAGATCTGGAAGTAAAGGAGCCTGGAGTGGACTTTGTAATACTGGCGACGAGGAGTGCATAAGGGGGCACATTCTTCTCCACCCCTTTTCAGGTTGGTGAGACCTGTCCTGTGTTCTTCTGAAGTGAAATCTAGATGTCAGAAGAATAACTTGGAGTTTTGGGTATATACCGAGAGCAGACAGGAGAGCCGGGTTGGTTTGACTATAAACTATTAGCCGGAGTTAACATTCTGTTGTGAATGAAAGCAAACAAGAATGAACTAAACGGAATACGAACAGGGGTTCTATTTCTGTCTGTATTACTTACATCGGTGGCAGTCGGCCTTCGTCAGTTTCACAGTGTCGGACACGGCGTGTTGAGATTTAGCAGCAACGGCGGTTTGCTTTGATCTTCGCAAAATCGATTGCGCGAGTGCCGTGTACTTCAGGCGGGTTCACGGTGTCAAGCGCGAAGTATTGCTGTTTGGCACACGGGACGAACGGCGTTCTGAGTTGTTTTCCTCAGAATTCGTGTGCACGAGTGCCGCATTCTTCAGCCCTGACTGGAATTTCCAGCTGACAAGACGAGCGGCATGTTACTTTAATATCCGTGTGTTGTTAATTCGACGGCGAGGGTTCGAAGTGCTTCACGCCTGACTGGAATTCCATTGCAGCTGGGGTTGAAGCACAAACAAAGAGAAAAGGTCAAACGGAGTTCGACGTGCACGGCTCACAGCACTGGAGGCGAAACTAGTTGTCTTTGAATTTCCCAGAGACGCACCAGGATTGAACGGCAAACCGTAAATTAATCGCTGACAGGCACGGCAAACCGTAAATTAATCGCTGACAGGCACAGCAATTTTGTCTGTCAAGAATTATACATTTGCCTGTTAACATTCACGCTGACAGGCACAGCCTTTCGACATTATTGAAACTCTTCCACTAATTAATTTTGTTTACTTGTTGTTTAACTCTTACAGGTACAATTTTGATCTTTGATTTCGAAAGATATTTATACAGAGTGAGTTGTTGCGCCAGCACAACCTGTTTGGTGGTATTCTCTGATGTAACTTGGTTTAATCTCATAGTTCAGTTTTATTTGAAGTGTTCTGTGAGCTTGTATTTTGACCTTGACAATGGCAGCAGCAGGAATGTCACAACCAGTTCCATTTTTGAATGAAATGGGTGAACCAAACGTACCGTGGAAAGACTGGTTTAAGATTTTTGAGTCTTACTTAATTGCAATTGGAGGGGATAAATTCAATCCCATTAGGAAGCAACATATTTTGCTTCATAATCTAGGAACTCATGGGAGGAAAATATACGAATCCCTCCCTGATCCAGTCTTCCCTGAAGGGCAAGCCCCAGATGAGTATGTTATTACATACTCGAAACTAGAAAAGCAATTTGGGGATAGAGTCATTGTAGTATTAGAAAGACATAAAAAAAAATCCCGGTGTCAAAGCAAGCAAGAAAGTGTAATGAGCTATATAGCAGCCTTAAGAGGATTGAGTACGTTATGTGAATTCGGAGAATTAAATGATTCTCTAATTAGAGATCAATTAGTTCGTTGTACCAACAACATTAAAATACAAGAAAAACTGTTGCAGAAACAGCCAGGTATGGAAGAAGCAATTGAATTGGCCAAGTCAATTGAACATACGGCAATTTATCTACAGGAAATTAATTCCCCTTCCCCTGATACACATATAAATGAAATAGTGGAGGAAGTAAAAGAAGAGAAAATTCTTAAAATTAAATGTAATGAGAAGCAACCCCAAAAATATAATGTGAACAGAATGAATTTTACTTGTTTTCGCTGTGGCAGTAACAATCACCTTGCCAATTCCATGTCCTGCCAAGCTAGATCTGCGATTTGCAGGAAATGCAATAGAAGAGGTCATTTTGCAAGGGTATGTAAAGAGAGTTCCAAGTGTGGGGATAACAAAAAATCTGAAGAACTACCGCAATTAATGAAAAAAATTATCTTGCAGGTCAATTGTGAGGATAAGATCAACACCCAATACCGCGTATGTACAATTGCAATTGATAATGAGAACATAAAAATGTATGCTGACTCATGTTCCCCTATTACCATAATAGATGCAAAGAACTTTCACAAAATTCAAAAAAGTAGTACAATAGTGCTACAGAATCCTGATATAAGCCCGAAGGGTTACAACAGAGATCCAATAAATTTGAAAGGCATGTTTAAAAGTATCATTTCCTTTAAGGACAGATCCACGGTTGGGAAAATATATATTGTAGAAAAAGGTTCCAAACTTTTAGGTTGGCAACATCAAAAAGAACTGGGGATAACATTAGATCCCAATAATCCTGAACAAGTTCTGTGTGTTGATAATTCTGATTCTAATTTGGGGGAAACTTTCATTCAAGAATTTCCTGATATTTTTTGTGAACGGTTAGGACTACTCAAAAACTTTCCACATAAAATCAAACTCAAGCCCAAAAATAAACCCATTGTGCATAAAACCAGACCTATCCCACACTTGCTGAAGCAGCTAGTGAAAAAAGAATTAGAAAAATTAGAGTCTCAAGGAATTATTCAACCCATCGAATGCTCCGAATGGTTGGCCCCCATTGTGGTGGCCAAGAAAAGTAATAACAATGAAATCAGAATTTGTGTGGACTTAAGAGACCTAAACAAAAATATTTGGGTTGAGAGGCATCCTCTTCCAAGAATACACAAAATACTGAGCACTATGGGGGAAGCTTCATACTTTTCTGTATTAGACCTCTCGAGTGCATATCATCAAGTTGAACTGCATCCGGAGTCCAAATGGCTAACAGCATTCACCACTCCATTTGGATCTTACATGTTCAACAGGATGCCTTTCGGGTTAGCATCAGCTGCAGCGGTTTTCCAAAAAATCATGCAAAACATCCTAGGCAATGTATCCAATACGTTATATTTCCAAGATGATGTACTGATATATGGAGCAACAGAAACTGAGCATGATAAAATACTTAGGCCCGTATTTATACTTTTTTTAGCGCTGCATTTGCGCCGGTTTTTGACACAAAACGGCGCAAACCTACAAAATACAATGGTATTTTGCAAGTTTGCGCCGTTTTTGCGTCAAAAAACAACGCAAATGCGGCGCAAAAAAAGTATAAATACGGGCCTTAGAGTTGTCCTAGGAAAATTAAAAGCAGCAGGTCTCACATTAAAGGAAGAAAAGTGTAGACTGAAAGTAAATTCGGTGGAGTACTTAGGGCATGTTATATCTAAGATGGCTTTAAACCCAAAGTTTCCCTCGTTGACGCAGTAATAAATGCCAGTGCACCAAAAAACAAAGATGAGCTAAGATCCTTCCTTGGCCTTGCCGAATTTATGGCTAAGTACGTAAAAAAATTCTCAAAAGTCTCAGCAGATCTTAGAGAACTGTTGAAAAACAAAGTTCCTTATGCATGGAACGATAGCCATGACAAAGCGTTTAAGGAAATCAAAACGGCCATTGTGAATGCTCCATATTTATGTAATTTTGACCACCATAGGAAAACTTTCCTTACAACCGATGCCAGCAAGTTAGGTCTGGGGGCAACCTTATCGCAAATTATTGATGGAGAGGAAAGGATAGTAGCATTTGCTTCAAGGACTTTAAACAAGGCGGAGGCCAATTATTCGATAATTGAAAGGGAGACTCTTGCATGTTTCTGGGCAGTAAAACATTTAAAATTTTTGCTGTGGGGCACTCAATTCACAATACGCACTGACCATAAACCGTTGGTATATATATTTTCTACCAAGGGGTTTAATAATAGCACACCCCGGATAGCTAGATGGATTCTAGCTTTGGAAAATTTCTGTTTTTCAGTGGTGTATTTACCAGGGAATAAGAACTGTGCAGCTGATTTCCTCTCAAGAACCTCGTTGGACTGTATAGAAAATTTCGACGCTATAGAATACCCTATTTTAGCGGTTGACTTACCATCCATAAGTGATGAGTGGAAGTCTGCTTATCAACAAGATAATTCATTAGCGCTGTTAAGGATGAAGGCGAGAGAGGGATGGCCCGGGATAAAAAAAGATTTAGAGGACATCAGGAATGACAAAATCATACCTCCTCGTAATCTCAGACAAAAAATTATAAAACTTGCTCACGAGGGTCATCTTGGAAGAAGTCTTACTAAAGCCTGAGTAAGAGAAAGATTCTGGTTTCCAAACATGGATTCTATGATTGAGAATGAAGTTAAAGAATGCTCCTTTTGTGCTCTAAGTCACAAGTCAATGATAATACGCAAGACACCCATTTCCCCAGTACAGATTCCTGCCAAGCCATGGATTAAATTAGCGTTAGACATCATTGGACCCCTTAATTATACGGGTCTACCTACAAAATTTGCGACTACCAATCGCACTGGATCACAACAAAGTTAGTTAACCTAATTACCACAGAATCAGTCATCAACTTCCTGAAAAATGTATTTAGCATAGAGGGAATTCCAGAAGTTCTCATAACGGATAATGGGGTCCAATTAACTTCAAGCCCAATGAAGCAGTTTTTGGATTCAATTGGGGTAAAACATCACACCACAGCTTTATATTGTCCCAGAGCCAATGGCTTAGCAGAACGGGCCAATAGAATGATAAAAGAATGTATCCAATTAGCAAGTGTTAACAAATTGAATATTGAGAATGCCATTAGAGAAATGTTATGGGCATATCATACCACTCCCAACTCGATTACAAAGATCTCACCTTTCTCAGCATTACGAGGCAGAGAACCATGTACTAAATTCTATCCATCATGGTTGGGTGGGGGCAGACGGTGTAAGAATACTTTTCCAACTACCAGTACAAATGTAGTGAAGTACTAGGAAGGTTATAAGGAAAGGTATAATGCCAAATTTGGTGTTAAAGAACAATGCTGGAAAGTGGGGGATAAAGTTATGATCAGAAAACCAGTTGGTTACTCGGGAAGGGGTGGAGGGATACCAAATTCATGGGACCATTTTGCATTTCGGAAGTGAAGAAGAATGTTGTTATTTTAGAAAATGGACAGTGCTGGAGCATGGACAGAGTTGCAAAATATGTACCTCTTACTGCCAAGGTCACGGACAAGAGTTTAACATGGAAGGAACCAACGCGGATGGAGATCAGGGACGATGTACAGAGAATTCCAAGTAGTCGGATGACCAAACCTCCGATGTGGAGTAAGGATTACACTAAATAGCCAACAGTTATATGAATCACGATTATTCTAGGATTTATCATATTGTTAAATATAATCTATTCTTTCCAATGAAAATTTCCTTCCCCTACTGTTTTGGATATTTTATTGTGCGGGGAAGATGTGTTATATTTGAGTTCAATATATAAGTTAATGAGTTACATGTATATAGTTCCATGAAGATACAGTCATTAGATAAATATAGTACACCCATCCCTCCCAACAAGGCGAGACAGCATATGACAGAATTAGGGTGTAAAGGATGCTGCAGGTAACTTGGGGGCACGTATGCCCTGGGAAATTACAATCATCGCTAGGACCATCTTCTATACCAAGGTTCCTGTGGCCCTACGTGTCTTTCAACAGGTGCATGGTAATTGTCAAACTCTCTTACGGAGCACAGGAGCCTCTGCGCTTCTATTAGTGTAAATACAATATTTTTACGGTGTCCAGGGTAACAACCCTTCTTCCCTTATGGGGGGGCTGCTACCACCAGGAATGCAGCACCATGACTGTGGGGGGGGGGAGGTGGCCGTATCCTGTTGGCATTTTTCCCCACACCAAAGAAAGAAAAGAAATAACCCAGCAGCCACTGGTGTGCATTCAGCAGGGCTGCAATCTGCCACCAAGCGCTGCAAATGGACTCCCAGTGCTATGGGAATATGGGGAAGCCCTCTGTGGGCTTCCCAATGCAGTACTGCACATGGGAGAGTCCGCTGCCCATGAGTATGTGGCACAGCAGCTCCTGGTAATCCTGCTCATTTCTACTCCTTTCCCTCACAGAGGCACAAGCAAAACCTGCAGCCACCGTGTCCACACTGGGCAGCCACTTACTTCAGCGGCTTCTCCTCCACCCACTCTTGCTTTGGGAGCGCCCCTGGAGCCATAAGGGAGGAAAATATGCGGGGTTCATATCCTCTTGGTCTGAGGATGAAACCTAGCACAATAAACGTCAGTGTGACTTTGAAGGTATAAAGCTGAAGAGGCCTTTGTATATGTATATCCATTTACTATGCCAACATGCAGAGGTTGGGAACCTTCCTCTGGGTCTGGAAATATCACATTGATTTTATGTATGCATGAAACTTTGGTACTAAATTGTGTCCCAAAGTCTAGTAGTGGCATCAACACAAGTCTTTGATAGGGGTACTGATTTTAGAGTATCATTGTTTGGTAACCCTTGGGTTCGTTGTGTGAACTTTCATTAAATATTCCCCGATGTAGCTAAATAATTTACTCATTGTACTGCTTCATAACATGAGGCTACTGACTATAGAGTAAATTCTACCCACACCACCACTATTGGTATTTTAGCTACAGTAGTACAGTCAACAAATATCTCTGCATTCCCTGTTATGTTTTGTGAATAGCCCAAACCCAAACTAAATAAAGACAGCTTCACCTGACCCCTACCAACTTCAGGAGAATCTTACCAATGCCTGGCCTCTGGTATAGTAAGTAATCACAGGTATGTAACTTGTGTCCAAGATCATCCTTTTTCTTTGACGTCTCAGGCATTGTTGCTGATTATTAAAGAACCAGTTAGATGCAAAATATAAATTTGGAGTTATAAAAAAGTGACGTCTCTTCGGATTAGCTGTCCTGATGTGGCTAAAGAAAAGTATTCTCCAAATTGCTTGAAATGTGAAATGATGTAAGCATCCAAATGGGAGTCCCATAGTCTTCTTTGGGCTACTTTGTGGTTTTATACCATGAAGTAACAACTCATAGTTGACTGGAAATTGTTTGGCTGTATCGATCTTCCCTCTCATCTTTATCAGTTCTTCTTCACAATTTTGAAAATCACAATCCTAACCAATCCTTAAGCAAACTTGATGTAATTTGACTTACTCAAAAATGACACTGACGCATTTCTTAATATTGAAGCCATCACAACTAGTGATAGAAAGTGAAGAACTTTATTAGGTATTGGTAAATAGACCCCACCGCAGAAGAGGAAGTGGGGGTTAGCGGCAGTGGTAGCTGGATCTGGATTGTCTCTTTGATAGACATTAGGTAGAGCATGGCTTGTAGAAGTTTGCTTCTCCTCTTACCCCACCAACCCAGCTACATTAAGACATATTTAATCAGCCAATTGTGGTCTACTACATGGATTATCTAGTACATGGATGCAGGACGAAGGTCTGTGGCATTCTTTTTTCTGAAATGTAATCTTTTTCCCATTGTAATCTTCAGGCTCATTCATGCCCATTAGTAAGTAATTCCTGAGAGTACCTTACCTCACAGTGTGTCACCGTTGTGTGTGATTACCACAATACCACAACTCTGTGTTCTTTCCTTTCCTTTGGCATATAGAAAGCTTGTTCATAAAAAATAACTCTCATATTGGTAACAAAGTGGTTATCTCAATAATTTTAGGAGCAGACAATTACTATTTTTTAAATTTAATTATTTCTACTCAGTTATCTCTCAGTTTTTTGTACTCAGTTGTCTTGGGCTTTACATATACTACATGAGTCAAGATGATGAACCTTTATCTGAATAGGATTGAGACATAGTTGACTTATGCACTTTGAGTCACCTCTGTACAGATCTGCATTCATGTGCATAGCGATATACACAGATATTTTGTAGTTATTGTGATTTGTGGCCATTAGAAGTTTCAGTTTCTATGTGCACTATATATTACTCACTGTGTACAGACCATTTTGAGTGCTGAAATCTCTCCCAAAGTAGTTTTAAGATTTGCACCATTCATTTTTTGGGTCGTAATTTATTTAAAAATGTTAAACCTACTGACAATCAATATGTACAAATGAACTGGATTGGTCCACCTACATACTTGCATGGTATGCTAATAAATGAACCCAATGGCTCAGTGGAATAATGCATCAACTGTAAGGACCAGTGTTTGACCGCATGCTAAAATGTTTGTTTTCTTGGGAAGTTGAAGGATCCAATGAAGCATCTGGGAAGATGAAGGATCCAATGAGGCGTCACACTTGTCAAGGTACAGTAAGTTATTTATGAGTGTCTCCACACCAGGACGGAGCAGCCAGACAACATTCAAGCAACCAGTTTACTCCACATTCTAGAACCCCACCCACACCAATATTCAGTGATTTGTATGGAAGTAACACATACTCTCTAAACAACAAATATGTTGAAAGTATAAGCTAAAGGTAATATAATCACAGTACATAAATAGCACACATGTCATAGTAAAACACTTAATAACATTTGTTAGACCCGGCATCCTTGGCATTGTTTTCCCCGTAATAGTCCGGCTTCAATCCTTCTGTTTTACGGACTTCATTTTGCTGGTTTTAGGACTCTGCACAATGTACCACTTATCAGCAGTGCAAAAGTGCTTTTGCTCTCTCCTTAAAACTCTGGAGAATTGACTTACACTCAACTGGGATATTTCATTTACTTGTAAGTCCCTAGCAAAGTGGCACTACCTATGACCAAGGCCTGTAAATTAAATGCTGTTAGTGGGCCTGCATCACTGATTGTGATTGTGCCACCCACTTAAGTAAGCCTTTGTGCATGTCCCAGGCCTACCCTTGCAGCCAGTGTGTCCAGTTTCAAACTGCCATTTCAACCTGACAAAATAAACCCTCTGCTGGGCCCATACCTTCCTTTATAAAACATGGAAGGCTCCTCTAGGGTAGGCCCTGGGCAACCCAGAGGGTAAGGTGTAGTATAAATAAAAAGTTGGACATGTACATTTTAGGTTTAAAGGTCCTGGTAGTGAAAAACTCTTAAATTAATTTTTCACTACTGCAAGGCCTATTTCTACTATGGGATAACAATGTAGAGTTGCCTTATTACATTTAAAAAGCTGTATCTTGGGAACACGTAACTAGCTCAGGTTTGCTGTCTTTTGAATTGTAATGAAAAATCTTCTCATAACAAAGTCGGATTTTAACATATAATTTTGAAAATGCCACCTTTAGAAAGCTGATATTTTCCATCCCTGGCCATGTAATGCCTGCAGCCTGCATCTAGGTCACATGATTGGGTGTAGCTGACATTTCAGCTTTGTGTATTCCTCCTAGATAGCTGCACAAAATATAGAGCTTAGGAGTGCCTAGAATGGACATCAGTGGAAGGATGTGAGGGGGGAGCTGGGCACAGACCTATTTGCACTTCAATAGGCTGGGTCCTGCCTCCAGACAAAGGGCTGCATATCCCATATAGGTAGTCTGGAGCAAGGGAAGGGTAGGCAGGAAACCTGTGCACTTCAGAGGGAAGGCTCTAGAAGCTTTACTTCAAAGGTGGCACCTGTTATAAATTGTGGACTTCAGATACCAACTCTTCAGCACACTTCTGGACCTGTGGAGACTCTGCCTAGAAGAAGGACTTTGTGCAGCTGAATGGACTTACAGTCTTTTGGACTCCTGCCCTGCTGGTCTACTGCCTTACTAGACTACTGCCTTGCTGGATTGCTGCCCTGCTGCCCCCCTGCCTGAATCAGAGGGATTGGACCTGCACCTGAACCCAGGAATCCCAGAGTGTCTCCAAGGGCTAGTCATCTGGCCTCCTGTGCAGAGCCAAAGGGATATAACAGGCTCCCAACTATCTGAATCAGCACCCAGATGTACCTGGAGCATGCCCCTGACCCCCAAGTGGTGCTCCTCAGGTCCAGGATGCTTGGTGTGTCCTCCTTGTAGTGGAGCTTTTTGGGCTTATGGTAAATGTGCTTGCTGATGCAAAAACCTATTTGTTTGCACTGCCTGCCAATGCGAAGTTCTGTCAACCCGACCACTACACTACAGCATTGACTGCTCTCGTGGAGCACCACCGCCAAACTCCGGCCTGACTGGTGCAGATGGCCCATTGAAGAATAAAGGAAAAAAACTGGCATGGAGGAAAAGAAGGCTGAGAGGGCCCTGACAAAGTAGAAGGCAGAGGCTTGCAGAGCCTTGGAGGATAAGAGACTAGCCAAGGAGGATAGGATAATCCCCCATGAGTTAAGTCTCACAGAACCAAACAGGTGGAGACTAGCACTAATGGTGGCAGCAATGGATACAAGAAGGTGAATATTTCGAAGGGTCTGGTGCCTGACTTTATTTTGGGTGATGGCATTGACACGTAGTTTGAAGCTTATGAGCTAGCTTTATATTGGTGCGTAATATCCCTGAAGAGGATTGGGGAGATAGCCTTAAGAAGGAGGGACAGCCTTTTAGCCCTAGAGAAGGGGGACATGATGAGGTATCCCCCCATGAAGGAAACCATTATCTGGAAATATGGCCTCACCCCTGAAAAGTGCAAGCAGAAGTTTAGGGACAGCCAAAAGCTGGCCCATCAGTAATGGGTTGATTGTGTGGGTTCCTTTTGCAAAGCACTGGTTGGTTGGGGGAAGGGCAAACACTAAAGTTTTACCAGGGGCTGTAAAGTGGTTGCAAGAGAACACCTGATATAGATATTGGACCTCAGATACCAACTCTTCAGTACAGTTCTGGACCTGTGGAGGCTCTTCCAGGAAGAAAGACTGCTGTGCTGCTGAAAAAACTGCCACTCTGTTGGACTGCTGTGTGCTAGACTACTGTCCTTCTGGACTGCTGCCTTGCTGCTTTGCTGTCCTCCTGCCTGAGTCAGAGGGATTGAATTTGCACCTGGATCCAGGATTCTAAGAGTGACTCCAAAGGTTAGTCTGATGGCCTCAGGATCAGAACCATAGGGACATGACAATCACCCAACCACCTGGATCTACACCCAGACCCAGTTGGTGCATTTCCTGACCCCCAGGTGATGTCTCTCAGGTTATGGACCCTTGCTGTGACCTCAGTGGAACTGAAGTGAAGTTTTTTGGCTTTTTGTAACCGCAAATGGACCCATTGGTGCCAAACCTTTGTTGCTCACACTTCCCCCAACATGAAGTTCCATCTTGTCAACCATTTGCTCTACAGGATCGACCGCTCGACTGGAGCGCCACCGCAAAGCTCTGACCTGACCCTTCACACTGACTGCAGGATCAAAAAATAGGACATTTTGCACCTTTAGTCTAGCTTTATTTGTTACATTTTGCTCTATTATTCTAAATTGGTGTGAGATTTTTCCTTTTGTTGTGTTTTCACTTTGATTTTCTGGACCCCTACAAGTGAGAAAGATAAACCCACATTCTGTACTTTTGAGCGATGGTAATGTGTGAGAATATAGGAAAGTGACACAAGTATCAACATGCCTCACAAAAGAAATGACCAGAGTCAAGGGATGTGATTGTATATCACTGAATTCACTAGTGTTGCATCAGAACCAAGGGCCAGATGTAGCAAAAATAAAAATTGCGACTCGCATTTTGCGAGTTGATGCGACTCGCAAAATGCGAGTCGCAAATTGGAATGCCAGAAAAAAAAGCGATCCGATTTTGCGACTCGCAGCCGGACTCGCAACGCTGTGTGCGAGTCCGCAGTTTGCGAGGTCGCTGTTTGCGAGTGTGCAAAAAACGAACTCGCAATTAGCGAGTGGGTGTCGCAAATTGCGATTACCTTCAAAATTGCTTGCAGATGCAGCAGAACACTCCAGAAAGCATACCAGAACACTCTGGAAACACTTCCTGGCACATAATGATGACATCACAGCCAGGAAGTTAACAAATACACCTGGGAGGAGGGCTCAACAGTGAGCAGTGTCTCTGCCGCTCACAGTAGGGTGCTGAGGAGTGGTAGGCACAGCACCATGGACGCAGCAGGGACCAGCCAGGCTGGCAGGAGGGGCAGGAGATCATAGATAACAGCCAGGACAGATTAATGTGGCACATGGCGTTAATGTGCCACATGACTGGTTGGCATTTTCCTGCCCATGGACAATTTCAACTTGTATATAGTTTCTTCATGACATTAATAAAACAGTTATTTTTGTTCCACTTAACAAATGGTTAATAGGTGAGTATGGTGGGAGTTGACACGTACCGTCCAAAATATTGCATTGCAATGTGGTCCCGTCTCAGTCTGCCTTGATTAGCTAGACTCCTATCCCCATGATGGCGATGTGGTTGTTCTTGCTCTTCATCATCAGGATCTGGGTCTGCAGGGGTGAGAGGTAGCCCACGTCGGGTGGCTATGTTGTGGAGGATGGCGCATGCGACCACAATTTTGAAAGCAGTAATGGGGGTGTATTGGAGGGCGCCTCCACTGCGGTGGAGGCATCTGAATCTTGCCTTCAGCAGTCCGAAGGTGCGCTCGATCAGGTTCCTGGTCCTCTTATGCGCACTGTTGTATTGCCTCTCTCATTCAGTTCTGGGTGTTAAAAACGGAGTCATGATCCAAGGCCTGAGAGCATATGCACTGTCACCTGTTGGGCACAAAAGTACACGGTTAGGAAGTCCAGATTGTCGTGCACAGTGACCTGTGTGTATGGCTGCAAGTGTCTGTGGCTCTACCTAGGAGGTAACCGCCTCCAAATTCCCCACGTTCCAGGCGTTGATGTATCCCACTATGCCTAAAAATGTATGAGTCATGGGTACTGCCAGGAAACTTAGCTACGATGTCCGTGATGACATAATGGGCATCACAAACCACCTGTATGTTGAGTGAGTGGGTACACTTCCTGTTGCGGAAAATGTGTTCCAGATTAGCAGGGGGGCATATTTGAATGTGTGTCCCATCTACACACCCTATGACATGAGGAAAGTGGGCAATGCGGTAAAAGTCCAGCTTGGTGCTGTTAATTTCTGCCTCATTCCTTGGTAAGTATATGAAGTGAGACATGTGCGTGACTAAGGCATCTAGGAATGCCCTGAGGAACCTTGACACTGCACTTTGGGATACCCCACCTGCCACGGCAATGACCCCCTGATAGCTCCCTGAGGCCAAGAGGTGCAGTGCGCATAGTACTTGCACATGCGTAGGGTTGGCACAGCCACGCAGAGTCTTGTGTTCTAGCTGTGGTTTCAGTAAATCTATTAATTCTAGAATGGCTGCGCTGCTAAGGCGGTATTTGTCATAGATCTCCTCTTCAGTTTGCTGAAAAAGAGTCTGCCTGGTTCTATATATCTTCTCCTGTCTGTGGCCCCTCCTCCTCCTCTGCTGGGCTGCGTAGACTCTCCTCCTCACTGCTATCAGGTATATCGCCGCCATCTTGAGTAACCCAGATGCCTTCTGGGTCCCCTTTTATACTTTGGTACTGGTTACCACCTGCTCTGAGTTAGTGGTAAATGGGACATGCAAACTGGGCTTTTTGCGACTAGTCGCAATTTGCGAGTTGCAATTGCATAAGGTTTGCGACTTGCAATTTGCGGGTCGCAAAATGGGGTCGCACCGGATGCGACTCGCAAACGGGTCCCATCGCTTTTTGCGAGTCGGAAATGGGCTTTTTGCATCCCATTTCCGATTTTGCACTGTCGCAAATTGCGATTCGGCCCGTTTGCGAGTCGCAATCGTTTGCTACATCTGGCCCCAAACCTGTAATCCTCCAAAATGATTCAAGGATTATAAAATGTACTAGCTATAAAAAATTCGGTCTATAATGGTGTGTGACATTGGGTTAGTGTTTGAGGGGGCTGAAACCGTAATCAACAGGAACCACAATCCTTGTCAGGGTAAGGCACAAGCAAACCCCAAATTAACCAGTACTTAACCTATTGGTATCTTGGCAAAGAGCAGTCAGGCTTAATTTAGAGCCTCTGTGTAAAGTATTCGTGAAACACTTCAAGCAGTGACACAGTGAAAACACACCCTAAATGGAGTAAATTAGGACAAAAATGACAAAAAACGAATTAGTAGAACTATAGATATTGAATTTTAAAGTTGTAGTTAAAGGTAGCGTGAAGAAGAAAGAAGTGCTATTGGGGATATCTGGTCATGCCCCACCGGGACAAAGTCACAGATTCTTGCTGACTGTGATAGAGTGTGGGCCAGCTACAGGGATCCAGATAGGCCAACTAAATGAAGTGCTTTAAATCCTGGTTGCAGAGCTTTGAGTGGATCTGAATGGAAGATGTTTTGTGCAGCCAAGGCCATGCGTCTGATCCGAGAAGCGGCAGGACTGAGGTCTCTGTTGCATCAGCATTGAGAATCTTGTTGATGGGGCTTGCAATGCGAAGACCTGTTTTGAGGATGTGTTGCGCCATCAAGGCGATGTGTCAGTTCTGATGAGAAGTGAAGCTGCGATGCAGAGATTTTGGCATCTGCTTTGACTGCAGTTGATAAGAGCTGCCCCATAGAAGCATCTTGCAGCGGTGGTTCTGACGGTAATGCTTTGAACCCAAGATGTGGGATGCAATGCAAGTCTTTTGCTATGTGGCCAGTACATGCAGCGGCAAAGAGGCAGTTCTGCTCACGGACGTGCATTCAGCTGAGGAGATGCATCGTTTCTGCTCGGGTATGTGTTGTGCAGCAGAGAGGATACATCAGTTCCACTGGTGAGCACCTTGGTGCCACTTCCAAGGGTCCCGGCCTGGAGTGGCACACCTTGGCAGGGTAGACTCTCAGATGGCAGAGTGGAAGTGCTGAAGCATGGTGGTTGAAGTCTTTTATGGCCCAGAGACTTCAGATGAGGAGACCAGCCAACTAGCCCATGGAGTCACTATGGGGTCAAAAGAGTTGCAGGTCTAATCCTTCTTACCCAGGCAGGAGGGCAGCAGGTAGCGAGTAAGCATAGCAAAGCAAGAGTCCAACAGAGTGCAGTCCAGCAGAGTGGCAGTCTTTCAGCAACAAAGCAGTCCTTCTTACTGTCAGAGTATTCACAGGTCCAGGAATGTACTGAAGTGATGGTGTCTGAGGTCCAATCTTATACCCAGTGATGCCTTTGAAGTGGGGAGACTTCAAATACATGCATTTGAAGTGCACAGATGCCCTCCTCTCCCTGGTTCCAGACTAACTACAGGGCTAATGCACCCCTTTGTCTGGGGACAGGACACAGCATATTCAGGTATAAGTGCGTCTGTGCCAATCTCCTCCCTCCCATCCTGCCTGGATTTCCCATCAAGTCACACCTGAGCTCCCATTGTATGTGGCTGTCTTGGGGGAACACACAAAACACAACTGCCAAATAATCATAGTCATGTGACCAGAGACAGGCTACAGGCTTGAAATGTCTAAGACAGGAAAATACCAAATTCCTAAAAGAGCAATTTGTAGAATTGCAATTAAAAATTTTACCTCATCTTATGCTAGGATTTCAAATTGTGATTCCAAAGGCACCAAACTTGAATGACCTATCTCTTTCTATTTGGAAGTTATATTTATAAAGTGTAATAAGGCACCTCCAGTGTTATCCTATTGGAGAGATAAGCCTTGCAGTAGTGAAAAATGAGTTTTACAGATTTCACTACCAGGACATGTAAAAGGTCTTACCTTTTAAATACATTGCACTGTTCCCTATGGGCTGTTGGGGACCTATAAACCTGCACACACAGACCCGCAATAGGAGGTCTGAGACATGTTACAGGGCTTCTCATGTGAGGGGTACATTCAGTGCTGCAGTGCCACTAGTAGTATTTCATTTACCAGTCCAGGGCACATGTAGTGCACTTTACTAGGGACTTATAATTAAATTAAATATGCCAATTGGGGATAAGACAATATTATCATGTTTAGAGGAGAGAACGGAAGCAGTTTAGCCCTGGTTAGCAGACGTAAAGTACAGAGAGTACTAGTATCATCCACAAATGAGGTCAGAAAAATGGAGGAGGAAGGCAAAAAGTTGGGAGGAAGACCACCCTAAGTCTGACAGGTCTAATAACTACCCATTCCTAAACGCAAAGGTCCCACTAGAAATAATCTCCGTCTGAATGATGCCACCTCCTATGTAGCCCTGTATGTCCCTAACTCACCAGCAGCACCTTCACAAAATCAATTAAATTCAAGGAACAATTCTGAGCAAAATAATCCCACTCACTTAACAACTCAAAACACCACAGTAAGTAATCGCCAGAAGCATAATCCTACAACTCCCAAAGTCCAAACTCACTCACAAGAAATAATGCTCTTCTGACTAATCCCATCCTCTCCTTAACATGATCAAGCCAAACAAATAACAGTCCAGGGTGCATAATCCTGCCACCTCCCTAATATAAACTCATAAGGTGATGGTCATACTAGAAAATTTTTCCATGGTCCCCTTCTGACTATTGACTACTGTGACTAGCAGAAAAGCTGGCTTTATGGCATGAACGCTTCCTTTTTGGGACAACGGGAAAGGGAAACAGCACAGCACTGTTGTAGAGTAATGCCATTCCTTGCACAGAAAGAGGATATTTGGACAGCAGTTATTTTCTTGCCTCTTCTGGAACTTTGTTTGAGTCCACAAGACAGTACCTAAAGTCACATGTGGTTTGGTAGCCTGGTCAGAAGCTGTAAGAAACACAGCAGTGAGACTGTACAGAGACTGGTAGATTGTCTTTTCCTTCCTCAATGCCTCAGAATCTAGAATATTGAGTGTATTTTATTTAAGGTTTGCTTAATATGATTGAGTAGCTCTGCTTCCGGAAGATCTTCTGCCATTACACAACACTGTTCATAATTTTATATTAGATTTAGATATAGCACAAACTACATTATCACGAGTCTCTGTCCCAAGCATATTAGGTGCAGTGCAAGCAGGCACAGTGCACCTATGCCTCCATGAAATTGGGGTACAGTTTGATGAGTGTGAAACCCTATTCAAGCAACAACCACAATTCGTATCAGCAAACCCCAAATTAATATATGCTTAATCCTCTGGTAGCTTGGTACAAAGCAGTCAGGCTTAACCTGGAGAGAGGAAATGTGTAAAGTATTCATGCAGCACTCTAACACTCAGAGAGTGAAAACACCATACAAGAAAATTCACACACCAATTTACAAAATAGAGTAAAATTGAATGCATTATTTGAGGCCAAAATGACAAGAATACAATCAATAGAAATGGAGATATGCAATTTTAAAGTTTTAAGTGAAAATAGTGCCTACAAGCACAAACCACCAACTGCTTATCTGGACACACCGGACTGGGACAAAGTCACTGGTGATGGAGCATGGGACAGATACAGGGACTGAATTAGGCCCACTGAACAAAGTACTTTAAATCCTGGTTTGTGAAACATTGCAAGATCCTGCATCAAGGATGCGTTGCGCACCAGCTCTAAGGCAATTGGGGGGTTGTGATGCAAAGTCCTACGTCATCCCGAAGATGCCGTCGAAGAGGGGCTTGTGTTGTGAAGGCCTGCACTGAAAAAGCATTCCACAGTGGCAGTTCCAAGGAGACTGAGACCTGCAATGCGAGGTTCAGCATTGGGGATGAATTGTGCTGTGGCATCTCCAAGGAGGGCCAGGAGGAGACACATTGCACTGCATTGGTTTTGCTCACAGGAACAGAGCTGGACTGGCAGAGCACCTTCAAGCCCACTTCCAAGGGTCTAGAACTGGAGTGGCACCATTTGAGGGGCAAGGCTTAAATCAGGCAGAGTCCAATTGCTGGGTTCAGGGTGGTTGAAGCCTTCTCTGTCCCTGAAGCTCTGATCAGGAGGCCAGCCAACTAGCCCTTGAAGTCACTCTGAGGGTCCTTGGTTTAAGATACAGGTTCAGTCCTTCTCACTCAAGTAGCAGGGCAGCAGAGTAACAGTCCTTCTTGCAGAGCAGCACAGCAGTCCTTCCAAGTCGTCCACATGTTCAGAGGTGTACTAAACAGTTGGGTCTACGGGTTTAATATTTATAACTGGTGTCCACTTTGAAGAAGGAGGTTATAGAGGTTTCCACCCCAGAGGTGTTTAGAATCTCCTGTCTTTCTGCCCTGGAACTAGCTTGTCTGGGGTTACAAAAGGCTAGTGCCAAACCCTTTGTGAGTGTGCCAAGGCAGAACCTTTCAGAAGTGCAAATGGGGTAGGTGACATGTTCTCCCATTCATCACACCTATTTTTCCTTTGTCCAATTGTGTGGGAGCGATGCACAAAGACCAACTACCATCTACACTTAGTCATGTGTTCCAGGATACAGGTTGTGGGCACCAAATGGTTGAGACAAGAAAATACTAACTTTCTAAAAGTGAAGTAAAATCAGATTTTACCATTAAGGATGGCTTTACATTTCAGTTCTTTAGACACCAAAGTTGATATTACCACTTGCTCCATATTAAAAGGTATCACTTATTAAATGTAATAAGTTAACCCAATGTTATCTATCTTATGGGAAAGGCAGGCCTTCCAGTAATGGAAAAAATAATTGAAGAGTTGTTCACTATCAGAGCATGTAAAAGTTAAAAGTACATGTCCAAAATGTTACATACACTGCACTGTACACTATGGGCTGTTTAGTGGGTGGCTTATATCTATTAGTGGGTGGCTTATATGTATTAAAAGGAAGGTTTTAGCATGGCAAAATATTTTACCAGGTACAAATGGCAGTGTAAATTGCATACACAGGTTGTGATAGCAGGCCTAAATCATATTTAAATACTACTTAAGTGTGTGGCACAATAAGTGCTGTACACCCACTAGTAGCATTTAATTTACAGGCCCTGGGTACATGTAGTACCACTTTACTTGTCATGGATCTGCTGCCTGGGGGAGAGTCATTAGCTGCAATTTGGACCGAAAGTTCAGGTTCTCAAAGTTCTTGACTGCCAGAGGTGTAGGCGACCCCTCCTGACACAGAAAGTGCCTAAGCAGAAAATGCCTTCGGGAATTGGCCTGTGGAAGGAGAAAAAAGCTGGAGGGCAAAACAACTCCAAATTTACTTCTGGACACTGCAGCGACTCCCTGTTAGGCAAAGAGGCAGAGGTGGAGGGATCCAAACCAACAGAAGGTGACTGGAGAAAAACACCAAACAAACAGAAAGGAAACAGTTGATTCCCTGTCTAAGGAAGGACTGGAGCACTAGAACACACCAAAGGAGACCTGGAAGCTCTGTAATGCGAGGAGTGAACAGAAACCCTTCCTCAAATAGGTAGAAGGCAGGAAATTCCTCAGAGGAAATTAGATCACCATATTTGATTGGGAAGGGCCAATAGAGAGCTATGGAGGAAATGCCATTTTAGATAGGGCAATATAAGACGCTGTGGCTGTGTCCCAAAATGCCCCCAAAAAGAAGACCGCTGCCTATGGTTACACCGGTGGGCTGGCTGTCTTAAGATAAGTAGGTTGAGGGATTGTAGCAGCCCTCTGATGCCTCAATGGCCTCTTCCATAGTCTCTCTCTCTCTCCCATAGGAGTGCGTGTCCCGCCTGCCCGACTGATGGTTGGGTGCAGGCTTCACACGGGACACCACAATATGCCCCCCTTGAGAAGCATCAAGTTAATCCAGAAACCTATTGAAGAAGCAGAAGACCAGAACCACAGCATGAACAGAGAAGGCATTGTCCCAAGACTTTTAACTGGGAGGGTATCCTTTCCAAGGGATCAAAAATTTAAGTTTCCCATTGAAGATGCAACAATCACATATCTTTTGCACCTCAGACTCAGGCTCATCACCAACCAGAACAGGGAGAGGTGGAGAAAACAATTACTAAAAGGATCAGCACAGTATGGGAAAATTGGGAGACGTGAAACACAGGATGGGTTTTCCAATAGAGGGATAGTTGAACCTTGTAGGCAAATGGATTGATGACCTGAACAATCTTAAAACCCCATAGAAACATGGTGTCAATTTTATTGTGCAAGAGATGAGATGCAAAAAACTTGCCAGAAACTCAGACTTTGCATACAATCTTGTAGGAAAGGGAAGAGATGTGGTGAATATCAGCATAAAATGTGAGACAATGTTGAGACACCTCAAGAGTAAGTGAAATCATCCAATTAACAGCTTCCAACTGTTTAATAAAATCTGGCGACAGTAGGCACCAGGTGAGAACTCTGAGTTCCAGAGTGAAATTTCTGAGGATGAAGGTCATGGAGTCAAAAAAATGGGAAAGACAGAGTAGCACAATGGAGGGAGTTGCTATAGGAAAACTCTGTCAAGGCTAAAAAGGATGACCAGTCACTTTGAGTGTAATTACAGAAACAGCAAAGATACCATTCCAGCCCTTTCTTCAGTCATTTGGTTTGCCCATTAATCTGGGGATGAAAACCAGAGGACAAAGTCACCTTGATTTGAATAGACCTGCAACATTTTTCCATAAATGGCAGATGTACCGAGGATCAAGAAAAGAAACTATAACCTGAAGCAGACCAAGCAGACGAAAGATTTCCTGTAAAACATTCTGCCCAAAGATTTGGCAGAGGGCAATTTCTTAAGGGCTGTGAAACGAGTCATTTTGGAAAAATATTCAACTGTGACCATGATTACCTGATTTCATTCAGAAGGAGGCACGAAATGATGAAATCAGCAGAGCTAGTGTGTCATGATTCTGATGTGACAGGTGGGGGTTGTAAGACTCCTGAAGTACGGAAATGAGAAGATTTTCCTGGAGAGCAGACTAGACAGGATCATATGTAGAGCTGAGTATCAAGTCAGACTGATGGCCACTGAAAGGATCACAGAATGAGTGTTTATGTAGATTTTGTTCCTCTGTGACTGGCAACAGTGGAGTTGGGACATATCTTGAAGACTTCAATTCTCAGATCATTATATTGGAGAAATGACTGAGGAAATCCAATTATATTTTGCAGAGGGAGATAATACTGACCAAAAACTGAGGGGTCTTCAGGATATCTCTGTGAAAGAGCATCAGCAAGTTTGCTTTTATTGCCAGAAATATGAGTAATAATAAAGTCATAATGATTAAAGAAATAAGCTCATGGAGCTTGCCAACTGTTCCAGCACTGCATACTCCTGAGATACTGGAGGTTGAAGTGATCAGTGCAGATTTCAAAAAGGTCTCAAACTCCTATCATGAAATACCTCCCTTCTGAGCAAGCCTTCATCATAGCAAATAGTTATCTTTCCAAGACGTAGTAATTCTCAGAATCTGACAAAATATGAGAGAGGTAGACTATAGGATGCTCTCCTCTTCTTGGAGCTGAAGAAGAACTGCCTCAATAGCTTGGTCAGAGGCATCAGTTTAAAAAATAGACTTTTTAGTTGTATCAGGATGACGTAAGATAGGAGCTTGAAAAAAAAGGCTTGTTTTAGAGCCATGAAGGCTTCCTTAGCTGAAGAGTTCATTGAAAGCAGTGGCTGAGCATGTATTTTTTAAGAACACAGGTGATTTTACTGATCAACTGAATAAATATGTCCTTGAATTGTTGGGAGAAATTGGTAGGCCAAGAAAGTATTGGGTTTCCTCAACACTTGAATGAGAAGACCAATCCAAAATGGCTGAAACGTTATGTGGGTCCATGGAAATTCCTGTACTATTTATGCGGAAGTCTAAATAATCAATAGAATGGTCAAATGTGTGCTTTTCAAGTTTGAAAAACAGTTGATTTTGAATTAGTCTAGTTAATACTTGACTGATATGCTTGTGAATCAACTGAGGATCTTTTAAGAAGATCAGGATGTTGTTGAGGTACACCATAACAAATTGATGTAGATGTTGAAACATATGTGATACATAAAACAGTGAAATATGGATGGTGCATTACTGAAGCTAAAGGGTATAATAAAATACTGAAAGTGACCTAATGGAGTTCAAAAGGCCATTTTCAGTTTGTTGCATTCCTTTTCCCAGAGAAGGTAGTAAGCTCCACGAAGATCTAATTTGGTGAACACTCTCTCATTTCTTATAGATTCTAAAATGTCCTTGGTTAAAGGAAGTGGATAACTGTCTTTTTATGGTATCCTTCTTCAAACTACTGAAGAGAGTGCATGTTCTCCACTATTTGGATATTTTAGGAATGAAGAAAAGTGATGTTCCAGCAATAGAGGTAGACTGCGTTATCAGGCCATTTTGTAGGTTTTCTTGCAGATACTGCCTTTGGGTTTCTTTCGTATTCTGACAGTAAATACATTCTTCTAGAAGCAACAGTTGTTCCTGGTTCGGTGTGAATAGCACAATCAAACCTCTGATGAGGAGGCAAGGATGTTTCTTTTAGTTTCTCAAAGAGATAAGCAAAATTGCGGTATTGAACAGGATCACGTTGGAGTAGGTTTATCAAACTTGAATCTTGTACTGAAACCATTTCCTTTGGAATCCAGTAATCGTCTGATGAATAGCAATGGTTATGGTTGAATTGTGAAGATAAGGAAATGGTTCTAGTTTCCCAATTCATATTTGGGTTATGGCAAGTCGGTGTAGAAATGCCCAGAATTGCTGTGTAATTAGGAGATGAAATTAGATCAAAAGAGACATTTTCCTGATGTTTACCGAATGTCATTGTTAATGGTATGGTAATTTCTTTGACTGGCCCAGAACTTAAGGGAGTTCCATCAATGGTCTGAACTTGTTAGGGGAATTCTTTAGAAATCCTTCTTCTTCCTGGCCCAGCTCTCATCAAAGTACAAGCCACTTGCCCCATGATCCAGTAATGGCATAATTCTTTCTCTTTTTCCGTGAGGTAGATCCAAACACACTAGTAGAAGAAAGAGTGGAACTAGAGTATCTCCTGATACTCTAACAAAAGGGACTTGAGAGATTCTCATCCTTCTAACTTTCACAAAGGACAAGACCTGGCATTTCCTGAATGCCTTGGACGGCCAGCTGGCCACTCACGGATCAGATGTTCAGGTGATCCACTATACGTACACAGGACTTTCTTCCAGGGAGTGTCAGCCTCAGAAAGAGGACCTTGGGGCTAGACCTATTTGCATTGGTTCTTCATTGGGGATTGAACATGAAGGGCCTGATTACAACTTTGGAGGAGGTGTTAATCTGTCCCAAAAGTGACGGTAAAGTGACGGATTTACCACCAGCCGTATTACGAGTCCATTATACCCTATGGAACTCATAATACGGCTGGTGGTATTTCCGTCACATTTGGGACGGATTAACACCTCCTCCAAAGTTGTAATCAGGCCCAAAGACTCTTTGGAAGTGACTGCTACTCTCCAATATGGATTTCTACATGTGCCAAGGCCGAAGAGGGATGCACCCTTCGTCATTCTGCGCTGCACTCTCATAGGCAGTGTTCGATCTGTAAAACATGATCTATTAAAACAGAGAAAGATTATGATTGTGCTGAATGGACTAGTTTGTTCTTAATTTACTCCTTGAGGGCTCTGTGAAAAAGAGATATCAGGGTTGGTTCTATCCAGAACATATCATCTGCCTGCTGATGGAAGAGAGTTCTGTACGTTAAGACATCCTGATTTCTGCTCTTGGATCTCACAGAGGACATCTGCAGGTGAATTTTCTATATCTGGTCTTTCAGACATTTGTTTAAAGGCAGTCAAGAAAGTAGCATAGTTAGAGAGACTGGAATCTTCTGTAGCCAGGGGTCACCCAGGTTTACACTGGTGCAGACAAGGCACTGATTAAATATCCCACCTTGGTCTGATCTTGCCAAAACTGAGCAAGGCAAGATGCAAAGACTACAGACAAAGATTCAAAAAACTCTTTTAATTCATTTGGATCCCCAAAAAAACCTGCAATGGTTGAAGAGACAATGGGAAAATCACAAGATTAGGGTGTTAGGGCTTGTTGTAAGGCCAAATTTGTATCTGTTAACTGACTTAATTAATGTGTCTGCTGCTGAACAAGGGCTTGAGGCTGTTCCAGGGGAACTGCTTGGAGCTCAGCTGGATCCGATTCTATGTTTTCCGGACTAGGGATGGACTTTTGGTGTCTCAAACTGTCATGAAGATGATACCTGGTGCAGAACCTTTGCCTGCAGGTGTGATATGAGGCCCAGTGTTTCAAATTTCTTGACTGTGAGAGGTATGGGTGACCCCTTTCAGTAAACACGTTGCTGCTGACACTGGAAGTGCCAAAGCAGAAAGTGCCTCCAGGGACGTGCCCCAGGAAGGAAGAAAAAGACTGAGGGCAAAAAATCTCCAAGATGACATCTGAACACTGAAGGAACTTCTAGAGAGACTTCTAGTTAGAAAACAAGGCAGGGGCGGAGGGATCCAAACCAACAGAAGATGATTGGAGAAAACAGGAAAGAGACAGTCAATTCCCAGAGGTGTCTAAGGAAGGACTAGAGCACTGGAACACACCACAGGAGACCTGGAAGCATTGCAATGCGAGGAGCAAAGAGAAACTCTTTTTAAAATAGGTTCGGATAGGAAATACATCACAGGAACACAGGCCACCATGATGGATTGGAAAGGCCCCCTAGAGCGTAATGGAGGAACCATAATTTTGACTATGGCAGTATAACCTATCCCAGAGATCCTCGCCAGAGGAATCTTGGAAGAAGAAGGATTTGCAGCATTGAGACATCGGGGTTATCTTCCAAAATGACCCCAAAAAGAAGATTGCCACCCAAGGTACACTGGTTTCCTGATGGTAAGCAGGTAGAGAGATCTGCCGTCTCTCCCTTGGTCTCTCTTGCTCCCATAGGATGGCTCAGCCCACCCTTCTGACAGCGGGTGCAGGCTTTGGGCTAGATGCCACATTACTAGGGATTCACAGGTCTATTAAATATGGCAATTGGGTGTAAACCAATTTTACAAAGTTTAGAGGAGAAAGCACTAGTGCTTTAGCTCTGATAAGCAGTAGTAAAATTCAAAGAGGCCTAAGGTCAATGAAAACGAGATCAGCAAAAAATGGAGGAGTAAGGAAAAACGTTTGGGGAAAGACCGCCCTATGGTGTCACATCTAATATTCCCTTAACACACCAGATGTAACAGCATTGAATGTTTTTTTCATATACAAAACAGATTCAGTAAGGCTTCCTTCAACACATATCATGCACAGGACTAATCACAAACTGTATTTTGTAGTATGTTAGTAGTACTACAGTAGTACTTTTCACGTACTACAAAATGATATTCACAAACCTAGAGTGAAGCACTCAACTACACATAACTTTTATGTACCAAGATCTCCACAATTCTAATTGCAACTTTTAGTAATGTTCAATTCATACAAAATAAATACAAGCATTTTACTCTAGATTTTATTTTTTTAACCTTAAAAAAATAAGAATAATTTAATTTAAATGGATTATATATTTAAATCTCATTTGATTTAATTGTGATGTAGCATCTTCGTATTTTTTCTATATTTAAATTACATAACTAATTTACATTAAGATTAATTAGAAACATATTTTTACTATTTTCTTTTCAAGTTTATTACATTTTTTACTTTTCACTATACTTTACATAGGAAGATCTCCACCTTAGTGGTGAAGGCTTTGGTCAATATGTCAAACTTTACACTCGTAAATTAGGCTCCACCCCAGAATTCAGGGGGTGAAGACAATTAAATCTTCACTTTGTAGTAACTGTGCATTTAGATATGATAAATAGCCAACAGATGTTACTACAAAGTGGAAGTGTAGATATACTCATCTGTAAATGTACCTTTATGAATAGGGTCCAATTGGTACATTTAAGTGTGGTGTTTAGTTTAACTTACTGGTGAAAATGGTACAGTTTAGTATCAATAACAACAGTACGCCATTACACCAAGTGTGAGCACTATCATGCCATGAGTGCTTACACTAGCTCAGGAATTATGCCACCATTATGTCAGTGGAGTATTACACAGTAATGGATTCCATTGTGACAAGAATGCACAAAATATGTCAAGAATACCACTATTGTGTTGGTTCAGATTTGATCATTCTTAAATCCTTAGTTCATGTTCACATTTGTTCCTCACTGAATACTTCTAACTGCATGGCCCATCGCTTTGAAATCCCCAGTCTGTATTCAAACCTGCACCATCAATAATAGTCCTCACTGCATGTCTAAATATCTACTTAGAAATCGTTGGTGTCCGCCCAGAATTTAACAATCACTACAGCACCAATTATGATTAAGGGGCAACATTTGCCTGGGGAGTTCTCCTTTTGAGGCAATCACTGGGTCCAATACACATTATAGCCCTGCAACTATTCCCAGTTCAAATTTGACAGATCCAACCTACTGAAATGTACATGGAAAAAAGCCCAGTCATTGTAGAGACATGCAGAATGTGGTATGGTTGAAACCGAATTGTGCATGCTATGCACCAATTTGCATGAAAATTTGCAACAGAACGGTGGTATTTCTCAGACCCGGTAAATACGTGACCCAATAGTGTCAGTATTTACCAAGTCCATTAAAAGCTCAGCCACCTCATACAGCTCATTTTTAGCCATGGCCTTAGTAGTTCTGGTTGCATGGTCACTTGAATAACCACTAGGAAATCATTCTCCGTCTTCCTATTTCCTGCATCCCTGAGTAAACATTAGTGTTCATTCAGATTCGAACCATTGCTCACTAATCTTCAATATGTATTTGGATGTGCGCCTTCACACTGGAGTGTTCAGTGAGTGATGATATTTCTATTAATACCCAGATCACAGTATTACTCATTAATACTTTGTGCATATTCATATTTGCCCCATAGTTCACAAATTTGATACATGTTCATTCATATTAGTCCCATCACTCAGTTTTACTGAGTGCATGCTCAGATTTGCATCATTATTCTTTAATCCTAATTGCACTTATGGATTTACACAGTTGCAAAGTATTACTAAATGCATGTTGGTATTTACACCCAGTACTCTTTAATGCATATTCAGAAATAAAACCTGGCTTTTCAGCTCTGCCACCAAGGATCAGCACCTACTATAGTGCCGGGACACTCAATCAGTAGCTGTTGCGTTTTACAAATCTGACAGGTAGCGATAGATAGATAGGTAGATAGATAGATAGATAGATAGATAGATAGATAGATAGATAGATAGATAGATAGATAGATAGATAGATAGATAGATAGATAGATTGATTTGCAGCATTGCTCATCAAACCTCGGTCCATTTCCAGATTCCCATCTTTGCTCATTATTTCTGGTTAATCCTGATATTTGCACCCTCATTTATATATCTTGGACACCTTCTCATCTTTGCAGCATCACTCATTTGCTTGGCTGCATACCCAGATTTGGACCATCATCATTTTGCCTAAAACCACTTTGACCTTGTGTAGTTTACACGGGAGGGAGGTATGGCCCAGGGCATGTTCTTTAAACCTTCCAGTGCATACTACATCAGCTGCATCTAAACACCACACGGATAGTGTGCAGGCCACACTACACCACAGCTGGTGTATGTGACACGCTTTGTGGTACATAGAATGTGCATACCAGAGGACTGTGTCACTGCTGTCACTTCAGAGGAGAAAGACTCTCATATGCTGTTGCAGCAGAGAAAGCATCGCAGCATGGCACAGACGTGCTATGACTACTACCTATGCTCAGCAAGTACATCTCTGAAGAGATCTGTACCTTACTGACGTGCCCTCTCTGTGACAGCAGATGATGCTAAGGAGTCCTTTCCTGATGGTGTTACACACTAGGCTGTGAAGGATAAATGTGACACAAGGGAGAAGGGAGAAGCCCAGCCTTGTTTGAAGCGACCCACATGGCGATTTGCACTCCTGGGGGACTCCTTTGCAATGAGAATTTATTCAATAAAGACGCCATACTTCATTACTGGCAGCAACATCGTCGAATGGATTTAACGTGGGCTGATCTGTAATATGAAAGGCTCTTGCAAAAAGCAGCGGCAGAAAGGACTGATCAATTGCTTTGCTCACTGTCATTATGAGTGTATTTCATATAATGTGACAGGTAGTTAAATTTGTCTCTGCCAGACCTAAAAAAAAAATAGTGCAGCTTGACTAAGCAGAGGATCCGGCCCATTGTCAGCCAGTCCACAAACTAGCAGAGGAACAGTCAGTTTCAAGTGTTTCTCTCTATTACTACACACACCCACTTCTACTGTGCTCTTTTGACGCCAAGTTTGTTTATCAAGAGGCTCGAGTCTGCTAGCCAAATTCCCAATTCCTGTCTCGCTATTCTCTAATCAAAAGGTAGCACAGATTGTAACGAGCTTCACTCCCAAGACTGACACGGGGTAACTGCTTTGTTAGGTAATGATCAGAACAGCATATCAAATGTAAAGATTGATGAGACAGTTCATCAATGAGACCTGTATCTCGTCCTTTGTACAGTTCTTTGAAGGAACCATTGCACACACCCCATACATTGCATCCAAAAAAACCTTTAAAAAGGTTAAGAAATAAATACACCAATACATGAAACATCTATCAATACTAAGGATATTTTGCTTCAGAAAAAAACTCAATTTTATGTCTGAATCAATCCGTTATTTGTGCGAAAGTATTTATTTGGGATACCAACTTTTTTGCCTCCTTTTTCTCCTCATCCCCTTTCAGTTCGTCATGTTGGCCGGGTTTTATACACATACCGAGGCCATGTTAGAGTAACTGTAACACCTCTTTTTTTGCAGGCCTCCTCCCAGCAGCTGTCTTGCTCACGCGTTCCATCTGCACATGAGTGTGTATAAACTTTGAAATACATAACACATATATATTTCTAAATACATTTCTGTCAAGGATTTGTGACAAAGTCCCCTTGCAGAAGAAATCATGTTTCCTTTCCTAATTTCGGAAACGTTTATGAGCTGCACATTTTGCCTCATTATGAGAAGTGCTCAAAAGCAAGCACCAAAGGTATCGGTAAATAACGCGTGAACAATTATAGGTTGAAAACTGCTGTGGAAAATATCCTTTGCGGTTAATATGGTTAGCGACATTTAGGGGGTCATTACGACCTCAGCGGTCTTTTTGCAAGACCGCCGAGGTACCGCCGTGCTGAAGACCGCCAGTGGTGGCAGTCTTCAGCGCCGCATATTATGACCACTGGCAGCCCACAGTCCTTTTTTGTACGGAAAGCTGCCAGCAGCCATACTGGCGGACGGCGGGAAAGTGGAGGTTGCTCAACCTCCACCGCCACGTCAACAGAACACCGCCCACTGAATCACGTCCCATGATTCGGTGTGGCAGTGTTCTGGTGATGGTGTTCTGGTGGTGGAGCTGCCCCCATGGATCCCGCCCCCTCCCGGAGGATCAACGGACAAGGTAAGTTGATCGTCCGTTAGGGAAGGGGGTGGGAGGGTTTTGTGTGTTGTGTGCGTGCATGGGGTGTGCGTGTGGGAGTGTAGAGGGGTGAGTGAGTGAGTGTATGGGTGCGGGGGTGTTGTGTGTATGGGAAATGTGTGCAGGTCGGACGGTGCGCATGTCTGTGTGTATGTGTGTGGATATGTGTTGTCGAGGTGTATGTGTGCATGTAGGGGTATGTATATGTGCATGTTCGGGGTGTGTGTGTGTGTAGGGGTGACTATATGTGCATGTTTGGGGTCGGGGTGGAGAGGGGGGTTGTGCCACCTTTGGGGGGTGGCAGGGGGATGGAGGTCTGGGGGGAGGATTTGTGGGGGGTTGCGGGGGGTGGGGGAGACCCCTATCATTGCCAGGGAAGGAATTCCCTGGCACTGATAGTGCCTACCACCATGGATCTTATGGCGGTTCCCAACCACCCGAGATCCATGGCGGTATGCAGGGTCCTGATACCGTTGGCGGTCTTCACCGCCATGGCGGTCGGAATGGTGAAGTGGCGGATGACCGCGACTTCTGCCGGCCTGTTTGCGGTCTTACCGCCGCTTTACCACAGACCGCCAGGGTTGTAATGAGGGCCTTAGTCATGTGTTAGTTATCTCAGCCTATATTTTGCGCATGCCTTAAATAAAATTCAATTAGAAGGGAGTTGGTAGGTTGAAGATACTTACCCATCAGCAGGTGATACATTTTGAGATATTATTTGCACAAATCACAAAATAATATGAATGTCACTGATCTTAAACTTTGCATTAATTTATATATTTCTTTATTTGAGGCAAGCTCCTTTCTTGTCTCTCTAGGTGTTGAAAATGGGTTTTTAGGGGCTAATCAGTTCACCAATGACCTTCCATGATCTGTCAGCTCAGAATGATATTAGTTCGGGCGACGTGTGTTTATCAAAATAGGGCAAATCTGTGCAAGATCTGCCTACTGCATGTTCAGTTTGAATGTACAGCAGCCGTGCCTTCAGGGTGTCTCTTTTCGGTGTTGTTCCTGAATGTGAGTCTGCCTGTTTCCAAAGTCTAGGAGCATGTCTGCAGCAACGTTATCTGCCCTTGCTCCAAGTTGGTCAGCCTTAAGCTCAATTCTTCTGTGATCTGCCTCTAGATGGGTATTGGTTAAAGTTCCTCTTCTGCGGTGACAGTTGCATCTTCTTCATTTGTCAGGTGGGGGGGACTCCAGAAATCATTTTATGAGATACACATATTGCCTCCTCTGTTACACCTTCACGGTCCCCAATTGTAGAGGATTTATGGCTTCAGGCTGAATTAGTTCATCAAACTCCTTGCTAATTTCACAGAGACTACATTTTTATTCACAATGGGACCACTGTTGGTGGAACTGAAAGTCAATGCACAGGTGGTAGTGGTTGTGCTTGTGTTGAATGTAATCATGGAATGTTGCAGGTGGATGTTGACGCTGCAGCTGCATGTGTTAATGTGGTTATTGGTTAATGGACCAGTTGAAGGTATAGTGTCTGAAGTGATGTTATTTGTTGAACTATCCTTCTTATCTTTTTTCATTTGAGGGCACAGTCTTTCTTGAAGTGTCATAATGTTCAAGTTGTCTTCTTGCACAGTAATGTGGGAGGTGCCCTTCACTGATGTGGTTGATGTCTTCTTCAGCGGTATGGAGTATTCACTCTTTCCTGATGTGCTGGGTGTGATCCTAAGGAGAACGGCACAGTCCTGGAAGTGCTGCTGAGCAGTTGAGAGCCCAGCTGTAGAGCTCGAGGTGGATTGTTGATCATCATCAGCCTTTTCTGGAGGGCATTCTACTGTAACACAAGATGATCATGTGTGAGATATCACCCATCCTATACTCATCACTTCATCTTTTACATCTTTTACATCTTTTACATATTTTACCATGACATTGTCATGGTAAGACCTGCTTTGAATTGATGAAAGTGCCTATGACGTTTACATCTGCTCTGATAGAAATAATCTAAGTGTGTGTCTTGATTCAAAGACTTTAACTAGATACTTAGCAAAAGAAGAGATAATATTTTACATGGGCCAAGTACTCTGTGAATGCATTATTCCATGTTTGTCTATGCTGTTTCAGTCAGTTGTGTTGCATATAGATTTCTTCCCATGCATCTTGGTCACATTCCTTTGTGGAATAACTGGGTTACAGCCCTATGTAAACTTCCCTTTTCTAGTACAGCATATTACCATAATTTGTTTCGCAATTCATCTTTGTTATTCAGAATCTTCATTGTGGTACAAGACATGTTGAGAAGGTATGGTCTGCCACGTTGATTCACCACATGCAAAACTATATCATGCCCTCTGTAAAATGCACTTTATACAGCGTATCAACACATTGACTATGATAGTGTCAGGATCTCACCCACGAAGCAAGTACAAAAGGGCTTCTGCTACCTATTATCTGCTACACATTTCATTTGATATATAGCGAATATTCAGGGATTTTTGTGCAAACTATGCGTCCTTATCTGTTGTTTCTTCGGTTGCTTCAACACATGTCTCCAGGTATGCCTTCAGTTCCAGGTAAGCACAGCATAGAATTTTTTTTCTCCTCCTAGGGTTTCCCATCTCCCCCTGTGTCCCATTATCTGCTAATGCCTGCTGATGTATCACCTTTCTTGCAACAGGGAATGGATACTGTGGGAGGATGGATGTGTGGATCCTGTAACCAGAGTGTGAGTATTGATTGAGGATACAAAACAGCCGTCTCCTTCCTTCAGTGAGTGTACACCGCTTAATTTGTTCCTAGTAATGGCGTGCGTTTCTTCATCTCCTGTAGCAAAGCATGTGCATTCCTTTTTTCACACTATTTAATGTTTGACAATGCAGCACTAACTACGTGGCTCTGAAATGGCGGTACATTGCTATTTTTCACATGCAAGCTACATAGTGCATGCGATATCTATCACTTGTGTTAAATTTCATGCCCGATAAAAATTGCCCATGGGATGTTTACTAGATATGATTTTACAACAGGCAATTGTTTCCGGCACATGTTTAATAACTGCTAGGTACTCTTGTGAAGCTATCATTGATACCTAGTCCACCACCCAAGAGGCAGCATCATGAGACACTACGCCCCCGATTTACAAAGCCCTATTGCCTCAGGAGAGTCACTTTTTGTGACACTTCGGTGGCACAATGCCCTGTGCCATATTTACAAGGTGGTGTTAAGCCACTTTTTGTGGCTTAACCCCAACTTGTAAATACGGCCCCCTTCACATGCAACACTTTGCGTGGAAGGAGCATGTGATGGGTGTTGCTGTGGGCGTGCCACAGCAATACCCATTACATTTTGACCCTGCCTCAGATTTATGATATTTTGTAAACCTGAGACTGTGCCAAAATCTAACACCACCCCAGGGATGATGTTTGAGTGGTGCAAAGAGGAGAAATGCTTTCATTTTGTCCTCGTATTCTGCAGCACAAATAGAAGGAGCAAATTGCTTTTAAGATTGTTTTTGTGCAGGATGGTGTCCGTTTCTGCACAAAAAAATCTCTCCCTCAATGCAGCTATCATTGCACCATGGCACAAGGATGTCTGCATTGGTGCTTGGCAGAAAATTTAGCGCTATTCTATTCTCAGTGCATTACTGTGTTTTGAAAATGACAGAATGTGGCACTGCCAAATTTGGTTCAGCGCCGTGCTCCAACATTTTCTAGTAAATCTGGGCCTACGTATGCTGAGCCCTCAGATAATGTTGTCCAGGAAGTTTTCCATCCAATGGTGCCATATTGGTATTGGTGTCTTAAAAGGCTTTGAACGTGTTTCTTATTCTCTTCATAAAAGTGAATCTGCCCTGTTTGGCCAAATCAATGCCAGGAACCCAAACATGGAGGTACTAAGTCGCAAGACCCCTGAACGCTCTTGACTGGTAGGCCACAATCGGCACACTCTGTTGGGAATTTATCAGGACACAACATCAATGGAGCATGTATGCCCTAGGTCCTAAAGGACATTTCATAAGCCTGGGCATATGATTCTTTTGTAGATAGATACTTCTGGGTTCCACCTGTCTTGACGGATCTCTTAAAAAGTTAAAGGTTTTCACTAACTCCTAAAAAAACTGCTCAGTGTTACTCAGGCAGAGGTTCTAGTAGGGTGTACACGATTTTTAGGAACTCTGTATGATTGTATCTAATATGCTCAACCACTTTGTTAGAAATGGGGTCTTTGGTTGGCAGTCAGGTTACCCCCTGTCCAAGCAAGGACCCTCACTCTAGTCACGGTAAGTCACACACAATCCAAATTATCCTGTTCCCACCCTCTGGTAGCTCGGCACTGAGCAGTTAGGCTTAACTTAGAAGGCAATGTGTAAAGTATTTGTGCAATAAATCATACAATACCACAATATAACACCACAAACATGCACCACACAGTGTTAAGAAAAATATATAATATTTCTCTGGACAAATGCAGGTTAAAACGATTAAAGATGAAATAAGCAAATGTAGGGGTATCACTGAAAGTGATATCAAGTGTCTTAGAGTTGAAATATTACTGTAAAAGCAATAAAAAGTGTCTCTTAAGTTCTCCTAGAAACAACAAGTGTCTCTTGCAGGGCAAAGTTCCTGCTTTGCATTCAAAAATCCTTTGCAAAGGACCGCAGAGGAGGATATGCGTGGAAAGCTGTGAGTGTGCGTTGGTTTCGCCCCTTCACACACGGACTTGCGTTGTTATTTTCCACCCAGGGAAGATGTTGCGTTGATTTCCGGCGTGCGGACTTGGATCCTCTTTGGGTTGCAGGGTTTTCAGATGCCCCGGGGATGATGCGTGGAACCTTGGGCTTGCTAAGTGAAGTCACAGGGGCTGCGTCGATTCCGGTAGGCGATGCATGGAATTTTCTTCCGCATGGCAGGCGCTGTGTTGATTCCTCTCAGGAAGTCGGGTGGCATCATTCTGAGTCGGCTTGCGACGATTCAGTAGGGCCGTACATCGCAGTTTCGGTCATGTCGCTGGCGCTGCATTGATCTTCTGTCGCGAAGTCGGGCTGCATCATTCTGAACTCGGCATGCGGTGAATTTTTCACTGTGAGCAGGCTGTGCGTCATTCTTGGTAGGCAGTGCGTAGAATTTTCACCGCACAGGGATGTCAGCTGCAGGAGAGAAGTCTTTTTAGTCCTGAGACTTCAGGGAACAGGAGGCAAGCTCTACCCAAGCCCTTGGAGAGCACTTCTGCAGCAAAGCAAGAGAGCAGCAAGACAGCAGGGCAACAGCAAGGCAGCAGTCCTCTTCAGAAAGCAGTTAGGTGAGTCCTTTGGGCAGCCAGGCAGTTCTTGTCAGGGTGCAGGTTCTGTTTCAGGTATCTTCTCCAGGAAGTGTCTGAGGTGGTAGGGCGGAGGCCCTGTTTTATACCCAAATGTGCCTTTGAAGTGGGGGAGACTTCAAAGATTGGCTTAGAAGTGCACCAGGTCCCCTTTAAGTTCAATCCTATCTGCCAGGGGTCCTAGTTGGGGGTGTGGCAGTCCTCTGTGTGAGAGCAGGCCCTACACACTCCCAGCTCAGGAAGACCCATTCAAAATGCAGATGTATGCAAGTGAGGCGGAGTATCCTGTATTTGGGGTATGTCTGAGTGAATGCACAAGGAGCTGTCAACTAAACCCAGCCAGATGTGGATTGTAAGGCACAGAAAAATGTAAGTGCAGAGAAATTCTCACTTTCTAAAAGTGGCATTTCTAAAATAGTAATATTAAATCCAACTTCACCAGTCAGCAGGATTTTGGATCACCATTCTGGCCATACTAAATATGATCTTCTTACTCCTTTCAGATCAGCAGCTACTACTCAAACAATGTATGGTGGAGCCCCAATGTTAACCTATGAAGGGAGCAGGCCTCACAGTAGTGTAAACACAAATTTATGAGTTTTACACTACCAGGACATGTAACTACACAGGTACATGTCCTGCCTTTTACCTACATAGCACTCTGCCCTAGGGGTTACCTAGGGCACACCTTAGGGCTGACTTATATGTAGAAAAAGGGGAGTTTTAGTCTTGGCAAGTACTTTTAAATGCCAAGTTGAATTGGTGGTGAAAACTGCACACACAGGCCTTGCAATGGCAGGCTCGAGACAAGGTTAAAGTGCTACTGAAGTGGGTGGCACAATCAGTGCTGCAGGTCCACTAGTAGCTTTTAATCTACAGGCCCTGGGCACATATAGCGCATTCTACTAGGGACTTATAAGTAGATTAAATAGCCCAATTGGGTGTGATCCAATGTTACCATGTTTAAAGGGAGAGAGCATATGCACTTTAGCCCTGGTTAGCAGTGGTAAAGTGTACAGAGTCTAAAAACCAGCAAAAACAGTATCTCAAAAGTGGAGGGAGGCAGGCAAAAGGTTAGGGGTGACCACCCTAAGGCTGCTAGGTTTAACACACTAGAACACAAATCCAGGGCAATCCCCATAGACGAAACATCTCTTCGCAAATGGCTCTCCAAAATCCACAAGAAGTTTGTTAAATTGTATACTCGTCTGTCTTCAGATTCACACAGGTACTTGGCAGGAAGGCAATACCTGGAAAAAGAGTGGCATCATGCAGTAGACTGCAACTACTACCATCACATAAGGGTTGGGATTTAAATTAGGCAGCTACTTTCTCTAACCTTTATAGTAAGATGTAAATCACCAAGGAAACAGGCAAAAATCACAATAATGCTCCTGGTTTTCTTCAGTGGGTGATAATGAGTCATCTTCTCTTCTCATTTTAAAGCTTCTAAAAGTGAAGAGGTTCAGATAGAGACTGCAAGGGGTCCATCTAAAATCTATTTTGAAGGTGCCCCTAAAGTGATCCCTACTTATCCCGGATGTGCCTTTCAGCTCTCTTCATTAATGAGTGATGCCTGCTGAATTCATTAGGAGTTGACATCAGAAAACTCACTGTAGCTACTTCCCTTCCCAACCATGGCCAAGGTCTGTTCCTTAGAAGAAAATCTCTCTACTGGTTAGATTTCCCACCTCACGTATATCAAGCTTTTTCTCACGTCACAGGCGAACAAAGTACCTGAACACTCCACTGGCAATGGGTTCAGTGAATTCGGGAAGAACACACAAACTTAAAGGGCCTCATTATGAGTTTTGCAGTGTTTCGGGGCTCAGACATGTTGGGTCCGCAAACTCTGAATCCAACAATTCTGAGCCTGGAGACACTGGACTTGGATTTCTCAGCAGAACAGTGGGGACTGCAGGAAACTGCTGTGCCTTTCCCCCGCCCACCTACTTGGTGCAGCATGGGGTGAGCAGAAAACACCCCCTCTAGCTGAAATTAAGGCCACTCTGCATGTTAAATGGGCTCAAACAAGGGGGGCTGTGAAAACCACTTTTAAATGAAGCAGGCACTGTCTAAAGCTATTCAGCAACCTCAGGCACTAGTAGAGGTCAAAATGGAGATGTGCATCATAAGATGTGGGTATATTATGGGCAGATGGGATTATGAAGAATGCAGTACTAAAGCCTTATCTTTTATGTTTTTCAACTCAAAAGGTTGAAATGTCCATTAGAACTTGACATTGATTGGCGTCAAGGTAAAGGGGACCCCATTATAGCACTAACTATGGATGTGTGATGGATAAGGGACCCCATATATGCAAGACTATAAGGCAGGTAGAGATATGTGATGTATGAAAATTCATTAGTAAGCTATTAGACACCACTTACAAATATGACCTCAGAGCCTAGTTCTTCCTTCTTAAGTTGGCATCCTATATGACACACATACATAAATCACAAAGTTACTCTTTTATACTAGCTTTTCAAGACCAGCAGAAACGTGAGAAAAGGAACATATGTATTGCAACCATCAAATAAATTTTAGGGGGACAAAGTACCGCTAATGCAGCTTTTGCACGACACTGAGATGAGATGCGCAGGTGAGAGCATATTACTAACTGCTCGGGAATTGTGTGAAACAACCCTACCTATATAAGCTTGCAGGCTGATATAAATAAAAGCAGCATCCACTCGGCTAAGATCCATTTCAAAAACAGAATTGGATAGACTCTCTGTTCTACCCTTCAATAAGTCAAAACTTCCGCTAGACTAAACTCCAATCTCTCTCAAGGAAGAACATTTATCACCGGAGTTATCTTGACATTTTTATTTATTGTTGCCTGAAAATTGCTGAAGGCAAGGAAGGGGCAGCAGGTGTTTTTAACTCCATAATATATTTGCAAATACGCCTCCTCCTGAAGTCAGCGCCGGTGCGGTGGCGCCGGCCCACTGCCCTAGAGCTGGCCCTGGGCCCACACATGCCTTAGTCTGCCCTCACTTCTAACCACTTGCATGAGTTTTAGTACTGTATAGCTGTGCACAGTTTGGCATACAATTACACACAAGTTAGCGTGTATACTCCGGCTGAGTATCCTTTTATGGATTTTTCATAACGAGTAATGTAGGCATTTGTGACCATGCATGCATGTTTACAGCAGCCAAAGACTTTGTGATTTGTGGCCACATGTGCTGGACATAGTTTTCCAATTCATTTGTCGCATTACTAAAATATTTTAGCATTTCAAACATTCTGGAGGCTGTTTGGGCTACTTTGTGGAACAGAACATATTGTGGAAATGAGCACACTGCTCGAGTTTGCTCTAGTGCTGTCACTCAGTGGGTGCACCCTGCGTAAACTACCACTGTGTCTCTGATTACTCAGATTCTCAGATTACTTATTACTCGGATTACTCACCATGTCTCTGATTACAGAAGGTCAGTGTTGTTGCCGTCGCACCACAGCCTTCCTATGTAGCTGACCTAGGGAACAATTTCTAGGCTGCAACTCTTTACTGCACCCAGAGGAGCACAATTTCTGCGGTTTTCTGTGACCATTACTGCTTAGTGTCAAAGGCTGCCTGGGTAAAGGGAGCCCCTTATTTGCATAAAGACGTGCACCAATTTAAAGATGGAAATCACTGCTTGCATTGCATATGTGCTAACTTTGCTTCTACACAATGCACATTGCGGAAGTGGAACATACAAACACTTGCAGCATTCTGTGCATGCTAAAATAATAAAATGCTTTATAGCTCGGGTGATAATAGAGACCTTTGCATTTAAATTTTCGCTGCTGCGCACTTTACTGTGCAGCCTGTTATCATGTACCTGTGCACCGACTGGCATTTCCTTCTTATTTGAAGGGGAGTTCCATACACAAATGAAGGAATTCCTGTTGATTCGGTTCATGCTTGCTCTTAGGAACTTCTCCAAGGAGATCGTACTCCCCAGTAGATGCTCAGAATGTTTACCACGTGGAGGGCTAGGAATGATGATGTGCACTTAGCATCTGCGTGCAGGGGAGGGTGGTGTTGAAAAGGAGTGCCACAACCCCCGAGGAGGCTTCCATTGCAGACTGCTCTAATGGACTCAGTTGCTGACAGTAGACGGACTCCTGCCCAAGACGGTCCAAATGTTTTCTGAAGCTGATCATGACAATGCTTGGAGAAGCATGCCACGTGGCTCTGCACCAGCAAACACCCTCTTCTTTGGGAAAGGGGTCACAGGGCCCCCTCAAGAGCGATTACTGTGGGTTAAGTCACAACTGATGCAGCTGTAAATCAATCAAAATATCACTTTTTTTTTTGGTCTACTTCAACCTCGGCTCAAGAGTCCGCTAATGGAGATGGAATAGCCAAATATCATAATAATCAAATCAATAGTCCTTACACTGACTGCCATGTCACTGTTGCTCTGCTATTGCTCTCTTTACAACTAAGAAGTTGTAATGTTCTTTTACAGTTCTTTATTCTGTTTAATTGAATGCGTGTCAGCTAGTGAATATTCATAACTAGGCCATGAGTCACATTAGAGCTTGGTCTCCCATAACAATGGTCTTCTTTTTGATTGCATTATGGGCCCAATCTAAGAAGCAGACATTATTGCTAATTCACCAAGGGATCTTGGTGCTGTGGGAAGAGAGAGTGAGGAGTACCTTCCATGAATGTTTAAGTATCAAGACCCAAATTCAGTAATGCTTTGTACTACGTTTGGCGTCACAATTGTAATGCAACCCAGCACAAAGTGTTAGAGTCGAATTTACTAACCAGCCCAAATAAGGATTTGCGCTGAATAGTATCCCAAAGTAACTCTAAGATGCACTCTGTGCTGCTTTGTATTACTTTGCATCAAGGAGGTGTTTTACAGGTGGTACATCAATGTTCCTATGGAACCAACAGAAGGTTTTGACCAATTTCATTTCTACAAACATTGGCAGGCAGGGATTTCTACTAAAATCCTAAGCCTTAAGCACTTTGGTGAAGTGTTGTCTTATGTCAAAAAACAGAAACTCTGGGCCCAGGTCTGCAGTGCTTAGAATTAAAAAAAAATGAATGGAGTGTTGCAAACTTTTCATTGTAACCTGCCTATGGCACTGCCAAATGCCAGGATGCAGATACCAAGACTGACTAGTCTTGATACCACTTTTTGACTCTTTCATCCCCGACCCTAACCTTCTTGCTGCTTTAGCTCACACATGCAGGTTCTTTTTAATTCCTTCTTCCACCATTTGTAACTATTTTCCTGTTGTTCTCTTCCTCCAACCAGCAAACTCCTCATTTTCCATTTTTGGCATTCTTGCTCTGAGTCAATGTCTCTGAATGAAAAGTCAACAAGAAAGAAACAGGGGTGTTTGCAGACTCCATGTTACTTTTGTAACACAGAGTTCTGGACAAATTCCACCAAATGCTGCGTGGCAGATTTTTTTTCCATATGAGGCTACAGAAATGCAAGCTGGTGAGCAAGTTTTGGCATCTCGTCACGTGATTTTGTAATGCAGGCAGTCACGGGTAGTTGTGAGCGGTCTGGGTAAGAGGGCTGCTTCCCAAGTAGACTTGCTGCAGCTTGAGTAGTTTTTCTAATCCAGCAGCAGCAAAATTAACATAAATGGCTATACATTCTTGCTTGATTTTTCAGCGCTGCTCACCCTTCTAGTGCTAAACTGCAGCATGAGAGGTGCAACATGTATATTTTCTGCCTGTTGGCGGAGTTCCACAGAATCTTGCTGAGTTTTTTGCAACTCTGTGGAATTCTGTGGAGAGAAACTCTGGGAGTTCCACCCACCCCTGGAAAGAATGCCTGTGCCCACCACCTGAAACGACTGGCACAAGTTAGGCACTAGTGTGCACAAAACACAGTTATTCTTTGGTAGCCATCAAGAATGTGAGTATAAGGACAAAGCCCTCATGGTGTCAACATGCATCATGCCCACAACAATGTTAGTAATTGTGCTACATTGCAAAGCTCCAGTTACAAAAGGGTCTGTCCTCTTAAATTCAAATGTGTTTAAAACTTCCACTGTTCCACCTATCCTTTGCTTTATTCAGACCAAGTATTGGTGAATGCTGGGCACCGGTGTGTGGGGTTTTAATTTTTTTTTAAAGTCATACCACGCATTAGAGCGGGTCAACCTGTGCCAAGGATGACAAACCTGTGGATCATACCTGCACTAGCAGGCCAGGTGGCTGCTTGCCGGGATCAAGTATGCCAAGGTATTAACAATTAATAATAGTGACCTGTGTACTTACGTACTTAAATGAACCCAGAAAGGGCATTACTTTCCATAATATTTTTGCGTCTATTGGTGAACTCATTCACCAACCTGGACTACACTTCTAACTGTTCCCTTAGTTTATCAGCCTGGGAAGGCTAGGATCAGCCTACATTCCCCTCATTCGCCCTAGACGATGTTGTACACAATCCCCATGTTCTGTCCAATGTAATTACTCTGCATTCTATGCAAAGTAAATCGATCTTTTTGTTGTCCCCTTTCATCCAAGTGTACTTTCCTTTTACTTTTAATTCGCAAATTCATAGTTCTGCTTTTCTTGTTATAAATGCAGGTCTACAAGTCATGGAAAGCACAGAAAAGAAGGGCACTTGCCACAGAACTCGATGAAGTAAAAAAGACGCCAATATCATGCTAATTTGTTTTGTTTTTTCCTTGAGTTTAGTGTTCCTTCATTTTGCAGAATGGGACACCTACACGGCTCTCCCTCGGTTGCACTTCTATAGGATTCCTAATTTATCATGCTTTCCCACTCAAACTTTTTAGCATAGTACGTGTGTGCTAAATTGAGTAACTGTTTTCATGAAATGTAAAGACAATTATGCAAAACTTTGCATGTAGCATGTGATGTGATTCTGTGGCGCCTTGTGTTGCTGTTGTATATGACAGCAAACGTCGAGGACAAATGTTACACAAGATAGTGGCCGGAAACTGGTTTATTCAGAAAATGCTCCGTGTGCAATTTTTTATTCCAGCAAAACATTTTCTGTTCAAACCTGACTCCCATAGAAGAATATTATGTAAAATTGCATTATGCTAAATTTTAAAAACATTTTGTAACTTAAAATTAACCATTTTTGAGAGAATTTCACCTGCTGTGTAATTACCATTTTTCTCATACCTACTTCCATCTTGCATTCTTTCAACCTAAGTATTTAATAATACCGTCTCAGTTTCTTCTTTGCAAAGCATTATGTAGTATTTTGTATGTTGGTGGCACATCTGAATATTTGTTGTAAGCATAAGTTTTCTATTCCTGAGCAGTGGAGGTGTGTCACATCTGTGGTTGTTGGGACATAAATACCTACCACAAATAGGGTCTGGTCTATGATGACAGCAGCTGGAGCAGAGAGAGCACTGATCAGATAAAGATTGTGTGTATGGTAGCTGGTGCTACATTGAGTATAGGGGTGACTTCTCTGCGAGTGAGAAGAATAAAACTCCGACTGAGCAGGGTCAGGATTGGCCACAGGGCTGGCTGGGAGCTTGTGCCTGCAGTGACGGAGATAGAGGAGCGGAACGACGTGCGGAGTTAAGGTAAGTGTTTTTTTATTTTTTATTTTATTTTAATTCCCCCCTGGCCCCTCCCCTGCGCACCGCCTCGCCCCTTCTGCTTGCCATGAGCCGCTCCTGCATGCTGTCACTGATGTGAGGCCCTTCCCCGGTGACCTTTACATAGCAGTTTAAAGCAGTCCTGCAAGGGAGGATTCAGGGTTTGTTCTCTTCTAGTCTGCACCACAGTCTGGGTCTGTTCAGACCCACTTGTACCCTCTGTGTCATGGCAAGTCACTGGCATGGAAATGCATCATCCTCGCTGAGAGTCCAAAGCACTTTAATTGGGAGTCATTAAGAAACTGGCAGCTGGTCATTGATTGCTGGCCTTTCTGAAAGTGACTGCTGGGATCATTGCAGAAAAGTGCCTGGCCAGAGTAGAGTCTGGGTTGTGGGAGTGATGCCTATTCTAAGTGTTGGTACCTCTGTATGACTAGCACTACCCAGTCCAACACTGTAGATGCATTGAATCAACCCATATTATCCCATTTGTTGGCCTGTAATTGCATGTTGCTGGACCAAGGGAGCACATGGCTGCAAATGTGCCATTCCCCATCTCCTGACAGAAGCAGAAACACGGTCCATGTATATTCACACATACTCAGGCCTTTATGCTTACATTCAGAATAGACAAGAACATACACACACGCATGCAAACAAACACAGGATGGTATTGAATGTTACTTTAGACCACGGTAGGAGCAGCAAGTGATGCACCTCTGCATATGTTCCTATCTCCACTGTCTACACCACCTAGCTAAATGATATCTGACTCTATGCCTTCCTCGGCGAAAGAAGCCTGCCCAAAGTAACAAGCAATGTTATATCTTCTGGCCAATCACGAAGCAGGATAGCGCCGGAGTGGGGACTCCATTTTTATCCTGGCTGCTGATAGATCAGGACAGGGAGAGCATGAGTGACAAGCCCCACTGAGGTTCAAACAGGTGACATGCTGCACTACCAGAGACATGGCAAGCACATCATTCTTCTGTTGTGCCTATGTGAAGGGAGTACCAGTGCAATTGACTTAAAAAATGTGCAGTGCTAATGATGCCAGTGACACCCCTCCTTTGACAACACAGTCACCTGCTACATGGAAAAAAACAGTTGTGAGATCATTCGTTTCCATGTACAGTTGTAATGTCAAGCAGAAAACTGGAGCAGGAGATGATACTATGGGACCTAGGAGCAGGGAGTGGAAACAATGATAAAGTCTACTTGGCTGTTAGAGTTCTATTTGTTCTGTTCTTGAATGTGGTGTTGCAGGCCTTAAGGCCCTTGATACAGGGGAGTGGAAGGACAGTGGCAAGGGCACTAAAGGACAAGCCGGAAGTACCAGCTGATACTCCTTGCTTCCCGTCAGTGATGTGCATGCACGCTTATGCTTTAAACGTGATCATAACATTGCGGAAACGTTTAATTATAAACAGCCACTGAGACTACACTAATGGGTGTGAAAGCACACAACATGCCACTCTCCTGTAAAGTATTGTTTAAATCCCACAAACCGTTTGACTAGTTTTACAGGTCTGCAAAACAGTGCTTAAAATGCCCAATTTGCCCCAAATTCTCCAAAGTCTCAGTCGTGGCTTCTCTGCAAACCTACTGTTCAGCACTTTCCAAATCCTTAAAAGTGTTAAGCAATCTCAATGGGCAAAAGTGATTGTTAATTTACCCTTTGCTTCTAATCAATCCTTACATCCCCTGGCAGCAAATTTGCTTCAAATTCACCCTTCTTCTTGGTTTCCGGTCGGCTTGGATCTGATGTGCACAATTGCTTTACAGTCTCACGCCTCCTCCACTTTGTAGTCTACTCCGGTGCACCTATTCCGCTTTCACAGATGAACCTCTTAAAATAAGAAATATGCTGACCAAAGAGTGTATCTGGGGCCTCCTGGGGTAAAGAGCAGAGCAGAAGAGACAAAGAAACAAAGCATTAGGTTTTGCTCTTATGTGGATAAGGAACTAGTAAAGAGATTTCAGTGTGGGGATAATATGCTGAAAGCTTTGTAAAGGGCTGAGCTCGTACTCTATAGTAGTCATTCAGCCTTCTCAGTGTTAATCTGGGAAAACCCAACTATAATATCTTGTGCATTGCACTGCAATAAATGCACAGTAGCATCAGTCAGTTATTGTTTGCAAATATTCAACCTGCTGATATGAGAAAGATGAAGGGATGAGTGATGGTAACTTTAGTAGGAAACATAGGACCGTGCAGCACCATTTGCGCACTCGGCTGTCTTTCAAGTGAAGCATGTATGATTCAAGACGACCTGTAAGAACCACTACCAGAACAGATGTAAGTCTTACACGGACTTGCTTTCTAACCTCCGATAAGGGAAAAATGTTGCAAAAGGTAGACCTATAGTCCTTTGCCCGTTACTTTTACCAGGGCCATTTCAATGGACGATGCACATGCCATGTATGAGGGGTCGCTTATGACGCACTTTAGTGTGCTGTGGACATTACTCATCAATCCCCTGAGCAGGAGAAAAGCTACACGAGTGCTATAAAAAAAAAGCAGCAGGGGTGGTGGAGGGTGAAAAAAATTCCTCACATAAGTCATCAAAATCCCTACAGCCCTTCCTGACCAGTGCAGACTTTCCGTTCATCGTCTCTGAAATTCACGTAGAACATGGAGACAGTGACAAGCAGTAACAGAAGACTGCAGAAGAAATGTAATTTAGAAGGTGCCAATGGTCTGCCCACACACTCATTAGACAGGAGAGTTTCATGTTCATTATTTATAATTAACACACACAAACAGAGCTTCTTCAGACTTTCCAAGCCAGAAGTCATTGCAGGTCCAGACATTTCTTCAGCAAATGCTTGGATCAGGCCAAAATGTAATGTCTGCAGGTTTATAAAGGCCCTCAAACTCAAACGTTTCTGGGAATTCACACACTCTTGAGGGCAACCGCGCCTTGTTCCACCCACTCCCTACTCACCTAAAGAGTTTTAGTAGTGCAGATTTGTACACAGTTGGAGTGTACAATCATGCAAAAGTAAACACACTTATGCCACCAGGTATGCTTTTGTGGGTACCTGACAAGGCCTAATTGGAGCCCTTTTCATCTGCTAACGTCCGGCTTTGTGAATGGGCCCTAATTTTAAATGTGTACCTGCAGCTTCACTACCAGGCATGTGAACAAATGTGTCAATTTTTTGAATTCTCGAAACGTTTCCAGGTTAGATATGGAAACCTGCGCCAGTCGCAGCTTTCCAGGTAAAAACCTAAAAAAGCTTCGAGAATTCCGTTTTCTCAGTCGAAAATATACAGCAATTTTTTTGCATGACAAAAAAGTGCAAGTGAAAACGCACCTGCTGACATTATTTCCTTTTCCTTCCACATGAGGAAAATGATTGTTTCCTATTGGGAGATTAGTTTGCCCTGTGGTGAGGTACCTTTCCCTATCATCGACCACTCCCAATTTTGGGGACGTTAACCTGCCTTCCTGCCGTGGAAAGAAATTTACTCTTGCCCTTGTGAGAAGAAAATATCTGCCTGGTTCCAGGGATGTAGTCTCCAAGCGGGCTTTATGGGTACTTAAATATGTGGATGCTCCCAAATGTCCAAGGTATTCACATTCTGGAGTGTCCAGTCCCATAACACAGAAGGAGATGTACTTACTATACAATGCAAAAATTACTTTCAGTAACAGTAAAAGTTGTAAGAACTGCCGGTACGCACGTATTAAATAATTACTTCTTTATTATATAAGTAATTTCGCAGAAGGGAGACAGTGCTGCCATTCAATCCGCTCCCAACTGTCTCTCTGTGCACCGTTCTCGAATGCCTCGTAGCGCGTGCAGAATCCCGAGCGCGAGGCAATTGAGAACGGTGAGCATTACATATTACCAACACTACATATCTTCTCTCTTTACAGTAAAAACAAAATGAGGATAAACAATGTATGTAATCCTATAAATAAACAGTCACCTATAAATAACAGTAAAATAAACAGTAAAACATTACTATAAATAATAGTCTTTTCCTTCAGGTTTACATTAACAGTTGAACATTCCAAACACGTATCCATAGAACATTGCTATGAATAATAATCTTTTAATTTCTTTGGTACCACAATTTTCCTACCAAACCTACTCCACCTTCCACTCCTACATCCAATTTCATCCAAGCCACTAGAGTCTCTGGAACTGCCAGGAGACCTCAGGTCATTTGATGGAAGATGGTGATCATCAGAGCTCCCTGAATCCACTCTATGTTGACATTGATGAACATGTTCATCTCTTCCCTCATTCCTCTCTTCCAACCATTCCTTCCACATACGACTCTTCGTAATACCAATATCTGTTCCCGAGTCAACTCTGGAATTCTTACACAGTGACATAGCCGACATATGCCACACTTTCCCATCATTGAGTCGTGCTGAATTATTGTACACAGCAATTACTCTCATGGGGGAAGAAAATTTACTTTGTCCTTTAATATTGTGTTTATTGCTCTTGACTCTCACAATATCTCCAACACACAACCTAATCTCTTTGCACTTGTGTATGTTATCATAATACTTCTTATATTTATCCTGAGCTTTCCGAATATTTGTCTTCACCTCTTCCGGACTCCATTCTACTCTTTTTGCAGCCTTGAGCCAACCAACGTTATCTTTCGACATGGGAGTTCTACCCCTCATGAGTTCAAACGGACTAGAATTAGTACTGTTACACACAGTCATTCTAAAGGCCCACAGGGTTTTCCATAGCTCTGTTTTTCACACTAAATTATTGCAATTAGACCACTGAATCATTCCTTTAAGTACACGATTTAACCTTTCTACAGAACCGTTACCTGCAGGATGATAAATTGAAGTAGTATGATGCTTTATCCCATTCCTTCCCACATAATCTTTGAAAGCAGAAGACGTGAATTGTGTCCCATTGTCCGACACAATACATTTTGGTAAACCTTCTCTTACAAAAATGTTATCCATAAATTTGATGATACTGCTTACATCAGCCTTTCTTACAACTTCTACCTCTGGCCACTTAGAAAAATGATCTACAAGTACTAACAAGAAAGTCTGCTCTTCACCTTCACCAAGTGGTCCCATGACATCAATTCCTACTCTTTCCCATGGCATGTTGGGAGAAGGAATGGGATGTAAAGACGGTTTCAACATCACATGCGTTTTATCTGCGTTTTCACAAACAGAACAATCTCTCACCAACCTTTCTACTTCCTTATCTATCCCCGGCCACCAGTACCACTGTTTCACTCTATTCTTGGTTTTGCCAATGCCTAGATGGCCTTCGTGGCAAATCTCAAGAATTTTCCCTTTTAAGGTGAAGGGAGGTATTACCTTCCCATTCCTAATAAATAGACCTTCTTCTATAGATAATTCGTCCCTTACTTCCCAAAAAGGTAACAACTTTTTACTAATCATTTTCTTTAACGGCCACCCTTTATTAATCATGACACTCAATTCTGTCATTACCTCATCTAAATTCTGCTCTGTATTCCATTCATCTCGTGTAATACCTTTGCATATACCTTCCTCCACAATAGCCACCCACATGTCTTCTGTCCCATCTTCATTAGTGTTCTGAAACTTTTCAATATCGTTGGATGGCAAGGGCATGCGGCTTAAAAAGTCTGCAACCGTATTCTTCACTCCAGGTAAGTATTGCACCACATAATTGTAATCAAACAAACGCACCGACAATCTGGCAAGCCTAGGAGAAGCTTTATACAACCCCTTCGTGGTTAAAACTTTCACCAAAGGTTTGTGATCACATCTTAGTATGACTGGAGTACCCCACACATACTGTCTAAAATGTTCCATTGCCCATACACATGCAAGTGACTCACGCTCAATAACTGAATACTTCTCCTCAGATGTAGTTAATGAGCGCAAGGCAAAAGCAATAGTATCTTCATACACCTCCTTATTAATTTGAGTGAGAACTGCTCCTATTCCTTTGCAACTAGCATCAGTTGTAATAACACTCCTAAGACTTGAATCAAAGCCTTGCAATGGTGGAGCATTGCAGATATCATTTTTCAACATGTCAAAAGCATTTTGACATGCCTCTGACCACAAAAACTTGTTTTTAGTTTTAAGCAATTGCCTTAAATCATACATTTTTGTAGAAAAATTATTAACACATTTGGAATAGAACTCCACTAAACCCAGGAAAGCACGAACCTCATCCTTATTGTGAGGACTAGGTGCCCTTCTTATAGCAGACAATAACTCTTCCTTCGGTTTAATTCCCTGAGCAGATACAACATGTCCTAAATAATTGACATGGTCACAAGCAAATTTGTATTTACTAAATTCCGCCGTCAGACCCTTTTCATCCAACGTATTCAATACTTTTAATAAAGTTTGGTCATGATCGTCCCTTGACCTACCCATCACCAGGATGTCATCTTGGAAGACCATCGTATTATTAATTCATGCAAGGATTGAGCACATTAACCTCTGAAACATGGCTGCAGCTGACGCCAAGCCAAATGGCACACGCCGAAACCTGTAACACCCAAAGGGTGCAATGAAAGCAGTCAAATCCCTACTACTGGGATGTAACCGTACCTGATGATAGGCTGCTTTTAAATCAATAGTAGAAAACCACTTCATCCCTCTAGTGCGTGATAGCATTTCACTAATATGCGGTAAGGGGAATTGATCAACTGGTATATTTTTATTGAGATCTCTTAAGTCAATGCATAAACGTAAACTCCCATTGGCTTTCTTCACTACAACTAACGGGGCCACCCACTCTGAAGATTCAATGGGTTCTATAATTTTCTCATCTTGTAGTTTGTCCAATTGCAACTTAACATCTTCCTTTAGGGGAATTGGAATATTTCTTACTTTATGCACTTGGGGAATAGCATTTTTTTTTTAAAGAATAAGATGCATAAAGCCTTTCATTTTTCCAATCCTCCCCGTAAATACTTTAGAGAATCTCTGCAGAACCAGTTGACCAATTCCTGATCCCTTTTCTAAGGACAATACAGGTTCAGGATTATTTGGATCCAATATTATGCCCAATTTTCTCTGATCAATCCATCCCAAAACGGAAGGACCAGTGACACCAATATACAATTTTCCGGTCATTTGTCTGTCCTTATACTGGAATTCCAATTCCTTGTAGCCTAACAATTCAATAATTTCACCAGTAAACGTTTTGATAGTTATATCTGGTGAGCATAACTCTTTGCCCACAATACGCTTGAGACTCTTTTCCCATACATTTTGATTAATAATAGTATATGGAGACCCTGAGTCAACTACAATACGCAAAGTCACACCTCCCAGCATAATCTCACAGCTTGGTTTTTTCATTCTATTTTTCTCTTCTTGTTTCGTGCAAAGAATAGAATCTTCTTCAGAGCAATTTACCCACAAAATACACATGTTCAAATCATCATCCTCTGAAGAGTTTGTGTCTTCAAGATCCAGGATTTTGCTACTTCCACTCTTCCTTAGACACATTTTTTGGAAATGACCTACAATACCACATTTTAAACATTTCAATTTCTTTGCCGGACACAATTTATCATTCGCCAAGTGATCATAACTGCCACATCTGTAACACTTCTTTTTATCATTCATATTAAAATTCTTAGATTCTATTCCTATTCTCCTTGTGCTTCTCTTTTTAGAATCCTTACTGTGTTTTTTATCCTTCACTCTTGCAATTATGGTCTCTTCACCTTTATTTTCACTTAAAACTTCTTTCGCACACCTTCCTGTCAATTCTGCCCTTTTTACAATATCAATGACTTCCTGCAAAGAGCTTTCTCCCTTGGCCCACAGATTGTCTTGAATATTCGAGTTTGATGATTGCATAACAATCTGGTCACGAATAAGCTCATCATGTAAATCACCGAATCTGCAATTAATTGCTAAATTCTTCAAGGCAGATACGTAATCCTCTACTGGTTCCTCCTTCCCTTGTTTCCGATGAAAAAACTTATAACGATCCACCGCAATGCACACTCTAGGTCTATAATAGTTATCTAAATCTTCAAGCGCATTCTTATACAGGTCACCATCACCCGCTTGCCTAGGTTTTTATTAATATTTTTAAAGACTTTCAGACCACCTGGTCCTAAACAATGCAAAAGGATCCTATATTTTTTTCAGCTGAAAGTTCTTCTCCCTCCTCAATGGCGGAGATATAATTCCTGAAAAATTCACTCCATTCTTCCCATTTTATTATTGGTGAACCAGCGACTGGAATAAATGATTGTGGAGGTGATAAGTTCCAAGGATTGTTAGCCGCCATGTATTTGCACTGTCTCCCTTATAGCTTATAGTAGGTTATAGATGGTTTATATAAAGTGTTAAAACCACTAATAAACCACTTCACAAAATCGAATTTTTCTTGAATTATAATCTTATTAAAGGTTCAATTGATAGTTAGAATACCAGTAAAATTGCCTTTATAAGTTGATACGAACTGTCCCAAATTAAGATGTCCGCCGCTTTCAAAATGACCTGACCAATCCAAAATGGCCGCTTAAATAGTATGACGTATACATTAAGGCAGTACCAGTGACAGTACACACCCACCAGGTGAAGACGATCCTCAACTGACACGTGAGTGCTGCCCAGCACCGGATTGAAGAAACAGGCGATTTTCTGTTGCAGGGTGAATGCTGCCCAGCACTTGACTAACCAGTGAAGCAGACAGCACACTCGTTGTGAAAAAAAAAATACCGGTAGAGTTCTTTTCCACTCGTCGCCAATTGTAAGAACTGCCAGTACGCGCGTATTAAATAATTACTTCTTTATTATATAAGTAATATCGCAGAAGGGAGACAGTGCTGCCATTCAATCCGCTCCCAACCGTCTCTCTGTGCACCGTTCTCGAATGCCTCGTAGCGCGTGCAGAATCCCGAGCGCGAGGCAATCGAGAACGGTGAGCATTACATATTACCAACACTACACAAGGTCATTTGGTAAAGTCATTTGGCACTCATAAAAGAAGCAAATAAGCTGATTTTTTGTACATAACCGTACCTGCGGACACAAATAGCTTTGCGAAACAAGACCCATACATTTATCTTTACACTGAGAGAAACCATTATTCTCTTCCAATCTTTTTTTAGTTCAGTTTTCCTTTCTCTTGACATAGGGTAGAAGCATTCCACTTTTTCCATGACACTCCTCATGGTTTCTGCTTTGAAGTTAAAATGAATAATTGTTTCCTTGTTGGTGCCTTTTTGGTACATTTTGTTAGTTAGCTTTAATATACTACCTTGGTTGAAAGTTGATTTGTTCATGTCTTATTTGGAAGTAATTTTCAGATTAGACAATTAAATACATATTTTCTGTAAATAAATAAAAGTATACTGCTTACTTAGACTCAATCAAATACATAGCCAGTCTTCATCTTCAAGATATACTAATTGATTGTTAAGATATACTTGTAGAAAATGAGGAATGAGACAATACTCAAATTTATTGCAGCACAGAATTGTTTTCACTTTACGAAATTGACTACAGAGGAACAATATAGCCTCGTTTATTGATTTTGAATAAGGATCGATAAACAGATGTTGCTGTGTTTATTTTTGATAGGAGCACAATAAAACACAGTGGAAGCGGGATTGAAAAGGAGCACATGTGAATCCACGTGGACAACAAATTGGCATGATGGGCGGAAAAGCAGTTTCTTCTGAGGGCTGATGTCTTTAGATGGCATACCTCTGATCTGTTGCTGTTATTGTTGCTTCTTTTTTGATACTCTTGGAATGTGTAGTTCAAAACAGTATATTGAATATTTTTGTAACTTCTGAGAATACAATATTAAAATACATAATCGTAATCCATGGCATGCTTTGAGAAGGTTCATAAAGTCTGAATTCTGAAAACAAGATTTAAAAAAATCAATACACCGATTTGTATACCACATATATTGTGCTTTGAAATGCATTGAACCTTTATGTCACTGTTTCTCAAAATATCATCTGCTGCTACCTTTAATGCTTAATTTGTAATTTTACATTCAGATTATTCCGTTACTAATTGTCTTATTCTTGTACATTTACTGTCATTCAATTGGTTTAGCTCCCTGTCTCTTCAGGATGAGGTATAAGTCTTACAGACATTAAAAATGAAAACATAAATAAGCAGTAATTGAAGTTTCTAGCTCATCTCTTTCTTCATTAAGAAAATGCCCACCTCTTGAAGATTTCCCATTTTAATTTAGCCAATTAGACAAGCATGTACGCCTCTAACTGTGTGTGCCTGATGCTATGTTTTGCTATCATAGTAACCAACCTTTCCTTATTAGTCCATCCTCACTAAATTCACTGAAACTGACTTTAAGAAGTTTTCTCTACTTTATTTTCTCCACAAACCTCTCCCACAGTTTATTGCCATCTTGATTTCTTGAAAGATAGAACTTTATATAAGGAGCCAGGGTACAGACACCCTGACCCCTTAGCTCTGGAGGTGGGGTCCCAAAGGGACCACCCCAGGGCTAAAAAGCATTTGAAAAATTATTTTATCGGCGGAGTCATGGTGGACCCGTAGATCTGCTGTAAAATAAAAAATATTAAAAAAGGAAGTGCGCTTCGTTTAGATAATGCACCCGGGTGGGCCAAGTTCCAGGGGCTTTACAGTGAAAATGCGTGTGGGGGGGGCTCATGGCCCCCTACCACTGTCCCAAGGACTGCCACCTCCCCAGGGCTTTTCATTCATGCGTGGGGGGCAGCATGCCCCCCGCTGCCCTGGGGACCATGCCCTCCTCAGGGCAATATTACATATGTGGGGGGGGCCACGTGCCCCCACACCCTGGGGACCATCACATCCTGGGGCTACACTGTATTTGGAACAGGGGAGCTGCGCAGCCCCCGCACCCAAGGGACCACCACCCCTGGGGCTACACTGTATTCTGAGCTTCATAAGGAGCTTTGGGCCTTCATGTCCAGCTGGACTCATTTCCCCTTTTAAAAAATAAAATTATAATTTTGTTTAAAAATAATAAATATTTTATTTTATTTTAAATTGAACACAAATATCTAATTCTAAGTATATGAGATATTAAAGACTCAAAAAACTCTATCTTTTTCCCTCTAACTTTCTTTCTGTCTTTCTGTCTCTCTTTCAATCAATTTCTCCCACTCACACACCAACTCAGGCACTTACGTCCCCATTCACAGACCCACTCAGACACTCACACACCCACTCACAGACCCACTCAGACACTCACGCACCTACTCATAGACCAACTGCCACCCTCATGCACCCACTCACAGCCCACGCACATAATGATACACCAACTAAAACACTGATGTATGCATTATCACACCCCGATAATCTGACAGCCGGTCTGACCCCCAGATACACCCTCTCACACCTATCCTCAAGCCCAGAGAAGCTGTGGCCAACTCCTGCCACGCACAGCCAAAGAGCTGTGCACAGCACAGGTTTGGGTGGTTAGTGGGTGCTGGCCGCTGGGTATAGCTGCAGGCCAGGTCTTGTGGGCAACCTCCCCTGTGCACGGCTGTAGGACGTGCAAGGTGCAAAGTTGGGTGCTTACAGGGGGTTGGCCTCAGGGCCTGGCCAGATGCCATGTGTGGTGGTGGTTGGATTAATCTATAGTAACTAAAATTTCTATATGTTAAAAAAAACATAGAAATTCGCAAAAAAAACAAAGGTTGCATAGATGTTATAGTTAGGAAATAGAATTAAAAACCCCATAGAAATTCACTTTAAAAAACAAAGTTTTCAGGGATGTTATAGTGAGGCTCACATTTTAAATGAAAGAAACTATAGAAATTCACCAGTTATAGTTAGAGTTGCCACAGGTAATTATGACTCATGCCCTAATTACCATATAAATTACAACACTCATGCCATCTTTGATAATACTGTTGATAATATCAATTTAATATTTGCTGTAAATTGTTTTAGGAAAAACTGGATTTACTTGAGGAAACTCAAACTATAACTGGTGAATTTCTATGGTTTGGTATGTTTCAAATGTAAGCCTAACTTTAACGTTGCTATAACCTTTGTTTTTTTAAGTGAATAAACATGTATATATATATATATATTTATAGAAGCTGACATTTTACTTGCTCAATTTTACTTCACTGGGGAATATGTATACAAATCTAGCTATCAAAACCTTTTTATTTTTAATTCTCCTGTTGCCAAACATAGACTATTGAATAATACCATCATGACATCTGAGGTAAAAATAGTCGCCCATTCTTGAACTCATTACAGGCCAGTTTCATCATCAGTCTCTCGAAAACTGCACTATGATAAAGTTGGATACCAGGAAAACATATTTCCCCAATCAGAGAGCCTGGCAATTTCCGAGTTAGTGCATTCATATAAATAAACCATTGCCTGACATTTCTGTAGAGGAAACTGAGATTTAATACATTACACTTTTCATACCTTTGCAACTGGTAACTGTTAGACCTGACATGATAAGGCAGTGATTCCCCAAACATTTTTGCTTTTTCTCTTCGGTTTTGCTAATTCTCTCTTCATGGTCTTAGAACCCTGGGTACTTTCCCACTGTAAGAACAGTGTGAAAGGGGGGCACATTTCCTACATATGTTAAAAAGTGGCGCTGGCCTGTGTATGCACACTTCCACCTATGGTGTTCTTAATCACAAGTCCAACCTGTCATAGTAGGCTTGTGTGCACACTGGCAAATATGGTGTTCCTAAACATGTGTCCAGCCTGTCATAGCAGGGCTATGTGTGCTCACTTGCACCTATGGTGTTCCTAAACATATGTCCATTGCAGGCTTGTGTGTGAGAAAGGGCACTTATGCTCAGGGAGTGAAGAATGCCCATGTGTGTTTTCACTACCTGTAGGAGCTGATCCACCAATAGGTTAATAAGGGAGATGTTTGAAATCCTAGCCGCAATAGTGGATTGCAGTGGAGCAGCCTCACAATGTTTCCTATCATTGGATTCATCCTGACAACCCCCTCTCTGTGGTAAAGTTGGTTTTGTCAATGATAACCTAGAAATGCCACTTCTAGAAAGTGGACATTTCTATGTTCTAAAACATTTTTGTTTACCTTTTCAAATTTACTCTAATTCACACTAGAGGCTGGGGAAGCACAGCTGGAACAACAAACCTCTGTCATTTGAGGGCATGGCTGGATAGATTGAAGGAAGAGGTTTTGACACTTGGCCTCTTGGGCCAGATCATGGTCCCACTAAAGATTAAGATCTGCATTCCACAGCAGGGCTGAATTTTAGGGGAGACATCTGTGGTTCAAAGGGGGACCTACTGGTGCCACACTGCAGCAAACTAGAAATACACTTGTGGGGATTCAGGAATGGAGATACTGGTTTGGGTAGTTAACACTGGCAGAGGAATATATTGTGCACAAGGAGAAACTACTGCTCTTGGAAGAGACCACACACCCTTCCTGAATCATGGGTGGCCTGGGCAGATTGGTGCTGTGTGCACCCCAAAGTGTTCTCTCTGTAAGGGCTTGTTGACTTGCCCCCTGTTCTCTGATAGAGGTCTCAGGGACATCCAAGACCTCCCGCTAGGGACCTACACCTTCTACTTGTGACATCCGGAGAGCGGTGCCCTCCTAAGTGCCCACAGCATCTGCTGAATTCCACCTGGTAGCAGGGGTGTGAGCATGGAACGGAGTATTGTGCCTGGAGACCGGCTTGCCTGGTGCAGAGCCCTCAAAGTACTGCCTGCTTTCAATGAGTGTGGCCCTACATCGTTGGGCTGCGACATGCAAAAGTGTTTTTTTGGTGGTGAGCAGATTCAGCAGTTGTGGGACCCCGTGTGGCCCCCTTCATTGATTGTGCTGCATTTCTCTGATGCAACAAGCAAACAGTATGCTCATTGTGTGCGGTGTCTGTATTACAGGTTATGACAAGAGTTGGGAGCGTACCTGCAGTAATGCCACACTCTACCTCATGTAGTACCACTGAACTTGTGCCTGTGTGTGACCAGAATTGTCTGTTGTGACTCAAGTCATCGTGCACCAGACTGTGTGCTTCATTCCAGGGAGTTACAGAATTGGTAACTCTTCGTGTGTAATCAGAATTGTTTGGTGCGACTCATGGCATCGCGCACCAGATGCTGTGCTTCATTCCTGGGAGCCACCAAATTGAGAACTCTGTGTGTGTGACCAGAACTGTGTGGTGCGAATCAAGTCAACGTGCACCAGATGTTCTGCCCTAATTCCAGACGGGCACCGAGAAGCGGATTTGTTTACTGGAATTGTGAAAGGTGTGTATCCTACGTGACCCTCTTGGCAGAACAGGGCCCGTGCAGGAAGGCACGGTGCAGAGACCTTTGAGTAAACTTCCCAAGTGGGAGCCAAACCTCCATTTGTAGACTGCTGCCTGATCAACCTGTTATCTATTCTTTTTCCCTGCCCCTCCCCCAGGGTCTGACTCTGGCCACTGTCAGCCTAGTACCCAGGGAAAGGTTTCTTTCATCTTCAGCCCATGGTGCGGGATACTAGGGGGTTGGTTGATGTGTGGAAGAGGGTTTGGGAACACAGGGTCTGCGAGTACAGTAACAACTGACCTGCTGGATATCAGTGCACTGCATTAGGGGGTTGGAAGCATGTGTGTGCGAGTACGTGCTATACAATCCTGCCTGTTATCTGAGGCACTGCATAGAAGTGTTGAGTGAGTGAGTGGGAGTGACTGCTTGTGATCAACTGCACCGCACTGCGGTGTTGCCACACACATTGTTTTCTTTCCAAACGTTTATCATGGTTGACATTGTTTATTACCGGTGCGATCTAGGTCCGCAAGGCTATTTAAAAGTGCTGTAATTATTGGTGTGTACATATTGCTGCTATCATCGTGAACCAGGGTACATCCCATAACTGTGTGGTTTTGAATTGGAATAATTGCTACGGTGGGTCTCGTGATGATAATGTTTTGCACCCCATGAGGGCGTTGAGAGGGAAAGTAGGATTTTCCCCAATTGTAAATATTGCTGATGCCATTTTAACATGGTTGGGGCTACTACTGCTAGTGGTATTTCTGAAGGTGATTGATGCCCAGGAGTACATGATTTACATACTGTGTTAGTTAATGTGTGTGTTGAATACAAATCTTCTTTAGATACACCATGTGTGAAGTCTCTTCTGTGATGCTCAAGGTATTTATTGTGTAAGAATGCTTTACAATACATATTTTACATATTTTACAAATTGCCCCTCTGAAAAGCCTGACGGCTCAGTGCCAAGCTACCCAAGGGTGAGCACAGGCTATACAGTGAATGTAATCACCCGCCCCTGACAGGAGTTGTAGGTTCTACCTGGCTAGGGCCTTGCCTCAGCCAACCGGAACGTGCCGCCTCCAACAGTAACAACATTCTTAGCCTTATTAGCCTTAGCCTTTTAGTATTTCAGGGAATTTGTTTAACTGAGACTGTTTTTCCCAAGGTAGAGATACATGCCAGGGATTTTCTCATCTACCCTTCTTGTTCAATTTGTCTATGGAATTATTTACTACTGACAAGTGACATCCTTTTTTCTGTGGATAACATTCCAATACATGTATCTCTTATTAGCCATTCATGTGAAATAATGAGATAGGAAGTTCATCACTAAAATGATGAGGCACATTAAAGATCATTATGTTATTCAAATTTCTCACTGAACAAAAAGGTATTGAAATGTAACAAGATAGAAAGTTCTTACTCATTTATTACATCTGGACAAGCCAGAGTGACACACAGGTAAACATCATATTTTAAAGACAGGATCATATGCATACATGGCTGGTTGCCCATTCCTTCTTGAAGAACAGGACAGTTCCCAGAATCAACCAAGCTTCATACCTATGCAGAAGTTACTAAATGCTATAAACCTCTCTCTGGCAGCAACATGATATTTTAGAGTGTGAGTTCATCTAAGGACAAGGCCCATCATTTTCCCCATCTTGCAGGTTCTCAGTCAGTACAGCACAGTTCATATGAACTAAATGGACTGCTCGAAAAAATGAAATAATTCTTCTACTTTTTTGGGATATGGTAACATTATGGGGTGAGGGAAAATACGAAACTTGTTAGCTGAACACTACAAGCAAAATTCATGAGGTACGAGGACCTGTAACAAGGTAGATATAGTTTCTTGCATTGCTGATGGCTATACTGAGCACCAATATAGTCAGTGATACTGTTGCAGTATTGTAAAGAACCCATCTGCTCCTAAGTTCTCCTAAATTATTTTCCATATTTTGTACCTTGAGTAAAACCTCCGCTTATAACTCAGGGTTTGATATGTGCTTTGCACTTCTTATGGTTCTTTTATGTGAGCCAACACGTCACTGTGCCTGGAGGAGGTCAAAGCAATTATCTAAGTGCACACAATGTGTTCACTGACACAGGAAGAATGTGTGGGTGCAATTAAATAGAATCATGTTGTCTCAAACAAATGTGTAGATTTACTTATGAAAATATACTCTTATACTGGGGTGTAAATTTAAACATTTTTTCTATTCACCATTCCCAAATTTAGATTTACACCAAAGTGTGGACTTACGTCTCCATCCCCTGAAAGCTGGAGGTGGAGACATCTAAGACTACATTTTCTACTAGTAACTTTTCAATTGTAGGCAGGAGGAGATCTCCCAAAGGAGCAGTGTAGGAAAAAATAATGAAATGTAGTAATACTTGAAAATATTTTATATATTTTATTGTAATATAAAAATATGCACATTACATTAAAATAATTTCCTTTGAAATAGAGATGACATAAAACATTACAGCACATTAACTAATCAAATTAAATGTTCACTAAATAAATTATTAATCCCAATGTGTTAATTAAATGTATAAATAAAGTTTTTAAGCCCTTCACTGCTGGGACTTTTCCCCACCCATTGCTGATCCCCTTGTTGCTATATAGGGTAGTTAGTACTTAGGGCTGTTTTCCACATAAGGCATCCACGCCAAACTTGTGCCTTTTTCTCAAACATCCTGGGGATTCTAAAAATACCTTTTGGATTCCCCTGGAGGGGACATATAAAACAGGCAAAATATAGCTACATTTTGAGTTTGTTTGGAAGAAAATACAAACCAATGTGCTCTAGATAAAAGTGTTGGTTTATTTCCTAAACATTACATCAACTAACAGTTTGTTGTGCTAAAGTCACCATCCCACCTTCCCAACTTTCAGGAACATGTGCATGCAAATAAAAATTTAAAAAATTACCAAAGTTTTGCCATTTTTCAAAAAGGCATTTTTCCAGTTTTTTGTGCTCTCAACCTACTTCCAGTTTGTTGTGGAGACCAGTGTGAAACCTGTGGGTGATCCAGTAAAGCGATGTATTTCTGAAAAGTAGGCAAAAATTCTGAATTCAGCATGGGGTCATATGTGTAGATCCCCCAAGTTTTTCCCAAAGAAGATAAATGTTGAAATAAAGAAATACTGAAAATTAGTAGGGAAAAAAAGAAATTTGTCACAACGTTTTGATATGTAACCTTTTGCCACAATGGCCAACTTACAAAAGCAATGTATCTTCACGTCTGCTAAACCCTTCTGATTGCAAGGATATATAGGGTTTGTGGGATCTCTAAGAACCCAAGGTACTAAGAACTAACAACTAAGCAGCACCATACCATTTTTTTCATTCTGTACTAAGTATAAACCAACTCATATGGTGAAATATGTAAAGTGAAAAATAGGTATCAAAGAAACCTACATAATTCTGAAAGTGGCACAAGTTAAGGAGTTTAGGAACAGTGGTCATTTGAAAATCTTTGAATTCATGTGCCTCCATACCAGTATATGATTTAGATGCTATTTTTCAAAATGTCTTCTTATTTAATTTTAGCACAGTGGTGTACATTTGGAAGGCCCAAATGCAATGAAATCTAATTGGTAACAAATGTTCAACTTTTCTATGCTCCCACACATCTTCAAATAAAAATGATACCTCACTTGTGTGGTTAGGCCTAGTATCCCGGATAGTAAACAGTCCAAAACACAACATGTTGCATCACATTTTTCCACTGAAAGCTGGCCCTTTTTCCCAATGTGGGTAGCTGTGGCATGGGTGGCTCCACCAGGCTGATTCTCATTACATGAAAAAAGGCTCAGGAAGCTCTTTCTAAGTATCCTAAGTGGAAAAGAAGGACACCTTCTGGTGCAAAAAGGGCACTTTCTAACCTCCCCACTGTTGGCCAAAGGGCAACACCCGCATGGAGGAGGGTATGCACACTGAAGAGGTTAAACACAATTTACAACAATCCTATCCCCACTAGCATTTTATTGTGTGATTAATAATGAGTAATGTTATGTTTTAATTTATTCAAAATAATTTATATTTGAATCAAAAAATGAAAAATGATTTAAAAATTATTTAGATACAGCATTTTTGGGCTTCTATCGCCACATTAGCATCAGTAAAATGACGCTAACATGGCATTAGAATGGCGCTAGGGGCTCTTGAATATGCCCTATGTATTGTGAAAGTCAGATAACTTAATTATTTCAATTGTTTTTTTCAGAACCTGCTTTCATGTGACATCTTAGAGATCTTTTTGAGCATGTAGCATCTAGATTTGTGTTTCAGTAGGAATTCTCACTATTTGATTCTTTCCGAAATTGTTTACTGTTTCTACACTAGGTTAAGTGTGCACTTTAGTATGTATATGTGTATATACAGGTACACAGCACATGGCACTTTTTTATAATGGAACTTTAGAGAAATAACTTATTACCATATGACTTTTGCTAAACTGTATCTGCAGATAGCACTTGGATGAATATTTAGTTTTTTAGAGGAGGGAATTTCCGCATTTTAGTTTTTCTGAAGTTTCATTAGCGTGTCGTCCTTGAAATAATAGTATCAGAACTGGTAAATTCTTTAGTGATGTTTTAAATTTGTTTTTTGTCCGAACTTCGCACTTATAAATGGAATGAATGATGAATTTGATATTGTTGTAATAACATTAATTTTGTGAATGTTTGGTGAACCTGTAAGAAACCACAAAAATAAATATGTAAAAAGGCATCTTAATTGTTTTTTCTAGTGGATATTACTTTAAGTCCTTGGCTCCATTATTTTCTACGAGAGTGTGTTGCATTGCATGTGACTGGCCATGTGAGATGCTAGCTGACTCCAAGGCTGGGCTGGACTCGTTTGTGGCCTTTTGGACTATAGTAACTTTAGAAGTCTAGTTTGTGAATAGCAATAGTCTATAGTATAGCAATGGTATACACTTTCCCTAAACGCACCCTTATCCTACCCTAAGCCTCTCCTATTTTGTAACCACCTGCATGTTGGCAAATTGCATTTCTAGTAAATAAGTAGTACTACTGCAGTACTTCCTCATGAACCACATAATGCAGTTATGCAATCAGACAGCTGAACACAATAATGTGAAGCAGCAATAATTTGAAGGTGCCCAGGCTCACGTAATGCGTATATATGCACACCCAGGAGCTATTTTCTTTTTTTTGCTTATCATACATACTTAAACAGAAAATCTGTGAATCGTGGGTTGCTACGTGTATTTATAATTAAATGTTCTGCTACTGTTGATTTGCTACTTTTAAAAGTACATGAAAGGACAATGTTCCCTACTCTTTCGTATGTTGCTTTTGTCTGTGCGTTGTGACCTGACAACATGTGTACTTACAGAGAAGCTTAAATATTGTGTGTCCTTATGCGTGGGTAAATTAATACAAGTGTTTTTCAGAATCACCCTAGTAGTAGATCCAAATGGCATCCACATTTCAAGACATATCGAAAACCTCTGTTATGCACAAAACTATGTCTGCCCCTGAATTACATAGACATTTTGGTACGTGAATCAATCTTTCTAGAAGGCTTCAGTAAAAGTTCACTATTCACCCTGCCCTGAATAGGACATTCATTTGTTTATATAGACAAGTGGTGAATCCTTGGTCATCCAGTGGACCTGGGCAGCACTGCTGATTTAAAGTCCAGCATGTGGCCCTTGCCTGTGTTCTAACACCCCAGCAACTTTCCTTTAGCAACAATAGGAGGGGAAAACTTAGAACAGCTGAATATTGCTCGCAAGCTACATCTGCTACCTGAGTATTCAGGGAAGTCACATTTACAGGAGCAAAGCCTTTCCCTGTGTAGTGCCTAGCTGTTCCAAATGACATTGCAGCATATTTGATTCTAAAAGTCCTTCCTGAGAACAACAGCACATTGTGGCAAAAGGAATCCTTCTTTGGATAAAAAATATCTGTCTGACTTATGGGATTCAGGGTTCAAATGAAGACAGCTAGGAAACATTAGGATACTTTGAAGTCCTTTGCTCAATTGCTGGAAAGAATAACGTTTTATGCCTTTGCAGCTCCATAAACAGGTTGTGTCCTTATAAATCTCTACCAATTCTTCAGGGAGAGCTCCAGTTCTCCTTGTTCTCACAAATGAGCCCAGCCTGGCATGAACCTGTTCATCATGTTCACTGGAAACAGAAGAGTTACACTACATCTGCTGAGATATGTATCCTAACGCATCTGATACATTGAAATCTGCTTTCAGGAGGCACCTTTCACCACCTAAAATTGTTACTCTCCTTGTCTTCAACATAATCAGACAATATTTTTCTGAATACCTGGAATCCTCATGCAATTAAAACTCTAATATATTATTATTGATAAACCTTTGGTTAATGTACAGGTCACCTTCTGATAGGATTTTACAGCATCATTCAGAAAGTTTATCCTGTGGATTATTGGGTTTCCAAAGGGTGACAAACATTGACTAATTCTCATCAATCAAAACCCTAGTTTTGTACAGTTGTGTTAAGTGCAAGTGTGCATGTTTTGGTTGTCAGAATTTTCTTGATATGCGTGCGATTGAGTTCAATGTGCAAAGTGGGGGCCTCATCTACTAGTAATTGACAGAGGGCATCACTGCATGACATTTAGCTGCACTGCCCTATGCTAATTCGAAAGGGCAGGAATGCTACGAGCTACGGTTTATTCCTTTCCTTTCAGCCAACGGTGGCGCACAATTTGCAGCCGAGTACCAACGCAGATACCTTTGCACCATTTTGCATGGGTATCTATGTTGTTGGCATGATTGTTTTTGTGCAGGAAGGGAGACCTTCCTGCACAAAAACAATCACAAGAGGTGTTTTCATCATTCTATGTGCGCTGGAAAATGCAGCATACATGGAAAGAGGGAAAAATGAGGAGAAATGCAAATATTTCTCCTCGTTACGCTTGCTCTGGGGAGGAGTACGTTTTTGGAACTTCCCCAGATTTATGCTATGTTATCAATTTGGGGCACTGTCAAAAACCCATGGGTGTTGAGTGGGAACACCCACAGCAATGCTCATGTCATGCCTCCTCGACACAGTGTGAGGCAACACAGTGACTTGTGATGTGTTGTCTTACACCATATCTACAAGTCCAAGTAAAGCCATGCAGGGTAGCTTTGCGTGGCCTTGTAGATATGGGTCTGCACTGTGTGCCACGGGAGTGTAAAAAATTACGCTCCAGTGGTGCACCGGGACTTGTAAAGAAGCCCCTGGGTATTCAGGGTAGTACCAAAATTGCTTCCCTTCAACACCTCATGACTCCTCCATTCTTGTTTTGCTTGAATATTCATTGATTTATCAGATGGGCAGCCACTGAAGGGTATTCTCTTGTAAGGATCGAATGATGTGTTCCTCTCGGTAGGTAAATATGTCCCTTTCCCCAGTGTCTTATGAAGATCACACTGAAGAATTGAACTCTGTTCTTTGCACCTACTAGATTTTAATGATGTCATTTGAGTTTGGATTTATTCTAGCTTCTCTTACAGATGTTTAGGCACATTCCAGCTGCCTACTTCTGAAGTCTTGGAGTCTAAGAAGAAATGCTGAGGGACCAGAGTAGATTATTGTACAGTGGCCAATCCATGCCTTGATAAGAACTCTCATTAGTCCTGATGTGGGGTTTTGCATTTTCCAGACAAGAGAAAGCAGCAGCTTGACCTCATTTCCCTTGCATTGACTTGTGAGGCAAAAGTGAGATCAACATTGAAATAAAATTTCACATTCCTGGAAATTCAGTAGTGGCAGGGCTAGTCAAGGATAGAGAAGAAGTATCTGAGTCTCCTATCACTGGTCAAAGGATGTGCACACAAATGGCCCTTCATCCATTAGCCAACATGGTAAAAGCTTGAGCAGATGTTGCTTCCGCTCTGTGTGCTGTTTTTCAAGTAGAAGCCATTGAGACACATTTGCAAGTTCGCCTGGTGCATCTATAAAGGTAGTAGAGCAGTCCATGTTGGGCACCTATCAGATCAATCTAACATTTAATGCTTTACCTGCTTTACATTTCAGTTGTTATCACCATTGTCCTAGAATAAGCCCTGTGTACCTACTGTGCTTCAACGTTTATCAAATCAGATGTGAATTGTAGTGAACAAATGTCTCAGGAAGAAGAGTAGCCCCTGTAATGTCAGTTCTAAAATCACCATACAAACAATAACCAACAACTCTCAATCACTTCTAGTGGTCTGACATAGTGGGAAGTCTTTTGAGAGTCTTAGTGTAACCAGGTGTAGGTCTAATTTAAAATTAAAATCTTCCTCCATATAATTAGTTCATTTCACTAGAGTTTTTATTCACCACTCTCTTTGTTGAAGATCTGACCTATATCCGTAGTTGGAGTGTGTTAATTCATAAGACATATATGATTGCTATTATTGTGGTCACTGATAATTGTTTTTTAACAATTGTGTTGAATATTGCAGACAAATGCTCAAAAGAGACCTGCTACTCTGATGTGGACCCCGACTCTCCAAATATGGCTAGAAAATGAGGAGACGAATAGTTGCCCATGGCACCCCAGCCAGTTTGATATTCTCTTCCCTATGTAAATATTTTCTCCAGAAGTGATATCGTCTGTACATTCCAATTTTGTATATCTAACAATATCTAACAATAAATAATAGGATCGCACATTTTCGATTCAAATCTTGCATTCTCCAAGAATTCATGTGGAATGTGCCTGCCACATACCTTCTTCAATGTATATTTCTTTTGTATCCATGGTGTCTTTCGCTCCACAACAATGCGTACTATTAAAGAGGATTTAAAACTGTTTCCTTCTCTCCCTTCCAGAACCATACATGTAACAATAAACACTGGTTAAATCCTCATAACATTCCCTTTCTTAATATAATATCCTCTTAATAAATCTACTTGTGCAGAACATGAATGTCTGCTCAATTGACAATATACCCAAACAATAACACATATATCAGTAGCAAACCACTCTCTGGACAGCTGCGAGCCATCCATGCATTGTTAGCAGTTTCTGCATTTAGCGGCAATTCACTTAGCAGGTATTGGCCAATAGCTTGCTACCAACCATCATGATGTGAAGATAGAGCCTCGGGAAAGAAAGCAAGCCCTACTGTATTTCCAACATAAAGTACACTCTCCTAACAGCCTGGTTGAAAACTATCTATACTGGCCCAGAAACCACATAATTAATTCAAGATTCAAAGAAAGTCACTACTTTTTAACAAATAGAACACTTCTCTGATCTCTTCTCTAACTGGCTCCACAATGTTCCATGTCTAACCATTTTACTTACAACAGGGGGCAGACATACGCCATTCACTCTTACATTATAGCACATCTCCCATCTTAATACATATGCTTAACATCTTTAACAGCATACACATCCATATCGTAAAATTGTGTTTAAACTGGAAAACCAGAGTTGCAATGCTGTGAAAACCTAAAGTACATTTCACCCACCTTAATGTTCCGGTTGACCACCTGTAGCACAGCTCAGAGGCCATTGCTCCATTTCACATGGTCAGTATTATCAGCACTAGATGCAACACGATGTTTTTGATTTTTTGCCCACGTACTTTTGCCCAGCATTAGGTCCAAATACTTCACACTGCTTTTGCCCTCGTGACAGTAATCAGTTCTTCTGCATGCAGTTCCAGCTCACTTGTTCTCACACTTTTTCAGTATTGCTTCCCGTCTGTGTCTATCTCATACCAACTCACCTTGAAAGCTGATAATCTCCATTTTTAAGAATCAAAAGGGGTTGTTGTACATTATTTCACTGACACCACATGCCCACATAATTTTATCCTTTAGCTTGATCTATGGTAACTCAACTGGGCTTGTCTGTTCGGAATAGATCCATGTGAAATGCAGGATATGACACTTTGAACTGATGAACTTCAGAAGACAACAAGAAAAGGCAGTGTAAAAACAGGAAAGGATACTGTGGAGAAAATAACAGTGCTACCTGGGGCACAGCGTGACTAGGCAAGACTTAGTGGTCAGATTAACAATAGGACTAGTAAGAAAGGCTCAGAAGAAATGCAAAAGATTTGAAGGGAATTTAAGAAATGGCAGAGGAGGTTACTGGTTGCTTCACAAAAGCTTAGTTATATAGTTCCTCAATCGAAAGTTCGTCCACCATTATCCCTTCCTGCAACTTTGTTGCTTTTTTCTCTCCTTCTACTCCTCTTCCCCTTTTTGTAATTTCTCTGGTGTGTCATTCGTACCTGAATCAGACTTCTTGTATACTCTGTGCTGTTGCCTGAACAGTTAGCAGCATAATCACATGCTGTTCTCCTACAATAGCACTGTCCTGTCTCAGAATTCTCCTGTCTCACTGTCCGCAAACAGCATGCATCCATCTACTGCAGTCTCCAGGTTTTTCTGAATTACAGGGGTTGGGGTTGGGAGCGGCACGGAAGGGGTAATTCCTGGCAACTCTTTGGCTCATAGCTGCCATTCCTCTGGCGAGATCTGGTAAATTCCTGAAGGGAGTATTCTGTATGAGAATCCTAATTGTTGGCTTCTACTAATACTGCTCATCTGTCCATTACCTAGACTTAATGTACCACTCTGGAAGTGTGTGAGATTTGGCCTGATAAGCTGTTCCTAGCTGAGATATCATAGACCCACCATAGAGAAGCCTCCTAATTAATATTTCTCTCAAGTCTAGCGCCTATTTTCTCAAATGGAGAACACTTGCTTTTGAGTCTTCTTCTAAACTCGTGGTCAAGCTGCACTTTGTGTGGAGGCTTGGGGATTAGCTTCGAAATCCTAGGCATTTTTCACACCAACCTAAGATCCTTACATCAACTGTATAAACCATGTGTGTGATAATGCTGTTCATTCTTCTAACTCTACAGGTGTTGGGTTGTAGAATATAGGGGCATATTTATACTCCGTTTGCGCCGAATGTGCGTCAAAAATTTTGACGCACTTTCAGTGCAAACGTTGCCCCATATTTAAACCCTGACGCCCGATCCGGCGCACCAGGAAAATGGCGCTATGTGCGCCAGTTTTTGGAAGCGGCACCCCGCCCTGCGTTAATGACATGCAGGGTAGGCGTTCCCATCCAAAAACAGACGCACATAGCGGTGCGTGGTATTTATGCTCCAGGGCAAAAATCACTCCCGCGCGGCAGGCGGCGCAAAAAAATAGCGCAAAGCACGAATATCGTGAAATTTTAACGCCTGGGTCAGGGCAGGCGTTAAAATGGGGCAAACACACCTGTACTTAATCAGAACACACAGAACAAACAACAGAGCAGCAGAGCAGCAGAGCAGCAACAGGGAGACATGGAGGTGCTTTTTCTTCAACGTGCACGTAGACGCAGAGCCCTGCAGCAACAACAGCAGCCACAACAACAACAGCAGGGACCCCAAAGACAGCGCAGAAGGCAGGAGAGGATATTCCGCCCAAGAACAACCCTGCATGGCCTCAGGGAACGAGACATCATCCAGAGGTACCGGTTGAACTGGCAGGCCATTCAGCAGCTGCTGACAAATATTGAACAGCAATTGGCCCCCACTTTAGTGACTCCACGCACTATCCCAACCGAAACAAAGCTGCTTGCCGTACTTCACCTGCTGGCAAGTGGCTCGTTTCAGACAACTGGTGCCCTGGTTGGTGGAATCTCACAACCATCTTTCTCCGCATTCCTGCCTAAAGTACTGGATGCCATCATTGGACTGACACCCCGCCACATCTGCTTCCCTAACACAGTGCAGAAGCAGCAGGAAACAAAACAGGGGTTCTACGCCATCAGTGGCTTTCCGCACGTCCTTGGTGCAATCGACTGCACACACGTACGTCTTGTGCCACCTGCTGCGAGTGAACACCTCTACCGCAACAGGAAGCACACACATTCCATCAACGTGCAGGCCATAGTCGATCACCAAGGACTGATCAGCAACATTGTGGCTAAATATCCTGGGAGAGTACATGACGCATTCATCTTCCGTCACTGCACCATCAACCAACACTTCCAGGATGGACGGTATGGCAATGGACTACTTGTTGGTAAGGACAAAAATCTACTTATATACTCACTGCACAGAAACCCTCTAGGATAAACAACACATACACCACAATAGCAACACCTAGACAGGAACACACTGAGGTACTCACATCACTAGCCATGTGTCACAAGTCACCATTGAACCTCTCACACATTTGAATTTACTCCACAGCTTAGTGTGAAGACATTCATGACTGTGGTTGCCTAAATGTCACCTTGCAAATTGGAAGTCTCACAATAACCTGTACACTAATACAATGCATAACTTTTAAGGGATGGGATGGCCTGGGTATGTTCATATGAACGTTTCTAATACCCTTTCATGTTTCAACTCTGCATGGAACTATCATCACACCCCCAGTGAGGACACACGGACACCTGTGTCACAAGTCACAATGCAAGGGAGGGCACACTGTACTTGAGAAACCAATACATCCTGCTGACAAACAGTTAGACAACAAACACTTGCTCAGCCAAGGAAAAAAAACAATGGCAAAGTTTCCACCAACAACCATAGGTTGTCACATTAGTACACAAAATAGTCACAGACAACACAACACAACTACTGCCATCAAATATACGTACAACAGTGCCTCCTACATCTAATTGATACCATTCTGTGTTTCTCTTTCAGCTGATCAGGGGTATGGCATCCAGCCTTGGCTAATGACACCATATGGGAACCCAAATACTGCTGCTGAGTAGGCATACAATGACGCCCACAAGAGGACACGCAGCATTGTGGAGAGGACCTTTGGGATCCTAAAGTCAAGGTTCCGCTGCCTTGACATCACTGGCGGAAGCCTACTATACTCCCCAGAGATGGTCTGCAAGATCATACTCACTTGTGCCATATTACACAATATTTGTGTAAAAAGGAACATTCCCCTCCTTGAACCGGACCCAGACATGCCTGAGGATGATGATGAGGAGGATGCTGGCCTGCAACAGGAGGGGGAACAACCTAACACCGCAGCAGGAGTGCGTAGGCGCCAACAGCTTGTGAACAATTTTTTTACTTAAGTTATTATAATCACTTGTATTCCACACTTGTAAATAAACACAGATAACAAACACCACATCATGCTTTGGCCTATTCGTTTCTGACCACCTTTAGTTTGAAATAGCTGAAGATGAATGTCGTCTCATTGATCAAGAATGCCATTAAAATTCATCACACCAAAAATAAACATCACAACTGTATGCACAGAGGGTAGGATGTGACATGTTACATTACCATACACAGAGCCCAACAAGAGTACAAATGTGACAATTACACATGCCGGATCCAAACAACTGAAACAGTCTCTCATCCAGCCCAAAATTGGAGATCATTTGAAAGTCACATCACACGTGTTCAGAGACAGGGTGGGACCATCCATGTGTACGTGAACATGTCATCAATGGCTTCTCTCAAGTGTATGATGTGAGCAATACACAATTGCAACAACATCAGCTGCCACTAACTCAGGAGGAGACCTTGAAGTTACAGTGACAACATACACACAGACAGGTCATACTGGATCCACATTCCCACACACATGTACACATATGTCATACAACCAACCTAATATTTGAAAGTAGACCATCACAGTTGTGTCCCAGTTTGAACCTAGCAGGAAGATTGTAACATGACACTAAACCAGTTTCTGCAGAAAGGGACACAGACAAGCAAAAAAATCTTCGCATTATCACATCGTGAACGCTGAGAGTCTTGCAAACTTAGTCATATGAAAATGGTATGCAACTTAGCTCCAAATCATCATTACTGCAAACGTCAAATGGGCTAATGAGATGAATGAATGGTCAACAGTCATTCATACCATATGGCCTTACATTCGCCCGCTGCTGCAGGTTTGCCATGATATGATAAAAATACTCCATGGATACAGTAGCTATTCTGGATGGTCAAATCCCAGGGTGCTGGGGGCCTAACTCCACCTCTACCACCCCCAAAACATACAAGAATCATGTACTTGTGAACTAAACACATGCATAAGGCACATGTGTGGCCTCCATGTCACAAGTCCTACACAAATATGCAACACAAAATCATAATGGGACATGGTCAGCCCCATAAAAACTGAAAGTGACTCTCCCACTCCCTGTTAGGACTACAGATAAAAGCATCCCCATCATAAAGGTGGGCACATTTTGGAGACGGAATACATAATGGTATCAAAAACATCATTTCAAAATAGCCATCAGCAATTACACCAAATATGTTGTCAAATATGGTCAATACATTAGTTAACGTATCCCAAACATCACAGTGTGAAGGCCGTCTATACATAAAAGTACGGACATTTGTCATATACAAACACAAATGTGTCTCACATCGCACCGTTTGACCATGACAAATCACCTTTCCAAAGCTAAACACATGAAGACATTTGGATAAATTTGCTCCATATTCTACGCATACAGCATGGCCGTCATAATTTGTTCACGTACATGAGTGCACACAATGCAGAGTCAGATACAAATGTATCCAAAAGTGTCTTGATATTTCGCCTTCAAAATATTATTTACATCCACAATATTTTTGACTCTGCATCATGTGCACTACTGTACGTGTAAAAAAAACCACGCCCATGATGTATGCGTGGTGAATTTGACGCTACATGGACAATATGTTGGTCATTTCATGTACAGTATTAATTATTAATATTCATATCATATTTTTTCACTCCGCATCATGTGCACCACTGTACGTGTAAAAAAAACGACGCCCATGATGTATGCGTGGTGAAATTGACGCTACATGCACAATATGTTGGTCATTTCATGTACAGTATTAATTATTAATATTCATAACATATTTTTTCACTCCGCATCATGTGCACCACTGTACGTGTAAAAAAAAACACGCCCATGATGTATGCGTGGTGAAATTGACGCTACATGCACAATATATTGGTCATTTCATGTACAGTATTAATTATTAATATTCATATCATATTTTTTCACTCCGCATCATGTGCACCACTGTACGTGTAAAAAAAAACACGCCCATGATGTATGCGTGGTGAAATTGACGCTACATGCACAATATGTTGGTCATTTCATGTACAGTATTAATTATTAATATTCATAACATATTTTTTCACTCCGCATCATGTGCACCACTGTATGTGGAAAAAAAACGACGCCCATGATGTATGCGTGGTGAAATTGACGCTACATGCACAATATATTGGTCATTTCATGTACAGTATTAATTATTAATATTCATATCATATTTTTTCACTCCGCATCATGTGCACCACTGTACGTGTAAAAAAAACGACGCCCATGATGTATGCGTGGTGAAATTGACGCTACATGCACAATATGTTGGTCATTTCATGTACAGTATTAATTATTAATATTCATAACATATTTTTTCACTCCGCATCATGTGCACCACTGTACGTGTAAAAAAAACGACGCCCATGATGTATGCGTGGTGAAATTGACGCTACATGCACAATATATTGGTCATTTCATGTACAGTATTAATTATTAATATTCATATCATATTTTTTCACTCCGCATCATGTGCACTGTAATGCGTCATAAAAAATTGACGCACAACTGTGTATGCATGAAAATATGACGCATAACGGGAAAATAAAAACGGCGGCCATTTTATGCAGGAACTGATGTAATAGGATATCCTGTTTACAAAATCTGTACTGGGAGGTAACTTTCACTTTCACTTTGCAGTCTCAGATTTCTCTAGACTGTGTGGTTGTGTGAAAGGTGTTGTCGTGTGTTTTACTGCTCTAGTGTCCTGTGTGCCTTGTATTTTGTCTTAGTGTCAATCTATTATTGTTGTATCACATTGTCTCAGTCTGTTTAGTGTTATTTTGTCTATACCTGTGATAGTTTGTATTGTCTGTGGGAGTCTGTTGTGGGTAGCATAGTTTGGGGGGTTAGTTGGGCTATTTTTCTACTTCTCCTTTTTCTTTCACACCTCTACCTTTCCCCATTTCCCCCTTTATATTTTATATTTTGTTGGTACATTCTTATCCCTCTCAATATGTCAGGTAGGCCTCGCCTGTCCAGGATGGGGGAAGACGAATTGGGGGGGTTCATATGGCTCGTAAGCCATTTCCTCCCACTAATGCTGGAAGCTGGGGGCCGTGTGATACAGGGGTATCACACGGAGGCCAGGAAAATCCGGTGGGAGAAGGTGCGCCATCACCTGGTCCGGGTCTATGGGAGTCTCAGGAATGTACACCAACTCAAGCACCGCTGGGCAGATCTGATCACCAGGGAACAGGACCTGCTGGACCACCTGGGACTCCAGATTGGTGGCCATGTTGGTGAGTAAAAAACAATTACATGGGAATGACAGAAATCGGTGTGTGAACATGTGATGATTGTTAGCGAATCTGCAAAATAAGTAGCTGAGTGTGTGTAATGCCAGGGAAACCTAGGCCCATGGTTATACACATTAATCCCCATTCTTGCAACACATGTACACGCAATGACAGCTTTATAAATTCAACATCTATTTGTATTATGCTAAGTCGCCCCCTCTCTGCGTCCCAAAATGTTTCAAATGCTGCGCTACAAAGGTATACATATGTGTCCTAATGTGTATTTGTTGCAGAATGTGTATGAAGACCTATGCTACCAGTCCGATGGATCATTTTTGCAACACATAGCACCTGTAGCTGCATGTAATGTAGTGTTGCCTTTGTGTCAGAAAAGCAACACGTGAACGGCTCCATTTGTACTCCACTGGTCATAATGGCCAGTGAGTACGTCATGTAGAAACAACATACCTACATATGCAGACGCCATAGCTAGACAGAAAATTGGAAACACATGATGATGCTATACATGTGTGTTGCCGTCACGTCACATGAAGTTAGTCATGTTGTTCACACATATGTCACATGTGTGTCTGTTTGCTGTCTGTTGACCCTGTCCAAATAGCCTGTTTAATTGTGAGTGGTCATGCAGTCCTCATGGAACCAGTTTTGGAATGTCTCTCGGGGATGCACATGCTGAGATGTATGGATAACATTATTGTTGGGGCATACTAATGGAGGATTAACTTGGATGACACCTGACTGTCCTGACCACTGCATGAGTGTAGTAGGGTGTGACACTGGAGCAGGAGACTCATCCAATGTTAATGTTGAATACAAAGTGATCCATGCAGGATGAGCATGTGTGAAAGTCTATCATTACCATGTCATTTTCACACAGTGTCATTGTAACAGAAATCTTTTGTCCGTTCACCCAGTCTGAGTATAATCTTTGTTTCATGCTTTACAGGTGGACCAGCCCCGTACACCGTGGGAGAGGTGGCCCATTTTGACGACCCCGATACCTACAGTGAGTGTCGCCTGAGTGCTATTTACATTGTTTGGTAATGACGCATGATGGATTACTGTGTGTTCAAGAGAATTCATGATTTGATGTGCTGGCCGTTCATTGGCTTTGTTCTTTTAGTGTGATATCAAATTAGAATTATGTTTCTGCAAAGCAATACGTAGTCATCTCTCAGATTGAGGGGCTGTAGCCCATTCAATTATGGCGGCAATTGGGAATGGTATGACTCATTTCGAATAGACTGGTCAATGTTAGACTTGGTCAGGGACTTGCCATGAACTGAGTCTGCATATCAGACTGACAGTCTCCCAGATAGCTTAGGCACATGGCATTGATGACAAGTGCTTCTTCCTAGTTGAGGATGGACTGTGTACACTGTAGGTTGGATCTTCCATGGGCATGTACTTCCACAAGGTGAACTCAAAGTGTGTGTGACTTGAGTGCAATGCCCTAGGTGTTCAGTTGAATCATGTGAATGGGTGTACTACCTCCCCTGTGTGTGTTGTTAAACATGCCTCACTAATAGTATGTTATGTTGGGCTAAGTCATAACATTTTGACATGTGTGGACCTGGGATGTGACAAGGTTGGGCTGACTACAACGTGTTGCTAGCCCTTCATAGGTTTTGTGTGTGAAGGCACATAATTGTTGCACTTTCTGTACACTCCTGGGTGTGCATTGAACATGGGATTGTTGGTTGTTCTTCCCACACCACCCACAAAGACTGGGATGTTACTGTGAAACAGGGTACCTAGGACTGTAGCAACCAGTATGTTACACGTACTTAACACCTTTTGTGACTTGAGTTAGTACCTTGGGCCAGAGTGAGAAAAATGTCTACACGTTGCAAATGGCATAAATATCTGTGTGGGATTTGCAAACGTCTGTTTCCTAATCCAAAATGTCTTTGGTGGTCATGTACATATGAGTAAAATGCTTTTCAAAATTGATATAATGAAGGGTTTTACCAGACCTACTTGCAAATCACAGTGGTAGGCAATCCCATTTGCAACCGAGTACGTGGTTGCAAAGTGAGTAGCTGTTATCATCCACTTGAAGTGGATGGTAACCACCTTGCTGACTGGAAGGGGTCCTCATTGTAAAGCTTCAGCCTTTGTGAGTGGACTAAAAAAATCCTGCGCAAAAAAGCCAGTGGTCTAAGGGACCAATAATTACCGTGAAAATTTCCAAGTACAATTGTTGTCATTTAAAAATAATTGCAGCTCATTTTTCTTTCCGGTAAACGGCCTACACTTGGGGAGAAATAACTTGCTTAATTTAAAAACAGTCACGTCTATGGAGTTCTGCTGGTCCCAGCAGGCCACCATCCCCGTGAGTGCCCATGTTGCTAAGGTGGGGCAACTTGGAACCCACATCATTGATGTTCATGAGGTGGGTTTTAGGGACCCCATAGCGACTCGCAGATGGTGTCAGAGACACCGTTCTGCTTTCCAATTTGCTAGTTGATTTTCCTAAATTCCTACATCTGACACCTAGTGTGGACACATGATTGGGCCAGGGGTTCAATCTTAGCACACAACTAATTAAAAATGCTATTGAGTGAGGAGTGTGAGTGTAATCACATAGAATGACATATGTACTGAAGTCAGTATGCGGAAGAGCTGGTGCCATAATGTTAAATGCCTTAGGTATGATTTGGATGAGTAGTTTAGGGTGATGTCATCCATCATGTAGAGACATGGATATGCTAGGTGTGATATGACCTTAGGGATGCATGATTCACATGTACTTCCTCTGAGCATTTCCGTGAACTATGTTGTAACAATTGCTGCATACAATATATTTCTAGTAATGGACAAATGAGCCATTGTGGGATTCAACCCACTGTAAATTCAATGCTCAATATTTCCCTTTTCTCTTCACAGCTGCAAACCTGAGTGCCGCAGAGCGCAACCATTTTGAGCACAGGGCAATGAGGTACAGGCACATCCTGCAGGTGCAGTGGGTATCGGAGGATGGCCCGCAGATACAATTCTGATCGGGCCTCCGGGGCGTGGTATGCCACACCACAGGCTCCACCAACGGTGCCACCTACAACCACCAGGTCTGCCCAAGGGGACCCAACGACGGACCAGCCATCTTCCTCAAGACCTGGACCCAGCCGTGTGTTGGGAGCAGGGCTGTCCCATGGCCACTCCACTCCAGCGACAATCTCCACCTCCACCGGCACGCAGACCAGCAGTGACCCTCCAATTGACCCTGCAGCCTTCCAGGCATTGTCTAGGAAACTGGACAGGTTAATTCAAAAGGTGGACAACCTGACGGAGGACATGGCGGAGGTTAAAAAGAAGGTGCGCTCCATCCGGCGCACACTTCAGAGGGCAAATCTTTAGTTATTTTGCCCTCCTGAACTTTTACCCCTCCCCTCTCCCCTCTTTCCTCTTTTCATACTGTTAGTTGGGTTTGGGGGGTTAGTTATAGGATAAGTATAGGTAATTAGCTTAGTTAGTGTTAGGTAAGAGGGTGGGGGGTCCTTATACTTTCTATGTAATGTTTTTGTGTGGGTGGGTGGGTGGGGGGCAATGTTGGGATTCCTGTTTAATAAAAAAAAAAAAAAAAAAAATATATATAAAAAATACAAACAAATATATGTTTGTTTAGGATAGTATAGTATGTGTGTAGGTTAGTAAGTGTTGTCCTACATGTGTCTTGTCTCTTAATGGTGGGTGGGGGGTTGATGTTTAGATCGTTTTGTTACATGTGTAGAGTAAGTTTAGCTTAGGTTAGTTAGGGACAGTTGTGGGTTAGTAGTAGTCAGGTTAGATTAGTGTAGGTTTACCTTTCCCTTAGTTGCCTCTTTTATTACTACTTTTAAATAAAAATGTTGTTAACCCTTTACCTGATGCGTTAGGTGCTACCTTTTCATGGCCTTGACATCAGTGTAGCAGAAATGTTAAGTATGACATTTGTGTCCCATGCTCCCTATCCCCAGGCTTATGAGGTTTAACATGCCAGCTACCCGTGTGCTAACTTGGTAAGTATCCACCATGTTGGAGAGCCACCATTGGTAGTGTGCATTGATCATCAAGGTTTGGGGTTGGCATGTATCCTACTTCACAAAGAGTGCTTCCAGACTTGTTATTGTAGGTAAATAGATAGGTCGGACAGCATTGTGAAGTTCAGGGAGAGCTTTATAGATGATGATTTGTTCACACTCTTGTCTTGTTGCTATCATTGCTGACCTACATCATGTGTGTACTGATTCAGCATGACTTTCCTTCATGGGAGTATACGCCGTAAGGGTGATTGATGCAGTGTAATTTGTTTATCATTCCTTTCATTCTACAGCATAATTTCAAATTTTAGTATTGCATGGTGCCTACATTTCTCAGCCACCATTAGTTGTGTAGAATAGCTATAGATGGTGCATCATTCTGTCCAACACAGCATGATTGTGTGTGCTTAGTCCCTTCATCAGTTATTTTCCTCAGTATAGTAAAGCTATGATGCAATCCTGGCCACTGCACAGATGATTCAGTATACATGAAATCAGGACAGTAGTATAGAGAATCGACATGGTTTCCACACAGCCACTTTGGAGTTATCTACTGCACAGTTGAATTTTGAAATGACACAGAGACACAATAGGTGTGCAAGTTATATTTATTTATAAGTGGTGTTGTGCAAAATGTCCATTCACCATGTTTGCTGACTCCTTTCTGGTGCATTATTACATGGTGATCCTACAGAAGGGGTGTGGATGATGCTCCTGACATGCTGGGGTGATGTCACAGACAGTGCAGAGGAACATGAAATGCCAAATGGTAGGAGAGAAACATTCACTGGCAAGGTGGACAAGTCAGACAGTGGATTGCCGAACAGTCATTGAGGTTAGTTGTAGTGAGACTGGCATGTGTCAAAACGTAGGACCTTGGTCAGAGTAGGGCATGGTGCAGGGACTAGGGCTTCCGGGTACTCTTGCGTGTGAATGTTATCTGTTCCATGTCTTCTTCTTCTGATGTGTGTGTTGCCTGGTGTGTCCTTGTTGTTGTTAGTTGTGAAGGGGCAACACACACCTCAGTGTTAGAAGACATAGAGGCAGACATCCCGGGGGCTGATCCCTGTTGAGTAAGGAAGGGCAGTACTGCAGCAAGGAGAGCCTGCTGGTTTTTCAGAATGGCAACCACATCCCGATGGTAGGCAGCCAGGTCGGCCCTGAGGGGTTCTATGTTGCATTCGTGCACACGTTGAGTGGCTTGCAGTTTGAGTTGTTGTGTCAACTGGATGACAGCTGTGCCAATTTCCTTCAGTGTTTTTGAAATGTCCTCCAAGAGAAAATTTCTGGCTTGCATTGCAGCTGCCTGATCAGCAGTTGACAACATGCACGAACGCACCCCCTCAAGGCTGGCTGCCATATTTTGCATCCCCACCCGCACCTCCTTGGCCAGCTCCCGCTGGACCCCAACGACAGTTCTTTCGAAGCTGGTGCCAGTGTCGTCAGAGTCCTCAGCTGTGTTGGAGCTGGCAGGTCTTACAATTGGGGTGGCGGGTGGTTCTACTGTGGTGGCTGCTTCTTCTGTGCTCCTCCTTGTGACTGAAGGTGGGGTTTGGAGGCTTTCAAGGACCATGTCAATGGTCTCTTGTGGGAGGTTGATGGTGTCGTCATCCATGTCATCAGGGAACTCATGGACAGGCAGATCAGCAGGAGATCCGTGTTCCTCTGCAATGAAACAGGGTACAATTAGTGTGTCTGTGTTGTGACAATTTTGCAGTAAGATACAAGCCTTTGGATGCCTTAACATTGTACTCTGTGTTTGTCTAGGTATCTGCTGTCCGTCATAGGGCATTGTTGTAGTCCTATGGCCCACCTGTGTGTCACATGTTTGATATGGATCTTTCAGACATGTCTGCCAGGTCGCCTCTAGGTGTTGCTTTGTAATTATTTAGGAATAGGCGTTTTTTTCTCCTACTCCTCACTCGGTGTTTCACTATTGTTATGGAGGGACATTTTGTAGGGTGGGCTCTCATTATCCAACATGTGATTCTTGGCTTTCTAGGCAGCAGGATAGCTAATGGGGTGGGGGACTAAGTTTGACCCACTTGAAAATAACTCTGTCACCCAGATATTCAATTTAGCTAAGACTAACTAGCAGTGCCTCTGGTCTCCCACATCAAAGGAATGTTTAGACATCCGAGCGCATGACATCTTTGGAACATGTCAGGGAAGTGGTGGTCACTCAGGTCCTACACATTTGTATCTTTTCCGGTAGGTTCACATACACAAATGACATAGACAGTATTAGTCTGATATGAAGTTTCATTGTACAACTGACTTGTAGGAATTTAGGTGTGAGCCCCATTTACACAAACAATACACACTGTTAGAATTGAAATAGTCCGCAGGAGAGTAATACATTAGTACACAGCTTTCATGGTGCCTAACTGTTTCTACTCTCCCCCTGCATGTTCTATGTATAGCACAGCTTGTTAAGTTTGGAGGTTGCCTGTCAGAATCACGGGGGAGACATCATCCCTCATATCAGAGGAATGGGCTAGGATCTGGTTGTGCATCAGCAGCAAGGCAGGCAGCATCTAGTTGTTATTTTCTGTTTGGAAACTCCCCCATGCGTGTCTTGGGACAAGGGAGTGAATGTAAAAGACATATGTCATGGTGATGACAAAGTTTCCCTAAGCAGGAATGCCAAACCTTGACCCCTACCACATCTATCAGCAACGTACCAGACGGTATCCTTGACTGGGGCACAGAGTGAATATGTTCTGGCAAACTCCAGTGCAGAAGTAGGCAAAACAGTGTGATTTGACTAATTGACAACACCTTAGGACTGACTATTTGCTACATTAACTGATAGGAAGGGCAATGAGAATCATTTAGTGCAAATTGCTCTGAGGCACTTAGATGTGAGCAAATGAGTATAAGTACATTCAGGGTAAGATGCACAAAGGCCTCCAGCCTGAGGCTAATGCGCAAAGTATACGTTTCACTTGCCACACTACACTTTGACTGACTGTGGGTGTTGTGACTGCCCTGCCAGCACACTTGCCTCTCAGGCCCTGCCCCATACACTTTTTATTCACATTGCATGATCTGTACATGTAACGTGGCATTAACTATGCATGTCAATGTTAGGATGTGGTATGGATGTAAACATTCTTGATGTTTTGAGATGATGTTGGGTGATGTGTTTTGAATTGGATTGGCCTGTTTATCGTATGAAGGTCCTATTTGTTTGTCCGACTTTGCAGGTGTGTTTCAGTGACCAGTTGCCTGTGTCCCCTCCTCAATGTTGTTGTCTGAGCAGTATGACATTAGTGATGTAGCCTTGTTAGCCAGGCACGTGAGGGACCCTGACGTATGCAGCATGTGTGTATCGTTAGTGCTGTGTGGCTCCTATTGCTGTTTACTTAGGCTTATGTATGTGTCAGTTATGGACATTCGGCATTTGAGTGTACTGGTACCTTTGTCTTATTTCTAGGAGTAATTGCAGATGTCACCCTCACCCCCTAATTTAGGTATGTATGTTCCAGGGTGGGGTTTCTGCCATTTGGTACTATAGCTGCACAGAGATGAGAGGTGTTATTGTCAACTGTGTTTGCAGTTAAGTTACAGTTGTTGTATTTGCTACTGCATTACAGATAGGGACCTAGTTGATGTAGAATAGATTTTGCAATACAAGTGCCTGGATGTGGATTTGAGGTAGTGTCCTTCCCACCTGTCACTGCTTTCCCTTGGCTCTCTTGTTGTAATTACAGGATGTCCCCGTGGGACTGTTGTGGTTGCTGTATTTTGTCGTGCCCCAGCTTCGGTCAGTATTGGGCATGCCCCCCTGCCATGCCCCTTTCCCCATGCCACTTCATATATGTGCTGACTTACATGCATTGTGTAGTAGGTATCCCCCCCTGCTTACAGTCCCCATTATTGTATTAGGATTCCCCATGCGACTTACCCTGCATGTGCGTAGTGTCGTGGTAGTCTGCGGTGTCCAGTCCTTGAATCCCTGTGACGATCTCCTCCGGGATGACGGCTGCGACCATCTCCTCCATGTGGTCCAGGGCCTCCTGTTGTGCTGGACTCCCCCCTCCAGTCTGCATTGCTGCCTTCCTGTTCCTGGCCATTTTCTCTTTGGTCCTACGTTTGCAGTCATGCCAGCGTTTCTTACACTCAGTGACTGTCCGGCGTTCTTCAGCCACACTGTTAATCTTGTCCACAATTTGTTTCCAGATGGCCTCTCTCCTACTGAGTGGCAATTTGGAGGTGATGAAAAGTTGGTGCTGGTGTTCCGTCACCTCTTTCACCAGGATTTCCTGCTCCTCTGCACTGAAGCGACACTTTCTTTTTTTTTTTAAAATGTCCTGGTTCCTGTATGCTTCCTCCTGGCTGGTTCCTGGTCTGCTCTCATCCTCCTGGGGTCTGTTGGGGCATCTAGGATCCATTTTGGGTCTCCTCTCCTGAAAGGGCAGTTTTCGCGCAAAAATGTGACGCAATTCCGTGAAAAAAAACGGCGTTTTCACGATTGCGCTGTCGTAAATCGACCCACAGTGATGTGCGTTGCATTTACGTTGGTTTCCTTTACGACAGACCGACGCTGTCTGCGTCACGAAATAATGACTCCCACCTGTTGGTTGCGCCGCCGTACGTCACAGTTTAAATTTGACGCCCGCATGGCGCATCCAAATGGCGTTAGACGGCGCAAATTTTTTTGACGCAAAATTGCGTTAGCGCAATTTTGCGTCAAAAAGTATAAATATGGCCCATAGTATGCTCATATTTTATTGCCCTTGCCTGCAAAACGTCCATCCACTCTGAAAATAGTTGCGTGCTGTTGTGTGTCACATTTTATGATGAGACTTACATCTTCCGTAACACCTGTTTAAGAAAATCTACAGCTTTGCTGATGGTCACTTTCACAGGCAAACTCAACATACATCTATTTTGAATGATGATTGAAAAGACAAAGCATAATACTACTTGTCTTTTTTGCTGTTTCATAAACATTTAATAGGAAAATTGGACACAATTAGAGCTGTAAAATTAGGCCCTCCATAAATATTACAAGTCGGGCGAAGTTCAAAGGCATTTTGAATCATATTCCAAACATCTGTCACATTTAGTAAAATAAAAATCTGTAAGTGGCGACAATAAAGGACGCGCAGGGAAAATTGTAATGTGCACCGATATTCTCCAACTTTTTCTTTTATATTTCCTTTCCTTTTTTAAAAGCACATATTGCTTTGCAACAAGAAGAAACAGACCCTCCCAGCACCCAACCCAAATGAAAAACAGAAAGGAAAATGAATGAAAACACTACCAAGTACAACAGAACCATCTCTATATGGGGTAGAGCTCTGTGGGGCGCAAGCAAAAATAAACAAAGAAACTAGGTGGGACAGTACTGTGCATCAGCCATCCCCAACAACCAACCCCCAACCGGATCCCAAATCCAGCTCACGTTGGGGCATATTTATACTCTGTTTGCACCAAATTAACGTCATTTTTTCCCCTCTAATTTGGGGCAAAACTAACTCCATATTTATACTTTGGTGCTAGACCCATCTATCACCAAATTTATGGAGTTAAAGTCATTTTTGGGATGTGGAAGCCTAGCTTGCCTTAATGAGATGCAAGGTAGGCGTTCCCGTGCAAAAAATGACTCTATGGCCTTAATGCCATATTTATAGTCCTGTGCAAAAATGGTGCACGTGAGGGAGGAGGGGTCAAAAATGGTGCAAAGCTTGCTTTGCTCCATTTTTTAACGCCTGGGTCAGGGCAGGCGTTGGGGGACCTGTGGGCCTATTTCCATGGTGGAACACCATGGAATTAGCCCACAGGTGCCCTCCCTAGACCCCAGGAACACCCTCACCCACACCAGATCGACAGCGGAGGATGGGGGACCCCATCCCAGGTAAGTACAGGTAAGTATTTTATTTTTTAAAGTGCCATAGGGGGCCCTGAAATGGGCCCCTTTACATGGCACAAGGTGCAATGGCCATGCCCAGGGGACCCTGGTCCCCTGTGCTGGCCATTGGGGTGGTAGGAATGATTTTTCTAAGACAGGAGTCATATGCTATGGATGGTTTTGAGTCAGAAAATGACTATAGGCAGGTTAGAGTCATTTTATTTTTTTACTCTAACCTGCCTAACGCTATTTTTTGGTGCAAACCGCCTTCTCCCATACCGCCAGCCCTACCCAACTAACCTCATTTTTTGACACTAGCCTACCCTTTGCACCGGCTTGCACCATTCCATAAATATAGTGCCCGGCTGGTGCACAGAAATGGTGCAAGCGGGTGCTAAACTTTTTGGTGCAAAACTGCATTAGTGCAGTTTTTCCCAAAAAAGTATAAATCATTGCCCTTGTTTCTCCAAGAATCATTCTCAATTACCACCATCTCTCGCCTGCTTATATTGAGAAATTCCCACCTCCAGATCCATGGATCTGGAGAATCGTTGGATAACCAAAATCGTGCAATAACCAGTCTTGTTACGGTAATAGGAAAAAAATATAAGCCCAAAAGATGAGGAGGAATGACAGCATGATAAGCTAGGGATCAGGTGAGATCAACAGAGTTGAGACCCCAAATAGCTTACCAAAAATGAATTCACAATAGAGGCGCAACGCCGGGCATGAAGCAAAAACATGAACCATATTACATCCAGGAGATCCACAATGAAACCAACAATCTGTCGTCTGAAGCTTAATGGAAAAGAGGTGGCATAGGGTATAGTAACAGTCATTAATACACTTCACATCATGTACCTTAATGCAGGAAACACTCAGAATAACATGGAACAGAACATTGCTGCACCGGAGGTCATGGACCGTTACCTCCGAGTTTAGCAAAGTGCTACACTTAGCAACCCTCAAAAGAAACAGATCCTACCCCTCCCAGACCAGATATTTACCACAAAGATCCTGATCATAATGAAGCTGATCAGGTGATTAAGACCATGATGCAATATCAATCCTGTAACTCAACGTAATATTAGAGTCCTCACAAATGATATAGGGTGGGGCTACAGATGCAACACACTTTGAAGAAAATCCAAGGCTTTTGCATCATCCTCATACAGCCCATACACAATACAGTCCTTGTCCTTTTGTATGGTCGCCAACAACCACTGCCCCCCCTTAATCAGTCTTTTCTTGCAGGACCCGCCGCTTTTCATTCATGTCAAAAACACATTCCCTCTATGTGAAGAGGTAAAACAGGAAAGGGATAAAACCTGATGCCTGAGATCCCTTAACAATGTACCCTCGGGGGCTTCTCGGGCAAAGGTAGAAGATTCCACCAAACAAATAGTCTGGAACCTGCTCAGATCAAAACAAGAAGGCACTTGGGGACATCTTTTCGATAGGTCCTGCCGGATCTGTGAGGGATGGCTCGGCATCCTGGTCACAACGTACTATGGACTCGTTTCTCACTCTAATCCTACTGGGGTCTATGCGTGGGAGATCTACGGAATGCAGCAATGACTTAGGAACCAGTGATTTATTTGAACTACCTGCTGCGGCTCTTTCTAATCAGTTTGGTCTTGACCAATGGGGGTCAATTTTCGCAGCAAGGAGTCAACTCCCTCCATCTCTATATCTTCAACCCAGTCAAACCAGGGTGAGGGACATCTGGTCATGGTAAATCGTCCAGGTCCTGAAACAGGGCCTCCTATAGTTCACCCAGCCTCATTGCTTCAGTCAGCTCAGCAGTCCCTCCAGGCCTCTCAGTCTCTATGTCCCTGCAGTCTGGAACTGGCTTGAACAGCTGGGGATGGTCAGGAGGCATTTTTCTCCTTCTCAGACCTATAGGACAGTGACTGGGATGAGGGTCTGGATCAAGCAGATCAGTCAATATTAGCCTCTAAATTTGTGGGAGGTGTCCGGATTTTATAAGTGAGACTTCTGTCAGGTCTGTTATTTTATCCAAATGGAAGATCAGGCGTGGCGAGTGGACAGGCAACCAAGCAGAGGGACTGATCCAAGCAGATCTGAACCTAGTGACAATAGACCTAGTAGAATTACTGGTGATGAATAATGAGCTGGTTTGGGATCCTGAAAACATTGAGTTGATACCATCAAACTGATCTCATTGGGAGGGGCTGCCTCCTATTGTGTCACCCCTACCTGCTGATCTGGCTGCTGGTGAAGACCCGTCACCTTCGTCTGGATCATTGCCTACTGATACAACCCAGGATGCTCCTACCCTGGGTGCCATATATCATCTTCAGCGGCATAGAGAGGATTAAGGCAAAGACTCATTGCCTTGAAGGCTGCTCATCTCAAGATCCAAGTGGCTCTCCGGAAATTGTCAAAAAATTTGGACATTTTTCAGACTCGAGTAGGGGCAGTAGAAGCTTCCGGGTCAACTTTACAAAAGGCATTGTAAGTAAATAGCACGGAAATCATTCAGCAGGAGAAACAGCTTACTACTCCATCTTCAAGGGTTGAAGATTTGGAGAATAGGTCCGATCGAAACTACTTGTGGGTTCTGGGTGTTCCTGAAGGGGGTTGAGGGCGACGACCACTATGGCTTTGTGGTTCGCTTATTCCGTGAGGCCTTCCCTGCATTGAGTGACCGGGATATAGATTCTATGATCCATCATACACACCGTTTCCAAGTAAACCTTTTGGGTACAATGATCTATGTTGGGAGTTTCATTCTTCGACAAGAGCTCTATCGGACTGCAATCCCTAAGTCTCCGGTTATACTAAGCAGCACTGAGTCTTTTGTTCACTTGGATTTCTGCCATCAAATGGTGGTGAGGCATTAAAAGCTACAGGAGCATATTCCAGCAGTGCAGACTCTGGGGACTTCTGTCTCCTTTATGGAGCCCGCTACCCTACGAAAGGACAGCCAGTGTTTGTTTTTCTATGATGTCAAAAAGGTCCGGGAACTACTAACTAAGTGGCAACCAGGACTCCGAGGTTGCCTTCTCTATTGATCTTTTTACTGAGTTCTGCATGGTTGTCTCACTCAAGCCTTTCTCCCCCTATTTACGAACTGGTTTCTTGCTCTTCTGTGTCTTTTTTCTGGGATTGCAATGTTTTTTTCTTCATTGTTCTAGATAAGTGGCTTACTATATAGAAATAAATATATATATATATATATATATATATATATATATATATATATATATATATATATATATAGATCTATATATATATATATATATATATATATATATATATGTGTATATATATATATATATGTATATATATATATTAAAAAACTGACCTCTTGAACTCACTGTACTGAAGATCGTCAAATGTGTGGCAGTTAGAACTCGTTTTCCACGCATGCACAATGTTTTTTTAGACGTATTTAAAGTCATATTCTTCTTCTGTTTTATCATATCCTTTTAGAAACTTCACAGGTTCAGAATTTAAAGCTCCAAGCATTCTTCCAAACTCACTCATATTGTCATCACCTGTAAGAATATGTGCCTTGATAAGTACAGTGGGCATCTTTGGCACAAGTTTCTTGTACAGAATATAAAGTGGGATTAAGTGTATTTTTTCGCCTATCCCTTAATGCATCCGTAACTCTGAGAATCCTTGACTTATGAACATTGCAACAAATCTAAGTAGCACAATAATAACATCTGTGCCATTTGGCAGTTCAGCCAGGTGCATACTGACTTTGATAGCTGTAGAACAATCTGTATGACCTCTCCAAACTTTTACATGGATGAAATCTTTACCATTCTCAATTGTGAATGAGGACACCTTTTTAAATTGAAATTCTTCAGGTGAATTTTTTTTTAAGCTCTTGTACAGGTTTGTGCTTCACTGGTTTGGTTGCAGCATCTCCACCAAATAATGCGTTTGTTGGAAGAAGATCATGCAACAGAATGTTCTTGATAAATGTACCCCTTGCTACATCCATCTCTCTATTTGCTTATGAAAGATGCTTTTTTGCAACATGTCTTGCAGTGACTGGTTGGACGAAACTCTTACTATCATCTCTCTGAAAACATTGCAAATAGAAAGGACTCTATGGTAAGCAGCAGCCATTGAGCAACATATTCACTTTTAAGTGGCTAACCAACAATTCCCTTGGTGCTTTTCTGTGATATCAGGATCATATGTTCCAGTTTCAATGTCTGGAGCCACAGCATTGAACCTTCCCTCTCTGTCTTTCACCATGAATTGTCTTTGGATGAATTTCCTGTAGCGGTATGGTTTTTCCACCTCTAGCTTCTTCACTCTTTCCAAATACCAGGATCCATATCTTTGGTAGTTTATGCAATGGAATTAACGAAAAACACAATAATCAGTGACTCCACAGTCTTCATGTGCAGATCCCAACCACATTTCCGATCAGCACATACCAAGTTTTTCACTAGAGCTATCATGTGTTAAACTTTTCCCCAGGACTTGCAAAGTTCAGATTTTTCTTCACATTCTTTGACAAACTCTGTGAACTTGGTTTTCAGGTTTTCTGATTTTGAAATCAGTGTATTGAACATTGCCTGGCTTTGCATTATGTCTTTTGAATGAAGTGCATCTTGTGCCTTGTTCAAGTCTGAGATAAGGTATACAAAACCTAGTTTGTCATTCTTGTTCCAGAAAGCAATCCAACAAAATGTTTCTATATCTGATGTGATGAATATACCTTGCAATGAATGAACATAATGAGTTCTGCTCAATACTGACAGGACAGTTTTGCTTCCAAGGATTTCAGCCTCAATAAGTGCATTGTCTATGCCACATCCACTGAGATAACTTCCTGCACACAGCAACGCAACTTTTGTCATGTGGAAAACACCCATCAATGGATGCAGCTCATCAAATTCCACTGGAGTGTTCATAAAAATGTCAGCTACAACCCAGAAAACCTTCATCCCTAACAGTTGACAGGATTGGCTGGTCTTCAAGCTGAGCAAGAACATTTTGGAAATTATTTAGAGCTGTGTATACGTAGTTTGTGACTGGAGATGTTATTACTGGTAAAAACCCAATCTTCTTCAGAAGGAGAATATTCTGGGAGATGAGAGCATGAATTCAAGCCTAAGGAGGAACTGGCTTTGCTTCATCCTTCAGTCTGCACCGAATAAGCAATATGATAAATTCAGTTAAATCAGCTATGCTGACTGTAGCATCAGGTAGAAGAAGATCAATGTCCTCAGCCACTTTGAAGCTTTCAGGTAGACTGTGACGTGTTGATGGCTGTGGTCGGGAAGTGGTGAGCAGGGAGAATGTTGCGGATGCCGCCGCAGAACAGGGGCGCTCACCCAGTCCCCTGGGGGTCTGCCGAGGAGTTCCTCACCCGGAAGTCTTTACAACTTCAGGGTTGCGGGCAGAGAAAAGGAGGACGCCAGAGATGACGAAAGAGAAAGGAGGGCAGAGCCAAGGAGAGCGTTCAGGGGGAGAAAGCGAGATGTGGGAACAGCGGAGCCAACAAGGACGTGAGGAGCCAGGACAGCAGAGACAACGTGGATGGGAGGAGCAAGGAGAGCCTGGATGGAGAGATCGGGTAAAAGGAGGAGAAAACCAAGCATCCGGGGGAGCACCGGCATCTACTCCCAGCCACTTTCCACGAGGAACATGGCTGAAAAAGGTATGCTTCCTTTTACGGGGGAGCAAAGGGGGAGAGTAAGAAAAGGTGGGGACATAAAAAGGGGATCAGGACCACTGAGGACTACATGCGAAACCACCCTCCCCAAGTAACACTAGATATTGTCCTATGCACCTGGGAGCACCTGCAAACATATAAATGTACGATATTGGTTCCTTTCTGGTTGTCCCTCACTGTTAGAAATGGGGTCTTTGGTTGACAGTCAGGTTACCCCCTGTTCAAGCAAGGACCCTCACCTTAGTCAGGGTAAAAGAGAATCACCCTCAGCTAACCCCTGCTTACCATCTTGGTATTTTGGCAGAGCAGTAGGCTTAACTTCAGAGTGCTAGGTGTAAGGTATTTGAAACAACACACACAGTAACTTAATGAAAACACTACAAAATGACACAACACCAGTTTAGAAAAATAGGAAATATTTATCTAAATAAAACAAGACCAAAACGACAAGAATCTGACATACACAAGTCAAGTTATGAATTTTTAAAGATTAAACTCAAAGATAGTACTTAGAAACACAAAATGCTTCAACGAGGTGTTAACACGACGTCGTGACGGAGTCGTTCACAACAAGCCGACACCAGCGGCGCTGGACATGGAGTCCCGTAGAACCACAAGTACAGTACCTTTGGTGAAGAGTGACAACAAGTCGATGCACGAAGTCAGGGATCGCGGCGTCTGTGCGAAACATTGAATCCGCGCACTTAGAGTGGCGTCGGTCAAGATGTAGTGTGGAGACTTCCATGGAGTCGCGGACTTCATCCGGGCTGCAGTGTCATCGGGTCTGCGAAGGTCGTCGCGTTCCAGCGAAGATCACGGAGTTTGTTGCAGGTGGCGTCACCGGATTCAGCAGCGACGTTGATCTGAAGTCATCCAAAGTCGATTTCCTTCGATTTCCACCAGCTTTCCTTTCAAGGGCCCAGGGACTGGATAGGGCACCACTTGTCAGAGCAGGAGTCTCTCCAGAGACTCCAGGTGCTGGCAGAGAGAAGTCTTTGCTGTCCCTGAGACTTCAAACAACAGGAGGCAAGCTCTAAATCAAGCCCTTGGAGATTTCTTCACAAGATGGAAGGCACACAAAGTCCAGTCTTTGCCCTCTTACTCTGGCAGAAGCAGCAACTGCAAGATAGCTCCACAAAGCACAGTCACAGGCAGGGCAGCACTTCTCCTCAGCTCTTCTCCAGGCAGAGGTTCCTCTTGATGTCCAGAAGTGATCTAAAGTCTGTGGTTTTGGGTGCCCTCCTTATACCCAATTTCTCCTTTGAAGTAGGCCTACTTCAAAGTGAAGTCTCTTTTGAATGTGAAATCCTACCTTTCCCAGGCCAGGCCCCAGCCACTCACCAGGGGGTCGGAGACGGCATTGTGTGAGGACAGGCACAGCCCTTTCAGGTGTAAGTGACCACTCCTCCCTTCCCTCCTAGCACAGATGGCTCATCAGGAAATGCAGACTACACCCCAGCTCCCTTTGTTTCACTGTCTAGTGTGAGGTGCAACCAGCCCAACTGTCAAACTGACCCAGACAGGGAATCCACAAACAGGCAGAATCACAGAAATGGTATAAGCAAGAAAATGCTCACTTTCTAAAAGTGCCATTTTCAAGCACACAATCTTAAAATAAACTTTACTAAGAGATGTATTTTTAAATTGTGACCTCAGAGACCCCAAACTCAACATGTCCATCCGCTCCCAAAGGGAATCTACACTTTAATCAGATTTAAAGGTAGCTCCCATGGTAACCTATGAGAGGGACAGGCCTTGCAACAGTGAAAAACTGTTCACTGTAAAGACATATAAAACACATTACTATATGTCCTCCCTTAACCATACACTGCACTGTGCCCTTGGGGCTACCTAGGGCCTACCTTAGCGGTGTCTGACATGTAAGAAAAGGGAAGGTTTAGGCCTGGCAAGTGGGTATACTTGCCAAGTCGAATTTACAGGTACATCTGCACACACAGACACCGCAATGGCAGGTCTGAGACATGATTACAGAGCTACTTATGTGGGTGGCACAACCCATGGTGCAGGTCCACTAGTAGCATTTGATTTACAGGCCCTGGCATCTCTAGGGCACTTTAGTAGGGGCGTACTAGTAAACAAAATATGCCAGTCATGGATAAACCAATCACATACAATTTACACATAGAGCATATGCACTTTAGCACTGGTTAGCAGTGGTAAAGTGCTCAGAGTTCAAAAGCCAACAGCAACAGGTCAGAAAAAAATAGGAGGCAGGAGGTAAAAAGATTGGGAATGACCCTGCATAAGCAAAAAAGTCCAACACTCACTAGCCCCACTCCTCCTCTAAATAAATATATAGAAAACACTTACCTGACGCCCTGTATCCTTTCCTGTTCCAGAGGTGAGGTCCACCGATGCAATCAACCATAGGGGAGAAAAGAAGAAGAAAACCCGTCACCCAAAATGAGGAATTAAGGAAGAAGAACATAGAAGAACCTAAGCCATTTTTTCTCTACTAAACCCAAAATTCTAATAAAATAATCGCATTATCAGTGAGAGAGCATCTTACTTACCTGAAATAAGGGACAATGGCCGAAAAAAAGGGGGGCAGCTAAAATGGCTTGCAGTGATTTTGCACAAATTGACAAAGCAGTTGGGTTATAAATTTGCAGCTTTGTTTGTTTATGCCTGCAGCTGACACAGCTTGTTTTTCCAGCAGCTACTTCATTGGTACAGTCTTGAAAAATCACCATGGCAGTATCACACGTGCAGGATGTTCCAGACAAAGAAGAGCTGTCTTTAAAATCAAAATTACCAAGAGCAGCAATTGTAAATCCTTTCCTGGTAAAGTGACTTCGAAGTGGTGTGCTGTCAGATTTTACAGAATGAGCTGCTTACAAGTTCCTGCTGAGTACTATGTTATTATAACTTGTTGATACACTAATCCTATTAATTGAATTGATTAGCTCTCTACTTTGGCACTTGTCATGGATGGGGAGGGCAGTCATCATGTGTAGTTGAGTTTTATTTTTTATTTTTTTTGTTATTAATTCGTGAAACAGTATGTGGAAAAGGCTACATTTACACAGCATAAGCCTGTCAGTTCATTGAATTGTCTTCGACTTCTTCGCTTATATCTTCCAAGCCATCATCAATGTTGTCGGCTTCTGTTCCAAACTCAAGAACTTTAGTTTGTAGCGGTTTTGCTTTGCTGATGTTAAACAATGATGTGAAAAATGTTAAGACAACATCAGGCATTCTTGTTGACTCCCATGATTTGAGCTCTGGGGCATCAGAACATTTGTCATTAAGTATAAAATCTGAGTCTTTCAGGATGTTTTTTTTAATGCTTGCTGCTGATTTTACTACATCCTGTGATCTTATTTTGGCATCAAGAACTTCAGGAGTCAAATCATGGGAGAACACCATAAGTGACTCATTATTTTTGTTAGACTGACAAAAAACGAATTCTGTCATTATACATTCTCACCAGAAAAATCATTAACTGTGATGGATTAATACAGTTCAAGCAATGTTGACTATTATTTCTCTGATCTCACTGAGTATGAACCCGGAGCTAGCACTAAAGAGTGGATTTAAACTGTAATTAGCTTTTTCAAACTTCACTAAAGGCTGGCAAATACGTTGCTGCTGGGAGCTCATTGTACATTCATATTATCGAATGCATACACGCATTTCAGGAGGGAATACAAATCTGCTGCAAATATATTTACCTCACTGTTTAGGTCAGCTACTCGACTGAATATTTCATCTTGGAAGAAACTAGCTGCAGATAAAAACATGTTTGCCCTTTGAGACTCGCATACTCTATACTTTGTTCTTTCGTCAATGCCTTTGGCCCTTGAGATAACGCATTAAAGATCAACTGCTTTCTGATCGATTGTTGGAGGTGGATTGATCTTCTAAGTGGATGGGCATTGGGTTTGGTTGTCGTCGTTTTCTAAACAAGGAGAAATATCTTTGTTTCTCTTTGTTTTTTCCTCTTTCTATGTGTCCTGCAATGTGCAGCACACAGAAAGAGGAAAAAGCCTCCCAGGACTGTTTTTGTGCAGGAAGATGGCCCTTCCTGCTCAAAAACAATCCTACATCAAACGCAGACACCCTTGCACCCTAGTGCATGGGTTCCTGCGTTAGCACTAGGCAGCCAAAACTGTTCCATTGCAGGGGTAAAGGACAGGAATGCATTGTATTGTATAGATACAGTGCCTTCCCGCCCTTTCCTTTTGACGTAGGGCAGTGGAGCAAGGTGACTTCCTCCGCTGCCCTGCACAAAAAGCCCATAACTCTGAGCCTAATTGCCTGCCTTTCACTAAGTCCAGTTACATACAGAATCAAGGGCCAGATGTAGGAAATGATTTGCGACTCGCAAACGGCAAAAAATGCCGTTTGCGAGTCGCAAATCGCAGTTTCCTATGCAGAAATGCATTTTGCGAGTCGGGACCGACTCGCAAAATGCATTTCCGAATCGCAAATAGGAAGGGGTGTTCCCTTCCTATTTGCGATTCGCAGTGGTATGCAATACCATTTGCGACCGCATATGCGGTCGCAAATGGTGTCGCAGTTACCATCCACTTAAAGTGGATGGTAACCCACTCGCAAATTGGAAGGGGTCCCCATGGGACCCCTTCCCCTTTGTGAATGGACCACAAATTATTACTACCTACCCTGAAAAAATACCGAAACTAAAGGTTTCGGATTTTTTTTTAAGTGCAGCTTGTTTTCCTTTAAGGAAAACGGGCTACACTTAAAAAAAAAAAAACTGCTTTATTTATAAGCAGTCACGAACATGGAGGTCTGCTGACTACGGCAGGCCTCCATGTTTGCGAGTGCCCATAGTCGGTATGCGGCCGCTATTAATATTAATGAGGTGGGTCTTTGTGACCCCATACCGACTCGCAAGACGGTGTCTGAGACACCGTTCTGCATACCAAATAGCGATTTGCAATTTGCGAGTCGGAAGGACTCGCAAATTGCAACTCGCTATTTGGTATTTTGCTACATCTGGCCCCAAGTCGCTCAACCTCTTTTATTACTCAGTACAAAAAAAGAGGTAAGACAAAGAAAGGGTTATACTTCCATGTGTAGAATGCACCGCAAGTGGTAGCTGCCTACTACCATCAGCAATTCAAAAGCAAAAAATAAAAATGTATAGGGCATCCCAAAACCGAATTCCATAAAAGATGCAGAGTACAACTGCTTTTGAGTTGAAATTTCAACAATTCATTTATGTCATAAGATTGGTTTCTTATATACAATAAAGCAATCTGCAACATAATGAGATTATAGACAACAAGTTGTCATCACCTAATCAACTGATTGAATACATTACAAAAAAGAAAATATATTCATCTCAATACAATATCTGTACTGTATTTGTTCAACTTAAATATAGTAATTTGTTGTATATTTCTTGGAAATAGGTACAGCCAATACATGTTTCGCAACATATGTCATTTTTTCAAGGATGTAGTGATGCAGAGACCTACAGAAATCAAAGAAAGGGAAGAAAACAAAAATACATGCTAAAAACCATCTTTTGGTTGACTATCCACATGCAAGCAAAATTCTTTGAAACTAAATTAATTCAAATTTGTGTCAATATAAAAAGTCTATTTAATTCTATTAACAATTCTCCACCACCATCTGTGCAAACATGACATTAGGTAACAAATTATATGATCACTAGTGAAAAATATGATACATATAAAACAATTGTATTAATTGAATAAGACATAAGGTTAACCTAAGGAAATAAAAAAGGTGGAAAACTTTGGTATTCCTTTCTAAGAGAGAAATATTTAAAGCGCAATTCTATTTTTCCTCCTTCATGGGCATAGGTAATTCTGAAAGTTGTAAAAAAGAAATTTATTTAGCAGCTTAAATGACTTAAGGAGTAGGTAATAAATAGATTTATAGGCAAGCACTTTGTCAAGTTTATTCTATACGAAATAACATTTTCTGAACAATTTAACTAATTCATACAGCAAATACAATATGACATTACTATTATATCCCACCAGATCCTTATATTCTATGCTTGAAGTCACAGAAACTACCTTCTCAAATACATATCACTTCCTTTGCACACATATTATACCAGTAACAAGGAAAGGTGAGAGTTTAAACACAGCATTTCATTGCACTGAAAGCAAATGCAGAGCAATCTACATTCATGTCACAAACATGCATACAATTCTAGAACCTAATTGCCTGTCAGCAAGGCACAGAATAACTAAATGTCCAGAATGAATTAAAAAAACAGCCATGGTGAGAAAACTCAGGATTATCCCCTCCAAATACTCATATTGGCACTACAAACAAAACAAATGTGACAATGTAAAAACAATACGTCAAACCCAAATGAATACGTTCATAGTTGTATCAGACATAAAACGGTTCAAAGAAAAAGCAACCCCACCACCATGACCATCCCAACTATAGAGTGAGCAATGTAAAGCCTCACAAAATAGAGCACCTCAAATATGTAAGTTGAAGTGTAGTCCATAAAAATAGGAGAAAACAACAAATGTACTTATTCTAAAAATGTCCTAATCTTCTATTCAAAATTTGACTAACACACAGATGAATTCAACTTAGAGATTACTTTCTCCATACACCCATGATAAGATGTAAAGGTTTCTGAAGAAAATAAAATGACATCCTGATCAGGGATATAAAACTAACAAGATAATTAAAACACATAATTAAAATCTCCATAACCTAAAGGCCATTCACAAACAGAGCACATACCTCTTTCACTGTCCTGCTTCTCACATATAATGAAGAATAAGGAGTCTCTCATAAACACTGCTTAAATAATGGTCACAACCAGTCCTAATTATCCTAAATGGCCCCCATTTTTTAAATTAGCCTATAGGCCAGCACCACAAACTGATAGCAAAGCCCTCCTAAAATGGCCACAACATTGCTTCGGATACAACAGTCATTAAGACCAAAGGTGACAACAAGATTGTTAAAGTAACACGAATCTACTCTTTCATTTAGCCAGACACATATTTTTTTATTTAGTTACTTAACTTTTTTAATAGTTAAGCATATGACAAATAACAGACATAAACCAATATTCAGCTTCAATGTTCACTGGAAAAGTGCTGGTTTACAAATGTTTGCATGTAATCATCAATAGACAAATTAACATTACGCCAGGTGTCACTTTACATTGGGGATGTCTTATCCATACAGTATGTATAGTAAGAACAACAACCCAAGCATGCAGTTAATAGGGCTCATATCACCCCGATCTGCCTCTCTACGTCTATAGGAAATCAACAAAGCCAGTGGAATAGGATCAGCAGCGTCCTGCTCCACCGTTAGATGTGGCCTACACCGTTCAGGTGATGAAGATAGGAGCACCAAAACCACCCTATCCTAGCGAGATCAACAAGGAGCGCAGGGACTTAAAGAAAGCTTTGGTAAGGGGGACTGGTATAGTGATAAACATGTAGAAGAACTGAGGAAGTACCACCATTTTCATCACCGCAATGTAGTTAGCCATGAAGAGTGGAAGCTTGGACCAGCAGCTCACCTGCTCCTCCAGCCCAGAGATTGCCCTGCCATAGCTGTAACGGATCACCAGGTCTGGCTCACAATACACCCATCCACCCAGATATTTCACAAGCTCCATCATAATGGAAATTCAGTAGGGAACCTCGCTGTGCTGACCATGAGTGGGAGCATGTAAGATTTCTCCTGGGTTATGCTGAGGCTGCACATCCTCTCTAACCGTACATACGCCTGAAGGAGATCAGCCAGATGAGTCTCTGGTTCCTCACATATAACACCATGTCATTGGCATAGAGTGATATTGCCAATGAGCGTAGTCAAAATCTAAGGGATGCTGCAGCATGTAGCTGTCATACAACACAAGCAAGGGTCTCCAAAAGCATGGGCAAAAGATGCGGCAAGACATCCTTGACGAGTACCCTTGTACCCTCCGGAAAAGGGTCTGAAGTACTACAATTTACTCTCAACCTAGTGACCGGTTTGGTGTAAAGTAACCTGATCCAGGCAATAAAACCAGTGGGAACACCCATACTTTGTAGAATAGTAAACATTTAGGGCCAAGCATTGGAGTCAAATGCCTTAGCAGCGTCCAGCAGGATCACAGCTGGTTTTATAGTGGAATCTAGGAGGTGTAACAATGCAAACACCATCCGTAGATTCTAAGTGGTGCATCAGGTGGAAATGAACCCTGTCTGGTCTGGCAGAACCAGATTGGGCATTAGAGGCAGAGGCTGTGCAGCTATTATTTTGGCAAGTATTTTAGTATTAATATTAATGAGGAATAATGGGCGATATTGTAATTGTATTGTATTGTAATAGTATTTATATAGCGCTTACTACCCCTGACGAGGGGTCAAAGCGCTTTTCGGTGAGTAGCACGCTACTCTGGAACCCAACAAATATTAGTGATGGATTAGTATCAGGAAATAATGAGTACAGTTTTAGTATTATTATGAGTTAATTTGAGCCGCGGATATGAGAGTTTGTTAGTTAGATTGACTGGAGTAATGGAGGGGTGGAGGAGGAAAGAAATCCAGAAGTGTTAATTGGGAGTATATCCTTCATTTACTCAACCCAAAGGCTTGAGATGAGTAAAGGGGGATGGAGGAGGGAAGAGTATGTGGAAGGGTTAGGGAGAGCATAGTAGCAGGGTTTGATAAGTGAGGGAGAATTTAGTAGGGTTGTGTGGGAGGTCATGGTAGTAGAGTGAGGTTTGTTGAGTTAGATGTGGAAGCGGAGGGAAGAGCTTAGGCAGAGTTATTTAGGAGATGAAAGTAGTAGAAAGGATTTGGGATGAGTCAGAGTGGGAGTGGAGGATAGTTTGATAGAGACATGACATATGATGATGGGTAGATAAGTGTGATAAGATGACAGCAGGAATTCATAGATATCTAGTATATCAACCCACCCAGGAGCCATGCAATGACCCACGAACATGCCAAGCACAGAAACAGCACAGAAACAACATATACACATACATACATATATATATTTTTACATACACACACACATACAAACACACATGAATACACACACATATGCACATACAATACATAATTAGAACCATGGGTAAATATACTTAAACAGGTTTAAAGTGTGTGTATATTTTATGGTTATGACATAGTAGCAGTAGATATTTTCTAAAGAACTATAAATAACTAGAAATATACACATAATCAGAAAAATATTTATCAACATCGGCAAATGCAGTCCATAGTGGTTTGAATATGGTGGTTATGAAGGTAGATGTTTCATCAGTTCTCCCATCTCCTCCCAATGTTGGTGAGCTTGCCTATTAATCCATTTGAATTTTAAATATACCATGGTTTTCAGCACTACATTCGATTCTGCGGCCCATAAGTTCCATCTTTTTACTCTCCTTTTCTGGAGGTGGTACTGAGGAGATTTCTTTTCTCTTCCTAGCAACTGAGGTGACTATGGAGTCTGCTGGAACCTAGCCTTTTATGTACGCAGGATCTTTAGAAAAATAAATCTATTTATTTTCAGCCCTTTGCGCAACTGCTCTGCAAGTGGATGGTTATTTAAAGGCCACCCTGCCTTGTCTGATTATGCATGGGAGAATAGGAAGAAATTGGTTTCTTGCCTGACTTGGCAGCACAGTTTGCAAGAGAACACATGACTGCGGCTTATCCTCTTCAAGCTTAAAGCTTGTCAGCTGCATTTTTAACAACCAAATTGTACATCCCCAATATCAACTGGGGGGAGGGTTTGGATGGGTAAGCCTCTACTACCTCCTCAGGTTAGTCTGCCTCCAAATCTTCCTATTGAGAATCAGTGTACTCATCTTCCTCTGAAGCCTGATCCATCCTTTGATGGTCATCTTCCTCCTCATAAAATATTTCTTCCTCCTCCTCTTGAGACTGAGGTGTGAGGGGAGGATGCATCTCTTCTACTGCCTCAGAAGACTCCAGCTGCCAGTCTTCTGTGGGATGCTGAATCCCTTTAGACGTTCATCAAAATCTTTCTTCTTTTGAATTAGCATGGCCATCTCTGCCTTAAGTTGCTTCCTCTCCTTTTCAATGGGCCAGTCTTTGGGGCTAAGTCTTGCGCTTTTTCTTTGAGGTTGAAAATTAATTTGACGACGAATCAGTTGTTGAGCTGCGGTATATGGCTCTTGACTAATGTAGACATCTATGAGCCCTTTTCCAAGACATTCTTCAAACTTTTTTGTTGTTGTTTTTTTTAGCTTTAGCTCTACTGGAGTTCCCCACAAGGGATCCAAGACACTCCACGTTTTGGGGTGTGCCTGCAGCTGATGAGTGTTTCAATGCAGAGGCTTCCTTATGTGTCTGTTAGTCAGATCTTTTCAGCTCTGATGTTTTGGTTGATTCTGAAGGCTCTCGTACCTCTGTTTTTTGGCTCTTTGTCGGTTGTTCCTGGACATTGATGATCCTACGATCACCATCCAATGTTTTGGCCTTCTCTGCGGCATTCTCATAGTTGCTCGAAAGCCCTAAGTTTCTGAGGGATGGTGTGGACTTCTGGGCCTGCATGTTGTGATGGGCCATTCTTTGATTCGCTCTTACCCTCAACGTTTTCGATACAAACATGGAGCAGGCGTTGCAAGCCTCGCTGCGGTGATTGACGGGAAGAAAGAGGTTACAAACCGGATGTGTATTTTTCTGGGCCTACTTGTGGTGCCAATTTCTGCAAACCTGGAACAGTGTTTTTGCCATTACTCCGAACAGGGGCCCACGGAACGGGCATTCTCAAAAATCTCTAATAAAAAAAACCAAATTCACTCTTCCTTCCTTTCTTGCCAGCTCCCTGTTGACAAAGTTACTTGAGCTTGACAACTTTCTCACTGAAATCGTCTGAATTTTTCCTACATTTTTTCTCATGTTGGAGACATCTCTGCAAGAATCCAGACTCAACAACAGCAAAAAAAAGAATCTGAAAATGGCTACTTAAGGTGGGAACATCCAGAGGAAGTAGGAAGACGTCATAAGGGGACACTAAGATGAAGTGCTTTAAATCTTTAAAAATATTTACTCTAATTATCTCTAAACCAGAAAATGATCTCTATAATTTGCAATCCTACCAAATTTCAAGGAAATCTACCTGGGCGTTTGGCCATTACGCTCAAGTATGAAGTGCCTTATATCTTTAAAAATATTTACCCTAATTATTTCTAAACCAGAAAATGATTTCCATAATTTGCAATCCTACAAAATTTCAAGGAAATCTACCTGGGCGTTTTGCCACTGCGCTAGAGTAGAAAGTCTATGGCAAACACATTGGGGACAAAATGTGTTTTGGACCCTACAACCCCCTCTATTTCTTTGCACCCCGTTGAACAATCACCACACAACTTTGCATGATCTGCAGATGCAGAATTGGCAATAGGTTTGGAAAGGTTTTTTGGAGATTCTTTAATCAAATTGCAAAGTTAATGGGCCAAAATTACAAGGAATTCCTATCTTTAGTTAACTACAACTACGGATTGGCTACTGTCACTATGTAATATAAGTATTTTCCATAAAAGTCAACAATTTGGCCATACATTTCACTCTCACCCTCTCCTCTACTACTATTGGACATGTTGGGTGTCTCTTTTCCAAAACTGAAATATTGACTATCAAATTAAAAAGCTGACAGCAATTACTTATATGTCTATTCACTACAATTCATAAAACTGAATACCGTAAACAGTTTCGGTAATGTAGAGATACTGGAAAAAAAACTAAATGAAACTTACAGCTAAGGGACTTGACATCTTGTCTAGCGATTGCAATATTCGATGTGCCGTGGAACTAGTCACACCATAGGATTGCACATTGCTCTGCTTTGCCGTCTCATTGGTGCCTGATAAGGAGTGTGCAGGTGTGGGGTTGGGGCGGTTTTGAGAGGTGGAGAGTGTAGGTATGTGGGTGTTGGTGACTGGGAGGGCAGTCATTTATTGTTAGCCATGACGGTCAATGATCATTCTGCTGGGGTGCAGTACCAGCTTATGACTTTGAATGGCTGGGGCATGTCCAGTCATATCAAGTGGTATTGCATCTATCAGTACCTGCAGAGGCAAGGGATGCATATAGCCTTCCTTCAAGAGACCCATCCCCAGCCCTAGAGGGGGTGCGTGGATGCTGGTATGGTACAGTGGTAGGAAATGCGTACACCAGGGGGGCATGATATGGGTTGCTCTCGGTCTGCCACTCTCAGTGTTGCATACTAGGACTGACAAACAGGGGAGGCATGTTGTGGTGGAGGAATTACTGAGTGGATTCCCCATCTCTCTAGTATCATTATATGCCCTTAACTCCAATCAAGCACGCTTCTTTAACTCAGTAACCAATGCTTTACTCACAGACACACTAGCTCCGTACTATTGGGGCAGCGAATACAACTGTCTCCTTGAGGTACCATTGGACCGTTCCCACTTATTGGTCCCTGGCGCACAGTCCATCTCTCTAACAAAATATCTCCGCTGAGAACAAGGGTACGGCCTCAGATGACAAGATAGAATGGGACATGTTTAAAGTGGTCCTCATGGATTTGGCCATCAAAACAGTTTGGGCACACAAACAATTACTGCCTACGGACCGTTTCAACACTCTACCGCTAGGGCAGGCACAATATTTCCTTACAGGTCTTGGGTGTCCTGGACTACAGGAAGTACATGGCCAGGAAATATGCGGAAGGCGATAGAGTTGGCAGACTCCATGGCCTGGCTTGTCCACTTTGACTCCCTCCTAACACCTATTTTGGCAATTCAGGACATGACAGGCACTGTAGTCAACTCCACTTTCTGCTCCTATTATAGCATGCTATATGCGGCACTGGTTGTAGATGACACCCATGGGATTCAAGAGTTTCTTGATGCACTGCAGCTTCCGTGAATGCCTGCATCAAAGTGGCTTGAAATGGAGAGCACACTTTTAGGGGATGAAACCTCATAGAGCGCAGCATAAAATGATGTGAACTGTGCCATAACAGTGCTAGTGTTGCAGTATGGCTCACCATCTGGTGCTAGTAAACTCACAACATGTGACTAATCCCTTGAAATCTTCAGTTTGCGAGTCAGTGAGCAGCCAGGTCTGACCCCCCTCTCTCCCATATGCCTGTGCTATGTGTCGCCAGGCCGGGTGTCACACCTCCTGTTTGGCAGTGTCATTATATTCTGTCACCTATTCCTAAATGCGTGCCATGGTATTCGGCTCGGGGTTAGAGATACTCTCTCTCTCTCTCCAGTCCACCAAATTGTATTCAATAGAACGCAGTTGGGTCCTAATGTCTCGCAGCATGCCAGCCTGAGCTCTGACACATAACCCCCTGATAGTGGCCTTAAAGGCCTCCCAGAGAATACCTGCACTCTCCACAGGGTCTTAATTAAGATGAAAGTAGACTTTGATGGCCCCTAGTGTTGTATCCCTGAATGCCTAATCGAATAATGCAGTGTGGGATAGGTGCCAACAAAATGATGGAGGGGTGTACGTGGGGATACGTAGAATCATATGTACCAGTGCATGATCAGAAAGAGTCTGAGACAGATGACAAATTCCCTCCACCCAGCCCTGGACCTCCCCTATTGCCAACCAATAGTTAATCTATGACCATGAGCCCGATCGATTACCTTGGAGTTTCTGCCTGTCCTAAGAGAGCCAGAGTACTACATCGTGGTCTCGATAGCTAGGCAGCTGTGCTATGATATGCCTTGTAGGTGCTCCAGGAGGAGGCCGAAACCCAATGATTGGTGGGCGTGTTCAACAAGAAGCACACTAGAAAAGTGCTCAGCACTGAACACATCTTGGCGAAGTTGCTCCACATACAGTTCCAGCTTGCCAGTGTTTGTAGTCTCAGTGATCTCAAGAATATGGATGTTATCCCTGTGGGACCTGGTCTCAAGATCTTCATTCTTAGCTTGGATATGAGCAAGTACTTTCTCCATTTGAAGGCAGTAGTCACACGTGCTCTGTAGAGTGTCCTCTGTTGCAGATATGCATTGTTCAGCTTGAGCAATGCAAGTGCCATGACCCTCGAGTCTGTTTGCCCTCTGGTCCATGCTTAGGTTTAAAGAATCAATTTTGCTGGACTGCAGGCTGTGCTGCATGGCAAGTGCTCTCCAGTGTTGTGCTCCCCGAGGGCTGATCTTTATGAGCACCTCCTGCTTGTCAATTTTCCTCATAATATAGCAGGGTGGGGCCAACCTTTAACACTGGTCAGAATGCCCCTATGGAGGTGTCACCAAGGTTCCGACCCGGTTTGCCCCCTGTTCTCGCACACACCAGCCACATCAGGTGCGGCTCCAACCCCAATGGGCCACTGACTCTCCTCATGCACCCTGGAAAGTAATCAGCACACCCCTGTTGCATTTCTTGATTGGGCTGAAGTCTTGGTCAATAAAAAGTGGGGATCAGTTATTGTTGAAAGCACTCAGTCACTTTCTTTTCTATGCTGTGCCTTCACTCATCAAATGAACCAACAGAGTCCCACAGGGTGTCCAGGTCGATCCACATCATGTTTCTGCACTCGCTACAGAGCTTCTGTCTGCTGTTCAGCCCACCATTCTCCCGCAGTCTATGAACAGGCCTGGGGGCTATCAGGTCGCTGGATGGGGGACTCAAGGCTCCAGAAAACACACAGGACTGCACATGGCATCAACACTGCCACAGTTGGGTCCTTCAGCTGTGCATTATCACCTCCTTCAGGCCCAGGCTCAGCTGCCAGTTTCCCAAGCAGTTCCGCTGTAGCTGCACAGCCAGCCGCGACTTTGGGCCGTCTGAGCACGGAACACTTCCACCATTCAGTCACCCGGCTCTGACACAGCCAAGCCGTTCCCTTACAACTAAGCAGTGCCCGGCTGCCACAAACCCAGCCGCAGACCCCAGGGAGCACTGCAGTTTTAACTCCACTCTTTGCTCTCCGGCATCTCCTCATGGCCACCGTGTTATGTAGGCCTCCGGTTGTCGTGTCCAACCTACTGGCTGGCAGTGTATCAGCGCCCCCGCCACTAGCCAAACAGGCACATTATATCGAACCCGGCATGAGGCAGAGAAGTTTGAAGCTAGATGGGCTTGCAGGATGAAGATAATTGCCGGAATGTTGGCCTTGGTCTGCAGAGCCACACTACAGCACAGCCATCTTGCTTTGGGTTCTCTGGCATCCCCTACCAGGCGCATATTTAAAATTGATTCAAAAGAAAGGAAAAATGTTTTAATGGAATAACTAATGATAAATACAAAATAAATTCAAACTAGGAGGAAAAGCATTTTCATTGATATTTTTATGTCCATAGGTGAGCATTGAACCCCCGCTGCATTGGACACATTGTCTATCCGCCTATGCCCAGAAATATATTGTGTTCTTGGTGAGCTGCCATAGTCCTTAACTGTCTTATGTAAAAAAAAAATGAAAAAAACAAGTGTAAAACCTAAAACAAGTCAAAGGAATGAAAAACAAAATTCAAAAATGGATCACTAACCATTTAAGTTTGGATTCACAAAGTATTGTTGCTACAAGCTCCCTTGTTAGAGTCAAATTTTAATAATTTCCAAATTGTTTTTACATCTGAACTGGGTTAGCCTAGATCTCCTGTATGGATCATGCTAGGTCCACACTTGAACCATTTTATGCTAAATCTTTCCATGCAACACAAGTATCACTTTCAATTTCAAAGCCATACACTCCAACTAGAGAGCGTGTATAAGGGTCACGATCAGCAGGCATTTGAACCTGATTTAAAGAAGATCAAACACTTTGGGCCTGATTTATAACTCTGCGGGTGGGTTACTACAGCACAATGGTGACGAATACCCCATCCACCGAAATCTCAATCCTATTATATCCAGTGGGATTTCGAGTTCTGCCAATGGGATATCCGTAGCTGGTGTGACGGAGTAACCCATCCACCAAGTTCTAAATCAGCCCCTTAGTCAAGTGAATAAAATAAAAAAATAATAAACACAACTTGAAAATATATCAATAACCAGTCAAAATTGGATTCACACAGTAATGTTACTCCAAGATCCCTCATTAACACCAAATTTTTTATCATATCCAGAATTTATACTGCACCCATTCTGGGTTAGCCTTGAACTCACATATCTATGCTAGGTTCACACTGCACCTACTTTGTGCAATGTCTTTCCATGCAGCAAAGATATAATTTCAAACTGCATTTCCATAGGTTTCAGCTAAATAGCCATAACCAATTCCTATACACCAACCAAAAACCGGTTGCTAAGTGCTGTAACAAAACCATTATAACAGACAATGATTTCTAAACTATTGTCTATTGAGAAGAACAGAGATCAACAAAATGTAAAGTCTCTTACAACCTTTAAAAGATTTTCAAATCAAATTGATTAAACATTCCAAAAACAGTCTTGAACTCACATTTTCATTCTAAACAGCCAACAGAAATTGTAATAATTGCTATCCCAGACTATTCTCAGCTTTCAGACCCAGCAAACAAAAGTATCATCTCACAGTAATGTCATAATCGGTCAGACAAAAATGTATGCAATTCCCTATCAATATTAAGTCCCAGCTCTACACACGAAAATGTATCAATCCATCTGATTCCACATCTTCTTAAAGCCAGCACCCCCCCTTTTTATCTACTTCAATCTGCTGTTCTCTCACATGTTCCTTGCACCATACTTTGAGTGATCTTCTGGTGAAACCCAAATATATCTAACCAGAGGAATCAAACACTGTATACACACAAAAGTTTACATTACAGTTCATGAATGATGCAATTGAGTACCTCTTGCTATGAACGCAAAAATGTGTACATTTTTCTAATAAATGTTTAAAGCAGACACAAGATCCAGATTTAAAGAAACCCAGAGATAGCATTGGTAGCCAACATTGTTTAGAGGGATCTTGATACTTGATGGTGTCACTAGGCACTTAAAGTACTTTGTAAAGATGTTACATTCTAAAATTTGAGGTCTCACCGGAATAACCTGTCTTAATTGTGTATCCAGTTTCAGTAGTCTGCAATATTTATGTAAACTCTTAGTGAGCTTTCGACTCTCCATTGAGAAAGAACTTATGACCTTTAAACAGTATGTCACAGATTCACTGGATTTTGGGTTATCCATCAATAGTGATGATCTTTTAACAAGATCAGCTTTGGATTTGGCAATCATAGCTCACTTTCTGAATACCCTGTATCTCTAAATGTATTGAATATGTTAATACTTTCCAAATCATAGATTTATTTAACAATACAGTTCTTTTTAGTTCTCAACAAGTACCCTTATGGAATGTTCGTTATCTGGTGAAAAGGGTGCCAAGACATGGCATGCATCAAACTATTGCTTGCTGTTGTTTTTCCTAAAGATCCTATCCTTTTATTTTCCACATTGCAGAGCCTGTGTGTGTAGTTTTAAACTGCTATGTTGACCAAGCAAGATAGCTCCCTGGCCAGGCCTGATCCTCCCGTTTTTAATACATATAGGTCACCCCTAAGGTAGGCCCTGGACAGTCTCAAGTGCAGGGTGCAGTGTATTTAAAAAGTTGAAAATGTACGTTTACGTTTTACATGTCCAGGAAGTAAAAACTCTTAAATTCATTTTTTACTACTGCAAGGCCTATTTCTCTCATAGGTTAAGATTGAGATTGCCTTATTACATTTTTAAGTGTAATTTCAATTTGGAAAGAGATGGAACCCCCAAGTTTGGTGTCTCTTGAATCACAATTTAAAATCACAATTTATGGTGAAGTCAGATTTTTAAATTGTAATTCTGAAAACGTCACTTTTAGAAAGTTGGCATTTTCTTACTTTAAATCATTTAGTGCCTTCTGCCTGTCTTTGAATACATGTCTGGGTTGGTGACAGCTGGGCTCTGGTGCATTCCCTTCACACAGCCGCATGCGAAGGGAGCTTAGGTGTGATTGAGTTATCATCTGCTAGTTGATATCCCCTTCTGGGCAGGATGGGAGGGAGGAGCAGACACTTACACCTGAATCGGTTGGGTCCTGAGCACTCACAAATAGCTCCAGAGCCCCTTGTTATGTGTCTGAAGCCAGGGCAGGAAGGCAGGAACTTTGTGCACCTCAAAGGTATCTCTTTTAAATATTCCCCATGTCAAAGGCACTACTGGAAAAATAAGTGGACTTGCACCCCTACCAAATCAGTACACTTATGGACCTGGGGACATTCTGCCAGGAAGAAGGACTGCTGTGCTGCTAAAGGGACTGTCACTCTGCTGGAACTCTGCTGGTCTTTGCTGGACTCCTGCGTTGCTGTTCCTGCACTGCTGGCTGCTGCCATCTTTGCTTCGGATTAAGATGGACTGGACCTGCTTCTGTACATCCTTAGAACCAAAGTGACTCCCAGGGCTTGCTGGCTTAACTCCTGTTCTGAAGTCTCAGGGACATAAAAGACGTCACTCAACTCTGCTACAGCTGCTGGACTCTGCCCACTGTGAGTCCTACCCTGCCAAGTGGTGCACATCCAGTACTGTGCCCTTGGATGTGGGTTCTGCAGTTGTTCTGTACAGAAACTGATGCATCGCCTTCACTGCGACGATCTGAACTGCCTCATCCCGCCTCTATGCCAACGCATTTTTGCTGAGGCTGAGCACAAAGACATTGCAGCACCAATTGGCACCTTGGAACCAGCGCATCAACAGCAGCTCTGACGCATTGCCTTGGCATTGCCAGCTGGGCAGCTCAACGAGGACACCGCATTTGTCGCACAAGAGTTAGATGCAGCACCTCGAGGACATTGCATCGTCAACTGCACAGCTCGACGCTGATGCTGCTCTGACTGTACGAATCAGAACTGATGCGTCGCCTTCACATCATCTCCTATGTTCCTTGCATCGAATCTTTGGCGTCGATGCAACCAAACACACACAAATAACTTTTCACTGGGACAAGATTGGTCCCTGTAGCCAGCCCGCGGTCGATCGTAGTTGGCCTGAACTTTGGATTTACCCTGGTCTAGCACAACCACATAGCCTGGGTTGGTGCTTTAAGCTTTTAAACCCTACAATTGCACATATTCTTGAAAAATTCAGATCTCAACTTCGACCTATTTGATTTTTGTTGGTTTGGTCTTGTTTTTTTCACTTAATTAATTCCAACCTGGTGTGGATTATTTTTGTGTGGTGTTTCCACTGTTTTACTGCTTTAAGTTTTGCACAAATACTTTACACATTGCCTCCGAAGTTAAGCCTGCCTGCTCTGTGCGAAGCTACAAGAGAGTAAGCACAAGTTAAGTTATGGTGTGTATCTGATTCACCCTGACTAGGATTGTGGGTCCTGCTTGGACAGGGCACATATCTCTGCCAACCAGAAACCTAATTTGTAACAGAGAGATTATTAAAGAAGGAGAAGCAAAAGTTTTCAAGTAAACTCAGTGGCTTACTTGGGTGATAGCATATCCGGGAACACATAAGATCCAAGTTTGAATTAGTTAAGAGTATTTTAAAAGCTCAAATACTTTCCAAAAAGGTTGTTGTGAGATCGTGTTTGGGACTGACAGCATTTTCTTTTAAATGTATTGCTAATTTTGCTAGTGTGGTACACACTCTAAGAATATTGCTTAGGAGGGTTGTGAAATTCCAGTGGTCTGATTAGTGCAATGAGGCATTTGAATCTGTTAAAGCAGGGCTCAGCAATATGCCTACAATTGGTTACCTTGATGTTCACATGAAAACAATATTAACAAGAGATGCCAGTTTAAAACATTTGGGCGTGATGTCATAGTGGGTCTACTGTGAAGAAAGGGTTGTGCTGATTGTCTTCATTCTCTGCTGAAGAATGTGATTCAGTGAGAGAGAGGGAATCATTGGTTTGTTTTGGGGTCTTCCAAAACTTTAAACTATTTTTACGGGGTTTGCCTTTCAAAGTAAACACTGACCATACATCTCTCAATCATATTGTCATGAGCAGGAAAGGAGAACATTTGACACCAAGGTGGATTGAAGGCCTAAGCGAGTTTAACTAGAAAAGGGGAATATCATCCAAGGATGAGTAACAAGCAGATTGTCTACCTGGGATACCCATTGAGGATAGTATTGGAGCCCAAGATCCGTGTCCATTATCTGCAGCTATGAACTCCTGAGAGGAGTTAGGTGTGTGTCCTCAGTGAGTTTGAGAGGAAGTTGATCTGGGACATGATGGTGCACTAGCAAGGAACTTAACTAAGGTAAGAGTAAGAGAGTATTATTGGTGTGTGGGAGGAGTTTGACAGGTAGAGTGCATAGTTAAAGATGTATACAGTATGCAAGCAATGACTAGACTAGAGTAACACACACCTCCACTGTCTCCAGTTGAAGTGGTGAAAGAACCATGGACAAAGCTAAGATTTGGCTTGGAAGATCCCATTGAACTGCTGCCTGAATATCAATGGTACAAATTGTTGTTAGTGGGTTACTTGTTTCTGACAAAATGTGTGAGATTGGTGAACACCAATGATTGTAGTGATTGATATTTTGAAAGAGGAATTTACTCATGGAGGCAAGATGACATATTTAGTGACTGACAATGGGGTACAACTTGTCTCTCTAGATGAGATTGGTGAACACCAAAGTGGTGATTTATATTTTGATAGAGCAATTTGCTTGTAAAGGTATACCAAAGTATTTAGTGACTGATAATGGGGTGCAACTTGTCTCTCTAGAAATACATGATATTTTTAGAGGTTTATCTGTGATTCACTAGAGAGCATCCATGTTTTCATCACAGGTAAATGGTTTGACTGAATATATGAACAGAATTGTTAAGTCTTGTGAACAAAGGGTACTTAACAAAGATTTCCTATAGTTGATATACGTCATGAGACCTGGTGTGCTCATAATACTCTAAAAGAGGTTACTACGAAATTACCTTTTCTTTATTTGAGGGAACAATTGAGTCCAGCATGGTCAGGTTGCAGATAACTCAAAAGGAGAGAATGGAATTAGAAGATAGTGAGGTTTCTTTGAAGAGAATACAATTATGTCAAAAATACGGAGAGGAAAGCTGGTGATGTGCTGGTAAGAAAATCCGGAATGGTGAAGAAAGAAAGATTAAACTTCACAGATCTGTACAATGTGTTGTATTATAGTGGGCTTTAGTTAAGATTCTATTAGTGCTTAGCAACTTGGGAATGTGGAGTAGAATGTGAGGTGGACTCAGTTAGCTGCTGGGATCTGCCAGGGTTGGAAGTATACATCTGGATTGGAATAAAGAAGATATAATCAAGGAATGCTGTGTCTTAGGTTCTTTTAGTGGCGACGAGGATGGGATGTCGTAGATAAGGATCAACCCTGGCAGATCATCTGATTTGGATGGATGTGGTATTTTCGTTCCATTTATTTGCTGAACTAAACAATTTTTATTGGAAACTCGCGAATTGAAGCTGTGGATTTATTGTACCTGACGTTTTCAGTGTCCCGTGAATTGGAGGCAGTGGACACGTTTTTGGGTTCCATGAATTTGGTGGCAGTGGACGGACGTTGAGGAGCGGAAGGAGCTGTTTATTCTGCCCAGTGAACAGCCAGGAGACTGCGACACTATTTGTGTTTGACTATAGGCACATTTATTGAAACGCGGCAGCGTGTAAGAAGGAATATTTTGTTTTCATTTTTTTTTAAACTTGCGCGATTGCCGTTGCGAAGCCCTCGCGCAGTTGCCAGTACAAGTCACGTCAGTTACAAGTCGCGTGTCAGCCGATTACGAATCACGCGTCTCTTACCTCGTGTGTTGTCTCTCCGGGTCCGCGAGGGGAATGCAGAGTGTTGTAGTTACGTCAAAACGCTGCGTGTGTGAATAAAAGGGAAACCGCCCATAGAAACAAACCCATTGGTTTGTTTTCCTACAACGACATGGATCGGTGGATTTAAATAGGAGAGCATCGTTTTTGATCGCGCGCTGAACTTCAGGACTTGGGTGTTATTGGATATTTATTTTATTACAGTTCCTAGTGGATTCATCGAAAGACAACGGTGACTACGTTTTTTATGTTAGTTCATTGTTTTATAGAGTTGAGTTGTTAAATTCATTGTTGATATTTTACATTACATTTAACTTTAAAATATAGTATACTGTATAGGGTAGTAAAATAAAATATACTGTATAGGGTAGGAAAATGCAATCTATTTCACCTCCACCGATATTTTTGGGCACACCTGGTGAATCAAGCATGGCATGGGAGGATTGGAGAGAGACATTTGAAACTTATTTGGAAGCCTTAGGAGGGGCGATTTTTACTAATAATAGGAAGCTTGCTTTATTAAAACACAACTTGGGGGTGGAAGGTAGGAAGATTTTGAAAACATTACCATCTGCAAATTTGTCAACTAGCGAAGGCAGGGGTTCAGATGAGGATGAGAATGGTGATGTAGACGATGTGTATACAAGGGCATTGGAAGCTTTGGAAGAACATTTTGGTCGGAAACTGAACATCGTTGTTGAGCGGCATCGTTTTTTTTCCAGAACTCAAGCTGCGCATGAATCTGTTGATCAGTTTGTAAGTGCGTTACGCACATTAGCAAATACATGTAAATTTAAAGATTTACATGAGGAAATCATCAGAGATCAATTGATTAATCGTACAAAGTGTTTAAAGATTCAGGAAAAGTTATTGAATTTGAAGAACCCATCTTTAGATGAGACAATAAGGGTTGCAAAACGGGTAGAAAGTACATCAAAGTATGTAAGAGAATTGAATATGAAGGATGATGAGAATGTGTTGATACAAGCAGTGAATTCTGTTAAGATCTCTAGGAATTTAAATAAGTTGGATGGGAAAAAAAGATGTTATAAGTGTGGAAGTACAAGACATTTGGCATTTTCGACAAGTTGTCCTGCGAAAGATGTCAAATGTTTCTCATGCGACAAGAAGGGACATTTTTCGAAAGTGTGCAATCAAAAGATAGGGTTATACAAAAAGAGAAGTGTGAATTGTTTATATGGTGGTACACAAACTAAAGGTGAACATGGAAGTTCCAGCAGTGGTGAGGAGTTAAAAGATGACCATATTGAAATATTGATGCTTGATATTATGTCTGTCTGTGAGGAAAAGAGTATTTCTACACTAGAACTGTCAGGGTATTCACCCCCCAAGTGTGAAGTCAGGGTAAATGGTGTAATGGTATGCATGTGGGCTGATTCCTGTTGACCATATACTCTTATAGATAAAACAACCTGGGAGAAAGTGGGTGGTAAAGAGTTGGTTAATGCCGATGTGGATTTGGTGGGTTATGGTGGTAAAAAAATTCCTGTGCTGGGGTATTTTGAAGGAAATTTGATGTTCAATCGTAGACAAGTAGTTTGTGATGTATATGTTGTGGAGTGTGGGCGATGTCTATTGGGTTGGAGTGAACAGAGGAGTTTAAAGGTTGTGTTGGATCCTAACAGTAAGGAACAGGTTATATCGGTTATACAGGAAGGTGATGAAAAGTGGAGGAAGAGATTTCCAAATCTCTTCAGTAGTAAGTTGGGATGCTTAAAAAAATGTCAACACTCCATTGTGTTAAAGGATGGGGCGGTTCCGAGTGTGCATAAGGTGAGGAGTGTACCGGTTGTTCTGAGAGAGGCACTGAGAGAAGAATTGTCAAGATTGTTAAACCTAGGTGTGATTGAAAGAATAGAAGCATCGGAGTGGTTAAGCCCGGTCGTTTTGGCCCGTAAACCGAATGGAAAAATGAGAATGTGTGTGGATTTAAGAGATCTTAATGATAATATATGGATTGATAGACATCCAATTCCAAACATTAATGAATTGTTGTGTGGAATTCAAGGGGGTGAAGTGTATTCAACGTTGGACCTTTCAAATGCGTATCATCAAATCATGCTACATCCTAATTCTCGTCATCTTACGTCATTTGTTACTCCTGAAGGTGCTTTTAGGTTTGTACGCATGCCATTTGGGCTTGCATCTGCTTCGGCGTTTTTTCAGAGAGTTATGCAAGATCTGTTGGGAGACATGAAAGGCGTTAGGTTTTTTCAGGACGATGTATTGGTTTGGGCAGAGAATATGTATGAGCACGATCGTGTGTTAAGTAAGGTATGTCGTGTTTTAGAGGATGCTGGTTTAACGGTTGAACCGGACAAATGTAAATTTGCACGTCAGAGCGTGGAATATCTGGGACATACGATTTCTGGGAAAGTTGTTAAGCCTAATGTCAGTTTAATGGAGGCAATTGAAAAAGCACCTAGGCCGACTAATAAAGATCAACTAAGGTCTTTCCTTGGACTGGCTGAATACTATGCCAAGTTTGTGAGGAACTTTGCCGATATTGCACAACCTTTGAGGATGTTGATGAAAAAAATCAAAGGTATGTGTGGTCAGAAGAATGCCAACAAGCGTTTGCCAAGTTGAAAGAAAACATTGTTGATGCTGTTGAGTTAAATCCGTTTGTGTCACATTACCACACGATTGTAGCAACGGATGCTAGTATGTATGGACTAGGTGCTGTGTTGAAGCAAGTGCATGATGGGAAAGAGCGAATGATAGCTTTTGCTTCGCGTACGCTGAAGGGAGCTGAGGCAACGTACTCGGCTGTAGAGAGAGAGGCTCTTGCTTGTTGGTGGGGCATACAGCATTTTAGGAATTATGTTTGGGGAAGGAAATTTGAGTTGAATACTGATCATAAACCGTTAGTAGATATTTTCACTACGTCAGGAGCGAGTCGTGCATCTTCAAGGATTGCAAAATGGTTATATAGATTGCAAGAATACACGTTCACTGTGAAATATGTTCCAGGAGTAATGAATGTCAATGCTGACTGTCTTTCTAGATTGCCAATAGATAATATGTATGTTGATGAGGAAGAAGAATGGATTGTGGCGAATATTCAGGACGTAAAGATTAATGCTATAAATGAAGAAGAGTGGGTGGAAGCGGAAATGAAAGATGCGGAGTTACTGGCAGTGAAAAAGAATTTGAACAAATGCTGGTCGGACATAGGTGATGAGGTAGATTCTATAAGGAATTACAAGAATGTATGGTCAGAATTGTCGATTCAGAATAACCTGGTTAGAAGAGGCGACAAGTTCATTGTACCTCGTGATTTGAGACAGAAAGTACTAGAAATATTGAACGTATGGAGGTATGTCAGGTATGAAAAGGAAAGCCAGGGAGGATTTTTGGTGGCCGGGAATGGATAGGGAAGTTGAAAGATTTGTCAGAAATTGCATGAGTTGTGCTTGCAGTGACAAAACACATTTGTGTGAAAAAACACCTGTGGTACCAATACCTTTTCCTAGAAACCATGGCAGAAAGTGGGAATGGATGTGTGTGGGCCGTTTGTGTTTGGTGATGGAGCAAAACAATTTGCTTTGGTCATGATGGATTATCACTCAAAGTGGCCAGAGGTTAGTATGGTGAGGAACACGAAGTCTGATGTAGTGATTGAATTCTGTGAAGAAATTTGGAAAAGGGAGGGTTATCCAGAAGAGATTGTAACGGATAATGGCACACAGTTTACGTCACAAGAATTTGAAAATTATTTAGCGGAGTGTGGTGTCAAGCACGTTAGGTCTGCTGTGGCACATCCTAGGGAAAATGGATTGGTTGAAAGATTTAATAGGGTTTTAGGTGAGAATATTCAACTCTCTCTACAGAACAGTTTGAACTGGAGATCTGAAATAAAACAAATGTTGTGGAATTATCGCACTACTCCACATTCAACAACTTTGGAAACTCCGTTTGTGTTATTAAAGGGTAGGAAGCCTTGTACGAAAGCTGTTCCTGGATGGATGGGAAGAGCAGGAAAAAGAATGTGCAATGTGAAAAGTGTTTTGTCGCGTGTGGAAAAAAAACAAGAGAAATATGACGAAAGATATCTGGAAAATTATAAAGCATGTAATTTTGTTGTGGGTGATTGGGTGCGTACTAGATTGTGGCAAGGCACGAAAAAGGGTTTGTCTAAGTGGTCTGAACCTAAACGGGTGCTTGAGGTAAAGAAGCACAGTGTGGTGTTGAATGATGGAAAGAAGTGGAACATGGTGGATGTAGTTAAGTGTTGGGCTAAGGAGATGGAGATGTGGGAGAAGCAGGTACAGATGGGTGATGGGCATGCTGATAGGTGTTTTAGGAAAAGGCTACAAAGAGTAACAAAGAGACCTGAGTATTTAAAAAATTACTATACTGAGTAAGGTTGATGTTCAATTACTTATGTTTTATTTTGTTTATAGAAATGTATTATGAATAGCCGTTTTCTTATAGTGTTTTGATTTGTTGTTATTGTAAGGGGGGAGATATGTTGTATTATAGTGGGCTTTAGTTAAGATTCTATTAGTGCTTAGCAACTTGGGAATGTGGAGTAGAATGTGAGGTGGACTCAGTTAGCTGCTGGGATCTGCCAGGGTTGGAAGTATACATCTGGATTGGAATAAAGAAGATATACTCAAGGAATGCCGTGTCTTAGGTTCTTTTACAATGTCTCTAAAGGAAAGAAAATTTGATGATCCTGGATATGGGGGACGCATGGAGCATGTCCGAAACTGTGACATGGAGGAATCCCAGGATCATCACTGAGTTTTCAGCTCCACCCAGGCCTGCCAATTCCATCTGAAATGCGTTTCGTCACCGTACAATACGGAGACCTGTGTGGTGGAAAAACTTTGTTATGATTTGAATAGTTCGTTTGAAAACTGACAGCTGTTTTGTGTTGCTCCATGTCTCTCTTCTGTGTCATTGTGGTTGTTTCTACAGGGAGTGCAGAATTATTAGGCAAGTTGTATTTTTGAGGATTAATTTTATTATTGAACAACAACCATGTTCTCAATGAACCCAAAAAACTAATTAATATCAAAGCTGAATATTTTTGGAAGTAGTTTTTAGTTTGTTTTTAGTTTTAGCTATGTTAGGGGGATATCTGTGTGTGCAGGTGACTATTACTGTGCATAATTATTAGGCAACTTAACAAAAAACAAATATATACCCATTTCAATTATTTATTATTACCAGTGAAACCAATATAACATCTCAACATTCACAAATATACATTTCTGACATTCAAAAACAAAACAAAAACAAATCAGTGACCAATATAGCCACCTTTCTTTGCAAGGACACTCAAAAGCCTGCCATCCATGGATTCTGTCAGTGTTTTGATCTGTTCACCATCAACATTGCGTGCAGCAGCAACCACAGCCTCCCAGACACTGTTCAGAGAGGTGTACTGTTTTCCCTCCTTGTAAATCTCACATTTGATGATGGACCACAGGTTCTCAATGGGGTTCAGATCAGGTGAACAAGGAGGCCATGTCATTAGATCTCCTACTTTTATACCCTTTCTTGCCAGCCACGCTGTGGAGTACTTGGACGCGTGTGATGGAGCATTGTCCTGCATGAAAATCATGTTTTTCTTGAAGGATGCAGACTTCTTCCTGTACCACTGCTTGAAGAAGGTGTCTTCCAGGAACTGGCAGTAGGACTGGGAGTTGAGCTTGACCCCATCCTCAACCCGAAAAGGCCCCACAAGCTCATCTTTGATGATACCAGCCCAAACCAGTACTCCACCTCCACCTTGCTGGCGTCTGAGTCGGACTGGAGCTCTCTGCCCTTTACCAATCCAGCCACGGGCCCATCCATCTGGCCCATCAAGACTCACTCTCATTTCATCAGTCCATAAAACCTTAGAAAAATCAGTCTTGAGATATTTCTTGGCCCAGTCTTGACGTTTCAGCTTGTGTGTCTTGTTCAGTGGTGGTCGTCTTTCAGCCTTTCTTACCTTGGCCATGTCTCTGAGTATTGCACACCTTGTGCTTTTGGGCACTCCAGTGATGTTGCAGCTCTGAAATATGGCCAAACTGGTGGCAAGTGGCATCATGGCAGCTGCATGCTTGACTTTTCTCAGTTCATGGGCAGTTATTTTGCTCCTTGGTTTTTCCACACGCTTCTTGCGACCCTTTTGACTATTTTGAATGAAACGCTTGATTGTTCGATGATCACGCTTCAGAAGCTTTGCAATTTTAAGAGTGCTGCATCCCTCTGCAAGATATCTCACTATTTTTTACTTTTCTGAGCCTGTCAAGTCCTTCTTTTGACCCATTTTGCCAAAGGAAAGGAAGTTGCCTAATAATTATGCACACCTGATATAGGGTGTTGATGTCATTAGACCACACCCCTTCTCATTACAGAGATGCACATCACCTAATATGCTTAATTGGTATTAGGCTTTCGAGCCTATACAGCTTGGAGTAAGACAACATGCATAAAAAGGATGATGTGGTCAAAATACTCATTTGCCTAATAATTCTGCACTCCCTGTATTTTGTTTCACTTGTAATAATTATTTTCTTTTCTGTAGAAGGGGGCGAGTTCGGTGTGCACGACTCAAGAGCATGTTGAACTTGATGGATCATCTGGGCTCCTTAGGAACACAGTGGGTGTCACATAGAGGGATCACATGAGAACGTTAGGAGAGAATTCGAGCAGAGCCGGTTGAAGAGAGCTGCCCTGCGAGTTGGTTGGTGATGTCTAGCTATGAAATAAAGCCTCTTGAACTCCTTTCTGGGCTTGCATTTCTTTACTGGATAGGGACATAACAACATCCTGTAAATACTGTAGATCTTTCTTGTGGTTGCATTTGTGGCACAGGCACATGGGATGTTTGGAAAGCAGGTACATAGACTGCATTCGTAAACTGCTTTCAGTTCACAAAAGCTTCTTTGTATCAATTCAAACATTGATGTTTTTGAACCAAATGCCTCTTGTTTACCGTGAGGGAAGAGCAAAAGCTTCCAACAAAGTAACACGTTTGTATGTTTGTGCAATTCTGCATTTTGAGCTCTTTCATCCTGTTTACCAGTGACTATGCAGGAAGTCGCAAACGTTCCGAGACTATTCCTGCCAACACCCTGTTTCACCTGGAAGTCAGTCTAGCATTATGCTACCGCTTTAATTCACATAATTGTCATTATTATGTTCACATTATTGAAGGAGTCGTTTCCGTTTTCTTAAATATTTCCACGTTCGACTTCCGTATTGTGCCACTGCATGTGTGAGAACAAGGAACGCAGGAGAGTTTATTATTAAAAGACTAACATTGTTCGAATTTCTTTTGTATCAGAAGATTCTTTTAGAAAACGGATTTGACACACGCAACTGAAGGAAAATTGTAATGATTACGACCTGCCTTGCAGCTTAATACTGATCCTCTGGTGGTGAGTAATGGAGGCCAAGACAATAGAGTTGGATACTCATCTCAATTACGTATTAAAAGAGAACCATTCCTATCAGTGCAATGATCAGAAAATCCTAAATGATAATACTAGATTCAGTCAGAAACATAAAGAGGCATCCACTGCTGCGTGCATCCACGCTCCATGAATTCACCGTGCCGTGCATCTACATCCGCCGCTCCTTACTTCAGCATCACCATACTGCATGCATCACCATCCGTGCATCCACCGATTTGTGCATCTACTGCCCCATACATCCACTGCTCTGCGTACATCCACTGCTCCGCACATCAACGCTCCATGAGGAGTAAGGAGCATCTATATCCGCCGCTCCTTACCCGCCGCATCTATATCCGCCGCTCCTTACATCAGCTTCTGCATACATCACCATCCGTGCATCCACCGAGTTGTGCATCTACTGCCCCATGCATCCACTGCTCTGCGTACATTCACTGCTCCGTGCATTCACCACTCCGTGCATCCACTACACAGTGTATCCACTGTCTAGATGCACTGTCTAGAAACACGTACACCACTACTCCGTGCATACCACTCCACGTATCCACTGCTCTGTATTTCTGAGCATTGCTGTCTGCAGTTCACGGTTTAATTTGCACTGTTACAAAATTATGCCGCAAGGTTGATTAAATTATGCAACAAAAAGGGCAATATATGCAGCATAATGCTGAACATTTTTTTATAGTATTACTTCTTTATTTTGTCATTTTTACACATGATAATACTGCATGGACAAGGACTTGACTTAGTTAGTGCCAGTTTAACAACCAAATTCAGAAATAAGCAACTAAAAGATGACCAGTTAACATTTGCAAAGGGCCTTCCATTGCTTGATCAGTTTGAGTTAGAAACACGTTATTTTTTAAATATGCAAGTAATGTAGCAAATTATGAATTATGTGCCAAATGTTGAAAATCCTTAATCAAGCTAAAAAAAAGCTGTTGCAGTAAAAACACATAATTCCAGGAGCCCTGGTTATAATATGAGTACTGAACACCTTAGTTTCCCTAAACATGCACACAAAGGTTGGATCTGTGCCTGTCAGCAGGCATGGAACTTGTTCATGATCCAGCTCCAGTTGTGTAAAATTACTTGTTCATCATGAAGGCCCGCTGTGTAAATGGCTCACTCCACTAGGGGCCACATATGAGAAAAACAGAAAACCAGGAACACACCACCGTTTTGGAAATGTTGATCCAAAGAGGCCCAATGTACCCTGCTCTGTTACCCTTATCTGCTTACATTTGATATTGGTGCCAATGTGTCCTTGGGACGTGGCACCACTGAAGTGGGATACATTTGCACTGTTGTTGATATGCAATGCTCAAAAGCCTGCAGTCAGTACTATTAATACTTTCTGTTTGGAATACAACTGAACAGTCTTGATCCCACCATCTCGCTCTTTAATGCTCCACCAGGTGCTCTGGTGCTCTTGCCACTTTATCTCACTCTATTAGGTTCCTTTTCATCCAGGTTCTCTTCCTTCATCAGTCTCCCATCATTCTCTTCATCCTTCTTTCCCCCTTGTGTGTTTTTTTCTCTTGTTCAGCATGAAAGTCTGGTGAGGAAAAATGAATGCTAGTCTCTAAAAATAGGTGTTGGTGGTTCCCATCTGAAAACACCGGCTCAAAGTAAAAAACTCTTGGTATGTGAAAGCATGTGGTGAATTCCTCATAGAGTGCCGTAATAAGCATGTTTCATTTGTCTTCAAATGTTCCCTCACTTAAACTATTATTTATGATTTACTTTGGTTCACAACCAAAACAATATCTGTCTTTATGATGCAGATGGGGAAATTTGCTTTAAGCATTACTGTCTTTGCAGATGTGCAATTTTACTACAAGGCCTAAAATGTGTAAATGAACAAGATGAACCAGCCCAACATCACCCAACTTCCCACTTGCCTCCGGTTCCCGGTAGCATTATAATAAAATATTTAAAAATCATACTCACATTGCAGTAGTTGTTCAAATCTTGCACTGAAAGTGTCAAGAATTGTATATCTCATCTACAACTTAAGAAGATAGATCAAAATCTCTATCTATATGTAACAGAAATTGTTCTACATGTGGATCCATAATTCTCCGCAAGATAGGTTCAATGAATTCACATAGAAAATGCAAACATATTTCTTAGAATGCTAAAATGATGAATTGGTGCTAGATTTTGGGCTCACAAGCAGCAAATGCAAATGACCTTCGTTGAGAGGACTGAGTGCAAACAGATGATCCACAGGTACTAAGAAGTATCTAATCCAGGAAGGTAAAATGTAAAAAGGTCCCAAAAAATCTACAGCAATTCTCTGCCACACATTACTTGGGGGTAACAACAGGTATGGGTGTAGGCATGGTGGTTACCAGGTGTTTGTCACTGTAACAACATTGCAAACAACTTCTAACCAATCTTTCTACATCCATATCCACCTCTGGACACCAGAAATCAATCCTTATCCTGCATTTGGTGGCACTTATTCAAAGGTGTCCTACATACGCTGTCTCTAAAATACTTTGGAGATAAAATTCTTGAAGGAACTAACTTTTCTCCTCTTACCAATAACTGTCCTTCCAGTGATAGCTCATCAGAAACTTTACAGTAATGTTGCAGAGATACATCTAGTGATTTTTCTTTTGGCCATCTTGATTCAATGTTATCACTTTGCTTAAAATAACATTCTCCTTTAATCGTTTACACCACTCATTCATGTCAGCACAAATCACAAGATAATTAACTTTGGCAATGCTGCATTTTTCAATCTCCTCATCTACATCGCTCTTGCTGATATCACCCTCCACCGGCAATCGAGGCAAGAAATCTGCTTTGACATTCTTAACACCAACAGTGTATGCTACCTTGAAACTGAATTCCAACAATTTTGTCGACAACCTAGCCAACCTGGCTGTAGATTTCTTTATCTTTCTATCTCAAAAAATATTGACTAGAGGTCTCTGGTCCGATCTTAGGCAAGATATTCTGCCCCAGAGATAATGTTTACATTTTTCCACTCCCCATACACAAGCTAACATCTCTTTCTCAATTACAGAATACCTTGATTCAAGGTCTCACAGTCTCCAAGATGCAAATCCCACTGTGACTTCTTTGCTGTTACATGCTTGTGACAAGACAGCACCCATTTCATATGCGCTAGCATCCACAGTTACCAAAATATCATGACCCTCAGCAAATGGTTGTAAAGAGGGAGCCGATAAGATGCTCTGTTTTAATTCTGTCAAAAATTTGTTGACAAACATCCGTCCACACAAATTCAGAATTCTTTTTAAGCAAATTCCTGAAACATTCAGTAAAATCTGCAAAATTTTGTATGAATTTAGCATAAAATTCACAAAGTCCTAGAAAGGATCTCAATTGTTCTCTGTCAGTAGGATGTGGAGCATTCACAATACCATCTACAATGCTGAATTAAGTTTTAACACCTTCAGCGGTTGGAACATGTCCTAAATATTTTATTTAACTTACACAAAAGACACATTTGTCCTCTCTGATTGTTCCTCCTTTGTTTTCTAAGATAGACAAAACGTTCTGAACACACTTGTCATGCTCCTGTATTGTATCAGCAAAACTCAAAATGTCATTGTGAAATATCACTACATCTGACACTTATTCAAACATTCTTGTCATTGCTTTCTGAAAGACTGATGCTGCAGGGGCCAGTCCAAATGGCATATGACAAAACTGGAATACACCATCAGGTGTGATAAATGCAGTAAGATGACAAGACTGCTCATCTAGCATCTAGTACAACCTGATGGTACGCTGCCCTCATATCCACTGTTAAAAACCTTTTGGACCGATCTAGCATGTTCATCAAATCCTCAATGCATGGAAGAGGACAATTGTCTACCCAAATTGGCTCATTAAGTGATCTCAAATTGACACAAAGGAGTAAGGTTCCAGAGTTTTTTTTTTAGCAAGAACAACAGGTGAAAGCCACAAACTGGCATCAACACATTCAATTATTCCATCATCCTGCATTGTCTTCAAACTTGATGATAATTCCTTTCTTATGCTATGAGGAACATTACACAAGCTGTGCTAGACTGGAAAGTTATTCTCCTTGACTTTGATAGTATGGACAACATTTTTAATCTTGCCAACCTTATCTCACAATCCTTTTTTGAACTTTTTTTTATGACGTTTGTTCTGTAACTGAGCTGACCAAAGTGACTGGGTGTTTGTGACCAGTCTGATCATAAGGTTCAAATAGGCTTGGCGCCACCAACCCAACACATTAATGCCCTTACAGGCTACATAAACCTTTCCTCTGACTGTGTTAGTTTCAAAAGTGATGTTTGTCCAAAATACCCATCTACTATTCTTCTACCTTCAAATGCAATAACAAGTACATCTGGAGGTAATAGTACTGTCACTCCAGTGACCATTATATTTTTCAAATGAAATTATTGTGATATTGGTACTAGAATCTAATAGTAACGGGATGTGAATGCCATCAATCAAAATACAAATTTGCGGATCCTTATACTTTTAAAAGCTGTGAACAGAATCTACTTCAACATAATTTATTGAAAGAACCAATTCTACTTTTTTGGCAATATCTTTTTCATCTTCCTAGTCTTGATATTGTACACTACTAATACCCATGCGTTTACCTCCCCTACATACTTTCCCTAAGTGGCCAATGTTCTTGCACTTACAACATTCTTGTGCAATTGTAGAAAAATGTTTAAATTTGATAAGTGTGGTGATGATGCGAACCTATAACACATGGGTTTATTTGGTCCTCAAACCAACAACCCTCTCCCTCTAATAGCACTAGCTGAAGAGCCTTGTATTAATGATTGCTTATGATGTGGGATCCCTTGAGTATTAACCTTTGCAATACACATCTGTGCACTATCAGAACCCAATTGCTAAGAGTCTTCAAAAGAGGTTTCTATACTTTTTGATATGTCAATGGACTCTTCAAATTTTTACAAGCCAGTAACCTTTGTTTTATTTCCTTGGAATGGCATCTTGATACACAATTTGATCATGTATTAATTGAGATGTAAAAACCCTCAAATTCACAATAGCATGAAAGCATTTTCAATGCTCTGACATATGAATCAATAGATTAGTTGGGAACGTGTACTCGTGTAAAAAATTTATGACATTGCACTACCAAATTTACTTTCCCTTCAAAATGTGTCTCCAGCTGTTTAACAGCCACCTCAAATTCTTCATACACCACATCCACACATTTTACAAACTCGGGTAAATGATTAAAAACATTCTGGCTCTCTACTAAATAATACTACAGTAAATTTAATTCACAATCTGGTTTGAATTTCCTACAATCACTAGCACCCAAATATGCTTCAAATGATCTAAACCATAAGCTAAGGAGGTTTGCCAGGATATTGTAAGAATGAACTAGGAGGTGTGACAGACTGCATCATAGTATATATGTAAATACCGGTGATACTTCTAAATTGCTGACAAGTGAAAAATATTAGAAAAAGATCAATGAAATAAATAAAATGAAAAAACAATTAAAACAATTGTATACAGGTCCAAAACAATGATATGTGCTGATCACTGAAATCAGAAAATAAAGTTGAAAACAAGAAGAATTCTACTGATTTGCAATATTATTGTGTGCTGATCACTGAAAGCAGCAAGTGGCTTTGCAAACAAATATATTCCACAGAGACATAGGTGGTCATTCTAACCCTGGCGGTAAAAACCGCCAGGGCGAATGACCGCGGTAGCACCGCCAACAGGCTGGCGGTGCACCGCTGGGCATTCTGAACGCGGCGGTTCAGCCGCGGCCAGAAACGGAAAGTCGGTGGTGTACCGCCGACTTTCCGCTGCCCTTGAGAATCCTCCATGGCGGCGGAGCGCGCTCCGCCGCCATGGGGATTCTGACACCCCCTACCGCCATCCTGTTCCTGGTGGGTCTCCCGCCAGGAACAGGATGGCGGTAGGGGGTGCCGCGGGGCCCCTGTAAGAGGGCCCCAAAAAGAATTTCAGTGTCTGCCTAGCAGACACTGAAATTCGCGACGGGTGCTACTGCACCCGTCGCACTCCAGCAACTCCGCCGGCTCCATTCGGAGCCGGCTTCATCGTTGCTGGGTCTTTCCCGCTGTGCTGGCGGGCGGCCTTTTGGCGGTCGCCCGCCAGCACAGCGGGAAAGCCAGAATGGCCGCCGCGGTCTTGTGACCGCGGTGCGGTCATTTGGCGGTAACCGCATGGCGGGCGGCGACCGCCGCCCGCCGCGGTTAGAATCACCGCCATAGTGTGCGATTCACTTTGATTAAAGACCAACAGGTGGCACTTTGTAAAGGAGTTTTGGTGGCTCTAGGTAAAGTAGTTCTTAGAACTAATGAAAACTCATCCCAAAAGAAGCAGACAGAGCAGCATTTAGGATTCCACCACAGGCAGTGAAATGAAAGTCGAGCTGAGTGCTCGAGAAGTGACTTGAGTGTTGTGATAATGCTGAGACTCATGCTATGTCGCATGAGAAGGCCTGAATGAGATAAGTGTGTGAAGTCTTTATGATCATATGCTCAAAGTCAGACTCAGAGCAGTTGAAATTGAACAAATTTCAAGTAACTTAAATTCCGGCCTCACACTCAAGAAAATCTTTAGCTTGAAGTAAATTCCTGCATCTAGCTTGGGGCATACAGAAGTGTGACAGTTTATGTTGCTAAATAGACAGACAATCCCTGGGCCCTTCACCCTTAATAAAAAATTACAGTACCTTGAAAATGTGACACTGCACTGTACACAATAGCATATCAAACCCGGTCCATAAAGATGAACTCCTGCTCGTCGCCAACTTTGTTCTGTTCAATATTAACACCGACAAGCTTTATATTTAGGTTTCTTTATTGGAAAATATTTTCATATGTACAGCTGATAATAAGGGCACAGAGAGAGAATAACAGACCCCAGAGTTCAAACTAAAACAATACACATTCCGTTATCGAACACCTTTGTTAGAAATGGGATCTTTGGTTGGCAGTCAGGTTACCCCCTGTCCAAGCAAGGACCCTCACTCTAGTCAGGGTAAGTCACACACAATCCAAATTATCCTGTGCCCAACCTCTGGTAGCTTGGCAATGAGTAGTCAGGCTTAACTTAGAAGGCAATGTGTAAAGTATTTGTCCAATAAACCATGCAATAACACAGTAAAGCACCTGGTTTGTGTTCAAATTCTCCGCAAGGGACTGCATCAGCGGAGATGCGTGGAAAACGGGGAGGTGTGCGTTGATTTTTCTGGCGCACACAAATGATGTGTTGTTGAGTTTTCATGCAGGCCAGGCTTTGCGTCGATTTTCGGCACGTAGACTGGGATCCTCTTCGGGTTCTGGGGTTTTCGGACGCCCTGGGGATGATGCGTTGAAATTCGGCGCTTGCAAGATGAAGTCACAGGGGCTGCGTTGATCCGGTGGCTGATGCGTGGAAAGTTCTACAGCACAGCAGGTGATGCGTTGATTCCTCTCAGGAAGTTGGGCTGCGTCGTTTCAGCTCGGCTTTGCATCGATCCAGTGGGCCGTGTGTCGAATTTCCGGGCGCAGCGCTGGCGCTACATCTATCTTCTCCTTGTGAAGTCGGGCTGCGTCATTCCAGTGTGGTGTGTGGTGATTTTCTCACCCCGATGCAGGCTGTGCATCGTTTCTTGCAGGCTGTGCGTTGATTTCCACCGCACAAGGAGTTCTTTTGCAGGAATGAAGTATTTTTGGTCCTGAGACTTCAGGGAACAGGAGGAAAGCTCATCCAAGCCCTTGGAGAGCACTTCTCAGCACAGTGTCATAAAGAAAAGGTGGTTAAGTGGGGTAATGGCGCTCAAAATCTTGTACCAGTAGTAATAAATGTTCACGAAGTATGCTGATATAATATGTTTGACTGATCAACATGGATATGTAATGGGAATATATTATCAGAGAGTTCCACCTTTGAACTGAAGAGCACTGAAATGATGTGACTATTTTCACTTTATAATAATGAAATCATGAGATTATTGATGTATATGATCATTTTTCATCCGTAACAAGCCTTGAAAAAGTCATTGGGTGATTGTCCCGGACGAAACATGTGTTGGCCAGGCTGAATGTGGAATCATATGAAGTGGAATAAAGAGACTTATTATACCAAGTGGATTAATAGAAAGGCGTGTGCCTGATTTTTCTACACTTCTCAGCACAGCCAGAGAGCAGCAAGGCAGCAGGGCAACAGCAAGGCAGCAGTCCTTCTCAGAAAAGCAGTCAGGTGAGTCCTTTGGGCAGCCAAGCAGTTCTTCTTGGCAGATTGCAGGTTCTGGTTCAGGGTTTCTTCTCCAGTGCTATCTTGTCCAGAAGTGTCTGAGTTGGTAGGGTCAGAGACCCTGCTTAAATCCGCAATGTACCTTTGAAGTGGGGGAGACTTCAAAGAGTGGCTTAGAAGTGCACAAGGTCCCCTTTCAGTTCCATCCTGCCTGCCAGGGTCTCAGTAGGGAGTGTGGCAGTCCTTTATGTGAGGGCAGGCTACTGTCCTTTGATATTTAAGTGTCAGGCCCTCCACCCTCCCAGCCCAGGAAGACCCATTCAATATGCAGATGTATGCAAGTGTGACTGAGCATCCTGTGTTCAAGGTTTGTCTGAGTGAATGCACAAGGGAGCTGTCAACTAAACCTACCCAGACATGGATTGTAAGGCACAGAAGGATTTAAGTGCAGAGAAATGCTCACTTTACCAAAGTGGCATTTCTAAAATAGTAATATTTAATCCAACTTCACCAGTCAGCAGGATTTTGTATTACCATTCTGGCCATACTAAATATGACCTGGTTACTCCTTTCAGATCAGAAGCTATGACTCAAATATATGAGGGTAGCCCTAATGTTAGCCTATGAAAGGAGCAGGCCTCACGGCAGTGTAAAATGAATTTAGGAGTTTTACACTACCAAGACATGTAAACTACACAAGTACATGTCCTACCTTTTGTCTACACTGCACCCTGCCCTGTGGGTTATTAGGGCCTACCTTAGGGGTGTCTTATAAGTAGAAAAAGGGAAGTTTTAGGCTTGGCAAGTAATTTTAAATGCCAAGTCGAATTGGCAGTGAAACTGCACACACAGGCCTGGCAATGGCAGACCTGAGACATGGTTAAGGGGCTACTTAGGTGGGTGGCACAATCAGTGCTGCAGGCCTACTAGTAGCACATATAGTGCACATTACTAGGGACTTATAAGTAAATTAAATAGGCTAATTGGGTATGATCCAATGTCACCATGTTTTAAGGGAGTGAGCATATGCACTTTAGCACTGGTTAGCAGTGGTAAAGTGCGCAGAGTCCTAAAACCAGCAAAAACAGTGTCCAAAAAGTGGAGGGAGGCAGGCAAAAAGTTAGGGGTGACCACCCTAAGGCTGTCAGGTCTAACCTTGCAGACCAATGGAGGACTTAGCAGTGCATACTTACTATAGGGAGCACATGAAGGAAATTCTATATTACAATGCTACATGCTTTTGTAATTTGAGTGTCATTTGGTGGGTGTGTTTGAGGCTAACTGCCTATTAAGAAGTAATTAGTTAAGGCAAAGGACCCCTGAAGGGGTAATCAAATCAACTAAAAAGTCAAATTCAGATGTCATGTGGGAAAGCGACTTACAGTAATACATCTGCCTTTCTGAACTCTCCATAAAGGCAAGTAATCAATAGTTTATAGTTGAGTAGTGATATGCCACAGGCGACTGATCCACTGGGCATCCCGAAGCACATTATTGATGTTGCAGGAGAGATTGGAAAAGGGATAGAATTGCAGTCTTCAAATGCTTCCAATACATTAATTTTGACCTTTAACACTTCATTAAAAAAAGGCTCAGGCATGCTAATCACTCCCGACCTGAATCACAAAAGACATTGGCCCTCATTATGACTTTGGCGGTCAAAACAGTTGACCGCCGAAGTCACGCCGGCCAGGAGACCACCAGTGATGGCTGTCTTGAGACCACCATATTATGACTCCTGGCAGCTCTCTGCCATAAATTGGGTGGAGAGCCACCAGCAGCCATACTGGCAGTCGGTGGTCTGGTGGAGGTTGGTGCGCTGGCACCGCCACATCATCACAACACCGCCCACCGTATTACAACTTTGTAATCAGCATGTCGGTGTTGTGGTGACGGGGCGTTGCCGGCGGATCAGGCCCCATGGACCCTGCTCCGTATCGGATGACCACCGTGAGCAGGTAAGGTGATCGTCTGACAGGGGAGGGGGTATGAGGGGTGTTGAGTTATGTGTGCATGAATGGGGGTGTGAGTGTGTGTGAATGGCGGGGAGGGTGTTTGTGTGCGGGTGTGTGCATGTATCTGTGTGAATGTGTGAATGCGTGTCAGTAGGGGGTGTCGTGGACGCATGTATGTGTGTGAATGTGTGTGCATGGATGTGTGAGTGTGTGTGGTGTGTGCATGCATATGTACAGGGTCTATGGTGTTCAGGGGTGGAAGGGGGTCAGCCTGATTTGAGGGGGTGTGGGAGTCGCAGTAATTCCTGTCACCAGTATCCTTTCCACCAGAGATTTCCTGGTGGGGCTGCCAGCAGGAAATCCCTGGTGGAAAGGACACTCATTATACCGTCGGCGGTATTAGGTGGAATGCTGGGCTGAAGGAGGTACACCTTCGGCCCAGCGTTCTCACCGCCCTGGGAGTACAGGCGGTGAACTGGCTGCTTTGCAGCTCATTCACCTCTGTGATCATAATTTGGCGGTCCTGCTCTACCACTCTGCTGGCGGTGTTATCGCCACTGCCGGCATGGCAGAGCAGGACCACCAAACTCATTATGACCACCATTGTAAACAAGTTGTGAGATTAGCCAGACTTTTGAATCAAAATTCTAAACAATACATATGGAGTAAAAGTCAAGCTTTTCTTTGGAGCCAAAATCAATTTCTGGAGTATACCAAGAAATTGATAACTGTAACGGATTTCTCTATGCACACCAAGGCAAAACATGTATCAATGCAGAATTTGTGATTCAGTCAATAACTTCTTTTTTTCCCTATTGAGTTTTTTCTTACTTATGGAGAAATCATTTCTTTCTCTACATGCCAATTAAATAATTTGTGCTTTAGCAGCCTTGAAAAACACATTGGGTCTTGGATGCTTTCCCAGGGTGACAGCTGATCCCGGGCCCAAATACTGCAGTCATCTGCCTTTAGCATTTCCTCATCAAAACCATTCTCTGGAGTTTAGTGGGTGGATCCTCACTGAAACCAATTGAAAGCCTATAAATTCCTAATATCCCAAACTTAGGAAACCGGGGGGACTGCTCATGTGAGTCATTCTAAGGCAGTGATAGGTTCCTGTGCAAGGATGACCTGGTATGAATTAACATGGATTGAGAAGCAATTGCTGCAAATATGAGATACATCACATTCACTACATTGTGCTGGTCAGCCAATCAGGGTGAGTGAGATATATATGTTCCAGCAACTGAAACATTAGAAAACGTAGACGATGAAAATATATGGTTGTCATAGTTTTCCCTACATCCCAGTGGTGATCACAAGACACGTACCCTATACCAGCATGTCGCTTTCTGTTGCTTTTCAAATTTCCTAAAGGCACAGCACCCAGTTTATTCACTGTGAGAATCAAAAACTCATTAAAAAGCCATATGTATCTGATATATTCATTCTCAGGAGACCCAAAACAACACAGACAAGGGTCAAACCGTGGCAGATATATGTTCTTGTTTGAGGGAAACTGGATGGAACCACCATGCTTTAGAAAGAATGGCTAAACATCTGGCAATCATCATGGTCAGCACTTCTTTCAGTCAGCAGTGGAGGTGAGGCTGGTCTGACAACCAGGGATAGAAACCCTAGTTTATTTTAAGAGGTAAACTCTCAATGAACCCTCCTCTTGTCCGGTTAGGGGCCCCAGGAGACAACTCTATCTACCCACTAACAACTCCAACAGGTAAACGTCATTGCCCCCATTACTTTCAGCTCCCCTTAAACTGCCACAGTTTTGAAAAAAGGCCCTATCCCCTACAATCAATATCTGGTGCTCCAAGGTGTGGCCTGGCTACACACACAAAAAACTCACTGCATTGATACATGACATTACTCACAAATTTGAGCAAATGTAGGCCCTGTTCCGTACCTACATGAAGATCGAAAATCAACACGGGGGACTACCCACTAACAGACCACCTGTCCTCTAATGCTCAGTTCTAGATGGAATGTCCTTAACCCCGGATACTGACAGCTATGCATCCCAACGAGGACACAGGGTCAACATATGAACTTACAAGGGTCCATTTATGACACATACAAATGCTCATTTTCTCTACTGACCTGAATCGGAGAGTTCCTCATCAACCCACATGGTCGCTGATATGAATAATTGTGACAATGGTAAACAAAGTTAATGTAATACTTTTGTATGTTAAATAGCTCTCAATACATTTCAACAATGCTATATTTGAGAACCTGGGGAAATAAACAAAGGTAGATAAAAGAAAACTGAAACCTTAGTATGCAATTGTGATATGTCTCCATAAACGCGAGGAGTGATACACGCAACCAAAAACAGGCTTCTTAAAGTGGTATTTCTTGTTCAATTCCTTTCCATATTTTCTGAATATACTGCACCAGCTATGTCCTCTGTGGAAACACTAAATCCGATGACAATGCATATATGTCTGGTACCCACATTCTCAGGAGACCTAGAGGAACACAGAAGGGGGCATGCAGCCATATGTTCCTCTGAAAGGGTGTCCCTCTGAGAGGGAGTCTAGGAGAACTAATCATGCTTTGGAAACAATTATACAAATTTGACAAACACCATGGTCAGCATGTTCTCCCAGCCAGCTCACTAGGAAGTTGGGGCACCCAGCAATTGACACCTCAGGATATATAGGTTTTCAAATATATGCTTGTGGTATGCTTCCGGACAGCCATGGGATGAGACCTGTGACTAAAACATGTCATTTCAGTGCCTGCTGACAGCCAGCTAATCAGTGAGAACTGCATCTGGCTTAAAGCCCCACATTCAGTAGGAAGTACAAAAATATAAACTAGATTTTTTGCACTGTCCATACAGTTCTGAATTTTATATTGGCCATCAAATGAGCAGCAGTGCACATTAACAGGGATCAGCCACAATTTAGTATCTGCATTAACATTGTACCAAGGGAATTAAGTATGTAGGGATAAAGTATGTGAATGTTATACATACTTCATTCCCTAGGAAAACCCACATATTTGGTATTTCTCAGCTTCAAACATGCAGGACCTCATATCATTGATTAGTATTTTCAGGTTCATATTTGTACATTTGATAAATACAACTAAACTTTGCACTAATTTGTTAAAACTTTTAAATAATGTCCCTGTTACATTAGTTCTCGGGGCAGCAGCGAGATATTGATGCAGAAGTTTGCACCATTAGATAGCCCCAGATGTATGAAAAAAGACCAAAACATATAAGCCCATATTTATGGGATTTTGACGCATGGCATCATAGCAAGTCACCTTGCTGCACTTCCCTGCATCAAAGGGAAAGGGCAGGAATGCACCATATCTATGGCACATGGGCCCTCATTCTGACCTTGGCGGTCTTTTCGCAAGACCGCCGAGTTACCGCCGCGGTGAAGACCGCCGACCGCGGCGGTATGCCGCTGTGCGCATTCTGACCGCTGGGAGCGTTCCGCCGGAAAACCGCCAGCAGCCACACTGGCGGTCGGCGGGAAAGTGGAGACTGGTCAACCTCCACCGCCACGCCAGCAGAACACCGCCCACAGAATTACGACCCACATTTCTGTGTGGCGGTCTTCTGTTGGCGGTCTTCTGTTGGCGGTCACCTCCCCATGGCTCCCGTCGCCTCCCGGAGGACCAACGCACAAGGTAAGTTGACCGTCCGTGAGGGGAGGGGGTGGGGGGGTGTTGTGTGATGTGGGCGTGCATGGGGGTGTGCGTGTGAGTGTGTAGAGGGGGTGTGTGAGTGCGTGTATGCGGGCGTGGGGTGCTGCTGTGTCTATGGGTAATGTGTGCTGTTCGGCAGGTGCGCATGTCTGCATGTATGTGTGCGGGTATGTGTCCCCGTTGTGTATGTGTGTGTAGGGGGTGTGTATATGTGCATGTTGGGGGTGTGTGCATGTCGGGGTGCATGTATGTGCATGTCGGGGTGGGGGTGGGGAGGGGGTTCGTACCACCTCTGGGGGGTGGCAGGGGGGTGGAGGGTGTGGGGGGAGGACTCGGGTGGGTAGTGGGGGGTGGGGGAGACCCCTATCAGTGCCAGGGAAGGAATTCCCTGGCCCCGATAGTGCTTACCGCCATGGTTCGCACGGCGGTTCCCGCCCGCAAGAAACCGCGGCGGTAGGCAGGGTCATAATACCCTTGGCGGTCTTGGGACGACCGCCGGGCCGGAGTGCGCAAACTCCAGCCCCGCGGTCATGACCGCCGTGGCGGTCGGAGTGGAGAAGTGGCGGTCGGTCGCGGCGGGGACCGCCGCGGTCAGAATGCCATTTTTAATACCGCCGGTCTGTTCGCGGTCCGACCGCCGTCTCTCCGCCGACCGCCAGGGTCAGAATGAGGGCCATGGTGTGTTCCTGTGGAAAGAGGAAAATATGAAGAGAAATAGTTATTTCTCCTTGTCGCCCCTCCACTGGGTGTCAGAATCTATGGGTGTTGCTTGGGAGCACTCACCACAGTGCCCATGGATCGCCTCCCTTGTGCATTGTAAGGCAATGCAACGTTTTGCGCTGCCTTGCCTTGCTCAATATCTATGAGGCCATGCAAAGCCACAAAAAGTGGCTTTGCATGGCCTCATAGATTTGCGTTCAAAGTTTATGCCACCAATGCGTCCCAAAAAGTGATGCAACAGCAGCACAAGGGTCTCATAAAAATGACCCAAGACTTGCACAAAGTGACTTAAAATGTGCATGTGCTTGACAAACCTAATGCTGACTTTTTAAAAACACACTGAGGTGTTCAAACGTCCAGGAGTATTAGGGTCAAATGTTCTACTTGCTCATTAGTGACAGATTCTTAACATCAGGTAACAGATACTTGAGTTATTATGCAGCATTTCAATTAGCTATGAATGCACGCATATCTTAATAAGAAGCCACTGTACAAGATGCACTAACGAGGATGAATCGCGTGCAATGTATTGAAAAGTGAAAGTAGAGAACCGTTACCCATAGCTACAAGCTGCCAGCTGAAAAACACTAATTAAACTGCAGGGATCCCCCCAAGAGACTCCAAGACGTGATCACGCCATCTCTTGCTGAGGTTAAAAATAGTAAGTGCTTCTATTCTCTACCTTATCTTTGTAATAACTGTTAGGTTACAACTTTAGTTGATTATTTTTCCCTACTGAAAATAAACCAACATAATGAAGAAAATAACCAGCAACGTACCACTGACCTTCCACATCGGGGCCCCACTCTAAATTGAATGGCATATTTGACCAAGCATCTTTAGTCAGCGGTACTCTCAGTCCCCTTTAGCAAGTGACACTTGCCCTCATTTACGAGGCCCGTGGCGCAGGGCAGCGCAGCAAGGCACTGTGCCACCGGGAAAGGGAAGGAATCTAAAAGATACGGTGCATTTTTGTCCTCTCCTGCACTGGCGCACAAATTGCTGCCTAGCCTAGCGCCAACATGGGTACCCTGGCACCATGGTGCAAGGATGCCTGCGTTGCGGGGATGACTGTTTTTGTGCAGGTAAGGGTCACCTTCTGGCACAAAAACAATCACAAGAGTTGTATTCCACTTTCTATGTGTGCTGCTGAATGAAAGAGGGAAAAAGAGGGCGAAATAAAGATATTTCTCCGCTATATGTCATTCTTATGCCACCCCTGAGGTGGTGTAGGAATCTGACACGTTCCCAGACTTGTAAATCTGGGAATGCATCAGATTTCTATAAGTTCCATGGGTGTTGCATGGGAACACCCCAGGCAACACCAATGGGATGTGCTTTCACACAGTTATTATGCGTGAAAGTGGTCCATATTTACATGGCCTTGTGAACATGGGCTAGCACACTGTGCTACCAGAGCCTAAAAAAATGAGGCACAGGTGACGCAGTGTGCCTTTAGGGCCTCGTAAATGAGGCCCAATGTTTGAACTGTGCCACTGTATGCCGGTAGTTGGCACTGGGAACCCATGTCATTTAATGATTAGACTTTGACCACAAGAAAGGGACAAAAGAAAAGAGAAAGAAAAAGCTATCAATGAACTTTAGATAAACTGCTTAATTAAAAAAGTGGGAAACAATATCATTGTATTTCATTTAAGTTTAGAAAACACATAAAATATTTAAAATTATATAAATACTCTTAAATCCTCTTCTTCACTACATTCATTATTTGAACATTTTATATCTTTAATATAGTGCCTGGACATTGCTTTGGTATCATTAGTTTTGGTGCCTGTGTTTGCAGATGTGCCCAATGCACATGTTATTTTATCATTTGTAGGTTATTTTAATTCCTTTCTGACTGGATGTGGTCATGCTGGTGGAGCAATGCCCATATATGATATGATGAGTCTGGCTGTGCTGCTTCCTACCGCGGTGGGACAGTTGTTATTGTAGGCGCTTCATGCATAGGTGACTGCTAGGATTTTGTCATGTCTGTCTGATTTTTATGTATACTTTGCACAGACTGTGCCAATCGCTCAACTACCTCATACCAGCTTTTAAGCTTTGATTTCTACTTGGAGGAAATCATCTTTGTGTTTACCTGAGATCTCTGGCATAGGATTTAATTTTGCCAGAGAAAACCATGCCTTTTTTAAATTCACCTGTGGCATGATATGAGGAAATTAAGGGCCAGATTTAACGGAAAATTACAGTGCGCGTCACTGTGCCAAATTTGGCAGCGTTGCGCACCGTCATTTTCCCAATGCAGGGATGTGCCATATTTAATAGAATGCGGTGCACCACTCTGATTCCCCCTGCTCCCGCTCTGAACTTGCTGCAGTGCGCCAACACAGCAATCCTTGCACCATTGTGCAACGATGGCTGCATTGAGGGGGAGATTGTTTTTGTGCAGGAAGGAAAACCTTCCTGCACAAAAACAATCTTAAATGGCAATTTGCTCTTTCGATGTGTGCTTCAGAATGCAGCACACATAGAAAGAGCAAAAAACGAGGAGAAATGAATGCATTTCTCCTCCTTGACCCTGCTAACACCACCCCTGAGGTGGCATTAGATTTTGGCACTGCCTCAGGTTTATGAAAACTTGTAAATCTCGGGCAACATCAAAATGCAATGGGTGTTGCTGTGGCACACCCACAGCAACACCCATTTCACGCCCCTTCCACGTAAATCGCTGTATGTGAAGGGGCCGTTTTAACAAGGTGGCGTTAAGCCACAAAATGTGTGTTAATACGGTGCAGTGCATAGCAAAGTGCAGTGCTTAGGGCCGCCTGAGCATCACTAAAAGTGACACTCCAGTGGCACTAGGAGTTCTTAAATATGCCCCTAAATGTGACAAACTGACAAAGAATTTCTACTGTGTAGACTCATGATGCCAGCTGCGTTTACTGCTCTGCCTATATTTATAGCTTCTTTGGTCACGTTAGCAGCATCACGGTGTCAATTTAATTTAAAAAAAAATAATGTATAAGTCATTTGCATATACCATTTATTCAAAATGGGAGGGAGGCATATTATTAAGATATGCATATGCATTTTCTCGGTCTGTCGATAACAGCCACTATATCACACCAGCATCGCAAAATCATTTATCCAATAGAAGCTTCTAGTTGCAGATTCCTTACCTTTGAATTTTTCTAGGTATTAGACTGGATTCAGAGAATTTTCTGAGAAGTATCCCTCCCTGCCGTTCGGTGGTGTTGATTGGCTCTACGTTTGTCATTGGTATCGTCCATGCCCGATATAAGGTTGGGGGTCCTTTATAGGTACCACCCCGGTGTGCTGACGGTAGTTCTTTTCTTTCTGTGCCAGCTAGTGACGATCCAAAGAGAGCACCCCCTCAGTCATTTTTTGACTGGTCTTTTTTCAACTTTTTGTCAAAGATTTTTTGAGTTTCCTACTCCTGGTACATCGAGGATGTCATCGAGGAAGACCGGGTTTAAGCCCTGCATTTCTTGTTATCCATCCGCACTGCATGTGTTTTTGGTGCCTGGAGCACGACCACAACCCGAAGCCATGCTTCTAATGTTGGGCCATGTATCTGAAGGCTTTGAGGGAGTGGTCACTGAATCTGTTGGCAGTTGGATGCTTGACTCTGCGCAAGACGAGGTTCCGGTTGAGAGAAAGGTCCCAGGAGTGGTAGCAGAGTCCTCCATTGTCGTAGTCCTACTCCAAATTGAAGCGTTCTTTGACTTCTCCTTGTCCATTGGCTGATGAGAAGAGGGAACGATGACGCTCTATGCCTCATTCTGAGAAAACTGCACCTGGGCCAACTCCGTGTCTCTCCAAGTTTCTGCGAACCGGAGCGACTCCTGCCCAACTCCGAGAGTTATGCAGGGCTGTGTGTCTCATGTCTGGGCATCCCAACTCTGCTGGACCACATTTGGGCTCCTTGGAGTTAAAAAGGGCCCCTTTGGGTCCCGTGCTGGCAGCCTCAGTGCCTTGGTGTACCCATGGATCTGGGCCTGGATCCGGACTGGAGTCTGTCGTACCACCCTGACCTTCTCTAACATCGGTCCCAACACCTACGCTCCTGGGACCACCAGCCCCCACTGCGGCACCATCCCCATTCTCATTGCCGACTTTGTCACGGAGCTGGATTGGCATCATACAAAGCAGACTTCGACACCGGTAGGAGGCTTGCCTCCTGTGTCAGGTCCTGAGCCCTTTTATTATGGGCTGGATTATGATGAGGAATGGGAGGGGTCGCTGAACCCTTTAGAATATCAGCTCCAAGACCCTATGGACTGGCATACAGAATTGAGCGAGGCCAGCGGACTGGATACATCTCCAAATACTGGCATGCTTTTTTCTCCTACCATGGGTAAGGAGGAGGGGACTTCCTATTTAATGGTGGCGAGAAGGGCAGCTGTGGTCTTGGACCTTGAGTTGCCTTCCGTGCTGGTCAGGACTAACCTGTTGACAGAGGTGCTTCAGCCTGGGGTTTTCTCCTCAGAACCTATGCTCCCCTTTAATGACGCCCTTACAGATGTCCTACTGCGTACAGGGTCCAAACCTAAGGACACATTCCCTTCTGCCCCCGCAGATAGGTAATCCAAAAGACTGGATACACATTTCAAAGAAGATTTATTTGCCTTCTGCCTAGCATTGCAGTCTGTGATCCCTGCATGCCTTCTGGGTCATTATTCCTAACACACTGTGGGATACAGTTTTGCAACTGCTGCCACAGTTCCTGGAGTTGGCGCCGATGGAAGAGTTGCAGCAAAGTTCATCATCTGTTGTGGGCTGGACGCGTCCAACTTACTGGGCAGTACGGTTTCGTCAACAGTGGCCCTGAGGCGCCATGCCTGGTGAGGACATCTGGCTTTTTTAGTGGATGTCCAGCCTATTTTGATAGAAATGCCCTTTGATGGCACCCGTCCCTTCGGAGGCAAGGCAGACTCAGCAATCCAGTGCTTCAAGGATTTTCATGCTATGGCTAGGTCCTTGGGCCTCACTACAGCCCCTCATCTGTCCCCAGTCTGCCTTTCCCCCCTTTCATGGCTATGGAAGGGGTCTCCAACTGCATCCATTCCTGGCCAGCCCCTCTGCATGGCCAAGGGCATGGGATCCTCCAAGCTCGTGGATCAAGAAGCCAACAGTCTGACCAGTCCAACGCCTACCATCTGCTGCAGCCTCTAAGCCTTGCTAGTCTTACTCCCCATCAAGGGCCAATTGGAGACAGGATTCGCCATTACCTGCTCCACTAGCAATCCATCACATCCGACATGTGCGTTTTGCAGATAGCCCAAAGGGGATACTGCCTCCTCTTCAAGACTACCCCTCCATCCATGCCACCATTGTGCGATTAGATGATGGAGGATCACTTGTCCCTTCTCCACAAGAAAGTTACGTCTCTCTTGACCAAGGGAGCCATAGATACAGTTTCCGTACAAGTGGAAGGTTGTGGTATTATCGCTACTTTCTTGAGCCCAAAAAGGACAAGAGCCTCCACCCTATCTTAGACTTTTAAATCCTCAATCTTTTCCTTAAAAAGGACAGGCTCAAAATGCTCAGTGTTGACTCAGGAAACTGGATGGTAGCACTGCACTTGCATGGCACTTATTTTCATATCCCTGTCCTGCCTACCCCAGACGTTACCTACGGTTCAAGGTAGGCCACAAGCACTTTCAGTTCACCGTGATCCCCTTTGGCTTTACCAGCACCCCTCAGGTGTTCACTAAAGTAATGGCGGAGGTCACGGCTCATCTGTGCAGATCAGGAGTTTGAGTCCTCACCTATCTCGACAACTGGCTGTTAAAAGCAGGCTGAAATCAGGCCGTTTTCTTCCACCTATAGACTATGGCGGACCTCCAGCATTCGCAGGGGTTCACTATAAACATGCCAACTTCATCTCTGATGCTCCCTTTCACCAGAGCAGTTCTGGACACAGTGCAGTCTTTGGCTTATCCTCCAGAGAGGCGAATCCAGGATATTCAGACTATGATAGCGATGTTTCAGTGGTGGTAAACAATCTGTGATTGGGTCAGAGGCAAATCCCTCTCCCTTCTCCAACCAGAACTGACAGTAGTGATAGATGCTTCACTCCTGTGATGGGGCGGCTATCCGGGAGAGGCGGAGATCAGAGGCGTCAGTGCTCCAGCAGAGTCCAGGCTCCACATAAACCTGTAGGAGCTTTGTGAGATCCGGCTAGCATTGAAGGCATTTCTTCCCTCTGTCAAGGGGAACATGGTGCAGGTGCTCATGGACAACACCACCACCATGTGGTATTGCACCAAGCAGGGCGGGGTGGGGTTGTGGACGCTTAGTCAGAAGGCTCTGCACTTCCGGACTTCGCTGAAACAGCAGGGCATATCCCTGGTGGTTCAACATCTGGCAGGTTCTCTAAATGCCAGAGCTGACAAACTCAGTAAACAATGTCTACCTGATCGCGGATGACATCTCCATCCAGAGTTGAAGCAAGGTCTCTTTCAGTAGTGGGGAAAGCCTTGGTTAGATCTGTTTGCCTCCGCATACACCGTGCATTGTTATCAGTTTTGTATGTTGGTCTCGGTTCGTTTTGAGTACAACTCAGGCCTTCTGTTTGCCTTTCCACCCATGCCACTACTGCCTACAGTTTTCAAGAAGATCAAGAGTGACCCGGACAAAGTAACACTTCTGGCTTCAGATTGGGCACAGAGAGTCTGGTATCCCGAACTGTTGAGCATGTCCATTGATCTTCCATTCAGAGTGCCCCTTTGGGAGGATTGTCTGTCAAAGCAGCAGGGGAGGGTTCTGCACTTCAACCTGCCCACTCTCCCCCTTATTGCATGGAGATTGAGGGTTGACAGTTGAAAGCTTTTGACCTTCACCCAAATTCTGAAACATAATCTTAGCAGCCAAACATCCTTCCACCAAAATGGTATACACCTGTTGTTGGAAGAAATTTGTGACATGATGCACAGACAAATCTGTTGACCCCCTTTCTGCCACTCTCTTTGAGGTCCTGTTGTTTATACTTTATCTGACCTAGCAGAGCTCTCCTATTGGCACTTTCAAAGGTTATTTGTCTTCTATTTCTGTTTTTTGAGGTTTCCTGATCAACCTTCCTTGTTTAAGTCTCCTACTGTACATAGGTTCCTTAAAAGTCTTACACATATGTTTCCTTCATTCCTTTTCAGAATGCCCCAAAGGGATTTTAATTTGTTTTTCTCACTTATGATCTGCACTCCTTTCGAACCTTTCCACAATTGTTCTCTCAGGCTATTCACATGGAAAACAGCTTTCCTTGTGGCCATTACATCTGCCCAAAGGGTGAGTGAGCTGTAGGTATTGTCATCTAAGCCGCCCTACCTTTCCGTATATCCTGCCAAAGTGGTGCTTCTCACTAGGACTTCTTTTCTACCAAAAGTGGATATGCCCTTTCATGTAGGCCAATCCATCACCTTGACTACTTTTAATGCACCCCCACATCCCTCTAAGGATGAGGAGAGACTCCACAACCTGGACCCAAAAAGAGTGTTCCCGTTCCACCTTGATCATCCAAAAAGAGTTCCGGTGGATGATTAACTCTTTGTCAATTATGTTTGTGTGCGAAGAAAGGTTGGGCAGTGCAGAAGTAGACCATATCCAGCTAGGTTGTACTAGCGAAAAAGCAACCACCTGAAGGTTTGCATACTCATGTTACCTGAGCTACAACCGTGACCACTGCGTTAGCACGTGGAGTTCCATTTCTTCAGCAGTTACATGGGCTTCTCTGCACATGTTTACCAAATACTACGGCCTGGAAAGTCAGGTCTGTAGGGACGGGTACTTTGCCTGTTTGGTCATACAGGGCTTTCTAGTATGATCTTAGTTTGCAGACACATCTCCGGGAATGGTACTGCTTGGGTATCCATTCAAAAGTAGGGAATCTGCAACTAGAACTCTCCATCAGATGAAAAAGCTACTTACCTTCAGTAACGCCTTATCTGGTAGAGACGTATTCTGGTTTCAGATTACTTACCAACCCACCCATCCCCGGATCTGTGAACTGATTTCTAGGGACAGAGACTCCCCTTAAGGGCCTTAGTTTTGAAGCACCATTAGTCATTATTCTTCATGGCTCTGTCCTTCTGGCGTGGGAAAGTCATGAAAAGAAACTGATGTTAGCGCACTAGATTGGCGCTTACATAGGGGATGCAATGTCATTTCCGGCATGGACGCTGCTGCCACCGTATGCTTAGCTGATCAACACTACTTAACGGTGCGCAGGGATACTGCTCAGAAAATTCTCTGGGCCCCGTCTGATGCCTGGAGAAAATTCGAAGGTAAGGAATCTGGAATTGAATATGTCTCTACCAGACTTACTGACAGTAAGTAGCTTGTTCTTTAGAATTTGCAGTCTATGTTTCACCATTTCTATTTTTAACTAAGGTCCTGTTGTGACGCCGTGCATCAGCCTGTTGTTTCAGTTTCTTTTTGGCCTCTTGGTCATGTGTGACAATGTCACTGTGTTCTGATCGGGCCTTGGCTTCTAGTTGGGGCAGACGGGTCCTGTTTGCTCTCCCAGTACCAGTTCTGCTGGGCACCGCCCCATGGAAATGTGTGGGGTGTTGCGGTAATCCCAAAGTATTTGGCACAGTGCTTGCCCAACAGAAATCTAAGCCAGCTTAGCTCATTAGGCAGTCTTCTTTAAGTTGCCCATGAATCTTTCCACCATGCCATTTGCCTGCGGCCACAGTGGTATTGTTTTCCTAGGATGCACACCCAGACATGCCATGAATTTGCAAAATTCTTCTCCTGAGAATGGGGGTTCATTATCTTTCAGAAGGGTGCCCCAGGCTACAAAGATGTCATCATGGATGGAACAAACGTAAATCTTGTATATCTCTAGTCAAATTGCAGGGCCCTAGAGACAATGGAGGTGTAAATTTTCCATGCCTTAGAAGATATCACTCTGCATTTGTTTTAAAACAAATATGGCTGTCCCTCTCTCCTACTTTTTATAAAGGGACCTCTCTATGGAGTCAATTGGAATACTCACAAATTACACCATTTACATTTAGAGATGCAGTTCGGCTTTCAAAACACCCTAAATCTCTTTTCTCTACGACAATAACTCAGTCTATTTCTATTGCCAGGCCATTACTTCTTGCCTCTCACTCCTCATATGAGAACCTTATGCAAACTCCTATATGGTACAATAATGATATTAAATTTCATAATAGAACTTTGGTATGGAAAGAGTGGATGCACAAAGGCATTATAACTTTAGATCAGTTAATTCTAGATAATGCTGTACTTGAATTTCAAGATATTCAACGGACATTTCATATCCCGACTTATTATGCTGTGAAATATCAAACTCTCTATACTATCCTCTATAACTTATTGTCTCAATCTTTGGAGGCTCCCTCTTCTACACAGCCTAATTCCCAACCTTATAATGTTTCCTCACAAGTCCCGGCGTCTTTTATATACAGAACCCTTACACATACCACTCTTGTGAGACCAAAATCTACAATAGAATTAGCATGGGAGCAGGATTTCAATCAAAGCATTCCTATATCTACATGGAAAATAATATGGTCAAAACTCCATACAACATCCCGTTCAGCATCTACAACCCAAACTTTATTTTATTTTTACAATAGGTTGTACTATACTCCTGTAGACCTTTATAAATTTAAACTTACTACAGATAGCAAGTGTTGGTCGTGTTCTAAAGAAAACAGTCATTATATGCACATGTTTTTTGAGTGCCCTGCTGTTCATACTTTTTGGGAACAAGTTTGGGATAAAGTTAATCAGATTTTCTCCATCAATGTACCTTTCAATGTATTACATGTTTTTTTGGGTAGTACTTCATCTATTTGGTATTCCCAACCACAGCTTGGTAAATTGGCTGATTTGATCATTGCTGGTGCACTGCAAATTATAACTTCTAATTGGAAAGATACTACGAAAATATCTGTGGTAACTTGATGGAATCTGATCTGTTATAATCACATAATGGATCGAGCAAATGCTAATGCTACTCAACTGTTGATTAAAAGGGACATGCTTTGGTTTCCCCTCACCTCTTTCCTTTCGCAACACAAGACTTTACATACTACTGTTAATACTTAATGGTTGCTTTATTGTAACAATGTGATTTTGAACTTGCATTGTTTTACTTTTTCTTTCTTTCCTTTCTCTCTTCTCTTTCTTTCTTTACTAAAACATCACAAAAAATGCTATTATTCTACGGTACAATATTACAGTCTGGTTGTGTATACAAATTGTTTCTTATAGAGATAATGATCTTTATGAATATGATTAATCCTTTTTTTTTTTTATTGTTTTTTCTTCTGGTTGCAAATGTATTTATTCTACTGTACCAGTGTATGCTAACTTATTCAATAAAGCATTATTAAACTAAAAAAAAAAAAAGGTTGCACTCTTATGGCCAGGCGGGTTCTGTAGTTTCCTTTTTCGTGGCCGTGGGAGCTCTCTCTGTTTCCAGCACCTGTTTGGATAATGTGTAGTTAATTTACTTTCCTAACACCCCTCTTCAGTCACACTCTAAATTATTTTTTTGCTTTTCATGCACTTAAATGCACTTTGTAAGATTCCGATCTTTGCACCAGAATAGAGTGTAATGCACTTATGTTTTTTTTTATTGTGGTGCCCTTTTGTGATTACTGCATGAACATTTTTTGCTCGTGCTCAAACAAAAAAAAAATCACTATTTTTCTTTTGTGATTTCTGATCGGTTTTCAATGCAAAGGTAATGAGACTTTTGTTTAAGCCGCATATGATTGGTATATATTTGAGAAAACTGTGTTTTGGGCTTTTTTCCACATGTTGTTTCGATGCTCGAATAATTAAATGCCACAGGACCTTGTGAAATTGTGCACTTTTAACAGTTATGTACTTGAGTGTGTCAGGAGAAAGGTATTCATACACAGCACAAAGCTAGCTCATGTCAAATCAGTCAAATGCTGATTGGCAACTTATCAGGTAGCTCATGAGAAACTCCTACCACTAATTGCAGTAAGACATTTTGTAGCAGGCAATCAGAAATATTTCTTTGCGGTATGGCGTGTGTCATCTCTCCGTTTGCATGTATAGTTGGCCAACTGCCATTTCAGCCACATCCAGCAAGCACCCCTGTAACCGAGAATTATCCTGAACTCTCTGACAGGACTTGTTTAAGTCTCTGCTATTTTTCGGTCTCGGCTCTAGACGTGCATGCGTGTCTCAAACCGAGACTGATGTGATTTACATCGCGGGCTGTAGTCCACCCACAGCCTCCAGTGACCATTTCTTAAGCATGGTATTGGATTACTTTTTTATTTTTTAAATGGGTGACTGGTCTAGCACCGGCCATGAGAAGATGAACCGCTGATGGTTCAAAATTGCTAAGCGCTGTTAAGTAAGATCGTGCATTTATGCATCCTCTTTGTCACATTGTTCCCACACTGTGGGTGCTCCTGTAGTGAATGCTTACATAATTGCACTGTGCTGTGCCTCATCAGTGCTTGTGCTAGTGCAGGTGTTTTAATTAAAATTATTAATGAGTGTTTATGTATTTTGAATAATACGTTTATGTAGAACATGTAATAATGTAGACAAAATATTGCACGCATTTGAAAATGTGATCATGAAGAATGGCCACCAATGTTAACGAAATGTACCAATCAGTAATTAAATATTATGAAATGCTGAATATATGTTTGACTAATGCAGTAATATGACATAGTAAGAGTTATGAATCTAGCTTTAGCTTTATTAATTGTAGGCCTTAACTAAGCGAGTGTCTTGGCCTATTTGCCAGGCCTCATGTAAAAGCTGTATTTCTTAGCGTTTAATAAAATTGCTGACCAAGTGACTTAAACTGTGAATTTCTGTTGCATTGTTTAAATGTGCTCATAACTGAAGCTTTTTGTGTGAACTGACTGCTAGGAGATGATGTTCTTGCTAATGCAACATTTTATGTGTAATGTGTGTGAGACTGACTTTCCCAGGACAAGAACAATGAAGATACTGACTAGAGTAGAAGCTGCAACAATATTGTTACCTGACAAGCCGGATGATGAGGACATCGGAAGACAAACCAATCAACAATATGAGAACACAGAAATATTAGAATTCATAGATTTGGGTTTTTAGCTCTATTGGACAGAGTGAGAACATACGATTAACTGACCAATAGGGAATTAGGGGATAGTTTAGGTAATATTAATATAACAACACTGCACAGTGAGAAGACGGATATTCTGGCTCATTCTGCCATTACCTTTATGCAGATTCATTGCCCATTTGCTTGCTGACTGAAGGGTCGATATTTCTTATGCATCTTTACTAGAAACGTGCTTAACTTTAATGCTTAATGACTTTGCCCTTTATAATTCCAATGCTGAAGCCTGATGCCTTGCTGATCGACTGATGTCCTGAGGACGAAGACTGATTCTGCTTTGCTTTGCTGATCCACCCTGAGGATAGGTATATTTTGAACTATGTTTACCATGCAAATTTGCTTTTTCTTTCTAGGTACCAATTGCGCTATTTTGAAAGAACCATAGTTAGATGTTTTTCTAAATTTGTGTTATTAAATTATTTAGCATGAAGCCCAATGTGCTGATGCTAATCTGCCGTTAGATTAGGATTCACATTAATAGATTATGATAACAGGGACTAATGCTTGATGAATATCTCTGCTAAACTTCATGTACTTCATTTCGCTGACGCAGCTGACTTTGCTATTGATTTGCAGCATTGATTTGCACCATAGCCTTAGAATGTGTTGTAGTTCAAGCTTTGATTAGATTATGTTTCTTCTGCAGCTTTGGACGGCCAGTGTTGTTTCTGTATGTGTTTCATTTGATTTTGAGATTAATCTACATGACTTTAGCATTGTTAATATAGGGAAATAAATATTCTAAACTTTACTATAGGTGTGGTTATTCATGACTGAAAGGTCATGGGGTGTAACAATTATTGACTCCATTGATTATTGATTTTATTGATTACCAATGATTGTTGATTATTGTGTAATGATTATTGTGTAATGATTATTGATTATATACTGGAGCTATGGTAAGAACATCTTAATTGTGAGTAAAAAGGTTCATCAACGTATTTGCGTCCCCTTGTAAGTTTACTTACTAAGGTCAGGCGCGCTAACACTTGCAATGCGGATGAAAGGGCTCGCTGAATTCATATTTATGATCAATAGTGCAGAATAGACACACCGGGTGCCTCACCTGTCCTTTGAACATTACTGTGTGGGGCACATGAACATTACTGTGTGGGGCACAGCTGACTTTTGGAGCCTGTGCTGCAGTTCAGCTGTGCCGGCCAGGAGCGCGTCACACACAGCACTCCCAGCAACAGATGGAAGCCTGTGTCCGCCTGTCAGCAGAGCTCCATTAACCCCGTCGCTGCCAGGCCTTTCCCCCCTCAGGTGCCAATCCTTTTTTTGGCTGTTTGGGGCAGTTCGCACTTAGGCCCTCATAACGTTTTGTCCACATAAGCTACCCACGCCAAATTTGAGTCCTTTTTTTCCAACATCCTAGGGATTCTAGAGGTACCCAGACTTTGTGGGGTCCTCTGAAGGAGACCAAGAAAGTAGCCAAAATACAGCAAAAATGTTGTTTGTTTAAAAAAAAATTGGGAAAAATGGGAAAAAAGGGCTGGGAATGAAGGCTTGTGTTTTTTTCCCTGAATATGGCATCAACAAAGGGTTTGTTGCTTTCAGGAACAGGCAGACTTGAATCAGAAAACCCAATTTTTCAACACAATTTTGGCATTTTACTGGGACATACCCAATTTTTACTATTTTTTGTGCTCTCAGCCTCCTTCCAATTAGTGACCGAAATGGGTATGAAAAGCTAAACATTTCTGAAAAGTAGACAAAAATCTGAATTCAGGAAGGGGTAATTTGTGTAGATCCTACAAGGGTTTCCTACAGAAAATAACAGCTGAAATAAAAAAATATTGAAATTGAGGTGAAAAAAACAGCCATTTTTCTCCACATTTTACTATGTAACCTTTTCCTGCGATGTCAGATTTTTTAAAGCAATATACCGTTACGTCTGCTGGACTCTTCTGGTTGGGGGGATATATAGGGCTTGTAGGTTCATCAAGAACCCTAGGTACCCAGACCCAATAAATGAGCTGCACCTTGCAATGGGTTTTAATTCTATAGCGGGTATGCAGCAATTCATTTGCTGAAATATAAAGAGTGAAAAATAGGTATCAAGAAAACCTTTGTATTTCCTAAATGGGCACAAAATAAGGTGTTGAGAAGCAGTGGATATTTGCACATCTCTGAATTCCGGGGTGCCCATACTAGCATGTGAATTACAGGGCATTTCTCAAATAGACGTCTTTTTTTCACTGTCTTACATTTGGAAGGAAAAATTGTAAAGAAAGACAAGTCTCCCGATAAAAATGGAACCTCATTTGCGTGGGTAGGCCTAATGCTTGCAACAGGAAACACAACGTGGACACATCACATTTTTACATTGAAATCTGATGTGTTTTTTGCAAAGTGCCTAGGTGTAGATTTTGGCCTCTAGCTCAGCCTGCACCTAGGGAAACCTACCAAACCTGTGCATTTCTGAAAACTAGACATCTAGGGGAATCCAAGATGGGGTGACTTGTTGGGCTCCCACCAGGTTCTGTTACCCAGAATGCTTTGCAAACCTCAAAATTTGGCCCAAAACGTTTTTTTCCTCTCCTTTGGGTGACAGAAAGTTCTGGAATCTGAGAGGAGCCCCAAATTTCCTTTCACCCAGCATTCCCCCAAGTCTCCCGATAAAAATGGTACCTCACTTGTGTGAGTTGGCCTAGCGCCCGTGACAGGAAATGCCCCAAACCTGGACACATCACATTTTCCCAAAGAAAACAGAGCTGTTTTTTGCAAAGTGCCAAGCTGTGGATTTTGGCCTCTAGCTCAGACAGCACCTAGTGAAACCTATCAAACTGTAAATGTTTTAAAACTAAACACCTAGGGGGGTGACTTGTGGGGCTCTCACCAGGTTCTTTTACCCAGAATCCTTTGCAAAGCTCAAAATTTGGCCAAAAAAACACTTGTTCCTCTCATTTGTGTGACAGAAAGTTCTGGAATCTGAGAGGACCCACAAATTTCCTTCCACCCAGTCTTCCCCAAAGTCTCCTGATAAAAATGGTACCTTGTGTGGGTAGGTGTAGTGCCTGCAACAGGAAATGCCCCAAAACACAACCTGGACACATCACATTTTACCAAAGAAAACAGAGCTGTTTTTCGCTTAGTGCCTAGCTGTGGGTTTTGGCCTCTTGCTCAGCTGGCACCTAGCGAAACCTACCAAACCTGCACATTTTTGAAAACTAGACATGTAGGGGAATCCATGATGGGGTGACTTTGGGGCTCTCACCAGGTTCTGTTACCCAGAGTCCTTTGCAAACCTCAAAATTTGGCCAAAAACAGATTTCTTCCTCTCATTTCGGTGACAGAAAGTTCTGGAATCTGAGAGGAGCCACAAATTGTCTTCTACCCAGCGTTCCCCCAAGTCTCCCGATAAAAATGGTACCTCACATGTGTGGGTAGGCCTTGCGCCCGTGACAGGAAATGCCCCAAAACATAACCTGGACACACCACATTTTCCCAAAGAAAACAGAGCTGTTTTTTGCAAAGTGCCTAGCTGTGGATTTTGGCCTCTAGCTCAGCCAGCACGTAGGGAAACCTACCAAACCTGTGCATTTTTTATTACTAGACAACTAGGGGAATCCAAGATGGCGTGACTTGTGGGGCTCTCACCAGGTTCTGTTACCCAGAATCCTTTGCAAACCTCAAAATGTGGCCAAAAAAACACTTTTTCCACAAATTTTGGTGACAGAAAGTTCTGGAATCAGAGAGGAGCCACAAATTTCCATCCACCCAGCGTTTCTTCAAGTCTCCCGATAAAAATGGTACCTTACTTGTGTGGGTAGGCGTAGCGCCCGTGACAGGAAATGGCCCAAAACCCAACCTGGACACATCACATTTTCCCAAAGAAAACAGAGCTGTTTTTTGCAAAGTGCCTAGCTCTGGATTTTGGCCTCTAGCTCAGCCGGCACCTAGGGAAACCTACCAAACCTGAACATTTTTTAAAACTAGACACCTAGGGGAATCCATGATGGGGTGACATGTGAGGCTATCACCAGGTTCTGTTGCCCAGACTCCTTTGCAAACCTGAAAATGTAGCCACAAAGACACTTTTTCTTCACATTTCGATGACAGAAAGTTCTGGAATCTGAGAGGAGCCACAAATTGTCTTCTACCCCGGGTTCCCCCAAGTCTCCTGATAAAAATGGTACCTCACTTGTGTGGGTAGGCCTAGTGACCGCGAAAGGAAATGCCACAAAACACTATCTGGACACATCAAAACGATCAAATACAAAACTACCTGTTTTTTGGTGGGGGGGGGGCTGCGTTTTTGGTCCTGGGCTCAGCAGGCATCTAGGGAAACCTACCAAACCCAGACATTTCTGAAAACTAGACACCTGAGGCAGTCCAGGGAGGTGTGACTTGCGTGGATCACTCAATGTTTTTTTACCCAGAATCCTCAGCAACCCTCAAATTTACCTAAAAATCACTATTTTTCCACATTTCTGTGTGGGATCACCGCACCGGGACAAATTTCCTATCACCCAACATTTCCCTCAGTCTCCTGGTAAAAATTATACCTCACTTGTGTAGGTGGGCCAAGCGCCTGTGACAGGGAAGAGCCAAAAACATGTCAAAATTGAGGGGGAAGCAAAGCGGGTCCAAAAGGGCAGTTTGAAAAAAAAAAAACATATCTAGGCTGACAAGTGCTACAGATTTTTTATCAGTATAGATGAGACAATGCTGGGTGGTAGAAATTTTGTAGATTCCTGCAGATTCCGGAAGGTTCCATCACAATAATGTGGGGAAAATGTGTGATTTCCAGCTAAGTTGGAGGTTTTTTTAGGACATTGTGGGTAAGAAAATGGTGCAGGGTGCATCTAAAGCACACCACCCTGAAATCACCCAGAAGTTTATTTTTCAGATGTGTCTAGGTCTTGTGGATTTTTCTACATGACAGCGTCCCAAAGTCCAAAAGGTACAACCCTCACCATTCCAAGTGGGATGATTTTGAGAGTTAGCCAAGCTCTCATGGCACAAATGTCAAACCAAAACCCAAAATAATCAAATGTCCTCTTGCTTGCATTGGGATAAGATGTTTTAGTGTGCGAGGGGAGATGTGAAAGACTGTTACCCCCTTCAGTTGGGGTGGGGGCATAACCAGGCCCATACTGGTTGATAGCCACCGCCCTACTATTTTTTAAATTCCCTGGTATCTACTGGACTTTCTGCCCCCCCCGGATGTGGATCGGGGGTAATTGCCCCATCTGCCCACTGGTGGGCAGAACAACATCGGCTCCATTTATTTGGGGTGGGGATATGGCCATACCCCCACCCTCTTATTTTGAAAAAAAAAGTTCCCTGGTCTCTGGTGGGCTTTCTGCCCGCTTGGGGGCAGATGGGCCTTCCAAAAATAGGTCGATCTTCCCCCAAGGGGGGCTGATATGGCCATCAGTAATGTTCCTCCATGGGGAGCAACCCTTGGCCAAGGGGCTGCCACCAAACAAAACACACACATACACACACACCAATCCCTGGTGCCTAAGTGGTTTCTGCCCCCCGTGGGCAGATCGGCCTAATAGAAATAGGCCGCTCTGCCCCCAAGGGGAGCAGAAATGGCCTAAAATAATTTTGCCCACCCAGTGGAGCGACCCTTGCCTAAGGGGTTGCTCCCCTTGCGTGAAATTGGCGGAAACAAAAATCCCCAGTGCCTAGTGGTTTCTCAGCCTAATAAAAATAGGCCGATCTGTCCCCAAGGGGGTAGAAATGGCCTAAAATTTGCCCCCAGGGGAATAACCCTTGCCTGAGGGTCGCTTCCCATATATGAAAAGCAAAAGTAAACATAAACAAAAATATATACCTGGTGTCTAGTGGTTTCTGCCCCCCTGGTGGCAGATCGGCCTAATTATAATAAGCCGATCTGCCCCTGAGGGTCAGAAAAGGCCTAAAAATATTTTGCCCACCCCGGGGAGCGGCCCTTGCCCAAGAGGCCTCTCCCCTTATGCAGAAGTATTAAAAATAAAATCCCTGGTGTCTAGTGGTTTCTGCCCCCCCGGGGGTATATCAACCTAATTATATTAGCCAATCTGTCCCCGGGGGGGGCAAAAATGGCCAAAAAATAATTTGTCCCTCCAGGGAGTGACCATTGTCTAGGGGGTTGCTCCCCACATATAAAAACAATAAATGGATTGGATTCGGAAGGTCAGCAGTCGGGCATTGGGTTATGGGTCAATGCCCAAGGGTGACATGTGGGTCATTTTTAGGTCTTGGCTCTAGACGGCATTACCAAAGGGGGACTCAGGGTGCCATTTTCAGTGTTTATATCTGTTCCTTCCCTACTGGAGATTTGAGTTTGAACCCATTAAAATACCTATAATGAGTCCCTGAGTGATGCTAATTTCACTACCACCATCCATTACGAAGCATTTACTTCTTCCCTCAGAAAAGCCCTTCCTGCTATCATTAGAGTGCTGTCTCCAACGATGGCCATGGGATGTGAAAGATAAAGTGATCTTCTCTGCCATATAAAAAAGATCCAGGTTAGCCATGAGGTATTTTTAACCCATGTTTACTGATTGATAATAGTGTTCTTAAATTAGCAGCAAGATACACCAGAGTGTTGCTTAAAAAAGAGCTATGATATGGCATGAGCTTGGCTGCATCATAATGCTTTTTTCAGTGATGTTCAGCCATGCTGAACCACAGATGTGCAGCTAGACAACATGGCTAAAAGACAAGGCCAACAGCTCAGGCTTTGTCCAAACCTATTGGCTTTGCAATGCTTGTTTATTGTATCTTGCTGCAAGCTCTTTTATCTCTTTCTATTACAGAGTGTAAAGTGTGGACATGCACATAAGTGTCAGCATCGTGTGTACCTCCTACCTCGGCTGATATATTTTTATTGTTCATCATATGGTGTCTACCATGTTGTTTATTGATGCTTAAAGTGGTGGCTAAGATCTGAATTGAGATGATGCATGTATTGCCATATTTATTGTGTGTTGTTTGGACTTTAGTGTCACTACACTTATAAACATGAGATTAAAATTGGCAATCAATTTGCTACAAAAATCCTGTATTTGGCCATGGCCCAATGGTAATGCCAGTTTGCTGTAAGCCAGCCCAAGTCGGATGTTGCCCCAGGAATATGAATCAGAGCCACAAATGCTGGAACCACGCATGCCTAAACATCGCGGTCAGAACAACGACGGTGTTGTTTCCACAAATGCCTTTACCATGAATGCCCTAACAACGATTTTTTGTTGTAAACGCATTCCTGGTAAAGGCATGTATGGGACGGCATGCGTGGTTCCAGCATGTGTCCCCCCCACACTGACCCCTAAAACAATCATACCCCAACCCCTAAAAAACAATTCTACCCCTACCCCACTACCCTGACCCCTATTCCTAAAACTTAAACTACCCCGCCACTAAAACTACAGCGACCCTCCAGCCCCCTAAAAACTAAAAATACCCCAAACCCCTACCCCTGCCACTAAAACTACCCTGACCCCCACTCCTAAAAACTAAAAATATCCCGACCCCCCACCCGCCACTAAAACTACAGCAAGACTCCCCTAAAACCTAAACTACCCCCAATCCCTGCTCCTAAAAACTAAAAATACCCCACCCCACCTCTAAAACTACTGGGACCCTCACCCCCTCTAAAACCTAAACTACATTGAACCCCCACCCACCCCTAAAAACTAAAAATATCCTGACCCCCACTCTGCCCCTAAAACCACTGCAGCTCTCCCACCCCCCGAAAACCTAAACTATCACGCCCCGCCCCTAAAAACTAAAAATACCCAAATGCCCCACCTCTGCCCCCAAAACTACAGCAACCTCCCACCCTGCCGCTAAAACTAGAGTGACCCCCCCACACCTACCCCTAAAACTACTGCGCCCCCCTGCCCCCCACCCACCTAAAACCTAAACTACACCGGCCCCCACCCCGCCCCTAAAAAGTAAAAATACCCCGACTCCCCCACCCCTGCCCCTAAAACTACTGCGACCCCACACCCTTCCTAAAACCTAAACTACCCTGACCCTAAAAACTAAAAATACCCAGAGTGCCCACCCTGCCCCCTAAAACTACCATGACCACCACCCCCCTAAAACCTAAACTACCCGACCCCCCACCCCGCCGCTAAAAACTAAAAATACCCCAACTCTCCACACCAACCCTAAAACTACAGCAACCCCCACCCCACCCCCAAAACTAGCACAACTCCCTAAAATCTAAACTACCCCGACCCCCCACCCCTGCCCCTGAAAACTGAAAATGCCCGAACCCCCATCCTGACCCTAAAGCTACTGCAACCTCCATGCTCTCTAAAACTGAAACTACCCCTACCCCTCACCACTGCCCCTACAAACTAAAAATACCCCACCCTGCCCCTAAAATGGCCGCAGCCGCACTTACCTGACCGAGTCTTCCTCAGAAGCCGACTCCCTTTTGTGCCTTAACCATGCATGTGCATTGTTTAGCACATGCATGGTTAAGGCATAGAAGAATGAAGTCGTGGTTAACGAAAGCGTTGTTCCGCTTTCATTGTTCACGACTTCATTGTTCCGTAGTCGTGGCTGGGGATGTTTCCTTTGCCCCAGGGCTCTGGGAGTGGAGCAGAGAAGTGACCCTTGAGCCTGGCATTAGTTATGGTTCCAGTTCAAGGAGTGTGAAAGAGAATAGTTATACAGCTATTTGTCGCTGAGAAAGGTATGCTGTGTTTTTTAAGAAACCCAATTTAATTAAAAGACTTGCTATTTGCTCCTTCTGCTCAATTTTAGCATAGTGTTTACAGGTAGCAACAGGGTGTTAGGATGCTAGGACTCTGACAATCATGTTAGAAATGTTTATATTTTTTGCCGCTGGCCATGTCATCCATTGCTTCATTTTGTTTTGCCTTCTGTACGGTTACCAATCATATGTTGTATGTTAGAAATAAACATTCTAAAGTTTCAGCCCCTGCATCTTAGTGCTATTTTGAATATATTATTAATTGATGAAATAGGGTTTGGAGTTCTGTTGTGTCCCTCAATTCACCTAAGACGGACTAATCATGATCAAAAAATACCACCCCACTGTATTGTTTAGTGGGTAGTGTATAGAGAGTTCTAATTCATGTGGTTTACTGAACTAAGTCCTTGCACCAGGGGACTAGAAAATAGACCCTCGTTGCTCTGAAGGGAACCTAGATCATGACAGGGCAGTTAGGTGTTCCAGGTCTCATTCTGAACATTTAGCTGTTCAATTGCCAGTATCACCTGGGGTATGTATTTGCATTTTATTTACTGTTACTGAAATGCTTTAATGATATATATTTTTTTTTTTGTCTATTGTGTTTAGCATAGACTGCCACCACATCAGACATACTCAAGCAGATATTGCAAATAGCTTGTATTTACAGGATTCTTATCCAACCTTTCTTCATATAAAAGAACAGGTTTCAGAGAAGATCCCAGTCAAAGCTGCCAGCAGCTTCATCCTCTCAACCAATTACAATTTCTGGCCATCTCTTTGTTCAAATGGATGGCGGCTGGTGTCACTCCACCATCAATTGCACTTGGTTTATCCTTAATACCACTAGCTGATGCTTTCCTGTTCTATCATTTGCACTGGTGGTTCTTCTTTATGTAACACACACAACTCTAGTTCTTTTTGCAATCCTACATACTTCCTTCTCCCAGTTAGCCTTTGACTAATCTCTCAACCTTGTAGCTGAAGGAGTTGGTGTACATTCCACCATTACATAAATCAGTTGTTTTCACTGGTTTTGCCTTCCCCAAGCCCCTCTGCTACTTTTTGGAAACTATTTGTGCTCAAAGCAATACATAGTGGTTGCCCAACACTCACACAGTGCTCAGCTGGTCCACGTGATACTACTTCCACTTTACCCATTTAAATATACTCGGTTATAGGTTTGAATTTTTTTTTAGGGAACATAGGCTAGCTCACAAGTTTCCCAATGTCATGATATGCTTGGTGCCCTGAAATTCTTCACCCAAAAGATGCTTTCAAATATTCCTTTAGGATCTTTGTAAACAAAGTGGTGTTGGCATTCACAGCGTGCTGTTATGGAAAAAGCACTAGACTAGTTGCAGGTGATGGGGATAGGAGATTCCCAATGTCTGTCCTTCATTCACAGAAGAAGACCTATTTAGATGTATGGCACTTACTCGGTGCTATCATATAAGACTCTTGGAATCAATGTGTTTGTTAAACTATTCAAACTATTCAAAAATAAATAATTCACTACGTCTTCTCAACTAAACCATTAACATTATAGTTCTAGGACTATCCCTGCTCAGTCATTATGTCAAATACTGTGAAAAAGAAGCATTATGTAAATGTGTAATATGGACCACGGTATGATTCTGGATATCCGCAGTGTTTGGCATATCGAGGCCAAATTATGAGTTGTGTGGAGAGAAAATGTTATGATGAACTGCATTCTGCACGATTATGACATGGCCAGTATTCCCACAACTGCTTTTCCCTGAAGTGGGAAAATTCAGACGGTGAAATTGCCTTAGGGATTAGTTTTCAGTGCAGGCTAGCCTCTGTTTTTGGGTCCTGTATGACCCTGAAACAAGGCACAGGGAGGGGGAAGCAAGTGATGTCCACCCCACCAGGTGATATCTTTCCTTTCACTTCCCCTCCGTCCTCAGATCACCTGCCCAGCGCAGGAGTCCTAAGGAAACTTACCACCTTCTTAGAGTAGTAAATGTCTAAGTTAAACTCTAAGGAACAGAAATTTCTGCGTGGGATTTCACCAAGTAATTCAAGGTCAGCCCAGTTATTCCCCATTTTTCTGGATTTAACTCGTGATTGTAGGAATTGTATGCTGAGATTCTGCCCAGTATTGGAAATTCTGGTGATCCAGAATCCCTGCACACAATTCCTCAACATTCATAAGGTAACACCATAACCAGTACTAAATTGTTTCGAACCCTTTCATTAAAGTTTCACTGGGTGTGGTAGTGTCATTTTGCTTAAACATGGCCTGTTCCAGTCCCTTCAAATGTAATGAAAAGCCTGGAACATAAAATTGGAAATGAATTTTCTATATTAGAGAATGAATTAATAAAATATTGTGCAGTTAATTAAAATCATTATAATACATTAAATGCAAATGTAACACACTAGATAATTAGCAACCTATGCTAAACAAGTGACATTTAATTAAAAAGTACAAGTGTGATTCCGTAAACATCAGTTGGTAGTTGTTTTTAACAAGGGTGCTCACCACAGTAAATTTTACAAATACAAGGACTGTATCCAAATTGGGCCTACAAACAAATGTCTCTCTCAGATTATAAAAATCGCTGAATTGAAACAACTGTCATTGACCACATTGCACCTTGGAGAATTACCAGGTGTATCCCTTGCTATGAGATTTAGGGCCAGATGAAGCAAAGGGTTTTTCCCATTCTGTGTCAATGGGAAAATGTGTTCGTACATATGGCCCTTAGGGTCTAATTTAGATGTTGGCAGTCTCACCGACAGTCAACAGTCTTCCACCCCCTGTATTTAGATGTATTGCGGCTGAGCCGAAACATGATATACAGAAGTGCACATCAAAATACAGATTAAAGATGATGAGTCCTTCTATATTACAGTAGGTGATGTTGTGTCCCTGGTGGTTGATTCCAGCCTGTTCTGGATGGGGGACTTTCACTGTATTGTTAATGGGGAACTAGATCGGCACTATCCTTGGCAAAATACAAAGCCACGGATGACGTCCAAGCTACAGGAGCTCATGATGCAATTAGGGCTGAGTGATGTCTGGAGGGAATTACACCCAACAAAGTGGGACTATACATGCTACTCTCCAACCCTCAGCACTTTCAGCAGGCTTGTTTGTCTCTCATAGTCTACACATTTGGCCCCCAAAATACAGGAAGTGCCTCATCTGTCCCACTACCTCTCTGACCATGCACCGGTAACCTGCCTGTTTGAATGGAGTGATCCTCGGTCCCCATACGTGTGGAGGTTCTGTTGGAGATACTGCAGGACCCTGTGGGTAGGGAGACCCTTGTATGTGCCCTGACAGAATATTTTGAGATCAACTGGGCAGCACAATGGGGTGGGACTCTCCTGTGGGGTGTGCTGAGCATTGCAGTCAGAGCTTCTTCACAAGGAGGAAGTGCTGGTGGAGAGTCAGAGACTCCCCCAGATGACGTGCAGGGGCGCCGTGAGGAGCCAACATTACAGCATCAGGTGGCATCTGGGAAAGACCAGCTTGAGCATTACACTCGTATTGTCAAATGCTATACAGGGAGTGGGACATCTTTGGTGCCTCTTGGCCAGTCGGGAGACACCACAACCTCCTGTTTAACACCTCAGGACCTCTCAGGGATGGGATGTCTATACCCAGCACAACATAATACAGTCCCACAGGGAACATCTGGAACACCTGTCCACACCACCTGGATCTGGAGCACATTGCCGGCTTCATGGCAAAACTTCCTGGCAAACTTCCTCATTCTGCAGGTGGGTAAGGTTGTGGCATAGGAGTTCGAGGCCGATCTCACACTTGAGGAGGTTAGCACAACGCTTGCATGCCTTCCAAGAGGTAAGACAACGGAAAGTGACAGCTTCTCAGGCAAGTTTTACCAAGCAGTCACCTTGGAAGTTACCCAACAGCTGCTGGAAGTATACCTAGAAGCCCTGGAATGAGGTGTTTTGGCCCCATCCACATGAGAGTACTCCATTACTATGGTGTTAAAGCCTTGAGCAGCAACCTCCGTTCAATTTGCCTATCGCACGCTCACAATGATCAACACAGACGTGAAGGTTCTCTGTAAGGTCTTTGCCCTTGGGTTACATCCTGTGATTCTTCTGCTGGTCTACCTTGACCAGTGCGGGTTTATACCAGGGCATAATACCAATATGAATCTGAGATGACTGATGCATGTCATGTATGCACTCGAGAACAGGAAAGAGGAAATGCAGGAGCTCTCTATTCATATTGTCAAGTCCTTTGACATGGTGGATTGGCATTATCTTATGTGTGTATTGGACACAATGGAATTTGGCCGACAGTTTAATTCATGGGTTCATCTGTTGTATACTGCACCAACGCCAGCGTGAAGGTTGGAGGTATATGCTCAGATTTGTGGGTGGTGTGCAGGGGCATACAACAGGGTTGCCCATTCTCACCACTACTTTTTGCTTTAGCGCTGGAACTGCTGGCAATACAAATTTGGCAGGAACTGTCAGAATGGGGTATCCCAGTAGGGGATGCAGGCCATTAGGGGTCTCTTTATGCTGATAACACTCTATTTTATCTTACTGCTCCACAAGAGTCCTTACCTTTGCTTTTACAATACCTGGATGCATTTAGGGAGCTTATTGGCCTTCGGATCACCCAGTGCAAGATACTGGTGCTCCCTCTGGGACTGCTGACAGCAGCAGACCCTGCTTCTATGCCGTCTTTACCACTACAATGGGAAACTAAACAGTTTTTGCCATCTGGGGATCATGGGGGTATGCATAGGACAACAGCGGAAGCGCTGTAACATTGACAGAATCACAAAGGGTCTGAGCGCCTCAGTACAATTCTGGAACACCCTTCTACTGTTTCTAATGAGACGAATGGTCGTGGCAAAGACAGAGTTTTTTACATGATGCCTATACACTTTGCAGTACTCGCTCAACATGCTTTCTCCATTGATCTTTAGGAGATTATGGGCCTCATTATGACCCTGGCGGCCGGCGGTAAGCTGGTGGTGACACAGCCAACAGGCTGGTTGTGTTCCACCAGCTATTATGACCATGGTGCAATAGCCACGACAATACCACCGGCCACTCCACTATACCACCAGGCTCCGGTCTGGCGGTCATAATCCCCAGGGCAGCGGTGGAAGCACCACTGCCCTGGGGAGTGTGAGTCCCCAACTGCCAGCCTAGCCACGGCGGTAAACACCGCCATGAAAAGGCTGGCAGTAAGCGAGACTTACGAGCCGGCAGCAATGTTGATGTGACTGTTACCGTCCGCTGGCCCAGCGAAAAAGTCGCAATAGGGAGCCCGAAATACCACCAGCACTGGTGGTATTCTGGCGCCCGCAGCCTCGACGGTCTTTGGAAAAGACCGCCAAGGTTGTAATGAGGGCCTATATTCCCAATTTATGACATTTTATGTGGGTTGGAGGCAGGAGCAGGGTAGCCCATGAATTCCTGTACTTGCCCACACTGATGGATAAAATTGCGGTCCTGAACATGGAGTTGTACTATTTGGCCTCCCTGCACCAGCATGCGGCCCATTCGCTGTCCAATGGGGAGACGTGTCTAAATGGCAGAAGAGACACATGCCACTACCCTGCCACAGCTGCTGCACTGTGGCAGATGTGATTGGATGCCGATGTTGTACCTCATTAAAAACACGGCATCCTTATGGGTGTGCACCATGAAGGTGGTATTGGGTAGGGCCCCCTTTTCCCAGGAGTTTACTTTCTGGGGCCTACCGGCTTTCCATAATCTTGCAGAGTCAGTGGATGTTGCAACATGGCAGTGAGGCGTCTGTGAGACCCTCGGTGACCAATAGCCTAGCAAGGATTATTTCACTTTTGAAGAGGCCCAAGAAGGTTTTGATATAGGGAATGGGCAGCTCCTAAACCACACTAGTATAGCTACCATAGTCCTGGAACTATGGCCTATGTATTCGATGTCCCCGCCCTCCACAATCCTGTCTTAGGAACTTTTGGAATTTTGGGAAGCCTGACAACTGGTTTCACATCTGTACAAAGCCATGTTTGGCAATAAACCCAGGACCCCCTTTCCAGCCAGAGCTCATGGGAGAAGGAACTAGGAATGCCTCTTGAGGACACAAGGTGGAGCAGGTCCTGCTCTATGGTCCGGAGAGTGTTCTGTTATACATGATTTAAGTCAGCACATTTCAATTATCTGTGCTATACATATATTACTCCTGTAATGCTACATAAGACAGAGACTGCTAGACCAAGAGAATGTCACTTATGCCAGAAACCTGTTCCTTATGGGAATAGTCCAGCCCAACCTGCCAGGCAAGGTCCTCCCATGGACTAGAAACAAACATCATGGAACCAGTTTCAGAGAGTCACCCTTCATCAGCCAGGCTAGCTTGAATCTGGTGCCATAGTAAGCACGGGACCCACATCTGGGAATACCCTTCCCACTTAGTGCAACAAATGAAAAAAACAGCAGATAACAGACGGAATGCAGAATAAAGCAAACATTCACCCCCCAGTCACAGATCTGGGTATTCTCCACCAGTTGTTTTCTGTGCCATGCCATTCAAGACTGGACCCAGCCATATGTGAATCAGTCTTGACCCTGTTCCCCATGGGAGCAGTCTAGCCTGAAATGCCAGGCGGCTTCTAAATCCATACTGACAGGTATGTATGATAGCATTATCTGAGGCCTGTTCCTTAATCCTATTATAAATAACTCTGCCAAGTATGTTGACAGATATATCAATGAGTGAAATTGGATGGTAGCAACTAGGCTGGGACTGAACAACTTTTGTAAATATTGAGATGATGGGACAACAGTGGAAGTTGTCCAGGAACTCATACTGAGGAATGTAGAAGATTATTAAATACATCAGTCAGTAGAAGAGCGCAAAGTTCGATGTTACACTTTATCAGATCAATGGGGAATCCATCCGGATGAGGTGCCATCCCACTAACACACTGCTGGATGGAATTAACAACTTCACAGAGAGTAACCTGTACATCTTAATGCCTGCTAGCTAACACACTCAGCTGCATAGTCACTGCTGTGGAAGAGTATATTTTGGATCTCCCAAGCCTCACTAGAAATGTGCCAGCTAATCGAGGTCACAGTGTGTTTTTTTGTTCTCATGGCAGTTATGGCAATCCTTCCTAGATACAGCCTGAGCTAATATGTTCCACTGCTGGGTGATAAAATTCCTCCAACTTTTTGCAGTGACCGCTTTATGCTGCCTATCTGGGGTAGCTACAAGAAGAGGGTCCATAGGAGTAGCAGTAAGGCCCATATTTATACTTTTTGACGCTGAACTGCGCTAATGCAGTTCAGCGTCAAAACGTTTACCGCCAGCTAGTGCCGTACCAAGACGCTGGCCGGGTGTCATATTTATGGTATGATGCTAGCTGGTGGTAAGGGGAGGCGTAGGGAGAATAGGGGGTTTAGCATGAGAGGATGACGCTAGCAGGGACAGAGGCGAATAAAATGCCTCTGCCCAGACTAGCATCATTTTTTGACGTTAAAACCCCATGGACATGACTCTTGTCTCAGCTAAGACAGAAGTCATGCCCCTCAGCCCAATAGCAATGCACAGGGAACTTATGTCCCCTGGGCATGGCCATTGGGCCCAGTGCCATGTATGGGGGGGTCCCAAGTTAGGCCCTCCAGTATGGCACTTTGAAAAAAAATTTAAAAGACCTACTTGGATTTACCTGAGATGGATCCCCCATCCTTAGGTGTCCTCCAGCTGTGGGTGTGGGTGGATGGGTGTGTCCCTGGAGGCAGGGAAGGGCACCTGTGGGCTGTTTCCATGGTCTCTTACCATGGCAAAAGTCCCACAGGTCCCCTAACGCCTGCCCATACCCAGGTGTTAAATAATTGCGCTAAGCAAGCTTTGTGCCATTATTTAAGGCCCTCCTCCTCCTCCTGTGCGTGAATTCAGCACGGGAGAATAAATATGGCACTAGGGCCACAGCATGGGTTTTTGCCCGGGAATGCCTACCTTGCATCTCATTGATGCAAGGTAGTTTTCTGCAAGCAAAAACAGACACAAACTCCATAACTTTGGCGCTAGATGTGTCTAGCCCCAAAGTACAAATATGGAGTTAGGTTTGAGCAGAAGTAGTGTAAAAAAATTCCTCTAATTCATCGCAAACTGAGTATAATTATTGACCTAAGTGCCTTGCGCAGCGAGTGATTAGCTGCTGAGCTTCCTTGATTAAACCACCTGGATGAAGGATGCGTGGATGTTGTAGGTTTTGTAAGTGCTTTTTCAATGGTTGCACAATGAAAGAACAGACTACCTGTGCGTGGTCTACCTTATCAATCAAGCAGGACATAATCAGTTCCTGATTGTCTCTTATCACTACTCCCAAGAATTCAACCAGGTTATGGAATCTCCAAACCAATCTGTGGTTATCTGAGGATGGTTGTAGTTTGCTAATCCCCCTATCAACAACGGGATTATACCTCACTGGTGTAGCTAATGCTACTTCAATTGGATTGTGGTCACTAAAGTTTGAGGAGATAGTTATTCCATACTATTATACATTAATGAGGCTGCTTGATGTAAAAACCGAATCAATTACTGAAGAGCACCCTCTATCCCTATAAGTGGGCAGCTCACAATCACTAATGCCTCTCACTTCCATTATATAACTCAGATCCTTGTCTCTATAAACTACATCCTCTATAAAGAGCTTGTCATTGTACGATCTAAGGAAACTAGGCAGTCTAGTGTTAAAGTATCCTGCTAAACATAGATGCATCTGGCGTGTCCTATCAGTGTCAGTACCAATTAAGGACTCAATAAAATCAAACAAAACAGTGGTCTTTGGGTTCAGTGTGTTAACAAGGTTATACAAATTAACTAACTAACGAATTAATCTTTAAAAAGATGGCCTTGAAATCCCTTCTAGTGGTTTTAGTAAATGGATTCTGTTCTGAGCCCTGAGCAAATACACAAAAGAAGACTTGTTGACTCATGACGCTATCTGCAACATCTTTTCTATGACTTTTGGATTCCAAGATAGAGATCAATCTTCTGACGGCATTGATCCAAATCAATATTGCAAGAGTTTCATTTTCAGTTTGATGGAAATGGCTGATGCCAATACTCTGGTGGCCTTAATGGTTTATCAAGTTTTAATGAACCACCATGATTGAGAACCGAGGTAAAAGCAATTTTGTCTTCAATAAAAGATATTCCTTTAGCGATATGGTTTTCAGCTTTTTTTAAATAAGTCGTGGCTTGCGCCACAGATCTCGCAGACCTAACAGATTTAGCGAGGAGGTTAATAGCTCAAGACATTGGTTTAATTCAGACACACCGATGATTTCGATTTTCTGCCAGGTAAGATAACTTAGTGTGCCTCTGTTTGCAGTTTTCAATGTATGCATTAGCTTGATATGTGTAAGCCTCCCGATGAAAAACTGGTTACGAGCCATTGCTTAATTTTCAAATTAAGAGGTGCCGGTGCTCAAAGCCCTTCTCTTAAACACGAGGCTGCTGTAATTAAATCTGCCAGCACTGAATACTGAGGCAGCGTAATCCTGGAGCCATCTCGGGCCTCTTCAATCCATTTACGGCCACCCCTGCCCCTTCAGCTCATCCTACAACTTTCTACTTTCTCCCTTTATGACGCTTTTTAGTTTTTCCTTCTTCCGTCTTTCACATATGTGTCTTTTGCTCCCAGCAAATGCTTGAGGCAGAAGAATAAGCCCCGGCCCTCACAAATAAGTGCCAGTGCTTCGGCACCGGAAACAACAAGCACTAATTAAGCACTGTACGGAGCACAATTTATAGCCTGATCTGGCTTTGGGTCACATTTGGAAGCAGCTGAAACATTTTCCTGAATACTTTAGCGATGATGAGGTTAGGGAACTAGCAATATCAGTTGGCAAGGAGGCATACCATATTAAAGGCAGGCTCTAACTTGCTATTAGTTGTTTTCAGGAGTGGTTTCAGATAAGAACCTTGCATTTTGGCATGTACCTGTTTAAAAGCATATATCAGAGAATTTGAATTCAGTTAGAGTGATACTCTATGATGACTGAAAGGGGCCTGATGACCAAATGTAATGCCTAAGGGGCATATTTATACTCTGTTTGCGCCAGAATTGCGTCGTTTTTTTTAACGCAATTCCGACACAAAACTAACTCCATATTTATACTTTGGCGTTAGACGCGTCTAGCGCCAAAGTCCATGGAGTTTGCGTCATTTTTTAGCGTGGACACCTACTTTGCGTTAATGATATGCAAGGTAGGCGTTCCCGTCTAAAAAATTGACTCCGAGGCATGTGCGCCGTATTTACACTCCCGGGCAAAATTCACGCCCGGGAGTGGGCGGGTCAAAAAAAATGACGTCCGGCCGCTTTTGCGCCGTTTTTTAGCGCCTGGTCAGGGCAGGCGTTAAGGGACCTGTGGGCTCGGAAGGAGCCCAGAGGTGCCCTCCCATGCCCCCAGGGACACCCCCTGCCACCCTTGCCCACCCCAGGAGGACACCCAAGGCTGGAGGGACCCATCCCAGGGACATTAAGGTAAGTTCAGGTAAGTTTTTTTTGTTTTGTTTTTTGTGGCATAGGGGGGCCTGATTTGTGCCCCCCTACATGCCACTATGCCCAATGACCATGCCCAGGGGACAGAAGTCCCCTGGGCATGGCCATTGGGCAAGGGGGCATGACTCCTGTCTTTGCTAAGACAGGAGTCATTTCAGTGGGGGTTGGGAGTCTAAAAAAATGGCGCAAATCGGGTTGAGGCGAAAAATTTGCCTCAGCCTGACTTGCCCCATTTTTTGGCGCCCAAGCTCCATATCCCCCTACGCCGGCGCTGCCTGGTGTACGTCGTTTTTTTTCACGCACACCAGGCAGCGCCGGCGCCTAACGCCGGCTAACGTCATTGAATAAATACGGCGCCCGCATGGCGCTTCAGAATGGCGTTAGCCGGCGCTAATTTTTTTGACGCATTCAAAAAGTATAAATATGGCCCTAAGTATTTATAAGAGTATACCGTTTCGACTTTTCAAACAAACCAGGCTTCTATTTTTCCGGGTTTTGTGTGCTGACTTTTCATAATTTCTGTTTAACCCAGATTGATTTCTTATTTATTGTTGGTGCAATAAATTCCAAGTTTGTTTAATATGCATTGCAAACCAATATGTGTGTTATTCATTAGAAGCATATCAGCTGCATATTGTAACATGGGAAGACGCAGGTAGATTACAGTTGACTTTATCAAAGGTATCTTCTAGGCCTAGGGTAAAGAGGGTCTGTTATGTAGCACAACAAGTTGTTACACTCCTCCTTTGCTGTTCTGTTTAACATACAGTTCTTAGGAAAATTATTCCATTCTTAAATACGGATGCTAAAAAGATGGGTTGTCTCTGCTATGATTGTCTCAAGTCATGGCCAAGCTAACTCTCTGGACTTGGACCGCCCTGATTATTTTCCGCAGAGGCTCTAAATTATTGAGAACATAGCTGCATGCATAGCAGGTGGACCGTCCCAGGTTTGTGGTACACAGAGGATTAACAGTCGGAAATCTCTGTATTTTTAACTCTTTGAAGCCTACTGATCTTTTTAAATGTAGATTTCTTGAAAACTACTGAAAGTATTTACATTATGAAATTTTCATGCCAAGTCTTGTGTAACTCTGTTCAAAACACATATTTGGGCCACGGTTGATCACCCACAAGTGCTTGATGCAGGACTTGGCATTCAACCCCTGGCGCATAGCTGTGTGCTGAGGGGGTTGATCACCCTTGGAGGGTTGGGTGTGTGGCCTGGCTGGAAGCCAGGAACCTGTGTACTACTCCTGTTGTGCACAACAGAAAGCCATGTGCAGCAGTGGTTGCCTACGCACATAGGGTTGGGTGCAGGACCTAGACAAACGCCTCAACATACAACAGAACCTAACTAAATACAACAAAGCACTCAACAGAATACCAGCTCAACAACACACCACATAAGGAGAAAAAAAACACTCACTTTTACAATGTACAATAGAACACATCAAAACATGACAAAAACAACACTTACAAACACCAATACAACAACAAACAACACAGGGGACCAATAACACATGTGACAACATAAATAGCACAACCTAAGCAGGACAACACATAGCGAGAAAAAAACACTACATGCCAATAACTGCAGAAAAAAATATCAATTATAAAAACTCAAAAGGCAAAGCCACAACTCGATAATAACACAACTACAAACAACATATTAACACAACGATATACCATTCATACATCTCAAAACACCATAACACCACACGCTAATATAAACAACACAAGAGGAAACAATAACACTACAAACAGTTATACAACACAATAATACTATATTTTTATTATGCAACATCTATACACCATAATAATACTATACTTTTTATTATATTGTATTGTATTGTTTGGAATTGCATTGTGTTTTTTTATGTGTTGTATGAGTTGTGAGGTGTTGATGTGGTTTGCTGCTGTGTTAAATTGTATTGGTGTGTTATTACATTGTGTTGGAGCATCAGCTTGGGCTTCTCTGTGATGTAAAAGGGATAATAAATCTGGGCTCATTGTAGGAAGGAAGCAACAGGAGGTTGTATTCTTTTTGTATGTTTAAAACAGGGGGAGACTGGCAATGTGCATGCATGTATTTGCTTTAGTATGTCATTGTTCTGGTAGTTTGCACACCATAGGCCATTTTTAATGATGCTCCAGTGGCGCTAGAGGCTTTTACTATTTAACAATTTGCTACTTCTATGTGTGCTGCATTCTGCAGCACACATCGAAGAAAAGAATTGCCATTATTCATTGCTTATGTGCAGTAAGACAATCATCCCTGCAACACAGTCAACCTTCCATTATGGAGCAAGGGTGCCTGCGTTGGCACTGGACAGCTAACTTTAGCGCCAGTGCTAGGGGAAACAGGGGTGCGTTGTGTTTTAGTAAATACGGTGCATCACTGTGTTTCTGAAGTGACGCAGCGCTGCATTGCCAATTTTGGCGCAGCACCATGCTGCATCACTTCCTTGTAAATATGCCCCTGTGTATGTTTCAATGGGTACACATCATTCTTCCTATGTAATATTATAGAAGTTGCCCATTATAGAAAAAGTTTGGGGATCATGGCAGGTTGTTTGCCACCCATACAATAATGCCAGCTAGGGTGCGACATGGGCATTTCTAACATGACAGTACCCTCTTCTGGTATGATACTAATCACGGCATTACGGTCGCAATTCTTGGCAGAATGGTGGTATTTCTTAACAGAATGTGACCATATTTGCCTACTCCTTGCCCACCACAATCATTTTGACAGTAATTCTTGACATACTGTTAACACCCATGGCATGAAGGAGTCCAATCCTTCCTAACGGTGCATTGGCATTATGATGGTAATTCATTCTATATTGTGGGCACTGGTGACACGACAGTGTCCATCCTTTGTTTATTGCTTGCACTTACAATATTGGTAATTCTTTGCATTATAAGAACATTATCACTTCAGAGGCCTCAGCCTGTTGGTGTAACCTGCATGCATCTATCAGTGCACTTGCTGATTCATTAAACCAGCCCTTAATCGAGGCACTAGTTACCTATTAATTATTTATGCATGCAATCACTTTATTCATCCATCCATGCGCTTATTCATCGATCCAGTAGTTTAAAAATCTCCCTTTTAGCCATTTATACGCTCATTGGCGCAATCTTTTAAGTCACTGGCAAAACAATTTCACTAAACAAGTAGCCAGACCTATTGTATTGCCAATGTTTGTTTTATGCTGTGACACCACAATATAGTCTACGTTATGAGAAACTATGACAAGTGAAACATGTTCATCAAAAAAACGATTTTCATGCGCTTTCTCAGGTGCGACCGGGTAACCATGACTTTCTCAAAAGCAGCAGATAGGACCTGATTATTCTAGGAACCAGTCCCACCCTGTGTAGTTTGTTCAAGAACTGATCTGGGCCCCAGGCAGATAAGGTGTTTTTGATCCGCATGACAGACTCTCATGTTGTCATTGAAGCTAGCGCCGTTTTGTGATAGCATATCTTTCATGTAAGTAACACATCCGCATTATGTTTCACAACATAATGACTTTCCAGTTAATTTAGTACTTAGAAAAGGTGTCTAGTGAAGGCCTTACGAACCCTATCCCCTTGTGTATTTATAGAACAAGCACAGTGTGGGCAGTAATTGCACGCACAACCATAAATGTGCCCTGCAACTTTACAATTCTTTGATGGGAGCATCATTAGACTATGATGCAGTAGTCCTATTGTCAACTACATTGAACGTTGGGCTCTCTTTTTAAACAATCAGGGCCTCATTTACAAGCCCATTGTACTACCGTTGCATCCTTATTTTTTTATGCAACAGTGGCGCAAACAGTGCTCTACACTACTCCCCATTTACAAACTGACTCATTGGTCCCAATGTGTCAGTTTGTAAAGCCTTGCATCACATTATACCTGCACCAGGTATAATGTATGCAAGGTAGGCATTCCCCCTGGAAAAGCACACAGAACTGATGCAGCGATATTTACATTTCACGGCGTCATTCTGCTACTTCACTGCGTCAGAATTTTACCACCTGCTCAGAGCAGGTGTAAAACTGACGCAGGGCTTTTCACAATGGGGGCCTCCTGGTATTGCTGGAGTAGCGTCATTTTTTTGATGATAGTCCAGCAACTCGTGAGTTTAATGCCACAGATGCATCAGAATTTCTGACACATCTGTGAAAACGTGCGCCATGGAGCTCTGTATTGTAAATATGGTGAATCAATAGTCTTTAGGGGGTCGCAGGGCAGGGCAAGAAATCTGACACTTCAGAGCTAATGTGTCAGGTTCTTGTAAATGAGGCCCTCAGTCTGGTAGTGAGACCAATATTATATGGAGTAACGCTGTGTCCACCTTCAGTTAAGGAAGGCCTCATCCATGCTTGGATGTTCAATATATCCAATGTGCTTCATGTACGTTTCAAAGATTCTAACGCCGCTCATTTAAGTAGTGGTTATCCTAAACATCAGGCATGGATTCTGCACAACTGGACTATACTTTGGACATCCTTAGCAAAACAGGTATCCCAGATGCAGATCATAAAAGATATAAGAAGTACAGGATTTGAACTTCTGTTCTTTCCAAAAAAAGAAGAACACAAAGGTGATGTTTAAAACACGTAAAATATACCTAAAAGGATACATTTTTGGTGTAATTTCAAAAAGACAAAGCTGCACCTTGAAATTGTAACTTACTGAAAGCAATGAAATATCGCTGGGATGTCTGAACCACTAGTATTAAAGTAGTGCAGCCACTTAGTTATGCCTCAAACTACCTGAAACTGGTGCCACTCAAACTAGGTCTATGTGCCAATTAACTGAAAATAACAAGTGCTGCCTGCTACACGTGTGTGTAGTACACTAACTGTGCACCAGAAGGAGGGGAGACAAAGGTCGACAGAAGGCTGGGTTTTTAAATGGTTGCAGGGCAGATACTGATCTGGCATCAGCTGATGTATTGTCTGTGTAGGGTCTCTCCGACCAGTCTCGAGAAAAGGACTGTGAGCACCCTGCTCCCTACTAAATGTGTGCCACCGATGCAATAAGTGCACATTCAGCAGTTGCCGCAGACAATTGTTGCCTCTGTCTGGGTTTCAGGAATATGGAGCATGTATATTGGCAACACGACTTTTCATTTGTGTGCTCCAGCACCATACAGCTCTCATTGGAATGAGAATCCAGTGGAAGAGCGGGTGCACATATGCAGCCCCAAATAGCACGGGGGAGCAGTTTTAAAATGCACCACAGAACAATACTATTTACGTGTAGGGGCATATTTTATAACTTTAACTACTCTGCATTGTGCAAGGCTGAGAGTAGGGTAAATGATGTCCCTTTGCATAACCCAAGGGTAGGGGTAATATGTGCTTCCCTCCAAACGTGGGGGACAACCTTGCCCTCAAATTGGAAGGTTTCTTTCAGAACACAAAAAAACATTCTGTGCTGATTGCAACAACATGGCGACCTGTCTGGCATTCAAATTTGTGAACAATAAATCTCCTGCACCAGCGCATGCACTTACAAAAAAACTATCCTCTCAGGCAAGCAGGATCAATAAATATGGCTGATGGGTCTCCGGAGGGAAGGTGGATGTGGGGATGTCTACAAACCAGGTGGCCTAATGGACTGCCCACCATGTAATGAATGAGGCCCTCATTACTTTTTGTATAGTGATACAATGCTCTTAGATTAGTTGAGCAGACATACATTTAGAATGCTAAAAAGAATGTCTCTATAGCAAAGGTTAGAACATTTTTCATAGATGATGAGATCTACCAATTAGTTTAATTAAATTGCTTCTAGCTAACAAATTATTTGCTTGAAGCCATTATGGTCTTCAGTGAAAAATTACCTTGAAAGTTTCTACTGAGATGGTCCGGCCTTAAACTAATGTAAATGGGAGCAAGGTGTACTAAAAAACGGATTGAAAAAATGATCTCAAAATGCACATTGACTGTGTGATCACTTTACTTTGGCATGCTACCTTTCAAATGATAGGCTGCACTATAAAATTTACAAGCCATCGTTCTTTTGCCCACTATGTCACCTGAGATAAGACCCAGCCATATACAAAATCAATTTTGATCCTGCTTCGGAAGGAACAGTCCAGCATGAACTGTCGAGCCAGGTCTTCTTTCAACAGGAACACAAACAACCTATTGAACAGTTTACCTTCTTTTCTCTCCCTCTTTCCCTTTTCCCTTCCACACCCTCCCACTGTTCACAATTTGGAATGTTCCAGTTGTAGGAGGCTGGCCTGGCTTATAGTGGGTACCTTGTGGTACTAACACCCTGTGCCAAGTCCAGTTATCCCTTATTAGTAGAACAGAGGTGTTTCTATCAGCTTAGGCTGATAGAAGGTAGCTATGGCAAAGCAGCTTAGGCTGAACTAGGAGACATCCAAAGCTCCTACTATACCACTTATATCATATAGCACAATATCATAAGAAAACACAATATTCAGAATTACTAAAAATAAAGGTACTGTATTTTTATGACAATATGCCAAAAGTATCTCAGAGAATACCCTCACTTAGGAGGTAAGTAATATACACAAGTTATATGTACACAAACCCAAAACAGGTAAGTAACAGTAAGAAAAGTAGTGCAAACAATGTAGAATCACAATAGGATGAAATATGTGAACAAAGGTCTAGGGGCAATACAAACCATATACTCCAAAAGTGGAATGCGAATCACGAATGGACCCCAGACCTGGGGAGCTTGTAGAGGGTCGCTGGGACTGTAAGAAAACAGTCAGGGTGTCCAAGATACCCCACCCCAAGACCCTGAATAGTAGGAGTAAAGTTACCCTACTACCCCAGAAAGACAAAATAGTCGTGAAAGGGGATTTTGCAAGAACCACAAGCACCAGCAAAACACTGAAGACGGATTCCTGGACCTGAGGACCTGTAAAGGGAGGGGGCCAAGTCCAAGAGTCACGAAAGTGTCCAGGGGGGGCAGGAGCCCACTAAACCCCGGATAAAGGTGCAAAAGGGCTGCCTCTAGGTGGAAGACGCCAAAGATTCTGCAACAACAAAAAGGGCTAGGAACTTCGCCTTTGGATGGAAGATGTCCCACGGTGTGCTGGAGGTTGCAGAAGTGTTTCCAGGCAGAAATACCGCAAAAAAGCCTTGCTAGCTGCAAGGGTCGCGGTAAAGGTTTTTGGGTGCTGCTGGGGACCAGGAAGGACCAGAATGTTGCCCCTTGGAGGAGGAGAATGGGGGGGGGGGGTCAGCAACTCAGAGAGCCCCCACAGAAGCAGCCAGCATCCGCAGAAGTACCAGAGCAGGCACTTAGAACATTTGTGAAACCAGAGTCTCAAAAGGAGGGTCCCACGATGTCGGAGTCCAACTCAGAGGGTTGAGCACTGCAGGACAGAGTGCTGGGGACCCAGGCTAGGCTGTGCACAAAGGAATCCTTGGAGAAGTGCACAAAAGCCGGAGCAGCTGCAAATCACGCAGGACACAGGTTTGCTGTCTGGTGTGGGGAGGCAAGGACTTGCCTCCACCAAACTTGGACTGAAGGATCACTGGACTGTGGGGGTCACTTGGATCCAGCTCCTGTGTTCCAGGGACCACGCTCGTCAGGATGAGAGGGGACCCAGAGGACCGGTGATGCAGTCTTTTGGTGCCTGCGTTAGCAGGGGGAAGATTCCGTTGACCCACAGAAGATTTCTTCTTGCCTTCCAATGCAAGGTGAAGGCAGACAGCCCTCAGAGCATGCACCACCAGAAAACAGTCGAGAAAGCCGTCAGGATGAGGCGCTACAATGTTGCTGGTAGTCGTCTTGCTACTTTGTTGTGGTTTTGCAGGCGTCCTGGAGCAGTCAGCGGTCGATCCTTGGCAGAAGTTGAAGAGGGAAGTGCAGAGGAACTCTGGTGAGCTCTTGCATTCGTTATCTGAAGAATACCCCAGAGGAGAGACCCTAAATAGCTAGAAAAGGAGGTTTGGCTACCAAGAAAGGAGGTTTGGCTACCAAGAGAGGCAAGAACCTATCAGAAGGGGTCTCTGACGTCACCTGCTGGCACTGGCCACTCAGAGCAGTCCAGTGTGCCCCAAACACCTCTGAATCTGAGATGGCAGAGGTCTGGGACACACTGGAGGAGCTCTGGGCACCTCCCCTGGGAGGTACTAGTCAGGGGAGTGGTCACTTCCCTTTCCTTTGTCCAGTTTCGCGCCAGAGCAGGGCTGGGGGATACCTGAACTGGTGTAGACTGGCTTATGTAGAGATGGGCACCATCTGTGCCCATCAAAGCATTTCCAGAGGCTGGGGGAGGCTACTCCTCCCCAGCCCTTCACACCTATTTCCAAAGGGAGAGGGTGTAACACCCTCTCTCAGAGGAAATCCTTTGTTCTGCCTTCCTGGGCCGGGGCTGCCCAGACCCCAGGAGGGCATAATCCTGTCTGAGGGGTTGGCAGCAGCTGCAGTGGACACCCCGGAAAGGCAGTTTGGCAGTACCCGGGTTTTGTGCTAGAGACCCGGGGTATCATGGAATTGTCACCCCAATACCAGAATGGTTTTGGGGTGACAATTCCATGATCTTAGACATGTTACATGGCCATGTTCGGAGTTACCATGGTGATGCTACACATAGGTAGTGACCTATGTGTAGTGCACGCGTGTAATGGTGTACCCGCACTCACAAAGTTTGAGGAATTTGCCCTGAATGATGTGGGGGCACCTTGGCTAGTGCAAGGGTGCCCACACACTAAGTAACTTGGCACCTAACCTTCACCAAGTGAGGGCTAGACATATAGGTGACTTATAAGTTACTTATGTGCAGTGAAAAATGGCTGTGAAATAACGTGAACGTTATTTCACTCAGGCTGCAGTGGCAGGCCTGTGTAAGAATTGTCTGAGGTCCCTATGGGTGGCAAAAGAAATGCTGCAGCCCATAGGGATCTCCTGGAACCCCAATACCCTGGGTACCTAGGTACGATATACAAGGGAATTATATGGGTGTGCCAATGAAAATTGGTAAAATTAGTCACTAGCCTGCAGTGACAATTTTAAAGCAGCAAGAGAGCATAGACACTGAGGTTCTGGTTAGCAGAGCCTCAGTGATACAGTTAGGCACCACACAGGGAACACATATAGGCCACAAACTTATGAGCACTGGGGTCCTGGCTAGCAGGATCCCAGTGACACATATCAAACACACTGACAACATAGGGTTTTCACTATGAGCACTGGGCACTGGCTAGCAGGATCCCAGTGAGACAGTAAAAACACCCTGACATATACTCACAAACAGGCCAAAAGTAGGGGTAACAAGGCTAGAAAGAGGCTACCTTCCTACACCAGTTGAAGCCTGATGTTGGTATTCTCTTGTCAGAGCCCATTCAGGCAAAACTGGAAGACACACTCCATATGATCTTTTCAATAGATAGTATAGTCTTACCTCACACTTACGTTGACTTCTTCACTCGCGATGAGGATGGGATGCTGCACAGGTGTCAGCTGTGTATCTTCACCTCTGTGATTGGAACCTTGCACCTTCAGATCTATGTGAGCCTTCAGGCTGAACAACGTATGGTTAGTCTTTAAACCTTAATGCTCTTTGATATGTTTTCCACCTGAATAAGTTAATGGGGAACTGCAAAGCTGAAGATCAGCAGTGGTATTTCCATGCAGTTTCTAAGGTACAGTGGCTGTGACAGAGGGTTATCCTATATTTGCACTCGAGTAATGTGATGTGGAGGAGAGGCGCTGAGCTCTCTTTTCTCTTAACCCTCGATGCCTCAAACTCTGATCCTCCTTGTTGTAATCCCTCAGCTGTATCATGGTGCTGTGAGGGTGCCGATGTCTTGCTGTCCACAATGTATAGAAGCACTGTTTGGTGTGTGCCCCCTTTCCCTTATGTGCAACCTCTTTTGGTGACAGTTTTTTTTACATGCGCCATCTTTGGAAATATGGTGATTGGGAACTTGTTTTTCTGCCTTTTGGAACTTTGCACTTTTGTTGACTTTTCATCATGTCCCAATCTGGAGCTGCATCAGTTGGAGCTGCTTTTGACATAGAGAAATTGGAAAGCTATACCAAGGCTCAGTTAAAGCAGTTCTGTGAAGGTTTTGTCTGTCCTATTAAGAGCTCATCCAAGAAGGAGGAGCTGCAAAAGGCGCTGAGGGCCAGGGTGACAGCCAAGAACACTGAAGGGCACAGAGAAGAGGAGGAGGATGAGGAGGAGGAAGAGCATTCCATACACAGTGGTATTGTGGTTGGGCCTGTTATACCTAGGTAGAGGGACTCCAGGGCAGGTGTCAGGGTCTCATATAACGGTCTAACCCCTGAAGAATTGCAGGGCAAGAGAGGGAGCACAAGAGGGAGTTGGAGAAAATGAGGATGGCCATTGAAGAGAAAATGTTGTTGTTGGCTCATAAGCTCAGCTTGAGGTAGCTGGATCAGAGGAGCCAGTCTAGTAGGGATGGTGGCAGCCACATCACAGTGCAATCTGAAAGGAGGGTGCACATTCCTAAAGATCTTGTGAAGGATTATAAAAGGGAGGACAACATATACTTGTGGTTTAAGGGGTATGAGTCTGCTCCCCATATCAATCTGGTGCCTGAAGCTCATTGGGGGGCAGGTCTGTGGAGTCACTTTGAGGTAGAGGGGAGGGATACACTGACAGCCTTAGGGGATGCTCAAAATCTCACCTACACTATCATGAAGGATGCCCTACTCACAAGTTATGGTCTCACTCCTGAGCAGTGTAAGGATAAGTTTAGGTCCTACAAGAAGAAGGAATCTCAAACATGGTTGGAATGTGTTGATTCTTATTGCAGGTCACTGGATGGTTGGTGGAAGGGTAGTAAGGTAACTACGAATGAGGGTCCCTCTCAGAAGAAAGGGGGGGTAAGAGTAAACAGGGGGAGTTCTCTAAAAGGCCCCAAACTGATTCCCAGGGTAAGGATTCCCAACCCCCCAGTGAGAAGAAGCCATGGTTCTCCAAAGGGAAGCCAGTGGCAGGTGGTGCCCCAAGTAAGTGATATGCATGTGACCAGGTGGGTCATGTGAGGGGGGACCCCAAATGCCCCAAAAGTACACCAGCACCCACTGGTGCGCCATTCCAGGGTTTGGTCAGTGTAGTGCTTGGGGAGGAGTTGGTTCGAAGTGGGTGGGAGCCAGTTGTGATGATCCTTGTCTCACTAGGGGACAGTGAGATGGCCCAGAGAACCCTCGTACCTGAGAACACTAAGAAGTACAGGCAGTGGGTGACCATCAATGGACAGAGAGTGGAGGCTCTTAGAGACACAGGAGCCAGTGTGACTACAGTGAGGAGTCACCTGGTGTCTGAAGAGCAGATTAATCCCTGGGTACTTCACCAAGTAGTTACAGTGGACAACTCAGAGCACCTGTGCAGAGTGGTGCAGGTTACCTTTGAATGGGGGGCGGTCTCAGGTTTCTTGAAGGTAGCTGTGAGTCCAACCGTGCCTGTTGATTGTTTGCTATGCAATGACCTGGAGAATTCCCCTTGGAAGGAGGTGGAGCACAGGTCTCACTTGGAGATGTTGGGTCTGCCTGGGTGGGTATGCGTATCTACCCGGTCAATGGCAGCCCATGAGGGTAGTCAAGAGCCCCTGGAGCCTGAAACAGTGGCGCCGGGCGCCGCCAAGAAGAGGAAAGGCAGAGGGCGCAGGAAACCAGCCCCAGGAGTTCCCACGGTCTGGGAGGAGGCCGAGCTTGAGGATGACGCCCAGGAGCCTACAGGGGAACAGGTGGCTGAACTGGGGGAGGTTCCTGAGCTGTCGCAGTGGCAGCAGGAAGTGGGACCCACCAGGGAGGCATTCTGTGAAGCACAGAAAACGTGCCCTACTCTAGAGGGACTTCGGCAGCAGGCTGCAGCCCAGGCGGCTGGCAAGGAGCCCAGTACTCACCTGATCTATTCGGAGGATGGCCTCCAGTATAGTGAGCCTAAGGTTCCTGAGCCTGGGTCAGCTCGTATGCTGTTGGTACCCCAGTGCTTCAGGGCCTTCATACTTGGGTTGGCTCATGATGTACCTTTGTCAGGACATCTGGGGCAGGACAAGACCTATAAGAGGCTTGTCTCCCACTTCTATTGGCCCAAGATGCACAACCATTCTGCTTCACACTGTAGGTCTTGCCCAACTTGCCAGGCAAGTGGCAAGAATGGGGGGAAATGTAAGGCTCCCCTCCTACCTTTACCTGTGGTTAGTACTCCCTTTGAGAGAGTGGGTATTGACATTGTGGGTCCTCTGAACCCCAAGACAGCCTTGGGTAACAGGTTCATCCTGGTCTTGGTGGACCATGCCACCTGGTACCCAGAAGCCATTCCTCTGAGGTCAGTCACTTCCCCGGTGGTGGGTCCTGCACTGATGTTTTTTTTTACCTGAATGGGGTTCCCCAAGGAAGTGGTATCTGATAGGAGTACCAACTTCATATCCACGTATATGAAGTCTCTGTGGAACGTGTGTGGGGTGACCTACAAGTTCACCACACCTTACCACCCTCAAAGAAATGGTCTGGTTGAGAGATTCAACCGCACCTTGAAAGGCATGATTCAGGGCCTGTCAGAGCCCTTGAGGCGGAGGTGGGACGTTCTCTTGCCATGCCTTCTGTTCACCTACAGGGAGTTGCCTCAAAAGGGATTTGGGTTTAGTCCCTATGAGCTGATATATGGCCACCATGTGAGGGGACCTTTGAGTCTCGTGAAGGATGCTTTGGAGAAAGCTCCTAGTAAACCCCCCCAGGATGTATTTAGCTACACGCTAGCTTTGAGAAACCAGACTACACGCTTCAGGAGTCTCACACAGAAGAACCTAGAAGCAAGCCAGGAGGATATGAAACAGTGGTACGAGCGGAATGCCACTCTTGTTGAGTTTCAACCTGGTCAGAAAGTGTGGGTGATGACACCAGTGGAGCCTAGGGTGCTCCAGGACAAGTGGACTGGGCCATTTGAGGTGGTGGAGTGCAAGAGTGAAGTCACCTACCTGGTGGACTTGCAGTCTCCAAGGAACCCTTTAAGGGTCCTGCATCTCAACTGCCTCAAACCTCACTTTGAGCAGACTGAACTGTCTATCCTCCTTGCAACAGATGATGGGGTGGAGGAGGAGAGTGAGCCTCTTCCTGACTTCCTGTCTGCAGGAGAAAAAGATGGGTCAGTGGAGGGAGTGATCCTCTCCCCCTCCCTAACTGAGGAGCAGCAGGGTGACTGTCGCCACGTGTTGGGACAGTTTGGCTCACTGTTTTCCCTGATCCAAGGAGTCACACACTTGTGCGTACATGATGTGGACACTGGGGACAGTACACCAATTAAACAAAAAGTTTACATGGTGACTGACAGGGTCACGGCATGCATTAAGGATGAAGTATCCAAAATGCTAACCCTATGGGTTATTGAGCACTCCAGCAGTCCTTGGGCCAGCCCAGTGGTATTGGTCCCAAAGGCTGCTGCACCTGGTGCCACTCCAGAACTCAGGTTCTGTGTGGACTACGGGGGACTCAATGCGGTCAGCAAGACTGACGCACAAACTTCATCCCCTGAGCTGATGAGCTCATTGACTGGTTAGGAACTGCCAAGTACCTCAGTACGTTTGACTTAGCATCTGGGTACTGGCAGATTGCCTTAACTGAGGGGGCCAAGGAGAGGTCAGCATTCTCTACCCCAGATGGACACTTTCAATTTAAAGTCATGCCATTTGGGATGAAGAATGCCCCTGACACCTTTCAGAGGTTGGTCAACCAGGTGTTGGCTGGGCTGGATGAGTTCAGAGCGGCCTACCTGGATGACATTGCTTTTTTCAGTTCCACATGGGAGGAACACCTGCAACACCTCTGGAGAGTGTTAGAGGCCCTGCAGAAGGCAGACCTCACTATTAAGGCAAGCAAGTGGCAAATAGGGCGGGGTTCTGTGGTGTACTTGGGACACCAGGTGGGGAGTGGCCAGGTGGCACCCCTACAGCCAAAGACTGATACAATTCTGGCTTGGGAGCCTCCCAAGACCCAGACTTACGTGAGAGCCTTCTTAGGTCTCACAGGATACTACAGGAGGATTGTCTAAGGATATGGTACCATTGTTACCCCCTTGACTAACTTAACTTCTAAGAAGCAACCCAGAAAGGTGATCTGGACAGAGGGTTGCCAGATCACATTTGATGCCCTGAAGGCTGCCGTGTGCACAGCACCTGTGCAGAAGGCACCTGACTACTCCAAGAGACAGACGCCTCAGAGGATGGTATTGGAGCAGTACACTCATAGCTTAATGAAGAGGGCCTAGATCAACCCGTAGCCTTCATTAGCAGGTGGTTACTTCCCAGGGAACATAGGTGGAGTGCCATAGAAGGTGAAGCGTTTGCTGTGGTCTGGGCACTGAAGAAGCTAAGACCCTACTTGTTTGGGACTTACTTCCGGGTTCAGAACGACCACAGGCCCCTCAGATGGTTAATGCAGATGAGGGGTGAGAATCCAAAACTGTTGAGATGGTCCATTTTCCTACAGGGGATGGACTTTACAGTGGAACACCGTCCTGATACAGAACACGCCAATGCTGATGGTCTGTCCAGGTTCTTCCGCCTTGGTGATGAGAACTCCCATGAGGTTGAATGATTGCTCCCCACTTTTAGCTGGGGGGGGACACGTGTTAGACTTTTCATCCTTGGCGAGGTCTCCCTTAACATTTACCCTCTGTTTCCCAGGTTGTTGATGTGTGCTGGACTCTGATTTTGCCGTTTTTGTTACTCTAGGCCCTTTACCACTGCTAACAAGTGCTAAAGTGCAAGTGCTCCTTTACAAAATATGTATGTAATTGGTTCATCCATGTTAGAAATGGGGTCTTTGGTTGACAGTCAGGTTACCCCCTGTTCAAGCAAGGACCCTCACTCTAGTCAGGGTAAAAGAGAATCACCCTCAGCTAACCCCTGCTTACCCCCTTGGTAGCCAGGCAGAGCAGTAGGCTTAACCTCAGAGTGCTAGGTGTAAAGTATTTGTACCAACACACACAGTAACTTAATGAACACACTACAAAATGACACAACACCAGTTTAGAAAAATAGGAAATATTTATCTAAACAAAACAAGACCAAAACGACAAAAATCCGACATACACAAGTCAAGTTATGAATTTTTAAGGATTAAACTCAAAAATAGCGCTTAGAAACAAAAATGCTTCGATGAGATGTTAACACGGCGTCGTGACGGGGTCGTTCCCAACAAGCCGACACCAGCGGCGCCGGACACGGAGTCGTGTAGACCCCCAAGTATAATACCTTTGGTGAAGAGTGAAAACAAGCTGATGCGCAAAGTCGGGAATCGTGGCATCTGTGCGAAACGTTGAATCCGTGCACTTCAAGCGGCGTCGGTCACGACGTGGTGCGGCGACTTCCACGGAGTCGCGGACTTCAGCGGGGCTGCTGCGGCGTCGGGCCTGCGAAGAGCGTCGCGTTCCAGCGAAGGTCACGGCGTCAGGTGCAGGCGGCGTTACCGGATTCAGCAGCGGCGTGGGTCCGAAGTCGTCCGAAGTCGATTTCCTTGGATTCCACCAGCTTTCCTTTCAAGGGCCCAGGGACTGGATAGGGCACCACTTGTCGGGGCAGGAGTCTCTCCAGAGACTCCAGGTGCTGGCAGAGAGAAGTCTTTGGTGTCCCTGAGACTTCAAACAACAGGAGGCAAGCTCTAACTCAAGCGCTTGGAGATTTCTTCACAAGATGGAAGGCACACAAAGTCCAGTCTTTGCCCTCTTACTCTGGCAGAAGCAGCACTGCAGGAAAGCTCCACAAAGCACAGTCACAGGCAGGGGAGCACTTCTTCCTCAGCTATCACCTCTTCTCCAGGCAGAGGTTCCTCTTGGTTCCAGAAGTGTTTCTAAAGTCTGTAGATTTGGGTGCCCTTCTTATACCCATTTTAGTCTTTGAAGTCACCTTTCTTCAAAGGGGACTCACACCTACTTGTGAAATCCTGCCTTGCCCAGGCAAGGCATCAGACACCCAGGAGGGGGTTGGAGCCGGCATTGTCAGAGGCAGGCACAGTCCTTTCAGATGAGAGTGACCACTCCACCCCTCCCTCCTAGCAGAGATGGCTAATCAGGAAATGCAGGTTACACCCCAGCCCCCTTTGTGTCACTGTCTAGTGCGAGGTGAAAAATAACCCAACTGTCAAACTGACCCAGACAGGGAATTCACAAACAAGGCAGAGTCACAGAATGGTTTAAGCAAGGAAATGCTCACTTTCTAAAAGTGGCATTTTCAAACGCACAATCTTAAAATCAACTTTACTAAAAGATGTATTTTTTAATTGTGAGTTCAGGGACCCCAAACTCCACATGTCCATCTACTCTCTAGGGGAATCTACACTTCAATCATATTTAACGGTAGCCCCCATATTATCCTATGAGAGAGACAGGCCTTGCAACAGTGAAAAACGAAATTGGCAGTATTTCACTGTCAGGACATATAAACCACATTACTATATGTCCTACCTTATCCATACACTGCACCCTGCCCTTGGGGCTACCTAGGGCCTACCTTAGGGTGCCTTACATGTAAGAAAAGGGAAGGTTTAGGCCTGGCAAGTGGGTACACTTGCCAAGTCGAATTTACAGTGTAAAAATACACATACAGACACTGCAGTGGCAGGTCTGAGACATGATTACAGGGTTACTTGTGTGGGTGGCACAACCAGTGCTGCAGGCCCACTAGTAACATTTGATTTACAGGCCCTAGGCACCTCTAGTGCACTTTACTAGGGACTTAACAGTAAAACAAATATGCCAATCATGGATAAACCAATTACATACAATTTACACAGAGAGCATATGCATTTTAGCACTGGTTAGCAGTGGTAAAGTGCTCAGAGTTCAAAAGCCAACAGCAACAGGTCAGAAAGAAATAGGAGGCAGGAGGCAAAAAGATTGGGGATGACCCTGCATAAGCAAAAAGTCTAACACAACCCCCTACCAGTCTAAAGCCAGGGGAGAACAATCAATACCTTGATGTACTTCCCTGATTGGGGCGACTGAACAAGGACCCAGGCCCACAACAGCAGGGGCATGTTCCAGTTCTATGCCTTCCTGACTCCAGTTGGATCCCTCTGTCCATACTCTCAGGGCCCACTAAGCTAACCCATGGGGAACCCTTCTCCACATCTGCAGACACCATCTGTGCAGCACCTAACTTTACTTTGTTCACAGATGTATCCCAATGGGCAGATAGTACCACCAGGGCCAACACAGTGGTGTTGCCCACTCCACCCCCGGGGTGTGACTCTCGTCCCCCCCTCCAGGGGCAACTCTGTCCACCAGGACAGCAAGCCACAGTGGCCCCGGACAACTGTCAGGGATTAGAGCCGGACCTCAGGCCTCTCCAACCACTGTGACTGCGGAGAGTGGGGGGCGGTAGCCCCAGGTGCCTGGCACCATTTGACCACTCTCTCTTCCACCAGGTCAGGGATGACAACCTGACCCTGGTCCTCCCCTTTGGGGCTCTGTACCCTCCCTGCAGAAGCGGCACCCCCAGAGTCAAAAACTGTCAGGGTGCTTGTAGAAGCAGTCCTGCACAATTCTTCCACCGGTGTAGGGCTGGTAGCCTGCAACTGGTCCACCAACCTGGGGTCTGTACCTTCAGGTTGGACCAGGGCCAGGGGTGAGGCTTCTCTCCCCCTGCCCTCCCTTCTGGGGTCCCGCACCCCCCAACTAGGAGTGGCCCCCTCAGAAGGCAACATGGGATGGGCACTGTTAGCAGTAGCCCCTTCCTCCAGGTCAGGGGGGACACCCTGAACCTGATCCTCCAGTCCAGGGTCTGTACCCACAGACTGGACCACCCACTGGCAACCCAGGACTTCCTGGGGGGCATACCTACCCCCCACCAGGTCAGAGTTTACCCTCTGAACCTGGTCATCCAACCTAGAGTCACCACCCTGCGGTTGAACCACTGCCTGGCACACCAGGACTTACTTGGGAGCACACTTACCCCCCATCAGGTCAGAGTTTACCCCCTGAACCTGATCATTCAACCCAGAGTCACCACCCTGCGGTTGAACCTTTGCCTGGCACACCAGGACTTCCAGGGGGGCACACTTACCCCCCTCTAGGGACACACTGTCCCCAAGGGCCACCCAAGAGTCTGGCTGGCGCAGGTCCCCTGACCTCTGCCCATCTGACAGAGTCTGGATTCCCCCCAACCCAGAAATGGTCTCACCAAGGTCATTCCTGGGGGGCTCTGCTCTCAGAGCTGACCCCTGACCCTCCAGGTTCTCCACTGGGGTCCGCAACCCCCTCTCAACCCTCTGTCTGGACTTCTGCACCCCCTCACTAGGAGTGGTACTGCCAGACACCAGAACTGGTGGGACGCTGGCTACAGCCGCCCCCCCAAGTTCTCCTGACACTGTGGGGTCTCCCTCAAAAGATGGCCCTATGGTACAGGCTAGGCTCCCCTCCTGGTGTTCCCTCATGGAACCCTCCAGGACCTGGGACCGGATCTCGGGCACCTTGGGCCTCAATCCATCCCCATTCCCTCTCCTCTGAGACTGGACATGGGGTTCCTCACCCATCCCACTACACTGGGACCTACCTGGGAGACTACAATCCTTCCCTACCTCACCTGGTTGGGAACTACCTAGACCACTCCTCTCAGGAGCACCCCCAAATGCCTCTTCAGACTCTCTGGTACTCACCCAGAAGTCTGCCTCCATTGTAAGCTCCCTGGGGTCAGAGAACTCACACTCCACCTGGTGTTGGCATAGCTCTGGAAAATAAGGACTAGACATATGCTCTCCAGCAATTACATCACTCAGCCCCTCACATGAATTAACCAAAGTACCCTTCACCCAACCATCCAGTGACTCTGCTTTGAAAAAGCACCCCACATCACCCTCCTGAGACTGGTGAGACAGTACCTGACTGTCCCTGACACTCAACCCACACTCTTCTGGGATGTCTTCACACTCCATAACCAGGACTTCTACCTGGGGGGAACCCCTCTCCCTGTCACTCTCACCTAGAGTCAGTAGAGTGTCCCTCCCACCAGAAGGAATATGACTCCCAATGCCAGTTCCCCAATCCACCTCAGGGACCCTATGCATCACTGGAGCTACCTCATACCCCTGAACCTCCTGGTGTGTGTTAACTCCCTCCTTCAAGTAGGGTACCACATCTCTGGGCATGTGCACTTCTTCAGCAGCACTAGATATAAAATTGTTGCTGCCACCATTCCAGCTGGATTCAGCCCTCATGACTTCCAGCTCCTTCATTTTGAGCTCAAAAGCCCAAATACTCTTTTTGATCTCTAAGTCCCTCCTCCTTTCTTCCAACTCCTTCTCCCTTTGCATCCTCAACTCCTTGAACTGGCGAGCCCTCTCTGCCTGTCTGTCCTGTAACTCTTTAGGAGTCAGACCCTTGGATGACACCCTGCTATCCCTCCTGGGGACCCTCCCCCCAGGCGTAACAGGTACCTCCACTACACCACTGTGTATCCTCTGCACTTCCCCACCCACATTCTTCTCCTCTTTGTGCCCTCCAGCCTTCTTGATTGTCACCCAGGCCCTCTGTGCCTTTTGCAGCTCCCCCTCCCTGGTGGAGCTCTCAGTGGGACAGTCAAGATCTTTAAGGAACTGTTTCAATTGAGCAACTGAGTACTCCTTCAGTTTCTCTATTTCAAACACAGCTCCAGCTGTTGCATCTCCAGATTGAGACATGATGGTCACAAGTGCAAAGTTCCAAAGGCAGAAAATAAGTTCCCAATGAAGTAAAAAGAATCAGTCAAGGGATCAGCAAAATCATGGAAGTAGAATAAAAAGATTCCCAAAGAGGAAAAATCGAAGCTCACCAAACAAGTAGTATGTGGTCACGTAGTGGTCTGAACTCAAACAGTAGTGTACACCTAATTACTGTATGTCAAGTACAAATACAAGTCCAAATCCCAACCGCTGATCACCAATGTTAGAAATGGGGTCTTTGGTTGACAGTCAGGTTACCCCCTGTTCAAGCAAGGACCCTCACTCTAGTCAGGGAAAAAGAGAATCACCCTCAGCTAACCCCTGCTTACCCCCTTGGTAGCCTGGCAGAGCAGTAGGCTTAACCTCAGAGTGCTAGGTGTAAAGTATTTGTACCAACACACACAGTAACTTAATGAAAACACTACAAAATGACACAACACCAGTTTAGAAAAATAGGAAATATTTATCCAAACAAAACAAGACCAAAACAACAAAAATCCGACATACACAAGTCAAGTTATGAATTTTTTAAGATTAAACAAAAAAATAGCGCTTAGAAACAAAAATGCTTCGATGAGATGTTAACACGGCGTTGTGACGGGGTCGTTCCCAACAAGCCGACACCAGCGGCACCGGACACGGAGTCGTGTAGACCCCCAAGTATAGTACCTTTGGTGAAGAGTGAAAACAAGCTGATGCGCGAAGTCGGGAATCGCGGCGTCTGTGCGAAACGTTGAATCCATGCACTTCAAGCGGCGTCGGTCACGACGTGGTGCGGCGACTTCCACGGAGTCGCGGACTTCAGCGGGGCTGCTGCGGCGTCAGGCCTGCGAAGAGCGTCCCGTTCCAGCGAAGGTCACCGCATCAGGTGCAGGCGGCGTTACCGGATTCAGCAGCGGCGTGGGTCCGAAGTCGTCCGAAGTCGATTTCCTTGGATTCCACCAGCTTTCCTTTCAAGGGCCCAGGGACTGGATAGGGCACCACTTGTCGGGGCAGGAGTCTCTCCAGAGACTCCAGGTGCTGGCAGAGAGAAGTCTTTGCTGTCCCTGAGACTTCAAACAACAGGAGGCAAGCTCTAACTCAAGCCCTTGAAGATTTCTTCACAAGATGGAAGGCACACAAAGTCCAGTCTTTGCCCTCTTACTCTGGCAGAAGCAGCACTGCAGGAAAGCTCCACAAAGCACAGTCACAGGCAGGGCAGCACTTCTTCCTCAGCTATCAGCTCTTCTCCAGGCAGAGGTTCCTCTTGGTTCCAGAAGTGTTTCTAAAGTCTGGAGATTTGGGTGCCCTTCTTATAGCCATTTTAGTCTTTGAAGTCACCTTTCTTCAAAGGGGACTCACACCTACTTGTGAAATCCTACCTTGCCCAGGCAAGGCATCAGACACACAGCAGGGGGTTGGAGCCGGCATTGTCAGAGGCAGGCACAGTCCTTTCAGATGAGAGTGACCACTCCACCCCTCCCTCCTAGCAGAGATGGCTAATCAGGAAATGCAGGTTACACCCCAGCCCCCTTTGTGTCACTGTCTAGTGCGAGGTGAAAAACAACCCAACTGTCAAACTGACCCAGACAGGGAATCCACAAACAAGGCAGAGTCACAGAATGGTTTAAGCAAGGAAATGCTCACTTTCTAAAAGTGGCATTTTCAAACGCACAATCTTAAAATCAACTTTACTAAAAGATGTATTTTTTAATTGTGAGTTCAGGGACCCCAAACTCCACATGTCCATCTACTCTCTAGGGGAATCTACACTTTAATCATATTTAAAGGTGGCCCCATATTATCCTATGAGAGAGACAGGCCTTGCAACAGTGAAAAACGAAATTGGCAGTATTTCACTGTCAGGACATATAAACCACATTATTATATGTCCTACCTTATCCATACACTGCACCCTGCCCTTGGGGCTACCTAGGGCCTACCTTAGGGTGCCTTACATGTAAGAAAAGGGAAGGTTTAGGCCTGGCAAGTGGGTACACTTGCCAAGTCGAATTTACAGTGTAAAAATACACATGCAGACACTGCAGTGGCAGGTCTGAGACATGATTACAGGGTTACTTGTGTGGGTGGCACAACCAGTGCTGCAGGCCCACTAGTAACATTTGATTTACAGGCCCTAGGCACCTCTAGTGCACTTTACTAGGGACTTAACAGTAAAACAAATATGCCAATCAGGGATAAACCAATTACATACAATTTACAGAGAGAGCATATGCATTTTAGCACTGGTTAGCAGTGGTAAAGTGCTCAGAGTTCAAAAGCCAACAGCAACAGGTCAGAAAAAAATAGGAGGCAGGAGGCAAAAAGATTGGGGATGACCCTGCATAAGCAAAAAGTCTAACAATCCATAATTGTCATATTTGATTTACCAGTAAGTCCCTAGTACAATGCACTAGAGTGCCCAGGGCCTGTAAACCAATGCTACTACTGGGCCTGCAGCACTGGTTGTGCCACCCACCTAAGAAGCTCAGTAATCATGTCTCACACCTGCCACTGCAGTGTCTGTGTGTGCAGTTTTAAACTGTAAATTTGACTTGGCAAGTGTACCCACTTGCCAGGCCTAAACCTTCCCTTTTCTTACATGTAAGGCACCCCTAAGGTAGGCCCTAGGTAGCACCAAGGGCAGGGTGCAGTGTATGGTTAAGGTGGGACAAATAGTGGTGTGTTTTATATGTCCTGACAGTGAAATACTGCAAAACTTGCTTTTCACTGTTGCAAGGCCTGTCACTCTCATAGGTTAACATGGGGGCTACTTTTAAATCTTATTAAAGTGTAGATTCCCTGTGGGAGTGGATGGACATGTTGAGTTTGGGGTCTCTGAGCTCACAATTTAAAAATACATCTTTTAGTAAAGCTGATTTTAAGATTGTGTGTTTGAAAATGCCTCTTTTAGAAAGTGAGCATTTTCTTGCTTATACCATTTCTGTGATTCTGCCTGTTTGTGGATTCCCTTTCTGGGTCAGTTTGACAGTTGGGCTGGTTGCACCTCACACTAGATAGTGACACAAAGGGAGCTGGGGTGTAGTCTGCATTTCCTGATGAGCCATCTGTGCTTGGAGGGAGGGAAGGAGTGGTCACTCACACCTGAAAGGGCTGTGCCTGCCCTCACACAATGACGTCTCCACCCCCCTGGTGAGCGTCTGGGGCCTGGCCTGTGAAGGCAGGATTTCACATTCAGAAGAGACTTTGCTTTGAAGTAGGCCTACTTCAAAGGAGAAATTATGTATAAGAAGGGCACCCCAAACCACAGACTGTAGAACACTTCTGGAAACCAAGAGGAACCTCTGCTTGGAGAAGAGCTGAAGAGCTTTCCTGCCTGTGACTGTGCTTTGTGGAGTTATCCTGACGTTGCTGCTTCTGCCAGAGAAAGAGGGCAAAGACTGGACTTTGTGTGCCTTCCAACTTATGAAGATCTCCAAGGGCTTGATTTAGAGCTTGCCCCCTGTTGTTTGAAGTCTCAGGGACAGCAAAGGCTTCTCTCTGCCAGCACCTGGAGTCTCTGGGGAGACTCCTACTCTCCCAAGTGGTGCCACCCAGTTCCTGGGACCCTGAAAGGGGAAGCCTAAGAGGAAGAAATCCACGCACAGAATACCATGTGGGGAAAAGATTGACACGACTCCGATCTGCGGCTGAAAATTCAACGCGCCACTGGGTATGCTGCTGAAAATAGACGCTCGCCTACAACGCAACCGGAAGATCTATGCACGTAGCTGGGGAAATGACACGTAGCATCGCAAATAGAGGCTGGTGAGATTGCAACCCACGCTGCATAGTTTTCGGATCATTGTTCGTCTAGATTTCAGACGCACACACCGCTGGGAGTGTAAAAACAAGGCAAGGCATGCCAGGAATTGAAAGTGCTGACTGGATCAACGCATTGCTCTCCTGCGGAGAGAAGGAACACTGCGCCCATACCCAACGAAAAGAGAAACGATGCAAGGTCTCACTCGTGAGTGAAATCGACACACCGCAAGCCCTTTTGATGCACACATGGCGTGCGCGGTTATTTTTCACACACCCAAGGTACATTTTCACGCGAACACCATTAGCGCTGTGTTTAGAATTACATGAAGACTCTTTCTGGTTTTTAATTGCTAACTTGGCTTGTGTATTGTGGATTTTTGTTGTTTTGGTCCTGTTTTGTTTAGAGAAATATTCTTTATTTTTCTAAACCTATGTTGTGTCATTTTGTAGTGTTTTCATTAAGTTACTTTGTGTGTAGGTACAAATACTTTACACGTAGCACTCTGAAATTAAGCCTACTGCTCGTGCCAAGCTACCAAAGGGGTAAGCAAGGGTTAGCTGAGGGTGATTCTCTTTTACCCCACCTAGAATGAGGGTCCTTGGTTGGACAGCGGGTAACCTGACTGACAACCAAAGACCCCATTTCTAACAGTTCGTCTTAGAAACTTGGTCTCTGAGTGGGCAAAGGTATGCACCCTGTCCCAGTAGAGACCATAATCCTAGTCAGGGTAAGTCAGATTCACAACCTAAATTAACCTGTGCTCACCCTCTGGTAGCGTGGCAAAGAGCAGTCAGGCTTAACTTAACAGGAAATGTACAAAGAATTTGCGCTACTTTTGTTGCAGTAACATGATGAAAACACCACTAAAATACTTCACACCAGTTTAGAAAAATAGGACAAAAACAGCAAAAATGCATTCAATATTTCTTAGGCTGTGGATGTTTAAAATGTGCATGCTCGGGCAAATCCAAAGTTCAGGCCAACCGCAATAGAGGGCAGACCACATACAGAACTCACACAGAGCCCATTAAAAAGTACCTTGTATGGGGCAAGCATTTATGTCGAGGAGTGATGCGAAGGCAATGGGTTGGTTCCGATCCCCAAAGTCGGCTAGATGCATGGGTGTCGAGTCTCGCAGTTGAGTCCCGCTTTGGCATTAAACTCCATTGACATGTACGTGATGTGTCTTCATCAGTCCATGCAGCGATGTTCTTGGATTGGCGCTGCATTGTCATCAAAACTCACAGTCAGGTTGAATCAGCAATGCATCAGCATCAGAGGGCACTGCATAAGTTCCAAGTGGTACAGTGTGTTGATTTTTGCAGAGAAAAGCTGCAAAACCCACTTCTAAGACCCAGGACTGGATTGGCACCTCCGGCAAGCATAGCAAGGACTCACGGATGGCAGAGTCCAGCAGCAGAAACAGATTTGCAGGCAGTCTTTAATATCCTTGAGACTGCAGAAAACAGGAGGTAAGCCAACCCTTGGAGTCACTTGGTTCTGTAGAGGATGTAGAAAGCAAAGTCTAGTCCTTCTCACTCCCAGGCAAGAGGCAGCGGGGAGCAGCCCAACACAGTCATACAGTTGAGCAGAGTGGTAGTCCCTCCTGTCCTGGCAGTACATCAGTCCTTCTTCCTGGCAGAATGTCCTTAAGATCCAGAAGTGGATTGTTTTGGTAGACTTTAGGGTTAAAAACCTATACCCAGTTAAGCCATGGGAGACGTCGGAGCAAGGCCTTTGAAGGGCAAAAGATCCCTGTCCTTCCTTCCCTTGTTACAGACACTCTATTGGGGGTTATGCAGCCCTTTGTATAGGGCGAGGCACAGCCCTATTCCAGTGTAAGTGCAAGCTCCTCCCTCCCATCTAGCCCAGAAAGATCCATCAGCCTGGTGATGGGCCATAGCATGTACACGTCACACCCCAGCTCATTTTGTGTGTGGCTGTCTAGAGGGAATGCACAAAGCCCAGCTGTCACCCACCCCAGACGCAGGACAGGCAGAGGCACAGAATGGTTAAAGTAAGAGAATGTCAACTTTCTAAATGTGGCATTTTCAGACTTTCTATTTAAAATCTGACTTACATTATGAGTCCAGAGACACCAAACGTCAATTTTCTATCTTTTCCCACTTGGAAGTTAAACTTAAAGGTTGTTTCAAGGTAACCCAATGTTAACCTATGGGAAGGATAGGCCTTGCAGTAGTGAAGTAAAAGTACATGTCCATCTTTTTAAATACACTGCACCCTGTCCTTGGGTCTAACCAGGGCCTACCTTAGGGGTAACCTATGGAATAAAAAGGAAGGTTTAGGCCTGGCAATCAGGTACACTTACCAGGTTGAAAAGGCAGTTTAAAACTGCACATACAAGCTCTGCATTGGCAGGCATGAGGCCTGTTTTAAATGGCTAGTGTTGTGGGTTGCACAACACAATCAGTGCTGCAGGCCCACCAGTAGCATTTAATATACAGGCCCTGGGCACATATGGTGCACTTTTCAAGGGACTTACAATTTTAATTAAATATGCCATTTGCAGATAAGCCTATATTGCCATGTTCTAGAGTACTAAGCACAAGCAGTTTAGCACTGGCTAGCAGTGGTAAAGTGCACAGAATCCTAAAGCCAACAACAATAAAGTCAGAAAACACGAGGTCAGAAGGCAAAAGGTGAGGGGAACCACACCAATGATGCTGAGTCTAACACATCTTGGCATTGAACATCCTTTCAACTTACATGAAGTCCAAAACAAATACATATTCATATTAATAGCCTATCATTCTCATTGGATTTCTGTAAAGTTTGTCAACAACATCAATACTAAATACCTAATAGACTTTACTTGAAACACATTTTCTATCAAAAGTATCTTGAGCACCCTTATCACAGACAGTGGTGTCCAATCGGCATCTGAGGAGGTGAAACATTTTATAGAGGATCCTTCCATTCCCAGCTGTATTGTCCCAAAGTCAATGGCCTTATATAAACAATAATGGGATGATAAACATATCTATGCAGTTAGCTCATGATGCTAGTAAACCTACTGTCCAAACCCGAAGAGATATGTTGTGGTCTTACACCAAATTCCTTCTCAGAAATGTTGTCATTCATATTGCTTGAAGGTAGAAAAATGGGATCTAAACTCACACCCAGTTGGTTAAGTGAGGCAACTTCTTTCTGTCCACAAAGAACCCGTAGTCAAAAAGGTTAGACTCCATCAAGATAAGGACAAGAAAAAGTATGGCAGATTGGTTGGTGTGAGAAGGCAACACTCGAGAACAGGACAATGTACATTGGTGAAAAACCCGTTATGAGCCAAAACAAATGTGAAATGCTTTCCAAAATTGTAAAGATGAAATAAGTGAAGTCCAATGTGGTGATCTTAGATTATGGGAGGCCTCGGAGCATAGATAGGTTGGCTACATATCCTGACTGCTTGAATTCCTAGAAGTGTACACGCATCAAAGGGAAATGTGATTCATGAAAAATCTACATTTCAAAGGAAAAGCGCTAGGGTGTGCTGTCTGCCCACTTGGAGATCAAGCTAAAAATATATTAATTAAGTGTTTTAGTTCACATTTATCATTTCACATGTGTCATTGCTGTAAAGGTGTATGTACTGGTGTCCACGTTTTTCCTGTTTAAGATTTAATTTATTTGGAGATTGTGAGAACCTTGCTTGTTGGTTGAGTGGGGCATTTGCCCTGGTCAAGCAACAGCCATAATCCCAAGCAAGGTGAACCACAAAGATTCACTAATTTAACTTTTGCTTCACCCTGAATAGCTTGGCACAAAAAATCAGTTAGGCTATACTTAAAGGCAATGCATAAGGTATTTTTGTAGCACACAAACATTATTAAAGTGAAAACACAGCACAAGAATAATTTCAAACTAACTTAGAAAAAGAGAGATACTTTCATTAAATTATTTGATTCCAGAACCATCAAATTTCAAATAGTGGAACCAGAGTTAAGGATTTTTAAAGTTTAAGGTTCAAAATAACAAGTTCTCAATTTTGGAAAATGACCAGACGGACACCTTTAGCACCACAACCAAGGATCCAGGAGTAGATGGAGACCTCTTGGGGATTCAAGACTCACTCAAGCTGGGTCCAGGTGCGGGTTCAAGATGGTGAGAGCCTGTTATATCCCTGTGAACAGGAGGCCAGCTAAACTAGCCCTTGGAGTCACTTTTGAAGTCCTGGATGCAGATTATGATGCAGGGATCCACAGCACGGTTGGCATCTGAAGGTTCAAGGTAGGTACCAGGCAGCAAATCAGATAGAGTGCATAGCAGGTCACAGCAGCAGGCAGTCCTCTGAGAATCATTCCACAGGTCCAGTAGTAAACTGAGGAGGGGGTCTGATAACCATATTTTTATACACTGATGCTCTGTTTCTCGAAGTTGAGAGACATTTCCAGAAGGGTTCTTTGAAGTTCAAGGTGTTTTCTACTTTCCCTCCCCTGGATTCTAGCTGGCTGCACTGAAAATGCAGGGTTGTTAAGCCTATTGTGTGGTGGCAGAACGCAGCCTATTTAGGTGCAAGTGGGGCTGTGCTTAGACTTACCCCCATCAAGTCAGTTAAGGGCCCATTCAGGCTTTGCTAATCCCACTATTGTGTGACTGACTGATGTGAATTCACAAAGTCCCAACTGTCAGTTACACTCATTCACGTGACCTAAGGCAGGCTGCAGGCACACAGGGCTAATGGTAGGAAAATGCCAACTTTCTAAATGTGGCATTTTCAAACTTATAATGATAAATTCAACTTTATCATTAAAGAGGGTTTATACTTACACGTTCATAGATACCAAACATTATATATCTACCACCTCTGGCTTAGGAATTACATCTTATTAAATATAATACCTACTGCCCAATGTCATCCTGTGGGAGGGGTAGGCCTCACAGTAGTGAAAAACAAATTTGGGAGTTTTTCACTACTAGGACATGTAAAACTAAAATGTACACATCCTACCTTTTAATTACACATCACACTGCCCTTTAGGCTGCCTAGGCCCTCCCTTAGATGTGATATGTATAATAAAAGGCTAGAGCAAGGCTTGGCAATGGGTTTTAAATGACAAGTCGACATGGCAGTGGGATACTGCCTTCGGGCTGCAATGACAGGCCTGGGACATATTTTAAAGGGCTACTCAAGTGTGTGGTACAAAAAGTGCTGCAACCTACTTGTAGCATTTAATATACAGGCCCTGGGAGAAAAATGGTATATCACTCTACAAGGGAAATACATGTAAATTAAATATGTCAATCAGGTATCTGCCATTCAAACAATGTTCAGGGTGTGAGTACCTCTTGTACTAGGTAGCAGTGATAACATGTGCACAGAGTCCCCAGGCCAACAAGCAAAAATTCAGCAAAGAGTACGAGGAAGAAGTCAAAATGTTTGGGAGTGACTGTGTAGAAAGGGCCACCTAGTATTTTTATCATAATTCTTCATCTGTTTGTGTAAATGGGATGTGTTGTATTATTTATCCCCTTTACCTCTGTCTATTTCTTTGTTTTTTTCTACCCCCCACCCCACTGCTCATGCTTTGGAATCTTTCAATATTAGCTCAATTAGAATGTTTGTGTTCTCCTGTAAAATGAGTTATGGATGCACACGCCTTGTGATTTTGGCAATAAATATGTTATTCTTACCTCTCACTGCTGTTGATTTCATCACAACCCAACACAGTTTTTAGCTTAATTGAGCCTCTTCAGTCTGATGTAGCTTAGTTCCAGTAGCACAGTGAGCAAGTGACTCACATCTGGGCATACCCTTGGCCATTTAGGGTGTTAAGATAAACACACAAAAGTTGATGGAAGGAATGCATGCAATAACTCTAACTACTGCCAATCGCTCCAGATAGCATCAACCAACTGTTCTTTTGCCCGCATGGCCCCTCAGATTAGACCCAAATCTTATGCAAATGAGTCCTGGGCATGTACCAATAGAACAGTCCAATCTGATCTACAAAGGCTAGCATACAGAACTGTTGGAGTTGGATCTGGCCCATTCTGCAGGGTCAAACCCAGACTTTTTGCCTTTTCCCTTTTTGCTGAATGCGTTTTAGTTGGCTTTAGGATTCTGGGCACTTTACCACTGATGACCAGTGCTAAAGTGCAGGTGTTCTGTACTTTAAACTTTGTATTATTGAATTATACACAATTGACATAATTAATTTACTTGTAAGTCCCTAATAAAGTACACTAGATGTGGCCAGAGCCTTAAATTAAAATCTACCTGTTGGCCTGCAGCACTGATTGTGCTACCTCTATAATTGCCCTGTAAACATGCCTTAGGCCTGCCACTACAGAGTCTGTACATGTGGTTTTAAACTGTCATCTCAACTTGGCAAAGGTACTCACTTGCCAGGCCCAATCCTTCCTTCCAAATACATATGTCACCACCTAAGGGAGGCCCTAATTAAACGCAAAGGCATGGGTGCAAAGCATTCAAAAAGTTGGACATATAATTTTAAGTTTAACATGTTTTAATAGTGAAAACTACCAAATTCATTTTTCACTACTGCAAGGACCATCTCTTCCATAGGTTAAAATAAAATTGTGATTGCCTCACAACATCTTTTAAGTCTAATTTACAATTGGGAAAGATTTAAATGGGGAGTTTGATGTCTCTGGACTCACTATTTAAAATCACAACTTATAGTGAAGTCAGATTTTAAATAGTAATTCTGAAAATGGCACTTTTGGAAAGTTGGCATCTTCTCACTTTAACCAATTTGTGCCTCTGCATGTCTCTGAATACACGTCTGTGTTGGGTGACAGCTGGGCTTTGTGCATTCCCTCTAGACAGTCACACACAAAGGAAACTGCGGTGTGCCACACATATCCAGATTGCCCATCACCAGGCTGATGGGCCTTCCCATGCTCAAGTGAGAGGGAGAAGCTGAAACTTACACCTGAATAAGGCTGTGCTTGTATGACACAAAGAGCTGCATAATCCCCTTCAGTGCACCTGGAGTCGGGGAGGGAGGAGCAGGGACCTTGTGAGGTTCAAAGATCTCTTTGAAGTTTGCCTACTTCAAAGACTAAAATAGTTATAAGTACTGGGCCTCTGACATCATGTACTCAGTTCACTTTTGGGACTTGAGGAGACTCTGTCAGGAAGAGGAGCTGCGTTGCAGGAGGAACTTCTACTTTGTTAACTGCTCTGCTGCCTGATGATTGCTGTGCTGTAGGAGGGACTGCCACTTTGCTACTCGTTCTGCTGTGGTGGACTACTGCCTGCTGTCTTTTGCCTCACACCGCAAAGGACTAGACCCTCTTTCTACAGCTATTTAAGAAAGCTTTATTAACTTCAAGGGCTTGTTGGCTTGAGTCTGTTCCTGAAGTCTCAGGGCCATCAAAGACTTCATTGTTATTTACACTGCTGTTGGACTCTGACATCTGTGAGTCCCGCAGCTGAACCCTGTAAACACACGGGCAAAACTCTCCAAAGACAGCGCTTCCTACCCAATCCAAGTGGAGCTCAGTTTTCTGTTGAATAGAAAGTAGCGATTTCCCCAATCTACTTCTGAGATCTGCATTACACGCTTCGGTGCTCTAGGATCCCAAATTCATGTTCAAGCTGCAACTGAGTCCTTTTTAAACCCAGAGTAGTGTGTTGCTGGGCAACCAAATGCACTGCCTACAACCCTTAAGGGAGCTTGCAGCGACAATCGAGCAAAGTACTGGTTAAACCCAGTGCATCACACCCAATCACTGCCTTCCTCTGCTGAAGTGTTGTTGGGTGACCGAGTACACCATCTACAGCTTTGAAGGGGGCCTTCAGCGCCACTCGAGCACAGCTTGGCAGCATTTGCCCCAAACAAAGCACTGCAACTAATGAGACCTGTGCTGTCTCTGCAGCCATCCTGCAACGCAGTGCGGGTGGTTCGACAAGGTTGAATTATACTGTTCTTGAGTATTGCCATCTAATTGCTCATTAATGACTTCAGAAACATTGCTTTCTTGCCCCAATCTGAGGCAAGGCCATTTGTGTTTCACTAGTATTACCATAAAGGAGCTAGTAGAAGCTAATGTGTTTTCAAACTTGTAACTGCATACATTCGTTAAACGTCCATAGCATGAAAAATATTTATTGGATGTTTGTTGTTTTGTGAAGTAAAGAATACCCTATTTTTCTAAACTGGTGTGAAGTATTTTATGGTATTTTCACTGTGTTATTACAACTAAGTATCTACAAATACTTTGCATATTTCCTCTTAAGTTAAACCTGACTGCTCTGTGCCAAGTGACCAGAGGGTGAGCACAGGTTGATTTAGGTTGTGTATCTGACTGACTCTAACTAGGATTGTGTCCCTACTTAGACAGGGTGCATACTAGAGACCCAATTTCTAAGAAGAACAAAACAACACCTTGCTCCACTCAGAGGTTTGATTGATTGTGACAGCTAGTGTTTTTTTTACCATTTCTGGTAGTTAATTTCTATGTAAATGTCCAAAGTTTTAAAGTAAGAAAGCTATTTTTGTACTAATTCATCTGTAATAAATGCTTAAAAATAAGTAACAGCAATTACACAAAATGACTGTTAAAATTGGCTCAGTATAAACCACTGCAAAATGTGTCCTGCAGAAAACATAGGCTTTGTTTAGATGGCAATTTTGTATTTGTTAGTTGCAGCTTCAGAAATATCTGCCTAATAGTAGGAACATGACATCAGGGACTAAGAGGCTGAACACTGATTCTATTAGGCCTCATTTGGGGTCTGTTACCAGCAAAAGCAGGATCATTTGCCATGGTCGAGTGAATGTGGGAGAGACAAGATTAACTTATGGTATGAGCATCAGCAGGTGAATGATGGGGTAATTGTGGATGACTTTTACTGATTTTATTGCCTGATCAATTTTAAATATGTTATTTGGTTGTGTTTTTCTTTATTTTCTTGCACTTGCATTTTGACTTTGGGCTCCGTCGAGCACTGATATTCGCGCTATTCCTGACACCAGTTTTTCTCTCTGAGAGTGGGGCATTTTCTGGCCACCTTCTTGAGTAGGCCTGGCAGTCTTCATGTGGAAACAAGACAGCGCCTAATTGAAGTGGACTACTGTGTGGATGTGCAACAGATACAAACATCAGAATTGTCAAAAGCTAGCCAAAGGCGCACCACAGGCAAGCATGTCTGCACCCAGCCACCCAAGACCTGCGCGCACCATTAGCCATGTTGTCGGTTTTCGTAGCCATTTAGCAAACATCGCTACTGTTACCTCTTCCCCAGTTAAAAGGTAATGGAGGGAAACTTTAATTAGCATTGCAGTGGCTACAGAAAGTGGGGATGTCATAATGTTCTTCCATTCCTCAAGATGAGCTTGGCAGTCTGACTGGCTAGGAGTTGCTACCCCCTCACCGACTGTGTTGGGATCAAAACCAAGTCAGATAGTCTCACAGATGTGCCTGCAGAAAACAATTACTTATAGAGTTCTCACTTGGCCATCTCCAATAGTAGTCCATTGTAATGCTCTTTGATCAATGCCGGCTCACTCATAAAGCATGATTTATTGCTTGATGCTAAACGTCACTTTCTATTCATTACTGAATTGAAGACTACTCCCAGGTCAAATCCCCACCTTGATATTGCAGGCCCCCTAGCAAAAAAGCCATCCATTCCCTGCCTTGCATACATAAGGGCAGTGGGCTGGTGATTCTTTTTATTTACTTCTGGAGACTGAAGGCTCTTCAGATTCAGGATTTCTTAAAGGTAGAACTTTGAGGCTTCTCCTTCCAGCTCTCTGGATCTCTTATCTTAGCAGGTTTAATATTGTACAGTTCTCTTAGTCTGGCAAATCAATTCACAGAATATTTGTTTGAGTTCATCCTGTCTTTGCTATTGTCACATATCCTACTTTTCGGCTTCTGGGCTATTTCTACATGTGGGCTGGGAGGGCAGCTGAGAGGACAGCCACCTCCAAGGATGCAGACTTTATCAACTCGTTAGATGTGATTGGGATGAAAGAATTTATTATGAGACAAATGCATAACAATGGCGATATGCTTGATTTAATCTTTGGCCCAGAGGATTTTGTCATTGTAGGAGCTAATATTCCACAACTATGAATGGACCTCTATTTGATCTAGTTTACTATAAGGATGCAAAACCTCTTCAGTACATGCTGGTAGATTTTGTTCCACACTGGTGCACCCATGGGCCAAATTGGATGTGGATGCTTTTAGCAACTTACTCATGGAAACTACTAAGACCCATCCTCCATAGCATATGGTTCATTTTAATATTGGCTGCTTATAATTAATGGGCTGCTTCTGCTCTTAATGCAGTGCTACCAAAAAATGGTTACAATTGTGTATACGTCCTATAACTCCATGGTAATGAACACTACAAAAAGCTAAAAAAAACAGTGATGGAAACACCATGAAGTTGAAGATAAACTTCAACTTAAAACTACACTCAAACCCTATAAAAGACGTATCTGTACCACAAACGCTTATTATTTTTTGTTTTGAGATACTTGCAGCATGTGATCTTGTTGTAATTTTTTTTTCAATTGTTCACTTGTCAGGACAGCGTCATACGATCTATGACCCACTCTCGGGCTCTTTCTGAAAATCAAGCCCTTTACTCTAGAGATAAAATAGCAAACATCCTGGATATTAGGGTGCAGCCATCCTCTTATGCAATTTTGGCTACTCATCTGCTCCCCACCCTGATAATCAGTCCACCTTGTCTGGGGTTAGAGACACTACCTGTCCATCACTCATGAATTTTGGTCAGATTACAACAGATAGTTTCCAGACACCTGGATACCTCCTTCCCCTTGGGTTCCCCTATGTACCTCTGTATTCGCAAAATCTGACAACTGACTGCACTTGTGTCCTTTGAACCATTAAGAAACATCTATAATGCTTCCCAATCCACTAGAGTTGTTCCTTTGAACTGGAAGAAGGCCTGGGTGGTGTCCCTATTAAATAAGTCTATATCTGACCCTGCTATCCTAAGCAATTATCATCTAATTTCCCTGCTTTCCTTTCTGGTCAAGATCTTGGTAAAAACATATGAATCTGCTTCTCTCACTGCATCTCAGAGTACAATTTACAGTTGGACCCCACGCTTTCCAGATTCTGACTGATACATGAAATTGAGCCTGCCTTTATTTCAGTCCTTGGTGATCTTCATATGGCAGTGGATAAGGGCAATTTTATTGCCCTTGCATTATTTGATCATTCAGTTAACTTTGATACCATCTCTCACAGGGTTTCTAGACTAGTGGAATTTGCACTCAGAGAACAGCCTTGGAATTGTGAGGATTGAACCTCTCTAATAGAGCTCAAGTGATCCATCTTCCCCCTTACCAATCTGAGTATTGTCCTGGTAATCAGGAGATACCTCATGGCTCTCCATTAAGCACTATCCTGTATAATATCTATCTGAGGCCTCTTGCTAAGTTGATTCATGATCATCGTATTGACTTCATGGATTACGCAGATGGCAGCTCATTTTGGTAGTGGATCAATCAGTGCCTGCACCTTTCCAATAATTTAATCTATGTATGCGCAAATTCACATGCTAGCTGTCCCAGAATGCCTCAAAGTTTAATGGGGACAAGATACATTTTCTCTGCTGCTCCAACACTTTGATACCCAGATGATTTCTGGCATTTTCATGAAGTCTTTCCTTCCTCCCACTTATCTGAAGCTAGAAACGTAGGCTTACTTCTCATGTCAATAAAAGGGCTGCCCCTTGGTTTGCTGTCCTAGGGAATCTGCAGAAGATTATCCTGTACATTCTTGTCCATCTCTGGCTTTTGGTGTTTGAGGAAAAATGTTGAGCAGGTTAGACTACAGAACTTCTTTCTTCTTGGGCTCCACTGACTTTTTAATAAAGCCCTGTACAGAGGTCAGACAATTGCAGCCAGATTAGCTCTGTCTCCTCCTTGTCATTCTTTGGCATCTGCTACTCTGGACAAACTCCACTGGCTTCCTAGCATTTCATGGGGCGAGACCTGTCTACGTATTCTGCACGCTGTTTGCATTTGTCAAAGGCAAACCCACTAATCCAATTCAAATTCAAATTAGCTCAGGTGTGTGGCAAAACATTCTCTGTGCAAGCTACTCAGTTATGGTATAGTCTACCTTCTCTCCATGTTATTCCTCATTTGCTTTGGTTTGGGAAGCATCTTAAAATCTGCCTGCATAGCCACCAATAGTACTTTTATAGCTCAGGTGATTGTTGTGATTCTATATCACAGCTCCAGGACAACTTTTAGGTATTCATTTCGCTTTATAAATGGCAATACAACACAATAACAACTTCTTGTTTAAAACAGCACTTTTACCTCACTCCTATAGTTTGCCTGAGCTGTAAAAAACCAATGTTACTGTGGCACACCTTTATTGCTGGGCTACCGTAACATTTGTTTTTTACAGCTCAGGTAAACTACAGAAGTGAGATAACTCAATTTAGTAATCTTTGAAGAATGAGTCTCGTTTGTTGTGATTCAGTCTAGTGAAGTTGACGTCACCATATGTTTTGATGGAGAATTTGAATTCACTGAGTCACCCTGATGGTTGTATAACTATCAGTGGGTGAGTGAATATTTATCAAGGAGTTGCATTGTCCTTGTGTCATGCAAGGTTACGCAAGGCAGCACAATTGCTTAATTAAGATTTAGAAAGCCACCTATGGGCCAATTTGGGCAGCCTAGCATGACTTAGAATGGAAATGTAATGCAACAGAGTGTCTTGTGCTGCCATATTTTACATTAGTAGCTGATAGACGTTTCATGGTGGAGAATGGGTGTTCCTGTGCATCCATCCACGGATTTGAGGCAATCCCAGATTTACAAAGGTTTGTAAACCTCCAATTGCATCAAATCAGAACACCTCCCAGAGGATGGTGTAACAAGGACAAAAATGTTTTTTGTTCTCATTATTTCTTTTTTCTATTTGTGATGCACTGTGCATCACACACAGAAAGAGTAAAAAGCCTCTTTGAATTGTTTTTGTGCAGGAGCGTATCCCTTTCTGTACAAAGCCCTTTCTGCTTGTAATGCAGGCACCCTTGCAGTATGGCACAAGGGTGCCTGGGTGGCGCCAGGCAGCATGCAGTGCGCCAGCACTAGGAGGAAGCAGAAGTGTGTCATATCTGAGAAGGTATGGTACAGTTCTGCTCTCACAATTTCACACAATAAGACACTGCAACTTTGCTTGCTTCCCTGAATTGCTTGAAATGTTAGTAATCATGTGAAATGTAGTAAATATGCCCGACAGGATATACTTGATACTTTGGATTATAAATATGCAAGACAGGACATACTTGAGACTGTGTATTATTGCACCTAGCACTGGATACAATTATTTCTCCTCCTTAAATTTAGGCTTGATGTAGAGTTGGGTGCAAAAGGAAAATCTCCCAAAAGCTGGAGGAAATGATAAATGCAACAGCAGAGTTTTTGCCATCCTTCAAACCCTGTTATAAATCAGTGGTGTTAGAAATTGGGTCTTTGGTTGGCAGTCAGGTTACCCCCTGTCCAAGCAAGGGCCCTTACTCTAGTCAAGGTAAGTCACACACAGTCCAAATTATCCTGTGCTCACCCACTGGTAGCTTGGCACTGAGCAGTCAGGCTTAACTTAGAAGGCAATGTGTAAAGTATTTGTGCAATAAATCATACAATAACACCATATAGCACCACAAAAATACACCACACAGTGTTTGGAAAAATATATAATATTTATCTGATAAGATGCAGGTCAAAACAATTAAAATGCAATAAGTAAATGTTGAGATATCACTGTAAAAGTGATATAAAGTGTCTTAAGTCTTTTAAAAGCAATCAAAGTCTCTTTCAAGCACAAAGTACCTGGTTCACGTGAAAAATCTCTGCAAAGAACCACAGAGGAGGAGATGCGTGGAAACAAAGGGGTGCGTGTCGATTTCTTGGGCCGCACACGCAATGCATCATTTAGTTTTCATGCAGGGACGGCTGTGCGTCGATTTCCAGCGCTTGCTCGTGGATCCTCTTTGGGTTGCAGGGATTTTGGATGCCCCAGAGATGATGCGTGGATTTCCTGTGCTGGCAGGATGAAGTCACAGGAGCTGAGTCGATTCGGTGGGCATTGCGTTGAATTTTCTACTGCATGGCAGGTGCTGCGTTGATTCCTCTCTGGAAGTCGGACTGCCTTGTTCCGGCTTGGCTGGGCGTCGATTCGGTGGGCCATGCATCTAATTTTCGGTTGCTACGCTTTTCACCGCAGTGTAGGCTGTGTGTCATTTCTGGCAGGCTGTGCGTCGAATTTCGCCCCACAAGGAGTCCTTCTTGTAAAGATGAAGTCTTTTTGGTCCTGATACTTCAGGGAACAGGAGGCAAGCTCTATCCAAGCCCTTGGAGAGCACTACTTCGACACAGCCAGAGAGCAGCAAGGCAGCAGGGAAACAGCCAGGCAGCAGTTCTTAACAGAAAGCAGACAGGTGAGTCATTTGGGCAGCCAGACAGTTCTTCTTGGCAGGATGCTGGTTCTGGTTCAGGTTTCTTCTCCAGGAAGTGTCTGAGTTGGTAGGGGCACTGGCCATGTTTAAATACCCAAATGTGCCTTTGAAGTGGGGGAGACTTCAAAGAGTGGCTTAGAAGTGCACAAGGTCCCATTTCAGTTCAATCCTGTCTGCCATGGTCCCAGTAGGGGGTGTAGCAGTGCTTTGAGTGAGGGCAAGCTGCTGTCCTTTGACATGCAAGTGTCAGGCCCTCCGCCCTCCCAGCCCATGAAGACCCATTCAAAATGCAGATGTATGCAAGTGAGGCTGAGTATCCTGGGTTTGAGATGTGTCTGAGTGAGTGCACAGGGGAGCAGCCAGCCAGAAGGCACAGAAGGATTTAAGTGCAGAGAAATGCTCACTTTCTAAAAGTGGCATTTCTAAAATAGTAATATTAAATCCAACTTCACCAGTTAGCAGGATTTTGTATCACCATTCTGGCCATACTAAATATGACCTTCCTACTGCTTTCAGATCAGCAGCTACCACTCAAACAATGTATGAGGGCAAGCCCCAATGTTAGCCTATGAAGGGAGCAGGCCTCACAGCAGTGTCAAAACGAATTTAAGAGTTTTACACTACCAGGACATGTAATCTACACAGGTACATGTCCTGCCTTTTGCCTATCCAGCACCCTGCCCTATGGGTTACCTAGGGCATAACTTAGGGGTGACTTATATGTAGAAAAAGGGGAGTTTTAGGTTTGGCAAGCACTTTTAATTGCCAAGTCGAATTGGCAGTGAAACTGCACACACAGGCCTTGCAATGGCAGGTCTGAGACAAGGTTAAGGGGCTACTTAAGTGGGTGGCACAATCAGTGCCGCAGGCCCACTAGTGGCATTTAATCTACAGGCCCTGGACCGCTATAGTGCACTCTAATAGGCACTTATAAGTCAATTAAATAGTCCAATTGGGTATGATCCAATCTTACTATGTTTAAAGGGAGAGAGCATATATCTGGTTAGCAGTGGTAAAGATTGCAGAGTCTTAAAACAAGCAAAAACAGTATCTAAAAAGTGGAGGGAGGCAGGCAAAATGTTAGGGATGACCGCCCTAAGGCTGTCAGGTCTAACATGTGCCCCCCCCAGCTGAAAGTGGGGAGAGCTACCCAACCTCCTGGGAACTCTCATTGCTAAGGTGGAAGTATCTGTAGAGACCATCAGTGTTGGCATGGTCAATCCCCGGGGAAAGATTCACCGTAAAGTCCATTCCCTGTAGGGAAATGGACCACCTCAAGAGTTTAGGATTCTCACCCCTCATCTGCATGAGCCATATGAGGGGCCTGTGGTCTGTCTGAACCCGGAAGTATGTCCCAAACAGGTATGGTCTCAGCTTCTTCAGTGCCCAGACCACAGCAAATGCTTCCCTTTCAATAGCACCCCACCTCTGTTCCGGTGGTAATAGTCTTCTGCTAATAAAGACTACTGGTTGGTCTAAGCCCTCCTCATTTAGCTGTGCTAGAACAGCCCTTATGCCATGCTCTGAAGTGTCTGTAAGCACAATAAATTCCTTGGAGTTTTCAGGGGCCTTGAGCAAGGGGGCTGTGCACAAGGCTTCCTTCAGGGAGTCAAAGGCTTTCTGACAAGCCCCTGTCCAATTCACCAACCTAGGTTGCTTTTTGGAAGTACGTTCTGTCAAGAGTGACAAAATGGTACCATAGCCATTGACAAACCTATGGTAGTATCCAGTGAGGCCTAAAGAGGCTCTCACTTCGGTCTGTGTTCTAGGTGGTTGCCAGGCCTTGATAGTTTTAATATTGGCCTGGAGTGGTTGCACCTTGCCACCACCTACTAGGTGTCCCAAGTACACCACAGAACCCTGCCCAATCTGGCACTTACTAGCCTTGATGGTCAGGCCTGCCTGTCGCAGAGCCTGAAGCACCTCCTTGAGGTGGAGCAGGTGTTCCTCCCCACTGGAACTATAGACAGCTATGTCATCTAGGTAGGCTGCGCAGTAGGCATCCTTGCCAGTTAGGACCCCGTTAACCAACCGTTGGAACGTAGCGGGGGCATTATTCAACCCAAAGGACATCACCCGGAACTGGTAATGGCCATCAGGTGTGGAACATGAGATCTCTATTTAGCCCCCTCAATCAAGGCGATCTGCCAGTACCCTGATGTGAGTGGCAGCGTCTAGCTCATGAGCTCATGGAATGGGGTGAGCGTCAGTCCGTGTGACTGAGTTGAAACCCTGGTAGTCCACACAGAACTTGAGTTCTGGCTTTGCACCAGGGGCAGCAGCCTTAGGTACCAGCACCACTGGGCTGGCCCAGGGACTGCTGGACTTCTCTATAACACCTAGGGCCAACATCTTGGAGACCTCCTCCTTGATGCTGGCCTTCACCTTAACCTGTACATTTTGTTCTTTACGGGGGGACTGTCTCCTGTGTCAATATATTATGGACACATAGATGGGTGACTCCAGGAGTGAGGGAAAACAGGGAAGAGAACTGCTCCAACAACTCATAGCAGTCTCCTCTCTGCTCTAGAGTCAGGGAGTCAGGAAGTCCACTGACCAATCCCCTTTTTTGGCAGAGAGGAGGTCAGGGAGAGGTTCACTCTCCTCTTCCATGTACTCATCTGTCACAAGGAGTATACTGACCTCAGACCTCTCAAAATGAGGCTTGAGTCGGTTATGATGGAGAACCCTTAGCGGGTGTCTAGGGGTCTTGAAGTCCACTAGGTAAGTGGCCTCCCCCTTACACTCCTTGATGTCAAATGGGTCAGACCAGCGGTCCTGGAGAGCCCTAGGCTCTACTGGCTCCATTACCCAAACCTTGTCTCCAGGTGAGAACTCGACCAGAGTGGCCTTCCGGTCATACCACTTCTTCATCACCTCTTGGCTGGCCTCAAGGTTACTCTTGGCCTGCTTCCACAAGCTTTGGGTTTGGTTGCAGAGGGCCAGCATGTAGCTGACCACTTCCTGGGTAGGTGTCTTGGGAGCTTTCTCCCAGCCCTCCTTAACTATGCTTAGCAGTCCCCTGACAGGGTGACCATAGAGAAGCTCAAAGGGGCTGAACCTCACCCCTATCTGGGGCACTTCTCTATAAGCAAACAGCGGGCATGGCAAGAGGACATCCCACTTACACCTCATGGCCTCAGGTAGGCCAGTGATCATGCCTTTTAGGGTCTTGTTGAATCTCTCACCAAGCCCATTGTATTGAGGATGATAAGGGGTGGTAAACTGGTAGGTCACCCCACACTCATCCCACATGGATTTCAAGTACGCCAACATGAATTCTGTGCCTCTGTCAGACACAACTTCCTTAGGGAGTCCTACATGGGTAAATATTCCCATTAAGGCTCTGGTCACCACCGGTGCAGTCACTGTTCTCAGAGGGATTGCCTCTGGACAGCGGGTGGCATGGTCCACCTAAACCAGGATAAACCTGTTGCCAAAGGCAGTTTTGGCATCCAAGGGACCAATGACGTCGATGCCCACTCTTTCAAAGGGGGTGCCAGCAATGGGGAGTGGGATCAGGGGGGCTTTAAGCCTTTTCCCTGTCTTCGCACAAGCCTGGCAGGTGGGGCAGGCTCTGCAGAAATAATCTGAGGCTACCTGCATTCTAGGCCAATGGAAGTGGGTGATAAGCCTGGCAAAGGTCTTGTCTTGGCCCAAATGTCCTGCCAGACCCAGTAGGAAGGCCCGGTAACACTGGGGGACCACCAACACACGTGCTGCCCCAATGGCCGGAACCTTAAGCTTGCTGTAAAGGAGATCATTCTCTCAGTAGATATGGTGATCGCCAGAGGCTTCACCAGCTGCCTGGGCTGTGGCCTGTTGCCTGAGACTCTCAAGGGTGGGGCATTCCTTCTGCACTTTGCAGAATTCTGCCCTGGTTGGCCCATCTTCTACTTGCCAGCCAGCAAGTTTAGGCAGATTGCCCAGGTCAGCTATGTCCTCTCCGGTTGGCTCTGGAGCCTCCTCCTCCTCAGGGGCCCCATCCACCAGCGTAGGAACATCTGAAGCGGGTTTCCTGCGCCTCTTGCCCTTCCTCTTTGCAGCTGTCTGGGGTATTGTTCCAGACTCCAGACGCCCGTGACTCCCTTCCTGGGCAGCCATGGACCTTGTGGTCATGCAGACCCACTCAGGGTCATCTAAAATCTCCAGGTGGGATATGAGCTCTACCTCCTTCCAGGTAGTATGCTCAAGATAATTGCCTAACAGGCAATCTACAGGCATGGCAGGACTCAGAGTTCCAGAGAACTCCCTCCCACTCAAAGGCAATCAGAGCCACCAGTAGGTGACTCTCACGATTGTCAGCGACTATGACCTGGTGGAATGTATTCAGGACTATCTGCTCTGCTGACAACAGCTGACTCTTGACAGTAGTCATACTGGCTCCTGTGTCAAACAGAGCCTCCACCCTTTGCCCATCAATAGTGACCCACTGCCTATACATGAAAGTATTGGCAGGCATGTGTGCTTTAGGCACCATCTCCTTATCTCTCAGGGATACTAGGGACACCTCAGTCTACCTCCAAAGCTACCCGGGACTGTCTCCCCCCCCCCGAGCACTACACTAGCCAACCCAGGTGTCTGCCCTCCAGTGTCCAGTGGTGGGCTGTGCCCTCTTGGAACACTTGGAGTCACCCTTAGAGTGTCCATGCTGGCAGCACTCTAAGCAATTGGGGATGAACTTCCCTAACTTCTTGTTGAAGTACCCTGGTTTCTTCCCAAATCTAGAAGAGGAATGATTACCATACCCCCTTTGGGAATTGTTTTGGGGACCTTTTGAGAGGTCCTTCTCTTTAAGTTTTTCTCCCCCCTCTTACTTCTGTTGGGAACCTTGACCACCTTTGTGGGTGTCCCCCCCAGAAGCCAATTTAGACACCCTGGTGCTAACCCAGAGGTCTGCCTCCTCAGCAAGCTTACTGGGATCAGTCGGCTTACTATCTACTAAGTGCTGGCCCAACTCTGTAAAAGAAATACTGACCATATGCTCTCTCAGAATTAAATCACATAACCCTTTATAATCATTTACTTTGCTGCCCTGCACCCATCCATTCAGTGCCTTATTGGAGAAATCAAAACAATCTACCCAAGAGTGTGTGGAAAGTTTGGTGCTGTCCCTAAACCTCTGACGGTATTTCTCAGGGGTCAGCCCAAACCTGGACAGTAAAGCGGCTTTCATTGGTGCATAGACATTCTGATCATGTGGAGCTAGTGTAAGAAGTGTGTCCCTCCCCACTGCTGGTAACTAAAACCACAAGGCCACCACCCCATTGCTCCTCAGATGTCCCATGGGCCCTTAGTGTAACTTCATAGCCAGCCAACCACTTGTCAATGTCATCTCCCACCACAAAGCTTGGTACCACATTTTTGGGTATACAAACCTTTTCCCCCCAAACAGGTCCTGCATGTATGCTGCCACCATCACTGTTGGACTCAGACTGTCTCGCCTTGCTCTCCAGCTCCTTGAGAATTAGTTAATGAGCCAACAAACGGTTCTTCTCAGCCAAGGCTCTCTCAGCTGCAGCTTCAGTTCTCTCAGCTTCAATCTGCTTGGCTGCTGTCTCAGCTTCAGCCTCTTTGGCTTCTCTCTCTGCCCTCCTTTCCTCCTGTTGAGCTTCAATTTTCAACCTTGGCATTTGCAATTGAAATTCCCTCTCCTCTCTCCTTTCCTCTGCGGTCAGGCCCTGATCAGAGACATTGTTCCCTGGTTTGGCAGGGGGCACAATTGCAGTAGTAACATCATCCACTAATGCAAAAAATCCTCTGAGGGGCCATCCTCTGGGCCCTCCTCCTCAGCAGCCTCCTCTGAATGGGCTTCTGCCAGACCCTCAGCGCCATTTGAAATTCCTCCTTTCTGGAGGCACCTTGGGTGGGTACTCCCAGAGCCCTGCAGAACCCTTTCAGCTGTTTGACAGTATATGTCTCCAACAGGGCTAGGTCAAAATATCCAGCTTGAGACACGTTGAGTGAGGATTTTAGTTAAAAATTGTCAGGAAAAACAAAATTGCAGAAAAAGAGAAAAAATCAAGTAGACCTTCAACTGTGGGTAGGTAGTAAATGCTTAGCTACTGTATGTCACTGCACAAATACAAGTCCTATCCTCACCGCTGATCACCAATGTTAGAAATGGGGTCTTTGGTTGGCAGTCAGGTTACCCATTGTCCAAACAAGGATGCTCACTCTAGTCAGGGTAAGTCACACACAATCTAAATTATCCTCTGCCCACCCTCTGGTAGCTTGGCACTGAGCAGTCAGGCTTACCTTAGAAGGCAATGTGTAAAGTATTTGTGCAATAAATCATACAATAAAACCATATAGCACCACAAAAATACACCACACAGTGTTTATATATATATATATATGATAATATGCAGGTCAAAACGATTAAAATGCAATAAGTAAATGTTGAGATATCACTGTAAAAGTGATATAAAGTGTCTTAAGTCTTTTAAAAGCAATCAAAGTCTCTTTCAAGCACAAAGTACCTGGTTCACGTGAAAAATCTCTGCAAAGAACCACAGAGGAGGAGATGCGTGGAAACAAAGGGGTGCGCGTCGATTTCTTGGGCCGCACACGCAATGCGTCATTTAGTTTTCATGCAGGGACGGCTGTGCGTCGATTTCCAGCGCTTGCTCGTGGATCCTCTTTGGGTTGCAGGGATTTTGGATGCCCCAGAGATGATGCGTGGATTTCCTGTGCTGGCAGGATGAAGTCACAGGAGCTGGGTCGATTCGGTGGGCATTGTGTTGAATTTTCTACTGCATGGCAGGTGCTGGGTTGATTCCTCTCTGGAAGTCGGACTGCGTTGTTCCGGCTCGGCTGGGCGTCGATTCGGTGGGCCATGCATCTAATTTTCGGTTGCTACGCTTTTCACCGCAGTGCAGGCTGTGTGTCATTTCTGGCAGGCTGTGCGTCGAATTTCGCCCCACAAGGAGTCCTTCTTGTAAAGATGAAGTCTTTTTGGTCCTGATACTTCAGGGAACAGGAGGCAAGCTCTATCCAAGCCCTTGGAGAGCACTACTTTGACACAGCCCGAGAGCAGCAAGGCAGCAGGAAAACAGCCAGGCAGCAGTTCTTCACAGAAAGCAGACAGGTGAGTCATTTGGGCAGCCAGACAGTTCTTCTTGGCAGGATGCAGGTTCTGGTTCAGGTTTCTTCTCCAGGAAGTGTCTGAGTTGGTAGGGGCACAGGCCATGTTTAAATACCCAAATGTGCCTTTGAAGTGGGGGAGACTTCAAAGAGTGGCTTAGAAGTGCACAAGGTCCCAGTTCAATCCTGTCTGCCATGGTCCCAGTAGGGGGTGTATCAGTGCTTTGAGTGAGGGCAAGCTGCTGTCCTTTGACATGCAAGTGTCAGGCCCTCCACCCTCCCAGCCCATGAAGACCCATTCAAAATGCAGATGTATGCAAGTGAGGCTGAGTATCCTGGGTTTGAAATGTGTCTGAGTGAGCGCACAGGGGAGCAGCCAGCCAGAAGGCACAGAAGGATTTAAGTGCAGAGAAATGCTCACTTTCTAAAAGTGGCATTTCTAAAATAGTAATATTAAATCCAACTTCACCAGTCAGCAGGATTTTGTATCACCATTCTGGCCATACTAAATATGACATTCTGACTCCTTTCATATCAGCAGCTACCACTCAAACAATGTATGAGGGTGAGCCCCAATGTCAGCCCATGAAGAGAGCAGGCCTCACAGCAGTATCAAAAAGAATTTAGGAGTTTTACACTATCCGGACATGCAAACTACACAGGTACATGTCCTGCCTTTTGCCTACACAGCACCCTGCCCAGTGGGTTACATAGGGCATACCTTAGGGGTCACATATATGTAGAAAATGGGAGTTTTAGGCTTGGCAAGTACTTTTAATTGCCAAGCCGAATTGGCAGTGAAACTGCACACACAGGCCCTGCAATGGCAGGCCTGAGACAAGGTTCAGGGGCTACTTAAGTGGGTGGCACAATCAGTGCTGCAGGTCCACTAGTAGCATTTTATCTACAGGCCCTGGGCACCTATAGTGCACTCTAATAGGGACTTGTAAGTAAATTAAATAGTCCAGTTGGGTATGATCCAATGTTACTATGTTTAAAGGGAGAGAGCATATGCACTTTAGCACTGGTTAGCAGTGGTAAATTGTGCAGAGTCTTTGAAGCAGCAAAAACAGTATCTAAAAAGTGGAGGGAGGCAGGCAAAAAGTTAGTGGTGACCACCCTAAGACTGTTAGGTCTAACAAGTGGTATTTAGTGTGCTATGCAATTTTAAAGCAGGCAGTAACATGCAATAACAGGACGGAATAAAAGGAAGCCCGAGGCTTTACAATGTAGCAAAATAGCAAAAAACAAGTATTTGCAATGCAATGGGTCTCGTGTTTGCTTAAGTTAGAGCTATTAGGGACTTTTCATGCCACTTAAATTGAAAATGAAAAGTAAAACAGTTGACATAAGTGAGCCAATTCAAAGCACCATGGCTGCCATGAGCGTGGGAGTGAAGGAGAGACACAAAAAGAAAAAGAAGTTTGCTCACAGTCAAACGTATCGATAATCGTGCAATTATCCATGTAACAGGGGCCGTCTGCAAGGTGGTAACAAAACTGTCCACAAGAGTGGACAAACGTAAAGCATTTACCAATGAGAAGAAAGGATTTTTGAAAGGCAAGCCCAGGAATGAGTGAAAGTGATGGGCGTGCAGTGGGTGTGGCTAAAAGCCCACAATACTTATAACAGGTCAAAGCATGCGCGTTCAACCTAATAATGCCTGTCTCCAGAGATTTGCACATTATTCCAGATTTTAATGCAACATTTCACTACACAAACACTCCCATAGCACACAAAAGACAATTTACATAAAGTGTAAACTGGTGAAGAAATGAAGCAGATTTTTGCAGTTTTATGATGCTTCCGTTGTAGATGATGGAGCAAACAGGTAGTCCATATCACTTACATGTTTTTGTACGAAGGCAAAAATAAAAATATCGCGAATCATTTAAATATACATCATTTGCTTCCTTGCCAGGTTAATATTCCTTGTAGGCAAAGAAGAATCCTGACCCGTGAGAAGAAATTATTATACAATTAAACAAACTAACTTTACATTTTTATTCTGCTTTCTCACTAATAATAAACAAAGCAAATCTATTTTGCCACAAACTTGCTTTCACCTTTCACATTTGAAAGCAGAAAAAATTTAGTTGTCCTATTCTCTCTTTGTAACCATAAAATAGATTTAATTAACTTATTTTTGCCTTAGTAAAAAACAATATGTCTTTGTAGCAGCACAAACCTGCCTCTTACTCAAGATCAAAACGATGCAAACCATTTAACTTATGTGACATTATCAGCGCAGTTGAGTGCTACAACGATCCCGTGGCTAACGACAACATCTGCATGTCTTCCCACTCCAGTATGGAATAGCGATGAATCAGCTATGTTGCTGATGCCCTATTCTGGTGTTCACACACCCCTGAACCTGAGAGAACATGGTCAGAACTTGCAGCTGCCAACGTGAAGCTCAATGAAGCGCCAAAGAAGAAGAGCCAGCACGTCTGTCAACCAATCATAGACAGTGAAACTCCTGGATTCATGGTATTGGTGCCATTCGATTAATCTAGTGCCACATCAACAACATAAATCTGACGTCACTTCCGTTATTGCATAGCGAAGACATTAGAGCGACACAACAGGCAAATGTAAACTGTTTCCTCATCTCCTTGGTGTTCAGGACAACAGAGATGCTGGCTCATTTACATGAGTGGCACATACTTTCAGCTTGCAAGATGAACTAAGTGCAGTTGTGCGAAGATATTACAAGCAGAGTTCTGGAAGAGAAAAGAAAGATGTCTCGACGGCCAATAACCAACAGGGGTAACAAATCCAGTAAGGGACAATGATAGTGCCTCAAATCTTGAGCAACTTTCACCCTGTCTCCAAATCTCATATTCTGGCATGAGCCACGAGCGCTGCTGCTGCCAGGATTTAGCTTAGGGGTTCAGAGTTGTGTAGCTTGAACTACTTTTGGGAGTTATGGACTGTGTGCTTCTGGCAACCCTCACAATGTGCTGCCTTCAAGATAACCAATTTTGTTTTTCTCACACATGCTTGAGTAGCAAATATATTCATTCTGTCCAGCGGGTTAGCATATATCAGTAAGCGACTCTGTTGCCTGCGTGCTTGCTTGTTTTCTTTGTTTGGTACCAACGTGATGTGACTACCGTCAGGCGCGACTCCTCCGCTAGAGCCGAAAAGCATTGCCCCCTGCCAGCAGCAGCAGCTGCAAAACTTTTACAATAACGATAATAAACCATGGTTATTAACGTTTACTTGTAAAAGGGACAGGGCGACAGGTGAAGACAGGGACTGAGGGGGGAGTTCACAGCACTCCCTCAAAGTGCACATACATGTTTGGCTAGTCGTCTTGGGCCAGCCAAAAACACATTGGCACAAAGCTCTCTCCAACCTGGCGCTGTGTTGCCGGTTGGTGAGAGCAGACACAGGCTCCCAGTCTGCCTGGGCGCACCCTAGCTTGGCGCTCCGACCAATCCAAACATTGCTGTCATGCCGCCAGCAGCATTCAGATGAGCCGCAGGGCAGGCTAAGAGCCTGTGCCTGGGGCTGGAGTGAGGGCAAGAGGAGCGGCCCGGTGGTGGCGAGGTAAGTGGTTTTTGTTTTATTAATTTATTTTTTTCTCTCCCCGACATGCACCACCCACCCACTAAGGGCCATATTTATACTCTGTTTGCGCCGGATTTGTGTCGTTTTTTTTTACACAAATCCGACGCAAAACTAACTCCATATTTATACTCTGGCGTTAGACGCGTCTAGCGTCAAAGTTCATGGAGTTTGCGTCATTTTTTTGCGTGGACACCTTCCTTGCGTTAATGATATGCAAGGTAGGCGTTCCCTACTAAAAAATGACTCAGAGGCATGTGCGTTGTATTTATACTCCCAGGCAAAAATGACGCCCGGGAGTGGGCGGGTCCAAAAAAATGACGTCCAGCCGCGTTTGCGTCATTTTTTAATGCCTGCTCAGGGCAGGCGTTAAGGGACCTGTGGGCTCGGAAGGAGCCCAGAGGTGCCCTCCCATGCCCCCAGGGACACCCCCTGCCCCCCTTGCCCACCCCAGGAGGACGCCCAAGGATAAAGGGACCCATCCCAGGGAAGTTAAGGTAAGTTCAGGTAAGTATTTTTTTTTTTTTTTTGTGGCATAGGGGGGCCTGATTTGTGCCCCCCTACATGCCACTATGCCCAATGACCATGCCCAGGGGACAGAAGTCCCCTGGGCATGGCCATTGGGCAAGGGGGCATGACTCCTGTCTTTGCTAAGACAGGAGTCATTTCAATGGGGGTTGGGAGTAAAAACAAACGTCGCAATTCGGGTTGAGGCGAAAATGTTGCCTCAGCCTGACTTGCCCCATTTTTTGACGCCCAAGCTCCATATTCCCCTACGCCGGCGCTGCCTGGTGTAAGTCATTTATTTTGATGCACACCAGGCAGCTCCGCCGTCTAACGCCGGCTAACGTCATTGAATAAATACGGCGCCCGCATGGCGCTTCAGAATGGCGTTAGCGGGCGTTAACTTTTTTGACGCTCAACTGCGTTGGCGCAGTTGTGCGTCGAAAAGTATAAATATGGCCCTAAATGCGCTGCTCCTGACTACAGTGCATGTGACTTGCAGCGTAATTTCCTTTACTTTGTCCTTGGACGCCAGCTGTCCGATGGAAGCTTATGTAAGCCCCCCTGGTAGAGGTGTCCATGGGCAGCCCTTTGATAAGTGAAGGGGTTCACTGTAGAAAATGTACGTGTCTGGCAAAGGGCTTAATTTGTAAAAGAATAACTGCTGGTGCCCAAATTATGCTTAGGAGCCAGGTCTCGTCCCTCCGAATGTCAGGGCTTCCGAATATCATGGCAGAACGGTCGTTTTGTTAGATTGAAAAAGCTTTATTTAATCATTTCAGCAAAAGTACATCTTAGTAAAAATGTCTAATATATAGAACATATAGATAATAGAGAACAAAATAAAGTAACAAAAATGTAAAAACTCTTCTCAGGCTTAGAGTAAAGAAAAATAATTGCACTATATAATTTTAGATCAATAAAAGTATTCATGCGGAAAAAGTACTTAATGTCGTGATTTATATTTTTTATTTTGTGAAAAAGGGAAAAAAGAGGGTAGAAGACAGAGAAGAAGAAAGAAAGGAAGGGAGAAAGAAAGAAAGAGGCTTTACACTCTTGATTTCACCCCATGCTCTTTGATCCACCACAATACACGTCATGCCCTTCTGTGGCACTCTTACAAGTTCTTTTTTATTTCTTGATTCCTAGCTCACATTAAGAACTGCCTGGCTCAAACTGAAATATGACTATAGAGTCAGCAAGTCAAATGAAAGCACGAGGGTCTATGGTTCAAGTCTCGTTCTTGTGTTTCAAGCGTATTCCGCAGAGATTCTGGGGAATCAGATGAAGAATTATCTGTATCTTTTTTGCATCCCTTGTAGGCATATTTCTCGGATTCACATGAAGAAATGTAGCAACTTGGAGGGCACTTTAAAAAAGAAGAGGCAAAGCAATATTCTGAAAAAAGAAAGGGGAAATCAACAGTTTTAGTAATGACGACCCCACTGTAGTGTGCCACGTTGACACATATACATGTTCGAACATATTTTTATAGTCTACATTGTTGATTTTAGTATTGAATGCAGTTCAGCACTGCTCATTGTAGTGCACATATATTTATTCAAGCATGTATATATAATTTTAGTGCCAAATTTGAACCTGCTTATGTTGCACGTGTATAATTTGCTCACTTTTCAATATCCAGCTGACAGTGATGTTTGGACAGGAATGGTCCTCCTCAGAGTACCTCACTGCACAAATCTGGTATGTTATTTTTTACTTTGGTATAAGCTTCACACATATCTAATGTGTCTGCAGAGTTGCAGAGTCCTAGGCCTGTCCCTTGACATGAGCAAGGCCCTGAATCAGTCTTGAGACCTTGAGGAATGCACCAAGTGGACCCTTATTCTAGAGTTATGGGTTTAGTATTTAGAGTGGTGGTGGTAGCATACTCTGTTTTGTGAAGCCACAGCCATGACTAGACCTTTTTCTCTGTGTTAGTAGAATTGACACCTACTGGTGCACTTAAATAAAGGTCAGCTTTTGTGTTGCTAACCTAGATGCTAGAACAAACATCCCAGGTGTCGGTTGTGCTCGTTTATGTGTGTGGCCTGCTTGGCATGTGCATGGTATGGATGATTGAACTGGAATAATCGAGGCCTGTGGAATCCATTGTGGGTGTTCCAAGGAAGACCTAGTGCATAAACTAGAAGTGAAGTTGTTTTCCTTGATAGTAAAAGTGTATTGCTGGCATTCTTGAAACAGGAAGGAGGATACTTAGTCAGTAACGTGAGGGAAAAAAGAGCCAGGACTCCTTTAGAAATCCAATTTGCCCTTTTCCTTTTGATAAGGATCAGACAAATAATCATTGGCTTCCGACAGCCAAAAATGTAGCCTTTCTTATATCACCAAAGGGCTCGGAATTCCATACCAGTGAATCTTCATTACACCACTGACCATTTAGTGTCCAGAAACATCTTAAAACTTCAGTTACACAATGTGGTATCCCAGTTCGTCTATGTTGCTTGATGATTGTTCCGGTCTTGCGGTGATTGTCCCATGATGATTGCTGCTGAGTTATTTCCTCATTCCATTGTCTTTGTGAAATGTGGAATAAATGTTGTACCAGGTGTCCGATGGTGTCTGATGTGTTTGATTATGAGTTCTGCCTTGTCTTGTTCATCATAGGCATGGCTAATATTCTGTAATGCAAGAGGAGAGTCCTGATGATATGTGCAATTATGTCAGCTAGATACATTGAAAATATAGTAGGGTTGCTTCACTACCCCTTGTTGGATACTATGGATTATATTAGGTGTCACTGAACATTATAGGGATAATTTAACATTTGACAACCCATCCATACCACCTTCCTTGGAGCTGGACTATTCTGCTGTGATACCTATTTGACAAATTATCATTGGCTAGCTATGGCCAAATATGTAGCCTTTAAAAATATGTCTATCTGCACCTAAGTCATATATGGACGGAAGAGAGAATTCATTAAATAAATTATCATTCCTTACATGCTCTTTTCTTTCTCAAATCAGAGAAAGCACATCTGCTTGAGATCCCTAAAATAGGTAAAATATTTCATAGCAGTCATTCCTTTTATTATATCACCAAAAGGACTATGAATTCCATACCTGTGAATCTTCATTGCACAATTGACTGTTTAGGTTTCCAGGAAACTTCTTAAAACTTTATTTACACAATGAACTATCATAGCAGTTCTGTAATCTCCTTCCAGGACTGTGGCTCCGGAAAACCATATGGGTAGCTGCTCACTACGTGAAACTCCGTAAACATATGTAGCAGAAGCACCACACCCACTGTATGGTCTTGGGCTGGTCACCAAATATGAACATTATTGTTGGTGTGGTGGGCACTCACCAGAATAGGTGATGCTTTCGCAATTGGAAGCCTATTGTGACTGGTTCATAGTTCCTGCCCCACATAGCCATTACTCAAGGCACCCTGTCCATCTCTCCCTTTAGGAATCTAACGTCTTGTCCCTGCACCTCCCACCCCAAGACATTGTCAGTTGCCATGCTAGTCGTTCAATACTCCTTGACACTGTTCATTCCACTCTTAGACAACTCTGACCCCCTTGACATAGCCAAGGCCTACACATTCTGTAGCCTCATTACAGATGCTCCCAGAAGACTTGCAGGTATCCCTGAAGTTGAAATCCTCATTATTACTGCCAAACTTTCTGCCTTCCTCCTTCTCTTTTTCTGACCTCATTTTTGCTGGCTTAAGGAGTCTGCACACTTTCCCACTGCTAATCAGTGCTAAAGTACATATGCTCGCTCCTTAAAACATGGTGACATTGGCTCATACCTAATTGGCTTATTTAAATTACTTGTAAGTCCCCAGTAAATTGCACTACATGTGCCCAGGGACTGTAAATTAAATACTAGTGGACCTGCAGCACTGGTTGTGCCACCCACGTAAGTAGCCCTTAACCATGTCTCAGGCCTGCCACTGCAAGGCCTGTGTGTGCAGTTTCACTGCCTCTTTGATTTGGCATTTAAAAGTACTTGCCAAGCCTTAAACTCTGCTTTTCCTACATATACGTCACACCTAAGGTAGACCCTAGGTAACCCATAGGGCAGGGTGCCATGTAGGTAAAAGGCAGGACATGAACATGTGTTTTCTACACATCCTAGTTTTGTAAAACTCCTAAATTTTTACACTGCTGTGAGGCCTGTTCCTTTTATAGGATAGCATTAGGGCTACCCTCATATACTATTTGAGTGGTAAATCCTGGTCTGAAAGGAGTAAACAGGTCATATTTAGTATGGCCAGAATGGTAATAGAAAATCCTGCTTATTGGTGAAGTTGGATTTAATATTACTATTCTACAATGCCACTTTTAGAAAGTGAGCATTTCTCTACACTTAAATTCTTCTGACCCTTACAATCCACGTCTGGCTGGGTCAGTTGACAGCTCCCTCGTGCATTTCATTCAGAAAACCCCAAACACAGGATTCTCAGTCACACCTGCACACATCTGCATACTGAATGGGTCATCCTGGGCTGGGAGGGAGGAGGGCCTGACACTTACAAGTCAAAGGACAGTGGCCTGCCCTCACACAATGGACAGCCAACCCCCCTACTGGGACCCTGGCAGACAGGATTGAACTGAAAGGGGACCGTGTGCACTTCTAAGCCACTCTTTGAAGTCTCCGCCACTTCAAAGGCACATTTGGGTATATAAACTGGGTCCCTGACCCTCCCAACTTAGACACTTCTTGACAAGATACCTACTGGGAAAGGAACTCTGAACCAGAACCTGCAACCTGCTAAGAGAAGCTACCTGGTTGCCCAAAGGACTCACCTGACTGCTTTGCTGTAAAGGAACGCTGCCTTGCTGTTGCCCTGCTGCCTGGCTGCCCTCTGTCTCTTTCCAAGGGCTGAGATTGAGCTTGCCTCCTGTTTCCTGAAGTCTCAGGGCCAAAAAGACTTCATCTCTGCAAAGAACTCCTTGTGTGGCGAAAATCGACGCATACCCTGCCAGAATTGTCGCACGGCCAGCAGAATCCTTGCACAGCCTGCCCTGCGGTGAGAAAATCACCACATCGCCAAACCGGAACTCCCCGAGTTGAGAGCGACGCAGCGCTAGCGCTGCGACTGGAACTTCGATGCACAGCCCACCAGATTGACGCATCGCCGAGTCGGAACAACACAGCCTGACTTCCTGCGAGAAGTCGATGCAGCGCCTGCCGTGAAGCAGAAATTGCCCCGCATCGCCCATCGGATCGATGCAGCTCCTGTGACTTCATCCTGCATGCCCAGGATTTCTCTACATCATCCCCGGGGCATCCAAATACCCTGCAACCTGAAGGGGATCCAAGCGTGCTTGCCGGAAATTGATGCAAAGCCCTTGATGCGTGGAAAAGCATTGACACATGGTCTGTGTGTGCCCGGAGAAAACAACGCACACCTCCCTGTTTTCCACGCATCTCCTCCTCTGCGGTTACCACCTTGCGGATAATTTCGATGCAAACCAGCTACTTTGTGTTTGCTAGAGACACTAATTGCTTTTTAAGAACTAAAGACTCTATTTATCATTACAAAAGTGATATTTCAACTTGTATTTATGAAACCTTGATAGGTTTGATCTTAATCTACTCAGATAAATATTCTATATTTTTCTAAACCGGTATGGCATATTTGTATGGTGTTATACTGTGTTATTGCATGATTTATTACACAAATACTTTACACATTGCCTTCTAAGTTAAGCCTGACTGCTCTGTGCCAAGCTACCAAAGGGTGGGCACAGGATACTTTGGATTGTGTGTGACTTACCCTGACTAGAGAGAGGGTCCTTTCTTGGACAGGGGGTAACTTGACTGCCAACCAAAGACCTAATTTCTAACAGTGCGCCGACAAGTCATCCTTGGAACGCATTATGTCGTAGGGCGCTTATTATGAGTTTGGGGTTGGACCGCCAGACCGCCATGTTTGTGGTCCCAAAAATACTGCCATGGTTGCGGTCTCTCATAGTGCCTTATTATGAGTAACATAGGCAGGACCACCAACCAAAAAAGGAAGACTGACAGTGGCATGGAACCCTGGAAATAGGTTGTTCAAACTCCAGCACCGTCAGTCCCACAACCAACCACTAACCATATTACAAGTCCAAAGTTGCAGTGGCGGACACCCATGGCAGTCAGCCAATGGCGGTCCAAACTACGGCGATTTGTGGTTACCAAAGTAATACACAATGTCACATTGGATGGATTTTGAAAACAACACAGCTGACACACATTGCCGCACTCAATACACCTGCAAATCACACTATAAAACATATCCCTTCACACAGCACAATCCTTTGCATTTTCACTGCACGACCCAGCAAGACAGAGTGGATAAAAAAATTAAGCACCATAGAATAGGCACCCCTGCAATTTTTTGTGAACATTCCATACCACACACATTTGACACCCTTTTGCACCACCCCTCCTTTGTAAGTTACTGTCACCTGTAACAATTTTTTTAATCAACCATGGTATGTATCAAAGATCCATGCTTCACTGATGAAGAGTTTAGAGTCATGGTGGATGAAATCATAAGAGTAGAGCCACAATTGTTCGGAGCCCAAGTACGGCACACTCCTCTCAGTAGGAAAATGGATATGTGGAATAGGAAAGTAGACAGAATGAATGCTGTAGGCCCCATCTTGTGCACAAAGGAGGACATCAGGAAGAAGTAGTACAACCTCAGGGGCAAGGTCTGTTCCCTGGTTTCCAGGCACCAGCTGCAAGCCAAGAAGACTGGTGGTAGCATTCCCACTCCTCATTTACAATTCCATCCATGGGAAGAGAAAGTCCTGCCATCCTGCATCCTGAGGGCTTCACAGGAATACCTGGAGAGTGGAGTCTGATAACTTACAACACAAAACTTTTCACCAAAACGTAAAGTCATGCATGCTCATAGTTCCCCTTTTTCCACCTTCACTGTCAGTTCACTTACCAGCTCAGTGTTCAGCTGTCCAAAGACTCACCTGCAAATACAACATTTTTATAGTGTGTTTAGTACAGGGACTGACATGACTATTAAGGCCAGGAGGCACAGTTAGTATCACTGCACTCAGCCAGCCCAGTCTCCTGGGCTCTAAAGCCCCCTGTTTCTCACCTCACAATTGAAGTGTACTCACCAGGAAGGATAACATTTGTATAGCGGTTGTAGTACAGGGACTGATACAAATGCTAAGGCCAGGAGACACTGTTACTATCACTCAACTCAGCCAGCCCAGTGTCCTCTTCTCCAAAGACCAATATTTGTGAACTGCCAATTGAAGTGTACTCACTTGGGAGCATAACATTTGTATAGTGGGTGTAGTACAGAGATTGACGTGACTGCTAAGGCCAGGAGGCACTGTTACTATCACTCTACACACCAGTCCAGTGTTCTCTTCTCTAAAGGCTCCTGTTTGTCAACTCCCAATTGAGGTGTACTCACTTGGGAGCATAACATTTGTATAGTTGGTGAAGCACCGAGACTGACATGACTGCTAAGGCCAGGAGGCACTATTACTATCACTACACGCAGCCAGCCCAGTGTCCTCTGCTCTACAGACCCCTGTTTGTCAACTTCCAATTAAAGTTTTCTCACCTGGGAGGATAACATTTGTGTAGGATGTGCAGATTAGGGACTGACATGACTGCTAAGTCCCGGAGGCACTGTTTCTGTAACTCCACACACCAGAACAGTGGTCACTTGTCCAAATACATTTGTTAGTGAACTTGCAATTGAAGTGTGCCCAATAGGGGGAGAACATTGCTTAAGTGGGTGTACTAAAGTTAATGACATGAATGCAACTCATAGTAGGCACTTTGGGGGTGATTCTAACTTCGGCGGGCGGCGGAGGCCGCCCGCCAAAGTTCCCCCACCAAAATACCACTCCGCGGTCGAAAGACCGCTGAGGGTATTTTGGGATTTGCCCTGGCCTGGCGGGCGGCCGCCAAAAGGCCACCCGCCAGCCCAGGGCAAATCAACCTTCCCACGAGGACGCCGGCTCAGAATTGAGCCGGCATAGTGGGAAGGTGCGACGGGTGCAGTGGCACCCGTCGCTTATTTCTGTGTCTGCATAGCAGACACTGAAATACTTTGTGGGGCCCTCTTACGGGGGCCCCGCGGCACCCCCTACCGCCATCCTGTTCCTGGCGGGAGACCCGCCAGGAACAGGATGGCGGTAGGGGGTGTCAGAATCCCCATGGCGGCGGAGCGCGCTCCGCCGCCATGGAGGATTCTGCAGGGCAGCGGGAAACCGGCGGGAGACCGCCGGTTTCCCGCATCTGACCGCGGCCGAACCGCCGCGGTCAGAATGCCCTGCGGGGCACCGCCGGTCTGTCGGCGGTGCTCCCGCCGACCCTGGCCCCGGCGGTCTCAGACCGCCGGGGTCAGAATGACCCCCCTTATCTGTAACTCCAAACACCAGCACAGTGTACCCTTCTCCAAAGATCATTGTTTGCCAAAGACAAATTAAGTTTACTCACCTGAGGGAATAGCATTTGTCATATATTAAGGAGTAGTAAAAGTGACATGACTGCAACTCCCAGTAGGCACTGTTCCCTCAACTCCGAACACCAGACCAGTGTTGTCTCCTCAACATACCACTGTGCCTCCAATCCCTATTGAAGTGTACTCACCTGTGAGGATACCATTTGTGCAGTGTGTGTGGTACAGGGAGTTACATGACTGCAACTCTCAGGAGGCTGTCTGACTGCCACTCCAACCACCAGTCCAGTGTCCTCTTCTCCAAAGACTCATGTTTGAGAAATCACATTAGAAGTGTAATCACCTGTGGGGATGGCATTTCACAAGTATATATAGTAGAGGGAGTGACATGACTGCCAAGGTCAGGAGGATCTGTCTCACTAACTACAAACACATGCCTAGTGCACACTTGTCCAAATACCCATGTTTGTTAACTCACAATAGAAGTTTACTCTCTTGAGAGGATAACATTTGGCTAGTGTTGGCAACTTGTAGGAGTGACCTGAATGTAAATCTCAATGGGTCCTGTTCTGCTGACTCCAATCACAAGCCCAGTGTCCACTTGCCCAATGCATCCGTCAGTGAACTCACAAATTAAGTTTATTCACCTGGGAGAATAACATTTGGCTAATGTTAGGAACTAGGGGAGTGATCTGAATGCAACTCCCAAAAGGCACTGTCCAAGTGATTTAAAAAAAAAGCAGTAGTGGTCACTTGTCCAAAAACCCTTGCCTGCTATCTCTCAATTGATGTATACTTACTCGGAGGGACACAGATACAGATCACGCTCAACTCAGAGATGTGGCTTGACCTTAGTTCCATCTTGATCAGCTATCCCAAGATGAAACTACTGAGAACAGGAAGTACAGCTCACCCAGTGTGCTACATAATTGATTAACAAGGCCTCGAGATGCTTCCCCATAATGGTATTGGCTGCAGACACATTCACAATGCACTGACCACATGATGACTCCAAGCATATATACAACAAACTTCTGGGTCACCTGCATAACAATCAACAGGCCTCAAAATGGTCAAAGCCACATCCTGCCCAGCCACTGTTTTCCCTGTACTGGTGGTAAGATGGCATTCTTTGCCCATCCTCCCAAGTGCTAATGGACTGCTAAATGCAGCAGGAGTCCCAAGGCGTGATGGGCCAGGTACTTTCCGAACTCCGGGATATGAAGCAGCTGCAGAGGGACATTCAGGGGGATATGCTTTAATAGTGGGAGGCCACCAATATCAACCTGGCCTTCATAACAGGGGTGTTGAGGGACATTCATAGAACCCTGATTAGGGATTGTTAACAATACCCTACCCCTCTCTTTGATGCAGCAACACCAGGCCCTTCTCCATTGGTGCCAGCCACTGCAAGGGAGGTCCTGCCAGGGGAGGAACCCACTATAGGCAGCCCTGCCTCTGTAGCAGCAGCTTCCCCCCACACAAACGGGGACCCCCAGCTAAGAATTCAGAAGGTACAGATGGTCAGACACTGACCACTACCGGCAAGTGACCTCTTCCTGAAGGAATTCCTTTGTGTCTCACAGATTCACTCTGTGACTGTCCTTCAACCAACTTCCATTTCCTTAGGTAGGAGTACACTGGACTTTTGACTAACAATGCTGTGGCGTCTACTACAATTTTTCATCCACCATGACTGAATGCTTCACTTTTCTGTTCCGTCATGTCCCTTACTTTTTATTCTATGCACAAATTCACAATAAATACCACCTATCGCAAAGTATGTGTCTGCTTGCTTCTGTTTCAATAATTGCTATGTAGAGATTTAAGACCATGTGTAGCAAAGGATGAAGACACAAGATACTAGTTCAAGGAGGGATGTGCTACAGGTACAGTGTCCTGCTAAGGATTACAACCAACACACAGAAACACATTGGTACAAGTGCCTGGTTACATAAAACAAGTTATTACACTGTACTGCACACTGCGCTGTCATGGCCAAGAATGGCTGACTCATATTGTGTTAAGATAGATAAGTCAAGGTACAGTACCCCAGACCACAGAAGGAAGGGTCTTGTCAGACATTGGCCCTCATTACAACCCTGGCGGTAAATGCCGCATACCGCCGTGCTGACGACCGGCAACATACCGTGACCGCAGCGGTATTCTGCTACGGGTATTATGACCCACACTGATAAAACCGCCACTATACAGACACCCACACAAGTCTGCCACACCAAAGGTCAGTGATAAACTGGCGATAGCAAAACGCACACTAAACCATCGGTGGGACACACCGCTGCACTCAAGATACACACACATTTACAAACCACCAACACATTGGACAATTCAAACCACACACACCTGACACACATACACACACCACACCCAAACACTCACACCACTATAAAACACACACACACATTACCCACAAACCTTTCAATTAAAAAAAAGATTGCCAACAGAGAGAGACACAAGCCAGGAGCACCCACTCAATCTGAGCCACAGAACACCATCACCCATACACCATCCATGCACCTAACAGCACACACTCCAACACATCACCCTGCACACCCTCACACATACCACTCACACTACACCCATGGCACCACAAAGACACCCCAGGTTTTCAGAGGAGGAGCTAAGGGTCATGGTGGAGGAAATCATCCGGGTAGAGCCACAGCTATTTGGATCACAGGTGCAGCAGATGTCCATTGCGAGGAAGATGGAGCTATGGTAGAGGATCGTGGACAAGGTCAACACCACGGGACAGCATTCAAGAACAAGGGAAACACACTCATGCACAAGATGGCACACACAGATACATTAACACTGCATTTGCATCCTCACAGGACCCATACTCAATGTCACCCGAGAGGAGATGCCAGCTACATCCAGTCCCCCCCTGAAGATGCCCACAGTGACGACAGCAGCTCTGCATGCCTGGATCAGGATGGTTAACCTGGCCCATCCAGGACCTCTGGACAGTTTGTTCCCCTGCCACAGTCCCAACCCACCACAGAGCCTCCCCCCCTCAGGAAACACCAACACAGCACCCAGCGGGCCCATGCCACTGTCCCCAGGACACGTCAATCAGCAGTGTGTCCACCACTACAGGGACCCCAGGCAACCCCACAAACAGGACGATCAGGGACCTGGGGTCAGTGGCAGTGGGCATACGGTTCAGGGGACAGAGGCACAGGACAACAGGGAAGCTGGGAGGACTGCTGTGTGACAGGGGGGGGAGAGGCCCAGGGAACCCACTCTCCACGAGGCACTCTCCAACATCCTGGGAGAATACCACCATTCGCAGGAGACCATGGGCCAGATACTGGCCATGTTGCAGGAGACCCAGCGGCTGCAGGAGGGACAGTACCTGGAGATCAGGGAGGACCTCAAACACATTTAAACCACCCTGGTCACCATTGCAGGGGTGCTGGCTGACATGGGCAACACCATGAGGGAGGCAGTGGCACACCAACAGGCCCCTGACACTAGCCAAACCGATAAACAGCCTTCCACCTCCGCCGCCGCTAGTGGACAGGAGGCCCGCCACAGGAACAACAGGCCACCAGCACCCCACCCCATGCAGAAGGATAACCACCCCGTAAATGCTCCCTGCGATCCAAGCAGAAGCCACAGAACATTGCCAACACCCCCTCCAGGAAATAAGACTCTCCTGATTGTTACCCTTCTGTCCCACTCTGTCACCCTGTCCACCTTGAACTGCCATTACTCCCCTTCCTATGCCCCATTGGACAATGCACCTGTGATACCAAGAGACTGGACTCTACCCTGGACTTTCCTCCACCATCAGCCCAGCCCATTGCACATCCCCCTCTACTTATGAGCCTGTAAATAAACACCCTTGGAACAAATACTAATTTGGAGTCTGTCAAATGATTCAAATATGGATTAGTTCAACATTATCATAGCATTGTAAGTCAAATGTACATTTAAATATACTTTGGAATGACCTTTGGTGGGCAGCAGTACACATAGCAGAAGCCAGAGTAGGGCACACAGATCTGAAAATAGAGATGCCAAAGGGTACAGTCAATGGCCATAGACATAGGGAAACAGGCTGCCATGTACAATATCCAATAGAAAACTGAAAAGTAAAGTGAAGCTACAGTGTCTTACCTGTGTGTCACTGGAAGTACTGCTGAATTATATTGCTTCTGTTGTCAACATCTTCTTCCTCTGCCTCCTCTTCCTCACTGTCCACAGGCTCCACCGCTGCCACAAGACCATCTCCAGGCACATCCTTCTGCAGAAAAGGCATCTGGCGTCTCAAGGCCAGGTTGTGCAACATGAAACATGCAACGATGATCTGGCACACCTTCTTGGGTGAGTAGTACAAGGATCCAACTGTCAGATTGAGGCACCGGAACCTGGCATTCAGGAGGCCGAAGGTCCTTTCAGTAATCCTCCATTACAATGACGCCCGTGTGCCTCCTTGTAACATTCCTCTGCCCTTGTCCTGGCATTCCTCACTGGGGTCAGTAGCCATGAGAGGTTAGGGTAACCATAGTCACCTGCAAATATCGAGGGACGACTGTTAGACACACACAACTCTTAGGGACAACCCCATACCCAGGCACCTACTTATACTGTGTGGGGACCTTGGGCTCACCTCCAAGCCACACCCAATGCCTCTGGAGTTGGCCCATCACATATGGGATGCTGCTATTCCTCAAGATAAAGGCGTCATGCACAGAGCCGGGATATTTGGCATTCACATGGGAGATGTACTGGTCTGCCAAACACACCCTCTGTACAATCATAGAGTGATAGCTTTTTCTATTCCTGTAAACTTGTTCTTTTCTTCGGGAGAGTGGACAAATGCCACATGTGTACCGTCAATGGCACCAATAATGTTGGGGATATGTCCCAGGGTATAAAAGTCATCTTTCACTGTGGCCAAATCATCCACCTGGGGGAATACGAAGTAGCTGTGCATATGTTTCAGGCTGACAACACTCTGGTCAACATGTTGGAAAACATTGGCTGAGACATCCCTGATGCCATGGTCACTGTTGTCTGGAAGGAACCACTTGCCAGAAAATGGAGCACTGACAGGACCTTCACGAGAGGGGGATACCTGTGGGCTGGCGGATAGCTGACATCAGGTCTGGCTCCAATTGGGCACACAGTTCTTGGATTGTGGCACGATCAAGTCTGCAGGTTATGATAATGTGTCGGTCCTCCATTGTTGCAAGGTCCAGCGCGGGTCATTACACTGGAGGATGCCGCCATCTCATATTCAGCCTCAGCGGTTGAAGCCTATGGAATACAACGGTGAGCAGAGGGTCATATTCACAAACTATTGCACTAATGATGATTATTTTGCTTTACAGAACCAGTATGTGAATCCGACAATCTGTTGCTGTGCCAATGTCTGCTGTGACGCAGTTAAGTGCCATGCCCTGCGCCCACCTGAAATGGCGGCTGCCTGACCTGTGAGGAGGGACAAGTGGAAATGAGGTAATTCCGCTGTCATTGTGCGCCGTTGCAGTAGGCGGTCAAAGACCGCTGCGCAACCTCGCATTGGTTAGCATTGGGCCCTATGGGTTCCAGGAGCCAATGGCGATGTACGCCGGCGGTGACGGTATGCACCGCCGCAGACGTGACCACCATTTTCTATCTGTTTACTCACTTGCTACCTGACCTTCAACAGGAGAGGACCTATCATGCAATTGCTGCTGTGACCTGTGTCTGGAAGCGACAATGGCTCATGTGTCTGGAGAGAGGGCCCCTGCCTTCACTGTGGAGAAGTTGAAGTTGGATGGGGTCCTACAAAACTACACGTTACTCTACGGTCCTCCAGAGAAACAGGTGAGTACACTGTGAGCATGATGCGTGGGCCATGAATGTATGGAGTGCTGTGTGTGTAAGTCACATGTAGGGGGGGGGAGAAGCATCCTGGGCACAGTGCTGCATCTAAGGTGGTCAGTGTATGTGATTCAGGGGATGGGAGGGATCTGGTGGGTCATGAGTATGACAGTCCGGACGGTTGACTAATTCACTTTTCTGCTGTCTTTTCCATGCAGGTCAGCGCCCACCAGAAAAGGGGTATTTGGCGTGCCATCGCCAAGGAGGTGCGGACCCTGGGGGTCTTTGACAGGCGGAGCACCCACTGTCACAAAAGGTGGAAGGATCTGCGCCGCTGGGCAAAGAAGGTGACAAAAGCCCAGCTGGGGCTGGCCTCCCAACGAGGAAGGGGTGTCCGTCGCACCATGACCCCCCTGATGTTCCCATCCTGGCGGTGGCCTATCCGGAGTTAGATGGGCGCTTGAAGGCATCACAGCAGCCACAAGGGGGTGAGTACAGATTCAGAATCCTGACATTGTGCGCATTAAGAGTTACCAGGGCGAGGGATGTGGGCTATGGGTGCCCCAGGACAGGGTGATACTAGCAGGGTAGGTCCCTTGTTGGGCAGGCTCTGAAGCACTCCTACTCCAATAGTGTTAGTGGGCATCTACTACTGGGCAGGGTCCTGTGGGTTTCAGGTGTGCAGTCAATGGCGGTAGGCATTGTACACCATGGGCTGGTTACTATCTTAGTACATTTTTGGGCATGGCCTAGTGCATAGAGTTGCTCCCTGTGTGTTGTGTACACCAATGGTAGTGTTGTTGCTGGCATTGACCAAGTGTATCCTCAGTCTCCCCCCCCTTTTTGTTTTGTCACCCTGTCCTTGTGTGCATTAGCATCATCTGGCGGAGGAGCAGAGGCACGGAGGGAGCTGCATCCCACATGGGCCTCAAGGCCGAATCCACCGACGGTGAGGGCACCAGTGGGACGGAGGGCGAGGGGAGCACCACGACGGGAACAGGAGGGGAGACCACAGACAGCGGCTCCTCATCTGATGGAAACTTCCTGGCGGGGGCAAAGACCTCTGTGCCCACCCCAACAACAGGTACAGCTTCCACCCCACTATCAGCCCAGCCCTCCCAGCAACCCCTCAGTGTGTTTCCCGTGCCCGCTCACCCAGGAGGGTGTGCATCTCCTTTGCCACAGACACCTCAGGCCCTGCCCCAGTCAGGCCTGCTGACCCCAGTGAGGAGGCTATTGATCTCCTGAGATCCCTCACTGTTGGGCAGTCAACCATACTGAATGCCATCAATGGTGTTGAGAGGCATTTGCAACAAACAAATGCATACCTGGAGGGCATTCACTCTGGTGTGGCAGCCCAACAAAGAGCATTTCAGGCTCTGGCCTCAACACTGATGGCAGCCCTTGTACCTGTCTCTAGCCTCCCCCCTCCAACTTCCTCTACCCAGACCTAATCCCCTCAACCCCAACCTATCCCAAGCACACTGTCAGACCAGCAATCAGCCAGATCAACACCCAAAAGTGGCTCAGGCAAACACAAGCACCACACTTCATCTCACAGGCACTCACACAAGCACCATCCCCATGCAGACACACCGACATCCACTGCCTCCACTGTGTCCCCCTCCTCCTCCTCGTCCACCTCCCTCCCAGTAGCGTCTCCACTCACACCTGCATGCACTACATCCTCATTCACTACCTCCATCTGCAGCACACCCATCACAACACAACCCTCATGAGCAGTCACCACCCTCACATCCATTTACACGTCCCCTGTGTCCTCTCCCAGTGTGTCTGTGACCCCTCCTCCCAAAGCACACAAACGCAAGCACCCACCCACCCAACAGCCATCCACCTCACAACAGCATCCAGCTCATGCACCTGCACCCAAAGTCAGCAGACAGACACCTCCTACAACCACTCCCTCTTCCTCCACTCCCAAACCCTCTCCCTCTTCCCTGCCACAGTGTGTCTAAGAAGCTTTTCCTGGCAAACATTGACCTGTTCCCTACTCCTCCCCCGTCCTTCCCCTCAGGTCAGGGTGTCCAGAACCCAGGCCAGCACCTCAGCCACCAAGTGGACGTCCACTGTGGTACCTGCAACTCAGACAGGCTCAAAGGGGGCAGCCGTCAGGCCAGCCAGTGTGTCAGCAACCCCTGCAAAGGAAAAAACCATTCCGCCACCTGACAAGGTGAAGAAGGGGCCAGCATGCAGCAAGGCCAAGGAGCACGAACCACCCAGCAAGGCCTCCTCAAAAACCCCGGCAGCCAGACCCAAGGTCACACCACCATCTGCCAAGGTGAGGAAGGGGCAGAAAACACCAGGCAAGGCACTTCAGCTGTCGGAGGCTGCAGGTGAAGGCCTGGTGGCTACAAGCACAACCACCAGCACTGCCACATGCACAGCGGCCAGCACCGGCAGCAGCCCCGCCGCAGGCACCGCCACCTGCACCGCCGCTGGCACCACTACTGTCAGCAGCAGCAGCCCCAGTGGGCAGCCGTCCGAGGCTGCAGGAAAAGGGCTGAAGCCTCACTCCACCACTGGCAGCACTGGCACCTGCACCACGGGCAACACCGCCACAGGCCCGCCGCAACCTCCGCCACCATCACCGCTGACAATAGGACCACTACCAGCAGCAGCAGCCCCAGTGGGTAGCCGTCCAAGGCTGCAAGAGGAGGGCTGGAGCCTCCCACCACCACTAGCAGCACCCCACCAGCACTGGCGCTACCACCAGTTTGTAGCCTTAGATGCCGCAGGATGGAGTATAACCCTGCCTCCATGGACTATCATGCAACCCGTTCCCTGCAAATCTCGTGCCTCAGACACCCAGATGAGGGAATGTGAACTGCCACACCCCAAGTGTTGCTTCACTGGCCACAAGGCCCCCTCCAGAACCAGTGGAGAAAGGCATCCACTCACCCTATCCATGTCAGGATGAAGCTGACTGGGCACAAAGCCCCCGCCAGAAGCAGTGGAGAAAGGCATCCACTCACCCTATCCTTGGCAGGATGAAGCTGACTGGGCACAAAGCTCCCTCCAGAACCAATGGAGAAAGGCATCCACTCACCGTGTCCTGGGCAGAATGAAGCACACTGGGCACAAAGCCCCCTCCAGAACCAGTGGAGAAAGGCATCCACTTACCCTATCCATGGCAGGATGAAGCACTCTGGGCACAAAGCCCCCTCCAGAACCAGTGGAAGAAAACATCCACTTGAGAGACTGTGGCTTTGCACTCCCCAGGACCCAGCAGTGGGCTAACCACCCACTTGAGAGACTTGAGAGATTGTGGATTTGCACTTCCCAGGACCAAGCAGTGGGCAAACCACCCACTAAAGAGACTGTGGATTTGCACTCCCAGGACCAAGCAGTAGGCAAACCACCCACTTGAGAGACTATGGCCTTGCACTCCCCTGGACCAAGCAGTGGGCATGGAGCTCCCTCGAAGAGCAGTGGCGTTTTTCCATCTTCCAGCTGAGGTGCCCTCCCTTCCCCCGTCCCCCTGAGGTGCCTGTGTGTTTTTGACCTGATGCCCCTGCAGTGTTCTCTCCGTATTGAGGCAGGAGTCAAGTGTGGGCATGGCCCATGATTTTTGGCCCAGTGGCCCACGGACATTTGGAAGGGACAATGTATGGCCTTATGTACATATTGTATATTTTTGTAAATATTTTTTTTTTCTATTCATTACGTATATCTGCCTATTTCTAATATATCACTGATTTAACTCAATTCCTTTTGTCCTTGCATTCTTCCACAGGGTTAGGGGGTGTAAATGTAATGTTGTTGCATGTGTTTGTGTGTATGGTGTTGTGGGTGAGGGTGGGGGCGGGGGTGTTGTGTGTGTGTGTGTGTGTGTCACTCTCTTTTTCCCACCCCTTTGTACTAGGTACAGTACTCACCGTGGTCGTCGTTGCCGCCTTTCGTATTCCTGGTAGATGAGGAGGTAGACCAGCATGGGCAGGACCTGTAACTCGGGCTTCATGGTGTTCTGGTTCTTCGCTGAGTGTTGAGAGGTGAGTGGTTTCCCTTCTGTGTTATGTTTCCGCCATGCTTTTGATGGCGTTGGTACCGCCCCGCAAAAGCTGGCGGATAGGGGGGGTTGTGATGGGGTGGGCCGTACATTGTCTTCCGCCTGTCTGTAGGCGGTTACCGCCCTGGTGTTTGTTGCTATCGCCGTGGCGGTCGGAGTGTTAAAGTGGCTGTCTGTGTTGGCAGTTTCCGACGTGGTCATGATCCCATTATTTTTACCGCCAACCTGTTGGCGCTATTACCGTCGCTTTAACACCAACCGCTACAGTTGTAATGAGGGCCATTGTCCTGTAGAATAGTCAAATAGAGAAGTGTTTAATATCACCAGCTTGAGCCTTATCACATATCAAAACCAAGTTATCCAACATTGCAGAAACCAAAATACAGACAGAGGGGAGTTCAACAGTCACTGATCACAGGTCCATCATACTCCAATCACCATGCATCTAGTGGTATGACACAAACATGTGCCAGTGTTGTGGCACAGGCACTTTGGCCTGCAATGATAAAACATATCTACAGCTACATATAGGTCGTACAAGAAGAGTGTTTAGCCTATGTGAAGGGTGAATGCCTGGTCTGCCTCTTTATGGCAACATATTTCATGCTCACATAATCATACACATGATACAATCAGCCCAACACAGCACAAAATACAAGTACATTGTGCAATTCAGACCTTCCACCCAAACACTGGCCAAACTGCCTTGCAACAGGTCTCAATATACCCCAAATCTGTTACCGACCTAAATTACCTGGAACAATCCATGTCCACTTTCAATGTCAGAACAGCAGATCATATACTTGCCAGCGTCACAACTCTGAAATGCCCACATGAGGATGTCATGGTGAAGGTACCTGTACAAAGACAAAGCAAGGAGTATAGATTTAATAACACACCTATAACACAAATCACATAACAAGCATCTGGAAATGAGGTAACATTGCAATGAGACTGACACAAACAAAGCAGCTACATCAATGTGGGGATATTTCAAAGGCTAATTCTTCAAGCAGCCTTTCGCTGCATGTTGAATGGCATTAGCTTCGCAGTGTTTGGTCAAATCACTCAACTACACACATTCTGACAACTACTGTTCTTTGTACAATCACAATCATTACATCACATGACATACATATACTCAAGAAATGTAGCTATTGATGAGGTCTTCCTGCACGTCAGCTCCTTCTTCTTCACCACTATCATCCTCACTTGGCATTTGAGGAGGCTCACTCGGTGGCACTGAAGGCTCCCCATCCTCTGGGATATATGGGATATTCCTCTGCAGGGCAATGTTGTGGAACATTCAGCAGGCCACAATGAACTGGCACACTTTACTGGGTGAGTAGAGGAGGGCTCTACCAGTGTTGTCCAGACACCTAACTCTGGTTTTCATGATCCCAAAAACCTGCTCCACTACCTGCCTTGTTCTTACATGGACCTCATTGTAGAGGACGTCCCTTGGCATATTTGGATTCCTTACTGGAGTCAACAACCAAGGACAGTTTGGATATGCAGAGTCTTTTGTTAAGGAATGGAACATATGTGCAACTATAAGTCCCTCTTATCAGAAGTGTGGCACCAGACATTACACACAAACAAACAGGCTAATGTTGGCAGTGGCGTGCCAGTGGGTGTGTCCACCGGCACTGTCAACCGCATACGTGGTGGATGTGACTGCCATTTTCTGAAAAATCACTCCCTTTACTCCTGATACTGCTTCCAGCAAGACCATCACTTTCGAGCTACTGTGTACTGCCTCTGGGCACAATCATGCCACATCCAACAGGTCACAGGACCCCTGCCTTGTCACCAGAGGAGTTGGAAAAGCTGGTGCATGAGGTCCTACCCCTGTATGAACAACTGTATGGTGCATCAGAGCAACAGGTAAGTACCTCATTTGCACAGTTTCCTCTGTACTTCACCATCCTTTACCTACTCACAGGCTAGATTGTGCCCATGTGGGCCATATTGAATACTTATGCACCTTTTGTTGCAGTCTGTGTGGCATCAATGGGAGAGTCAATGTGCAGTTATTGGTGGCCATATGTTGAGTTCATTCACATTGTGGTGTGTTTGTACTTTCGTCTTCCCTGCTCCACTTTTTGTTTGATGCACAGAACTAGGTGAGGTGACATTACAGCCATCCACTGACATCTGGTGTCCCAGAGATTACTTCACACATCTGCCCTTGATAAACTGTTGTTTGGTAGTCATGATACCACTCTCTCTGCCCTTCAGATTGCCACATATACCACATGCCAATTTGCTGTTGGCTACATGATGTACTGCAATGCATGGAAGTCATGGGAATGTTGTGTCATGTAGGTTATGTCGGCTAAGCCGGCAAAGACCAGGACCTGTCACATGTCTCTCCCAGTATGGGTCCCAGTCTAGGCTAGGGGGGTTCACTGTGGCTATGCAAATATGGCACTGTGTCCACTCCCTGTACCCCAGCAGATCCTGTCATGTGCCCAATTTGAGGCTGCTGTAATTTGCTGCCCAGAATGCCTCATTTCTTTTATCAGATTGGGAATGGGTACAGGGTAGGTTACTGCTCTGTGACAGATGTGCACTTAGCATCACTGCCAATGTGTCTCTCTGACTCCTGACAGTTCCTTTACTCTCACAGCCCTGTTGTCACCTTCACATAGGTCATGTTCGTACTGTGCATTCTCATTGTATAACTGACAATTCCACAGTGCAGAGTGTGTTGATTCCTGGAGACTATGATATGTGACTCATTAGCTTGGTCACATAACAGAAAGTGGACAATGCATGCCTTTGTCTGTTGGATGACATCTCAGTAGGATGGACACGTATGTCCAAAAGCGTGTTCTGTGGTACAGATACAACCACAGAGCCTCACCCCCCTGAATTGGCATAAGTCTGCCTTTGTTCTTGCAATTGTCCACACATGGACAGGCTGTACACTTTTTGTAACCACCATACAAGTCCCTTCATTGTTACAAATGTATGATGTATGAGTTGGTACTCTGGCATTCTCCTAAAGGGACTGTATGCAGAAAGTTATTCTCACAGAGTGTGAATGTGTTGGTCCATCATGCCTAAGGAGTCTACCTTTCAGAAGCCACAGAGGTGTGATGTGTCTCATAGTGGCTCACATCTCAGTCAGGTTGCTAGAGCATGTACCACAAGATGTATGTAAGCCTGCCTAGTCATTGAAGGGCCCGAACAGGGTGGTGGGTTGTCCTGTAGATTGGGAAATGTATGTCTGTAGTCATGGCCCTGTACTTATTGGCTTATATATGCCACACTTGGTGAATATTAACAAATAAGACAGGCCAAGCCTGATGAAACTGACAGGTATGTGACTCTACCACTTGTGATGGAACTTGTGAGCATGATCTCTTGATTTGTCTTTTGCATCCATGCAGGCCAACACCTATCAAAAGAAAGGATATGGAGATCCCTGGTCAAGAAGGTGCTGACCCACTGTTGCAAAAGGTGCGAGGACCTATGACGCTGGGCCCAGAAAATTGCATAGGCCCAGCTGGGGCTGTCCTCCCAACATGGGGGGGGAGGTGCCTGTCAGATAATGACTCTGCTTATGGCCTGCATTCTGACGGTGGCGTAGCCAAAAGTTGATGGGCATTTGAGGGCAGCACAGTAGCGACAAGTGGGGTGAGTAAAATACATATTCCGTCCTTTTCCATTGCCAGGAGCTTGAGCGAGGTTCTGACAGCTCCCCCTGACAAATGGGGATAAGCCATGTGTCACACAGTAAATGAGAGATTGTTTGTGTTGACATGTCATGTGGTGCCTACTAATGTGCCTTTCTTATTGTACCAGGGACCTAGGACAGCACTGGGTGGAAACCTCAAACCGCTAGCTCTGAAAGGACCACATATGGCGGTGTACAGTTAGCAATCATGTACTGTTTTCTATTGTGGTGTGTTTATTTTCTCTGCAACAGACCACTACAGCTCAGTGTCCCAGGCTAAAGGTAAGTAGGTGATGGATCACTGTATCTAGCCATGTGTCTGAGTGAATGTATATGTTGGCATCTGCCAGCCAGAAGCTTCATTTCTTCAGTGTCTGAGGGTTTTTGGTGCCTCACTGCAGTCTAATGTGAAGATGTCCAACATACATTTGACTGGGCTTACATTGTACTATGGATGTAGCCATGGATCACTACTTTTCCTTGGCAAGTGGGGACTGTCCATTGACATGATGTGTGTGCCATGACAGTTGCCAACATTCCTTGTGCTTACATGTCAACATGTTTCTCTTCAGGATACACATATGAGCTGCAGTCTAATGCATGGTCTACCTATGTTGATGGGAGGATATCTGTATTCCCTCACATATAAATGTGCATTGCAAATTACATTCACAATGGGAATATTTTTCATGTTGTGCCACATACAGGAGTGTGTCACAATTGTCTATTGGCTGACACATTGCCTCATGCATCATAGCATGTCTTTTGACATGTACAACTTCAGTAGCAATGAGGGAAACGACAGGTAGGCCTAGAGTTAAGAGCCACAATGTGAATATATATGCTCTTGATGTGGCATCAGGAGGATAAGTGCACTGCACATGTGTAATGGTTGAGGTTTGTGCCCTGACTGTTGGCATGCATCATGGAGTGACTTGGAGTGATGCTTCAATCATATGTGTTTGAGTACAGGCATTCATCCATGGACAGATATCTGGATTTGCATGAGCAAAATGGTGACAGTGATGTACCTTCTCGTTGGGCAACATGTTGAGGGCTTTCTACAAGTCCTTCATATTCTGTGTCTCACCAACACGCAATGGCCTAATGGCTGTAGTGATGCACCCTGAGTATGTCATTGTAAAGGGAGCTAGACATTATTAGTGATCACCCTGGGGCTTACTGATTGATAGTGTTGTGTATTCTGAGGACATCTCTCCCTGAAATCTTGCACATGATGTCTACAGTGTTCATTTCCATTCCACATGTGTGGCCTTTCTGCGCAACACCAATGATACCTCCTTGACTCTAATGGGACAGATGTCACTTGGTGAAGTGTGCATTTTTGAATTTCTACCAGTGTGACATGAGTGTTTCCTGTCACCTTCTCCATGCTATTGTGCTTTTGTCAATAACATGGCAGGATGTTGGAGCATTTTACTTATTGTATGGTCATTACGTGGCACTTAGATGTGTGCATGCCCTTGTGTGGGATCTGAGGGAATGTGGCTGGCATTGGCCTACTATTGTGTGACAACATGTAACTGAGGTCTGCACCATGGGGCAAAGCTTTGTGTGTGCTGAAGTCTCCTAGCTGTTGACTGGTTATAGTGATTGCACAACTTCAGTCATGCAATTGTAGTGTGTTGAGATCCTGATTTCTCCCTGGCAGCTCATGAATGTGTATGGTACATGTATGGGCCACTTTGGTATGAATAATAATTTATTGTACAGATAATAAAATCCAATAAAAAAAAATAAAAAAAAAAAAGCAATTGCGAATAAATACCCTCAGAGACTAAATTCATGCTAAAAACACACCATAAATTAAACACACATAACGCATTAAAAAAAAGACATTCCTACCTAAAAGCGTAAGACATCCTGGGATATAAAAATAAAACAAGCAACCCAACCCGGAGACCCGCATAGTACAGAAAGACAAAATGCATAGGCACAGCCCTAAAGTGCATGGTGTATTAAATAGTAATTGTACTAAACATCAACATATGCCGTTAGAACTCCTCAACCTAACCAATAACAGGCAATGTGGCAAGAGCGTGAAAAGATTCTGATTATACCAGTTCATTGCTCGCAGTGCCATTGAATTTAGATTGTGCAATTTTAATAAATTTAGTTAATAACACATTTAACATTGGGTTGCCTGGGTCCAAAGACTGGATGATAGCCTGTCGACAGGAGCGGATTCCCAGTTCATTCCATTTGCTCTGAAGCAAAAATCTACGCTCCTTTAATAAAGCTAGGCACAGGCAAACCACATGATCAATGGTTTCATCTGCATTACTGCAGCCTCTACATGCCACACCATCCCCGGGGGGTAGCTGCCATTGGCACAGATGTTTTTAAAAAAACAATCTCCCATCCTTAAGGCCAGGAAGGCCTTTTTCAGCCAAAACCCATAAGGCAAGTGAAAATTCTAGAAGACATACCTGGCTTAAAGGATTCGATTACTGTCCAGGCATGCTTCCGTTGAACAAGGAGGGAACAGTCTGAATGATAGGAGTACAATTGAATAAGCCGTTTAATTTCTAGTTTAAACAGAGAGTAGGGGGGGTTACTTGCCCAAAGATCACCTGCATTTAGTCGCCGTTTACATTCAAGCAAGAAATGATAATAAGTACACTTCGATTTCGACTCACTAATTTCTTGCCATAAAACTGCCTCCAAGTGACCGTCTGTGGCCTGGCGCAATTTAGAACAAAGCTTCAAAAAAGCACCAGCACCAACTGCCACAAAAGCCGGAAGCCCAAATTCCAACTGTACTTGCGTGGTGAAGCCAGGCATGGGACATGAAAGACTCTCTTGTAGATTTTATTAACCAGCCTATTTAATAGGCAATAGCCTTTGTCCAACAGAATTTATTGGCTGTAAGCCAGCGAAGGGATAATCTTAACTCTCAGAACTTCCATTGGGGGAAGAAGGGTCGGCCCCTTTAACTTCAATTTCCTTCTTATGTTTAACAAAACTGCACCTGGAATCGAAATGTACCCCTTAATATTTATAGGACTGGTCAAAGACAAGTTTACAGCTCTTATAATACCAACTAAAGCCCAAGTGTTTTTTCCTCCCAAAGGAGACCACTTTTGTTTTAAGCAAATTGACTTCCAATTGATTTGCGAAAGTGTAAGATGCAAGTTGGTTAAGCAGCCATTGGAGGCCAATCATAGTGCAACTAAATAGTGCAGGATCATCAACATAAAGCAGATGACTAAGCCTAAGGCCACCAAGCTTGGGGGAGATGGGAATTAACATGTCTGCAATAAACAGATTAAAAAGAAGGGGAGCAAGTACACAACCTTGTTTCACACCACGGGTGGTGGGAATATTCCTAGCGAGAGAGCACCCATTACCAAGCTTGATACGGACCCAGAGAGGATCCTGTTTAAATAGTGCCTGTGGAAGGCTAAGGGGCCCGGGGCTCCAAATTGCTTAGCTCTCGACATGATATGGGTGAGACTTAATTGAAAGAACTTCATCACTCCCTGCGAGGGAATTGAAGACCCTGTGAACAAGGGACACATCTTAGACAAAAGCAAGAGTAGATTTATGGGCCCCATCATCCAGCAGTTTCCCACCCTGCTTGCTAGCAGAAAAGTGCACAGTCAAGTACGACGTCCAAGCTCCTTTTGTAATATCAATTACGCAAGTGCCCCTTTGGTTACTATTTAAATTGTTGATCAGGGACCAAAATTTCATGGGGTTTGAATCTTTGCTTGGACTTAAAATTTTGGCCCAAAACTGACTAAGATAGGTCTGGTGGTCATCATAAACAGCCTTCTTGTAATCTTTCCTCAGTTGTTTGTATTCAATGAATAAACACTCAGAATCAGGACTTTTTCTAATTGCCCTTTCTAGACTATTACGCACTTTCTTTAGATTCATAGTTTCCCTAGAGATGGCAAAGGACCAGGATGGAGCACAGTTACGTGCAGGTTGGCGGAACTTTGACCATAATAGGCAAGAAAGTTTAACCCATAACTGAATTGGGGTCACACAGCCTGATCCCCCAGAGTAAAAAAGGTTTATACATTTAGTCAATACTATGCCGCCAGTAGAAGCATTCAATTTTATGCGCTTTAGTGACTTGAAGCAAACACCACCACCCACTGCCTGCATAACATCATGTATCGGAAATCTAGATTTGATAGACACAATTTGTGGACAATGATCGCTCTCACTCCGGGAGAAAATCTAAAACCTTTCAATGAGAGGAAATAATTCAATATTGCTAATGGTGTAGTCTAAATAGGAGCATGATCGACCATCTGATCTTGTCCACCGGGGGGAGCATCGTCATGTAAACGACCATTCAAGACTTTAAAGCCCATACTAATAAGGTGCATTACTAAATACTCTCCCATTGGGCACTGCAGACAACCCTGGGCCTTAATTGATCGAGAATTAACTCCTGGTTACCACAATCGGGACCCTCAAGAGCCTCCATTGTGTCCTGAAACAGGTTTGTATTAAAATCACCAGTTATAAGATAATTAGCACATGGGTATTCTTCAACTAAGTTGCCCACAATCTGCATCAGTCGAGACAACCTACCCCTTTTTTCCATTGTTCGGGGAGCAATGTAAACATTAATTACTAAAAGGATCTGCTGCGCAGACCCATTCCTCATAAAAATCCCCTGAATCCAGTTGTCAACCTAAACCAGTGGGAGTATAGTCCCATTTAATTTAACAGTTACATAGATGGCCAGTCCTCCCTTGGCACGGCCATTCTTGCTCGTTCTATGGGCCGATTTCCATATTTCTAAATACCCCGGCAATGGACAGGTGTGCTCAGCCCAGGTTTCCTGAAGGGTGATTACATCGCAACTGTTCAAAAATGTTAAGAGGTCAGCTGAGGCAAACGTATGCACAACCCCATTGATGTTCCATTAACATAAGGAGAGATATCCAAGTGTTTGAGCAGCACCACCTACCCGTGAGGGTCAATAGGAACATCCATGCAAGAGGGTAGATGGTAACCAATCCCAATTTGCAGACCCCTGGGAGCCAGAGCCCGTACAAAATGTGCCATTAAAAGTAGAGGTACCACCTAGGGCACTTTTCAAGAGTGAAAAGGGCTTCAATACTATGGGAGCCGTTGAACATTGGGATTCTGATAGCAACACAGGATAACAAGACTCCTTGAAGGGAGTTATTGTGATGCCCCACAAAAAAAGGAATCGCTCTTAGAGAGAATAGAGTGAAGAATTTGGCAGAAATTAAGGAAACCAAGGTGGAGTCCCTTGGGTAGGGCCCCCTAGAGTCCAGAAATGCAATGAACGCAATGTCCTTGGAACCAATGTAGTTAAGATCCGGTGTGGCATTAAAGAGCCTCAACATGTTCCCCCTATTCATTATATCATGAGGGCCCCTGGAGCGATATTCTGGGGTAAACACAAGTTTAAGATTGAACGATCCGAGGGAATAGTGGAGGGACATAAGGGGAATGAAGGCTGTAGCTGTTCTTCTACATTGCGAAGGTCTGCAGGGCCCCCCAAGGCTGAGACGGGCCAGAGGCTAGGTGGCTGAATTACAGGAGAGCTGCTTCTGTTATCAAGCGGCAATTTGAGAAAGTTGGAAGAACCAAGGTCCAAAACATCACCATCAGTGATCACACGAACGGCTTTGGATATAAACAGTGTGGCAGCAGGGCAAGCAGGCACTCCACGTTCCCAATGTGGGGCTACTGAAACCGACACGCTGCCTCGGTTGCCTTTCTCTGCTGAGATCAGATGGTCCTTGAAGAGGAGATCAGTTTCCTGCACAATAGTGCCAACTGAAGGGTCCTTAACAGGCTCAATCTGGAGGGAAGGGCTAACAGGTAAGGTCGGCAAGGAATTGGATGGTGATGGCACCCTAGGGGCACCATGGAACTGCGAAAGCTGCTGCGCCTTGGGATGAACCAACAGTTGAACATTTGTTGAAAATCCTTGCGGAGGTTGGCTCCGCCTATTGTTCCGTTGTTTATGGAGTCTTTTCTTTTCCCTCTTGCTCAACAGCGGATGACCCACGGGATCAGCTCCTGAGAGCGTTGGATGAACTAAAACATGTTGGGCAGGAGTGCAGAGAAAATGGGAAAGAGGCAGGCACAGTGGACTCAAGCTCGGGAAAGGAAGGAGCACCGTTGGCTGCAATTACATGCTCCAGGACTCCAGTAGCAAATGGCCGAGGAAGAATGATGGTGGTTACACTCTTAGCTGGAAGAAAATAGTCGTCCAATGTTTTTGGTTGAGTAAGCCCCCGGGCCAAATCGAAGAGGGAGCTTTGGCTCGACGGGGCACCAGGGGCACAGAAGCTAAATGTAGCCTCTTAATTTCACATACAACCAAACTTTAAAAAGTGGGTAAAGATTAAAGACTTTCAACAATTGGAGAACAACATGTTGATTGCACAAAATTGGAGCTTGACTGTGCTCTAGTAATTAGCTGGTTAAGGTTTTCAATTTTTTGATCAATACCGGCTACGTAGCAGGCCAATGTGCTCAGCAGATCAACTTGGATGTCCAATATGTCAGAGTGATAGTTCAAAGCCAGCACAGTGTAATGGAGGGTTTGCAGAAGCTGAGGCCAGGCCGAATATGTTGCCATGATCGTAGGAGAAGGCACAGGGTTGAATTCCCTGTCAGCACTGCTCAAAGAATCAGATTGAAGACAAGAAAAGTCAAGAAGCGAATGATCATTGAGCTCGCCTTTAATGAACTCGGTTTGCGGGCTGAGAACAGTCCCGCTAAAAGACCTTATTGGTAGCATTGGATGGATGCTGCCAGTTAAACTCTGGGTCCATTGGGCTACCAGAGCGCTAGGTGGCGGAAAGACGCTGTGATCCTGAGGGGAGTTGCGGCAGCCTACAGTCAACCCATTCTGCCCGGCCAGCCGTTGAGGGACTGCTGGAGAGGCCGCTAAAGAAGGCACCCGCTCACCTGCTTTTAAAGAATGGTCACTAGAGATAATAATTGATGAACGTTCGTGTTTTGACAGAAATGCAGAAGGCTGGTCCTCATGATGTGGTGAATGGCTTACTTCCCTCTGAGATACTAACTGGGGGGAGATGGGAAAAACTGAGCGGTGGACTTGTGCTGCTGTTCTGAGATAACCACAAGCAATGGGTAGAAGATCTGTAACTGCAGGCTCCGTGGGAACACTCCAGCCTGACTCCGGCCTAATCTCCCCACCATTTGCCAAAAGTTCCAACTTAGTTTTTTTCTTAAAATATGTCAAAAGAGAAGACTCACGGATCTTCGAGGGGCATGGATGCGGCGTATGGACAGCAGAGGGTTGAGACTTCTGAATTGCTGGACTGGGCGGATCAGCAGCCGGTGAAAGAAGTGCTGTTGTAATTGCAATTGGTGAAGGGGGATAAGACCATTTTTTCAGAAGCTGATGGTGAATGCGAAGTGGCATTGCCCGCATCGGCACCACAGCGGCACTTCTTGCACTTTTGAAGATTTGCATGCTCCTTCCTTACTTTGCCAGACCTCATAGTGTGTCAGGCACCAAACCCTCCCTTCAAATCTGGGGAAGCTCGGGGAAAGAAAAATGGCGCTCAATGTAGGTGAGTAAATCCTTAAGACCTTAAATCCTTAAAGGGGCACTTTAAACACTTGAAAGATAGCTGTGCTCCCATTAAGATTTACCGACTTGAAATAAGGAAGGAATAAGGGAGGGCCATTTAGGTTGAAGGGCAGAAGGAGGCAGGAGGCAGGAGGCAGGAGGGCAGGAGGAGCAAGACAACACAGCCCAGACAAGCTGCACTGGCCTAACGCCAGCCGCCTCCAGTTACCTACACCCTATGCAACAGTTCTGTGCGCTCCCCAACACTATCACATGGGCGAATTTGCAGGATGTCAAGTACTTGCCTGAAGCCATGTAGCTCCTATGTAGGGAATCCCAGCAGTTCAAGAAGTCCAAGGGATGCTGTTGGCTCAGGCCCAAAGTCCTCTCCACCGAGTGGCCGTCCATCGTCATGACATCAGGTGGGGGTGGCTGGCCCAGCGAGGCCCTTATGCAGCCCCCCCAGACCCAGGACTTGCTACACAAACAGGCACAAGCAGGCCCAGGAGTCCAGGAGTCCAGGTGCCAGGGACCAGCAACCACTGCCTGAGGGAACCAGCCAGCCAGGCAGTGGGGTGAGGGGTGGAGGGTGGCAGTGGTGCAACAAGAAAGATGCCCCCAACACCTCCAAACGCAGTTGCTGCCATGAAAACGGGGCTGATATGGCCTATGTGGCGTAGAGGCCCCTCTTTTACGGGGGTTGTTGTGCGGGAGTCGTGTGGGGTCCTTACTGCATTCACTTGCACCGGAGCTGGCTTCAGCTACGGCATCTTCGGCAGCGCTCCGCTAAGGCGCTCCAGCGTCTCCGGCAGCACGCAGGAAGCAGCAAGCTCCGCCTCCCAGATGGGGGAAGGACGTAATGAGAGTGCATCTCTCGCGGCTCTCTTCCGTCTCCGTCTCTTCCGTCTCTTCTGTCTCCCATTTTCTGTCTCAATCTGTAGTTCCACTTAGGTATAGTTTGTTGCTGGGGCCTACTTGACATCATGATAAAGTTTGCTAATCAGAGCTGTTGTTCAAGTGTGTTCATGGACATGTGATAACCCTATTTCTCTTTGTATTTGCAGCATCTGCACTGGCAAGCAAAGGAGACGAGGCACAGCTGAGTGGGGGGGCATCTGGCCAAGGGACCTCGGGTCAAGACACAACTAACACAGAGGGACCCAGTGGCCCGGAGGGCAATGGAAGTGCCACTGGGGAAACCAGAACATCCTCATCCTCATCATTGGATTCCTCCAGTGGATACTCCCTAGTGGTGGCAGACCCAACAGGGAATCCTCTTGCACCATTCTTGTCTGCCACCCACTGTTCTAAAACCACCCTCCCTGTTGCTCCCCACCTAGTTGGCCGTGCCTGCTCAGCCAAGAAGGTGGGCGTCTCCTTTCCCACAGGCATCTCCGCCCAAGCTCCTGTTACTCCTGCTGCCCTCAGTGAGGAGGCTATTGACCTCCTGAGAAGTATCTCTGTGGGTCAGTAAGCCATTGTGAATGCCATGCAGGGATTGGTGACCCAACTACCACAAGCCAGTGCGTTCCTGAAAAACATTCATGTTGCAAAGGCTGTCCTACAGAGATCTTTTCAGGCTCCAGTCTCCTCACTGACAGCAGCCAATCACCCCCCCACCTTCCACCCCCTACCTACCCAAAGCACACAGACTGATTTGAAGGCATCCACATCAACATCCAAGAGGAGCACACAAATACACAAGCACCACGAAACACACCAACACTCACACAAACAACATCCACCCACAGACACAACATCGCTTGACACCCAAGACACAGAAACGCCCACACTCACCCACCCAACAGGCACCCACTAAATACAAGCATACTTCCCATAAGCACACACCAATGACATCCACACCTACACAGCATACAACCACTCCCTCGACCTCCAAATCCCAACCCTCTTCTGCTGACCATCCCCATAGCCCTAAGTGTCTATTTTTGTTTGACCTGGACCTTTGCCTTCTTTCCTCCACCCCATCCCAAACCCAAGAGGCCCCCACCTAGCTCCTGGTCCCTCCCTTTGACCTCCCAGGCCTCCCCTGCACCCCCCACAGCACCCATATCTCTTCCCCAAGAAGAAGCCCACCCCTCCCAAGAAAAAGTTCACCCCTCTTAAGCCCAAGACCAAACCCCACCTCCCAATTCAGACCCCCCAATAACCCCTGAGGTGCCTGCCTACCCCTTTGATGCCCCTTCCCGTTCCATGGCAGTTGGGAGTCAAGTTTGGCACAACACTGTGCTACTTTGGGGCAAAACTGCATGGACTGGCCAATGGTCTTTCGACTTTAATGTTTCAAAATTAATAAACCCAAACAGTTTGTTTTTTTGGGTACACATTTGTCTTGCAATTCCTTTTCTAGCTTAATGTTGTTCATGGGTAACTTGTATTGTGTGGCTACAGTTGTGTGTGTTAGAGCCTGCTTACTGCTCCATTTGCAGTTGAGGGCAGTTCTGGTGTCTGCCAAGAGAAGGGTATATGTTGACTGCATGGATATGTGTGTGTAAATACAGTGGTGGTGTCATGGGATCGTGTGGTGTTTGTTATGGTGAGTATTTCATCTTGTGTTGTCCATTGTAAGCATCTAGGGTTTTGAACCTGTCCCCAGATATAACTTATGTATTGATGTGATGTCTGTCAGCTTGAGTTTTGTCAGTGCTGACATGGAGTATGCTCAGTTGTGCTAGCTTTGTTATCATTTGTCTGTGCATGTGTCCATTTATCTGTGTGTCTCTTGCAGCTAGTTCCTGTAGTTGATATGTCCCATTAAGTTGGAGTTGTATGTGCTTTGATGACTTCCACTTCCACATTGTGCAGATAGGCATTACATTTGGATCCAGTACTGTTTGTCCCAGAGACACATGTAGAGCCATTTCCTGTGCACATGTTGCTTTAGGGGTGTGTGCAAAGTGATATGTGTCCCAGTGCAGCCTCCTTCCCTGAGTGTTCCTGGAACCACATCCGAATTGTGCAGGTGTTGTGTGCATAGTGCCTTTGTCTATTTGTATTTTTGTTTCTCTGTGTATTTTGCATGTCATTGTCCTTTCATTGTGCTGTGATGTGTGTGTCCATTGCAGAGTTGTTTAATGGTGGTGGTGGTGTTTGTGTTTCATGGCACATGGATTCATATGTGTTGTATGTGACAACAGTCCCAGGCCTGTGTGGAATTTGAGTATTGTGAGTTGGATATGTATGTGTGATGCTTGTGTGTGGTTGGTGATGTGTGAGTGAATCTTGTGTAGCCTTCACTGTCCCTAGGCCTGAGATGTGGTGACATATATTTTTGCGTAGTGTTGCAGTGCAGTGTGAGTGAGTGTGAATTGTGTCCTGATTTGTAAAAAAGTCAACCCGGGACACAATGAGACTTGTGTGCATAGTGTGACCCCCCCCACAAGATGAGGACGACGGCGCAACAATCTATTGTTGAGCATGATGACACACGTAGGTGTGTGTACTTGCGATCAGTGGCATCCACTGCAGCATTGGTTTTGTGCTCCATTAATGATCACCAACAGCGGCAGGACGTGTGTGATGGGCTCCATGACGCTCTGGAGGTGTGAGGCTGCCTGGAGGGAAGTTTCTCCTTTTATACTGTCTGTTTCCACATTCTGAGACATGGTGGTTGGACCACCATGGTCACAATGGCAGTGTGCAACCTCATAACATGTCCAGCTGAAAAACTGTCTCCGCCGGCCTGTTTGTGCTGCCTTGTGACCATGGCGGTATCTGCTGCCTGGTGGTGCCGCCAGAACCGCAGTGGTCTTTGCTCCACAGGCCCACATGCCTCGTAATACAGCAGTCTGACAGCCATCTTGATGGCGGTCGGGCCGCCACCGCTGAAATGGCAGTCGAAGGACCACCAAACTAGTAATGAGGCCCTTAATCTATTCCCACAGTAGCTTCCATGGCACTGCGTTTCCGGCTGCAGTCAGATACCTTTTTCTGATACCAGAGCAAGGTCTCAACTTATCACTATTCATGAGAGACAGGTTCTCAAAATCTGATGTGATTTACAAATTTCACAAGACATGCAGCACCATGTTGGGCACAGTACCCATTTAAACAGTGCCTACTAATTTCAGCGCACTTTCTTTGAGGAGTTTGGTCTGCACAGTGTCCTGTTCATGCATGTGCAGAAAACAAACGAGAACATCGACATACCTGCATTACACAGCATCAGTACCCTTTAGCATTGAGGGCAACTCTCCTGTCTGAGATGAGAAGCAGACTGAATTAATCCTAAACAATAAAAATAGAAAACATTTTAGTGACTCTGATTGTCATAATATCTACACAGGCATAATTTGAAAAATGTGCAATGTAACAGTGAATATCCCTGTTGTTTTAAGACATCGCTAAGAAAACTGAAGAACAGGTTACAGTACTGAGAATAAATATTTTCAAGAGATGATTATTACACTCAATGCAATTTTAAGGAAGCATAGTGTTGAAATGAACGTTGTGTAAATGGAGAAGATAGTCAGTGTACCAGAGAACAATCTAAAGAGAAAGGGTTTAAGATTTGATAATGTGTGAGCACAAGAGGCAAAACATCACACAGAGAGATATGACTCCAAATAGGCAAACCTATTTACATCTCAAGGAAACAAATAGTCCATAGGACTTTTAAAAAACTTTGTGAATGAGTTATTAAACATTGATTCTTGCCCTTTAGTTGTATTTATAGTAAATAAGAAAACCTGCATTTGAAAACTGAGCGAAGAGACCCAATGAAAAAGCATCACACAGTTGCAGATGGAACCATCCTTTGCTGCTTCTGTGACATAATATTGATATAGATAATATTGACATATCAAAATATTGTTAATAAAAAACTGTGAAAGCAAATATCACTACCCTATACACGAAGCCCCAAAATAGAAATATTTAAAACAAAAATATCATCCTAAAATACCTATAATACATAAATATTGAAAACAGAAATATAGAAATCTGCAAGATTAATGGTAGGATAAAAAATCTGAAACAGGACCAAAACCAAAAAAAAATAAAAAATAATTAACCAACATATTGCTAAAATCATTAAAAACATATGTTTATATTAATATCTTTAAATAAATTTAAATCAATATAAATAAATGAAATATACACAAATTCCAGGGAAAATAAGATAGTGGGCATTGACCATATCAAGTGAAAAAAGCAATTTCAAACTACTAAACCAAACCAATCCAACATTCGGCAGCAAAAAAGCCCCCATGTTTACAAAGTAAGTACAACATTAGAAAATACACAACTAAAAGAATAAATTAAATAATTTAACACACACACAAATAAATAACAAGTATGTAAAACTCACATTTCAAACACACAGGTAGCAGGGCCATCAAACATTACACCAAACTACACACCATAAAAAACAAGCCACGTAGGTATTGCACTAAAAAATACAAGAAAGACATATAGAAGCATAAGTATAACAAGAAAAAAGTATAAATCAAAACCACTCTAAGCAATAAATAACACATTTTTTATTTAGCAATATCTACAAATTGAAAAGCAACAAAATAAATAGCCAACAATAGCGTAAGCACTTCTGTTACTCCACAGTAAATTTTAAAAAGAACAAATAGAACAGCCCTCCAAATGACACAGAACCAACGCACCCAAAAAAAGAAATGCCAAAAATGTAAGTACAAAACTTAAAACATGTCACAAAATATAACAATAATTTAAATAACACATATTGCAGTAACATATCTCAATAATAATCTGATCTCTGCATAGTCAGAAACTACAACGTACATCAATATATAATCCATCAAAAATGTATTTAAAAAATTTAGTTGAAAAAAAGCAAGCATTCAAATAAAACATATAGGCCCATATTTATACTTTTTGATGCAAATCACAAAAGAGGAAACTACTGTTAAGTTAAAGGGGACACATCTATAGCAAAAAATTACTTTGAGCTAAAGAATGCATGAAAATGTACTAAAAATTGTTCCAAAACCTGCTATGGGAGAGCCACCACCAAAGAAGATTTTTTTGGAAGTGTAAGGGAGCACAATCATTCTCCAAACATAACCAGAATTGGAGTAAGGAACATCCTTCAGGATTTAAGAGAAGCTTAAATCCCCAATTCTAATTTCCCAAGTTTCCGAGGCAGCGACTGGGCTACTTCCTTCCATAGAAAACCCTCAAAAGATTTACAACTAGGGTAGGTGATTTTTTTATTACAGCAGCGCAATGTCACATAATTTTGGTAATTTCATATTACTTTTATTATGAGAAATTTCAGAAATAAATCTAGTACTCTTGCTTGCATAATTTATCAAGCCTTAGGGGAAAAATCCTAATACAGGAGAACAAGTACACTGAATGAACAGAGCAAGAATGGCTGCTAGCATTTTTCTGCTACATGTATCTCTATTTTCCTAGTGAAAAATGAATCCTGTGTATGTTTTGCACGAAAGGGTGCTTTATATGCTAAGAAAATACTACTAAATGCTGCATTATGCCTCTTCCATAATTACACATAGTTTTCACATAATTCTGAGTTTATTTCACATAACTTCTAAAAAGCAAACTATATGCACATTTTACATACTACTACTAATAACTATAACAAGAGGAATCGCTGGAGAAAAAATAACAGCATCCAGAATATATTAACGAAATAGAAATTACCCCAAAATGTAAAAATAACACAAACTGACCAGTGTTTCTGCTGCATAAGAATGAAAATACCAAAACAAGAAGTATTTTCTATGTAACTAACAAAATGTCACTATGTCTAACACGGTGAAAAACATTGATGATGAACAACACATTTGAATAACCCCTAATACTATTTAGACAAATATGCACTATCCACAGGCAATACATTAACAAACATACCTTTAATATCTGCATTGCTGCTAAACATTCAAAGTGTAACCCGCACCACAGGCAAGCAATCAAAGTGTAGACTTTAACAGACTCTTAGCGCTCATCAAACAAAAAATAAATAAGTATAATCCCCCCAAAAATTAATGATTTTGAACAAGCTATGATTTCTACTACCCTGAAAGTGCACGCACACACACAGCATTGAAAAGGTGCTATTACCACTTCCAAAGTATATTGACAAACCTACAAAAATCTAAACTTAGTACAGAATATATCATAAACGCAGAACTAGACTACAAAGTCAAAAAATCGTAGTACTATCCTACATTCTTGTCACAGCAGTAATTAAACATTATGGCATAGTGATAAAATCTCTACACTGCCAAGAAAACATAAACAGTCTCTCACCACTTATACACTATTTTCAAGACACTTGGATTGGTTGCCTGCACCCATCAGTACACAGACACCAGCCACAATTTCACATCCCAGGTCTCACCAGTTCTCAAGATGCAAAAGCTAACAATATAGACGGAGTAAGGACAGTTCCTTCCAAGAAACACTTGGAAGAAGCCATATAACACTGTACTAATATCTTGAAATACCCCAAAAAAGAACAAATCTCACTAGGCCTCACAAGCACTAAGACTAGATCAGTCTCACTTGAATTAAAAGCAAAAATATTCAAAGAAACTAAACTAATGCACCAAAGCTAGCAAGCTATGGTGGTCTGTGCCTGTTGTCCTAGCTACTTGTGAGGCTGAGGCTGGTGGACTACTTGAGTTCAGGTTTCAGGGTGTGCTCAGCTGTCTTGATCAAATACCCATGCTAGTGAGCAAAATGTGACTATTTACTAACAGCCAAGGCATACTCTACCTTGAAATATTAGCCAGAACATTATTGTAAAATCACAATTTATTCACATTATATAAATTAACCTAAATCTTTACTCAAATGAATTAACCAAGAGAAACCTGCAACATTTGATAAAGAATACACTACTTAAACAATCATAGTGATGAATAACAGTAAACGACAATGGAATATAGTTTCATAATTGTACAAAAACGACAATATTTATTATTTATAAAAAAATAAAATAAGTAAAATGCATAAAATAAAGCACACATAAGTGGAAATTTACATACCAAAATAAAAGTGCAATATACTAGCAAAGATAATGCAAGTAAAATCCCCTCCCCACAAATAAATAAGTAAATGGAATCACTCGTGAATTTATAGTTGAAGACCTCTATACACAATACAACACCAATAATAAAATATAATCCATCAAAAAATGATTAAAAAAATTTAGCTAAAAAAATGCAAGCATTCAAATAAAAAATATACCGCCGGCTAACACCATTCCTACTCACCAGGCGGGCGCCTTATTGAAGGATTGACGTTAGCCGGCTCTGCGGGCTGGTCAGGGTAAAAAAAATGACTCAAACCAGGCAGCGCTGGCGTAGGGGAAAATGGGGGTTGTGAGTCAAAAAATGGTGCAAATCAGGTTTGAGTAAAAAATCATTAGCAAATACAGTAGTCATGCCCCCTTGCCCAATGGCCATGCCCAGGGGACTTCTGTTCCCTGGGCATGGCCATTGGGCACAGTGGCATGTAGGGGGGCCCAAATTAGGCCCCCCCCATGTCACTTTAAAAAAATAAAAAAATTATACTTACCTCAACTTACCTGTACTTACCTGGGATGGGTCCCCCCCCATCGTTGGGTGTCCTCCAGCGGTGGGCGAGGGTGGCAGGGGGTGTCCCTGGGGGCAGGGAAGGGCACCTCTGGACTGCTTCCATGGTCAAAGACCATGGTAGTGAGCCCACAGGTCCTTTAACGCCTGCCCTCACCCAGGCGTTAAAAAACAGCGCACATCAGGCTGTGCGCTGTTTTTTAAGGCCCTCCCCCTCCTGTGCGTCAAAATGACGCAGGAGTATAAATAAGGTGCACAGGCCTTAAAGTCATTTTTTGGACTGGAACGCCTACCTTGCATATCATTGACGCAAGGCGGTTTCCTGCATCCAAAAAATGACGCACCCGGAGGATTTTGAACTTCCGTGGAGTTGGGCATCAAGGTATAAATATGGGGCAAGGTTTGCACTGAATGTGCGTCAAAATGTTTGACGCACATTTGGCGCAAACAGAGTATAAATATGCCCCATAATCCTTACAATACAACCAAGTAAAATCCGGGGTAGCGATCCAAAGCCCAAAAACTGTAAAAAGGCAAAAAAAAGACTTGGAACACTGCGAGAACAAGGAAAATGTAACAAACAGTTGGGTAGAAAAAAAATAAACTATTTTTCAATGTAAAAACTATTTAAACCCACAGTCACCACCCAAAAACAGAATATTTCTAATACAAAACCAGTAAAGAAAATACAGAAACATCAATCCACCAAACAAATATACCCTACATAAAAATTATGGAACAAATACAAGTGCTTGAACTGTTTGAAATATAATAAGCTATCCAACACTAAAATAGACATAAAATAAATCACATTTAGGCCTACTGCAAGAACCTCAAACAACTATGAGCCCACACTAACCATAACATGAAAACACAAACACATTAACTATAGAAGCTAGATTCAAATTGAACACACCTTCATCAGAGTGCAGCAAAGAGAATCTGCTAAATTGTACAGCTACCAGCATTTGAAATTTAACTTAACCACATTGACATAACTGCTGGACTTTGGAGGATCAGATTTACTATTCACTCTCCAAAACCTAACCAACCATATTGGGGAAAGTGATGAAATGTGAAGGGGGCTGATTTACTATTATCACTCCAAACCTAGCAACATTAGGCAAAGTGTTATACCTTGGTGGGGACCAGATGTACTATTCCCACTCCAAACCTAACCATATTGGGGAAAGTGTTTAATTTTGGGGGATCAGATGTTCTGGTCCCACTCCCAACCTAACAACACTGGCTAAAGTGTTGGACATTTGTTTTGGATGGGGGGGTCAGATTTACTATTCTCCAAACCTAAGTGAATTATGGATGGAGTTGAACTTTGGTTGAATTAACTAAAAGTGTTTAAGTTTGGAGATGTCATATTTATTATTCTCAGTTCCCATTTAGAGTTTGAGTGGGTGGGGTGCCTAATTTACTATTCCTACACCAAAATTAACCACATTGGGGAAAGTGCCAGATGTGGAAGGGGGGCTGGATACACTATTTCTACTCTGAAAACCCAACCACATTGAGGCACCTAATTTAACGCTTTCATCTGCCCTTTCAGTGAGGTGAATAAATGCAGAGATGGGCATAAGGAATATCCACCATCTTGTGGTGGATGTTGCGTACCGCCCTAAACTAAATTAATCCCTATGTCCTTTACCATCCTATGGGTAATCTTTGTTAAGTCTGTGGTAGTGATACTGTTAGTTCTTTCTTCAACCTCAAGTTATAAATAATAGAATAATGCATACTAAAAAATACATAAAGAGGGCTTCAGACTAACCCGCCCTTAGCCATTGCTAACTTCAACTATCTTTTTCATATTGTCTCCTTCCACAGGACAGCATACATACAGTAGGGAATGAATCAAGAACCTTCAATCACTAAATTTGTTGCCCGTGCCATTTATAGTTTGGAGGAATCCATTATACAGGCATTTGGTGGTTGGATCATAAGGTATGTGTTAGAGATAGCATTTCTTAGCTTGTCTTCTATATCCACTTTGGTAAGTGGCAGCACCAACAAGTTTGTCTCTGGGAACTGGTGGCAGTAGTCCCATTCACTTCTGTCTCACTTGTCAGACTGTAGCTGGTGTTGAAATTGGATCCAAGCTCCCTCTTATACTTTTCATGACCTACAGTGGTCACAATCCTTCTGTTACATTGAATTTGTTGTGCCAATCCTCAGGCTACAGTTAAGGTCACTACTGTGCCCCATCCCATATCCTCACTGCTGCATACTACACCTTAAATCTAGACAGGCAAGTGCAACATTCATGACGCTCCATGATGAGCATTTGTCCGAGGCATTTAATGTTAGCCAGGCACTCATCCAACTGGTCATTAATACTTTGTAAATTTCACAGTATATGAACAATATTACATCACTTGATATTGTGTTTATTACACTGGTTTTCCAATACAAATATGTGCTCAATTGGCATCCACTGTGTTCCTATGTGTTCAGGCAAGGTCCAACAAATTCCATTAGTTGCTTGTACAGATCCAGATCCTATTGACTCCACATTAAAACTCCATCAAAGTAACAGTTTGATATTCCTCAATCCAGCCCAATGTTACCTAATTCTACCCTATTGCTTCAACTAGACCAGTATCTTTGATTTCTTGTTCTAGTAATGCTATCTCTGCTTGTAACTTAAGTACCTTCCTGTCTGCATTTTCACTGAGAATATCAGTGAGTCTCTAGTTAATTGTGTTCATACCATGTGATATCGGCTCCACGCCGGGTGACGATGTGATGGGAGCCGATATAGTGCGACATATAGTGGCACTGTATGTGTTTGAAGCGGTGATAATTGGCATGTCTATCTCTCATTCTACCTTCTCCATCAAAACACTAAGCGTTGCTTCACGCAAGAAAATAGAACTACTATGGTCACTTGCGCATGGCACTAAAATGCTTCCCACGAAGAATCACAGAAAAAGGCAATACTCTACTAACCAAGCAGTCCTCAGATGACGTGACTTGCTTCCTAAGCAGGAAAGTGCTTAATCGCCGGCCCCGCACTAGCTTGTGAAGCGCTATATAAATGCTGCAATAAAATACGATACCATCAGCTCAATAACAAGTGGAAATAAACACCACCCAGGCAGTTTATGTAATTCAACCCAGGCCCTCAATGCCACTTTTAAATCCCATGTAACATTCCATTTATTTTAGAACTCTTTGTTAGCCTGTACGGAAGAGCGAATCAATACTCTAGGAATCAGAGTACATTTTATCCGCATCTCGAGCACGGCCACATCATTTGAAATGCGAGAAATGATGTAGGTCAGATTTACAGTAAGTCATTCGGCCGAGCTGAATACCAATCAACGCTGTGTCCGGCTCATGATGAGCTACGCTGCCAAATGTACAAAAAAGTATCAGCTGTCACAGCGTCCATAATTATAGTCAGATTGATTCTAGTCCACACGGTACAGAGTGCCAAAACCAAATCCGTACCTGAAGGCTTCAAAAGCCATACAAAGAGTTAGGTGTTTATATCCCTGTTGCAGTATTAAAACACGTAAATTCACGTTTTCAACCCAAGAAACAGCAATTATACAGGAAGGGAGGAAAGGAGGGTAAATGGGCCACCAATGACGGACTTTAAGTTGCTTTCGACACTATCTATGTATGATGCCTGGGGATATATATCATGAATACGTTTTACTTTTTAAGGTAACAAAGAACATATTTACGAGTTTGGTGGGCTGGGAGACTAATACTTTCTGTTTGCCTGTCTTGTGATGCCAAATTTGAGCAAAGACCGGAATCCCTGAAGAAGTGAGTCGTCTTTAAATAGCTTGGCATGTCATTTGGGTTCAGTTGACAGAGGTTATGCCAAGGAAAGCTAGTGTCCTGAGGTCTAATGTCATCTGTGACATTTGAGTAAATTAATTTTGAATAGTTCATGGGAAGTGTCATTTTTTCCACTGGGACTGCCTGCAGGGAGCCACACCTGCGTAATTCATTAAAAGCCAGTGTATTAAGTAGCATGCTGGTATAGACCATACAAAGGGCCTCATTTTGTGTTGCTCGGAGATTAGTGTAGGTAAAACTGGGCCTGTTATTCGCACGTGGTAAATCGGTAATCCCGACTGTGGGATCATGGTACCATTCCTATTTTGCAGACCTACTGCTATCACCACTTGTATGAACTGCTGGAAAAGGAGCAGGGAACAGGGAGGGAAAAACTGGAAAACTACCGAATTGTGGAAACTGGGGATGTCTTCCTGCTGGTTCATTATAGGATCTGGCAATACACGATTATGGGATATTGTACAAAATAGCAATATAAGCAATATCATCACTGTGGAAAATGTCTATATTTATATAGGTCTGTCTTTGCTTACCTGTGATGTGTGCTGGCAGTGTCTGCAATTGGTCCTCTGTTTTTGGAGGTCATCACCCAGCCGCTGCTAGTGAATCATGAAGAAAGAGCAAACCTTTTCTCCCATGGTGGGAAGGCAGGATGTGGTAATTACGTTTTCCTTGCTAATTCTGGAATGACTGGCTGCACATGCTGGCTATGCTGTTTGATCATTAATATGCTCGAGCAGGGTGTAATTTTTGTATGTAACTATATGAGTATCTAGGATGATTCAGGCTGACAGAGTTCGAACTAAGAGCTTGGAGATGAGTTGCCCGGGGGCAGCCCTGTTGGAACTTGGCACTGCCATTCCTGTGTTGAAGCATGAGAGAGAGGAGCTCACCCTTTTGAGATGAACCTTTTGTATGGTGGACCCACTGAGATCCAAGGGCTAGAAGGTATGGCATTAGGTAATGACCAGGACACCAGGAAGAAGACTGCGAGGGTAAGGAGGCAAAATTCTCACATCCATCAATCTCCCCAGATTTGGTGTATGATACTTCTGAGTCTTTTTGCCATGAGCAATGTAGGTGCCTTTCCATGCCCGAGGTGAGGAAGAGAATGAGCTGTATTATAACAAATATCTCATGTACTGTAGGGAGACACCAGGGCCCATTAGGTGATGATTTATTTGTTTACCAATGATTGAGGCATGAGTATGTTTTTATCCTATTATTCTGTATAGCTGTGTCATTGTTTCTAGTTCCGATTATTATGCCCTAATTCACCCTGTCAATGGTTTAAGTGACTTCAGAGTATGCCACTCAGGCGTCTGAGTATGTTTCGTTGATTTGAGAGTGCTTTTTGGGAACAGTGTTTCTGAGACCTCGATGATCAGGTGGAAAACCCAGGGATACATATGTGCACTGACGAGAATGACATATTTCCCCTTTGCATGATTTATGGAGAAGCAGATACTTTTTTTAGACCATCTCCCTGAGAAAGTGGGTAACTGTTTTGAGAAGATCAATTGCAGGGTGGGCGTATTCGCGTGCTAGGTCCTCTAATGGCTTTATTTTGGGGACTACAAGCTGACATTGTTTTATTTTATTTCATTGTAATATAGTTTTAATGTGTGACCGTCACTCAGCATCCGACTGAATGATACTCATAATTGATGTGGTGAATTGGTTTTGCTTATCCCGATGTAAAGACTCTGTGGAGTAAAGTAGTTTTTATTAGAAAAAGTGTCTTTGAGTGAGGTTAAAAAGAAACCGTTACACAGAAAATGGTATCAACCGAGCTTAATCACTTTAACTCTCATTTATAGACTTAGATTAGCTTACATATCAAAAAGAAAGATTATAAAAATCAAAATGATGGCTAACTTCCAACTAGGACAGTCGCTAATAAGTGAGGCTCCATCATGACAAATTACATTAACTACTTTTAAAGCACCTAGATGCTTTGGTGTGCATCTACAGTGCAGGGTTTCAATTTATTGGTTAATTGATGTAAAAATGGTATGCATTACATATCTCTATGTTGTGCATTCATAATTAATTTTTTAAACAAGATGTTCAGTTAAGGTGTCCCACTCACTGCTTTGTTTTGCAGAATATCTAAGATAAACATCACTACATGCATACTATACTGGATTTCTCAATAAATACATGTTTTTCTGGGCTTCTTTCTGGTGTTTCCCTTCCAACAACGTGCTTTCAAACTATGTCGAACTTTAAAGAAGGAAAATATTGTGAGATCATCATGGCTGCCATTTTTTTCTTTCTACCAAAGAGAATATTGTGCACAGCAATAGCAGAGTTACGTTTCTTTTTTCCACAGTACATCAATATTAATTTTGCAACTAATAATTTTCATTTTGGTCTCATGCCTTTTGGCAGTCTATGCAGTATATTCGAGATTCTCTACAGATGCCTTACAACACTTTCAACATTGTAACAATAACTTATATCATATGTGGTATGGGAATCTGGAATCTTTGAACTATGTGTTATATTCTGAAATAAGAGATTTCTGACTTTATGATCTACATTATCAATATAACATATGGGAAAAGAAAAATAAATTTCCATTCCAAATATTATGTCACCTCAAAACATGAAATTAAGCTGTGCAGCACGTTCACCCAGATAAGAAAGAGACCAATGAATGGCCCTTCATCTCCGATCACCTCTTCACCTAAGTGAGCAAAATGTTAGATGATGTTGGAGCTCTTTAGCAATTTTCTAAAGAAAAAAATGGGAAACTTAAACCAATGGAGGATAAATGTATTGCTATGGAAAGGTGACCTATGGACATGAAACATCAAATAAGAGACATTCCAGAAATGAGCCTGAAGAAAAGCAAAGAGGAATATGATACTTTGTTACCCCAGACACAAGCAGAAGACTTTGATAAGATAATCAGGCTTAACAATCACCATTTACATGGTCTTCCTGAAGGTACTGAAGGAAATGTTATCCTACTACTCCTCTAAATATTTCTTTCTAGTATGATTGGTCAGCCAATTAACCTAAATTAAACATCAATTAACTCATCATACTGTTAAAATACTATAGCTATATATCTATATCTCTATGTATATGTATATATATACATATATATATATATATGTATATATATATATATATATATATGTATATATATATATATATATATTCCTTTTTCCTTCGCATAAGTCTGCGCCCATACGGCAGACAGAGACGAGATCGCGAATCCCTTAAATATGAATCCTCATGTTTTCTTCTGTAGAAAAAACGTCTCTGTCACTCGATGTCATCATCCAAAGTCAGTTTATTCCGGCAAATCTACAAATCGCCCAATGCCTTTCGGGAGTCAAAAGAAATTGAAAAAATTACCAAGGAATTGAAAGAATGGAATTCAACTGAAGGATTTGATATGGAAATGGAGAAAGTAAATGAGAAATTACGAAAGGCTGAGGAAATTTTGAAAGTTAAGAAACAACAAAAATTTATAAGAGATCTGAAGGATTATGAGAAGGGACAGATTCTCACATTTGGGAGGAAATATGATGTGGTTAGGAAGAAGTCTAGGGAAAACTTAATTGCAGTTAATTTCTCTAAAGAGAATAGAATAAGAACAGTAGGGGAGAAGGGAAAGACACAAACGGATGGAAGAAATGAAATGAGAGAAAGTGAAGACAGTAAGAGTGATGTATCGACTCAGTCGGAGAGTGGAGGAGTAAAAGACAATATTTTAAAGGAATTCAACCTGATAACCCAAGGGAGATCAATAGGACAAACAGGAAGAGGAAGAGAATCTTGTCGAGGGCGAGGCAGAGGAAGAGGAACAAAAAGAGAGCCAGGAGAATCAAAGGAAAATCCAACAGGAATACAAACAAGGGGTCAAATGATAACAAAGTAATGGAGAAGATGACGGTAATTAATCTCTCGGATAGGCATATATCTGATTCAGAGAGAGAAGTATTATCATTGGGATTATCCTTTTGCCCAGTGACACAGTTTAATTATACTCAAGGCAGAACTGATCTATTCCAATTCACCAGAAAACTTAAGTTGAAGAAATGGTTTGGAACAAGAGTAAATAGTCCAAATGTGGAAATTGAACATAGACCTTCTAATTTAGAGATTAATGACATAGAAATGTTACATACTATATGTGAATTGGATGAGGATATTGAAGTAAACCCTGATCCTGTTTTGAACCTGTTGGAATTGGGTATTGAGTTTGATGAAAGATGTCCAAGTAATTTTAAACCAAGATCAACATTTTTTCCTCCGGTAAATTGTGATGCAATCAATGTTTTTGAAAAGGGTATAATTAAGGAAATGAAAAAACTGAGATATGCAAAGAGGTCAAAATACGATAATTTACAGCCAAGACATAGGAAAGCGATTGATTCATTACGTAATGATAAAGATTTTACAATAAAGAAATCAGATAAAGGTGGTAATGTAGTAACATTATCGAGACAAAAGTATATTAAGGAAGGTGTGAGGCAGTTGCAAGATAAAGAGAACTATTCAATTGCGAGTAGGGATGAGTTGAGGGAAGTGAAGAGGAATTTGTTTGAAAAATTAGATGAATGGAAAGATCAGAGTCACATTGAATGGGCGGAATACCGATTTCCAAAAGGTTGAATTTCCTAAAACTGCGGCAATTTATTTTTTACCAAAAGTACATAAAAGTGTGGAGGACCCTCCTGGTAGACCTATAGTGTCATCAATAAGGAGTCTCTTTGAAAACATTTCAAAATATGTAGATTTTTTCTTACGTCCTTTTGTAGAAACACTACCTTCATACATTAAGGATACTAGCGATTTTTTAGGATAATTGATGGAATCATGTGGGAAGAGGATTATCTTCAAATGAGTTTAGATGTTACTAGTCTATATACATTTATATCTCTTGATGATGGTATAAAAGCTTTAAGGTATTTTTTGAGAGCAAGATCTCTATCATATCTCTTACATACAGAGATGTTGTTAGAAATGGTGTACATATGTTTAACAAACAATTTCAGAATGGGTGGTCAGAGATATTGCAGGTTTTGAAGATCAGGCAGTTCTCTGGGTAAGATTCATTGATGATATTTTCTGTATCTGGAAAGGGAGTAAAGAATCTGCCACAAAATTTGTGTCAACGTTGACTGATAATTCTCTAAATTTGAAATTTAGCAGTGAAATACACCATTTGGAGTTGATATTTCTAGATGTGAAAGTAAGTGTGATAAATAACAAATTGGAATGTGAGTTATTTAGAAAAGACACAGCTGGTAATAGTCTACTTCATGCCACTAGCAACCACCCAAAGAATTTAATCCAGAGTATTCCATATGGTGAACTACTTAGGGCTAGAAGAACTTGTAGTTTGGATACTACTTTTGATAAAGAAGCTAGTCCTATGATTAAAAGGTTCAGAGACAGAGGATATTCGGGCAGTAGTTTAGAAAAGGCATTGGAGAAAGTTAAATAAATTAAAAAGGAAGACTCATTAGTAACTAAATCAAAGACTGATAAGCAAGATGATGGCCAAATGAGATTTATTACAACATATCATAATAAAACAGGAGAAATAAAAAGGATGTTTAGTAAATATTGGCCAGCATTAAAAATGGATGAGAGCTTAGTGAAGGTGATTAAAGACTATCCCACATTCACATTTAGAAGAAGAAGGCCTTTGAAAGAAACATTAAGTCAATGCCTGATACCAGCAATGGAAAAGACAAAACCTATTCAGTTTTTTTTTATTTGCGGTAAATGTAAAGCCCGTAAACACAGTAAGAACTGTAAAGATGTTACGTTTTCAGGGAATACAAGACCTTTTAAAATTAGGAAACATGTAACATGTCTGTCAGATCATTGTATATATGCTCTGAAATGCCTCTGTAATAAATTTTGTATAGGGAGCACTATACATATGGTGAAGAAAAGAGTATTAGAACATATGAGAGCGATAAAAAATGAGGATAAGTCGTATCCGGTGGCCAGACATTTTAAGGAGAATCACGGTAATAATGTGAATGAACTAGAATTTGTGGATACTGGATAGAATTATGATGAATATGCAAGGAGGAAATAGAATATTGGAATTGAGAAAATTGGAATCCCGTTTAATTATTGAGTGTAACACAATGGTACCTGAAGGATTAAATAAGGATGAAGAACTAGCTGTACAACTGATATATTGATTGATAAATATGATGTAATGTTGTTGAAAAATTTGCATGATGCAATGGAAAAGAGTAGGACTGATGTATGCAGCAGACATTGAAATAGATTGTAAGGTGGGCTTTTTCACATTTGGGTTTTTACAAAAAGTGTTTTTTCTTTTTTCTTTTTAGATAAGAAGAAATAAATGTAAACGGTCATCGAAAAGCAAAGGAGCTAATATATCGAATTGAAATCGTGTGCTGATGTAAAGGTTGAACATTGTATCCCATTTTAAGAAAGAATAATGCTGAATTAATATGAAAATAAATATAGTTATAGATATGAGGCAAAGATGAAAGAATAATGAGAATAAAATTACAGATTTATGCCCACTTGGGCAAAACCAATGAGTACTAATTAGTAGGTTTGAGAAAAAGATGGTGAAGCTATATGATTGTGAAATTTGATGAATGAATTCAAGATTCATATGTAGATATAAAATTATATAAAATGATTTAATAGAATGTGAAATGGGGTAGTGAACCGTCGAGCAAATAGAGATGACATTGGGTAATATTTTGGAATTGTTTGATAACAGTTGAAATTCGTCTTTGCTAAAATCGAAATGATTGATAAATATTAATATGAGATGATTATAATTGTGTTAAGATAGTGGTTAAGTTGACAGATTGATAGAGCAGATTAAATGGGATATATGTATTTTTGAAAATATAGAATAAATGTATTATACAATGAATGACCTAAAGGTAATAGAAAACATGTTTAAAGATGGCCGCGAAATTGGATATATAGTTTTAGACCGTCATTTTTGTTTGTTATATGGTGAAGGGATAGAAAACATGTTTAAAGATGGCCGCCATATTGGGTATGAGGTTTTAGACCTTCATTTATGTTTGTGAAATGGGGAAGGGAATTTATAGCAATGGAGATATGGACTGAAATTGCTCATGATCAAGGGATCTTTGACTCCTGAAACGCGTTGAGCGATTTGTAGATTTGCCAGAATAAACTGACTTTGGATGATGACATTGAGTCATAGAGACATTTTTTCTACAGAAGAAAACACGAGGATTCATATATATATATAAATATATATACATATCGTGATTCTGGTGAGCTTCCTTCCACCACCAACAGCCACACCACAGCAACTATTTACCGCACCATCGAATTTGTTGAACATATAATAATGCAGTACACAATCAATCCATTTTGCTTATTTTGAAAGCAGTGCTTCTCCAAACAAAAGATCAACGTGTTCCTGCTGAACGCCTTCCACTGGACCGTTCCCCTCAAAGTAAACAACTGTCCAAGATATGCTTGGTGCGCATCATTTCTTTTCACACACCCTCCTTGGTCACTTTGCCATTCTATTAGGATGACCCAATATCAGGCAAGGGATATGTAAATTGACTAGTGTTGTGCAAACTACACTATTAGAAATTAAAGTGCATAAATCTGACAAATAAAAAGTAAAATGTTGCATTGTTGAATTCAGAAAATTCACAATAATTTACAGTAAACAAAGTTCAATTTCTTATAAATGCTCTATGTACATCCTCCCATAGAATGTCCCATAACATGCTATGTGGCAAACAGGACTCCCTCTGGCACCTTAAAGTTCCAAATATTAAAGTGACATGTGCTATATGTTGCAATATCTTGGCAATTGTTAATGTTCTTTTAATTGCACAAACTAATCATCATTGCCTAATATATTAAGTGTCAGGTGCTATCATACAGTCAATAGCATAAATCCAGTAAAGTTCAAATAGCTAGTTGGTACATATATGGCTCCTCAGTCCTGCCGCCTACTAAAATGAACCATGTTATAAACTGCAACATCATGGCAGTTATCAATGTTCATGAATTGCACACACCCATGCCACATTGACTACTGTATAAGGTGTTAGATATTGCAATACAACAAATAATGAGCAAATGGCAAATTAAACTCTATATGCTGCCTCGATGTAACAAATATTAAAGTGACATGTGCTATATTAGGGTAGCCAGAGCAGTAACCAATGCTACACGATAACAAATGACTATACCCTATTGCTGGTTAGATAAAGTGGCAGGTGTTATCAAAGATCAAAGATGGGGCGTAACAATCCATCACAGTTACTAGCAGTATATTACCAACAAGGTACAAAAACTCACAACCGATCACCCATAACAGAACGAGTACCTCATTACCGTATTCTCTGCTGTAGTTATAGAATGTATGTACTTCATTTTGAACCATCAAAACTATAATTTTCTAATTGGAAGTGTCCAGAGACAGATTACTGATTCAGCTTGAACCAAGTAGGGGACCACCAAAATGAAAAATTTCACTGTCTCATTACCAACCTATTCCATTTCTCATAGATTCCCACCCTATCTCTAAACATGCACATGTAGTTCTGCATCTAAATTGTGTCCCCTTGGTTTCTCTGTCCCAACAAATAAAATCATCCTGGATTCCATTCTCCTAGGTTCCAGTGCCCTGTTCCCCTTTCTAGGGTCTAATTGAACAAGTTTAATACCAAAGAAGGCCAAACTCCTGAAATCTTCATGCACATCCCAAAAATGTTTGACTATAGGATATGATCTGTGTTGATTCTTGATCACTCTAAGATGTTGCAAGAATCAAATATTCAGCTTATGAGTAGTACTCTTAACATATTTTTTGGGACATGCACATTGGATGACATACACTACAAATTTGGTGTCACATGTAATCCTCTCTGTAATGGGTCACATCCTCCCCTCAAATGTCACAAAAGACTGATTATTCATAGCAAAATTGCATGCTTTGCAGTGTCCACAGCTCCAAAACCCCGGACTCTTTTTTACCAGCCATGTTACATTCTCCTGCTTCATGAACAAACGTTTTGTTAAAATATCCCCCAATTAACGTGCTTTTCGAGAAGTGATCTAAAGGTGCGGGCCAATCTTTGTTCTTATGTGGTCATCTTTTTGCAAAACATGCCAACTGCATGTCAGAATGGTTTTTAATGCCTTGTGTTCTTTATTAAACTCCAAAAAGAATCTAAGTTGGGAAGACTCTGACCCATATTTATACTCAGTTTGTGCTGAATTAGCGTCATTTTTTTTTTTACGCTCATTCAGCGCAAAGCTAACTCCATATTTATGCTTTGCGGCTATACACGTCTAGCGACAAAATTATGGAGTTTACGTTGTTTTCTGGAGGAGAAAACCTACCTTGCGTCAATGAGATGCAAGGTAGGCGTTCCTGTCCAGAAAAGGACGATGTGGCCTTTGCGCCATGTTTATCCCCCTGTGCTAAATCCAGCACAGGGGATGGGGGCCTTAAATAATTGAGCTAAGCTTGCTTAGTGCCATTATTTAACGCCTGGGTCTGGGCAGGCGTAAGGGGACCTGTATGCAGATTTCCATGCTTGGATACCATGGAAATTGCCCACAGGTGCCCTTCCCTGGCCCCAGGGACACCCCCACCCACCCACACCCTAGGTCACCTAAGGATGGGGCACCCATCCCAGGTATGTCCGGGTGAGCATTTTAATCTTTTTCCCAACACCGCTCGGTGGCCCTGACTTTGGGCGCCCTGCACAGCGCTGGCCCCAATGGCCATGCCCAGGGGACATTTGTGCCCTGTGCATGGCTCCTGTCTTTATTAAGACAGGAGCCCTGTCCATGGGCTTGTGTGCCAGAAAATGGTGCTACACTGCTTAGAGGCAAAAAACTTTTGCCTCTAAACAGTGTTGGCCCATAATTTGGCGCAGAAGCCCCGGTTCCCCCTACGCCTCCCTGGCCCTGTTTCCAAGAATGATAACAGGGCCTTAGCGCTGGCTAGCGCCATTCCATAAATATGGCGCCCGGCCGGCGTCATGTAATAGCGCAAGCCGGAGCTCTACTTTTTGACGCAAACCTGCGCTAACCCAGGTTTGGGTCAAAAAGTATAAATATGGGCCTCAGTATTTTCCTTGCCATGGAATGTTGACATTTGAAGAGTAAGTCCTTTCTTTTCTTGCTTTTTACCCCTTCATAGGCATCCATAAGAACCGTGTGTGGATACTGTGTCTCATGGAATCTTTGTATTATTGCAGACATTTCTTTCTCAAACATTATATCCCAGGAACATATTCTGCGAGCTCGCAAGATTTGGCTATATGGGGTGCTCCGTTTTAAGGCCCTTGGATGTCCGCTATTACCATGCAGAATCGAACTGCAAGCTGTTGGTTTTCTATAAATACAGTGTAGGAAAATGCCACTGTTAGCATGGTCACCCCACACTTTTTGCCTAGTGTTGATGCCAGCTTTGATTGGAAGTATGCTGGGACCCTGCTAACCAGACCCCAGCACCAGTGTTCTTTCCCTAAAACTGTACCTTTGCTTCCACAATTGGCACAGCCCTGGCACACAGTTAAGTCCCTTGTAAAAGGTACCCCTGGTACCAAGGGCACTGTGGCCAGGGAAGGTCCCTAAGGGCTGCAGCATGTATTATGCCACCCTCAGGGACCCCTCACTCAGTGCATGCACATTGCCTTGCAGCTTGTGTGTCCTGGTGGGGAGAAAAGACAAAGTCGACAAAGTCGACATGGCACTCCCCTCAGAGTGCCATGCCCACAAACCACTGCCTATGGCATAGGTAAGTCCCTGAGCTAGCCCAGTGGTCTTGGTCCCCAAACCTCATACCAAAGATAGAACAAGAGAAATGAGGTTTAGTGTGAACTGCATAGGACTCAATTCTGTCACCAAGACAGATGATCACCCCATACCCACAGCAGATGAGCTGATTGACAAGTTAGGTGCAGCCACATTTCTGAGTAACTTTGACTCAACTGCAGAGTACTGGCAAATTAGGATGACACCTGGAGCAAAAGAGAAAACAGCATTCTCAACACCTGATGGGCATGATCAGTTTACTGTTATGCCCTTTGGCTTAAAGAATGCCCCTGCCACCTTCCAAAGGTTGGTGAATCAAGTCCTTGCTGGCCTGCAGCCCTTTAGTGCAGCATATCTAGATGATATTGCTGTCTTTAGCTCTAACTGGCAGGATCACCTGGTCAACCTGGAGAAGGTTTTGCAGGCCCTGCAAGCAGCAGACCTCTCTATCAAGGCATCCAGATGCCAAATAGAGCAGGGAACAGTTGGATACTCAGGCAACCTAGTAAGTGGAGGCCAAGTGCAACCTTTACAACTCAACATCCAGGCAGTTATGGACTGGGAGCTTCAAAAACCCAGACTCAAGTCAGGGCATTCCTTGGCTTGACTGGATACTACAGGGGTTTGTGAAGGGATATGGATCCATAGTGACTCCCCTCACAGAACGTACCTCCAAGAAAATGCTGAAGAAAGTAAACTGGACCATAGACTGTCAAAAGGCCTTTGACACCCTAAACGAAGCTATGTCCTCAGTACCAGTTCTAAAAGCTTCAGATTATTCTAAGCAATTCATTGTGCAGACAGATGCCTCTGAACATGGGATAGGAACAGTCCTGTCCCAAACCAATGATGATGGCCAGAACCAGCCTGTTGCTTTCATTAGCAGGCGGTTACTCCCCAGGGAGCAGCATTGGAGTGCCATTGAGAGGGAGGCCTTTGCTGTGGTTTGGTCACTGAAAATGTTGAGACCATACTTGTTTGGTACTCACTTTATAGTTCAAACTGACCACAGACCTCTCAGATGGCTCATGCAGATGAAAGGAGAAAATCCTAAACTTTTGAGGTGGTCCATATTCCTACAGGGAATGAACTTTATAGTGGAACACATTCCTGGGCCTGCCCATGCCAATGCAGATGGCCTTTCCAGGTTCTTCCACTTAGACAATGAAGACTCTCTTGGAAAAGGTTAGTCTTAACCGCTTTCGTTTGGGGGGAGGGTTGTGTAGGAAAATGACACTGTTGGCATGGTCACCACCCACTTTTCGCCTAGTGTTGATGCCAGCTTAGATTTGAAGTGTGTTGGGAGCCTGCTAACCAGGCCCCAGCACCAGTGTTCTTTCCCTAAAACCGTATCTATGTTTCCACAATTGGCAGAGCCCTGGCCCACAGTTAAGTCCCTTGTAAAAGGTACCCCTGGTACCAAGGGCCCTGTGGCCCGGGAAGGTCCCTAAGGGCTGCAGCATGTATTATGCCACCCTCAGGGACCCCTCACTCAGTGCATGCACACTGCCTTGCAGCTTGTGTGTGCTGGTGGGGAGAAAAGAAAAAGTCGACATGGCACTCCCCTCAGAGTGCCATGTCCACAAGCCACTGCCTATGGCATAGGTAAGTCACCCATCTACCAGGCCTTACAACCCTGAGGCAGTGTGCACTATACCACAGGTGAGGGCATTACTGCATGAGCACTATGCCCCTGCAGTGTCCAAGTTAATTCTTAGACATTGTAAGTGCAGGGTAGCCATACTGAGTATATGGTCTGGGAGTTTGTCATTACGAACTCCAAAGCACAATAATGGCTACACTGAATACTGCAAAGTTTGGTATCAAACGTCTCAGCACAATAAACACACACTGATGCCAGTGTGGGATTTATTGATAAATGGACAAAAAGTGCATCTTAGAGATGCCCCCTGTATGTTAGCCCAACTGCTAGTGCAAGGCTGACCGGTCTGTACCAGCCTGCCACTTCCAGACGAGTTTCTGAGCACATGGGGTGAGTACCTCTGTGCACTCTGTGGTCAGAAACAAAGCCTGTCCTGGGTGGATCTGCTTCACACCTCCCCCTGCAGGAACTGTAACACCTGGTGGTGAGTGTCAAAGGCTCAAGCCTGGTGATACAATGCCCCAGGGCACTCCAGCTAGTTGAGATGCCTGCCCTCCGGACGAGCCCCCACTTTTTGGCAGCAAGTCCGGAGGGATACTGAGAAAAAAAGGAGTCACCCCCTCAGCCAGGTCAACCCCTAAGGTGACCAGAGCTGAAGTGACCCCCTCCTTGAGAAATCCTCCATCTTGCTTTGGAGGATTAGGACCAATAGGGATAGGGATGTGCTCCCCTCCCCAGAGAGAGTGGGCACAAGGAGGGTGTAGCTATCCTTAGGGACAGTAGCCATTGACTACTGCCCTCTAACTCTAACACACCCCTAAATGTATTATTTAGGGGCGAACCTAAACCCAGCTCTTTAGATTCCTGATGACCTTACAAGAAGAAGAAGAAGGACTGCTGAGCTGAAAACCCAGCAGAGAAGAAAAGGAGACGACAACTGAATTGGCCCCAGCCCAACCAGCATGTCTCCTGCTTCAAAGACCCTGCAACCGAGAAGCGACGTGTTCTGCAGGACCAGTGACCCCCTGAAAAGCCTCCAGGGGATTGCCTTAATCACCCGAGGACCAAGAAATCCTGTGGGCAGCGGCTCTGCCCAACAAGAAGAAAAGACCTCCATCTTTAAAGGGACTCTCCAGAAGCATGAGTCCCCACCACCCTGCATCCAACGCCCCCGGCCCGTGTCCAGAGAAACCAACTATCCAGAGTGGACCCCCAGGTGAGTCCGATGATGTGGCCACCCTGGGATGACCCCCCTGCACCTCCACGACGACGCCTGCAGAAGGAATCCTGAGGAACCCCTGACCGTGACTGCCCGGGACGAAGATATCCGACGCCTGGAAGGAGCACTGCACCCCAAGTCCCCAGGCCCGTGAGAAACCGACCACTGGTGCTGCATTGACCAGCAGGCAGCCCTCACCCTTGCCCAGTCAGTGGCTTGCCCGAGAGGCCCTCCTGTGCCCTGCCTGCAGCATCTAAGCGAACTCCCGGTCCCTCCACAAAGTTCTATCGAGAACCCAATGCTCTGTTTGCACACTGCACCCGGCCGCCCCCGTGCCGCTGGAGGTGATGTTTGTGTGCCTACATGGGGCCCCTCCAGTACTCCTCCAAACCCTCCTGCTCTTCCCTCCGACAACGTGGGTACTTACCTGTCAGCAGACTGGAACCGGAGTACCCCCTATCTCCATAGGTGCCTACGTTATTTTGGCTCCTGTTTGACCTCTGCACCTGAGCGGCCCTGTGTTGCTGGCTCTGGGTGTTTGAGGTTGCCTTGAACCCCCAACAGTGGACTACCTATACCCAGAGATTGAACCTGTAAGTGTGGTACTTACCTCTGAAAATGTACTGTACTTACCTCCCCCAGGAACTGTTGAAAATTGCAGTGTCCACTTTTAAAATAGCTTTTTGCCATTTTAATGAAAACTGTGTATGATATTGAATCTATTCAAAGTCTCAACTATTACTATGCAAAGTACCTTTCATTTGATGTACTTACCTGCTAAATGAATCTTGTGGGTCTAAAAATAAATTAACAAAAGAACATTTTTCTATATAAAATCCTATTGGCCTGGAGTTAAGTAATTGAGTGTGTGTTATCACTTATTGATTGTGTGTGTACAAAAAATGCTTAGCACTACCCTCTGATAAGCCTAACTGCTTGGCCACACTACCACAATTAGAGCATTAGAATGATCTATCATTGCCTCTGTCAAGCCTCTTGGGGAACCCCTGGACTCTGTGCACACTATATCTCATTTTGATATAGTATATACAGAGCCAGCTTCCTACATACAGGTTTCTAATTGTCCATTTCTCACCTCAATCTGGACATCCAAGAACTCAATTTTGGTATCACTCCAGATGGCCATAAGTTGTTTATTTAAATTGTTATTGTTCAATACATTAATTTATTCACATAGTTTATTCTCTTGGTTATTCCATATGATGACTAAATCATCGATAAAGCGCACCCATAACACCACTCTCTCCATATAGATACTTATTTCATCAGACCATGCTACCTCCTTCTCCCACTATCCTGTGTAAAGGTTGGTGTAGGTCGGCGCAAATGAAGCACTCATTGCCATACCTTGTTTTTTAAGGTAATATACATTGTCAAACAAAAAAACATTATAGCCCTCATTATGACATTGGCGGTAAATCCCACTTACCGCCATGCTGACTGCTACCACCATACAGCCGCCGCCGCGGATATGCACTTACCAAATTATAACACACACACACACCAATTCGTCACTATTCAGCCACAGACACAAATCCACCACACCAAAGATCAGTGATAAACTGGCGGTATCAAAACCCACACTGTTACACCAACAGAACTACGCCCACAACATTATGACCCACGAATCACCACGGCGGACTTTCAATGGCGGTAAACATTTGGTGGTACATACCGCTACGCTCAAAATACACACACTCAAACAAAACAACACCAAATTGGACAATTCAAACTACACACACCTGACACCCATACACATACCACACCCACACACCCACACACCCACACCACTATAAAACACCCACCCACATTTCCCACAACCCTTTACGACTAGAAACCATTGGCACGAGACAAACACCACGACCCCAGACAAAACCAGAGCCACACACTACCTACACCTATACACCATTCGCGCACCCAACATCACACACCCCAACATATCACCCTACACACCCTCACCCGCACTACTCACAATACATCCATGGCACCACAACGACACCCCAGATTCTCTGAGGAGGAGCTAAGGGTCATGGTGGAGGAAATCATCCGAGTAGAGCCACAGCTATTTGGATCACTGGTGCAGCAGATATCCATTGCTAGGAAGATGGAGCTATGGCAGAGGATCGTGGACAGGGTCAATGCTGTGGGACAGCACCCAAGAACGAGGGATGACATCAGAAAGAGGTGGAACGACCTACGGGGGAAGTGTCAAAGCCCAGCTCACCTGAGTCCTTGTTCAGTTCTGATGGAGGTTGAAGACAATCCGACCCCACCCTGAAACTTCTTGTTCCAGCACACTAGTTTTTAAAACAGTGCACTAAGAACAGAAGCTCAAGGGAAGGGGGGAAGTGGATAAAATAAAATAAAGAGACAACAGCGTTCTTGCGTTTCCACTGTTGAAGTGCTGCACAAATCTGCGGCCCTCTCTGACTTCGGTAGAAACTTGTGCCTAATGAAACATAAACAAAGAACAGATAAGTACATCCTATTCCTAACTGGGTTCCTGACTATCCCTTTATTTATTAGAAATTTTCTTCTAAAAGTACCTCTTGGATCCTGGTCTCTAGTTTCCAGGTTTGGAATGTGTTACTGCTCTGGGATGTGTTTTCTATTACTCTAAAGCTTCTAAAACATTAAACAAATACCGTTATCAGAATTATCAATATCAAACATTCATCTTAATATAACTAAAGCCTAAATTGCCATTGGCAGACTTACTTTTCCCATATTTCCAGAATCTTTTATAAAACAAATACTGTACTTTTACGTCAAAATAGAGCATGTAATTTGTGCAAGTCCTTGATTTACTGTTTGCCTTGCTGTTAATGGTTTCCACGGTTCGATTCTTAAAAGTTCCATAAACAAATGTTTGCTTCACAAAGTTCCGCAAAGTATTGTTGTAACAAAGAGTTTGAATCACAATGTTCGTGGAAGGTATCTTGTTTCAAATTTTCTATACACAAATCCAGAAATTGTTGTCAAAGTTCTTTCAGGTAATAAAAGTTTTGCACTTACTTGTTGCTGGCAAGAGTTACTGATCAGTCTAACCTTGTCTTCTTTCTCTTTTGCAGGTTGCTTGTAGGAGAGAGGCTGAGGCAAGGAGGAACCGGAAACCGGAAGAAGGAAGAGCCAGCAGCTGCGCCCATTGAAGCCAATGAAAGTCTGTAGAGAGCAGGAGTGCCAGCGCCGAGGGATCTGTCCTCAGGTAAGCGGGAGGTAGACGAGCACAAGCACTGGGCGAGGCTCGAGGGCTGCCTTTTATAGACAGGGCTGGGTGTGGTTCTCACATGCTGCACATGTTCTTGAAAGGTGTGTAGAGTTTCAGTTATTATGCAAATGAGTTAAATTAACACATGGCCTAGAGAGGAGTGTTTTAAAGAAGCCTTGGTAAAAACAAGGCCCAATGTGTAAACAAAACAGCACATTAAACAACATACACAGAAGCCTAGGGGGGGGAAGGTGAGATAACAAGAAAGGCTTTCAATAGTAAGTTTAAAAGGGAGCTATTACAGAACCCACTAGTGCAGTGAGAGGGGACATGCTCTTTGCTGTGCACAAACCCTAACAGTTGCCCCCCTCAAAGGCCCTCCTACAGGACGGGGTTTTCCTGGATTTTTTAAATAAAACCGTCTAATCAGCTGTGGGGCATGTACATATGATGCTGGTTCCCATGAATTCTCAGATTCATCATATCCTTTCCATTCTACTAAATAAAACAGACGTCCACTAATTCTTTTTGAGTCTTTTATGCTTTTCACTTCATATTCTAGATTTCCCTTAATTGGTATGGGTGGAGGTGGTGGTTCAGGTCGGGTTTTTGGATTGTACGGCTTAAGCAAGGACACATGGAATGTAGTATGTACTGGATATTCTTTTGGTAAATCTAATTTTACTGTTACCGGGTTTACTATGGCAGTTATACTAAAGGGTCCAATGAAACGTGGTTGCAGCTTTCGGGATCCCTCTATGTTTAGGTTCTTTGTGGAGAGCCATACCTTGTCACCGATTTTATACATTGGGGCCTCAGATCTGTGTTTGTCTGCTTGTCTTTTCATGCTTTCCTTGTACTTTAATAAATGTTTCCTGGCTTTGTCTTGTATGTCACCTAACCTTGTTAGTCTATCCGTTACTGTAGGTAACAGAGAATCTTCTAACAAAATGGGTATAGCTCTTGGATGATACCCCTGCAAGAAATAGAATGGTGAGCAAAGTAGAGCTGAATGCTCAGTATTATTATAAACAAACTCCGCTACAGGGAGAGCTTCCAACCATTCACTAGAATAATCAGCTGATAAACAACGTAGCGTTTGAAGTAAGGTTTGGTTCAGTCGTTCAGTCTGTCCATCTGTCTCTGGGTGGAAAGCAGTGGATAATGCCACATCTATTTTCAGTTTTTTACATAATTTTTTCCAAAATTTAGAGTTGAACTGGCTCCCTCGGTCTGACACCACTTTGCTTGGCAAACCATGTAAACGCACAATTTCCCTTATAAAAATATCGGCAAATTCTGCCGCCGTGGGTAATTTCCGTAATGGTACAAAATGTGCCATTTTAGATAAAAAATCCACTATAACCAACACTGTTGTGAAAGATTTTACAGGTGGTAAACCTACAATAAAGTCTACGCTCACAGTGTGCCAAGGTTGCTTGGGTGTTGGCATTGGTATTAACAAACCGTCAGGGGCCTTATGAGAAGATTTATGTCTTGCACAAATTGGACAGGTAGTGACAAATTGCTTAATGTCCTTTCTTATAGTGTCCCACCAAAAGTGTTTTTGCACATTTTCCAGGGTTTTTACCCAACCAGGATGACCTGCCAACGGTGAGGCGTGATGCCAAATTATCACCTGTGTTTGTAATTCAGAGGTGGGCACTAACAGCATGTTGTCGTGATACAATAAACCTCGTTGTATTGTGTTATGGGAATCTTTTAACCAATCCTGAGGTGCTATTTGCATGTGTGCATTATATAGATCTGTGATGAAATCCTTCTGTTGTACTGGTGCCAAAAACTTTTGGGGAGGAATAATGGGTTCTCCTATTTTATCTTGTTTCATGTCTGAAGTATGTCCGTATCTAGATAACACATCAGATTGAATTTGTTGTGCACCTGGTCTATAGGTTATTACAAAGTCAAATGTGCTAAAAAAAATTAACCAGCGCATCTGACGTGGTGTTAGTGCTTTAAGTGATCCAAAAAACTGTAGGTTCCTATGGTCAGAAAAGATTGTAACTGGGTACTTGGCTCCCATTAAATGGTGCCTCCATTCTGAAAAGGCTACTTTGATAGCTAGTAGTTCCCTTTCAGCCACAGTGTAATTTTGTTCAGCTGGTAATAACTTTTTGGAATAGAAGGCTATAGGATGTAACTGGCCATCTACTGCATCTCGTTGAGAGAGAACTCCTCCTAAAGCTACTTGTGAAGCATCCGCTTAAACAAAAAAAGGCAAGTCAGGATCAGGATGTTTCAGAATTGGGGCTGAAGTGAACTTTTGTTTTAGGAGTTGAAAGGCGTGTGCCGCCTCATCAGTCCAAAGAAATCGTTGCCCTTTCCGCAACAAGGTAGTTATTGGGGCCACAATGTCTGCGAAATGTGCAATAAACCTCCTATAAAAATTGGCGAAACCCAGAAATGTCTGAATATCTTTTACAGAGGATGGTTCTGGCCAATCAGCAATAGCACTGATTTTCTTTACATCCATAGTTATTCCTTGAGGTGACAGGCAGTATCCTAAAAAGTCCACCTTGCTGACATTAAAAGTACACTTTTCTAACTTAGCAAAAAGATGATTTTCTTTTAACTTTGATAATACTGCACGAACATGTTGGGTATGTTCTTCTGAGTTCTTAGAGTAAATGAGGATGTCGTCTATGTATACTATGACACAAACGTCCAGGAATTCGTGTAGGACCTCATTTATAAAGAACTGAAAGGCCGCAGGGGCATTACATAACCCAAAGGGCATTACTGTGTACTCAAATAAACCAAACTTTGTCTTGAAAGCTGTCTTCCACTCATCCCCCTCTTTTACTCGGACCAGGTGGTAAGCTCCCCGCAGATCTAGTTTAGTGTATACAGTAGAATGTCTTAACTGATCCAACAACACAGGTATTAGAGGAAGAGGATATTTATTCTTTATTGTAGCCTTATTTAGTCCTCTATAATCGATACACGCGCGCAGGGATTTATCCGGCTTCGGGATAAAAAAGAGTGGAGATGACACCGGAGATGTGGAATGACGGATGAACCCAGACTGTAGTAGGTCATCTAGGTAGGTTCTTAAGTATTTGGTTTCTTCGTCAGTCAAAGCATATACTCTATTATTAGGGAAAGGGGCCCCTGGGATAAGATCTATATGACAGTCATAAGACCTATGTGGGGGCAGCACACTAGCCTTTACTGGATCAAAGACGTCTTTAAAGTCAGAATATTCAGGAGGGAGACTTGGTTCATCTTGTATAACACTAGTACAGTGTAATACTGTGCTCTGTTCTGTACCTGCTTCTTGATAGCAATTGGTTCTACAGAAAGAGGAATCCAAAGTAACATTTCTATTCACCCAATCAATTTTTGGGTTATGAGTTGTTAACCAGGGTACCCCGAGAATCAAACCAAAATTAGGAGTATCTATCAGATCAAAGCTAATCACCTCTGTGTGCCCGTTCTGACAGACCATAACAAGTGGACTTGTTTGTTTTGTGATTAATCCAGAGGTCAATTCTGACCCATCCACTGCACATACTGCTTCTGGACAAGGCTTTAGGCACATAGGAAGTCCTAAGTTTTCAGCTAACTTATTATCCACAAAATTTCCTGTCGCGCCTGAGTCCAGTAGGACAGGGAGAGAATGCCTCACTTGGGTAGTAACAATTAAAACGACCTGAATTATGAAATGTCTAGGTATGTGCGGTACCATGAAGGCTGCAGCATTAGAGGTTTGATTAAGATGTTTTCTCGAACAAGTAACCTCTCCCCTTGTCGAGCTTAATCGTTTCCCGATTCAGTTGAGGAGGTGGAGGAAACAGCACCCTTTCGTGGATTTTTAGGCTTTACTGGACATTCTCTGGCAAAGTGACCTGCCCTTCCACAATATAAACATAATTGAAGTTTTCTCCTTCTTTCTTTTTCCTCTGATGTGAGTGAACCTCTGAGTGTCCCTATTTGTATAGGCTCAGGTTCAGGGAGTTTATTATCTGGGTCTTTCTTCTCGTGTCTAATACAAGTTAACCGTGATTCCAGTTTGTATTTATCTCCCTTTCTTTCTCCTAGTCTATGTTCTAATTTCACAACTAAATCTACAAAGTCCGAATAGTCTTCTGGCAAATCAACGATATGAGCCAGCGCGTCTTTTAACTCGTCTCTCAAACCTTTATAGAAAAGGGAGACACGCTTTTCTTCTGGCCAGTGTGTCTCGGTGAGTAAACGATTAAAACTAGTGAGATAGGTCAATAAATCCTTGTGACCTTGTTTAAGATCTAAAAGCTCATTATCACTTGCCTGCATGAAAGTGTGTTTTGCAAAAAGGCTGGTCATTGTACGTTTAAATTAATTCCAATTATGGAGGATGGGATCATCTCTCTCCACGAAAGGAATTGACCAATTGGCTGCTGTGCCACCCAAATAAGACAAGACGAATGCCACTTTCGTAGCATCAGTAGGGAACTGTTGTGGCTTACAAACGAAGTGTAATTGACATTGATTGATAAAAACATGGAATTTGTTACTATCTCCATGAAAACGTTCAGGTGCTGCTAAGGGCACAGCATTAGGAACATTAACAGTGACCTCAACTGGGGGAGGCAAAGTTGTATGTTTTGATGGCGCCCCTGTCTCTGAGGAGGTTTTAAACAAAGGCGTAAAAGCTGTGTTCCACTGAGATACCCTAAATTTATACTTGCTTAAATCCTGTTTTAAAGAGGTATTCTCCATCTTTAATCTCTCTATTTCCTCTTGCATATGTTGCAAGATGCCAGACACTGATTCATTATGAGCCAAGTCCTCATTTAGGGCCTGCGCCATATCCGTGACGTCAATGCCCTCTATTTCTTCCCCGATATTCATCGTCCACCAGAACTGAATTTTTTTATTTATTTAAGGCTTGTGCTTCTGTCAAAGCCCAGCTCACCTGAGTCCTTGTTCAGTTCTGATGGAGGTTGAAGACAATCCGACCCCACCCTGAAACTTCTTGTTCCAGCACACTAGTTTTTAAAACAGTGCACTAAGAACAGAAGCTCAAGGGAAGGGGGGAAGTGGATAAAATAAAATAAAGAGACAACAGCGTTCTTGCGTTTCCACTGTTGAAGTGCTGCACAAATCTGCGGCCCTCTCTGACTTCGGTAGAAACTGGTGCCTAATGAAACATAAACAAAGAACAGATAAGTACATCCTATTCCTAACTGGGTTCCTGACTATCCCTTTATTTATTAGAAATGTTCTTCTAAAAGTACCTCTTGGATCCTGGTCCCTAGTTTCCAGGTTTGGAATGTGTTACTGCTCTGGGATGTGTTTTCTATTACTCTAAAGCTTCTAAAACATTAAACAAATACCGTTCTCAGAATTATCAATATCAAACATTCATCTTAATATAACTAAAGCCTAAATTGCCAATAGCACACTCACTTTTCCCATATTTCCAGAATCTTTTATAAAACAAATACTGTACTTTTACGTCAAAATACAGCATGTAATTTGTGCAAGTCCTTGATTTACTGTTTGCCTTGCTGTTAATGGTTTCCACGGTTCCATAAACAAATGGTTGCTTCACAAAGTTCCGCAAAGTATTGTTGTAACAAAGAGTTTGAATCACAATGTTCGTGGAAGGTATCTTGTTTCAAATTGTCTATACACGAATCCAGAAATTGTTGTCAAAGTTCTTTCAGGTAATAAAAGTTTTGCACTTACTTGTTGCTGGCAAGAGTTACTGATCAGTCTAACCTTGTCTTCTTTCTCTTTTGCAGGTTGCTTGTAGGAGAGAGGCTGAGGCAAGGAGGAACCGGAAACCGGAAGACGGAAGAGCCAGCAGCTGCGCCCATTGAAGCCAATGAAAGTCTGTAGAGAGCAGGAGTGCCAGCGCCGAGGGATCTGTCCTCAGCTAAGCGGGAGGTAGACGAGCACAAGCACTGGGCGAGGCTCGAGGGCTGCCTTTTATAGACAGGGCTGGGTGTGGTCCTCACATGCTGCACATGTTCTTGAAAGGTGTGCAGAGCTGGGTGTGGTTTGAAGAGCTGGGTGTGGTCCTCACATGCTGCACATGTTCTTGAAAGGTGTGCAGAGTTTCAGTTATTATGCAAATGAGTTAAATTAACACATGGCCTAGAGAGGAGTGTTTTAAAGAAGCCTTGGTAAAAGCAAGGCCCAATGTGTAAACAAAACAGCACATTAAACAACATACACAGAAGCCTGGGGGGGGGGAAGGTGAGATAACAAGAAAGGCTTTCAAAAGTAAGTTTAAAAGGGATCTATTACAGAACCCACTAGTGCAGTGAGAGGGGACATGCTCTTTGCTGTACACAAACCCTAACAGGAAGGTACGTTCCATTGCAGCAAGACATCAACTCGCTGTACAGAGGACTGGCGGTGGACCCACACCTCCTGCCCCACAACTAATAACATGGGAGGAACAAGTCTTGGCAATTATGCATCCTGAGGGCCTGACAGGAGTAGGAGGATGACTGGACTCTGGTAAGTCAACTCTATACTACTACTACCCCCCTACCTGCATGCCATCACATACACCCACCCTCACTCTCACTCCAATCACTCTACCATCTCCCACACACCCCACCATCACAACACACCCATCCCAATGCCAAGCCCTGCATGCACCACCAATGCATGAACATCACTCACAGACCTGCATGGACACCTATCACTAAAGCATGCACACTAGAGACAATCACCTAGCCCACCAAATAACAACTCATACAAGGGAAAGCTGCCAGGGCAATAACAACCATAGAGGGCAACCCACCCATGCACAATATGTCACACACAGAAACAGTAACACTGCTTTTACATCCTCCCAGCCAATGTCACCGGAGAAGAGGTGCCAGCAACATCCAGTCCCCCCACAGAAGAGGCCCACAGTGATGACAGCAGCTCTGGTCGCCTGGATCTGGATGACCAACCTGGCCCATCGGGGACCTCCGGACAGTCGGCTACCCAGGCACAGTCTCACACCACCACAGAGCTTCCCCTCTCAGGAAACACCACCACAGCACCCACCCAGCAGGCCCATACCTCTGTCCCCAGGACACGTCAATCAGCAGTGTGTCCACCACTGCAGGGACCCCAGGCTACCCCACAAACCCAGAAGAATCAGGGACCTGGGGTCAGTGGCAGTAGGCACACGGTTCAGGGGACAGAGGCACAGGACAACAGGGAAGCTGGGAGGACTGCTGTGTGCCAGGGGGAGGACAGGCCCAGGTAACCGACTCTGCAGGAGGCACTCACCGCTGTCCTGGGAGAATACCAACATTACGAGGATACGCTGGGCCAGATCATGGACAAAATGCAGGAGAACATGCGGCTGCAGGAGGGACATTACCTAGGGATCAGGGAGGACTTGAAGTCCATTAACACCACCCTGGTCTCCATTGCAGGGGTGCTGGCAGACATGGCCAACAGTATGAGGGAGGCACTGGCACACCAGTGGGCACCTGCCACTAGCCAGACTACTGAACAGCCCTCCACCTCCGCCGCTAGTGGACAGGAGGCCCCACCACAGGACCAACAGGCCACCTGCACCCCTCCCCCGCAGAAGGAGAACCACCCCGCAAATGTTCCCTGCTTCCAGGCAGAAGCCAGAGACTAGTGCCCAGGCACCTGCCAGGAAATAGGACTCTCCTGACTGTCTCCCTTGTGTCCCACTCTGTCACCCTGTCCACCTTGAACTGCCATTGCTCCCCTCCCTATGCCCCCTTGAACAATGCACCTGTGCTACAAATAGACTGGACTCTAACCTGGACTTTCCTCCATCATCACCCCACCCATTGCACTTCCCCCTTTTCACCAGAGCACTGCAATAATCACACTTTGAAAAAAGTATGGAGTATGTCAAAAGATTTAAGTATGTATTCGTTTAACAAGATTTAAACATCGCAATTCAACTGTACAGTAATGTATACATAGGAAAGACCTGTAGTTGGCTGCAGTGAACAGACCAGGAGCAATAGTGGGGCACCAATATCTGCAATAAGAGATGCCAAAGGGTACAGTGAGTGGGCATAGAAGTAGGAATTAACAGCCTGCCAGTGACAATGTCAAACATGAAATTGTCAGTGAAATGTGAAATAACACTTTCTTACCTGTGTGTCATTGGAAGTATTAACGAATCACTGCAGTTCTGTTGTCCTCATCCTCTGCCTCCTCATCTTCACCGTCCACATGTCCACTGCTGCCACACGGCCACTTCCAGCCTCCTCCCCTTGCAGAAAAGGCACATGGCGTCTCAAGGCAAGGTCGTGCAACATACAGCATGCCAGTGCAGACCTTCTTGGGTGAGTAGCACAGGGATCCACCTGTTAGATGGAGTCACCGAAACCTGGCCTTCAGGAGGCCAAAAGTACGTTCAATAATCCTTCTTGTTCGCCCATGTGCCTCATTGTAACATTCCTCTGCCCTTGTCCTGGCATTCCTCACAGGGGTCTGCAGCAATGATAGGTTTGGGTAACCTGAGTCACCTGCAAATATTGAGGACACAACTGTTAGCCACACACTTACCCTTATGGCCCACACCATACCCATTCACCAACATCCACTGGGCGGGAACCATGGCTCACCTATTAGCCACACCCTGTGCCTCTGTAGTTAGGCTATCACATTTGGGATGCTTCTATTCCTCAGGATAAAAGCATCATGCACGGAGCCTGGATACTTAGCATTGAGAAGGGAGATGTACTGGTCCGCCAAACACACCATCTGCACATTCATCGAGTGGAAACTTTTTCAATTTCTGAAGACCTGTTCATTTTGCCGGGGGGGGGGGACAAATGCAATATGTGTTGCATCAATCACCCCAATGATGTTGGGAATATGTCCCACTGAATAGAAGTCAGCCTTCACTGTGGCCAAATCCTCCACTTGGGGGAACACGATGTAGCTGCACATGTGTTTTATCAGGGCAGACAACACTCTGGGCAGCACTATTGAGAACATTGGCTGTGACATTCCTGCTGCCAAGACCACTGTCACTTGGAAAGAACCTGTTGCCAAGAAATGGAGTGCTGATAGCACTTGCACAAGATGGGGGATCCCAGTGGGATGACGAATAGCAGATGTCAGGTCAGGCTCCAATTGGTTGATTGTGCCCTGACGCTATGCACGGAAGACAGCGGAGGCCCAGCTGGGGATGGCCTCCCACCGAGGAAGGGGTCCCTGTCGAACCTTGACCCCCCCTGATGGCCCGCATACTGGCAGTGGCCTACCCAGAGCTGGATGGGCGCTTGGGGGCATCACAGCAGCAACAAGGGGGTGAGTGCAGTGCCCTTCTTTACTACATATGCCTGGTGGGGTGGTATCCGGGTGGGGGATGTGTGCCTATGGGCGCCCCTAGGCCACACCTGATATTGCAGAGTAGGTCCTATGTTGGGTAGGTTTCTGATCTGAAATTCATCCAACCTAGCTAGTAGGCATCCACTACTGGGCAGGTGTGTGTGGGTCCCAGGTATGCTGCAGTTGGCGAAATGGCCCTCATTACGACCTCAGCGGTCTTTTTCAAAGACCGCCGATGAACCGCCGTGCTGAAGACCGCCAGTGCAGGCGGTTTTCCGCGCGGCGTATTATGACTGCTGGCAGCCCTCCGTCCTTTTTCGGATGGAGAGCCGACAGCAGCCATACTGGCGGTCGGCGGGGAAGTAAAGGTTGCTCCACCTCCACCGCCCCGTCATCAGAACACCGCCCACCGAATCACGTCCCATGATTCGGTGTGGCGATGTTCTGGTGACGGGGATCTGGCGGTGGAGCAGCCCCCATGGATCCCGTCCCCTCCCGGAGGATCAACTGACAAGGTAAGTTGATCGTTCGTTAGGAGAGGGGGTTGAGGGGGTGTTGTGTGTTGTGTGCGTTCATGGGGGTGTACGTGTGAGTATGTAGAGGGGGTGTGTGAGTGCGTGTATGCATGCGGGGTGTGTTGTGTGTATGGGAAATGTGTGCGGATAGGTCTGTGTGCATGTCTGTTTGTATGTGTGCGGGTATGTGTTGTTGCAGTATATGTGTGCGTGTAGGGGTGTGTGTCTGTGCATGTTGGAGGTAGGGGTGGGGAGGGGGGTCCTGCCACCTTTGGGAGGTGGTGGGGGTGGGGGAGGCCTCAGGGTGGGGGAGGGGGGTGGAGGAGAACCCTATCAGTGCCAGGGAAGGAATTGCCTATCGCCATGGATTTCATGGGGGTTCCAAACCACCCGAAATCCTAGTGATTTGCAGGGTTGTGATACCGCCGGCAGTCTGGTGACGGCCGCCGGGCTGGAGACTGAAGTCTCCAGCCCAGCGGTCGGAGTGGAGAAGTGGCAGATGACCATGGCGATAACCGCCATGGTCATAATTCCATTTTTCTTTCTGCCGGCCTGTTGGCGGTATTACCGCCACTTCTCCCCGCTCGCCAGGGTTGTAATGAGGGCCTATGTGTCCTTCCCTATGCCCTGGTGTAACTAGTAGTGCATTGCCTAGTACGTAGGGCTGTTGCCTGTGTGTGAGTGTGTTGTGTACGCCAATGGTGGTGTTAGTGCCGTCATTGACCAAGTGTATCCTTTGTCTCTCCCCCCTTTCTTGTTTTGTCACCCTGTCCTTATGTGCATTAGCATTATCTGGCGGAGGAGCAGAGGCACCGGCGACAGAGGGAGCTGCATCCCACAGGACCCAGGAGGCAGAGTCCACAGATGGTGAGGGCACCAGTGGGATGGAGGGCGACGGGGAGCACTACGGATGAGACTGGAGGGGACAGTTCGGACACGGATTCCTCCTCAGATGGAAGCTCCCTGGTGGTGGCGGACACCTCTGTGCCCACACCAGCTACAGGTACAGCCGCCACCCCCGTACTAGCACCACCCTCCCAGCAGCCCCTCAGCGAGTTTCCTGTGTCCGCTCACCAAGGAGGGCGGGTATCTCCTTCGCCCCAGGCACTTCAGGCCCTGCCCCAGTTAGCCCTGCTGCCCTGAGTAAGGAGGCTATTGACCTCCTGCGATCCATTTCTGTTGGTCAGTCAACCATTGTGAATGCCATCCTGGGGCTGGCAGCCCAAATGCAACAGTCCAATGCATTTCTGTAGGGCATTCACACTGGCTTGGCGGCCCAACAGAGATCAATCCAGACTCTGGGGGCATCTCTGATGGCAGCCATTGTCCCTGTATTCAACATCAATCAACTTCTACCCAATCCCATTCCCCTCAACCCCAACCTATCCCAGGCACAAAGGCAGAGGAGCATGCACACAGGACAACACACAAGAGTGGCACATGCAAACACAAGCACCAAACTTCATCCCACAGGCACTCATACAAACACCATCAAGATGCAGACATACCAGCATCCACTGCCTACACTGTAGCCCCCTCCTCCTCGTCCTCTACCTCCCTCCCAGTTGTGCCTACACTCACACCTGCATGCACTACATCCTCATCCACTGCCTCCATCACCAGCACACCTATCAGAACACACACCTCACTGGCAGTCACCACCCAAACAGCCATTCACACGTCACCTGTGTCCTATCCCACTGTGTCTGTGCACCCTCCTCCCAAAGTACACAACGCAAGCACTCAGACACCCAACAGCCATCCACCTCACAACAGCATCCAGTCCATGCACCTGCACCCAAACACAGCAGGCAGACACCTCCTACAACCACTCCCTCTTCCTCTCCTCCCAAATCTTCTCCCTCTTCCCACCCCAAAGTCCCTAAGAAGCTTTTCTTCTCTAACGTTGACCTCTTCCCTACCCCTCCTCCTCTGGTCCTTCATGTCAGGCCAGGGTGGTCAAAACCCAGGCAAGCACCTCAGCCACCCAGTCAACCGGCCCAGTAGTGCCCCCAGCAACTCCAGGTGGGAAACGATCCCAGGCACAAGGCAGCCAGGCGGAAAGGGTGCCTGCCCCAAGTGCTGCAAGGAAGGTCAAGTAGCCACCCCTAGCTGCTGCCAGGAAGGGCAAGGAGCCACCCCCAGCTGCTGCCAGGAAGGGCAAGGAGCCATCCCCAGCTGCTGGCAGGAAGGGCAAGAGGCCTGCACCAGCAGGCAGTAAGGACAAGGGGCCTGGTGCTGGGACTCTGTCGGAGCCCACACCACCAACCATGGTGGTGCAGCTGTCCGAGGCTGCAGGGGATGGGCAGGAGCTTCCCCCCACCACCACCACCAGCTCTGCCAGCAGCATTGCCACCAGCACCACCACCAGCAGCAGTAGCACCAGTGGGCAGCCACCGAGGCTGCAGGGGATGGGCAGAAGCTTTCCCCCACAGCTACCACCAGCAGCAGCAGCACCAGTGGGCAGTCGTCCGAGGCTGCAGGGGATGGGCTGGAGCCTCCCGCCACAACTACAAGCATCAGCAGCAGCACCAGTGAGCAGCCGTCAGAGGCTGCAGGGGATGGGCTGGAGCCTTCCCCCACAACTACCAGCATCAGCAGCAGCACCACCAGCACCACCACTGAACATACGTCACCGCCGGCAGACATTGTGTAGTCCTGCCTCCATGGGCTGTTGTCCAGCCTGCCCCCTGCAAATCTTGTGGGATTGACACCCAGCTGAGAGACTGTGACCTTGCACTCCCCGAAATTTGCATCACTGGGCATGATGACCCCTCCAGAACCAGCAGAGAAGCCATCCAATCACCCCATCCTCCCCAGGATGAAGCTCACTGGGCACGATGCCCCCTCCAGAACCAGTGGAGAAGCCATCCACTCACCCCATCCTCCCCAGGATGAAGCTCACTGGGCACAATGCCCCCTCCAGAGCATGTGGGCAAGTCACCCACTTGAGAGACTGCGGCTTTGCACTCCCCAGGACCAAGCACAGGGCATGTTGCCCCTCCAGAGCCAGTGGGCAAGTCATCCACTTGAGAGACTGTGGCCTTACACTCCCCAGGACAAAGTAATGGGCATGTTGCCCCCTCCAGGACCTGTGGCTTTGTTCCATCTGCCGGCTGAGGTGCCCCCCTTTCACCGTCCCCCTGTGGTGCCTGCCTATTTTCTAACTGATGCCCCTGCAGTGTTCTCTCCGCGTTGTTGCAGGAGTAAGGTGGGGCCTTGGACTTTGTAATGTGGCCCTGTGGCCCACGAACATTGAGGACTGGCAATGTCCCTTCATTTGTAAATATGAATATACTTTTTGATTTGGATGCACGTATTGCTACTATATTTATCCTATTACACTCACTTTGATCTATTGGAGTTGTCCTTGCATTATTCCTGAGGGGTACGTTATGTTACTGCATCTGCTTGTGTGTATGGTTTTGGGGGTGGGGGTGTTGCGTGTTCCATGTGTGTGTCACTCTCGTTTCCCTCCCTCCCTCCCCTGTGTGCTAGGCAGCTGCACTCACCGTGGCCGTCTTCGCTGTCATTGGTGTTCATGGTGGAGCAGGACGTAAACCAACATTGTGAATATGTGCAACTTGGGCTCCATGGCGGCGTGGTTCTTCCCTGAGCCTCCAAAGGTGGCGGATTGGACTGTCATAATACAGTGGGCTTCCGCCTGGCTGTAGGCGGTTACCGCCGTGGTGATTGTTGATTCAGCCCTGGCAGTCAGTGTGTTAAAGTGGCTGTCTGTCTGAGCTTTTTCTGCCATGATCGTAATTTGGTGGTATTTACCGCTAGCCTGTTGGCGGTATTACAGCCATTTTATCACCAACCGCCAGGGTTGTAATGAGGGCCTATGTGTTAGACAAAATGATAGCATGATCATCAACATTTCAGTATGCAATACAAATTCAATGGAGCACATCTTTAGAAAATATCTGCAAGCTTCTATGCCAAATTGATGTTTAATTGATGTGTATAAAGGTATCACATTCATAGTCACCGAGAGAAATGTATTCATCCAAGGATTGTTATGGATTTTAGATAGAAAATCTGTTGTATCACATCAATAAGAAGGGAGCTCTGTGACATAGGCACATAGGAAGAGGTCTGATGTATTTTCTAAGAGACAACCAATCATACTGATAATGGGTCTGCCAGGGGGGGTGACGAGTTTATGTGAATCTTTGGCAAAAAATATATACAGGGAATTCTTGGGAAATCCACCTTCAAGTAAGGATATTCCTCATACTCCATGAGCCCACAACTCACACAGTTTTTTTAACATATCATGATAACTTTGCTGGTGGACAGTGATGGGATCCTCTTTAAGTCTCTCATAATAGTCACAATTTTGTAGCTGTTTCTGGGCTTCCCTAATATATTCAATGGTGTCCATAATCACAATATTGCCATCCTTACCTGAGGGTTTTATGATAGAATCATTGTTCTTTACAGCACTGATATCCTTCCAATCATTATGAGTGATGCTACTATGACCTTTAGTTTTCACATTTATATTCACTGAAAAAATCTAAAGTTACAGAGACATTATAGTTAGGGAATAAAATGTAAAAAAACATAGAAATTCTATTAAAAAAATAAAGGTTACAGGGAATTTATAGTTAGGCTCACATTGTAAAAGTACAAAACCATAGAAAGTCATCTATTAGTTAGAGTTATCTCAAGTAACTATAACTCATGCCCTAAGGCAAATATAACTTGCACAACTACCATGCACAATTGTTCGCCAAACATTTACTGCAAATATTACATTGATATTATTAATGATGTTATCAAAGGTGTCATGAGTGCCGTAAATTGTGGGTTAATTAGCAGTGCATGGCGAGGGTACGACTTATGGCACGAGTTAAAGTTACTTCAAATAACTCTGACCACAACAAGTGAATTTCCAGGGTTTTGTACGTTCAAAACAGGAGCCTAACTATGAAGTCTCTGTAACCTTTGTTTTTCTAAGTGAATTTCTATGTTTTTTAATTCTATTTCCTAACTATAACGTCCTTGTAACCTTTGTTTTTTTTCTATAAATTTCTGTTTTTTTAACGTATAGTAATTTTCATTACTTTATGTTAATCCAACCACTGCTGAGCACTGCCTTTGCCCTGGCACTGAGGCCAACCACTATAACAACCCAAACCACTGCTACGCACAGCCTTCAGCTGTGCACACCAAGAGTTGGCTGCAGGGCCTGGTGTGTGGCCAGGCCTGAGCAGACCAACCCCTATCACCACCCAACCCCGTGTTGTGCATGGCCTGTGGCCAGGCCCTGCAGCTACCCCCTGTAACAACCCAACCCCCACACTGTGCATGGCCTTCATTTGTGCACAACAAGTGTTACCCCTCATAACCACCCTTAGGCTGTGTGTGGTGGGGGTTGGCCACAGGGCCTGGCCTGTAAACAGACTGTGCAGCCAACCACCTAACCCTGCACCATGCACAGCTGAACAGTCTGTCTCTTTGCATGTGAGAATAGGTGTGAGAGGGTGCATCTGGGTGTGAGAGGTTCTGTCTAGGTGTGAAAGTGGGTGTGTGAGGGTCAGAGTGGTTCTGTGAGTGGTTGTATGAGAGTCTGAGTTGCTCTTTGAGTGGGTGTGTCAGTGTCTGAGTGGGTATGTGAGTGGGTTTGTGATGGTCTGTGAGTGGGTGCATGAGGGTCTGAGTGGGTCTGTGAGAGGTGCATCAGCATCTGAGTGGGTCTGTGTGTGGGTGCATCAGTTTCAGAGTGGATGTTTGAGTGGGTGCATGAAGGTCTGAGTGGGTCTGTGAGTGGGTGTGGAGTGTCTGAGTGGATCAGTGACTGGGTACCTAAGGGTCTGAGTGGGTCTCAGAGTGGGTGAATCAGTGTCTGAGTAGTTCTGTGAGTGGAAGCATCAGTGTCTGAGTGGGTCTGTGAGTGCATGCATGAGTGTCTGAGGGGGTCTGTGAGAGGGTGTGGGAGTGTCTGAGTGGGTCAGTGAGTGGGTGTGCCAGTGACCAAGCGAGTTTGTGAGTGGGTGTGTCAGTGTTCTTTAGTGGGTCTGTTGCTGGGTGTATGATGGTCTGAGTGGATTTCTGAGTGGGTGCATGAGTGTCTGAGTGGGTCTGTGAGTGGGTGTGTGAGGATCTGAGTCGGTATGTGAGTGGGTGCATCAGTGTCTGAGTGGTTCTGTGAGTGGGTGCGTCAGTGTCTGAGTGGATCTGTGAGCGGGTGCTTGACAGTCTGAGCGGGTATGTGAGTGGGTGCGTGAATGATTGAGTAGGTCTGTGAGTGGGTGCATCAGTGTCTGAGTGGGTCTGCGAGTGGGTGTATGAGGGTCTGAGAGGTTTGTGAGAGGGTACATGAGTGTCTGAGTTGGTCTGTGAGTGGGTGTATCAGTTTCTGAGGGGGTCTTTGAGTGGGTGCATGAAGGTCTCAGTGGGTTTGTGTGTGTGTGCATGAGTCTTGGAGTACAATTATAAGTGCATTAATTAGTGTATGAATGAGTCTGTTAATTTAAAAAACATATTATTTGCTTATTTGTGATTAATCGACTATTAATCTCAATTAATCTTAATTATTCACAAATATTGCGCATGGTGAAGAAAAATAATTTTAAACCCTCAAATACCCCTATGTAACACTCCTGGGGTGAGACTACCTCCACCCTGACACCTTATGCTACTTTTAATTTTGTTTTTCAGTCACAGGGGCCATGTCCCAAGACCTTAAAATGGCAGCCGCAACTTTCTGTTCAAGTTGTGGCCAGCCAAAGACAACGCTTCTCTCCTCAAGCGCATTCGCGAAAATTTGTGAATTATTCGCGACCTCAGATGTACACATTTATTTTCACTTTAATATCTCAATAACTACTGAATTGATTTATACCAGACACCCCAAAGCACAATCTGCGTACCCACAGCTTGCTTTCAGCCAGATTTGGTAGAATTCCATCCAGTGGTTCGGGCTGTAGCCTTGTTCAAAGGTCCTAAGAGAATTAACAGGGAAAACACAAATGGTTTGACCCTTCTTTTTCTTGACCCCCGCTTAACAGATCAACCCAAAACTTTCCGTGCACAACAAGAATGACCAGCTCACCAGGGCACTTTTTTGGTAACATTTTTTTGTGAACTAATATATATATAGATAAATATATACATTATATATATATATATATATATATATATATATATATATATATATATATATATATATTTATTCCCAAGTGATCCCTAGACACTTTGCAGTGGCTTGCATCTCCAGGCATGGAAAGACCTGGATCCGTGTACAGTTTTCCAAGCAGAATAGAAGATGCAAGAAATCCAATGTGCAGCAGCGCAACCCAACGCTTTTCAGGTACAAGCCCCCTGTTCACGGGTTAGTTTACCCTGATGATAGTCTTATTTTCCAATTTGGGATCCATTATATCTTCAGTGCTGGACTTGTGCTGGTTCCCATGCATCCTTATCATTTTGATCCTCTGCTGTATGCTGTTGCTGTGTTTCCTCTGCTTGCTCCTTCTCGACTTCTTCCTCTTCCACACCAGTATTGAATTCTTGGACCTAACAGTTGTAGTATAGCAAAGTAAAGTACAGACCCCCCTACTTAGAAAACTGATGGCAGGCTATTGCCTCTTGCGCGCCATGAGTGGTCACCCAGAAAATATTAAGTGGAGTATACCGTATGGTGAACTACTATGGGCGAAGAGGAATTGTAGCATGGAGAAGGCTTTCAGAGCAGAATGGGAAGTGATGATACAAAGGTTCAAAGAAAGAAGGTATCCTAATTGGGTTCTGGAGCTGGCCTGGAGAAAGGTTGATGTTACCACAAGGGATGAGATTTTTGTTGTCAATACCTCCAATACTAAGGCAGATTCTATGCTTGGAATGATTCCAACATATAACAGCAGTTCTAGAACAGTACAGAGAATCCAATCCAAACATTGGTGAATCATACAAAGCGATACTGCTATTGGTAATACAATATCACGTAAACCCAGTATAACATATCGCAAAGCGAAATCCTTGAATGACACTCTGGAACATAGTGACATTACTGTGACTAACATCAACACTAGGTTTGGACTACAAGATTTCTTTCCATGTGGGTCTGCAAAGCTTGTAAACATAGGCAAGTGAATAAGGAATATACTACAATAGGAAGTTATAAATTCCCCATTAAACACACTTTGACATGCAGTACACAATACATGATGTATGTACTTGAGTGTCTGTGCTCTCTGTGTTATGTGGGGAGCACTGTGTGTGCAGTCAAAATGTGTATTCTGAAGCATATATGGGCTATTGAGCACGGTTATCCCAGATACCCGGTAGCAAGACACTTTCAGGCGGTTCACTTTCAAAATTGTACTAATTTAGTTTTCTATGCTATAGAGCAGATGAAAAAAATCTGAGAGGAGGGAATTGTAGCTTACACATGAGAAAGAGTGAATTTGAATTGGCTATTGATTCCCAAACATTAATTCCGAATTGTTTGAACTGTGATGAGGAGTTAAGCGTACACTTACAGTCAGATTAAGTGCTACCAGTGAGGTATTTACTTATTGCCAGACTCTGTATTTTGTTCTGTTGCATTTAGCGAAATGTAATGGTTTTAGGCTTAAGGTTCTATCAATCAAAACATTTTATTCGGTATGAAAAAAATCAACCATACAAATAAATAAACAACACATCACATACCACTATCAATAATAACTACCAAAAATGCAATTGTGCAGCTATCCTATACAATAAATACTTTTGGACAACATTTGAAAATAAATTCATTAAACCTATTCATATATCACCTCATGTCCTACTAAACATTTTAACACTTAAAAAAATTACATTCCTAATTTCATTAAGAAGATAATATTTCAATCACATTAAAAATGTAAAATCATTTAAAAATACTCTAGATTGTTCCTCCAGGTTACAGCTTCCTTTAGAAAGGTTCATACCCCCCACCACACCAGCGCATCAGAAGCCATACGCAGCACAAAACCCCTAGACCTCAATAGAGGGAATAAGTAACATGGCCTAAAGGGAGCATAAAAATCACAGAACAAAGTAAAATTGATTAAAGTCTGCAGAGATACTCCATCACAAGGGCATGGTTTTAGAGATTTTTCAACAACTGACCTAACGGAAAGCACAAATTACTTCTGATAACCCCGAAGCGGAATCGTGAAATAAGAGTTCTTTCCCTCACATTTCTTATCTCCAAGAGATAGACCTCTGGACCCACCCCCATCTTTAACATTATAAAATCCCTTACTGATTTTTTCCTTAGTTCCTCCTCCTCCCTCTTAGCCCCCAGGAGTTTGAAGAAATGTTCCTTAGCCCATTTGTCAGAACGCGTTAGACCCTCCAGAGCCTCGAACATATCCGGCCGCCCCAGAGCAAAGGCTACTTTTCTTATATACATTAATCAGGGAATACCCTTCGCATAATCACATGCCATGCAGTCCTGCAGGATCTCTCTATTAAAAGAGGCAAACTCATTAGTCCAAATAGAGATCCATAACATGAAAGGAGCAATCTTGATGGTAACGTTTATAAAATCTAGATCCAATTCAGCATGCAGACAAAAGCCAGAGGTATTTTGACAAACTCCTAACAGCCTTCTGCAGAAGCGATTTTCCTCTATCGTGGGGGCCCTATTTTCTGCAGAACCCCAAAGTGGAGCCCCATACAGTAAGACTGGGAGACATGTTCGCCTATAAACTTCAAGCAAGGGCGTAATAGGTTTATTTCCCAGCCTTGCGGAAAACTCAAATGTAGCACTAACTGTTGCATTAAAAAGCACCCCTCTCCTGGAAATACAAGATTTCCAGGTACCCTTGTCATCAAAATTAACCCCTAAATCGGGGAATTCCAGAACCTTGCTGATTACTTGCTCATTTATTTTCAGCCCCCCCCCCACCCTGCTCAGTGGTTTCCCATACACCATTAAGAGTGATTTATTGCAGTTTATCTCTAGGTCTGAAGCTGACATAAAGATTTCATAAGCTCTAACCGCCTCACGAGGGCCATTCATAGTGCGGGCCATGAGCACTGCATCATCCGCATAAATCAATACCGGTACACTCTTATCATTAATTTTGGGAGCATCCTTACATCGATCAACTAAAAAGTATTTGTGTACAGAAGAAAAAGAGTAGGAACCAGTATACACTCCTGGCGCACACCCCTATTAAGCTCAAAAGCGTCTGAGCATTCTCCATTTGTCCCAACCCTCACGTTTGCTTTAGTTCCTAAGTGGAGGTACCGAAGCAGCTCCACAATTTTGGGATCCAAACCCAATTGAATATGCCTCTCGCACAGCTTACTCCGATTGACCTTATCAAAGGCACAACTAAGATCCATGAATGCAAGGTATAGCGTGCCCTTTTTGGCTTGGGTGTATTTCCCAATCACCATCAGCAGGTTTAAACACTGTTCCTGGGTACCAAGCCCTTCCCTAAAAAAGTATTGCACCCTGCTCAAAATGGCATTTTCAGCCATCCAGACCTCAATGCGCCTTAAGATAATCCGGCCCAAAATTTTGGCTGAAAAATCAAGAAGAGAAATTGGGCGATAAGATTTGGGATCATTTCGGTCCCCCTTTTTATACATAGGAATAATACAAGCCGATCTCCAAATGACAGGAATTCCCACACTAACTGCTGCATTGAGGACATTGAGCAAGATGAGCGCCCATAGCTGGAGACAAGATTTATAGATCCATTGGGATTGTATCCGGGCCCGGAGCTTTATTACTAGCGCTGTTCTGGTGCGCCTCCCTTACCTCTTGAAGTGTAAACCTGATCGCTAAATTGGGGTGATCATCATATTGTTTAACCAATTTATCTCCTAAAGAACTCCCCTGAAAGATTCTACAGAATGACTCACCCAAGCCTCGGGGGCACTATTACAGCCCAGGCCCTCAGAAGTTTCTGATTCAATGAGTGCCCTGTTTACAACCTTCCAAAACAGGCCAGGATTCTAATGCTCTACTGCACGTTCCAATGTCTCCCAAGCTAGCTCCTTGAGCTTTATCTTTCTTGCCCTCAGGACAATTGTATACTGAGCCCTCACATTTCTAACATGTGCCTTGTCTCTAGGGTGCTCATTAAAGGCCTTCCTTAGAGATTTCTTAGCCTCATAACAGGGCTTACTAAACCATCCACCCTTATACTTACGGGAGGACTGAGCAGCTACAAACAAGCAATCTTTAAAAGCTATGTTCACTCTAAGCATAGCATCCAAACTTCCCCTGGACTGAGAGTTTCTGCCAGAAGTATTCCTGTAAACAGATTTAAGTTGTCGCCAACCACCCTTTCTACTACTTGCTGGATATTTACCTGTCTCCAACCAAGTCTCCTACCCTGATCTTTTGTCCTCACTGAAACTGGCCGTCCCCATGCTGGTTTGCAGAAAACCTCTGGGAAATTGATGAAAGCTGTGAGGGGGTTATGGTCACTAAAATGCTTCTCTACCACCTCCCCATACATAACCAAATGTTTTAATGATGGGGATACAAAGATATAATCAATTGTTGTACCAGCCCCTCCACCTACAAAGTTGGGACCTGATATGTACCCACAACATCAATATCGCAAATGTTCAAATACCCAAACTCCATAGGCCCTTAATCAGGTCCCTGCCCCTAGGGTCATGTGAACACTCAGCTAAGCATACCTCGTAATCCAACTCAAAAGCGTTCACCACTGTACTATGCCGCCCTATCTTGGCATTAAAATCTATAAGACACAACAGCACAAAATTCCATCCCAGCCTCCTCCAATCTGCACTTCAGAATGTGGAGACCTGAGAAAAGGACCCTAATTTGACACCCAGAGTCCCAAACAGCATTATAAAAGTTTACCAACAGGACATTAAGGCCCTCATTCTGACCTCGGCGGTAAAAGGCTCTTACCGCCGGTCAGAAGTCCGCCATTCTACCGCCGCGGCCACAGTAAACCGCCACGGTCATTCTGACCCACAACTTCCAAACCTCCAAAAACCCGACATCCACGGAAGGCCGCCTCATCAGCGGTCAGCGATAAACTGGAGATGACCAAACCTCCACCGTCACGCCAACACAAACACGCCCATGCCATTACGACCCACGAATCCACGCGGCGGTCTTTCAACCGCGCTATTCCATTGGCGGTACACACCGCCGCGCTCAAAATACACACACCTTTACAAAACACAGCCACATTGGACAATTCGAAATACACACACCTGATACACATACACACACCACACCCACACATCCAATCAACTATAAAACACACACCCACATCACCCACAAACCCCCACTACTAGAAATTCGGAGAGAAGGCGAGAGAGAGAGAGAGAGAGCACAGCTATCGCAAACCCCAACACACAGAGGAACACAACATCACCACCCACACTACATCCACGCACAAAACACCACACACCACCACACACACCACACTCATCACCACAAACACCACCCCACACCACCCCATGGCACCCCAAAGACACCCCAGGTTCTCGGACCAAGAACTCAGGGTCATGGTGGAGGAAATAATCAGGGTAGAGCCCCAGCTATTCGGCACACAGGTGCAGCACACCACAATAGCCAGGAAGGCGGAGCTATGGCAAAGGATCATCGACAGGGTCAACGCTGTGGGACAGCATCCCAGAAACCGGGAAGACATCCGAAAGGGCTGGAACGACCTACAGGGGAAGGTGCGGTCGATGGTGTCAAGACACAACATCGCTGTGCAGAAGACTGGCGGCGGACCCCCACCCACTCCACCCGAATTCACATCATGGGAGCAAGAGGTCTTGAACATCCTGCATCCTGCGGGCCTCGCTGGAGTAGGCGGAGGAATGGACTCTGGTAAGTCTAATCCCAAATACTTCACCCCCCCAACCACCAGCATGCCAACCCGCACCCCCACCCTCACCCCCAACCCCCCAGCACACACCCTCCCTGCCAATGTCTCACCAGCACAACCCACCCAACACAACACCAATCCCTGAATGCCAACACAAACCATGGACACCCATCACCCTATACACAGAGGACCTATACTGCAAGTGCTGCTGTGACCTCGGTCTGGAAGAGACAATGGCTGCTGCGACTGGGGAAAGGGCCCCTGCCTTCACTTCAGAAGAGTTGGAGAAACTTGTGGATGGGGTCCTACCCCAGTATGCGCTACTCTACGGTCCTCCAGACCAACAGGTAAGTACACTGGGTGCACGTTGAATGGGCTACGCCTGGGTTGTGTATGGTGGATGTAAGATGGTGGGGTGGGGAGCGAATGAGGAGTGCAAGGCACGACAGATGAGAGCATGTGCCACATGGCAGGGTTGGGGAGGGGGGGGGCAATCACATCTAACATGCAGAACATTTTTGAAATTTCCTTTCCCACCCTGTACATGTCAAATAGGTCAGCGCCCATCAGAAAGTCGACATTTGGCGTGCCATCGCCAAGGAAGTCCGGGCCCTGGGGGTCCACACAAGACGGGGCACCCACTGCCGAAAGAGGTGGGAGGACATCCGCCGCGGGACCAGGAAGACCTCTGAGTCACTGCTGGGGATGGCCTCCCAACGTAGGAGGGGTGCCAGTCGTACCTTGACCCCCCTGATGTCCCGGATCCTGGCGGTGGCCTACCCCGAATTGGATGGGCGCGTGAGGACATCACAGCAGACACAAGGGGGTGAGTACCAGCACATACTGCTATCTTTACGCGCAGTGGAGGTGCCTGGGTGGGGGAGGAGGGCTGTGGGTGACATTAGGCCAGGGCGCTTTCTGTAGTGTAGTCCCCTCCTTTAGGCATGGCCCTGTGCCCCCGCCCCCACCTCTGTAGGGTGCCAAGTACAGCAATCCATGGTCCAGCATCACCCATGTGCGCATATGTTGTCCATAGACCTGTTGGCCTAGTCACAAGTACTAAGTAGTGTACCCCGATGGCACGGCGTAGTGCATGAGGCTCCTGTGTCTGTCCTCTCCGCCAACGGTGTTGACAATGCATGCACTCAACCTGTTTTTATTTCTCCCCCCACCCTTTTTCTTTGTCTTCTTGTGCATGTGTGCATTAGCATCATCAGGCGGAGGAGAATTGGCATAGGAGCACGAGGGAGCTGCAACTCACAAGGCCCCGGTGGGCCATGCTACAGACACCGAGGTCACCAGTGATACGGAGGGCGAGGGGAGCACCACAACGGGGACCCGTGGTGACACCAGCGACACCGACACGTCCTCGGAAGGGAGCTCCCTAGCGGTGGTGGCAACATCCGGGCCCCCCGCCTCTACAGGTACAGCCGCCACCCAGCGCACCAGCTCCGCCCTCCCAGCAGCCCCTCAGCCTTCGCTCCGTGCCCGCTCGCCCAAGAAGGCGGGCATCTCCTTCGCCCCAGGCACCTCAGGCCCTGCCCCTGTTACCCCTGCTGCCCTCAGTGCGGAGGTCATTGACCTCCTACAGACCATCATTGTTGGGCAGTCTACCCTTTTGAATGCCATCCAGGGGGCAGAGAGGGAGGTGCATCGGAGCAATGCATACCTGGAGGGCATTCATTCAGGTCAGGCTGCCCATCAACGATCGTTCAATGCTCTGGCCTCAGCACTGACGGCAGCCATTGTCCCTGTTTCCAGCCTCCCTCTTCTAACTGCCTCCACCCTGTCTCTGTCTCCTGTTCCTCAGCCTATCCCATCCACACCATCAGACCAGCCTGCACACACCTCAACACCCAAGGGCAGCTCATCCAGACATAAGCACCACAGATCACACAAGCATTCACCCAAGCAACACCCAGATGCAGACATGCCAACAGTCACTACCACCCCTGTGTCCCCCTCCTCCTCGTCTCCCTCCTCCCTCCCTGTGACGTCTCCACTCACACCTGCATGCACACCACCATCAGCCAGTACTTCCATCACCAGCACACCCTCCAGTACAGTCCGCACACGTGCAGTCACCACCCCCACTGCCATTTACACGTCCCCTGTGTCCTCTCCCACTGTGTCTGTCACCCCCTCTTCCAAGACACACAAACGCAGGCAGCCACCCACCCAACAGCCAACCACCTCACGACAGCCTACGTCACAAGCACCTGCACCCAAAGACAGCACACCTGACTCTCCTACAACCACATCCTCTTCCTCCACTCCCATACCCACTACACCTACCCTTTACATTGGTCCTAAAAAACTTTACCTCTCCAAACTTAACCTCTTTGCCCCACCTGACCCACCCCCCCATCTGCTAAGAGTCCCAAGAGCACCTAAGCCACCACCAGCCCTGCTTCAAGTGTCACCATTGTGCACGGGTTTTGGAGTCCACCCTTTCCCAGCACAGATACATCGGCCAGCAGCAAGGGAACAGCCAGCCCCCCCCCTGGGAAGAGGACCCGTAAAATCAGGGGCCGGCGCGAGAAGACTGACACGGCTGCCCCCAAGGAGCAAAGTCCTGGGCCCTCACCTGCCACAACATCCAGGGGAGGCAAGGGCCAGAGAGCCTCATCGAAGGAGGGCAAGGGCAGCAGGGCGGAGAAGTCAGCCAGCAGGGGCGCGGACCAGGAGGGCCCCACAAGCCCCATCCCGGGTGTGAGGGAGGACACCCACGGGCCCAGGACTCCGTCACAGAAGGGTCCAGCAACTGCACGGTCCGAGGGCGACTAAGCAGGGAGTCCTGGCCAGGTCTGGCTCCCTTGGATGACTGGACAAGCACCGCTGAAGAGGGCCCCGCCGTGCAGAAAGACACCGCTGAAGAGGGCCCCGCCGTGCAGAAAGGCACCGCTGAAGAGGGCCCCGCCGTGCAGAAAGACACCGCTGAAGAGGGCCCCGCTGTGCAGAAAGGCACCGCTGAAGAGGGCCCCGCCGTGCAGAAAGACACCGCTGAAGAGGGCCCGCCGTGCAGAAAGACACCGCTGAAGAGGGCCCCGCCGTGCAGAAAGGCACCGCTGAAGAGGGCCCCGCCGTGCAGAAAGACACTGCTGAAGAGGGCCCGCCGTGCAAAAAGGCACCGCTGAAGAGGGCCCCGGCGTGCAGAAAGGCACCGCTGAAGAGGGCCCCGCCGTCTCAAGTACCGCTCCGCTGGGCCCTTCCTGTCAAGCACCGCTCCGCTGGGCCCTTCCTGTCAAGCACCGCTCCGCTGGGCCCTTCTTGTCAAGCACCGCTCCGCTGGGCCCCGCCGTCTCAAGCACCGCCCCGCTGGGCCCCTCCTGTCAAGCACCGCTCCGCTGGGCCCCGCCATCTCAAGCACTGCTCCGCTGGGCCCCTCCTGTCAAGCACCGCTCCGCTGGGCCCCGCCGTCTCAAGCACTGCTCCGCTGGGCCCCGCCGTCTCAAGCACCGCTCCGCTGGGCCCTTCCTGTCAAGCACCGCTCCACTGGGCCCTGCCGTCTCGAGCACCGCTCCACTGGGCCCGCCGTCTCAAGCACCGCCCTGCTGGGCCCCTCCTGTCAAGCACCGCTCCGCTGTGCCCCGCTGTCTCAAGCACCGCTCCGCTGGGCCCCTCCTGTGAAGCACCGCCCCGCTGGGCCCCGCCGTCTCAAGCACCGCTCCGCTGGGCCCCGCCGTCTCAAGCACCGCCCCGCTGGGCCCCTCCTGTCAAGTACCGCTCCGCTGGGCCCCGCCGTCTCAAGCACCGCCCCGCTGGGCCCCTCCTGTCAAGCACTGCTCCGCTGGGCCCCGCCGTCTCAAGTACCGCTCCGCTGGGCCCCTCCTGTCAAGCACCGCTCCGCTGGGCCCCGCCGTCTCAAGCACCGCTCCGCTGGGCCCCGCCGTCTCAAGCACCGCTCCGCTGGGCCCTTCCTGTCAAGCACCGCTCCGCTGGGCCCCGCCGTCTCAAGCACCGCTCCTCTGGGCCCCTCCTGTCAAGCACCGCTCCGCTGGGCCCCGCCGTCTCAAGCACCGCTCCGCTGGGCCCTTCCTGTCAAGCACCGCTTCGCTGGGCCCCGCCGTCTCAAGTACCGCTCCGCTGGGCCCTTCCTGTCAAGCACCGCTCCGCTGGGCCCCGCCGTCTCAAGCACCGCTCCGCTGGGCCCTTCCTGTCAAGCACCGCTCCGCTGGGCCCCTTCCTGTCAAGCACCGCTCCGCTGGGGCCTTCCTGTCAAGCACCGCTGGCCCAGTGGCAGTCCCGGTTCTGTGTCGGGCAGGCCTTCACGACGCACTCTGCCCACCATGCCTCCTCCATGACCAGTGGTCTCTGTAATCCACCTGATGGACTGTGGCTTTGCACTCCCCAGGATGTAACAGTGGCCAATCCACCCACTGTAGAGACTTGTGAGACTGTGGCTTTGCACTCCCCAGGATGGCACGGTGGGCAACCCACCCACTGTAGAGACTTGTGAGACTGTGGCTTTGCACTCCCCAGGATGGCACGGTGGGCAACCCACCCACTGTAGAGACTTGTGAGACTGTGGCTTTGCACTCCCCAGGATGGCACGGTGGGCAACCCACCCACTGTAGAGACTTGTGAGACTGTGGCTTTGCACTCCCCAGGATGGCACAGTGGGCAACCCACCCACTGTAGAGACTTGTGAGACTGTGGCTTTGCACTCCCCAGGATGGCACAGTGGGCAATCCACCCACTGTAGTGACTTGTGAGACTGTGGCTTTGCACTCCCCAGGATGGCACAGTGGGCATGGTGGACCCTTCGTGGATCTGGCGTCGTGGGCTCATGTGGCTGAGGTGCCCCCCCCTTCCCTTCCCCCTGAGGTGCCTGTAGTTTTGTCATCTGATGCCCCAGCAGTGTTCTCTCCAACGGACTCAGGTCTCCTGTGTGGGCTTTGCCCATGTGTTGATACACTTTGGCCCACGGACAGTGGAAATGTAGGTGACTGTGCAGGACTTATTGCCTATGTTTCTCGGTTTTGAAATTTTCTTACTTGTTTTTTAACTATTCATATTGCTATTTTACCATGACGTCAAAGAACCTCTTATATACATAAATGTTGTTTCTCACTTTAATTATGTCTTTGCATTATTCCGGGGGGTTTGGGTGGTGTCACTGTGACTTGGTGCTCTGCATTGGTGTGTAGATAGTTGGGGGGGGGTCGCATATGTGTGTGTCCGTAAGCTTTCCTCCTCCCCCGTCCCCTGTGTCGTAGGTGCAGTACTCACCGTTGTCGTCTGCGCCGGCGTTCGTACTCGTGGTAGATGAGCAGGTAGACAATAGCCGGTAGGATGTGTAATTCGGGCTCCATGCTGTCCAGATTCCTCGTAGAGTGTGTATAGGTGAGCGTTTTCCCGTTCGTAGTCTGTTTCCGCCGTGTTTTTATCGGCGGGGCTCCCGCCCCGGAAAAGGTGGCGGATTGGTGAGTTGTGATAGGGTGGGCGGTACATTGTCTGCCGCCTGGCTGTTGGCGGTGACCGCCGAGCTGTTTGTCTGTCCCGCCGTGGCGGTCGGAGTGTTAAAGTGGCGGGCTGTGTTGGCGGTTCCCGCCAGGGTCAGAATACCTTTTTTTTGACCGCCTGCCTGTTGGCGGATTGGCCGCCGCTTTATCACCGGCCGCCAGGGTTGGAATGACCGCCTAAATTTGTTAGGAGAAAATACTTACCAAACAATCAATATTCCCTGGTGGTTACAGTTAATTTGGTACACTCTTGCTGCTATAGAGAAACAAATTAGGGTAATTAAACCCCCCTTAGGGCTACCCCCTTGAGGCCGAGCGGCCGGGACTGCAAACCTATGATAGCCATCGCAGGCTGCCTGCCCATCCGACCAGGTTTCTTGAAGTAGAATAAAATCATACTGAGCCAGACACCTTATCCATTCATGGTCTAATAAGTTAATGTCATACACTGCAACATTCCATGAAATAAGACAGCACTTTGTGATCTTTCCACCCTGGTCACCCATGGTCAGAATGGATTTGGGGATTCTATCGTGCCCTCTATAGATCTCCATGCATAGCGTCAATCCATCCCCTCCAAATCTGGAATGCTAATAATATCATTCCTCAACCTAGTTAGCTGTGGGGCACCCTGGCCTTGATTATAAAAGAAACCCAGGGGGACCATACCAATCTTTCCCTTCCTCAGGGAAGCCAGGCTTTGTGTTGAAAGGAGCCGCTGGGCCAGACCTGGGTATTTGGAGTTTATAATAATACAATCCCCGTTTCCCACTTTTTCTCGAGGCCCAACCCAGTCAATTCTTCTAGCAAACAGAATATCCCTAAGGTCCTTACAAGAAAAGTCATGGTTTTTACTCAGCCAATGGCCAGTCTTATTTTTTAATTTGTCAGTGGATTCACTAGTACCTGGAACAAGAGCAGGAACGTCTGTCAGCACCACCACGTAGGGGACACAAGCCGGAGGGAGCTCCAAACAAACAAGTGGGGAACCTTTCTTCGAGTGCAGATCTTGTACTCTACCATTCAGTTGAGACTCCCTTTCATTCTCCACAGGCCTGCTGCCGGATGGTCTACCAGCTCTTAGGGCCAGATGCATCATCACAGCCCTTTGCGATTCGGAAATAGCGATTTTTAAGAAATCGCTATTTCCGACTCGCAAAGTGCCATGTATCGCATTTGGGAATCGGTAATAGCGATTTCTTAAAAACCGCAATTGCTATTACTGAATCGCAAATTGCGATAACGGCCCCATTCGCAGCTATGGGCCTGTTGGCCCATATCTGCAAATTTTTTGCATTTCCAAAATTGCGATTTCTGAACCAGAAATCGCAATTTTGGAAATACAAAACCCCAGGGTGCCTAAAGGGCATGTGTGCTTTACATGTACAATTTAAAAATGCATTTGAAATGCATTTTTACATTTTGCACATGGTTACCACCAAGTTCAACTTGGTGGTAATTAGCGATTCCTAAATACCAAAATCGCATTTAGGAATGGCTTCATACATGTGCTAAGAAATCACAAATAAGGAATCCTTATTTGCGATTTCTAATTTAGAGAGTCACAATTTGCAACTCTCTAAACAGGGTCGCAATTTTAAGGAATCGCTATTTTAGCGATTCCTTAAAATTGCGTTCAGAATGTCTTTCATACATTCTGAACTGGCTTTTTGCATTCGCAAACGGGCATTCGCACCGTTGCGAATGCAAAAAACCTTGAGACATCTGGCCCTTGGTCTGCTATTTCCCCTTACGCCTTTCGATAGTTCGGCTGGGGCAGCCAGGGCAGCCTCCACGCAAATTCCAATTGCCCCCGAATTTGAAGAACTTGCAAGTCTATCCAGTACCCAGGAATAACCCTCACACAGGAACGTCCCCTCGAACAGTTGTTTTTGACGACCAAGGTCCGAGGGGTCACCCTCCTCTGTGACTGGGCTGAGCCTCATCAGTCTACACAGCCGGGAAACTGCCTTTTCAAGCACCTGCAATTTCACCAAAACCAGGGCCAAACTAGCCTCAATCTTCTCCTTAAACTTCATCAATAAGTTATCAGCACCACAACCCGGGGACTGACTGAGGCCAGAACCATCCATCAAGCCCATAGAATTCAAATTTGCTGACAGAGGCGGTTTTAATTTAATCCCGGCTTTCTTCAAGGGAGGACTACTTCTGTCCGAGGGGGAAGCTTGGGGGGTAAACCATCAAAAGTCTCTTACTATTCGTTAAAGTTCCAGTCAAACCATTTGCCCCTCTTTCTGCTGGCAGTGGGATTTGGGAAGCAGCACCTTGCTCTCTCACTAAGGGACCAACCTCATCATCCAATAGTCCCAGAGCCTCATTTTCTATAGAAACTTGCCGCCAGTCACCCATTTCCAAGGAAAGCCTCCTCTCCGCCAAGTCAATCTCCTTGGTGACTATCCCAACAGCTCTGGCGAGAAAGGAGCCCAGTGTTGTATTTGAGCTTCCCTCCTCCACTCTGATCCCCAGTTTGTAGGGCCCTTCTCCTGTCTATCTTCACAATGTACCAGGGAGGGCTTCCCTATAAAACGGCAGCTTCAGCCATGAGTAAGGGTTAAAATAGTCATTTTTCACATGGGAGGGAGTCAGAGAACAATAGTGACAAGGACACAAATCTTTATATGTCTTTAAATGTGTTTTGAATGTCAAAACAGTGTCAAAACACTCACCCACTGTGCAGGGATTAAGCGGGTGGCCCAGCCTGGCCTTTTACAGTCGATGACGGACGAAGGACGGGCCCGCCTTTGGCCCGGGCTACGCCTGGGTGTGGCCCGCGTGGTGGTCTGCAGCACAGCTCATAATAGCGCACAATGGTGGTTGGCTCTTCCTGGGACACGGAGTCCTTTTTCCTGAAGCCGCCTGGTCTCAGAGTGACAACATTCTAGCCTCTTTTAGTATTTGATATTCAATGTGATATTTTATGCAATATAGGACATGTGCACGATAGCAAACAGTTGGATACATGCAATTGTCTTATGGAGGTCTTGTAGTATCCTAATGTCTGCTTTATGAAAAGGAAAGAAACAATTATTATACTTTAAGTTTTACCAGAATGTGAGTTGATTCTACAGAAAAGTGTGGCCTCAGGTACTTTGACTATTGGTCATATTTTACTTATGCCTGTCTGGTGTAAGTAGTTTGAAGATAGCATAAATATACATAAGAGGTGACTACTTTCCTTTTATAAAATTGGTTAATTTTGTGGGGATTTTTTGATTACGAATTGATGCTATTTTTATTGCTCATGTATTTATATATAGTTTGATCATGGAACATAGTATACTTGTTTTTTCCCACAATGCCATATGTGTTCTAAGTTTATATAAGGAGGATGGATCTCTTGTATGGACATATATTAAAGCAGATGTCATCATTATGTTGTCATGAGAATGGGATGTTCGATAGATAGGATGTATCAACGTATTTTGTTTTGGACAATCATGTATTTATTTTTTCTGTCAATAACTTATTATCACTGTCTCATTGATCATTATTTACATGTAAATATAGACTTTGAGAATAACAGGAAAACTGTTCAATTCACTCAATATATGAGACTAAGATGTGCTGACATTAACTTTACACTTTCAAGGAGTACGGGAGTCCATCATTATTGTTGATGATGGAAGGTTTTTATATGTTTTGAATATTCACACTGGGTATGTGAGCAAGGCCGCCTGTATGGCTGAAATGCTTCATGATGGATGGTGAATAAACTTTTGGTAACTGATGCCTGAGTGAGCGCTATTATTACTCTGGGTATTGTGACTTCTGAATAATATTACCGGCGGTCTCAACTAGTTTTGCTCTCCACCCCTCTTGGGTGCAGGATCCACTTTTTTTTTCAAAACATATACTTTAGTTGGTTCAGCTGCTGTCATGAAAGTTTCAGGGTAATCCATCAAGCGGGGGCCAAGAAATGGGGGGGGGTCACACAAAACATTTTCCCCATGCATTTTCCTATAGGGATTTTTAATACAACTACTGCCTGAACAGCTGAACGGAATTACACCAAATTTAGAAGAAAGCTAGCTCTTGGTCCACAAAGCATGGTTTTTGTGAATTGGTTTAAATCCATTCAGTAGGTTTAGAAATATTGGAGTTTAAGAATATAGATATGGGATGCAGATCCTCCGCGGATCCAACTGTCCCCATGCTGATATCTAATTGGCTGCCAACACTTCAACAAGGAAGTGTGGCAGCCATCTTAGGACTCAGCTTCAGCTGAGTCCAACAAGAAAAGATAAAAATAAATAAAAGGGGCAAGGGTGGGTCACACTGAGATCTTAGCCTTAGTCAGGGATTCCCTCACAGGCCTGACCGGGGCTAAAAAGCATTCTTTAAAAAAAAATATCAGACAAATCCACAAATGAATCCACAGATTTGTTTTTAAAAAGGGCGCTCTCCTGCCCTTTTCCTTCATTTTGTAGCCGGTGGGCCAGGTTCTGGGGACATTGGGGGCTTAAAAAAGGAGGGGGGTGTATGGGCTCCCTCTCCTAAGGCTTGTATTTGACCCTGGGACCTCCACCTCACTGGGGCAATGATTTTCTCACAGCAGGGCAGGCTGTGTGTCGATTCCGGCAAGCTGTGCGTCAATTTTCACCACACAAGGAGTTCTTTGCAGAGATGAAGTCTTTTTGGCCCTGAGAATTCAGGAAACAGGAAGCAATCTCAATCCAAGCCCTTGGACAGCACTTCTCAGTAGAGCCAGAGGGCAGCAAGGCAGCAGGGCAACAGCCAGGCAGCTGTCCTTTACAGCAAAGCAGTTAGGTGAGTCCTTTGGGCAGCCAGGCAGCTTCTCTTAGCAGGTATCTTGTCAAGACGTGTCTGAGTTGGTAGAGTCAGGGACCCAGTTTATCTACCCAAATGTGCCTTTGAAGTGGGGGAGACTTCAAAAAGTGGGTTAGAAGTGCACACGGTCCCCTTTCAGTTCCATCCTGTCTGCCAGGGTCCCAGTAGGGGGTTTGGCAGTCCATTGTGTGAGGGCAGGCCACTGTCCTTTGACATGAAAGAGTCAGGCCCTCCACCCTCCCAGCCCAGGAAGACCCATTCAGTATGCAGATGTGTGCAGGTGTGGCTGATCATCCTGTGTTTGGGGTTGTCTGAGTTAAATGCGCAAGGGAGCTGTCAATTAACCCAGCCAGACGTGGAGTGCAAGGCACAGAAGGATTTAAGTGTAGAGAAATGCTCACTTCCTAAAAGTGGCATTTCTAGAATAGTAATATTAAATCCAACATCATCAAAAAGCAGGATTTCCTGTGTCCTTTCTGGCCATACTAAATATGACCTGGTTACTCCTTTCAGACCAGAACCTACCACTCAAAAAGGATATATGAGGGTAGCCCTAATGCTATCCTATGAAAGGAGCAGGCCTCACAGCAGTGTAAAACGAATTTAGGATTTTCACACTACCAGGACCTATAGAACACACATGTTTATTTCCTGCCTTTTACTTACATAGCACCCTGCCCTATGTTTTACCTGGGGCCTACCTTAGGGTACTTCTATGTAGAAAAAGGGGAGTTTAAGGCTTGGCAAGTACTTTTAAATGCCAAGTGAAAGTGGCAGTGAAACTGCACACACAGGCCTTGCAGTGGCAGGCATGAGACAAGGTTAAGGGCTACTTATGTGGGTGACACAAATAGTGCTGCAGGCCCACTAGTAGTATTTAATTTGCAGGCCCTGGGCACATGTAGTGCACTTTATTGGGGACTTACAAGTAAATTAAATAAGCCAATTGGGTATGAGCAAATGTCACTATGTTTTAAGGAGAGAGCATATGCACTTTAGCACTGATTAGCAGTGGTAAAGTGCGCAGAGTCCTAAAGCCAGCAAAAATGAGGTCAGAAAAAGAGAAGGATGAAGACAGAAAGTTTGTGGGTGATCCTGTTCAGTTTCCATTCATAATGTAAAGACGGCATAGGAGCAGGGTCCACTGCTGCCAGCAGTCCCAGAGGGAGCACCAGTGTCTTGCACTGGTTGATGTGAAGGCCAGTAAGCTCCCTAAATGCATCCAGGTATTGTAAAAGCAAAGGTAAGGACTCTTGTGGAGCTGTAGGATAAAAGAGAGTGTTATCAGCATAAAGAGATACCAAATGACTTGCATCCCCTACTGGGATACCCCATTCTGACAGTTCCTGCCAAATTTGGATTGCCAGCAGTTCCAGCACTAAAGCAAAAAGTAGCGGTGAGAATGGGCAACCCTGTTGTATGCCCCTGCCCACCGCCCACAAATCTGAGCATATACTTCCAAACTTTACCCTGGCGTTGGTGCAGTATACAACAGATGCACCCATGAATTAAACTGTGGGCTGAATTCCATTATGTCCAATACACACATAAGATAATGCCAAGCCATCATATCAAAGGCATTGACAATATGAATAGAGATCTCCCGCATTTCCTCTTTCCTGTCCTCGAGTGCATACATGACATGCATCAATTGCCTCAGATTCATAGTGGTATTATGCCCCATTATAAACCCACAGTGGTGAAGGTGACGCAGAACAATCACAGGATGTAACCCAAGGGCAAAGACCTTACGGAGTACCTTCATGTCTGTGTTGATCATTGTGAGCGGGCGATAGGCAAATTGAGCGGAGGTTGCTGCTCCAGGCTTTAACACCATAGTAATGAAGTACTCTCATATGGATGGGGGCAAAACACCTAATTTCGGGGCTTCTAGGTATACTTCCAACAGCTATTGGGTAACTTCCAAGGTGAATGCCTGATAAAACTTGCCTGAAAAGCTGTCACTTTCCATTGTCTTCCCTCTTGGAAGGCATGCAAGCGCCGTGCTTACCTCTTCAAGTGTGAGATCGGCATCCAAATCCAATGCCACAACCTTCCCCACCTGCAGAATCAGGAAGTTTGCCACAGAGTCGGCAATGTGCTCCAGATCCGGGTGGTGTGGATAGGTGTTCCAGATGTTCCCTGTGGGACTGTATTATGTTGTGCTGGGTATTGACGTCCTATCCCTGGGAGGTCCTGAGGTGTAAAACAGAAGGTTGTGGTGTCTCCCGACAGGCCAAGAGGCACCAGAGATGTCCCACTCCCTGTACAACTTTTGGCAATACGACTTTAGAGTGTAATGTTCAAGCTGGTCTTTCCCAGATGCCACCTGATGCTGTAATTTTGTCTCCTCACGGTGCCCCTGCACGTCATCTGGGGGACTCTCTGACTCTCCACCAGCACTTCCTCCTTGTGAAGAAGCTCTAACTGCAACGCTCAGGGCACCCCACAGAAGAAGCCCACCCCATTGTGTGGCCCAGTTGATCTCAAAATATTCTGTCAGTGCACATGTCAGGGTCTCCCTGCCCACAGGGTCCTGCAGTGTCTCCAATGGTACCTCCACAAGGATGGGGACCGAGGATCACCCCATTCAAACAGGCAGGTTACCGGTGCATGGTCAGAGAGGTAGTGGAACAGATGAGACACCACCTATATGCTGGGGGCCAAATGTGTAGACTATGAGAGACAAATAAGCCTGCTGAAAGTGCTTTGGGTTGAAGAGTAGCATGTATATTCCCACTTTGTTGGGTGTAATTCCCTCCAGACATCACTCAGCCATAATTGCATCATGACCTCCTGTAGCTTGGACATCATCCTTGGTTTAGTATGTTGCCAAGGATAGTGACGATCTAGTTCCCCATTAACGACACAGTGAAAGTCCCCCGTCCAGACCAGGCTGGCATCAACCGCAGGGGACACAACATCACCTACTGCAATATGGAAGGACTCATCATCTTTAATCTGTATTTTAATGTGCACTTCTGTATATCATGTTTCTAAACCTCATAGCAATGGATATACCTGGTAATTCTCCAGAGGTGCAATGTGGTCAATAACAGTTGTTTCCTTTCAGCGATTTTTATAATCTGAGAGAGCCACTTGTTTATAGGCCCAATTTGGATACAGTCCTTTTAATTGTAAAATTTACTGTGGTGAGCACCCCGGTTAAAAACAACTACCAACTGATGTTTATGGAATCACACTTGTACTTTTTAATTCAATGTCACTTGTTTAGCATAGGTTGCTAATTATGTAGTGTTTTACGTTTGCATTTAATTTATTATAATGATTTCAATTAACTGCACAATACTTTTTATTTCATTCTCTAATATAGAAAAATCACTGCCAATTTTATGTTGCAGGATATTCATTACATATGAAGGGACTAGAACGGGCCATTTCTAAGCAAAATGACACTACCACATCCAGAGAAATTTTAATGAAAGGGTTCAAAACAATTTAGTACTGGTTATGGTGTTACCTTTAGTAATGCAGTACTTATGTCAAGGCACGTTTCAAGGATGAGAACCTGTTTGTGCGAACAGTCTTTATCTATGAGTCTGAGACTTTTTAGCAAAATATTTCAGTGTACAGGGAAACATTAAAATCATGTATGGTGCCTATAAAATGTATGGTGTTTACTGTATTGAAAGAAGAAACCTCAAGGAACCAATTTAGGTCTTGCTACAACAGCCATCAAACCTCCATTTCCACAACATATATATATATATATATATACATATATATATATATATATATTCAAAGAAAATTGTCACGTATCACAGACACTAAAACTTGTACTTCAGAGCAAGGTTTTGATACAGTTTAATGGCAATGCGTTTCGATCTTAACAAGATCTTCCTCACAGCCTATTACACTCAATGTGCACCATTACACTTCAAAAGGGTGGAACACAAAAACAAAAGTACTGGTAAACAGTTTTTGAAATCCAGCTTAAACCTCCCAGAGGAAAAAACTGCATATTAAAGAGAACATTTGAAATTACTCTGTGTCAATGTATAATGTGCGGATTGCCAACAACAAAACAAACAAAACAAAACCCACTGATTAACATCACTTCTCAAACGGCATTTCACACTTGACCAAAATCTGCAAGGTACTTCATGATGCAAGTGAATAAAGTCAAAGGAAACTATATCACATCCCCTCCGCTTAAAAATGTGTCTTTGCAGAAATTTAACAACACTTTCCTCATTGACAAATGAAAGTTATGACACTCTCATGGCTGACGAAAAATAATGTGTAATACTTATTAAATGATTGTAAACTATACATAACTGCCCGCACTAAATCAAAATCACACAAGAAACAGACCATATGGCCAAATATTTGTAACATTCAAAATTATGAAACGTAACCACTATGGAAGCTGGAAAACATGCTATATGAAAATTACAAGTGACCACTGTGTACAAGACATAGGCCCTCATAATAACATTGGCAGTAAATCCCACATAGCGCCGCGGTGACGGCCGCCAACATATCGCCACAGTGGTGAATATCCATTCACCACATTATGACACACACACACACCAAACCACTAAACTGACAGAATAGAGCCACATACACAAATCCGCCAGCCCAAAAGTCAGTGATAAAGTGGCGGTCCCAACACCCATACCGTCATGCCAACAAAGAACGTCCACCTCATTGTGACCATGAATCACCATGGTGAACATTCAATGGTGGTATACCATTGGCGGTACATACCGCCACGCTCAGAATGGACACCCCCATACAAAACTACACTACATTGGCCAATACTAAAAATACACACTTGACACTCATACACACACCACACCCACCCACCTACAGCACTATAAAACACACACCCACAGTACCCACAGCCCTTTACAAACAACAATTACTGCCAAGAGATTGACACGATGAGCACAGAGAGAACTAGACACATACACCACTTACACCCATACATCCCTCACGCACCCCACATCACACACACTGCCACTGTACTCAACACACTCTCACCAACACACACCACACAAAACCCACGTCCACACAAAGGCACCCCTCTTTCAGTGATGAGAAGTTAAGGGTCATGGTCGAGGAAGTTGTCAGGGTAGAGCCACAGCTGTTTGGAGCTATGGTGGAGCACCCAAGAACAAGGGATAACATCATGAAGAGGTGGAACGACCTACGGGGTAGGTACGTTCCATTGCAGCAAGGCACTAGCTCGCCATACAGAGGACTGGCGGTGGACCCCCACCTCCTCCCCCACAGCTCACAGTATGGGAGGAGCACGTCTTGGCACTACTGCATCCTGAGGGACTCATGAGTAGCCGGAGGACTGGGCACTGGTGAGTCAATATTTACTACTTATAACCCCCATACCTGCATGCCATCACACACCCTCACTCCCATCACTCCACTCCATCCCATACACTGAATCCACACAGATGACTAACCCCAATGGCAAGCCCTGCATGCCATACCACTGCATGGACAGCCCTCCCAGCCCTGCATGGACACCCATCACCAAAGCATACACAGCATAGGGGAACTAACAATCACACAATACATCACCATACACAAGCAAAATATGGCAGGGCAAAACCGACGATAGAGGGGAAGCCAGGGATGTACAATATGTCACAGACATGAAGCATAATACATCACTTACATCCCCACAGGTGCCCCAGCCAATGTCAACGGAGAGGAGGTGCCACGACAAACCGGTCCCCCACAGAAGATGCCCCCAGTGATGGCAGTAACACTGGACTTCAGGATCTGGACCAACAACCTGGCCCATCAGGGACCACTGGATAGCCCGTCCCCCAAGCCCACTCACAGTCCACCACAGAGCCTCCCCCATCATTATCCAAAACCACATCACCCACCCAGCGTAACCACACCTCTGTCTCCAGGACACGTCAATCAGCAGTGTGCCCACCTGTACAAGGACCCCAGTCCACACCTCATACCCAAGACAATCAGGGACCTGGGGTCAGTGGCAGTGGGCACACCATTCAGGGGACAGAGGCATGGGTCAACAGGGACACTGGGAGGACTGCTCTTTGTCAGTGGGAGGACAGGACGAGGGAACCAACTCTGCAGGAGGCACTCTCCAAGATCCTGGGGGCCTACCAACATTCCCAGGACACGATGGGCCAGATCCTTGACAACGTGCAGGAGAACAGGTGGCTGCAGGAGGGACAGTATCAGGGGATCAGGGAGGACTTGCAGGCCATTAACACCACCTTGATCTCCATTGCAGGGGTGCTGGCAGACATGGGCAACATCAAGAGGGAGGCAACAGAACAGCAGAGGGACCCTACCACTAGCCAGTCCATTGACCAACTCCCAACCTCTGCTGCAGCTATTGGGCAGGAGGCCCCGCCACAGAACCCACAGGCCACCAGCACCCCTCTCCCTGCAGAAGGTGAACCACCCCGTAAACATTCCCTGCGAACCAGACAGAAGCCAGAAACACTTGCCAAGACCACTGCCAGAAAATTAGACTCTCCTGATTGTCCCCCTTGTGTCCCACCCTATCACCTTGTCCACTTTTAACTGCCTTTGGTCCCCTTGAACACTGGACATGTGCTACAAACAGAATGGACCTTCTTGACCTTCCTCCACCATCACCCCATTCCATTGCACTTTTCTCTCAATTTCATAGCACTACAATAAACACCCTTGAATACAACCTGACCACTAGTATTTTATGTTTTGAAAATGTGTATTTATGGAAAAAGTCACATCTTGTGCAAATGTTCTGAACACTATGCGAGCATAGAAATAAGGACCTGTAGCTGACTGTAGTCAGCACATCAATATACAGTTGTTATATCACCAACATCTGTAAAATGACAAGCTATATGTGACAGTAAGATGAGATGCAAAGGAAGTTAATGCCATCATGCTACAACCACACAGAAGACACCAATAGTCATAGGAATGGTCATTTGCACTGTCTCACCATTGTGTCATTGGAAGTATTGACAGATAACTAATGATCTGTGTTCCTCGTCCTTTTCCTCAGCCTCTTCATCCTCACTGTCCTGTGGTCTACTGCTGCCACAGGGGCATCTCCAATCTCTAACTCCTGCAGAAAGGGTACATGCCGTCTGAGGACCAGGTTGTGCAACATGCAGCATGGCACTACTATCTGGCAGACCTTCTTGGGTGAGTAGCACAGAGATACACCTGTCAGATGGAGGCACCTGAACCTGGCCTTCAGGAGGCTGAAGGTCCTTTCGATGATCCTTCTGGTTCACCCATGTGCCTCATTATAACATTCCTCTGCCCCTGTCCTGGCGTTCATCACAGGAGTCAGCAGCCACAACACATTTGGGTAGCCAGAGTCACCTGCAAGTATTGAGGAATAACATTTAGCTTCACACAATGATTTGGGGATGACACCTGAAGGCATACACTAATACAGTGGGTGGGGACCATTGCTCACCTATTAGCCACACCCTGTGCCTCTGTAGCTGGGCCATCACATTTGGGGTTCTGCTATTCCTCAGAACAAAGGCATCAAGCACCGACTCAGGATACTTAGCATTGACGTGGGAGATGTACTGGTCTGCCAGGCACACCATTTGCACATTTAGGGCCATATTTATACTTTTTGACGCAAAGCTGCGCCGTCGCAGTTTTGCGTCAAAAAAATTAGCGCCGGCTAACGCCATTTCGATGCGCCGTGCGGGCGTCAAATTTATACTTTAACGCACGGCGGCGCAACCAACAGGTGGGAGTCATTATTTCGTGACGCACACAGCGGCGTCAAGTCGTAAAGGAAACCAACGTTTACACGACGCAAATGACTGTGGGTCGATTTACGACAGCGCAACCCGGAAAGCGCTGTCAATTTTGACGCAATAGCGTCAAATTTACCCGCGAACACTGCCCTTTCAGCAGAGGAGAGCCAAAATGGATCCCAGATGCCCCAACATACCCCAGGAAGATGACAGCAGACCAGGAACCAGCCAGGATAATCCATACAGGAACCAGGACATTTTCAGAAAAAAAAGAAAGTGTCGCTTCAGTGCAGAGGAGCAGGAAATCCTGGTTAAAGAAGTGACGGAACACCAGCACCAACTGTTCATCACCTCTAAGTTGCCAATCAGCAGGAGAGAGGCCATATGGAAACAAATTGTGGACAAGATCAACAGTGTGGCTGAAGAACGCAGAACAGTCACCAAGTGTAAGAAACGCTAGCATGACTGCAAACGTAGGACAAAGGAAAAAATGGCCAGGAACAGGAAGGCAGCACTGCAGACTGGAGGGGGGAGTCCAGCACAACAGGAGGCCCTGGACCACATGGAGGAGATGGTCGCAGCCGTCATCCCTGAGGAGATCGTCACAGGGATTCAAGGACAGGACAGCGCAGACTACCAGGACACAACGCACATGCAGGGTAAGTCACATGGGGAATTATAATGCAATAATGATAACTGCAACCGGGGTGGGGAATACCAACTACACAATGCATGTAAGTAAGCATATATATGAAGTGGCATGGGTAAAGGGGCACGGCAGGGGGGCATGCCCAGCACAGACAGAAGCTGGGGCACGACAAAACACAGCACCAACACCAGTCCCATGGGGCCATCCTGTCATGACAACAATGGAGCTAAGGGAAAGCATCGACAGGTGGGAAGGCCACTATGTCAAACTTACATCCAGGCACTCAACAGTCAAAATGTATCCTACATCAACTAGGTCCCTATCAGTAATCCAGTAGCCAAAACAACAACTGCAATGTAACTGCAACAACAGTTGACACTAACACCTCTGATCTCTGTGCAGCTATAGTAGCAAATGGCAGGAACCTCCCCATGGAACATACCTACCTAAATTAGGGGGTGAGGATGACTTCTGCAACTATTTCTAGAAATAAGACAAAGGCACCAGTACACTCAAATGCCAATGCCCATAGTTGACACATACATCAGCCAAAGTAAACAGCAATAGGAGCCACACAGCACTAAGGACACACACATGCTGCATACGTCAGGGACCCTCACGTGCCTGGCTAACAAGGCAACATCACTAATGTCATACTGCTCAGACAACAACATTGAGGAGGGGACACATGCAACTGGTCACTGAAACACACCTGCACAGTCTGAGAACCAAATAGGACATTGATACGATAAACAGGGCAATACAATTAAACACACATTACCCAACATCAGCTGGAAACATCAACAATGGTTAAATCCATATCACATCCTAACATTGCCAAGCATAGGATATGTCACATAACAATTACATTTAGGTCAATGTGAATAAAAAGATTTTGGGGCAGGTCCTGAGAGGCAAGTGTGCTGCCAGGGCAATCACAACACCCACAGCCAGTGAAAGTGTAGTGTGTACCTATCCTTTGCGCATTAGCTTCAGGCTTTAGGCCTTTGTGCACTTTGCCCTGAATGTATTTTATTCATTTGCTGAGAGCTTAGAGCCTCTGTGCACTTTGCACTAAATGCTTTTTATTAGGCATCGTACTGTTATTTTCAAATAGCCAGTTCTACGGTCTTGTTTTGTATTCATTTCACACTGTTTTACCTACTTCAGCACTGGAGTTCTCCATAACATATTCACTCTGTGTTTCAGTCAAGGATACAGTCTGGTACATTGCCGATAGACGTGGTAGGAGTTTAGATGTCGCATTCCTGCGTAGGGACATGTTGTGATCACGATGACATGTTAGTTATAAAAACACTTCCTTGTCCCAATACACACAAGAGGGAGTTTCCGAACAGAGAACCACAACTAGACGCTGCCAGCCTTGTTGCAGATGCTGAACCAGATCACAGGCCTTTGCTCAGGTATGAGGGCTGATGTCTCCCCAGTGATTCGGAAAGGCAAGCTAGAAGCTGAACATGCTGTGCTCTAAATAGAACAAGCAGAGGGAGAGTAGAAACTGTTAGGCACTATGATAGCTTTGTTCTTAAGTTTTACTCTCCTGGTGACTATTTCAATTCTACTATGTTGTATTGTTCTGGTTATTGCGGCTCACGCCTTATTATCTAAAATACAGTTGTTTAATGAAATCATCATATAAAACTCATACTGTCTTTGTCATTTGTATATGAGATCATACTGGAAATGAGAGAGTTGGTTTGGATCTGAGTGACCACCACTTCCCAGAGAAGTTGCAAAAATGTCATGCGCTCAGCTGCCTAATCATTTATTCCCCGTGGGAGACATGAGGCACTGCTAGTTAGCCAGAGCCATAAAAAAGATTTAGGGTGACAGAGTTCTTTACAAGTGGGTCAGACTCAGGCCCCCACACCGTTATCGATCCTGCTGCCTAGAAATCCAGTAGTCTCATTTAGGATAATGAGAGCCCACGCAACAAAATGTCTCTCCATAAGAATAGATGTACACGGAGGGACGAGTAGGACAAAAAGATGGCAATTCCCTAATTGGTACAAAGCAACACCTAGAGGCGATTAGGCAGACAAGTCTGATAACTATATATCATACATGTGACACACAGGTGGGCCATAGGCCTATAACAATGCTCATATGAAGGACAGCAGATACCAATACCAAACCAGAGCACAAAGTAAACTCAGCAAAAGGCTTGCATGTTATGGCAAAATTGTCACAACACAGACACACTAATTGTACCCTGTTTCATTGCAGAGGAACATGGATCTCCTGCCGATATGCCTGTCCCTGATTTCCCTGATGACATGGATGACGAGCCCATAAACATTTCCCAGGAGACCATCCAAAAGGTCCTTGAAACCCTCCAGACCCCACCTTCAGTCACAAGGAGGAGCAGAGAACAAGCAGCCATCACAGAAGACCCACCCACCACCCCACTTGTAAGACCTGCCAGCTCCTACACAGCTGAGGACTCTGACGACACTGGCACCAGCTTTGAAAGAACTGGCGGGAGCTGGCCAAGGAGGTGCGGGTGGGGATGCAAAACATGGCAGCCAGCCTTGAGGGGGTGCGTTCGTGCATTACGTCATTTGCAGATCAGGCAGCTGCAATGCAAGCCCTAACATCTCTCTTGCAGGAACTTGCTAAAACACAGAAGGAAATCAGCACAGCTGTCATCCAGTAGACACAACACCTACAACTGCAATCCAGTCAACGTGTGCACGAATGCAACATTGAACCCCTCAGGGCCGACCTGGCTGCCTACCATCGTGATGTGGCTGCTATTCTCAAAAACCAGCAGGCCCTCCTTGCAGCAGTACTGCCCTTAAGAACTTCACAGGGAGCAGCCCCCGGGATGTCTGCCTCCACGTCTTCTAACACTGAGGTCTGTGTTGAACCTTCACAACCAACAACAACAAGGACAAACCAGGCAACACACACATCATAAGAAGAAGACATGGAACAGATCACATTCTCACGGAAGAGTACCCGGAAGCACTAGTCCCTGCACCATGGCCTACTTTGACCAAGGTCCTACGTTTTGTCAAATGCCAGTCTCACTACAACTACACTCAATGACTGTTCTGCAATCCACTGTATGACTTGTCACCATTGCCAGTGAATGTCTCTCTCCTACTATTTGCTAATTCCTGTCCCTCTGCACTGTCTGTGACATCACCCCAGCATGTCAGGAGCATCATCCACACCCCTTCTGTAGGATCACCATGTAAGAATGCACCAGAACGGACTCAGCAAACATGGACAATGTCCATTTTGCACTACAGCACCTATCAATAAATAGCACTTGCACACCTAATATGTCTCTGTGTGATTTGACACATCAACTGTGCAGTAGATAACTCTAAAGTGACTGTGTGGCAACCATGTAGCTTGTCAATACAACTGTCCTGACATCATGTAGTCTGATACATCTGTGCAGTGGCCAGGATTGCATCATAGCCTTACCATCCTGAGGAGAATAACTGATGAAGGGACAAACCACACACAATCATGCTGTGTTGGACAGAAAAATGCTCCATCTATAGCAATTCTAGTCAACTAATGGTGGCTGAGAAATGTAGGCACCATGCAATACTAAAACATGAAATTATGCAGCAAAATCTAAGCAAACAAAAAAAGAAAACACTGCATCAATCACCCTTTCTGAGTATACTTCCATGAAGGAAAGTCATGCTGAATTATTACACACATGATCTAGGTCAGCAATGAAGGCAACAAGACAAGAGTGTTAACAACACCTCATCTACAAAGATCTCCCTGAACATCACACTGTAGTCCGACCTATTAAATTACCCACAATAACAAGTCTGGAAGCACACTTTGTGAAGTAGAATACCTACTCATCAACACAAAACCTTGGTGATCGATGCAAACTACCAATGGTGGGTCTCCCAAATGGTGGATACTTACCAAGTTAGCACACGGGTAGCTGGCATGTTAAACCTCAATTTTCTGTGGTGGGTAGCATAGGACACTAATGTCATAGAAAAACATTCACCTACACTGATGTCAAGGCCATGATAAAGTAGCACCTAACGCATCATGCAAAGGGTTAACTATATATTTATTACTATTTATTCACACAAGAGGCAACTAAGGGAAAAGTAATACCTACACTAATCTAACCTGACTACTACTAATCCACAACTGTCCCTAACTAACCTAAGCTAAACTTACTCTACACATATAACAAAACGATCTAAACATCAACCCCCCACCCACCATTATGAGACAGGACACATGCAGGACAACACATACTAACCTACACACATACTATACTATCCTAAACAATCATATATTTTTTTGTATTTTTTTATTGTTTTTTTTATTTTTTTTTAAACAAACAGGAATCCCAACATTGACCCCCACCGACCCACCCACACAAAAAAGAAAAATAGAAAGAATAAGGACCCCCCCACCCTCTTCCCTAACACTAACTAAGCTAACAACCTATACTAACCTAATACTAATCCCCAAAACCCAACTATCAGTACAAAATAGGAAAGAGGAGAGAGGGGAGGGGTAAGAGTCAAACATGGCAAAAGTCCTAGAGGTTGGCCCTCCGTAGGGTCCGCCTGATGGACCGAACCCTTTTCTTGATATATGCCACATCCTGGCTTAGCTTGTCCACCTTTGTAAAAACTTTGTCCAATTTACGGCTTAATGCCAGGAATGCGGCTGGGTCCACAGGAGGGGCTGCTGCAGTCTGTGTGCTGGCCGAGGTGGACCTTGTGCCAGTAGTTGAATGCCCACTGGACTGTCCTGGGTGTTGAACATGGCTGGGTCCAGGTCTTGATGACGAGGCAGGGTCAACTGTCCCCGCCGTTGCTGGGGCCACTTGGGGAGACCTGGTGGATGTGGTGGTGGTGGCTGTTGTGGGCAATGTAGGGCCACCCTGTGGTGAGGCCCACCATGCCCCAGAGGCCCGATCTGCTTGGTATTTGCCGGCCATCCTCCTGTACCCCGACTGCACCTGCAGGATGTGCCGGTATCGCATGGCACGCCTCTCAAACTGGTGTCTATCTGCGGCACTCATGTTTGCAGCTGTGAAGAGATATGGCAAATATTTACCATGGGAAATGCATTGGGTGGAATAGCACAATGGGTCATTTGCACATTACTTGTACTGTTTTTGTTCCAGCAATTGTCACAACACAATTCATTGAAAGTCTCAGAGGAAGTACATGTGAAGCCTGCATACATAAGGCCATCTCACACCTAGCATATCCATGTCTCTACATGATGGGTGACATCAGCCTAAACTTCTCATCCAAATAATGCCTAATGCAGCTGACATTATGGCTGAACCTCTTCCGCATACTGACTTCACTACATATGTCACTCTATGTGATAACTATCACAACCCTCACTCAATGCCATTTGTAAATTGTTGTTTGCAAATATTGAACCCATGTGCCATAACCGAATGTGTACACTAGGTTCTAAACAAAGTTGCAAAAGGTCACAAGTATGTGTAACATACTGGTTGCTACAGTCCTAGGTACCCTTTTCCCAATCACATGGCACTCTTTGAGGGTGGGGTGGGAAGAACAACCAACAATCCCAGATTCAATGCACACCCAGGAGTGTATAGAAAGGTCAACAAGTATTTGGCTCCACACACAACACCAATGAAGGGCTAGCAACACTTTGGAGTCAGCCAAACATTGTCCTATCCAATGTCCACACATGTCAAAATGCACTGACTCAGGCCAACATCACATACTACCAGTGAGGCATGTTTTACCACACACACAGAGGAGCAAGAACACCCATGATCATGAGTCGACTGAACACCTAGGCCATTGCTCCCTAGTCACACACACTTCTAGTTCAACTTGTGGAAGTACATGCCCCCGGAAGATCCAACCTACAGTGTACACAGTCCATCCTCAACTAGGAAGCTGCATATTTTATACAAGCCTTTTGCCAAAGCTATCTGGGAGAATGTCAGTCTGATATGCAGACTCAGTCCAAGCCAAGTCCCAGAGCAACTCTTACATTAACCAGTGTATTCCACATGACTCATCCCACTCCCCATAGCGGGCCGACTGGAATGACCTACAGCCCCTAAATCTGAGAGATGACTAAGTATTGGTCTACAGAAACAGAAGTGATATTTGAAATCCCACTAAAGCAACAATGCCAATAAACGGGCAGCGCATCAAATCTTGAATTCTGTTGAACACACAGTAGTCCATCATGCATCACTAGCAAACAATAAAAATAGCACTCAGGCCACACTCACTGTAGGTATTGGGGTCCTCAAAATGTGCCACCTCTCCCACGGTGTACGGTGCAGGTCCACCTGTAAAGCATGAAAGGAAGAATATACTCAGACTCCATGCACTGACAAATAATTGCAGTTACTATGACACTGTGTGAATATGACATGCGTAATGATACACTTTCACACATGCTCATACTGCATGGATGTATTTTTAAGCAACATTTACATTGGATGAGTCTCCTGCTACAGTTACACACCCTACTACACACATGCAGTGGCCAGGACAGTCATGTGGTGTCAAAGATACACCTCCATTACTATGCCCCAACAATATAGGGTTGCATTCATCTCATCATGTGCATCCCAGAGAGACATCCAAAAGCTGGTTACTTGAGGACTGCATGACCCCTCAAACTCAAACAGGCTATGTGGACATTTTCAACACACACCAACCAGACACACATGTGACATATGTGTGGACAACATAGCTAACTTCATGTGACGTGAAGGCACCACACATTTATAGCATCATCATGGGTTTACAATTTTCTGTCTAGCTATGGCGTCTACATATGTAGGTATGATGTTTCAACATCACTTTTTCACTGGCAATTATGACCTGTAGAGTTCAAATAGAGGCATTAACGTGTTGCTTGTCTGACACAAAGGCAACAACACATTACATACAGCTACAGGCATCCAGTATTTGTTGAAAACATGAGCCATCTGACTGCTAGCATTGGTCTTCCTACACATTGTGCAACAAATACACATTAGGTTTCCCTAGTATTACACACAGTCAGCTACTTATCTAGCAGATTGGGTAACAATCATCACATGTCCCCACAGAGCTTTCAATTATTCACATGTAATTGTTTTGTACTCACCAACATGGCCACCAATCCTGATTCCCAGGTGGTCCAGCAGATCCTGCTCCCTGGATATCAGATCAGCCCAGCGGTGCTTGAGTTGATGCTCATTCCTAATGCTACCGTAGACCCGGCCCAGGTGATGCCGCACCTTCCCCCACCGGACTTTACGTGCCTCTGTGTGATACCCCTGTATCACACGGCCCCCAGCCACCAGCATGAGTGGGAGGAAATGGCAAACAAGCCAAATGAATCCCCCCAATTCCTCCTCACCCATCCTGGCAAGCTGAGGCCTACCTGACATATTTACAAATTGAAAGGTGAAAAATTAGACAAAAAAGTAAAAGTGGGAAATGGGGAAAGGTAGAGTAGTGAAGGAAAAATAAAACTAAAGAAAAATAGCCCAACTTCCCCCAAATTTAAACTACCCAGAACAGACTCCCACAGACAAAACAAACAAACACAGGATTTGACAAAAGTATACAAAACAGACTAAGACAATATTAGACAACAAGACTATGATCACAAAAGCATAATATACAAGGTACACAGGACACAAAATCAGTAAAACACAGGACAACACTTTTCACACAGCCACACAGCCTAGAAGAATTTGAGACTGCAAAGTGAAAGTGAAAGTAAACTCACAGTACAGATTATGTAAACAGGATATTCTATTACATCACTTCCTGCAGAAAATGTCCGCCGTTTTTATTTTTCCGTTATGCGTCATATTTTCACGCATACAGATTGTGCGTCATATTTTTTGACGCATAACATTGCACATAATGCAGAGTCAAAACTAATTTCTTCATTGTTCCCTTACATTTGTGTGAGGCTGAGTTTACAGTTCTACAGTAGAATTGTAATTTGCTGGCAAATATGAGAACCAAATATGAAAATTATATTTGACTCTGCACTCTGTGCACTCCTGTACGTCAAAAAATTATGACGCCCATGCAGTATGCGTGGAAATATGACGGTTCATAGACAATATGGTGTACATGACATGTACCTTATTAATTTATTATTTTTCATATAATATTTTTTGACTCTGCATTCTGTGCACTCCTGTACATCAAAAAATTATGACGCCCATGCTGTATGCGTGAAAAAATGACGCAAAGGAACTTTGTCATGGCCAAACGGTGCTATGTGATACACATTTGTGGTTAGCTATGACACATGTCCCTTATTGGATGTATAGAAGGCATTCACACTGTAAGATTTATGATTGCTCAAAATGTTTATCAACCATATTTGTACACATATTTTGGGTAATTGCTGATGGCTATTTGGAAATGATGAATGGGATACCAGGATGTATTCCTTCTCAAAAATGTGTCCACATTTATCACAGTAATGCATTTATCTATAGTCCAAACAGGGAGTGCAATAGTCACTTACACTTTTTATGGGGCTAACCATGTCCTAATAATGATTTTGTGTATCTGATTTGTGTTTGACTTTTGACATGTAGGCCACACATGCGCCTTATGCATGTGTTTACTTCACATCTACCTAATTCTTGTACATTTGGGGGGCGGTAGAGGTGGACTTAGGCCCCCAGCACCCTAGGTTTTGCCCTTCCAGATTTGCTCATTTATCCAGGTCTTTCATTTATGCTGTTATGCTAAACCTGCAGCAGCAGGCTAATGGAAGGCCATAGGGTATGAATCACTGTTAGCCATTCAATCATCCCATTAGCCCATTTGACGTTTGCCCTATTGATTATTTGGAGCAATCTGACATACCATTTTGCACTGACTATGTTTGCTAAATCTCGGCGTTCCTCATGTGCTGATGACAAATAGGTTGTTGATGTATGTGGCCCTTTATGCATTACCTGGTTTAGTGGCATGTTACATTCTTCCTGCTAGGTTCGAACTGGGACACTACTGTGATCGGCTGCTTGCAAATATTTGTTTGATTGGATGACATATGTTTATATGTGTGGGCGAATGTGGATCCACTATCAACTGTCTGGGTGTATGTTGTCACTGTAACTTCAAGGTCTCCTCATGAGTTAGTGGCAGCTAATCTTGTTGCAATTGGGTATTGTTTATATCAAAAATTGATACATGCCATTGAGGACATGGTCACGTACACATGGATGGTTCCACCCTGTCACTGAACATGTGTAATGAGACTTTCAAATGAGCTACATTTTTGAGCTGAGTGAGAGACTGTCTCAGGTGTCTGGATCCGGCATGTGTCATTGCCATATTTGTACTCCTGTTGGCCTCTGTGGATGGTAATGTATCATGAAACATCATAGCCTCTGTGCAGACATTTGTGGTGTATATTTTTTGTGTGATGAGTGTTATGTCATTATTGCACAATGAGACGACATTCTTCTTCAGCAAATTCAAACTAAAGGTGGGCAGAAATGAATAGGCCAAAGCATGATGTAGTGTTTGTTATCTGTGTTTATTTACAATTGTGCAATAAGTGTTGATATAAGAAATTATGAAAATAAATTATTTACAAGGTGTTGACGCCTACGCACTCCAGCAGCCGTGTTTGGTTGTTCCCCCTCCTGTTGCAGGCCAGCATCCTCCTCTTCGTCGTCTTCCGGCATGTCTGGGTCTGGTTCAAGGAGGGGAATGTTCCTTTTTACACAAATATTGTGCAATATGGCACAAGTGAGTATGATCCTACAGACCATCTCTGGGGAATATAGTAGGCTACCGCCAGTGATGTCAAGGCAGCGGAACCTTGACTTTAAGATCCCAAAGGTCTGCTCAACAATGCTGCGTGTCCTCTTATGGGCGTCATTGTATGCCCCCTCTGCAGCAGTAGTCGGGTTCCCAAATGGTGTCATTAGCCAAGGCTGGATGCCATACCCCTGATCAGCTGAAAGAGAAACACAGAATGAGATCAATTAGATGTAGGAGGCACTCTTGTACAGACCTTTGATGGCAGTAGTTGTGTTGTGTTGTCTGTGACTCTTTTGTGTACTAATGTGACAACCTATACATGTAAAAGAAAAGTTTTGCATTGAGTTTTTTCCTTGGCTGAGCAAGTGTTTGTTAGCTAACCGTTTGTCTGCAGTATGTATTTGGATTTTCAGAACAGTGTGCCCTCCCTTGCATTGTGACTTGTGATACACGTGTCCGTGTGTCTTCACTGGGGGTGAGATGATAGTTCCATGCAGAGTTAAAACATGAAAGTGTAGTTAACACGTTCATATGAAAGTACCCTGGACATCCCATACCTTAAGACTTATGCAATGTGTTAATGTACAGGTTATTGTGACACTTCCAATTTGCAAGGTGACATTTAGGCAACCACACCCATTAATGTCTTCACATTAAGCTGTGGAGTAAATTCCAATGTGTGACAGGTTCAATGGTGACTTCAGAAACATGGCTAGTGATGTGAGGACCTCAGTGTGTTCCTGGCTAGGTGTTGCTATTGTGGTGTAGGTGTTGTTTGTCCTAGAGGGTTGCTGTGCAGTGTGTATATAAGTTTGATTTTTGTACTTACCAACAAGTAGTCCATTGCCATACCGTCCATCCTGGAAGTGTTGGTTGATGGTGCTGTGACGGAAGATGAATGCGTCATGTACACTCCCAGGATATTTTGCCACAATGTTGCTGAACAATCCTTGGTGATCGACTATGGCCTGCACGTTGATTGAACGTGTGTGCTTCCTGTTGCGGTAGAGGTGTTCTGTTGCAGCAGGTGGCACAAGGCGTACGTGTGTGCAGTCGATTGCACCAAGGACGTGTGGGAAGCCACTGATGGCGTAGAACCCCTGTTTAGTTTCCTGCTGCTTCTACAGTGTGTTAGGGAAGCAGATGTGGCGGGGTGTCAGGCGAATGATGGTATCCAGGACTTTTGGCAGGAATGCGGAGAATGATGGGTGTGATATTCCACCAACCAGGGCACCAGTTGTCTGAAACGAGCCACTTGCCAGCAGGTGAAGTACGGCAAGCAGCTTTGTTTCTCTTGGTATGGTGTGGGGTGTCACCAAAGTGGGGGCCAACTGCTGTTCAATATTTCTCAGCAGCTGCTGAATGGCCTGCCAGTTCAACCGGTACCTCTGTATGATGTCGCGTTCCCTGAGGCCATGCAGGGTTGTTCTTGGGCGGAATATCCTCTCCTGCCTTCTGCGCTGCCTTTGGGGTCCCTGCTGTTGTTGTTGCAGCTGCTGTTGTTGCTGCAGGGCTCTGCGTCTACGTGCACGCTGAATAACAATCACCTCCATGTCTCCCTGTTGCTGCTCTGCTGCTCTGCTGCTCTGCTGCTCTGTTGTTTGTTCTGTGTGTTCTGATTAAATACAGGTGTGTTTGCCCCATTTTAACGCCTGCCCTGACCCAGGCGTTAAATTTTGGCGCACATCGGGCTTTGCGTCATTTTTTGCTCCGCCTACCGGCTGAGAGTCCTTTTTGCCAGGGAGCATAAATACGGCGCACGGCTGTGTGCGTTGTTTTTTGGAAGGGAACGCCTACCCTGCATGTCATTAACAAAGGGCGGGTTGCCGCTTCCAGAAAATGGCGCACACTGCTTTTTTTTCTCAGGCGTCAGGGTTTAAATATGGGGCAACGTTTGCGCTGATTGTGCGTCAAAATGTTTGACGCACATTCGGCGCAAACAGAGTATAAATATGCCCCTTAGTGAGAGGAAACTCTTACGATTCCTGAACACCTGTTGATTCTGGCCGGGGGACAAACGCAATATGTGTACCGTCAATCACCCCAATAATATTGGGGTTAAGTCCCATTGCATAGAATCCGGCCTTCACAGAGGCCAAATCTTTAACCTGGGGGAAAGAAATGTAGCTGCACAAGTGTTTTACCAGGGCAGACAAGACTCTTGCCAGCACGATTGAGAACATTGGCTGTGACATTCCTGCTGCCAATCCCACTGTCACTTGGAAAGAAAAAGTTGCCAAGAAATGGAGCACTGATAGCACTTGCACAAGAGGGGGGATCCCAGTGAGATGATGGATAGCAGATATCAGGTCTGGCTCCATTTGGGCACACAGCTCAGTTATTGTGGCCTTGTCCAGTCTATAGGTGAGGATAATGTGCCTGTCCTCCAGTGTATCCAAGTCCACAAGGGGTCTGTACATGGGGGTATGTCTCCACCTCCTATTCATCCACAGCGGTAGGTATCTAAGGGACACAAGAGTGAGTAGGCTGTCACAATTTGAACAATGGAACCACAACTTCAATGTACATAGTGCATTTATGTTATGGGACAGTGGGAATGACAAGGTATGTGCTAATCTAAGATGTGACACAGTTAATGTTGATATGTCCGTTGTCCCCACCATGAAAAGGGGACCGCCTGTCCTGTATGTAGGGACAGGTGGAAGTGACGTAATTCCGCTAACGTTGAGCGTCGTGGCGGAAGGCGGTCTTGCACCTCCGTACAATTCCTCATTCAATAATATGGGGCTCTATGGAGTACAGTGGCCAATGGGGATCTGCCATCACCGCCGCGGATGTGACCGCCATTTTCTATCTGATTCCTCACTTGTTTCCTGACCTTCAACAGGAGAACACCTACACTGATTGTGCTGCTGTGACCTGGAACTTAGCGTGACCGGGGAAAGGGCCCATGCCTTCACGTCGAAGGAGTTGGAGTGACTGGTGAATGGGGTCCTACCCCAGTACAGACTGCTGTATGGGCTTCCAGACTAGCAGGAGAGTACACATTGGGCACGATGCATATGGGAAGGTTGCATGGAGATGTGTGTGCAAGCATCGTGTCATCGGGGGGAAATGTCTTGTGGTGGTGTACATGGTGTGCGCTGGGCAATGTGTGTGCCAATGGTGATGGAAACGGGATTGGTGGGCCATATGTGTGACAGGCTGGATTGTTTGATTAATGGTGCTCTCCGGTCTGTATTACCTCTGCAGGTCATCGCTCATCAAAAGAAGGGATTATGGCGTGCCTTTGCCAAGGACGTACAGACCCTGGGGGTCTATGGCAGGTGGAGCACCCACTGTCGGAAATGGTGGGAGGACCTGAGACGCTGGGCACAGAAGACCTCGGAGGCCCAGCTGGGGATGGCCTTCCAACGAGGAAGGGGTGCCCGTCAGAATCTGACCGCCCTGATGGCTCACATACTGGCTGTGGCCTACCCAGAGCTGGATGGGCACTTGAGGGAAGCACAGCAGCCACAAGGGGGTGAGCACAGTGGACATTATTCAAAATGTTAGCAGGTGGGGTGGGATCTGGGTGGTAGATGTGTGTTAGTGGGTGCCCCTAAGGCCAGGACAGACATTGCAGCGTGAGCCAACTCTAGGGTAATGGGTGTATGTCAAATGCAGGTAACCTAGCTTGTTAGCATTCCATTTCAGTCAGGGCTTTGTGGGAACCAGGAGGGGTGCAGCTGGCGGTGTGTGGCCCTCATCTTGCTGTAGCATCTAGCCAAATCACTGGCAGTGCAATGCATAGTGCTCAAGCCTGATCCCTGTATGTGACGGCGCTGTGTATGCCAAATGTGGTGTTGGTGCAGTAATTGATCCAGTGTTTCCTTTTTCTCTCTCCCCCCACATTTTTTCTTCTGTCATTCTGTCCATGTGTGCATTAGCATCATCTGGTGGAGGAGCAGGGGCACCGGCGACAGAGGGAGCTGCATCCCACAGGACCCTGGAGGCAGAGTCCACCAACGCCGAGGGAACCAGTGGGACAGAGGTGAGGGGAGCACCACGGCGGAGACAGAAGGTGAAAAAACAGGCTCAAATACCTCCTCCGATGGAAGCTCCCTGGTGGTGGCAGACACCTCTGTGACCACCCCAGCTGCAGGTGCAGCCACCACATCTGTAGCCCCTCAGTGAGTTACCCGTGCCCGCTCACCCAGGAGGGCGGGCACCTCAGACCCTGCCCCAGTGAGCCCTGCTGCCCTGAGTAAGGAGGCTATTGACCTCCTGAGAGCCATCTCTGTAGGGCAGTCAACCATTGTGAATGCCATCCAGGGGCTGGCATCCCAGATGCAGCAGTGCATTCCTGGAGAGCAACCATGGTGGATTGGCGGCCCAACAGAGATCAGTACAGGCTCTGGCCTCCTCTCTGATGGCAACCATTGTTCCTGTCCCTACCGTCCCTCCTTCAACAACCACTTCCCAGTCCCAGTCTCCTCAGCCCCAACCCATCCCATGTACACATACAGATGAGCATGCACACAAGAGTGGCACAGGCAAACACGGGCACCACACTTCATCCCACAAGCACTCACACAAACACCAGATAGTTGCAGACACAATCACATCCACTGCCTCCACTGTCTCCTCCTCCTCCTCCTCCACCTCCCTCACAGTCACGTCCACACTCACTCCTGCATGCATTGCATCAACATCCACCACCAGCATCACCACACCAAGCAGCACACACACCTCACTATAGACACCTCAACAATATCCATGCACGCTTCCCCTGAGTCCTCTCCCACCCTGTCTGTCCCCCCAAAGGACACAAACGCAAACACTCACACACCCAATCGACATCCACCTCACAAGAGCATACTGCCCATGCACCTACACCCAAATCCAGAAGACATACACATCCTACAACCACTCCCTCAACCTCCACTCCCATCCTTCCTCTATCCTCCTGCCCCACCATCCCTAAAAAACTTTTTCTTGCCAAACTGGACCTCTTCCCTCCCCCATCCTGCCCATAAGAGCAGGGTTCCAACAACCCAGCCCAGCACCTCAGCCAAACAGTCCACGCGGACAGTGGTGGCACTACCTAGTCATGGTGGCAAGTCAGTGAAGGATCCCACTCCACCAGCCAAAAAGGGGAAGGATCTCACACCACCTGTCAGTGAAGGGGAAGGAGCCTGCACCTCCTGCTTTGACTGGGACAAAGCCCTCGACTCCTGCCCGGAAGGCTAAGGAACACGTACAACCTGCCATGAACGGGAAGAAGCCCTCAACCCCTGCCAGGAAGGGTAAGGGGAAGAAGCCCTCGACTCCAGCAGAGGCTGTCAGGGTGACACCTCCACCACCAGTGGTCATGGGGTGCCCACTACCAGCTGAGGAAGTGCATCCCTCACCACCAGCAAAGGCTGCCCAGAAGGCACCTCCAGCTGCCACCACAGTGCATCCCTCACCACCAGCAGAGGGTGCCCAGGAGGCACCTCTGTCTGCCACCACAATGCAGCCATCACCACCAGCAGAGGCTGCCCAGGAGGCACCTGCACCTGCCCCCACAGTGCAGCCCTCGCCACCAGCAGAGGCTGCCAGGAGGCACCCCCATCTGCCACCAGAGTGCAGCCATCACCACCAGCGGAAGCCATGTAGGCCACCCTTCAGGGGCTTCTGTATGAGGGGCCCCCTTTAGAACCAGTAGGAAAGTCTGAGAGACTGTGGCTTTGCACTCCCCAGGACAGAGAAATGGGCATGGAGCCCCCTCCAGAACCAGTGAGGAAGTCACCCACTCAGGAGACTGTGGCCTTGCACTCCCCAGAAGAGAGAAATGGGCATGAACCCCCTCCAGAACCAGTGGGAAAGTCACCCACCTGAGAGACTGTGGCCTTGCACTCCCCAGAACAGAGAAATGGGCATGGAGCCCCCTCCAGAACCAGTGGGAAAGTCACCCAACTAAGAGACTGTGGCCTTGCACTCCCCAACAGAGCGAAATGGGCATGGAGCCCCCACCAGAACCAGTGGGAAATTCACCCACTTGAGAGCCCGTGGCCTTGCACGCCCCAGGATAGAGAAATGGGCATGGTGCCCCCTCCAGAACCAGTGGACTTATTCCTGTATTCGGCTGAGGTGCGCCCCACTTCCCATCCCCCTGAGGTACCTGCCTACTTGCAAACTGATGCCCCTGCAGAGTTCTATCCGGATGAAGTCAGGATTCGAGTTGGGCCTTCGACTGTGCCCTGTGGCCATGTGGGCCCTTCGTACATTGGACTGGGCAGTGGCCCTTTGTGTACATTTGTACATTTCTGTTTCACGTACAATTGGATTATTTATTAGCTGTTGATATCAATACATTCACCATAGTGCATTCTTGTTGTCCTTGAATTATTCTGCTGCATATCGTGTGCCATTATTTTTTGTGTACAGCTGGTTGTGTGTATGGTGTGTGTTTGTCGGGTGTGTGTCTTGCGTGTGTATGTCACTCTTGTTTTTCTCCCTCCCTCCCTTGTGTGCTTGGTGGTTGTACTCACCGTAGTCATCTTCATCGGCGTTGGTGTTCCAGGTGGAGCATAACGTAGAAGAGCATCGGAAAGACTTGCAGTTCGGGTTCCATGGCGGCATTGTTCTTCCCTGTGTCTCCGATGGTGAGTCCTTACTCTTCTGTGATGCGTTTCCGCCAGGCTATTGATGGCAGTGGTACTGCCCCAGAAAACGTGGCGGATTGATGTGTCTTAATATGGTGGGTGGTACTTTGTCTTCCACCTGGCTGTTGACAGCTACCCCCGTGATGAGTGGTGTTTCCGACCTGGCGGTTGGTGTGGTGCATTGGCTGTCTATGGGAGTTATCACCACCATGGTCATAATTTGGGGGTAATTACCACCAGTCTGTTGGCGGTATTACCACCACTTTATCACTCACCTCCAGGGTCATAATGAGGGCCATAGTGCACAAGAAATATATATTATTATTGAGCACAGAAATTATTGTATCCCAACAATAAACACATGTGGAGGCACTGAAATGTTGAAAAATAATGAAACCTAAGGAAGGGGGAGGAGTAAATATCATCCAGAATTGGTCCATGTGGATAAAAGTGACAGTCCTCAAAGAAAACTTCACCAATGTGAACAGTTCTTCGTCCAAATTGAGACCACCCGGGGTATTGGTGTTGAAGCAGACAATGTACTCAAATTCTAAGATTCCAAAGAAAGAAAGTGTGTCAGGATTCTGGAAATGTACTTTGGACCAATGTCTTGACACTGGGTAATTCTGATCACAGTTCTTAACCGCTCTTAGATGTTCGAGAATCTGCGTCTTAACAGGGAATATAGTACTGCCTTTGTATCGGAGGCCACAAGGGCAGGTCCGCACATATACACAAAAGTCAGTACTGCATGTAATGAACTTATTTATCTTCCCCTACTTCCCAGGAGGCAGAGCATGGATCTTGGTGTTTTTACTTCCTTTGCAGGCTTTGTTTTTACCATATTTGTAAAAACCATTTTGTTCACTTAGCCACCCTCTATGGTTCAATTGTGTACTCATATAGCTGTGTACTAATACATCCTTCACTGACCTGGAATAATGATATGTAAGCAGTGCGTGCAATGGTACCTTATTACCTATAACAGGGTCTGATTTGACCAAATGCCAGTGTTTGGAGATCATTCTAGCATGCTGGTTGTCATTTGTTACACTGAAACCCTTGACAAGAAGACCCTCCCTTGGAAGAGTGCATCCTCAGGCCCTCCCCTTATTGATCTCCAGATGCACATCTAAAAAATCCATCTCTCGCTCATGGACCAGATGTGTAAAAGATAAATTAAGGTTATTCCTTGAAATATAAGTGAGAAAATACTGTAGGAGATATTTAGGACCATCCAAAAACAAATGCGCCTGGTCCCCCTGATGTTCTGATCTGTCCAAATGTGTTGTTCTTCCCATTAGCCTGCATACCTCTGGGCACAACAGCTGACCATCGCAGTCCCGGTGAGCGGTCTATGCCACACATCACTTAAAAGGACGAAATTATGCTCAGGGCAAAATTTTAACATGTCTAGTAGCATCATAGTATGGTCATACAGGTTAATGGCCTTGCCTGTGAAAAAATGTCTACAGGCACTCACTCTGAAATCATGATCTATACAAGTATACAGTAAGACTAAATCAATGGTAACTAATAGATATGAAGGCTGCCAGGGAATCTTCCCTATCTTGGTAATAAAATCCATGCTATCCCTTCAATATGTGGGTAAATTCAACTCATATGGTAATAAGTAGAAGTCAAGATAGACTGAGGTTGGTTCAAGAAAGCTACCCTTAGCAGAAATTATAGGTCAGCCAGGTGGATTCAGCTTGTTCTTTGTATCTTCTGCAGCATATAAAGCAGGGTGCTACAGGTTTCTGAACATATATAAATTGGAATTTATCTGTTCTAAGTAAGCTCTTTTTTCTACAATCACTTAGCAAAGTGTGGTATTGCAAAATTGCCTGCGTAAAAGCCCCAAGTGGTAAATCCATAATCCTGTAATCTAGTGAGTTGCCTTTCTGCTTCCTGCTAATCTTTCAGGACATCCCACAAAACTATATTACCCCCCCTTGTCTGAGTGCTTAATCACAATATTAGGGTCCTGAACCAAATAATCTAAAGCCAGGTTTTGTTCTATGGTAAAATTTTCAGATTAATGATTTTTACTGTTTTTCCAAATGTGCAAAAGATCTCCAGATACTACCACATGTTCTATCGATATCATCATGAGGTGTGGATGGATTACACCTGGGTTTGGGTATAAACGGGTTGAAACATGGTCTGTCTAGCTCAAGGTTCATAGAAATTATCAAATCTTTTTCTGTGGTCCAATTAGCCTCATCACATTACAACTCATGCAATGCAGCCAAACCTTCAATATCACCTAAACACTGATTGTCATAGGTGTGGTCAACAGTAGAATCCCTAAAAGGAACCTGGCTATGTTAACTCTCCTCCTGTAAGAATACCTTCATGAGTTTTGAGTGTAGGAATAAACAGGGGTATGCCAATCCAAGTCCTACAGTAGTCCAAATCGGCCACATGGCAGAAAGATAAACCCAACTCCAAAAGGGACTGTTCACCCTCAATCAGTTTATGTGTTGATGAATTGATAACAGTTAGACGTTCCCCATCCATCATTTTTTCTTTGCTGTGTTGACCTCCCATATGGCATCTCAATTTTGTCCCTGCTTCCCTCCTCTGCAGGTTCTCTCCCTCCTCCACTGTGCACACCGTTTTCTGCTTCAGGTTTTTTGTGTGGTCTTTAGTTTTGTTGCAGAAAACGATATTCATCCAGAGTAGTCAGGGGAGGTGCATCTTTATTGCTGGTACCAGACTGTTCATCTAAGATCAAATTGTTCTCAGATCCCGATGTGACTAACTCCTGCTGTCTGAAGACCCCCACCTGAATTGTTTAACTGTTTTGTCATACCCGCTCCTGAAGTTCAAAATTCAACCAGATGCGCAATCCTGGTTATCTCGCAAACACTTTCTCCTCTGTTACCCACACCCAGGACTTGTTATGGCCCTGAAATGGTGGATGTGGTCATCATTTGTCAGGACTTTCATTTTTATACATATATATATATATATATATATATATATATATATATATATATATATATATATATATATATATATATATATGTATGTATTTAGAGTCCTTCTTGCAGCCTTGCTAAATGGTCATTCACAGCCAATATGGTGATGCATTGTGTTAGAAATGGGGTTTCTGGTTGGCTAGGGTATGCACCTAAGCCAGGCAGGACCCACCTACTCTAGTCAGGGCGAGGGTGTTACACACACAAGATAACCGCTGCTCACCCCCTTCGTAGCTCGGCATGAGCAGTCAGGCTTTTCACAGAGGTAATGTGTAAAGCGTTTGCACAACATACACAACACATGTGGCACACTATCCCACCACAAAGGAAATATAACACTGAGTTATATAATAATAAACTGTATTGTACATAACATCATTAGACCAAACACAACATGTCAGTAATACCCTGCTACCTATGCGGTTGTCAGAACATTACACAGTACTGTTACTCTACAGAAACCAGCAGTAGTCACATATAACACACAGGTTACTCATTTTTCTGCAACATAAGCAGTAGTCAGGAAAACATTACTACAGTAATGCACGTCATAAGATCCTCATAAATGTCCATACCAGGAAAATTAGGAAATACATGGCACGTCATCAAAACAGGTTAACACAATATTCTCAGAATGCCCATAAAAGGAACATTAGATGATATATGGTGCATCAGAAAAACACATTATCATTATTGCCCATAACAAGAGCATCATGCACCATAAAGCAAGTCATACAAACACAACAGCATAAAGATCTGTGAAAAGGACCAAGGGGGCCCCCAGTGCTCTCCATCACAAAAATGGGGGGGGTCCCGTAGTGATAGTGGAGGGGGGTCTGACACCCCCTCAGTGCTTGGAGATGGTCTCCTCCGGGGGCCGGCGCACAAACCGGGGCATTCCCTGGCCTTTTGGCCACAACTGGCCCTCTCAGGGGAACCGAAAACAACAGAAAAGGGCCCAACAGTGCAGTGCAGGGGGCCTCCAATGAGGCTTCTGCCCCACCTGCGGCTCCTACACAACTATGGGGCCCGGTTAGAGTAGCCTCCTGGCTCCGATTTTGGCCATCACCTCCGTGGGGCCGTTGGAGCTTTCTGAGGAACCACTGAGGCTGCAGAAGGAGCCCTCTGAGACTTCAGACGGGCACAGCCCCTCTACCTGGCTGAGGGAAGCCCTCGGCAGTCCTGCCCAATCAGCAAGTGACTTGTTATCTCCCCGGTTGCGGTATCTATCTATCAGAATTGGATGCCTACTTGTGCCCCGGAGGCACCTCTTGACAGCCTCCCGTGCCCTGGTGGCACCACCGGGAGTGTTCCTGCTCCCTTTTTCACCTCACTCCTGCCCTGAGGGCACTTCACTGTGCTCGACTTTTCTGAAACACAGGGTCGTGGCGGTGATTTCGGTCACGACTCACTCTCAAGGCACAATATTTAGAAAAGAAGGCCCTCCCAAAATTAGAGCGCTTCTCCCAGCGATAGGTACATGAGAATAAAGCGCTTCCCAAAGCACTAGGCCATAACAAAATGAAGCTCTCCTCAGGCGCTATGTAAGAACTGAAACGGTCCTCCTGAGCTTCAAGCAGGCAATGATAGGGGTCAGTGGCCACAGCACCCAGCCCCTGGGGACACAAAGGTGGAGCACAAGGTGGCAGGACCCATCAACAGGCCAGCACAAGGGGGATGCATACAGTAGCAGTTCCTCCAAGTGATCAAGCAGGTCTCAGGTCAGCACAGCAGTAACAGTCGGTTCCTGGTGAGTCCCTCCAGCAGCACTCTGTGTCCAGTTAGAAGCATGTTAAAAAGTGCCAAGTGTCTCATTTTCATGGGAAAACCCTCCTGTACTCATAATCAGTTTTGCAAAGCTGTAACTTAGAGGGGGGAGAGGAGGTTCCATCCAGTTACAACTGTTTCCGGGAGTGTCCCCTCTCTCCTCCAGCACAGGCTCCAGTCATCGGTTGGGGTAAACAAGCCCTTTGTGTGAGGCCATGGCACAGCCTTGACAGATGCATGTGTGCCCTGCCTCCCCTTCTCTCAGCACAGAAAGACCATTCAAAATGTAGATGCACCTCTGTGAAAAACCTCCACCCTCCCTGTATATAGGCTGTCTGAAAAGTGTGCACAAAGCCCAACTGTCACTCTTCCCAGACGTGGATCGGAGTCAAGCTGTAAAACACCAGAGTCATAAGCAAAGAGAAATGCTCACTTTATCTAAGTAGCATTTCTATAATGATAATAACAAATCCACCTACACCAATAAGCAACATTTCTCACTACCATTACAACCATACCAAACATGCCTATGCTACCTTTCATAAATCAGACAATACCCCCTAGACATAAGGCAGGGCATATCCAATGCAATCTTATGAGCAAGGCAGCTCTCACAGCAGTGAGAAACTAAAAAGGCTGTTTGTCACTACGAGGTCAGGCCAAGCAACCAGGCACATATCCTGCCTTCTACATACACAGCACCTTGCCCATAGGGCTAGCTAGGGCCTAACTTAAGTGTGACCTACATGTAGTAAAAGTGGAGTTCTGGTCCTGGCAAGTAAATTTAGATGCCAGGTCCCTGTGGCAGTAAACTGTGCATGCAGGTCCTGCGCTAGCAACCGTCAGACAGGTTTGAAAGGGTACTTCTGTGGGTGGCGCAAGCAGCGCTGCAGGCCCACTGGTATCATTTAATTTACAGGCCCTGGGTGTAGAGATACCACTGTAAAAGGGACTTGCAGCTAAATTAAATGTGCCAATTAGGTGTAATCCAATCATGCCAACTTTAGAAGAGAGAGCACCTGCACTTTAATACTGATCAGCAGTGATAAAGTGCTCAGAGTCCTAGAGCCAACAAAAAGAGGTCAGAAAAAATAGGAAAAAGGTGGCAAAAAGTCTGGTGATGAACCCTCAAAAATGACCAGGTCCAACACAGGGTGATTAATGTTTATTAAATAAATGCCCAAACTCACCAAAAGTGCAAAACAGCAATTAAAAACGTAAAACAGCTGACATGTTTCAGCTACATGCCTTCAACTGGGCTTCACAACCAATTACAATGGGGATAATTTATTGTCTGGTCTTTTCGAAACTTTATTGGCTCACAAGCACTACACTTGCAACCTCTTGCCAAAGTTTCAGGTAAATTCGTCATCCATTTTCTTAATCAGGTAAACTCATCGTCCAAGCACAGCTCATATTACACTGTTGTTTAATCCTTTCTCAACCTTGTTTGCCTTCTAATGCAGGACCTGCAACCTCCTGTAACAGTTTCGGCTAGGTTTGTCATCCATTTTCTCAATTGGATGAACTCCTCATCTAAACATAGTTCATGTTGTATATATATATATATATATATATATATATATAACATTCAAATCAATACATCACTTCACGAATATCATTTGATGATTTCACATATATACTGTAGGAGGCTGGCCTGGCTTATAGTGGGTACCTTGGGGTACTTACACCCTGTGCCAGGTCCAGTTATCCTTTATTAGTAGATTAGAGGTGTTCCTAGCAGGTTAGGCTGATAGAAGGTAGCTATGGCAAAGCTTAGGCTGAACTAGGAGACATGCAAAGCTCCTACTATACCACTTACATCATATAGCACAATATCATAAGAAAACACAATAGACAGAGTTATTAAAAATAAAGGTACTTTATTTTTATGACAGTATGCCACAAGTATCTCAGTGAGTGCCCTCAGTAAGAAGGTAAGTGATATACACAAGTTATATGTACACAAACCCAAAACAGGTAAGTAATAGTAAGAAAAGTAATGCAAACAGTGTAGGATTACAATAGGATGCAATAGGTGAACATAGGTCTAGGGGCAACACAAACCATATACTCCAAAAGTGGAATGCGAATCACAAATGGACCCCAGACCTATGGGAGCTTGTAGACGGTCGCTGGGACTGTAAGAAAACAGTCAGGATGTCCAAGATACTCCACCCCAAGACCCTGAAAAGTCGGAGTAAAGTACACCTACTACCCCAGAAAGACACAATAGTCGTGATGGGGGATTCTGCAAGAACCACAAACACCAGCAAAGCACTGAAGATAGATTTCTGGACCTGAGGACCTGCAAGGCAAGGGGACCAAGTCCAAGAGTCGCGATAGTGTCCAGGGGGGCAGGAGCCCAGGAAACCCCGGATGAAGATGCAAGGAAGCTGCCTCTGGATGCAAGAAGCTTAGGATTCTGCAACAACGAAGAGAGCTAGGAACTTCTCCTTTGGATGGAAGATGTCCCACAGTGTGCTGAAGGTCGCAGAAGTGTTCTCACACAGAAATACCATAAACAAGCCTTGCTAGCTGCAAGGGTAGCAGTAGAGGTTTTTGGGTGCTGCTGGGGACCAGGAAAGACCAGGATGTCGCCCCTTAAAGGAGGAGACAGAGGGGGCACTCAGCAACTCAGAGAGCCCCCACAGAAGCAGGCAGCACCCGCAGAAGTACCAGAGCAGGAACTTAGAAGATGTGTGAACCGGAGCTGGCTCAGAGTCACAAATGAGGGTCCCACGACGTCGGAGTCCAACTCAGAGGGTTGAGCACTGCAGGAGGGAGTGCTGGGGACCCAGGCTAGGCTGTGCACAAAGGAATCCTTGGAGGAGTGCACAGAAGCCGGAGCAGCTGCAAATCATGCAGTACACAGGTTTGCAGTCTAGCGTGGGGAGGCAAGGACTTACCTCCACCAAACCTGGACTGAAGGATCACTGGACTGTGGGCGTCACTTGGTTAGGGTTCCTGTGTTCCAGGGACCACGCTTGTCAGGATGAGAGGGGACCCAGAGGACCGGGGATGCAGTCTTTTGCTGCCTGTGTAAGCAGGGGGAAGATTCCGTCGACCCACGGGAGATTTCTTCTTGGCTTCCAGTGCAGGGTGAAGGCAGGTGACCCCCAGAGCATGCACCACCAGGAAACAGTCAAGAAAGTCGGCAGGATGAGGTGCTACAATGTTGCTGGTAGTCATCTTGCTACTTTGTTGCGGTTTTGCAGGCGTCCTGGAGCAGTCAGCGGTCGATCCTTGGCAGAAGTCAAAGAGGGAAGTGCAGAGGAACTCTGGTGAGCTCTTGCATTCATTATCTGAAGAATTCCCCAGATGAGAGACCCTAAATAGCCAGAAAAGGAGATTTGGCTACCTAGAAAGGAGGATTGGCTACCAAGAGAGGTAAGAGCCTATCAGAGGGGGTCTCTGACGTCAACTGATGGCACTGGCCACTCAGAGCAGTCCAGTGTGCCCCCAGCACCTCTGTTTCCAAGATGGCAGATGTCTGGGACACACCGAAGGAGCTCTGGGCACCTCCCCTGGGAGGTACTGGTCAGGGGAGTGCTCACTCCCCTTTCCTTTGTCCAGTTGCGCCCCAGAGCAGGGCTGGGGGATCCCTGAACTGGTGTAGACTGGCTTATGCAGAGATGGGCACCATATGTGCCCATCAAAGCATTTCCAGAGGCTGGGGGAGGCTACTCCTCCCCAGCCCTTCACACCTATTTCCAGAGGGAGAGGGCGTAACACCCTCTCGCAGAGGAAATCCTTTGTTCTGCCTTCCTGGGCCGGGGCTGCCCAGACCCCAGGAGGGCAGAATCCTGTCTGATGGGTTGGCAGCAGCTGCAGTGGAAACCCCGTAAAGGCAGTTTGGCAGTACCCGGGTTCTGTGCTAGAGACCCGGGGGATCATGGAATTGTCCCCCAATACCAGAATGGTATTGGGGGGACAATTCCATGATCTTAGACATGCTACATGGCCATGTTCGGAGTTACCATTGTGGCACTATGCATAGGTAGTGACCTATGTATGGTGCATGCGTATAATGGTGTCCCCGCACTCACAAAGTCCGGGGAAATTGCCCTGAACAATGTGGGGGCACTTTGGCTAGTGCCAGGGTGCCCACACACTAAGTAACTTGGCACCCAACCTTCACCAAGTGAGGGTTAGACATATAGGTGACTTATAAGTTACTTATGTGCAGTGAAAAATGGCTGTGAAATAACGTGGATGTTATTTCACTCAGGCTGCAGTGGCAGGCCTGTGTAAGAATTGCCTGAGCTCCCTATGGGTGGCAAAAGAAATTCTGCATCCCATAGGGATCTCCTGGAACCCCAATACCCTGGGTACCTAAGTACCATATGCATGGGAATTATATTGGTGTACCAGGGTGCCAATGAGAATTGGTAAATTTAGTCACTAGCCTGCAGTGACAAATTTAGAAGCAGAGAGAGCATAAACACTGAGGTTCTGGTTACCAGAGCCTCAGTGATACAGTTAGGCACCACACAGGTAACACATACAGGGCACATACTATGAGCACTGGGGTCCTGCCTAGCAGGATCCCAGTGACAAAAGGGCTAAAACAACATACATACAGTGAAAAATGGGGGTAACATGCCAAGCAAGATGGTACTTTCCTACATATACACACTCTTGTTTCCTACTATTTAAACCCATATCTTATTTGGGAAGTCACATTATAAAGTGCCTAACTTACCTATGGTGCATAATGCATATATGTAAACAAACATTTTTCTGAAACCATCCTTATTCAAAAGTGCAACCATATTTCAAGGGCTATCCCAAGATCTCTTATTAAAAATGCTAATGCATATATATTTCCATTTACAGTACTTCTGGTTTCACATGCATAGTAATACATGTGACCTCATCCTAATGCCCATTGATGACTCCCATAACCTAAAGTCCATAATACATATATGTAAACGGAAGCATACACTGGTCCTTTGAGGATCATTTTCTGGGATGAAAACTGCAGGTGCATAAATGTACCATAATGAAAATAGATTTTAAAAAAACAAGGAAAAGGGCTATATGTAAATATCCCAGATGGCAAGAGCATAAAATATCATCATAAACCTTCAATCAAGGCACAATTACGTGTAGTATTCCTAAAGAATTAAAACAAAATAGGACATAATCCATTGTCGCATTACAAATGAACATATAACTCTACATCAGTGTTATGGCCCCAATGAGACCCCGTACCTGATGCCATTATTAATCGTGAGTCCTCTGTCCACAGTTGCTTCTCTTTATCCTCTCCTCTCTGTGAGCTCTAATGTATTCCATAGTATTTGAATGTTGCAAAGGATCGATCATGGTACTACTTAAAATGACAAGCCATGAAGTAGTTTTTATCAGTATTTATGATCGTCTGCATATTCTGGAGGATTCTGATTTTTAATTTATTAATGTTATTCCCTACATGCAATTTATCACATCCACATTTCAATACATATACTACATGGTCTGGTCAGTGTTACAGGTAATCCTGCCATTGATAGTAATATCCTGGCCCTCAAAGGTTCAATAACTCTTCCAATTCAACTCATACAGCATACCTTGCAGGAACTCCAAAACCCCTAGCATTGTTTGATAAAGAATTATTCTCTCCGTTTCCAGGATCAGAATCACTGGACGACATATCTCCCAATGATTTAATTTTCTTAAAGTTTATCTGTGGGCCCATTTTCATAATTTCCCTCAAATATTTGTCCTTATTCAATACATGCCAGTTATTTTGCAGTATCTTCCTAATACTGGATTGGGCTATGTTATCTTCCAGGAACAACCTCTTCATGTTATTTTCATTCTTATTTGAGCTGTAGTCTTGTGGATATAATAATTGTACTCTTTATGTTCTTCTGACTCTATTCTTTGCATCCTCAAAATGTTCTTGGGGTAACCCCTCTCAATAAACCTCCTCACCATATTACACACCTCTTTATCAAATTGTTCAACCGTTGAACATATCCTTTGAACCCTCAACATTTGGCTATAGGGGATGGTCCATTTAAGGGCTCCTGGATGACCGTTATCATTTAATGATGAAATGGTGTCAGTTGGCTTCCTGTGTCATTAGTTGATTATTGATTGTATATTTATATTTATATAGGAAAACTTTCTGCACTTATTAAAAAAAAGCAGAAAGAAGTCGCACTCAACATGTCCACACTTCAAAAATAGAATTTTATTTGCAAAAAACATATATTATCCATAAAGAAGCAAACTGACTCAAAAGCAATGCGTTTCAACACCAAAGTGTCTTCATCATGGCCAAATTGAAAAAACCTGGGCACATTTCAAACCATCCTTAAATACCCCTTGCAGTGAACAGAGAAGAAATACTATAAAAAATAAAAAAGTTTAAAGTTCACATAATAGCATCCAAAAATTAAAAATGAATACTATAAGCAATTCGAATAAATTAAAAAGTACACACAAATCAAAATGCAATTGCCAATATTTTAAATCGAATGACCCTGATCATTCTAACCTATATACCCTAATTAATAACAGACAACTGTATAGCCAAAATAACAGTTTAGCAATAATATCTATCATTTTGAAAATAATAATGATACTAGCTTCATAAGCAATCAAAAAATAAACTAAAATAAAAATAATAACCAGTCATTTACAGACTGCAAACAATGTATATGTATTCTATTTGTATCTAGATGTCCCAAGCTATAATCAAAACATGAGATCCCACACGGAGAGGACAGAGAAAGGTGAAATACAAATTCCCAATAGTAATAACCATGGTTAGCCAACATGTACATAAAGTTCCTCATCCTCATTGAGGCCCCCGCGGTCTTTGTCCCGAGAAGAATGATGTATTCTGATTCCCTAATCCTAAGGAGTCTCTCTCTGTCTCCTCCCTGTACATTTCTCTCAATCCTATCAATCCCAAAATAAACTAAACAATCATCATCTCTATTATGCATCATAGACCAATGTCTCGCCGCAGGATAAGAAGTATCATAATTCTTAATGGCCCTATAATGTTCTAAAATCCTCTTTTTAACTGGGCCAATGGTGCTACCGACATACTGGAGGCTACAAGGGCACTGTAATACCTAAATACAGTACTCAGAAACACATGAAATAACTTTGGAAATTGTTCTGACCTCTCCACAGGCTGTCTTAAAAGTCTTAACATTTCTACTATTTTTACATGCTTTGCATCTACCACATTTGTAAAAATCCCTCTATAGGTTAAACCAATAATGGTTTGTGTTATCATGTTGTCGAAGATAGCTGTGTACTAAGATATCCTGCAAGGATTTAGCCTTGCAATACGTAAATTGAGGACTGGGAGACAGAGTTTTACCAATAATAGGATCATGTTTCACCAGATGCCAATGTTTCATGACTATCCTCCTGACCATGGGACTGGCCACATTGTAAATCGTAATCATCCTCATTTCAGGAATTGAATTACATTTCTTTTCAGTCTTCACCAATAATGTTTGCCTATTGATGTTAGTGACCTTCTTACTAGCAATACGTATTATCTTATTGGAGTAGCCTCTCGCTTGTAATCTCCTAATCACCCTACTCTCCTCCTCTTTATATAATTCCAAGGTGCTACAATTCCTCTGACTCTAAGTAATTCACAATAAGGGATACTATCCTTAAGACTGGTGGGATGGTGGCTAGTTGCATGCAAAATACCGTTACCCGCTGTATCTTTGCAGTATAGCCTTGTCTGTAATTTATTAACTACTACCTCCACCAAAACATCCAAAAACTCCAGCCTAGTTTGATGTATTTTCTGAGTAAGTCTTAAATTCAGGGTATTTTGGGAAATCTGATCCAAAAATTCTTCCAGGTCCTGACGAGGACCCTCCCAGATCAAAAAAAGATCATCAATGTATCGTGTCCAAATAGATATATACCTAGTCCATTTCTCATTTTCCTCAATCCAAACCCAAGTGGCCTCCCACCAGGCCATGAAAATACCAGCATAACTCGAGGCGAAGCAACTTCCCATCGCAGTTCCGACCAACTGCCGATACCAAGTATCCTTAAATAAAAATAAATTGTTATTCAAGCAAAAATACAACATCTCCAACAGCATCATAGAATGGTCATATTTGCTAAGTGGTCTATCATGAAAAAAACATGTACATGCTTGAATCCCCAAGTCATGCCGGATACAAGTGTATTGGGATTCTACATCCAAGGAAACCAACAAAAAATGTGGCTCCCATGGAATACCTTCAATTTTAGAGATAAAATCCATGGTGTCCCTACAATAGGAAGGTAAGGCTAACACATATGGTAGGAGAAAAAAATCTAAATAGATGGATGTTCATTCTAACAAACTACCATTTGCAGAAATTATGGGTCACCCAGGAGGATGGAGAGAATCCTTATGGATCTTTGGTAACATGTTAAAACATGGTGCTGTTGTTTTTTTGACCAAAAGAAACAAATACTCATCGGTATTAAGCAATCCTCGGTCTCTCCAATAGAACAATGTACTATGATATTGGTCAATTGAATGATTGTAATTGAGCATGGTTGTGATCTCATAATCCCTCCGATTCTTGAGTTGTCTTTCTGCTTCACTACAACACTTATTCACATCCTAAAAAATAACATTAGCCCCTTTATCTGAGGGTTTAATTACAACATTATGATCATCAATTAAACTTTTCAATGCCGTTCTTTGCTCATGATTGAGATTAAACTCACTATTTCTCCTCTCAATAGTGTGCCACATTTGAAATAAATCTCGCATGGCAGACAATTGATATGGCCACCTGTGCCTAAGCTGTGGATACTGTTTTGAGACCTAGCTCAGGCCTACTGGGGAGACTTCTGAAAGCCTTTCTTGTTTCCCCCAAGAGATCTTACGTTGGTAACTGCACCCTCTATGTGAGGATGTGGTGGACTGCAACCCGTAAAGATGGCATGAGGAGGACGGATTCTCTAGAACATATGGAAATGGTGGATCTGGCTCTGGGCACCACACCTGAGAGTGGGGTATGAGAGATGAGGCGGTCACTTCCTGAATAGAGCCTTAGAGGCAGGGAGAGTGTTGTGGAGAAACTGGAAAAGCAACAAATACGCACTCAATGAAGAGAGTGTAATCCCTGGACATGAAATTAAACAAATACACATCCTCTTCATTCAGTAAAAGACATGAGAACCTACCCTGAGGTCAGGTTACATCTGAGAATTTGAGGACCTAGGGCTAGATTCCCTTGAGATACCATCTATGTCCCACTTTAACTGTTAATAATGGAAAAACTTAACTTTGCAGTCCACTGGATTGTACAGGGATCAGGTAGGACCCTTAGACACTTCATCACAACACTTACCACCATCAATCCCTGATAATGTGATAAACAGTTAATCCCTACCTTATTCATGGGCCAACTCAGAATCTTAAAGCTGTCCCAACAATTTTGAGTGCTTCCAAAAGAGAAGGACATCATGCAATTTATTCATGGCCCTTTGCAACCCACAACAATGCAAAACAAATCAGCAGAAGAAACTGCCCACCCGACCACAGGGGTAAGTTGTGAGATAGATATCACAAAGACAGAACTGCAAACCTCAGACAGGATCTGAAACCAGCTCAAAATGGGAACAGATAAAAGTTTCTCAGACCTGAGATCATTTCTGGGCACCAAGTTAAATGCTCTTCAAAAAGACATGGACTCTGTTGACACCAGAATCACTTATGTGACAGTGAGAACAGATGCCCTTGAATCAGTAAAGACAGCTCATAAAGGTAGCATTAAGGCACCTTTGAAGCGCTTAAATCTGGCCCTTTTACAACAGAACTGTTGAGGCCACTCCTATGATTGAACTGTTGGTATGAAGATATGGTCATGATCTCAGAAATTTGCATATGTAATTGCTGTTTGTGCCTAATGCTGTATTTTCTTGAGCTATTCTTGGAACACATTTTTTGACTGGGGCTGCATCCCATGGTTTATACTGACTTGTTTGTATGTGTTCTGCCAAATATATAAAAATATATTTTGTAAATATATAAAACAAAGACGAATTAGAAAACAGATCTTGTCAGGAGAACCTCAGAGTAAGAAGTCTGATTGGAGGAGCAGATCGAGACATCCTCTTGAACTACATAACACTTCTCTTCACCTCCCATTCTGGGAGAAAACCCTTCTGTGATTCGACTTGATCCAGCACATCAAATGGGTCCTAAAAGCATTTGATCAGACTCACATCCCAAGATGCTTTAGCTACGTTTAATCATTTTTATGACAAACAGGATACCCTCATGACAATCAGGCTAATGTCCAAAGTCAAATACCTAAACCATTCATCTGTGTTGTTTTTCAAGACTTATCGAAAGCTATTCTGCAAAGAAAGGCTGCTTTCTGAACAGTCACAAATACAATTTAAGATGACAAGATGCACTACATATAGACTTACCCTTTTAGAATTGTATTTGAACTCAACGGGACTACACACCATGGGGCATATTTATGCTCTGTGCTGAATTTGCGTCATTTTTATTGATGCAAGTTCAGCGCAAACTTAACTCCACATTTATATTTTGGCCCAAGACCCGTTTAGCGCCAAAATATAGGAGTTAGCATAATTTTTTGGATTTGCCAAAACACCTTGCGTCATATTGCAACAATGATATGCAAGGAAGGCATTCCCATCCCAAAAATCACGCCAACCCCCTAGTGCCATATTTAACCCCTGATGCAAAAATGACGCACAACTAAGAAGCGGAGCGAAAAAATGACGTAAACTCTGATTAACCTCAAATTTTAATGCTGGGTCAAACCAGGTGTTAAAATGAGGCCCACTCACCACTACGTAAGGCAAACTCACAGAAGCAACATTGGCAACCCACAGGACGAGATGGAAGTGTTACTGCTCCAGCTAGGGACAAGACGCAGAGGACAGCAACTACAACAGCACCCGCCACCACTACCGCAGCAACCACAAGCACCACCACAGCACCCACTAAGGCAACGCAGAAGGCAGGAGATCATATTCGGAAACAGGACAACCCTCCTTGGCCTTATAGAACAAGACCTCATCAGGACTTACAGTCTCAACCGGAAAGCCATGCTACGACTGCTGCACCACATTGAGCCAGAGATCACAGCCAGGCTGCATACACCACATAACATACCACCTGCCACAAAGCTGCTAGCTGTCCTGCCTATGTTGGCAAGTAGCTTCTTCCAGACAACGGGTGCACTGGTTGCTGGTGTGTCACAGTCGCCTTCCTCGGTCTTCCTGACAAAGGTATTAGATGCAATCATCTCCCTGCCACCCTGCCACATCTGCTTCCCCAAAATTCAGCAAACGTAGTAGGAGATAAATCAAGGCTTTTACCAAATTACTGGGTTTCCGCATGTGCTGGGTGTAATGGACTGCACACATGTCCGACTTGTCCCACCTGCAGCAACAGAACACTTATACAGGAACCGGAAACTTATGCATTCCATAAATGTGCAGCCCATAGTGGACCACCATGGGCTATTTACGAACATTTTAACCAAGTATCCTGGTAGAGTCCATGAGGCCTATATATTCAGGCACTGCAGGATCAACAAACACTTCCAGGATGGCCAATGTGGAAATTGCCTACTTGTGGGTAAGTCAACAAACATAGCAATATACACACAACACACCAACCCTGTAGGACACACAAGGTATACACCACTCCAAAAACACATGGCCAGAGTAATACGGATGTGCAGGTAATCATAAATATGCACCGTGCTGTAGCACAGCACAACCGGTGCACAGCACAAACATATACACCCTCATGTACGTAACACACCCACAACTTGACAGACAAACCATGTGAAGGCCATTTGGAGCTATGTACCCCTTGCTAGCAGAAGATGTCCACAAACCACACACACATAACACCAAACAAAGAATAGCACAGCAAAGTAAATGGCATACACCATGTTCATGTAAAGAATGACACACATAGGCACAGCCCCAATTAAATCATGCTGTGCAAGTCTCTGGCAGAACATACATCAAATGCTAGACAACTGGTGCCAATACAACCACATCTCATCTACACCTACCTGACTTACCTGTAGTGTGCATATACATCGGCCTGATGCATTGGGTCACACACGTAGGAATACAAAATTAACAGCCATTACATACAATGTGCCAGATTTGTGAGAAGTGGCACCACACCACTGTAGTGCCACCTCACATGCACCACTTACTGACCCCCAACACCATCATGTCTGTACCGTAGACAAGAAATGGCCCACCATGGGGCAGAGTCACTGTTAAACAGTAAAGATCATGGATGCCATATTGGGACCCTGTAGGAGTATAGAGGACATCATTGACCTTACATGCACTGTGCTAAGGGACACATTTGTAAAGTAGCTGTGCCCCATCCCATAGCCTGCACTGTGCATGTGTTGACAGTATAAATGCTGATTCATGTATTTGAAGATAGGAGAAACACCAGTAGTAATGTTGATCATCCTGAAACAATGGGATACACACCCTTGTACACCTGATGGCTGGCACAAACATCAGCTGCCACTCAAGATCATTAAGGGCCATATGTAAGAACCCCTAGTGCCATCATCATGCCCTGCACTGTATGTACAAGTTGACAGATGACCACTCTTTTGTGACTTGATGCCACCTTGTAAATACGACCCCCACCCATGCAGCACTTTGCGTTGAAGGGGTGTGCAATGTGTGTTGCTGTAGGTGTGTCACAGCAAGACACATAGCATGATGACCCTGCCCCAGATGTAGGTGTTTCCTAAAACCTGAGGAAGAGCCAGCATCAAACACCACCTCAGGGGTGGCATTTGCAGGTTGCAATAAGGAAATATACTGTGATATTACCCTATATGAATATGCCACATAGGCGTGCTGCACATATGGAAAGTGCATATTGCTCATGAACATACTATATGTATAGGAAGGTGTCCCTTCCTGCACAGATTTATCCTCCCCCACAGTGCAGCCATCCAAGCACCCTGGTGCAAGGTTGGCAGTGTTGGTGCATTGCTGCACATTTGGCGCCGGCGATAACAAAGGGTTGCCTTGTAACATAATACACACAGTGCATTCCTGCATAGAGAAAATAATGCAGCACGGCGCTGCCAACTTAGGAGCTGCATTGCGCCCTGTCAATTACCCTCTAAAATGGGCCTAAGTGTTGCACTGCATCTGTACCGCCACATGTCAAAATAGCTGGGATGTCCAGGCTTTGTAGGGCTACCATGTTGTCTCTACATCTGACCCTATTGTAGTGCAAAGATGTGTTATGTACCCACTAGTAATAGCACACTGCTACAAAGATGCACTACACAACACATGGTACATACATACTGAGCATCAATTAGGAATCCTAATTATGTGTCCCAGGTCCTTGAGCCAATACCCAAGATTGTCATGTTCAACAACACAGTGCTAATAAAACTCAGCACAAGGCCAGGAACTCACACCATACCACCAACATGTCTGAGTCACAACCAACTCAAACTAACAACTGCCATGCTACATACAAAACCTGTTGCAAGCTTTAACAAGAACTTTCATCTCTTACCTTTGCAGTGGATCAGGGTCACAGCATACAGCTGTGGGTGATGATTCCATTTGCAAATCCTAACAAAGCAGGAGAGCGTGCCCACAATGAGGGACACCATCAGACACGCAATGTGGTGGAAAGTACATTTGGCATCCTCAAATCCGGAATCAGGTGCCTGGACCTGACAGGAGGCAGCCTCCTTTATGCCCCACCTATTGTGTGTAAAATAATCCTCACATGTGCCATCCTGCACAACATATGTGTGCCATTGTATGACCAGGTTGCTGTCCTGCCTGAGGAGGAGGAGGAGGATGGGGCTGATGATGTGGAGGGGGAACAGCATAACACAGCTGCCGGGGTACCCCGGAGACAACATCTTGTTGACAACTTTTATACATAAGAACTACAGAAATCACCATGTAAAATTTGTAAATAAACACTTCTCATTTTTCCACCAATCCTGCCTTGGTCTATTCAATCTCCACTACATATACCATAGGAATGTGACTCTAACCTCAGGAAGCATGTAACAAACACTAAACTGACAAGTATTGTAATGACATCATATGTGATGTAATAGATCATCCTGCCACCATCACACATATCACTGACAGCCTTATCACTGGTATATGAAAACTGAAGGACACAATCCTTGGACCACTACATATTTTGTACATTCACGCTGTCAACTTGCTATTCAATAGCCCATCACCCCCAACTACATCATGGCCTAAGAGGATGTATGCAAGGGGCACACACATAAGGTAGGGGATGTCAAAAAATTTAACTTGAGTAATGTTAGAACTGAACACTGTCACAACTCAGTGTGATAGTTCCAATGGCTGCATGGAACATGTATGTAGAGGGGGGGACTTCATCAGTAACTATGGCCATCATGATTTTCCCTAGGATAGTAACCAATGGAAGAAGTCAAGCCTGTATAGGTTTTCCATGGGATATTGTTCTGCCACTGCCATGGGGCACAACCTTGAAAAAGGGTAAACTTAACCTCACTTACTGTACATGCATGTCTATGGAATGCACACTGGTTTGGATGAGAATTTAGCAGCTCGGGCTGCAGGTCCACTATATAAATACAACAACTACAGTATTGACAAAAGCAATGAGTTAATTCCAGAATATGTGATCAAAGCATATTCTGGGTGGAATGTAGGCAAAGTGTGTTACACACACTATGTACCAAAGATGTACACTTGTCAGGCAAATATGCTGTCTTCACTCATGTCTCCAGAAAATACAGATCTGAATATGGAGACAGATGTGTGGTTGTATATCCTAGGTAGCAACAGTTAGCCCATCATCAACAATGCCTGACCTGTGTATGCAGCTTTAAATAGTATAATCTGTATGACAACATTGCACATCACATACCAAAACACAATACACAATCCCACTCACAATACAGAACAATTTCATGGTACTAACTGTTAAAATGTATCCCATACATGTTTTGGACTCCAAAAGCACAATCTGGAGTGGGTGCGCTACTATGTGTTGCAATGTCCAATACGATCAGATATCCAACATCACATTGAGTCGGAGTCCACCTAGCCATATAGGTAGGTTGTTCCAAGAGATGAATACAGCCATGAGATGACTTCTAACCGTTACATCATTCAGTCATGGTTAGAGTCAGCTAGGTTGTGGGATGATGGAAGAACTGCATGACCATGTTCCATGGACGGTGTGGATGGACAGCTCAGTGATTCTCACTGATAGTTCCAAATAGAACATGCCATGTCACCTGGAGACTACACAAGTGCTGTGCCATAAGTTATAATATGTGTGCGTGGCACTCATTACATCTCACAAATACCACTATTGGTACTGGAACTAACAAGTTGCCAGTAGTACGAGGAGGCAAGATCCCAACATTACCCAAGTTATATGTTGGATTCTTTCCCCACATCACCACACAATGTAGTTGAAATGAACAGAGATACTCCAAAACAGACAGTCCAACGCATCAATGATTGCAGGTCTATCCTTCACATATGTATATTGAGGCTGGCCAGGTACGTACATGACCCAGACATCTTTGGCACTACCATAACATGATAATTGGCCTTAACCTGGCACCATGACATTAGCCTCTTATGTACAACACCATTTGTACCATGCCATTATTTGATCGTTGGGATTACTACACTCATACAACCCCTACACTTGCTGCACATGGAAACAGATAATGAGTCCTATGAAAGAGACATGTCCTACATGTGCAAGCATCCGAGAACTGTACCTGAGAGGGGAAGGCCTGACACTAAGTGCCGCAGAGCAAAGCAGCACATCCTGGTCTGTATGAACACATTTGTGCATGTATAGAACCACCGGAGAGTCAGCATAGGCTGCTGAGTTCCAATCATTAATGGCCAAGGTCCCAGCCACAGGTCACTGTCCTGACTACATCAACATATGACATAGTCAGGTGCCTGATGTATCTGCACAGGGGCAGGAACAAAGTGGAGCACCAGAAACCTGCAGCTTCCTAAACAAACATGTTTCTGTTGCCATTCATACCCACACAGTGATGATGGAGAGTAGCCCTGCAATCTATGCCACACTGCAACACTGGTACCCCGTGGTACAGCAAAGTATGTGACAGTAATGACAAACATGAACAAGACAAATCTTAGAGTCCATTTGGAGGCTAGGACACATATACAACATATCTCAGCACACTTTCAACCATAATGGCCCGAGCATAGTAACATGTCAGGATTGAGGACAGAAAACAACCTAGTAGTACAATAATGGCATAGGTAGCAAAACACCTGTGACATTCATTTATTATCTCCACATGTGTTCTCACATACAAATTGTATAGGTGCCAGTGATGTGGCTGCATATGCAATAGTCAAATTCCAGTGTCTGCCCATGCAGTCAGATTGTAATGTGACCTTGAACATCCTCTTCAGACACCAATCTCGTAATTTGTTACCAAAATGCACCTACACTTGTTTCTATACACACAGCATATAACATATTTCACTAACACAGGTGTACAGGAACATCATCAACAACTGAGATGCATGGGTAACCACATGGCACATGTGCACCTCAGCAACAAGACAAAACATCAAACTACAAACCACAGAGTAAACACACAATGCCATGTAACTTATCAGTGGAAATGTGATGTTAATGCAGTTCAAGTACACTGCATACTCTGAGTCCAAATTGTAATGGGTGACACATGCCTGAGCATGTGTTGGAGTGTCAGGCAATCTCATATCATAAATTATGGGTATGTCTAAATACTATTGTCACAGAGTTTACTATGTGCTACACCCACACATTCATATACCTACACATATCTACACATAGAGCACACATGTGCCAAATATATGTGGACACACTGTAGGTACACATGCATATATATGCACAACATGAGAGTGATTGAATGCTGTTGACTCTGGAACACACGTATTGGTGGAAACCTACCAATCTCACCCTTACTACATTGGTGCATGGCCTTCCACATGTGGCCATACCCCATATGCCACATTGTAGCATGTTGGAATTGGCCCTTTTGCAGTGTCATCCCCGATCTTTTTGCCTCCTGCCGCCTTTTTTTATTGACCTGTTTATGTTGGCTTTTGAACTCTGAGCACTTTACCACTACTAATCAGTGCTAAAGTGCATATGCTCTTTGTGTAAATTGTATGTAATTGGTTCATCCATGAATGGCATATTTGGTTTACTAGTAAGTCCCTAGTGCAGTGTACTAGAGGTGCCCAGGGCCTGTAAATCAAATGCTACTAGTGGGCCTGCAGCACTGGTTGTGCCACCCACATAAGCAGCCCTGTAAACATGTCTCGGACCTGCCACTGCAGTGTCTATGTGTGCAGTTTTTACCTGTAAACTCGACTTGGCAAGTGTACCTAGTTGCCGCCAGGCCTAAACCTTCCCTTTTCCTACATGTAAGGCACCCCTGAGGTAGACCCTAGGTAGCTCCAAGGGCAGGGTACAGTGTATGGTTAAGGTAGGACATATAGTAATGTGTTTTATATGAACTGACAGTGAAATATTGCTAAATTCGTTTTTCACTGTTGCAAGGCCTGTCTCTCTCATAGGTTAACATGGGGGCTACCTTTAAATATGATTAAAGTGTAGATTCCCTTTGGGAGAGGATTGACATGTGGAGTTTGGGGCCTCTGAGCTCACAATTTAAAAATATATATTTTAGCAAAGTTGATTTTAAGATTGTGTGTTTGAAAATGCAACTTTTAGAAAGTGGGCATTTTATTGCTGAAACCATTTCTGTGACTCTGCCTGTTTGTGGATTCCCTGTCTGGGTCAGTTTGACAGTTGGGCTGGTTGCACCTCTCGCTAGACAGTGACACAAAGGGAGCTGCGGTGTTGCCTGCATTTCCTGATGAGCCATCTGTGCTAGGAGGGAGGGAAGGAGTGGTCACTCACACCTGAAAGGGCTGTGCCTGCCCTCACACAATGCAGTCTCCAGCCCCCTGGTGAGTGTCTGGGGCCTGGCTTGGGCAAGGCAGGATTTCACAATCAAGACAGACTTTGCTTTGAAGTAGGTCTCCTTCAAAGGAGAAAGTGGGTATAAGAAGGGTACCCAAAACCACAGACTTTAGAACACTTCTGGGAACCAAGAGGAACCTCTGCCTGGAGAAGAGCTGAAAAGCTGAGGGATCCCGACTAGAGTGAGAATCCTTGCTTGGACAGGGGGTAACCTGACTGCCACCCAAAAAACCCATTTCTAACACAGCATAGCCTATGTCATATGTTTGGTGAATCAGTTTGCACTCAAGGACAATGCAAAAAACCATGCAAACAAGAAAGGAGGCAAAAAATATGACGCAAATACGTCAAAAACATCCACCAACGTGAAGAAAATTACGCATGGGCCCTTAGCGGGAATTCCACGTTCACACTCCTCTTAATGCCACCTTGTGTGAAATCAATGCATAACCTTCATGCATTGTTATTTTTCATACATACACATGAACAATACAAGTCCTATCACCAGAATGATGCCTAGCCCCAGATACTCAATCGGACGTCCACAGGATTTTTGACGCCTGGACCAGTTGGAACCGCTGCATTACCATCATGTGCCTAATAAAATGACGCATTAGCCTAATGCGTCACATAAAAACATGCATTACTTAAAAACGTGACACACACACACCCAGGAAGTTATATAACCGGAAATCCTGTCTGCATGCATGATACAGTGGTTGTAGTTTCACTTTCTCATTACAGTCTGTTCCTTTGTGACCAAGTGTGGTTGTGTATTGGAGCTGGTGGTCGATTGGTGAGTGTGTTTGCAAGTTTGTGGTGTCCCTTGTGTTGGGTCCTGTGTATTTTGTGTGGATTTAGTCAAATAAGTTGTAGTTTTGTGTAGTCATTGTCCAGTTTTGTAATTGTATTGTGGGGTGGCTGTCCGGGGTAGTTAATTAGTTGGGATAGTTGGGTTAAATTAGTGGGGTTAAGTTTCCTTTGATTTTTTATCATCATTTTTTGGGGTGAACTCCATTCACCTGTGGATATGTCTGCAAAGGGAGGATGAGCAGGATGTCTGCGGATGAGCTGGGAGGTTTTGTATGGCTTGTCGCAAACTACCTGCCAACGATGCTGCAAATGGGTGGCCAGGTGATACTCAGCTATCGGACAGAGGTCAGACGGCTGTGGTGGGGCAAGGTGCTCCACCAACTGAGGCACTTCTACAATACAGGCCGGAATGACTACCAACTCAAGCATCGCTGGGCAGATCTGGTGGCCAGGGAGCAGGATCTGCAGGATCACTTGGCGATCGAGATAGGCGGAACTGTTGGTAAGTCTAAAATTGGCATACTATTGTCTGTTAATTGCTTTTTAATGACAGTGCCAGATAAGTTGGAGTGCTGCATGCAATGCTTGTGATTAAGTTGTATGCAACCAGTATGAGAGTCACTGCGCCAGTTCAGGCGTGGAGTTCACATGTCCAACAAAGAAACCAATGCTAGTCAGATGTCTTATAAGTCCTGCACAACCATCACAAAGGCATACATTTCAAAGCCCATAGTGCCACCTGTGCACCAGCATTGTGTCATGTATGAAACGCTAAGGTAAAGTCACCCTGCCATTTTTCCCAGGATTGTGTCAACAAAGTTGCACAATGCATGCATAGCACAACTTTCTCAACATTTCCCTGCCCCAGCCATTATATTTGCAAGGGGGATTCACCCACCCTAAGGGGGCAATGAATATGGCGCAATTTATTCAATGAGACAACTTTGCCACATCAGTCACAAATTATTCAATTCTTGATCATTGCAGCCATCAAAAAGAGCTGCACTTCAATTACAAAGTTCCTCTGGGTGTCTTGCAGGAGTAGCTTAAGTACTTGAGATGTAAGTCTTGCAAAGCACCAGGGCAAGGTCTGGTATTTTTACCACAACTCCCCCTTACACCATGTTTCTCCGTTTTGTATATGCGGCCCACACATAGGGGGTGATTATGACCTTGGCGGACGGCGGAGGCCGTCCGCCAAGGTACCGCCGCCAAATGACCGCACCGCGGTCAAAAGACCGCGGCGGCCATTCAGACATTTCCTCTGGGCCGGCGGGCGCTCTCCAAAAGAGCGGCCGCCGGCCCAGAGGAAATGCCCCTGCAACGAGGACGCCGGCTCAGAATTGAGCCGGCGTAGTTGCAGGGGTGCGACGGGTGCAGTTTGCACCCGTCGCGTATTTCAGTGTCTGCAGTGCAGACACAGAAATACACAGTGGGGCCCTCTTACGGGGGCCCCTGCAGTGCCCATGGCATTGGCATGGGCACTGCTGGGGCCCCCAGGGGCCCCGCAGCACCCCCTACCGCCATCCTGTTCCTGGCGGGAGACCCGCCAGGAACAGGATGGCGGTAGGGGGTGTCAGAATCCCCTGTGCCATAACCACATGGCACATGTGCACCTCAGCAACAAGACAAAACATCAAACTACAAACCACAGAGTAAACACACAATGCCATGTAACTTATCAGTGGAAATGTGATGTTAATGCAGTTCAAGTACACTGCATACTCTGAGTCCAAATTGTAATGGGTGACACATGCCTGAGCATGTGTTGGAGTGTCAGGCAATCTCATATCATAAATTATGGGTATGTCTAAATACTATTGTCACAGAGTTTACTATGTGCTACACCCACACATTCATATACCTACACATATCTACACATAGAGCACACATGTGCCAAATATATGTGGACACACTGTAGGTACACATGCATATATATGCACAACATGAGAGTGATTGAATGCTGTTGACTCTGGAACACACGTATTGGTGGAAACCTACCAATCTCACCCTTACTACATTGGTGCATGGCCTTCCACATGTGGCCATACCCCATATGCCACATTGTAGCATGTTGGAATTTGCCCTTTTGCAGTGTCATCCCCGATCTTTTTGCCTCCTGCCGCCTTTTTTTATTGACCTGTTTATATTGGCTTTTGAACTCTGAGCACTTTACCACTACTAATCAGTGCTAAAGTGCATATGCTCTTTGTGTAAATTGTATGTAATTGGTTCATCCATGAATGGCATATTTGGTTTACTAGTAAGTCCCTAGTGCAGTGTACTAGAGGTGCCCAGGGCCTGTAAATCAAATGCTACTAGTGGGCCTGCAGCACTGGTTGTGCCACCCACATAAGCAGCCCTGTAAACATGTCTCGGACCTGCCACTGCAGTGTCTATGTGTGCAGTTTTTACCTGTAGACTCGACTTGGCAAGTGTACCTAGTTGCCGCCAGGCCTAAACCTCCCCTTTTCCTACATGTAAGGCACCCCTGAGGTAGACCCTAGGTAGCTCCAAGGGCAGGGTACAGTGTATGGTTAAGGTAGGACATATAGGGCCTGATTCTAACTCTGGAGGACGGTGTTAAACCGTCCCAAAAGTGGCGGATATACCACCTACCGTATTACGAGTTCCATAGGATATAATGGACTCGTAATACGGTAGGTGGTATATCCGCCACTTTTGGGACGGTTTAACACCATCCTCCAAAGTTAGAATCAGGCCCATAGTAATGTGTTTTATATGAACTGACAGTGAAATATTGCTAAATTCGTTTTTCACTGTTGCAAGGCCTGTCTCTCTCATAGGTTAACATGGGGGCTACCTTTAAATATGATTAAAGTGTAGATTCCCTTTAGGAGAGGATTGACATGTGGAGTTTGGGGCCTCTGAGCTCACAATTTAAAAATATATATTTTAGCAAAGTTGATTTTAAGATTGTGTGTTTGAAAATGCAACTTTTAGAAAGTGGGCATTTTCTTGCTGAAACCATTTCTGTGACTCTGCCTGTTTGTGGATTCCCTGTCTGGGTCAGTTTGACAGTTGGGCTGGTTGCACCTCTCGCTAGACAGTGACACAAAGGGAGCTGGGGTGTTGCCTGCATTTCCTGATGAGCCATCTGTGCTAGGAGGGAGGGAAGGAGTGGTCACTCACACCTGAAAGGGCTGTGCCTGCCCTCACACAATGCAGTCTCCAGCCCCCTGGTGAGTGTCTGGGGCCTGGCTTGGGCAAGGCAGGATTTCACAATCAATAGAGACTTTGCTTTGAAGTAGGTCTCCTTCAAAGGAGAAAGTGGGTATAAGAAGGGTACCCAAAACCACAGACTTTAGAACACTTCTGGGAACCAAGAGGAACCTCTGCCTGGAGAAGAGCTGAAAAGCTGAGGGATCCTGACTAGAGTGAGAATCCTTGCTTGGACAGGGGGTAATCTGACTGCCACCAAAAAAAAACCATTTCTAACACAGCATAGCCTATGTCATATGTTTGGTGAATCAGTTTGCACTCAAGGACAATGCAAAAAACCATGCAAACAAGAAAGGAGGCAAAAAATATGACGCAAATACGTCAAAAACATCCACCAACGTGAAGAAAATTACGCATGGGCCCTTAGCGGGAATTCCACGTTCACACTCCTCTTAATGCCACCTTGTGTGAAATCAATGCATAACCTTCATGCATTGTTATTTTTCATACATACACATGAACAATACAAGTCCTATCACCAGAATGATGCCTAGCCCCAGATACTCAATCGGACGTCCACAGGATTTTTGACGCCTGGACCAGTTGGAATCGCTGCATTACCATCATGTGCCTAATAAAATGACGCATTAGCCTAATGCGTCACATAAAAACATGCATTACTTAAAAACGTGACACACACACATCCAGGAAGTTATGTAACCGGAAATCCTGTCTGCATGCATGATACAGTGGTTGTAGTTTCACTTTCTCTTTACAGTCTGTTCCTTTGTGACTAAGTGTGGTTGTGTATTGGAGCTGGTGGTCGATTGGTGAGTGTGTTTGCAAGTTTGTGGTGTCCCTTGTGTTGGGTCCTGTGTATTTTGTGTGGATTTAGTCAAATAAGTTGTAGTTTTGTGTAGTCGTTGTCCAGTTTTGTAATTGTATTGTGGGGTGGCTGTCCGGGGTAGTTAATTAGTTGGGATAGTTGGGTTAAATTAGTGGGGTTAAGTTTCCTTTGATTTTTTATCATCATTTTTTGGGGTGAACTCCATTCACCTGTGGATATGTCTGCAAAGGGAGGATGAGCAGGATGTCTGCGGATGAGCTGGGAGGTTTTGTATGGCTTGTCGCACACTACCTGCCAACGATGCTGCAAATGGGTGGCCAGGTGATACTCAGCTATCGGACAGAGGTCAGACGGCTGTGGTGGGGCAAGGTGCTCCACCAACTGAGGCACTTCTACAATACAGGCCGGAATGACCACCAACTCAAGCATCGCTGGGCAGATCTGGTGGCCAGGGAGCAGGATCTGCAGGATCACTTGGCGATCGAGATAGGCGGAACTGTTGGTAAGTCTAAAATTGGCATACTATTGTCTGTTAATTGCTTTTTAATGACAGTGCCAGATAAGTTGGAGTGCTGCATGCAATGCTTGTGATTAAGTTGTATGCAACCAGTATGAGAGTCACTGCGCCAGTTCAGGCGTGGAGTTCACATGTCCAACAAAGAAACCAATGCTAGTCAGATGTCTTATAAGTCCTGCACAACCATCACAAAGGCATACATTTCAAAGCCCATAGTGCCACCTGTGCACCAGCATTGTGTCATGTATGAAACGCTAAGGTAAAGTCACCCTGCCATTTTTCCCAGGATTGTGTCAACAAAGTTGCACAATGCATGCATAGCACAACTTTCTCAACATTTCCCTGCCCCAGCCATTAATATTTGCAAGGGGGATTCACCCACCCTAAGGGGGCAATGAATATGGCGCAATTTATTCAATGAGACAACTTTGCCACATCAGTCACAAATTATTCAATTCTTGATCATTGCAGCCATTAAAAAGAGCTGCACTTCAATTACAAAGTTCCTATGGGTGTCTTGCAGGAGTAGCTTAAGTACTTGAGATGTAAGTCTTGCAAAGCACCAGGGCAAGGTCTGGTATTTTTACCACAACTCCCCCTTACACCATGTTTCTCCGTTTTGTATATGCGGCCCACACATAGGGGGTGATTATGACCTTGGCGGACGGCGGAGGCCGTCCGCCAAGGTACCGCCGCCAAATGACCGCACCGCAGTCAAAAGACCGCGGCGGCCATTCAGACATTTCCTCTTGGCCGGCGGGCACTCTCCAAAAGAGCGCCCGCCGGCCCAGAGGAAATGCCCCTGCAACGAGGACGCCGGCTCAGAATTGAGCCGGCGTAGTTGCAGGGGTGCGACGGGTGCAGTTTGCACCCGTCGCGTATTTCAGTGTCTGCATTGCAGACACTGAAATACACAGTGGGGCCCTCTTACGGGGGCCCCTGCAGTGCCCATGCCATTGGCACTGCATTGGCATGGGCACTGCAGGGGCCCCGCAGCACCCCCTACCGCCATCCTGTTCCTGGCGGGAGACCCGCCAGGAACAGGATGGCGGTAGGGGGTGTCAGAATCCCCATGGCGGCGGAGCGCGCTCCGCCGCCATGGAGGATTCCCCCGAGCAGCGGGAAGTCGGCGGGAGACCGCCGACTTTCCGCTTCTGACCGCGGCTGAACCGCCGCGGTCAGAATGCTCGTGGGAGCACCGCCAGCCTGTTGGCGGTGCTCCCGTGGTCGGTGGCCCTGGCGGCCACCGGCCGCCAGGGTCAGAATGACCCCCATAGTGTTATCTGAGTGTGCTAAGGGACACACTTCACGTGGGGCAGCACTAGGGGCGAATTCATGAAAGGTTAGCGTCACCCGTGCATCATTGTGTGATGCGTAAGCAGCACAAAATTGCCATTAAACTTATGATTTGTAATTTTGTGTTGCTTCTATGTCTGAAAATGATGCAAAGGCGGTGCTCACTTTCCATTATTCAAGTCCCAAGTGCTGCACCACTGTTGTCCTATTGGCCCCTTTGTGTCATTAGGCAAGGCCATGTAAGGGAGATTGAACATGAATTGGGAAGAGACTACTGGCAGTTCCATGTTCCAGTTCATGGTCTATCACAGACAGCGCCTACACCCCCACACCACACACATGTGCAGAGTCTGTTCCACTGGCCTACCACTGCTCACTGACAGTATGAGGCTGCACTACATTAGCTACATCTCTGCCACATAACTCACTAACCTGCAAGACCAGATGCATCCTCTGACCACAGAGCAAGTGTGTCTGTGTTGATCGCTATTTCTATGCCCATGCACTTCTCCCTCATTGGATTAACAATAGTAACAATGGCAACAAAGGCAAGACACCCACTATTTGCAATACATACATGTTACAATTCAGTCAATATGCAGGTAGGTAAACCAACTGAACATGAGTCCACAGTCATAACAATTCCTTCAGTGTGTTTGCCTTGTGATAGCACACACATTTAACTGTGTTCATTGCAGGGTGTATAATGCCAATCCCCAACACCTTGCAATACTCACACAAACCCAGGGCAGTAGCGTGTCTGTGAGCTCTGATGATGACGTAGATGTTTCGTACATCTGTTGCAGCCAGAAATGCTATGGGTGTTACAAATGTCCTGCCACTACATCAACCATAGCATGGCCCTCAGATGGAAAAAATGCACTATCAAACAGTCCCATTTGGTAAAGGAGGTTTCATGCCCACAGACAGCAGCGTGGCAATGCCACATATAAATTTTGCAGGGTATAACACCAGAGGAGTCTCTGGCCCAGTACTAGTGTTCAAATGTGTGACTCTACCTCATTTGAGTGTATGTGTCATTGAGTGACTGTAGAGGTTTATCTGTTTCACTGATCTTCAACTAGGATGACTAGCTCACTCATCTTAACCAGTTTGCACTGAAATGTGTTGTTCACTTGCAGTGACTTTGAATTGACACTAAGCATGGTTTACCATTCATGTCTTACAGGTAGACCAGCCCCCCGCACAATTGGTGAAGTGGCATGGTTTGAAGACCCATATGCATCCAGTAAGTGTGAGAATGTGTGTCCTGTGAAGTAATCAAGGGCTTGGTGTGAGTGAGTCAAGTGTGTGGAATACAATGGCAGATGTTTTAAACTGTCCAATGATCAGATATCATAGTAGGTTGGATGGTGATATTATGGCCCATTTGTAAGAGCCCCAAGCACCATCAGAGGGTCACGTCTTGTTAGGCTAGTGGTTCGCTATGGCCTGCATCTTGTATAGAAGTTTGTAACAAGCCACATTTAGGGCCAAATGTTACTAAGAATGACGGAGTGCAATGCTGTGGGAAAATTGGCAGTGGCACACTGCATTATTTTCACAACACAGGGATGCAGCATATTTAATCATATACAGTGCACCCCTGTGTTGTCTCTTGCGTTGTTCCTAAATTTTCAGCCAAGCCACAACGCAGCCACCCTTGCACCATGGTGCACGGATGGCTGTGCTGAGAGGGGGGATAGTTGTTGTGCAGGAGGCATACCCTCCTGCACAAAATCTATTTCCATATGCAATTTGCTCTGCATGTTGCAGAGTGCAGCACGCATAGAAAGAGCAACATGCAAGGGGATATGCCAGCATTTCCCCACATTGCACCCTGCTAACACCACCCCTGGCGTGGGGTTAGCCAAATTTGCTCTGACTCAGGTGTAAGTAGACTCAAATCTCTAGGGCAGCATAATAAACTGCAATAGGTGTTGCTGTGGCACACCCACAGCAACACCCAAAGCATTTAGAATGAGTCCCAGATTTACAGATTTGCTCACACCAGAGGCAGTGCCAAATTCAGCACACACCCCAAGGGGGTCTTGGGAAATGCGCACTAAGGATAAATACTCTTATGTATCCTCGGTTTGTGATCTTTCAATGGCTAATGCATTAGGCAGCACACATCTAAATTGTATATCCTCTTTGTTGGTTACTTAATTATGTTGGAAGGTGTCCCTTCCGGCAGATAATCAAGCTCCCCCTCAAAGCAGCCAACTATGCATCATGGGGCAAGGCTCCCTGGATTGGTGTATGTAAGCAGTAAGTGCCCAGGGATAGGTGACAACACAGGGGTGCACCACATTGGATTTAAATTGGTGCATCCCTGGGTTGTTATGAAAGAGGGGGACTGGGCTGCCAATTTTCCCCCAGCATGGTGCTCCGTCTTTTGCAATCCATGTATGTTCCACTTTTGTGGAATGTCATTGGTTTGTATGCAGGAAAGGCCCAATGTGTGGTGGCATGGAACTGTGTGTGAAAGGAATGGTTATGGCAAATCACATATTGATGGATGTCTACACCTAGACACATGAATGTAGATGTGATTGACCTTTGGATACTAACTTCCTAGCTGGCAGCCCTCCTATCATATGGCCAACTCCTTGACTCCATGAATGAGTGGTCAGGCCATGGTGGATGACCAGGACTGTTGAAATGATGGATAGCAGGGCCATCCCACCTTAGGCTCAGGGCGAGAGGAATACCAAATTTGTAGAAAGACGTGATTCTCACAGTGTAGGTGATAGTTATGTTGATCAGGCAGGAATATTCACCTATCAGGTCTGACCCCTTATGGTTACCAACAGTATTCTCTCCTCCCACTGACATGTACAAGATAATGGTGATGTATGGTTTAAAATAGACACAGATGAGGAGAAATTTGGGCCTGATTTATGTTCAGTTAGCACCACTTTTGCGTCATTTTTTCGACTCAAAAGTGGCGCAAACTTACATATTTTGTAAGTTACACCCCTTTTGCGACAAAAAATGACACAAAGGCGGTGCTAACTTTTCATAAATCAGACCCTTTGTCTTTTCCGGAATGTGTGTTGGGGTGCATGTGTTATTGGATGTAGCAGTGTAAACTAGTAATCTGTAAAGACTCCACCCAATGCTGACACTGATGGTTGCTTGTCTTCATATTACAGCTCCCAACATGATAACTGAGAAGAGACGTGACTTGCAGAAGAGTGCAGTATGGTACCGCCACATCCTGGAAGTGGAGTCAGGGTACCAACACATTGATCGCCACTTCCAGGCACAGAAGGCTACAGGGGAATGGCGGGCATTACCACATGAGGCCCCACACAGCCTTAAAAGGTTCACCAAGCTTCAGGCTCCTCAGCAGTGCAGGGGTGCACAGCTGGTACGACATCAGCTGCTGCAGTCGCCACACCGGCACAACTGCTCACACCACCTGCCGCCGGTTCAATGCATTTGCTGCAGGATCTGAAGAGGGACGAGTCCCTCATCCTAAATCGTTTAGACAAGTTTAAGGAGGAAGTTGCGGACATCAAAAAGATGTTGATTTACAGTGAGAAGAAGACCAAACTGTGACTTTCCTTATGACTTGCAACCTCCCAGTTCAGTCCCCTCCCTTATGAAGTTGTCTAATATTTTATTGTGGGTTTTAGAGGGTTAGCGGGTCATTCCGACCCTGGCGGTCGGTGGCCGCCAGGGCCACCGACCACGGGAGCACCGCCAACAGGCTGGCGGTGCTCCTACGAGCATTCTGACCGCGGCGGTTTAGCCGCGGTCAGACGCGGAAAGCCAGCGGTCTCCCGCTGACTTTCCGCCGCTCGTAGGAATCCTCCATGGCTGCGGAGCGCGCTCCGCAGCCATGGAGGATTCCGACTCCCCCTCCCGCCATCCAGTTCCTGGCGGTTCTCCCGCCGGGAACCGGATGGCGGGAGGGGGAGTCGCGGGGCCCCTGGGGGCCCCTGCCGTGCCCATGCCTATGGCATGGGCACGGCAGGGGCCCCCGTAAGAGGGCCCCTAAAAGTATTTCAGTGTCTGCAAAGCAGACACTGAAATACGCGACGGGTGCAACTGCACCCGTCGCACCTTCCCACTCCGCCGGCTCTATTACGAGCCGGCGTCATCGTGGGAAGGGAGTTTTCCCCTGGGCTGGCGGGCGGTCTTGCGAAGACCGCCCGCCAGCCCAGGGGAAAACTCGGAATACCCTCCGCGGTCTTTCGACCGCGGAGCGGTATTTCGGAGGGGGGAAGTCTGGCGGGCGGCCTCCGCCGCCCGTCAGACTCAGAATGAGGGCCTTAGTGTTAGTTTAGTGTATCTCTGTATATATTAGTTAGGATAAGTGTAGTTGGGGGATAGGTTTTCTTCCACTGATGTGTTTACTTGTGGGTGGTTGGGTGGGGGTCATGTTGGGGTATCTATGTGTTTTATCAAATAAAAAAAATAATTAAACAAAAAATTTAATGCAAAAAAATATATATTTGTTTAGGGTTATTTAGTAAATGTGTAGTATTAGTATGTGTTGTCCTGCTTGTGTCTTGTAACTTAAGGCCAATGTTTAGAGTGTGGTGTTCAATGTGTAAGTTAAGTTTAGCATAGGGTAGATAGTATAGGTTAGTTTAGGATAGGGTAGGTTTTAGTTGTTTTTTGATTTCTTGAATTTATACTAAATAGTTTTGCATTCTCCCATACAATTTGTGTAATATGCTTGAGTCTCAGGGTCTTCACATGAGTGCACAGGGCAAATTAGGAGTTGGCCCATGGAATCCAGCCTGCCTTCAAATCCCTCTCTTAACATGTGCGTCACCTATTGACAACAGAGCTGTCACATTGGCTGCAACATCACATCTACAAGTCCATGCATCTGCCATGCAGTGTAGCCACCATTCATTATGTCTATGTCTGCTTTCTCTTGGACAGGTAAGTCTGGTCCTTCAGCTGCATTGTTGGGGTCCTGTTTGGACAACATTGGGAATTGTGACAGATCTAACATCAGGCCCAAATGGTACTCTATCCTTCAACATGGACCGGTGCCCATCACTGGTGAGGTTAGCTACCTCTGTACCACACAAATTAGTTATTCTGGTACTCCCAGCTGGCTACATTTGCCTTTTACTTGGTTTTCTGTCTGACCTGCGTATATCCTGAACAAAGACTATGGTGGTCATTCTGACCTCGGCGGTAAAAGGCGCCTACCGCCGGTCAGAAATCCTCCATAATCCCGCCGCGGTCGCGGAAACCCGTCACGGTCATTCTGACCCGCAGAAGGCAAACCTCCGAAAATCCGACCGCCACAACAGACCGCCAGACCAGCGGTCGGCGGAAAGGTGGAGGTGACCAAACCTCCACCGCCACGCCAACAGAAATACGCCCATGCCATTACGACCCACGAATCCACGCGGCGGTCATTCAAACGCGGTATTCCATTGGCGGGACACACCGGCGCGGTCAGAATACACACAAACGAACAAAACTCACCCACATTGGACGATTTGAATCCCACACACCTGATACACATACACACACCACTCCCACACACACAATACAATATAAAACACCCACCCACATCACCCACAAACCCCTACGCTTAAAAATTCGTAAAGAAGGCAAGAGCGAGACACCAGCATCCAAAACATAACAGCCACAGCCACTCAACACCATCACCCACACACTATCCACACACAAAACAACACACACCACCACACTCAACTCACTTAAATACACATACTCCACCCCACACATCATACACACCACCCCATGGCACCCCAAAGACAACCCCGCTTCACAGACGAAGAACTCAGGGTTATGGTGGAGGAAATCGTTCGTGTAGAGCCCCAGCTGTTCGGCACACAGATACAATACACCAGCATTGCCCGGAGGACGGAGCTATGGCAGAGGATTGTCGACAGGGTGAACGCAGTGGGACAGCACCCCAGAAATCGGGAAGACATCAGGAAGCGATGGAACGACCTACGGGGGAAGGTGCGTTCCATGGTATCCAGGCACAACATCGCCGTGCAGAAGACTGGCGGAGGACCCCCACCTCAACCCCCACAATTCACATCATGGGAGGAGGAAGTCTTGAACATCCTGCATCCTGACGGCCTCGCAGGAGTCGGCGGAGGAATGGATACTGGTAAGTTGAAGCTTCAATACTGCTTCCCCCCCACCTGCATGCCAAATCAGACCCCAACCCTCACCCCCATCCTCGAACCCCACCCTCACCCCCACCCCCACCCTCACCCCCACCCTCACCCCCACCACCATCCTCACCCCCACCACCATCCTCACCCCCACCCCCAGCACACCTATTCCCCGCCAATGTCTCACCATCACAACCCACACATCCCAAAACCTAGGCCTGCATGCGTCCACTAAGCATGGACACCCATCACCAAAGCATGCCCAATGCATATACACATCCCCCCCACAAGCCACCCTCACCAAAGCCCCCACACACGAATGCCAGCACTTGGGGACACGGGAACCCACAGATACACCCATATGCCACACATTGAAACTATAACCATACCTCTATACCCCTGCAGGACCCGACCGTCAACACACCGCGGCGGAGGGGCCAGAATTATCCACACCCCCCACCCAAGAGGCCGTCAGCGATGACAGCAGCTCTGTCGATCTGGACACCGATGACCAGCCCGGACCATCGGGGACCTCTGGACAGTCGGTTCCCCTCACACAGGCACAGGCCACTATAGACCCTAACCCCTCTGGGAACACCAGCACAGCTCCCACCCAGCGGGCCCATGCCTCTGTCTCCAGGGCGCGTCAATCTGCGGTGTGTCTACCACTACAGGGCACCCAGGATAACCCACCACCCCAACAACAACAGGGACCTGGGGGCAGTGGTAGTGGGCACACCGGCCAGGGGGCAGAGGCCCAGGGAAACAGGGCAACTCGGCGGGCAGCTGTGCGACAGGGGGGGGAGGAGAGGCCCAGGGAACCCACTCTCCACGAGGTCCTCACCACCATCATGGGAGCATACAACCGCTCCCAGGAGACGATGGCGACGGTACTGGCCCGGTTCCAGGAGATCCAGGTGCTGCAGGAGGAACACTATCGGGGGTACAGGGAGGACATCCGAGCCATCAACACCACCCTGGTTACCATGGTAGGGCTGCTGCAGGACCTCGTAAACAGCAGGGCGGACACTGAACAACACCCAAGGGCCCCTGCCACTAGCCGGGACCAAGAACAGCCATCCACCTCCGCCGGCGCTAGTGGACAGGAGGCCCCCGCACAGCAGCAGCCCACCAGACCCCCACCTCCTGCAGGAGAAGAACCACCCCGCAAGAGGGCCCTGAGATCTCGCAAGACAGAGTAGGATGTCAAGACCCCCGCCAGCAATGGATACCACCTGATGTCATCCCACTGTCCCACATTGTCACCCTGTCCATCCTCGAACTGCCCATGCTCCATCTCTCCACAGGCCTCTGGACAATGCACCTGTGTGACTGTTACTCTGGACTCTGCCATGGACATTCCTTCACCATAGCCCCCACCCACTTGAAACCACCCATCCCATTTTGAGCACTTCAATAAACACCTATTTTGCACCAAAATATCAGGAGTCTGGCTGTGATTTCAATAGATTGTAATTGACATGACAGTGCAAATATGTCCTTGTACATGGTGAAGTCAACAAACAGCTGCCACAAAGCTGTAGTCCATGGGGAAACGAAGCACAGGACTCGTAGTGGGGACCCCAGATCTGAAATAGGGAGGGAAAAGCCAAAACTCAGTCATCATACACTGGGGCAAATAGACAGGCAGCAGAGATGCTGCAGAGTAGTTAACATTTACTAAATTATCTTTGAAATGTTACCTGTGTCCTATTGGAAGTACTGTTCAATGATTCTGTCCCTGTTGTCTGTTTCAGCCCCGTCGTCTTCCTCCTCGTCACTCTCCTCAGGTTCCACCGCTGCCACAACACCACCGTCTCGACCATCCTCCTGCAGGAAAGGCACCTGGCGGCGCAAAGCCAGGTTGTGAAGCATGCAGCAGGCCACGATGATGTGACACACCTTCTTAGGTGAGTACATTAGGGATCCACCGGTCATATGCAGGCAGCGAAACCTGGCCTTTAGGAGGCCAAAGGTGCGTTCGATCACCCTCCTAGTACGCCCATGGGCCTCATTGTACCGTTCCTCTGCCCTGGTCCGGGGATTCCTTACTGGGGTCAGTAGCCACGACAGGTTGGGGTACCCAGAGTCCCCCACTAGCCATACACGGTGTCTCTGTAGCTGTTCCATCACGTAAGGGATGCTGCTATTCCTCAGGATGTAGGCGTCATGCACTGACCCTGGGAATTTGGCATTTACATGCGAGATGTACTGGTCAGCCAAACACACCACCTGGATGTTCATTGAATGGTAACTTTTTCTGTTCCTGTACACCTGCTCCCTGTCTCTTGGGGGAACCAAAGCCACATGGGTCCCATCAATGGCACCAATTACGTTGGGAATATGTCCAAGGGCGTAGAAATCACCCTTCACTGTAGCCAGTTCGCCCACCTCAGGGAAAATGATGTAGTTCCTCACGGATTTCATCAGGGCAGACAACACTCTGGATAACACCTTTGAAAACATGGGCTGAGACATCCCGGAAGCAATTCCCACGGTTGTCTGAAATGACCCACTTGCCAAGAAATGGAGTACTGACATGACCTGCACCAGAGGGGGAATCCCTGTGGGTTGGCGGATGGGGGACATCAGGTCGGGCTCCAGCCGGGCACACAGTTCATGGATAGTGGCACGGTTAAGACGGTAGGTCAGGATAATGTGGCGTTCTTCCATTGTCGACAGGTCCACCAGCGGTCGGTACACGGGAGGATTCATCGGTCTCCTCGCCCAACCCAGCGGACGGTGCCTAGGAAGGACAACATGGAGCACACAGTCAGGCAACCCACAGGTACGTACTCACAGCTAGCACAGTATACGATTCTCTATGCAGTGAATGGCGTGTCTGAGTGGCTATGCAAGGCCTAGGCCTGTGTGACGCAGTTGAAATTGAGCCATGTGGGCCCTGGAAATGGCGGCTGCCTGACCTGTGAAGTGTGACAATGGGATGTGAGGTCAATGCGCTGGCGTGGCACACCGCGGCGGGCGGCGGGCGAAGACCGCGGCGTGAAGCCGCATTGGTTAACATTGAAGCCTATGGGTTTCAGGAGCCAATGGCGAAGGGCGCCGGCGGTGGCGGGACGCACCGCCGCGGTACGCACCGCCGCGGACGTGACCGCCATTTTCTATCTACTTATCCACTTGCGACTTGAACTTTCACAGGAGAGGACCTATACTGCAAGTGTTGCTGTGACCTCGGTCTGGAAGGGACAATGGCTGCTGCGACTGGGGAAAGGGCCCCTGCCTTCACTGGAGAGGAGTTGGAGAAACTTGTGGAAGGGGTCCTCCCCCAGTATGCGCTACTCTACGGTCCTCCAGACCAACAAGTGAGTTTAATTCTATCTGGATTTGGGGCCACTGGCTGGCTTGGGGGCCTGGCGGGGATGGGGGGCATGTTGGGGCTGGCGGGGGGCCTGGCGGGGGGCCTGGCGGGGATGGGGGGCATGTTGGGGCTGGCGGGGGGCCTGGCGGGGATGGGGGGCATGTTGGGGCTGGCGGGGGGCCTGGCGGGGATGGGGGGCATGTTGGGCCTGGCGGGGGGCCTGGCGGGGATGGGGGGCGTTGGGCCACTGGAAAGGAAAATGCTGAGTAACTTGAACGTGGTATTTCTCCCTCCCTGTACGTGTCACATAGGTCCGCGCCCATGAGAAGATCGGGATTTGGCGTGCCATCGCCAAGGAAGTCCGGGCCCTGGGGGTCCACCATCGACGGGGCACCCACTGCCGCAAGAGGTGGGAGGACATCCGCCGCGGGACCAAGAAGACCGCCGAGTCTCTGCTGGGGATGGCCTCCCAACGTAGGCGGGGTGCCTGCCGTCAACTGAGCCCCCTGATGTTCCGGATCCTGGCGGTGGCCTACCCTGATTTGGATGGGCGCGTGAGGGCAGCACAGCAGACACAAGGGGGTGAGTCCAAGCATTATCTACTCTGTTGTTGCGCAGTGGAGGTGTCTGGGTGGGGGAGGAGGGCTGTGGGTCCCCCTAGGCCAGGGCGATATCTGTAGGCTGGGCACCCCCGTAAGCCCCTGTGTCCCCAGCCACCACCCTCAGTAGTGTGTCAGTACAGCCATCCCTGGGCCGTGTCATCCATGGGTGCAGTTGTCAACTCTAGGCGTGTAGGGCATGTTCCACGGAATGCGTAGCGGACCCCAAGTGCGCAACTTAGTGCAGGGGGCATCTGTGTCTGTCATGTCCGCTAACTGTACCGGAGATCCATGTAATCAATATCCCTTTATTTCTCTCTCCCCCCCCCTTTTTGTTTGTCTTTCTGTGCTTGTGTGCATCAGCATCATCAGGCGGAGGAGAAGTGGCATCGGGGCAGGAGGGAGCTGCATCTCACATGGCCCAGGAGGGCCATGCCACAGAGTCAGACTGGACCAGTGAGACGGAGGGCGAGGGGAGCTCCACGACGGGGACGACTGGACCCTGCAGCGACACGGACACGTCCTCGGAAGGGGGCTCCCTTGCGGGGGTGGCACCATCCGTGCCCCCCGCCATTACAGGTACAGCCGCCACCCAGCGCACCATCTCCGCCCTCCCAGCAGCCCCTCCGCGTTCGCCCCGTGCCCGCTCTGCCAGGAAGCCGGGCATCTCCTTCGCCCCAGGCACCTCAGGCCCTGCCCCTGTTACCCCCGCTGCCCTCAGTGAGGAGGTCATTGACCTCCTCCGAACGCTCATTGTTGGGCAGACTACCCTTTTGAATGCCATCCAGGGGGTGGAGAGGGAGGTTCATCGCAGCAATGCGTACCTGGAGGGCATTCATTCGGGTCAGGCTGCCCATCAGCGATCGTTCCAGGCTCTGGCCCCAGCACTGACGGCAGCCATTGTCCCTGTCTCCTGCCTGCCTCTACTAACTCCCTCCTCCCAGTCTCCTGTTCCTCTGCCTGTCCCACCCACACCATCAGACCAGCCTGCACACACCTCAACACCCAAGAGAAGCTCATCCAAACATAAGCACCACAGATCACGCAGACATTCACACACGCAACATTCCGATGCAGACATGCCAACAGTCACTACCACCTCTGTGACCCCCACCTCCTCGTCTCCCTCCTCCCTCCCTGTGACGTCTACACTCACACCTCCATTCACCTCACCATCAGCCAGTGTTTCCATCACCAGCACACCCTCCACTCCAGTCCGCACACGTGCAGTCACCACCCCCACTGCCATTTACACGTCCCCTGTGTCCTCTCCCACTGTGTCTGTCACCCCCTCTTCCACACCACACAAACGCAGCCACCCACCCACCCAACAGCCATCCACCTCACGACAGCCTATCCCTCCTGCACCTGCACCCAAAGACAGCAAACGTGACTCACCTACAACCACATCCTCTCCCTCCACTCCCATTCCCACTGTACCTACCACTCTCCATTGTCCCAAGAAGCTCTTCCTCGCCACTACTAACTTCTTTCCTGACCCTGAGCCCCCCCCTCCTTCTCGTCGGGGTAAGAAGAGCACCTCAGCCACCACCAGCCCTGCAGCCCCCTTGACAAGGGTGCAGGGGTATTGGAGCCCGCCAGCCCGCATGTCTGGATCTTCGCCCAGCAGCATGGGGACAGCCAGCCCACCCCCTGGGAAGAGGAGCAGAAGGCGGAAGGGGCGCCGCAGGAGCCCGCCTTCTACATCCCCCCCGGACACCACCCAGAGACAGTCACCAGCCACAGCTCCGAAGGGAGGAAAGGGCCACAGGCCGACGACTAAGGAGGGCAAGGGCAGCAAGTTGGAGAGGTCAGGCAGCAGGCCTGCTGCCCAGGAGGAGCCCACAACCCCCATAGCCGCTGCCCCGGGAGGAACCGGCACAGCTGCCCCGGGAGAGCCCACCAGCCCCATAGCCGCTGCCCAGGGAGGACCCAGCCCAGCTGGCCAGGAGGGCCCCACCACCCACAGCCCAGGTGGGCAGTGAAGGAGCACCATCCCCGCTGCCCAGGAGGGCACCACCAGGCATTTAGCAGTTGGCCATAGACCGTCCGCCGTCTCAAGAACCGCTGAACTGGGCCATTCAAGGCAAGAACCGCTGAACTGGGCCCCGCCGTCTCAAGAACCGCTGAACTGGGCCCCACCGTCTCAAGAACCGCTGAACTGGGCCCCGCCGTCTCAAGAACCGCTGAACTGGGCCCTTCAGGGCAAGAACCGCTGGCCCTTTGGCAGACGTGGCAGGGCAGGATCTATCTCGGGCAGGGCTGCAGGATGTCCTCTGGCCAACTTGCCTCCTCCAGTGGCAGTGGGGTCTGTTATGGACTGTATGGACTGTGGCTTTGCTCTCCCCAGGATGGCCCAGTGGGCAGGCCACCCACTGTATGGACTGTATGGACTGTGGCTTTGCTCTCCCCAGGATGGCCCAGTGGGCAGGCCACCCACTGTATGGACTGTTTGGACTGTGGCTTTGCTCTCCCCAGGATGGCCCAGTGGGCAGGCCACCCACTGTATGGACTGTTTGGACTGTGGCTTTGCTCTCCCCAGGATGGCCCAGTGGGCAGGCCACCCACTGTATGGACTGTATGGACTGTGGCTTTGCTCTCCCCAGGATGGCCCAGTGGGCAGGCCACCCACTGTATGGACTGTTTGGACTGTGGCTTTGCTCTCCCCAGGATGGCCCAGTGGGCAGGCCACCCACTGTATGGACTGTATGGACTGTGGCTTTGCTCTCCCCAGGATGGCCCAGTGGGCAGGCCACCCACTGTATGGACTGTTTGGACTGTGGCTTTGCTCTCCCCAGGATTGCCCAGTGGGCAGGCCACCCACTGTATGGACTGTATGGACTGTGGCTTTGCTCTCCCCAGGATGGCCCAGTGGTCATGGAGTCCCCTCGTGGATCTGGCGTCGTGTACTCAGGTGGCTGAGGTGCCCCCCCTTCCCTTCCCCCTGAGGTGCCTGTCCTATTTTCTTTCTGATGCCCCTGCAGTGTTCTCTCCGTGGAGTTCTTGTCGTAGGACTGGGCCTTGCCCCTTTGCACAGGACCCCTGTGATCCACGGACAGTGGTTGGACTACATTTAGTAGCTGTATATATTTTGTACATAGTTTATTTATTTTTTGGGATTAATGGCGTACATATTTCAATATATCTGCCCGTTTATGATCTCTTCTTTTGGTCTTTGCATTATTTCGGAGGGGGGTGGTTTGTGGGTTGTGACAGTGATCTGTGGAAATGCATTGATGTGTGTGTTGTAGTGGGTGTGGGTGGGTGGGTGTGTGCCGGTAATCTTTTCCCTCCCCTGTGTCGTAGGTGCAGTACTCACCGATGTCTTCCGCGCCGCCGGGCGTGCTCCTGGTATATGAGGAGGAATAGGAGTGCGGGGATGACCTGTAACTCTGGCTCCATACTGCCGGAATCTCGCCTGGAGTGCGTAGAGGTGAGCGTTTTCCCGTTCGTAGTCTGTTTCCGCCGTGTTCTTATCGGCGGTGCTCCCGCCCCGGAAAAGGTGGCAGATTGGTGGGTCGTAATAGGGTGGGCGGTACTTTGTCTGCCGCCGGGCTGTTGGCGGGAACCGCCGCGCTGTTTGTTTGTACCGCTGTGGCGGTCGGAGTGTTAAGTTGGCGGGCTGTGTTGGCGGTTCCCGCCAGGGTCAGAATGCCATTTTTAATACCGCCGGTCTGTTCGCGGTCCGACCGCCGCCTCTCCGCCGACCGCCAAGGTCAGAATGAGGGCCTATATGTATCCATCAGTTTATGAGAAGTCTACATCATACACCATTGTCATGTTTGGATCATTGTGTGTAGCTTTGTGGCCACACAATTCAGCACTCATGTTCTGATCTTCTGAAGTCATTGACATGGTTTCACACAATGCTATTATTTTGGCGAGTAGATGGATCACAGAAAACGTTGACATGGGAAATGTGTACAAAGTGTTTATTTAAAAGTGAAAATGTCTATGAGATATATCAACCATGTCCAGATGTGAAACCCCATTTGTGGATAATAGCTTTTTGACATAATCAGAGTCCAGGGTTGAGGGACATGTCCTGAGACATGCTTCAGAGTAGTGTTGATAAGTGTGGAGGAACACAAATTGCCAATTGGTAAGTGAGAGACAATGATAGTCCATAGCAGACAGGTCAGCAGTGTGTGGGTGAAGAGTGCACATATCCTACTCTGAAAACACTGGCATGAGCTTTAGCATAGAACTAAGGAGAACACTTTCATGTGGCATAGACTGGTGCTACCAGGTACTCTTCTGAGTAAAGGTGATCTGTTCTACATCTTCATTCTCGATGTGTATGGTGTCTCCTTTGCCTTTGGTGGTGGTGGTGGGGAGGTAGAAGGGGTCACGCCCACTTCAGTGGGTAAAGATGTGGAGTCCCAATTACAGGCAGCTGCCATTTGTGGTATTACATATGGCATCACTGCAGCAAGGAGGAACTGATGATTTGTCAGCATCCCGGTGCTAGGCAGCCGTGTCTGCCCTGAGGAAGGCTACTTCATGCTGAATGGAGTCCAGCTTTTTCTCAATCATGCTGCTGCCAGTTTGGGAGGCAGTTTTTGTAGCATCTCCATCATGGCAGCAGCTATGTCCTTCAGACACTGGTGGACTCCACACAGTGGTGAGTGTGTGCCTTGGTTGGCAGCTGTGTATTCATTAGCTGTCACAAGGCACATGCGCATTCCCTCTAGACTGGCTGCAACGGTCTCCATCCCATCCCCTCCTGCACCTGCTTTGCCAGCTCCCGCTGGACTCCGACCACTATCCTCTGGAAGCTTGTCCCTGTGCCCTCGGAGCCCTGAGCAGTGTATGTGCTGGCAGGTTGTAAATTTGGGGTATAGGGTGGGTCATCTGGGATGGCTGCTACATAGGTTGTCCTCCTTGCAACTGGAGGTAGTGTCTGGAGGGATACCAGGACGTCCTGGAGGATCTGTTGGCCGATGGTTGGCATCTGGTCATCCAGGTCATCGGAGAACTCCAGGACAGGCAGATCAGCAGGAGAGCCATCATCCTCTGCAATGAGATGGTGTAAAATCAGTGTTTCTATGTTGTGGCAGTTGAAATATCACTTCATTAATTTGCTATTGGAGGCTCACTGACAACTTACAACCCCATTGTTCTTGTACATTATGGGTGCAACTTATCAGCCCTTCGCCCCACACATTGCAATTAGCCTCTGTCCCAGTTTTACGTAGCACCAAACCTTACACCACCCCAGGGATGGCATTACCAAGGTGCAATATTGTAGTTTACTTTGATTGTTCTCATGTTGATGTATGTGTATGTATGCTGTATTCCACAGCACACATGGACCTGGCAGATTGCCATTTCAGTTTCTGGCTGTGCTGGAATGTGCTCCTCCTACTTTACTAATGTATCCCCCTCAATACAGCCAAACTTGCACTATGGTGCAAGGGATGCAGCATTGTGGTAGGGCAGCTAATTTAACACTGGCACAGCAGTGGACCCAGGGATGGCCAGCTATGACCACCAAACTGCCATTGGCAATATGACCACCGCCAATAGCACAGGTGGAAGTTGCACATGTAGACCATGGGGAATGCTCCATGGACCAATGGCCTGGCACTGGCAATTTGCCTGCAACTTACAGACTTACAATGCCACCTGTCTTGTGACACCACCCAGCATTACAATCAGCACTACCCTCCAGGTATGTTACAGCTTTACCGCCAGCCTTAGCATGGCGGTCCAACCCCATGCAAAGGTTGATGGTAATGTGGTGTGGTGTGCCCCTGGGTGCCCCTGCACATCCCGTGCACCTGGCATGGGCAGTGCAGGGGGCCCCATGGCCAAACCCTTTGGTCTTTCCACTGCCTGATTTGCAGTGACAAATGCAACGTGTGCTGTCACACCCAATGCACCACAAGATTGGCGCTGGCTGTATTTGATCCAGCAACAATGTTTTGGTAACTTCCCCACAGAGCTGACATGAGAAGACAGATTTCCACCCGCCATCCCAGCGTGTAACTCATACTGCTAACCACAGAGGGTAAACTGCACTAGCAGTCTTACCAACGCCAGACTTGCCCATGCACCATCCCCAGCCCGTCAATGTGGTATTGTGCACCGTGAAGTTCAGAGACATATACCATATTTTGTGTTTGTCTGATTGTTTCCCATTCATATGTGGCTCACATGGTTGTGTCAGAGTTGTTGTGGACTCAGCATTATGTGTTGTGTTCTACAGATTCCAATCTGTAGTGTATTTGTTCTTTAGTGGCACAGTTCTGATCAGAGTCAATATGTGTGGCTCCACGCTGCACCAGATTAGTTACACAGGGTAGTACCATGTTTCCTGTGAGATGGGACAACCCTGCAATTCGCCCAGGTGCTGCACAGATTAGTTTTCCCTGCACACAGTCAGGCACTGTTTTACCGCATGATGGAGAAGTTGCTGCCTTATGAGGATGTGTTGTTCATGTGCACAGTGGTGTGGGTTCCTGCGCATGTCTGTGTAATGTTATCTAAGGTGCCCTTTTAATGTGTGCTGTAAGATGCAGCACACATGTTTTGGCAATGGGACATGGCAGTTTCGAAGTGTTTCTGCAAGAGACACCACCTTGACGTTACCCCAGGAATGGTATTGACTAACTTCCTAGTCTCTGGTGTCTCAGTTATGTGGGTGGGGTAGGTTTGACTATCTGCAAGAGGTGCCTCCCCTTTCTAGCATTTTAAAAATTGACAGTTATTTACCCCATGCAATTCACCCTGCATCTGTGGTGGTTGTTGGAAGTCTGAACTGTCCGTCCTTGTATTCCTGTGACCAGCTCTTCCGGGATGACCGCTGCAACCATCTCCTCCATCTCTTCCAGATCCTCCTGTGGTGCTGGACTTCCGCCTCCAGTTTGCAATGCTGCCTTTCTGTTCCTGGCCATTTTCTCCTTAGTTCTACACTTACAATCATGCCAGCATTTCTTGCATTCAGTGACAGTTCGCTTCACCTCTGCCACACTTTATTTTGTCTAGTATTTGCTGCCATATCATCTCTTTCTTACCAATTGGCAATTTGGAGGTGACGAATAGCTGGCGTTGGTGTTCCATCACTTCTCTCACAAGGATCCCATGCTCCTCCTCACTAAACCAACACTTGTGCCTTCTCTTTTCCTTCCCCTGGGACTTCTGTGTGTCCTCTTGGCTGGTTCCTTGGCATATGGGGTCATCCTGGGGTCTCTCATGCCCTGCTGCTTCCATCTTTCCTCTGTTTTGCTACCTTTCCTGCTTTAGCGTCTAAAGTTGATGCTAATTCGGGGTTAAAATGGTGCATACCCATTTGCGACATGTTACGTGCCACAAAATGGGTTAGAGTCAGTTTTGCAGCATTAACGTTGATTTGCCTTACAACAGGGCACTAGGGTTTACGTCAAAATTGGTTACTCTAACCAAGTTTTCATGCCATTGTGTGTCATAGTATAAATATGATGCCCGGATGGCACTAAAAATAGTGCAAGCCAGCGCTAAACGTTTTGACCTAAAATGGCATTTGCACAGTTTTGTGGCAAAAAGTATAATTATGGACCCATGTATCCAACAGAACCAAGGCATCAGAGACCTTGAACATAGACTCAGACCTTATGGAAGATGACACAGAAGGTTTAACAACCGCTAGCACTCTGGAACTTAATGAATAAATAGCACACTTGCAATGGCAAAAACAAAGATTGAAGGCCCAAAAGCCAGAGAGACAGACTGAAAAAATGAGACAATGCTAAGGCTAAGATCACAGCAAAACTGGTGTTGTGATTTAGAGATGGAATGCCGACTTCCCTGGCAATGGAACATTTCTTTGGGAGGCTGGCTGGGGTTCTGAAGGAGTGTAGGGATGGTGGGTTTGAAAAAGCAGGTGCGGAGGGTGTAAGTCAAGTCTGGTAACTCTCCACTCTTTACAATCTAGGCGTGGCAGGAACTTTGGAAACAAGGCAGCCTGATTCCTGCTTGTTAAGAGGTCACCCCTCTTTCAAGGATCCCTTCTAGTTTGTGTTACCTGATATTTATAGTACCTTAGCTTAAGACTGCTGTCTCAGTTTCTAGTTTCCAGAGGTGTCTTGTCTGAAAGCTGCTATTAGGGTTATACCCAACTCACTGACCAAGCATTGTTTGGGGGATTTAGGAATGTTTGTTCTGCTTCTTCTTTTTCATGCCCATGACATTTAAAGATAACAATACCAAAGAGGAATATCTCACAACCAAAGCTACACTATATTTCAAATAGCATGTACACATGGAATCCAACGTCTCTGAGACTTTTGCAATAGCTTGACCATAACTGTGAAATTATTCACAGACCATGAGAAGGAGTGAAGGAGATTGAATGCCCGAGCTCAAAGAAAGACCATCTGGAGATTGATTAAAATACATTAGCCCAACATCCTATATCTGCAATAAAGTAGATTAAAAAAAGATGGGACACAAAAATTATTCAACTGTTGATTATTCCTCCGACAGCACTAAACACAACAGACTATCCAACTTCCCTACGTGGATCCCCAATAACAATAAATAGCACAACAAAATGGGGCAGATAAGTGATACTTACACCTCGGTTACACAGCTACCCACCCAATATACACACATTATGCAGCTTGATTCCAGGTAAGATGCATCTTTATACAAATTTTAATTACCTTAGCAGAATTTGCAGTGAGACACTTCATACAGACAGGTGACTTTAACACAGTCATTGACAGAAAGTTAGAAAGGAGAAAGCAGATTAAATTTTGGGGGGAAACTTTTCTAAGAAACTCAAGTCACTCACAGATAAATTAGGTCTTAAGGACTCGTGACAAGAGCAACACCTGCAGGGCAAGGAGATTGCCTACTTTTCTAATGTACACCACACATACCTGCGTGTTGACCTAATTTAGGCTAATAATCTCTTAATTTCTCTCATTGAGGAAATAGGAATAGGACTGAATGCTTCATCAGATCATGCTCCTATATGGGTGGATTTATATCTGATCTCCAATTCTGCAGTGGCCCAATATGGAAATTGCATCCAAGACTACTTAGAAATCTGGTGCAGAGGGAGGAAATAGCTAAACAAATGGAATAATACTTTTTGATCAATGAAAATATAGAACCTCCCCCCTGCAATATGCAATGCACTAACAGAAGCGATAAGGGGCAAACACATCACACTAATGGTGCAGCTCAACCAGATCCATGCACTAGAAGTCCAAAGGGTGGCCCGGGACCTAAGATCTTCAGAGTCAGACTCAAAACTCACCTTCTATGGCTATACTAGACCATGATGACCTAGTCAATGGCAGCCCCATCATTTACCTACCATTCATTGCCAAGATCATTTTAAAAGCAGTCTGTTTTCAACTCGAAGATCACATAAATGCTAACTATCTCCTGTACATGTATCAGTCTGCTGCAGCAAGGAGATGGCTACATTGTAGATTATTCCCTCTTTGTCGCAAATTAAGATGACCCCTATTTCCTGATCTTGCTGGAGCTCCCAGCTGCCTTTGACACAGTTGACCATCCAACCCTCAAAAGCACTGTGAAGCCTTGAATTGAATTCACAATCAATGCCCTTCATTGGTTCTTCTCCCACCTTCCCAACCAACACCAATTTGTTCACATGGTCACCTCCAGGTCTCAAATGATTGCCATCAACTGTGGAGTTCCCAAGAGTTCTATACTCTTGTCATCTGCAAGCTATACATGGAGCCACTGGGTGCTCTTCTCACAGATACCAGCATCAAGATTCCCCAGTATCCTGACAATACACAATTGTACTTGAAAGTTTCCTCTGCTTCAGACATCCAGTGTGCCTGCACATCTTCCGGACCTAGAAATTCAACTCCTACTTGTACCCAACTAAAACAGAATTCTTCTTATTTGCAAGAACAAAAACAAGGAACAGTATAGTCCTGGGTTATTGACATAAACCGTGACTATTTCCAACCTCAAATTTCACAGAATGCCAATTCACTTGGATTCAAACGGGACACCAACCTCACCCTAAGGAGCATACTGCCACAAAAAGATTGCCTGGTACCAGCTCTCTCTTCAATGGAACTTGAAACCAATTCCTTTGAAAAGCGACTTCAGAACTGCTGTTCGAGCCGCATACTCTTACCTTCAGATTTTAGTAATGCCCTACTCTATAGCCTCCCGTGCTCCAGACTCCTACATTCCGCAACATGTCTCATCCACGGTCTGATACAGTTTAATCATACCAGCCCCATCTTGATGGAATGCAGTTGGCTCCCCTTTTTGGCCCACACCATCTTTAAAACCAGCTGCATCATTTACAAAGCCATCACAACCAGCTCCTCACTTATCTTGCAGACAAGTTCACCATCTCTTGTCGTTCTAGGCACACCCACAGCCAGGAAACAATTGGAGAGGAGACCAAGAAGAATTAAAAAGTATAAAAGAAGGCAGGAAGTCTTTTCCATTTATGCACCCAGGATCTGAAACAACATCCCTGTGTCCATCAGAATTGTCCCAACACTGCTGCAACTTAGGAAAGAGTTAATGGTTTACATCTTTAAAGAATACTTCATCACAGTGCACAAACCAACTGCCTTCACTTCTTCTTGTTGACTATATGCTTGTCTTTGGCCGTGTACAGGGCTCTGCTGCTTTTTTAGTAGGTTTGTGCTATAGAAATACCATATCCATCCACACATACATACATACATACATACATTCACTGACAGAAGCAGAAATTCTCAGGAAATGTGAATATCCTGCTTTGATGGCCACTACAGAAGTGTCCATCAACCTAATTTGCATTTTAGAGAGAAAGAAGGTAAAATGTGGTCATCATTCATAATAAAATGCAATCCACTCTAGTAGAAATTGGCTGATTGTCTACCAAGCGGTGGAGTATTCATTCTAAGGTCTTTTCAAACTATGAAAGCCCTGCCTTGAGGCAGGAGAGAACTTGATCTGAGAGTCCTCACAACTGTCAGTCATACTTTAATTGGAGATTGTTTCTTTCCCCATGGAATCTGGAGGACATGGACTCTCATGGACTACACAGCTGCTCTAATCCTCTAACCACAAGTATTTATGTATATATTTTGTACGATCTAAACGGAATAAGGATCCAATAGAACACCACAACAGACCTCTTCCCTGTGCTTGATTTGCTATGAACAACCATCAATTAATAATGTCCTGAATCTTGGATGATGAAGTGATCAAAGACTGGACTTCTTAAGATCTGGGTTGCAAGTTCTGTAGCAGGTATATTGAGAAAGCACCCAGATGTAGCCTGGCCAAGGCCACACAGATATTGTCACAAGCATTAGATTGAACTAGATAAAAATATTATTTACGTCAGCACTAACCTCATATGTTGCAGGTAAACAGAAGTGATTAAAAGCCACCTCTCTCTCCCAAATGTTCAACAGTTCTCAAAGGGAATCGGGGCATACCCAAAAGGGAAAGGGGAGTAGTCATGAATAGAGAAATAAGGATTTAATCAGGACTTGTTGCACCCCATAATCTGTCCACCTCTCTTGACTGATTAGGCATCACTGGTCTGTTGACACCTAAATATCAAAGAACAGGATAATTAGTGTGTAGCATAAAACACATTGAACAACTAATTCCATAATAATAAGTGCAAGATACCGTATAAGACAAATATGTACTTCCTATTGATTTATGCACTGAGTCCACTCTGGTTGCATAATTTTGTGCACTGTTTCTTCCTAAAAAATACAAAGACTATGGGCCTGATTTAGATGGTCTTGGTGAAAGGGAATACGCTGTCACAAATGTGACGGATATCTCGTTCGCCATAATACAATACCATATTATCCTATGGAGATCGTAATACAGTGGACAGGATATCTGTCACATTTGTGATGGAGTATTCCCTTCGCTGAGATCTAAATCAGGCCCTATATGTCTTAGTTCATGCAGAGTTTAGGTGTCTCTGGTTCCCTATGCTTCTTTGAATTCCTTTAATGTTTTGCAAGAGATATTTTAGGCATGTCTTACATAAAAAATCTTCTGTTCTGGAAACCAGTTGTTCCTTCAGATGTGGCTGTCACTGAAACTAATTATTCATTTACTATTGCCTATCTTTGAAATCAATTGTTCCTTCACAATTGACAACACTACTGTTACTTTTTGAAGCACTATTTTGTTCCTCACGGATTTATTTGCCAGACTTGTGCTTCTCACAAATCCCCTTTCCAAAGTGCAAAATAAAATTATTGCGGTCATTCTGACCGCGTCGGGCGGCGGTAGCCGCCCGCCATGCGGTCACCGCCATTTGGCCGCTCCGCGGTCAAAAGACAGCGGCGGCCATTCTGGCTTTCCCGCTGGGCCAGCGGGCACCCGCCAAAGGAGCGCCCGCAGGCCCAGCGGGAAAGGCCCTGCAACATAGAAGCCGGCTCCGAATGGAGCCGGCGGTGTTGCAGGGGTGCGACGGGTGCAGTTGCACCCGTCGCGATTTTCACTGTCTGCTAAGCAGACAGTGAAAATCATGCTGGGGCCCTGTTAGGGGGCCCCTGCACTGCCCATGCCAGTGGCATGGGCAGTGCAGGGGCCCCCAGGGGCCCCACGACACCCGTTCCCGCCATCCTGTTCCTGGCGGTAAAAACCGCCAGAAACAGGGTGGCCAGAAGGGGGTCGGAAGCAGCGCCGCCATGGAGATTCAGCCCAGACAGGGCAAATCCGGCGGGAAACCGCCGGATCCCCTTTTCTGACCGCGGCTTTACTGCCGCGGTCAGAATGGGCAGGGAAGCACCACCAGCCTGTTGGCGGTGCTTCCGTCGTCATCCACCCTGGCGGTCGATGACCGCCAGGGTTGGAATGACCCCCTATGACTCTTGTCTTGCCTCATGGATGCATCATTTTTCTTGCCTTTCCTCTAGATTGTGCTTCTAACAAAGTCAGGCTGAAGAAAGAGACATGGCTATTCAGGTAAGATGCACAGCTGGACCTTCTCAGTCGACTTCCTTGATATAATCTGATCCTCAATTGCCTTGCAGTGGCTGCAGAGGTGGGCATTCTATTTATACCAGAGCCATGGTTTTTATGGCCAACAGTCTGTGGAAAACTTGCAAGTCCTTGACAAGGACTAGCAACACCTCCAAACCCCGCAGCCAACATCCATAGTAATAGATAGTACTGATACCACAGCTGTGTGACTCACAAGTTCAAGAGTTACATACGGTCAAAAGCGAGAGAGCGCCCCTACTCCTTCGAGTCCTAGTCTTTCCATGCCTGCACTGTCTTCCACGAACTGGGAGTGAGATGGCATAGGTTACTTGTTTTAGCGCAGATAGACACACTATAAGGTTAAAATCGGACTTTCGTCCTTAGGGCTCATGAAAGTTTACATATTCATTAATATGGATGTTTGTTTTTAAGCACTGAGTGCCATCTTATTTTTACTGATGAGTACCAAGAGAAGAAGGACAAAACAAACAGGAAACCAAATGAACAACAGCCATCAGAGTACAGCAGGACTAGAAGTGAACCTCTATCTAACATTCTATAATCAATTGCTTTGGGAAGTCTTTAATTACGTGACATCCTGAATATTTGGGTTTAAAGAGTTTACTAAATCAGATGTAATGTGGGTCAGCACTACAAAGAGGTTTCAGAGTATTACACACTTTGGGCCTTTCAAGTCCAGTGAATGGTCACCATGTTTCTGCCTCCTGAAAGTGCTTTGAGGGACTAGAAGCAGGCATACAGAGTATATCTTCCGGGTAGAGATGCAGTGGAGCCCAAGATTTGTAGCTATGGCAGGTCATTGTTTCAATAGGCTATTTAGCTAATACATAGTATATTGAATTTGATCCTAGAATCCATTGATTTGAGATGTGACTATGAGATTTAGGTTGAAGAGGAACCTCACATTCTTAACCTTCTATGAGATGGTAAGGCAAGCTCTAGAGCACAGGAAAATGGGCAAGTGGAATAAAGACAGAGTCTGGCCCTGATTTCAGATTTTGCTCTAGTCAGACACATCTCATTCTCTTATCCAGTATTAGGTGCGGTTTAAACAATTGATCATGTTAGTTTGATCACCTGAGTTCTTTCCTATGCAAATATGCTTTAGGGTTTCATTAGCTTCCATATGATGATGAATCTGAGATTGATCTAGCAACAGTGAAATGTGTAGATACAGTAGCTGCACAATAGTGAAGAGAAGGAACAGCTTTGCGTGTCACTGCAAAGATGGAAGAAGAGGATCCTGTGGTCCGGTGTGTACGTGTTGGCTGTATTTTCAGATAAAATATTTAACCCAGTCATTGCATTCCAAGGTCTTATAAATCAACCATTTAGTCTAGCAAGCAATATGTGGCCTATAATGTTGTAAAGTGGTCTGGACCTGAGAGATTTTGGGGCCATGCAAGCCAAGGTGAATTCTATCTACTTCATGTGTCAAAACGCTTATTAAAGATCTTGAAATAACTGATTTTAATGAACATATTTTGTGGATATACTATAACCATGCTTATATGTTGCCAGCACAAATTCAAAATATAGATTTTCCTGCAGATAAAGCAGGACTGAAGAAATACTTCAGAATACCTTCTTCAATCACATCAACACGTACTCCACTTCACTTCCTTGGCAGATATAACAGGCTCAAAACTATCCTATCCAATCTTTTGGTCTGTGTCTGTGTACATTACCAATAGGACATAGGAGTAGCATGAAAGGGCATCACAGAGGAACACCACCTTGAGCACTGATAACTACTTCAATCCAGGGCACAAGTCCTGAAAAAAGAAGCAGTAAGTTGACAAGTTAGGCAGTATGCAAGTGACATCACAGTGTGTGACATCGAACGTGGCATCACAGGACGTGATCTCAGAACCCTTGACCTCACTGGCAGTGACATCACAAGAAGTAACATCAGATCTTTAAGACCTAACACATATGTGTGGCATGTCTATCATGAGTGCAGATGAGTGCTTTACAATATCTAGCAAATGAGATTATGCGTTGGGGTGTGCCAAATGAGTGACACAACCTAGATACAACATCTGGGTGCCAACCTACACATTTATTTTTTCAAACCCCACGACAAAGAAATTGGCAACAAGAAGAAAGATGGAATCTGTTCTGTTTAATTGGTTGCAAAGTCTGCATATGCTACAGAAATCTTTATGTGTCAACTAAATTTCAGGAAATAGTTATAATGGTAACAGAACTCTGGAGGCTAATGTATTTGCTGGAGAGTTTTATGTTTTTTCTAGTCCCAGTTTTCAATAAAAGTAGCATAGAGGGTTAATATATATTCTCCAAAGCACATCATGTAACATGCAGGTGACAGTTATTTATTTTATATAAATGGGTAAGTAGGTTATTGCTTTTAACAAAGAGATCCTTTTGGTACTTGCAGTTCATACATTGCAATCCTTCTAATACAGCACAGTGATCTACGAAGGACATGTGACTCCTACGCCTTATAACCCTCACTACCTTACGTAACACATCCTACATATTGATTTACATACATATGATTTATTGCCAAGTATAATGTGTACTTGTGAGGTAAACGCTCTGACACCTTGCACTGGGATAAGTAGCACTACGAAAGACATACAAAATATTGCTATTTAAGTTGTTAGTTGCATAATTACTTGGACCGACCAACACATCTCATATTTTTAGAGTTGCTGGAGCATTTTGGGTATACTCTAAAGAAGGTTGACATATCTTGTCACTTCAGAAAGGGGCAAAAGAGGTTAACACCACAATCAATCGTCATTTAAATTATAGATATGATCAATTTGTCCACACAAGTAAGATCCAAGTCGGAAATAAAGTTAAAGTATTTTATTACAAACTAATACTTAGGTTTATATAGATGATTCTCAAAACCAAGCTACAAAAATACAGTATCACCATAGGATGGCCCAAATGGTGAACTAATATTAGACAAACTAAATATTCAATGAAAGCTACACAAGGCAATAAAAGGTGCCTTAGGCTGTCTATGAATCAAAACAAAAGCATATTGATTTCCAAACTAACGTTTTATGAGAACGACATCTGGAAAGAAATTACATGTTAGCAAAATGAAAACAGCTTTCCCACATTCCTCAAGACTACGGTACCGCAAATCAATGGGGCTAAACTAAAGCAAATAGATTAAAGATGGTACATTTTAGTAATGTCAAAGAAAACACATATAAATGTTATAATCATAAATTCATCATTAGTAAGTTAGAGTAAATTGCAAAGAAAAAATATTGTGTCAGTGAATATGATGAGGAACAACATTTCTTAACAATTAGCATACACAATTTAAATCATGTTATCAATAAATTCATTATCATTTCTATAAAAAACAACTATCTAATTCCTCTATTATTCTCCCCTTCTCTGAATTCTTCACTTGAGTGCATTTGTATAGCTTGAAAGAACCAAACACAACAAAGGCACACAAGGCTATTATCAAAACATTTCTCAAGATATTACCAATAATTCCAATTCCTAGATTTCCAAACCACTTTCCAACTGCTGAAAACCCACTCCCTATTACTTCCCAGGCCCCTGTTGCTTCTAACTCCTTCAAATCCTCTCTCAAGTCAGTCATATTCTTAAAGTAATTTCTCAGCTCCTTACTTTTTACCTGGATAAAAGTACAACATTGTAAGACTTTCAGCATGTTGCAAACTCCCCCCTCTTTTGCAAGAAGGGTGTCTAAAGCAAGACAATTCTTCAAAACCATTGATCTTATAATAACCACTTCAATACTGACTAACAAATATGCAACTGCTGTATTTTTGGTCAACAAATCTACAATCGTTAACAACTTCCTTATCTTCAGGTCATTCACAATCACACCTAGGGATGGAATCCTAGAACCAAAAATATCTCCTACAATCTCTGAAGCACTAGCACCTATCTTGATTAGACCTCTCATCCCACACAGGATCATCAAATTGTACCACATGATAAATTCATGGAAAAACTATTCCTAAGCAACATGTACAATACCATCCTTTTAGCCATCTAAAATAATCATGCTTTCCACAAATGGAATAAACTCCTGGAACTGCTGGATCCTGTCCATTTAACATAAATGTCCAACTACTCTGAAATTTGAACATGTGTCTGCACTCACTAGTCCCTACGAACTGAGGGGCAGATTTACAAGAAAGTGGCGCATTGGTCCCGAAGTGCCACTTTTCTTGTGCCCCCTTTGCCCCCCCTATAGACATCATGGTTGCACTGTGTTTACAATACGGCATACCATGGTGGTCATTACAACAACAGCATCAACATTTTTGATGCTGTTGTGGCGCTTTACTGCACTAGTGTCAAAAATCTTGACGCCAGGGCAGCAAGGCACAGGGAGGCTCACATATTATTATTGGGTGTGTCACTTTAATGCCTGCCCTAAGCAGGCGTTAAAAATAACAGAACAAATGACGCACGGTAGTCTTGTAAATTTCACTGTGCCATTTTTTAAGACCTCTCTGTGTGGGATTGCCCCCCGCACAAATTATGCCTGATAAAGGCATAATGTGGTGCAAGGGGTTGCAAAGTGGCGCAATGCATGCATTGCACCACTTTGTAAATATGGAGTGGGGGAATGGCCACCTTAACGCTGCCTTAGTGTCAGAAAAATAACACTAAGGTGGCATTAAGGCAGTGCTAGGGACTTGTCAATCTGCCCCTTTGTGTCTGTTTTTGACATGGGTTTATATACACACGATTTCCCTGCATGTTGCCAATCTAATGTCAAGGTGTCTTGACTTCTGATGCTGAATGGGCTTCTTCTTCCTTTCCCCAACTACATACAACTATTCCTCTCTCTGCCTTTGTATTCATTGCTATTGTTCTATATTCAACTTGACCTAAAAACCCTTTTTCTACAGGGGTAAGAATGTAGGTCAAATTATTTCTATAGGTATAAACTGTACCAACTGTCATGGTAGGGTCAAAGAACCCTCCTAACGTCTCTATACATTTTGCTTTGGAAACTTCATTCAGGTGTCTCAGGATGGGTACTTCTGAAAAGAAAAGATCATAATTGGGATAATAATACTGAAAGTGTTCCTGTTCAGATAAAAGGCTCATCAACAAACTACATGAAATACATATGTCAAGGGAACACTGTGGTGTATAATTCCCTCACTACCTGATGCAGGCAATTGTGTACACACATAGCATTTCTTGTCATCCATTGCATCAGTGTACTTATGAAGCAATTTATAAGTATTTGAAGAAAGATTTCCTCTTGAACTATTTACATGTAATTCCTTATCATCTTCTGCATGCATTCTGTTATCAGTAGGCACTGTGGAATGGGGCCACTTGTTGATCTAATGTTTCATGATCTAGAAGGAGTACATAAGCTCAATCCAATAAGCAGTGCAAACATAAGGTCAGAACTCAAATTCCTACGCCGATGTACCTAAATTTACTACTCTTGTTTCCACTGGGCTCCATAGGTTTTCTAAATTCAAACAGATAATCAAAGAAAATGGAAAAAATCCAAAAAGGGAAAATGCAAACTTGACAGCAAAAATAACAACTGTCTCATTTAGTCCTTTTCATTGTGAGCAAAGCAAATAACAAGCATATCGTCTTCTAATTTTCTACAAGGGCCATCAAATTCCTCTACTAAAGATTAGAGGGCTGCTCCCCTTTTCTCACTGTAACCGTCTCTTCAGGGACAGGTGTTAGGGATACCACCATACTTCACAGCTGTAGTTGTCACCAATATGATCTGATAAGGTCCCTTCCACAGAGGGTTCCAAGCAGGACTTCCTTACTTGCTTCTTTACCATGCTCCAGTCACCTGGACACAGGTCACAGCACAGCTCCTGCAGCAGCTGGACTGTAGCTTCTCCAACTTAATGAGACACAGAACGATCCACATCAGCTAGTCCTTTGAAACAATCGAGTACCATGTCATCTGTAATTTTCACAAGCACATTTGCAGGCCCAGCTGGTAATCTCATGGCGCGGCCATGTCTGGCGTACTGTGCAAACTCATCAAAACAAGAGGCAATGCATCAGACTATTTCAGTGAGGTGGGAGGTGAGTTGAGACTTCAAAGTTCGATCTACTTGTTCCACCAATCCTGAAGCTTATGGTCTGTATCTGCAATGTATCCTTTGCTCTAATTGTAATGCTGCACACAGCAACTTGAGAATCTCATTATTGAAGTGGGTCCCTCGGTCTCACTCTAGAGAAGTCAGGAAGCCGAACCTTGCTACTGTGAGACTGTCATGTCTCCTTGTCAGGTAAGTTTCAACCCAACAAAAGAAAATATACACAATAGCCAAGACGTATGTCAGTCCAATACATGTGGATAATTCAATGAAATTGAGCTGCTTTCTGTTGAAATGTCCTCCTGATCTTTCTGTGTGACTAAGTGTAACTGCAGTACGTTTACCTACATTCACCTGCTGACATTTGACACACCGATGACAAAGAGCTTCTGCCATCATTCTGAATCTGGGGTTAAACCATGTCTGCCGAAAAACTCTGACCATAGCATTCCGGCCCACATGAGCTGAACCGTTGTAATGCCTCACCATAGGTGGGAACAAACTGTTAGGTGTCACAACTTTTTCATCACTTAAAACCCGAACATCATCTTATCTCTTTTGACACAACTTGCTCTAACCCAACTCTGCTGGTCTTCCTTTGGCAAGATATTGACATCTTTCTATGTCTCTGTAACAGTTAACAAGAGATCATAATTTGTCTAATCATTTCCTTCATTTGCATACTCACCATTAAAGGTAGTACAATTTAAGGCACAATATCTTGCCACCTCATCTGCATCATTATTGCAGAGAGTAACTGAACTAGTTGCTTTGCAGGAGAGTTACATGGACGTTCCATTAGCTCCTTTAAAATTCCCTGTTCTAGCATGGACTTGAACACTTAGCTAATTTCTGCAATGTTTTCAGGAGTCATGATGCATTGCAGGATTCGGTTTCACTGTTATCTTGACAGGCTGTACATGTTTGATGACTCCTATCTCCTTTCCTGAAAAGTCCTAAACTCCAGGGGACACAGGCCCTCGTTATGACCCTGGTGGTAAATCCCGCTTACTGCTACGCTGACGGCCGCCAACTTACCTCCGCGGTGGCGGCTATCCGTTCATCATATTATGACACACACACACACTAATCTGACAGAATTCAGCCACAGACACAAATCCGCAGACCAAAGGTCAGTGATAAACTTGTGTTATCAAAACCCACACTGTTACGCCAACAGAACAACGCCCACCACATTATGGCCCACGAATCACAATGGCAGACATCAATGGCGGTAAACCACTGGCGGTACATACCACTGCGCTCACAATGGACACCCACATAAAAAACAACACTACATTGGACAATTCAAACAACACACACCTGACACCCAAACACACACCACACCCACACACCCACACCACCATAAAACACACACCCACATTGCCCACAACCCTTTACGAATACAATTAATTGGCACGAGACTGACACCAAGACCACTGACACAACTACATACACACCACATACACCCATATATCCCTCAAGCATCCCACTTCACACACCCAACATACAAACAGATCTGGGTTCAATTCCCACCTCGGCGGGTCTTGGGCTCAATTCCCTTGGACCAGATAATTCTCGCCCCTGTGTCTAATCTAATTGATGGGTCCGACTCTGTAGCCCTAGGCAATAGCTTGCTTAATCTCCACAACGGCCGTCACAGCGCTTGGATGCCTGGCTTCACCCTGGGGCTGTCTAGGAGTGGGCACCTCACAGGGAAAAGCCAGGAGGGGTTCCACAGCGGTATGCGTACAGCGCCTTGAGACCCTAACAGGTGAGTAGTGCGCTATACAAATGCGGAGTTTACAGTTTACAGTTTACAACACATTACCCAACACACCCTCACCAACACACATCACATAACACCATGGCACCACAAAGGCACCCCCGTTTCACTGAGGAGGAGTTAAAGGTCATGGTGGAGGAAATCGTCAGTGTAGAGCCACAGGTGTTTGGAGCACAGGTGCAGCAAATATCAACAACCAGGAAGATGTAGCTATGGCGGAGAATCATGGACAGGGTCACCACCATGGGACAGCACCCCAGAACAAGGGATGACAGCAGGAAGAGGTGGAACGACCTACAGGGGAAGGTACGTTCCATAGCACCAAGACACCAGCTCGCTATCCAGAGGACTGGCGGTGGTCCCCTACCTTCTCCCCCACAACTCACAGCATGGGAGGAGCAAGTCTTGGCAATACTGCATCCTGAGGGCCAGGCCGGAGTAGGAGGAGGACTGGACTCTGGTCAGTCAACTGTCAACAATTATCACCCCCCATACCTGCATGCCATCACATACCCTCACCCTCACTCCCATCACTCCACTACATCCCACACACCCCACCATCACATCTCACTCATCCCAATGCCAAGCCCTGCATGCTGTACCAATGCATGGACACCCCTCACAGCCCTGCATGGACAATCATCACCTAAGCACACACAGCATAGCGAACTAACAATCCCACCATACACCAACATCAACATACACAAGTAAAAGCTGGCATGGCAACACCAACCTTAGAGGGGAAGCCAGGGATGTGCAATATGTCATACACATTAACCATAACACATAATTTACATCCCCACAGGCACCCCAGCCAATGTTACCGGAGAGGAGATGCCAGCACTATCCAGTCCCCCAACAGAGGAGGACTACAGTGATGACAGCAACTCTGGACTTCAGGATCTGGACGATCTACCTGGCCCATTAGCGATCACTGGACAGCCAGTTACCCAAGCCCAGTCACAGACCACCACAGAGCATCCCCCATCAGGAAACAAATCCACAGCCCCCACCCAGCATCCCCAAACCTCTGTTCCCAAGACACATCAGTTAGCAGTGTGCCCACCTGTACAAGAACCCCAGACTACATCTCCCACCCAAAACAATCAGGGACCTGGGGTCAGTGGCAGTGGGCACACGGTTCAGGGGACAGAGGCACAGGCCAACAGGGACACTGGGAGGACTGCTGTGCACCAGGGGGAGGACAGGCCCAGGGAACCGACTCTCCAGGAGGCACTCTCCGAGATCCTGGGAGCCTATCAACATTCCCAGGACACGATGGGCCAGATCCTAGACAACATGCAGGAGAACGGGCGGCTGAAGGAGGAACAGTACCAGGGGATCAGGGAGGACTTGCAGGCCATCGACAACACCCTGATCTCCATCGCATGGGTGCTGGCAGACATGGCCAACATCATGAGGGAGGCAGTCTCACACCAGCAGGCCCCTGCCACTAGCCAGTCATCTGAACATCCTTCTACTTCTGCTGCCGCTAGTGGCCAGGAGGCCCAGCCACAGGACTCATAGGCCACCACCAGCCCTCCCCCTGCAGAAGGTGAACCACCCTGCAAACGTTCCCTGCAATCCAGACAGAAGCCAGAGACATTTGCCAAGACCCCTGCCAGGAAATGAGACTCTCTTGATTGTCCCCCTTGTGTCCCACTCAGTCACCCTCTCCACCTTGAACTGCCATTGCTCCCATTCCTATGTCCCCTTGGACCTGTGCTACGAACAGACTGGAACAATACCCTGTCCTTTCCTCCATCATCATCCCATCCCATTGCACGTTCCCCTCTATATATTAGCACTTCAATAAACTCCCTTTGATAAAAATCGATTTTGAGTATGTCATGTATTTCAAATATAATTTGATTGAAACAGGTATAAACATTGTAAATGGACTGTACATAGAATGAGCATAGATCTAATGACCTGTAGCTGGCTATAGTGATCACACCAAGAGTATTTGTCAAATCACCAACATCTGCAAAATGAATAGCCAGAGGTAACAGTAAGTGGGCACAGAAGTCGGAAATACCATACAACCAAAGTAATTGAAATGTAAAGTTGCACTGTCTCACCTGTGTGTCATTGGAAGTACTGACGGATTACGGATGTTCTGTTGTCCTCATCATCATCCTCTGCCTCCTCCCCCTCACTGTCCACAGGGTCCACTGTTGCCACAGGGGCATCTCCAGTCTCCTCCTCCTGCAGAAAAGGGACATGGCATCTGAGGGCCAGGTTGTGCAACATGCAGCATGCCACTACTATCTGGCAGACCTTCTTGGGTGAGTAGCACAGGGATCCACCTGTTGGATGGAGGCACCGGAACCTGGCCTTCAGGAGGCCAAAGGCTCTCTCAATGATCCTTCTGGTTCGCCCATGTGCCTCATTATAACGTTCTTCTGCCCTTGACCTGGCATTCCTCACAGAGTCACCTGCAAATATTTAGGGGCAACATTTAGCCACACACTGTCCTCTATGGCCAACACCATAGCCATACAACAACATATAATGGGTGGGAACCAGAGCTCACCTATTAGCCACACCCTGTGCCTCTGTAGTTGGGCCATCACATTTGGGATGCTGCTATTCCTCAGGACAAAGGCATCACTGACGCAGGATACTTAGCATTGACGTGGGAGATATACTGGTTCGCCAAGCACACCATCTGCACATTCATAGAGTGGAAACTGTAACGATTCCTGAATACCTGTTCATTCTGGTGGGGGGGACAAATGCAATATGTGTTCCGTCAATCACCCCAATTGTATTGGGGATATGTCCCATTGCAAAAAACTCAGCCTTCACAGAGGCCAAATCCTCAACCTGGGGGAATGCCATGTAGCTGCATATGTGTTTTATCAGGGCACACAACACTCTTGTCAGCACTATTGAGAATATTGGCTGTGACATTCCTACTGCCAAGCCCACTGTCACTTTGAAAGAACCAGTTGCCAGGAAATGGAGAACTGATAGCACTTGCACAAGAGGGGGGATCCCAGTGGGATGACGGATAGCAGATATCAGGTCAGGCTCCAATTTGTCACACAGCTTTTTGATTGTGGCCCTGTCCAGTCTATAGGTGAGTATTATGTGCCTGGCCTCCAATGTATTCAAGTCCACCAGGGGTCTGTACACAAGCTATGTTTCTATCTGCTATTCATCTATAGTGGTAGGTATCTAAGGGACAAAAGAGTGAGGAGGCTGTCACAAACTGAACAATGGAGCCACAACAGTAGTCTGCAATCTGTAAACATGTAATGGGTCAGTGTGATTTTTCCAGTATGTGCCTATTTCTCTTGTGACACAGCATTATTCCATAGGTCTGCCCCCCCTGAAATGGGCTCCGCCGGTCCTGTGTGGAGGGAGAGGTGGAAGTGAGGTAGTGCCGCTGACGTTGTGCACCGTGGCTGGAGGCGGTCGGGAACCGCCGTGCAATTCTTCATTGGTTAAAATTGGGCCCTATGGGGTACAGTGTCCAATGGTGATCTATGTTGGGGGTGACGGTATGCACCGCCGCGGACGTGACCGCCATTTTCTATCTGATTCCTCACTTGTTTCCTGACGTTCTATCGAAGAGGACCTACACTGCATGTGCTGCTGTGACGTGTGTCTGGAACCTACCATGGCCCATGTGACCGGGTAAAGGGCTCCAGCCTTCACTTCAGAGGAGTTGGAGAGACTGGTGGATGGGGTCCTACCCCAATACGGACTGCTGTATGGACTTCCAGATCAACATGTGAGTACACTGTGTGCTCGATGCTTGTGGCACGAATGTATGGAGGTGTGTTTGAAGGCATTGTGTAAGAGGGGAGGGATGTCCTCCTGGCTGGGTACATACTGAGTGCTGGGCTATGTTTGAGGCAATAGTGATGGAAAAGGGTATGGTTGGGCCATTTGTATTACTGGCTGGACTCTTTGTCTAATGGTGCTCTCCTGTCTGTATTGCCTCTGCAGGTCAGCGCCCATCAAAAGAAGGGTATAATGCGTGCCATTGCCAAGGAGGTGTGGACCCTGGGGGTCTATGGCAGGCAGAGCACCCACTGTCGCAAACAGTGGGAGGACCTGAGACGCCTGGCATGGAAGACCCCGGATGCCCAGCTGGGAATGGTCTCCCAACGAGTGTGGGTGCCCATCGAACCCTGACCCCCCTGATGGCCTGCATACTGGCTATGGCCTATCCAGAGCTGGATGGGCGCTTGAAGGCATCACAGCAGCCACAAGGGGGTGAGTACAGTGGCCATCATTTAACGTAGTGGCTGGAGGGGTGGTATCCGGATGGTGGGTGTGTGTCAGTGGGTGCCCCTAGGCCAGGCCAGACATAACAGCGTAGGTCCTCTGGTGGCTAAGGGTCTGAAGGGGAAACACTGCCTATCTAGCTTGTGAGCATCTCCTACTGGTCAGGGCTGCATGGGTCCCAGGTGTGCTGCAGTTGTCAGTGTGTGCTCCTCATGCCTTGGTGGCCAGCAATATCACTGGTAGTGCAATGCATAGTGCGTAGGCCTGTACTCTGTGTGTGAGGGTTCTCTGTACGCCAATGTGGTGTTGGTGCAGTCACTGACCCAGTGTATCCTTTGTCTCTCTACCCCCTTCTTGTTTTGTCATCCTGTCCTTATGTGCATTAGCATCATATGGTGGAGGAGCAGAGGCACTGGCGACGGAGGGAGCTGCATCCCGCAGGAGGCAGAGTCCACCGAGTGGGAAGGAGGGCGAGGGGTGCACCACAGCGGAGACTGGAGGGGACAATATAGATTCTGATACCTCTTCCGATGGGAGCTCCCTTGTGGTGATGGACACCTCTGTGACCACTCCAGCTACAGGTACAGCCACCACCCCGTACCAGCATCACCCTCTCAGCAGCCCCTCAGTGAGTTGTCCGTGCCCGCTCACCCAGGAGGGTGGGTATCTCCTTCATTCCAGGCACCTCAGGCCCTGCCCCAGTGAGCCCTGCTGCCCTGAGTGAGGAGGCTATTGACCTCCTGAGATCCATCTCTGTTGGGCAATCAACCACTGTGAATGCCATCCAGAGGCTGGCAGCCCAGATGCAACAATCTAATGCATTCCTGGAGGGCATTCACACTGGATTGGTGGCCCAACAGAGATCGATCCAGGCTCTGGCCTCCTCTCTGATAGCAGCCATTGTCCCTGTTTCAACCATCCCCCCTCCAACTCCCACTTCCCAGTCCCATTCTCTTAAAACCCCAACCAATCCCTGGCACGCAGCCAGACGAGCATGCACACACAACAACACCCAAGAGTGTCACAGGCAAACACAAGCAACACACTTCATCCCACAGGCACTCACACAAACACCATTCAGTTGCAGACACAACAACATCCACTTTTTCCACTGTCTCCTCTACCTCCTCCTCCTCCACCTCCCACCAAGTTACGTCCACACTCACACCTGCATGCACTACATCATCATCCACTACCTGCATCATCACCAATCCAAGAAGAACACACAACTTACTGGGAGACACCTCCACAACATCCATGCACATGTCCCCTGTGTCCTCTCCCACCGTTTCTGTCCCCCCCTCCTAAAGTACACAAACGCAAGCACTCAGACACCCATCTGGCATCCACTTCACAGCAGCATACAACCCATGCACCTGCACCCAAATCCAGCAGACAAACACCTCAAACAACCACTCCCTCACCCTCCACTCCCATTTTTTCTCCCTCTTCCCACCCCAGTGTCCCTAAAAAGCTTTTCCCTCCCACCATTGACCTCTTCCCTACCCCTCCCCCCGTCCTGCAGGTATGGCCAGCGTATCAAAAACTCAGGCAAGCACCTCAGCCAAACAGTCCACGGGCCCAGTTACATCAGCACCTACTTGTGGTGGAAAGGATTCCAGGCCACAAATACTGAAGAGGAAGGAGCCTGCACCAGCCAGCAGAAAGGGGAAGGAGCCTGCACCAGCCAGAAAGAAGGGGAAGGAGCCTGCACCAGCCATCAAAAAGGGGAAGGAGCCTGCACCAGCCAGCAAGAAGGGAAAGGAGCCTGCACCAAACATCAAAAAAGTGAAGGAGGCTGCACCAGCCAGCAGAAAGGGGAAGGAGTCTACACCAGCCATCAAACAGGGGAAGGAGCCTGCACCAGCCAGCAAAAAGGGGAAGGAGCCTGCACCAGCCAGGAAAAAGGGGAAGGAGCCTGCACCAGCAGCTATCACAGAGCCCCCACCGCCAGCCGTGGTTGTGCAGCCATCAGTGAGTGCAGGAGCTGAGCAGGAGCCTTCCACAACCACCTCCACCTCGGTGCAGCCATCGCAGGGTGCAGGGGCTGAGCAGGAGCATCCCACTACCACCACCACTACAGTGCAGCCAACGGAGGGTGAAGGGGCTGAGCAGGAGCCTTCCACTACCACCACCACCACCACAGTGCAGCTACCGGAGGGTGCAGGGGCTGAGCAGGAGCCTCCCACTACCACCACAGTGCAGCCATTGGAGGGTGCAGGGGCTGAGCAGGAGCCTCCCACAACCACCACCACAGTGCTGCCGTCACTGCTGGCGGACGCCATATGATCCAGCCTCCATGGGCTGCTGTGCGGCCTGCCCCCAACAGAACCAGTGGGCAAGTAGGTGGCTACTGCCGTGGTGACTGTTGTTTCCACCCTGGCAGTCAGTATGGTACATTGTCTGTCTTTCAGAGATATCACTGCCATGGTCATAATTTGGCAGTACTTACCGCCAGACTGTTGGCGGTATTACCGCCACTTTATCACCTACCGCCAGGGTCGTAATGAGGGCCACAGTGTCTTTTAAATCTGCTCGTAAATCATTACAGGTGAACATAGGGTACAGCGTGACACTTGGGGATTGATTTCCAATCCTAAATGTAATGTCCTCATCATTTGTGTGGATATCTATGCCTCTTGGGGTACAACAGATAGAACAGTTCAACTTGCGCTTCCAAGTAAATTCACAGGACTTGAATTGCACATCATAAATTAGTTCTCATCTTTAAAGGAACCTATTTTTACAGGAACAGCTTTTGTTACGGGGCTGGTCAATTGCTGATTTGCAACTCCTACAATTTCGATTTTCTTTCCTGACAGGGGCAGGTTAGGAACATTCTCTAGTCTCACAGTAGAGGGGGTGACAGCAGTGTCAACCAGAAAGGACACATGGTGACCATTCACGTCACCATCAACTTATGGACCATGCTAGTCTACCTCCAAGGATGAGCCAATTACACATTCCCCCCTTTGGGCAACATAATTGAGACATGGCTTGTCGCGTAGGAGCTCATTATTCTAATGAGACTACTGGATTTTGAGCAGCAGAATCGCCTGCGGTGTGGGGATACTGAGTCTGACCCACTACAGATGACGTCTGTCGCCACAATCCAGTTTTTGATCTGGCTAACTAGCTGTGCCTCTTCTCTACCAGGGCCCAGGATGATTGGACAGCCGAGCGCATTACATAATTGACTCTTCAAGAAAAATCGTGGTGACACGGGTCTCATCCGTTTCTCTCAATTACATTAGTCTCACGTACACAATGACAAACAGAGGCAGTATATGTTTCAATCAGGTTTTAATGAAACAACTGCATCTTAGATAGCAAAGCGTGCACTGCAATAACCAGGATGATATAGCATGACAAGATTAAAATCATGACAAGGAGAGTAAAGCATAGAAATAACGCTACCATATTGTCACTAGAGTCAATGGACTTATGCCTACCTAGGCTATGATAGAGCACAGCATCTTAAGCTCTAATTCTGTCCTTCAGGTTCCCCTGGGAAGACATCATCCCCCATACCTGAGCAAAGGCCTACAATCTGCATAAGCAGCTGTAGCAAAGCTTTCAGCAATCAGCATACAGTCGTGGTCCTCTGGCTGGAATCTCCCTCTAACATGTATGGGACAAGGAAGTGCTTTTATAATAAAACAACCGATGTTCTGAGAAAATGTCCCTACGTAAGGATGTGTGTTTTTCCATGAATACCAGAGACTAAACCTTTACCATGTTCACCGGCAACCTATGTCACTACAGCCCTTAAGAAAGCACAGAGTGAGCAAGAATGTATTGTTTGAGAACGTAGTGCTGGCCTAAGCAAAACAGCTAGATAGAGAGAAATTGAAACAAGACCACAAAAGTGGCTTTTGTTAAAATAATAAATGAAGCTGAATAAAATATATCTAGGTTAAAGTACACAGTGACAGGCCAAATGTGCTAAAATAACGTACATGGAGCTATAACTAAAATGGCTACACAACAGGCTGAGACATTTACATCATCCAATTCAAAGAATGGGTATTCACTTGCCAACTGATTAGAATTTACATTTGTGAACTGGTTTACATTCTGTCGGTGAACATTTGTCTGTTGTTGGGGCATTAGACCTTATGAAACTTGTCTCTATTGTCTTTGGGAGGGGTTTGAAATTTGCATTTGGGATCTCTGCTCATATTGCTTTTGAACCTGATTATTTTCCTGTGTTTACACAAAAGCATTATTCTGCATCCGATTATTATTCACATTGAGGGGACACTCCCTCTTCAAGAGGCTCAATTTGTTGCACACGTGACATGGGTTAGTTCTCTTCAAAGTCTTCACATCCAGAACTATAGTAGGATCCAAAGGAACACATCATCTCCTAACTGGCTGCTAAAAACCAATACTTCCCTGCATCATTGCATCATTGTTGATACACTCCTTGTGTTCCTCTAGTATTCCCTGCAAACTGTGGATTCTGATTTCCATGTGCAGCCTTCAATTGAAGCACCATTAACTTTTCCTTCAAATTTTTCTGCTTCAAATCCAAATTGTTGCTGCAATACTTTGTGTATCGCAGGATCTCATCAATCAGTTTGTTCTGCCAGTAAATCAAATGCTGCTGCTTCATGGTATTCACTTCTGGCTTTGATCCCTGAACTAATCTAAACACAAAATGATCCATATCTTTCCCTTCTATGGTCTCAGTGACACTGCAATGCTTGAAAGTCTGCAACAGTCTCTAATAATAGGAATATATTGACTCCTTATACTCCTGAGTAGTTCTGTCAATTCTTAGCCAATCAGTATCTTTGGGGGGCACCTTTTCTTTAAAAAATGCAATCCCTTTCTGATACTTTTTTCACTACCTCTTTAGACAGCACATTTGTCACTGAATCTCTTGGAGGTAATCTGTCAAGCCAATGAATAGCAATTTTTCATTCAGTCCACAAGTCTCTTGGAACCACAATATCAAACAATGTGTTTAAAGCCTCTCACAAACATTTGGAAAGTTTCACAAATCTTTCAGTTTGTCATACCATTCAGCTAGCTCCTCTATCAATTTTAGGAAATAATTTGTGAATGACAAAATATACTTTCACCTCCAAGGTACATGAACATATCTTGCACCAGGAACTTCTCTCATGGAAAGCATCTTCAGATCTCTCACACTCTGAGCTGCTCCAACCAGAGGCAGAGTCATTCTCACTTTCTTCTGATCTCTCTTTTTTGCATATCCTCCTTCTCACCCGTCTAATGCACTCTATTGTAGAATGCAACAAATGAATTTCCTAATCTTTAATTATTCCTGGCGGTCTCATGTTCATGATATCCTTGTCGCAGAATACTAATCTGTAACTTTTCTCTCATAACTTGTCTTACACGTTTTATGATGTCTTTGCATAAGAACCACAGTTAAGCCTCTCTGTAGCTCTCTAACTGAGCTGTATCCATGGTTCCCAATATCATCTAATTTAATTCAAATTTTAATCTGGGCACATCTAGCCATCTCTCTCTCTCTCTAGATTTGTACAGATCTTCCACTGCAATTTATATTTCCTGTTGGATTTTGTAGCACTCAGGCTATTTAACCAATCATTTAATTCCTGGACATTGAAACCTTGCAAACCAATTGGAGGATTCAACAATGCTTCTTCTCTAGAAGAATTACAATTTGCCTGATCTGGGGTATTCACAATAGACATTTCTTCTTCTGAAGAGTTAAAGGGTAATCCCCTATTTGGGGTAAAACAGCAATGTTCAGAGTAGGTCCTGATCTGGGGCCAAAATATGGTAAGGCTTTTTGAGGAAACCCGGCATCAGGAGTAAATCCTGTTTGACTTGTCATTGAAGTTGCATCTGAAATGCATGAAGGGGCAAAGGTCTCAGAAGTGAAATAACTCTTTCTAATTCTGAACCACTTGGGCTAACAAATCTCTGGCTTTTGTTGGAACATTTGTCGCAACTGGGATATTTGGAACATTCAAGACAATTGAAACGCTCAGAACATTTGGAACATTTAATGCATGCACAATATTTCCTGTCATACCCGGACCATATAAAGGAACAGCTGGACCTATTGTCATTGGACCTGTCAATGCATCTGGATTAGCATAATTCATTTGATCCAGCTGCAGTGTCATCTCTAGGCTCTGTCCTGTTAAATGCATGTTGAAACCCTGTCCTGTCTGATTTGGATTAAAACTCTCTCCTATTTGATTCAGTTTTGTAATCTATACTGTTTACTATCAAAAGTCATATTTCTCGATGTCTCACCTGAAACTCCTGTCTGCTCAGAATTGTATTGAGGAGGACAATTTAAGAATAACTAATTTATAAAATCATCATCTGAATCATTCTCATAGATTTCAGCTTTTTTCTCTATCTCTGTTGTCTGTTCTGCCTTTTCTGTCTTTCTCTTTTCCTTTAGTTTAGTTGTTTCCTCCTTCTTTACTCATTAAGACAGGGTACAATCTATTTTCCTCTGATGTCTGCTCTCTATGCTTTCTGTTGATTGTCCCATCTTGCCTCTACAACATTTCATTGGGCCTTCTCCACCCTCATACTTCTCTTTCTGTCTCCGAAGAGCTGCTAGTGAAGGTGTATTAATAAAAAGTATTAATGAGTGTTGATGTATTCTGAATAAATGATTTATGCAGAAAATAAAAGAACATAGAAAAATAATGCACGCATTTGAAAATGTGATTACGATGAGTGGCCGCCGATGTTCACAAAGTGTACTTACTAAAGAATTAATATTGTGAAATGTTGAATATATGTTTGACTAATGTAGTAATATATCATATTGAGGGTTTTGCAGTTGTAGGCCTTAACTTAGCAAATGTCTTGGCCTACCTGCCAGGCCTCATGTCAAATCTGTATTTCTTAACATTTAATAAAATGGCTGTCCTAGAGAGTTAAACTGTGATTTCTATTGTATTGTTTAAATGTGCTCAAAACCAAAGCTTTCTCATGAGAACCGCCTGCTAGAAGATGCTGTTCTTACCAATGTAACATTTTATGTGTAATGTGTGTGATACTGACTTTCTCAGGAAGAGAACAATGGAGCTACTGATTGGAGTGGAAGCTGCAACAATATTGTTACCTGACAAGCCGGATGATGAGGACATTGCAGGACAAACCAATCAACGACATGTCATCGGAGTAATAGTAGAATTCATAGATTTAGTAGCTTTATTGGGCAAAGTGTGAACATGCGATTAACTGAACAATAGGGATTTGGAAAGTAGTTTTATTAGTTTTAATTTAACGACGTTGCCCTGAGGGATGAAAGACCCATTTGCTCCTTTTCTTGCTGACCATAAGGTCAATATTTCTTGTGCGTCTTCACAAGAGGAGTGCTAATCTTTAATGCTTAGAGACTTTGCGTTTTCTGAACTTTGATGCTGAATCCTGATGCCTTGCTGATCGACTTATGTCCTGAGGACGAAGACTGATTCTGCTTGCTGATCCACACTGAGGATAGGTATTATAAATGAGACTGTTGATTATAATGCATATTTTCTTTTTCTTTTAGTTACCAACTGCACTGTTTGATAGAGGCATAGTTAGATCTTTTTCCAAATTTGTGTCACTAAGGGCCATATGTACGAACACATTTTCCCATAGACACAGAATGGGCAAAACTGCTTGCTACATCTGGCCCTAAATCTTTTAGCATGAAGCCCTACATGCTGATGCTAATCTAGTGTTAGTCAGGGATCCTCACTATTGAAATCACGCTATCAGGGATTAATGCTTGATGAATTTCTCTGCTAAACTTAATGAATGTGATTACATTGACACAGTTGATTTTGTTATTGATTTCCACCATGACTTTAGAATGTGTTGTAGTTCAAGCTTTGATTAGATTACGTTTCTCCCGCCACTTTTGACAGCCAGTACTGTTTCTGTATGTGTTTCATTTGATTTTGAGATTAATCTACATGACCCTAGCATTGTTAATTTAGGGAAATAAATATTTTAACTTTTACTAAAAGGTGTGGTTATTCATGACTGAAAGGTCATGGTCGGTGACAATTAGTGACTCCATTGATTATTACTGTTATTTATTGTTGATGATTATTGACTATTGTGTATTGATTATGTACTGGAGCTATGGTAAGGACATCTTAATTGTGAGTCAAAAGGTTCATCAACCTATTTGCGTCCCCTTGTAAGTTTACTTATTAAGGTCAGACACGCTAACAGAAATGGTAGCAGAGAATGGTTAGTCTCCTTAAGAGCTTATCACAGACGTCTGGTACAGAGTAACAGGTGTTCCCAGAGATGGTAGCAACTTGATGAGTTGGTCCTTTGAGAGTTCATTCTTATTGAGATTTGGATTTTATTTTTCAATGATGCTAATTGGATAGAAAATGATGTTCCCTTAAGTCCAGAAATGACTTTCCCAGAATCCTGGCTCTTGCTAATGGTTGTTTGAGGATGTTCTCGGCATCCTAGTGACAGTGTGAATGAAGTAGGTTGCACTTCCACAGCTTATGCAAATTGTAGGTGAATTGTGGGGTAAGGAGGGTTTTAGGGAGTCTGCATACTCCAAATGAAGTTGTAGAAGGAGTGTGCGTACTCTGCAGTGTGAGAGTAGGGAAGTGGTCGAACTTCATATGTGTGTGGCACTTTGTGCTCAAAATTGTCCACGTGGTTTTTGATGTACAGACCCTGCATGGTCTAAGACTCTGGAGTATATTGAAAAGTGTGTGAGACACTTGGTTTTATTTTGTAATCTGTCTAGTTTAGTAGGTTGGCCTGGTTGATCAACAAGTCAGAGTATGACTAAAGTGAGTGAAAGAAAATTTTGACTGAGATTCGGCAAGTCCTGTGTGCACCAGGACAGGCCCATTGATCAGTTGAGAGTAAAATTTGCAGGTCAAATTTTGCTTGCAAATCTGGGAGACCGAGAAAGAAGGAGTAGCTTTAAGTGCGGGAAGAGCCATCAGTGAAAAATCCGTAAGGTTTCTTAAGCGATTGTGTTACCTTTCCTGTAGTAGACCAGCAGATTTGTTTTTTGATTAGTGCTCGCAATTTTTGCATTAGTTTGTGTGAATCAGACTTCGGGAGGACAAGCCGCAAGACTTTAACAGCTGCAGTACATGTGAGTTTGACGGGATTGGAGCCGTGCTCGGATAGGTCGGTTAATGAGAAGGGTCGCGCACGGATTGTCAGTCATCCGTGAGAGGCAATTGGTTGAGAACGTAGGTAAAAGATATCTTGGGATTAAAAGTCACTTCCCGATTTGATTTTGAATAACAAAAAAAAAAGTTGAAAAGATGAAATTTTTCAAAGTGTTAAAGAGTGCCTTATGGGAAGATACGTATATTACAATAAGTGTAGGCGAGGCTACACCGCCGGAAGGTACACCAGCTTACATTGAAATGGAAGAAAAGGGTGTTGCGCCATGTCTTTGGCAAAAGCAATTGTGCAAATTAACAGAAAAGGACCAGAGTTTAGCATTTCCTACAAATGGGATGTTCAATTTGAGGGTTTTGGAGCATTTAAGGATGGTGCCATATGAATCGAAGCCCCTTCCAAGATCAGCAGAGTTTGAGGCATTAGCGATTTGGGAGTTAGTAGCCAGACAGCAACAGCAATAGAAATTCGAGAGGAGGATGAGAAAGGCAGAAAAGTCTCTAGCAGAGGCTAGATGCGACAGTGTTCCAAGAGTTTGGAGGATGGAGACTTTGCACGGAATTAAGTTGTTTCCGGTAATTACGCACGACAATGAGAAGGAAAGAAGGAAAGCTACTAGGAAGACTAACATAAGTCCATCCGAGTTTAAGGAGGCTAGAAAGTCTTGCTAGCGCGCCCGATCCTTCATAAGTAAACTTCTAAGGGCACGCGTATAGGTCGATGAACCTTTTGATTCGCATGGAGTAGCCTAGTTATGGTGTAACCAATGTTCATCAATAATCAATACACAAATCAATAACCATTAAGCAAAACATTAATCAGCAGTTAATAACATTAACACCATGACATTCAGTCATGAATAACCACAACACAATGTATGTTTTATCAATTTTATTTCCCTATTAGTTACAATACTAAATCATGGGATTAATTCAAACTTTAGTCCAAGCAAATCCGTATTAATACAGTAGAAGGCGCAAAAAACATAATCTAATCAAAACTTGCATTAGAGTACATTCTAAAGCAGTAGCATAAGTCAATAATTGAATCAGGACTGAATAAGTCAACATGAATAGCGAAGTTCAGCAAATCAGTTCTTCAATCAATCAGTCTCTGTGTTTGTCAATGTCATAAGCTAGGAACCTCACCTAACCCAAATTAGCATTAGCATGTGGAACTTCATGTGAAAACAGTTTAGAACATCAATTTGGAAAACAACTAGCTAAGAGAAAAACTATAAAGACAGTGCAGTTGGTACCTAGAAAGAAAAGGCACAGAAGTTAATTCAGTCACATTGTCATTGCTACCTCTCCACAATATGGATCAGCAACAAAGTCAGTCTTCGTATTCAGGTCATCAATCGATCAGCATCTCATCAGGCTCTCAAGAGCATGAGCCCAATGATGGAATCTCGAATAAGGTCTCTCTTCGCACATCTGCACCTAACATCTCCCTCATCCATCTGAAGTTTTCTCCTTTTGTCATGACATTATATAAAAGTCACCCAGACTCTCCCCCAATTCCTAATTGGTCAAATAATCACCAGTTATGACTCTGTCCATTTACATATTTACTCCAAATATTATAAATTTTAATATTGTACAGTTCGCAGATTGTTGATTGGTTCACTTTGCGATGTCCTCATCATCCGGCTCGTCAGGTATCGAAAATGTTGGATCTTGTTCTCCAGTCAGTGTCTCCATTGTTAATGTCCTGGGAAAGTATATTCCGACTGCTTTACACAGTCCTTGATACAAATTTTGATTCCCTCATCTCCTGTCCATCGATTCACGCATAGGATTTTAGCTGAGCAGATTTTATTAAACAACAAGCGGTTCATGGTCAGTTCAGCACATCAGCATTTCTACATTGAGCGTTAATATTTGGCTTCTGCACGAGGTCTGGCAAAACTAGGCCACGACTTTGGCTAAATTAAGCTCTACAATATAATGCGAAACATACGTTATATATTTCAATATGACGTATTACTACATTATTCAATATGTTTTTCTATATATGTCATACATGTTATTCATTTCATTAGTACATTTGTGAATCTTGGTGATCGCTCTCTGAGGGCACATTTTCAAACATGCATATTATTTATTCTACATTAATCCATTTCTACAATTTTCTTTATTCAGAATACATAAACATTCATTAATACCTTTTAATTAATATATTTGCTCTAGCAGTCTTCAACAGTAGAGGAGGAATCGGACGATGATGAGTTTATTACACAGTTATTGAGAGATCGTCCACCACCATATACAGTCCATGAAAGTGGTCCAAGTACCAGTGCTGATCCCACAGCTCTGACACAGGTTATTGTGACAATGAGTCTGATGCAGGTTAATGCTAGCCTGACACAGAATGCGATGCAGAGTGGTCTTAATGTGCCTACTACTCCTGTAGTGCAAAATCAGGTGCATCAGCCAGAGGTTCAGAGAATTTATCCTGATGTGCCCATTATGGAAACAACTTCAAACCTCCGTAGGCACAGGGTTACCCAAGACTGATGTTGGTTCAGATTGAACCAACTCCACTTTTACTGCCCAAGTGCAGCCAAAGGTAATGCCAAGATTTACTCCAGTAACAGGGACACAGTCAGATATGGCTCCGATGATGAATCAAAATATGTGAGTTACTATCCAACCAGAGTTACTAAGTGCCAGAACAGCCCCATATGCTACATCGCTACCTATTACTGTGGGTCCTGCAGTACCATTATTTGCACAGAAGAAACCTACTGTAACTGAACAGGGAGCAATGTCCCAGAATATAATGAGGGGAGGGCTTAATGAAAATGTTCAAGTAGTCTCCCCTGTGGGACAGACATTTGACGGATCAAGATCATTGCTAGACCTTAGTCTATTTGTAGCCCTTCTAGATACCATGGCAGGGTCAAACGTCAGCCAGAGTTTTGTAATTATTGCACAGCAGATGCAACCAGTACAAGAAAGTAACATTTTGCTACAAGGATTGACAGCTCAGCAGTTGACTGAATGGTTAGACATACTGAATACCTCACAGAGTGAGGGAGAGGAGTATTTGAAATGTGCTAGGCTAAGCATGGAGGCAGGTGAACTCATTAAGGGAACTACAAGGGTGAATAGGTTAGAATCCTACACAGAGGCAGAATTGAGATATTTGTGCCCGAAGATCATGAGAGAGGTGAACAATGTACAGAAGAAGTTAGCACACTTGGCAGAGAGGTACGTCATAGAAATAGAGAAAATGAAGCATTTGAAGAGGAGTTGCAGACTAGATTTTGAGGCTAAAGATTTTGAACACATGAGATCTGCCGGAATGAAAGCACACCTTCAGGAATTGCTTTAAAGTGTTCAGACGTGGGGAGCTTTGGACAAATGGGAAAGCAGATTGGTAAATTAAAGAGAAAAAGGAATTCTTTTGAACTGACTTCAAATGTGCAGCAGGATAAAGATCCAGTACGGATTTTACCAATGAGAGAGATTGCAGGAGGGAATTTTGTTTGTGTCCCTTGGAGCAGAAGTGACATTTTGTCATTCGCAAATGATTATCCAAAATTTAAAGAAAAGCCAGTAGCAGCAGGGAAACATGATGTTTCAGCCCCAGATGAGAGGTAGAGGTCATGGAGGAAATATGAATCATGGTTCAGACTTGAATACTGTAGTGGTTCAGAATGATGTGCAGGGAATGAAGAAGTTATTGCCATGTCATATTGGCAGAGCCGTTGGACATTGGAAACGGGAGTGTCCAATGATGTAATGACATCAATTCATTTCAGAATGTGAGAGGACCAAGAGTGAGAGGTCCTAATCCAAATTTTCAGAATAATGTGAATCAAGTGCAAAATTTGCAGCCCATGCAGCAGGTGAAAATGCCACGAGCACAAATGTCACAGTTACAGCCAATGCAACAGCAGGTTCCCATGGTACCTAGACAGCAAATTCAAATACCTCCAGACCCAATGGAACAGCAACAGATGATGCTTAATCAACAGGTCAGAGGCTTAACCAAAGTAGTAACACAGTGCACCAATTCCCTTTACACAGTGAATAAATTATGATTTGATGATTAGATAAGTGACAGTTCAGATGAGGAGCCGTGTGTGCTTGCACCTTCCTTAGAAGTAGACCAAAGAGGTCCCTTGTGAAGAGTAAGGTTATGGGTCACAGAGTTTCATTTTTAGTTGACACTGGGGCTTCACACTCTACAGTGAGAAGTGCAGAAGTTCCAAATTTGCCCCTTTCAGGTAGAACAATTCAGGTTGTGGGAGTAGCAAACCTGTATTTGACAAACCCGATTACAGATCCAGTTCAAGTTGAGATTGGCAACTTTCAGGGATTGCATAAATTTGTAGTCTGCGATTCAAGTCCGGTATCCCTACTGAGATGAGACTTGCTGTGTAAAATGAGGTGTTCGATAACTTGTTCAAATATTGGAATTGAGATCCAGACGAATAGTGGTGATGAAGAAGACCAAGCCCCAGAAATAGAGTGTGAAACTACAAATGAGGAGTACCCTCTGATTGAATTTTTCCCAATGTTCACTGTGAAAGAGCTTCATCCTGATTTGCAGGGAACGGTTAAGGAGAAAGTGTGGGATTTGACAGGAAAAGAAGTAGGTTTGATAAAGGGAGTTGAGCCAGTTAAAGTCACTGTGAAGCCAAACGCAGTTTTCCCTCAACTTCCGCAGTTCCACATGCGCAGATGTCCTTATGAAGGTAGCTCAGATAATTGCAGACTTTGTAAAACAAAGGGTTCTGAAGGTAGTACTGAGCAGCCAATGTAATTCACCGATAATGGGGTTGCAAAACCCCTGTGGGAAAGTTCAATTTATTCAGGGTTTGAGAAAAATAAATGAGATTGTGGTCAAATGTTGTCCTGTGGTGCCAAATCCAGCTGCGATAATGTTTCAGATTCCATGTGATGCTGAGTGGTTCACTGTTATTGATTTGTCGCAAGCCTCTTCATGAGAATAGCCAAAATCTCTTTTGTTTCAAATTTCTGGATCGAGTTTATTGCTGCTGCAGAATCCCTCAAGAGTTTTCAGAGTCACCTTCCATATTAAACAGATCTTGAAAAAGAATTTGGAGTCACTGGAACTGCCTTTCTAATCGACCTTGGTGCAGTACATTGATGGCTTGCTGATTGCATCTAAAACAAGGGACGAGTGCAAGTATGATATGATTGCCCTGCTGACCCATTTGGGAAAGAATGGTCACAAAGTTTCTCCGCTTAAATTGCAGTACTGTCAGAAAGTAGTAAAGTATTTGGGTCATCAGATTGAAAAGGGATCAAGGAAGATATTCGGAGAAAGGATTACCACCGTATTGCAGATAAATCCCCTGACCACACAGAGAGATGTCAGGATGTTTTTAGGGATGATGGGCTATTGTCGCCAATGGATTCCACATTTTTCAGTCATTTCGAGAGCATTGCAGAAGCTAAGTCAATGATCTCATAGTGTTAGACCAGGCTGAAATGAAAGAGTTTACTGAACTGAGAGAGAGTCTGTGCAGGGCTCCAGCGTTGGGTATGCCTGATGACACAAAACCATTCACATTGTTTTGTCATGAGCGTGATGCATGTTCTTTGTCTGTCTTGACATAGGTCCGTGGAGGTGTAAATTGCCCAGTAGCCTATTTTTCAGCTACTTTGGACCTAGTTGCAGCAGCCTTACCGGGTTGTTTGCGCACAGTTGCAGCAGTTGGTCAGAGCCTTACACAGTGTGAAGGCATTCTGATGGGACATCCCCTGACTGTAATGGTCCCTCACTCTATTGAGATTCTACTTACAAGGACGAAAACCCTATATTTAACGGGTGCAAGGTTGACCAGATACGAAATGAGTATTCCAGGGTCACCACACGTGTCATTGAAAAGATATAGGTGGTCATTCTGACCCTGGCGGTGCTCCGCCGGGCATTCTGACCGCATCGGTACAGCCGCGGCCAGAAGCGGAAAACTTTCCGCTGCCCATGGGAATCCGCCATGGCGGCGCAGCTTGCTGCGCCGCTATGGGGATTCTGACACCCCATACCGCCATCCTGTTCCTGGTGGTTCGCCCGCCAGGAACAGGATGGCGGTATGGGGTGTTGTGGGGCCCCTGGGGGCCCCACAAAGAATTTCAGTGTCTGCTTTGCAGACACTGAAATTCGCGACGGGTGCAACTGCACCCGTCGCACCTTCCCACTCCGCCGGCTCCATTCTGAGCCGGCTTCCTCGTGGGAAGGGTGTTTCCCACTGGGCTGGCGGGCGGCCTTTTGGCGGTCGCCCGCCGGCCCAGTGGGAAACCCAGAATGACCGCCGCGGTCTTTTGACCGCGGTACGGTCTTCTGGCGGTTCCCGCTTGGCGGGCGGTTCCCGCCGCCCGCCAAGCTTACAATCAGGGCCATACTGTGCTGAACCCGGCTGGAAGAAAATTACCAAATTATCTTTGTTGATGGTTCTTGTCTGAGAGACAATACAGGGACACTGAGAGTAGGATATGCTGTGCGCACAATTACTGGTACTTTGGAAGCTTCTTGGCTTCTAGGAGTGTATTCTGCCCAAGTAGCGGAACTAGTAGCCCTTACTAGAGTGTGCCATGTTTCTACCCAGCTGAAAGTTACAATCTATACGGATAGCCAGTATGCCTTTGGAATAGTCCATGATTTTGGCCAGTTGTGGTCACAGAGAGGTTTCATGACCTCTTCTGGTTCACCAGTAAGAAATGGTGAGAGAATTAAGGAATTGTTACATGCTATTCAAATGCCTGAAAAGATTGCCGTGGTGAAATGAATTTCACATCTGAAGTCGCAGGACTTTGTGTCATAGGGAAATGGATATGGGGATCAAGTAGCAAGGTTTTGCGCATTGAACTGTATATCATTCAAAGACAAGTGGGAACTATTACCTGAAGAAGATGAAACTTGTACAAGCTATGCATTGAAAATAATTGACACTTTAGAGGAATTGAAAATGTTGCAGAATAATGTTGACAGGGAGGAAAAGCGTTCATGGAGCAAAATGAAATGTGTGCAAAGACAAGATGAATTGTGGGTTTCAGAAGAGGGTCAATTGGTTTTGCCAAGTAGCCTGTTGTCTCAAATGGTGAGGTACTATCATGGTCAAGCACATATTCAGAGGCATGCAACGATTAGTTTGTTCAAACATGATTGGTTCAACCCAAAGTTTAGACAAGTTGCTGAAGTAGTTTGCCATCGATGTGTCATTTGCCAACAACTAAACACAGGAAAAGGGCAGTGGTTAATTTGAGCCACATTGGAAGAGCAGGAGGTCCATTCAGCAGAATGCAGATGGATTATATTGAGATGCCTGTGTGTGGAGGTTTGAGATATGTGTTGGTGAGTGTATGCATTTTTAGTCACTGGATTGAAACTTACCCTACACAAAGAAATGATAGTCTCACAGTAGCGAAACTACTACTTACGGAAATTATACTGTGTTTCGGGTTTCCGATCTCTTTAGAATCAGATAGGGGAATTCACTTCAACAATGAAGTAATTAAATTACTGTGTGTAGCATTGCAAATTGAGCAGAAATTGCATTGTAGTTACCACCCTGAAGCATCAGGACTAGTGGAGCAGATGAATGGTACTTTGAAGTTGAGAGTTGCAAAGATGTGTGCAGCTATGAATTTGAAATGGCCCGATGCATTGCCCTTAGTGTTGATGTCAATGAGAAACACACCTGACAGGAAGAGTGGACTGTCGCCTCAAGAGATCCTCATGGGCAGAGCAATGAGGTTACCAGCGGTGCCTGCAAATGCACTTGTCAACATTACAGATGATATGGTGTTAGACTACTGCAAAGGTCTGGCTGATGTGGTTCGCTCTTTTTCTCAGCAGGTGGAAGCCACCACACTGTCACTGATCCATGACCCAGGGCCCAACCTGAGAGCTGGAGGCTGGGTTGTGGTCCGGAAACATGTGAGGAAAACATGTTTGGAACCTCGTTGGAAGGGACCTTATCAGGTAGTTCTGACAACTACCACGGCTGTGAAGTGTGCTGGAATTCCAAACTGGATTCATGCGAGTCACAAGAAGAAAGTGGCATGTCCACTTGATCATGAAGAAGAAGAGTTGTTGAGAGTCTGAACAACAGCAAGACAAGTCTCAGAGCCGGAAAGAGAACAAAGGGGAACTGGGACCGGATCTGAGCCCGTTGAGGACGGTTCAGTCACTCCTGTGAGAGATGAGGGAGAAGACCTCCAAGAGGGTGATGGAGAGCCTATTTCAATTGAGGCAGCAGGAGAGCCTAGTCAGAGGAGGGCTTTCCCAGAAGCAGACGATCTTGAGAGACAAACAGAGCAATTGTTAGACCCAAGGGGAAAGGAGTTGAGGTGGATCAAAGCCATTGCAATCTGACGCCTCCTTAACCGATTGCAGGTCCGTCAAGAGAAAACTCTACAAAACAAGGAGAAGGTTCAAGTTTGACTCTGAAGAGAACACTGACAAAAGGTCCACTGAAGGGAGATAAGTGGCCGGAGTCACAAGTAGAAAGAAGCAAAGAAGTGGTTGCTGAGACAACCATAGAGGAGGAAATAGATACCACAAGGAGAGAAGATCTAAGTGAAGGAGCAGTGAATGGTGATCGAAAGTTGAAAAGAAAGAGAATGGCAAGTCGAAGATATGCAGGTCCTGAATAGGCATATGCAAGTACGAATGAATGGCAGCAAGAGTTTTTGTCTTTTTGTTTTGATAGAGATATTCCGGCTCAGTATTTTGGCCCTTGAAGGAAGCAGATAAACTGAACTGTTTAAACAATCTGAGAGAACATTTTGGGAAAGAGACTGATGAGAGTATCCAGAAGAGACAATTGATAACCTGATTTAACCATTGAAACCTGATTTTGACAAAGCTGATAACCAATTTTGACAAGGGATCCTGGAAGTGAGGCTGAGAGCTGTAAATAACTGCTGAAAGAAGAGTTGCCTATTTTTGCTGCAAGTTTTCTAAATGTCTTCTGATTTCTGATTCTTTACAGATCATGAGTACCATTAGTCAACAGGGTAGGAATCCTAGGCACTGTAAATATATGAGTATTGGTTTGGCGATTATGTGTGAGATATTGTTTGTGGTGTTGATTGTGGGTATGTCTGTTCTTGATAAGCGTGAAGCCAACCATACTTCTGCTTTTGAGGTGACTACTGCACTAACGGCAATAGAGAAGTTTAGGTTAGATGAGAAATATTTTTTGCATGGGGATACTAATGTGCAAGGGGAACTTTCGTCTAATGTTTTCTATCGCTTGGTGAGTGAGTATGCTGAGACAATGGATGCGAGGGATTGTTATGTGTGTAAGCAGATTCCTTCAGAAGTTGAGGAAGGGGTTACCTATCATAGCTTGCCATCTTGCCATTAACCTACAGAATACTTTATAGTCTGCTACTAACAAGATTTTATAACCAGGAGTACATACAGTACTTTTACTTGAATTTTGATGTTGTGTTTTCATTTGTTCCTATAATTAGGTATTGGAGTAGAGCAGCTAAGGAAAATGATATAGTATTAGTTAGAGGTTTCTTTGAACCTACATTGACGTTTGCCACAGTTCATGCAGGTAGAAATAATCTGACATGCTTGCTTACAATGAGAAAAGCTTCTTAGATCACACAGATGACAGGAGAAAGGCATTAAAGGAGAAATTAGAAAAAGGCTTAGAGAAAAGGACTTACAGGAATGATTATGCTTATAGTGCAATTAAAATGCAATGTAAATTAGCTTTAGATGCACAACACGTAGGGAAAATTTGGATATATAGGGCTAAATCACGCACTGAAACTTTATTTGTGGGAACGAGTGAATGTAGGCATGTGTTTTTGTTTCAGTATAAATGGACGTTTATGTTGAATGGACAGGACTCAGCTATTCCTGGGATTTATTACATCTGTGGTCTTAATGCTTACTACCGTCTTCCAAGAGGATGGTATGGGACATGTTATTTGGGGATAGTTTTCCCAAAGATTTTTCAAATGGAGGACTTGAAAAAGTTTTCGAAAGTGACTGAAGTACATCGTAAGAGACAGAGGAAGGGATTCCTCTTCTGGTATAGTGGGAGATATATTTGGAGCAGTGATTCCTTCAGTGGGAGTCATTCTGAATTTGATAAAGATTCAGAATTTGTCTATTATTGTGGATAACATGCTGAGAAATTGTTCAGGGGCCATACTCCTGATAGATACTGAGTTAGCTGCTGCTGATAGAGCTATGACTCTTCAAAATCGTCATGCTTTAGACATTCTTTTAGCGAAGGATGGTGGAGTCTGTAGAATGAATAATTCTAGGCATTGTTGTTCATATATTCCTGATAATAGTAAAGAAATTAGAAGCTTAGGGCCATATGTACAAACACATTTTCCCATAGGCACAGAATGGGTAAAACCCTTTGGTACATCTGGCCCTTAATTACTAATCTGACTAATGAAGGTGCTGATTTGAAAACATTTAAAGAACCAGGTATTTGGGAAAAGGTTGGAAAAGGTTTTGCTTCAGAGGGAAATAAGCTCAGCAACAAGGGATATTAATTTTTAGGGTTTGTCTAATTGGAATATGAGGATTGTGTAAATTATGCAAAAGAATTCAATTGAAAAGGTCAAAGGATAATCAGAGGAGGGAAGAAAAGAAAAGGGAAAATTGTATAAACAAAATTCAAAGAGGAAAAAAGTATGAAGGGATTGAATTGACAGAATTTTAGTTGATGCGAAAAATTTGTGGGTAATAGTATGATGAAACATTTAGTCATTAGAGGAGGGATAGCTAGCGCAGGTGTATTAATAAAGATTATTAATGAATGTTGATGTATTCTGAATAAATGATTTATGTAGAAAATATAATAACATGGAAAAAGAATGCACACATTTGAAAATGTGATTACGATGAGTGGCGGCCAATGTTCACAAAGTGTACTTACTAGAGAATTAATACTGTGGAATGTTGAATATATGTTTGACTAATGTAGTAATATGTCATATTCAGGGTTTTATAGTATGCTTTAGCTTTGTTAATTGTAGGCCTTAACTTAGCGAATGTCTTGGCCTACTTGCCAGGCCTCATGTCAAAGCTGTATTTCTTCACGTTTAAAAAAATGGCTGTCTTAGAGAGATAAACTGTGATTTCTATTGTATTGTTTATATGTGCTCATAACTGAAGCTTTCTCGTGAGAACCGACTACTAGAAGATGCTGTCCCTCCTAATGTAACATTTTATGTGTAATGTGTGTGAGACTTTCTCAGGAGGAGAACAATGGAGATACTGACTTGAGTGGAAGCTGCAACAATATTGTTACCTGACAGTCCGGATGATGAGGACGTTGCAGGAAAAACCAATCAACAACATGTGAACTGAGTAATAGCAGAATTGATAGATTTGGAATTTTAGTTTTACTGGCCAAAGTGTGAATATTCGATTAATTGACCAATAGGGATTTGGTAAGTAGTTGTGGTAGTTTTAATTTAACGACGTTGCCCTGAGAGACAACAGACCCATTTGCCACTTTCCTTGCTTACATTAAGGTCAATATTTCTTGTGCATCTTGACAAGGCGTGCTAATCTTTAATGCTTAGAGACTTTGCGTTTTCTGAACTTTGATACTTTGATGCTGAATCCTGATGCCTTGCTGATCGACTGATGTTCTGAGGATGAAGACTGACTCCGCTTGCTGAGCCACACTGAGGATAGGTATTATAAATTAGACTGTTGATTATTATGCATATTTGTTTTTTCTTTCTAGGTACCAACTGCACTGTTTGATAGAGCCATATTCAGATGTTTTTCCAAATGTGTGTCACTAAATCTTTTTGCATGAAGCCCAACATGCTCATGCTAATCTGGTGTTAGTCAGGGATCTTCACTAATGAAATCACACTATCAGGCATTAATGCTTGATGAATTTCTCTGCTAAACTTAATGTATGTGCTTACATTGACACAGTTGACTTTGTTATTGATTTGCACCATAACTTTAGAATCTGTTGTAGTTCAAGCTTTGATTAGATTACGTTTCTTCCGCTGCTTTGGACAGCCAGTATTGTTTCTGTATTCTGATTTTGAGATTAATCTACATGACCTTAGCATTGTAAATTTAGGGAAATCAATATTCTAACTTTTACTAAAAGGTGTGGTTCTATATGACTGAAAGTTTATGGTGCGTGATAATTATTGACTCCATTGATTATTACTGTTATTGATTGTTGATTATTGACTATTGTGTATTCATTATTGATTATGTACTGAAGCTATGGTAAGAACATCTTAATTGCGAGTCAAAAGGTTCATCGACCTATTCGCGTCCCCTTGTAAGTTATCTTATTAAGGTCAGACGCGCTAACAGAGCTATGTGTTCTGAAGTATTAAGTGCTTCAAATTGTGCAGGTTTCCGAGGCGGTTTCATCTCATATAAAACTTACCTCAAATTCTGAATAATTTTCAAAATAAATGTTTGCATTGTGGAAATGCTAATGCACCTTATTTCTCATGTAATCCTATGCCACTGTTCAAGCCACAAATATGCATGAAGACCTACTTTGGATAATAAATATTGACCTGGAGCGCCTTCGAATGGAGTCTCTGTTCCCTCTCTAACCGAGATAAATACATTACCTTTTATCAAACTTTTCAGTGGTTTTAAGCACTTCTTTTTCAATCAAATTTCAACAATTCACAATCTACTTTGCGTTCACAATCAGGAAGTAACTCTGTTCCCACAATCCTCTTTATGATGTTCACAATCAATATCGGCGCAGCACTCTGTGACATAGTCCATCAATACCAGCATGGCTTCGCACAAACCAACCTATACCAGCGCGGAACAATATAAAGTAAATCTCACTCATTGCTTTTTCATGCAAACATAATGTAAAATAATGTGAGCAAAAACCAACAAATGTCTGCTCTAAAGGACTGGGAAATAAAACACTTCAAATGCAGTATGGAGATACACTTTCCAACTATGCTTTCACAATTATACAGCAAATGAGACAAGACCAGCGGATCTCACTCTTATTGATTTGATCCTCTCTACACACTCAAGAATCAGCTATACCAAGTACTCACACAAGGAATACTACTGGTACTGTCGACGATGTCCCACGACTAGCACCTCACAATGCAGACAATAAATTAACTAGGTGTCTTCTAGACTTGTGCATTATACTGGAATCTTAGGCCACGACGGACCCCTTAAGCAACAGAAAGGGCACATTCACACAAAAACTTCGAAAACTCAGCAAAACACTTGATAACATCACACTTCATCAAAATCTTTAGCCAAAGCAAAGCAAGTGCAGACCTTATTCATACTCACATGTCTGCTGCAAAGCAACAATGCTTGAACTCCTTTAATCTTCCAAACGAACCATGGGATCAGAATTTGGGATGTGTTTGGACAATTTCATATTAGGACTCCATAAGTCCCTAGCACTATGTCTAATTATTTCCTCTCCCCTCATGGGAGAAACCGACTCTATAACCAGATTAGGTGGGGCATTTCAGGTATGCTCTAAATGAGGTCTTTTTACCCTAACAAGGGATAAGAGGGGTTTAAATCACAATCAATCAAAATGTTAATTATAGTATGACCAATTTGTCCACACAAGGAAAACCCAAGTCAGGCTTCCACTTAGGTTAACATAGATGGTTTTCAAAACCAAGCAATAAAGGTACAGTATCACCACAGGATGGCCCAAATAATGGAAACTGTTTAGGCAAAATAACATTAGACAAACTACACATTCAATAAGAGCTATACAGAACAATAAAATAAGAACCTGATGTTCAGAAAACAAATGCTGACCTACTCTCCTATACATGAAGGCAATCTAGGAACCATCTAAGTTTGCTAATTAAGCAAAGGGAAATCCCCAAAAATAATAAATTACTAATTGATATGTGCTGGGCTACAAAATATGGGGACACAAATTTAAAAGGAAATAAAGGACAACAAAATCATAAAAATTAAATCAGAGCCAAAATCAAGTTAACTAACTCTGGCAAAAAGTAGGTAAAAATGCAAGATGTCAGCTTTTCAGAAGTTCAGTTAAGTGTCTTTTCATGGGCCAGTGGAAAATCTAAGTTCTCTCAGCAAGCAGTGGGGCAAGTGTAAAGGGGTCTGCACCTCTCAAAGTCTACAGGATCTCTCCTGTTCCAACTAACTAGGAATGGTAAATTAAAGTCCAAAGTGAAAGATGATTTCTCCATTGGTGACGCTGTATGGCTCAAAAGATTTCATTGTCAAATCATAGCACATCAAGCGACTGGAATCTGCAGCATCCAGACAAGTTCCCAAGAATGTCCCGAGAAGGCATCCATCTTTGCTCTCCTATACAACGTTTGCAATAAATTACAAATTGGGTTGGTCTTCACATTCTCTGTTTCTCAGTGGTTCATCCTCAAGGTCACTTTCTCAGGCTTTCTCTGAGTAACACAATATCACATCTTTTTCCAAAATAACATCATCTGGAAACAAATGACACATTAGCAAAAAAGAAAACAGCTTTCCCACATCCTGCAATACTGAGACCTAGCAAATCAATATGGCTAAGCTAAAGCAAATATAATGAAGGTGGTGCATTTTAGTCACTTCAAACAAAACACATATAAATGTTATATTCATAAATTCTTCATTAGTAAGTTACAGTAAAAAATAAAATAACTTGCTAATACATGTCGGTAAATATGATGGGGAACTACAATTTCTCAACAATTAGCATACAACATTTAAATTATACTGATCAAGAAATTCATTACTGATTCTATGAAAACTATTCTCTAGCATCATAAGAATAAGAAAACATATGAAATCAAAATAAATGTTTATACTTGGGTTAGAATGGCTATACCACATGCATCAAATTAGTACTCCTCAGCATTGCTTCATTTGTAAATTAAAATGTGCCGGTGCCCAAAGCTTTGCTCTGAAACATGCGGCTGCTGCATTTAAATGTGCGAGCACAGAGTTCAAAGGCAGCGTAACCCTGAAGCCATCTTGGGCCTGTTTCCTCGATTTACAGCCACTCCCTGCCCCTTCATCTCATCCTTTCAGCTCTCTGCTTTCTCCCTTTGTGATGCCTTTTCATTTTTCTCTTCCTCTGTCTTTCCGATTTGTGTCTTTGGCTCGCAGTGAATGCTTGAGGTAGAAAAATAAGTGCCGGCCCTCAAAACTAAGGGCAGGTGCCCCGCACCGGAAACCACTGGCTCAAATTAAGACTGCTCTACAGTGAATAGATCGTAACATTTGCTTTCAGTGCACCATTGTACAGTTACTGTGTTGGCAATTCACACAAGTTAATGTCAGTAAGTCACACATAGATCAACATTGTAATTTCAAAGGTCACAGCCAAATCACAGCTAGACCACAGTGTAAGCATATCCCTTATATACAGGGACTAAACAAAGTCAAAAGCATGCCTCGCCTAAGTACCTGTGAAGAGATAAGCTGGGTGCCTTTGTTTCCCCTCCTTTGCATTTAGGCATGAAGATTCCTATAGCTCCCATCCATGACACTCCAAATAAAGGATGCCTGGTGGCTACTTAACTTTGGCCTTTGTTATGGTTTCTGCCCGAATCTGCCTACACATTGCTGCTCGGAACGATAGAAGACAACGTTCAGTCATTGCTGAATGTGTCACAGTGTTTGAAAATTACACAGGGACAAGTTTAGCATATTTATATGGGGCTCACCCCTTGGCAGGTTAGGTGGCATCCACCCTATGAAAAGAGTGCCCCAAGTGCAGACGTGAAGATACAACTTGTAAATGTCCTTTGTGAATTCCCAAAAACTGTAATCTTAGACGTTTGGTCTAAACTTAGACCAAACGTCTAAGTTTACCTTTGTGAATCAAGCCCTGTGTTTTTACCTATACCCCAAAGCTAACTCCTAGCACTGTCCTATTCTCAAAAGAGCCGAATGATCTTGCTGCCTCTTACTGAGGTATCCTAAACTGTGTTCACCCCTATTCCTAGTGAGGTCCACTGGAAGTCATAACATAAATCCCAATAATAGGTTAAAAGATAGGGTGCTCCTGGCTGTTACTCTCATATATTTTTTTTATAGTACATCAGAGCAATTTAAAAGAACAAATATATTAATTCTAATAGCTTAAAATGTTGTTATGTTTTATCAAGACCAAATTAACTTTTAGGGCTCTCCATACTTACAATTTGCATTAGAGGTCCTTTCCTATGACCTAAAACATATCTACACAACCTAACGTAATCCATTTAGATGTTTTTTGTGCATTTATGATATACTACATTTTGTTAATTTTGTTAAGAAATATGTCAAATTTCATGCATAGAATGCATACCTGTAATAGAGATAAGACTTCACCTTGCAAATTCTTTTGCATTACCTTTTGAAGGTCTAAGTTTTAACCAAATAAAAACTGAAAGACAGTGTGAACACTGTCAATCTATATACACACCTCTACTGTTCAAAACATGTTTTTGAACAGGTATCAGGCCTTTAATATCCTGGCAAGCCATTGCAGAAACCTGACAAAGAACCTCAGAGATCTCTCTTTTCCATAGTGACTTTACATCAGAACTTGGAAAAAATGGAAAAAGGCTTAATCAGAGATAACCACTTCCTAAATTGCCAATTAGTGAATCTGCCACATGATGTGAGCCTCCATGACGACACTTTTGACCACAGTCTCCAGAAAAGCTGTATTAAATGCCATCTTCATGCTGGCTTCTCCACTTTTGCCTCAGGCACAACCACACATTCAGGGTATGCCATGTACTCAGACCACATTTGAGAGTGCACACCCCATTGGAGGGAAGCTAAACATACAGCTGTAAAAATAAAAAACAAGTTACACTGATGCATGAAATCAATGTATATAACCACAAATAGTTTACATAACAGAGGAGGAGGAAAGCAAAGTTATTTCTCTACCTCAATATACAAAATCTCAAAGCTGTTACTTCTACGTATCTCGCAGTGTTCAGTTCTCCTAAGCTATTCTCACTAAAAACAATTTATTCTAACACAAAGCACTTAATTTATATAACTAGAAATAGATTATATAACCCAGGAAGGGGTAAAAGATCGAAGTGACTTTTGTACCTAAATATACTGTAGTCTCAAAAATGTTACTTGAGTGTGTCTTAATTTTCAGTTCTTCTAATCACTTGTCAGATTAATTAATTCAGTATTTATAGTTTATTGTTTCTGCTTTCAGCCATACAATAATGGATACAACATTTAATAATTACATTAAAACACATAAAACATGAATCTCATATCTGACAGATCCAACCCATAAAGTGCAAAGGGAAACAGCTATCTGCCTTACAGCTGCTTTCCAATGTCCTGACAAAGCGAAAGTGCATAACAGTAGTTTAGCTATGGCTGAAAATGGTTCCACCAATTATTGCTATTTAAACGCAGTGCCATAATCAACCTCACGTCCCCTAACAGTATATATTCCTACAGATACCTAGTCAATTTTTCACAGTGACTGGCGATTCCCTCATACGTGGCCATACTGCCCATAGGTACAAAGCTATAGAGTTAAAAATATGTTCATCGTCAATTCATAAGACAACGGCACTACCCATCTAATACATTTAATCTTGTACAATCTAAAACGGGGCAGAAACATAAATTATGTTTTAAATGTAGGCTTTTTGTAACAAATCATAAAAAATAAAAAAATGTCAGTCAGTTAATTGATGTATGGGAACCATCCAGGAAGGAAACTTTGAGAGGGAGCTCTGCTTGCACAGAGATTCATTTGTTTCTGAGACTACGAGGAGTCTACGAAATATTCTTCTTCGAACCAGACATCTTGGCATGCTGTGGTAATTGATGACCAATAGATGCATGAGTCTTCCTGGTGGAAACTCATCCGCTGTTCAATTGTTCAGACTGCTGCAGCCAAGTGGTGTCTGATTGTCAGGGAGCAAGTTTTCCCTGTTACCTTTGCAGACCCGTAGCCTGCTCAGCATCTCCAGACCAAGCATGGCACAGCTTCAGGCCCGCTTCTACGCCCAGAACCAGAGGTGAGTGTGGAAACAGAGAGAAATGGGTTAGGGCTGAAAATATTGAAAGCACAAGGGAGTTTACTGAGTGGAGACACCTAATGGCAAGGCTGATGCTGAGACTATGGGCGGAACTCACAGAGTTTTTATATAACTCTGCAGAATTCCGCAGGCTCAACTCCACTAATTCCACCCACCACTAGTACTCTTACTCGGGCAGCTGACATGACCTGTGTCTTTCAGGGATTTTAGGTACATTGTTGCCTTTGGGTTCATCACCACTCTAACCAGTATAACACTGGTTTTAGGGCTGCTACTTCCGCAATTGGTGTGAAGCTGAGCTCAGCATAAAGTGCTAGCAGGGGAGTGCCAGGGCCCAATCTTAATAGGACCGTAGGAAAGTTGCTTCCAGCCACTTGAAGTGGGAATAATTCCCGTTTCACTACAGTTAAGCCCCTTAAAGTGCTGCTGTTACTGCCTTCTGCTTATAGATTTGGGGGATGGTACTGATAATCTGGGCTCCTGACTTGTGCTTACATTTTAGAACTGCCCTGGAGGTCTGGCTTAAAACTGTAATTGCCATCATAATGTGATTCTTCCAATGGAACTTCTCGGTATATCATATCCCCAAATAGTCATATGGCTTGACACATTCAATGTGTTCCCCATTAGACTCCTCTTGAAACAATAACTAAACATTCCCCTGAAGTACACCATATGTAAATTTCCTTATGTCCATGGTATGCCAATCAATATTTTTATTTAATTTTAGTATCTGAATTCTGATAATAAATCCAAAGTTCCCCCTTTTAATTATAACATCAATTCTATCTTACTCTCTAGGGTAAACACTATTTCAAGTATTGCCCACTTTATGTATAGCTTTGAACCCTAAAGTGGGTGGGAAGCTTTGTGGTTAATTTCTTTTGTCTTATTTTGCTTGTCTGTTCTTGCATACAATTGTATGTGTAGTCATTCCTATGTAGATTGTTTGACATGAACATATCAGACGACATATCACATGACAGAGTTCAATTGGTGTGTTTTCTTTGCTCTGAAATGCTCCCATTTTGGATTTTGACACTGGTAGTTGATCCAGTCAATGCTCACAAACTGCAATATCTGGCAAACCTTATTAAACTCCATGGAGAAGTTTGCATCACTGATCTTACTCTTGGTCTAGTATTAACCAAGAGATACTTCAGATATAAAGCACATTGGAAAGCAATACAAGGGTCAGGCATACCTCATTTCCCTGTCCTTAAAATTCTACAGTGTTTTACAGATGTGATTAGCGAAGGGATCATACGTTGTCACTAATGTTATTATTTCTTCTTGTGATGATTGTATTGTTTCTGATAGGGCTCCGCACAGAGTGTTCAATGTTCATTTAAGGCTCAGTTGACCACTCTTCTTGGATATTTTCTCTGTGTTAGTTTTTGGTGTAGATTATGATTGTTCTAAAGAACTCCCCAGTGACACTAGAATTCAGCAAAATCTTGAATGCTAACCTAATGGAGAGGTATCTTTTAAGGCTTGTTGATGAGATGACCGTGGTACAATAAAAGAGTATCTGTCTGTGGCCTTATGATGTGCCAATGTTTTTAAACCCTTATAATAGGTCACAATTTTCAGATTTAAGAAGGACTTTTCATCCCTGCTTATGACCAAGTAAAATCGAGATGTGGATCATATTTATTTAGCCATTATGCAAAATGTATCTAGAAAACTCTTCGTTCACAAAGACAATGTTAATGAGTTGCTCTCCATAGATGCTAACCATGCTGAGAGCCGCCGTAGCTCCCATGAAAGTCTTGAGATCAGCAACTGTAGACTTTTCACACTTAAAGTAGTTACTGGTTAGGGTATGTTCTAAGCAACGTAAAACAAAAGCGGTGTTAGTGTCATAAAACCACTCCAAATGTGTTAATACACCTTCAGTTGCTTTCAGATTGAACATTTGATCCATATTAGTATACAATGCTTCTGTGTCCAATGCCATTAATATTTGTTTTGTGGAATCAAATTCTATTTTCTTTAAATAATTCAAAATGGTAGTATTTACTGCGATACATGTTTGGATTCATAACTGATTCTCTTTGAGAAACTATTTAAAAATTGGTTTCAGGACTAATACAATATCATAGGATGGCGGGGTTAGGGGAAATTTGTTTTTATGTATCTTTATCAAAATATAAAATATTGGAATCATAGGATTAGTCTCCACTGAATATTCTGCGACTTGTTTGTCTGTTGAGCCCTTCTGGAGGGCATTATGTACCAACTCTGAGAGGATTCCATGAAGTTCCCGGTACCATACACCTCATGGGAGAGTAATTCTTCCTATCACCTTATAATTGCATAGATTCTTGTCTTTAAATGTCTATACATGTCAATAGCTATAACCACAATAGTTCCCCCTTTGCGGTTTTATTATTACATTACTATTGTTAGATCTGAATCCATTTATAGAAGGCCATTTTTCTTTTTTCAAGTTTGAATGCTAAATGATATCAGCAGAGTCTAATCCCTCATTTTTTTAGCAAATCCTGCTAAAAAGTAGCGACATCTAGGCCCACGACAGACCACAATTAGATTGTTTTCCCAAACCTGTAAATGACACAGAATAGAGTTTATGCTAGTTTGTAAACATTAAAGTGAGTTAATAACTGCTTGTCCTTCCTAGCCCTGAGCCCACTGGGGTTCCCTGATTATCTTGAGCCTCCTACCTGACCATTGCTGAAAGAATACAGTTGTGTTTTTTCATACCTCTGTGATCCCAGCTCCCTTCTGCCTTGGGCATTACATCTTTGTCTGTTTGCACCGCATGGAGAGGACGAGGCCAGGAGTTAGAGAAGGCGGTGGGTTGTGATCTTGTTCTTTCAGCATTCCGATAATTTCTGTCTCTCATTATTTTTATTCAAAGGGTATCAATTGGTTCCCACAGTGTTGTGGGTTATGGAGTGTTTTATCTTTTCTAGACTCATCACTCCTGGAAGATGTCAATAATGCACTTTACTCAATTTGGTGTGAGGAGTCATTGATGGCAAAAATATATATTTTTTTGCTTTTCAAATTGACTTTTGGTAACTTAAAGTTATCCTCGTGTACGACGTTGTACTAGACGCAGACAAAGATAAATACCATTGCATTCTAGATTTCAGTTTGGATAGCTCACACTTGAACATTCTAATTACACAGCTTTGAAGCCCTTAAGCTTCCTCAATTAATATTGTACTGTTCAAAATGGCAGTGATTTTGTAATAGCATTGAACCATTAGGGCCTCCTAGTTGCTAATAAGTGTTGGTATTGGCCTGCTGCTTTATGTTATTCATCAAATAATTGTTCTTGCTCATTTATGTGTGAATTAACAGCAAAACATGTTCAAGAGGTGGAGGAATCGTCCATCCAGAACTGAGACACTTTCAAATGCACGCATCAATATTAATTCAAGTGTGTGTCCTGCTGTATGTCTAGATACATTTATATTTTGGATAAACCTTGGCAGGTTCATATTTTCAATAAGCCCTTTTGTTGTCAGTCTATTGCGTTGTGTTGAAATTGCTGACTTGAGCAGGTCATTCAGGAATTTAGGCTTTTAATGTAATGGTCAGTAGTCTGTTGCAGTGACAAGGGTAATATACGAACGAGTTAAATGAACATATTGCAATCAACCCTTTCCATTAGTTTTTATTTCACTTATTTTTTTTTAAATGCTCAAACATGCCATGTTTCAAACTACACAATTACAAATGAATACAAAAAAAAAGATAACGAATAAAGTTTAACATCCATATCGTGAACCATAAACTACAATACCAACTAGTTCAGATGTCATGCTCTATCTGTATAGCCAAAAATGGTTATCAGCTAATGGATCATGCATTAGCCATTCTAGTCAGTGTCGGTTTCTTCTCGAGGGCAGGGGAGCGTCGCACCCCCCGCCTGCTGCAAACTGCACAGGAAAAAAATACAATGGCAATAAAATGATTTCATCGCAATTGAATTTTTTCCCCGCAGCGTGCACCAGCCCAGAATCATGCTGAGCGTATTCTCTGCTGCCAGCAGCAGAGGACTGACCGCTTCCGGCAGCAGAGAACTGGAGCAGTGCCAGGCAGCGACGCTCCAAAGGGCGCATGTCATTTTGGCAGGCTGCTTTGCGCCAGCCAAAGTAACCTGTGCACTTTAAAGCTCTCCACTCAGCTGTCTAAGACAGCAGGGTGGAGACCAGACACAGGCCTTCAGGGCCTGAAGGAGCATCCAGCCAGGACGCTTCATCCAATCCAGGCACTTCTTTCATGCTGGTTATCAGCATGAGAGCAGCACCTGGAATGGTTAAGAGAGCTCTTCTGGCATAGGAGAGCAGAATCACACAGTGGAGGAGGTGCAGCCCCTCGGTAAGTGCCTGAATTTTTTTTTTTAATCTGTAATCGTGGTGTAATGTTAGGTACGTGTGTAGTGCATGTAAATGTGTAGTGCATGTATGTGTAGTGCTTGTGTTATAGTGTTATTTGGCCTTTAGGACAGGGAGGTGGTTTACGTTGGGGTTTTTAAGGAGGGCGTGTTTTTTCTTTCATTTTTTTTGTTTTTTTGCGAAGTGGTGGGGCACTTCACTCACCCCACCACTTTAAAAAGGTACAAGCCGCCACTGATTCCAGTACCTTTTCAGATTGAACATTTTCCCTCCTGCAGCTTTCCAATAGGCGGTTTAAATTTGAAAGCCATTCCTTAAAGAGCTACTCAATGCTTATTCGATGGTAATTTTCATTTAGCCTGCATACAAATCTTTTTGCCCTGTTTTCAGAAGCTTGCATCTGTTTAAGTTAAATCGACTGTTCTTCAGTATGCACTACTTAGATATAAAGGTCTTGAAAAGACCATTTCATTCATTTGTAAAATCTAATTTCTAGTCTGAAGCAATAAAGTGCTCGTCTGTAAATAGTTCAAATGGCTTCAGTGACTTGTCTAAGTGTCAAAAGATAAGTTGGAATCAAAGATTGTCCCCAAATTTCTGACCACTGGATATGGCGAATGTGCTAAGTTACATAGCTAAAATCAGTATTGTCTTGATTAAGTCAGAAAGCAAAATTTCAGTTTTGCTGATATTATTCAGTACGTTACATCTCTCAGGAATTGATGAGCTGCAATGAATAAAGAGAAAGTACACAAGAGTTGGAGTGTTCTAAACAGGCAAGGTCAACAGACTAAATCAAGACAACTATGCCTCTTGTTTATCCCTATTAGAACCACTGATGCCAACCAATGTATTCCCTTTCTCTTAGCACAAATTAAAAAAAAAACACACAGCCTTTTTTCTCTGACATGAAGCAAGCCTTACAATGCACACATGTAGAAGGAAAACAACATCTACCTAGATCCAGTTTGAAATTGGCAACTATGGGGGTTATCACAACTTTGGAGGAGGTGTTAATCTGTCCCAAAAGTGACGGTAAAGTGACGGATATACCACCAGCCGTATTACGAGTCCATTATATCCTATGGAACTTGTAATACGGCTGGTGGTATATCCGTCACTTTACCGTCACTTTTGGGACAAATTAACACCTCCTCCAAAGTTGTAATAACCCCCTATGACTTTAAAGTCCTGAGAGGGAATAAGATAGGATGGTACCATTCATTCCCCGATGATAAGCACACCAAAAATGCATCTACTCTTTTGCTGTCTTTTGAGAAGGAGTGGCTTACCCAGACAAGAATGAAGGGCAACTCCTTAATCATTAAGCAGCCCTCTTGTAACAACCCTGGATGCAAACTCAAAACCAACAAGCAGGTCTGGATTTGAAAACATAACTCAGAGAACATTATTACTAGAAGGGGTGGGCATGCCTCTGTGCTGAAATGTGGTGGTGTGTTTACTCCATTTCCAGATACAAGATATATTCTATTAACAACTGGAGTGGTGGTATTCTAGATGAATATCCCTCTTGAAATTGTCTGTCTTCTCAAACTCCCAGCCCCCATTTAGACCGATGAAAAGAGACACATTCTGAAGATTCCTTGACCAGGAATATTCTCCAAAACTGTGCTCTTCCTTGGGGCCTTAACAAATTGCCCTTTTTTGAGGCACTCTCCCAGTCCTTTCCACAGTACCTTTTTAAGTCGAGTGGAAGGCTAAGAATTTAGAACTCTGTCTGAGAATGGTATCTGCACCAGTAATTTGATTCTGCAACCCTCTAGAGTGACCTTGAAAAACATGTTCATAATCTTCTGGCGTTTCTGTACACTAGAAGAACCTTTCCCTCATAATCATTTACCCAGCAGTCACAGACATTGGAAAAGAGATTTAATCGAGGACCTAACTACAAACCTGCTCTTCCTTGGGCACCACCTTTGAAATGAGGACTGGAAATGGAGCACAAATGTAGAAGGTGACGCATAGTAGTGCCCAAATTACTGGCAATAGAACCTTGAAATCTAGGTTCTAATAGTGGCTTCTCTACTGACCACTTCATCTCCATGTACCCTAAAAAGTGTAATTTAAACATGTGTATTGCAAAACTCTAACTACACTGTGATGACTATTACTGCTCTAACTGTATAATTTGTTATACTGGGGAGCTTTGTAAGAGTAGATGTTTGTGCTCTCCAGCCACCCTCCCAACCTGCTTCTTGAATTTGAGATGTACTATCCCCAAGCTTCTGCAAGTTATGCTGTTGTCACCAAACAATGCATTTAGCATTCAGCCAGTAACTCCTTTTTAGCTAATAATTAAGAGATGTATTCTTCCACCTTCAAGGCTATCAAGATAGATGCAATTTCAGCAAGGACTGCAACACATAATTGTCATAAATCCACTCTTGAAATTCTAGATTAATCCCTGAGTTCTTTAAAAAAAAAAATCCACGTTTTCTTAAAGGAGAAACTTCATCAAATATTTTAGAGGAGCTTTCTGCTAAGTTTCGTAATTTTTTCCTGCCTGAATATTATGTAGAAAATCTGATTCAGAACTGTTTTAAATCCCTCCGCAGGTGGGAAATCACATCTTTGACTGGTTGTATGCCAGGATATCGACCACAAAAATAGTCCTGAAAAAATATTGCAGCAAGGACATTGACACCAAAAACATCATGAGGGTGAGAACATATAGGTAAGAATAGGTTTAATATTCCTAACTCTATGTCCTCAGACCTTGAAAATGTATGTCATCAAGGTTCATATATGTGGAGATTAAGAAAGTAAATCTAGACTTATCTATACATACTTATTTCACAATATTTTTGTTGTCAATATTGTTACTTAAATAGTTTTGCAGCAGAATATTTAGGACTTGTTGTTCTAATAGCATACCTTGTTGAATTCCTGATGCAATGGCAGTTTGAGAGCAGACGTCTGTCTCTGTCTGAATTTCTGAAACAGGTTCGTGCTGATGGAAAGCGATTTAGTGGATAGAAAATGTAAGTTCCCTTTAAGGAAATTCATTATTGTAGCAGCCCTGTCCTCATTTATGTACTTTCCATCAGGACCTAATTCAGAGGTATCAAGGGGTTCCATTTTCTGGCTAGCAATATTTGAAGGGGTTTAGGATGACACTAACAAAGAATGTATCTCAGAAATAAACAAATATATATTTTTTACATTTCTTTCCATTCCCCATAGTCCCAGTAAGCATGTGGTCTAGTAATACTTATTCTGGGTTTCCCCCATTAGGATATTTGAATCGGTACCTTTCACATTCTCTTTAACATAAAATGATACACCCATACAGGTGAGCTGTTGTGATCCATCCACCACTGGAAAACGTCTAGCTTATCAAGACTTTAGTTACCAAGTATAGTGGAGCAGAGACTATAGGTAACTGCAATAGTTAAAGGATTGTTGTAACCGGAAACATGAAGCTCCCACACCCCACTGGGCCCAAGAGGTGGGACCTTCGAAGTGAAAAGAAACTGGTTAAAGCTGCAATTCAATCAACAGGTTACTAACATTTTTAATTATTGTTCAGTTTGATAGGAGTCAATAATGAGATTTATTGTTATCGTTTTCAAATTTTTATTTAATACATTTTAGTAGTTAGATATTTATTAGCATATCATAAGTACTTTAAGGCTCCCAATTGTTCATTTTTACTGTTTTTTACAAATGGAAACTACTGAAATTGTGCATTTTTGTGAACGAATCTCCATGCTGTTTTTCATGAATTCCAGGCAAAATCTGAGCAAATAGAAAGATGGGGAGTTCCAAAACAGGATCAGATTTCCTTAATTACAGGCATAAGTTAACATATATTGGTAGTATAAAGCTAATATGCACATATGGCTGTGTAGTGTTATGTTATATGCCAAATTTGCTAAAACACAACAGGCTTCCGTGTATAAGTGTGTGTCTAAGAGTTAAATAAATGTACCATTTTACAAATACATTTATTCTCAAAACACAAAATAATTATGGATAACTGCCAATAAGATGGGCAAAAAATAAATATGGATAAATACAGATGGAAATGTAAAAAATACATACCCCATAAAACCAAGAGCCCTTATCATATAATTGCCAATACAATTAGAAAATAAAACGTGAAGCAAATTTCATTACAAAATCGTATTCTAAAATAAATATAATAGAAAAGGAGTAACAGCAGAACTCATAAAGAGTTCAAAGTTTGACAGGTGAAAGCATAAAATCTGTAAAAAAAACTTCCAATAAAGATAGGTTCGAGAAACTTAGTAGAGTCTCAGAAAAGCATAAATTCAAAAGTAGAATCAAAAGTATTTCCCAGAATGAATCTGAAAAACATCAGCAAAGAGTCTGGGTCAGAATGTATCAGAGCCAAAGTGCTCTCAAGAAAGTCTGTGAAACCGATCTAGGAAAAAGCCTTAATCTCTAGTCTCGGAGCACACATTTATAAGTCAGTAAAATGAAACCTTCTACAAAGACTCGTGAAGATAGCTCATTGTCTCAACTAACAGGATGACAATATTTTCTTGGGAACAGGACAACTTCCATCAATTTAGCAAACTTAAAAAAGCATGTCCCAAACACAAGACACATTTAACCACAACACATAACACAATTATTAATTTGGTTTGATTCTTTCAGCACTTTTTTCTATGAAACAAAACAAATCAAGGTGAGTACAAGGTCAAGGTGAGTACAGTACATTTCTCCATGAGATCACTCCCATTCTTACACACCTCTACTGACAGGCTCTATTCATAAAGAAACCAACTTTATAAGATTAAACTTTCATTTCAACACTTTATTGTATTTTAGGTTGGCCAATTGGGAAATCAAGCTAAATCCCAACACAACACTCCATTCACACAGCTGTTGCAAGAATGTTTTGGTGTCATGAAAAGATTTAGACTTATGACAATAACACAGGTCAGAGCAAAGCAAGTAAGACAGGAAGGAAGGAGAAAAAATGCTTTTGTTAATGTTTGAGGTGAAACACATCTTAATGAAAAACTCTATATGCAAAGCCATGTTTTAAGCAGCAGTCAGTTAAGGCCTACATGACATATTGTACGTAATAATTTTGCTAATCTTTAATAAGTAAAAATGCTTCCACAACCCCCAGCCTGATGGTTTGTAACCATTGCAAAGTGTTATTAACACATGAATTCAGAGTTTACTCTCATTCTCATTTGAGTCTCTTCTCTTTCTTTTCAAGTATTTCTTTATTTTAGCCTATTGCATTCCCTGTTAATTTAGTCACTTAATTCTAAATCTTTCTTTATTCTTTTATTCAAATCTCTGTTTTTCTTCTTTAGCAACCTAGCTTGACACATTGACAGGAAACAAACTACTTCTATTAATATGGGTACAAATAGGGCTTTGAGGAGTCGTCCTCCTGCTGTTTTAATCCTGTTTGCTATTGCAAAAACTCCTTCGGGCTAAACCAGTGGACTTTAGTCTAGGAATAGTCATTTTCTTTCCATACACATCTTCTTTTCTCAATACATTCTTCAAGATATCATCATTTTTGTTAGCAGTACATGCAAAATGTATTCGCCACTCCTCTACCATAATGATAAAAGTTTTGTCTAGTGGATTCATTAAGCAGGTTAGATTGTTCTCGTAGGCCTTAGCAGTGTTTATAGGAAGTAGAGGTCTGAAATAATGCCAAACTGTTTCCATTCTTTTGCCTGTGGGTCTAAATTCATGCCTTTCAGTAATGTTACTTTTGAAAGAATCATGTCAAAGTTAGAATAATAGTATTCACAGTGTCGATGCCTATATACTAAGCTAAGCAGAATACTGCATAATATAGCATAAGAGGGAGGAATGTGACGGTATGCCACCTCCTCATCAGCCGACAAGGGCAAGGGTACACACACATAATAGTCTCCCACAATCAATAGCTCGCGTATACCGTTGAACTAACCTAGAATAAACATGTGTTGAAAAAGCTTCTACCATTGAGGCTTTTTACTCACCCTCATCTATCTCAGGTTTAGATGTTGTGTTAGTGAATGAAGATATACATTTCTCAGTCTCTGGTGTAAAGTGTATCATTAATAATATTGCTGTAGCTAATGAAACTTTCAGTTAAAACAAAACACCTAGAACAAACTTGCATCTATTTCTGGTAAGAATACTCATGTTTATGAAGTCAGATTTTTTTCAATAAGCATTCTCTCCACAGATATAATCGGCTCCATCTTTAGGAGGGTCATCTTCTTGCAAAATTTGCCACGTTACACACTATAATTCAAAAACATGTTCACATTACTATTCCCTACAGGTCTTCTTATGCCTTGAATTAATCTATTAAACACACACAACTTTTCCTTGTGTCTCTTGTCTAACTTTACTCAAGGAATAGTCATTTTCTTTTTATACTCATCTTCTTCTTTTCTCAATACATTCTTCAAGACGTCATCATTTTTTATAGCAGTACATGCAAAATGTGTTCTCCACTCCTCTAACATCATGATAAAGGTTTTGGCTAGTGGATTCATTAAGCAGGTTAGATTATTATTGTAGGCCTTAACAGTGCTTATAGGAAGGAGAGGTCTGAAATAATTCCAAGCTGTCTCCATTCTTTTGCCTGTTGGTTCATGCTTTTCATTAATGTTACTTTTGAAAGAATCATGTCAAAGTTAGAATAATAGTATTCAAAGTGTTGTTGCCTATATACCAAGCTACGCAAAATACTGCAAGATATAGCATAATAGGGAGGAATGTGGTGGTATGCCACCTCCACAGCAGCCAACAAGGGAAAGGGTGTACACTCATAGTAGTCCCTCACATCAATAGCTCATACATACTCTTGAACTAACCTAGAATAAACAGATGTTGAATAATCTTCTTTCACATTATCTACAATTGATGGGTTTCACTCACCCTCATCTATCTAAGGTTTAGATGTTGTGTTAGTGAATCAAGATATAGATTTCTCTGTCTCTGGTGTAAAGTGCATCAGCAATAATATCACTATAGCTAATAAAACATTTGGTTAAAATAAAACACCTAGAATAAACATGCATCTATTTCTGGTTAGAATACCCATGTTTATGAAGTCAGATTTTTTTCAAAAGTGATGAGTATAACAGCAAAGCCAATGTATCAATTTCAATATCCAGCAACTCTTCATTATTTTATTTTCTTCTTTCAATTTATGTTAGTTCCTTGCAGTTTTATTTACAGAAATCTTCTTGTAGTCTTCCTTAACCCTACTCCGTGTTCGTCTAAAATGTAATTCATACTCTTCTTCTGCTGCCTCAGGCCTATGTACTCTTAATTCTTGTGATCAAATCTCAGTGTATTAACATAGTTCATTTAATGAGCTTCTCAGTGACCATCTCATCTATGGTCAGGACAACCTCAAGGTGGTTCAGGTAGTTACTCTAGTCAAGCAAATCTGATATAGGGGTGTTAGCACTTGGGTACCATAATAAGTCTTTTCAGGTGCTGAATATCTTCAACAAGGTACTCTAGCTGTTTCGGATCTTCAGAGTGCTTGTCGATCTCCTTCTGTATCACTGGTACTGCTTGATTCTGTCACCTCTGTAATTGTCAGAGGTATTGAATCAATTCATGCATTCAATTTCAATTTCAATGCCATTCTGTGAGATGTCTGACTAGTGGATTGCTTCACCTGATTGTAAATCTTCACCCCTCTCTTCTTGTTGTTGTACATAACAAACTTGTATAACTTGTAGAATTTGCTGGGTACATTCAACAGTGTTCTTGATTCTGGCTCAAAGAACCCTATTTCGTCATACAGATCTCTGGTTCTCTGGGTGTGCAAACAATGCACCCAGTTTGGCACTATAGCACATTTTACAACTGTGTTAATGATTAAAATCACCGGGTAAGGGCCTTTCCACCTTGACTCCAGACAGGATTTTCTCACATGTTTCTTTTTGAGTACCCAGTCCCATGGGCACAAATCGTGGCACTGTTCTTGATGCAGATTTATAGTGGCAGTTTCAACATGTCGAGAGACAGAACACACTCCATCAGCCAACCCTTTGCTGTACTTAAGTACCATATTATCTCTTATGTTCCCCTGTGCATTTGCAGTTACAGCAGGCAATGTCATGGCTCTCCTCCTAAGGATCACATGAGTGGATAACCATTCTTTCTATCAGGTATACATTGAAGACTCATCAGTACCAGGGGCAAAGCATCAAGCAATTTTAATGAAGTAGATGAGCAGGCTTTTACCAATCGGGATTTAATTGTACTATTGATTTGTTATGTTATAGGTACTTTTATAGCTCACAATTACCTGGAGGTGGTGCTGCCTCTGTCGCAAAGTTCTGAAAAGCCCTACTGATTACTGAAAAGCCAGATTTTTAAATCCTTCCTGAAGGATAGAAGATCGGTCATGGATTTGATGTGTAAAGAGTAAGTGTTCCACAATTTATTAGTACACACAACAAAGCTTCCCCAGTCCCATAAGGAGTGTTTGAACTTAGGGACTACAGCAATTGAGCATAGGCGCCTACTAGGACAGTACCACTTGAAACTGTCTTTCAGATACTCTGAGTCTATATCATGAAGTGCTTTGTGGGCAATTCGTAGGGCCTTGAAGACTATTCTCTGTTTAATAGATAGCCAGTGAAGCTTCCGCAGCTCATACAATGATGGCACAATATTTCTGAATGAGCTCTAAATCTAGGATTGAACCAGTTCCGTCTAAATGACCTAACCATCGCATCTCTGCCTAAATGTGTAGGAAATGTGGAAATGTCGTGTCATAGAGGATAATAAGCTGTCTGGTGACACTAGTCTTCCATCTGTCATTTGCATTCTTCCCACATCCTGCTCGAATCCAACCCTGTTGTTCTGCTTCTGTGATATTTTCTTGCAAAGTTTTTAATTCTTCTCATGTGTCAGCTATAGACATCAACATGGAAAAGACAGTGGGGGTCATTCCGGCCGGGGATGCGGGAGCACCGCCAACAGGCTGGCGGTGCCCCGCAGGGCATTCTGACCGCGGCTGTTTGGCCGCGGTCAGACCAGGAAAACTGGTGGTCTCCCGCCGGTTTTCCGCTGCCCTGGGAATCCCCCATGGCGGCGCAGCTTGCTGCGCCGCCATGGGGGATTCCGACCCCCTCACCGCCATCCTGTTCCTGGCGGTTCCGACCGCCAGGAACAGGATGGCGGTGAGGGGGGTCGTGGGGCCCCAGGGGGCCCCTGCAGTGCCCATGCCAATGGCATGGGCACTGCAGGGGCCCCCGTAAGAGGGCCCCACTTTGAATTCCAGTGTCTGCTCAGCAGACACTGGAATTCGCGACGGGTGCAACTGCACCCGTCGCACCTTCCCACTCCGCCGGCTCCATTCGGAGCCGGCTTCCTCGTGGGAATGGGTTTCCCGCTGGGCTGGCGGGCGGCCTTCTGGCGGTCGCCCGCCAGCCCAGCGGGAAAGCCAGAATGGCCTCCGCGGTCTTTCGACCACGGAGCGGCCCTATGGCGGTTCCCTCCAGGCGGGCGGCTCCCGCCGCCCGCCGGGGTCTGAATGACCCCCAGTGTCTTCTTGAAATTCATCTGTGAATGTTTAATGAAATGTACAAGTCACAATTGCACAAAAGGGTGCCACTTTGTCGGCATTTCTTGTGCTGACTACAACATAACCATTGTCTCTCCTTTGTGCTGCACATTTTATAACAGCAATTTCACTTGGTAGTTTTAAAGCCTACAGGAGCTTTCTCACATGCTCACCATTTTGTACAGGTTAACTGGAGGATGTCATGAAACCTCTTGTGATCATAATTGACAAAAGTGTTAGACCACACCAACACCACATTAACTAGCTGTAAATATAGACACTGCCATTTGGGATGTTAAGCTGCAAGCTCTAGCAATTAACTTTGCAATTTGTGCTAAGAAAACTCCTTGAAGCCTCTAAAAACACTTGCATTGTGCAGAAAACATAAGCAGCTCTCAAGGTAGCATGAGCTATCTACAAAACGGACATAATCAGGACTTATCAAAGGCTTATTTTTTATATTGTGTCTTGGCTTGGTGCATACATCTGTTACATCAAGGCAGTCATGTTCAAATGTATCTGATGCTCCACTTTCAGGCAGTGGTAGCAAAGTACTTGGATTCAAAATCTGACATCTCTTAAGCATCACATTCTTGGACACCAAAACCTGCTGCTCATACTTAGTGAACCTTGAACTGGTCATATATTAGGTTCTGGTCTGGTAAGCAAAACCTCCACCACATGAGGGACCATGACAGTTTAAGGATGTCTCATCGCTATGCTTTCACATCTCTTGAGGCTTGTGCTGACCACTGCTACTGATTTTCACAAACGAGACTGTCCTGTGGCAGCACAGTCTAAGGTGATTGACAAATAGGCTGCAGGTCTCCTTGGATCTCCATGTAACTGAGTAAGCACTGAGAGAGCACATCCCTCCCTCTCACTCCAAAACAGTGTAAAGCTCTTTGAATAATTAGGCATCCCCAGTGCCTGAGCATGACAGAGACTTTCTCTCAGCTCTAGAAAAGCTTTTGCTGTTGCATTTTTGATCTTTCGAGGGACTTAATCGCTCACTGCGGTCGACAGACCACTGGACTCAGTAAGTAGTGTGGAAGAACCATCAACAAAATTTCACCAACACTCCAAACAATTTAGGCACCATGACCAATGTGGGCACGGCAGGAAAACTCCAATCAGGAATAAAGTTAAAAGATTTATTACAAACACAAGTTCAAAGTGAGGAAAACAATACACACAACCATCTCATAAAGATACATAATCACCATGGGTTGCCCAAGGTGTCGAAATACATTTAGGCAAACTAATATTGTTAAAACTAAGCATTCAAGAAGAATTTGATATAACATCAATAAGAACATCTAAGACACTGATATACCACATTGCTCAGAATTTAAAGTTATTAGTCAATTCAAATTTAGCAGAGTCAATATTCTTTGGCTGGACACAGGTCAACTCTAAGGCCAACTAAAACACATGCGGGCAAAATACAAAAAGTACAAAAAGAACAAAAATAATTTGGAAAAAGGTAATCTTGATGTGCAGGTCACTAACCAAATTAGACAAAAGGTAAGTAAAAAGTTATGAGTCGTCTGAATGGGGAAAATAAAAAGGATTTCTAAATCTAAATTGGGCTTTTCATTGGTAAAGCCAAATGGCAGAAAGGAAGATATCACTCCAAGGGTACAGCATTCAGGAAATCTTATTAGCAAGACATTAGGATCAACAAGGTATCTGCAAGCTGCTGGGTATACATAGGTCTGCTCAGCAAATGGCTGCAGTCTACTATATTTGACCAGGACTGCCCCAAAATTATAATGTCCATCAATATTTTAAACTTCACAAAATATTCTGATTGACCAAAGGTATCAGTTCATGTCATGTTGAATAGACATCACCCAAAAAGAAATACCAGTATGAATTCAGATTGAAACAATCCAATTTCTTCCCAGCTCTTTCATGGGAACATCTCACTTCCGTGTGAATCTGAACATGTTTGAAACAAATGTATACAAACTCAGTCCATGTTCCTGCAATGTACTGTTTTCAAGGGCAAAAGAATGCATCTTTCTAGGTTTAAACAATAAGGTCCACTGCAAAAGATTTCTGCTTCTCGTGGGAACAAAATCAGAAAGAAGACTTCACATTATGAAAAAATAATAATTCTACTTTTACGTAACTGCAAAATGCAAGATCTGCAGGCCTATGCTAACAGGCAGTTCAGGCTGGACTGTTCCCATGGGGAACAGGGTCAAGACTGATTTGCATATGCTGGGTCCAAACTGGAATGGCATGGCAAGCAAAAAAAACTGATGGATGAAACCCTGACCTGTGACTTGGGGTGAATGTTCGATTAGCTCTGCATTCTGTCCATCTTCTCTTGTTTTTGCTTTTGTCGCCCCAAGTGGGAAGGGTATGCCCAGATGTGGGTCCCGTGCTTGCTATGCCACCAGATTCAAGCTTGCATGGCTGATTAAGGGTGATACTCTCCAACCGGTTCCAGGATGCTTTTTTCTGGTCCAGGGACGAACTGGCTTGGCAGTTTGGGCTGGACTGTTCCCATGGGGAACAGGTTCAAGACTGATTTGCATATGGCTGGGTCCAAACTGGAATGGCATGGCAAGCAAAACAAACTGATGGATTAAACCCAGATCTGTGACTGGGGGTGAATGTTTTATTTGCTCTGCATTGCGTCCATCATCTGTTGTTTTTGCTTTTGTTGTCCCAAGTTGAAAGGGTATGCCCAGAAGTGGGTCCTGTGCTTGCTATGCCCCACATTCAAGTTAGCTTGACTGATGAAGGGTGATACCCTGAAACCGGTCCCAGGATGTTTTTTTCTGGTCCATGGAGGACCTGGCCTGGCAGTTCGGTGCTGGACTGTTCCCATGGGGAACAGGTTCAAGACTGATTTGCATATGGCTGGGTCCAAACTGGAATGGCATGGCAAGCAAAACAAACTGATGGATTAAACCCAGATCTGTGACTGGGGGTGAATGTTTTATTTGCTCTGCATTGCGTCCATCATCTGTTGTTTTTGCTTTTGTTGTCCCAAGTTGAAAGGGTATGCCCAGAAGTGGGTCCTGTGCTTGCTATGCCCCACATTCAATCTAGCTTGACTGATGAAGGGTGATACCCTGAAACCGGTCCCAGGATGTTTTTTTCTGGTCCATGGAGGACCTGGCCTGGCAGTTCGGTGCTGGACTGTTCCCATGGGGAACAGGGTCAAGACTGATTTGCATATGGCTGGGTCCAAAATGGAATGGCATGGCAAGCAAAAAAACTGATGGATTAAACCCAGATCTGTGACTGCGGGTAAATGTTTGAGTTACTCTGCATTCTGTCCATCATATGTTGTTGTTGCTTTTGTCACCCCAAGTGGGAAGGGTATGCCCAGACATGGGTCCCGTGCTTGCTATGCCACCAGGTTCAAGCTAGCCTGGCTGATGAAGGGTGATACCCTGAAACCGGTCCTAGGATACTTTTTTCTGGTCCATAGAGGACCTGGCCTGGCAGTTCTGGCTGGACTGTTCCCATGGGGAACAGGGTCAAGAATGATTTGCATATGGTTGGGTCCAAACACGAATGGCATAGCAAGCAAAAAACTGATGGATTAAACCCAATTCTGTGACTGGGGGTGAATATTTGATTTGCTCTGCATTCCGTCAATCGTCTGTAGTTTTGGCCTATGCTAACCCAAAATAAAATAAAAAAATGCTTCTAGTTAATATGTTTTAGTAAAACACATGTTATGTGCAAACTTAAAAGTTCAACAATAATAATATTTCAATAATATGAATAATACATTTCATTAAAATGGAAAAGCTTTGTTACTGCATTTCATTAAGTACAAAGGAGAACTGCATTTTTATGATGTACACATTTTCAAACTCTTTAATCATTTACTAATCCGAAGAAATTCAATATTGTTTCTATATGCACTGTAAGTCTACAGTCTAAATGACATCTTAACATCAGATTTATCCTTTTAATGTGATTTAATGCAAAAGGCACCTAAGTCAAACTATGAAATACAAGCAATTACACAATAATATTGCGTGTTAGTTCAGCTTTCTATGTTCGGTTTCCACTCTTTTACTTTTATAAACCTAAACTGTCACCTCCTGATAACTTTTGTGACATGAGGAACAGCACTATATTTTTAAGCTCTATCACTTACATGCATTTTGTTGTCCCATGGAATCTAAAAAGACACATCTGTATGTATCAGCCTCAGTAAAGGCTTCGCCACTGATAAAAAGTTGGGTATTCACTCTCTACGGTAGCCAACTATTCATAAAATCCTTCTGAATTCTCTTTTCGTTTTTAGAGGACCCATTCACAGCATGGCCTCTGCTCTTTTTCATGACACTTTTCTCATTCCCTTTTCAATTATATGTTCCAAATATTAGACTTCTTTTTCACAGCACTGCAGTATACTTCACTACACTTTGGGGCATATTTATACTCTGTTTGCGCCGAATGTGCGTCAAACATTTTGACGCACATTCAGGGCAAACCTTGCCCTATATTTATACTATGATGCCTGAGCCCGCGGATGTCAAAAATCCTCTGTGTGTGTCATTTTTGGGATGCGGGAAACCGCCTTGCGTTAATGACATACAAGGTAGGCGTTTCCGTCCACAAAATTACTTTAAGGCCCGTGCACCTTATTTATTCTCCCGCGTCATTTTGATGCACTGGAGGGGGTGGCCCTTAAAAAACGGCACACAGCCTGATGTGCACCGTTTTTTAACGCCTGGGTGAGGGCAGGCGTTAAGGGACCTGTGGGCTCACTTCCATGGTCTCTGACCATGGAAGCAGTCCAGAGGTACCTTTCCCTGCCCCCAGGAACAACTCCTGCTACCCTCGCCCACCCTTGGAGGACACCCATGGATGGGGGGACCCATCCCAGGTAAGTACAGGTAAGTTGAGGTAAGTATAATGTTTTTTTTTTTAAGTGTCATGGGGGGCCTAATTTGGGCCCCCCACATGCCACTGTGCCCAATGGCCATGCCCAGGGGACAGAAGTCCCCTGGGCATGGCCATTGGGCAGAGGGGCATGACTCCTGTCTTTGCTAAGACAGGAGTGATTTCAATAGGGGTTGTGTGTCAAAAAATGACGCAAGTCAGGTTTGAGCCATGATTTTTTACTCAAACCTGACTTGCAGTATTTTTGGATGCACAACCCCCATTTTTCCCTACGCCGGGGCTGCCTGGTTTGAGTCATTTTTTTAACTCTGACCAGCCCGGAAGCGCCGGCTAACGTCAATCCTTAAATAAGGTGCCCGCCAGGCGTGTAGGAATGGCGTTAGCCGGTGGTAAACATTTTGATGCAAACAAAAAGTAGAAATATGAGCCCTTGTGCCTGATTTACAGTTTGACGGATGGGGTTACTCTGTCACAAATGTGAGAGATATCCCGTCCTCAGTATTACAATCCCATTATATCCTATGGGAACTGTAATATGGTGGATGGGATATACGTCATGTTTGTGACAGAGTAACCCAGTCTAAACCAGTCCCTTTATGTCCATTCTCAGCCAGGTGGTTTAACAAAGCAATGGTGTCTTGTTTACAGGATTCTATTGTGTTTGATGCAACTAATAGGTTATCAATATGCAGAACAAGGACTGAACTACAAGGCATAGTCAATGTCTCAATATTTTTCTTCAGAGTCTGATTAATAATTGAGGGACTTTCAGTATACCATTGCAGGACTCACCATCATGCTAAAACGTTCACTCAAAATGCAAATAAGAATAGAAACTGACTATCCTCATGTAATAGAATCAAGAAGAAAGCTTGACAAAGATCCTTGACAGTGAACCATTCTGCTGTGCACGGACTTTAATAAAGAGTGGTGGCTGTATTTGGTGCCACAGGACAACATGGGATTACGATATTATTCACCTTTTGCAGGTCTTGGGCAATCCTAAACTTCCCGTTAGGCTTTTGTGATCCCAATATCTGTGATTTGCAAGGACTCCAGATTATCTTTCTTAGTATTCCTTTTTGTAACATATCGTCAATTATTGGTGTTATTCCTGTTAATATTTCTGGAGACACGTGACAGTGTGGCTTTGTTGGAAAGATACCGTTAGGTTTAACTGTAACTCGAACTGGTTCTACACCTTTACTTAGTTCGATATCCTTTCCTGTGAAATCCCATACTTCTGGGTTTACAATCTCTTTTAAATCTGAGGGTAATTCTTCTGCTGTTATCTTTTGGTAGAGCCTTACCACATCTTGTTGAGCTAGTTGGAACTCAACATTCTCAACATGGGTCTGAAATTCGACCCCATTTGGAGCAAAATGAATTGTGCAATTTAACTTGCACAGCACGTCATGTCCTAGGTTTACTGAACTTTAGTCCTAAACAACGAACTGGTGATTCCCCTCAAAGGATTCTATTTTTACAGGGACTTCTTTTAAATTGGATTGATAATCTATTTGTTCATAACACCTACGAGTTGAATCACCTTTCCCGAGAGGGATAGGTTTGGGACTTGGGCTGTTCTAACAGTGGAAACGGTAGCTTCTGTGTTAATAAGGAATGACACTTGATGGCCATTTATTTCACCTTCTACAAATGGTCCACTCTGGTCTACCTCTAAGACTGCGCCAAGCACACAATCTGCTTTCCCTCTCAGGCCCCATCATTGTGACGTGGCTGAATCCAAGCTCTCATTATTGAAAATAGAAAAATGTTGAATCGCATACTGATTGTGAACCTGCAATGCATTTTTATTTACTCAGGTCATCTGTTTCTGGTTTAATTTAAGGTTACCCATATTCTGTTGTATCAACGGAGCTTGTAGGACTGGCATTATTTGGACTTGGTTTTACACTGGCACTTGCATCTGCTGTACAGGTGCACCCTGCATTTACATCTGGTTTCCTCCTTGCATTTAATTATTATTCATTCTGTCTGGATTGAGACTATACTCACATTTTCAATGGCCAACCTTGTTACAAAAATTACAAGGAGTCATTTTCTTTAGCATTGCAACATATACCTATACTTGGATCAATCGGAATTCCTCGAACTCTACCCTGTCAATTTTCTTTGACCACCTTGCATATTATTTTTAAAAATGACACCTTGCACTGCAGCATAATTTTCTGCAAAAGTCTTATTCTGAAAACCTCTGTGTGCCAACTTTGTTTGAGCAAGAATAAATGTCTTCAAAAGCTTTCTCTTGTTTACCCACCAATCACATTCTGCTGTATATGCTGACTAATAACAGGCCGACTAATTTCAGGTCTCAAACCAAGAACAAACTGTGAAATGAAATCCCATATCATTTAGCTCAAGATGTGTTTGACCTGTATGCTGCTGGAATGCTCTCAACAACCTTTCATAATATTCATGCACAGATTCCTTCACCTCTTGCTGAATGCTGTTCAACCTAACATAATCTAGATACTTTATAGAAATGCTGCCTTTCAGGAAAGTTATCAACTCATTGTATTTCTCCATCGGTGATGTCGGTGGTGGTACCCCAGTGTGTGACTGTCTTGGTCGTTCTTTATCTGGTCAATGAACAGCAATTTTACACTGAAACCACAAATCGTTCAGGACCGCAAAGTCAAAGAACATATTCAAATCAATCCACAAGTTTGATATCTTAACAAACCTTTCAACTTGTGTGTACCACTTCATTGGATTTTCTCTCAATGCAGGAAAATAATTTGTAAATTATGCAAAGTCTTGCCTATTTCAAGGTACATTAACATACCCTCCACCTGGTACTTCTCAATGGAAAAGCTGAAGCTTGTTCATCATCTGAGGTCTCTGAGGGTGACTTTTCTCAATCCGATCACCTCTTCTGCTTCTTCTTTCTTTTCATGTTTCTTTGCCCACTTACTTTCCAATTTTTCAAAATCACCCCACATGCAAACATATTTCACCAATTTAATAATGTACAATTGCATTCCTGAAGAACGCATCATTTCAATTGATTCATCATCTACCCGTGTCCTAAAACGTTTCTGCAAAGTGATGCTTCTTGAATTATCAACATCATATTTATTTGTCAATTTGCTTAGTCTATCACGTATAGTTGCAGCTCGTCTTGCAATTTCTTTGTACAAATAAATTATTTTTCTTGAAACTGATTTACATGTTATAGATCCAAACATCCTCCAATTATTTCTTCTAATTCTACTTTTAATTTTGTAATGTTCAATAGTTTCTCCCTTTCTGCACCTCGGATGGTATCTGGACTCTCTGCTCCTTCAGCTTTGGCATTTTCTCTGTCTTGTTAAGTTCTGATGACATAATTCCACCTTTGAGCAAGTTTGTCCCACTTATCATTGGTTGTGTCATAAAGACAATTCCCATTCCTTCCCTGTGGCCTGAGTAGTCTGCAGTGGTGTCCATAAAACAATTTGAGAGTTCTGTGAATACAGATTAAATCTGGTCACTGTTGCTCTTTCAGCAGAGCACAGCTCTACCAACAACTCTAGCAACAGATGCTGATACAGACACAATGGATGCAGTCAAGATAGAAGGAATTAGTGCTTTTACAGAGTCAACTCAAACGGGCCAATTATTTAGAATAACAGGTTGCGCAGCAGGTTGTGTCATAATAGGTTGTGATCCAGTGGTTTGAGCTACAACAGGCTGTGTTATTGGTAATGGTCTCTCAATTTGATATGCGATTGGATCGACAGGAGCAATAGCCACTGTCACTTTACCACCTGTGCTCATTCCGGTTACATCTGTCTATATAAGGTGTAGTACCTGCAGTCAACAATTCATCCAAGATTTCAACACCTGAATCTGTATCAGTATTTGATTTTGTTTTAACTCTTGTCTCTTTTCCTCCTTAATCTTTATCCTTTTAGGTTTCTCATGTTTTTCTGACTGTTACTTTTTCTTGTTTGTAATTGTGGTGTATGGTCTAGCTCCTTCTACTACATTTTTTCTCCAGCTCTGTTGTTGATCATCCCAAATCACATCTGTATAATTTCTTACAGCCCTTTTAGTTCATCTCTGACACCTTTCTCTATCTCTGTTGCAAGCAATTGGTCCCATGCACTTTATGCTCCAAATAGTGTAGGTCTAGGATGAGGCTTCATTCCAAAAAGTATTTCTCATAATCTTTCTATAATTCTTAAATTAAATGTCCCCCTTCTAGGAACATTCCGTGGACCATCTTTCTCGGTAATCTTGCACTATTGACGAAGCAAACATGTGTGTAACCCTTCCTCATACATCATATGATAAACTGGTGTACCCTCAGTAGGTGTCTCTTCACCTTCCCGAACATAGTCACATCACCTCTCATTAACCTTATAGGAGCCTTGAAAAATGTCATGATTTAATCTAAATTTTCAGTGTTCTGATTCTGTTCCATAAGCATCAATTCTATTAAACTAAGCAGCATAAAATAAAAGTTTTTGTCTGCTTCTTCTAAAGAAACGAAAGAGTAATTAAACAACTGGAATTTTCAGGTTTTAATACCTTCGAACTTTTCCACATGAAAAGAGTTATACCACACATTGATGAAGTCTTGACCAGATGGAAATCACCTGATCACTACAGTGTCACCTTTGCTAATCAGTGTTACAATTCGCTTCCTGCGCTCTCATGCCCATCACCAGGAAGCCAAATAGTGGGACTTTCCAGTGCGCTAGTAAGCTTACAGACCTTCCTCTGCATGCATACCATGACTTCTAACCATTTGGATGCTTTTTGCTAACTTCCATCCATTCCCAAATGATGCTTGCTTTTGTGGAAACTAGTCTGCTCATGCTTGGAACCTGATTACCTAGAATCCCCTTCTCACGGCTTCATCTTCACCCCTGCAGGGCAAGGTTGGGTGTAGGAAACATCCATTCCCAATCCATGCCAGGTTTTGTGGAAGCAAGTCTGCTCATGATTGGAACTCCATCACCTAGAATCTTCTGCTCACTGCTTGGTCTCCACCCCTGCAGGCCAAGGATGAGTAAATGAATCGTTCATTCCCAATCCATGCCGGGTGTTGTGGAAGCCAGTCTGCTTATGCTTGGAACTCCATTACCTAGATTCTTCTGCTTACTGCTTCATCTCCACCCCTGCAGGCCAAGGTTGGGTAGAGAATATCAGCACACCTGTGGCTGGCTACTGCTAGCCTGCTCACACCTGATGCAAGTGATTAGTGTGAGCCCTTTTAAGCCTCAGCTGACTTCAGCCCAGTGTTGGTCATTGTAGCTGTTTTATGGTGAGACTGACTCTTGTGTTCTTAAGATTCTGAGCCATGGTTATTCCTTGATCCTGTTCCAGAACCTTAGTTATTCCTCCCTCGTTTCCTGAGCATTTGCTATTCTTATTTCCTGAGTCCTGAGCCATAGTTATTCCTTGTTCCTATTCCTGAGCTATAGTTGTTCTGTGTCCCTGTCCTTGAGCTGTAGCTCTCATTGTTCATGTTCCTGAGCTGTAGCAAATCCTTGGTCCTGAATTAGCACTCCCTACAGTGCTACTTGACTCCTGAGCCTCAGCTATTCATTAGACTACATCTGCCTCTGTGTTTCCTTGTTTCCTTGGTTCGTGAACCAGCACTTCTTGTGCTCACTTGAAGTCTCTCCTTCGGTATTTTATTTTCCTTTTCCCAGTCTTTGCCTTTGTTTCCATTGTTTTGTTGCAGTTCCTAGTTTGCTGTTTTTCTGCTGTCTTGCTCCTAGTTTCATTGTATGTTTCTTACTTGCTTCCTGCCAAGTGTGCCCTTTGTTTTCCATTCTTTCCTGTTAAGCACTCCTCCTTGCTAGCTCCTTGTCTATCATAGTTGTATTTAGTCCTACGCCCTTGCTGTTACCGCCATACGTGTTTCTGTCTGATTGCCATCATCCGTGGGCTCAGCTGACAACCTAGGTAATCTTTCTTCTTTACTGTGAGTATTGTCTTCCTATTACTTTTTATTACATCACTATAGGGGGTCAGCTCTGCAGACCCTGCCTTTGCAGGTATAGCAGTCAGAATCTGTAACAGCAATTGTAGTAGAGGAACTCACTGAGCTTCAATCTTACTGTGTGTAGCTCCAGAGTGTTTTACCCCACATTCCCATTATTGTTTCTGCTGTTAAATATATCTCCTGCACGTTTGTTCTTAGGTGTTAGTTAGTCTGGGTACCACATTGCCTCTTGAATGCCTGTTTTTTCTGAGTCTAAGCTCTATTATTCCCTTGAATGGAGCTACCCCTTTGGATCTCCTCTCTTCCCTGACTGTCTGTGTGATCTTGGACAGCTCTGTACCAGTTTCTGCCTCCTTTGTCTTCCCTGCTGTTAGAAATGGGGTATTTGGTTGGCTGTCAGGTTACCCTCTGTCCAAGCAAGGACCCTCACTCTAGTCGGGGTAAAGGAGAATCACCCTCAGCTAAGCCCTGCTCACCCCCTTGGTAGCTTGGCACGAGCAGGCATGCTTATCTTCAGAGTCTAGGTGTAAAGTATTTGTACCAACACACACAGTAACTCAGTGAAAACACTACAAAATGACACAACACAGGTTTGGAAAAATAGGAAATATTTATCTAAACAAAACAAGACCAAAACGCCTAAAATCCAACATACACAAGTCAAGTTATTAACCCCTTCGCTGCCAGGCCTTTTCCCCCTCCTGTGCCAGGCCCTTTTTTGCCTATTTGGGGCAGTTCGCGCTTAGGCCCTCATAACTTTTTGTCCACATAAGCTAACCAAGCCAAATTTGCGTCCTTTTTTTCCAACATCCTAGGGATTCTAAAGGTACCCAGACTTTGTGGGTTCCCCTGAAGGAGGCCAAGAAATTGGCCAAAATACAGTGAAAATTTCGTTTTTTTCAAAAAAATTGGAAAAAGGGGCTGCAGAAGAAGGCTTGTGGTTTTTCCCCTGAAAATGGCATCAACAAAGGGTCTGCGGTGCTAAACTCAGCAGCTTCCCAGCTTTCAGGAACAGGCAGACTTGAATCCGAAAACCCAATTTTTCAACACAATTTTGGCATTTTACTGGGGCATACCCCATTTGTGCAATTTTTTGTGCTTTCAGTCTCCTTCCAGTCAGTGACAGGAATGGTCATGAAACCAATGCTGGATCCCAGAAACCTAAACATTTCTGAAAAGTAGACAAAATTCTGAATTCAGCAAGGGGTCATTTGTGTAGATCCTACAAGGGTTTCCTACAGAAAATAACAGCTGAAAAAGAAAAATATTGAAATTGAGGTGAAAAAACCATCAATTTTTCTCTACGTTTTACTCTGTAACTTTTCCCTGCAATGTCAGATTATCGAAAGCAATATACCGTTACGTCTGCTGGACTCCTCTGGTTGCGGGGATATATAGGGTTTGTAGGTTCATCAAGAACCCGAGGAACCCAGAGCCAATAAATGAGCTGCACCCTGCAGTGCGTTTTCATTCTATACCGGGTATACAGCAATTCATTTGCTGAAATATAAGGAGTAAAAAATTGCTATCAAGAAAACCTTTGCATTTCCAAAAAGGGCCCAAGATAAGGTGTTGAGGAGCAGTGGTTATTTGCACATCTCTGAATTCCGGGGTGACCATAGTAGCACGTGAATTACAGGGAATTTCTCAAATAGATGTCTTTTTTACACACACTCCTATATTTGGAAGGAAAAAATGTAGAGAAAGACAAGGGGCAATAGTACTTGTTTTGCTAATCTATGTTCCCCCAAGTCTCCCGATAAAAATGGTACCTCACTTGTGTGGGTAGGCCTAGCACCCGCGACAGGATATGCCCCAAAACACAACGTGGACACATCACAGAAAACAGAGCTGTTTTTAGCAAAGTGACTACCTGTGGATTTTGGCCTCTAGCTCAGCCGCCACCTAGGGAAACCTACCAAACCTGTGCATTTCTGAAAACTAGAGACCTAGGGGAATCCAAGGAGGGGTGACTTGTGTGGCTCGGACCAGGTTCTGTTACCCAGAATCCTTTGCAAACCTCAAAATTTGGCTAAAAAAACACATGTTCCTCACATTTCTGTGGCAGAAAGTTCTGGAATCTGAGAGGAGCCACAAATTTCCTTCCACCCAGCGTTCCCCCACGTCTCCCGATAAAAATGATACCTCACTTGTGTGGGTAGGCCAAAGCGCCCGCGACAGGATATGCCCCAAAACACAACGTGGACATATCACAGAAAACAGAGCTGTTTTTAGCAAAGTGACTACCTGTAGATTTTGGCCTCTAGCTCAGCCGCCACCTAGGGGAACCTACCAAACCTGTGCATTTCTGAAAACTAGAGACCTAGGGGAATCCAAGGAGGGGTGACTTGCGGGGCTCGGACCAGGTTCTGTTACCCAGAATCCTTTGCAAACCTCAAAATTTGGCTAAAAAAACACATGTTCCTCACATTTCTGTGGCAGAAAGTTCTGGAATCTGAGAGGAGCCACAAATTTCCTTCCACCCAGGGTTCCCCCACGTCTCCCGATAAAAATGATACCTCACTTGTGTGGGTAGGCCTAGCGCCCGCGACAGGATATGCCCCAAAACACAACGTGGACATATCACAGAAAACAGAGCTGTTTTTAGCAAAGTGACTAACTGTAGATTTTGGCCTCTAGCTCAGCCGCCACCTAGGGAAACCTACCAAACCTGTGCATTTCTGAAAACTAGAGACCTAGGGGAATCCAAGGAGGGGTGACTTGCGGGGCTCGGACCAGGTTCTGTTACCCAGAATCCTTTGCAAATCTCAAAATTTGGCTAAAAAAACACATGTTCCTCACATTTCTGTGGCAGAAAGTTCTGGAATCTGAGAGGAGCCACAAATTTCCTTCCACCCAGCGTTCCCCCACGTCTCCCGATAAAAATGATACCTCACTTGTGTGGGTAGGCCTAGCGCCCGCGACAGGATATGCCCCAAAACACAACGTGGACATATCACAGAAAACAGAGCTGTTTTTAGCAAAGTGACTACCTGTAGATTTTGGCCTCTAGCTCAGCCGCCACCTAGGGAAACCTACCAAACCTGTGCATTTCTGAAAACTAGAGACCTAGGGGAATCCAAGGAGGGGTGACTTGCGGGGCTCGGACCAGGTTCTGTTACCCAGAATCCTTTGCAAACCTCAAAATTTGGCTAAAAAAACACATGTTCCTCACATTTCTGTGGCAGAAAGTTCTGGAATCTGAGAGGAGCCACAAATTTCCTTCCACCCAGGGTTCCCCCACGTCTCCCGATAAAAATGATACCTCACTTGTGTGGGTAGGCCTAGCGCCCGCGACAGGATATGCCCCAAAACACAACGTGGACATATCACAGAAAACAGAGCTGTTTTTAGCAAAGTGACTAACTGTAGATTTTGGCCTCTAGCTCAGCCGCCACCTAGGGAAACCTACCAAACCTGTGCATTTCTGAAAACTAGAGACCTAGGGGAATCCAAGGAGGGGTGACTTGCGGGGCTCGGACCAGGTTCTGTTACCCAGAATCCTTTGCAAATCTCAAAATTTGGCTAAAAAAACACATGTTCCTCACATTTCTGTGGCAGAAAGTTCTGGAATCTGAGAGGAGCCACAAATTTCCTTCCACCCAGCGTTCCCCCACGTCTCCCGATAAAAATGATACCTCACTTGTGTGGGTAGGCCTAGCGCCCGCGACAGGATATGCCCCAAAACACAACGTGGACATATCACAGAAAACAGAGCTGTTTTTAGCAAAGTGACTACCTGTAGATTTTGGCCTCTAGCTCAGCCGCCACATAGGGAAACCTACCAAACCTGTGCATTTCTGAAAACTAGAGACCTAGGGGAATCCAAGGAGGGGTGACTTGCGGGGCTCGGACCAGGTTCTGTTACCCAGAATCCTTTGCAAACCTCAAAATTTGGCTAAAAAAACACATGTTCCTCACATTTCTGTGGCAGAAAGTTCTGGAATCTGAGAGGAGCCACAAATTTCCTTCCACCCAGCGTTCCCCCACGTCTCCCGATAAAAATGATACCTCACTTGTGTGGGTAGGCCTAGCGCCCGCGACAGGATATGCCCCAAAACACAACGTGGACATATCACAGAAAACAGAGCTGTTTTTAGCAAAGTGACTACCTGTAGATTTTGGCCTCTAGCTCAGCCGGCACCTAGGGAAACCTACCAAACCTGTGCATTTCTGAAAACTAGAGACCTAGGGGAATCCAAGGAGGGGTGACTTGTGTGGCTCGGACCAGGTTCTGTTACCCAGAATCCTTTGCAAACCTCAAAATTTGGCTAAAAAAACACATGTTCCTCACATTTCTGTGGCAGAAAGTTCTGGAATCTGAGAGGAGCCACAAATTTCCTTCCACCCAGCGTTCCCCCACGTCTCCCGATAAAAATGATACCTCACTTGCGTGGGTAGGCCTAGCGCCGGCGACAGGAAACACCCCAAAGCGCAACGTGGACACATCCTAAATTTTGGAAAAAAACAGAGGTGTTTTTTGCGAAGTGCCTACCTGTAGATTTTGGCCTCTAGCTCAGCCGGCACCTAGGGAAACCTACCAAACCTGTGCATTTCTGAAAACTAGAGACCTAGGGGAATCCAAGGAGGGGTGACTTGCGGGGCTCGGACCAGGTTCTGTTACCCAGAATCCTTTGCAAACCTCAAAATTTGGCTAAAAATACACATGTTACTCACATTTCTGTGGCAGAAAGTTCTGGAATCTGAGAGGAGCCACAAATTTCCTTCTACCCAGCGTTCCCCCAAGTCTCCCGATAAAAATGATACCTCACTTGTGTGGGTAGGACTAGCGCCCACGAAAGGAAAGGGCCCAAAACACAACGTGGACACATCACATTTTTTTATAAAAAGCAGTGCCTACCTGTGGATTTTGGCCTGTAGCTCAGCCGACACCTGAGGAAACCTAGCAAACCAGTGCATTTTTGAAAACTAGAAACCCAGGGGAATCCAAGATGGGGTGACTTGCGGGGCTCTGACCAGGTTATGTTACCCAGAATCCTTTGCAAACATCAAAATTTGGCCCAAAAAACACTTTTTCCTCTCATTTCGGTGACAGAAAGTTCTGGAATCTGAGAGGAGCCACAAATTTCCTTCCACCCAGCGTTCCCCTAAGTCTCTCGATAAAAATGGTACATCACTTCTGTGGGTAGGCCTAGCGCCCACAAAAGGAAATGGCCCAAAACACAACGTGGACACAACATATTTTTCACAGAAAACAGAGGTGTTTTTTGCAAGGTGCCTACCTGTGGTGTTTGGCCTGTAGCTCAGCCGGCCCCAGGGGGGGGGGGGGGGGGGGGGGGCAGAAATGCCCTAAAATAAATTTGCCCCCCCAACCCCCACCCTCCCCCGTCGGGAGCGACCCTTGCCTACGGGGTCGCTCCCCCTGCGTGACATTGGCGCCAAAAAACAAATCCCCGGTGCCTAGTGGTTTCTGTCCCCTTGGGGGCAGATTGACCTAAAATTGACAAATCTGCCCCCAGGGGGGCAGAAATGGTCTAAATACAATTTGCCCCCCCAGGGGAGCGACCCTTGCCTGATGGGTCGCTCCCCATCTCTAAAAAAAGAAACAACAAAAAAAAAAAAACACAAAAAAAAAATTTGCCCTGGTGCCTAGAGTGTTCTGCCCCCCCCCCCCCCCCCCGGGGGCAGTTCGGCCTAATAATAGGCCGATCTGTCCCCCGGGGGGGCAGAAATGTCCTAAAATAAATTTGCCCCCCCAACCCCCATCCCCCCCCCCGGGAGCGACCCTTGCCTACGGGGTCGCTCCCCCTGCGTGACATTGGCGCCAAAAAACAAATCCCCGGTGCCTAGTGGTTTCTGCCCCCTTGGGGGCAGATTGACCTAAAATTGGCCAATCTGCCCCCAGGGGGGCAGAAATGGTCTAAATACAATTTGCCCCCCCAGGGGAGCGACCCTTGCCTGATGGGTCGCTCCCCATCTCTAAAAAAAGAAACAACAAAAAAAAAAAAACACAAAAAAAAAATTGCCCTGGTGCCTAGAGTGTTCTGCCCCCCCCCCCCCCCCCCGGGGGCAGTTCGGCCTAATAATAGGCCGATCTGTCCCCCGGGGGGGCAGAAATGGCCTAAAATAAATTTGCCCCCCCCCCCCCCCCGGGAGCGACCCTTGCCTACAGGGTCGCTCCCCCTGCGTGACATTGGCGCCAAAAAACAAATCCCCGGTGCCTAGTGGTTTCTGCCCCCTTGGGGGCAGATTGACCTAAAATTGGCCAATCTGCCCCCAGGGGGGCAGAAATGGTCTAAATACAATTTGCCCCCCCAGGGGAGCGACCCTTGCCTGATGGGTCGCTCCCCATCTCTAAAAAAAGAAACAACAAAAAAAAAAAAACACAAAAAAAAAATTGCCCTGGTGCCTAGAGTGTTCGCCCCCCCCCCCCCCCGGGGGCAGTTCGGCCTAATAATAGGCCGATCTGTCCCCCGGGGGGGCAGAAATGGCCTAAAATAAATTTGCCCCCCCAACCCCCATCCCCCCCCCGGGAGCGACCCTTGCCTACGGGGTCACTGCCCCTGCGTGACATTGGCGCCAAAAAACAAATCCCCGGTGCCTAGTGGTTTCTGCCCCCTTGGGGGCAGATTGACCTACAATTGGCCAATCTGCCCCCAGGGGGGCAGAAATGGTCTAAATACAATTTGCCCCCCCAGGGGAGCGACCCTTGCCTGATGGGTCGCTCCCCATCTCTAAAAAAAGAAACAACAAAAAAAAAAAAAGCAAAAAAAAAATTGCCCTGGTGCCTAGAGTGTTCTGCCCCCCCCCCCCCCGGGGGCAGTTCGGCCTAATAATAGGCCGATCTGTCCCCCGGGGGGGCAGAAATGGCCTAAAATAAATTTGCCCCCCCAACCCCCACCCCCCCCCCGGGAGCGACCCTTGCCTACAGGGTCGCTCCCCCTGCGTGACATTGGCGCCAAAAAACAAATCCCCGGTGCCTAGTGGTTTCTGCCCCCTTGGGGGCAGATTGACCTACAATTGGCCAATCTGCCCCCAGGGGGGCAGAAATGGTCTAAATACAATTTGCCCCCCCAGGGGAGCGACCCTTGCCTGATGGGTCGCTCCCCATCTCTAAAAAAAGAAACAACAAAAAAAAAAAAAGCAAAAAAAAAATTGCCCTGGTGCCTAGAGTGTTCTGCCCCCCCCCCCCCGGGGGCAGTTCGGCCTAATAATAGGCCGATCTGTCCCCCGGGGGGGCAGAAATGGCCTAAAATAAATTTGCCCCCCCAACCCCCACCCCCCCCCCGGGAGCGACCCTTGCCTACAGGGTCGCTCCCCCTGCGTGACATTGGCGCCAAAAAACAAATCCCCGGTGCCTAGTGGTTTCTGCCCCCTTGGGGGCAGATTGACCTAAAATTGGCCAATCTGCCCCCAGGGGGGCAGAAATGGTCTAAATACAATTTGCCCCCCCAGGGGAGCGACCCTTGCCTGATGGGTCGCTCCCCATCTCTAAAAAAAGAAACAACAAAAAAAAAAAAAACACAAAAAAAAAATTGCCCTGGTGCCTAGAGTGTTCTGCCCCCCCCCCCCGGGCAGTTCGGCCTAATAATAGGCCGATCTGTCCCCCGGGGGGGCAGAAATGGCCTAAAATAAATTTGCCCCCCCAACCCCCACCCCCCCCGGGAGCGACCCTTGCCTACGGGGTCGCTCCCCCTGCGTGACATTGGCGCCAAAAAACAAATCCCCGGTGCCTAGTGATTTCTGCCCCCTTGGGGGCAGATTGACCTAAAATTGGCCAATCTGCCCCCAGGGGGGCAGAAATGGTCTAAATACAATTTGCCCCCCCAGGGGAGCGACCCTTGCCTGATGGGTCGCTCCCCATCTCTAAAAAAAGAAACAACAAAAAAAAAAAACACAACAAAAAAAATTGCTCTGGCGCCTAGAGTGTTCTGCCCCCCCCCCCCCCCGGGGGCAGTTCGGCCTAATAATAGGCCGATCTGTCCCCCGGGGGGGCAGAAATGGCCTAAAATAAATTTGCCCCCCCAACCCCCACCCCCCCCCCCGGGAGCGACCCTTGCCTACGGGGTCGCTCCCCCTGCGTGAGATTGGCGCCAAAAAACAAATCCCCGGTGCCTAGTGGTTTCTGCCCCCTTGGGGGCAGATTGACCTAAAATTGGCCAATCTGCCCCCAGGGGGGCAGAAATGGTCTAAATATAATTTGCCCCCCCCAGGGGTGCGACCCTTGCCTGATGGGTCGCTCCCCATCTCTAAAAAAAAAAAAAGAACCAAAAAAAAAAACACAAAAAAAAAATTTGCCCTGGCGCCTAGAGGTTTCTTCCCCCCCTGGGGGCAGATCGGCCTAATAATAGGCCGATCTGCCCCCAGGGGGGGCAGAAATGGCCTAAAATAAATTCCCCTCCCCCCCAGGGAGCGACCCTTGCCTAAGTGGTCGCTCCCTTTGCGTGAAATTCACGCAAAGAAAAAACTCCCTGGTGTCTAGTGGTTTCTACCCCCCTTGGGGGCAGATTGGCCTCATCAAAATAGGCCAATCTGCCCCCAAGGGGGGCAGAAATGGGCAAAATATAATTTTCCCCCAAGGGGAGCGACCCTTGCCTAAGGGGTCACTCCCCACCAAAAAAAAAAAAATGAAAAAAAAAAAAAAAAATGGTCCCTGGTGCCTAGAGGTTTCTGCCCCCCCTAGGGGCAGATCCGCCTAATAGTAGGCCGATCTGCCCCCAGGGGGGGCAGAAAAGGCCTTCCCGAAAATATGCCCCCCTGGGAGCGACCCTTGCCCAAGGGGTCGCTCCCTTTTGTCAATAACCATAAAAAAAAAAAAAAATCCCTGGTGTCTAGTGGTTTCTACCCCCCTTGGGGGCAGATTGGCCTCATCAAAATAGGCCAATCTGCCCCCAAGGGGGGCAGAAATGGCCAAAATATAATTTTCCCCCAAGGGGAACGACCCTTGCCTAAGGGGTCGCTCCCCACCTCAATAAAAAAAAAATGAAAAAAAAAAAAAAAAAAAAAAAAAAGAGGTCCCTGGTGCCTAGAGGTTTCTGCCCCCCCTGGGGGCAGATCGGCCTAATAAGGCCGATCTGCCCCCAGGGGGGGCAGAAAAGGCCTTTTCAAAAAAATGCCCCCCCTGGGAGCGACCCTTGCCCAAGGGGTCGCTCCCTTTTGTCAATTTCTACCAAAAAAAAAAAAAATCCCTGGTGTCTAGTGGGGTTTCAAAAACCGGATTGCAAGCAATCCGGCTTTTGAAACCCTCGGAGGGACTTCAAAGGGAAGGAAATACTTTTCCTTCCCTTTGAAGCCCCTCCGGGCCTCCCAAGTGATTGAAAAAGAAATGCTTTTGCATTTCTTTTTCAATCGCGCTGGAAGCAGAGCTTCCAGCGCGACGAGGGAGGCCCCTGTGACACATCAGCGCGCGCGCGCGCGCTGACGTCACAGGGGGGGGTGGGGGGGGGGGGTCGGGGGTGGAAGGGGAAGGTCTTCCCCTTCCATCCCCGACTTGGGGGGGGGGAGGGGGGTGCACGGGGGGCGCGCTAGCGCGCCCCCAAGTTCCCCTGTGCCATGGACGAGATGATCTCGTCCAAGGCACAGGGGAACTGTAGCCTTGGACGAGATCATCTCGTCCAAGGCACAGAAGAGGTTAAATAAATAAAAAAAAAGAGTCTTAAATCCTTTTGTAAATAGTAAGAATACTGTTAGCATTGAAAAGTAACTGGGTAGCGTCAAAATAACATGCACAGGCGAGTGTACATCGAAAAAGGTTAGCGATGCATTGATTTTTCACCCGCAAGCAAGACTCTGCGTAGTTTTTCCCTCTCCGGTTGGGTCGGCGTGCGTCGTTTTTCCTCTCCGTAGGACAGCGATGTGTCGATGCAGGCAAGCACTCAGATCCGGGCAGGTGTTGCATAGTTTTTTCTGCGCCCAGCAAGGTTTTTGTTGAAAATCCTGCTGCACGGTATCAGCTGTGTGGGTTGCGATGTTACCAACCTCCGCTAGCGGTGTTGTGCATTGTTTCTTCAGCCATGTGCGTCAATTTTCCAGCCGCGCTGCAGGCGGAGCTTTGATTTCAGCTGCAAAGCCGACGGCGCGTCGTTACTTCAGCCGCGTCTCGGAGGTTGTGTCGGAAATTTCGCCACACAGCGGTCTGTGCGTGGATTTTCAGTCTTGGTCTGCCAGCTTCACCTGTCAAGGCCCCAGGAACTGGATAGTGCACCACTTGGCAGGACAGGAGTTTCAGCAGAGAGTCCAGGGGCTGGCAGGGGAAGTCTTTGATGGCCCTGAGACTTCAACAACAGGAGGCAAGCTCAGGAGAAGCCCTTGGATATTTCTTCAAAAGCAGGAATGCACAACAAAGTCCAGTCTTTGTCCCCTTCCACCAGGCAATAGCAGCAACTGCAGGATAGCTCCACAAAGCACATGCAGGGCAGAGAGAGGTGCAAAGAGCCCAACTGTCAAACTGACCCAGACAAGGAATCCACAAACAAGTAGAGTCACAGATTGGTTTAAGCAAGAAAATGCCCACTTTCTAAACGTGGCATTTTCAAACACACAATCCTAAAACCAACTTTACTAAAAGATGTATTTTTAAATTGTGAGTTCAGAGACCCTAAACTCCACATGTCTATCCGCTCCCAGAGGGAATCTACGCTTTAATCATATTTAAAGGCAGCCCCCATGTTAACTTATGAGAGGGATAGGCCTTGCAACAGTGAAAAACAAATTTGGCAGTATTTCACTGTTAGGACATATAACACACATTAGTATATGTCCTACCTTAAACATACACTGCACCCTACCCATGGGGATACCTAGGGCCTACCTTAGGGGTGTCTTACATGTAAGAAAAGGGAAGGTTTAGGCCTGGCAAGTGGGTACAGTTGCCAAGTCGAACTGGTAGTTTAAAACTGCACACTCAGACACTGCAGTGGCAGGTCTGGGCCATGTTTACAGAGCTACTAATGTGGGTGGCACAACCAGTGCTGCAGGCCCACTAGTAGCATTTGATTTACAGGCCCTGGGCACCTCTAGTTCACTGTACTAGGGACTTACCCGTAAATCAAATATGCCAATCATGGAAATCCAATTACACATACATTTTACATAGGAACACTTGCACTTTGGCACTGGATAGCAGTGGTAAAGTGCCCACAGTAACAAAAACAGCAAAAACAGAGTCCAACACACATCAAGAACCTGGGAAACAGAGGCAAAAAGTTAGGGGAGACCACACCAAGGATGCCAAGTCTAACACCTACCACCAGTTGAGCCAGCATCCCTCAACAGTTTCTGATCGAATGACCAGCCCACATTTCTAGGATCACTTGTGAGGTTTCTTCCATTCAGCTAGTTACCATTTTATTTCTCTGTTTGAATTGTTGTCTGTGAAATAGTTTTGAACGTGCATCACAATGAGAAGTCTAAGAAAGAAAACCGCCATAGCTTCATGTATGTTTGTGCTGGACAGTTCCCCAGTGCCTGACAATGAAAGGCATTTAGGGCCTGATTACAACCTTGGTTGAGGGGATTACTCCATCCCAAACGTGACAGATATCCCGTCTGCCGATTTACAAGTTCCATAGGCTATAATGGAACTTGTAATACCACGGGCGGGATATCCGTCACATTTGGGATGGAGTAATGCCCTCTGCCAAACTCACAATGAGGCCCTAAGTGTCTAATTTAAGACTTGAGGATGCTAACCCTAGTCCTGAAAGAAAAAATCTTATGAGAAATGAACATTTACGATCTCAGTATTTTACTAATTGGTTCTTAAACACCTCTTTGCCAGATCCTGACTTAATTTTCAGTTCTGATCTGGATTCAATGACTGTCAGCATTGCAAATGCAGAGTGATGCCATACTCAGTTTGCTGATCAAGAATTCTGATACTCGCATGTCTACTGAAAGTAGTTATAAAATATAATATTCAACCACACAACAATCAAAGAAAGAGCAGATGCATTTCATAACCTCTGTTTACCATTTGATTGATATAGCCAAGTCTTGTGACCTTGTAAAAATCACAGTCACTGATGCTAAAGAGACAATGTTTAGATTCAAGCCAAACATGATTGTTTTAGCAAAAGAGAGGAAAGACCTACTAGAAACCAGGCAGGAAGTAGCAAGTGTATACAAAATTCAAGATTTATTGCTGTTCTTTGTTGTGAAGTTGCCAAACTCAGCAATTTCCTTGTAGAGAAAGATCTACAATCTTCATTGGACATAATTAAATCTAAGATTCTGGAATTACAAGAAAATAAAAAAATTCAGATCCTGTTGAAAAACTATAACTCAGAGTTCAAGTGGTAATCTAGGACTGCTTTTCTGCCTCTATGTTAGATCCTTCACAAATGGAGAATGAAACCTTGCACTCTCTTATGTGCTCTCCTAAGAGCTGGTCCAGTGGTTGTGTGAATAATGCTGTGGCTCCTCATCCAGATGCCATGGTGCCTTATCTCAAAGTGCAGTTAATGAAAGTCTTTGTTTGAATTCTGAATTTTCTCCTCTGATGTTTTGTCTTCCAGTGCTAAATTATGTTTATGTGTTACATCCGAGGTGTGCCCTACAACTTTTAAGGAACCCCAAATGCCAGACAAAACCCTAAACATCTCTTTGCTTTCTCTTCCTGATGGTAAAGTCCGTTCTACCCCAGAGGTATCACATGTACAGGCCATGGACATACAGACAAAACCTGAACCAGTGGCGCATATAATCTCTGATGTGACAATTTCATGTGACTGACCAGGTCCTTGATCTAACTGCTGCAATTAAAACCAACCTCCTCATTGAGAAGGAACAAAATCCTGACCCTTTTTCTCTCACCTTCAAGTACACCACAAATTGAGAAGTCAGTAAATAATAGTACTCTATGCACTGATGCATCTGTACCACCTTGTAATGCAGACGAAAATGAAAAGTTCTCTTGTGACCAAGTAATCTCTGACTTATTTCCTCTAATTAAGAGATGTGATCTGCCAAATGGTAAAGGAAGCCTGGTCATTGGAGACTCTAAGACTGGCACCATTCTTAGCCGTCCTGAAGAAAGAGCTTCTTTGTGTTGTAACGTGCCAAGAAACTGTGAATATTTCACTACTTACAACAGTGAAACGACTGTTCATGAACAACTACCATTACCAGAGCTTAAAGTCTGTCAACCTTGTGCCCCTTCGCCTTTAGCTTGTCTTCTTGCAGAGTCTTCAGAGTCATCAGCTGGCCTGCTGCCTGCAGAGTCTCCAGAGTCCTCAGCTGGCCTGCTGCCTGCAGAGTCTCCAGAGTCCTCAGCTGGCCTGCTACCTTCAGAGTCCTCAGCTGGCCTGCTTCCTGAATATCCGACAGCAGCCTGCCTGCCGTCTGACCCCGAGCCTGCAGTCTGCCTGCCATCTGAGCCCCAGCCTGCAGCCTGCCTGCCATCTGTGCCCGAGCCTGCAGCCTGCCTGCCATCTGTGCCCAAGCCTGCAGCCTGCTTGCCATCCCGTGCCCGAGCCTGCAGCCTGCTGCCATCCGTGCCCAAGCCTGCAGTCTGTCTGTCTTCAGAGCCTGATCCCTCGGCTCACCTACCTACAGAGCCAGAGCCTCCAAAGAGCATGCTTACAGAGCCAGAGCCTCCAAAGAGCCTGCTTACAGAGCCAGAGCCTCCAAAAAGCCTGCTTACAAAGTCAGAGCCTGCTTCCAGAGCCTCCAAAGAGCCTGCCTCCGAGCCAGAGCCTCCAAAGAGCCTGTTTACAGAGTCGGAGCCTCCAGCCTGTCTGCCTTCAGAGCCTCCAGCCTATCTGCCTTCAGAGCCTCCAGCCTGCATGGCCTTCAGAATGTGAGTCTTAAGTTTGCCTGCCTTCTGATCCTTAGCTTCCAGCCTGTCTTCCTTCTGACCTGGAGCTTTCAGTCTGTCTGCCTATAGAGCCAGAGTCTCTAGTTTGCCTGTTTATTGAACCTGTTCATCCAGTATGCCAACCTTCAGCAGTTTCAGCACATATACCTTTAGAGACTGAGAGCCTGACTACAACCTTGGTGGATGGGATACTCCATCACAACTTGACAGATATCCTATCCACCATATTATGAGTTATATTAGATTCTATGGAACTTGTAAAATGGTGGGCGGATATCCGTCATGTTTGAGATAGAGTATCCCATCTGCCAAGGATGGAATCAGGCCCTGAGTTTCCAGCCTCAGAGACAAAACTTTCAGCATGTAAGCCTGCAGGGTGTAGTTCTCCTGCATATCTGATTCCAGAGTCTCCTGCACCTGAGTCTTCTGTATGGTTTCGTCTAGGGGAAAAACTTCAAGTGAGTTTCCTCTCATCTCAGTTGTCTTCTATCAGCTTGCCTTTGACTTCTGTGCCTCCTGCCAATCTGCTTCTGACCCTACAGTCAATCTGCCGTCATTTTCAAAGTGCTACTCCAGGTTTGCCATCTGAACTTCAAGCACCTTTGATTCAGACTCCTAAGCCTCCGTTACTGGATTTGGACTCTTCAAGTCTGCATTCAGTTCTGCCTCCTGCATCAGGGTACTTCGCTCTTCAAAGTTCTGCCGCGAATACTGCTGCTAATTTTCATACCTAATATTCTATCCTCTAGAACATCCATCTTCATTCAGTCTTACCGTGTGGAGCTCCTGAGTGGCTTAGCACACATTCCCATTATTGTTTATGCTGCTAAATATATGTCTTGCATGTTTGTTCTGGGGTGTTAGTTAGTCTGGATGCCACATTGCCTCTCGAATGCCTGTTCTTCCTCATTCTTAATTTTCTTATTCCCTTGAATAGATCTACCTCTTTGGATCCCCTCTCTCCTCGCTCTGTGATCTTGGATAGCTCTGTACCAGTATTCTGCCTCCTTTATCTTCCCTGCCACCAGTCTAGCCAGCACCCTCCAGCAGTTCCTGACAAGCAGGTTCCACCAACACTGACCAATATTAGTACCATCACAACAGATTCTTACTGTCACTGTCTCAAAATAAAAGTTGATGACATCTCACAACCTGCACCACAATTCATTGGCAGACAAGAATACCATTAATCAACTCTTGTTTACCTATGCTGAATATTCGCTTATGACCATGACAGGTCAGAGCAAAGCAAAGAAAATAAATAAAAAGAAAAATATATGCGTCAGTGTTTTGAGTTAAACACAGCTCTTCATAAAAAACTCTATGTGCAAAGGCACTTTTTAAGTAGCACACAGGTTAATTATGGCAATCTTCAATTAGTAAAATGCTTCCACAGGTGCCAGGTAAAATGATCCATTCTCAAATCACCACTGAATGTTACTTTACATGCTCTCTCTTTTGACATCCACTTCAGTGATGCCTTTCACCCAGTATTCATGCCACTCAGTGGCAATCACACTGTAAAAAGAGAGTGAAGAGCAAAGGTTGAGCAAACAATATTGCCTTCTGCTCTTAATCCCTGAGGCCCACTGCATCTGGCTTGGTCAAAAAGCCCATTAGCAAAGGCAGTCACAAAGGACTAGGGGCTAGATGTACGAAAAAATGGGTTTGCGACTCGCAAATTGCGAGTCTGGGTGACTCGCAATTTGCGCATCGCAAACCCGGATGCTGGATGGTGTCCCTGACACCATCTGCGAATCGGAAGGGGGTCGCAAAGACCCACCTCATTAATATTAATGAGGTGGGTCACAATTTGCGACCCTCCTTCTGATTCGCAGCACTCACAGGGATGGTGGCCTGCTGGAGACAGCAGACCACCATGTCTGTGACTGCTTGTTAATGACGCAGTTTTTCATTTTCTATTGCAGCCCGTTTTCCTTAAAGGAAAACGAGTTGCAATACACATGGACAAATTAAACGTTTTTGTTTCATTTTTTCAGAGCCATTCACAAAAGGGAAGGGGTCCGATGGGGTCCCCTTCCCTTTTGCGAATGGGTTAGCACCCATTTGAAATGGGTGCTAACTGCGAATTGCTTTGCGACCACGTTCGCGGTCTCAAAGCAATTCTACATTGTGATGCGAATCGCAAATAGGAAGGGGAACACCCCTTCCTATTTGCAAGTCGAATTCCCATTTTGCGAGTCGGTAACCAGGTTACCGACTGGCAAAATGGGAATGAGCACTGCGATGTACGCTTTGCATGGCGCAAACAGCGAAATTCGCTGTTTGCACCATGCAAAAAACTTTCTACATCTGGCCCTAGATCCAAAGGGGAGGAAAAGTGAAATAATGAGCAATAGCAAAGTCTGTAGGTGTGGCTTGTATTTTCAATTAAAATAAATACCTATTGTCTTTGGCATAGCAGAAGACAAGTCACCAAGTGCTCTAATGTTTTTTTTATATGAGTCTCCAGAGGGAGCAAGTAATTTTGTGATGCCCCAGAGCTCCGCAAATCTTGGGAGTCAACAAGAAAGCATGATGTTGTCTGAACAATTTTTACATCATTGTTTAATATCAGCAAAGCAAAACTTTTAGAAACTATAAAGCTGTTGTGTTCGGAACAGGAGCCAACAACACTGCTGATGGCTTTGAAGATATAAGCAAAGAAGTGGAAGAAGAGCCCATGAACTGACAGGCTTATGCTGTGCAAATGTACTCTCTTTTCCAAATCATATTTTATGAATTACATCATGACAAAAAGAAAACTCTGCTACACTTGATGACTGCCCATGCAATCTATGACAAGTGAAAAAGTAGAGAGCCAATCACTTTAATGATTAGGATTGGTGTATCAATACGTTATAATATTATAGTACGGAGCAGGAACTTGTTAGCAGCTCATTCTGTAAAATCTTGTGAATCCAACAGCACACCATTTCCAAGACACTTTACCAGGAAATGATTTACAATTGCTGCTCTTGATAATTTTGATTTTGAAGACATCTCTTCCTTGTCTGGAACATCCAACATACATGATACTGCCATAGTGCTTTGTCAAAACTGTACAAAATCACTACAAGCTATCAAAACGTCCCAGTCTACCAGAAAGGTTCAAAGTGGCTGAGGACATGGATCTTCTTCCACCTGATGCACCATCTGCAAAGCTGATTTAACTGAATTTATCAATTTGCTTATTCGGTGCGGACTGAAGGATGAAGAACAGTCAATTCCTCTGTGGGGTGAATTCATGCTCTGATCTCCCAGAATACGGTCTCACTGAAGAAGGTTGAGTTTTTACCAGTAATACCATCTCCAGTCTCAATCTATGCAACAGCATACACAGCTCTAAAACATTTCCCAAACATGTGTGCTCAGCTTGAGGACGAGCCTATACTGTCAATTTTCTTCAATGCTGGTGTTTTCAGTATTGTAGCTGACATTTTTATGAGCAATCTAGTAGAATTTTATGATCCTTCCCCCAATGATGGGTGGTTTTCACATAATAAAAGTCGTGTTGCGGTGTGCAGGAATTTATCTCAGTGGATGTGGCGTAGACAATAAACTTATTGAGGTTGAAATCTTTGGAAGCAAAACTGTCCAGTCAGTATTGAACGGAACTCATTAAGTTTGTTCGTTAAAAGGTATGCTCATCATATCTGAGGCTATAGAAATATTGCGTTGGAATGCTTTCTGGAACAAGAATGACACATTGGGTTTTGCACATCTTATCAAGGCACAGGGTGCACTTAATTTAAATGACAATGTAAAATCAGGCAATGTTCAATACACTCAGTTCAAAAACAGAATATCTGAAAATCAAGGGGAATATTTACAAGAACGTGGTGCATCATAGATGATGTACCACTCTTCTTGCGCCCCTCTACCAGCACCTAACAACACCATGGTGGTACTGTATTTATGATACGGTGCACCACGGCGATCATTTGGCCTATAGCAACAAAATTATTGATGTTATTATAGTTCTTTGCTGCACTAGCGTTAGAAATTGTGGCGCTAGTGCAGCAAAGTGCAAGAAGGCCCATAGATTACTATGGGTGTGTCATTTTACATCTGCTTTGAGAATGAATACAAATTATGCCCCAAAAATTGTGCAGTGAAATCTTAAAAAATTCACTCCACCATTTTTGTGGGGCTCCTAGCGTTGGAACGCCCCCTTTGCATACTTTCTGCCTGGCCCAGGCATACTGTGGAGCAAGGGGTTACAAAGTGGCGCAATGCATGCATTTTGTAAAAATAGAGTGGCAAAAATGACACCTTAACACTACATTAGCATAAAAGAAATTAAGCTAATGTGGTGAACGGAGGTGCAAGGGGCTTTTAAATATGCCCCCAAGTTTGTGAAGTTTGTTAAAGATTGTCAAGAAAAATCAGAACCTTGCAAGTACTGGGGAAATGTTTTACACATGATAACTCTAGTGAAAAACATGGTACATGCTGATCTGGAAGATGGTTGGGAGCTGCACGTGAAGAGTGTGATGTCACTGATTACTGTGTTTCATGAATTCAAGTGCACAAACTACTTGAGTTATGGAACACATAACTCATACTCTTACAATAATCATCACATATATTACCAGGCCAATAGGTTTCCCAATATATACATTAGAAGAAAATTAATTTGCATTCAAATGACATTTTCTAGGTATCAGAACCAGTTTTAAACCCAAAATATGAAAAGTCAAATCCATCCTAAGTATATCAATAGTCCCCAATTATTTATGCACAAAATATAAAGCGTAATTCAGTTTCATACCCAAAATATAAAAGGACATTACTTGAGCTTCAATAGATTCCAAAAACATTCCTAGGAACATCGATTTACTCCAGTAACAATAGGTAGATTACAATCAAAACCACAACTTCCGCCAACACGTGTTTCACAGCAATGTGTGCTGCTTCTTCAGGGTTGAAATTATAAGAGCAAAACAAAATATTTAAGTCATTCTTCATGCATTAGATAGATGTGAACCAAATGGATACTAATTTCGACATCACAAACCTCACATCACCGTTATATAGCTAGACTTTCTTTTAAATGTATTTTTATTTTTATTGGTGTTATTCTTGTTGTAAATTCCCCCTAAGAGCATTGTGTTGCTAAAGTTTCATATTAGCACATAATCATATAAGACACCTTCTCCCAAAATACCAGCAATCTCATCAGTGTGTTGCCTCTAATTAGTAAGAGAAACACCTTCTAAGGCACCTTGTAAATTAGAAATGTGCTCTTCCCATATGCCACCCTTCAAGGCCTTCCAATCTACTGTCATCCTCCAATTGCCAACTCAGGTAGTGTTCTAAAATTCAGTTATGTTATTCGAAATCCCCAAGATTATCCAGTTAGGTGACGCCACAACTGATCACAATATCGATCAAACCCGTACTAGAGGTCCTAGGTTCCCTGTTTGAAATCTCACAACCCACTCATCTGCCAATGTATGTCATATGTACAAAAATAGCTGCTCTACGACATCCAATTAACCAGTCATTCTATGAACACCAATCCCAAATCCTTTTACAAACTGTATTGTGTCCATTAAAGAAAAATAAACCTCAGCACTCCAAAAATATCTACAAAAGAAAAATCACCTATTAAAAAACAACATTTCAAAGTCTTGACTATTCCTAATCTACACATATGAGTTCCAATCATTCTGGCTGCCCACATCATCCCGATTGAGTAATTCCCCTAATCATTATGTCAAGCTGGGCATTCATCACACCTTTCATTGAAGTAGACACTTCAGTCTTGTTAATTCCAATTTTTCACAATGACAACAATCGAATCCTGATTCATACACCTACATTTGAAAGCTCAAAACCCACTCACCTGCCAATGTGTCTCATATGTGCAAACATAGTTGATTTATGACATCCTATTACCAATGGTTCAACGAACACCAATCTCGAATCCTTTTAGAAAGAGCACTGTCAAAGGAAAAGAATAAAACTCAGCACTCCAAATAATATCTCCATGACGAAAACCACCTACTAAAATACAACAATTCAAAATCTTGACTTTTCCTAATCTGCACGAACCAGTTTCACCAGTTCTTGCTTCCCACATCATCCCACTGAACTCATTTCCCTGAACATTATGTCACGGTGGGGTCATTTCCTTAGCGTTATCTCATAATACTTTCCGATTTATCACATCACTAATTGCTGGCAGTTACTTCAGTCTTGTCCATTCTCATTTTGCACAATAACAATCATAAAATCCTGATTCATACACCTACCTTTAAATAGGTACGCACAAATGGTTCCCCATCACAATGTCAAAATGCGCCAGTTTTTCAAGTGACCACCTGCTACAACAAAAATTGAAACAAAAAGAAGTCAGTATTTTGCCACCCAAAGGCATCTTTTTATCCCTCACACAAATAACTATCATTCTACACCAATTCCACATTATAATACTAAGAAATAATAAATAAATATCTCCATATTCTCATGAATTGAAAATATCAAAATCATCGATTACTTATGGACCAAACGATTTACCTGTGTTTTAGAATACAGACCAGGCCCAATGATAATTACCAAAACCCATAAGCTTATCAACATCTAATCACACTCTGAAATAAAAATGAAACAGTTACAAAGTATTCACCAAACTTCACTCAAATATCTACCAAACTCTGGATATCGGTTCGTGTGCACGCAAGAGTGGCAGTGCAAGGGTTTGCAGTATATTTTGGGGCCTTTTTATACCGAGGTCAATAGATATTTGCGTGAAGCTTGGTGGATACATTGTAACTGTTTCATTTTGATTTCAGATGTGATTAGGTGCAGGCAACCTTACGGGTTTTCACAACTAGCATTGGGTCTGGTCTGTATGCTAAAAGATAGGCAAATAGTTTGGTCCACAAGCAGTTGATGAGTTTGATATTTTCAATTCGGGAGAATATGGAGATATTTATTTGTTTTTTCTTAGTATGATAAAGTGGGATTGGCGTGGAATGGTAGCTGTTTAAGAAAGGTGCCTTGAAGGGGTAATGTACATTTAGTTATGGAAGGGAGAGGGATTATTCTGTAAAATTGGGTGATAAAATACAGACCTCTTTTTATTTAGATTTTTGTTGTAGCATGTAATCGCTTCAAAGAAATTGGAGCATTTTGACATTGTGAAGGGGAACCATTTTTGCTAGACGGAAGGAATAGAGCACTCACAGAGTATTTGAAGGTAGGTGTACACATCAGGATTTGATTATTGTTATTGTGCAAAATGAGAATGGACAAGACTGAAGTAACTGCTAGCAATGAGAGGGGTGATAAATCTGAAAGTAGCATGAGATAATGCTAAGGAAATTACACCAACATGACATAATGTTCAGGGAAATGACTTCAGTGGGATGATGCGGGAAGCAAGAACTGGTGAAACTGGTACATGCAGATTAGGAATAATCAAGATTTTGATTTGTGGTATTTTAGTAGGTGGTTCTCGTCATGCTGATATTAATTGGAGTGCTGAGTTTTTTCTTTTCTTTAATAGACACAATGCTCTTTGTAAAATGATTCGAGAATGGTGTTGGTAGAAGCATTAGTAATTGAATGCAGTAAAGCAACTATTTTTGCACATACGACACACATTGGCAGGTGAGTGGGTTTTGAGCTTTGAAAGGTAGGTGTATGAATGAGGATTCAATGGTTGTCATTGTGCAAAAGGGGAATTGACAAGACTGAAGAAACTACCATCAATGAGAGATGTGTTAAATGCCCAGCTTGACATAATGATTAGGGTAATGACTCAAGCAGGATGATGTGAGCAACCAGAATGAGTGAAACTCATATGTGTAGATTAGGAATAGTCAAGACTTTGAAATGTTTTTAGTAGGTCAGACCAAGGACCTCCTTACCTTCAGGAGACATCGCAAGACATGGCTGTTTGAGCAGTAGCAGCCCCCGCCCCCTCAGCGCCTTGAGACCCTCACGGGTGAGTAGTGCGCTTTACAAATTTCATGATTGATTGAGTAGGTGATTTTTGTTTTGTAGACATTGTTTGGAGTGCTGTTTTGTTTTTCTTTCTTTAATAGACACAACACAGTTTGTAAAAGGATTCGGGATTGGTGTTCATGGAAGGATTGGTAAATTGAATGCCGTAGAGCAGCTATTTTTGTGCATATGACATACATTGGCAGGTGAGTGGGTTGTGAGATTTCAAATAGGGAAATTAGGACTTCTAGTACGGGTTCTATGGATATTGTGATTAAGAGTGGAGTAGACTAACCGGATAACCATGGGGATTCCAGTGGACTAGAAAAATTTGACGAATCACATAATTTAATTTTAGAACACTACCTAAGTGAATTTGGAATTGGAGGTGGGTAGTAGATTGAATGGCTTCAAACAGTGGAATAGGGGAAGAACACATTTTTTATTTCGAAGGTACCTAGGAATGAGTTTCTTTTAATAATTAGAGGCAACACAGTGATAAGATTGTTGGTATTTAGGGAGATGGTGTCTTATATAATTATGTTCTACTATGAAACTTTAGCAACATGAGTGGGGATGCTCTTTGGCGGAATTTGCAATAAAAATAATAAAAATTAAAATACATTAAAAAAAGTCTAACTATATAGCAGTAATGTGAGGCTTGTGATATCGAAAATAGTATCCTTTTAGTTTACATCTATCTAATGCATGTAGGGTGATTTCACTATTTTGTTTTGCTCTTCTAATTTCAGCCCTGAAGAAGCGTCCCGTATTTCTGTGAAACACGTGTTGGCTGAAGTTGTGATTTCGATCTATCAACTATTACTGGAGTCCATCAATATTCCTAAGAATCTTTGAGGAGTCTATTGATGCTCTTCGGAATGTCATTTTATATTTTGTGTATGAAACTGAATGACCATTTATATTTTGTGCATAAAGAATTGGAGTCTACCGATGTACTTACAATGGTTTGACTTTTTATATTTTCCATATAAAACTGGTTCTGTTAAATCTGATACCATGAAAATGTCATATGAATGCAAATTAATTTACTTCCGATGTATATGATTGGAAACCTATTGACTTGATAATAAATATGATGATTGTTCTAAGAGTATGTGTTATGTGTGCCCTACAAAACATTCAATTAAATATATATATATATATCGACTGGGCAGGGCACCAGTATAGTAGGTTGTCCTGTGCAGAGCTATAACTATCTTTGCCCATTATTTAGTAGTACCTGAGATATGGGCCCTGGTATTTGGAAAGAGTGAAGAAGCTAGAGGTGGAAAAATCATACCTCTTTAGAAAATTCATTCAACCACATTTTGTGGTGAAAGACAAAGAGGGAAGTTTTAATGCTGTGGCTCCAGATTTGAAACTGGAACAGACGATCCAGAGATCAGAGAAAAGCTCCAATGGGATTATTGGTCAGACACATAAAAGTGAATATGTTGCTCAATGGCAGCTAGTTTATCATGAAGTCCTTTCTATTTTTAGTGCTTTCAGTGAGATGACAAATTCAAAAATATTCAACCATGTGGGAAAATGTGGGAAAGAGAGGGGAATGTTATTATAAACATGTTGAAAGCCTTCTTCATTTCATGCAGCAGCAAGGAAACACCTTTGAAATGACTGAGCCTGTGTGACTACCAAACAATATGTGAATATCGATATCAAGACACGTCTACCGGAGAGATTTGTGTTGAAAGAGACAAAGCTGTGTGCATGATCACTAAAGCTAAACTTCCATGTATGAATTGCCATATTAAGAGTTTTGTCCAACCAGCCACTCCAAACAGGTTACAAAAAAACAACTTTTGCAAGCACATAGAGAGATGGATATAGGAAAAGAAACGGATTAATTTATCAAGGACATTCTGTTGCATCATCTTCCTCCAATAAATGCATTATTTGATGGAGATGCTGCAACCAAATCAGTGAAGCACAAACTTATACAAGAGCTTGAAAACCCTTTTGTCTGAAGAATTTCAATTCAACAAGGTGTCCTCATTGAAAAATGCTTTTGTTGTGGACTATGTGTCACAATTGCGAATGGTCAAGATTTCATCAATACAAAACTTTGGAGAGGTTATTCAGACTATTCTACAGATATCAAAGTCAGTGTGCACTTTGCAGGAACTGCATATTGTCTTTGACAGCTATCTGTAACTATCTGTCAAAGAATGTGAGAGAATCAGACAAATGTCTACAAGTAGAAATATTGACCTTGCCTGCATCAAAAAATCCACACCTAATACTGTGCAACTTGATAAATTCTGGTCATCAACATCGAACGGGATGAACTTGGAGATGTTAACTCACCAAAACATTGTTGATGCTTCAGTGAACACTGAATTTCCAGTTATTGCAAGTGGAATGATTGTCAATGAGCAGCTGGTGCCTGCAGAGATAAATTCAAAAAGTACGGGCCATATTGTTAAAAAACTAAACAGCAAATTGGAGGAAGTTGACCTTCGTGTGAGCCACATGTTGAGTGGGCTGTTCTAAATGATTTCAATCAAGTCATTGTACTGTTAAGTGGCACAGATATTATTGTGCTACGTAGATTTGTTACAATGTTCATAAGTCAAGGATTGTCAGAGTTATGGATACGTTAAGCAACACGTGGGAAAACGACTTAGGGGCTGATGATGAGTTTGGCAGTCTGAGGACCACAATGTTGGCAGCCTGACCGCCAACAGTCAGGTGGAGTGGACCTCCATAGTATGACTTTGGTGGTCGTAGAAACAGAAGACCGTCAGCGGTCCGCTGCCACCACCAGGTTGTACAAACCACTGCGGTCACATGGAAGCACAAACAGGCTGGCGGAGCCTGTGTTTCCATCTGAACCATTACAAGATTGCACACCGCCAATGTGACCATGGTGGGCCAACCACAATGTACAAGCTGGTGGAAACGCACAGTATAGAGGGAGACACTCACCTGCAGGCAGCCTTAGATGTCCTACGCCACCATGGAGCCCTTCAAAAACATCATGCCGCTTCTCCTGCTCAACCAAAGGTAACAAAATCAATGCTGCCGTGGATGACAGCAACTATAAGTACACACACCTACCTGTATCATTAATGAATAAGACCAGTATGTAGCACCAGGAAAAACACATCATGGGGGGGCCCATTGGGAGCAGCTACATGTGTCACACAACACATACCCACAAACATACATCAACACCCACACACTCACAATACACATACTTTGATAAGCACACGAACACTGCACTGCAACACTACAAAAACACACATGGCCACATAGCTCAGGCACCGGGACACTGAGGGCCACACAACATTCTCACACACAGCAACAACACAACTACTGCACATATACAAAAACAACTCACACACTCACACCCAACCCTGGTAAGGAACTGTGCCCAGATACATGGCATGGAACACATACAGCACCACCATGAAACAATTCTGCAATGGACACACACACAGCACAACTGAATCACAATGGCATGCACAAAACACAGAGAGACAAATAGACAATAGAGGCAAGGAGCACCCAAACAACAATACCTGCACAGTTGGGATGTGAGTATCAGGAGCATACATGGAAGGAGGCTGCACTGGGACACATATCACGTTGAACAAGGACCTCAAACAACATTCACACAGGAAATTACCCTACATGGATCCCAGGTACAAACAATACCAAAACCAATTGTCATGCACAGCTACACAATGGGGATGGGCAAGTCTACAAAGCACATACAACTACTACACCATGGGACATACCTCTACACAAACTAGCTGCAAAGGACACACATCTAAATGGACATATGCACACTCAAATACCAAAGCGACCTAACACAACTTAACACACTCTTGTATGCAATAAAAAAAACAAGAAGACACACATCACATGTATACATTAGCCATATCAGGGGGCCAAGTCCGACCCATACATGCCCACATTGCCCAACACAAAAATAAATACTTACCATAACAAATACTACGCAATGCCATGACACCAACCTTGCATCTACACAAACACAGACCCATTACACAACAGATATCCTTCTCCTGGAGGACAACAGCACTGCAATGCTGCAAACAATACCACATGGAGCAGTAAGGAGGCACAAACAACCACAACTACAGACACAAAGCCAAAGTCACTCAGGAACAACAGAAAGCCAGGAAAGAAATTGCAGGACAAGGGTGTACCCAACAAACCAACAACTGGTTGGGTTAATTAAAAAAGGGGCTCTAAGTCCAAGGACAAAGGCCAGTCTATATGTTGTCCAAATAATTGGACTATGTTGTTCCCAAACTTGACTCCTAACTGCCATGTAACCTCCACAGTAAGGGGCATCAAGAGAGCAGGCAGGCACATCAGGGATTATCTGGGGTGGGGTTGGGAGGATGGGGTTTTGGAGGGGTTTTGGGTTTGGTCATGGGAGGGGCTCCTTTTAGGGAGGGGTGGGCTTTTTCTTGGCGGGGAGAGGCATGGGTGTTTGCAGGGGCGCAGGGGAGGCCTTGGATGTGGAAGGGATGGACTGGTGTTGGGATGCAGACTGTTCGGGTGTGATACAGGGGGAGTACAGGGATAAGGTGTAGCTCACAAAGGCAACATTGTTTTAGACACACGGGGACGGTCCTCAGAAGTGGGTCAGGATTTGGAAGTTGAGGAAGTGGTTGTCTGACATGTAGTAGTGGATGTCTTGGGTGTGTGCTTGTGGGAGGTGTACTTGTGTGGGGTGGGTGTCTGGTGGGTGGTTCAGTGAGGGCATTTATGGGGGTTATTCTAACTTTGGAGGAGTGTTAATCCGTCCCAAAAGTGACGGTAAAGTGACGGATATACCACCAGCCGTATTACGAGTTCCATAGGATATAATGGACTCGTAATACGGCTGGTGGTAAATCCGCCACTTTTCCGTCACTTTTGGGACGGATTAACACCTCCTCCAAAGTTAGAATAACCCCCTATGTGTCTTAGGCTGAGGGGGTTGGAGGTGATGGGGAATACAGTGGTTCTCTGTTGGGGTGGTGACTGCAGGTATGCTGGATGTGGTGTATGAGCTATGCCTATAGTTGCGGTGTCTGCAGGTGTGGTGATAGGGGTGGATGTCTGAGGGTCTGCTGGGGTGGTGCCTGTGGGTCGAACGGGTTTGGTGTCTGTGTCTGTAGGCATGCCAGATGTTGTGTGTGTGATGCTGGGAGTTGGGGGGGTGTCAGGGAAAGTAATGACTATTGGGTGGATGTTATTTGTGTGCATGCCGGTGTGTCTTGCGGTGCTTGTGTTTGTGAGCGCTCCATGTGTCTCTTAAGGTGGATGCATGGGAATCTGTCTGTGTACTTTGGGTAGTTCTGGAAAGCAAGGATGTGTACTGGGAAGAGGGAGGTGGAGGGGGACGGAAGACAAAGGGCGACTGACTGCTGTCAGTGTGGAGGCCAGAGCCTGAAAAGATCTATGTAGACCAGCCATTGCACCGTGAATGCCATCCAGAAGCGTGTTTGTCTGCTGGAGTTGGGTCGTCATTCCCTGGATGGCATTCACGATGGTGAATTGACCCACAGAGATATTTCTCAGGAGGTCAATAGCCTCCTCACTGAGGGAAGCAGGGGGAACAGGGGCTGGAGGAAGTGCCTGCGGCAAAGGAGTGGCCAACTGGGTGGGGAGCAACAGGGAGGATGGTGATGGAACAGGGGGTGGTGAACAATTATGGTGTTGGGGGGTTGCCTGATGTGTCCGCCACTATTGGGAGGAGGAATCTGAGGATGTAGAGTCTGATCCAGTCTCCACCGTGGCACTCCCCTTGCCCTCTGGGCCACTGGGTCCCTCTGTGTCGGTTGTATCTTGACCTGAGGTCCTGTGGCCAGATGTTTCTCCACTCGGCTCGACCCTGTCTCCTCCGCCTGCTTGTGCTGATTCTGGCAAATGAAAGAGAAATAGGGTCACAACATGGACATGAAAACACTTCAATCACTACTCTGAGAGACAAACCATGACATCATGTCAAGTAGCCCCCAGCAAAAGTGCCACCTAGGTGGCACAATCATGTGCCATTACACAAAAATGCATGCCATCTGGAATTACAAAAGTGACACATGATAAAATCTGGATCTTAGGCAACTACAATTGCATGGATGAAGTCTAGCAACCACACTAACCATACCACAACTAGGTTACCACTCCATTCTCAAACCTGTGGCACAAGCAGCAGACCTCAGTGAACTAGTAGCCAACATTTGGTTGCTATTGTAAAGTACTCTACCAAATACACAGACACAAGCTCAGGCACACATCTATTCTGCACTGATGTGATGTACCAACAATATCAGAGGTTGCAAAGGAAATGCAGCTGACACAGGTACAAATCTGCAAAAACCTTGATTAGATGACACGGAAATGCCCATGTCACTATGGACACATCAAAACAATGTACGGCTCCACGAGTGATACCTATACAAAATTAGTCCAGGAGGTAGTAGCAATGTCACTCAGACTATGGCATTGTAAGGAACGATGACGTCATGTTCAAAATCTCATGGAGAGGTGTCTCCAGAATACATACAAAAATGATCCTGAGAGGCCCAGGATAGCTACCACCAATGTCTGACACCCACTACAATGCCCACATCTGAGTGTTTGAAGTGAACAACAGTACTGTGCAGGTTGGAGAGACACAGAACTTGCAGTCACCAACAGAAGAACCCCAACTTGTTGTCCAGTGAGAAGCTACATCACTACGACCTCTCGGACATGGAAAGCATGGCATCTGTCTGTGGATAAATCCCTGTGGCCAAACACATGTGATGCAAACATCACTGCAAGTCACTCCATGATGCATTCCAACAGTCAGGACATAGCCCCCAGTCATTACACAGGTACAGTGCAGTTCTCAACATGAATCCACATCAAGGGTACATTCGAACATAAAGTGGATCCAAATTCCGGCACTACCTGTCATGTCCCTCATTTCTACTGTAGTTTTACATGACTAATGACATGTTATGAGGCATAAAGGTATCTGTCAATCGAATTATGATGGTAATACACTCCTGTTTGTGGTACCACAAGAAATTGACCACCATTGTAGATGTACCATTACAACAACAGTTCCCCATGCACATCCAGACGTCATCCCATCAACATGGTTAGCACATGCATAAAACAGCAGAATAGATATGTATTCTATGGAGAATGGAGCACATGCTGACATGTAGGCACTAGGACTGTTGGCTACAGTGATGACACATCAGTCATGTCAATGCACATTACCCACTTACCAAGGGAAAGTAGTTTGCTACAGCTGACAACTATTAGCCATGTAATGATGGACACCTACACATCACAGACTGCAATGTGACACAAGCACCTATCATACTCTGAAGATAACTAGCTCCTGGGTGGCAAATGTCAATCTACACATATTCCTAGATACATGAGAGAGGACAGTGATCCATATCCTACTTACCTTTGGCCTGTACCATTTGAGAGGAGTAATCTGTTAGAGATAACTAACACCAACTAGAAGAACAAATAGGAAATATTTGTTGACTTCGCATAACCATATGTGTTCCCTGCAAATAAATAGGCCTGAGGATTCCCCATAGTTCTGTCCTAAGTCCCAAGTACAAAAGGAAAAGTTAGAAACATATGACCTGTCTACAAAAAAAGCTCCCATTTGATCTGTGACACATGACATCCCTCATTCTCAGGGGGAGCAGTCAGCCCTTCACTCAATCACCTGGCAAAGGGACAAGCAGGAATTTGCCTCGTATTCGCCCCCTTGTGACGGCTGTGCTGCCCTCAAATGCCCATCCAACTCTGGGTAGGCAATCCCCAAAATGCAGGCCATTAAGGGGGTCACTGTCCGATGGGCACCCCATCCACGTTCGGAGGACAGCCCCAACTGGACCTCAGCAATCTTCCAGCCCACCATCTCAGATACTCCCAACTCTTCCGACAGTGGGCATTCTGCCGGCTGTGGACCCCCAGGGTCCGCACTTTCTTGCCGATGGCTCTCCAAATCCCCTTCTTCTGATAGGCGTTGTCTTGCATGGATGCAAAAGACAAGTCAAGACATCATGTCACAAAGCCCTGTGCAAGAGGGCTGAGTCACATACATGTCAGTGTGCCAAGCAAAGTAATCCTGTTCTGACCATACTGCCGACGTGTGACACATAGCAGTCATTAGACACAGGGACACGACCACAATCACTCCCCAATATGCTGCTCTACACACCACCCAGCTCAGGCCCTGCACTGACTAGGTAGGTCAACTGTGACTTCTGTGCGACACGAGCTAGCATCCTGGCAGAGATCAGAAACACCATGAGACACATCACACCAACTGACAGGTAAACCCCTCAGCCAGGAATGCACATAAACATCCACTATCCCAGATTATCAGCTGCAACATACAGTCCCTACAGGCCACAGTCAGCCTACAAACTCCACTATCTGCCTTGGCTCACAATGAAGGGAGTGTCATTGTGGGCACACACATAGTCATGACTGTGCATGTGTGGACATGTGCAGATACAGATGCAGGCACATGACACTGCAGGAGTGGGTGTCTGTGTGTCTCATCAACAACACACAACAGGGAACCTTGGGAAAGACATGGGCAAGACCCGGCACAGACATGTGTACACATGTGAGCTGGATGAACGTGACAACAGGGCTGTGGGATCAAGGGATCTGTCAAGGCTATGTATCACACATTGGCAAAGATGAAAACAGCACATCCGTCACAGATCACTAGCCTACCCTTAGTATCATTTCCATTCTAATCAGTGGTTCAATAAGCTGCATATTAGAACTGAGGCACGATTTGGTGTTTGGCCATTCTGTGTGGAACAACAGTCTAACAAGGCCAGATGTGGTTTGCGATCACTGCCAACATACACAGAACTCAACATACAATCAACCAACACATATAACATGCATTCACTGCCCCTGCTGTCATGAAATCACATTGTGATCACACATTGATAACATCTTTTGGTAAGAGACGCCCTGGGATGGCTGTCATGACACACAAGTTGAGTCAGGGAACACTCAATACACACTCACCACAATGTTTCAGAACTCAATACCTGTCAGTTGACACAGAAACATGCCCATTGACTTGCCCATTGATGCACACTGACAGCACCTACAGAGCTTTGACTATAGAATCTGACAAACTGGCCCAAGCTCTAAGCTGTCTAAAGGCAAGATATGTCGAAGTACAGAGACAACTGTGTACATGGTGCACTTATCTGCTCCTCTGGTGTACCCTAGAGCTGGTCATACCGGGGTAGTACCTCCTCCACAAGCTTCTCCAGCTCCTCCTGGGTGAAGGCAGGGGCTCTATCACCTGTTGAACATGGCATGATTGCTTCAAGAGATAGTACAGCAGCTCAGTTAGTGGAAGTCTTGCTGGCAGCACTGTCAGGAGTTGAGTGAGGGATTTTGGAGAACATGGCATTCATGTCCACCACATATGCGACCTTTGGCCCAATGCCGCCACTGGCAATAACGTTAACCTATGGCTGCGGCCGCCGTGGGAGCATCCATCTACCACCATGACGACTTCCGCCAGCGGTCATGGGCTTTTCCTAATGTCCACTGGTGTAGGCCAGGAAGCCGCCATTTTAGAGACATACTATGCCTATTTAGCTGTTTTAGATGCTTCACAAATCCAAAAATGTTGTTTTGGAGAATTATGAGTGCTGGCATTGTTCTGTCATGTAGGTCAATCAAATTTGACATCATTTGGGTATGACACCAAGCACATGTGACAACATGATTAGGGGCACAGGCCCCTACCCCCGGCCCCTGCCCCAGGGCAATGTCAGTTTTGTGGTATTAACTCACAGTCCCAGTGGCAAGTCACATGCACGTTTTGTTGCTATCCTGATAGATGATGTGTACACATTTGTGGAAATGCAAAGATGAAACATGTTACTTCTGTGTAATTGGCGATATGCACTGTGTGTCATGTCCTCTGCTACTCACATGCCGTGTCACTGTTCTTCTATGACATGCATTATGTATCTTGCAAGGGACATATTGAATGATGGCTATACTCTCTTTTAGTCCTACATAGTTACTCTGGGAGGGGAAGGATCAGACAACCTCCTGTGTACTGCCCACTGGTAGATCTTCAGGAAATGGAGGACAGACAAATCACCCAGGTATACTGCCTTGATAGGCAATCGTGGATTTTTGTTATCAATTGGAGCCAGATCTGATGCCTGCCATCAGTCATCCAAATAGCATACCACCCATCACTCAAGTAATGGCAGTATTGCATTTCCTAGTCACAGGGCCCTTCCAAAATACAGTGGCCCTATCTAATTGGTTTTCCCAGCCAATGTTCAGTCTGATCTTGAAGGATGTAGTCTCAGCAATGTTGAAACACCTGGACAGCTACATCTGGTTTCCTCAACGTAAGGATTTTGCTCATGTGAAAGCAAACTTCTATGGTTTGGAACGCATCCCACAATCCTTCATCATTCAGAACAGCTTTATTCCACAGCTGATGACACAACTGTACCCAAAGAGTGCCTGGCTGATTGGTAAGTCGCATATGTCATATTTGTTTGCATGCTATGCCTGCTGCTAGAGATACGATGCTTGGGACTCATGGTTGCACATATGTCACATTCCGTTACGGGTGACTCTGCATACCCAAACTGCCCATGATTGTTGACACCAGTGAAGAACCCAACTACGCCAAGAGAAGTCTGCTTCAATGAGGCTTGAGGAAGGACACTGCATGCCGTGGAATGGGCTTCTGAGCTCCTGAAAACCAGATTTTGTTTGTGTGGACAAGACTGGTGGAGCCCTCCTCTACTCACCAGGAAAAGTGTGTAAGATCATTGTGGCCTGCAGCATGCTCCACAACATTGCCCTGAGGAGAATTATCCCATATATTCCAGATGATGGGGAGCTAGCAGTGCCAACGGGTGAGCCTTCGCAAATGCCAAGTAAGGATGACAGTGATGAAGATGAAAATGGAGACATGTGGACAGTATGTGATTTTATGTGATTACTATGACTGTATCGGGAACTGTACGGGTCAGTCTGTGTTGAGTAGGGTAACTTTTTCCAAGGGACAGGGCATCTCATGTTAATCATTATAGAGGCAAGGTTTGCTAGCTAATTCAGACTTTAACATGTGACTACCTTGATGACCTGCTTTGTTTGGCTCCGTCTCATTGCATTGTCAATGGAGCAACTGAACTTTGAAGACATAATTGGACCATAGGTATGCCTTTAGCTGTCTGAACTCCTTGTATTTTATTCCTTCTTCCAGGTGTCTTCACCATGCCATCCTCATGTGGGCATTTCAGAGTTGTGTCATTGGCAGGTAGCTGTTGCTGTTCTGACACGTGTAGTGGACATGGATTGATGCAGGCAATATGGGTCACAGATTTGGGATGTATGAGTCCTATGCCCAAGCAGCCTGGACAGTGAGTGCGTTGGAATCTGAAATACACAATACACATGTTTGCTGTGGTGCGTTGGTCCAATGGTCTTATGTGTGTGATCTTGTGGACTTACAACATGTCATCCTGTGCAGTCCATGCATTCTACCTACACACTGTGTTGACTTTGATCCTGTAAGATCTTTTGGTGGCTGTCAATGTGTTTTCTCGTTGCAGGCTAGTGTGCCTGTGCCACAACACTGACACAGGTTTGTGACATTCCACCAGTTGTTTGCTCATTGTAATGGAAAGGACCTACAGTCAGGGAAAGTTGTACTGCTCTCTGTCTGTACCACAGTGTATGTTAAGTTGGCAGACCTGGTTTTGGTATGTGATAAGGCTCCAGCTGGTGAGAACATCCACTACTCTGTTAGCCGAATTTTGGGGGGAAAATCTGACAAAGCCCTTTCCTGTGTGGTCTGGGGGCCGGTACATTTGGGATATCTGGCCTGACTCAATATGGCTCAGATGTTCTTGGCTATGACTGTCCAGGCATTTTAAGAGCCTATTTGCAGTACAGTGCAATAAAATATTCGCTGTGACCAGACACTCATAATATTGTGTTGCTAGTCATCCTAAGCATGATATTACCTGAGACATCTCCCTCCTTCCATTACCTTCGTATGTCTTACTCATGTGCTTCACATGTTATTACCACTCAAAATTTCAGAAAGTTAAAAGAAGAGGTAGTAGGCAGTGTTTTAGTGATAGGTATGTTTATTTACATAAACATAATACAGTAGTGGTACTGTAAAACAAGAAGTAAGGTGCAGAGATCAGTCACGGTGTATATAACCAATGGAGTAGAGACCACAACATTTGAAGTCTAAAGTCCAGTGTCCTACTACCATGGAAAGTGGAAAGTGGTTATGGAACAGTCAACAGAGTAAATCTGTGGCACACAAAGGAGTGACATCAGGAAGTGGTAATTTGCTGGCAGTGGTTGGTGTCTTGCCAACCGCAGCTCTTGGAGTCTTGAGTGGACGTCCCTGCTTGTGGGGGTGGGTTCAGTAACTACAGCGGCAGGGGTGTCTGAGGCAGGTGCTTCCCCCGGCACAGCCTCCCTTCCAGTGGCTGACATTGGTGAAGGGCATGGTGTAGATGCACCAAATGAAGGGGCGGAGTGTTGTTGCCGATCCCAGCTCAGGGTAGTGTTTATGTCGTAGGGAGACTAGGGCCCATATTTATACTTTTTGACGTAAATCAGCGTCATGGCAGATTTGCGTCAAAAAGTTTACCCCCTGCTAACGCCATTTCAACGCGCCAGCTGGGTGCCTTATTTCTGGAATGATATTAGCCGACGCTGCGGTCTGGCTTGCGGGCAAAATGAATTACTCAAACCGGGCAGTGGCCGCGTAGGGAAGAATGGGGGTTGTGCACCAAAGAATGGTGCAAGTCAGGTTAGAGTAAAAAATATTGGCTCCAACCTGACCTGCGCCAATTTGTGATGCACAACCCCCATGGAAATGACTCCTGTCTTAGCAAAGACAGGAGTCATGCCCCCCTGCCCAATGGCCATGCCCAGGGGACTCCTGGCCACTGGGCAGATTGGCATGTAGGGGGGCCCAAGTTAGGCCCCTCTATGCCACTCGAAAAAATTATACTTACCTGCACTTACCTGCACTCACCATTGATGGCTAGGGTGCCAGGGGGTGTCCCTGGGTGCACAGGAGGGCACCTGTGGACTGCTTCCATGGTCTCCTACCATGGAAAAGAGCCTACAGATCCCTTAACGCCTGCCCTGACCCAGGTGTTATTTTTTTATGCAAATCGGGGTTTCCATCATTTTCTGGCTCCTCCTCCCAGCCGTGCGCCATTTTTGCCCGATTGGATAAATATGGCTCATGGGTGTTTAAGTCATTTTTTGGGACGGGAACGCCTACCTTGCATGTCATTAACGCAAGGCGGTTTCACGCATCCAGAGAATGACGCACACTGAGAAATTTTGACATTAGCGGGGTCTAACGTCAAAGTATAAATATGGTGTTAAGTTTGCGCCAAATTTGCTTTAAAAAAAATACGCAAATCTGGCGCAAGCAGAGTATAAATATGCCCCTATGTTGGTATTGTTGGCCTCCCAATGTTTACGCATTTCCCGATGGAAGACCCTCTGCAGCTCCTTGATTTCCATGAGCGCGGTTAGTACCTGGCCCATCATGTCTTCGTAATGTTGGTAGGCTCCAAAAAACTGGCTGATAGTGTCCTGGCCAGGGGCTTCACCAGCAGCCTCTTGCCACTGGGTCACACCATCCCTCCCACGCACCCTCCCCAAAGTGCCTGCACCATTGGTGCAGCCTGCCCCCTTTCATTGGCTCCAGGTCCTTCATTGTTGAAGTTGGCTGGCTGTGACTCAGGAACCTGAACTTGGGGGCACAAGATGTTTGTGATTGTCCTCCGGAGACAGGCTTGGGGCTAATTGGTTGCCTAAGATATAGAGGCCACTGGGCTGGGAGGAGTCGATGTAGTCAGGCCAAGGTTCACTGGTGTCATCTGAGCAAGTGTGCCAGAACTGCCCTCAATATCCACCAATCCAGGAGTGGTGTCTTCACTGAGGGTTTCATCCATGGGGTAGTGGCAGTCTCTTCGGTGGATTCAATATTTGCAGTGGCTGCTCGGCATACTGATGTGAGAGATACAATGTTACAAGTTATATTGTGAGATACACCTCCAATAGATGACAGTGACATTGGGCTAGGGCCATGCTCACGTTGGATTTGCTGATTTGCCTTATGTGACAATTATCATTTGTATTGCTCTGACATTGGAGTAGCATGCCAATTCCATTTCAGTAAACTAGCCTCAGACTGTCTGGATCTTTTGGCTGTTGGAGGGATGGTCATGGACTCATATGTTGCCGGCAGTGGAGGCAAAACAGAGGTTGGGCAGAATGTTATTTGGGTTATCTTGAGACTTAGGCCCTGATTTATACTTTTTGACGGAAACCTGCATTAGCGCAGGTTTGTGTAAAAAAGTATACTGCTAGCTAGCACCATTCCTGGATGTCAGCCATGCATCATATTTAAGCTATGACACTATCGGGCGGTAAGGCCCAGTTAGCATCAAAATTATTGACGCTAACCGGGTGGGGGAGGCGTAGGGGAAACTGGAGGTTGTGCGTGAAAGAATGTCGCTAGTCAGGTTAGAGTAAAAAAAATGACTCTAACCTGATTAGCGTCATTATTTCCATGCACAACCCCCATGACATGACTCCTGCCTAAGTAAAGACAGAAGTCATGCCCCCCAGCCCAATGGCCATGTAGGGGGGCCCAAGTTAGGCCCCCCTCTGGCACTTTGCAAAAAAATAAAAATACTTACCTGGGATGGGTTCCCCCATCGTTAGATGTCCTCCAGGTGTGGGTGCGGGTGGGTGGGGGTGTCCCTGGGGGCAGGGAAGGGCACCTGTGGGCTGTTTCCATGGTCTCTGACCATGGAAAAAGGCCCACAGGTCGACTAACGCCTGCCCATACTCAGGATTTAAATAATGATGCTAAGCAGGCCTAGCGCCATTATTTATGGCCCTCCTCCTCCCGGGCGTGATTTTTCCATGTGAGGATAAATAAGGCGCAGGGCCTTTGAGTCATTTTTTGCCCGGGATCTCCTACCTTACATCTCATTGATGAGAGGTAGTTTGCCGCAGGCAATAAATGACTTTAACTCCAAAATTTTGATGCTTGATATGTCTAGCGTCAAAATATAAATATGGAGTTAAGTTTGCGCTGGATTTTCTTACAAAAAATGACGCAATTCCGGTGAAAACAGAGTATAAATATGCCCCTTAGTTGTCTGTTATGCAGGCAGTGGCAGAGTCTTGGATGGTATGTGATAGATGTCATCCTGTGGTCAATGCAATGTGGATTTGACTGCTGCCAATGCCAATCAGATGACACATCTTGGGGTCTTAAATCTGTCTTAGATGTTCTTTCCAAACAATTTGAGCTTTCCTTCCTCTCCACACTATTTTTATCTTGAAATAGCTGCTCAAGATCGATCTGGGTGTGTCACCACATCACAGGGTGTACCATGACTATATCCTTGTCCCTCCCAGGTGAGTTAACTTCATAACTGAATTCACAGACAGTGGCACTAAGTCATTTGGATCCTGGCCTGATATTTGGGGGGTGCATGGCCTGGCCCTCCTGGGATTTACAGTAACGTTACTCAAAACACAACTCACAGTTTACATTGTTAATCCTCTGAGGTGAGTAGACTTCCATTCCAAGTAATCCAACAATATTTGAACATGTGCAGAGTGGGCTGGAGTATTGGATTGAGTAGATAGAGCCTCCTGGCATTAGCAGGTATGTGACTCCCTGTACTACATGCAGTTGTTCAATGTAATTCCCCCAGGTGTGGTGATTTAATGTGTTAATTCTTAAGAAATTGTATTTTGGCAGGTGTACAGTGAACTGTTGCTTGCCATTTCACTCCCTGTATCACACACACTGTACAGTTGTCCTTCTCTCATGTGAGTACAGTTCCATGGGTGAGTAGAGGGAGAAGGGTGTTTTGCATCTGGTTACACTGTGTTGGTGGGGTGACACTACTATTTTCCCCTGGACATGGCATCCCTGTCAATGCCTGTCCAACCGCCACTCACTGTACAGTTGGCCTTCTCTCAGGTGAGTATCGTTCAGTAGGGATTTGCAGAACAAGGTAATTTTGCGGGTGGTACACTGTTCTGGTTTTTGCAATAGTAGAACAATGCCTGCTGGGAATTGTGGTGCTGTCATTCCCTGTGCTACACACAGTATACAGAGATGTTCCCACAGGAGAATCTAGTCCCATGTGAGATGGCAGACAGTGATCTTTGAACAAGTGGTGACCAGGCTGGTAAATGGGGGGACAGTGAAGGCAGCCAACGGTGATCAGTGTCATGCATGATGATACGTTTAGGTGACATGTCTTTTATGTTGTGACTTACTTGACTCCACTCCCCCGGATTTTCCTGTCAAGCCCTCAGAATGCAGAAAGGGCAAGACCTTCTCCTCCCATGATGTGAGCTATATTGGAAGAGGTGGGGGTCCACCGCCAGTCTTAAAGACCGCAAGCTGGTGCCTCGATGCCATGGAATGGACCTCCCCCCTGAGGTCATTCCACCTCTTCCTGATGACGCCTCTTGTGTGGGGGGAGGTGCCTACAGAATTCATTCTGTTGACTCTCCTTTGCTACATTTCCAGTTTCCTTGCAATAGTAGTTTGCTGGACTTGGGCTCTGAATAATTGTGTCTCTACTCTAATGATTTCATCCACAATGGCTCGTAACTCATCATCCGTGAAATGGGGATTTTTCTGGGGTGGCATGGTGGTGTTGGATGAATATCTATATTGAAGGGTCCTGGGTGCTGAACAGGTGACGGGGAGTGTATAGAGTGGAGAGGTGCAACTGGATGTGATGGGTGTGTGTTGAGGATAATGGGATATGTGGTCCTGAAAGTTGGCGGGGTGCCTAATCTATGGTTTGGAATTTCTTTTTGCAAGCTCTATCTTGCTCTGTCTGGCACTGTAGATGCAAGGTGTGTGAAGGGGGGTGTTTTATAGTGTGCTTTGCAGGTGTGTCGAGTGTGGTAATGTGTGTCACCTGTTTTGTTTTCAAATGCATTCAACGTGGTGTAGAGTATTACTGTGGTGATCACCAACTGCTGCGGTTCGGACCGCCATTGGAAGATCGCCATGGCAGGACAGCCATTGCGACTTTTGACTTGGAATATGGTCGATGGTTGGTTGACAGACTGGTGGTGCCGGTGGTCAGACTACCTATTTACCGCCATCCAGAGTCCGGCCGGGGTTGTGTTTTTGGTTGGCTTTTGGCAGTTGAGCCTATGCTACTCGTAATACAGCGGTCTGTGTGACCGCCAACATGACAATCTTTTGACGGCCACAACTATGGAGGTCTGGCAGTCCGACCACCAAACTCGTAATGAGGCCCTTAATCCTGCTTCATGTTCTGTACAAGAAACTTGACCCAGAGTTGCCCAGTTTTCTTATCAAGGCAAATATTCTTACGGATGATGATACTATGAACCAAATTAGGACAAAGCTTAGAGCTTTAACTGCTGAACCTGTGAAGTTTCTAAAAGAATTTGCTGAAACAGAAGAAGAATTTGACTTTAAAGACATGGAAGAATACCTTGTGTGTGTGTGGAAAACGACTTCTGACTGTCACATATTTCACAGTGAGTTCAAGAAATCAGACCAGTTAGGTGACCCTCCAATGACATCATATTCTGTGCGTGGACACATTACAAGTGCATTCTACTTTATCAGAAGATGTGTAAATGTCTTTGATCATGTAGATAGAGAAGGATCTCTGTATGTTTGGTTGGGAATATTGATGGGGTGCTAAAACCCACAAAATTTCTAATGCCTCTACTCACAGAACTTACAAGTACTTTTAAAACCTGTGCTACAAAAAGATGCCCTGTCGATATGCTCTTCTCAAATGTTCAACATCCTGCAAATGCACCACAAGAAATTGTCAAAACAAAAAATTGAAGTGAACTATGAAAATGTGTCTAAAACAGGAATGATAAACATTATTTTTTCATATTCGGATCATAAACAGTGTTTGGTGTGTACATAAAAAGATTGAAAACGATTGTTATTTGTTTCATTTCTATATGTCTCTTCTTCCTCTATTATAGCCACCATTTTGGGAAGTGGCGGAAGGGTTGCTCTGAGGAGTTATTCTGTCTCCAAAAGACTACTTGACCCCCAGAACCTATGTTTTGATACCAAAATGAAGTATTTAGTTTGTGGTTCCGGAAATAGTACATCATCACTGCAACACATCGCCATTTTTAAAAATGTAATCCCGAAAAAATTGGCCCGGATTTGCAATGTCTACCCAAGCTAAATTACTTCTTTAATGATCCAAAAACACAAATCAAAAATGAGTGTCTGGACAAAAAAAAAATATGGAGTTATATCATGGGGCTGAGATTAGTGTGAGCAGGGGCCAGTCTTCAGTCGAAGAAGAGCAACCTGGCAGACACACTGTGTGCAGAGCCACCTTGTCACAGAGGAATTGGCCTACTGAGAACTCTCAATATTTTCTCTCAATTGAGGCAGGAGTAGACAGGAGAGGGAGTATCAGAGGAGCTGTCTGGCATTCAACATAGGCAAGAGTGAGGCAGTGGGAGCATGCCATGGAGCAAATAGGGAGAGGAGGTGCCACTGGTGAGGCAAAAATGGAGCCTAAGTAGAGCTAATGTTTGGGCTCCTCACCAATGGAAAACTTCACAGCAAATAAATTGTAAACATCACTAACATCTAGAGGGTTTTGACCGACAACCCATAAAAGCAATGAACTGAGGGGGCTTGCCCATCAAGCCAGTGGCTTAAGGAGCTGGCTCAAAACTCACTTCCTCTATGTACGTCTTATTGTACTGTTTTGGGGAATAGATCAGAAGACATGCAGTTAATATTATCTAGAGCCAGACCTAAGAATGGGGCTATGCAACGTATCAGGCTTTTTACCTGATCTGCCAGGTCAGCAGGCTGTTTTGCAGGTTTGCTTTTGCCACAATGTTGTATGGATGGTTTGGAGTGGGAAATGATGACAAAGCCAATCAGTTTATGATAATTATAATGCTAACAAGAAATAAGAGTGGTGCTATTCAAAAAGCGTTAACTAGAATCGAAATGTACTGGTTTGTACAAGAAAATGTAGAATTGTGGAGCTGGCCATTTGAAGATCAAATCAGTAAAACCACCGAGACACTAGAGCATTGGTTGGGTGCAGGGGACCTGCTAGCCCCCACCCTAACGCCACCGCCTCACAGAGCAGTGGGGAAGCAGACAAAGCTCCCGCAATCTGTCTCAGAAACCAGTATCATAGCATGATACCATGGGTCCTTGTGCAAGCAAGGGAGATGGTCTTTTTGATTGATGTTTGAGTAGTATATACAGCAATTAGCAGGGTCCATTAGGCCCTCCAGGGCTCTGGGCCCCGGTGCCACCGCACCCGCAGCACCAATCATAGATACTCCCCAGCCAGAAACGGCACTGCTCCAACCCACTCCTCCATCTGATGCCCACATTGTCCCTGGCTCAGATTTATCACCTGATAATAGCAGATGGTAAATCAGAGCCATAAAATCTCAGAATCGGACAAAACGTATTTTTGATCCAGGTTCCGCAGGTTATTCCCCCTTCTGGGGACATTATCTCTTGATGCTCGGTTCTTGAGGGAGAAGAACTGCCGTATTTTCTCATTTTGGCCCCCATATCTCCGCTGCCGTCTTTCATAATGAGGTCCTTAATGTGGCACATCTGACAAGAAAAACAACTGAAGTGTGACTTTGAAGCATGCTAACTGCTGCTGGTGTCAAAAATGCTGTCAATAGCACTGCTGATCGCCTATGATCACTCAGTGCTTGTAGATGTTCGACTGATAATCTGCTGGTTCTCCTTGGTATGGGCTGCCAGACAGCTGTGCCTAAAAAAAAAAATCCTGAAATGGCTTTAGAAGAAAGTATGGAGCAATTTCACATTTAACGTAAATTCCCTCTCCTTCCTTCGCCAGCTGAACCTATAAACGTCTGTATCGATGGCGTTGGAACGCTAGGTATGCGAAGCTGTGATTTTGCCCTCGCTCGCGATCATTCAGGTGCAGCGCATGTCAGTTGAAGGCCAGTTTATCACTGTTGAAGATCATGTTTACCTATTGAAATTACACAACTGTACAAGACCCAGCCGGCCACATTAAAAATGCTCCCTATCGAAATTACTAATGCATGCTTTTTCACTCCCGGGCATTCCAGTTGCTTTTCTTCCTTAAAAGGCATTCCCCACCTGGCATAATTAGGATCAAAGAACGTTTAGCCTTCCTCTCGTCCTTGCATAACATCTGCTGCATAGTGACAGATTTTAAATGAAATGGTGGTTAATCGATACATAGCTCTATAGCCCTGGTCAGGGCTTAGTTGCACCTTGCTCTCCCTTTTCTATTCCTGCAACCCAACTGCTGAATGTAAAACGCTCTGTAAAATGAGCACTCAAAAATGAAGATGAATGAATCGATTTGTGAAGTTCAGTCAAGGTTGAAATAGTCCATTGGGCAATCTGGTAGTGCCAGAAGGGCTGGTGTGGCAGGCCAGTTTGTGGTTCGGTTGTTGGGCTGTTTGTGGGCCTGTTTTGTGGCTTGGCATACTCTTGATTTTCCTGACATTTTCACAACCATTGCCTGCAGCAAGCACAAATGCATTCATTCTCTCATATCTTGCAAATCACCTATACTGCACCTCTTTGCAAGCTCAAAACTGTCCTGGTTTGCAAATGCAGCCTACTTTTTTTACCCCTCGCTAATCATGGCCATTAACATATGGTGCCCTGCCTTTTTTTATGTCCCAGTTTGACCCTCAGTTCAACATACTCATAAACTATACAAGACTGTTTTCCTCACATACATTGTTAAAAAGCAAGAAAAAAGACTTTGTTTCCTTTGGAAAAATCTCATATTTTTATGAAACTATACATATTGTATTAAAAAACATGTTACAGGTATCTTTAGTAACTTGGTGTAGTGAGGCATGTGGAAAAATAAAATATAAGCATATGAGTAGAGTAAAAAATAAATAGGCATTTACCATAAAACATTAATTTTAGGCGCTTTACTGAGTTGTAAACTGAAATCTTTACATAAAATTGTGTCTCCTGAGCACACCACCAGCTCCACAGTTTCTCCCCAAATAACAACAAACTGTGTGTTGCTTCATGGGGAGTTTGAATTGTGCTTCTTTGTGCATGGAGAGCCATTGGAGCTAATTTAGGTTTGGTGTGATGTGAGAGTGGCATGAGAAGTTTAAAGTGATTCTGGTCTCTGAGTTCTGAATGGTCTGCAGCCTTTTGATGAGTCTTTTGTTGATCCCTGCATAGGGGGTGTTCCTGTAATCTAGCTTGCTTCTGATGAGGGGGGCTTGTGTAATAGTTTTCCAGGTGCTGATTGGAAGTTATTTGAAACATCGTTCTTAGCGTCTTCAGGGTATAGAAGCATGAGGCGATAACTCTGCTGGAGCATTTTCATCCTTCACAGGAATCAGTGCTCATCAAGACCTTTGGACCCTGATAAGAGTGTTGTACAACCATAAACACCATTTGCCATTCAAGCCAATAAAATTACTCAGAATGCCCATTTGGTCATACAAGGAAAACTCCACTCAGGAATAAAGTTAAAGGGGTTTATTACACACTCAAACTCCATTTCATGTCGACAACTCTCAAGACAAAGCTAGAAAGATACAGAATCACCAAGGGTTGCCCAAGGTGATGAAATAGATCAAGGTGAACTAACATTAAAAGAACTAAGCATTCGATGTAGGTACCACAGAACATTAGCAAAAGTATCTGATGAGCTGAAAATAAGCAGTGCTCAGATTTAACAAGAATTAGTCAATTTAAAATCATCAAAGTTCAATTTATCTGGGTACAAGGTAACCCTACCGTTAACCAAATCAGGGAATGGGAACACCTGGGCAAAAGTCAAAAAGGACAAGAAGGGCAAAAATAATTTGGAAAAGGAAATCTTGGGCAGCAACGCACTACAGTAGTGGAAATGGGCAAAAGATAAGTAAAAAGAGAAAGCGTCAGTATCTCAGAAGCTCGGTCAAGAGTCTTCTGCTAGTATTAAGAAGAAAATCTCCAATTCTAAAGGGCAATCTCAAAGGGGCAATGCAGAGAGGAAAATACCTCTCCAAGGAGCTCAGCATTCAGGGATTCTTCATCAGCAAAGGTTCTGGACAAGGGCATCTGGAAATCTGAAGAACTGACCAAAGTTCAACTGGCAACCGATATATTAAAGTTCATGAAGCAATCTGATTTGTCAAAGTTAACAGTTCACATTACGTTGGAGTATCATCCAATAAAAAGGGATCACCCAACCACAGGTTGCAACATCAACATGTATTCCCACGTCTCTCTTGGGAACATCTTCCAATCATGTAGCTCCCCACGCGATTGTATAATTTGTTAGTCCATTTAATCAGGATTTTCCAAACTCAAGGACACTATTACACTTTCTCTCTGTGCCTGAACAATAGGGCTTACTACCAAATCTAGACTTCTGACAGGAATGAAATCTGAAGGAAAGCTCATGTTATGAAAATGAATCTACATTTCTTGCACAGTCGCAAAATGCAAGACTAACAGGTCTCACTTAGGCTAATACAAGTGAATTACAGTAACACATTTAATGAACACATTTTAATGATCACATTTTAATATGCAAAAGTATGAATTCATCATAAACAATGCTTTACTGATATGCATGTTACATTCACTTTAAGCAGAAAGACTTTGTTAATATATTTCTATCAGTATAACACAAAACTGCATTTCTGTATTTTTGCACACATATTTAACCCATTAATCATTAGAAATTGAAAATCTTTTCAATATTTTCTGTTAGTCTAAAGTCCAAATGATACCATAATATCAATTAAATATTGTAAACATTTGATTTATGAGCAATACCACCAGGGTTTTCAACAGTCTAAATAAAGGCACAATTAAAATGTCTCCTCAGGACATCTTTCTACAGTCAAACTATTAGTACTTTGGTTAACATAATGAATATATTGTCATGTATGGATGTGTGACAAAATAGCAACAGCATTTTTACTGAATGCTTTTAAACAAATTTAGAACAACGACAGTCTTAACAAAGGAAGTCTTTGCAACAAATGTTTTACAACGAGTATGTTTCACAACAAATGTCTTTGCCACAAAAATGTAAGTATTTTACAGGTAAGTATAAACCTTTTTTAAAAATAAATAAATAAATATATATATCTATATATATATATGTATTTCCAAATTACATCTGGAGTTTGGGAGGCACTTGTTACACCGGTCGAAGAAGGGCTCCTGTAGCCCCCAATATGTCCTAAATAATCCCTTACCTCATGAAAGAATTCTCGGACACTTGTGAATGCGTTCGCTGATTTGCAGTTTACTATTTGCAGATGGTTCACACCCAATGCGTTTCGGCAGTTGCCTGGCACGGTATGGGGCACCATACACTTTCTTATATTCAACCTCACCAAACAGTGAAAACAAAGAAAGGGCACAAAACGTTTACAGCCGTTTAATGATCTCTAATGCAGTCGCCATCTTGGAACGTTGTTTAAATGCTCATGAAGTACATACCATCCATGTAATCCACAATTGTTCATTTTGCAATTATTATCATTACAAATCACTCTTGATAGTCGTCACCCCATCACGTATATTCTGGTCTAGAGGCTGGATTTTATATCAACAACAGCATATTTCTCCAACACTCACCAAACAAATAACTCAATTGTGCCCTTACCCACACAAACCCCGTAGACACCTATGCAATTATCACATCTTGTAGTGCATCGGATATATATAAACAGAGGTAAGTACACTATGTGATCAAGCATTCAATATACCATAATTTATTATCCTAAAGGTCCGTAGTGTATATAAGTGTATGTCCTAATGCCTATACTGTTGCCGCACTTTATGTTTGGGTACGTGGCCATCTTTCTCCTTTGCCCCTAGAAAAACATCACAAATATGATTGATGTTGAGTTCCTCAGTGAATAGTGCTCAATTACGCCCAAGTGGGCTAAAGTGCAAAATGAGTCTACTGGTTCCATGCCTACTTATTGAACTCCAGTGAGTTGGTGAAATGGTAGGTTCCAAGAATGACCCACCAGAATTATCATGCATGACTACCCAATCCTCAGTGACCTCTAACCTCCCCATAAAGCATACAATCATTAATTCACCCTCTGAATGACATTCATGTGGGTAGAGGTGCCGTATGAAGGTGGTATTATGCAGTCTCACGCAGTTGCGACAAGAAATACGTGTTCATTTATATATTGAGTGACAACCTATAAAACAAAAATAAATATTAAACATGTTAAAATCATGAATACTCAAATCCACTCATACAAAAAAGCTTGAGAAAACAATTGCCTATTATACTCTACATACAATATGAACACTTAATTCTTTGCTCAAATTCAGACCGCCTGGATGCAGAGTGTTATATCCAAAATATACTGGGATTCTAAGATTCTTAGTCTCTGTTCTCTATTGCCTCCCGAATATCCAGAGCAACTGCATCAAGGACCAGGAAGTGTAGGAGTTTATCATGTTGAAAATGTAGTTCAAAAAATGCCTTGCTACTGGGTACTGTGAATTATTATTTTGTATTGCTCTCTTATGTTCAAAAATGTGTTTGTTTGCTTTATGATATACATTTTACCACAAGGACAGGTCAGAGCGTACACACAATAGGTGGTATTGCAATTATACATTCCATTGATCCTAAAATTCCTCTCAGTGCCTGGAATCTTGAATTCTGAACAATTATGACTTTCCACACAAGCCTTACACTGCATGCAACATTTAAAACCAGCACATTGATCTTTCTTTTTTCCATCAGGAGTTACAATGTTTTGACAGAGACTATCCCTCAATGACCTACTCCTGTGAAAGGTAACCTGATGGGTTTCAGGAATGTATTTCTCCGAAACATTATCTGTTTTCAAAATCGGCAAATTAGTACTTAGGATTTTCCTTACATTAAAAGTTCGGCTAGAGAATGTAGTAACAAATCTGACATATTCATTGTCATGACGAATCTAGTTTTGTCCTTCATAAAGCAGATTTGTTCATTCACACAAGTTCACTTTCTGAATAGCCTGGACAATTACCTTTTGTCCATAACCCCTGGCCTTGAATATTTTGGTCATGGCATTGCTTTCTTACTGAAATGCCTTTTCCATACTACAATTTAGTCTTGCATGCAACAACTCACCATGCGGAATACTAGATATGAGTTTTGATGGATGTGAAACTTGAGGCACTCAGTATGCTGTTCCCTGCAGTTGGTTTTCTGTATAACTAAGTTTTCAATATATTCTTATCCACCTCCACTTCTGCATCCAGAAACACAATACTGGTCTCAATAATCTGTTCTATTAATTGTAGATTGTAGGGATTTTTGTTAAGTTCTTCCACAAATTCTATAGCTGATGCTAGGCTGCCCTTCCAGATCACAAATATATCATCTATAAAGTGCAGCCACATCAGAACATGATCCTCAAACGCAGGAAGCTGCATGGACACCTGCTCCTCCCACCAGCCCAAGAATAGATTGACATAGCTGAGGGCAAAGCAGGTGCCCATCACAGAACCCTGCACCTAACAGTACACTTGTTTGTGAAACAGAAACAAATATTCCTCAGATAGTATGAATTCATGTCCACAATCATTTAAGTGTGTAATAATGGTGAGAGTGAACGTGCCCTTAAAAGGTGCCTAACTGCTGCAATACCTAAATCATGCCTTATATTGGTGTATAAACTGCACACATCCAAAGTCATTAATAGATAATCTTCCTCTCAGTGAACCTCCTCTATTAACGTGAGAAAATGTGTGGTATCTCTCACATAGGGGGTCATTATGACCACGGCGGATGGCGGTAAAATTGAGAAAATTACTGCCACCAGGCTTGGAGTACTTTTTCCCATATTGAGCCATTGACGGTTTGGCTCAAGCCAAACCGCCAATGTACCACACCGTCCGCCACAGCAGTAATGACCACCGGGTTGGAGACTTCAGTCTCCAGCCTGGCGGCCGTCACTAGCCCGCCTGCAGGGATTATGACCCCACCTACCGCCATGGTTTTCATGGCTTCCTTACTGCCACGAAAGCCATGGTGGTAGGCACTATCAGTGACAGGGAATTCCTTCCCTGTCACTGATAGGTGTCTTCCCCACCCTCTCCCCCTCCCCCTCCCCTGGTTCGCCCCTCAGCCCCCCTCCCTCTCCAGACACCCCTTCATCCATGCACCTTCATTCACACACGTACACATGCATTCACACACTCATTCTCACATTCAAGCACGCATGCAGACATCCATTCACACACACATCCACATACACTTACATACATAAAGGCACACACGCATACACACAACACAACATACACGCACTCACACATCCATATATTCACACACACACACACAACACCGAACACACACACGCATTCACGCACACACAGACATACACACCCCCTCACACACACACACAACCCCCCCCACATGTCGGAGCACCCAACTTACCTTTTGTGAGGGGGTCCTCCAGCAGGAGACGGGACAGGGCGCTGCTGCCAGCAGCAGCGTCTGCCAGCGTAACACCGCCAGGCCGTATCATGTGGCATGATGCGGTCTACTGGTGTGGTGCTGCTACTGGCAGCAGCGCCACCTTACCGCCATCCACGGGCATTACCACAGCTGGATTTCTGCCATCCTTCTGGCGGAAATCCGGCTGTGGTCATAATCCGGCTGACGGCTGGTAGCCTCTGCAACAGTCTTTTGGTGACCGTCGCCACGTCAGTAAGCGGTATATACCACCAATGTTATAATGAGGCCCATAGTCTGGTAATGCCGTAACAAATGGCCCGAGGTAGTGATCCACATATCTAGATGCATTCTCTAATAGGGGGCCAATAGCTGACAAAATTGGTCTACCCGGTGGTCTTGCAGCATTTTTGGGTAGTTTGGGTAATAGATATAATACTGGAATACGTGGGTGCTGACATCTTAGGAATTGGTATTCCTCCCACTCAATGAGTCCTTGGCCCCTCCAATCCCCAAGCAGTGACTCATTTTCAGGATTGGCAGCTGTTACCTCTTGTAAGCTAATCTTCCTATAGCCAGTTGGTCTCCCAATTGTCTAAAACCCTCCTGGACATAATCCAATTTGGTTAGTACCTTTGTCTGATCCCCTCAGATTATTTAGGCTTTCAACCCGTTTAACTGGCAATTTTCTCATCCCCCATCCAGCTAGTATGTAACATAATTCCTTTAGCTCTCTGATAACACTCTTTTCAAACACATTTAGAGCATCACTCTATACTGCTGGTACGAAGGTGGATTTTCATTTAAAAGGACCAGGACAAGTAAAATCGACCTCCACCCCATTCCATCAAATTAATATATGGGTCCTCATGTCCCTCCATCGCAGTATCAAGCATGGTAAGAATGTGTAAAATTTTAATATCCACAATCTGTAGACTATCACATTTTCATCCCCAAACTTCAAATGGTACAATTTTTTAAGTTACAGCTTTCTCAGAAAACAAAAGACGTCTATTCTCATTTGTACATAATCAAACCCATCAGAAGGGCAAAAGGATAAACCAAGAGAAAGGAGCTCCATTTCATCTTTGGAGAAAATCCGGTGAGATAAATTGACAACATTCATTTCCGCTGTTGCTTCGCCCTAGTCGCCATTCCCATGGGCATGTCTTTTTCTTTTCTGGGCTCTTGCTTTTGCTTGCCTATTCTTCTTAGTTGTCTGTGACCATCTCTGCCCCTCCCCCTCCATGTGTTTTACTCTGTATATTGATCTGTTCTTTCCTTTGTGAGCACATGAAACTGTTTTTAAATATTGCGCTTATTAATCTCAGCATTTGAGCTCAGTTTTCCTCTCAGGGTTGTTTCTGAGACATCAGACAAACTGCCATCAGAAACAACACTTTCACCAGGGTCCATATTTGATTGCACATTGGTACTCCTACTCGCACACAGTTTTCCCATAGTTGGATCATTCTCTGCATAAAGGTATCATATTTTCTTTGAAAGGTCAGGATTCTTCCAGCTTCATAATCTTTGAAATCTAGTACAAACTTGTGTTGTTTCTTATTAGTAATTGCATCCTCATATCTGTCCAAACAAGTTTGCAACTTAGCAGAGAATTCATCTAAGGACTCCTTGGTCATTAAACTCTGTAATTCCTTTTGTATTTTGGAGATTTCTTCAATCAACTTAGTACAATCCTTTGCTGCATATTTTATCAAGCTTTTCATCATTATTATTGACCAATCCTTGGAATTTGTTGCCCACTCATCCAACATCTCAGGATCAGGATCCTCATTTGTAGGAAGGGTAAATATTCTCAGTCCCCTTGGTACCCTGTCTAAGTCAATGAACGTTGTAGGGACCCCATCTCCCACCACTTCAAGATTTCTTTCTTCTGTAAATGTTCTAACTTGTCCTGTAAAACATGCACTAACATACTGTCTTCCCCACTCCCACTAGGATACTGGCTATTACTTCCAGGTCTCACTTGGGCAAAGAATTTGACTTTTCTTTTCTCTTTGCTTCTGCCTTTAAAGCCATGCTGCAATATATGAAATTACCTATAATGTTCACAGGGTTAATGTTCCTGGTACTGTGTACTCACTGTCTGCGCACTTACAATCACTGCATTTAGCTACCAATTCGCATCCACGTGCTGCTGCACTAGATCCAGCAATGTATTTCTCTTACTCGAACAGCTCCATTAACCCAAGGCTGGTAAAACAAAATAGCACTGCAAACTAGTTGGCCATAATATCATGTTGAGAACAACACTGCTCACCCGGTCTTATTGAGCATTCATGACGGGTCCTCTGCCTGCCGCGTTCCCTCCCAAGATACGGGACTCCCAACTCAGCCAGTTCACTTGTTTCTTCCGTGCCTGGTGGGGTGCGATTCTCAAGCGGTGCCTTCACTTTCACATTTTTTTTCTCTTCCTGCATCTACTCTTGTAGCATTACTCTGCAGGACCTCCTCATACAGACACCAGTTCTTTAGGTGGCCTCCAAACTTGCAACGTAATATTTTGAACCTACATCCAGAGTTTGGGAGTCACTTCTTATGGCGGTCCAAGAAGGGCTCTGATAGCCCCCAATATGTCCCAAATATTCTTTCACCTCATGAAAGAATTCTCGGACACTCATGAGTCCGTTCACTGATTTGTCATTTAATATGGTTCAGTTGGTTCACACCCAAAGCATTTCGGGCATAGCCTTGATCACGGTATGGGGCACCAAACATTTTCTTCCATTTTAACTCACCAAACAGTGAAAACAAAGAGAGGGCACTGTTAGAAATGGGGTTTTGGTTGGCAGTCAGGCTATCCCCTGTCGAAGCAAGGACCCTCACTCTAGTCAAGGCAACAGAGAAACACACCTGGTCAACACCCACTCACACCATTGGAGGCTTGGTCCGAGCAGAAAGGCTTAACCCAGAAGCAATGTGTAAAGTATTTGTACCAACACACGCAGTCATACAGTGAAAACACTAAAAAATGGACACCACACCAGTTTAGAAAAGTAGGCAATATTCATCGAAATCAAAGAAGAGCAATATGACAAAAATCCAACATACACAAGTCAAAATATGAATTTTCAAAAGAATAAGAAAACAATGGATATGTTGATTTTACACAAAGTACCTGGTTTTCGTCAAATATAAAGCCACACGAGTGAGCATGCATTGGAAAAGTCAGCGATGTGTCGATTCCTTAATTGCAAGTGAGGCAGTGCATTGTTTTCTTCTCTGGTTGGGGCGGAGATACGTTGTTTTTCTCCCTCGCAAGCAAGCATTGTGTAATTTTCCAGATGGCGTAACTGGGATCCACGCAGCTTCACGATGACTTTGACGCCCAGTGACAATGCTCAAGAAATCCGGCCGCACAGTGTTAGAATACTGCGCTGCATGGGGTTTGCATCGTTATCAACAGCAGCAAGCGGGTGTTGTGTCATTTCTCTGGCCACGATGCGTCAGTCTCCCAGGTGCGATGCAGATGGTGCGTCGTTTATCAGCCGCGTTGCAGATGGTATGTCGAAAATTTCACCACATGGTGTTCTGTCCATAGATTTCAGTCCTTATTCTACCAACTTCACCTTTCAAGGACCCAGGGACTGGATAGGGCACCACTTGGCAGGGGAAGAGTCTTAGCAGAGAGTCCAGGTGCTGGCAGAGGAATTTTGTGATGGCCCTGTGACTTCAAAACAGGAGGTAAGCTCAGTTCAAGCCCTTGGAGATTCTTCTCAAGAAGGAATGCACAACAAAGTCCAATCTTTGTCCCCTTTCACAGGCAGAAGAAGCAACTGCAGGATGGCCAACAAAGCACAGTCACAGGCAGGGGTAGCACTTCTCCTCACTTCTTCAGCTCTTCTCCTTGACAGAGGTTTCTCTTGGTTCCAGAAGTGATCTTGAAGAAATCTAAAGTCTGGGGTTTTGGGTCCATTACTTATACCTCTTTCTGCCTTTGAAGTTTCCCAACTTCAAAGAGAAATCTCTGTTGTTTACAGGATGCTGCCAGGTCCCAGACACACACCAGGGGTTTGGAGACTGGATTGTGTGAGGGCAGGCACAGCCCTTTCAGGTGTAAATGACTGCTTCTCCCTCCACTTCAGCACATCAGGATATGCAGGCTACACCCCAGATACCTTTGTGTCACTGTCTAGAGGGGATTCACAAACAGCCCAACTGACAGTCTGACCCAGACAGGGAATCCACAAACAGGCAAAGTCACAGAATGGTAAAGCAAGAAAATGCCTACTTTCTAAAAGTGGAATTTTCAGACAAACAATCTAAAAACCAACTTCACTGACAGATGTATTTTTTAAATTGCGTTCAGAGCCCCCTGAAAGGATACTTCAATTCGATTTCCTCAGAAGCAGAAGATAACTCCTCAGTCCGACCCGAGCTACTCACAACAAATATTAATCCTTCGTGCTGAGTACCCCGGAGGGGGAAAGGGGAATGGGATGGTAGAGAGACTGCCACAGAGATGATGAACGCCAGTACTCAGTCTGCCTCTTCACATCTAAGATTGGATACAGCACCTGCAAGAGTCACAGTCGCAATTACTAGGGACATACAACATCAGTTTTTCACTTTCTACTCTCAACACTTAGGACCTGATTCTTACCTTGGCGGTCGGCGGAGAGTCGGCGGTCGGACCGCGAACAGACCGGCGGTCCAAAAAATGGCATTCTGACCGCGGCGGTCACCGCCGCGATCGACCGCCACTTCCCCACTCCGACCGCCACGGCGGTCATGACCGACGGGCTGGAGTTCGCACACTCCGGCCCGGCGGTCGACCCAAGACCGCCAACCGTATCATGACCCTGCTTACCGCCGTGGTTTTTGGCGGTCGGGAACCGCCATGCGAACCATGGCGGTAGGCACTATCGGGGCCAGGGAATTCCTTCCCTGGCACTGATAGGGGTCTCCCCCACCCCCCACTGCCCCCCACGAGTCCTCCCCCCACACCCTCCACCCCCCTGCAACCCCCCAGAGGTGGTACGAACCCCCTGCCCCCCCACCCCGACATGCACATACACGCACCCCCAACATGCACATATGCACACCCCCTACACACACACATACACAACGGGGGAACATACCCGCACACATACATGCCGACATGCGCACCCGCCGAACTACACACATTGCCCAAAGGCACAGCAGCACCCCCCGCCCGCATGCACGCACTCACACACCCCCTCTACACACCCCCATGCACGCACACATCACACAACACCCCCCCACCCCCTCCCCTCACGGACGATCAACTTACCTTGTGCGTTGGTCCTCCGGGAGGCGACGGGAGCCATAGGGACGTGACCGCCAACAGAAGACCGCCAACAGAAGACCGCCACACAGAAATGTGGGTCGTAATTCTGGGGGCGGTGTTCTGCAGGCGTGGCGGTGGAGGTTGACCAGTCTCCACTTTCCCGCCGACCGCCAGTGTGGCTGCTGGCGGTATTCCGGCGGAACGCTCCCAGCGGTCGGAATACGCGCAGCGGCATACCGCCGCGGTCGGCGGTCTTTACCGCGGCGGTAACTCGGCGGTCTGGCGAAAAGATTGCCAAGGTCAGAATCAGGCCCTTAATTCTCTTTAATTCTATTATTTCTTCACTCACCCTGAGTTCTCTGTAGCCTTGCTTCTCTCTATAAATGATAGCTCTTCTTAAAAAAATGCTTATTACTACTGATTCTGGAAGAACTTCTCAACCTTTGTTAGAGATTGGTTTTATGTTGCTATATATACATATATATATAGTTGGTGATAATGCGTTCTTCAAATCAGCTGATGTTATTTAATTTCTCCTGTCTTATTGTGACTTCTGTCAATACTTGTATTTGTAAATGCTTGTTTATTAAAGTTTGTTTCTCCTTTCTTACTTCGACATTTATTGATAACTTGTATTTGTAAATGCTTGTTTATTACAGTTAGTTTCTCCTTCCTTACTTCGACATCTGTCGATAACTTGTAGTTGTAAATGCTTGTTTACTTAAGTTTGTTTCTCTTTTAAACTCTATTTTGGTTTATTACCATTGAATTTGTAAATGCTTATTTGTTAACAGTTCGTTTCTCCTTTAAACTTGGCCTTTGTTTATAACCTTGACATTTGTAGATACTTGCTCTTTTAAAGTTCGTTTTTTCTTTGACTTTAATATCTTAAACAAGAACCTTGTAAACATAAGGTTAATTCATACATTAACTCTGTAGCCTTGCCGACTTCCACCGGAACGGTCTACTATCAAACTCTTCGAATAAACCTTGACAATATTTATCTGTTTTCTGTAATATAATCTTCAAATGTAATTTTACCTCACAGGAGTTTCTGTTCTGAAGCGCGCTCTCTCTCCACACAGCTGATTCCTGTCAGACCTCAGATGAAGTGCAAGGCTTCCAGCTGGAGAGCTCGTAACCTAGCAACCAACCGATTGCAAGACTAGAACTGTAACTAACCTTTAGGACTCACAGCGGCCATCTTGGATCTTCTCTTCTTGAATCTTCCTTTGAAATAAGCGCAAGATTATTCTGCAAACCTTCTTCCAGTTTGGGCTTTGCTGTCTCCACTGAGGATATCTCTTTGCTTTTCTCATGCACTTCTTTGATTTGACTTGGCAAGTTTGTGTGGTCATGACAGTACTCCCCCTCAAGGAACAGTTCTCCAATTTAGGTTTGCTCGGTAGGTTCTATGAAAGTTTCTCACTAATCTTGAAGCATGTACATACTCGTGCGGCTCCCAGGATCGTTCCTCTGGACCATAACCTTTCCAATCAATTAGATAATAAAGCTGGCCATTACGGATTTTGGAATCTAAGATTTGATTGACCTCATACTCTTCTGCAGAGCTAATCTGGATAGGAATTGGAGGGGAGTTTTGATGTAAATTTGGAGGACTGTTCTTTAACAAGGAGACATGGAAAACAGGATGTATCTTTAGATGAGCTGGCAACTGCAATTTAACTGCCACTGGATTGATCATCTTGTCAACTTTGAATGGGCCTATAAATCGTGGCTGAAATTTGCTATTTGCTTTGAGACGTAAATGACGAGTGGATAACCAAACTTTGTCTCCTTTCGAATAAATGGGGCTCTCTCTTCTTTTTCTATCAGCCTGAGTCTTATATGAGTCTTTTGCTTGAATTATGTTTTTTCTAGCCCTAACTAACGTGGTCTGCAAATCCCTCACCATCTCTTCTACTGCAGGCACTGAATCATCTTCTTTACCCAACATTACATTAGGATGTCTACCATGGTTCAGATAAAAGGGGGTGAACCCAGTGGTGGAATGAACAGCATTATTGTAAGCAAATTCAGCTGCCCACATCAACTCGGGCCATTCCTTCTCTTTATCGAATAAATTGAGTCTTAAATACTGTTCTAACTCTTGATTCACTCTCTCTGTTTGCCCATCGGTTTCAGGATGGTAACTGGTAGAGTAACGAGAATCAATTTCTAATCTTTTACTAAAGGTCTTCCAAAAGCGAGAAACAAATTGGGACCCCTTGTCTGAAACTAGAATTTTTGGGATACCATGGGCGCGTACTATGTGTTGTGTAAACAACTGTGCAACCTGTGGGGCTCGAGGGATTTCTTTCAAAGGAATGAAATGCGCCATTTTAGTGAAAGTGTTTACAAAAACTAGGATAGTGTTAAAACCTTGGCTACTAGGGAGGTCCACTATAAGATCTATAGTAACAGTATGCCAGGCATGGGGTGCAGTGGGCAAAGGTCTTAACAGACCTTGTGAAGCTGTTCTATTTGATTTCCCTTTTTGACATTTGTCACAAGTTGACACATATTGTCTTATCTGAGTTTTCATTTTTGGCCACCAAAATTCTCGTTGTATTAGATTTTGAGTCTTTTGAATTCCTTTGTGTCCAGCCAATTGATCGTCATGATAAGCCTGAAGAATTATTTCTTGCAGCTCCACAGTCGGAACATACAGTGCACCTTTAAAGTATGGCAAACCTTTTTTGATTTTTCTTCCTTGGCCTTCTTTGGACCACTTCAGCATTCCTTCAAATGTTAAGTGTTCTTGAATTTCTTTGGTTAAATTTTCATACAATATGGCAGATATGAACTTCTCTTGTGGAATAATCAATTCCACAATCTGGAGGCTCTTTAACTGCACCGGTATCAATTCGAGATAGAGCAACTGCCTTCCCATTTACTTTTCCTGGTCTGAAAGTGATAACAAAATCAAAGTTTGCAAAATATAGGGACCAACGCAGTTGTCTAGCTCTTAGAGTTCGAGCTGATTTTAAAAACTGTAAATTTCGGTGGTCCGTGTAAACGGTCACTTTATGCTTAGCACCCAAAATGTAATGCCTCCACTCACGAAAAGTTTCTTTGACTGCCAATAGCTCCTTATCCGCAATTGAATAATTTATCTCTGGTGGTGTTAATTTTCGAGAGAAATAGGCCACTGGATGTAATTGACCTGTATCTTTATGACGCTGGGAAAGGATAACTCCTATGGTAACATGTGAAGCATCTGCCTCCACATAATATGGCTCATCTGGATTGGGGTGGAGCAAGATTGGAGCTGAGACGAAGGAATTCTTCAAAAAATTTAAAGCATTTTCAGCTTCTTTTGTCCACTCAAACTTCACTCCTTTCTTCAACAATCGAGTAATGGGTGTAACTGTTTGAGAAAAATTGGATATGAATCTTCGATAAAAATTAGCGAACCCCAAGAAACTCTGGATCTCTTTGACATTGCAAGGAGAAGGCCAATGTTGCACTGTCTTTATCTTGGCAGGATCCATACTAACTCCTTCTGGTGACAAAATGAATCCTAAGAACTCAACTCGTTCCACATGAAATGCACACTTCTCCAATTTTACATAGAGATGGTTTTCTTGCAACCTTGTGAGGATGGATCGAACATGGGAAATGTGCTTCTGTAGATTGTCGGAAAAGATTAAAATGTCATCTATATAAACCACGGCAATCCGGTTGAGGAATTCTTGTAATATATCATTAACGAAATGCTGGAAGGCAGCGGGAGCATTGCATAACCCATAAGGCATCACTTGATATTCAAATAATCCGTATCGAGTCCGAAAAGTGGTTTTCCATTCATCCCCTGAAGCCACTCGAATCAAATGATATGCTCCTCGCAGGTCCAATTTGGTGTAGATTCTAGCATTCTTTACTTGATCTAATAAAACTGACACTAAAGGCAGTGAGTATCGATTCTTGATGGTAACCTGATTGAGGGCTCGATAATCAATGCAAGTTCGAAGACTCCCATCCTTCTTTGGTATGAAAAATAGCAGGGATGACACTGGAGATTCAGAAGGACGAATAAAACCATTAGCAAGATATTGATCCAAATACTCCTTTAAATGTTGATTCTCTGCTTCGGTCAATGCGTATATTCTGCTACATGGCAATATCGCACCTGGCTCCAGTTCAATTTTGCAGTCGTAGGGTCGATGTGGTGGCAATTTCTCAGCCTCCTTTTCATCAAAAACGGCGACTAAATCCTCATATTCTTTTGGGATTTCTACTGTCTTTAGTGCACAGATCATTGAAGAGTGTGATGATAAACAGGCTGCTTGGGACTTGGTGGACACTTCCACTTCATCATGAAAGCAATTCTCTTTGCAGTAAGAGGAATTCATCTTGATCGTTCTTTTGCTCCACTCAATTTGTGGATTATGTTCTGTAAGCCAGGGCAGACCCAAAATGAGTTGAAATTGTGGAGCATCTATCAAATTAAAGATTATCTGCTCCTGATGTCCACCAAAACCTTGCATCTGAATTGGTTCGGTCTCATGGGAAATGGGTCCTGAAGAAAGATTGGTTCCATTCACAGCTCTTACTACTTCCAAAGTAGATTTCTTGATAAATCGAATACCCATTTTACGAGCGTATTTGATATCACAGAAGTTGCCCGTAGCTCCAGAGTCTATCATAACTGAGATCCCTTGAATTTCCTTCTCAAGGGTCTTAACTGATACTGTTTGTACCAAATGTGGCGCTGCGGTTTGTAAGGTATTCGCCACTCATTGACCTAAAGGAGTTGTCTTGGGTTCTGCTTTCATCAGGGCAACTCCCTCTACTGATGAAGCTGGCCTTTTCCCGACTGAAGAGCTTTGGGTTTCTTGGGACAGTTTTTAACAAAATGCCCAGATGCACCGCAATATAAACATAGTTGATTCACTCTTCTTTTCTCTTTTTCTTCCTTAGATAAAGGACCTCGGATGGAACCAATTTGCATTGGTTCTTCTATCGTTATCCCTTCTCCGGCTCTCGTATGATCATTTCTTACACGATCAATTCTCAGGGGAAATGGTCGATACTCTCTTCTCTTTTCTGCTCTTCGTTCAGTTAACCGGTGGTCAATCTGTAGCACAAGATCAATTAACTCTGAAATTTCGGTGGGTCTATTTGGAACTTGTGCTAAGGCATCTTTCAATTCATCTCTCAGTCCACGATAAAATATAGCGGCTCTTTTTGACTCCGGCCAGGCAGTCTCTACAATGAGTTTATTGAAATGAGCCAGATAGGCTACTAGATCTTTATTACCTTGCCTGATTTCCAGTAGTTCATTGTCAGTGGCTTGAGCTGCAGTTCGCCGATCAAATATTCTTAAGAACTCTTCCTTGAAATTTTGGAAATTATATAAAACAGGATCATTTCTGGAAATTATTGGCATGGACCATGCGGCCGCATCTCCTGTCAGATAAGACAATATAAATGCCACTTTGGACTGGTCTTCGGAAAAAATGACTGGTCTACATAAAAAATGCAATGAGCATTGGGTCAGAAAAATCTGCGCCTTATTTGGATCCCCACCGAAGCGCTCGGGTTGAGCCAAAGGAATAATAGGGGAAACCGCATGAATTACTTGAGTGGATATACCTGCAGACTGTGAAGGGCTAGGGATTTGTGAAAACACAGATTCAATTGATTTAGCGGTGTTCCCTAACTCATTTATTCGCTGTTTTATTTGGACTGTTTCTTCTATGGTGTTATTTAATTGTTTCTGTAACCCTTCCAAAACGGTGGCTAATGCTTTTATATCAATTCCTTCTGCCATTCTTCTCAGGAGGAAATCTGTTTTTTCCCTAAAATTAGGGTGATGGCACTTCAATCTGTCAGGATACTTCAATTCGATTTCCTCAGAAGCAGAAGATAACTCCTCAGTCCCGACCCGAGCTACTCACAACGAATATTAATCTTTCGTGCTGAGTACCCCGGAGGGGGAAAGGGGAATGGGATGGTAGAGAGACTGCCACAGAGATGATGAACGCCAGTACTCAGTCTGCCTCTTCACATCTAAGGTTGGATACAGCACCAGCAAGAGTCACAGTCGCAATTACTAGGGACATACAACATCAGTTTTTCACTTTCTACTCTCAACACTTAATTCTCTTTAATTCTATTATTTATTCACTCACCCTGAGTTCTCTGTAGCCTTGCTTCTCTCTATAAATGATAGCTCTTCTTAAAAAAATGCTTATTACTGATTCTGGAAGAACTTTTCAACCTTTGTTAGAGATTGGTTTTATGTTGCTATATATATATATATAGTTGGTGATAATGCGTTCTTCAAATCAGCTGATGTTATTTAATTTCTCCTGTCTTATTGTGACTTCTGTCAATACTTGTATTTGTAAATGCTTGTTTATTAAAGTTCGTTTCTCCTTTCTTACTTCGACATTTGTTGATAACTTGTATTTGTAAATGCTTGTTTATTACAGTTAGTTTCTCCTTCCTTACTTCGACATCTGTCGATAACTTGTAGTTGTAAATGCTTGTTTATTTAAGTTAACTAGTAGCATTTGATTTACACCTGTAATGCACTCTACCAGGGACTTACTAGTAAATCAAATATGGCAATTAGGGATAATCCAATCACCAATACAATTTAAACAGAGAGCATATGCACTTTATCACTGGTTAGTAGTCATAAAGTGCGTAGAGTCCTAAAGCCAACAAAAACTGGTCAGAAACATTAGGAGGAAGGAGGCAACAAATTTGAGGGTGACCCTGCAAAAAGGGCCATGTCCAACAGGCACCAAAATATTACAGCCGCTTACAATGATCTCTAATGTGGTCGCCATCTTGGAATGTTTTTTAAATGCTTATTAAATACATACCATCCATGTGAAATTAGAGTCAAAAAACCGTCACAGCCATTATTAATCCACAAATGTTTGCTTTGCAATTATTATCATTACAAATCACTCTTGATGGTCGCTACCCCATCTCATATATTCTGGTTTAGAGTCTGGATTTTATATTCCCGGAAGAACTAAACATCAATCATATTTGTAATGTTTTCCGGGGGCAATGGAGAAAAATGATGAGGCACCCAAGCATACAGTGCCACAACAGTGTAGGCAATAGGACATACACTTATTTACACTACAGACCCATAATACGATTTATTGAATGCTTGGTCACATAATGTACTTACCTCTGTTTATATATATGTGATGCACTATAAGATGTGGTAATTGCATAGGTGTCTATGGGGTTCGTGTGGGTAAAGGCGCAATTGATTTATTTGTTTGGTGAATGTTGGAAAAATATGCAGAGTGTCCAAGAATGAGGTGAGGGATTATTTGGAATATATGTATATATGTATATATATACATATCTACATATGTGAATATAAAACTATACATATATACATGTAAATATGTAGGTATTTATGTGTGTGTGTGTGTGTGTGTGTATATATATATATATATATATATATGTATATATATATATCTCCCCCTGTACCCACATCCCCTAAACACCAAAAATACTCTTGCAACCCAAAACACTTCCCACCCTAAACCCTTCAATACCCACACTAAACATGAAAAAATATGTCCCCAACCAAAAACCCATACCAACTCTAAACCTTAAAAAATACCATACCACCCAAAACCCATACCCACCATAAACCCTAAAAATTATAATTACCACCCAAAAACCCTTATCTATCATCAACCCTAAAAAAATCACTTACTAACCAAAAACCCTCACCCACCCTAAACCCTAACAGTTCCTTTACCACCCAAAGACCATACCACCCTTAACCCTAAAAATCTCTGTACCACCCAAAACCCTTAGCCACCCTAAACCCCCCTAAAAAATCCCACACCACCCTAAGCCCTTCAAATACCCTTGCCACTCAAAATCCAATACCCAACCTGAAAAAAACAAAGGTAACAGGGATGTTTTAGTTAGTTTGACATTCTACCCATGCAAAATCAGAGAAATTCAGCAAATTCAGCAGTTATACTTTTGTTAAGAAACTGTAACTGTAACTATAACTCATTGCCTATAGTTATTTTTCTGGTGCAAGTTATAGTTTCTTCAGATAAGTTTAACTATAACTGCTGAATTTCTAAGGTTTTGCATTGGGAAAACGTCAACCTAAATATAACGTCCCTTTAGCCTTTGTTTTTTTCAGTGAATTTCTATAGTTATTTTAATGTGCATGTTAATATTAGAGATAGGCTTCGGCAAGCTAATCAGGGTCTTGTTTTTCGATAGGATCCAAGGAGGATTTGAGGATGATTCTCGAATACGCAGATCAGACAAAAAAAAGGCAAATTGTGCCCATGGATGGTCCCAAAAGGACCCCCCCATGTGTCCTAGGGGGTCAGGATAGCTGTATCCCGACCCCTTATGTTTCTACACTGTTTTTTTCCCACCCCCCCAGGCAATGCAAGAAACCAAATGGAGACCACAACTTTTCTGTCAGGTTGTGGCCAAGGAGGATCCACTGAGGATCCGCGTCCCTATATTTACAAATTTGGTTTTCATTTAATGGCTAGAAAACTACAAACTGATTTACACCAAATAAAAAGGCCTCTTTCTGGACCAAAAGCTACCTTTCTACCAAATTTGGTGTAATTCCGTTCAGTGGTTTCAGCGCTTTTGCTGTTCAAAATCCCTGTAGAAAAATGAATGGGGAAAACGCTTTTTGGCATCCCCTTTTTTCTTGGCCCCACTTGACGGTTCACCTCGAAACTTTCCAGACAGCAGCTGAAGTGACCACTGTTGTTTAAAAAAAATATTTTGTAAAGATTCATCAAATGGCGTTAAAGGTATTAGCAAAATAAAGAACACTTTTACTATATAAACTAATTCTTAACTATAACTACCAAGTGGTGACTGCCACTATATTTTGTTTCTTTTTTAAAAATGTTTTTGTTCTTTGGTGACACCATCTGTTTGAGGCACTTCTTTCTTTGATATTTCATTATCTTGTTACTCACTATGGGGGTCATTACAACATTGGTGGTAAAAGCCGCTTACCGCCGTGCAGAAGACCGCCAATACACCGCCGAGGCCACAAAATTCCGCCACAGCTATTATGACCCACATCTCGGAATCCGCCGAAATTCAGTCACCCACACCAAAGGTCAGTGTTAAACTGGCGAAAACAAAACCTCCACCTCCACGCCAACAGAAACACGCCCATGCTATTACGACCCACGAATCCACGCGGCGGTCTTTCAACCGCGGTATTCCATTGGCGGTACACACCGCCGCGCTCAAAATACACACACATCTCCAAAACACCGCCACATTGGAGAATTCCAAATACACCCACCTGATACACATACAAACAACACTCCCACACACCCAACACAATATAAAACACATGCCCACATCACCCACAAACCCCTACGACCAAAAATTAGTCACAAAGGCGACAGAGAGATAGCACAGAATAGACAATCCCACCACACAGAGGCACACAACACTATCACCCACACAACATCCACGCACAAAACACCACACACCACTACACATCACCATACACATCAACACTCACACCGCCCCACACATCACACACACCACCCCATGTCACACCAAAGACACCCCCGCGTTCAGCGGTCTCTAGGCACAACATCGCGACTCAGCAGACTGGCAGAGGACCCCCACCTCCTCCCCCACAACTAACAACATGGGAGGAGCAAGTCTTGACCATCATGCATCCTGAGGGCCTCGGAAGAGTCGGTGGAGGAATGGACACTGATAAGTCAAATCTTAACTATCAGATCCCCCACCCTACCTGCATGCTATCACACACCCCCACCCTCACCCCCTCCCCTATCACTCCAGCTCCTCACTAATGTACTCATAACACAAACCACACACCCCAACACCAACCCCTGCATGACACAACTAAGCATGGTCACCCATCACTAAAGCATGCTCACTGCACATACCCATAACAACCCCCTAACCATCATGACACAAGCCCCCACACACGAATGCTTGCACTGGGGTACACGCACACCCACCCATTGCACACCATGACACACACACATGCAATAATCATGCACTTATGCCCCTGCAGGATCACCAAGGACCGTCACCACACCGGAGGGTCCAGACATCTCCACTCCACCCACAGAAGAGGCCCACAGTGACGACAGCAGCTCTGCCCTACTGGATCCAGATGACCAGCCCGGACCATCGTGGGCCTCGGGACAGTCGGTTCCCCTTGCACAGGCACAGCCCAACACTGACCTTCCACCCCCTGGTAACACCAGCACAGCACCCACCCAGCGGGCCCAAACCTCCGTACCCAGGACAGGTCAATCAGCTGTGTGTCCACCACTACAGGGAACCCAGGATAACCCACCACCCCAACAACAACAGGGACCTGGGGGCAGTGGTAGTGGGCACACGGTCCAGGGGACGGAGGCACAGGAACACAGGGGAACTGGGAGGGCTGCTGTGCGACAGGGGGCGGACAGGCCAAGGGAACCCACTCTCCACAAGGCCCTCTCCTCCATCATGGGAGCATACCACCACTCCCAGGAGACAATGGCGACGGTCCTGGTCAAGTTTCAGGAGACCCAGCACCTGCAGGAGGAACAGTATTTGGGGTTCAGGGAGGAGCTCAGGACCATCAGCTCTGCCTTGGGCACCATCGTAGAGGTGCTGAAGGACATGCAGCGGACCATGAGGGACACCGTGGCACTCCAAGGGGCCCCTGACACTAGCCAGGATGATGAACTGCCCATCACCTCCGCCGGCGCTAGTGGACAGGACGCCCCGCCACCGGACCACCACACCAGCACCCCACCCCCTGCAGACAGACAACCACCACCCAAGCGGTCCCTGAAATCCAGGAACAGGACAGAGCAAGATGGCAAGACCCCCGCCAGGAAATGAGACCACCCTGATTGTCACCCCACTGTCCCACTTTGTTACCCTGTCCATACTTAAACTGCCCCAGCTCCACTTCCTATGCCCATATGGGCAGTGCACCTGTGAGACTAATAGACTGGACTCTGCCATGGACATTCCTCCACCATCACCCATAACCATTTTACAACCCCCCTCCATTTTTGTGCACTTAAATAAACACCCTTGAACCACAAAACTATGTTGAGTCAGTCTATGATTTGATAAAATTTATTATCAATGACAGTGTCAAAATGCATTTCTAGTTGTAAAGGCAACATACCTATGTCACACATCACAAGTCCTTGAAGGATGCATGCAGATGACACACGTTGGTAAGCACACCTGTGAAACCGTAATGTAAAAGAACAACTCAGTTACCAAATAATGCAATGAAATTACACACAGGATAGAGGAAGACGTGTGACAGTGAATGTACTGGTGAAAATGAAAATGTTCTCACCTGTGTGTCACTGGAAATATTGCTGTATGACTGACTCCCTGTTGTCGTTGTCTTCTTCCTCAGCTTCCTCCTCATCACTGTCCATAGGCTCCACAGGCTCCACAGGTGCCATTACACCGTCATCTGGACCATCCTCGTGCAGAAAAGGCACCTGGCGTCGCAAAGCAAGATTGTGAAGCATCGAGCAGGCGATGATGATCTGGCACACCTTCTTCGGTGAGTAGAATAGGGAGCCACCTGTCATATGGAGGCACCTGAACCTGGCCTTCAGGAGGCCGAAGGTGCGTTCGATCACCCTCCGAGTCCGCCCCTGGGCCTCATTGTAGCGTTCCTCTGCCCTGGTCCTGGGATTCCTCACTGGGGTCAATAGCCAGGACAGGTTGGGGTAACCAAAGTCCCCTAATAGCCTCACACGGTGCCTCTGGAGTTGACCTATCATATCAGGGATGCTGCTATTCCGCAGGATGTAGGCGTCATGCACTGAGCCAGGGAACATAGCATTAACCTGGGAGATGTACTGGTCTGCCAAATATACCATCTGTACATTCATGGAATGATAACTCTTCTGGTTCCTGTACACCTGTTCACTCCTGTGGGGGGGACCAGAGCTACATGGGTCCCATCAATAGCACCTATGATGTTGGGGATATGTCCAAGGGCATAGAAGTCACCTTTCACTGTAGCCAAATCTTCCACCTTAGGGAAAATGATGTATCTCCTTACGTTTTTCAGCAGGGCAGACAACACTCTGGACAGCACGTTGGAAAACATGGTATGGGACAGCCCTGATGCCATGGCCACTGTTGTCTGAAAAGATCCACTTGCAAGGAAATGGAGCACTGACAGCACCTGCACGTCAGGGGGGATTCCAGTGGGATGGCGGATTGGTGACATCAGGTCTGGCTACAACTGGGTACATAGTTCCTGGATAGTGGCACGGTCAAACCTGTAGGTGACGATTAAATGTCGCTCCTCCATTGTCAACAGGTCCACCAGTGGTCGGTACACCAGAGGATTCCGCCATCTTCTCAATTGTCCCAAATGACGGTGCCTAGGAAGGACAACAGCGACCACAGACTCAAATTTTTTCCAGGTATGTACCCACAGTTACACAGAACACGACACCAAACACAAAACCCTTCCTGTATGTGTGCTGAGTGTAGGCCTAGCTATGTGTGACGCAGAAGTAAATGAAGCCATGTGGGCCCCTGAAATGGCAGCTGCCTCACCTCTAAACTGGGACAATGGGATTGTGGGGTAACTGCGTTGGCGTTGCACACCGTCGCTGTAGGCGGTCGTAGACCGTGGCGCAATGCTGCATTGGTTAACATTGGACCCTATGGGTCCCAGGAGCCAATGAGGAAGTGCGCCGGCGGCGATGATACGCACCGCCGCGGACGTCACCGCCGCGGACTCACCGCCATTTTCTATCAGTTCAATCACTAGATACCTGATCTTTGACAGGAGAGGACCTACACTGCAAGTGCTGCTGTGACATCGGTCTGGAAGCGACGATTGCTGCTGCGTCTGGGGAAAGGGCCCCTGCCTTCACTGCTCAGGAGTTGGAGAAACTAGTAGACGGGGTCCTCCCCCAGTACACGTTTACTCTACGGTCCTCCAGACCAACAGGTTAGTACACAGGTAGCACGTTGTATGGGCTAGGCCTGGGTGGAGAGGGCTGGTTGTAAGAGGGAAGGGGGCAGAGCTCAGGGAACATTAATGCATGTGAATGAATGTGCCACATGGCTCGGGTAGGGAGGGGGGACACTCACATGGACGGTGCAGTTGGTAATGACTCCTCTTCTTCCCTTATGCATGTCATGTAGGTCAGCGCCCACCAGAAGAAGGACATTTGGTGTGCCATCGTCAAGGAAGTCCGGACCCTGGGGGTCCACCAGAGACGGGGCACCCACTGCCGGAAAAGATGGGAGGACATTCGCCGCTGGAGCAAGAAGACGGCGGAGGCTCAGCTGGGGATGGCCTCCCAACGTTGGAGGGGTGCCCGTCGCACCATGACCCCCCTGATGTTCCGGATCCTGGCGGTGGCCTACCCTGAGTTGGATGGGCACTTGAGGGCATCACAGCAGACACAAGGGGGTGAGTACACTCTCATTCTGCGGACTTTGCGCGCAGTGGAGGGGTCTGGGTGGGGGAGGAGGCCTGTGGGTGTACCTAGGCCAGGCAGAAATACGTAGGCTAGGCCCCTCCATAATGCAGGCCATGTGGCACTCTACCCCACCGCAGTAGAGTGCCAAGTACAGGTATACATGCCCCTGTGGCATCCATGTGTGCAGATGTCCATCATAGCCATGTAGGCCAGATCCCAGGAATTGCATCTGTAGAGGCCAGGAGCACGGCGTAGTGCAGGGGGCTGCTGTGTCTGTATTGTCCGCCAACGGTAGCGGTATGCCATGCACTCAACCTGTCTTTCTTCTGTCTTCCCCCCCACTTCTTGTGCTCTCCCTGTTCTTTTGTGCATCAGCATCATCAGGCGGAGGTACAGTGGCACCAGAGCACGAGGGAGCTGCATCCCACATGGCCATGGAGGGCCACACCACGGACTCAGAATGCACCAGTGGGACGGAGGGCGAGGGGAGCTTCACGACGGCCACCGGATCACCAACCAGCGACATGGACTCGTCTGCCGATGGGAGCTCCCTTGTGGTGGCGGCACCATCTGTGCGCCCCACTTCTGCAGGTACAGCCGCCACCTCCCCTACCAGCACCGCCCTCCCAGCAGCCCCTCAGCGTTCGCCCCGGGCCCGCTCACCCAGGAGGGTGGGCATCACCTTCGCCCCAGGCACCTCAGGCCCTGCCCCTGTCACCCCTGCTGCCCTCAGTGAGGAGGCCATTGACCTCCTCAGGTCACTCACTGTTGGGCAGTCTACCATTGTGAATGCCATCCAGGGTGTAGAAAGGGAGTTGCAACACGGTAATGCATTCCTGGAGGGCATTCATTCTGGTCAGGCTGTCCTTCAGCGAACCCTGCAATCTCTGGCCTCAGCACTGATGGCAGCCATTGTCCCTGTGTCTAGCCTCCCCCCTCCAACCTCCTCCACCCAGACCCAATCCCCTGTACCCCAGCCTATCCCAAGCACACCATCAGACCAGCATGCACACACCTCAACACACAAAAGTAGCTCAGGCAAACATAGGCACCACACAACCCACAGCCACTCACGCAAACATCACCCACATGCAGACACAGCAACATCCACTGCCTCCACTGTGTCCCCCTCCTCATTGTCTCCCTCCTCCCTCCCAGTCTCGTCTACACTCTCACCTGCATGCACTACATCTACAGGCACCAAGACTCGCACCAGAACACCCAGCACCACACCCCGCTCACCTGCACTCACCACCTACACTCCCATTTACACATCCCCTGTGTCCTCTCCCAGTGTGTCTGTGACACCCCCTCCCAAAGTACACAAACGCGGGCACCCACACACCCAACATCCATCCACCTCAGGACAGCCTCCAGTACCTGCACATGCACCCAAAACACCTAAAGTGACACCTCCTACAACCACCTCCTCTTCCTCCACTCCCAGACCCCCTCCAACTACCCATCCCAGTGTTCGTCAGAAACTGTCCCTCTGCAAAGTTGACCTTTTTGCCCCCCCCTCCAATTAATCAGTCCCATTGTAGCGCCTCAGCCAAAAAGCCTCCAGTACCAGTGGTGGCTGTTCGAGGTGTGTGGAGTGCACCGGCCACCAGGGCAGGCAGTGTGACACGGAGCCAAAGCACTGCCAGTCCACCCCCTGTAAAGGCTCTGAAGTTGGAAAGTGGCCGACGGGACCGTGTGAAGACTCCTGGAGGCAAAACAACTCACAGGGGTCCCAGGGGGATTGCAGAGTCAGCTGTGACTCCTCCAAAGGTGGTGAAGGGCCAGAACAAGTCTGCACAGCCTGGTGTGAGCATCACGGCGGAGAAGGGCGGCATCCTTCCCGGCGGCCGGGACGCCACCGCCAGCACCGTGGTCACTGGTCCGGAGACCACCGCCAGAGTCATTGCCCAGGAGGGCCCAAGTATCGTCACTGGTCAGGAGACCACCGCCGGAGTCATTGCCCAGGAGGGCCCAAGTATCGTCACTTGTCAGGAGACCACCGCCAGAGTCAGTGCCCAGGAGGGACCGAAGTATCGTCACTGGTCAGGAGACCACCGCCAGAGTCATTGCCCAGGAGGGCCCAAGTATCGTCACTGGTCAGGAGACCACCGCCAGAGTCAGTGCCCAGGAGGGCCCAAGAATCGTCACTGGTCAGGAGACCACCGCCGGAGTCAGTGCCCAGGAGGGCCCATGTATCGTCACTGGTCAGGAGACCACTGCCGGAGTTAGTGCCCAGGAGGGCCAAAGTATCGTCACTGGTCAGGAGACCACTGCCAGAGTCATTGCCCAGGAGGGCCCCGGCAGCCACTGCCGCGCTGGGCAATGAGGGACCGTCATGCCACACACCAATGTCCAGTCCAGAGACCGCCATGGCAAAGCACCGCTCAACAGTCCAGAGACCGCCATGGCAAAGCACCGCTAATGAGTCCAGAGACCGCCATGGCAAAGCACCGCTGAAGAGTCCAGAGACCGCCATAGCAAAGCTCCGCTGAACAGTCCAGAGACCGCCATGGCTAAGCACCGCTGAACAGTCCAGAGACCGCCATGGCAAAGCACCGCTGAACAGTCCAGAGACCGCTATGGCTAAGCACTGCTGAAGAGTCCAGAGACCGCCATGGCTAAGCACCGCTGAACAGTCCAGAGACCGCCATGGCTAAGCACCGCTGAACAGTCCAGAGACCGCCATGGCAAAGCACCGCTGAACAGGGCATGCACTGCTGAAGAAGGAAAAGACCGCCACATCAAGCATCGTTATCCCATGTGCAGCTGGGACAGGAACTGTCACGGGGAGACTAATCCAGTCGGGGCACCAGTCCCCCTCCAGAACCAGTGGTGGCTGTTATCTACTTGAGAGACTGTGGCTTTGGACTCCCCAGGATGGTACAGTGGGTAACCCACCCACTGTAGAGACATGAGAGACTGTGGCTTTGCACTGCCCAGGATGGTACAGTGGGCAACCCACCCACTGTAGAGACTTGAGAGACTGGGGCTTTGCACTCCCCAGGATACATCAATGGGCATGGAGCCCCGTCGTGGATCTGGCTTTGCACTCATCTGGCTGAGGTGCCCCCCCTTCCCTTTCCCCTGAGGTGCCTGTTGTATTTCTCTCTGATGCCTCGGCAGTGTTCTCTCCGTTTGTGGACAGGTATCTTGTGTGGGCCTCGCCCATGCATTTTTGGACTAGTGGTGCACGGACATTGATATGTGCTTATCTGCACTACTTCTCGTAATGTATATACTTTTGAATGATTTTATAATATATCTGTATATATTTGAGACATGTATATTGAAACATTACATTGTTTGAACTGATTTCGTTTTGTCTTTGCATTCTTCCGGGGGGGGTTGTGGGTTGTTACTGTGATGTTTGTGAATGCATTGGTGTGTGTGTTGTAATATGCAAGGGTGGGGGTGGGGGTGGGGGTGTTGCGTGTGTGTCCCCCTGACTTGTGCCTCCCCCTCCCCCATGTCGTAGGTGCAGTACTCACCGTTGTCTTCGCCGGCGCCGGCGTTGCTCTTCGTAGATGAGTAGGAATACAAGGGCCGGTAGGATTTGTAATTCCGGATCCATGGAGTCCTCCTTCCTCGTGGGATGTGTTCAGGTGAGCGTTTTCTCATTGCAGAAACTGTTTCCGCCGTGTTTTTATCCACGGTGAATCCGCCCCGGAAAAGGTGGCGGATTGGTGGGTTGTGATACTATGGGCGGTACATTGTCTTCAGCCTGTCTGTTGGCGGTGACCGCCGCACTGCTTGTCTGTACCGCCGTGGTGGGCGGTGTGTTAAAGTGGCTGTCTTTGTTGGCGGTTTCCACCACGGTCACGATTCCCTTTTTTTGTCCGCCAGCATGTTTGCGGTATTACCTCACCTTTAACACCGTCCGCCAGGGTTGTAATGACCCCCTATATCTTTCTGGATCCATATTTTTGCCCTGGCTTGCTGTTGTTTTGTTGTGATCCTTCATCTCCTAGGAAGAGCGTTTTTTGTTTTGCAAATAACTTTGGTGCCACTTGACGAATCTTCACAAAATTGTCAAAACTTATACTTTAGTCAGTTCAGCTGCTGTCTTGAAAGTTTCGGAGGGATCTGTCAAGCAGGGGCTGAGTAGAAGAGGGTCTCAAAACAAGTATTCCACATGCATTTTCCCATAGGGATTTTGAATACGACTACAGCCTGAACCGCTGGACGGAATTACACCAAATTTGGCAGAAAGCTAGCTCTTGGTCCAGAAAGCACACTTTTTGTGATTTGGTGCAAATCGGTTATGTGGTTTTAGAGATATTAAAGGGCAAAAACTATACATATCTAGGGAAGCAGATTCTCCACAGATCCAACTGTCCCCGTGGAGATATCTGATTGATTGGCTGAAGTTGAGTCCCAAGACAAAAAGAAAAGTGAAAACAAAGGCCCATAAGGCTTCCCCAACAGCCCCAAGGACTGCCACTTCTCCAGGGCTAAATCTGAAACGTATGCGGGGGCCCAGGGCAAAATTATTATTTATACTGGGGGAGGCTTGTAACTCCTCCCCCACAGCCCTGGAGACCTCCACCTCCTCGGGGCTGAAAAAAGATAAGGAAGGTGGTCCGTTGAGGACCCCTGCCCTCAGGGACTTCCACCTCCCTAGGGGAAATTTCAAATGTTGGAGGGAGGCCAATAATGGCCTTGGGGACCACCACCCCCTAGGGCCATCTTTTGCTATGTCCTGGGAGTCCAACCCTGGGATATAGCTGTTTGCTGTGACTTTGCTGGGGCATTGGCAACTCCTGCCAAGTCAGAATAAACACTGCGGTTCCAGCAAGCGAGAGCTGTCAAACATCTCTCACTTGCTGGAAGCAGAGGTTTCCTCTTTTTTCTTGCCCTCAGACATAAGGGCAGGGAAACTGAGGAAACAATTGCTCTCACAGACAAGGAGCTGAATGTTTAGCAGCTCTCTGTCTGTGACAGCAATGCTGGCTCCCACAGGAGGCAGGGAGCCGACTGAGACTACGGGGCCTTGAGGATCCTCCCACAGTCCCATTGCACACTGGATGCCCTGTTTTGTACCCAGGACAAATATCTGTGTCCCGAGGGGTTAGGTCCATGGGACTGAGATTGGCCGGGGAGGGGGCCACCTGGCCATGGTTCTCCCTTTAAATTGATGCAAGTATGCAAATGTGCAAATCACCTTGAAGTCATACTCACTTGGCCCCACACCGTCTACCTCAGTAGTATGAATGTGTTGTCCCCCCTTTTGTCAGGATGATGGACAGCTTCGCAAAGGGCCCTATAGTGAGTTTCCTGCCAATTTTGATGGTGTGTTCTTGAGGCAGAGGAATATGAGGACATCTCCATAAAACAAAGAGGCACTTAATTTATAGATATAAGAGGAAGGACCCTAGTTTGGTGGAGATTTAAGTCTTTGTAGAGTCTTTGGGCTCTCTATAGGAGGATTCACGTTATCACAGAATTCTAGAGAAAGACCCTCAAGGAACAATCACATTGCCAAATACACACAAGGGCACTAGTGATATTTCCTTGTGCTCCATTACGCAGCTGTAGTGTAGAATACATACTAGACATTTTCCCAGGGTGGCAGAAAGATCTCTACTTGAGTAGATATTTCATGTAAAGCTGTGGACTCTTGTTGGATATAAGGGCAGGTGAGGTTTCTTTGTGGTAGAGTCACTCACACAATTACTGACACATCCCCACAGACACTCAAACACACACTCACAGACACACTCACTTACTTAGACATTCATGCACCCACTCAAAGACTCACACACTCAGTCACAAGCCCACTCATACACTCACACACCCACTCACAGATCCACATACACACACGCACCCACTCACAGACCCACTCAGCGACTCAAACACCCATTCTCAGACCCACTCAGAGACTCATGCACCCAATCACAGACACACTCAGACACTCACACATCCACTCACAGACTCACTTAGACTCCTGCATCCACTCATAGACCCACTCAGACACTTACGCACCAACTCACATACTGACTTACTCATGATGGGGGCGCAAGTTATCGTTATCTTAGGCCATGAGTTATAGTTACTTAAATAACTCTATCTATAAGTGCTGAAGAATTTCACTGGTTATGTGAGAGTAAATTCAGATTCTAACTATAATGTCCCTGTAACCTTTGGCTTTTTAAGGGAATATATATTTATATAGTCTCAATACTTACCTGCAAAATACTTACAAAGTTTACAATTACATGTGGATTTTCTACCACAAATATATGTTTACCATTCATGCTTTTTCAATAAAATTCAGTGTAAAGGCATCCATGGTAGTAATAATAATAATCATAATCGTGGTAACATATTTTGTCCCGTATTAATACTTTTTTTTGCACCGCATTTGCAACATTTTTTGACACTAAAGCGGCGCAATCTTCCAAAATACAGTTGTGTTTTCGAAGTTTGCACCAAAAAACGACGCAAATGCGGCACTAAAAAAGTAGAAATATAGGCCTTTGTTTTTAAAAAGGTCATTGTAAATACTGTTTCATTGTAAAGTCTTTATTGTAAAGGCTGTTTCCTGTCATGTATTGATAACTTCTGTGACATGAGGGATAGCACTAACATTTTCAGCTACAACAATGCCGCTGACTTGGGTGGTCATGTCAACTTTACTGTTGATGACGATCCTGAGGTTCTTGGCATGGGTGGTGGGGGTCAACCATATCTCTGCTGGCCACCAGGTGGAGACCTACGGTGAGGTGCTCTTCCTAAAGATAACATTTTCGGTCTTGTCAGTGTTTAGCTTTCACCAGTTGGTCTTCAGACAGTGAGCAATCTCCTTCACCTCGCTCATAAAACTGGGAATATTTTATAGACATGTGCGTCTGTGCTTGTGTACCTGTATAAGTCATGTTCATGTGACTGAAAAAACAGATTAATACATTCAACATCAAAGCATAACCTGTCTGCACCCCCACGGAGATGCACGCAACTGATTGAATGTAGTATAGCCTATTTGGTGTGTATTGCAAAAAATGCATAATTGTTGGGTTTGCCTCCACAACAAATGCTTACTCATAGATTAAGGCATGGTAAAATGGGCTCTAGCCCAGGGCCCCTGTCTTGTAAGGGTCCACAGGACAGAGCCAGCTCTGATAACCTTGAACAGATTGTTTCAAATAGCTGTTCCTTTAATTTATTTTTAATGGGGGTGATGTGTGGGAGTCCATTACAAATATTTGACAGGCACAGTTTGTGTTTATGTTTCATGCAACGTCCATAAAAAAGTTTTTTTTACATCAAAACAGGAGTTCACTTATGAGAAATGGGAGGGTGTCACAGCAATTATTTATAGTAATATTAAAGAGCTGCTGCTGCGTTACAATATTGAAAACACAAATCACTATTACTGAATAAAAGATGTAAACACATTTAGAATTTGGATCAATGTGCCTGTGCACTGTCAGTGACCTGGCCAAAGAGTGTAAACAGGTGCCTCCAACATAAGTTTGGGCCTGGGCCCCCAAAATTCTTAAAATGTCTCTGCACTCCCTCCCAATATCAATGCATCCATTAAAACTCCAATGTATCATACTTTATCAAGACATTGAAAACTGTGAAGAAAAGTCCTGTGAAAGATTGTAAGAAAGAAAAATATGCTACCAGAACTACTGTTTAACTCCTTTGTAAGGTCAAGCACAGCGGGGTAAGCGGATCACAGGCCTCCATCATGCCATTGTGGTGATAGAAGGACTAATTTTTTCTGTGTCCTCATAATCAGTTTTATGGGAGACTTAAATATTTGTTATTCATATTTGGTAGGGCTGTCTGTAAGCACACTGAAGATTTAGAGGGTAAGATGGCTGAGTCATTGAAATGCTCAACTCTGTCATCTAGAGCATGGGTACTCACAAACATTTACCCAGCGGCCCAAAATTATGGTCTGTGGTGTAAACAAGGGCCCCATTTATGCCAGCAAGATGGGAATCAGGTGTGTAAGGTAGCTGTAGGGTAAGCAAAGCAAATACATGGTGTGGGCAGTGAGTCATGGAGTTACTTTGAGGATTTCTTTCCATACTGCCCTCTAAATTAAGCCCCTAGTCTCCAGAGAAGTCATAGATTTGACAAGACAGAGTTATGAAGCATCTGAGTCGCTATCCCTCTACTGCACCCTGGTGTAAGCCTTTGCTGCTTGCTATTGTAACTTCTGGTGAGTCAAGTGTACAACTGAAGTAATTAGAAGTGCTTCAATGCAGTATCAGTTAAGGTAGTGAGTACTTGATAAAGCCCTACCCCCCCAATCAGATGCAATTCACTCCAGTTAGAAGGCATAAAAAGCCAGGAATGTTTTAGCCATCACATTTGGACACTCACATTTAAATGCTGGCCCTACCACCTGGCAAAAATATACTGATTGTGAACTCAGTATTTAAAGTCCAGGCAGGTTCCACAGCACAATGGCATTACTTTGCTGAGAGCAGTTTGTGGGTCTCACCATCACAACCACTCACACTCCATTTGTTGTGTCATGAGGAAGATGGAAACTATAGAACCACAATCCATGATTCTTATTAATCTCAACATCCCCATGTAACAAATTGTGCGCTCTTGGTTAATCACTTTCTGAGCATATATCTCTGCTCCTTTAAAAAAACAGTCTGTAACCCAACAATCATTTGATTTTACCCATGGGGAGAGAACACCCAGATTCATAGTCCCCTCACCAAAATATGTTTCTTGAAACAAGAGGTCCTGTATTGTGGTGTTGGTAGTTCTGGTTCACCAAATTGTTCAATGATAGTCAAAGCATATACTTCTTACATGTCTTTTTAATTGCCATTATGTTACAGAGGTAAACAAGCTACTGAAGGATCAAGCCAAGCTCGAGCCAGATGCCTGGATTTGGCTCAGCTCAACTTTCTCTGGATCCCCCAACCCAAACCAAGCCAACCCTTCATGTGACTTTTATCTGCCACTCATGCTCTAACCCCCTGCCAAGAATAGAAGGCAAAGCATTAACCTTTGATGTAAAACAACAGAGAGAAAGATGTACTTATTTAGTGACTGAATTGCAAATTGTGAAACCAGAAAACCTGGAGTCAAACCAACCTCCCCAAGTTGACCAAATTGTGTGATCCAAAGACATTGTACTATTTCACTCAGCATTCTTTTTCTTCATTGTAATTTATGAAAGCCCATTGAAATACATGAGTTCAGGATGAGTACTGTTGAAAATCTTCTCTTGTGTTTGATACAATAAACTATATCGTTGTTTCATGAATAACGGAGGTCAGCAAGTAGCCTCTGCACTGCACTTTTAGTTTTTCCACCCGTCAACTTGCAAAGTTACCAATGGCTATCTTGGAATGAAGCCTCTAAGAAATGCCAGTCATGATTGTGCAATCAGGCAAGGCCAGCTCAGTCTTTAGATGTTGGGAAATTCAAACTTGAAAAGCAGAGAGGTCAGAGCGATTGAAGGCAAATCTGAATTGCAACTGCACCAACCCAACTACTTCTAGTGCCTTTGAAGTAGTGTAATTTGCCTACCGTCCACTGTGCATGGTTTATGAAAACCCTCACAAACTAACCCCCTTTGATCTGGTAGCCAGTTACTTCTTCCTTGTCCCTTTTTCTGGTTGAAATGTCAGAGGATGAGCTACACTCTAGCTGCCTGCTGCATCGTGGAAAAGGTTGTGGGGAGAGAAGAAAGGGCGTGCGTGTGTGTATGTGGTGTGTATGTGTGCACTTGTGTGCACGTGTGTGCATGTGAAATGAGGCAAATAAAGAATATAAGTGTGTTAAAAAGTAAAACACAACACGTCTGGAAACTTGAAGTCCATCTAATGTTTAATGTAGAAGGGCAAGCAGCACAGGGAGAGATCAAAGTCATCTCAACTGACCATGGCTCTAATCAGAAAATGGGCAGTTGGAGTCTAGAGCTAAAATTCATAGAAAACAAAACCATTAATTATACATGTTTTTCTCAATACATGTCAATGAAGCTTAATACCATGACAGAAACTTGTTACCCTTAGCAAAAACCTTTCTAAGGTGCAGGTGGCAAGATCTTCCCCTAGGAAGCTTGAAACGTATGTAATGGGAAAATATAATTATTCCCACAAAATCCAGCTTACACTTGCCAAGTTTAAAAATTATGTTATGCTATTAGGAAATGTGTAAGATACAACCTGGAGTCCTATGGCTTCTGTGCCTACTAGTGCCATGAAATTTAGCAAGCAGGGTCAGTTTTGCAGGAAGCCTCAAGCATATATAAAAGGACATTCATATTTGGTTATAAGTGTTGATACATTCTGTATTATGTATATGATTGCTAACGCTATATTACATGCAAAATATATGAGCATGATAAGGGTAAGATTAAGGTTTCATTGTCCCCCTTTTTTTCCATGAGAAAACATTTTATCTTACAGCAGTTCAATAGAACACAGTCTCACCATTTCTTTCTTAATCTTATTAATATTACATCCTTCTCCATCATGAGTTGTAGAAAGCATGAAAGTATTGACATGCCTTTATTTTTGTGAGAGTGTTTGACACACAATATCAACCTTATAGCAATGTCTATAATACCCATAATCAGAACAATACCAATAATGGATTCAAATATCTTCATGCATTAAGGTTTGAAAACATCCCCCAACCATGCACAGATACCATTAGGATTTCAGGGCCTGATTTAGAGTTTGATGGAGAGGTCACTCTATCATAAATGTGACAGATATCCTGACAGCTTTATTACAAGTTCCATAAGCTATAGCCTTCTGAGGCCTGGGAAAGAAGAGCTGAAGATGCTGGCACACTCTGTCAGTCCATGACCAATATAGAAAATATGAACCCAAGTGACATTAAGCCGGATGGGCACTCAAATCAACATAATGCTACCTTCCACTTCTACAGTCATGTATGTGGAGTCCTAGTGTGAGGATGAATTAATGGTCTGTTCTTGAGAGTTATCCTTGTAAGCTGAGGGGTGGTTTTGTGCAAAGGATGGTTCAGTACAGCTCAGTCTTGCAATAATTCCTTATTCTGTAGCATATATGTACCCCACCACAGCTAGATGCTCAAAGCAGCAAGTAAGATCTACCCACAGGGGGATCTGGTATCCTTGAGGAGAAGGTGACCTAACTTGGATGAACACAGTAACAATGAGAGGCTTTTGGTGCAGCATTGCACGATGGTGGTAGAACAGGCAGAGGAGATGGGCATGCAGACTTTGGCGAACTGTTTAATGATGCACTTGCTGTAGAAACAGTTGAGACTGGTGGTCTACTGCAGGGTGTAATTCTAAAAGTGAGTGCAGGAGCACCATTATCTGAAGGTGGAACAGCTCATTTGCAGGGAGAAGAATGGATAAAGTTTGCTGGACCACGGCAGGTGAAAGATGTATTAGTGATTGGTGGGATCTAATATGGTCTACACCAACAAAGCTGTAGCGCATTTTTCCTCTAGAATACCCAAGGGTTGATGGGATGGCAGGCCTCGGCAGGAGAAGGAGACTATAAAGACATTGTAAAACATTCTGCAATATTGAACAACAGTATCATAATTTAATTGTAAATACAGCTTGACAGAGCAGATGGGGATTTGATGGTTACATTATAGGTCTGCCCATTACTATTTCATAAGGGCTAGATTTTTTCTTTTGAGAACTGATTACTCTTGCGGATCACAAAGCTAGTGGCAGGGAATCAGTCAATTTTTCCTGTGTTCCTGAGTATACCTTATCTCTCTTGTTTGTTGGGTTTGCATTATTGTTTTCTACTTTACCAGTGGACTGATTGGCACAATGGAAATGGAGTTCTATTACTGTGGATTTACAAACTGCCTGCACCACCACTGACACCGCTGACACTAAGGGCCTCATTACAACCCACGGTGACGGTCGGACCACCACCAATGTGGCCATCCAACCACCTCATTACGACCGTGGCACTTCCAGGACGGACTGGCGGTTCTAATCCACCAAGGCTGCTCTGCAAGCAGTGCCGCCGTGGGGATTACACCTCCCTTCTCTGCCACCATCTAACTGATGGCGGAGATGAGGTGCAGGGGGCCCCTACACTGCTGAGGCCCTTGGCATGGGAGGTGCAGGGGCCCCACTGGTCAGCCCCGTTGCGATGTTCGCTGCCTCCTTTGCAGACAATGAACATTGCGACGGGTGCTGGGGAAATCTACGCACTACAGCATTGCCGCCAGCTCTATTATGAGCCGGCGTTAATGTTGTAGGCTGTTCCCCACTGGGTCAGTGGGTAGAAACACCATTTCCACCCAATTATCTAGTGGGGAACTCTTAATCAGGCCCGCAGGAAGGCGGCCGCACTGGTGGCAACCTGACCGTCGGGATTCTCCAAAGTCATAAAGACCCCCTAAGTTTGTCCCTCAATCACTACTAATCTGACTCGGCTCTCTGACTCTGGTGATATTGTGTTTGAGTAGCCTTTTGATTCAATCATACATGAATATTACAGGAACAATCACTTAGGGGGGTCATTTTGACCTCGGCGGTCTCAAGACCGCCGAGGGACCGCCGTGCTGAAGACCGCCAGTGGTGGCGGTTTTCCGCTCGGCGTATTATGACTGTTGGCAGCTCTCCATCCTTTTTCAGACGGAGAGCCGCCAACAGCCATACTGGCGGTCGGCGGGGAAGTGGAGGTTGCTCCACCTCCACCGCCACGTCAACAGAACACCGCCCCCCGAATCACGTCCTGTGATTCGGCGTGGCGGTGTTCTGTTGACGGTGTGGTGTAGGCGGAGCAGCCCCCATGGATCCCGTCCCCTCCCGGAGGATTGACAGACCAGGTAAGTCGATCGTCCGTTAGGGGAGGGGGGTGGGTGGGTGTTGTGTGTTGTGTGCGTGCATGGGGGTGTGCGTGTGTGTATGTAGAGGGGGTGTGTGAGTGCATGCATGCTTGCGGGGGTGTTGTGTGTTTGAGAATGTGTGCGTGTATGTCTGTAGGTATGTCTGTATGGATGTGTGGGTGTATGTTTGAATGTGGGTGTGTGTGTCTGACTGTGTGTGTGGAGGTTGACATGTATGTCGGTGTGTGTGCGTGTATGTGTGTTGGTGGTGCCTGCGTGCGTGTCGTGTGTGAATGAGTGATGTGATGTTGGGGTGGGGAGGGGGGTCCTGCCATCTTTGGGGGGTGACAGGGGTAGTGGGGGGTGTAGGGGAGGGAGTCTGGTTAGGGGCGGGGGAGACCCCTATCAGTGCCAGGGAAGGAATTCCCTGGCACTGATAGTGCTTACCACCATGGATTTCTTGGTGGTTCCAAACCGCATGAAATCCATGGCGGTCAGCCGGGTCAAAATACCGCCGGCGGTATAGTGACGACCGCCGGGCTGGAGACCCAGGTCTCCAGCCCAGCGGTCGTCTCCGCCTTGGCAGGTGGAACAGAGAAGCGGCGGATGACCATGGCGGTAACCGCCATGGTCATAATTTAAAAAAATAGACCGCCAGCCTGTTGGCGGTCTTACCGCCACTTCACCGCCGTCCGCCAGGGTCGTAATGACCCCCTTAATCTTTTCTGTTCAGTCTGTAAATCGTATCTCATCACTGTTGGGCAGCGCATATGCCTCTTTTCTGTGATGGCTTGATTTTAACTAAATAGGCCTGAAATAACTCCCCCCTCCACGAAGTTTATTGATGAACATCAGTGTGAACATGTCTCCAATACTATTGTCACTGTGGGCTGCATCATCGAAAGGTCAATTACTTCAATAATAATGAAAAGAGATATAATAAACTGTACCATGCAATACATATTAAATTTAAAATATCCATTTAAATCTTATATAGAATGTTTAAACAAGAATTTTTCCAATACTATCGCCAACTGGGGTGTCCTCTTGCAAAAGAACAATACTCCACCAATAATGAAAAAAAGCAATATTAAGCCCCACATTTATAAGTATTAAATAGTAAAACCTCAATTTAAATCAGTTTCACAGTAATTTACCATATCTCAATTTAAATCTAATGAAGACTGCCAAGATGAGCATGTCTCCAATACTGTTGTCAATGTAGGCACCATCTAGGAAAGGATCATTACTCCAGCAATAATAAAAAGAGGTTTATTAAACCGAACGATGCAAGGACAATTGTGATGTAAAATCTCAATTTAAATTGTTGCAGTACCAATTTTCATATTTATATATAACTGAGCCCAAAAAGTATTATCGCCTACCCTATCTTACTGCAAGATGTGAGAAATTGGGTTGCTGGTTGAGGGAGGTGAGACCTTACTCAAGCAGCAAACCACAATCCTTGCCAGAATGAAGTCACAAGCAAACCCTGAATTGAGATGTGATCAACCGTCTGGTAGCTTGGCACAGAGCGTTCAGGTTTAACATAGAGGCAAAATTTAAAAAAATAGAGTAGATTATAATAATAAAAACAGACTTAGAAAAAGATTTCGGTGAAAATAGTGCCAAAAAGCGCCCCTTGTGGATATCTGGTTGCACCAGATTGGGGCAAAGTTCAGGTTGACTATGAAGGCTCCCGGACCTGCTACAGGGACTCAGTTGGGTCCACTGAGCAAGAGTACCTTAAGTCCTGTTTGAGGAAGGTTGCGAGGTCCCACGCCAAGGATGCATTGCGCAGCCGAGGCACAACATAGCTTCCGAGGAGTTGTGCAGCTACTATGCGAGATCCAGCATCGCCATCGAGGATCCCATCAAAGAGGGCTTGCGAGGTGAAGTCCGGCATCAAGGATGCATTGCGCAGCCAATATGATCCATTGGTTCAAAGGAGTTTCAAGGTGGTGATGCGATCGTCATCAGGGCTGCTGTCAACAAGATTTGCGTTGTAAGGGCCTGTGTCAGGGATGCGTTGCCTAGTGGCAGTTACAATGTGGGCTGCAAGGACAATGTGGACAATGTGGAGTCCTTGATTTGGTAGAACCCTTGCAGCAAAGACGATACATCAGTTCTGCTTGGAGTTGCGCCGCACAGCAAAGGAGATACATCGGTTCTGTTTGAGTCACAGATAGGCTGGCAAAGCAACTTCAGACCCACTTCCAAGGGTCCAGGATTAGGGTAGCACCACTTGGCAGGGTGGAACTCACAGTTGCAGAGTGCAAGTGCTGGTTGCAAGAGGCTGGGTAGCCCTTGGAGTCACTCTGGTGGTCCAGGGAACATGAGGCAGGTCCAGTGCTTCTCACCCAGGCAAGAGGGTAGCAGACAGAAGGTCAGCACAGAACGTAGTAGACCTTCAGGGCAGAAGTCCAGCAGAGTGGCCCTCCTTTCAGCAGCAAAGCAGTCATTCTTCCTGGTAAAGTCTTCTCCAGAAGTATACTGAAGAGTTGGTTTCTGAGGTCCATTATTTATACCATGTGCCCCCTTTCAAGTGGGAGAATCTTCTTGAGGTTTCCCTTTGAAGCCTGCAGGTTCCCTGCCTCCTCAGCCCTGGCTCTAGATTAACTACAGGTGTTGTGTAGACCTTTGTGTAGAGGCAGGGCACAGCCTATTCAAGTATAAATAAGGCTGTGCCCAGCTCCTCCCTGCTATCCTGTCAGTGACAGCCCATTCAGTCACACCTAAGTTCTCTATTGTGTGCGGCTGCCTAGGAGAAATACACAAAGCCCAACTGTCAGCTACAACCAGTCATATGACCCAGACACAGGCTACAGTCACTAAAGAGGGACCTGTAGGCAAATACTTAAAAACTTTTCTACAACCTATTGTACAAAATTGCCAATCATATATTCAAGACACCAGTGATTTCCTGAAACAGTTATCTCAAATCTAGGTCCGTGACACTGAAAACTGGTGGCTTTGTTCAATTGACGTAACAGCACTGTGGACATCCATTCTTCACATTAAGGGCATAGGGAGATACTGCAATCTGAACCAGATTTTAAGGGACTTTTCGCCAACAAACCTATTTCTGCTCACACATGCCCGAAGAACTTGATGGAGATGTTGTCATCTACAAAACAGAAACCCAACATCTCTTCCAAAAGGATGAAGAAATGCTATAATTGTATTCATTGCAATATTGTGATTGAAGGCAACAATGTAGCTCTTCCAAAGTCTGGTCTTTTGATGAAACTATGCCACTCATCAGATTGCAAATGTAATTTACACTGTCAAATGCCCCTGTGGCCACCTTTACTTCGGCAAAACAGAGCAAAAAATTAAGATTCGTATGACAGAACACCAGAGTATGATTAAAAAAAGATCAGAAACTCATGCTTAGTGACTCATTGGCTTTACCAAATTCATAGTATTGCCCAACTACAGTTTACCATCTTGGAGGTTGTGTCACTGAATCCTGAAAACAAACACGTATACACTGTTATCCCAATGTGAGACCTTCTGGGTAAAACATCTAGATAGCCTTCTTCCACATGGGTTAAATTACAAATTAGAAATGTTTTGTTACTCAAAATACTGAGTTTTCATCAGCATTTATTCATCCCATTTTATTTGGCATGTCCATGCACGTACGTTTCAGCATGTGGAATGGTATTCATTATATTTTTTGTCATCACTTGTCTCATCCACAAGACATGGTGCACATTCCTTTTTTATCAAGTGTTTCCATTGTTTAGATCTGTCAGTTCTAGTCTATTTTGAATTACACCTATAAAGTTATATTACACATTTGTTAGCATTATGTGTTTTGACAATATCTGAGTGTTATCATTTGTCATATACTTGGACATGTTATTTGTCTTTTTTTCATGCTTGAGATCTACTTATTCATGGTTGCAATTTATCACCATTGTATTGCACACATTGCCAGATATACCAGTTGCAAAAGGGGTGGTTTCGGTGTTCTCAATGTCACTGTTTGTTTATGTTACTTATGAGGGGTGGGTGGGGATTGTGATGTCAATTTGCCAGGTGGGAGTGTGTTTGCATTGTATTCAGAGACTACATTGTCTACATGGGGATTTTTGCCAACCGTACCATTGTTTGAGAGTTCAGGATACTTCAAACATTCCTGCATTTTGGGTTTTCACTTTTGCTTCCACTCAGCACTAGCTGGTTCACGCTTTTTTTTAACAGTCTTTTTTTTAGTGGCTTTCATGTTGTGTTGGATCGCTTCTTGTTGGGTTAAAAGTTGGGCTTCACTCAGCGTCTGCGTTGACACAGGGAGGTTCCACCAGTTGAGCTTGCAGCAGGAGATCATTCACTTCAGGTATGCTATGCTGTTGGTTGTTAAGTTCCTTTTTTGGGGGTCGCAGGCCCCTGGTTCTCTTTTTTTACACTTATGGTGTTGGTATTTATTTGCAGTGTTTTCCTTTCAACCTAAACGTGCCACTTGGATTCAAGTCATTTGGTTTACTATTTAAAAAGGGATGTCCGCCCTTTTTGCAAGTACTGTCTTTTTGCACAATAGTCACCACTGAACACTGTTTGTTTTATCGTTGCAGTGTAACTCGTGTGTTATTCGGTTGACGTACGTCAAGGGGAGACAGAAACTTCTATTATTGAATGTGTTTCCCACAGTCTGGTCTGTTAATAGGTTACACACCGTACTATGGATACTTGAGGTGATCGGATTTATATTCTAATGCACATTTTGGGTTTCTGATTCATTTTCACATGCATTTCCTTAGTTTGTTTTTTCATGTTATATTTAAACATGGACCATGCAGCACTTTAGGGGTATAAGATGGTGCTTTTTCAGTGTGCCGACGTGAGTTTTGGCTGTTTGCAATGAATGGGGTGACCATGATAGTCTGAGAATGCTTAGGTGGCACACCCAATTTGCTTGTCAGGTGCTTTTTAGGCTCTTTAAGTTGGATGAGTTTATTTGTCTCTGTTATTATAATTTTTGATTGTAACTGAGGGCAGGTTTGCACATGACTTCAGGTTATCGTATTATTTCACAGTCACTCCTGATAAAGGGTTGATGGCCGAAATGCATTGGGTTGCAACTTGACATTTTCCATGCTTCATGTGATACCCTAATTGATGAATGTACAAACACAAGCTCAAGTGTGAAGCAACAATTTGGACTCTTTATTCCTTGGAATCATGTTTCGTTTTTGTGACAATTAAAAACAAGTGTTTAAATACATGAAAAATTGTGAGCCTTGGTAAACAGGTTCAACTTAGTTCATTACTTTGCAAGCCTTAGGTCATAGATGTAGTGCATTCTGGGACTAGTACACGTGGCTGGTGTACTAGCTATATTGTAAAGCAAGGAAATGCCATCTAGCTAAAAGTGACAGTTTCGAAATTGTAGTTTAAAATCTGACTTTATCATAAGGGAAGATTTTTTATTACAATTCCAAAGACACTAAACATGAACTGATTATCTCTTCGACATTTGGATATTACAACGTATTAAATGTAATAAGGTGACTCCAATATTGTTCCATTGGCTAGGTAGGCCTTAGAGTAGTGAAAACAAATGTATGAGATTTTCACTACCTGGACATGTAAAATTTAAAAGTACATGTCCAACATGTTAAATGCTCTGGACCTTCCCCTCTGGGCTTTCAAGGGCCTAACCTAGGGGTGACCTTTTGTTATTAAAAATGACAGTTATGGCCTGGCAAAAGCTTTAGTTTACCAGGCTGAAATGGCAGTTTACAACTGTACACACAGGCTGCAATGGCTGGCCTGAGACGTGTTTAAAGGGGATCTTAAGTGGGTGGCAGAAGAAGTGCTGTAGGCCCACTACTAGTATTTAATTTACAGGTCCTGGATCCATTGGCTGTGATGCGGGAACCTGCATGTAGTACCACTTGTAGTACCACTTTACTAGGGACTTATAAGTAAATTAAATATGTCAATTGACGATAAGCACATGTTACCATCTTTTAAGGAGTGAGCACATGTACCTCCGCACTGGTAGAAGACGTAAAGTGCACAGAGACCTAAAGTCAACAAAAACAAGATCCGCAAAAATAGAGATGGAAGGCAAAACATTTGGGGGTAGGCCACCCTAAGGCTGACAGGTCTAACAGAAGTTTACTAAATGTAGCAGTATAGTACCACAATTTTAGAAAGATATTCATCCTTGCTGTTGTTCCAGCTTGTGTATTTATAATTTAAGTTTCCCTAAGAAATTACAAGAGTCATGTGTTGTACCAAGCAATTGTATAAACTTACATATAAGGTGTTCATAAGTGCAAATATGCCAGCCAGAAAAATAGTCCTTGATGTTACTGTATTACATTATTGTGTCAATTATGTAATGTAAGAACTACTGCTTTCCACTGTTGGGTGAAAGAAACTTAGGGGCATATTGACAAGGTCTTGGCACATTGGCTCCGATGCACCATTCTCCTTGTGCCACCTACACCCCCTTAATGACACCATGGTAGCGCACCATGGCACATGTTAGCACAATAGTGTCAACATTTTTGATGCTATTGTGGGGCTTTGCTGGACTAGTCCCAAAAGATTTTACGCTGGTCCAGCAAAGCTCGGGGAAGCCCATAAGAAATAGCCTAGTGTCACTTTGACGCCTGCCTGGGGTGGATGTTAAGAATTATGCTAGAATGACGCAGTAAAATCTTGTAAATTTCACTGCACCAATTTTTGGGGTCTCCCTGCGGGGGAACGCCTCCTTGAATACATTATACCTGGTGCAGGTATAAAGTGGCACAATGGTTTACAAAGTGGCGCAATGCTAGTATTGCACCACTTTATAAATATATGGGGCAGGGTGAGGGCCTAATTAGCGCCTCCGTAGAATTAAAACAATGATGCTATGGCTGTGCTAACGGGTGCAAAGGGCTTGGAAATATGTCCCTAAGTACAATACCTTCAATTTTTTCACCAATACAGCATCACTATACAGAGACCACCCTTGTGGCAGTAACTGACAACATCTCTCGCAATGTCAAACAGGGGGATGGAGCCATACTTCTATTGCTTGATTTGTCCACAGCATTTCCTACAATATGGCCAGCATGAATGATTCAATGGCTGGAGGAGATTTGAGTTGGAGGCCCTGTCCTCAATCTACTATTATCCTTCCTCACAGAGAGAGTCCATGTGGTCAGCTGTGGGGACTTCAAAGTGGATGAGTTCAATCTTCCTTTTGGTGTCCCCCAGGATTCCACTCTGATCTGGCTCTCTAATAACTACCTGGCACCTCTGTTAGCTCTGGTGCGGTCTTTTGGCTTTGAGGTTCATCATACGCTGACAACACTGAAATCGTTGTAACTATCTCCAGTGATGTGACCTCGGTTGCCCAGTCCTCTAGGCAATGTATGTCCAACATTGAGAAATGGATAAACAATAACACGCTCAAACTCAATGCTGGAAAGGCAGATGTTTTGATCTTCGGTGCCCTGGTCCCAAAATGGTCTAATATCGAGTGGCCCGAGAAGTGTGGGTCTCTTCTCACCCCAGTGGAATCCGCCAAAATTCTGGGTATTTTGGTTGACAAGTCCTTCAGCTTCAATAACCAATCTAGTCATACTTCCAGCACTTGTTTTTATATCATTAGAGTCCTGAGGAAGATTTTTCCTTTTATCCCTAAGGAATTATGTCAGGCAGTTGTTATCGTGCTTATCACTTCTTGATTAGATTACTGTAATTCCCTATACCTGAATACTAATATAAGAGGCGTCAACAAGTTGCAGGTGGTCCAGAATGCAACTGCCAATCTCATTTTGAATATCACTAGACAGGTATCATGAGGGAAGGTCTGCATGCCCTTCACTGTATTCCTATCAGAAAGAGAATTGTTATTAAAGCCTTGTGTATGGTCCATGGGGCCCTTCACCTCCAGAGCACTGAAGAGCTTAATGGTATATTACATTGGTATGTACCAGCAAGACCTCTTTGATCTTCCTCTTGTAGACTAGCAACGGTTCCAAGATTTCACAGAGCCAGATGGGTTCGGAAGGGCTTTCTCTGTGGGAGCAGCCAAACTGTTGAACACCCTGCCTTCCCACAGTGCGGATACAGAAAACTTTTCAACCATTAAAAAGCAATTGAAAATATGGCTCACCCAGGATGATTCTGAATTAGTGTTTGTTTGCCAGGTCTCTGCTAGCGTGTTTATGCCCTTGGGTTTAGTGCGCTCTAGAAGTGCCTATAACATTTAGAACATAACCATGAGTAGCCACAGCGGGCAAGCATAGTAAGCCATAGCATATAAATGTATCTCACCATATTAGCTTGGTATTGTTTCTAAATTGACCCATCACTGAATCTCAAAATTGCAGAAAGTAGTGAATTCCCTTTTTTTTTACTGGGCCCCTTTTCCACTCCACATAAATAACCAATCCATTTGCCATCTCTTGTTCTAGGGCAGTTCTGTGTTTCCAACCATGTAATGTAAATGTCCATCAAGTTACAAGGCCAATAAATGAAACTTTCAGAGTTCTACTCACCAAAGGCAAAACTCTCTGGTATCTATTCACAAAGATAACTTACACTTGTGAGTAATTTACACCTGTAATTTACAGTCAACCTTCAGTGTAAATTTACTGCATTGAACTATTCACAACATTTGAGGGCTTGATTTAGAGTTTGGGATATGGGGTTACTTCATCACAAATGTGAAGGATATCCTGTCCGCCATAGTTAAATTCCACAAAAAAATGTTTTTTCTCACTGACATATAAATAATATTATTCAGCTCTGATTTAGGCTTTGGTGGTTTTTCTTTAGAATGCTAGCGCCAAGACACCCTTAGGTAATCTCACGCTATGTAAGCTTTTTCACAGTTACATTTATTTACATAATAACCTATGGAACTTGCAAAATGGCAGATGAGATATTTCTCACATTTGTGTTGGATTAACCCCTGCACCAAACTCCAAATCAGGCCTTGAGTTTAAAGTTACTCAAAAGTGTAGACCTACACATCCCCACCCCTTGTAAAAGAGGTTGCAGCCAAACATATGAGTGCAAGTTAATCGTGGCAAAGAAAATTGGGAAGTCCACCACTACCCATGATACTACAGTGGAAAATAATGGTGGAAGTACTTAAAATAAAATCTCATAGGAAATAATGTTAAATTAAATTATTTAAAATAGTCAAAACTATAAATAAAAATTCAGAAATGTTAAATAAAATATCTAAAAGTAAAACATAAATATCATTTTTAATAATTATTACTGCACAATATTTATTTTTATTTTTACTTCAGGTGGGAATTTGTTTTTTTTTAATTTAAACTCCAGAAAATATTTTTCATTTAATTGAAAATATTTAAATTAATCAAAGACTTAATGCAAAAGTAAGTTAATTGAGCTCTAGCACTTTATATTTAGTACTACTTTTAAAATAAATATATACATTTAATTTATATTTATATTTACATTAAGCGTTGTTTTACGACTATGTTATAAAGTTTAATAAACGTTTTATATTTCCCTTTACTTGACCATACAGAAATCTCTACCCTAACTGCGGAGTCTCTTTGTGGTAAAGTATCAGGGAAAGTAAAAAGGTTTACTTAACTCAGATTTCCCAACCTGCTGCGCAAATTTAGTGCATGTTGAAGCCCACACTCACCGGTTTGTCTACGCAGGATGTTCGGAGTGGCCTGAGGTTACTACTACAAACTGAGTGACATTTCATTGACAACTTGCTGACCCTTGAACCTCTCATTGAGAGATACTCAAATACAGGTATTCACATATCTATATTTCATCTATGCTAGACTCTTTTCTTGCCAAATAGTGACATTGCTCCCAGGTTTTGTCTGCAGTAAAAGCTATAAATCGCAATTTGATGGCGGGTTGTGTATGCTGGAATACAGATGTATTATTGTGTCTTCTAACTCCTTCTTGTTAACAAATGGTTGTTTGGCTTCAAATTACATCCAGGATACAGGAGTAAGAGGTGGACGCAAGGGGAGATCTGTCCATTACATTATTTATTCAGTGAAGGAGGATCTCCGAGACACATACCATTTTTTAACCCAATTTGATTTTAGAGCCTGCCTTTAGTCAATTCACTTGAAATTGTAAACTAAACAGACAAACCCCATGGTGGATTACACATCGTTCCATAAGTACTCCAAGGCCTTTTCAAGTAAGATGCTTTAGGCATCTGGAGATTTAAGGCTATGGTTCACTAAATCCAGCTGCACTATTTTACAAGACTACAACAAGGCCATGACCTTCATAAATCTCAATTCTTTAGGAACATGAAATTGAGACATGTCATCTCCACATCTTTACAAGTTTTAGAGGAACATGCAGGCTTACCTACTAGAGGTAAAACTCACAAGTCATTCACTTGAGACCAAGATGATCTTGTTAATATAATATATAGTAACAAACTTTATTCGGTGGACCACATGGCAGACAGTGGCGACTAGCCCCAGCTGTTGGTGTTTAGGTCACTTGCTATTCGTATTTAAGGTACTCTCCTACTGGGGGTCTGCAAACTGGGTCAGGTGTACCCATCTGCACTGGACAGTCACTGTAGTGAGGGTGAGCAGTCAAAGGCTTCTCAGGGAGATGATGAAGTGGAGTCAAGAGCTCAGAACCCAAAAGTAAAAAAATAAACACAACAATATGTTGTCCAGCTAAGTGCTTATCTTTTAGTTAGAAGAAAGTATTTAAATAAAAATTCCAATAATACACATTCTAAAGATGGTTCAAGTACAGGGTTACAATCTCCCTACCTGATCTAGGTAAATGCTGCATAACCTTTTCTCTCTCCCAGGGAAGTACCATGCCTGGGGTAATTTGGGCCAAGGTCTCTATCAGTTTCCCGCAAATGTTAGCTCATTGATCAGTTCAATAGTCTTTAGGCTCAACAAGTTGCATAAATGGCATGGTGAATCATCAGTGCAGGCAGTGCAGTCAGCGACTTTGCACCCAATGGGCTTCAGAGTTGATGACAGGTAACCATGAATTTGGGTCTTGCACTTCCATGGAACACTGTGTTTGAACAGAGTGCTTGGCTGACTTGCTGGTAGGAAACAGCTTCTGGTCCCATGCAAGTGGGTGTTTCATGGTTAAGAGGAACTTGGAACTGGAATAAAATGGGTTGGTTTAGTAGCCATGTTTATATTGATTTACTTGACAGGTCAATCCACTTTCTAAGGCTGAAGAAGTAGGTTGGGATGGTAGTGTTTCAAATTTTATTTTCTGACTGTTTCCCAGAACAAGTCTTGATGCACAGTGATGACTCTCACAGGATGTAGTAATAGTGCTGCCACTATGCAGGACTAGCCAAAACAAATGCACAATGGAGTGTGAAATCTCTGCACCTGGCTGTTATCAGTCTTCCTGAAGCAGGAGTCACGGGCAGAAAAAACAACACCAACTAACTACAAACTTTTATATCTTAAACAACAAATGTGTAATCACACCTCTTATCCCTACAATCTAGCACATGGCAGTGTTTGGGAAAAACTAACCAGATGCCCCTTGCTATCAAGTCCCTCATTGGCTTTCAAAATGTAGTCCTGTCTAATTCCTCCTCTTCAGTGTCTGACTCTTTAACCTCCAGCCACAAGAATGCACACAATACATAACCACTGTTTTGGGAAGCTGTGTCCATCCTCCATCTTGCATCATGCTATACCAGGAGCCATCCAAAATGGATCCCACTGGTCCTAGTACTCAGACTTTCAGTGTATACAGAATCCTACTACCCCCACATATATCACACACCTATGACACACATACACGCACAGGCATACAGAATGTCAGCACATGGTCTGATATACACATGCAAAGTGGAACTTTACACAAGAGTCAGGAGTAAGTAGAATAAACTCTGCACTCACACCGAGAAAACATTCTCATCATATTAAAGAATCATAAAACATTAGTGTGCTACCGCTACCACCACCACTTTATGTGATTCACTCAGGACATAAACATGAGCCTGAAGCCTGCGATGAAAGCCCACATTAGTTGACCCAAGGTCACAGACCAGGCTGTGACCCTTTTATCACTGGTACAGGTTTAGGCCTCTGTGCACACACTAGATTACCATGAGGCCACTGGCAAAAAAATTAAGGATACAAGTTTCACATGCAGTGGGGTACTCCTGGCAAGGGTATGTGTTCCTTCATCCTGCAGGGAACATTCTCGTCTCAACGGGGTAGGTCTCTTTCTATCTTGTTATCAATTCCTGACACTTTCTCAACCAAATGTGATTTGTGAGAGATGGATGTGGTGACTAGAGAGATGCACTACTTTCACCCAATAGAGTAGCCATCTCGTCTTGATACAGGTTAATCCACTTTAAATATCTGAATAGAATCTATTGTACTAGAAAATGGCAATGCCTAATCAGCAGAAGGAGATTGTTTTCATATAATATGGATCTGATTAATAATTCAGTCCTGCAGGGTTAGTGTGACACGAGCCCTGCTAAGGTCATTGGATTGCATGTACCCTAATCCCACAAATTAGCTAACATCCACCTTTTACGACATTGGGGCTTATTTAAGGCATGGCGGGTTGTAGTCTATTCTACTAGAGCACCGGAGACATGTAATCTGCTGGTTTGTTTATGGTCTGCACATTTATAAATCCCTTTGCCTCTGTGCTTTCAAGGGTGCCATCATTATGACATCTGCTCTGAAGGCACTGCATATTTGCTAAGTAGTCACCACTTTTCATGCAGCCACAGAGCAAACTGTTTTAGCTAATGGCACTTACTCTGTGGTAGTTCTCTCCTGGTGTTGTGAGGATCATTTTTTTTTTTCCTGTTTTGGATTTCCAAGCATTTTCCCGACAGTCCAGAAGATAAGAAAGTAAAACAGAAGGTTTGCCTTGAACTGATTGGATTTTCTCAAGTACTTAGACCCACAACCCAAACTCCATCTGGTCATCAGTTTATGGTTTCCAGCAACAGAAGCACTACTGCCAGAAACATGACAGAGAGCTGAATTCTAAATCCAGCAGGTGCATGGCCAGGTTAGTGGACAGGGTGTTCTGCCATGTTTGTGGAGAGTACCCTGTCTGCCAAAATGCAATTAACCCAGTGTATAAAATAGATAAATCAGATGTATCTTTAACTTTGGGACTATGTTTGATTAACAACATATTTTCTGTAACTGTAGGGCGGTTTTATTCCATCCTTTAGAGAGCTGGTTCAGGGGGATGTGTTGATCTAAGGTACTCAAGAAAGCCATTTGTGAAGCAAGAAGTTGCAATCATAAATAAGATCTTAGGGCACTGACATTCAAAAAAGTGTCCTATGTAATAACAACTATTGTTTTCCAATTTATTTTTAAGATGATTCTTGGGAATGATTGTCTCACAGGGGGCTGTTAGCCCTTCTCTTTGTGATATCTTAACCCTTGAAAATTGCCTGCATCTGTTCTAATTAATAACTTGTAAATGCCCCTTCCTCAGGCTCTGTTGGTAGACCAGTCACCTTATTTTGAGATCCTTGCCAGTTTGGTGGGAATTCAGATCCCACTATGTAAACTGCATCTGCCTATTAGATGATATATTGTAGGCTGAGCAGTGTGCAAAGCAGGCTCCATGTTTTTTCTCCCTGCTTGGCGTACTTTTTTCATGTTTTCAAACAAACTTCCACAACAGGAATTTCAAAATACTTATAACAAGGAAAAGTACTGAATTACGCATGCACTATTATAAATTACATATTAATTTACAAATATGTACAGTTAGGTACATGGAAGTACCTTTGTTGACACCCTTGCAACAGTTCACATCCCCAGCAAGCTCTAACCTCTATAGTGGCACTTCCCACTACCTATACCAGGCACATTATCACAAAATAAGAGAGCTTCATTCTTACAAACGCAGGCTTTTTGACTTTGTCAGAATGTCACCACACTGATAAAAGCAAAGACATATTATAATTGACCAATGCACATCATTAAAATGAATAGGGATGGTATTATATTTCAATAATCTTCATTAAACCTAATTTTCCATTTTATTGACAAGACCATCATTGTCAATAAATCATCGTTATTTCAAGGCAGTGTGTGCACAAGTCATTCTTTCACTTTCAACAAGCTATCATTGCAGCTTTTGGACCAATCAATACAAGTCCTATGTGCAAAGGCACAGGCTCTGGGAATGCTTTGGAAACATATAAAACCTGGTCATCATTAAACCCCTTGGAGCCTTAGGGCTACTTTCAAGGAAAAATCTTGGGTGTGCTGCTGCACTTTCTTCAGCCTTTAAATGTCATTTACACATTATGGTGGTGCCCCAAAATACTCTTGGGGCACCACAAAAGCCAATGTGGAAATTGTGTAGCCTTCTCATGGGCTTATGGTATGCTCCTTTGCCATGAATGTGAGTAGTTAATGAGTGGCTTCCTGCTTTCCCAAAGTGGGAAGCAGCACCCTTTCATTAAAACAATGCAGCCTTGTGCCACACTTTACATATTTAGAGGTGCCCCTGAAGCGGATGAAAAACAAAGGCTGGGGCATCGAGGGAAGCCCACTCCACCTCTGCCTGACCAGTTCCCTACCTAGCCGACACTGCTGTGGGGTGAGAGCTGGCAGCTTATCTCTTCAGCCCATATCCTCGTGAAATATGACCTTATACCCACTGACATCAAGCCTGGAGGGTATAATGCATCCAAAAATTAATTTGGGGGTTATTTTGAAACTACTATGGAGTTTAGAGGGTGATCAGTTCAATCCAATTTGTTTGCATCTGTGGAGGGTCCTTTTATTTTAGGATCGCAGCATCATTGTGTTTAGACTTTGTTTTTAAACCAGGTTGTAGGCAACTGCTACTGTAGGTGAAAGATGGGGATAGCAAACCTTGTGATTTAGAGAATCTTGTGCCATCCTTCTGATGTTAATTGGGGAACCTCGTTATTAAAGACACCTCACTCCAGCAGGAGGTAAGGGTTGCCTGTAAATTGTGTCCAGCATTGTTGTGCAATGTGTGAATGGTGCCAGTGTGGTTGAAATTAGAATGAGAAATGAGTTGCTGTATGGTATCAAAGACAAGGATGTATTCATCCAAAGTAAGACCAAAATGAGATTTTAAATATTTAAAGGAATTTGTGTTTGAGAGTTTTTGAAAGGGGATTTTATGTAAATTAGGTTGCCTTCAACGTTAAGGAAGGGAGGTGTAAAGTTGAGGTAGTGAGCAAGGATGCAAAAGCTATGAGGTTGTTCAGTAGCTAATGGAATAATTGTGGTAATGTGGTCAAATTCAGAGGAAGCAGTTCCTGGGTGGCTCAACAGAATGCTGATGATGGAAGTATCCCTGGGGTTTCTTTTGATCCTGGTCAATCACTTTATTTTACTGCTAACATGCATAAGAAATGCAAGCTATGTGGAGAATATTGATGAATCTCTTGGAGGGGCTTCCCAACCCATCTTTTGCTTGCCCACTGTGCTACTCTAGACTAAGAGCCATCTCATGAAAATGAGTACTGGCCATGCTTCTCATGGTAATAGTCCATCCTGAACTGCCAGGCAAGGCACAAACCAGAGGCAGACACTGGTCTGTGGTAGCCTGTGGTCCCTTCTGGTGGGGTCTCATTTGGCAGTTCAGGAAGGACTGTAATGGTTCATTTTATAGGTTATACGGTGCACCATTTCCAAATCACTAAAGTTTGGGTTGGAAGAAGTACTCCATATTAAACAACCTGATGTGGATTGCCAAAGTATGTGAACAAGAAGGGTGTGGCTTCAAGCCAAAGCCTGTTTTAAAAACATTGTGAAAAAGGCCAAAGCCTCTGTTGACAATACAATACCACCAGTGGATACATAAGCATGTGACTATATGATTGTAACACAGTGGTATAGGCACATAGGATTATAGGGTTATGTGAAGTCTTAAAGAGGGTAATCCCATTAGGTGAATAGAAAATTGGCCACATTTGTAGAGATTTGAATTACTTCAAATCCACAAACCTTAAAGGATGTTGTCACAATGACTGTATGATGACATCAGTGATATCATCAGTGATGTAATTTGAGATGTGATCAATCATGGTATTTAACATGCAGTGAGCAATGTAAAATGCAAGGTCACAAGCTGTGCATGGTAGCGACAACAGTAACACATAGCTCAGTAAGCTGTAACTGGTAAGTAGTTTCTGTTTTTTTTTCTGGTTTTTATCTATTAAGTTTCACCTTATTGCAACACCTAACTATGAAGTCACTTTAACCTTTGTTTTTTCGGTGGGTAGATATATGTGTGTGTGTAAATATTACACTGGGGGTGGTAGCGTCAGTATTGTTAGAGCTAGATCAGACTGAAGGTTTGCCTTCTTTTGCTCCTCCTTGGAAAATCTTGTGCTGATCCATCAAGTAGCAGGAAAAAATATGGAGGGATCCCAAAACATCACATCAATTTCTCATGTTAATTACGTTAGGAATCTTTTATCTCTGATATTGAAAAAAACTGCGTAGTAGAACAACACTACATAGGCTAGCAAAGTAAAACTTTACTCAGAAAGCTTATTTTTTATTTGCTGTAAATGCATTCAGTATTTTTTCAGAAATTGGTATTAGAAAGTGGTAGAGGTGGTTGTGGAGGTGTTAATCTCCTGGAAAGTTAGTGATATCTGGACCATCGTGGACCACAAGGACTCATACAGGAGTCCCGAGGTACTGAAAATAAAACAATACTCAAACTCCATCGGATGAGGGAGCCTTTTCTACCATCAATCAATGAGGTACCACTGTACCATTGCCTGTACTCTCTATCTGATTGACATTTGCAGCAGCTGAAGAAAATGTTTGACTAGCCATTAGAGGACTTGGGGACTTAGGCCCATATTAATCATTTTATTGCGCCATACTGCATCATTTTTTGACGCAAAAGCAGAACAAACTTACAAATCTCAATGATATTTTGTACATTTTATGCTGCTTTTGCGTCAAGAAATGATGCAAATGTGGCGCAAAAAAAGTATAAATATGGGCCTTAGTCTGTCTCTGTGTCCTGAAACTGTTTTTGAAAAAGAAAATAAGGGGGCAGTGCCCCTCAGGCACTTGTGGGGGGCACCCGGAGGGACCACCCGCCCAATGATTACAATTCTTTAAAAAAACAGATCACAGGTACTGCAGTACTCTTGCAGGACCGAGTGGGGCCCTTCCCTGAGGCACTGGAGTACTCTTGCAGTACCTGTGTTGCATACTTCCATCCCTTGATACTGCAGTATGATGCAAGCTTGCCCTGCGGGCAACAACCTTTGCACATGCCTGAAGACTGTGTGAGGTAAGTGTTTGCTGACTGCAAAGTGTTGGTCTTTGGCTCAATTTAGAATCTGAAAAAAACCCAGAAATTCACTGAAAAAAAGGAAGGATAAAGTGGCATTAGAACAGAATTAAGTTCTAAGACCTTACCTTACATTTAAAAAAATGAAATTAACTAAAAAAACAAACGTAAGAGTGACATTATAGCTAGGTGATGGAGTGAGATTTGAGCTAAAGTTAAAAAAAGCAAAAAAAACTGAAATACATCAGTTATAGTTCAACTAAAAAACTATAACTTTAACCCTAATCATCAACTGCCTATGACTTCACATATTACATCACTGAGGACGTGGTAAAATAAAAAAAATAAAAAAAAGAGGAAAGGACTTGGGTTGGGCATTTGCACAGGAATGGATGCAGGGCCTGGCCCAAGGAATGAGTCAGAAGTTATAAGTTTTGACTATACTATAACTGGTGTATTTCAAGTTTTTAAAACAATTTTTTAACATTAAACACCTAACTGTGAAGTCACTTTATTTTCAGTGAATGTACCTGTGTGGGGGGGTATGTGGGTGTGTAGGTGTGTGTCTCTGTGCGTGTAAGTACACTGGAGGCTCTCACTATTTTGAACAGGTGCAACACTGGGCCAGGGATTGCACAATGCCTGGTGTACATGCATTCAAAACTTTTTCGAAGAGGTTGCCATTTGTCTGCCTGTTTAGAGAATAGTTAGTTATGATGTTATGTGGCTTCTTCAAATAACAATGACATGTAGGGTGATCTACTTCTCAAAACCTGAAAAACTAAAGAATCAACACAAACAGCAGGTCATAAATTTACAGCAGCAGACGTTCCAGGATGCTGACACAGAATATCACCTAAGCGAGAATGTGGTCTGTTAGACTTAGCATGGCGTGAACTTTTTGCCTCTGTTTCCCAGGTTGTTGATGTGTGCTGGACTCTGTTTTTGCTGTTTTTGTTACCCATGGCACTTTACCACTGCTATCCATGCTAAAGTGCAAGTGCTCCTATGTAAAATGTATGTGTAATTGACTTTCCATGATTGGCATATTTGATTTTTTAGTAAGTCCCTAGTACAGTGCACTAGAGGTCCCCAAGTCCTGTAAATCAAATGCTACTAGTGGGCCTGCAGCACTGGTTGTGCCAGCCACGTGAATAACCCTGTAAATATGTCTCAAACCTGCCACTGCAGTGTCTGTGTGTGCAGGTTTAAACTGCCAATTCGACTTGGCAACTGTACCCACTGGCCAAGCTTAAACCTTCCCTTTTCTTATATGTAAGGCATCCCTAAGGTAGGCCCTAGGTAGCCCCATGGGCAGAGTGCAGTGTATGTTAAAGGTAGGACATATAGTAATGTGTTTTATATGTCCTGACAGTGAAATACTGCCAAATTCGGTTTTCACTGTGCAAGGCCTAACTCTCTCATAGGTGAACATAGGGGCTGCCTTTAAATATTATAAAAGTGCAAATTCCTTTTGGGAGCAGATAGAAATGTGGAGTTTAGGGTCTCTGAACTCACAATTTAAAAATACACCTTTTAGTAAAGTTTGTTTTTAGATTGTGTGTTTGAAATTGCCACTTTTAGAAAGTAGGCAGTTTCTTGCTTAAACCATTCTGTGACTCTGTTTGTTTGTGGATTCCCTGTCTGGGGAAGTTTGACAGTTGGGCTGTTTGCACCTCTCGTCTAGACAGTGACACTAAGGGAGCCTGCATATCCTGATGAGCCATCTGTGCTGGGAGGGAGGGGAGGAGATGTCACTCACACCTGAAAGGGCTGTACCTGCCCTCACACAATGCAGTCTCCAACCCCCTGCTGTGTGTCTGGGGCGTGGCCTGGGCAAGGATCTTACAGACAAGAGAGACTTTCCTTCGAATTTTGCCTACTTCAATGGCAGAAAGGAGTATAAGTAGTGGGCCCATATCCCCTGAAAATTAGATTACTCCTAGAATCAAGAGGAACCTCTGCCAAGGAGAAGAGCTGAAGAGAAGTGCTGCCCCTGCCCGTGACTGTGCTTTGTTGGGCTATCCTGCAGTTGCTACTTCTGCATGTGAAAGGGTAAAAAGGCTGGACTTTGTTGTGCATTCCTGCTTGAGAAGAATCTCCAAGGGCTTGAACTGAGCTTGTGAGGTACTGGGTTTTTCAGAACCGGTACTGATCCGGTAACCCAGCAGTGCCAGGGTACACCCAAAGACCTCGGGTACTTTCCTGATTCAGACTACAGAAACTCAGAGTCTTCTAGGTGAAGTCAAAGATCGAATTTATTGGCTGCGACCAATTAACAAGTGTCCTAGAAGTACAACAGCACGATTTGTATGTTCTCAGGAGACTGTGTGTCAATGCAAAATCAGGTTTCCTTATATACAGTTTTTTAAGCTTCAGGCAAACATTCTTGACATTTTGGTTGGTCATTCACATGTTTTCACTACAAAGGAAAAACCAGTGTCATGATGAAACCTCATATTTCATGTCATCCAGCCCATAATAAATTACCCGGCAAGGCCTAGAATTTCACATCAGATAAGTGTGGACCCCCAATAAAAACGGGCACCTCCCCCTTGTAAAGTAAGAAGAAGAAAAGAGCAGGTGCAGGTGTGAGCAAGTTAGGCAGGGTGTGTGAGCGATAATAAGGGTTTTATGGCCTGGTGTGCCTTGATGCTATCTGATTCGGCCACTGGGAGAGGGACTGACCAAACAGGTTTGGCCTGAGGCAATGGTTCCAGCTTGCCCAGGTCAGAGAAAAGTCAATCAAGGTGTACGTGTCCTTGGAATCAAATCTGACTGTATTATAAGCCTATGTGAGGGCAACTTTTAAAAATGGCTGCCGTGTATAAAATGGGAGCCACGAGTGCAGGACGAAAATGGCGATTTCGAGGTGAAAACGCTGCTGGAATTGAACGAAAATGCTCATGCTTAGTGTACAAGTCATTATCGGTCTTTTGATACTAAAATCGTACTGCTGTGGCAAAGTAAATTACATGGGTCCAGAATTTTTAGAACCACAAACCCTCCTTTTGCCCTTACATAGGCAAGAAACATATTCTCATGCTAATCTGAGTCCAGGTCTATGTTTATAAGGCCATGGAGATGTTGCTGGAGCAAAATTCTAGTACTTGGTAACTCTCTGTGGACAGGTCTCCTTGAACATGAAGTAGCACAAAAGGCCACATATGGCACGACAAAATAAGGAATACCTCTATCTGCAGTAGGTGGCATAAGATCACACACCCAACAATTAGTGATGTTCACTACTAACTAGTGTTGATGCAGAAGCTGTACAAAAGAATTGCTTACGAATTCTGATCTTCTAACCTGCTCATGTTCAGGAAAAGGGTGAAAAGAGTGCAAAGAAACAATAGTAGGAAAAGACATAGGTTGGGAAGTGGGTGCAGAAGTCAATTGAGTAGAGAAAAACAATCCTACCCATAAATGACAACGTCATGTTTAAAAGACACTAGAAAACACGTTATTAAGAACATATAGACAACGGGAGAAAGTAGTGACCACTATGAAATAATAATTTTTCACAACCCTAACCAAAAAGCAAATCCTAAAATTATCTAGTAACATTTTTAGGGCTCCTCTGCATTTCAGTAATTTTTGTATGTTCAGGTGGAACAGTGGTGACTCTCATCAATGCTCTAAGGTGAAAAGGGGGTACTTTTTCCACAGAAAATGGACTTTATTCTGCTTTTACTAAACAGAATAGTACTTTAAAACAATGCCAGCAAAACAATCAGTCTCCTAACACCTAGTCTATACAATCACACGGAAACCTCTTGTGAAACCAACTATGCCCAGAGTCCGTTCAAAAAGCCTCTCTGGCAGGCTTCTATTGTCCATCAAATTCTCTTTTGTTGTTTTCTTTCGCATGGGCCTCTCAATTCAGGCCTCTTCGTGAGAAAAGTACTGCTTAGTTGGAGTGCCCTCCTGGCAAACACCCACAGCTCACTCGAAAGTCTCAATGTCTTAAAGCAATGCACCAGTGTCTCTCCTCTGTGGCAGATACTACAAACAATGTGCTCTTCATTGATCAAGGGCACAAATCATCTCGTGCAGACCCAAGCACCATTAATTGGGAAATAGCTCAAGCTCAGCAGCACTTTCAGACTCCAACACTCATTATTTAGTGTCAGAGGACGCTCAAGCTGCTCTTTCATGGGCACCAAAATATAGTGCCTTTTTCCAAACTTGAAATCTCCGGTGCACTGCCCTTCTTCCGTTGGAGCAAAGAAAAGGGGGTGTGTGGCCAAAACTCAGGCCAAGGGGCTCAAGGGATTGCACACTGTCAGAGGTTACCAGCACATGACAGGTAGAGAAATGAAACCTCAAAACAGCTCTGCCATCAACAACAGGAATCCTTCTCTTTAGCTCTTTTACACTGAAACTTTGGTTTTGTGATGTCCAACGCCGTCTGATGGAGCAAGTACGATACCATGCGCTGGCGATCGCTGTCCAGCTTTGCTACTTTCTGGGTGCTGAGACTGTAGGGCCAAGACGTCCGTCTTTCATCTGTAGCTGTCACTGATGGGAATTAGGCTTAAATCAATGTCCTGCAGGTTATTATGACTTGATACCTGCAGAATCTAGTGACGTAGGAAGTGTGCCACAGCTGTTAGTTTCCTTCAATTTAGTACAAAAACAGTTCATGGTTTTTAACAAGGGGACTGCAAGCAGGTGGTCTGCAATCTTCAAAGGAGTAGCCATACACCATGGGCATAAAATACAAAGACAAAGGCAGAAGGGCAAAACAGGGTCTCTAGCATCTTTAATTGGGTTCTCTCCATTATTCTCTGCCATCTATAGCTACATGAGAATTCTATCTGAATGGATTTCCTCACACAGTGGCATTGTCTAATGGGGTAAACACATATTTGCCTCAATGATTAAGTCTAGGTGTTCCTCCTTACCTTACAACATCTCAATAGAGAAATCACATGATACCGATTATCAGGGACATGTAGAAACCTTCCTTTAAAAACTGTGCATCAGGTGCACTATGCAATACACAGGCTAATAGTCAAATGTGCAAACAAAAAGACAAGAACTAGAGGGTCCTGATATTTGCATGATTAGGACACATCTGATCCCACCAAAAATTAAAGTAGCAGGAACAGAAGGGAACCGAAAACCAAATTAAAATAGACATTGAAAATTCGTCATGTTCAAAAAGGTAAACATAAGATATCTCCTATTGAGATGGAAAACTTGTCTTACTATAATATTGAGTCAGTTAACCAGTCTATCGCTACCCTGACAGTCAGGCTGGAAAACATTGAAGCAGGCCTAAGGCAAATTCTTGAAAACCAGTCTGGTCATACCAAAGGGAATTATACATAACATGGGGGTCCCTGGTATATCACTGCAGTCTGGAAATGTGAACCTGAACAATACATCAATAATAATAAAAGGGCTGACTGGTGAAAGGAATTCGAAAAAGAGAAATGGGACTAGGACATAGCTAAAATCTCAATAACTAAGCATGATGCGACATTGGTCAGGGGAAGTAACAAAAGAAAAAATCTATAGGAAGAACAAAAAAAAATTATTTGGGTGATAGTCAGGCATGTGACACAACACCGAGAGTACGGGTGATACACAAAGGCCAAAGTTACACAAATTTTAACTCTACCGTTGGCGACTACAACATATACGGTACTCCTAGCTAATGTTTCAGTTCCTTCTTCAGGAAAAAATGAAAACCTGGTTTTCTTTTAAGGAACGAAAGCCATATGCTACTTAGGAAACACAACATCGTTAACTAATGTAATATAGAAATTAGGCCACCTTGAGTCACAGATCTATAATTTCATCCTTAGGTCCAATCAAGGATACATAAATGTAGGGCTGCCTGTTCCTTTAAGGGAAGGGGCAGTAACGTGACTAACTGCAGGTGACACACTTTGATCCTGTATATCTCTTTTTATTTTCCTTCAATACCATTATAGCCAAATAGACATTCACTGGTGAAGTGTTGTCTTTTATGTTCACAGCATGAAATATCATTATCTGTGGAATTTAGTAACCAGAACAAGTTCAACCAACTGTTGCGTAGCGATGGGCATCGTCATGACCATCCCCTCACAACACAGGGGAGCTTGTAATAGTATCAAAAGCAGCAACAAACATGCAAAAAACAAATAAAAAATAATAAAAACGCACAACACGTCAAGCCATCAGATATACTTGCTGTGTATCAAGCACAAAAAGCATAGACAAAACAATAGCATGTGTGAATAAGCGGTGGCACACAACACCATGTCATGTACTTTATGCACTGTAAACCTGCAGCCCAAAACCCAATATTTGGGCCTGTTTAATTTGTCAGGTTTGAAATCCTTACCCTCCTTTTGACAGTAGATCACCAGGCAATGGAAATCTGCTGTCAAATATAACTTTACTGTTTCTCGTCTAACATACAGGACCAGCAAGAACAATTCATGATAGGACCAAATACATGAAAATAAATTTCCATTACTTAACTGTTACCCTCTTGTCAGTTACTTCGCAACATCAAGCCACCTTAGTTTTACCTTTCTAAAAGTAAAAATTGTTACACTGACACTCCATATTAATTTGGCACCTACAATTTCCACTGTAAAAAAAAATCATCTCTATTTCCAGATTATTAAACTACATTTACTGTGAATAATTCACACACCTTAATAACACACATACCAGTTGTTAGAATAAATGCTTGTTGCAATCCCATGCAATGGTACATATTTCATCAACCTCGAATGAATGAACGTCTCATTAGGCCCAGCTGAAGTTAGAACCTTCAACCTTGATATTAAAACAAGCCTTTGTACTGGCACATTGACTCATTGAATCATAAGAAGGCACAACCTGCAAATATATATCAAACCTAAATGTATGCATTTACTGAAGCCTGAGACACTTTAAAAAGTACTCTGAATGAAAGAAAATGCAGTTTAAACAGTGCTTTTGGCCAAAATCGACTTTGATATTTTAGGCATTAAAAAATCAATATCCTATAATTTTCTTGCATAATATGCATTACCAGAATGTCTATTACACAATCCATGAGTCAGCCATTGAAAATATTAACTTATACTTTATAGAAATGAGCTTGTTTGCTCCTGCGCCAAGGGAAAATTGCACATACAAATGTCATTTTAGTGGTGCAACATAACTTGAATTAAATTTTAATGTTAGGAGGTCATAGTATAGGTATTAAGCTTTATAAATATTAAAAAATTATTTTGAAAGGCACTTATTTTTTTAAATAATTTTTCCATAATTAATAATTTTCTTTAAAAAAAAATAAAAACCCAATTATTATTTTTTTTGTGATAATTCCACATATAAAAGCAAGCTGCATCCCTTGACTATTATTTGGGATACATTAACTCACAAGCCTAAGCGCATAAGCCTAACTTGAAATGCGTCACATTTTTGCGCCACTTTCATTTAAAAGGAAGGTTATGCAAAATTCCACCCATGTTTAACTGGGAAAGTGCTGGCTGAATTGAAAATAGATAATTTCGTTTTTTTTTGGGGGGGGCCCTATTTATATCTATTGAATGTGTTTTCTAATTTATTAAGCATTTAACAGCAGTTTTGTATATGTGCACAATTGCTCATTCTATAAATTAAAGAGCAACATATAGCTATGTTAGCACATCACATGGTTCATTTCTGTATTTTTTCTAAGTTTCTACTTAATATTAATTAACCAACATTTTACTTAACAAACTGTAAACATCAAGAAGACCCACAAACACACATTGAGCTCATTTCAGATATAAACAGAAAACATTCAGTACACATAATACCGCGCGCTTTAGCCATTTTTCATAAATAGCGCCGTCGCAATTTACTTACAGAACCGTTTGCAGATCCTAGTTGTAAGTCATATTTACAAGAAAAAAAAAGAAAACTTTTCTCAATTATTTCCAAGAATAGCGGACCCATACTTTATTAAACGTGATGGGGCCCACTCCGTGCTTCACATATAGTTCATAGGTTGGAGTTCCAATCGGAGGAACCGGACATGAGTCCTCCAACGGGAGTCCCTTTTACAACCAAGACAAAACAAATTTCCAAGTCTGCTAAGACCAGGCATCTTCGCTCACTAGTCTAGCTTCAAACTTCAAAGGATTATCGTTTACGATAGTCTCGTGAATACACGAGTCCTTCGGCTTTGGTACTTGCAAGTTCCAAATCAAAGTGATCCCAAAGGGATACCAAACCAAATGTCCAACTAAGGACCAAACCAAGTGTCCAACTAAGGACCAAACCAAGTGTCCAACTAAGGACTGGGAGACGCTCCACTTATACTTAACTGAAAATATCAATGACGTCACCAGAAGACTCGTCTTATCGTTTCGCTCTACCAAAAAATCAAGGGTCCAAATCAGGGCGATAGCCAGGGCAGCAGTCCTTCATAGCCGTCGGGAAGCGGGGAACCTCGCAACAAAGACTTTCGGACCACGTCGACATGCAGGGGTCGATGAAGTGGCGGCCTTCCTCCAGAATTTTCACACGAAGCTCCCCACGGACCTCAGGCTTGGACCGGTACCGCTGGTATCGCCCCACGTTTGGGCGCCAACTGAGGTACTGGGTTTTTCAGAACCGGTACTGATCCGGTAACCCAGCGGTGCCAGGGTACACCCAAAGACCTCGGGTACTTTCCTGATTCAGACTACAGAAACTCAGAGTCTTCTAGGTGAAGTCAAAGATCGAATTTATTGGCTGCAACCAATTGACAAGTGTCCTAGAAGTACAACAGCACGATTTGTATGTTCTCAGGAGACTGTGTGTCAATGCAAAATCAGGTTTCCTTATATACAGTTTTTTAAGCTTCAGGCAAACATTCTTGACATTTTGGTTGGTCATTCACATGTTTTCACTACAAAGGAAAAACCAGTGTCATGATGAAACCTCATATTTCATGTCATCCAGCCCATAATAAATTACCCGGCAAGGCCTAGAATTTCACATCAGATAAGTGTGGACCCCCAATAAAAACGGGCACCTCCCCCTCGTAAAGTAAGAAGAAGAAAAGAGCAGGTGCAGGTGTGAGCAAGTTAGGCAGGGTGTGTGAGCGATAATAAGGGTTTTATGGCCTGGTGTGCCTTGATGCTATCTGATTCGGCCACTGGGAGAGGGACTGACCAAACAGGTTTGGCCTGAGGCAATGGTTCCAGCTTGCCCAGGTCAGAGAAAAGTCAATCAAGGTGTACGTGTCCTTGGAATCAAATCTGACTGTATTATAAGCCTATGTGAGGGCAACTTTTAAAAATGGCTGCCGTGTATAAAATGGGAGCCACGAGTGCAGGACGAAAATGGCGATTTCGAGGTGAAAACGCTGCTGGAATTGAGCGAAAATGCTCATGCTTAGTGTACAAGTCATTATCGGTCTTTTGATACTAAAATCGTACTGCTGTGGCAAAGTAAATTACATGGGTCCAGAATTTTTAGAACCACACTTGCCTCCTGTTGATGAAGTCTCAGAGCCATCAAAGACTTCCCCTGCTACCACCTGGACCCTCCGCTGAGACTTCTGCCCTGCCAAGTGGTGTCCTATCCAGTCTGAGCCCTTGAAAGGTGAAGTTGGCAGACAAGAACTGAAAATCCATGCACAGAGAGCCGTGCGGGAACATTTTTGACGCACCTTCCACAAGGCGGCTGATAAACAATGCGATGCTGGCTTCGCTGCTAAAATCAACGCTCCACATGCATCGTGGCTGGAAAATCGACACAACGCGGCTGGAGAAATGTAGTGCAACACCCGCCTACGGAGGCTGATAACGACGCAAACCCCATGCAGCGTCTAAGTCAACCCGCCTCTGCATGGATCTCAGGTACCCCATCTGGAAATCGAAGAATTGCTCTCTTGCGAACCGGAGAAGGAAACAACCACGGCCTCACTTGTGAGTAAGGAATTGACGCATTGCTGACTTTTCCGATGCACGCTCACCCATGTGGCTTTATTTTTTACGCTAACCAGGTACTTTGTGTAACAACAGCATTCTCACGGTTTCCTAAGGATTAGAACTCTTATTCTTTTGAAAATGTATATCTTGACTTGTGTATGTTGGACGTTTGTCATTTTGGTCTTGTTTTGTTTAGATAAATATTACCTATTTTTCTAAACCTGTGTTGTGTCATTTTGTAATGGTTCACTGTATTACTGTGTGTGTTGGTAAGAATACTTTACACATTGCTTCTTAAGTTGAGCCTGCCTGCTTGTGCCAAGCTACCAAGGGGGTGATTAGGGGTTCTTCAGAATACTATATTGTGGAAGCTGGCTGCTCTCCACCACTATTTGGCAAGCAAGCCACCAGCAGCCATACTGGCGGTCAGCGGCCTAGTGGAGCTTGTTCCGTCGCCACTGCCACGTCACCACAAGACCGCCTGCCGTATTACAACATTGAAGATAGCGAGGCGGTATTGTGTTGGCGGAGCAAGCGCCATGGACCCCGTTCCCTCCTGGACTGTCGAAGTAAGCCTCAGCAAGGCCTACTAGTGCAAGGGGTTCACCCTTCTCTGCACAAAGTGCTCAGACCATATAGGAAGAAGTTGGCACAGAAACTGAAATAAAAGACAAAGTTTATCAAACCTCCTGAGGTGGTACTACAGTTCAAACAGCACCCTTCGGTAATGTTTGAAGTAGCACACTGAACTAAGAGAGCATGGTCTTTTTATACCCACGCAGGGGCTAAAAGAAGGTGGTACAACTATAGAAGCAAGACTTACATACATATAAGGTCATATGGAAATGCACAGTCGACAGGTAGGAGGGGCTAACAGTTTTCAAGGACTAGTTGACACATTACTGTCTGTTACTGACTACTAACAGCTGCAGATCTTACTGGGCATGTTCGAAAGTGGGAGATGCTAAATATAACTTGTCACTAGACAGATTTTCAAGAGTAGTTAACAGAAAGGTAGGACAGAGCACATGGCGAGCACATGGCAGAGAAAACGGCTGCCATGAATACAAAATGGATTCCGCAAAATGTTCACAATAGTTGCTAAATACAAGATGTCTTCTGCTAATGCTTAATCTAATCGCTACTGACTTACAACAGACGACCCTTTCAGCATTAGCTGAAGACATTCGTCTTTCTGGGATAATCTAAATGTTCATCTTGTATATTTATGCTCATCATTTCAGCTATTTCCTTATCTAACATGTGTTGTGCTTTCATTTCTGTAATATTTATTTTGGTAGGCATAGAAGCAGTAATACACATGGAGCAGAACATTGGACCACACTGAATACAGATACAGCAAGTGAAAAATATTGCAATCATTACACACAGGATAGTCAATAGTTTCCAGCCCCAAGCGGAAACAAGAGCCCAAAACCATCCAGAAAAAGTCCAAGTACCAGTCTCTGTATGGATTTCTGCAGCAATTTTATGCAATTTAGATATTGCATCATATACTGAAGGTGAGTGATCTGGAATGAAAACGCAGCAACTACTACCGATGATGCGACATGCACAACCTCGATCAGCTAATATCACATCTAGTACCATACGATTTTGGAGCGCTACAATCCTCGCAATTTGGAGCTCCTCGGTAATATTCCCAAGTGCCAGAGCTGCCTGATTGGTAACAGCTTCCACAACCCTAGTCAATCGTCTCACTTTCCTACTGTTCAACGTAGCACCCACAAAGGAGAACAACCCTAAATTAAAATAAACATATTGTTGCAGGCTAGTGTCCGTTTGGTTGACCTCATTTGTACTTATTGTCCTTTTATATCTATTTTTAATGATGTCATTGAACAGTTTAAAATCTCGGTGATATGATGCAGGGGCCAAAAACACAGGGGGTAATAGAAAAGATACATAACACACACCTGACCACCCAACAGGGAGTTGGTAATATCCATAGTTACCACAAACAAAATATGTATTATGTGAAGCTGTAAAACTACTATTATTTACACCCTCAATAGTTAAAATCAAGGTACAATCGCTTATCCCCACTGGAATTCACCCAATGCTACGTATCCATAAATCTGCTTTAGTTTTTGTAACAGAAATCACAAATTGTTCTTTCTTGTCAGAGTCTCTTATATTTGTGAAGACATATGGTATTGAAACATTGTCCGGTTGATACTCTTCCCATTCCCATTTAGTTTCTTTGGCTTGGGGATACCCATCTTTGTCTTGGTAGCATACTTTATTAAGGCGAAAAAGAAGTCTGCCCTCTGCACGTTTTCCAGATGCAAACAAAAACGTATACCAAGCGTGACAAGAACCATTGTGTGAAAAAGGAAGAGGAATGAAAGGTGTTCCTCCTTTCTTTTGATGCGCAGGTATCATTCCACATACCCAACAGTTAGTAGTATTTGTAGCATTATGAGTATGATGTAACATCTGAATGAAAGTATTATTGAAGTACGATTGACGGTGCTTCTGCTCCTGATAGGGAAGCGTAAAGTAATAGTGATCCTCTGGTACTGGAGTAGTGGCAACAAAAAACTCACAAGCAGGAGCCTTCTTTTCAACAAACCAGGTGATTATTCCTATAACCACCAAAACCACAACAAACCCCATAGTACTAATGATCAGTTTGTTATTCATTTTAGCAACAGTGATAATCAACCCTTTCAGAAATTAAATAAAAACAATCGTTGGAGCTCTTATTCCTGGGCAGCCACTGATTTCTTCACCACGGGCCAAGACGTGTGTCACTACTCTAATGCATGGCTGATCCCCCCCCTTGCCTCATTGGCTCTCCGTTTCACTAACCCAGGGTGGTAGCTCAACCAGTTTTCTCCAGCACTACGGGGTCTTTCCTCGGTCTCAAATTATATCGCGACAATCCAGAAATCGTATGGTCCGGGAAGAACTCCGCAGATTCGTCAGGTGATATAACACGGCCTTTCTCCGTAGTCAAAATCTCTCGATGCTCGGTCAGCACAGCAGGTTCCACCAAGGTAGGTAGCACTCTCTTGCAGTGAGTACTATGGACCCAATTCTTTCGGTTCGTCACTCGAACTGCTGTCCTTGTCGCAAGGAGCACCTGCTCTGGTCCTCGCCACCTTGGTTCCAAGCTGCTTGATCTTTCAAAGGACTTAATCATCACCTGGTCACCAGGTTGGAGTTCATGGCCTTCATCTGTAGATCTGTCAGGAAGTGCTTCTCTAACCTATTGATGAATAGAAACCAAATTGTCGGTTAACTGTGCCAAATAATCATTCATCAGGACACAAGGTACATCATATACAGAATTTGGCTTAGGAACTCCCCAAATGTTCATTGGCCTTCCAAATACTATTTCATAGGGGGTAAGGCCTATTCGAGAGTGTGGCACTGACCTAATAGACAATAATGCCAACGGTAATGCATCCGGCCAAGTTAAGGATGTGGAAGCCTGTATCTTCGCTTACTTCAGCTTCAAAGTAGCATTATACCTTTCCACCAACCCTGTTGATTGTGGGTGGAAAACCGCATGGAACTTCTGTTTGATCCCTAATCCTTTCAGGACATACTTAATAACTTCCCCAACAAAATGAGGTCCGTTATCATTCCATAAAAGTCTGCAAACACCAAACCTAGGGAAACATTCTTTCAAAAGCACCTTCGCTGTGGTAATGGCAGTATTATCCTTTGTGGGGTACGCCTCTATCCATTTACAGAAGGCATATACCACCACTAAGACATACTTTAAATTGTTGCAGCGTTCAATCTGAATATAATCCATTTGTAGAACTTTGAAAGGTGCAGTTGGTGTAGCAAACCCTCCCGCAGGAGTTTGTGTCCCTTTTCCAGGATTGTATTGTAAACAGATCAAACAAGACTGTACTACTCTCTTAGCTGTACTGGAAATTTCTGGATGCTCCCAAACTTGAGTAAGCAACTTCGTTATTGTTGAAGCTCCAACATGTGCCAGCCCATGTGCCATCTGAACCATAGGTTGTACAAAAGCTATAGGCAATTTCTATTTATCCATCTACTTATTCCGCCAACAGCCCTCATCATACAATTCTCCTTCTTCAGACCATTGCTCACGTTCTTTCACAGAAGCAGATTTCTGTACATCTAATACGTCTTGTCTAGCATTATTCCAATGTTCAGCTTGTGACTTCACTACATACATAGAAGTAGTACTTCGCTACATCGCAGTCTCACGTGCTACGCGGTCCTCAAGGGCATTACCTTGCCCTATCTTATCGGTCACTTTCTTGTGTGCACTACATTTCACAATAGCTAGTTTCTTTGGATATGTCAATGCAGTCAAGAGGTTATGCAATAATTCTCCATGCATTATCTGCATCCCGTGGGATGTGAGAAAGCCTCTCTCCTTCCAAAGCAAACCAAAATCATGAGCCACTCCAAAAGCATAGCGGCTATCTGTATAAATGTTCACACATAAGTCAGTACTAAGCTCACATGTTCGTGTCAAAGCTATTAGTTCAGCTGCTTGAGCTGACTTCTGTGGTATACGAGGTGTCTCCACTACTGTGTATTGTGGTGATTGCATATGCAGCTGAGGTCGTACAGTCTGGCAACTTCAAACAAGACCCATCAACCCACAATTCCCCGTCTACATCTGGAAGGGGCGTATCTTGTAAATCAATACGACCCTTTGTCTGTTCTTCGGTAAGGAATATACAATCATGTGTTTTTTCTGACTGAGGCTGAGTCACCGGATATGGCAACAAAGTGGCTGGATTTAGTGTTGCACATCTCTTCAGTGTAATGTGAGGAGCCAGCAATGTCAATTCTCATCCTGTCAGGCGAGCGCTAGTTAAATGTTGCGTCTTTGTTTGATTTAAAATAGCATCAACCGCCTGGGGTACTAACACCTACAGCTTATGTGACAAAACTATCCCTTCACTCTGACATATTGACACAGCTGTTGCGGCAACTGAACGAAAACACCCAGGCAACGCTCGAGCAACAGGATCAAGTACTGCTGAAAAATATGCACAGGGATGCTGCTTATCGTCATGTGTCTGTACTAAAACTGACAATGCACATCCATCTTTCTCATGTACGTAAAGTGCAAAAGGCTTTGTGTAATCTGGAGTACCTAACACTGGTGCTGAACAAAGGGCTTGTTGTAGCTGCCGCAAAGCAGTCTCACATTCATCTGTCCATTGTAGGGGCATTGGAGTATCTTTAGTCAAAAGTGCTAGCAAAGGTTTGACAATGTGTGAAAACCCTAATATCCATTGCCTACAAAAAGAAGTAAGACAAAGGAATGCACGAACATCTTTCTGAGTAGAGGGTACTGGTGTGTCTAAAATTGCTTGAATACGATCTGATGTAAGTGCACGGCCCTCCTTAGACAAAAGGTGACCTAAATAAGTTAACTTTTGGTCTACAATATTGCAATTTCTTTCATGATACTTTATGATGGTGTGAAGCAAGAAAAGAAAGTAAGGACAAAGTGCACTTTTCACATTGCTCAGGGGTATCAGCTGCCAACAAAATATCATCAACATATTGTATGAGAGCCACACCTTCAGGCAAAACAAAAGAATCAAGTTGTCGTTTTAACGCTTGACTATAAATACTAGGACTCTCAGTATTGCCTTGAGGAACTCTGCAAAATCTATATGATCGTTTATTCAAAGTAAAACCAAACAAATATCGGCTGTCAGGATGAATAGGAATCGAAAAGAAAGCATTCTTCAAGTCTATCACAGAGAACGTGGTTGCTGTCAGGGGAACCAAAGTAAGAAGTGTTGTGATGTCAGATGCCACAGGATATTGTGGTACCACAATCTTATTGACTTCTCGTAAATCAATAATGAATCGGTAAATCCTAGTATCAGTATCATTTTTCAGAATAGGAAGAATCGGACTGCTACAAACATTATACGGAACTTCCTTAACAACTCCAACTGCAATAAGATGATGCACAATTCGTGTGAGTGCTTCTTCGCCCTCCTGTGAAATTTTGTATTGAGGCAAACGTGACAATACTGCTCCCTCCTTGACACTAATATGTACTGGTGGAATAATCATTTGTTCCACATCAATATCTGAATTAGCCCACAAAGTACTAGGGAGTGAAGCTAATGCAATATCCTCTTTAACGAGACAAATTCTTTCCATCACAGGATGATTATCATTCAAAATAACACGCACCCCTTCAGGAGAGCATCTTATTGTAGCCCTGAAATACTTGAGCATATCAAGACCCACAATATTGTCTGGTGTATTTGGAGTAAAGCAAAAATGGACATGGATCAGTAAATTTATCAACATGGAATGCAACTGGTTGTGACAATGGGCTAGGGGAAGGTGTTCCATCAAAACCTATCGATGTAATGGTTAAGCCAGACAGGGGAGCCCTTGGAATCAATTATTTAGACAAGGCGCTACGAGTAGCTCCTGTATCAACCAGAAACTGATCAGTAGAACCCAAAACATGTGCTGTAACATAGGTACCCCTCTGATCTACTGGAACTTCAACTGATTCCTTACCCCATCCTAGGCATTCCTATGCATTAGCAGAATCTTGGAAATCAGGCTGCACATAGTTAGACATCTGGTATTGGTTCCGTCTATCAAAAGTGTTAAACTCATCCTGCCCTCGTACATTAGCATCAACCCTAGCATGATCATTCTTGCTTCTTCTAGGCCCTGAATATCCTGAGCGATTTCTCATTTGTCCCCGACCACGTGAACACTGCTGAACACGTAGTGCTGGACAATCGGCAGCCCAATGCCCAAATTTCTTACAATACGCACACTGATCAACAGACAAATTCGAACGAGTGTAAGAAGAACCATAAGATCCACGTCCACCTCTATCACTACCTCTAAAAGGCAGACCATAAGCTTGAGCCAACATAACCTCCGTCTTTAATTCTTTAATCATTTTATCCTCGCTACCTTTTGCTTCTAATTCCTGACGTTCATAATACTGAGCCATAGTCAAAAGAGAAACCGGAGTAGAGGTAGTCCATGAACTTTCACAAGCTTTTAGATGACTAGCTATTCCTGGTAACAGATTTGCGACATATTTATCGACAAACAAATGTCTGCCCGTATCATCTGACAATAACTGGCCGCTAAAATCATGAAATGCTTCTTCAAAGCGTGCAAAGAAATCAGAGACCGATTCATCTGCCTTTTGCTTAAAAGACGCTAAAACAGTCCAATCTATCTTTTTTGGGGGAATAATCATTTTTAACTTAACTAATATGGCTGCGGGAAGATCTAGAATCAACTGATATGGCTTTTTCGCAGGTTCCCTATCCCCGTCCATCTGTTCTAATTCTTTCCATGATGCCCCAAAAACTACACGATCATCAACTTTACGAACAGTTCTCCACATATCTGGCGGTAATATCAATCCGAAAAATTAATCAATGTCAGCCAAAGTCATAGTACAAAAACTAATTGCTCCCTCAACTTCCTCATGAAAGGCGGCTGGATTTTTCCGCGGGTCAGGTAATGCTGTATTAAGTGCCATTACATCTGTCCTATTCCAAGGAGTATACACCCAATTATGAATAAAATAACTGTTAGCATCAACAGAAGTTTTATCATCACTTGTACCCAATCCTTTAGGAGGAACATAAAAAAGCGCGGCCTCCCGCATTGGTTTCGCTTGAACTATCATAGTCTTATCTGTTCCGAAGATGGAAGCTTGCACCCCGCTGGTCTGAGATGTCCGTGCAACTACGTCCACGGCCCTTTTCTCCTCTTCCAAATGGACTGCCACAACACATAATTTCACCAAACGCCTGATTGCATCAGCCACCTGGGAGAAAACAAAAAGACCATCACGCATTTGCTTATGATCAGCTGCTACATCATCAGGCTCTAACTCATCAGAATATTTCCGAAATAGTTCAATAACTTCTGTGCCAAATGCCTCAGTGAAATATAGCTGCTCCTTTTCCGTCCAGCCTTTCATGTTGTCTAAACGTTCAGAAGCAGAGACAATGCTACGAATTGTTTTACGAGCAATAGATCTAAGCTCAGACGCACGGTCAGCAGGCAACATAGAGCGACTGTCTCGTATCTTCTGTTGCTCCGAACCGGAGACCTCAGCTAACTCATGAGGGGCAGAAGGAACGATATACGGAGGGCGATCTAGTAACAAAAAATCATTGTGTGGTTTATTAAGGATAGGATAGACAGGTTGCCTAACAGTGTATTGGCCAGTTACCTGTAATTTACGTTCTTTCTCTTCTAGCTCCTTTAAGTCATTTATTTCTTTCTTTCTCATTTCCAATGCTTTCACATATACATTCTTCCGCTGCTCTTTTTCAAGCAAGGCTTGCTCACGCTTCACTCGTCCAAGCACTTCTTTCTCCCACATTCATACACAGTCAAACATATCTTGCCTAGACGTTCGCTTACACATACATTCTTCCACATACTCAATCTTTCGCAAATCAAATGACCCATGCATAGGCCAACGTAACTCAGGATCCGCACAAGTTTATTTATTCCATAATGTGCTGTACATTATAGAAGAAAGACCATGTTTAACATACATACCTCTATTGGGCGTCCCCTATGGGGGTGCCGGTTGCGATTCTTCCAATCTCAAATTGGTACCATTACAAAAGCAACACATCCTACGAAGTGCACTAAAAACAGGCATGCCAAAAATAGTGCAGAATATGCAAAATTATAATCAAAGTAGCACTTAAGGTGCTGTTCAAATCAAAATTAAATTGGAGAAAATTCTCCTCATTACCTGCCTATATAAATTGCAATTTATATATCAATTCAAAGAACACAAATTGACTAGTCACCCAAAACACGAGAGCCACAGTAAGTGGTGCTGAACTTCATTACCAAACAAAGGCATCAAAACCCACAGCAAGTGCTGTAAAACGGCTCTTACCAATCACAGGGCATCCAGGTTCCAAATGCCAAGTTCTAAAATTGACCAAATGGTCACTGCATGACAAATGAACAAAAAGGATCTCAGTCGAGGACCGGCGCCACCTGGATGGTCAAATCAGAAAGAAGGGAAAAACGCCGTGGTTGCCAAGAGTCGGGTCTCCTCAGGCATTGATCATCTGCAGCGAGATCCCAATCCTTCGTCGCGACCAATCCGTCGGGCGTCCGAGTCGCCGATGAGTCCCTCTTCTGGTGCCAATTTGTCGAAGTAAGCCTCAGCAAGGCCTACTAGTGCAAGGGGTTCGCCCTTCTCTGCACAAAGTCCTCAGACCATATAGGAAGAAGTTGGCACAGAAACTGAAATAAAAGACAAAGGGCCTGATTACAACTTTGGAGGAGGTGTTAATCTGTCCCAAATGTGACGGATATACCACCAGCCGTATTACGAGTTCCAAAGGATATAATGGGTCACATTTGGGACGGATTAACACCTTCCTCCAAAGTTGTAATCAGGCCCAAAGTTTATTAAACCTCATGAGGAGGTACTACATTTCAAACAGCACCCTTCGGTAATGTTTGAAGTAGCACACTGAACTAAGAGAGCCTGGTCTTTTTATACCCACGCAGGGGCTAAAAGAAGGTGGTACAATTATAGAAGCAAGACTTACATACATATAAGGTCATATGGAAATGTACAGTCGAAAGGTAGGAGGTTCTAACAGTTTTCAAGGACTAGTTGACACATTACTGTCTGTTACTGACTACTAACAGCTGCAGATCTTACTGGGCATGTTCGAAAGTGGGAGATGCTAAATATAACTTGTCACTAGACAGATTTTCAAGAGTAGTTAACAGAAAGGTAGGACAGAGCACGTGGCAAGCACATGGCAGAGAAAATGGCTGCCATGAATACAAAATGGATTCCGCGAAATGTTCACAATAGTTGCTAAATACAAGATGTCTTCTGCTAATGCTTAATCTAATCGCTACTGACTTACAACAGGACGACCACCGCGACCACCAGGTAAGGTGATCAACTGACAGGGGAGGGGCGGTGTTGAGTGTTGAGCGTGAATGGGTGTGGGTGTGAATGGAGAGGGGTGGGGGTTATAGAGTATGTTTTACTGCGTGGGTGTGCAAGTGTCTGTGTGAATGGGTGTATGGGGGAGAATGTGTGCGTGTATGCGGGGGTGGGGGGAGTATGTGTATATGTATGCAGGATGTGGGGGGAGTATGTGTGCGTGTATGCAGGGGGAGTATGTGTGCATTTATGTGGGGGTGAGGAGGGAGTTGGGGAGTCCTGTTGTGGGGACAGCAATGAGTATTCCTGTTGCCAGTATCCTTACTGCCAGGGATTTTGTGGAGAGCCTGCCGCCACGGAATCCCCAGCAGTAAGAATACTCAAAATACCACAGGCGGTGTTAGGTGGATCACCAGGTCGAAGGTGGTCCACCTTAGGCCAAGCGGTCCCACCCCCCTGGAGGTACAGGTGGTGAACTGGCTACCTTGCAGCCAGTTCACTTGCAGTGTCATAATTTGGCGGTCCTGCACCGCCACTCTGTTGGCGGTCTGGCTCCACCGCCAGCGTGGTGGGGCAGGACTGCCAGGGTCATAATGACCCCCTAAGTCTCTGTTCTGTTAGGATTGGAAGATTGCATGTATTGCCTTCTGTGTGAGAGGGAAGCTTGCTTTGCTACTGCTGTACAGTCCTGGTTTTCTTAAAAAGTAAAGCTTGCAATGCTGCCCAATATTAATCTATCCTGTGATGGAAAAGGCTTGTTAGTCACACAAATGCTTAAAACCTTAGTACTACTGTGTTATCATCCACCAAATTCCCCTTTAATCCGCATTCTCTCTTAGGGGGTCATTACGACCCTGGCGGAAGCCGGAGAAGCGGCGGTAAGACCGCCAGCAGGCTGGCTGGCTTTTTTTTTGTATTATGACCATGGCGGTTACCGCCATGGTCATCCGCCGGTTCTCCGTTCAGCCCGCCAGGGCGGAGATGACCGCCGGGCTGGAGACCAGGGTCTCCAGCCCGGCGGTCGTCACTATACCGCCACCGGTATTTTGACCCGGCTTACTGCCATGGATTTCATGCGGTTTGAAACCGCCATGAAATCCATGGCGGTAAGCACTATCAGTGCCAGGGAATTCCTTCCCTGGCACTGATAGGGGTCTCCCCCACCCCCGACCCCCACCACGACTCCCTCCCCTATGCCCCCACCACCCCTGCCAACCCCCAAAGGTGGCAGGACCCCCTCCCTACCCCTGACCCACAACATAACAACACTCATACACACAACACACGCACGCAGGCACCACCAACACACATACACGCACACACACCGACATACATGCAAACATCCACACACACAGTCAGACACGCACATCCACATTCACACATACACGCACAAATCCATACAGACATAACTACAGACATACACGCACTCATTCCCATACACATAACACCCCGCTAGCATACACGCACTCACACACCCCCTCTACATAAACACACGCCCACCCCCACGCACGCACACAACACCCCCTCCCACCCCCCTCCCCTCACGGACGATCGACGTACCTGGTCCGACGATCCTCCGGGAGGGGACGGGATCATTGGGGGCTGCTCCGCCGACACCACACCGCCAACAGAACACAGCCACGCCGAATCACAGGACGTGATTCGCTGGGTGGGGTTCTGTTGGCGTGGCGGTGGAGGTGGAGCAACCTCCACTTCCCCGCCGCCCGCCAGTATGGCTGTTGGCGGCTCTCTGTCCGTATAAGGATGTAAGCCATGATAATCAGCTAGTGGAAAGGGTAAAAGGGCACGGCACGGGGTCATGGGCTGTTCAGGGCAAACCTGGGGCACAGCACAATACTACACCAACCACCTTTGCATGGGGGTACTCAGCCATGCTAAAGATGTTGAAAAAGCAAAGCCAGTCTAGGAGGGTAGGGTACAATGTAAAACTGGCCTGCTGTCACACAACAGCTGGAATTGTCGCTACATGAACTAGGGCTCAATTTGTAGTCTCAGGCCATATTCGCAAGTGGTATTTACCATTGACAACAGTTGCCACTACCACCTCCGCTGTGTGTGCAGGTCAATTAGCTAATGGCAATTATGTGTCCATGGATCAAATACACCCAAATTAGAGGGTTCAGGATGACAACGTTATCAATCCCCTGTAATGAATAAAAATTTGCAAATCCTGTCAAATGCCCATGTCCATAGGTGCTACAAACATCAGGTATTGTATGTAACATTATGAGGTGCACAGCAGTAATATCATACCCATGCTGCACATGTCAGGGTCTACCCTGTGCCTGGATCACAATATCTGCAATGCCACCATGCAACATCTCAAGTGTCATAGTGCTAAGACAACAGCATTGAAGGGGAGGACAAATGTTTCCAGCTAGTGAAACACACCCGCACAGTCATAAGAGGAAATGGAACACTGCTAGGAGCATCAGTGCAATCCAATGTAGCACACATTCCCCAACATCAGCAGTACACACTACCAATGCTGACACCCGTATCGTTCCATGCCAACGCTAAACATAGTATATGCTAGGCCTCAGCAACATATAGGTGGATGTGAAATATCAGAGACTGGGTCAGTTCCAGATTCTTAAGTGTGGTGCAAGTGCCATCAGAACACCCACAGCCAGTGCAAGGCCACACCCTGATAATGGAAGTAGACGGAGGGTTGAGTAGGACAATAAGGTGGCAACATACAATTTGGGCAGAACCCACACCTAGAGGATGTGACGCAGACATTTCTCCAAACTGCCCACACTACATGTGACATGCAGGTGGGGCATAGGCCTGGGAGAATTCCTATATTACTGACAGGAACAATGAACAGGAACCAAGATCACAATGTGCAACTAATAGGAAGTCAGGCACGTCACATTACAAATGCCACAACACAACACAGACACACTAATTATACAATATCTCATTGCATAGGACGATGGCTCTCCTGGGGATATGCTCCTGGACTTCCCTGATGACATGGATGACGAGCTCACATACATCAACCAGCAGACCCTCCAAGAGGTCCTTGGAACCCTCCAGACCCCACCTTCAGTCACAAGGAGGAGCACAGAAGTAGCAGCCATCACAGAGGACCCATCCACCACCACAATTGTATGACCTGCCAGCTCCAACCCAGCTGAGGACTCTGATGACATTGGCACCAGCTTTGAGAGGACTGTAGTTGGAGTACAGCGGGAGCTGGGCAAGGAGGTGCGGGTGGGGATGCAAAATATGGCAGCCAGCCTTGAGGGGGTGCGTTCGTGCATGATGTCATCTGCAGAATAGGCAGCAGTCATGCAAGGGCAAACATCTATCCTGCAAGAACTTCAACAAAGTGTGAAGGAAATCAGCACAGCAGTAAGGGAGTTGCCACAACACCTCGCACACCAAACCTTTCACTGCGTGCAAGAAAGCAATAACGACCCCCTCAGGGCCGACCTGGCTGCCTACCACAGTGATGTAGCTGCTATACTTAAGAATCAGCAGCTCCTCCTTGCTGCAGTACTGCCCTTAATAGCCCCACAATTAGCAGCAACAGGGATTTCTGACTCCACATCTTCAAACACTGAAGTATGTGTTGCCACTTCAAACCCACCACCACCAAGGGCAGAGGAGACAACACACACATTAGAAGATGAAGACGTGGAACCGATCACCTTCACCCATGAGAGTACCCGGTAGCACAAGTCCATGCCAAATGGGCACTTATATGGTCTTGCTACAGCTGCTCACATGCACTGTTCATCCGGCCACTGTTTACCTTGACACTATGCTCTGTGATTGTCTCTCAATACCTCATTGGCAAGTCATGTTCCTCTGCATCGTATGATACGTCGCCCCAGCATGTCCAATGACATGTCCCATTGCACCTGTGTAGTATCACAATAGACTCTCAATCCTGGACTATGTAAATATTGCACTATAGCACTTTAAAATAAATAGCACTTACACAACCACTTTGTCTCTGTGTAATGTGACACATCAGCTGTGTAGGACATTAGTGATGTAAGTCAGTGGCCATAGAATGTCAATACAACTGCCTTGTGGGCTGATAACTATGCACTGGGGTCTGGATTGTATCATCATCGGTGCTTCCTGAGGGTTATTTCTGAAGTGAATAGAAAAATAACAGTATAATGCTGTGTTGGACAGAAAAAGTCAGCTTCAAGGGGGGGCGGAGCTTGCCCGGTCACGAGATGGCTGCGTTGTAATGGAACTCTGCCGGCCACCTTACAATCCATAAATAATCCTTCAAACTAATCAAATAGAGACTGTTCTTATTAAATATTAACATGTTAGAAAGTTATCCAACCTACGGGATAACTATTTATTTTGAACAGTAAGAAATTATGATTCTGAAACAAAAAGTAATGTCTCCATGTGTAAAACGAAATCCTAACAATAGTTAGCACATTTACAAATTAGAAGAAAGGGGAAATCACCCAGAGTCTAAAAGTATAAAAGAGTATCAGAGAAATCAAACTAGTTGTGAACCGGAAAGACACACATCACACCGTGCCCAAGTGCATTCACATACGGCATGTTCTGACTCTCACAATATTTCACGGTAATGTCGGTTGTTGGTCTGCTCTTAACGTGTTAAAATATGTACTACAGCTTTGTTTTTTCTACTTGTATATTTTTTGCAGCCCTGATGAAGTCTGTGAGAATATACTCTCATAGGACGAAACACGTGTTGGCTATGGTTGCTATACACATCAATGAATTTCAAGGATGATTTTCTATTATTATGGTGAACCTTGTACGTCAAGAAATAAATGATTGATGAACTCTCTATGGTGTTATTCCACACTGAAGATTCTATACATTACTAACTTTTAAGTATATATACATGAGTGCCCTGACAACTGTTCAGTTCATTGCTAGTTTCCCTTGAAACATTGGAGGATTAAGGAAGATCCTCTTGCCAGGAGCACCGTGCCACATTGGAAATGTTATTGCTACTTGATGGACTCACTGTGAGCGCCCTAATCCTATGTCTTTCTTCCTATGTGCTTTGGTTTTGAAATCCTTCAAACTAAACCATTCCTGACCGAGTACTACACATCAGCTGTTGGCAGAAAGATATTGGAGGTGCGTGATGGGCCTCGATTTTGCCGGAAACCGAGGACCGGGGAGGAAGGCGTCACGGCCCGAGAGCCCATGATAACGTGGCTGAAGGGAGGCTGTGAGGCACGGCAGTGAAAAGAGGTATACGGGGTGACTGTTGGAGCAGGGGTGGCCTGGTGAGAGCAGTGCAGTGGAGAGAGGCTGAGGCACTGTGGAGCGCATGAAGAATGCGCTGTGTGCTGTGTACGGCGGTGCCACTGGACGGGCGCAGAGAGCATCGCGGAGCCGGTGAGGCCTAACTGAGGTGGGGCGCTGGTGACTGCGGCTGGCTACCTGCAGGGCCCCATGTGGTGAGGCGATACGGGCGGCCTGGTGCGCTGAAGGAGATGGAGTGCGCATGCTGGGAGCCCCGAAATTGAGCTCTGTGCTGTTTGGGCCTGGCGCTGAACCCCCGGGTGCTGGAGAGTGGAGCAACGGTGGGTGAGGCAGAGATTGGAGCGGCCCTGCGGGGAAAGGTGGCGTAGAGCGGCTGGTGCGCGTCCGGTGGTGGAGAACGCGAGCTGAGGGTCCTGACGCTGGGCTCTGCGCTGCTTGGGCCTGGAATTGGGCCTTTGGATGCAGAGGCCCCTCAAACTGTGGAGACCGGAGTCCAAACACTATTGCTGGCCTACAACGTAAGGAGGGGACTCGTTTGTGACTGGGGAGGTTCAACCAAGCAACGGAGGCAAGTCTATATGCCCGAGGCATTCTCATCCTTGGTTGGCGATTGTTGTGTTAATACAGCAGAAGTATACGTTTGTGCCCTAGTGCCTCCTGACTGGTGTAAACGAGGAGTCCTCCAAAAAACACAAAATGGGCAAGACAGATAAGAACCAAGCCAAGCTGCAGTTGGATCGGCGCAAAACGAGCAGTCCCGCAGGAGATGGAGCGGAGTTAGGGCCAGAGAAGGGTCCTGGTGTAGCCTCAGGTGAGGAACAAGACCTGCGTCAAATTTTGGTGACAATGCAACATAGCTTAACACAGATAGATGGTAAGATAGACTCCCTCTTATACCACATGGATAGAATGACAGAATGCCTTAACAAACATGCGGAGCGTCCGGATCAATCAGATAGGAGGGTATCTGAGATGGAGGATGGTCAAACGGAACTAGCTACCAGCCAAGTAAAACTAAAGAAAGAATTAAGCTCCTTATGCCTCAATGTAGACGACCTAGAAGCCCGTTCCTGGAGAAATAACCTATATATAGTGGGAATCGCTGAGTCCACTGCGATTGACAATATGGAGGGCTTCATTGAACAGTTACTGGTGCAACTATTGGGGCGTACTACTTTTTCTGACTTGTTCCTCGAGGAGCGAGCGCACAAATCCCTTGCGGCCCGCCCGCCTCCGGGGGCCTCTCCTCGTCCTAATATAAAGAAACTGTTGAACTATAGAGATCGAGATGCTGACTTGCGCCGTGCCAGGGATCTGAAAACTTTGCAATATGAAGGACTGACAGTCTCGCTGTACCCGGACTTCACAATACAGGTGCAGGAGGCGAGGAGACAGTTTATTGCGGGGAAGAAACAACTAAGAAACTTGTGCCTGGACTACAGAATGCTGTACCCGGCTAAATTAAGAGTAGAAGTGGACAGAAGCCCAATATTTTTCACAGACCACAAAAAACTGGATCAGTTTGTGAAACGCAGAGCGGCAGGTAAAGGGAGCAGCAGTGTCGACGACGCAGGTTCGTAGCCAACTGGAGACGGGCTATTGTTCGTGAGTTTACATCCCTGGAAAAGTGCCTAAGCCACTAATATAGTGGGAACACTGTGATTAACCCTTAATCACTGACTGCACTTTAGAGACTGAAACTGTCAATTTGGTATAGTGCCACAGAGGGGAAGATATATGAGGACTGTGTGTTTATTATTGGATTTACATGCAATATATACATTGGGAGTGGTTTGTATGTAACTATGTATAGGTGGCTGGCACATCAGTGAAATACGACGTGTCCTGGTAACATCTGCCTACGTGTGTGCACCACCTATAGTTATCATAGGGATAGATTACGTTGGGGAGGGTGGGAGAATGTTTCTTTGGGGAATAATCGGATGGGCAGGTTGGAGTATTGCCTATTGTGGGTAGGGGGGGCACCTCAGGGGGTTGTTGGGGTATTGTTGTTTGCATTAATATCTATGCTTAGAAGAGTACGATTGTAGAAACATGACGAAGGAAGGTTGGACACAGTATTGAAGTCCTGCTATAACGGATGACCCAAACTCACTTATATCCAGACACACATAAGAGCTCTAGGAAGATCAGACTAGTTACCTGGAACGTGTGAGGTCTCAATGTTGCCCAAAAGACTCGTAAGATAGTGGCATACTTACATAGACATAAAGTAGACATTGCTATTTTACAAGAGACACACCTGGCTCCGGATAGCCCTAGGCTCACTCCTAGGAGGATGGAGGGACAGTTTCTGGCAGCTGGTTTCACCTCATACTCTGAGGGGTACTGATTTGGGCCTCAAGGACTTCTGACGTCAGCCTCCGGGGGGGGTGGCAGCAGACCCAGGGGGACGGTATGTGGTGGCACACTGTAGTGGGAGTGCATTGTCATTTTTACTGATAGGCATATATGGTCCGAACTATGATGACCACAGTTATATCGCGATTTGGCAGTTAGAGCGGACTCCTAGGGAGGTCTTCTGCAGCTATGGTGTGGAGACTTTAATTGCACACTGAACCCTACATTAGACAGGTCGGGAGGTGTGGCCCGCAGACCAGTAGCCGCAGCAAAGGTGATACTAGACTTGGCTGCTAAGCTGGGGTTGGCGGACATCTGGAGAGATAGGCATCTGGAGGGAGGTGGCTATACCCATTACTCAGCTGCGCACAACTTATACACACATATAGATTTGTGGCTGGTTTCCCATAGTTTGCTTGGCAGATTGCTATCTGAAACCCCTTGGCCTAGAATGTACTCAGACCACTCCCCGGTCCCGCTACTGTTGACTTTGAGCGCAATACTGGCCCCACTGTTCTCATGGAGGTTTCCCCCATTCTCACTATCGGCCTCGGTCTTCAGGGATGAACTGGCCACATCGATCAAAGACTTTTTCCAGATTAACAAAGATTCAGTGGCCAATGTGGGTATAGTATGGGAGACGTTTAAGGTGTATATCCGTGGGATCACTATAGCTAAGGATGCGGGGTTCTAAGATCGATTAGGGGGCGTTTACAGCTGTTGGAGAGAGAGTTATCACAACTAGAACAGGACCACCAAGTCACTGCAGATGTACGCATGTTAGGACACATCCACACTAAGTTGCAGAGTTTCAGGAGACAGCCCTTGTGGAATTTCAACACTTGGGGAAATATGTGACTGCTCGAATATATGGAGAAAGTGATAGACCTGGCTCGGTCCTTGCGAATCTGGTCCATCCCCATCGGGACAAAAACACAATTATAGCAATAAAGGCAGAGTATGGGGCTGAGATTAGAGACTCCGAACTCATAGCGGCCAGATTTCGTTAATACCATCAATCATTATACACCTCCAGGGTAGACCCGGACCCCGAGGCACTGATGGACTATCTCACACATATTACGATGCCGCAGCTGACAGACACTGATAGGGAGGGCATTATGGCACCACTGACCTTGGGAGGGATAGAGAAAGCACTGGGGCGGATGGCTGAAGGTAAGGCTCCAGGTCTAGATGGACTGACAGTACGCTGCTATAAAGCATACAAACGCTTGTTACTCCCACAGCTGAAAGAAGTTTATGATGAAATGGTGGTGGAGGGACTTATGCCCCCGTCAATGAGGGAGGCAATGATAATCATCTTGCTTATGCCAGGGAAACCCCTCCTCTGTCACTACTAAACTAAACTAAACTAAACTAAATGTAGATGTTAAAATCTATGCTAAAATTTTGGCAGATCGCTTGGCCAGGGTGCTGCCGCACTTGATCAAGCCGGAACAGGCGGGGTTAGTTCCTGGCCATAACCTGATTATGAATCTCCACACCCTGTTTGGTACGATACAGAATATCAACCCAGAACTAAAGGTGGTAGCGTTTTCTTTAGATGTCGAGAAGCCGTTTGATTCGGTGAAGTGGGGTTTCATGAGGGCAGTCTTGCGGCGGTTCGGCGTAGGGGACATTTTTTTGCGCCTGGTTTCCACATTATATGGGGAACCGCTAGCCAGGGTTCGCATAAATGGAATGGTGACAGAAGCTTTTAAGATCACGAGAGGCACTAGACAGGGATGCCCGATTTCCCCCCTACTATACGCGCTGGTGGCGGAGCCCTTGACATGTGCCCTGAGAGAGTATCATGGACATCGCGGCCTTCGTTTTCAAAACTATACCCTTGTGCTATCTACGTATGCGGATGACACATTATTATGTATTAAAGATCCGCAGCGAAATGTTGCCCCAGTCCTCTGCGAAATTTCTAGATATGGCGTACTGTCTGGGCTCAAGATCAACTGGGGCAAGTCCATAATGTTCCCCCTGACCTCGGTAACAACACAGGTGGATGTGGGTTTCCCTCTCGAGTGGGAGATGGAGTCAATGAGATATCTAGGGATTAAGGTACATACAGACCCTAAGAAAGTGGTAGCTGATAACTTTGATGCTGCGCTTAAGAGATTGACGGGGATGTGGAGAGGTGGATCAGGCTTCCATTATCTTTGGTCGGCCGTATAGCACTTATGAAAATGGTTGTGCTTCTGCGGTTTTTGTTCCTATTTCAGAACATGCCGATAGTACTACCATGAACTTATTTTAACACATTGAGAACATTACTTACTAGATTAGCTTGGGCGAGTAAGCAACCGCGAGTGAAGTGGCGCACCCTGACTCTTCCACATGAGTTGGGAGGTCTTGGGGCCCCGGATCTGGAGGCCTACAGTGTGGCGGCGCACACTGCGGTGGCACAGGCTTGGATTCATGAGACTGGTGACATCCCATACCTAAAAATAGAGAGAGAGTTGGCTTCACTGGTCCCCTTGCAGAGCAGGATGTTTCACGCCCCGAATAGACGCTATAAGGAATTTGCTTCCCTGAACTCGGTTACCCGTGCCTGGCTTGAACTTTTGCACAGACAGGGATTGGTTTTACTGTATTCCCCGCATATGCCGTTGGACTGGTGCGCATGGTTCGTGCTTTGGCGTGATCGAAAGTTAGCACAAGGTATGAACGAGCTGGGCATTACCACTATGGGGGATATATTTGAGGAAGGTATTATGAAAAGGTGGGTCTTGTTGGATAGCCGGATTGCCAATCCTACCTCTCTACTCAGGTATCAGTACCATAGAGTGAGGCATGCATTGGCAGCGCTATTAGGAGACGATATGCGAGAGCCCCCAGACGTACGGGCTCTCTCAGTAGTGATATTAAATGACCAACCTTGGCGTCTAGTCTCCTGTCTATATGCAGATATTCAGAAGTCACGAGTCCACGAGCTATTGAATGCGCGGCTGGAGTGGCAGAGAGAGTTGGGGTTCAGTTGACAGATGAACAGTGGCACTACTGCTGTGCCAGAACGCGTACAATTTCCTTGAATGGCAGACACCGTCTCATACATTTTGAGTATTTAAACAGAGTATACTACACCCTCCTTAGGCTCCATAGATATGGATTAAGAGAGAATGCGAATTGCCCTAGATGTGGGAGGGAGCGGGCTGGACTCCTGCACATGTCTTGGGCCTGTGATGGAGTGAGGCGCTTCTGGAGCGCAGTGATTTATGAAATGGAATCCATAGTGGGAGAACAGCTAGACTGTGAACTGATCATGGCATTCTTGGGATGGGACAGGCATCTGCCGATAATATTTCGAAAATTTATAGTTATCGGGCTCCTGCTGACTAAAAGACGTATTGATATGAGGTGGGACGCGGACCAGTTTCGATAATGGAGGACTGGCACAGAGACATGGTGTACCGTAATACGCAAACAGACAACTACAGTGAACTGCTCCCCCCAACCAATAGACCTGCGAAACACTGGGATATTTATAAGCAATATCTTATCGGTAAAGAAACAGGAGAGCCAGAAGCGGGGATCTTGCATGATATGTTGAGAATGGACCGTGAATTATACAAATGAGGGTGAGATCCTTTAGTACAGTTCATGGATGGAGGTCTCTTGATTGGATTGAGGAGGTCAAAGTTCCTTGTCTCATACTTTGGTATTATTTGACAACATATATTGTATGTGGCTGCAATTGCATGATTGTATGTGAATCGAATAAAAGCATAAATAAAGTTTAATAAAAAAAAGTCTGCTTCAAGGGATGATTAAGCAGAAAATCATTGTGTTAAAATTTTCCTTCTAGACAATCTCTAGGTATGTGACATCTGACTATAAACTTTCATCACACACACACACCATACAGCAGGAATGGATGTGTACGAGTGTATGGACAAATGAGTAACCTGGCAGTACAATGAAAGAAATGATAGGTGTGAGTTATGTATACTATACTACATAAGATTATACCATCACTCACCTTGTCAGGGTTCACATGAACATCAGGCTGCAGGCAGACGTACCACAGTGCCCAAGATTCCAAAACTGGTCTCAAACTATGACAGATTGAAAATATACATCCACACTTAACAACACATTGGGAACCATAGTAACCTTGAGTGGCGGGTGCAAAGGATGGCAGATGCATAGAGAAGTAGCTTTGGTGTATCTGCCAATTTGACAGCTCAATTGGAATTGGGAATAACCATATCAATAATGGGATTTGGATGCAGGATGGAACACAAATACTAATCCTAAATTGACACTGTTCAACCACGCCAAAGCCCTGATCCCCAAGCATATGACAAATACTGTAAAGGAGTACCTAAATATTTATTAACAGTAAAAAAGGATACTAAAACTAGGGGAAATACCTTAACTAACCTAACCTATCCTAACTACACATTACCCACAACTGGCCCTAACTACCCTAATCTAAACTTACTTATCACATTTAACTAAACATTCTAAACATCAACCCTGCCCCCCTTATATGACGGGACACCTGTAGGACAACATATACTAACCTAAACACATACTATCTTATCCTAAACAAATATATATATATATATATATATATATATATATATATATATATATATATATTTTTTTTTTAATATACTTTTCTGTATTTTTATTATTTTTATGGACATAAACCCCAACATCATCCCCCACCGACCCACCCACAAAAAAAACACATGTTAAAATATAATACCCTCCACCCCCCAACCCACTTATACTAACTAAACTAACAGCCTTGTCTAACCTGACACTAAGCCCCCTAAACCCATTAATTATAAGAACCAGGAAAGAGGAGGAAGGGGAGGGAAGCATGGCTGAGGGTCCAACATTCACAAGTTTGCCCTCCGCAGGATCTTCTTTATCCCACGCAGTCTCCTGCCATTGAGGGACACCTCCTGCTGCAGCCTGTCCATCCTGCGCAACATCCGTTGCATGTCACGTCGCATATTTATAAATTCCACATTTTCTATGACTACAGCAGGGGTGGTCTGTGTGCCACTAGTCGATGGTTGTGCTGGTGCCAGTGCCATGCTTTGAGGGGGAGGTGCAGGAGCTGCTGTTAGTGGGCCAAGAGCGGATGATGTAGGGGGACCTGCAACAATGGCTGTTATCCTTGGTGTGACTTGGGTCGGAGTAATGGTGCTGGTGGCTGTTGTGGTTAAGGATGGCACCCCTTGGGCAAAAGCCCTCCAGACCCCTGTGGCTCTCTCATGGCGATAACGCCGTGCCATGTTGCGGAACCCAGACTCCACATCCAGAATGTGGCGGTAAAACGTCACCATCCTCTGGAATTCTCTGTTCTGATTTGCATCCATGTTGGCAGTTGTAAAAGTTGAGAAAGACAAACATTAGTTACATCATTGTGTGATACATCTACTGATGATATTCTAACACTTCCTCAAAATTAGCTTAAACAGTCCAAATCCCAGTACAGATCATAGATTGTCCCTGAGGAATGACATGCCAATGCAGCCTACACATCTTCTATCTAACAGCATAGCAATGCTCAAAAAGGTATGTAACTACTTAAATGATCTATGCATCATTGTTCTGCCATAAGTCACAGAACAAATGCTGCAAGTACTCCACATGTGACAGGCCAACTAATGACTATCTTCTGGATGACAATCAAGGGCCACAAGATCAGTGATTTGTAAATGGAATTGCCAGGACGGTATGCAGTTGCTAATTATGATGGGGTATCCTAGGTTGGAACAAATGAATGTTGGAATTACATGTCTGTCTTCTACACTGGGATCCTCACACCTAGGTACACATATTTCATAAACCTAAACTGTGCCTCAGGGGTGATAGACATGCAACACATACTTTCAAATATCAAGGACAGCCAGGAAGCTGTGGACAGCTGTCCATGGGTTTAGTCAGTCCACCACTGGTAAGGAGGGCTGCCAACTAGGATAGACACAAACATTGGACAATCACATCCACATTTATGTTCCTAATTATAGACAATTGTCAACATCATTTGATCTCACTTATACATTTCCAAAAACCAGCACGTAGATGCAAGCACCCATCTGGTCTTGAGCTGCATGCACACCTATGACATTCTACTCAAGTGCCACATAAACGTAGCACAGCATGTGGAGCTAGATGCTTCTAGGAAGTCAAACATACAGTCCTACATGTTCATTAGTTAACAGGGAGGCTCAAGTCTGTGGGTAATAGTTCGGCATCACTGGTCTGTGTGAATCAGGGTATGACTTGCTGACTAAATCATGAAAATGCCTACCTCCAAAATTTTCATTGGCATAAATGTAGCAACAAATATCACCCTGTTCACCTGCCCATGCCCACAGCGCAGCACTAGATACCCAAAATATGACTCTCCGCCACTGATTGTCCAACAAAAAATGGAACAAAATGTCAAACTCCAGTCAAGTCACATATCAGATCATGTGCCAGCACATCATACCTTGCTATGTGTCCAACACACAGGAGTCAATCACACAACAGCTGCAAACACAGAACTAACATATCAACACTTACTGGATATGTCTGGGTCCTCAAATCGAGCCACTTCTCCAATTGTGTAGGGGGCTGGTCCACCCGTAAAACATGGTAGGGTGAAATGGGCTCAATGTCTGCTCACTGTACAAAACTTGGAACAAAAACTCACTGTGTGTGACATGTTATATGATAGACCAGCACCTCAGGTATGTAGACACCCCAACAGACATACCACTGCAAACATGTATTGACCCTGTCACTCCAGTGAGTGATAGACACACAAATGCACACATGCTCTGGCCCTAACAATCATGTGGTGACAAACATGAATACTCATTTGGGTGCAGATTTATTTAGAGAGGATACTCCATTTCTTCATTTGTTGTTATGAGAGACATGCAAAGCCACATTCCAGGTGCACTGCAGTACCAGTCACTCAGGTATTGTGGCTTGTGCATCAAGGGACAATCAGTTACTGTGTGATGCTCATGTGGGTTGAGTTTAGCTCATGAATTATTATGCTTTCTATGGTCCATTATATGTGCGCCTGTGTTGTCTGTAGGTTACATATGCCAAATTGCCAATGTACCCACAGCTGTATATGCCCCCTATGAAACCTTGATGGCAGGGATCTTGTGTGTTACATCATGACAATGTTACGCTAAACATGGATCGGTCATTCATCTAAATCAAAACAACAAAGAAATATATGTTGACAGTGTCTAATTTGATCATCCATGACAGAATGTAGTAATTGCACCTGAAATGTGTTATTCATGGCTCTGTGTACCTATATCAGGTATTGTAAATCACAGGTAGCCACATTCATCATCTTACATTTGCAAAGTTGGGTGATCTGTGGTTAAACAACAAACTTACACTGTCCCCTAATTAAAACATGGTTTAGCAAATGTCCGACTATGGCAATCTTGATGAGGTAGGTCTCAATTTGTATGCACCTTGGAAATGGCAGCAGTCACAGGAATGCTGGTATGCTGATCTTAGCATACACCCCTGTCTGTGATACCCTTCATACTGAGAAGTTAACTGTTGTACATATTCTGCACTAGATCAGCAGGGGTGTACCAAACGTAAACTAGCAAACTAGTCCGTCATTTAAAATGTATGATGGAAGCAGTCAGGGGTCCCTTGCACAACATCAAGCAAATAAATATTTTGTTACCATGCATTCACCAAGTTCAGGGATCCCATGATGACCGATTAACTTATGAAAATTGTTTGGCTATAAAGTGACACAGATGGCAACTGCATCAGCTCTGTACCAGCAATTGTGCCCAATGCAAATTAAAACACACAGGAACAATGAACATAGGGCCAGATATTCTATTTTTTTTTTTATGTGTAGCATTTGCTTCATGTTTTTACGCTATAGCTACGGAAAGTAGCACCAAACATTTAGATATTATCCAGTGTGCATTAATTTGGCATACATTTCTAATTTAAATGCTGCACAAACCAAGTCAATGTATCAGCCTAAGATATTACCAGAGGTTAGGAAGATATTTGTACGTATGGCCATGAATACAGTTCAGACATGTATTCCAAAGAATTGGGGACTACATTAATTCCTTGCATTAGCATGTGAAATACATTTCATTACTGGTACACTCACAGACCATGAATAAAACATTTGTTTGTGCTGCATTACCATCATCTATTGATGTCAAAGCAGCACTTATTTCCAAGGTCAAGTTGTGATTTGTAAGTTTGTGCAGCTTGTGCGTCAACAAATGACAGTAATGTGTAGCTAATATTGTATAAATAAGGGCCACTGTATATTTAACTTGCATTCTACATGTCCACAAACATTGCATGCAGCATGTCAACAAATCTGCTACTGTCACTACAGAGCATTTAAATGTGCACATTAGTCTGATCTGTACTCATCAACAGGGCCACCAATCACCACACCCATGTGGTCCAGCAGGTCTTGCTCTCTGGCCACAAGGTGACCCCAGCGATGCTTGAGTTGGTGATCGTTGCGCTGGCTGTTGAATACTCCCTTCAGATGGAAGAGCACCTTGGACCACCTGAGCCTCCTCGCCTCCGTGTGATACCCCTGTATCACCCTGCCACCAGCATCTAACATCAAGGGTAGGAAGTGGTACACCAGACAAATGAAAGCACCCAGCTCCTCCTCACCCATTCTCCCCAGATGTGGCCTTCCCAACATGACAAAAAGTTATAGGGATAGGAAACGGAAAATAGGGAAATACAGGGAAAGAAGCTAGGAAAATGAAATTTAAAGAACCCACAAACAGCCCAACAATACCCCAATGAACAATACTCACTACACACTCCCAACAGTACAAAGACAAAATCAGACACAAAAAATGACAAATACATACTTACACTGATTTACTGAGACAAATACAACAGATGACAAATGGAATGGCACACAGGAGACAAACAAAACTCTCAGCACAGCCACACAGTCTAGAAGATTCACAGACTGCAAAGTGAAAGTAAAAGTACACCCACTGTACCATTTCTGTAAACAGGATATCCTATTACATCACTTCCTGTCTCAAATGCAGTGCGTTTTTATTATGATGCGTGACATTTTTATGACGCTTACGGGCTTTACGTCAAATTTTTTCGCTGCAAATGCTTAAAAATTCCCCCGCATTCAAAGATATATTTTTCATGGATAACCAATTTAATGGGGTGCAGTGTTGGAATTACCGCTGGGGACCAATAGATGTATAAAAGGCTGTGAGCGACATTTTTCAACGCATATGCGGCCAAATTTGACGCATATGCATCTTTTTTTACGTGTTAGCGCCAAAATATCTGTCTTTAACTGTGTTTTTGTCTTTTTTCTCATTTTTAACGTACATGAAAGCTGTAACGATACAGAGATAGGCTGTTTGGGCCTGCTGTGTGTGTTCGAGTGTTTGGGCACACGTGGCAGATCACACTACTGCGGACTATAATACTAATGTTGTTGTTCCGGATAAGCACTCTTGACTGACGCAACAGCAACCCAAACATTTGGAATAAAAAATGGTTTTCTCTAGTTTGAGCAGGTGGTGCGTCAGTAGAGGGTAGCAAGGCTACGCAACTTGATACATTCACTCATGGCCTTTGTGTATATGTCTGTGAATTGGCTATTTCAATTGTTGTTGTGCCTCTATGTGAACGTCACAAGACGTGTTTTGAATAATGTGCTTGTATGCATGTGTTGTAAATGTGGATAATCATCAGATGCCATTCATTGTGGCACATCATTAAGGATATGTGCTTGTCATACCCGTAGCGTCTAATGCTGTGTGAACTTTCCTGACTTGGGGGACAAAACATCTCCCATGACAAACTTTGCACAGGATAGATAGAGGATGGTTGATAATAGCAATGTTACAAGGGTAAGCCACCACATGTACTGAAATGTTGGATACCACTTCCTGATCACTTGTTTGTATACTACCGATGAGTCAGGCTTTTGAACATGCTAGGTAGGTACTGTGTTTGTGACAGAGTCCCAAAACCAATCCAAAAAAGTTATGTTACACCACATTTTCTCCTGTGGCAGTGGAGGACCAGCAGACCATGATGCATGTGTTCACATATTTCCAGTGGTTCATTGCACAAAGGTGTCCAGTTCAAGTGTGTGGCCATGTGTACCCTCTGTCAATATTGGCCTCCATGTTGTCACAGTTAAGTGCAGGTCTAGTTATGAGTCTGTGGAGCCATTCCCCGCATTAGCAGAGTATCCTTCAAAGCAGAATTGACCTAAAGGCAAAGATAAATTGACGACACACATGGGGATAATCCAGCTATGGCACTGCAGAACTTTTATATGGCTGACAACAGGGCAACCTTTAAAACTTTATGAATCAGTAATAGGAAACAGGCAGGTTTATTCACAACAGTTGTACACAGGGTGGCCTCTAAAATTCCCACTGCAGCAGGGAACATCAGTGCCTCTGTGCTGATTAATCTCACAGATAGTCACCACGCTAGCACCATCAATAGTTTGCGGCCAATGTGAATCTGTGCATGGACTGCCAGGGCACAAACATGTTTTGTCTTTTCATACACATTAGCAACCGTTGTTTTTTGTGCTGGAGGCACCGTACCAAATCCATGCACACAGCCATAGTGCACTGTCACTGTTTGTCACTGATGAATACATGAAACCCAGACAAGGCATGGGGGCTGGATTAGGCAATTTGAATACATGTCCCAGGCCATGATACGATAAGTAAACTGATTAAACTATACTATACATTTGAGGATTCATCATAGACCTACCAGACAAAATACCCCAGGAGGAAAGAGAGGGAATGGAAAGCAACTATGAGACAAATGTAGCCACAGGGAACCTCTATGGTAACACAAAGACAGGAACCAGTCAGACTAACAGGATGCAGGGTCAGTTAGGAACAAAAACGAACAAGGCAAATACACAGTGAGCAGACTCTAACTGGGAAAAGCTGGAACAACACTGTGGGAACTAAAAACTGTACTTGTGCTGTGGGCTGCAACGTTACCCAATACCCCAAGGCCTGTGTTACACAAGTGATTTATACGGCAATGCACAACAAGGATATTCAGAAAATGGCAGCAGCAAGGGCAGAGTCAAATGGTTGGTCTGCATGGAAGTGCTCACAGGCGTGTGCAGCTTCAGTCTCTCACAAGTCCTGTAGGTGAGATTCAAGTTCAAAGGGCCAACAGTACCTTTCACATGGGAAGCAATGGACAGCTGATTACAGGTTCTACTCACTACCAGGCAGTGCATTATCGGACCTGAAGTCCATGGAGACAGATGAACTATGACTATGGCATGCCATACTAAAGAAGGAAGCACACAGGAGTCAGATTGGGAGTCTGTGTGTGTGTGTATAGTCCATTTACAGGGCCCCCTAGAGAAGGGTGGGGAGAGACTGAAAACATGGCAGTGGCAGGACTTGTTACCTGGGATGGACTGCGCAAGGCATGTCTTGTGAGCAATGCTTGTCATACCTGGGGCATTCGTGCTATTCATTTTCAGATTAGATGGACTTCTTGTCACACATGCTCCTTGCAAAGATAGCTGATGTCACACTTACTGCTGTCAAGGGTGTGGTCAAACATTCCTGTTACCAATGCAATAACACATCCACTATGTATGAAACACTTTTTTACCTTATGATTGATGGTGTCTTAGTTGTGTGTCATGTGCTGCAATGGCCCATGTTGGCAACATGGATGTGTCTGAGAGATGTAGTCCTCTGATTTTGCCCTTCACATGTGAAATAGACAGGACATATGTCATTTCCACTGGGTGTGATGTTGGGTGTACATTCATACCCATTAAATGTGATGTGGCTTTTTCAGTATCCTAATCTGTATTTCTGCAATACTCCATGAGGCTAAACTCTGATTATGATTCCTAAGGATCATGTGATACATAAATAATTACCCAGACCATGATTGAGTGATGAAGTGAGGTGTTTAATGACATATGGTAAGAAAGTGGTGATGGTGACTAGAGTTAAAAGAAGTTTTGTCCAATGTGTTGTCTCCGACGCAATCCTGGTGCAGTGTTTGGATGATCCCCCTCATGTTCATGAACAGCATCCTCCTCTTCATGCATTTGTGGGTCTCGTTCATAGAAGGGAATGTTCCTCCTTACACAAATGTTGTGCAAGATGGCACAGGTCAAAATGATCTTGCACACTATTTCAGGGGAGTATAAGAGGCTGCCTCCGGTGGTGTCCAGGCACCTGAATCTTGACTTCAGGATGCTAAAAGTCCTCTCTACTATTGTGCATGTCCTCCGATGTGCCTCATTATAGTCACTCTCTGCTGCAGTGCTTGGATTTGCAAATGGGGTCATGACTGGATCCCATACCCCTGATCAGCTGAAAGAGAAAAGGAGTGTAAATATTTGGATGTTTCTTGCACCTTGATTAGAACTTTGCATGGCAGTTGTTATCTTGTGTCATCTGTGACTCATCTGTGCTTGTGTTATTGTGTGGGATCCTAGGCTTCTAGGATGTTCTATCAGCATTGGGTTGCTTATTTATCTAAACTGGTATTTGGCTGATTGACCGGATATTAGCAGTATATTTGTAAACTTACAGTACATTGTGTATCTCCCATGCATTATGTCATGTGAAAGAAGTGTCCATGTGTCTTCACTGGAGGTGACATGATACTTCCACACAAAGAATCAATTCCACTGTGGTGGTAAAACGGTTGTACTATGTGTCGTGAACATCCTATCCAATTCAACATATGTAATAGCATGTGAAAAACAACAGTGAGGCCCTTTGATTTGGCTAGGTGACAATGTACAACACATCTCCATAAGTTTGCAGCACTGAAGTGTTGACAAATGACAATGCACAAATATCCCATGTGTGACAAGTTCTATGCAAACCTATTTTTGTGCCCTCATTGAGTTGGCTCATGTGCAAATGTGTACCTACACTATTGAACCTGCTCCAGGTAAGCTGGCTAACTTGGTTGTGGGGGTGAAGGTTTAAGTGTCAGAAGGTCCATTTGCCTGTACATCTTTTGTGTATATGTGTAATTGTCTCAATCCGTATGTGTAGCAATGTGCACTTTGCAATAATGTCACATCAATATGTGTTCTTAGCACAGTCCACTTCCTTATTGCTAGCGGGCAATGTCACCACAGGAGTGATCTGAGATTTTGGTACTGCCTCAATGATTCCATGTCACCCTCATTAGAGTCATCATCATCATGCCATGTGTCTCATGGTGTTTGACCTGCAGCGAACCACATTACACACCCCTTACACAGTATGTATTGGTTAGAAGGGTGTGTGATTGAGTGTTATTGATGTGATATTGTAAGATTCATCTTCCAAGTTGTACTGCCAGTTAAGGCCATGTCATTGTCACTGTGTGGTTTTAAATTGGTCCCTTGTGGCTCTGGAGTGGCATCTGTTGTTATTTGCATCTGTCATTTGTCCATAGGTGTGTATCCCATTGAGTCAGGAATTCAAACATGTCTAGCAGTGTCACAACCTCAGTGTCTTCCTGGCCACGTGTCAATGTAGTGGTGTATGTTTTGTGTGGCCTACAGGGTTGCTGTGCAGTGTGTATATGACTAGATTTCTGTACTTACCAACAAGTAGGCCATTTCCATACCATCCATCCTGGAAATGTTGATTGACGGTGCTGTGGCGGAAGATGAAAGAATCATGTACACTCCCAGGATACTTTTCCATGATGTTGGTGATCAATTTCCGGTGATCCACAATGGCCTGCACATTGATGGAGTGTGTGTGCTTCCTGTTGTTGTATAGATGCTCGGTTGCAGCAGGTGGCACAATCCGTACATGTGTGCAGCCAATGGCACCAAGCACGTGTGGGAAGCCATTGATTTGGTAGAAGCCCTGTTTGGTCTCCTGCTGCTTCTGCTGTGTGTTGGGGAAGCTGATGTGGCAGGGTGTGAGGGAGATGATGGCATCCAGTACCTTGGGTAGGAAGGCAGAGAATGAGGACTGTGAGATCCCGGCAACCAGGGCACCAGTGGTTTGAAAAGAGCCACTTGCCAACATGTGGAGGACAGCTAGCAGCTTGGTCTCTGGTGGAATGATGTGGAGTGTCTGCAAGCTGGGGGCCAACTGTGGCTCAATGTGGCGCAGCAGCTGCTCTATGGCTTGCCAGTTTAATCTGTACCTCTGGATGATGTCATGTTCCCTGAGGCCCGAAGATTTGTCCTGGTCCGGAATATCCTCTCCTGCCTTTGGCGTTGCCTTTGGGGTGCCTGCAGGTGTGGTGGAAGCTGCTGCTGTTGGTCCTGTGCTCTGCGTTTTCGTGCATGCTGGATGAATAGCACCTCCATGTCTTCCTTTTGGAGCTCTGATGTTGCTTCTGTGTGTTTTCCTTAAGTACTGTTGTGTTTGCCCCATTTTAACGCCTGCCCTGACCCAGGCGTTAATTTTTGACACAAATCGGGCTGTGCGTCATTTTTCAACTCCGCCTCCCAGCCGTGCAGGATTTTTGCGCGGTTGGATAAATATGGTGCACAGGTGTTTAAGTCATGTTTTGGACAGGAATGCCTACCTTGCATGTCATTAATGCAAGGCGGTTTCACGCATCATGAAAATGACGCACGCTGCGAAATTATGATGTTCGCGGGGTTGGGTGTCAATGTATAAGTATGGTCTTAGCTTTGCGCTGAATTTGCGTGAAAAAATTACGCAAATCCGGTGCAAGCAGAGTATAAATATGCCCCAAAATGCCTTAGAGAGTCAAAAGCACTTCTCGAAAGGCAATGACCCCAGCAAACCACTCCCACCAAACCTTGTATGTTTGTACTGGGTTAAAAATGAGCTTTTTAACCCAATTTCAAGTATTAATGCTGCAGTAGCCACTAGAGTGTTAAATGCAGATAACCTCTTTAATATTTGCCCTTTGTCATATCTAAAAGGCCCCATTTTGCCACATCAATTAACTCAACCCTATATATTAGAGTGGGTGGGACTTTGGCCTGATACACAGACAAAAGATGAAAAAAGTGCCTCCATCCCACTGCTTTATAAAATGCACCCAGCCTCTTAGCCTGTGAACGTGCATTACTGACGCTATTAGTATGTGTTCTGAATCATTGAGAATACTGCACATAAAATTGCCTAAGAATGTATACAATTTAATGATTTCAATTTTTTGTGTACTGTGGAGCCAAGAATAGTTGGAGTGACTGCGCAATTTTTTACCCTGAAAACATAAGAGTAATTTTAGAAGAATTAATTTTTCAGAAGTGAGATCTAAGGTACTGCTGTAAAACAGCCAGACAAATATTTAAACCTTTAGGGGTTGAATCAAGGATTACGATATTATCTGCGCATAACAGGCAAGTCACTGGTTGGCCCCTGATACTTTAAGGGTAACCTGACACTTTACATAAAAATCTAGGTAGAATTTAGGCAGGTCAGATAAAGAGAAAATAACAAAGGTGCCAGCAGACACCCCTGCTTCAAGCCATTTTTGTTGTTGGAAAAACTGCAGATAGTCCCCTATCCCTGTCTAACAGTACCTGACACCAGGTAGAGGATTGCAAGGCAATAATTAGGCACAATAGATCCCAGTCATGACAAGTTTAGAATGCTTTTTCAATGCCTTTATCAAATGCTGTGGAAAAGTCAATGAAAACAGCATACACTGAGGAACCTCTGATAGACACATATTTTTCAGTAATAAGTTGCAAAACTGAAACATCATCCATAGTACAATGCTTTTTTTATGAAGCTCAATTGTTCTAGCACAATAATCATGTCATCCTCAACCCACATGTTGAGTTGCTTCATTCTGCACCTAATAAAAACCTTGCCCACAACAGCTAACAGTGTGATTTGTCACTACCTAATACCCAAATTGCAGTCACCCTTTGTATATAATTCGACAATGACACTCCTGGTCGAAGATGGAAGCACTGTAGAGTTAGTATAACTGTATTCAAAGACCGGGATAGTATCACTGCCCAAAGTTTGGCTTCCCTTTCTATAAGAGAGACTTTGTCTGGGCCCATTGCACCAGAAGTTTGAGATGCACAGATTGAAGCCTCAATCTCCTCTGTGGAGGGCGGGCTATAACTAGCAGTTACAAACTCACAACCTGCTGGGAGGTCTCCAGTACAGGATTCAACGCTTGGATTATTCACATATAATTCCATGAGAAAATTGCCCCATATATTCTCTTTGATGGGAGAGGGGAGGGATCTCACTCTTGATCCACAACAGTCAGCAATAATTTCCTCAATTATTCTTGTAGTTTTCCTACATGCGGCTTTTCCTAAATCAGTCCATTTATTTTCCGAATTCTGATAGTTTCAACCAATATTTAAAACCACTTATTCTTCTATTCAGAAGGGCTATCAATCTATCTCTTTCCTTAGAAAAAAAGATACATTGAATTCAAATCAATCTATTTATTACTATATTCATAGAGGAGAGGAAAGTACAAAAGTTTGAGATAATTTAGTATAGATCTGATAATCTTTAACTAATTATCTCAATCCATCAGTCCCATTTGTAGGGCTCACAGCTACATCCAAGGAGGTGCCCTAGTGCTAGAGGAAAATATCACCTGCACAATCATCATAAACGAGGCTAACGGATACCTCAACAGGAATCAAAACGTATGATTTTTAAGGACTTTCTAAAATGAGTTTCAGATGGGCTGCTTCTCAGATGAAGAGGAAGTGCATTCCACAGCTTAGAAGCAATGAATATGAATGATCTGCCTCCTCTTCTGGCCCTGTGGATACGAGGGACCTGAAAAAGTTTGAGATAATTGGATCTCAGTGATCTCTCCTGAAAATAAGGTTTGAAATGACTCCTGAGATAAAAGGGGCCCGCTTGATTGTAGGTCCTAAAGGCCAGGATCAGTGCTTTAAAATGGATACTGTTGTTGACAGGAGGCCAATGAAAGTCACGTAGATGACCCAACACTGAGATCCAAAGAGGGATCTTGAGAATCAGCTGGGTATCAGAGTTCTGAATAGTTTGAAGGTGCTGAATCAGGAAGGCCGGTGTCAGGAATCCCCAAGGTGCCTCCTGCGTTATCTGTCAGCATCCCCATGGATTAGGGTTAAATCATATCTCTGTTCTTGGTTAAACCTTCATGTTTCTAAGTAAACATAATGTGCTGTGTTACACAATTGGTTTTATCAATGCTTGTTTTACCAATGCTTGCTTGCTAATGTGAGCATGTGTAGACATGTGCTTCTAATTGGGTGTGGTGTAGACATGTGCTTATAATTGAGTGTGGTGACTCATCCACATGTGGAAACTCAACTGCTTTCCTGATTGGCTATAAAAAGCAGAGTGAAGCATGCCTCCCTGCTTGGCTTTGTTTTGCTTCCTGATCTCAGCATCTGATTTGGCAGTCCAGCCCCTGCTGTCATCATCGTATTCAGGACTTTTGAGGCAATTCTTTTTTTCGTTTCTGTACCAGCTGACACCAGGCATTCCTCCAGCACTCCAGAAAAGACTGCAGCTAAGTGACTAGTATTCTCCAGGGAGTTTGTTCATTGAGCGCCGCACTTTCCTAGAACAGCTGGTGTATTTCAGACCTTGTATTTTGGCAGAGTGCTTATCTTGAAGAGACAAACGCATTTCTGAACATTCTGCATTATTATTGTAGTTACTTGCCTAAATGTGCTTCAGGAAATCTGCTTGAGCTCAAGTACTACAAAAAGTGACAGTGCAATTTTAAAAGAACATTAACGTAACTTTTCTTTCCCTAATAGCATAACTTGGATTTAAATTGTGTCATTCATGCCTGTGTTTCAGGTTTGAGGAATTTGCTTTTGAAGGGTTTTTCACACACACAGTGAAACCAAAACAAACTGAGCCACCCTAACTGTTTAAACCCAGAGTGGACATTTGCATTTCTTGGACTGTTTTTGTTCCTTTTAGTTTAACCCTATGCATACAGGAAAGTTATACGTGATATAATTAATGCCCTTGTTTGTCTTTCTTGTGCATGATAAGTGCAACCACAGTTCTAATTGTAGTGTGCAACAGTAGATCTTTGTGAAGCCAGCCTTAGTGTCGCAGTACTTATTATTATGGTACCCAGTTTGGGGTTATGGTAATGCAGTGTTAGTAATTGTGCCAACAGTTATTATTATCCAAGAAAAGTGCTGGTGCACCCCAGTGTTCTTCTACCGCTCCCGTGCCCATATTAGAAAGAGAGATTCAGTCTCAAGGAAGTTGAGTGCACTAACTCTACTATCACTCTGTCAACAACGACCTACCCCCGAAGGTACAGGGTGCCTGGCTGGACTGGCAAGACGTGGCAGTGTTTTGTCTCTTTCTCTTCCACTCCCCCTTTCCTTTTGGGACACCTGCCAGAGGTTTCTGTGTCCACCAGGAAGTGCTGAGAGGTGTTCCAGGAGGTCGGGCATACCATCTCCCCTGCAGACATCCCGCTTTTCAGGTGAGTGGCCCCATCACGACATAAAGCCAAGCCACAACATACAGGGCTGCCTGGCTGATGGATTCCTCAATGGGTACTTTCAAAGGTTTAGCACAGGCTTTACCAGCTGATTAGGATGCTCAATCTTTATTAGATTTAACTAGGGCCCTGGTGGGATTACAGAAGGAAGTTCTTTCCTTGAAGCAAGAGAACCTGGAGTTGCACACTGAACTACAGCGGTATAAACCACAAGACACCCCCTGGGGAGGAGTCAAACTAAAACAAAGATCTCCAGTACTACAGGCCCCTCGGTTTGACCCATCTAATCATGTTCCTAGACCCGATTCAGGCCCGACGACTTCCACCACACAACCCATGCAGGTAATGGTCAAAACACCAACCCCTGTGCCCTTAGCTCCTCCAGAAATGTTTTTTGGAGATAGTGCCAAGTTCAACAATTTTCTTAACCAGTGACAGCTACAGTTTTTGTGTTGGGCAGCTGCATTCCCCAACGATGCTGCAAAGGTAGCTTTTATTATCTCTTATTTGGGAGGCAATGCAGCTAATTGGTCTATTCCGCTGGTGGAGCGCAATGACCCTATACTGTATGATTTCAACCGGTTCAAGGAAGCCTTGCGGAAACTGTTTGCCAAACACCTCTTCATGCAAGCCAGTGACAATGAATTGCTGAATTTGCTCTGGGAAAACAAGGATCTACTGTCCTATATCACCTCTTTCAATCAGTTGGTGGCAGAGACTGAGTGGCCCGAGGAGAAGAGGACCTCCCTCTTCTACCGTGGCCTTCGGGACGATCTCAAGGATGTTCTGCCCAAATTGTGGAACCTCCTACAGAGTGTTTTGAGTTCATTGACCTGGTGGTACGATTGGATCACCGCTTGAGTGAATTTAAGGGAGGAATATTCTGGGGTGATACACGCTTAGTGGTGCTCAAAACTGAGAAAAAGGAGTCCACCATTCCCACTCATGATACACCTGAGCCCATGCGAATTGGCAGTGTGCAGGGCCCACTATCTAAGGAAGAGAAAGAACATAGGAAAAAATTGAAACTGTGTTTATACTGCGGTACGGCATGGCATTTTGCTCGGGAATGTCCTAACAAGCCTACTTGTCAACACCAGGGCAGTGCGCGCTGTATTGGCGACTAGTTCAATCCTGAAGACTTATTTTTAATGTGCTTACAAATGCTGGTCATTTGCAATGTATTGCTGCATGCTTTCAGAGTGTGTTAGGGTGTAGTCCCTTTCCAGGGCCTTCTAGAGGCTTTCCCTGCAACATGCCTGGGTGTGGTTGTGGGCTGGGCCAAGACTCTATAAAAAGGAGCCAGCCAAGCTCCAAGTGCTCACTATTCAGAGGTCCCGGTGCAGAGCAGCAGCTACTTCCTGAGCTCCTGTCCCGGTGGCCTATTTGATCTTCCAGACATCTGACTTTCATTCTTCATTTGGAGATCCTTGTTCTGGGCGGTAAGACGGTGGTTGGGCTGGCCTCCCGACGCCGTTATCGAGAATTCTCATGTTCTTGGGCCTAATTCTTTTATGATTTGACAGAGTACTTTGCGCGTGTGAAATATGCGCTTGAGTGTTTGTGACATTTGCAGGGTGACTTGCGAATCGGCAAGACGCGCGATTCGTTTCATGATACTTTAATCTTGTTAATTATTGCGCGCTACCATTTCTTGACATTTACATGGTGGCTTTAGAATCAGCAAGACGCGCAATTCGTTTTATGGTGTTTTAACTTAGTTGTTCATTACGCGCTACAATTTCTTGACATTTACATGGTGGCTTAAGAATCGGCAATACGCGCGATTCGCTTTATGGTGTTTTAACTTTGTTGTTCATTGCTCGCTACCATTTCTTGACATTTACATGGTGGCTTAAGAATCGGCAAAAGAAGTGCAATTCGTTTCATTGTACTTTGATCTTGTTATTCATTGTGAGCTGTTATTTCTTGGCATTTACATTGTGGTTCACGAATCAGCAAGACGCACGATTCTCTCCTCGAGTTTAATTCATGTTGTTTATTGTATGCCACTATTCTAAGATATTTATCATGTAATATTCGAGTTGACAAGTTATGTGATTTGTTTTTCCTGAATCCATATTGTGTTGTTCATGGTGCACAATCCTTTTATGATGTTTACTATATATATATATAAATCTACAATATGTGCAATTTGTGTTGAAACATTTTAAGAGTACACAGAAGATCAGAGTGTCTAGATGCAATATTGTATGGTCCTAGTATGCATTCTCAAAAAAGGATTTATATGACTGGTTTAAAATTTAGTCAGAACGTTTTTCTGATTCTCATGTAAAGGAAAGTACTTGAATAAGAAAGTTTTCATTTAATCCATCTTGATTCCCTTACAGGTATCCGGCCATCTTGAAACTAAGTCATTTTAAACTTAATTCTTAGATTGTTCATGTTTTCAGGATGACTATGCTTAGAATCATAGTCTAGTATAGATTTCAGGAGATATAATTTTCATATTGTGTGTTCTAACCTTTTTCTTGCTACAGGTCTCCTTCCCAGCTGTTTCCCTTCCTAATCCCCTCTTCCCCTCTTGATCTCTCTTAGCCTCTGTGATTTATCTATCAGAGTCTTGGAGCTGTTCAGTGGTGGACGTGTTGCGAACGTGCACAGACCCCGAGGATCTGGTGTCTCTGACAGAATAGTGAGCCCACAAATTATTATCCTCCTGGTTTGTGTATGTTCTCAGCATGACCACGCTGGACGAGTTAGTCAAGGCTATCACACAGCTCAAGGCAGAGGTGGTATCATCCAAAGAATTGACAACTAGCTTAGCTGAGAGAGTGAGTCAGTTGCAAGATAAGGTAGAGAAGAAGGAACAAAGTCCCACAGGTGTGTCCTGGCCAGGTACTTCTTCTCAGGCGTCTGGAAGTAATCCGACAAACATTTCCCTAAATGTTCCTTCTGCAATTCCTTTAGCTCCCCCAGGATGTTTCTCAGGTGACCCTTTGAAAGCGCAATCTTTCCTGGTTCAAGTGGGACTACACTTCACCTGCAGACCACATACTTTCCCTGATGCCCAGTCCAAAGTAGCTTTCTTGTTATCATATTTGGCTGGGGATGCAGCTACTTGGGCAATTCCTCTTGTGCGTAAAAATAGTCCCTTGTTGTACAACTGGAGAAATTTTGTTTGTGAGTTTGAGAGAGTTTTTGATCGTAGAACTGTAACACAGTCAGCAGATCGTGAATTATTAGATTTACGCCAAGGGAATCAAGACCTAGTGTCGTATTTAGCCAACTTTAACCGGCTGGTTGCTGAGACATCCTGGCCTGAAGAAAAACAAGCGGTCTTGTTTTACAAAGGACTCAAAGAGGAACTAAAAGATATCTTAGCGCAAATTGACCCACAACCTACAGACTGTCAAGAATTAATAAACCTTGTCTTGAGGCTTGATCATCGTTTAGCAGAACGTAAAGGAATGCGCAATAAGATTGAAAAATATTCATGGCGTGTTCATGATAACAGAGACTCAAGTACTCCGAAAAAGAGAACGCCGGAACCAATGGAAATTGGAACCATCAGAAGACCTTTGACCAAAGATGAAAAGGACCTATGCAGAAAAAATGGACAATGTCTTTTTTGTGGGCGGAAGGGTCATTTTGCCAAAGATTGTCCAATCAAACCAAAAACAAGCAAGGTCCAGTTCAGAAGGTAGCAGCCAATGCACTAGTCGAGTTGAAAAACTAAAACACCCAAGATACAGAGAAAGGTCGCTCTTGGGTGTCACCGTGGACCCTTCACAATCTAGACATCTTAAACTGGAAATAAGAGTTCAGGTCAAGAAAAAGATCTATTTCAAAAAGGCTCTAGTCGATTCTGGGGCTACTGGGAACTTTGTTGATGTCCAATTGGTTCGTGCATGGGGGATCCCATGTATTGAAAAGAAGACCCCAGAAATCATCCAGGCAGTCGATGGAAAACTCTTGACTGGAGGTCCAGTAACTCTTCAGACTATCCCCTTGTCAATGATTTGTGAAGATAAGAATCAAAGAAAGAAACATAAAGAGAAAATAATTATTGACGTGATCCATGCTCCCCAATATGGGATTATCCTCTGCTTGCCATAGTTAACTCATCACAATCCAGAGATCAATTGGGCAGAACGAAAAATTGTGTTCTCATCTGCGCTATGTGATGAACAATGTCTCCAAAAGATTCAAGTACCAAAGGTTTGTAACTCTTACATAGCTACTGCTGCGGAGAAAGAAATTCAGCTGCCCAAACAATATTCATTTTACAAAGATGTATTTGATGAGAAAGGAGCAGAGACTCTACCTCCTCATAGATCTTATGACTGTCAAATTGATCTAGCCCCAGGTGCGATACTTCCCAACTGTCGTGTATATGCCCTGTCAGAACATGAAAATCAACATTTACGAAAATACCTAGATCAAGTTTTGGAGAATGGCTTCATTTGCCCCTCTAAGTCTCCTGCAGCTTCGCCTTTATTTTTTTTTTTCAAAAACTAATGGATAACTTTGAACTTGCATCAACTACAGGGGTTTGAACAAAGTCACCATCAAGAATAAATATCCTTTACCCCTAATTCCGGTATTATTGGAACAAGCAAAGAGAGCAAAAATCTACACGAAGATTGACCTTCGAGGTGCTTATCATTTGGTCAGAATGAGAGAGGGTGACGAATGGAAAACAGCGTTCAAGACAAGATATGGCCTTTTTTAATACATCGTCATGCCTTGTGGTCTGTGTAATGCTCCAGCAGCATTTCAATTTTTCTTGAATGACGTTCTTAGAGAGTACCTCGACATATTTACCATAGTCTACATCGATGACATTTTGATCTACTCTGACAATGAAAACGAACATGTCCAACATGTCAAGAAAATTCTTGCAGCCCTTCGAAAGCACCATTTACATTGCAAACTGACCAAGTGTGAGTTTCATGTTACCACAGTTGAGTTTTTAGGGGTTATTCTTACCCCTCAAGGTATGGTGATGGCAGAAAAGAAAGTAAAAGCCACATCTGATTGGCCCATCCCAAAGACTGTTCGTGATGTACAATGTTTCCTGGGGTTTGCAAATTTTTACCGGAGATTCATAAATCATTTCTCCCAGACAGTGGCTCCAATCACTAAGCTACTAAGAAAGAAAGAAAAGTTTGTATGGTCCCCAGAAGCTGATCAAGCCTTCTTGACTTTGAAGAAAGCTTTCTCCACTGCCCCAGTCTTGACTCATCCTGATGCGAATCGACCTTTCATAGTGGAAGCTGATTCTTCAGATGTAGCAATAGGAGCCATCTTATCACAACGAAATAAAGACACAGGTCAATTTCATCCTGTAGCATATATATCTCGGAAGTTGAACGAAGCCGAACAGAACTATGTCATTGCTGAAAAAGAGCTTCTGGCGATTCGTGACACCTTTAAAGAATGGAGACATCATTTGTTGGGTGCCAAATACACTGTCATAGTATATACTGATCATCGTAATCTTCAATTCATGAGTTCCGCCAGACTTTTGACCCCTCGGCAATTACGCTGGATGCTGTTTTTTGCCTAATTTGATTTTGTAGTAACCTTCCGGCCTGGTAAAGATAATCGCAAAGCTGACGCCTTGTCCCATCAAGAGTCTACCACGTTGCCTGCATTTCAAGCCTCCAGAGCTATCACTGCTCCTGACAAGGTTCTATGTATCATAAAAACTGAAGAAATTCGCAAATCTTTCACTGTTGAAAAATGGCAAACATGGGCCCAAGCAGATCCCAAAAGGTCAATCAAGCAAGGACTACCCTTTCAGGACGCTCGTTTGTTCGTACCCACTACCAAACTTCGCAAGATAGTGTTTCATTGGTTGCATGTTATACCGACGGCAGGTCACCCAGGTACTCCTAAAACTCTTGAACTGATCCAACGCTATTTTTGGTGGCCTACCCTAACAAAAGATGTAAAAGCAATGGTAAACAACTGCGAAGTTTGTGCTCGCATTAAAACAAGTCATTCAAAACCAAAAGGGTTGTTACATCCACTTCCAACCCCAAGTCGTCCATGGGAGCACATTTCTTTAGACTTTATTACTGGTCTGCCAGTGGTTCAACAGCATTCAGTAATTCTGGTGGTAGTAGATAGTCTCACGAAATATGGACATTTCATTGCCTGTAAAAAATTGCCCACTTCTAGTGAACTGGCAACTATTTTACTGAACAGAGTGGTTCGTTATCATGGACTGCCAAAAGTTATCCTCTCCGATCGGGGATCGCAATTTGCCTCCAATTTCTGGAAGACATGGTGTAAAACACTCCAAGTGACATCTACGCTGTCTACTAGTCACCATCCTCAAACAGATGGTCAAACGGAGAGACTAAATCTGATTTTGAAACAATACCTACGTGCCTAGGCTGCCTTCATTCTTGGACATCTATGCTCTGGTTAGCTGAGTTAGCTTACAATAACTCATTCCACACTTCTATTGGCGTTACACTTTTTTTTGGTTTATTTAGCTATCATCCTGACACCCTGCCCATCACAATTCCTCAAGAAAGTTCTCTTACTCCAGCTGTGTCAGAAACCATTCAGCATTTGCATCAAACCCAGAAACTGATTCAACAGCATTTAGAAAAAGCCAAACAAAAATACAAAAGGCATTATGACAAGAAACATTGTGAGGGACCACAATATCAACCAGGTGACAAAGTGCGGCTTTCCACAAAACATATAGGGGCTCATTCCAACCCCGGCGGGCGGAGACCGCCAGAAGACCGCACCGCGGTCAAATGACCGCGACGGTCATTCTGACTTTCCCGCTGGGCGGGCGACCGCCAAAAGGCCGCCCGCCCGCCCAGCGGGAAAGCCCCAGCAACGATGAAGCCGGCTCCGAATGGAGCCGGCGGAGTTGCTGGTGTGCGACGGGTGCAGTGGCACCCGTCTCGATTTTCAGTGTCTGCTAGGCAGACACTGAAAATCTTCATGGGGCCCTGTTAGGTGGCCCCTGCACTGCTCATGCCAGTGGCATGGGCAGGGCAGGGGCCCCCAGGGGCCCCACGACACCAGTTCCCACCATCCTGGTTCTGGCGGTGTAAACCGCCAGAACCAGGCTGGCAGGAAGGGGGTCGGAATCCCCATGGCGGCGCTGCTTGCAGCGCTGCCATGGAGGATTCCCTGGGGCAGGGGAAAACCGGCGGGAAACCGCCGGTTCCCCTTTTCTGACCGCGGCTTTACCGCCGTGGTCAGAATTGCCCCGGAAGCACCGCCAGCCAGTTGGCGGTGCTTCCGCTGCCCTCTGCCCTGGCGGTTACAAACCGCCAGGGTCAGAATGAGGGCCATAGACTTCAAGAAGAAGCACATGTTTAATCCCAAAGTTATATGTCCTTACACAGTCCTTCAGCAAATCAATCCGGTAACCTATAAACTACAATTGCCCAGATCCTTACGGATTCATCCAGTGTTCCACACTTCCCTTTTGAAAAGGGCAGTCCAAAAGGTCCACCCTCATCCAGCTCCTGTTCTAGTACAGGGAGAAGAAGAATATGAAGTTAAGAAAGTGTTGGATTCTAAACTACGAGGGCGTAATCTATGGTACTTAATCTCATGGAAAGGTTATGGTCCTGAAAGTAACTCATGGGTTTCCGCATCTGATGTTCATGCTCCAGTACTTGTGAGACGCTTTCATCGTCTTAATCCAGGCAAACCAGGCTCTAGAGTGCGTGTGGGAGAGGGGAGTACTGTCAACACCAGGGCAGTGCGCGCTCTATTGGCGACTAGAATGCAAAAACCCAGCACTCTCAAAACAATGTAATTTATGCATTGTGCTGATATGTTGTTGTTTAACCTTTTGCATTGCAGAGTTCAATCCTGAAGACTTATTTTTAATGTGCTTACAAATGCTGTTCATTTGCAATGTATTGCTGCAGGCTTTCAGAGTGTGTTAGGGTGTGGTCCCTTTCCAGGGCTTCTAGAGGCTTTCCCTGCAACATGCCTGGGTGTGGTTGTGGGCTGGGCCAAAACTCTATAAAAAGGAGCCAGCCCAGCTCCAAGTGCTCACTATTCAGAGGTCCCGGTGCAGAGCAGCAGCTACTTCCTGAGCTCCTGTCCCAGTGGCCTTTTTGATCTTCCAGACATCTGACTTTCATTCTTCATTTGGAGATCCTTGTTCTGGGCGGTAAGACGGTGGTTGGGCTGGCCTCCCGACGCCGTTATCGAGAACTCTCATGTTCTTGGGCCTAATTCTTTTATGATATGACAGAGTACTTTGCGCGTGTGAAATATGCGCTTGAGAGTTTGCGACATTCGTAGGGTGACTTGCGAATCGGCAAGACGCGCGATTCGTTTCATGATAATTTAATCTTGTTAATTATTGTGCGCTAGCATTTCTTGACATTTACATGGTGGCTTAAGAATCGGCAAGACGCTCGATTTGTTTTATGGTGTTTTAACTTTGTTGTTCATTGCGCGCTACCATTTCTTGACATTTACATGGTGGCTTAAGAATCGGCAAAAGACACGCGATTCGTTTCATTGTACTTTGATCTTGTTATTCATTGTGAGCTGTTATTTCTTGGCATTTACATTGTGGTTTATGAATCGGCAAGACGCACAATTCTCTCCTCGAGTTTAATTCATGTTGTTTATTATATGCCACTATTCTAAGATATTTATCATGTAATATTCGAGTTGACAAGTTATGTGATTTGTTTTTCCTGAATCCATATTGTGTTGATCATGGTGCACAATCCTTTTATGATGTTTACTATATATATATATAAATCTACAATATGTGCAATTTGTGTTGAAACATTTTAAGAGTACACAGAAGATCAGAGTGTCTAGATGCAATATTGTATGGTCCTAGTATGCATTCTCAAAAAATGATTTATATGACTGGTTTAAAATTTAGTCAGAACGTTTTTCTGATTCTCATGTAAAGGAAAGTACTTGAATAAGAAAGTTTTCATTTAATACATCTTGATTCCCTTACAGGTATTCGGCCATCTTGAAACTTAGTCATTTTAAACTTAATTCTTAGATTGTTCATGTTTTCAGAATGACTATGCTTAGAATCATAGTCTAGTATTGATTTTCAGGAGAGATAATTTTCATATTGTGTGTTCTAACCTTTTTCTTACTACAGGTCTCCTTCCCAGCTGTTTCCCTTCCTAATCCCCTATTTCCTTCTTGAACTGTCTTAGCCTCTGTGATTTATCTATCAGAGTCTTGGAGCTGTTCAGTGGTGGACGTGTTGGGAACGTGCGCAGACCCCGAGGATCTGGTGACTCTGACACTACTGTTCCAAAGAAAGCCATCAGAGCGGTAATAGGGCCTGAATTCTCTCTTCCTGACCAGGTGGAAAACTATATGGCTCGATAACTTCCGAGTCCATTTTATTGAGCGCTTCTTTCAATATGGTCTCACTTCTTCTGGCTAATTCCACTAGTCCAGTACCTCGACACCTAACTCTTATTGTGACATTAGTGTTGTCCCCTCAGGTTCTTAAGGTCATTCCCATATTGCTTGACTCTGGGGCTACCGGAAACTACCTAGACTTGGGTTTGGCTAAAACCCTAAATATTACAACTGTCAGAAAAGACGTCCCTGAACCAGTCAGAGCCGTGGATGGCTCAGAATTGTCCTCCTGGCTTATCGTTTATCAAACAACACCCTTGTCCATGCTTTGTGCAAACAACCATACAGAACAAATTTAGTTTGACCTCAGAGATACCCCAGTATTTGGAGCCATTTTGGGGATACCCTGGCTTAAGTTGCACAATCCCAAAATTGACTGGGCAGCAAGGACAGTGACATTAAACTCTAAACACTGGCACTCCTGTTACCAAGAGAAATCATTACCAGTGACACCCTTGTATTGTGGGTCCACACATAGTACAGCTATCAAGCCGGACGACACACTGGCCACTCCTGCACCGTATAAAGACTTCCATGATGTCTTTATTGAACAGAAGGCCACCCAGCTGCCACCACATAGGTCATACGATTGTCGTATATACTTGATTCCAGGGGCAACGCTACCATGTAGTAGGGTGTATGCTCTTTCTGAGCCTGAGAATCGATACCTGTGAGACTACCTGGATGATCTATTGGCTAAGGGTTTCATTCGTCATTCAACTTCACCAGTATCGTCATCTTTGTTCTCCATGCCCAAGAAGAATCGCAAACTGTGCGCCTGTATAGATTATCGCACAGTGAACAAAGGGACCATAAAAAATCGGTATCCACTTCAGTTGATCCCGGTACTTTTAGATCAGGTACGTCAGTCGAACATTTATACTAAACTCGCCCTACGGGGTGCCTATCACTTGATCCGAGTGATGAAGGGGGATGAGTGGAAGATGGCGTTCTGAACTAAATTCGGACTCTTCGAGTACACAGTGATGCCCTTCGGGTTGTGTAACGCTACTGCAGCGTTTCAATTTTTCATCAATGAAGTTCTGCAGGAGTTTCTAGATATCTGTGTAGTGGTATACATAGACGACATTTTGATCTATTTGTCTTCCACTGAGGAACATATAGGGCATGTAAGAGTGGTTTTCCAACGGCTTTGTGAGCATCATCTCTTCACCAAGCTGGAAAAATGTGTTTTTCACGCTACAACTGTAGAATTCCTGAGATATGTGATCACTCCCGATGGAATTTCCATGGATAGGTCCAAGGTACAGGCCATCCTGGATTGGGTTGCCCCAAGATCCATCAAGGAAGTGCAACAGTTTTTGGGCTTCGCAAATTTTGATCGGAGATTTATACCCCACTTTTCTACCGTGGTATCTCCCATAACTCGTCTCCTATGATAGGGTGCTAAGCTCCTCTGGGATGCAGAAGCTGAGAATGCCTTCCAACATCTTAAAAACACATTCACTGAAGCACCCATTCTCCATCATCCCGACCCGGCTCAGCCATTTTTCGTGGAAGCAGACGCTTCCTAAATGGCAGTAGGTGGTGACTTGTCCCAATGAGATCCTGATTCTGGGCATTTCCATCCAGTAGCTTACTTCTCAAACAAATTGCTACCCGCAGAGAAAAATTACACGGTGGCGGAGCGGGAACTTCTGGCCATCAAGCTTGCCTTCCAGGAATGGCGTCACCACCTACCAAGAGCTAGACACACTGTAACTATTTACACAGATCACAGTAATTTACAGTTTTTTCAAGAGACCAAGGCCTTGACACCTCGTCAAATATGCTGGCTTCAAATTCTTTAACAAGTTTGACTTCGTAATCACCTATAGGCCCAGTACTACACAACAAAAGGCAGACACATTGTATAGGATGGGTTTCTCCTCTGATGTTGCACTAGAACAGGTCAGAAGCATTATACCCTCAGAAAAAATTGTGGCTGTGTGCACTTCCCAAGAGTTCCTTGAGAAAATACGGGTAGCTCAACACAAGGTTCCCTGTTCAACTGATGTGTATGAAAAAGAGGGTTTACTATGCCATGCTGATCAGTTGTACGTCCCTGCCAAAGAATTACGGGATACAGTGTTACATTGAGGACATGATTCTGTCCTCGCAGGTCACCTGGGTGAGAAAAAGATGTTAGATCTCTGTCAAAGATGGTTGTGGTGGCCCACACATGTGCAGAATGTCAGAAGCTACATCCAGACTTGTTCCACCTGTATTTGTGCTAAAACCTAACATACTCCAGCCACAGGATTGTTACTTCCCATGCCAATTCCGGTGGCCCCATGGCATACCATTATTATGGATTTTATTTCTAATCTCCCAGCTTCCAATGGACACACTGTCATATGGGTAGTTGTAGATTACCTAACTAAAATGGCTCATTTTGTTCCATGAAAATGCCTCCCTACGGCTTCCAAGCTCTCTGATTTGTTTGTCCAACACATTGTATGGCGTCATGGGTTGCCCACCACAATTGTTTCTGATCGTGACCCCTAATTTATATCACGGTTTTGGCGTAGCTTCTGTTCCTCTGTTGGTATGGACGTCCACCTGTCCTCTGCATATCATCCACAAACGGATGGGCATGCCAACCAATCGTTGGAGCAAATCCTGAGATGTTATATTGACACATGGTCTACTGAGTGGGATAAAGCTTTACCTCTTGTTGAATTTGTATATAACAACAGTGTCCACATGGCTACAGGAGTATCCCCATTTTACTGTTTGTTTGGTCTGCACCCAAGAATGCTACCTATAACTGGGTACCAAACATCCACAAGAGTCCCATCAGTACAGAAACACCATAAAGAGTTACAGGAGGTTCAAAAACAAGTACAACACCATTTAAAACTCTACCAAGCTCAAGTAAAAAAACAAGCAGACAAAAGAAGGAGACCTGCTCCCTCTTATCAGAGAGGAGATCAGGTGTGGCTCTCATCAAAAAACTCCATCTTACAGGATGCAGAAAATTAAACCCCCGATTTGTAGGCCCCTTTCCTATTGCCAAAATCATCAATCCTGTGGTAGTAGAACTGACATTGGCAGATGATTTCAAGGTACACCCCGTGTTTGATGTGTTGTTACTCCGTCCTTATTCCCCTGATGCCCGCGATGCCCCACCACCTCCTCCGGTGAAAGGTCACGGGCAATGGGAATTTGAAGTGTCCAAGATTCTTGACTCCAGGTGCATCCATGGTGTTCTACACTATTTATTGGCTTGGAAAAGCTATGGGCCTGCGGACTATTCCTGTGAAGCTGCTTCCACAGTTCATGCTCCACGTTTTACTAAAAAATTCCATCTCCTGCACCCTTCCAAGCCCTGCCCTTTGACAGGGTCCTTGGTGGGGAGGACTGTCAGGAATCCCCAAGGTGCCTCCTGCGTTATCTATCAGCATCCCTAGGGATTAGGGTTAAACCATATCTCTGTTCTTGGTTAAACCTTCATGTTTCTAAGTAAACATAATGTGCTGTTTTACACAATTGGTTTTATCAATGCTTGTTTTACCAAAGCTTGTTTGCTAATGTGAGCAGGTGTAGACATGTGCTTATAATTGGGTGTGGTGTAGACATGTGCTTCTAACTGAGTGTGGTGACTCATCCACATGTGGAAACTCAACTGCTTTCCTGATTGGCTATAAATAGCAGAGTGAAGCATGCCTCCCTACTTGGCTTTGTTTTGCTTCCTGATCTCAGCATCTGATTTGGCAGTCTAGCCCCTGCTGTCATCATCGTATTCAGGACTTTTGAGGCAATTTTTTTCTTTGTTTCTGTACCAGCTGACACCAGGCATTCCTCCAGCACTCCGGAAAAGACTGCAGCCAAGTGACTAGTATTCTCCAGGGAGTTTGTTCATTGAGCGCCGCACTTTCCTAGAACATCTGGTGTATTTCAGACCTCGTATTTTGGCAGAGTGCTTATCTTGAAGAGACAAACGCATTTCTGAACATTCTGCATTATTATTGTAGTTACTTGCCTAAATGTGCTTCAGGAAATCTGCTTGAGCTCAAGTACTACAAAAAGTGACAGTGCAATTTTAAAAGAACATTCACGTAACTTTTCTTTCCCTAATGGCATAACTTGGATTTAAATTGTGTCATTCATGCCTGTGTTTCAGGTTTGAGGAATTTTCTTTTGAAGGGTTTTTCACACACACAGTGAAACCAAAACAAACTGTGCCACCCTAACTGTTTAAACCCAGAGTGGACATTTGCATTTCTTGGATTGTTTTTGTTCCTTTTAGTTTAACCCCATGCATGCAGGAAAGTTATATGTGATATAATTAATGCCCTTGTTTGTCTTTCTTGTGCATGATAAGTGCAACCACAGTTCTAATTGTAGTGTGCAACAGTAGATCTCTGTGAAGCCAGCCTTAGTGTTGCAGTACTTATTGTTATGGTACTCAGTTTGGGGTTTTGGTAATGCAGTGTTAGTAATTGTGCCAACAGTTATTATTATCCAAGAAAGTTGCTGGAGCATCCCGGTGTTCTTCTACCGCTCCCATGCCCATATTAGAAAGAGAGATTCAGGGGGTCATTCTGACCCTGGCGGCCGGTGGCCGCCAGGGCCACCGACCACGGGAGCACCGCCAACAGGCTGGCGGTGCTCCCACGAGCATTCTGACCGCGGCGGTTCAGCCGCGGTCAGAAGCGGAAAGTCGGCGGTCTCCCGCCGACTTTCCGCTGCTCGGGGGAATCCTCCATGGCGGCGGAGCACGCTCCGCCGCCATGGGGATTCTGACACCCCCTACCACCATCCTGTTCCTGGCGGGTCTCCCGCCAGGAACAGGATGGCGGTAGGGGGTGCCGCGGGGCCTCTGGGGGCCCCTGCAGTGCCCAATGGCATGGGCACTGCAGGGGCCCCCGTAAGAGGGCCCCACTGTGTATTTCAGTGTCTGCAATGCAGACACTGAAATACGCGACGGGTCCAAACTGCACCCGTCGCACATACCCACTCCGCCGGCTCCATTCGGTCCATCTTCATGCATCAAGCCCTTCTCCTTGGCAGAGATTCCTCTTGACCCAGAAGTAATTTAAAGTTTTTGGGGTCAGAAGTCCAATACTTGTACTAATTTCTGCCTTTGAAGTAGGCAAATTTCAAAGGAAAGTCTTTGCAGTGCACAAGACCCTGCCTCTCACGCTCCTGGCCCCAGACACGCTACAGCGGTTTGGGGAGTGTATTGTGTAAGGACAGGCACAGCCCTATTCAAAATTGCTTGAGATGGGCCACGGTATAATCCTCCAATTTCTACAGCACAAACACCACTTTTGCAAAAACTGCTGATGGTGCGCCTGACTAAGACATGTTTGTGGACAAGGTTCAATAAAGGTGCAAAGTGTCAAAAGGCAGAGAGATTCCAAAAAGGACAAAAAGAAAAGCAAAAGAAATCTAAGAGAAAAATCAGTATGTGGTTGTATAATGGTCTGTAATAAAACAGTAATGTACACCAATCACTGTATGTCAACTATGAATTCAAGTCCTATCCTCACCGCTGATCACCAATGTTAGAAATGGGGTTTTGGTTGGCAGTCACTTTGCATTCTGTCCAAGCAGGGACCCTCACTCTAGTCAGGGTATGGGAGATATACACCAAGGATAACTCCTGCTCACCCCCTTGGTATATTTGCCCAAGCAGTCAGGCTTATCTCAGAGGCAATGTTTAAAGTATTTGTACCAACACACTCAGTAACACAGTGAAAACACTACAAAAGAACTCCACACCGGTTTAGAAAAATAGCCAATATTTATCTAAATCAAACAAGACAAAATTACAAAAATCCAACATACACAAGCAAAGATGTGAATTTGTAAAGTAAAAAGAGTCTGAATCCATAGAAATCAATGCATGTGTTGTTTAAGCAAAAAGTACATGGTATGCGTGAAAAATTAAGCCACACAGGCGAGCGTGCGCCAGAAAAGCAAGCAATACTTCAATTCCTTACTCGCTAGTGAGGTCGTGGGTCAATTCTTTCTCAGTCAGGCAAGCGATACGTCGTCTCCAGGCCAGCAGCCTCGGGTCAGTACGGTGATGCTGAAGATTTTGACACCCAGGGACGATGCATGGAAAATTAGGATGCATGGCAGCAATGAATCCGAGCTGAGATGGCGATGCGTTGATTTCACCAGTGCTGCTTTGATTTTTCAGCTGCGGTAAAGATGCTGTGTTGATTTTTCTGGCTGCGGTGCGTAGATCTTTTCTCTGGTTCTGCCAGCTTCTCCATCCAGGGGTCCAGGAACTGGATGTGACACCACTTGGCAAGTCAGGGGGTCTCAGCAAGAGAGCTCAGGTGCTGTCCGTTGTAGTCTTTGATGTCTCTGAGACTTCTTAACAGGAGGCAGGCACAATCCATGCCCTTGGAGAATCTTCACGAGCAGGATACACAGCAAAGTCAAGTCTTTGTCCTCTCTAAGGCAGAAGCAGCAACTGCAGGCCAACCTAGCAAAGCACACACAGCAAAGGGGCAGTACTCCTCCTCACAGCTCTTCAGCTCTTCTCCTTGGCAGATGTTCTAGAAGTGTTCTAAAATCCTGGGGTTTGGGGTCCACTACTTATTCTCATGTCTGCCTTTGAAGTAGGCAAACTTCAAAGGAAAGATTCTGTTGTTCACAAGATCCTGTCTGTCCAGGCCTGGCACCAAATACTCTCCAGGGGGTTGGAGTCTGCATTGTGTGAGGACAGGCATAGCCCTTTCAGGTGCAGGTGTCGGCTCATCCCACAACTCCAGCACAGAAAGACCCATTAGGATATGCAGGACAGAACTTAGCTCCCTTTGTGTTACTGTCTAGAGTGAATTCCCAAATCGGCCAACTCTCAGTCTGACCCAGATGTGGATTAAGCAGCCAAGCAGAGGAACAGAATGGTTAAGCAAGAAAATGCCCATTTTTTAAAAGTGCCATTTTCAAACTTACAATCTAAAAAAAACAACGTTACCAAAATCTGTATTTTTAAATTGTGAGCTCAGGGATCCCAATTTCCACATCTCTATCTGCTTCCAATGGGAAACTGTACTTAAAATATATTTCAAGGCAATCCCTATGTTACCCTATGGGAGAGATAGTCCGTGCCATAGTGAAAAACACATTTGGCATTATTTCAGTATCAGGACATGTAAAACACACCAGTACATGTCCAACCTTTTAAATACATTGCACCCTGCCCATGGGGCTGCCCTGGGCCTACCTTAAGGGTGACTTATAAGTAGAAAAAGGGAAGGCTTGGATCAAACTGGCAGTACAAAACTGGGCACACAGACACTGTAGTGATAGGTCTGAGACATTTACAGGGCGACTCATATGGGTAGCACAATCAGTGTTGTAAGCCCTTTAGTGTCATTTGATTTACAGGCCCTTGGCACCTCCAGTGAAATCAAATATTCCAATCAGGGACAAACTAATCACCAACACAATTTAGACAGAGAGCATATGCGCTTTAGCTCTGGTTAGCAGTAGTAAAGTGCCCAGAGTCCTAAAGTCAACAAAAACAGGTCAGAAAAAATAGGAGGAAGAAGGCAAAACATTTCGGGATGACCCTGCAAAAAGGGCCATGTCCAAAAGATTAATTGCGTTCTTCCAGAGTTATTATTAAACTTGGAATTAGCTCCATCAAATTCCAATGACCCCACTGATGTCATACTATACTCTAGAGAAAAAACTAAAGTTCTATCATCTCTAAGTGGACTGTATATCATTTTCAAATCTGATATAAGATTATAAGAAGAATAACAAGCATTGAGATAATCAGTCATGGAGTAGCCCAACAGAGATTTATGAGTACATTAGGCAGGAGAGTGAAGAATGAATCTGCCATTTATAATCACACAGTAATTCTTTCTTAATAGGCCAAGGAGTAATTGTCCTTGATTATATGTTTATATATTTGACAGGAAATGGATTATACCACTTCTTCTCTTTCAACAGCAGTAAATAAGCTGATGGAGTAGTTAGAAACCTTACAATTTAAATCCCTTACTAGGGTAACCTGGAGTTCACGCCCCCTCCCCATCCATGACCTTATTTATAAAGGAGACTAGGGCAGGTTGCAGTTTATTATAATGTGAAACTGGTGAATAAATATTTACAGCTGAAACGGGGACCCTCATGTTCTCACCAAAGGTTGGGACAATTTATACAGCCTGGAAAAGATTATAAGTGTCTAAGATCTATTATAATTCCATCTAAATCTATTATTTAAGAGAATGGCTGTCCCTCCCTTTGCATGCACTTTCCTAGAAGAGGCAGCATTACAACTTAGAACCAAATATCCAGCTAGAAGAAATTCAGGGGGCACTAGGTTTCCTGAATGCAGACTGCATCAGCCTTCAAGCCATTTAAACAATCTGGATTCTTAGTTGTATGCAATAAACCTGCTTAATTCAAGGAAACCACTGTTAGGCTAATATTAACTATAAGATTTAAACTTGAGCCCAATGTATGGGCACCATTAAGTGTTCTGGCCAATCAATTCCATTTAGCTTGATTGTGCTGATGCTGCCCTAGCTTTGCATGTTCTCTGAATGTGGGAGTTTGCACTGTTTCTAACGAAGCTGCACCTTATCTATGAAGAGAGGTGTTTCCAATGCTGTTTTTCCATCTCATAAAAATAGGGTATTTTGAACGCGCTTGACTTACATGTCAAGGTCATTCAGAAACATTTGTTGGACCCAGGGCAAAAACTAGTTGTGGGGCCCTTTTCAGATACTCCACGCAAAAGTGGAGTATTTTGTACTGACAATTAGCCCCACACCATTTGCGACAAAGTCCCTGGGCCTCCAATTTAAAGGTGTTTCTTGAAGAAAGGCTATGCCTGTTCTTTCCTATTCCCTGTATGTTCCATGTAATAACTGCAAATTTAGTCTGTGTCCCAGAGATGCTCATGTAGGGTTAGGGTTTAAAGGTCTGCAGAAGCCGGGCCATGTGTGCATGTCCAGTACAGAGGGCAGTGGTGGTGGATGTGGAAGATAGATGTGGAATGTTGAGGCCCATTGTCCAGTAGAATCTCCGTTCTGGAGAAAGAATATCTTGATCATCTAGCCTAACCACAAACAACTCCCAACAGGAGAAATACAGCAATAAGCCTACTAGATAGAAAGAAGGTGAGAAAAGAGGACCTTTCAACTGTTGGTTGAGGGGGTGACTATAGAAGGGGTGACACCCTACGGTCAGCCTGCTACATACACATATTTAAATATTCATAGTAGCAAGGCAGGGTAGATTTGTGCTTGTGCGATTCCCCGACAAACCCAGGAGACAGGAGGACCAGGCATTCATGACGATGGAGGGATAAATTGCTACAAAAAGCTGAAAGTACTCAGTTGACTGGAAGAGGGGTCAGCCAAGGAGGGCAAGGAGTTATCTCCCCCTAAACCAGTTCATATGCCTTCTGGGTTCGTGACTCTGGATGCAGGGATTGAGTTCAGTGCAGATAAGAAGCCCCTAGAGCCTTCCCCAAATGATGTGTAGAGAAAGCTCTCTGTAGTTCTTCAAGTTCTGCCATAGTTTCTATGGCAGACTGGAGATCGGCCAACGCCTGGGCCTGTGAAAGGAAGCTATCTACAGGGCAGCTGTGTCTAGGCCGGGACCCCAGTCTGTGACCACCCGGTCTCAGCCCTCCTCTGCACAAGTGTTCTGACTAAAGGAAGAGCCAAGAGAACCATAAGTTTCATCTATCCAGGCGTGTGTGCCTTTAAGGGCAGTGAAGAAATGAGTTTGGTTACCAACAATAATTTTCAAACATCTGGAAACCATAGGGTGTTTTTTAAGGGAAAATCTCACAGTCTCTTCCTGACCTTCAAGAAGAAGGCTCAATGCTGTTGGACTGCCAAGGTGAAATCTGGAAAGATCAAAACTTTAAACAACACCACCACTTAGGAGTGTTGGTATCAAGCCTGCTGAAAAATATGATCAGGGTTACAGTAGCTTAAGAGCCTAACTACAATCAGCCATTTAAGGGTCTGGGAAAGGGCAGCTTGGTGGGAATCTATTTGCTCACTCTACCACATACATGGAGGATAGGCATTGAAGGCAGCATCGGTTTGGAGCCATGGTTCAATATAAATTGTGGGTCTGGAGCCCTCCAGACAATTCGGCATGCCAACAATCTGGAGATTATTTCAGTGTGATCACCCCTTGGCATCTTCAGCTCAATCCTCCAGCACTAAGAATCTCTCCAGCAGTTACAGTAAATGTAAAGCTGCATCATTGTGCTGTGGGTGAAGTTCCTGGAAGGCTTGCTCATTAAGCGCCACCCTGTCATCTGTGATGTCATGAATTATGTCATAAAACATGTCATGAGTGATGTCATATGTGAGGTCATAAGCAATGTGTGGCTTTATGTAGTATTTTTAGTTAAAAATGTTATTATTGTCACTCACAAATTCACCCAACTATAATGTTACCTTAACCTTTGTTTTTTTCAGTGAATTTCAAATGCTTTAAAATTTTTTTAAAAAAAGATCCTTTTATCACACCTAACCATAATGTTACTTTGACCTTTGGTTTTTCAGTGAATTTCTAGTTTTTTAAATGTAAAGTAATATCTAATTACCATGCGTAATTGCATTCCCCAGGGCCTGTGGTGCTTGCTTGGAAAGGAGGGCACACAGTCCCCCTCCTCTAACTCATTTGAGGCCCAGGGATCCCATCCCCTAGGGCCTGGTACAAGTTAGGGAATTCAAAAGAGTGTGTAAAGATGTTCGCTACGTATAATAATTTGAAGGTGGTGGATGAGTTGTATATGAAAGTTATAACTATAACTTTAGGATTTTTTATAGCTTGTGTAGTTTAAACTACATCTGTTCATGAGGGCTGCAGAAATCTTGCAGTCCGGCCGCCAATTGCTGCTGTGCGTTATGTACCTGGAGTTCCAATCCATTACTGCGTTCTACTGCCATGTATTCCACAGTTATGGAGATCCACCATTGCAGGCAATAGTGGCAGAAGTCCCCCGGCAGTTCTGACAGGGCTTTCAACCTTGTGACCCCCAGGTAACTGATGTACTGAACAGCCAACATGTTGTCCATTCTCAAGAGGGTGCAGCAAGAGACTTTGTCCTTGGTCAAGGACTTGATGGCAAAGGACCCAGCCAGGAGCTCCAAGCAGTTCATATAAAGCTCTAGTTCCTTTTCTGTCCATCTGCTCCCCCCCATGGAGATGTTGCCGTGTCTGGCCCCCCAGCCGTGATGGCTGGCATCTGACTCTATGACTAGGTCTAGGGTGAATCTTAAATCACCTGACTGTTCCAGGCCTCCATTTGATCTATCCATCACTGCAGTTCCGTCTTGGTCTCGAGAATGAAGGGAACCAGCTCTGAATATGTTAGACAGTTTCTGAGTTGTGCCAACTCGAGGCCCTGCACTGCTCTGTAATGCAGAGGCTCCGGGAAGATAGCCTGGATTGAAGAAGACAGATGTCAATCCTGGCTAGCTGCCTCAGTGAAATCCTGTCTCTCCTCAATATAATCATGATCTCCTTCATTATCTTTGAAGCTTTTGTCTCCAGGAGACTGAGAGTCGTGAGATTCAAATCTATCATGAATCCTAGAAAGGATGTTTTCTGAGTTGGGGACAGCTCCGATCTTATCATTGATTACAAACCCCAGATCTTGGAGGAGCGCAATAGTCATGTTCAGACTGTAGGCCAGTTGTCACTGTGATTGATCCATCAAGAGTATGTAGTTCCAGATGATCACCCTCACCCTTTTTGTCTGCAGAGTTTCTACCAACGGGCACAGAAGTTTCGTAAAGCACCATGATGCTGAGGAGAGGCCAAAGGAGACAGCACGGAATCTGACACAGAGGAAAGATCAGGACTGTAAGTTATACATACTTAAGTCTAATGTTATCATCCAGAACCCTGTCAAGAGAATATCCCTCAAGAAGTGAATGCTCTCTATTTTGAAGTGGCGGTACACTAGCCACTTGTTGAACTCCCTCAAATTTATGATGGGACAAAATCCCATCCCTTTTGGTGTAATATCAACTTGCAAATCGCACCCTTGGCCAGGAGGTTGTCCACCTCGCTGTCTATAAATCTCACCTCCTGCACTGAAAAAGTCAAAGACTTTTTTATGAACTACCTGCAGAGGAGAGCCAAAGAAATCTGTGTGAAATCATTTTACTGTTTCCAGAAACCACAGGTCTGGGGTTATTTCCCTCAACTTGTGTATTAACGTCCAGGGCCTCTTGTCTAAGTTTCAATGGAAAGAAAGGATATTCCTTACTGGTGAAACCACCTGGGCATTTGCTACACCTCTCCTCGCCCTACTTCCTCTGCCAGACCCTCTATTGGCAACGAAAGTACCTGACTGTCTACCTCATTCAATCCATTTTTTTGCTTACTGTGCCCTTGAAAGGAGCCTCGCTGAAGGGAACGGCTGGTGAAGTGGCCCCTGCCTTCTCTGGCCCCAGCAAAACATTTTCCTGGCAAGACCTTCTTGATAGATAATTGAGCCTCGTCCAACGAGGAGAAAGTCACTACAAACTTCCCTAGCTCCCTAATGAAGGGTTCTTTGAAGAGATTTCCTTGCAAAATGGTGTCTGCCTCTTAAGTAGCCAGCTCCCCCAGGTTGGGGTCAACCTTGATTAGGAGAGATCTGCAACATTCCACTGACAGGGCACAGATAGCGTTAGTCAAAAGGTACATGGCCCTTTGAGCCCAGCTGGCCATGATGTCCGTGGGCATAGGTGACCCTAAGGTTCTGGTCAGCTCTGCCAACTCAATAATCTTTGTGAGAGGGCCCACCACATCAAACAATTTATCCTGGCAAGCGCACCACAATCGATCTATGCCCTTCCTGTGGTCTTTCATGTACTTCCGGAAGAACATACACATCTTGCTATCAATCCTCAGAGCCAGGGATACTTTTACACTGAGAGAAGTCCTGGGGCACTCTGCCCAAAGACAGGCCAGAAATTCCATCTCTAAGGGTTCCTAATCTTATTAGCAATGCGATCTGCCACCTTCTGTTCCAAGAACCATTTCAAGGAACGAAATGGTAGATGCCCTCGAGTTCAAAAATGTTTGACTGGCCAAGGTCCCCATACTGTGAGTCTGATGCATTAGAGCTGGGCCACAAGGGCCTACTGCATTCTGGTTCTTCCTCAGACAAGTTGTCCTATTCTGTATCACTCTCACCTTTATTGGGGAACCTAGGATCGAGCTCATCATTGGTTGTGAAGGAGTCGCCATTTTCCCTGTGTAATACCTCCTTCTGGTAGGGTGCCTTTCTAAGTGTGGGAACAATCTTGTGGAAGACTTCACAAAGTCTGTCAAAGCATTCCAGGTGCCTCGCATCATGCTTGTGGGCCTTCTTAGTACTAGAGGATGTCAGTCCACTAGGCCCCGCTTCCGGTAATCTGGGTTCTCCAAAAGGCCTGGGAATCTGATCTGCTATTTTGTTAATCTGGGCTTGGAGTGGGGACAGGGCCTTAGAAATAGTCTGGGGCAGGATTCTGTCTACCTCTGCTGGCAAACGGTGTCTCTCGGGTGGCCATTCCTATTCCCCCTCATGGAATTAGGAATACTGGTAGTCTCTGAAGGGTTCCATAATGTGAGAGTGAGAGCACACTGCAAAAGACCAATCAATGGTAGCTCTCTTGCTGGTGCTCCAATTAAATGCTGCAATATCAATAACTGGCCACCAGGTGGTGTCTATGGCCTACCGTGAGCTATGAGAGAAAAACTATATGGGGGTTCCCTACAAGAATGCTAGTAGCTCAATCAGGGAAAAATACAAATGGGAGAAATTACAACATGAGCTACAACTGTAATATAATATCTGAAGATATACTAAACTTCAGAATTAAATCCTTATCAGACTTATAAAAGCAAGCTAATAAATTAAGGTCATTCCAAGAAAAATGATACCCGGCTGCTGTACAAAATCAAATAATAACAGGAAAGAACAAAGAACAGGTTCACAATTAGAAAACCTTTAATAGAAGAGTGTGAATAAACATATTATTGTGACTTATATGTGTTATAAATAAATGAAACTCTAATCCTAAATCAGACACACCACAGTCAGACTAGGCGACAAAAGACAATATATTACAATGGAGCCAAGTATTTAACTTACACATGTAAAAACATGGAGAGACTAATACATGATAAATACAATAAATACAGACATATAAAAACATATAAAAAACAGAAAAACAATACTCAAACTCTGATAGTATGATACAGAGATAATCTATATTTGAAAAAAAACAGGTCCAAATTGTGTCGCTACAACAAATATATGCTGTGGGAACCAACGGCCTACGCGCGTTTCGGTGTTCCTAGTGATTACAGGTCACCTTCTTCAGGGCCATTCCCATTGATAAAGGACAGCAAAAGTCTAATTTAAGCAGCCAGGTTCTTAAATTAATTGAATATTGGATGCTTGATATACTCAAGTCACATAGTTATGTCATCTAATGGAAGAAAAAAATATATATAGAGTTATATGCATAAATAGCATTGTTAGCTTTAATAAAGTTAATTAATTCGAATCTTCAATATGTAAGTATATATGTCTACATAGACGAATATATAGTAGACATGCACATTATTGTTCAAATATATGGATTAAAAAACAATCAAACTGAAAATTTAAAGTAAAGATGAAGGATAGAGACAGAAATAAACTATGTTAGTTAATATTACCTTTCCAGGAAAAGGAGTCGCCCACAATTGCTGTGGGGCAAGCTTTACAATTGCTGCATTTGTGGTGTCCTTTAATCGGTCGATCTCCACAGATGGATTTTTGGCAAAAACTTTCATTTTTAGGTAGTAATGCCCTCACCAATTTATTAGAGATATTCTGATTCCTCCTAAACGATAGGAGGGGACGTCTTAATGGTACCTGGTTAGGATTACTGTTAAGAATCTTCCAGTTAGAGAGGATAATTTTTCTGATTTTCTCATTCAAATTAGAATGTTGAATTACACAGGCCAGTGTGGACATAGATTTTTTATTTTCATTCCTTTGTTTTTCGAACATACTGGCCCTGTTGTAATACTTGGCTCTTTTGTACGAGTCTCTAATTAGTTTCTTAGGATAACCTCTCAATAGGAATTTTTGTTGTAATATGTTAGCGTGATATTCAAAGTCAGATATATTAGAACAATTTCTACGGACTCTTAGAAATTGGCTAAAATGTATCCCTTGTTTCTGGCAGGAGGGGTGAAAACTATCAAAATGGAGAATAGTATTTCTTGCTGTAGGTTTGATAAACAAAGACATTTGAAGTTGGGAATTGTTGTGACCTATCCAAAGATCTAAAAATTCAACTTTATTTCTATTGATATGAAAAGTGAACTTGAGATTGGAGTCACATAAATTGATCCACTTACTGAATTCAAGTAGGGATTCCTCTTCTCCTGTCCAAATGAAAAAAATGTCATCTATATAGCGAGACCAGGAATGAATATTTTCAAAAAACTGTGCTATCTCATTATAGATATATTTCTCCTCAAAAGAGCCTACATAGATATTTGCAACACTTGGAGCACAGGCAGCCCCCATACTCACCCCTTTCTTTTGTTGGAAAATCTGATTATCAAATTCGAAGAAATTTTCTCGCAACACAATGTCAAGGCACTGTAAAATGAAGGCCGTATGTTCTGTTATGCCTTCTTTTTCAAATAAAGAAGCCACTGCTTGCCAAGCTTCTTGCTGAGGGATATTAGTGTATAGCGCCTCAATATCCATCGTGACTAATAGTTGAGTGTTGGGATTATAGGGGTGTCCTTCTAGTTTAGCGATGATATGGCTAGTATCTCGAATAAAGGCTGGGAGTTGGGCTACCTTCGGGCTCAAGAAATTCTCCACATATTTGGACAAGGGCTCTGTGAGAGCTCCTACGGTGGAGACTATAGGGCGCATAGGAGGATCTGTGGCGTTTTTGTGTATTTTGGGAACGCCATAAAATACTGGTATTCTGGTCTTCACAGGATTCAGATACTGTAATTCTTGATGACAAATAAGTCCACTATCGTATGCTTCGTTGGTAATTTGAGCTATTTCTCTTTTAACTCGTTCTTGCCAATTTACATGGGTTTTTTGGTAGTAATGAGGATCATTAAGTATAGTCTGGATCTTATATTTATAGACCTCTGTATCTAATAAGACTATACCGCCACCTTTATCGCATGGTTTGACTATGGTGGTCTTATCTTTCTGTAGGTTGTTAAGAGCTTGATATTCCCCTTTATTTAGATTGAAGCAGGGTTTAGGGACAAATTTCAGCAACGATTGGATTTTCTCTGTAACAACAGTTTCAAAGATTTTTACTTCAGGTCCTACTGCATCTAAATATGGTGTAAAAGTGGAAGCTGGTTTAAGGCCTGATTGATTAGGCTCCCTGTTGTCTTCTTTATCTTCAAAGAATCTAGTGAGTCTGATTCTTCTAAAAAAAGCGTGCAGATCCGAGAGAAGGTCAAATTTATTTATAGAGGTAGTAGGAATGAAGGATAATCCTTTCTTAAGCAATGATTCTGTATCTGTGTCTATAGGGGTAGCTCTAAGATTGAAAACCGGTACTACCTTTAGTCCCTCCCGTATTGTTGTCTCCGGGTTTGTAGAATATGTGGCCGTTGTCCACATTCTGATATCTGTTCCTCTGAAAATTCCTGTATCTTGTGCGGGGTCTTCCTCCCCTGGACAAAAAATGATGGCTAGCTCGATTGGGACCTTCAGAGAAGCCCAATCTACTACTCTGTTGTTCCAACTGATTAGAGGTTCCTTCACCCTCAGATTCAGAGGTATCCGAAAAGGTGACAATTTTTTTATGTGTCCAAAATTGTCGATCTTGATCTGGCATATTCTGTTGTTGATTAGTATAGTATTTATCTAATAGATATGGATATGCCCGCTCGGTTGTGAACCATCTGATGTCTTTTCTGAGCTTGTCTGTCTTTCTTTTGATTAAGTATAGGTTAAATTATTCAAGCTCTTGATTGATGGTCTCTAACTGTTTTTTTGCTTCTTGAAGGGAATCTTGTGATTTCAATTGATCTTCTAATGTCTGAATCTCCTTCATCAGAACTTCCATCAGTTCTCTAGCTGTCTCAACTATAAGAATCATCCAATCCCGAGAACAACGGTTGGAAATGAGAGACCATTTCTCTAGAAATTGTCTGATCTCTACAAAGAGACCCGGAACATTTCTCACTCTTAGACCTGCCGGAATAATCCCTGCTCTAAAATATTCTAGGATATATTCTGCATGTAACTCTGTACGTTTGGTCTTTTTCCTAAGTTCTAGTAATTTGTACCAACCTTCTTTGGGTTGGTTAACAGAGATTGATGTACCTACCCCTGATCTCGGTTGCTCTAATAATTTAGCTAGATCTTCTTCATTAAAGCCAAATGTTTTAATAGAGTCCATATTTAGTCTAGAACTGACGAAGACGATGGAATACTATTCCTAAAGATGAAAAAAATGAGACTTGTTCTGATTGAAAAACTATAAAAACTAACAATCACTAATTAGAAAAAATAGAGGAAAACCAAAATAGGGAAATAAGAAAATAGAGCAATAATTAGAAAAAAAGATAAAAAATAAAAAAAGGGGAAAGATAAAAAGGAAAAGAAAAGAACATGACTATAGAAAAATAGACCTAAAAATGATATAAAAAAGTATATATATATAAGAACAATAATGATAAATAAACTCCTGGCTAAACCAGGCCCCAACGACAAAGTGTCGTAACAATAAGAGAAAAACTATATGGGGGTTCCCTACAAGAATGCTAGTAGCTCAATCAGGGAAAAATACAAATGGGAGAAATTACAACATGAGCTACAACTGTAATATAATATCTGAAGATATACTAAACTTCAGAATTAAATCCTTATCAGACTTATAAAAGCAAGCTAATAAATTAAGGTCATTCCAAGAAAAATGATACCCGGCTGCTGTACAAAATCAAATAATAACAGGAAAGAACAAAGAACAGGTTCACAATTAGAAAACCTTTAATAGAAGAGTGTGAATAAACATATTATTGTGACTTATATGTGTTATAAATAAATGAAACTCTAATCCTAAATCAGACACACCACAGTCAGACTAGGCGACAAAAGACAATATATTACAATGGAGCCAAGTATTTAACTTACACATGTAAAAACATGGAGAGACTAATACATGATAAATACAATAAATACAGACATATAAAAACATATAAAAAACAGAAAAACAATACTCAAACTCTGATAGTATGATACAGAGATAATCTATATTTGAAAAAGAGCAGGTCCAAATTGTGTCGCTACAACAAATATATGCTGTGGGAACCAACGGCCTACGCGCGTTTCGGTGTTCCTAGTGATTACAGGTCACCTTCTTCAGGGCCATTCCCATTGATAAAGGACAGCAAAAGTCTAATTTAAGCAGCCAGGTTCTTAAATTAATTGAATATTGGATGCTTGATATACTGAAGTCACATAGTCATGTCATCTAATGGAAGAAACAAATATATATAGAGTTATATGCATAAATAGCATTGTTAGCTTTAATAAAGTTAATTAATTCGAATCTTCAATATGTGAGTATATATGTCTACATAGACGAATATATAGTAGACATGCACATTATTGTTCATGGATTAAAAAACAATCAAACTGAAAATTTAAAGTAAAGATGAAGGATAGAGACAGAAATTTGAAAACTAGAGAAATAAAGTAATTGAACAAGTCCATCAGAGATGTAAGTATAGAAATCAAAATAAATACTTATATAAACTATGTTAGTTAATAAGATAGTTAAGATATATGTAGTGGCTAAAATGTGATAAAATAATACCTTATACAGAAATACTTAGAGCTTTTATCCCATATCCGTGGGAACATGCATCAGTGCATATTATAGAAATACTTTTATTCTATAAGTATTTACTAGCTTACTCGAGTTGACTGTGTTGGTAATACGGACAATAGTGTAATCTCTTATTAAATCCGATTCTTTATATTGACATGGCAACATCCGTTGTGCCAAAAGAAGATGGTCTGGCTATATATAGGGACAATAAATAAATAGATATGAATGCTAACATAAACACAATGCAAGACCAATAAAAGTAGCTAACACACGGTCTATACATGATTGTAATAATGTTAATTGTAGATTCTAAAATCTATTATTCAATGAAAAGCTTTTGAGTAAATGTATAAGGTACTAATAATTACCTGCCACGATTGAAAAAACTTCGAACTAATGTTCTATATTTGATGATCTCAATTAAAATTTCCCGTGAGCTATGACCTGCTCGGAACAGGTCCAGAATCCTGCTGCAGGAATGCAGAGTTGAGCGAGGGGTGAAGGGAGGGGCCTGGGGGAACCACAGGGAGACTTCTCTCCAGGAAACTCTCTAAAACGCGATGCACTTGTGAGGGAGCACGGAAGCCTTCCCTCACAGGCTGCGTCACACCCGACAGATCTGTTGCCAGCCTGCGGCGCTAACAAGGAGACACATGTTGCAACAAAAGGACGGCACTCGGACAAGAAGCCTACCATGCTCTGAAAAATGCCTTGCAACAGTTTTTCACCACAGTAACAGTAATATAGTAACAGTAATATATACATTATATTATATATATTATATTATATAACATAATATAATATATATATATGGCAAAATGCAAGATAGTGAAAAACGAGTGACTTAAATGACAAAGCAGTGAAGAAAGAGGATCGGAAGTGTTGTCATGGATGTATATGGACATGGGAACGTCATGTGATTGGAGGACTGTTATTATGGATACCTTCACCACATTGGTTGTTGGGAGCTGTAGTTCTAATTGTCTTTATTGTTTATTAAAGATGCTCTTTGAACATCATTGCAATATTAATTAAAGTGAAGAAAGAAATGCATAATCCTCTCCTCTGGTCGTGACATAGAAATTGATATTATTATAGTAGCTTGAGTGGGTCACTGCAATTTTTTATTTTGTTGCACAGGGATGCATAAGGAAGATTGTTTGGGCCAGTTTAGTTTTGTGAGCCAGAGATCATGCAAAGAAAACATATGTAGATTAAGATATGTTATATATTTGTTCATAGGGTTCCATTACCATGTGACCATAAGTGGTTCTTTCAGTTGTTAATGTAGTAAATCTGAAACTTCACATATTCAGCGTAGTTTATTTGTGGAGCTTCCTTGCTACTTTTAGGATTATTGTGCTACAAGATTTCACTTAGATGCTGGCCCTTTTAACTTCATGACCACTTCATAATATCACTTCCAAGAAGAATCATCTACATAGTCTAATGTACATTGCTGTGAAATTTCATTGCAATCTGATCAGCCACTTTGCTGCTACGTGAAATACCAAAATTTATGTAAAATACTTTGAATTTCAAGCGTGCCTTTTTAATTTGCATCCCCTTGACCAAATGTAACAAAATGTTCACTTCTTCAATAAAGTAACAGGTGCAATTGGTCTGAAAAGTTTTGCAGAAATTCGTCAAACTGGTGAAAAGTTATTAAGGGACCAAAATCCAAAACATCCCAATCTCTGTTAACCCTAACTTCAGAAAATGGCTTTTTTGGCTTGCTTTTAACTTTGGTGCCATTTGACAAACCTTGACAAACCTTTCCAAAACTTTCCAAAAAATTGCTCTTTTTTCCTTAGCTCTTTCCTGGAAAGTTTCTTGGTGATCCATCAAGAGGGGATAGACAGAAAAGGGGGAGCCTCAACTGGCAATAACTCCATGCAATTTCCATAGGTATTTTAGGAAAGCGTTACAGCCAAAATGGCTTAACAGAATTACAACAAATTTGGCAGAAAGCTAGATCATGGTCCGAAAGCATGCTTTTTGTGATTTGGTGTAAATTTGTTAAGAAACGTTTGTGAAAACAAGTTTTATAACCTTTGTATATCTGGACTGTTTGGCAAAAATTTTAAAAATAGGCCTTCTGATTGGCTGAGAGGGCTTTTTCAGAGATAGAGGCATGTTGCATCAGCCAATACAAGACTTGTTCCCCTGTCCTGAAAATGTTTTTCAAAACGTGTAGGGTTACAGTAAAGGAATACTGTTGGAAAATGGCCTCTATGAAGGGCCACCCTAAACTTTTTGCCTGCTGCTTCTTCTTTTTCTAACCTCATTGTTGCTGGCTTTTGGACTCTGGACACTTTACCACTGCTAACCAGTGCTAAAGTGCATGTGCTCTCTTCCTAAAAACATGGTAACATTTGGTCATACCCTGTTGCATATTTAATTTACTTGTTCGTCCCTAGTAAAGTTCACTACAGGTGCCTAGGGCCTGTAAATTAAATGCTACTAGTTGACCTGCAGCACTGATTGTGCCACACACATAAGTAGCCGTTTAACCATGTCTCTGGCCTGCCATTGCCAGGCATGAGTGTGCAGTTTCACTGCCACTTCGACTTGGCATTTATAAGTTCTTGTCAAGCCTTAAACTCCCCTTTTTCTACCTATAAATCACCCCTAAGATAGGCCCTAAGTAACCCATAGGGCAGGGTGCTATGTAGGTGAAAGGCAGGACATGTAAATATGTGTTTTATGTGTTTTGGTAGAGGAAAACACCTAAATTAATTTTCCAGTACTGTGAGGCCTGATCCTTTCGTAGACTAGCATTAGGATTGCCCTCATACTCCTTTTGAGCAGTAGATTCTGATCTGAAAGGGGTAACTAGGTCATATTTAGTATGGCCAGAATGGTAATAGAAAATCCTGCTAAGTGGTGAGGTTAGATTTAATATTACTATTTTAGAAATGCCACTTTCAGAGAGTGAACATTTCTTTGCACTTTAAACCGTCTGTGCCTTTCAGCCTGTCTCCAATCAATTTCTGGTCTGTGCTGGTTGACAGCTCCCTTGTGCATTTCACCCAGACATCTACAAACACAGGACACTCAGTCACATCTGCATTCATATGCATACTGAATAGGTCTTACTGGGCTTGAAGGGTGGAAGGCCTTATACTTGCATTTCAAAGACCAGTAGCCTGGCCTTACACAATAAACTGATAACTCCCTATTGGGGCCTTGGCAGACAGGATTGGGCTGAAAGGGGAACTTGTGCACTTCAAAACCACTCTTTGAAGTCTCCCCCACTTCAAAGGCATTTTTGGGTATATAAACTGGGTCTCTGACCCCACCATCTTAGACACTTCTGGACCTATACCTACACCCTGTCAGAAGAACTGCCTGGCTGCCCAAATGACTCATCTGGACTGCTTTGCTGAGAAGGACTGCTGCCCTGCTGTTGCCCTGCTACCCTGTTGGCCTCTGACTTTGCTGAGAAGGACTCTGCCTTCCCCAAAGATGCTCTCCAAGGGCTTGGATTGAGATTGCCTACTGTTTTCTGAAGTCTCAGGGCCAAAAATACAGAAGTGGTCATTATGACATTGACAGTCAGGTTACCGCCACGCCGGTGATGGTGGTAGTACAACTGCGAAATAATGACCATGGCGGTGATTCCTCCCATAGACAGCTAATGTACCACACCAACTGCCAGTGCGGTACGAACTCTGAACATGGCGGTAACCACCCACAGGCAGGCGAAAGACATGGATCTGTCCACCATATCATGAAATAGCACACGGCCGGGATTTCTGGGGCAGTAGCAATGACACCAAAAGCCTGGCAGAAACACATTGTTTAAAAGGAGACACTAACCTCCGGGGACACAGATGAGTTCACTGCCGCCATGGAACCAGAACTGCAAGTCTTCCCGATGCTGTACCATGCCATGGCCGTCCTGGAGCACCAACGCCAACAAAGATGACAAGGATGAGTACAGCCACCCAGCTCACAAGGGAAAGGGGGGAGAGTGACACACACACATGAAAAACACACACCATACACACACCACACACCCAAAACCAGCTGCAGAGTAAATCAACAATAACAGGACCCATGAGCAAAGAAGGCCAGGACACACACCTCTGTTCCAACGACTGTAATCATGTTGGGTGACAATTCAAATTCAAAGAACAAACAACTGCATATGTACATGGAGGCCCAAAGGCCAGTTCAAAGTCACAAATGCCCACAGGGCAAAGTCCAAGCCCCAACTTAACTCCTAACAACATCAGAACTCCACTGTTCGGCTGCAAGTGAGGTGGGTGTGCTGCATAATGTGGAGTTGTTGGTGGTGGTGACTGCGCATGTGGTATGTGGGTTGCTAGTCTGCGGGTCTGCTGTTGTGGTGACTGTGGAAAAGGCTGTGTAGGTGGCTGGTTCAGGGGCTGTTGATGCAGTGCATGCAGGTGTGAGTGGGGATGTGACTGTGAGGGAGGAGGAGGGGGAGACAATGGAGGCAGTGGATAATGTGTGTGCATCTGTCTGTTGGCTGTGTGAGTGCTTGTGGACTGAAGTGTGCTGCCTGTGTTTGTCTGTGTGAGTCATGTGTGATGTTTTGTGTGCATGCTTGTCTGAATGTGTGCGTGGGATGGGGGTGAGGTGACTGGGACTGGGGAGTAGTAATTGGAGGGGGGGCGGAAGAAACAGGAACACTGGCTGCTATCAGAAAGGAGGCCAGAGCCTGAAACAATCTCTGTAGGGCAGCCAAGCCACCGTGAATGCCCTACACGAAGGCATTGCTGCATCTGGGATGCCAGTCCCCGGATGGCATTCACTATGGTTGACTTCCCTACAGAGATGGATCGCAGGAGGTCAATAGCCCTGTCACTGAGGGCAGCAGGGCTGACTGGGGCAGGGCCTGAGGTACCTGGGGCGAAGGAGATGCCCACCCTCCTGGGTGAGAGGGCACGGGCAACTCAATGGGGGGCTACTGGGAGGGTGGTGCTGGTATTGGGGTGGTATAGGAACCTGTAGCTGGGGTGGTCCCAGAGGGGTCCACCACCAGCAGGAGCTCCCATCGGAGGAGGAATCAGAATCAGTGGTATCACCTCCTGTCCCCTCTGTGGTGCTCCCCCCGGCCTCCGTCCCACTGGTCCCCTCGGTGTCGGTGGATTCTGCCTCCAGGGTCCCATTGGCTGCAGTTCCCTCAGTCGCTGGTGCCCCTGCTCTTTCACCAGATGATGGTAATGCACACATGGACAAAATGACAAAGGGAGAAAGAGGGGGTAGAAAGAAAGGGAGCACAGGATCAATCACTGCACCAACAGCACAGATGGCATACACATCACTGTCACACACTGAGACTGAAAATGGGCAGTATGGACCACACTGGCATTCCATTGACTACGTACCACAGCAGGTAGGAGCCAAACACTGCCAGTTACACACCCACTGGGACCAACTAAGTCCTGTCTGCCATGGAAAGCCAAAGTCAAAAACATGCATTGTACCCTATTTATCTATGCTGGACCATGCAGAAATGTCTAAACTGGCATATTGGGGCATCCACTAACTAGTATTCTGCACCCAAATCCCATGCCAGGCAACAGAGATGGTTGTCAAACACATTGTACTCACCCCCTTGTAGCTGTTGTAATGCCCTCAAGCGCCCATCCAACTCAGGATTGGACACCTCCAGTATGTGGGCCATCAGGGGGGTCAGGTTCCGACAGGCACCCCTCCCTCGTTGGGAGGCCGTCCCCAGCTGGGCCTCTGCAGTCTTCTAGGCCCAGCGTCTCAGGTACTCCCACTGTTTCGTGCAGTGGGTCCTCAGCCTGCTGTAGACCCCCAGGGTCCGCACTTCCTTGGCGATGGCACGCCACAACCCCTTCTTCCGATGGGCGCTGACCTGTAGAAGAAACACAAACAGTGGGACACCATGAACAAGACAATCCAGCCTGTTACACATATGGCCTACAAACTGCATTAGCCCCTCATCAGGCACACACATGACCCATACCCCTACATTAACACTGCCACCAGTCATACCCCCCCAGGAGACACTGCTGGGATACTCATACATCTCCAAGCAGCCATGTCGCATTCAACGTACTCATGATGTACTCACCTGTTGGTCTGGCGGCCCATACAACTGCCCATACAGGAGTAGGAATATTCCGACATAAAGGCTGGGCCCCTGCATTCAGGACAGGCAGTAGCCACTTTCTAATGCTAGTACACATGTACAAAGTTAAAAGTGCTTCATTGTAGTTGAATGTACTCACCTATACAGTTCCAGTGTCCAACATACAAGCATGCTCTGTGTACACTGCTGTAGTGAGTTCATGGCTCCAGTTGTCACTCCCTTCTTACTTTTGGGTCCCTTAAGTACCAACCAATGCGGAGGAATAGGATGAGGAGGCTAGCACCCGTATACAGACCCCTTGTGGACTTGGCTACACTGGAGGAAAGGCACATCATACTCACGTATCATCTTGACAGGGCCACAATCACAGAGCTGTGTTCACAATTGGAGCCTGATCTGCTAACTGCTATCCGTTGCACCGCAGTAATACCTCTTCTTGTGCAGGTACTCTCAGTGCCCCATTTCCTGACAACTAGCTCTTTCCAGGTGACAGTGGATTTGGCTGCAGGAATGTCACAGCCAATGTTCTCTATTGTTCTTGCAAGGGTGTTGTCTGCCATGCTCAAACACATGTGCAGCTACATCGCATTCCCCCAGGTAGATGATTTACCCACTGTGAAGGGTGGATTCTATGCAATGGGACATATACCACATGGGACCATTGACGGGACCCATATTACCTTAGTCCCCCCCCAGGGCTAATGAACAGGTGTACAGGAATCAGAAGAGGTTCCACTCAGTCCATGTCCAGATGGTGTGCCTTGCTGACCAGTACATCTCCAACGTCACTGCCTAGTATCCTGGGTCGTGCACAATGCCTTTGTCCTGAGGAATAGAAGCGTCCCACAACTGATGGCACAACTACAGAGGCACAGAGTGTGGTTTATAGGTGAGCCTGAGTCCCACCCAATGTATGTCAGTGTATGCCTTCAGGCATCATAACCCATGCCATTGTGCAGGACTAAGGGGTGTCCCTCACTTCCTGCAGGTGATTCCGGCTACCCAAACCTGTCCTGGCTCCTGACCCCTTTAAGAAATATGATAACAGGGGCTGAAAATAGGTACAATGATGTTCATAGGTGTACCAGGAGGATTGTTGAAACAACCTTCGGGCTGATGAAGGCTAGGTTCAGGTGCATCCAAATCTACTCCCCCGGGAAGGTCTGCAGGATTGTTGTTGTGTGCTGTATGTTGTACAATTTGGCCCTCAGATGGTATGTGCCCTATCTGCAGGAGGAGGGGGTGACAATGCAGCTGTGGCAGTATTGGACACTGAGGACAGCGAGGAGGAAGAAGAGGAGGTGGACAACAGGACACATATGATCCTGCAGTCTTCCAATGACACTCAGGTAAGACTGTTGAACAAAACATTTCTTAATTCCTGTATTGTGCTGTGTGGCTCTAGTTTTATGCTAGTCATTACCTTTGCATCCCACATGACTGTCACCTATGCCTTCCCTTATTGCAGATGTTGCTGTGGTTGCAACAGTGTAATGCTGTGATGTGTACAGGCTGCAGAGACACATTTGTAGGAGGGATCAACATGTAACTGGACATTTACACAGGTCCATGCAGTTCATAACAGTTTGATACATTGTACATTACCTTCAGATAACAGACTGTCACTCAAGTTGTGTCCAAGGGTGTTTGTTAAGAATTGGTACACAATGCAAAGTGCAGAAGGCTGGGGTGATGGTTGGGAATAGTCCAGTGTAGTGGGCCAGTCTGTTTGTAGTACAGATCCAGTGTCCAAGGGGCCATAAGAAGGGGAGCAATAGCAGTTCAAAGTGGACAAGGTGACACAGTAGAACACAAGGGGAACATTCAGAGGGGTCTCATTTCTTGGCGGTGGTCTTGGTAACTGTCTCTGGTGTCTGTCTGGGTCTTGGGGACCGTTTCTGGGGTGGTTCACCGTGTATAGGGGAGGGGTGCTGGTGGCTTGTGGGTCCTGTGGCAGAGCCTCCTGTCCACTAGCTGCAGCAGATGTGGAAGGCTGGTCAGTAAACTGGCTAGTGGAAGGGGCCAGCTGGTGTGTTGAGTAGTCCCTCAGGATGTTGGTCATATCACCCAACACCCCTGCAATGGAGACCATGGTGGTGTTCAGGGCCGGCAATTCTTGCTTGATCTCCTAGTGGTGTTCCCCCTGTAGCAGCTGGTTCTCCTGCATAATGTTTATCACCTGACCCATCTTATCCTGGGATTGTTGGTAAGCCCCCAGGACATTCGTGAGTGCCTCCTGGGTAGTCGTTTCCCTGGGCCTGTCCTCCCCCGGCGCACAGCTGTGCTCGGATCGTTCCTGTCCCCCTATGCCTCGGTCCCCTGAATGGTGTGCCCACTGCCGCTGACCCCAGGACCCTCATTGTCTTAACTGTGAGTTGTGGACTGGGGTCCCTCTACAGGTGGGCACACTACTGATTGACGTGTCCTGGGTCCAAAGATCTGGGGATGTTGGGTGGCTGCTGTGGTGTTGGATTCTGAGGGGGGAGGCTCTATAGTGGACTGGGTGTGGTATGGGGTAGCCGAATGACCAGTGGTCCCTGATGGGCCAGGAAGTTAATCCAGAGCTGCTGTCATCACTGGGGGCATCTTCCTTTGGGGGACTGGGTAGCCATGGCACCTCCTCGCTGCTGAGATTGGCTGGGGCACCTGTGGGGATGTAAGTGGTGTATTATGCTACATGTGTATATATACACAAATAGCAACAAAGGTTGTGGCTGTGTGAAGATGGTGCGCATGTCCAAAGTAAGCTAGCACGTAAATACAAAGTCCATGTCGATAGAGTCTCTGTCGCAGGTAGGAGTGCTCAAGTGGTTTGACACCCAGCCACAGGGTGCATAAGCTGTCACCTAGAGAAGGCCACAGCAGATTTGTAAGAAGAAGAAGAACCACGGCACATCACAAATGCGTAGAAGTTCAATTTATTCCTCTGTAGTACGTCAGGAAATTTATCACCCAACCCCGTGGTGTACAATGGGTGTGGTGTCAAACGACCAATAGCAATCGCATGTTCGGAGAAAGACAACAGCTGACACGTGTTTCGTCAGAATTGACTTTTTCAAGGCTCTAATATATGGAAGTACCACGTTGTATTGTAAGGCTCCAGTAGCCAAGGGTGATTTTGAAGTTACGTAGCATGAGCTATAAAGAGTATTTGAAGACCATGATAAGCCTTGGCACAAACGCAGCGAAAGTGAGTTCACGCTGTGTGTGGCGTCGCAACACATATATTGGAGCCTTGAAAAAGTCAATTCTCACCCATTGTACACCATGGGGTTGGGTGATAAATTTCCTGACGTACTACAGATTAATAAATTGAACTTTCTACACATTTGTGATGTGCCGTGGTTCTTCTTCTTCTATTATGCTACATGTGTGTGACATATTCTGCATCACTAGCTTCCCCTATAGCATTGCTGTTGCTGTGCCACCTTTGTTTGTATATGGTGATGGATTGTGGGATTGTTAGTTCTCCATACTGTGCATGCATTGGTGGTGGGTGTACATGCAGGGCTGGAAGGGATGTGCATGCAGTGGGTATGGCATGCAGGGCATGGTATTTAGGTTTGTTTATTGTGGTGGTGCACTGTATGGGATGGAATGGGGTGATGGGTGTCAGGGTGAGGGATGGTGGTGACATGCAGGTATGGGGGGTAATAGGTAGTAAATGTTGACCCACCAGTGTCCTGTCTACCGGCTTCTCCAGTGAGTCACTCAGGATGCAGGATTGCCACCACCGCTAGTCCTCTGGATGGCGAGCTGGTGCCTTGCTGCAATGGAACGCACCTTCCCCCTTAGGTAGTTCCACCTCTTCCTTATGTCATCCCTTGTGCATGGATGTAGCCCCAATGTTGTCTTGTTTTGTATTTGGGTGGCCTTATCCACCGTGGCGGTGTTCACTGCCCATGGTTTACCGCCATTGAATGTCCGCTGTGGTGATTTGTTGGTCATTATTTGGAGGGCGTAGTTTTGGTGGCAAACAGTATGGGTGGTAATTCTGACAGTTTATCACATTCAGTGGGTCCGGCGGATTTGTGGTTGTGGGACGTTTCTTTCAGTTTTGCATGTATGTGTCATAATCTGGCGGACGGATGTTTGCCGCCACGGCGGTATGTTGGCGGCTGTCACCGCAGCGGTATTCAGAATTTACCGCCAATGTCATAATGAGGGCCTTAATCTCTTCAAGAAACTCCTTGTGTGTTGAAAATCGACACACCACCTGCCGAAATTGATGCAAAGCCTGCATTGCGACCAAGAATAGCTGACCAGAATGAGGCAGACCAGACTTCCCGATTGGAAATTTGACACAGTGACTGCCTTGCGATGAAAAATTGGACGCATCGCCAACCGGGTTGACGCAGCACCCATGCCTTCTTCCGGCGCGTCAAGGATTTTCCCAGCATCGCTCCTGGGCATCAAAATATTCCCTGACCGCAGTGAGGAACTAAGACTGTGCGCCAAAAAACAACACAGAACCCCTTGCAGCGTGGAAAGAAATTACGTATTGTCTGTGCACATCGGAAAATTTGATGGAACTCCCTATTTTTCCATGCATCTCCTGCTCTGCGGTCTCTGTTCGTCGTTATTTTTGATGCCTACCAGGTACTGTGTGTAACAAAGAGACAACTGTTTATTTCTAAGGATTAAGACTCTTTTAAAACTTTTAAAAGTGATATTTCAACTTGTGCTTATTGGATCTTTGCCTTTGTCGTTTTGACTTTATTTTATTCAGATAAATATTATCTATTTTTCACACCTTTGTGTTGTATTTTTGTGGTGTTTACACTGCATTACTGTATGATTTATTGCACAAATACTTTACACATTGCCTTCTGAGTTAAGTCTCACTGCTCAGTGCCAAGCTACCAGTTGGTGAGCGCAGGATAATTTAGATTGTGTGTGACTTACCTTTACTAGGATTGTGGTCCCTACTTGTACAAGGGTGTACACCTCTGCCAACCAGATACCTCGGGGCATATTTATACTCCGTTTGCGCCGAAATTGCGTCGTTTTTTTTTACGCAAAACTAACTCCATATTTATACTTTGGCGTTAGACGTGTCTAGCGCCAAAGTCCATGGAGTTAGCGTCATTTTTTAGCGTGGACACCTACTTTGCGTTAATTATATGCAAGGTAGGTGTTCCCGTCTAAAAAATCGACTCCGAGGCATGTGCGTGGGATTTATACTCCCAGGCAAAAATCACGCTCGGGAGTGGGCGGGTCCAAAAAAATGACGTACGGCCGCTTTTGCGCCGTTTTTTAGCGCCTGCAAAAGGCAGGCGTTAAGGGACCTGTGGGCTCTGAAGGAGCCCAGAGGTGCCCCCCCATGCCCCCAGGGACACCCCCTGTCACCCATGCCCACCCCAGGAGGACACCCAAGGCTGGAGGGACCCATCCCAGGGACATTAAGGTAAGTTCAGGTAAGTGTTTTTTTAAAAAAAAATTGTGGCATAGGGGGGCCTGATTTGTGCCCCCCTACATGCCACTATGCCCAATGACCATGCCCAGGGGACAGAAGTCCCCTGGGCATGGCCATTGGGCAAGGGGGCATGACTCCTGTCTTTGCTAAGACAGGAGTCATTTCTATGGGGGTTGGGAGTGGAAAAAAATGGCGCAAATCGGGTTGAGGCGAAAAAATTGCCTCAACCTGACTTGCCCCATTTCTTGACGCCCAAGCTCCATATCCCCCTACGCCGGCGCTGCCTGGCGTACGTCGTTTTTTTTAACGCACACCAGACGGCGCCGGCGGCTAACGCCAGCTAACGTCATTGAATAAATACGGCGCCCGCATGGCGCTTCAGAATGGCGTTAGCCGGCGCTAATTTTTTTGACGCAATACTGCGTTGGCACAGTTTTGCGTCAAAAAGTATAAATATGGGCCCTCATTTCTAAGAGATAACTTACCCCTTACCCTGTGTGATTCTGGCAGGATAGCGGGAAAAAACATAATGTTGGTCACCATTGTTTTTTTTAAGGACCCCCCTGGAGTGGGCCAAGGGTGACAAACTTTGTGTTTTTTCACATATTAAGAGAATAGGGGCATGCGAGTGGCCACCCTCACTGAGCAGATATCGCCCCATCCCCAGGGCCTAGTTCACTTATATAAAAGAAAGAGGGCATGATGCCCTCTTCCCTGAGCTAATATGTGCACGGGGAACCCATCCCTCAGGTGCACTAAATATTTAGAGGAGGGTTGCGTGTGGCCCCCATCCCTGAACTGCTTTCGACCCCGGGGAGTCCATCCCCCAGGGCCTGCTAAACTTTTAGAAGAGGAGGAGGTTTGGTGGCAGTGCAATTATAGAAGGGGAGGGACCTGGGGCCTCTCTTGGCTGAGCCAATATCAGACCTGAAGACCCCATCTGAGGGGCCCACTACATATTTAGAAGGGAAAGGGACATGGGTGTATAATATATATAGTATTACTACGTTATAGTAAATAGAATTTTTAAAATCTTAGAAATGCAGTTAAAAAAACTAAAGTTACAGGAATGTTATAGTTAGGCTCACATTTTAAACGTATAAAACCATATAAATTCACCCTGTTCTAGTTAGAATTATCTCAAGTACCCTAAGGTAACTATAACTCATGCCCCTGTCATGCAGTTTTTACGTCAAAAATATTAGTGCAAATATTACATTGATATTATAAATGATGTTATCAATGATGTCATGAGAGCCATAATTTGTGGGGTAATTAGCAAAAACTGGGTCCTAACTAACTATATATATATGCCATGTCGCACATATATATCACACAAATCCCATTTAGAGTCAGATCAGGAGAATGAGCATTTTCCTAAAACGTGGAACAACCTCCCAATCCACATTAGAGCCTCCTCCTCTCTTCTTGAATTTTGCAAGAAGCTGAATACCTGGCTTTTCAATTACCAGCCAACTATATATGGATTGCTAAACCCTGCTCACTAATGGCTCCATTTCAAGTACAAAGAGCAGGGCTGACAATGGGCACCTAGGTCTTGTGCCTCATTGAATGTGCTGCAGGCCTGAGTACTCCTGCCCAATCTAAACCCATTTGACCAGATCTGCGTAGAGAACCCCAGTCCATATTAACAACTTTTCTCCAAAATGCAAGTGACGCAGCACCGCAAATAGATATGACCAGGGTAGGCTATTGAATACCTTCTCCATATCTTCTGAAACTGCCCTCTCCACAGATATCCCACTAGCACTCTGTCCAGGACATGTAAGATGTGCTTGACGTTCAAGGATGTACTCCTCCCTGGCACAAAACCACACTGTTCTGGGTGGACCAAGGATGGTAGATGTAGTGGAATGCTATTTGTTACTATCCACCCCAGAATTTTACAAGTTGAAGAGAAACGGCAGATGGTATGGCCTCCTATCTAGAGGTTCCCCCTCGTGTTTGGGGATAATATTGAGAAGTAATTGTTTGATGAGGTCTGCCTGAAAGTGTTTACAAAACTCCCATGGGAGACCATGGCCACCATCTTACCTGTTGCCAACTGCTTCATCATAAGAACTATCTCACGTTTTGTAATGGGTCTATCCAGTTGAGGTCTACTCTCTAGGGGTCGGTGTTCTCAAAGGAGTGTTGAGAAACAATTCAGCTGGTTCTTGCCACCATCCTCTGAAGGACCCTACATGACTTGATAAAAGACTTAAAGCATTAGAGTAATGTCTGCCTACCTATGCACGCAGTGCCCCTGTGAGTGACAGTTACCACAATTGTAGACCAACAATGTTCCTTTCCCATGAGACTCACAAGGAGTCTTCCAGTCTGGTACCCTTCTGTGTGTCTCTGTCACATGTATTTCCTAAAGTTGTGTTAAGCCAACCAAGAGCCCAAGACAGTGTGTTCATGTCACTTCTGAACTAGAAAACAAAGTGCATATATATCTGATATTGCTCTCAGCTCAAATAGGTGTAATTCCTGCTCTGCTCAGTCAAATTGAACCCGCAGGGCAGAATGAACTCCAGAAGAAATTTCAAAGCAGATCCCATGGATGTACACTTTAAAAGTGAACCATTAGACCAGATTAGAGGAGGCCAAACCAATGTTGAACTTAAAGTAATAACTGATCTCGTCATCAATAGTGCTTCAGTATGGGGAATTCCCCAAAGATAAACAATGCAAGCACCACAAGGCTATTTGCACCCTTGATGTACTCCATCGCAATGATAGGCTGAGTAGCTAGTGGTCCCAGGGAGTCATCACTAAATATTCAATGTTTTGCAATACCTCTGTGAGATGTTGGGAATTGAAGAACATGTCTATCCTTTTGTGTAAGGCATGACAATGGGAGAAAGGGGAATATTCCCTTGTTAGTGGGTGTGCACATCTAATAACTGCCAATTATGGACCAGGATACCCATGTTTGCAGATGCCTTGTGTGCTTGTGCATCCGTCAGTGGAGCATGAGGTCTGTCTGCCATAATTGTGAGCACACAATTCAAAATTCCCCGCATCCAACAAGTGCTCAGCTAAAGCCCTTTCCTTCGGATCTTCCAAGTAATGTAAGTGTGATTTCTGCCCTGAGTTGGAGGAGTAGAGCCTGAGAAGGTGAATGAGAGATCCATCTAACTGCCAGGCCACAAACACATACCAACCTTCAGGATACACCTTCTGCCACTCCAGCTGGAATGGCACTCCTGATGCAATCCAGATGAGGACCCCTGGAGTATGCCATGAATGTGGTATAAAAAGTTGACCTTTCCAAAGGGAGTGCTGTTGTTGCCTCTCCAGGTCTGTGAGGTGCATTTCCTTCAGCATAGCAACATGTACATTGCACCTGGCCAAATAGTAACGTATACCATGATGTTGGGTCAATAGACCCAACCCCTAATATTCCATGTAATAAAATTAATTGTGTTAAATTGGGCCATGATGTATTGCAAAGTGGAAATGGTGCCCCCGCAAAGCAGCAGCGCATACCCCACCCTTTGCTGCCTGCTTATACTAACCTTGAGCTCGAACCAGATAGTGTTCATATTTGCTGCATCTGGCACCATGGAGTCATCCAGTGGAAGCTGTCTTTCAAGAGCATAGCAAAGAAACAAATTAAGATTCCCAATAATAACTCTCTACCAGGAGCCAAGTTAAGACCCATATGCTGCCCAATCATACAGTAAGAAACAAGAAATGGAACAAGCCCGATAGGTGATAAAACAGGGAAGGATGAACAAGGGAGAAGAAAAGGGGAGTGAGGAACCAACCAAAAAGAGAAATAAAGATAAAGGATAGAAGAAAGCACAGAGTGATGACAACTGACGTCTCCCAGTGGATAAGCAGAGAGAAACGATGCTAGGGTTACAAGGTCCTGGTCTAGTCAAAAGGAGGCAACACCCAGATTACATGTGGGGCATCAGCCATCCCATCATGTTTGGAGCAGAGGAACAGAGCACCTGGTCAAGTCAACGTGATCCAAGGAGTTCAGGTGGATGATGTGCAGTCCACATATGTGTCATCAGATAGGCCCACCCGATATTTGTTGCTGTGCCTTGCATGTCATTGAGCATCCTCCACCCTCTACTCAAGGACCCAGAGGTGGTATGTAAGCTTTTGTACCTTATGCTGGAGATCTACCATCTGTGGTAGAAGCTTTATCACTGATTTTGCTTGGGTGACCATTTTTCTCAAATCTCTCTGATTCTCACAAAGAATATCCATCTCTATATGCAACACATTGATTTATGCTTCCACAGAGGTTCTGGAAGAGTTTACTGTCTTCAAGATCTGTGACCCTGTCTGACAGGCTATGATATATGCCTGTGCATATGTTGGTGAACTGCCAGTTGTGCCCAAAACAGCTGTTTCTCCTCTCATTTTGTCCTCCAGGTGTCGTAGTAGAACGGTCAGCAGAATAGATGCCTTCGGCTTCCCCATTGCAAACTTTGCATTAGACCAGGCCAGGATGTCGTACCAGATGGGATGAGCTTTGATAACAGATTGGCACCCACAGAGTCCACGGTCAGCCTGCTTGCCAGCCCAAGATGGTCTCAATATAGGGGGTGTGCCCTAGTGACCTCGCAATACCTGGGCATCAACATAGTATACAGGAGTCATGGTATATTGTGGGGAAGAATACTAAAAGCATTAATACAACAGTGAGTACATCAATTAATCACTGGTATTGCTGAAAATTATTTTAAGGAAATACTTTGTTCTATTAGTTGCAACTGAGAAATTACCTATTAATCAGTGTGTTTGTACTTGGAGAGTGAAATAATCACAATGACATTTAAAACCACATAACACACAAACAACAAAACAAAACACTTGTTAGCCTTCTGGCTGGATCAAAAATAATTGTGTTTGATACAATCTCATTCCAGTCTTCTAACTAAGGAAGCAAATATGGCTCTGCTCCTTATTTCACTAACAGTCCGCATGGGAGGTTGTTCATAGGGTACACAACAAGGAGGATCCTACCATCCAATATTTTTTATTGTGAGTCCCAAATATCACTGAATGTTTCTTTGGCTTAGAGAACTCCTCCGAAAAGGTGTTGATGCATTTCAGCCCTTGTCCAATATGGGCCTCTTCAGGACAGAGGAAGAGTGAAGTATCTGAAAAAACAAATCATATATATGTACATAATTTAGCCATAATTAAAAACAGGGTACCTCAAAAACTACAGCACTGTGTAATTAAAAAATCAGACCACATGCCAAAGAACCAGATTAGGCAAAGCCAAACAAAGGAATAGAAAGAAGCCAGCAAACTTGACCAGTCAGTCTTGTACTGAAAATACCATACCAGGCATGTAGATCTAGTGTACTGAAACCCAGGTCAGAATACCCGTTTGTGTCAACCATCTGTGAGGGCATGCAGATATTAATGAATTGTGAGCCATAATGCAAAACAAGGTTAACTACCCAAGAAAGTTCATCATGCAATGTGTAATGGAAAACCTCTGGTGAAGATGAAAATGAAAAGACAAGTTTTATGGCAAGACCCCTTCCACAGGTGGAATAAGCTGAGAATCTCCACATTACCTGGAAGGATTACAGAGAAACTCCAAACGTAAGGTGCCATTGCTGTGACCCCAGTGGACTCATCATTGACCCACTGCTGTGCTTCAGCCAGTTGAGCTGACTGATATGAGAGCCAAAAGTGTCGCCAAGCAGTATCACCTCGCTACTTCGCAAATTAGGGCCCTGATTTATACTTTTTGGTGCAAAACTGCACCAACTCAGTTTTGCACCAAAAGGTTTAGACCCGGCTTGCACCATTTCTGTGCACAAGCCAGGCACCATATTTATGGAATGGTGCAAGCTAGTGCATAGGGTAGGATAGCGGCAAAAAAATGACTTTAGTAGGGTGGGGCTGGTGGTATAAAAGAAGGAATTTTTGCACCAAAAAAAGGCGTTAGGCAGGTTAGAGTAAAAAAATGACTCTAACCTGCCTAGAGTCATTTTCTGACGCAGAACCATCCATACCACATGACTCCTGTCTTAGAAAAGATAGGAGTCATGCCCACCACCCAAATGGCGAGCACAGGGGACCAGGGTCCCCTGGGCACGGCCATTGCACCTGTGTATGACTTTAACTCCATAAGTGTGGCGCTAGACGGGTCTAGCACCAAAGTATAAATATGGAGTTAGTTTTGCACGGAATTAGAGTGAAAAAAATGACGTTAATTTGGTGCAAACAGAGTATAAATATGCCCCTAAATCTCTCTAGCGTCTAAAATGTGCACAGCTCACTGACTGTGCCGATGTTGGTTGATCTGCCGTAGCTGTGTGGAGGACAAAAAGGAATGTAAATCTATCCACCGGTTGTGCAAGCAACTATGCTACTGTCATCCCCCAAAATGGTAACCGCTTACCCGTCTGGGAATCAGGAAGTCTCCTTGGGAGTTGGACAGTTCAACTCAGCTTATCGATTGCCTCTATCAGGAGCTCGAATGCCGTGCGTGTGACGGTGATGCAAAGGCAGGGAAGAAACATGCTCGCCCGGTCACGTAAACTTTGTGGAAAAAGCTATAAACGTGAAGAAACAGCGACCATTTTTATAAAGGCCAAGTGTGCACAATGCACCATGGAACAAGTTTGTTAGTTTATTATTAACTGTATGTTTAGGGCCACGCAGGCAATGCATAGCTGACGATTATAACAGACGCTGAAAATACTATATAAACCAACTAGACAAACTAAAAGAACTGCACAAATTGCTGTAAGGGCCCGTATCAGCGTCGCCTCAAGAGGAAAACATGGCGGCCATAGTGAAAATTGCAGCATGCAGGATGTCAATAGCTCAAACTTGTACCTAGGCATTTAAAAAAAAAAAAGGTTGAATGGTACAATATGCACAAGGCTTTGCTGGCACTGGCAATTACTTATGAAGAAAAGTAATCACTGGTTACAAACAGAGCCATATTAAGCAGGTTCACACATGCAGAAAAATCAACAAATTAAAGTAAATTAATTACAGTGGTACATTATACTTGCGTCAATGTGTTTCCACCAAACCACAATAATGAGCATGATTGAACCCAGTTTCCCATTATAGTAAATTACAGACCATGAGGGAACACTTAGGCTTTCCTCATATTACACAAAGAGATTAAGAGAAGTACATGTATAAATTTTGTGAAAACAGTACTGTATCAAACACAATATTGCATTATTGCAAATTCCATGTAAATACAAGTTTCACAACCATTGTCAGGTGTGTCCACTCCCTTTATATTACATAGATGTACCTGCTTCCCATAACCTATGCCCTGCATTACAAGGAGAACTACATACATGGATTTGCACTAGTATATGAGTCGGCTAGTGCTGTATGCTCATGAGAAGGATAGGACGTATGTCCTTAAATAAAGGACCACATTTCATCCGCATCACTAAAGCTATGAATAACTGTCCCAAATCTTTTGATAACCCTAGCCTCAGTCCTGTCTAGGACAGCGGATACTGGTGGCTCTCTGTTATTGGCCTGTGCTAACAAGAGAACTGATCACCACATATTATCTTCAGTACGAGCAAAGTTTGTGAAGTGCTCTACAAGTGGAGACCAACACACTGCACATCTGATCCTAGATCAATGTTGTAGTATGTGTGTCTTTACTGGCTGCATTGTCTGCCCTATATATACCAGTGTACATGGGCATTTCATGCAATAAACTATATTTTGGTGTTGCAATTTGACAATTTAAATTGTCGGTGCCTCTTACCGTTAAGCATAATCATTTTCTTTTAACTAGTGAATTGCCATGCTGTGCCATTCTTGCATTTGTAATGTTCAAAAGATGGGGGTAGTTCTCTAAGGTCCTACTTCTTTTCATTTGAATAAGCGGTTGTGACTATGGGCCAGATGTAGGTAACAGTTTGCACGCGATGTGCAAACTGCACTATGCAATGCACAAAACCCACTTTGCGATTCGGTAACCTGGTTACCGAATCGCAAAACGGGTTTGCGAGTCGCAATTAGGAAGGGGAGTCCCCTTCCTAATTGCAAGTCGCAGTGCAATGCCAGATTGCTTTGTGACCGCGAACACCGTCGCAAAGGAATCGCAGTTTGCACCAATTTGAAATGGGTGGTAACCCATTTGCAAAAGGGAAGGGGTCCCCTTGGGACCCCTTCCCCTTTGTGAAAGGAACTGCAAACATTTTGTCAGAGCAGGCAGTGGTCCTATGGACCATTGCCTGCTCTGATAAAATGAAACGAAAACGTTTCATTTTTTAGTTTTGTAATGCATCTCGTTTTCCTTTAAGGAAAATGGGCTGCATTGCAAAAAAAAGCTGCTTTATTTAAAAGCTGTCACAGACATGGTGGTCTGCTGTCTCCAGCAGGCCACCATCCCTGTGAGTGTCGTGAGTCTCAAGGAGGTCGCAAATTGTGACCCACCTCATTAATATTAATGAGGTGGGCCTTTGTGTCCCCCTTGCGAGTCACAGATGGTGTCAGTGACACCATCCTACATTCCAATTTGCGACTCGCAAATTGCGAGTCGCTCTGACTCACAATTTGCAAGTCGCAAATTGGAATATACCTACATCTGGCCCTAAATGATCCTGTAGATTACGACAATTTCTTAACTAAAACAAGGGTTTAGGAATTCCTAATGGGGATCGAGATTTTCCAGTTTCTCTCAATAATGGACCTAACCTTATTAACCTTGGGATTGTATGTAATGACCAGTGTCTCCCTATGGTGTTCCTTGAGGACTAATCCATTCCTTGGTTTGGCTCTCCCTAGTCTGATTCTTTAGCATCTCGTCTGATTTCAATTACATGGTGCTGCAGTTTTTGAGGTACTCTGTTTTTAATTATGGTTAAGGGTGAAGGTGCCAGCAGGGATCACTATTCCAGAGCAGGGGCCAGGTGCTGAAAACAGCTGGTGAAAGTAATGAGATACACCTGGTCAGCCATCACAACACATGAGTCTGCCCCTCCATTCAGCATCAGGGTACAGAATGTGATGAAACTGAGGTCCCCTCTCTCGCGGGGGCCCCCATTTCACTCCTGTCGGCTGCCCAGAGAAGTTAAAAAGTTTGACCCTGCTCAATCACCTTCTCCGTGAGTTGTACTGGTAATGCCACAACATTACAAGCACCAGAGACCCTGGACTAGTGGTCCGTACAGCTGATGCAGAGTGCCATGTTGCGGAATGTGTTTCACAGAACCTAAATCCTACTAAATGCCCCAATCTCTGTACTGCTGGGGACCTGACCTAAGCTGCAGCATTCCCAGGGTCTCAGCAGTGCCTGGTGGTGTGAACAGGTTGCTATCAGGAGACTGAGGATGGAATATGAGAGTGGTGGCCCAGTGGACCTGTGTAAGCTGCGGATGCCCTCTTCTACATTCCAGCCATACCCCCTTCACCAGTTATAGTTAACCTAAGTAACTTTAAATCACACCTTTGCTAATAACTTCTTATTACCTCACGTTATATGACATTCTATTTCATCATTGATAACATCAATGAGACATCGAAAATTACATAATTGATGATACCAAAAACTCACTTTAGTGCAAGTGCTTTGAACTTAGCAACAAGTATGTTCAAATGGGAAACTGTGAATAGCGTGCTCACTACTGGTCTGGCCAAGTGGCAGGACCTACACCCAGAGCTTACTGCATATAGCTGGATTGATAGCTACAGATACCGAGCACAGGGTGTGCACATGACCAAAGCGACAGTGATTCTGTGGGCAAGGGGCCATTAACAAAGGACAGCTTTGTCAAGTGCTGGCAGTTCGGGTGCAGGCTGTAACCAAAGGTTTACCACACTTTTAAATGCATCCCATGTTCCAGCTCACTATGAACTTGGAGACTAGGTGAAGGGCCTTCACTCTTGTGGTTTAAGATGAACCTAAAACCACCCAAAGCAATCTATACAGTAATAAGCGGTTACCCATTATGTATCCTCCATGTGGCCACATAAATATTTACTGAGACAAGTTAGCTAAATGTAAGCTTATGGTTAACATTTATTAATAGAAACGTCGGACATTTCCTTAAAAAATACTGTTAATGTGATTTTATGGTAACAATGCAAAATGTAGAATTCACTGGAAATCTTCAGTTATGTTGCGTTATACCAACCATATCTCACGGTCCAGCTATGCGCTGCCCATAACCTGACATATAAAATTGTCATCTCAAATGATGTCATTAAAGAGATCACTGATGAGATCTGCAGTTTAGAGTCAGATCTCCGTAATAACCATTAAACTTATTTAGATTTTTTACGGTTGAGTCTATTCAGAGGGCTGCTGGCTGCGACGGTTAAATAATATAAACTTTTATCAATAATGTTTATGGCAGACACTAAGGGCCAGATGTATCAAACATTTTTTCGGTCGCAAGGGCCCATCAGGTCCTAAAAATTGAAAAGAAAACTTTTAATTTTTCATTTTTAAACGCATACCTTTTTCCATTAAGGAAAACGGGCTGCATTTAAAAAAAAAAAAAGATTGCTTTATTGAAAAGTAATCACAGACATGGTGTTCTGCTGAGCCCAGCAGGCTACCATCCCTGTGATTGTAGCCATTCGCAATGGCTCGCAAATTGCGACCTACCTCATGAATATTAATGAGGTAGTTTGATTTGCGAGCCCTTGCGAATTGCAGTATGAAACTCCTGGAGTTTCATTAATTCCAATAGCGATTACCTAGGTGCGATTCGCTAAAAATCGTTATTAGATAATCGCTATTGTAAAAAATGATACATCTGGCCCCTAAATTTCTTGTGGGTATACCCTAAAATATAATCTGTATCCTTGATTTAGTTACAAAGGACATAGATTAAGATGTGGAAGACAGAACAAAAGATGGTCTCAGTATGCACTGTATGTATGTATTCTAAGATCTCTGCACAGTGCTGGAGCACAATGGCGAGCTGACGTGGGGCAAGGGCAGATACGATTCCTGATTATTTACAGTAAGGCTGAGTATTTGTGTGTTGGTAAGTTCCTATGGTGTAGCCACATAGTGTTCGCAAGAGAAGTGTGTCTTTAATTTTTTTTTCAATTGCAGGAAGGCAGGCACCAGGAGCGGCGTGGAGGGCGCGGAATGGGTGGGGTGGCACCGGGGGGTGAGGGTAACGGTGGGGGAGGGAGGGATAAAGATTACATTACATTTTTCAAAGAAACACTTACCTTCTCCACTCCCACGCCGCACTGCTGCTTCTCTGCTGCAGGCAGGCAGGAACAGACTCAGAGCAGTGTCAGGATTGGATGGGAATGGCCAGCCAGGGCGCTTCCAGGCAGACTGGGAGCATGTGCAGGCTCTCTCCAGCCCAGCAGCACAGTGCCGGGCTGGAGAGAGCCTGCTGCGCAAGTGTGTTTGACCGGCTGAGATGGCAGAGACCCCAGTGGCCGGTCCCTTTAAAGTTTATTATCGTTTTCTTTTAAAGGTTTTGCAGCTACCACTGCTGGCAGGGGTCGACGATCCTCCACTCTCATGGAAGAGCCGCCCCTTGTAGGCACCATCTTGATATAAATCCTGGTCTTGCTCCATATCTTTGGGGTCATGGCTGGAGAAGGCTTGCTTTTTGTTTTTCTTCTTTTTTTCACTTCTTTGCTTCTGATCTGGCTTTATCCTGGCAGGTGAATTATTATTGTCCCTCTAAAGTGGTTATTCTCATGAACAAGTAAGCAGGGTTGCCAATTCTGGTAGCCTTGTATGTGATGCAGAGGGTTTTGATGATTTGCCTGGGGGGTGGGGGGGCTGGTGCATATCCTCCAGATCTGAGCCAATGTGTTCAAACAGCCTTAGGCTTTTAGTGAGACATGCTGCAGTGTGGAGGATGCCTTTTAGGGAGACCAGTGGGTTGATGGGAAGGTCTTTGAGCAACGTGTTGCCTCCTTCCAGAAGTGAGTGCAAGAAGGTTTGACTTTTGTTCTGAAGTTGGTCTTGGGGTAAGAAAGGTTTAAGTTTTCTTCAGCCTGTAGAACTGGTACAAGGCCAATGTGACTTTCATGGCAATAGATAATTTGAAGGAAAGGTCTGTGCTGAGGAAATATCCAAGCGATTTAGCATTGGCTGTAAGTTTTCTGGAAGAAGCCTTCTGGGTTTGGCTCAGATAGCCACACTGAAATCTGTAGTTCTTTGTGAAAAGGAGTAATTGGTGCTCTTGGTGAAAAGGAGGAATTCTGTCTTGGTCGATTAAGCATTAGGGGCCAGATGTATCAAACAGATTTGTGATCGCAAATGGCCCATTGGGATGTTTGCGATCGCAAAAACTACATTTTGGTATGTATCAAATCCAATTTGCTATATAGTAATTTGTAACCGAATCTCAAATTGGATTTGCGACTACATACTGATTCGGTATCAGGGCGTCCCTTCCTAATACCGAATCGCAGAGGTATGTTATTTTGTGACTGTGAATGTGGTCGCAAAACTATCGCAGTTAGCACCAATTTCAACTTGGTGGTAACCCATTCGCAAAGGGGAAGGGGTCCCCAAGGGACTCCTTTTCATTTGTGAATGCATGCAAAAACATTTCTTAAGAGCAGGCAGTGGTCCAACGGACAACTTCCTACTCTTTAAAAATGAAAAGAAAACTTTTCATTTTTCTTTTTTAAACGCTTCCTATTTTCCTTTAAGGAAAATGGGCTGCATTTAAACAAAAAAAAAAAAAGGATTGCTTTATTGAAAAGCAATCACAGACATGGGGGTCTGCTGAGCCCAGCAGGCCACCATCCCTGTGATTATAGGCATTCGGAATGGGTCGCAAATTGCAACCCCCCTAATGAATATTAATGAGGTATCAACTCTGAGTGGCACATTTTGAACACTGGTGAAGAGGGTACATCCCTTGAAAAACCTTTATTTGTCTTCCACAGGAATAGGAATCTGCAGAGTATGTTGGTCCGGTCAGCTGTTGGCCGCACTCAGAATCCAGTTCAGAGATCCATGATAGGGCTGGACTCTATCAAGGGCAACTACAAATGTGGGAATCGTCATGCCTGCGATACAGCTATAGTTACACGCAATGTCATATTTAATTGGAGAACCATTGCCCTGACAACAATGTCTAATTGCAGATCAAAGAATGTGGTCTACCTGATTCTGTGTCCTTGTAACCTTGGTTACGTTGGAGAGACATCCAGGGAATTCAGAGTTAGATTGTCTGAACATAAATCTGCCATTAGAATTCACAAATTGAATGCCCCTCTAGTCACGCATTGGGTCACACATAACCATAATGAAGTCGAGATAAGATGGACCATTTTGGAAAAAATAGTTTCAAGAAGTGATGAATATTAGGAACTGGTTAGAAAAAAGAAGGACGTTTTTTGGATCTTTTTTTCTGGAGACCTCCAAAAAGGATCTGAACGAGGAAATTCCCTGGTATACTGCTATTTAAATGGAATTGTAATCTCCTTGGTCAGGCTTTACCTATGAATCACACACGTATAGATATATTCTTCGTCTTAGGTGTCTGCAGTTCTGGCTGGAGGGTTATCATTTGTCTCTATTTGTCCTTTCATTGCTCCTTTGATGGTTCAACCTCTGCCCTGAGTGGATTAGTTTTAATGATTGAGTATTCTCATTGTTACAGTGGTATTTTCCCCTGTTTCCTACCACAGAGCATCTTTAGTACATACAGGAATATTTATAACTTAGTGACACCCTTCAAATATGGCAGCCATGATTCCTTATGACCTTGCTGTTCCTGCAAAGAGCTATGGTCCTTCCTCGATTTCAATAGTCTGTTGGCAATCGGCTCTCGGTATTTAAAACAACGTGTGCAGTGGCTGCGTTGGATATGTTAAGCAGGTCAGACCGTTTCACTCAGCTGTTTGGAACTGGTTCTTGGACCAGTATTAAAGGTAAGCGTTTCCTTTGCAGGCCACGTGGTAAGCGCTGTTCTTCTAGCTTACCATGTCTCGCTAGAAAGCGTCCAGATATAGACAGAAAGAAGTTGGTAATGCCCCTCTTTCTCTTTGCGGATTCAGAGTTACGGCCCCCCGACCCACGTAGGTTGTGTTTGGTTGCTGCTTATCATCTTGGCGTACATCAGGTAGGCATGCAGAGTCATTACGCGCTCACTCTTAGATTTTACGGATATAGTGCACAGGACTAAGGCTACTCTATATTCACTGTAGCGGGGGACTTTTTGAGTGGTATTTTGATCGCTCATTATATGATTAAGACACTGCCTGGAAATTGTGTTTTCCACTCATACTCACTGGTATGGTTTTCTTCACGGGAACAGACTTGTACAATGCCCTACAATATGTTATAGTATTGATATAGATACATTTATGTTTTAATTTTTTTATAGATCAAACAATATGATGTGATACCCAAGCCCGATGTAGTGCCCTGATGAAGGTGGTTTTTATGAATTGGAATGTATCAGAAGGTGTAAGCCCACCTAAAACCGCGTCGGCAAGGATGATGATCTGGCAAGGATGATGAATTTTGAATATACGGATTAATATCAATGGTGAAAACTCCACACTAAAGCATAAACCGGTTTGAACTACATTTGTTACAACTCCGTTGCATATGATCGACATATGCCTTTTGGACATTCATTATTTCATTGGTTGAAAAGATATCCTTGAATTATACATCAGTTTGATATTGAAAGTTTGTTCATTTTAAGGTCATTTGATACCAATATTTTGGTGATATACAATAGATGTACTAGTGAATATATTCAATATTTGTGGTGTTAGTTGGATGTGTTTATAATTGTCTGTGTGTACTTATTTGTTTCATTAGTACTTTGGGTATATATACGTGTGTCCTGTGTTGGTTTTGTCATCTATGGTTGTTGTTGTTTATTCAGATATCTGTCTTGTTTTAGTTCATTTGGGATTGACATTTAAGGGGGGTTTGTTCTATTTTTCTGAATATTATTTATATTGTATATATTTATATATATATATATATATATAGGCATTTTTTCTATCAATAAATCATTGAGAGTTAGATATCATGTCTTATTAAGACTTAGCTGTTCTTTTGAATACATAGGAGAGTGATATAGGATTTAGTTTTTTATTAATGAGGTGGGTCCATTTGCGAGCCCTTGCAAATCGCTATAGGAAACTCCTGGAGTTTCTGTAGGAACGGAAGACTATAAGATGCACTCCAGCTTCAGTAAGTCAAGTAGGTCCTTTAATGTGAGAGCAGGTCTACACCGTCAGCTTCGGGCTTCAGCAACTGTCATCTCCCCGGCTTTCCACATTCTACATTCCACCCCCTACCCTTCTAAATTGCGTGCAAGTGTATGACACGCGCAACCAACACCACACATGCCCTCTCTTTAATGATACCCAACATAGGCAATAAATTAATAATATATAAGCACAATAATACAGATACAAAAGACAGGCAGATTCTTTTTTTTTTTTAAATATCTTTACATGAAGTCCTGAAACGTCTTTGGCAGAAAAAGTGGATTGCCCATGTAACAACTCATTTTGGACGTCTGAAGGAGTGGATTGCCCATGTAGGCCAAGTGTACCAGGTTGTTCTCGTTCAGTTTGCAACTGCTCACCTTCACCCCCCCCACCTCTGGCTCTAGCCATTCAAAATCAGCACTAGACTTTCCTTGTTCATTCCTATCATAACACTTCACATTATCAATGCAGGTGGCCAGTTTACTACAATGCCAAATCTTCCCATCACTCAGTAATGCAGAACAATTGACCGTTTTTTGTACTTGAAGTTTTACACATCAATTTAACTTTGACCCAATCACCAGGCGCAAGTTTGACCTCCCTAACTTTGTGAAACTGATTATAATGTTCTCTATAAATCTCCTGTGCTTTCAAAATGTTGCTTTTAACCATAGCAGGGGACCACTTGCTTTGAATTTTCAGTTTCAGCCACGTTCTGTTATCTTTAGTTAAAGGCTCTCTACTTCTTAATTATTTGAATGGACTATACCCTGTAATCGTCTGTGTGATCCTATAAGCCCATACCATGCATGTGAGTTCCTTTTTCCAATCCTCCCCTGCATGAATGGCTGCTTAAACAGAACCCATTATCACCCGATTAAAGCGCTCCACAGCACCATTCCCTGGTGGATAGTATACAGGACTATGTTTTTCCTCAATCCCATTCCTGGATAAAAACCTTTTCCACTTCTCAGACACAAATTCTGGCCCATTGTCACTCAAAATAGATCTGGGTATGCCCTCTCTCAAGAACACCCCTGACACAAACGAGATCACAGTAGACAAGTCCATTTTCTCGCAAACTTTGTATTCAGGCCACTTTAAATAAAGATCTGATAGAAGAATCACATACTTGCAATCTCCATAATCACCCTCAGCAGAATTAGAAATGGGACCCAATATATTGATTGCTACAACTTTCCATGGACTCTCTGGGCATAGCCACATACCTAAAGCTGGTCTAAAAACTTTCAGAGACTTGTCCGAATTTGTACAGACCACCCAATGTCGCACAATTCTTTCTATGTCTGCGTCAATGCCAGGCCACCAATATGACATGTTCACTCTTTTCTTTCATTTGACTATTCCCAAGTGTCCTTCATGAGTTATCACTGGGATTTTCTCTCAAAGTGCTACAGGAGGTATCATTTTCACACCCCTCATTAGGAAATTGTCATCACTAATGGTCAATTCATCCCTGATGTCCCATCATTTGACATAATTTTGGTTCAATTTACTCTTACAAGGCCAACCACTATGTACATAGCCCATAATCTCTTGCAAGGTGCAATCACTCTTATAGGAGGAATCCCATTCCATCTCATTGACCACACTACACTCCACATTACCCAGGTCATCATCCACCACATCAGTAAAGGCGAGACTGTACTCATTCCATTCACCTTCATCACTTTCTTGGAAGGGTAAAGGAGAATGGCTCAGGTAATCTTCCACTTTATTCCTAATGCAAGGAAGATATTCTACATCATAAGCATAATCCAATAACCGTAATGACAATCTTGCTATGCGGGGTGTAGCCTTTGTGATGCCTTGGGAAGTTAAAACCTTCACCAAAGGTTTATGATCTGATCTCAACGTAAATTCCGACTCCCAAAGGTAGTGCCTAAATTTCTCCATTCCCCAAACAGCCGCTAGCATTTCCTATTCAATAACAGAACATTTTTCCTCAGAAGGAGATAAGGCACATGAGGCATAGGAAATTATACTTTCTTCACCCTTCCATGACATCTGAGTAAGCACTGCCCCAAGCCCTTTACCAATGGCGTCAACCGTGAGAATACTCGTCTCGAGGTTGTCAAATCCTTGGAGAGGAGTAGCTGAACAAATCTCCTTTTTGATTTGCTCTAAATCCTCATTCAGCTCCACACTCCACACAAATTCTTATCTCTCCTTAATCAATTGCTTCAGTTGATAAGTTTTAGAGGAAAAATGTTTCACAAATCTGGCATATAACTCTACCAAACCCAGAAAGGATCTAACATCATCTTTCCCTTTTTAGAGCAGGATCAACTCTGATTGCCGACAAGATACTTTACTTTGGAAGTGTACCCTGTTTATTGACCTATATACATAACAGATTCTCTAGCAATCTTGCACTTATTTAATTCTGTAGTAAGTCCATTTTTTGCAAGCCTATCCATAACTCTCATTAGCCTGGTGTCAAGTTCACATCTATCCTTCCCCATGATGAGTATGTCATCTTGGAAATAAGTGACTCCTGCAATATCACTCAACAACCTGTGCATGAGTTGTTGGAACACAGCTGCTGCAGAGGCTAAACCGAAAGGCATGCAAACAAATCTATAACACCCAAAAGGCGTAATAAAAGATGTTAAACTCTTACTGGTTGGAGGTAAACAGATTTGATGGTACGCCGACTTCAGATCGATAGTAGAAAACCATTTACACCCCCTCAATTTAGTCAGTATTTCCTCAACCTTGGGCAGATGAAACCTATGAGCAACAATGCACTTGTTAAGCTCTCTCAAGTCCACACAGAGCCTAATCTGACCATTGGCCTTACGAGCCACAACTAAGGGTGCCAACCATTCAGCACTTTCAATTGGTTCAATTATGCCTTCTTTCTCCAATTCCACCAATTCCACCATAACTGCGTCTTTTACACTCAAGGGAATATTCCTTACCTTGTGGGAAACAGGAGTAACCCCTTCCTTAACAACAATGTTATGATTAAACTTCACCAGCTCACCCACCTTACTTTTTCCAAAAGCACCCTCTATAAGAGCTTACCCGGTTCTTCTAACGATAGTACCTGAGTGTCACAATTCAGATTCAAAATGACTCCTAATGGTCCTTCCATCCTAAGACAGAACGTCCTTTCTCCGCAACCAACAAGGTGCTGGGGACCTTCTTGCCTTGGAACTCAAACAATAAACTCATGTAACTCCCCATAAGAATCTTATCACCCTTAAATGTAACAGGTTGCACACAAGGGGGGGTTAAATCTCGTCCATGCAATTCAGCAAACTTCTCATCCCATACATCACTACAAATAATGGTGAAGGGTGACCCTGAATCTGCAACCATTTGTATTGGAAACCCTCCAATTTTCATTTTGCAAACTGGTTTACCATGCAACCCGTTGCTACTTAAAACGAAATTGTCCATACATAGAACACAGTCATCCTCATCAGACTCAGACCCCTCAACATGGCACTCTTGAACCCCCTCCACACACTTAACCATAGAATCATTATTATTCTTTTTGCACACCTTGGGGAATTGTCCCAACACACCACAAAACGCACATTTGGATTTGGCCGCAGGGCAGCATTTGTCTCTTGCATAATGTCCCCTATTGCCATACCTGTAGCATACAATTACCTTCCCTTGCTGACTCATCTTAATGTCAACAGCACGTCCAGTTTGTTTCTTACTAGTAACTTTTTTCCCGTCATGCATCACTTTACATACAATTTCACCCTCTCTTCCATTACTTAGAGCTGCTTTGGCACAGCGCTTAGACAACTCTGCCATCTTGACAATGGCAATATTTCATTCAAAGTTTTTCCTGAATTCCAGTATTTTTAGAATGCATTATGATTTGATCTTGGATCAGTTCATCATGTAACTGGCCAAATCAATTCAACTGACCGCCAGCCCCCCATGGATCCCACCGGCCGCATAATAAACATTTTGCTGGCCCGGCGGGCAGAAACATTGTTTCCGCCTGCCGGCCCAGCAGAATGCTTGGCCGGGACATTGCCGGAGGCTCCACATGGAGCTGCTGTCAATGCCTCTGTGCGGCGGGTGCAGCTGCACCCGTCGCGCAGATCACTGCCTGTAAATTGGGAAGTGACCTGCGTGATGGGGCTCTGCACAGTGGCCCCTGCACTGCCCATGCCAAGTGCATGGGCCACTAGCGGGGCCCTTGAGCATCCCTTCCGCCAGCTTTTCCCTGGCAGGGGAACCCGCCAGGGAAAGGCTGGGGGAAATGGGATCATTATCCGACAGGGCAGCAGCTGCCTATGGCGTCAGGCTGCCTATGGTGGCCCTCATGCTGTTCATTATATGGCGGTTCAGCCCGCCATGCCGGTGGCGGGCTTTTCAGCCGCCGCCGGCATGGCGGGCTGAACCGCCGGGGTTTATAATGACCCCCATAGTTCTCAACAGACTCATCTTTGCTTTGCTTGTGTTGGAAAAAACTCTATCTGTCTATGGCAGCACACACAACCGGTTGGTAATGTGTAGCTAAGTTCTCCAACGCATTCTTGAAGACATCTGAATCCTTGCTCGCTCTCTGTTTCTTCTCCATCTGAGTGTAAACTCTCTGTCCCTCTGGACCCAAACAATGTAAAAGAATGCATTTCTTCCTAGCACTGGAAAATGCATCCTCGCTCTCCTCTTTAAACGCAGCTACGTAATTCAAAAAATAGTCCTTCCATTCACACCATTTTATAGCAGGTTCCCCTGCTTTGGGAAGAAACGGAACTGGAGGAGTGAGCGAAAATGCTTGCGAACCCATGCTCACAATAACCACCAAAACCCAGTTAATGTCCTCCCAAAACTGTAGGTATCCTCTGCCTGACTCAAAGATGGCCACCACAGATCACTGTGTCTAGAGCATGACTCTAAGATGTCCGCCACAGTCTTCCAAGGGCACCGAGTCCAATGCCTGATTCAAATATGGCAGCCACAGATGTCTGCGTCCTCTGCCTGACTCTAAGATGGCCGCCTCAATCTTCCAAGGGCACTGTGCACAATGCCTGTGAGAGAGTGTAGTTTAAATATTACATATATTAGATGTGAAATGCTTATATAAATATCTAACAATGCTGCATATAAAAACGATCATAAAATATTAATTGCTTAAATGTATTCTTAACATGATTATAAGTGTAAAGTTACTATTGTGCACATAAACTAATGTCGACTGTAAGAAATAACTGCTTGCATTATGATTAATTGAATATGTTAACACCCACGAAGATTGCATTAGAACCCATAGGCCTTAAATTAGCGTGAGTTGAAGTTTAGCCGTGTAGCTCTCATATTAAAGCATATTTTACTGTTTTCCGGTGTGCTGACTCGTAAGAGGCCATGACCCAGCATGTGTTCTTTTCCATTGTTTTATGTTGCGAGATTTGCTCTGTTCCCATCCGCATGCGAGCTGCCTTTGTATAAGTTTTATACGTTTTGCAACAAATGCAGAAATATTCAAGGATGTTTAACCATGGAAAAGAGAACTTTTGACCTGAAGAACGTGCCAAAGGATGAAGTAACCCCGGATGTGCCACCTACGAAGACGTCAATTATGAAGACCAATCAAAGCGTTATAAATTATCGTGGGGTGACAATTTGGATTACCTAATGTATAATTTGATAGGCTAAAGATAGTGGGGTATAGCGAACATCCAATTGAATTTTGGGGGAATGTATTGTGAAAAAGAGATAAAAACTCATGACACAGAACAGTCGTTAGAATTAGGTAGGGAATGATATCGATTGCATCCAGAAACTCTGTCACTCTGTTTGGTGACTTGAGACTTAGACAAAACCATCTTCATCCATAGACTGCCCCTTTACACTTCTCCTCCTTATGAGGGAAGTGTCCCCTGTCCCTTAGATGAAATAAACTGTTGGCGATCTAACTGATGTCCTGAAGACGAAGACTGATCCTGTATGCTGACTTATTCCGAGGAGGGTAATTATGACAATGCTATTGTAATTTGTCTGTTTGCTTTTCCTTTCTAGGTACCAACTGCTGTATTTTTGGATGGAGACCTTAGTCAGATGTTTTCCAAATTCGTGTTCAAATTATTTTGCATGAAGTCCAACATGCTGATGCTAATCAGTGGTTAGGCTAGGTGATCACTTTGACTGACGCAAATAGACGTGACTGACATTGTGCTATGCTCAACTGAGACATATATGATATTCTATGCGCTCTGATCTATGCATATCTTATGTTGGTGCTCTTATATTTGTGATCTTTGCATTATTGAAGCCTTATCATAGCTGTTGTGTTGTGACTTTGCTTTTATGCTACTTGGTTTTGAGATTGACACTTCTATTATTAGATTGTAATCAATAGGGAATAAAATTCATAAAACTCCAATAAAGGTGTGGTTATTCATGGCTGAAAGGTCATGTTTGCGCCGACGGTTTAATAAATGTCTTTATCCAAAGTAAAGTATATTGTGATGATATATGTTGATAACGTCATTGATATATTGCTTGACATATTGATCAGTTATCTCATTCTACAGTGTCTCACCACTGGGTCAAACGACTCATCGGCCTGAAACGAGTCCTAATGTGTATAAAATTGACATAAAAGGACACGTTAACAGTTCTGGTAGCAGAGCGACGGTTTGGCCCTTGGGGGCCCTAGGACGGAGATTTTTTGTTAATTTTTATTTCTGTGATAATGCAAATTGGAGAGCTTATGGGTTACTAAGTTCACCATGACTTTCCCGAGATCTCGGAGCCTGCCTGAATAAGTTGGGAATGTTCTCGGCGCCACAGTATATGTGGTTAGGGTCTCTGCGCTTGCTTAAGCTTACGCATTTTGCAGGTGATTGTGAAGATTTGTGTGTATTTAGGCCAAACTAAGGGGGTCATTCCGACCCCGGCGGTCAAGGACCGCCGGGGTCGGCGGGAGCACCGCCAACAGGCTGGCGGTGCCCCGCAGGGCATTCTGACCGCGGCGGTTTGGCCTCGGTCAGAACAGGAAAACCGGCAGTGTCCCGCCGGTTTTCCGCTGCCCTGGGAATCCCCCATGGCGGCGCAGCTTGCTGCGCCACCATGGGGGATTCCGACCCCCTCACCGCCATCCTGTTCCTGGCGGTTCCGCCCGCCAGGAACAGGATGGCGGTGAGGGGTGTCATGGGGCCCCTGGGGGCCCCTGCAGTGCCCATGCCAACCGGTTGGGCATGGGCACTGCAGGGGCCCCCGTAAGAGGGCTCCACTTTGTATTTCAGTGTCTGCTTTGCAGACACTGAAATACGCGACGGGTGCCACTGCACCCGTCTCACATCCTCCACTCCGCCGGCTCCATTCGGAGCCGGCATCCTCATGGAGGGGTGTTTCCCACTGGGCTGGCGGGCGGCCTTTTGGCGGTCGCCCGCCAGCCCAGTGGGAAACCCAGAATACCCGCGGCGGTCTTTGGACGGCGCAGCGGTATTCTGGCGGTTCCCTCTAGGCGGGCGGCTCCCGCCGCCCGCCGGGGTCAGAATGACCCCCTAAGTGTTGTTTAGTAGGAGTAGGCGTACTCCACAGTATGATAGTAGGGAAGTCGGCGTACTTCATGTGAATGTAGCGCTTGGTGCTCAAAAGATTATCCACTTGGTTGGTCGTTGTGTACTGACCTGTTCAGGTCTAAGAATCCGGAGTATGAAGACAAATGTGGTTTATGTTGTAATCTGTGCGGTTTAATAGGTCAATCGGGCGTGGTTGACAAGTCAAGTTTGAGTCATAATGTGTGTATGAAATCTTCGATGGAGATTTAACAAATTCTAAAGTGCACTAGAAGGAGTCATTGACAAGTCGAGAGTAGAATTTGCGGGTCGAATTCTACTTGCGTGTGCGGGAACTGATAAGGAGAGAGTAGCGGCCGAGGCTTCATGTGAAATCTCTGTAAAGTTCTGAAGCGAATGTGTTACCCTTCCTGTAGTAAACCGGCAGATTTGTGTTGTCATTTAAGGTGCTCGCAATAATTTCACTAGTTTGAGTGGGTTCGTATGGGTTCAGTGAAAAGCGGACGAGCCGCAAGACTTTGTCAGCTGCAGTGTGTGTGAGTGTGACGTCAGTGGAGCCGCGCTGAGATAGGTCGGTTGTCGAGAGGGGTCGCGCACGGATTGGCTGCCGTCCGTGAGAGGCAATAGATTGAGAAGGGCGGGTGAAGAGTGTCCTGGGAACTAAGTCACTTCTGATTAAATACAAAATAAGAGAATCACAAAAATGAATTTCATTAAAGCATTTAAGAGCGATCTGAAAGGAGATGTATATATTGTTGCAACCGATGGGGAGGCTACACCACCCGAGGGTACTCCAGCTTATATAGTCATGGAAGAGAAGGGTGTCGCACCTTGTTTATGGATGAAACAGTGGCGCAAGTTAACAGAAAAGGAGGGATCTTTAGCCTTTCCAGAATATGGAACATTCAATACGAGGATTCTTGAAAACTTGAGGTGGATGTTAAGTACACAGAAACCACCTCCGAGACCAACTCAGTATGAGGCTTTGTCATTTTAGGACTTGATGGGACTTAAACATAGACAAGAAAGGTTTCAGAGAAGACTGCGGAGGGCAGAAAAATCTTATGCAGAGGCTAGATGGGATAGCGAGAGCAAAATGTGGAGAAGGGGAATTGTTGATGGAATAACATTATTCCCAGCAATATCACAGGGTGAAGAGACACAGGGAAAGAAAGCCTCCTGTAAAACCGACAAATATTCAGGGAAATCTAAAGAGAATAAAAGATCTTGGGAAGAGGAAGATGATTCAGATGATGAGGAATTTATGGACAGATTATTACATGATCGCCTGCCACCATATGCGTTGAGCGACAATGCTCCAAGTACTAGCTTGGATCCTGGGAACCAGACGCATGAAAAGGGATTTACTGATACGGCACAGACTAGCGATACAGCTTTGATAGAGAATGGTGTCAGTGTACCCACTGCACCAGACATACCGATACAGTTGCAGGCTCCACCGCAGATACAGAGAATCTATCCTGACGTCCCAGTGCTTGAGACAACTCCGAATTTGATAGTGCCGCCAGACCCGATATACACGAAGCCAAAGTTAATACAGATTGAATCAACTCCGAAATTAATATCTCAACCACAACCACAGCTAATACCAGGATACAACCCTGTAGCAGGTCCACCATTAGTGCCGGTTCCGGGTACATTGGAACAGACCTATGGAGTTGCTGCTCCAAGAAGTATGGGTCCGGGTCAGACACCTGCCGCTATATCGTTACCCATTACTGTCGGTCCACCAGTGCCATTGTATGCACAGGGTAAAACGGGCGTGTGTGATCAGGGAGTGATGACTCAGGAGGCGATAAGAGGAGGGTCCATAGGAACTCCACAGATAATGGCCCCCGGGGAACAAGTAATTGAACAGCCTAGGCCCTTAATGGACCTTAATCCAGTAGGAGCACCTCTCGAAGCAATGCGTCAAGCGGGTTTGGGAGTTCTAACCCCACAAACCATGAGTATGAATACCTCACATTCCCCAATGATGCATGCAGGGAACATTTCACTGCAAGGTTTTTCAGTTCAACAGTTAAATGAATGGTTAGAAAAAACGTATACGTCACAGAAGACCGCAGTGGTTACAGTCGAACCAGAGAAAGAAAAATAAGATGAATACTTGAACTTTGTACGACTAGTGGTGGAAGCTGCAGAGTTGGTAGAAGGGACAATGGGAGTGAATAGATTGGAGTCCTACACAGAGGCAGAATTGAGATACGTATGCCCCAAGATTAGCAAAGAGGTAGGCAAAGTACATCAGAGATTAGCGAACTTAGCAGACAAATACAATATCGATATTGGAAACACTAAACATTTGAAAAGAAGTTACAGATTAGATTTTGATTCAAAAGATTTTGAGCACATGAGATCTGCAGGGATGAAGGCACATTTGAGAGAACTGTTGCAAAGCGCACAAATTTGGGGTGCATTGGAGAAATGGGAAGGCCGATGGGCAAAGAAAAGAGATAAGGGAAAGGTGACAGCCCAGGGTCTAATCAAGCCAAGTCCTCACCTGATTTGGAATCAGTAAAAATATTACCTATGAGAGAGACAGCTGGTGGTGTTTTAGTTCATGTGCCTTGGACTAGAGGAGATATTCTATCCTTTACTAATGATTATCCCAGATTGAGAGAGAAGCCGATCGAGTGGTATCAACAAACAGATAGGTTTGTGAAACTTGCAAAGTGTCTCTGGTAAGACTTGAACACCTTGTTTGAGATCATTTTTCCGCCTGATTTGTGGCTCGAGTGCAAGAGAGGCATTGATTGGCCAACAAAAGAACCAGCAAAGGATAAGGTGACTGGAGCACCTTCTGAAGAGGCGATGAAGTATTATCATAAAGTGATTGAGTTTTTGAAACAAAAGGTTTCGCCGAAAGTGACTGACTGGCAGAAAATTGACAGTACCTCTCAAGAGGTTAAAGAGTCAGTACATGCTTATTACGAGAGATTGTTAAAAGCATTTAAGCACTACAGTGGTACTGAGACTATTGAACCAAAGGACATGAACCACCTTGTGTTCAGATTCATCGAAGGATTGAGACCAGAAGTTAGCCAAATGATTAAGAATCATTTGATTTGTTGGCAAGCTAAACCGATTGATGAGGTGTTGCAGTATGCAAAGTACTGTAGTGATGAGATTGAGTTAAAGCTGAAAAAATTTAATGAAAAGGTGATGGTGATGCAGATAAGAGCTGCACAGGCAGGAATACAGGGAAATGGAGTTCAACAGATGATACAGCTGCAACCGCAAATGAATGATGTGTTTCAGACCCAACCGAGAGGTCGAGGTCAAGGGTTTGTGAATCGTGGTTCAGACATGAATACTGTTGTAATTCAAAATGACACGCAAGGGGTAAAGAAGATGTCACCATGTCACGCATGCGGGGGCGTGGGGCACTGGAAACGGGAGTGCCCAAATATGGTGCAGGATGGTGCAGTTCAGCAAACCACTAATGTTGGTGCATTACAAAATTCACGAGGCCCAAAAATAAGACATCAGAACCCAAATTTCCAGAACAACTTGGTACAAATGCAAGGGGTACAGCCCATGCAACAGATGCAAATGCCGCGTTTTCAGTCAATACAAATGCAACCAGTGCAGCAGCAGATTCCTATGGTGCCTAGACAGCAAATGCAAATACCAATGGCTCCGTTGGGACAGCAACAGGTGATGCTTCCTCAGCAGGTCACAGGCCAGGTAACAAATCAAAACAATACTGTACAACAGTTCCCATTACGAGGTGAAAATGGCATGAATGAAGATTGGTCAGATGACAGCTCGGACAGTGAAGAGTGCAGGCTTGCAGCATCCTTAGAGGTAGATCAGAGAGGCCCATACGTCGAGAGAAAGGTGATGGGGTATAAGGTTTCATTTCTGGTTGACACAGGAGCCACAAGCTCTACAGTCAGAAGTGCGGAAGTTCCGAGATTGCCACTGTCAGGGCGTACCATACGAGTGGTTGGGGTAGCAAATCAGTATCTGACCAACCCGATTACAGATCCAGTGCAGGTTGAGATTGGCAACTTCCAGGGACTACATAGGTTTGTAGTATGTGATTCAAGTCCGGTATCCCTACTGGGAAGAGACTTACTGTGCAAGACAAAATGCTCAATTACCTGTTCCAGTGATGGAATTGAGGTACAGACAAATAGTGACGATGAAGGAGATAAAAGTCAAATTTTTGAGGAAGAAGCAGGAACAAATGAGGACTCTCCTCTGATTACTTTATTCCCAATGCATACCTTGATCGACTTACCTGTTGAACTACAAGGGACAGTAACAGAAAAAATGTGGGACTTAACTGGGAAAGAAGTAGGATTGATAAAAGGAGTAGAACCAATTAAAGTTCAGATAAAACCAAATGCAGAGTTTCCACAAGTGCCACAATACCACATGACCCAAGATGTTCTTATCGAAGTGTCACAAATAATTGCAGACTTTCTCAGACAGGGAGTTCTGAAAGAGGTTTTGAGCAGTCCATGTAACTCTCCCATAATGGGGTTAAAGAAGCCTTGTGGAAAAGTTTGAATTGTGCAGGACCTGAGAAAAATAAATGAAATTGTGATAAAGTGTTGCCCTGTGGTGCCCAACAAAGCAGTAATCATGTGTCAGGTCCCCTGTGATGCTGAATGGTTTACCGTAGTAGACCTGTCACAAGCTTTCTTTTCAATACCTCTTCATGAGGACAGTCAATTTTTGTTCAGTTTCAAATTCCTGGATAAGGTGTACAGTTGGTGCAGAATTCCTGAAGGGTTTTCTGAGTCACCATCCATCTTCAATCAAATATTGAAGAAGGATTTAAAGCCACTGGTGCTGCCTTTTAATTCAACCCTTGATGATTTGCTAATCGCGTCCAAAACAAGGGACAGTTGCAAGTATGATACCATTGCATTACTGAATCATCTGGGAAAGAACGGGCATAAGGTGTCACCCAGAAAACTACAATACTGTCAGAAGGAGGTGAAATATTTGGGGCATTTGATTGAGAAGGGTTCCAGGAGAATATCAAAAGAAAGAATAACAGCTGTCTTGCAAATGAACCCTCAACAACAAAAAGAGATGTCAGGATGTTTTTGGGAATGGTGGGCTACTGTCGCCAGTGGATACCCAACTTCTCAATCATTTCAAAGCCATTAATAAAACTGACAGGAAAGGAAATCAAGGATGAACCATATACTATAACCTTGTCAAAAGAAGAGCTTGAATCATTTATGGAATTGAGAGAATGCATGTGCAGGGCACCAGCACTGGGAATGCCAGACTACGAGAAACCATTTCTGTTGTTTTGTCATGAACGTGATGCTTGTTCTTTGTCTTAACACAGGTCCACGGAGATGCAAATCGCCCTGTAGCATATTTTTCAGCTACCTTGGACCCTGTCGCAGCAGCCTTACCGGGTTGTTTGCGTGCAGTTGCAGCAGTTGGTCAGAGCCTTTTACAATGTGAAGGCATAGTCATGGGATACCCTCTAACAGTAATGGTTCCACATTCAGTTGAAATTCTGTTAACTCGAACTAAGACTCAGCACATGACAAATGCACGTCTTATTAGGTATGAGACGATTATACTAGGGTCACCAAATGTCACCCTTAAGAGATGCACTGTGCTGAACCCGGCAACTTTGCTTCCAAATGAAAATACTGAAATCAAAGATGGGAAGAATTTGAACATGATTGTCTTGAGGTAACTGAATTGTGCACCAAACCTCGTCCAGATATTCAGGACACTCAATTGAAAGAAAGTGACTGCATCATGTTTGTTGATGGGTCTTGTCTTAGAGACTCGGCCGGAACACTGAGAGCTGGTTATGCGGTATGTACTATAACCGGCATCGTCGAAGCCTCTTGGCTCGAAAGAGTGTTTTCCGCACAAGTGGCAGAACTGATCGCCCTTACTAAGGCATGCCAATTTAAGAGTCACTATCTATACTGACAGCAGATACGGATTTGGAATCGTACATGATTTTGGCCAACTTTGGTCACATAGGGGTTTTATGACCTCATCTGGTTCTCCTGTGAAAAATGGTGAACAAATAAAGGATTTGTTGCATGCAATTCAGTTACCTCTTGAAATTGCTGCGGTGAAATGCAGTGCTCACATTAGATCACAAGACTTTGGCCCTCATTCTGACCCTGGCGGTCGGCGGAGAGACGGCGGTCGGACCGCGAACAGACCGGCGGTATTAAAAATGGCATTCTGACCGCGGCGGTCCCCGCCGCGACCGACCGCTACTTCTCCGCTCCGACCGCCGCGGCGGTCATGACCGCGGGGCTGGAGTTTGCGCACTCCGGCCCCGCGGTCGTCCCAAGACCGCCAAGGGTATTATGACCCTGCCTACCGCCGCGGTTTCTTGCGGGCGGGAACCGCCGTGCGAACCATGGCGGTAAGCACTATCGGGGCCAGGGAATTCCTTCCCTGGCACTGATAGGGGTCTCCCCCACCCCCCACTACCCACCCGAGTCCTCCCCCCACACCCTCCACCCCCCTGCCACCCCCCAGAGGTGGTACGAACCCCCTCCCCACCCCCACCCCGACATGCACATACATGTACCCCGACATGCACACACCCCCAACATGCACATATACACACCCCCTACACACACATACACAACGGGGACACATACCCGCACACATACATGCCGACATGCGCACCTGCCGAACAGCACACATTACCCATAGACACAACAGCACCCCTCTACACAACCACACGCACACCCCCATGCACGCACACATCACACAACACCCCCCCACCCCCTCCCCTCACGGACGATCAACTTACCTTGTGCGTTGGTCCTCCGGGAGGCGACGGGAGCCATAGGGACGTGACCGCCAACAGAAGACCGCCAACAGAAGACCGCCACACAGAAATGTGGGTCGTAATTCTGGGGGCGGTGTTCTGCTGGCGTGGCGGTGGAGGTTGACCAGTCTCCACTTTCCCGCCGACCGCCAGTGTGGCTGCTGGCGGTTTTCCGGCGGAACGCTCCCAGCGGTCAGAATGCGCACAGCGGCACACCGCCGCGGTCGGCGGTCTTCACCGCGGCGGTAACTCGGCGGTCTTGCGAAAAGACCGCCAAGGTCAGAATGAGGGCCTTTGTATCCATGGGAAACGGCTATGCAGATCAAGTCGCAAGATTCTGCGCATTGAACTGTACATCGTTCAAGGAGCAATGGGAATTGTTACCACAAACTGAGAATGACACATGTTTAAACCTAGCATTGCGGGTAGTTGACACATTGGATGAACTAAAAACACTACAAAGCCGTGCAAGTAAGGAAGAAAAACGCTCTTGGCAAAGAATGCAATGTGTACAGAGAACTGATGATTTATGGGTTTCAGAGGAAGGAAAATTAGTTTTGCCAAACAGTCTCCTGTCACAATTTGCCAGGCTCTATCATGGGCAATCCCACCTGGGAAGAGACGCCATGATCAGGTCATTTAAAATTGATTGGTTTAACCCAAAATTCAGACATGCCGCAGAAATTACTTGTCACAGATGCATCATCTGTCAACAAATGAATGCAGGAAAGGGAACTGTGGTAACTTTGAGCCATATTGGAAGAGCTGGAGGTCCATTTAACAAAATGCAAATGGATTTCATTGAAATGCCTGTTTGTGGAGGACTGAAGTATGTGTTGGTGATTGTGTGTGTTTTCAGTCATTGGATTGAGGCATATCCCACACGTAGAAATGACAGCCTTACAGTAGCCAAACTCCTACTCAGGGAACTGATACCAAGGTTCGGGTTTCCAGTTTCTATAGAATCAGATAGGGGTAGACACTTCGACAATGAGGTGATTAAACTCCTGTGTGCTGCACTCAACATTGAACAAAAGCTGCATTGTAGCTATCGCCCCGAAGCATCAGGACTAGTAGAGCAAATGACCGGTACTTTGAAATCGAGAATGGCAAAAATGTGTGCAGCAACTAACATGAAGTGGCCAGATGCCTTGCCTCTAGTGCTGATGTCAATGAGAAATACCCCAGACAAGAAAACTGGACTATCCCCCCATGAAATCCTCATGGGCAGAGCTATGAGATTACCAGCAGTACCTGCAAATGCACTTGTGAATATTACAGATGATATGGTGTTGGATTACTGCAAAGGTTTGGCTGATGTGATTCGCTCTTTCTCTCACCAGGTGGAAGCTAACACTTTGCCAACGATCGGAGATCCAGGCCACTCTCTTCAAGCCGGTGACTGGGTGGTTGTCAATAAGCACTTGAGAAAATCATGTCTAGAACCACGTTGGAAAGGGCTGTATCAAGTAATATTGACGACTACTACTGCCGTAAAGTGCGCCGGGGTTCCCAACTGGATACATGCCAGTCATACAAAAAAGGGTAACGTGTCCTGTTGATGAGGAACTTGAAGTTTCCCGCACAACAACTCTAGAAAGAGAAGTCTCAGAGCCAGAGAACAGTCAAGAAGAAACTGAGACTACCGGAGAGCCCACTGAGAACAGCCTTGTCCCTCAAACAGTTAATGAGTTCGAGAGAGGTGACAGAGTGCCTATCTCAGAAGAAGCGACAGGAGAACTGAGTCAAGGAGAGGTTCTCCCAGAAGCAGACAGATACGGGCTAGAGTTCGAACCCGGCACAGAACCGGAAGAAGAAGAAGAAGGAGAAATTGTAGAGAGGAATCAGAACGTATCAGAACCTCCTGAACCAGTTGCAGGTCCATCAAGAGAAAACACTATATCACAAGAGGAGGGTACTGTCCACCGTCCTGAAAGGAAACATCATGAAAAGACACATAGAGGCGACAATTGGCCAGATAAGCCACTCTTCAAGATAAGAGATGTATCAAATGACACAATAACTGAAGAGAACAATACATCTAGAGTGGATGATCTGAGTGAAGGAGAACAACAGGGTGAGCAAAGGTTAAAGAGAAAAAGAATTGCAAACAGAAGATATACGGGTCCTGAATGGGCATATGCTACTACTTCTAAATGGCAACAAGAATTTCTAGCATTCTGCTTTGATCGAGAAGTACCAGGCCAATACTATGGTACCTGAATGAATCCGAGGGAAGACTGGTTAAGTTTTGGAAAATTTTGAAACTGAAAAGAGACATTATAAACTACCGGAAGTGACACTAAAAACTGGATCGACTTTAAACCTGATTACGACAAGCTGCTAACCGAATTTGACAAGAGGTCCTGGAGTGAGAGAAGATGCTGTAAATAAACGAAGAAAGCTAGAAAATTTTAACTATACTCTAGTTGATAGTTGCTCTACTGTCTGATTCTATATAAACATGGCTTACAATAGAAATAGTAGCAAGGGAAGTAAGGTGTGTGGTTGGTTAGGTCTTATAATAGGTGTTGTGTGTGCAGTAATAATTGTGGGAGTGATTGTAGGAATGCCCTGGATAGAGAAAGAAACTATTAACGCTACTTCAAAACCTGAAACTACCACACTAACACCATGGGAGAGATTTGAGTAAGACGCAAGACACATGCATGAGGGAACTAATGCAAAAAGGGAACTTTCTACTAATGTCTTCCATCCCTTACTTAATGAGTGTGTGCAAACTATGGATGCGAAAGATTGTTATGTATGTACTAAAATTCCTTCATCTGTGCAGGAGGGAGTTACTTATCATAGCCTCCCTTTAACCTATGGGATTAGTTGTAGCTTGCTATTAACAAGATTCTGTAATTAAGAGCATGTGCAATATTTTTGTTCAAATTTGGATGTTGTGTTTTCTTTTGTTCCTGTGATTCAATTTTTGAACAAGTTAGCTAAGGAACATGAGATACAAATAGTTAGGGGATTCTTTGAGCCGACGTTTACATTTGGAACTGCCTATGCACACCGCAATAATTTGACTTGCTTATTATTGCCTGTAGAGAAAAGCTTCTTAGATCACACAGATGATAGACGCAAAGCATTAAAAGAAAGATTAGAAAAAGGATTAGAGAAACGCACATACGCAAATGATTATGCTTACACTGCAATCAAGACACAAGGCAAATTAGCTATAGATGCATTACATGTAGGTAGGCTTTGTATATATAGGCCAAAATCTGAGCAGGATAATTTGTTTGTGGGAACGAGTGAGTGCAGGCATGTGTTTTTGTTTCAGAGTAAATGGACCTTTATGCTAAATGGACAAGATCCAGCAATTCCTGGAATCTATTACATCTATGGGCTAAATGCTTGTTACCGTCTCCCTAAGGGATTGTATGGGACATATTATTTGGGGATAGTATTCCCAAAGATTTACCAAATTGATGACCTAAAGCAAATACCTAAGACGTCTGAATTACAACATCCCAGACAGAAACGAGAATCAGTGGTGGCTGTCATTGGTGATATATTTGGAGCTATAATCCCATCAGTAGGGGTTATCTTGAATTCTATGAAGATTCAAAAGTTGTCTACTATAGTGGATAACATGCTGACAAATTTTACATGGGCTATACTCCTGATGGATACTGAACTTGCTGCAGAAAGGGCTATGACTCTTTAAAATCGGCTTGCTTTATACATTCTTTTAGCTAAGAGTGGAGGGGTCTGCAAGATGCTCAATGAGCGTCATTGTTGTTCATTCATACCAGATAACAGTAAGAAGATTAGAAGTATGCTTACTAACCTTACTAGAGATAGTACAGATTTGAAGGATTTGAAAGAACTCGGTGTTTGGGAGGAATTTGGAAAGGGAATTGCCAGGGTGGGGAGCTGGTTTACCAACATTTGGAATGGGATACTTGCAAAAATATTGATGGGTCTATTAATTGTCCTGGTCTGTCTATTAGGATTATGGGGGGCATGCAAAATCAATGACAAAATAAAGAGAAATTGGACCAAAAGAACCAGGAGAAATGAAGAAAGTGAAAGAGAGAAAATGTTTAATGAAATTTGGGAAAGCTCACATAAAGGCCAGGATGTTGAAATGTGTATTATGCGCAAGGTGAAAAATTAAAATTGAAAAGTCAAAAGAAAGATTTGTGTGATGATGAGCGTCATCAGAGGAGGGACTGATAGAGCATAGTTTAAATATTACACATATTAGATGTGAAATGCTTATATAAATATCTAACAATGCTGCATATAAAAACGATCATAAAATATTAATTGCTTAAATGTATTCTTAACATGATTATAAGTGTAAAATTACTACTGTGCACATAAACTAATGTCGACTGTAAGAAATAACTGCTTGCATTATGATTAATTGAATATGTTAACACCCACGAAGATTGCATTAGAACCCATAGGCCTTAAATTAGCGTGAGTTGAAGTTTAGCCGTGTAGCTCTCATATTAAAGCATATTGCATACAGCAATTCCCGGCTTGGCCGGGACATTGCCGGAGGCTCCACATGGAGCTGCTGTCAATGCCTCTGTGCAGCGGGTGCAGCTGCACCCGTCGCACAGACAACTGCCTGTAAATTGGGAAGTGACCTGCGTGATGGGGCTCTGCACAGTGGCCCCTGCACTGCCCATGCCAAGTGCATGGGCAGTGCAGGGGCCACCAGGGGGGCCCTTGAGCATCCCTTCTGCCAGCTTTTCCCTGGCAGGGGAACCCGCCAGGGAAAGGCTGGAGGAAATGGGATCATTATCCAACAGGGCAGCAGATGCCTATGGCGTCAGGCTGCCTATGGCGGCCCTCATGCTGTTCATTATATGGCGGTTCAGCCCGCCATGCCGGTGGCAGGCTTTTCAGCCGCCGCCGGCATGGCGGGCTGAACCGCTGGGGTTTGTAATGACCCCCATAGTTCTCAACAGACTCATCTTTGCTTTGCTTGTGTTGGAAAAAACTCTATCTGTCTATGGCTGCACACACAACCGGTTGGTAATGTGTAGCTAAGTCCTCCAACGCATTCTTGAAGACATCTGAATCCTTGCTCGCTCTCTGTTTCTTCTCCATCTGAGTGTAAACTCTCTGTCCCTCTGGACCCAAACAATGTAAACGAATGCATTTCTTCCTAGCACTGGAAAATGCATCCTCGCTCTCCTCTTTAAACGCAGCTACGTAATAAAAAAAATAGTCCTTCCAATCACACCATTTTATAGCAGGTTGCCCTGCTTTGGGAAGAAACGGAACTGGAGGAGTGAGCGAAAATGCTTGCGAACCCATGCTCACAATAACCACCAAAACCCAGTTAATTTCCTCCCAAAACTGTAGGTATCCTCTGCCTGACTCAAAGATGGCCACCACAGATCACTGTGTCTGGAGCATGACTTTAAGATGGCCGCCACAGTCTTCCAAGGGCACCGAGTCCAATGCCTGATTCAAATATGGCAGCCACAGATGACTGCGTCCTCTGCCTGACTCTAAGATGGCCGCCTCAATCTTCCAAGGGCACTGTGCACAATGCCTGTGAGAGAGCGTAGTTTAAATATTACATATATTAGATGTGAAATGCTTATATAAATATCTAACAATGCTGCATATAAAAACGATCATAAAATATTAATTGCTTAAATGTATTCTTAACATGATTAACCCCTTCGCTGCCAGGCCTTTTCCCCCTCCTGTGCCGGGCCTTTTTTTGCCTATTTGGGGCAGTTCGCGCTTAGGCCCTCATAACTTTTTGTCCACATAAGCTAACCAAGCCAAATTTGCGTCCTTTTTTTCCAACATCCTAGGGATTCTAGAGGTACCCAGACTTTGTGGGTTCCCTTGAAGGAGGCCAAGAAATTGGCCAAAATACAGTGAAAATTTCGTTTTTTTCAAAAAAATTGGAAAAAGTGGCTGCAGAAGAAGGCTTGTGGTTTTTCCCCTGAAAATGGCATCAACAAAGGGTTTGCGGTGCTAAACTCAGCAGCTTCCCAGCTTTCAGGAACAGGCAGACTTGAATCAGAAAACCCAATTTTTCAACACAATTTTGGCATTTTACTGGGGCATACCCCATTTGTGCAATTTTTTGTGCTTTCAGCCTCCTTCCAGTCAGTGACAGGAATAGTCATGAAACCAATGCTGGATCCCAGAAACCTAAACATTTCTGAAAAGCAGACAAAATTCTGAATTCAGCAAGGGGTCATTTGTGTAGATCCTACAAGGGTTTCCTACAGAAAATAACAGCTGAAAAAGAAAAATATTGAAATTGAGGTGAAAAAACCATCAATTTTTCTCTACGTTTTACTCTGTAACTTTTCCCTGCAATGTCAGATTATCGAAAGCAATATACCGTTACGTCTGCTGGACTCCTCTGGTTGCGGGGATATATAGGGCTTGTAGGTTCATCAAGAACCCGAGGAACCCAGAGCCAATAAATGAGCTGCACCCTGCAGTGCGTTTTCATTCTATACCGGGTATACAGCAATTCATTTGCTGAAATATAAGGAGTAAAAAATTGCTATCAAGAAAACCTTTGCATTTCCAAAAAGGGCACAAGATAAGGTGTTGAGGAGCAGTGGTTATTTGCACATCTCTGAATTCCGGGGTGACCATAGTAGCACGTGAATTACAGGGAATTTCTCAAATAGATGTCTTTTTTACACACACTCCTATATTTGGAAGGAAAAAATGTAGAGAAAGACAAGGGGCAATAGTACTTGTTTTGCTAATCTATGTTCCCCCAAGTCTCCCGATAAAAATGGTACCTCACTTGTGTGGGTAGGCCTAGCACCCGCGACAGGATATGCCCCAAAACACAACATGGACACATCACAGAAAACAGAGCTGTTTTTAGCAAAGTGACTACCTGTAGATTTTGGCCTCTAGCTCAGCCGCCACCTAGGGAAACCTACCAAACCTGTGCATTTCTGAAAACTAGAGACCTAGGGGAATCCAAGGAGGGGTGACTTGTGTGGCTCGGACCAGGTTCTGTTACCCAGAATCCTTTGCAAACCTCAAAATTTGGCTAAAAAAACACATGTTCCTCACATTTCTGTGGCAGAAAGTTCTGGAATCTGAGAGGAGCCACAAATTTCCTTCCACCCAGCGTTCCCCCACGTCTCCCGATAAAAATGATACCTCACTTGTGTGGGTAGGCCTAGCGCCCGCGACAGGATATACCCCAAAACACAACGTGGACATATCACAGAAAACAGAGCTGTTTTTAGCAAAGTGACTACCTGTAGATTTTGGCCTCTAGCTCAGCCGCCACCTAGGGAAACCTACCAAACCTGTGCATTTCTGAAAACTAGAGACCTAGGGGAATCCAAGGAGGGGTGACTTGCGGGGCTCGGACCAGGTTCTGTAACCCAGAATCCTTTGCAAACCTCAAAATTTCGCTAAAAAAACACATGTTCCTCACATTTCTGTGGCAGAAAGTTCTGGAATCTGAGAGGAGCCACAAATTTCCTTCCACCCAGCGTTCCCCCACGTCTCCCGATAAAAATGATACCTCACTTGTGTGGGTAGGCCTAGCGCCCGCGACAGGATATGCCCCAAAACACAACGTGGACATATCACAGAAAACAGAGCTGTTTTTAGCAAAGTGACTACCTGTAGGTTTTGGCCTCTAGCTCAGCCGCCACCTAGGGAAACCTACCAAACCTGTGCATTTCTGAAAACTAGAGACCTAGGGGAATCCAAGGAGGGGTGACTTGCGGGGCTCGGACCAGGTTCTGTTACCCAGAATCCTTTGCAAACCTCAAAATTTGGCTAAAAAAACACATGTTCCTCACATTTCTGTGGCAGAAAGTTCTGGAATCTGAGAGGAGCCACAAATTTCCTTCCACCCAGCGTTCCCCCATGTCTCCCGATAAAAATGATACCTCACTTGTGTGGGTAGGCCTAGCGCTCGCGACAGGATATGCCCCAAAACACAACGTGGACATATCACAGAAAACAGAGCTGTTTTTAGCAAAGTGACTACCTGTAGATTTTGGCCTCTAGCTCAGCCGCCACCTAGGGAAACCTACCAAACCTGTGCATTTCTGAAAACTAGAGACCTAGGGGAATCCAAGGAGGGGTGACTTGCGGGGCTCGGACCAGGTTCTGTTACCCAGAATCCTTTGCAAATCTCAAAATTTGGCTAAAAAAACACATGTTCCTCACATTTCTGTGGCAGAAAGTTCTGGAATCTGAGAGGAGCCACAAATTTCCTTCCACCCAGCGTTCCCCCACGTCTCCCGATAAAAATGATACCTCACTTGTGTGGGTAGGCCTAGCGCCCGCGACAGGATATGCCCCAAAACACAACGTGGACATATCACAGAAAACAGAGCTGTTTTTAGCAAAGTGACTACCTGTAGATTTTGGCCTCTAGCTCAGCCGCCACCTAGGGAAACCTACCAAACCTGTGCATTTCTGAAAACTAGAGACCTAGGGGAATCCAAGGAGGGGTGACTTGTGGGGCTCGGACCAGGTTCTGTTACCCAGAATCCTTTGCAAACCTCAAAATTTGGCTAAAAAAACACATGTTCCTCACATTTCTGTGGCAGAAAGTTCTGGAATCTGAGAGGAGCCACAAATTTCCTTCCACCCAGCGTTCCCCCACGTCTCCCGATAAAAATGATACCTCACTTGTGTGGGTAGGCCTAGCGCCCGCGACAGGATATGCCCCAAAACACAACGTGGACATATCACAGAAAACAGAGCTGTTTTTAGCAAAGTGACTACCTGTAGATTTTGGCCTCTAGCTCAGCCGCCACCTAGGGAAACCTACCAAACCTGTGCATTTCTGAAAACTAGAGACCTAGGGGAATCCAAGGAGGGGTGACTTGCGGGGCTCGGACCAGGTTCTGTTACCCAGAATCCTTTGCAAACCTCAAAATTTGGCTAAAAAAACACATGTTCCTCACATTTCTGTGGCAGAAAGTTCTGGAATCTGAGAGGAGCTACAAATTTCCTTCCACCCAGCATTCCCCCAAGTCTCCCGATAAAAATGATACCTCACTTGCGTGGGTAGGCCTAGCGCCGGCGACAGGAAACACCCCAAAGCGCAACGTGGACACATCCTAAATTTTGAAAAAAAACAGAGGTGTTTTTTGCGAAGTGCCTACCTGTAGATTTTGGCCTCTAGCTCAGCCGGCACCTAGGGAAACCTACCAAACCTGTGCATTTCTGAAAACTAGAGACCTAGGGGAATCCAAGGAGGGGTGACTTGCGGGGCTCGGACCAGGTTCTGTTACCCAGAATCCTTTGCAAACCTCAAAATTTGGCTAAAAATACACATGTTACTCACATTTCTGTGGCAGAAAGTTTGGAATCTGAGAGGAGCCACAAATTTCCTTCTACCCAGCGTTCCCCCAAGTCTCCCGATAAAAATGATACCTCACTTGTGTGGGTAGGACTAGCGCCCACGAAAGGAAAGGGCCCAAAACACAACGTGGACACATCACATTTTTTTATAAAAAGCAGTGCCTACCTGTGGATTTTGGCCTGTAGCTCAGCCGACACCTGAGGAAACCTAGCAAACCAGTGCATTTTTGAAAACTAGAAACCCAGGGGAATCCAAGATGGGGTGACTTGCGGGGCTCTGACCAGGTTATGTTACCCAGAATCCTTTGCAAACATCAAAATTTGGCCCCAAAAACACTTTTTCCTCTCATTTCGGTGACAGAAAGTTCTGGAATCTGAGAGGAGCCACAAATTTCCTTCCACCCAGCGTTCCCCTAAGTCTCTCGATAAAAATGGTACATCACTTCTGTGGGTAGGCCTAGCGCCCACAAAAGGAAATGGCCCAAAACACAACGTGGACACAATATATTTTTTCACAGAAAACAGAGGTGTTTTTTGCAAGGTGCCTACCTGTGGTGTTTGGCCTGTAGCTCAGCCGGGGGGGGGGGGGCAGAAATGCCCTAAAATAAATTTGCCCCCCCAACCCCCACCCTCCCCCGCCGGGAGCGACCCTTGCCTACGGGGTCGCTCCCCCTGCGTGACATTGGCACCAAAAAACAAATCCCCGGTGCCTAGTGGTTTCTGCCCCCTTGGGGGCAGGTTGACCTAAACTCAGCCAATCTGCCCCCAAGGGGGGCAGAAATGGCCTAAATACAATTTGTCCCCCAGGGGAGCGACTTTTGCCTGATGGGTCGCTCCCCATCTCTAAAAAAAAAAAACAAAGAAAAAAAAAGAAAAATTCCCCTGGCGCCTAGAGGTTTCTGCCCCCCCCCCCCCCGGGGGCAGTTCGGCCTAATAATAGGCCGATCTGTCCCCCGGGGGGGCAGAAATGGCCTAAAATAAATTTGCCCCCCAACCCCCACCACCCCCCCGGGAGCGACCCTTGCCTACGGGGTCGCTCCCCCTGCGTGACATTGGCGCCAAAAAACAAATCCCCGGTGCCTAGTAGTTTCTGCCCCCTTGGGGGCAGATTGACCTAAAATTTGCCAATCTGCCCCCAGGGGGGCAGAAATGGTCTAAATACAATTTGCCCCCCCAGGGGAGCGACCCTTGCCTGATGGGTCGCTCCCCATCTCTAAAAAAAGAAACAACAAAAAAAAAAACACACAAAAAAAAAATTGCCCTGGTGCCTAGAGTGTTCTGCCCCCCCCCCCCCGGGGGCAGTTCGGCCTAATAATAGGCCGATCTGTCCCCCGGGGGGGCAGAAATGGCCTAAAATAAATTTGCCCCCCCAACCCCCATCCCCCCCCCGGGAGCGACCCTTGCCTACGGGGTCGCTCCCCCTGCGTGACATTGGCGCCAAAAAACAAATCCCCGGTGCCTAGTGGTTTCTGCCCCCTTGGGGGCAGATTGTCGTAAAATTGGCCAATCTGCCCCCAGGGGGGCAGAAATGGTCTAAATACAATTTGCCCCCCCAGGGGAGCGACCCTTGCCTGATGGGTCACTCCCCATCTCTAAAAAAAGAAACAACAAAAAAAAAAACACACAAAAAAAAAATTGCCCTGGTGCCTAGAGTGTTCTGCCCCCCCCGGGGGGCAGTTCGGCCTAATAATAGGCCGATCTGTCCCCCGGGGGGGCAGAAATGGCCTAAAATAAATTTGCCCCCCCACCCCCCCCCCCGGAGCGACCCTTGCCTACGGGGTCGCTCCCCCTGCGTGACATTGGCGCTAAAAAACAAATCCCCGGTGCCTAGTGGTTTCTGCCCCCTTGGGGGCAGATTGACCTAAAATTGGCCAATCTGCCCCCAGGGGGGCAGAAATGGTCTAAATACAATTTGCCCCCCCAGGGGAGCGACCCTTGCCTGATGGGTCGCTCCCCATCTCTAAAAAAAGAAACAACAAAAAAAAAAAACACAAAAAAAAAATTGCCCTGGCGCCTAGAGTGTTCTGCCCCCCCCGGGGGCAGTTCGGCCTAATAATAGGCCGATCTGTCCCCCGGGGGGGCAGAAATGGCCTAAAATAAATTTGCCCCCCCAACCCCCATACCCCCCCCCCGGGAGCGACCCTTGCCTACGGGGTCGCTCCCCCTGCGTGACATTGGCGCCAAAAAACAAATCCCCGGTGCCTAGTGGTTTCTGCCCCCTAGGGGGCAGATTGACCTAAAATTGGCCAATCTGCCCCCAGGGGGGCAGAAATGGTCTAAATACAATTTGCCCCCCCAGGGGAGCGACCCTTGCCTGATGGGTCGCTCCCCATCTCTAAAAAAAGAAACAACAAAAAAAAAAAAACACAAAAAAAAATTGCCCTGGCGCCTAGAGTGTTCTGCCCCCCCCCCGGGGGCAGTTCGGCCTAAAAATAGGCCGATCTGTCCCCCGGGGGGGCAGAAATGGCCTAAAATAAATTTGCCCCCCCAACCGGCACCCCCCCCCCCCCCCGGGAGCGACCCTTGCCTACGGGGTCGCTCCCCCCTGCGTGACATTGACGCCAAAAAACAAATCCCCGGTGCCTTGTGGTTTCTGCCCCCTTGGGGGCAGATTGACCTAAAATTGGCCAATCTGCCCCCAGGGGGGCAGAAATGGTCTAAATACAATTTGCCCCCCCAGGGGAGCGACCCTTGCCTGATGGGTCGCTCCCCATCTCTAAAAAAAGAAACAACAAAAAAAAAAAACACAAAAAAAAATTGCCCTGGCGCCTAGAGTGTTCTGCCCCCCCCCGGGGGCAGTTCGGCCTAATAATAGGCCGATCTGTCCCCCGGGGGGGCAGAAATGGCCTAAAATAAATTTGCCCCCCCACCCCCCGCCCGGGAGCGACCCTTGCCTACGGGGTCGCTCCCCCTGCGTGACATTGGCACCAAAAAACAAATCCCCGGTGCCTAGTGGTTTCTGCCCCCTTGGGGGCAGATTGACCTAAAATCGGCCAATCTGCCCCCAGGGGGGCAGAAATGGTCTAAATACAATTTGCCCCCCAGGGGAGCGACCCTTGCCTGATGGGTCGCTCCCCATCTCAAAAAAAAAAAAAAGAACAAAAAAAAAAAACACAAAAAAAAATTTGCCCTAGCGCCTAGAGGTTTCTTCCCCCCCTGGGGGCAGATCGGCCTAATAATAGGCCGATCTGCCCCCAGGGGGGGCAGAAAAGGCCTTCCCAAAAAATTGCCCCCCCTGGGAGCGACCCTTGCCAAAGGGGTCGCTTTGTTGCGTGACATTCGCGCGCAAAAACAAACTCCCTGGTGTCTAATGGTTTCTGCCCCCCTTGGGGGCAGATTGGCCTTATCAAAATAGGCCAATCTGCCCCCAAGGGGGGCAGAAATGGCCTAAATATATATTGCCCCGTAGGGGAGCGACCCTTGCCTAACGGATCGCTCCCCACCTAAAAAAAAAGAATTCATCACAAAAAAAAAAAAAAAAAAAAAATGGTCCCTGGTGCCTAGAGGTTTCTGCCCCCCCTGGGGGCAGATCGGCCTAATAAAAGGCCAATCTGCCCCCAGGGGGGGCAGAAAAGGCCTTCCTAAAAAAATGCCCCCCTGGGAGCGACCCTTGCCCAAGGGGTCGCTCCCTTTTGCCAATTTCAAGAAAAAAAAAAAAATCCCTGGTGTCTAGTGGGGTTTCAAAAGCCGGATTGCAAGCAATCCAGCTTTTGAAACCTGTGAGAGACTTCAAAGGGAAGGAAATACATTTCCTTCCCTTTGAAGCCTCTCGGGGCCTCCCCCATGGGATTGAAAAAGAAATGCAAAAGCATTTCTTTTTCAATCGCGCTGGAAGCTCTGCTTCCAGCGCGATGGGGGAGACCCTGTGACTAATCAGCGCGTGCTCGCGCGCTGACGTTACAGGGGGGTTGGGGGGGGTAGGGGGTGGGAGGGGAAGGGCTTCCCCTTCCATCCCTGACTTGGGGGGGTGGGGGGGAACCCCACAGAGGGAGCGAGAGCGCTCCCTCTGGGCTGTGTGCCGAGGACGTAGTGGTTACGTCCTTGGCACAGCAGCACTGTGCCGCAGGACGTAACCACTACGTCCGCGGCACAGAAGGGGTTATAAGTGTAAAGTTACTATTGTACACATAAACTAATGTCGACTGTAAGAAATAACTGCTTGCATTATGATTAATTGAATATGTTAACACCCACGAAGATTGCATTAGAACCCATAGGCCTTAAATTAGCGTGAGTTGAAGTTTAGCCGTGTAGCTCTCATATTATAGCATTTTTCTGTTTTCCAGTGTGCTGACTCGTAAGAGGCCATGACCCAGCATGTGTTCTTTTCCATTGTTTTATGTTGCGAGATTTGCTCTGTTCCCCTCCGCATGCTAGCTGCCTCAGTATAAGTTTTATACGTTTTGCAACAAATGTAGAAATATTAAAGGATGTTTAACCATGGAAAAGAGAACTTTTGACCTGAAGAACGTGCCAAAGAATGAAGTAACCCCGGATGTGCCACCTACGAAGACATCAATTATGAAGACCAATCAAAGCGTTATAAATTATCGTGGGGTGACAATTTGGATTACCTAATGTATAATTTGATAGGCTAAAGATAGTGGGGTATAGCGAACATCCAATAGAATTTTGGGGGAATGTATTGTGAAAAAGGGATAACAACTCATGACACAGAACAGTTGTTAGAATTAGGTAGGGAATGATATTGATTGCATCCAGAAACTCTGTCACTCTGTTTGGTGACTTGAGACTTAGACAAAACCATCTTCATCCATAGACTGCCCCTTTACACTTCTCCTCCTTATGAGGGAAGTGTCCCCTGTCCCTTAGATGAAATAAACTGTTGGCGATCTAACTGAGGTCCTGAAGACGAAGACTGATCCTGTATGCTGACTTATTCCGAGGAGGGTAATTATGACAATGCCATTGTAATTTGTCTGTTTGCTTTTCCTTTCTAGGTACCAACTGCTGTATTTTTGGATAGAGACCTTAGTCAGATGTTTTCCAAATTCGTGTTCAAATTATTTTGCATGAAGTCCAACATGCTGATGCTAATCAGTGGTTAGGCTAGGTGATCACTTTGACTGACGCAAATAGACGTGACTGACATTGTGCTATGCTGAACTGAGACGTATATGATATTCTATGCACTCTGATCTATGCATATCTTATGTTGGTGCTCTTATGTTTGTGATCTTTGCATTATTGAAGCCTTATCATAGCTGTTGTGTTGTGACTTTGCGTTTATGCTACTTGGTTTTGAGATTGACACTTCTATTATAAGATTGTAATCAATAGGGAATAAAATTCATAAAACTCCAATAAAGGTGTGGTTATTCATGGCTGAAAGGTCATGGTTGCGCCGACGGTTTAATAAATGTCTTTATCCAAAGTAAAGTATATTGTGGTGATATATGTTGATAACATCATTGTATATTGCTTGACATATTGATCGGTTATCTCGTTCTACGGTATCTCACCACTGGTCAAAAGATTCATCGGCCTGAAACGAGTCCTAATGTGTATAAAATTGACATAAAAGGACGCGTTAACACCTGCTTCAAAGATGGTTGCTGCATCTGACCTCATAGAATGAGAAGTGATGGCTCCTCCCCAGTACTTTAACGTCCTCCAAAACGATCGAGGCAGGCGCGGCCATGTAAAAACACTGCAGCTGAACCAGCTGTAACCTGTCGAGAGACGCAATAGTACGGGCCATAACTGGTGCCAACCCGCTCTTCACCATCGGCTTCAGCAATTGTCATATCCCCGGCCTTCCACATTCCACATTCCACCCCATACCCTTCTAAATCACGTGCAGGTGTATGGCACACGCAAACAACACTACAGTTTCATACATTCCAATAGCGATTACTTAATTGCGATTCACAAAAAATCGCAATTTGGTAATCACTATTGGAAAACTTGATACATCTGGCCCTAAGTGAGAGCTTGGCACCCAGTTCTGAATTACATTGCCTGTTTTTAATCATTGAAGGGTGTGGGTCCATGACATTTGCATATTGGAAAGCTGTATGGAACGCTGAAAGTGGTTCAACTAATCAGAATGTCTTAATGCGGCGCTATCTAATGGTGTTTGCCTGCATTCTAAGTGCAGAGAGAGAACGAAAAATAAACACAAAAAGATTAGGATTATTGGTCTGCTTACCTCTGATGAAGCAGAAAATGAAGGTTTTGATTTATTAACGCATAAACGTAGTGTGAAACAATCATGTGTGATATTAACCGAACTAATAAAGATTGTACGGGGACAAAATGTGCCCTCAGAATAGTTTGCCATCATTTATACGCGTGCTTTATATAACGTGGTGAATTAGAATTGCACTAATCCGACATAATCATGAACGTGTGCTACGATTTGCTTATTTGAAATGTTTTAGCTTAGCATTACTTTAGCGGAGGCTTTGGCCTAGTTGCCTGGTCTCACGGTTTAGATGTTCGTATTTTTCCACTGTGCTATTAAACATGTAGTTCTGCTTGAAGCTGTACTTTTCCACAGAAACTGTTCACATGCTTATCTTAAAGTTAGTGCCAGCCTGGCATATTTTCTCTTTAATTCAAGGTCGACTTGCAGGTGCGGACAATGGAGGCTCTGAGAGTAAGCTAATCGAGAGACAATGTTGCAAATTACGTACCCATCTCCAAGGATAATGTATGCTTAAGTAAAAGCGTGAGAACTGTCGTTTTTGATTGGTCAATTTGAAGCTAACCTATGAACCCACCAATGGAGACCCTACTGGACTTGAACTGTTGTCTATAAAAACCCAGGTGCACGAGAGGAAAGCTCTCTCTATCTTCGGACATCCCGCCATTTTGACTTCGTAGCTACTAGGACCCATTTTGCTGCGACGCCATTTTGAGAGACTTTGATTCTTTCTCTAATCGAGAGAAAGAGACCTTAATGATTCTTGCCCTAGAGACTTTAACTTTGATTTGCCCCTTTGCATGAAGTAGTAATCTTATCTTGCCGCCGTGAGGCAATTGCCCCGTTCACCCCTGCCCTTTGTCCCGGCCCTATGCTGATCGAGAAACGATACCTGTGAGACGAAGAATTCATTAATTGCTGATCGGAATTGGTAATTATGAAAGGAAACTGTAAAATTGCATTGTGTTCCTTTTAGGTAACCAACTGCTGATTTTGATAAGGACCTAGCTAGGAGTTTTCTAAATTGATGTTGCCAAATTGTTTTTTGCATGAAGTCCCACATGCTGATGCTAATTTGAGGTTAGATGAGGATTCCATATGTCGCACGATGCAATTTGAGATCTTGTTATGCTGACTAAATGTATGCCATTAGTTCATTACAGATTATCGTATTAGTGCTTTGCATTGCCATTATCGAATGCCTTGTGATTCAAATGCTACATAGATTACACTTGTTTCGACGATATGGACAGCTATTAATGTTCATTTATGTTTATCATTTGGTGTTGAGACACATTTATATCGTGCTAGCTTTGTTAATATAGGGAAATAAATTCACTAACTTTGCAATAAACTGGTGTGGTTATTCCTGACTGAAAGGTCAGGGTTCATCGAAATGTATTCTGGATTAATTGTTAAGTGTTATGTTGTTCAAGGTGTTGCTTATGTTCGTTATTGATTAGCGATTTGGTGTGATTGATCGATTAAGAGTACAGAGAGTTCCCACTTAGTCAAAAGATTCATCGACCTAAAGAGCGTCCGAACGCAGGTAAATTGTTACCACGTTCCGCTTTATCAGTAGATGGTAGCAGAGGACGGTTACGTCTTTTGGGACCCTGTACCATTAGAGTACATGGTGTCGAATTAACGGTTACGCATTTTGAGGCCTCATTCGAGAAGTTGAATTAGATTTTCTTGGATGGAAATAATTGACATGATGATGATGGGCTAGGTCCACCGCGACTTTCCCGGGATCTCGGAGCTTGCGAATGGAGAGAACAGAGATGTGGAAACAGCGTTGGCGGTACTAGTGATGGTATGAGTGAAGTTAGGGTTTTGCGCTTGCACAGCTTATTGCCGCAGAGTGTGTGAAAAGCTTGCGAGGGTCTTCTTTTAAGGATAGCGGAGGTGCAGCTCCGAGTGTGAGAGTAGGGAAGTCGTCGAACTTCATGTGCATTTGACGCTTTGTGCATAAAAAGGTCCACGTGGTTGTTGTTGTTGAGACGGGCCCTGCGAGGTCAAGAGACTCCGGAGTATGTTGATCCATGTTGTGGTCTGGGCGGTTTAGTAGGTTGATCGGGCGTGGTCAACGAGTGGGTACGTGTGTTAGGGAGTGAAAGAAACTTCGACTTCGGGCTTTGACAAGATTCTAAGTGCACTAGAACAGATCATTGACAAGTTGAGAGTAGGTCTGCGGGTCAGATTTGCTTGCGAATGTGGGGATTGAGAAAGACGGAATAGCGGCCGAGGCTGGTGAAAGAGATCGAATAGTGGCCAAGGTTGGTGAAAGGTCCCTAAGGTCCTGAAGCGATTGTGTTACCCTTCCTGTAGTAAACCAACAGATCTGTTTTAGTTTTTGGTAGCTCGCAATACATGCAAAAAGTTGTTACGGGAGGAACTGAGTGAAGGAGGACTAGCCGCGAGGCTTTGTCAGCCGCAGTGTGTGTGAGTGTGACGTCACTAAGAGCCGCGCTGGGATAGGTTGGTTGGAGAGAAGGGTCGCGCACGGATTGGACGCAGTCCGTGGGACTCGATTGGAAGGGGAAAGGCAAGTGAAGAGTATTCCGGGAATTAAAGTCACCTATTGATTACAAATTTTGTGGAATAACAGTGACCTATTGATTATAAACTTTGTGAATTAAAAGACGAGAAAATGAAATTCCTTAAAGCATTCAGGAGCGCGATGAAGGGAGAGTCTTACATCAAAGCGAGCGTAGGAGAGGAGACGCCGCCCGAGGGCACACCAGCTTACATTGTAATGGAGGAAAAAGGGGTAGCTCCGTGGCTAAAACAATGGCACAAGTGGACAGAGAAACATGGGAGCGTAGCATTCCCGATACATGGGACATTCAATATAAGGGTCCTAGAAAATTTGAGATTCACGATGTATGACATGAAGGTGCCTCCAAGGCCAGCACAGTTTGAGGCTCTAGCAATCTGGGAACTCATGGCTAGACAGCAACAGAAAAACAAGTTTGAAACAAGGATGAGGAAGGTAGAAAAGACACTAGCGGATGCTAGGTGGGATAATGCGCAGAAGGTGTGGAGGTCAGATGTATTGCAGGGAATAAAATTGTTCCCCGCAATTACTAAGGATGAAGAGGAGACAGGTAAGAAAACTACCTGTAAGACAGACAGGAAGTGTTCCAAGGACAGAGAGGACGAGGAAAAGTTGAGAAGAGAAGAGGAGTTAGAGGATGAGGAGTTGATAATGCAGTTGTTGAACGACCGTCCACCACCTTATGCAGAGAATGGACAAGGTCCAAGTACCAGTTCCGCCCCTCCGGCATCGGTACAGAACAGTGAAACCCAGAGTCCAGAAGCACCATCGGGATCTAAGGACCCGAGTTTACTGCTCACCCCACAGATACCGCAGGTCAGGAGAATGTATCCAGATGTGCCCGTGTTGAAACCAGCAGAACATTATCAGCCGCAGATGCCAGGGTACTACAGCAGTGACAACAGTGGAGGGATGATTCTAGATCCAACCGTAAGGGGCGTACAGAATGGTTACAACCCAACAATGGCACAAGCTGTTTCAACTCAGTTTATGATGCCTCAAAAGCAGATGCAGGGAGGGAACGCTCATGCTCAAATGATGGGGAGTCAGATGGGCATGCCGGCAATGATGGCCCATAATATGGGGATGAACATGCCTCAGAATATGGGAAATGGACAGAATCCAGATGCAATATCACTGCCCATTACCGTAGGTCCAGTGGTACCTTTGTATAGTCAGCCTAACTTAGGTATGAGCAGTCAGGGACAAATGCTGCAGAATGGGACAGAAAGAAGGTGCATAGAAAACACTCCAGGGATAACCCCGATAGCGACTCAGCCAACTGGGTCTGGGTCCTTGATGGAGTTTAGTCCCGTATGCGCTCAGTCAACACTGGTGAGGTCGAGCCCACCACTGATAATACCATTAACATCGAACACTGAAAAGTTGCCGCAACCATCGATGGCAGTCGATGTGAATGCTACACTGATGGGGGTAAATGCGCAACAGCTGACACAGTGGTTCAACAGTTTAAATTCCACACAAAGTTCAGACAGTGGGAAAGGAGACGATTACTTGAGCAGGATGAGGCTGAACATGGAAGCACAAGAATTGGTGGAAGGGAATATGGGTGTGAACAGGTTAGAATCCTACACGGAAGAGGAGTTGAGGTATCTATGTCCAAAGATCACGAAAGAAGTAAACAAGGTACATAAAAGTTTGCAGGAAGTAGCAGACAGGAACGGGATTGACATAGGCAAGACGAAACACTTGAGCAGGAGCTATAGGTTGGATTTTGGGACCACAGATTTTGAACACATGAGATCAGCAGGCATGAAGGCACACCTTAGAGAATTGTTGCAGAGTGCACAAGTGTGGAGGTGCTTAGACAAGTGGGAAAGCAGATGGGGAAAAAGGAAGGATAAGAGGAGGGACAGTGCCACAGAGCACAATGAGAAAAGACCGCAGAGCAGCGAGACCGTAACCATGTTACCACTGAGGGAGACAGCAGGGGGAAAATTAGTACATGTACCATGGCACAGGAGCGATATTCAGTCTTTTATGAATGATTTTCCCAAACTGAGGGAGAAGCCGATCGAATGGTATCAACAGACTGATAGGTTTGTGAAGCTTGCCAAATGTCTCTGGGAAGACCTGAACACTTTATTCGAGATTGTGGTTCCGGCAGATTTGTTGGAGGATTGCAAAAGAGCTGTAGGTTGGCCGACAAGTGAACCAGAGAGAGGCAGAGAGACGGGTGCACCATCACCTATGGTGATGTGTCTGTACTATAAGGTGATTGAGCATTTGAAGACGAAGGTTGCCGCGAAAAATGTGGATTGGCAGAAAATTTATCGAACTGCCCAAGAGGCTAAAGAATCGATTCATAGTTACTATGAAAGGTTGTTGAAGGCGTTCAAGAATTACAGTGGCACGGAAGCAATAGAGGCGAAAGATATGCTTCATTTTGTGTTCAGATTTGTGGAAGGGCTGAGACCAGAGATAAGTCAGATGATAAAGTCGCATTTGATCTGCTGGCAGTCGAAACCGATTGATGAAGTCTTGACTTATGCGAAATACTGTAGCGATGAAATTGAGGTGAAACAGAAAAAGCTGAAAGAGAAGGTGATGATGATGCAGCTTAAGGCGGCTCAGACAGGCTTGCAAGGTCTGCAAGTACTGCAAGGGTTGCCAGGGATGCAAGGATTCCAACAGCAGATACCGCAACCGCAGCCGCAGTTGCAGGGAAACATGGCGTTTCAGCAACAGCAGCCGCAGTTGCAAGGAAACATGGCATTTCAACCACAGGCCAGAGGCAGAGGCAGAGGAGGTTTTGTGAATAATGGTCCGGATTTGAACACTGTTGTGACGGGTGTGCAGGCAATGAAGAAGGTGATGCCGTGTCACGTGTGCGGAAACGTAGGTCATTGGAAACGCGAGTGTCCGATGGTGGTGCAGGAAGGTGCAGGTGCAGGTGTAGGTGTGGGTCAGCAAAACAATGATGTCAATGCATTTCAGACAATGAGGGGACCGAAAATGAGAGGTCCAAACCCAAATTTTCAGACCATAAATCAATTGCAGGGATTACAACCTATGCAGCCGCAGCAGATGCAGATGCCCCGTGTGCAGATGACGCAGATGCAGCCGATGCAACAGCAGTTACCTATGGTACCTAATCAGCAAATGCAAATACCTTTGGCACCAATGAGTCAGCAGCAAGTGATGGTTCCTCCACAGGTAACGGGTCAGGTAATGAGCACAAACGGCACAGTACAACAGTTCCCATTACACAGTGAGAGTGGAATAAACAACGTATGGGAGAGTGAAAGTTCAGGAGAAGAAGGAGACTGTGTGCTTGCGGCATCCCTGGAAGTTGTTCAAAGGGGTCCGTACGTAGAGGGAAGAGTGATGGGTCATCGTGTCTCATTCTTGGTTGACACGGGAGCCACACGTTCAACTGTTAAGAGCAGTGAAGTACCGAATTTGCCACTCTCAGGGAGGACAGTTCAAGTGGTGGGAGTAGCAAACAGACATCTGACGAACCCAATAACAGATCCGGTACCAGTCAACATTGGTAACTATCAAGGGGTACATCAGTTTGTGGTGTGTGACTCAAGCCCGATAGCACTGTTAGGAAGAGACCTATTGTGTAAATTGGGTTGCTCGATCATGTGTTCAAACGAAGGAATAACAATAGAGACCAGCAATGATGGGGAAGACGAGGACAGTGTAGAGGGGGATGAGATAGAAACAGTCGACGAAGAGTATCCTCTGATTTGTCTCTTACCGATGATAACCGAAGAAGATATCCCAGCAGAATTACGGGAAACAGTCGGAAAGAAAGTGTGGGACATGACAGGGAAAGAGGTGGGATTGATGAAAGGAGTGGAACCAGTAAAAGTGATGGTAAAGCCCAATGCGATCTTTCCCCAGACCCCACAATACCACATGCCACAAGATACCCTCATGAAAGTTGCCCAACTTATTGACGAATTCGTGAAGCAGGGAGTACTGAAAGAAGTATTAAGCAGCCCATGTAATTCACCGATAATGGGACTAATAAAGCCAAGTGGGAAAGTCCGGCTTGTACAGGATTTGAGAAAAATAAATGACATCATAATCAAGTGCTGCCCTGTCGTGCCGAATCCGGCTGTGATAATGTTTCAGATCCCTTGCGAAGCTGAGTGGTTCTCAGTCATCGATTTGTCACAAGCATTCTTTTCTGTGCCTCTTCATGAGGACAGCCAATTCCTCTTTTGTTTCAAATTCCTAGACAGAGTATACAGTTGGTGTCGAATTCCTCAGCGGTTTTCTGAGTCACCGTCGATATTCAATCAAGTCCTAAAGAAAGATTTGGAAGAGTTAGAATTGCCATTCGAGTCAACCCTAGTACAGTACATTGATGACTTACTGGTTGCATCGAAGACAGAAAGTGGCTGCACAGCCGATACCATTGCTCTGTTGAACCATTTGGGAGGGAATGGACACAAGGTGTCCCCTTCCAAACTGCAGTTCTGTCAGAAGAAAGTGAAATACTTGGGTCACCAGATAGAAAAAGGGTCACGGAGAATAATGAAGGAAAGAATTACAAGTGTACTTCAAATGAGTCCACCAAAAACAAGGAAGGAGGTGAGAAAGTTTTTGGGAATGGTGGGATACTGTCGCCAGTGGATTCCCAACTTCTCGTCTCTAGCAAAGCCTTTACTGAAATTGACCCAGAAGGATGCCCTGGATCAGATCGAACTGAAAGGGGATGAGATGAATGCTTTTGTTGAATTAAAGGAATGCATGTGCAGGGCTCCAGCTTTAGGTATGCCTGATTACACAAAGCCTTTCACATTGTTTTGCCATGAACGTGATGCATGTTCTTTGTCTGTCTTGACTCAAGCCCATGGTGGCGTAAACAGACCAGTAGCGTATTTTTCAGCTACTTTGGATCCGGTTGCAGCAGCACTCCCAGGGTGTTTGCGCGCCGTAGCAGCAGTTGGTATCAGCCTCACTCAGAATGAAGGAATAGTGATGGGACACCCAGTAACAGTCATGGTCCCTCACTCAGTCGAGATACTTTTGACCCGCTCCCGAACGCAGCACATGACTGGAGCAAGACTCACAAGGTATGAAACGACTATTCTGGGCTCACCGAATGTGCAGCTGAAAAGGTGCACCACGTTGAATCCAGCTACCTTGCTTCCTGGAGAAAATGCTGAAATTGAGAACGCTGAAGACGTCGAGCATGACTGCCTTCAGGTGACTGAATTTTGCACAAAACCCCGACCAGACATCAAGGATACAAAACTTGATGAAAATGACCAAATTCTTTTTGTTGATGGTTCATGTCGAAGAGATGGGATGGGAATTTTGAAAGCAGGATATGCTGTATGTACTGTGACAGGGGTCTTGGAAGCGGGATGGCTCCAAGGAGTCTATTCTGCACAAGTAGCAGAACTCGTAGCCCTTACTAGAGCATGTCAATTGTCTGCATTGATGAAAGTCACCATTTACACTGATAGTCAATACGGGTTTGGGATTGTGCATGACTTTGGACAACTATGGTCACAGAGAGGTTTCCTGACTTCTTCAGGATCCCCAGTGAAAAATGGGGAGAGAATAAGGGAATTGTTACATGCCATTCAAGTGCCAGCTGAAGTTGCAGTGGTAAAGTGCAGTGCTCACACGAAAGGACAGGACTATGGCCCTCATTCTGACCCTGGCGGTCGGCGGAGAGACGGCGGTCGGACCGCGAACAGACCGGCGGTATTAAAAATGGCATTCTGACCGCGGCGGTCCCCGCCGCGACCGACCGCTACTTCTCCGCTCCGACCGCCGCGGCGGTCATGACCGCGGGGCTGGAGTTTGCGCACTCCGGCCCCGCGGTCGTCCCAAGACCGCCAAGGGTATTATGACCCTGCCTACCGCCGCGGTTTCTTGCGGGCGGGAACCGCCGTGCGAACCATGGCGGTAAGCACTATCGGGGCCAGGGAATTCCTTCCCTGGCACTGATAGGGGTCTCCCCCACCCCCCACTACCCACCCGAGTCCTCCCCCCACACCCTCCACCCCCCTGCCACCCCCCAGAGGTGGTACGAACCCCCTCCCCACCCCCACCCCGACACGTACATACATGTACCCCGACATGCACACACCCCCAACATGCACATATACACACCCCCTACACACACATACACAACGGGGACACATACCCGCACACATACATGCCGACATGCGCACCTGCCGAACAGCACACATTACCCATAGACACAACAGCACCCCTCTACACACTCACACGCACACCCCCATGCACGCACACATCACACAACACCCCCCCACCCCCTCCCCTCACGGACGATCAACTTACCTTGTGCGTTGGTCCTCCGGGAGGCGACGGGAGCCATAGGGACGTGACCGCCAACAGAAGACCGCCAACAGAAGACCGCCACACAGAAATGTGGGTCGTAATTCTGGGGGCGGTGTTCTGCTGGCGTGGCGGTGGAGGTTGACCAGTCTCCACTTTCCCGCCGACCGCCAGTGTGGCTGCTGGCGGTTTTCCGGCGGAACGCTCCCAGCGGTCAGAATGCGCACAGCGGCACACCGCCGCGGTCGGCGGTCTTCACCGCGGCGGTAACTCGGCGGTCTTGCGAAAAGACCGCCAAGGTCAGAATGAGGGCCTATGTGTCTCTGGGAAATGCCTATGCAGATCAAGTCGCAAGATTTTGTGCCTTGAACTGTATATTGCTAAGGGATGATTGGAATACAATAAGTGAACCAGAACTCGAACCAGCTGAAGCATTTGCCTTGAAGGTCGTAGATACAATAGAAGAACTAAAAGCACTACAGAATAATGTCAGGGAGGATGAAAGAGATTCCTGGATTAAATCACAATGTATAAAGAGACAAGACGAGCTATGGGTTTCACCTGAGGGAAAATTTGTTTTGCCAAATAGTCTCTTATCACAGCTTGCGCGGTTCTATCATGGGCAAGCTCACCTAGGGAGAGATGCCATGATAAGATTGTTCAAAACTGATTGGTTTAACCCCAGATTTCGCCAAGCTGCAGAAGCAGTTTGCCATTGATGTGTCACTTGCCAGCAGATGAACCCAGGAAAGGGAACAGTTGTGAACGCGAGTCACATTGGTAGGGCAAGCGGACCTTTTAGCCGTATGCAGATGGACTTCATTGAGATGCCTGTGCATGGAGGTTTAAGATATGTGTTGGTGGTTGTGTGTATTTTTAGTCATTGGATTGAGGCATACCCCACACGTAGAAACGATAGCCTTACAGTTGCCAGGCTGTTATTGAGGGAGTTAATACCACGTTTCGGATTCCCGATCTCTTTAGAATCAGATAGGGGAAGTCACTTCAATAACGAGGTGATAAAGTTACTTTGCGAAGCGCTGAACATTGAGCAAAAGCTGCACTGTAGCTATCGCCCTGAAGCATCAGGACTGGTGGAGCAGATGAATGGTACGCTGAAATCGAGAATGGCAAAAATATGTGCATCGACAAATTTGAAATGGCCTGACGCATTGCCCTTAGTGCTAATGTCAATGAGAAACACTCCTGATAGAAAAACTGGATTGTCTCCGCACGAAATTCTCATGGGCAGAGCTATGAGACTTCCTGCAGTTCCCGCAAACATGCTTTTGAATATTACAGATGATATGGTGTTAGACTACTGCAAAGGACTGGCTGACGTGGTTCGCTCTTTCTCTCACCAGGTGGAAGCGACCACCTTGCCACCGATCCAAGGTCCAGGACACGCACTGAAAGCAGGTGACTGGGTCGTGATAAAGAAGCACGTGAGGAAGTCGTGTCTGGAACCCCGTTGGAAAGGCCCTTTCCAAGTGATCCTGACGACAACTACCGCTGTGAAGTGCGCGGGGGTTCCCAACTGGATTCACGCCAGTCATACAAAGAAGGTGCTGTGTCCCACAGATGAGGAAGTTGAAGCGCTGAAATTACCAGTGCCTGATAAAACAGTGCCGAGTGCTGAGACAGAACAAAAGCGAACTGAAAGCGAACAAGCAACAGCAGGGGAAAAAGAGATATTATTGGAGAACGAAGAGTCCGACTCACTTGGGGAAGACCAAGGAGATAGTTCAGACAGCGACGACGAAGCTGCAGGTGGCAAAGAGCCTGAAGAAGCTGAGGGTAGCAAAAAGCCTGAAGCAACTGAAGGTGACAAAGAACCTGAAGCAGCTGAAAGTGATACAGAGCCTGAAGAAAGTAACGGTGACGAAGGGCTCGAAGAGAGTGAGAAGGCAGGAGAGCCTGAGCAGAAGGGGGCTTTCCCAGAAACAGACGATACAGAAAAAGAAAAGGAAACCGTGACTGATTCCTCTGAAGGTGGGGACAAAGAAGAGCAGAACGAAAAAGCTCAAAACTCTACAGAAAAGATCGCAGGTCCATCAAATGGACACGGTGCAAAAAGAAGATTAAGTATCTCACCGATAAAAGAAAAGGGCAAAGAAGGTTTGAACGAGGGAGGAAGGCCAAAAGTGAAAGAGAAAAGAAAGGAAGTGACTGTCGTGGAACAATCGTCAAGTGAAGAAAAAGACTTGGCGAAGGAGGAGAGTGCCAGCGAAGCAGAATCGAAAAGAGAAGCAAAATTGAAAAGGAAAAGGATACCAAACAGGAGGTATTCCGGTCCTGAATGGGCATATGCAGTAAACGATGATTGGACTGATGAGTTTGTATCTCTAAGCATCGAGAACGAAGAAGAAGAAGAGATACCAATAGAAAAGAAAAGTTTCATAGACTCTGTTGATTGAAAAAGGAAGCAAATGGTATTGCTTGCTGCAATCTAACGCGAGACAAACAACCAGCTGAGACTTTGCTGAACCGAATTTAGACAGATGCTGCTTACTGATAAGTGACTGGCCTTTTGAAGGAAACGGTGTGAACATTGTGCTCGTTCAGCTTTGTAACTGAATTGCTAAGTAGTTTCATTTATAAGTGCTTCTAGCTCTCTGATTCTATACAGATCATGCCTAGGTACGCTATGCAGAATAATAGAAAGAAATATTGTAAATATGTGTGTATAGGCTTGGTGATTACATGTATACTAATGATAATGGCAATTGTGTTTGGAATGCATGGAAAGGGTGAGAATGAGACTATTGCTGCTTCTACTATTGTTCCTGTTACCGTCACTGAACTAACCCCATTGAAAAGACTAGCAATGGATGAGAGGCTCTTGCATGATAAGAAAGAGCTTTCGTATAACGTTTTCTATCGCTTATTAACAGAGTATGTTGAGACTATGGATGCGAAAGATTGTTATGTGTGTACCCAGATACCGACATCAGTAAAGGAAGGGGTGACTTATCACCACATGCCTCTTACATACGGGATTACATGTAGTATAGTAATGTCTAGGTTTTATGGTCAAGCTAACATACAGTATTTTTACTCGAATTATGACGTTACATTTGCTTATGTTCCTATAATAGCGCAGCTAAGCGAGACTGCAAAATATTGGGATTACAAAATTATGAGGGATTTTTTCGAGCCAATGCAACCTTTTGAAACGGCTCATGCTCATAGGGAGAATCTTACTTGCTCAGTCTCTGCTGTAGAAATAAGCTTTTTAGATCGCACAGATGACAGAAGGGCTCAAATGAAGGCAAAATTAGAAAAAGAACTACATAAGAGGACTTCAGTAGATAATTATGACTTTGCTGCTATAAAGACACAAGGGAAAATTGCTTTAGATGCTTGGCACGTAGGGAAATTTTGTATATATCGAGGTGAATCTTACTATGACAATATTTTTGTAGGAGCGAGTGAATGCAAACATACGTTTATCTTTAAGGCCAAATGGACATTCATGATGGATGGACTTGACCCTGTCATTCCAGGGGTGTATTACATTTGTGGGCATAATGCCTATTATCGTCTTCCAAAGGGATGGTGGGGAAGATGTTATTTGGGTATAGTGTTTCCAAAGGTTTATCAACTGGATGACATATCGATGATTGAAAAGACACCTGGATCCCATCGTATCCAGAGAAGAGAGACCGCAGCTGCTGTGGTAGGTGATATATTTGGAGCCATGATTCCTTCATTGGGAGTTGTGCTGAATTCCATCAAAATAAGAAAGTTGTCTACTATAGTGGATAACATGCTGACAAAGTTTTCAGGTGCTATAATACTGATGGATGCTGAACTTGCAGCGGAAAGAGCTATGACTCTTCAAAATAGGCTTGCTTTAGACATTCTTTTAGCAAAGGATGGAGGCGTTTGCAAAATGATTGGTGTACGTCACTGCTGCACCTATATACCTGATAATAGTGTGAAGATTAAAACTATGCTTGCTAATCTAACAAAAGAAAGTGCAGATTTGAAAGAATTGAAAGAACAAGGAGTGTGGGAAAAGGGGCTTGCTTTAGACATTCTTTTAGCAAAGGATGGAGGCGTTTGCAAAATGATTGGTGCACGTCACTGCTGCACCTATATACCTGATAATAGTGTGAAGATTAAAACTATGCTTGCTAATCTAACAAAAGAAAGTGCAGATTTGAAAGAATTGAAAGAACAAGGAGTGTGGGAAAAGGTTGTCGAGAGACGCAATAGTACGGGCCATAACTGGTGCCAACCCGCTCTTCACCATCGGCTTCAGCAATTGTCATATCCCCGGCCTTCCACATTCCACATTCCACCCCATACCCTTCTAAATCACGTGCAGGTGTATGGCACACGCAAACAACACTACAGTTTCATACATTCCAATAGCGATTACTTAATTGCGATTCACAAAAAATCGCAATTTGGTAATCACTATTGGAAAACTTGATACATCTGGCCCTAAGTGAGAGCTTGGCACCCAGTTCTGAATTACATTGCCTGTTTTTAATCATTGAAGGGTGTGGGTCCATGACATTTGCATATTGGAAAGCTGTATGGAACGCTGAAAGTGGTTCAACTAATCAGAATGTCTTAATGCGGCGCTATCTAATGGTGTTTGCCTGCATTCTAAGTGCAGAGAGAGAACGAAAAATAAACACAAAAAGATTAGGATTATTGGTCTGCTTACCTCTGATGAAGCAGAAAATGAAGGTTTTGATTTATTAACGCATAAACGTAGTGTGAAACAATCATGTGTGATATTAACCGAACTAATAAAGATTGTACGGGGACAAAATGTGCCCTCAGAATAGTTTGCCATCATTTATACGCGTGCTTTATATAACGTGGTGAATTAGAATTGCACTAATCCGACATAATCATGAACGTGTGCTACGATTTGCTTATTTGAAATGTTTTAGCTTAGCATTACTTTAGCGGAGGCTTTGGCCTAGTTGCCTGGTCTCACGGTTTAGATGTTCATATTTTTCCACTGTGCTATTAAACATGTAGTTCTGCTTGAAGCTGTACTTTTCCACAGAAACTGTTCACATGCTTATCTTAAAGTTAGTGCCAGCCTGGCATATTTTCTCTTTAATTCAAGGTCGACTTGCAGGTGCGGACAATGGAGGCTCTGAGAGTAAGCTAATCGAGAGACAATGTTGCAAATTACGTACCCATCTCCAAGGATAATGTATGCTGAAGTAAAAGCTTGAGAACTGTCGTTTTTGATTGGTCAATTTGAAGTTAACCTATGAACCCACCAATGGAGACCCTACTGGACTTGAACTGTTGTCTATAAAAACCCAGGTGCACGAGAGGAAAGCTCTCTCTATCTTCGGACATCCCGCCATTTTGACTTCGTAGCTACTATGACCCATTTTGCTGCGACGCCATTTTGAGAGACTTTGATTCTTTCTCTAATCGAGAGAAAGAGACCTTAATGATTCTTGCCCTAGAGACTTTAACTTTGATTTGCCCCTTTGCATGAAGTAGTAATCTTATCTTGCCGCCGTGAGGCAATTGCCCCGTTCACCCCTGCCCTTTGTCCCGGCCCTATGCTGATCGAGAAACGATACCTGTGAGACGAAGAATTCATTGATTGCTGATCGGAATTGGTAATTATGAAAGGAAACTGTAAAATTGCATTGTGTTCCTTTTAGGTAACCAACTGCTGATTTTGATAAGGACCTAGCTAGGAGTTTTCTAAATTGATGTTGCCAAATTGTTTTTTGCATGAAGTCCCACATGCTGATGCTAATTTGAGGTTAGATGAGGATTCCATATGTCGCACGATGCAATTTGAGATCTTGTTATGCTGACTAAATGTATGCCATTAGTTCATTACAGATTATCGTATTAGTGCTTTGCATTGCCATTATCGAATGCCTTGTGATTCAAATGCTGCATAGATTACACTTGTTTCAATGATATGGACAGCTATTAATGTTCATTTATGTTTATCATTTGGTGTTGAGACACATTTATATCGTGCTAGCTTTGTTAATATAGGGAAATAAATTCACTAACTTTGCAATAAACTGGTGTGGTTATTCCTGACTGAAAGGTCAGGGTTCGTCGAAATGTATTCTGGATTAATTGTTAAGTGTTATGTTGTTCAAGGTGTTGCTTATGTTCGTTATTGATTATCGATTTGGTGTGATTGATCGATTAAGAGTACAGAGAGTTCCCACTTAGTCAAAAGATTCATCGACCTAAAGAGCGTCCGAACGCAGGTAAATTGTTACCACGTTCCGCTTTATCACCTCCCTTTGTTGATGGGCATTAGGGACATTAGTGTTTATAGTCTCACGCATAGGCCCATGGTGTCGGACATTACCAGCTGCTAGTTCATTCAGCTCAGGTCCAACATTGCAGTTAACACACTCTTTAGTGTGCATAAACTTCTAATAACTTTAGAAGAAGGCAATGTGGTTTAGGCTAAAATATACTCTGCCTCTGTTTGCTCTCTTAGGTGTAAGTACTCACACTTTTGAAAAGCCTCCTGGGTTTTTACAGCCCCTCAATAGCGGAGCCATAAAATGAACTGAGTAACCCCTTACAGCACGCTCCATCCAAGCAGGTAACAGAGAGCAAATCCATGGTATCTTTCTTTCGTGGCTGTATGGCACACCAAAAACATTTGTGCTTGAAACTGGAACTCGGAACTTCAGTGCTGTAAACGAAAATGGATATCATGTTTACTGGAGTGCTATTAGCTTTCGCTATTATTTCTTGACTACAATGCAAGTGTGTTGTCTTAAGGTGTGCCAAGAGACTTGTCTGGCCTTGCAACCCCTCCCTTGAAGAGCTCCTAATTGAAATCATGTTTAAAACAGAGAACACATATTTTTCAAGAATCGTGCTATTAGTGTGGGTTTTGGCTTTTGACATAAATTGTGTTATGCTTGACATACAAATGCAGACATATCGGGATATCGAAACACAAGGAGCACTCAAAATGGAATAGGAGTACTATTTGTTGACTTTTAAAAGCATTATAAAATGAAAGCCGAACAGTCTAATTGTCATGCACTTTCCAATTATTGACTTTGTTTGTATATTTAACCAAAAGTAAGCTTTTGTAGCCAGTTTGGGCCTGTCCTTTTAGAATACCAGAGCCAACAAGTAAAGTCAGCATGAAACGCCTCACACTGGTCCTGTAACAGTAACCAACATGGCAAGTTAGCTGAACGGTGAAAGAGTTCTGAGAGCTGAAAAAGGTCAAATCATTATTAATAATCCATGACGAAAAGAAGTTAACCTCTGTTAAAGCGAACATAACCTCAAAGTTTTGAAACAGAAACACGTGGCAGCATAAAATCAGGGGCTGTCTTGGCTTTTGAGAGCAGAACTGAAAGAAGCATGGGCTAGATTTTCTGCAGGTCGAGTGAAGGTTAATCAAAGAACAGAGTTTGGTGGACCGGGTACTTCACCTTGTTTACCAAACTCTGGGTCCACCCGCCTCATTGGCTCTGTTGATGGAACACTTCCCCTGATGGCCTGATGGACCAGGGCCTCTCAGAAGAATTTTACACCATCCGTCCTATTTAGAAATGTATTAATGTTCAGTACATAGTGTGTAGAGCTTGTGCTGCTGAATATTTCAATATTAATGGATAGAAAGGAAGGGAGATCCGAAAGATTAAATAGACTATCAATAGAATTACATTTTTGCACTATCTAGATTAGATATTTTGTGGCTATGTTGATCATTCTGAACAAATCCCACAAAAATGTAACATTAGGTAGAAATGAACAAATGAGTGATCATATTAGTCAGAAATACTACATGTGGCATCCCCCACAACTTCTCTACCGCCAGTTGGGCCACTGGCCTACATCCATCTTCATGCATGTCCTTGCAGTCTCTTGAGAGAACAGATGTGATCACCACTAAACTCCATCCAACTGCTTGGATGGAAACATACAAGCAATGACTTTCTTCAAGAAGTGCTGTATATCAATTCAGTTAGCCTTAAATGGTGCCTCATCATGCCCCATTTCACTACTCTGATAAACACACCATATGCCAGTTGAGTCATGATTAAGTGTCCGAGGCTTTAAGCAGACATGCAGATATGAGGGTTCCTAGGTGATGGGGCTTTCATGGATGCCATAACTTTTTTTTCATTGAATAAGTTCTAGTTCTATAAATTGGTGGTTTGTTTCTTTTGTGTTGTGTGACTTTCTTATTTTATTGTTTGGTGCTGTTAAATGATTTACACACTGTTCCTTTGATAAACCTTACTGCTTACAGCCACAGCTACCCAGGGTTGAGCTTAAGGTTAAGTAAACGTACCTGACTTGACCGAAGATGGTATTTGAGAGTGTGCTGCATGATAATGCTACCTAGCCATATCATGTGGTACACCTACATTTTCACAGCTGCCAATGCTGATGCCTTACATTGTGTTAGGAACAGAGAACTGTACAGAGCCATATTAAATATTGCCTGCTTCTGCTCCCTTCCCTTTTTTCTGGTGCACAAATAGGCTGACAGGAGCCAAACACACACCTTTTTACCACAGTGCAAATGATGACGATAATATCTAACATATGTTTTGTGCAGGAAGAGTACTCTTCTAGTGCAAAATCATCTGCCTGGACGAACTTTAAAACATTTCACACATTGGATGTGTACTATAAAGTACAGCACACATACAATGTGTGAAATGATACTAGAAATAAAAAGATGTCTGCAACTTTGCAGCAGTTTTAAGAAGACATTTTTTTTTACGCAAAGTCCAGGCTAACTATTTTAGTACATATGGCTTTGCACCAAAATCCATGCGTGATTCTGTTTTAACAGTGAAGTACCACTGATGCACCAACCTAAACACAAAGTAGAGCATAGCAGCACAAAGTGGTAAGTGGGCCAAAAATGTGCCCTAGAACGTAAATACCCTACTAAGGCTATGCTTCACTTTGCAAGACTTTGTGTAACCCTGTAGCTGAGCAGTTTTGATAAATCTACCCCCACGATTTATGTATCCAGTGATTTTGTATTCAAGCTCATCGAATTAGAGTTGTGTATCATATTGGAAAAAAATCATGAAACTCAAATAGCACATCAAAACAATTAATTTCACAACTGAGAGCTCATTTCTAAAATGCAAAGCCATTTAGTGTGTGCCTACTTAGCCAACATGATGGTCAACATGCCGAGAATAGGATGTGCTGATTATTTAACAAGGCTACACCTAAAACATCAAAAATTAGCTCTACAATATACCTCAACCAAATGTTTGTGGTAGTCACTGACTTCTTCCTTGTTTATGGGTATTGTGGTAAATTCTGATATACACTGTAATTCAGGGTACCACAAATATTAGAATTCTGAGTACCACAAAAATAATTATCACACCACCCACAATTTTTCCATGTGAATTTCAGCAGGTCAAACCTGCCAAATTTCATTTTTTGAAAATGTGCCATAAATAATAATACATGCAGAAACTGGCACGCTAAGGTCCAAATTTCCCATCAGCCTCCATTTCCTGAGAAAAAGCTCAGAAAGGAGTTATTTACTTGAATCAGTAAATATCTACACCAAGATGCTGGTGTATACCAAGAGAAATGAATACCTCACTAAATTTCGGGCCTGAGGTGTGATAAATGCTTTTGGCAATTCAAATGCATACAAATAAACAATATGTTAGTCGCACTGAATCACATCATAGGACCGTGAGAAATACCTACTGCTGCTACCAATCAAAAGTAGAACAATGAGAAACAGTGATGGAGTATTGCAATAAATGACAGGAGGTGGAGTTGAGTTTAATTTACTAGGAGCAACCCAATAAGGTTAATAGATGATCAGTTAGTACAATTGTCTAGTCTTATATGGACATGAGCCGAACCATAAAAATATACATTCTGGAGGCATATGTAGTAATGGGCTCCCTCAGCCAGGAGTGATGCAAGTAGGCTCACACTTTGACACAGCCTCACACTCGTTCAAACTGTAGGTACATAGGGGGCACTCAGTACGAGTACTCTGTCCACCTCCATTTATACCAGCATGCGGCATGAAGAGATTGGGAGAAGAGATGCATAATGACGTGCCACATTGGTTCTGTGGTACACTACATACCTCCCATAGTTAGATTCAAATAGCATAAAAAACAAGGTAACTTAAACTTTTACTTATTTCTGAATAGCACTCATAGGGCATGATTTAGAGTTTGGCAGGAAGAGTACTCCATTGTGAAAGAGTAACCTCTTCACTGAACTAAAGGCTTACCCGCGGGATTCACAGATGGGATGATCTTAAGTGTGTCAGTGACGAAGACTACTCCATCTCCAACACTGACATACTCCTCTTATGGAGTAGGGGCTGTCAGAGGTTTGGAGGTTTGACTGTCACATGAGTTAAAGTAGGTGGTTGAATGTCCAGATATCACTGTCTGACGGAAAGGAGCAGTAAAAACTGCAAAGTTACCCCCACACATTGGGAGACAACTCTATGGTTGGAGGTCATTCGTTTTTGCATTGTCAAAAACAAAACCTTGCTTTGGTATTTTGTTTTTGAAAATACCTAAACGTGAAAAGTTTGACAGACTGCATCGTCATTTTGACAGTGTAGTCTGTCAAACGTTTAATACATTGAGAGGAACTGCTGTCATAGCTGTTCCTGCCAATGTTAAGAGATGTCCAGTTGGCCGACAGACTGAATATTCTAATGTTTTGCTCACAGATATGAAACAGAGCACCCTCCAATGCGAGGTCTTTTGATATGTGCAATGGAAACTAGGATAGCTGTAGAAGAGAAAAAATTCTGTGAGGGTGAATGTGCTGGAAAACTCTTGCTCAAGTACTGCAGGCCAATTTATTGATGATTGATTGCACCATGTACAGGGCTATAAATACCAACCATTCTTGAGAGGAAGTCAGTGAAGAAGTCTCAGATACAAGGTAGGTGAGGAAGTGTTGGGGAGATTTATAACCAACCCAGATGCTGCATTTTGCACTGGAAGCATTGAGCAGAGTAATCCAGAACTCCGAAATAGAGAACATTCCCATAGTCAAGACATGAAGTTACTAAAGAATGGACAAATGTTTGCCTTGGAGATTCAGGAAGGAGAACTAGGGTTTTTTCTAAGAGGACTGAGAAGAGAGAAGCAATGGCCAACTGTTTGACAAACCTGTTTGACAAAAAGCAACTTCTTATCACTGATGAAACCTAGGCTGTATGGAGGAGAGAAAAGGTCTGGGAGGTTTCCGCGAGCCAGGTGGTAATCACGAGTGGGATGACTCAAACCTTTGTGTCCCAAAAAGCAAGATCTCAGTTTTGTCATTGTTGAGTGTAATACAGTTATCTTACATTCAAGAAGTGACTGCTGTCTCGAAAGAAAGGACATTTCTTTGAGTAGTGGCAAGATTGTTTTGCTCTTGTTCGCTTGGACCAGTTGTTCATATCTCGCTGCACTTAGCACTGTTTTGTAGAGCAATAGGTATTCTTGCATCCATTTTGGATGCAAGGTTGGATGCAAAGTTACATTTTTCACAAAGAAAATAGTGGTAAATGCAAATAGCAGTAAGATGAGGAAAATTGTATCTCAAGAGCACATGTAGTGAGTGTGAGTGGCTGCTCTCACTCGATATTCATGTTCTGTTGCATTTAGCACTATTGTATAGCACAAAATGAAGTGCGGTGTCCATGTTGGATGTGAGTGATATTTTGGCGCTAGCAAATAATGCTAAATGCAGAATTATTCTTCTTGCGTAATTCTGCATATTTTCTTGGAATTCTTCAGTAGTTCTGCATAATTACCCTACACTACACAGAATTACACAAGCTATACCCACTGCTAGTTTTTTACCTGTCCCTCACCATCAGGTATTTTCTGGCAGAGACAGTCCACCCTGACAGTTCTACACTGTCCTCCCTAAATAGGGCAGATGGTGTAATGCCCTTCATCTGACAGCCCCATCCGCTGGGCTGTCACAAGTATTCCTTCGACCTAGCTTCTGGGGTCTCCTTTGATGGAATACTTTTGTTCTGCCCATGCCTAATGGAAGAGCGCCCACCAAAATCGGGGAGCGCGGCCCCTTAGAAAACGGGTCCACCGAGGCCCAAGAACCCCTTCGCACTAGTGGTGCGATGGGCTGGCATGTGACTTCCGCCCCCACACCTCGCAAGGTGTGGGGGCGGAAGTTTAGGAAGGTGAATGTTTCGGCTGCACCAGCTCCGGCCGGTTCCAGCTGCCGCATGCCAGTGGGGGGCTACATAAGCGCCCCCCCAGGAAGGCTCGGCCTTCTTGCATTGCGGCGGCTGGAGTATCGGCCAGCTAACAGTTGTTGTCTGTTCCTGGGGGGCTCCCTCCCCTTCCTCAGGATTTCTTCGTGTTGGTTAGGCCTCTCTAGGGGCCTGCTTGCAAGTGGCCTCCCGGGACTCCGGCTGCGGCGATGGCTGAATAACCATCTTTTATTCAAAATTCTGAGGTGCCACTGGTTGCTGCGTCGGGAACCTCGTAGGTAGGAGGCCGGTGCACAAACAGGTGGGTAAGCGGGAGCTCTGGCGCGAGAAGATGCATGGAGGCGCAGCTGTGACTTGAAGTCTGCGGAAAGCCTCCATAATTCATTTAGTTTTTTCTGCCAGGTACCTACTTTAAGGAGCTGCGATAATGACTGGTCTGATACGGGTTTTAATCCGGCCTCAGCGCGTCAGCACACCGTGTGATCCTCAGCACACAATTTCATTTTTTGTCTTCTGCCGCTGTGTCTGGAGCTGGTTAGCTCAGTTGGTTAGAGAGTTGGGACAAAACCGCCGAGGTCGCGGGTTTCAATTTCTGTACGAGCCAAGTTATGTAATTAGGGGGCTCTGTGGCGATGTCAGGACCTCGGTGGCCTCTCAGCTCCACGCAAGAAGGAAATCCTCTTACACGAGGATAGAGGTGCTGGGCTGAGGTCGGGTCAGGAATGAATAGAGATGCATCCTCCTGCTTTAAAACAAAACTGTGAAAATACATTCGGCTTAAGGGATAAGGCGCCTGAATGGGAGCAAAAGAATGTAGGGTTCGAGACCCTTTGTGATTGGTTGTGCGTGTACAGTTTTGCCTATCTAAAATGTATTTCGGTAGCGCAGTTGGTAGGAGTTCTGCAGCTTAAGTTATGGGACTTGCATAGGGGGCAGGCCCACACCTAAAACTATCACTACAGTGTGCTGGGGGGAGGCTCCCTTTTACCCCCCCCGCCAGCAAAGCTGCCAGAAAAACATCTGCTTTGTGTTAGTAGGGGCTTTCAGAAGTTACAAGAAAACTACGTTCAGTGTATATTCTCAGGGACAGCGTGTTGGTGTGGGCTTCTGTCAGCCTTTTGAGTCTGTCTGAAAAATACCTGCTGTGTGTGGTTTTGGGCTGTTGCAAACCATCGCAGTCTGTCAGTAATATCCTGAACTTTGCTGGTAGAAGCTTCTGTAAACTCTCTGAAAATTGTCCCAATTAAACAAAATAGTCCCACGTCTTTTTTCTTAAAAGACAACCACCCAGGAATGCTTAATTCTAAAAGTTGAGCTGCCTGGCTGAAACGGACAGGGAAGGAGGGTCAGAGATTTATAGAAGACGCATGCCTTTTCGCCAGGATGCCTGCTGCGTAAAAGAAATGTATATCTTTGTAATTGGTTAATTTGCAAATATACAGGCTGCTTGGACACCAGAATTGCCTTCAATTGTTGGAATCTGCTGAAGCTTCACGATGAGCAACATTTATTCTCTTTGAGAGGTAATGTAAGGTGTGAGTTTGCGAGTGTGGGCTTTTAATGGACACGTCTAGACAAATACTTGCACTAGTTACAACTTGATTGTGAACTGCAAAAACTCTTTATTTTGAAAGCTCTATCTGAAATTATCCTTTTTCACATCTGAGGCAGTCTATTTTATATTGTGTGTAATATAAGTTTAAAACAATGGTATACGTATTCACAGAGCGGTTATATTTTAGCCCTATAAATATACAAGCCACTATTTCTGACTGAATTAACCAGGTTTCATTTTGTGGCTCGCTGGCACCTGATCGCATTACCCAACAGAGATTTGGTAGCGTAAAATAGTGCAGTTCCCATAGCTTTATTCAAGTTGCGTTTACTTTTTCCTTCTAGGAGGTGTGTGTGTTATTCTAAATAGTATTACTGGAAAATGAGATCATCAATATAATTACAGAATATTGGTATCTTTTACCCATGCCATTGACCCTGCCCTCATACCCATTGTAGTTACAATCACAGATGCCTAATTTTTTAAAAGCACTTTGACCTGGTAGAAAGAACTCTTACGTAATCGGAGGCTGCCTGCCTTCGTGTCACCATACTCCCGGTGCCTCCCGGGATCTGCTGCCTAGTGACCGGGCGGAATTGGTGAAAAGGACAGCCCGCGACAGGGAAGTTTCACCTCAATAGTGGCAGTTTAACGCCTGCATATAGAGACCCATAACTGAAGGGTGATCATTTAGGCCCTCATTGCAACTTTGACGGGCGGCGGAGGCCGCCCGCCAAAGTTGCGCCGCAGGAATACCGCACCGCGGTCTGAAGACCGCGGCCGGCATTCTGAGTTTCCCGCTGGGCAGGCGGGCGGCCGCCTTAAGGCCGCCCGCCAGCCCAGCGGGAAACAACCTTCCCACGAGGACGCCGGCTCGGAATCGAGCCGGCGGAGTGGGAAGGTGCGACGGGTGCTACTGCACCCGTCGCGTATTTCACTGTCTGCTATGCAGACAGTGAAATACAAGCGGGGCCCTCTTACGGGGGCCCCTGCAGTGCCCATGCCATTGGCATGGGCACTGCAGGGGCCCCCAGGGGCCCCGCGACACCCCCTACCGCCATCCTGTTCCTGGCGGGCGAACCGCCAGGAACAGGATGGCGGTAGGGGGTGTCAGAATCCCCAAGGCGGCGCAGCATGCTGCGCCGCCTTGGAGGATTCTGACGGGCAGCGGAAAACCGGCGGGAGACCGCCGGTTTTCCTGCACTGACCGCGGCCAAAGCGCCGCGGTCAGAATGCCCTAAGGGGCACCGCCAGGCTGTCGGCGGTGCTCCCGCCAACCGCGAGCCTGGCGGTCACAGACCGCCAGGCTCGTAATGAGGGCCTTAGTCTTTGCAAAGCATCAGTCAATGGGGAACACAATGTGGAGCGCCTTATTAGTACCTTGTGATCTAGTTGAACTGGAAATAATGTTTCGTTGAAATCTGCCAATGATGCAGGGATTGGGAGAGTATGTGTGCAAAAAACATGCATCTGCAGATCAGGTTGCAACATAATTCCCGTGGTCTTGTCTGTCTGGCAATTGCTCAGAAGCAGCATTTGCAGCGTGAGGTGTTTTAAAATGCTGAGGAGCGCTATTAATAATAAAAAAAAAGGAATAAAACAAAAAAAAAAGGGGGAAAAAAAAATAATAATAATAATTTTTTTATTTTTATTTTTTTTGTTTGGCTGACAGCCTCTGGCCGGAACTTAGTACAATCAAAAAAGGGTAACTTTCTTAAGCACTAAGCAATGGAGAGTCTGATGAATAGTCGGTGCGTCTCTGTGTGTTTCGGTGAGAAGGTGGCAATTTAAACATTAATTTAACACGCAGAGAAGTTTTGTTGGGCGCTTTCCACCTCTGAAACACAAGTAAAAGTACTGTAAAGGGCAAGAGTACAACCATGTTCTAGTGTGGGTATTGAAAGGGAATATCCCTGTTCCATCTAGTGCCAGATATATACTAAAATCATAACCCTAATGCAGGAAGGGAGAGTCAACTGTCCAGACTCCCCCGTGATCTTGTGCTAATGAAGGGAATCTGTGATCCATCAATTTTACTGTGAGTCCGAAAATCACATAGGTGCTTACAAGAGGTATGAGGCGCTACAGAAAGAGACGCCGGGCTGAGATCTTCTTGTCGGTAAAATGAAACAATGTCATATTGCTTCCTTCAGCATACCGCACTGAATAAATACTTCAGGCTCATTTCATAGAGAGGCGCCATTTGAGAACGCAGTCATGACATGCGCTCACGTTTATTGCCCAAGAAAATGAAAATGGCCCTTAGCAGTTTTTTCTTATGTGAGGGGGAGGGTGTCAAGCAGTAGAAGGTAATTATTGTGCAGTGTGTATATTCTGCAAAGAAACAGCATGATCTCTGCGTAGCATAGTATTGGTCCTGGGGGGTCATATACTGTATTGTAAGGGTATTTAAAATATTGATTGCTAACCACGATAAGGAGTTGAAGCGCTTTACACTGCCACATTGTCTGGGGATGTTCAACTTTATTTAAAAATTTTACTACCCATCCATGACAAGCTACACACCAGGTGCCTAGTCGTCGCAGTGATTTTGTGGGAACAGGAATGGTGAACCCCGCATATTCATTCTAACGTAATACCTTTGCATTTGCTTGCCCTTATGGTGTTAGGTATGTATTTCAAGTACATATATCCTCGTTCCGTTCAGGGGCGGTGCTTCATCATTGCTGGGTTGGCTGAAGTGCATCAGAGTGTGCTAGTAGTGCTGCACTCACATCTCAGGTGCTGATGCACAGTGTACACATGTCACTCCTATCTCGGGGCCATAAGGCGCCTCCCCTCCAATGCAAGCCTGGCGTGGGGGCATATCAGACCCTCGCAGAGACAAGCACATGATGGCTCCCTCTCTCTCCTTGGTTACCGGGCCAGCTCTCTCGCCCTGTCTGCGGAATCCCCGTGCCCCTACTCCCTAGGAGGCCTGAGCCAGCCATAACCTCTGTGGCGTCAGCAACATTCGGCCGAGTCCACGGCGAGCAGCTCATTTGTCCAAAAGGAAGTACAATGTTCGGGCTGTGGTTTTCCTGTGTTGGGGGCACTTTCATTTCTATGGGTGGCTGCAAACAAGGCACGTAGGAGCAGCCGGTGGTCCTCCGTCTGCTAGTTGACGGTATAATCAGCCAGTGCTGCAATAACAAAAGCCAAGTTTCCTTTGCTTATGCTTCATTTCGGTACAACATACTCATGCCTGTTTCTTCTGTTTCAATAGCAGGACATGTTATGGGTGCTCAGTCACTCCTTTGTCCGGGAGGCGACTGTGGATCACTCAGCTACAGTGACTGGTTCAGAGGATGAAGGGGTGCGTGGGACTTCTGTTCCCGGGCCTCATTGCCAGATTGAGGTGGGTCCTGGATATGGTTGATGCAAGTATCAAGTATACTGTGGTAATTACCCCAGTTCAGGGCGTGCCGGAAATACCCTACACAGTCTGTTGAAGGTACAGTCAGATGCTGAGTAGAGGGTGCATTTCTCCGATATGGGCACAGTCTTTATCAAGGGTGGTAAGGGCGGAGGACCTCTGGGCCACGGGTCGCCGGTGTGGCGTGAGATGAAGTAATAAATGCACCCTAAGTAACAGAGGGGTACCCAAGGCAGGGTATCCTGGATAACACAGAAGGTAAGATCATGCAGTCCTGATTTAAACCGGAGGATGTACACACCAGCTTGGGCGTAAGGGTGCCCAGATTGCTAGGGTGGGCACGGGGCTCCCGCTCCTGGCCAACTCACTTGCACCCCCATGGCAGCTCGGTGTTGGGGTGGGGGCGGAACCCTGAGCTGGTGGACATGGGACAGAGAGGTGTTGGGAACCGCCCCCCCCAAGGGATACAGGTGATGTATTGTTCACCTGTGTGGTCCAACGGTGTTCGGGACGCAGGAGGATCCTTGGGTTTGCCTTTATCATGATTTAAGACAGGATGGGTTGTCGACTTAGGGTATATGTTTTATGATGACGAAATTGTTATATTGCATAAACAATCAGATTTTGTCGGTTTACATTTAGCGAGGTTGGAGCAGGGACCTACTGCAGGGACCCTGTCTGGGTTTTGTGGCAGAGCACCTCCCCAATTGCGTCGCAGTCCGTTTGCGGGTGGGGAGGGCGAAGGACCTTTGGGGCCCTGGTCGCCCTCGTGGCGGAAAGTGAGGTATTAAAGTAACCAGGAGCAACAGAGGGGTCCCCAAGGCTGGGGCCCCGGGTTAACACCAGAGATAGGATCCTGAAGTCCTGAGCCAACCTGCGGATGTACACACCAGATTAAGGGGTAGGGAGCCCAGATCGTTGGGGGTCCATGGGGCTCCCGCTCTTGGCCGCCCCGTTACACCCCTAGGCAAATTGGTGTTTGGAGGGGGGCGGAACCCTGAGCGTGTGGACAAGGAACGGTGTAGTCAGGGCAACCGCCCCTCCTAGGGATACAGGTGAGGTACGGCTCACTTGTGTGGTCCAATGGTGGTTCAGGACAGGAAGGGATCCTGTCATAAGTAAATGATTTATGGTTACTGAAGATATCTTATGATTGTGATTTATGTTTTTGTGAATATGAAAAAGTTTATTTGCAGAGATTTATGGTGATGTTATATGTAAAAATATCATAAATATCTTGTAATAAAAACTTCTTCCAACCAATAAGTTGTCGGTCTACGTATGGCTGGTGGTGTGGGGGTGAGGGCTTGCTGGCGGTCTCCGGGTTCTATGGAAGAGCGCCCACCAAAATGGGGGAGCGCGGCCCCTTAGAAAACGGGACCACCGAGGCCCAAGAACCCCTTCGCACTAGTGGTGCGATGGGCTGGCCTGTGACTTCCGCCCCCACACCTCGCAAGGTTTTTTCATCCACCCTCCATTGACATGACTCCTGTCTTAGCAAAGAAAGGAGTCATGCCCCCTTGCCCAATGGCCATGCCCAAGGGACTTATGTCCCCTGGGCATGGTCATTGGGCATAGTGGCATGTAGGGGGGCACAAATCAGGCCCCCCTATGCCACAAAACATTTTTTTTTACTTACCTGAACTTACCTTAAGTTCCCTGGGATGGGTCCCTCCATCCTTGGGCGTCCTGCTGGGGTGGGCAAGGGTGGCAGGGGGTGTCCCTGGGGGCATGGTAGGGCACCTCTGGGCTCCTTCCGAGCCCACAGGTCCCTTAACGCCTGCCCTGACCAGGCGTTAAAAAATGACGCTAAAGCAGCTGGATGTAATTTTTTTTGACCCGCCCACTCCCGTGCGTAATTACGCACGGGAGTTTAAATAAGGCGCACATGCCTTGGAGTCATTTTTTAGACAGGAACACCTACCTTGCATATCATTAATGCAAGGTAGGCATCCACGCTAAAAATTGACGCAAACTCCAAGATCTTTGGCGCTAGACGGGTCTAACGCCAAAGTATAAATATGGAGTTAGCTTTGCATCGGATTTGCGTTAAAAAAAACGATGCAATTCCGGTGCAAACAGAGTATAAATATGCCCCTTAGTTACAGGGCCAATGAAAGAAGTGCTAGAGTTCAGATTAAGTTTGAATATCATTCATTCAGCTAATGCAGAGGAGTCTAAAAGAGTGCAATATAGCAGTGGTTCCCAACCTTTTGACCGCACATTATTTAAAAAAACAGCCCCACAGTCTTGAAGTGCGAAGAGTATAAACCTGGAGAGTTCCATGAAAGGGAATTTTTGACTTGAGTGAGTGACTGATCAGGTTTGCACAGTGTAGTAATCGTATAGAATGTGTGTAGTCTGCATGATATGGGGCACTCCAGGGAGTGGGGAAATGTAGATGAGGGCCTACAGTTGTTCCTACCTGTGAACTAAAGTTTATGGAGTCCTGCAGAATTATACATTACTCTGGAAATCTAAAGCAGAAAGGCATTGCTCGGGCACTGACGGCTGTGGCTTTTGCGCCCCTTGGACTCACTACTGGTGCGCCGACTACATGCACTCACAAGCCAGACGTGCTAAAGCCACACTTACATAGCGTAGAAAGGCAGCACACTTAGGGGCATATTTATAAGCCCCTAGCACCACCTTGTGCCACATTAGTGTCATTTGTTTACTAACCCTTTGTGCGACATTGTGCCTGCGCCAGGCATAATGTATGTAAAGAGGGCATTCCCCTGTTAGGGGGACGAAAAAATGGCATAAGGAAATCTAAGAGATTCTCAGAGCAGACATTAAAAGGGGGCTTCCATTATTTATAGTGGGCCCCTATGTATTCTGCAGAAGTAGCGCCAATATTTTGGCGCTACTCATGCAAAGCACATTAATAAAGTCACATAGAATTATGCTATTGCCCCCTACCCTGTGCCATGGTGCACCATATTTTAAATATGGCTTACACATGGTGGCGGTAGGGGGGCACTAAGGGGCGCAGGGAAAGTGTCGCTGGACTTGGTACAGCGCCACTTTACATAAATCTGCCCCTTAACCTTTCCACTACTAGAATCTACACACAAGTCCTCCCAAGATGGTGAACTGTGGAAACAGTAAAAGCTCTGCAAATCAGGATAGAGCAGAGTTAGGCGGAAATTAACTCTCATGTTCTATATGCTTGTGCTAACTGCTAAAGACCTATCTATCTGAAATAGGCTGAGAATTCATGCCCATTAATTGAGCTCTTTCTCCATTTGGAATGTTAAGCTTGGTTGGTAAGCACAGCATGTATCGCACTTCTTTTTTGTAATGCGTCCCCTTAACACTGTGGAAGGTGCTATGATGCAGTTGTACTGTGATTGTATAGCAATGAATAATACGAACTTTGCTATTGTTGATTATGAAAGGGTAATTTTGACTAGCTCACCGAAGAAAAGATCTGGATCATTTAGTTCAATACCATGGCCACCACTCGCTGGTGGGTAGGGGAATGGTGGGGTGGGACGGACACTGGAGGAGGTTAACAGACTCTGTGGACAAACCTCTTTGAGAAACAGTTGATGGGTTTTCCTTCACTTCTTTTAGCCTCACACTGTTGATGCATGACCATCCTTTATGGGGTATTTTACAAAATATAGTTCCTGCCTGCAAATCAGCTTCAGGGTGGTGCATCGCCAGAGTGCTCTTGTTCTCTGTCCCTATTTGCCAGATGCTTCTGGTCTGTCCTGTGGTGCCATAGATAAATGGCAACCCTCTCTATTTTGCTTTCAAGTGCTGCATGAGTTTTCTTAATTTCATGGAGCATTCAATCTTAGTTTTCTGATAATGCATCTAATTCATGCTTTGGTCTAGAAGAATCAAGGTTGTAGGAGCCTGCTGCTTCTTGTGTTATTGCTTGTTTCTTGGGTTTGCCTATACAATCTATATTGATCTGTTGAACCGTGGTCTACATTAGATCTCCTCCTAAAGTTTGTTGCAAGTGTTGTTTGTGAGCTACCCAATAAATAACCAGCTGAAGTGCTTTTTCACTCATTCTTAATGGCTTGTATGTTGCTCTGCTTAGTCCATGGGTAAAAAAGCAATAGGACGGTTGAGCAATGCAGTGCTACTCATAGCCCGACACCAAAGCTTGCATAGCAGCCAGTTCAGACAGCCCTACTGTGTTCATGAAAATGTCCACTCTTCAAATGGGGTCCCTTGAAGCGGTCTCCCATTCTCCCTTACCACAGGTGTTGATTGTCATGTGCAAGGTCCCCTAATAACCTATTCCCATCAGGAAAGAAATGAGAGACAAGCAGCACACTTACCTCATGAAACTGTGAGGGAGGCAATCCCCCACACACCCATCAGCTCTCAAAGAATCCTTTCACCGACCCTAATTTTAGAAATGGGGTTTCTGGTTGGCTAGGGTATGCACCCTTCTCAGGGCTACTGCCCTCCTGGGCCTCTGGTTTGGGATCCAGGAGATTCCAGGGCTATGGGTTTTTAGAATTCCAAAGGGCTCCTCAAAAGCATACAGGGCTTCCTGAAGGTCCTGCCTTTTGGCTCTTTTAGACTCCTCTAGCCCCCTCTGCTTGCAGAATATTTTCAGCTCACTCCTAATGTAATCTACCAGGAGATTGAGGTTCAGGATTGACACCAATCTGCTAAGGCACTACTGATGCAGCAATAAGAGTCCCAGTGCAAGAAGATGAAGCAGGACTAAAATTTAGACAAATGACCAATTGAGAGAAAAGGAAAAAAACTCGTAACAGTCTGAATGTGAGTAGAAGTGTACACCAAAGCACTGTAAGGCACTGCAAACAAACAAGTCCTATCCTCACCCCTGATTGCCGCTGTTAGAAATGGGGTTTCTGGTTGGCTAGGGTACACACCTAAGCCAGGCAAAACCCACCACTCTAGTCATGGCAAATAAGTTACACACCAAAGAGAGCCTGTGCTCATCCCCTTGGTAGCGTGGCACAGAGCAGTTAGGATAATCCCCACAGACAACGTGAAAAGCATTTGTGCAACACATTCAGACCAGTGACACAATAAATACACCACAAAAGAGACTCCACACAGAATTATATAAAAATGTATATAGTGTATGTGGTACATAAAACAGAGACCGTCATGACATGAATCATAAATCCAATGCATACTATCCCATCATTTCTATCACATTTGATATCCTTACCAAGGCACTGAAACATAATATATACCAGTGAGCATTTAGGGCATAAAATGTGACAGTTTGGTTAGGACAAAATACGGAAAAAAATGTCAGGGATCACAAAAAGTACATAACTCCCAAAAATGTCACCATGAATGTATCAGAAACGGCAAGCCCATATGGGCATAGGGAGCCCTGCTGTCCTATCAGCAGGGTTATGGTAATTTTTAAGGTGCCTGAGTGAAACAAGTGTACTTGCAAAGGTAGAGCACAGGAGTTCCTGCACGCCTGTTACTTCTAATTCTGTAATTAGGGCAAGACCCTGAAATGAAACATAAAGCCACTTTACAGTGATGACAGGGCCTTTGCTGAGGATCCACCCCGTAATAGTGAGCCACAGGTCTGGGAAAACAAAGGACACAGTGCTGCCCATGGAGGCAACACGGGACAGACGACTGTGTGGCTCCACCACCCTCCCAGGACTCACAAATTCTGGTAAGACTACATCCCATGCACAGGGAATGCCAGTGCTAAAACTTTGAGTGGGGGAACGTTGCTGACTAACCAACATTGCGGTGCTGCTGAAGAACAGCAACTCTTCTGTGGCAGGAGCATGCCCCATTGAGCTCTGTTGCCAGTCAGGATGGGTTGGACCCATGGGACTCGACTGTCTGGTGGGTCACAAGGTCCCTTCATGCAGTCCCTCCTTCAAGGGGCTACTGATGACTCCAGAGGTGACTGCTCCCTCAGTAGTGAGGTTGGACTAGGGTTTCTCCTGATGAGGCCACTGCCAGCGCAGCATGGCGATTACAATGTTCCATCACTGGGCACGCCCTGTCAGAGGCATCCACACCTGAAGTTCCTGTGAGGCGAAGGCTGGTGCATCTTTAAAGGAGGGCGGCATTGCCCACCACATGGCAGCTGCAGAATTCCTCTGCTCCGCTTTTGTTCCATGCCCGAGGAAGGGGCTTCCCCTGGCACTGCGGTGACTCTCTACCTTCGGAAAGCGTGGCATTGGGAAGTACCAAGGACACAGCGGCATGCATTGATTAGAGTGACACTGCAACGGGCCTCCTTAGAGAAAAAAAAACTCTCAACACACACTGGCAGCAGAAAAATGAATGAACAATATAAAGTGCTCACCATGTGCTATTGAGCAAAAATAAAGTGGTTACATAAAGGGCTGTACATGTGCTTCCTTGAAAAGACAAGATCTGCCAGCCTCAGAACCCTATGGCAGTCCACCTGCACAGGGACTCTGTGAGAGCAGGGTTTATCCAGCAAGCCCCTGGAGGACACTAGATGAGGGGCAGAGACAGAGCTACTAAGCATCACGCCAGCACATAAGGCAGGGAGGGGGTCCAGATTGCAGCTCCTCCTAGCAAAACAGCAATCCTCTGGCAGAATAGAAAGAGGGAGCAGCTGGCAGCAGGGCAACAAACAGAAAGCAATCCAATGAGAGCTTTAGGCTACCCAGCTAGTAGTAGGCAGCAGGGCAGCAGCAGAAGAGCGGTCCAGATGAGTCCTTTCTGCAGCTCAGCGATAGTTCTGACAGAGGTTCAGTCCACATTCCAAAAGTGATCAGGTTCTGGAAGGTGAGAGAAGCTACTAGGCCTTCCTTTGAAATTAACAGATGCCCTGCCTCCCCTGTCCTGGCTCCAAGCTGGCTGGAGTGAAAATAAAGGGTCATTAAGCCCTATTATGGGTGGGCAGGACAAGCCTTTTCAGGTGTAAGTGAGGCAATGCCAAACTCCACCCCCAATCTAGTCAGTTAATGGCCCAATAAGGCCCATCAAGTCACACCTAAACTCCCATTGTGTGTGGCAGTCTAAAGGGAAAGCACAAAGCCCACCTGTCACACAACCCAGAGGTGTATTCAGAGAGAGACAGAGGCACAGATTAGTTAAAGTAACAAACATGCCAACTTTTTACAACTAGCACTTTCAGACTTACAATTTAAAATTTGACTTTCCCCTAAGTTGTATTTTAAATTGTGAGTCCAGAGACACCAAATTCCACTTTTCTATATTTTCCGAATTGGGAGTTACACTTAAAAGATGTTTTAAGGTAATCCCAATATTATCCTATGGGGGGATAGGCTTGCAATAGTGAATAACAAATTTACTAGTTTTTCTCTACTTGGACATGTTAAACCTAAAAGCACATGTCCAACATTTTACATTAACTGCACACAGTCATTGGGACCAAATAGGGCCTACCTTAAGGGTGTCTTACATGTAATAAAAAAGGAAGGTTTTGGCCAGTGCCAGGTCCAAATGGCACTTTAAAACTGCACACACAGGCTTTGCATTTGCAGGCTTGAGATATGTTTGAAGGGATACTGTAGTAGATGGCACAATCAGTGCTTTAGGCCCACTAGTAACATTTAATGTACAGGCCATGGGCACATATAGTGCACTTTACTAGGGATTTAAAAGTAAATTAAATAAGGCATATTGTGATTAAACTAATGTTAACATGTTTAGAGGAGAGAGCATGTGCACTTTATCACTGTTTAGCACACTGAGAATCCACCCCCGACGCCCGCCAGAGAATCGCAAACGGGGCACGAACAACAAGAAACAACTCTGGACACTGTGCTGCTGGCCATTAAAAACTCCCGGGAAGCGCTTGAGCGTAAAATCGATAACCTCACCACAGATCTTTCCCTTTTGTGAGACGACCACCGTAAATTGAAGGAAACGGTTGGGCTGCACGAGACTACGCTGACAGGAGTGTTAGCGGCACACAAAGGCTCATCCTCAGAAAATAAAGACCTGACCGCCCGGCTGAAAACATTGGAGGCAAGGGTGGAGGATGCAGAAAACCGAGCCAGACGGAACAACATCAGATTGGTGGGGGTGCCGGAGGGGGCGGAGGCCTCCGCAGCTAATTTAGAAGTATTCTTAGAACAGTGGCTCAGAGACACGATAACATCAGAGGGCTTCTCACCATTCTTTGTGGTGGAACATGCCCACAGGATCCCTGGCGGACCACCCCCACCAGGAGTCAGGCCACGGCCAATAATCGCTAGATTACTCCACCACAAAGATAGAGACTACGTACTGTCACAATCCCGCCAGCTAGGAGAGATTCAATTGGATGGCCAAAAGGTTATGATATTCCCAGACTTTACGAGAGAAGCACAGGCGCAAAGGGCATCCTACATCGCAGTAAAACGAGCCATGCGTGAGCATGGTATAAAATATACCATGCTCTTTCCGGCAAAACTCCGAGTGGAATACGATAACAGAACCCATTTTTTTCTCACACCTCAGCTGGCGATGGAATGGCTTGAATCGCTGAACATCCACTGCAGAGCAACCGGCGACCGGACATTCCGAAACACCGGGAAGAAACGTAGCAGATCCCGGAAAAAGACCACAGAAGCGGCTCCATCGAAACGTCAATCACAACAGGAGATGCGTGATGCGGTGGAAACAGCAGCAGCATTAAGCGGGGGAGACTTCCACACATGCCGGACCCCAGATGCTACATCAGACGTTGACTCAAACTACGAACATTCCTCAATATCCTCCCAGGACACCCTCGTTGGCTTGCCTTTGATCACCCCAGGAACGGCAGATGAGATTATCTGACCTAGCTAAAAGAACAAGTTAGCAAGTGAGCGGACAATTGTGGGAGAACCTCAATCTGTTTAGGGACATTGATAGAACCCAACCGTAAATATAGAGCAATAGGAACCTAGATGACATTTCTTAACCAGCACATTACACATGATCGGGCCTGGGGGAGGGTCCGGGACGCTGCCTCTTGGTCTCTGGCAGGCCTCCCTCCAATAGGTTGATAATTAGGATTACAATAGTTGTAATGGTTTGGACGGGGAGAGTTGTAGGTATCGGTCCTGGGGAGAGGGAGTTACAAAGGGGGTTTGATTTTGGTTGTGTTGTCTTCAGGGTTTATCAGGCACATCTTTCCCGCAGCCCTAAAGGTTCACACCTTAGATTACAAACTCAATAGGTTTGTCCAGTAGTAGTAATAGAGAGGTGTTAGCGGACCGCCTCCACACCCCTCCTTAAACTATGACCACAGAATACAAGATAATCACATGGAATGTCAGGGGCCTAAATAACATGTCCAAGAGGTACAAGGTTCACAGCTTTCTTAAACGAAGGGGAGTGCACATAGCTATCTTACAAGAAACTCACTTGTTGGAGCAGGAGATCAAGGCCTTGAAAAAGCGCTGGAGGGGACAAATATTCGCCACTAACCACTCAGCATTTGCGAGGGGAGTGTTGATATGGATCAGACCAGGCATTCCATTACAGGTTCTTCATACCTTGATCGACACTGAGGGGAGATACGTAGTGATATCTGGTAGATTGGACGGGAGAGAGGTAACTCTTGCGGGACTATACGCCCCAAATCACGAACAGGGAAAATTCCTAGACAGATTATCACTGATTATGAGCACACTTCTCACTAGTACTACATTAATAGGAGGAGACTTTAATTGTGTAGTGGATACCGCAATGGATAGATCGCAGCAACCATTGTCACAGTCCGTAACCCATAAAACAGCACTGCACTTCCAGCAGTGGCAAAAACACTGGCAATTAACGGATTGTTGTCGCAAACTTAATCCCCCCAATAGAGAATACTCTTTCTATTCAGCAGTTCACGACCTGCATGTAAGACTGGACACCGTTTTGGCATCTCCAGAGGTGCAGTCTGTGGTGGCGAAGGCCGAGTATCTTGGCCGCTCCATTTCAGATCATAATCCCTTATTTATCTCTTTGGCCTGGTGCGGCGAAAGACCTTTAATTCCCACTTGGTGACTGAGAGCAGAGTCACTTGAAGACGAAGCTTTCAGAACCCAACTGGGCACGCAGATTACGGAATTCTTCAAGAACAATGCTGGAACTGCCTCGTCCAGATCTGTCGAATGGGAATCCTTTAAAACAGTGATCAGGGGATATTGTATTAACACTACTGTGGGAGTACGGAAGGTGCTTGAGACAGAACTAACTGATCTTGAGAACTCCCTTAGGGAACTCGAACGTAAGCACCCATCACAACCCGACCTCTCAACACAGCTAGAAAAGACAAGGGCTGGAATAATAGACACTAACACTAGATTGTCTTGTTTCGATTACAAACAATTCTTGCAGAAGCAACATACAGAGGGCGACAGAGCAGGTGCGCTACTGGCCTGGCTGGCCAAACCGCCCCAACTTCAAACCATAGTGGTGGAGTTAGAGACCACCCCGGGTATAAAAGTATATGGACAGAAGGAGATCAATGCCACCTTTCTTAAATATTACTCAGAGCTGTATGCTCTGTATGCTCTCAGCTCCGCTCCAGCTGCCGTCTTGCCCGCTGGTGTCCTCCTTCTCCCGAGTGCTTGGCCCCGTGTGACTGGCTGAGTGATTGATTTCCCCCCGTTTTCTTCCGTGTATCCCGAGTGCTTGGCCCGTGTGACTGGCTTGAGTGATTGATTTCTCCCCGTTTTCTTCCGTGTAACCCGAGTGCCTGACCCCCCATGAGTGCCCGGTCCCCCTGCCACGTTTCTCTCACCCCCGTTGTTTTCTCTCCGGCCCCCTCGCCGTTCTCTGGCCCTCGCCTCGCTTTTTGCCTCTTTTTCCACAGCTTTTGTCCACTTTTGGCCCCCTCGCCGTTCTCCGGCCTCGCCGATTTTTCCCGCCGTTTTTCGCTTTTCCCCGCCTACCCTCCCGCTGCCCACCTCCCAGCTGACCCCTCCTCCCCCAGCTACCCCATATATGGCGGCCGCTGCGAGGCCGCGCAGCGGGCGCGCCTAAGGCAAGCCCGTCTGCACCCGTCCGCGCCTGGACCGCACCCAGCGCCCGAACCCCTGGCCCCCGCAACCCCCGCCTGACCTACGACGCCGCCACCCTCGCCAACCTCAACCCCGGCCGCACGCCGGACTGCCACCGCGCCACCCCAAAACGAACCCATGGACCCTTCACCTGCAGCAACTGCCGCTTCACCTGCTAACGGACTCACACCGCTCCCGTCAAGAACGACTCCCCCGGAAGCAATCTCCACTGCATCCTGGTCCACACCCGATCCGTCCACAGGCACGCCATCGAACTGTGGAACCTCATCAACTCAACGAACCCTGACATCGCCTTCCTCACCGAGACCTGGATGAACCCCTCCTCGACACCCGACATCGCCATAGCCATCCCTGACGGCTACAAAATCATCCGGAAAGACCGCACCAACCGCACCGGAGGAGGCATCGCCATCGCACACAAAAGCTCCATCCGCATCTCGACCCACACCGACGACTCACTCCCCGACGCCGAACATCTCCACTTCACGATCCACAGCGACCCCACCACCACCCTCAGAGGCACCCTCATGTACAGACCACCAGGACCTCGCACCAAGTTCAGCGAAGACATCGCAGACTTCGTCAACCCTCACGCACTCTCGTCCACCGACTACATCCTCCTAGGAGACCTCAACTTTCACCTGGAGAACCTCACCGACAACAACTCCACCGCCTTACTGGACAACCTCGCCAACCTGGGACTGAAACAGCTAGTCAACACCCCCACCCACTACGCCGGACACACGCTCGACCCCATCTTCTCCTCCAGCAAACACATCACCTTCAGCCACCCCACCGAACTCACCTGGTCGGACCACAGCTGTGTCCACTTCAGCTTCAAGAAGACCACCATGCATCACCACACCCAGCAACCACCAAGAAGACAATGGAATCGTATCACCACTGAACAGCTCGCATCAACCCTCTCCCAGAACCAACCCACCAACACCACCGACCCCAACGAAGCCGCTAACAACCTCACAAGCTGGATCTCCGACTGCGCCAACCTCCTGGCCCCCCTGAAGACTCAAGCTAACACCAACAACCACAAGAAAAACTCCTGGTTCACCCCCGACCTCAAGGACTCCAAGAAAGAATGCTGCGCCCGCGAGAAAAAGTGGCGCCTCAACCAGACCGAGGAGAACATGTCAGCTCTCAAGGACGCCACCCGCCAACACCACCAACACCTCCGCGCCGCACGAAAAACAGCCTACCGGAACAGACTTGACAACAACGTCCACAACAGCAAGGAACTATTTGGCATCGTCAAAGAGCTCTCCAACCCGGACGCAGAAAACAACTCCATCCCTCCCTCACAAGACCTCTGCGACTCCCACGCAACCTTCTTCCACCACAAGATCACCGATATATACAACATCTTCACGGCCGCCAACGCGAACCCCCCCCCCGGAACCCACCACCGACATCACCACCATCCTCACCTGGAGCCCAACCACCACCGAGGAGACCACCCGAGTCATGAACTCGATCCACTCCGGATCCTCATCGGACCCCTGCCCGCACCACATCTACAACAAGGCCGACAACATCATCGCACCGCACCTCCAAGACGTCATCAACGCCTCCCTCACCACCGCCACCTTCCCGGAGAGCTGGAAACACGCAGAGCTCAACGCCCTCTTAAAGAAACCCACAGCTGACCCCACCGAACTCAAAAACTTCTGACCCATCTCTCTCCTACCGTTCCCCGCCAAAGTGATTGAGAAAATCGTCAACACTCAACTCACCACCGCCCTGGAAACCAACGACTCCCTCGACCCCACACAGTTCGGTTTCAGGGCCAACCACAGCACCGAAACCGCCCTCATCGCAGCCACGGACGACATCAGAGCCCTGACCGACAAGGGAGAAACCGTGGCCCTCATACTCCTGGACCTCTCTGCAGCCTTCGACACGGTCTGCCACCGCACCCTGATACGCCGCCTCAGCAACGCCGGCATCAGAGGCAAGGCCCTGGAATGGATCGTCTCCTTCCTCTCCGGAAGGACTCAGAGAATCCGCCTGCCCCCCTTCAGATCCACAGCCACGGAGATCATCTGTGGCGTACCCCAAGTATCCTCCCTCAGCCCCACTCTCTTCAACGTCTACATGACCCCCCTGGCGAACATCGCAAGCAAACACGGACTCAACCTCATATCCTACGCCGACGACACCCAGCTCATCATATCCCTCACCAACAACCCCACCTCAGCAAGGACCAGACTACATGACGGCATGAAGGAAGTAGCGAACTGGATGACAGACAGCCGGCTGAAACTGAACACAGATAAGACGGAGGTCCTCATCCTCGGCCCTACTCCCACCGCATGGGACGACTCCTGGTGGCCCCCCGCCCTAGGCAGCACTCCCCAACCCACCGACCACGCACGCAACCTCGGCTTCATCCTGGACTCATTCCTCTCCATGACCAGACAGGTTAACTCGGTGACCTCGGCATGCTTCAACACCCTCCGCATGCTCCGCAAAATCTTCCGCTGGATCCCCACCGACACCAGGAAGACCGTCACCCACGCCCTCGTCACCAGCCGCTTGGACTACGGGAACACTCTGTACGCCAGCATCACCACCAAGCTGCAGAGGAAACTCCAACGGATCCAGAACGCTGCCGCACGACTCATCCTGGACATACCCCGCCACCACCACATCTCCGTACACCTAAAGAGACTCCATTGGCTCCCAGTCAACAAGAGGATCACCTTCAGACTCCTCACCCACGCACACAAAGCCCTTCACAACCTCGGACCCAAACTCATCAACAACCGCGTCTCCTTCTACACTCCTCCGCGCACTCTACGCTCGACCGGACAGGCCCTGGCAGCCGTACCCCGCATCCGCAAAGCCACCGCCGGAGGAAGATCCTTCTCTTTCCTGGCAGCGAAGACCTGGCTCTTCGAGCACTGACCCCCCCCCCCCCCACCAGCGCCTTGAGACCCTTTATGGGTGAGTAGCGCGCTTTATAAATACGAATGATTGATTGATATGCCCCTCCCTCTGAAGTACTCAGCGATGCTCAATTACAAGATCTGGGGAACCTCAACCTCCCGGCATTGAAAGGGGAAGATAGAATAGCCCTGGCGACTCCCATATCACTTACAGAAATAAAGACTGCAATACAGAGTATGGCAAGGGGCAAGGTACCGGGAGCAGATGGTCTCCCTTTGGAGTTCTACCTTACATATCAGGACTCATTAATCTCCCAGCTCAGCATTTTATATGCGGAGGCATGGAATAACAACAGCTTGCCTCCTTCCACTACAGAGGCAATAATGATTCCCCTTCTGAAATCTACCAAACCCCCCACCGAGGTTCGATCATACCGCCCACTATCAATGTTGAACTTAGATTATAAAATACTAAGCAGGGTACTAGCTAATAGACTTCTACCATATATGTCCTCATTAATCCATCAGGACCAATCGGGATTCATCCCAAAGAGAAGCACTGCCCAAAATATCCGTCGATTGATTTCACTCCTTCATGCCCTACCCTCTGACGCAAATAGAGCAGTAATCATCTCAATAGATGTCGAGAAGGCTTTTGATAGCCTACGATGGGACTACCTAGAACGAGTGACGCTGCAGCTAGGACTAGGAGAAGGGTTTGTCAAATGGACGAGGCTTCTCTACACAAACCCCACAGCGAGAGTACGCACTGGCCGTACAATATCCCCTTCCTTTGCCATAGGTAGGGGTACAAGACAGGGATGCCCGCTTTCACCTTTGCTTTTTGCATTGGCAGTTGAACCTCTCGCCCAATCAGCTAGGTCCCAGAGATTCTACGAAGGCATTACAATCAATGCTTGGACGCATCATATTGCTCTCTATGCGGATGACATGTTACTCTTCCTCCGGAATGCAGAGACCGATATGCCAGGAGCAATGACAATGTTAGACAACTTTGGAGCTGCATCTGGACTCCGGATAAACTGGGGGAAGTCGTCCATTTTTCCAGCTGCTAGGGGTATCGAAGAACCAATGGACAATCGGGGTCTTCCATGGTCCCCGTACATATTCAAATATTTAGGGGTCAATATTTATCACTCTGCTGAGGATTTACTAGAAGGGAACATTCAGAGCACGATTAGGAGTATCAAAAACAGAATGATATTCTGGCAGACACTCCCGCTAGCGGTCACTGGGAGAGTTGCACTGATTAAGATGATAGTATTACCTAGAATGTTATATTATTTTGCAACCATCCCACTCATTATACCGAGGGTGGTATTTAAAATAATTTCGTCCTTGATTACAGGATTTATATGGGGAACCAACAGACAAAGGATAGCATTGCGCACCCTCCAGAGAACAACAGCAGAGGGTGGTTTGGCTGTTCCTGACTTTGAATTATACTATTGGGCGAGCCAATTCCAATGGCTGGCGCGATTCATCAGAGCACCCCCAGTGGGGGAGGCACTGAGAACCCCTCTCCACTGCCCCCGTGATAGAATTCTGGGCATTCTACTAAACCCCAAGAAACTGAATAAACCACTTCCGATAGAATGGGAAACAACACGTCACTGCTGGGAACAATACCTAAAACAAACACATACCAGAACACCGTTTCACCAGAGGCCCCCCTGATCTGTATAGGAACCGTCACAGGAAATCATGTAATAAGGGGTATCACCCAATTCATGGCACTTCAGATCGACACCATAGGGGCTCTATATAATAACGGGAAATTGTGTACTTATGCAGAACTGCAGGAAAGGTTCCAGATACCACCAGGGTTGTTCCTAACCTTTAACGCAATTGCTAGGACTCTTCGTAGACAATGGGGTACAGGACTAGAAGAGCCCCCCAGACATAACACCTGTGACCAAATATGCACTATAGGAGACCAAGGGAAGTTGATATCAGGGATATATACATCTCTTTTAACCAGCATATGTCTTCCCTTAAATAAACTTAAGACCAAATGGCAGGGGGAACTAGATGTTACAATAGATGACACACAGTGGACCAGAATAACCACACACATATATACAGTTTCCAGAAATGCTAGGTTTAAATTAATAAACATATATATTTATCACAGAGCTTACTTAACCCCCTATATGATATCAAAGATTTATGTTGTAGAAAATGCCAGCTGCCCCCGATGTGCAGAACTAGCAGCAGGGTTGCTGCACATGCTCTGGAGTTGCCCGTTAATCGGGGACTACTGGATGGGGATATTTGAAGCACTCTCCACTTGTACGGGCAGAACATTATCCCGATCAGCCATGGTGGCGGTTTTGGGAGATTTCCCTCGCCCCCGCAAGCATAAAATCACAAACTGATTCATAGACCTGGCTTTGATATTAGCAAGGAGAGAAATAACTTCACACTGGAAAGATCCGAAGGGACCACAGATAAATCGTTGGAGAAATGCATTAATCAAGTGGGCGGAAACTGAAGGGACAGTATTACTAAGGGAAACACTCAGGGGCCTAGGAACTAGAGACAATGCTCAGCATTGGAACATGATACTGGACAATTTTAGAACACCTGACACTTCTAACTCTGATGCAGAGGCAAATTTATCAGAGTCAGATCATGTATAGTTGATCAAAACATTCCTGTTGAAGATCGTACAAGAGACTAAATAAGTGAACCATTTGTGAACCGAACAAATACCTCTGTATAATTGATGGGAAGTGCGAAAGGGGAGAGGGAGGGGGAGGGGGAGTTACAAAAAGATGGGAAGTTATTTTGTTTTGTATGCGTTTCATGCAATTATAAAGCAATAAAAGAGATCTTAAAAAAAAAAAAGTTTTTTAAAAAAAAAGGGTTGCATACCCACTCCTCTGTAGTGAGTCTGGTGCCAAGGCAGGAAGAGAGGATCTCTGTGCACTTCAAAGTCCTTCTTTGAAATCCCCCTTACTTCAAAGGCACTACTTGGTAAAATAATTGGACTCCTGGCCCGACCAACTTAGTACACTTCTGTACCTGCGAATACTCTGCCAGGAAGAAAGACTGTTGTGCTGCTACAAGCATGGCTACTCTGCTGTACTGCTGCTGTGAAAGAACTGTTTTCTTGCTGTGTTGTGCTCCCCTGCTTGCCTGGGTGAGAAGGACTGGACCCACAATATTTGAACCCAGAATGAGAGTGACTCCAAGGGCTTGTTGTCTTCCCACCTATTCTTCTGAAGTCTCAGGGACTCAAAGACTTCCAACTCATCACCTACAGCACATGGCCTTTCCTTGCTGCAAGACTTGCCCTGCCACGTGGTGCCAATCAAGACCTAGGCCCTTGGAAGTGGATATAAAATGCTGCTCCAGTCCAAAATCCATTCATCTGCACCATTGCCCCACTCAGAACTTGCTCATCCTAATCAGTGTTGACAGCCATCTCTGCTACTGCGAGGATCCAGGACACCGCATGGCCCTAGGTGCCGGGGCATCGCTGCTGCAAGGATTGGAAAAATAGCATTGCTGAGTGAGCAATGCATCACCTGCATTCCTGATACATCTCTACTTTGCGCAGTTTGGAGCTGACACATTGCCTACGTCTTTGGGATCAACACCAGCGCTTCTCCTCCTTTGCTTTGCCCATCTTGCTCTAAACGACTACACAACTCTGAGCCAAGGTTTTGTTTTTAGTGGGCCAAGGCTGGTCCCTGTATATGACCTGGACTCCATTGTGGTCGGCCTGCCTTTACAAACTTGATCCGGTCTAGCACGACAAGATAGCCCCAGTTGTCACTTTATGCTTCAAAGCACTACAACTAAGTTTATCCTTTTAAAAATTCATATCTCAAGCTCTACCAATTGAATTTTTGTTGTTTTGGTTTTATTTTATTCATTAAATTAAGTCATATTTTTCTAACCAGGTGTACTATTCTTTTGTGTGGTGTTGTCACAGTTTTACTGTTTCAAGTATTGTACAAATACGTAACACATTGGCTCTTAAGTTAAGCCTGACTGCTCTGTGTCAAGCAACCAGGGGATGAGCACAGGTGCACAGGTGAATGTAGGATGTGTCGTAACTCCCCCTGACTAGGACTGTGGCTCCTGTGTGGGTAGGGTGCATACCTCTGCCACCCGGAAACCCAGAATGGGAATGGGAATAGTAAATATAACCCACCTCTAAAAGTGCAACACTTTCCCTCCTATTGCTCACTTTGGACAGGGAATGGCAAATTTGACCCCTAGAAATCTATTTGTATGTAATTGTTTTGTTTTTCATTTTTAAAGAATCATGTTTCAATTAATTTAAAAGTTATTTTATTTTTAATTGTATTTTAGTGGTATTGTGTTTAATTTTATTAATTGTATTGTAGATATGTGTTTCGTATTTGATATAGAGTGTTTTTAAATATTTTTAATTATTTCTAGTAGTTTTTATTTTATTCATGTTTATTTTATATTTGTATTTATTTTACATGTTCATTTGCATATATATAAATATATGTTAAAGTTGAAAGTTATAAATTAGATGTTACATATCATATTAATGATATATTTTATGTTTTTAAGTGTATTTTTTAAATAAATATATATGTTTAAAGGTAATATACTGTTTATTATAAAAATTTCGATATATCTACCTATGTTGTAATAATATTTTGGACTTCTAGGTTTGTGTAGTCAATATTTTGTCCCTTACATTCAACATATGGAAGAATTATATTTTTGCCCTCCATACTGTTTTCAGATATTTTTGTATTTTAATATTTTTGCCACCAATAGTTCATCGATGCAACTACAGAGGTCAAAGATCATTTGGTGGTGATCTCTAAATTTGCCATATGGTAGTCCATCAGGATGGCAGATGTGATGTCCTCTGGAACCCTGGCAGCCTGTACCTTATCCACCACAGTTTGGATCAGAACCTAAGTTATCAAATTAACTTGAAGGGAAAACTTCTGGACTCTTATAGTTCCTATTTTACCAACTATAATCAGAGAATGTGACTTGCCAGCTATTATCATGTGATAGGTTCATATGTTTAGGTTTCACGAGTGTAGGGTATTCAAATTTGTGGACACATTTCAATAAAATTTGCATTGCTACAAAAACGGTTTTCCTCTATCAGATTTTATCAACCCAGCAGGCGCGGCCCGTCCTTTAGAGCGAAGGGGCCACGCCCCTCCACCTTTTGCCCCTCATAAAGAGTGTCTGTCAGGCTGAACAAAGGTCAGCCTGACAGACACTCTTCATTTTCAGCTCACACAGCCAGGAGTGAAAAATGCACGATTTGCGCATACTCCTGGCTGCCTGAGCCGAACTTTGATGGGCTGAGAAGGTCACAGCTCTTATGGGCGTGACCTCCTCGGCTCAGCAAAGGTGCTTCGAGGCCCTCCCCTGGATGAGGAGGAAAGAGTCACCCATTGACTTCGACCTCAGTGCTTCAGGTTTAAGCCCTGAAGCGCCCAGGGCGAGTGTCAAGCAGTGACACTTCCTCACAGAGTGGGGTGGGGTCAGCAGTCTCACTGACCCCATCCCACTCTGTGACTAGGCTGGGACTGCTGTCTTCCCTCATTGGCTGACCAGCAGCAGTCCCAACCCTCCTGGGACCTCGAGGGGAGAGTCTTATTCCTAAAATATGCTTAGCCCCGTCCTATCTCTACTGATGAAGAATCGACTGATGTCCTGAGGACGAAGACTGACGCTGTTTGCTGATCTGTTGGATTGGTAACTATCAGATGCAAATTTTTAATTATCTGTTTGCCTTTCCTTTCTTGGTACAAACAGCTAATTTTGATAGAGGCCATAGTTTAGATGTTTTCTAAATTTGTGTTACTAAATTGTTTTGCATGAAGCCCAACATGCTGATGCTAATTTGAGGTTAGTTAAGGCGTTCACTAATAACTTGGTGCAAATAGACAAATGACTGAGTTCTTGCTTTCTTGAATTGTGTATTATTGAGACTTTGCTAAGTTGCTTCCTATTAATGATGTGCCTGAATAATTAATGAATTTTCTTTATGCATTGGTTAAAATGTGTGTTCTAATTGCTAATAAGGAGACGTTTCTAATGATATTGATTGCTAATGAGATTAACACAGATGACACTAGATTGCAACCAATAGGGAAATAAATATCCTAAAACTTAATTAAATTGGTGTGGTTTTTCAGGACTGAATGGTCATGGTATGTTCAATCTTGATTCTTACTAAATGTTATTGATTAGCTTGTTGATTAGTTACTGTGGATATTGATTAGGTTATTGGTCTATTGATTTGTGATGCCAAGAGGGAATCTCGTACTGGGAAGTCCCCGAATGTGGTCCAAAGGTTCATCGACCTAGGTTGGTCTCCTTGTAAGTTTACTTATCAAGGCTCTGACGCGCTATCACTACTTACAGGATGTTCGGTCAGGTTCCCGAAAAAATATATGTCATGGTCTAGTTTGAGGTGGCAGCTCCTGTAAACCCAGGATTCTTCCATCTCGCTGTTTCCCAATAATCCCCTTCTTTTAGTTGGCACATCCTCTATCTAGAGATATGTGAATTTTGTTGCCCACCTCAAATGTTCCTCTTTTATACATGTGAGAACATACTACACATGCTACATAAATCCGATTACAGGTAATCTAACAATTCCGCAGAAGTAATGTAACCTTAGGTATGCGGACACACTGGAAAGCTGGCTGAAAAGATACGGTGAATGATTCAAGAAGTTTGCCGATTGGCAATGGCCCGAAAAGCAGTTCACCAGATCAAAATACCAGCATTACTTTCTCTAGATATCTTGTTTTATATACAACTTAACGCAGCATTTCAGACATTTGTAAGTGTTGTAAATAAAAACTGTGACTCGGTTTACTAGCAGTGTCAGGATAGAAGGCTGATGTGGCTTTACCAGCACACCGATTCATGACTCTCTGATCACAGCAGATGTCAGCGGCAAGCTTTTAACTTACTTACCAACCTTGACAAATATTAGAAATTATTGTTTCTGTTGTAAATTGTGGTCACTAAAGATACACTGGTTTGGTTAACTTGTTGATGTTTTTGATTTACATATTCTGCTTCTATTGTTATGTTGGTTTGGTAACTTCCGTATTGCTTTGTAAGCTTTTAAAGTTGTGCTCATTACCTTTAGCACTCTACTGGGAGAATGACATGCTCATCTATGTGTGAGTCTTCCCCAGATCGGAGGCTATAGAAAACAAAGTGTCTCAGGGGTACAACATGTGTTACGGTCCGCTTTTTAAGCCCCTCTACCACTTTCATATTGCACAAGAGGCTGTAGATGTTTGTGAAACTGTTTTTGTAGTAGGGAGCACACTATGGAAAATGTGAAGCTGCATGATCAGACAAAGTATTTGCATGTGGGTTTGTCCCCCTGCAAATTAAGCAATCCATTGCCATTCACATTACAAAAGTTGACACAATGACAAATGCAACGATAATGCACTACGTATGGATGGTGCTCAATCAATGTGCCTTACTCACCCAATAGCACCCTTTGAAATGGGGAAAACAGGATCATAGGGGCCTACGAAGCATCGCTTGCCTGTGGGTAAAGTCACTCATTGCAAGTGCCATGATGGGTTGCCTATCCCCCATTAAACTAAAACCAGGGGACAGATTTACAAAAGGATTGCATTGCAAGGTGTGCAAGGGCAATGCAAGCCGTAAGTGAGATTTACTATGCCAAACACAGCCACCTTTTGTGGCTGTGCGTGACATAGTAAATCTGAAGTAATGCAAAGCAGCACAATTTGCTGCCTTGGGTTACTCTACCTTGGGAAGGCGTTCCATGGGTGATTGTGGGTGTACCTATGCACTCACCAATGGACTTTGATGAATTCCCAGATTTCCTACCAGTAGTAGAACTGGGAATACATCAAAAAGGTATGCCATCCCAGGGGAGGTGAAAAGAGAGGAAATGCCTTTTCTCCTCTCTTTTTCCTTTTTCTACATGTGCTACTTTCTGCAGCACACAAAAAATAGCAAAAAGCCTATAAGGCGTGTGTCCCTTCCTGCACAAACCAATCCTTCCTGCAACACAGGCACCCTTACACCATGCTACAAGGGTGCCTGCATTGGCACTGGGCTGCACTGTGTGTGCCAGCGCAGGGAGAGAGCAGGAATGTGCTATATCTTAGTAGATATGATGCATTCCTGCCCTCTCCATGTAACACAGTCCAGCTAGCAAGTTGACTTGCTGCCTTGCGCTATGACACATCTTCGCAAATCTGAGCCCTGGTCTCAGGCTGCAAGAGAAAGGAAATCCATCATGTCTGCCGTAAATAAATGCACATACAGGCACAACTTCACTCCTGCGTTCTTAACAGTCCATTGACCACAACAGGGCACACTGCCCCCAGACTGCCCCAGACTGCACCTGGCACATGCAATTTTTGTGGCCAATAGGTCCTATATGTAATATGGCTGCCAATGCTTGTGATGCTCTTAATGGGAATGTGGCAACCCAAATAATTAAGATATATTTCACTGCTGAAAAAAGTCATGTGATACCAAGAACATTTCCTTATAGTTTTACACCTTCCTTATAACTGTTTTACTTAAAAGTGACTATTAGAAGACCTTATCAAAAGCATATGTATTTCTGGTATATTTTGTCACACACTATTCAGAAGCAAGAATCTACAAGCAACTGGAGAACTGGAATATTGCTAATTTGGGGTAAGCATAAAGCATTTAAGATACCAATTTTTCTTGAACAATTTGTTGGTATGTTAATAATGCTACGTTAGTAACTCACACTGAGTAACACACATGGAATTTGTTTAAAAAGAATGTGTAACTCGTTTTGAAGATGGGCATTGTGAGTTGTTAATCATTTTTCTTGCCAAAGAATAACTCAGATTCGCCATTATGTCATAAATCATGCCTTTACATGTTTCTCCATGTCAAAATTCTCATTCAACCCATTACAAGAGGCATGGACAAGTACTTGCCCTTCTCCAATGTGATTTACTACCCTTTACCTTTTTAAGTTCAATAATATGAAGAAAAACAACGTACTAACGAATTTAGAGAATGCCTAAAAATTTGAAAAGGTGAATGGCATGCATTTGACAGAATAAATCCTCACTTCCAACCCTGTGATGGCGAATATTTTCCTTTCAAATATAAGCACGTGGCCTAACTTTTAAAACGCTGTGAATGCTCATGTTAACACATATACACCACTAAGTATTTCTGTCAATTTCTTCCAGACTTAACTGATTTCAAAATGGACATATAACTACAAATAAACTGCAAAGGTATATCAAACTGGAGGGAGCGCTTCTGATATGCAGATTTCCAACATGGTTCTTTGAGCCCTCATTCAGAGTGGCCTTTAATTCTTGATTCAGGTGGTAACAGGAGCACCGTTAAAAACCGAGGCTTCTGTTCAGAGAAGAAATGTGAGGGTGAGAACAGGGCAAGGAATAATGAATCATTTACTAAAATCGGCTCTGAAATAGTCTTGTTGTTTTCCCCTTACACCGATGCTAGTTTAGAATGAGCAGATACTCAGGACTCACATATTAGATGTAATCGGGCCCATGGTGGTTTACCTTCATTGTTCGCAAGTTGGGTATTGATTTTGTTTAGGGCTTTGGAAGCAGACCAACATGTCACCCGGCAGCTGTTGTTACTTTGTATCACTAAGTCAGTACATTTCATTAATTGTATTACAGGTGCCATCATTTCTATCTTAGGTCGGCCATTTCAAGCAACTGAGTAGGCTCATATGTCCTTCAGTTGACTGGAGTGTAAGGCAATTTGATTTTAATGAAGCTATGCGTATTGTGTTTTTTGTACATTTAAACATATTTTTCTTTTACAATTAAAAAGGGTGGGGCGTGAATCACGATGCCAATAGAGAAAGTTCAGTTTACAAAAGCTGCATCCATTTACTCATTTCCATTATCGCCCTATGATGGTGTAATATTATGACTGTGTAAACCAAACGGCAAAAGCAGCGAGGGTCCATTCCAAGGCGAGGATGCTCTGAGTTTGGGTATCCTTACAAATTCAAGAGTGTGTGGGTATACGCAAGTTTTTTGTTAATTTCCGCAGAGATGTACTCCTGCGCATGATAGTGGTAAATCAACAGGGAATGGTATGGACTATTTTTTCAATACGCAAATGTGCACTCTATGCATTTATGAATGCAGGAATGCTTACTCATTATCGTTATTTGGAAATCAAAACAATTTTCAGGAGTATCCTGAAAATCTTTGACTGCTGCGTATTTTCAGATGTAGATGTAGAAATATTTGTAAATTCCATCATCGTTTCTTCCCCGTTCTGAGGTTATAAATTCGGAAGGCCATATTTCAGTATTTCCTCCTGAATGAGGACACTGAGTTAAGTTTTATTTCATACACTTTGGTATCAGTTGTCTAGCTTCTATGCATTCGGTTAGTCCAAATTAGCTCATACGCTTCTAGTATGTTATGCTATTAATTATATCCCTCCCATATCCTTGTTTTATTTCGCTCTATATTCTCTTCACCGTTTATCTAATTGCAAACAGATGTTTTGTCATCAGGGATATTTACCATAAGAACGCTCTGCACTTTAAAAGCGATCTGATGGTGACTGCTCCAAACACAACCACTAGATCACAGACCAAACTTGTTGAATCGTTCTTAAGATGGCACCGGCCCTTACAAACACATACTTCTAGACCTGTAACAAAGGAAGTGACAAAAAGTGGCAAATGATTTCATGAACGCTACCATTTCTTTTATAACTGTGTGAGTAGAAGTCGTTGATAGCTCACACATCTTTTACCCTGTCCTGAACCCACCAAGATTGCAACGGGATTCAAGTTACACTCGGTCGAGTGAGTCATGAGGCTTCCGCAGCAACACCAAAACCACTAATTCCAGCACCCTGAAATCCATAATTTTGCACCTTTTAAAAGTGAAATTTTCAATAACAATTACACATCTGCCCATATTTTCACACACAAAACGTTTTGGAGGCAAATGTTAATATACAGGTTTTTTTCAAGATAGGTGAACTCACCATAAACAATTTTGCACTTGTTTTGCTAAAAATAAATCTGAAGAATTAGAATTTGCAGTGTTATGTCAGAAAAACGCCATGACAAATATCCTGTGGTGGGTTGCATGTATTTTACTGAAAACCAAAGAGGAAAAATATATTTTATGTGTATTATCAGCTGAAAGATAATTGTGTTTTTGAAATGAATGACTGCAAGATCTATAAATTAACAACGTATATTGCTGCTCTTCCTCAGAGTTTGTCTAAATGTTGCTGGACTTTATTTTCTGAGGGTATTTTTAATGTAATCCCCAAGTGGAGGTATGTTTCTTAAAAGCCATTTTTATTTTAAATTTTGCCTACGGGTACATAAAGTCAAGGGTCAAACTTCGCACTTTTCCCAATATGTACTTTAGGTTTAAAAATGTTGCATTCTCTCATATACTTTGTCGCTAGTACAGCACATTCATGTAGCATTGACCTTAATTTTGTTGCCACATATCTTTTTGTGACTTTTTTCATTTTTATTGTACATTGGCAGACTCTTAGTGGGATTCTATACCTATCCTATAAATCCCCCGTACAGCATCAGTGTAAACTCAATCAAGCAACGCAACTGTTGCATGGCTTAAACGTTCATATAAGAGTCCTCCCCAATAGACAGCTTGGAGAACAACAATTAATGCCACTCTTTTGGAAAACACATTTTCATGAACACTGACAAGTTAAAGTGGCCTGCACTATTAAGTACCTCTTCAAAGCGTTTCTTCATATTATATATTAACCAGCTGTCATGGAACTAAATCACATGTAGATAGGGCCGAATCATCAATTAAAGATCAACCAATTTAGATACTCTAGTCTGTTCTCCTGTTTTCCTTCTTCATATTCTTCCAATTTATTAGAAGAAGTAGTGCAGGGATCTGTTGGTGAGTTTCAGTTTGAGTTGTTGCAATAGTCTTACCATTACTCCTTTTGCCAAAAGTGTCTTCTTGGCTTGATTAGGAGAAGTCCTTTTTTATTTAATTATGTGTGCCTGTAGTTATGGATAAGTGTGGTGTCTGTAAAGCATGAACATAGCTAAAAGGTAGTGGAGAGCTATAGAGGGTCAAAGCCAAGGATATAATCAATAGCAGATTTCAGAGGAAACAGGCAGTGAGAGTGGAGGCAGATTGTTTCTTCATTGTGACGAAATGTTCTTAAAACACGTGAGTCTTCAGCTCTTTCCTGAATTGGAACAGGGATGGGGCAGATATAAGGATGTTGTTCCAGATCCTGGGTGCATAAAGGGAAAAAGCCTGTTGACTTGTTTTTTCTCTTAGCACTTCACCTCCAGTCTGATGAAGTCTTAGTTGTGGGCATGTTCAGAGCCTCTAGAGGTAATGAGTTTGTCAGCTAGAAAGGCAACAATGCTGAGTGTGAAGACTATGTAGATGATGGTGCTGGTTTTGAATATGGTGTGCACTCGCAAGGAGAGCCAGTGGAGTTCCATCTGGCCAAGGGTTCATGTTGGCATACTACCTTGATGAGGCCTGTTGTGTCTGTAGGTTTCCATTTAGGAGAGGAATCCTGGTGCCTGGGAAGCCATTTGCAGGCTATTTCTACCATCCAGATGCAAAAGAGCTATGGGAGAGCATCAGTTTTGAAGTTGCTTCCTGGAAGAAATGGTTTCACTTTGTTCTATAGAGAGAGCAGGGTCCAGGCCATCTTGGGTTGAAAGTTGGGGTTTGAATCCATCCATCTTCATGCCCTTAAGCCTTGTTTGGGACAATGTTTTGCTTGTTATTCTTTGAGAACTGTAGAAATTCTGTCTTGATGTGGTTGAGGTTCACAGAGCTGCAGGCCATCCAAGCCTGGATGAAGTATAAGAAGTGTATGAGACGCTGCATGTCTGGAGCTGAGGGTACTTTCACACAAATTTGTGTATCACTGGCTTATTGGTGAATTTTGATGCTATTTGAGTGATTCAAGTTCCAAAGTGAACCATCTAGAAGCTGAAGTACATGGGGGACAAAACGAACACTGGGGCATCCTTGAGTGTTAGTGATCATCAGTTATCTAGAGGTGTCAATTTAAACAAATTGGTTTTGGTTGAATAGGCACAAGAAGAACCAGTGGAGGGCATTGCCAGTGAATACTATTTGAGTTTTCAGCATGGAGATGAGGGTGGGATGATCAACAATGCTAAATACAGCAAAGAGGTGTACCAATCTCAGAAAGTAGGAGTGACATTTACATATGGTCAGTAGGGTATTGGCTGTATTGCACCTTTCTTTATGCTGCAGCATGATCTTAAACTAGATGGTTGTCACACATGAGATGGTAGGCATTGATGTAATTTTGTAACTGTGTATATCTTCGTTTTAAGTGATCTGCTGATGCCTGGTAACATTATGTGTGTGATATGCCTGTAGCTGACAGAAGCCTCATGGTGAGCAAATCAGGGTCTAGTATTGGGTTGTTTAGAAGCCAGTATTTTGTGACCTTCACATAGAAGATTTCGTTGGGCCAAAATGCAGCCACATTCCATGATCCACATTGTAAGTTTGTCAGAAACTGAGTGTGACAAAACAACACTGGTATTTCTCATACAGATGGGACAATCCTAGTCTCAGACATGGTTGCACAAATCCTTCAGTAATGAAAATACTGGATACAGGTTTGTGTGAGGTAATCCTATCTCTCAATAATTAGCACAGAGATACAAGTACTTATTACACCCAACCACTAAAGAGCAGCTAACAAGTATGTATTTATTTTTCCATCAAGAAAGAAATTTAGCAAATATTGTATTCTTGAGGTCAGTGTGTCCTGTAAGAGACATGGGAATCAAAAAATTAGGAAACCATGGAGAATTTAAAAGCCTATTGCGTTGGTTGAGAAGGTGCTCTTTGAGCAATCCAACGGTGTTTTGGAGAAGCACCTAAAAATTGTAAACAAGCCAACAATATTTTGCCTAACTCCTTAAAGTATTTATTGGGCCGTGGTAAAGATAGGATATACACTGCGTACACTGGTAGTAATCTGGGGGTAATCCATGATAAGTGTACAATGCAAACAACTGTATTATGCAAATATTTATTTTTATCCCCTAAAAAATACACCAATACATTTTTTTTTTAATGTGAGCAACGAAGTAGTTCCAATTTATTGATCTTGTCCCATCTGAGGGATAAAGTAGGTATGCTTCTCAGCTGCACAGGCCTGGGTCAAGAAAGGGGGCTGGGTGAACCAGGCTTAACTAAACATGGCTTTTGGTCCCCTCAGTCATGTCATCATATTTCATGTTTAATTTGCTCAAGTTGCACAATAGTGCCTGTTACTCAATCTTGTAGGAAAACCAATCAAGTCTCCTTTAAGAGCAGTGGACTTTGTACCTGCACACTATTGTAGGTATAATGGAGGTATGGCAATGGGAGTAAAACCATTCATCAATTCACACCCAGTGTCTTCTAGTGTTTCTCTGGCTCCAGTACATAATTTTACTGCTACGTATTGACTTTGGGGTGCTGCTACTGCTCTATAAACCTGGCTTCTTCCCTCCAACACTCCACTACTCGAAGAAATAAATGTATCCCATTTCTTCTGTATATTTCTCCTGACTCCTACATGAACCTTAGCCCATGTTTCATCATATTGTACTATGACAAGGCAACATTTGCTCTTAAAGATCAAAGCAAGTAAGAACAATTTGTGGGGCACAGTTACATGGGAATTTGTGGGATATAGCACCCCTCAAATTTCTTGTGAGTAGGGTCTGAGGAAAGCTTGAGTTGGTAAGTGGATGTTTTGGGGATGAAGTCCTGCCGGAATAAGGTGGAGGCTAAATTCAAAACTGGTACCTATGCCTTCTGTAACAATATGCTATAAACTGACACCAGCAGAGTCTTTGGTGTAGTGGCTATTTGATCAGGAGCAGGCAATGGCTTGCAAAACACTTGCAGGGGAGCACTAAATTGAGCACCTTAAAGATCTCTGCAGCCTGGGCTGTTTTAGGTGATTGCGTGTTGTGACATGCGGTCTCTCCTGTGTGGGTTTTAGTACTTTGGGGGGTTTCTAGTAGAATTTATGACAAATCAGTGGGACATATGCTTCATCTGTTGGGGAATGGTTTAGCATTTTCATGTTTTTCCAAACAAGAACACAAAGCATGCTTTTGTTCACAAAGCATATAGTTTCAGGCAAAGCATGTGTTAAAGAAGCTCCCCGCCACTCCTACGAGTCTTGGGTCAAGGTGGTTTTCAATTGTCAGGAATATTATACAAATATTGAAGTAGTCCTAGAGGAACCAGGCATTTTAAATATTTTTTTGATTCATCACTAAGTTATAGCAGAAATATTGGGTTAAAATAGAGATAAATCATCCACAGTGTGTGTCATGCTCTTAGGTCTGACTTGTCAGAATTACCTGGAGAAACTTTGTGATATTTTCAGTGTGGGCATGGAAAAATTCCAGGTAGCACCACCATTGACTTGCCTGTATCTTTGGCACCGTTTGACGACTGTTCACAAAATTTCCCCCAAAAAGTGTTGCAGTGACTTTTGTTGCGCATGAAATGTTTTGGGGTGATCCGTTAAGCGGGGACTGAGAAAAAGGGGGCTCACAAAAGGATGCATTCCCCACGTTAAATTCCAGGATTGTTTAGACACGACTACAGGCAGAACCACTGGACAGAATTACACCAAATTTGACAGAAAGCTAGCTGTCAGTATGCAGATTACGCTTTCGCTAATTTGCCGTGAATCTGTTCAGTAGTTTTTGAGATATTGAAGGGTAATATAAATTTGTACATCTATGGCTGTGAAAAATTAGTGAACTTTGTGAATTTTTAGCGAATACACATACGAAAAGAAGCGCTGCAATTGGCTAACCACAACCTGACTACAATGTTGTGGCCGCCATTTTATTTCATGGGACACAGTCCCTGGGGGTGAAAATATAAATTGAAAGTGGCATAAGGGGTCAGGGTAAAGGTACCCAGACACATAGGGGTGTGATATAGGTGTGTTGTAGGTACAAATGATAGGTTTAAAATAATTTTGCGTCACCATGCATGATATTCGCGAAGCTGCACTAATTTTTGCTAATTATTGGCGCATATGAAAAAATTTGAAAGAAAAATGAGACTCATTCATATGCTAATTAATTCACTCATACTTGCACCCAGAGACCCATGCACCCCCTTATACCCATGCAAACTCATACACCCACTTTCAGACCCACTCAAACATTCCGATACCCACTCACAGATCCACTGACAGAGACAGGCACTGAGGCCAGCTTGTGCTGCCCAACGCCAAAGGACGTGCGTGGTGTCGGGTTGGGTGGTTATAAGGGCTTTGTTGCACGCCTTGCTGCAGGTGCATGGCTGGTGTTGGAATAACGCTTAATATTTAACATTGCTTTATGTTAAGAAAAACATAGAAATTCACTTAAAAAAACAAAGGTTACAGGGACGTTATAGTTAGGTTCTGAATTTACTCATAAAAAAACCACTGAAATTCAGCAGTTATAATCAGAGTTCTTTTAAGTAACTATAATTTGCACCCTAGGGTATCTATAAGTCGCATCTTCTCCATGCACAGCTAATTGTTCCACATGTTATATCTTTGATGAGATCTTGTATGGCATCTTTTATTTTATCACTGCAACATTTGAAATAAATAAGAAAACTGTGCATGGTGAGGGTGCCAGAAAAGGGGGCATGGTAGGAATCCTGTGGCCCTTGAGCCTTGGTGCTGGGGCTCCCCTGGGCTCCTTCCAGGACAAAAAAGCATTTTTTAAAATAAAATTCCTATCAAAGTGTGTCAGATTTGCAAATCCACTGCAAATTATTTAAAAAAATAAGCACGGTCTCCTGCGCTTGTTAAAAATTCTGTCCTCAGATGGGACAGGTCCCGGGGGTATGCTGTTATAAAAATTAAAGGAGGGGGCAAACGGGAACCCCTCCTAAGGCTCTTATGAGCTCCATGGACCACCACCTCCCGGTGCCTCACTGACCCCCACCTTCTGTGGCTCATGGAGCCCTGTGGACTACCACCTCCCTGGGGCTTTACTCAAAAAAAGGAGGGGAGGCCCCCTTCCTGGGTCTTTACTATTTCCAGGTGGCCATCACCTCCCCAGGGCTAAATTAATAAATAAAAAGGAAGGGCACGTGGACACCCCGATCCGGGGGACTACTGCCTCATGCCTACTGCATGGCAGCTAGCAGGGAAACTCCACTTCCAGCAAGCAGTAACAGGTTTTGACAGCTCCTATCTGCTGGAAGTGGAGTTAGTGTCTGTTCTCACTTGGTGGAAGCTCTCACAGTTCCTACCAAGCAAAAGCAAACAGCTTTCTCCTGAGAGTGGGCACCTCAGGAGATAGCAGGAGGTGGCCCTGGGAGGTAAACGGTGCCCAAGGCCATTAATGGCTCCACAACCGCCCTTCTTAAATTGTCAAGGGTTGGCACCGTGGGGTGGTGGCCCCCAGGGCCGTATTTGGCCTGGGAGCTGCAGCCCCCTCCCACTTTAAATTATGTTGCTTTCCCCATGGAGATGGTGGTCCCCGGGGCAGGGGGTCTGCGCAGCCCCCCACATCACTCTTTTTTCAGCCCTGGGTAGGTGGTGGTCCCTGGGGCATAGTTAAGCCCCAACAAGGGGATATGTGTTGCCCCCCTCACATATTAAAGAAAGTCCCAGGAGGTGGTGGTCCTCAAGGCTCGATGAGCCCAATTGATGGGGGTCTGCGCAGCCCCCTCCCAATTTTGTATAAAGTCACTGGGAGGTATTGGTCCCCAGAGCTAAAAAGAGCCCTAGGAGAGGGCCCCAGTGGGCCCCCCTCCTTCATGTTTACAAATAGTCTCATGCCCCTCAGACCTGGCCCACCCGGGGGCTTTTCTGAATACACGTGGGAGATCGTGCCTTTTTTCTAAACTTTTTGGTGCAGATTTGCAAATCTGCCGCAATTTCATGGCAAAATGTTTTAAAAAAATGTTTTTTTACCCTCGCAAGTTATATATATATATATTACCTCTTGGTGGTCACCATTAGGTAGTAATAGTTAGGACCTAGTTTTCTTTAGGAAAAGCATTTTTTGGCTTGATTATAAGTTTGGTGCCTAACTTTTGATGGTTTCAGAAATTAAAAAAAAAAAATGTGCCAATCTTTGTTTAGTTCTGCATGAAAAGGTTCCAGGTGATATCTCAAGTGAGGGCCAATAAAAAAAAAGGGATCTAAAAATGTGTTTTTCCCATGTTATTTCCCAGGGAGATTTTAGACATGTCTACAGCCCGAACCGCTGAACAGAATCACACCAAATTGGGCAGAAAACTAAATCTCGGTCCACAGAGATCTCTTTTTGTAAATTTGTATAAATCTGTTTAGTAGTGTTGGAGATTTTAACAGAAAAATAAATATATATATAAGGATATGGATCCTTTATCGATCCCATAGGTCTCCTGCTGAGATCTGATTTATTGCTAACATTTTACCCATGAAGTGCTGGCAGCCATCTTGGACTTGGACTCAGCTAACTCCCATATAAAAAGTTTTTTAAAAATAGAAGGATGAAGGGTAGGAATACTATGACCCCATAGGCCTGGTGGTGGGACCCACAGGCACCTGACAGGGGCTAAAAATGCTTTTTTAAATGTTTCTTACTTCGAAATGAAAGGGCATTAAAAAATCTCCATCAACATTTTAATAAAAGGCCCAGGTCTTGCTCTTGCTCCTCTCTTCTCCTTGGTTTTTCCCCTGTTTTTGAGTAACTTCTCCTTGCTATTATCTGCAGATGCACTCCCTTGTTTTCACTGCTTTCTCTTTTTTCCTCCATTTCTTGTGTACCTTCTCCTTGCTTTACCCTCATTTTCACTGCTTTCTCCATGCTTTTTCCTCGCTTTTTGTGCATTTTCTCCTTGCTTTTCCCTTGTTTTAATTGCTTTCTCCTTGCTTTTTCCTCAGTTTTTTTGTGTAACTTCTCCTTGCTTTTCCCTAGTTTTCACTGCTTTCTCCTTGCTTTTTTCACCATTTGTTTGTGTGCCTTATCCTTGCTTTTCCCTAGTTTTCGCTGTTTCCTCCTTGCTTTTTCCCTGTTTTTGAATGCCTTCTCCTTGCTTTTCCCTCATTTCCACTGCTTTCTCCTTGCTTTTTTCTCTCGCTTTTAGCATGCCTTCTCTTTGCTTTTCCCTATTTCTCACTGCTTTCTCCTTGCTTTTTGCCCCAATTTTAAGTACTTTCTTCTTGCATTTCCCTTGTGGCATAGGATTGGATGAACGTAGGGGTCTTACCACAGAGCCTGGTTGCAGGACTCCCCGCTGCGTAAAAAAAAATGGAAATTCACTGATAAATAAGAAAGGTTACAGGAACGTTATAGTTAGGATCATAATTTATACACACAAAACCATAGTAATTCAGCAGTTATATTTAGCATTGTTTCTAGTAACTATAACTCGTGCCCTAAGGTAACCATGCAGTTTTCTCATCATTAATTTTACTGCAAATGTTGCATTGATAATATCAATAATACCATAGAAGATGATATCAATGATGTAATATGTGGGGGTAATTAGTAAGGGTGGGCGGATCACACAGAGTTCTACTCTGCGAAGACGACAGAGTTAGCTGAAAATTCCATGGAGTTCCGAGCGTGGCGGAATGCCGCCAGCCCTAGAAACCAGGCAGGACCCTGCTTAGTGCTTCAGAGACTGGGTGCATTCAGAGTGGCTGTATGCCGTGAAAGCTGCCATTTCACGCCTCTTGTGCTGGCAGAGCCTATCGGCCGGGAGCCTGCTTCTCTCAACCACAGCTAAACACTTCCCTTCATCAATTGCCCTCCTTTACAAACTTGCTATGGAGGGCAAAAAACACACTCTGTCTTGCACCAGCCTTGCAGTCGCTTCCTCTGCACTTACACAGAGCCTCAGACCGCCCTTTTTTTAGGGCCCAGCACTAGCAGCGGCGAAGCAGCTCACCATGTGCATAGCAGGTGTATTGTCGCAGCAACTGGCATGCAGCCAGGATCTGCAGCCTACCACCCTGCATACTACTAGCCCCACGTGGGGTTGGTTGAGTGTTAGTGCAATTTTTTTTTTTTTTACTCGGCTCCGAACTCACTGATCAGTCACAGATTTACACTGGAAGTAGCACTAAGCCCCACATTCGATCTGCGGATTGGCCCAAAAAACATTTTGGATAACTTTGTGGCCACAAGGTGTCCCTCAAGGACCACTCCTTCTGTCCTATGTGGTTACAATACCTCTATTGTGACCCCACATCTCACTTTTCACTTTTATCCCCCTCCCCCATACGGAGCCGATAAATAAAATGGGAGCCGTAACTTTTCTCTTAGGGCCTTGTTTTAGAACGAGGATCTGCTGTGGCAGATCTGCGGCTGATCTGCATTCCTAGATATCTATATTTCGTTTCCCTTGAATATCTACAAAACTACTGAATAGATTTACAACAAATCACAAAAAGGGTTATCCAGTATTGGATCTTTAATAAATTCACATGCTTGAATCATCCCCGTCGTCGAAGTGGGAGTCCCACGGTACATAAAATAGCAATAAATAATAAACAATTTTTTTTTGCCATAGGCTATAATGGAGTCAGAGCTTGCTCATATAGCCTATCCATGTCCTTTTGTGAAAGGACCCAAACCTGCCTGCTGTCCAATCAGGCACCATCACCCTCTAGAACCTTCTCCAGAGAAGCTCCCTTCCTCTGATTTTCTACTGCACGTCGTGTGAAGGGAGTCTCCCTGAGCTCTGCTCAGTTTTTCTTCTACTTCAGAGTTTTTTCTCTCAAGAAAGCTTCAAATATGTCAGATTCTTCTAGAAAAGGCCTTTTCCGCCCTTGAAAGACCTGTGGGAAGAAAAGGCTCCATGTGGATGACCCACATAAAGAATGTCTGTACTGTCTCTACCCACAACATCAGGTTAAGGACTGCAAAATATGTTGCACCTTCTCCACAAAGACCCTCAGAGACCGGGAGGGCAGACTCCTGACATGGTTACAGGCCAAATCCTGTACTTCAGGTGAGGAGAGTGGGTCAGAGAGTCCACATAAAAGGTCCAGATCTGAGGACCTAGGCCACATAGAGAAATCCAGAAAGAGGCAGAAATCTCATCATGGGAAGGGCTTACAGACTTCAGTCTCCTCTGAGCCTTCCTCTCCTCTTCAAAAGAAGGGGTCTTACCATCTATCTCCTTCTTCAGAGCCTTCCACTTCTGGAAAAATGACTCTGAAAATTAGAACAACGACGACAACACCGTCGACGACCGTGACGACGACGACGGTATCTATTATCTACCGTCTCCACTTCATCGTCGACGAGACCGTCGTCAGCGTCGACGACCCTAACATCGACAGTAAGGGGTCCGATACCTTCTCTCCAGACTCCATCGGCACCGTCGACGACTGCCCCGTCGACTACAACCTCAGCGACGTCATTCTCATTGGCGCTATCGCCATCGACGGGGTCAAAGAAACTACAGTCGACGACACTACCGTCGACGACACTACCGTCGACTAAACCATCGTCGGCGAGACCATCGTCGGCGAGATCATCGTCAGCAAAATCATCGTCGACGAAACCATCGTCGGTGACTCCACCGTCGACGAGACCACCGTTGACGAGACCACCGTCAACGGAAAAATCTGCACCATCCACGGCTGCATCAACTTTCACGCCATCGACAGCAGTGATGCCTAGTGGACACGCTGAGGCCATTCCTACCTCTTCCAGGTCTCCAGCTCCGAGCCATGGTCAGCATCAGAAGTCTACCTGCACAGGACGTTTATCCAACCGACACATCTCCAAACAAGGTGTCGATTTTACTACCCAGTCATCTTTTTGACTGGGAGGAATCGGACGTAGGTCCTTTTGGAGATGCACATAGCCCTTTGCAGCTCCATGTCAAATATCAAGACGACGATGAAGAGAGTGAGTATGAACAGTATCAACCATACTTCTCTCATCAGGACCAATACTATGAAACACGGGAGCCTCAACACAGAGACACGGTAGAAATACCTTCCTCCTTAATCCAGGATTTACAATCCATGCTTCAGGATTATAGGAGAAGGTTTCCAGCGGAAGGTCAACCACCGGCGCCGGTCTCTACGGTGACGCCAGGTAATGCTCCTCCTCCTCCAGCTACTCCAAGATCAACATCACACTCGGTGTTAGCTGCACCCCCCCAGAGATGAAGGTTCCACTTCAGGGGAAGAAGAACAAGAAGAAGGAGAAATTTCTACTCCACAACATCCTACAGAGGAATGGGATGATTATTTGGCCCCCACTCCTTCTCCACCACCTCCTCGCCCCTCTGATTCTCCGCCCGAGGACATAGGTGGTTTCCATAATCTTATGGACAGAGCCGCAGTACGTTTCCACCTACCAACATCTGTCTCCCAATCGGAATGTTTCCTGCATGATTTCAAAGAGCAATCACGGAAGTCGATACGGTCCATTCCAATTATTGATTACATTTGGAGCGAGGGCACAAAGATTATGCGGAATCCGGCTACTGTTCCTCCAGTTCCACAAAAACTGGATAAAAAATATAAGGCGACCCAAGATTCTCCGGCATGCCTTACTGGCCATCCAAAGCCTGATTCGGTCATCTTACAGGCTGCTCAAAGGCGCTCCAAAAATCCATCAACGCCTATCTCCACTCCTCCAGACAAGGAAGGTCGCAGACTGGATAATATAGGCAAGAGATTCTCCTCAATGTCTGCAATCACTGTCAGGGCAGCGAATTCATTAGCAATTTTAGGCCGATATGATCGTCAAATGTGGTCCGACATGCAACCTTTACTGGACCTCATACCTGAAAATAAGCAAGAAGAGGCACAAAAGATTCTACAGGCAGGTGAGCGTGCGTCGGAAGAGATTATTGACTGCGCTCTGGACATAGCCTCTACTGGTTTCCGCCAACTAGCGGGCGTCGCTGTCTTACGACGACAAGGTTGGCTCAAGGCCACATCCTTCAGACCAGAAGTGCAGTCCCGTATTCTAGACATGCCTTACGATGGGGAATCTTTGTTTGGCAAACATGTGGATGACGCACTTCAAACCATTAAGACGGACACAGACACGGCCAAGTCCCTGGGTACCCTACAGTACAGGAAGCAGCCCTTTCGAGGGGCTAGAGGGAGAGGTTTCACCTCATTTCGAGGTTCCTTTCATAGACAGTACCAGCAATCCCAGTACAGGCCTTCATACCATCAGCAGTACAGGCAATCATCAACTGCCTCCTACACCAGACAGGGAGGGAAACGAAGACAGGGTTCACAATCCAGAGATCAACCCAGAAAGCAATGATTTTCCACGGGCACCGGCTATGCTCCCTCAATGCCCGCAACATCAACAAATAGGAGCAAACATTTCCAACTTCATCCAAGAGTGGAAGAAGATAACATCGGACAAGTGGGTGCTAGATATAGTGACAAGAGGTCATACCCTGGAGTTCACAGAAAAGCCACCGCTTCACCCACCAACATCAGGCAGATCTCTCCACCTTCGTCTGCTTCAAGCGGAAGTCTTCAGCCTTCTGGCCAAAGGGGCTATAGAGGCAGTTCCTCTGCAGCAACGAGGTCTCGGATTCTACTCCCGTTTTTTCCTCATAAGGAAGAAGTCTGGAGAGTGGCGTCCTATACTAGACCTCAGGAAGCTCAACAAGTTCCTTCGGAAACAATCCTTCAGGATGATCACATTGTCAGATATCTTGCACCTCTTGAATCCTGGAGATTTTATGACAACCTTAGATCTCCAGGACGCCTACTTACACGTTCCAATACACCAAAAACATCGCAAATATCTCCATTTTACAGTAGCCGGTGCCCATTATCAATTCAGAGTCCTGCCATTTGGCCTCAGATCAGCTCCGAGAATCTTCACGAAATGCCTTGCCCCAGTCGCAGCCTCCCTCAGAAGCAAGGGTTTCCAGGTGTTCCCTTACCTGGACGACTGGCTCATAAAAGCTCCGTCATCTCTACTAGCCTCAAAAGTCACAGATGCCTGCCTAAGACTATTCAACAGTTTGGGTCTAACAGTGAACCTACAAAAGTCAGTCGTGTTCCCCACACGCAGGAGAATTTCCCTGGGAGCAGAATTGGACACTATCCAAAACAAGGCATATCTTACCCTAGCAAGACAGCAGAAGCTGACCCAATTGGCTGTCACAATCTCCGCAAGAAAGTTTGTTTCAGTACGACTATTCAAATCGCTTCTGGGCATGATTTCCTCAGCCATAGGCAAGACTCAAGATGAGACCTCTACAAGAAGAACTACAACTCCAATGGAACCAGTCACAAGGATCCTTCGACGATTTAATAACTATCACACCAAGGATTCGGCAGACATTAGAATGGTGGTCCCACATCAACCACCTCTCCCACGGTCTAACCTTTCTGGCACCAATAGCAGATTTCGTTATCACCACAGACGCCTCCCTGGAAGGATGGGGAGGCCACTTACAGGACATGCGCATTCAAGGCAGATGGTCCAAGCTCCAAAAAGAGATGCACATAAATCTGTTAGAACTGAGGGAGATTCATCTTACGCTCAAAGCTTTTCTGCCACGCATCGCAGGATCATCAGTGTTAGTCAGAACAGACAACACAACAAGCATGTTCTACATCAACAAGCAGGGAGGAACAAGATCCCTCTCCCTCTCAAGGGAAGCTCAGTCTCTCTGGAACTGGCTCACATGGAACAACGTCCGCCTCAGGGCAGAGCACCTGGCGGGGGTCAACAATGCTCTAGCGGACTCTCTCAGCAGGACAGACGACAAATGTCACGAGTGGGAACTCAACCAGACCATACTCGAGAGCATTTTTCAACGATGGGGTCGGCCGATCCTAGACCTGTTCGCCACCGACCTGAACGCCAAATGCCAGTTTTACACCAGTCGATACCCACTCCCGGGGTCGTGGGGAAATGCTCTTTTGATAAGATGGTCCGGGATCTTTGCATACGCTTTTCCCCCCATTCCACTGATTCCCAGACTCCTCAGGAAAATGAAGACCGAAGGCTGCAAGATCATTCTCATAGCCCCCAAGTGGCCGAGGCAGTACTGGTACACGGAGCTCCTCCTCCGGTCAATAGCCAATCCAGTCCGTCTCCCTTGCAACCACAATCTTCTATCGAAGAATCAGGGTCTCATCTTACATCCCGACCCAACTTCACTGCACTTGCATGCTTGGCTCCTGAGTTCGGAGAGTTCCAAGATATGAACATCGACCAAGAATGTAGGCTCATATTATCTAAAGCGCGAGCGGAGAGCACGAATAAGACATACAAATTAAAATGGAAGAGGTTCTGTGTTTGGTGCTCTCAGAACAATTTTCACCCATTTCAAATCAATCATGAGCAAATTCTTCCTTACCTGCTCTACCTTTCCAAAGCTGGCCTTTCCTATGCATCAGTCAAGATTCACCTAGCAGCTATAGCCTCTTACAGACGATCGGTTAACATGCCGTCTATTGGTTCAACCAGAATCATCAAACAGTTTATGAAAGGGCTGTTCCGCACCTTTCCTCCAGTTCGCTTACCTCCGCCAGAGTGGCACCTTAATATTGTTCTCTCCCAGCTCATGAAAGCCCCTTTTGAACCCATCCATAGAGCTGAACTCAAGTACATCACCTGGAAAGTGTCAACATTGCTCGCTCTCACCTCTACCAGAAGAGTCAGTGATATACAAGCGTTCACTACTAAAGAACCTTTTCTAGTTTTTTCTGAGGATTTCGTTATGCTCCGAACCAATCCCAGATATATTCCCAAAGTTCCATCTTCGTTCCACCTCAATGAACCAGTTATTCTACGAACCTTTTTTCCAAACCCTACTACGATAGCAGAGAGAACTCTCCATTCTTTGGACATTAAACAATGCCTAAAATTTTACCTGCAAAGTACCAAGAACATCAGGAAATCAGACCAACTCCTAGTATCTTATTCTCTGGGACGTCAGGGAACAGGAGTAACCAAGGCCACTATAGCCCGATGGATTTCTTCCACAATCCAATTTTGTCACACCAAGGCAGGAAAACCATTGACTAGACGCCCGAGAGCCCACTCTACAAGAGCAGTCTCCACATTGGTTGCTTTGTTCCAAGGTATTGCCCTTGAAAAAATGTGCCAGGCTGCGACATGGAAAACCACGCACTCCTTTACGCAGCACTATTGTTTGGAGTCATCACAAAGAACAGACTCTCTAGTAGGACAAGCTGTGCTACGCCATCTCTTTCATTAAGGTGAGACCTTTCCTTAGTTATAGTCATATGGTTTAAGATGCAGATAACCATGTTTCTATTGTGTTTCCTGGTGAAATATCTAAAGTGTATGTATCTGTATTCCTTCGTAACTCACGCTCAGAAATATATGAGTTTTCTATAAATGTTATTATTATTGTGATTATTATTAACTATAATTGAGATAGAGGGTCTTCATGCTCGCACCCTCCACCCACGCTGGATACAATGTTTATCAACCATACTGCTGTCTATTCAGATTCAAGCATGTGAATTTATGAAAGATCCAATATTGGATAAGAAAACAAGTTACTTACCTGTAACTACAGTTATCCAGTATTGGTATCTTTCATAAATTCACATGTGACCCACCCGCCTCCCCTTTGATGCTCGCATTCCTCTCAGGTTTTAATTTTTCACTCTCGTGCTGGAAAATCTGAGGAAGGTAGCTTCTCTGGAGAAGGTTCTAGAGGGTGATGGTGCCTGATTGGACAGCAGGCAGGTTTGGGTCCTTTCACAAAAGGACATGGATAGGCTATATGAGCAAGCTCTGACTCCATTATAGCCTATGGCAAAACATTTTTTTTTATTATTTATTGCTATTTTATGTACCGTGGGACTCCCATTTCGACGACGGGAATGATTCAAGCATGTGAATTTATGAAAGATACCAATACTGGATAACTGTAGTTACAGGTAAGTAACTTGTTTTCTTCTTTCTCGACCAAGGGCTAGCTTTCTGCCAAATTTGGTGGAAATCCGTCCAGCAGTCTGAGCTGTAGTCATGGCTAAAACCTGTAAGGGAAAATGCATGTGAAAAATGTGTGTTGGGTCCCCCCTTTTTCTCAGCCCCGCTTAACGAATCACCGGATTGCTGAAGATACATATATATAGCCAGTAAGTAGTTATAGTTAGGACCAACTTTTCCCATAGGCAAAGTATTTTTTGTTTTGCTGATAACTTTGTTGCTGTTTGACGAATCTTCATGAAATTTTCAAAGCAACTTTGCCACTCCGCTTGGCTGCTGTCTGGAAAGTTTCCGAACCGCTGAACGGATTTACACCCAATTTGACAGAAAGCTCCAGAAACATTTCTTTTTGTTAATTGGTGCACATCTATTCAGTAGTTTTGGAGTTATTAATGAAATAAAAATGTGTATATCTCGGGATGCAGAACTTTTGTGGATCTGTGGGTCGATGCTGGTACCACGGATCTGAAATTCCAATGGGAAAGCAAAAAAATCATCCATTCAGACACCATGGCCCTCATTCTGACCCTGGCGGTCGGTGATAAAGCGGTGGCCAACCCGCCAACAGGCCGGCGGTCCAAAATATGCAATTCTGACCCTGGCGGGAACCGCCAACACAGCCCGCCGCATTAACACTCCGCCCGCCACGGCGGAACAAACAAACAGCGCGGCGGTCCCCGCCAACAGCCAGGCGGCAGACAATGTACCGCCCACCCTATCACGACCCACCAATCCGCCACCTTTTCCGGGGCGGGAGCACCGCCGATAAAAACACGGCGGAAACAGACTACGAATGGGAAAATGCTCACCTCCACATACTCCACGCTAGATTCCGGCAGTATGGAACCCGAGTTGCAGGTCATCCCCGCACTCCTATACCTGCTCCTGTACCAGGAGCACGCCCGGCGGAGCGGAAGACATCGGTGAGTACTGCACCTACGACACAGGGGAGGGAAAAGATTACCGGCACACACCCACCCACCCACACCCACTACAACACACACATCAATGCATTCCCACAGATCACTGTCACAACCCACAAACCCCCCCCCCCCTCCGAAATAATGCAAAGACCAAAAGAAGAGATCTTAAACGGGCAGATATATTGAAAAATGGACAGCAGTAATCCCAATAAATAAATAAACTATGTACAAAATATAGACATCTACTAAATGTAGTCCAACCACTGTCCGTGGACCACAGGGGTCCTGAGCAAAGGGGCAAGGCCCAGTCCCACGACAAGAACTCCACGGAGAGAACACTGCAGGGGCATCAGAAAGAAAAAAGGACAGGCACCTCAGGGGGAAGGGAAGGGGGGGCACCTCAGCCACTTGAGTACACGACGCCAGATCCACGAGGGGACTCCATGACCACTGGCCCATCCTGGGGAGAGCAAAGCCACAGTCCATACAGTGGGTGGCCTGCCCACTGGGCCATCCTGGGGAGAGCAAAGCCACAGTCCATACAGTCCATACAGTGGGTGGCCTGCCCACTGGGCCATCCTGGGGAGAGCAAAGCCACAGTCCATACAGTGGGTGGCCTGCCCACTGGGCCATCCTGGGGAGAGCAAAGCCACAATCCATACAGTCCATACAGTGGGTGGCCTGCCGACTGGGCCATCCTGGGGAGAGCAAAGCCACAGTCCATACAGTCCATACAGTGGGTGGCCTGCCCACTGGGCCATCCTGGGGAGAGCAAAGCCACAGTCCATACAGTCCATACAGTGGGTGGCCTGCCCACTGGGCCATCCTGGGGAGAGCAAAGCCACAGTCCATACAGTCCATAACAGACTCCACTGCCACTGGAGGAGGCATGTTGGCCAGAGGACATCCTGCAGCCCTGCCCGAGACAGATCCTGCCCTGCCACGTCTGCCAAAGGGCCAGCGGTTCCTGCCTGGAAGGGACCAGTTCAGCGGTCCTTGCCTTGAAGGGCCCAGTTCAGCGGTTCTTGCCTTGAAGGGCCCAGTTCAGCTGTTCTTGAGACGGCGGTCCCCAGCGGAGCGGTGCTGGAGACGGCGGGGCCCAGTTCAGCGGTTCTTGCCTTGAAGGGCCCAGTTCAGCGGTTCTTGAGACGGCGGTCCCCAGCGGAGCGGTGCTGGAGACGGCGGGCCCAGTTCAGCGGTTCTTGCCTTGAAGGGCCCAGTTCAGCGGTTCTTGAGACGGCGGTCCCCTGCGGAGTGGTGCTGGAGACGGCGGGGCCCAGTTCAGCGGTTCTTGCCTTGAAGGGTCCAGTTCAGCGGTTCTTGAGACGGCGGTCCCCAGCGGAGCGGTGCTGGAGACGGCGGGGCCCAGTTCAGCGGTTCTTGCCTTGAAGGGCCCAGTTCAGCGGTTCTTGAGACGGCGGTCCCCAGCGGAGCGGTGCTGGAGACGGCGGGGCCCAGTTCAGCGGTTCTTGCCTTGAAGGGCCCAGTTCAGCGGTTCTTGAGACGGCGGTCCCCAGCGGAGCGGTGCTTTAGACGGCGGGCCCAGTTCAGCGGTTCTTGCCTTGAAGGGCCCAGTTCAGCGGTTCTTGAGACGGCGGTCCCCAGCGGAGCGGTGCTGGAGATGGCGGGGCCCAGTTCAGCGGTTCTTGCCTTGAAGGGCCCAGTTCAGCGGTTCTTGAGACGGCGGTCCCCAGCGGAGCGGTGCTGGAGACGGCGGGGCCCAGTTCAGCGGTTCTTGCCTTGAAGGGCCCAGTTCAGCGGTTCTTGAGACGGCGGTCCCCAGCGGAGCGGTGCTGGAAACGGCGGACATTCTATGGCCAACTGCTCATTGCCTGGTGGTGCCCTCCTGGGCAGCGGGGATGGTGCTCCTTCAATTCCCACCTGGGCTGTGGGTGGTGGGGCCCTCCTGGCCAGCTGGGCTGGGTCCTCCCTGGGCAGCGGCTATGGGGGTGGTGGGCTCTCCCGGGGCAGCTGTGCCGGTTCCTCCCGGGGCAGCGGCTATGGGGGTTGCGGGCTCCTCCTGGGCAGCTGTGACGGGTCCTCCATGGGCAGCAGGCCTGCTGCCTGACTTCTCCGCCTTGCTGCCCTTGCCCTCCTTAGTCGGGAGTCTGTGGCCCTTTCCTCCCTTTGGAGCTGTGGCTGTTGACGGTGGCTGGCTAGTGTCCTGGGGGGATATCGAATCCGGGCTCCGGCGGCGGCCCTTCCGCCTTCTGCTCCTCTTCCCAGGGGGTGGGCTGGCTGTCCCCTTGCTGCTGGGCGAAGATCCAGACCTGCGGGCTGGTGGGCTCCAATACCCCTGCACCCTTGTCAAGGGGGCTGCAGGGCTGGTGGTGGCTGAGGTGCTCTTTTTACCCCGACGAGAAGGAGGGGGGGGCTCAGGGTCAGGAAAGAAGGTAGCAGTAGAGAGATAGATTTTCTTGGGACAATGGATAGTGGTAGGTACAGTGGGTTTTGGAGTGGAGGGAGAGGATGTGGTTGTAGGCGAGACAAGTTTGCTGTCTTTGGGTGCAGGTGCAGGAGCGGGAGGTTGTCGTGAGGTGGATGGCTGTTGGGTGGGTGGGTGGCTGCGTTTGTGTGGTGTGGAAGAGGGGGTGACAGACACAGTGGGAGAGGACACAGGGGACGTGTAAATGGCAGTGGGGGTGGTGACTGCACGTGTGCGGACTGTACTGGAGGGTGTGCTGGTGATGGAAACACTGGCTGATGGTGAGGTGAATGAAGGTGTGAGTGTAGACGTCACAGGGAGGGAGGAGGGAGACGAGGAGGTGGGGGTCACAGAGGTGGAAGTGACTGTTGGCATGTCTGCATCGGAATGTTGCTTGTGTGAATGTCTGCGTGATCTGTGGTGCTTATGTTTGGATGAGCTGCTCTTGGGTGTTGAGGTGTGTGCAGGCTGGTCTGATGGTGTGGGTGAGACAGGCAGAGGAACAGGAGACTGGGAGGAGGGAGTTAGTAGAGGGAGGCAGGAGACAGGGACAATGGCTGCCGTCAGTGCTGAGGCCAGAGCCTGGAACGATCGCTAATGGGCAGCCTGACCCGAATGAATGCCCTCCAGGTACGCATTGCTGCGATGAACCTCCCTCTCCACCCCCTGGATGGCATTCAAAAGGGTAGTCTGCCCAACAATGAGCGTTCGGAGGAGGTCAATGACCTCCTCACTGAGGGCAGCGGGGGTAACAGGGGCAGGGCCTGAGGTGCCTGGGGCGAAGGAGATGCCCGGCTTCCTGGCAGAGCGGGCACGGGGCGAACGCTGAGGGGCTGCTGGGAGGGCGGAGATGGTGCGCTGGGTGGCGGCTGTACCTGTAATGGCGGGGGGCACGGATGGTGCCACCCCCGCAAGGGAGCTCCCTTCCGAGGATGTGTCCGTGTCGCTGCAGGGTCCAGTCGTCCCCGTTGTGGAGCTCCCCTCGCCCTCCGTCTCACTGGTCCAGTCAGACTCTGTGGCATGGCCCTCCTGGGCCATGTGAGATGCAGCTCCCTCCTGCCCCGATGCCACTTCTCCTCCGCCTGATGATGCTGATGCACACAAGCACAGAAAGACAAACAAAAAGGGGGGGGGAGAGAGAAATAAAGAGATTTTGAGTACATGGATCACCGGTACAGTTAGCGGACATGACAGACACAGATGCCCCCTGCACTAAGTTGCGCACTTGGGGTCCGCTACGCATTCCGTGGAACATGCCCTACACGCCTAGAGTTGACAACTGCACCCATGGATGACACGGCCCAGGGATGGCTGTACTGACACACTACTGAGGGAGGTGGCTGGGGACACAGGGGCTTACGGGGGTGCCCAGCCTACAGATATCGCCCTGGCCTAGGGGGACCCACAGCCCTCCTCCCCCACCCAGACACCTCCACTGCGCGACAACAGAGTAGATAATGCTTGTACTCACCCCCTTGTGTCTGCTGTGCTGCCCTCACGCGCCCATCCAAATCAGGGTAGGCCACCTCCAGGATCCGGAACATCAGGGGGGTCAGTTGACGGCAGGCACCCCGCCTACGTTGGGAGGCCATCCCCAGAAGAGACTCGGCGGTCTTCTTGGTCCCGCGGCGGATGTCCTCCCACCTCTTGCGGCAGTGGGTGCCCCGTCGATGGTGGACCCCCAGGGTCCGGACTTCCTTGGCGATGGCACGCCAAATCCCGATCTTCTCATGGGCGCGGACCTATGTGACACGTACAGGGAGGGAGAAATACCACGTTCAAGTTTGTCTGCATTTTCGTTGCCAGTGGCCCAACGCCCACCATCCCCGCCAGGCCCCCCGCCATGCCCCCCGCCAGGCCCAACATGCCCCCCATCCCCGCCAGGCCCCCCGCCATGCCCCCGCCAGGCCCAACATGCCCCCCATCCCCGCCAGGCCCCCGCCAGGCCCCCCGCCATGCCCCCCGCCAGCCCCAACATGCCCCCCATCCCCGCCAGGCCCCCCGCCATGCCCCCGCCAGGCCCAACATGCCCCCCATCCCCGCCAGGCCCCCCGCCATGCCCCCCGCCAGGCCCAACATGCCCCCCATCCCCGCCAGGCCCCCCGCCATGCCCCCCGCCAGGCCCAACATGCCCCCCATCCCCGCCAGGCCCCCCGCCATGCCCCCCGCCAGGCCCAACATGCCCCCCATCCCCGCCAGGCCCCCCGCCATGCCCCCCGCCAGGCCCAACATGCCCCCCATCCCCGCCAGGCCCCCCGCCAGGCCCAACATGCCCCCCATCCCCGCCAGGCCCCCCGCCATGCCCCCAAGCCAGCCAGTGGCCCCAAATCCATATTGAATTAAACTCACTTGTTGGTCTGGAGGACCGTAGAGTAGCGCATACTGGGGGAGGACCCCATCCACAAGTTTCTCCAACTCCTCTCCAGTGAAGGCAGGGGCCCTTTCCCCAGTCGCAGCAGCCATTGTCCCTTCCAGACCGAGGTCACAGCAACACTTGCAGTATAGGTCCTCTCCTGTGAAAGTACAAGTCGCAAGTGGATAAGTAGATAGAAAATGGCGGTCACGTCCGCGGCGGTGCGTACCGCGGCGGTGCGTACCGCCACCGCCGGCGCCCTTCACCATTGGCTCCTGAAACCCATAGGCTTTAATGTTAACAAATGCGGCTTCGCGCCGCGGTCTTCGACCGCCGACCGCCGCGGTGTGCCACGCCAGCGCATTGACCTCACATCCCATTGTCACACTTCACAGGTCAGGCAGCCGCCATTTCGAGGGTCCACATGGCTCAATTTCAACTGCGTCACACAGGCCTAGGCCTTGCATAGCCACTCAGACACGCCATTCACTGCATAGAGAATCGTTTACTGTGCAAGCTGTGAGTACGTACCTGTGGGTTGCTTGACTGTGTGCTCCATGTTGTCCTTCCTAGGCACCGTCCGCTGGGTTTGGCGAGGAGACGGATGAATCCTCCCGTGTACAGGCCGCTGGTGGACCTGTCGACAATGGAAGCACGCCACATTATCCTGACCTACCGGCTTGACCGTGCCACTATACATGAACTGTGTGCCCAGCTGGAGCCCGACCTGATGTCCCCCATCCGCCAACCCACAGGGATTCCCCCTCTGGTGCAGGTCCTGTCAGTACTCCATTTCTTGGCAAGTGGGTCATTTCAGACAACAGTGGGAATTGCTTCTGGGATGTCTCAGCCCATGTTTTCGAAGGTGTTATCCAGAGTGTTGTCTGCCCTGATGAAATACGTGAGGAGCTACATCATTTTCCCTGAGGTGGGCGAATTGGCTACAGTGAAGGGTGATTTCTACGCCCTTGGACATATTCCCATCGTCATTGGTGCCATTGATGGGACCCATGTGGCTTTGGTTCCCCCAAGAGACAGGGAGCAGGTGTACAGGAACAGAAAAAGTTACCATTCCATGAACATCCAGGTGGTGTGTTTGGCTGACCAGTACATCTCGCATGTAAATGCCAAATTCCCAGGGTCAGTGCATGACGCCTACATCCTGAGGAATAGCAGCATCCCTTACGTGATGGAACAGCTAGAGAGACACCGTGTATGGCTATTGGGGGACTCTGGGTACCCCAACCTGTCGTGGCTACTGACCCCAGTAAGGAATCCCCGGACCAGGGCAGAGGAACGGTACAATGAGGCCCATGGGCGTACTAGGAGGGTGATCGAACGCACCTTTGGCCTCCTAAAGGCCAGGTTTAGGTGCCTGCATATGACAGGTGGATCCCTAATGTACTCACCTAAGAAGGTGTGTCACATCATCGTGGCCTGCTGCATGCTTCACAACCTGGCTTTGCGCCGCCAGGTGCCTTTCCTGCAGGAGGATGGTCGAGACGGTGGTGTAGTGGCAGCTGTGGAACCTGTGGAGAGTGACGAGGAGGAAGACGACGGGGCTGAAACAGACAACAGGGACAGAATCATTGAACAGTACTTCCAATAGGACACAGGTAACAATTCAAACATAATTTAGTAAATGTGAACTACTCTCCTGCATCTCTGCTGCCTGTCTATTTGCCCCAGTGTATGATGACTGAGTTGTGGCTTTTCCCTCCCTATTTCAGATCTGGGGTCCCCACTACGAGTCCTGTGCTTCGTTTCCCCATGGACTACAGCTTTGTGGCAGCTGTTTGTTGACTTCACTATGTACAAGGACATATTTGCACTGTCATGTCAATTACAATATTTTGAAATCACAGCCAGACTCCAGATAGTTTTGTGCAAAATAGGTGTTTATTTCAGTGCTCAAAATGGGATGGGTGGTTTCAAGTGGGTGGGGGCTATGGTGAAGGAATGTCCATGGCAGAGTCCAGAGTAACAGTCACACAGGTGCATTGTCCAGAGGCCTGTGGAGAGATGGAGCATGGGCAGTTCAAGGATGGACAGGGTGACAGTGTGGGACAGTGGGATGACATCAGGTGGTATCCTTTGCTGGCGGGGGTCTTGACATCCTACTCTGTCTTCTTGCGAGATCTCAGGGCCCTCTTGCGGGGTGGTTCTTCTCCTGCAGGAGGTGGGGGTCTGGTGGGCTGCTGTTGTGCGGGGGCCTCCTGTCCACTAGCGCCGGCGGAGGTGGTTGGCTGTTCTTGGTCCAGGCTAGTGGCAGGGGCCCTTTGTTGTTGTTGAGTGTCCGTCCTGGTGTTGATGAGGTCCTGCAGCAGCCCTACCATGGTAACCAGGGTGGAGGTGAGGGCTCTGATGTCCTCCCTGTACCCCCGATAGTGTTCCTCCTGCAGTACCTGGATCTCCTGGAACCGGGCCAGTACCGTCGCCATCGTCTCCTGGGAGCGGTTGTATGCTCCCATGATGGTGGTGAGGGCCTCGTGGCGAGTGGGTTCCCTGGGCCCGTCCCCCCCCTGTCGCACAGCTGCCCTCCGAGTTGCCCTGTTTCCCTGGGCCTCTGCCCCCTGGCCGGTGTGCCCACTACCACTGCCCCCAGGTCCCTGTTGTTGTTGGGGTGGTGGGTTATCCTGGGTGCCCTGTAGTGGTAGACACACCGCAGATTGACACGCCCTGGAGACAGAGGCATGGGCCCGCTGGGTGGGAGCTGTGCTGGTGTTCCCAGAGGGGTTTGGGTCTGTAGTGGCCTGTGCCTGTGTGAGGGGAACCGACTGTCCAGAGGTCCCCGATGGTCCGGGCTGGTCATCAGTGTCCAGGTCGACAGAGCTGCTGTCATCGCTGACAGCCTCTTGGGTGGGGGGTGTGGAGAATTCTGGGCCCTCCGTGGCGGTGTGTTGACGGTCGGGTCCTGCAGGGGTATAGAGGTATGGTTATAGTTTCAATGTGTGGCATATGGGTGTATCTGTGGGTTCCCGTGTCCCCAAGTGCTGGCATTCGTGTGTGGGGGCTTTGGTGAGGGTGGCTTGTGGGGGGGATGTGTATATGCATTGGGCATGCTTTGGTGATGGGTGTCCATGCTTAGTGGACGCATGCAGGCCTAGGTTTTGGGATGTGTGGGTTGTGATGGTGAGACATTGGCAGGGAATAGGTGTGCTGGGGGTGGGGGTGAGGATGGTGGTGGGGGTGAGGATGGTGGTGGGGGTGAGGGTGGGGGTGAGGATGGGGGTGGGGGTGAGGGTGGGGTTCGAGGATGGGGGTGAGGGTTGGGGTATGATTTGGCATGCAGGTGGGGGGGAAGCAGTATTGAAGCTTCAACTTACCAGAATCCATTCCTCCGGCGACTCCTGCGAGGCCGTCAGGATGCAGGATGTTCAAGACTTCCTCCTCCCATGTTGTAAATTGTGGGGGTTGAGGTGGGGGTCCTCCGCCAGTCTTCTGCACGGCGATGTTGTGCCTGGATACCATGGAACGCACCTTCCCCCGTAGGTCGTTCCATCGCTTCCTGATGTCTTCCCGATTTCTGGGGTGCTGTCCCACAGCGTTGACCCTGTCGACAATCCTCTGCCATAGCTCCGTCCTCCGGGCAATGCTGGTGTATTGGACCTGTGTGCCGAAGAGCTGGGGCTCTACCCGAACGATTTCCTCCACCATGACCCTGAGTTCTTCGTCTGAGAAGCGGGGGTGTCTTTGGGGTGCCATGGAGTGGTGTGTATGATGTGTGGGGTGGAGTATGTGTAGTTAAGTGTGTTGAGTGTGGTGGTGTGTGTTGTTTTGTGTGTGGATATTGTGTGGGTGATGGTGTAGTGTGCCTCTGTGTGATGGTATTCTGTGATCGCTGATGTGTCTCTCAGTGCTTCTTTCTGAATTTTTGGTCGTAGGGGTTTGTGGGTGATGTGGGTGTGTGTTTTATATTGTATTGTGTGTGTGGGAGTGGTGTGTGTATGTGTATCAGGTGTGTGGAATTCAAATCGTCCAATGTGGCTGAGTTTTGTTTGTTTGTGTGTATTCTGACCGCGGCGGTGTGTACCGCCAATGGAAAACCGCGTTTGAAAGACCGCCGCGTGGATTCGTGGGTCGTAATGGCATGGTCGTATTTCTGTTGGCGTGACGGTGGAGGTTTGGTCACCTCCACTTTTCCGCCGACCGCTGGTCTGGCGGTCTGTTGTGGCTGTCGGATTTTACGAGGTTTGGCTGCTGCGGGTCAGAATGACCTTGGCGGGTTACCGCGACCGCGGCGGAATTATGGAGGATTTCTGACCGGCGGTAGGCGCCTTTTACCGCCGAGGTCAGAATGACCACCCATATCCCTGCAGCGCATGGCCAAAGGCTGTGCGCTCCATGGGATTGGGTGCATGTGGGGGGGTTGGCCGCAGGTCAAGCCCTGTGACCAGCCCTCGACATATTTTTATATTAATTTACATTAAAAAAACATAGAAATTCACTGAAAAAAACACATATTTCAGGGACGTTATAGTTAAGAGCACGTTTTACAGACACAAAATTATAGAAATTCAGCAGTTATAGTTATACTCATCTGAGGAAACTATAACTAGTGCCTGACTCTGCATGTATAAGCAGATTCAGAGAGATGCTCAGTAGAGATTACAAAAATTGGATGCAAATGGAGATAATCTGTTTCTTGCTTGCTTTATTTTTGTACAGGTATGGAGTATCACAAGATCATGGAAAAATGGAACTGTAGTACTGCTGTAGGTGTCATGTCATTAAGAGAGCAGCATTTAAGGGAGTATTGTGAAGAGGGTTGAAATGGAATAGAACCAAGATCTACAGTGTGAAGCGAGAATGCTTTCCTGTGTCAGTCAGTTCCCTTCTTGCCACTGAGTCTGACCCCATTGTTAAAAGACTGGGATGATGTTTGTCTTTCTGTGTAGGAGTCATCAAAACGTTCATAGTGCTGCTGCTGCCTTTTAAAACTCCAATAACACGCTAAGAGTATATCTACAGCAAATAACCAAATGATTTTGCTTACTGACCTCAGGACAAGATGCACAAAGATTTAAATAATCAGAAACTGTTCACAAATTGATTTGTAAACATTAAATAGATATTCTTTGATGTATTGTGAGTGGGAACATGTACTTTAGCTATTATTTCTTATGAAACTGAATATTTACCTATTTCTTATTTTATTACTGCTTTTTGACTTTCTTAAATTGAGAATCTTAATTACCCAATCATAAATTGAATGCACTAAGCATTTAGGGCCAGACGTATTAAAGTGTTTTAACCATTCTGCCTCTATGGGAAAATGTGTCGGTACATATGGCCCCAAGTGCCTAAATTAAATGTACTAAGCTTTTAGGGCCAGATGTACAACCACTATGGATTGCGAATTTTAGCGATTTGCAAATTGTGAATCGCAATCCCTTATTTTGCAATAGTGTCTTCAACACTGTGATTCCAAATGGGTCGCAAGGGACCTGCCTCATCAATATTCATGAGCTAAGCCTCAATTTACAACCCATTGTGAATGGCTACAATTACAGGGACGGTGGCGTGCTGGGGTCAGCAGACTACCATATCTGTGATCTCTCTTTAAATAAATATTTTTTTTTTTAATGGAGCCTGTTTTCCTTAAAGGATGTATTACAAAAAAATGTAAAACTTCCATTTTCATTTTTTTTCAGAGTAGGCACCACTGCCTGCTCTGAAAAAATGTTGGCGCCGCTGTTCAGAAAGAGGGAGGGGTCCCTTGGCGACCCCTTTGTGAATGGATTACCACCAACTTAAGTGGTAACCGCATTCCCAGTCGCAAAACAATCATGCACCCCCCTACGACTCGCTATTGGGAAGGGATGCCGTTGGTACGCCCCTTCCCAAAAGGGAGTCGCAAACCCTATTTTGGTACATGATACAAGACCATTTAGCGGTGGCAAAGTCATTGTGTGTGGCTGCTAAATAGCTTTGTACATCTGCCCTTTAGTGGAGAACAAACAAGGAGGTGTATAATAGGTACACATTTACTAAGAAGGTGATTTTAAGATTAGGTCTAGTTTAGGAATGTCTACGCAGCACAGCAAGGCTATTCTTCCACACATTCAAATAGTCTTCATCTCCTTGCATCTGGGAGTTATAAGTGCACAATAGCAGTTGTTGGAGGCAGTTCCAAGAGTGCCTTTTCTAGAATATTTCTAAACTTTCTAGATGCTATGTTTGACTAATTAAAAATACTATATTTGTTTTCCCTATATTGCAGCTGAATTACAAATCACTAAAGTGCCTTTTTATTCTATTGCGTGAGTAAAACACACATCCATATTTGTCCACTCTGAAACAGGGTGCCTTTATCAGAATAGGAAAAACGACCTGCCTCTAAATATCCAGGTGGTTTGCAAAGCTTTATGCCTCATCAGAGACATTGTATCTCATTTTCCAGGAAGCATACACGAGTCATAGGTTTTCAGACTTTGTGGTTTTTACTAAAGTCTGGCTTCAGGAGAGCATGGAGATGACTGGTTACGTAGTAAGGATAAAAGTTCAACTAAACTATATAATGATATATATGTATTGTTACAGGTGATTGCATATTCCTTACTCTCTTGGGTTTTAAAAAATTACTATAATCCAAGTACTGGGAGAGAAAGGAATTAAATCATGCTCATAAAGAAACAATGAGCCATGAAGAAAACGTTTGGTTTTCTTACAGGGAGGTTTCGATGTCTGCATAAGAGTGGGGGTGCACTGGAGTATGAGCGTACGGCTTGTTGCAAAATAATAGACGTGAGGCTGAAAATATAGTCGGATCTCCATTTCCAGTATATGATGCTTGCAGAGCTGCCTAAGGCCATTCATGCAGGACTGATGTCTCAAATGACTTCTGTTGAGGTAAGAAAAAAGATAAACACATCTTTTGAGTTGGACAGTTAAATGATTGTATTTTTTTTTACTAAAGTGAATGTACAATTCACGTACCATAACGAAATAATATGTCATTTCATGGTCAATACAACAATTATATGAAAATAATTATTTTAACACACATGACATATACATGTAACATTTTACATTGACAGTTATAACTGGTTTACATTTTGGACTTCTACTAGGGGACTTTTCATTTGCATATGACTTTTCAATTGTGTGTGCTATTAGTTGCTGCTTCTCATTTTGATGTCCAGTTGTTCTATTAGTGCAAGGCTCAAGTTTTACAGACAAACTACTAACAGTAGACCCTTCTTCACTTTCTGGATTTCCAAGATTAGATCTGTTAGTGACATTTGAAATTGTATGTTTCTTTCAGAGTGAGTATGTCTTGAGATAGAGCTCTGGCTACATCTTTATGCTAATGCAACGTTTCTACCTGGTTTTTAGGTGTGTGTCTGCACGTTAGGGTACTAACATATGCTAATGTCTCAATAGACCTCTCTAAAACCTGTGGGTGCATATCTGTATATCTATGTCTGCATCTAATTGCCCATGAGTCTGAAAGTATTGCTTGGCACAGGTCCTTCACTGCTTGCATAATCTCAGACATACCAGTTCCTAATATGTTAGTGATTCAGATGTTTCATTTTAACTCCATAATCCTTCAACTGAGTTCACAAATGGCCCTACGGTGATCTTTCTAAAGAGTAAAATCAGATGCCGTTGGAGTACCAACCAATAGATCTAAGAATGATTCAGTATCTGCTTGCCAAGGAACTCTACCATCTCATAGTACATACTGTTGTCTGGCTCTATCCCTAGCACCTTGCGGTGTGGATTCTGTAATAACAGCAGGTGTTACAATGGATGTTGTGATAGGCAGATTGGTTGACTGCAGGATTATGTCCATGTCTTCATGATTGTGGTATTCTAAGCTGCTAGAAGAAGAATGTAAGGTCACAAGTAACATCAAGTTCTTCGAGGTCTGATAGCTCATCAGCTATTTGGGTCATTGTTTTCTGTGACTGGACTTCTAGAAGGAGCAGTTTGAATGTTAGGAAATGAGACAGCAGGGAGGTGAGGGAAAAAAATGAAAAGTTACTTAGAAAAGCAAATTCAATGAAAAGGTAGCGAGAATGAATTTAGGAGGGGGAAGAAGGATGAAATACTAATAGGAATGAGTAAGAAAAGAAAAAATCCACGTTCTTTAAAATCACTGGAAATACACAATGCCAATTATTTTGTATGGCGGAAAATAGAGTGAACACTTATGGCCAAGGCTTTTTGCAATTTGTGAAAACATTTGTAAACACTGACAAATCTCCCCCGAATTTCACAACAAATAGAAAGTGAAAATAGGAATGACTACAATGAAAGAATGATGCTTTTATGGAGACTAAATGAAGCTGAGATGGATTATGAATAGGGAGTCAAGACACCCCACAATGTAAAAAGAATGTATTAAGAAATGAATGTGTGAATATAAGCGGAAACTCTAAAACAATCAGTGGTTACTGTGTTTCAAAAACTTCCAACACTGTACAGTGAAGGAATATTGAGCCTTCTCAAATCCATTGTGTTTGAAATGGGTATGGGCCCAAGGTAATACAGAAGCAGCAAATGCTTGGATATTACATATCAGGATCTTGTAAATAGAAGAGAGAATGTGTATTTTACAGCCCACAGCACTTGTATATGAAAATATTGCCACCACTCACAGTGCTGTTCTTGCAGCAAGAAAACAGTACAGGCAAGATGGGACACCATGCTCCAATGGCCTTCAGACTCAAATAGTTTGAGTGATGCAGACTTCTAAGCCAAATGCCTATTGCCCCTATATACAAGTTGCCTTGAAAATCAGCTTACTCTTGAATCATGGAAAGGCTCAGTACTCTGATCCCAGTATTGAAGTTGCTATTGATAGATATGGAGGCACTATACATTCTGCACATACTTTTGTCAGAGTTAAAGTATTGGGTAGCCTCTAATAATCAAGTCACATTTAACACACATGCATAAGAGGGAATGACAATACTACTGAAAATATTTTGGTTCTCCTATTGCTAATACGCTAAACAGTAAATTGTGAATTATGCTTTACATGTTGATTTTATAGATTGCAAGATGACCTTTGATTGTATCGATAGGGATATTATGTGGCAGAAAATGACCAAATGAGTCATTCCAAATAATCTAATAAGGGCTTATTCACCATCAGTACTTGGAGACTTGTGTTCTGCTAAACATGGCTGTAACAGCCATATTACTGTTGAGTGTGACGTGCCAAAGCCCACAGTAAGGCCCCACAGTGCCACTTGTCTACCCTGTGCATTTCAATGTGCTTTTCTGAGTTGCACAGTATTTATCAATGTCACTCCCCAAAACAACACTAGGCATAATACCCTTTGGCAAGTGAAGGAAGTATGTCCCCTGTGGACAACTCACCTTTGCTGCCACACTCTTCATCAGACAGAATGAGCACTAATCTGGCCTTCTTCTGCTTCAAGGCCTGCTTTTTTCTATCAGTGCTAGTTTTTTCTGCTCCACGGGTCATGGCTGCCAGTTTGACCTGAATCTGTGTTGGAGCCCATATCACTCTCAGCCTTGGAAGGTGCACCAGAAAATAGATTTTGAGTTAGGTTATTACCTGCCCCCTCCTCATCTTGTGTTTCCTCAATCTATTCATCCCCAGAGGTGATCTGTACCTTCCCGGCGTACTCCTATGCCCTGCGGCCCTTCTTGTAGCCCACCTCCTGGCATGCAAGCCCATATTCAGGTTCTTTGCTTTACACATTCGTCTCTATCCCAGTAAGATTTGCAGGGTAACCAGATCCACCTCCATGATCCCTTAGACTTAAGGTGCAAAAATTGGGCACACAGATAATTTAAAGAAAATCATAAAAAAAAACAACCAAACACCTTATGCCAATTAAAAAAATCACAAAATCAATTTTTGAAGTCAGTTGAATTTAGGGATTTTTAATTTCACCTTTTAGATCTGGGTAGGACTGGTCAAACCAAGTTCTGATGGAACATCAGTGTAAGAAGGTGAATTATTAGTTAAGGTGGATGGAAGTCCATTACAAGGAATAAGCTAACTAACTTGTTATATCCATTCAAAGGTTTCAAATCCTGGCAACTATGGTGCACAGCAGACAGGCTTTACTTAACAAAAGTGTGTTAATCATTTAGAAGTACTAAAACATGCAAAATTCAAAGACACCATTTAAAAAATGAAAGAGATTAGTAAGCAAAATTATCTCAATCAAGAAAAATCCAATAAAGGGAACAATACATATCTTTTAAAAATATTTAAGTGAAAAGGCACCAAGAAACCGTAATGCACAATTGATAGTCTATTGTCGTAGTTCACTAGGATATAGACACGATTTCAGGTGAACCGCATTAGACCATGGGGCAGATACACCAAATAGGTTTGTCCCAATCAGCGATTTTACCTTGACACTAAGGCCTTCATTTGAATATTGGTGGTAAAAACCTCCTACCGCTGCGGCGATGGCTGCCAATTGACCATTGCCATGGCTACCAGCCGTCCGCCATATTATGACCACAGCTGGATTTCCACCACAAAAATGGTGGAAATCCGGCTGTGGCCATGCCGGCAGATAGTGGTAAGGTGGCGCTGCTGCCACCGGCAGCGCCACGCCAGTAGACCGTCGGCAGCCGTATTATGAATAATAATACGGCCTGCCGGTGTTCTGCTGGTGGGTGCTGCTGGCGGTAGCAGCGCCCCGTCCCGTCTCCTGCCAGAGGACCCCCTGGATCCAGGTAAGTTGGGTCTCTGACAGGGGACGGGGCTTGGGGGATGTTGTGTGTGTGGGGGGTGTATGTGAATGGTTGTTTGTGCATGGATGCCGGTGTGTGTTGCGTGTTGAATGCATGTGTGCATGGATGGATGTGTGAGTGCATGTATGTTGTGTTATGTGAATGTGTGCCTGCGTGAATGTTTGCAAGTGTGTGCAGATATGTGTGTGAATGGATGTATGCATGCGTGCAAGCATGTAGGAATGGGTATGTGTATGCGTGTGTATGTGTGAAGGGGGGACATGAATGTAGGGGACGGTGGGGGTGTTTGGAGAGGTGGGGGTGAGGGGGTAACTGAAGGGGAAGTGGGGGGAGACCCCTATCAGTAACAGGAAAGGAATTTCCTGTCACTGATATGGCCTACCACCATGGTTTTTGTGGCGTTATGAACACCACAGAAACCATGGCAGTAGGTGGGGTCATAATCCCGCAGGCGGAACAATGGCAGCCGTCTCCAGCCCAGTGGCTGTTAATACCGTGGAGGTCGGAGTGGTACCAATGTCATAATATGGTGGTAAGTACCACCAGCTTGTTGGCGGTACTTACTGCCACATTAACGCCGACCAACGGGGTCGTAATGACCCCCTCAGTCTTTGAAATTGAGGTCAAAATCCTCCAGCTGGGCAAGGTTGCAGCCTGTATATGAGAAAAAGAGTTCCATGAAGCTAGATAGAGGTTAGATGAGGTCCTGCGGAAGCCATTTGTTTGGGTGGGAAAAAGCTCAAAGCAGGAACATTGAAATTTTGTGCCCACAGAAGTCTTCTTGTTGGGAAGATACTGTTTGCACCTCCTCCAAGTCAAAGTTTCTTTATTCAGAGTAGGGTACGATTTAGAGTTTGGCAGATGGGATCAACTCTGTCAGAGTGGTGGAGTAATATACCCTGTCACCGTGGGCAAGGACCTGCCTGTCAAATTAAGAGATGTCCTCTGCACCAGCAGACATCTCTTGCATTGCCAAGGTCCACAGCTATAGCAGTTCCTATTGATGCATTGAAAGTTAGAAGGACTGCTCTGTCATGACGAGAGGTGTACGGCAAATGTTAACTTCTTTTTCTTTTTCAAAACTAAACTCCAAAGTTGGATTTTGTTATTAGAAACAAATAAGCAATGGCGTGGGGGGTATTTTGCAGTTTTTAATGCCACTTACTGCCAGGTTTTACTTGGTGGTGACAGAGAGTGAAAACTTGCCATTTCTTCACTGTTAGATCTGACAGCCTTAGGGTGGTCATCCCTAACTTTCTTCTTTCCTCCCATTTTTTGGGACACTGTTTGTGCTGGTTTTAAGACTCTACGTACTTTACCACTGCTAACCAGTGCTAAAGTGCATATGCTCTCCCCCTTTAAACATGGTAACATTGGATCTTACCTAATTGGACTATTTAATTTACTTTTAAGTCCCTAGTAGTGTGCACTATATGTGCCCAGGGCCTGTAGATTAAATGCTACTAGTGGGCCTGCAGCACTGATTGTGCCACCCACGTAAGTAGCTCCTTAACCTTGTCTCAGGCCAGCCATTGCAACGCCTGTGTGTGCAGTTTTCACTGCCAATTTTACTTGGCATTTAAAAGTACTTGCCAAGCCTAAAACTCCCCCTTTTGTACATAGAAGTCACCACTAAGGTGTGCCCTAGGTAACCCCTAGGGCAGGGTGCTGTGTAGGTAAATGACAGGACATGTACCTGTGTAGTTACATGTCCTGGTAGTGTAAAACTGCTAAATTTGTGTTTACACTACTGTGAGGCCTGCTCCCTTCATAGGCTAACATTAGGGCTGCCCTCATACATTGTTTGAGTGGTAGCTGGTGATCTGAAAGGAGTAAGAAGGTCATATTTAGTATGGCCAGAATGATAATACAAAATCCTGCTGACTGGTGAAGTTGGATTTAATTTTACTATTTTAGAAATGCCACTTTTAGAAAGTGAGCATTTCTCTGCACTTAAATCTTTCTGTGCCTTACAATCCACATCTGGCTGGGTTTAGTTGACAGCTCCTTGTGTATTCACTCAGACATTCCCCAAACACAGGATACCCAGCCTCACTTGCATACATCTGCATTTTGAATGGGTCTTCCTGGGCTGGGAGGGTGGAGGGCCTGCTCTCACACAAAGGACTGCCACACCCCCTACTGGGACCCTGGCAGACAGGATTGAACTGAAAGGGGACCTGGTGCACTTCTAAGCCACTCTTTGAAGTCTCCCCCACTTGAAAGGCACATTTGGGTATATAAACAGGGACTCTGCCCCTTCCAATTCAGACACTTCCTGGAGAAGAAACTTGTAACCAGAACCTGCATCCTGCCAAGAAGAACTGCCTGGCTGCCCAAAGGACTCACCTGACGGCTTTCTGTGAAGGACTGCTGCCTTGCTGTTGCCCTACTGCATTGATGCTCTCTGGCTCTGGCTCTGGTGAAGAAGTGCTCTCCAAGGGCTTGGATAGAGCTTGCCTCCTGTTCCCTGAAGTCTCAGGACCAACAAGACTTCATCTCTTCAAGAAGGACTCCTTGTGTGGCGAAATTCGACACACAGCCTGTCAGAAACGACGCACAGCCTGCACTGTGGTGAAAATGTCACTGCATGCCGAACCAGAATGACGCAGCCCGACTTCGCAGTGAGAAGATCGACGCAGCACTAATGTAGCGACTGGAAATTTGACGCATGGCCCACTGGATCGACGCATAGCCGAGCCCGAACGACGCAGCCTGACTTCCAGAGAGGAATCAACACAGCGCCTGCTGTGCGGTAGAAAACTTGATGCAACGCCCACCAGATCGATGCAGCTCCTGTGACTTCATCCTGCCAGCACAGGAAATACACACGTCGTCCCCGGGGCGTCTGAAAACCCTGCAACCCGAAGAGGATCCACGACTGAGCGCCGGAAATCCACGCACAGCCGTCTCTGTGTGGAAGCTAAACAACGCAAGTACTTTGTGCTTGAAAGAGACTTTGTTTACTTTAAAAAGACTTAAGACACTTTATATCACTTTTCAGTGAAATCTCTACAATTACTTATTGCATCTTTGATCGTTTTGACCTGCATTTTACCAGATAAATATTATATATTTTTCTAAACACGGTGTGGTGTATTTTTGTTATGCTAGATGGTGGTATTGTATGATTTATTGCACAAATACTTTACACATTGCCTTCTAAATTAAGCCTGACTGCTCAGTGTCAAGCTGCCAGAGGATAATTTTTATTGTGTGTGACTTACCCTGACTAGAGTGAGGGTCCTTGCTTGGACAGGGGGTAACCTGACTGCCAACCAAAGACCCCATTTCTAACATTCACCCACTGTAAATAGGGCGGACAGACAAATGGCAAAATGACTAACAACCTTACTCCATTGGGCCATCACCGATGTATCTCAGCAGCAGAGCCAGAGTAGTCTCCCCCATCGACATACTAAATGTCCATCAGATGCTAAATAAGGTGGGTAGACCTTCAGTTTGGCGGAGAGGGTACTCTACCACATTTGTGATGGAGTACTCTTTCCACAAAACTATAAATCAGGCCCTGCACTTAGTCTCTTTTTCGGCGTTCAGCATCCACCAGTGGGACAAGGTTGCAGGCTATAACTGACAAGAGTTCCAGGAAGCCGGGTACCTTCTCTGTGAGGGCCTGCTGGGACAGTTTTTCAGCTGTTGACAAGCTCTGGATGGGAGATAAGCAGATCGGCTTGGGTACTTTGCCCTTGTCCTCCAGAGATCTATAAGTCCTACCATTTAGTAAGTCCCAACTTTTCAGAGTTGGTAGGAGAACTACAATTAGACACAGCCAAGAGGCTGAGGATCTCTGAAACAGCACTTGGGCGTCTACACCCAACAACAGGGTCCAGTTGCTCTTAATTAGGTCGAAACTTCAGAAAAAGGCTTCTTGGAACTTGTTGTGTCCCAGGAGCCACAGAGGAGGTCAGCCACGGGTCCCTTGGAGTCCATATATTTGTCCTGGGTAGGCTTAGGCAAAACTTTAAATATGCCAGCATAATTTGAATAATTTCCAGAATTTCATGTTAAGGTTGGTATGAAGTTTTCCAAAACTATACCATTAGACCACTTTGCATATTTAGGTTCCAAATTTACAATGCAATATACCACTCACAATAAAAATGTACTGCTAATGCAAACAAACAACAGAACACAAACAGCTGTTCTTTGAAGTGCTTTGTTTTAATCAATGATATTCAAAGTATGGCCCGACGGCCACATGCAGCCCTCCTGACTTTTATATTTGGCCCCCTGGTAAACAGTAGCACTAGGCTGCTGAACGAATTTAGAAGGATCACACAATTTAGTTAAGTGGAGAAGACGGGATTAATCCCAAGTTTTTGATTTCACATTGTGCAATTCAGTGGATATGTATTGCTTCCCCTACACTCACCTTGATGTCAATTCCCCCCAACAAACCCCGATTGCCACCTTGCAGGCATCAATGTGGTCCTTGTTCACATCACGGACCAAACTTGGAGGACCCTAGGAAAATGTGAGCGAGTACCTATGGTTACAATACATGCTTTTGACAAATATTGATACAAGGACAAATTTGGTACTAAAATATGTCACAAAATGATGCACTTGAATTTCATGAAATTACACATAATTTTATGTCACTTTGCTGAACGTTTGCATAATTGTGTGAAAGCAACTTATGCATATATCACGCACTCCAAGTCCAGGTACAAGTGAAAAAAGGTTGAGCACTTCAGCTCTCTTCACGTTTCTCAACCAGCAGGTGCAGTCCTTCCTCTGTTCTTCCAAAGGTCTGGAAAGTGTTTTTAGGATGTAGCCTTAAGATGCCATATTTATGGTTGGCACTAGCTAGTGGGAGGGCCTCTACCTAACCAATGGAGTAAAAGATGCCAGGGGCAACCCTGCCCACTTTTGCAGCAGTTCCTGTGGGTTCTACTGCAAACAATCCCATAGTGCACCTTACTCTGAAAATCCAAGATCGGGAAATCCTTCACCCTTCATGCAGAGCCTACGTGCCCACCAAGAGCCGCTGTCCAGTGTAATGAGCTGTGCCCTCATCTCTGGTCATTTAAAACCAATACTGAGGTACTGAGGTCCTCCTAACTGGGCTACTGCCAGTCTGAGTAGGGGGGCAAAGGCCAGTCCTTACCATTTGTTACCTTACATTTACTTGTAATATGGCAGTCCCTTTTATGCACAGGCATTAACAACAGGGCCTGCATCTCATTTGCAATGTGATTGACTGAACATCGCCTATATTCAGGGCCTGTGCTCTCAATGAAAATGTAAATGGGACACAGATCCTGAGGCCAACATGAGGTAACAACAAGACTTTGTTATCTGGAGGAATAACTAGTTGTTTAATTACCACTTCAAATCACTCTTATGTCATTTCTAAGCAATGTATTTAACTGTTATTACTATTAACCCCTTTGATGGTGTTACATTTACTGACATAGGTAAGATAAACAGTTGAGTCTACCTTACCAGCATTTGAACATGTGAACTTCAGATCACTGAAGATGTGTGAGAAAAGAGTAGTTCAATGCCAACTTCTGGGACAATATGTTCCCCATAGTTGCGGTAATACTTGGCACATTAGTGATATTCATGATATGATGGTGGCCAACCTTGGTATAATCTTGCCTCTGGTAAAAGTGTAATTATTAGCACATTTTGGGCATTCATGGGGCCATATTTATACTTTTTGACGCAAAACTGCGCTAACGCAGTTTTGCGCCAAAAAAATTAGCGCCGGCTAACGCCATTCTGAAGCGCCATGCGGGCGCCATATTTATTGAATGGCGTTAGCCGGCGTTAGCCGACCGGCGCTACCAGGTGTGCGTGAAAAAAAACGACGTACACCAGGCAGCGCCGGCGTAGGGAAAAATGGCGTTTGGGCGTCCCAAAATGGGGCAAGTCAGGCTGTGGCAAAAAAATCGTCTTAACCCGATTTGGCCATTTTTTTTGGGCGCCCAGACGCCATTAACATGACTCCTGTCTTAGCAAAGACAGGAGTCATGCCCCCTTGCCCAATGGCCATGCCCAGGTGACTTTTGTCCCCTGGGCATTGTGATTGGGCATAGTGGCATGTAGGGGGGCACAAATCAGGCGCCCCTATGCCACAATTTTTTTTTTTTTTAAATGCTTACCACAACTTACCTTTTCTTCCCTGGGATGGGTCCCTTCATCCTTGGGTGTCCTCCTGGGGTGGGCAAGGGTGGCAGGGGGTGTCCCTGGGGGCAGGGGAGGGCACCTCTGGGCTCATTCTGAGCCCACAGGTCCCTTAACGCCTGCCCTGACCCAGGTGTTAAAAAGAGGCGCAAATGCAGGGTTTTTTGCCCCGCCCACTCCCGGGCGTCATTTTTGCCCGGGAGTATAAATACCACGCACATGCCTGGGAGTCATTTTTTAAGATGGGAACGCCTACCTTGCATATCATTAACGCAAGGAAGGTGTTCACGCAAAAAAATGACGCTAACTCCATGAACTTTGGCGCTAGACGCGTCTAACGCCAAAGTATAAATATGGAGTTAGTTTTGCGTCGTAATTGCATCAAAAAAAACGACGCAATTTCAGCGCAAACGGAGTATAAATATGCCCCATGGTATACTGCTGTCTAAACATGCAATAGTGCTGCCCTTAGTAGAGTTCTGGTAATTTGTGTCATCCTTGTCATCATGATGCTTGCCCCAGCTTTATCCTTGCTTGAGAACAATTGTAAAACATCAATGGCATATTTGAGTATCAATAGAATAATGGTGCTCTGACCCAGTATAGTTTTCGTACTGACATAACAGTGGTAGTTCTTTTACATGTTGTGCACATCTAGGTTTTGGCATATTTTCTGCATTTCTGGCATGCTAATACCCATTAAGTTTGCCCTGGCATAATTGTGGTAATACATAGCCTATAGTAAGCATCAATCACATGAGGTGATAATTCTTGATATATGGTGTGCATTCATGGCATAATGGTGCAAGATAAAGTTTGAAATGGCATAATAGTGGTAAGTTCTGGACATTGTGGGCATCCATAGAACACTTTTTCTTATCACTTTGATAATGCTGACCCTGACATAAAGTACTAGTTGCTAGCTTATTGTGTATATCCATGGCATGTTGATGCACATCCTAGCTCTGTGCTTTTCCTGGCATTATGGTGGTCATTAATGGCATATTTTGCTCTCCCTGGTAAGAAGATGGTGACCTCTGGATAAAGCTTGTGCTATCTTAATGGAGGTCATTTATGAATAATTGTGAGGGTTTATAATAATGCTGTTTATGCTAGACAAAAGCTTGCCATTACATAATACCAGTAATTCTTAGGCCCATATTTATACTCTGTTTGCCAGGATTTGCGTCATTTTTTTTACGCAAATTTGGCGCAAACTTAACTCCAAATTTATAATATGGCGCTAGACCCGTCCAGCGCCAAAGTTATGGAGCTTGAGTCATTCTTTGTACGTGAAAACCTACCTTGCGCTAATGACATGCAAGATAGGCGTTCCCATACAAAAAATTACTCTAAGGCATGTGCGCCTTATTTATCCTCTGGCATCAAAGTGATGCACAGGAGAAGGCGGGCCTTAAAGCATGCCATTTGCGCTGTTTTTTATCACCTAGGTCAGGGCAGGCGTTAAGGGACCTGTGGGCTCTTTTCCCTGGTGGGAGACCATGGAAGCAGTCCACAGGTGCCCTTCCCTGCACCCAGGGACACCCCCTGCCACCCCTTGAGGACACCAATGGATGGGGGTACCCATCCATGGTGAGTGCAGGTAAGTATATATATGTATTTTTTTTAGAGTGGCATAGGGGGGCCTAACGTGGGCCCCCCTACATGCCACTGTGCCCAATGGCCATGCCCAGGCCAGAAGTCCCCTGGGCATGGCCATTGGGGAGGGGGGCATGACTCCTGTCTTTGCTAAGACAGGAGTCATTTCTATGGGGTTGTGCGTCAAAAAATGGTGCAAGTCAGGTTGGAGCCAATATTTTTGACTCTAACCTGATTTGCAACATTCTTTCACGCACAACCCCTTGGCTTCCCTTTGCCTCCGCTGCCCAGTTTGAGTCATTTATTTTGACGCAAAGCAGGCCGCAGCGCCAGCTAACGTCACTCCATAAATAAGGCACCTGGCTGGCGCGTTGGAATGGCATAGGTTTTTATGCAAATCAGGATTTATGTCATTTTCCGGCTCCACCTACCAGCCTTGCGCCATTTTTGCCCTGTTGGATAAATATGGTGTACGGGTGTGTAAGTCATTTTTTGGACGGGAACGCCTACCTTGCTTGTCATTAACGCAAGGCGGTTTCACACATCCAGAAAATGACTTACACTGAGAAATCTTGACATTAGCGGGGTTTAACGTCAAAGTATAAATATGGTCTTAGTTCTGCGCCGAATTTGCGTAAAAGAAAAATGACGCAAATCCAGCACAAGCAGAATATAAATATGCCCCTAAGTTTTCCTTTAAAAGTTTTGGAAGCACACTATAGCAAAGCAATTTATTTTTGATAGAGGCATGTAGGTGGGAAGAGATTGAATCCATGTTTTAGGTTCTGGAACAGGTAAGCAAAAGAAAGATGCAGAAACTGTGAAGATTCTCCATGCAGCGCTCAACTTGTGTGTTGCCATGGAAACCTCTTGCGTCTTTTTGTCTATAGAGAACTTCTGGATCAACCACTGAACATACATCTGCTTGGGTGTAACCTTGTATTCAAAAGTCACACCTGCTCTGTGTATTTTTCAGGCATTTCCTAAAGATTTAATAAATGTTTCTAGCACAGCTTCTGTGCCTATGGCACATTGGCAGTTTAAAGTCCTACTGTGCATTTTCCAAACTACCATGGTTGAAAGTTATGCAAAAAAGCATAGTAGAAAAATAATAACAATTCAGTGAAATATGGAAAACCCAAACATTGGGATTTATGTGAGATAACAGTTTGCCTAAAAATACACAGTCCTAATGAAAGCTGATTGGTGTTTGAGGCATCACCAAAGAAAAGACACAATTATATACAGGCAAGCCCACTTTAAATTGTAGGATAACTTTAAGAACGCCTAGCTTTCAATGATTTATTTTTGCATCTTTATTGACATTGATATTCTGTGTCCCTAAGACAAAGGAGAGCATCCCTCTTATAGTGCAACATCAGGATGTACAAAGGTTGCAGTATTGCTTTGGGGAGCTGCACATACACCAATTTGCTGGGGTTGGGTGTCATGGGCAAAAATGCACCCCTGACCATGGCACCGGTAATTTGCGGATCATTCATTGCCGTTGATATTATTCAGTGTACTTCAAAGCCTTTTAATGATGGAATGACGCCTGGGAGAACTGATGTTATATGTCTAGCTTAAAGCACAGTTTAGAACACTAACATACAAGTCACAGTCTCACAAAGTCACTGGAGCCCAGCTCACTGCCAGCCTCAAAGCAACACCCACCAAGCCGACGACGACGCCACCACTATCTCACACAACCTCCACGCATGGATCACTGACTGCGCCTTACCCCCCTCAAGACACGCCACTACAGAAGCACAGCCAAGAAAGCAAACTGGTTCCCCCTGCACTCAAAGAATCAAAACAGGTCTGCAGATGTCTGGAGAGGAAGTGGCGCACCGATAAGACCCCTGAAAATCATGAAACCTTCTAGAACGTCATCAAACATCACCACCAGCTCATTAGGACCACAGAAAGACTCACCCTCCATCAACGCTTCAACAAAAATGCCCACAACAGCAAGGAATTTTTCACCGTCATGAAAGAGTTCACCAACACAAACTCTATCTCCACCGACATCCCCAGTCACAACAACTCTGCGAAAACCTTGCCAGCTACTTTCATCACAAGATCGCAGACATTTACGAAAGCTTCACCACCCAGAGCCCCCCACGACTCTCTCCACCAGCCCGCTGACCGGAGCGTCACCACACACCCCCACCCTCCTCCACTGGAACAACATCACCGCATCCACTCATGAGCTCCCACTGACCCCTGCCCCTACCACATCTTCAACACAGCCAGCAACATCATCACACCCAAACTCTGGCATACCATCAACCGTTCCTTCTAAACTTCCACCTTCCCAGAGAGTTGGAAAAACTCTGAGATCAAACCTCTACTGAAGAAACCCACCACCGACCCGACAGACCTCACAAACTATGGGCCCATCGCCCTGCTCCCCTTTCCTGCCAAAGTCATTGAGAAGGCAGTCAACAAACAACTCACCACTTTCCTGGAAACCAACAACATCCTGGACCCCTCTCAGTCTGGATTCAGAAGCAACCATAGCACCAAGACCGCCCTCCTCACTGCCACAGACGACATCTGCACCCTCCTCGACTGAAGCAAAATCGTTGCCCTCATCCTCCTGGACCTCAGTCTCACATGACACACTACCTACCCGCCTCAATGACGTCGGCATCCTAGACTCAGCACTGCAATGGCTCTCTTCATTCCTCTCTGGCAGAACACAGAGGGTCCGACTCCCCTCTTTCTCTCAGAAGCCACCAAGATCAGCTGCGGCATCCCCCAAGGATCCTCGGTGAGCCCAACCCTCTTCAACCTTTACATGACCCCACTAGCCACCATCGTAAGAAGCCACGCACTCAACATCGTCTCCAATGCCGACAACACCCAGCTGATAGTTTCCCTCACCAACAACCTGGCCACAGCCAAAAACAATTCCCACAAAGGAATGAAAGCTGTTACTGCCTGGATGAAAGATAGCTGCCTCAAACTAAACTCGGACAAAACAGAAGTCCTCATCCTCGGCTCTACACCCTCCGCCAGGAATGAATCCTGGTGGCCCTCGGAAACGCTCCCTCCCCCACTGACCACGCCACTGACTTCTTTTCTTACTTTAATGAAATAGCAGCCAAGAAAAAGTACAAATCCCAGAAACCATGGGAGAAAACTACCACATTACATCATAATGGAATAACCAATAGCACATTACATCATAATGGAATAACCAATAGCACGTTGAGTATGGGCATAACTATCTTGACTGAGAACAGGAAGCCCTCTTTTCTTGCGAGAGTCAGTCAGAAGAAGATTCAGAGAGCCAAATAAGAACTATGTACAAAGTCAATAAAGCGGGTAAGAGATCCTTAAAGGAGTCCATCAGAAGCGAAGAAGGAAAAACTGGCCACTAGGAACTTTGGTGCAGAGAAGTCGGATAAGATAAAACTGGATGTTGATTAACTGGATGTAGCTGAGCTTGTTGAAGGCAGAGGAACGGCAGAAAATACAACAGGGAGGGTTAATGTAACTGCGGTGAGATAATACTCACCTACGTGTCTTTAATAAAATCTAGCCCTTCAGACACCAAGGCTAGGAAAATCACAATTTTATACAAGACTGGAGGCTCTTATTATGCTTGTTCAAAGCAAGGACATAACATTGTCCAGAGGATGATCAAGAGGTTTACAATAAAAAGTTCTAAACATGTTAATGTTTGACCAATCTGCAGATCTGAGAAAAGCATGTAAACCAGCCCCTGCCCAAAAAGTTCAAGAGGCCGGGGCCCCGCTCACCGAATGGGCACCAAAGGAAAGGGTAGAAAAAACAGCCAGGGACATGAGCCATCTAACCCAGCGGGCCAAAGCAGGAGCGGACACAGGCTTGTGGGGTTTCTGAAAGGAAATAAGCAGTTGGGAAGAGGAGATACTTCTGAGATCTGCAGTTCGAGAAACGTATGTCTTTAAACAATTATCAACACACAACTTAGGTTGACAGGAGAAAAAAGGGTAATGTACAGATGATAAATTAGTCTTAGTATGCCTATTGACCTGGAAATAAACACCTTAAGAGGAATATCAAAAGGAGGAAACATCCAGAGCCTTAACATCAGATACACACTTGATAGAAACTAAACACAAAAGCATTGTCAATTTGGCAGGCAAATGTTTGTGTGATAAGTCAACATTATCTGGCCATGCAATAAAAAGGCAAAGTACAGCATTAACATCCCACATAACATTGTATTTAGGAGCTGGAGGCTTAGCAAAACATACTCTCTTTAAAAGTCAACAAACCAACGGGTGTTCACCAATAAGTCTTCCATCCACTCTGACATGTTCTGAAGAGATTGCAGATCTGTAAGTATTAATGGTATGATAAGCCCTACCCTGAGATGCCAGGGAAGCACGAAAATTTACCACCAAGGTCACATCTGCTGAAAGGGGATCTAAATCCCTGTCCAAACACCAGCTACACCAGACCAACCAGGCTGACCTGTAGACCTTTGTTGTGCCCGGAGCCCAGGACTGTTGGATAATCTAAACAGCCTCTTCTGAACTACCTGGGGTTGTCCAGGAAGCCCCAAAACTCTCCAAGCTATGAGATGCAGGGAGTTCTCTAAAACCAGACTGTGAGAAAGACCCTGAGGGTTCAAGAGCAGATCGGGAAAAGGAGGAATCGATACTGGGAAATCTGAGGCTAGCTCTAATAGGGTTGGGTACCAAGGCTGGGACTGCCAAAATGGAGTGACCAGGACCAAGGATGATTGTTGTCTGAAAACTTGAGCCAGAACCTGGGCAATGAGGAGAAAAGGAGGAAACGCATAGAGAAGGAAATGAGGCCATGACTGACTGATAGCATCTGTGGCAACCACTAGTGAATCTGGCCTTCAACTGAAGAAGGAAGGGAGCCAAAGAGGTCTATTGACATGGCGCCAAAGATGGAAGAAAGATGATTGAAAATGGAGGGATGAAGGCACTAATTGCTTGAGTCTTAAATATACCTGGAAAACCAGTTGGCCACCACATTCAGCTTGCCTGGGAGATATTCCACCTTGACTGGGAGACAGAATTCTCACAGGCTCCTTGCCAGTAAAGCCAGAGGTTTGGATCTTGTGCCGCCCAGATGGTTTATGTACCTGACTGCAGACAGTTTGTCCATCCTCAGCAGAACTGTGCACTTTACTCTGTCTTTTATAAAGCACTGGCTGGCAAAGGAACCTGCAAGCATCTCTAAACAATTGATGAGCAGTGTTGACTCCTGAATGGACCATGAATCTCCAGTCGAGAGATGACCACATCTTGTGCCCCAACCTGTCAGACTTGCATCTGACTCTAAGACAAGATCTGGGGCGGCAGAGAAAATCGTTCTCCCGTTCCAAGCATCTAAGTGACTGAGCCACTAAAGAAGTTCTTCTCTGGATTCGGAATCCAGAATGATTGGGTCTGGGTAAGCTAGACCCTTGCAAAGGTGACAGATTTTTTTGTCTTTGCAGAGCTCTGCAATGAAGAGGCCCTGGAAAAATGGCCTGAATCGAAACGAGCTATAGATCTCAGGGAACAGAGAGGGATAGATAAAACATGGCATATTTCCTTCTTTGTCAAATCCACCTTCTGTTGAGGTTGTTGAAGAATTGAATCGACTGTATTTACTATAAACCCCAGAAATTTGAGTCGTTGTGCGGGGACGAGGATTGACTTTTGAGGGTTTATGAGGAAACCCAGACTTAATAAAAGGCCTTGACAAAGATCCAGATGAGTAAAGCAAGATCTGTCCTGAGCCATAATAAGAAAATCCTGAAGGGTCGAAAGAGACCCTTTCTATAGCTTGCTTCATTAATAAAGCCTGCACCTCCTCCTGAATCAGAAGAAATTGATCCTGCAAAAAATTAAGAGATTGAGGAAGATGAGTCTGAAAAGACAGTTGATATAACTCTATGTAATAGCCCTGGACAGTTTGAATAACCCAAGGATCCGAAGTCAGAAATAACCAAGCATTTAAACAATTTCCCAGTCCGCCTCCTAAGGGAGGAAGGCCAGAACTGGAAATTCTTACCTGAGAGTTGGTCTACCTTGGATGTAAATCCCCTGCTGCGGGCTCCATTGAAACGTCGGGGATAGAACTGGGGCTTATAACTTTGGTAGAAATCCTGCTGGGAACTTTGATTGAAGGAGCCTCTGCTGAGGGATTGCCCTCTTGATGTATAACGGCCGACAAATTGATCCCTTCCTTTGCCGGCCCTGCCAAAAACCCACTGGGAAAAAAATATTTTCATTGAAGACTGTGCCTTGTCAATAGAAGCAAAGGTAGAAACATATCTACTCATTTCTTATGAAGAGAAGACCTTCTGGTTGCCAAAGAACTGAGTTTCGGGTCAATCTTTAAAAGGAGGCTTTTGCGTAGTTCTTGGGAGATGTAGGCATTAGCGTTAACCAACATGCAGATTGCTCTCGGCGCCCAATTCGAAAGAGCCTCAGAGTCCACTTGGCTCCCCTCCATCCTTGCCTCCTCACCCAAATCCAAAATCCTAGTTAAAGGGCCAACTAGGTCCAGACGTCTGTCCTGGCAATTAGACTAGGCTCTATCGACCCCTTTCTTGGGATCTTTCCCAAACTTAGTAAGAATAGCAACATGTTGGGATTGATAGTGCGTTTATCAGCTACCTTGAAAGGAAGGGATAGTCTTGGGCACTCTTATTTCAATTTGCTTCTAGAGGATCTATACAAAGCATGTCTCAAATAAGCGATACATAGTCAGAGACAGGGTCAGAAGGGAACCACTCAGAAGAGTTAGGGTGGTGAATCGATGTATGTTCAAACATGAGTTCCCCAAAATGGTCAACCAGATCATCAGACAATAAATGGGTGAAAATACACTAGGAGACATTTTCCACCTTTTCCCCAAAGGCCCATGATCAGAGATGTGTGAGAGATATGTGAACGGGTTGTAACATCATCTAAAATATCATCCCCATCAGTGTCTCTTAGGTTAAGGATGTTAAGAGGGGAGGAAGGGAGCCCCGAAGGATCAGCCTCTTGGGTGGGAGGCCCAAATTTAATAGAAACGCTTTGGAAGGCACATAGGAGGGTGCTGCACATTTCATTCCTTTTTTAGAAGGAACATTGTCAGAGGCCTGTAACATTGTAGATAATAAGGCTTCTAAGTTTTTTGAAATGTCAAGAATAGATACCGAAATGGCATGTTGAACAGAGTCTTTGATAAAGGATTTTAAATTATCCTTCAAAGACTGGGCCTGTTCGTACCCAGACATAGTTAAAAATAAAGAGAAAAAATATTTTAAATCACACTAACCAAAAATTATTCAAAATAAAGAAAACTAGACTGAAAACGAAGAAAATAACAAAAACAGACTTCCCAAAGAGAAAACCTGACAAGCAAGGGTTAACTCTGAGGATAAATCCCAAGGGGGCTGGAGAGTGCGTGTTCAGAGGTGAAACCACCCGAACAGAGGGCACCGGTTGGAAAAGCTCTCACCGCTTGAGCAGACACGCGGCAATGAAGACAGAAGGGCCTTAAAACTGCCGGAAAAATCAACTGAGCAGAAGGCCCAGAGCAAGGAATGCACGAGCACTCGAAATAAACTGCACACCGGAACCCAGACGAGGCGAGAGGGCCTCAGAACCAGAAATACGAAGGTGAACAAACAATCGGGAAAGAAGTGTGAAGAGCACGAGACTCGCGAAGAAAGCGGTAAGAGAAAGTATACAATATCGATGAATAAACAATGCAAACATATTACAATAATGAAATAAAATATGTTAGAGATATTAAATGGCGAGCAGAATACTTATCTTGACTGCGACCAGCAAGAAAAGAGGGCTTGTTGCTCTCAGTCAAGTTAGTTATGCCCATACTTGACGTTCTATTGGTTATTCCATTATGATGTAATGTGGTAGTTTTCTCCCAGGGTTTCTGGGACTCGTAGTTTTTCTTGGTTGCTATTTTCTTAAAGAAAAGATTGCATAAACTGAGCCTCCGATCTTGTAATAAAATCTGAATAAACCGTGCCTGAAGTCTGAATCTAACTTTTGATTCACCAGCTAAGACATCCCAGTATTACAGTAGTATAACTTCATAACCTGTGGGTCTGTGAAACCTGAGGTACAGCCTGCCTCTATGAGGCTCATGAAAGCAGGAAATTAACAAAAATATTGGCGTGGCCTGGCTTGCCTCAAGTAAATGCTTATGATTAGCCATTTGTCAACAGACAAAAAACTGAGAGCAAACACAGCAAGCCTCTGAAGACTGGAAAATAAAGTAATGATTAAAAATATAGCACAACCATTCTTCACTATTATTATCTAAATTACTATGCTTCCCGACTCCCTATTTCAAAGAAATTCGTGCAAGGCGATGAATGCTCTCTTGATAGGAGGTTTTAAAATATTGTATTGTATTTCCATGGAGTATTGTTTATCTGCAGAACATGAACACGTGTGTACAATTATGCTCTTTTAAAGATCCACATGGTTTTACATGTTGTATTTTTCCATGACTCAGCTCAGTGATTGATTCGGCAGTTCTCTGTACACAAAAGGACGCAAGAGGTTTCCATGGCAACGGACCAGGTGAGCGATGCACGGAGCATCTTTTCAGTTTTTGCATTTTTCTTCTGCAGCTTCTTTCAGGTTCCCAATGAACACTATAAGTGCACAGTGAAATATCTCCGCTGAATCGCGGACACGGAGAGTGGGGAATTAAATAACTGAGCTGGCAAAGTTAGTGATATCTGGGTTATTAAGTGTGTAGTTTAGGTAACGTTTGTTCTGTCCAAGTTACCTTTACCATAATGCAAAGTAAACCACTTGTTCTGCAATTGATATATTTTATATTCTTATAACGAAAGGCAGAACAGTAGGGTATGTTTAATGACATCAGATAGCTGGATTGTCTGACCATGGCACTCTGCATGAAACATGCGTTTTAAGCAGGTGACTAAGGGCCAGATGTAGCAAAGGATTTGCGCGTCGCAAACGGCGAAAATCGCCGTTTGCGAGGCGCAAATGCCTCTTTGCTATGCAGAAATGCATATTGCGAGTCAGGACCGACTCGCAATATGCATTTCAGAATCGCAAATAGGAAGGGGTGTTCCCTTCCTATTTGCGATTCGGAGTGGCATATGCGGTCACAAAGGGTGTCGCAGTTACCATCCACTTCAAGTGGATGGTAACCCACTCGCAAATTGGAAGGGGCCCCCATGGGACCCCTTCCCCTTTGCGAATGGACTCAATACTATTTTTTCAGGGCAGGTAGTGGTCCAAAGGACCACTACCTGCCCGGAAAAAATACCGAAACTAAAGGTTTTGGTTTTTTGTTAAGTGCAGCTCGTTTTCCTTTAAGGAAAACGGGCTACACTTAAAAACAAAAACTGCTTTATTGAGAAAGCAGTCACGAACATGGAGGTCTGCTGACGACAGCAGGCCTCCATGTTTGCGAGTGCCTAGACTCGCTATGGGGCCGCAATGTGCGACCCACCTCATTAATATTAATGAGGTGGGTCATTGCGACCCCATAGCGACTCGCAGACGGTGTCTGAGACACCGTACTGCATACCAATGTGCGAGTTGCAAATTGCGAGTCGCATAGACTCGCAATTTGCAACTCGCAAATTTTCTTTTTGCTACATCTGGCCCAAGATCTTTAATGGTTTTAGTTACATTTATTTTAATTAAGAATGGGGAAAAAATAACCTTCTAGGGTTTGAGCTGGAAGCATTTACACATACTTTGCGTTTAAATGAAGAATCCCATTTGAGGGCCCCATTCACAAAACTACAGCATTGGCAAAATCAACACGTCTGTCATTTATGTGCTAACTCATGGAGAAAGCATTTGTTTATGCCTGTATTTGAAAATACCAGCTCTTTAAAAACAGACTTTTTGGCTTTAGCAAGTTTTTTTTTTTTACCGGAAAACATACATGGAAAAACAATTGATAAACAACAGATGTAGGTATCTATGGGGATATTCATGCAGGGAAGTAAACATACATGCAAAGTAAATAGGAAGGACGCACAGGTTAAAGAACAATGGGCAAAACAGACAATGAAAATATGCACAGGAGTTCTAATAAATCTATAAAAATGGGCTAACTGAAAGAACAGACCTGTTTGTTCTGTATAATATACATAATTGGGAGGCATTTTTATGTGTGGGGTTGCATCGCTCTTGCACTACGCAATGTGGTGCATGCATAACGCCAGCCCAAAATGTGATTTATGAAGCCACGCAAGGCCACTTTGCGTGGCCCTAAGTGGCTTCATACATATGGAGTACAGCAATGCAGAGCAAATCGCTTCTTTGCGATACTTTGCCACAAGGATGCGTTCTATGGGTTTTACATAGCTGTTCCCATGCAACATCCATCAATTTTTGCGCATTCCCAGATTTACCAGAAGTTGCAGACCTGGGAATTTGTCAAAATGCTACGCCTTCCCAGGTGAGGAGTAACGAGGAGAGATATCTGTATTTCTCCCTTTTTTTCTTTTTCAAAGTGTGCTGCATTCCGCAGCATGCATAGAAAGAGAAAAATGCCTTAGGGGGTTTCATTTTGAGCAAGAAGGTGTCCCTTCCTGCACAAAAACAATCCTCCTTACAACTCAGGCACCATTGCACCATAGTGCAAGGGTGCCTGCATTGGCGCTAGGCAGCCAACATGATGCCTGTAGGGACAAAGTCAGAAATGTACCTTATTCCTATAAATATAGTGCATTCCATCACGCAGTGCAGTGCAGCAAGATGACTGGCTGCGCTGCTTGACTTGGCCATAAATATGGCCTTTAACATAAAATAATTGGGTAATGACATAAAAAGTAGGCCTTCATTAATTGCAGGGCAAGAACTCCATAGGAGGCGCGAAGATCCACAAAATAGACAACAGTATGAGATGAAAGGGAAATCGTTCTATGGGTGGAGCCAAGCCCAGGCTATGTATATTGAAAGAATTGGCATCACCTTGCCCTACGTGGACATGTGTAATGTAATGGAATTCCTTTTGTTGTGTTTCTGTGTTTTAATGTGTGCAGTCCTTCTTTGTTAATTTACTTCTCCAGGGCTTTAAAATATGGTTTATTATGGAATGTTTACATATGCATTAGCAGGATGTATCTAATGAATTTGTAAAAAAAACTCCTTGATTGATTAAATTTAATTCTCCGTGAAAAGTAATTGTTTCATTGATGTACAAGTAATTTTGTGTTGAAGTTACCCTACAGTATTCCACTTCCTCTGTTTTATAGTTTGCTGCCCAGGTCTTCATTAGGTTAGATGACAAACCCTTTATCTCTTGACACTGTGGCATTGGAGCCAAGCTATACTAGGCTGATGAGCCCTTTTCAGAGCGAAACCGGTCCTAGGTTACTTGTGTTCTGGTTTAGGGAGGACCTGAAATGGTAGTTTGGGTTAAATTGTTTGCACGTGGAGCTAGGTGAAGGTTGGGTGGAAACTAAGGTGGCATGATGAGCAAAGGAACAATGGGTTGGGATGCTACCCCGAGCGATTGCCAGTGGTTAGAGAATTTGCAAGCATTTCTCCATCACCTTTTGTGTGCTTGATGTATCACTCTACATGGCAAGGACATGCCTGTTCTCACTGTGTCATTGGAGCCAAGCTGTACCTGGATGATAAGCCCCTATCAGGAAAAAAACACTGACCTAGGTTGCTTGTGTTCTGGTTTAGTGAGTATCTGGTCTGGCAGTTTGGGCTGGACTTTTCACATGTGGAACTGGGTCATGGCTGATTTGGAGATGACTAAGTCCAAACTAAGGTGCCATTGTGAACAAAGGAACGATGGGTTGGGATGTGCTACCTCAAGCGATTGCTAGTGGTTAGACAAATTGCAGGCATTTCTCTCATCACCTTATGTGTGTTTGATGTTTCACTCTAAGTGACAAGAGTATGCCACAATTGGTCCCTGTGCTCACTGTGCCCTGGGAGCCAAGCTATACCTGGCTGATAAGCTTCCATCAGGGCAAAACCGGTTGTAGGTCACTTGTATTATGGTTTGGTGATGAACTGCTTAGCACTTAGGCTGGGTTGTTCCCATGAGGATTGCCTGAAGGCTTATTTCCATGTGGCTGGTTCCAAACTGAGGTGACATGGTGAGCAAAGGAACAATGGGTTGGTATGCTACACCAACACGACTGCCAAAGGTTAGACACTTTTTGTGCATTTGTCAGTAGTATATCACACCCCTCCAAGCCTTCTTTGCTTCCCTTTATAACCTGTGACTGCTGTGAATCTTTTTATGTGTAGTACTGAAACATTCCAACACACTCTTACATGGTAAGCATAGTGAACAAATAGAATATTTCTGACATCTGCTGCTGTTTTAATTCAAATTGAACACTTTCTTCTGAGATGCTTTGATTTACAAAAAGCACCCATGTCACCAAAAAGTAAGGAACTTTTTATCTGCTAACTGTGAAACTTTTAGTTTTTGAGAACTGACCAATACACACCTCAGAAAAATGCATCAAGATACGCTTCCATCCATTGATGCAAACATTTCAATGGAACTCCTATGGAACTCCCACAAAACAGTCTTACAAACACTCAGGAGTCGACTGCAAGAAACTATGGTGGTCATAATGACATTGGCTGTGACTGTTAAAGTGGCAGTAATACTGCCAACAGGCTGGTGGTAATTACCACCAAATTAAGACCATGGTGGTGAGAACTCCCATAGACAGCCAATGTACCACACCATCCACCAGGGCGTTAACACCACGCACCACGGCAGTAGCCACCAACAGCCAGGCGAAAGAGAAGGTACCACCCACCATATCATAACACTGCAATCTGCCATGATTTATGGGGCAGTACCAACGCCATCAAAAGCTAGGCAGAAACACATAACAGAAGACCAAAGACTCACCAACAGAGACACAGAGAAGATCAATGCTGCCATGGAACCGGAACTTCAAGTCTTCCCGATGCTCTTCTAAGCCATGCTCCACCTGGAACACCAACACCGACGAAGACGACGACAGTGAGTACAGTCGCCTAGCACACAAGGGAGGGAGGGAGGAAAAGGAGAGTGACACACACACGTACAACACACACCATTCACACACACACCATACACACAACCAGCAGCAAATGAAAACCAATGGCACAGGACACACTTCATAATAATGCAAGGACTACAGAAAGGCAGTACTGAGAATATATTGAATGGGAACAGGTACCGTATGAACCAATTGGATAATAAAGAGATATTTACAATTGTCCAGAAAGGGCCAATGCCCAGTCCAAAGTACAAAGGGCCCACATGGCCACAGGGCACAGTCCAGGGCCCAACTTGTTTCCTGACAACATCTGCACAGAACTGTTCAGGTACATCATTTTGGAAGTGGGCAGGTACCTCAGGGGGAGGGAGGTGGGGGGCACCTCAGCTGAAGTCGGGAACTTGCGCACTGGTTCTGGAGGGGGCTCCATGCCCATTATCCTTTGCTGGAGAGTGCAAGGTCACAGTCTCCCAAGTGGAGAACTCGCCCACTGGTTCTGGAGGGGGCTCCATGCCCATTACTCATTGCTAGGGAGTGCAAGGTCGCAGTCTCTGAGGTGGGGCATTTGCCCACTGATTCTCGGGGGGGCTTTATGGCCATTACTCATTGCTGGGAAGTGTAAGGTCACAGTCTCTCAGGTGGGGTATTTGCCCACTGGTTCTGGAGGGGGCTTCATGCCCATTGCTCTTTGCTGGGGAGTGCAAGGTCACAGTCTCTCAGGTGGGGCATTTGCCCACTGGTTCTGGAGAGAGCTCCATGCCCATTACTCATTGCTGGGGAGTGCAAGGTCACAGACTCTCAGGTGGGGTATTTGCCCACTGGTTCTGGAGGGGGCTCCATGCCCATTACTCATTGTTGAGAAGTGCAAGGTCACAGTCTCTCAGGTGAGGTATTTCCTCACTGGTTCTGGAGGGGACTCCTTGTACAGCAGTCCCTGGAGGGTGGCCTACATGCCCTTTGCTGGAGCTGAGGGCTGCATTGTCTCAGCTGGAGGTGAGGGCTCCGTGACCACTGGTGATGGTGTTGGTACCCTGCCAGCCTCTGCTGGAGGTGAGGGCTGCTGTGTCTCAGCTGGGGAAGGTGTCTCTTGGGAAGCCTCTGCAGGAGGTGAGGGTTGCTGTGTCTTAGCTGGGGAAGGTCCCTCCTGGGCAGCCTCGGCCAGAGGTGAAGGCTGCTGTGTCTCAGCAGGGGATGGGGACCCCGTGCCCACTGGTGGTGGTGGTGTTGGTACTCTGCCAGCCTCTGCAGGAGGTGAGGGGTGCAATGTCTCTGCAGGGGAAAGGGCCTCCTGGGCAGCCTCTGTTGGAGGTGAGGGCTGCAGTGTCTCAGCGGGAGGTGAGGGCTTCAACCTTTTCCTGGCTGGAGGTGAGGGCTTCCTCCCTTTCCTGACTGGAAGTGAGGGTTTCTTCCCTTTCCTGGCTGGTGGAGTGGGATCCTTCCCCTTCCTAGCTGGTGGAGTGGGATCCTTCACTGTCTTGCCTCCACGACCAGGAGGTGCCCCCACTGTCCCCGTGGACTGTTTGGCTGAGGTGCTGGGCTGGGTCATTGGGACCCTGTTCTTATGGGCAGGACAGGGTAGTGGGAGAGAAGAGGTCAAGTTGGGCAAGGAAACGCTTCTTAGGGATGATGGCGGGATGAGGGAGGAAGAATGGGAGTGGTGGTTGAGGGAGTGGTTGTTGAAGGTGTACGTCTGGTGGACTTGGGTGCAGGTGCATGGGCACTGTGCTGATGTGAGGTGGATGGCTGTTGCCTGTCTGAGTGCCTGTGTTTGTGTCCTTTAGGAGGGGGGACAGAAAGGGTGGGAGAGGACACAGGGGACATGTGGAAGGATGTTGTTGAGTTGTCTGCTAGTGAGGTGTGTGTGCTGCTTGGTGTGGTGATGCTGGTGGTGGATGTTGCAGCAGTACATGCAAGTGTGAGGGTGGATGTGACTGTGAGGGAGGTGGAGGAGGGGGAGACAGTGGAGGCAGTGGATGTGGTTGTGTGTGCAACTGTCTGTTGTTTGTGTGAGTGCCTGTGGACTGAAGTGTGGTGCCTGTGTTTGTCTGTGCCACTCTTGTCTGATGTCTTCTGTGCATGCTCGTCTGTATGTGTGCATGGGATGGGTGGGGTTCAGGAGACTGGGACTGGGAAGTGGTAGTTGGAGGATGGGCGGTAGGAATAGGGACAATGGTTGCCATCAGAGAGGAGGCCAGAGCCTGAATCGATCTCTGTTGGTCTGCCAGTCTACCATGGATGCCCTCCAGGAAACCATTGCATTGCTGCATCGGGGATACCAGCCCCTGGATAGCATTCACAATGGTTAAGCACCTACAGAGATGGATCTCAGGAGGTCAATAGCTCTCTCACTCAGGGTAGCAGGGCTCAATGGGGCAGGGTCTGAGGTGCCTTCGGCGAAGAAGATGCCCACTCTCCTGGGTGAGTGGGTACAGGCAACTCACAGGGAGCTCCCATCGGAGGAGGAATCAGAGTCTGTGTTGTCACCTCCTGTCTCCGCTGTGGTGCTCCCCTTGCCCTCCTTTCCACTGGTTCCCTCGGCGTCAGTGGACTCTGCCTCCTGGGTCCTCTGGGATGCAGCTCCCTCTGTCGCCAGTGCCCCTGCTCCTCCGCCAGATGATGCTAATGCACACATGAACAGGATGACAGAAGGAGAAAGGGGGGGAGGGAGAGATAGGGAGCACTGGGTCAATTACAGCACCAACACCACAGTTGGCATACACAGTGCCGTCACACACAGGGATTAGGATTGAGCACTATGCATTGCACTGACATTCAATTGGCTAGATGCCACAGCAAGATGAGGGCCAATCACCACCAACTGCACCTCTCCTGGGACCCACTAATCCCTGTCTGACATGGAATGCAACCTAGGTAGGTTAGCTGGATTTGCTCTACACCCATTACGCTTGAGCTGGATCATGCTACAATGTCTGACCTGGCATTAAGGGGCACTCACTAACTCACACGCACCACCCATGCCACCCATGCAACCTACCAATTATTGTTGTAACGCACACTGTACTCACCCCCTTGTGGCTGCTGTGATGCCCTCAAGCCCCCATCCAGATCTGGGTAGGTCACCGTTAGTATGCGGGCCATCAGGGGGTCAGGTTCTGACAGGCACCCCTTCCTCAATGGGAGGCCATCCCCAGCTGGGCCATTGCGGTCTTCCGTGCCCAGCGTCTCCGATCCTCCCACCTTTTCCGACAGTAGGTGCTCCGCTGCCGTAGACCCCCAGGGTCCACACGCCCTTGGCGATGGGACACCACAATCCCTTCTTTTGATAGGTGCTGACCTGCAGAGGTGATACATATGAAAGGACACCATTACACATTCAATTTAGCCTGTCACACATATGGCCCACCAATCCCGTTTCCATCTCCATTGGCACACTTATCACCTGGTGCCCACAATGTACACTCCCTCCCCGATGACACAATGCTTGCAGAAATCTCCATGCATCCTTCCCACATGCATCGTGCCCAAGGTGTACTCACCTGTTCCTCTCAAGGCTGTCCCATCCATTGCCAGGAAGATGGAGCTATGGAGGAGGATCGTGGACAGGGTGAACGCCGTGGGACAGCATCCAAGAACAGTGGACGACATCAGGAAGAGGTAGATGGGAAGGTAAGTTCAGTGGCAGCAAGGCACCAGCTCGCCATCCAGAGGACTGGCGGTGGACCACCACCTCATCCCCCACAGCTCACACCATGGGAGGAGCAAGTCTTGGCAATAGTGCATCCCGAGGGACTCACTGGAGTAGCCGGAGGAATGGACCTGCCACTGCAGTGTCTGTGTGTGCAGTTTTAACTGTACATTCGACTTGGAAAGTTGACCCACTTTCCAGGCATAAACCTTCCCTTTTCTTACATATAAGACACCCCTAAGGCAGGCCCTAGGTAGCCCCCAGGGTAGGGTGCAGTGTATAGTTAAGGTGGGACATATAGTAATGTGTGTCATGTGTCCTGACAGTGAAATATTGCTACATTTGTTTTTCACTGTTGCAAGGCCTGTCCCTCTCATAGGTTAACATGGGGGCTACCTTTAAATCTGGTTAAAGTGTAGATTCCCTTTGGAAGCAGAGAGACATGGAGTTTGGGGTCTCTGAGCTCACAATTTAAAAATACATCTTTTAGTAAAGTTGATTTTAAGATTGTGTGTTTGAAAATGCCACATTTAGAAAGTGAACATTTTCTTGCTTAAACCATTTCTGTGACCTGTTTGTGGATTCCAAGTCTGGGTCAGTTTGACAGTTGGGCTGACTGCACCTCTCACTAGACAGTGACACAAAGGGAGCTGGGGTGTAGTCTGCATTTCCTGATGAGCCATCTGTGCTATGGTGGAGGGGAGAAGTGGTCACTCACACTTGAAAGGGCTGTGCCTGCCCTCACACAATGCAGTCTCCAACCCCCTGGTGAGTGTCTGCGGCTTGGCCTGGGAAAGGCAGGATTTCACAATCAAGAGAGACTTTGCTTTGAAGTAGGCCTACTTCAAAGGAGAAGATAGGTATAAGAAGGGCACACAAAACCACAGACTTTGGAACACTTCTGGAAACCAAGAGGAACTTCTGCCTGGGGAAGAGCTGAAGAGCTGGGGAAGAGGAGCTGCCCTGCCTGTGAAAGTGTTTTGTGGAGCTATCCTGCAGTTGCTGCTTCTGCATGTGCAAGAGGACAAAGACTGGACTTTGTGTTGCCTTCCAAGGACTCGATTTAGAGCTTGCCTCCTGTCTTTTAAAGTCTCTAGGACATCAAAGACTTCTCTCTGTCAGCACCTGGAGTCCCTGGAGAGACTCCTACTCTGCCAAGTGTTGCCCATCCAGTTCCTGGGACCCTGAAAGTAAAAGCTGGCATTCCAAGAGTAAGAAATCCACACACAGACTGATGTGTGGGGAAAAGATCGACGCAACTCTGATCTGCGGCCGAAAAATCGACACACCGCCAGCTTCGCGCTAAAAATCGGCACTCACCTGCAATGCGACCGGAAGTTTGACGCCCGCGGCTGGAGATATGGTGCTCAGCATCGCTGACGGAGGCTGGTGAGATGGCAACCCGTGCTGCGTGGTTTTCAGATCATTGTGCGGCTGGATTTCCTATGCAAACACCGCTGGGCGTGTAAAAACGATGCAAGGCCTGCCCGGACCCGAGAGTGCATCGCTCTCCTGCAGAGTGAAGAAATGACACCCTCCGACCCGACTAAAGGAGAAATGACGCAAGGTCTCACTTGTGAGTGAAATCGATGCATCGCAAGCCCTTTTTGACGCACACTAACCTGTGCGGGGTTATTTTTGATGCACCCAAGGTACATTTTCACGTTTAGAGCATTAGCGTTGTGTTTAAAATTACATGAAGACTCTTTTAACATTTTTAGTGATACCTTGACTTGTGTATTGTAGATTTTTTTAGTTTTGGTCTTATTGTGTTTAGATAACTATTTTCTATTTTTCTAAACCTGGTTTGTGTCATTTTGTCAATATTAAATTAAGTTACTCTGTGTGTTGGTAAAAATACTTTACACCTAGCACTCTGAAGTTAAGCCTACTGCTCTGCCAAACTACCAAGGGGGTAAGCAGGGGTTAGCTAAGGGTGATTCTCTTTTACCCTGACTAGAGTGAGGGTCCTTGCTTGGACAGGAGGTAACCTGACTGCCAACCAAAGACCCCATTTCTAAGAATGGAGAACTAACAATCACACAAGAAATAACCAAACACAAACAAAGGTGGCGGGGCAACAGCAAAGGATAGAGGGGAAGCTAGGGATATACAATATGTCACTGGCATGAAGCACAATACACCACTTACATCCATTTAGGTACCCCAGCCAAAGTCAGCGGAGAGGAGGTGCCAGGACTATCCAGTCCCCCAACAGAAAATGCCCAGCCCACTCCCAGTCCACCACAGAGCCTCCTCCATCAGTCCCCAACACCACAGCACCCACCCAATATCCCCACACCTCTGTCCCCAGGACACTTCAATCAGCAGTGTGGCCATCTGTGAAGGGACCCCAGTCCGCACCTCACACCCAAGACAATCAGGGACCTGGGGTCAGTGGCAGCGGGCACACCGTTTAGGGGACAGAGGCCCAGGGGAACAGGGACACTGGGAGGACCGCTGTGCGCCAGGGGGAGGACAGGCCCAGGGAACCGACTCTCCAGGAGGCAGTCACCAATGTCCTGGGGGCTTACTAACAATCCCAGGACAAGATGGGCTAGATCCTTACTAACATGCAGGAGAACAAGTGGCTGCTGGAGGAACGCCATCAGGAGATTTGCTGGCCCTCAACACCACCATGGTCTTCATAGCAGGGGTGCTGACAGATATGGCCAACATCATGAGGGAATGGACAGCATACCAGCGGGCCCCTACCACTAGCCAGTCTACTGACCAGCCCTCCACGTCCGCTGCAGCTAGTGAGCAGGAGACCCTGCCTCAGGACCCACAGGCCATCAGAACCCCTGCTCCTGCAGAAGGTGAACCACCATGCAAACATTCCCTGTGACCCAGACAGAAGCCAGAGACACTTGCCAAGATCAAGACCACCACCAGGGAATGAGACCCTCCTGAATGTCCTCCCTGTGTCCCACCCTGTCACCTTGTCAACTTTCAACTGACTTTGCTCCCCTTCCTATGGTCCCTTGGACACTGGACCTGTGCTACAAACAGACTGGAACAATACCCTAGCCTTTCCTCTACCATCACCCTATTCCATTGCACTTTCCAATCAATTACTTGCACTAAAATAAACACCCTTAAACACAACTTGTGTGATAGTGTTTGATGTGACGAAAATGTGCATTTATGGAAAAAGTCACATCTTGTACAAATGATCTGAACACTATGATAGCATACAAAATAAAATGACCTGTAGCTGTCTGTAGTCATCACATCAGTACACAGTTGTTATATCACCAATATCTGCAAAATGATAAGCCATAGGTGTCAGTAAGTTAAGATGCAAAGGAAGTGAATGCCATCCTGCTACAGCCACACAGAAAACATCAATATTCAAAGGAATGGCCAGGTCCACTGTCTCACCTGTGTGTCATTGGAAGTATTGACCTATATCTGATGTTCTGTTGTCCACATCCTCATCCTCTGCCTCCTCATCCTCACTGTTCTCAGGGTCCACTGCTGCTACAGGGGCATTTCCAGTCTCCTCCTCCTGCAGATAAGGCACATGTCATCTGAGGGCCAGGTTGTATAACATGCAGAATGCTACCACTATCTGGCAGACCTTCTCGGGTGAGTAGCACAAGGATCCACCCTTCAGATGGAGGCATCTGAACCTGGCCTTCAGGAGGCCGAAGGTCCTTTCAGTAATTCTCCTGGTTCGCCCATGTGCATCATTATAACGATTCTCAACCCCTGTCCTGGCAATCCCCACAGGGGTCAGGAGCCACAATAGGTTTGGGTAGCCAGAGTCACCTGCAAGTTCTGAGGGACAAACATTAGCCTTCCACAATGGTATGGGGTTAACACCAGAAGGCATACACTGGCATACATTGGGTGGGGAGTCAGGCTCTCCTATTAGCGACACTCTGTGCCTCTGTAGTTGTGCCATCACATTTGGGATGCTGCTATTCCTCAGGACAAAGACGTCATGCACCAACCCAGGATACTTGGCAGTGACGTGGGAGATGTACTGGTCCACCAGGCACACCATTTGCACATTGAGTGAGTGGAAACTCTTCCGATTCCTGAACACCTGTTCATTCTGGCGGAAGGGGGGGGCCAAACACAATATGTGTACTGTCAATCGCATCAATAATATTGGGTGTATGTCCCATTGCATAGAATCCTGCCTTTACAGTGGCCATATGTTCCACCTGGGGAAAAGCAATGAAGCTGCACATGTGTTTGACCAAGGCAGACAAAACCCTTGCCAGCACAATTGATTGGGGTCCTACCCCAGAATGGACAGCTGTATGGGCCTCCAGACAGGAGAGTACACCTCGGGCACGATGCATGTGACAAGTTTGCATGGAGATATGTGTGCAAGCATTGTGTCATTTGTGGGGGTGGTATGTCTGGTGGTAGTATACATGGTGAGTACTGGTTGATGTGTGTGCCAATGGAGATGGAAATGGGATTTGTGGGCCATATGCATGACAGGCTGGATTGTATGTGTAATGGTGTCCTCCTGTCTGTGTTTCCTCTGCAGATCAGCTCTCATCACAAGAAGGGATTGCGGCGGGCCATTGCCAAGGACATGCGGACCCTGGGGTCTACTGCAGGCGGAGCACCCACTGTCGGAAAAGGTGGGAGGAACTGAGACAATGGGCCCGGAAGACTCGGAGGCCCAGCTGGGGATGGCCTCCCTATTAGGGCTGGGTGCCCATCAGAAACTGACCCCCCTGATGGCCTGCATACTGGCAGTGGCATACGCAGATCTCAATGGGCGCTCGGCGGCACCACAGCAGCCACAAGGGAGTGAGTACAGTGGGCGTTACAACTGTAATTGGTAAGTGGCATGGGATCCTGGTGGTGGGTGTGAGTTGATGGGTGCCCCTTAATGCCAGCTCAAACATTGCAGCGTGATCCAGCTCAAGGGTAATGGGTGTATTGCAAAATCTGGTAACCTAGCTAGGTCGCATTCCATGTCAGACAGGGCTTAGTGGGTCCCAGGAGAGGTGCAGTTGGTGGTGGTTGGCTCTCATTTTGCTGTGGTACCTAACCAATGGAATGACAGTGCGATGCATGGTGATCAATCCTGATCCCTGTGTGTGACGGTAATGTGTATGCCATCTTTGGCGTTGGTGCTGTAATTGACCCAGCACTCCCTTTCTCTCTCCCCTTCCATTATACTTCTGTCATCTTGTCCATGTGTGCATTAGCATCATCTGGCAGAGGAGCAGGGGCACCGGCGACAGAGGGAGCTGCATCCCAGAGGACCCAGGAGGCAGAGTTCACGATGCAGAGGGAACCAGTGGGACAGAGGGCGAGGGGAGCACCATGGCAGAGACAGGAGGTGACAGCACTGACTCTGATTCCTCCTCCGATGGACGCTTCCTGGTGGTGGCGGACCCTTCTGGGACCAACCTAGCTACAGGTACAGCCGCCACCCACGTACCAGTACCTCCCTCCTAGTAGCCCCTTACTGAGTTGCCCGTGCCCGCTTACCCAGGAGGGTGGGCATCTCCATTGCCGCAGGCACCTCAAGCCCTGCCCCAGTGAGCCCTGCTGGCCTCAGTGAGGAGGCTATTGACCTCCTGAGTTCCATCTCTGTAGGGCAGTCAACCATTGTGAATGCCATCCAGGGGCTGGCATCCCAGATGCAGCAATGCAGTGCAGTCCTGGAGGCCACTCACAGTGGATTGGCGGCCCAACAGAGATAAATTCAGTCTCTGGCCTCCTCTCTGATGGCAGCCATTGTCCATGTTCCTACTGTCCCCCCTCCAACTACCACTTCCCAGTCCCAGTCTCCTCAACCTCAACCCATCCCCTGCACACATACAGACAAGCATGCATACAAAATGTCACACAAGAGTGACGCTGACAAACACAGGCAGCTCTCTTCAGGCCACAAGCACTCACACAAACAACAGACAGTTGTACACACAACAACATCCACTGCCTCCACTGTCTTCCCCTCCTCAACTTCCTCCTCCCTCACAGTTACATCCGCATTCACACCTGCATGCACTGCATCAACAGCCGCCACCACCATTACCACACCAAGCAGCACACACACCTCACTTGCAGACAATCAATCAATCAATCACAACATTTGTAAAGCACACTACGTACCCGTTAGGGTTTCAAGGCACTGGAAAAAAGGGGGGAGGTTTGCTGCTACTGGTCAAAGAGCCAGGTCTTGAGAAGTCTCCTGAAGGTGAGAAGGTCCTGGGTGTGTCGCAGGGAGGTTGGGAGGGTGTTCCAGGTCTTGGCGGCGAGGTAGGAGAAGGATCTGCCACCGGAGGTCTTGCGCTGGATGCGGGGAACAATGGCGAGGGTGAGGTTGGCAGAGCGGAGTTGGCGGATGGGGGCGTAGAAGTTGAGTCTGTTGTTCAGGTAGGCTGGTCTGGTGTTGTGGAGTGCCTTGTGAGCGTGGGTGAGGAGTTTGAAGGTGATCCTCTTGTCTATGGGGAGCCAGTGGAGGTCTCTCAGGTGGTGGGAGATGTGGCAGCGGCGGGGTACGTTGAGGACCAGTCGGGCAGAGGCGTTTTGGATGCATTGGAGGCGTCGGATGTCTTTTGCTGGGATGCCTGTGTAGAGTGTGTTGCCGTAGTCTAGTCTGCTGCTGACTAGGGCCTGGGTCACCGTTCTTCTGGTTTCCAACGGGATCCATTTGTAGATTCTACGGAGCATGCGGAGGGTGTTGTAGCAGGAGGAGGAGACTGCGTTGACCTGTTTGGACATGGTGAGGGCGGAGTCGAGGACGAAGCCCAGGTTGCGTGCATGGTTGGCTGGCGTTGACGGGGCTCCCAGCACGGTGGGCCACCAGGAGTCGTCCCAGGCGGAGGGGGTGTGTCCGAGGATGAAGACCTCCGTCTTGTCGGAATTCAACTTCAGGCGGCTGTATCTCATCCACTCGGCGATGGACTTCATTCCCTCGTGGAGGTTGGCTTTGGCAGTGTGTGGGTCTTTGGTGAGGGAGAGGATGAGCTGGGTGTCATCGGTGTAAGAGAGAATGTTGAGGTTGTGCTGACGGGCCAGCTGTGCGAGGGGGGCTGTTAGAAATGGGGTCTTTGGTTGACAGTCAGGTTACCCCCTGTTCAAGCAAGGACCCTCACTCTAGTTAGGATAAAAGAGAATCACCCTCAGCCAACCCCTGCTTACCCCCTTGGTAGCTTGGCAGAGCAGTAGGCTTAACCTCAGAGTGCTGGGCGTAAAGTATTTGTACCAACACACACAGTAACTTAATGAAAACACTACAAAATGACACAACACCAGTTTAGAAAAATAGGAAATATTTATCTAGACAAAACAAGACCAAAACGACAAAAATCCAACATACACAAGTCAAGTTATGATTTTTTAAAGGTTTAAAATAAAAAGAGTCTTTAGGTAGTTGTAACACCACACTAGCGCTGCTAGCGGGAAAATGTACCTGGTTTGCGGCAAAAATAACCCCGCACGGGCGGTGTGCGTCGAAAATAACCCTGCACGGGTATATGCGTCGAAAACAGCTCGGCACGGCGAGGCGCGTCGAAAAAGCCAGCCACGCGACGGTCCGAAAGTCCCGCGGCGCTGGTTGCGATCTCTCAGCCTTCGTCAGCGATGCTGCGCGTCGTTTCTCCTGCTCCGGGCGTCGATTCTCCGGTCGCGTTTCCTGCGGCGTCGTTTCTCAGCTGCGGAGCCGGCGTCGCGTCGTTTTCTCAGCCGCGATCGGATTCGCGTCGATCTTTTCTCCGCACGGCGCTCGGTGCGTGTATTTTTGTCCTTAGGCTGCCAGCCTCTCCTTTCAGGGTCCCAGGAACTGGAAGGGCACCACAGAGCAGAGTAGGGGTCTCTCCAGAGACTCCAGGTGCTGGCAGGAAGAAGTCTTTGCTATCCCTGAGACTTCAACAACAGGAGGCAAGCTCTACATCAAGCCCTTGGAGATTTCTTCTTCAAGATGGAAGGCACACAAAGTCCAGTCTTTGCCCTCTTACTCAGGCAGAAGCAGCACTGCAGGAAAGCTCCACAAAGCACAGTCACAGGCAGGGCAGCACTTGTTCCTCAGCGATCAGCTCTTCTCCAGGCAGAGGTTCCTCTTGATTCCAGAAGTGTTTCTAAAGTTTGTAAGTTTGGGTGCCCTTCTTATACCCATTTTAGTCTTTGAAGTCACCTTCCTTCAAAGGGGACTCACACCTTCTTGTGAAATCCTGCCTTGCCCAGGCAAGGCCTCAGACACACACCAGGGGGCTGGAGACAGCATTGTCAGAGGCAGGCACAGTCCTTTCAGATGAGAGTGACCACTCCACCCCTCCCTCCTAGCAGAGATGGCTAATCAGGAAATGCAGATCACACCCCAGCTCCCTTTGTGTCACTGTCTGGTGTGAGGTGAAAAACAACCCAACTGTCAAACTGACCCAGACAGGGAATCCACAAACAAGGCAGAGTCACAGAATGGTTTAAGCAAGAAAATGCTCACTTTCTAAAAGTGGCATTTCCAAACTCACAATCTTAAAATCAACTTTACTAAAAGATGTATTTTTAAATTGTGAGTTCAGGGATCCCAAACTCCACCTGTCCATCTACTCTCCAGGGGAATCTACACTTTAATCATATTTAAAGGTAGCCCCCATATTATCCTATGAGAGAGAGACAGACCTTGCAACAGTGAAAACGAAATTGGCAGTATTTCACTGTCAGGACATATAAACCACATTACTATATGTCCTACCTTATCCATACACTGCACCCTGCCCTTGGGGCTACCTAGGGCCTACCTTAGGGGTGCCTTACATGTAAGGAAAGGGAAGGTTTTAGGCCTGGCAAGTGGGTACACTTGCCAAGTCGAATTTACAGTGTAAAAATACACATACAGACACTGCAGGGGCAGGTCTGAGACATGATTACAGAGCTACTTATGTGGGTGGCACAACCAGTGCTGCAGGCCCACTAGTAGCATTTGATTTACAGGCCCTGGCACCTCTAGTGCACATTACTAGGGACTTACTAGTAAATCAAATATGCCAATCATGGATAAACCACTTACATACAATTTAAACAGGAGAGCATATGCACTTTAGCACTGGTTAGCAGTGGTAAAGTGCTCAGAGTTGAAAAGCCAACAGCAACATGTCAGAAAAAAATAGGAGGCAGGAGGCGAAAAGGACTGGGGATGACCCTGCATAAGCAAAAGTCCAACACGACCCCCTACCAGCCTAAAGCCAGGGGAGAACAATCAATACCTTGATGTACTTCCCTGATTGGGGCGATAGAACAGGGACCCAGGCCCACAACAGCAGGGGCATGTTCCAGTTCTACGCCTTCCTGACTCCAGTTGGATCCCTCTGTCCATACTCTCAGGGCCCACTAAGCTAACCCATGGGGAACCCTTCTCCACATCTACAGACACCATCTGTGCAACACCTAACTTTACTTTGCTCACAGATGTATTGCAATGGGCAGATAGTACCACCAGGGCCAACACAGTGGTGTTGCCCACTCCACCCCCGGGATGTGACTCTCGTCCTCCCCCCCCCCAGGGGCAACTCTGTCCACCAGGACAGCAAGCCACAGTGGCCCCAGACAACTGTCAGGGATGAGAGCCCGACCTCAGGCCTCTCTAACCACTGTGACTGTGGAGAGTGGGGGGTGGTAGCCCCAGGTGCCTGGCACCCTTTGACCACTCTCTCTTCCACCAGGTCAGGGATGACAACCTGACCCTGGTCCTCCCCTCTGGGGCTCTGTAACCTCCCTGCAGGAGCGGCACCCCCAGAGTCAAAACCTGTCAGGGTGCTTGTAGAAGCAGTCCTGCACAATTCTTCCACCAGTGCAGGGATGTTAACCTGCAACTGATCCTCCAACCTGGGGTCTGTACCTTCAGGTTGGACCAGGGCCAGGGGTGAGGCTTCCCTCCCCCTGCCCTCTCTTCTGGGGTCCTGAACCACCCAACTAGGAGTGGCCCCCCCAGAAGACAACATGGTAGGGGCACTGTTAGCAGTAGCCCCTTCCTCCAGGTCAGGGGGGACACCCTTAACCTGGCCTCCCAATCCAGGGTCACCACCCTGCGGTTGAACCACTGCCTGGCACACCAGGACTTCCTTGGGAGCACACTTACCCCCCATCAGGTCAGAGTTTACCCCCTGAACCTGATCATTCAACCCAGAGTCACCACCCTGCAGTTGAACCATTGCCTGGCACACCAGGACTTCCAGGGGGGCACACTTACCCCCCTCAAGGGACACACTGTCCCGAAGGGCCACACAAGAGTCTGGCTGGCGCAGGTCTCCTGACCTCTGCCCATCTGACAGAGTCTGGATTCCCCCCAACCCAGAAATGGTCTCACCAAGGTCATTCATGGGGGGCTCTGCTCTCAGAGCTGACCCCTGACCCTCCAGGTTCTCCACTGGGGTCCGCAACCCCCTCTCAACCCTCTGTCTGGACTTCTGCACCCCCTCACTAGGAGTGGTACTGCCAGACACCAGAACTGGTGGGACGCTGGCTACAGCCGCCCCCCCAAGTTCTCCTGACACTGTGGGGTCTCCCTCAACAGATGGCCCTATGGTACAGGCTAGGCTCCCCTCCTGGTGTTCCCGCAGGGAACCCTCCAGGACCTGGGACCGGATCTCGGGCACCTTGGGCCTCAACCCATCCCCATTCCCTCTCCTCTGAGACGGGACATGGGGTCCCTCACCCATCCCACTACACTGGGACCTACCTGGGACACTACAATCCTTCCCTACCTCACCTGGTTGGGAACTACCTAGACCACTCCTCTCAGGAGCACCCCCAAATGCCTCTTCAGACTCTCGGGTACTCACCCAGAAGTCTGCCTCCATTGTAAGCTCCCTGGGGTCAGAGAACTCACACTCCTCCTGGTGTTGGCATAGCTCTGGAAAATAAGGACTAGACATATGCTCTCCAGCAATTACATCACTCAGCCCCTCACATGAATTAACCAAAGTACCCTTCACCCAACCATCCAGTGACTCTGCTTTGAAAAAGCACCCCACATCACCCTCCTGAGACTGGTGAGACAGTACCTGACTGTCCCTGACACTCAACCCACACTCTTCTGGGATGTTTTCACACTCCATAACCAGGACTTCTACCTGGGGGGAACCCCTCTCCCTGTCACTCTCACCTAGAGTCAGTAGAGTGTCCCTCCCACCAGTAGGAATAGGACTCCCCATGCCAGTTCCCCAATCCACCTCAGGGACCCTGTGCATCACTGGAGCTACCTCATACCCCTGAACCTCCTGGCGTGTGTTAACTCCCTCCTTCAAGTAGGGCACCACATCTCTGGGCATGTGCATTTCTTCAGCAGTACTGGATACAAGATTTTTGCTGCCACCATCTGAACTGGACTCAGCCCTCATGGCCTCCAGCTTCAGCTCTTCACAGCTCAGCTCTTGAGCTGCAATCCTTTCTTTTTCCAGGACTAAGGCTCTCTTCTCCTCAGCCCTCTCAAACTCTGCATCTAGCTCTTCCAGACTCCGGATTAGAGCTAGGAGCCAATCATCTCTTTCTGTTCCCTCCTCAGGGCCACTGCCCTCCTCTTTGGAGTAGTCCTCCTCCTCAGAGTAGTTATCCTCCTCAGACTCATTTGGTGGTGTTGCCTGACAACGTTTCAATTCATACTGAAACAGGGCTGACTCAAGATCCTCCCTTCTGGATTTCCTGTTCACAGCCAGTCCCCTTTCCATGCAGAATGCTTTAAGCTGCCACTTTTTATACATAAATAGGTGCCAGAAATTGACTTCCATTCTGCCAAGGCTTCACAACCAAAAAAACAAAGTCCAAAAATATTAGCAATACTTCCAGGAGGACATCAGAGAACAAAAAGCAGAATCACAAGACAAGTAGTATGTGGTCACGTAGTGGTCTGAACTCAAAACAGTAGTGTACACTTAATCACTGTATGTCAAGTACAAATACAAGTCCAAATCCCGACCGCTGGTCACCAATGTTAGAAATGGGGTCTTTGGTTGACAGTCAGGTTACCCCCTGTTCAAGCAAGGACCCTCACTCTAGTTAGGATAAAAGAGAATCACCCTCAGCCAACCCCTGCTTACCCCCTTGGTAGCTTGGCAGAGCAGTAGGCTTAACCTCAGAGTGCTGGGCGTAAAGTATTTGTACCAACACACACAGTAACTTAATGAAAACACTACAAAATGACACAACACCAGTTTAGAAAAATAGGAAATATTTATCTAGACAAAACAAGACCAAAACGACAAAAATCCAACATACACAAGTCAAGTTATGATTTTTTAAAGGTTTAAAATAAAAAGAGTCTTTAGGTAGTTGTAACACCACACTAGCGCTGCTAGCGGGAAAATGTACCTGGTTTGCGGCAAAAATAACCCCGCACGGGCGGTGTGCGTCGAAAATAACCCTGCACGGGTATATGCGTCGAAAACAGCTCGGCACGGCGAGGCGCGTCGAAAAAGCCAGCCACGCGACGGTCCGAAAGTCCCGCGGCGCTGGTTGCGATCTCTCAGCCTTCGTCAGCGATGCTGCGCGTCGTTTCTCCTGCTCCGGGCGTCGATTCTCCGGTCGCGTTTCCTGCGGCGTCGTTTCTCAGCTGCGGAGCCGGCGTCGCGTCGTTTTCTCAGCCGCGATCGGATTCGCGTCGATCTTTTCTCCGCACGGCGCTCGGTGCGTGTATTTTTGTCCTTAGGCTGCCAGCCTCTCCTTTCAGGGTCCCAGGAACTGGAAGGGCACCACAGAGCAGAGTAGGGGTCTCTCCAGAGACTCCAGGTGCTGGCAGGAAGAAGTCTTTGCTATCCCTGAGACTTCAACAACAGGAGGCAAGCTCTACATCAAGCCCTTGGAGATTTCTTCTTCAAGATGGAAGGCACACAAAGTCCAGTCTTTGCCCTCTTACTCAGGCAGAAGCAGCACTGCAGGAAAGCTCCACAAAGCACAGTCACAGGCAGGGCAGCACTTGTTCCTCAGCGATCAGCTCTTCTCCAGGCAGAGGTTCCTCTTGATTCCAGAAGTGTTTCTAAAGTTTGTAAGTTTGGGTGCCCTTCTTATACCCATTTTAGTCTTTGAAGTCACCTTCCTTCAAAGGGGACTCACACCTTCTTGTGAAATCCTGCCTTGCCCAGGCAAGGCCTCAGACACACACCAGGGGGCTGGAGACAGCATTGTCAGAGGCAGGCACAGTCCTTTCAGATGAGAGTGACCACTCCACCCCTCCCTCCTAGCAGAGATGGCTAATCAGGAAATGCAGATCACACCCCAGCTCCCTTTGTGTCACTGTCTGGTGTGAGGTGAAAAACAACCCAACTGTCAAACTGACCCAGACAGGGAATCCACAAACAAGGCAGAGTCACAGAATGGTTTAAGCAAGAAAATGCTCACTTTCTAAAAGTGGCATTTCCAAACTCACAATCTTAAAATCAACTTTACTAAAAGATGTATTTTTAAATTGTGAGTTCAGGGATCCCAAACTCCACCTGTCCATCTACTCTCTAGGGGAATCTACACTTTAATCATATTTAAAGGTAGCCCCCATATTATCCTATGAGAGAGAGACAGACCTTGCAACAGTGAAAACGAAATTGGCAGTATTTCACTGTCAGGACATATAAACCACATTACTATATGTCCTACCTTATCCATACACTGCACCCTGCCCTTGGGGCTACCTAGGGCCTACCTTAGGGGTGCCTTACATGTAAGGAAAGGGAAGGTTTTAGGCCTGGCAAGTGGGTACACTTGCCAAGTCGAATTTACAGTGTAAAAATACACATACAGACACTGCAGGGGCAGGTCTGAGACATGATTACAGAGCTACTTATGTGGGTGGCACAACCAGTGCTGCAGGCCCACTAGTAGCATTTGATTTACAGGCCCTGGCACCTCTAGTGCACATTACTAGGGACTTACTAGTAAATCAAATATGCCAATCATGGATAAACCACTTACATACAATTTAAACAGGAGAGCATATGCACTTTAGCACTGGTTAGCAGTGGTAAAGTGCTCAGAGTTGAAAAGCCAACAGCAACATGTCAGAAAAAAAATAGGAGGCAGGAGGCGAAAAGGACTGGGGATGACCCTGCATAAGCAAAAGTCCAACAGGGGCCATGTAGATGTTGAACAGCGTCGGACTCACTGAGGAGCATTGGGGTACGCCGCAGATGATGTTGGAGGCTTCGGAGCGGAAGGGTAGGAGGCGGACTCTCTGAGTTCTGCCGGAGAGGAAAGAGGAGATCCAGTTGAGGGCTTTTTCTTGTATTCCGGCTTCGTGGAGGCGTGTTAACAGGGTGCGATGGTGGACCATGTCGAAGGCTGTGGAGAGGTCCAGGAGGATGAGGGCTGATGTTTCGCCGTTGTCCATTTGCTGTCTGATGTCATCTGTGGCGGCGAGGAGTGCTGTCTCGGTGCTGTGGTTGCATCTGAAACCGGACTGGGAGGGGTCCAGGATGTAGTTGTCCTCGAGGTGGTGGGTAAGCTAAGCGTTGACGATCTTCTCGGTGACCTTCGCCAGGAAAGGGAGCAGGGAGATCAGTCTGAAGTTTTTGAGGTCGTTGGGGTCTGCCTTGGGCTTCTTAAGGAGGGCGTGGATTTCGGCGTACTTCCAGCTTTCCGGGAAAGTTGCGGTTTCGAAGGATAAGTTGATGATCTTTCGAAGTTGGGGGGCGATGGTAGAGTCGGCTTTGTTGTAGACGTGGTGGGGGCATGGGTCGGAAGGGGATACTGAGTGGATGGAGTTCATGATCTTGCATGTTTCAGTGCCTTCTACGTAGGTCAAGGCGGTCAGGCGGTTGGTGGAGGTGGAGTTTCCGGGGGTGGGGTCTGACGGAGGCGTGGTGTTTAGGCTGTCGTGGATGTTGGCGATCTTTTGATAGAAGAAGGTGGATAGGGCGTCGCAGAGTTCTTGGGATGGTGGGATGTCTTTGACGTTGGCACTGGGGTTGGAGAGCTCTTTCACGATGCTGAAGAGTTCTTTGTTGTCGTGTGCGTTGTTGTTTAAGCGTTCTGTGAAGTGGGATTGTTTGGCAAGTCTGATTAGCTGGTGGTGTTTGCGGGTGGCCTCCTTGTGGGCTGACAGGCTGTCGGTGTGTGTTGGAGGAGCCATTTCTTCTTTAGTTTCAGGCAGATGCGTTTGGAGGTTAGGAGTTCGTCAGTGAACCAGGCGGCTTTTTTTCTTTTTTGGTTGTCTGAGGACCTCTTGAGTGGTGCGAGGGTGTTGGCGCAGTCGTTGATCCACCGTCGTAGGTTGAGTGCGGCGGTGTCTGGGTCGGTGGAGTCGGTGGGTGGGTTCTGGGTGAGGGTGCTGGTCAGTTGGTCAACGGTGACTTTGCTCCAGCGGCGGTGTGGTGGTTGTTGGGTGCGGTGGTGCTCGGTGTGCTTCTTGAATGTGAAGTGGATGCAGTGGTGGTCGGTCCAGTGAAGTTCGGTGGTGTGGTTAAAGGTGACGTGATTGCTTGCGGAGAAGATCGGGTCAAGCGTGTGGCCGGCGATGTGGGTGGGTGTGTTGACCAGTTGTCTGAGGCCGAGGTTGGAGAGGTTGTCAATCAGAGATGCGGTGATGGCATCGTTGTTGTTCTCCAAGTGGAAATTGAGGTCTCCAAGGAGGATGTAGTCCGTAGAAGGGAGCGTGTGAGTGCTCGTGAGGTCGGCGATGGAGTCGCTGAAGGGTGCTCGTGGTCCGGGGTGTCTGTAGATGAGCGTTCCCCTGAGAGTGGTGTTGGGGTCAGTGTGGATCCGGAAGTGTAGGTGTTCAGCGGTCTTGAGGGTGTCTTCCGTGTGGGTGCGGATTTTGAGGGTGGATTTGTGGGCAATGGCTATTCCTCCTCCGATTCTGTTGGGGCGATCCCTTCTGGTGATCTTGTAGCCGTCCGAGATGGCTATGGCGATGTCAGGTGCTGAGGAGTCGTTCCACCAGGTTTTGGTCAGGAAGACTACGTCTGGGGCGGTGGTGTCGAGCAGGTCCCAGAGCTCGATGGCTTGCTTGCGTGCGGAGCGGGTGTTGAGGAGTATGCAGTGGAGGTGATTTGTGCTGGTTGTTGTGGGTTTCCTTGTTTTGTCGCAGGTGAAGTTGCAGGCGCTGCAGGAGAAGGGTCCTTTGGTGTACTTTGGTGAGGCCTGGAAACATGTTGTGGATTGGCCGGGGTTGAGGGCGATGAGCTGGTTGGCCGAGTAGTGGCGTCTGGCGGTGTGGGGGTCGTGCGGACACGGGGGGTGGCGGTGGGCGCGGTCCAAGCGGACGGGCGCAGGCGGGCTTGCCTCCGGCGACGCGCAGCGCCAGCCATTAAGAAGGGAGGGGGTAGGGAGGAGCAGCTGGGAGGCGGTAGGGAGCGGCGAATGGGGGCGCGAGGGGGGCGGGCCCCAGGGAGGCAGCGGCAGGGGAAAGCAGCCAGGGGGAGCGCACAAGGGGCGAAAAGCGGTTAAAAAAGGCACAAATGGAAGCAAAAAAGCACAAATGGAAGCAAAATGGAGCAAAAGGCACAATAAAGCAAGGAACAGAATACAGTCACAAATACGGCGAAAACGGCACAATGCACACGAGTCTAGCGACGCTTACCAGCAGCCCACTAGACACCAGGGATGAGGCGCAGGTGGATGTCTGCGGGTGGAGGAGGGCCTTGAACACGCTAGCAGCAGCGTGGGTGGGGGTCAGGGACACAGACACAGCAAGGTGGTGCTGCGGACGTGGGAGAGCGAGCTCTTGACCGAAATCAGGTCAGAGGTCGCTCACCCTCGAAGCGCAGCGCCAGCCATTCAGAAGGGAGGGGGGAGGGAGGAGCAGCTGGGAGGCGGGAAGGAGCGGCGAATGGGGGCGCAAGGGGGGCAGGGCCGTAGGGAGGCAGCGGCAGGGGAAAGCGGCAAGGGGGAGCGCACAAGGGGCGAAAAGCGGCTAAAAAAGGCACAAATGGAAGCAAAAAAGCACCTCCACAACATCCATCCACACATCCCCTGTGTCCTCGCCTACAATGTCTGCCCCCCAAGAGACACAAACACACACACTCAGACTCCCAACAGCCATCCACTCACATCAGCACACTGCCCATGCACCTGCACCCAAGCCCAGCAGACACACACCTCCAACAACCGCTCCCTCAACCTCCACTTCCATCCCTCCTCCCTAATCCCGCCCCACCGTCCCTAAAAGCTTTTCGTTGCCCAACTTGACCTCTTCCCTCGCCCTCCACCCACCCATCCTGTCCATAAGAGCAGGGTCACAACAACCCAGCCCAGTACCTCAGCCAAACAGTCCACGTGGACAGTAGAGGCACCTCCTAGTAGTGTAGGCAAGAAAGGGCAGGATCCCACTCCACCACCCAAAAAAAGGAAGGATCCCACTCCACCACCCAAGAGAAGGAAGGATCCAACTCCACCACCCAAGAAAGGGAAGGATCCCACTTCACCACCAGAGAGAGTGAAGGATCCCACTCCACCACCCAAGAAAGGGAAGGTTCCCAAACTACCAACTAAGAGAGGCAAGAGCCCCCCACCAACAGCAGTGGGCAAGGAGCCCTCACTTCCAGCTGGAACACAGCAACCCTCACCTCTAGTTGGGACATAGCAGCCCTCACCTCCAGCTGGGACACAGCAGCCCTCACCTCCAGCAGAGGGCATGTAGCCCACCCTCCTGGGACTGTTGTACAAGAAGCCCCCTCCAGAACCAGTGGGCCAGTTCCCAACCTCAGAGTCTGTGACCTTGCACTCCCCTGCAGAGGAAAATGAGCATGGAGCCCCCTCCAGAATCAGTGGTCAAGTTCCCCACTTCAGCTGAGGTGTCCCCCACCCCATCCCCTATGAGGTGCCTGCCCATTTCCAACATTACTCCCCTGCACAGTGTAGTGCTGATATCGTCAGGAAACAAGTTGGGGCTTGGACTGTGCCCTGTGGCCATGTGGGCCTTTTGTACTTTGGACTGGCCATGGGCCCCTTCTGAACATTTACTCCAATTTCTCTTATCACATGGACAATATGGTGGCTTTTGGCAGCAAATTACAATATCAGTTATTGCTAAATGTTGTCCTTGCATTATTATGACATGGGTCGTGTGAGATTGGTTTTCCTCTGCAGCTGGTTGTGTGTATGGTGTGTGTGTGAATGGTGTGTGTTGTGCGTGTGTGTGTCACTCTCCTTTTCCTCCCTTCCTCCCTAGGCAACGACGATGAAGCTAGGCTGCTGTACTCACCGTTGTTGTCTTCATCGGCAGTGATGTTCCAGGTGGAGCATGGCATAGAGGAGCATTGGGAAGACTTGAAGTTCCGGTGCCATGGCGGCTTTGATCCACTCTTTGTCTCTGACGGTGAGCCTTTCGTCTTCTGTGTTCTGTCTCCGCCAAGCTTTTGCTGGCGTTGGTACCGCCCCGGAAATTGTGGCGATTTGCTATGTCATAATGTGATGAGCAGTACATTGTCTTCCACCTGGCTGTTTATGGCTGCCGCCGTGGTCAGTGATGTTAACACCCTGGCAGTGGGTGTAGTACATTGGCTGTCTATTAGAGTTATCACCGACATGGTCATAATTTGGTGGTAATTATCACCAACCTGTTGGCGGTGTTACTGCCACTTTAACAGTCACCGCCATTGTCATAATGACCACCTGAGTCTTTCCCCTCCTTTCTTCCCTGGTGTTAGTGGTATGGAATAATAGCTGAAGCTGCAGAATTACTGCATCTCACCTGCATTTTTATTGCCTTACAAAGGTGGCAAGGACTTCTCCCTCCTTTCACATCTCCTGCTGTCCATGTTTGTCAGTTATCTGTGTCTGTGTACCAGGCAATAATGGGCATATTTGAACATATGGAGCTGGGAAAATAGGGATTGATTGCTGAGAGCTGCTGGGGCTTACACCTTGTGTGTCTCTTGGTAGACTTTTTTTTTAATTGGGACATTGAACCCTCATGAGACCAAGACCCAGATTTACAAACCTGTCACAAACCAGTACCTAAAGTTGCAGCGTTGCGTTGCGTGACAGAAAGAGAGCAGGAAAGCTCAATAGCTAAAGAGATAACAAACTATTTTGCTCTCTCCTTAGTGCAGGCACGCAATCAGGCTACTGAGCACCACACACAAACCTTTGCACCATAGTGCAAAGGTTTCTGTGTGATTCTAGTGTATGTTTTATACTGGAAAGGTACCCTTCTAGTACAAAATACAATGCCAAGACTAACTTTAAAACTTTTCCCACTTCAGATGTGTGCTGTTCAGAAGGATAAAATATAAATGTGTGGTATAAATTCAGAATTAAAATCTATTCCTGTTTGACATGGAAGAAGACTGTGGAGTCTGTATAACTACCCACTTCAGTATAAATACAAGCATCAAGTCCAAAGAGGGATTCACCTCTAAAACATTGTGTTGTTAAATGCCAATGCTTTCACATAGGATATGCCTTTTATGCAGCAGGATTCTGAACTTCTAATGCCCTTCCAACTAAGTACATGGTTGTTTTTGCTTTCTCTGTTTCTTGGCTTCTCTGTGGAGACTCAGATTAGCAGGAGGGGGTACTGAACGAGAAGTCGCCTCTGTTTGCTGAACACTCCACACGCCAGGCATGCAGCTACAAGTCAGCTCCATAAATCATCAAAGAACGAGCATACAGCATTAAGAAAACCATTTTTGAGAAGTCTGACTTTATATCAAAGTGAAAGCATTGTGTATAATCTGCGAGCAGTGCCATGTGACAAAACTGGACTTGTTTTGAAGGAGATTGTCTGTATTTCTCTGGTGCAAGATATCTAGAAGTGACATTTTGGGGGTTGGGACCGCACAGAAAGCATTCCTTTTGTTAAACACACCTTCAACCAGCTTTTAATGTATGCAGTGTCCTGCATGAATAAAGTAAGTTTTGTTACCGCCTTAGATAAGCATTATTTATCTTTCTTCTTTCATTTTTCCTCACAAATATGTTAATGTTATTGAATGTAATAGTTATACTATGTACCGCACTATTTAGAAATGCAAATGTGCCTACACTGGGGCCGTCAGGAGCTCACAATTACAACCCCATGCTACCTATGGTGACCTCTATCTGTGGCTTTGCACCACCTGAGGGTGCCTGTTTCCAAATGACCCACCCCGAGGCTCTAATAAAAGCCTTTATAATGGTAAAACATTGATGCAGTGCTTTGTATTGCTTTGCACCTCGTGAGCACACGTGGAGAACCTTAGTAAGTAACCTCCTCAGATCTGAAGGGGCCAACCCACTCATTAGCAAACGCAACGAGGACCTGGTGTATTTCAGAAGCTATTTCTTCGGATGCACACGTTTTTCTGTTGTTCATTCAATGTTTGTATTAATTGTTCATTTTACTGATGGGCACACATGCATTTCCAGGAGCTAAAACAATTGTCTTGGGTCTCTGTTTTAACCCTTAAAATATTGGATAATTTGAGTAGCTCCTTTTAAGAGCTATTTCTCAGGTCTTTGTAGGTGAGAAATGTGCTTTCTTATCAGGGTGCAAGGGATGGATGCTAATACCCAATGTGCACAAATGGTGAAAATAGAAGGGATATGCTGCGGAGGAAAAAAGTAAGAAAGTTAATTTAGAGACTGATGTACAAAGCACTTCTGTGGTCTCCAACCCCACAGTTCACAAATTCACAGGGTTAGTCATGATAAATGACTTTTTGCTATCTAACATACTCGTAGTACATTTCATAGAGCCTTTCAGAATCACTAAATGGATTTATGGACTCGTACCATATAGCAATTAGGAAGGGGTGTAAAAGGGTGTTCCCTCCTGTGATTACTGATAGGATGTATTTATGGCTTGTGATCCCAATTACAGGCACATACCATTTAAAAGCTGATGATTTTTCAAAGGATTTAGTAACACATATACAAAGGAGAAGCTGGATAGGTTGGATTGTTAGTCATTGGGACTTTTGTCTGGGGACCTTCTTTGTTATCAGACAATGTTCCAGAGGATCACTGCCTGGTCCTCACAATGTGTTAATAAATGGAAAGCATTTTTTTTTAAAGCAGCACCGTTTCCTTTAAGGAACATAGGATGGTTGAAGAAAAGTTTCCCATTTAGAAATGCAACCACAGGAATGGTGGTTTGATGATCCATGCGACTACCATCACTGTGTTTGTAGCCAATTACAGGTGGTTGCAAATAGCAATCTAGTGAATTTCATTAAGAAGGTTATTTATTGACCCCCCACTGCAACCTGTTAATAGATCTCATCATGAAATGAGAGACATTTCACAAATAGTTGGTGCATGATTTGTCACCATTTTGTGTGACCTACTTGTACATCAGGCCCCTACTGTTAATTAATGGATCGTTCTTGTGATGTGTGAATTCATGAGAAGGAACCAAGATAATTTGTTAATGTTTTAGAGATTCTCAAATATTTACGACCAATATTATCCTCATAGCTTGTTGAAAATAGAAGACAGACCTAGCCATGCACTGGACTTCTCATAATAGGAACATGTTAAAAAGCAATCCCTGTATTGTATTTGTCAGATTCCAATCTTAATTAGAACATTGGAATGTTGATCACTTCACTGAAGACAATGGAGTAACTCAGGGCTTATAATGACTTTGTCTTAATGTTTTTCCATTATTTAGAACATTCTACCCTTAGTGTGTGGAAGGCTCCTATAGCTATAAAGCCCTTCTGCCTTTGGCTATACTGGTTGTTTTGGACCTTCTGTGGCTCGGGCCTTTAACTTAGGTTCAGGGTCTTTAACACCTGGTAAAGCCCTTGGCAGCAGGCTTTAATCAATGTGTAATTCATTCCAAAGCATGGCTTCAAGCATGGTGAATAGTCTGATGGACTCGAGTTTTTTTATGTGAGATTGGGCATGAAGCATTTGAGAACACATGACAAGGTTGCTGTGAATCCGTAACATAAAATAATGCCAGTCAATTTGCTAATGGAGCAGTTGGACAAGAAATAAATAGATATACATTTGAAGGATAAGCACAAATCATAAAAAAATGTTCCATGCTTACAACAGGCAATATTGTTAGAAATGGGGTTTTTGGTTAGCAGTGAGGTTACCCCCTGCCCAAGCAAGGACCCTCACTCTAGTCTGGGCAAAGTAGAAAGGTACCTCAGATCCGCGCAGGTTCATGATGACTTGACGCCCAGCAATGATGCGTGAGAGATCCGGTCGCACGGTGTTAGAAAATAGCGCTGCATGGGGTTTGCATCATTATCAGCAGCCGCAAGTGGGTGTTGCCTCTTTTCTCTAGCCACAATGCAGGTGGAGCGTTGATTTTAACTCCGAAGTGGGTGGCGCGTCGTCTATCACCGTGTTGCAGATGGTGGGTTGAAAATTTCCCTGAATGGTGTTCTGTGCGTGGATTTCAGTCCTTGTTCTGCCAACGTCATCTTTCAAGGGCCCAGGGACTGGATAGGGTACCCCTTGGCAGGGCAGGAGTCTCAGCAGAGAGTCCAGGTGCTGGCAGAGGAAGTCTTTGATGGTCCTGAGACTTCAAAACAGGAGGCAAGCTCAGTTCAAGCCCTTGGCGATTCTTCTCAAGCAGGAATGCACAACAAAGTCCAGTCTTTGTCCCCTTTCATAGGCAGAAGCAGCAACTGCAGGATAGCCCAACAAAGCACAGTCCCAGGCAAAGGGACAGTACTCCTCCTCCACTTCTTCAGCTTTTCTCCTTGGCAGAGGTTCCTCTTGGTTCCAGAAGTAATCTAAAAATCTGGGGTTTTGGTTCCACTACGTATACCCCTTTCTGCCTTTGAAGTAGGCAAACTTCAAAGGAAGTTCTCTGTTGTACACAGGATCCTGCCTTTTCCCAGGCCTAGCCCCAGACACACACCAGGGGTTGGAGACTGCATTGTGTGAGGGCAGGCACAGCCTATTCAGGTGTAAGTGACCACTCCTCCCTCCACTCTAGTTCAGGTGGCTCATCAGGACATGCAGGCTACACCCCGGCTCCCTTTGTCTCACTGTCTAGAGGGGATTCAGAAACAGGCCAACTGTCAGCCTGACCCAGACAGGGAATCTAGAAACAGGCAGAGTCACAGAATGGTGTAAGCAAGAAAATGCCCACTTTCTAAAAGTGGCATTTTCAAACTGACAATTTAAAACCAACTTTGCCAAAAGATGTATTTTTAAATTGTGAGTTCAGGGACACCAAACTCCACATTTCCATCTGCTCTCAAAGGGAAACTGAACTTTTAAAGGCAGCCACCTTGTAAACCACTGAGAGAGATATGCTTTGGAACAGTGAAAAACAAATTTGACAGTATTTCACTGTTAGGATATGTAAAACCACACAAGTACATGTCCTACCTTTAACATACACTGCACCCTGCCTATGGGGCTACCTAGGGCCTACCTTAGGGGTGCCTTACATGTACAAAAAGGGAAGGTTTGGGCCTAGAAAGTGGGTGCAGTTGCCAGGTCGAATTGGCAGTGCAGGACTGCACACACAGACATTGCAGTGGCAGGTCTGATACATGTTTATAGGGCTACTCATGTGGGTGGCACAATCAGTGCTGCAGGCCCACTAATAGTGCTTGATTTACAGGCCCTGGCCACCTCTATTGCACTTTACCAGGGAACTACCAGTAAATCAAATATGCCAATCAGGGATGAAACCAATCAGTAATGCAATGTATACACAGAGCAGATGCACTTTAGCACTGGTTAGGAGTGATAAAGTGCCCAGAGTCCTAAACACAACAAAAACTGGTAAACAAAAATAGAAGGAAGGAGGCAAGAAGTTTGGGGATGTCCCTGGAAAAAGGGCCTGGTCCAACAAATATTAAAAGAACTTAGCTATAAACACTGAATGACTTTATCTGATTCTAATAAATTACTTTGAAGTTTCTGAATTTTCTTTTCGTCCCCCTACTAGCCAGTGGATGTACACCTGGCCAAAAGACAAATGATGTTCTCCACCAAATGTACACACTGTTATTTTATTTTAATTGATTTTATTAGCCATTTGATATCATGCCAATAAGGTAATTCAAACAGGTACACCAACCTATTTATTCTAAAATCATATACATTTATTTGTAAAACGTATAGGGAATATTTTCCTACCCAAATAATCTCAATGTTGCCTACTGCCTAACCTATATATTTTTAAAATTGCAATCCATCACATATTTGAACAAATATCAGTTTTCATCCACCATACTAATATATTTGCGCAAAAATGCTTTTCATGAAAACATAACATGCTATAATTATGCAATAATACTATTATAAACAACGGAACAAAAATAAAACATTGCTTTATGCCCAATAAAACAATGGCAATACAACATACAAGTACTTTTGTGAAACAATGCAGTTATAATGAGGGAAACCAAAGGTTTCACTATATATAACAGCATGGGCCCACTTTAAATGTGAGTTAACCTCAAAATTCACACACACTATCCCTCTGATACAAAGGGCCACTCTACTAAATTGACCATTCATTAATAACAGACTAAAATTTCACTACCGCATAGCACAACGATATATTTTCACACCTTAAACGTTGTATCATTTAGGGCCACATGTAGGTAGGTTCCAAATTGCGACTTGCAAATTGTAAGTCAGAGCGACTCGCAGTTTGTGAGTCGCAAATCGGAATGTAGAATGGTGTCCCTGACACCATCTGCGACTCGCAAGGGGGTCGCAAACGCCCACCTCATTAATATTCATGAGGGGGGTCACAATTTGCGACCCCCTTGCAAGTGGCGGCATTCACAGGGATGGTGGCCTGCTGCAGACAGCAGACCACCATGTCTGTGACTGCTTTTTAATAAAGCATTTTTTTTTTGTAATGCAGCCCGTGTTCCTTAAAGGAAAACGAGATGCATTAGAAAAACGAAAAATGGTCCATTGGACCACTGCCTGCTCTGAAAAAATGGTTGCAGTTCCATTCACAACGGGGAAGGGGTCCCATGGGTACCGCTTTCTTTTTGCGAATGGGTTACCACCCATTGCACTGCGACTCGCAGTTAGGAAGGGGACACCCCTTCCTAATAGCAACTCCCAAAATGGGTTTTGTGCATGGCAAAGTGCATTTTGCACATCGGAAATAGCGAAAATCGCTGTTTGCGATGTGCAAAATGCTTCCTACATCTGGCCCTTAGTCACTTACGCAACACACTGTTAAGAAACAAACAATATATTGCTGCACATTGGTGCCTGATGGTGTTATTAAAAGAATAGTTAATTGAACTGGCTGGTGCATGGTGAGTTGGTCCCTAAAACTGATGAGGGAATATGTATGCATGTCATATTGCACAATTTCATCAGAGATTTCTTGGTAAAGAGATATCCTTGCCCATTATAACTGAAACAATAAACACTGATGACAAACACAAAGGGCCAGATTTATTAAAAGTGGCACAACGCAGTGCTGCGTCAAAATTTGCAGCACAACACTGCATCACTTTAGAAACACAGGGTTGCACTGTATTTGCTAAAATACGGCGCACTCCTGTGTTTCCCTCTGTGCTGGCGCTAAATTTAGCTGCTGACTCAGGCATCCTTGCACCATAGTGCAAGGGTGTCTGCGTTGAGGGGATTGATTGTTTATGTGCAGGAAGGTGTCCCTTCCTGCACATCCATCATAAAAAGTGACCCTCTGGTGGTGCTAGGGCCTTGTAAATCAGACCCAAAGTGTCTTCCATTTTGTGATTTATTTTCATAGGAAGGGAATTAAAATAATCTTCATCATGGCTCCCACCAATTAACGTCACTCAGAACATTTTTATATGTGCAAAAGTTAAACAAGACGCCTTTCATATGGCCTTGCCTGCTTCTTTGCACCCGTAGTTGATGCAGGAGATGGGCAAAGGATGATTGATGTTCCTATGTAATATCCGAGTACATAGATGAAATGTTGATTAAAGTGCCATTATCAAAAGGAAAGGGAGAAATATCAGATATGAGTGAAAATTATATTGTTTTCCTGCAGGATGGGACACCTTCCTGAACAAAAACAATATAGGGATGCATTCTCCTCGTTCTATGTTTACTGCAGAATTGGGCGGGCCGCAGAAAGCCCACTAGATACTAGGGATTTTTTTTTTTTTTTATTGTAGCAGTTGGGGCTACTGAGCATGGGCATGGCAATGATTCCACCCCTTATAAATGGGGAAACAGTTTTTCTGCACCCCCCCTATCCAGGCAGAATGTCTACTAGACACCAGCAATTATGTTTCTTTTCATTTTAGGAGTGGGGGCTGCCCAGCATGTACATGGCCAATACCCCATTCCCATAAAATGTAGGAACAGTCTTTCTGCCCTCCCCTGGGGCAGATGGTGTAATTACCCCAATCTGCCACAATGGGGGTAGCAAAAATCCCAATGTATGGCAGCACTGTATATTTTTAGTATCAATCAATCAATAGTTTATTCGGTCCAAATTTGGACCATTTGAAAAGTAAAAAGTAATATATATAAAAAGGACATTGACAATTAATACAGGAAAAAAAAGTTCATAAAATTACATAAAAGGTTTCAAAAATAGTTAAGACAAGACTCACAAAATAGTCTCTGGATCCTACCCTATGCAAGACGCTAAATACTAAAATGATACTGATCAGTTGTTAAAAGCAAAAAAAGCATTTTAAAACGGGTTTATACAATAAAAATAAGACCTAAAAACTACATACAATAGCTCCTCTTAGCAAAAGTTAAAAAATCAACCAGTGGAAAATGATGCCCTAAGTTAATCAGTTCTATTGAATGAGTTGATCAAGTAGATTGCATCTTACCATTTGTAAACAGGGTGCTAGTTCGCTAACTTCTAGACTGTACTTCAACCGGTGGATTAAGATCTGTAGTGATCCTACTGCGGATTTTCCATGCTGCTGCCAAGTATTTAGAAACAAAACTCACTATCAGCATGGAAGTATCATATTTACATATTCTATATGCACTGTTACGATTTTGTATTGACAGTGTTTTACACAGAGGGGTAATCCACTTCCCTCGGGGGCATTTGTACAAAGGACAGAAAAATAGGACATGCTCAGAAGTTTCCTTGCATAGATGGCAGTTTGTGCATTTGTCAGATAAGGAACTATTGGTCGACCAGCAGGCCGTGAAGCTGTTGACTGCCAATGTTCCATATCTGAACTGAAGTAATAGAGAACGAGCACGGGCTGGTATAGGGAGATCCAGGAAGCTTTCAGGCAGAGGTTCGTGCTTAACCACTGGAACTCTGCTGTCAGCCGACCTAACCCATTTGAGCCGAGAGATTCCTCATGGATCTTTTCCCAATAACGGTCTTTGATCAAGCGTTTAGCGTTACCAGGAATCATCTCGGGATTCTCCCAATAATGGGATAGATTCAGTTTAACCCAAGCTGCTTTCATCTCCCTTAGCCATCGTACTTTTTCCCATCCATAGCAAGGTGGCAATAATTCTTTAACTGCTAACCTGAAAGGTTCGAGTTCATCCGTTTTCCATAGTCTGACCCAGTACAGAAGTGGTCTTAAGTATGCTGTGTCTTTAATACTATTTAGACCCAGGTCCAGTCTTAGGGGGAGCATCGGCGTACCCTTCCCTAGTCTAGATATGTGTCTAAGGAAATGATTTTCTTTAACTTGAAGAGTATCCATTTGTCTGTGAGATCCCCAAAAATCCGCTCCATATAGGGCCGCGGCGCGGATTTGGACTTTGTATATTTCAGAGATGAGGGTCAGAGGGGGACTTGTTGCAGTGCTAGCTTTGCGTCCTATCACTCCACATCTTTGGCTGATTGTTAGTGCCCCTTTCCTTATAGCTGCATCCCAGCTGCCCTTATCGGATAGTCTGATGCCCAAATAATCGTATTCAATTACCCTCTCCAGAGGAATTGAATTTATCTTTATATTTGCTCTGAGCTTCTTGTTCGGGGGACTATATATCATGAGTTTAGTTTTCTTGAGATTTATATCTAACCCGTAATCTCTGCAGAATACACCGAACTGATTAACCAGATTCTGGATTCCCATGGATGATTTGGACAGGAGGATAGTGTCATCTGCATAAAGTAAGCATGGGACTTTGGTCCCGGCCAGCTTTGGGGAATCATTAGTGCAATTTGCTAAATACTTAATACAATTATTAATATATAGAAGGAAAAGAGTTGGGGCCAAAACGCACCCCTGTCTGACTCCCCTCTCAATAGCGACTGGTTCTGTTAGGTCACCATTCTTGCCGCTCCTAATTTATTTATATTTTTAGTAAAACAATAATGTGAGTCGTTCCCAGCCTAACATAATGCCCACTCGCTGCATAAAATCTCAACAGTCTTTCTGCTCCCCTGCTGACTAAAGCATGCCAACCCAGTGGCAAGCAAGAGGACATTTGGTTCTTTTGGGTGTTATATTTTATAAATAGGCCAAGAGAGTTTGGCTAACTCCTAGTATCATCCCACTTGCAAGGGTAATCAGCAGCACTTTTTGGGAATGGGTAGACTATCACCTAGAGAAAATCACAGTAGACCCAGACAGTTCTGAAAACTAAGCATCTGGGGGAGTTGAGGGTGTGTGATTTGCATGCATCCCACACCATTTCTTACCCAAAATGTTCTACAAACTCTCAAACCTTGACTAAAACCATACATGTTTTCTCATTTCTGTGATGGAAACTTCCAGAATCTGCAGGTCAAAAGGAGTCGATATGCAAGGGCTCCTATTGTCCTTGGATTGATCCATTCCTATTACTGGCAATAGGCCCGGCCACACACGTGGCCCAGCATTTTTATCCCTAGAGGTGGGACAATGGGTGGTAGGAATTTTGTGGATTCCTGTGGATGCTGGAAGTTTCCATCACCGAAATTTGAGGAAAATGTGTGTTTTTAGTCAACGTTTGAGGCTTGCAAAGGTTTCTAGGTGGAACAACCTGGTAAAAGCCACCCAAAGTCTCCCTGCCTACCTGGTCTCCCTTAGGTATCTAGTTTTAAAAAATGTACAGGGTTGCTAGGTTTTCCTAGGTGCTGACTGAGCTAGGACCAAAAACCACAGCTACCCACTTTGCAAAACAGAGATCCATTTTGCGTGGACGAATTTGATGTATCCATGTTATGTTTTGGGCATTTTCCTGTCATGGCCACTAGCCCTGCCCACACAAGACTTAGGGGAATGCTGGGTGGAAGGAAGGTAGTGGCTTCCAGCAGATTCCACAACCTCCCATCACAGAAATGTGAGTAAAATGAGTTTTTAGTCAAAGTTTGAGGTTTGCAAGGGACTCTGGGTAACACAACCTAATGACAGCCATGCAAGTCCCCCCATCCTGGATTACCCTAGGTGTCTTATTGTCAGAAGTGTACAGGTGTGCTAGGATTGGTTGGATGCCAAGTGAGCGAATGCCCAAAAACCCACTGTGCAGTTTTGTGGAGAAAAACACAGTTTTGGGCCATTTCCTGTCTTGATCTCTAGGCCTTCCTGCACAAGGGTGGAACCATTCTTATCGGGAGACACTGAATAGTATGCCAAGTGCTATTACCCATTGTATTTTTCTGCATCTGCACCTTCCAAATGTAAGACAATGCGTGTGAAAGAAGTAATTTTGAGAAATACCCTCTAATTGATATGCTAGTATGGGTACCAACTAATTCAGAGATACGCGAATAACCCCTGCTTCCTAACTCCATATCTTGTGCCCATATTGGAAATACACAGGTTTCCCTGATACCTATTTTTCACTATTTATAATTTACCATGTGAATTGCACAATGAAAAACCATTGCAAGATGCAGCGCAGTTATTAGCTCTGGGTACCTTATATATTGCCACAACCAGAAGGGTCTAGTAGATGTAATGGCTTAAAGGTTTTGCAAATCAACTACTGTGATAAGACGTTACAAATGAAAACGTTGTCACAAATGCCCATTTTGTCTGCTAATTTTCAATATTTGGTTATTTAAACACTTGATTACTTTATGGAAACCTTGAAGGATCTGCACATTGACTCTTTGCTGGATTTAGAATTTTGTCTAGCTTTAGTTTTCAGAAATGTATAGTTTTCTGGAATCCACAATAGGTTTCACACCTATTTCTGCCACAAACTGGAAGGTGGGTGAAAGCACAAAAAATTGGAAAAACGGGCTATCTCCCAGTAAAATGCCAAACTATGTTAAAAAATTGGTTTTTGAATCAAGTCTGCCTGTTCCTGAAAGCTGGGATGATGATGATTTTAGCAGCACTTTCATTGATGCCAATTGCAGGAATAAAAACACTTTCATCTGCAGCACTTTCCCCCCAGGTTTCACACAAAAAGCTATATTTTGCCTAATTTCTCAGTCCCCTCTAGGGGCATCCGCAAACCCTGTGTACCTTTAGAATTTCCAGGATGATGGACAGAATCTTGGCATGGAAGGGGGAGAGGGAGGTGTGGAGGCCTAGCAGCGAAGGGGTTAAACACTATTTTAAAGTAATAGCTAAGTAAATATGCAATAGATCACCCACTTAGAAGGTAGAAATTGAAATAAAAAATAAATATCTTCTGTATTTCCAAAGAAAAGCTGAGCGTGCCACATTGAGAGTACCTCCATTGTACAATGGGTTATTTTTACCAACCCACCTGCATGGCAGATCAACAAAGGATAGTATGATGCATACATGAATGAACTAAAAAATTTTGGGCCCACGTGTAAAAAGCGATTTGCGATTTCCTAATAGCTCATTTTTGCAATTTGTTATTAGGATATTGCTACTGCTATGTACGACAATGTCTCAGACACTGTTTGCAACTCCCAAATGGGTTGCAATGGACCTGACTCATTAATATTCATGAGGCAGGTCAAAATGTGTGACCCGTTTGGGAATGGCCACAATCACAGGGATGGCAGCCTGCTGGGGTCAGCAGACCACTATGGGGGTCATTCAGACCCCGGCGGGCGGCGGGGAGCCGCCCGCCTGGCGGGAGCCGCCGAATGACCGCACCGCGGTCAAAAGACCGCAGCGGCCATTCTGTGTTTCCCGCTGGGCTGGCCGGGCGACCGCCAGAAGGCCGCCCGCCAGCCCAGCGGGAAACCCCTTCCCACGAGGACGCCGGCTCCGAATGGAGCCGGCGTAGTGGGAAGGGTGCGACGGGTGCAGTTGCACCCGTCGCGAATTTCAGTGTCTGCAATGCAGACACTGAAATTCTATGTGGGGGCCGCTTACGGGGGCCCCTGCAGTGCCCATGCCATTGGCATGGGCACTGCAGGGGCCCCCAGGGGCCCCACGACACCCCTCACCGCCATCCTGTTCCTGACGGTCGGAACCGCCAGGAACAGGATGGCGGTGAGGGGGTCGGAATCCCCCATGGCGGCGCAGCAAGCTGCGCCGCCATGGGGGATTCCTCAGGGCATCGGAAAACCGGCGGGACACCGCCGGTTTTCCTGTTCTGACCGCGACCAAACCACCGTGGTCAGAATGCCCTGCGGGGCACCGCCAGCCTGTTGGCGGTGCTCCCGCCAACCCCGGCCCCGCGGTGTCTGTGATTGCTTTTTAAATAAAGCATTTTTTGTAATGCAGCCCATTTTCCTTGAAGGAAACTAGGATGCATTACAAAAACAAAAATGAAAAGTTGGGATAACTGTGTGTTCTTAAAAAATGTTTGCACCCATATTCAAAAATGGGAAGGGGTCCCTTGGGGACCCCTTCCTATTTGCGAAAGGGTTAACACCTCCTCCATTAGTCAGTAAAATATGAATGTTTTGCAATTGCATTCCAGTCACAAAACGTTATACATACCAGTGCTCTTCAGCATTAGGAAGGGTCACCCTAAACATGTCCCTTTCTAATACCGAACCCCAAAAGCAAAATGTGAGACAGTAACAAGACAACGAGTAGCATTTTGCCTTTTGTACATAGGAAAAAACATCTGATCCTTTGTACACACCAAAGCAAAAAGAGGCTCATTTAATGACTCTTGTTGAGTATTCAAGGAGTGGTAATAATGGAAATGTTGATGAGAAAGTAATCCTGCAGAACAGTGGTTCCCAACCTGTGGTCAGGGGACCCCTGGGGGTCTGTGAAGCCTCCTCAGGGGATCCGTGACTACCTAAACAATTAACTAATATTAACAGCTTATTAAAGTGTGTATAAATAAAATTGCTAATTGTACAACTGAAAATGTTAAAACGTACCGTAAGTGTCAATGGATTTAAATTTGGAGGATAAAAATTAAAGTAGTATCCTCAGATTGATTCATTGGAGCAGTGTAGGTGCATCAAACAGAATATAGTATAGACCATCTGAGGCTTCAATTGAATTTAAAAAAGCCCCAACCTTCCTATTAATTATTTTACATTTTTGTTTGCAAATTAAAAAACATGTGTTAGCATTTGTGTGTGTGCTTGATGGAATACTTGTTTCTGTATTTTTTGTGTAATGTTTTGTGGTTTAAATCATCAAGAATGTTTAGGCTGGGGTCCCCGACTTCCAGTAATGACTCAGTGAGGGGGTCCCCGGATTCCAATAATGATTCAGTGGGGCTCCCCGGGTTCCACTTATGATAAAGTGGGGGTCCACAGAAGTCAAAAGGTTGGGAACCACTGTTCCAGAAGGTTGCTATTAATATCACGAACAGCCAAAGAAAAATATTTTTCAATGAAACGCAGACCCATGAAGACAGTGATCGGTAAAATGTCATTACAGGTTCGCTTTAGTTAATGATAATTCACAGAAAAGAGTGAAAAGGCTTTCAGATTGTTTGAATCTGTAGGTTTCTGCGAAAACTGTGAAATTCCACCCAGAGGAATAGATATGTGAAAAAGTGACAACCCCATTTTGGAAGTGACATTTTTTATTGGGTATATTTCACGATTCCTGGTAATCCTCTATCTACCACTAAACAAGAAAGCTATAACAAGATACATATCCGCAAGGTTCAATAACGATGCAAAGAATACCTTTATATAGAAAAAGCTTTCAGTCGAAACCTTTACAGAGAAAACCCTATAGAGAAACCAAAGCAAGGATGTTTGTTTACCCACAGGATGGTTTGTATAACCAAAATACCGCAATGAATTCCTTTCATTCATCTTGTCTTCCACTAACTTTAACAGTCCCCCTAACGCAATGCTTTAGCTACCTCTAACTTTATACGCAAAAGTAAATGCCACACTTGTAACCAAAAAAAAAATCTTTAGTTTAATGTTGCCCTTTGCCCTAAAACACAACCCTAACCCAATCATTCAAACTACTTCCATTCCTGTATTTTTGTAGCATGTCCCCCCATTTATTTACTCTTTTAACTAATCTCTGAAGGAGTACTTTTTATATTGGGTTTCAATTTTCATTGAATCAATTAAAATATGTTTCCTTACACTAAGGCGCTCATTGTGACCCTGGCAGTGAGTGATAAAGTGGCAGTAATACCGTCAACAGGCTGGCAGCAATTACCTCCAAATTATGACCATGGCAGAGATAGCTCCCATAGACAGCCAATGTAACACACCAACCTGCCAGGGCGTAAACAACACTGACCACAGCAGTAGCCAACGACAGCCAGGAGGAAGACAAAGTACCAGCCACCATATTTTGACTCTGCAATTCACCTGGATTTCCGGGACGGCACCAACACCATCCAAAGCCTGGAGAAACACATCACAGAAGAGCAAGGACTCACCATCAGAGACACAGGGATGAACAATGCCACCATGGAACCGGAACTGCAAGTCTTCCTGATGCTCATCTACGTCATGCTCCACCTTGAACACCAACGCCGACGAAGATGACGACGGTGAGTACAACCGCCTAGCATGCAAGGGAGGGAGGGAGGAAAACGAGAGTGACACACACAAGCACGACACACACCCAACACACACACCATACACACAACTAGGTGTAGACAAAAATCAATGGCACACAATACACAGCAGAATAGTGGAAGGACAACAAGAATGCAGTAATGAGAATTTGTTGATTGTAAACATCTACCAAAAGAACCAATAGTATGAAAAACAGATATGTACAAATGTACACAAAGGGCCATTGCCCAGTCTAAAATACTAAGGGCCCACATGGCCACAGGGCATAGTCCAAGGACCAACTCAAATCCTGACTTTGTCCGGGTAGAACTCTGCAGGGGCATCAGTTTGGCAAGTGGGCAGGCACCTCAGGGGGATGGGGGTTGGAGGGGCACCTCAGCCGAATACGGGAACAAGTCCACTGGTTCTGGAGGGGGCTCCATGCCCATTTCTCTCTGCTGGGGAGTGCAAGGCCACAGTCTCTGGAGTGGGTGACTTTCGCACTGGTTCTGGAGAGGGCTCCATGCTCATTTTTCTCTGCTAGGGAGTGCAAGGTCACAGTCTCTGAAGTGGGTGACTTTGCCACTGGTTCTGGAGGGGGCTCCATGCCCATTTCTCTTTGCTGGGGAGTGCTAGGTAACAGTCTCTCAGGTGGGAAACATGCCCACTGCTTCTGGAGGGGACCCCTTGTACAGAAGTCCCTGGAGGGTGGCCTACATGGCTTCCGCTGGTGGTGATGGCCGCTTTGTGTCATCTGGAGGTGAGGGCTGCACAGTCTCAACAGGTGAAGGTGCCTCCTGGGCAACCTCTGCTGGAGGTGAGGGCGGCACTGTGTTGACAGGTGGAGGTGCCTCCTGGGTAGCCTCTGCTGGAGGTGAGGGCTGCACTTCCTCAGCTGGCGTGAGGGCCCAGATACTACTGGCGGTGTTGGTTTTCACCCTGACAGCCTTTGCTGGAGTCGAGGGATTCTTTCCCTTCATGACAGGAGGCGTTGGATCCTTGCCCTTCTTGCAGGGGTTGAGGGCTTCTTCCCCTTCATGGCAGGGTGTGTCAGCTCCTTAGCCTTCCTAGCAGGAGCCAAGGGCTTCTTTCCCTTTATGGCAGAAGGTGCAGGCTCCTTCTCCTTCATGGCAGGAGGTGTGGCATCCTTAACCTTCCTGGCTGGTGGAGTGGGATCCTTCACTGACTTGCCACGACGACTAAGTGGTGCCACCACTGTCCGCGTGGACTGTTCGGCTAAGGTGTTGGGCTGGGTCGTTGGGACCCTGCTCTTACGGGAAGGATGGGGGGAGGGAAGGAAAAGCTTCTAAGGGACGGTGGGGTGGGATGAGGGATGGGAATGAAGATTGAGGGAGTGGTTGTTGGAGGTGTATGTCTCCTGGACTTGGGTGCAGGTGCATGGGCAGTGTGCTGGATGGCTGTTGGGTGCGTGAGTGCTTGCGTTTGTGTCCTTTAGGAGGGGGGACAGACAGGGTGGGAGAGGACACGGGGGATACGTGCATGGATGTTGTGGAGGTGTCTGCTAGTGAGGTGTGTGTGCTGCTTGGTGTGGTGATGCTGGTGGTGGATATTGATGCTGTGCATGTAGGTGTGAGTGTGGACGTGACTGTGAGGGAGGTGGAGGAGGAGAAGCAGGGGGAGACATTAAAGGCAGTGGATGTGGTTGTGTCTGCAAGTGTCTGGAGTTTGCGTGAGTGCTTGTGGGATGAAGTCTGGTGCCTGTGTTTGGTGTGTGTGTTTCATAATATGGGGAACTGATATTCGCCACCGTGGCTGTATGTTGGCGCCCGTCACCGTGGCTGTAAGCGGGATTTCCCACCAATGTGTTCCTTACACTAATTCTCTATATTGGTGTCTTTGTAAAAATAGTTCTCTGTAATAATTTTCCTCTGTAGTTCTTTTGCTGTGAATGCATTTCTCTGTTCCTGTTTGTCTGCATGACACAATCCCACAAGTGCTACAAATAAGGGAGGATTAGAAACATAGATGTAATGGTTCTCTAAAATGAAAGAAAGAGTGGGGTTGGCTAAGGAATCATTGGTTTAAATCTACAAACTCAAAAAAGAAATGTAACAACTGAAAGCTGCAGAAGCAGACTTGTAGAAAAGAGAATTGTTTTTACAATGTACACTCCTTTGGGGAACACCGAGAACTAGCAAGCCAATGGTCTAATCATTTTTTGGACCAGTACCAGCACTGCAAAGCAGCCTATTTAAGTCCATGCTGTTAACCTTTGTACTGCAAAATGAACCTTTCACTGTGTAAAAAACTGCTTTGTTTCAAGGGGGCATTACGAGGGCTCTTTGACGCAAACTCACATAAGCTTTGAAGCATATCCAGACTGAGCTTTGCATAAAAAATGAATGCCTAATTGAAGCAAGCCCATGTGGGACGAAGCTGAAACCCAATCTGCTGCTGTGCAGCTGCTGGTCAGATTCTTTTTCTGGTGGGCCTCACTGAAGATGTTGATTTCTGGAGGAAAGGTTTTCAAACTTTCTTCTGAAACACAAACAACCACAGGAGTACACTTCCAAGGCACCAAGGACGCAAAGGGAAGGCACTTAAAGAATCCCACGGTGTCAGGCAGAGGTCAGAGCAGAGTTGATTCCAAGTCCAGTTGCTACTGTTCAAATGGACACTTCAAGGAAAAGGTCTCTTGCTGCTTTTTGTGCCCTCTAGCCAAACTAGTCAGAATTCAGCCAAATGACCCTTGGAATCTACTTATGTATTCTGGATAAAAGTGCTAGTAGGCACAGTTTCAAGGCACATGACAGGTCTCAAACAGCAGGTGCAAGCCGTCTTCTGTTCTTACACAGATCCAGATAGTGTTCTCAGAGTGATTCCCTACCACAAACAATCCTACAGTGCACCTTATTCCCAAATCCAAGATGAGGAAACCCATTTCTCCTTGTGCAGGGACTGAGGGCCTTATTTATACTTTTTGGTGCAAAACTGCACTAAGGCAGTTTTGCCCCAAAAAGTTTTGCACCGGCTTGCACCATTTTTTAGCACCAGCTGGGCACCATATTTATGGAATGGTGCAAGCCGGTGCAAAGGGTAGGCTAGATTAACAAAAAATGACGTTAGGCAGTTTTGAGTCAAAATAAATTATTCTGACCAGATTAGCATCATTTTTTTACGCTAAAGGGCATATTTATACTCTGTTTGCACTGAATTAGCGTCAAGGTTTTTTTACTCTAATTCAGTGCAAAACTAACTCCATATTTATACTTTGGTGCTAGACCCGTCTAGCACCAAATTTATGGAGTTAAAGTAATTTTTTGGAAGTGGAAACCTACCTTGCCTTAATGAGATGCAAGGTAGGCGTTCCCGTGCAAAAAAATGACTCTATGGCCTTAACACCATATTTATACTCCCATGTAAAAATGGTGCAAGGGAGGGAGGAGGGGTCAAAAAATGGGGCAAAGCTTGCTTTGCCCCATTTTTTAAGACCTGGGTCAGGGCAGGCGTTAGAGGACCAGTGGCCCTATTTCCATGATGGAACACCATGGAATAAGCCCAGAGGTGCCCTCCCTAGGCCCCAGGGGCACCCCCACCCACACTAGAGGGACTGCGAGGATGGGGGACCCCATCCCAGGTAAGTACAGGTAAGTGCATTTTATTTTTGAAAGTGCCATAGGGGGCCCTGATATGGGCCCCCATACATGGCACAGGGTGCAATGGCCATGCCCAGGGGACCCCTGTCCTCTGTGCTCGCCACTGGGGTGGTGGGCATGACTCCTGCCTTTTCTAAGGCAGGAGTCATGTGGCATGGTAGGTTTAGCACCATAAAATGACGCTAATCTGGTTAGAGTCTTTTTTTTTTACTCTAACCTGCCTAAAGCCATTTTTTTGTGCTAAACCCTTTTCTTCTATACTGCCAGCCCCACCCGACTAAAGTCATTTTTTTAAACTCTAGCCTACCCTTTGCACCGGCTTGCACCATTCCATAAATATGGTGCCCGGCTGGTGCACAGAAATGGTGCAAGCCGGTGCTAAACTTTTTGGTGCAAAACTGAGTTAGTGCAGTTTTGCAGCAAAAAGTAGAAATAAGGGCCAATATTTTGTAAGTTTGCGCCACTTTTGTGTCATAAAATGACGTTAATGCGGTGCAAAAAAAGTTTAAATTAGGGCCTTGGTGCTAGATGGGTCTAGCACCAAAGTATAAATATGGAGTTAGTTTTGCACCGAATTAGAGTAAAAAAAAAATGACACTAATTCGGTGCAACAGAGTATAAATATGCTGCAGAGTATAAATATGCCCCTAAGTATGGCGTTAAGGCCATAGAGTCATTTTTTGCATGGGAACGCTTACCTTGCATCTCATTAAGGCAAAGTAGGTCTCCACTTTCAAAAAATGACTTTAACTCCATAAATCTGGTGCTAGAGGGGTCTAGCACCAAAGTATAAATATGGAGTTAGTTTTGCACCGAATTAGAGTTAAAAAAAATGACACTAATTCGGTGCAAACAGAGTATAAATATGCCCCTGAGTGCCCCTACAGACATGGGCCAGAATAATAAGCAGTCCACTCATTTGTGGTCACCCCAAACCATTTTTAGGGGTTGCTTTCCTCCCCTCTGTGTGTGGTGCCAGCCTGACTATGTGCACAGAGGCTTAGCCTTTCTAGGTGTCATCTGCCATTCACTAGTTACTTAAGTCTCAGGACCCATCCCAACTTTCTGCTGGGGAAATACACCTCACCGCTCCCAGGCCACTGTCCCTGCTCTGGGAGCAGTTTTCACATTTATTTAAGGCCAAGTACTCGACTGACAGGTGCTAGAGAGCCTAATGTGAATTAGCATCCAGGAGCTTCAGGCAGTGGTAAGGTAACTTCATAAAAGTTACCTTTCCTCAATATTTATTCAAATTCCAAATTCACCATTGAATTATGTTTTAACAAATATTAAAAAGAATGGCTGAATTATTTTTCTAGCTGGTACCACACCTGAGATACAGAATTAATAGTTTAATATGTAATCTGGTGTTCTCATACGATAGCTAGGGCCATGCACCGTACCTTTAGCTTATGGGGGCTTGCCACTGCAGGGACATGGCAACATTACATTTCTACAAGTTCTACTTTTAAATACTATGCACCCTACCTTATAGGCTACAAGGACAACATAGGAGTGACTTAGCAATATTTAAGAGGAAGATGTTTCACCATTATAGGTGCTATTTTTGACATTCAAGCTACAGATTTACACTGCAGCAGTTAGTTTTTCCTGTTACACTGGTAGATGGCTAGTGCTGCAGCCCACAAATCACATTAAACTTTCCATGACGTGGGTCCATGTCTACACCATATACTGTGGCCTTATCGGGGAGTTAAATATGCCAATCAGGTATTAGCCAATTCTTACATATTTTAGGGGTCAGAACACAAACAATGGACACTGGACAGGAGGGGCTCAGTTTGCAGAGACTAAAAACAAGCAATAATGTTCAGTATAAATGGAGATGTCCACACAAAAGAGATATGTTTTACATGAAGATTCCAAAACCAGTTAACTACTAAAATCTGTGATACTGGGAATTTATCAAGAAAAAACACTATGAATATCTCAACATTGGAGACAATTATATAATATCCCTCATGGTAAACCTGGAGAGCACTGAGAACATTCATTCCAGGGATAGACCAATGATACTAAGCTCATCATATCAGGCACGCAACAGGAGAAGACGCTCACTGCCAACGAATGAAACACAGACAAACCTGCCTAAAAGTATGAGGGAGAAAAATGAATATCTCTCATTTTTATTTTTATTTTTCCTGAATAAAACCACCAGTGTTTACACATGGGTCATAAATAGAAAAAAGTGTGTTTGAAAGACTGAATAAATAGGTTGGGATTTCTGGTGCTGCTCTAAAGTTGACAATGCTGTGGCTGCTGTAAGGTGATGGGATCTGCCTATCAAATCTGCCTAGATTTTCTTCTTTTCAAACACCTGTTTTATTGACCTTTTACTGTGGGTGAGCCTCACAACCAGTGACTCACTAACTATAAACTCATGGTAAATGAAATGTGCATGTTTACCACCAGTGTCTGCCTTTTAAGATGAGGCCACTGTGATGTATCGAGGGTAAGGGACACTTGGCTGGTTAAACGTGAACACATGCATACACCCATCTGCACACGTTTAGGGTTATGCATGGGAGGCTCTTGTTGTGCCCCTCCTGGTAATTGTGCACGGGTAGCCTGACTCAGAGGGGGCTCTACAGGATTGGAAATTAACATGTCAAAGGCCCAATATTGTAGTCTACACTCATAGGGAAAGTCAGTATGGTTTACTGTCTTTAATTGAAGTTCCACTTCATTATACTCCTACGTGAAAGACTGCCTTACAGTGCAGCTTCCCTTCTCTTTGGCTTACAGAGACCAGTGATGTATCAATGTGGGGTGGAGTCTCTATGCCAAACCCAAATATGATAGTTCGAAGAAGATATCTGTACAGTTTATGGGTCATCCATAAATGTCATATGTCTCTGGCTCAGCTCAGGATCAGAGTCCAGGCCTTTTGGCACCCTGATGTGACAAGTTAATTATGTTTCTCTCCAGCAGCAGGAATAAAGGCCACCCCACATAAAGGGACCATTAACAGTGCTTGACTCCACTACTGAGGAGGGAAGAGGTGGGGACAGAGGTTCTTCATCAATCATTCAGCTGTCACACTGTTCCAGGGATGGGCAAGTCCAATCCCACTGAACAAATAAGGGAGTCAAGATCTCTGGAGGTAGTACAGGATGGGGCTCCATTTAAAGTTTTGGTGGTAAAGGCCCTGTCAGTGATGTCAGCGAGGGGTGGGGCTGAGGCTCCCAGAACAGTTGTGACCAATGAGTCCTGGGTGACACTGTTTTGAAATGTCCCAGCAGGCTGTGCACAAGGGTTGGGAGAGGTAATGTGGCACCACAGGATAGGCCTGAGGTGCCTCACTTCTAGAATCTTCCACCCTCACTTAAAAGGTCTTATGCAAGGGGTAGAGCTCTCTCTTGGTTGTCATTTTCTACTGGACACTGGGAGTGGCGGCGGCAGCCATGGATAACTGGAAGGAGGAAACATGTGATATCCATGTGGACTAAGTAATCTAACAACAGTTGCCCCCAGGGCCAGTGAGGCTCTCCCCAGGACAAGAGAAGCTGGTCCCCTTTCATCCACTGAGGACTAGTTGGGGGAAAGACTGGACTTCTGAGCTGGCACAGGGAGCCAGTGAAACCAACTCCCTGCAAAGTTTGTTGCTTTAGAGGCCAGATGGAAAGGTCTCCCCACCACGAAAAAAATAAGCCGAAGAACACAGAAGATATTAGCAAAAGAAGGATTTGACCTTTAATCCCAATCGCAATCCCAGAAATAATGGCTGTTTCTAAACTCACCAGGTGGGCCAGGGCCCACTGCACGAAGAATATTTAATTTCTTTACCTGCTGAGAGAAGTTGTTCATGGGGCCCCCTCCCCAGCATTCAGAGGCCTTTGGGACCCCAACCACCCAGGCCGGTCTTTGGATTGGGAGGCCCTCTATTAGACTTGTCATCCTTGACATGGTTTCCCCTGTTTTTTGGCCTCTGCTTCCTGTATTTTTGACTGTGTGCTGAGCTTCGTTTTGCTGGCTTTTGGTACTCTGGGCTCTTTACCACTGCTGACCACTGTTAAAGTGCAAGTGCTCCCTGTGTAAATTGTGATTACGATTGGTTATCCCTGATTGGCATATCTGATTTACTAGTAAGTCCCTAGTAAAGTGCACTAGAGATGCCCAGGGCCTGTAAATCAAATGCTACTCGTGGGCTTGCAGCACTGATTGTGCCTCCCACATGAGAAGCCCTGTAAATATGTCTCAGACCTGCCACTGCAAAGTCTGTGTGCACTGCCAATTCAACCTGGCAAGTGTACTCACTTGCCAGGCCCAAGCCTTTCCTTTTACTACATGTAAGTCATCCCTAAGGTAGGCCCTAGGTAGCCCCATAGGCAGGGTTCAGTGCATTTAAAATGTGGGACATGTACTGGTGTGCTTTACATGTCCTAAGAGTGAAATTCTGCCAAATTTGTTTACCCTATTGCAGGGCCTGTCTCTCCCATATGTTAACATGGGGACTGCCTTTAAATATCATTTAAGTGCAGTTTCCCATTAGGGCAGATAGAGATGTGAAGTTTGGGGTCGCTGAACTCACAATTTAAAAATAGATGTGTTTGTATAGTTGTTCTTTAGATTTTCTTTGAAAATGCTACTTTTAGAAAATGGTCAATTTCATGCTTAACCATTCTGTGCCTCTGCCTGCCTGTGGAATCCACGTCTGGGTCAGATTGACAGTTGGGCTGTTTGTGAATTTCCTCTAGACCGTGACACAAAAGGAGCTGAGGTGTGTCCTGCATATCCTGATGGGTCTTCATAGGCTAGAGGGGCAGGGTGGATCTGACACCTGCACCTGAAAGGGCAGTGCCTGTCCTCACACAATGCAGTCTCCAAGCCCCTGTAGTGTATTTGGGGCCAGGCCTGGGCAAGGCAGGATCTTGTGAACAACAGAGTCTTTCCTTTGAAGTTTGCCTACTTCAAAGGCAGAAATGAGTATGAGTAGTGGACCCAAAACCCCAGATTTTTAGAGCACTTCTAGAACCTCTGCCAAGGAGAATAGCTGAGGAGCTGGGAGGAGGAGTACTGCCCCTTTGCTGTGTGTGCTTTGCTAAGCTGGCCTGCAGTTGATGCTTTTGCCATGGGACAAAGACTGGACTTTGCTGTGTACCCTGCTTAAGAAGATTCTCCTGTTAAGAGGTCTCAGGGAAATCAAAGACTTCATCTGTCAGCACCTGAGCTCTCTTTCTGAGCCCCCTTGACTTGCCAAGTGGTGGATGGAGAAGATGGCAGAAAAATCGTATCAGCACCGGTGAAATCAACACTTCGCTATCTTAGCTCGGATTCATTGCTGCCGTGCATCCTGATTTTCCATACATCGGCCCTAGGCGTGAAAATCTTCAACATCACCGTACAGACCTGAGGCCTGGAAACTTATATATCACTTGCCCGGCTGAGAAAGAATTGATGCACGACCTCACTTGCGCGTAAGGAATCGAAGCAGCACTTGCTTTTCTGACGCACGCTCACCTGTGTGGCTCTATTTTTCACGCATACCAGGTACTTTGCGCTTGAACAACGGATGCATTGATTTCTATGGATTCAGACTATTTTTACTTAAAAAATTTGCATCTTTGCTTGTGTATGTTGGATTTTTGTCATTTTGTCTTGTTTCATTTAGATAAATATTGCCTATTTCTCTAAACTGGTGTGGAGTTATTTTGTAGTGTTTTCACTGTGTTACTGTGTGTGTTGGTGCAAATACTTTAAACATTGCCTCTGAGATAAGCCTGACTGCTTGGACAAAGCTACCAAGGGGTGAGGAGGGGTTATTCTAGGTCTGTATCTCCCATACCCTGACTACAGTGAGGATCCCTGCTTGGACAGTGTGCACATTGACTACCAACCTAGTACCTCATTTGTAACACCCTCTATGGTAGTGTTGACACGGCACGCCAGCACGCTTCCCCAAGCAGGATGAGAGAAAGAGGTAGGGCCTGAAGTCCCAACCCTGGGTCCTGGGATAGCCCACAGGAGGATAGGGGAGTGCCACATTACTCTCTCATCCATGTTAGACCTTGCTCTGCTCCTTGTGCCTGTGTCCTGGGGGAGTATGCAGCCACCATAGAACTCAGCATCTGCCAGCTCCAGTGGGCAGTGGGAGAAGTGCTGATTGTTCATGGGAGCTAATAGGGTGTCAAGGGTCTAGATGTATGGAGGTGCTTGGGTGGGACCAGGCACCCCCAAATAGAAAGAAAGAGGCACGCAAAAAGAAAGAAAAAAAAAGGTAGCGGCTCTCCCAGAGTCAGTGGGATAGCGGCTCATTAAATATATACACTCCTGGAGGAGCACTTCATAATGCCATGTGGGGCTTACACTAGCAGACCTATTTCTGCTGTTCTAGTTAGCCCCCAGATGTCAGGGGCACCACCAATAATGTGAAATAACATAGAGGAGTTGCAGGAGCATCACAGCTCCCACCCAAAAGGCCTCAGGAGCTTTTAATAAAGTACTGACCCAAAGTCTGCACGGTCCAGAAAAAGAAGATCATCCCAGGATTTGTTGTGGATATCAAGCACTCCACAGGCTGGAGCATGCGTTCTACAGCTGGGACTGCAGTACCCTCTAGGGTCTACGTTATGGCTGCAGTTATTGTGGCATGAAGGTGTCTAATGAAAGGTACATTCTTTAAAGCGTCTTCTAGGAGCTAAGTCTATGATTGCATATTGTATGATCAAAATATGATGCTCTCTAAGGCCTATTTTTAAATTTGGATTGTTAATGGTTGAAAGCATATATAAAGCACACAGGCACATGTAAAGTTCATTTGAACATGCTTTATTGAAATAATAATGTTGACAGTGAATATTGATCAAAGTGCATTCACCTGGTCACACCACTCCATTGTACACTTCTCCATTGCTGCAACTGCCCGCTCTGCCCCCTACCATCAGAGCACTACATCCCGGAGCTAGACCAAGGCCAGCCAGCAACAACGGACCGACGTCTTCATCACTACACAACCCAGCGTCACCACCAACTTGGCGACAGCAGTACCGAATTTCAACAACTGGATTACCAGCGCTGCTGATCAAGACGCTCTAACCAAACCAGCAAAAATCTGCCGACCCCCAATCTAGCAAGCTGGTACACCCTTTAACCCAGCGTATCAAAACATAAATATAAACAACTGAAAAGAAGATAGTGAACCAGCAAGAACCACTTCGACCAACCAACCTTCAAATCAGCCCACAACAGTTGCCACCACCAGATTAAAGGAGCAAAAAAAAAGGCCCTGTCCACCGAACAGAGACCAGCACCAACCAAGCCAAGAAAATTTTCACCATTGTCAGAGAATTCTCCAACCCATCAGCCACCAAGAGCTCATCCCCCTCCTCCCAGGAACTCTGCGATGCCCTCAACGACCACTTGCACAACAAGATACAGACTATCTACAGAAACTTTGATCCCCCCAACCCTCCGACCACCACAACATCCCACCTACTCACATTGCCGACCACATAATCACCACTTCAAATCAACTCGGCACAGCCAACACAGCCATATTTATGAACTCCATCCACTTGGGAGCACCCACCAACCTGTGCCCCAACCCCATTTTAAACCTCAGAAGAGACAAGATCAGGTGCCAACTCACAACCATCCTCAACACCTCTATAGACACAGCCACCTTTCCCGAAGCCTGGAAACAGACGGAGGTCAGACCGCGCCTCAAGAAACCCTCCGCAGACTCCAACCAACTCCAGAAGTACCACCTGATCTCTCTGCTCTTGTTCCCCGCCAATGTCCTCGAAAAGGCCATCAAACTCCAACTTACTGAACACCTGGTGAGAAACAACTTACTGGACTCAACCCAATCAGGTTTCAGATCCAAACACAGCACCGAGACAGCCCTAATCCCCGCAACAGACAACATATGCATCCTACTTGACAAAGAAGAATCAACCGTCCTGATCCTGCTTGACCTCTCTGCATCCTTCAACACAGTCTCTCACCATACACTCATCGTCAGACTTCACCACATCTGGATCATAGACAGTGCACTCAGATGGATCACATCCTTTCTCACAGTCCACACCCGGAGAGTCAGCCTCCCTCCTCACACATCACAAGCCTAGCACACCATCTGCAGCATCCCACAAGGATCTTTCTCAGCCCAATCCTATTCAACATCTACATGACACTGTTGCAGACATTGTTAGATCACACCACTTGAACATCATCTCATACTCAGATGACACAAAGCTCGTCCTTTCAGTTTACCCCTCAGTGATGAAAACAAATTGCCACAACTGTATGAAGAACGTCTCTAAATGGATGTGGGACAACTGACTAATGTTCAACATGGACAAACTGAAGTTATGATCTTCAGCAGACACACAGCTATCTGGAATGACTTGTGGTGGCCCTCAGAACTGGGACCAGACCCCACACTGAAAGCCCTACCTACAACCTAGGAATCCTTGACAGAAAACGATATGAAGCGTCAAGTAAATGCTGTCTCCTCAGCATGTTTCAAAGCGCTCTTTATAAGTCCCTAGTACTGTGCACTATATGTGCCCAGGGCCTGTAGATTAAATGCTACTAGTGGTCCTGCAGCACTGGTTGTGCCACCCACTTAAGTAGCCCCTTAACTCAGGCCTGCCGTTGCAAGGTCTGTGTGTGCAGTTTCACTGCCAATTCGACTTGTCATTTAAAAGTACTTGCCAAGCCTAAAACTCCCCCTTTTCTACATATAAGACACCCCTAAGATATGCCCTAGGTAACCCATAGGACAGGTTGCTGTGTAGGCAAAAGGCAAGACATGTACCTATGTAGTTTACATGTTCTGGTAGTGTAAAACTCCCAAATTCATTTTTACACTGCTGTGAGGCCTGCTCCCTTCATAGGCTAACATTGAGGCTGTCCTCATATATTGTTTGAGTGGTAGCTGCTGATCTGAAATGAGTAGGAAGGTCATATTTAATATGGCCAGAATGGTGATATAAAATCCTGCTGACTGGTAAAGTTGGATTTAATTTTACTATTTTAGAAATGTCACTTTTAGAAAGTGGGCATTTCTCTGCACTTAAATCTTTCTGTGCCATTCAATCCACGTCTGGCTGGGTTTAGTTGACAGTTCCTTGTGCATTCACTCAGACACACCCCTAACACAGGATACTCAGCCTCACTTGCATACATCTGCATTTTGAATGGGTCTTCCTGGGCTGGGAGGGTGGAGGGCCTGCTCTCACACAAAGGACTACCACACCCCCTACTGGGACCCTGCCAGACAGGATTGGACTGAAAGGGGACCTGGTGCACTCCTAAACCACTCTTTGAAGTCTCCCGCACTTCAAAGGCACATTTGGGTATATAAACAGGGCCTCTGCCCCTTCCAACTCAGACACTTCCTGGAGAAGAAACTTGTAACCAGAACCTGCATCCTGCCAAAAATAACTGCCTGGCTGCCCAAAGGACTCACCTGACTGCTTTCTGTGAAGGACTGCTGCCTTGCTGTTGTCCTGCTGCCTTGCTGCTCCCTGGCTGTAGTGAAGAAGTGCTCTCCAAGGGCTTGGATATCTCTTGCCTCCTGTTCCCTGAAGTCTCAGGACCAAAAAGACTTCTCTCTTGCCACTGGATTCCTTATGCAGCAAAAGATTGACACATGGCTTGCTAAAAATGACGCATAGCCTGCCCTGTGGGGAAAAATTCACTGCACGCTGAACCGGAATGACGCAGCGCTGGTGACTTTGCTCCACAAGCCCAGGATTCCACTCAAAGACCCCAGGTGTCAGAAAACCCCACAACCCGAAGAGGATCCACGACCGAGCGCCGGAAATCGACGCAGCCCTGGAAATCGACACGCAGCCGTCCCTGAGTGGAAACTAAACAACGCATCACTGTGTGTGGCCTGAGAAATCGACGCACACCTCCTTTGTTTCCACGCTTCTCCTCCTCTGCGGCCCATTGCGGAGATTTTTCATGCGAACCAGGTCCTTTGTGCTAAAAAGAGAGTTTGTTTGCTATAAAGAGACTTAGGGCCTCATTCCGACCCTGGCGGTCATAGACCGCCAGGGTGGAGGCCGGAGGTAGCACCGCCAACAGGCTGGCGGTGCTACATGGGCAATTCTGACCGCGGCTTGCAGCGCCGCCATGGGGATTCCGACCCCCTTCCCGCCATCCTGTTCCTGGCGGTTGTTACTGCAAGGAACAGGATGGCGGGAACGGGTGTCGTGGGGCCCCTGGGGGCCCCTGAACCGCCCATGCCACTGGCATGGGCAGTGCAGGGGCCCCCTAACAGGGCCCCATTAAGATTGTCAGTGTCTGCCTTGCAGACACTGAAAATCGCGACGGGTGCCACTGCACCCGTCGCACCCCTTCAACTCCGCCGGCTCCATTCGGAGCCGGCTTCATTGCTGAAGGGGCTTTCCCGCTGGGCCGGCGGGCGGCCTTCTGGCGGTCGCCCGCCAGCCCAGCGGGAAAGTCGGAATGACCGTCGCGGTCTATTGACCGCGGAGCGGTCTTCCGACGGGGTTACTTTGGCGGGCGGCCTCCGCCGCCCGCCAAAGTCGGAATGACCCCCTTAATATCACTTTTCAGTGATATCTCTACCTTTACTTATTGTATTTTGATCATTTTGACCTGCAAATATCCAGATAAATATTTTATATTTTTCTAAACACTGTGTGGTGTATTTGTGTGGTGCTATATTGTGTTATTCTATGATTTATTCCACAAATACTTTACACATTGCCCTCTAGGTTTAGCCTGACTGCTCAGTGCCAAGCTACCAGAGGGTGGGCACCGTATAATTTGGATTGTGTGTGACTTACCCTGACTAGAGTGAGGGTCCTTGCTTGGACAGGGGGTAACCTGACTGCCAACCAAAGACCCCATTTCTAACACGACCTGATTGATTGAACGGTATGGGTGTGTTTTAAAGCATAAACATACTGTTTGACATGGTTAGGATTATAATGGTATGGAATTTTCATGCATGGGAAGGGAAGGAAAATGGCCTTTCAATTCACCTCAATGACAAAAACTTGAAGGAGAATCCCTATGCATCTTAATGTAGAATTACTCTCAATGTTGTTAAAATGCTCTCTGATCATAGCTTACAGCTCCTGCAGGCGATCAACGTGATATGTGCTGCTGCAGTGCAAGAAAGTGTGTGGACCTTTAGTTAGCACTATCCTTACAAGTATTTAATGACAATAAAGTTAAACTTTTGGTGTAAGTTCTTTCTTGTAGTTTAACTAACTACCAGCAACTTTTCGAGTATTATGTAACCTTACTGATAGCAACTAAATATTATTAATAAAAACTCATTTTTTTAAGTAAAAGGGATTACTTCCTACTCGCAAAGTTACTCCTTGTAAAGTTACTGAAGGAAAGGTTACTAGTCGTCAACTTACACTTCAAGAGTAAACTAACACTAAAAGTGCAACATACTTTATCATTCTGAATGAGGTTTTGTGTTGCTTAAAATGCCTAATCTTTTCCTGAGTCCTGACACCTGACTTGAGTATTTTGAATATTTTGTTTTAACTGTTTTAATAAATTAAATACTTGCTCTCCAGATAGCTTAGAATTTTCTACTGCTTGTGTTTGTAATATGTGTTTTTGTCATGGAGGTGGTCTGGTCTCAGTCACTGATAAGTTATGAAAATCTACTAACTCTGTGTTTTCTTTCTGTCTAATTGCCTGTCGTGGATAATCCTTCTGACTAATTCTACAGTTGGAGTTCACCTCATTCGGAATAGGTGGGATTGGGACCTCGCTTGTGAGGTAGTTCCTGTTAGCACTAGCCCACTATTGCCACCACTGTTAAGAAGGTATTTTGGGAAACCCTGCAATAAGAATTTGGAAGAATGAGAGAAGTAACAGCCATCATTTCATCTATTCAGTAAATAACTTGGCTAAGAAGTGAACTAATTAGGAACTACTTATTACTGAAGTTGTTTTCAGCAAGCAGGGCTAAATAAATAAAATTAAGATTTCTGTATGTGTTGGAGGCATACTCCCCTAATCGTCTATAGTTACATAGAGTAGTAGGTCAAGGGTATTAAGTAACTAGTACACACTTTGATAAGTGGCTGAATGTTGCAAAAGTTGCAAAACCACATTAAGCAATAGGTCAAACAGACTATTCCCACTCTGATAACAAGGTATACAGGAAGAGGTAAGTAAAGTAAACTGTAAAATACATATATAGTAGGGGAGTTTAAGGAGGGAAAGACTAAAAAGAAAAGTTGATTTACAATAGATGACTATTTCAGAAGACATCGTTTTGTCAATAAAAAAAACCCACAATACTATGCTAAAAAGCAATGTAAAGACAAAAGACAGATAGTCAGTGATATGGATTGGAAAGAAAAAAAACATTTATTTTTTTTACACAGGAAAACCCATCCTCTCCACCCACAACAGACCCACCTCCCTTCCTAAATGCGCCATCATGTCTGGCCCTTTCCCTAACTTCCCTTCCCAATTCCCACCATCTCCACTCACAACAACACAGTCCCTTCCACCACAAAAGGTCTATTTAAAAACAAGCTCAGACTGCATCTATATGGGTGTTCATGTGGGTCACTTCCTCAGCCATGTTCTGCTGACCAAACCGAAGCAGCACCAGCTTGCATAGAACATGGCGGAATAGCAGGTCTGTAGATGTTGTTGACAATGAGGAGTGGTGGTAGTGTTCTGCTGGGCAGCAGTGGACCTAGCTCCAGGTGGTACTGCTGTTGGTGTAGCCATGATGGAGGAGGGCTAGGCTGGCGGCCAAGGAACTGGATGCATGCCTCCTCCTCCAAAGCCATCAGCTGGAGGTATTCGGACATGATGGCGTCCATCCTCTGGCACCACAGCCGGGTGGCTATTTCCTGCTGGGATGGGTGACCTGCAGAAGCAGGGGTAGCTATATCAGGAAAGGAAAAACATGAAAAAACGAATTGTAATGCTCAGTGCAAACACTTGTTCAAATGAAAGTGGCACAGTAGCAAATCATTGTATGTCCCCTGGGGCCACTGGATTTATTTATGGAACTAGTCACATTAGTCATAGTTTGAGGTATATATCTTGCATCCCCACCATCCACAGTTTTCTCCTCAATAGATGTGATACCAAATATTACATTTATATTATCAATGATGTTATCAAAGATCCATGAGTATTGAATTATGTGGGGTAATTAGCAGTACATAGTGAGGGCAAGAGTTATAGTGACCTTATGTCATGAGTTACAGTTACTTGAAATAACTCAAACAATAACTGCTGAATTTCTATGATATTGTACGTATAAAATGTGAGCCTACCTGTAATGTCGCTATAACCTTTGGTTTTTTTTTAAGTGATTTTTTATATTTTTTTAATTGTATTACCTAACTATAACATCCTTGCAACCTTTGTTTTTTAATTTGAATTGAATTTCTACGGTTTTTGTAATGTAAAATCATTTTAATTACTATACGTTAATTCAACCATCACTATGCACTGCCTTTGGCCATGCATGGCAGAAGTTGGCCACAGAACCTGCAGGTCAGGCCCTGCAGCCAAACACCAATAACCACCCAAACCCTCGCTAGGCTCGGCCATGCGAGGCATAGACAGATAGGCCGTAGGGCCTGGCGGTCCTATAACCACGCAACCCTGCAGCACACACGCCCTTCGGTTGTGTACGGTGGGGGTTGGCTCTCAGCAGCATTTGACCACTTGTCGCAGTCACTACATGAGAGATTGCGCTCAAAATAAGCAAGGATGCAGACACCTCCATCAAGGTTTACAGATAACCTTTCAAGGTGAAAATGCAGAGAAAAAACACTTGTTTTGCCTTGACCTTACACTAGAAATGTGAATGTGGATGATTAATACTTTACAGAAATGGAGCTTCAACGTGAGCACCTGCTTTGTTTATATCTGTAAGTGCTTCCCATTGAGGTTTAATTTATGTGAAAGGAGCATTGTACCACAATGAATCTTGCCATGTGTATTTATCCAAGGAGGGCCACCACTACTTTCTACTGGCTAATTAGTAAGTGCGTCCTCGTTAGGTAAATGTATAGTGCATCTCCTACACTACAGCTGCATAAAAAATGCAGAAGAAATGTCTTCAATGGATAGTGCATCTCCTAAACTATAGCTGCATAAAAAAATGCAGAAGACTTTGCCAATGTGGTTATTCCTTAAGTATCTTTATCAGATATCTACACAAGGGGGAACTGCAGAGAAAACACGCTTGGATAATTTGTACCTTGCACAAGTAAGTGCTTATTGGGCCCACACAGAGAAAAAGCAGCTCCTGCATGCCGGAGCTATATTTTCATCTTTTTCTGAGTCCGCATGTTAGGTGGCAGGGAAAGAGATGAAAACTCCGGTTTCATCAAGCGGGAGCATTTTCAAAGCTTGTGCTTGCTGAAAGAGGAGTGTTTGCTGTTGTTTGGCGGGAGCTGTTAGCTATCTCCTGAGGATGGGCTCCTAGGCAGGTAGTAGGAGCCAGCCCTGGATGGCTCCAAGAGGAGGGGGGTAGGTGCCCCCCATGTTTTCAATTTTGCCCCAGGAAATGGTAGTCCCCGAGGCCAGGGGTCTGTGGTAGATCACCTCTCTACATCATTCTGTAGCCCTAGGAGGTGCTGGTCCATGGGGTACAGGGGGTCCTTCTATATTTGTTTAGCATTTTTACCCTGGGCGGTGGTTGTCCCCATGGTGCAGAGGCCAAAAGGACCCCCACATACTTTATATACTTTTCCCCAGGGAAATGGCGGTCATTGGGTTCCGGGTGGGTCAACAGGACCCCCCCCCCTTATATTTGTTTACTACTTTGCCCCAGGGAGGTGGTAGTCCACAGGGCAAGGGGGGTGCCGTGCATACCCCTCATATGTTGTCATTTCATACTGGGGAGGCGGTGTTCTCCAGGGCTTAAGTAAACCCTAGGAAGGGTCCCCAGTTCACTCCCTCCTTAATATTATTAAAAAAAGGTATGTCCCCAGAACCTGGTCTACTCAGGAGAAAAATGAAAAGCAAGAGCGGAGAATTTTTTTAATTCACAGCAAAATTTGCAAATTTTCATGAACTTTCACTGTGAATTTTAAAAATGCTTTTTTTGCCCTGGTGTGGTCCCGGGGAGACCCCTACAACAAGGCTAAGGGGATAGTTTTAGGGCAGCCAATCAGATCTCTGCACAAGATTGGGAGGATTTGCGTTTTGGTCGTGCCTCAAGATAAACAAATTTGGTTTTCCTTTATTTTTTCTTAAACTACTGAATGGATTTACACCAACTAACAAAAAGCATAATCTGTGGACCAAAAGCTACCTTTCAGCCAAATTTGGTGCAATTACATCCAGATGTTCAGGCTGTAGTCATGTACAAAACACCTATTGGAATTAACATGAGAAAATGTTGGAAATTTACCAGTTATAATTAGAGTTATTTCAAATATCTATAACGCCTGCACTAAGGTAACTATAACTCATATCCCCTAACCACACAACCCCACGCTGCGCACGGCTTTTGACCATGCACAGTGGGAGTTGGCCACAGGTCCAAGTCACCATCCTACCCTGTCCGATATCAGCCCGGGGACCCTGGGAAACGACCACAGACACAATACAGTTGAACCTTCAACATTCAGTGTACAGGTCTGAGACTTTACCCACTAGGTCGAAAGTGACTCCTTAGCATGTGGTGTCCAGACTTAGCTATGACACTAAATCCAAAGATTTTGAGTGAGAAAAGACTTCAATGTTACATCACTTGGAATGTTTAATAGTCGAAAATAAACAGACATACTGCCATGGGATACAATGATTTGAACCTTCAATCTAGTAACAGCCCAAACCCTTTACCATTAGGCCAGAAGTGACCTGTTTGGCTCTGCCTCAAAACATAAGTATAACATTGTAGCAACACATTTTGCTAGACTGACGCATTGAAATAATTGCATGAAGTTGCCACTGCAATAACAATCTCTCTCTATCTCTTCCATCCCATTATGGGATGGAAGAGAGAGAGAGAGAGAGAAAGAGAGAGGGAGAGAGAGAGAGAGAGAGAGAGAGAAAGAGAGAGAGAGAGACAGGACCTCGTGGGGAGCCTCTAGGCCCCCGCAGTCCTAGCTGGCTCTACATGACCTGAGGGAGCTGGCATTGCTCCTACAAGAAGGGAGCTACTTTAAAAAGCCGATCCCTGCTTCAGAGAGCAATGTTTTCATATGTTTCCGTGCCTGCATATTTGAGTGCAGGGAAACACCTGAAAATTTCCCTTTCTGCAAGTGAGAGCTGTTTGACAACTCTCACTTGCAGAAAGTGAAATGTTTGTTCTGACTTGACAGGAGCTGTCAAAGCTCCCACCAAGTCAGAGCAAACAGCTAGGTCCCGTGGGTAGACACCCTGGGACATAGTACAAGCCAGTCCTGGGGGTTGGCATTCTTCCCAGGCTATCAATGGCTCCTGTTGGGGGACACACAACCTCCCTCCACTATTCTACTTTCTCCAGGGGGGTGATGGTCTCCGGCCTGGTGGTCCGCAACAGGCTCTCTTCACTCTTTGACTGTAGTCCCAGGGAGGTGGCGCTCACCAGGGTTGTGGGGGTACATGACCTCCCCCACAATCTTAATTTATTTAGCCCTGGGGAGGGTAGGTCCCTGGGGCTGTGGAGGAGCTTTCAGTCCCCCGCACACAATTGTAGTTTGTACCGGGAGCTGGCGGTCCCCGTGGCTGTGGGGTCTGCCTGGCTCCCCTCAAACATAGTGTATTCTGCTCTGGGGAGGTGGCAGTCATTGGGGCTGCAGGGGGAGTATGCAGCTCCCTGCACATTATTGTCTGTTTGCCCTGGGGAGGTGGCAGTACCCGTGGCTGTGGGGCGGGGCGCGTGCCCCCACATACATAGAGTATTTAATGCTTGGGTGGCGGTGATCCCCCAGGCTGTGGGGGTCTGTGTTGCCCCCTGCATACAGTGTATTCTACTTTTTCCTTTGCACAATGAAATTATAATATGCTGTTCAGAATTCCTACTCTAAAATAACCTTTCTTAAACATAAGATCTAATTCTCCAAATATGGGCAACAGCAACATATTTAAAATAAAAATTATCCAACCATGTCAACAGTGTTGGTGTCTATTAAAATGGATGTAATGTGCTATTTCTGATGCATTTATATGACTCTGTGAACGTTAATGACATGGAAACTCTGCACACTACCACGTTACCAAATATTCTACCACATTATTCAAGACTATACACATATGTCAGATCTAAGTGTATCTCTACTTTAGAGGCAACCACATGAATGATCATGAATAAAGAAAATGTATATAAGTTACAAAATTGAAATAAGTTGCAACTTACTTGTACGGGTAAACATCAAAGCTATCCTTCAATAGTCTGTGTACTGACTACATACAAAGAGGTCTGTATATTGCAGTTACTAGACTGAAGTCTTAAAAGTAAGGGCAACACAATACAAATAGGGTTTGAGTTTTATGAAGTGTTTGTGTGACCTTTTCTTCTAACACAAGCCAAAAGAAGCAAAACATATATATCCATTAGGGCCCTTTCACATGAGTTTCACAGTCTGTGTTAGTTGTTCTTTGCTCAAAGCATTTTAAACAGTTGCAGCCTTAGGCCAAGTTGAGTAGCATATAGTCACATCACTACCTGGGGACCCATCCTTGGGTCCTGAATGTCCCTACACCAATGGTTCCCAACCTGTGGTCCGGGGACCCCAGGGGGTCCGCAAAGCCTTCTCAGGGGATCCGCGAGAGCCTAGAAAATTAAAAGATATTAACAAATATTGACAAATTAGGTCCCCAGCTTCCAGTAATGACTCAGGCGGGGGTCCCTGGATTCTCATGATGATTCAGTGGGGGTCCCTGGGTTCCATTAATATTAAAGTGGGTGTCCACAGAAATCAAAAGGTTGGGAACCACTGCCCTACACTATATTTGTCCAAATTCATCTACCGTCGTAGTGCTGTACAATAAAAAATCACAATGTGTCATGCAATTAACAATGTGTCACACTCAGGAGCCAAATTAGGATCTACTCTCAGCTCTTTGGCATGTGTGTAGTAGTGATCAACACACATAATAGCACAATAACAGGTTAACAAAATGTGTAGGACCATGAATCTATCCGTTCAGAGCTAACATATAAAAGCTCAATGAAATTGACACCTACAAACTCCAACAATGAGTGCTGGATTGACCACTAACCAACTCACAGTATAACACTGCCATTAGAATGTAAAACTGTAACCTCTATAACATTGTAAGCTAAATGTAGGGCCACTAAAGTTAATCCGATGCTGCTCATCAAGCTCACTGTGGCTGTGTTCTCTAACAGTCTACATGATATGAGCATGTGTCCAATGTCAGAGTATGTACATTACAATGCACATTTGTAGAAATTAGTTTGTGTTGTTAGATACCATTCCAACAACTACATATTTTAACTGTTTTAAAACACTCCCATTATTATCTAAACATATATATATACATATTTGGTTATTTATTTTTTATTGCATTTATCAACAAACACAACTAAACAGAGTATGGCTCTGCACATCATATACAATTCATTAAACATAATTAGTTTGTAAGCCTCGTAGTAATAACAGACAGGCAATCGAGCTAGAAAATCATCAATAGAAAAGGTGGTCCAATCTGTAAGTATGTCCATACAGAACACAATTGGACATTAAGGACAAGACAAAGGAGGGGAAGGAGAGAGAGGGGGAGGAGGGGGGGGGGGGAAAAGGGGGGAAGTCAGCACAGCAATCATGTTACTCACTGATTGGGGGCAATGTCGCTCCCCCCAGAGGGGGCTGACCACCGCTCCACAATCCAGGGGATGGGAAAATCGGCTGCTTGCCGCCTTACATTCGGGTCTCGAGAAAGGATCTTGGGGAGCCCATATATCTCACAGACGGGAGCCCTCAGGCATCAGCTCCCAGTAGGCCATTAGTTGTTCTTGGCAATACGCTGTGTCCTTCAGCCATTCATTACACTGGGGAGTCTGTTTCCTCCCCCAGCACAGCGCTAACCAAGACCCCAGAGTATCCGTATTTGACTCACGGAGGACCTCATGTAGCTGGCTGTCCCCCGACGGAAACAGACCCACAGCATCTCTCACTGACATCGAAGGCATGAATGGCTTGTGCACTCTGGTGCGAATCAATAACATCCACTTCACGCTTCCGGGGCCTGTGCATTCTGCCAGTCATCCCAGATAGCCGATCGTGCCACACCGAGTCACGCTCAGGCACCAGTTGTGGCAAATACTGTATGGGGTGCAGCCAGAAGTACGCAAAATGAGCCTGTGCGCAGTTGTAATAAAGTTCAAGATCCAGGCCTGCCGGGCCACTTTGTTCGAATGGAAGAGTCAGTGTTTCCATGAAGTTCTAGGTTGGCCGCCCGTCCACGCAAGAGTCACCAGCAAGGATTTGAGTCTTTTTAGGAAGCTAGTGGTAAGGACAAGAGGTAGATTTACAAAGTGATACAAGAACTTGGGTAGAATCACCATCTTCGCTATTGCGATGCGGCCAGACAGCGAGAGCGGCAGTGACGCCAAGCCGCCACCCTATTTTCCAGCTATGAAATGGCTGTGCCGTAATTTGCCGACCATAACTCTGCTGCCTTTTGGCTCAAGCAGATACCTAAATACTGCATCGGCCGGTCCGCCCAGCTAAGGGGGTATCTGGAGTGGCACTGCATCTTAACATCAGACAAAGGCAACACCACTGACTTTGACCAATTAATTGTGATCCTGGGAAGCTGGCCAAATCGGCCCACCTCATCCAGCAATATATCGAGGTGTAGCTGTGGTTCGCGGACATACAGTGCAACATCGTCCGCATACATAGAAACCAGTATTGTCCCCTATGGCTATGGTTGTTGCAGACGTGCCGCAAGCGGTTCCATCACCATCACAAATAGCAGTGGCGAGAGTTGGCACCCTTGGCAAGTGTCACTGGCAATCGGGAAAGGATCCAACATTATCCCATTTATTCGCAGTCTAGCGGTTGGTGTCAAGTACAGCAGGTGGATCAATTGGACAAACTTAGGGCTCAGCCCCACTCTAGTCAGCAGGTCAGACATATATGGCTACGCAAATTTATCAAATGCCTTAGTGGCATCTAGAAAGATCACTGCTGCACGATCATTAGGGACAATCATACGGGATATTACGAAGAAAGTGCAGAGATTATATAGTGTTGAACGTCCCGGCATGAAGCCAGACTGGTCCGGCAGCACCAAAGGAGGGAGCAGGGGCTGCAATCGGGCAGCGATGAGTTTCGCCAGAATCTTATTGTCTATGTTTATTAGCAAAAATGGCCAATATGAATCGCAGCTACTGGGGTCTTTGCCGGGCTTCAAAATTGTCATGATGAGAGCCTCCGCAGCGAGGCCGGCAGGGTACCGTTCTCAAGTGCCTCAGCATACATCTCATGGAAGTGCAGTGCCAGAATGTCTGCATACTCCTTATAAAAGGCCGGCGTCAGACTGTCCAGTCCCAGGGCTTTGTCTCCCGGTAAACTGCGAATGGCCTGAATCATATCATCTACTGAGAAGGGGGCATCTAGATAATGTCTGTGTGAGTCCTCAAGCCTTATCAAGCCAATAACTTCAAAGTAGTCAGTAGTTGCTTCCGAGTTCGGTCCTACCTGCTCAGCCTACAGGTCTGAGTAGAAGTTTGTCAAAATGCGCTTGACCTCCTCTGTACCGGTGAGGAGCACTCCCGCTGAGTCAGTCAGTTCCACAATGTAGTTCTAAGCCCACGGCTTGTGGAACATAGCAGCCTGCGTTCTACCAGCCCTCTCGCCTTCACCATATCTCCTCGCCCTAGCTTCTTTGCCCAGAAAGCAGACTTCGCGATGTGCAGCCTCCTCATATAGGGGGTCATTCTGACCCCGGCGGTCAGAGACCGCCGGGGCCAGGGTCGGCGGGAGCACTGCCGACAGGCCGGCGGTGCCCCGCAGGGCATTCTGACCGCAGCGGTTCGGCCGCGGTCAGATGCGGAAAACCAGCGGTCTCCCGCCGGTTTTCCGCTGCCCTTGTGAATCCTCCATGGCGGCGGAGCGCGCTCCGCCGCCATGGGGATTCTGACACCCCCTACCGCCATCCTGTTCCTGGCGGGTCTCCCGCCAGGAACAGGATGGCGGTAGGGGGTGCCGCGGGGCCCCCGTAAGAGGGCCCCACTTTGTATTTCAGTGTCTGCTATGCAGACACTGAAATACGCGACGGGTGCCACTGCACCCGTCGCACATACCCACTCCGTCGGCTCCATTCGGAGCCGGCTTCCTCGTGGGGAGGGGTTTCCCGCTGGGCTGGCGGGCGGCCTTCTGGCGGTCGCCCGCCAGCCCAGCGGGAAAGCCTGAATGGCCTCCGCGGTCTTTCGACCGCGGAGCGGCCATATGGCGGTTCCCGCGAGGCGGGCGGCTACCGCCGCCCGCCTCAATCAGAATGACCCCCATAGAGTCAGCTTATCCCTGAGTTCAGCCAGGAGGCCACGAGACCAGTCAGAGGCCAACCGTTTCTCCAGGCCAGCTAGCTGTGCCTCTAGGTTCGTCATCTCCCGCCTTATCGCCTTTAGCACACCGTGCTGTTTGGCGAGGCAGGGCCCCCAATTTACGACCTTGAAAGCCTCCCATAAGGTGCCCGCCGAGGATACCGATCCCTGATTAACAGCAAAATAGTCCACTATAGCAGCACGTATCTCTTCCCTTAAGGCCTGAACTCTCAATACTCCACAGGCAACCTCCACGAGAATTCACAGCTGGAGCCCCAGGTATGAGCAATTCCAGCATGACTGGCAAGTGATCCAACAGGGTACGGGGCTTATGTTCAATTTATTTCGTCCAGAGTTCCACATCCCTAGTACCGATCCACCTATCCATTCTGGACCAGCTACCATGCACATAGTTGACACATGTGCCCTCCCTTTCCGTATCATATTGATTCCTCCACAGGTCTACCAAGGCGCCCTCGGCCATGATATGAGACAAGGTTCTCGCAGCCGCCGCATGTTGCAGCCTAGCCCGACTCTCGCGGTCTGCCTCTGGGTCCAGCACTGCATTGAAATCGCCGCCCCACATCACAGACCCAGAGCCCAAAGATCCAATTAATCACCATATTGCCCAAAGAATTCGGAGTCGTCCACATTGGGGCTATAGACTGATACCAGACGGAACAGCCTGTTGTGTAATGTTCCTGCATCATAACATAACGACCATGCAGGTCTACAAGTACTTTTTCTGTGTGCCACTGAAGTCCCTTTCTAATCAATAGTGCCACTCCCCCGGCATGACTCAAGTACACCGCTACATGACTCTTAGCAATCCAACCAGCCCTCACCCTAAATCTCGTGGCCTCGATCAGGTGTGTCTCCTGCAGCATACAGATGTCAATCGCGTGACGCTGCATATAAGCCAACACCATTCTCATCTTGCGTCCATCATCAGCCCCCTGACTTTCCAAGTGAGGCACCGGACATGAGTCACACTGTAACGCGCCATCCCAATAGTGTACCCCAGCGCAAGGCGCCCCCATCGATAACATTTGCAGCATCAGTAGCAAAACGCCCCCAGCAGTCACAAATGCACCATCAGCAGGGAGAAAAAGGGGAAGAATGGGGGGGGAGGAGAAAACCAACAATCCCAATAACAAACAGTACAGGTCCCCACCCACTCCAGCTCCCCAATTGGGGCAGGCCAGCAAACCCACCGCGCCCAAACTCATAACCCACAGCATAACAACAAACAATTTGGTTGGACTCATCCAGTGGAATGTCGGCAAGGCCATCCGTTATCCACCCTGGATGGGGTAGGTGGGCAGGAGCATCAGAATGCCATTCATACTACAATACTGGCCACACCAGAGTAGGCCCAAGTCAAAACTCAACCGGTTCCAGGCCACAATGTAGGTTCTTCTGCGGCACCCAACGGCAAAGCGAGCTTAATCATTGTCAGTGTCCACGGGGGCACTGCCACTCACCCCCACCTGCCTGTGCACAAGCCGGAGGTGCCTTTTTGGGAATAGTCTTAGCATATTTGTTTGCCAGTTTCAGGTTTGTAAATAAGTGTATCTTTCCTTTGTGTAATACACGCAGTTTGGCAGGGTAAATGAGAGAGTTCTTGGCATCCGTCTGGCTCAAAGTGTGCGTGACTGGGAGAAATGCCCTGCAGGCCGCCTGCACTCCGGGGGTGTAATCTGGGAAGATACTGAGCTCGTTGTTATTTTATATTACTGGGCGACGCTCCCTGGGCAGCCAAAGTATTGTGTCTCTGTCCTGATAGGTCAATCAGTGCACGATGATAGGGCACGCCGGCGTCCCCAGCGGCGGTCTCGGGCCAAGCGACCTGTGAGCCCACTCCACTAATAGTACCTGAGAAAGCTCACCAGAGAAGAGCGTAGTTAACATAGTCTCCACGTAGTCTTCCATATGCCCCATGGCTGTTGTCTCCAGAAGACCCAGAATACAGATATTGTTGCAGTGGGAGTGGGCACCAAGATCCTCGTTCTTATTGCAGATTAGGTCTAGCACGCGTTCTATCTGCAATAACTTCTCCCCATCGCCCCGGTGACTGTTTTTCAGATCTGAGGTACGAGATTCCACATGTTCGAGACTGTGTCATGACTGTCCACTCTCTTCTTCAGGCGATCCATTTGTTCGGTCAGATGGTCTAACTTGCCATCTTTGCTATCCAGGCTGTGTTTGAGGTCCAGAAACACAGCCTTCACAGAGGGTGATTGCGTTTCCTCTTCCTGGGGTAAGTCGTCCAACGACCTGCCCGCCTGGCTGCATTTATTTTGCCCTCAAACCTATTTTTTCTAAAACCACAGGCAGCTTTCTGTGGTTTTTCGTATCTACCTTTCCTAGCCACAAATGTATTTTTCTTACCAGCTGTCATATGCACTACACAAAGGAAAGTTTAAAAATACATAAATAAGCCATAGAAATATACACTTTCATAGAAATTATTTTTTATCAACATGCCAGTTACATTCATGCTGTACACAATTAATTATGTCATAAACACATACATCAAACTGTGAGCTAAGGTCAGGTAACATCTACTTGCAATTGTTGGTAGCCTATATTTATGCAAGTTAAATTAGCATAACAATAATGATTGCCATATAGGCATATTTCATGAGATATTGATTGCATACTGCATGGTGTATGTATGTGTGTGGCCTATGTCTGTCCAGGACACATACCATTTACAGATGAAAAACCAACATAACCACTGACAAACTCTTATCAGTGCTCTACCACACACATATAGTTAGCAATTGAAGTTTAAATGCTTGCTACTTCATCATGTGGGTTTTTCACAAGATTAGAAAGGCACAAATGGACATCTCAAATAAAAATGTGATATATGGAGGGCAGCAACTCAAATGCATGTCTGCATTGGGTCAAACAGAGAATACAAGATACATTAAATTTTTTAGATAATTTTGGCCTTCAAACTCTCTCTTTGCAGTAGCTTACTGTCTGGAGAATATCACCAACATAGGAACTGTAAATTGTTAGTCTTTGTGTGTTTGTGTTATGGGTCTGGAGTACATAAGTGCATGAGGGCATACCATCATGCACACATTATAACAGTACAGGCATTTCCCAAAATTCACTTGAGATGTGAGGTGCACAATAAGTGCTACGTCTACATACTGAGGAGTTATTGTTAAATATTGGGTCTCTGGTTGGCAGCAGTACTCACCCTGTCCAAGTAGGGACCACAACCCTAGCCGGGGTAAGCCAGATACAGACCTTAAATTAACCTGTGTTCACCCTCTGACAGCTTGGCACAGAACAGTCAGGCCTAACTTAGAAGGCAAGTGTAAAGTATTTGTGCAACACTTGACCCAGTAAAACAGTGAACGCATAACACAGTAATTCACACTGTGTTAGACAAATAGACCTTAATTTAATGAACAAAACAAGATCAAAATGACAAAACTCTAATAAGTACAGCCAGAGATATGATTATTTAACGAATATCTGCAAATGTAGTGCTTACAAATATAACCAGCCCACCAGGGGTATCTGGTCACCTTGACCTTGGCAAATCTGAAAGTTCAGGCCCACCGTAAGGGAGTGCAGGTCAGATATAGGGACCAGTCTTGGTCCGCTGTAAACAGTACCTTGTGAGGAGATTGCTCCGACATTGAGGATCCGATGAGTGGAGCAGAGGAGCGATGTATCATCACTTATCCCTTCCGATGCAGGTGATGCATTAGTTCCAATACGTGCAGTCAGAAATATGTCATTGGTGATCTCCTTTCCAATTAAATTATTGCATCGTTGTCGAACCATGCAGCTGGCTATGAGATGTCTTTGTCCTCAGCAGCAGCACCGATGTGTCGGCGTTGAGGGGAGCTGTGCCGGTTCTCACTGGCACCACAAGGGCGATGAGTGTTTTATTGCCAGAAAACAGCCATAAAACCCACTTCCAAGGGCCCAGGGCTATTTTGGCACCACTTGGCAGGGCAGGACTCACAGTTGGGAGAGTTGAGTGGCTGTAGCATGGTTGTTGAAAGTCTTTGATGTCCATGAGACAGGAGCCAAGCCAGCAAGTCCTTGGAGTCACTTTGATTCTGACCATATAGAGATGCAGGTCCAGTCCTTTTCACTCTCAGGCAAGGATGGCAGCTGGCAGCAGGGGCAGGCACAGCAAAATAGGAGTCCAGCAAAGTCCAGCAGAATCCAGCAGGGTGACAGTCTCTTCAGCAGCACAGGAGTCCTTCTTCCTGGCAGAATGTCCTCAGGTCCAGACGTGTACTGAGATGGTGGTTTCAGGAGCCCAGTACTTATACCCACTTCTGCATTTGAAGTCGGGAAGACTTTAAAGAGAGGCCTTTGAAGTGCATACGGTCCCTGCCCTTACACCAGACACTACAAGGGGTTATGCAGCTCTTTGTGTGGGGACAGGCACAGCCAATTGAGGCGCAAGTGTCAACTCCTCACTCCCATCCTGCCCAGGATGACCCATCAGCATGCTGATGGCACATCAGGATGTGGATGGCATCAGGCACACCTAGGGTCCTTTTGTGTGTGGATTTCTAGAAGGAATACACAAAACCCAGCTGTCACCCACCCCAAACTTGTAATCAGAGACAGGCAGAAGGCACAGGATGGTTAAAATAAGAAAATACCACCTTACTAAAAAGTGGCATTTTCAGACCACCATCTTAAAATTCAAATTTACCATGAGTTGTAATTTTAATTTGTGAGTCCAGAGACACCAAATACGAAAAGTCTATATTTACCCAATTGGAAATTGCAAATGGATTATGGTAATCCCAATGATAACCTATGAGAGGGGTGGGCCATGCAGAAGTTAAAAACAAATGTAAATGTTTTCCACTACCTTGACATGCAAAACAGGAAAGTACATGTCTACCTTTTCAAATACACAGCACCTTGCCCTCAGGGCTATCTAGGGCCTACCTTGGGGTGACATACTTATTGAAACAGAAGGTCTGGGCCTGGCAAGAGGATTAACTTGCCAGGTCAACACACAGGCACTAAGCGCTAGGATGGCAGGCCCGAGACATGTACAAAGGGCTCCTGAAGTGGCACGATCAGTGCTGCAAGCCCTCTAGTACTATTTAATTTACAGGTCCTGGGCACAGGTAGTGCACTTTACTAGGGACCTATATGTAAATTAAATATGCCAATTGTAGATAAGTCAATGGTATCATGGTGTAGGGAAAAACACATACACTTTAGCGCTGTTTAGCAGTGATAAAGTACTCAAAATTCTAAAGTCAGAAAAATTCAATCAGCAAAACAGGAGGTCAGAAGGGCAAAAAGTGAGAGGAAACCATACCAAGGATGACAGGCCAAACAGTAATGAAGATGATTTTCATAGTGAAGCGTGTGTCTCAGAAATACATTGTTTCCACATCTCCAGGTGAACAATCTGACAGACATTTTGGTAGTACTCACACTTCATGGGTGCATGCTTGGAAATGCCCATTAACAACCCATGTAGTGTCCCAGCATTATTTCAGAGGTTTCAGAGTTCAGTCATGTGTTCTGTGCAAAATCGTGTTTAAATGCCAACCAAGGTTAAACAATTTAGACCTTGTGTGCCTGTGTATGTATTAATGTAGCCTTGATGCACACCTTGAGTGACCATGCATGACACAAGTTAAATGATAACACTTACACAATAGTGAGTTTAATATATTACTGATTGATATGGGAATCCAATCATGCAACTGCATTTATGAAAATATCATTAAGTGATTGAAATTGACTATCTCAAACAAAATCACCTTATATCCTTAGAGATTGTTGAGTACACGCTGAGTGAAGTTAGGCATCGCAGTCTTCCCTCAGACATCTGTTGCTGCGCAAAAATGGGTGGAGTGTTTGTTTACCCATGCAAACACACAAACTAAAATTTGATAAACACAGTAGATGAAGGTGTTGTGACAACATCATATATGTTATTATTGCTTCCCCATTCACAATTGTCAAAAGACTGAGTTTATATATGTTGGATTATTAAAAGGTTCAGCAGTGTTCTACTATTACCTATTAACAAAAACTACACCTATTGTGAAACTTTCATTTGAAGATCAGGATGCATCCCTTCAGTCATATCCACAAAGCAGCTTCAAATGCTGCTGCACATACACCACTGATCCAAACTGGCTGTGTCGGGCTGTTTAGCATACAGTGGAGTATCAATAGGACACAGCATAGAAACCGCCAAAATGTCGATATTATATTATCAAAATAGTCATGCGAGTATATAAACATGTTACAGTGCTGGATGGTGTATAGAGAGTCATAACTAAAGGATTTCCAGCTTCATTTCATGATGTGTACACCATGTGTAGACATGTTTGAAAATGTCGTAAGAGAGGGCTTGCTGTTGACATAATTCTGTCACTTTTTAAGTAATGAGACAGGACTGCCAACCGTGATTACCTGATAAAGGTCCCTTGTAGTAGAGGAACGTCAAGATGTACACAGCCGTATGCTATCATTTTCATTGGATTTTTGAGCACCCAACTTGTTTCTTGAGTAGTGTGAAATGTGTACATATCATTTAGACAATAGAAAAAAAAATATTATAAGCTTGGAATTTAACATGCAGCCACCCATAAGGTAGATCCTTATGTGTCATGGTGGAAGGGTGCTTGCGTTGTTGCTATGCTGTTCTTAGTGCACCAATGCAGGAAGAGAGCAGGAATGCACCATTGCTATATATGGTGCATTCTTGCCATCTTCCTGTCACGCAATGTAGCATGACAAGTTGTCTTGCGTTGCATGACTTTTGATTAACTCTGCCTCCTAATACTTTTGTTATTCATGTTATGTATTGAGAGGATGTAACCTACATCAATACTGGATTAATTTCAGAGATACACACATATTTCAAAGCCATTGGGATTTGCCTATTGTTAAGGTGCATATATTTAACATCAGCTGCAAATGTGGACATGTTAGCAATAGGCAAACGCATTTCTTCAAGGTGCATAGTGATGTAGCATTGTGTACATTACATTGCACCTAGCTCATAGAGATATTAGTGTACTGTGTATGTTTACTATGTATCCATTGTTGCTAGTAAAACTATCATTCATGTTGAATGAGCGCAGACTTCTGACATTACCATCACATAATTCACCTTAGATCATTTATAGATGTGCTCATGTCCCAAGTGAACTTTATGATGCAAGAAAGCTTACAGACAACTCAGAATAATGCACTGATGTTTGGTAATGTACTTATTTTTATGGTTCTCATTCACAAACTGTGAAGGGGGTCACTTCGAAGAGGCTTTGCTCACAGGTTTCTCTGAATGCTTAGGACCACCTGTCTTGCCTCTGTTCCCACCTTCAGCCATTTCTACCACATACTACAAGAGCATGCTATTACTTCTGGCAGGGTGTGTAATCATTGGACCAATCAAGGTGTAGAAGTTTAAACCTGTCTCACTTTTGATTCAGCAATCCTTCCAATGGATTCCAAAACCAATTTTTCCTGTTCTTGTCTCTGGAGTCCAATTTTAAATTATACGCTAGTGAGTCCTTCCACTCCATAAAAAGAGGGGGGAGGAACTGGTCCACTTTTTACAGATCTCTCTCCTGGCCAGTAATAACATATAAAAAAGTAATTTTGCATTATCGCTCTTACTCGCCGGTGAGTCATGCAGCCACCCCAAAATAACTAATGGATTGCTTAGCTCCAAAATTTGCTTGAAAAGTCTCACTTATTGCTTCACCAGCCTTCTCCCAAAATGTTCCAAGCTGAGGACATTCCACAAACATATGTAGATCATCAGCGGCGGTCAGCCTGCATGTTTTACAGCTAATTAGCGTGTCCTGCTCCATTTGGGAAAGTCTTGCTGGTGACCAAAAGGCTCTGTGGATTGTAAACAAGTGATTTCTCCTTAAAGCAGCAGGTTTAAATGTATTATATAAAAAGAAACAAGGATACTTGCCATAAATTTTTTAACTGTGTTCTCTCCAAATTTCTTCCGGGAGGGTAAATTCACCATCCACACTCTCTATTATTAGCCAGTACCATCTAGCCACTTCTTTCTTCAAAGGGATTGTCAAACCTACTTGATCCTCCAGATTGTTTGAACCCCCCAGCTCCTCCTGCACACTTTTCACCCATCTTGCTATCTGGGGGTATTTAAACTTAGAAAGTTTATCCACGTCTCCCTATTCAGATATTCATATGACAGTATTTTCCCCATCATAACAGAAATTACTCCATTGTAAGAGACCTGCATGAATCAAAGGGGCGGCCAGAACATCTTTGGTCCAGCCAGGAGAGCCTGGTGAATCCCAAACCGGAGCATTTCCACTGCAGTATGGCACTTTGTGACCCTCCACACCACATACCTTGCTGTGTCTTGGAGTACCTTATATTTCACTTAAAAAAAAAGGTTGGATCTCCAAATTTATAGAAATAATCAGACTGCCCTCCACCATTTATCTCTGTCACTACTTTAAATATCTTCCCTAACTCTGAACATCCGGGTTCATTCGGCACCTCCTTTGCATTTTTCAAAAAGAAGGCCCATGCATAACTTTACACATCTGGTAAAGCCAACCCCGACTTTCTCTTCTTTTCTTTAAATTTTTTCCAGGCAATACGGACACCTGTTGCGGCCCAGATAAAACTACTAATTTTCCTCTGAAGCTTCTTTAACCATTCCTTATTGTACATTAACGGGATTGAGTTAAAAATAAATGTAAATTTGGGTAAGATTGCCATCTTGATTAGGTTCACCTCTCCCACAATAGTAAGAAAGAGATTCCTCCATCTCTTCATTAACTGGTCAGTATCCATCAATAGTCTCATAAAATGTGTTTCTGCCAAGTCATTTATATCATGTGTAATAGTGATCCCCAAATATTTTACCTCCTTTTTAGTAGTCAACCTACCAACATCCATATTCCAAGTCATAACCTCCTTTTTTTTCGTTATTGACCTCATATCCAGAACTGTTCCCAAATTCCACTATCACTTCTTCCAAGGCAGGTTTAGTTTGAATTAAATTAGCTGTATAGACCAGCAAATCATCTGCATATAAAGCAACCTTTCTAGATAGATTTCTGCATGTAAATGGGGTTATTCTCCGATCATTTCTGATTCGGCATGCCTGAGGCTCAATATACAGATCAAAGAGTAATGGGGAAAGGGGACATCTCTGTCTCGTTCCCCTTTCAACCCTTAACAAGGGGGTTAAGGAAGCATTAACCGGAGTTCTTGTGCCTGGGTCCTGATAAATCTTTTGTAACACCTTAGTAAACTTTCCACCCAGGTTATAGCTTTCGCATCCAGTAACTAAGTAATCCCAATTCTCCCTGCCAAGCCCTGTGTCAACTCATGCATATGTCTTCCCTTTAAAAAATCTTTCTGGTCTGTGTGTATGAACTTTCCCACAACTCCCTGTAATTTGTCTGCCTGGATTTTTGCGAAGACTTTATAGTCACAATTGAGCAATGATATTGAATAAAAAAAATTGGGATCTTTACTTGGCTTTAATATGATTGTGATAATGGCTTCCTTCCACGACGGAGGGAGCAAACCACCATCTAAGATATCATTACACAGCTCCGCAAAATGTTTCTCTATGCCACTCCCCAGGGCTCTGTACTCTTCCATGTGTAGCCCATCCGTGCCTGGTGCTTTAAGGAATGTACCTGCTTTCATAACATGCTCCACTTCCACCATCTTAATCGACTCATTTATTATTGATTTTTCTTCCTAATTTAGCGAGTGAAACCTAGCTTCCATACCCAGGCCTTCACTGACTCTTGTGGCACCACTAAATCTTATGTATATAATTCCTTAAAAAAACTCTTCTCCTCTTCTGAATTCTTACCCCAAATTTCTGTCACCCTATTTCTAACTAAATTTGTTTTCATTTTCCAGGCCAGCATCTTGCTACAATTCTCTCTATACTCAAAATGTGCCACCCTATTAACCTCATATCTCTTCTTAGTCCTTCTATCTATTACTGCAACCAAATGCTGACGAGCCACCAGATCTTCTGTACATAACTGCTCCACTTCATCATCAGGCCTGAACATGACAGCCTCTGATCAATTTGGCGTATCCAATTTTCTAAATTACTAACCTCATCCTTATAAGCTTTCCTCTTAAATGAAGCAACCCTTATCAATCTCCCCTCAAGAAGGCTTTAAAGCGTTCCACATCAGTGCTAATGAGGTTGACCCCCTATTGAGACAAAAAAATTATTCTGTTTCTACTCATAACTTGGCTACCACATCCTGTCTAATAATATCGTTCTGTCTAACATCCATTTACTGTCTCCCTCATTTATTGGAAGCCTAACCTTCAAACTGATCGCAGAATGGTCCGATAAATGACCCCCTACATGCATTACTTCCTCCACACTGCATCTTAAGCCTTCATCAATTATTATATATTCAGTCCTTGACTGGTGCCTATACTTCTTTTTATTGTAGGTATAGCCTCTCTTAAGTCCCATCTTCTCTCTCCAAACATCACATAAGCCAAATTGAGTCATCATCGAGCGTACCTGAGTCTGCATCTTCTCATTCATATGTGATCTATTACATGAGGACCTATTGAGCTCATAATTCAGCACTACATTAAGGTCCCCCGTCCGAATTATAGGGTCCTGATATTGTAACAGAATTTGAAACAGCTCTATCAATGGGGCAACATCATCTCTATTAGGCCCACAGTAACCCACCAGTATAAATTCAGAATCATAAATCCGTAACCTACCTACTACCCACCTCTCTGATTTATCTACCACACCCTCCACAAAATAAATATTGGGGTGATTCTTAATTAAAATAGCCACCCCCTCGCTGCCTCCAGCATTATTAGAGCTTACTACCTGTTGTACCCATTTATATGACTTAAATACATCCAGACATTCCTGCTGAGATAAATGCATTTCCTGTAAAACCAAAACATCCACAGGGGCATCTTTTATTTACTCCACAAACCTCCTTTGCCTTCTCTTTATACGTAAACCATTGACATTCCAAGACTGGAAGCTCAGGGCGTTAACTCTCATCATCCTGAGTTACATTAATACCTGTGCTTATTCCATCTTTCCCCTCCCTCATACTCCACACCTCTGAGGACCAATTTATTTTATTTTTTTTTCCCTTTTCCCCTTATGCTCCCCACCTTGTATTCTCCACACCCACCTTTCCCACCCCCTCCCCTGTCCACCCCACTGCTGATTACCCTGGGAAAAACCATCATGACTCTACAGACAAGGCATTGCCACCTGGGGGGAGGGGACCGTTCTGGACTCTGACTCAATCATTTATTATTACCTAGTGTGCTAACCGTTGGCTAAAAGTAGGGGACATGAACAGGACCGGCAGCGTTCTCTAAACTCCTAATTAGGTCGTCCATCTAGCTGCAATTCCTAAAGGTATACATTTTGTTGTTTGCCATCACACTTAGGGATGCCGGGAACCTTAGTTGGGCCGTTGCCCCCCAACTTATTTAATGACTCAATTATTTTCCTCTTCTCCCACTGTTTGTTTAACATTACACTTGCCAGATCAATGTAATCTCAAAAGGTACCCCGCCCACCAAGAGCGTTTTCTTCCTTAATGCCGCTGCTAAAATGCGTTCTTTAATTATGTAGGTATGGAAACAGACCAAAATCTTCCTGGGTTTACCCCTGTTAGGGGGCATTTTTGCCAGGACCCTGTTTACTCTTTGAATATTTTTGCAATATCAACATCTAGCTCTTCAGGCAGGACCTCTGTTTTATTAGTAAAACCACTAAACCTTTCAGGGTGTCCTCTTCCAGCCCCTAAGGAACTCTCAGAACTGTCAGATTGTTCCTCCTTTGGTTATTTTCCAGGGATTCCAACTTAGCCACCGCCTCCTCTTCTCTTACTTCAGGCTTTGAATCCTTTCCTTAATTTCCTCCACTGCGAGCTTCAGATATCCACCTTCTACCTCTAAAAAGGCCACCCCCATGCTAACTCATCAATTTCCTTGCTGAAATCTTCACAGAGATTTCTAATTTCTAGCTGGTTTGCATTTGAAGGCTCAAATCCTCCCTTCAGTTCTATTGATAACGCTCTCAGCATCTCAGTAATAGAGTGACTGGCACAGACTTCAGAGTTCTTCTTCTCTGGGGCTCTTCCTCTCTTGCAGGTTTCACTCCCTTTTCAGTGTCCCTGCACAAACCATCCTGCAACCCCTGCTTATCTGGTCCTGGCTCAAAAGAGCTATTTTGTACCCTTGGAGGGATTTCTGTATGATTGTCCGGTAATTTGTCCACTAGTTCAGATAAGACCGGGGTCAGTCCAGGTTCAACATCATATAAACTCCCTTTTTCTTGTCCATGTTGAACCAGCTGAACAAGTTGGTTCAGCAAACTTCACTATAGATGCCTCCGGAGCACCGTCGTGGCTACCACCCTGAGCCATTTCTTGCCCCATCCTTTGCGCTGTCTCCTGACAAGTTGGTACTCCAGATACTCCGGGAAGGATTCTAAAATAAATTCTCAGCGACAGGGTAATCTTTGCTTTCATATTACTTGCGGAACCCAACTTATCCAAAGTAACCATCCTTTTAGGTTTATTCATATTTCACCCACTTTTATTCCTAGCTGCCTTTTGCTTTGGTGGGGACTCGCACTTCTCTACTGTGTTCTCTTTAGCTGCTGCAACTATTGCTGCCCTTCTACCACTTCTTAGTGAGTAGGCAGGGGCTTTATTAACATTGCTAGCTCCCCTGAGCGCCACCTTTCCTCCTCCTCCCAGCTTATCCATGCTCTCCTCCACAACACTATAAAAGCCTTGAGTTCTACTGGTACCTCCAGGGAGCACCGCAATATTAGGCAAACAACACACCTCTCCAAACTCACTTTGGTGTGCTTGCTCCTGCTCTTGTCTTTGAGTTCTTTCTGTTTAAATTGACAGATGAATGCCCACACCGCCTCCTAGCTAGCTGCTTCTTGTGATGACTCTGACTGCTCTGTCACTCCTCCCCCGGATCAAAACCTGTGCTGCTGCTTCCTTTCCGTGTTGGAGGTCAGCAGTGTGGCTCGCCCTGCTCCATGGAGACAGTGCATCTCCTCCAGCATGCCTCCGCTATGGCTCACCACCCTCCACCGCCTCCTCTCACCACCACTCATACAGTCAGATCCTTGGATCGCCTGCCGTCAGCCTTTGGTGAGTCGCTACACTATCCTCTCGCAGCGAGTCTATCAGAGCCCTCTTGCAGCCAACTCTTTAGCTAGCCGCATGTTCTCCCTCAAACCAGTAAAGTAATTATGTATCATACACATATCTATGTGTAAGATAGCCATAATGAAGATGTTGACGGTATGCAGGATATTTCTGTGATGTACACATTGCATCACATTGTATTCTCTCTTAGCAGAATTAGCTTCTACTGCGTTCTACCAAATGTGTGAGATAATAACAGTATGCAACAAGTTTGCTTATACACATATTTTGTGGCGTCTGTGTATTTACATGTACATTTTATACAGATTAAGTACTAGTGGGTTCTGTAAGGCTATGATATGTATAGTTAGTTGCAGACATAGGCCCTCATTCTGACCCTGGCGGTCCTAAACCGCCAGGGCCACGGGCAACGGAAGCACCGCCAACAGTCTGGCGGTGCTTCAGTGCCCATTCTCACCGCGGCGGTAAAGCCGCGGTCAGAAAAGGGGATCCGGTGGTTTCCCGCCGGATTTCCCCTGGGCCAGAGAATCCTCCATGGCAGCGCTGCTTGCAGCGCCGCCATGGGGATTCTGACCCCCTTCCCGCCATCCTGTTCCTGGTGGTAAAACCCGCCAGGAACAGGATGGCGGGAACGGGTGTCGTGGGGCCCCTGGGGGCCCCTGCACTGCCCATGCCACTGGCATGGGCAGTGCAGGGGCCCCCTAACAGGGCCCCACCAAGATTTTCCTTGTCTGCTATGCAGACAGTGAAAATCGCGACGGGTGCTACTGCACCCGTCGCACCCCTGCAACTCCGCCGGCTCCATTCGGAGCCGGCTTCCTCGTTGCAGGGGCTTTCCCGCTGGGCCGGCGGGCGATCTTCTGGCGATCGCCCGCCGGCCCAGCGTGAAAGTCAAAATGACCCCGCGGTCTATTGACCGCAGTGCGGTCTTTCGGCGGTTTCCGCCCGGCGGGCGCCGCCCGCCGCCCGCCGGGCTCAGAATGAGCCCCATAATGACCTGGGATGAATATATACTTATTAGTGATATTGCATTTGTATCAACTCTTGTTTAGTGGATTTGTAAATCTTGACAACAGCATGTTCTTTTTTCAAATTCCAATCAATCCTAAGCTATGTGTTGTGACTCTATGAATGCAGAGAAAGATGTATAGATGCATGGATACACCCATCATCCTATCGTAGAAGGCATTAACAACTATAGGTGAATCACATAAGCAACATGCCTAAGTACAATATTTATTCACATGAATACACAAGACATTGACACACAAAGTGATTTAGCAAGTCACCTGCAAAAGTCTTTATGGTTAAGTATTGAACTTCACATACTTATGGAAATACATTTTTGTGGAAATTTTTCACATGATAATATGCACATATTAGTTCTTGGCAAAGAGATTTGTGTAAGATGTTTGGTATCTATTAATAATGTGATTAGATTGCATATTCTAAACAGGTTATGTTTTAAACAGTTGTATCAAGAAATGACTTTGATCCTCTAAATGTAAAAAACCACACATCCTCTGTTAAACTTTCTTGTTATTCACATTCTGCATGGATCATGAAGTCCGGGTCAGCGTCACACACAGGTAATGTTGAGCTTAACACTTTCAGACAGCATCAGCAATGAGAATCTGAGGGATTTTAAATCCATATTCAAGGAACACTATAGCTTTCTTTATGCTTCATACTTAACTATACTCATGAAACGTGAGACATACACACATTGTAAAACTATCTTTGACTGAAGATGTAGTAAACAAACTTTGCTCATGTACGTCTACACACGTTAGCTATCCAGATATATGATTTAATTTAGATATGTGATAAAAATTGGGTCTCTAGTTGGCAGAGGTATACATTCTGTTCAAGTAGGGACCACAATCCTAGTCAGGTTATGTCAATGACACAACATAAATTAGCATGTGCTCACCCTCTGGTAGCTTGGTGCAGAGCAGACAGGTCTAAAACACACACCATAACCTCAGGAGGTACAACACAAAAAGAGACTCCACAAGGATGTAGAAACATAAAGATTGTTTATCAGGTTAATTTAAATCCAGTACAATGCAGATCCAACTCATAAATAGCTAAATATTTGCTTTTGCAGTCTCAAAAATGAAAGTTAATAAGTAAATGCAGAGATCAAACGAGTGGTGCAGGGGAGACCTCGGCATGGGTGTGCAATGTTTTTATGCACTTGGGTACTGTTCAGATTGTTCTCTCGGGGAGCAGATAAGCTGGGCAAGGCCGTGTGGGTTGACTAACACTAGTGAGCCACATGGTTTGGAAAACCATCAAGTTGAATGAAAGTAGCAAGGAGCAAAATGAAAGCAGGGCCACTCCGGATAGTTCACAGGTGCAAGATGCTACGTTTCTCAAAGCCGCTCAGGTTAACTTGAAAGTAGTGGGCAGCATGAAAAAGCAGGGCCACTCCAGGCAGTTCACAGGTTGAGTGGCAAAGTTTGGCAGAGCTGTTCAGGCTGACTGAAAGTAGCGAGCGGCAAAGGAAAGCAGGGCTGCTCCGAGCAGTTCACAGATGCGAACAGCAAACTTTGGCAAAGCCACTCAGGTTGATGCAAATTAGCAAGTGGCAGGGGAAAGCAGGGCTGCTCCGGGCAGTTCACAGATGCAAGCATAGAAGGAAAAGCATGGCTGCATTGAGCAGTTCACAGATGTGAGCGGCGAAGCTTGGCAAAGCCACTCAGGTTGAGGTAAAGAAGCGAGCGGCAAAGGAAAGCAGAAGTCTTTCGGAGTCACGTTGGTTTGGAGAATGAGTCTTGGGCTACCAGGCAGAGATCAGCAGGCAGGCAGCAGCACAGGAAAGCAGGCAGCAGTTCCTGAGAGCAGTCAATCCTGGCAGAGTGGCAATCAGGGCACACAGCAGTTTTTACTCCAACAGCGTTTCCTTGAGTCCATAAGGTTACTTATTTTAGTGGGTCAGTGACCCAGTACTTATACTTGTAAGTGCCTTTGATGTTCAGGGTGACTACAAAGAGTTCTTGTGAAATGTGAAGTGCACAGGTACCCCCTTTCATGTCAGCTTCAGCTCTAGACTATTAGTGAGAGGTAATCAGCCCCTCTGTGTAGACTCTGATCACTACACTTTGAGGTGAAAGTGTGAACTCTTCCCAAGCCCCTTCTCAGGAAGACCCATCAGTATGCAGATGATTGCAGAAGTAGCTCAGTATCCTGTGTGTCTGAAGGGAATGCACAAGTGTAGCTGTCACCTAGCCTAATCCAGATGTGTATTAGAGCTAGGCTGTGGGCACACAGGGCAGTGAGTGCAGAGAAATGGCTACTTTCTAAAAGTGGCATTTACAAGATAGTAGTATTAAATCACATAACTTATTATCCCCATAACCAAGCCGTGAACATTAATGCCTACCACTGATGATCAATCTGCATATTGGTGCCCTTGCTTTTGATTCTTTATTTCAATGGCGTATGTTCCTACTTGATTCCCAACCTGGTAGATACTCCAAGGATAGATGGCGTGCAGGAACCCACGTTACTCTATGCTGATGACGCAGTCCTGCTCGCCCGCACCCCTAATGCACTGAAGTGGTTGGTTGATTGTTTTGTTTCATTTATGAGCAATCTAGATTTAACAACCAACTACGGGAAATCACATATTATGGCAAGTGGGCCAGGTAAATCCAGGCTAAACAAGTTTATAATTAATGCCCAGCCAGTTTGAAGTATTAGAGATTTCAGCTACCTAGGCCTAATTTTCAACTCTTCGATGTCCTCGAAGCCACAGCTTAAGAGCTTGTGTCTAAAACTTAGTAGAGCAGCAGGGACAATAGGTAATCTTGTTAGCTCAAGAGGAAAAGGGACCGTTGTCCCTGTCCTAAAACTGTACAATAGACAGTGTACAATCAGTGCTAAGTATGGGGCTGGAGTATGGGGTTTTTACAACACAACTCTCCTTCAAAGGGAGGAAAGTCGAATACTTAAAGGCTATTGCATGTGCCACCATCTACGTCTAGTTTTATTCTTTATTCAGAGCTCAATCTAGGATATATCTTAGATAAGGTCCACTTGGCACCTCTGTTGGTGTGGTTAATGTTTGGTCCAACTCGGAGGCGTTACTTTGTAGGGTCAGAATCTTGGACTGATTACGTCTGGAAAAGGGCCCTTCAATTCTGTGGTTGAAGTAAATTCATTGGATAATCTGTGTTTGTCTATTTTGTTTAACAATCCTAGGGAAACAAGAAAAATGGATACAATAAAGGTTAAAAATACTTTTCATGAGTACCGCAAGGAAGAGAGACTGAAAATTGAGCTGTTGAAGCACACAGTGATAGTCTATTATAAATCGTTAGTGTGTGAGGAACCAGCCCTTGGGAGAGATCACTACTTTTCCTATTTAGAGCGGGTATTGTTGGAAGGCTATAAGCTTTCCAAGAGAATTCGATTTGGTGGGAGTAGCCATATCACCAATGTGACAAGGATACTGAACAGTCACTTCTGCATTATATTCTTTTTTGTAATTGTTATAATCCCAAGGGTGAGCATTTTTTGTTGCCAATATTATGAAAGCTAGGATGTTATTGCTGTAGACAAGCATTAGTCCATCTACAACAGTTGAACTCCCCTGAAATATGTTTCTGTGTGAGTTATTTTTAAAGTCTGCTATTAGAATCAGACAGTCACTGGATGAGAGACATTGTTAGTATGTGCTTTATGTATTTGTGACGAGCATTGAGATAGACCATATGTATTGTTGTATTATTTTGATGTTCTTTTTATTTAATATATGTTGTCTCTGTACATTGTTTTCTTTTATGGCTGAAACTGGTTGAATAAAGATTTTAAACTACAAGTAATAAATCTGAATTTACCAGTAAAGAGGATTTATTATCACCATTCCAATGGAACTAAACCTGATGCAACTACTCCTTTCATTTCAGGAATTACAGCTTAAAGGTGATGGGCCCGACTCACAAAGGTAAACTTAGACCAAAAGTCTAAGTTTAGACCTAAAGTGTACCTTTACTCGTAGTAAAGTTAGACTTTTGGTTTAACTTTAGACATTTGATTTAAGTTTAGACCAAAAGTCTAACTTTACTTATAGTAAAGTTAGACTTTTGGTCTAAGTTTAGACTTCTGATCTAAACTTAGATGTTTGGTCTGAGTTTAACTTTGCGAATCGGGCCCAAAATAAAAAAATCCCAATGCTGGCCCATGAGAGGGGCAGGCCTCACATTAATGAAAAATGACTTTGGGAGTTTTTCATTACCAGGACATGAACGCTTAAAAATATATGTCCTGCCTTTTACTTACATGGCACCCTTCGCTATAACCAAGTAGGGCCAACATTAGGGGTGGCTTATATGTAAGAAAAGAGGAGTTGAAGGCTTAGCAAGAGTTTTTAAATGCCAAGTTGGGTGGCAGTGAGACTGCACACACAGGCTCTGCAGCTGCGGCCTGAGATGTTTACAGGGTTACCTAAGTGGGTGGAATAATCAGTGCTGCAGGCCCACTGGTAGAATTCAATTTACAGACCCTGGGTACCACTTTACAGGGGACTTCCATGTAAAATAAATAAGCCAATTGTGCATACACCAATGTTACCATGATTTACTGGAGAAGAACGAGCACGTTAACACTGGTTAGTAGTGGTAAAGTGCTCAGAGTCATTAGGCCAGCAGAAAGATGGTAAAAAAATAGGAAGAGAAAGGCAAAAAGTTTGGGGATAACCCTGCAGAAAGGGACATTTCCAACAATATATGTTATAGTATGTTTTCAACAAAAGCATTTGCATATTTCAATATTTGTTGTAGCAAACAGAGCAATACATGGTTTGATTTGTGACTTCTTTCTTTAACAGAAAAGTGCACATCTACATACCCAGGAAGAATTTAAGACCTTCTCAATTATGAGAAAAAATTCTGCAGCAATTTGTTGCACCTTGTGCGGCCTTCCAATGAGTTCGCAAGCTCTGCTGAGTCCACATCTTCATCACCCTCAGTAGGAGGTGGACATAGCGAGTCCCATTCTAATTTTGATCTGACACATATGTGGTGCAGGGTCACACATGCTAATGTTATTTTACAAACCATTGGTGGTGTGCATACACGTCTTCCACCAGATTGTTCCAGATGCCAGAATTTGAACACTTCAATGTCCAGTCCACCACATTTTTATTGTTCCACAATGCAACATTGCACTTTGTTTTGCTCTGTGTGAGATCTGCTGATTGAGGTCATTGGCCATGGTTGCAGCCCATAGCCTTGATTATCTGATGAGAGAGGGAATAAATACACATGAAGAGTAGATTGCAACTCACATATGCATGTTGCATGGATGAATGATATTTGTTGGATACTTGATTATGAAATAACATTTTGGTTGACAATTATATTTAAGGTTGTCTGTACTGTGGAAGAATAGTTGATAGTCACATATGAATATACAGATTGGTTGTTTGCACTGTTAAATATACATCTCTTGATCTTACATCTTTCTTTGTCTGAATAACCCACATTATTAACACATTTTCCATTCCTCCATTCAAACTTGGGCCCATATTTATACTCCCTTTGCACCGGATTAGCGTCATTTTTTTTTACTCTAATCTGGCGCAAACTTAACACCATATTTATACTTTGACGCTAGACCAGTCTAATGCCAAAATATCCGAGTGCGCGTCATTTTCTAGATGCTTGAAACCACCTTGCGTCAATGAGATGCAAGGTAGGCATTCCCGTCCAAAAAATGACTTAAACACCTTGCGCCATATTTATCTAACCGGACAAAAATGGCACATGGCTGGGAGGCTGGGGCATCGTTGCACATGAGCCAACTGGGTGAGGGAACAAAAATAGATTTGCATAGAACTTGTCACAAATGGGATAATTGTGCAATGTCAATAGTGAACACTTCAGTGTTGCCAACGTATGGAGATGTGTTGTGCATTGTCACCTAGCCAAATCAAAGGGCCTCACTGTTGCATTCCACCTGCAATTACATATGTCTAATTGGATGGGATGTTCAGGCCATATAGTGCAACCATGCTACCACCACAGTGGAATCTATTGTGTGTGTGGAAGTATCATGTCACTTCCAGTGAATGCACAGGGACACATCTTTCTCACTGAATAAAGCATGGGAGATACACACTGAACTGCAAGTTTCTAAATATACCACAGATATCATGTCAATCAGCCAAACACCAGTTTTGCCCGTCAAACAACCCAATGTAGAAAGAACATCACAGAAGCCTAGGATCCCACACAATACCACAAACACATATGAGTCACAGATAACACAAGATAACAACAGCCATACAAAGTGACAATCACGGTGCAACCAACAACAAAATACTTACCCACATTTTCTCTTTCAGCTGATCAGGGTAAAGGGATCCAGCAGTGGATCATGACCCCTTTTGCCAACCCAAACACAGCAGCAGAGTGTGCCTATAATGAGGCACATCGTAGGACATGCACCATAGTTGAGTGGACTTTTGGCATCCTGAAGTCCAGATTCAGGTGCCTGGACATCACTTCAGTTAGCCTCCTATATTCCCCTGAAATGGTCTGCAAGATCATTTTGACCTGTGCTGTCCTGCACAACATTTGTGTGAGGAGGAACATTCCCCTCTATGAACCAGAACAACAAATGCCTGAAGAGGAAGAGGAGGAAGATGCTGTCCGGGAAAATGAGGGGGAACATCCTGACACAGCTGCAGGATTGTGTTGCAGACAACAGATCGTACACAAGTTCTTCTAGCTATAGTCACTATCACCACTTTGTTATAATATGGAATTAAACACCTCACTTCATCACTCAATCATGCTTTGGGTAATTATGTATGCATCACATGATCTCTAGGAATCATAATAAGAGTTTTGCCTCAGGGAGCATTGCAGAAATACAAATTTGCAGACTGCAAAAGCAACATCACATTTAATGGGTATGAATGTACAGCAAACATCACACACAGTTTTAATTATATATATCCTGTCTATTTCGAATTTGAAGGGCAATATCATAGGACCACAGCTATGAGACACATCCATGTTGACAACATGGTCCATTGCAGCATATGGCACACAACTAAGACACCATCAATCATAAGGTAAAAAAGTGCATCATACATGAGGCAGTGGATGTGCAATTGCATTGGTAACAGGAATGTATGACCAGACCCTTGACAGCAGTAACTGTGATATCAGCTATCTCTGCAAGGAGCATGTGTGCATCAAACAAAAAAATTGATAGCACAAGTGCCCCAGGTATGACAAGCATTGCTCACAAGACATGCCCTGCGCAGACCATCCCAGGTAATAAGTCCTGCCTATGCCATGTTTTAAGTCTCTGCCCACCCTTCTCTAGGGGAAACTGTAAATGGACTATCTGTAATCAGAGAATCATCATCTACACTCACCCAGACCGCCCATTCTGACTCCTGTGTGCTTCCCTCTTCAGTATGGCATGCCATAGTTTTTGTTCATCAGTCTGCATGGACTTCAGGACTGATAATGCACTGCCTGGTAGTCGGTAATACCTGTAATCTGCTGTCCATTGCTTCCCATGTGAAAGGTCCGGTTGGCCCTTTGAACTTGATTCTCAGCTCTAGGACTTGTGAGAGACTGAAGCGGCACACACCTGTGAGCACTCTCAAGCAGCCCAGCCATTTGAACCTGCCCTTGCTGCTGCCTGGAACTGCTTAGAAGCTGCCATTTTCTGAATCTCCTTGTTGTGCATTGGTGTAAAAAATCACTTGTGTACCAGAGCCCTTGATGGATTGTGTAACAGTGCAGTGTACAGCAGAAACTGATCTTTGTTCCCACAGTGTTGTTCCTGCTTGTCCCAGTCAGAGTCTGCTCACTGTGTATTTGCCTTGTTCATGTTTGTTCCTGACAGAGCCTGCATCCTGTTAGCCAGACTGCTTCCAGTCTTTGTGTTAACCAGAGACATTCCCTGTGGCTACAGTTGTCTCACAGTTGGTTTCGATGCCATCTGTTTTCTTTTGGGGTGTTGTGTCTGGTAGGTCTACGATGAATCCTCAAATGTATAGTATAGTCTAATTAGTTTACTTATCGTATTTTGTTCTGGGACACATATTAAAATGGGTTAATCCATCCCCCATCCCTTGTCTGGTTTTCATGTATTCATTAGTGCCAAACAGTGACAGTGTGCCATTGCTGCATGCATGGATTTGGTACTGTGCCTCCAGTACAACAAACAAGGGCTGCTAATGTGTATGTAAGGACAAAACATGTTTGTGCCCTGACGGTCCAGACACAGATTCACTTCTGCCGCCACCTTTTGATGGGGTTTGTGTGGTGACTAGCTGTGAGATTAATCAGCACAGAGGCACTGATGTTCCCTGTTGCAGTGGGAATTTTAGAGCCCACCTTGTGTACAAATGTTGTGATGAAACCTGCCTGTTTCCTATTACTGATCCATAACGTATTAGACCACACCAAAGTTGCTCTGTCGTCAGACTCCTGAAATTTCTGCTGTGCCCTAGCTGGACTATCCCCATGTATGCCGTTAGTTGATCTTTGGCTTTTGGTCAAATCTGCTTTGAAGGATACTCTGTTAATTCAAGGGTTGGTTCCACAGACTCATGACTAGACCTGCACGTAACTGTGACAACATGGAGGCCAATACTGGCACAGGGAACACATGGCCGCTCACTTGAACTGGACACCTTTGTGCAATGAACCACTGGAAATATGTGAACACATGCAGCATGGTCTGCTGGTCCTCCACAGCCACAGGAGAAACATAGGTCATTTAAATGAGTCAAACTGTGGTGTACATAACAATTTTAGGGTTGGATTTGAGACTCTGTGTCACAACCACTGTACCTGCCTAGCATGTACAAATACCTGACTCATGGGTAGTATACACACAAGTGACCATGAAGTGGTATCCAACATTTCATTACATGTGAGGGGTAACATATCTGACATAGCCATTATCAGCCGTCCTCGATCTTTCCTGTGTATAGTTAGTCATGGGAAATATTTTTTCCCTAATGTTAAGCAAGTACACACAGCATGAGAGGGAACAGATATTACAAACACATATCATGACTGATGTACCTCATTGAATGGCATCTGATGGTTATACCCATTTGTAACACATTCATACATGCACATACATGGACATTACGCCAAATGTTGTGCATGCCGTTCCCACAGAGGCACAATAATAATTTGAACATATAATTCACACACATAAACACACAGGCAATGAGTCTAGTTGTTTAGTAGTGTAGCCTTGCTGTCCTCTATTGATGCAACACCTGCTCATTTAGAAAAATCCTATTTTATTTCCAAAGTTTGTGTTGCTGTTGCATCAGTGAAGAGAGCCAATCCTGCACAACAGCATGAGTTTTATGGGTCGCAGTAGTATGGTCTGCCATATGTGCCCAAACACTAGAACACACACTGCAGGTCATATCATCCTATCTTTCTATAGTTATAGGCTGCATGCATGTTATAAATTGAAAAATCACTCAAACACAGTTTAACCCCTACAGTGCCTTGAACGAGGTGGTCTCGTCCAAACACACGGTTCCCGTGTGCCTGGTATGAGACGACCTCGTCCTGCACCGGGCCAACGGGGGAAGCACTAGCGCTCCCCCTGTGAGCCCCCCACCCACCGCCCGTCAGGGATGAAAGGGGCTTCCCCTTTCAGCCCGACCCCCCCGATCCACCTCCAGTGACGTCTGATGATGTCAGCACGCGATCGTGTGCTGACCTCATCTGAGGTCGCCTCCTGTCGCGCTGGAATCATGCTTCCAGCGCAATGTTAAAGAGAGGCTTTTCCTTTCTTTCGATAGCAGAAATGGCCACTAGACACCAGGGATTTTTTCTTTTTTATTTTTTTTATTTTTATGTGCCGGGAGTGACCCCTTAGGCAAGGGTCGCTCCCTGGGGGGCCAAATTGTGCATAGGTCATTTCGATTGGCCTAATATAGTATGGGCCTAGTTATGCCCTCACCCGGACTGAAGGGGCTAACAGCCATTCAGCTCTCCCCCGCACACTAAAACATCTTACCCCTCGGCAAGTTAGAGGACATTTGGGCCCATATTTATACTTTTTGACGCAAAACTGCGCCAACGCAGTTTTGTGTCAAAAAAATTAGCGCCGGCTAACGCCATTCTGAAGCACCATGCGGGCGCCGTATTTATTGAATGACGTTAGCCGGCGTTAGCCGCCGGCGCCATCTGGTGTGCGTTAAAAAAAACGACGTACACCAGGCAGCGCCGGCGTAGGGGGATATGGGGCTTGGGCGTCAAGAAATGGGGCAAGTCAGGTTGAGGCAATTTTTTCGCCTCAACCCGATTTGCGCCATTTTTTTTCACTCCCAACCCCCATTAGCAAAGACAGGAGTCATGCCCCCTTGCCCAATGGCCATGCCCAGGGGACTTCTGTCCCCTGGGCATGGTCATTGGGCTTAGTGGCATGTAGGGGGGCACAAATCAGGCCCCCCATGCCACAAAAATAAAAATAAAAAAACACTTACCTGAACTTACCTAAATGTCCCTGGGATGGGTCCCTCCAGCCTTGGGTGTCCTCCTGGGGTGGGCAAGGGTGACAGGGGGGGTCCCTGGGGGCATGGGAGGGCACCTCTGGGCTCCTTTGCAGGCGCTAAAAAACGGCGCAAAAGCGGCCGTACATCATTTTTTTTGACCCGCCCACTCCCGGGCGTGATTTTTGCCCGGGAGTATAAATCCGACGTACATGCCTCGGAGTCGATTTTTTTAGACGGGACCGCCTACCTTGCATATAATTAACGCAAAGTAGGTGTCCACACTAAAAAATGACGCTAACTCCATGGACTTTGGCGCTAGACGCGTCTAACGCCAAAGTATAAATATGGAGTTAGTTTTGCGTCGAAATTGCGTCAAAAAAAACGACGCAATTCCGGCGCAAACAGAGTATAAATATGCCCCTTGATTTTTTAGGTTCTTGTTTTACATTTGGGCCATGAGAGCCTGGTAACTCTCAAAATCGTCCCACTTGGAATGGTGAGGGCTGCACTTTTTTTTACTTTGGGGCGCTGCCATGTAGAAAACTCCACAAGACCTACACACATCTGAAAACTAAACATCTAGTTGATTCCAGGGTGGTGTGCTTCACATGCACCCCGCACCATTTCCTTACCCACAATGCCCTGCAAACCTGCAACTTTGCTGGAAAGCACACATTTTTCCCACAGTTTTGTGATGGAACCTTCCGGAATGTGCAGGAATCCACAAAATTCCAACCACCCAGCATTGTCTCATCTATACCAATAAAATTCTGCTGCACTTGTCAGCCTAAACATTTTTGTTTCAAACTGCCCTTTTGGACCCATTTTGGTTCCCCCTCAATTTCAACGTGTTTTTGGCTCTTCCCTGTCACAAACACCTGGCCCACCTACACAATTGAGGTATAATTTTTACTGGGAGACTAAGGGGAAAGTTGGGTGGTAGGAAATTCGTACCGGTGCAGTGATCCCACACAGAAATGTGGGAAAAATGTGATTTTTTACCTAAATTTGAGGTTTGCTGAGGATTCTGGGTAAGAAAACATTGGGGGATCCATGCAAGTCACACCTCCCTTGAATCCCTCGGGTGTCTCGTTTTCAGAAATGTCTGGGTTTGGTAGGTTTTCCTAGATGGCTGCTGAGCCCAGGACCAAAAACGCAGGTGCCCCCGCAAAAACAGGTATTTTCTATTTGATAATTTTGATGTGTCCAGATAGTGTTTTGGGGCATTTCCTGTTGCGAGCAGAAGGCCTACCCACACAAGTGAGGTACCATTGTTATCGGGAGGCTTGGGGGAACACTGGGTGGAAGGAAATTTGTGGGTCCTCTCAGATGCCAGAATTTTCTGTCACCGAAATGTGAGGAAAAAGTGTTTTTTTAGCCACATTTTGAGGTTTGCAAAGGATTCTGGGTAACAGGACCTGGTGTGAGCCCCGCAAGTCACCCCGTCTTGGATTCCCCTAGGTCTCTAGTTTTAAAAAATGCACAGGTTGGGTAGGTTTCCTGTTAGACTTTTTGCCTTACGCAGGGTGATCCCTAGTCCTTTTGCCTCCTTCCTCCTGGATTTTCTGACCTCTCGCTGTTGGCTCTAGGACTCTGAGCACTTTATCACTGCTGACCAGTGCTAAAGTTCAGGTGCTCTCCCATCTAAAGTTGGTATGATTGGCTTATACCTAATTGGCATATTTAATTTACCTATAAGTCCAGTGGTATCTCCATACCCAGGGCCTGTAAATTAAATACTACTAGTGGGCCTGCAGCGCTGCTTGTGCCACCCACTGAAGTAGACTTTCAAACCTGTCTCAGGCCTGCTAGCGCAGGGCCTGTGTGCGCACTTTTCTGCCACAGGGACCTGGCATCTAAATTTACTTGCCAGGCCCAGAACTCCCCTTTTACTACATGTAAGTCACCCCTAAGGTACGCCCTAGCTAGCCCTATGGGCAGGGTGCCATGTATGTAGAAAGGCAGGACATGTGCCATATTGCATGGCCTGTCCTAGTAGTGACAAACAGCCTAACTTGGTGTCTCACAGCTGTGAGTGCTGCCTTCTCATAGGATTGCATTAGAAGTGCCCTGCCTTATGTGTAAGGGGTATTGTCTGATTTATGTGGGGTAGCATAGCCATGTTTGGTATGGTTGTGATGGTAATAATAAATGCTACTTACTGGTGTGGGTGTATTTTTTATTACTATCACAGAAATTCCACTTCTAGAAAGTGCGCATTTATCTGTACTTATGACTCTGGTGTTTTGCAGCTTGACTCCAATCCACGTCTGGGCAGAGTGACAGTTGGGGCTTTGTGCATACTTTTCAGACAGCCTGTACACAGGGAGGGTGGAGGTGTCACATAGGTGCATCTACATACTGAATAGTCTTCCTGGGCTGAGAGAAGGGAGAGGCGGGGCACACCTACATTTGTAAAGGCTGTGCCCTGCCCTCACACAATAGGGTGTTACCCCCCACTGATGTTTGGAGCCTGTGCTGAAAGGAGAGAGGGGGCACTCCCATAACCAGTTGTAACTGGCTGGAACCTCCTCTCCCTAGCATTGTAAGACACTGTAAGAACTGACTATAAGTACAGGGGAATTTTCCCCATAATTTGAACATTCTTGGAACTTGAAATTGGACACAGAACGCTGATGAATGGACTCACCAGGAAACCACCATGGACTGCTGCTGCTGTGCTGACCTGTGACCTGCCTGGTCACTAGGAGGAACTGCCACCATCCGCACCCCTTGTGCTGGCCTGTAACTGGGTCTACCAGCCCTGTGCTTCTTCTTGTTTTGTTGTTCCCAGGGGCAGGGTACTGTGGCCCCTGACCCCTGCCACGATCTCTACAACTTGCCTGCAGTGCTTGGAAAAAGCACTCTCTCTGAAAAGGGCTGCAAGAGATCACCACCGCAGCCCGGGCTGCAGATTTGCCTGAGCGCTTGGGGAAAAGCGTTTATTTTTGCCCACATCACCGCCACAACCTGGGCTGAAAAACAAGCCCTCGCGCTTCCTGTAGCGCTTCCCTGTTGTGAAGATTCACAGCCGCAGCCGGGCTTGTAAATTATCCCAGAGCGCGTGGTTCGCTCTCATCTCAGTGCCCACAGGGCACAAAGGAAACCTCCTTTCTGCTCTCAGGAGCAAGCGTGCTCCTGTTGGTGCCCTAGGGGCGAGGACCGCTCTTTAGAGCTCCCCCGGGGCACTGGAAGGCCCTGCCTTGGGCTGGAGAATTGCTGGAGAGACGAGGGGGAGAGGACGCCTCTCCCCCGCCTGGCGAAGCCGCGGAAGGCTTCAGATGTTCCCGGGGCGGCAGCAGCCTCATCGGAGGCTCGCCGCACCCCGGAGCCTTCAGGGACCCCACGAGAGCCGGCTCCACAGTCGAGGTCTTCCCCCCCATAGCGGAGTGCCAGGATAGGCCCGGGGGAGACCCTCAGGGATCACGGGCCCCTGAAAGGGCCCGCAACAAAGTTGGAGGTGGTGCGTGACGCCCCCCCTTATTAAGAGAACGTTGCCCCCCCTTGTGAGGGCCGGTTGAGGCCTGGGGGGGGCCCTAATAATCACGGGTCCCCAGAGGGGCCCGAGCACAAAGAAGAGGAGAGGCGTGCAGCCCTCCTCAGGTCTAAAAACTAGAGGAGGCCCCCGTTTCGCGCACAGAGCGCCGGGGGCCCCATTCTGCACCTGTTCCGTTCCTCAGGCACTGAAGGTGCCTTCATCAAGTCAGGTACTTAAAGGACCAATATAATTATAATCAAAGTTCTTTCTAAAGACTTTGCTGAGTGATATATATTGCCTACCTGTTCTATGATGCTTTGACATATATGTGCAAATGTTCCTTTTATGGGCATGACTTGCTAATATGTTTCCATAACTTGCCATATGTTTTCTAATGTTCCTACTATGGGCGTTTTATGATATTCTTATGACAAGTGTTCTAATGTGATAACGTGTTTCCTGACTACTGCTTATGTTGCAGAATACTGAGTAACCTGTGTGTTATGTGTGACTACTGCTAGTTTGCAGAGTAACTAATGTGTAACGTTCTGACAACTGCTAAGGTAGCAGGATAGTACTGATATGTGATGTTTGGTCTGATAATTACGTTATGTACAATACAGTATATTTTCATATAATCTGGTGTTGTGTTTCCTTTGTGGTGGGGATATTGTGTCACAGGTGTTGGTGTGTTGTGCAGACGCTTTACACATTGCCTCCGGGTTAAGCCTGACTGCTCGTGCCAAGCTACCAAGGGGGTGAGCAGGGGTTATCTTGGACGTGTAACTCCCTTGCCCTGACTAGAGTGGGTAAGTTCTGCCTGGCTGAGGTGCATACCCTGGCCAACCAGAAACCCCATTTCTAACATTTCCCTAGGTGGCGGCTGAGTTAGAGGCCAAAATCCACAGGTAGGCACTTTGCAAAAAACACCTCTGTTTTTTGGGGGAAAATTTGATGTGTCCACGTTGTGTTTTGGGGCACTTCCTGTTGCGGGCGCTAGGCCTACCTACCCAAGTGAGGTACCATTTTTATCGGAAGACTTGGGGGAACATAGAATAGCAAAACAAGTGTTATTGCCCCTTGTCTTTCTCTACATATTTTTCCTTCCAAATATAAGACAGTGTGTAAAAAAGATGTCTATTTGAGAAATGCCTGGTAACTCACATGCTAGTATGGGCACCCCAGAATTCAGAGATGTGCAAATAACCACTGCTTCTCAACACCTTATCTTGTGCCCATTTTGGAAATACAAAGGTTTTCTTAATACCTATTTTTCACTCTTTATATTTCAGCAAATGAATTGCTGTATACCCGGTATAGAATGAAAACCCACTGCAAAGTGCAGCTCATTTATTTGCTCTGGGTACCAAGGGTTCTTGTTGAACCTACAAGCCCTACATAGCCCCGCAACCAGAAGAGTCCACCAGCCGTAACGGTATATTGCTTTAAAAAATCTGACATTGCAGGAACAAGTTACAGAGTACAACGTAGAGAAAAATGACTGTTTTTTTCACCTCAATTTCAATATTTTTTTATTTCAGTTGTTATTTTCTGTAGGAAACCCATGTAGGATCTACACAAATTACCCATTGCTGAATTCAGAATTTTGTCTACTTTTCAGAAATGCTTAGGTTACTGGGATCCAGCACTGGTTTCACACCCATTTCTGTCACTGACTGGAAGGAGGCTGAAAGCTCAAAAAATCGTAAAAATGGGGTATGTCCCAGTAAAATGCCAAAATTGTGTTGAAAAATTGGGTTTACTGATTCAAGTCTGCCTGTTCCTGATAGCCGGGAAGCTGGTGATTTTAGCACTGCAAACCCTTTGTTGATGCCAATTTCAGGGAAAAAAACACAAGCCTTCATCTGCAGCCCTTTTTTCCAATTTATTTTTAAAAAACTAAATTTTTACTGTATTTTGGCTCATTTCTTGGTCTCCTTCAGGGGAACTCACAATGTCTAGGTACCTCTAGAATCCCTAGGATGTTGGGAAAAAAGGATACAAATTTGGCGTGGGTAGCTTATGTGGACAAAAAGTTATGTGGGCCTAAGCGCCCCCTGTCTCAAATAGCCAAAAAAAGGCCTGGCACCTGAGGGGGAAAAGGCCTGGCAGCGAAAGGGTTAAGACAGATTTTTGACGCAAACGCATAAAAAAAGACGCATATGCGTAAAAATATTACGCATATCCGTTAAACGCTTATGCGTTACAAAATGACGCATATGCGTTAAAAAAGTACGCTCACGTACATTATACATCAATTGGTCCGTAGCGTTAATTCCACCAACACACCCCAGGAATGCGGTTATCCATTGAAAATGTATTGATCCTTGAATGCGTGGGAATTTTCATGCATATGCGTCAAAAAATATTGATGCAAACCCCGTAAGCATCATAAATTAACACGCAATACAAAAAAAACGGCCCGCAATTGAGACAGGAAGTGATGTAATAGGATATCCTTTTTGCAGAAATGGTACAATGGGTGTACTTTCACTTTCACTTTGCTGTCTGTGAATATTTTAGACTGTGTGGCTGTTGTTTTTTGACTTGTCTCTCTGTGAATATTGTGAATTTGTCTCCTGTGTGCTCTTTAAATTGTCTTTTGGTGTTTTGTAAGTGTCTGTGGTATCCTGTGTAAGTGTTTATTTGTCATTTATTGTATTTAGATTTGTCTTTGTACTGCTGGGAGTCTGTTTGTGGGTAGTGTTAGTTCGGGTATTGTTGGGCTGTCTGTGGGTTAGATACGTTTTCCTTTCCCTGTTTTTCCCTCTTTACCTTTTTCATTTCTAATTTTGTTGAGATGTTGGGAAGGCCACAGCTGGGGTGAATGGGTGAGGAGGAACTAGGGGCATTTTTGTGGATGGTGTGCTACCTCCTCCCCTTGGAGGCAGGGGGCCGTGTGTTACAGGGGTATCACACAGAGGCAAGAAGGCTGAGGTGGGCAAAGGTGCTGTTCCACCTGCGGGCATATTCAACAGCCAGCGCAACGACCACCAGTTGAACCTGCTGGGCTAACCTGGTGGCCCGAGAGCAGGACCTGCTGGACCATCTGGGTGTGGTGATTGGTGACCCTGTTGGTGAGTACAAAATTGACTAATGTGTACAGTACAATGCTTTGGAGTGACAGTAGCAGATATTGTGACATGCTTCATGCAAAGTTTGTGGACATGTGGAATGCAGGTTGAACAAACTGTGGCCCTGATTTATACAATTTTTGCGATGCATTACCGTCATTTGTTGACGCAAAAGCTGCACAAACTTACGAAATACAATTGTATTTTGTAATTTAGTGCTGCTTTTGCATCAATAGATGAGGGTAATGCAGCACAAACAAAAGTATGAATCAGGGCCTGTGAGTTTACGTGGAACGGGATGTATTTCACATGGTGATACATGAAAACAATGTAGTCCCCAGTTTTGTGGAACCATGTCTAAATAGTATTCATGGCCATACATACTGAGCTCTTCATAACCTCCGCTATTATCTTAGGCCCATATTTCTACTTTGTTTGTGCTGCATTTGCGTTATTTGTGGATGCAAAAGTATGGCACATTTGCTACATTCAAATATATTTTGCTAATTTGCATAGCTGTAGCGTAAACAAATGAAGCAAATGCAACTCAAAAAAATGACACATCTGGCCCTAAGTTCACTGTTTCTGTGTGTTTATGTCTGGACAGATAATCTTTCACATGGCCAAACCCAAATGGGCCATGATGCTACCAGATTGCAGTAGCACGAAGCAGGATCATCTTGTGGCTTTTCGGCGTGGGCGTAGAATTCCTATCATTGAGCAGCAGGGCCCAACAACATTTTTGGCTTGGGCTCAATTGCTGGGACTGAACTAGTGCAGTTACCATCTGTGTCACTTTTGTGCCAAGCCATTTTGTAAAATGAATGGGTCATCATGAGATCCCTGCTCTTTGTGAATGCATGGTCACAAACTATTTTTGAGCAGGATGTTGTTCAAGGGACCACTGACTGCTTCCATGATACTATTTTAGTGAAGAAATAGGTTGTTATTTTACTTTTGGTACACCCCTGCTGATATATTGCACTATTTCTCCAAATGTTAACTTTTCAGTATGAAGGCAGTCACAGACATGGTGGTCTGCTAAGAACAGCAGGCCAGCATTCCTGTGAGTGCCGCCTTTCCCAAGGTGCTTTTAAATAGAGACCTACCGCCTCATGATTGCAGAAGTAGGACATTTGCTGACCCATGTTTTTATTAGCGGACAGTATCAGTTCGGTTGTACTACCACTGATCACCCAACTTGGCAATTCTAATTTGCTGATTCTGGCAATGTGTGATTTACAATACCTGATACCTGGTACATAGGGCCCAGTGTAAAACATTTCAGGCACAATGACTACACCTGTGCCCATGCATTCTGTCAAGGATGATCAACTAAGACACTGTCAGCATACATCTTTTTGCTGTTTTGAATCAGAAAAGTGGCCAATCCATGCTTAGCGTGACATTGTCATCAAGTAACACACAGGATCCGTGCCATCATGTTGTCATTGGGGGCATATACGGCTCAGGGTTCACTGCCAATGTGGCATTTGTAACCTACATACAACATTGGGACACCTATTATGGACCACTGAAAGTACAATAATTCCTGAACGCAAATCAACCCACATGAGCATCACATAGTTACTCATTGTCCCTTGATGCACAAGCCACAATACTTGAGTCACTGGTATTGCATTGCACCAGGAATGTGGCATTGCATGTGTCTCCCAATTACAAAAGATTAAATGGAGTACCCTCTGGAATTAATTAAGCATAAAATTGAGTGATCATGTTTGGCGCCACATGATTGTTAGGGCCAGTGCATGTGTGCATATGTGTGTCTATCACTCACTGGAGTGACAGTGTTAATGCATGTTTGCAGAGGTATGTATGTTGGGGTGTCTACATGCCTGATGTGCAGCTCTATCATATAAAATGTCGCACACAGTGATTTGTTGTTCCAACTTTTGTACAGTGAGCAGACATTGAGCACATATCACCCTTCCATGTTTTACAGGTGGACCAGCCCCCTACACAATAGGTGAAGTGGCTCGATTTGCGGACCCAGACGTATCCAGTAAGTGTTACTATGTTTGTCCTGTATTGTGTTTGCAGCTGTTGTGTGATTGACTCCTGTGTATTGGACTCATTGCAAGATATGATGAGCTGCCATGTGATCTGATATGTGACTTGACTGGAGGTTGACATAGTGTTCCACGGAAGAGTTAGACATTCAGCGGTGGAGAGTCATATATTGGGAGTCAAGTACTGCGCAATAGGCATGGGCAGGTGAACAAGGTGATTTGTTGCTACATGAATGCCAAAAATTTATTTGGAGGTGGCCAGTGTCATAATTTAGTCAGCAAGTCATACCCTAATTCACACCAAACAGTGATGCATTAGTTTTTCACATAGACTTGCACATCCCTGCTAAGTAATGAGCATGTAGGACTGTATCGGTGACTGTCCAGCAGCATATAGCTCCACATGTTGTACTCCATTTACGTGGCACTTGAGTGAAATGTCCTAGGCATGCATGCAGGTCAAGGCCAGATGGGTACTTGCATCAATGTGGTTGATTTTGGAAATATGTCAATGAGATCTGATGCTGACTATTTTCCGCAAATAGAAACATGAATGTAGATGTGATTGTCCAATGGTTGACTCAATCCCAGTTGGTAGGCCTCCTTACCTGTGGTGGACTGACTAAACCCATGTACATCTGAACAAAGCTTTGTGGTTGTCCTTGATGTTTGAAAGTATGTGTTGCATGTCCATCCCCTCCGAGGCACAGGATTAGGGCTAGAAAATATGTGTTGCTAGGTGTGATGGTCACAGTGTAGATGACAGACAAGTAATTCAAGCATTCATGTGTGCCAAACTACAATGCCCCCTTATGATTACCAACTGCATACCGTTCTGGCAGTTCCATAGACAAATCACAGGTCTTGTGTGCCTTGAATTTGATCCAGAAGATAGTGATTAGTTGGCCTGGCATTTGTTGAGTACTTGCAGCATTTGTTATGTGACAAATAGCACTACAAATATGCACAGATCATTTAATTAAGTACACACCTTGTTGTGCATTGCTGTACTGTTAGATAGTTGATGGGTAGGCTGCGTTGGCATGTCATTCTTCAGGGACATTCTATCATCTGTACTGTGATTTGGACTGCATGTGCTATTTTTGATGAAGTGTTCGAATATCATCTGTACATGTATCACACAATGATGTCACTAATGTTTGCCTGTCTCTATTTTTACAGCTGCCAACATGAATGCCCAGGAGATACGTGAATTCCAGAGGTGGGTAGTACGGTACCGCCACATCCTCGATGTGGAGGCTGGGTTCCGTAATATGGCTAGGCGATATCGTCATGAGAGAGCCACAGGGGCATGGAGCGCATTTAGTCAAGGGGGGCCAGCATTGCCCACAACTGCCATCACCACAACAGCTCAGACTACAGTGGATTCAAGGATGACAGCCACTCCAGCTGGTCCCTCGACCTCGTCAGCTCAAAGCCCACAAGCTGCACCTTCTACATCTCCACCTCCAACCACGGCACCAGCACCAGCTACAAGTGCTACCCAGACGACCCCAGCTGCAGTGATGGACATGACTGAGTTCAGAACACTACAACGTGACATGCAACGTATGTTGCGCCGGATGGACACCCTGCAGCAGGAGGTGGCCCGCAATAGCAGCAGACTGTGAGGGATTAAGAAAATCCTGAGGAGGGCCAATCTGTGACTTATTGATCCTCACCCATAATTCTGTCCCCTCCCTCTCTTTCCTCGTTTTTTTCATTAGTGGGTTTAGGGGGTTAGTGTTAGGTTAGAGTAGGCTGTTAATTTAGTTAGGATAAGTGGGTTGGGGGTGGGGGAGTTACATTATTGGGCGGGTGGGGGATGATGTTGGGGTTTAAGTGTATAAAATATATATATATATATATATATATATATATATATATATATATTACAAAAAATATATATATTTGTGTAGAATAAGTTAGTATGTGTTTAGGTTAGTATATGTTGTCCTACACGTGTCCCATCATAAAAGGGGAGTGGGGGTTGATGTTTAGAGTGTTTAGTTACATGTGGTAAGTAAGGTTAGCTTAGGGTACTTAGGGCCAGTTGTGGGTAATGTATAGTTAGGATAGGTTAGGTTAGTTTAGGTGTTTCCCATGGTTTAAGTTTCCTTTCATACAGATATAATACAACTTGCTGTACTCCTTTACAGTATGCATCATATGCTTGGGGAACAGGGCCTTTGCATGAGTATACAGTGTAAATTTTGTATTTGCATTTGTGTTCCATCCTGCATCCAAATCCCATTCTTAACATGGTTATTCCCACTTCCAAATGATCTGTCACATAGGCAGCTACAACAAAGCTACTTCTCTATGCATCTGCATCCATTGCACCCACCACTCAAGGTAACTATGGGTCCTAATGTGTTGTAAAGGTTGGGATGATTTTCAAACTGTCATTGTTTGACTACTGTATTGGAATTTTGGGCACTGTGGGACGTCTGCCTGCAGCCTGATGTTCATGTGAACTCTGAGAAACTGAGTGGTGTCATAATCTTATGAAGTTTAGTATACATAAATCACACCTATGATTTCTTACATTGTACTCCAAGGTGACGTTATTCTCCATACACTCGTACACATCCATTCCTGCTGTATGGTGTGGGTGTGTGATTAAAGTTTAGAGTCAGATGCCACCTACATAATGACTATCTGGAAGGGAATGTGGGCCACATTGAGTTTAGTCTTATAGATACTTTGGACCTGACATATTCAGTTCTACACAGAATTATACTGTTTGTGATCCTTTAACTTCAGAAACAAGCCTAAGGAAGCACAGATGATGATAAAATCCAAACCCTTGTCCATAGTTATCAGCCCACGTTCTTTCTACACTATTGTATTGACATTCTGTGGCCATTGACATGTTACATGCACCACAAATCTCCTACACAGTTGATGTGTCACATTACACAGAGACAAAGTGGTTGTGTAAGTGCTATTTATTTTAAAGTGCTGTAGTGCAATATTTACATAGTCCAGGATTGTAAGTCCATTAGTGTGACGCCTTCTATTGTGATGTAACACAAGTGCAATGGTGAGGGACATGTCATTGGATATGCTGTGATGGAGTATCATTCAGTGCAGACGACCATGAATTGCCAATTAGGTAGTGACAGACAATTGCAGTGCATAGTGGTAAGGTAAACAGTGTGCTGGACAACAGTGCATGTTCCCAACTGTAGCAAGACTTGCATGTTAACAAACACAGGACATAGGAAATCTATGCCCATGTGGCATGGTCTGGTGCTACCGGGTACTCCTAGGGGTGAAGGTGATCTGTTCCACGTCTTCATCTTCTGATGTGTGTGTGTCGTCTCCTCTGTCCTTGGTGGTGGTGGGTTTGAAGGGGCAACACACACTTCAGTGTTTGAAGAAGTGGACTCAGAATTCTCAGTAGCTGCCAACTGAGGGGCTATTAAGGGCATTACTGCAGCAAGGAGGAGCTGCTGGTTCTTGAGTATAGCAACTACATCGCTGTGGTAGACAGCCAGGTCAGCCCTGAGGGGTCATGATTGCAGTCGTGCACGGAGTGAAATGTTTGGGATGCAAGGTGTTGTGGAAACTCCCTAACTCCTGTGGTGAAATCCCTCACACACTTTTGTAGTCCTTGCAGTAGAGATTGTTGGACTAGTATGGCTGCTGACTGTTCTGCAGATAACATCATGCGCATGCGCATCAACTCAAGGCTGGCTGCCATATTTTGCATTCCCCCCTGCACCTCCTTGGCCAGCTCCCGCTGTACTCCCACTACTGTCCTCTCAAAGGTGGTACCAGTGTCATCAAAGTCCTCAGCTGGGTTGGAGCTGGCAGGTCATACTATTGGGGTGGTGGGTGGGTGACCTGTGATGGCTGCTACATCTGTGCTCCTCCTTGCGACTGAAGGTGGGGTCTGGAGGGTTCCAAGGACATCTTGGAGGGTTTGCTGGCTAATGGCTGACAGCTCGTCATCCATGTCATCAGGGAAGTCCAGGAAAGGCATATCCACAGGAGAGCCATTGTCCTCTGCAATAAGATATTGTACAATTAGTGTGTCTGTGTTGTGGCAGTTGTAATGTGATGTCACTGACTTCCTATTAGTGGGACATTGTAATCTTGCTTCCTGTTCATTTTTCCTGTTATGTCATTTTATAAGCCTCCGAGACACCTTAGGTCTTCATCAGCAGCTCTAGCAGCAATCCCCTCTGTAAAAAAGACCAGAGGGGGCGGAAGGTCCTTGTCATATCTAGGTTCGAAGCTATGGAATTCATTGCCTTTATCATTGCAGCTCACCGACCAGGAATTAAATTTTAGGCGGCTACTGAAAACATGGCTATACTGATCTCTTTTATATTCATTGATAGGTTCTGCTGAAGTGCTGGGACGCCTTCGGTTAGCTACGCGCTTTATAAATTGACTTAACATAACATAACATTAATATTAGCATTCTCACAGGCCTATGCCCCACCTGCATGTCACATGTAGTGTGGGCAGTTTGGGGAATTGTCTGCATCACATCCTCTAGGTGTAGGTTCTCTCGAAATTGTGTGTTGCCACCTTCTTGTCCTACTCAACCCTCCCTCTACTTCCATTAGCATGGTGAGGCCTTGCAATGGCTGTGGGTGTTCTGATGCCACTTGCACCACACTTAACAATATGGGACTGACCCAGTCTCTGATATTTCACATACACCTATACGTTGCTGAGATCTAGCACATACTATGTACAGCATTGGCATGGCACGATACAGGTGTCAGCATTGGTAGTGTGTCATGTTGATGTTTGCCAAATTGTGCTACATTGCATTGCACCGATGGGCCTGCCAGTGTTCCATTTACTCTTATGACTGTGTGGGTGTGTTTCACTAGCTAGACACATATGTCCTCCCCCTCAATGCTGTTGTCTTAGCAGTATGACAGTTGAGATGTTGCAAGGTGGCACTGCAGCTATTGTAACACAGGCACGGGGTGGACCCTGGAATGGGCAGCATGGTATGACATTACTGCTGTGTACTTCACAATGTAAGTAACAATACATGATGTTTATTGCGCCTATAGACATGAGCATTTGACAGGATTTACACTTTGTTAGGAATTAAAGGGGATTGGTCACGTCGCCACCCTCAACCCTCTATTTTGGGTTTTTGTTCCATGGGCACCTAACTGCCATTTGCTACTTGACCAGCACACTCAGCACAGGTGGTAGTGGCAACTGTTGTCAATGGTAAATACCACTTGCGGAAATGGCCTGAGACTGGAAATTGACCCCTAGTTCATGTTGTGACAGTGCCAGCTGTCCTGTGACAGCAGCCCAGTTTTACATTCTAGCCAGCCCTCCTGGACTGGCTTTGCCTTTCCAACAGCCTTGGCATGGCAGAGTATCCCCAAGCAAAGGTTGTTTGTGTAGTGTTGTGCTGTGCCCTGGTTTCCCCTGCACAGCCCATGCACCCGTCCTGTGCCCCTTTGCCCTTTCCAATGCCTGATTTCCATGGCTGACATGCATTATGTAGTAGGTATGTACCTCCCCCTGCTTGCAGTTAACATTTAGGCATTTTTGTCCCCCATGCAACTTACCTTGCATATGTGTTGTTTCCTGGTAGTCTGCGCTGTCCTGTCCTTGAATTCCTGTGACTATCTCCTCTGGGATGACGGCTGCCACCATCTCCTCCATCTGGTCCAGGGCCTCCCACCTCCAGTCTGCAGTGCTGCCTTCATGTTCCTTGCCATTTTTTCCTTGGACCTGCACTTGCAGTCATGCCAGCGTTTGTTGAACTCCGTGACTGTTCTACGGACCTCTGCCACACTGTTGATCTTGTCGACAATGTGTTGCCAAATTGCCTCTCTCCTCCCAATTGGCAATTTTGAGGTTCCGTCACCTCTCTGACCAGTATTTCATGCTCCTCTGCACTGAAACAACACTTCCTTTTCTTCTTCTCCCTCTCCTGGGTCTTGTCTATGTCCTCCTGGCTGGTTCCTGGTCAATTGGGGACTCCCTGGGGTCTCTCCTGGCTTCTGGGATCCATTATGGGGCTCTTTAGCACTGTTTGCTGCGTTTGCGCCATTTTTTTTTATTCTATTGCAGTGGAAAATGGCACGTGTCCTGTTAGTGACGTCGCAAACCAGATTAGAGTCATTTTCTCCACGTTAACGTCGTTTTGCTTTACTACCTGGCGCAATGGTTAGAGTAAAAAAAAAATGACTCTAACCCATGCTTTGCGCCACCGTACGCCAAAGTATAAATTTGACACCCGGGTGGTGCAAAAAAATGGCTTTAGCATGGACATGTGTACCTTTGCGCATAAACGCAAGTTGACCCAGCTGCTAGCCCTGTGTTACTTTACACTTGAAACTAGGAGCCATTTAATGAGTAGGTCATGACCACTCACCCATGTTTTGATGTGGATTCGTAGATTGAATCCATTTATTAAAACTGGGCATGCTTCAAAATGGTGTTCATCCCCAACCTAGCCCTGACAAATTCATAGATTTCTGCTCTTTACTTCTGTGAAATTGTATTGCCTTGTTCAGCACACGTAGAAATATGAATAAACCTCAAAGATTATAATTTTAGATGGGAGAGGGCCACGTCCTGCATAAAAACCTGTCCATCCAGTAACACAGATGCCTTAGCAAGACAGTGCAAGTGTGCGTGAGTTGGTGCTAGGCTTCACACAGTGCCCCAGCATAAGTACTGAGCAGAAGTGGTCAATTTGTCCTGACATATACATCAGTTCTACACTCCACCTTTCACACAACACAGGGCATCAACCTTGCTTGGTTCCCTGCATTGTTTGAAATAATAGTACATATGGCCACAATTGTCACATATTATTGTATCCTTTTTGTTTCATTACACCCACCAGGGAGTAATGATACACTTTATTGATCCTATATTTGCTAAATTCTCGTTGCATAAACAATACACATAGACATAAGTAGGTGAACATTTAAACGTCCATTTCCATGTGTCCCTCACTGGAAGCACCAATTTATGGTACAATGTCTGAAAATGTAGGAATTGGAGGCACTTCCAGTGCATTTGGCCACCACATTAGAGAATAACACTTGATGGTCAACTATTATCTGCTCATTGATGGAATAGTTGTGTTTGCAGTTTTGGTGTATGTGTGCCGCTGCTGCAGGTGGCACCAATTGTACATGGGTGCAACCAATTGCACTAAGGACATGAGGAAAACCTGCAATCTCATAAAATCCTTGGCTGTTGGTGAATTGTTGTTGGCTGGCTTTTAGGAAACAGCAGGTACTATGGAGTTAACTGGATATTGCATCCAGCACAGATGGCAGAAAAAATGAAAAAGCACTCTATGTTTCTAGTCAACATTGCAGATGTCTTCTGAAATTAGCCAGAACTCAACATGAGCTTCACAAGTGGTGAGATGGCATTGACCCACCTGTTCCTCGTTGAAGACTTGAGATAATCTTCTGCAACAACACCAGAATGCTCTTTTTCTTCAAACAATATAGCTGACTTATGTCCTCCTTGCTGTGTTTAATGAGGGTGGTCTTTTTACTGAATAGGCACGCCTTCCTCCTTCACTGTCGATGTTGTCATCTTATACTAACTCCCAGTTGCAAAATAACTACCTCCATAGCTTAGATGAGCTTGCCAGAGTGTATTAGGTGAAAGATCTTTTTATATTGACGGCCTTGCGACTTTGTGTGCACATACGTTGCTGATGCGTAACATTCTGACACATTTCCATGGTTGGGTTACACTGCGTGACACTGCGTTACACAGATTTAATATATCTGGGCTGGAGTTAGTTAAAATACGAATTATATTTCATCTCCATGAGTCCCAGTCAGGCAACATTTTCCACTCTGGTATTATCTATGGAATTAGATATGGGTGAAGCATTCACACCAGAAGAAAACTAGAGATATGGGACATACATAAACAACAGCTTAGAGTTCTTCATATTCCCATATTAGGCATGGAAAGAATATAATGATTTGACCATATTCTTAAATCATTATAATTTCTCAATGCCTAAAAGACGTATGACAATCCCTTTCAACCAGTATATTTGAAAACAGTGTAATGGGATGGAGCGGGCCATACAAGTGCAGATTACAACTAGCTTATTTTGGCAGAAGACCTCTATTAGCTAATGTAAGCAGATCTATAACAGATAAGACAAAATGGTGATGATAACCAAAGCCACTCTATGAGACAGTTATCCTTATCATTTTTTGCATGATATAAAAGTATTGAGAGGGCTGGGAAAACAACAATTGAAATGAATGAGCAGGTCTATAATGATAGTCTAAGTAAATAATACGAAAATAGAGGTCAATGGGTGTCAGCTACATACTTCGCTGGTTGGATCTTAGAGCCAATGTGACCACAGAACACCACTCACCTTCTCCAACGAGTAGCACAATACTGCCATCGGAGGGTGCTACAGCAAAAGACACACCCATTAACACTCCCAATTCCAACTTGCCTTGTTATAGCAAGTGTGACAGGCTGGAATAGCAGAACAGCAATACGCTTACCACTCTGGAGGATCTTTGGAAAATTGGGTTTTAATCCCCTTAGATTAATTTCTGACTAACACTCAACTCAATAGTTACATGCATTCTTTTTTCTGTATGGGCAGAGGGAGACGAGTATCCCAGAAAGGTTTCTAGACATGCTAGGCTACAATAGAACACATACTATCAGTCACCTAGGGCTTACACATCCCTCCATGGTTTGCTGCACCTGCTGCAATGCAGAGAGGGCTGATTTATTTCACATGATGTTCAAGTGCTCGGTGATCATCCAGTTCTGGCACAAAGGTCAGGCTCTGCTAACTTAGGTGTGGAGTCGTGGGAAACATACAACCCCTGAGGCTTGTTTTATAGGTTTAGTCTTCCATCCTAATCTCGGCAGGGCAGCGACAACGTTTTCTGACCTCCTACTGATGCTAGCGAAACAGGCCAGAACAATGACCTGGAAATCCATTTCAAATCCTCATTGTAAGCCATTGCTAAAAACGGTCCATAAATGTGTGGCAGAGAAAGCACTGCAATATGCAGAGAAGAGCCTGGAAGATTACGTACATACCCTATTGTCAGAGAGTGGGACGAATTGCATGCATCATTGTCTGAGGCTGAAAAAGACAATACAAACTGCCTTGAGACACTTACAGAGTTCACCTGCAGCCTGTAAATCTACTGCCTCTAAACAGAGGTGGTGCTCTGCACGACTATTGGAACCTCTTTCTCTCTCCCCGATTTGAACTCTTGCCTACTTTTTGCAAACTGACTCCCTCAATACATGTCCATTTCTGGTGTGTTCCTGCAGGTGAATGGGAGGATCCACATTCTGCATATACATCTTGTTTTCGAGGATGCTACCTCTTATCTTGTTAACCCTTTGGGGAAAGTTAACTTGTCGTTGTGAGTGTGTAAGACATATTATATGTTACTTTCACGAATTTGGCTACATTCTACATTGGCAAAGTTTTTATTAAGGTAAGCAGACTCTTGTAATGACTGACAATGGTGTGAAACTGTGTCAAAGGCTTCTTAAGATATGTAACAGATACCTGAATGTTTATTCCGTGATGAGCCTGTAAACTTGGATACTTATGAATATGTGAATGCACTGAATGCAATTATGTGCAGTAGTTTCATGAAATGCATTTCTGATTATATTCTGCAATTTGCATGAAATGCCAATAAAACTATGTTAAAAAATAGGAACACAGCTAAAGGAGGTGACCAAAATAGTGGCATATGGGAGGCTAATTTAATGATTAAATGACTAGGCAAAAGACATCCTGCATTGGTGGTGGGGTTTTTAAACTTGAAAGTTGGTGACAAATGTGTTTAAGACCTGCAGGCACAAGAAAATTGGAGCTTCTACTTCCAACAGTTGAGATGTTTTTGGATCATGATTAAACATAAGCAGAAGCACAAGCAGAATTGATGCACTGAAATGAAAGATTAAAAAGAGCTGTTCACTGTTGTAAGCAGACTGTGATCCTACCCCTGCAGGATATTGAGCAATACCTCCTTATGCGCTTTCATTGGTAATATTAGAGCACTTAGGGGCTGGTTTAAGAAAAGTGGGGCTGCTCCCAGTGCAGGGCCACTTTCCTTGTACCCCTTAGCTTCCCCTACTGCCACCATGTGTGCCCTGTATCTAAGATACGGTGCACTGGGTGCACTATGGCGCAAGGTAGGGGGCAATAGCATCAGAATTCCTGACTCTATTGATGTACTCTGCAGGAGTAGCACCAAAATATTTGCCACTACTCCTGCAGAGTACTTAGGGGCCCATTGTATTGAATGGCATGCCGCCTTTTAACCCCTGCTCTGAGAGGAATGCCCCCTTGCATACATTATGCGTGGCGCAGGCATAATGTGGCACAAGAGTTTACAAAGTGGTGCAATGCATGCATTGCACCACTTTGTAAATATGGCACATGTAAAAAGTCACTTTAGTGCTGCCTTAGTGTAAAAAAATAACTGTATGGGGGTGTTAAGGTGATGCTAGGGCCTCTTAAATCAGGCCTTTTGTGAACCTGATTGGACATACATGGCTTGTCAGGAAAATGTGTTTGAAGGCAGACCATACATTTTTTAGTATCTAGCAGCTATTGTGTTATGTCTTTTATTTCTCTTCTTTTAATCTTTCTTTCATGTCCCACTTTTGTCCTCACTCATCGTCTCTCTCTCTCTCTCTCTCTCTCTCTCTCTCTCTCTCTCTCTCTCTCTCTCTCTGTCTCTCTCTCTCTCTCTGTGTCTTTCTCATTCTTTGTAGTCTTCCAGTTTCTTTTGACCATTCATTCTTTACTATATTTCATGATTTTTATGTCTATGTGTATGTAAGTGTGTGTGTGTGTGTGTGTGTTTGTATAGACACATGAGTAAGTGTTCTTCTGTGACAGAACATTTAAATGGATGGATGAATGTGTTGTGTCATCATATGACTGTAACAGCTTCCAGGAAGTATGAGAGCTATGGCTCCAAACCAGATAGTTGTGTTTTAAAAAGAAACTCATAGAATTATTCCGCCAGATGAGGTTGAAGGTCTTTTTTTCAGAAAGAACCACAATTTATGTAGAAGCAGAAATGAATAACTGATTGAGAGAAAGCCCTGGATTTGACCCACCATCACATAACATGCCACATGAAATGCTAGCATTCCATTCAAGCAAGCAGTAACACATGATATAGATCAACTAAATGAAGCTGAGAATTACTCCTATCATAACTTGTCAAAGAATGAACAAGAGGCCATTAAAGATATCGCACTACTTTACGCTATTGTAATAAAACCAACTGATAAAGGTGGAGCCATTGAGATTCTAGCAAGAGAGGTGTACAGGGCTGAATGCAAAATACTTTTGAATGATGAAAGGCACTACAAAACATTAACCAGACCTGGACAATGACCTTAGGGAGGACATTAATTTCATGGTTAACAGAGTAATGATAAACAACTGGGTAACCAAACAAGAGGCAGAATTTTTACAAAAAACAAATCCACACATCCCTTATTTTCAATTATACCTAAAATACATAAAGGAAATCATCCTCCTCCATTGAGACCTGTTGCATCAGGCATTGGATATCTCCTGGAGCCATTATCAAAATTCACTGGTCACTTTTTGAGACTCTTGTTGTCAAAGATGCCAAGGGCATTTTGAAACTTTTGGAAGATATTGTATTTCACCCAACATCAGAAATTCTTTTAACATTTTATGGTGAAGTTCTTTACACAAGTATCCTGCAAGAAGCATCATTGAAGTATTAGAAGCCCTACTGGAGGAAGGCACATGGAATTCAATCACTCCAGTGGATTTCATGTTGGATTCTGCTCTCACACAGAAATTTTTCAACTTTGAAGATCAATTTTACCTCCAAATTAATGGAACTTCACGGGCAGCACATTTGCTCTGAGCATAGCCTGTTTATATGTAGATAACTTCGAAATAGCATATAGTCTGAATACCATGAACCCATAGTCTAAAAACATTAGGATGTAGAAATGCTACATCAATGATATTCTCATCATATGGAACCGGAATGAGGGTGAAGCACTGAATTTCAACAACTGGATCAGCACCAATGATAGGTTACTGAGGTTTCCAGTGACCCTGAGCAAAATAGTGATCTCCTTCTTGGATCTATTAATACGACCATGGAATAACAGTCTAAATTGTGAAGAGTATTGCAAACAAACAAATTGGAATAACCTGCTAAAATATGACAGTTTCCACCCAAAATCTGTATGTGATAACCTTCCTATAGGTCAATTTGTTAGGATAAGAAGCCACTGTACTGAGAAGGATGACTATAGAGCCCACGCACATCTGCTAAAAGCAAAACTTAAAGAGAAAAATTACCCAAAGGAAGTGATTAACCAAGCTATGACAAGGGCTCTCAATAATCCATGGAAACAATTACTCCAGACTTTTGAAAATAGTGAACCTGGCTGTTAGATCTATATACCAACTTTCAGCACATGTTCTAATGAGATAAAAAAGATAATAAACAAACATTGGAGAAACGTTCCATCAGGCTCTTTGGATTTTTTCAAACCAATGTTTTCTTTCAGGTATGGATGCCCAATGAAGGACTTGGTAGTCCATACAAGACCTAGAAATAAGCCACAGGAAAACATGTTAAGAACTGCTTCGAATCTTCCAGCTGTGACAAGGCATTTCCCACGTGGCCACTGCACTATTTGCCCTCTGACAAAAAAAGTTAAAGAACTTGACTTAAGAGTGATGACAGCCTAGAAATTGAAATATCATATGAATTGCAATTCCTAAAATGTCATGTACGTGATCATTTGTCCCTATAATCTGAAATATATAGAAATGACTACCTGCTAAATTCGGCTAAGAATCAATTAGCAGCGGAGTGCTAACAGATGTTAGACAATCCCAAAACTAATTAGACATTTCTCTGAGAATGATCTAGAATTCTGTTTAATTGATAAGTTACCTAATGATTTGGGAAACTCTAGACTGTTCCAGTTAGAACAACAATAGATATATCATCTAAAGTGTTCAACAAGGGGCCGGAATGATGAAATTCAGTGGTCCCAACTAATGGGGGGACGAATACAGGGAAGGGAATTTATGTAATGTGTTTTGGAGCATCCAGAGGCATAATGAGGTTTTCTCCTTCAGCATCTTCTGAGGAGGATGACTTGATGAAATTTGATTTGACAAACACATTGGTGTTGAGGATGATTTGACGAACATACAAGATCAGACAAACACATAGGTTTTCTTTAGAGGACTTCTTTCCAATGATATGTTCCAAAGGAGGAAGTTTGGTGTCAGTGACGTGGTGTGCGTACTCTGCCAGATTTTGCAGGACCCACTTGGGAGTGATACACTTTTCAACCAGTTTACTATCCTGATCTATTACGAGTTCAATTAAGAAAAAGAAAAATATAAGAATTGTTGAACCTTGATGAGGTTAATTCAGGACAAAGCGCATTGGCTGGGGCTGCATTTGAAGTATAATAAAAAAATCTGTTGTACACCATATTATGTCTCCCGCCTTGTGATGAAATGAAAGAAGAATCTGTTTTTTGGACTGTGATTAACATTTGACCCAACAAATGTTTAGCAAATTCTTTAGATATCTTTGAATTTTCCCTTAAGTATATGGTTTTCTGTATATGTTCCACTTGTTTTAAGTGTGCCAAATCAATGATTTTTAGAATGAGGTGAGTTTTCGACAAGAGGTCTGACATTAGTAAGGGTACTTTTATGAAAAGAGCCCTGTCATGAACAAGGCCATACTTAGAAATGGACTCCAATTATATGCACCTTCTGGAGGCGTGAACACTCTAGTGTGCTTCAATTTTTAAATTAGGTTCTCTTTGCTATGATAATGAAAGCATGGTGTGACCAACAAGCTATGAAAGAAAATTAAATTCAACGAAATAATAAGGAGGTTTATCACAAGAGGTTCCCTTATAAAGCTTTGTGCACGTAGTAATCTGTCTAAAAATGACAAAGGTTGGAGGGCTCAGAATAAATATATACATTTGCCCAATATTTGTGAACACTGCAAGGGATCCTCTTTTGAAGCTCTGTGATGTTTGTGCAGGTTGTAATCTGTCTAATAAAAAGTAGTTAAACATCTGGGTCACTGGACTTACTATCCCCTAAGCATTGACTGTGCCTCTTATTATTGGTCACTGTTTCTTTTCAGTCTATGACCACACGGGAGTGACACCCCTGTCTGACCAGGATTAGTTCAGACCACCCTAACTGTAGGGTAAATGTATGTGACATGAGTGTATGCATGTGTTTTTCTCACACCAAAGCATGCTCCTGAGTGGGGTGTGTTGCAGATATGTTTTTGTGTTCATTTACACATTTTCGCACTGTTACCATTAGGGCTTCATTACAAGTGTGGCAGTCCAAGGAATGCCACGCTCGCGTTGAGGGTTGAACAGCAGCACTCAGGGCGGTCTGACCTCCTAATTATGAATCTTGCAGGTGGACCTGCCAAGGGACTGCCATCTCCATGGGAACATTGTTCCTGACGGGCTGACAGTGGTCTTGTTTGCAGGCAGCCGGGGCGGCGCTGAACTCAGCAGCACCTGACTGATTACAACATTGTTCTCTGCCAGCCTTTTCATGGTGGTTTCTCCACCATGAAAAGGCTGGAGGAGAAAAGGTGCAGGGTACCACGAGGAGCCCCTCCCAGCAACGTCAGAATACGCACTCTTTGCAGGCAGTCCGCATCCCAAGGGTGCTAGTCGCCCCCTCTTGGCTACGATATAGCACTTGGCTCCCTTAAGGGAGCCAAGTGCTATATGGTAGCATGGTTCCCGCAGGACTGACCAGCAGGAACGCATATTGCAATGTGCCTGCCAGTCAGCCCACCGGGAACATTGTAATATACCAGTATGGCGGTGGCGCCCTCTTGTGAGTTTGGCGCTTAGTTTAGTTCCACAGAGATTGGAATGGGTTCTGCTGGATTTTTATCCCCAAGAAATCAGGATCATCTACTGCAGCATCTACTCAGTGGGGTGAGTCTCATACCATTATGGTACTATGATAAATATAATTTGTTCCCTGTATTTTAACCATTTCTTCACAGGTTAATTTCTTGAGTAAGCGATCCAGACAGGTGACAGCCTTAGGCCTCATGCGACTGCATGGAATGCATGCAAAGTTAGGCAGGCATTATAGTGGCCCTGACAAAGGCCGTAGGCCCGAATAGGTTTTTAGAAGGGAAAAAACATGTTGGCTTAGTCAAAAGGGTGGATGAGGCACTCTATCGCATTGCACAACAGAATAGTAGTGTTTTTAACCATGTCTAAGGTGACCACAAAAAGGTAAAATTTACCAGGCATACCTCAAGATATTTTTCCCTTCTGTTTAGATCCCTGCAATTATCCAATATTGATTTATCTACGAACTCCTAGCAATTGTTGAGTCTGTCATGGTGATATTGACCTGCCATGGTGTGGAATGTCGCCTATGATGAAGCATGCCACAATTAGTGTGGGTGAGGTGACATCTCCAAAATCTTTTTTGAATAAGGTACAACTATACTCTGACATAAAGAGTGATCTGGCCACCTGTTCAGTGTTGATCTAGGACTGTTGGTCATTTAACAGGACGGCGAAATATTCTCTATTAGGAAAAGATATCTGTTTATGCATGATTACATTTTGATTAGCTAAAAAGTTTAATGAGATGGAAGTATGAAGTTCCAGACACTTATGAAACTCTCAGCGCTAAAACTTTCTTTCCTCAGTACACAGATAGTGTCAAATCAAAGTCACTAAGAAGTATCCCAATTGATCAACGAGTGACTAAGCAGCCTAAACAAATCTGAACCACACATTGTGCCTTTCCAGTTATGACAGTGCCAGGCAGTGGTGTTTCATAAGCCTCATTAAAACCAATCAATCTTGGTACTTATAAAGCGCAGCTTATCACCCGGAGGGACTCAAAGTACTGGGGATGGGTAGAGGATTAGTCAAGGAGCCAGGTCTTGAGTTGCTTCCTAAAATGGATCAGGCAGGGGATTGCCCGAGGTGGAGAGGACGCGTGTTCCAGGTCTGCACAGCGAGGTATGAGAAGGATCTTGCTTCAGCCTAGTTCATGCGGATCCCTGGGGTGGAATTCAGGGCCAACTTGGGGGAGCAAAGTTGTATAGAGGGCTTGGAGAAGGAGAGGTGGTGGTTGAGGAAGACAGGTCTGATGTTGTGTAGGGTCTTGTATGCATGCATGAGGAGTTTGAAGGTGATTATTTTGTTGACTTGGAGCCAGCAGAGGTCTCTCAGGTGGGCAGTGATGTGGTTGTGTTGGGATGAGTGTGGCTGCGGCGTTTTGGATTCTCTGGAGTCTGGTTTGCAGTTTCTTGGTGATGCTGGCATAGAGAGTGTTGTTGTAGTCAAGCTTGTTGCTGATGAGTGCCTGGGTGACTGTTCTTCTTGCCTTGATGGGGATCCATTTTGAGATCTTTCGGAGCAGGCGGAGCTTGTGGAAGCATGAAGATGAGATGGCGTTGATTTGGCGGTCCACTAACAGCGAGAAATCGAGGATGTTGCTGATTTTGCATGCGTGGTCGGTAGGTGTAGGGGGCCCGAGAGCTGCGGACCACCAGGAGTCGTTCCAGGTGGCCAGGGTGGAGCCCAGGATGAGTGAGGGCCTCAGTCTTGTCTGAGTTGTGCTTGGGGCAGCTGTCTTTGATCCAGGCGGTGACTGCCTTCATTCCATTGTGAAGTTGTTCTTGTCTGCTGATGGTTCGTCTGTGAAGGAGAGGATCAGAGGGGTGTCATTAGCGTAGGAGACAATGTTGGGACAATGGTTTCTGATGATGTTGGCAAGTGGGGTCATGTAGATATTGAAGAAGGTGGGGCTCGGAATAAAGCCTAGAGGACTCAACAGCCAGTCTCCGTCGGTTTCGAGGTGAATGGTGGGAGCCTGACTCTCTAGGTTCTGCCAGTGAGGAAGGACCAGATCCACTCAAGGGCTTGCTGCAGATGCTGCTGTTGTGTAGTCTAGTGCAGAGGGTGGTGTGGGTGACAGTGTTGAAAGCAGTGGAGAGGTCCAGGTGGATGAGGGATGCTGTTTCTCCTTGGTCAAGGAGGGTGCGGATGTCATCCCTTGCCGCAAGGAGTGCGCTCTATGTACTATGGTTGCTCCTGAATCCAGATTGGGAGGGGGGTCCAGGATGTGGCTGGTCTCGACAAAGTCGTGAGCTGGGCGTTGATGGCCTTCTCAATGACTTTGGCTGGGAAGGGGAGCAGTGATATGGGTCTGTAGTTTTTCAGGTCTGTCTGGTTGGCGGGGGGATTTATCAGTAGCGGGCTGATCTCTGCTTGTTTCCAGTCTTCTGGGAAGTTGGTGGATTCAATAGAGCAGCTGATGGTGTAGCACAGTTCGGGAGCAATGGTGGCGTTGGCTCGGTTGAAGATGTAGTGGAGGCAAGGGTCTGAGGGCATCACTGAGATGCCATACAGACAGGAATCAACACAGATTGAGTCAGAGTGGTACCCACAACAGTCCCACCCTCAAACAGTCACATGCTTCTTCAAACACAGCCTACTTGGGAAGTAACTAAAGCAGCACAAGGAACCTATAGATTTGTCCTGCAGTTTTTATACAGTCCACCAACAAGCCAACTCCCCTTAGCCTTCCTGAAGCTCTGTTGGTGTCTGATTTCCACAGCCGTTTGAACCTTATCCTACGGGGATGTTCAGGTGCCCTTCTTGTCACCACAGCTCATGCAGCTGCTACCCGAGTCAGTGGAATAGGTGCATCCATGTTTTTGCCTTATGTTATCTCTGTGTTATGTTTTTGCTAGCTCCACCCCATCTACTGCTTGCTTATGAGTTCCACCAGTGCCATGACTAGATTTTCAACATATTTAGGTGGTTAGAGCTGCACTGAGATTGCAAACTGAAATGTAAAACTTATGGGAAAATAATAGAAGAAAGTCTCTTCACAAGTTCCTCTAACTCCATTGCTAACTATGTTAATATTTATGACATTTATGTATTTTCAGGAAAGTGCAGATTACACTTTACGTCTATTATTTACATAAAGCATATTGACTCAGAAAGGTTATTTTATTGTCCTGCATACCAGTTTTTTCAATGCTCATTGAAATGCAATGCCTAGGGCCTTGTTGCATACTCCACACCCGCCCGCCACCTAGGAAGTGTTGATTGAAATAGAAGTAGGCACTATTGCTCAACTAGCCCCATCGCACTCCTCATGGAGATCATCATGGCGGGTGCCGTGAGTCAGATAAGCTACAGATGTCCCTTAAATGTAGTGTTTTAAATGGGCTGGTACTCACCGGTACTAAGGACCAGCACTTCTGAGTTTTATGCTCTTGAGACTTCTCCTTGACCGAGGAGAGTATGCAGGGTGGCGCACACACGTGTGGGGGGTGGGGATGGTTTAATGATAAAAAATAAACTTACCTAAATCGTTGCTGCCGCCGCCGCCGTTACATTCACTGATCCTCTCCCTTCCAGACAGGCTGCAGGCACAGGCTCCCAGCTTGCCTGGCGTCCAATCCTGATGCTGCTCAGAGCAGCTTCTGGATTGGCTGAAAGCACCCAGCCAGAGCGCTCCCAGGCAGACTGGGAGCCTGTGTCTGCTCTCTCCAGCTGGTGAGAGCCATCTGCGCAGGTGTTTAGCCGGCCCAGGACCAAAAATGATAATAAACATAGTTTATTATTGTTTTTTGTTAAAAGGTTTTGTAGCTGCTACTGCTGGTGGGGGGGGCGCAACTCCTCTGCCCTAGAAGAGGAGCTGTGCCTAACTGTTACTCCTGAGGCAGCAAACCAAGTTTAGTGAAAGCATGAGTGCTGCTCAACAACTGTTGACAAGTCACAATCGAGTGTCTATCTAGTATTGTACTGTGCTACTGGCTTAATTATATGAATTCCAAGCTGCACAGGTGTTTGAACTGGGCCGTGTCACACTGTGATTGTTGGCAGAGTTTTCAATCAGGCCCTGTGAAGTCCATCATACTTAAGGTGTATGATACTGGAGTTGCTGATTACACGTCTGGGGACTGGCAGAAAGTTTAAGTGAAGACAACGTAAATGCAGACTGCACCATGATGTATCTCCCCAGTGCAGATCTGCCTTTCTCTCTGAAGTGGCCGGGCTTTGGATTGAAGAGGCCATTCTGTCTTGGATAAAGGAGAGATGGCAAAGATGCTCCAGCTAGGAGTGACTGGATGATGTCTGCTATGTAGCACTGAACAAGTTGGGGACATATTTAACAAGGAATTGGTGTGGCACTGCACCAAAATTGGCACCGCCACACCAGATCTGAAACACAGGGATGGACTGTATTTACAAAAATACGGTGCACCTGTGTGTTTCCCCCAATGCTGGTGCTAAATTTAGCTGCCAGTGCTAAGGCAGGCATCCTTGCACCATAGTGCAAGGGTGTCTGTGTTGAAAGGAATAATTGTTTATGTGCAGGAAGGTGTGCCTTCCTGCACATAAACAATCTACAATAGTGATTTGGCACTTCTTTATGTGCATAGAAGTAGCAACTCATCATTATTGAATGATTGTTTACGTGCAGGTTGGGACACCTTCTTCCACATAAACAAGCATTACAGTTTGTTTGCTCTTTCTATGTGTGTTGCTCCATCCCTGGGGTTTTGCTATTTTAAGATTCCTTGTAAATCTGGGGCACCATCAAAAGTAATGGGTGTTGCAGTGGAATGCCCACATCAACACCCATTGCATGCCCCTCTGACACAAAAATATGTGTCAGAGGGGCCCATATTTACAAGGTGACATAAAGCCACAAAAACTGGCTTAGAGCCACCTTGAAAATATGGCACAGCGCATAATGCCACTGGAGCATCACAAAAAGTGATGCTCCGGTGGCACTAGGGGCTTGGAAATACGCCTCTTGGTTTAAACGCAGTTAAACGTTTCCAAAATATTTAAAGAAATATTGTGTGCAAACCAAATGCATCTTAATTGTCACACCATAGGGTTTCCACTTCTATTGTGCTGTTCAGTTACAGTAGTGCTGTAAATGGAAAAAAATACTCCAGGATCCCATAAATTGGGGTCAAGCTTTGGCAGCAGAAAGGGAGTGAAGTCAAGAATAGCGCAGCATGACTGTCAAGTTATATATTTATTTTTTAAACACACTGCCACAAAAAATTGGAAACATGGAGAAATGTGACAGTAACTTTGTTGTGGCATACGTAATTGGTCAGAAAGGCTCCTTTTTAAAATATCTAACAAGGGTGAAGCATCTGCCGCAGAGATCTTTGTTTGCCCAGCAGTTTTCAGGCGATGATGTTAACAATAACATAGCTGGTAGTTCACAAACTTGCAGGAGAGATCTGTGTGTTATCTACTCAGTGTTTTAACTCAACATAATGTAGAATAGAGAGTTAATGTCACTGCTGCAAAGCACATTCTATAACATGTGTATCACAAATTTGTATTTTATGGTGATATCCAGTCACAGCTCACTGCACGGTGAAGGGGCGGGGTGGTGCACGGCGGGGGTGGGCGTGAACAAAATAAATATTAAATAAAAAAAAAAAAAAAACTTACCTGCCTCGTCGCCGTGCCACTTCTCTTTTCTCAGTCACTGAAGGCATAGGCTCCCAGCTTGCCCTGCGGCCAATCCTAAGGCTGCAAGAAAAGCATCATTAGGATTGGCTGGAGTGCCCTGCCTAGGCGCTCCCCAGCAAACTGGGAGCCTGCGTCTACTCTCTCCAGCCCGGCAGCACAGTGCCGGGTTGGAGAGTGCACAGTGCGCATGTGTGTTTGGCCGACCCAAGACAGCCGGTCAAACATAGATGCGCACTGAGCACCCTTTGTCCTTGTCATCTCCCATGGCCCATCCCTTTTACAATGAAATAATAAACACAGTTTATTATTGTTTTATTGTTAAAGGTTTGCAGCATCTGCAGCTCGCGGGGTGTGACGCTCCTTCGCCATAGCAGAGGAGCCATTGCAGGCGATATTTGCTTTTGTCACAGGGATCCGTTTGTTACTTGCAGTTCATAAATTACAGTCCTTCCAATATAACACTATCAACTGGCATTAGGGAGATGCATGAAACTACAAAGCATATGTTTACATTCTTATTGTTTTGTTTCACACATATTTGTTAATCTAATGTTCTGAAGTTGTTAAAATTGGTTATTTTAGGTAGTTTCAAAGTCATGTTTGTACAGACAACCCCAATCACTGCATTTCCTATACAATTACTCTGCAGGCATCTGTTTATGGGGTGCCCATTCTGTAGTTTAGCATATGCTAAGTATACTCAAAGTTTGTTTACTGGAATCTATTGTTTCTATAAAAAAACATCTATTGGGGTACTTTTTCAAGGATGTGATGGCAATGTATTTTTTTTATTTTTATAAAAATGTATTTACCTTTCATCTTCATACCAAAAGAGGACCAGATAATTCCAGACCATTCCTGGTGGTGCATGCATCTGACTAAGAATGGGCCACCAGCAATGTGTCCTCTAAATATTTTTCTCTGCGAAAACTGGACATTTTTTTGCACACTTTTCTCAGTAATAATCTTTTACGACAAATTTACAGAGTTAGGTATTATGTGAAACAGAGAAAACTCACTGTGCTTTAGTGGAACTTTCTAGGCAGGGTTTGAGACTTTCCTAATTTTTCTCATAATAATCATTGCAAAATGAATCTTTGCTAAACTTTTCGAAATCATTTTCCCTAGTTTCTTCAACGATATCATGGCTGGGATTTCCAAATCGTCTGCATAAATTACTGGGTTTCCTGGTACATTAAGTGGGGTAAAAACACTGGAGGAGAGGTGTGCCTTCTGTCACTAAGCGTAAATACATTTGGCCTAGAATCACACCAGTGACTTTCTTCTCTTCCTGGTCCTACTCCTCACGGTCCTGGTGCTCCTGGTCTATTTGCTCATCTTGGTCCTAGGTTGTCTTGGTCATTGTCTTTATGGCTGCTTTTCTTGATTCTTTAATTCATGGCTCTCCTCGTCCTATTCAGGTTCCTGTTCCTCAACATGGTCCTGGGCCTCTGAGTCCTCTTCTTCATTGCCCACCTTTTAGTTCACGACCTTCTCACTTTCTGGTCTACCTCGTGGTCCTCCTGGCACTATTAATGTTGAGCAGGTTTCTGGTTTTCCTCGGGGTTAGGCTCCTGGCCCTCCTGTTCTACTTACAATACAGAGACCAAGTAGTCCCTAATGTCATGAGTGTCACCTTCTGCCAGTCCTGGCTTTTTATCCAGCAGAACCTTACATGTTGGAATTGTTGAGCACATGCTTGCAATGTTAAAAGCATTGTTCACAGGACACAATGAGCTATTCTATAAAAAGCTAGTAATAGCAGATGGCACAAAACAAACCATCTGTAGGTACTCTTGGCAGCACAAGCATTTGAAAGAAGAGTGTTGAAATTGCAGCATCAGGTAGTCCCTCTACCATGAAGATAGGTACATCCCAAACATGAGAGAGTGGTCATGATACTTCACAACACTCACGTTTCCCAGTTGCAAGTGTGAATAACCTTTCCAATCCAGGTTTTGTTTTTCTATGCTTTCGGCGGCTTGTAGTCCAAAGTATAAAATTAGAAAATCAGGAATGTATGCCTCAGCATGAGTGCTCTGCATACTTGCGGAGTAAAGAAAAATGAACACAACAGAAAGGTATTCTTAAAACAATATTGATATGCAAAGAGAATGGCACACATGTTTTCTAAAAGAAGGTTATGTTATTACTGGGAAGCCGCCCCTATATTAGCATTTTCCATGGTAGGAGCCACACTCTTGAATTACAACCCTCAAGTAGCATGTGCTATTTTTTGTAAAGAATATTTTTTTAAAACAATAGTTGCCAAAAGTGCTGTGGCCTCAAGTAAGTCCATCAGATTATTTAATGTACTTTGTCGAAGGATGGAAATTAGGACTTTAGTACATTGATTGCTAAGAGACTTAGGGGGTCATTACAACCCTGGCGGACGGTGTTAAAGGTGCGGTAATACCGCAAACAGGCCGGCGGACAAAAAAAGGGAATTATGACTGTGGCGGAAACCACCAACATAGACAGCCACTTTAACACACTGCCTGCCACGGCGGTACAGACAAGCAGCGCGGCGGTCACCGCCAACAGACAGGCGGAAGACAATGTACCGCCCACAGTATCACAACCCGCCAATCCGCCACCTTTTCCGGGGCGGATTCACCGTGGATAAAAACACGGCGGAAACGGCTTTTGCAATGGGAAAACGCTCACTGTAACACACTCCACGAGGAAGGAGGACACCATGGAGCCGGAATTACAAATACTCTCTGCCCTTGTCTTCCTGCTCATCTACGAACACCAGCAACGGCGGCACCGAAGAAAGCGGTGAGTACTGCACCTACAACATAGGGGAGGCAAAAGTCAAGGACACACACACTCAACACCCCCACCCCCACCCTCGCACATTACAACACACACACCAATGTATTTCCAAACATCACAGTAACAACCCACAACCCCCCGGAAGAATGCAAAGACAAAAGGAAATCAGTTCAAACATTGTAATGTATCAAAATACAGTTCCAAATATATGCAGATATATATACACATTCAAAATTATATACATTACGAGAAGTAGTGCAGGTATGCACATATCAATGTCCATGCACCACTGGTCCAAAAATGCATGGGCGAGGCCCACACTAGATACCTGTCCACAAACGGAGAGAACACTGCAGGGGCATCAGATAGAAATACAACAGGCACCTCAGGGGGAAGGGAAGGGGGAGGCACCTCAGCCGGATTACAGCACCACGCCAGATCCACGACGGGGCTCCATGCCCATTGATGTATCCTGGGGAGTGCAAAGCCACAGTCTCTCAAGTCTCTACAGTGGGTGGTTTGCCCACTGTACCATCCTGGGGAGTGCAAAGCCACAGTCTCTGAAGTCTCTACAGTGGGTGGTTTGCCCAAGTCTCTACAGTGGGTGGTTTGCCCACTGTACCATCCTGGGGAGTGCAAAGCCACAGTCTCTCAAGTCTCTACAGTGGGTGGTTTGCCCACTGTACCATCCTGGGGAGTGCAAAGCCACAGTCTCACAAGTGGATAACAGTCTCCACTGGTTCTGGAGGGGGACTGGTGCCCAGAGTGCTTCATCCTGTTAAGGACAGACGGAGTGGATGCATGTCTCCACTGGTTCTGGAGGGGGACTGGTGCCCAGAGTGCTTCATCCTGTTAAGGACAGACGGAGTGGATGCATGTCTCCACTGGTTCTGGAGGGTGAATGGTGCCCAGACTGCATCAGGCTCCCTGTGATGGTTCCTGTTCCGTCACTGTCCCAGCTGCACATGGGATAACGATGCTTGATGTGGCGGTGTTTTACTTGTTCATCTGTGCTTTGCCATGGCGGTCTCTGACCTGTTCAGCAGTGCTTTGCCCTGTTCAGCAATGCTTTGCCATGGCGGTCTCTGACCTGTTCAGCAGTGCTTTGCCCTGTTCAGCGGTGCTTTGCCCTGTTCAGCGGTGCTTTGCCATGGCGGTCTCTGACCTGTTCAGCGGTGCTTTGCCCTGTTCAGCAGTGCTTTGCCAGGGCGGTCTCTGACCTGTTCAGCGGTGCTTTGCCCTGTTCAGCGGTGCTTTGCCCTGTTCAGCGGTGCTTTGCCATGGCGGTCTCTGACCTGTTCAGCGGTGCTTTGCCCTGTTCAGCGGTGCTTTGCCATGGTGGTCTCTGACCTGTTCAGCGGTGCTTTGCCCTGTTCAGCAGTGCTTTGCCATGGCGGTCTCTGACCTGTTCAGTGGTGCTTTGCCCTGTTCAGCGGTGATTTGCCCTGTTCAGCGGTGCTTTGCCATGGCGTTCTCTGACCTGTTCAGCAGTGCTTTGCCCTGTTCAGCGGTGCTTTGCCATGGCGGTCTCTGACCTGTTCAGCGGTGCTTTGCCATGACGGTCTCTGACCTGTGCGTTGGTGTGTGGCATGATGGTCCCTCATTGCCCAGCAGGGCTGTGGCTGCCAGGGCCCTCCTGGGCACTGACTCTGGCGGTGGTCTCCTGACCAGTGACGATACTGCTGCCCTCCTGGGCACTGACTCCGGCGGTGGTCTCCTGACCAGTGACGATACTGCTGCCCTCCTGGGCACTGACTCCGGCGGTGGTCTCCTGACCAGTGACGACGGTGCTGGCGGTGGCGTCCCGGCGGCCGAGGAGGATGGCGCCCTTCTCCGCCGTGCTGCTCTTACCAGACTGTGCAGATTTCTTCTGGCCCCTCACCACCTATGGAGGAGTCACAGCTGACTCTGCAATCGCCCTGGGACCCTTGTGAGCAGTTTTGCCGCCAGGAGTCTTCACCCTGTCCCGTTGGCTACTTTCCAACTTGAGGTGCTTTACAGGGGGTGGACTGGCAGTGCTTTGGCTCCGTGTCACACTGGCTGCCCTGGTGGCCGGTGCACTCCACACACGCACCACAGGTCCTGGAGTTTTTTTGGCTGAGGTGCTACTACGGGACTTATGAATTGAGGGGTGGGGGCAAAGAGGTCAACGTTGCTGAGGAAGAGTTGCTGACGAAGACTGGGATGGGTAGCTGGAGGGGGTCTGGGAGTGGAGGAAGAGGAGGTGGTTGTAGGAGGTGTAACTTTGAATGATTTGGGTGCAGGTGCATGTTCTGGAGGCTGTCATGAGGTGGATGGATGTTGGGTGTGTGGGTGCCTGCGTTTGTGTACTTTGGGAGGGGGCGTCACAGACACACTGGGAGTGGACACAGGGGACGTGTAAATGGTAGTGGGGGTGGTGAGTGCAGGTGAGCGGGGTGTGGTGCTGGGTGTTCTGGTGCGAGTCCTAGTGCCTGTAGATGTAGTGCATGCTGGTGAGAGTGTAGACGACACTGGGAGGGAGGAGGGAGACGACGAGGAGGGGGACGCAGTGGAGGCAGTGGATGTTGCTGTGTCTGTATGTGGGTGATGCTTGCGTGAGTGCCTGTGGGTTGTGTGGTGTCTATGTTTGCCTGAGCTACTTGTGTGTGTTGAGGTGTATGCATGCTTGTTTGATGGTGTGCTTGGGATAGGCTGGGGTACAGGGGATTGGGTCTGGGTGGAGGAAGTTGGAGGGGGAGGCTAGACACAGGGACAATGGGTGCCATCAGTGCTGAGGCCAGAGATTGCAGGGTTCGATGATGGGCAGCCTGACCAGAATGAATGCCCTCCAGGAATGCATTAGTGTGTTGCAACTCCCTTTCTACACCCTGGATGGCATTCACAATGGTAGACTGCCCAAAAGTGAGTGACCTGAGGAGGTCAATGGCCTCCTCACTGAGGGCTGCAGTGGTGACAGGGGCAGGGGCTGAGGTGTCTGGGGCGAAGGTGATGTCCACCCTCCTGTGTGAGCGGGCACGGGGTGAACGCTGTGGGGCTGCTGGGAGTGCGGTGCTGGTAGGGGAGGTGGCGGCTGTACCTGTGGAAGTGGGGGGCACAGATGGTGCCGCCACCACAAGGGAACTCCCATCGGCGGGCGAGTCCGTGTCGCTGGTCGGTGATACGGTGACCGACGTGAAGCTCCCCTCGCCCTCCATCCCACTGGTGTATTCTGAGTCCGTGGTGTGGCCCTCCATGGCCATGTGGGATGCAGCTCCCTCGTGCTCCGGTGCCACGGTACCTCTGCCTGCGGATGCACAAAAGAACAGGGAGAGCAGAAAAAGGGGGGGGACGACAGAAGAAAGACAGGTTGAGTGCATGGCTTACCACTACCGTTGGCGGACAATACAGACACAGCATCACCCTCCACTACGCCGTGCTCTTGGCCACTACAGATGCAATTCCTTTGATCTGGCCTACATGGCTATGGTGGACATCTGCACACATGGATGCCACAGGGGCATGTATACCTGTACTTGGCCCTCTACTGAGGTGGGGTGGAGTGGCACATGGCCTGCATTATGGAGGGGCCTAGCCTACGAAAGTCGTCCTGGCCTAGGGAAACCCACATCCCTCCTCCCCCACCCAGACCCCTCCACTGCGTGCAAAGTCCCCAGAATGAGAGTGTACTCACCCCCTTGTGTCTGCTGTGATGCCCTCAAGCGCCCATCCAACTCCGGGTAGGCCACCGCCAGGATCCTGAACATCAGGGGGGTCATGGTGCGACGAGCACCCCTCCCACGTTGGGAGGCCATCCCCAGCCTCCGCCGTCTTCTTGCTCCAGCGGCGAATGTCCTCCCATCCACTCCGGCAGTGAGTGCCCCGTCTCTGGTGGACCCCCACGGTCCGGACGTCCTTGGCGATGGCATGCCAAATGTCATCTTCTGGTGGGCGCTGACCTACATGACATGCACAGGGGAAGAAGAAAAGTCATTACCAACTGCCCCGTCGATGTGAGTAGCCCCCATCCCTACCCTTGCCATGTGGCACATGCATTCACACTCCTTCATGGTTGCAGAACTCTGCCCCCTTCCTTCTTACAACCAGCCCTCTCCACCCAGGCATAGCCCATACAACATGCTCCCTTGGTACTTACCTGTTGGTCTGGAGGACCGTAGAGTAGCGTGTACTGGTGGAGGACCCCGTCCACGAGCTTCTCCAACTCCTGAGCAGTGAAGGCAGGGGCCCTTTCCCCAGACGCAGCAGCCATTGTCTCTTCCAGACCGAGGTCACAGCAGCACTTGCAGTGTAGGTCCTCTCCTGTCGAAGATCAGGTATCGAGTGATTGAACAGATAGAAAATGGTGGTCACGTCTGCGGCGGTGACATCCGCGGCGGTGTGTATCATCACCGCCGGCGCACTTCATCATTGGCTCCTGGGACCCATAGGGTCCAATGTTAACCAATGCAGCATTGCGCCGCGGTCTAAGACCGCCTACCGCGACGGGGTACAACGCCAGCGCAGATACCTCACATCCCATTGTCCCAGTTTAGAGGTCAGGCAGCTGCCATTTCAGGGGCCCACATGGCTTCATTTACTACTGCGTCATACATACCTAGGCCTACACTCAACACACATACAGGAAGAATTTTGTGTTTGGTGTCGTGTTCTGTGTATCTGTGGGTACATACCTGGAAATTTGTTGACTCTGTGGTCGCTGTTGTCCTTCCTAGGCACGTCAGCTTGGACATTTGAGAAGATGGCGGAATCCTCCGGTGTACCGACCGCTGGTGGACCTGTTGACAATGGAGGAGCGACATTTAATCATCACCTACAGGTTTGACCGTGCCACTATCCAGGAACTATGTACCCAGTTGGAGCCAGACCTGATGTCACCAATACGCCATCCCACTGGAATCCCCCCTGACGTGCAGGTGCTGTCAGTGCTCCATTGCAAGTGGGTCTTTTCAGACAACAGTGGCCATGGCATCAGGGATGTCCCAGTCTATGTTTTCCAACGTGTTGTCCAGAGTCTTGTCTGCCCCGCTGAAACACGTAAGGAGCTACATCGTTTTCCATCAGGTGGAGGATTTGGCTACAGTTAAAGGTGACTTCTATGCCCTTTGACATATCTCCAACATCATAGGTGCCATTGATGGGACCCATGTAGCTCTGGTCCCCCCCCCACAGGAGTGAACAGGTGTACAGGAACCAGAAGAGTTATCATTCAATGAATGTACAGATGGTATGTTTGGCAGACCAGTACATCTCCCAGGTAAATGCTATGTTCCCTGGCTCTGTGCATGACGCCTACATCCTGCGGAATAGCAGTATGTCGTATGTGATGGGTCAACTCCAGAGGCACCGTGTGTGGCTATTAGGGGACTCTGGTTACCCCAACCTGTCCTGGCAATTGACCCCAGTGAGGAATCCCAGGACCAGGGCAGAGGAACGCTACAATGAGGCCCATGGGTGGACTAGGAGGGTGATCGAACGCACCTTCGGCCTCCTGAAGGCCAGGTTCAGGTGCCTCCATATGACAGGTGGTTTCCTATTCTACTCACCGAAGAAGGTGTGCTAGATCATCATCGCCTGCTCGATGCTTCACAATCTTGCTTTGCGATGCCAGGTGCCTTTTCTGCAGGAGGATGGTCCAGATGGCGGTGTTGTGGCAGCTGTGGAGCCTGTGGACAGTGATGAGGAGGAAGCTGAGGAAGAAGACATAGACAACAGGGAGTCAGTCATACAGCAATATTTCCAGTGACACACAGGTGAGAACATTTCTTTTTTACCATTACATTCACTTTCACACTTCGACCTCTATCATGTCTGTCTTTCCATAGCACTATTTGGTCACTGAGTTGTACCTTTCCATTACGGTTTCACAGGTGTGGTTACCAACGTGTGTCATCTGCTTGCATCCTTCAAGGAATTGTGATGTGTGACATAGGTATGTTGGCATTACAATTGAAAACGCATTTTGACACTGGCATTGATAATACAAATTTACCAAATCACAGACTGACTCCAGATTGTTTTGTGGTTCAAGGGTGTTTATTTAAGTGCTCAAAAATGGAGGGGGGTTGTAAAATGGTGATGGGGGACGGTGGAGGAATGTCCATGGCAGAGTCCAGTCTATTGGTCACACAGGTGCACTGCCCATATGGACATAGGAAGTGGAGCTGGGGCAGTTAAAGTATGGACAGAGTAACAAAGTGGGACAGTGGGAGGACAATCAGGGTGGTCTCATTTCCTGGCGGGGGTCTTGCCATCTTGCTCTGTCCTGTTCCTGGATCTCAGGGACTGCTTGCGTGGTGGTTGTCCGTCTTCCAGGGGGGTGCTGGTGTGGTGGTCCTGTGGCGGGGCGTCCTGTCCACTAGCGCCGGCGGAGGTGGTGGGCAGTTCATCGTCCATGCTAGTGTCAGGTGCCACTTGGAGTGCCACGGTGCCCCTCATGGTCTTTTGTATGTCCTTCAGCACCCCTACGATGGTGCCCAGGGCGGAGCTGATGGTTCTGAGCTCCTCCCTGAACCCCAAATACTGTTCCTCCTGCAGGCGCTGGGTCTCCTGAAACTTGGCCAGGACCGTCGCCATCGTCTCCTGGGAGTGGTGGTATGCTCCCATGATGGAGGAGAGGGCCTCGTGGAGAGTGGGTTCCCTTGGCCTGTCCGCCCCTGTCGCACAGCAGCCCTCCCAGTTCCCCTGTGTTCCTGTGCCTCCGTCCCCTGGACAGTGTGCCCACTACCACTGCCCCCCAGGTCCCTGTTGTTGTTGGGATGGTTGGTTATCCTGGGTTCCCTGTAGTGGTGGACACACCGCTGATTGACGTGTCCTGGGTACGGAGGTATGGGCCTGCTGGGTGGGTGCTGTGCTGGTGTTACCAGAGGGTGGAAGGTCAGTGTTGGGCTGTGCCTGTGCAAGGGGAATCGACTGTCCCGAGACCCACCATGGTCCGGGCTAGTCATCAGGATCCAGTAGGGCAAGGCTACTGTCATCACTGTGGGCTTCTTCTGTGGGTGGAGTGGAGATGTCTGGACCCTCCAGTGTGGTGACGTTCCTTAGTGGTCCTGCAGGGATATGACAGCATGATTATTGCATGTGTGTGTGTAATGGTGTGCAATGGGTGGGTGTGCATGTACCCCAGTGCAAGCATTCCTGTGTGTGGGTTTGTATGATGCTGGTTAGGGGGTTGTTCTGGGTATGTGAGCATGCTTTGGTGAGGGGTGGCCATGCTTACTTGTGTCATGCAAGGCTTGGTGTTGGGATGAGTGGTTTGTGTTATTAGTACATTAGTGAGGATTTAGGGTGATAGGGGAGGGGGTGAGGGTGGGGGGGGGGTGATAGCATGCAGGTAGTGTGGGGGATATGATAGTTAAGATTTGACTTACCAGTGTCCATTCCTCCACCGACTCCTCCGAGGCCCTCTGGATGCATGATGGTCAAGACTTGCTCCTCCCATGTTGTTAGTTGTGGGGGAGGAGGTGGGGGTCCGCCGCCAGTCCGCTGTACCGCGATGTTGTGCCTGGAGACCACAGAACGCACCTTTCCCCGTAGGTCGTTCCACCTCTTCCTGGTGTCCTCCCGATTTCTTGGGTGCTGTCCCACTGCGTTGACCCTGTCGACGATTCTTTGCCATAGCTCCATCTTCCTGGCTATGGAGGTGTGCTGCACCTGTGAGCCAAATAGCTGTGACTCTACCCATAGGATTTCCTCCACCATGACCCTCAGCTCCTCCTCGGAAAACCGGGGGTATCTTTGGGGTGACATGGGGTGGTGTGGGTGATGTGTGGGGTGGTGTAAGTGTTGATGTGTGTGGTGATGTGTAGTGGTGTGTGGTGTTTTGTGTGTGGAATGGTGTATGGGTGATGGTGTTGTGTGCTCTCTGTCTCTCTGGCCTTCGTTCGTGAATTCTGGTCGTAGGGGTTTGTGGGTGATGTGGGTGTGTGTTTTATATTGAATTGGGTGTGTGGGAGTGGTGTTTTTATGTGTGTCAGGTGTGTGTATTTTGAATTGTCCAATGTGGCAGTGTTTTGGAGATGTGTTTGTATTTTGAGCGCGGCGGTGTGTACCGCCAATGGAATACCGTGGTTGAAAGACCGCCGCGTGGATTCGTGGGTCGTGATAGCATGGGCGTGTTTCTGTTGGTGTGACGGTGGAGGAATTGTTTTCGCCAGTTTAACACTGACCTTTGGTGTGGCGGAGTTGTGTGGGTGTCTGAATTTCAGCGGATTCCGAGATGTGTGTCATAATAGCTGTGGCGGAATTCCACGCCCGCTGCAGTGTTTTGGTGGTCTTCTGCACGGCAGTAAGCGGCTTTTACTGCCAATGTTGTAATGACCCCCTTAGACAAGTTTGACACAGCTGTAAGCCAGGTGGAGCAGAGTGAGATTCTGCACAACAAGTGAACGTCATGTGTGATGGAAACAAGTACTGCGCATGGTCTACATCACATTGTTGAATATCAGGATAATACAAGAAGCCACACCCATCACAAAGAAAAAAATGACAGAATCTGTTGTACATACATTTTTAAGAATTCAAAATCAATAAAGATAGTGGTTGAACCAAGAAATATGTCTCTGCAGGATGATTCAAGCAGATGCATAAACATATAGGGCCTGATTACAACTTTGGAGGAGGTGTTAATCCGTCCCAAATGTGACAGATATACCACCAGCCGTATTCCGAGTTCCATAGGATATAGTGGACTCGTAATACGGCTGGTGGTATATCCGTCACTTTACCGTCACTTTTGGGACGGATTAACACCTCCTCCAAAGTTGTAATCAGGCCCATGGTCACTACTTAGTCACTTCAATAGTAAAACAACCACAATGTAAATAAAAAAGGTTCTTAACACTAACATCAGCAGGAACAAAGAGGTTTTGATGTGATGCCTGGACGTGGAAGTACCAGGGAATGCCACTCACACAGGGAGGCCACATGTTGCTTGTCAATTCAATTGTACTTCGAATTCAAGTGTAGAATCTGGAGACATGTAGGCCCTCATTCTGACCCTGGCGGTCAGTGTTAAAGTGGGGGCCAACCCGCCAACAGGCTGGCGGCCTAAAAATATGAATTCTGACCCTGGCGGGAACCGCCAACACAGGCCGCCGCTTTAGCACTCCGACCGCCACGGCGGTACAAACAAACAGCGCGGCGGTCACCGCCAACAGGCAGGCGGCAGACAATGTACCGCCCACCCTATCATGACCCACCAATCCGCCACCTTTTCCGGGCCGGGAGCCCCGCAGATAAAAACACGGCGGAAACAGACATCTCCAATGGAAAACGCTTACCTCGACACACTCCACGCGGAATCGGAACAGCATGGAACCCGAACTCCACATCCTCCCAGCCATTGCCTTCCTGCTCTTCTTCCAGGATCACGAACCTCACCGCAGACGACAACGGTGAGTACTGCACCTACGACACAGGGGAGGGGGGAGGAGGAAAGGTTACGGGCACACACATACGCCACACACCCACCCCCACCCTCACCCCCACCGAAATACCTACACACCTATGCAGATAAAAAAGTCAAAGTGACACCCCCAACCCCCTCCCAAAAAAACAAAGACAAAAGGCAATAAATGTAAAAGTAGAACCATATTATTGCAACAATAAAGTATAGCGACCTTAGCAATATATGAAGAATGAATACACATCTAGAACTCTATCCATACAAGTAGCAAAAGTCCGGCCCAGTCATTCAAAGTCCAAATGTCCGTGGGCCAATGTGCAGCAACACATGGGCAAAGCCCACACACGAGATCGAATCCATTGCTGGGGCATCACTAAAATAAAAGACAGGCACCTCAGGGGAAAGGGAAGGGGGGGCACCTCAGCCACATGAGTCCACGACACCAGATCCACGAAGGGCCTCCATGCCCACTGTGCCATCCTGGGGAGTGCAAAGCCACAGTCTCACAAGTCTCTACAGTGGGTGGATTGCCCACTGTGGCATCCTGGGGAGTGCAAAGCCACAGTCTCACAAGTCTCTACAGTGGGTGGATTGCCCACTGTACCATCCTGGGGTGTGCAAAGCCACAGTCTCACAAGTCTCTACAGTGGGTGGATTGCCCACTGTGCCATCCTGGGGAGTGCAAAGCCACAGTCTCACAAGTCTCTACAGTGGGTGGATTGCCCACTGTGGCATCCTGGGGAGTGCAAAGCCACAGTCTCACAAGTCTCTACAGTGGGTGGATTGCCCACTGTTACATCCTGGGGAGTGCAAAGCCACAGTCCATCAGGTGGATTACAGAGACCACTGGTCATGGAGGAGGCATGGTGGGCAGAGTGCGTCGTGAAGGCCTGCCCGACACAGAACCGGGACTGCCAATGGGCCAGCAGTGCTTGACAGGAAGGGCCCAGCGGAGCGGTGCTTGAGATGAAGGGCCCAGCGGAGCGGTGCTTGACAGGAAGGGCCCAGCGGAGCGGTGCTTGAGATGAAGGGCCCAGCGGAGCGGTGCTTGACAGGAAGGGCCCAGCGGAGCGGTGCTTGAGATGAAGGGCCCAGCGGAGCGGTGCTTGACAGGAAGGGCCCAGCGGAGTGGTGCTTGACAGGAAGGGCCCAGCGGAGCGGTGCTTGAGATGAAGGGCCCAGCGGAGCGGTGCTTGAAAGGAAGGGCCCAGCGGAGCGGTGCTTGACAGGAAGGGCCCAGCGGAGCGGTGCTTGAGATGAAGGGCCCAGCGGAGCGGTGCTTGAGATGAAGGGCCCAGCGGAGCGGTGCTTGACAGGAAGGGCCCAGCGGAGCGGTGCTTGACAGGAAGGGCCTAGCGGAGCGGTGCTTGAGATGAAGGGCCCAGCGGAGCGGTGCTTGAGTTGAAGGGCCCAGCGGAGCGGTGCTTGAGATGAAGGGCCCAGCGGATCGCTGCTTGACAGGAAGGGCCCAGCGGAGCGGTGCTTGACAGGAAGGGCCCAGCGGAGCGGTGCTTGAGATGAAGGGCCCAGCGGAGCGGTGCTTGACAGGAAAGGCCCAGCAGAGCGGTGCTTGACAGGAAGGGCCCTGTTCAGCGGTGCTCCTCACGGCGGGGCCCTGTTCAGCGGTGCTTCTCACGGCGGGGCCCTGTTCAGCGGTGCTTCTCACGGCGGGGCCCTGTTCAGCGGTGCTTCTCACGGCGGGCCCTGTTCAGCGGTGCTTCTCACGGCGGGGCCCTGTTCAGCGGTGCTTCTCACCGCGGGGCCCTGTTCAGCGGTGCTTCTCACGGCAGGACCCTGTTCAGCGGTGCATCTCACGGCGGGGCCCTGTTCAGCGGTGCTCCTCACGGCGGGGCCCTGTTCAGCGGTTCTGGTCACGGCAGGGCCCTGTTCAGCGGTTCTGGTCACGGCGGGGCCCTGTTCAGCGGTGCTTCTCACGGCGGGGCCCTGTTCAGCGGTGCTTCTCACGGCGGGGCCCTGTTCAGCGGTGCATCTCACGGCGGGGCCCTGTTCAGCGGTGCTCCTCACGGCGGGCCCTGTTCAGCGGTTCTGGTCACGGCGGGGCCCTGTTCAGCGGTTCTGGTCACGCGGGGCCCTGTTCAGCTGTGCTTCTCACGGCGGGGCCCTGTTCAGTGGTGCTTCTCACGGCGGGGCCCTGTTCAGCGGTGCTTCTCACGGCGGGGCCCTGTTCAGCGGTGCTTCTCACGGCGGGGCCCTGTTCAGCGGTGCATCTCACGGCGGGCCCTGTTCAGCGGTGCTCCTCACGGCGGGGCCCTGTTCAGTGGTGCATCTCACGGCGGGGCTCTGTTCAGCGGTGCCTCTCTTGTGTTTCCAGTGAACCACACCTGGCCAATACTTGCCGCTCAGTCTGCATCGGACCTTTCCGTTGCGGGGCCCTCCTGTGATGGAGTCCTGGGGCCCTGGCTCTCCTTCGATACCCCCGGAATGGGGCTGGTGGGGCCCTCATGGCCAGGTCGGCTGCTCCCTGCCTTTTGCTCCTTGCTGCCCTTGCCCTCCTTGGCAGACTGTCCGTGGCCCTTGGCTCCCTTACCCGATGTGGCAGGTGACGGAGCAAGGCTACCCTCCTTGGGGGCAGGCGTATCAGGCCTGTTGCGCCTGCCCTTCAGTTTTTTTGTCCTCTTCCCAGGGGGGGGGCTGGCTGTGCCTTTGCTGCTGGACGATGTCCCAGCCCAAGGAAAGGGCGGACTCCAAAAACCAGGCACGACGTTCTTTGGAGTTGCTGGGCTGGTGGTGGCTGAGGTGTTTGTGGAACTCTTACGGGATGGAGGGGGTGGGTCAGGTGAGGAAAAGAGGTCCACTTTAGAAAGGAAAATTTTCTTTGGAGCCATGGGAAGGGTGGCTGGAGTGGGTATGGGAGTGGAGGAAGAGGATGTGGTTGTAGGAGAGTCAAGTGTGCTGTCTTTGGGTGCAGGTGCTTGGGCAGGAGGCTGACGTGAGGTGGATGGCTGTTGTTTGGGTGCCTGCCTGCGTTTGTGTGGTTGGGAAGCGGGGGTGACAGACACACTGGGAGAGGACACAGGGGACGTGTACATGGCAGTGGGGGTGGTGACTGCACGTGTGCGGACTGGTGTGGAGGGTGTGCTGGTGATGGGTGCAATGGCTGATGGTGGTGTGCTTGCAGGTGTGTGTGGAGACGTCACAGGGAGGGAGGAGGGAGACAAGAGGTGGGGGACACAGAGGAGGTAGTGGCTGTTGGCATGTCTGCATCTGGATGTTGCTTGGGTGAATGCTTGTGTGTCCTGTGGTGCTTATGTCTGGATGAGCTGCCCTTGGGTGTTGAGGTGTGTGCAGGCTGGTCTGTAGGTGTGGATGGGATAGGCAGAGGAACAGGGGAGTGGGACTGGGTGGAGGGAGTCAGAAGAGGGAGGCTGGAGACAGGGACAATTGCTGCCGTCAGTGCTGAGGCCAGAGCGTTGAACGATCGTTGATGGGCAGCCTGACCCGAATGAAGGCCCTCCAGGTATGCATTGCTTTGATGCACCTCCCTCTCCACACCCTGGATGGCATTCTAAAGGGTAGACTGCCCAACAATGATGGTCCTCAGGAAGTCAATGACCTCCTCACTGAGGGCCTCAGGGGTGACTGGGGCAGGGCCTGAGGTGCCTGGGGCGAAGGAGATGGCCGGCTTCCTGGCCTTGCGGGCACGGGCCGAAGGCCGAGGGGCTGCTGGGAGGGTGGAGCTGGTGCGCTGGGTGGCGGCTGTACCTGTAGGATCGGTGGGCACAGATGTTGCCGCCACCGCAAGGGAGCTCCCTTCCGAGGACGTGTCGGTGTCGCTGCCGTCTCCACGGGTCCCCGTGGTGGAGCCCCCCTCGCCCTCCGTCTCACTGGTCATGTCGGAGTCCGTTGCATGGCCCTCCGGGGCCATGTGAGATGCAGCTCCCTCTTGCGCCGATGCCACTTCTCCTCCGCCTGATGATGCTAATGCACACATTCACAGAAAAACAAAGAAAATGGGGGGGGTGGAAAACATAAAGACAAGTTGAGTGCATGCATTGGGGACACCGTTGGCGGAGAGGACAGACACAGAAGCCCCCTGCACTACGCTGCGCACTTGGGGTACACTACTCATTCACTGGGACATGCCCTACAAGCCTATGGGCGACAACTGCCCACACAGTATACACTGGTCCATGAATCGCGTTACTAGGCACCCTACAGAGGTGGGGGGCGGGAGCACAGGACCATACTTCACGGACGGGCCTATCCTACAGAAATCGCCTTGGCCTAGGGATACCCACAGCCCTCCTCCCCCACCCAGGCACCTCCACTGCGCGCAAAATAGCTGAATGTGCTGGTACTCACCCCCTTGTGTCTGCTGTGATGTCCTCAAGCGCCCATCTAAATCGGGGTAGGCCACCGCCAGGATCCGGGACATCAGGGGGGTCAAGGTACGACTGGCACCCCTCCTAGGTTGGGAGGCCATCCCCAGCAGAGCCTCGGCGGTCTTCCTGCTCCCGCGGCGGATGTCCTCCCACCTCTTGCGGCAGTGGGTGCCCCTTCTGGTGTGGACCCCCAGGGCCCGGACGTCCTTGGCGATGGCACGCCAAATGTCAATCTTCTGATGGGCGCTGACCTATGTGACATGTACAGGGCGGAAGAGAAACATCATCACTTTTCTGCATGCTCGATGTGAGTGCCCCCCCCTCCCCAACCTTGCCATGTGGCACATGCTCTCATCTGTCGTGCCATGCATTCGTCATTCGCTGCCCTCCCCTCCATCGTACATCCTCCCCACTCAGCCCAGGCATTGGGCACTATGCATTGCCCCCCGTGTAATCACCTGTTGGTCTGGAGGCCCGTAGAGTAGCGCATACTGGGGGAGGACCCCGTCCACAAGCTTCTCCAACTCCTCGGAACTGAAGGCGGGGGCCCTTTCCCCAGTCGCAGCAGCCATTGTCACTTCCAGACCGAGGTCACAGCAGCACTTGCAGTATAGGTCCTCTCCTGTGGATGCTCAGGTCTTGTGTGATCAAGCCGAGAGAAAATGGCGGTTTCGGCCGCGGCGGTGCGTGCCGCGGCGGTGCGTGCCACGGCGGTGTGTACCGCGGCGGTGTGTACCGCGACCGCCGGCACTCACCGCCATTGGCTCCTGAAACCCATAGGGTTCAATGTTGTCCAATGCGGCTTTGCGCCGCGGACTGCGACCGCCTACCGCCACGGTGTGCCAACGCTTGCGCAATGACCTCACTTCACATTGTCACACTTCACAGGTCAGGCAGCCGCCATTTCAAGGGCCCACATGGCTTCATTCCTACTGCGTCACACATGGCTAGGCCTTGCACCGACAATCATACTAGCCATTCAATCCCGAGAGATTCGTGTACTGGGCATGCTGTGGGCACTTACCTGTGGGTTGCTTGACTCTGTGCTCCATGTTGTCCTTCCTAGGCATCGTCCGCTGGGACTTGCGAGGAGACGGAGGAATCTTCCCGTGTACAGACCGCTGGTGGACCTGTCGACAATGGAAGAAAGACACGTCATACTCACCTACAGACTCAACCGTGCCACTATACAGGAACTGTGTGCCCAGCTGGAGCCAGACCTGTTGTCACCCATCCGCCAACCCACAGGGGTTCCGCCTCTAGTGCAGGTGCTGTCAGTACTGCATTTTTTGGCAAGTGGATCATTTCAAACTACCGTGGCCATTTCATCTGGGATGTCTCAGCCTATGTTTTCAAAGGTGTTGTCCAGAGTGTTGTCTGCCCTGATGAAATACATGCAGAGCTACATCATTTTACCCTGAGGTGGGTGACTTGCCTACAGTGAAGGGTGATTTCTATGCCCTTGGACACATTCCCAATATCATTGGTGCCATTGATGGTACCCATGTGGCTTTGGTTCCCCCAAAAGACGATGAGCAGGTGTACAGGAACCGTAAAAATTATCATTCGATGAATGTCCAGGTGGTCTGTTTGGCTGACCAGTACATCTCCCATTTAAATGCCAAGTTCCCAGGGTCAGTGCATGACGCGTACATCATGCGAAATAGCAGCATCCCTTATGTGATGGAACTGCTACAGAGACACCGTGTGTGGCTAATTGGTGACTTTGGTTACCCAAACCTGCCTTGGCTATTGACCCCAGTGAGGAATCCCAGGACCAGGGCAGACGAACGGTACAATGAGTCCCATGGGCGGACTAGGAGGGTGATTGAGCGGACCTTCGGCCTCCTGAAGGCCAGGTTTAGGTGCCTGCATATGACTGGTGGATCCCTAATGTACTCACCAAGGAAGGTGTGTCATATCATCGTGGCCTGCTGCATGCTTCACAACCTGGCTTTGCGACGCCAGGTGCCTTTCCTGCAGGAGGATGGTCCAGATGGTGGTGTTGTGGCCGCTGTGGAGCCTGCGGAGAGTGAAGAGGAGGAAGACGAAGAGGACGACACAGACAACAGGGACAGAGTGATACTGCAGTATTTCCAGTGACACACAGGTAATAATCTACTCCTGCATTGTATTATATCTGTAACTGTAGTGGCTCTCTACTGTCTGACCTTTCACCCCAATGTATGGTGACTTAGTTGTGTATATCACTTCCTATTTCAGTGATCTGATCCCCACGGAGTGCCCTCTGGTTTTTTTCCCCATGGACTACCGCTGTGTGACACTGGTATGTTGTCATCACAATGTAACTAGAAATGTTTTGTTGGTGATATCGAATACATTTGGTTTAAATAAATAGATAGCAGAATCCAGTTGGTTAATGTGCAATAATTGTGTTTATTGAAGTTTTAAAATAGGTGTATAGTTCAAACAGGGTGATGGTGGAGGCATGTCCATGGCAGTGTCCAGACTGTCATTCCTACAGGTCCATTGTCCATATGCCTGTGGAAGGTGGAGCAGGGGCAGTTCAAGGTTGGACAGGGTAAACAAGTGGGACAGTGGGATGACATCCGGGGGTTTCCGTGCATGGCGGGGGTCTTGACATCCTACTCTGTCTTCTTCCTCGATCTCAGGCCTTTCTTGCGGGGTGGTTCTTGTTCTGCAGGGGGTGGGGTCCGGGAGGGCCGTTGCTGTTGTGTCGGGCCTCCTGACCACTAGTGCCGGCGGAGGTGGTGGGCTGTTCTTCCTCCATGCTAGTGGCAGGGGCCCTTTGGGGGGCCACATGGTCCCGCAATGTGGTGACAATCTGGTTGAGTGCCACCACGATTGTACCCATTGCGGAACTGATGCTGCGCAGTTCTTCCCGGGACCCCATGTACTGGCCCTCCTGCATGGCCTGGATCTCCTGGAACCTGGCCAGGACCGTCGCCATCGTCTCTTGGGAGTGGTGGTACGCTCCCATGATGGTGGTGAGGGCCTCTTGGACAGTGGGTTCCCTAGGCCTGTCCTCCCTCTGTCGCACAGCAGCCCTCCCAGTTTCTCTTTGTTCCTGGGCCTTTGTCCCCTGGACGGTGTGCCCACTACCAGTGCCCCCAGGTCCCTGTTGTTGTTGGGGTTGTGGGTTACCCTGGGTGCCCTGTAGTGGTAGACACACCGCTGCTTGACCTGTCCTGGAGACAGAAGCATGGGCCCGCTGGGTGGGTGCTGTGCTGGTGTTTCCTGAGGGGGGTAGGTCTGCTGTGGCCTGGGGCTGACTGAGGGTAACCGACTGTCCAGAGGTCCCCGATGGTCCGGGCTGGTCATCAGGTTCCCGGTCGACAGAGCTGCTGTCATCACTGGGGGCCTGTTCTGGGTGTCTGATGGACAAATCTGGACCCTCCTGGACGGGGTGTTGGCGTTCGGGCCCTGCAGGGGTAAAAGAATATGGTTATTGATTTTGTGTGTGCCGTGGCGTGCGATTTGTGGGTGCCCTTGTCCCCCAGTGCTGGCAGTTCCATGTGGGAGGAGTTGTGAGGGTGGTTTGTGGGGGGGGATGGGTATGTGCAGTGGTCATGCTTAGGTGATGGGTGTCCATGGTTTGTGTTGGCATTCAGGGGTTTGGGTTGGGTTGGGTGGGTTGTGCTGGTGAGACATTAACAGGGAGTATGTGTGCTGGGGGTTAGGGGTGAGGGTGGGGGTGTGGGTTGGCATGCTGGTGGTTGGGGGGGTGAAGTAGTTGAGATTAGACTTACCAGAGTCCATTCCTCCGCCTACTCCAGCGAGGCCCTCAGGATGCAGGATGTTCAAGACCTCTTGCTCCCATGCTGTGAATTCGGGTGGAGTGGGTGGGGGTCCGCCGCCAGTCTTCTGCACAGCGATGTTGTATCTTGACACCATCGACCGCACCTTCCCCCGTAGGTCGTTCCAGCGCTTTCGGATGTCTTCCCGATTTCTGGGATGCTGTCCCACAGCGTTGACCCTGTCGACGATCCTTTGCCATAGCTCCGCCTTCCTGGCTATTGTGGTGTGCTGCACCTGTGTGCCGAAGAGCTGGGGCTCTACCCTGATTATTTCCTCCACCATGACCCTGAGTTCTTGGTCCGTGAACCTGGGGTGTCTTTGGGGTGCCATGGGGTGGTGTGGATGAGGTGTGGGGTGGTGTTTGTGGTGATGAGTGTGGTGGTGTGTGGTGTTTTGTGAGTAGATGTGGTGTGGGTGATGATGTTGGGTTCCTGTGTGTGTTGTGGTTTGCGTTCCCTGTGCTCTCTCTCTGTGTATTGCGCCTTGTCTCTGAATTTCGATTTGTGGGGGTTTGTGGGTGGTGTGGGTGTGTGTTTTATATGGTGATGGGTGTGTGGGTGTGGTGTGTGTATGTGTATCAGGTGTGTGTATTTCGATTTGTCCAATGTGGCTGTGTTTTGTAAAGGTGTGTGTATTTTGAGCGCGGCGGTGTGTACCGCCAATGAAATACCGCGGTTGAAAGACCGCCGCGTGGATTCGTGGGTCGTAATGTCATGGGCGTGTTTGTGTTGACGTGACGGTGGAGGTTTGGTCATCTCCAGTTTATCGCTGACCGCTGATGAGGCGGGCTTCAGTGGATGTCGGGTTTTTGGCGGTTTGGCAGGTGTGGGTCAGAATGACCGTGGCGGTTTACCGCGGGCGCGGCGGGATGATGGCGGTCTTCTGACCGGCTGTAAGAGCATTTTACCGCCAGGGTCAGAATGACCCCCGTAGTCTAGGTGGAGAGGAAATAATTGTTGGTTTTGAATCCTGTCTGTGGTAACAAATGAGTTATAGAATAATACTGGCCTTGGGTCCTAACTTGCAATTTTAATACTAAGGGTCTCCTGAAATAAGGAGCAGATTAGTTGAGCACCTTGACCCGGTTACCTTTTTTGCAAGGAACCAGATTTGCCAACTTTCATCCATAACCAGTACTATTTCCCAGTAAAGTTCAAAATCGTCCACAGAGAACACATATTATTATCTCCAAAAAGTATGCAACAACAAAAAAAATTTAGAAAACAACTCCCTGAAATAAAATAAACTTGCACCATGAGGACTGCAATCAGCATTTCCTTGTGATCAATGATGAGCAAACCCTGATGAAGCAGGATGGCATACATATCCGAAGCTCTGCTTATCTGCCCACCCTAGTCAATAGATCAATGAGTACCAGTACTTGTTTTTTCCCATTTAAAGTACTGCTAACAGGTAAATGCTTCCTTAATCTCTTAAATAAAGCTTTGCCTGTCCACAGCTCTTTGTGTTTGCTTTGTAGATGTGAGTTCAGAACCTTATTTGTTTGTGTCTATGGGATCATCAAGTGTGTTTGGATTCTTACATTTATAATTGGCATATGGAGTTTATCTAGGAGAGGGTGGAACTTACAGAGTTTCACTCTACAGAATTCTGAAGTTACATGAAAACTCTGCTAGATTCCACAGAGTTCCGTGAATGGGTGGATATAGGCACGTCACGCTGCTTGTGCTGATTTTTAGCACCGGAAGCTTGTTCCATGCTGGAAAATCAGCGTGAATGGCACCATGCACCACGCCAGAGGGCGCTGCTTCTTGAGTTGATTTTGCTACTGCTCAAGTCGATTTTCTACTCGAGCTGCTGCTTTCTGACCGCGGACTGACACTATCACCGCTTGGGGAATTCTTGCTGAGTGCCCTCCTAGCAACCGAAAAATGAACTAGTGAATGGCAAATCTCATTTGGCAAGGTACTGTTGATGATCCACAAGGGAAAAAAACTCCTCCAAGAGGTGAATGACAGAATTTTGCTGGGACACTGTGTTACATGCGTAATGCAGTCTGGCCAAAACTCCACCATCTCTGCTGGCGGAGTGGAACTTAGCACCCACTCCTAATTTTATCCATGGTTACGAGCATGGCAAGTTGCTAACCTCTTTTCGCTGCAGTTCTCTCGTCCTGATGAAGGATCTTGTAAGCTCGAAATGCACTGAGGGTTGAATACATGGAGGGCACAATGCTTAAAAGCCAGCAAGAATTGTTACAATTACAGTGTGTATAAACTATACTGTCAATACAAAAAAGTGCAGCTCAGAACACAAGTGCTGTGCAAGAAAATAAAGCCTATCGCAGGTGGTCCTTTACTAATTTCAAGTAAATGTGAAACAATAACTGGAAACGATCACTCATGCTGTCATGTTAGTGACAGTATGTGATTGACACATATTACAACAAATGGCTGATGGGGTTCACCCTATTTCTCACTTTGCGGATTGCATCAACTTGCCACATTGGTGCAAGCACAATTAAGTAAAACCTAAAAATAAATGCTAATAAAGAAAGAGCAGGTCTGATGACTAAAGTTAAGAAAGAAAGAATGAGAGACAGAGAGTAAGGGAACAAGAGAGAAACTGTGTGACTGGGAGTGATAGCTGGAGAGAGGAAGAGGAGTTGTGGATGATGAATAGATTTTAAAGAGAGAGTATGTACGAGGGTGAAAGAGACAAAAGGAGAAAGAAGAGCTAAGGAGAGAGAGAGAAAAAGAGAAGAAAGAGTGAAAAATCAGAAGACAGAGTGACATAGGGAAAGAGAGACAGAGGGAGAGAAGGTAAGGAAAAGAGGGTTGTGTATCAAAATATCAAGGTACAATGCGTGCAACAATATTGATTTTGCAACACCAACAACTATCTTGTGAATGTAAGAATACGTGGGTAAGTATAGATTTTTACCATTATTGTGGTAGAACAGCGAAACAGAAGGGGATACAGAACACGAGCCAGATTCGGATACTTGTAAACATACAAGGATATTAGTCACTCATACACACAAGTACATCAAGTCAAGGAGGTAATCAGAGGACAAGTCTCTAGAAGAAAGGATTGCATAGATTCAAACCATTAATTAATTTTAATAAACACATCCATCTATTAATTAACAAGCGCTGACTCGTTTTAAATGAGCAAAAGCTGAACACTTGCCCTCAAGTTATACATTTTTGAGTAAATAAATATTATGGCTCTTACTCTGTGAAAATTAAATCACAATTTCATTACATAATGTAGTGCCTTAGGAAAACAATTTTGAACGATTGCTAAACATCCCTTTCACTGTTGCACACACACATTTAGAGGCTGCTAGACCTGACACTGGTATGGTATTCCCTCAAACGTTTTTCCTTCACCTCTCCTGTTTGCTCCATTCATTCTTGTGGACTTTAGAGCTTTGTGCACTTTACCACTGCTAACCAGTGCTACAGTGCTTGTGCTCTCTCCTTCAAACATGGTAAAATAGGTCTACACCTAAATGGCACACTTAGGCCCATATTTATACTTTTTGACGCAAAACTGCGCCGGTGCAGTTTTGCGTCAAAAATAGTACCGCCGGGTAATGCCATTTTGGTGCCGCGTGCGGGCGTCAAATTTATACTTTGACGCACGGCGGCGCAAACAACAGGTGGGAGTCATTATTTTTTACCACACCGCAGCGTCAAGTCGTAAAGGAAAACGACGTTAATGCGGCAGAAATGACTGTGGGTCGATTTATGACACTGCAAACCGGATATGCGCCATTACACAGCGAACACAGACCCCAGGAAGATGACAGCAGACCAGGAACCAGCCAGGAGGACCCACACAAGAACCAGGACACTTTTAAGAAGAAAAGAAAGTGTTGCTTCAGTGCAGAGGAGCAGGAAATCCTGGTTAAAGAGGTGACGGAACACCAGCACCAACTGTTTGTCACATCAAAGTTGCCAATCAGTAGGAGAGAGGCTATATGGCAACAAATTGTCGACAAGATTAACAGTGTGGCTGAAGTACGCAGAACAGTCATCGAGTGCAAGAAATGCTGGCATGACTGCAAACGCAGGACAAAGGAAAAGATGGCCGGGAACAGGAAGGCAGCACTGCAGACTGGAGGGAGGAGTCCAGCACACCAGGAGGCCCTGGACCACATGGAGGAGATGGTCACAGCCGTCATCCCTGAGGAGATCCTCACAGGGATTCAAGGACAGGACAGCGCAGACTGCCAGGACACAACGCACATGCAGGGTAAGTCGCATGGGGAATTATAATGCAATAATGTCAACTGTGAGCATGGGGGGGGATACCGACCACTAAATGCATGGAAGCCATCTAATACATGGAGTGGCATGGGTAAAGGGGCATGGCATGGGAGTATGGTCCGTTCGGAGAAGACCTGGGGCACACCATTACACAACACCAACAACAGTTCCATGGGGGCATGCTGTCATGCCAACGATGGAGCAAAGGGAAAGCCACGACAGGAGGGAAGACCACTATGTCAAACTTACACCCTGGCACTCGTCAGCCAAAATACCTCCTACATTAACTAGGGCCCTATTAGCAATCCTCTAGCCAAACCGATAACTGCAATGTAACCGCGACAACAGTTGCCACTACCACCTCTGATCTGTGTCCAGCTCAATGAGGACAATGGCAGTAACCTCCCCATGGAACATACACACCTAAATTAAGGGGTGAGGATGACATCTGCAACAATCCCCTGAAACAAGACAAAGGCCCCAGTACACTCAAATGTCAATGCCCATAGTTGTCACAAACATCAGCCAAAGTAAACAACAATAGGAGTGACACAGCACTAAGGACACACCCATGCTGCATATGTCAGGGTCCATTCTGTGCCTGGGTAACAAGGCAACATCCCAAATGTCATACTGCTCAGACAACAGCATTGAGGAGGGGACACATGTAACTGGTCACTGAAATACACCTGCACAGTCAGAGGACGAAATAGGACACTGATACGACTATCAGGGCAATCCAATGTAACACACATTACCCAACATCAGCAGGACCCATTAACAATGTCAACATCCATATCAGATCATAGTATTGCCATGCATAGGATATGCAACATGTCAATTACATTTAAGTCGATGTGAACGATCAGGGATTGGGGCAGATCCAGATTGTTAAGTGTGCTGCCAGGGCCATCAGAACACCCACAGCCAGTGAATGGTATCACCATGAGAATGAATATACACGGGTCGAGTAGGACAAGAAGGTGGAAATTCTCTATTTGGCATAAAGCAACACCTAGAGGCGATGAGGCTGACATGTATGATAACTCAATAACATACATGTGACACACAGGTGGGCCATAAGCCTGAAACAATGCCCATCTGAAGGACTGCAGATATTAACACAAAACAAGATCAAAAAGTGAATTCATCAAAAGGCAGGCACGTCACGTCAAAATTGTCACAACACAGACACACTAATTGTACCCTGTTTCATTGCAGAGGAAGATGGATCTCCTGCCAATATGCCTGTCCCAGATTTCCCTGATGACATGGATGACGAGCCGATAAACATTCCCCAGGAGACTATCCAAAAGGTCCTTGAAACCCTCCAGACCCCACCTTCAGTCACAAGGAGGAGCACAGAACAAGCAGCCATCGCAGAGGAACCACCCACCACCCCAATTGTAAGACCTGACAGCTCCAATACAGCTGAGGACTCAGACGACACTGGCACCAGCTTTGAGAGAACTGTAGTTGGAGTACAGCGCGAGCTGGCCAAGGAGGTGCGGATGGGGATGCAAAATATGGCAGCAAGCCTTGAGGGGATGCGTTCGTGCATGATGTCATCTGCAGATCAGGCAGCAGCTATGCAAGCCCTAACATCTATCTTGCAGGAACTGCAGAAAACCCAGAAGGAAATCAGCACAGCTGTAATACAGTTGACCCAACACCTACAACAGCAATCCTGTCAACGCGTGCACGAATGCAACATTGAACCCCTCAGGGCCGACCTGGCTGCCTACCATCGTGATGTGGCTGCTATTCTCAAAAACCAGCAGGCCTTCCTTGCAGCAGTACTGCCCTTAAGACCTTCACAGGGAGCAGCCACCGGGATGTCTGACTCCACGTCTTCTAACACTGAGGTGTGTGTTGCCCCTTCACAACCAACAACAAGGACAAAGCAGGCAACACACACATCAGAAGAAGAAGACATGGAACAGATCACATTCACAAGGAAAAGTACCCGGAAGCACTAGTCCCTGCCACATGGCCAACTATTACCAAAGTCCTGCGTTTTGAAACATGACAGTCTTACAACAACTGTACTCAAGCACTATTCTGCTAACCACTGTATATCTTGTCACCCAGCCCAGTGATTGTCATTCTCCTACTCATTGGCTAAGTCTGTCCCTCTGCACTGTCTGAAACAGCAACCCCAGCATGACAAAAGCATTTTGGTAAACCCTTGTGTTGGATCACACTGGAAGATATCACTATAATGGACTCACAATCATGGACAATTTACAGATAGCACTACAGCACTTTTCAATAAATAGCACTTAGTCAACAAATCTGTCTCTGGGTAATGTGACATATCAACTGCGCAGTAGATAATTGAAATATCCCTACTGTCAAATAACGTAGCTTGTCAATACAACTGTCCAAATATTATGTAGTTAGAGAAATCTGCACAGTGACCATGATTGCATCATACTCTGCCCATCCTGAGGGAATAATCTGATAAAGTGAGAAACCATACACCACCATGCTGTGTTGGACAGAAGAATGCTTCCTCAGGGGATAACTAAGTCATGAAATAGCACCCGCTAAATGTTGTCTACATGCAAAAATAACACAATAAACATGCCACACTAATCTAAGTAAATACAAAAAAAAAAAATGCACAAATGAAGGTGTCTGAGTTAACATACAAATAGGTAATCATGCCGAACTGTGTCACAAATGATGTATGAGGGTCATGAAGACAATACAAGATTGCCAATGAGAACTCATCTTATAAGGGTGTGCATGATCATCACACTGCAGTCAGACCTAAAACTGTTTCCCCAATATCAAGTCTGGAAGCACTGTTAGTGACTTTGAAAACACACTTATCAACAGAAACACATTGGGATCCATATTAACTATGATTAGTGGTTGCAACAAAGCGTAGACACTTTACAAGGTAGCTCTGGGTTAGCTGCCAATCGTACAGCTCAGTTGGGATTTGTTTGTAGCATTGGACACAGATGTTATAGTACAAAAGAGATGGACACGGAATCCAAACCAACAATCAAGTACCATTCAACACATACTATTAAGGGGTAACCAAATATTTATTAAAAGCTAACCATAGATGATGAAACTGAAGGAAAAATCTTACCTACCCTAATCTACCCTGACTACTCATTACCCACAACTGTCCCTAACTAACCTAAGCTACACTTACTTATCACATGTAACGAAACGTTCTAAACATCTACCCCCCACCCCCCTTATGATATGGGACACATTGAGGACAACGCATACTAACCTAAACACATACTATACTATCCTAAACAAATATATATATATATTTTTAAAAAAAATATATTTTTATTTTTTTAATTTTATTTTGTTTATTTTTTTTACACACAAGAACCCCAACATAGCCCCCCACCCACCCCCACATGTAATAAGTCAAAAAAGAAACAAGCAGGACCCCCTACCCCCCACCCACTAACACTGACTAAACTAACAGCCTATACTAACCTAACACTAAGCCCACTACCTATAAGAACAAGGAAAGAGGAGGGAGGGGAGGGTATCATGTCCATCTATTCAACTGTCTAGAGGTTGGCCCTCCGGAGGGTCCTCTTTATAAAATGTACCGCACGTCCCAGCTCAGGTGGCTCACCTTGTGCAGCACTTTGTCCATCTTGTGTTCAAGTCTATTGAGGGCTGCAGGGTCAACAGCTGGAGCAGTGGCAGTCTGGGTACAGGTGGAGGAGGTCTGTGTGGGATGTCCTGCACCAGTGCCAATGCTGGGGCCAGGAAGTCCAGCAGATGTAGAATCAACAGAGGCAGCTGTGGGTGGGGCCACCTGGCTCTGATTGGTAGTTGTTTCTGTGGTGGCTGTGGTGGGCACAGTAGGCCCACCCTGTGGTAAGGCTCGCCATGCCCCGGAGGCACGTTCATGGCGATATCGCCGGGCCATCCTCCGGAACCCCGACTCCACCAGCAGGATGTGCTGGTATCGCATGGCCCGATGCTGAAATTCACAGACCTGGTCTGGAGTCATGTTAGCTGCTGTGAAGACAAATGCAGATATGCCACATTAGTAACTGCATTGTGTGAAACGGCACAGCAAGTTAATCAGACATTACATCTACTGTACTTCTAACAGCTCATATCACGATACAGAGCATCGAATGTCCCTGAGGAAGTACATGGCAGGCCAGACAACAAAGGTCACATCACACAAAGCACATTCATAACCCACAAGATGGGTAACAACTGGCCTTGACTTGCAATCTGAGTTCTGACAGTTAACATCTAAGAATCATGCTGAATATCCTCCACCAAGAGCTGGGCTACAAATGTCAGTGTACGGAAAGCAAAACTAAAGCCACATGGTCTGCAAGTTGTAACTGGACTGTCCAGTATGGTACCAAGTGCCAAACCTGAGTGTGTATACTACTATGCAACCAAACCGTCACTTATTCACAGGTATGTGTAACATACTGGTAGCATCAATACTAGGTACCCCATTCACAAACCTATGGCCGTGTTTGGGGGGGGGGGTGGATATACATATATAATTTGCCAACAACATGTACACCGAGGAGTGTATAGGCTAATCCACACATGTTTGTCTCTACAGACACACCACAGGTAAGGTCTATCTACAATTTGGAGTCAGCAAACCCTAAAGCACTCATAGGGTCAGACATGTCAGGAAAATCAGAACTTAGTACACAACATATACTTCCAGTGAGGCCTGACTTACATCAGACACAGAGTTGCTAGAACACCCATGATCATGAATTGCATGCACACCTAGGCCATTACACTCAGGTTCCACAGACTTGATGCACTACATGTGGAAGTACATGCTGCTAGGAGGTTCTACCTACTGTTTCAAACTTACGTAGGTAAATAGTGAAGCAGATGTCTATTGGGAAGCTATTAGCTCCACCAATCTTAGAGAATGTGGGTCTGACTGGCTGACTAAATAGGGTCTGACTTCCATTGCGACTCTTGGTGATACAAGTGTCAGAGACATGACTATCCCCTGTACTCACAGTGGGGCCTACAGGGATGTCCTACAATCCCTACATGATACCATTGGATACGCATTGGCTAAATCAAAACATGTGAGAACTGCATTCCGACTCATGGAACAAGTGAAAAACTTGCCCAACGCATCACACCTTGCTATGCGTCCAACTCGCACGAGTCCATAACCAGCAAATACAACACATAACAGACATATCAACACTTACTGTAGTGGTCGGGGTCCTCAAATGTCACCACCTCTCCCACAGTGTAGGGCGCTGGTCCACCTGTAAGGTATGGAAGGAAGAAATGTGCTCAAAATCTGTACACAGTGCAACATTTTCAGTATCATTTACAATGTGTAGGCTGAATAAGGACATGGCAGCCATTCAGACATGATGGTACTGCATCTGATATTTCACAGCCAACTTGTACATAGCATGGGTCTCCTGTGACAGTTACACACATATCTGCACACATACATTGGCCCTAACTATCATGTGGTTGCAAACTTGCCCCATAATTGGTGAGCCTAAAAATATATGGAGTGTAATTGTCTCATCATGTGCATCCAAGAGAAACATCCAACGCCTGGTTACTTGAGGACTGCATTACCAGTCAAACATGCCTTGTGGCCATGACACATTTAGTTCACATAGGCCCAATGTACAGAGGGAGGGGCAGGGACTCCTGTAAGCCATCCTGTTGTTACAGTATAGTCAATTGATGTGGCCCAGCTATGGTGATTTGTACCAACCATGGAGATGTAAAGCCATGTGCATATACTTGGACTGCCATCCATATTTGGATTGTGGCTCAACCAATTCCAACAAACATCTTAAGATGTTAGCTGAGGGCACCTTACACCTTTTCACGATATTTTCAAATCATTACCTGACATGTATCCAAAAAGGTCAAGAAACACAATAATCACACACATTCATAGTACTTCTGTGAACGCTTTCCTTCCACACTCACCAGACTAACATGAGACCAATGTTTGAGCCACTTTGCTATTATCAATTGACGTGAAGGCAGCACTCATTTTCAGCATCATGTAGTGATTCTAAAGTCAGTCTAGCAATTCCGTCAACATTGTTGGCCTAATTGTTGGTACCTCTGTACTTCTCTGTCAATAATACCCTATATAGACATGATTGGCTCCTATTTTGTTAGCTGTTCTGACAAAAAGGCCGCACCAATTTCCTTCATGGTAAAGTTACCTGTAAGTTTGCTGAGCACGTGCTACCTGACAGCTAGCAATTGTGATCCTTGCCATAGTGCATCAATGATCCCCTTATATTTCCCCAAAATTACACACAGTCATCAAGTTAGCTGGCAGACATTGCACTAATCCCCTGATGTCACTACAGAGCATTTAATCGTGCACAATAACAATAGTCGTGCTCACCAACAGTGCCACCAATCATGATTCCCGGGTGGTCCAAGAGATCCTGCTCCCTGGTGATGAGGTCAGCCCACCGGTGCTTCAGCTGGTGGTCACTCCTCTGGCTGGCATACACACGCTGCAGGTGATGCAGCACATTTCCCCACCGGATTCTGCGCGCCTCTGTCGGGTACCCCTGTATGACCTTGCCCCCTGCCTGGATCATGAGTGGCAAGAAATGTGTCACCAGCTAGATGAAGCCCCCCAACTCCTCTTCCCCCATCCTGCCGAGATGTGGCCTACCAGTCATACTTATAATTGAAGAGACGGAATAGGGGTAAAAGAAATAGAAAGGGGAAATGGGTGAAAGTAGGGGTAAAAAGACAGAAAAAAAGTAAACCTAAACACTAAAAGAGCCCAACTATCCCCAAACTAACACTACCCACAACAGACTCCCACAAACAAGAAATACACACGATAAATGGACAAATGTAGACAAAACACAGTACTACAGTATACACAAACAATATTTATTTCACAAAAGGACTTTACAGATATCACACAGGACAAATACAGCACAAAATCTCTGGACAACACTCTCTACACAGCCACACAGTCTAGAAGGATCATAGACTGCAAAGTGAAAGTGAAAGTACACCCACTGAACATGATCTGTAAACAGGATATCCTATTACATCACCTCCTGTATGAAAAGTCCCGCCTTTTTCGCGTTATGTGTCATTTTTTGTTGGACAAAACTGTATTTGCGTCATTTGTTTTGACGCACAGACGTGAATATTAACCCACATCCACATAATGATACATGGACTGTACAAATATCTGGATGCGGGCTAAATTTCATTCCTGTGCGTTAAAAGCCTCTGTGCTGTTTATTCTCACAGCTATTCACCACACACGGCCCATCACTATGTTGTGCGCACTGTGATGCTGTGTGTGAACTGTCATGGTTCTGACATTTGTGTATTAGTCATGTACATTATCAGAGGTTGCTGGTTGTGCTGAAAGCCCCGTACCCAATCCCTGCCTATGACCCTTGGACACTGTCACACTTTGTCATTCATGCATATATGCAACCCAGACAAGGGATGGGCCATGAATTTTGCATTTCCAAGAGCATTTAACTCAAATGGTACAGTTAAAAGGCAGATGATGCTATACAATGTATTTGTGTATGCATGGAAGAAGCCCATGCCCAATGCCCCCTGATGAATGAGAGGTTTGCTAATGCAAGTGTGGTACATATGTAGACAGAGGGATACTTTAGTGTGACACACAGACAGTTGCCAGTCAGGCTGACAGAATGCAAGATGATTCAGGAGCCAGCTACTGGACAAGTTACATAATCAGTGGTCTGACTGAGACTGTTTGGAGGACAAACTGGACAGTTGACATGTCAATCTGTGTACGTCCTGTGTTTTTGAAGGTGACAAATGAACTCAAGGGCTGTGTTATACAGCTTAATTACTATCAATGGTTGACAGTGTATTTGACATAATGGCGACCCCTATGCTGTTCCAGGCATCATCAGGGGCAGTGCTTTTTGTAATGGGTGGTGTGCATGGAGGTGATCACAGGTGTGGGCTGAATCTGTTTCTCACCAGTCCTGTAGGTGAGACTTGCATTCTAAGGGCCAACAGACATTTTCACAAGGGGAAGCAATCTACATTTGCTAACAGGGCTTTGAAACTAGAAGACAGTGTATAAATTGACCTGACGTCCATGCAGTCAGATGTTCTATGACAATGGCATACCTTAGGAAAGGGTGTAACACACTGGTTTGCTAATGTTGGTCTGTGTGTGTAGAGGAGGTATTATCAGGGTACTCATTTTAGTATTCCAGGGACCTCTTCTGACAGGTGGGTTGTGACCAGGTGCATGGGTGTGTCAGGAGTTAGGAAATGGGCTGACATGTGCATGGAATGTCATGTGTGCAATGCATGTCATATGTGTGGCACTTGTGCTGTCTATGTTCTGCTTCTATGGAACTCTAGTCACAGATAGTCCTTGCAAATATTGGATGCAGTTGGACTAACTTCTGTCAAGGGTCTTGTCAGACATTCCTGTTAGTGATGCCAAAGCACATTGACTGCCTCATGTATGAGGCTTGTTTTCCCCTTATTGAGTGATGGTGTCATAGTTGTGTGCCATATGCTGTGTTGGACCTTGCTTTCAACATGTATGTGTGAAATAGTTGTGGTCCTCTGCTATAGGCCTTCAAAGGAGATATGTACATGATATATGTCATTAAGAGTGTGTGTGTATGTGACCATTGTACGTTAGGCATCACATAAGCTCTGGGATGTTCCGTGTCCTACTCAGTATCTCAGCAATGCTCCATGAGGCAACACTCTTATTCTGATAAGTAGAGATGAAGGTGTGTAAAAAGGAATAGCCAGACCATGATATAGGCCCTCATTACGACCCTGGCGGTATAGAACCGCCAGGGCCGCGGGACGCGGTGGCACCGCCGACAGGCCGGCGGTGCCCCGCGGGGCATTCTGACCGCGGCGGCTTAGCCGCGGTCAGTAAAGGGAAACCGGCGGTCTCCCGCCGGTTTCCCGCTGCCCCCAGGAATCCTCCAAGCCGGCGCAGCTTGCTGCGCCGGCTTGGGGATTCCGACTCCCCCTCCCGCCATCCAGTTCCTGGCGGTTCTCCCGCCGGGAACCGGATGGCGGGAGGGGGAGTCTCGGGGCCCCTGGGGGCCCCTGCAGTGCCCATGCCAATGGCATGGGCACTGCAGGGGCCCCCGTAAGAGGGCCCCTACAAGTATTTCACTGTCTGCTTGGCAGACAGTGAAATACGCGACGGGTGCAAATGCACCCGTCGCACCTTCCCACTCCGCCGGCTCGATTACGAGCCGGCATCCTCGTGGGAAGGTCGTTTTCCCCTGGGCTGGCGGGCGGCCTTTTGGCGGCCGCCCGCCAGCCCAGGGGAAAACTTGAAATACCCGCCGCGGTCTTTTGACCGCGGCGCGGTATTTTGGAGGGCGGAATTCTGGCGGGCGGCCTCCGCCGCCCGCCAGAATCAGAATGAGGGCCATAGTGATTATAATAGGTGTTTATTTAAATTAGTTAACTAAAGTGGTGAAGGTGATCATATTCAGAAGAAATTATTTACAGTCTGTTGCCGCATGCGTATACCAGCAGCTGTGTTCTGTAGTTCCCCCTCCTGTTGCAGGCCAGCATCCTCCTCTTTCTCCTCTTCAGGCATGTGTGGCTCTGGTTCCAGGAGGGGAATGTTTCTTCTGATGCAAATGTTGTGCAATATTGCACATGTGAGGATGATCCTACAGACCATCTCGGGGGAATATAGGAGGCTACCACCAGTGATGTCGAGGCAGCGGAACCTTGACTTGAGGATGCCGAAGGTACTCTCGACAATGCTGCGTGTCCTCCCATGGGCCTCGTTGTATGCACGCTCTGCAGCTGTACTCGGGTTGCCAAATGGTGTCATAATCCATGGCTGGATGCCATACCCCTGATCAGCTGCAAGATAAAATGAATGGGATCATGTTGATGTAGATGGCACTATTGAAAATACCTTTAATGGCAGTAGTTGTCTTGTGTTGTCTGTGACTCTTTTGTGTACTAATGTGACATCCTATGCTTGTAGGCTATACCATCTGCCTTGTGTTGTTTCCTTGGCTGAACAAGTGTTTGTCTGCTAACCGTTTGTCAGCAGTATGTTTTGGGATTTGCAGTACAGTGTGCCCTCCCTAGCATTGTGACTTGTGATACAGGTGTCTGTGTGTCTTCAATGGGGGTGAGATGATAGTTCCATGCACAGTTAAAATTGAAAGTGTTGTTAACACGTTCATATCAAAGTACCCTGGACATCCCATACCTTTAGACTTAGGCAATGTAATACTGTAAAGGTCATTGGGACACTTACAATTTGCAAGGTGACATTTAGGCAAACACACTCATTGACGTCTTCACATTTGGCTGTACAGTAAATTCCGATGTGTGACAGGTTCAATGGTGACTTAAGAAACATGGCTAGCGATGTCACGACCTCAGTGTGTTCCTGTCGACATGTTGCTGTTGTGGTGTATGTGTTGTGTGTCCTAGAGGGTTGCTGTGCAGTGTGTATATAAGTAGGTTTTTGCACTTACCAACAAGTAGTCCATTGCCATACCGTCCATCCTGGAAGTGTTGATTGATGGTGCAGTGACGGAAGATGTATGAGTCATGTACACTCCCAGGATATTTAGCCACGATGTTGGTGATCAATCCCCGGTGATCGACAATGGCCTGCACATTGATGGAATGTGTGTGCTTCCTGTTGCGGTAGAGGTGTTCAGTTGCAGCAGGTGGCACAAGGCGTACATGTGTGCAGTCGATTGCACCAAGGATTTGTGGGAAGCCACTGATTGCGTAGAACACCTGTTCAGTTTCCTGCTGCTTCTGCAGTGTGTTAGGGAAGCAGATGTGGTGGGGTGTCAGTCGAATGATGGCGTACAGTACTTTGGGCAAAAATGCGGAGAATGATGGTTGTGATATTCCGCCAACCAGGGCACCAGTTGTTTGAAAAGAGCCACTTGCCAGCATATGAAGTGCGGCAAGCAGCTTTGTGTCTGTTGGGATGGTGCGGGGTGTCACCAAAGTGGGGGCCAACTGCTGTTCAATGTTTCGCAGCAGCTGCTGAATGGCCTGCCAGTTCAACCGGTACCTCTGTATGATGTCGTGTTCCCTGAGGCCCTGAAGGGTTGTTCTTGGGCGGAATATCCTCTCCTGCCTTCTGCGCTGCCTTTGGGGTCCCTGCTGGTGTTGTTGTAGCTGCTGTTGTTGCTGCTGGGCTCTGCGTCTGCGTGCACGCTGGATTAGAATCACCTCCATGGCTCCCTGTTGCTGCTCTTCTGCTCTGCTGTTTGTTCTGTGTGTTCTGATTAAATACAGGTGTGTTTGCCCCATTTTAACGCCTGCCCTGACCCAGGCGTTAATTTTTTACTCAAATCGGGCTGTGCGCCATTTTCTGGCTCCGCCTCCCGGGCGTGAGTCATTTTTACCCAAAAGCATAAATACGACGCACGGCCGTTTAAGCCATTTTTTGGACGGGAACACCTACCTTGCATATAATTAATGCACGGCGGGTTGCCGCATCCAAAAAATTCTGCACACGGCAGAATTTTGACATCCGCGGGCTCGGGCGTCAAAGTTTAAATACGGGGCAACGTTTGCACTGATTGTGCTTCAAAAATCTTTACGCACAATCAGCGCAGACGGAGTATAAATATGCCCCTTAATTTACTTGTAAGTCCCTAGTAATTGGTACTATGTGTACAGAGGGCCTATGAATTAAACGCTACTGATGGGCCTGCAGACTTCATTGTGCCACCCACTTAAATTGCATTTTAAAACATGTTGGAGGCTTGCCACTGCTGCCTGTAGTGCAGTGTTAAATTGCAATTGTGACCTGGCAAAATAAACCTTCTGGCAGGCCTTTCTTTTTAATACATATAGGTCACCCCTAAGGTAGGACCTAAAGGTTCATTGCGCATGATGCAGTGTATTTAAAAAGTAAGACATGTGTAGGTAGGGTTTACATATTCTGGCAAGGAAAAACTCCTAAAATTGAGGACTTACACTGAATTACCTTATCACAATTAATGAGGGAATTTTGGATTGAGAGCTGATAGAGGTATCCTGTTTACACTCAAATTAATTGTAATTTGAAACCCTCTTTAAGGGTGAAGTCAGATTTTAAGTCACAATTCTGAAAATGCCACTTTTAGAAAATTGGCATTTTACTGTCCTAAGCATTTGTGCTTTCTGCCAGTATCCTGGGTCATATGCCTGTAAATGGCTCTGTTGATAGGATTGGTGTATTGTTTCCAGACAGTAACACAAAGGGAGATTAGGTGTGGACAGGATGGGCCATCCTTGCACATTGACTGGAAAGATCTGTTCCCAACCCCAACAGCACTTCAAGGGGCTTTACCCTCTTCCTTCTCACACAAATGAATCTGACACCAGGCCTTCTTGACTTATGTCACGCCCAAGAGGTTTGGTGCCTTGCTCTGGGAAGGTGAAGACCTTGTGAGAACCAGATGTTGGGGTAGAACAGGGAGTCCCCCACACAAAGTCTGGCATCGGGAATACATACTGGACCTCCAGAGCCATTCTTCAGAACAGTCCTGTGCCTGTGGAACCTGCTGAAGAAGGACTACCCTGCTACCAGAGGACTGCCCTGCTGGTTGAAGTGGCTGCCTTTGAGACTGAGAAGGAATACTGGACCAGCTTGCCTTAGTTCCAGGCTATCCAGACTGACACCAAGGGTCAGCTGGCTGACCTCCAGTGTGAGATACAGATACACAACAAGAATCAGAGGCCTCCCTGAAACTGTACAGCTGACCTGCTGTAACTGAACGTGCCTGGACCTACAACTGGACCTGACAGAGCCCTGTTGCCCCCTGCTGCAGTGAGATCCTGGTCCAAAAGAGTTGCATCCCCATGTGTTGGACCCTTGGCTGGCATCAGCGTGTACTCCTCTGCGTGAAAAGGTGAAAATCCAGAGGTTTGAACTCGTAGCCAACGCATATCTCCAGTGAGATACCCTGTTCATGCTACAGCCATCCTCTGCGACGACCACCAATGTGTGAGCCACACTGCTTGCTTCAGCAACGACAGCCCACGGTGACTGTCAAGATGAAGCTACAGCAACCACTGACTTTTTGGGCAACAGCAATGACAGCATGCCAAGCCCCAACCGGCTCTTTGTGCTAAAGGGACAACCATCTTCAAAGCTCTACCTGATCCTTGAGGCCTCCTCCTTGAAGCACTTCCGGCCTGAGTCAGAAGGTAATAGTTTAGCAGGACTAGCCTAGTTCTAGTATCTGATGTGCACCCCATTGTGGATTTTCTCCCAGTTTAGCATGATCAGATGACCGCGAATGGCACTTTGTTGCTTTTAGGTGCTATTTTCACTGAAAAACTTTAAAATTGCATATCTCTGGTCCTACTGATTGGATGTTTGTCATTCTGGTGTAATTTTCTTAATTAAAATTTGCACCACGTTTCTAAATAGGTTTTGGATTTTTCTTGTGTTTTGTTTTAACTTTATTACCACTTGTGTGCTGCGTAAATACTTTACAAATTGCCTCTACGTTAAGCCTGCCTGCTTTGTACCAGGCTACCAGAAGGTTAAGCACAGGTTAATTTAGTGACTTTTGTGATCCACCCTGATAAGAATTGTGGTTGTTTCTTAAGTAGAGCTTTTACCCTTCTTAACTACTAACCCAATTTCATATAGCGGCTCACCAGAAACATTTTATATCAAACTGCAGTATTACAGAAACTTTGCACTGGCAAAAAAACTGCAGAGTAAATCAATTTGGATCAGCTTTATAGCTTATGTAATATGGAACGGAGTAAACTATATTTGCACTACGGCAGAAACTGATGAAACCTTATTTTTGCTAGGGTTACAGGAAGTGGAAAATGCATCATCTGCACTATTCAGATTTTAAAAGATTTAAAAAATATTTTTAGGATAAATCATTTTATTCCACAAATCATTTCATAAATAGCAAAACAGTGCCAAATCTGCTTGCATGTTTTCAAAAAGGATGTTCCTTGGCTAGAGTATTGTTGCTAAAATCAATATGGTGCAAGCAAAATGATTTAGAAGCAAAAAAGGGTCTTGTTTCTGTACATCAAAGGCCCTTATCAGTTTGTGGGTTGAATTAAATTTTTTAGAACATTTTGACAAGATGGCTAAACGAATTGTGCTCTGGCATAAGATGTTACCTGCATATTGCAAATTGGAACCCAGGAAAGCCAAGACAACCCAAGAACTTATGAGGATCGTGCATTTAGAACTTTAGAGGGGCTGGATCACGAAACTTTTGTGGCACTTCTGTTGAAGGTCCCTGGTGGTAAGACTTTACTTGGAGCAAACAGCTTTTACAATCTTCATATGACAGAAGATCTATGGAAATGGTAATGTGTTACAGAATATATGTGCATATTTAAGCAGACAGACAAGATGAGGTGCCATTTCACCGTAATAGTACATCACAACATTGCAATAACACAGCACAATAACTGCAATACAGCGCAACGCAACACAAAGTAGCAACGGAGCAAATATAGAGCACAATACAATGCACCAGTTTTGCATTTAATCTACAAGAAGCTGTTGAAAAGGAACTTTTTGCTTAAACATGACATCATTGAGCATTCTACTGGTCCAATGCCATGGGCTTCTCTCATAGTGGTTGTACCCAAAAAGGACAGTGAAGGAGCTATACGCATTTGTGTGGATATGCATCAAGTGAAAAAGGCTATTGAAAGAGAATGACATCTAGGCCTGCACATTACTGACATGATAAACCAATTGAATGTTGTGAAAGTCCTCACACCCTGATTTAAATAAAGGATATTATCAGTTAGAACTCAAGGAGAATTGTAGGTACATTACAAACATTTCTACACATATTTGTTCTGATACAACAGACAAGGTTTTGGTATGAGATCAGCTGCCAATATTTTTCAAGATGTCATTAGTCGTATCAGACAACCTGTTGTAAATGCTTTCAAGTATAGCGATGACTTATTGGGTTTCAGCGCTACCCAGAAAGTGCATGACAAAACATTAAGGCAAGTGTGTCATTTGCTTGTTGATGCATGTTTATTGCTAAATGCTGAGACATTTGAATTCATCAAGACAAAGCTAAAGTTCTTTGGTCATATCTTTTCTGAAGGGGCATGACACCTGATTCAGCTAAGGTACAAAAGTTGTCAACTGCCAGTCCACCACAAGATGTTTCCATATTACATTCATTTCTTGACATGGCCAGTTACTGCTCCGGATATATACAAGGCTTTGCCACTGTGATTGCGCCATTGAGAGAGTTGGTGAAAAAGAATGTTTCATTTTGGTGGTCACATGACTGTGAGCAAAGTTATGAATTAATTAAACATGCTATTGAAAACACTACTGAAATGGCATATTTTGATCCACAGTTACATACTGAAGTTGTTGTTGAAACTTAGCCAGTCTGGTTAGCCGCTATGCTTGCACAACCCAGTGGACAGCCAAATGCTCGTAGACATATTGTGGCACATGCAAGTAAAAGCTTGTCACAGACTGAACATGCATATTCCCAAACTGAAAAAGCAAACTTAGCAGTGGTGTGGGTTTATGAACATTTCCACTTGTTGCTGTATGGAAAAATGTCACTCTTGTGACAGATCGTCAAGCATTGCTGACAATCTTTAGCAATCCAAGGGCCAAAATACCTCCACAAATTGAATGCTGGGGTCTATGATTGCAAGAGTACAACTACACAATTGCACATTGTCCAAGGAAAGGTCAAAACCATGCTGACTACTTCTTGAGAGTGGCTATAAAATGTCAAGGTACTCTAAGACTACTGAAGCCTACATAAACGTAACTGTGAAATAAACACACCAGCTGCCATTTTGTGAGAACAAATTGTCACTGCCATGAGTCAAGATAATGACATTATCACTCATCAGTCATGGAATTGACATGCTCAACTTCTCACCAGTAACAGCAAATATCAGAAGTGCAAAAATGGCAAAGATGACCTGTCTGTGACACAAGAAGGAATTATCTTGAGAGGTTCAAGAATTGTCACTCCAGAGAGTGTGCAACTGCAAATGATTGAAGTGGCCCATGAAAGACATCATGGAATCGTTGTCACTGAACAAGCTCTCTGAGATTAAGTCTGATTTCCGCATCTCGAAGAACAAGTTGAACAAGAGTTAAAAATCTGTCATCTATGTAACAGCCTGTCAGCAAAAACTGCTCAACATCTATTGAACATGTCAGAGTTCCTAAAGCATGCCTGGGAAAGAATTGCTGTTGACTTTTTGGGTCCACTTGACAACTGACATCACTTGATAGTGATTGTGGATGAGTACTCTTACATCTGTTTATTTGAAGATCTCTCGTCTATCACTCAGGAAAGGGTCATTGAGAGATTAGATGGCATATTTGTGACATGGGGCATTCCTACGATTTTGAAAACTGACAATGGCCCACCATTTAATAGCAGAGATTTCAGAGACTTCCTCAATCTGCTAATGCAAAGCATCCGAAGAACACACCTTTCAATGGTCTTGTTGAACGTTTCATGAGTACACTAAAGAAAGCTGTTCAGCATGCTAAGTTAGAGAAGCTCAACTTTAAGACTGTCTTGAATTCCACATTACAAGTTTACTGTCCGAACTCGACCACGAGTGAAAGCCCTGCAACGCTGTTGTTCGGGAGAGCCATAATAACTAAGTTGCCTCAATGGATCAATGCCAGATTGAAAACTGAGACCGAGATACATGCAACAGATTTGAGTCATTAAAGAGAAAATTAAGGCACACGATGACAAACGGTGACATGCAAAGAACATTATCTTCATCCGGGGAGATCAAGTGCTTGTTGGTCAGCCACAACAATGTAAATCTGATGCTCCCTTTGATCTGAGTCATTCCAAATTGTTACCAGCAAAAGGTACATGGTGACTGCCCAACATCCAGGAAAATCGATCACGCGAGATTCATTGCACTTCAAACGTGGCTTCATGCTCGTCGGACCCTAATATCAATTTAGAGTCTTGCTCCAAGAGAACACTTGGAGAATCCCATACTGCCATTGTTCCTACATCAACAAAGCAGATCATAGACTCTCTGACTGATTTTCAGTTTCCAAAGACATGATCCAGATGAATCATCAAAGCGTCAAGAAGGCTTATTGAAGAGTTATAATGTGTATATGTTGTAAAAAGTGGTACATTTGTATTTAACAGAGAGGGAGATGTTGTATCTTGTGAGTATGTATAATGGAACACTTTTGGATCCTGAAAGACTCAATAGAGTGATGACATAAGTCTTAGAAAGTAGTGAAGTGAATGCAGATTTAGAATATTGTGGCCCATATTTATACTTTTTGATGCGAAACTGCGCAAATGCAGTTTTACGTCAAAAAGTATAGCCCCAGCTTGTGTCATTCCAGAGAGCCGGCCGGGGGCGAAATTTATGGAATCCCACAAGCCGGCACAAAGGGTAGGCAAGCATAAAAAAAACAATGACGATAGATGGTGGTGGTATGGGAGAAGGGGGTTTTGCACCCAAAAAATACGTTAGGCTGGTTAGAGGCAAAAACCTTTAACCAGCCTAGCATTGTTTTCTGAAGCAAAACCTTCCATACCACATGACTTCTGTCTTATTAAAGACAGTAGGCATGCCCACCCCCCCAATGGCCAGCACAGGGGACCAGGGTCCCCTGGGCATGGTCATTGTCCCCTGTGCCATGTAGGGGGCCCATTTCAGGGCCCCCAGTGGCACTTTAAAAAAGTTTTAAAGATACTTAGCTCTACATACCCTACTTACCTGGGATGGAGTCCCCCAATCCTCCTGTGTCCCTCTGGTGGGGGTAGGGGTATTCCTAGGGCTTGGGGAGGGCAGCTGTGGACCCATTCCATGGTGTCTGACCATGGAGATGGGTCCAGAGGTTCCCTAATGACTGGTTAAATAAAATAATTTGGCCCCTCCCCCCACCCGTGCGTCATTTTAGCACGGGGATAAATATGGAGCTATGGGGATAGCACAATTTTTGGGATGGGAACGCCTACCTTGCATCTCATTGACGCAAGGTAGGTTCATGCATCTAAAAAACCTCCAATATTTTGATGTTAGATGTGTCTAACATCAAAAATATAAATATGGAGTTAAGTTTGCGCTGCATTTACATAACAAATTACACAAATGCGGCGAAAAAAAGTATAAATGTGGGCCTGAGTGTGCAGTTATGCACTGAAAAATAAAGGTGTGAAATACATAGCTCCGTGTGTGGCATTTCATTTGTGGGTACCCAGCTGGTGAGAACGTTACAGTTGTGGCTGTATACTTGTTGTTTTCTTGTATTGCTTTGTAGCACATTGTTGTATGGTTGTAAAAATGTGTTTGTGTGTTAATGTGGTCTATTGCGTTTGTTGCTGTTGTGCATTATTCTGTTGTCGAAGTGCATTACTGTTTAATCTTGTGTTCTGGTATCCTGGTATTTTTTGTGTGTCTCTTTTGTATGTAATGTAGTATTATTGCTTTGTGCTGTTGTGTTGCATTATGTTTTTTGTGGTTATAACAAATTGCGTTAATGGTTGAGGGGGTGACTAAGTACTTATCACAATTCTTGTCGGGGGTGATCCCTTAAAGTCACTAAACTAATGTGAGCTTAACCCTCTTGTAGCTATGGCCCAAATCACACAGGGATAACTTGGGCAAAATGTATGGTATTCATGCTGTGTCAAAACAGTAATAAAGTCGAAACACAACACAATAAAAACCCAAACCAAAATTAGAAAAATAGAGCACAGTTTAGAAAATAAAATGACACTGAAACAACAAAAATCCAAGGATGGGTACCAGAAATGTCAATTTTCAAATTCAAAAGGAAAATAGCTCCAAAAAGCCAATCGTGGTTAACTGGTCACAGTAAGCCAGAAACTAGGTGTGATTTGAGGCTAACTGCATTGGAGCACAGGCCAGATACGGAAACAAAGTTAGACTGGGATGGAGGTTTTACCTTGGGTCTTTACATGTCAGTGGTAAGTATACTCTGTCGGAACAGTGACAGAGTATTCTTGCCACCAACATAATGGTCCACCTGCCCGATTTAAATGCAGGTGGACCATCGATTTGGCTACTACTCCCTCACCACCATAGCCAAACCTCACCGATAGCCACATGGAGTAAGGGTTGTTGGAAAATGGCCATATGTCCACCCACCCAATGAGAATGGGCAGATATATAGCCATTTTGTACTGACCGTCATCATCAGGCAAGCCCTGGCAATGAAGAACAGTAAAAAATTAATGTTTCTCTTGCGATGAGAGGTGACTTCTATGATGAGGGAAGCATCTTCTTTTTTATTTTCAAAAAGAAATCTTGCTCTGGGATTTTCTTTTTGAAAATAGAAAAGAAAACTGTTGATGGAGCCCTGCTCCAAACAGCGAAGAGCATTGACAGGAACCGCTGTGATGGCAGTTCCTTCCAATGCATTAGAAACGTCCACCAGCTTGTATGTAACACATGATTTTCCCCAGGTTCATTGGAAGATTCCCTTTGTGGAACACTCCTAGCTTCCTGTGAAAATAACCCTTTAATATCTGCATCAGTGTTTCGCCTCGTACCTATACATGGACCTGTCCCAGTCCTGCGCAAGCAGCTTACCTGCACTCACGTCTTGAGTAGCACGGATCTTCCTACGTTCCTGTCGAACACAAGCTTTGCCCCTGCACTCATCTTCCGAGGCACCTTGACTTTCATCACTCCAGCCCTTCACAACCTCATCCCTGCACTCATCTCCTGACTCATCTGGAAACTTCCAGCACTCTAGCCTTCCAAGCCTTTCTGACGACTCCAAGATCCTGATTTATGCAATGCTTTCAGTGTCTCCCTTCATGAGCTACAAGTCTGCCACTTCTTGAACTTCTTACACCACCTGCCTGCCATCTTCAAACACCAGTTCAAGTACTAATCCAGGCTAAGTACTTGCCTTTAGGTTAGTGAGCACTAAACCTTAGTAGTAGTTACAGGTCTGTCTGCCATTCCCTTCAAGCCTCTAGCCTTCAGTGCGCCTTGCTTGGTTTGCTCTGGACCCTCTTTCCAAACCTTTGCTCCTGAACTGTGTTGCTCATGGACTAGAGACTGTCATGAACATTGTTTTCTAGCATACCTTGGGAGTGCTCCCCACTCCACTCTATGTACCGAGTGTAACCTAGTTTTCTAGCAAACCATGGGAGTGCCCTTCAACCTCTGTACCCCATATAACCTTGTTTTCTAGTATATCTTGGGAGTGTCCCCAACTATAACCAATGTACTGTGTGTTATCTTGTTTCTAGCATACCTTGAGAGTGTCCCTGACTCCAATTCATGTTTCAAGTACAAACTTGAGTGAGTATTAGTAACTCCACCCTTGTGCAGAGTAACCTTGTTTCTAGTATAACCTTGTTCCCGAGCTTAATCAATGTACGAGTATAACCTTGAGAGTGTTAGTAACTCCAATCTTGTGCCAAGTACAGCCTTGTTCTGAGTATTATCCAGTTCCGAGTGTAGCCTTTGTACTCAGTGTAACCTTTTTCGGAGAGTAACCTGGTCTCTGGGATACCTTGAGAGTTTGTGTAAATGCCAACCTTTGTCCATAGAGCAGCTTTGGTTCTAATTTCTATTGTGAGTGTTCCCGACTCCAAATCCAAGTACCATGTGCAACGTTCAGAGTGCCAATAACTCCATCTATGTTCTTTAAGTTATGCTTGGAGTGTCCTAATCTCCAACCAGTATCTCAAGTTCTTCTTCGAGAGTTCCAGAAGATTTTCATCTGAGTACCTGGTTGTTCTGATCTTGTACTATGTCTCCTAGAAAACCAGAAGTGCTTGTCCCGTAAATATCTACCTTCACATAACCAGAAGGTCCCAGGAGTGGGGCTCCTGTTAGGCAGAGTAGTACTGTCACTGAGCAGAACCATGATCAAAGGTCTTCTTTTATTATTTTCCCCTTTCCCCCTTCTCCCTCTGGAAGTCGCCTGGAATCCCAGAGTACTGTCCCTGGGTCCAGCTTCTTCCTGGGAGGGAGTGGGGTTACTTCATCGGCTCCAGTGTCATCCCTGTGCTTGGAACCAGGTGAGTGTGAGACAACAATGAAGCATTCGGGGCTCCTTGTAAAAACAACTTAGAGCACAGAATGAGGTGGACCCGAAAGGAAATATAAAACATGGTTCACAGTTAAGTACAAAGGCTTGGACCTGTTAGTATATGGGGGTAGGGGAAAGGGTTTTGGTAATGTCAATATGGGGAATGTAAAGTTCACACCAGAGAGACCTCAGAAGTAAGAGGAATGCTTGGATACCAGGAACAAAAAAGTGGGATAATTTATATGCTGAATTTACCAAAACTATGGGTAGGTACCCAGCAAGACATGGATTCCCTTCTACTGGATTAGGAATCAGCAACATTGTCTATTGCTAAGTCATTCAGATGTAGTATTTGCAGAACAGCTCAGTAGCTCTAAAGCTTTGTTTGACAACTTTAAGCTGACCCATTTCAACTTTCTCCATGTAGATGGGTTGTTGTCCTGTACAATCCCCATTCTTGGTTCTAATACTCAATTAAACCATAACACTTAGGCCCTGATTCTGACCTTGGCGGACGGCGGAGGCCGTCCGCCAAGGTACCGCCGCCAAATGACCGCACCGCGGTCAGAAGACCGCGGCGGCCATTCAAACATTTCCTCTGGGCCGGCGGGCGCTCTCCAAAAGAGAAAAAAAAAGAGGCTGAACCGCCGCGGTCAGAATGCTCGTGGGAGCACCGCCAGCCTGTTGGCGGTGCTCCCGTGGTCGGTGGCCCTGGCGGCCACCGGCCGCCAGGGTCAGAATGACCCCCATATTTTCTAGTTTCTATTCCCACTCAACATACAAATTTCCTCCAATGCTCACATACGAAGATACCTGGGCGCCTTAGCCTCTCTGCTAAAGCTAATCCTGGTTGAGTGACTCCATAAGTCCCCTCTGGAACTGGACAAGTGCCCTAAAAGGGCTCAAGAAGATATTCCATTTTGTTAACAGGCAATGTTCCCTTTACAGCAGACTCAGAACACTTTAATGGGATCCAACCAACTTATCCAGTTATTGGCTTGAGGAGGGTGGTGGAAAATATGCTGAGTAGTCCTGAGTCTCTGGGCGATCCCAAACAAATACAACTTTTGTCATGGAATGCAGTAAGACTTTGTAGCTAACGGCAGATGATTTCTTCCAGCTTTGTTTTTTTTACAGGAGACCTGGGGGGCGAATAAGCCACTACACAGGTCAGGTTACAGAACTTTTCACACTGAGGCTTGTCCCTCAATTGTGGGCTGTGCATGAGGGGCACTTATTAGCTGAGTAAAGATATCACTAAACTGTGTCATCAAGCACTTGCGCATTACCTCTCCAGATATTATGGGGTTGAATATCAGGAAACATAATAGGTCCTCAATATATTTATATAATATTTATAATAAATCGACTCCCAAGAATAAAGAATCTCCCACTCTACTTATTTTGGAACAATATCTTCTTCGTCTTACGGTCCTTCCCTATCTTGTGTTAACAAGGGATTTTAACACTACTTGTGAGCCACTACATTGTATCAGTTCTGTTACTGAACTAGATGATGAGGCCTTGGTGATTCCTAGTTTAATTTCTCTTCTCTTAAAAAAGTGGTCGGCAGATGCTAGTCAACTAGCCTTGTTGATCATTTTCTATAGGCTGGGTATAACTTGCGTAATTCCATGTAGTGTAATCATGCAGAGTTACCTGAGAATTCAACAAGATTACACAGAATTATGCGAGAACAGTAAATCTATCTTTATCACTATTTCTTAGCTCCAAAACGGCGAGGATGCATTTTGAGTAAAAAATAGCACTAAATTCAGCAGAAAACTAATAGCGAGTGGCCTATCATGCTTGCTAAATATGCTCTCACTGTACGATTGTTTCCCTATATTATGTGAGGAGGAGTAATCGGGTACTTATTGTAATTCCACCTAAAAAAATAAAGCAGAATTATGACATTGCTGTGATACTCCATCATAATTGAAATTCTGTCCAGGCCTGCTTATTAGATGTAAAACTATTGAATAGATTAGAAGACTTCAAAATTTTGCCTATGATGGCTAGAGATCATACTGCTTTAATAACGAGGAAAGGGCTCCTACAAGATGATACCAATTAGAACTTAACATCTGCTGTAGAGCATAATTGGGAATGATAAGACTGTGTTCAAGACCTAGGATGAAAGTGAACTCTAGAAGCCTTTACAAAAATATATGGGCCCTCATTACAACATTGGCGGTAAAAGCCGCTTACCGCCGTGCAGAAGACCGCCAATACACCGTTGCGGAAATCCACCACAGCTATTATGACCCACATATCGTAATCCGCCGAAATTCAGACACCCACACAAGTCCGCCACACCAAAGGTCAGTGATAAACTAGCGATAACAAAACCTCCACCGTCACGCCAACAGAAACACGCTCATGCTATCATGACCCACGAATCCACGCAGCGGTCTTTCAACCGTGGTATTCCATTGGCGGTACACACCGCTGCCCTCAAAATACACACATCTCCAAAACACCGCCACATTGGACAATTCGAATTACACACACCTGATACACATACAAACACCACTCCCACACACCCAACACAATATAAAACACACACCCACATCACCCACAAACCTCTACAACCCAAAATTATTGACGAAGGCCAGAGAGAGAGCACAGAATAGACAACCCCACCATACAGAGGCACGCAACACCATCACCCACACAACATCCACGCACAAAACACCACACACCACTACACATCACCACACTCATCACCACATATACCACCCCACACATCACCTACACCACCCCACGGCACTGCAAAGACACCCCAGGTTCTCCAAGGAGGAGCTCAGGGTCATGGTGGAGGAAATCGTCCGGGTAGAGCCACAGCTATTTGGAGCACAGGTGCAGCACACCTCCATAGCTAGGAAGATGGAGCTATGGCGAAGAATAGTCGACAGGGTCAATGCAGTGGGACAGCACCCAAGAAATCGGGACGACATCAGGAAGAGGTGGAATGACCTACAGGGGAAGGTGTGTTCCGTGGTCTCCAGGCACAACATCGCGGTACAGCGGACTGGCAGCGGACCCCCACCTCCTCCCCCACAACTAACAACATGGAAGGAGCAGGTCTTGACCATTATGCATCCTGAGGGCCTCGGAGGAGTCAGTGGAGGAATGGACACTGGTAAGTCAAATCTTAACTATCACATCCCCCACCCTACCTGCATGCTATCACACACCCCCACCCTCACCCCCTCCCCTATCACTCCAACTCCTCACTAATGTACTAATAACACAATCCACCCATCCCAACACCAAGCCCTGCATGATACAACAAAGCATGGACACCCCTCACTAAAGCATGCCCATGGCACATACCCATAACACCCCCCCTCAACCATCATCACACAAGCCCCCTCACAGGAATGCTAGCACTGGGGTACACACTCACCCACTCATTGCACACCATGACACACACACATGCAATAATCATACTTTTACACCCCTGCAGGACCACTATCTAACGTCACCAGACAGGAGGGTCCAGACATCTCTACCCCACCCACAGAAGAGGCCCACAGTGATGACAGCAGCTCTGGCCAACTGGATCCAGATGACCAGCCCGGACATCGTGGGCCTCGGGACAGTCGGTTCCCCTCACACAGGCACAGCCCAACACAGACCTTCCACCCTCTGGAAACACCAGCACAGCACCCATCCAGCGGGCCCATACCTCCGTACCAAGGACACGTCAATCAGCTGTGTGTCCACCACTACAGGGAACCCAGGATAACCCACCACCCCAACAACAACAGGGACCTGGGGACAGTGGTAGTGGGCACACAGTCCAGGGGATGGAGGCACAGGAACACAGGGGAACTGGGAGGGCTGCCGTGCGACAGGGGGCGGACAGGCCAGGGGAACCCACTCTCCACGAGGCCCTCTCCTCCATCATGGGAGCATACCACCACTCCCAGGAGACGATGGCTACGGTCCTGGCCAAGTTTCAGGAGACCCAGCGCCTGCAGGAGGAACAGTATTTGGGATTCAGGGAGGAACTCAGAACCATCAGCTCCGCCCTGGGCACCATCGTAGGGGTGCTGAAGGACATACAGAACACCATGAGGGACACCGTGGCACTCCAAGGGGCCCCTGACACTAGCATGGACGATGAACTGCCCACCACCTCTGCTAGTGGACAGGAAGCCCCGCCACAGGACCACCACACCAGCACCCCACCCCCTGCAGACGGTGAACCACCCCGCAAGCGGTCCCTGAGATCCAGGAACAGGACAGAGCACGATGGCAAGAACCCCGCCAAGAAATGAGACCACCCTGATTGTCATCCCACTGTCCCACTTTGTAACCCTGTCCATATTGGAACTGCCACAGCTCCACTTCCTATGCCCATGTGGGCAGTGCACCTGTGAGAGTAATAGACTGGACTCTGCCATGGACATTCCTCCACCATCACCCCTCACCATTTCACCACCCCCTCCAATATTTTGCACTTCAATAAACACCCTGGAACCACAAAACAATCTGGAGTCAGTCTGTGATTTAGAAAATGTGTATTAGCAATTACAGTGACAAAATCCATTCTCAATAGTAATGTCAACATACCTATGTCACACATCACAAGTCCATGAAGGATGCAAGCAGATGACACACATTGGTAACCACACCTGTGAAACCGTAAGGGAAATGTACAACTCAGTTACCAAATACTGGTTGAAATTGACAGACAGGATAGAGGTAGAAGTGTGAAAGTACTTGTAGTAGTCAAGAAAGTGTTCTCACCTGTGTGTCACTGGAAATATTGCTGTATGACTGAGTCCCTGTTGTCAATGTCTTCTTCCTCTGCTTCCTCCTCATCACTGTCCACAGGCTCCACAGCTGCCACAACACCGTCATCTGGACCATCCTCCTGCAGAAAAGGCACCTGGCGTTGCAAAGCAAGATTGTGAAGCATACAGCAGGAGATGATGATCTGGCACACCTTCCTTGATGAGTAAAATAGGGAACCACCTGTCATATGGAGGCGCCTGAACCTGGCCTTCAGGAGGCTGAAGGTGCGTTCGATCACCCTCCTAGTCCTCCCATGGGCTTCATTGTAGCGTTCCTCTGCCCTGGTCCTGGGATTCCTCACTGGGGTCAGTAGCCATGACAAGATGGGGTAACCAGAGTCCCCTAATAGCCACACCCGGTGCCTCTGGTGTTGACCCATCACATAAGGGATGCTGCTATTCCGCAGGATGTAGGCGTCATGCATAGAGCCAGGGAACATAGCATTTACCTGGGAGCTGTACTGGTCTGCCAAACATACCATCTGTACATTCATCGAATGATAACTCTTCCGCTTCCTGTACACCTGTTCACTCCTGTGGGGGGGGGGGACCAGAGCTACATGGGTCCCATCAATGGCACCTATGATGTTGGGGATATGTCCAAGGGCATAGAAGTCACCTTTAACCGTAGCCAAATCCTCAACCTGAGGGAAAATGATGTAGCTCCTCATGTGCTTCAGCAGGGCAGACAACACTCTGGACAACACGTTGGAAAACATAGGCTGGGACATCCCTGATGCCATGGCCACTGTTGTTTGAAATGACCCACTTGCAAGGAAATGGAGCACTGATAGCACCTGCACTTGAGGGGGGATTCCTGTGGGATGGCGGATTGCTGACATCAGGTCTGGCTCCAACTGGGTACACAGTTCCTGGATTGTGGCACGGTCAAACCTGTAGGTGATGATTAAATGTCGCTCCTCCATTGTCAACAGGTCCACCAGCGGTCGGTACACCGGAGGATTCCGCCATCTCCTCACATGTCCCAGCTGACGGTGCCTAGGAAGGACAAAAGCGACCACAGAGTCAAGAAACTCAGAGGTATGTACCCACAGCTACACAGAACATGAAACATAATCCAAAAAGTTGTCTGTAGGAGTGTTGAGTCCAGGCCTAGGTATGTGTGATGAATTTGAAAATGAAGCCATGTGGGCCCCTGAAATGGTGGCTGCCTGACCTCTAAAGTGGGACAATGAGATGTGAGGTAACTGCGCTGGCGTTGTACACCGTCGCGGTAGGCGGTCAAAGACCGCGGCGCAATGCTGCATTGGTTAACATTGGACCCTATGGGTCCCAGGAGCCAATGAGGAAGTGCGCTGGTGGTGATGATACGCACCGCCGCGGACATCACCGCCGCGGACGTGACCGCCATTTTCTATCTGTTGAATCACTCGATACCTGATCTTCGACAGGAGAGGACCTATAATGCAAGTGCTGCTGTGACCTCAGTCTGGAAGAGACAATGGCACGTGGGTCTGGGGAAAGGGCCCCTGCCTTCACTGCACAGGAGTTGGAGAAGCTCGTGGACGGGGTCCTCCCACAGTACACGCTACTCTACGGTCCTCCAGACCAACAAGTGAGTACATAGGGTGCAAGTTGTATGGGCTATGCCTAGGTGGAGAGGGCTGGTCGTAAGAAGGAAGGGGGCAGAGTTCTGTGAGCATGAAGGACTGTGAATGCATGTGCCACATGGCAAGGGCACGGATGTGGGCCACTCATTTCAATGGTGCAGTTGGTAATGACTTCTCTTCTTCCCCTGTCCATGTCATGTAGGTCAGCGCCCACCAGAAGAAGGATGTTTGGCGTGACATCGCCAAGGATGTCCGGACCCTGGGGGTCCACCAGAGACGGAGCACCCATTGCCGTAAAAGATGGGAGGACATTCGCTGCTGGAGCAAGAAGACGGCGGAGGCTCAGCTGGGGATGGCCTCCCAACGTGAGAGGGGGGCCCGTCGCACCATGACCCCCCTGATGTTCCGGATTCTGGTGGTGGCCTACCCTGAGTTGGATGGGCGCTTGAGGGCATCACAGCAGACACAAGGGGGTGAGTACACTCTCATTCAGCTGACTTTGCGCTCAGTGGAGGGGTCTGGGTGGGGGAGGAGGGCTGTGGGTTTCCTTAGGCCAGGGGAGTTCCGTAGGCTAGGCCCCTCCGTAATGCAGGCCATGTGCCACTCCACCCCACCTCTGTAGAGTGCCAAGTACAGGTATACATGCCCCTGTGTCATCTATGTGTGCAGATGTCCACCATAGCCATGTGGGCCATATCCCAGGAACTGCATCTGAAGAGCCCAACAGCGCAGCGTAGTGCAGGGGGCTGCTGTGTCTGTATTGTCCGCCAACGGTAGCGGTAAGCCATGCACTCAACCTGTCTTTCTTCTGTCGTCGTCCCCCTTTTGTGCTCTCCCTGTTCTTTTGTGCATCAGCATCATCAGGCGGAGGTACAGTGGCACCGGAGCACGAGGGGGCTTCAGCCCACATGGCCATGGAGGGCCACACCTTGGACTCCGAATACACCAGTGGGACGAAGGGCGAGGGGAGCTTCACGGCGGTCACGTGATCAGCAACCAGCGACACAGACTCGTCCTCCGATGGGAGCTCCCTTGTGGTGGTGGCAAAATCTGTGCCCCCCACTTCTACAGGCACAGCCGCCACCCCCCCTACCAGCACCTCCCTCCCAGCAGCCCCTCAGCGTGTGCCCGTGCCCGCTCACCCAGGAGGGTGGGCATCACCTTCGCCCCAGGCACCTCAGCCCCTGCCCCTGTCAGCTCTGCTGCCCTCAGTGAGGAGGCCATTGACCTCCTCAGGTCACTCATTGTGAATGCCATCCAGGGTGTAGAAAGGGAGTTGCAACACACTAATGCATTCCTGGAGGGCATTCATTCTGGTCAGGCTGCCCATCATCGAACCCTGCAATCTCTGGCCTCAGCACTGATGGCAGCCATTGTCCCTGTGTCAAGCCTCCCCCTCCAACTTCCTCCACCCAGACCCAATCCCCTGTACCTCTGCCTATCCCAAGCACACCATCAGACCAGCCTGCACACACATCAACACACAAGGGAAGCTCAGGCAAACATAGGCACCACACATCCCACAGGCACTCACACAAGCATCACCCACATACAGACACAGCAACATCCACTGCCTCCACGGTGTCCCCCTCCTCGTCGTCTCCCTCCTCCCTCCCAGTGTCGTCTACACTCTCACCTGCATGCACTACCACTACAGCCACTAGGACTCGCACCAGCACACCCACCAGCACACCCCGCTCACCTGCACTCACCACCCCCACTACCATTTACACGTCCCCTGTGTCCTCTCCCAGTGTGTCTGTGACGCCCCCTCCCAAAGTACACAAACGCGGGCACACACACACCCAACATCCATTCACCTCACAAAAGCCTCCAGAACATGCACCTTCACCCAAATCATTCAAAGTTACACCTCCTACAACCACCTCCTCTTCCTCCACTCCCAGGCCCCCTCCAGCTAGCCATCCCAGTGTTCGTCAGAAACTTTTCCTGAGCAACGTTGAACTCTTTCCCACCACCCCCCCCTCCGATTCATAGGTCCCGTACTAGCACCTCAGCCAAAAAATCTCTGGTACCAGTGGTGCCTGTTAGATTCATGTGGAGTGCACCGGGCACCAGGGCAGCCAGTGTGACACGGAGCCAAAGCACAGCCAGCCCCCCCCTGTGAAGCACCAGAAGTTGGACAGTGCCCGACAGCAAAGCCGCTCACAAGGGTCCCGGGGGGAGTGTCAACTCAGCTGTGACTCCTCCCAAGGTGGGGAAGGGGCAGAAGAAAGCGCCAAAGTCTGGGAAGAGCAGCACGGCGGAGAAGGACGCCATCATCCCCGCTGCCCAGGAGGCCTCCACCAGTCAGTGCCCAGGAGGGCAGTCCCATCGTCACTGGTCAGGAGACCACCGCCAGAGTCAGTGCCCAGGAGGGCAGTCCCATCGTCACTGGTCAGGAGACCACCGCCAGAGTCAATGCCCAGGAGGGCCCCGGCAGCCACAGCCCCGCTGGGCAATGAGGGACCGCCATGGCAAACACCGCTGAACAGGTCAGAAACTGCAAAGTCAAGCACCGCTGAACAGGGCAAGCACCGCTGAACAGGGCAAAGACCACCATGGCAAGCACCGCTGAACAGGGCAAGCACCGCTGAACAGGGCAAAGACCGCCATGGCAAGCACCGCTGAACAGGTCAGAAACTGCAAAGTCAAGCACCGCTGAACAGGGCAAGCACCACTGAACAGGGCAAAAACCGCCATGGCAAGCACCGCTGGACAGGTCAGAAACTGCAAAGTCAAGCACCGCTGAACAGGGCAAGCACCGCTGAACAGGGCAAAGACCGCCATGGCAAGCACCGCTGGACAGGGCAAAGACCACCATGGCAAGCACCGCTGAACAGGGCAAGCACCGCTGAACAGGGCAAAGACCGCCATGGCAAGCACCGCTGAACAGGGCAAGCACTGCCAACTCAAGCACCGCTAGCCCATGTGCGGCAGGAGCAGTGATGGAACTGGGACCGTCACGGGGACAGTGATGCACTCTGGGCACCAGTCCCCCTCCAGAACCAGTGGAGACATGCATCCACTCCGTCTGTCCTTAACAGGATGAAGCACTCTGGGCACCAGTCCCCCTCCAGAACCAGTGGAGCATGTTATCGATTTGAGAGACTGTGGCTTTGCACTCCCCAGGATAAAGCAGAAGGCAAACCACCCACTGAACAGACTTGAGAGACTGTGGCTTTGCACTCCCCAGGATAAAGCAGTGGGCAAACCACCCACTGAAAAGACTTGTGAGACTGTGGCTTTGCACTCCCCAGGATGGTACAGTGGGCAAACCACCCACTGAAAAGACTTGTGAGACTGTGGCTTTGCACTCCCCAGGATGGTACAGTGTGCAAACCACCCACTGAAAAGACTTGTGAGACTGTGGCTTTGCACTCCCCAGGATACATCAATGGGCATGGAGCCCCCTCGTGGATCTGGCGTGGTGCTGTCATCCGGCTGAGGTGCCCCCCCTACCCTTCCCCCTGAGGTGCCTGTTGTATTTCTAGCTGATGCCCCAGCAGTGTTCTCTCCGTTTTGCTCAGGTATCTAGTGTGGGCCTCGCCCATGCATTTTGGGGCCAGTGGTCCACGGACATTGAATGGTGCATACCTGCACTACTAATCGTGATGTATATTTTGTTGAATGTGTATATATATCTGAATATATTAGCTTACTGTATTTTTATACATTACAATGGTTGCACTCATTTCCTTTTGTCTTTGCATTCCTCCTTGGGAGGTTGGGGGTTGTTACTGTGTTGTTTGGATATGCATTGGTGTGTGTGTTGTAGTGGGTGAGGGTCGGTGTGGGGGTGGGGGTGCTGCGTGTGTGTGTCCCTGACTTTTGCCTCCCCCCTCCCCTATGTCGTAGGTGCAGTACTCACCGTTGTCTTCGGTGCCGGCGTTGATGGTCATCGTACAGGAGCAGGAAGACTATCGCAGGGAGTATTTGGAGTTCCGGCTCCATGGTGCCCTCCTTCCTCGTGGAGTGTTTGAGGTGAGCGTTTTCCCTTTGAAATGGCTGTTTCCGCCGTTTTGCTATCCACGGTGAATCCGCCCCGGAAAAGGTGGCGGATTGGTAGGTTGTTATACTGTGGGCGGTACTTTGTCTCCCACCTGTCTGTTGGCGGTGACCGCCGCGCTGCTTGTCTGTACCACCGTGGCGGTCGGAGTGTTAAAGTGGCTGTCTTTGTTGGCGGTTTCCGCCACGGTCATAATTCCCTTTTTTTTTCGCCGGCCTGTTTGCGGTCTTACCGCCACTTTAACCCCGTCTGCCAGGGTTGTAATGACCACCATAATCCCTTAAATTGAGGCTTGGCCCTCTAGGCAATTTTTCCCAGCAAAGAAATTCCCATTGCTGAAATGCATAGTTATTTGTTTGAGGATTAAAAGGAATTTCTGTACAGGCCCCCATTGCTCACCGACCAGTAAAAAGTAGACAAAACTCCTTCTACACATGTGTGTTCTGGAAGGCTAAATCGCAGTTGCGCTTAATTATAAAAACCTGTGATCTGCTAGCACTCCATGCTTCAAAAGGCCGATACAAGCGTATTGTGCTCACTAGTGAAAATACATGGAATAACAATAACTGAGAAGATCTTTTTGAGGCTTATTACAGAAGGAACAATATCCACTTTTGGCATACCATGGCATATGGCAGCCTGGGTAGATGCACTTCAACTGTCGATTTTTTACAGCCTCAAGTTTAGGACAACCACTTACCCAATTGTACTCTGTGTACAACAAGAGAACTAATTTAGAAATTAGTGATATTCATGACTACCAGAGCATATTTTCTGCATGTGTAGAAGTTGTTATATTCTACACTACTGATACACTGAAGACTACTGAGTCACTACAGGGGGAAAAGGCACAAAGTCCTGATAAAGTGCCAGGGGATCTTTACTGCTCCGTGCATCAATCTCATTGCAACATCTATCATGGTGGGAGCTCCCAACCTCGACCTTTGGATAAGAGCAGAAATTATGAAAAGGTGATAAGAGGATTCCATCTTATTATAGGCCCATCGGGTTGACGACCAAATTTACAGAAGGTGTATTGCAAGCAGGTTCTGAAAAGGCTTCAGCAATGAATGAACAAGGTAGAGATCTTATAACCTTTCAATTCCGGCTTTAGAGCCAATGTTACTATCAACTGAGGTTTTTATATTGACCCTTATTTTGTGGTAATAGTTTGAGTTATGAAAAAAACACCAATGTGTGGCCTTTGTTAACTTGAGGGCTGGATTTGTTCTTGTCCCCAGGGAACAACTCTGGGATTCTCTCAAGTCTTTGAGTGTTCCACATGGGCTACTATGTTTTAAAGTAAGGCTCCATGAGTCTAAATTCTCCCTAGTGAGAGAGAGGAAGCACAGCGAAAAAATGGATAGAATCACCATCAACCAACATGTACGGAAAGTATGTGTCCTTGCTCCCACGCTGTTTTCATCATGAAGTAATGATTCATTTAGCTACCTATCTGATGGCCTTCATGATGCTCCAAAATTCAATGGTATGCAAAAAACAGGTTTGTTGTTTGCTTATTTGAAGGACCCTAGTGGGATTGCACAACTTGTTGACTAGATTTATAGAATTCTGTGAAGTAAGGGGCTTAGAGATTAACATCTCAAAGATGAAGCTCATGGCATTTACACCCCACAAGTCATTCCATATTAATTTGAGATTGGGGGATACTATTCTCGAAGAAATTAATAAATTTGACTATTTAGGAATTAGAGTAAATAATGCATTAAGTGGAAACCTCATATTTAGAAAAGTAGAGTAGTACTTCATAGAGCCTTAGCCATTGTGAAACTGTATCAAACTACAACATCTAGGTCGATATCTCCAGCTACAGAAGCATATGGAGCTACAGTACGATGGGTTGCCCTACATGGAGAGGAAATCCGGGGACCAGGTAACATCAAAGAACTGAGCACTAGGGAAAATAACTTTGTCAGATCCTTACTCAATCTACCACAGAATACCCTAGTTCTCCCAGTTTATTTTTATCCATCCTTGGAATTAATGGACAGCATGGCAGGTCTTAGGGCATTATTGTACTGGGTTAGGCTGTGGACAACCCCAGAGTTACATTCTTTTAGAAATGGTCTAAGGGGGATCTTGAGGTTAAATAGGGACATTACTTGCATTGGCTATGTCACATTAAGTCTTGGTGTGCTGTTCTGGGGCTGGAAGGAATGTGGATTGATTCAATCTCAATCAATCACACAGCAAGAGATACTCTAAAGAGTAGATAATTGGTGAATGGATTTACAACCTTTAGGATATATTTACGGATATTAAATCAGTTCCATCCTTTGAAACATACCTAGATAAAATAGTGCCTTACAGGGGCAAAACTTTATATCATAAGTTTGGATTTAGTAATATACTGCTTAACAGTTTTACCCACCAGTGGGATAAGAGTTCGACTAATAATGCACTATGTAAGGCTTGTGATACTAGGAAAAAAAACATTGCACATGTTTTGCTTGTTTGTCCCAGCTATCTAACTAGAAGAGGGAAATGGGTTTATCTCCTCAGTTGCAATCTAGGAATTTAACAACATCAGTTAGCTTTGCAAGTACTTAGGTCCCATGCAAATATCCTAATTGTCTATGGCATATTACATTTTTATTCTCTGTTTGGATCTAACAGAAAGGATTGGGGCTTACCTTTTATTTGTAATGTAATTATAGGTTTATTTTATTCTGTTTAAATATTACTTGATATGATGTATTTTTAAAAATTTTTAGTTGGATATTGCATAATTTACACATTGTACATAACTGTCATGTGATTTGGAGTGTTTATAAATTGTACTTTCTCTTGTAGTCTTAGGTTTTATTGGATGTTATTCCTAAAAACAAACAAGTCACACAAGGAGTCCACCTTACGATCCTTTGGGTCATTTATGCCTGGCAGTAGCTTGTGCATAGAAGTAAATCCTGGCCACTCCCTAACCAATGGAGTAACAGTTTGCAGGGGTAACCCTACTTGTTTTGGCAGAAGTTCCAGTCTGCTTACTGCAAACAACCCCATAGTACCACTCACTCCTAAAATCCAAAATGGTGAAATCCTCTCCCCCTGTGCAGAGGATGTGTGCCTATCCAAAGGTGTGGCCAGGGCATTAAACAGCCTCTAATCTGTGATCTCTCCAAAACAGCTCTGGAGGCAGCTGTCCTCCCATTGGGTGTGGTGCTTGCCTAGCTGGGGAATTAACAAAAAGGGGCTGTCCTTGTGTGAGCTAAAATTAGCCCATGACTATGGAGATTTATATTAATTAAATAAGTTCCTGGGTCCACCCCAGTTGGCCATCCAGACAGCGGAACAAAAACACCTCCCTATACCCAGGTCTATGTCTCTGCTCTGGGAACAGTTTTCACACCTCATTCAGAGCTTTTCACCAGCTGGGTGGCAGTTAGAAGGTCAATGTAAATTAATCTTTAGGAGTTGTAGGCAGGTAAAAGGAAACTTTCTAAAACTCACTTTACTTTTATTAAAAATATGAATTCACCATTGAGTAGGCTTTTAGTAAATGTTAACAATAGTTGGGGAATAATTTTTCTAGCTGATTCCTTCTCTGAGATGGCAGAATTACTATTTGAAATTGCCAGCCAGCCTTCCTACAGTGAATATAGCTTTTGGTTGTAAGTCACTGTAAGAGCATGTTAACGTTAAATGTCTCCATGTCCTAGATTCAAATACCATGCGCACTGCCATGTGGACTACAAGTCCTTCATAGGTGTGACATATTAATATTTAAAAGGAAGGTTTTGACTTGTCAAAGGGGTTCATTTTAGCAGGTTGAACTGCAGTTGTTATACTGCCACAGTCAGGTTACAATGGTAGGCCAGATGCCACAGTCACTGCGGTGATGGCACAATAGGCACTGCAACCCCTAGAGGCATTTAAATTTCAGGCACTGGGGACACTTTGTACAAGACATTAAGGCCGTATAGGCAACTTAAATATACCAATTAAGAGTATGCCAATTTGACCATGATGAAAGGGTTAACACAAGCACTTTACTACTGGCTAAATCGGGTAAAGTGCACAGAGCCCTAACACCAGCATCATGCAGGAGATGGCCATATAGGCAGTGTTGTGTTTTTGTGCTGCAATGTAGTTGTTGTGCTACTTTCTCATTTATTTTGATGTGTTGTGCCCTGTTATGTGTTGATATTTAGCTTTGTATGCGAGTTGTGCTGTGAGTTGTTGTTGGGCTTTGCAGCTACCTCAGAGATATCAATAAATATTGCTACATTTCCAGCCAGAACCAGCACATTTTTTAAAGATCCTGTAACAAACAACCTTTAACTAATAACCTAACATACAACTGTTTCAGCTCATCAAGTAGTTTCTTAAATCAACTATTTAAGATACCAGACAGCCCAAAACCATGGCGATGAAGTCTTGAATTAGGACGTTCAGTGCTCAATTTATATATTATTCAATCTGTTGTGGAGCTTGGGAAACAAAGTAGGTATAATTCTTCAGAAGCAAACGGTTGTACATACAGTATCCAATTAAATAATTGAACTTAGGACATCATCCTAAGTGGTAATAATGGTTTAGTAATACAGAGTTAGGAGTTATTTAAGAATATTGTGAGCATCATTTTCAAACAGCAATCAAATGTAGGTGGATTCACCATTGAGCAACGGAATGACAGATTGAAATTTAATTTATTGAGGATTTTCTCTTGGGGAATGGTTGCTGCAAAATATATGCTGACACAATTCTTACTCATTGCATATTCTTAGAAAATCTATTCAAAATTATTCATAAAAATACCTTTGAACAAGAACTAGAACTCACTGAGGAGACCATAGGTTCAAAGTAAAAAGTAGGCTACCCTTTGGACCTGATCTTCTTTGCATTGTCTAGAGAACACAGAAGCACATTTATTTCTCTTGTTATGCTGAGACTACTGCCTAATCATGATGCATACAAGCAACACAATTGACATCTTTGAGCTAACGTTACATGAGTTCTGCCACACTCTGAGTGGACACTGCTCCATATGCCAACCCTGCTATTGACGGATAATCTGAACGTTAACATCCATGGACAATGTGTTCCTGTTTTGTCAGGAATATTTCTGAGTGTAATATTCTCACTCTTCTACTTTTCTTTAAAGTGATTTAGTCTTATCTTTCATTTTATAATGGACGTGCCACTTTGAGTTCTTCCCATCCAAAGAACAATGCCAATGTTTCAATTTCCTTGCAAAAGGAAGCAACTCTCTTTAAAAATGGGCCGTCTAATTGATTCTTCAATATTCTTTTATTTCAAATCATCAATTCAATACATTTTCCTTTTCTGCAAATGTAAACTTCCTCAAATTTCAATACTGACTATACTACATATAAGTATATCAGGCAATTGACCCCTTGCTTGGTGTTAGAATTTGCAGCAGTACCTATTTCGTGTTGTTTTAGTATATCTAGCTGTGCTCCAAAATCTGTGTTTTTTGCAATATCTCATCCCAGACACAACTTATTTGCATAAAATAAAAGGGTGTATGTGAAAAGCCATTTTGGCAGTTTGTGAGGGTCAATTTCAGTGTTAAATATGTTTTGCTCATGAAAGTTGTTTCTCACTGCTGTTTGCAACACTGTGCCTCTCTATAAATTGCAAACAATGGTTATTTTGTAGCTCCTCAGTATTTTCAGTTACTTTCCAATTTCATAAAAATATTTTTTGGTACTTGTTGATTGTACTAAAATGATTGAGAAAGTATAATGTATTACCTTTCTTCTGTTGTATCTTCATGGTGTCAACTGGTCTGATGGTTTGTCGCAGTTGTTTTGTGGGATAACCTCAATCTAAAACCTTTATTGCCTTTGCCTTTACAGTTCAAACATTTGTGTTTTCAGTGAAATCATGTTTATCCACAATGACTCAGAATACGAAACATTATTCTTGAGTCATTTTGAGTGGAAGCTCCCACAGTGTATGTTGCTAGGAAGAAAGCCTTGTACAATTACAGTACAGGTGTTCACTCTTCACAACTTTTTCTTATTATCTTCACTTCCAAGCAATCTATCAAAAGTTCATTACTTGTATATTTGAACTTGATTCTATTATGTTGCTGAATAAACATTCCAATACTGTGTTGCAAAAACTCTTGGGATCCATCCCATATTAGGAATATTGTATCTGTGTAACAAAGATAAACAAGCATTTGCAATGCAACGGGTCTCGCATTTGCTCGAGTTAGAGCTATTAGCGTTGTAAACTCCTAACCGGACTTTTCTTGCCACACAAATTACAAGAAAAAAAACACTGCGTAATTGAGCCGAAATTGAAAATAGCAAAAACACACGCGATTACGCTATGTAAACCCCAGCACAATCGCGCTGTGTGGAAAATAAAAAAATGAAGTAGCCTGGAAACCATGCTGAAAACATTGAGCCTCGAATGGTTTCAGTAGTTTACCAGTGCTGTGTAGGTGGCTAAACAACAAAAAAGGCATGATGTATGCATGCCTTTCACAAATGAAAGCAAGAGGATTTTAAAAGGTAAGCCCATGAACCAATGAAAGTGACTGATGTGACATGGGCGTGGTTGGAAGTCCAAAGAGAGATTACTACAGGGGATGGAGCTCTTTACGCTCGCCCCAAAAGAGCAAGTTTTTGATTTTCTTTGGCTGATGGGTTAAACTTTCAAAACATGATGGATATCCCGCAAATCATAGTACAAGTGCCATAGGATCAAATGCACTCGTAATACGGTGGCCAGGATATCTACCATGTTTGTGATGGAGTGTTCCATCCACCAATTTCTAAAGCAAGCTACTACTACTTATTCCACTCCTACTTCAAGATGCTTTTAATTTTAAATAATGAATAAACAAATTAGCATGTTTTGGCCCATTGTTCAAATCCACCAATGTTCCTAACATTTGTAGGACATATGATTCCTTCCACTTCAAAGAGTGCAATATAAAATTATGTAATTCATATTCTTCTGTTCCTTATAAGGGATGTTTTATGTTAAGGACGTCTGAATGAAGTAGACATATACAATGATATTATGTCCAGCATACACAGAAATTAATTCTCAGTAAATATATATTTTTAATTGTATCTAAAATCTCCATGGTGTCACTGATACGAGGTTTTTCCAATGGCTGCAAACATATTATTGTAAATGCTCCATGGTTGTAACAATTAATCAATAAGTGAAGAAATGGTCACATGAGGGATCTTTCAAAGATGTAAGTCTTTAATAACATGTAAATGTGTGGCATGTTAGGATTTTTCTAAAAGGATGCTCTAGTTTTAGATATTTCTACCCATTATCATAAGCATCTTTCAGTATAAATTCTATTACTAAACCATAATTCATCACTGAATTTTTTCTCCATGTCAAGAAAATATTCCCACCCAAATATTTGTTCACTATCTCTTTGCTCATAGAACTCTAAAGTTGTTAGGGCATGCTTTGTCTTTGTTTTGTAGAAATCTGATTCTTCGATTGATCCATATTAGTAAATACCAATTCCATTTCAACACTTTATTTCAGTAGTGTTCCATAAAAGTAAATGCATTAAAAACACTGTACATGCACAGTTACTTCACATAAAAAAGATTAAAATAAAGTGAAAAATCAATAAGATAACAATTAAAATCCCTGTAGTTAAAAACAGTTAAAATCCCATTGACTAAAAACATAAATTGGATAGCAATTCGCTGTACTCAAACCCCCTACCATATAGAACAGTTCTAAGGGTGCACATTACTAATACCAGATCTGCGAAGATATCAAAAACATGCAAAATATGTCCACCAACTCTTTACTCATAGAACTCTATAGTCTTTAGGATATGCTTTGTCTTTGCTTTGTAAAAATTGAATTCTTGTTTTAATCCATATTAGTAAATACCTCATTTTCTTTCCACGTTGGATATGACTTATTCAGCTCCATTGCAAATTTTATGTTTTCTTGATTCATATGTATCAAAGGTTTTGAAATATGTGATCATTGTTATTGCATCATTTGTATTTCAATATGTATGAAGATAATACATAAATCCCTGTTCTACTGGAGAAAATTTCCATTCACTAGAACAAGATTTTAGAGTTTATCTGAGACATTTTCTTTAGGTTGAGCAAGATGTTCCCAGAATGGAAATCACAATGACAGCATTCATTTGAGCTTTCTGCAAGAACTGATGGCAGTCTAGAACTGCATGAGCACAGTCAAGAATCTGGGTATGTGGTTTAATGCAAACCTTGACTTCTCTCAGGTCTCAAAAGCTGGGCAAACACCACTATCCAGCTTGTGTTTCATAGGAGGTTCCCTACATTTCTGCAGATGAAGTATAGAGTGGGGCTCAGCAGGGTTATGTTCCAGACATACCTAGGCTACCGCAACATATTTTGAGCCAGAGATACAGAGATTACATAGGATCCTAAATCTAATGCATAACCTGCTGGTCTTCCTCAGATCAGGCACATCCCATCCCCAGATTTCAAAAGAGTGAAAAAAGAATCAAAACTACTAGAACAAATGGCCAAAACCAAAACTACTAGAACAAATAGTGAGCACCATTCTAACAAAACGGAACTTTATAATCAGGTCCTGCCGACACTCCTGTCCTTATAAAGGCATTCAAGATGAACTTAAAGCTTGTACTGAACATCGAGGCATGCTAAAGTGGACTCAGCAGATATATGTGTGGCTTGCCTGATGTGCTTTATATGTGCTTTGTGCTCAGTGTGCCATAGGGCAGAAGCAATGGTTTCTGTGCTACTCTGAAATGAAACTAGGAGGAGGGGATGTTGTGCCCTGTACTAAGATGTGGCCCACAACAGCCTTTATTCCGCCAACTCTGAGTATTAAACTGAGGAGTTAAGGCTGCTAAGCATCTGAAGATCCCCAAAACATGGCTCAGCATAGGACATGCACAAGTAGGATGTGCTTGCCAGAAAGTACTATTGCACTGTGGGTAAAATGTATGGGAAAATGGGAGCGAAATAAGGAGATAAAGAATGTCATTGAGAAGTGGAAAGTGTTTGATATCAGGACCCCAGCTTGAGACACACCTTAATAGGCTCTTTGAATATTTCCACCCATGCTTATATTTTGTTGCTATCTTCTGTAAAGTAATATTCAGATGTGTGATCTGAGCATTTTGATAAAGATGGGCCAATTAACCATCACATATCATTTATGACCAGTCATTCACTCTGTTTTCGATTACTGCTACTTTGAAGTCCACTCATGCAGGACTGCAAAGCTTCCAGATCCACATTTAAAGAAGTGTTTATTTCAAATGGAAATCTCTGCTGTTAGAGATTTGTAGCCATTACAGCAGAGATTACATCAGAAAACCAGAGAAGTACTACTATGGCAAAGACTTTGGCCCTCATTATGAACTTGGCGGCAATCACCGCCGACCGCCATGGCAACAGTGAATAGAAGACTGCCAGTGGCAGAAGACCGGACACAGCCGAATTATGTTGACAAAAAGCCAAACCTCCAAAAATCCAGCAACCTCCACCCACTGCCAGGGCCTACGATGGCAGAAAGGCAGTACACCCCACACCGCCACCGCCACTGCCATGCAGCCAAATCCTCCACCCACCAAATAATGATGCACAAATCTGCATGGTGAATAGCGGATGCCGAATGACCATTGTCGGTACGGGCCACCACGGCCAGCAATAGGACCCAACAACAACAGAGGCACACATTGGCAACTTTAAAAACCCCTGAGTCTGACACACATCAATACCACTATAAAACACTCACACACACACCCCACAATCGTTTGCATCGCCAATAGCTCGAATGAGACTGACAACACAAAATGCATACACTGAACACAACATAACAAAATTCACACCCACAAATACACCACCAAAACACACACAAACCCCAAACACCCTCATAAGCCACACACATAACCACACGACAGCACCCTCACCAATACACCCACAACACACCACCCACAACACACATCATGGCACCGCCTAAGCACCCCTGCTTCACAGATAGGGAGCTAAGGACCATGGTGGACGAAATACTCAAGGTCGAGCCACAACTATTCGGGGCACAGGTGCAACAGGCACCCATCGCCAGGAAGATGGAGCTATGGCAGACGATTGTCAATAAGGTCAACGCAGTGGGAAACCATCCACCCACAAGGGAGGACATCCAGAAGAGATGGAACGACCGGTACGGGAAGGGGAAGGTCAATGGCATCCAGGCACAACATCGCCGTACAGAAGACTCGTGGAGGACCCCCACCTATACCCTCGACTACACCAACTGGGATGAGAAGATACTGGCTATCCTGCACCTGGAGGGCCTCACTGGACTAACTTGAGGACTAGACTCGGGTAAGTCAACTGCAATATCTTAACAGTCACCCCACCTATAATACATGCAGCACCCCACCCCTCTCACTACCACCAGGACCCCATCTCCACCCAGGCCACAACACCCACATCCAGTTACCCTGCATGCCCACAAGGCCCTCATCCTGCCCCCTATGTACAGTCACTTACCCCTGCAAGGATTTACAGTGGCACTACAGCACCCACAATGCACCCCCACCCCCACACTAAATGCAAAGATAAGTACAGGAAAGGACATCGCATGCCACTACAAGGGAATAAAAACACAAAATAGGGCAGAGCTGTGCATCAATTTCTGAAATAGTACATGATACATACATGTCCATTCCCACCCACAGGCATCACCACCCATGCCACCAAGATGGAAAGGCCATGGAGTGCCAGCGCATCACATGGATACAGAGGCCCTATTCAGGAGACTGGAGAGGGATGTATGGAAGGTGAGGAATACCCTGGCCCATCACACAGTTCTGGACTGTCACCCTCCTGCAGCCCCACCCAGGTTACCACTGACATCCCTACCACCCAGGCACCAACATCAGCTCTGGCCAAACGACCCCACACCAGTGTCTCCCAGCCACAGACTGGCAGTGCACATGTAGAGAGGCCAACAGGCAGGATGATGAAGACCCCAGTGCAAGTGGGACTGCCAGACCTGTGCAAGAGGCCAGTGGGAGGGCATTGGTGGCCCAGGGGGGAAGCCAAATGATGGATGCTGCAGCCCAGGAGGTGATTTCTGAGGACCTGGGAGCATACCGCCATTCCCAGGATAGGATGGGCCATATCCTGGCCTCCTTGGAGCAGAATCAAAGGCTGCAGATAGCACACCACCAAGAGGCCATGGAGCAATGGAAACAGCTTAATGCCACCACGGCCACCATTGCAGAGGTGCTGCAGCACCACTACCCTAGCCAGCCGGATACCTCCACCCACCTGCAAGCCCCTACCACTAGCCAGGACACTGCCCTGCCATCTATATCTGCAGCAGCTACTGGACTGGTGGCACTTCCAGAGGACACACAGGAGACCAGCACCCCTAGTCCTGCAGCCCAGTTCTAGTCACTCAAATGTGCCCTCAGACCCAGACATGCCACTGGAACACCAGCCAAGACCAAGGCCCCCGCTAAGAAGTGACTATGCCCTGAACTGTCTCCCTTGTGTGCCACTGCGTTACCTTGTTGACCTGCCACTACGAACACACCATCTACCAATGGACACATGGACAAAAACCCAGTGCCACCAACAGCTGAGCACATGCACCTGAGTATGGATATGCACCATGAGCCCACTCCCTATCACTGTACAACGCAAATACCAAATTTGTGTCACTTAATAAAAACACATACGCACCCAAATCGTATGCCCCTCGACGTTATGAGTTAAAAATTGTGAGAGTTTATGCATTAACCAGTCAATTTCATATTCATACCTTTATTGCAGGAGGGGATACCATGCACTGTACTGTCTGAAGTAAGTCACAATGTGCACAATATTGGGTTCCCTGGCACATGCCACATCAGTACTCAGTTAACAATGTTAATGACTATAGACACCACATTACCAATTACATGAGTCAGACTGAAACTTTGTAGTGAAGACAACAGCATCATTGAACAATACATTAGAGTCACTGGAAGTATAGGCTGATCAGCTGGGTCCTGGAGTTAAGATCTTCCCCCTGTTCTTCCTCACCATCACTCTCATCGCCTCTCTGAGGTTGCTGGGCTGGTTGGACAGCACCCTCTTCTTCCAGAAGAGGGCTAGCTTTCCTCACAGCCAAGTTGTGCAGCATGCAGCAGGCCACCACTATCTTACACACCTTGTCAGGGACATAGCACAGGGATCCCCCAGAGAGATGGAGGCAACAAAACCTACCCTCAGGAGATCTATAGTGCGCTCAATCACCCTCCTAGTATGTCCATGGGCCTCATTATAATTTCTCTCTGCTTCTGTCCTGGGATTCCTCACAGGTGTCAGGAGCCATTGGAAGTTGGGGTAGCCAGAATCACCTGCACAATTGGACGTAAACAGGACCATAATGAACTGACTGCACACACATATTGGCTGGTTGTCACCTATGTACTGAACCATTGTCATACACACTCACCTATAGCCATCCTCCGTCCCCTTGTAGTTGTCCCATAAAGTGTGGTACACTGCTGTTTCACAGGACAAAGGAATCGTGGACTGAGCCTGGGGACCTGGCATTTACATGTGAGATGTACTGATCAGCAGTACACATCAATTGTATATCCATGGAGTGGACGTTCTTTTGATTCCCGTACACCTGTTCATTCACTTTTGGGGGTATGAGAGCTATGTGGGTTCCATCAATGGTACCTATCACTTGTGGGATGTTAGCAAAGTCATAAAATCCAGACATGATGGCAGGAAATTCAGCCCTTTGGGAGAACTGGACATATCTCTGCAGGTGTTGACGCATGCATCCAGGAATTTTGACAGGATGAGGCTAAACATTGGCTGTGAGACCCCTGCACCTATGCCCACTGTCATCTGAAATGAGCCCGTATCCACAAAATTCAGTACAGATAGCACTTGCACTTCAGTAGGGATGGCATGCTGATTCCGATTAGCCGGTCTCAGTACAGGATCCAGTAAAGCACAGAGGTCATGGATTGTAGCACGAGTGAGTCTGTAGATGACAATGATGTGATGTTTATCCATGGTTTCCAAATCAACTAGAGGTCTGAACACAGATGGGGCCCTCCTTCGCAAAATGGGTCTGTACCTATGGGGGATGAAAGAACTCATATGAAGGGCACACATACACCTGCAACACATGATGTTACTGCCCAGCCATAGACTGCCTGGCATGTACTGTATGTGTGTTGATAACATGGCTTTCTAAAATGTCCGTTCCATAGGGGACAACATGTCATCTGTATTAGGAGCACACATACTTGACGTCTGTTTTTCTTCTCTGTGTGTCCCATGCAGGTCAGCGCCCATCAGAAGAGGGGACTGTGGCAAGCCAAGGAAGTGTCGACCCTGGGAGTCTACAACCGGCGGAGCACCTACTGCAGGAAATGGTGGGAGGACCTGAGGCGCTGGGCCAGGAAGACCGGAGAGGCCCAGCTGGGGAAGGCCTCCCAACTAGAAGGGGTGCCCGTTGGACCCTGACCCCCCCTTATGGCCCGCATTCTGGCAGTGGCGAAATCCGGATTTGGATGGGCTCTTGAAGGCAGCACAGCAGCCACAAGGGGGTGAGTACCAACACTGTTGTAATACTTATTTGATGGATGTGTTTGGGTGCTGTGGTATGTATGCTGTCTGGTGCCAGGCACTCGGACCAGTGTGTTCCTGCAGTCCTGCCCCATCAAAGACCCGGGGATGGTGTGAGGGCATGTTTGGGCTGTCCCAATAGGCCCATGGAGAGTCCCCTTTCTGTAATCTTGATTGGTTTGTGGGCTCATTGACTGCTGAGTGCATTCGCTGGGCATGGTCTCCCATGTGTGTACTCCACACGGTTTATCAGGTCCGTATTTCCTATGGGTAATGTGGTGCATTCTGGGGTAGTGGCCCTAGTCAGGGGCACAGTCATGACTATTGTTGTGGGTGCTGTGTGTAGGTGTGTGACCTGTATGGGAGGGTGTGTGTGAGCCAGTGATGTACATTCATTCAGGTATATACAGAGTTCTCCCATGTTTTGTCTCTCCACCCCTGTGCTCTTGTGTCCTTTCTGTACATCAGCATCATCTGTGGAGGGAGCAGTGGCACGGGCGAGTGGGGATGCAGTGGCCCACAGTTCCAAGGAGGCAGAGTCGGCAGACACCAAGGGGACCAGTGGACTGGAGGGCGAGGGGAGTACCATGGGGAGGCAACTAACACTGGTGGTAGTGACTCTGATACCACCTCATCCCCTGCCCCAGTCATCCCTGCTGCCCTCACAGAGGAGGCTATTGACCTCCTGAGGACCATCTCTGTAGGGCAGACAACTATTGTGAATACCATCCAGGGACTAGCACCCCAGATGCAGCAATGCAATGCATACCTGGAAGGCATTCACGGTGCCATGTCTGGCCTACAGAGATCTTTTCAGGCTCTGGCCTCCTCTTTGATGGCAGCCAGTGTCCCTGCTCTTTCTGTCCCCCTCCCACCACCTCTACCCCTTCCAGCACCCCACTCCCTTTACTCATCCCAAGCACACGTCCACACAGCCATGCACACAGAACAACACACATGAAGCACACAGAGAAACACAAGCACCACACTTCCCACCACAGGCATGCACACACCCAACATACCAAAGCAGAGACAACAACATCTACTTCCCCAAGTGTGTCAAGCTCCTCTGCCACCCTGTCTGTCACCTCACCATGCACACCCACACGCATTGCACCCTCACTCACTGCTGCTGGCCCCATTCTTGCAGTCACCACAACATCTGACATCCAGTCATGCACTCCAGACACCACACCTGCATTGACAGACACTTGCAGCACACTCACCAGACCTGCAGACATCCAGACAACATCCATGTACACTGGCAGCCTGTCCTGTCCCACTGTGTCCACCCCCTCCTCCCAAAACACTCAAACATTTACAGACATCCACGCAACACACACTCTACCTCCACTCCCAGACCTTCCTCCAAATGCCCCCCAACTGCCCCTAAGAAGCTTTTCCTCTCCCGTGCTGACCTGTTTGAACCCACTGGCCCACCCAGTCTCGTCCCTAAATGTGCCCATCTCCTTGCCCAGTCTACTAATTCCACATCCAAGTCCACCCCAGTCCACCCTTCCCAATCCTGTGCCCCTTCCCCAGGGAGGAAGAAGCCCTGTGTTGCCCTAGGTCCCTCTGCGACCCCTGGTCAAAACACACTCCCCCACTTTCCAAGGGCAAGCTCAAACTCCCTCCACCTCCCAAACCTGAGCCCAAGCCCCAATTCCAGATGTAAGTCCCCACCCACCACCCCCTGCCCCAGTTCTCTGAGTGGCCTGGCTGCTCCATTGATGCCCCCTTCAAGTGGAATACCCTGTGTACATGCAGGAGTCATGTCCGGCCTATTTTGGCCCTGCAGGGTCTTTCACATGGACTGGCCAATGGCCTTATTTGGAAAGTACGTTTTTTACAGTTAATAAATTGCAGTGCCCAGTAGTGCTGTTGGCACATTATGGTGACGATGCTTCAGCATTTCACTGTGGGTGTATGGTGTGCACATGTGTGTATTTTGGTGCAGGTCTTTGTTGCCTTGTGTTGGGTAAGTACATCTTGTTCTGGTGTGTATGGTGTGGGATGGTGGGAGGGGTTGGGAGTGCATTGCAGGGTGGGTGGGGTGGTTGTGTATCTGTGCCCTTTTTTCCCATGTGTACTAGGTTGCGGTACTTACCATCGTCGTCTTCATCGGCACTGACGGTCATGGAGGTATTTGGCAAGGAGCAGCACTGGCATTATTTCTAACTCTCTCTCCATGTGTGCGTCGGCGTGTTGTGTGTGCCTCCGGTGAGTGTTTCCTTTTACTTTGTTTATTTCCACCACGCTTTGTGTGGCGGTAGTTCCTGCCCCGGAACGGACGGTGGTCTTGTGCTTCATTATTTGGTGGGCATGTAGTTCCTTTCTGCTGTCCTGTGGGCGGCCTCCTCCATCCTCGTGGGCACTACAATGATGGCGGTATGTGGATGGACCGCTACTTGTTTCTCATGTCCTTCATTATTTGGTGGGCCGGGCGGCCAGCTTGTTGAAGGTAGTTTCCGCCCCGCCGGGTGGCGTGGCGTTTACCGCCATGTTCATAATGACCACCTTTATTAGAGCAAAAGCATTATTCATGCCCTCATTCCAACTAGATTGGGAACGATAATGAGATATTCACATATGAATTACTGAGATTGCATTTGATCAGTAATTCTGAGGAGTGAGAATTTCATGGCATGATAAGTTAGACCCTATTACTACCTTGACACATTGGGAATTACAATGGAAACCAGTGTTGTCAGACATGATTTCCAAAAGAAATCATTGTTTTTGGGATGTTCCTAGCGTTATATATTGCCAGGTTTTAGCTGGTAAAATGTCTGGGTAAGGAATTTCGGGAATGTGGTTTTCCAATAGGTGTTGCAAACTCAGGGCCTCATTTACGCACAAATGACGCAGGATGTCGCTGCAAGCCAGCTTGCTGCGCTTCCCTTCGTCATTTGTAAAGTGCAGGGATGTGTCGTATTTACAGAAATACAAGGCATCCCTGTACTTTCCTCAGTGCTGGCACACAAACTGCTGCCTAGTGCCAATGCAAGCACCATTGTTCCATGGTGCGATGGTGCCTGCATTGCAGGGTTGATTGCACAATGCAGCACACATAGAAAGAGGAAAAAACAGGGAGAAATAATGTTGTTTCTCCCCGTTGTGACAATTTATTGCCACCCCTGAGGTGGCTTAGGAATCTGATGCATTCCCAGCCTTGTAAACCTGGGACTGCGTCAGGTTCCGTCAGGTACAATGGGTGTTGCATGGGAACACTCACAGCGACACCCATGGCAAGCCCTTTTCACGCAGCGTTATGTGTGAAAGCGGGCCATTTTTACAGAGCCATGAAAAGGCACTCATGGTGGCTTTGCATGGCTTGGTATACATGGGCCGGCACCTTGCACCACACGAGTGCAAAAAAAAAAAAATGACACTCTGGTGGTGCAGTGTGCCGCTAGGGCCTTCTAAAAGAGGCCCTCGGTTCGGCTGGTATATCCAGCTAGCAGTCTAAATCAGAAGGAGGGCCCCAGTGTAGTGCTTGCCTTTTGCAGACTCCTCTCTTAATTCAATTCTGGTGTTGTAGAAGCCAGCATTGCATCATCACATGCATTGAAAATCAATCCTATAAGACAGTCTATCTTTAGAGCCATAGTAAAATTAAGCAAGACACCCTTTGTACTAAAAGATTTGAAATTGACTCCGTATCTGCAAAATTTAACCTGATGTGCTGAGAATTTAGAAATAAGTGACTTTGCATTACCCTATTCTTCCCTGAAAGGAGTGATCAAAAAAAGAATTCTACATTGAGCTCAAACAAATGTGGTTCATTATTTGAAAACTATGAATGTGTATGTATCATTTGTTACACAAATAGCACTGAATGATCTACCTAGACATTGAGCTTTTATTTGGTACCACTAATAAAGAAGATTTTTTAATGGCATTTTATTTTAATAAGCTATCTCTAGTAGTGACTGTTGGGACCTGGCAATGATTATTGGCTTTCCAAAGATATCTACTCTCCTATGCTTATTGCAAGATTCCCAACCATATCATTTTGGTATGTGGAGCTATTATAGATGAAAAGACGGTATCTCTCATTCCAGGTGGAGATATGTCAGGGCCGGTGGCATGAGATGCTATGCATACCCAGCACAAGGTGACCAGTCACACAACAGGCACAAATGGGGGAAATGATAGATTTAAAAAAGGTGGATAGGATTATTTCATGACTAGGTCAATAGAGTGAGTATGCATAAAAATAGGGGATTTATATTTTAATGAGAACTTTCTGACTTTTGAAGAGGCCAGGGAGATACACCAATTGGGACAAGGAACGTTTCTATATTACAGTAGCAGGCTGTCCATGATTTGTGGCATACACTTAGGTAATGTGTGACAACCCAGAACAAGAGGTATGATTACTTTGTTATACAAGGCAGTATGCAAAATAAACCTAAGAAAGCCCTCCTAGTGAAAGAAAAGAGGAAGGGGCTAGAGAGAGGAATTTCAATGCAAAGACTTGGACAAGGTACGAACACAAATCACAAAATGTGCAAATAAATCTAGGCCCTCATTGGAGGGCTTTAATATACTATACAACACCTATGCTACTCTTTTAATGATAACAAAGATGGACCCAAGTAAAGCCAATGCATGCCCAAAATTCAAGAAGGCAGGAGTGACACTACACGCTTGTAATAGTCATGTCCCATTGTCCATGAGAATTGGACAACATTCTCATACAGATATAAGTAAAAGACATGGGGGGTCATTACAACATTGGCGGTAAAAGGCGCTTACCGCCGTGCAGAAGACCGCCAATACACCGCCGCCGCCGCGGCATTCCGCCACAGCTAATATGACACACATCTTGGAATCCGCCGAAAATCAGACAGCCACACAACACCTCCACACCAAAGGTCAGTGATAAACTGGCGGAAACAAATCCTCCACCTCCACGCCAACAGAAACATGGCCATGCTATTACGACCCACGAATCCACGCGGCGGTCTTTCAACCGCGGTATTCCATTGGCGGTACACACCGCCGCGCTCAAAATACACACACATCTCCAAAACACCGCCACATTGGACAATTCACAATACACACACCTGATACACATACACACACCACACCCACACACCCAATACAATATAAAACACACACCCACATCACCCACAAACCCCTACGACCAAAAATCAGAGACAAAGGTGACAGAGAGAAAGCACAGAATAGACAACCCCACCACACAGAGGCACACAACACCATCACCCACACAACATCCACGCACAAAACACCACACACCACTACACTCACCACAAAGATCACCACATACACCACCCCACACATCACCCACACCACCCCATGGCACGCCAAAGACACCCCTGCTTCTCCGAGGAGGAGCTCAGGGTCATGGTGGAGGAAATCGTACAGGTAGAGCCACAGCTATTTGGCTCACAGGTACAGCACACATCCATAACCAGGAAGATGGAGTTATGGCGCAGAATAGTGGACAGGGTGAACGCCGTGGGACAGCACCCAAGAAATCGGGAGGACATCAGGAAGAGGTGGAACGACCTACGGGGGAAGGTGCGTTCAACGGTCTCCAGGCACAACATCGCGGTACAGCGGACTGGCAGCGGACCCCCAACTCCTCCCCCACAACTAACAACATGGGAGGAGCAAGTCTTGACCATCTGAGGGCCTCGCAGGAGTCGGTGGAGGATGGGACATTGGTAAGTCAAATCTTAGCTATCATATCCCCCACCCTACCTGCAAGCTATCACACACCCCCTCCCTCAGCCCCTCCCCTATCACTACAACTCCTCACTAATGTACCTATGACACCAACCACCCATCCCAACACCAAGCCCTGCATGACACAACTAAGCATGGACACCCAGCACTAAAGCATGCCCACTGCACATACTCAGTACACCCCCACAACCATCACCACACAAACCCACACACAGGAATGCTTGCACTGGGGTACACAAACACCCACCCATTGCACACCATTACACACACACATGCAATAATCATGCTCTTATGCCCATGCAGGAACACGAAGGACCGTCACCACACCAGAGGGGCCAGACAACACCACTCCACCCCCAGAAGAGGCCCACAGTGATGAGAGCAGCTCTGCCCTACTCGATCCTGATGACCAGCCCGGACCAACACGGGAAACCTCACCCGGCCCGGACACGGAAAGGATTGACAGATTGATAGCTCTTTCTCGATTCTGTGGGTGGTGGTGCATGGCCGTTCTTAGTTGGTGGAGCGATTTGTCTGGTTAATTCCGATAACGAACGGGACTCCTCCATGCTAACTAGTTACGCGACCCCCAGCTCCTTTTATATTGCTAATTATAGAGCATTTAATTTACTCACGCTGCTAATTCTTTTTTATTTTTTTTTAAATTCCATTATTGTCAGTATTATTATTATATTTTTTATTTTTCTTTTTCTTATTCCTCTTTTCAATAAGTGGGGGCTCTTATTTATTGCTTCCTCTATACCTTTATACACTTTAGATGGCACGTGTCACGATGGGTTCATGTCCTTCCCTCTGATCTAGTGGGTTCTGTGGTCTGGTTTTGTCTCGTTGCCCCGCTGTCTTTCTTATTTATTGTAGGTCAGGAGCAGTTGGAGGTGGGATTATCCATTTATTTATTTATTAGCACATTTATTTTGACACTAAAGATGGCACCCATTATGCTGGTTTACGTATTTATTAGGTGTATTACTATCGGTTTAGGATTAATGGGTGTAGGAAGTTGGCTCTGTATGTGCTATTTCAAAGTAAGGAATAGCATGCACAGAGTCCAAGGGTTCCCCTTGGAGGTAAAATAGTGGTAAAAATAGATAATACTAATGCTCTATTTTGTGGTAGTGTGGTCGAGCAGTAGGCTTATCCAAGGAGTAGTGTTAAGCATTTGTTGTACATACACATAGACAATAAATGAGGTACACACACTCAGAGACAAATCCAGCCAATAGGTTTTGTTATAGAAAAATATATTTTCTTAGTTTATTTTAAGAACCACAGGTTCAAATTCTACATGTAATATCTCATTCGAAAGGTATTGCAGGTAAGTACTTTAGGAACTTTAAATCATAAAAATTGCATGTATACTTTTCAAGTTATTGACAAATAGCTGTTTTAAAAGTGGACACAGTGCAATTTTCACAGTTCCTAGGGGAGGTAAGTATTTGTTAGGTTAACCAGGTAAGTAGGACACTTACAGGGCTTAGTTCTTGGTCCAAAGTAGCCCACCGTTGGGGGTTCAGAGCAACCCCAAAGTTACCACACCAGCAGCTCAGGGCCGGTCAGGTACAGAGTTCAAAGTGGTGCCCAAAACACATAGGCTAGAATGGAGAGAAGGGGGTGCCCCGGTTCCGGTCTGCTTGCAGGTAAGTACCCGCGTCTTCGGAGGGCAGACCAGGGGGGTTTTGTAGGGCACCGGGGGGGACACAAGCCCACACAGAAATTTCACCCTCAGCAGCGCGGGGGCGGCCGGGTGCAGTGTAGAAACAAGCGTCGGGTTCGCAATGTTAGTCTATGAGAGATCTTGGGATCTCTTCAGTGCTGCAGGCAGGCAAGGGGGGGGTTCCTCGGGGAAACCTCCACTTGGGCAAGGGAGAGGGACTCCTGGGGGTCACTTCTCCAGTGAAAGTCCGGTCCTTCAGGTCCTGGGGGCTGCGGGTGCAGGGTCTCTCCCGGGCGTCGGGACTTAGGATTCAAAGAGTCGCGGTCAGGGGAAGCCTCGGGATTCCCTCTGCAGGCGGCGCTGTGGGGGCTCAGGGGGGACAGGTTTTGGTACTCACAGTATCAGAGTAGTCCTGGGGTCCCTCCTGAGGTGTTGGGTCTCCACCAGCCGAGTCGGGGTCGCCGGGTGCAGTGTTGCAAGTCTCACGCTTCTTGCGGGGAGCTTGCAGGGTTCTTTCAAGGCTGCTGGAAACAAAGTTGCAGCCTTTCTTGGAGCAGGTCCGCTGTCCTCGGGAGTTTCTTGTCTTTTCGAAGCAGGGGCAGTCGTCAGAGGATGTCGAGGTCGCTGGTCCCTTTGGAAGGCGTCGCTGGAGCAGGATCTTTGGAAGGCAGGAGACAGGCCGGTGAGTTTCTGGAGCCAAGGCAGTTGTCGTCTTCTGGTCTTCCTCTGCAGGGGTTTTCAGCTAGGCAGTCCTTCTTCTTGTAGTTGCAGGAATCTAATTTTCTAGGGTTCAGGGTAGCCCTTAAATACTAAATTTAAGGGCGTGTTTAGGTCTGGGGGGTTAGTAGCCAATGGCTACTAGCCCTGAGGGTGGGTACACCCTCTTTGTGCCTCCTCCCAAGGGGAGGGGGTCACAATCCTAACCCTATTGGGGAATCCTCCATCTGCAAGATGGAGGATTTCTAAAAGTTAGAGTCACTTCAGCTCAGGACACCTTAGGGGCTGTCCTGACTGGCCAGTGACTCCTCCTTGTTGCTTTCTTTGTTCCCTCCAGCCTTGCCGCCAAAAGTGGGGGCCGTGGCTGGAGGGGGCGGGCAACTCCACTAAGCTAGAGTGCCCTGCTGGGCTGTGACAAAGGGGTGAGCCTTTGAGGCTCACCGCCAGGTGTCACAGCTCCTGCCTGGGGGAGGTGTTAGCATCTCCACCCAGTGCAGGCTTTGTTACTGGCCTCAGAGTGACAAAGGCACTCTCCCCATGGGGCCAGCAACATGTCTCTGGTGTGGCAGGCTGCTGGAACTAGTCAGCCTACACAGACAGTCGGTTAAGTTTCAGGGGGCACCTCTAAGGTGCCCTCTGGGGTGTATTTTGCAATAAAATGTACACTGGCATCAGTGTGCATTTATTGTGCTGAGAAGTTTGATACCAAACTTCCCAGTTTTCAGTGTAGCCATTATGGTGCTGTGGAGTTCGTGTTTGACAGACTCCCAGACCATATACTCTTATGGCTACCCTGCACTTACAATGTCTAAGGTTTTGTTTAGACACTGTAGGGGTACCATGCTCATGCACTGGTACCCTCACCTATGGTATAGTGCACCCTGCCTTAGGGCTGTAAGGCCTGCTAGAGGGGTGTCTTACCTATACTGCATAGGCAGTGAGAGGCTGGCATGGCACCCTGAGGGGAGTGCCATGTCGACTTACTCGTTTTGTCCTCACTAGCACACACAAGCTGGCAAGCAGTGTGTCTGTGCTGAGTGAGAGGTCTCCAGGGTGGCATAAGACATGCTGCAGCCCTTAGAGACCTTCCTTGGCATCAGGGCCCTTGGTACTAGAAGTACCAGTTACAAGGGACTTATCTGGATGCCAGGGTCTGCCAATTGTGGATACAAAAGTACAGGTTAGGGAAAGAACACTGGTGCTGGGGCCTGGTTAGCAGGCCTCAGCACACTTTCAATTGTAAACATAGCATCAGCAAAGGCAAAAAGTCAGGGGGCAACCATGCCAAGGAGGCATTTCCTTACACAACCCCCCCAAACGAAAGAGGATGAGACTAACCTTTCCCAAGAGAGTCTTCATTTTCTAAGTGGAAGAACCTGGAAAGGCCATCTGCATTGGCATGGGCAGTCCCAGGTCTGTGTTCCACTATAAAGTCCATTCCCTGTAGGGAGATGGACCACCTCAACAGTTTAGGATTTTCACCTTTCATTTGCATCAGCCATTTGAGAGGTCTGTGGTCAGTTTGAACTAGGAAGTGAGTCCCAAAGAGGTATGGTCTCAGCTTCTTCAGGGACCAAACCACAGCAAAGGCCTCCCTCTCAATGGCACTCCAACGCTGCTCCCTGGGGAGTAACCTCCTGCTAATGAAAGCAACAGGCTGGTCAAGGCCATCATCATTTGTTTGGGACAAAACTGCCCCTATCCCATGTTCAGAGGCATCAGTCTGCACAATGAACTGCTTAGAATAATCCGGAGCTTTTAGAACTGGTGCTGAGCACATTGCTTGTTTCAGGGTGTCAAAGGCCTGTTGGCATTCCACAGTCCAGTTCACTTTCTTGGGCATTTTCTTGGAGGTGAGTTCAGTGAGGGCTGTCACAATGGATCCATATCCCTTCACAAACCTCCTGTAATACCCAGTCAAGCCAAGGAATGCCCTGACTTGAGTCTGGGTTTTTGGAGCTACCCAGTCCAGAATAGTCTGGATCTTGGGTTGGAGTGGCTGAACTTGGCCTCCACCTACAAGGTGGCCCAAGTAAACCACAGTTCCCTGCCCTATCTGGCATTTGGATGCCTTGATAGAGAGGCCTGCAGATTGCAGAGCCTTCAAGACCTTCTTCAGGTGGACCAGGTGATCCTGCCAGGTGGAGCTAAAGACAGCAATATCATCAAGATAAGCTGTGCTAAAGGACTCCAAGGCAGCAAGGACTTGATTCACCAACCTTTGGAAGGTGGCAGGGGCATTCTTTAAACCAAAGGGCATAACAGTAAACTGATAATGCCCATCAGGTGTGGAGAATGCTGTTTTCTCTTTTGCTCCAGGTGCCATTTTTATTTGCCAGTACCCTGCTGTCAAGTCAAAGGTACTTAAGAATTTGGCAGCACCTAATTTGTCTATGAGCTCATCAGCTCTTGGAATTGGATGAGCATCTGTCTTGGTGACAGAATTGAGCCCTCTGTAGTCCACACAAAACCTCATCTCTTTCTTTCCATCTTTGGTGTGAGGTTTGGGGACTAAGACCACTGGGCTAGCCCAGGGGCTGTCAGAGCGCTCAATTACTCCCAATTCCAGCATCTTGTGGACTTCCACCTTGATGCTTTCCTTAACATGGTCAGACTGTCTAAATATTTTGTTTTTGACAGGCATGCTGTCTCCTGTGTCCACATCATGGGTACACAGGTGTGTCTGACCAGGGGTTAAGGAGAAGAGTTCAGGAAACTGTTGTAGGACTCTCCTACAATCAGCTTGCTGTTGGCCAGAGAGGGTGTCTGAGTAGATCACTCCATCTACTGTGCCATCTTTTGGGTCTGATGACAGAAGATCAGGGAGAGGTTCACTCTCTGCCTCCTGATCCTCATCTGTTACCATCAACAGATTCACATCAGCCCTGTCATGGAAGAGTTTAAGGCGGTTCACATGGATCACCCTCTTGGGGCTCCTGCTTGTGCCCAGGTCCACCAGGTAGGTGACCTGACTCTTCCTTTCTAGCACTGGGTAAGGGCCACTCCATTTGTCCTGGAGTGCCCTGGGAGCCACAGGCTCCAGAACCCAGACTTTCTGCCCTGGTTGGAACTCAACCAGTGCAGCCTTTTGGTCATACCAAAACTTCTGGAGCTGTTGGCTGGCCTCAAGGTTTTTGGTTGCCTTTTCCATGTACTCTGCCATTCTAGAGCGAAGGCCAAGTATATAGTCCACTATGTCCTGTTTAGGCTCATGGAGAGGTCTCTCCCAGCCTTCTTTAACAAGGGCAAGTGGTCCCCTTACAGGATGACCAAACAGAAGTTCAAAGGGTGAGAACCCTACTCCCTTCTGTGGTACCTCCCTGTAAGCGAAAAGCAGACATGGCAGGAGGACATCCCATCTCCTTTTGAGTTTTTCTGGGAGCCCCATGATCATGCCCTTTAATGTCTTGTTGAATCTCTCAACTAAGCCATTAGTTTGTAGATGGTAAGGTGTAGTGAATTTATAAGTCACTCCACACTCATTCCACATATGTTTCAGGTATGCTGACATGAAGTTGGTACCTCTGTCAGACACCACCTCCTTAGGGAAACCCACTCTGGTAAAGATACCAATGAGGGCCTTGGCTACTGCAGGGGCAGTAGTCGACCTAAGGGGAATAGCTTCAGGATACCTGGTAGCATGATCCACTACTACCAGGATATACATATTTCCTGAGGCTGTGGGAGGTTCTAGTGGACCAACTATGTCCACACCCACTCTTTCAAAGGGAACCCCCACCACTGGAAGTGGAATGAGGGGGGCCTTTGGATGCCCACCTGTCTTACCACTGGCTTGACAGGTGGGGCAGGAGAGGCAAAACTCCTTAACCATGTTGGACATATTGGGCCAGTAGAAGTGGTTGACTAGCCTCTCCCACGTCTTGGTTTGTCCCAAATGTCCAGCAAGGGGAATGTCATGGGCCAATGTTAGGATGAACTCTCTGAACAGCTGAGGCACTACCACTCTCCTAGTGGCACCAGGTTTGGGGTCTCTGGCCTCAGTGTACAGGAGTCCATCTTCCCAATAGACCCTATGTGTTCCATTTTTCTTGCCCTTGGACTCTTCAGCAGCTTGCTGCCTAAGGCCTTCAAGAGAGGGACAGGTTTCTTGTCCCTTACACAGCTCCTCCCTTGAGGGTCCCCCTGGGCCTAAGAGCTCAACCTGATAAGGTTCAAGCTCCAAAGGCTCAGTTCCCTCAGAGGGCAGAACTTCTTCCTGAGAAGAGAGGTTCCCTTTCTTTTGCTGTGTTGCAGTTGGTTTCCCAACTGACTTTCCTTTCCTCTTGGTAGGCTGGGCCATTCTTCCAGACTCCAGCTCTACTTGTTCACCCTGTGCCTTGCATTGTGCTCTTGTTTTCACACACACCAGTTCAGGGATACCCAGCATTGCTGCATGGGTTTTTAGTTCTACCTCAGCCCATGCTGAGGACTCCAGGTCATTTCCAAGCAGACAGTCCACTGGGATATTTGAGGAGACCACCACCTGTTTCAGGCCATTGACCCCTCCCCATTCTAAAGTAACCATTGCCATGGGATGTACTTTTCTCTGATTGTCAGCGTTGGTGACTGTGTAAGTTTTTCCAGTCAGGTATTGGCCAGGGGAAACCAGTTTCTCTGTCACCATGGTGACACTGGCACCTGTATCCCTCAGGCCCTCTATTCTAGTCCCATTAATTAAGAGTTGCTGTCTGTATTTTTGCATGTTAGGCGGCCAGACAGCTAGTGTGGCTAAATCCACCCCACCCTCAGAAACTAGAGTAGCTTCAGTGTGGACCCTGATTTGCTCTGGGCACACTGTTGATCCCACTTGGAGACTAGCCATACCAGTGTTACCTGGATGGGAGTTTGGAGTGGAACCTTTCTTGGGACAGGCCTTGTCTCCAGTTTGGTGTCCATGCTGTTTACAGCTATGACACCAGGCCTTTTTTGGATCAAAGTTTTTACCCTTGTACCCATTGTTTTGTGAAGAGGCTCTGGGCCCACCCTCCTGTGCAGGTTTTTGGGGGCCTGTAGAAGACTCTTTACTATTTTTAGTTTTGGTTGTCTCATCACCCTTCCCCTGGGGAGTCTTTGTGACCCCTTTCTTTTGGTCACCCCCTGTTGAAGTCTTGGACACCCTTGTCTTGACCCAATGGTCCGCCTTCTTTCCCAATTCTTGGGGAGAAATTGGTCCTAGGTCTACCAGATGCTGATGCAGTTTATCATTGAAACAATTACTTAACAGGTGTTCTTTCACAAATAAATTGTACAGCCCATCATAATTACTTACACCACTGCCTTGAATCCAACCATCTAGTGTTTTCACTGAGTAGTCTACAAAGTCAACCCAGGTCTGGCTCGAGGATTTTTGAGCCCCCCTGAATCTAATCCTATACTCCTCAGTGGAGAATCCAAAGCCCTCAATCAGGGTACCCTTCATGAGGTCATAAGATTCTGCATCTTGTCCAGAGAGTGTGAGGAGTCTATCCCTACACTTTCCTGTGAACATTTCCCAAAGGAGAGCACCCCAGTGAGATCTGTTCACTTTTCTGGTTACACAAGCCCTCTCAAAAGCTGTGAACCATTTGGTGATGTCATCACCATCTTCATATTTAGTTACAATCCCTTTAGGGATTTTCAACATGTCAGGAGAATCTCTGACCCTATTTATGTTGCTGCCACCATTGATGGGTCCTAGGCCCATCTCTTGTCTTTCCCTCTCTATGGCTAGGATCTGTCTTTCCAAAGCCAATCTTTTGGCCATCCTGGCTAACTGGATGTCCTCTTCACTGGGGTTATCCTCAGTGATTTCAGAGGTGTTGGTCTCTCCTGTGAGGGAACCAGCATCTCTGACTATTATTTTTGGAGTCAGGGTTTGAGGGACCCTGTTCTCCCTAGATAGGACTGGTAGGGGGGAATTTTCCTCCAAGTCACTATCCTCTTCCTCTGAGTTGCCACCCTCAGAGGGGTTGGCCTTTTCAAACTCTGCCAAAAGCTCCTGGAGCTGTATTTTGGTAGGTTTGGGGCCCATTGTTATTTTCTTTATTTTACAGAGTGACCTTAGCTCCCTCATCTTAAGATGGAGGTAAGGTGTGGTGTCGAGTTCCACCACAGTCACATCTGTGCTAGACATTTTGCTTCTAAAAGTTGGAATACTTTTTAAGAATCTACAACTGGTTCTAGAATCTAATTCAAACTTTTACAAACTTTTAAACTCTAAAAGAAATGCTAACCAGGATCTAACACAAGGCCCTAGCAGGTCTTTTTAAGAATTTAGAAAACTTTTCAAATTGCAAAGATCAATTTCTAATGACAATTTTGGAATTTGTCGTGTGATCAGGTATTGGCTGAGTAGTCCAGCAAATGCAAAGTCTTGTACCCCACCGCTGATCCACCAATGTAGGAAGTTGGCTCTGTATGTGCTATTTCAAAGTAAGGAATAGCATGCACAGAGTCCAAGGGTTCCCCTTAGAGGTAAAATAGTGGTAAAAATAGATAATACTAATGCTCTATTTTGTGGTAGTGTGGTCGAGCAGTAGGCTTATCCAAGGAGTAGTGTTAAGCATTTGTTGTACATACACATAGACAATAAATGAGGTACACACACTCAGAGACAAATCCAGCCAATAGGTTTTGTTATAGAAAAATATCTTTTCTTAGTTTATTTTAAGAACCACAGGTTCAAATTCTACATGTAATATCTCATTCGAAAGGTATTGCAGGTAAGTACTTTAGGAACTTTAAATCATAAAAATTGCATGTATACTTTTCAAGTTATTGACAAATAGCTGTTTTAAAAGTGGACACAGTGCAATTTTCACAGTTCCTAGGGGAGGTAAGTATTTGTTAGGTTAACCAGGTAAGTAGGACACTTACAGGGCTTAGTTCTTGGTCCAAAGTAGCCCACCGTTGGGGGTTCAGAGCAACCCCAAAGTTACCACACCAGCAGCTCAGGGCCGGTCAGGTGCAGAGTTCAAAGTGGTGCCCAAAACACATAGGCTAGAATGGAGAGAAGGGGGTGCCCCGGTTCCGGTCTGCTTGCAGGTAAGTACCCGCGTCTTCGGAGGGCAGACCAGGGGGGTTTTGTAGGGCACCGGGGGGGACACAAGCCCACACAGAAATTTCACCCTCAGCAGCGCGGGGGCGGCCGGGTGCAGTGTAGAAACAAGCGTCGGGTTCGCAATGTTAGTCTATGAGAGATCTTGGGATCTCTTCAGTGCTGCAGGCAGGCAAGGGGGGGGTTCCTCGGGGAAACCTCCACTTGGGCAAGGGAGAGGGACTCCTGGGGGTCACTTCTCCAGTGAAAGTCCGGTCCTTCAGGTCCTGGGGGCTGCGGGTGCAGGGTCTCTCCCAGGCGTCGGGACTTAGGATTCAAAGAGTCGCGGTCAGGGGAAGCCTCGGGATTCCCTCTGCAGGCGGCGCTGTGGGGGCTCAGGGGGGACAGGTTTTGGTACTCACAGTATCAGAGTAGTCCTGGGGTCCCTCCTGAGGTGTTGGGTCTCCACCAGCCGAGTCGGGGTCGCCGGGTGCAGTGTTGCAAGTCTCACGCTTCTTGCAGGGAGCTTGCAGGGTTCTTTCAAGGCTGCTGGAAACAAAGTTGCAGCCTTTCTTGGAGCAGGTCCGCTGTCCTCGGGAGTTTCTTGTCTTTTCGAAGCAGGGGCAGTCCTCAGAGGATGTCGAGGTCGCTGGTCCCTTTGGAAGGCGTCGCTGGAGCAGGATCTTTGGAAGGCAGGAGACAGGCCGGTGAGTTTCTGGAGCCAAGGCAGTTGTCGTCTTCTGGTCTTCCTCTGCAGGGGTTTTCAGCTAGGCAGTCCTTCTTCTTGTAGTTGCAGGAATCTAATTTTCTAGGGTTCAGGGTAGCCCTTAAATACTAAATTTAAGGGCGTGTTTAGGTCTGGGGGGTTAGTAGCCAATGGCTACTAGCCCTGAGGGTGGGTACACCCTCTTTGTGCCTCCTCCTAAGGGGAGGGGGTCACAATCCTAACCCTATTGGGGGAATCCTCCATCTGCAAGATGGAGGATTTCTAAAAGTTAGAGTCACTTCAGCTCAGGACACCTTAGGGGCTGTCCTGACTGGCCAGTGACTCCTCCTTGTTGCTTTCTTTGTTCCCTCCAGCCTTGCCGCCAAAAGTGGGGGCCGTGGCTGGAGGGGGCGGGCAACTCCACTAAGCTGGAGTGCCCTGCTGGGCTGTGACAAAGGGGTGAGCCTTTGAGGCTCACCGCCAGGTGTCACAGCTCCTGCCTGGGGGAGGTGTTAGCATCTCCACCCAGTGCAGGCTTTGTTACTGGCCTCAGAGTGACAAAGGCACTCTCCCCATGGGGCCAGCAACATGTCTCTGGTGTGGCAGGCTGCTGGAACTAGTCAGCCTACACAGACAGTCGGTTAAGTTTCAGGGGGCACCTCTAAGGTGCCCTCTGGGGTGTATTTTGCAATAAAATGTACACTGGCATCAGTGTGCATTTATTGTGCTGAGAAGTTTGATACCAAACTTCCCAGTTTTCAGTGTAGCCATTATGGTGCTGTGGAGTTCGTGTTTGACAGACTCCCAGACCATATACTCTTATGGCTACCCTGCACTTACAATGTCTAAGGTTTTGTTTAGACACTGTAGGGGTACCATGCTCATGCACTGGTACCCTCACCTATGGTATAGTGCACCCTGCCTTAGGGCTGTAAGGCCTGCTAGAGGGGTGTCTTACCTATACTGCATAGGCAGTGAGAGGCTGGCATGGCACCCTGAGGGGAGTGCCATGTCGACTTACTCGTTTTGTCCTCACTAGCACACACAAGCTGGCAAGCAGTGTGTCTGTGCTGAGTGAGAGGTCTCCAGGGTGGCATAAGACATGCTGCAGCCCTTAGAGACCTTCCTTGGCATCAGGGCCCTTGGTACTAGAAGTACCAGTTACAAGGGACTTATCTGGATGCCAGGGTCTGCCAATTGTGGATACAAAAGTACAGGTTAGGGAAAGAACACTGATGCTGGGGCCTGGTTAGCAGGCCTCAGCACACTTTCAATTGTAAACATAGCATCAGCAAAGGCAAAAAGTCAGGGGGCAACCATGCCAAGGAGGCATTTCCTTACAATGGGATTATTAATTTCATCTGTTTTCCCTCATAATTTCGTTATTATTTTATATTGGTTTCGCCATATTAAGTGTAAGTGATTACAAACATTACTGCCTTGTGATGGAACATAGCAGTTAATGTTGATTTTTCTATTTCAAGATGGCGCCCGCTACGGTTTTCTCAGTCTTTTCTCTATTGTTATGGTCTCTAATGACGTAATGTTGAGGGATCCGGTTTAAAAATCGGGTTTTCTCGGGCGCCGGTTTCGATAGTTGCACACGCTGAGGCGCGCAACGGATAGATTGGATAATGTGTTACTCTACTTTATTGAGTTGGAGGTAAGCGAAGATCTTCATAGAACTCGGAGATTAACGATTTAGTTCTGGTATATTCTACATATATAGAAAATATATATCTGTGTCTATTTTTTACTTTTACAGTTAACCAAGACCATGTGCTATCGCAACAGGATGTTATTGTTTTTGTTAATGTAACACGGAGGTATGTACATCTCAGGGGAGATTCTAAATACTGAATTTTAAGTATTTTAGCCTTGGAAATCAGATTCAGAATAATGACAACTTTTTCCAATTCTATTGTAGACATATATTATTTGATATGATATTATTTGGTCGTGCTTTTTTACATCTCTACAATATTTATGAAGGTATGTGCCGTTTGGTGATTATTTGATCACCATTGTTTAATTTTTCCACTTTAGTGGTGGCATTCTTTTTCATATGGTTCTTCTTGGCGAATTTCTTCTAATCATATTTATTATCTATTGCCAATTTTGGCATTTATTTACTATCACTTATTTATACTTACATTTTCATATGAGTACCATGATCACTTCGATGTACTTAATTTCAATTTGTGCTTGGTATAATGATATTTGATCTACATGATCTTAGGGTAATCTGGATGGTAGAGGACGTAATATTATTTGTTGTCATGTGAGACCTCTCTTTTGGTGTTTTCTGTTTGCTATAAGTCACATTTTATCACATATTTGTGTGTTTTTTCATCATAATGTTCTCTCACGATTGTCACGGGTGTTGGGACATTCTATGTGTTATGGGAAGAATCCCATCATACTTATTATAGCAATAATTATGTTTTGCAGCCCTGATGAAGTCTTTGAGAAGAATTATTCTCATATGACGAAACACGTGTTGGCTGCTGTTGGACTTTAGAAAATCTGAATTTCAATGGACTTGAGCTTTGGCATTAAATTTGGAATTCTAACCGTTGGTGGATCGTTATCATTATTCTCATCCCGATTCGAAGTATACTGTAGATGATACTCACTAAACTCTCATGACTTTTTTTGGTTTGAATATTATTCATGAGTGCCCTGACGCTTATCAAAATTGACTTCTAGTTTCCTAGGAAACATTGGAGGAAAGAGGAGGATCCTTCCGCCAGGAGCCCCTTGCTCTTTGAAGAACATATTAAGTTACTGGATGACTAACTGTTTGAGCGCTGTTTCCTATACTTTCTTCCTCGTGTTCAAATTGTGTCCTGACCATCGTGGGCCTCGGGACAGTCGGTTCCCCTTGCACAGGCACAGCCCAACACCGACCTTCCACCCTCTGGTAACACCAGCACAGCACCCACCCAGCGGGCCCAAACCTCCCTACCCAGGACAGGTCAATCAGCGGTGTGTCCACCACTACAGGGAACCCAGGAAAACCCACCACCCCAACAACAACAGGGACCTGGGGGCAGTGGTAGTGGGCACACGGTCCAGGGGACGGAGGCACAGGAACACAGGGGAACTGGGAGGGCTGCTGTGCGACAGGGGGCGGACAGGCCAAGGGAACCCACTCTCCACAAGGCCCTCTCCTCCATCATGGGAGCCTACCACCACTCCCAGGAGACGATGGCCACGGTCCTGGACAAGTTGCAGGAGACCCTGCGCCTGCAGGACGAACTGTATTTGGGGTTCAGGAAGGAGCTCAGGACCATCAGCTCCGCCCTGGGCACCATCGTAGGGGTGCTGAAGGACATACAGCAGACCTTGAGGGACACTGTGGCACTCCAAGGGGCCCCTGACACTAGCCAGGACGATGAAATGCCCACCACCTCCGCTGGCGCTAGTGGACAGGACGTCCCGCCACAGGACCAACACACCAGCACCCCACCCCCTGCAGACGGACAACCACCACGCAAGCGGTCCCTGAGATCCAGGAACAGGATAGAGCAAGATGGCAACACCTCCGCCAGGAAATGAGACCACCCTGATTGTCACCCCACTGTCCCACTTTGTTACCCTGTCCATACTTAAACTGCCCCAGCTCCACTTCCAATGCCCAGATGGGCAGTGCACCTGTGAGACTAATAGACTGGACTCTGACATGGACATTCCTCCGCCATCACCCATCACCATTTTACAACCCCCACCCATTTCTGAGCACTTCAATAAACACCCTTGAAACACAAAACAATCTGGAGTCAGTCTGTGATTTAGTAAAAATGTATTATCAATGACAGTGTCATAATGGGTGTACCATTGTAAAGCTAACATACCTATGTCACACATCACAAGCCCTTGAAGGATGGAAGCAGTTGACACGTAGGTAACCACACCTGTGAAACCGTAATGGGAGGGTACAACTCAGTTACCAAATAGTGATTGAAATCGAAAAACAGGATAGAGGTAAACGTGTGAAAGTTAATGTAATGCTAAAAATGAAAATGTTCTCACCTGTGTCTCACTGGAAATATTGCTGTATGACTGACTCCCTGTTGTCGTTGTCGTCTTCATCAGCTTCATCCTCATCACTGTCCACAGGATCCACAGGCTCCACAGCTGCTACAACACCGTCATCGGGATCATCCTCCTGCAGAAAAGGCACCTGGCGTTGCAAAGCCAAATTATGGAGCATGGAGCAGGCGATGATGATGTCGCACACCTTCTTCGGTGAGTAGAATAGGGATCCACCTGTCATATGGAGGCACCTGAACCTGGCCTTCAGGAGGCCGAAGGTGCATTCGATCACCCTCCTAGTCCGCCCATGGGCCTCATTGTAGTGTTCCTCTGCACTGGTCCTGGGATTCCTCACTGGGGTCAATAGCCAGGACAGGTTGGGGTAACCAGAGTCCCCCAATAGCCATACACGGTGCCTCTGGAGTTGACCCATCATGTCAGGGATGCTGCTTTTCCGCAGGATGTAGGCGTCATGCACTGAGCCAGGGAACATAGCATTAACCTGGGAGATGTACTGGTCTGCCAAACAGACCATCTGGACATTCATGGAATGATAACTCTTCCTGTTCCTGTACACCTGTTCACTCCTGTGGGGGGGACCAGAGCTACACAGGTCCCATCAATAGCACCTATGACTTTGGGGATATGTCCAAGGGCATAGAAGTCACCTTTAACTGTAGGCAAATCCTCCACCTCAGGGAAAATTATGTATCTCCTTACGTGTTTCAGCAGGGCAGACAACACTCTGGACAACACGTTGGAAAACATAGGCTGGGACATCCCTGACGCCATGGCCACAGTTGTCTGAAAAGACCCACTTGCAAGGAAATGGAGCACTGACAGCACCTGCACGTCAGGGGGGATTCCAGTCAGATGGCGGATTGGTGACATCAGGTCTGGCTCCAACTGGGTACATAGTTCCTGGATTGTGGCACGGTCAAACCGGTAGGTTACGATGACATGTCGCTCTTCCATTGTCAACAGGTCCACCAGCGGTCGGTACACCGGAGGATTCCGCCATCTTCTCATATGTCCCAGCAGTCGGTGCCTACGAAGGACAACAGCGAAGAACCAGTCATTATTCCTCCAGGTATGTACCCACAGTCACACACAAGACTACACCACTCACAAAACCCTTCCTGGATGTGTGTTGAGTGTAGGCCTAGCTATGTGTGACGCAGTAGTAAATGAAGCCATATGGGCCCCTGAAATGGCGGATGCCTGACCTCTAAAGTGGGACAATGGGATTGTGGGGTAACTGCCCTGGCGTTGCACACCGGCGCGGTAGGCGGTCGTAGACCGCGGCGCAATGCTGCATTGGTTAACATTGGACCCTATGGGTCCCAGGGGCCAATGAACAGGTGCGCTGGCGGTGATGATGCGCACGGCCGTGGACGTCACCGCCGCGGACGTCACCGGCATTTTCTATCTCTTCAATCACTGGATACCTAACCTTCGACAGGAGAGGACCTACACTGCAAGTGCTGCTGTGACCTCGGTCTGTAAGCGACGATGGCTGCTGCTTCTGGGGAAAGGGCCCCTGCCTTCACTGCACAGGAGTTGGAGAAACTGGTAGACGGGGTCCTCCCCCAGTACACGCTACTCTACGGTCCTCCAGACCAACAGGTTAGTACCAAGGGAGCATGTTGTATGGGCTAGGCCTGGGTGAAGAGGGCTGGTTGGAAGAGGGAAGGGGGCAGAGTTCATAGAACATTAATGCATGTGAATGAATGGGCCACATGGCCAGAGTAGGGAGGGGGCCACTCACAACGACGGTGCAGTTGGTAATGACTGTTCCTCTTTCCTTGTGCATGTCATGTAGGTCAGCGCCCACCAAAAGAGGGACATTTGACGTGCCATCGCCAAGGAGGTCTGGACCCTGGGGGTCCACCAGAGACGGGGCACCCACTGCCGTAAGAGATGGGAGGACATTCGCCGCTGCAGCAAGAAGACAGCGGAGGCTCAGCTGGGGATGGCCTCCCAACGTGGGAGGGGTGCCCGTCGCACCATGACCCCCCTGATGTTCCGGATCCTGGCGGTGGCCTACCCGGAGTTGGATGGGCGCTTGAGGGCATCACAGCAGACACAAGGGGGTGAGTACAACCTCATTCTGCGGCCTTTGCGTGCAGTGGAGGTGTCTGGGTGGGGGAGGAGGGCTGTGGGTGTACCTAGGCCAGGGCGAGTTACGTAGGCAAGGCACCTCCGTAATGTAGGCCATGTGGCACTCTACCCCACCTCAGCAGAGTGCCAAGTCAAGGTATAGTTGCCCCTGTGGCATCCATGTGCGCATATGTCCACCATTGCCATGTAGGCCAGATCCCAGAAATTGCATGTGCAGAGGGCAGGAGCACGGCGTAATGCAGGGGCCAGCTGCGTTTGTCTTGTCCGCCAACGGTAGCGGTATGCCATGCACTAAAACCCTCTTTCTTCTGTCTCCCCCCCTTTTTCTGCTCTCCCTGTCCTTTTGTACATCAGCATTAACAGGCAGAGGTACAGTGGCACCGGAGCACGAGAGAGCTGCATCCCACATGGCCATGGAGGGCCACACCACGGACTCTGAATGCACCAGTGGGACGGAGGGCGAGGGGAGCTTCACGTCGGCAACCGGATCACCAAGCAGCGACACGGACTCGTTCGACGATGTGGGCTCCCTTGTGGTGGTGGCACCATTTGTGCCCCACACCTCTACAGGTACAGCCGCCACCTCCCCTACCAGCACCGCCCTCCCAGCAGCCCCTCAGCGTTCACCCCGTGCCCGCTCACCCAGGAGGGTGGGCATCACCTTCGCCCCATGCACCTCAGGTCCTGCCCCAGTCACCCCTGCTGCCCTCAGTGAGGAGGCCATTGACCTCCTCAGGTCACTCACTGTTGGGCAGTCTACCATTGTGAATGCCATCCAGGGTGTAGAACGAGAGTTGCAACACGGTAATGCATTCCTGGAGGGCATTCATTCTGGTCAGGCTGTCCTTCAGCGAACCCTGCAATCTTTGGCCTCAGCACTGATGGCAGCCATTGTCCCTGTGTCTAGCCTCCCCCCTCCAACTTCCTCCACCCAGACCCAATCTCCTGTACCCAAACCCATCCCAAGCACACTTACAGACCAGCATGCACACAAGTCAACACACCCAAGTAGCTCAAGCAAACATACGCACCACACACACAACAGGCACTCACGCAAGCCTCAGCCACATACAGACACAACAACATCCACTGCCTCCACTGTGTCCCCCTCATCCTCTTCTCCCTCCTCTCTCATCAGTCTTGTCTACACACACACCTGCATGCACCACATCAACTGGCACCATGAATCGCACCAGGACACCCAGCAACACAAGCCGCTCACCTGCACTCACCACCTCCACTTACACGTCCCCTGTGTCCTCTCCCAGTGTGTCTGTGACGCCCCCTCCCAAAGTACCCAAACGCCGGCAATCACTCACCCAACATCCATCCACCTCACGACAGCCTCCAGTACCTGCACCTGCACCCAAAACACCTAAAGTGACACCTCCTACAACCACCTCCTCTTCCTCCACTCCCAGAGCCCCTCCAGCTACCCATCCCAGTGTTCGTCAGAAACTGTCCCTCTATAAAGTTGACCTTTTTGGCCCCACCCTCCTCCAATTCATTAGTCCCGTCGTAGCACCTCAGCCAAAAAGCCTCCAATACCAGTGGTGCCTGTTCAAGGTTTTTGGAGTGCACCGTACACCAGGGCAGGCAGTAGGACCCGGAGCCAAGGCACTGGCAGCCCACCCCCTGTAAAGGCTCTAAAATTGGAGACTGGACGACGGGACCGTGTTAAGACTCCTGGTGGGAAAACAACTGACATGGGTTCCAAGGGGATTGGAGAGTCAGCTGTGACTCCACCAAAGGTGGGTAAGGGCCAGAGGAAGTCTCCCCAGCATGTTGTGAGTGTCACGGCGGAGAAGTGCGCCATCATTTCCGGCGGTCAAGACACAACCGACAGCACTGTCGTTACTGGTCCAGAGATCACCGCCAGAGTCACAGCCCAGGAGGGCCCAAGTATCGTCACTGGTCAGGAGACCACCGCCACCGCCGGAGTCACAGCCCAGAAGGGCCCAAGTATCGTCACTGGTCAGGAGACCACCGCCACCGCCGAAGTCAGTGCCCAGGAGGGCCCAAGTATCGTCACTGGTCCAGAGACCACCGCTGGAGTCACAGCCCAGGAGGGCCCAAGTATTGTCACTGGTCAGGAGACCACCGCCAGAGTCACAGCCCAGGAGGGCCCAAGTATCGTCACTGGTCAGGAGACCACCGCCGGAGTCAGTGCCCTGGAGGGCCCCGGCTGCCACAGCCCCGCTGGGCAATGATGAAACGTCATGCCACACATCAATGTCCAGTGTAGAGAACGTCATGCCACACACCAATGTCCTTATCAGAACCGCCATGTCAAAGCACCGCTGAACAGGGCAAAGACCGCCATGGCAAAGCACCGCTGAACAGGGCAAAGACCGCCATGGCAAAGCACCGCTAAACAGGGCAAAAACCGCCATGGCAAAGCACTGCTGAACAGGGCAAAGACCTCCATGGCAAAGCACCACTGAACAGTCCTGAACTGCCATGGCAAAGCAGCGCTGAACAGTCCTGAACCGCCATGGCAAAGCACCGCTGAACAGGGCAATGCACCGGGTAGGAATGAATGGACCGCCACATCAGGCATCCTTATCCCATGTGCAGCTGGGACAGTGACAGGACACGACCTTTCACGGGGAGACTCATCCAGTCTGGGCACCAGTCCCCCCCAAGACCAGTAGAGACCTGCATCAACTTGAGAGACTGTGGCTTTGCACTCCCCAGGATGGCACAGTGGGCAAACCACCCACTGTAGAGACTTGAGAGACTGTGGCTTTGCACTCCCCAGGATGGCACAGTGGGCAACACACCCACTGTATAGACTTGAGAGACAGTGGCTTAGCACTCCCCAGGATGGCATAAATGGGCATGGAGCCCCGTCGTGGATCTGGCTTTGCAGTCATCCGGCTGAGGTGCACCCCCTTTCCTTCCCCCTGAGGTGCCTGTAGTATTTCTATCTGATGCCCCGGCAGTGTTCTCTCCGATTGTGGTCAGGTATCGTTTGTGGGCCTCGCCCATGCATTTTTGGACTGTTGGTGCACGGACATTGTTATGTACATATCTGCACTACTCTCGTCTTGTATATAATTATGACTGATTTTCAAATATATATCTGTATATTTTTGTATGACATGTATATTGGCACATTACATTGTTTGACCGATTTTCGCTTTGTGTCTTCATTCTTCCGGGGGGATTGTGGGTTGTTACTGTGAGTTTTTGTGAATGCATTGGTGTGTATGTTTTAATATGCGAGGGTGGGGGTGGGGGTGTTTGGTGTGTTTCCTCCTAACTTTTGCCTCCCCCCCCCATGTCGTAGGTGCAGTACTCACCGTTGTCTGCGGCGCCTACGTAGCTGTTGGTCGTGGAGGAGCAGAAAGACAAGGGCAGGGAGTATTTGGAGTTCAGGCTCCATGGATTCCTCGTTCCTCGTGGGATATGTTAAGGTGAGCGTTTTCCCATAGCAAAAGCTGTTTCCGCCGTGTTTTTATCCACGGTGAATCTGCCCCGGAAAAGGTGGCGGATTGGCGGGTTATAATACTGTGGGCGGTACATTGTCTTCCGCCTGTCTGTTGGCGGTGACCGCCGCGCTGCTTGTCTGTACCGCTGTGGCGGGCGAAGTGTTAAAGTGGCTGTCTTTGTTGGCGGTTTCCGCCAGGGTCATAATTCCCTTTTTTTGTCTGCAGGCCTGTTTGCGGTGTTTCCGCTGCTTTAACACCGTCCGCCAGGGTTGTAATGACCCCCATGGTTACTTAACATGCTGACTCTGATTGCACGTTTATTGGGTGTATTCCACTTAAAACTAAAACCTAAATCTGAAGGGCTGTCAACCCTTCTATTACCAAAAGAAGCAAAGACATGCTTTGCATACGCTGAGCCCCACCAACACTTTAGGGATGACTTTAAGATGCAAATTGTTTGCCAGGGCAGAAAAGATATGAATGAAGTGAGTTGGTTGGGATAGTAAAGCTGTAGAAGATCTACAGAATTAGGCAGCACACATTAAAGACCTCACACAAACACCCAACGTAATCCCCCTTTGGTATGCAATGAACATTGCCAAAAAAGTTAAAATAAACTGCTGAGCAGGTAAGCATACAGTCTAGTACAGAAGTGGAAGGGACAAAGATGGCCATAATAACAAAGTGAGGAAGAAATGTTATACAATTAGCAGTATAATGTAAAAAGCTTGGTATTTATGTGAATAGTAAGGTATTCTCCCTGATACTGGAAATAACAAAATTTCTGCTCTTCTCATAAACATAGCAGAAGTAAAATTGATATGATACATCACATCCTGATCTCAGAAGGTTTAAAAAACTGGAAACAAGTTTATATAAGCTGTTATAAAAAGAAACAGACAGAAGTAATGTAAGGGGAATATCATAATTGAAATCCCTTTGTTGATTCCATCAATTATCGATTGAATACAGAATCTGAAATTAGAATATAGATGCCAGTATCCATATATATATATATATATATATATATATATATATGAGGTGGTAAATTCATCAATAGTCTATCAGAGATTGTAACACATGCATGTGTAATTGTAGACACAATATTTTTCCAAATGTGTATTCTTTTTTTCTATTTTAGGATTTCATTGTATTGGCAGGTGCAGTCAGTGTGCTTTCCCTAAGTCTTTTGTTATCAGTCCTTTGGCTTACCTCTTGATAAAGCTGCAGGTATGTGAGTCCATAAGGGGTGAAACACGTGTTGGCTGATCCTCATGTTATGAAGACATTACAGAGGACTTCAAAAATAGCAAAATAAATAAACACACATATCTGCAAAGATATAATGGCACCTATATGTTCATATAGACACTTGAATGACTACAAGGGAATCTTTCTGGATTATAGACTTTTATCCCACCCATTACTTCCACTGCCATGATATGTGTGGATCAGGCCTTTCAGATCTCACTAATGTTTGTATTCCTCAATCAGTTTTTCCTCCCTTTCCCAGTATGTCAGGCCACTGTCAGTTCAGTCTTTTCTCTATCTAACTAATTTCCCTTGGCATGGGGTAAGAATACAGTCAACACAGTCACAATAACGTTTTCTGGCAGCTTGGCAAAAATCAATCAATCAATCAATCATAGGATTTATAAAGCGCACTACGTACCCGTGAGGGTTTCAAGGCGCTGGGGGGTGGGGCGGGGGGAGCTGTTGTTACTGGTCGAAGAGCCAGATCTTGAGGAGTCTTCTGAAGGTGAGTAGGTCTTGAGTCTGTCGCAGGGTGGTGGGGAGGGTGTTCCAGGTTTTGGCGGCGAGGTATGAGAAAGATCTGCCTCTGGAGGTCTTTCTTCGGATGCGGGGGACGACGGCGAGGGCGAGGTTAGTGGAGCGGAGCTGACGGGTGGGGGTGTAGAAGCTGAGTCTGTTGTTTAGGTAGGCTGGTCCGGTGTCGTGGAGCGCTCTGTGAGCGTGGGTAAGAAGCTTGAAAGTGATCCTTTTGTCCACGGGGAGCCAGAGAAGGTTTCTCAGGTGGTGGGAGATGTGGCTGTGGTGGGGTACATTGAGGATCAGCCGGGCGGAGGCGTTTTGGATGCATTAGAGGCGTAGTAGGTCTTTTGCTGGGATGCCTGTGTAGAGTGCGTTGCCGTAGTCCAGCCTGCTGCTGACGAGGGCTTGTGTCACTGTCCTTCTTGTTTCTGTCGGGATCCACTTGTAGATTCTGCGGAGCATGCGGAGTGTGTTGTAGCAGGAGGAGGAGACTGCGTTGACCTGTTTAGACACGGTGAGGGAGAAGTCGAGGATGAAACCCAGGTTGCGTGGTCGGACGGTGTTGGTGGGGTTCCTAGTGCGGTGGGCCACCAGGAGTCGTCCCAGGCGGAGGGGGTGGGTCCGAGGATGAGGACCTCCGTCTTGTCCGAGTTCAGTTTCAGACGGCTGTTTCTCATCCATTCGGCGATGGATTTCATTCCCTCGTGGAGGTTGGTTTTGGCGGTGTGTGGGTCTTTGGTGAGGGAGAGGATGAGCTGGGTGTCGTCGGCGTAGGTGAGAATGTTGAGGTTGTGTTGTTGGGCCACTTGTGCGAGGGGGGCCATGTAGATGTTGAAAAGCGTTGGGCTGAGGGATGAGCCTTGGGGGATGCCGCAGATGATGTCGGTGGCTTCGGAGCGGAAGGGGGGGAGGCGGACTCTCTGGGTTCTGCTGGAGAGTAATGAGACGATCCAGTCGAGGGCTTTTCCTTGAATTCCGGTTTCGTGGAGGCGTGATTTCAGGGTGCGGTGGCAGACTGTGTCGAAGGCAGCAGACAGGTCCAGCAGGATGAGGTCTGATGTTTTGCTGTTGTCCATTTGGCATCTGATGTCGTCTGTGGCGGCGAGAAGGGCGGTTTTGGTGCTGTGGTTTCGTCTGAAGCCGGACTGGGAGGGGTCTAGGATGCCGTTGTCTTCGAGGTGGCTGGTTAGTTGTGTGTTGATGTTTTCAATCACCTTTGCTGGGAAAGGGAGCAGGGAGATGGGTCGGAAGTTCTTGAGGTTGTTGGGATCAGCTTTGGGCTTCTTGAGGAGGGCGCGGATTTCGGCATGTTTCCATTTTTTTCCATTTCCATATCTACTACATCATCAAAGTAGTATTGTTTATCCTACAGTTGGGGACTGCAAGCAATGTCTAGGGTATCACACACTGTAACAATTTCAGAAGTCACATCATGTTGTGTAAAGTGCTGTTTGTGGTGTGCATACTTGGCTTTTATACTGTATTGGGGTTTACAGTTAATTGCTATGAATATAGTATTATGGATGTGTTGCTGAGTCTACACATGTGCATATATATTCAGAATACAAAAGTGCAGATTATACATCTGTGTCAAAGTCTGACATTACTTATACTTCCCTGGTAACTGGACTTCCACCCCATCCACCTCCACTACTATTTTGGGTGTCTCTAAATCTGTCACTCATCTCTTTCTCCTGCTCATCACAGGCCCCAAGGAGCAAGGTATTGCCCCAAATTACAACACTTGTGCCATTCATCTTCGTTATCCCTATTTTTAGAAACTAGCTCAACAATTCTACTTTTCACAGATGATTATTGGCTTTATCACAAATACAGGTGCTGGTTATATACACAATGTAAAGCATAGTTCCATGGTCATCTAATGATGCAAGAACCGATACCACAGAAAATTCAAGATTTTATGAAAATGGCATTAACTAGAATCTTGCATCTTGTTGCGACTGGCTCATTCTTGAACAATTTATGTAATTTCTAAACATTACAACTTAAACTTCTTCCTAGTCCAAACAATTTACAATTATTCAGAGAATCACATGGATATTGATAAGGGATTTGGGGCCAGATGAATCAAAGCTTTTTGCATTCGCAAACAGGGCGAATGCCCATTTGCGAATGCAAAAAGCTGTTTCAGAATGTATCAAAGGCATTCTGAATGCAATTTTAAGGAATCACTAAAATAGCGATTCCTTAAAATTGCGAACCTGTTTAGAGAGTCGCAAATTGCGACTCTCTAAATAAGAAATCGCAAATAAGGATTCCTTATTTGCGATTTCTAATGCACATGTAAGAAGCAATTCCTTAATGCGAATTGAACTTGGTGGTAACCATGTGCAAATTTTAAAAATGCATTTAAAATTCATTTTTAAAATTTGCATGTAAAGCACACATGCCCTTTTGGCATGTGTGCACCTTATATGTTGTAAAAAAATGTTTTGGGGTGCAGCAGAGGGGGCCTTAGGCCCCCAGCACCCTGGACTTTGCATTTCCCAAAATTGCAAATTCCAGTTAGGAATTCGCAATTTGGGACATGCTAAATATTCGCAAATATGGGCCGACAGGCCCATAGATGCGAATGGGGGCTGTATCGCAATGTGCGATTCGGTAAAAGCATTTGCGATTTTTAAGAAATCGCTATTACCGAATCGCAAATTTGATACATTGCATTTTGCGAATCAGAAATAACGATTTCTTTAAAAATCGCTATTTTCGATTCGCAAAATGCATTCTTGATACATCTGGCCCTAGGTCTTTTGAATATCTCAATGTGTCATCAGCGCCTTAAGTTTGGATCTGTCTAGAGGCTGGTGGTCAGTCAAGAAGTCATCACTGGACCATAGTGCTATTTGTGGGTGATAGACCTGTAATCCTTCATTAAGAAAGGGTGCATTATCATAGGAGGATGTGCTGAACATTAAAATCAATTCTTGTATGTACAAGAGACAAACATAAGGAACTAAAAGGAACTAATATTCTCTTAGGGAAGTTTTCATTTAAACTTTGTGTGGCTGCAGTCACTGCAACTTAACTTCTTTGGGACCTATTAAAAAAAGCCTTTTGTGACATCTAAAATAGTACTATAATAGTACTTCTGAAGTACTACATATCGCTGTTCACAAATCTACATGCGGAGACTCCGCCTCCACCTCTCCTGTCTTTCCTTGGTGAAGATTTAGGCTTGGTGGCAAAGATCTCCGATCTCGTGGGTATGTGTTTTAATAGTAGATATTGGCAGGAGATGTGGGAGTGCTGGAAAATGGGTGGGGGTTTATGGAAACTCAAACAGGCATTAGGAAAGGACATCCTCATACAAACACACACAAATAAAAGAGTAACAAAATTGCTATACACAAACTGCACTTCTAAAGTTACTACTGCCCTAGAAGTGTCAAAACAGGTGTATAGATACTCCATCAGAATCCTGGAGTACGTTGAGCACAACATATGGCCACTCACAGGTACAGTTTTATAAAAAGCAGTGGAGGCAGCGAAATAAAATACCATCCCTTAGAAAGGTTAAAAAGTTATTTTGACATTTAAAATATATTTAAATATTTAATTATTTTAAAATGTAATCATGAGATTTATTTTACAAAAATTAAACATTTACACATTTATTACAATACTAAAAATAATTGTAATTAATTAGCATTAATTAGCATATAATGTTTACAAAATGTATTTCATATTAAATAAAAATAAACATTATTGAAAGAGTGGGCTTTTTGGATTCATATTTAAAATATTAAATTAATATGTTTAAATAATAAATTATTTAATACACCTACAATTTGTTAAGTTATATGCTGTGACAACATATTTTATTAGATAATTGTTTGAAATAAGCATTTATATTCTACATTTAAATATTGGTATTTTTGTGTTTTGACAAAACAAACTTCAATATTCTTTCCTATACTTTCCCATAGGCATATCTCCACCACGGAGATTTCAACCTTCATGTGGCAAGTTTCCAGCAAGAAGTTTACACTTGTCGGACTGCCCTAGAGGGCTAACTGGTAGTGTCCAAACGGTTGGTCTGGCAGGTCAGACCGTGGGCATCTTTTTTGGTTGTTTGTGAGTATTGTTTTATGGTTTGGTTAGATGGTTTTTACTGTTATTACCACAAATGTTGCATGCATAACTTACAAACAATAGTTTTCGAAGTATCTATATTCTGTGTCTTTACAAGTTTAAACCTGCCCCAAGTTGCAGAATGCAGACCACTTTATTAGCTACCTCATTTGCTAATGGGAGGCATTTTTATTTAAGTGCCATGACCTATTTTCTGTCCCAGTCCGACTCTGCCTAAGCTACGTGACTCCGTCCCCTGTGGAGACATGAAAATCTACAGTGTGAATTGGTGAATAACCAAAAAGTGTAGATTTACACCTAGGAGTTGAAGTAAATATGCATGTGAGTAAATATACACATGTGTAATTATCTTTTTTTCACCCCTGACTTGCTTTAATTACTGCTACGTCTGTACTACATACAGGACATTAAAACACACCAGTCACCCACTTGTAAAAAGCAATAAATAATTAATGTATTCTTGTTTGCTTAGTAGACTGATTCCAAATACTATGGTATGTACGGGTTATGTGTATGTGACAAATGCATAGGCAAACCTTTTGAAAATTATTGTATTAAATTTGTAGCACTATGGGTTTTTAAACTAAGACAAACCCCGCTAGGAAAACTTGCAAAGGCTAACTACGGTCCTTATTTAGAGTTTGGTGGATAGCATATTCTAGCACAAATGTGACAGATGTCCCGTCTACTTTATTACATGTACATTTTAGCCCATGGCACAACCCAGGTTGGAAGCTGTTAGCGGTGCAACAGTGTTGCCTGTTTCCTAAAATTGCTATACATCCTGCATATGTATATGATATTTTTGTAAACACTTATGTAAGGAACAACCAAGTTTTGAATTCCCATTTTATGGGAAATGCATAATTAATTTTTAGAATCATCGATAGTGTCCAAAATAAAGAGAAATTCAACCTACGTTTTACAATTTTAATGTATTGTTTGGCATTTCTTTTATATAGAACTAGACATATCAGCTGAAGATATGAGCTCTTATCTTCCTCCACAGACAGTATCTTTACATTTGAAATGACAAATGTTCCCAGGTGTTAACACTACCACTTTAACCATATCTTATCAGACAAGCTGTTTCCTTTGCAGAATTCCATATCGTTACAGTGTCTTTCCATCACAGAGGGCAGAAGAATGTCATTGTTATTATAAACAAGTTCTTCTGAGCAAATTCTTGCAGACCTTGACAGCTGATGAACAGATAAGTGTATTTTTACAGCACACGCAGTCTTACAACTTGTTCCGTTCATTACTACCAAGGATATCCGACATATCCGACTTGCATGACAGAATTTTGCATATTCTGTGAGGAATTACTGGTTTTTCATGGAAGGTATCCTCAAGGACACAAGGCATCATTTACAAAGTTTTGGCGCAGGGCAGCTTCGTAAGCCTTTTTGCTGCGCTGCCCTGCTTCAAAACAAAATGGCAGGAATGTGAGGAATCTACAAGTTATAGCGCATTTCTGTCCTTGTCGCCTGAGCTGGCGCACAAATTGCTGCTATGCGCCAATGCAGGCACCCTTGCACCGGGGATAATTGTGTGAAGGAAGGAACACCTTCCTGCAGAAAAACAATCATGAGGGGTGTGTTCTTCTCCATAAAAAGAGGAAAAATGGGGAGAAATAAACCTTGTAAGTCTGGGAATGTGTCAGATTCAAGGGTGTTGTGTGGGAACACCCACAGCAACACACATAGTATGCCTCTATCATGCAGAGTAATGTGTGAAGGGGGCCATATGTACAAGGCCCTGTAAAGCCATGCAAAGTGGCTTTGCGTGGCCTTCCAAATATGGCCCTGCAGCCTGCGCCGCCGGTGCACAAAACAAAGTGATGCACTGGCTCTGCAGGCCACTTGTAAATGAGGCCCTTAGATCCACTAGCAAAGTGGGTATGATGCCAGAGTCATTAAAGACATTGGAGCTTATTCACGGAAAAAGTAGTAAATATCCACGGGTAGATTTACCTAATGTACATGAGCACATTTATGGGGCATTTATGCAAAGAAACTTGGCCGCGCCACGTTGCGTCAGTTCTGAAATGGAGGGATGCACTGCATTTACATAAATATGGTGCATCATTGTGTTTTCCTCTGCGCTGGCATAAAATTAGCTTCCTAGCGGCAACACAACCACCCTTGCTCCATGGTGCAAGGATGGCTGCATTGCATATGAGATTGTTTTTGTGCAGAAAGGTACACCTTCCTGCACAAAAACAATCTTCAAGGTTGATTTGCTCTTTCTATGTGTGTAGCACACATAGAAAGAGCGACAAATGAGTTAAAATGAAAGCATTTCTCCTCGTTGCACCATGCCAATGCCACCCCTGGGTGGTGTTAGATTTTGGCACTGCCACAGAATAACGATGACTTGTAAATCTGGGGCAGCGTCAAATTGCAATGGATGTTGCTGTGGAACACCCATAGCAACACCCATTGCATTCACCTTCCATGCAGAGTGGTACATCTAAAGAGGCTGTATTTACAAGGTGGTGTTTAAAAGACAAAAAGTGGCTTAACGCTGACTTGTAAATACAGCGCAGTGCACAGCACCACTGGAGAGTCATAAAAAGTGATGCTCCGATGGCTCTAGGGGCTTGTAAGTATTCCCCATCATACTTTTCCCTCTTCACCAACAATCCTGGTAGAATACCTAGAAATCTGCACTACCCACTGGTTTTTAGGCCTGCATCTTTTTAAAAAGGTCTCCTATTCCCCCCTGTGTGGGATTCTCCATAGAAAAGAAGTCTGCCAAGAGGGAATGGAGCACACTGTGTAGCACATTTCTCCCATGTAAAACATTTTTCCTAGTAAAAAATGCCCTTCCCTTACATTACCAATAAATCTTAACCTTCCCAACATGAAAGGAGAGGTATGGCAGTCATGTGCTGGAGTCATTTCACAACCCTTTCTAGGGTTTAAATGAAAGGGAGAGGAGTTTGAGAATGCCCATAAACATGAACGTTTTGTGGGCATTCCCAAATTTGCCTTGAAACTCCCACCTTTCATGCCTTGACTGGGCCTTATGCGTGCAAAGATCTCTGCCCTCAAAGCAGTGATCTCTACCCTTGTAAATGAGTTTGCACCTGCCAGGAATCACTTTGTGAGTTTCTGGTATACAGACAGCCCTGGAGCTCTGGCCACCCTGCATTGCAGGGGCTGTGGGTGTTTGTTATGCCACTGGTTCACAGGTACATACAGAGAAATAAAGACATGTGATTTACAGCTCTGTGTGTGCCATAGTCATTAACGGGTAACCAGGCTGTGAAGACGCTACAACTGCCAAAAAAATACAGGATAAGTAACCCAAAGATGAATGTGCTGTCCTGGAGAGTTTGCCACAGTCCAAGTAAACTGCTTGTGCGTGCCACATGTGCCTTTGTCAAAGTACTGAGTTGACAGTTGGCAAATGTGGAGTCAAAGTGCAACTCCAGCTGGTGTGAAGCAGTGGAAAACAAAGAAAGCTTTACTGATAAGTCTACTCATTGTTGATCAAAAAGCTACGACCAAGACCATACTAAAAGGTACCATGCTACCACGCAAAATAAAGTTATACTTTTTTCAAAGCATTAACTCTGAAGGCGGTTACAACCAGGTTTACAAAGCACTGGAAGGCAGAGATCAACAAGGTATGAGAAAATTCAAACTGAAGGGTAGAACCGGAAAAATAAATAACTTACTGAGCCTGCTAACTAGAGTCATCGTGCCACAGCATTCAACAGAGTGGTTCAAGGAGAAGTGCTCCAAACTTTCTATACCAGAAGCAGTTGCTCACCAAATTGCCAATTGGGGCTCAGAACAACTTCATAGGTCTTCAAAGAGCAGAGAGTTGAAGGCAACAGATGGATGTGTGAACTTTTTATGATGGTAGCTAAAAGAGAAGACAAAGTTCCAATTAATGGTAAAGATGATCCTGAGACTCAATTGTCAATAGACTCTCAAGAACATTTGCACAAAAATGATCATCCAACAGCATCTGGGAGCACGCTACTCCTAACATCAGTAAATTCCACACTAGTCTACAATGCTGCTGCCTTTCTGAAGCCACCACCACCTTCCTATACTTTCAAAAGGCAAAATATTGGCGATAGATAGACAGCTTGGATAGAGACAGTTGAAGATTTCATTGATGCACTTGAAGAAACAGAAAACAGAGGAATATTATCAAATATCTCAAACATTTTGCTGGGGATGGTGTGAAAGAGGTCATAAAGAAAATGCAGAGAACTGACAAAGAAGTCACATACTATCAGATAAAAAATGTGTTGAATCCCAAGTTCAATCCAGTACCAAATGTCGACTACGAATGATACGTTTTCAATCAAGAACATCAAAGAGTTGGTGAAACAATCAATGAATTTGTGGAAAGACTCAATACACTCATCAAACACTGTAACTTCAATTAATTTAATGATGAAGAAGCCATGTGACTTAGAGTTATTGATGGATGCTTGTCTGATTCATTCAGCCGAATGCTGAGAGAATCTCTTATTCAGGAGTGAGTACTTATGGCTACCATAGCTGAGGAACATGCTGAGAGACAAGCTGCAGACATTGAGGCTGAAGGTGCCCAAAGGGAGTCAGTCATGAGTATGTAAAGTAATCTGAAGCAAAAGACTGAAGGACACAGGGTGATGTCCACACGTAAAAAGAAGTTTTGTTTTAGATGTGGATTTTCGTGCCTACGCAATGGAAAGTGTCTCGCCATTGGACAGATATACGAAGGCTGTGGGAAAGAGAGCCATTTTGTGTAAAGCAAAGAAAAATTAAGTGCATCACGGATTAAAGACAAAATGGCTACTAGAACGTTTCCGAAGCAAGGTTTGACACACACCCACAAGGCCAAGCAGCAACATCAGTTGAGGCAAATAGATACTAAACGAAGTTGATCGTCATCAAAATTATTATCAAACATTTCTTCCTCCTCAATAATAAGTGAAAGCAAAGAAAGTGATTGTGCTATATTGATGTTTACCTCAGAGAAACGTGCACATGTCGGACTGGCCGTGTGTGAAGGAAAATGTCAGTCAAAGAAAAATCGACATACCAAAGCACCAAAATTATACAAACACTATCCAAAAATTACATTGTACAATACCTTTCATTATCGACAGTGGTGCATCAATAAATATAGTGACTGAATATAATGACAATGAACCATCTCCAATACCAAGTCTTACGCCATTGAAGACCAAAATATACACGTGGGCTGCATCGATGCCCAAAAAGAGACAAGGTTAATTTGTAGCGACAGTGAAACATAAGACAACAAAGGTACCAACACTGATCCATTTGCCTCCAGATACAGTGCCAAGTGCTTGTTTACTAAGTTTCAACATAGCTGCTGATATAGGACTGATTTGTCAGAATTACAACATGAATGCTTATCACAAAATAGTAAGTCGATTCCCCTTGTTCTTTGATGATTTAGGGAAGCTAAAGCCTATAAAAGAAAAACTGCATATTAATGAGGATGTCCGTCCTATTGAGATTTAGACAAATTGCTTTTCATTTACAAGAAGCTGTTAAAAAATAACTTTAATTGTTACTTAAACATGACATTATTGAGAATTTCACTGGTCCAACACCATGGGTTTCCCCCACAGTAGGTATGCCTAAAAAGGACAGTGGGGGAGCTGTAGGTAAATGCATTGACATGCATCAGGCAAACAAAGCAATTGAATGGGAGTGACATCCAGATCCACAAATTCCTGACATGATAACGTAATTGAATGGTGCAAAGGTCCTTTCCCAACTTCATTAAAATAAAGGTTATTATCAGTTGGAACTTGAAGCTGCAAGTATGTTACAACCTTTTCTAAACATGTTGGTTTATTTCAATAAAAAGGCTAAGGACCTCATTACAAGGCTGGTGGGATGACCACCCACCCGCCAGCCGCAAGGAGGGGAGACCGCAGTGGAGATGGCAGTCTCCCCTAGCCCCATATGATGTTTCTGTTGAGCTAACCTGAGGAAACCTCCATAAGTGGAGGTTTCTGCTGGTCATCCCAGCGATAACAATGCAGCAGTGTTGGCATCAGCTTTACATGGAGACGAGGACAATGCTGTCACACAGATGGGGCCTCCGGCACCCTCAGAATGCGTACAGTCTGCACAGTACACAGTGCACATTCCAAATGTACTGGGCAGGGGGTCCCCTGCACTCTGCAAGGGCATCCCTTTGGCCCCAAGCACAGCCTTTCCATGGCAGTTGAACCGAAAAGGCTGGCGAAACGGGGACTTGTGATCAGCACGGCGGTGCTGAATTCAGGACCTCCATGGTTGACCACGACTCCGTCTGCTGCCAGGCCGCCAGAAACCATGTTCCTGGCAGTCACGGCAGTCCCCTGGTGGTCAGACCGCAAGGGGCGTAATGTGGCGGTCGCACTGCCAGGAGTGCAGCTGTCTGTAATAGGCCTTAAGAAAACTGCAGAGGGCCTACTCTGGTCAACACACAAATTAGAAAACAAACGTGCAGAAGTTTATTATACGAGAAAAGTACAGGCCTCAGTTTGAACATAATGGTCAATAAGGAACGCAGGGACAAAAAGGAGAATTAGAAGAGAGGCGAGGTGCTGGGTAAAGCAGTTACGATCCAGCTTAGCACACCACAGATAACGTAGAAGGATTCACACACACACAAGGGAGAGTCTGAGCTACTTTCTGATATCAGGAAAGGAGAAGGGTAAATCATGACAGACTTGAAAGGAAGACACTGCATTAGATGTTTGTGTTTCAAGGATGGCAGAAAGGAGGAGACAGGCTGTAAAACTTCAGAGACTGGTAGACGTGTAGGGAGAACATATTGGTAGAGGTCACAGGGCAGGATCGAAGGACATTGTGTATGTTAGATAATATATACGTAATATATCTGCCATGAATGTATTTTTGTAACAAGCAGTAAGATAGCGTTTAAAGAATTATTGTTTTGTTAATTATAAGTGTTGTGAAGGATGTGGATTTTAAGTGCCCACCAAATGACCGTGTGTAAGAGCTGAGTTGAGTGTGGCTTCAGTTGCTCCCGGCTGTATTTTATTTTGCTTATAAATACTCAATTATTACTAGAATTGTGTCACTTCTTTATGATTGATAACAAATTCAACTACATTTTGGCGAGTGGCAGCCAGGAGCCCACTACTTCCTCAAATCCCTGGACTAGCGACTAAAGGAGACATCGCCTGTGACGCTTGAACAGAATACTGCGCATACCAGGTGAGGATTACATCGGTCTCTTCGAGCGGACAGGCGAGGTTCCAGAGGCTGCTGTCTTAAAGGGTGAGGAGGAGTCTGGCTTCTAACTGTGATAGATGAAAGTGCATAATTCTGTGGTAATTGTAGCATGGGGAAGTAAATGCATGCGGGATTTGTGTGGGTTTGTTGAAATATAATGTTGATGTAGAAATTAAACGTGGTATCCCAGCCAGGTCGGAAGACTAGCTAGTGAGGATTCCCTTTTGTAATAGAAAGGAGACAATGAGCAGTGGTGGATAACCCAGGGGACAGCCCCTGAAAGACACATTAGGTGAATAACCTAGGAGAGTAGCTCCTAGAAGACACTTTAAGTGTATTAGCGGGATCCTAGGAGAGTAGCTCCTAGAAGACACCTTAGGTATATTAGCGGGATCCTAGGAGAGTAGCTCCTAGAAGATACATAGGTGTATTTGTGGATAACCTAGGGAATAGCCCTAGAAGACACACTAGGTGTATTTGTGGATAACCTAGGGAATAGCCCTGGAAGACAAACTAGGTGTATTTGTGGATAACCTAGGGACTAGCCCTGGAAGACACACTAGGTGTATTTGTGGATAACCTAGGGAATAGCCCTGGAAGACACACTAGGTGTGATAGTGGATAACCTAGGAAACAGTTCCTAGAAGGGACAGTTAGTGTCCGCTAGGTAGCCCGGCTAGGTCCGTAGGATGAGAGTAGAGAATGGGTGAGACAGGTAATGTGTAGAAGTCAGACAAGGAGTAGAGGGATGACCAAGTGGTCGGTGTCAAGTGACTTTGTCCGGAGCACAGTCAGACTTTGAGTTGAAAAGGTGAAAAGTGTAATGATGATAATGAAAATATGTGATATTAAAAATGTGTAATGCAAATGATGAAAAGACTGTGATTTTCCATAATCATAGTGGCCAAATAGTAGAGAAAAAAACAAAAGATTCTTGCCAGTGGTCATACAATCTGAAATCAGTGAGGAAGAGAGAGTGCAAGATCTCTGACATATGTTTGATATCCTCGGGGCAAACTTGAAGTGCCCAGGGAGGGGGGAAACGTCAAAATAAATCAAGCCCGAGAAATTAAAATAGAGAATATTAAAATTAGTGGAGATAAATAAAAACTCTCATGAGTCAGACTGATAATTCCCTGTGGCAAGAAGAAGATACCCTCGATTTAGTTTTAACATTTGAATGGGCTCAAGGTCAACCCCCCGTGTCGTTGTGACACGCCTCCTTTTCACTAAATAACACAGGAAGTTATTGTGCTAGAGGATCTCCCAGATGCATTTTTCACAGATTTGTCTGATTCAGGGGTTTTAAATGTAGAAAGGGACATTAGGTTTCTAAGTGCGGTCATAGAGAATGCTAATTCATAATAAGATGTGACATGTATTATGTTAGGCAGTAACCTATTTGGTCCCCTATAAATGCACACACCTGACATTGAAATAGAAGAAGTATTATAGGCTACTGCTATAGGTAAAAAACATGCATAGTAGTATAAGGGACACGAGAAGGAGATAGAAATAAAGAGCCTATAGGTGTATAGTAAGTGGATGTCCCGGGGGAGAAATCATGGATGCTCCCTTGGAACATATGATAAAAACATTTTCGTCTGACAAAAAGAAAATACAGAAATTTTGTAAGCAATGGTACAGAGACACCAAAGACTATGCTCAGCCATGGCCTAAGGAAGGAACATTTGATGAAGACATAATTGAACATACATTGACTCACATTAAATCTAAATATCAGAAGAAAAAGAGAATGAAGAGGGAAGCTATTTTGTTGATATGGCGGGTTTTCTGCGATACAAAGGCAACTATAAAACTGACAGTGTTAGAACGGACAGCGACACAAATACAAAAGATAGATACAGAAGGGGTTCCAGAGGGAACCCCACCATACAGTCTCCATCCTATTTGGCCAGCGGCTGGATACCAGGATCCAGTGCGGGTTGAATTTGAGGAAGGTGAGACAGAGGTGAAGGAGGCGGAGAAATCGCCTTGCTTACTCCCGACAGCTCAGCGGGCAGAGTATGAACAGAGAAGGAAGGAAGGAGCAATATCTAGGGTACAGCTTACTGAAGAACATGCAGAAAGATTGGAGAATGTTCATTCTCTTCGAGGGCAATGGACCACTGGCCAGATTATTCTTAAAGTAGGGGATACGTCTGTGAGTACATTGAGAGCGGCAGCAGGAGTGTGGCTAATGGAAGAAACAGAAAAAGAAGAAAATGTAGAAAGGTTACAATATGATAGATATTCAGAAGAAAGGGGAATGGAAACAGGAGCTGAGGCTACAGTTGAGGACTGGGGTGACGACTCTGATACAGATGAGGGTGCAGTGGGACGAGGCAGTGGCCTATATAACTTTCGACCCCATCCTATACGAAGGTTGCAATTAATAGCGCAAGACTCAGAATAGACAAAGAGGAAGTCAATCTTAAAATCAGCTAAATTAAGGATGACAACTATTGAGACAATAGAGCAGGAAGAAGGGAGGTATTTTTGTTACCCCTTCTCAGATGAATTGGCAGAATGGACTGAAAAAGAGGGGAGAAAACCATGGCCCTGACAGGGGTCATTTCAACCCTATGATTTAGCGATAGCAGAAGATTGTATCCAATAAGGACAGGGTGCCCAGAGTTGGGATTATCCATACATGCAAGAGTGTCTTGCAGTTTGGGAAACGTATGCAGAAGACAAACCGACTGAAGGGATACGCAGCAATAAGCCAGACCGGAGGCTAAGGAGCAGGTTAACAAGTTCCCAGCCTATCACACAATTGCCTCTCTTTTTAAAAGGAGGGCAAGCACTGACATGCATGCCTTGGCCACCAAAGGACAAAGAAAACTTAAATAGAGCACTGCCTCCATTGTCTGAAGGCGCAGGAAAATGGATAGGGAGCAGAATCTAAAAAGTCTACGCCCCAGCATATGCATGGTTATATTAAGATCGAGTAAATAGAATCACTAAAAGAAGAGGATATTAACTCATAAGGTTGGATATACATCATAACGGAGAGAAAGTGGTGCCAGTGCCCCCTGACAGTCCTGACAAGGCCCTGAGTGTTAAGGCCGAAACGCGTCGACATCCTGCTAGTGGAACCAAGGGCTTGGAGTGATAATGAATTGATAAACATAAGTAGTTTAGCACTACATAATACCTTTCCAAAAAACATTTAGGTATTGTACAGCTGGGTGCAAGACCCTTGGTAACCAGATGAGATTAGATCACATTGTGAATTGTGTTAATGTGACTAACTGTAAAAAATCTTGTAGATGGGCACACGTTTTCTCTTAGTTTCTTTCCGATTTTTGTTATGTTTGAGATTATCGGTGTATTGTTTGTAAGAAATGTATGTTGTAAATACGAATGCATTTAGAATTGTATATATTTTCACCATGTTGTTAGAATAAGAGACAAGTTACTCTCCAATGAGTCTGATGCTGTATGTTGTGAATAAATGGAATAAATAAGGGCAAATAATTTACCCCTTGAAACCAAGAGTTAATATTGGTTGTTCGAAATAATCATTGTATTTATCCCTTGCCTGCTAACTGTTGTGAATTTACTCTATTCATGAGAGCAGGACTTCCTCAGGTTACGTTGACAAATACACAGTTTGATGGATCGTCCTTTAATAATGTTCGTCAGCGTGTTTGGGATGCGCTGCGGCGGACATACCCAGACAGACCAGACATTGGAGCCCTTATGGCAGAAAGTATTAAGCCATCTGAGGACATTGCAGAGTTTATTACAAGAATGAAAGAGCGATGGATACAGGAGGTAGGATGTAATTGGGAAAACATTGGAGGAAATGCACTGTTATTTTATAATGTGCTGAAGAAAGGCCTTCCCACGGATCTACAGGCAAATTTAGATGGAGTGGTGGGAATTGAGGCTAAACCGTGGCCATAAATACAGGCGTACATAAAACATTACTTCAAACGAAAGCAAGAGAAGGACAAAGAGAGAACACAGCAGACAGAGAGAGCTACTGCCAAATTAGTGCAACAAAAAGTTAAGAAACTGAGCACTGAAGGAGCGCTTGTGACCGTACCAATAGCGGCTGTCGCAACACCAGTGCAAGGGCAAATACCAGGAAGTCCAGGAGTAAGTGAAATGGGGAGGCAACAAGGAGGTCCAGTAGAACATGGAGCATTGCAGGGAAGAAAACAAGGAGGATTCAGAGGGGCGCCGCCATGCTTCTATTGTGGCAGGTCAGGTCATTTTGTAAGGGAGTGCAGAACTAAAATGATTGATGTGCGTATGCAGGGATGGGCCACTCCGCAAAGACAAGTTGCGATGCCACCGCAGATGAAATGGGAACCACAACAATATAGAAGACAAGAGGGCCCCCAGTCCCTCAAGCTCAGGGGATGGTACCTTAGGGACCACCACAACAACAGGTGCCACAGAGTGCCAGTAACCCCATAAGGGGATAAGTGCAGGGCCAGGTAGGAGGAGTAGTGGTGTAAGGAGGTAATTCCTTTTACGTGCCACCCCAAGTATCTGGTGGGATGCAGACACCCAATTATATACAATGACAAAGCCCACAGGTAACAACTATGTGTCCAATACTATTGGTAACCCACAGATCAGAGGGGGAACCCACTGTGATGGTAGCCACAGAAGGTCGCCCCTATCAGTTTTTAATCAACACCGGGGCCACCAAATCTTGCATAAATGAAGGTACCTTACCACTCTCGTGTAATTCAATGGACACACAAGGGTTCTCTGGGGCTGTCAGACGGGTTCCTTTTACTCATTCAGCAAACATGACTGTGGGTGATACACAAATTGATGGGCCATTGTAATACTCTCCTGAGTAACCTGTCAATCTTTTGGGGAGAGATTTAATGAGTAAATTAAACAGGATTATTTCATTTTTGAAAGATGGAACAATTGTGTGTTATACGCCTGGTATTACGCAAGGTAGGATATTGTCTCTCCTTTCTCATGAAGAATCTAGACAGCAAGTCAGAGCACTGCCAGTAGACACAGGGGCTTTTTCTGCGGGGCATATATGCTCTGATAGTGCATACCCCAGCGCTGCAGGGGGAAACAGTGCAGTTACCAAAAGAATTAGTGTTTCGGTCATGCAAACCCATAGAGCCAATGGTAGAATGAGAAATGATGCTGAATATATCAGCTCTTGAATTAAGGCCAACATATGCTGTGCTTATTGCATTTGACAAAGGACAGGGAATGTGGGCATCAATAGTGTTCACAGATCCTGGGGTCAAACTGAGAGATATCTCAGATGAGGAATTGTTCAGTGAACACCCCGTAATTGGAACAGTTGTGTTTGAAATGGACATTTCTCTTAGAACGCAGGTGCAGTACAGAACCGTGTCAAACAATGTACCAGACATAACAGTGAAAGAAAGAGATTTGGCTAAGGTACTGGAAGTGTTATGGACAAAAGGACCACATGATGTGGGATTGATTAAAAGAGCTGAGCCTGTTAAGATTACACTGAAACCTGGAGCTATATTGCCCAGGATACGCCAGTACCAGCTGTCCAAATAAGCAGAGGAAGGTATTTTACCTACTATTCAGGCTCTACTAGAGCAAGGGGTGATATATGAAAGACCGACACCCTGTAATACACCAATTTTTTGCTAAGGGGGAACTTGGAGAAGGATTCAAGATTTACGCTCTCTGAATTATATTGTCATTCCAGAATTTCCTGTAGCACCTGATCCTTCGGTTATATTGACAAATATTCCTAAAGAGGCTACGTTCTTCTCTGTAATCGATTTGAAAAATGCGTTTTTCAGTATTCCATTGCATATTGATAGCCAATATTTGACTGGATTTACGTTTAAAAACAGTCAGTACTGCCATAGTAGGCTTCCTCAAGGATTTTGTGAATCCCCAAGTATTTTTAATCGAACAGTTAAAAAGGATTTAGCAAGCATTCAATGTAAAAGTACACTTTTACAATATGTGGATCACATTTTGGTTTGTAGTGCTGCTGAGGAGATATGCCGAAAGGATACTGTTGGTCTTTTCTGCACGCTTGCAAACAAAGGCTACAAGGTGGATAAAAATAAGTTACAGTACATGCAAAAAGAGGTTCATTATTTGGGACAACTAATATCTAAAGATGGACGAAAAGTGACACCTGACAGAGTGGAAAGTATAAAAAACATGCCCAAGCCCACGACTACCAAACAGATGCAGCAGTTTCTGGGACTCTGCAATTATGTGAGACAGTGGGTGTTTGATTATGCTACATTGACAGCACCCCTTCTCATCATGTTAAAAGAATCCCATGCGACTGCAAATAAAATACAGAGAATGGAGAGATGGCATTCCAAGAGCAAAGGAAAGCGATTATGAACGCCACAGTGTTAGGTACACCTGCTTACAAGAAACAATTCTACTTTTTTTGTCATTGTAATAGAATGACTATGACTGCAGTATTAACTCAGAAAACATCTATGGGGCATAAGCCAATTGCCTACTACAGTGGTCTGCTGGATCCTATCATGAAGGGCCATTATCCATGTGAGCAAGCCCTGGCTACAGCAGCGTTTGCGGTCCAGAAAAGCACTACTATCGTGATGGGATCACCTTTAACACTGTGGGGGTCATTCCGACCCTGGCGGTCCATGACCGCCATGGCGGAGGGCGGCGGAAGCACCGCCAACAGGCTGGCGGTGCTTCCTGGGCTATTCTGACCGCGGCGGTAAAGCCGCGGTCAGAAAAGGGGAACCGGCGGTTTCACGCCGGTTTTCCCCTGGCCCAGGGAATCCGCCATGGCGGCGCTGCTTGCAGCACCGCCATGGGGATTCCGACCCCCTTCCCGCCAGCCTGTTTCTGGCGGTGTCCACCGCCAGAACCAGGATGGCGGGAACGGGTGCCGTGGGGCCCCTGGGGGCCCCTGCACTGCCCATGCCACTGGCATGGGCAGAGCAGGGGCCCCCTAACAGGGCCCCACAAAGATTTTCACTGTCTGCTTTGCAGACAGTGAAAATCGCGACGGGTGCCACTGCACCCGTCGCACCCCTGCAACTCCACCGGCTCCATTCGGAGCCGGCTTCCTCGTTGCAGGGGCTTTCCCGCTGGGCCGGCGGACGGCCTTTTGGCGGTCGCCCGCCGGCCCAGCGGGAAAGTTGGAATGACCGCCGTGGTCTTTTGACCGCGGTGCGGTCATTCGGCGGTAACCGCATGTCGGGCGGCGACTGCCGCCCGCCGCGGTCAGAATGACCGCCTGCATGTAGAGCATGCAGTATTTGCTATTTTGCAAAAAAGTAAACGCACTCTTACGACTCAGAGAGTGTCTGGGTATGAAGTAATACTTTCCATACCCTCCTTACAGGTGGTTAGATGTCATACAGTTAATCCAGCGACATTCTTTGCGCACCCAGTTACTGACGATGAGCAAGTACATGACTGTGCCAATTATGCACCAGAAGAAGGGGATAAGGTGAGAGAAGATCCCATCCCAGGGAGCATGTTGCTCTTTGTGGATGGATCATCATTCATAGACCAGGAAACAGGGATTAGGCATTCAGGAGCAGCAGTTGTACAAGCTGAACATCAAGGGTCGTCTGACACAACGCAGATAGTGAGTCAAGTACCATCACCCTCTCATTTTTTAGTGCAAGCTGCAGAATTAGCGGCTATTATAGAAGCGTTACAACATGCGGAGGGACTAGACATTACAATCTATTCAGATTCAGCATATGTTATCACTACTGTGCATTCAAGCATCCACAGGTGGGAAAGGAGAGTATTTTTTAAATCTGATGGGTTCCCAGTGATGCAAAGAGATTTAACGTGGAAGTAATAAAATGTGCAGCCCATACAAATAAGCAAGACCTCGTCTCCAGGGCTAATGCTCTGGCAGGCTGGGCAGCTACAGAGGCAGCTAAGACATCTCCAAATTATATTGATACAGAAGAGAGTAGATTGGAAATGATAAGTAGACAACAGAATGATATTGACTTACCACCCTCGTACATTGAGACAGCACAATTACATTTACGTGAGTTGCAGGAACAGGCACCAACACATGAAAGGGAGTTATGGGAACAGCGAGGATGTATACAATCACCCAGAGATTTTATCTATAGAAAGGAAAGCACTGGGAAACCTGTAATGCCCAATGTAAGTTTTGTTGCACCCAGCGCTGAAACCATTGCATATTCCTGCGCATACTGCCAAATAATATCTTCTAGCTACGTTGCAGGTAGATTGGTTCATCCCACAATTGTCGGAGATGATTACAGTGTATATTGCTGACTGTGCAGTATGCCAACAGTACAGCCCAAGAACTACATTAAAAATCATTACATCAACAATTCCCTGTTCGACAGGTCCATTTAAAAATCTACATTTAGATTTTGTTGACTTGATTTATAGATGTAACAATTATAGGCATCTAATAGTTGTGGTCTGCCCTTTTTCAAGGTGGATCGAGGCAGGACCATGTGCACATAATGATGCTAAAGCAGCAGCTAATTTTTTGATAAGAGAAGTAATACCAAGATGGGGAATAGCAGAAACAATTCGATCAGATAATGGCAGCCATTTTGTAAATGTCCTTTTTCAAAATATTTGTATCTCTCTGGGGATGAAGCATAAACTGTCATCTGTCTATCATCCCCAAAGTAATGGAGTAATGGAAAGCTTCAATGGTTTATTGAAAAATAAAATAAGTAAACTGTGTGCTACTTTGCATAAAAATTGGTTCCACTGTCTTCCATTGGCCTTGTACGCTCTGAGAAATACACCAGAAAGTGACCACCACCTCACACCGCATCAGATAGTGACAGGATGCCTTATGCCAACTCCGTTGACAATAGCAAGGCAAAGGACAGATGGGCATAAAACTGCTGAAGTGTTGGGGGAGGAAATGAGTGGGTATTTGTCTCAATTGTTGAAATCTGCTGAGTTCTTCTCTAAACAGGTAAATCAGTAGCAGAAGTGCACCACCACAGCCCAGCAGATTAGTCCAATTCCGGGAGGGATAGCGAGTTTTTATTCAAAATTTTGTAAGACGATGGAAGGACAAATTCGAGGGGCCTTATCTGGTCCCTCAGAGCCCCCCCACTGCAGTGAAAGTGGAGGGCAGGAAACCATGCATATATTTGTCGGACATTCGACTGGCTCCTACTTTGTTTCAAGCGTCACCATTGGCACAGGAACCTTTGCAGGAAAACGAGCCAGTGGAGAAATAACAGTGTACTTTTTCAAAGAGCGAGTGGAGCATCATATTAGCTCAGCTAACAGACTTTTTTGGATAATTTTTTGTATTTGTCTTTTTAAGTTTTTTCTTATTTACTGCTGGTTTGCAATGGTATTCTAGTCCATGTATAGAATCATGCTTAAAGATGACATATTCTAAAAGAAATGTGTGTACAAATAGATCTCATGTTATACGTGATAGATTAACTGAAATAATTAGTATCAACACATGATGGAAATAGGTATGCAAAGTACTAATGAGCCATGTTTAGTATGTTCTTTGATTCCACATGCTAGTGATTCAGATAGATTGCATTCATCTAAAGAAGTCTCATCTAATGTTACACAGTGTCTTCTCCATCTTTTCCTATGTAGAATGAGGGCTCGGTTGCAACCTTCACAAGTGCAGCAGGGAACATTCTTAGTAAACATCACACAATGTGAAAGAGGACTAGCTGACATAACAAACGTTCTGACTGACCGTAAGGATATAGAGACAAAAATAGAAGCAATGTCAAGGACAGGAGCTCTAAGGTACAAGGGAGATGGAAGGAAAGCTAGAATAATAGGACAAGGATTTTTAGGGGTATCACAATCTACTCTTTTATACAGAGATTATATAGCCACACCTAGGCCCTATGACTTTCAAGAGAGACCTTATCTTAGGGTAAATGGGTCAGTATATGTCCATGGTCAATGGCACCATGGTGCAGTATTTGGATGGAGAGCTCTCTCCTTATGGGAGAACAGTGGGAAAAGCATTAATATACAACAAGATTGCCAGGCAATATGGAATGAATATGGAATGAAAATATACAAAGTTTAACCTGGGTAGAAACACCTACAAGTCTTTGAGTGGGTCGCCAAGTGTTTTCTCCTTATGTTTTAAGGGTAATGGAACAAGTTCAGTAGGGACAATTGTTAATTGTATCATCACAAGATATAATGATGACATGCAATGGGGCACCTCCGGTCTAATGGACAATTATTGGCAATGTGGAGAATGGCTATATACGTGACTTCCCGCTGGATGGAATGGTCTCTGTTCTTTAGTCACTGTGCACACCCATTCCTCAGTAATTCCAGGAGTGGATGTTTCAAAGTTACATGAGCATCCTATGAGCCGTCCACCAACTTTGTTACACCATCATCGAAGGAGAAGAGCTGCTGAATATTTTGGCACTACAAATGGGCAAATATTCCACAGGAATATCGACTGTTCAACAATGCCCAGTTGTTTTTTGGAAGCATTCTCCCATTCATTCAGGCCAAAGCCACTGCTTGCTGGTTGCAAATAACTTGTTGGGAACTGATGAAAGCCATCAATGCAACAGAAGATGGTTTCAATGCAATCAAAGAAGCACTGCGGGCAGTGTGAGTGATGCTTGCGAGTGATGCTTATGCAACATAGATATGTGTTAGACTTAATGACGGCAATGGAGGGTGGGGTCTGTGCCAAAATCGGTACTGCGTGTTGCACATATGTGCCGGCTAATGATGCGGACAGTGGAACGATAACAGATGCTATACAGACTTTGCACAATCTACAGAAGAACATGGTAGAAGAGGGGGTGCCTCCAATGAGTGGTTCCCAGGGTTGTTTTCGTGGATGCCGGCCTGGTTACCTGAGTTGTTTAAAGGACTTTTTCCAATTCCTATGATGATCCTTTTAATGTATTGCCTAGTTCATGTTATTAAATTATTTGATGCGGGTGTAATCAATTGGGGGCAAAATGGCGCTCAGAGCTAACAAGGTATATATCAGTTAGTAACCCAACACTTGCACGGTGCACCCTTGACGGACCTCACCCCTCAGTCCTAACTGTAAGGAAGCCTTACAGTGCCTTACAGTATATGAATACTACACAACAAGAGGCACTCAGAAATTTGTTTTACAAATAATCAAATTGATGCAAAAACATCCGACAAGTCATTGTCAATAACCCAAAATAATGTCTCATATATTTCTAAAATGAAATGCAAAGAAATAACAGATACAGATAAATTATAATTAACAGTGTCAGTATCCTGTGATAAAATATCAATGTCCATTGAGTTTATTCAGGGTAGTCATATGATATGTCCATCCAGTCCATATTCATGTATCCGCAATATTTAGAAAATGTTTTATTAGATTTGATCCTGTTGCCGCAGTCTGTATTATTTAATTTGATCCTGTTACCGCAGCCAAACTGATCCTGTTACCGCAGCCAACACGTGTTTCGTCCGGGGATTACCCCGTTCACTTAATCAGGGCTGCAAGTTGCATCATAATAAACATTTGATGAGTATAAATACACATATCAGGTATCCAATTAGAGATATAGACCGATCACCAATTCACCAATGGGGGAGATGGAAAATAATGAGTTGAACGATGAAGCAGGCGTAATAAGGCGTGTTAGTTATGTGCATCGTAACACACGATTTTTTTCTTCAGATAGAGATGATGTAAATTTGTGATATTAAAACACACATGTGTAAAATGCTAAGCAGATGAACGCACGTGAATCCCTGAAAAAGCATCCAGAATCCCTAGGTGCTGCGTTCCAGTCATAATGTGAAATCTTGTACAGTTGGATACTAAAATTCACCTAAACGATAGTCAGCCAGAAACATAACTACCTGAATACTATATGTGTCGTTATATGAAGGGAACTCCAAGTATAAAGAGTGCAAATCGTTGTTAATTATAATTTATCTGTATCTGTTATTTCTTTGCATTTCATTTTAGAAATATATGAGACATTATTTTGGGTTATTCACAATGACTTGTCGGATGTTTTTGCATCAATTTGATTATTTGTAAAACAAATTTCTGAGTGCCTCTTGTTGTGTAGTTCATGTTATTGTAGGATGTTGCAAATCAGGTAGTCAGAAGTTGGGGGGGATGTTTACTAATAGATTAGGTAGTAAGGAGTGGAAGGAGAAGCAAAATGCCTACACCGAGATGGGTACATTGGGTAGGAAAGGTGAGCAAGTAGTTAAAAATTCAACTAGAGGGGGGAATATAAGAGGCCTTAAGAAAACTGCAGAGGGCCTACTCTGGTCAACACACGAATTAGAAAACAAACGTGCGGAAGTCTATATTATACAAGAACAGTACAGGCCTCGGTTTGAACATAATGGTCAATAAGGAACGCAGGGACAGAAAGGAGAATGAGAAGAGAGGCCAGGTGCAAGGTAAAGCAGTTACGATCCAGCTTAGCATGCCACAGATAACTTAGAAGGACTCACACACACACAAGGGAGAGTCTGAGCTACTTTCTGATATCAGGAAAGGAGAAGGGTAAATCATGACAGACTTGAAAGGGAGACATGGCGTTAGATGTTTGTGGTTCAAGGCTGTCAGAAAGGAGGAAACAGGCCGTAAAACTTCAGGGACTGGTAGACATTTAGGGAGAACATATTGGTAGAGGTCACAGGGCAGGATCGAAGGACATTGTGTATGTTAGATAATATGTACGTAATAGATCTGCCAGGAATGTATTTTTGTAACAAGCAGTCAGATAGCGTTTAAATAATTATTTTTTTGTTAATTAGAAGTGTTGTGAAGGAGGTGGATTTTAAGTGCCCACCAAGTGATAAAAATGACCGTGTGTAAGAGCTGAGCTTAGTGTGGCTTCAGTTGTAGAACTGTGCTGTACTCCCGGCCGTATTTTATTTTGCTTATAAATACTCAATTATTACTAGAATTGTGTCACATCTTTATTATTGATAAGAAATTCAACTACAGGTCCAACCGTTACCACAAGTCTGGTGGTCCTTTGACCACCAGACTCATAATGAGGCCCTAAGTTTTGTTGTGTCATCGGACGCAGAACATTTCCAAGACTTCATTCGACATATCATACAGCCTGTTGTGAATGCACTCAATTATAGCGATTAGCTTTCAGAGCTACTCAAAAGGAGCACAACACAGCTCTCACAGAAGTAGGTTGTTTACTCAATGATGGAGGTTTGACTTTGAAAGCTGATGAGTGTGAGTTCAACAAGACAAAGCTAACATTCTTTAGCTATATCTTTGCTGTTAGGCTATGACACTTGATCCTGCAAAAGTACAAGTGCTGACAAATGCTGATCCCCCACAAGATTTTTCAATGGTACGTTCTTTTCTTGGCATGGCTAGTTACTGTTCAAGATGCATGCAAGATTTTGCCGCTGTTAGTGCTCCATTACAAGAGTTGATGAAGAAAAATGTTTCTTTTCAGCGGTCATCAGAATGTAAAGCAGTTTCAAGAGAATCAGACACTCCATTGAAAAAGCTACTGAAATGGCATACTTCAATCCAAAGCGTTATACTGAGGTTGTGGTTGACACTAGCCTGGTAGGGTTAGGTGCTATCCTTGCACAGCATACTGGACGACCAATGCTCAATGGCATATTGTTGCCTGTGGTAGTAGAAGTTTGTGCTGAATAAAATGTGCTTACTCACAACCTGAGAAAGAAAGCTTGGCTGTGGTGTGGGCTTTCCATGTATTCCTGTACAGAAAGCCTTAATAGTGACATGCTGAATTTAAAAGACATAAATACACATCAGTCGTGGAACAAACACACTCAACCTCTCAACAATCATGGTGCAGATCACAAATACAAAAATGTCAAAGATGAGTTGTCCACAACTCAGGAAGGAGTTATACTGTGAGGGCAGATAATCCTAATTCCAGAAAGTCTGCGAAAGAAAGTAATTGAAGTGGCTCATGAAAGACATCAAGGTATCATACTTAGATGAAAGAGCTTAAAAGAAACTCAAGGCCTGACTTATGTGCACCTGCCTTTCTACCAATGTTACTCAACATATTTTGAACATGTCAGAACTCACCAAACTTCCCAAACATGCATGGGAGAGAATGGCCATCAATTTGTTTGGTCCACTTGACACTGGATATCATTGAATGGTGACTGTGGCTGAATACTCACATTTCCCACTGGCTGAAGTTCTCTTATCAAAGACTCGTGAAAAAGTCATTGAAAAACTTGATGGCATCTTTGCGACCTGGGGTATCCCCGCCATTGTGAAGTCTGACAAAGGCTCACCTTTTAACTGTAAAGAATTTAACCAGTTTTTGGAGCATCTAAACATATAGCATCAAAAAAGTACCCCTTTGTGGCCACAGGCTAATAGACTTGTTGAGCTTTATATGAGTAGGATAAACAAAGCAGTGCAGTGTGAAACTCTTGAAAGCAGTACTAAATTCTACTTTACAAACTTAACTCTAACACCCCACTTGACCACAGGGAAAAATCCTGCAACTTTACTGTTCGGGAGAGCATTGGCAAGCAGGTTACCTCAATGGACCAGCAAGAGAGACCAAATTGAGAATATGATTCATAGAGTGGACTTGGATAGCAAGCAAATTACATCTTGTTTAGCAAAGGAGGTTTAGTGATCAATGGACAGATGCATTAAAGAAAATGTGATGACCCCCTATGAAGCTGAACCTTTCCTAGTAGTGTCTACCAAGGAACGCATGGGACTGCCAAGTGCCCTGGGAAGTCTGTTATCAGAGACTCTGCTCACTTTAGGCCTGTGTTTCATTGGTCTACAACTCAAAATGGTGAAAGGGAAACTGACTCTGAAGCCTCAGTGACGGCTACCACCTCTCTACCATCCCTAGCAAACGCCAACACTGAAAACGACAGCTTACAGCTTCCAATAACCAGATTGGGTCTTATGATCAAAGCGCCAGGAAGATTGATCAAAGAGCTGCATTTGAACATGTATATATAAATATATATATATATATATATTTATATATACATATATATCTACTGATTTATAAAAAAAAAAAATTAATTTTACACTGGGGATATGTAGTTTCTTGCATGCCAAACGGACTCCATAGCAATGGGATGTAAGCTCTGGAATTCAATGTAGTGAAAGCTTGCTTTACAATGTTGGAGTTTACCGGTACATGCAGAGGAATGAAGACATGCGATTTACAGATCTGTGTGTGCTGTAGTCATTGGCGGGTAGCCTGGCTGGGACTAGTAGCTACGCTTCTCATGTAGCATCACGCAACTGAGATGAGCACAGGTGACCACTGGGCTGTCCTACTGTGACACAGATTACCTGAGAAGCACACATGAAGTTTTAAGAAACCAATGTGTCAACATTTGCAATTGCTTTATGGAGACAAACACTGCAGGACCAACCTGCAGGCTTTAATATGTCCACATCAGAGAAATTAAAACAACATTGTCATGAAAATAAGTGAAAAGGCAAGACCTGTGGTGTATGTGGATAGAAAGATTGAAGTAATATGGGTTGAAATACATAAGGGGCCATATTTATACTTTTTGACGCAAAACAGCGCTAACGCAGTTTTGCGTCAAAAAAATTTGCGCCGGCTAACGCCATTCTGAAGCACCATGCGGGCGCCGTATTTAATCAATAACGTTAGCCGGCGTTAGCTGCCGGCGCTGCCTGGTGTGCGTGGAAAAAAACGACGTACAACAGGCAGCGCCGGCGTAGGGGGATATGGAGCTTGGGCGCCAAAAAATGGGGCAAATCAGGTTGAGGCAAATTTTTCGCCTCAACCCGATTTGAGCCATTCTTTCCGTCTCCCAACCCCCATAGAAATGACTCCTGTCTTAGCAAAGACAGGAGTCATGCCCCCTTGCCCAATGGCCATGCTCAGGGGACTTCTGTCCCCTGGGCATGGTCATTGGGCATAGTGGCATGTAGGGGGGCACAAATCAGGCCCCGCTATGCCACAAATAAAAAAAATAATAATACTTACCGGAACTTACCTTAATGTCCCTGGGATGGGTCCCTCCAGCCTTGGGTGTCATCCTGGGGTGGGCAAGGGTGACAGGGGGTGTCCCTGGGGGCATGGGAGGGCACCTCTGGGCTCCTACCGAGCCCACAGGTCCCTTAATGCCTGCCTTGTCCAGGCGCTAAAAAACGGCGCAAAAGCGGCCGTACGTCATTTTTTTTGATCCGCCCACTCCCGGGCGTGAATTTTGCCCGGGAGTGTAAATACGGCGCACATGCCTCGGAGTCAATTTTTTAGACGGGAACTCCTACCTTGCATATCATTAACGCAAAGTAGGTGTCCACGCTTAAAAATGACGCAAACTCCATGGACTTTGGCGCTAGACGCGTCTAACGCCAAAGTATAAATATGGAGTTAGTTTTGCGTCGGAATTGCGTAAAAAAAAATGATGCAATTCCGGCGCAAACAGAGTATAAATATGCCACAAGGTGTTCAGTGCAACTGTACACAGGAGCACCATCAGTGAGTGACATGAGATGGAATTTCATTGCTCGGAGATACAATACCATGTTAACCGGTGCTTGAAGCAAGAAAAAGAGCTGTGAAGAGTGTCTTGGTCATCAATATAGAGTACACAAATGTGTCAAGGATCAAGGACATGGTAAATGAAGCGCACATGCGGAGGAAGCCCTTTAGCTCTAGTCTTGTATCCGTGGGGGAAACAGTTCTTGACAATATGGCAAACAAAAGTGTTAGAAATTGGGTCTTTGGTTGACAGTCAGGTTACACCCTGTTCAAGCAAGGACCCTCACTCTAGTCAGGGTAAAAGAGAATCACCCTCAGAAAACCCCTGCTTACCCCCTTGGTAGCTTGGCAGAGCAGTAGGCTTAACTTCAGAGTGCTAGGTGTAAAGTATTTGTACCAACACACACAGTAACTTGTTGAAAACAATACAAAATGACACAAAACCAGTTTAGAAAAATAGGAAATATTTATCTAAACAAAACAAGACCAACACGACAAAAATCCACAATACACAAGTCAAGTTATCAATAAAAATGCAAAAAGAGTCTTTAAGTAGTTTTAAACACACTTTAGCTCTGCTACCGTGAAAATGTACCTGGTGCGCGTCAAAAATAACCCCGCATGGGCGGGTGTGCGTAAAAAATAACCCAGCACATGCGGGTGTGCGTCAAAAATAACTCTGCATGGCGGTACGTGAGTCGGAAATCCAGCCGCACGATGATCTGAAATCCCCGCAGCGCAGATTGTGATATCCCACCCTCTGTCAGCAAAGCTGCGCGTCGTTTCTCCTGCTCCGTGCGTCGATTCTTCGGTCGCGTTTCCTGCGACCATTGTTTTCTCAGCTGTGGAGCCGGTGGCGCGTCGTTTTTTCAGCCGCAGATCGGAGTCGCGTCAATCTTTTCCCCGCACGACGCCCTGTGCGTGGATTCCCTTGTCTTTAGGCTGCCAGCTTCTCCTTTCAGGGTCCCAGGAACTGGATGGGCACCACAGGGCAGAGTAGGAGTCTCTCCAGAGATTCCAGGTGCCGGCAGAGAGAAGTCTTTGCTGTCCCTGAGACTTCAAACAACAGGAGGCAAGCTCTAGATCAAGCCCTTGGAGATTTCTTCTCAAGATGGAAGGCACACCAAGTCCAGTCTTTGTCCTCTTGCACACGTAGAAGCACCAACTGTAGGATAGCTCCACAAAGCACAGTCACAGGCAGGGCAGCTTTTCTTTCTCAACTCTTCAGCTCTTCTCCAGGTAGAGGTTCCTCTTGGTTTCCTGACGTGATCTAAAGTTTGTAGTTTTGGGTGCCCTTCTTATACCCATTTTGCCCTTTGAAGTAGGCTTACTTCAAAGAAAAGTCTCTCTTGCTTGTGAAATTCTGCCTTGCCCAGGCCAGGCCCCAGACAAACACCCTTGGGGTTGGAGACTGCAATTTTGTGAGGGCAGGCACAGCCCTTTCAGGTGTGAGTGACCACTCCTCCCCTCCCTCCTAGCACAGATGGCTCATCAGGATATGCAGGCTACACCCCAGCTCCCTTTGTGTCACTGTCTAGAGAGAGGTGCAAACAGCCCAACTGTCAAACTGACCCAGACAGGGAATCCACAACCAGGCAGAGTCACAGAATGGTTTAAGCAAGAAAATGCTCACTTTCTAATATTGGCATTTTCAAACATACAATCTTAAAATCAACTTTACTAAAAGTTGTATTTTTAAATTGTGAGCTCAGAGACCCCACACTCCACATGTCTATCTGCTTCCAAAGGGAATCTACACTTTAATCAGATTTAAAGCCAGCCCCCATGTTAACCTATGAGCGGGATAGGCCTTGCAACAGAGAAAAACAAATTTAGCAGTATTTCACTGTTAGGACATATAAAACACATTAGTGTATGTCCTACCTTAAACATACACTGCACCCCGCCCACGGGGCTACCTAGGGCCTAACTTAGGCGTGTCTTACATGTAAGACAAGGGAAGGTTTAGGCCTGGCAAGTGGATGCACTTGCCAAGTAGAATTGGCAGTTTAAAACTGCACACACAGACACTGCAGTGACAGGTCTGAGCCATGTTTACCGAGCTACTATTGTGGGTGGCACAACCAGTGCTGCAGGTCCACAAGTAGCATTTGATTTACAGGTCCTGAGCATCTCTAGTGCACTGTACTAGGGACTTGGCAGTAAATCAAATATGCCAATTATGGATGAACCAATTACATGCACATTTTGTATAGGAGCACTTGCACTTTAGCACTAGTTAGCTGTGGTAAAGTGCCCAGAGTAACAAAAAACAGAAAAAACAGAGTCCACCACACATCAACAACCTGGGAAACAGAGGCAAAAAGTTAAGGGAGACCACGCCAAGGATGAAAAGTCTAACACATGGTGACTTTGGTTCATACCTAATTGGCTTATTTAATCTACTTGTAAGACCCCAGTAAAGTGCAGTGCCTGTGCCCAGGGCCTGTAGAATTAAATGCTACTAGTTTGCCTGCAGCACTGATTGTTCCACCCACATAAGTAGCCTCTTAACCATGACTCAGGCCTGCCATTGCAAGGCCTGTGTGCAGTTTCACAGCCTCTTCGACTTGGCATTTAAAAGTACTTGCCAATCCTTAAACTCTCCTTTTTCTACATATAAGTCCCCCCAAAGGTAGGTCCTCAGTACCCCATAGGGCAAAGTGTTATGTAGCTAAAAGCAGGACATGTACCTGTGCAGTTTACATGTACTGGCAGTGTAAAACTCCTAAATTCATTTTTACTCTATTGTGAGGCCTGCTCCTTTCATAGGCTAACATTAGGGCTACCCTCATATACTGTTTGAGTGGTAGATTCAGGTCATATTTAGTATGGCCAGAATGGTAATACAAAATCATGTTGACTGGTGAAGCTGGATTTAATATTACTATTTTAGAAAGCCCACATTTAGAAAGTGAGCATTTCCCTGCACTTAAATCCTTCTGTGCCTTACAATCCACGTCTGGCTAGGTTCAGTTGACAACTCCCTTGTGTATTCACTCAGACAACCCCAAACACAGAATGCTCAGTCACACTTGCATACATCTGCATATTGATTGGGTCTTCCTGGGCTGGGAGGGTGGAGGGCCTGACGTTTACATGTCAAAGGACAGTAGCCTGCCCTCACACAAAGAACTGCCACACCCCCTACTGGGACCCTGGCAGACAGGATGGAACTGAAAGGGGACCTTGTGCACTTCTAAGCCACTCTTTGATGTCTCCCCCACTTGAAAGGCACATTTGGGTATTTAAGCAGGGTCTTTGACCCTACCAACTCAGACACTTCCTGGAGAAGAAACCCTGAAACAGAACCTGCAACCTGCCAAGAAGAACTGCCTGGCTTCCCAAAGGACTCACCTGGACTCCTTTCTGAGAAGGACTGCTGCCTTGCTGTTGCCCTGCTGCCTTGTTGCTCTCTGGCTGTGCTGAGATGTGCTCTCCAAGGGCTTGAATAGAGCTTGCCTCCTGTTCCCTGAAGTCTCAGGACCAAAAATACTTCATTCCTGCAAAAGAACTCCTTGTGCTGCGAAAATTGACGCCCATCCTGCAAGAAACGACGCACAGCCTGCACCTCTGTGAGAAAATTACCGCACACCAAAATGGAACGACGCAGCCTGACTTTGCAAGGAGAAGATCAATGCAGCGCCAGCATTGCAACCGGAAATTCAATGCACAGCCCACTAGATCTACACAAAGCCGAGCCGGAACAATGAAGCCTGACTTCCTGATAGGAAACGAGGCAGCGCCTGCCGTGCGGGCGAAATTTCCATGCATTGCCCACCAGAATGACACAGCCCCTATGACTTCGTCCTGCACGCCCAGGATTTCGACGCATCTTCCCTGGGGCATCCGAAAACCACTGCACCCGAAGAGGATCCCAGTCTACGAGCCAGAAATCGACACAAAGCCTGCCCTGCATGAAAACTCGACGACGCATCGTCTGTGTGCTGCAGAAAAATCGACGGACACCTCCCTGTTTTCCACACATCTCCTCCACTGAGGTCCCTTGCGGAGAATTTGAGCACAAGCCAGGTACTTTGTGCTTGCAAGATACACTTGTTGCTTTTTTAAAGACTAAAGACACTTTATATCATTTTTACAGTGTTATTTCAACTTATACTTATTGAATCTCGATTGTTTTGACCTGCATCTTACCAGATAAATATTACTTATTTTTCTAAACACTGTGTGGTGTATTTTTGTGGTGTTCTACTGTGTTATTGCATGATTTATTACACAAATACTTTACACATTGCCTTCTAAGTTAAGCCTGACTGCTCAGTGGCAAGTTACCTGAAGGTGGGCACAGGATCATTTGGATTGTGTGACCTACCCTGACTAGAGAGAGAGTCCTCGCTTGGAGAGGGGGTAACCTGACTGCCAACCAACGACCCCATTTCTAACAGTAAGTTTATATAGATGTATGTAGATTTGCTCTATTTAAAATGTAACTCCACACATGGAGTTAAATAAAGTAAATCTATACTTACCTATATAAATTTACCTTCTTGATATTTTGGCCCTTGATATTTTTGAGAAGTGTTTGTTCCTTACCTGCAGCATACCCCTATTACTTGTGTTCTTTCACTTTTCAGGCATAACATTTTTATTTTTTGTTAAGCACTTCATGAGAGTGCATGTGTTTTTAAGCTGTCTCCTTAAAGAACTTTTCCACCCCACCTCACTGAGCTCAATGTGTGTGCATGACTCTGAGTACTGAAATCAGTGGGATCTACTTTGAATGCCCCTGGTTTAACAATGCACAAGATGAACAGCTTCTCCACACAGTGGAAATGAATTGGCTACTTTGCTGTGGCTGAAGGGTAGAGATCAAGATGCTAAAGTAAAGAGGGTGTAAAAAGGGCTACACTTAGACTTTATTAGCAAGGGGCCCCTGGTTACTTCTTCAAGAGCACTACCATTTGGTAGATGGTAGGGGTGAAGGGTGGGACTGCAGTTTCTGTTGCTCAAGGTGAGGTGGTTTCTAGGTTAGCCATAACATTTTGTCCATCAATGATTAGTGCTTCAGAAAGGATGATGACAGCCAGGTGAAGAAACCTTACACTTCATTGTTCCCTTATTGTAGGCGTTCTGGTTTGGAGATAACTCTAGAGTTACCTGCTGTGAGAAGCATCACTTTATACAAAAGCTGTGTCTGGAGAGAAGATGTAGAAGGACATTAGAAAAAGACCACTTCAAAACGTTTCTGAAGTTTGTGACAGTGGACACATGCCCTGTTTAGAAAACATGTGTAGAAGGGAGACCCATATCACCCACTTTGTCCCAGTTACAAGTTCTTCATAACCAAGAAAGGGAGTACACAAAGGACTGCTGTGTGACCACAGCTGGTGTCTGCCTGACAGCCAGTTTTGCAGAGAAGGGGACACAATATGAAGTCTACCCATTCTGCTAAGCAAGCTGAGCACCTGCCTGAAATGCCTAGAACCATGCCTGCTCGCTGAAAGGGAGGAAGAGTTGGCCTCACCCTTCAAGAAGAGAGACTCTTTAGGAGTAGATGTCCATCATGTTCCTGGCCTGAGGAACACTAATAGAAAACAAACTGGTGGAGAGAGTGGAGCCAGGATTGATCCGTACTGTAGAGGGTCTCTTGGTCTCTCCTCTGCTCTAAGCAAGAACTTATAAGCCTTAGTTTATCTGCATATGGGCCTGAGGCAGACTGCATCTACCTTGCCATGTGTATTGTCCCAATATGGGGCTGTATCTACCTTGTAGCACATATTGGCCCAGGCTGGGGCTGCTTCTGATGTACCGTGTGTAATGGGTCTAGTCGTCTAGAATTGCCTGACTGTCTGCATACTTGCCCAGGGTGGGCAGCATCTGCCTTGAGGTGTGCATCAGCACAAATCGAACCTGAAAACTGCCATGAGAAGCATCTACGTCAGCCCATATGTGGATTGTTACTTCCAACAGTGCCCACGCAGTAGTACCAGGGCTTGTCGAATTATGTCAAACCATCAAGGGTGGCTGTACTTGAAGAAGATGTCTAATGACATTAAAAGTAATATGTCTGTTGGTTAGTTGTTAAGTTCTGAGTGTCACACTACATAACCTTTCTAAGAATCCTGCGACTATTTGCCCTTGCTATCCTGAGAGATAAGTGCAGAAAAGAGTTGTATTGGGTCCAGTTTGCTAAGCAAGAGTAGGTCAGATCCCAGGGCACCAAGGACAAACCTCACCCAACATAGCTAAGAGCTTAGTAGCCCCTGTCTGCCCTGTGGGCCCCTGAACAGGGCCTGGCATGTTGGTGACATGCTATCTTTCCAAAATGTTTCTAATATGAATCAATCTCATATAATTAACATTATTAACCCTCATCTCATCTTGTTGTGGAGTTTATTATTCTGTGAAATATAATCCCAATGCACAAAAGACTTACAGCTGGTAATGCAGTTTGTGCATTCATGCAAACTTCATGTGCGTTCTAATGTATTTGAGATAATCTACCGAGCACTTCTTCTTGGGACTTTTTTTAAATTTACTATCTCACACACTGACATTACATTGTTGTTTGCACATTATGGCCCTCATTACGAGTTTGGTGGAGACAGGCCTGCTATGGCAGCAGTGGCAATCTGACCGCCAACAGGCTGGCGGCGCAGACCACTGTATTACAACCGCAGTGGTGAACAGGCCAGTAAAATCCCAGTTTACCGTCTGTACCACCAGTGCGGGCCGCCCACTGCCAACGACGGATGCCATCTACAGGGCTGTGGAAAGGACCATACCCCCCACCGTATTACGGCTCAACACACGTCACGATTTCCGGGGCAGCCGACCTCCACTCAAAGCCTAGCAGAACGGAACAGTATGTAAGGAAACACTCACCATAAGGACACAAAGGAGTCCGCCAACGACATGGAGCGTGGACTCTAGATCTTCCCAGTGCTAGCACTTGCAATCCACCTCCAGGACATGCAGCACCGATGAAGACAACAACGGTGAGTACCCCGCCTACCACACAAGGGAGGGAAGCGGACAATGACACACCCACGTGCCACACACACCTGACACTGAGTGACACGTACACGCACAACAACACCCCTACCCATATGCAAACGCACACGCGTGCATTCGTAATACACTCATGCACAACCAGAACACACACCACGCCCTACACACACGTCACTCACACACCAAACAACACCACGCGTTAACATGCCACAACACTCATACCCAGCCACACACAAACTGATCACAAAACCACGGTCGACAGAGTTACAAGGCGGAAGACGGCACACAACTACAAATGCCATCCACCTATACACTGGTACCATACCATGGCGCCATCGTCCATACCACTCACTCTACTCACACCATACACAACAACTGAACACACATCACAATCAATTACCCACACACATACCATCCACACCAACTTCCAAGCCCATCACCACACAAACACCACTGCACACACAAATACCGATGGGGCAAATCTGTGAACATAAGTGATGTTGCCAAACAAGCAGAGTACACATGCACAAATGGGGACAACGATCCACATTGCTGTGCACACAAGGCAGCCATAGTCAAACGCAGGACAACTTGATCAAAGTGCACCAACTGTGCAGTCTGCTGATATATATTAATGTGAACAACAAAAGGGGAAACAGGAACTATGTACAAAGATGCCTATTGGGCAGTTCATTGCTCCATGACCATGAGGCCAAACAATGCCAACAAGGCCCCAATTTGAATCCTGACATGACCATGGTTTCCATAGGGCAGGGGCATCAATGGGGCAGGTAACTTAGGGGGCAGGGGGAGGGGTTGGTGGTGGGGACTCAGGTTAGGAAGGGGGGCTTGGAAGGGGGGGTCTTGGCCTTAGCCTTGAAAGGAGGGGGAGTGGGTTTAGACAAGTGGGTGGGAGCAGGATCAGGCCTTTTCACAGTTTTCTTCTTGGAGGGGGAAGGGACATGGGAACCGGAAGGAAGGTCCTGGGGGAATGTGAAGTGGAGGGACTGTGTTCGGGGAGGCCACAGCAACACGCAGGGGGAAGATGGGAAGGGCCAGGAGGTTCGAATAGGTCAATGTAGGAAAGGAAAAGTTTTTTAGGAGCATGTGGAGGGGCTGTGGAAGCAGGCGTGGGAGTGGAGGTAGAGGGAGTGGTTGTGGGATGTGTACATGTGCTGGATGTGGATGCAGGTGGGTGCTCAGTCTGCTTGTGTGTGATGGATGACCATTGGGTTCTTGAGTGGCTGAATTTATGTGTTTTGGGAGGGGAAGGTGAAAAAGGGTGGGAGAGGACAAACAGGTTGTGTGAATGGATGTTGTGGTGGTGTCTGCAGGTCTGGTGTGTGTGCTGCAGGTGTCTGTTATTGTTGTTGTTGTGAGTGCGGGTGTGGTGTCTAGATTGCATATCTGTGTGACCGCTGTTGTGGTGACTGTGTCAATGTGAGCAGGATCTGGGAGTGAGGATGCAGTGCTTGGACGTGTGTGTGGTGAGGTCACTGTAAGGCAGGATGGGGTGGGGAGACAGTGGAGGACATGGCTGTTATCGTGCTTGCATCTGTCTATTGAGTGTGTGCTGTGGTGTGACTTGTGGTGCCTGTGTGTGTCCTTGTGTACCTTGTGTGTTGTTCTGTATGCATGAGGTTTGGCTTGCGTGCTTGGGATGGGTGAGGGGTGCTGGATGGGGTACAGGTGGTTTGAGGAGGGACGGAGGTACTAGGGACACTAGCTGCCATCAAAGAGGAGGCCAGAGCCCGAAACGATGCATGGAGGCCAGACAAGGCTAATGAGGAATTGCATGGCGATCTGCCCTTCCATGATTTGATGTTTATGCAGTTGTGTGTGCGTAGGCATCATCCATAATGTGTTGGTGCGGTGACATATGTGTGTTGGCCCTCCATAGGTACCGACCCATGCAGAGACTGAGTAATGCACCAATGTATTGGCCCCTAGTTGACCTGGCAACCATGAAGGAACAACACATCTTACTGACTTATCGCCTGAACTGGATGACCATACATGAACTGTGTGCCCAAGTGGAGCCAGATCTACTGCCAGCTATACGTACTTTCTATGCTATTCCCCCTACTGTGCAGGTACTATCTGTGCTACATTTTTCGGCCAGTGGGTCATTTCAGGCTACAGTGGGCTTGGCAGCAGGTGTGTCACAGCCAATGTTCAGTAACATCTTAAGGGATGTCCTCTCTGTCTTGCTGAAACACCTCCACAGCTACATCAAATTTCCCCAAACTGCTGACTTGCCCACTGTGAAATCTGATTTCTATGCCATTGCACACATTCCACATGTGACTGGGGCCAGAGATGGCACCCGTATTCCCTTGATTCCTCCCAGGGTAAATGAACAAGTGTACAGGAATAGGAAAAATTATCACTCCATTAATGTACAGGTGGTGTGTCTTGTCATCTCCCAAGTGATTGCAAAATTCCCTGTATCTGTACATGACTCTTACATTTTGAGGAACAGCAGTAAAACACACCTGATGCCACAACTACAAAGAGAGAGAGCCTGGTTTGTGGGTGAGTGAGATGTGAGTGCAGTAGCTAGCAACCTGCCTTTCTTACTCTTTACCCTCTACACAATGGTAACATGTGCTATGTATTCTCACTCTTTCCAGGTGATTCTGGCTATCCAAACCTGTCCTGGCTGTTGACACCAGTGAGGTATCCAAGGTCAGGGGGTGACATTTGCTTCAATGAGGCACATGGCAGGACAAGAAGAGTCATCGAAAGGACCTTCGGCCTACTGAAGGCAAGATTAGGTGCCTTTGTTTGTCAGGCGGATCCCTGTGCTACTCCCAAACAAGGTTTTCCAGATCATTGTGGCCTGCTGTATGCTGTACAACTTGGCACTGAGAAGACATGTATACCTACTGGAAGAGGAGGAATGACCTTAAATACCGGTGGCAGCTGAGGGGACAGAGGACAGCGATGAAGAAGGGGAGGATGACGTGGACTCCAGAACTCAGCTCATTCATCTGTACTTCCAATGAGTTGAAGGTACATTTTGTCTACTGTTTCCAACAACATTGATTACAAAGATTTGTGTACAATTGACAGATTGTACAACCAGTGCTGGAAACACAGCGGTGTGTGAGTGGTGCAATGTGTGTACTGTCACATACCCCTTACTGCTTCATGTGTTTGATGACTCCCAAAGATAGTTCATACACAGAAGTTTTGTTTTCCTGGATGTGTTTCCTGCCTTCACATGTATGGACTGTTTGGACAAGAGGGGTGGATAGAGGGTGTGAGCCAGTTTTGCTGACAGTACTTGTGACACCACATCTCCTCAGTACTTGCACACCAACCCAGTGTCCCTCATAATGTGCTTGGATATCACCTCAGCTGATGTAGCTGGCCCTACAGTTGTAATGATATGCAAAGCTGCATATTTGAGTTCATTACTGGTGTGTATTGCAACTAACAAATGGTAGTACTGGTCAGTCAGGAAGTGATAGTACTCTGGCTACGATGTCCAACTCTGAACACAAAGCACGTACATGTGTCATTGAACAAACTGTACCTAAATGTATGCTACATATCTGTTCCTCCTTTGCCATGCTGTGTACAAGGAGGATTAGAACACTCCTGGTGCAAGTGTTAGAAACCCATTTCACAGATTTGAAACGTTACATACCTGCAAACTTTCGGCCTAGGCAATTTCTGGTACTGTTTCAACATTTTATATTGAAAAAGTTGTTCATCACATGCATGCATTATGAATAAAGCACAAATACATTGGGTGTGAATGTACAGTGTTTATTAAGTGAATCAAAATAAGGGGTGGGGAAATACATGGGAGTAGACAGATGGTAGATGAAATAGTCAGTTTGGTGTTCACAGCTGTTGGTCGCACAGATTCAGAGTCCATGCGGCCATTGGAAAATCGAGCACTGACAGCAGAAAGGCAACAAGGAGTGTCAGTGGCACACAAGGGAGAAAGTTCAGGAGAGGATCACTTCCTGGCGATGGGTTTGGTCTTGGCTACAGTCTCTGAGGGATGTCTGACTCACCTGCCACATTTGCGAGGGGGTTTGTGGGCTACAGAGGAAGGGGTGCTGGTGTTCTGTGAGTCCCCTGGCAGGGCCACCAGTCCACTATCAGCAGTAGATGTGGAAAGCCGGGGTGTCTTGTGGTTTGTGGAAGGGGCCTGCATGCGGGTGGAGATCTCACACAGGACTGCAGTCATGTCCTGCAGCACCCCTTTGATGGAGGCCATGGTGACATTGTGGGCCAGTCATTGCTCCTTGGCCTCCTGATGGTGTTCACTCTGCAGCCTCTGAATCTCCTCCAAAGTGGACAGGATCTGGCCCATCCTGTCCTGGGAGTGGTGGTATGCTAGCAGGACTTGGGAAATGGCCTCCTGGCCAGTCGCTCACCTTGTTTGCCTCCCCCTTGGCCCACAGATGCCCTCCCAGTGGCCCGGGCCCCCTGTGCCTGTTACCCCCTCCACAGTGTGCCCACTCTTACTTGTACCAGGACCTTCATTATCTTGCCTGATGATGGGTGGTGACTCCAGTTCCTGTACAGTGGCTGACCTAGAGACACTGATTTGGGGGTGTTGAGCCACAGCTGTTGGTGGTGGCTGAGTGGTAGGGGTCTGTGTGGTAGATTGGGTGGGCCTTCTGGAGGGTGACTGACCAGAGTTTCCTGATGGGCCAGGGTGGTCATCCGGATCCAGACATCCTGCTGGACTGTCATCACTGGGGCCTTCTGCTTGGGGAATGACACTTCCTGGCACCTCCTGGCGGCTGCCATGAGCATTAGTACCTGTGGAGTAGAAATACAATTTTATTGTGTGTTCTGCAGTGTTTCACTGTGCGTCAGCTGGGTGGCAGTAGCGTTCAACAGCTTCAGGGAATATTGCATTGACAGTCAATTAGTTGTCGATGGTGGACATTGCCGAGTGCATTGCTTTCACACATTAGCAGTGGAATGTGTTTCCTTCTGTGTCTGTCCTCTGTCCTGTCATTGCCATGTCCCTGTCAGCATATTCTACCTGTTTCTTGTGCTTACATCCCCATGCATCTGCATGCAGGACTCCCATTAGGATGGGTACAGTGCATAGATATTAGTGGGATGGGTGATGCATTGTGGCCCTTGTGGTGCTTCAAGCATTACATGCAGGGACTAGTGGTTGGGTGCACATTGTTCGGGTAGGTGTTAGTGGGGTGCGTGGGCAAGCAGGGGATGGGTGTGGGTGGTTGATGGGGTGGGATGGATCTGGGATAGGGTGTTTTGGGTTTGTTACAGGGGGAGGGGTTAACATGCATTTTAGGTGCAGGTGGTGGGAGGGGTGTGTCATTGACTTACCCGAGTCCAGTCCTCCAGTGACTCCAGTGAGGCACTCTGGGTGCAGGGTAGCCAAGACCTTCTCCTCCCACTTGGTCAACTCGGGGGAGGTGGTGGGGGACCACTGCCAGTCTTCTGGATGGCAAGCTGGTCTCGTGATGCCATGGTCTGCACCTTCCCCTGCAAATCGTTCCACCTCTTCCTGAAATTGTCCCTTGTGCATGGATGGCTTCCCATTGCATTCGCCTTTTTGACAATCCTCTGCCACAGCTCTCTGCACATGCATCTTCCTGGCAATGGATGTCTGCTGGACCTGTGCACCGAACAGCTGTGGCTGCACCCTGATTATTTTGTCCACCATGGTCTGCAACTCCCTGTCAGTGAAACAGGGCTTCTAAGGGGGTGCCATAGTTGGTTTGTGTGGGGAGATGTGTGCTGTGATGTGGTGTTGTTGTTTAGGGTAGTGGAGTGTGTGAGTGAGTTGGTGACAGGATGGAACTGAAAGGGGACCTTGTGCACTTCTAAGCCACTCTTTGATGTCTCCCCCACTTGAAAGGCACATTTGGGTATTTAAGCAGGGTCTTTGACCCTACCAACTCAGACACTTCCTGGAGAAGAAACCCTGAAACAGAACCTGCAACCTGCCAAGAAGAACTGCCTGGCTTCCCAAAGGACTCACCTGGACTCCTTTCTGAGAAGGACTGCTGCCTTGCTGTTGCCCTGCTGCCTTGTTGCTCTCTGGCTGTGCTGAGATGTGCTCTCCAAGGGCTTGAATAGAGCTTGCCTCCTGTTCCCTGAAGTCTCAGGACCAAAAATACTTCATTCCTGCAAAAGAACTCCTTGTGCTGTGAAAATTGACGCCCATCCTGCAAGAAACGACGCACAGCCTGCACCTCTGTGAGAAAATTACCGCACACCAAAATGGAACGACGCAGCCTGACTTTGCAAGGAGAAGATCAATGCAGCGCCAGCATTGCAACCGGAAATTCAATGCACAGCCCACTAGATCTACACAAGGCCGAGCCGGAACAATGAAGCCTGACTTCCTGAGAGGAAACGAGGCAGCGCCTGCCGTGCGGGCGAAATTTCCATGCATTGCCCACCAGAATGACACAGCCCCTATGACTTCGTCCTGCACGCCCAGGATTTCGACGCATCTTCCCTGGGGCATCCGAAAACCACTGCACCCGAAGAGGATCCCAGTCTACGAGCCAGAAATCGACACAAAGCCTGCCCTGCATGAAAACTCGACGACGCATCGTCTGTGTGCTGCAGAAAAATCGACGGACACCTCCCTGTTTTCCACACATCTCCTCCACTGAGGTCCCTTGCGGAGAATTTGAGCACAAGCCAGGTACTTTGTGCTTGCAAGATACACTTGTTGCTTTTTTAAAGACTGAAGACACTTTATATCATTTTTACAGTGTTATTTCAACTTATACTTATTGAATCTCGATTGTTTTGACCTGCATCTTACCAGATAAATATTACTTATTTTTCTAAACACTGTGTGGTGTATTTTTGTGGTGTTCTACTGTGTTATTGCATGATTTATTACACAAATACTTTACACATTGCCTTCTAAGTTAAGCCTGACTGCTCAGTGGCAAGTTACCTGAAGGTGGGCACAGGATCATTTGGATTGTGTGACCTACCCTGACTAGAGAGAGAGTCCTCGCTTGGAGAGGGGGTAACCTGACTGCCAACCAACGACCCCATTTCTAACAGTAAGTTTATATAGATGTATGTAGATTTGCTCTATTTAAAATGTAACTCCACACATGGAGTTAAATAAAGTAAATCTATACTTACCTATATAAATTTACCTTCTTGATATTTTGGCCCTTGATATTTTTGAGAAGTGTTTGTTCCTTACCTGCAGCATACCCCTATTACTTGTGTTCTTTCACTTTTCAGGCATAACATTTTTATTTTTTGTTAAGCACTTCATGAGAGTGCATGTGTTTTTAAGCTGTCTCCTTAAAGAACTTTTCCACCCCACCTCACTGAGCTCAATGTGTGTGCATGACTCTGAGTACTGAAATCAGTGGGATCTACTTTGAATGCCCCTGGTTTAACAATGCACAAGATGAACAGCTTCTCCACACAGTGGAAATGAATTGGCTACTTTGCTGTGGCTGAAGGGTAGAGATCAAGATGCTAAAGTAAAGAGGGTGTAAAAAGGGCTACACTTAGACTTTATTAGCAAGGGGCCCCTGGTTACTTCTTCAAGAGCACTACCATTTGGTAGATGGTAGGGGTGAAGGGTGGGACTGCAGTTTCTGTTGCTCAAGGTGAGGTGGTTTCTAGGTTAGCCATAACATTTTGTCCATCAATGATTAGTGCTTCAGAAAGGATGATGACAGCCAGGTGAAGAAACCTTACACTTCATTGTTCCCTTATTGTAGGCGTTCTGGTTTGGAGATAACTCTAGAGTTACCTGCTGTGAGAAGCATCACTTTATACAAAAGCTGTGTCTGGAGAGAAGATGTAGAAGGACATTAGAAAAAGACCACTTCAAAACGTTTCTGAAGTTTGTGACAGTGGACACATGCCCTGTTTAGAAAACATGTGTAGAAGGGAGACCCATATCACCCACTTTGTCCCAGTTACAAGTTCTTCATAACCAAGAAAGGGAGTACACAAAGGACTGCTGTGTGTCCACAGCTGGTGTCTGCCTGACAGCCAGTTTTGCAGAGAAGGGGACACAATATGAAGTCTACCCATTCTGCTAAGCAAGCTGAGCACCTGCCTGAAATGCCTAGAACCATGCCTGCCCGCTGAAAGGGAGGAAGAGTTGGCCTCACCCTTCAAGAAGAGAGACTCTTTAGGAGTAGATGTCCATCATGTTCCTGGCCTGAGGAACACTAATAGAAAACAAACTGGTGGAGAGAGTGGAGCCAGGATTGATCCGTACTGTAGAGGGTCTCTTGGTCTCTCCTCTGCTCTAAGCAAGAACTTATAAGCCTTAGTTTATCTGCATATGGGCCTGAGGCAGACTGCATCTACCTTGCCATGTGTATTGTCCCAATATGGGGCTGTATCTACCTTGTAGCACATATTGGCCCAGGCTGGGGCTGCTTCTGATGTACCGTGTGTAATGGGTCTAGTCGTCTAGAATTGCCTGACTGTCTGCATACTTGCCCAGGGTGGGCAGCATCTGCCTTGAGGTGTGCATCAGCACAAATCGAACCTGAAAACTGCCATGAGAAGCATCTACGTCAGCCCATATGTGGATTGTTACTTCCAACAGTGCCCACGCAGTAGTACCAGGGCTTGTCGAATTATGTCAAACCATCAAGGGTGGCTGTACTTGAAGAAGATGTCTAATGACATTAAAAGTAATATGTCTGTTGGTTAGTTGTTAAGTTCTGAGTGTCACACTACATAACCTTTCTAAGAATCCTGCGACTATTTGCCCTTGCTATCCTGAGAGATAAGTGCAGAAAAGAGTTGTATTGGGTCCAGTTTGCTAAGCAAGAGTAGGTCAGATCCCAGGGCACCAAGGACAAACCTCACCCAACATAGCTAAGAGCTTAGTAGCCCCTGTCTGCCCTGTGGGCCCCTGAACAGGGCCTGGCATGTTGGTGACATGCTATCTTTCCAAAATGTTTCTAATATGAATCAATCTCATATAATTAACATTATTAACCCTCATCTCATCTTGTTGTGGAGTTTATTATTCTGTGAAATATAATCCCAATGCACAAAAGACTTACAGCTGGTAATGCAGTTTGTGCATTCATGCAAACTTCATGTGCGTTCTAATGTATTTGAGATAATCTACCGAGCACTTCTTCTTGGGACTTTTTTTAAATTTACTATCTCACACACTGACATTACATTGTTGTTTGCACATTATGGCCCTCATTACGAGTTTGGTGGAGACAGGCCTGCTATGGCAGCAGTGGCAATCTGACCGCCAACAGGCTGGCGGCGCAGACCACCGTATTACAACCGCAGTGGTGAACAGGCCAGTAAAATCCCAGTTTACCGTCTGTACCACCAGTGCGGGCCGCCCACTGCCAACGACGGATGCCATCTACAGGGCTGTGGAAAGGACCATACCCCCCACCGTATTACGGCTCAACACACGTCACGATTTCCGGGGCAGCCGACCTCCACTCAAAGCCTAGCAGAACGGAACAGTATATAAGGAAACACTCACCATAAGGACACAAAGGAGTCCGCCAACGACATGGAGCGTGGACTCTAGATCTTCCCAGTGCTAGCACTTGCAATCCACCTCCAGGACATGCAGCACCGATGAAGACAACAACGGTGAGTACCCCGCCTACCACACAAGGGAGGGAAGCGGACAATGACACACCCACGTGCCACACACACCTGACACTGAGTGACACGCACACGCACAACAACACCCCTACCCATATGCAAACGCGCACGCGTGCATTCGTAATACACTCATGCACAACCAGAACACACACCACGCCCTACACACACGTCACTCACACACCAAACAACACCACGCGTTAACATGCCACAACACTCATACCCAGCCACACACAAACTGATCACAAAACCACGGTCGACAGAGTTACAAGGCGGAAGACGGCACACAACTACAAATGCCATCCACCTATACACTGGTACCATACCATGGCGCCATCGTCCATACCACTCACTCTACTCACACCATACACAACAACTGAACACACATCACAATCAATTACCCACACACATACCATCCACACCAACTTCCAAGCCCATCACCACACAAACACCACTGCACACACAAATACCGATGGGGCAAATCTGTGAACATAAGTGATGTTGCCAAACAAGCAGAGTACACATGCACAAATGGGGACAACGATCCACATTGCTGTGCACACAAGGCAGCCATAGTCAAACGCAGGACAACTTGATCAAAGTGCACCAACTGTGCAGTCTGCTGATATATATTAATGTGAACAACAAAAGGGGAAACAGGAACTATGTACAAAGATGCCTATTGGGCAGTTCATTGCTCCATGACCATGAGGCCAAACAATGCCAACAAGGCCCCAATTTGAATCCTGACATGACCATGGTTTCCATAGGGCAGGGGCATCAATGGGGCAGGTAACTTAGGGGGCAGGGGGAGGGGTTGGTGGTGGGGACTCAGGTTAGGAAGGGGGGCTTGGAAGGGGGGGTCTTGGCCTTAGCCTTGAAAGGAGGGGGAGTGGGTTTAGACAAGTGGGTGGGAGCAGGATCAGGCCTTTTCACAGTTTTCTTCTTGGAGGGGGAAGGGACATGGGAACCGGAAGGAAGGTCCTGGGGGAATGTGAAGTGGAGGGACTGTGTTCGGGGAGGCCACAGCAACACGCAGGGGGAAGATGGGAAGGGCCAGGAGGTTCGAATAGGTCAATGTAGGAAAGGAAAAGTTTTTTAGGAGCATGTGGAGGGGCTGTGGAAGCAGGCGTGGGAGTGGAGGTAGAGGGAGTGGTTGTGGGATGTGTACATGTGCTGGATGTGGATGCAGGTGGGTGCTCAGTCTGCTTGTGTGTGATGGATGACCATTGGGTTCTTGAGTGGCTGAATTTATGTGTTTTGGGAGGGGAAGGTGAAAAAGGGTGGGAGAGGACAAACAGGTTGTGTGAATGGATGTTGTGGTGGTGTCTGCAGGTCTGGTGTGTGTGCTGCAGGTGTCTGTTATTGTTGTTGTTGTGAGTGCGGGTGTGGTGTCTAGATTGCATATCTGTGTGACCGCTGTTGTGGTGACTGTGTCAATGTGAGCAGGATCTGGGAGTGAGGATGCAGTGCTTGGACGTGTGTGTGGTGAGGTCACTGTAAGGCAGGATGGGGTGGGGAGACAGTGGAGGACATGGCTGTTATCGTGCTTGCATCTGTCTATTGAGTGTGTGCTGTGGTGTGACTTGTGGTGCCTGTGTGTGTCCTTGTGTACCTTGTGTGTTGTTCTGTATGCATGAGGTTTGGCTTGCGTGCTTGGGATGGGTGAGGGGTGCTGGATGGGGTACAGGTGGTTTGAGGAGGGACGGAGGTACTAGGGACACTAGCTGCCATCAAAGAGGAGGCCAGAGCCCGAAACGATGCATGGAGGCCAGACAAGGCTAATGAGGAATTGCATGGCGATCTGCCCTTCCATGATTTGATGTTTATGCAGTTGTGTGTGCGTAGGCATCATCCATAATGTGTTGGTGCGGTGACATATGTGTGTTGGCCCTCCATAGGTACCGACCCATGCAGAGACTGAGTAATGCACCAATGTATTGGCCCCTAGTTGACCTGGCAACCATGAAGGAACAACACATCTTACTGACTTATCGCCTGAACTGGATGACCATACATGAACTGTGTGCCCAAGTGGAGCCAGATCTACTGCCAGCTATACGTACTTTCTATGCTATTCCCCCTACTGTGCAGGTACTATCTGTGCTACATTTTTCGGCCAGTGGGTCATTTCAGGCTACAGTGGGCTTGGCAGCAGGTGTGTCACAGCCAATGTTCAGTAACATCTTAAGGGATGTCCTCTCTGTCTTGCTGAAACACCTCCACAGCTACATCAAATTTCCCCAAACTGCTGACTTGCCCACTGTGAAATCTGATTTCTATGCCATTGCACACATTCCACATGTGACTGGGGCCAGAGATGGCACCCGTATTCCCTTGATTCCTCCCAGGGTAAATGAACAAGTGTACAGGAATAGGAAAAATTATCACTCCATTAATGTACAGGTGGTGTGTCTTGTCATCTCCCAAGTGATTGCAAAATTCCCTGTATCTGTACATGACTCTTACATTTTGAGGAACAGCAGTAAAACACACCTGATGCCACAACTACAAAGAGAGAGAGCCTGGTTTGTGGGTGAGTGAGATGTGAGTGCAGTAGCTAGCAACCTGCCTTTCTTACTCTTTACCCTCTACACAATGGTAACATGTGCTATGTATTCTCACTCTTTCCAGGTGATTCTGGCTATCCAAACCTGTCCTGGCTGTTGACACCAGTGAGGTATCCAAGGTCAGGGGGTGACATTTGCTTCAATGAGGCACATGGCAGGACAAGAAGAGTCATCGAAAGGACCTTCGGCCTACTGAAGGCAAGATTAGGTGCCTTTGTTTGTCAGGCGGATCCCTGTGCTACTCCCAAACAAGGTTTTCCAGATCATTGTGGCCTGCTGTATGCTGTACAACTTGGCACTGAGAAGACATGTATACCTACTGGAAGAGGAGGAATGACCTTAAATACCGGTGGCAGCTGAGGGGACAGAGGACAGCGATGAAGAAGGGGAGGATGACGTGGACTCCAGAACTCAGCTCATTCATCTGTACTTCCAATGAGTTGAAGGTACATTTTGTCTACTGTTTCCAACAACATTGATTACAAAGATTTGTGTACAATTGACAGATTGTACAACCAGTGCTGGAAACACAGCGGTGTGTGAGTGGTGCAATGTGTGTACTGTCACATACCCCTTACTGCTTCATGTGTTTGATGACTCCCAAAGATAGTTCATACACAGAAGTTTTGTTTTCCTGGATGTGTTTCCTGCCTTCACATGTATGGACTGTTTGGACAAGAGGGGTGGATAGAGGGTGTGAGCCAGTTTTGCTGACAGTACTTGTGACACCACATCTCCTCAGTAATTGCACACCAACCCAGTGTCCCTCATAATGTGCTTGGATATCACCTCAGCTGATGTAGCTGGCCCTACAGTTGTAATGATATGCAAAGCTGCATATTTGAGTTCATTACTGGTGTGTATTGCAACTAACAAATGGTAGTACTGGTCAGTCAGGAAGTGATAGTACTCTGGCTACGATGTCCAACTCTGAACACAAAGCACGTACATGTGTCATTGAACAAACTGTACCTAAATGTATGCTACATATCTGTTCCTCCTTTGCCATGCTGTGTACAAGGAGGATTAGAACACTCCTGGTGCAAGTGTTAGAAACCCATTTCACAGATTTGAAACGTTACATACCTGCAAACTTTCGGCCTAGGCAATTTCTGGTACTGTTTCAACATTTTATATTGAAAAAGTTGTTCATCACATGCATGCATTATGAATAAAGCACAAATACATTGGGTGTGAATGTACAGTGTTTATTAAGTGAATCAAAATAAGGGGTGGGGAAATACATGGGAGTAGACAGATGGTAGATGAAATAGTCAGTTTGGTGTTCACAGCTGTTGGTCGCACAGATTCAGAGTCCATGCGGCCATTGGAAAATCGAGCACTGACAGCAGAAAGGCAACAAGGAGTGTCAGTGGCACACAAGGGAGAAAGTTCAGGAGAGGATCACTTCCTGGCGATGGGTTTGGTCTTGGCTACAGTCTCTGAGGGATGTCTGACTCACCTGCCACATTTGCGAGGGGGTTTGTGGGCTACAGAGGAAGGGGTGCTGGTGTTCTGTGAGTCCCCTGGCAGGGCCACCAGTCCACTATCAGCAGTAGATGTGGAAAGCCGGGGTGTCTTGTGGTTTGTGGAAGGGGCCTGCATGCGGGTGGAGATCTCACACAGGACTGCAGTCATGTCCTGCAGCACCCCTTTGATGGAGGCCATGGTGACATTGTGGGCCAGTCATTGCTCCTTGGCCTCCTGATGGTGTTCACTCTGCAGCCTCTGAATCTCCTCCAAAGTGGACAGGATCTGGCCCATCCTGTCCTGGGAGTGGTGGTATGCTAGCAGGACTTGGGAAATGGCCTCCTGGCCAGTCGCTCACCTTGTTTGCCTCCCCCTTGGCCCACAGATGCCCTCCCAGTGGCCCGGGCCCCCTGTGCCTGTTACCCCCTCCACAGTGTGCCCACTCTTACTTGTACCAGGACCTTCATTATCTTGCCTGATGATGGGTGGTGACTCCAGTTCCTGTACAGTGGCTGACCTAGAGACACTGATTTGGGGGTGTTGAGCCACAGCTGTTGGTGGTGGCTGAGTGGTAGGGGTCTGTGTGGTAGATTGGGTGGGCCTTCTGGAGGGTGACTGACCAGAGTTTCCTGATGGGCCAGGGTGGTCATCCGGATCCAGACATCCTGCTGGACTGTCATCACTGGGGCCTTCTGCTGGGGGAATGACACTTCCTGGCACCTCCTGGCGGCTGCCATGAGCATTAGTACCTGTGGAGTAGAAATACAATTTTATTGTGTGTTCTGCAGAGTGTTTCACTGTGCGTCAGCTGGGTGGCAGTAGCGTTCAACAGCTTCAGGGAATATTGCATTGACAGTCAATTAGTTGTCGATGGTGGACACTGCCGAGTGCATTGCTTTCACACATTAGCAGTGGAATGTGTTTCCTTCTGTGTCTGTCCTCTGTCCTGTCATTGCCATGTCCCTGTCAGCATATTCTACCTGTTTCTTGTGCTTACATCCCCATGCATCTGCATGCAGGACTCCCATTAGGATGGGTACAGTGCATAGATATTAGTGGGATGGGTGATGCATTGTGGCCCTTGTGGTGCTTCAAGCATTACATGCAGGGACTAGTGGTTGGGTGCACATTGTTCGGGTAGGTGTTAGTGGGGTGCGTGGGCAAGCAGGGGATGGGTGTGGGTGGTTGATGGGGTGGGATGGATCTGGGATAGGGTGTTTTGGGTTTGTTACAGGGGGAGGGGTTAACATGCATTTTAGGTGCAGGTGGTGGGAGGGGTGTGTCATTGACTTACCCGAGTCCAGTCCTCCAGTGACTCCAGTGAGGCACTCTGGGTGCAGGGTAGCCAAGACCTTCTCCTCCCACTTGGTCAACTCGGGGGAGGTGGTGGGGGACCACTGCCAGTCTTCTGGATGGCAAGCTGGTCTCGTGATGCCATGGTCTGCACCTTCCCCTGCAAATCGTTCCACCTCTTCCTGAAATTGTCCCTTGTGCATGGATGGCTTCCCATTGCATTCGCCTTTTTGACAATCCTCTGCCACAGCTCTCTGCACATGCATCTTCCTGGCAATGGATGTCTGCTGGACCTGTGCACCGAACAGCTGTGGCTGCACCCTGATTATTTTGTCCACCATGGTCTGCAACTCCCTGTCAGTGAAACAGGGCTTCTAAGGGGGTGCCATAGTTGGTTTGTGTGGGGAGATGTGTGCTGTGATGTGGTGTTGTTGTTTAGGGTAGTGGAGTGTGTGAGTGAGTTGGTGACAGGTGTGGTGATATTTGATTGTGCAGTTGAGGGATGCATATTTGTGTGTTTGTGAGTTGTGTGCGGCATGTGCAAAGGTGTGACTTGAGTTTGTGGTGTCTCTTTCCAGTTGGCTGGGAGTTGTGTGGCTGTAGGTAAGCATGGCTAGGAATTCTGGTTGCTGTGAGTCTGTGTTTTATAGTGGTGTGTGAAGGGTTTGTATGTGTTTCAGGTGTGAGATTTTCAAAATGAACAATGTAGGGTGTTGATGTTGGTGGGTCCATTTTGTGGCCACAGTGGTCCATACTGCCATTGCACGACTGCTGTACTGATTTGTGAATCGTAATCGTAATTGGGACAGCGGTTTATTTTCCCATGGCGTGGCGGATTCAGTGCAGCCTGTTTCCCGTCGTCATTCGGCCTGGCAGGGTCGGATGCCTTGCTCTCTTCTGGCAGTTTTTGCCTTTAGGGTCGTAATACGACACTAAGGGCCAGATGTAGCAAAGGTTTTTATCCATTCTGTGTCTATGGGAAAAAGTGTTCGTACATATGGCCCTAGGTTTCCCGTGTCCACAGCGGTCTTTTGCCAGCAGACTGCACAGCGGTTGGCGGCAATTACCGCCGAACTTGTAATGAGGGCCTATGTGTGTGATCCTAACTTAATTGAGGTGTTTGTGATTATCATTATTCCTTTTGGGTTTAGCATGTTATTTCATCATTCTTCCTTGTCTCAAAACAGCTAAACCAGAAGACCTTTGACTACCACTTCCATCCTGCCTCTTCAACATGGGATTCACTCTGACTTTTGTTTGCTGCTTTCCATTTGCTTTAAAATAAGATGTCCCCTATGGGGATATGCCATTCTTTATTTTGAGTCAAAGGTTGTTGAACTTATCAACTTGTGGATACTGAACTATTTGGAAATTCTATTCTTCTGTGAGTAATTAGAATTCATAATGTAACTGGAAATATTGTTCTTTCTAAGCAATGTTGAAAACTTTAGCACCAACAAATGGGGCTCACGAACCTTTGGATGTAGCATTACAGTGTTTGATGCATATTTGTCAAGTATTGAAACAAGTGACCCGAATTCTAATCCTACCTTTTGCACCTGAGCACCCAGTGCAAAGTTGGTGGGCGAGACCAAACTACAAATATAACAACCACGCAAACATATGTGTGCACAATTTAAAGGTCAGCACCACTTTATTACTGCAAAAGTTGTTTATGCAACTCCAGGTCAATGCAAATATGTGGGGCAAATAGCGTTGTTTGTTGACGGATATATAATTAGTCTATGTTCGAGAGTATTGATTCCCTTACATGCCTTAATTGGATATGCTCAGAATCAATTGAACCCCAGTACTAAGATTAATATGAATAAATAGACATCTATCCACACTTGTTTTTCGTATTTTTTCACATTACCAAGGTTACTGTTTCATTTTTTTAAAGCTAATAAATGACCCAAAGAGCATTAGTTTGGAACGCCGGATGTACGAAATTGATTCTCCATCTTCTATGATGCATACATTGCCTTCAGAGCATAAACGTAAATCTCCAAAGAGTTTTATTTACGAATTTCTCATTTACTGTAGCAAAATGTGTGACCTAAATATAGGTAACAGTGACACAACTATGGCATTGCTACTATTTGACTCTAGGCGTGAATTTGATTTTGCCCCAGCATGCTTCACAACCTCAAGACCTCAAGAAGAGAGAGACGAGACATGTCTGTCCCATAGGTACATTCAGATGCTAATTTAAACATCCACAAAGGGTAACTGTGTGTGGAAATATTAATATGCACTTTACAGTTTGTGCTCAATGTATTTTAATACCTCATTTTCATTTTCAAATATGATGTAGCACAATAACAATACATTTCATATCCAAGCATCAGTTACTGACAAGATTATCACCATAATTCGATCCTTGAGTGATAATCAGTTTGTTCCTGCTTTTATCATTCTGGGTTGGTGTCTCCCCTGACAAACTCCAAGGGCCAGATTTACAAAGGTGTAACACAGCACAGCAGCCAAAAATGCTGTGCTGCTCTGCAGGACGGGGAAGGAGCAGGAGAGTACAATATCTACAGAGAGATGACATTTTCCTTCCCTCTCCCTAGCACCAGCTCTGAATTTTGCTGCTGAGAACAATGCACACCTTTGTGCCATAGTGCAAGGGTGTGTGTGCATGACTCTAGCATAAGTTGTGAACTATAAGGGTTCCTTTCCAGTACAAAATACTATGCCTAGACAACTTTTAAAACTTGCCCTACTTTGTATGTGGCTGTACAGTGCAACACACAAGCAAAGTCAGAAAAGAAAGGAGAAATGAAAATAGTTTGCCTTTTAACACCAGCTTTCAAGTTTTGTTATTTTTATATGCAAATCCCTCTCTACTATTGTTAGTAGACAGGGTTTTGTATCAAGCTTAGGTAGTTGAATAAGACCACTTGCCCCCTTGATGCTTAGTAACGCAAAGCAGTGCTTTGCATTACTGTTAGGCAGTTTTCCAGTACAGAAAAGGTTTTGCACTGGAAAGTAAATAACAAAGAAAAACACTTTGCGTTAGTTTATGTCACTTTTGTGATGCAAAATCAATGCAAACTGTTTATAAATCTGGTCCCTAGTGTTCTTTCCAACCGTCCCAGATCTGATAATGCTTTTGTGGACTACCTCGTGTTTCAAAAACTTGTTTTTCACGTCTACAACTGTGGTCTAGTCCACCCATCAACTTGGACGGAGGGAGGGCACTGTCGCCGCTCTACAGATCTGCATAATGTCCCTTGCGGTGATCAATAGCCCAAACCCCATGAAGAGTTTCATGGATTTGTCTGTATTTATGCCCTCCAGAATATTCAGCAATGCAAGCCGGAGCATTAAGATTGTTGTTGATCTGGGTTATCTCTGAAAGAATTGTGATCACTCAAGTAATCCAGTAGGGATGAGCATCCATATAGTGAATATAGAAACTCTCCCATATTTCTTTAACATCTTTGGCATGTAGGTGAGGGTACCATACCCATCTGACACAGCAAGACAATATATCTGCTGTAAGTAATTTAACTCAATAAAAATGTAGCTTGCCAAAATCGTTTTTTCTCTTGGGACAACAGTGCCACCAGCCAATCTGTGTCATCCATCTGTATTACATTGGTCTTCCAATTTAACCCAAAATCTGGAAATGTATCAGGTATGTGGATCACTAATGTTATATATAATCATGGGAGACAATATTGTTTGCCTCTAGTGGGCTAAACAATAGGATCTCTTTGCCCCCCCCCCAAATATACCACCAGGGTCCTCCCTGGACAAGATTTAAGCATCCTGGGACCGGTTTCAGGGTATCACCCTTCATCAGCCAGGCTGGCTTGAATCCAGTGGTGCAGCTAGCAAGGTACCCAAGTCTGGGCATACCCTACCCACTTAGGGTGCACAAGGCAACATCACAAAATAAAATGATGGATGGAGTATTGAAACTTTTCCAACACTCACCCCCAGTCACAGATCTGGGTTTGATCCATCGTTATTTTGCCTGCCACGTCACCCCAGTTCGGACCCAGTCATATGCAAATCAGTCTTGAAACTGCTCCATATGGGAGCAGTCCAACCCGAACTGCCAACTGTAAACTTAAGTTTATGACTAAATTGACCTCAGTTTTGCCTTCCAGAAATTCACAAAAGGAGTCCTTGAGGCGTAAGCACTTTTGCAAGTGTGGATATTAGAGCTCTTTACCATGAGTGCAGGGGTCTGCCCATCCATAAAGTCCCACTCAGGGAGAGAGAGATCGAGGATATTCCTGGGCATTCCAAGGTGTGGTTAGACTGAGAAATTTGTGAGTGCCCACAAAGCAGTTAGGATATGGGCATTCAAAATCAAAAACTACTAACATTCCCATTTCCATCCTGGAAAGTGTTGAATTCTTACTTCAGCCAAGTGCTGGTGTAAATCCATTTTCAGGTTGGGAAGGGAAATGTATCACCTTTTGGTGAGGGCATCGGGAATCTGTTTTACTGGTGCAAATATGCACCTGTTTAAACTGATGTGTAGTTCGCAGACCAAGAAGTATAAGGTCCAGAAACACCATACTACTTGGAGTTGCCCAAAGTGGTATTCCCCCCAAGCACACAGCCCTGGACAACTCTTAAAGAAGGCTTTTGTGAAATACATGCAGAGGAAAGTCTATGCTAAATTTTCACATGCAAAGTTTCACTCCATTTTGCCTTGACAACTTGGCCTGGTAAACAATAGAAAACAGTCCTGCAACAGTTATTTTAGTGCAGAACTGCATCTCAGGAGCGCAAGACTCAGATATAATATGGAACCTTCATGGTCCCAAGTTTATATCTTTGGTAGCAGAGGTTGCTTTTCGACAATGAAAATTGCTTTTCTTCAGTAATGGGTAGATGGGTACAAATTGGCCATGTGTCTTTATTGAAGTCAAAGTGTTTTAAAGCATTCCAGTTGTACCATAAAGACACTCCTGATACAACCAGGTCTCTGTTATTTATACTTTTGGCGGTGGGGGGGAGGGGTGCTGTGAGGGAGAAACCTGTTAGTGGACCTGAAAAATGCACATTACCCCATTATTTCCCATTTTCCCCGCACCCTCATGCTGTGCCAGAGGCATACTAGTGTCCCCTGCAACCCCTCTGTTGCAGGGGGCCTCCAGGCTTCGGGAGGGGGCTCAATTCAACATAAAACCTCTGGGAATCTATTTGATATGGCAACCACAGAGGCCCACTCCTGTGTTCTTCCAGGAGCTCCCATCATTGTGCTTTATGCCACAGAAGGGGCATAGCTTCGGGGGCTGTCTGGGGTGTTACACCCCCAATAAATGTATTTTATGATATATAGTTGAGTGCAGGTGATTTCAGTCAGGTATTGTGAGATGTCAGTCCGATGACACCATGGATTTTTACATACACACAGACAAAAACACAAACACACTCTCTCATTCTCTCTTTTGAAAGTCCTAAAAAATATTGGTCATTCTACAAAATATTGGGACATATTTATGGAAAGTGGCACATCATTCTGGATGCGCCACTTTTCTAGCACCCTATTGCAACCCCATACTGACACGATGTCTGCACCGTATTTACAATAGGGCACACCATGGCGGTTATGTCTACATTAGCTTCATAATTTATGCTGCTAATGTGACTCTTTGTTGGACCAGCACCATAAATTATTGCACTAGTGCAGCAAAGCACAGGAAGGCCCATTGTTTTCAATGGGAGAGTCGTCTTAACGCCTGCCATAGGCAGGCATTGATAATGACGCGAATAATGTTGCAGGTAAATCTAGTAAATTTCATTGCTCCATTTTTCTAGGCCTCCTTAAGTGGGAACGCCCACTTGCATACATAATGCCTGGCGCAGGCAAAATGCGGCGCAAGGGTTTACAAAGTGGCGCAAAGCTTGCATTGTGCCACTTTGTAAAGATGGACCGTGGGAAATGACACCTTAACATCACATCTGCATAAAAACAAAATGACGCAAATGTGGCCCAAGGTGGCATCATAAGTATGCCCCTTAGTACCTCTACCGATCCACAATTCTCCTCCTTTCAACTGCCCCCTTGGGCCCCTCTCATGCACCCTGCTTGTCTATAATGTATTTAAATATTTTATGCCAGCCTGATTGTCAGAAAATCTGGAGCTCACACATTTCCAATCTTACTGACCAAGCCAATCAACTGCACCACAGTACTTACTGTGCAGCATTCAAATACGCTGTTCCAACGCCACCCCACCACCACCCCTCCACCCTTTCACCCACCCTCACACTTCCTCTACACGAGACAATTTGCATTCATTACCAGAGCCCACGTGTCTGTGAGTCCGCAGCTGGAAGGCCATTTGAACAACAATGACTACTCTCACAGGAGCTCCCTGCTTTGCAACAAGCACATGGCGCTGCTACTTTAAATAGGATCTGGAGAAAGGTGCTCGTTACCATAGAGGTGTTTACCTGTGCAGGCAACAAAGTGGCCTGGCTTTGGTTCCCTTGACTACCCTGCCAGCCTGAGCAAGAGTAATGTTTCCGATGTTCCTGTTGTTCAGCTGTTGAGGTGTGCTTTCCCACAGCGGCTGGTATGTTTACTCCCAGGGCTAGGAGGGCAGTAGGGTACGTGCTTCTACATGAAGACAGGATAAAATACCAAACCCACTCCTGCAGCTCTTACGATGCCCACACCTGCCGTCTCGGCATCTCTAGAGGCGCGGTGAAGTGATTCAGTGCAACAAGGAGGCTAAAATAAACCCACTATCAGCGCGAAGTGCCTCACTTTGCCTTTGCAAATGAAAAAGTACATGTTTTTGTAGGTAAGCACTTGAACACCACTCGACTCCTGGTACCCGCGTGAGCCTAATTGCATACCGAAATAGCAAAAAAACTGTAATTTGGTTGGACATTTTGAGGGACGGAAAAAAATAAAAATATGCACCAACGTCCTGGAGAAAACTTCCATGCTGTCATTATTGGCCTGGCAATTGAACAGCTGCTGTACGTCAGAAGTGGAAGCGAAGCACTTTCTTTTAATTGTTCAATTGAAGTGGTGCACATTAATTTACAGGATGCTGCAGACAGGGATAATGGGACTCACTCACCTCTGTGTTTGGTTTAGTACTCGAACCTATTTAAATATACAGCTGTGCACATTGTGAGCAGGGCCATTGGAATTATGCGGCAGGAGATGACCAAATTAAGTGGCCTTCACTAAATTATGCTGCAAGAAAAGGCAAATTATGTGGCTTAATTAGGTCTGTGAGATTTCACCTTATTAGTACCAATCTCACACCCAAACACAGCCATAAGCAAAAGAAAGAGGACCAGTCACCGTTTGGAAAAGGCCTTCGCTGCGTAGCAACGTGTTTTGCTGCTTTTTTAGTAAATTTTAATCCGTTTGAACTAGATACATTTTTTTGGGAAAAACGTGCGGATCATGAAGTAGATGATGGAATATGTGACAAATGATGTAAATCTGTAATTTTGGAAAACTGCAAAATAGCATAATTCCCATGGCCCCGATTATGAGTTGGAAAATAATTTGAGATTGCAATTTCACATGTCAATATCTTGTGACATTTATCAATCAAGCACATTGTCATGTTTCCTTTTTAACCTGTGGTAACTCACCATGATTGTAGGGTCAATCAGGCAGTGCCCAATGGACTGGTCTGACAGATCAATGTGTGGCCGGTTTTATAGCAGCAGTTTGTGGTCCTTTTTAGGTCGAACGCAAAAGCGCTCTGACCTTTTGTAATCTACCTGTGGGCTTTTAAACACGCCCACCGCACGCACATCACTATCATTTGTTTGTGGGCTTGCCATTCAAAATTCCTTTGTTATCATTGGTAAATGCTTTACGTTTGTCCCTCCTTGGGGCAGTTTGGTTACCGCCTTGGACAACGACCCTGTTACATGGATAATTGCACGATTGTCGATACATTTGACTGTGAACAAACTTCTTTTTCATTTTGTACCTCTCCTTTGCACTTGTGCTCATTGTGGCCATGGGGCTTTGAATTGTCTCACTTATGTCAACTATTTTACTTTTGATTTTCCATTTAAGTGGCATGATAAGACCAGTTAGGAATTTACAACATAAACAGTTCTAACTCGAGCAAACGTGAGACCCATTACATTGCAAATGCTTGTTTATGGTCTGGTCGGCCGATTTTATTGTTGATTTCCCTGATATGACCGCAAACATTGCCTGCAGTGAATACAAATACATGCAGTCTCCCATGCCTTGCCCTTTTAACTTTTAAAGTAAAAAATTGGCCTGATTTGCAAATGTGGGTTACTTTATCAGCTATCTGGTTTGTTAATTGGGGCGTCTTTTATTTTAGTGCCCAAGACATATATTTAGTCCCAGTCTGATGGTGCATGGCTGTGTCCACTGACAGCTGCTGTGTAACAAAGATTTTACAGCATTTACTATAAGTGGGGCCTACTTTTGTTGTGTTATTGGCTGAATCCCAAATTCTGGGAGTAATCCAGTAGTACTGGAGGCTTACTTTTGACTTACTTATGGAATTCAGTAGTAAGCCAGGAGTATTGGAAGGCTAAGCCACAGTGAAACATTTGTAAATGAGGCCTAAAATATTGCAGTGTTTCCCTGCAACAATTCGGCAAGGTTGTACCTGGCAAATTCTTTCCAGGCAAAAAGTGCTGTATTTTTGCACTAGCTGTAATCCGAATACAGTGCAAACATCTATTGGTGCCCGAAATGAGATTCACTATACATCAAATATTTATTACTGATTGCTTCTTTCAAGTAATTGTCCTTTAATGGATTAAAATGTGCTGTTTGTGGCAAAATTGTCTAAACGAGTTTGTTACAAAGAATGAGAGAGACATGCCACATGCTCCTATTCTGAAAGAAACAAAGAAACTGTTTTATTTTAAATCCATAGAAAATCTATGTCTCTGTGCCATCTTGGTTCTGTTGTCCTGTCAGTGTCTTGAGGCGGTATGCAACAGGTGTCCCTTGAAGCTGCTCAGATAAATAGATTTAAAAAAACTAACTAATGCACTCTTTTAAGGTCCTCTTGACATTATAAAAAATAGTAAGATGGGGAGCTGTTAGACCTAGCATTCAGGGTGCGGTTTACCCCTAACATTTTGTCCTCAGACCTCCTGCTTTTGGTTATTCCGTTTTTGCTGGCCTCAGGACTCTGCAAACCTTACCACTGCTCTTTCTCTAAAAACATGGTAACATTGGCTAGTGCCCAATTAGCATATTTACTTTACTTATAAGTCCCTAGTAAAGTGCATTGCATGTGCCCAGGGCCTGTAAATTATAAGCTAGTTGTGGGCTTCTGAACTGATTGTGTCACCCACTAAGTAGCCCTCTAAACATGTATCAGGCTTGCCACTGCAGAGCCTGCATATGCAGCTTTAAAACTGCCATTTTAACCTTGCAAAATAAACCTTTTTCCAGGTCCAAACCTTCCTTTTTCATACATTTAAGTCACTCCTCACATAGGCCTTGGAGAGCCACAAGGGCAGGGTACAGTGTATTTAAGAAGCAGGACACATACTTTTAAGGTTTACATGCCCTGGTAGTGAAAAATATTTAAGTTCGTTTTTCACTACTACAAGGCCTATCACTCCCATAGGATTATATTGGAGTCGCCTTATTACATTTTAAAAGTGTGATTTGGAAAGAAATAACTTGTTCGTGTTTGGTGACTCCGGAATCCTAATTTCAAACCTTAATTTATGGTGAAGTCAGATTTTAAACTACAATTCTGGAAATGACATCTTTAGTAAGGTGTCATTTTCTTGCCTTAGCCATTGGTGCCTGTAGCCTGTCTCTGGTCACATGAGTGGGTGTAGTTGGCAGTTGAGCTTTGTGTATTCCTCCTACACACCCACCTAAAATAGAAACTTAGGTGTGACTGGATGGGCCATCAATGGAAGGATGGGCGAAAGCAGCTGGGCCTAGACTCACTTACACATGAACAGGCCGTGTCTTGTCTCTACACAAAGGGCTGCACACCCCCATAGTTAGTCTGGAGCCAGAGCAGGGAAAGCAGGGCATCTGTACACTAAAAAGGCACACTTTTAGAAGCTTTGCCCCACTTCAAAGGCACAATAGTGTATAAAAGAAGGACTTCAGACCCCAGTTCTTCAGTATACTTCTGGACCTGTTGATGCTCTGTCATTAAGAAGGACTGCTGTGCTGCTACAAGGACTGCCACTCAGCTGGACTGCTGATATAAAGGAACTGCTGTTCTGTTGTGCTGCCTGCTGTCATCTTGTCTAGCAAACAAGAACTGGACCTGCAACTCATCTTGAACTCACCACCCCAGAGTGACTCAAAGGGCTAGTCTGATGGCCTATTGATCTGAGCCGTAGGGACATAAAAGGTTCCCCAACAGTTCCAGGACACGTATTCAGTGAGTTCCTGATCCCCAACTGGTACTTCCCAGGTCCTCAATTGCTGGTGCGGCTCCTGCACTCTTGAATTCAAGCTTTTGGGCTCTTGGCGACTGCAAATGGGCCCATTCGCACTGGAACCATGCTGCATATGGTGAAATTCAGCGCAAGTAGCCACCAAACCATCTCTTTGCACAGCAAGCATCAGTCGTTTGCAGTAAAGGACCACCAGCGCATAGCACCAGCCCCTCTGTCTGTGATACCAGTCTTGCTCTTCACACCATGCCGACCATAACGAGCAACGCTTTCCTTGCTCCATGCAACACTCTCCAATGTGAACGGGACTGTTGGTACAAACTTGAGAAGGTAAAACATCTGGGACTGTATTCCATATTAGTACCACTCCATCACTGTTGGCCTGGATCTTTGACTTTGACCGAGTCCAGCGAGACCAGATATCCCCAGTTGGCTCTTTATGCTTTTAGGTGCTATTTCACTGTATAGGTGGTCATTACAACCCTGGCGGACGGTGTTAAAGTGGCGGTAAGACCGCCAACAGGCCGGCGGTAAAAATTTTTGAATTACAACCGTGGCGGAAACCGCCAACAAAGACAGCCATTTTAACACTCCGACCGCCACGGCGGTACAAACAAACACCGCAGCGGTAACTGCCAACAGACAGTCGGAGGACAAAGTATCGCCCACAGTATTACAACAGTCCAATCCGCCCCATTTTCTGGGGCGGATTCACCGCGGATACAAACACGGCGAAACAGGCATTTCGAATGAAAAACGCTCACCTCTACACACTCCATGAGGAAGGAGGACACCATGGAGCCGGAACTCCATGTTCTTCCTGCGATAGTCTTCCTGCTCCTGTACCAGGAGCACCAACGCCGGCGGCAAAGATCACGGTGAGTACTGCACCTACGACACAGGGGGGAGGCAAAAAACAGGGCCACACACATGCATATCTATACATTACAGTTACACCCCCCAACACCCCCGGAAGAATGCAAAGACAAAAGGAAATGAATGTAACCATTGTAATATATCAAAATTCAGTAAGCAAAAATATACATATATACACTATTAACAAAATATACACCACAATTAATAGTCCAGGTATTGCACCATTTATAGTCCGTGGACCACTGGGCCCAAAATGCATGGGCGAGGCCCACACATGATACCAGATCAAAACAGAGAGAACACTGCTGGGGCATCAGATAGAAATACAACAGGCACCTCAGGGGGAAGGGAAGGGGGGGCACCTCAGCCGGATGAGTGCACGACACCAGATCCACGAGGGGGCTCAATGGCCACTGTTCAATCCTGGGGAGTGCAAAGCCACAGTCTCTCAAGTCTCTACAGTGGGTGGTTTGCGCACTGTTCAATCCTGGGGAGTGCAAAGCCACAGTCTCTCAAGTCTCTACAGTGGGTGGTTTGCCCACTGCACCATCCTGGGGAGTGCAAAGCCACAGTCTCTCAAGTCTCTACAGTGGGTGGTTTGCCCACTGCACCATCCTGGGGAGTGCAAAGCCACAGTCTCTCAAGTCTCTACAGTGGGTGGTTTGCCCACTGCACCATCCTGGGGAGTGCAAAGCCACAGTCTCTCAAGTCTCTACAGTGGGTGGTTTGCCCACTGCACCATCCTGGGGAGTGCAAAGCCACAGTCTCCCAAGTCTCTACAGTGGGTGGTTTGCCCACTGCACCATCCTGGGGAGTGCAAAGCCACAGTCTCTCAAGTCTCTACAGTGGGTGGTTTGCCCACTGAACCATCCTGGGCAGTGCAAAGCCACAGTCTCACAAGTCTCTACAGTGGGCGGTTTGCCCACTGTACCATCCCGGGGAATGCAAAGCCACAGTCTCTCAAGTGGATAACAGTCGCCACTGGTTCTGGAGGAGGCTTGGTGCCCAGAGTACTTCATCCTGCCAAGGACAGAGGTAGTTGATGCATGTCTCTACTGGTTTTGGAGGGGGACTGGTGCCCAGAGTGCTTCATCCTGCCAAGGACAGAGGTAGTGGATGCATGTCTCCACTGGTTCTGGAGGGGGACTGGTGCCCAGAGTGCATCACTCACCCCGTGACGGTCCCTGTTGCGTCAGTGCCCCTGCCGCTCATGGGCTAGCGGTGCTTGAGTTGGCGGTCCTTGCCCTGTTCAGCGGTGCTTGCCCTGTTCAGCAGTGCTTTACTTTGCGGTCCTTGCCCTGTTCAGCGGTGCTTGCCCTGTTCAGCGTTGCTTGAGTTGGCGGTCCTTGCCCTGCTCAGCGGTGCTTGACTTGGCGGTCCTTGCCCTGTTCAGCGGTGCTTGCCATGTTCAGCGGTGCTTGACTTGGCGGTCCTTGCCCTGTTCAGGGGTGCTTGAGTTGGCGGTCCTTGCCCTATTCAGCGGTGCTTGAGTTGGCGGTGCTTGCCCTGTTCAGCGGTGCTTGACTTGGCGGTCCTTGCCCTGTTCAGCGGTGCTTGCCCTGTTCAGCGGTGTTTGACTTGGCAGTCCTTGCCCTGTTCAGCGGTGCTTGCCCTGTTCAGCGGTGCTTGAGTTGGCTGTCCTTGCCCTGTTCAGCGGTGCTTGAGTTGGCGGTGCTTGCCCTGTTCAGCGGTGCTTGACTTGGTGGTCCTTGCCCTGTTCAGCGGTGCTTGAGTTGGCGGTCCTTGCCCTGTTCAGCGGTGCTTGAGTTGGCGGTTCTTGCCCTGTTCAGCGGTGCTTGAGTTGGCGGTCCTTGCCCTGTTCAGCGGTGTTTGCCCTGTTCAGGGGTGCTTGAGTTGGCGGTGCTTACCCTGTTCAGCGGTGCTTGACTTGGCGGTTCTTGCTCTGTTCAGCGGTGCTTGACTTGGCGGTCCTTCATTGCCCAGCTGCGCTGGGGCTGGCAGTCCTTCATTGGTCAGCTGGGCTGTGGCTGGCGGGGACCTCCTGGGCAGCTGGGCTGTGGCTGGCGGGGTCCTCGGGCAGCTGGGCTGTGGCGGGTGGTGGCCTCCTGGCCAGCGATGATGGGGCTGGCAGTGGCCTCCTGGGCAGCGAGGATGGGGCTGGCGGTGGCCTCCTGGCCAGTGGGGATGACAGCGGTCTTCTCCGCAGTGCTGCTCCTCCCAGACTTGCTGGGTTTCTTCTGCCCCTTCCCCACCTTGGGAGGAGTCACAGCTGAGTCCACACTCCCCCCGGGAACCCTGTGAGCTGCTTGGGTGGCTGGAGTCTTCCCCTTCTCCCGCCGGGCACTGGCCAACTTCTGGTGCTTCACAGGGGGGACTGGCTGTGCTGTGGCTCCGTGACACACTGGCTGGCCTGGTGGCCGGTGCACTCCACATACCTGTGGCAACAAGCACCACTGGTCCCGGAGATTTTGTGGCTGAGGTGCTAGTTCGGGACCTATGAGTTGGACGGGGTGGTTGGAAATAGGTTAAGGGTGGACAGCAAAAGTTGTTTGGAGCCACTGGGACGGGTAGCTGGAGGGGGGTTGGGAGTGGAGGAAGAGGTGGTGGTTGTAGGAGGGGTAAGTTTTGTGGCTTTGGGTGCAGGTGCATGCGCTGGAGGCTGTTGTGAGGTGGATGTATGTTGGGTGGGTGTGTGACTCCGTTTGTGTATCTTGGGAGGGGGCGTCACAGACACACTGGGAGAGGACACAAGGGATGTGTGAATGGTAGTGGGGGTGGTGAGTACACGTGAGCGGGATGTGGTGGTGGGTGTGCTGGTGCGGGACGTAGTGGCTGTAGTGGTAGTGCATGCAGGTGTAAGTGGAGAGGAGACTGGGAGGGAGGTGGGAGACGACGAGGAGAGGGACACAGTGGAGGCAGTGGATGTTGGTGTGTCTGTATGTGTATGATGCTTGCATGAGTGCCTGTGGGATGTGTGGTGCTTATGTTTGCCTGAGCTTCCCTTGTGTGGTGAGGCGTGTGCAGGCTGGTCTGATGGTGTGCTTGGGATAGGCAGAGGTACAGGGGATTGGGTCTGGGTGGAGGAAGTTGGAGGGGGGAGGCTAGCACAGGGACAATGGCTGCCATCAGTGCTGAGGCCAAAGTTTGAAAGGTTCGATGTAGGGCCGCCTGACCAGAATGAATGCCCTCCAGGAATGCATTGGTTTGTTGCAACTGCCTTTCTACACCCTGGATGGCATTCAAAATGGTAGACTGCCCAACAGTGAGGGACCTGAGGAGATCAATGGCCTCCTCACTGAGGGCAGCAGAGGTGACAGGGGCTGAGGTGCCTGGGGCGAAGGTGATGCCCACCCTCCTGGGTGAGCGGGCACGGGGCGAAGGCTGAGGGGCTGCTGGGAGGGCAGTGCTGGTAGGGGGGGTGGCGGCTGTACCTGTAGTAGTGGGGGGCACAGATGTTGCCGCCACCACAAGGGAGCTCCCATCGGAGGACGAGTCCGTGTCGCTGGTTACAGCTCCTGTCCCCACCGTGGTGCTCCCCTCGCCCTCCGTCCCACTGGTGTATTCAGTGTCCGTAGTGTGGGCCTCCATGGCCATGTGGGATGCAGCTCCCTCGTGCTCCGGTGCCACTGCTCCTCCGCCTGATGATGCTAATGCACACAAGAACATGGAGACCACAAAAAGGGTGGGGAAACAGAAGAAAGACATGTTGAGTGCATGGCTTACCGCTACTGTTGGTGGATAAGACAGACACAGCAGCCCCCTGCACTACACCGCGCTCTTGGGCTCTACAGTGCAATTCCTGGGAAATGGCCTACAAGGCTATGGACAACATCTGCACACATAGATGACACAGGGGCATGAATAGCTGTACTTGGCACTCTACAGAGGTGGGGTGGGGGGCCACAGGGCCATGCCTTACGAAGGGGCCTAGCCTACGGAACTCGCCCTGGCCTAGGGAAACCCACAGCCCTCCTTCCCCACCCAAACACCTCCACTGCGCGCAAAGTAAGCTGAATGAGAGTGTACTCACCCCCTTGTGTCTGCTGTGATGCCCTCAAGCGCCCATCCACCTCCGGGTAAGCCACCGCCAGGATCCGGAACATCAGGGGGGTCATGGTTTGACGGGCACCCCTCCCACGTTGGAAAGCCATCCCCAGCTGAGCCTCCGCCGTCTTCTTGCTCCAGCGGCGAATGTCCTCCCACCTTTTCAGGCAGTGGGTGCTCCGTCTGTGGTGGACCCCCAGGGTCCGGACATCTTTGGCGATGGCACGCCAAATATCCTTCTTCTGGTGGGCGCTGACCTACATGAAATGTACAGGGGTAGAAGAGAAGTCATTACCAACTGCGCCGTCAAAGTGAGTGGCCCCCATCCCTACCCTTAACATGTGGCACATGCACCCACCGTCTTTCATGCACTCAGAACTCTGCCCCCTTCCTTCTTACAACCAGCCGTCTCCACACAGGCATAGCCCATACTACATGCTCCCTGTGTACTTACCTGTTGGTCTGGCGGACCATAGAGCAGCGTGTACTGGGGGAGGACCCCATCGACGAGCTTCTCCAACTCCTCCGATGTGAAGGCAGGGGCCCTTTCCCCAGACTCACAAGCCATTGTCTCTTCCAGACCGAGGCCACAGCAGCACTTGTAGTGTAGGTCCTCTCCTGTCGAAGATCAGGTATCAACAGATAGAAAATGCCGGTCACGTCCGCGGCGGTGCATACCATCACCACCGGCATACATCGTCATTGGCTCCTGGGACCCATAGGGTCCAATGTTAACCAATGCAGCATTGCGCCGCGGTCTTCGACCGCCTACCGCGACGGTGTACAACGCCAGCGCAGTTACCTCTCATCCCATTGTCCCACTTTAGAGGTCAGGCAACTGCCATTTCAGGGGCCCACATGGCCTAATTACCAACTGCGTCACACATACCTAGGCCTACTCTCAACACACTTACAGGCCAGATTTTGAGTATGAATGGTGTTCTGTGAAGACTGTGGGTACATACCTCTGAGTTGTTTGACTCTGTGCTCGCTGTTGTCCTTCATAGGCACTGTCCGCTGGGACATGTGAGGAGATGGCGGAATCCTCCGGTGGACCGACCGCTGGTGGACCTGTCGACAGGAGGAACGAAATTTGATTATCACCCACAGGTTTGACCGTGCCACAATCCAGGAACTGTGTACCCAGTTGGAGCCAGACCTGATGTCAGCAATCCGCCATCCCACAGGAATCCCCCCTGAAGTGCAGGTGCTGTCAGTGCTCCATTTCCTTGCAAGTGGGTAATTTCAAACAACTGTGGCCATGGCATCAGGGATGTCCCAGCCTATGTTTTCCAACGTATTGTCCAGAGTGTTGTCTGCTTTGCTGAAACACATGCGGAACTACATCATTTTCCCTAAGGTGGAGGACTTGCCTACAGTGAAAGGTGACTTCTATGCCCTTGGACATATCCCCAACATCATAAGTGCCATAGATGGGACCCATGTGGCTTTGGTCCCCCCCCCACAGGAGTGAACAGGTGTACAGGAATCGGAAGAGTTATCATTCCATGAATGTACAGATGGTATGTTTGGCCGACCAGTACATCTCCCATGTGAATGCCATGTTCCCTGACTCAGTGCATGACGCCTACATCATGCGGAATAGCAGCATCCCTTATGTGATGGGTCAACTCCAGAGGCACCGTGTGTGGCTATTAGGTGACTCTGGTTACCCCAACCTGTCATGGCTGCTGACCCCAGTGAGGAATCCCAGGACAAGGGCAGAGGAACGCTACAATGAGGCACATGGGCGGACTAGGAGGGTGATCGAACACACCTTCGGCCTCCTGAAGGCCAGGTTCCGGTGCCTCCATATGACAGTTGGATTCCTATTCTACTCACCAAAGAAGGTGTACCAGATCATCGTGGCCTGCTGTATGCTTCATAATTTGGCTTTGCGACGACAGGTGCCTTTTCTGCAGGAGGATGGTCCAGATGACGGTGTTGTGGCAGCTGTGAAGCCTGTGGACAGTGATGAGAAGGAAGCAGAGGAAGAAGACATGGACAACAGGGACTCAGTCATCCAGCAATATTTCCAGTGAAACACAGGTGAGAATACATTCCTGCCTACTACATGTACTTTTACACTTCTACCTCTATCCTGTCTGTCGATTTCACCCAGTGTATGGTCACTTAGTTGTCACTTTCCCTTACGGTTTCACAGGTGTAGGTCCCACTGTCTGTCATCTGCTTAGATTCCTCATTGACTAGAGCTGTGTGACATAGGTATGTTGACATTACTATTTCCTGAAAATGTTGTCACTGTAATTGCAAATACACTTTTTCGAAATCACAGACAGACTCGAGATCTTTTGGTGCTTTAGGTGTGTTTATTTACATACAAAATATTGGAGGGGGAAGTTAAATGGTGAGGGGTGATGGCGGAGGAGTGTCCATGGCAGAGTCCAGTCTATTAGTCTCACAGGTGCATTGCCCATATGGGCATAGGAAGTGGAGCTGGGGCAGTTTCAATATGGACAGAGTGACAAAGTGGGACAGTGGGATGACAATCAGGGTGGTCTCATTTCTTGGCGGGGGTCTTGGCATCATGCTCTGTCTTGTTCCTGGATCTCAGGGACTGTTTGCGGGGTGGTTCTCCGTCTGCAGGGGGTGGGGTGCTGGTGTGGTGGTCCTGTGGCGGTGCCTCCTGTCCACTTCCACTGGCGGAGGTGGTGGGCAGTTCATCGTCCATGCTAGTGTCAGGGGCCCCTTGTAGTGCCACAGTGTCCCTCCTGGTGTTGAGTATTTCCTTCAGCACCCCTACGATGGTGCCCAGGGCAGAGCTGATGGTTCTGAGTTCCTCCCTGAACACCAAATACTGTTCCTCCTGCATGCACTGGGTCTCCTGAAACTTGCCAGTACCGTTGCTATCGTCTCCTGAGAGTGGTGGTATGCTCCCATGATGGAGGAGAGGGCCTCATGGAGAGTGGGTTTCCTTGGCCTGTCCGCCCCCTGTCACACAGCAGCCCTCCTAGTTCCACTGTGTTCCTGGGCCTCCGTCCCCTGAACCGTTTGCCCACTGCCACTGCTCCCAGGTCCCTGTTGTTGTTGGGGTGGTGGGTTATCCTGGGTTCCCTGTAGTGGTGGACACACAGCTGATTGACGTGTCCTGGGGACGGAGGTGTGGGACCGCTGGGTGGGTGCTGTGCTGGTGTTTCCAGAGGGGGGAAGGTCTGTGGTGGCCTGTGCCTGTGTGAGGGGAACCGACTGTCCCGAGGCCCACAATGGTCCGGGCTGGTCATCTAGATCCAGTTGGACAGAGCTGCTGTCATCACTGTGGGCCTCTTCTGTGGGTGGAGTGGAGATGTCTGGACCCTCCTGTCTGGTGACTTTGGGTAGTGGTCCTGCAGGGGTGTAAAGGCATGATTATTGCATCTGTGTGTGTCATGGTGTGCAATATGTGCGTGAGCGTGTACCCCAGTGCTTGCATTCCTGTGTGGGAGCTTGTGTGATGATGGTTTAGGGGGGGTGTCTGGGTATGTGCAGTGGGCATGCTTTAGTGATGGGTGTCCATGCGTTGGTGTTGCATTCAGGGCTTGGTGTTGGGATGGGTGGTTTGTGATATTGGTACATTTGTGAGGAGTTGGAGTGATAGGGGTGGGGGTGAGGGTGGGGGTGTGTGATAGCATGCAGGTAGGGTGGGGGATATGGTAGTTAAAGGTTTGACTTACCAGAGTCCATTCCTCCGCCGACTCTTGCGAAGCCCTCAGGATGCAGAATCGCCAAGACCTGCTCCTCCCATGTTGTTAGTTGTGGGTGGGGAGGTGGGGGTCCGCCGCCAATCCGCTGAACCGCCTGGTGGTGTCTTGAGACCACGGAACGCACCTTCCCCCGTAGGTCGTTCCACCTCTTCCTGATGTCCTCCCGATTTCTTGGGTGTTGTCCCACTGCATTGACTGTCGACTATTCTTCGCCATAGCTCCATCTTCCTTGTAATTGAGGTGTGCTGCACCTGTGATCCAAATAGCTGTGGCTCTACCCGGACGATTTCCTCCACCATGACCCTGAGCTCCTCCTCCGAAAACCTGGGGTGTCTTTTCCGTGCCATGGGGTGGTGTAGGTGATGTGTGGGGTGGTGTGTGTGGTGATAAGTGTGGTGATATGTAGTTGTGTGTGGTGTTTTGTGCGTGGAAGTTGTGTGGGTGATGGTGTTGTGTGCCTGTGGATGCTAGTTTGTGGATGGTGGTGTCTCTCTCTGGCCGTCTCTCTGTAATATTGGTCGTAGGGGTTTGTGGGTGATGTGGGTGTGTGTTTTATATTGTAATGAGTGTGTGGTGTCTGTATGTGTATCAGGTGTGTGTATTTTGAATTGTCCAATGTGGCGGTGTTTTGTAGAAGTGTGTGTATTTTTAGCGCGGTGTGGCGGACTTGTGTGGGTGTCGAAATGTTGTCCGATTCCGAGATGTGGGTCATAATAGCTGTGCCGGTTTTCCTCGGGCGCAGCGGTGTGTTGGCGGTCTTCTGCACGGCGGTAAGCGGCTTTTACCGCCAATGTTGTAATGACCGCCATAGTCTTTCAAATTCATAACTCCGGTTTTATTCATTTGATGTTTGTTGTTTCTTTCATTTACTAAATTTTGCTCCACTTTCCTAATCTGGTTTAGAACCATTGCCATGAATCACAGTAAACTAGACTTCAAAGCAAACACTGGGTCACAAACTACAGGTTTAGGAGAAATTAATCCACCAGTCAATCATGAGCTTAGTGTGTATATATAGAAGTCACCAGTAAGTAACAACTTATTTTCTTGCCATGAGGAAAGTCCCCTATGTCACTCCTTTCTGCATTATATTGTTAGACATTTGTTTGCTATTTGTTTAATATTGCATATTTGGTAGTGTATTGGGTTTAACTTAACTGTATTTCCCACAGTTGTCCTTATCATTTGTTTTTTTCCTATATATTGATATAGTTATTTGGGCACTGTTTTCTCTTTCTTGCTACTTGAGCACCCACTACTGGCACATTATATTTTATGCACTGGAATTTTGTTACATAGATGCAATGACCAGCATGCATTGTGTTAGACTTGGCAACCTTGGCGTCCTCTCCCCTAACTTTTTGCCTCTGTTTCCCAGGTTGTCGATGTGTGCTGGACTCTGTTTTTGCTGTTTTTGTTACTCTGGGCACCTTACCACTGCTATCCAGTGCTAACGTGCAAGTGCTCCAATGTAAAATGTATGTGTAATTGACTTTTCATGATTGGCATATTTGTTTTACTAATAGGTCCCTAGTACAGTGCACTAGAGGTGCCCAGGGCCGGTAAATCAAATGCTACTAGTGGGCCTGCACCATTGGATGTGCCACTCAGATTAGTAGCCCTGTAAACATGGCTCAGACCTGCCACTTCAGTGTCTGTGTGTACAGTTTTAAACTGCCAATTCGACTTGGCAAGTGTACCCACTTGCCAGGCCTAAACCTTCTCTTTTTATACATGTAAGGTACCCCTAAGGTAGGCCCTAGGTAGCGCCATGGGCAGGGTCTAAAGCATGTAAATGGTAGGATATGCACTTATGTGTTTTACATGTCCTAACAATGAAATACAGCCAAATTTGTTTTTCACTGTTGTAAGGCCTATCTCTCTCATAAGTTAACATGGGGGCTACGTTTAAATAATATTAAAGTGAAGATTCCCTTTGGGAGCAGATAGAAATATGAAGCTTAGGGTCTCTGAACTCACAATTTAAAAATACATATTTTAGTAAAGTTTGTTTTTAGATTGGGTGTTTGAAAATGCCACTTTCAGAAAGTAGGCATTTTCTTGCTTAAGCATTCTGTGACTCTGCTTGTCTGTGGATTCCCTGTCTGGGCTAGTTTGACAGTTGGGCTGTTTCACCTGTCTAGACAGTGACACAAAGGGAGCTGGGGTGTAGTCTGTATATCCTGATGAGCCATCTGTGCTGGGAGGGAGGGGTGGAGTGGTCACTTACACCCGAAAGGGCTATGCCTGCCATCACACAATTCACACAATGCAGTCTCCACCCCCTGGTGTGTGTCTGGGACCTTGAAAACAACAGAGACTTCTCTTTGAGGAAGGCTTACTTCAAAGGCAGAAAGGGGTATGAGAAGGGCACCCAAAACCCCTGAAAATTAGAACACTTTTGTAATCAAGAGGAGCCTCTGACAAGGAGAAGAGCTGAAGAGCTGAGGAGAAGTGCTGCCCCTGTCTGTGACTGTGCTTTGTTGGGCTATCCTGCAGTTGCTGCTTCTGCCTGTGAAAGGGGACAAAGACTGGACTTTGTTGTGCATTCCTGCATGAGAAGAATCTTCAAGGGCTCGAACTGAGCTTGCCTCCTGTTGTTGAAGTCTCAGGGCCATCAAAGACTTCCCCTGCCAGCTCCTGGACTCTCTGCTGAGACTCCTGCCCTGCTAAGTGGTGCCCCATCCAGTTCCTAGGCCCTTGAAAGATCAAGTTGGCAGACAAGAACTGAAAATCCACGGCCAACCGCTGTACGGGGAAATTTTCAACGCACCTTCAGTGACACGGCTGATAAACGACGCTCTGCCGGCTTCGAGGCTGAAATCAACGCTCCACCTGCATCACAGCTGGAAGAACGACTCAACGCGGCTGACGAACTGACGTGCAACAACCACAAACGGAGGCTGATAATGACGCAAACCCCAAGCAGCGCAGTTTAGTGATACCGTGCGACCGGATTTTTCACGCATCGTCCTTGGGAGTTCAAGTCAACCCGACTCTGCGCGGATCCGAGCTGCCCGGCCCAGAAATTGATGCATCTCTCTCTTGCGGGAGAAAAACTATGAATCGTTGACCCGAACGGAGAAGGAAACTACGCATAGCCACACTTACGAGTAAGGAATCGACGCATTGCTGACTTTTACGATGCACGCTCGCCCGTGCAGCTTTATTTTTTACACTAACCAGGTGCTTTGTGTGACATCAGCAGTCTCACTGTTTTCTAAGGATTAAGGTGGTCATTACAACATTGGCGGTAAAAGCCGCTTACAGCCGTGCAGAAGACCGCCAACATACCGCCACGGAATTCCGCCACAGCTATTATGACCCACATCTCAAAATCCAACAAAATTCAGACACCCACACAAGTCCGCCACACCAAAGGTCAGTGATAAACGGGTGAAAACAAAACCTCCACCGTCACGCCAACAGAAATACGCTGACGCTATCACGACCCACGAATCCACGCGGCGGTCTTTCAACCGCGGTATTCCATTGGTGGTACACACCGATGCGCTCAAAATACACACACATATACAAAACACAGCCACATTGGACAATTCAAAATACACACACCTGATACACATACACACACCACTCCCACACACCCATTACAATATAAAACACACACCCACATCACCCGCAAACCCATACGACCAATATTACTGAGAGAAGGCCAGAGAGAGACACCACCATCTACAAACTAGCATCCACTGGCACTCAACACCATCACCCACAAAACTTCCACGCACAAAACACCACACACCACTACATATCACCACACTTATCACCACACACACCACCCCACACATCACCTACACCACCCCATGGCACGGCAAAGTCACCCCAGGTTCTCGGAGGAGGAGCTCAGGGTCATGGTGGAGGAAATCGTCCGGGTAGAGCGACAGCTGTTTGGATCACAGGTGCAGCACACCTCAATTGCAAGGAAGATGGAGCTATGGCGAAGAATAGTCGACAGGGTCAACACCGTGGGACAACACCCAAGAAATCGGGACAACATCAGGAAGAGGTGGAACGACCTACGGGGGAAAGTGCGTTCCGTGGTCTCAAGACACCACCTGGCGGTTCAGAGGACTGGCGGCGGACCCCCACCTCCTCCTCCACAACTAACAACATGGGAGGAGCAGGTCTTGGCGATTCTGCATCCTTAGGGCCTCGCAGGAGTCGGTGGAGGAATGGACTCTGGTAAGTCAAATCTTTACTACTATATCCCCCACCCTTCCTGCATGCCATCACAAACTCCTACCCGTACCCTCACCCTCATCACTCCACCACCTCACATATACCCCACTATCGCAAACCACACATCCCAACACGAAGCCCTGCATGCAACCCCAACGCATGGACACCCATCACTAAAGCATGCCCACTGCACATACCCATACACCCCCTAAACCATCATCACACAAGTCCCCACATAGGAATGCAAGCACTGGGGTACACCGGTCACCCACCCATTGCCCACCATGACACACACAGATGCAATAATTAAGCTTTTACACCCCTGCAGGACCACTACCCAACGTCACGAGACAGGAGGGTCCAGACATCTCCACCCTACCCACAGAAGAGGCCCACAGTGATGACAGCAGCTCTGTCCAACTGGATCCAGATGACCAGCCCGGACCATCGTGGGCCTCGGGACAGTCAGTTCCCCTTGCAAAGGCACAGGCCACCACAGACCTTCCACCCTCTGGTAACACCAGCACAGCACCCACCCAGCTGGCCCATACCTCCATCCCCAGGACACGTCAATCAGCTGTGTGTCCACCACTACAGGGAACACAGGAAAACCCACCACCCCAACAACAACAGGGACCTGGGGGCAGTGGCAGTGGGCACACGGTCCAGGGGACGGAGGCCAAGGAACACAGGGGAACTGGGAGGGCTGCTGTGAGACAGGGGGCGGACAGGCCAAGGGAACCCACTCTCCACGAGGCCCTCTCCTCCATCATGGGAGCATACCACCACTCCCAGGAGACGATGGCAACGGTCCTGGCCAAGTTTCAGGAGACCCTGCGCATGCAGGAGGAACAGTATTTGGGGTTCAGGGAGGAACTCAGAACCATCAGCTCCGCCCTGGGCACCATCGTAGGGGTGCTGAAGGAAATACTCAACACCAGGAGGGACACTGTGGCACTCCATGGGGCCCCTGACACTAGCATGGACGGTGAACTGCCCACCACCTCCGCCGGCGCTAGTGGACAGGAGGCACCGCCACAGGACCACCACACCAGCACCCCACCCCCTGCAGATGTAGAACCACCCTGCAAGCGGTCCCTGAGATCCAGGAACAAGACAGAGCACGATGCCAAGACCCCTTCCAAGAAATGAGACCACCCTGATTGTCAACCCACTGTCCCACTTTGTCACCCTGTCCATATTGGAACTGCCCCAGCTCCACTTCCTATGCCCATATGGGCAATGCACCTATGAGACAAATAGACTGGACTCTGCCATGGACACTGCTCCGCCATCACCCCTCACCATTTAACTTCCCCCTCCAATATTTTGTATGTAAATAAACACACCTAAAGCACCAAAAGATCTGGAGTCTGTCAGTGATTTTGAAATAGTGTATGCGCAATTACATGAGGAATCTAAGCAGATGACACACGTTGGAACCCACACCTGTGAAACCGTAAGGGAAAGTGACATCTCGGTGACCATACACTTGGTGAAATCGACAGACAGGATAGAGGTAGAAGTGTAAAAGTACTTGTAGTAGGCAGGAATGTATTCTCACCTGTGTTTCACTGGAAATATTGCTGGATGACTGAGTCCCTGTTGTCAATGTCTTCTTCCTCTGCTTCCTCCTCATCACTGTCCACAGGCTCCACAGCTGCCACAACACCGCCATCTGGACCATCCTCCTGCAGAAAAGGCACCTGTCATCGTAAAGCCAAATTATGAAGCATACAGCAGGCCACGATGATCTGACACACCTTCTTTGGTGAGTAGAATAGGGATCCACCTGTCATATGGAGTCACCTAAACCTGGCCTTCAGGAGGCCGAAGGTGCGTTCGATCACCCTCCTAGTCCACCCATGGGCCTCATTTTAGCGTTCCTCTGCCCTGGTCCTGGGATTCCTCACTGGGGTCAGTAGCCATGACAGGTTGGGGTAACCAGAGCCCCCTAATAGCCACACCTGGTGCCTCTGTAGTTGACCCATCACATAAGGGATTCTGCTATTCCGCATGATGTAGGCATCATGCACTGAGCCAGGGAACATGGCATTCACATGGGAGATGCACTGGTCTGCCAAACATACCATGTGTACATTCATTGAATGATAACTCTTCCTGTACACCTGTTCACTCCTGTGGGGGGGGACCAAAGCCACATGGGTCCCATCAATGGCACCTATGATGTTGGGGATATGTCCAAGGGCATAGAAGTCACCTTTCACTGTAGGCAAGTCTTCCACCTGAGGGAAAACGATGTGGCTCTGCATGTGTTTCAGCAGGGCAGACAACACTCTGGACAACACGTTGGAAAACATCGGCTGGGACATCCCTGATGCCATGGCCACAGTTGTTTGAAAAGACCCACTTGCAAGGAAATGGAGCACTGATAGCACCCGCACTTGAGGGGGGATTCCAGATGGATGGCAGATTGCTGACATCAGGTCTGGCTCCAAGTGGGTACACGGTTCCTGGATTGTGGCACGGTCAAACCTGTAGGCGATGATCAAATGTCTTTCCTCCATTGTCGACAGGTCCACCAGCGGTCGGTACACTGGAGGATTCCGCCATCTCCTCACATGTCCCAGCGGACAGTGGCTATGAAGGACAACAGCGAGCACAGAGTCAAACAACTCAGAGGTATGTACCCACAGTCTGCACAGAACACCAATCATACACAAAATCTGGCCTGTATGTGTGTTGAGAGTAGGCCTAGGTATGTGTGACGCAGTTGGTAACTAGGCCATGTGGGCCCCTGAAATGGCGGCTGTCTGACCTCTAAAGGGGGACAATGGGATGTGAGGTAACTGCGCTGGCATTTTACACCATCGCGGTAGGCGGTCAAAGACCACGGCGCAATGCTGCATTGGTTAACATTGGACCCTATGGGTCCCAGGAGCCAATGACGATGTACGCCGGCGGTGATGGTACGCACCGCTGCGGACGTGACCGCCATGGACGTGACAGCCATTTTATAACTGTTTAATCACTCGATACCTGATCTTCGACAGGAGAGGACCTACACTGCAAGTGCTGCTGTGACCTCGGTCTGGAAGAGACAATGGCTCGTGCGTCTGGGGAAAGGGCCCCTGCCTTCACTGCAGAGGAGTTGGAGAAGCTCGTCGACGGGGTCCTCCCCCAGTACACGCTACTCTACGGTCCTCCATACCAACAGGTAAGTACACAGGGACCATGTTGTATGGACTATGCCTGTGTGGAGAGGGCTGGTTGTAAGAAGGAAGGGGGCAGAGTTCTGTGTGCATGAAAGACGGTGAATGCATGTGCCACATGGCAAGGGTTGGGATGGGGGCCACTCACTTTGACGGTGCAGTTGGTAATGACTTTTCTTCTTCCCTTGTACATTTCATGTAGGTCAGTGCCCACCAGAAGAAGGATATTTGGCGTGCCATCGCCAAGGACGTCCGGCCCTGGAAGTCCACCACAGACGAAGCACCCACTGCCGGAAGAGATGGGAGGACATTCGCCGCTGGAGCAAGAAGACGGCGGAGGCTCAGCTGGGGATGGCCTCCCAACGTGGGAGGGGTGCCCGTCGAACCATGACCCCCCTGATGTTCCGGATCCTGGCGGTGGCCTACCCTGATTTGGATGGGCGCTTGAGGGCATCACAGCAGACACAAGGGGGTGAGTACACTATCATTCAGCTGACTTAGCGCGCAGTGAAGGTGTCTGGGTGGGGGAGGAGGGCTGTGGGTTCCCGTAGGCCAGGGCGAGTTCCGTAGTCTAGGCCCATTCGTAAGGCATGGCCCTGTGGCCCCCACCCCACCTCTGTAGAGTGCCAAGTACAGCTATTCATGCCCCAGGGTCATCTATGTGTGCAGATGTCGTCCATAGCCTTGTAGGCCATTTCCCAGGAATTGCACTGTAGAGCCCAACAGCGCGACGTAGTGCAGGGGGCTGCTGTGTCTGTATTGTCCGCCAACGGTAGCGGTAAGCCATGCACTCATCCTGTCTTTCTTCTGTTCCCCCCCCCTTTTTTGGCGGTCTCCCTGTTCTTGTGTGCATTAGCATCATCAGGCGGAGGTACAGTGGCACCGGAGCACGAGGGAGCTGCATCCCACATGGGCATGGAGGCCCACACTACGGACTCTGGATACACCAGTGGGACGGAGGGCGAGGGGAGCACCACGGCGGTCACAGGATCTGCAACCAACGACACAGACTCGTCCTCCGATGGAAGCTCCCTTGTGGTGGCGGCAACATCTGTGCCCCCCACTTCAACAGGTACAGCCGCCACGCCCCCTACCAGCACTGCCCTCCCAGCAGCCCCTCAGCCTTCGCCCGGTGCCCGCTCACCCAGGAGGGTGGGCATCACCTTCGCCCCAGGCACCTCAGCCCCTGCCCCTGTCACCTCTGCTGCCCTCAGTGAGGAGGCCATTGACCTCCTCAGGTCACTCACTGTTGGGCAGTCTACCATTTTGAATGCCATCCAGGGTGTAGAAAGGGAGTTGCAACACACAAATGCATTCCTGGAGGGCATTCATTCTGGTATGGCTGCCCCTCATCGAACCCTTCAAACTCTGGCCTCAGCACTGATGGCAGCCATTATCCCTGTGTCTAGCCTCCCCCCTCCAACTTCCTCCACCCAGACCCAATCCCCTGTACCTCTGCCTATCACAAGCACACCATCAGACCAGCCTGCACACACCTCACCACACAAGGGAAGCTCAGGCAAACATAAGCACCACACATCCCACAGGCACTCACGCAAGCATCACACACATGCAGACACACCAACATCCACTGCCTCCACTGTGTCCCCCTCGTCCTCGTCTCCCTCCTCCCTCCCAGTCTCGTCTACACTCACACCAGCATGCACTACCACTACAGCCACTACGTCCCGCACCAGCACACCCACCACCATACCCCGCTCATGTGCACTGACCACCCCCACTATCATTTCCACGTCCCCTGTGTCCTCTCCCAGTGTGTCTGTGACGCCCCCTCCGAAGATACACAAACGCAGGCACACACCCACCCAACAGCCATCCACCTCAATACAGCCTCCAGCGCATGCACCTGCACCCAAATCCACAAAAGTTACACCTCCTACAACCACCACCTCTTCCTCCACTCCCAAACCCCCTCCAGCTACCCGTCCTAGTGTGTCCAAACAACTTTTCCTGTCCCCCCTTAACCTATTTTCAACCCCCACCTCCAACTCATAGGTCCCGTACTAGCACCTCAGCCAAACAATCTCGGGGACCAGTGGTGCCTGTTGTCACAGGTATGTGGAGTGCACCGGCCATGAGGCCAGCCAGTCCGTCACGGAGCCACAGCACAGCCAGTCCCCCCCATGTGAAGCACCAGAAGTTGGACAGTGCCCGGCGGGAGAGGGGGAAGACTCCAGCCAGCCAAGCCGCTCACAGGGGTCCCGGGGGGAGTGTGGACTCAGCTGTGACTCCTCCCAAGGTGGGGAAGGGACAGAAGAAACCTGCAAAGTCAGTGAGGAGCAGCACGGCGGAGAAGACTGCCATCATCCCCGCTGGCCAGGAGGCCACCGGCCACCCCCATCGTCGCTGCCCAGGAGGCCACCGCCAGCCCCATCGTCGCTGCCCAGGAGCGCCCCGCAAGCCACAGCCCAGCTGGCCAGGAGGGCCCCACAAGCCACACCCAGCTGCCCAGGAGGGCCCCGCAAGCCACAGCCCAGCTAGCCAGGAGGGCCCCACAAGCCACAGCCCAGCTGCCCAGGAGGGTCCCGCAAGCCAGAGCCCAGCTGCCCAGGAGGGTCCAGCTGCCCAGGAGGGCCCCGCAAGCCACAGCCCAGCTGCCCAGGAGGGCCCCGCAAGCCACAGCCCAGCTGCCCAGGAGGGCCCCACAAGCCACAGCCCAGCTGCCCAGGAGGGCCCCGCAAGCCACAACCCAGCTGACCCATGAAGGACCGCCAACCACAGCCCAGCTGGGCAATGACGGACCACCAGGGCAAGGACTGCTGAACAGGGCAAAGACCGCCATGGCAAGCACCGCTGAACAGGGCAAGCACCGCTGAACAGGGCAAAGACAGCCATGACAAGCACCGCTGAACAGGGCAAGCACCGCTGAACAGGGCAAAGACCGCCATGGCAAGCACCGCTGAACAGGTCAGAGACTGCCAACTCAAGCACCGCTGAACAGGGCAAAGACCGTCATGGCAAGCACTGCTAGCCCATTAGCGGCAGGGGCAGTGACGCAACTGGGACCGTCACTGGGTGAGTGCTGCACTCTGGGCATCATTCCCCCTCCAGAACCAGTGGAGACATGCGTCCACTCTGTCTGTCCTGCACAGGATGAAGCACTCTGGGCACCAGTCCCCCTCCAGAACCAGTGGAGACATGTGTCCACTCCGTCTGTCCTGTACAGGATGAAGCACTCTGGGCACCAGTCCCCCTCCAGAACCAGTGGAGACTGTTATCCACTTGAGAGACTGTGGCTTTGCACTCCCCAGGATGGTACAGTGGGCAAACCACCCACTTGTGAGACTTGAGAGACTGTGGCTTTGCACTCCCCAGGAGGGTACAGGGGGCAAACCACCCACTGTAGAGACTTGAGAGACTGTGGCTTTGCACTCCCCAGGATGGTACAGTGGGCAAACCACCCACTGTAGAGACTTGAGAGACTGTGGCTTTGCACTCCCGAGGATGGTACAGTGGGCAACCCATCCACTGTAGAGACTTGAGAGACTGTAGCTTTGCACTCCCCAGGATTGATCAGTGGGCAACCCACCCACTGTAGAGACTTGAGAGACTGTGGCTTTGACTCCCCAGGATTGATCAGTGGGCATGGTGCCCCCTCGTGGATCTGGTGTTGTGCACTCATCCGGCTGAGGTGCCCTCCCTTCCCTTCCCCCTGAGGTGCCTGTTGTACTTCTATCTGATGCCCCTGCAGTGTTCTCTCTATCATGTTCGGGTATCTTGTGTGGGCCTCGCCCATGCATTTTGGGCCCAGTGGTCCACGGACTATGAATGATGCAAAACCTGACTACTAATCGTGGTATATATTTTGTTTATAGTGTATATATATATGTATATTTTTGCTTACTGATTTTTTATATATTACAATAGTTACACTCATTTCCTTTTGTCTTTGCATTCTTCCGGGGGGTTGGGGGGTGTTACTGTAATGTATAGATATGCATTGGTGTGTGTGTTGTTGTGGATGAGGGTCGGGGTGGGGGTTGGGGTGTTGAGTGTGTGTGTCCCTGTTTTTTGCCTCCCCCACCCCTATGTCGTAGGTGCAGTACTCACCGTGGGCTTCGCCGCCGGCGTTGGCGCTCCTCGTAGAAGAGCAGGAAGACTCGCGCTGGGAGAATATGAAGTTCCGGCTCCATGCTGTCCTCCTTCCTCATGGAGTGTATAGAGGTGAGTGTTTTTCATTCGAAATGCCTGTTTCCGCCGTGTTTTTATCCGCGGTGAATCCGCCCCGGAAAAGGTGGCGAATTGGCCTGTCACAATAGTGTGGGCGGTACATTGTCTCCCGTCTGTCTGTTGGCGGTGACCGCCGTGCTGTTTGTCTATACCGCGGTCTGAGTGTTAAAGTGGCTGTCTTTGTTGGCGGTTTCCGCCACGGTCGTAATTGCTAAATTTTTACCGCCGGTCTGTTGGCGGTCTTACCGCCACTTTAACACCGTACGCCAGGGTTGTAATGACCCCCTAAGACTCTTATTCATTGAAAATTCATAACTTGACTTGTGTATGTTGGATCTTTGGTGTTTTGGTCTTGTTTTGTTTAGATAAATATTACCTATTTTTTTTAAATCTGTGTTGTGTCACTTTGTGGTGATTTCACTGAGTTACTGTGTTTTTTGGTACAAATACTTTACATATTGCTTCTGAAGTTAAGCCTGCCTGCTAGTGCCAAGCTACCAAGGGGGTAAGCGGGGGTTAACTAAGGGTGATTCTTCTTTACCCTGACTAGGGTGAGGGTCCTTGCTTGGGCAGGGGGTAACCTGACTGCCAACCAAAGACCTCATTTCTAACACATTGCTATTGTAGCATCATTTCAGCACTGAAGCAATTTACTAAATATAGATTTAATGAGTCCCCACATGCATTTTTGGCATGCACCGGTGATACCGGTTCATGTATTTGCAAGAAAGTGCTGGGAAAAACATTAGGAGGTGAGACTGATTGATCATAACATGCATATAGATGTCAGACTGTTTGGTGTATGTCCGAAACATTAAACATGACAATTACAGTTCACATGCGTGTGACTCTTCTTATTTCTAAATATTTCAAAATCATACTCTTTGGGTTCAGGAGTATAACATTTTGCTACTGTAGTTCCGCTAGCCTATCTGCTAGTTTGCAGAGGAGCTATTATATCTATAGCCTAATTAGTAGTGGTCTGAAAGTGGGAAACCACAGTGCTAATATTTTCTGAAGGATGAAAGACATGCAAATGAAAAGTGTTGGTTAGGCTTTTCATTGCTGACACGCTTCAGTGGTGCTTGATTTTGAATCAGGTAGTGTGGGATGGGCATAGGACCTGAGGTCTAAGGAACTGAGAAACAAATAAGGTAAGGGTTTCACCAAAAGATGGGTGAAGGGAGGCTATGAGGATAAAGTCTATGTAAGTATTAAATCCTGAGTGTGGGTGGCCATATACATAGAACTGGTCACTTGTTGAATTAGGCCAACAGCCGCAAGATCATTGCTGAATTTTATGTTAATAGGATGTTTCAATTTATCAAAATTTAAACTAAAGTTCCCCATGACCAGGAAGTGGTTGAACTTTAAAATACAGGGGACCATACTTTCAAGTAGTGGGGTCCTAAAATTTATTTTTGTGTCCTGGAGAGGTCTGTAAATTAAGGCCCTGCATATGGAAGATAGAAGAATTTAATGGAGGGAATAAAAAATAATTAAAAACAGAACTTACCTCTTTCTGTCACAGCTGACATCACCTGCCACCTCGATCCTCTTCTGATGTCCCAGCATTCACTGCTGGGACACCATTACAGGCTCCCCAGCAATCCTGGTGCTTCTTACATGCTGTACATAGCATGTAAGCAGCATCAGGATTGGTCTGGGTGGGAGTCACTGCTGCTCAGGCACAAGCCTGGGGTCTGTGCAGTTTCACCAGTGGCGTATGCAGCCAGGATGGAGAAACCTAAGTGGGCATGTGTGTATGGCCATCCTGAGATGGCCGGCAAAACACACAGTGCACTCTCCCCTCTTCCCCCCTCACACCTCCTACAGCCCAGCCCCACCCCTCCCTGCAGAGCTGTGCCAGAAGCAGAAAAAACAATCAAACACTATCAGTTTAATTTTTCTGGTCCTGGCACAGCCAGTGGAGCAACGGTCCTTCGCTGTAGCGAAGGAGCCGCCCCTGATCTAATGCCATGCAGGAATGGATGGCTGCAGACGGGCTTGCCTTTGGTTCTTCTTCGGCATGCCAACAGTGTGCTCGCACCTCACCCAGTTTTAAATATGTGTTGCATGATATAGTCTAGACTGCAAAGATGTGTAAGCGCATAAAACACCACCTAAGATAGCAAGAAAAGAATGCGACGAAAAAGTCATGTAGGGGTATGAAGGACTAGGGAAAATTAATTATGCTTATCATGTCCACTTATGTTATTACAAGCATTGGTGATGTCCGTCATGTGGCAAAGACAATCAGCACTATTTACCAGTGTTATCCCGAACTATGCCAATAATGGAAGCAAGAAGTCAAGGATTGACTACAGGCATGATAGGTATAGAAACACATTGTGAAAGATGGCTACAGTATGGCTGGCATGGGCCACTGTTATGCTAGAAAATAGACACCCCAGGCAGAGAATATTGTATGCTCGCTTACAGACACAGCTGAAACATGTCTTAAACTCGGTGGGTAATATTTGGTCTTGGAGTGTCAGTTAAACAATGTCAAAACCTCATTGAAATTATCTGGCTTGCTTCATCATTTTGTCTCTTCCTGTAAGGTGTCGACCCACCACTCTGGGGAAAACATAATCCCTAGCCTTTCTGTGCGCATGGCATAGAGCAGAGGAAGGCTGGTTTGTTTTTGGTGGGCCTTCCCTCCGTCATTCCAATTCCTTAGAAAGGCTTTGTTTCTCAACAACGTTAAATTCATGACAAAATATTGAGATCAGACCCCCAGACCGGGAAACCACATTTATCCATTGTTTGTCAATTGTCAACAACATGTAACGCTCGATACAGCTGATCATGTTAATGATGTAACAATAGATCTTAAACTCCCAGCTAACATCATCAAACAAACATTTTGGATTGCCTGTTAGTGATTATAAGACATAAAGGGCTGAGCAAAACAACAACTTTTTTTCTCTGCACTTGCTGGCGTCTTTCATTGTACATTTGAACAGGGATACTCCGATTTCTGAATGACAACCCTGTCGCTGGTCAAAGCTTCATCACTGCCAATCTGAACACGCCATAACTCTGGAATCGATAACAGACCCACGGGACAGAGCTCCATTTACACGTACGTGTAAGCATGCAACTGTTGTTTTGTGTGCTTAGTTTTTGGTTTGAGACATAGGAAAATAGCAGGAAATGAGTTGTATTGTTTGGCAGTTTACTATTTTCACCAGGTTATAAAATGTAAGATTTAAAAGAGAAAACGCTTTGATTATGTGTGAGAAAGTAGCCTCTTTCTAGCCTTGTTACACCCACTTTTGGCCTGTTTGTGAGTATATGTCAGGGTGTTTTCACTGTCTCACTGGGATCCTGCTAGCCATGGCCCAGTGCTCATAGTGAAAACCCTATGTAGTCAGTATGTTTGTTATGTGTCACTGGGACCCTGCTAGCCAGGACCCCAGTGCTCATAAGTTTGTGGCCTATATGTATGTGTTCCCTGTGTGATGCCTAACTGTCTCACTGAGGCACTGATAACCAGAACCTCAGTGGTTATGCTCTCTCTGCTTTCCAAATTGTCACTAACAGGCTAGTGACCAATTTAACCAATTCACATTGGCATACTTTGCCATATAATTCCCTAGTATATGGTACTGAGGTACCCAGGGTATTGGGGTTCCAGGAGATCCCTATGGGCTGCAGCATTTCTTTTGCCACCCATAGGGAGATCTGACAATTCTTACACAGGCCTGCCAGTGCAGCCTGAGTGAAATAACGTCCAAGTTATTTCACAGCCATTTACCACTGCACTTAAGTAACTTATAAGTCATCTATGATGGTGTGCTTGTCATCTATATGTCTAACCTTTACCTGGTGAAGGTTGGGTGCAAAGTTACTTAGTGTATGGGCACCCTGGCACTAGCCAAGGTGCCCCCACATTGTTCAGGGCAAATTCCCCAGACTTTGTGAGTGCGGGGACACCATTACACGCGTGCACTATACATAGGTCACTACCTATGTAGAGCGTCACAAAGGTAACTCGTAACATGGCCATGTAACATGTCTAAGATCATGGAATTGTCACCCCAATGCCATTCTGGCATTGGGGAGACAATTCCATGATCCCCCGGGTCTCTAGCACAGAACCCGGGTACTGCCAAACTGCCTTTTCAGGGTTTGCACTGCAGCTGCTGCCAACCCCTCAGACAGGTTTCTGCCCCCCTGGGGTCCAGGCAGCTCTGGCCCAGGAAGGCAGAACAAAGGATTTCCTCTGGAAATAGGTGTGAAGGCTGGGGAGGAGTAGCCTCCCCCAGCCTCTGGAAATGCTTTGATGGGCACAGATGCTGCCCATCTCTGCATAAGCCAGTCTACACTGGTTTAGGGATCCCCCAGCCCTGCTCTGGCGTGAAACTGGACAAAGGAAAGGGGAGTGGCCACTCCCCTGACCTGCACCTCCCAGGGGAGGTGCCCAGAGCTCCTCCAGTGTGCCCCAGACCTCTGCCATCTTGGAAACAGAGGTGTTGCTGGCACACTGGACTACTCTGAGTGGCCAGTGCCATCAGGTGACGTCAGAGACTCCTGCTGATAGGCTCTTACCTTTCTTACTAGCCTATCCTCCTTCCTAGGTAGCCAAACCTCCTTTTCTGGCTATTTAGGGTCTCTGCTTTGGGGAATTCTTCAGATACCGAATGCAAGAGCTCACCAGAGTTCCTCTGCATCTCCCTCTTCACCTTCTGCCAAAGGATCGACCGCTGACTGCTCAGGACGCCTGCAAAACCGCAACAAAGTAGCAAAGACGACTACTGAAACCTTGTATCGCTTCATCCTGACGGCTTTCTCGACTGTTTCCTGGTGGTGCATGCTCTGGGGGTAGCCTGCCTCCTTCTTGCACCAGGATCTCTGAAGAAATCTCCGTGGGTCGACAGAATCTTCCCCCTGCAACCGTAGGCAACAAAAGACTGCATCACCGGTCCTCTGGGTCCCCTCTCAGCATGACGAGCGTGGTCCCTGGAACTCAGCAACTCTGTCCAAGTGACTCCCACAGTCCAGTGACTCTTCAGTCCAAGTTAGGTGGAGGTAAGTCCTTGCCTCCCCACGCTAGACTGCATTGCTGGATACCGCGTGATTTGCAGCTGCTCCGGCTCCTGTGCACTCTTCCAGGATTTCCTTCGTGCACAGCCAAGCCTGGGTCCCCGACACTCTAACCTGCAGTGCACAACCTTCTGAGTTGTCCTCTGGCGTCGTGGGACTCCCTTTTCTGACTTCAGGTGGACTCCGGTTCACTCCTCTTCTAAGTGCCTGTTCCGTTACTTCTGCAGGTGCTGCCTGCTTCTGTGAGGGCTCCCTGACTTGCTGGGCGCCCCCTCTGTCTCCTCATCCAAGTGACGACATCCTGGTCCCTCCTGGGCCACAGCAGCATCCAAAAACCCTAACCGCGACCCTTGCAGTTAGCAAGGCTTGTTTGCAGTCTTTCTGTGTGGGAACACCTTTGCAAGCTTCTTCACGACGTGGGACATCCATCCTCCAAAGGAGAAGTTCCTAGTCCTCTTCGTTCTTGCAAAACACCAAGCTTCTTCCATCCGGTGGCAGCTCCTTTGCACCCTCAGCTGGCATTTCCTGGGCATCTGCCCACTCTCGACACTGTCGCGACTCTTGGACTTGGTCCCCTTGTTTCACAGGTACTCAGGTCCGGAAATCCACTGTTGTTGCTTTGCTGGTGTTAGTTTTCCTTGCAGAATCCCCCTATCACGACTTCTGTGCTCTCTGGGGGTTGCAGGTGCACTTTACACCTACCTTACAGGGTCTTGGGGTGGGCTATTTTTCTAACCTTCACTGTTTTCTTACAGTCCCAGCGACCCTCTACAAGCTCACATAGGTTTGGGGTCCATTCGTGGTTCGCATTCCACTTTTGGAGTATATGGTTTGTGTTGCCCCTATACCTATGTGCTCCTATTGCAATCTATTGTAACTTTACACTGCTTGCATTACTTCCTTTTGCTATTACTGCATATTTTTGGTATTGTGTACATATATCTTGTGTATATTTGGCATCCTCATACTGAGGGTACTCACTGAGATACTTTTGGCATATTGTCATAAAAATAAAGGGGCATATTTATACTCTGTTTGCGCCGGATTTGCGTCATTTTTTTTTTTACGCAAATCCGACGCAAAACTAACTCCATATTTATACTTTGGCGTTAGACCCGTCTAGCGCCAAAGATCTTGGAGTTTGCGTCATTTTTTAGCGTGGACACCTTCCTTGCGTTAATGATATGCAAGGTAGGCGTTCCCTTCTAAAAAATGACTCCGAGGCATGTGCGCCGTATTTACACTCCCGGGCCAAAATGACGCCCAGGAGTGGGCGGGTCAAAAAAAATGATGTACAGCCGCTTTAGCGTCATTTTTTAACGTCTGGTCAGGGCAGGCGTTAAGGGACCTGTGGGCTCGGAAGGAGCCCAGAGGTGCCCTCCCATGCCCCCAGGGACACCCCCTGCCTCCCTTGCCCACCCCAGGAGGAAACCCAAGGATGGAGGGACCCATCCCAGGGAACTTAAGGTAAGTTCAGGTAAGTATTTTATTTATTTTTTTGGGTGGCATAGGGGGGCCTGATTTGTGCCCCCCTACATGCCACTATGCCCAATGACCATGCCCAGGGGACATAAGTCCCCTGGGCATGGCCATTGGGCAAGGGGGCATGACTCCTGTCTTTGCTAAGACAGGAGTCATTTAAATGGGGGTTGGGAGTAAAAAAAAATGGCGCAAATCGGGTTGAGGCGAAAATATTGCCTCAGCCTGACTTGCCCCATTTTTTGACACCCAAGCTCCATTTTCCCCTATGCCGGGGCTGCCTGGTGTAAGTCATTTTTTTTTACGCACACCAGGCAGCTCAGCCGGCTAACGTCATTCCATAAATAAGGCGCTCGCATGGCGCTTTGGAATGGCGTTAGCCGGCGTTAAATTTTTTGATGCACAACTGCGTTGGCGCAGTTGTGCGCCAAAAAGTATAAATATGGCCCAAAGTACCTTTATCTGTGTAGTGTGTTTTCTTATGATATTGTGCATATGACACTAGTGGTATAGTAGGAGCTTTGCATGTCTCCTAGTTCAGCTTAAGCTGCTCTGCTATAGCTACCTTCTATCAGCCTAAGCTGCTAGAAACACCTCTTCTACACTGATAAGGGATAACTGGACCTGGTACAGAGTGTAAGTACCTCTGGTACCCACTACAAGCCAGGCCAGCCTCCTACATTATAGAATTTACTGTAAAAAGCAGTAGCATTGACTGTAGTCAAGACATTTTTACACATGAAAAACATGCAGCCAAATGTTATAGATGGACAAACTATAGGCCTGACTCATTCTTTTCTGGACTTGTGTGTATGGTCGTATACTGGTCAGAGCGATGAAGTAAGATTTACTACTCGAGTATATTTTTTTACCAAAGCAGACTCTTTGGGTATTATTTGAGCGCAAAACTACAAATCCTAACATGAACAGTAATGTTTTGAATGCAAGTGGCAATTCCCTTGACATGGTTAGACAACAAACATTTCAGGTCGATTTTCTTACACAAACAGACAGTTCGCGGTAATGTCTGTTCGGCGTAATGTTTGAACACAAAACTACAATTCTGAATGTGAGTGGCAGTGTTTTGAAGGCGAGAGACCTAATATCAACTCAAAATTACATTAGCAAGTTGAATTTCCAAGAGAATGGACCGTTCGGGTAACTTTTTGAGTGCATGATGTTTTTGCATAATTATATGTAATTTTGTGGTAATTGTGCATAACCATGCTACAGCAAATTATGCACGTTTTGCACGCCCATACTGTTAACATTGCCTGTGTCAAACATGATGGCCCTCCATCAAACATTTACAATTTTACACTTTAAAAAAACCTCCCTAAGTGAGAATTTCTTATTGATAAATGTAAAAAATAGTGGCCCTTACACCATTGGATTTTTCACCAATGGTGCAGGGGTAATTTATTTTTCACTTTCTGTGACCACCAGGTTTTACCTTGCACCGAAGCACAGCAAAAAAAAGTCGTTCAACTGCCCACTTTAAATAAAGTGGGTGGTCGCATGGCTTACCACCACTAAACTGACGACATACAGGCCGTCGGAAGAGTATTTTGGTGACAGAGCCAGAGTAGGCACATAAAGAGCGTATGATGAAAGACTATCCTCTCAGCCAAATTCTAAATCAGGGTCCATAATGCTATATAAGAATTGCAATTTGGAGATAAAGAGATAGATTGCTTGTAGCAAACTTTTTTGGGGGGGCTTGTCCGGAACCCTGTTGAAAGTAGCTAAAGTGGTCTCCAATTTCATATTCCTGACATTTAGTTTTCATATAGGAGCATCCCATACAGCAATTTGTCAATTCCATTTGTTCATATAACTGGTAGTTAGCTCAGTTAAATTCCTTAGCTTGTAAACCTCAATGAAATATAAACAGTGGTAGTTCAACACCTTATAATCATTGCATTCTTTACAGATCCTCTGAAGTCAAAAATTCAAATATGATAGAGATTAATGTCTCTAATTTAAAGAAAATATGTTTGAAGTTGCAGTCTCCAGTATACTGTTATTTTTCATAAAAGTCTAACGCAACCCTACAATTACTTTCAGAAAACTGATGTTTATCCCTCAATATGTCCACGCTTATCACTTCATTTTTCTTGACATTCAATGGCGTTTCAGGTAGCTGAAGGGATTGATCCCTGTGTTTAACGTTCCCGGATGGGTCGAGTTGCTAATAGACAGGTCATGAGTTTAAATCCCAGAAATGTCTACTACTCAGCATTCCATCTTATTCGCATTGTTCATAAATTACTTAATAGTGTGATGTGTTTTTATACTGCTTAGAAACGGCTGATTCATGGTATGGAGCACTATTTAAACATACATTATTATTGTTATGTGTGGCTCTCACTGAGGGACATTAGCATGGGCACCAATTTCTTAATCTGTTATTGTACTGCTTAGACGTAGCAACAGTGGGAAACAGAAGTTGTTACTCTCTGTTATTATGTCACAAAAGAATTCCAGGCTGCCCTAATAGGGATCTCTGGGAGCATTTTCACCAAAGCCCTGCCTCTGTGCTCTGATGGGGAGCAGAGGACCCAGCTCCAGGAGGGAGGTGATGAGATGGTACAGACGATGGTGGTTTGGGTGACTGAAGGCCAGTTACTGTTTTTAATTTGGGACAGGGAAGAGAACCCTTAGTGTAGGGTAATAATTCCGTTCCAAGTGAGATTTCTGGATTGTGTGCTCTTGCTATTGTCTTGGTGGAATAACACGTAGATGGCAGGTAAACCCATGGCACTGTAGTCTTTTATGAGCCTTACAAGAGTTGACAGATTATATTCTGAGTAATACTCTTAGGTCCTCTAAAACAAAGCCAGCGGTTTTTGGCAGAGGCAGAAAGTAATGGATCATCTGGCAGATGATGAGTAGGATGATGAGAACCTGTTGCCTCCCCATCAAGCCTATCACAGATTAGGCTATAGTTGGACCTGCTTAGGCTGGATTCAGCAATATTGGCACAATAAATGGAAGCCGCAGGCTAGGGTTGGACCTGCTCAGGCAGGATTCAGCAATATTGGCACAATAAATGGAAGCCACACATAGAGCAAGTGGAGCGGAACAGAGCTCTTTTAGGGCATTTCTCCGGGACTCACTGACTGAGAAAGGTGAGCATTTCTGAACATCAGCTATACGCTATACGCTATTTGAGGCCAGTGACATTTTTTATGTGTGTAGCAAAAACGGTAACTGCACCTTTTTTAAGGGAGTAATTAGCTGGCAACTACACCTTAACTGAAAAGTAAAGGACTTTGCTTTAAGGTCATCTGAGAACTTCGTTAAAATGGTGTATCAAATATAAGACCTTAAGGGTGCAGTTTATGTTGTTAACACTTATGAAGATCAGTGGCAGCTGGATATTCTTCTTGAAATGTTCGTGGTCTTGAAGTCTACTTCCTACACACTAGAATAATTTACACTCATTATGGGGTGTATTTAGTAACTTTTCACGCAATACAGCGTAGCAAGTGAATTTGCTCCTCTGTGTTGCTTGTAAAAGAGAAAGTAGAACAGCCCTATATTTTCAAAGACATGGCTCAGTTTTGCTCCCTTCTAGTGCTACTGCACTTGTGGCTTCCTAGTGCCAATGCAGGCATACATGTATTATGTATAAATATATAAATATGGCAATGGGCAATTCACAACCACATTCGCCTAATAGCGCAGTTTATTCCAGGGATCCAGAATCAACTTGCAGACAATCTCTCTCGATCACCAACAAGTCCACGAATGGGAAATTCACCCCCAAATTCTAAACACTTACTTCAAACGTTGGGGAACACCGCAAATAGACTTATTTGCAACAAAGAACGCAAAATGCCAAAACTTCGCATCCAGATACCCACACAGGCAGTCTCAAGGCAATGCCCTATGGATGAACTGGTCAGGGATATTTGCGTACGCTTTTCCCCCTCTCCCTCTCCTTCCATATCTAGTAAACAAATTGAGTCAAAACAAACTCAGACTCATACTGATCGGGCCAACATGGGCAAGGCAACCATGGTACACAACACTGCTAGACCTATCAGTAGTACCCCACGTCAAGTTGCCCAACAGGCCAGATCTGTTAACACAACACAAACAACAGGTCAGGCATCCAAACCCAGCATCGCTGAATCTAGCAATCTGGCTCCTGAAATCCTAGAATTCGGACACTTAAACCTCACACAAGAATGTATGGAAGTCATAAAGCAAGCTAGAAGACCATCCACTAGACACTGCTATGCAAGCAAACCGTCCACCCTCGAAGTAGGTAAAGGAATTCCCGCCTTTTACCACGATGATGGACAGCTTTCCAAAACGACCCCAATGCGTTTACCGCCGATTCCGGTGGTGCGTTTGTTTGATGCTCAGAAGCACAAGGACATCTCCACAAAGACGCACTAGTAACAATCACATTGCCAAAAGCACACAAGGTTGCTGGAGACGTTTACCCCGTGGCCCATCACGTACCCTTAGTGTACAATATAAACGGGGTGCATAAAACATGCTAGGTAACGCTTACTGACATACTCGTAGAAAATACTCCGGTTGGGTAGGCCACGATGCTCATTTTTACAGAAACTAAACCTCAAAGGAAGCACTTCCAAATATAAACGTAGCAGGTGCCGCAGTTGAAGCTCAGCTTCTGGAAAGGACAAGCCACCCTAACTCTTGGACTTGGCAAAGATAAAGCAAGGCTGTGCGCTCAGAGATCCCATAGCAGAAAAAGATCTAGAACCCATACTGGAGGTGAACTGATAATGTACTGGAGCGTAATCTGTATCTGACTGTGACGCGCGGGTTTCTATCTTCCTCTGCTGGAGACAGAGTAGAAGGTTCTCCCTTTATAAAGCACCTGTAAGCTCCGCCCGCTGAGCCACGCCCCGTCCACCCTCGAAGTAGGTAAAGGAATTCCCGCCTTTTACCAGGATGATGGACAGCTTTCCAAAACGACTCCACTGCGTTTTACAGCCGATTCCGGTGGTGCGTTGTTGATGCTCAGAAGCACGAGGACATCTCCACAAAGACGCACTAATAACAATCACATTGCCAAAGGAACACAAGGTTGCTGGAGACGTTTTTTACCCCGTGGCCCATCACGTACCCTTAGTGCACAATATAAACGGGGCGTATAAAACATGCTAGGTTATGCTTACTGACATACTCGTAGAAAATACTCTGGTTGGGTAGGCCACGATGCTCATTTTACAGAAACTAAACCTCAAAGGAAGCACTTACAAATATAATCGTAGCAGGTGCTGCAGTTGAAGCTCAGCTTCTGGAAAGGAAAAGCCACCCTAACTCTCGGACTTGGCAAAGATAAAGCAAGGCTGTACGCTCCCGCCTTTTACCAGGATGATGGACAGCTTTCCAAAACTACCCCACTGCGTTTACCGCCGATTCACGTGGTGCGTTGTTGATGCGCAGAAGCACGAGGACATCTCCACAACGACGCACTAGTAACAATAACATTGCCAAAGGCACACAAGGTTGCTGGAGACGTTTTACCCCGTGGCCCATCACGAACCCCTAGTGTACTATATAATCGTAGCAGGTGCCGCAGTTGAAGCTCAGCTTTCTGGAAAGGACAAGCCACCCTAACTCTTGGGCTTGGCAAAGATAAAGCACGGCTGTGCGCTCAGAGATCCCATAGCAGAAAAGAACTAGAATCCTTCCTGGAGTTGAACTGATGATGCACTGGAGCATAATCTGTATCTGACTGTGACGCGCGGTTTCTATCTTCCTCTCCTGGAGACACAGAGTAGAAGGTTTCTCCCTTCATAAAGCACCTGTAAGCTCCGCCCGCTGAGCCATGCCCCGTCCACCCTCGAAATAGGTAAAGGAATTCCCGCCTTTTTACCAGGATAATGGACAGCTTTCCAAAACGACCCCACTGCGTTTTACCGCCGATTCAGGTGGTGCGTTGTTGATGCGCAGAAGCACGAGGACATCTCCACAAAGACGCACTTGTAACAATAACATTGCCAAAGGCACACAAGGTTGCTGGAGACGTTTACCCCGTGGCCCATCTCGTACCCCTAGTGTACAATATAAACAGGGTGTATAAAACATGATAGGTAACGCTTACTGACATACTCGTAGAAAATACTCCGGTTGGGTAGGCCACGATGCTCATTTTACAGAAACTAAACCTCAACAGAAAGCCCTTAGAAATATAAACGTAGCAGGTGCCGCAGTTGAAGCTCAGCTTTCTGGAATAGGACAAGCCACCCTAACTCTTGGGCTTGGCAAAGATAAAGCAAGGCTGTGCGCTCAGAGATCCCATAGCAGAAAAAGATCTAGAATCCTACCTGGAGGTGAACTGATGAAGTACTGAAGCGTAATCTGTATCTGACTGTGACGCGCGGGTTCTATCTTCCTCTGCTGGAGACACAGAGTAGAAGGTTCTCCCTTTATAAAGCACCTGTAAGCTCCGCCCGCTGAACCACGCCCCGTCCACCCTCGAAGTAGGTAAATGAATTCCCGCTTTTTACCAGGATGATGGACAGCTTTCCAAAACGACCCCAATGCGTTTTACCGCCGATTCCGGTGGTGCGTTGTTGATGCTCAGAAACATGAGGACATCTCCACAAAGACACACTAGTAACAAACATATTGCCAAAGGAACACAAGGTTGCTGGAGACGTTTTTACCCCGTGGCCCATCACGTACCCTTAGTGTACAATATAAACGGGGCGTATAAAACATGCTAGGTTACGCTTACTGACATACTCGTAGAAAATACTCCGGTTGGGTAAGCCACGATGCTCATTTTACAGAAACTAAACCTCAAAGGAAACACTTACAAATATAATCGTAGCAGGTGCCGCAGTTGAAGCTCAGCTTCTAAAAAGGACAAGCCACCCTAACTCTTGGGCTTGGCAAAGATAAAGCAAGGCTGTGCGCTCAGAGATCCCATAGCAGAAAAAGATCTAGAATCCTACCTGGAGGTGAACTGATGAAGTACTGAAGCGTAATCTGTATCTGACTGTGACGCGCGGGTTCTATCTTCCTCTGCTGGAGACACAGAGTAGAAGGTTCTCCCTTTATAAAGCACCTGTAAGCTCCGCCCGCTGAACCACGCCCCGTCCACCCTCGAAGTAGGTAAATGAATTCCCGCTTTTTACCAGGATGATGGACAGCTTTCCAAAACGACCCCAATGCGTTTTACCGCCGATTCCGGTGGTGCGTTGTTGATGCTCAGAAACACGAGGACATCTCCACAAAGACACACTAGTAACAAACATATTGCCAAAGGAACACAAGGTTGCTGGAGACGTTTTTACCCCGTGGCCCATCACGTACCCTTAGTGTACAATATAAACGGGGCGTATAAAACATGCTAGGTTACGCTTACTGACATACTCGTAGAAAATACTCCGGTTGGGTAAGCCACGATGCTCATTTTACAGAAACTAAACCTCAAAGGAAACACTTACAAATATAATCGTAGCAGGTGCCGCAGTTGAAGCTCAGCTTCTAAAAAGGACAAGCCACCCTAACTCTTGGGCTTGGCAAAGATAAAGCAAGGCTGTGCGCTCAGAGATCCCATAGCAGAAAAAGATCTAGAATCCTTCCTGGAGGTGAACTAATGATGTACTGGAGCGTAATCTGTATCTGACGGTGACGCGCGGTTTCTATCTTCCTCTCCTGGAGACACAGAGTAGAAGGTTTCCCTTTATAAAGCACCTGTAAGCTCCGCCAGCCGAGCCACGCCCCGCCCACCCTCGAAGTAGGTAAAGGAATTCCCGCCTTTTACCAGGATGATGGACAGCTTTCCAAAACGACCCCTATGCGTTTACCACCGACTCCGGTGGTGCGTTGTTGATGCTCAGAAGCACGAGGACATCTCCACAAAGACGCACTAGTAACAATAACATTGCCAAAGGCACACGAGGTTGCTGGAGACGTTTAACCCGTGGCCCATCACGTACCCCTAGTGTACAATATAAACAGGGCGTATAAAACATGATAGGTAACGATTACTGACATACTCGTAGAAAATACTCCGGTTGGGTAGGCCACGATGCTCATTTTACAGAAACTAAACCAATAACAATAAAATACACACACACTCTTTTAAACCTGTCTGACTAAGTATTTTTTACCCATGATTCTAATTATGTATTGTATGTGCATATGTGTGTGTATTCATGTGTGTGTGTATAAATATATATATATATATATGTGTATGTATGTGTATATGTTGTTTCTGTGCCTGGCATGTTTGTGGATCATTGCATGGGTTGTTATACTAGATATCTATGAATTTCTGCTCTCTTTTTATCACACTTATCTACTCATCACTCTTATGTCATGTCTCTATCAAACTATCCTCCATTCTCACTCGGACTCATCCCAAATCCCTTCGACCACTTTCATCTCCTAAATATCTCTGCCTAAGCTCTTCCCTCCACCTCCACATCTAACTCACCAAACCTCAATCTACCTCTGTGACCTCCCACACAACCCTACTAAATTCTCCTGCATTCATCTCACCCTGCTACTATGCTCCCCCTAACCCTTCCACATCCTCTTTCTCCTCCGCTCCCCTTTTATTCATCTCAAGCCTTGGGATTGAGTAAATGAAGGATAAACTCCCAACTAACACTTCTGGATTTCTTTCCTCCTCCACCCCTCCATTACTCCAGTCAATCTAACTAACAAACTCGCATATCCGCAACTCAAATTAACTCATAATAATACTAAAACTGTACTCCTTATTTAAATTATACTAATCCATCACTAATTCTTGTTGGGTACCGGAGTAGCGTGCTACTCATCGAAAAGCGCTTCGACGCCTCGTCAGGGGTAGTAAGCGCTATATAAATACGATTACAATTACAATTACAATTACAATTATGTTGCATTGGTGCCTGAATTGTGATCAGGGTGATTTTCAAGTAACATCTCCCTGCACAAAAACTATCCTTTGAAATTATTTCCTTTTATATGTGCCGCAAAATACATCACACATGTTACGAGGAAATAGCAAGAAGAAATTAACATATTTCTCCTTGTTGTGCCAGCCTCGGGTAGGCGTACCATTTTGGTGCGAACCCATGTTTACAAGACTTTGTAAATATGCTCTACCTATGTAACGCCCACCTGACACAAGGCAACGCAAGACAGCGACATGCGCTGTGTTGCGTTACTTTCTACAAAGTCACTCAAAGCTTGATTTGCATGGCTTTGTAAACCCCAAAATTGATTTCACATTTGGGCTGCACCTAAGTGACGCAACCCTGGTGCAATATCGTAGAAATTCTGGGCTAGGTGTGGCTCCTCTGCTAGGGTGGAGGAGCATCTCCCCCCACCAGCAGCAGCAGCTGCCAAACTTCTACAATAAAACGATAATAAACTATGTTTATTATTGTTTAATGTAGAAGGGGTGGGACCACGGGCTGTGACGAGCACACAGGGGGAGTGCTCAGCACTCCTCCTCAGTGCACATGTATGTTTGGCCAGCCATCTTGTGTGCACTCACTAGGAGAGAGCAGGCAGACGCTCCCAGTCTGCCTTGGAGTCCCCTGGCTAGGCGCTCCAACCATTCTGAACGCTGCTGTCCTGCTGCTAGCAGCAGGACAGCAGCGTTCCGATTGGCTGAAGGGCAGGCTGGAAACCTTTGCTAGCAGACTGCAGCGAAGGAAAGAGGAGCAGTGCAGTGGGGGGTGGCGGCGATTCAGGCATGTTTTTAAAAAAAATTATTCCCTCCCCCCCGTGCCACCCCGCTACCGCCACGTGCTGCGAGCCGCTCCTGTTCTTGTCTTATATGTATTTACATGGCTCTTGCCCCACAAAGGAAATATCAGTTAAAACCGCTATTTTCATTTGAGGGCATTTGTTCATGCAATCATGCCATCTAATTTTGCTTCAATAATGACATTTCACAATTAAAAGAGAAATAATTTACATTTTTTAGTAGCTGCTGAAAGATTTTAAGTCATACCTCAGGGTTAATGATATCTAAGCATAGGCACTGGTGTGTGCTTTTTTGACTTATGGGCACTAACTTTTACCTTTTGTGTAACAGGGTCAATTAAATGAAATTTTTGTGAATATTTCTCCTTATACTCTAATGAGCTCTTGCTATTATTTTAGTGATCAGAAAGAAAATGCTTGACTGATTTACAGCTTACTTCAATCATTGTTGTCTATTGCATGATGGCTGCATCAAATAAATGAGAAAGCAAAATGCTAGGAATGGATCAGTACCAGAAAGAGATAAGATATGGTTTAGTGAAATTACATTCAAACAGGAAGTTGAAAGGGATCCCATTACTTTTTCCAAACAGTTTAATTTTGAGTCATAATGGGACCTTACTGATAGTTCATCAATCAATCTTATAACAATAGGATTTCTTGCAAGTTCAGACATATTTACTGGTACTGCAGGGAGCTTTCCTTGATAGGACAATATGTCACGAACATATTGTAAATGCCACAATTCCTGCAGGTCATAAGTTATTCAAAGACTCCATCTCTCTTCCAGTTCCACATATTGGGCCTCATTCCGACCCTGGCGGTACAAGACCGCCAGGGCCGGGGGCAACGGAAGCACCGCCAACAGGCTGGCGGTGCTTCATTGTCCATTCGCCACGGTCAGAAAAGGGAATCCGGCGGTTTCCCGCCGGATTTCCTCTGCTTGGGCAGAACCTCCATGGCAGTGCTGCTGATTCCGACCCCCTTCCCGCCATCCTGTTCCTGGTGGTTTTTACCGCCAGGAACAGGATGGCGGGAATGGGTGTCGTGGGGCCCCTGGGGGCCCCTGCACTGCCCATGCCACTGGCATGGGCAGTGCAGGGGCCCCCTAACAGGGCCCCATGGAGATTTTCACTGTCTGCATTGCAGACAGTGAAAATCGTGACGGGTGCAACTGCACCCGTCGCAACCCTGGAACACCGCCGGCTCCATTCGGAGCCGGCCTCTGTGTTGCAGGGCCTTTCCCGCTGGGCCGGCGGGCGCTCCCTTGGCGGGCACCCGCCGGCCCAGCAGGAAAGTCAGAATGGCCTCCGCGATCTTCTGACTGTGGAGCGGCCATTTGGGGGTTCCCACCAGGCGGGCGGCGTCCGCCGCCCGCCAGGGTCAGAATGACCCTCATTGTCTTTTTCTGTATGGAAAACACTAAGAAATGTTAGGCCCTTTTGGTATGTGAGGGGTTTTAATAAGTTTTGTATCCATTCTTCTAGTGGTTTCTGTGTCAGTACCTAGGAGCAGGGAAAGTTAATTCTGCCTTTACATTATATGTAAGAAGAAGGTGATAGTGAAGAAAGGACAACGAGATGGAGGGAAAAGCCAAGCAGCATAAACAACTCCATCCAAGAACAATGGTGAATCCAGATAGCTGATGCTGTAAGTTGCAGGGGGAGGGGGCACACAGAAGGAAAGAAGGCTGAAGGGCCACAAAGCGCCAAACCTCAGGAGCAATTAAATACTGAATACATCCCAAGAAGTAAGGTCCAAAGAAAAAACACACAAATTGTAGCAAAAAGAAGACAAATTGGCACTGAACCCACCGAAAAAAAATTGACAGTGTTGTGACACAGCAAAGAGTTGAACTGATTATCTTCTATACAGTTGAAAAGGAAAGAGGAAGTTGAAACACCTCATATGAAGTATGGTAGACATCTTCTGTAGGTATTCCACAGACATTCATTATAGATTGGAAGTCATTGAAAAACCAGCCCCTTGGAGAATTCAAATTTGTAGTATGGATTTCTTGGTCATTGAAAAAATTACCACCATCTTGGCACCATGCTGGGCAGACTTGAAAATGCACAAGAGTTGTGCAGTCAGAGTGGAAAAGCTCTGCCGACTGTGCTGTCCCAGCTTCAAAGAAAGGAAACACTACTCTGCCACCTGGCCAACATACAAAGAACCAGAGAAGCACATGTGCCCAAAAGACAAAGTCAACAAAGTAATCAGCCCCCTTTACTATCACCCTGTATGCCTCTAACTCAGACCACCGCTATATAGTATGTATTAAAAATGGGGTCTCTGGTTAGCAGTCAGTTTGCACTCTGTCCAAGCAGGGACCCTCACTCTAGTCAGGGTAAGGCAGTTACACTCCTCAGACGACCCCTGCTCACCCCCTTGGTAGCTTGGCACATGCAGTCAGGTTTACCTCAGAGGCAATGTGTAAAGTATTTGTACCACCACACACAGTAATACAGTGATGACACTACAAAAGGGACACAACACTGGTTTAGAAAAATTGCCAATATTTATCTAAATCAAACAAGACCAAAACGACAAAAATCCAACATACACAGGAATTTTCAAAGATTAAACTTCAATATAGCGCTTATAATCACAAATGCTTCAATATGGTGTTATTCCCATTTTGTCGTTCCCAACAGGCTGACACCAATGGGGCTGGTCACAGAGCCGCACAGTCCTCCAGGTACAGTACCTTGTGAAAATGCACGGAGTTGGGGATCGAGGCATCGCTCTATCCGATGCAGCATTGGTTCCTGTGCTGTGGAGCAGAGGAACAGAGGTGTTGGTGCAGGGCGTTGGGTCCTTGCTGCTGAGCAGTGGAGATGAGGTGGTGCCAGTGTGAAGTGTCAGTTCCTTACACTTCTGACGAAGTCGATGTCCGGCGGTCAATACATGGTGACTTCACGGGGTTGCGGTCACAACACAAGGCTGTAGGCACCATGGCAGAGTTGGGTGTCATGCACATCTGTGACATGGTACTTCAGAACTCACGGAGTTGTGGACTTCAGCGAGGCTGCAGATGTGTCGGGCCTGTGGGGTCGGTCAGGATCATCGCACTCTAGCTGGGACCACAGCTTCAGCTGCAGGCAGCGTTGCCGGATTCAGCAGCAGCATAACGCAGAGCATCGTCTGAAGTCGGTACACTTGTTTTTTCTTGGTTTTTCACTAGCTTCTCCTTTCAAGGGCCCAGGGACTGGACTAGGTACCACTTTGCAGGGTAGGAGTCTCAGCAAGAGAGTCCGGGTTTTGGCACAGGAAGTCTTTGATGGCCCTGAGACTTCTGAACAGGGGGCAAGCTCAGTCCAAGCCCTTGGAGAAACTACACAAGCAAAGTCCAGTGTTTTCCCTCTCTAAGGCAGAAGAAGCAACTGCAAGCCAGCCCAGCAAAGAACACACAGCAAAGGGGCAGTACTCCTCCTCCAGTTATTCAGCTCTTCTCATTGGCAGAGGTTCCTCCTGATCCAGAAGTGTTGTAAAAATCTGGAGCTTTGGGTCCACTACTTATACCCCTTTCTGCCTTTGAAGTAGGCAAACTTCAAAAGAAAGTCTCTGTTGTTCACAAGATCCTGCCTTGCCCAGGCCTCCCCGAGACACACACCAGAGGGTTGGAGACTGCATTGTGTGAGGACAGGCAAAGCCCTTTCAGATATAAGTGTCCTCCCTCCCCACTATAGCCCAGGAGACTCATGAGGATATGCAGGCTACATCCCAGCTCCATTTATGTCACTGTCTAGAGGGAATTCACAACAGCCCAACTGTCAGTCTGACACAGACGTGGAAGACACAAGAAGGCAGAGGCACAGAATGGTTAAGTAAGAAAACGTCCACTTTCTAAAAGTGGCATTTTCAAACTGACAATCTAAAAAACAACTTTACCAAAAGATGTATTTTTAAATTGTGAGTTCAGAGACCCCAAACTCCAGATCTCTATCTGCTCCCACAGGAAACTGCACTTAAAAGAGATTAATAGGCAGTCCCCATACTAACGTATGAGAGAGATAGGCCATGCAACAGTGAAAACCAAATTTGGCAGTATTTTACTGTCAGGACATGTAAAACACCTCTGTACATGTCCTACCTTTAACATACACTACACCCTGCCCAAGGGGCTACCTAGTGCCTACCTTAGGAGTGCCTTACTTGTACAAAAAGGGAAGGTTTGGGCCTGGCAAGTGCATACACTTGCCAGGTTAAATTGGCAATTTAAAACTGCACACACAGACACTGCAGTGGCAGGTCTGAGCCATGTTTACAGGGTTACTCATGAGGGTGGCACAATCAGGGCTGCAGGGCCACTAGTAGCATTTAATGTACAGGCCCTGGCCATGTCTAGTGCAGATTACTCAGGTCTTACTAGTAAATCAAATATGCAAATCATGGATAAGCCAGTTACTGTTACAATTTACATAGAGAGCACTTGCACTTTAGCACTGGTCAGCATTGGTAAAGTGCCCGGACTACCAAAAACCAGCAGAAACAAAATCTAGCACACAGTCAAAACATAGTAAGGAGAGGCAAAAAGACAGGGAGACTATGCCAAGGATGCCAGGTCTAACTATGTGCACTGTGAGTCTCTGCTGGCTCTGCTGTGCAGGCACATATTTCTGAAGCTCCCCCAAGAACCCACATAGTCTAGGTGTGTTCCCAGATATGTATTTATTTTTATGTGGCATTTTGAGGAAATGCTATCTGACTGGACTCTGACAAAATGTTGTTTTGTTGAAAATGTCTGGGACATCTGTTGATTTACGCCATCACTATTTTCTCTAGTTTATGATCTCTTCAAAACCCTGACTCTTCCCTCTCTGTGTCCTCTGTTTGTCCTCCTATTTAGCCTTCAATGGCTCACTCGGTCTATTTCCCTCGTATCCAGACTTCCATCTAGTACTTTGCCTCTTCATATTTGACTTCCACCTGCTGACTCCGCTTTCCAGTCTGCTCATCCCCATCTAACTGCCTCTTACACTCCTCCTTTGATCCCTTCCTGAATTGCCCACAGCTTTTTGTCCATCCAACCATCCAACCTACTACCTATTCACACCTGAGTATTTCCCAACAACCCTTAGTTCTATCTACCCAGCTCTTCCACTCATTCCTATTCCATCTCCTCATAACCTATTTTTACTGTCCACTCTAGCACTCCTTAAAATATCAACTCTCATTGTCCTGTGTATATGTCAGCCTACCGATTCCTCCAAATGGAAATGTTATCCAATTTGTGTCATTGACTTCCCATGTCAACTTTCTGTTCACTCTTCTTTCAGCTGTTCGTAATTACTACCTTCTCTTCCTCTTGTTGACTTTTCTATCCAGCTGTCTATAACAAAACCTTTCGTTATTTTGTACACTCCTACATTAATCTAATCATGCTCTCTCTGTGACATATGCCCACTTTCTTTTCAAACTTCACTAGCCGATTTCCTAAATCTTCAGTAATGATCCTTGTCTAGTCTTTCCTCCAAGCCTTTGTGGCTCCTGTCTAACATGTTTTTTTCTGCTCCACTAGTCCAGTGCACATAACATGCTTTGGTAAAGGATTCATCACTGTAGATTCGTCCGTTGATGAAACACATAAATTGAATTGGCTATGAAGTAAAATTTAAGAAGGCAATCCCATGGTGATGGTACAAGCAACCACTACACCTAAACAGAAGGTGCTTTCTACGAGGTGAGTTCAGCAACTCCTGCTGAACCTGACTTTGACCCATGCCAGCAACACCCATATCAAAGTGAGGAGTTGATAGAAAATAGAATTGATTTAACTTAAGGACAAGAAGTATGCTTTATAGTGGACTCTTAATGGCAGAACCGGACATTGAATACGCACTGGGGTAGTACTAGTGTTTCACCCAAGGTTCTCTGTCAATGGACTTCTACGTTTGCTTTGTCCACTCCATGGTCAATAACAGCTTTGAAGTTTATCCCGATGGACTGTTCTAGGTTCAGGCCAGGTGATCCATCTTTCAATTACTGATTTTTTTCTGTGACTATCAAAGTCCACTGAGTGCTTCTTAATATCACAGGCTGTTGATCATTTTGCTAATGTGTTACGGATCCACTTAGCAGAGAGCAGCAGTGCTGAAGCCCTGATAAACGCTCAGCACTGGTGTTATGGGTCTTCATTTTACAAGGGATGGATGCAGACTGCCTTTTTGTGAAATACAAGACTTCAAAAAGCAATTAATAGTAATCTCCATGTTGGAAAGGTCAATTTATGGAGGTTTCAGAATGAATAGGCTAATTTAATTTTTAAAAAGAACAGAGCGGTGACAACAATCTACAGACTACTTGGCTTGCTTTCAAAGAAACAAATAATGGGAGAGTGTTGTGGCTTTAACTATGCACTCGTGCATACATGAGCAGCAGCAGAATGTTTAGGGCATTTGGAGTACCAACCGACACCTGATGGTACTCGAGAGATATTGCTCAGAAACGGCTGATTGCTGCTGAACAGAAATAAAAGGGCATATGATGCCTTATCTCAGCATTGGCATCAAAATGTAGCCATTTCTTTGGACGTTGGCCTCTGGGATGAAAGCAGTAACTGTTATCTCAGCAAAGTCGCACGAGTTTCACATTGTCGCTCAGGTTTCCATTAAAGTTCACATTGCTTAGAGAGGTTACTTAGTCTAGCACCGACCTCATCTTTCAAGAACATTCGGATTGACATTCCTTCCGAATCTTTTTCAGTATGGCTACTCGCTTCTGGTCATCAGCCGCATTCAATTTGTTGAATTGAGAGCATTGACAGTGACTTACAAAGAGTCATGTGATTACATACCTGGCTGCCTAGGGCTATGCTTCTTCTTGCAATGCCCTCAGAGAGCTGTAAGATAGTTAGGAAAACAATCTATGACTCTACTACATAGGTAAATCACATCCACAGGCTAACTCTTTCAGGATAGTTGCATCAAAGGGTCCACAAGTTAAAGTATCTTTCTATGAAGACCTTGCCTAGTAGTCCTTTTTGGGTCTTTGGCTTGCTGGAAAAAATGATTTGACTTGAAATAATTTGTTTGACTTGATCACCATTATAGGTGCTGGTTTGGTCACTTTTAGGCCCTTCTTATGGGTGGCCAGAGGACTTAGTGATAGTTATTGCATCTGATGAAATCCTGTAACACGGGTCTTTTTTTTCCTGGTAAATTTCTGAAGATTTCACACAGTTGTGCTCACCGTGATTGGAAAAGAATAGGCTCCCGGAATTGCTCCCTCTCTTGCATGTTATCCCAAAAAGTACGCTTGGGATCTTTAGGCACGTTTTCATTACTCACTTCATTTAAAAACTGCATCCTGGAAGTAAGAGTTTATTTCCTTTTGTTGCTCTCATCTTGGTCAAGCTGGAAGGCATCAAGCTTAGGACATCTGTTAGTAAAAACAGAGGTACTTTGCTGGCAAGTTGCAGGATGGTGAATGTACCTGCAGTCACGGGTCGCTGAACTCACAAGGGGTGGCGTGGGGAGGGTGCAGCGTGCAGGAGGGGGTTACGAGGGGGACACATTTAATTAAAAATAAAAATGTACCTGTTCCGCCACCAGGCCATTCCTCTTTCCCTCGTCACTGCAGGCAGGCACAGGCTTTCAGCTTGCCCTGCGGACAATCCTGACGCTGCTCAGAACAGCATTAGGATTGGCTTGTTACGCCAAGCTGCAGTGCTGCCAAGCAGACTGGGAGCCTGTACCTGCTCTCACCAGCCTGGCAACACAGTGCCAGGCTGGAGAGAGCCCATTGCGCATGTGTGTTTGGCCGGCCCTAGCAGAGGAGCCGCTGCTGTGTACCCGTGTTAATGGAAGCAAAATAGTGGCACGTATGGAGAATACATGCAAAAATAAGTTTTAAAAAAGTACAAAAATCTATTATGCTACAAGGCATTTTAGGAACAGTCTGAAGTATACTTCTGGTTTAGCCGAGTTTGCCAATAAATTCAGAGCTAAAAAAGACTATTTTTAACTGCACTATTTCTCCTTAACAGATACTGGATTTATAAGGTGATCTGAGCATTAGGACATTGTGTCAGATATACTGAACTGCTGTGTGGTTGCATTTATTTTCTTTGTCCTTATACCTGCACTTTATCTTTTCTTCAAGGCTTATGACTTTGCACTTTACATCAAATCTAAAAAAATTATCAGATGGTACCTAAATAAAGCAAGCCTGACCCAGTATGAAGAACAGAGTGACAATAAGATCTCCACCAGAACGACATGTACAGAAACAGTGTTACAGCAACAGAGGTCCTAAATGGCATTCCCTAAGTACATCAAGCCTGTTTGAAGGCAGGCCTCAACTCCAGCAGCTTGTCTAGTCACTGGTGCTAGACGGTCCGATCACATTACTCCTAACCAGACCACTCTGATCTAGCTACGTATTGAGGCATAGAGCATCTTTAAGTTAGCCTGCATAACTCACAAAGCTATACATGAGGTGTCTGCCGCATTCCTGTCACATAAACGTACCATCTCAGGAGGTCACCCACCCTCAGAATTACAGGATTTTCATGACTGGAGACTCATGCATTCAGCGAAAAACGGAAACCGGAAGTAAGCCTTTATAAGAAACACTTCCAAAATATTCACTGACTTTAAGCCTGCTTTCAGGGCATACCACATGAAGATTTTAGAAGAGACCTAAAATTCCTTCTTTTTTAAGCATCATTTTCCTTCATAAGGGCTAATTTCCAGCCATATTCACTAGACCAATTAGGACACATTGGCCTGATGTCAGCCATTTTCTCTTGCGATTGCTATACAATATTGATTAATATACTGCGTTATTGCCTAATGGAATGCGTCCTCATGATGATCTCACTATTGTCATTGTCTCTGCTCCCCTTAAATTATTGCTTAAAGGTGTTTGTTCTCATGTTGACCACACTGCCGATTTTGTCTTAGATGTCCATTGTGAAGTGCCTGGATAGTGTTTTTATACCATACCTAAGTACTATCTATTAATTTGACTTCACTATTGCCAGTGTCTCTATTCGGCTACGTCAAATGCCCTGAAAGTGTGTTAAAGCCATATTGCTCTCATTGTTGTTAAAGCGCTCTGATGTCCCTCTGGGTCTGGTTTGTGCTATATATAAGTGCACTAATAAATAAAAATAAGTAAGGAGGTACATGCATGAGATACATAAATAAGTATCCTCTAGTAATCCCCCCTGGGAAAAAGTGAACAGAAAGAATATTGCAGCCATATTTTAACTGCACCATATATATAGAAACATATTCTAGCAAAAGGACTGTCTGAACTAAATATGGAAACATTGTTGGAGCAGCAATGCTGACTGAACGGTGTTTACAGAAACGGTGTTTCATCATTTCTACTGCCTGCATCAGGCACTGACAACCAATCTGACAGCTACTAAAGGAACTGCACCAGCAAATTCAAACATGGTGATTACATCACTACCACTTATATCAGGTGGACAGAAACAAAGTGAACGCAGCACTATTACCGGTGTTTTAGTGATAGATTTCTCTGTTTTTTAGGTTTTAAATAGTAGCACGTGTCAGCGTTTGGCTCATATGTTATTTTGAGTTCAAAATATTTTATTGGATTTTAGATTGAAAAAGACAATTAAAAAAACGAGTCCCGAAATGGTTCATGGCATATGATCAAATGTATATACACACATATATAACATTGTACCAGTAATTGTAAATATTGAAGAGATTAATTTATAAACATAAATTTAAAAAATAAATATGAAATACATGAACAAGAGTTTAGACTTGGTCTAAAGGAAATACTTTGAATAAAATGAAGTAACCTGTAGAAAACGAGTTAAACATTACATATATAGAGCAATACAATCACCAACTGATTGCCAACCCACTTGAAAGGAGGGAGAAGACTTTTAAGAGATACATGAGCTCTCAATCTGGTGAACGCAATCCAGGACCACTAAATATGAATTGATAATAAAGATGCATTTTTCTAATTGATGGTAATTGATTTTAGGAGAAGAGGATACCAAAAAATCAAATGGTTTGTTATGTGTGTCAGCTAAAGTAGTAGATAAAAGAAGAACATTTACAGATAAGCATCTCATGGGAAAGTCTATCAGTAATATGGAGAATGATCATAACAATTAAGAGAGGGTGAAATATTCTGTTCCGCTGGCCGAAATGATGGAATTTTGTTGACTCTGCATTACTCTTGTATCATGGAATTTCGGCCAAATTCTACCAATCGCTGTGTGGTGGATTTTTTTCTTGCCCATGTACCAAAAAGGTGAGTTGACGAGCACGAACAAGAATTGGCCTCCCTTGGTGTGATTTTCTGTCTCTTGGATGATATCCGGCAAGATTTTACCAACGAAGGCAGTTGTGGGCAGTTGAGGGGCAGCAGAATCAACTTGATTAGCTGTGCCTTTTGGTGCACAAAGTGGTACCATTTGCACTGATTTTTCAGCACAGAATGCACTCCCGGTATTAAATCATAGCACACACAGTTCAACATAACTATTTCTACACACTGGTGGAACTCCGCAGAATCTCCCAGATTTTGTTTTGAACTCCACAGAGTCAAATTCTTTGAGTTCTGCCCACCCCTATAATAATCTCCCATAAATCTTGCCAAAAATGAGAGATAATGCTACATTCAGATAATATGTGTTAATGAACCATCAACCATTTTGCAATGCCAACACAGTGGAGAATCTAAATGTTGTGAGAGGTCAATAAGCAATTACATACAATAATGATATTGGCTTGATATAGGGGAACAGAGATCCAATCAGAAATGATTGCCAACCATATTTTTGTTCAAGTGTCCAAAGGGTAGTTTGTGGAAAGTTCATTATTCAAAAGGTTGCAAAGAAAGAGTATATTATCATCACTTGTATCATATAATGTCTTGTAAAATATTGGAACAGCGTGCGAAGATAAGCATTCATACAAATTTCAGAGTTAGAAATGTTGACACTAAGGGCCAGATGTAGCAAACGGTTAGCGAGTCGCAAACGGCGAAAATCGCCATTTGCGAGTCGCAAACCTGAGTTTGATATGCAGAAATGCATTTTGCGAGTCGGGACCGACTCGCAAAATACATTTCAGAGTCGCAAATAGGAAGGGGTGTTCCCTTCCTATTTGCGAGTCGGAGTGGTATGCAACTCCATTTGCGACCGCGTACAGTCGCAGTTACCATCCACTTGAAGTGGATGGTAACCCACTCGCAAACGGGAAGGGGTCCCATGCAATTTGCGACCCACCTCATTAATATTAATGAGGTGGGTCTTTGCGACCCCATAGCGACTCGCAGACGATGTCTGAGACACCGTTCTGCATTGCAAATTGCGAGTTGCAATTTGCGAGTCGCTCGGACTCGCAAATTGCAAGTCGCAATTTGCAAACTTGCTACATCTGGCCCTAGGTAACTTATTTGGAAAACAGTTGAAAATCGACTTCCAAAAAGGTTCATATTTAAAAATATCTGTTAAAGGTAAGGAACATTTATGTTGCAATTCAGAAAAGGATAAAAAGGTATCATTAGTACCAAATCTTCAACTTAAAAGATACCTGCATGAATCCACAACTGCTGGATGTTATAGTGTAATTAAATTTAATAAGAGTATCATGCCAAAGGGACAATTTTGTAGAGGAAGGAATAAGTGAATGAAATCAAGAATCAAAATCGTGTAAAATTAATTTAGTGGATTTAGGGATGATAGACAATTGTATTAAACTATTGGAGTAAGACATGGATAATAGAGCCGGTACAGGGAAGGGTGAGACTAAACCTTTTTGAATAGTAAGCCGTTTGGGTAAAGTACGTAGATCTATCTATGTAAATCTTAATTAACCTTCCTTTAAAATGTAAGTTTTATGGTATTTATGAAAATCTGCTAGGCCAAGACCATCATTGAGTTTTCCAATTTTGAGTTTATTATAGCTTAAATGTGGTGGCTTATGATTCCAGGTAAACTGGGATATAAGTTTATCTATTTTATTGTAACATTTAATAGGAAATTGTATGAGAAGCATAGACAAGATATAAAATAAGTGAGGCAAAATAACTGTATTAATAGATTCAATTTTTCCCCACAATGAAAGATGCAATCAAGACCGGCTGCAAAGTTTATCTTTCATTTTAGAAAGTGGGTAGTCACCATTTAAAGTGATAGATTGTTTAATAGAGTGTGAAAACAAATTTTATTTTGTCTTTTTGACATATGATATCAGTGTTGAGTAGCATATCCGGGGTACAATGGACATTTAAAGGAAAAACATTCTGGGGGTCATTCCGACCCCGGCGGGCGGCACCGCGGTCAAATGACTGCAGCGGTGATCACAACTTTCCCGCTGGGCCGGCGGGCGATCTCAAGCAGATCGCCTGCCGACCCAGCGGGAAAGCCCCAGCAAAGATGAAGCCGGCTCCGAATGGAGCCGGCAGATTTGCTGGGGTGCGACGGGTGCAGTGGCACCCGTCGCGATTTTCAGTGTCTGCTTTGCAGACACTGAAAATCTTAATGGGGCCCTGTTAGGGGGCCCCTGCAGTGCCCATGCCAGTGGCATGGGCACTGCAGGGGCCCCCAGGGGCCCCACGACACCCGTTCCCGCCAGCCTCTTCCTGGCGGTGTAAACCTCCAGGAACAGGCTGGCGGGAAGGGGGTCGGAATCCCCATGGCGGCGCTGCATGCAGCGCCGCCATGGAGGATTCCCTGGGGCAGGGGAAAACTGGTGGGAAACCGCCAGTTCCCCTTTTCTGACCGCGGCTTTACCGCCGCTGTCAGAATTGCCCCGGAAGCACCGCCAGCCTGTTGGCGGTGCTTCCTCTGCCCTCTGCCCTGGCCGTTACAAACCGCCAGGGTCAGAATGAGGGCCTCTGTTTTATCAGCATTTAAACTATATCCTGAAAGAAAGGAATAATTCTGTATAAGAGTTAGACTATTAGGAATGGTGATTTCAGGATTACCAACAAGTAGTAAAACAAAATATGCATAAGCAATGGTTTTAACAGTAATGTTTTAATAATCATACATTCAATACCATTACAGTTTTGATGCTAAATAGTGGAGGTTCAATTGCAAAGGGTAAGAGTAAAGGTGACGGTCAGCAGCCTTTTCGAGTTCCTCTGAAAAGTGTAAAGGATTTGGAATATTGTCTATTTATAAACAATCTAGCAGAATTGGGTGAGTAAAAAGCAGAAATTATTCACATGAATGATTCAACAAAAATCAAAAGCAGAAAGCTTCCAAAATAGATACTTGCAATGAACGTCATCAAAAGCTTCCTCAGCATCAAGTGCTGGAAAGCCAGCAGGGAAGGGTAAAGATGAAATAGCTTCAATAAAGGTCTATTATTATTAACAGAGTATTTTTTCCATAAATCCTGTTTGATTCATGTGAATGAAATTTGATAAAATGTCAGATAGTCTAGTGGTAACACATTCTGCATACATTTTACAGTCTTGATTAATTGATGAGACAGGGCGGTAGCTAGCAACTTTAGTGTGATCTTTATCTGGTTTTGGGACTACAATAAACAATGATCTCTGACTGATCCTGAAATTATACCAGTATTACAGAAATTAGTAAATACTTTAAATTGGTGAGGACTGAGAAGGGGAGAAAAGGTTTTGTAAAATTCTGCTGGGATAATATTAGATCCTTGTGATTTATGTGGTTTCAGGGAATTGATGGTGGCCCTAATTTCACCATTAGAAATGGGTAAAGCTAAATCACGTTTGTCAGATTTGGAAATTTGTGGGAGATTATAGTATGCTAAAAGTCAAGAAATCTGCTAACAATATCAGTGGTGGATAGAACAATTTTCCCATCATCACATTGAATGGCATTAATTTGAGTTTTATCAATTTTAATATGAAGAAAATTCACTAGTAACTTCCCAGATCTATTACTATTAAAATAATGTTTAGCTTTGCTATTTGAAACTTGTACTCCACCTCTCTCACTTAATACAGAGTTATGTTCACAGCATTGTTTTGGCAATTAATATTTATAAGTACTGTCTTTAGAGGTAATAAAAAGATGTTCAAAGTTAGCGGTTTGTTTTTCAAGATTAGAAATATTTGTGTGAAAAGTGTTATTCTCATGTGCCATAATGGAAATTGTGACTGCCCTAATATATGCTCTAAAAGCATCCTAATATACGAAGTTAGATGTTACACTGTCAGGGTTGAGACAGAAATAATCTTCAATAGAGTTCATTCTTGTAGCCTCATTACTTTCATTAAGAACAATATCAACATTCATACACGATAGTGAGCTACAGTTATATGCTTTAGCAAACTGTAAACATAAAGAGGTCAGAGATTGTATAGGTTGAATTTCTAAAGGATACCAAATAATCTATTTGTTAATATAAAGTATGAGGATTAGAGAAAAAGGTAAAATCCTTATGTGCCAAAAAATGTCATTGCCATACATCAGTAAGTTTGTTCTTTGTATATAGGCCCACATTACAACCCTGGCGGTCGGTGCTAAAGTGATGGTAATATCACCAACAGGCCGGCGGTAAAAGAAATGGGATCACGACCACGGCAGAAACCGCCAACACAGACAGCAACTTTAACCCTTAGACCGCCACAACGGTAGCAACAAACACCGCAGCGGTCACCGCCAACAGACAAGTGGAAGACAATGTACCGCCCACCCTATCACACTCACCAATCTGCCAGCTTTTCTGGGGCGGTACCAAAGCCATCAAAAGCACGGCAGAAACAGTACACAGAAAGGGAACTACTCACCTTACGACACTCAATGAAGAACCAGGACGCCATGTAGCCCTAACTACAGGTCCTGCTGATGCTGGTGTATCTTCTAATACACCAGGAATATCAAAGAAGGCAGTGGCGATGACCACGTTGAGTACTGCACCTAGCACACAAGGGGGGAGAGGAAAAAGAGAGTGACACACACATGCAACGCACTACATCCCCACCACACCTCGACCCTCACCCACAGCACCATACACACAAAAACATGCAGCAACATTACATTTACACCCCGTAACCCCCTGGAAGAATGCAAGGACAAAAGGAATTGAGTGCAAATAGTGATATTTAGAAATATGCAGATAAAGTTAACGATTGTAAACAACAGTATATACAAATATTTACAATATGTGCAGAAGGCTGTGCACTGTCCTTTGCAAATGTCCATGGCCCAGTGGGCAAACAAACATGGGTGAAGCCCACACTTGACTCCTGCCTCAAAATGGAGAGAACACTGCAGGGACATCAGGTCGAAAACACACAGGCACCTCAGGGGGAATGGGACTGCGCCACTGCTCCTGGAGGGGGCAACATGCCCACAGCGATGTCCTAAGGAGTGCAAAGCCACAGCCTCCCAAGTCTCTCAAGTGGGTGGTTTGCCCACTGCTTGGTCCTGGGGAGTGCAAAGCCACAGTATCTCAAGTCTCTCAAGTGGGTGGTTTGCCCACTGCTTGGTCCTGGGAAGTGCAAAGCCACAGTCTCTCACGTCTCTCAAGTGAGTGGTTTGCCCACTGCTTGGTCCTGGGGAGTGAAAAGCCACAGTCTCTCAAGTCTCTCAAGTGGGTGGTTTGCCCACTGCTTGGTACTGGGGAGTGCAAAGCCACAGTCTCTCAAGTGGGTGGTTTGCCCACTGCTTGGTTCTGGGGAGTGCAAAGCCACAGTCTCTCAAGTCTCTCAAGTGGGTGGTTTGCCCACTGCTTGGTCCTGGGAAGTGCAAAGCCACAATCTCTCAAGTGGGTGACATGTTCCACTGGTTCTGGAGGGGGCTTAGTGCTCAGTGTGCCTCATCCTGCCAAGGAAAGTGATAGTGGATGCATATCTCCACTGGTTCTGGAGGGGACGGGCTTGTGCCCAGTCTGTTTCATCCTGCCAAGGAAAGTGATAGTGGATGCATATCTCCACTGGTTCTGGAGGGGGCCTTGTGCCCAGTCTGCTTCATCCTGACAAGGAAAGTGATAGTGGATGCATATCTCCAATGGCTCTAGAGGGGGCCTTGTGCCCAGTCTGCTTCATCCTGCCAAGGAAAGTGATAGTGGATGCATATCTCCACTGGTTCTGGAGGGGGCCTTGTGCCCAGTGATGCTTCACCTGGGGTGTGGCAGTTCCCATTCCCCCACCTGGGTGTCTGGGGCACGAGATGTGCAGGGAACGGGTAGCATGATACTCCATGGAGGCAGAGCCTCACTCCATCCTGCGGCAACTTAGGCTGCAAGCTGCTGGTTGTGCCGTAGCTGGTGGTGGTGCTTCAAGTGGTGGGTGGAGGGTCTAGGCCGACTCCTGCATCCCCGTACGGCTGCTCACTGGGGATCCTGCTGATGGCAGATGTAGTGGCACAGGCTGGGCATGTGCGGTGCAGATGGCGACGCAGGTGGCGGTGATTGCGGCGGTGTCTGCGGCAGAGATGCTGCCGGTGCAGGCCATGGTGCAGGTGCTGGTAGCAGTGGAGGGAGACACCAGGCCGTTTCCTGCAGCCTCAGACGGCTGCCCACTGGGGATGATGCTGCTGACTGTTGTTGTGGCAGCGGCGGTGCGGGTGGCGGTGCAGGGGCGGTGCAGTTGGCGGGGCAGATGGCGGTGCAGGTGGCGGTGCCTTCCGCAGTACAGGTTGCTGGGCTGTTAGTACTTATGGTGGGCACCAGCCCCTCACCCGGAGGCTCCGAGGCCTGAAGTGCCTTGCCTTGGGTTTTCTTGCCCTTCCTCACCTTGCCAGACGCTGCTGGGAACTTTGGACAAGCAGATGCAGTTTTGGAGGAGGCCTTGCTGGGTGGGTAGTGCTTTTTGGCCGTGCTGCTTGCTGGCACCCTCTTCACCTTTGCAGGTGGCGGAATGGGTTGGTCCTTTGCAAGGGTCACTGGCACACTGGCAGCCCTGACGGGTGCCCCCTTTGATCCCCCGGGACTTGTAGGTACCACAGCGGATGCCGACTTGGTGGCTGAGGTGCTGGCCTGGGATCTTGACACCCTGGCCCGAGGGGAAGGAAGGTGGGGGAGAGATGTAGGGAAGAGGTCAAAGTTTGCAAGGAAAAGGTTTTTAGACACACTGGGACGGGAAGATGGAGAGGGTTTGGGAGTGGAGGAAGTGGGAATGGTTGTAGGAGGTGTCTTTCTGCTGAGTTTGGGTGAAGGTGCATGGGCTGGATGCTGTTGTGAGGTGGATGGCTGTTGGGTGGGTGGGTCCTTGCGTTTGTGTAGTTTGGGAAGAGGGGTCACAGACACACTGGGAGAGGACACAGGGGACGTGTGCATGGTTGTGGGGGTGGTGACTTTTCGTGAGGGGTGTGTTGTGATGGGTGTACTGGTGATGGACGTAGTGGATAAGAATGTAGTGCATGCAGGTGTGAGAGGAGACGATACTGGGAGGAGGGTGGATGACGCGGAGGGGGGGACACAGTGGAGCCAGTGGATGTTGGTGTGTCTGAATGGGGATGGTGCTTGTGTGAGTGCCTGTGGGATGAAGTGTGGTGCTTGTGTTTGCCTGAGCCACTTCTGTGTGTTGATTTGGGTGATTGTTGGTCTGAAGGTGTGTTTGGGATAGGCTGGGGTTGAGGGGATTGGGACTGGGTAGAGGAAGTTGGAGGGGGGAGGCTGGACACAGGGACAATGGCTGCCATCAGTGCTGAGGCCAGAGCCTGAAATGCTCTCTGTTGGGCCACCACGCCAGAGTGAATGCCCTCCAGGTATGCATGTGTTTGTTGCAAATGCCTCTCCACACCCTGGATGGCATTCAGAATGGTTGACTGCCCAACAGTGAGGGATCTCAGGAGGTCAATAGCCTCCTCACTGAGGGCAGCAGGGCTCACTGGGGCAGGGCCAGAGGTGCCTGGGGTGAAGGAGATGCCCACCCTCCTGGGTGAGCGGGCACGGGAAACACGCTAAGGGGCTGCTGGGAGGGCGGTGCTGGTAGGGGGGCTGGCAGCTGTTCCTGTTGTTGGGGTGGGGACAGAGGTGTCCGCCACCACCAGGGAGCTTCCATCGGAGGAGGAGTCGGTGTCACTGGTCTCCCCTCCTGTCCCCATCGTGGTGCTCTCCTCGCCCTCTGTCCCACTGGTGCCTTCACCCTCAGTGGATTCGCCCTCATGGGCCATGTGGGATGCAGCTCCCTCCGTCGCGGATGCCTCTGCTCTTCCGCCAGATGATGCTAATGCACACAAGGACAGGGTGACAAAAAAAAAGGGGGGGGGAGAGACAGAGGATACACTTGGTCAATGCCAGCAACAACACAACTGTTGGCATACACAACCCACAGGGATCTGCCCTATGCACTAGGCCATGCCCAACCAGTCACAAGCCCATGGGGTGCAATGGCTAATGCCAGCCTCTGCATACCTGACACCCACAGGACCCAGCCCAGTAGTATATGCCCACTTACACAATTGTGTTTGGAGTGCTTCAGAGCCTGCACACAAGGGACCTACCCTGCCATGATCGCCATGGCCTAGGGTCACCCACAGCCCACATACCCCACCCAGCTACCTCCTAAAGCGCGCAAAGTCAGGATTCTTTTGATGCCCTCAATTGCCCATCGAACTCCGGATAGGCCACCGCCTGGATGCGGAACATCAGGGGGGTCATGGTGCGACGGGGATCCCTTCTACGTTGTGAGGCCAGCCCCAGCAGGGCCTTCGCTGTTTTCTTCATCCAGCGGCGCAGGTCCTCCCATCTCTTGCGGCAGTGGGTGCTCCGCCTGTGATAGAACCCCAGGGTCCGCACCTCCTTGGCACGCCAAATACCCTTTTTCTGGTGGGCGCTGACCTAGAGGGAAAAGACAGGAGGAAAGGAAATTACTCACCGGTCCAGACCGGCATAATCATTGCCCCTCAGTTCCCACCCATACTCTGATGCACATACACTGACCACCTCTCATGCAGCACCCAGGCCAGGATGCCTCAGCACCCACCAACATGTGGCTTACATCCACACCACTCCAAACATGCATTGCCCACACATCATGCTCTCAGTGTACTCACCTGTTTGTCTGGAGGACCATAGAGTAATGTGTACTGGGGTAGGACCCCATCCACCAGTTTCTTCAACTCCTCTGCAGTGAAGGCAGGAGCCCTTTCCCCAGACACTGTAGCCATTGTCACTACCAGACTCAGGTCACAGCAGCACTTGCAGTGTAGGTCCTCTCCTGTTGACGGTCAGGTATCAAGTGAGTGAGTAGTTAGAAAATGGCGGTCACGTCCGCAGCGGTGCGTAGCGTCACCGCCGGCGTACATCGCCATTGGCTCCTGGAACCCATAGGGCCCAATGATAACCAATGCGAAGGTGTACGTCGGTCATCGAACGCCTACCGCAATGACACACAACACCAGCGCACTTACCTCATTTCCACTTGTCCTTCCTCACAGGTCAGGCAGCCGCAATTTCAGGGGGGCACATAGCGTGGCACCTAACTGCGTCACAGCAGACATTGGCACATCAACTGACTCTCGACTTCACATACTGCTTCTGTGAACTAACTTTAGGAACAGTTGTGCATTCTATGTGGAAATATGACCTTCTGCTCACCTTTCTCCTCCATAGGCTACAACCGCTGAGGCAGATGATGAGATGGCGGCATCCTCCTGTGTACAGACCCCTGGTGGACCTGTCGACAATGGAGGACAGACACATTGGGGGTGATTCTAACCCTGGCGGTCGGTGATAAAGCGGCGGTCCAAAAAATGGAATTCTGACCCTGGCGGGAACCGCCAACACAGCCCGCCACATTAACACTCCGCCCGCCACGGCGGTACAGACAAACAGCGTGGCGGTCACCGCCAACAGACAGGCGGCAGACAATGTACTGCCCACAGTATCATAACTCACCAATCCGCCACCTTTTCCGGGGCGGGAGCCCCGCCGATAAAAACACGGCGGAAACAGACTACGAACGGGAAAACACTCACCTCTACGCACTCCACGAGGAAGGAGGACAGCATGGAACCCGAATTAAACATCCTACCTGCTCTTGTCTACCTGCTCATCTACCACAAGTACGAACGCCGGCGCAGACGACAACGGTGAGTACAGCACCTACGACACACGGGAGGGGGGAGGAGGAAAGCTTATGGCACACACATATGCGACCCCCACCCCCCCAAACTATGTACACACCAATGCAGAGCAACAAGTCACAGTGACACCACCCAAACCCCCCTGAAAAATGCAAAGACATAATTAAATTGTGAATACAAATTTATGTACAAAATAGGCTCTGAAAAGTAATGGTCAACTAGCCAAAAAATCAATATCAAAATAATTCTATATACAGTGCAATGGATAACCGAGGCAATTAGTCCTGCACATCAAAAGAAAACCGAAGTGTCCGTGGGCCAAAGTGTAACAACACAAGGGCAAAGCCCACACAGGAGACCTGAGTCCTCTGGAGAGAACACTGCAGGGGCATCTGATGAAAAAACTACAGGCACCTCAGGGGGAAGGGAAGGGGGGTGCACCACAGCCACATGAGTCCACGACGCCAGATCCACGAAGGGGCCACCATGCCTACTGTGCCATCCTGGGGAGTGCAAAGCCACAGTCTCTCAAGTCTCTACAGTAGGTGGGTTGCCCACTGTTCCATCCTGGGGAGTGCAAAGCCACAGTCTCTCAAGTCTCTACAGTAGGTGGGTTGCCCACTGTGCCATCCTGGGGAGTGCAAAGCCACAGTCTCTCAAGTCTATACAGTAGGTGGGTTGCCCACTGTGCCATCCTGGGGAGTGCAAAGTCACAGTCTCTCAAGTCTATACAGTAGGTGGGTTGCCCACTGTTCCATCCTGGGGAGTGCAAAGTCACAGTCCATCAGGTGGATTACAGTCTCCACTGGTCAAGGAGGAGGCATGGTGGGCACAGTGAACCGTTAACAGTGCATGCAGGAAGGGCCCAGCGGAGCGGTGGTTGAGACGGCGGGGCCCAGCGGAGCGGTGCTTGACAGGAAGGGCCCAGCGGAGCGGTGGTTGAGACGGCGGGGCCCAGCGGAGCGGTGCTTGACAGGAAGGGCCCAGCGGAGCGGTGCTTGAGACGGCGGGGCCCAGCGGAGCGGTGCTTGACAGGAAGGGCCCAGCGGAGCGGTGCTTGAGACGGCGGGGCCCAGCGGAGCGGTGCTTGAGACGGCGGGGCCCAGCGGAGCGGGGCTTGAGACGGCGGGGCCCAGCGGAGCGGTGCTTGACAGAAAGGGCCCAGCGGAGCGGTGCTTGAGACGGCGGGGCCTAGCGGAGCAGTGCTTGACAGGAAGGGCCCAGCGGAGCGGTGCTTGAGACGGCGGGGCCCAGTGGAGCGGTGCTTGACAGGAAGGGCCCAGCGGAGCGGTGCTTGAGACAGCGGGGCCCAGCGGAGCGGTGCTTGACAGGAAGGGCCCAGCGGAGCGGTGCTTGAGACGGCGGGGCCCAGCGGAGCGGTGCTTGACAGGAAGGGCCCAGCGGAGCGGTGCTTGACAGGAAGGGCCCAGCGGAGCGGTGCTTGACAGGAAGGGCCCAGCGGAGCGGTGCTTGAGACGGCGGGTCCCTGTTCAGCGGTGCTCTTCTGCACGGCGGGGCCCTGTACAGCGGTGCTCTTCTGCACGGCGGGGCCCTCTTCAGCGGTGCTCTTCTGCACGGCAGGGCCCTCTTAAGCGGTGCTCTTCTGCACGGCGGGGCCCTGTTCAGCGGTGCTCTTCTGCACGGCGGGGCCCTGTTCAGCGGTGCTCTTCTGCACGGCGGGGCCCTGTTCAGCGGTGCTCTTCTGCACGGCGGGGCCCTCTTCAGGGGTGCTCTTCTGCACGGCGGGGCCCTGTTCAGCGGTGCTCTTCTGCACGGCGGGGCCCTCTTCAGCGGTGCTCTTCTGCATGGCGGGGCCCTGTTCAGCGGTGCTCTTCTGCACGGCGGGGCCCTCTTCAGCGGTGCTCTTCTGCACGGCGGGGCCCTCTTCAGCGGTGCTCTTCTGCACGGCGGGGCCCTGTTCAGCGGTGCTCTTCTGCACGGCGGGGCCCTGTTCAGCGGTGCTCTTCTGCACGACGGGGCCCTGTTCAGCGGTGCTCTTCTGCACGGCGGGGCCCTGTTCAGCGGTGCTCTTCTGCACGACGGGGCCCTGTTCAGCGGTGCTCTTCTGCATGGCGGGGCCCTCTTCAGCGGTGCTCTTCTGCACGGTGGGGCCCTCTTCAGCGGTGCTCTTCTGCACGGCGGGGCCCTGTTCAGCGGTGCTCTTTTGCACGGCGGGGCCCTCTTCAGCGGTGCTCTTCTGCACGGCGGGGCCCTCTTCAGCGGTGCTCGTCCAGTGAGTCAAGGAAGCCAGACCTGGCCTGGACTCCCTGCTCAGTCGCCCTCCGACCGTGCTGTTGCTGGACCCTTCGGTGACGGAGTCCTGGGCCCTTTGGTATCCTCCCTAACACCCGGGATGGGGCTTGTGGGCCCCTCCTGCTCCGTGCTCCTGCTGGCTGACTTCTCCGCCCTGCTGCCCTTTCGCTCCTTAGATGGGGCTCTGGGGCCCTTGCCTCCCCTAGATGTTGTGGCTGGTGAAGTGGGCGAACTTTGCTCCTTGGGGGCAGCCGTGTCAGTCCTCTCACGGCGGCCCTTTAGTTTCCTGGTCCTCTTGCCTGGGGGGGGGCTGGCTGTCCCCTTGCTGCTGATTGAAGTGTCACTGCTGGCAAAGGGTGGACTCCAGAACCCATGCACCACAGTGACACTCGAAGCTGGGCTGGTGGTGGCTGAGGTGCTGTTGGGACTCTTTGCAGATGGAGGGGGTGGGTCAGTGGAGGGAAAGAGGTTAAGATTAGCGAGGAAAAGTTTTTAAGGACCAAGGTAAAGGGTAGGAGAAGTGGTGATGGGAGTGGAGGAAGAGGATGTGGTTGAAGGAGAGTCAGGTGTGCTGTCTTTGGGTGCAGGTGCTTGTGCTGGAGGCTGTCGTGAGGTGGATGGCTGTTGGGTGGGTGTCTGCCTGCGTTTGTGTGTCTTGGAAGAGGGGGTGACAGACACAGTGGGAGAGGACACAGGGGACGTGTAAATAGTAGTGGGGGTGGTGACTGCACGTGTGCGGACTGTACTGGAGGGTGTGCTGGTGATGGAAGCACTGGCTGATGGTGGTGTGCATGCAGGTGTGAGTGTAGACGTCACAGGGAGGGAGGAGGGAGACGAGGAGGAGGGGGACACAGAGGTGGTAGTGACTGTTGGAATGTCTGCATCTGGGTGTTGCTTGCGTGAATGCTTGTGGGTTCTGTGGTGCTTGTGTCTGGATGAGCTGCCCTTGGGTGTTGAGGTGTGTGCAGGCTGGTCTGATGGTGTGGATGGGATAGGCTGAGGAACAGGAGACAGAGACAGGGTGGAGGCAGTCAGAAGAGGGACGCTGGAAACTGGGACAATGGCTGCCGTCAGTGCTGAGGCCAGAGCATTGAACGATCGTTGATGGGCAGCCTGACCCGAATGAATGCCCTCCAGGTAGGCATTGCTCCGATGCACCTCCCTTTCTACCCCCTGGATGGCATTGAAAAGGGTAGTCTGCCCAACAATGATGGTCCTCAGGAGGTCAATGACCTCCTCACTGAGGGCAGCAGGGGTAACAGGGGCAGGGGCTGAGGTGCCTGGGGCGAAGGAGACGCCCGCCTTCCTGGGCGAGCGGGCACGGAGCGTAGGCTGAGGGGCTGCTGGGAGGGCGGGGCTGGTGCGCTGGGTGGCGGCTGTACCTGTAGAGGCGGGGGGCCCGGATGTTGCCGCCACCGCTAGGGAGCTCCCATCCGAGGACGTGTCGGTGTCGCTGGTGTCACCACCGGTCCCCGTTGTGGTGCTCCCCTCGCCCTCCGGATCACTGGTGCCCTCGGTGTCTGTTCCTGGGCCCACTGGGGCATTGTGACTTGCAGCTCCCTCGTGCTCCGATGCCAATTCTCCTCCGCCTGATGATGCTAATGCACACATGCACAAGAAGATGAAGAAGAAGGGTGGGGGGAGAAAAACGAAGACCAGGTTGAGTGCATGCAATGTCAACACCGTTGGCGGAGAGGACAGACACAGGAGCCTTATGCACTAAGCCGCGCATTCGGGGTACACTACTCAGTACTTCTGACTAGGACAACAGGTCTAGAGACGACAAACGCGCACATGTGTGATGCTGGACCATCGATAGCTGTACTTGTCACCCTACAGAGGTGGGGGCCGGGAGCACAGGGCCATGCCTAAAGGAGAGGACTACACTACAGAAAGCGCCCTGGCCTAATGTCACCCACAACCCTCCTCCCCCACCCAGACGCCTCCACTGCGCAGAGAGATAGCAGAATGTGCTGATACTCACCCCCTTGTGTCTGCTGTGATGTCCTCAAGCGCCCATCCAAATCAGGGTAGGCCACTGCCAGGATCCGGGACATCAGGGGGGTCAGGGTACGACTGGCACCCCTCCTAGGTTGGGAGGCCATCCCCAGCAGTGACTCGGCGGTCTTCCTGGTCCCGCGGCGGATGTCCTCCCACCTCTTGCGGCAGTGGGTGCCCCGTCTGACATGGACCCCCAGGGCCCGGACTTCCTTGGCGATGGCACGCCAAATGTCCACTTTCTGATGGGCGCTGACCTATTTGACATGTACAGGGTGGGAAGGAAAAATTCATCAATTTTCTGCTTGTTAGATGCGATTGGCCCCCCCTCCCCAACCTTGCCATATGGCACATGCTCTCATCTGTCGTGCTTTGCACTCCTCATTCGCCCCCCACCCCACCAACTTACATCCACCCCACTCCACACAGGCATAGCCCATTCAATGTGCACCCAGTGAACTTACCTGTTGGTCTGGAGGACCATAGAGTAACGCATACTGGGGGAGGACCCCATCCACAAGTTTCTCCAACTCCTCAGACGTGAAGGCGGGGGCCCTTTCCCCAGTTGCAGCAGCCATTGTCACTTCCAGACCGAGGTCACAGCAGCACTTGCAGTATAGGACCTCTCCTGTGGATGATCAGGTCTCGAGTGATTAAGCAGATAGAAAATGGCGGTCACGCCCGCGGCGGTGCGTACCGCGGTGGTGCGTACCGCGACCGCCGGCGCACCTCGTCATTGGCTCCTGAAACCCATAGGCTTCAATGTTAGCCAATGCGGCTTCGTATAGCGGTCTTCGACCGCCTACCGCCACGGTGTGCCACGCCAGCGCATTGACCTCACATCCCATTGTCCCACTTCACAGGTCAGGCAGCCGCCATTTCAAGGGCCCACATGGCATAATTTGTACTGCGTCACACAGACCTAGGCCTTGCATTGCCACACATACACGCTTTTCAATACATAGATAATCGTGTGCTCGGCATGCTGTGGTGAACGTACCTGTGATTTGCTTGACTCTGTGCTCCATGTTGTCCTTCCTAGGCACCGTCCGCTGGGACTTGCGAGGAGAAGGATGAATCCTCGCGTGTACCGACCGCTGGTGGACCTGTCAACAATGGAAGAACGCCATATCATACTACGATACCGACTTGACCGAGCCACTCTACATGAACTGTGTGCCCAGCTGGAGCCAGCCCTGATGTCCCCCATCCGCCAACCCACAGGAATTCCCCCTCTAGTGCAGGTTCTGTCAGTCCTCCATTTTTTGGCAAGTGGCTCATTCCAGACAACAGTGGCCATGTCATCTGGAATGTCTCAGCCTATGTTTTCAAAAATTTTGTCTAGAGTGTTGTCTGCCCTGACGAAACACATGCAGAGCTACATTGTATTCCCTGAGGAGGTTGATTTGGCCACTGTGAAGGGTGATTTTTATGCCCTTGGACATATCCCCAACATAATTGGTGCCATTGATGGGACCCATGTGGCTTTAGTACCCCCAAAAGACGATGAGCAGGTGTACAGAAACAGGAAAAGTTACCATTCTATGAACGTCCAGGTGGTCTGTTTGGCTGACCAGTACATCTCCCATGTGAATGCCAAGTTCCCTGGGTCAGTGCATGACGCGTATGTGATGCGTAATAGCAGCATCCCTTATGTGATGGAACAGCTACAGAGACAATGTGTGTGGCTAATTGGTGACTCTGGTTACCCCAACCTGCCTTGGCTATTGACCCCAGTGAGGAATCCCCGGACCAGGGCAGAGGAACGGTACAATGAGGCCCATGGGCGAACTAGGAGGATCATAGAAAGAACCTTTGGCCTCCTGAAGGCCAGGTTTAGGTGCCTGCATATGACAGGGGGATCCCTGATGTACTCACCAAAGAAGGTGTGCCAGATCATTGTGGCCTGCTGTATGCTTCACAATCTGGCATTGCGACGTCAGGTGCCTTTCCTGCAGGAGGATGGTCCAGATGGTGGTGTTGAAGCAGCTGTGGAGCCTGCGGAGAGTGAAGAGGAGGAAGACTCAGAGGACGACCCAGACAACAGGGACAGAGTTATCCAACAGTATTTTCAGTAGCACACAGGTAAGAATCACCCACGCCATTTAACATTTACTGAAAGCCCCCTGCATCTTTACTTTGTGTATTTCCCCCCAGTTCTTTTAAACTGATGTTTGAATTTCCCTTCCCTTTTCAGTGCTGTATGACCCACTGCGTGACTTCTGCTTGGTTAGCCCATGGACTAATGCTTATTGACATCGGTATGTTGTCATCACAAAAATAACAGAACATTATTGATCAGTAATGTGTTATACATTTGTAAATAATACAGGCTGACTCCTGAATGATTTCAGTGCAATGAGTGATTTATTTATAGTGCTAGATATTGGTACATGATATTAAAACGGTGATGGGTGAGGGTGGAGTTATGTCCATGGCAGAGCCCAGTTCTCAGTTTCACAGGTGCATTTTCCATATGCCTGTGGAAGGATGGAGCAGGGGCAGTTCAAGGTTGGACAGGGTGACACTGTGGGTCAGTGGGATGACATCAGGGGGTATCTTATGCTGGCGGGGGTCTTGGCATCCTACTCTGTCTTCCTGTGAGATCTCAGGTTCCTCTTGCGGGGTGGTTGTTCTTCAGCAGGAGGTGGGGTTCTGGTGGGCCGTCGTTCTGTGGGGGCCTCCTGACCACTAGCGCCGGCGGAGGTGGTAGGCTGTTCCTGGCTAGTGACAGGGGCCCTTTGTGGTGCCACATGGACCCGCAATGTGGTTTCTATCCGGTTGAGGGCCTGGACTATGGTCCCCATAGCGGTAGCGATGTTCCTGAGTTCATTGCTGAACCCCATGTACCGTTCCTCCTGCTGTGCCTGGATCTCGGTGAACCTGGCCAGTACCGTCGCCATCGTCTCCTGGGAGTGATGGTAAGCTCCCATGATGGTGGTGAGGGCCTCTTGGAGAGTCGGTTCCCTGGGCCTGTCCTCCCCCCCTGTCGCACAGCAGCCCTCCCAGTTGCCCTGTTTCCCCGGGCCTCTGTCCCCTGGACGGTGTGCCCACTACCACTGCCCCCAGGTCCCTGTTGTTGTTGGGGTGTTGGGTCACCCTGGGTGCCCTGTAGTGGCGGACACACCGCTGATTGACGCGTCCGCGAGACAGAGGCATGGGCCCGCTGGGTGGGAGCTGTGCTGGTGTTCCCAGAGGGGGTTGGGTCTGCTGTGGCCTGTGTCTGTGTGTGGGGAACCGACTGTCCAGAGGTCCCCGATGGTCCGGGCTGGTCATCAGGTTCTAGGTCGACAGAGCTGCTGTCCTCGCTGGGGGCCTGTTCTGGGGGTGGGATGGACAAATCTGGATCCTCCGTGGCGGTGTGTTGGCGTTCGGGCCCTGCAGGGGTAAAGGAGTATGGTTATTGTTTCTGTGTGTGTCATGGCGTGCATTTTGAGTGCCCTTGTCCCCCAGTGCTGGCATTCCCTTGTGGGAGGTGTTGTGAGGGTGGTGGGGGGGGTTTATGGGTATGTGCGATGGTCATGCTTTGGTGGTGGCTGTCTCTGGTTTGTGTTGGCATTCAGGGGTTGGTGTTGTTTAGGGTGGGCTGTGCTGGTGAGACATTGGCAGGGAGGTTGTGTGCTGAGGGTTGAGATTGGGGGTGAGGGGGGGGGGTTGGCATGCTGGTGGTTGGGGGGGGGTGAAGTAGTTGAGATTCGACTTACCAGAGTCCATTCCTCCGTGTACTCCAGCGAGGCCATCAGGATGCAGGATGTTTACTACCTCTTGCTCCCATGCTGTGAATTGGGGGGGAGTGGGTGGGGGTCCGCCGCCAGTCTTCTGCACAGCGATGTTGTGTCGCGACACCATCGAGCGCACCTTCCCCCGTAGGTCGTTCCACCGCTTTCTGATATCTTCCCGATTTCTGGGATGCTGTCCCACAGCGTTGACCCTGTCTACGATCCTTTGCCATAGCTCAGCCTTCCTTGCTATAGTGGTGTGCTGCACCTGTGTGCCGAAGAGCTGGGGCTCAACCCTTATAATTTCCTCCACCATGACCCTGAGTTCTTGGTCCGAGAACCTGGGGTGTCTTTGGGGTGCCATGGGGTGGTGTGGATGAGGTGTGGGGTGGTGTTTGTGGTGATGTGCGTGGTGATATGTGGTGATGTGTGCGTAAATGTGGTGTGGGTGATGAAGTTGGGTTCCTGTGTGTGTTGGGGTTTTCGATTGCTGTGCTCGCTCTCTCTATCTCTATCTCTATCGCCTTCTCTCCGATTTCCAGCTAGTGGGGGTTTGTGGGTGATGTGGGTGTGTGTTTTATAGTTGATTGGATGTGTGGGAGTGTTGTTTGTATGTGTGTCAGGTGTGTGTATTTCAAATTGTCCAATGTGGCTGTGTTTTGGAGCTGTGTGTGTATTTTGAGCGCGGCGGTGTGTACCGCCAATGGAATACCGCGGTTGAAAGACCGCCGCGTGGATTCGTGGGTCAGAATGGCATGGGCGTGTTTGTGTTGGCGTGACGGTGGAGGTTTGGTCATCTCCAGTTTTCCGCGGCCCGCTGATGAGGCGGCCTTCCTTGGAGGTCGGATTTTTGGCGGTTTCACAGTTGGTGGTCAGAATGACCGTGGCGGTTTACCGCGGCCGCGGCGGTAGAATGGCGGACTTCTGACCGGCGGTAAGGGCCTTTTACCGCCGAGGTCAGAATGACCCCCATTATCATCATATACAGACTTGATCGTGCCACAATTGAAGAGCTGCGTGCCCAATTGGAGCCAGACCTGATGTCAGCTATCCGCCAGCCTACAGAAATACCCCCTCTAGTGCAGGTTCTGTCCGTGCTGCATTTCCTGGCAAGTGGTTAATTTCAAACTACAGTGGCCATGGCACGAGGAATGTCTCAGCCAATGTTCTCCAATGCGTTGACCAGAGTGCTGTCTGCCCTGCTGAAACACATGCTCAGCAACATCTTATTCTCCCAGGTGGCGGATTTGGCCACAGTGAAAGCTGACTTCTATGCCCTGGGACATATCCCCAACATCATTGGTGCCATTGATGGTACACATGTGGCATTTGTTCCCCCCCGTAGAAATTAACAGGTTTACAGGAATAGGAAAAGCTATCACTCGAATGTGCAGATGGTGTGTTTGGCGGACCAGTACATCTCCCATGTGAATGCCAAATATCCTGGCTCTGTGCATGACGCCTATATCTTGAGGAATAGCAGCATCCCTTATGTGATGAGCCAACTCCAGAGGCACCGGGTGTGGCTAATAGGTGAGCCCAAGGTCCCCACCCACTATAAGTAGGTGTCTGGTATGGGGTTGTCCCTAAGGGTTAGTGTGAGTCTAACAGTTGTCCCTCGATATTTACAGGTGACTCTGGTTACCCCAACCTGTCATGGCTACTGACCCCAGTGAGGAATCCCAGGACAAGGGCAGAGGAATGTTACAATGAGGCACATGGGCGTACAAGGAGGATTACTGAGAGAACCTTCGGCCTCCTGAAGGTCAGGTTTCGGTGCCTCCATCTGACAGGTGGATCCCTGTACTACTCACCCAAGAAGGTGTGCCAGATAATCGTGGCATGCTGTATGTTGCACAACCTGGCCTTGAGACATCAGGTGCCTTTTCTGCAGGAGGATGAGCCTAGAGATGGTCTTGTGGCAGTGGTGGAGCCTGTGGACAGTAAGGAAGAAGAGGCAGATGAAGAAGATGTGGACAACAGAATAAACAATATACAGCAGTACTTCCAGTGACACACAGGTATGAGACTGCAACTCAACTTTACTTTTCAGTAATCTTTTGGACATTGTACATGGCAGCCTCTTACCCTCTGTCTATGGACACTGACTGTACCCTTTGGATTCTCTATTCTCAGATCTGTGTGTCCCATTCTGGCTCCTGCTATATGTACTGCTGCCCACCAAAGGTCATCCTGTAGTACATTTCACTGTACATATACATTGAAATGCTTTAATAATATTGTACTAATACATTTATCGATTCATGACACTGACTTCAATATAATATTTGTTTCAAGGGTGTTTATTTTTGTGCCAATAAGTATGGGGGTATGTGCAAGGGGCTAGGGTGATTGTGGAGGAATGTCCAGTTAGAGTCCAGTCTATTGGTATAACAGGTGCATTGTCCAAGGGGACATAGGAAGGGAAGCAATGTCAGTTCAAGGTGGACAGGATGACATGGTGGGACAGAAGGGTGACAATCAGGAGGGTCTTATTTTCTGGCGGAGGTCTTGGCAATGTTCTCTGCCTTCTGCCTGGATCGCAAGGACCGTTTGCGGGGGTGGTTCTCCTTCTGCAGGGGGTGGGGTGCTGGTGGCCGGTTGGTCCTTTGGCAGGCCTCCTGTCCACGAGCGCCGGCGGAGGTAGAAGGCTATTCCTCGGTTTGGCTAGTGTCAGGTGCCCGTTGTTATGCCACTGCCTCCCTCATGGACTTGCCCATGTCAGCCAGCACCCCTGCAATGGTGACCAGGATGGTGTATATTTTTGGTAGGTCCTGTCTGATCCCCAGGTACTGTGCCTTCTGGAGCAGCTGGGTCTCCTGTAATTTGGCCAGTACCTGGGCCATGGTCTCCTGGGAATGGTGGTAGGCTCCCATGATGTTTGAGAGTGCCTCGTGGAGGGTCGGTTCCCTGGGCCTGTCCTCCCCCTGTCGCACAGCAGTCCTCCCAGCTTCCCTGTTGTCCTGTGTCTCTGTCCCCTGAACCGTGTGCCCACTGCCACTGACCTCAGGTCCCTGATCATCCTGTGTTTGTGGGGTTGCCTGGGGTCCCTGTTGTGGTGGACACACTGCTGATTGATGTCTCCTGGGGACAGTGGCATGGGCCCCCTGGGTGGGTGCTGTGGTAGTGTTTCCTGAGGGGGGAGGCTCAGTGGTGAATTGGGACTGTGGCAGGGTAACTGACTGTCCAGAGGTCCCAGATAGGCCAGGTTGGTCATCGTGATCCAGGCGTGCAGAGCTGCTGTCATCACTGTGGGCCTCTTCTGATGGGGTGCTGGATGTGGCTGGCACCTCCTCTCCGGTGACGTTGGGTAGGGGTCCTGTTGGGAGAAAAATGCATTGTCAATGTATCTGCGTGTGCCATCTTGTGCATGGCTGTGTTTCCCTCTAAGAATGTGATTTCCATGTCGTCTTGGACTTGTGTGAGTGGTGATTTTGTGGGCTAGGTGAGTTTCTCTCTTGGGCATGCTGGGTTGATGGGTGTCCATGCAGGTCTGTGATGGGTGTCTATGCATTGGGGGTGCATGTAGTGCTTGGTATTGGGATGGATGGGTTGTATTAGTGGGGTATATGTGAGTTGGTGGAGTGATGGGGCTGGGGGTAGGAGTTTGTGATGGCATGCAGGTGGGGGGGATAAAGTAGTAAAGATTTGACTTACCAGAGTCCAGTCCTCCTGCTACTCCTGCGAGGCCTTCAGCATGCATGATCGCCAAGACTTGCTCCTCCTATGTTGTTAGTTGTGGGAAAGGAGGTGGGGGTCCACCGTAAGTCTTCTATACAGCAATCTGGTGTCTTGAGACCACGGAACGCACCTTCCCCCGTAGGTCGTTCCACCTCTTCCTGATGTCATCCCTTGTTCTTGGATGCTGTCCCACGGCATTGACCCTGTCCACGATTCTCTGCCATAGCTTCATCTTCCTTGCAATGGATGTCTGCTGCACCTGTGATCCGAATAGCTGTGGCTCTACCCGGATGATTTCCTCCACCATGACCCTTAGCTCCTCCTCTGAAAACCTGTGGTGTGAGTGATATGTGTGAGGATGTGTGGGGTAAGGTGTGGGGTGCTGTGTTGTGGTGTGTGCTGTGAGTTGCGTGGATGGTGTCTGGGTGCTGGTGTTCTGTGGCTCAGATTGAGTGGGTGCTCCTGGCTTGTGTCTCTCTCTGTTCGCAATTTCTTTTTTTTGGTCGTAAAGGGTTGTGGGTAATGTGGGTGTGTGTTTTATAGTGTTGTGGGTGTGTGGGTGTGGTGTGTGTATGTGTGTCAGGTGTGTGTATTTTGAATTGTCCAATGTGGTGTAGTTTTGTAAGTGTGTGTGTATTTTGAGCGCGGCGGTGTGTACTGCCAATGGTTTACCGCAGTTGAAAGACCGCTGCGTTGATTTGTTGGTCATGATACCGTGGGCGTATTCCTGTTGGCATAATGGTGTGGGTTTTGCCATCACCAGTTTATCACTGACCTTTGGTCTGGCAGACTTGTGTGGGTGTCTGCATAGTGGCAGATTTCTATGTGTGGATCATAATACCCGTGGCGGATTACCGCCGTGGTCACGGTATGTTGGCGGCCATCAGCACGGCGGTAAGCGGCTTTTACCACCAGGGTTATAATGAGAGCCATAGTGTTTTGAGTGAGTGGAAAGCTCAAGGGGGTCTAAATTGAGAAGAATAGACTATCTTATAAGGGATCACATAATAGGTTAAAATCGTGTCCAAAAATAAGTGAAACATTACCCAAATTAACTGTTAGAAATGGGGTCTTTGCATGGCAGTCAGTTTACCCCCTGTCCAAGCAAGGACCCTCACTCCAGTCAGGGTAAGTCACACACAATCCAAATTATCCTGTGCCCACCCTCTGGTAGCTTGGCACTGAGCAGTCAAGCTTAACGTAGAAGGCAATGTATAAAGTATTTGTGCAATAAATCATACAATAACACCATATAACATCACAAATATACCACATACAGTGTTTAGAAAAATATATAAAATTTAACTGATAAGATGCAGGTCAAAACGATTAAAGTGCAATAAGTATATGTTGAGATATCACTATAAAAATGATATAAAGTGTCTTAAATCTTTTAAAAGCAATCAAAGTCACTTTTAAGCACAAAGTACCTTGTTCGCGTGCAAAATCTCCGCAAAGAACCACAGAGGAGGAGATGCGTGTAAACAAAGGGGTGTGCGTCAATTTCTCGGGCTCCACACGGCGATGCGCTGTTTAGTTTGCACTCAGGGATGGCTGTGCATCAATTTCCAGTGCTCGGTCATGGATCCTCTTTGGGTTGCAGGGTTTTTGGATGCCTCCGGGGACGATGCGTGGATTTCCTGTGCTGACAGGACAAAGTCACAGGAGCTGCGTCGATTCGGTGGGCGTTGCTTCAAATTTTCTACTGTACGGCAGGCGCTGCGTCGATTCCTTTCTGGAAGTCGGGCTGCATCGTTCCAGCTCAGCTGTGCGTTGATCCGGTGGGCAGTGCACTTGTTGATCTTTTCGTGCGCAGTCGGGCTGCGTCGTTACGGTTCAACAGGCGGTGAATTTTTCACTGCAGTGCTGGCTGTGCGGCATTTCTGGCAGGCTGTGCTTAAAATTTTGCCACACAAGGAGTCCTTCTTGTAGAGATGAAGTCTTTTTGGTCCTGAGACTTCAGGGAACAGGAGGCAAGCTCTACCCAAGCCCTTTGAGAGCACTTCTTCACCACAGCCAGAGAGCAGCAAGGCAGCAGGACAACTGCAAGGCAGCAGCCCTTCACAGAAAGCAGACAGGTGAGTCCTTTGGGCCAGGCAGTTCTTCTTGGCAGGATGCAGGTTCTGGTTCAAGTTTCTTCTCAAGGAAGTGTCTGAGTGAAGCTGTAAACTAAACCCAGTCAGACGTGGATTGTAAGGCACAGAAGGATTTAAGTAGAGAGTGCAGAGAAATGCTCACTTTCTAAAAGTGTCATTTCTAAAATAGTAATATTAAATCCAACTTCACCAGTCAGCAGGATTTGTATCACCATTCTGGCCATACTAAATATGACCTTCCTACTCCTTTCATATCAGCAGCTATCACTCAAAAAATGTATGAGGGCAGCCCCAATGTTAGCCTATGAAGAGAGCAGGCCTCACAGCAGTGTAAAAACTAATTTAGGGGTTTTACACTACCAGGACATGTAAACTACACAGGTACGTGTTCTGCCTTTTGCCTACACAGCACCCTTCCCTATGGGTACCTAGGGCAAACCTTAGGGGTGACTTATATGTAGAAAAAAGGGAGTTTTAGGCTTGGCAAGTTCCTTTAGATGCCAAGTCAAATGGGCAGCGAAACTGCACACACAGGCCTTGCAACGGCAGGCCTGAGACAAGGTTAAGGAGCTACTTAAGTGAGTGGCACAACCAGTGCTGCAGGCTCACTAGTAGCATTTAATCTACAGGCCCTGGGCAAATCTAGTGCAATTTACTAGGGACTTATGAGTAAATTAAATAATCCAATTGGGTATGATCAAATCTTACCATGTTTAAAGGGAGAGAGCATATGCACGTTAGCACTCCAAAAAATTGAGGGAGGCAGGCAAAATGTTAGGGGTGACCAACCTAAGGCTGTTAGGTCTAACATTAACAATTTCAGAAGTAGTATTATTCGAAAAGGTTGGGTCATCAACAGTTTGTCCATAAAGATTGATTAGGTGTAAAATAGAAGTTTCATTTTAGCATTTAGCATTTAGAAATCTACTCTCAGTATCAGAGTGCTTAAGATTTAGAATTGAAGTTTGTTAGAAAATAGAATTTCTATGTCATCTTTTTCTCTGCGGCTGGAAAAGAGAGAATATTACCTACCCATTTTCTTTTCATATAAGACAGTATGTTGCCATCTAAATATGCTTCTTGAAGCAAGCAAATATCAGCCTTATTTATAGCTAGATAATCTAATATTTTTACATATTTAACTGGGTGTTGTAAACCTTTAATAACAGATACAATTTTAGTATTGCAATACTTATCCATAACTGAAAAAATGAAAAAATAAGTTTAGGCAATAAATCCAACAAAAAAAGTGGGGCAGGAAAAATATGAATTTAATGAGTAGCTCTGAGAAAAGAAGAGATAGGAAAAAAAGATAAAGAGAACATATAGAAAAAAAAAAAACATCAACAGTAGTGTGGAATCATACATTTAAGGAAAAGCTAGATGTAAAAGGGACATCAGCAAAGTGTCTCCTGAGTTTCCATGGAAAGAGGAAAATGAAGATTCAGAAATACGTGGAGATCATCAGGGTGATTAAACGATTTTGAGGTGTCATCTTTCCAAATGTACATAATAGATACAGGCCATATTTGAATCCTGAAATCCGTAGTTGTGGTAGCAGAGCAGTAAACTCTTTAAATATGTTAACCATATCTTTATCAAAATACTGATGAATAAAGGTTTTCCTGCCACTGACCAACAGGGATGGAATTTCTCTTGCAGCCATCTTTATCATTCCTAAATGGAGGTGATGCAGAACTTTGAAAATACCTTGAGGTGGTTTGGCTTCATCAGGTTTGTGGTGCAATGGAATATGGTGTGCTTTATCAATCTCAATTGTTTTCTGGGAATTTGAGACTCGAAAGGCTAGGTAGTAAGTTCTCCAAATGTCTTCTGAAATCAATGCCCTCTACATCTTCAGGTAAATTAAAGATTCTTAAGTTATATTGTCTAATTTGTTTTTCTAAGTCTAATAAAAGTTTATTCATAGGGATAATTTTGGCCATGATAGGAAGCAGTTGATCTAATTAAGTTTTGTGGTCTTGTATTTTAAAAGCATTGTCAGAAATTCTCCCTGACAAATTAGTGACATCTTTGTGAATATTTTAATCTATGTGGCTATGTTATCAGTTTAAGACCTATCAGCCTGTAATCCTTCCAGAAGTGTAGTTAATGATGATTAAGCAGAGTCTACAATTTTAGATTCATGAAGTGGTGGTGAAACTGCTTGCTTACCCTTTTTATTAGTATTTACAACAATGTGTTTACCTTCCTTGTTAAGATAATCAAGAATATCAAGCCAAAATACAATAAAACAGAGAAAAATACTAAATAAAGTCAAATCAATGAAAGTAGCAGGTGCAGCAGCAGTGGAAGAGCCTCAGAGCAATTTACAGTTGCACTTCTATCACTAAAGTCCAGGATGAATGGCCCATTCAGACTGCAAAAGCAACTACCAGTAAGGAGAGGCAGAGGAAGTAAGGCAGGGTCTATATTGGCTCCTAATAACCCTTAAAAAAAGATAATTGAGAACAGGAACACTGCTGGGACTAACAGGGGGTGATCATCTTGTTTCACACATAAGCACAAATCAGCTCATGTGTTGCAAGGGTTCTGCCCTCCATGAGCTCATACTTGCACCTACGTGTTAGAATATGAGAACACTCAGACATGTGGCCAGTTCCGGAAACATCCACATTAGGGTACACATGTGTGCATTACCTTGCCTTGGGATACAGGATGGCCTAGCTGGGTGACTCACTGATCTGTTTTTTCTGTGTCCCACTGCTATGTTTGTCTGTTACTTTGTTTTCATTGAATACATTTTCACACTCAATCAATTCTTGAGCTGCTGTTATTGCTGGAACTGCCATTTGAATGTCTTCTGGAAGGTGGCCTGGGAATTGACAGACATGAAATCGCTTAGTGGAATGTAATGGGAGTGGGTGCAGTAAGTATGTTGCATACTCTACATGTAGCCATGGCATTTTATGCATAAAATGTACCTTTACAATATTCTTAAAAATACATGGAATTAAGTCACATCCCCCACTCCGGATGTCAAGCTTCATCATCAGTCATCTTGTGCTTGCCAAATAATCCTCTAATGGTGGGCGGGCCCTCAGTTGTGTTCAGGGTACTTGCAGGAATAAGAGATGGAGGATCCAGACAAAGAAGCAACACATAAAAATGTTGATCATCAACCCAAAGAGACTAATCTCTTTCATAATAGGGAGGTAGTCAGGTGATTAAAACCAGAATTTATAATCTAATTGGACAATGTTATTACCCCTACATGCACTTCCACTCACACACTCAGTACCAACATACTGTGTAACATGGCGAGCAACACATTCACTTTTCAAATGATGTTCATAAGCTACAAAAAAGAAAAAAATTGTAAATGAAAATTGGCGCTGTATAAACATAAAATCACACACATACACACACACACATATTGTGAGCTCAGCTTTTTTCCCTGTACCCTAATACAGCCCAGTGATCGAGAAATCGTAGGAGACCTAGGTAAGGCACCTCAGACTTTCTGAGAAATCCTGTTATTTGTTAAAAAGTGTTTGCACTGCTACCCATGCATGTTTACTGTAGGCTCCCTGTGTTCCAGGCAGTTTGTCCTTTCTAATCTGCTGTTTTTTTTAGCCGTGAGTGTTTGAAACTTCCCTCCTAGTTTGTGGCAAAAGACTGCATAAAGCCAACCACCCCCCTCTTGTTTTAAGACAAAAGGCTACATACACCTCAGTGGCTGACCAGAGTGTGTTTAACAGACCGCTTAATATGTCTCTGTGATTTAAATTGTGTTTAGAAAGTGTCTGCATCACCTATTTTTGCTGTGAAAAAGCCAAATATCTGAGTGAGCGACAAGCAGTATTTCAGTGTTTTATATTCTCTCCCTTACCTGGAAAGTAGACTCTGCTAGCTTGGAAGGGTGGATTCAGCCTATCTGTATCCAAGGAGATTCTGGATAGAGCAGCAGCTGCCTCCTCCCTTCCACAGGGGCCTGGGCTTGCTGATTGGCTCTCTAACTCCCAGGCAACCTGAGCCCTTCTCCAACACCTGCACTAAGCCTTTACGTTTGTGGAGAGAACCCCAAGACATCCACCTCCATTTTGTGAGCCCAGCTTTTTCCCTGCACCCTAATACAGCCCTGTGGTCAAGAAATCCTAGGAAACCTACGTAAGGAGCCCCAGACTTTCTGGGAAATCTTATTATTTTTTAAAAAGTGTTTGTACCACTACCCATGCCTGTTTACTGTAGGCTCCCTGTGTTTCAGGCAGCTTGGCCTTTTTAAACTGCAGTTTTCTTTAGCCGTGACTGTTTGAAATTTCCCTCCTAGTTTGTGGCAAAAGACTGCATAAAGCCAACCCCCCTCTTTTTTTAAGAAAAAAAGGCTACATACACCTCAGTGGCTAACCAGAGTGTGTTTAGGAGACTGCTTAATCTGTTTCTGTGATTTAAATTGTGTTTAGAAAGTGTCTGCATCACCTGTTTTTGCCAATGCAGTATTTCAGTGTTTTACTTTCTCTCCCTTACCTGGAAAGTAGACTCTGCTAGCCTGAAGGGTGCATTCAGTTTGTCTTTATCCAAGGAGATTCTGAATAGAACAGCAGGTCCATCCTTCATTCCACAGGGGCTTGGGCTTCAGTTAACTTGGCCCTTATATAAGTTTCTATTGGTTGTTGCATATGTTGTTGTGATTGGTTGCTGGGATTAGTATTTCTATTATCTTAAGGATTAAGGTTGGTGTTGTGATTAGTACTAGGGTAGGGATTCCTATTGGTTCATGATTTTAGGGTTGGTGTTGTGATTGGTACTAGGGTAGGGATTCCCATTGGTTCTTGAATTTAGGGTTGGTGTTGTGATTGTACTAGGGTTGAAATTTCTATCGGTTGGTGGTTTTAGGAATAGTGTTGTGATTGGTTGTCAGGACTAGGGGTATGATTGGTGAATAGGGCTGGGTCTTCCTTTAGTTGTGGGATTTAGGGTTACAAATCTGATTGGTTAGGGTTAGGATGAGGTTTCTAATGGCCAACAGGGCCATTTAAGCCTAGGGCTCAGAGTGTCTCAGGACGGGCGTCTCAGCAAAGTGCAGAGAGGACAAGGGCAGTTGCCTGTCTGGGCCTGTTCGGGCCAGGTGGGGCCTAGGGCCAGAAATGCTGCCCAATTTTCCATTTACCAGAAAGGAACTTAGGGCCAAATGTAGCAAACTCTGAGATTGCGACACAGTGTGACACTGGTGGCAACTGCGAGTTGCTTTGCGACCGCATTCGCGGTCACAAAGCAATTCTGAATTGCGATGCGAGTCGCAAATAGGAAGGGAACACCCCTTCCTATTTGCAAGTCGCATTCACAAATTGCGAGTCGGTACCGACCCGCAATTTGTGAATGTGCAGCGCGTTAGGCCGTTTGCATGGCGCAAACTGCGATTTTTTCAGTTTGCACCATGCAAACGGCTTCCTATATCTGGCCCTTACTCCCTTCACATCCATCAACATGCAAACACATTATCAGCAAAGATATCCCACTCTTGCATCACAAACTGACCTCTTACAGATTGCAATGTCTCATCAACCAACATAAAACCCCACACACCACACCTCTACACATATCCACCACACCTAGAACAGTAAAACACCTTCATTCCTACAGCAAAAACTACTTTGTCCATTCCCACTAACAAAACCTGCCATCGCCCACACAACACAAAACCACATATTATATTACTTTCAGCCATCCCGATACACACTCCCTGTTCATACAAACCAACAGCACTATCCTCTATTTGCTCCTGCCAGACCCCCTTTTATCATGAGAATACCTAAACCCAGTCTTCCAACACACATCTACAAACACCCTCCCCCTCACTTCACCAATTACACACAACCATACAAACCTTACACTCTACTCCACCCTATTACCTCTTCCAGTCATCAAAACTAACACAAACACCCCTACCCACATTAATTCACTCTTACACACCTCGTAGACTCTTCACCAAAACACATCAACACTCCCTGAAATATTCTAATACCACTCACCAGCACTAACTCATATACAAATCCTTCACAGAAAACCACTACATCAAAATCTCCTGTCAATAGTCCACAAAAAGAAAAGAGACCACACACATCAGCACATCAAAATAACACAAACTTTCATGATACTTTCCGTCACACCCATTCCCACCCTCATGACTACAGAAAGAATAGAAATCCTGACCAATCTTTAATCCTACATTCTCACTCTTCACAAACATCTACCACAAGCACCCCAACACAGCAACATTCATTCACCCGCCTCTCATCCACTGCACAATTTAGAGCCTTGCATTATGATCCACATGCTACTCCACCACCCCTCACCCATACTCCTTCCACACTAAACTGACACAAACACAATAAACAACATGCCACTCTTAACAACTTTGCATCCTCTTTTCTATTACACAATATGGCTAGTCTACAATAAAAGTACACTCTTCATGTCTCTCTCAGCCACCAAGTCAACCACCAACACACACACCCAGCAAAATGCCTCTTAAGTCTGCTGGAAGAGGAACACTATATTGAAAAACAGGACTATGATGACCATCATACAGTTATCACAACTAACCACACACCTGCTACAATCTCAAAATATACTGCTCACCCTTCTTCAAAACAAAACACCACAAACACAATTTTTTTAAACTGCCATAAATGCTCAATCACTCTAAAAAAACAAGCACCACAACTACGATCTGCTCATGGACACAAAACCTGACTTACTATTCGTAACAGAATCATGGTTGGGAGATGACATGGCCCCAGTGTTGCCTGAAGCCGTTCCTCAGGGCTATCAATCATCACACAAAACCGTGTAGGCAAGAGAGGAGGTGGACTAGCTATTATATTCAAACAAGCAGTAAATCTTAGTAGAACAGACAATATTTCAATACGAGGTTGTCAGGCCATCCTCACCAGATGCAACCCTACACCAACTTTCTCCTGTAACTTTCCCCTCCTTTACAGACCTCCACCTAACAACTTTACATTCCCAGACACTTTTCTGGATACAATCTTAAACCTTGTAACATTAAACTCAAACCTATGCATTCTTGGGGACCTAAACATTTGGTCTGACAATCCCATTATGCCCCACCCAAAGCTATCATCACTGGCCTAGTCACATTGAACTTACATACGATTGTACACAATCCCACACACATCACTGGACATATCCTAGATATCCTGTTTGCAAAGCCTGAACTAGTTACAGTTGAAAGCATCACGCCAATCACATGGTCAGACCACCATTGGATAACTTTTCAACGTAAAACACCACAAATTAACAAAACCCTTAGCAACTTACATACATGCATCTATCGACCATGGAGCAAACTCAATTTTGAAGACTTAGAAACACAACTAACAGCCAACACAGATTTAGATACAATTGATTCTATTTCAAAACTTTATAAGTGGCTACAGGAAGTTTTCAATATCCTAATACCACTCAGAAACACTAAACAGGACAAAAATAAAACCAACTCATTGGACAATCACAGAACTTAAAAAGATAAAGCAGCAAATCAGAAAGTTGCAATGGACCTGGCTCAAAATAAGCAACATTCAAGACAAACTTCAGCTACACAAACTTTACAGAATATACAAATCATCAATCAAAAAGGTAAAAAAGGGTACTACTTAGACAGAATTCTAAATTCTAAATCTGCAACTAAAGAATTTTGTGAAATTTTTAATGAATTTCAAAAACCTAAATGCATGTGAGGAAGTCAGCCCACTACTCAAGATTTCACAAACCAACTGACAACTCATTAAACAACCAAAGCAGACACATTGGACTCCTATTTAATACAGAAGAAAACCATCAGCACCAACCCCAGTTCTAAAATCCCCTACAAGACTAAACCATCCCAGCCTCTGCACTCCTTCAAACAAATATATCAAGGTGAATGTTTGAATTGGGTCAAAGCAAGCAGGCCTTCCGGTTGCCCTATGACCCTTGTCTACCACACATCTTCAAGAACATTCTTTATCTACTTCTGCTGCCACACCTGTAATAAGAATCATCAATAACTCTTTAACTATAGGAACGTTTCTTGAACACCTGAAAAAGGCATAAGTGCTTTCGTTAATAAAGAAAACAAACCTAGAACCACAGGACCACAACAACTACAGACCAATCACAAATGGAACTTTCATTGGCTAACTGATAGAAAGAGCAGCATTCGCCCAGATGTCACAATTCATTGAAGACAATTCCATACTTTCAGACAACCAAACTGGATTCCGCCCAGGAAAAGGCACTTGATCGGCACTCATAGCAATCTGTGATGATCTTAAAAACACAGTCAACCACAATGGAGTTGCTGCACTACTTCTCTTGGACCTCTCAGCTGCCTTTGATACTGTTGACCATGACACCCTAATTCAAAGACTCCACAAAACTGCATAGAAGGGACTGCTCTTGACTGGATTACATCCTACCTTCAAAACAGAACTAATATTATCTAGTCCCCCCCTTCTCATCCAAACGCTACCTCACAAAAGCAGGGGTCCCCCAAGAATTAATCATTTCACCCATGCTTTTCAACATCTACATGATGTAATTACCAGAATTGATCAATTATTTTCAACTCACATGCTACAACTATGCAGATGACATACTACTTAAATTGGAATGCCCCAAAGTCATTGAAAACTCACAAATCTTCATTTGCCTCAGAGCTGTTGACCAGTGGATTACTTGGAGCCATCTCAAACGGAATGCTTCCAAAACGGAAATACCCACATCTGGTGACTGGAAAACTTATGACTATTGTGCGCCTGGCCTGATGATCTCAGACCACCTTCTCAAGTATCCAAGGAAGATAAAAACCTTGGAATTACCGTGGACTCCAAGCTAACAATGAATGCCCAAGGGGACATGAAGACTCTGCAACGCATCTTCCCCCCATCTCAGATTTCCACATAAGATGCAGGCTACTATCTCTCTTGTAATATCCAAACTGGATTATGCCAATGGCCTCTACCATGGATAATCTCTATCAATTATGAAAAAACTTCAACGTTCTCCGAACTCAGCTGCAAGGCTACTATTAAACATAGATCCACAAGCCCACATCTCCCCTGACTTGAGAGCACTACACTGGTTAACCATTGCCAGCAGATCCATCTTCAAGATAATTTTTATCACCCACAAAGCTAATCATGGAACAGGGTCGCTTTTATCAGAAACAAAATAACCAAATACATTCAACAAAGAAACCTCTGCTCAAGATTGGCACCCCACCTTAGAACACTACCGTTCAAGGAGCCAAACTATGGAATTCATCACCCCCAAATACAAGATTCACAGATAACCATCTTGCCTTCAGAAGACTACTCAAGAGTTGGCTCTTTCCTTCATATCCCCCATATTTCAAACAGCAATGGACTGCTATGCCTTTGTTGATAAATATTTATAATCTGATTATTTGTATATTCTAGATATGTATGGTTCTTTAACCCCTTCGGTGCCGGGGACGAGCTGGTTGTCTCCTCAGCCACTGTTACTATATGCAGAGTGCTAACCAGCTCGTCCTGCACCCGGCCCACGTGGGGAGTGCTAGCGCTCCCCCTGTGAGCCCCCCACCCCTCTCCCCTGGGCTGGGATGGAAGGGGAATTGGTTCCCCTTCCACCCCCGAACTCCCATGACCCACCTGTGACGTCTGTTGACATCAGCGCACAATGACCTCATCAGAGCTTCCAGCATGATCGGAAGAGAAATGCTTTTATTTCTCTTCTGATCGGGGGTGGTAGAGATTGGAGAGACATGAAAGAAAAGGAAATGCTTAGCTAAAGCCTCTATGTGAACTGACAGACAGGAGATGATGGACTAGAAATGTAACAATTGGTGTGTAAAGCACACTGGGGGTACTTTCCCAGGACTCGAACAATGAAGACACTGACTGGAGAAGAAGATGCATCATTTTTGATCCCTGACGAGCCGGATGATGAGGAGATCGTAAGGTGAACCAATCAACGACATGAGAACTGTGAAATATTAGAATTCATAGATTTGATTTACACATTTAATGGTTAGGGAAAGAAATCGTATGATTAAGTGACCAATTAGGAAATTCTGTCATTGGGCTCATACTATAGAGAGCCTGATGTGATGCTGATTGACTAATGCGAAGACTGACTTTGTTGCTGATCCATACCGATGATAGGTAGATAGGACAATGTGACTGAATTTTCTTTTTGTGCCTTTTCTTTCTAGGTACCAACTGTGCTGTCTAAATAGTTTTTCTTAGCTAAGATGTTTTCTAAATTCTTGTCCTAAATTGTTTAGCATGAAGCCCCACATGCTGATGCTAATTTGGATTAGAGAAGGGTTTACTTTCTATGACAATTGACAGACCACAGAGACAAATGGTTTATGGACTGATTTGCTGAACTATATGACACAGTCTTTGATTCATTTGTTTACCTATGCTAATGATCTAGAATGTACTCTGATACAAGTTCTGATCAGGTTATGTTTTTGGTGCCTTCTAATGAATTAATGCTGATTTAGCTCGACTTGAATAAAGGTTGAACTAATCTCATGATTTAGCATTGTAACTAATAGGGGAATAAAATTACTAAAACTATACTGACTTGTGGTTATTCATGACTGAAAGGTCATGGTATGATGATTATTAATTGCTGATTAATGACTAGTCTAATGATTTTTAATATTGTGTATTGATTATTAAGAAACATTGTTCGCATCATAGCTAGGATACTCCATGCGAATCAAAAGATTCATCTACCTATGCACATCCCCTTGTAAGTTTACTTATTAAGAACCAGGCGTGCCAACACAAGTAATATTGCCACTTGCCTTTTTCCACAGTTTTTCCTTCTAAATGTAAGTGTGTAAAAAAAAAGCCTATTTGAGAAATGTCCTGTGATTCACATGCTAGTATGGGGACCCCAGAATTCAGAGATGTACAAATTACCACTGCTACTCAACACCTTATCTTGTGCTCATTTTGGAAATACAAAGGTTTCCTTGATACCTATTTTTCACTCTTTATATTTCACCAAATGAATTGCTGTATACCCGGTATACAATGAAAACCCATTGCCAGGTGCAGCTCATTCATTGGTTCTGGGTAACTAGGGTTCTTGATGAACGTACAAGCCCTTTAAATCCCTGCATCCAAAAGACATAAAGGTATATTGCCTCACAATATCTACCCATGGCTGGAAAAGGTTATAAAAAGAAAGTGGACAGAAATGCTCTTTTTTACATCAATTTCAATATTTATTTTTATAGCTGTTACTTTCTGGAAAACCTTAAAGAATCTACACAATGACCCCTTGCTGAATTCAGAATGTTGCCTACTTCTCAGAAATGTTTAGCTGTATGGGATCCAGCATTGGTTTCACACCCATTTCTGTCACTAACTGGAAGGAGGCTGAAAGCACAAAAAATAGTAAAAATGGGTTATGTCCCAGTAAAATGTAAAAATTGTGTTGCAAAATGTGGTTTTCAGATACAAATCTGCCAGTTCCTGAAAACTGGGAAGATGGTAATTTTAGCACCACAAACCCTTTGTTGATGCCATTTTCAAGGGAAAAAAACACATGCTTTCTTCTGCATCCCTTTTTCCCCATTAAAAAAAAAATAGCTGTATTTTGGATAATTTCTTGGTCTCCTCCAAGGGAATCTACTAACTCTGCGTACCTTTAGAACCCTAGGATGTTGGAAACAAGGACACAAATTTGGTATGGATAGCTTATGTGGACCAAAAGTTATGAGGGCCTAAGCGCGAACTGCCCCAAATAGCCAAAATATGGCTCAGCACAGGAGGGGAAAAGGCCTGGCAGCGAAGGGGTTAAGAAATATGTATTGTTACCATTTCATAGTAATACATTATACACATACTCTTTAAACCTGTTCAACAAATGTATATTTACTCACAGTTAAATATATATATATATATATATATATATATATATATATAAATATATATATATATATAAAATGAAATCCTGCAACAGCTGACTTCAACCACCTTTTCGGGGGCCGGTGCCTGGCTCCGGATGCAGGCTCCGTAATTATGCCAATTTATCTTTCAGTTTATAATCTCGAAAGAGAACGCCGGCACTCTGTACTGCTGCACATTAATTAATTTATTCCACAACAAAAACACGAAACTGCCATCAATCCAAGGATTCTGGGCTAACGCGTTTCAACCAAAACGGTCTTTGTCAAAGCCCACCTTGTTCCAACTAAACATATATGCAAGCTGCACCGCCCCCTCCCCCCCTCATTTTATCCTATTTCTCATTAGACATAGAAAAAATCCTACAATTTAATAATCCTCAACATAAAAAATCCTAAATAAACCAACTATAATTGTTAAAGTATTTTCTCCATTATTAATTCATTATCACAATCTTATACCTATAATTAATTTCCAATAACGTAATTTTTACATCATTTCTACTAAATCCAAAAAACAAATATCCTTCTTCCTACCATCCTCTTAATATTTTCAAGGTTCAATTCTTATTCTGACTCTTTACGTCCTAATAATGTCACCAAGACTTTTTTATTTTCAAAACTTTTTACTCACTGTAAACTCTAATTTCCCCTTGTCATCAAAAATTATATATTATATATAATACATATTAATAATAACAAAAAACATTTCAATTTATTTCATAAACTTAGGTATTGGTGCCAGCTAACATAAACAGCGCCTGGTTCTCATAAACTTCCCATTAACCCACATGTACATACAGTTCTTCATCCTGGTTCAGCCCCCACGGGGCTCTGCTATTAAGTCTGATAATATATTCCGATTCCATTTTCCTCAATGTCCGTTCCCTGTCTCCTCCTCGCGGGGATAGCACGGCCCTGTCAATCCCAAAAAATGACATATCATCAACTCTCTCCTCATGAAATTGTCTACAATGTCGAGCTATGGGATAATTGGCATCATTATTTTTAATTGCCCTCCAATGTTCCAATATCCGTTTCTTCACAGGAAAGATTGTGCTGCCCACATAACGTAGGTTACATGGACATTTGATAACATACACTGTATAATCCGAATTACAATTTATAAATCTATTAATTTCCTTCTCCTCCCCTGTGGGCAGCATATACGTCTTACAGTTTTTACTATACTTGCATGCCTTACACCTCATACATTTGTAAAAGCCTTTATCTTTAAAAAATCCCATACTTTCACTCTCACTTTTGTTCTCATAACTATGTACTAATATATCCCGTAGAGATTGACTCTTCCTGTACGTTATCCTCGGATAGGGACCCACTAATGAACCTATCACCCTATCTGTTCTAATCAAATGCCAATACTGTTTTAAGATATTCACCATTGCTTTGGAGCCGGCATTATAGGTAGTAATACATCTTATCACCTTCTCAACACTTTCTTGTTTCTTTGGAAATAGGATACTCTCCCGATTAATATTTGCTACCTTCCCACAGGCATCCCTAATAACCCTACCAGGATAACTTCGGTATCTAAACCTTGCAATCATATTCCTCTGTTCTTTCTCAAAACTAATCTTAGAACTACAATTTCTTCTTGCTCTCAACAATTCCCCATAGTGTATACTCCATTTAAGTTTAGCGGGATGGGCACTCCTAGCATGCAAAATGCTATTTCCTGCTGTACTTTTTCTATATAACCTTGTCTCAACCTTGTCCCCTTCTACCTCGACTAAGACATCCAAAAATTCCATCATTTGCCTATCCATTGTATATGTGAATTTCAGATTAAAAGCATTCCTTTGTAAGCCCTCCATAAATTCCAGTAGAATATCCTCCGGTCCATCCCATATCATAAAAATATCATCAATAAATCTTGTCCAAAAAATCACATGCTTCATCCATCTATCATTTTCTTCTGTCATTACAAATCGGGTTTCCCACCAACCCATAAAGAGGCATGCAAAACTCGGAGCGAAACAGCTCCCCATCGCAGTCCCTGTAATCTGCCTGAACCACTTGTCTTCGTATAGAAAAAAGTTATTCTCCAAACAAAATTTCAACATTTTTGATAACATTTTTGTGTGTTCATACATCTTTAGGGGCTTATCTCTAAAAAAGTGATCACATGCCTTAATCCCTAAGTCATGATTAATGCTGGTATAAAGGGATACAACATCTATGGTTACCATAATATAGCACTGCTTCCAGGGGATGTCCTTTATTTTAGTAATGAAATCCATACTATCCCTACAATACGAGGTCAAGCTAAGAACATAGGGACATAAAAAATGATCTAAATAAATAGACGTGTTTTCTAAAAAACTGCCTCTTGCTGACACTATCGGTCTTCCTGGCGGATTATCCCTATCTTTATGAATTTTAGGCATCATATAAAAACAGGGTGCTATTGGTTTTTTCACCACTAAGAATTCATATTCATCTCTGCTCAATAAGCCTCGATCATGCCAATCTAAAAGCATAGAGTAATACATCTTAATTGAGGCCTTGTATGCCATCCCCGTTGATGCCTCATAACATCCCGAAAATTCCAACTGCTTCTTCGCCTCCTGCTTGTATTTGTTTACATCCCACAATACCACATTTCCCCCTTTATCAGCAGGCTTGATGACAAAAGATGTTGCCTTCCTCAGAGTTTCAAGCGCTCGTTTTTGCCCCATTGTCAAATTATTCGCCCAACATTTCACACTATTCTTCCATAATTGTAATAAATCAAAACCTACTGCCTCATGGAAGGCATCGATATTATCATGTGGAGTAATCGGATTACATTTTGACTTGGGTTTAAAACCACTTCCACTTGAACTATCACAATCCAATCCTAGTTCATCCAGCAAATCTTTCTCTGTCTCCCACAATCTTTCTCCTACTTCCAACTCCCTCAGGGCAGCTAAACCCTCAAGGTCTCCTATACAAAGTTCCTGTGATATCAAGAACTCCCCCCCCATTTTTCTTCTGTGACACCTGCTCACTCACCTTCTCGTTTTAGTAAGGTGAGTGAGCAGGTGTCACAGAAGAAAAATGGGATAGATACTCATGAATCCCTGCTTTTGTTTCTTTATCAAAATGATCAAATATTTTATTATCTGTTTAACAGCAAGCATTTCACTATTCAAAAATTGAGCAAAGATAAATGAATGTTAGAAAAGTAGACTTATTAATTTACTTCAAATATCACAATTCTTGAAAGTCTGTGTTTATACAATACTACTTTTTTTTCTTCATATTATCATACCCATTATTATATTCCTTGCACATATATTCCCTTATTTTCTATTTACACATCTATTTATTTATTAATCTAGTTCTACTGTACTAGAGAAAAATAAATACAAAGAAATAAAATAAAATCTATAAATACAATTCAAATTATAAATAATTAAATTAAATAAAGAAATAATAAAGAAATAGACAAAAAATGAAATAAACAAAACATATATATATATATACAAAATAACTAAATAAATAAAAAAAATGCATAAAAATAATATAAATGTACTCTCTTGTAAGCTTTACTCTGTCTCCCCATCACCCTATGTCTCTATCAATCTATTCTGCATCCCCGCTCTGACTCATCCCAAATCCATTCTACTACTTTCAGCTCCAAAATAACCCTGCCAAACTCTTCCCTCCTCTACCGCATCTAGCTCATCCCAAACCTCAGTTTACTGCCATGATCTCCCAAACAACCCTATTAAATTTTCGCTCATTTATCTCACCTTTGACTCACCCAAAAACCCTCCTGCAACTATGATCTCCCTAACCCCTTCCACAGACTTTACCCTCCTCCATCTCTCCTTTAATCATCGCAAGCCTCATTCTATTACTATAAACTCCCCAATTAACACTTATGGATTTTTCCCTCCTTTATCCGTCCATTACTCTAGTCAATCCAACTAACAAACTCACATATCCTCTGCTCAAATCAACTCATAATAATACTAATACTGTACTCATATTTCCCTGTGCAAATCCACCACTAATTCTTCTTGGGTTACGGAGTAACGTGCTACTCGCCAAAAAACGATTCACCGACTCAACGGGGGTAGTAAGCGATATATAAATACAATTGCAATATATAAACATATACATCTATATATATATAAAAAACTGTGTGCTGGGGTGTTTCTAACTTACTGAAAAACTGAGCTTTGCAATAAAGCAGTAGAGTGTGCAACAACTTTGGAGTGAGGTTATTTCCTTACGAAGGCGAGGGAAAATGTAGATATAGAAACAGCTTTACAAACCGTAAACCAGCACCATCTTAAAATAAAAGTGCGCTGAAGTATGCCACTAAAGGGCAATCACAGTTTATAAATATATATTTATAACTGTGTGTACACTGTAAACTTTGTGTTTATGCCATTTCCACACAACACAGTGTGGTGTTAACTGCAAACCACATGCAAATTTATCACGCACATACATCCATTACCTTACCCTCCCTTTGAGAGCATTTAACCTCATTGAAGAGGGAATAAGAGGAGTCTTGTAGTGACACACTGTGAAAACAAGAGTGTGTTATCTCGCTTAAAGGCCAGGCAAAAAGCAACCGCTACCATGCTTGTTACATGAAGCACACAAAAGGTGATGGTAGGAATGCTTGTAAGTAATGTAAGCACTGGCAATCCCTTGCAGTAACATTCAAACTAATTAATTATTTTCCCACTGTGCCAGTCTACACAGAAACCCACTTTAAGCATACCACTCTTGACCCTGTGCCTCATGGGAACATTGCACCCTGAACTGCCACCAAATGTCCTTCAGAAAGGCTATAAACAACCCCAGACTGCCTTATCAAACCTTATCAGTGAGATGTAGTTTTGATCCTGTTGCCCAGTGAGCAAGAGACCCGACACTAGGCACATCTTTGGCCATTTAGGGCATTATATCAAACATACAAAAGTTGATAGGAGGAATGCTTACAAATAGTTTAATCACTAGGAGCTGCTTGAGGTAGTTATCCATCCCACATTGCCACTCTAGAGGGAGACCTACCCTTTGCAAATCAATATTTACCCTGTTCCTCATGGGAACAGTCAATGAAAGGGATCATATACACTGGGTTACTTGTGTTCTGGTTCAGAGAGGATGTTGGCTTGGAAGTTCAGCTTGAACTCTTCCTATTGAAACAGGATCAAGACAGAATTGCAAATGGCTGGATCTAATCTGAGAAGGCATAGTGAGCAAAAAACGATGAGCTGGAATGTTAAGTCAAGCAATTGCAAGTGGTTTGACTATTTGCAAGAATTTCTCCTGTCATGTTTTGTAAGCTTGATGTAACACCCTAAGTGGCCACAAGTTATGCCCAGTGGGTTCTGTGCTCTCTTTGCCATTAGTACCAAGCTGCACCCAACTGAAAAGGACGAAACCAGTCTTGGGTTGCTTGTGTCCTAATTCAGAGATAACCTGGCTTGACAGTTAAGATAGGACTGTTCATACTGGAGCAGAACCAAGGCTGCTTGTTATATGGATGGGTCTTATCTGAGGTGGGATTGAGGGCAAAACAATGTTTTGGAATGCAACCATGAGGGATTGCCAATAGTTAGACTATTTGCAAGCATTCTTCCCTGTGTGTTTGATGTAATATTCTATGTGGCCAGGGGTATGCCTAGATGTGGGTCTAATTCTCATTGTGCCACGGTAACTGCACCTTCCTGAAAAGGAGTAGGTCGAAACCAATCTTGAGTTGCTTGTGTGTCGGTTCAGACATGTTTTGCCTTGACATGCTGACCTGTTCCTATTAGAGCACCATCAGGGCAATTTGGCAAATGGTACGTCTAGTCTGATATGATATGGTTGGGCAAAGAACTATGGGTTGGAATGCTACCCCAAGAGATTGCATGTGTTTTGACAACTTGCAAGTATTTCACCCATCACTTTCCTTGTGTTTGATGTAATGCCTTATGTAGCAAGGGTAGGCCCAGACTTGGGTCTATGCTCACTGTATCTCAGGAACCAAACTGCACCCAATTTAAGAAGCCAAACCGGCTGAAATCAGATTGAGATTGCTTGTTCTGATTCAAAGAGGACCTGGGTTGGCAATCCAGGCTGGACTATTTCTAATGAAGAAGCACCAAGGCTGATTTGCATATTCTGGGTCTAATCTATAGAGGCACAGTGGCAGAAAAATGATAGTTTGGGATGTCACCCCGTTTGATTTCCAGTGGTTAGAGTATTTGCAAACCTTTCTCCATCATCGTTTGCATGTTTATTAATACATTCTGGCCACTGCATAATGCTGATTCACGCAATCCTATAAGATTCTAATAAGCTGCAACTTAAATGATCTTGAACCTAAGGGAAGAGAATCAAAATGTTAAAATGTTTATTTGCTCGGGTCGTCGGATTACTCAACAGCAACTAGCTGTTTCTGGGAGTAGTTCCCAAGGAAAACCACATGTTCAACATGTATACTGTTTGTTCTTCTTTGTGCATATTTCCTTTTAAAAAGTTCGCATCTAGAAAAAACTGGCTTATCCTGAGTGTACTCTTGACTTACGTGACACTGTAAACTCTTCAGAGCAGCTGCCTTTACCTTCACAGACATTTAGCTGAGAGGAATTTTATAATGATGGTTTATAAAAAGAAAGGGCTTTGGGCTTAGAACAAAAGAATAATAGCATTACATGTAAGCACTCTAACTGTGCGGTTACTTAATCACTACCTGCATACAGCATTCATAATTTATGACAGTGACACACAATACCACTCGTATGCTGCAAAGAGGAGTTCAGCATTGTTTCCACTGATTTTTTCTTGAGTGTACTTCAGCCTTTAGTCTTTAGAAGTTAAAAGAAGGAAACATTTGGTTTTTTTTTGCAATTATTTTGGCAGATATTTTTTTTTTTAAATCCACCTTTCAATTTGAAAAGATGCTATCTGGGAGAACTGCAGTTGTCATATATAAATTATTTGGCATACTTGAAATAATTCTTGTTGATTTTATGTACTCAACTGAAAAAATCTATAGAATGTATATCCGATGTGTTTAGGCATGTCTCTCTGATTAATCCATGGAGCAATTGTTCTCAAATTTTCCCCCACCATCCGGTCTCATAAATTTTCCAAATGTAATATTGTCATATTTTTTACAATTGTTCACTGCTGACTATGATACTTACTTTCGAGATTCCAGGGAGGTGAGTGGCTGAAGAAGATGATCTAGGTGCCACATCTGGCTCGACTAAACCCCTTCCCCTTGCTTTTTTTGGAGTTTTCCCCTAGCATACTGTACAGTCAAGGAGAAATTGGCACTAGATACAACTAAATAAATAAACGCAAACAATCTGGAGGGAATGAGAAATAAGATATTGATCTCCCAAGTTATATTTCTCTCCCTAAACAAAGAAATACATGTACGTTTATGCTAGAAACAATTTTTTGAAATTATTTCACCAACCACAGCTCAATCTAACAACCTCCATACAAGGATGAAGGAGGTGAGCAAGGCACATTACAGCATAACCCAGTGCTTAATTTGTAAATAAAAAGGCGCCGGTGTTCAAAGCCCTCCTCTTAAAAACGCGGCTGCTGCAATTAAATGTGCAAACACTGAATAGTGAGGCAGAGTAATTCTGAAGCCATCTCGGGCCTCTTCAATCCATTTAAAGACACTCTCTGTCTGAAGCCATCTCGGGCCTCTTCAATCCATTTAAAGACACTCTGGCCCTCATTCGGACCTTGGCGGGCGGCGGAGGCCGCCCGCCAAAGTCCCGCCGTCAGCTTACCGTTCCGCGGTCGAAAGACCGCGGCGGTAATTCTGACTTTCCCGCTGGGCTGGCGGGCGGTCGCCTTCAGACCGCCCGCCAGCCCAGCGGGAAAGAGGCTTCCACGATAAAGCCGGCTCGGAATCGAGCCGGCGGAGTGGAAGCTGTGCGACGGGTGCAGTTGCACCCGTCGCGTATTTCACTGTCTGCGCAGCAGACAGTGAAATACATGTAGGGGCCCTCTTACGGGGGCCCCTGCAATGCCCATGCCAGTGGCATGGGCACTGCAGGGGCCCCCAGGGGCCCCGCGACCCCCCCTACCGCCATCCGGATCCCGGCGGTCGGACCGCCGGGATCTGGATGGCGGTAGGGGGGGTCGGAATCCCCGCGGCGGTGCAGCAAGCTGCGCCGCCGTGGAGGATTCAATGGGGCGGCGGTACACTGGCGGGAGCCCGCCAGTGGTGCCGGTCCGACCGCGGCTTTACCGCCGCGGTCGGAATCCCCATTGGAGCACCGCCGGCCTGTCGGCGGTGCTCCCGCGGTCCTCCGCCCTGGCGGTCAAAGACCGCCAGGGTCAGAATGAGGGCCTCTCTGTCCCTTCATCTCTCTCTTGCAGCTTTCTGCTTTCTCCCATTGTGACGCTTTTTCATTTTTTTCTTCCTCCGTCTTTCCCATTTGTGACTTTTGCTCGCAGTAAATGCATGAGGCAGAAAAATATGCGCCGGCCCGCAAAAATAAGTGCCCGTGCTCCACACAGGAAACAACAAGCACAAATTAAGCACTGGCATAACCTTTACATAGCTTTAATCACATCCATTTTTACAGGATAAATGTATGGCTCTCTTAAATTTAGAAACATTTGATCGGCTTCATTCCGAAACCTAGGTTAATATCAGCACTGCTGGGTGAAGTGATTCAATTGGTTTCATTTTCCGTAGTCTTCTAGTTTACATACTACTTGGTGCACAGCATCAATTCTTTTAAAAGCGCACGTGTTTAGAAAAGTAAAACCCTTTAAAGTGCAGTTAGGTACTTTTCCAACCTGTATACAAACATGTTGTAGGGTTGTACTATGAATTTTCCTGCGTTTAATATGTAAAGAAGAACAGTTTAGCATACAATTCTCTGGTCAGTAATCTGGCCTTCAGGTAGGCTCTCACCATTTTAACAAGTCAAACTGCTTTGGTAGTCTACACCCAAAGGATTAACAACAACATTAGGCCACCTCAGTAACATATACTGCGCTCTATAAAAGGCACTAGCTGTACATTTGCAATTCATAGAAACAGAGCTTCACCAGGTGAGATTTTGCAATGCTAGCAATAACCGGCTTGTATTGTATTGTAATTGTAATTGTACTCCTCCTTACAGCCTGGCTGACCAATAACATAACTCATGGCTTGGATAACAGATTACAGCAGTTAAAAATTATATCAGGGGGCGTGGTCAAGATGGCGGAGCGCCAGGAGCTTCCTGTTTGCGCTCGGCCGCCTCGGCCCGAAAAAGCGACCTGTGGCCAGCCTGGGGGAGGCCTGGAGGCTTTCCCCGTATCGTGCGGCTCCCCCGGGTGTTCCGGGCTTGCCGGCACCGGTCGGAGCCAGGTTGCGCCGCTCCAGCGGGAGGAGCGGGGCTCGGCCCGGCAGTCAGGGTGCGGCCGCGGCGCGAGGCGTGGCCTGGGCCGCGGGACAGGCCTTTCCCTTGGCGCCCCTTGTGGCCAGGGCGCCGGGGATTGAGGGCCGAGGAGCCTTCCTGCGGCCCCCTGATAACTGGAGAGAGCCGCGGGGCCCGGCGCCTGGTGGTTGAGGCGCCTGAGGAGTGAGCGGTGCTTCTGGGTGCCCTGCTGATCCGGCGGTGACTGGCGGAGCTTCCCTTCCCGGGCGCCTTGCAGCGAGGTTGGTGAGGCGCAAGGCCCTGGTGGATAGCGGGGATCCGGTTCCCTGGCTTCTGGGTGGCACACCCCAGCACTTGAATCTTTGCCTAGCTTGGCCTGCAGTCCTGCAAATGGGCGAAAGGAGCGGACCGTAGTACCTGGTGGCGTCTGGGAGCTGTGCCCTGGCGTAGTTCCGGAGAGAGCGGTGCACGCCGACCGGCCTTGGAAAGGTGATCTTGGAGGACCCACGGAGCTGAGCTGGTGAGGTGAGATCAGACCGTCGCACCATGGCGACATTGAAGTCCAAATGCGAGCGCTCATTGAGGGATATGTTGGCTGGGGCGCGCTCTACGCCTGGGCCTATGATGGGGGACTTACCTGAGACGAAGGCCTTGGAAAGTCGAGTTGAGACGGAGCCAGAGGAGAGTTCTTCCGTAACGAAGGTCTTTCTGACCTCCCTGTTTGAGTCACTCCGAGGTGATATCCAGGAGCTGCGTAGGTACATCTCACGGGAGGTGAAGGAGATACGAGGAGAGGTTACCTCCCTGGGTGAACGTGTATCGCAGCTAGAGGACAGTGAGATCCCTCGGGCGAAGAGGTCGCGGGCCTGCAACAGGAGGTAGTCCGCCTCCGAGAGCAACAGGACCTCCTTCAGATGGCGGTTGAGGACTTGGAAAATCGCTTGAGGAGACAAAATATTCGTATACGAGGGGCCCCGGTGGGCACGGAAAAAGGGGACATTGGGGGCTACGTGGTGGATTTGTTTCGCTCCCTGCTTGGCACAGAAGAGACACAGGAGGTAGTCTTGGACCGGGTGCATCGAGCTGGGCACGCGGGGGCCCCTGGAGACCACCCCCAGACATCTTAGCATGTCTCCACAATTTTGTCCTCAAAGAAAAGATTCTACAGCGGGCCCGCAACCTCCAGTCTGTCCTCTTTCGAGGGCATGAACTTCAGCTCTTTCAGGATCTATCAGTGCGGACTTTGCAGAGACGGAGAGAGTTTAGGCCAATCACGGATCACTTGAGGACACACAATGTGTCCTACTCATGGGGCCATCCATTCCGCCTGGTCTTCCGCTGGGAGGATCAGCTTCGGCAGGTGAAATCGGTTACGGAGGCTAGCCACGTCCTGGGCCTTGAGGACACAACCCGGCAGGCAAGTGAGGGGGCGGCTCTATCGGCGGGTGGCCCTCCTCGGTGGCCGAGAAGAGAGAAGAAAAGGAAGTTGCAACGCCCGACGGCCTTGGAGCTGAGATCCGAGAGAGAAGCCGCTTTGAACAGCATGGCGGCCGGCACTTCGGCCTAGTCTGGGTGCCCGGAGGCGCCCGGGATTACTGCAGGCCACAGCTGTAATAGTATGTTGACTGTTGCAGAGGGTCGGGGCGGCGGGGGCAATGGACCGAGCTACTGACATGGCGGAATATACTGCCCCGTGGAGATTTTACCTCGCGAGGATGGACGATCGAGGACTTTTGTGTCACGTGCACCTGTTGTGCTTTTTGTTTTTTTGCTGTTGGTTTTCCCCGCGATGTTGGTATTCTGAGAAGACATCCTCAGGCCTGCTTGCACTAGGCGGTCTAGATGATACTGTGGATGGTAGTGCTAGGTTGTGCTTTTGTCTCCCCGGCTTGCTTTCTTCAGTCTAGGCTATGACCATCAAATGTATAAGCTTAAATGTTCGGGGGCTAAATAACCCTACTAAGAGGCTAGCTATCCTCTCAGCTTTAAAGAGATCCGGGAGTCATATATGTCTCCTGCAAGAGACGCACCTTGTCCTTAAAGATACCTCCCGTATGCGATCGAAGTGGATTCCCAGACAGTTCTGGTCCTCCCTGCCATCAAAGCATGCAGGGGTGGCGATACTTTTATCACACACATTCCCTGGGGAATTCATATCCAAATTGCATGAGGTCCCGGGGAGGCTCTTGGCCTTGCGGATCCGATTGGGGGGTTTCACTCTCACGATCGCTTCCCTTTATGCACCCAATTCCCAACAGGAAGCCTTCTTGAGACAGTCTCTGACTCCGATTCTGCAGTCCCCGGATGGTGCTGTATTGCTGGGGGGTGATTTTAATTTGGTGATGGATGGAGACCTGGATCGCTCAGGTCTACGGTATGGTCAGACTGGGTCCTTGTCGGATTCTGGGCGGCAGTGGCTTAATGAGTGTGGGCTGGTGGATGTGTGGAGGAGCGCGCACCCCACGTTGAGGGACTATTCCTTCTACTCACTAGCAACCAAAACATACGCTAGACTAGACCTTTTTCTGGCATCCCAGGAGCTTCTCCCCAGAGTTAGAGACCCGGCGATCGAGCCGCGGGCCTTGTCGGATCATGCTCCGGTAACAGTTGAGATTCATACGGACATGGAGAGGGTTAGTCCATCCAATAATAGATTACCTTAGCTTTAACAACAATGGGATAACAAGCATTGCAATACTGTGGGAGGCACTGAAGGCTGTCTTGAGGGGTGAGGTGATGTCGCTTTCTTCTAGGGATAATAAGGCAAGGATTCGACTCCGGGGGGACTTGGAGCAGCGTGTGAGGGTGTTAGAGCTCTCACATAAACGTACTGGTGATCCTAGAATATGGCGAGAGCTCAAGAAGGTCCGGAAGCAACTGAGGAGGTTGGACTGGGACAGGGCAGAGTATGCGGTAGTCCGACTCAAACAAAAGTATTATGTAGGCAGCAATAAGGCCGGCAAGCTACTGACGCATAGGTTGAGAGCACAGCACGCAGCGTCACTGATAAAAATGGTACGATTCCCTTCTGGGGCGGAGGCACGTACGAGCGACCAAATAGCGCAGGGTTTTTGTGGAATTCTATCTAAATCTGTATATGGCCGAGAAGCCCGGTGACTTAGCCCCAGAATCCTTCTTAGAGGACATAGCAATCACAGACAGACAGACTCAGCCTCGTTAGACCAACCTATAAGGGCTGAGGAGGTTATATCTGCGATTGCTCACTTGCAGATCGGGAAGTCACCTGGCCCTGACGGTTTCTCTGCACTTTTTTATAAATCCTTCTGTGCGGAACTCGTTCCCGTTCTTGTGCGACTTTTTAACTCTTTTCGGCAAACGGGTGTGCTTTCGCCTAGTATGTTAGACGCTACTATTGTTGTTATCCCGAAACCGGGGAAGGACCCCGAGGAATGCGCCTCGTATAGACCGATCTCCCTCCTGAATATCGATGCCAAACTGTTTACTGGCATTTTGGCACACCGTCTCAACTATTATATGCCGGGGATTCTGGACCCCGACCAGTCGGAATTTATACTTCATAGACAGTGCAGCGATAATACCAAGCGATTGCTCCATCTCTTGGATAAAACTGAACGTTCCCGTGGGGCGGCGCTCTTCCTGTCTGTTGACGCTGAGAAAGCCTTTGATAGGGTTCACTGGCCATACCTGTTCAGGGTGCTCGAACGCTTTGGACTGGGTTCAGGTTTTATAACATGGATTCGATGCATTTATCAAGAGCCTCGGGCAGCGGTCCGGGTTAATGGGACTCTCTTTTTGCCATTCGTCGTCCAAAGAGGCACCAGGCAGGAGTGTCCTCTTTCGCCCCTCCTGTTTGCGCTTTACATGGAGCCACTGGCGCAGAGGCTCCGGGACAGCCCTCAGATCTCGGGCATGAGGTTCGGGGAGGATGAACATCTCATTTTGCTATATGAGGAAAACGTCATTTTTACTTTGGCGGAGCCCATGAACTCACTGCCGGCACTAATGGGTGTTATTGAGGAATTTGGGCGGGTTTTGGGGTTCCGAATGAACATGCTTAAATCGCAGGCCCTGGGCAAGTTTATCCCTGCGGAGCACAAAAGAGACCTGAAGGCCTGTTTCCATTTTACATGGACCTCTTCGGGGCTCCCATATCTGGGGATTGAGCTGGGCCCTACGGTCGCCAGTACAGTGAAGTTGAACTATTCGAAATTAACGCGAGAGGTGCAGCACAACTTGGAGTCATGGGGAGGCTTAAACTTTCCTGGCTGGGCAGGGTTGCGGCGGTGAAGATGACCATCCTACCACGTATACTTTATCTGTTCCAGGTGATCCCGCTGGAACCTCCCCCGCGAACGATAGCGTTCCTCCAAACAGCGGTCTTAAGATTTATTTGGGAAGGGAAGGCGGTGCGGATATCACAGCAGGTTCTGTACCGTCCTAAGAGGGAGGGGGGGCTGGCGGTCCCCTGCCTCCTTCGATACTTTCAGGCAGCACAGCTGCGCTTCCTTTTGGAATGGAGCCGGCCAGCTTCGGAGAAGCATTGGTGTTTCAATGACCAAGCAGTGGCGGGCTCTCACATACGTAGTCTCAAAACCGCCAGAGCCAGGCTGGCGGTAAGGGAGTCGGAATCCCCATGGCGGCGCTGCTTGCAGCGCCGCCATGGAGGATTCCCTTGGGCAGCGGGAAACCGGCGGGACACCGCCGGTTTCCCGTTTCTGACCGCGGCTGTACCGCCGCGGTCAGAATGCCCATGGGAGCACCACCAGCCTGTTTGCGGTGCTCCCGCGGTCGTTGGCCCTGGTGGTCCATGACCGCCAGGGTCAGAATGACCCCCTAAGTGTTGTGCAGCTTTCTGTGCAGTCAGGAGTAAGGTGTCATTTCTGCAGTGCCACGCACCAGTTCCGATCAGTGTTCCAGGTTTGATGCACTAGTTCCAACTGACGCTCCAGTTTCAATGCATTAGTTTCTTGAGTTACAGCACCACACTCACATCCAAGGGCCCAGGACTGGATATGGCACTACTTGGCAGAGCAGGACTCACAGCGGAGGAGCCAGATGCTAGTAACAAGATGTAGGAGAACTCTTTGATGTCCTGAGCCTTCACAAACAGGAGGCAAGCTTAGTCAGACCATTGGTGAAACTTTAGGTTTTAGACTTAATTCCAGAACTCTCACTCCCAGACAAGAAGCAGCAAACAGCAGACCAACACAGCAAAGCAAACAGCAAAGGAGCAGTCCCTCCTGGAATCACAGTAGCACTTATTCTTGGCAGAATGTCCTCAGTCCAAAGATGTTCTGAGTATATGGTGTCAGAGGTCCAGTAGTTATACCCAGAAAGACCTTTGATGTAGGGTTGACTTCAAAGGAACTCTCTGAAGTGCACAAGGATCCCTTTCAACCCAGCCCGGCTCCAAACTACCAGCGGGGGGTAAATCAGCCCTTTGTGTGAGGGCAGGACACAAAAAATTCTGATATGTGTGTACTGCCTCTCCCTGCCCACGAAGACTATCAGTATGCAGAAGAATGCAGCTGTATCCCCTATCACACTCAGCCCTTCCTATGGCGTGGCTTTCTAGAGAGAATGCACATGTGTAGCTGTCACCCAAATCCAGACATGTATTCTGAGACAGGGTAAGGCACAGAATAGTTAAAGTAAGAAAATGTCAACTTTCAAAAAGTGGCATTTTCAGAACTTCAATTTATATACCAACTTTACTAAAACATATGTTTTCAAATTGCAAGTCCAGAGACACCAAACTCCAACTTTCTATCTTTCCCCATTTGCAAAGTACACTTAAAAGATGCTTTAAGGTGACCCCTATATAGTAGTGAAAAACAGGTTTTTCACCATCTGGACATGTTAAACTTAAAAGTACATGTCCAACGTTTTAAATACACAGCACCCTGCCCTTGGGGCTAACTAGTGCCTACTTTGGGGGTGACGTACATGTTATAGAAAGGAAGGTTTGGGCCTGGCAAGTGTGGAAATGACAGTTTAAAACTGCACACACAGGCTCTGCAGTGGCAGGCCTGAGATATGTTTGAAAGGCTACTGTAGTGGGGGGCACATTCAGTGCTGCAGGCCCACTAGTAGCATTTGATTTATTGCCCCGGGGCTCACCCAGTACACTTTACTAGAGACTTACCTGGAAATCAAATATGCCAATAAGGGAGAGACACAATGTATCACATTTTAGACACAGAGCACATGCACTTTAGCACTGGTAAGCAATGAAAAAGTACACAGAGTCCTAAAGCAAGCAAAAATGAAGTTCAGTGCACAGTCAAAACAGAAGGTCAGAAAGCAAAATGTCAGGGGAAAGCACACCAAAAGATGCCAGGTCTAACAATGAACATGATAAAAATAGGCTCCAATAAGTGCTTCTCCAGTCAAAGGACAGGCAAGTAGGCCGGCCCTATCTGCCCAAGCATGTTTATATGTATGTTTGTCTATGTCATCACAAAGGATGGTTGACTGAAAAGTAGATAGAACAACTGAATTACTTCAGGGGAATGTGGGGCATTGAAAGTAGTCCTGATTAAAGCCTACACCTCTATGACCTATGTTTGGCTGTTTAGAAGGGCTGAAACAGTTGACATGCAATAGGGTACAGAGGTAGTAACCCTCCCCTAGATAACACTTGACCATTAGAATTTTTAAAATACCCTTGGCATAAAAAAAAGGGAACCTGGGGTGTAAACTAGTTATTTTGAATACATTTTTAGTCCCTATTAGATTAGGAACAATATCCAAAATGTGTCCTGGGATATGATTGAGCCCAGAGCAGTTTCTAGGGACCGGGGGTTCAACCAGGTGATGAAGCATAATCCAGTAACCTATTTGAGGGTCCATAAAGAACAAGCACAAGTGCTGTTCTTGAGAAAAGGTAAACATGCATTTACTAAGGCAAAGAAGAAAGAGTGGTAGGATACTTTTCAGTATGTGCTTTCTTACATCACCCTTCAAGACAAACAAATGTTGGGATGGGATTTTCCTAAATGCATTTTTTGAGGGTTAGAAGCAGAGAAGTTGCTCCTTCAACTATAAGCAAAGAGGTTGTAAATATACTTTGAAGAGTCTTATTGAGTGGGGTGTGTATGGATTCAAATACATCGAGGACCAAGGGACAGGGGTTAGTGCCTTTCATTCTCCTTTCATTCTTCTTTTATGTTCCCTTCTCCCCAGTCTACATAGGCTTGTTGTAAGGAATGGTGCCAACGCTCCTTAGTTGTCAGGACCTGGTACCCTAGGGTACTTAAATTAAGTGGAAGAAGGAAGATGAAAAGCGAAAGGTAAAGTTAGGCTAGATTGGGACATTTCACTATATTGTAACGTTTAAAGTGGTCTAGTTACTTACACTTTTTGGAATATGGGAGTTAGGGGAGTCAGGAGAGAACTGAGGAAGGCCAGAGGTGAAAAGAGAATGGAAATAAAATGTAATCCAAAATTATATTTACTCCTTTTTAATGAGTTATATCATGGCTATGATTTACTGTGCCCCGTTGGACATTCTTCTGGTAGGCCTCAGGATTACTTGTATCTCTAGTGGTTATGGACTTAAAAAACTATTCTTGGCATGTCATTGCACTGCTCAATAAAAAGTGCAACTATTTTTAATTGACTAGAAGGTTCATGCAAAAATAATTTTGCTTCAAGAAACTCATATTCAAGCTGGCCAGGCCTCTGAACTTAAAACATTCCTTGGCAGTGACATCTAGGCAACACGATTCAACAAGGAGCACTGCAATATTGTTAACATGTTCATCTAATATAACTGTGATAGAAACCTGCACAAATAGTACAGGGTGTTTGTTAGTTGCAGTCTTGGGGGGTAATAAGTTTGTGGTCGCAAGTCTATACATGGCCTAACTCAAAGGATCATTTAAGTTTTCTTGAGATTGAGATAGAGTCACAATTTTACCGGCTCATAGTTTTTAGGAGGAGGTTGAAATGTAACTTTGTCTGAATTGGTTACATCTACTCTTGATTCCTCCCACAAACCAAAGTGTTCAATGCCTTTCAGGAAATAAAAAAAAAAAACTAATGTTAAAGGATGTTTGGCAAGTTTAGAAAAGATATGATCCAGAATTTACTTTTTTATGAGGTTTTCACAGCTTTTCTACAAACTATTAATTTTTTCTTTTGAGTTCCATTTCAAATTAGGTTTTAGAGATTAGAAAATATCCCAGAAAGCTTTCAATAATGTTATTTTAAAACACTTGGTAATTACATTTCTAGTAGAGCAATATAAACCAATGAAATACTTTATTCAATATCTGCAGAAACAAACAGAGAAATATTTACAGATACACTGTGATCATCCCACATTTTTGTTGTTTGAAATGGTTGCAAGATGTTTTAAAGAAATCTACAGGGCATATTTACAAGTCCCTTGAGCCCCATTAGTGCAGCTGTACCGTCATTTTATTTGACACTACAGCAGCGCCAAACATGCCCTCACCCTGTGCCATATTTATAACGTGGTGCACTTCTAGCATTGCGTCACTTTGTAAACTCTTACACCACATTATACCGGTGCTAGGCTGTTCCACTACAGGGAGGCTAAAAAAAATGGCGCAGTGAAGTTTACAAGATTTCACTGCACCATTCTAGAGTAATTTTTAAATGCCTGCCCATGGCAGGCATCAAAGTGATGCAAGGCTACTTCCTATGGCCTCCCTGAGCTTTACTGGACTAGCGTCAACAATTTTGGTGCTAGTCAAGCAAAGCACTACAATAGCATCAAAAATGTTGACGCTATTGTGCTAGCATGCACCATGATGTGCTGCATTGTAAATACACCGCTACCATGGCGTTGTTAGGTGGGCACACAATATGTATTAATGGTACCACTCAGATGGCACAAATGGCTCATTTAGACTCCCTTCATTGGCTACAAGATGATCAACCTCGATTGTTTGTATACAGAAATAAGATCTGTATTTTAACAGTGTTAAATCATCAAAAGTACAAATATGAGGAGTGGTTGCAACCAATGACAATGAGTTATATGAACTTTCACTATAATGCGGGACAGTATTGTCTTGGGAGTCTAATAGCCATGACAATATGAATTCTATTTCTCACCTACACATTGTGGGTCATAATATTAATGACAAAATTGGAAAGCAAAGACTGTTGGTCTCATAAATGACATAACTCTAAAAGTATCCTGGTACTTTAAATTAAATCGCCTTTATATTATGTTTGATGACCTAAATATTTCAGTCATGTCAAGCGAGGACCAAGACAATCTAAATCAACCAATTTCATGAATGGAAATTTTGGATAGCATTTACCATGCTTAGATCTCTAAAAGTGCAGACCCAGGTGGTACAACTGTTGAGCTTTGGAAAATGTTAGCACTACAGCTTTTATCCACAAGTGTGTGAAGAGATTTATCTAGTCGGAAACATTCGGTTGTGCTCATGAGAAGCAAATATTACTACTTTCTTAAAGCATGTAAAAGCTCCTAGTCTGCCCACCTCTTATCTTATCATCTCAGTACTAAATGATTATAGATAAATCTTAGATAGAATCCAGGCAAATTGAAAACAAGGAAGAATGGGCAATATTATTTATCATGAGCAATAGGTTTTTTACGGGGCAAACATTAGAACAGAATATCACAGCATTTACTGCCTGCATAGATCCATGGCCATGCCCCCTGCTTTATTTAGTCCTTTTGGTGAACATAGGAAAGCCTTTGTTTGACCAGGTAGACTAGCACTTTCTTTAGCATGTTCCAGAGACATTTTCCTTACCCTACATGCTCTTATCTTTGTGTGTGCAGAAGAGCACAGTTTTGATCCAACACCGTGATTCCACCATTTTATTAAGGACACTTTACAGTAATAGTCCAACTGTATGCAGAGGATTCGCTAATTTTAATTAATAGTGGGTGTCAAGCGCCAGGTGTTGAGTCAGATGTACTTTCCTTGACTTTGTCTGCCAGGTGTAAAAATGGCTCCTTTCAATAGACATGGTGCCACTGCTGTCAGGAATATCACCAGGCAACTGGTTCATCCCAGAAGGAGCCGCAAGGACGAAGAAGCCAGATTGCAAAAAAAACTCCAGGTAGTAAGAGGAAGAAGCAGTGGAGGCAAAGAGCATGCTGGAACATGAGATAGATCTGTAGAAGACGCTGATCAGAAGTTAATAAGTTATAGAGTTCTCTTCCAAGGTGGGGAAAAGCTACCTCGGACAAAAATAGATCTCAGGGGATGAAGAAAGCAATGAAAAATGCTTCCTGGATGTGTTGTAATACAGGGAATCGTTCAAAAGGTTCTTATCTTACAAAGGGCAGGCTGGAAGCTACCCGAGAATTCAACTTCTTTATCTTGAATTGGGTATGTGGCATGGAGTCTAGGGAGACAACCACATTCTTGGATTGGGGATAGGTCCTCCAGCTAATGCCATTGCCCTATGCCCATTGCCCTATGGTGGTGGCTGCCCAACTAAATGGCAGCCACTACCAGGTGAGTGCAGATTGCACTCTAGAGCCTTACCACCAAGTGCCAATACTGCTCCATACAAGGCAGACTGCACACTAAATATTGAGTGAACCTGTTCAAGACTCCAGGGCAAAGTGAGCCAGGAGCTAAAGTGGCACAACTTCAGAAGCAATGTGTAAAGTATTTGTACCAACACACACCCCAATACAGTGAAAACACTTCAAAATGACACAACACAGGTTTAGAAAAATATGTAATATTTATCTAATCAAAACAAGTTCAAAACAACAAAACTCCAACATACACAAATCAACATATAAAGAATAAGAGTCTTAAGCCCTCATTCTGAACATGGGGGTAATGACCGCCACGCCGGCGGTAGCGGTCATTACCGCAAATGGCATGGCAGTGCAGACCGCCATATGATGAACACAGTAGTGAACTGGCTGCAAAGCAGCCAGTTCACTACTACCCACCGTCAGGCCAAATTCGACCGTCAGGCCGACGGTAGGCACTTTTGACCCAGCGGTGGAAGCCAGACCGGCAGTGGGATAATGCTCCCATTTCCACCAGGGATTTCCTGGCGGGATTCCCCGCCAGGTAATCCCTGGTGGAAAGCATACTGGTGACAGGAATTCTCATTCCTGTCACCTGTATGTGACACATCAGGCCCCCCTCTTGCCGCAACCCCCACCCACCCCCCAAGACCCTAGAACCGCTCCACCCCAAACCCCAAAAACTGATTGCCACATCCCTCCTCCCTCCAATATCCCTATAGGTCTCCCCAAATCTCCCTTCACCATCCCCCGCCCCCCACCTCCATACAGGTCCTCCCCAAACCCCAAACCCCCACATCTACATGCACCCATATTCCTACATGCACACACGTATTCATACATCCCCCTTCACATACACATACACACACACACCCATGCACTCACACACTCAATACACACACCCCCTGCCCCCTTCCCTCTTGAACAGCACTGCTCCGGGAGGGAATGGGCTCCTTGGATGCTGCTCCACCGGCATTGCCGCTCCTTCATACACCGCCACGCCTATGACTGCATCATTATAGGTGTGGCGGTGCCTGGACTGACGTGGCAGTGAGGGTCGAGCAGCATCCACCCCCGCCACCGACCGCCAGCATCGCGTATGACGGGCCTCACCGCCATCGATGGCGATGAGCCTCCGTGCGTCAGAATATGACGTGATGCCTGCCACCGCCACTTGCAGTCTACCCTCGACTGTCAGCATAGTCGGCGGCGGGCTATCCCGCCATGTTCATAATGAGGGCCTTAATACTCAGAAAAAGGTAAGAATGCTGTTATTGCACAAAAGTACCTGGGTAGCACCAAAATAAAGCTGCACGGGTGAGCGTGTGTTAAAAAAGGCCAGTGATGTGTTGATTTCTCACTCGCAAGCAAGAAGTTGTGTCGTTCCTCCTCTGGTCAGGTCAGCATGCATCATTTCTTCTCTCCTGCAAGAGAGCGATGCGTAGATCCTCAATGGGCACCTCGGGTCCGGGCAGGCTTTGCATTGATTTTCCACGCACAGTGATGTTGCGTTGAAATCCGTTCACTCGGTATCAAGAAACTGTGCTGCGTGAGGGCTTGCGTTGTTAACAGCAGCCACTGCAGGTGTTGCACGTCGTTTCTCTAGCCGCGTTGCGTCGATCTTCCAGCCGCGATGCAGGTAGTGCACTGATTTTCACCACAAGGCCGGCGGCACGTTGTTTATCAGCCGCGGGACCGGTGGTGCGTCAAATGATTCCCTGCACGGCGGTGTTTGCGTGGATTTCCATCCTTTTCCACCAGCTTCACCTTTCGTGTGCCCAGAGACAGGTTAGGGCACCTCTTGGCAGGGCAGGACTCTCAGCAGAAAGTCCAGGTGCTGGCAGAGAGAAGTCTTTGATGTCCCTGAGACCTCAACAACAGGAGTCAAGCTCAGTTCAAACCCTTGGAGGTTTGTCACCAGTGGGAAGTCATGCAAAAGTCAGTCTTTGTCCTCTCTCAGGCTGAAGCAGCTACTGCAGGCCAACCCAGCAAAGCACAGTCACAGGCAAAGGAGCAGTACTCCTCCAGCTTTTCCAGCTCTTCTCCCGGACAGGGATTCCTCTTGGTTCCAGAAGTAATTTGATTTTCAGGGGTTTTGGGTCCTCCTCTTATACTCCTTTCTGCCTTTGAAGTAGGCCTACTTCAAAGAGAAGTCTCTATCGTTTTCAAGATCCTGCCTTGCCCAGGCAAAACCCCAGATACACACCAGGGGGTTGGAGACTGCATTGTGAGAGGGCAGACACAGCCCTTTCAGGTGTAAGTGACCTCTCCTCCCCTCAGTCGAGATGGCCCATCAGGATATGCAGGCTACACCCCAGCTCCCTTTGGGTCACTGTCTAGAGGAGAGGTGCAAACAGCCCAACTGCCAAACTGACCCAGACAGGTAATCCACAAACAGGCTGAGTCACAGAATGGTTTAAGCAAGAACATTCCTACTTTCTAAAAGTGGTATTTTCAAACACACAATCTAAAAACCAACTTCACTAAAAGATGTATTTTTTTCAGTGACCCTAAACTCCATATTTCTATATGCTCTCAAAGGGAATCTCCGCTATAAGGATATTTAAATGCAGCCCCCATGTTAACCTGAGAGAGATAGGGCTTGCAACAGTGAAAAACAAATTTGGCAGTATTTCACTGTGAGGACATGTAAAACACATAAGTACATGTCCCACCTTTAGCATACACTGCACCCTGCCCAGGGGGCTACTAGTGCGACCTTAGGGGTGCCTAACATATATAAAAAGAGAAGGTTAAGGCCTGGCAGGTGCTTACACTTGAAAGTCAAATTGGCAGTTCAAAACTGCACACACAGACACTGAGCCATGTTATAGGGCTACTAATGTGGATGGTACAACCAGTGCTGCAGGCCCACTAGTAGCATTTGATTTACAGGCCCTAGGCACCTCTAGTGCACTTTACTGGGGACTTACTAATAAATCAAATGTTGCCAATCATGGAAAAACCAATCAACAATACAAGTTATACAGACAGCATAAGCACTTTAGCACTTGTTAGCAGTAGTAAAGTGCCCAGAGTCCTAAAGCCAACAAAAACAGGCCAGAAAAAGTAAGAGGAAGGAGGCAAAAAGATTGAGGATGACCCTGCAAAAATGGCCAGGTTCAACAAATCTCAACTGTGATACCTATGGGTAATTCTAATGCAAGATTTAGGATATCTATTTAAGGTAAATTATTATCCTCAGTGGGTAGAGATAACATTTTTGTTAATTGAGCTAAAATGTACTCCTACCAATTATAGGCTGGGTCAGTTTTGTAAAGATGATAACATTACCAAAATTGTTATTTCTGCTTTAACATGTATCTGTTTCTGTTCTGAAATATTTATCTTATGGCTTAGAATCTGGGCTAGATGATTTTAAATGGGCAAATAAAAATCTGTAAATATTGTGGAAAGACTAACCCAAGGCATATGTGAAACACATATTTAGGTACGTGGTATTACTATTGTGCACACCTACCCAAAAGGTAGCAGAGTGCTGTCAAAGGTCAAACACAAGCATGAAGCTAACGTGTTAGAGGAGAAGAACCTTTGTTGTGGATGCTTAATGCATTATGATGTGGTGTTCTTTAAACAGGTGAATCTTCAACTCGCTCTCAAACTGGTGCAGTGTTGGGGCGCTTCTGATGGATACCTGGAAGTTGTTCCAGATCCTGTATGCACAGTTGGAAAAGGGCTGCTGCCTTTTTTATACTTCTTAGTCTGCAGCCTGAGGGTGCCCAGGCCTTAGGTGTGCAAAGATCCATGAGATGGCGAGATTGTCTGCCAAATAAGTGTGGGTGCTTGTCTTGATAGCTTTGTAAATGATGCAGCTGGTTTTGAAGATGGTGCTGGCTGGTAAGGGAAGCTAATGGAGTTCCATCAGGATGACATATGAGATCATATTTATTCAGGCTTTCGATGAGACATGCTGCAGTATGTAGGATGCCCCTGATGGGGGCCAGCATGGAGTCTGGGAAGCCATGGAGTACCACCCAGATATAAAAAAACAAGGACTTGCACAACAGTTCTGAAGTTTCTTTCTAGAAGAAAAGATTTGACTTGCTTTAAAATAGAACAGGTATCTAGCCATGTTTGGGTTGGGGTTGAAACTCATTAAATGTCTTGTCAGTTAATGCCAGGTTTGGACTGTATGTTGTTGATTGTTCTTGGCAAAAAGCTGGACTTCTGTCTTGGTTGGGTTGAGCATCAGATAGGTAGTGGATATCCAGATCTAGACGATATGCAAGCAGTGTTAGCGGCACTGGATGTCTGAAACAGAGACTTTCAAGTGGCTCTGTGTATCATCAGCATATTGGTGAATCTTGATGTTATTATCTCTAGATGGAGAAGCAAGCATCTCTCTCTTTCTCTCGCTCTCTCCCTCCCTGTGTGTGTGTGTATGTGTGTGTGTGTGTTTATGTATATATATATATCTATATAAAATATATCTATATATAATGTATATATATATATATATATATATATATATATATATATATATACATATATATATATATATATATATATATATATATATATATATATGTGTATTCCTTACTTTGTTCCAACAAGAAACCGCTTCAGTCACATAATGTCTCTTTTGAGAAAATGTAATATGGCAAAACAAACAAAACAAACACCCGCCCATATTATTTGAAATATCAATTTAAATTATAGTACTCTTTACCATGTCATCTAATTTTTAAGGATATTAATAATAACAATAACTACATCCCAAATGGGCATTTCAGCAAACCTAATACATGCACATCTCTTTTATATCCATATAAAGTATATATAAAATGACAAATATTAATGGAAAGAAAACACTATTTACTGTCCTGCTTTTTCATCTTCCAAATGGCCTTCACATAATATAATAGCTCCTTTGCTTTACAGTAACAATTAATATTTGTCATTTTATATATACTCTATATGGATATTTCAAATTATATGCGAACAGGTTGGTTGTTAAAACTATAAAGTAAAAACCACATATGATAATAAATTGGATAAAAATTGAAAATATAAAAAGGTCAGCAAACACAATAGGAAATATATATTTTTGCTGTATTGAAAATGCAGTTGCCATGATAAAATAATGGACTGTAATATATGGTATATATTTATTGGTTAAACGGGAGAAAAACATGTTTAAAGATGGCCGTCGTAAATAATGATACACTGTGTCCATCGTTTGTGTTGATGAAATGGTTTTGGTGTTAAATAGAAATGGAAATATGGACAAAAGTTACCTGTGAACAAGGGAGCTTCGCCTCCCGAAACGCGTCGGGCTGGTGTTTGTTTTGTTTGTTTTGCCGTATTAAATTTTCTCAAAAGAGATATCATGTGACTGAAGCGGTTTCTTGTTGGAATGAAGTAAGGAATAATACGGGGGCTCGCGACCCCGCTTTAGTCTGCCGTGCAAGAGCGCAGACCAACGAGTTTTCGGGAAGGATTGTGTATATATGTATATATATATATATAGATATATAGATATATAGATATATAGATATATGATTACAAGAGACAGTATGGAGCCCCGGAACACTACGCAAGTGATGGGGATATTTTGTGACTTAGAGGTTACCATGTGAACAAACTGGAGCTGGTTGAAAAAGTAGAAGTAGAACCAGTGAAGGCCATTGCCAGGGAGTTTTGCTGGGTCATATTTTTCACTTGTTCATTCAAAAATCTTTTTTTAGTTAAAAAATCGATAAAAGAATACAAAATTTCAATTGAACAATAAAAATCACATTATGTAATTTAAAAACTGCCATAAAGTAATTGAACATTTAAACAATTTAAAATCCATCAGTGCATAATGTAATAATTGGCAACAGTTTAGCAAAGCTCAAAGAATGGAGTCATAAAGTGACTTTGTGCATAGAGTTGGGGAAGGTCCTATCAACAAATATACAGGAGTAAAAGATATGAAAGTAAACCTAATAATACGTAGTCAGATCATCTGGCTCGTATCCATGAATCATGCCAAATCAGATCATAAAATGATTTAGTGCATTTTGTTTCTTTTAAAAAGAAAGTGACGCATGGGTATAAGCCCTATGATGTTTGATCAGCTCAATAATCTCATTCCTATATAAAAAATTAAGTACAGCAATAATTGTTCTCCTTTGACAAATAATATTGGTATTATAGTTTACTTGCCCACCATTTTTCATACTCTAACTGCAGCTGAAATGAGTATTACACCATATAACAAATACATTATGACTGTCAGAGTTGTAAATAAAATTGGGCTGGCCTAAAGCTTCTTATGTTGAGTACCTGAAAGCAAAGGAACTAAAACGTCTTGGTGCTTCATAGAGCTTGCATAATAAAAGAAAGTGCAATGTGGATTGTGCAGACTCAGAATCACATGGACATTGCACAAGATCCAATTTAACAAACACGTCTTGGTGGTAGGAGACCAAAAAGTGAGTGCCGTTAAAACGAAACCTAATTAGGTATTGCAGATGATGGTGATTTGGCACAAAGTTCAAATAGTACGCCATATACTGCATGGTGGTTAGGAGTTGATGAGCCACTACCCTTCTCTTGCTGCATTCAAAGGCTCCTCTTGTTCTTGCAAGCATTGCGAGAAACTCGCACAGATTTTAGTTGATGAGCTGACACTCTGGGGGTTGTTGAAAGACCCTAACTCTTTATTGAATGAAGGTGCTCCCTTGCATATGTCAACCATGAAATGCTACTGGCTTTATCAAGCCTCAAACAATCAGTAATCATGGCTTGATTGAGTAATGTTTTCTTGTTTTGCCCAGATAGAAAGCCATGACATTGGGGGTGCAAGTTTTTTCCGGTCCTTAAAGTGTGGAATCCCCAGCTCCGCATGGCAGGCATAGCGGGGTACACCAGTGGGAACGGAGAGCAGTCTTCTGAGAAAGACATTTTCACTTATCTAAAATACCCCTGCCGTATGTGGCCAATAAATCATCTTGCCTTGTATATATTTATCATTGTATCCAGGAGTTTGGAACTTAGTTTAGCTGAAAACTGCAGCAATGGACCTGCCAAATTGGATCTTCCTAATTTTCAGCAAATGCCCCCAACTACCTTTATTATCGAAGGGAACCCCCAGGTATGTGAAAGTCGGTATATGGAGGAGTCTAGTCTTATTAACATAATGAGATCTCAGCTTACGAGTGGACCGACCATAGAGTAAGACTTGAAGTTGTTACTAGACAGACAGAGTTGATTCATAAATGAAGCGAACTCATCCAGTAGCTTCTGTAGCCCTGTTCCTGTTCTGGAGAATAAAATACATTCATTGGCATAGAACAAATCTGGAAGATGCCTTTCTCCTACCCTGCTTCCACAAGTAACAAAGATGAAACAAGATCATTAATGTAGAGGCTGAAAAGAAAGGGGCGCCAGAACCCAAACTTGACTAACTCCCCAGTCCCCACCTGATCTTAATTGGAGAGGTGCACTCACCTTTGGGGTCATATATAATGCACCCCATCACATCCTTGTGACGTTTGTTCAGTACGAACACAATCAGGGATCAACTCCCATTTATAACATCCTCACCCAAAGGTTTATTCAACTGACACAGTTGAGCACTGGACTGAAACCCATGAATGCTAGATATATACAGCCCCACTTCCACTTAGTGTATTTGCTGACTGAAAGGTGAATATTCAAACATTGTTCTATGGTCCTCAAGCCTTGTATAAACTTGTACTGTGCCTCAGAAGTTATACTTTTCTAAGTGGCCCAGACATGCAATGGATCTAATAAAATGCTGCCCAGCACCTTGGTAGCAGAAGCAATATGGGAGATAGGATGATAAAGACAGGGGTCTGCTCGCTCCCCCTTCTTAAAGATGAAGACGATAACTGAGTAGGACCACGTTGTAGGACAACCAGCACAGATTGCACTCCCCAGCACATTGACTATTACCGAGGCCCATAAATCGATATTATCTTTAAAGCAATCAACAGGGACCCCATCTGGACTCAGTACTTTTTTTCTTGGACACTGTTTAATTGGGCAAATTACCTCCTTTGGGGTAATCTCCGAAAAATCTATAGTTATCTGAGTTGGGTCGTTAAGAAAATTGGTAGTCAGCATTTCTGGCAACATAATGCTGACATACACCTTAGAGAAATGTCCCACCCACACATGCGGCGGGATGATTGTATCCATCCTTGTGTTATGATTCCCTTAAAAAAAGGGTGCATTTATCATTTTCCAAAAATAAGACACATGCTTCATAACATTGGCCTCATGCAATTGCTCCCCAGATTTCTACCTAATAACACTTTTTATCTCTGTTGCCTTTTTATAGCGTAATCTGCATATCTTTACCACCTCTGTTACTTTTGGTGACTTTTTCGGGGCCCAGAAGAACAGGCCCTATCAAACCATTTATTTTCTTTTGGTTTTCAGCAGAATGACGTTAGAACTAAGAGCTCAGTAATAGCTTCGCTGATTTTGTTGTAGGCCCTAAACAAACGCGGGGGGATCATCCTCATTCTCCAGACACACGTTCAGCTGTTCCTGGCTCCTGATAACCAATTCTGTCTGTAGATGACCAGAATCTGTAGTGGAAACATTGCAAAAGTACTCCCGGGAACCTTAATGATTCATATAGTAATATTGTTACTAATTATAGCTCAAGCAGACTCCAACATATATATTCATATACTTATTTGGCAAATCGGAAGAAAATCTTTTCTTTTTACACAGTATTCAACATTACTAATTCAGCAAAACATTTTGATAAATTATATTTGATCGTTGTGACACGTGCTTCTCTTTTGAGACAGAAGCACAAGCCACAACGATCAAATGTTACTGAGCCTCATTTCGAAAGCTATAACAACATAAGCATGTATTATTTGATGAATTTTGTAAAACAGATAGAAAATAGAGCATTGTCTTTTTAAGAATTGATTGTAAGAAGAGAATGACAGTTCAAATATAAAGTGACATTGCTTTCGTTTGCAAAGTCCTGTTTAGGATGGAAGAAATAGTTTTAATGGAGAATGTTGATGTTTGATTTGATGTAAGAGGCCGTTAGAAATGTGAGTATGGAGTGAATGAGGTTCGTGGTGGGCAGTAGCGTAGCGTGGGTTGTCAGCACCCGGGGCAAGGCAAGTAATTTGCGCCCCCTAACCAGGGGCAAGGCAAGTAATTTGCGCCCCCTAACCCGTGGATTTTAGCACTGAGTCTCTTCCAAGATGTTGCGCCCGGTGCGGCCGGCCCCCCCTGCACCTCCCACGCTATGCCACTGGTGGTGGGTAAAGTTTTAGCAGTGTTTTGATGAATTAGTAATGTTCAATACGGTGTAAAAAGAAAATATTTTCTTGTGACTTTAAAAAAAGATATCTGAATATATATGTTGGAGTCTGCTTGAGCTATAACAATTATAATATAATTAAGCTACAATAAATATTATTAAATCAATCATTAAGGTTGCCGGGGGTGCTTTTGCAATGTATTATGTTTCCCTGCCATCGGAACCTGTGTTATTAACAGGTGGTCCCTTTTATTCGCATAATCTATAGTGGCCCACTTACGTATAAGGATTGTGTTCAAAATACAGGTGCTTCACATCATCGTGACCCAATGTGCCACACAGAGCGTTCCTTGAAATAGAGCAAAGTCTGCTGTTAAAATTCCCGCACCAAATTATAGTAAGGTCCACCTTCAGTTCTTCAATTGCTGCACTTAAGGCAATGTTTAATACATTTGATATTTCGACATTCTTGCACTTAAAATTATTATGATACAAATTAATAAGGACAATTGTTGAGCTGGGATGAAGGAAAAAACATATAATTTGATAGTAAGGCGATATGAGATTTTTTTTACTAAAGAGACAGACATAGTAAGCAAACATCGCCTATGACGCCCATATCTGAAGTTTCAAAGGAAAGCAACGTATTAATATGGACATTATCACACACACAGGTTTCCTGTAGGCACACAATGTGATAATCCCTTTACAAGCTGTTCCAGTTGTCATCCTTCAGTTTAGTAGTAATATCAGCCACATTCCAGTACCACAGAGCATGTTTTGGAAACTGACATTGTCTCAACGTGTAAAGATGATGCAGCCACATCAAAATCTGTAGTAATTGAGTATTTAAACACTTGTAGAGCAGAGTCTTCTGCATGGACATGACATCATAAAGGGTATGTACATGATTTTGTATGCCCTTTAACCAGCCCATTCTTCACCTTAGGACAATCGGTTGCATATTTCCATTCCACAGGGCCTAGGCCCCTAGTTTTTTCCCTATTCTTGCCACCATTAACATGAAGCTCTGCATTCCAAATCCCTGCTGGGCCGTTTGTACTAGTAAGTCAGTCAACCTGTTCCAGTGGAGTGAATCCATTGGATGTCCCAATAGCTGGTGGCCTAAACAGCGATGTTGATGAGACAGCTCGTACACTGGGTGTGAAGTTACTTCGCCTATCGAAGTAACCAAGAGGTAATGCCTGGATATTGCTCTGCAAAGCTCCTGCCCCAATGTCAGTCTCTAAAGCATCAAATCAACCAACTAAAGGTCCCTAAAATTAATTACAACACATTCCCCCTTCTACCTTTCTGGGGCTATTACCCACCCAGAATACTCTACACACTGTGATTATCTCTTTCTATAGAATATCACAGCTGAAGTTCATAAATGTTTTGCCTATCAAGTGAATCACTTTGTTTTATAATTGAAAGATGTCTTCATGTTCATTTGATTAAAAGGTTGGACAATTTTTGAGATTTTTGAGGACAGTCACTAAAGGCGTGGCTTCTGGTGAGAGTTGCAACACCTTAAAATGTCCCCAATGGATGACTTAGCATAACAGGGTGTGGTAATTCTGAATCTGAAGAAGGCAGTAAGGTCTCTGGGTTTGACACTTGGCTGATATATCTTGTGATTGCTGTGAGATAGGGGTTACTACAAGGATCCTATGATGTAGTGTTTTACATTGGGGGTTTAATAGTAATTGATTCCCAGGACTCGCCCCTGTCCCATTTATTAACCACCTGTACTGTGAGTGCCCTCATATGCCCTAATTGCACGTGGTGACTTACGGGGTCCTTGCTCTAGTAAAGGCTTCAGCTTCAGGTCTGTCCCTCTAGGTAGGGGGACAATGGGGTCAATCAGTGCTGCAAGCATGCCCTTGGGAACCTAAATATGATCATTTGTCATACAGGCTTCCGTACACTCAGGATTTGGTGCTTGACATGAAGCAGATCCTAACTCTTGGTGCCTGTTATGAGGTGGTGGACTGGTCACTGATTTGAATGTCAATTTGGTTCCAGCAAGAATTTTCCTTGGGCGATTGTTCATGTGACGCAAACAAGTTTTTTTTATTTTTGGGTGTAGGAGACCCCAAGGGTTCATTACTATTAACTATGCTGCTGCTGGATGTGATTAATAATTCACCAGTGAAAATACAAGGGGTAGGAGTGTTGCCCATCTGGACATGGCAGGCGAATGCATTAAATGGATGCTCAGTGTTAGTATTTAGGGCTGACTCATTGTCTATAACCTTAGATAATGCTTTCCTGGTTGCCCCCAGTCCTTCCTCCACACACCCTACTCAGTCTCTGAATTAATTGCACCCATGCACCCATGACATTTTAGTTGAAAAGCTGGGTATTGAAGCTGTTATTGGATGATCCTTTGGGGCATAGATATTGCAAACAATGTTAACTTACCTACAATTTATGTTCACAGATAATAGCGTCAGCAAAGTGGGTAGGTATAAAATCCAAGAGAGGTGGCCTAACCTGGCCTTGCTCGACCACGGACGGGTGCGGATAGGCCCTTCCTAGGCCCGGTCTTTGTGCATCCAGCTCTGAGGGATTCCTGAGCAGTTTTTGTAGCACCTACCAGGCACAGGAAATGATGCAGCCACCTCCCAGCTGCAGGGAGATTTTGGACAAATAGTCTGGGCCCTCCCAAACAAGCGGCAAAGTGATAAAGTGTCTCCTTTTAGCGATATGATTGGGCCTCTAGATTAGATGTTGCCCCTGGAAAGATGTTCAGACTCTAACAGAAGATTTCAGACAGCTTAGATCTCTCCCTACCTCCCGACTGGATTCCTCACCATGTTAACCCAACCAATTTATGTACATAAAAAATAAGAAGAAAATAAGTTCTGTATTTTGTGGGTTTAAAATGGTACATGAATTTTTCAAGTATACCTGTATTGAGTCATAGAAGGTCTTGCCCTTCAGGAACTAAAAGATGTAGTCTACAGTCATTGAAATGTAGTATCATTTAAGACCTTAATTCAGTATGGATTCACATCTGTCTTTTTCACAGATTGTAAAATTAGAGCATTAGCGGGCATGGATGACGTCCAGTTAGAAATGTTGGGACCGTTACATTCTTTTCTTCAGCTATTTGTAGCACAGGTTAGATTCCTACTTTTATGGAAAAAAATTGAAAAGTAAGACCTCCAAAGTATTTGGTTGGTAGGATGACTTGAGGATAAGATGGGGACAGGACAGCACTGAATATGCCAATATTTTTTGGGAAGTGGCAAAAGTACTACATTAGTTTCCATTATTAGTGGTGCAGAACAGGAAACAATTTTTTAAAATTGTTCACCATTCATAAATGACACCTTTTGAGGTTCAAGAGAAATTCAAACAAAATAACAGCCCTTGTCCTAAATGTGGATCAATTCCAGCTGATTATTTGCAAATGCTTGTAAACTGTTCTTTCATAAATAAAATCTGGTTTGATGTTAATCAATGTGTATGAGGTGAGTCCAGAGATTAAGGACTTGGATGACATTGCACTGCTGTTTGCTTTGAAAGCATTATTAGAACATTGGAATGTTGAGAGCTCTATTGATGACAATGGAGAAGCAGCAGCCTATATAAGCTGATATAGGCCTGTTACTTTCAACATTTCAATGGTCTAATACACAGCCATTAGCTTTCTGTTTCCCCTGCCTCTCCAAAATATATAAGTGGGCAGGGGAAAGCGAAAGACAGAGGCTGTGCTGCAGGGCACACCGGAGCCTTCATCCTCCCTCCTCCCATAGCTCACAGAATCAGTTGAGCCTCGAAAGGCGGGTTGGGTGAATGCTGCTCAGCTCCTAGATCTCCCTGGCTTGGCTAAACAATAAAAAAGCAGTGTAGCCAGGCCCAAGATGAATCAGGGGCAGCCTTCAGTCTCCTTTCACAGCTACCAGCTAACAGCTGTGGCCCTGCAGGTGGCTATTAGATGTTGAACAATCACAGCAACGGCTGTGAATGAAAGTCTCTAGGGGATTTCACCCCCTTGAGCTCCGAGAGGCCTTTGTTTTGATAAGTAGGACATTCTGCACTCAATGGGTCAATTTTCTAATAGTCTTTGGCTTGGACCTTTAATGCTGGAGTGGGCCTTTAATGGCCAGTATAGACAGCTACAGTGGGATACAATGCTATGTTAAAGATTGTTATTTATTTCACACGTTTGGTATGCTTTTAATAATGATGCTCCAACTTATTATTGCCAGAAAGTGGAAATGTATGGCTCTTACTAGATTTAAACAATGCATGAGTGAACACAATTGTGCTGCATGGCTGGAACCGGGCACTGGCCTAGTTCCACAATCTTGGAAATATCAATCTTTGGCAGAAAGTAAAGTAAAGCATGAACACTGGTACATGAGTGGCTCAGTAACCTGTATCGGTACATATTGAGGTTAACAAAAGGAGTATTAATACTGTTAGCGCGTCTGACCTTAATAAGTACATTTACAAGGGGACGTGAATAGGTCAATAAACTTTTTGACTCGCAATGAAGATGGGCTTACATTAGCTCCAGTACATTATCAATAACCAATACACAATAGTCAATAATCATTAGCAATCAATAACATCAATAATCAGTGGACTCAGTAATTGTCACACACCATGACCTTTCAGTCATCAATAACCACACCTTTTAGTAAAAGTTAGAATATTTATTTCCCTATGTTAACAATGCTAGGGTCATGTAGATTAATCTCAAAATCAAATGAAACACATACAGTAACAACACGGGCTGTCCAAAGCGGTGGAAGAAACTTAATCTAATCAAAGCTTGAACTACAGCACATTCTAAAGTTATGGTGCAAATCAATAACAAAGTCAACTGCATCAATGTGATTATATACATGAAGTTTAGCAGAGAAATTCATCAAGCATTAGTCCCTGTTATCATAATTCATTAGTGTAGGAAAGTCCTCCTTTTTGCCCTGGTCACCCCCACACTTTTTGGACAGGTACTGGTGGTTACTGACTCTTGGCTGTGCCCTGGGTACTGCTTACCAGTCCCAGGGCCAGTGCTCTGTGTAAAATGGATATGCAAATTAGGCTAATTATAATTGGCTAAGTTAACCTACCTATAAGTCCCTAGTATATGGTAGGGCATGTAGGTTTAGGGACCACAGCATAGGTGGTGCACACCTAGGTGCACTGCTGAGGTGCCCAGTGTCATTTTAAAGGCAGGCCTGCCTTGCTGGCTGCTTTTAAATTAAAGTTATATGCAAATTCGACTTTGGAATTAAAAGTAGTTCCAAAGTCTTAAACTACCTTATTTTTACATATAAGTCACCCCTAAGGTGTGCCCTATGTGCCCCTAGGGCTGGGTGCCATGTAACTATAAGCAGGGACTTTATAAAAATAGATTTATAAACCCTGGTGAGGTAAAAACAGCCAAATTAATTTTTCCCTCATTGAAGTAAATGGCCTTCATAGGCTAGAATGGGGAGACTTTATTTTAAATTTTAAAGTCTCCTTAAATGTTGCATACCAAGAATTTGGTATCAAATTAATTGTTGTAATAAATCCCACAACTTCCAGTTGTTGGATTTAATATAACTTGTTCAGGTAAAAAGTTTTAGACTTTACTTAAAAAGTTGCCAATTTCAGCCCTGCATTGTTTTTGCTGCTGTGCTCTGATTGGCCAGCCTGCAGCAGCTTAGCCAAGCTGCCTTGATGAGGTGTGAAGTGGCCTGGCTTCACACAAAGGAATGTGCTTGTGGGAGAGAATCTCCCCTCAGCAGATGGTGAGGCAGGAAGGGGGAGGGCTGCCAAACTGGTCTTCAAAGGCAGAGAAGGACATTTGGAGCAACCAGCAACACCCCCACATCCTGCAACCCCAGACAACTAGGTGCCCCCTTGATTAGATTAGGAGAGGGCAGGAGAGGGGTGTGTTTATGATTTTTAGCCACACCAGTGGGTGGGCTCAGCCAGATGTAACCTCCAAAAATCAGATTCAGCCATGTTGGATTTTTAGAGAATGTTGCCTTCTGGGATGGATTTTTGCCACACTTCCCAGGAAGGGGGACGACCCTGTACCTGATTGGAGAACCAGGACCCCCCTGCTTTTCACCCAGGAGCAAGGATAAAACTGTCAGACCTGCACCCACACCTCAGATCCCCACCAGATTTCAACTCGAAAAGAACTAAAGGAGAAGAAGGACTGCCCTGCTGGACCCCTGGCCTGCACCTGGAACCTGCACTCAGAAGGACTGCACCAGCTGCACACTTGGGCTTCACCACAAGAAGGACTTTGCCTGGCTTCAACTGGTTCAAGGAGGGACTCCCTGTTTGCTACAGGTGAAAAATTGCTATCCAGAGTCCCCTGCACCAACTCCTGAAGAAAGTGACCAGCTGACCACTGTCCAGTGGCCAAAAAGGAGTTTGCGCCAGGTGCATTCTGGGAGTGGTAGTCCGCATCCCCCAAGGACCATCTCAGAACTTCTGGACCCTTGGGGTGAGCTGTGGACCCCAAAAGAACCTTAAAAGAAAATCTGGGTGAAGCCCCAGAAGTTTGGAGAAGATTTGAGAATTTTTGTAAAAAAGCTCCATAGAGGGACCGACCCGCCGCGGAAATTCTAGCCGGCTTGCCTCAACCGCGACCCGGCCTGATTTGGTGGTTCGTCCTGGTAAAGAAAAATCTCCGAAAAAGAGACTAAGTCCGAAGGTAAAAAGTTGACCGGGACCTCCCAGCCATCGTATCCGAGAAGGGCTCCATGGACGTCGGATCAAGATCCAGGTTTACCCCGGTCGAAGGATTTTCACCTCGAAAAAACGACTAAGTCCGAAGGTAAAAATCTCCACCGAGGAATCCAGCATCGCGTATCCGGAGAAGGGCTCCAGGAGGTCGGATAGGACTGGCAGGTTCGTCCCGCTGAAGAAATTCTTCAAAATAAAGACTAAGGGGGTCATTCTGACCTCGGCTGTAAAATGCCATTACCGCCGGTCATAAGACCGCCATAACACCGCCGCGGCTGCGGTCAACCGCCACGGTCATTCTGACCCACAACGGCCAAACCTCCAAAAATCCGTCCTCCACTGCAGCCCGCCACATCTGCGGGCAGCGATAAACTGGAGATGACCAAACCTCCACCGTCACGCCAACAGAAATACGCCCATGCCATTACGACCCACGAATCCACACGGCGGTCTTTCAAACGCGGTATTCCATTGGCGCTACACACCGCCGCGGTCAGAATACACACACATCACCAAAACACAGCCACATTGGACAATTTGAAATACACACACCTGATACACATACACACACCACTCCAACACAATCAACCAACTATAAAACACACACCCACATCACCCACAAACCCCTGCGACCATAATTACTGAGAGAAGGAGAGAGAGACACAGCAGACAATCCATAGCAAGACACACTGAGGCACACTACACCATCACACACACCACATAGTAGCACAAAGCACCACTCACCAACATACTCCTCATCACATACACCACCCCACACCTCACCCACACCACCCCATGGCACCCCAAAGGCACCCACGCTTTTCGGACCAAGAACTCCGGGTCATGGTGGAGGAAATCCTAAGAGTGGAACCCCAGCTCTTCGGCTCGCAGGTGCAGCACACCAGTATAGCCAGGAAGGCGGAGCTATGGCAGCGGATCGTGGACAGGGTCAACGCGGTGGGACAGCATCCCAGGAATAGGGAGGACATCCGCAAAAGATGGAACGACCTACGGGTGAAGGTCCGATCGATGGTCTCCAGGCACAACATCGCGGTCCAGAAGACTGGCGGCGGACCCCCACCCACCCCTCCCGAATTTACATCGTGGGAGCAAGAGGTCTTGAACATCCTGCATCCTCAGGGCCTCGCTGGAGTAGCCGGAGGAATGGACTCTGGTAAGTCCCATCTCAACTACTATATCCCCCCCACCCCACCAGCATGCCAACCCACACCCCCACCCTCACCCCCAACCCCCCAGCACACATCCTCCCTGACAATGTCTCACCAGCACAACCCACCCATCCCAACACCAACTCCTGCATGCCAACACAAATCATGGGCACCCATCACCTAAGCATGACCACTGCACTAACCCCCCCCCCACTAACTACCCTCACAACACCTCCCTCAAGGGAATGCCTGCACTGGGGGACAAGGGCACCCATAACACGCACGCTATTGCACACACAGAAACAATAACCAAACTCTCTTACCCCATGCAGGACCCGAACGACAACACACCAGCCAGGAGGGTCCAGAAGTGTCCATCCCACCACCGGAACAGGCCCACACTGAGGCCCACACTGAGGATAGCAGCTCTGTCGACAGTGAACCTGATGACCAGCCCGGACCATCGGGGACCTCTGGGCAGTCGGTTCCCCTCAGGCAGCCACAGGCCACACCAGACCCGACCCCCTCTGCCAACACCAGCACAGCTCCCACCCAGCGGGCCCATGCCTCTGTCTCTAGGACAGCTCAATCAGCGGTGTGTCTGCCACTACAGGGCACCCAGGCTAACCCAACACCCCAACAACAACAGGGACCTGGGGGCAGTGGTAGCGGGCACACCGTCCAGGGGACAGAGGCCGGGGGAAACCGGGCAGCTCGACAGGGGGGGGAGGAGAGGCCCAGGGAACCCACTCTCCAAGAGGCCCTCACCACCATCATGGGGGCCTACCACCACTCCCAAGAGACGATGGCGACGGTACTGGCCAGGTTCACGGAGATCCAGGCACAGCAGGAGGAACGCTACATGGGGTTCAGGGAGGAGCTGAGAATCATCGGGACCGCAATGGGGACCATCGTCCTGGCCCTCAACAGGATAGAAGACGTGTTGCGGGACCATGTGGCACCACACAGGGCCCCTGTCACTAGCCCGGACCAGGAACAGCCTACCACCTCCGCCGGCGCTAGTGGACAGGAGGCCCCAACACCACGGCAGGCCACCAGAACCCCACCTCCTGCTGAAGAACAACCACCCCGTAAGAGGAGCCTGAGATCCAAAAAAAAGACAGAGTAGGATGTCAAGACCCCCGCCAGCAGGACATACCCCCTGAACTCTTCCCACTGTCCCACATTGCCACCCTGTCCAACCATGAACTGCCTCTGCTCCATCCTTCCACAGGCAAAAGGACAATGCACCTGTGAGACTGAGAACTGGACTCTGCCATGGACATTACTCCACCCCCACCCATCACCCTTAGAATCACATGTACCAATATCTAGCCCTGTAAATAAATCACATATTGCACACAAATCAGTTTGGAGTCATGCTGTATTATTAGCAAATGTATTACATATTACTGTTCAATATCTGTTCTGTCAATTAGTGATGACAACATACCAATGTCAATACGCTGTAGTTCATGGGAAAACCAAGCAGAAGTCAGGCACTGCGTCATACAGCACTGAGAAGGGAAGGGAAAATCAAAAATTACCCAAAAATATCTGGTGGGAACTACAGAAAGTACAGATGCAGGAGGCTAGAAGCAATTGGGAAATGGCGTGGGTGATTCTTACCTGGGTGTTACTGGAAATACTGTTGTATCACTCTGTCCCTATTGTCTGTGTCGTCCTCTGAGTCTTCCTCCTCTTCACTCTCCACAGGCTCCATGGCTTCTACAACACCACCATCTGGACCATCCTCCTGCAGGAAAGGCACCTGGCGTCGCAAAGCCAGGTTGTGAAGCATACAGCACGCCACGATGATATGGCACACCTTCTTTGGTGAGTACATTAGGGATCCACCTGTCATATGCAGGCACCTAAACCTGGCCTTCAGGAGGCCAAAGGTTCGCTCAATCACCCTCCTAGTACGCCCATGGGCCTCATTGTAGCGTTCCTCTGCCCTTGTCCGGGGATTCCTCACTGGGGTCAGTAGCCACGGCAGGTTGGGGTAACCAGAGTCACCTATTAGCCACACACGTTGTCTCTGTAGCTGCTCCATCACATAGGGGATGCTGCTATTTCGCATCACATACGCGTCATGCACTGACCCTGGGAACTTGGCATTTACATGGGAGATGTACTGGTCAGCCAAACAGACCACCTGGACATTCATCGAATGATAATTTTTTCTGTTTCGGTACACCTGCTCATCGTCTTTTGGGGGTACCAAAGCCACATGGGTCCCATCAATGGCACCAATGATGTTGGGGATATGTCCAAGGGCATAGAAATCACCCTTCACTGTAGGCAAGTCACCCTCCTCGGGGAAAATGATGTAGCTCCGCATGAGTTTCATCAGGGCAGACAACACTCTGCTCAAAATCTTAGAAAACATAGGCTGAGACATTCCAGATGACATGGCCACTGTGGTCTGGAATGACCCACTGGCCAAACAATGGAGGACTGACAAAACCTGCACCAGAGGGGGAATCCCTGTGGGTTGGCGGATGGGGGACATCAGGGCTGGCTCCAGCTGGGCACACAGTTCATGGATAGTGGCACGGTCAAGTCTGTATCGAAGTATTATATGGCGTTCTTCCATTGTCGACAGGTCCACCAGCGGTCGGTACACGCGAGGATTCCTCCTTCTCATCGCAAGTCCCAGCGGACGGTGCCTAGGAAGGACAACATGGAGCACAGAGTCAGCCAAACCACAGGTACGTACAGACAGCTTGCACAGTTAAAGAATGGCAATGGGTTGAAAGGCGTGTATGTGTGGCAATGCAAGGCCTAGGCCTGTGTGTCGCAGTCAAAATTAAGCCATGTAGGCCCTTGAAATGGCGGCTGCCTGACCTGTGAAGTGGGACAATGGGATGTGAGGTCAATGCGCTGGCGGGGCACACCGTGGCGGTAGGCGGTCGAAGACCGCGGCGCAAAGCCGCATTGGTTAACATTGAAGCCTATGGGTTTCAGGAGCCAATGACGAAGTGCGCCGGCGGTCGTGGTACGCACCGCCGCGGTACGCACCGCCGCGGGCGTGACCGCCATTTTCTATCTGCTTAATCACTCGAGACCTGATCATCCACAGGAGAGGACCTATACTGCAAGTGCTGCTGTGACCTCGGTCTGGAAGATACAATGGCTGCTGCGACTGGGGAAAGGGCCCCTGCCTTCACATCTGAAGAGTTGGAGAAGCTCGTGGATGGGGTCCTCCCCCAGTATGCGCTACTCTACGGTCCTCCAGACCAACAAGTGAGTACACCGGGTGCACATGGAATGGGCTATGCCTGTGTGGATTGGGGTGGATGTAAGTTTGTGGGGTGGGGGGCGAATGAGGAGTGCAACGCCCGACAGATGAGAGCATGTGCCATATGGCAAAGTGGGTGGGGGGGCCAATTACATCTAACATGCAGGTCATTGATGATTTCCTCCTTTCCACCCTGTACATGTCAAATAGGTCAGCGCCCATCAGAAGATCGAGATTTGGCGTGCCATCGCCAAGGAAGTCCGGAACTTGGGGGTCCACAACAGACGGGGCACCCACTGCCGCAAGAGGTGGGAGGACATCCGCAACGGAACAAGGAAGACCGCAGAAACACTGCTGGGGATGGCCTCCCAAACTAGGAGGGGTGCCAGTCGCACCATGACCCCCCTGATGTCCCGGATCCTGGCGGTGGCCTACCCTGAATTGGATGGGCGCTTTAAGACATCACAGCAGACACAAGGGGGTGAGTATCAGCACATTCTCCTATCTTTCTGCGCAGTGGAGGCGTCTGGGTGGGGGAGGAGGGCTGTGGGTGACATTAGGCCAGGGCGCTTTCTGTAGTGTAGTCCTCTCCCTTAGGCATGGCCCTGTGCCCCCGGCCCCCACCTCGGTAGGGTGACAAGTACAGCCATTGAAGGTCCAGCATCTCCCATGTGCGCGTTTGACGTCTCTTGGCCTGTTGTCTTAGTCAGTAGTACTGAGTAGTGTACCCCGAATGCGCGGCTTAGTGCATTAGGCACCTGTGTCTGTCCTCTCCGCCAACGGTGTTGACATTGCATGCACTCAACCTGGTCTTCTTTTTTCTCCCCCCACCCTTTCTCTTCATCTTCTTGTGCATGTGTGCATTAGCATCATCAGGCGGAGGAGATTTGGCATCGGAGCACGAGGGAGCTGCAGGACACAAGGCCCCGGTGGGCCCAGGAACAGACACCGAGGGCACCAGTGATCCGGAGGGCGAGGGGAGCACCACGACGGGGACCGCTGGTGAGAGCAGCGAAAGCGACACGTCCTCGGATGGGAGCTCCCTAGGGGTGGTGGCAACATCCGTGCCCCCCGCCTCTACAGGTACAGCCGCCACCCAGCGCACCAGCCCCGCCCTCCCAGCAGCCCCTCAGTCTTCGCTCCGTGCCGGTTCGCCCAGGAAGGCGCGCGTCTCCTTCGCCCCAGGCACCTCAGCCCCTGCCCCTGTTGCCCCTGCTGCCCTCAGTGCGGAGCTCATTGACCTGGTAAGGACGCTCATTGTTGGGCAGACGACCCTTTTGAATGCCATCCAGGGTGTGCAAAGGGAGGTGCAACAGAGCAATGCGTACCTGGAGGGCATTCATTCGGGTCAGGCTGCCCATCAACGAGCGTTCATTGCTCTGGCCTCAGCACTGACGGCAGCCATTGTCCCTGTTTCCAGCCTCCCTCTTCTTACTGCCTCCAGCCTTTCTCTGTCTCCTGTTCCTCAGCCTATCCCATCCACACCATCAGACCAGCCTGCACACACCTCAACACCCAAGAGCAGCTCATCCAAACACAAGCACGACAGATCACACAAACACTCACCCAAGCAACACCCAGATGCAGACATGCCAACAGCCACTGCCACCCCTGTGTCCCCCTCCTCCTCATCTCCCTCCTCCCTCCCTGTGACGTCTACACTCACACCTGCATGCACCCCAACATCAGCCAGTGCTTCCATCACCACCTCACCCTCCAGGACAGTCCACACTCGTGCAGTCACCACCCCCACTGCCATTTACACGTCCCCTGTGTCCTCTCCCACTGTGTCTGTCACCCCCTCTTCCAAGACACACAAACGCAGGCAGACACCCACCCAACAGCCATCCACCTCACGACAGCCTACAGCACCAGCACCTTCACCCAATGACAGCACACCTGACTCTCATACAACCACCTCCTCTACCTCCACTTCCATCTCCACTTCTCCTACCCTTTACCTTGGCCCTAAAAAACTTTTCCTGGCTAACCTTAACCTCTTTCCCCCCGATGAGCTCCCCCATCCATCTTCAAAGAGTCCCAAGAGCACCGCAGCCACCACCAGCCCAGCTTCGGGTGTCACTGTTGTGCCTGGGTTCTGGAGCCCACCCTTTGCCAGCAGTGACACATCGATCAGCAGCAAGGACACGTCCAGCCCCCCCCCCCGGCAAGAGGACCCGCAAAAACAAGGGCCGCCGTGTGAGGACCGACAGGGCTGCCCCCAAGGAGCAATGTGCGGCCACTTCACCACCCACACCATGTAGGGGAGGCAAGGGCCCGAGAGCCCCATCAAAGGAGCGGAAGGGCAGCAGGAGCGCGGAGAAGGTGGACCCCACATGCCACATCCCAGCTGGGAAGGAGGACACTAAGGAGGCCAGGAGTCCGTCCCCGAAGGGTCCAGAAACGTCACGGTCCGAGGGCGACTGAGCAGGGGGTCCAGGCCAGGTCTGGCTCCCTTGACCTGCTGGATGAGCACCGCTGAACAGGGCCCGCGGTGCAGAAGAGCACCGCTGAACAGGGCCCCGCCGTGGAGGAGAGCACCGCTGAACAGGGCCCGCGGTGCAGAAGAGCACCGCTGAACAGGGCCCGCGGTGCAGGAGAGCACCGCTGAACAGGGCCCGCCGTGGAGATAGGCACCGCTGAACAGGGCCCGCCGTGGAGAAGAGCACCGCTGAACAGGGCCCGCCGTGGAGATAGGCACCGCTGAACAGGGCCCCGCCGTGGAGAAGAGCACCGCTGAACAGGGCCTGCGGTGCAGAAGAGCACCGCTGAACAGGGCCCCGCCGTGGAGAAGAGCACCGCAGAACAGGGCCCGCGGTGCAGAAGTGCACCGCTGAACAGGGCCCGCCGTGGAGATAGGCACCGCTGAACAGGGCCCCGCCATGCAGAAGAGCACCGCTGAACAGGGCCCGCCGTGGAGATAGGCACCGCTGAACAGGGCCCCGCCGTGGAGAAGAGCACCGCTGAACAGGGCCCGCGGTGCAGAAGAGCACCGCTGAACAGGGCCCCGCCGTCTCAAGCACCGCTCTGCTGGGCACCGCCGTCTCAAGCACCGCTCCGTTGGGCCCTTCCTCTCAAGCACCGCTCCGCTGGGCACCGCCGTCTCAAGCACCGCTCCACTGGGCCCTTCCTCTCAAGCACCGCTCCGCTGGGCACCGCCGTCTCAAGCACCGCTCCGCTGGGCCCTTCCTCTCAAGCACCGCTCCGCTGGGCCCTTCCTCACAAGCACCGCTCCGCTGGGCACCGCCGTCTCAAGCACCGCTCCGCTGGGCCCTTCCTCTGAAGCACCGCTCCGCTGGGCCCTTCCTCTCAAGCACCGCTCCGCTGGGCCCTTCCTCTCAAGCACCGCTCCGCTGGGCACCGCCGTCTCAAGCACCGCTCCGCTGGGCCCTTCCTCTCAAGCACCGCTCCGCTGGGCACCGGCGTCTCAAGCACCGCTCCGCTGGGCCCTTCCTCTCAAGCACCGCTCCGCTGGGCACCGGCGTCTCAAGCACCGCTCCGCTGGGCCCTTCCTCTCAAGCACCGCTCCGCTGGGCCCTTCCTCTCAAGCACCGCTCCGCTGGGCACCGCCGTCTCAAGCACCGCTCCGCTGGGCCCTTCCTCTCAAGCACCGCTCCGCTGGGCACCGGCGTCTCAAGCACCGCTCCGCTGGGCCCTTCCTCTCAAGCACCGCTCCGCTGGGCACCGGCGTCTCAAGCACCGCTCCGCTGGGCCCTTCCTCTCAAGCACCGCTCCGCTGGGCCCTTCCTCTCAAGCACCGCTCCGCTGGGCACCGCCGTCTCAAGCACCGTTTATGGTTCACTGTGCCCACCATGCCTCCTCCTTGACCAGTGGAGACTGTCATCCACCTGATGGACTGTGGCTTTGCACTCCCCAGGATGGTCCAGTGGGCAGCCCACCCACTGTAGAGACATTGAGAGACTGTGGCTTTGCACTCCCCAGGATGGTCCAGTGGGCAGCCCACCCACTGTAGAGACATTGAGAGACTGTGGCTTTGCACTCCCCAGGATGGTCCAGTGGGCATGGTGGCTCCTCGTGGATCTGGCGTCGTGGACTCATGTGGCTGTGGTGCCCCCCCCTTCCCTTCCCCCTGAGGTGCCTGTAGTTTTTACATCTGATGCCCCTGCAGTGTTCTCTCCAAAGGACTCAGGTCTCCTGTGTGGGCTTTGCCCTTATTTCTCAAGACTTTGGCCCACGGACATGCTGAATTCGTAGGATGTGCAGGACTTGGTACTTCAGTTATACACTGATGTGTATGTCATTAGTTTTGTTGTGAATATCTTTCATGGTTGTACGATAATTTTCTGGAGCTTTTTGGTACATAAATATTTATTCCAAATATGATTATGTCCTAGCATTTTTCAGGGGTGTTTGGGTGGTGTCACTGTGACTTGGTGCTCTGCATTGGTGAGTACATAGTTGGGGGGGGGGGGTCGCATATGTGTGTGCCCGTAACCTTTCGTCCTCCCCCTCCCGTGTCTCGTAGGTGCAGTACTCACCGTTGTCGTCTGCGCCGGACTTCGTACTCGTGGTAGATGAGAAGGTAGACGAGAGCAGGTAGGATGTTTAATTCGGGTTCCATGCTGTCCTCCTTCCTCCTGGAGTGCGTAGTGGTGAGCGTTTTCCCGTCCGTAGTCTGTTTCCGCCGTGTATTTATCGGCGGTGCTCCCGCCCCGGAAAAGGTGGCGTATTGGTGAGTTGGAATAGTGTGGGCGGTACATTGTCTGCCGCCTGTCTGTTGGCGGTGACCGCCGCGCTGTTTGTTTGTACCACCGTGGCGGTCGGAGTGTTAAGGTGGCTGTCTGTGTTGGCGGTTCCCGCCAGGCTCAGAATCCCATTTTTTTTACCGCCAGCCTGTTGGCGGGTTGGCCGCCGCTTTAACACCGACCGCCAGGGTTAGAATCACCCCCTAAGTCAGAAGGTAACTTTTTAACCGAGGCCTCCCGCGACCTGTAGCCGAGCAGGGCTCCATCGCGGTCGGCATGAAACTTTGACTTTGCCCCGGTCGAGGTGCAACCAGATGACCCGATTGGCGCTTTTTGTTTCTAAGCGCTAGAAAAATAATAATTCTTTAGAAATTCATATCTCCGGTTCCCTTTATCCGATTTTATTCGTTTTTGTGTCATTTTAAATATAAAAATATAAACTATTTTTATAAATTGGTTTGGATTTTTAAACTGTTTCCTGTGTTTTATTTAATTACTGTTTTGTGATATTTGAATGCTTTACACACTGTCTCCTAAGTTAAGCCTTGACGCTCGTTGCCAAGCTACCAAGGGTTGAGCTGGGGTTAATTTACTGAGACCTAACTGGACCTAAGTGGAGGTTAGTGGCTTGTTGCTAGGTGTATGTACCTACCTGCCCTTACCAGCAACCCATTTTCCAACAATTAGTGAGGATCCTTAACTAACATCAGATTAGCATCAGCATTTTGGGCTTCATGCAAAATAATTTAGTAACACAAATTTGGAAAAACATCTAAATATGGCTCTATCAAAACAGTGCATATGGTACCTAGAAAGAAAAGCAAATATGCATAACAATCAACAATCTGTTACATTATACTTATCCTCAGTGTGGATCAGCAAGCAGAGTCAGTCTTTGTCCTCTGGACATCAGTCAATCTGCAAGGCATCAGGACTCAGCATCATAGTTCAGAAAATGCAAAGTCTCTAAGCATTAAAGTTAAGCATGCCTTTTGTCAAGACACATAAGAAATTTTGACCTTAAGGCCAGCAAGAAAATGAAACTATGACAAATGCAATATGCCTCAAGCAAAATGCAAGAGCAGAATGTCTGGCAAAAAATGTATCCTCTCTTCCCAGTGTCAACCCATTAAGCCAAAACTCCTAAAACTACCCCCCAAATCCCTATTGGTCAGTTAATTGTATGTTCATACTTTGTCCAAATAAAACTTAAGTCCCAAATCTGTGAATTCTAATATTACTCCGTTCACATGTCATTGATTCGTTTGTCTTGCAATGTCCTCATCATTTGGCTTGTCAGGTAACAATATTGTTGCAGCTTCTACTCTAGTCAGTATCTTCATTGTTCTTGTCCAGGGAAAGTCAGTCTCACGCACATTACATATAAAATGTTGCATTAGCAGGAACATCGCCTTCCAGCAGTCGGTTCTCATGAGAAAGCTTCTGCTATGAGCACATTTAAACAATACAATAAAAATCACAGTTTAACTCTCTAGGACAGCCATTTTATTAAACACTAAGACATACAGCTTTTACATGAGGCCTAGCAAACTAGGCCAAGACACTCGCTAAGTTAAGGCCTGTAATTAATAAAGCCAAATATTATTGCATAACCCTTAATATGACATAATACTACATTAGTCTAATATATACTCAACTTTTCAGAATATTAAATCATTGATTAGCACATTTTGTTAACATTGGTGGCCATTCTTCGTAATCATATTTTCAAATGCGTGCATTAATTTTCTACGTTATTTTATTTTCTACACAAACTTATTATTCAGAATACATAAACACTCATTAATAATTTTTATTAAAACACCTGCGCTAGCAATCCCTCCTCTGATGACTAAATATGTCATCACACTAACTACCACCAACAAATATTTGCACCAGTTAAAATTCGTTTAATTCAATACCTTCATACTTTTGTTTCCCCTTTGAATTTTCCCTATACAAATTCTCCCTTTTCTTTTCTTCCCTTCTCTTATTATTCTTTTACCTTTTCAATTGAATTATTTTGCATAATTTGCACAATCCCCATATTCCCAATAGACAAACCACAAAAATTAATATTCCCTGTAATATTTTCAAAATAATTCCATTCCAAATGTTGCTGAGCCAATTTCCCACTGAAGCAAACCCTTTGTCAACACTTTCCCAAACACCTGGTTCTTTCAAGTCTTTCAAATCAACACTTGCATTAGTCAGACTAGTAAGTAAGTCTCTTATCTCTTTACTATTATCAGGTATAAATGAACAACAATGCCTAGAATTAATCATTCTACAGACTCCACCATCCTTCACTGAAAGAATGTCTAAAGCAAGACGATTTTAAAGAGTCATAGCTCTATCAGCAGCTAATTCAGTATCTATCAGGAGTATGACTCCTGAAAAATTTGTCATTATGTTACAATAGTAGACAACTTTCTAATCTTTATCAATTTCAGAATGACTTCCACTGAAGGAATCACTGCTCCAAACATGTCTCCCACTATAGCAGAAGAGGACTCACTTCTCTGTCTCTTATGATGTAATACAATCACTTTCGGAAATTTCTTCAAATCCTCCATTTGGTAAATCTTTGGGAAAACTATCCCCAAATAACATGTTCCATACCATCCTTTTGGAAGACGATAAGAAGCATTAAGACCACACATGTAATAAATCCCTAGAATAGCAGGGTCCTGTCCATTCAACATAAACGTCCACTTACTCTGAAACAAAAACACATGCATGCATTCACTCGTTCCAACAAATAAAGTGTTGTGATTCAGGCCTATATATACACAAAGTTTCTCTACGTGTTGTGCATCTAAAGCTAATTTCCCTTGCGTCTTAATTTCACTATAAGCATAATCATTCTTGAAAGTACTTTTCTCTAAGCCTTTTTCTAATTTCTCTTTTAATGTCTTTCTCCTGTCATCTGTGTGATCTAAGAAGCTTTTCTCTCAAGGTGTAAGCAAGCATGTCAAATTATTGCAGTATGCATAAGCTGTGCAAAGAATCAATGTAGGTTCAAAGAAACCTCTAACTATTACTATGTCATTACCCTTAGCTACTATACTCCAATACCTAATTATAGGAACAACCGAGAACACAACATCATAATTCGAGTAAAAGTACTGTATGTACTCCTGGTTATAAAATATTGTTAGTAACAGACTACAATTTATCCCGTAGGTGAAAAGCAAGCTATGATAAGTGAGTCCTTCCTCGACTGATGAAGGAATCTGCGTACACACAAAGCAATTCCTCGCATCCATCGTCTCAACATACTCACTCAACAAGCGATAGAAAACATTAGAAGAAAGTTCTTCTTGCACATTAGTATCCTCATGAAAATACTTTGCATCTAACCTAAACTTCTCTAATGCCGTTAGTGCAGTAGTTGTCTCAAAAGCAGAACTATCACAATCAACACCACAAACAATATCCCACACATAATCGCCAAATCAATACTCATGTACTTACAGCACCTAGCATCTCTATCCTGTTGACTGATGTTACTCATGATCTGTAAAGAATCAGAAAGCAAAAGAAATGTAGAAAAACTTGCAGAAAAAAACAAAAATAGGCAACTCTTCTTTCAGCAGTCCAATGTCACTTCCAGGATCCCTTGTCAAAATCGGTTAGCAGCTTTGTCAAAATCAGGTTTCAAAAGTCAACTCAGGTTATCAATGTTTCTTCTGTTTTTTTTAACAGTCTCCTTCTCAAACATTTCTCTCAGATTGTTTCACCAGTTCAGTTCATTAGCTTCCTTCACGTGCCAAAATACTGACCCGGAATCTCTCTATCAAAACATAAACTCTTGCTGCCATTCATTCGTAGTTGCATATGCCCATTCAGGACCTGCATATCTTCGACTTGATATTCTCTTCCTTTTCAATTTTCGATCACCATTCAGCTCTCCTTCACTTAGATCTTCTCTTCTTGTGGGATCTACTTCTTCCACGATTATTGGTTCAACCACCACTTCTTTCCCTTTCTCCACCTGTGACTCTGGCCACTTATCTCCTTTCCCTGGACCCTTTGTCAGTACTCTCTTCAGAGTTGAACTTGAACATTCTCCTTGTTTTGTGGTGTTTTCTCTTGACGGACCTGCAACCGGTTCAGGAGGAGTCAGATCACATTGACTTTGATTCCCCTCAACTCCTTCCCCTTCTGGGTCTGGCAATTGCTCTGTTTGTCTCTCAAGATTGTCTGCTTCTGGGAAAGCCCTCCTCTATCTAGGCTCTCCTGCTGCCTCAATTGAGATAGGCTCTCCGTCACCATCCTGGAGGTCTCCTCCTTCGTCTCTCACAGGAGTGACTGAATCATCCTCAACGGGCTCAGATCCGGTCTCAGTTCCCCTTTGTTCTCTTTCCGGCTCTGAGACTTGTCTCGCTGTTGTTGGTATTCTCAACAACGCTTCTTCATGATCCAGTGGACATGCCACTTCCTTCGTATGATTTGCGTGAATCCAGTTCGGAATTCCAGCACACTTCACAGCTATGGTAGTTGTCAAAACTACCTGAAGATGTTCCTTCCAATTGCGCTCCAAACACGTCTTTCTCATGTGTTTCCAGACCACAACCCAGTCTCCCGCTCTCAGGTTGTGCCCTGGGTCATGGATCGGTGGCAGTGTGGTGGCTTCCCCCTGCTGAGAAAAAAAGTGAACCACATAAACCAGACCTTTGAAGTAATCCAACACCATATCATCTGTAACGTTGACAAGTGCATTTGCAGGCACCGCTGGCAACCTCATTGCTCTGCACATGAAGATTGCATGTGGCGACAATCCTGTCTTCCTGTCAGGTGTGTTTCTCATTGACATCAACAATAAAGGCAATGTGTCATGCCATTTCAAATTTGTGTACGCACACATCTTTGCAACTCTTGACTTCAAAGTACCATTCATCTGTTCCACTAGTCCTGATGCTTCAGGGCAGTAACTACAATGCAACTTCTGCTCAATGTTCAATGCTGCACACACTAATTTAATGACTTCACTGTTGAAGTGACTTCCCCTATCTGATTCTAAAGAGATCGGAAATCCGAACTGCGGTAACAGTTCCCTAAGCAGTAGTTTTTCTACTGTGAGACTATCATTTCTTCGTGTAGGGTAAGCTTCAATCCAGTGACTAAACATGCAAACAAACACCAACACATATCTGAAACCTCCAAACGTAGGCATCTCAATAAAATCCATGTGCATTCGGTTGAATGGACCTCCTGCTCTTCTATTGTGGCTCAAATTAACAAATGTCCCTTTCCCTACCTTTAACTGTTGGCAAATGACACATCGATGGCAAACTGCTTCAGCAACTTGTCTAAACTTTGGGTTGAACCAATCATGTTTGAACAGACGAATTATGGCATCCCTCCCAATATGTGCTTGACCATGATAAGATCTCGCCATTTGAGACAACAGACTATTTGGCAAAACCAACTGACTCTCCTCTGAAACCCACAATTCATCTTGTCTTTGCACACATTTCATTTTGCTCCATGACTGTTTTTCCTCCCTGTCAACATTATTCTGCAACATTTTCAATTCTTCCAAAGTGTCAATTATTTTCAATGTATAGCTTGTACAAGTTTAATCTTCTTCTGGTAACAGTTCGCACTTGTCTTTGAACGATTTGCAGTTCACTGCGCAAAACCTTGTGACTTGATCTGCATATCCATTTCCCAGTGACACAAAGTCCTGCAACTTCAGATGTGTACTGCGTTTCACCACGCCAATCTTTTCAGGCATTTGAATAGCATGTAACAATTCTTTAATTCTCTCATCATTTCTCACTGGTGAAACAAAAAAGGTCAGGAAACCTCTCTGTGACCACAACTGGCCAAAATCATGTACTATTCCAAATCCATACTGGCTATCAGTATGGATTGTAACTTTCAGCTTAGCAGAAACATGGCACGCTCTAGTAAGGGCTACCAGTTCCGCTACTTGGGCAGAATACACTATTCGAAGCCAAGGAGCATCCAAGGTACCAATAATTGTGTACACAGCATATCGTGCTCTCAGTGTCCCTGTATTGTCTCTCAGACAAGAACCATCAACAAAGATAATTTGGCCAATCAATCAATCAATTTTATTTATTTATGTTTTGGAACTTGATTGAGATCCACATAAGAATTAACAGTAAAACAATACTTTTGTCTCTACCACATTTTACACCTAAAATCTAGTTGGACATGTTTAAAATTTATGCAATAGAAAGTTCTATAAAAGTGCTCAACAATACTTTTTCCAAACTTATGGTTGCACACTACTATGCTCCGATAAAAAAATACAAAAAATAAAATAGTTCAAATGCGCACATCAGTGAAATTAAAACATTGTTAAGTGCAAGAAAATTAGGCAATTTAAGATCGTTACCATCCTTATTTGACCTAAAAAGAGCTGAGTGCAAAGGTACAAATAGAACACTATAAATGAAACAATGGAATACAATATATACGTACACAGACAGTCTAGAATGTTGCCAATCTTCCCATAATACTGCAAATATAGGCATGTGCACAAAATTAAGTGTTCATAGACCAAACCCAATTCTTCCTTATGTGCATCTTACTAAGGTGCTTCGCTACATAAGCCACGTATAGATCGTGGAGTTACAAATGAATGAGAACGTCAATTGCCTTGTTCAACCTCACCACAGAACCCATCATGTAGGCATATGACAGATACTATTGCCCAATCCCTTATGGGATGTGGGTGTAATAAGGTGCATTATTATAACGAGACCACCTAATTATTTTATCTCATATAGCACCCAATGCCTGTTTACATATAAAGCGATAAGCCTGCTTTTCAGCAAATACACTTAGAATAAATATAAGAAACATTTGAAAAAAAAAAAAAATCTAAAACAAAATAGCTCATTAGGTGGATCATACAAGGCTCGGAGGAACTCAGATGCAGACAACAAAGAGTGCTGAAGACAAATTGGTTTTAGCCATTTACGTTGGAATAAGGCAAGGGATGGGCTGACAAATAAGACATGGATTAAATCTTGTGTTTCGGCAAGGCAAAAATTGCACATTTTAGCTGTACCGTGCCATTTCGCCAGTAGAGTATTCAAAGGGAGCAAACCCTGGCATAGAAGCATTCAGAAAGGCCTAACTCTGTGTGGAATGTTCCATGTAATATAAGGTTGTGTTTTTGTTATAGCTAGGGAATTGGCTAAATTCATAAAATAACTTTGCAGCTCTCAAGGTCTAGCCGTAAATTCAATGCCCACGTTGCCTGCTTCAGGTGAACTTTCAAGTGCAATGGAGATAGTTTCAGGACCAGGTTTCGGTCTAGCTCCAACCTTTCAAGTGCATAAGAGAAGTTCTTACAAAATGAGTATTTGGCCTTGCTCTTCTCTGGAAAGAATTCTTTCCTTAGTACAGATCTCATGGTGTTTTCCTCACTCCTTATAAATGAAGCGGCCAAACATATAACCCCTGCTAATCCTTGAACGTACGCACTTTGGAGCCCCATTTCCAGCCTTAAGAACACCACTGAAACAGCAGTTTTAACGGACAAGAGTTTTCGAAGGATTTTTCCTTCCGACTGATTCAGGAACCCCATTTAGAGATCTGTGAATTCCACACCATACAGAAGGGACGTGGGAATTTTGACTCAGTATACTGATAAGAGGTATGAAAAGTGCCTTCTCCCGATAGCTGTTTATAGGGCCCCTAGACCTCTTGCCTGACAGTCGGCCTTCGATATATTGGAGGCAATGTGAGCAACATCACTAAGGTTCCCACAAACTATTTTCCCTAAAAGGGATAAGATTTTGCTATTTCCAGTTTTTGCTTTCCCAATGACCAGTGGAGATCAGGAAAAGTCATCTTTTTTTTCCTCAGGAAGCAGAGAACCTTACTTTTTGAGGCGTTAATCTTCAGGAAGTGGGATTGGGAGTATTTTGATAGGATCTGAAGACGATTCTGTAGACCTGACGGGGTTAGGTCAAAAATTATGATGTCATCAGCGTATAACAGACAACATATTGGGTAGCCACCTAATCTCGGGGGAAATCCTTTGCTCTGAGACAGGCAAGAAGAAAGATCTGAGATGTATAATGAAAAAAGCAAGGGCAAAAAGTAAAGGCAATCTTGCTTTAGCCCAATTAGAATGGGTATCTTATGGTATAGACCTTTATCACCCCCTAGATGAATTCTACACCAATTATTGGAGTGAAGAGCTATAACTAACTCTAGGAAGAACAGAGGCATCCCCATGCTGCCCAACTTTTCCCATAATAGATCTCTATCCACTTTATCGAAAGCAGTGGAAAAATCAATGAAGGTGGCATATACCATCCCGCCTCTCAGTTTCACTTATTTCTCTGAGATAACTTGTAACACAGCAATGATGTCCAGGGTACTATGATTGCGCCTAAATCCAGATTGTTCCACGGGGATGATGTTATTCTCCTCTGCCCAGGAAGTAAGTATGGAAAGCAGACATTTGGTGAAAATGTTAGCAACTGCGTCCAAGAGGGCGATCTGCCGATAGTTGGCAGGACAGTTTCTGTTGCCCTTTTTATATAAGGGTACAATGATACTACCAACCCAGGAGGGAGGAATGCTTCTGGAGAGGCAGAATGTTATGAAGACCACATATTGTCTTCCCCCCAAAGAGCAAATGTCTTGTTTTATTACAGAGATGGGAAGTTCATCAGGTCCCATTGCAGCAGAGGAAAGCATAGAACGGATGGCAAAATCTATCTCTTTTATTGAGGGAGGGATAAGAGAGTGCGTCCCCTTACTTTCCGGGGTCTGGAACGGTTCAACCCCATTTGAAGCGTACTGCAAGGTGATAAATTCAGACCAGTGGGCTTCAGCTATGGCGACAGGTGATGAACGAACTCTAGACCCGCAGCCATCACCCACCAATGCCCAAAAACGCCTTGCCTGACCCTTAGCTGCAGCTTCCCAGAGTTGGATCCAAAGCCTATCCCCAGATTCTTTTGAGAGACGGGCCTTCAGATGCCTCTTTCTCCTTTTTAACAGAGCGACCCTAACTTCCCTTTCCCCAGAATAAACTATATACTGGGACCTGACCAAGTTATTTATTTCCCTGTTTATATCAAGCAGTGTGCGTGGGATCATTCTCCGGACAATTTTTAACTCTCCAGAAGAAGAGTTAATTAACAGCTGCTTCATAAATTTGGAAAATGTTTGCAGTTCCATCCCCTCCCAACTATTCAGGTCAGCAACCACAGATACTAACATCGCTGATACGCCTGCAACCCTTTTAAAATTCCACTGTGTCCTCCCTGTCTTTTTATCAAAACTCTGAGGTAACCCATCAGGATTCCATCAGTAGTATGTTAGTTTCTAGAGTAATAAAAAGCAAATTGTGTTCGCTGTGGGGGTTGTTTATAATCCTAAAGTCTTCCAGTAGACAGTAGGTAGAATAACCAAGCACCAACTAATTTAAGATTGCCCTTCCCCCCAAAGATATCTGTGTGAAAGAAGCGTGAAAATCAGAAGAAGGCCTACCATTGGCAATAATGCAATAATTTTTCTTAAGAAGGCTGAGGAGAGGTTTGCCTCTTTTGTTCATTTTTATTGAGGGGGGAAAACACAAGCTGAAATTTGAAGCACAGTTTCTCTCTTAGCTTCACGCATTTGGCATAAGGCATGGTTGGATATTTAGCAATTTAGATCTCCTACTAGTACTATAAATGAGGGGAACTCACTGTCTAAAGCATCCTTAAGAAGGGCACAGAATCATAGGCTGCCTCAGGAGGAACTTAAACATTAATTAATAGCAATGGTGTAGAGCCTCACACAGTATTATACAACTAAACAGTTAAGGGCATTAAAATATTACTGGTATAATCCCATTTAAGTGTATTGGACAGTAGGCAGGCTACCCCCCTTTGGCATGCCCCCTTCGAGATTTGGAGGCCTTACAATCAATAACAAAATAGCCATCCCATAATAAATCCGTATCTGACCAAGTTTCCTGAAGACAGATTAAATCAGGGTTTCACGAGCTAAGGTGGAATAGCTTTCCCTGCTAAATTCTACCCCTGCTACATTCCAGGAAATCATTTTTAAATCTCTGTTAGGTACAGGGTTGGGGTGGGGACCTGGGCCCCCGCACTTGACTTAGGGCACCCGGGAACCAACCCCACTCGTCCAGAACATTAGTGATTATTTGCTTAGGTTCAGATCGTAATTCCCGCAATAGCACCTGCCTATCATTCCCCATTAGGGAGACTTTAAGAGCCTGTAGATCTATTCTAGATCTAAACACTGTATGTTCAGTACAGTTAAAATGCTCAGGAGATAAAGGACTGTTAAAGACCTGATTTGCTACTTTATACCCACGGGAAACAGTGTGAGACAAAAAAGGTACAACATCAATCCCACAACATTGCAAAAAGTCTGCGTGTGAAAGGACCAAGTTCGACAAACGTGTGGAGCAGAAGGTGATCCTAGCCCTAAATCCTGTTTCATAAACCAATAGGGAAACTAGGTCAATGGCATGGCTTGAAATATGTTTCAATGAACTAGACTCTGAGAAACATCTTAACAGAGTGGATCTATTTATGGTTCGGTCTGCATCAAAGATTGGCAACGAGTCTACTATGTGGTATCCACGTTATGACCTATTAAAGGAGCTCCTTCCCCAGCTGAAGAGACGTTGATGTCATTAAGGTCGAACACCACCCAGGAGGCAACAAAGGCGTAGCAGTTGGATTCAAGGCTGGAGGAATTCCCAAGGGGTAAGTGGGCGAGGAATCAGTTTTATGCTCCCCTTGAAATTCCCTGATGGAAACAGCAGGCGGTAGTGCTGGGAGCAGATAAGAGGACTTTGTGGGTAGCTCCGTGCGTATTTGCAGAGAGGTTATCACCTTAGGAAAGAGTAATTTCCTTCTACCTTTCTTATTATTCCATCGATTAGATTTTTTTGATCTTTTAGTTCTTTTACCACCTTTACCATTGTCTCTCTTCTTTTTTCCTTCTCCCATGGACGATGCAAAGGTGATTCCGCGGGACCACTCTTTTGGTTGGAGTTTTTTTACAAAAATTGGGAATACCTTCAGTGCAGACTGACTGGACTTTGCTAAATGATTGTGCTTCGACGTTGGAGTATCAAAAATAAATCAGATAAAATCTGCAGGGCTGTCCAGCAGTGTTTTTGCCTCACTGGGACTATTGCATTGAGGTTTACCAGCTTGCGTCCTCACATCCACACTCAAGTGCACCCTCCACGGCTCCTTAGGGGTCGTGCTAGGGGACTTCTGATCTATTAATAGCTGTGGGGGCAGCCCTGATCCCCAAAGGGTCTAAGATCAAGCCCCCTTTTTTGTCTTTAGTCAATTCTATTAAAATTGCTGTCACAGAGTCGAGGATGCAATCTGAGCAACCTACAAATTTCTCCAGGTGCTTTAAGATTGATGTGAGAAGGTTTTCCAGGCTAAACAATGAGGCTGAAAGCCTAACCTCTTGTTCAGGAGGTTGAATGGGCTGGATATCACTTACTTCTAGAGCAGGTGTCGCTGACAAATGAGAATGAGAGTATAATGAATCTTGTAGAGAGGGGGTACTATTAAACAGCAGCAAGCAAGTGGACGGAGGTATACACTTGGTCCTGGAGTCCCCAGGGGGAGGAGAAAAATCATTAGCCTGAAAACCATATCTCTAGCATAGATCTAGATCCAGATCCGGCAGCGTAAAGTCTGGAAGCCCAATTGCTGCGGACGCTGTTGATAAAAGGGCACCACCTTCCTGGGGGCTTTTAAGCACTGTGCTGGTCATTACAACCCTGGCAGATGGTGTTAAAGCGGCGGTAAGACCGCCAACAGGCCGGTGATAAAAAGATTGCAATTACGACCGTGGCGGAAACCGGCAACAAAGACAGCCACTTTAACACTCCGACCGCCACGGCGGTACAAACAAACAGCGCGGCTGTCACCGCCAACAGACAGGCTGGAGACAATGTACCGACCACACTATTATGACAGGCCAATCCACCACCTTTTCCAGGGCGGATTCACCGTGGATAAAAAAACGGCAGAAACAGGAATCCCGAAGGAAAAACGCCCACCTCTACACACCCCATGAGGAACGAGGATGCCATGGATCTGGAACTCCGAATTCTACCTGCAATAGTCTTCCTGCTCCTCTACCAGGAGCACGAACGCCGGCGGCGAAGACCACAGTGAGTACTGCACCTATGACACAGTGGAGGGGGGAGGGAAAAAACAGGGACACACACACGCAACACCCCCACCCTCACCCTCACCCACTACAACACACACACTAATGCATATCAATACATCACAGTTACACCCCCCAAGCCCCCTGAAAGAATGCAAATACAATAGAAAATTAGTGTAACCATTGTAATATATTAAAAGCAAGTAGGCAGAAATATATATATACACCATGTACAAAATATATACTAAGCATAGTAGTCCAGGCAGTGCTCTAATAAAGTCCGTGGAACACTGGGACCACACGGTATGGGCGAGGCCCTCACAAGCTCCCCGATCATGACGGAGAGAACACTGCAGGGGCATCAGAGAGCAACCAAACAGGCACCTCAGGGGGTGGCAAAGGGGGGGCACCTCAGCCGCTTGAGTGCACAACACCAAATCCACGAGGGGGCCACATGCCCACTGTTAAATCCTGGGGAGTGCAATGCCACAGTCTCTCAAGACTCTACAGTGGGTGGTTTGCCCACTGTTCAATCCTGGGGAGTGCAAAGCCACAGTCTCTCAAGTCTCTACAGTGGGGGGTTTGCCCACTGTTCAATCCTGGGAAGTGAAAAGCCACAGTCTCTCAAGTCTCTACAGTGGGTGGTTTGCCCACTGTTCAATCCTGGGGAGTGCAAAGCCACAGTCTCTCAAGTGGATAACAGTCTCCGCTGGTTCTGGAGGGAGCATGGTGCCCAGAGTGCTTCATCCTGCTAAGGACAGAGGTAGTGGATGACAGTCTCCACTGGTTCTGGAGGGGGCATGGTGCCCAGAGTGCTTCATCCTGCTAAGGACAGAGGTAGTGGAAGACAGTCTCCACTGGTTCTGGAGGGGGCATGGTGCACAGAGTGCTTCATCCTGCTAAGGACAGAGGTAGTGGATGATAGTCTCCACTGGTTCTGGGGGGGGCATGGTGCCCAGAGTGCTGCATCCTGTCAAGGACAGAGGTAGTGGATGGATCTCTCCACTGGTTCTGGAGGGGGCATGGTGCCTAGAGTGCTTCATCCTGCTAAGGACAGAGGTAGTGGATGACAGTCTCCACTGGTTCTGGAGGGGGCTCTGTGCCCAGAGTGCATTATTCACCCTGTGACGGACTCAGTTGCGTCAGTGCCCTTGCCGCTCATGGGCCAGCGGTGCTTGAGACAGCGGTGCCCTGTTCAGCGGTGTTTGAGATGGCGGTGCCCTGTTCAGCAGTGCTTGAGACGGCGGTGCCCTGTTCAGCAGTGCTTGAGATGGCGGTGCCCTGTGCAGCGGTGCTTGAGATTGCGGTGCCCTGTTCAGCGGTGCTTGAGACGGCGGTGCCCTGTTCAGCGGTGCTTGAGATGGCGGTGCCCTGTTCAGCGGTGCTTGAGGCGGCGGTCTCCATTGCAGGGACTCAGCTGCTGGCGGTCCTTCATGGCCCAGCGGGGCTTTTGCTGGCGGTCCTTAATGGCCCAGTGGGGCTTGTGCTGGCGGTGGCCTCCAGGGCAGCTGGGCTTGTGCTGGCGGGCCTGTCCTGGGCAGCTGGGCTTGTGCTGGCGGGCCTGTCCTGGGTAGCTGGGCTTGTGCTGGCGGGCCTGTCCTGGGCAGCTGGGCTTGGCGGGCCTGTCTTGGGCAGCTGGACTTGTGCTGGCGGGCCTGTCCTGGGCAGCTGGGCTTGTGCTGGCGGTCCTGTCCTGGGTAGCTGGGCTTGTGCTGGCGGGCCTGTCCTGGGCAGCTGGGCTTGTGCTGGCGGGCCTGTCCTGGGCAGCTGGGCTTGTGCTGGCCTGTCCTGGGCAGCTGGCCTTGTGCTGGCAGTCCTGTCCTGGGCAGCTGGGCTTGTGCTGGCGGGCCTGTCCTGGGCAGCTGGGCTTGTGCTGGCGGGCCTGTCCTGGGCAGCTGGGCTTGTGCTGGCGGTCCTGTCCTGGGTAGCTGGGCTTGTGCTGGCGGGCCTGTCCTGGGCAGCTGGGCTTGTGCTGGCGGGCCTGTCCTGGGCAGCTGGGCTTGTGCTGGCCTGTCCTGGGCAGCTGGCCTTGTGCTGGCAGTCCTGTCCTGGGCAGCTGGGCTTGTGCTGGCGGTCCTGTCCTGGCAAGCTGGGCTTGTGCTGGCAGGCCTGTCCTGGGCAGCGGGGCTTGTGCTGGCGGGCCTGTCCTGGGCAGCTGGGCTGGTGCTGGAGGTGGCCTCCTGGGCAGCAGGGATGATGGCGGTCTTCTCCACTGTGCTGCTCTTCCCAGTCTTGCCGGGTTTCTTGTGGCCCTTCCCCACCTTGGATGGTGTCACAGCTGACACCACACTCCCACCGGGACCCCTGGGAGCGGCTTTGGTGGCTGGAGTCTTCCCCCTCTCCCACCAGGCGGCGGTCTCCATTGCAGGGACTCAGCTGCTGGCGGTCCTTCATGGCCCAGCGGGGCTTTTGCTGGCGGTCCTTAATGGCCCAGTGGGGCTTGTGCTGGCGGTGGCCTCCAGGGCAGCTGGGCTTGTGCTGGCGGGCCTGTCCTGGGCAGCTGGGCTTGTGCTGGCGGGCCTGTCCTGGGTAGCTGGGCTTGTGCTGGCGGGCCTGTCCTGGGCAGCTGGGCTTGTGCTGGCGGGCCTGTCCTGGGCAGCTGGGATTGTGCTGGCCTGTCCTGGGCAGCTGGCCTTGTGCTGGCAGTCCTGTCCTGGGCAGCTGGGCTTGTGCTGGCGGGCCTGTCCTGGGCAGCTGGGCTTGTGCTGGCGGTCCTGTCCTGGCAAGCTGGGCTTGTGCTGGCAGGCCTGTCCTGGGCAGCGGGGCTTGTGCTGGCGGGCCTGTCCTGGGCAGCTGGGCTGGTGCTGGAGGTGGCCTCCTGGGCAGCAGGGATGATGGCGGTCTTCTCCACTGTGCTGCTCTTCCCAGTCTTGCCGGGTTTCTTGTGGCCCTTCCCCACCTTGGATGGTGTCACAGCTGACACCACACTCCCACCGGGACCCCTGGGAGCGGCTTTGGTGGCTGGAGTCTTCCCCCTCTCCCACCAGGCACTGGCCAACTTCTGATGCTTCACAGGTGGGGGACTGTCTGTGCTGTGGCTCCGTGCCACACTGGCTGCCCTGGTGGCCGGTGCACTCCAGATTCCGGTGACTACAGGCACCACTGGTCCCGGAGATGTTGTGGCTGAGGTGCTAGTTCGGGACGTAGGAGACGGACGGGGTGGGGGAGGTGTGGGAAAGAGGTCAAGGTTGGACAGGAAAAGTTTTTGGGACACACTGGGACGGGTAGCTGGAGGGGGTTTGGGAGTGGAGGAAGAGGTGATGGTTGTAGGAGGTGTATGTTTGCTGACTTTGGGTGAAGGTGCATGCGCTGGAGGCTGTTGTGAGGTGGATGGCTGTTGGGTGGGTGTGTGCCTGCGTTTGTATATCTTGGGAGGGGCCGTCACAGACACACTGGGAGAGGACACAGGGGACGTGTGAATGGTAGTGGGGGTGGTGACTGCACATGAGCGGGGTGTGGTGGTGGGTGTGCTGGAGAGGGACGTAGTGGCTGTAGAGGTAGTGCATGCAGGTGTGAGTGTAGACGAGACTGGGAGGGAGGAGGGAGACGACGAGGAGGGGGACACAGTGGAGGCAGTGGATGTTGGTGTGTCTGCATGTTTGTGATGCTTGCGTGAGTGCCTGTGGGATGTTGTGGTGCTTATGTTTGCCTGAGCTTCCCTTGTGTGTTGAGGTGTGTGCATGCTGGTCTGTAGGTGTGCTTGGGATAGGCGGAGGTTCAGGGGATTGGGTCTAGGTGGAGGAAGTTGGAGGGGGGAGGCTAGACACAGGGACAATGGCTGCCATCAGTGTTGAGGCCAGAGTCTGAAAAGCTCGCTGAAGGGCAGCCTGACCAGAATGAATGCCCTCCAGGAATGCATTTGTTTGTTGCAACTGCCTTTCTACACCCTGGATGGCATTCAAAATGGTAGACTGCCCAACAGTGAGGGACCTGAGGAGGTCAATGGCCTCCTCACTGAGGGCAGAAGGGGTGACTGCGGCAGGGCCAGAGGTGCCTGGGTCAAAGGTGATGCCCACCCTCCCGGGTGAGCGGGCACGGGGCAAAGGCTGAGGGGCTGCTGGGAGGGCAGTGCTGAAAGGGGGGGTGGCGGCTGTACCTGTAGATGGGGGTGGCACAGATGTTGCCGCCACCACAAGGGAGCTCCCATCAGAGGACGAGTCCGTCTCACTGGTGTCAGCTCCTGTCCCCGCCTTGGAGCTCCCCTCGCCCTCCGTCCCACTGGTGAAGTCCGAGTGCGTAGTGTGGCCCTCCATGGCCATGTGGGATGCAGCCCCCTGGTGCTCCGGTGCCACTGCTCTTCTGCCTGATGATGCTAATGCACACAAGAACAGGGAGACCACAAAAAGGGTGGGGGAACGACAGAAGCAAGACATGTTGAGTGCATGCATTACCGCTACCGTTAGTGGACATGACAGACACAGAAGCCACCTGCACTACGCCGCGCTCTTGGGCTCCACTGTTCAATTGCTTGGAAATGGCCTACAAGGCTATGGACGACATCTGCACACACAGATGACACAGGGGCATGACTCGGTGTACTTGGCACTCTACAGAGGTGAGGTGGGTGCCACTTGGCCTGCCTTACGGAGGGGCCTTGCCTACGGAACTCTCCCTGGCCTAGGGAAACCCACAGCCCACCTCCCCCACCCAGACACCTCCACTGCGCGCAAAGTCAGCAGAATGAGAGTGTACTCACCCCCTTGTGGCTGCTGTGATGCCCTCAAGCGCCCATCCAACTCCGGGTAGGCCACCACCAGGATCCTGAACATCAGGGGGGTCTTGGTGCGACGGGCACCCCTCCCACGTTGGGAGGCCATCCCCAGTTGAGCCTCCACCGTCTTCTTGCTCCAGCTGTGAATGTCCGCCCATCTTTTCCGGCAGTGGGTGCTCCGTCTGTGGTAGACCCCCAGGGTCCGGACGTCCTTGGCGATGGCACGCCAAATATCTTTTTTCGGGTGGGCGCTGACCTACATGAAATGTACAGGGGGAAGAGTAAGTAATTACCAACTGCACTGTCAATCTGTTTGGCCCATCCCTACCCTTGCCATGTGGCACATGCATTCACCGTCTTTCATGCACGCAGCACTCTCCACCCTTCCTTCTTACATCCAGCCCTCTCCACACAGGCATAGCCCATACAACATGCTCCCTGTGTACTTACCTGTTTGTCTGGAGGACCGTAGAGTAGCGTGCACTGGGGGAGGACCCCATCCACGAGTTTCTCCAACTCCTCCGATGTGAATGCAGGGACCCTTTCCCCAGACACTCAAGCCATTGCCTCTTCCAGGCCGAGATTACAGCAGCACTTGCAGTGTAGGTCCTCTCCTGTCGAAGATCAGGTATCGAGTGACTGAACAGATAGAAAATGGCAGTCAGGTCCGCAGCGGTGCGTATCGTCACCGCCGGCGTACATCGTCATTGGCTCCTGGGACCCATAGGGTCCAATGTTAACCAATGCAGCATTGCACTGCGGTCTTCGACCGCCTACCGCGACGGTGTACAACGCCAGCACAGTTACCTCACATCCCATTGTCCCACTTTAGAGGTCAGGCAGCCGCCATTTCAGGGGCCCACATGGCTTCATTTTCAACTGCGTCACACATACCTAGGCCTAGACTCAACACACATACAGGTAACCTTATGTGTATGAATGGTGTTCTGGGTAAACTGTGGGTACGTGCCTCTGAGTTGTTTGACTCTGTGCTCGCTGTTGTCCTTCATAGGCACCATCCGCTGGGACATGTGAGGAGATGGCAGCATCCTCCGGTGTACCGACAGTTGGTGGACCTGTTGACAATGGAGGAGCGACATGTGATTATCACATACAGGCTTGACCGTGCCACAATCCAGGAACTGTGTACCCAGTTGGAGCCAGACCTGATGTCAGCAATCCACCATCCCACAGGAATCCCCCCTCAAGTGCAGGTGCTGTCAGTGCTCCATTTCCTTGCAAGTGGGTCTTTTCAAACAACAGTGGCCATAGCATCAGGGATGTCCCAGCCTATGTTTTCCAACGTATTGTCCAGAGTGTTGTCTGCCCTTCTGAAATGCATGCGGAGCTACATTGTTTTCCATCAGGTGGAGGATTTGCCTACAGTGAAAGGTGATTTCTATGCCCTGGGACACATCCTCAACATCATAGGTGCCATTGATGGGACACATGTGGCTTTGCCCCCCCCCCCACATGAGTGAACAGGTGTACAGAAACTGGAAGAGTTATCATTCAATGAATGTACAGATGGTATGTTCGGCAGACAGGTACATCTCCCATGTGAATGCCTTGTTCCCTCGCTCAGTGCATGACGCCTACATCCTGCGGAATAGCAGCATCCCTTATGTGATGGGTCAACTCCAGAGGCACTGTGTGTGGCTATTAGGTGAGCACCTGGAAGCAAGGCAGTGGGAATGGTTGTCTGGGTCTGGGGATATCCCTCCAGGTTAGTGCGTGCCTAACAGTTGTCCCTCGCCATTTGCAGGTGACTCTGGTTACCCCAACCTGTCATGGCTACTGACCCCAGTGAGGAATCCCAGGACAAGGGCAGAGGAACGCTACAATGAGGCCCATGGGTGAACTAGGAGGGTGATCGAGCTGACCTTCGGCCTCCTGAAGGCCAGGTTCCAGTGCCTCCATATGACAGGTGGATCCCTATTCTACTCACCAAAGAAGGTGTGCCAGATCATCGTGGCCTGCTGTATGCTTCACAACTTGGCTTTGCAACGACAGGTGCCATTTCTGCAGGAGGATGGTCCAGATGGCAGTGTTGTGGCAGCTGTGGAGCCTGTGGACAGTGAAGACGAGGAAGCAGAGGAAGAAGACATGAACAACAGGGACTCAGTGATCCAGCAATATTTCCAGTGAGACACAGGTAAGAGTACAGACCTGCCTACTACATGTACTTTAACACTACTACCTCTCTACTGTCTGTCGTTTTCACCCAGTGTATGGTCACTGAGTTGTCACTTTCCCTTACGATTTCACATATGTGGGTCCCACTGTGTGACATCTGCTTAGATTCCTCATGGACTAGAGCTGTGTGACATAGGTATGTTGACATTACAATTGAAAGAGCATTTTGTCACTGTAATTTCTAATATACTATTTCGAAATCACAAACAGACTCCATATTGTTTTGTGCTTTAAGTGTGTTTATTTAAGTGCTCAATATTGGAAGGGGTAGTGAAATGGTGAGGGGTGATGGCGGAGGAATGTCCATGGCAGAGTCCAGTCTATTAGTCTCACAGGTGCATTGCCCATATGGGCATAGGAAGTGGAGCTGGGGCAGTTTAAGTATGGACACAGTGACAAAGTGGGACAGTAGGATGACAATCAGGGTGGTCTCATTTCTTGGCGGGGGTCTTGGCATTGTGCTCTGTCTTGTTCCTGGATCTCAGGGACTGTTTGCGGGGTGGTTCTCCGTCTGCAGGGGTGGGGTGCTGGTGTGGTGGTCCTGTGGCGGTGCCTCCTGTCCACTAGCGCTGGCGGAGGTGGTGGGCAGTTCATCGTCCATGCTAGTGTCAGGGGCCCCTTGTAGTGCCACAGTGTCCCTCCTGGTGTTCACCAGTTCCTTCAGCACCCCTACGATGGTGCCAAGGGTGGAGCTGATGGTTCTGAGTTCCTCCCTGAAGCCCAAATACTGTTCCTCCTGCAGGCGCTGGGTCTCCTGAAACTTGGCCCATACCGTTGCCATCGTCTCCTGGGAGTGGTGGTAGGCTTCCATGATGGAGGAAAGGGCCTTGTGGAGAGTGGATTCCCCTGGCCTGTCCGCCCCCTGTCACACAGCAGCCCTCCCAGTTCCCCTGTGTTCCTGGGCCTCCGTCCCCTGGACCGTGTGCCCACTGCCACTGCCCCCAGGTCCCTGTTGTTGTTGGGGTGGTGGGTTAGCCTGGGGGGCCTGTAGTGGTGGACACACAGCTGACTGACGTGTCCTGGGGACGAAGGTGTGGGCCCGCTGGGTGGGTGCTGTGCTGGTGTTTCCAGAGGGGGGATGGTCTGTGGTGGCATGTGACTGGGTGAGGGGAACCGACTGTCCAGAGGTCCCAGATGGGCCAGGCTGGTCGTTTAGATCCAGTTGGACAGAGCTGCTGTCATCACTGTGGGCCTCTTCTGTTGGTGGTGTGGACATGTGTGGACCCTCCTGTCCGGTGACGTTGGGTAGGGGTCCTGCAGGGGTATAAAAGGATGGTTATTACATCTGTGTGTGGCATGGTGTGCAATGGGTGGGTGACCATGTACCCCAGTGCTTGCATTCCTGTGTGGTACCTTGTGTGATGATGGTTTAGGGGGTTGTATGGGTATGTGCAGTGGGCATGCTTTTGTGATGGGTGTCCATGCTTTGTTGTTGCATGCAGGGCTTGGTGTTGGGATGGGTGGTTTGTGATGTTGGGACATATGTGAGGAGTTGGAGTGCTGGGGGTGGGGGTATGTGCTGGCATGCAGGTAGGGTGGGGGATGTAATAGTTAAGATTTGACTTACCAGAGTCCATTCCTCCACCTACTCCTGCGAGGCCCTCAGGATGCAGAATCGGCAAGATCTGCTCCTCCCATGTTGTTAGTTGTGGGTGAGGAGGTGGGGGTCCACAGCCAGTCCGCTGAACCGCCAGGTGGTGTCTTGAGACCACGGAATGCACCTTCCCCCGTAGGTCATTCCACCTCTTCCTGATGTCCTCCCAATTTCTTGGGTGCTGTCCCACTGCGTTGACCCTGTCCACTATTCTTCGCCATAGCTCCATCTTCCTTGCAATGGAGGTGTGCTGCACCTGTGATCTGAATAGCTGTGGCTCTACCCGGACGATTTCCTCCACCATGACCCTGAGCTCCTCCTCTGAGAACCTGGGGTGTCTTTGCTGTGCCATGGGGTGGTGTAGGTGATGTGTGGGGTGGAGTGTGTGGTGATAAGTGTGCTGATATGTCGTAGGGTGTTGTGTGAGGTGCGTGGAAGTTCTGTGAGTGATGGAGTTGTGTGCCCGTGGATGCTGTTGTTCTTGCTGGTGCTATCTCTCTCTGGCCTTCTTTCATAATTTTTGGTAGTAGGGGTTTGTGGGTGATGTGGATATGTGTTTTATATTGTAATGGGTGTGTGGGAGTGGTGTGTGTATGTGTATCAGGTGTGTGTATTTTGAATTGTCCAATGTGCCTGTGTTTTGTGAAAGTGTGTGTATTTTGAGCGTGGCGGTGTGTACCGCCAATGGAATACCGCGGTTGAAAGACCACCGCGTGGATTCATGTGTCGTGATAGTGTGGGTGTATTTCTGTTGGCATGACGGTGGAGGTTTTGTTTTCGCCAGTTTATCACTGACCTTTGGTGTGGCGGACTTGTGTGGGTGTCTAGATTTTGGCAGATTCCGAACTGTGGGTCATAATAGCTGTGGCGGTATTCCGCGGCCGCGGCGTTGTGTTGGCGGTCTTCTGCACAGTGGTAAGCGGCTTTTACAGCCAATGTTGTAATGAGGGCCTGTGTCAGCTAGTAGGAATGGGCTGACTGACCGGACAGACCTTGAGGGTGGGGAAGGACGAAACTGTGGCCCGGACAAACTCCAAGAGATCAGAGCACGCCGGACATTCTCTGCGATCTCCACAGAGGCACTGAGTAACCCTGTTCCAAATCCTTGACTCCTCTTTTCTGGTTTTCTTCCGCATGATGTGACTCCCTTGAAGACACCCTTAAAGACTCCCTTGGAGGCCCCTTAAGGGGCTCTATATCAGGAGTTGTACTAGAGGGGGCTACTCCGTTTGTTTCCTGAAGTGGAGTTTTCTCTTTTCTCCAGAAGGTAAACTAATTGCTTCTGCATCTGGCCCTTCAGCAAGACTACAGGATTTGCTTTGGTCCAAAGGGATTGGATTTAGTTATAAGCATGATCTTCCTAGGAGCAGACCTGAACGCAGCTTCTTCATGGTCATTCTTGAGTTTACTTCCTCTGAAAAGCACGAAAAGGAATAACACGGATGCCTTGCAACTCGGACGAAACAAACAAGGTAATTCACCCCCAGCCACCAGCCTCTTTACCAACGGGCCCAGGCCTCCGGAAAAGTCTCCTGGGCCCTGTTTTGAGCCCCTACGGGCACTGCTGAAACTGTGTGTCTCTGGCCCCTGCTCAATCACTGACCGTCAAGGGCCTTTCCAACACTTTAGTCCAGGCAACTCCTTGTTTGTGACTCCCGGTCTTTTAGACCCCAACTCCTGAGATGCTGCTCATTTGCAGCCGCAAATCACCACCCCAGATGCCGGCCGCGCCTCAGCCCCTAGCTCTGCTCTTTTTACAAGCCACTGGGAAAGACACTGCAACTGCTCACTGTCACGACTCCCCCGACTCCACGGGCCCCACAGGCTCCTCACTTGCGTTTCTGGGCCATTGACATTACTGCAACCGCCTCCCTCTGCCTCACTCCAGCTTCGTTGCGGTACCTCACGATACCCTGGGCCTCACAGGGAAGGCCTCCATTTCGGTTTTCCCAGCACAACACAACACGGGGCACACGAGCCGCACCTCCGCCTCGGCCTCTGCACAGCGAATTCGGGTATTCGGGGAGCTCTGCTCTCAGTACCCTGGGCCTTGCAGGGAAGGCCTCTACTTCGGCCTTCCTGGCACAACACAACGCGGGGCGAATGAGCCGCACCTCCGCCTTGGTCCGGCGAAGCAGGGATTCAGGGAGCTCTGCTCTCAGTGTCCCCGTCCGCGCCCGCTGGTGCTCACAGGGGACTGTTTCTAGATCGGAGTGCGATTTCCAGTTCCGGCTCAGGGGGCACAGCGTCTCCACAGAATCCATTTGCTTATCCTGGAAAGCATACTCTAAAAGCACTCTCCGTTGGGTCACGGTCACCGGATATGCATACAGGTAGATAGGTAATTTGGTCATTTTCTTCCAATCGGGTATCTCTAATGTCAGGACTCGGTTTGTGCACAAGTCAGTTACTTCAAGACAATCAAGCTCAACTTCTTCCTCTTTTTAAATTTCAGCATTTTCACTTAGAAGTAAGGTTGCTGGGTTCAGCACTGCATATCTTTTCAATGATCCATTTGGTGACCCTAGAATACTCGTTTCATATCTGGTCAACCTCTCACCAGTCAAATATTGGGTTTTTGTCCTTGTAAGTAGAATCTCAATAGAGTGAGGGACCATTATAGTCAGGGGATGTCCCATCACAATGCCTTCACACTGTGTAAGGCTCTGATCAAATGCTGCAACTGCGTGCAAACAACCTGGTAAGACTGCTGCAACTGGGTCCAAAGTAGCAGAAAAAATATGCTACTGGGCGGTTTATATCTCCATGGACCTGTGACAAGAGAGACAAAGAACATGCATCACATGCTCATGACAAAACAATGTGAAAGTTTTTGTGTGATCAGCTATACCCTACGCTAGAGCCCTGCACAGACTCTCTCTCAATTCAGTGAACGCTTTCATTTCATCGTGGTCTAACACTGTGGGACCAATGACTTCCTTATGAGTCAGCTTCTGCAAAGGTCTTGAGATGACTGAAAAATGTGGAATCCATTGGCGACAATAGCCTACCATCCCCCAAAACATCCTCACATCTCTCTGTGTAGTCCGGAGATTTGTCTGCAATATGGTTGTAATCCTATCCCTGGATATCTTTCTTGAACCCTTCTCAATCTGGTGACCGAAATATTTCACTACTTTCTGACAGTACTGCAATTTAAGCGGAGACACTTTGTGAACATTCTTTCCCAAATGGTTCAACAGGGCAATCGTATCAAACTTGCACTCGTCCCTTGTTTTGGACATAGGGCCTGATTCAGACCCTGGCGGCCGGTGACCGCCAGGGTCACCGGCCACGGGAGCACCGCCGACAGAACGGCGGTGCTCCAAAGGGCATTCTGACCGCGGCGGTTCTGCCGCGGCCAGAAAGGGTAAACCGGCGGTCTCCCGCCGGTTTACCGCTGCCCTTGGAATCCCCCATGGCGGCGCAGCTTGCTGCGCCGCCATGGGGGATTCTGACACCCCCTACCGCCATCCTGTTCCTGGCGGTTCGCCCGCCAGGAACAGGATGGCGGTAGGGGGTGCCGCGGGGCCCCTGGGGGCCCCTGCCGTGCCCATGCCAATGGCATGGGCACGGCAGGGGCCCCCGTAAGAGGGCCCCACTGTGTATTTCAGTGTCTGCCTAGCAGACACTGAAATACGTGACGGGTGCAAACTGCACCCGTCGCACATGCCCACTCCGCCGGCTCCATTCGGAGCCGGCTTCCTCGTGGGGAGGGGTTTCCCGCTGGGCTGGCGGGCGGCCTTCTGGCGGTCGCCCGCCAGCCCAGCGGGAAAGCCAGAATGGCCTCCGCGGTCTTTCGACCACGGAGCGGCCATATGGCGGTTCCCTCCAGGCGGGCGGCGACCGCCGCCCGCCGGGGTCAAAATGACCCCCATAATCAGAAAGTCATCAATATAGTGCACCAAGGTTGATTGGAAAGGCAATTCCAACTACTCCAAATTCTTTTTCAAGATCTGATTGAATATGGAAGGTGACTCTGAAAACCTTTGAGGAATTCTACACCAGCAATTAACTCAATCCAGGAATTTGAAACAAAAGAGAAGATGTACAGAAAAGAAGGCTTGTGACAAATTGATGACAGTGAACCACTCAGCATCACATGGAATCTGGAAAATTATCACAGCTGGATTTGGCACCACAGGACAACACCTGACCACAATCTCATTTATTTTTCTCAAATCCTGAACAATTCGAACCTTCCCACAGGGCTTTTTCAACTCCATTATTGGTGAATTACATAGACTGCTCAATACTTCTTTCAGAACCCCTTGCTTTACAAAGTCTGCAATTATCTGGGTTACTTTCATAAGGACATCTTGTGGCATGTGGTACTGTGGAAGTTGAGGAAAAACTTAATTTGGCTTCACAGTTACTTTGAGTGGCTCAACTTTATCAATCCTACTTCTTTTCCTGTCAGATCCCAGACTTTCTCCTTAACCATTCCTTGCAAATCAGGAAGAAGCTCTTTCACTGTGAACATTGGGAAAAATTCAATCAAAGGGTACTCCTCATTTGTAGTTTCATACAATTTTATTTCTGGGGCTTGGTCTTCTTCATCATCTCTATTTGTCTGAATCTCAATTCCATCATTTGAAAAAGTAATCAAACATCTCGTTTTGCACAGCAAGTCTCTTCCCAGTAGGGATACCGGACTTGAATTGTAAACTACAAATTTGGGCAATCTCTGAATATTGCCAATCTCAACTTGAACTGGATCTGTAATCAGGTTTGTCAAATACTAATTTGCTACTCCCACAACCTGGACTGTTCTTCCTGAAAGGGGCAAATTTGGAACATCTGCACTTCTCACTGTAGAGTGTGTAACTCCTGTGTCAACCAAGAATGAAACCTTGTGACTCATAACCTTTCCCTTCACATAGGGTCCTCTTTGATCTACTTCTAGGGAGGTTCCAAGCACACACAGCTCCTCATCTGAACTGTCACTCATCCACTCATCATGTATTCCATTCTAACTGTATAACGGGAATTGGTGCACTGTGCTACTACTTTTGTTATGCCTCTGACCTGTGACTTGTTGAGAAAACATCATCTGTTGCTGCTCCATCAGGGCTTGAGGTATTTGAATTTGCTGTCTAGGTACCATAGGAACCTGCTGTTGCATCGGCTGCCACTATTACATTTGTGCACGGGGCATTTGCACCTGCTGCATGGGCTGAACTGTTGCACTTGACTCACATTATTCTGAAAATTTGGATTTGGACCTCTCACTCTCGGTCCTCTCACATTCTGGAATGAATTGATGTCATTACTCTGCTGAACGACATCCTCCTGCACCATCAGTGGGCACTCCTGTTTCCAATATCCAATGGCTCCGCAAATGTCACATGACAATAACTTCTTTATTCCCTGCACATCATTCTGACCACTACAGTATTCAAGTCAGGACCACGATTCATATTGCCTCCAAGACCTCTACCTCTCATTTATGGCGGAAACATCATGTTTCCCAGCTGCTGCTGCGGCAACTGCTGTGAAAAATTCCCTTGCACTCCTGTTAGAGCTGCTTTAATCTGCATCGCCTTCTCTTTCAACATTTTCTGCTTCAGCTCAATCTCATCACTTCAGTATTTTGCATACTGCAACTCCTCATCAATCGGCTTTGCTTGCCAGCAAATCAAATGACTCAATCATCTGGCTAATTTCAGGTCTCAATCCTTCCACAAATCGGAACACAAAATTAAGCATGTCTTTCGCCTCAATTGTTTCTGTACTGATGAAATGCTTGAATGCCTGCAACAATCTCTCATAGTACGCATGTATCGACTCCTTTGCTTCCTGAGCTGTCCTGTCAATCCTCTTCCAATCAATTTTCTTGGGCAAAATTCTCGTTTTCAAAAACGTAATCACCTTATAAAAATATTTCATTACCTCTGGAGACAGTGCACCTGTATTCTTCTCTGTCTCCGGTTCACTTGTTGGCCAATCTACACTCCTCTTACACTCAATCCACAGATCAGTTGGAACCACTATCTCTAGTAATATGCTTAAGTCTTACCAAAAACACTTCACAAGTTCACAAACCTGTCTGTCTGCTGGTACCACTCTACTGGTTTTTCTCTTTCTCTTTTTTGGGTTATCATTTGTAAATGACAGAATGTCACTTCTGCTCCATGGGGCATGAACACAATTCCCCCCTGGAATCTCTCTCATCGATAAAATATTTACTGGATCTTTATCCTGCTGCACATTTGCAGTCAGCTCCAAAGAATCCCTTTTTCTCTTGTCTCTTTTCTTTCCCCATCTTCCTTCCCATTTGTCTAATGCTCCCCAGGTCTGAGCACTCTGAAGCAATTCCTTAAGGTGTGCCTTCATTCCGGCAGATCTCATGTGTTCAAAATCCTTAGCCTCAAAATCTAATCTGTAACTCCTTTTCAAATGATTTGTTTTCTCTAGTTCTATGTTGTACTTCTCTGCCAAGTCTGCTAATTTGTGATGTACATTGCTCACCTCTCTTGTAATCTGCGGGCACTAATATCTCAATTCTGCCTCTGTGTAGGATTCTAACCTATTCACCCCCATAGTTCCCTTAATGAGTTTACCTGCTTCCATGCTTAGCCTAGTATAATTCAAATGCTCCTCTCCCTTAGTGGCTCTCTGTGGAGTATTCAGCTTGTCTAACCATTCAGTCTACTGCTAAGCTGTCAATCCTTGTGACGAAATGTTACATGCTTGGACTGGTGGTACCTGCTGAGCAACTGCATTCGGAGTCTGCGGTGTCAATAATTTCAAACTCTGGCTAACACTTGACCCTGCCATAGTATCTGGAAGCGTTACAAATGGACTAAGGTCTGGCAATGATCTTGATCCGTCAAAGGTGTGTCCCACAGAAGAGACTACTCGAACATTTTCATTATGTCTTCCCCTCATTATACTCTGGGACATTGCTCCCTGTTCACCTACAGTAGGTTTCGTCTGTGCAAATAAGGGTACGGCTGGACCAACTGTAATAGGTAGCGATATAGCATCTGGGGTTGTTCTGGCATTTATGCTCTGTGGGAGAGTAACTCCCATATTCTGATTCATCATCAGACTAAATCTAGGCATTACCTGCGGCAGCACTTGGGGCAATAAAATCGGAGTTGGTTCAGTTTGAACCAAGATCGGTCTAGGGAAGACCTGTTCTGTTGGCACTACTAAGTTCAAAGTCATATTCATAATGGGCACATCAGGATAAATTCCCTGAACCTGTGGCGGTTGAACCTGATTCTGCACTACAGGAGTGGTACACACATTAAGACACTTGCACCGCATTCTGTCAGGCTAGCATTAACCTGCACCAGACTCATTGTCTCATTAGCCTGTGTTGGGGCTGACGGATCAACACTGGTACTCGGACCACTCTCATGTACTATATATGGTGGTGGTTGATATCTCAATAACTGTGTAATAAACTCATCATAGTCCGATTCCTCCTCTTCGGTTGAAGACTTTCTAGCCTCCTTACTCTCGGACTGACTTTTGTTAGTTTTCCTAGTAGCTTTCCTTCCTTCCTTCTCATTGTCCTGCGTAATTGCTGGAAATAACTTAATCCCTTGAAAGTCTCCATCCTCGCAAACTTTCTGAACACAGTCCCATCTAGCCTCCACTAGAGTTTTCTCTGCCTTTCTCATCCTCCTTTTGCATTTCAGTTGCTCTCTGGCTACTAGCTCCCACATCGCTAATGCCTCAAACTTTGCTGGTCTCAGAAGGGGCTTAGATTCATTTAGCACAATCCGTAAATGCTCCAAAACCCTCAAATAGAACGTCCCATTTGTAAGAAACGCTAAGCTCCCGTCCTTTTCTGTCAATTTGCACCATTGCTTTAGCCAAAGGCATATGGCGCAACACCCTTCTCTTCAATTACAATGTAAGCTGGTGTCCCTTCTGGCAGTATAGCCTCGCCTACACTCATTGTAATATACGTATCTCCCCTTAGTGCACTTTTTAAAGCTTTGAAAAATGTCATCTTTCTGACCTTTTTTTTACTATTCAAAATCAAATCAGGAAGTGACTTTTAATTCCAAGATTCCTTTCACCCACGATCTCAGCCAATTGGCTCTCACGGACGGCTGCCAATCTGTGCGCGACCCTTCTCATTAACCGACCTATCCTAGCGCAGCTCCAATGACGTTACACTCACACGTACTGCGGCTGACAAAGTCTTGGGGCTTGTCTTCCTTCACTCCAATTCACACAAACTAATGCAAAAATTGCGAGCACTAATCAAAACCAAAAACCAAAACCAAATCTGCTGGTTTACTACAGGTAAGGTAATACACTCGCTTCAGAGACCTTACAGATTTTTTCACTGATGGCTGCATTTACAGCTACTCCTTCTTTCTCGGTCTCCCAGATTCGCAAGCAAAATTCGACTCGCAAATTTTACTCTCTACTGATCAATGGGTCTGTCGTGGTGCACATGTGACTCGCCAAATCTCAGTCAAAATTTTCTTTCACTCACTTTAATTCACACTCTGACTTATTTACCACGCCCGATCAACTTACTAAACCAGACAGATTGCAACATAAAACCAAGGCCCATATTTATACTTTTTGACGCAAAACTGCGCCAACGCAGTTTTGCGTCAAAAAAATTAGCGCCGGCTAACGCCATTCTGAAGCGCCATGCGGGCGCCGTATTTATTGAATGACGTTAGCCGGCGTTAGCCGCCGGCGCTGTCTGGTGTGCGTTAAAAAAACGACGTACACCAGGCAGCGCCGGCGTAGGGGGAAAATGGTGTATGGGCGTCCAGAAATGGTGCAAGTCAGGCTGAGGCAAAAAATTCGCCACAACCCGATTTGCGCCATTTTTTTACGACGCCCATCCCCCATTGAAATGACTCCTGTCTTAGCAAAGACAGGAGTCATGCCCCCTTGCCCAATGGCCATGCCCAGGGGACTTCTGTCCCCTGTGCATGGTCATTGGGCATAGTGGCATGTAGGGGTGCACAAATCAGACCCCCCTATCCCACAAAAAAAAAAAAAAAATACTTACCTGGACTTACCTTAATGTCCCTGGGGTGGGTCCCTCCATCCTTGGGTGTCCTCCTGGGGTGGGCAAGGGTGGCAGGGGGTGTCCCTGGGGGCTTGGGAGGGCACCTCTGGGCTCATTCTGAGCCCACAGGTCCCTTAACGCCTGCCCTGACCCAGGCGCTAAAATCCGGCGCAAATGCGGGTTTTTTAGTCCCGCCCACTCCCGGGCATCATTTTTGCCCGGGAGTATAAATACGACGCATATGCATCGCAGTCATTTTTTAAGACGGGAACGCCTACCTTGCATATCATTAACGCAAGGAAGGTGTTCACGCAAAAAAATGACGCTAACTCCATGAACTTTGGCGCTAGACGCGTCTAACGCCAAAGTATAAATATGGAGTTAGTTTTGCGTCGACGCAAATTCGGCGCAAACGGAGTATAAATATGCCCCCAAGTGTCTCATACACTTTTCAATATACTCCGGAGTCTTAGACCACGCAGGGTCCGTACATCAACAACCACGTGGACAATTTTTTAGCACAAAGCACCACACACATGTGAAGTTCGATGCCTTCCCAACTCTCACACTCCTTCTACAACTTCATTTGGAGTACGCAAACTCCCACAGACCTCACAATTCACCTGTGATTTGCATAAGCTGTGCAAGCGCAACCTACTTTATTCACACTGTCACTAGAACACTGAGAACATCGTCAAACAACCATTAGCAGGATCCAGGATCTGGGAAAGTCATTTCTGTACTTAAAGGAACATCTTCTCTTCAATTAGCGTCATTGAAAAATAAAATCCAAATCTCAATAATAATGAATTCTGCTACCACCTCTGGGACCTTCAATCCTGCTACTATCTCTGTTATGAGCTTTTCCGGAGATAAACCATTGCTTCCCTAGTCTCTGTTCAACTATTATTCTGTACTGGACATCTATGGCAAGCTCTAAAGGAATCTAACCATTACCTCTGCTACCATCTCTGTTAGCGCGTCTAACCTTAATAAGTAAATTTACAAGGGGACGCGAATAGGTCGATGAACCTCTTGACTCACAATTAAGATGTTCTTATCATAGCTCCAGTACATATTCAATAACCAATACACAATAGTCAATAATCATTAGCAATCAATAACATCAATAGTCAGTGGAGTCAGTAATTGTCACGCACTAAGACCTTTCAGTCATGAATAACCACACCTTTTAGTAAAAGTTAGAATATTTATTTCACTATATTAACAATGCTAAGTTCATGTAGATTTATCTAAAAATCAAATGAACCACAAACAAAAATATCATTGGCTGTCCAAAGTGGCAGAATAAATGTAATCAAATCAAAGCTTGAACTACAACACATTCTAAAGTTATGGTGCAAATCAATCACAAAGTCAACTGTGTCAATGTGATTATATACATGAAGTTCAGCAGAGAAATTCATCAAGCAATAGTCCCTGTTATCATAATTTATTAGTGAGGATCCTTAACTAACATCAGATTAGCACCAGCATGTTGGGCTTCATGCAAAACAATTTAGTAACACAAATTTGGAAAAACATCTAACTATGGCTCTATCAAAACAGTGCAGTTGGTACCTAGAAAGAAAAGCAAATATGCATAACAATCAACAATCTGTTACATTATACCTGTGCTCAGTGTGGATCAGGAAGCAGAGTCAGTCTTCGTCCTCAGGACATTGGTTGATCAGCAAGGCATCAGGATTCAGCATAAAAGTTCAGAAAATGCAAAGTCTCTAAGCATTAAAGTTAAGCACACCTTTTGTCAAGACGCATACGAAATATTGACCTTACGGCAAACAAGAAAATGAAACTATGACAAATGCAATGTGCTTAAGGCAAAATGCAAGTACAGAATGTCTGGCTAAAAATGCATCTTCTCTTCCCAGTGTAAACCTGTTAAGTCAAAACTGCTAAAACTACCCCCCAAATTTCTATTGGTCAGTTAATCGTATGTTCATAATTTGTCCAATAAAACTAAAATCCCAAATCTATAAATTCTAATATTACTCCGTTCACATGTCGGTGACTCGTTTGTCTTGTAATGTCCTCATCATCCGGCTTGTCAGGTAACAATATTGTGCAGCTTCTACTCTCGTCAGTATCTTCATTGTTCTTGTCCTAGGAAAGTCAGTCTCACACACATTACATATAAAATGTTGTATTAGCAGGAACATCATCCTCTAGCAGTAAGTTCTCATGAGAAAGCTTCCGTTATGAGCACATTTAGATAGGAATCACAGTTTACCTCTGTAGGACAGCCATTTTATTAAATGCTAAGAAATACAGCTTTTACATGAGGCCTGGCAAACTACGCCAAGACCCTCGCTAAGTTAAGGCCAATAATTAATAAAGCCAAAGATTAGTGCACAACCCTTAATATGACATATTACTACATTAGTCTAACATATATTCAACATTTCATAATATTAAATCATTGATTAGTACATTTCGTTAACATTGGTGGCCATTCTTCGTAATCACATTTTCAAATGCGTGCATTATTTTTTTGCGTTATTTTATTTTCTACACAAACTTATTATTCAGAATACATAAACAATCATTAATAATTTTTATTAAAACACCTGCACCAGCACTATGAAACACAGGCACCCAATGAGACAGGTTTCTTTTTTTCCCCACCATGGAGTTCAATGATTAAGAAATTGACTGAGAAATACCCGTTATCCTATGCCCTCAGTCTAAAAGAGGGACTCTCTAATTTCTGCGATGATTTAAAAAAAAATAGAGAAATAACACAATATTTGGGTAGTCGACACTTGGTTCATGATATTTTTTAGCATAAAAACTTCTGTTGTGAATATTCTGACATCTCCCTGCTAACTCTTTGTGATCTCAACTATACAATTGTATTGAACACCTTGCATTATTATCTAATTTTGAAGATAGACTGGTAAATCTGTGGCTCAGATTTTGAGGCTGGTAGAGGCTTTGAAGAGAGAATTCATGAGTATGGATGCACAGATATGTACATGCAAATGTGTTGGAAGATGCAAAGGCGGGTTCATGGGTTTAGGTGGTAGGCCTACGTATCGGAGGTTTATTGTATTGGGGGAGATGGATGTGTTTGCGCATGGGTAGGTGTACCGGGAAGGCATATTTAATTTTACTTTTACCTTGGTTTACCTGACCAATGAAGAAAAATAATTAGAGACTGCAAAGGCATAGAAGTCAACAATACATTTCAGTGGGAAAATATTTATAAAAGACAATTTCATAAAGTGGGGCATTATTAACTGTATTATTTCTCTGTAACACAGTTTTACAAAGAATAAAATCTGTAAATTTTAGTTGAAATAGCATTCTCTGAAAGGATTGACCAGGGACATGTCTGAATTTAGAACATTGTCAATAAGATCCCATTTTAGTTTTTAGGCAACATTTTCTGTCCTGCAATATTTAGCCTGGGTCTTCAATACTTATGAATACAATCTTCTAAAAGATTTCATGGTGAGCTTTGTTGACCACATTTTATCCTTTCGAAAGATCTGGGCTTTTTCTCAATTACCAAGTTTGTACCGATGTGAGAAAACCTCCCAATTTTAAATATTATGAATTGCTGTTTTTTCTTTTTATTTTACATCTATTCAGGAGAACTATTTTACCCGTGATGAATTGTAAAATGACTAAGCGTTGCAGACCTTTGTTCCTGCAGTTGTTAGTTATGTGTCTAATATCCTGTCCTGTAAGTTGCTTTTTAGGTCGAGCGCTCAAGCTCTCTGACGTGTTGTAACCTATCTGTGGGCTTTTAACCTCGCCCACTGCACACCCATCACTACTACTGATTCATGGGCTTGCCTTTCAAAAATCCTTTGTTATCATTGGTAAATGCTTTACGTTTGTCCCTCCTTGGGACAGTTTTGTTACTGCCTTGGCCATCGACCATGTTACATGGATAATTGCACATTTGCCAATAAGTTTGACTGCAAGCAAACTTCTTTCTCTTTATGTGTCTCTCCTTCACATTCACGTTCTTGGTGGCAGTGGCACTTTGAATTGGCTTGCTTATATCAACTGTTTTACTTTCCGTTTTCAATTTATGTGGCAAGAAAAGTCCAGTTAGAAATGTACAATGCTAATAGCTCTAACTCGAGCAAACGCGAGACCCATTGCATTGAAAATGCTTGTTATATGTAGTAGTCAATCAAAAGAACAGCAGAACTGAATAACTAAGGGCCAGATGTATGAAAACGTTTTGCACTCGCAAACGGTGCGAATCGGTAAATTCGGGCGTTTGCTAGTGCAAAACAGTGGTCTGCGATGCATGAAATGCATTCGCAGACCACAAATAAGAAATCGCTAAAATTGCGATTTCTTGCGTTGCGACCTGGAAATTGTGAGTCGCAATTTGCGATTCGCAAATTCCAGGTCGCAAGGCTATGCTGAAAAAAATCGCAAATTGCGATTTTTTCCAAAAATTGCATTTTGCACTTGCAAAATACCATGAAATGCAACCAGGTGGTAACCTGGTGCAAAATTAAAAAATGCAGTTAAACTGCATTCTTAAATTGAACATGTAAAGCACACATGCCGTTTTGATGTTGAAAACATTTTTTTTGGGGTGCAGGAGAGGGGGCCTAAGGACCCCCGCACCCTGGCCTTTTGCATTTCCTAAATTGTGATTTCTTGTTCAGAAATCGCAATTTTGGAAATGCAAAAAATTCGCAGCTATGGGCCAACAGGCCCATAGCTGCGAATGGGGCCGGTATCGCAATTTGCGATTCGGTAACAGCATTTTCGATTTTTAAGAAATCGCTATTACTGATTCGCAAATGTGATACATGGCCCTTTGCGAGTCGGTAATAGCGATTTCTTAAAAATAGCTATTACCGAATGGCAATGGGCCGTGATGATACATCTGGCCCTATATCTTTTCTGAGTGTTTTTATGATTAGTGTGAGTTTTCCTGTGGAAAATGTGTACCTAATATTTGTGCATTTTTGGTAATTGCAATATTCTTTTATACTTAAGATTTTTAACTGAATTTGGAATTATTTATTGATTGACTGACTGAAAGTCATTTGTGGCAGCCGGGGTGAGGAGGCCTTGCTACAAGTAATAAGATAAGTACAAGATAATGAAAAGTTCTATGAAGTAGCACTGCTGCTATTTGGACTCTCTTGTTTGACGAAGGTGGGTGATTGGTGGACAGTTATCAAGGAGGCAGCATGTGTCTGATTGCACTGTTAAGTGGTCAGGACAGGAAGAAAAATGTTGCCTTTGGGATGTGCTGATTCAGTGATATGTTGTGATTGCTATTGAGTAATTAGTGATCACCAGGCAGTGTCCTTTGTGGGGTTGTTATTTATCATAAGTGGCTTGACAAAAACATAATTCATTCGCTCTGCCAGTAACCATCCAAAAAGTAAAGTCTAACTCTCCCAAAATCAACCTGTTTGGTTTATAACCCTGACTGGCAATCCCAGCTGACACGGTGCACAATCACTTAGATTCACTCTCAAAACTGATCTCTCATTCAAGAGCATATCACAAAGAAATATTAGAAGCATGGTAACATGGTACTAGCAGTGTGTGAAATTTGACACATGAGATTTCAACTGGAGACTGATTTGAGGATACAATATATCCCACACAGCATTTATTGACCACTGCAGTATCCAATCAGGTACACAAAATTTCATAGTACATGAAGTGACATAGATTTTGCACATTTCGGGTAGCATGGAATTCCAGAATAATGTAATATTCCAGCCAGGAAAAAAGCTTTTGCACAGGCGTTCATGATGCAAACTCTTTATCATGAAGAAATCGACACCTGATCCTTGCTGAAAAAGGTATCAGATGAAATGTGTATGCATAAGACACCTAGCACCAAGATGCAAACCACCCAGGCTACCCTTGATGACATCCTTCATCCTGTAGCTCTTCCCAGCAGAGGGAATTAAAGAGGTTCTACCACATCACTGCAACTTCGAAGGAATTACACTGACTCCACATCTAAGCCTGCATCAATTCTGAAGATGAACTGCATCACATCCAAGGCCATCATGAACAACACTGCTACACACCTGGCCAATAAATCAGCTATTCCAGGTGGACAGTTCCTCTCCAGACAGCAACAACTTTGAAATCAACATTGAAAGAAAGAGTATATCAGAAACAGGTCTACTCCATCTTCACAGCCACAATCTAGAAGAACATACTAATAACATTAGAACTGCCTCATTCCTCCTGCAGACCAAAAAGGATCTGAAGGTTCTTCTCTTCATGGAACACTGAATAGCTACACAACAGGAAGTACAACAAATGAACAATTTGTTTAAATGTAAAACCATCATGAATAGTATCTCAGGTTCCTCATCTTTCTGAAGGCTTCCATTGCTCTTCTAGAGAGGTCTTCAATCTACAAACATTCATAGAAATTGGCATTCTTGTTTGTGATACTGAATTTTTGTACCTCAGTGCAGGCTTTCTGATTCCAGTTTCTCATCTGAGGTGAAGTTATACATTTGTAAGCCTGTCATGATTGTCGTAGCATAGCATTAGTTACTTGCTGGCCAACATAGCATTCAAAAATAAATACCATAATATCCCCACTGCAATTTATTTTTTGCTTTCTACATTGCTGCTAGTGTTACATTCTAGGAGAAAGGATACATTCTGAAAGTTTTGAACAGGTTGCTGTCACAGCCATAGAAGTAGGTGTTGATAATCTCTGCTCGCTATTCGAGGTAGGATGTGAAAGCAAACTAGTAGCATCCTCCGAGTGTGATGGAGAGTTTATAAAATGGTAAGATGTACAGTAAGGAGGTAATAGGAAATGGCAAGAGCCTCTAGCTACTTACATCCTCTCCAAATCATCCAAAGAAAGCAGCATCTATAAATTCACATCCATACAACCATTTATCCATTTACCTCTGCTGATGCATTCATCTATTTTTCAAACCACACCATTCATTGGTTTTCCTAGAGCCATCAGTCCATCCAGGCTTCCATCTAGTTAAAACTAGTTATTGTTTTATTCACCCATACCTTTAACTTCATCTTCTTGTCCACTTAGGCTCTCATTACGAGCCAGAGGGAACAGAATTACCTCAAAGAATTTTACTCACCTGATTCTAATCTAGTCTATGCCTCTATTCTACAGGTGTGAGAGAGCTTGAACCAATCAAATCTTGTAGTGATTCCACATGGTAAACTCAGACAAGACTTTGGCTGCAGAAGCAGCCAAGCCTCATTCCTTGATTTTTTTCTGACGGTGGTGTGTGTTGCTCTATTTTAAACTAAGAAGAACAATGCCAAAGAATGCAGCACTCTTAGGGACATATTTATACTTTTTGATGCAAAACTGCGCCGATGCAGTTTTGCAGCAAAAAGTTTAATGCCGGCCACCGCCATTTCTTAGCGCCACCCGGGTGCCAAATGTATACTTTGACGCTCCGTGGCGCAAACCACGGGTTAGAGTCATTTTTTTTTAACTCAAACCATTGCACCACGTCGTAAAGAAAAATTACGTCAACGCTACGAAAATTACTTTAATCTGGTTTACGACGTCGCAAACCAGATACGTGCCTTTTTTCGCTGAAATAGCATCAAAAAGCAGCGTAAACACAGCAAAATGTGCAAAGTAGCCCCAAAATGGATCCCAGAAGCCATGAGAGACCCCAAAAAGACTCCAACTGACCAGGAACCAGCCAGGAGGACCCAGACAAGACCCAGGAGAGGGAGAAGAAAAAAAGGAAGTGCCGGTTCAGTGCAGAGGAGCAGAAAATACTGGTGAAAGTGGTGACGGAACACCAGCATCAACTTTTTGTCACCTCTAAATTGCCATTTGGGAGGAGAGAGGCGATTTTGCAACAAATTGTCGATAAGATCAACAGTGTGGCAGAAGTACGGAGAACAGTCACTGAGTGCAAGAAATGCTGGCAAGACTGCAAGCAGAGGACCATGGAAAAGATGGCAAGGAATAGGAAAGTAGCTCTGCAGACTGGAAGTGGGAGTCCAGCACTGCAGGAGGCCCTGGACCACATGGAGGAGATGGTGGCAGCCATCATCCCAGAGGAGATCATACCAGGGATTCAAGGACAGGACAGCACAGACTACCAGAAAACCACACAGGGTAAGTTGCATGGGGGACAAAAATGCCTAAATGTTAACTGCATGCAGGGGGAGGTACACACCTACTACACAATGCATGTCAGCCATGATAATCAGGTAGTGAAAAGGGCAAAGGGGCATGGCACAGATGCATGGGCTGTGCAGGGGAAACCTGGGGCACAACACAACACTATACCAACAACCTTTGCATGGGGGTACTCTGCCATGCCAAGGCTGTTGGAAAGGCAAAGGCAGTCCAGGAGGGTAGGGTACAACGTAAAACTGGCCTGCTGTCACACGACAGCTGGTATTGTCGCAACATGAAGTAGGGCTCAATTTCCAGTCTCAGGCCATATCCGCAAGTGGTATTTACCATTGACAACAGTTGCCACTACCACCTGTGCTGTGTGTGGAGGTCAAGTAGCAAATGGCAGTTATGAACCCATGGATCAAACACACCCAAAATATACGGTTCAGGATGATGATGTTGCCAATCCCCTGTAATTACTAACAATGTGCAAATCCTGTCAAATGCATATGTCTATAGGTGCTATAAACATCAGGTATTTTTAGTAACATTATGAGGTACACAGCAGTAATGTCATACCCATGCTGCACATTTAGGGCCTACCCTGTGCCTGTGTTACAATAGCTGCAATGCCACCATGCAACATCTCAAGTGTCATAGTGCTAAGACAACAGCATTGAGGGGGAGGACATATGTGTCTAGCTAGTGAAACACACCCGCACAGTCAAAAGAGGAAATGGAACACTGCTATGACCATCAGTGCAATCCAATGTAGCACACATTCCCCAACATCAGCAGTACACACTACCAATGCTGACACCTTTATTGTGCAATGCCAATGCTATACATAGTGTATGCTAGGTCTCAGCAACATAAAGGTGGATGTGAAATATCTGAGACTGGATCAGATCCAGATTGTTAAGTGTGGTGCAAGTGCCATCAGACCACCCAAATCAGGTCTCAAATGATGACAGATTTAAAAACACATCCAAACTTCACAACACATTGGGAACCATAGTAACCTTGAGTGCGGGGTGCAATGGATGGCAGATGCATTGAGAAGTAGCTATGGTGTAGCTGCCAATGTGATTGCACATTAGGAAGTGTGAATAACCATGCCAATAATGGGATTCGGATGCAGAATGGACCACAAATGCAAATACTAAATTGACACTGTTTACCCATGCCAAGGCCCTGTTCCCCAAGCATATGACACATACTGTAAAGGAGTACCTAAATATTTATTTAACAGTAAAAAAGGATAATAAAACTAGGAGAAACACCTTAACTAACCTAACTGATCCTAACTACACATTACCCACAACTGGCCCTAACAACCCTAATCTAAACTTACATATCACATTTAACTAAACACTCTAAACATCAACCCCTACCACCCTTATATGAAGGGACACATGTAGGATAACATATACTAACCTAAACACATACTATCTTATCCTAAACAAATATATATTTTTTTGTATTTATTTTTTTATATTTTTATATATATATATATTTTTTTTATACACAAATACCCCAACATCATCCCCGACCCACCCACCCACCCACAAAAAACACATGTAATAATATAACCCCCTCCACCCTCAACCCACTTATACTAACTAAGCTGATAGCCTACTCTAACCTAAAACTAAGCCCCCTAAACCCATTAAAGATAAGAACCAGGAAAGAGGAGGGAGGGGAGGGAATCATGGCTGAGGGTCTAAGAGTCACAAATTTGCCCTCTGCAGGATCTTCCTTATACCCCCCAGTCTCCTGCTATTGCTGGACACCTCCTGCTGCAGCCTGTCCATCCTGCGCAACATCCGTTGTATGTCATCTCTCATAGACTGAAATTCGGCATTTTCTATCACTGCAGCTGAGGTTGTCTGTGTGCCACTAGAGAATGGCATTGCTGGTGCTGGTGCTGTGCTTGGAGGGGGAGGAGCAGGAGCTGCTGTCTGTGGCCCTGGAGCTGATGAGGTTGAAGGACCTGCAACAGTGGCTGTCATCCTTTGTGCGACTGTGGTCTGAGCGGTTGTGCTGGTGGCTGTTGTGGGCAAGGATGGCCCCCCTTGGGAAAAATGCCCTCCAGACCCCTGTGGCTCTCTCACGGTGATAATGCCATGCCATATTGCGGAACTCAGACTCCACATCTAGTATGTGGCAGTAACGCATCGCCTGCCTCTGGAATTCCCTGATCTCATGGGCATTCATGTTGGCAGCTGTACAAATAGAGAAAGTCAAACATTAGTGACATCATTGTGTGATACATCTACAGATGATTTTCTAACACTTCCTCAAAAGTAGCTGAAATAGTCCAAATCACTGTACAGATCATAGAATGTCCCTGAGGAATGACAGGCCAACACAGCCTACACATCTACTATCTAACAGCACAGCAATGCTCAAAAAGGGGTCTACCTACTGACATGATTTGTGCATCATTGTACTGCCATTAGTCACATAACACATGCTGCAAGTATTCCACATGTGACAGGCCAACTAATGACTATCTTCTGAATGACAATCAAGGCCCACAACATCTGTGATTTGTATATGGAATTTCCTCGACGGTATGCAGTTGCTAATCATGAGGGGGTATCCTAGGTTGGAACAAATGAATGTTGGAATTACATGTCTGTCTCCTACACTGGGATCCTCACACCTAGGTACACATATTTCATAACCCTAACCTTGTGCCTCAGGGGGTGATGGACATGCAACACATACTTTCAAACATAAAGGACAGCCAGGAAGCTTTGGACAGCTGTCCATGGGTTTAATCAGTCCACCACAGGTAAGGAGGGCGGCCAATTAGGATTGACTCAAACATTAGACAATCACATCCACATTTATGTTCCTAATTGCGGACAATTGTCAACATCATTTGATATCACTAATACCTTTCCAAAAACAAGCACATAGATGCAAGCACCCATCTGGGCTTGAGCTGCATGCACACCTATGACATTCTACTCAAGTGCCACATAAACGTAGCACGACATGTGGAGCTAGATGCTGCTAGGAAGTCAAACATACAGTCCTACATGTTCATTAGTTAACATGGAGGCTCAAGTCTGTGGGTAATACTTTGGCATCACTGGTCTGTGTGAATCAGGGTATGACTTGCTGACTAAATCATGAAAACGGGCACCTCCAAATTTATCATTGGCATAAATGTAGCAACAAATATCACCCTGTTCACCTGCCTATGCCTATAGCGCAGCACTAGAATCCCAAAATATGACTCTCAGGCACTGATTGTCCAACTCAAACATGGAACAAAATGTAAAACTCCAGTCAAGTCACATATCAGATCATGTGCCAGCACATCATACCTTGCAATGTGTCCAACACACAGTAGGCAATCACACAGCAGCTGCAAATACAACACAGAACTAACATATCAACACTTACTGGATATGTCTGGGTCCGCAAATTGACCCACTTCTCCAATTGTGTAGGGGGCTGGTCCACCTGTAAAACATGGAAGGATGAAATGTGCTCAATGTCTGCTCACTGTACAAAACTTGGAACAACAAATCACTGTGTGTGACATTTTATATGATAGAGCAGCACCTCAGGCATGTACACACCCCAACAGACATACTACTCAAACATGTATTGACCCTGTCACTCCAGTGAGTGATAGACACACCTATGCACACATGCACTGGCCTAACAATCATGTGGTGCCAAACATGATTACTCAATTTTGTGCAGAACGTTTTCTAGAGGGTACTCCATTTCTTCATTTGTTGTTATGCGAGACATGCAAAGTCACATTCCTGGTGCACTTCAATACCAGTCACTCAGGTATTGTGGCTTGTGCATCAAGGGACAATGAGTTACTGTGTGATGCTCATATGGGTTGAGTTTAGTTCAGGAATTATTGTGCTTTCTATGGGCCATTATATGTGTGCCTGTGTTGTATGCAGTGTACCCAGAGCCGTATATGACCCCCATGATACCATGATGGCAGGGATCCTGTGTGTTACTTGATGATAATGTTACGATAAACATGGATTGGTCATTTACCTAAATTTATCTAAATCAAAACAACCAAGAAATATTTGCTGACCATGTCTAATTTGATCATCCGGGACATAAAGCATGGGTACAGGTGTAGTCATTGCACCTGAAATGTGTTACTCAGGGCCCTGTGTACCTATATCAGGTATTGTAGACCACAGTTAGCCACATTCATTATCTTACATTTGCCAAGTTGGGTGATCAGTGGTTATACAACAAACTGACACTGTCCCCTAATTGAAATGTCCTACATCGGCAATCTTGATGTGGTAGGTCTCAATTTGTATGCACCTTGGGAATGGCAGCACTCACAGGTCTGCTGATCTTAGCATACACCCATGTCTGTGATAGCCTTCATACTGAGAACTTAACAATTGTACATATGCTGTACTAGATCAGCAGGGGTGTACCAAAGGTAAACTACCAAGCTATGTAGTCACTTTAAATGTATTATGGAAGCAGTAAGGGGTCCCTTGCACAACATCATGCAAATAAATAATTTGTGACCATGCATTCACAAAGTTCAGGGATCCAATTATGACCCATTAACTTACGAAAATAGCTTGGCTATAAAGTGACACAGATGGCAAATGCATCAGCTCTGTACCATCAATTGTACCCAAGACAAAATAAAACACACAGGAACAATTAACTTAGGGCCAGATCTTTTTTCTTATTTGTAGCATTTGCTTTATTTTTTTACACTACAGCTATGGAAAGCAGCATGAAACATTTAGATATTATCAAGTGTGCATTACTTTGGCATCCATAATTAATTTAAATGCTGCACAAACCAAGTCAAAATATCAGCCTAAGTTATTACCAGAGGTTAGGAAGATCTTTGTACATATGGTCATGAATACAGTTCAGACATGTATTCAAAATAATTGGGGACTACATTTGTTCCTTGCATTAGCATGTGAAATACATCTCATTCCTGGGACACTCACAGGCCATGAATAATACTTTTTTTTGTGCCGCCTTGCCATCATCTATTGACCTCAAAGCAGCACTAATTTACAAGATCAAGTTGTCTTTTGTAAGTTTGTGCAGCTTTTGCTTCAACAAATGACGGTAATGCTTAGCAAATATTGTATAAATCAGGGCCACTGTATGTTCAACTTGCATTCCATATGTCCACAAACATTGCATGTCACAAAATGTGCTACTGTCACTACAGAGCATTTTACTGTACACATTAGTCTGATTTGTACTCACCAACAGGGCCACCAGTCACCACACCCGGGTGGTCCAGCAGTTCTTGCTCTCTGGCCACAAGGTCAACCCCGTGATTTTTAAGTTGGTGGTCATTGCACTGGCTGTTGAACACTCTCTTTAGGTGGAACAGCACCTTGGACCACCTGAGCCTCCTCGCCTTGGTGTGATACCCCTGTATTACCCTGCCACCAGCCTCTAACATCAGGGAGAGGAAGTGGCACACCAGCCAAATGAAAGCCCCAAGCTCCTCCTCACCCATTCTTCCCAGACATTGCCTTCTCAACATCACAAAAATAATAAGGATAGGAAAGGGAAAACAGGGAAATACAGGGAAAGGAGGGATGAAAATGAACCTTAAAGAACCCACAAACAGCCCAACAATACCCCAAATAACAATACCCACTACACACTCCCAACAGTACAAAGACAATATTAGACACAAAAAATGACAAAAACACACTTACACTGATTTACAGAGACAATTACAAAGACAACAGATGACAATTGAAATGGCACACAGGAGACAAAAGCACAATTTTGACAGACACAACTCTCTACTCAGCCACACAGTCAAGAAGAAACACAGACTGCAAAGTGACAGTGAGAGTACACCCACTGTACCATTTCTGTAAACGGGATATCTTATTACATCACTTCCTCAAATGTGGTGTGTTTTTTTATGACACCTACGGGCTTTGCGTCAATATTTTTTTACGCATATGCTTAAAAATTCCCCCGCATTTAAGGATCAAAATATTTTTCATGGATAACCAATTTCATGGGGTGCAGTGTTGGAATTAACGCTAGGGACCAATCGATGTATAATGGCTGTGAGAGTCATTTTTTAATGCATATGCTGCATATTTTTACGCATATGTGTCTTTTTTAACGCTTTTGCGTCAAAATATCTGTCTTTAACTGTGTTTGTGTCATTTTTCTCATTTGTAACATACATACTACGACTGACGGCTCGCCCGTACCCCGAGGGGACAACCAACGGGACATCGGACGACCCGCTTTTACTATCTAATTTTAAGATGCCTACTTTGGAGGTTCTGTGTAAATTGCTCCGGGAATGCAAATCGGGCTCCCCTATGGATCCCTGCCCCCCGGCCATTCTCCAACTAGTACCAGAGTTAGTGGTTTCCAAGTTGGCTCCTATTTTTCAGGAAGTGCTAGCATCGGGTCTCTACCCAAGGGCTTGGAAAGAAGCTATTATCATTCCGCTGAAAAAGAAAGCAGCGGGTAAACCGGATGACTTAACGAACCTACGTCCTATAGCCCTTCTCCCCTACGCGGCAAAAATTTTGGAAAAACACCTAAATAAGGAACTGGTAGATTTCCTGTCAAGTTCTAAGGGCTTGGATAACTCGCAACACGGTTTCCGGAAAGCCCACAGCACTGAATCTGCTCTTATTGCATCATCCGATACCATACGTAGATTGGTGGATAAGGGGCAGGGGGCATTTCTGGTGCTATTGGACTTATCGGCAGCTTTTGACACTATTGCTCCTCATATCTTGCTAGACCGATTATATCAGACAGGCATTAGAGACCAGGCTCTCAAACTGATCGGATCTTTTTTATCTGATAGATGGGCCACAGTTAGCTGTGGCGATTTTAGGTCTCCTCCCTATCGTTTGCCGTGGGGGGTCCCCCAGGGCTCTTCTTTGAGCCCGACGCTGTTTAACGTGTATGTGGCTCCACTGGCGGAGCTGGTTCGTTCCTTTGGCTTCATTCCCACTTCCTATGCTGATGATACTCAAATCATCATCTCTATCGATAATGATCTTGAAGAAGTGGCTACTCGCTTCAATGCCTGTATGGTGGCAGTCAGTCACTGGATGAAGTCCAACTGGTTGAAACTCAACTGCGATAAAACCGAGATTTTGTGTTTCGGAATTGACAAGGTGCATTGGACTTCTAGTTGGTGGCCGGAAGAATGTGGGTCACTTCCTGTCCCGCGGTCCTACTCGAGAAACTTAGGAGTAGTATTTGATGAACAATTGTCATTTAAACCTCAGGTTAATCAGATAATTAAGTCCTGTGTGTGGACAATGAAGAAATTAAGAAAAATCCTCCCCTTTATTCCTCAGACCAGCAGAATTACTGTCGTTTTGGCCCTGGTCATTTCCAGATTGGATTATGGGAATGCGCTTTTACTAAACTTGAATAAAGACGCTTTGAATAGGCTTCAGTTGATGCAGAATATGGCTGCCAGGTTGCTGTTAAAATTACCTCGGGGGGCCTCTGTCAAGAGGGGCCTTAAAGATCTACACTGGCTCCCAATCATCCATCGGCTTTCTTTTAAGGCTCTCTGCATCACTCACAAAGCGGCTCATGGGATTGGGCCTGTAACGCTGACTACCAAGCTGAAATGGCATAAGCCTAATCGCGTGTTGCGTTCAGCTGGTGCCTATCAAATCCAAATAGCCCGCACTAGAAAAGTGAAATGGGGAGACAGAGCCTTTACCATCGCAGCTGCAACAATTTGGAACTCTCTTCCATTAAGCATAAGGCAAGAACATAATCATCTAACTTTCAGGAAACTGGTCAAAACTTGGCTGTTTTCTCAATAAGTTTGGGAGCGTCTTTGTTTAGCTCTTAATTGCCTCTCCCAGTTAGCGCTTCGATGCCCGAGGGCCGGAATGCACTTTAGAAATGCCCAATACAATACATGAAGGCTATAACTATACAAAGATAGACTGTTGTGTGTGTTCTAGTGTTTTGGCACATGTGGCAGACCACACTACTAGGGACCATAATACTAAGGTAATGCTTGGAAGATCAGCTTTTAGAATCGGAACTAAAGTCAGCTGGGAAGAGAAACTGAATCCAAACCTAGTTGGGTGGATTTGCAAATTGGAGAAATTCATTGGCATTGGTTGGGATTGGGTAGAAACTCAGCTCTGGGATGTGTATCTACACGCTTAGGCTTCATTTAAGCTCAAAGTAGGAAACAACATTGACACATGCCGACATGGGCCTTTCTTTGGTATTTCTGTAATCAGAGCTGGATGCTGCTGTTTTCTTGTTGCCAGGAACAAGTCTGAAAGTCTTGCTAAAGCTCTTTTAGCCTGCCCTGCTTCTGACCATGTTTGTGTGGAAACCCTAAGCCAGACAATGAAGCCCAGAGAGGTGGTGATAGCAAATAGAAGTCATCTTTCCCCCTCACTAGACACAACTGGAAAGTTTGATCAAGAAACTCCATCTACAGGGCAGGTGAAGTGAGTTGTGAATGTGAATAGTAAGCATACTCCCTTATTGCACCTGCTGTTATAGTTTGCATAACCCTGAAACTTCATTTTTGTACAGCAGCCCAGAGCTTGATTGGCTTGCATGCTAGCCGTATCAAAATATCCACCTTTTAAGGAATGACAAACAGTGACCATATACCAAAATATACGCCTATCTTTCTTGTTCCTTATTTGAACCCATGACTCAGAGACACTACACACTTCGTATTCCTCTTATTGACTACTGTTCAGTGTTTCAAAGATTGCCACTGATTCCAGAGCTGGACTGGGAACCAAAAAGCAGCACTAGCTAAAATGCTGAAACTGGCTTCGCTCCCTTCCCCCTCTTTCATTGATGTCTCTCCTATTGTCTCTCCTCTCTCTATTTCTGCTCTCTCGCCTAAAGCAGCCACTGTGACTGCTGTATTTACCTTGAGTGGTCTAGAGAAAGTAGCATGTGGTGTTAGAAGGCCAAGGAAGCCAACCATACATACAAAGTGATGCAATGCATGAACTGCACCACTTTGTAACCCTTTGCACTACGTAATGCATGCACCAGGCATAATGTTTTCAAAGGGGGCATTCCCCCATTAGGGGGGGCAAAAAACAGCCCAATTTTTTTTGCACTTTTAACGCCTGCTCAGAGCAGGCGTTATAAGGAGGCTTCCACTGCTTACAATGGGCCTTTGGGTGCTATGCTGGATTCGCATTAAAAAAAATTACGCTAATCTTGCAAAGCGTTGGACTAGCATAAAAAATGTTGATGCTAGTCCCTTAACTACCGCCATGATGCACAATATTTTAAATACGTATTTAAAAACGTCACACACATGATAGCGTTAGGGGGCGCTAAGGGGTGCAATGAAAGTGGCGCTGCACTGTGTGCAGCACCACTTTTCTGAAATATTCCCCTTTGTGTTTTGTGTAAGTTAAAAAACTATTATATAAGGGTGTTGTTTGTTTGCTTGGACATGCACCAGTATTTCTTTGTACTGTAATTTTTTTTTATTTTTTAAATCAACGTAGTGGGTGGTCTGGAGTTTAAATATGGGCCTAGTTTTCATTTATTTTGCATTCCATAGATTTTTTTTGCGCAGTTCAGTACCTTTTCTACATGTTTGCAACATTTGCAATATTATTTTACTATGTTGTCTACATTTCCAAAAGGCCATCTAGCCAGTAGGCCCAGTACTAGTAGTCATCAGTGCATGAAATAAGTGTTTCATTGGTGTATGTTTTGAAAAAATTCATTTAAGGGCAGGGATGGCATTAGATTAAATTACAAATGTTGGCTATTGTTTACATTTATTTTTTTGCAAAAAGTCCATATGTTGTATGGTAATTTTTGATGGCATAGGAGGATGTGTGTACTGCTGTTGTGAAATTGTTATTGTTGTGAAATTAATTTTTGTGTTTTGCATTGCTAAATTAATGTTAGTGTTTTCTTCAGTGTTACCACCATGCCTCCTTATGGCCAGTGTGTGTGTATGTGTGTGTGTGTTTGTCATCATCTACCATTTATCATTGTTCTCCATGCCATGGCGCCAGTGGCAATTTTCTGTTGTCTATGTCAATAGGCTTGCATGTGTTCTTTTTTTCTCCATGCCTTTTTGTTCACAGTTGTTGTTTGACCATGTGGCTGATGGCCATTTTGTGCGCCCACCCAGTGTGTCTTTTGCTACATGCTTGCATGTTTTCTTTGTTCTCCTTGCTCTTTGTTTTTGTTGTTTGATCATCCGGCTGACAGCCATTTTGTGCATCCAGCCAGTGTGCCTTTTCCATAAGCTTGCACGGATTGTTGTGATACCAGTATATACTGATATGCTTGGGGAACATTGTAGTTGATGCATACTAAAATAATACTATTCTGATAAACAATGCTTATGTTAGTTCCTTTCTTTTTTTTGCATTTTTTTGTGGCTCATTTGTTTTTTCCTCACAGTATTTTTTTTTTCTTGTCCTCCCATATAAACATTTTGCAATTATTGATTATGTGTTTAATTGAAGTTTATATTTTAATTTATTTTTATTGTTACTTTTTTTGGGGACGCGCCGGATACGTGAGGCAGCGGGGGCGGGACCAGAGCCACTTTATACTTGCTTTGCGCGCCCGCTTTGCGGGATGCGCTGGATTCGTGAGGCGGCAGGGGCGGGACCAAAGCCCTTCAAACTTTGTTTTGCGCGCCCGCTTCGCGGGATGAGCTGGATTAGTGAGGCGGCATGGGTGGGATCAGAGCCCCTTTAAACCTGCTTTGCGTGCCCACTTCACGGGATGCGTTGGATTTGTGAGGCGGCGGGGGCGGGACCAGAGCCCCTTTAAACTTGCTTTGCGCGCCTGCTTCGCGGGACACGCTGGATTCGTGAGGCGGCGGGGCGGGACCATAGCCCCTTTAAATTTGCTTTGCACGCCCACTTCACAGGACGCACTGGATTCGTGAGGCAGCAAGGGCGGGACCAGAGCCCACTCAAAATTTGGTTTTGTTCGCCCGCTTCGCGGGACGCGCTGGATTGGTGAGGCGGCAGGGGCGGGACCAGAGCCCCTTTAAACTTGCTTTGCGCGCCCGCTATGCGGGACGCACTGGATTTGTGAGGCGGCGGGGGCGGGACCAGAGCCTCTTTAAACTTGCTTTGCGAGCCCGCTTCACAGGACTCGCCCGGGCAAAGCCCGGGCCAAGGGGGGGCCCATCCTGCGCCCGTCAGCGCCTGGAAGAGGCTGGGCTGGGCCATATCTCTTTATTTTACGTCTTGGGGACCAGTGACCAGAACTTGATTCCACAGCAGCGAGGCCTGAGGAGTTGAAGCTTATTGCAGGTGAGGCGTAAATTAGCAGAGCTCTAGTTGCGGGGAACAGAGGAGCCAAGCAAGCATAAGTGAGAGTTTGATCAAGGAGCTTCTAGAAAAGCGAGAAAACGTGATTTTGTTTAAAAAAAAAAAAAAGATGGGTAGATGGAAAGGGGCGGTGTCCCAGGAAAAACTTGGTAACAACAAAACCTTAGACGGATTTCTCCTAAAAGCTGTTGGAGCTCTAGTGAAGGAAATAGAGATGGTTGAGCGTCGTTTAACTGCCCCCCTACTGTTGGCCACCAGCGCCCAACCATTATCCTTATCGCAAACTTCAATACAGCTTCCACAGTCACATGACCCACAGATGGCTCTGGTCACCCCACCCACCATCCCTTCCAGAAACATCCAGGAGCCCACCGTTGTGACTTTTGATGATGCCACTATAACATCTGAACCGGCATTGTTGACTTCAGGCCCCTCAAAGGGTGCGGTTACACCCAACCCAGAGTCTACTACAAAAGGGAAAAGAAAACGAGGTGAGGCTAATTTAAGGAACAAACGAGCTCGTATTTTGAGCTCCTCCAATCCTGGTCCTGCAGCTGGGACCAAAGATTATATACTAGCCCAAGAATGCACTATTGTTCGATCAGTATTTGACTATATAATAGAACATATAAAAGAAGAGTTCTCCGAGAGGCTTCACCCTATAGTAACCCGCTTACAAGCTATCGAGGAGAAACTGGGAGGCCTCATTAAGTCTCAGCTATTGATCACTCCTCCCCAAGCGGATTCTCAATCTCCCTGTCAATCTCTTCCTTCAAGTCAACCTGGCGTTAGTGTTAGCAGATTTTCTTCACTATTGGGTAAGGGCTCCATGCCTTCAAAGAACTGCCCGATCCCCTGTATCACTCAGAAGGGGATCCAACTGACAGGTTGGCCACTATTCCAAAAGTTAAGTGTTCTAAGGTATCCGCCTCCTCCTCGAGGGGATTCAGAGGAACAGTCCCTTGTATTGGCACAGCAATGGAAAATCACAAAGTTAATTTTTCTCAAGAACACCAACAAATAGGTCACCCGGAGAAGGCGCATACGGATGGTGGGAGTAGGCTGAGAATTTTACATCTTCCACCGGAATCTTATCCATATGTTCTTGTCATCACAAATGTTCCCAAACTTAAAACTAACAGCTCGGAATCCTTTATTGAACTGAAAAATAAGGTTATACATTGGTTACATACTAATGCCAGATTTGCATTTCATATGGTACCTTCAATATTAATGGTGAGGAGGGTGGGCTGGGTGGGTTCACTGAAGAAGCCCGGTACGGGGGATTGCATTGTCATTAATTTAGACTCACTTGCCCTTGTTCAGCAGCTTTCTCTAAATGCCTGTAAATCTAATCCTTTAGCAGGGGAAGTATCTCTGTGTAGACTTCAAGCTTTTTATCCCCAAGCAGTCATATCAGTCATTAGTGGGTCGCTATTAGCGCCCGGTGGCTCCTCCTGTTCTCAGTCGCAGCTTGCCCCCCAGTTAGGATGTAGATTTTCCTCATCCTCCCTTTCCGAAGTAGATTGACTCAAAGACAGTCCCACACAGAGCTCACCTAAGTTCTTGGGAATTAGCCACCTAGATAGAGACCACCTTATATCTAGAGCTATTGGATTACGGCGATTAGGAATAAGTAGCCCAGAGGATGAGCAGACTGTTAAGGCAGCAATTAGAGGTCTCACACCAATCTCTCCATCCACCCAGATAGAACCCTGTATTCTGGAAATTTGTCAGATTTCATCCCGTTGTGAAATGAATGGGATGATTGCCATCCCAGGAGTCAGTGAGGTGGGAGGAGTCCACGCGAGCAATCTAGTTTCGGAACCAATAGGACCCAATAATTGTGGGACTATTCCATCTGTCATGGTATCTGAGTTGAACACGACTGGCTCCGAATCTAGTGGTGTGAGAGATCCTTTGGGTGACAAAGTAGTGGGAAGTGCAAATGAGAGAAACCTAGCTATGACTGTAAGGGGCATCAAGCTTTCTCACGGCACTCCATCTATCAGAGTGCAATCCCCGGCCGAAGCACTGCAAGGTAGAGCAGATGTGTTAGACACAGTCCTCAGCTGGAATAATGCAGGGCTGGAGAATAAAATGCATATTCCTGAATGGGGCAAATTTATAGACGAACATAAGATATGTCTTTTTCAGGAAACATGGGCGTTGGAGCCCAAATACAGAATTGGTTTGAAAAGCTAGTGGGTCTCAGCGCTCAAGGTGTCCTCTGGGATACTCTCAGGTGGATTGCTCATATGGCTCAGCTGTTCCCTTAAGTGTCAGGTCGAAGTAATAGATATGGGTTGCCCTGATTTACAGGGCCTAATAGTTTCGACCCTTGAGGAGAAACCGCTCCTAATAATTAACATCTACAGTAGGAGTGTGGCAGTAACTATGAGTCCGATGTTTTGACTATTTTGGATAGTCTTCTTTCCAGTAAAACTCCTACTCACTACATCTTAATTGTAGGGGACTTTAATGTTACTTTTGAGCCCTATTCCTTGGCCCAAGAATTATATAAAGAAGAGGATGCCTATTGGGGCATCCCACAACTGGTGTCGAGCAAAAGACCGAGAATGAATAGAACAGCTTATCAAGTTGCTGATATCACACTCGCACATGGTCTTCGGGCCTGTAATGGCCGCTCTCGCTCTGACGTTAATCCCCATTTAACCTTTAGGCTTGGAGCCCAAAAGAGCCAGATCGATTACATTTTATTTGACATTTTGACTTTGGGGTCATATGGTCGAAATGAGGGTTATTGAACATGAGGAAAGCGACCATGAGCCTCTGATCCTATCGATCAGGGGTCTGTTACCTTTACTTGAAGCTCCTTACCCTAAGGCATATGAACAGCAGCTTGTTCTGACAAATAATAGACGTAATGTCAAATGGTAGTCTGTTAATACCACTTTATTCTATTACATCAATATAATAGTCTATTGTCTGATCAAATGGAGCACATGCTTTTGTATTCAGAGGAAGGCGATGGGCTTTTAGCAGTTCACAAAGAATTATTTAACTCCTTAAAGCAATTCTTCACTAAAGTGATTGTCAGTAAAAAAAGAAAGAAGTGCAGTGCAAGGTGGTTTAGCAACACATTCAGGGAAGCACAGCATAGGCTATTGAGAGTCCTGAGAGGGGGACATACAGAGCATATAAGACAAGCTAGGAAGGACTATGAGCAGGAACTTAGTAGGGCACGCAGGAGCTGGGAGGGGTCTAGATGAGCTGCCCCCCTGGAGTCCGCAAAAGTTAATGATACTTCTAGGTTCTGGAAACTGATTGCAGACGATAGTGGGGATCCCTGTTCTCAGCCTGGTACTTCTATCCTTCCCGCAGTGTGGGGCGAGCATTTCGGCTGATTATATTCAGGGCCAGCTGAAATTATTTCTAGGGGACTAGATGACATCATGATTTCTGGGGCCACCCCAATTAAATTCACCTTGGCAGTACCAAGGCTGCAATAGCCTTATTGAATTGGTGAAAGGTTCTGGGTCCCGATAAAATCCCAGTCGACCTTTATAAGTCAAGACCTGATAAATGGGCCCCTTATCTGAATCTGGTCTGTACTGCAGTTGTAGCAGGAGCTCCTGTCCCGCGCTCCTGGAAGGGAGCAGAGATAGTTCCTCTTTTTCAAAAAAGGTAGTCCCTGCGATCCTGCTAATTACCACCCAATATGTTTACTTGATAATTTCCAAAAAATCTTTGCGCAGCAAGTCCTGTTCCACCTTGAAGAATGGATTTCAGAGTCCGAAGCCATCTCTGATTTACAGGCAGGTTTTAGACCCGCAGTCAGTACCATCGATCAAGTTCTGAGGTTTCTAGCAATCAAATGGAAGACCGTGGAAGTAGGAGGGGGAAACTTGTATGTGGTTTTCATTGACCTTAGAGCCGCATTTGATCTGGTTCCCAGAAACCTGCTATGGCTGACATTATCTAACATGGGCGTTCCCAAAGGTCTCCTGAAACTTATTGTTCGACTGCACGAGAACACTTATGCACAAATTAGGAGCGGTAAGGATGGCGATCTAACAGACCCAGTTGCCATCAAAAGAGGAGTTAGGCAAGGCTGCATTCTAGCCCCTACCCTCTTCCTCTTATATATAAATAACTTCATCAAATACTTAGTAAATTGTATTAATGACTCGCCTAAGCTGGCAGGAAAGAAAGTGCCATGTTTGCTTTTTGCGGATGATACTATCCTGCTAGCCAAAACATCTATGGGAATCCAAAATTTGGTTAACCAATTCTGTGCATTCTGTAGAGATTATGGGCTGGACGTTAATGTTAAGAAAACAAAACGTATGATATACAGCACCCCGAAAAAGAGAATAAAGGCAAATATAGTAATGAACTCAGTCCTTTTGGAGAGTGTTTCGGAGTATGATTATCTGGGCATTAGGCTATCGGATTTGGGCAATTGGGATGCAGCTATTAGAAAAGGGGCACTCACTAGAAGTCAAAGAGGCGCAGCACTAGAACGAAGGGCAAGAGCTGCAGTGAGCCCCCCTCTAAATCCCATCTCTGAAATATATAAAGTCCAAGTCTGTGCTGCTGCCCTGTATGGAGCGGAACTCTGGGGATCCTACAGACAACTGGATATCCTACAAACCAAAGAAAATAACTTTCTCATACATATATCTAGGTTGGGGAAGGGCACACCGATGATATGCCTCAGAATAGACTTAGGTATAAATAGCATTAAAGATGAAGCGGGTCTGAGACCACTTTTATACTGGATCCAATTATGGAAAACGGTAGAACTGGAACCTTATAGGGCAGCAATCAAAGATCTTGTAATACCCCACCACGGATGGGAAAAAGTCAGTTGGTTGAGGGAGATTAAATCAGCTTGGGATAAGCTGGGTTTCCCCCACTATTGGAAGAACCCTGAGTTGATCCCTGCTAATGCCAGGCTGCTGGTTAAAGGGAGATATTGGGGGAAAGCCTATTACGAGTCCTTTCATTGTAACGGGACAGGCCGGTTGACAGCAGAGTTTTTGCTGGTCAAACACGAACCCCGGCCCGAGAATTTTTTGGATCTCCCTATACCCGCACGTGCCTGCGCTCTATTTCTGTAGCTTAGATATGGTACTCTATCAGTTAACAGTTTCATGGCTTGTTGGTCGACAAGCAGCCCCACATCTGACAAATGTATAAATTGCCACTCACGCAAGGAAACACCTAAGCATGTGTTTTTTTTTGTCCTTTATACAAGAGCCCTAGAGGGAAGTGGATTATCCCTCTGTGCAAGGTTCTGCTACTGCATGACGAGCTTGTGCCTATAGAATATGCAAATATGATTCATCTACGTTGGTAGTAAGCTCAGTCACCAAATATTTGTCAGCAGCCTGGTCCATTCGCCATAGGACTATTCTAGCCTCTGGTCTTTGAGTTGGATAGGGGTCCAGTAGCCAATGGTTGGGGATTTTAATCAGACCCATCTTTTTTTCCATAGCTATTAAAATATAAATATGAATGCTCATGCTGTCCTATTTTTTAATCAGTCTCAAAGATCCTAGGCTTTTTATTGTTGTTTGGTTTCTTATGTGATTTTTATCTTAATCTTGACATGGAATTTTGTATAATTAATGTGTGTATTTTAAAAACTCTGTTGTTTTTATATGCAGATGTATGGTCCTAGAATAATGGTGGATATCAGGTTATGAGTTCTGGAATGTTTATCTTATTTTTAAATGTCCCTAATTTTGGGTACCTTTTAACATTTGATTTATAGTATTGTAGCACATAGCACTTTATAAGTAATATGAATTACTTCTCATGAACGTTTTATTTGAGAAGTGTGTTTTAAAAGTGGACATATATGTACATTTAGTTCAATGTATACAGCATTTTATATCCTACATAGATAAGATTAGAAATATATCAGCTTATAAATTGGTTTTGTTTAACTGCATTGGCAAATGGTATCCATCATGGTGAGGAAGTAATAAGTCGGGAGGGCTTCCTGTCACTTGTTTTGTCTTTTGTCTATCAATTGTATTTGTTTCTGTGAAGGTTATGATTTTTATCCTTTTTATGTATGGTTGTTTTATTGCATCGAAATGGTCTAATTTTAGACCGAATAAATAATAAAGTAAAGTAAGTTAATTTTTTAATGTTAACATTTTAATTTCAATTTTTAATTTCTTTTTATTTTAATTTTTGATTTTCTTTTTTATTTCGATATCGTTTATTTTATAGTTCTTCTATTTTAATTCTAATGTTCATTTTTTTCAATTTTTGTTTCAGATTTTTTATTCTTTCAATTTACTTAATTTGGCAATTTGCCTTGATCCATCCATTCACGATAGGCACACAGCTGCACTGTAGCATTCAGTTGCTTTAGGTGTATAATGATTCCGTTTACTCCTGGACACCTTCCACAGGTGCACTGCAGACACATCAGCATCATATTTCCCTTTTTTAATGATTATTCCACTTCCCCTGGACCAACTTGCCACCATAGATTTTTTAAGGATTATTCTGCTTACCTATGCACCTCTCTCTGACCCCCAGCGGTCCTGCCGATATTCTGCCCTGATGGTCCTTCCTGCCTGGCAGAGCACAGAATCAGACTGCCGCCTTACCTGTCAGAAACCTACAGAGATCAGCTGAGGAGTTCCATAGGATCCTGAGCCCCACACTCTTCTACATCTACATGGCCCCACTTGCATCCATCGTCAGGAAGCATGGACTGAACATCGTCTCCTACACCCACGACACCCAGATGATCCTCTGACTGACCAAAAACCCCATAACTGCCAAGAAGAATTTTCACAATGGAATGAAAGCCATCGCTGCCTGGATGAAGGACACCTGCCTCAAGCTCAACTCTGGCAAGTCCGAGATCCTCATCCTGGGTCCCTCCACATCACTTTGGGACAACTTCTGGTGGCCATTCACCTTTGGTACCCCCCCCACCTGAACAAACCACACACGCAACCTCGGTTTTATCCTGGATTCATCACTCACCATGACCCGCCAACTCATTTTCCTGTTTTCACACACTCCAACTTCTCAGGAAGATTTACAAATGGATCCCAAAGGACTGCTGCAAATCAATATCCCATGCCCTGGCTACCAGCACGCTTGACAATTGCAAAGCCCTTTCCACCGGCACCACCCAGAAGAACGTGAAGAAACTACGGCACATCCAAAACGCCTCTTCCAGACTCATCCTGGACATTCCCTGCTGCAAACACATCACCACTCACCTAAGAGACCTCCACTGGCTTCTTATCTAGAAATAAATTATCTTCAAACTCCTCGTCCTTGCATAGAAGGCCCTCCACTACCTCGTACCCACTGACCTCAACCACTGCATCACTTTCTACCCCTCCCCACCAGAACTCTCCAATCTGTTCAACAATCACTAACCACCATACCCCACATACGAAAGAACTTGACTGTAGGTAGATCCTTCGCTTACCTCGCAGCAAGGAGCTGGAACACCCTGCCCCTGCACTCAGGCAGCCACCATTGTTACCTCAATTCGGGAAGGACCTTAAAACATGGCTCTTCAACTGAAGCACAGAGGATAATCTCTCTCAGCGCCTTGAGACCCTTACAGGTAAGTATTTGTAATCCATAAATCATGATTTGATTTGATTTGGTGGTCTCCAGCCTCTGCCGCCACTATCTCTGGCCTGGTGGGTGGTTCTGGCAGACCTGCAGCTATAGCTATATAGAGAAAAACTAAATGAAAAAGACAAATTGTAAATAATGCTCTGTGCAAACACTTGTTTGAAAATAAATAGTGGTTGGCATAGTAGCAGTACATTGCTGGTCCCCTGGGGACATTAGAATTTGATGTGATTCAGATTAGGAGAGCCACAGGGCCAATTTTATTTGTTTATTCACACATGCCTCACATAAAAAGCATTGACTGTCTGGCAGAAAAGAATTAAGGCAGGTTAACTACATATTAAAAAAAAAAAAACAGTAGTTTAATATTTTTGTTTTAAAGGCTTTTCTAGCAACTAAACAGACACTTATAAAAATAAATTGCCTCTCATTTATGAGTAAGGCATTATGCACTATGGAGTACAACTTGTACTAAATTAATGGAGGCATGCTAGCCAACACTTCAGGTACTTTGCTACTGTCAGCAGCTGGGGCAGCTGTAGCTTACAAATATCTATCTTTAATTGCAAAGGCCCTACTCTTCTACAGATGCCTTTTTTTCCCCTGACTCCAATGAGGTAGATTAATAATAAATTAAATACTACATCACACACGTCACATTTGAAATGCAGATATTATTATCCTGTCTGCCATAAGTAGACGGTGTGGAAAACTATGCACAGCACCATAGGGAAAGGAATGGGCTGTATATATTGTATTTGGCATGTTTGTCACAGAGTATCCATATTGTTAAACGTGAAATCAAATCAGGCACTTAGGTGGTCATTATGACTTTGGCGGTCTTCCTTCAAGACCGCCGAAGCCACGGGTGCCAGAATACTGGAAGTGCTGGCGGTCTTTCACCCACCATATTACAGGTACTGCAGGATTTCTGCCACACTTTGGGTGGAAATCCAGCAGTAGTCATGCTGGTGGGTGGAGGCGCATGGACAGTTCCACCACCGGCACCACCCCACCAGAAGGACTTCGCCGTCGTATTATGTGCAATAATACAGCGTGGTGGTGTCCCGAAGGCGGGGCACTGCCGGAGGTGGAAGTGCCTCTTCCCGTTCCCTGCCAGACGACCTCCTCCCCGGACCTGGTAAGTTGATCATCCGACAGGGGAGGGGGTTGGTAGGGTGGGGGGGTGTTGTGTGCACATGTATGAGTGGGTGTTTGTCTGTGTGTGTATATGCGTGTATGTATGGGTGTGTGTATGCATGTTTGGATGGGTGTGTGTATTCATGTTTGGATGGGTGTGTGTATGCGTATTTGGATAGCTGTGTGCATGCATGGTTTAATGCATGTATGAGTGCTGCGGTGAATGTGAGTATGGATGCGTGTGAGTGAATGCACGTATGTAAGTGTAGGTGAATGAATGTATGCATTTTGTGTGTGAGTGTCTGCGTGCGTGTGTATGTATGCAGGGAGGAGGGAGCTGTACCTGGAGGGTGGGTGATGGGCACTGTACATATTTCTATCTTTAAAATGACACCAAAAAAATAAAATTGGATAAGGGGAACGGGCGATATGAATTTTTAAGGAATTATTGCTTTCTAGCGCATAGAAACAAAAAGCGCCAATCTGGTCATCTGGTCGCACCTCGACCCATGCAAAGTCAAAGTTTAAGACCGACCACGATGGAGCCCGGCTCGGCCTCAGGCCACGGGAGGCCTCGGTCACAAGTTTACCTTAGGACTTAGTCATTTTTCTGAAGATTTTCTTCAGCGGGATGAACCTGCCAGTCCAATCCGACCTCCTGGAACTCTTCTTCGGATACGCGTCGCAGGAGCACTCGTGGAGATTTTTACCTTCAGACTTAGTCATTTTTTAGAGGTGAAAATCCTTCGACCGGGGCAAACCTGGATCTTGACCCGACGTCCTTGGAGCCCTCCTCTGATACGCTGGCTGGGAGGTCCCGGTCAACTTCCTATGTTCAGACTTAGGGGGTCATTCCGACCCTGGCGGTCCATGACCGGCAGGTCCGGGGACCGCGGAAGCACCGCCAACAGGCTGGCGGTGCTTCCAGGGCCATTCTGACCGCGGCGGTAAAGCCGCGGTCAGAAAAGGGCAACCGGCGGTTTCCCGCCGGTTTACCCCTGGCCCAAGGAATGCACCATGGCGGCGCTGCTTGCAGCACCGCCATGGGGATTCCGACCCCCTTCCCGCTATCCTGGTCCTGGCGGTAAATACCGCCAGGAACAGGATGCGGGAACGGGTGTCGTGGGGCCCCTGGGGGCCCCTGCACTGCCCATGTCACTGGCATGGGCAGTGCAGGGGCCCCCTCACAGGGCCCCATAATGATTTTCAGTGTCTGCAAAGCAGACACTGAAAATCGCGACGGGTGCCACTGCACCCGTCGCACACCAGCAACTCCGCCGGCTCCATTCGGAGCCGGCTTCATCGTTGCTGGGGCTTTCCCGCTGGGCCAGCGGGCGGCCTTTTGGCGGTCGCCCGCTGGCCCAGCGGGAAAGCCAGAATGGCCGCCGAGGTCTTTTGACCGCGGTGCGGTCATTCAGCGGTAACCGCATGGCGGGCGGCTACCGCCGCCCGCCGCGGTTGGAATGACCGCCTTAGTCTCTTTTTTGTGAGATTTTCTTCACCGGGATGAACCTGCAAGTCAGGCCGGGTCGTGGTTGAGTCAAGCCGGCTAGAGTTGCCGCAGCGGGTTTGTCCCTCTATGGAGCTTTTTTTCAAAAGCTCTCCAAACTTCTCCAAATTTCTGGATCTTCTTCCAGATATTATTTTAAGGTTCTTTTGAGGTCCACAGCTCACCCCAAGGATCCAGAAGCTCTGAGATGATCCTTAGGGGTGTGGACTACAACTCCCAGTAGGCACTGGGCGCAAACTCCTTTTTGGCCACTGGCCAGTGGTCAGCTGGTTGGTTTCTTCAGGAGTTGGTGCAGGGGACTCTGGTTAGCAATTTTTCACCTGTAGCAAACAGGGAGTTCCTCCTTGAACCAGTTGAAGCCAGGCAAAGCCCTTCTTGTGGTGAAGCCCAAGTGTGCAGCTGGTGCAGTCCTTCAGTGTGCAGGGTCCAGGTGCAGGCCAGGGGTCGAGCAGGGCAGTCCTTCTTCTCCTGTAGTTCTTCCTTGTTGGAATCTAATGGGGATCTGAGGTGTGGGTGCAGATCTGCCAGATTTATCCTTGCTCCTGGGTGAAAAACATGGGGGTCCTGGATTTCCAATCAGGTGCAGGGTCCTTCCCCCTGTGATGACCACTTCCTGGGAAGTGTGGCAAAAATCAATCCCAGGAGGCAACATTCTCCAAAAATCCATCATGGCTGAATCTGATTTTGGAGGTTACATCTGGCTGAGCCCACCCACTGGTGTGCCTAAAAAATCCTAAACACACCCCTCTTCTGCCCTCTCCTAATCTAATCAAGGTGGCACCTAATTGTCTGGGTTTGTAGGATGTGGGGTGTTGCTGGGTTGCTCCAAATGTCCTTCTCTGCCTTTGAAGACCAGTTTGGCAGCCCTTCCTGCCTCACCATCTGCTGAGGGGAGATCTCCTCCCACAGGCACATCTCTTTGTGTGGAGCCAGGCCACTTCACACCTCATGATGGCAGCCTGGCCAGGCTGCCAGAGGCTGGCCGATCACAGCACAGCAGCAAAAACAATGCAGGGCTAAAGTTGGCAACTTTTCAGGTAAAGTTTAAAACTCTTTACTTGAACACGTTATATTAAATCCCACAAATGGAAGTTTTGGGATTTATTATAACAATTAATTTGATACCAAACTCTTTGTATCTGTTACTTAAGGGGACTTTTTAAATTAAAATAAAGTCTGCCCATTCTAGCCCATGGAGGCCATTACCTACAATGAGGAAAAAATGAATTTGGCTGTTTTTACCTCACCAGGGTTTATAAAACTATTTTCATAAGGTCCCTGCTTATAGTTACATGGCACCCAGCCCTAGGGGCACATAGGGCACATATTAGGGGTGACATATTTTTAACAATAAGGGAGTTTAAGACTTTGGAACTACTTTTAATTACAAAGTCGAATTTGCATATAACTTTAATTTAAAAGCAGCCAGCAAGGCTCTACCTATGCTGGGGTCCCTAAACCTACATGCCCTACCATATACTAGGGACTTATAGGTAGGTTGACTTAGCCAATTATAATTAGCCTAATTTGCATACTGATTTTACACAGAGCACAGGCCCTGGGACTGGTTAGCAGTATCCTGGGCACCATCAGAGTCAGGAAAACACCAGCAAAAAGTGGAAAATGGGGGCAAAAAGTTAGGGGGCCTCTGCAATTAGCCCTGTTCTCTTACATCAATTGTTTCATATATCACTTATTTGAACAAGAAATCATAACCACAGAGATAAATTTAGTAATCAATCTTTCCAATCACATTCTTACACCAGAGGAACAAGAGTTCTTAATAAGGGTCTCTCATTTTGGACAGAATTACATTTTGATTTTGTGGAGACTCATATTGACACCAATAAATTCATTTGAAAACTAAAGTTAGCAAAGTTTTATGCCTTACAACCATCAGGCACAGATCTGGCCTCAATCAGAGCAGCAGAAGCACAGACATCAAATACGTCTACCAGGATAGAAAGCAGAAGGATTCCTGACAGTAAGAAGACACAGCTAACCACAGAACACTGGACCCTGCTAAACCTGGTTGGAGGAAGCCCTTTTCAATCAATTGATAAAAGGTTAATTACAGCAGGCAAATGGAGAATTCAAGAGAGAAGCATATGGAGGGAATGGGAAGGTAGGACAAAGGTGATCAGGCATGGGGGAGAGAGACAAGAAGAGAAAGATGCAATGGATGGAAAGAGAACAGTTGCTCGAGGACATGAAGAGAGCGGGCTGATTTGAGCATTTTTGTCAAGGCTGCTTTTGGTTCCCCATTCTTTTGATTAAGGAGTTCATCTCCTTGACATTCAAGGAAAAGACCCTACATTTTTTTTTTTTTAGAAAAAAATAAGATAACATATTTATGGTATATGTGGCACCAACATTTGGACAATTATACCTGGCCAATCTACCAAACTTATTGCAGGATATTCCGAAGGAAATTAATAGATAGATGGGCCTTCATGTGCCATAGCCGGGCAATAGTGCATCTATCTAGTCGTAGGTTGTCTCTGGACTTGTGTGTCTATTTCAGGCATTCCAAATTCACATTGAAAAGCAGATATTGCAGGCTATGCAGAGAGAAATGCAGAAGTTCGTTTGGCAGGGAAGACCACCAAAGTGTATCATGCAAAATGCTTAGAGTGGTCTACAAAGCAGTACAGTTGAGGATCATAGGACAATGGTTGCAGCAAGAATCAAGCAAGTGCTCAGTGCATATGGGCCAATTGGTGCTAAAGAGAATGATGTGAGAATTGAAACAACATTTAAGGAAAGACCGACATTAAAACATCTACTACATTCTGGTGACTAGCACTGTATTACACATATAGGACTGCTAGAGGAATTGTGGAGGAAGGGTTAATCCTGTGCATATTTGGTGGTAATGCCCGAGCCTGGTTATATAATGGAAGGACGTCTTGCCAGTTTAAAAAGGCATTGTGGGCTTACCAATTCTGGAAACCCAAGATTGATAACATTGGGGATTAGACCAGGAGACTGTGGCAAGAATTAGTATATATAAATGGAATCTGATATTTCAAGTGATGGTTACCATTTGCATACATTGGAAAACCCAATTAGTCTAACAGTTAATATGTGGTTAGGGAGGATGTGGGACACCGTCTCTATGGAGCAACTGAGTAGACAAACATTAAGCCTTTTTGTGGCAGAGGAGGAGGCAGGTGGTCACTTTACCGAAAGATCCTGAGAGCAGCCAGCTATCTCTCTAACTCCCACAGCAGTAACCAAATCCTTACTAAGCCAACAGAGTGGAAAACATTATTATGAGCTTTTTGCAGGATCATGAAAGCATCTGTATCAATCCCTTGGGTTCTTCTGTTGGTAAATGAATAAAACTAAATTACTTCCAAACACAACTCCTTGCAATCCAGCCAAACCTACGTGGTTATGTAAGTAAGTTTAGGGCACGTTAGGCTAGAATGGTCTAATTCCAGTTCCAGAAGAAATGAGAGGACAAGGATCCTGTCCCTCAATGTTCTTGGTTCAAAACCATGGTAGACTTTTTGCCAGTTCCAGACTTGAAAACTGTAAATTCTTACATTCCATACCAGCATTTGTAGAGAGTTCTCTTCCAGTATCCTGTTACTAGGAGCCCCAGGAATGCTTCTAGCATCACTGGACTCTTGTACTCCTGCTTGCATATTTCAGTAAATCTTTAATCTCAAAGATTCCCAACATTCTCTGCATCTGTTGATAAGTACCTTCATTCTCAAGGACCTTGGTTTTTTCTTACCCTTATGATTGGTTAAAAGTGTTCTTCTTTTTCTAAGGGTCTAGAAGCGGTTTGTCAGGTGCAACTTCCTAAAGAATCATAAATATCACCTGAACAAAAATAATTCTCATCTTCTGCCAGTTCACAATCTTCAGTTTATTGGGGGTTCCTTTTAGAACTAGCGTAGGTAATAGAAGTTAATTCTGGGATTGAGAGCTCTTCTTTTTGACAAATATTGACTGAAAACCCTAATAAGACAATGGTTGATGTTTCAGGAGGACGTAGCAGTTTTGCTGCTATTAGTCCCTTTGGCTCATATGCATCTGTATCATCTTATGTGTCATCTTCTACCCCACTGAGATCCATTGAAATAGAACAACAAGACTATGGTATCATTGTCCCAGGCACGGTCACATCGAAAGAAGGGTGTTCCTTAGTCCTCTCCTCTCCCAGTAGCTGTGACAACAGATGCCAGCAGTCTGTGACAGGTCTCCATGATAGAAGATCTCTCAACTCATTGTTGTCAAAACAAAGCCAGGAAATGTCTTGCTAATTATTGTAAAATAAAGAAAGACAGCCTTAAAAATGACTTAATTCTGCATAATAACAAGGGTAGGGGAAATTTAGACAGAGATATTTTAGCAGAATTTACCAATTATTATCACACTCTTTATACCCCTGAATCAATTATTTTCTGATTATTTATATTTCATGAAGAAGGACTCTAACCCAGGTATTGATCTTTCTTTTTTTAGGAGCTATCTCCACCTAAGATATTTTAAAAGCTATACCGTCCATTAAATAAGGACAAGCCCCAGGTTCCAATGGTTTGCCTACGGAACCTTACCTACATTTTTCAAAAAAATTAGTTTCAAAATTACTTTTACTATTTACCTATTTTACAAGTTTAATTCTGCTGGGGGTTAATTTCAAGATGCCTTAATCTGACTGATTTTCCTTGCTAACACATATTGTACATTTTTTGCAAAGATTCTTGCACTATATTAAGACCCTCTACTCCCAAATTTAATCGCAACTTGGCAATCAGTTTTTATTAAAGGATATCATATTTCTGAAAATACTAGATTCTTTTTTAATATCCGAAGAATGTCCAAGTCTTATTCACACTTCTTGGCAGCCATATCCTTAGAAGCAGAGAAGGCATTTGATTGTATAAATTGGCAGTTTATCTTATCTACTCTACTTTGGTTAGGCTTTGGTTCCACATTTATTATTTTAGTATCTCTTTTGTACTCCTCACCTAAGGCTTCAGTTTTTGTTAATGGTTTAATATCTTCATCATTTTTTCTTCATCATGGATTTCAAAAAGGTTGCCCTTTATCACCTTTATTGTTCATCCTAGCACTAGAACCCTTCTTATCTAAAATTTTACAGAATCCAGACATCCATGATTTCTAATATGGTGACAACATTTTTTAATTTTCTTTAAATGCAGATGTATTATGCTATTTATATCAGATATGCAAACCTCTTTGTCATCTTTACAAGTTGAAGTCACTAATTGTGCTTCCATCTAGGATATAAATTAAACTGTCATAAATGTGAAATACTTTCCCTCAATAAATAGTGTTTTTCCACTGATTTTATTTCCTCTAATTTCCACTGGAATTTAGATAAAATCAAATACCTTGGTCTATGGTTTAATGACTTTATTAAAGAGACTATGGGCCTGATTACAACTTTGGAGGAGGTGTTAATCCGATCCAAATGTGACGGATATACCACCAGCCGTATTACGAGTTCCATAGGACATAATGGACTCGTAATACGGCTGGTGGTATATCCGTCACTTTACCATCACTTTTGGGACGGATTAACACCTCCTCCAAAGTTGTAATCAGGCCCTATTTATCTTAATATGCAGGTAGCCCTTACAACTCTAACTTCTCTTGCATTTAGAGGGAATTTTATTTTTTATCTTGGTGGGGTAGTTTAGACACTATTAACATTTTATAACATCCTAGTGTACTCTTTTATCTCTCCATTATTCCTATTAACATCCCTTCTTCTTACTTAATAAAAACGATTACATCTTCTCTACTTTCTTGTGGAATAACAAAAACCCTGTATATCTCTTCAAAAACATAAACATCTTAAACAATTGGGTGGTGTTAATTTTTCTGACATGTGTTCCTATCATACCGTGTTCTTTATGATACCATCCTCTTTTTCTCTATCTAATGATGACTCTACTTCTACCCCCTTATGGATAGATTTTGAAACCTTTATTATCCATCCTTTTTCTTTTCAGAAATATGCATCCTTCTCCCAGAAACCCCTGTTTATGTCCATCCCTATTCTTACGAAGGCTTGTCTATGTCTCTTTTCATATCTCATTTCTCAAACAGAGAACAATTTCCTTAATCCTCCATATGGTTTAATAAACACATTAAGATACACACAATAAAACTATTTTCTGTAAGGCAGGGCGAGAGAAAGGTTTGTTATAGGCCCATCAACTTATTGATTATGACTCTAACCTTGCTTTCTCCCAAGCTCAATTATGTTTTTCCCTCCCTTACTCTTAAATGTACTAAACATGCACTTAATGATCTCTACAGTTTCCAAATCATATATCAATTGCAACTACTCACATGCTTAACAATACTATCTTGCCTGTCAAAACATTGTTGTTATTCACTCCTTCAGCTTCCCATATTTGTAATACAATTAACGCCCCCACTGATAATCAATGAAAGATAGATATTGAATTGCAATGGGAAAAGGATCCTAATGTATTCTTTTCAATTCCCTTATGGAATAAGATGAAGAAAACAATGAATTAGGCTCTCGTTTTTCACATTAGAACCAAGGGACCTCACCTGCGGAGTTCCACAGGGATCATCACTCTTCCACACATGCAGGACACTTCTGGGGCAAACATCATCATATCTCACTGAATCAACTTCATCTTATACGCCAAAGACACTCAGCTCACTTTTTTCCTCTCAGAGGATACCGGCACCACCAAGACAAACTTCAAACAATGAATGGACAGTGTGGCCAGTTAGATGAAAAAAAAACTACCTCAAAACCGACAAACAGAAATGCAGATGTTCAGGAATAAGACCTCATTTGGCCCGCTGATTCTGAACACACACCCATGCCAATTGACCATGCTAGGTACCTAGGCCTCATCCTGGACACTAACCTCATTATGACATTCCAAGTCAATGCCATCACTTACTCATGCTTTCTCCTCTACATGTTACCAAAATCTTCAAGTGGCTCCCACTGGATACCAGACGTACCCTCACACAGGTCCTAATAACAAGCAGATTGGCAACACACTCTATGCTGGCTTCCCAACTCATTTTCTTGACAAACTTAAAACTGTGGAAAATGTGACCTCCAGATTCATCCTTGACCTCCCGTGCTGAACCAACACCACACCACTCCTCAGAGCGTTCCATCCACTGGCTCCCCATCCAGAAGCGCTGCCAGTTGAAACTTTTCACACATGCATTCAAGACGCTACACAACAGAGGACCCCCATGCTTCAATCACCGGCTTCACTTCCACCAACCCACCAGACAACTTCGCTCAGCATCACTCTCACTGGCACACACACCCCTCATCCTCAGAAGCAGATTGGGAGGCAACTCATTCTTCTCCCAAGATGCCAAATCCTAGAATGAACCCACACAAAACATCAAGGCCTCTTCCCCACATCTTGAATTATGCAAGAAGCTGAAAACCTGGCTATACAATTAGTCTTCTTGTGGGATCATTGAGAATGCCTCACTCCACGCCTACACTCACCAACTCAGCACCTGGATACCTTCAAGGGTGACAAGCAGCACTCTACAAATCTGCCTTATGTTACAAACATTTTTATTTACAATTGAGGATAGATCACTCCACTTACTAAATGAATTTAAAACAAATATACCGCTTGCTGGTCTTCTACTGTTACTTCCTCTGACCTAAAGCATATGTTGTCTGAATGTCCCTCCTCATATCAATTTTGGCTGAGGGTTTGGAGAAAAATAAATATCATATTTCACTTTCATGTACCTATATTTTTAGACAGTCTGTCAGAAGATGCGTCCTATTATACAGTTAGAATTTACATTTTAGATATTTTACTTATTGTAGCTTTTCAACAAATAACCACATGTTGGAAGAATTCCTCTATTATTTCATCTCACTCCTAGTGGTATGATATATGTTGCAATCATAGACTTGCTTTAGCAAAGGTCAATCCACTTGCACTTGCCATTAAACAAGACATACTTTGGTTGCCAATAACACTTTTCCTGGATTCATCTGTACAATGTACCAATTTAAATCAGCCACACTATGATGCCATGCCCAGACCGCTTTGAATATTCCCCTTTATTGATGTCATTGTTATTTATGATATTTTATTACCATTGTTGTTACTTTGCAGCATTATTGTTTTTACTTCAATTATTTTGAAGCAATGAGATTATAATTTCTTATGCACTATTATTATGATACAGTTTCAGACTGGGTTTCTTACTTTCCTATCTTTCTTTTCTTTCCTTATTATTTACTTGTCCCTTTAAATACGTTGTATTTTGTTTATCACATCCTGTCTTTATGTTTTCCATTATACTATTCTTTGATACGTGCGAAACCCTGTTATACTACCATTAATTGTGTTACTTCTCATGTGATAAAAAGTGTCTTTTGAAACTTAAAAAAACTTACACTTCTGTAGAAGGTTACATTTTCTTTCTTATTCTCAAAGGAAAGGCCCATCTGTTAATGTGCAGAGTCTCCACCCAGAGACTCTGAAGTCATAAAGATACTACACATAACCTACCTTTGTGAATAGAAAACAAAATGTAAACTTACACAAAAGGGTAAGTTTATCTCTGTGAATCAGGCCCACAGTATTGCAAATTCTTGCATTTTGTTGTTATTAGCAATTTTTTCTTAGCCTGGGTATATGCCCATTTCTTAAGATATGGGTTGAGGAAGACGAATGAGGAAGGGTATGTTTCAATTCACAGTGTTCTTTATCACAGTCCGAGTTTTCCCTCTCTGCCCTACAGGGATTTATATAAGTTGTGAGCTTGCAATTTGTAAAGAAAAGAAAGAGAATAATTACTTCTTTCATTCTTGGGACCAACAGGATGTGTCTAGATATAGACCTTTCCTATTGGTCACAGTGGATGAAGTTCAGGGTCATGGACGTCGATTCACAAAAACGACAGAGGTAGCAGAAGTGACATCACACACCCTTTGCCCCACCACAGCAGATGATGTCACAGGAAATGACATCACAACACCTTTGATCTGTGACATCACAGGAACTGTTATTGCATGGCCATTGGCAATGTACCATCACACTAACCTTTGGTTAGTTACATCAGACAGAAAGGCTGGACAATCAATAGCTGCAAATGAAATACTCTATAAACAAACATACTTTATTCAAATCCTATTGAAAATGTGCTACACACATTGCCTGTATGAGATTGTATCTTTAAGTACAGGGTGGAAATAATGCAGCATAGGTTGATAATCTATTAAATAGTGTTCAACACTGGAAAATATGCTGGCGAAGTTGAAATCGGCCAATATCAATATCATTTAGTGGGACGGTTGATGGACCTAGAAAACTTTGCACAAGTCTACTTTGTCATTTGCTTTAGAAATTACGAGTACCATGTAGTTAAAACTTCGTCTTAGAATGCAAGTCACAGTGTTATTTAATGCAGATCAAGTTCTCCAGGCAACCTTCCTTTCCATGATATGGTTTATATACTTTCTCAGCTGAGGAGCCCATGCGCCTTCCCAGCTTTACTATAATTAATTACTTCTACAGAAAAAAAGGGCACATCGCCAGAAGAGTTATTTTGTTTATTGATAGTTTGCTTGTCACCATCAGCATCTTTAGTGTGTTAGAAGAAAGGTTGCAAGAAGTTATTTTGAGTGGAAGAAGTTACTGGCTGCCATGCTAATGATGAATGACTGATGGAACAGTACTTCGATGGCTGACAATCAGGAGAATGACCTACATGACTAATATAAGGATGATATTGCTTGACATCCTTGATAAAAGAAGGCACTGACTGGGCAGTAAATAGTTGCCTGACTATCACAAAATAAAGAGGCCAATAGTTGACCTTTGCTCCGAAGAAATACTATCTGCTGCCATGAATTGCTGTGCTTTAAATGATGGTTGTGCATCTTGCTGTAAAAAGACTGACCCAAGGGTAGGTTGATGCTTGACTAGCCTGACATCAAGAACATGGCTTAAAGTGCATCAGGCACGGTTTACAGATCTCTGAATTGAATACCAGTCACTAAAAACAATGGTTGCTGTCCTGATGCTTGCCAATCTTAAGGAGAAAACACAACTCTGTGGACAGCAAAATGTGCTTACCTATCAGGGAATCAACGAGGCTAATAGTGCTTTGCATTACTGTTTTTTTTCCAGCTCTAGCTGATGTGTTGAGGCTGCATATCCATTGTGAAAGTAATACATTAATTTGACAGCAAGTTGGTGCTTTGCAAATATGGCAGGCAGAATGGTAGATGCGGTCTTCATGAGCCTGCATAAGGTACTAGCTTCTGCTAACACTGTCAGATGCTGTGATGTAGCATTTGCTTTAAGGTGAGAAAAGACTAACTGGAAAGCAACAATTGCTTGCCTGCCTGCTTGTGATACTGACTTGTTTCAGGAAGTCTGTTCCCATTCATACATGTATACACTTTGGGGCATACTGGGACCATTAGTTGTGACATAATTCAATTAATCTGATGGCACCATCACACATGAACTAATATTGTGTACATGCAAAGTCTAGGATTATCAAAGTTGTATGTGAGGATGTGCAGTAATTCACCTGATGGGGACAAGGGGAAGTGCAGTAGTAGCCTGGGATGACAATGGGAAGGAGGTAACACCTAAACATGTGCTATAATCTACAGCACAGTATTCAGGTTTGTCTGTATTTTTGATTTGGTGTTTCTGTAGCACAACCATAACTGGCTGGCTAGCAAATAAGTGCTATACACAGCAAAAGAAGTGTATAAAATGTAAGGCAGGGCATGGATTCCAAGGAATTGAGGGCTTACAGTGTGCTTTATTAACATACATAAAATACCTACAAGACGCATACTAGAAAAAATGGAGAGAACTAAAATCAATTGAATGTCACATTGAAGAGTGTTTGATGGAAGAACTGTTTATCCTGGGTCTCTTCTTCACCTTTTTGTAGTAGACAATGAAGAGTATACTTACCAGATTTTGTGCTGAGCTCTGTGTGGCACAGGTAAAACCTACCTACCCCAGTGTATCACACCATGTTTCTACCCCTAAAATCGCACTGTATGCCTGATGCAATACAGCACAACCCCACACATACGTTTTCTAGTTTTTCACTCTGTTAATAAAGAACACCACAGACATGTCTATCACTGTATTACAGCATGGAAACAAGAACAACAGTCCTGTTTTATGTTTTCCTTCCATCTGATTTATGATAAAATGAAACCAATTTGATTTACCTGAAGGTGATGGTGGTGGTGCATGTGTACAGGTGTTCTCACAGCCTATGTAAAAATTATTTCTACACTCGTGCATGCAATCTCAGGAAGCCTCCACAATATTCCTAAAAACTGTGCATGAAGAAGTAATCAATTCAATTAAATTCAAAGGAGCTTTATTGCAGCTACAAGAGCCAAAAAACCGAAAGCAATAATAAATACACATAACGATAATTACAAGTAAATATAATGATAAAAGGGAGTAAAAGATAAGAAAAAATGGAAAAAAAGTGGAATAAAAATGGAATAAAATGGAATAAAATGGAGTAAAATGTGCTGCACAGGACGATGGGACAGTCTTATTTGGAGTCTTTATCCAGAAGGGTTTTCCCTCTAATAAGCCAACTAGCTCTGAGGAATTTGGCGACGGCGATCACTAGCGTTGGCCTAGTGTCTGATCTCAGGATTCGCAGGGCGAGCGCGGAGCTGCGGACTCCCAGAAGTCTGCATGCCGGGGCCAACCATTTCCTACGGGGGGCGGTGTACGCGGGGCAGGCAAAAAGGACGTGAGGGAGATTCTCGACGGGGGCTTTGCAAGCTGGGCATACGGTTGATTCATTGTGTGACCAGCTACTGGTGAGAAGTCTTAATGGGAGTGTACCAATGCGGAGCTGGAAGTACAGTTTCCTTTCCCTTGGTGCCGTGATTAGGTCCCAAAAAGCTTCGTACTTGCATGACTCTTTTAGGTTGGCAAAGTCACAAGATACTGTAGTGTGGAGTGCAGCCCTTGTTTCCTCGTAATTTGCCATTTGCCAGTATAGTTTTTTTAGTTCGCTTTTCGAGGGGAAGACTGACGTAAATGGTGAGTTCCAGAGATCGTCGAGCCCAAGTGAGTACAGGGAACCCTTGATGTATCGTTGCCAGGGGATGAAGATGGTCGGCTTTTAGGATGATCTGTAGAGCTTCAGTGAAGATATCGAGCTCCTGAGTGGTCCAGAGACGCCGCCAGTACAGCAGAGGTCGCAGGCGGGCTTTGTGTCCAATGCGTTTGATACCGAGATCCATGAAAAGGGGGAACAGTGGGGTGCTTAGCGGAAGGGACACAAGGTTTCTTAGGAAGTTATTTTCAGCGGTGGTTAAGTATTGGGTTTTGGTATAGCCCCATAGTTCAGCCCCGTAAAGCGCTGAAGAAACGGCCTGGGCTTCGTATAACTGTAATGCTGGGCGAATTGGTTTTGTGTGTGAGAAGTGAAAATTTTTTAGTAGTACCCCTGTTGTTTGTTTTAGTTTAGGGCTTGTTTTCCTATGTGTGGCTTCCAAGACATGTTGTCAGTGAATGTTATGCCCAGGTAGCTGAAAATGCCCACCTTCTCAGGTGTGGAGCCCTCTAGAGTAAACTTCCCTTTAAAAGATCTGTGGGGATTGAGGGTCATTAGTTTTGTTTTCGAGGCGTTGATTTCGAGTCCCTGTGATGAGCAGAAATGCTCGATGCACGCAAGGAGTTTCCTTAGACCACTAGGGGTCTTGGATATCAGAAGGGTGTCATCGGCAAAGAGTAAGACTGGGATTTTTTGTGTGCCGAGTGAAGGTGCGTCAGCCTGCAGTCTGAGGAGGGAGGGGACGATTTCATTGATATACAGGGAAAAGAGGGTCAGGGCAAGTACGCACCCTTGCCGCACACCCCGGGAAACGTGGATTCTATCAGTTAGTTGGCCCTTGTTGCCCCACCTGACTTGTGCGTAATTGTCCTCGTGGAGTCGTATCAGAATGGCAAGAATGTGCTCCGGGATTCCCAACCGAAAGAGAGTGTCCCATAGTTTGTTGCGAGGTACTAGGTCAAAAGCAGATTTGAGGTCCACAAAAGCTACATAAAGGCTGCCTTTACCAATGAAAACTGTTTTCCAATATAATAATAGGAATCTGAGGGCTTGATCAGTGGTGGAAATTTTCTTCCGGAAACCGGCTTGGAGGGGGATAAGGATATCGCGTTCAGTCATCCATTCTTCGATCTTTCCTAGGAGGCAGTGGCAGAAGACTTTTTGGACACAGTCGATTAGGCTAATAGGTCTATAGTTGCAAGGAAGTGATCTGTCGCCCTTTTTAAAGATTGGAATGACAATAGCCGCTTTCCAAGACTTGGGAATTGGCGCCCCAGATGCTATTGCGTTAACTATAATGATGAGGTATCTTGACCAAGATGCTAGGTCTGTTGAGAACAGGTCTGCTGGGATGCAGTCTGATCCAGGGGCCCTACCGCATTTTAAGGTGCTTAGAGAATAGGTTATGTCATTTTGGGAAAACGACCGGGGTGCTGCGGTGGTGGGTGCTAATGGGTGATTTAGGTGGGGGCCCGTGCAAACAGGGATGGGACTATCGTGATCAGGGGAGTACAGGCTGCTAAAGTGAACTACCCAGTCTCTCGGGGCAATATTGGTTGTGATGTCCAAACCACTGGTTTCTGGGCCTCGCGCTGCCAGGGACCAGAACAGACTATGGTTCCTCTCGCGCACAGCGTCACTGAGTGCTGTCCACCATTTATTATCTTGGTCACGCTTGGCTATGCTTATTGCAGATTTATAGGACTTCCTAGCTACGCGAATGGCGGTGGGGTCCTTGGATTTAATGGCTTGAACTAAGCGCTTGTTTAAGGACCGACACGTTTTGTTGAACCAGCGGTGCCTACCTATGGGTCATTTGTCGTCGTGGGCTGGGGTTACTGAGAAGTGGGCTGCGATATCCCTAAAGCAGGAGGTGTGAATTAAGCTTATTTCCTGGTAGGGAATTGCAGGACCTGCCTCTAGGCCCATTAGTGTGAGTTTTAGGGTGTTATTGGCAGCGTTGATGAGTGCGGGCCGAGCCACGACCTTGTCCCATTTTAGGTGTTGTTTATTGTTGGCCAGGCTAATGCCCTCGGGTGCTACTGCTGGGGAGTTAGACGTGGATGGGAGATTACCTAGAGCTAATGTGTGGACAGAGAGGGGGTTGTGATCACTTTCAGCCCTTTCAGTGATCGTCATGTCGATGACTAGAGGCCATAGTCTTATATCGGATAGACAATAGTCGATTCTGCTGGTGTGGTTGGTTTTGTTGAACGTGTGACTGCCATTGGTGTCTGATTTGGTTCTGCCATTTAATGCCCTGAGCCCGAACTCCATGGTCAATGATTTGACCTGGATAGCGACCTGCGTCCATCTCTTGATGGGTGGGATTGACAGGGCGGGGATAGACCAGGCTTGATCCTCCTCGTTGGTGGACGTGAGATCGTCACAGTCAAGGGGTTCGAATGTGACGTTGAAGTCCCCAGCCACAATGGTTTTGTGATGGCGGGGGTAGTTTTGTAAGAGGGCTACGAGGACGCAGAGGGTTTTGGAGACTTGACCCCCCCTGACCCCTCGAGTGTAGATATTAAAGATGTTCACCACAGAGTCGGGCCCAAAGGATAGACGAAGGCCTAACAGGTCGGGAGAGTCGGTAGGTAGCTGTAATATATGGCAGCTAAGTGATGTTTTGATCCAGATGGTCAGACCCCCTGAGGGCCTGCCTCTCGTACTGGCCACAGCGGGGATGTGGAAGTTTGTATAGCCTGTTCGAAAAAGTGGGTCGAGTGACCATGTCTCTTGGAGGAGACATATGTCATGTTCGTCAATAAAGGAGGAGAAGGATGGAAGGGGAAGGATAGATTTCAAACCTGCCACGTTCCATGAAACAAGTCGTACCCCAGTTTGTGGCTGAACAATCCTGTCTAAATGCCTGAGGTTTGTATGGTTGGCTGTCGGGGGTTGGTCTGGCAGATGTGGTTGAGTGAGCAGAAGTGGATTGATACCAATGTTTACCTGTGGGGCCTGGGGTGGTTGGTGATGTTCCTTTGTTGGAACTGACCTGGTCCTGATCCGGGAAGTGCTTGCAGGCCTAGCCAGCAGCACATGGTTTGGTGGGCAATGCGCCTGCAAGATAGAAGGTGCATCATTGTCATGATTACTCAGTGGACTGGCCGTGGTCTTAGTGTCATGGGTAGGGGAGAGAATACATGGACAGACAGTAGTGGGGTATGAGGTAGATCTGGGGGTGATAGATGTTAGAGAGTTGCAAGGTTTGCCAGCATAGATTTTAGGTAAGGGTGTGAGTCAATCATTTTTATCAAGAGTGGATACATTTTCTGCTGGGTGGTAACTCGAGCACTCCTCGTGGTGCGTAGGTGGCCTGGGGTATTTAAACTGGATGCGTGAGTGTGCCGGTGGGCTTGTTCTTGCATCTAGGGCCACCAGGTTGTTCACCATGGTCCCGCCCTTGAGTGTCAGTTTTAAGATGTCAAAGTGAGTTCCCGGGTCTGGCCGCCGTACTACATTAATTAGGTCCTCGCGTATTATGGAACGACAGCCTCTGACATGGCGAATCCAATGGATTGCCTTGTTTTTGATAGAGTCTGCCCCTTCCTTGCATGTCAATGTGGTTAACTTGGGAACGTTAACCATTAAAACTATGTTACCTGAATGGGACCGATCAGTGGCCGGTTGTGCAGAGTATTTTGAGGCAATGTTGCTCATGGGTTTGGGGGTTTGGGGGTTTTATGATAGAAGTAATCAATTCTCCTAGCTGTTTTGAATTACCCTCTCCTTTTCCATCCCCTCTCATTATGCCAATCAGATAGGGGATGATAGTTACAAAGACCATCCCAGCAGATCTCTGATACATGTCTTCCTCCAACCTGCACCTGTTAAAAAAAAAACATAAAAAAACGTTAAACAAAATATCTCTAGAATGGACAACCCTGTGATGTAGCAGTTAAGTGACCATGAAAAAGAGAATTGCCATAAAGCGACCTGCAAAGTTACTCAATCCCGCCATCTTACTGAAAGACATAAACTGCACATCTGTCTTTCGCACTTCCTCACTCATGATACTGTTAAGGGCTTCATCCCTTAACACAATGGTCCTCACACATGACATGGAAACACTTTCCACACAGGATTAAACTAAAGAAAACACCCTTCCAACTACACACTTACAATGTTTAAGCAAGCACTTCAGCATCCCACGTAGGGGTAGTAAATGCTATGTAAATATTGCAACACATTACAATGCAAATAAATGTGGGTGACCTTCCTTTAAGAAAATAGCCTCAGAGACTGAGATTGGATGGGAATGCCGTTCAATATAATGATGCCACTGTTGTTTTCACTGCTATCATATACAAAAGGAGAAATGGGTTAGTGCTAAACAGGTTAGTGCCCTTGCATTAGCACTTGAGGGGCGTGGCACCTGTTTGAAGGGCATTTTACAAGCGCATCTCCCAGTGCAAAAGATCATAGGTACTTTTTTATATTTATCCTGATACAACATTTTTCTTGCTTGTTTTTACTGGTGATCCAGAATCACTCAAAGCGTCACAAATTAGGCAATGGAATGGTACACATTAGCACGAACAATTGAAATGTCACACACATGCTCTATCAAAAACTGGCAGCTTTTGCATTCTGTTATGTTTTTTATAAACTACCCAAATGGTATTTCGAAAAATGAATAATTAAGAATATGAAAGGCATTTTTTTTTCACATGCACCTTCACTAATTCATTTTTTGTCATTTCATTGAACTCGAGTTATGAACTAGTGTTGTGTAGGCTCTCATTATCCTAATGAGACTACTGGATGTTTGGGCGGCAAGATCGTTCACAGTGTGGGGTACTAAGTCTAACCCACGGCGAAGGACCCTTGTCACCCCAAATCCGGGTTGAGCTCCGGCTAACTAGCAGTGCCTTATTTCTCCCAAAGGGAAGAGACAATTGGGCAGCCGAGCGCATGACATCTTAGTGCTTCCCAGGGAAGTCGTGGTCACTCAGGTCCCAACCAGTTCTCTGATACACAGTATGGTCTCATATATAAATGACAAAGGCAGTTTGAGTTTTAAAGATTGGTTTAATAAAACCACTGCACTTTTCATAACAAGGCGTGAGCCGCAATAACCAGAACCATACAACACAGTAGGATTGAAATTGTAACGAGGAGAGTGAAACATAAGAATAATCCTATCATAGTGCAACTAGATTACGTTCTCTCTTCTAAGTTCTATTTGGAGCACAGCATGTTAAGCTCTAAGCCTGCCTTTCAGGTTCCCCTGGGAGGACATCGACCCTCATACCTGAGCAAAGACCTGTGATCGGGATCAGTATCTGCAACAGGGCAGTCAGCGTCTAGTTGTGGGTTCCTGGTCGGAATCTCCCTCCTACGTGTACCAGGACTAGGAAGTGTTTTTATAACTAACACGCCGGTGTTCTAAGAAACGTCCCTACGTAAGAATGTGTACTTTCTATAAACCCTAAAGACTAAACTTCTATCACGTCTATCGGCAATGTACCAGACTGTATCCTTGACTGAAGCACAAAGCGAGCAAGAATGTATTGTTTGAGAACTTCAGTGCTGAAGTAAGCTAAACAGTGTGATAGAAGAAAATAAAACAAGACCGTGAAACTGGTTATTGTAAAATAACAGTGCGAGGCTAAATAAAATACATCTAGGGCAAAGTGCACAGAGGCCTAATACTTTAAGCAAACGCGCAGAAAGCTACATTAAAAATGGCTGCACTACACTAGGGGCCTAAAAAATGAACGTGACCAAAACCCCTCTACTATCTTGATGTGGCTTTCATATTCACAAATTTGAGATTTCTGTTTCATAGGTATTTTTAAATAACATTTGGGATGTTAGTTGTGTCACAGTGGACTGTGGGGGTCCATTTGAAATACAGCCTGTGACTGGGTCTCATGCTTCTCCTGTGTGATGTAGGAAAGTGTGTTAAAGTATGATTGCATTGATCCTTAAAACTGGGAGTTGGAAACATTTTAATGTCTCTAGTGCACTTCAGCAAACAGAGACATTTTTTATGTCCTGGGGAGCGGAACACTTTTTTCTGCGTCTTCAGGGTTAAGTATGTTACAGCGTATGGAATCTGGTCTTCAGTTAGATCATATAAAAAATGAAAAAAGTTTTACTTTGGCTAATGAGGGAATGGAACCAGTACTTTGATGAAAATGAAAAGTTGGTTTAGTTGTATGAATTGATATTCTATTTTAATTACATCATAAATAAGGAGAAACGGCTCTTGGTCGTAAAAACAGCCATAATGCAATAATGCAGTTTTGCACCAAAATGTTTTGCACCGGCTTGCACCATTTTTTAGCACCAGCTGGGCACCATATTTATGGAATGGTGCAAGCCGGTGCAAAGGGTAGGCTATCATTAAAAAAAAAATGACGTTAGGCAGGTTAGAGTCAAACTAAATGACTCTAACCAGATTAGCGTCATTTTTTGAAGCTAAAGGGCATACTTATACTCTGTTTGCACTAAATTAGCATCAATTTATTTACTCTAATTTGGTGCAAAACTTACTCCATATTGATACTTTGCTGCTAGACCAGTCTAGTGCCAAATTTATGGAGTTAAAGACATTTTTTGGAAGTGGAAACCTACCTTGCCTTAATGAGATGCAAGGTCGGCGTTCCCGTGCAAAAAATTACTCTATGACCTTAACACCATATTTATACTCCCATGCATAAATGGTGCAGGGGAGGGAGAGGGGTCAAAAAATGGGGCAAAGCTTGCTTTGCCCCATTTTTCTAAGCCTGGGTCAGGGCAGGTGTTAGGGGACATGTGGGCCTATTTCCATAGTGGAACACCATGGAATAAGCCCACAGGTGCCCTCCCCAGGCCCCTGGTGCACCCCCACCCACACCAGAGGGACTGCGGAGGATGGGGACCCCATCCCAGGTAAGTACTGGTAAAATTGCATTTTATTTTTGAAAGTGCCATAGGGGGCCCGGAAATGGGCCCCCATACATGGCACAGGGTGCAATGGCCATGCCCAGGGGACCCTTGTCCTCTGGGCTGGCCATTGGGGTGGTGGGCATGACTCCTGCCTTTTCTAAGTCATGTGGCATGGTAGGTTCAGAACCATAAAATAACGCTAATCTGGTTAGAGTCATTTTTTTTTTACTCTAACCTGCCTAAAGTCACTTTTTGGTGCTAAACCCTCTCCTTCTATACTGCCAGCCCCACCCGACTAAAGTCATTTTTTTTTTACTCTAGCCTACCCTTTGCACCGGCTTGCACCATTCCATAAATATGGTGCCCGGCTGGTGCACAGAAATGGTGCAAGCCGGTGCTAAACTTATTGGTGCAAAACTGAGTTAGTGCAGTTTTGCACCAAAAAGTATAAATAAGGGCCAATATTTTGTACGTTTGCACCACTTTTTTGTCAAATAATTACGTTAATGCGGCGTAAAAAAAGTATAAATCAGGGCCTTGGTGCTAGACGGGTCTAGCACCAAAGTATAAATATGGAGTTAGTTTTGCACCGAATTAGAGTAAGAAAAATGACGCTAATTCGGTGCAAACAGAGTATAAATATGCTGCAGAGTAGAAATATGCCCCTAAATAGGGCGCTAAGGCCATAGAGTCACTTTTTGCACGGGAACGCCTACCTTGCATCTCATTAAGGCAAGGTAGGTCTCCACTTCCAAAAAATGAGTTTAACTCCATAAATTGGGCACTAGACGGGTCTAGCACCAAAGTATAAATATGGAGTTAGTTTTGCACCAAATTAGAGTTAAAAGAAATGGAGCTAATTCCCTGCAAACAAAGTATAAATATGCCTCTCAATACCTAATCCCTGCCCCAGGCTCAGGCCTACCTGCGTGTGCATCAGCAGTGTGGTGTGGATCTCCAGGGCTGGGTAAACAGACACTGTGCAGCCACACTCTGATACACGTTAACTACGTGTTGTTCTTGGTGTCACAGCTTTGCAAGCCAAAGGCACCAGCTACAGCAGACCGCACACTTGCTGACTTAACTGCAATGCCCCCCCTGCCAGGCACTAAAAAAAGTATATGCGCAGAAAACAAATACATGCTGCAAATGTACGCCGTGTTGCAGGGGTGGCTCCTCCATAAGGGCGGAGGAGCTTCGCCCCCTTGCCAGCAGCAGAAGCTGCAAACCTTTCAGAACGAAAGGATAATAAACTACCGTTATTATCCTTTCGTACTGAAAGGGTACAGGGGTGACGTGCACTGAGGGAGAGTGCTCAGCACTCTCCCTCAGAGCGCATGTGTGTTTGGCCGGCCGTCTTGGGCCTGCCAAACACATATGCGCAGCAGGCTGTCTCCAGCCCGACAACACAGTTGCTGGGCTGAAGAAAGCCTGCACAGGCTCCCAGTCTGCCTGGGAGCACCCAGGCTGAGTGCCACAAACCAATCCTGATGCTGCTTCGAGCAGCGTCAAGATTGGTGCAAGGCATGCTGGGAGCCCTTGCCTGCAGCAGAAGGCAACAGAGACGGAGAAGTGGTGCGGCCTGCGTTCAGGTAAGTTTTTATTATTTATTTTTAAAAAATGTAATGTGCCCCCCTGTTCCCCCCTCCCCTTGTCCCCCTTCACCTCTCCGTCGCGCCGCGCCTGCTCCGCCCCTTTTAAGAGCTGTAAAGCGCGACTGCTGTGTTGCTGCAAGCAGTTTACATGGCCCTGCAAACTGTATACTGCAACCCTCAGAAATGTGGTTAACATCACGGTTGTTGGAATTGTAACAGAAAGAGTCCATTTCTGAAACATGATTATGTTTTTTTATTATGTTGTTTAATCTACTGGCTAAATGGATGGACTGCTCTGTCTGGATAAAGATTAATGGGAGACATTGGTCGCACACAACATGGCAGGGGTCAGAACAGGTGGACTAGAGGTCGCAGTTGGGGCCCCAGGCAACCCCCAATTGACACCCATGTTCAGGGTCAGCCATGTTGAGAGGTAGAGTGAAATTATTATTTTATATATATAGGTGAAACATGTAGCAATGGAGACCAAAATCACTAGTATGTGGACTATGACCATGAGTACTATGGACCTGATTTATATATTAGCCGTAATCATACTATTTTGCAACAGTGATGGAGTGTGCTTAAAGCCAATGTAATGATCCGCCTGCTGAATTAAGATGCGGGCAGAACATTGGTGTAACAACGGCAGAGACTACTCCATCTCCTCCATGCTGCACGCCTCCTGCAGCCCCACGGAGTAAGGACTGTCTGAGGATGGCCTGTATATCTGCCCACCCAATTTAGATGAGTGGACGTAGAGGTCATGTTTGAGGAACCATTCGTCAAAATTACCTTGCATTAACGCTAATCACCTTGATGCCTTGAATACTAGAAATGTCTTTTGGTCCGACGGGCATTTCTAAGTTTGGCAGTCGGGGCCTTTGCCAGAGTGGCAGAGTATTGTATTCTGTCACCTTGTCCGAGGACAGCCTGATTGCCAAAATCAGAATTGGGCCCTATGACTTGGAGTAATGAAGGTTTCCCTTAAGTAATCCAAGAATTCTGAATTATACACATGTAAAAAAGATAGTAAGCATAAATACAGCAGTTTTTTTCCGTTCGCTGAAATGAAAACTCAGAATGACGTGACTTAACCTGATGAAAATATTCCAGGGGTGTAGTAATGAATGCAAGAGTTCAGAATACTAATCCATGGACAAACTCCAAGTTCCCGGTATCAGGATTCTGCGGGAGTCCTAAAGAAGGCTCGATTAAGCCAAGCCTACCTTTAGGGCCAAGTTACTGTATTTTCCGAGTAATGTTGGCAATAGAAGCAGTTAGATAGACATATTTTTCTCCTATGTCGTTTTTACATTACAATGTATACAACACACCATTTGGAAATGGTTTCCTTTACATGTAAGGTTAAGACGTGAAATAATTATGAAGATAAGTGCATTATATTCAGGAGTGGAAGTGCATGAAAAAACTTTGCTAAAACAAAAATCCTTTTCAACAATTCTTTATTTCAGTACAAGGCTGTTTCAGATCCGATGTCTGGCAATATGAAAATATCCGTCCTTGTACAGGACTATTCATTCGTGTTTTAATGACCTCAGGGTGAAATCAATATTTCCATTGGATAGCCTGGCTGCTACTTACCAAACTGATATTTAGACCACAAATAAACTAAGCTTCCCCTAATACTCAAGTCAAAGGACATATAAAACAAACTTGTTGTTAATTCCTGGAAACAGAATATACTTTTCAGAATGAGAGAAACATGACTGACGTTCTCACTGATTTCACTTGAAACATATTTTAAGTTCACTTCCTCATTACCGCGACGTCTGTATCAGTGTGTGCTGTGACAAGAACCTCTGCTGAAAGAAAAAGGCAGATTTTAATAATGAATTGCTAAAATATGCTTAGTTAATTTTTTACAATCATCATCATCCTCATCGTCATCATCATCATCATCACTATTATTGTGATAAGTGTTTTTATTAGCATGACTGGCATTGTTGTTATCATTATTGATCGCATTATCTGTGATTTTTATTGTTTTGTTGGTATATAATGTTAAAGGTAGCATTAATATGGTATTTGCGGGTGCAACTCTTAATGCTATGCTATCTTTGCTTTTACTAATATTCGTACTGATATAAGAATTAGTAATTCTAATGATATCCATAATAAAAACAAGCAGATTCACAACAATAATGTTGATTATGATAGTTCTCATAATATTGTAATTAATATAGCAATTATAAAATTAATTGTATCATTATTTGTTCGGAATTAATATTGGATTTCAGTTGTGGCTACTAAAAAAAGAAATACATTTTAAATGTCCTTCTTATCCCAATTGAGTTCCCCTCAAAGCAATTGTGTTGTCATTTGGAAAACATTTTCCCTTTTCTGGTGAAATAAGAGACACGTCAGCATTATTTATAACTGACTCATGGGCTTTTCACCCACACTCGGAGACAAAAGTAGGTATTTGGAATCTCTATGGATAGATACTCATTTTGAGTCACATTTCATCTCAACCATGGCCCCTATAAAAAGCTTCAATGTGTCCTTTCTTTTCTGCTATATATCCCTTCTGCTGCTTTCCGAGACTCCTAAGTATTAATTAGAGTTTCATAATTTATATGTTTATGGCCTATATATTTGTTCAGATCATTTTTAGGCTTTGCTATTATGTGCATTATTCTCTGTCCGACTTTGCTATTATGTGCATTAATCTCTGCCCAACTCAAACAAGGTGATTTATCTCCGTTTGCTTTCTTGAGTGGCGACTGAGGGTACCTTTTGAGAATGCATAACATTGTCTGTTTCTTAAAGTTTAGTCTCTGTGAAGCATCTTGAAAGAAACTTAGGTCATGATGAAACTATGAGTTAAGACAAAACAAAAAACACTGTTGGTGAGTCAAACCATTTCCTGAAGGAGATTTATGATTCTGTCAAAGGAGGGGAAAACAGACAACTTTGCTGGAGGCCAGTCCACACCTGGTCGACTGCTAACTGCCTGCCCTTTCACACCAGGCAGCGGAGCCTCCTGCCAAAAGACACCCTTCTTTCATGAATCCTTTCAAATACGACTCATTTGTGCATTTAATAATTGTCTGAACTTTTCCCCACCCTCAGCTTTCATTGTAATGTATCCTAAGTGCTTCAACAGCCCTCTACTGCAGCAGGATTCGACAGTTTACGTTATCTGTACTCATTTCCTAGGCTAAAAGTGTTGCAGTTAAACACTCTGGGGCATATTTACAAGAAACTGGCGCATCAGCACGGATGCACCAGTTTTCTAGAATTGCCCCTGCCACACCTAGCGACACCACATGCGCGCCATATTTACAATACAGTGCACCATGGCGGTTGTTGGGACTATAGCGTCAGTTTTTTTAAGCTATTTTGGCGCTTTGTTGCAGTAGCGTCAAACATTTTGACACTACTGTAGCAAAGTACAAGGAGTACCATAGGTTACTATTGGTGCGTCATTTTAACACCTGCATTAAGCAGGCGTTAAAAATTATGCCAACAATGGCGCAGTGAAATGTTATAAATGTCACTGGGCAATTTTTGCAGTCCCCCTAGCGCCAGAACTCCTCTCATGTATACATTATCTCTGACGCAGGCATAATGTGGTGCAAGAAGGTGCAAAGTGGTGCAATGCATGCATTGCACCACTTTGTAAATACAGCATAGCAAATCTGCCTCCTCATAGCCACATTTGCATGAACAAATTATGCTTATGTGGCGCAAGGAGGCGCTAGGGGCTTGCAAATATGCCCCTTTGTGCCATAGGCTTTTGCATAGCTATCTCCCTGTTCATTTCTTTAATACTCATTCACAAAAATCCCAAATTGCATGAGTTTCTAAGGGCCTGGTTCTGCTCCAGACAGTACGGTATGTCTAAGTTGGTTTCTGCTCCACACCATCAGAAGAAGCAGAGTATTCCCACGCCCAGTTTTTTCAGGTGCCATAACTCTGGATCTGAAATTACCCACGGAGAAAGCTATCCACTAAAAGAGCAGGGGTTGGAGGCACAAACACAAGGCAGCCTTACCTAACATTTATCAAAAGAATTGGTGGATTGTTGAAAGCAATGGCCTAGGGGCCAGACTGGGTACCCAAATCAGCAGACCAGTCCGGTAAGGTGCATAGCAAGTGAGCGCAGCGAGTGAGCCTGACCATTAGAATGGGGTTTTGAGGAGGTTCTATATTCAATTGTATTAGATTTTAAAGGATAGTAAATGAAGACATTACAGTGCACCAGGATAGGACAAACTTTGTTGTGGCTCTTCAGTGATTCTCTCACTATCAGCATTCATCAGGCTCTCATCTCTCCATAGCCTCTTTCTCACAAGTATTTCATTTGTTTTATAACACTCGTTATAATAGTGTATGGTGTCAGAGCACTTTACATTACACATTCATGCAGAGAAAATGAATTATATGTGTGTAAATCAGTGTATAGAAAGTTAATGTTACATAAGGCAAAGGGGGCTACAAGGTGTAGGATTCACAGGTCATCCATACTGGTGGCCATTTTGTAAGAGTGCTTGGTCTGGAGAAGCACAAACTCAGGATTCAGATTGCAACGCAGAAGTTAAGGTTGGCTTTACTAATAAGAATCAATTTCTACCCAAGCAAACCCTTTTTAGCATTACTAGGATAATGAAAGACTGACAAAAAACCATTCCAGCCTATACCGTGCAGCTTGCATGCAGCTCCTTGATGGCTGTTAATATCTCATTGTGCAAGATTGCAATTGTAGCTTATGAACTGCACAGTAACAAAAGGATCTTTGTGACAAAAACAGTAGCCCACTAAGTTAAGCCCATAAAATACTGTTCTGTGATCTACATGGATCACGTTCTTCGCAGAAGGTATATTAACCCTTTGCACTACCTTAGACAAGTGAAACCTGTCACTAGACTAAACTCTGATAAGTCTCCCACAGGTGCAATATTTCCAAGAGTTATCATGACACATTTATTTGTTGCCTGCAAACTGCTGAACATACAAGGAATGGGTGCTTTTGAAACTGCTGCACTGGTAAAAAACTGGACCCCAGAAACAACCCCCCCACCCTTCCTGCCTCCTGGGGAGGCGCCCGATGTCCAGTAAGTCCAGTCCAGCCTCGAGTAACATTTCCTGCCCAACCAACTTCTCTAATCCCACTCACCACACCTTCACTTGCAGCGAACACCCCACTCCCATGTACTAGCTGCTTAAAACAAAGTACTTGAATGCTCCAACAATGCTTTGAATATCAAACAATTACTATAAAATTACAAATATTGGTCATTCTATAGCCAGGGCAGTAGGAGGGTAGAGCAAAGTAGGACTGTGATGAGAAAGAACACACAGTGCAAAAGGATTACTGGTAGGTAATCTTGCAATTACAACTTTTGACCTATTTCTTTTCTCCGTCCTTAATTGCAAGGGAGGGTGGGGTTTGTGGGTGTGTGACTTCCTGAATTAGGCTAAGGTGACACATAATAGGGCAGTGACATCTACTACCCTCAGAGGTCGAGTTCCATCTTTTGACTCAGACAGGAGTAATAAGATCATCAAATCAAACAATGAGAATCAAAAGCCATAGTCAACCACCATATGCAATGAGGAATCAGTAATTTATACACACCATGACCTATGTGGTCATGAATCATCACATCAATTTAGTAAAGTTTAAACTTTTATTGCCCTTATATTAACAAAGCTAAGGTCACGTAAACGATGCGCAAAACCAAATGTTAGAAATACAGAAACAACTCAGGCTGTCCAAAGCGTCTGAAGAATGTCAATCTTATAAAAGCAATCAACATTAAACATTCCAAAAGAATTATACAGAATAACAACAGAATTTGAGAAATAGCTACAGATTTAATTAATTGTGCAGTTGAATCAATCATAATCAGTTAATAAACATTTAATTTAATATTTGGGACAGACATCCTAGCTACCAAGTTCGGATTTAAAAAACCATGTATCGGGCTGGGCTTTGTCACATGCAAAAATTAAAAATAAGACACAAATTAATTTGGAAATCATCCTTCTATGGCGCTAACAAAAATGTGGTTGGATTTCTAAGGGAAAAACCTGCAAAGGAAAAACAAATGCACATTGGTTATAACTCTCCTAAATGAAACAGCAGCCAGCAGATTCTTCATCAGCAGAGCCTTCAGCAGTCAGCATCAATAACATGGAAAGGGAAACAAGTTCAATAATGTTGGGCCTAATGTAACTGAACTGTTAAAATCATAAGTAACTGGACATAAGAGCTGCACAGAATTGAAGCTGCATAGAAATGAGCAGAAATGAGCAGAACTGAACTGGAAAAAATCTGAACAGAATCTGACTTTCATCACTTAAAGCTTTGCTAAATTATAGACCTAAAAGTTAATAGCTAAGCTTCTATTGGACAAAACTATGAGGTGTGATAGTGAACAACCAATTGAATTTTGATTATGTTTTAGTTGTATCTTTCATATTTCCTTCTTCATCATAGGCTCTTGTTTCCGCAGAATAATTAACATTGTAGAAAACAGCACATAACATGACATTTAGCTAGCATTACTTCCTACTAGAAACGAATGCCCATTTTCAACACATACAATATATATCACAAGGAAGTAAGAACAGGGAACGCAGTAGATTTGCACTTTGAGCTTTCAATAAGACAGTCTAATAAACAATGTTTGCAAAAGAATTTCACTAAAGTCAGCATAACATTCCAACATCATGCTTCTGGAAACATAATGAAATGTAGGCCTTTTTACTGATTCTAATAAAAGAAGAATAAAACAATTCTAATAATAAATTCACATCATTAGTTTTGCTCATCAACATTAATCATCTTTTGTCAGTACATGTAGTTATGATTCATCAAAATACATTTTCACAGTCATTTATTATTTCATTTAGAAATCAAGGTGATGGACACCATGTCAGTCACATTTTAAACATGCACGTTTTACATTTAAGTACGAGTTTCTCTAATAAGGCGTTTTAGTACTCGTTAATTATTTCGTTTTATTTACTCATATTTTATTAATTAATGTTTGCTCTCTAACAGGTTCACAATTTTGCTGTCCAAATTTCAACCTGCAAACAATTGTGCATTCACAATTTTGACTGCCACTGTATTGTTAAGGTAAGTTAAGAACAGCAAATCTATAATTCCCTAAATAGACTTGCTTGGCAATGTGGGGGTAGTCAATACTGCAGACGCAATATTTTGCAGGTCGATATTTTCACTACTGTATTATGGTATATCCTGGGATACACAGAAGTGCTGGACTCTTGATTATTTACACACAGAAATCACACCACCACACAAAAAGCACATTCAAGCTTACTTTATCAAACCAGAATATCTATTTTATACAGAAGTGACAGGTAAAACATCACCTTCAAAATGGGATTAGGATGTGCTATGCCTCTGCCAGAGTGTAAAATAAAGCAATAGTTGAGCGGGTCCATGCGAGAGGTAAGACATGGAAGATTTACAACCACAGTTTGTACACAATTTACAAAGGCACTGACACATGGCAGGAGGCTATGAGAAAGAGTTTAACTTACTAGTGTTCATACATTAAGACAGTTAGGGAATCCTAACACTTGAAGCAGTCAAAACAGATGGCATAATTGTCATAGTTGACCAAACAATGCCTTATGGAGGGGAACATCCCCTTCATCCTGTCAAGGGAAAGGATGAAGGCGAGAGAGACCCACGCATTCTGGCACAAACTTCAAGCAGGGAATAACAGCCCACCTCAGCAACTAACAACTTAAGAAAAACGTCCTTTGAGGATTTAAACAGGAACCTCACTCAGGTCCTACTGACCCAAAATAGGACCCCATTAGGGATGACCAAGTGAGCACTATACCTAGAATATTAAAACCCTCTGAGATGTTTTGAGGCATAAGCTATACCTGCTTAACTCCTTCCTATGATTCTCTGAAGAGGCTGACTGCAGCTGATCTGTATGGGTAGATGTGGAGAGACCAAAAAGAAAGTAATCCTTTTTAAAGTCCAAGACACTGAGTGGACCAAAGACTGAAGTGTCACAGACCTTGTAGAATTCCAAGCATAGTATGATCTCTACTGACAGGAGCAGGACTTAAGAGCATGGAGTCAACAGGGCTTCTATAATGCTAGTTTAAACCAAGAACACCTACTTGTGTTGCAGACAGAGCCTCTTAGATTCACAACCATCCGCTTAACTCCTTTGTTGCCAGGTCTTTTCCCCCTCAGGTGCCAAGCCTTTTTTTGGCTGTTTGGAGCAGTTCGCGCTTAGGCCCTCATAACTTTTTGTCCACATAAGCTACCCATGCCAAATGTGCGTCCTTTTTTTCCAACATCCTAGGGATTCTAGAGGTACCCAGACTTTGTGGGTTCCCCTGAAGGAGACCAAGAAATTAGCCAAAATACAGCGAAAATCTTGTTTCTTTCAAAAAAATGTGAAAAAGTGCTGCCGAAGAACGCTTGTGGTTTTTTCCCTGAAAATGGCATCAACAAAGGGTTTGCAGTGTTAAAATCATCATCTTCACAGCTTTCAGGAACAGGAAGATTTTAATCAGAAAACCCAATTTTTCAACACAATGTTGGCATTTTACTGGGACATACCCCATTTTTAAAAAAAAATTGTGCTTTCAGCCTCCTTCCAGTTAGTGAGAAAAATGGTGTGAAACCAATGCTGGATCAGAGAAAGCTAAACATTTCTAAAAAGTAGACACAGTTTTGAATTCAGCAAGGGGTAATTTGTGTAGATCCTACATGGGTTTCCTACAGACAATAACAGCTGAAATAAAAAAATATTGAAATTGAGGTGAAAAAAACAGCCATTTTTCTCCATGTTTTACTCGGTAACTTTTTCCTGCGATGTCAGATTTTTGAAAGCAATATACTGTTACGTCTGCTGGACTCTTATGGTTGCGGGGCTATATAGGGCTTGTAGGTTCATTAAGAACCCTAGGTATCCAAAGCCAATAAATGAGCTACACCTTACAATGGGTTTTCATTCTATGCCAGGTATAGAACAATTCATTTGCTGAAATATAAAGAGTGAAAAATAGGTATCAAGAAAACCTTTGTATTACCAAAATGGGCACAAGATAAGGTGTTGAGAAGCAGTGGTTATTTTCACAAATCTGAATTCCGGGGTGCCCATACTAGTATGTGAATTACAGGGCATTTCTAAAATAAATGTCCTTTTTACACATTGTCCTACATTTGGAAGGAAAAAATGTAGAGAAAGACAAGGGGCAATAACACTTGTTTTACTATTCTCTGTTCCCCAAAGTCTCCCGATAAAAATGGTACCTCACTTGTGTGGCTAGGCCTAATGCTCGCAACAGGAAACGCAACATGGACACATCACATTTTTACATTGAAATCAGCCGTGTTTTTTGCAAAGTGCCTAGCTGTAGATTTTTGCCTCTAGCTCAGCCAGCACCTAGGGAAACCTACCACCCATGAGCATTTTTGAAAATAGACATGTAGGGGAATCCATGATAAGGTGACCTTTGGGGCTCTCACCAGGTTCTGTTACCCAGAATCCTTTGCAAACCTCAAAACGTGGCCAAAAAAACACTTTTTCCTCACATTTCGGTGACAGAAAGATCTGGAATCTGAGAGGAGCCACAAATTTCCTTCCACCCAGCGTTCCCCCAAGTCTCCCGATACAAATGGTACCTTACTTGTGTGGGTAGGCCTAGCGCCCGCAACAGGAAATGACCCAAACACAATGTGGACACATCACATTTTCCCAAAGAAAACAGAGCTATTTTTTGCAAGGTGCCTAGCTGTGGATATTGGCCTCTAGCTCAGCCGGCACCTAGGGAAACCTACCAAACCTGAGCATTTTTGAAAACTAGACACCTATGGAAATCCAAGATGGGGGTGACTTGTGGGGCTCTCACCAGGTTCTGTTATCCAGAATCCTTTGCAAGCCTCAAAATGTGGCCAAAAAAACACTTTTTCCTCACATTTCGGTGACAGAAAGTTCTGAAATCTGAGAGGAGACAGAAATTTCCTTCCACCCAGCGTTCCCCCAAGTCTCCCAATAGAAATGGTACCTCACTTGTGTGGGTAGGCCTAGCGCCTGCGACAGGAAATGACCCAAAACACAACGTGGACACATCACATTTTCCCAAAGAAAACAGAGCTGTTTTTTGTAAAGTGCCTACCTGTGTATTTTGGCCTCTAGCTCAGCCAGCACCTAGGGAAACCTAATAAACCTGAGCATTTTTGAAAACTAGACACCTAGGGGAATCCAAGATGGGGTGACTTGTGGGGCTCTCATCAGGTTCTGTTACCCAGAATCCTTTGCAAACCTCACAATTTGGTCAAAAAAACACTTTTTCCTCTCATTTTGGTGACAGAAAGTTCTGGAATCTGAGAGGAGACACACATTTCCTACCACCCAGCATTCCCCCAAGTCTCCCAACTATCTGGACACGTCAGAATTATCAAATACAAAACTACCTGTTTTTGCGGGGGCACCTGCGTTTCTGGTCCTGGGCTCAGCAGCCATCTAGAGAAACCTACCAAACCCAGAAGTTTCTGAAAACTAGACACCGAGGGAGTCCAGGGGTGTGTGACTTGCGTGGATCCCCCAATGTTATCTTTCCCAGAAACCTCAGTAAACCTCAAATTTAGTTAAACAAATCAAATTTTTCCCACATTTGTGTGTTGGGTAATGGACAAATTTCCTACCATCCAACGTTCCCTTCAGTCAAAAATGACACCTCACTTGTGTAGGTGGGCCAAGTGCCTGTGACAGAGAAGAGACAAAAACATGTTGAAATTGAGGGGTAATCAAAGCGGGTCCAAAAGGGTAGTTTGAAAAAAAAAAAAAATTAGGCTGACAAGTGCAGCAGAATTTTTATCGGTATAGACGGGACAATGCTGGGTGGTAGGAATTTTGTGGATTCCTGCAGATTCCAGAAGGTTCCATCAGAAAAATGTGGGAAAAATATGTGATGTCCAGCAAAGTTGGAGGTTTGCAGGGCATTGAGGGTAAGGAAATGGTGAGGGGTGCATGTGAAGCACACCACCCTGGAATCAACCACAAAAAATGTATCCCTGGTGTCTAGGGGTTTTCTCCCCCCCCCCCAATTATATAAGGCCAATCTGCCCCCCCAAAAAAATTCCCTGGTGTCTAGTGGGCATTTCTGCTGCCCGATTGCATGGCGATCGGGCAGCAGAAATGCTGAGAGAGACATGAAAGGAGAGGAAAGGCCTTTCCTCTCCTTTCATGCCTTTCTCTGCCCCTACAGTCCGATCGCATAACTCTGATGAGGTCAGCGCACGATTGCGCGCTGACGTCATCAGATGCCACGGGGGTGGTGGTGCAGGGGTGGAAGGGGAAGCCATTCCCTTTCCATTCCTGCACTGGGGGTGCTGAGGCGAGGCTCATGGGGGGAGCGCAAGCACTCACCCCCAGGAGCCAGTACCAGGACGTAACAGTTACATCCTTGGTGCCACAGCCAAGGACGTAACCGTTACGTCCTTGGCTGCCAAAGGGTTAAGTAGGTTAAATCATCAGAGGCAGCATTCATTGAAAGGAGGTGAGAGGGAGAAAGGGAGGGTCCATTCCTCCATTATAAGCATAAATTGAAACAGGATGACTTTGATCATCTGGCCCAAAGGGGAACTTCCATTTATACAGTGATTTGCTCTTTACTGAAATTGTGAAGTATCTTAGCTATCAGTGAAAATGGAGAAGTGCAAAAAGAAGATCTGGAGGATAAGCAAAAGGTGCTTAGTCCACATATTAAGCCAGTGATTCACTTTTCCGGTCCTTGAAAGCAAACTCAGACATCAATAGTGTTTCAAACCTTTCCAGTCCCAAGGAAATGCCTTCTAACTGTTGGAAAACTCCAGTAAATAGGGTAACTGTTAGACGTGACAGCCTTAGGGTGGTCACTCCTAACTTTTTGCCTGCCTCCCTCCACTTTTTAGACACTGTTGTTTCTGGTTTTAGGACTCTGCACACTTTACCACTGCTAACCAGTGCTTAAGTGCATAAGCTCTCTCCCTTTAAACATGGTGACATTGGTTCATACCCAATTGGCTTATTTAATATACTTGTAAGACCCCAGTAAAGTGCACTACATGTGCCCAGGGCCTGTAGATTAAATACTACTACTGGGCATGCAGCACTGGTTGTGCCACCCACATAAGTAGCTTCTTAAACCATGCCTTAGGCCTGCCATTGCAAGGCCTCTGTGTGCAGTTTCACTGCCACTTCGACTTGGCATTTAAAAGTACTTGCCAAGCCTTAAACTCCCCCTTTTCTACATATGTTACCCCTAAGGTAGGCCCTAGGTAACCCATATGGCAGGGTGCTATGTAGTTAAAAGGCAGGATATGTACTTGTGCAATTTATATGTTCTGGTAGTGTAAAACTCCTAAATTCGTTTTTACACTGCAGTGAGGCCTGCTCTGTTCCTAGGTTAACATTAGGGCTACCCTCATATACTGTTTGAGTGGTGGATTCTGATCTGAAAGGAGTAACAAGGTCATATTTAGAATGGCCAGAATGGTAATACAAAATCCTGCTGGCTGGTGAAGTTGGATTTAATATTACTATTTTAGAAATGCCACTTTTAGAAAGTGAGCATTTCTCTGCACACAGAATGCTCAGTCACACCTGCACACATCTTCATACTGAATGGGTCTTCCTGGGCTGGGAGGGTGGAGGACCTGACACTCACATTCGAAAGGACAGTGGCCAGCCCTCACACAATGGACTGCCAAACCCTCTACTGGGACCCTGGCAGATAGGATGGAAATGAAAGGGGACCTGGTACACTTCTAAGCCACTCTTTGAAGTCTCCACTTCAAAGGCACATTTGGGTATTTAAACAGGGCCTCTGACCCTACCAACTCAGACACTTCTGGACAAGATGCCAATGGTGGAGAAACTCTGAACCAGAACCTGTAACGTGCCAAGAGGAACTGCCTGGCAGCCCAAAGGACTCACCTGACTGCTTTTCTGCAAAGGACTGCTGCCCTGCTGTTGCCCTGCTGCCTTGCTATTCTCTGGTTCTGCTGAGAAGTGCTCTCCAAGGGCTTGGATAGAGCTTGCCTCCTGTTCCTTGAAGTCTCAGGACCAAAAAGACGTCCTCCTGTAAAGAACTCCTTGTGCGGCTAAAATTAGATGCACAGCCTGCAAGAAACGCCGCACAGCCTGCATCACGGCGAGAAAATCACCGCACACCGAACCGGAACGATGCAGCCCGGCTCCCTGAGAGGAGATCGATGCAGCGCCAGCGTTGTGACAGGAACTTCGACGCACGGCCTACTGGATCGACGCAAAGCTGAGCTGGAATGACGCAGCACGACTTCCTGCAGAGACTAATTGACGCAGCGCCTGCCGTGCAACAGAAATTTCCATGCATCGCACACCAGATTGACGCAGCCCCTGTGACTTTGTCCTGCACACCCAGGATTTCTCTGCATCGTCACCGGGGTGACCGAATACACTGCAACCCGAAGAGGATCCCAGTCTTTGCTTCGGAAATCGACACAAAGCCTGCCCTGTGTGAAAACCTATTGGCACATCGTCTGTGTGCACCGGAAAAATCAAAGCACACCGCCCGTTTTCCACGCATCTCCTCCTCTGCGGTCTCTTGCGGAGAATTTGACCGCAAATTAGGTACTTTGTGCTTGCAAGAGACTCTTGTTGCTTTATAAAGAATAAAGACTCTTTTTATCATTCTCTGAAGTGATAATATAACTTATACTTGTCAACTCTTGATCGTTTTGACCTGTGCTTAACCAGATTATACATTTTTCTAAACACTGTGGGGGTCATTCCAACCCTGGCGGTCGGTGTTAAAGCGGCGGCCAACCCGCAAACAGGCAGGCGGCCCAAAAAATGGAATTCCGACCCTGGCGGGAACCGCCAACACAGACCGCCACTTTGACACTCCGACCGCCACGGCGGTACAGACAAGCAGCGCGGCGGTCACCGCCAACAGACAGGCGGCAGACAATGTACCGCCCACCCTATCACAACCCACCAATCCGCCACCTTTTCCGGGGCGGGAGCCCCGCCGATAAAAACACGGCGGAAACAGACTACGAACGGGAAAACGCTCACCTCTACACACTCCACGAGGAATCTGGACAGCATGGAACCAGAACTACACATCCTACCAGCAATTGTCTACCTGCTCCTCTACCAGGAGCACGAACGCCGGCGCAGAAGACAACGGTGAGTACTGCACCTACGACACAGGGGGGGGGGGAGAAGAAAAGAATATGGGCACACACATACGCGACACCCCCCCCCAACTACCTACACACCAATGCAGAGCAACAACTCAGAGTGACACCCCTAAACCCCCCAGAAGAATGCAAAGACAAAATAATATGTTATTGGAATACAAATATATTGTAAGGCTAAGTAAATAAGTAAGTCGAACATCCCATAACTATATACACATATGTATATTGTCCCGTCAGAATTGGCTTTCTGTCATTGTACGTGGGCCAATGGTCCTCAACACATGGGCAAAGCCCACACATGAGACCCAAATCCATTGGAGAGAACACTGCAGGGGCATCAGATTGGAAAACTACAGGCACCTCAGGGGGAAGGGAAGAGGGGGCACCTCAGCCACATGAGTCCACGATGCCAGATCCACGAGGGGCCTCCACGGCCACTGTTCAATCCTGGGGAGTGCAAAGCCACAGTCTCTCAAGTCTCTACAGTGGGTGGGTTGCCCACTGTGCCATCCTGGGGAGTGCAAAGCCACAGTCTCTCAAGTCTATACAGTGGGTGGGTTGCCCACTGTGCCATCCTGGGGAGTGCAAAGCCACAGTCTCTCAAGTCTCTACAGTGGGTGGGTTGCCCACTGTGCCATCCTGGGGAGTGCAAAGCCACAGTCTCTCAAGTCTCTACAGTGGGTGGGTTGCCCACTGTACCATCCTGGGGAGTGCAAAGCCACAGTCTCTCAAGTCTCTACAGTGGGTGGGTTGCCCACTGTGCCATCCTGGGGAGTGCAAAGCCACAGTCTCTCAAGTGGATGACAGACTCCAGCGGTACTGGAGGACTCTTGGTGCCCAGAGTGTATCGTGCAGCCCTGTCCGACACTGATCCGGGCCTGCCCCTTCTGCCAATGTGTCAGCGGTGCTTGAGTTGAAGGGCCCAGCGGAGCGGTGCTTGAGATGAAGGGCCCAGCGGAGCGGTGCTTGAGATGAAGGGCCCAGCGGAGCGGTGCTTGAGATGAAGGGCCCAGCAGAGCGGTGCTTGAGATGAAGGGCCCAGCGGAGCGGTGCTTGAGTTGAAGGGCCCAGCGGAGCGGTGCTTGAGATGAAGGGCCCAGCGGAGCGGTGCTTGAGATGAAGGGCCCAGCGGAGCGGTGCTTGAGATGAAGGGCCCAGCGGAGCGGTGCAGAGACGGCGGTGCCAAGCGGAGCGGTGCTTGAGTTGAAGGGCCCAGCGGAGCGGTGCTTGAGATGAAGGGCCCAGTGGAGCGGTGCTTGAGATGAAGGGCCCAGCGGAGCCGTGCTTGAGTTGAAGGGCCCAGCGGAGCGGTGCTTGAGATGAAGGGCCCAGCGGGGCGGTGCTTGAGTTGAAGGGCCAAGCGGAGCGGTGCTTGAGATGAAGGGCCCAGCGGAGCGGTGCAGAGACAGCGGTGCCCAGCGGAGCGGTGCTTGAGATGAAGGGCCCAGCGGAGCGGTGCTTGAGATGAAGGGCCCAGCGGAGCGGTGCTTGAGATGAAGGGCCCAGCGGAGCGGTGCAGAGACGGCGGTGCCCAGCGGAGCGGTGTTTGAGATGAAGGGCCCAGCGGAGCGGTGCTTGAGATGAAGGGCCCAGCGGAGCGGTGCTTGTCTTGAAGGGCCCTGTTCAGCGGTTCTTGAGACGGCGGTGCCCTGTTCAGCGGTGCTTGTCTTGAAGGGCCCTGTTCAGCGGTGCATGTCTTGAAGGGCCCTGTTCAGCGGTTCTTGAGACGGCGGTGCCCTGTTCAGCGGTGCTGGTCTTGAAGAGCCCTGTTCAGCGGTTCTTGAGACGGCGGTGCCCTGTTCAGCGGTGCATGTCTTGAAGGGCCCTGTTCAGCGGTTCTTGAGACGGCGGTGCCCTGTTCAGCGGTGCATGTCTTGAAGGGCCCTGTTCAGCGGTTCTTGAGACGGCGGTGCCCTGTTCAGCGGTGCATGTCTTGAAGGGCCCTGTTCAGCGGTTCTTGAGACGGCGGTGCCCTGTTCAGCGGTGCTTGTCTTGAAGGGCCCTGTTCAGCGGTTCTTGAGACGGCGGGGCCCTGTTCTGCGGTTCTTCACATGTGTCTCCAGGGCACCAGATCCGGCCAATATATGGTATTCACTCGCCATCCGACTTCTCGCTTGCGGGGCCCTCCTGTGCTGGTGTCCCGTGCCCGTGGGTGTCCTCCTTCACCCCCGGAATGGGGCTGGTGGGGCCCTCCTGGGCAGCTCGCCTGCTGCCGGACCTGTCGGCCGTGCTGCCCTTGCCATCCTTGCCTGATCCTCTGTGGCCCTTGCCTCCCTTTGGAGATGTGCCAGGTGGCACCCCACTCCCTGACGGTGCCAGGGTGGTGCCTGTGGAGGCTGCCGTCTCTGTCCTCTCGCACCGGCCCTTGCCTTTTTTTGATTTTTTCCCAGGGGGTGGGCTGGCTGTCCCTTTGCTGCTGGCCGATGTAGCTGCCCTCGAAGGTGGTGGACTCCAATATCCCTGGACCATGGTCCTTGTAGGTCCAGGGGTTGTGGTGGCTGAGGTGCAGATTGGACTTTTACGAGATGGAGGGGGTGGGTCAGGTGATGGAAAGAGGTTAATTTTGGAGAGGAAAAACTTTTTAGGAGCAATGGGAAGGGTAGGTGCAGTGGGTATGGGAGTGGAGGAAGAGGATGTGGTTGTAGGAGAGTCAAGTGTGCTGTCTTTGGGTGCAGGTGCTTGTGACGGAGGCTGTCGTGAGGTGGATGGCTGTTGGGTGGGTGGCTGCCTGCGTTTGTGTGGTTTGGAAGAGGGGGTGACAGACACACTGGGAGAGGACACAGGGGACGTGTAAATGGCAGTGGGGGTGGTGACTGAACATGTGTGGAGTGTTCTGGTGGGTGTGCTGGTGATGGACGTAGTGGCTGATGAAGTGGTGCATGCAAGTGTGAGTTGGGACGTCACAGGGAGGGAGGAGGGAGACGAGGAGGAGGGGGACACAGAGGAGGCAGTAGCAGTTGGCATGTCTGCATGTGGATGTTGCTTGTGTGAATGCTTCTGTGATGTGTGGTGCTTATGTTTGGATGAGCTGACCTTGGGTGTTGAGGTGTGTGCAGGCTGGTCTGTAGGTGTGTCTGGGATAGGCAGAGGAACAGGGGAGTGTGACTGGGTGGAGGGAGTTGGAGGAGGGAGGCAGGAGACAGGGACAATGGCTGCCGTCAGTGCGGAGGCCAGAGCGTTGAACGATCGCTGATGGGAAGCCTGACCCGAATGAATGCCCTCCAGGTATGCATTGCTCCGATGCACCTCCCTTTCCACCCCATGGATGGCATTCAAAAGGGTAGACTGCCCAACAATGAGCGTCCGGAGGAGGTCAATGACCTCCTCACTGAGGGCAGCAGGGGTAAGTGGGGCAGGGCCTGAGGTGCCTGGGGCGAAGGAGATGCCCGCCTTGGTGTGCGAGCGGGCACGGGGCGAACGCTGAGGGGCTGCTTGGAGGGCGGAGCTGGTGCGCTGGGTGGCGGCTGTACCTGTTGTTGCGGTGGGCACGGATGTTGCCGCCACCACAAGGGAGCTCCCTTCCGAGGGCATGTCGGTGTCGCTGATGTCTCCACGTGTCCCCGTTGAGGAGCCACCCTCGCCCTCCGTCTCACTGGTGAAATCAGAGTCCGTTGCATGGCCCTCCAGGGCCATGTGAGATGCAGCTCCCTCGTGCTCCAATGCCACTTCTCCTCCGCCAGATGATGCTAATGCACACATGAACAGGAAGAGCAGACCAAAAAAGGGGGTGGGGGAAATAAAGACATGTTGAGTGCATGCATTGGCAACACAGTTGGCGGAGAGGACAGACACAGAAGCCCCCTGCACTACGCCGCGCACTTGGGGTACACTACTCAATCATTGGGACTTGGCCTACAAGCCTATGGATGACAACTGCACACATAGGTGACACAGGGCCATGGATAGCTGTACTTGGCACCCTACAGAGCTGGGGGGCGGGGGCACAGGGCCATGCCTTACGGAGGGGCCTAGCCTACAGAAATCACCCTGGCCTAGGGATACCCACAGCCCTCCTCCCCCACCCAGACACCTCCACTGCGCGCATAGTCAGCAGAATGAGAGTGTACTCACCCCCTTGTGTCTGCTGTGATGTCCTCACGCGCCCATCCAAATCTGGGTAGGCCACCGCCAGGATCCGAGACATCACGGGGGTCAATTGACGAGTGGCACCCCTCCTACGTTGGGAGGCCATCCCCAGCAGAGCCTCTGCGGTCTTTCTGCTCCCGCGGCAGATGTCCTCCCACCTCTTGCGGCAGTGGGTGCCCCATCTGTTGTGGACCCCCAGGGTCCGGACGTCCTTGGCGATGGCACGCCAAATGTCAACTTTCTGATGGGCGCTGACCTATGTGACACGTTCAGGGAGAGAAAATACAATATCATCATTTTCTGCATGCTCGATGTGAGTGTCCCCCCATCCCCACCCTTGCCATGTGGCACATGCTCTCATCTGTTGTTTGATTCATGCCTCATACGCTCCCCTCCGCACCATCGTTCATTCACCCCACTCAACCCAGGCATTGCCCACAAAGCATGGTCCCAGTGTACTAAGCTGTTGGTCTGGAGGACCGTAGAGTAGCGCATACTGGGGGAGAACCCCATCCACAAGTTTCTCCAATTCCTCAGAAGTGAAGGCAGGGGCCCTTTCCCCAGTCGCAGCAGCCATTCTCTTCCAGACCGAGGTCACAGCAGCACTTGCAGTATAGGTCCTCTCCTGTGGATGATCAGGTCTCGAGTGATTAAGCAGATAGAAAATGGCGGTCACGCCCGCAGCGGTGCGTACCGCGACCGCCGGCGCACTTCGTCATTGGCTCCTGAAACCCATAGGGTTCTATGTTAACCAATGCGGCTTTGCACCGCAGTCTTCGACCGCCTACCGCCACGGTGTGCCACGCCAGCGCATTGACCTCACATCCCATTGTCACACTTCACAGGTCAGGCAGCCGCCATTTCAAGGGCCCACATGGCTTAATTTCTACTGTGTCACACAGGCCTAGGCCTTGCATTGCCACTCATACAAACCATTCAATGCATAGCGAATCGTGTTCTGTGCAAGCTGTGGTTACGTACCTGTGGGTTGCTTGACTCTGTGCGCCATGTTGTCCTTCCTAGGCACCGTCCGCTGGGACTTGCGAGGAGATGGAGGAATGTTCCCGTGTACAGACCACTGGTGGACCTGTCGACAATGGAAGAAAGACATGTCATACTGACATAAAGACTTGACCGAGCCACTATACAGGAACTGTGTGCCCAGCTGGAGACAGACCTGATGTCACCCATTCGCCAACCCACGGGGATTCCACCTCTGGTGCAGGTGCCGTCAGTACTCCATTTTTTGGCAAGTGGATCATTCCGAACAACAGTGGCCATTTCATCAGGGATGTCTCAGCCTATGTTTTCTAAGGTTTTGTCCAGAGTGTTGTCTGCCCTGATGAAATACATGCGGAGCTACATTGTTTTCCCTGAGGTGGGCAATTTGGCTACAGTGAAGGGTGATCTCTATGCCCTTGGACATATTCCCAACATCATTGGTGCCATTGATGGGACCCATGTGGCTTTGGTTCCCCCCAGTGAAAGTGAGCAGGTGTACAGGAACAGAAAAAGTTATCATTCGATGAATGTCCAGGTGGTCTGTTTGGCTGACCAGTACATCTCCCATGTAAATGCCAAGTTCCCTGGGTCAGTGCATGACGCGTACATCATGCGAAATAGCAGCATCCATTATGTGATGGAACAGCTACAGAGACACCGTGTGTGGCTAATTGGTGACTCTGGTTACCCCAACCTGTCGTGGCTACTGACCCCAGTGAGGAATCCCCGGACCAGGGCAGAAGAACGGTACAATGAGGCCCATGGGCGGACTAGGAGGGTGATCGAGCGGACCTTCGGGCTCCTGAAGGCCAGGTTTAGGTGCATGCATATGACAGGTGGATCCCTAATGTACTCACCGAAGAAGGTGTGCCAGATCATCGTGGCCTGCTGTATGCTTCACAACCTGGCTTTGCGACGCCAGGTGCCTTTCCTGCAGGAGGATGGTCCAGAGGGTGGTGTTGTGGCAGCTGTGGAGCCTGTGGAGAGTGAAGAGGAGGAAGACGACGGGGACGACACAGACAACAGGGACACAGTGATACAACAGTATTTTCAATAGCACACAGGTACGAATCAACAACGCCATTTTACATGTACTTACAGTCTCCTGCCTCTCTACTGTCTGTGTTTCCCCCCAGTTTATGTTAACTGAGTTGTGACTTTCCCTTCCGTTTTCAGAGATGTGGGCCCCACTGCGTGACCTCTGCTTTGTTTCCCCAAGGACTACAGCTGTGTGACAGTGGTATGTTGTCATCACAATGTAACTGAACATTTTGGCACCGTTCTGTCTAATACATTTGTTCAAAATACAAGCAGACTCCAGATATTTTTAGTGCAATAAGTGATTTTATTAAAGTGCTAAATTTAGGGACATGGTTGAAAAACGGTGATGGGTGATGGTGGAGTAATGTCCATGGCAGAGTCCAGTTTTCAGTCTCACAGGTGCATTGTCCATATGCCTGTGGAAGGATGGAGCAGGGGCAGTTTAAGGTTGGACAGGGTGACAATGTGGGACAGTGGGATGACATCAGGGGGTATCCTTTGCTGGCGGGGGTCTTGGCATCCTACTCTGTCTTCTTCTGAGATCTCAGGCCCCGCTTGCGGGGTGGTTCTTCTTCTGCAGGAGGTGGGGTTCTGGTGGCCTGTCGTTGTGTGGGGGCCTCTTGTCCACTAGCGCCAGCGGAGGTGGTAGCCTGGTCTTGGTCCATGCTAGTGACAGGGGCCCATTGTGGTGCCACATGGTCCCGCAATGTGGTGACAATCTGGTTAAGAGCCACGACGATGGTCCCCATTGCGGAACTAATGTTTCTCAGTTCTTCCCTGAACCCCTTGTACTGTTCCTCCTGCAGTACCTGGATCTCCTGGAACCTGGCCAGTACCGTAGCCATCGTCTCCTGGGAGTTGTGGTATGCTCCCATGATGGAGGAGAGGGCCTCGTGGAGAGTGGGTTCCCTGGGCCTGTCCCCCTCCTGTCGCACAGCAGCTCTCCCAGTTCCCCTGTTTCCCTGGGCCTCTGTCCCCTGGACCGTGTGCCCACTACCACTGCCCCCAGGTCCCTGTTGTTGTTGGGGTGGTGGGTCAACCTGGGTGCCCTGTAGTGGTGGACACACCGCTGATTGACGTGTCCTGGAGACAGAGGCATGGGCCCGCTGGGTGGGAGCTGTGCTGGTGTTCCCAGAGGGGGTTAGGTCTGCTGTAGTCTGTGGCTGTCTGAGGGGAACCGGCTGTCCCGGGCATCACTGGGGGCCTCTTCTGGGGGTGGGATGGACATTTCTGGACCCTCCTGGGCGGTGTGGTGGGGTTCGGGTCCTGCAGGGGTATAAGAGTATGGTTATTGCTTCTGTGTGTGCCATTTTGTGAAATGGGTGGGTGGCGGTGTACCCCAGTGCTGGCATTCCCTTGTGGGGGCTGTTGTGACTGTGGCTTGTGGGGGATATGGGTATGTGCAGTGGACATGCTTTGGTGATGGGTGTCCATGCTTTGTGGACGCATGCAGGGCTAGGTGTTGGGATGGGTGGGTTGTGATGGTGAGCCATTTGCAAGGAGTTGGTGTGATGGGGGTGGGGGTGAGGGTGGGGGTATGATTTGGCATGCAGGTGGGGTGGGGGGAATGAAGTAGTGAAGATTTTACTTACCAGAGTCCATTCCTCCACCTACTCCTGCGAGGCCCTCAGGATGCAGGATGTGCAAGACTTGCTCCTCCCATGCTGTAAATTCTGGGGGAGTAGGTGGGGGTCCGCCGCCAGTCTTCTGCACCGCGATTTTGTGCCTTGATACCATGGAACGCACCTTCCCCCGTAGGTTGTTCCACCGCTTCCTGATGTCGTCCCTATTTCGTGGATGCTGTCCCACAGCGTTGACCCTGTCCACTATTCTTTGCCATAGCTCCATCTTCCTGGCAATGCTGGTGTGCTGCACCTGTGTCCCGAAGAGCTGGGGCTCTACCCGAACTATTTCCTCCACCATGACCCTGAGTTCAGCATCTGAAAACCTGGGGTGTCTTTGGGGTGCCATGGGGTGGTGTGAATGAGGTGTGGGGTGGTGTATGTGTTGATGAGTGTGGTGGTGTGTGGTGTTTTGTGCGTGGATATTGTGTGGGTGATGGTGTAGTGTGCCTCTGTGTGATGGTGTTCTCTATTCTGTGCTGTCTCTCTCTGGGCTTCGTCTCTGTTTTGTGGTCGTAGGGGTTTGTGGGTGATGTGGGTGTGTGTTTTATAGTGTATTGGGTGTGTGGGAGTGTTGTGTGTATGTGTCTCAGGTGTGTGTATTTCAAATTGTCCAATGTGGTTGTGTTTTGTAAAGGTGTGTGTATTTTGAGCGCGGAGGTGTGTACCGCCAATGGAATACCGCGGTTGAAAAACCGCTGCGGGGATTTGTGGGTCAGAATGGAATGGGCGTATTTCTGTTGGCGTGACTGTGGAGGTTTGGTCATCGCCAGTTTTTCGCTGGCCGTTGGTGTGGCGGACTTTTGTTGATGTCGGGTTTTTGGCGGTTTGCCAGTTGCGGGTCAGAATGACCGTGCCGGTTTACCGTGACCGCGGCGGTGTTATGGCGGTCTTCTGACCGGTGGTAAGCGCCTTTTACCGCCGAGGTCAGAATGACCCCCTGTGTATTTTGTGGTGTCATACTGTGTTATTGCATGATTTATTGCACAAATACTTTACACATTGCATTCTAAGTTAAGCCTGATTGCTCAGTGCCAAGCTACCAGAGGGTGGGCACAGGATAATTTGGCTTGTGTGTGACTTACCCTGACTAGAGTGAGGGTCCTTTCTTGGACAGGGGGTAACCTGACTGCCAAGTAAAGACCCCATTTCTAACAGTAACCTTGCACTGAGATTTGTTCAGCATGATCTACACTCCTTTCATCTCATGAAGCTACTTTGTTGCCCAGGAAAACAGTATCCTGGTTACTTTCTAGACCTAGTCATACACTGACAGTTCAAGGGAGTTAGCTACCAGGTTGTCCATTTTAATCATTATAGCAGTTCCTTTTCCAGATCTGACTTGAAATTTCCTCCAAAAAGCAAGCTAAGAACTCACACTAGTTTGAAGATTTTGTAATCTTCTAAGAGCCCAACGATAGTATGACCTTACAAATTCTAGTTTGTCCCCTTCTCTCATGTCAGCTCATGTTGTTTTCAAGGAAATTTCAAGGAGTTGTTCTCCTTCAACCACCATTACAGCTCCAAGCTTACATTCTTTGAAACCAAGTTTACCTAAAACAAATTTACCGGTCCACATGCTCCTTGCATCTGAATGCACTGATGTATCGGAGTGCCAATGTCTACCACGAGAGCACAAATCATCATTCTCAGTTTGTCAACCTGTGGCAATGGCCAAAAAACACTTTAAAGCTTGTTTCAAAAAGATCATTGACAACTTCTTTAAATTCGTCTTCCACCCAAATGTTCTGAAGAGATTACAAACCTTAGAGTGTTCTTGTCAAATAATCGTCTGCGCTTGATACTGTGGGAGCAACCTGTATCCACAAAGTTGCTGCCTCCACTTATCATTACTGTTATTATACAGAGTGGTTGTGGGTTACCTAGTAAGGGAAAGGGGAACGGGATAAAAAGAGGTGTTAGACTTGGCATACTTAGTGTGGTCTCCCCTAACTTTTTTGCCTCTGTTTCCCAGGTTGTTGATGTGTGCTGGACTCTGTTTGTGTTATTCTGGGCACTTTACCGCTGCTATCCAGTGCTAAAGTGCAAGTACTCCTATGTAAAATGTATGTGTAATTGGATTTCCATGATTGCCATATTTGATTTACTGGTAAGTCCCTAGTACAGTGCACTAGAGGTGCCCAAGGCCTGCAAATCAAATGCTACTAGTGGGACTGTAGCACTGGTTGTGCCACCTACATTAGTAGCCCTGTAAACATGGCTCAGACCTGCCACTGCAGTGTATTTGTGTGCAGGTTTAAACTGCCAATTCGACTTGGCAAGTGTACCCACTTGCCAGGCCTAAACCTCCCCTTTTCTTACATGTAAGACACCCCTAAGGTAGGCCCTAGGTAGCCCCATGGGCAGGGTGCAGTGTATGTTTAAGGTAGTACATATACTAAGGTGTTTTATATGTCCTGACAGTGAAATGCTGCCAAATTAGTTCATCACTGTTGCAAGGCCTATCTTTATCATAGGTTATCATAGGGGCTAGCTTTAAATATGATTAAAGTGTAGATTCCCTTTGGGAGCAGATGGACATGTGAAGTTTGGGGTCTCTGAACTCACAATTTAAAAATACATCTAGTAAAGTTGGTTTTGAGATTTTGTGTTTGAAAATGCCACTTTTAGAAAGTAGGCATTTTCTTGCTTAAACCATTCTGTGACTCTGCCTGTTTGTGGATTCCCTGTCTTGGTTAGTTTGACAGTTGTGCTGTTTGCACCTCTCTCTAGACAGTGACACAAAGTGTCTGGGGCCTGGCCTGGGTAAGGCAGGATCTCACAAACAAGAGAGACTTTCCTTTGAAGTAGGCCTACTTCAAAGGCCAAAATGGGTATAAGAAGAGCACCCCAAACCCTGAAAATTAGATCACTTCTGGACATCAAGAGGAACCTCTGCCTGGAGAAGAGCTGAAGAGCTGAGGAGAAGTGCTGCCCTGCCTGTGACTGTGCTTTGTGGAGCTATCCTGCAGTTGCTGCTTCTGTCTGTGCAAGGGGTCAAAGACTGGACTTTGTTGTGCATTCCTGTTTGTGAAGAAATCTCCAAGGGCTTGTCCTGAGCTTGCCTCCTGTTGTTGAAGTGTCAGAGCCATCAAAGACTTCCCCTGCCAGCACCTGGACTCGCTGTTGACACTCCTGCCCTGCCAAGTGGTGCCCTAGCCATTTCCTGGGGCCTTGAAAGGTGAAGCTGGCAGACCAAGACTGAAAATCCACGCACAGACCGCCGTGCAGAAAAAATTAAACGCACCTTCCAGGACGCTGCTGAGAAAAAACACGCCACCAGCTTTGCGCCTGAAATCTATGTTCTACCTGCATCGTGGCTGGAAGATCAACGCACACAGCTGGAGAAACGACGTGCAACACCCACTGACGGAGGCTGATAATGTCGCTGATAATGTCGCAACCCACATAGGTTTTGCTGATACCGTGCAGCAGGATTTGCAACGCAAACCTCCCTGGGGGTGGAAAAACAACGCAAAGCTTGCCAGGATCCAGGGTGCCTGTCCGGATCAATGCATCGCTCTCCTGTGGAGAGGAAAAACGACGCACACTGACCTGACACGGCGGAGGAACTACGCATGGTCTCGCTTGCGAGTGAGAAATCGATGCATCGCTGGCCTTTTCTGACGCACACTCGCCCGTCCGGTGTTATTTATACGCAACCCAGGTACTTTTTCACGCTAATAGTGTTAGCACTGTTTTCTAAGGATTTAAGACTATTTTTGCTTTTTAATTCATAACTTGTCTTGTGTATGGTGGATTTTTGTTATTTTAGTCTTGTTTTGTTTAGATAGACATTACCTGTTGTGTCATGTCATTATGTAGTGTTTTCACTGAGTTACTGTGTGTGCTGGTACAAATACTTTACACCTAGACTCTGAAGTTAAGCCTGTCTGCTTTGTGCCAAGCTACCAAGGGGGTGAGCGGGGATTAACTGAGGGTGATTCTCCTTTATCCTGACTAGATTGAGGGTCTTTGCTTGGACAGGGGGTAACCTAACTGCCAAGCAAAGACCCAATTTCTATCAAGAGGTCTCACCCTGAGTCCTCAAATCACTTTTTCTGCTGATGATACTGCTTTGATGCTCCCTTCAGTCAATCTGGATTAAAGAGATAACTGATTGGCTAAATCTGAATAAAAGAGGTAACTGATTAGCTAAACTGCACCTAAAGCTTCTATTCTCTAGACTGCTATTGTATTCAAGTTCTAGCACCTTGATATTCTGTCTTTCCCAATTTGACTAGGATTAGATTCAGTTGTTGAAACTTGAGAAATAACAGAAATATGTCTCATTAATTAATCACTGGCATTTTCTGTGTTCTTAAATAATTGATTTTCATGCACCTTCCTTACTTGTCCCTGATTTCCATGAATGGATAAGGCATGGGCAACTAAAAAGTAATTATGTTCACATAACATTTTTCCTTTCAACAACTTTTGAATTGCTAACTTTGCAAACATTCTTTTGTTTTGCTAGGCTTTTCTCTAACAAATTTAACACAGAAGTAGCATCTCAATCTGATGTTCATCAAATTCAGTCCTAATAGGAATGGCTCAATGCAATGTTCATTGAAATTGTGTGCTAATAATAGCTCAATGCAGGTTTCAACTGGCACTCCCGGCTCACTTCTGCTGAATCCAGAGTATACCAAGCAAGCATATTTCTGAATGCTGCATGTATGCTCATGACTATGAAAATGTGTGTTAGACTTGGTATCCTTGGTGTGGCTTCCCCTATCTTTATGCCCTCTGACCTCCTATTGTGACTCATTTTTGCTGACTTTTAGGATTCTGGGCACTTTGCCACTGCTGACCAGCGCTAAAGAGCAGGTGCTCTTTACGCTAAAAATAGTGACATTGGCCTATCCACAATTGCCATATTTAATTTACTGTATTCCCCTAGTAAAGTGCAATATAACTGCCCAGGCCTTGTAAATTAAATGCTACTAGTGGGCCTGCAGCACTGATTGTGCCATCCAAGACAGTAGCTCTGCAAAATGTCTCAGACCTGCCAGTGCGGAGCCTGTGTGTGCAGTTTTAAAACTGCCATTTCGACTTGACAAGAGTACCCACTTGCAGGCCCAAACCTTCCTTTTTATACCATATAAATCACCCCTAAGGTAGGCCCTAGTTAGCCCCAAAAGCTGGGAGCAGTGTACTTAAGACGTTGGCATGTACTTTTAAGTTTAACATGTCCTGGTAGTGAAAAACTGCTAAATTAATTATTCACTCCTGCAATGCCTAGCTCTCCTATAGGTTAACACTGGGGTTATCTTGAAGAAACCTTTAAGTGTAACTTTCAATTTGGGAAAATATAGGAATTTGGAAATTGGTGTCTTTGGACTCACAATTTAAAATCACAGATTTTGATGAAGTCACATTTTGAATTGTAATTCTGAAAATGCCACTTTTAGAAAGTTGCCACTTTCTTACTTTAACCATTCTGTGCCTCTGCCTGTCTCTGAATACACGTCTGGGGTTGATGATGACTGGGCTTTGTGCATTCCCTCTGGATAGTCAAACACATAGTCAAACACAAAGGGAGTGACCTTCACATTCTGAAGGTCCATCACCAGGCTGATGGGTCTTCCTGGGTTAGATGGGAGGGATGAGTTGACACTTACACCTCAATCGGGCTGTACCTCTTCTCACACAAAGGGTTGCATACCCCTCCAGACACCCATTGAGTGTCTGGAGCCAGGGAAGGTAAGGCAGGGACCTTGTAATCTTCAAAGGTCTCTCTGAAGTCCTACCCACTTTAAAGGCACATTTGGGTACTGGACCCTAAACTCCACCAAATAAGAGCCCTAATTGAACCAAGGACATTCTGCCAGGAAGAAGGACTGCTCTGCTTCTCGGAAGGACTGCCACTCTGCAATTGCATTGCTGTGTTGACCTACTGCTTGATGTGTGCTGTGCTGTAGGAGGGACTGCCACTTTGCTAATTGCTTTGCTGTGTTGGCCTCCTGCATCTTGCCTGAAGTGAGAAGGATTAACCCTGTCTCTGCATCCTTGAACCAAGATTCTAAAAGAGCTTGTTGGCTTGACCTCTGTTCCCCGAAGTCTCAGGGCCATAAAAGACTTCTCTTGCAACAATCGGGCTACTGTGATTGCCCCTTCTCTAAGATCAGTGTGTGCACAGTTGTTTTGGTTCCACCAGGCGCATCCGCCTTCGTGGCAGTCATGTCTGCCCTTGCCGGGCGGTAATAATGTGTGGCTGTGCCGTTTCACCAAGTGCACCTGCCTTTGTTACTCACTGCCGGGGCTTGCCGTGCTTATCCCCCCTCTCATGAGATCTCTGTGCTGGGCTGACACCATTCGGGGAGCATTATCCATTCCTAGTGCAACCATATTCCTCAGAATAGAAGTGCAAGGGCTCCCCTACTAGTGTACTAGTGTAATTTCTAAAGTAATTTCAAATCAACATCACTTTAAAACATAGATGGCATTCTTCTTGTTATGATCTTTACTTCAGGCTAAAATGTACTATCTTTAAAATTCATATGTAAAGATCTAGTTATTGGATTTTTGTCATTTCGTCATGCTTTATTCAGATAAATATTTCTATTTTTCTAAACTGGTGTGGAGTCTTTTTGTGGTGTATTCATTGTGTTACTGTAATTAAGTACTACACACACACTTCACACATTGCCTCTTAAGCCTGACTGATCTGTGCCAAGCTACCAAAGGGTGAGCACAGGTTAATTTAGGTTGTGTATCTGACTTACCCTGACTAGGACGGTGGTCCCTACTTGAACAGGGTGCTGCCTCTGCCAACTAGAAACCCAATTTCTAAACATTTGCAATTCTGCTTTTCTTTCCTTTTCCTCAGGTTATCAATGCAAGGCAATTATCTTCAGGAATAGAGCGAGTTTCAAAGGGAAAATCAGAAAAGGCTCCCAGAAGATGGGAATTGACTGTAAGTCACCAAACTCAACAGGAGCTCCTCTTCGGGTAAGCATGTTGATAAGAAGGAATGTGCACTGAAATGAGTGTGCACTGAGCCTTAACCAACATGGTTGCCATTTCTGCAAGGTTTGAAAGTCTTGCTTGGAAGTAAATAGCAAAATGTTTCCTTGGGGTGGGTGGGTGTGCTGCTCACATTTGTGCATGTCACCTTTTATTCCAAAGTTCTAAAAACATGTTTTTAAAATCTTTAGAGGCCTCAGTTTTGGTCATTTTTGCATAGTAGAAGGATACGTCTTGAGAAAATAGTTTGTATATATGCTACATTCTTTTAACTTTTAACATATGGCTTTACTTCAGTAGAGTAAGAACTTTTATGAATCCCTGTGATGAGGTGTTCCTGTCTATACTGAAGTATCATTAATGAATATTGGACATCCAATACAGCTGAATTAAGGAAAATTGGACATCCAATACAGCAGAATGAAGGAAACGTACTCTGTAGAGCAAATGCCCTAGACACACCTCTTTATATGTGCTTCATTGCCTTTAAGGCAGCCTTTCGTTTTGTCCTGCGTAGTAGGCTTTGGGCCAAACTTCAGCAATGGGGAATCCTGTCCAATCTCCTGAGAGCAATTAGGCTGCTATATTGAGGCACGTGATAAAGATAAAGATCAGAGATCGTACCCACCTCTAAAGGAAAGTGAAAACATCAGCGGCCTTAAACAAGGCTGTGTCTTAGCACCTCTTTTATTTAATCTATATATTCCAGATCTCTCTGTAGAATTGGATGGTCATACGTCCCACCCTACAAGCCTGAGTGGCTGACAATTGTCAAACATCTTGTATGCTGATGATTGATTACTCCTTGTTAATACAAGATTAGGGCTACAGAGATTACTGAATTGCCTCAGAGAATATGCAGTGGAGAATGAGTTGGAAATAAATCATAAAAAAACAAACGTGATCTCACTGAATCACCATATTATAATTCAATGCAAGTGGCATCTCTTCGGAAATACAATTGATAAAACATGGACCTAGGTGTTTTTGAGAGTCAAAATAGATGCAAGAGCCACGTTTGTACCGCAAAGAGAGACGATCATGGAAAGGGCTAAGGCACTCAACCATGCCTTTACAATATTGGCAAGATCCATTTGGGGTCATAATCTGAAACCACTGGTAGCAGCAATGAAGGCCAAATTGCTACCTACTCTTTCCTATGGATCAGAAATAATGATAGCTGCTGAGGCCAATTTCCTTGACAAAATCTTGATAAGATCCTGCAAACAGATTTTCTGGTTACCCAGATTGACATCACCTGCCTAAGTGAGGCTGGAGTTTTCATCAACACAGCAGACACTCACAAGGCATGCAGCATTTTGTCAAGTGCTGTCATAAATTATGGTTAGCTGCAGAGGGCACTTTGGCTAATATAGTCTAGGCCAAATTTAAACTCCACAGGGGGACCGGCAAATATAAAATATCTTGAAAAAAGCATTGAGATTCTTTAGCTGGGAAATCTTTGGAACAAAAGTGTATCTGATCAAGTTTTCAACAAAACAGTAAATGAATCTATCAAACTGCAAAGCTGGATGAATGATAAGGAAAAGGTGTCCAAGTGGGCACATTTGTGGTTGGTGCTGAAATCTTACAGCGTCCAAAGAGAGTCATCCCTCAAGGAAGCTACTTATCACCAGAAGATGAAACAGGGTTGATTGGCATTAAGATTCAGAGATGTTCTAACATTAGATTTTCTTCCAAAATGGAGGGAAGACTATCAAAGAGGGGATAAGAAATGCCACCTATGTCACCAAGCAGATGAACACCTGCTGCATGCCATATGCATTTGTCCTGCCCTGGCCATTCAGCAAAGGGATTTGCTGAAAAAAAGTAACAATCTAGGGATCAGGTCCTGTAGATCCATGCTGATGGAGTCATTGGACCCAAGGAACACAATGTTGAACATTAGATTGATACAGTTCCTGGACATTTCTAAATTGCTAGTTAAGGTACTGTCCGAGGTGGGGTAGAGAAATGGCAAGGAAGGAATAGAACTTGTGTATGTACCTTTACCTGACGGGTGTTCTTAGGGACCATTCTTTTTTGCAGGTTCCTATCCTGCCAGGTGGGACACCGGCTGACATTTCCCTATTCGGTCTTCCGGCTAAATATCAACACACTTTGCGTAAATTTGCTTAGGCTGCCTCCCAGCTTTACACATTATTGTTAGCACTTCTGCACTTTATGTTGTATTTTATACTTCTAGTTTGACATCACTCTATCTGTCCCCTTGGGCAAATATTAGGACTCGTTATGTGAATTAGCATATCGCATTGGCCATATGGCAGTTTAATTCAACAATGTTGGCACCTTTGTAGCTCATGCCGAGCTGGGTTATGCAGGCCCAAGAAATCCTGTATTAACGAGTGTTGCCCAAATGAGAAATAATGCCTGCACAATTGCATTGTATGCACTATTTGCATGGGCTTATATATTGGACCCGACTCGTATATGTCTGATAACATTAGATTTTGTTTTATTCATTTAGACTTTGGCTAAATATTAATTTCTTCAACACTTTTTAGGCTGTCGGTCATCTCTATGCATCAACGTTAGCACTTTTGCACCTTATGTTTGATATTACCCCACTTGGATTCTTAGCTAAATATCGGCACCTCTTGCATGGATTTGCACACTGACCAGGTAGTGTGCCAGTTTTAGATATAAATGTTACCACTTTGGCAGTTTAGGTTAAGTTGGTCAATTGCAGGTCCAGCAAACCCTGTACTAACAAGTGTTGTCCAAATAAGAAAAAATGTCTGCATAATTTCACAGTATTCTCTATTTGAATGTGCTGGAATATCAGAATTGACCTGTATATTTTTATTCTTGATCGTTATTTATTTATATGCTTTGATTAGTGTGTTTTTATAGATATTTATGGTTTTATTGACTAATAAACGAACATACATACATACATACTGTTAGGGAGCAATTGGAAGTAGAAGGTGGAGTAAAGTCCATTGTAGCTTTATTGAGGTGGAATGTTTCCTGGGTATATCAAAGGCATAACATCCTTTGGACTGCATTTAATCTGGAATGGAACATCACAGACTGGGAATTAAAAGCAGAAATTACCAGAGGGTTTTGGGACAAAGAACATAAACCAGAAAAACACATAGCCACATTTTGCCAATGGAACAGGACTTAAAACAACTGTCATCATGAGTTCTTTAATCACTGTTTGAATGTAAATTTCTTTCATGGCTTTCAAGTTTGAGGTGGTTATTTGTAATGTGGTTGTGGGGATGTACTGCACAAACTTGCTGCCCCTTCCATTCGGAGGTGGGGGAAATGCTGTGACCCCATTGATAGAATCTTTATTGACTTTGGTGATGGAAGCCCTCAACCAGACAGCCTATTTTCCACTTGAATCAAGGGTGTTCAGAACACACCTTACAGCAAGCATTCTTCTCTCTCAGGAATTCTTTACCTGAAGACATCCATAGAAACCAAGGGCCTGATTTAGAGGGGGTTACTCCATCACAAGCATGACGGATATCCCGTCCGTCATATTGCAATCCTATTAAAGCCTATGAAGATCGTAATACGGTGGACAGGATATCTGTCATGTTTCTGAAGGAGTAACCCACCTGGCAAACTCTAAACCATTTTAAAAAACACTGTTTGCAGTGTAACTTGCTATAAATTCTCGATACTCCTATATCGGCTGGCTTCTCCACCTCTTTCCTGATCAACCCCTCATTAACTTCTCTTTAAGGTCATCCCTCATCCTGCCTGCCACGTTTTCCTTTATGTGCTATCCTTCATTTTCATTGTGGGCCTATATTGTATTGTCTGTCACTTCCATGTTTTCGTATTCCTTCTTCTCTGTCCTCCAGAGCTACTAAACCTTTCCTCACTTTTTTATGCCCTTATAGCCTACGCTCCAATTCTTCCATGTCATTCCAATCTGTCCATTATGTTTTTTTCATCTGCCCAGCTACCTGTTTTGGTAGCTGTCATACCCCAGATTGCCTGCACTGTTTTTTCTCCTTTATCATCACCATTTTCAATTAGGTAGGTTCAATGTACTCTGCTATGTACTGTGAACGGATCTGTTTACCTAAGTGCAAATGTGTGGATTTTCTTCTTTGAATAAACATCTGGTGTTGATTAGTTAGTTATTGGTTTCCTGCTGACCTCAAGGTTGCCTGATATGCATGCTTTATTTTTTCAACTGCCCTGCAATCTAATTAAAGGCCGCCATTTCCTGCCCCAGTTTCCTACCAGAGACGGCCTTTAAATTTACAAGAAATATCCAGTAATATTCAGGAAGGCTTTAGTGTATAATGTGTTTCTTCTATTTCCTGCGCCAGTTTCCTGTCAGATGCCACATGATCATGGACATTTGATCAACCAATTCCTCTTTGCCTTGGCAGCATTAGCACAGGCAAGTGGAGGAGATGGGGCAGAACTGAGTGGGGAAGCACCTGGCCATGGGACCTCGGGTCAAGAAACCATGGACACAGAGGGACCCAGTGGGCCAGAGGGCGAGGGGAGTGCCATGTGGGAGACGGTGTACGTGATGTAACGTGTACTTGGTGCCCGTGGCATGCTCCCCATATGATGTGGCTAACAGAGTTATGATCTGTTTTTGAGCTTTCTGACACAGGTAGGTGTGAGCGTAATTATGGTCAGTGTTGGTTTCATGCACCTTCGTGGATCAGCGGCAGGACATGTGCAATGGGCACCGTTGTGGCAGCAGAAAAGTGAGGCTGTATGCAGGTGAGTGCCTCCCTTTAAACTGTCTGTTTCCAACTGGTTGGACCACCGAAGTCACATTGGTGGTATGCGACCTCGTAATATGTCCAGCGGAAACACAGGCTCCTCCAGTCTGGTGGTGCAGCCTTGTGATCGTGGCGATCTTTGCTGCATGGTGGTGCCAGCAGGACCACGGTGCTCCTTGCTGCACAGGCCACATGACTCGTAATATGGTGGTCTGACTGCCATCCCGAAGGCGGTCAGACTGCTGCCATGGGAGTTGAGGGACTGCCAAACTTATAATGAGGCCCTAATAGTTTGAGAATGGTGTCACTGGCACCAGGCTGCAGGAAACAGGGGTAAAATCAATACAATTTTCCAGGTTTTTTCCTGGGCTCTCTAATTTATCTCCTTTTATATTGGTGGATAGTGTCCCAAATAATTTTTAGAACTGTTCCAACCTATTTTCCATCCAGTTTGCTCCCTCTGACATGCTGCCTGGCAGAGTCCTCCAAGGCTGCAATAATTGACTTTTTGGGTCACTTTTTTTTTTTTTGTTGTTTTTCTGTCTATTGACCCTTCAATCTGGGGATTTGAGATTTGGAATTTGAGACCTAGCTTCTCACCTTTAGATATCTGACCTTTGGATCAAGACTATGAGGCTTACTGGCCAGCAGGCAATAAAGACTATTATTATGATGATGGCCTGTGAAGTGATCGATCATTCGGCCCAACACTCACTACATAAAGCACTTTCCTTTGCTCTTCAAAGATTTCTAAGTGCCATGAAGAACTCTCTGGCCGTAATTCTGTCCCCTCCACCTTCAGACTCTTCCCAAGCCCCTCCTGACCCTAAATCTACACAATGGCCCCACTCTGATGCTATTTTCAAATTGTCCCAGGGTATTCTTGGAGTGCATTCCAACAGCATTAACAAACACCAACATTCTCAAATGCAAGATACTTCCTCATATTCTGATTCTTCTGATTCTCCCCTGTCAGATAATAGCAGACCTCCTCTCAAGAAGAAGAAGCATTCCTACTCCTCCCCCCAAGGTCTTTCCACTCCCTCCCTCCGATTCCTTTCTCTTTTGACCCTGATGATATTATCCACCCCAGGTCCTTTGACTGGTTCCTGGCCCCTGCAGTGGTTGAGCATATGTAGACACATCTCATCAAGAGCTCTGAGACAGAGCTCCAGATTGAGAGAGGAATGCCCCAGGCCAGACCTTCAAAATAAAATTGTGCAGACTCCGGACATCAATCCAAGTATTCTGACTTTCTTAAAGAACTATACCAAAGACCCAGAAAAAGGCATTGGTCCTTATGGCCCAGGACTAATTATTAGATGTATCTAGGCCCTAAGCAAAAATCCTAGAATTGGCTCTTAATGTTCAGGACACAGACACTGCTATTAATCCTGAGATCTTGGGCGGGTGGGCCCAATGAGCGGTTTATCTTCTTGGCAACGCCAACTGTACATTGGCTTGTGAACGTCGTAAGTCAGTACTCATGAGAATTGATATTAAACTTTTAGAATTAACCACTTTGGAGGCTGGGTCACTGGCTGATGGAAAGTTATTAGGTGATCACTTTGTCAAGGACATTGGCAAGTTTGTGAACACAAAGCCCAGACTTAATTGAACAAGGGGTTAAACCCTCTTTTATATGGGCTGGCCACTGACAAGGATGACCGGTCGGCCGTTTCAATCAAGGTCCTCAACAAGGCTACAGCCTTCGTCGCAGAGGAAACTGGCAGGACACCTCTCAAGCAGACTTCTTCCCTTTGAGATCAAGGTGTTTCAGAGAACACTACAATAAAGATATCAACATAGGTGGCCAGGCCTTCAACACCCACTTCACAGGTTACTCCTCTTTTTCTGGCATTACTTTGGGGGGCAGACTGTGTTTTTTGTTCAAAACTGAGTCAAGATTTCTTCAGTTGCATGGGTTCTGGACACTGTGCAGGATTATCACATAGAGTTTACCCAAGTACTAACCCAACCTACCAGTCTCTCCCCTTTCCATTTTACCTACAAGAAATGAACTTAATAGATGCAGAAGTTTGAGAACTCTTGGTGAAAACAAGCTATTGTTCCTGTGAGTCCTAATCACAATGTTTTTGCAGCAATGTTTTCTTGTACAGAAAAAGGGTGGAGGTCAGAGATGTGTTCTCAATCTCAGACAATTCAACCAGTGGGTGGTGTATCGCTATTTCAGGACAGAAGGTATTAACTTTCTTCAGGATCTACTTCAGGAGAGAGACTGTATGGTGGGTCTAGACCTCAAAGACACCTATCTCTCTGTCCCCATTTTTCCTCCCCATCGAAGGTTTCTTCAGTTCCTATGGCGGACCAAATGGCTTGAATATCTGTGTCTTCCCATTGGCCTTTCTTCACAGAACTTCTCAAAACAGTGGTTGAACGTCTCAGGGAGATTGGTGATCAGATGATCATCTACCTAGACAACATGATTTTGATGGCACTGGAGAAGGATCTACTTCTCACGCATTTATTTTGGACAACAAATGTACCGCAACAGCTCGCTTTGTGATCAATACTAACAAGCCCATAATTATTCCGTCCCAACAATTGGAATTCCTAGGATTTCAGGTTGATTCAGTTAAGACACAGTTGCCTCTCCCGACTTTCAAAATGAAATCCATTAGGCAGTCATTGAAGACAGTCTTGTACAAACACATGCAGACTCATTACAAGTTTGCAGTTCCCTCCACTGGAACACCAAACTCATGGGGAGGATGCCACTGCCAATGTGTGTGTTCCAGTGTTCCCACTGGGCTGACTGGCAGGAATATTGTAATATGCGTTCTCGCCGGTCAGTCTGGCCGGAACTGTTCTATGAAAAAAGGACTCGGCTCCATTATGGTAGCCGTGTCATATATCCTAGCACAGAGGGGGCCATCCAGCACCCTCAGTATGCACATTGTCTGCAAAGCAGACCGTGCATGTTCCGATAGAGCTAGGCAGGGTGCCTCTGCTTTGCTCATGCAAAGGGCATGGGTAGTGCAGGTGCCCCTCTGTAGTCCCTGGCACTGGCTTTCCACCAGCCTTTTCATGGCAGGATCACCACCATGAAAAGCCTAATAAATGTGGAGTTGTAATCAGCCAGGGGGTGCTGAGTTCAGCGCCGCCATGGCTGAGTACAAGCCCGACTGCACTCACCCCATCGGAATCTGTGATTCTGGCAGGGATGGCGGTCTTTGCGCGGGCCTAAGTCATAATTTGGCATTCAGACCACCAAAAGTGTGGCAGTCTGACTGTCACCAAGAGTGTGGCAGTACTTGGATCACCACACTCGTAATGAGGTCCATGGTGTCTTTGAGGTCCTTACATCAGATTGTGGGTCTGTTAACTTATTCTATTCAGGTGATCTTTTTGGACCCATTGCATTACAGAGCCCTGCTGAGATTGAAGATCCATTATCTTCAGAAAGGCTTGATGTACAATAGTCTAGATCCAATATCCCCTGAGGCTCAGGCGGAACCTCCGCGCTCAAAATACACACCCACGTACAAAACTACACCACACTGGACAATTCAAATTACACACATCTGACACACATACATACACCAAACCCACACACCCACAACACTATAAAACACACACATACTACCCACAACCCTTTACAACCCAAGGATTTTGACAACTGAGAGAGAGACAAGCCAGGAGCACCCACTGAATCTGAGCCACAAAACACCATCACCCATACACCATCCACGCACCTCACAGCACACACCCCAACACATCACCCCACACACCCTCACACATACCACTCACACTACACCCATTGCTCCATGGCACCACAAAGACACCCCAGGTTCTCAGAGGAGAAGCTAAGGGTCATGGTGGAGGAAATCATCCAGGTAGAGCCACAGCTATTCGGATCACAGGTGCAGCAGACATCTATTGCAAGGAAGAAGGAGCTATGGCAGAGAGTCCTGGACAGGGTCAACACCGTGGGACAATACACAAGAACAAGGGATGACATCAGGAAGAGGTGGAACGACCTACGGGGGAAGGTACGTTCTGTGGTTGCAAGACACCAGATAGCTGTACAGAGGACTGGCAGTGGACCCCAACCTCCTCCCCCACAACTAACAACATGGGAGGAGCAAGTCTTGGCAATCATGCATCCAGAGGGCCTGGCAGGAGTAGCAGGAGGACTGGACTCTGGTAAGTCAAATCCTTACTACTTTATCCCCCACCCTACCTGCATGCCATCACAAACAACAACCCCTACCCTCACCCCCATCACCCCACCACCTCACGTCTACCCCACCATCACAATCCACCCATCCCAATACCAAGCCCTGCATGCAACAACAATGCAAGGACCCCCATCACAAACCTGCATGGACACCCATCACCACAGCATGCTGCTGGAAAATGGGTTATTGGTAAGGGCAGGTAAGTACCTACACTTAGCAATAGGCCACTAACCTCCACTTAGGTCCAGTTAGGTCTCAGTAAATTAAACCCAGCTCAACCCTTGGTAGCTTGGCAACGAGTGTAAAGCATTCAAATATCACAAAACAGTAATTACATAAAACACAGGAAACAGTTTAAAAATCCAAAACCAATTTATGAAAATAGATTATATTTTTATCTTTAAAATGACACAAAAATAAATAAAATCGGATAAGGGGTACCGGAGATAAGAATTTTTAAAGAATTATTGGGTTTTTTAGCACCTAGAAACAAAAAGCACCAATCGGGTCATCTGGTTGCACCTCGACCGGGGCAAAGTCAATGTTTCAGGCCGACTGCGATGGAGCCCGGCTCGGCTACAGGCCGGGATGCCTCGGTCAAAAGTTTACCTTCGCACTTAGTTGTTTTTCTGAATATTTTCTTCAGCGGGACGAACCTGCCAGTCCAATCCGACCTCCTGGAACTTTTCTCCAGATGCGCGTCGGGGGAGCCCTCGGTGGAGATTTTTAACTTCGGACTTAGTCATTTTTTAGAGGTGAAAATCCTTCGACCAGGGCAAACCTGGACCTTGATCCGGCGTCCTTGTAGCACTCCTCGGATACGCTGGCTGGGAGGTCCCGGTCAACTTTCTACGTTCAGAATTAGTCTCTTTTTTGGAGATTTTCTTCACCGGGACGAACCTGCAAATCAGGCCGGGTCGCGGTTGAGGCAAGCTGGCTCGACTTGCCGCGGCGGGTCGGTCCCTCTATGGAGCTTTTTTTTCAAAAGTTCTCCAAACTTCTCCAAACTTCTGGATCTTCTCCCAGATGTTCTTTTAAGGTTCTTTTGGGGTCCACAGCTCACCCCACGGGTCCAGAAGCTCTGAGATGATCCTTGGGGGCACGAACTACAACTCCCAGAATGCACCTGTCGCAAACTCCTTTTTGGCCCCTGGGCAGTGGTCAACTGGTTGATTTCTTCAGGAGTTGGTGCAGGGGACTCTGGTTAGCAATTTTCCACCTGTAGCAAACAGGGAGTCCCTCCTTGAACCAGTTGAAGCCAGGCAAAGTACTTCATGTGGTGAAGCCCAAGTGTGCAGCTGATGCAGTCCTTCTGAGTGCAGGTTCCAGGTGCAGGTCAGGGGTCCAGCAGGGCAGTCCTTCTTTTTCTGTATTTCTTCCCGGTAGGGATCTGGTAGGGAACTGAGGTGTGGGTGCAGGTCTGCCAGTTTTATCCTTGCTCGTGGGTGAAAAACAGGGGGGTCCTGATTCTCCAATCAAGCTCAGGGTCCTTCCCCCTGTGATGACCACTTCCTGGGAAGTGTGGCAAAAATCAATCCCAGGAGGCAACATTCTACAAAAATCCATCATGGCTGAAAATGATTTTTGGAGGTTACATCTGGCTGAGCCCACCCACTGGTGTGGCTAAAAATCATAAACACACCCCTCTCCTGCCCTCTCCTAATCTAATCAAGGGGGCACCTAGTTGTCTGGGGTTGCAGGATGTGGGGGTGTTGCTGTGTTGCTCCAAATGTCCTTCTCTGCCTTTGCAGACCAGTTTGGCAGCCCTCCCCCTTCCTGCCTCACCATCTGCTGAGGGGAGATTCCCTCCCACAGGCTCATCTCTTTGTGTGAAGCCAGGCCACTTCACACCTCATCAAGGCCTGGTCAGGCTGCCAGAGGCTGGCCAATCAGAGCACAGCAGCAAAAATAATGCAGGGCTGAAGTTGGCAACTTTTCAGGTAAAGTTTAAAACTCTTTACCTGAACAAGTTATATTAAATCCAACAACTGGAAGTTGTGGGATTTATTATAACAATTAATTTGATACCAAAATCTTTGTATCTGTCATTTGAGTGGACTTTAAAATTAAAATAAAGTCTCCCCATTCTAGCATATGAAGGCCATTCACTACGATGAGGGAAAAACGAATTTGGCTGTTTTTACCTCACCAGGGCTTATAAAACTAATTTTATAAGGTCCCTGCTTATAGTTACATGCCACCCAGCCCTAGGGGCACATAGGGCACACCTTAGTGGTGACGTATATGTAAAAATAAGGTAGTTTAAGACCTTGGAACTACTTTTAATTCCAAAGTCGAATTTGCATATAACTTTAATTTAAAAGCAGATAGCAAGGCAGGCCTGCCTTTAAAATGACACTGGACACCTCAGCACTGCACCTATGGGTGCACTACCTATGCGTGGTCCCTAAACCTACATGCCCTACCATATACTAGGGACTTATAGGTAGGTTAACTTAGCCAATTATAATTAGCATAATTTGCATACTGATTTTACACACAGCACAGGCCCTGGGACTGCTAAGCAGTACCCAGGGCACCACCAGAGTCAGGAAAACACCAGCAAAAAGTGGAAAATGGGGGCAAAAAAGTTAGGGGGCCTCTGCAATCGGTCCTGTTTTCTCACACATGCACACTAGTGACAATCACTTAGCCAAACCAATCACAACTCACACAAGCCAAAGCTGCCTTGCTAATAACAACCATAGAGGGAAACATACCCATGCAAAAGATGGCACACGCAGAAACAATAACACTGCCTTGACATCCCCACAGGACCCCCACTCAACGTCACCGGAGAGGAGGTGCCAGCCACATGACAGCAGCTCTATACGCCAGGATCAGGATGACCAAACTGGCCCATCGGGGACCTCTGGACAGTCGGTTACCCAGACACAGTCCCAACCCACCACAGAGCCTCCCCCCTCAGGAAACACCACCACAGCACCAACCCAGCAGGCCCATCCTTCGGTCCCCAGGACACGTCAATCAGCAGTGTGTCCACCACTACAGGGACCCCAGGGAACCCCACAAACACAGGATGATCAGGGACCTGGGGTCAGTGGGCACACTGTTCAGGGGACAGAGGCACAGGACAACAGGGAAGCTGGGAGGACTGCTGTGCAACAGGGAGAGGACAGGCCCAGTCAACCAACTCTCCACGAGGCAGTCACCAACATCCTGGGAGCATACCACCATTCCCAGGAGACCATGGGCCAGATACTGGCCAAGTTGCAGGAAACCCAGCGACTGCAGGAGGGACAGTACCCGGGGATCAGGGAGGACCTGAGGGACATCCACACCACCATGGTAACCATTGCAGGGGTGCTGGCAGACATGGCCAACACCATGACGGAGGTAGTGGCACACCAACGGGCCCCTGACACTAGCCACACCGAAGAACAGCCCTCCACCTCTGCCGATGCTAGTGGACAGGAGGCCCCGCCACAGCAGCAACAGGCTACCAGCACCCCACCCCCTGCAGAAGGAGAACCACCCCGCAAATGGTCCCTGTGACCCAGGCAGAAGCCAGAGAGCATTGCCAAGACCCCCGCCAGGAAATAAGACTCCTGATTGTCACCCTTGTGTTCCACTCTGTCACCCTGTCCACCTTGAATTCCCATTGCTCCCCTTCATATGCCCCCTTGGACAATGCACCTGTGATACAGATAGACTGGACTCTACCCTGGACATTCCTCCTTCAGCAACCCAGCCCATTGCGGTACCCCCTCCACTTATTAGCACCTAAATAAACACCCTCTGAACAAATTCAAGTATGGAGTCTGCCAATTGTTTGACATATATATAGTTTCACAAACTGTAAACATTGCAATTCAAATGTACTGTAATATTTATATAGCTATGACCTGTAGTGGGCAGCAGTAAACACACCAGAAGCCAGAGTGGGGCACAGAGATCTGAAAATAGAGATGCCAAAGGGTACAGTAAGTGGCCATGAAAATAGGGAAATCAGGCTGCCATGTTCAATGCCAAACACAAAACTGTAAAGTTGAAGTTACAGTGTCTTACCTGTGTGTCACTGGAAGTACTGTTGAATTAGTGTAGTTCTGTTGTCCACATCTTCTTCCTCTGCCTCCTCTTGGTCACTGTCCACAGGCTCCACTGCTGCCACACGACCATCCCCAGGGTCATCCTCCTGCAGAAAAGGCACCTGGCGTCTCAAGGCCAGGTTGTGCAACATGCAACATGCAACATGCAACGATGATCTGGTAGACCTTCTTAGGTGAGTAGTACAGGGATTCACCTGTCAGATGGAGGCACCAGAATCTGGCCTTCAGGAGGCCAAAGGTTCACTCAATGATCCTCCTTGTTCGCCCATGTGCCTCATTGTAACGTTCCTCTGCCCTTGTCCTAGCATTCCTCACCGGGGTCAGTAGCCATGAGAGGTTGGGGTAACCAGAGTCACCTGCAAATATCGAGGGATACCTGTTAGCCACACACTGACCCTGAGGGCCAAGCCCACACCCAAATACCTACATCAACTGGGTGGGGACCATGGGCTCACCTATTAGCCACACTCGGAGACATCACATATGGGATGCTGCTATTCCTAAAGATAAAGGCATCATGCACAGAGCCAGGATACTTTGCATTGACATGGGAGCTGTACTGGTCCACCAAACACACCATCTGCACATTCAGAGAGTGAAAGCTTTTTCTATTTCTGAACACTTGTTTGTTTCTGTGGGGGGGGGGCAAATGCAATATGTGTACCATCCATGGCACCAATGATGTTGGTGATATGTCCCAGTGCATAGAAGTCAGCCTTCACTGTGGCCAAATCCTCCACCTGGGGGAATACGATGTAGCTGTGCATGTGTTTTAGCAGGGCAGACAACACTCTGGTAAGCACATTTGAGAACATAGGCTGTGACATCCCTGATGCCATGGCCACTGTCGCTTGGAAGGAACCACTTGCCAGGAAATGGAGCACTGACAGGATCTGCACTAGAGGGGGAATACCTGTGGGGTGGCGGATAGCAGATATCAGGTCTGGCTCCAATTGGGCACACAGTTCTTGGATTGTGGCCCTATCAAGTCTGTAGGTCAGGATAATGTGCCTGTCGTCCATTGTCGCCAGGTCCACCAGGGGTTTGAACACGGGGGATGTCTCCATCTCCTATTCATCCTCAGTGCTTGAACTCTGGGGTGAAAAACGGTGAGCAGAAGGTCATGTTCCAACATTTTCTCAGATGAATTTGCAATTTTTGCTTTACAGAAACAGTATGTGAACTCGTAAGTCAGTTGAAGTGCCAATGTCTGCTGTGACGCAGTTAGGTGCCATGGCCTGCGCCCACCTGAAATGGCGGCTGCCTGACCTGTGAGGAGGGACAAGTGGAAATGAGGTAATTCCGCTGGCGTTGTGCGCCGTTGCGGTCGGTGGTCGACGACCATAGTGCAACACCGCATTGGTTATCATTGGGGCGTATGGGTTCCAGGAGCCAATGGCGATGTATGTCGGCGGTGACGGTACGCACCGCTGCGGACGTGACCGCCATTTTCTATCTGTTCACTCACTGGCTACCTGACCTTCAACAGGAGAGGACCTACACTGCAAGTGCGGCTGTGACCTGTGTCTGGAAGCAACAAAGGCTCGAGTGTTTGGGGAAAGGGCCCCTGCCTTCACTTCAGAGGAGTTGGAGAGATTGGTGGATGGGGTCCTACCCCAGTACCCTTTACTCTATGGTCCTCCAGACCAACAGGTGAGTACACTGTGAGCATGATGCATGGGGCATGAATGTATGGATTGCTGTCTGCAAGCCTCTTGTGGGGGGGGTCTGAGGGGTCCTGGGCAGAGTGCCTCATGTATGGTGGTCAATGTATGTGCGTAAGGGGATGGGGAGGATATGGTGGGCCATGAGTATAGCAGTCCAGACAGTATGACTAATACATTTTCTGCTGTATTTTTTCTGCAGGTCAGCACCCATCAGAAAAAGGGTAATTGGCATGCCATCGCCAATGAGGTGTGGACCCTGGGGGTCTTTGACAGGCAGAGCACCCACTGCCTTAAACAGTGGGAGGACCTGCGCCGCTGGGCAAGGAAGACGGCAGAGGCCCAGCTGGGCCTCCCAACAAGGAAGGGGTGTCCGAAGGGGTGCCTGTCATACCCTGACCCCCCTGATGTTCTGCATCCTGGCGGTGGCCTATCCGGAGTTGGGTGGGCACTTGAAGGCATCACAGCAGCCACAAGGGGGTGAGTACAGATTCAGAATCATGACTTTGCGAGTGTTAAGGTATTACCTGGGTGGGGGATGTGGGCTGTGGGTTCCCCTAGACCAGGGCGAACATGGCAGGGTATGTTCAATGATGGGCAAGCTCAGATGCACTCCAACCCCAATAATGTTAGTGGGCATCTACTACTGGGCAGGGTCCTGTGGGTTTCAGGTGTGCAGCTAATGGCGTTAGGCATTGTACCCCATGGGCTGGTGACTAGCATTGTAACTGGTAGTGCATGGCCTAGTGCATAGAGCTGTTCCCTTTGAGTTGTGTATGCCAACGGAAGTGTTGTTGCTGGCAATGACCAAGTGTAATTGTCTCTCCCCCCCTTTTTGTTTTGTCACCCTGTCCTTGTGTGCATTAGCATCATCTGGCGGAGGAGCAGAGGCAACCGCGACAGAGGGAGCTGCATCCCACATGGGCCTGGAGGCCGAATCCACTAACGGTGAGGGCACCAGTGGGACGGAGGGTGAGGGGAGCAACACGAGGGACACAGGAGGGGCGCAGTACCGACAGCAATACCTCCTCCGATGGCGGCTCCCTGGCGGTGGCGGACACCTCTGTGCCCACCCCAACTACAGGTACAGCCGCCACCCCATACCAGCACTGCCCTCCTAGCAGCCCCTCAGCGTGTTTCCTGTGCCCGCTCTCCCAGGAGGGTGACCATCTCCTTCGCCCCAGGCACCTCAGGCCCTGCCCAGTCAGCCCTGCTGCCCTCAGTGAGGAGGCTATTGACCTCCTGAGATCCCTCTCTGTTGAGCAGTCAACCATTCTGAATGCCATCCAGGGTGTAGCAGGGCATTTGCAACAAACAAATGCATACCTGGAGGGCATTTACTCTGGCGTGGGGCCCAACAGAGAGCATTCCAGGCTCTGGCCAACTCACTGATGGCAGCCATTGTCCCTGTCTCCAGCCTCCCCCCTCCAACTTTCTCTACCCAGTCCCAATCCCCTCAACCCCAGCCTATCCCAAGAACACCTTCCGACCAGCAATGACCCAAATCAACACAGAAGTGGTTCAGGCAAACACAAGCACCACACTTCATCTCACAGGCACTTACACAAGCACCATCCACATGCAAACACAACACCATCCACTGCCTCCACTGTGTCCCCCTCCTCCTCCTCGTCCACCTTCCTCCCAGTAGCGTCTCCACTCACACCTGCATGTACTACATCCTCATCCACTACCTCCATCACCAGCACGCCTATCACTACATGCCCCTCACTGGCAGTCACCACCCCCACATTCATGCACACGTCCCCTGCGTCCTGTCCCACTGCGTCTGTGACCTCTCCTCCCAAAGTACACAAACGCAAGCACTCAGACACCCATCAGCCATCCACCTCACAACAGCATCCAGCTCATGCACCTGCACCCAAACACAGCAGACTGACACCTCCTACAACCACTCCCTTTTCCTCCACACCCAAACCTTCATCCTCTTCCCGCCCCAGTGTCCCTAAGAAGCTTTTCCTCACCAACATTGACCTATTCTCTACCCCTCCCCCCATCCTTCACCTCGGGCCAGGGTGGCCAGAACCCAGCCCAGCACCTCAGCCACCCAGTCCACGGCCACTGTGGGTTCTGCAGCAACTGCAGGTGTGAGAGGCTCCAAGGATGCACCTGTCAGCCCAGCCAGTGTGCCAGCACCACCTGCCAAGGCCAGGCAGGGTCCGCCACCTAGCAAGGGCAAGAAGGGGACACCAGCCAGCAAGGGGAAGGAGGCACCACCAGCCAGCAAGGGCAAGAAAAAGACACCAGCTGGAAGAGGCAAGGAGGCACCATCATCTGCCAAGGGCAGGAAGGGGCACACAACACCAGCCATGGCACTTCAGCCTTCCGCGGTTGCAGGTGAAGAGGTGAAGGCCTGGAGGCTACCACCACTGCCAGCACCTGCACCACAGCCAGAAACGCCACCTAACCACGGCCAACACTGCCACATACACTGCGGCCAGCACCGCCACATGCACAGCCGCCAGCAGCGCCACTGCCAGCAGCCCCAGTGGACAGCCATCTGAGGCTGCAGGTGAAGGCCTGGAGGCTACCACCACCACTGACAGCACCACCACCTGCTCCGCAGCCAGCACCGTCATCTGCACCGCGGCCAGCACCGCCACACGCACTGCCGCCAGCAGCACCACTGCCAGAAGCAGCAGCCCCAGTGGGCAGCCATCCGAGGTTGCAGTTGAAGGCCTGGAGGCTACCTCCACCACTGACAGCACCGCCACCTGCAGTGCAACTGGCCTCCACTGAGCAACCGTCACCACCGGCGAGCAGTGTGTAGTGGTGACTACATGGGCTGCAGTGCGTCCTGGCCCCTGCAACACCTGTCGGTGTGACACCCAGGTGAGAGACTGTGACCTTGCCCCATCCAGGATGAAGCACACTGAGCACAAGGCCCCCTCCAGAACCAGTGGAAGAAGGCATCCACTCAGCCCCTCCTTGCCAGGATGAAGCACACTGGGCACAAGGCCCCCTCTAGAACCAGTGGAAGAAGGCATCCACTCAGCCCCTCCTTGCCAGAATGAAGCACACTGGGCACAAGGCCCCCTCCAGAACCAGTGGAAGAAGGCATCCACTCAGCCCATCCTTACCAGGATAAAGCACACTGGGCACAAGGCCCCCTCCAGAACCAGTGGAAGAAGGCATTCACTCAGCCCCTCCTTGCCAGGATAAAGCACACTGGGCACAAGGCGCCCTCCAGAACCAGTGGAAGAAGGCATCCACTTGAGAGACTGTGGCTTTGCACTCCCCAGGAACAAGCAGTGGGCCGACCACCCACTTGAGAGACTGTGGCTTTGCACTCCCCAGGACCAAGCAGTGGGCAAACCACCCACTTGAGAGACTGTGGCTTTGCACTCCCCAGGACCAAGCAGTGGGCAAACCACCCACTTGAGAGACTGTGGCTTTGCACTCCCCAGGACCAAGCGGTAGGCAATCCACCCACTTGAGAGACTATGGCTTTGCACTCCCCAGAACCAAGCAGTGGGCATGGAGCCCCCACCAGGCCAGTGGCGTTGTACCCTCTTCCGGCTGAGGTGCCCCCCATTCCCTGTCGCCCTGAGGTGCCTGTGTGTTTTTGACCTGATGCCCCTGCAGTGTTCACTCCATATTGAGGCAGGAGTCAAGTGTGGCCTTGCCCTATGTGTTATGGCCCAGTGGGCCTGGACATTTTGGAGTGGGCATTGTCCCTCCTTTTGTATATATTGTACATACTGTTTATTGTTTAAGGACGTATGTATCTACAACTGTGCTATTACACTCATTTTACTCCATTCCTTTCATCCTGGCATTTTTCCTAAGGGTTACGAGGTGTATATGTATTGTTATTGCATCTGTTTGTGTGTATGGTGTTGGGGGTGGGGGTGTTGCGAGTTGTGTGTGTGTGTCACTCTCTTTTTCCTCCCCCCATCCCTTGTGTGCTAGGTGCAGCACTCACCGTTGTTGTCTTTGCCAGCGTTCGTGCTCCTGGTGTATGAGAAGGGAGACCAGCATTGGAAAAAAGTGCAACTCGGGCTCCATGACGTTGTGGTTCTTCCTCGAGTGTCCAGAGGTGAGTCATTTCCCTTCAGTGTTCTGTTTCCACCATGCTTTTGATGGTGTTGGTACCGCCCCGGAAAAAGGTGGTGAATAGGCGTGTTATAATGCTGTGGGCAGTACATTGTCTTCCGCCTGGCTGTTGGAGGTTACCGCTGCGGTGTTTTTTGCTACCGCCGTGGCGGTCAGTGTGTTAAAGTGGCTGTTTGTGTTGGCGGTTTCCGCCGTGGTCATGATTCAATTTTTTTTACCGCCGGCCTGTTGGCAGTGTTACCGCCTCTTTATCACCGACCTCCAGGGTTGTAATGAGGGCCCATGTTGGAATCTTTTGATTATTCAGCTTCTCCTCATAATGAGAAAGTATGTGTAGTAAAATGCTTAAAGATTTATGAAAATCGTACGGTATCCCGTCAAACAGATTTGTTAGGTGCTTTGCTTTTGGCACTTCAAAAGCCTTTCAAGCCAGTCTCAATGGTGGCCCCTGCTCGTTGAGTCTGTTGGGTCATGGCAGAAGCTGGTATTGCATCTCTATGTATGGATTTCATTCTGCTTGTGGAGCTATAGCCCCTAAAGCTTTTGTGTTAGGTTCCAGATCAGAAGATACATTACGTGTCACTGATTGGTCTTCTGACTCTGTATTTAAAGCATTTCATTACAAACCTATTGTGCATGCTTCATCTGTTGTGAAAAAGTCAGCTTTGACCCAGCATAATCAGAAGCTTCGTGTCCTGACATAGAAGAGAACATTTTCTAGCATGTGCAACAATAATTTTCAATTTTATTAAGGACACAAAGGTGATGGTTGTCCCACCCTTTGGGACAGATAAACTGTTATATCATCTTTGATGAGGTTGCACTTGGTTTAATATTGTATTTGTTCATGTTTAGCCCATTCTTGTTACTTTTTTATTGTCAGGGACACTGATCGTATTTTCTATCTCATTCTAGGCTTCGATCAGAAACAAGAATTAAGTCTTGTGGAAGACTCCTTTCCTGACGATGCCCATTGGCCTTCGGTGTCAAGAGAAGTTCTGTTGATCAGGATGTTTGGTCCAGTGGTTCAGCACCTGTTGTTTTTGGACTTTGTCCTGGTTAAATTAGACTGTTAATCTTGGAAAGAGAGAGGCAGTCAAGATGGTGTCTCTCTGATTTGTATATGGGAAGTATATGTGATTGGTGCATTATTGAAGCATGGTTCAAAGCCTTTTGGGAAATGCAGTTTTTCATTTACTGTAATTGGATTGTGTTCTGTTTGGAGTAGTAAAGATTGAGAAAGCATAATCCCTGCCTCCATGTCCTTAATACAATCTAAAGTTCTTGACACATATGCTGGAAAAGTTTCTATTTCATGTATGCTCCCCATTATCTCTTATGTTCTAAAGCTAAACAATCCAATTAGAGTTTTATGTGGGTGACAGCAGTGTGGCACCTCTGGTTCCATTATCAAATTCAATTATCTTCACCCTGTTGTGAAACTATTCTGTATTGTAGTTCAACAAAGCTTCGTGAGCATCCCTTCTGATCAGCAACTGAGGAACTGGGTGCACAATGTTTTTATTTTTTATTAGGTGGTAAATTAATATTATAATAAATTTATCACAAGGAGTGGTTCAAATCAAAGAAGATGTTTTCCAAAATAACAGGTCAGCTAGGTATCAGAAAGGCAACAGTTACAAAAGCTGCCCTTATATCGTTGTTTGAAATCTTGCCCCACGGCAAATAAAAAAGCACAAAAAATGAAAAAAAGTATTGTTAAAGTGCAAAAGTGTCATCGTCAATAGTTGAAAAATAGCGATCAAAACACAAGCCAAAGGTGTACATTGAAATGCATAAATACCAGTAAGATTTGTAGTCTACTGGTCGTACATATCATATCATGACCAAATGACGGGTATCTAGAAGATTTTCAGCACTGTAAAATGAGCGATCTTGCAATCAAAGCTGTTGTAGAGATAACCTTCTGTTCAGATTGCATAGTCTTCATTATCAGCCAATACCCTAATGTGAGACTTTTCATCCTTGGCATGGTCTTCCTTAACTTTTTGCCTCTGTTTCCCAGGTTGTTGATGTGTGCTTGACTCTGATTTAGCTGTTTTTGTTACTCTGGGCACCTTACCACTGCTAACCAGTGCTAAAGTGCAAGTGCTCCTTTACAAAATGCGTATTTAATTGGTTTATCCATGATTGGCATATTTGATTTATTAGTGAGTCTCTAGTACAGGGCACTAAAGGTAAATCAAATGCTATTAGTGGGACTGCAGCACTGGTTGTGCCACCCACATAAGTATCTCTGTGATCATGTCTCATACCTGCCACTGCAGTGTCTGTGTGTATAGTTTTAACTGTAAATTTGACTTGGCAAGTGTCACTTGCCAGGCCTAAACCTTCCCTTTTCTTACATGTAAGGCACCCCTAAGGTAGGCCCTATGTAGCCACAAGGGCAGGGTGCAGTGTATGGTTAAGGTAGGATATATAGTAATGTGTTTTAATATGTCCTGACAGTGAAATATTGCTAAATTTGTTTTTTCACTGTTGCAAGGCCGGTCCCTTTAAATCTGATTAAAGTGTAGTTCCCTTTGGGAGCGGATGGACATGTGGAGTTTGGGGTCTCTGAGCTCACAATTTAAAAATACATCTTTTAGCAAAGTTGATTTTAAGATTTTAAGATTGTGTTCCCTGTCTGGGTCAGTTTGACAGTTGGGCTGGTTGCACCTCACATTAGACAGTGACACAAAGAGAGCTGGGGTGTAGTCTGCATTTCCTGATGAGCCATCTGTGCTAGGAGGGAGGGGAGGAGTGGTCACTTACACCTGAAAGGGCTGTGCCTGCCCTCTCCATCAATGTAGTCTCCAACCCCCTGGTGAGTGTCTGGGGCCTGGCCTGGGCAAGGCAGGATTTCACAATCAAGAGAGTCTTTGCTTTGAAGTAGGCCTACTTCAAAGGAGAAATGAGTATAAGAAGGGCACCGAAAACCACAGACTTTAGAACACTTCTGGAAACCAAAAGGAACCTCTGCCTGGAGAAGAGCTGAAGAGCTGAGGAAGAAGAGCTGCCCTGCCTATGACTGTGCTTTGTGGAGCTATCCTGCAGTTGCTGCTTCTGCCAATGTAAGAGGACAAAGACTGGACTTTGTGTGCCTTCCACCTTGTGAAGATCTCCAAGGACTTGATTTAGAGCTTGCCTCCTGTTGTTTGAAGTCTCATGGACAGCAAAGACTTCTCTCTGCCAGCACCTACTCTGCCCTGTGGTGCCCATCCAGTTCCTGGGACCCTGAAAGGAGAAACTGGCAGCCTAAGAGGAAGAAATCCACACACAGAACGCCATGTGGGGAAAAGATCGTCGCGACTCCCATCTGCGGCTGAAAAACCGACACGCTGTTGGCTTCACGGCTGAAAATCGATGCTTGCCTGCAATGTGACTAAAGAATCAATGCACGGAGCCGGAAAAACGACGTGCAGCATCACTGATGGAGGCTGGTGAGATCGCAACCCACGCTGCGTGGTTTTCGGATCATCGTGCTAGATTTCTGACAACGCAAGGCCTGACTGAGAGTGCTGACCGGATCGACGCATCGCTCTCCTGCAGAGAGAAGAAACGAAGCGCCCAACTCCACCAAAGGAGAAACAATGCAAGGTCTCCCTCGTGAGTGAAATTGACGCATCGCAAGCCCTTTTTGACGCACACTCAGCCGTGCAGAGGTTATTTTTGACGCACCCAAGGTACATTTTCACGCTAATAGTGTTAGGGCCTCATTACGACCCTGGCGGTCGGCGGTAAGCTGGTGTAACACCGCCAACAGGGTGGCGGTGTTACTACAGCTATTATGACCGTGGTGCAATAGCCACGGCCATACCGCCGGCCCCTACACTTTACCGCCAGGTTTCCGCCTGCCGGTCATAATCCCCAGGGCAGCGGTGCAAGCACAGCTGCCCTGGGGATTATGAGTCCCCGACCACCAGCCTGGCCACGGTGGTAAACACCGCCATGGAAAGGCTGGCGGTAAGAGTGACTTGGGTTGCCCATGGGGGCCCCTGCACTGCCCATGCACTTGGATTGGGCAGTGCAGAGGCCCCCAGGCATAGCCCCGTTGCGCATTTCACTGCCCGAATTTCGGGCAGTGAAATGTGCGACGGGTGCTACTGCACCCGCTGCACATCAGTATTGCCGCCGGCTCTATTATGAGCTGGCAGCAATGTTGATGTGACTTTTCCGCTGGGCCAGTGGACGGTAACACTGTTACCGTCCACTGGCCCAGCGGAAAAGTCATAATAGGGAGACAGAAATACTGCTGGCACTGGCAGTATTCTGCTGCCGCAGCCTCTGCGGTCTTTTTGAAAGACCGCCGAGGTTGTAATGAGGGCCTTAGTGTGTGTTTAAAATTACATGAAGACTCTTTTTGCATTTTAATTGATAACTTGACTTGTGTTTTGTGGATTTTTGTCGTTTTGGTCTTGTCTTGTTTAGATAAATATTTTCCATTTTTCTAAACCTGTGTTGTGTCATTTTGTAGTGTTTTCATTAAGTTACTGTGTGTGTTGGTACAAATACTTTACACCTAGCAGTCTGAAGTTAAGCCTGCTGCTCGTGCCAAGCTACCAAGGGGTAAGCAGGGGTTAGCTGAGGGTGATTCTCTTTTACCCTGACTAGAGTGAGTCTCCTTGCCTGGACAGGGGGTAACCTGACTGCCAACCAAAGACCCCATTTCTAACACCTAAAAAGTGCTACTAGTAAACCTGGCTTGACACTTTTTGATATTCTTTGGGATAAAAAAGTAAATATCTTCCACCGAAACGAATACAGGACGGGACAGGTAAAAAAGCAAAGTACGCATCCAATCTCCCAGCGCCTCTGTGGTACATCTAAAGCATTTGCCAGAAACCTTAGGGAAACATTGCTTTAGAAATTGGGGAGTATATTAAGAAGAGCCCATCTTGCGAAAATATTATTTTGTTTAAAATTGGCCGCCCTAAACAGTTTATGGCCAAAAACGGAAACCTCGCCCACTGTTTTTGAGAAATAAGGCATCCAGGAAATGCTGTTGCTTTTGGAAGAAGCTTCGGGATATAGCACTGCTAAAATTGCCAATGTAACACTTTATACCAGCTCCCCACTCCAATTATGTTATGCTTGTAAAATAGTTTCAGAATGTTTACAATAAATAGGTCAAAATCATGATTAATATTTTGTAAAAAAGCTGGAAATGTGAACAAAACTGAACCATAGGGATGGTTGGCCCAACTGCTGCCAGATCTTCCGTTTACTGTTTTTTTACATGTCTCTATTGTTTTTAGTATCGCAGAAAACGCATCCATAAATTGACAGTATGAGAAGAGTACAGTATTCGTTTTGCATCGAGTAGTGTCAATGTATTGCTCATAACTACACATTTGATCTATAGGAGTGTAAATGTCATGATACGAGAACTGTGAACGTAAATAATCAGCTGTATTCCATACAGAGCCCAACATGGTTCCTTGGTTATTGTGCTCCAACTGAATAAACCAGAACATAACCAGAACATAACAATATGGCATGTGTGTGGTTCAGCACCAGTGGGAACTGGTGGATAGAATATGTGGTTGGCATTCGGTGGATGAGGCAGGGCTTGAGAATTGGCTTGTTCAAGATGGTTTGAGCTGTGTGGGTTTACGGTGGTCATTCGCCCGATTTGGTTTTGGATTCTATTTTTTCAAGCTCTGAATGCCAGTCTGGTGGTGTACGTGTTGAGCACTGGTCGGGTCCAATGTCCCTCATCATTTGTTGTTGTGTTCTGCCAGCACAGCTGTTCGTAAGTCTGACAGCTACAGCCTGATTGGGAGAGGGGCGGCGGATTTTTAAGACATGGCTATCCTATGCTTTGCCAGTACCAGGGCTAGGTCTGTGAATGTATTAATAGATTTGCGCGCTGCCCTCCACTTATTATGTAAAATAAACAGTGTGTGCTGTCCTATTGAAAAGGGGCGCCTTGGGTAGGTGTGATCTGCAATCTCATTCCAATGGGGTGATTGTCGGGCATTAGCATACTCTGTGTAGAACGTCGGCTCCCGGAGTGCAACAGCCAAAGTTAAATTTGGTGCCCCCGGGTATATATGTGCCATCCATTTGGGGGTCAAATAAGAATGATGTAAATAATTAGTTGTGTGTATTTAAATCAGGCATTAATTAAGATGACTCTTGGGTATACTCAGGCATTGGGACCGTTGCTTGTCCGTCAGTTGGGTATCTTCCATTTACTATTAATACTAAAATCAGATAAACTTCTAAACTCCAATCTATTCCAAAGTACAGTTCTGGATTGAGAGATCCACAATCCCAAACTATTGCAATCCTGTGAAGAAAAGGGATGATCACCAAAGTTTTTGTATTGCAGATCTACTTCATTGTTATGCAAAATAATTGCTTTTAACAATTTATACCTAGTTTTCTTGGGGCATTTCTAACCTGCTGTAGCCCTTGTCTAATCGGATAACCAATAGGTTAATACGTGGGCACTGTTGTTTCAATATAAATCTCTCAATCAGACTACCCAGTTCCTCGAAAAACCTTTTACTATGTAGAAAAGGCCCCTTAGAAAACAAAAATACAAAAAGAGCTGAGTTCTCTTTAATTAGCACAACTTGGCCGATAATGGACAAAGGCAAAAACCTCCAAGCCTCCAACATTCTTTTGACTTTACTCAGCATTGCATGATAGTTTATCGCATACAGATTAAGAATGATGGAGGTGATAAAAACTCCAAGGCACCTAATAGGTCGAGAAGGCTGCCATTGCTCTCTAAGTACAACAGGAAGATCATCGACAAAAGCATTAAACATCAAAATCTCTGATTTGTTTTGGTTGATCCTATAGCCCCCAATGAACATAAAATTGTTGAATCTGTTGAGTGTTTTTGGATATTGGATTAATCTGCATTAAAATATAAATTTTTTGGGGCCTTATTATGAGTTTGATGGGTTTGTGACCACCATACTTGTGGTGGCAATCGGACTGCCGCAGTACTGGCTGTCTAACCACCAAATTATGACCCTAGTGGTGAGTCTGTCAGGACCGTAGCCAGTGCCAGAGTTCTGCACCACCATGCTGATCACAACTTCACTTTCCACAAGCCTTTTTATGACTGGGTCCTTGCCATGAAAAGCGTGATGGAAAGACAGTGCTAGGGGCCACAGGGGAGACCCTGCATTGCCCATGAGCATGTTGTGGACAGCGCTGGGTCCCCTCCCTCAAAGGATGGAACACTGCGCTGTCCATTACATCCTCAAAGGATAAAAAAGAGGGGAGCTCTGAAGCTACAGGAAAAAGCCCTGGGTTATTTATAACAACAGTGTCGATGTCAGGAGATTACTCATTAATTCAAACTTCTACAGGAGCAGATGCCTTTTACCCAACTCCCTCAAACAGATGCGTGCTCAGACTTTACTGATTATCTGAACCCTGAATCGACTAGGGGGAAAGGTGAATGGGAATAGAGAAAGAGAGACTGCTTCCAGATCCAGTTCCAGCCTGTGTTTCCCACATGAAGATAGGATATTCAGTTTGTGCTTCTGTAACCTGCACCTTTCTTCTTATTGGGATTTCTTTAAAGGAAGTACCTGCAGTCGGGTGATAACAGCATAGATAAGTACATTCCTACTGTGCATTCAACTGTTCAGCCATTCACATTCACCTAATTCTATCGTTCTCCTAACCTGGATCTTTTCAGAGACTAGCCTCTCTCTAAGAGAACAATGTTAACTTAATATTTTCTTTTCCCCAGGAGTCAGAGGTATCCAAGGTTCTCTGGAGAACAGTTCAAAGGTTCACAAATATTCAATCTACTAATGTCTTTTACAGGAAATGAAAACTCCTTCTCAATGTTCAGTTTTCTCAAACACAGTCTCTAGGAATTAGTCTGAGCACTGACGTTTGTCTCTAAGACTGGCAAGCCTGCAAGGTGAAGTGTTTTTGAATATATATGTATATATATATATTGGCAAGTCTAGAAATCATTCAAAAGGATTCCTTACTGACTGCAGTTGCTTGAAGTTCTGTTAAGCCAAAACAAATTCTCCTAAGAAAGCCAATAGCCAGTTGTTTGAAGAAGGAAGAAATTCAGCATCTCCAGAAGGGAAAAAGTAGCTGGTGTGCACACCGTGACAAGAAAAAAATAAAATACTCAGAACTGGAAGAATTCTCTATGAAACGAAGCTCCTCAGGAACACTGCTCATTCTCCTCAGGATGACAGCTGAAGGGCACAGCTCCCAGAGAGAAACAGCTGGAGGGAAGCTTCAGCACAAGACTAAGGTAGAAACTCTAGAGCGCTGACCTCACAAAGATTTGCGGCCACCATCTTGAGTGGCAGTTAAACCTGAGGAAGCTAGTTCTAAGAATAGCCTCCGCAAGAGCCACCAGGAGTGAGGATGCCGCAGCAACCAACATGAGTACAAGAAAAAGGGGAATCGTTTTTTGCTGAGGAAAGAACTTAACAGCACTGGCAATAGTTTTCTTGACAGTCGATCACTGATTCATCGCCAGTGTCACCCCTGGCTGGCTGGCTTAGCAGTTGACTACTGTTTTGACTGCTGTTTTGGCTTGAAGATGCTTGATAGGAATGTTCCTGAGCATTAGGCTTACTTGTACCCTCGACTCCCTTGTTGAGAGACACACCCATTTCATGTCTCTGCTGTGGAGGGTTGAAAAAAGGATAGTTATGAACTGGATTTGCCGCAACACCTTCCTCCGTCTCGCAGAGAGGTGTCAGCACCTGAGAATGTGGTACCAAGGGGGAAGTCTCCTGGTCAGTACAATTAATTTAGGTTTCTTGTTTCTGGTGCTGCCAGTACAACTCCCTGGATTAAGGGAGTCAGAATTTGTAACTATGGCTCCCATAGAGTTCTCCATTAAATTCTGCTCCATACTAAAGCAAAAAGGTGATGCTGTGCTCATAGTGCCTTTCTCCTGGTTAAATTTCCCCAAAATTGCAGACGTTTCTTGTTTTTGGGAGCCAGACGGGGGTTTAGACTTTGGCTTCCCAGGTGAACCTCTAGAATAGTTAGGCATCATGAGTTCAACTGCCCGAAGAGGCCAAGACCCCACACCAACAGCCTATAATTAAGCACTACTAGGCCAACAAACAAGTGTAAAATAACATGAAAATTAGTTATTTTACTCTCTTGTGGCCACCTCTGCCAGGACTCATCTAATCATGTACAGTCACTCAATCAATTTCTGAATCTCTCCCAGTACCTCAATTGCCCAGGGGTTCCTGCACCACACCCACCAGAAGATCTCCCAGGTCATCTGTTTAAATGACCATCTGTTTCATCTGCACCAGGTCTTCACCAACCGATAGCCAGAGATGGACTGGAGATGAGCCCACCAGCACACAAGCCAAACACGGTTCACCAAGAAGCACTCTAGTGCTGCATTATCCGAAGCTCATTCAAGCCTTCCTCACATTTTTCCTCCCTTATCATGATGAGTGCAAATGCTATTCGAGTTACCCGACAGCTTTAGAAATGTTCTGAAACAGCCACACGTCAGGTCCTATGGCCAATCCACCCCATGCAGCCAACACTGCATGCAGCCAACCCTGCACAGTGCAGTGGAGGGCTGGCCACAAGGTCTAACCTGCGGCCAGGCCCTGTGGCCAAGCCCATAAGACAACCAACCTCACACTGAGCACTCCTTTGGCTGTGTGCAGCGAAGGGTGGGTCTCAGGGCCAGGCATGTGCCCCCCCCCCTACCTGGGCCAATTGTGGCTCCTGGAACCCCAAACTCCAGGCCAGGTGAATTGTTTTGAGGAAGGTGACGTATCTTTCTTCCCTAGCCACTTTTGGCTAAAGGTACACCACCCTCAAGGCCCAGTGCATTTTTTAAAGGAAGGGTGGCATGGAGCACCCTCCCTAGGGCCCTTTTGGGCCCCAGGGACCCCATTCTCTGAGTCTGGGCAACATAATTGAAGGGGAGGGGGGCACACAGCCCCCTCGCCTGGCTGATTTTGCCCCTGGAAACCACATCCCCTGGGCCTAGTACCACATTCAAAGGGTGAGGGGGCATGAGGTTCACCTCGCTTGGCCAATTTCAGCCTCAGGGACCCCATCCCCTGGGGTTTTGTGAATTTTTTGGGGGAGGGGCACGTAGCCCCCATCCACTGGCCCACTTTTGACCCTGGGCACCCCATATATGGGCCCAGGTGCACTTTTTATAGTCAGGGGCACAGAAAGGTGGGGTCCCAAAATGTGTTTTTATACAATTTCCCATTCGGTTTTAGACATGACTACAGTTTGAACCGCTACATGGAATTACACTACATTTGGCAGAGAGCTAGTTTTTGGTACAGAGCGTCGAGCTGGATACATGCAGTCAATCCCACTGTTTTAAAAAAACATAGAAATTCACTGAAAAAACAAAAAGTTACAGGGACAATATAGTTACAGTCTGAATTTACACACACAAAACCATCAAATTGTATATCTCGCTCCCTCGTCACGCACAGGTAATTATCCCAGATAAACATTATTGAGGACATCTTCAATGGCATCACTGATAATATCATTGCTGCATTTGCAATAAAATTATTAATGAGAAAACTGTGCATGGGGGACATGAGTTATAGTTACCCTAGGGCACGAGTTATAGTTAATTGTGATAACTGTAACTATAACTGGTGAATTTCTATGGTTTTGTATGTTTAAAATGTGAGCCTAACTATGACCTCCCTGTAAGCTTTGTTTTTTTAAGTGAATTTCTATGTTTTTTAAAAATTCTTTTTCCTAACTATAACATCCCCGTAAGTTTTGTTTTTTTCAGTGAATTTCTAGTTTTTTTTTTTTAACATATTGTAATTTTAGTTGCTATATGTTAATCCAACCACTGGCATGCACGGCCTTCGGTGTTGCGACTGTTAGCCACAGGGCCTGGCCGGTATAAGCACGTTTTCACGAGCGAAGGTTACTATAATGAAAGTAAAATTGTAAATGATGTGAAATTTATATTTAGAGTTAGATATATAATGAAATGTCGCTGTTTTTAACAAAAATAGAAGTGTTGTTTGAGTGTGAACATTTTGCCAATGTGATCATGTGATGATATATAAAGCAAACAAACATGGCGCTTAACAGGATTTGTTTTGACTTATACTGGGTGCTCCCTTGTGTCTGGACAAAGCTAAACTTCTGATTAGCTCTACTGAGAGTGAAACACTTGACAGGGTTTGCTTTTACTCATTCCAGGTTGGCTTGGGCAGTATTTTACCAGTCCAAAGCTCTAATACTGTGCCTGGAGTGGTAAATGGCTTTTGTCATTGTACAGCTCAGCAAGGTTGACACTGTGTCAAACCGATGCTTAAAGACTTTGCTGTACAAATGGCAAAAGACTTTGTCACTATCTAGCTTGGCGTGGATAGCACTGTGCTGATCCAATGCTTAAAAACTTTGCTAGATAAACAGACATTTGAGGTGAGCAAATCTAGAGTGTCGCTGGTGTTGCAGGGTGCTCCTTACTAGAGCTGCTCTCCACCTAAACTTGGGAACTACCCAGAGTTCTCTATTCTTTTTTGCATAATTTATGCATCACTCTAACCCTGAAAGGGATTTGTTTTGACCTATACTGGGTGCTCCCTTGTGTCTGGACAAACATAAACCTCTCTGATGAGCTCTAATGAGAATAAAACATGTGTTAGGGGGTGCTTTTACTCATTCCAGGTTGGCGTGGATGGTATTTTACCAGTCCAAAGCTGTAATACTGTGCCTGGAGTGGTAAATGGCTTTTGTCATTTTACAGCTCAGCAAGGTTGACACTCTATCAAACCTATGCTTAAAGATTTTGCTGCACAAATGGCAAAATACTTTGTCACTATCTAGCCCGGCGTCGACAGCACTGTGCTGATCCTATGCTTAAAAACTTTGCTAGATAAACAGACATTTGAGGTGAGCAAATTTAGAGTGTCACTGGTGTTGCTGGGTGCTCCTTACTAGAGCTGCTCTCCACCTAAACTTGGGAACTACCCAGAGTTCTCTATTCTTTTTTGCAGAATTTATGCATCACTCTAACCCTGAAAGGGATTTGTTTTGACGTATACTGGGTGCTCCCCTGTGTCTGGACAAAGCTAAACCTCTCTGATGAGCTCTAATGAGAACAAAACATGTGTTGGGGATGCTTTTACTCATTCCAGGTTGGCTTGGATTGTATTTTACTAGTCCAAAGCTATAATATTGTGCCTGGAGTGGTAAATGGCTTTTGTCATTTTACAGCTCGGCAAGGTTGACCCTGTATCAGACCTATGCTTAAAGACTTTGCTGTACAAATGGCAAAATACTTTGTCACTATCTAGCTCGGCGTGGATAGCACTGTGCTGATCCTATGCTTAAAAACTTAGCTAGAAAAACAGACATTTGAGGTGAGCAAATCTAGAGTGTCGCTGGTGTTGCAGGGTGCTCCTTACTGGAGCTGCTCTCCACCTAAACTAGGGAACTACCCAGAGTTCTCTTTTCTTTTTTGCATATATATATATATATATATATATATATATATATATATAGATAGATAGATATATCTACAAATATATATACACACACAAACAATGGGTCTGAAAAGCGGCGTGCTCTGACTGCCGGTGCCAGCATAGAGTTGAGACCAGGACCCTCGAAAAGTAAGCCAACAAGAAGTGCTGCACTCCCAGAGGTGAAGATTAGCAGATTCCATTTACTCACTGAGCAGCACTTCAAACACCACTACGCGTTTTAACATTTCATCTTCCTCAGGTGGTTTCAGTTTGTAGGCACACATGGTTCTCATTTACGTGCCTTACATAGACACAGAGGCATTCTGGGAGTTATAGTTCAAAGTGCCACTCTCAGAGTTCTTCTTTAATGTATCTGATCAATATTTGCATTCTGCTTATATCACAAGTAAATGAACTATGAGAAGTCATACCAGTCTTTATGTTGTTTATGCTCAGTGCTCTTATGCTCGTACTTGCATTAATAAAGACAACATTCACATAGAGTTAATTCATTAGCAGAACCTGTGTTTAAACATTTCAGTAAAGTGTTCCCTGCAACCACACTGTTCAAAATAAATCTTTCCAGCATAATTCAGCCCCTTTGACCTCTGTCTCTGTGACACTTAAAATTGTGATTCACTGCATTGCCTCCGGCCCTTTTCCACTGAATGGTTATTCAGTTAGGACTGCATCAGTGTGGCACGATAGTTGTAGGACTTCAACTCACCAAACATCTTGATAAGGATGCCCCACTGATTTCAGGATGACACAAGGCGCATTTGAAGTTTTCATATTTATCCGTCTTCAAGTGTATAGTACACACATAGGAACTTAGTATTTACTTGCCACCTGTATCATTCAGTGATGTTTCATTCCACAAAACTGGCAGCTGCCACTTGTAAATTAATTGCAAAACAATGGGTCTGAAAAGCGGCGTGCTCTGACTGTCGGTGCCAGCAAATGGTTGAGACCAGGAGCCTTGAAAAATAAGCCAACAAGAATTGTTGCACTCCAGAGGTGAAGATTAGCAGATTCCATTTATTCACAGAGCAGCACTTCAAACACCACTACATGTTTCAACATTTTGTCTTCCTTAGGTGGTTTCAGTTTGTAGGCACTCATGATTCTAATTTACCTGCCTTATGTAGGCGCAGGGGCTTTCTGGGAGTTATAGTTCAAAGTGCCACTTTCAGAGTCCTTCTTTAATGTATCTGATCAATACTGGCATTCTGCTTATATCACAAGAAAATTAACTATGAGAAGTCATGCCAGTCTCTGTGTTGTTTATGCTCACTGCTCTTATGCTCGTACTTCCATTAATAAAGATGACATTCATATATATAGATGGATAGATAGATATATATTTATTACGTTTCCATAGTTCGGCCAATGATGCAGCACTCCAACACAGCAGGTTCAATGACTCATGTGGGCGGACTCACAATATAGATCTCAGGCACTCATGGAGTTTGCTGTGTCCCCAAATTATTTTATTACTCTATAGCCACGAAAACAAACAAGGCACACACACTTCGGCTCCTAGCCTTTGTCAATGTCATTGACGCTGATGACTTGCAGGCATTTAAATATGTGCACTTCTTTGACTGGGCAGGTCAACATCACCATAAACATCAAGAAAAGTCTGACAATCAATGCTCTCTACCAGTCACATCATAATATGGCAGCCATCTTAAGGTGGTCTATTGCTATTAATTTTGATCCAGTGTGTGCCGTAAAAAATACTTGTTTCAATTATATTATTCATTTCATTGTCATACATGTACAGCATTCATAATCACATAAATGTATTCATAATCAAGTAAATACTTCATTATCCAGAGCCTATTTATCCAAATAAAATAAAAATACAAATATACATATCAAAGCAATTTCTTCAACAAATTCATAAATTCATAACCTCCTAGCTTGTACTGCTGGGCATCCTTGGTTTATGGATTATTCCTAGGCACCCTCCCTCAACAAGTCTAGCTGTGTAATTCTCACCCCGATGTGGCTGTCAATCCATCAACATTTGATTATTATCAGACCAACCTATTGTACCCTAAATGGGCTTTCTGTCACCTCTTACTTCTCTGTCCATGGTGTGGTGGAAATGTAATTGAACATTAACCAATATAGGCCCATAGCTCACCATCCTTGCTCAAACCTACGGATTTCTTAGTATGTAGTCCAATGATATAGTGGTATTCGAGCTGTGTCAATTTCTGAACCCTCCCCTCCCCCTATCATTTCTGCTCACTTGATCTATGCAGAAAAAACATAGATGATTCCTGTCACTGTTAGGCTCAGTTTGATAATGCCTAACCACAGGATAGGTGACATCCTGATTTGCAATGGCCCGCTTGTGTTCTAAAACCCTTTTGTTTGCTGGATGTACTAGGCTTGCCACATGCTTCGTATTGCATGGGCACATCAAACAGTAAACTATATAGTCTGAATCCTATTAATATATGTTCTGATGGACTTCCTTACTCATTTACTCGGGACTTCATAGTCTTGCACCTTCTCACTTTATTTGCATGCTTTGCAATGTGTACAAGGAAAAAATCCAGTGGCCTTTGCTTTACTTTTTCCCATTTCTGTGAAATGACTATGGACCAATAGGTCTTTCAGAAAGGTACTTTGTCTGCATGTTACATGCAGGACTGGGGGAAGTTTGGGACCGATATTATTGTTCATTTGCAAAATACCCCAATTCTTCTTTAATATGTTATAAATAAGATTGAGAATCATGCTAAAAATTGGTGATCAGCCTGGAGATTTTCTCTCTGATGTTTTAATGCCGTCTTTTAATTGGTGGCCAATAAGGTCTTCCTTTCAATTGCTCTTACCTTCTGTGATGCTTGTTGTAATATCCTTTTGGGATAGCCCCTATTCACAAATCTCTCTAGGGTATCTCTTTCAGCTTCCTCATATTTGCCAGGGAAAGAACAGTTGCACTGTAGGGAATACTCTTAATCAATGTGCCTGGATGCTGACTCCTCGCATGCAGCTGCTTTGGTTTCCTATACAATGTTGTATGGAGGTGATTATCCTGTACATAAATCAGTAGGTCCAAGAATGGAACTGCAGTCTCACTGATTTCACTAGTGAATTAAGTTCAGATAGTTAATATTTAGCTTGTCTGTATACTGTTCTGCTGATTCCCTGGAGCCCTTTCCACACAATGAACAAGTCATTGATATATCTGGCGTAAACGACCACCTGTTCCACCTAACCATCATTCTCTTCTCCCCAGGCCAAACGCTGCTCTCACCAGCCCAAGGAAAGATATGCATAGCTGGGGGCGAAGCACATGGCCATGGCAGTCCCTGGTGCTATTGGTACAATTGTCCTCCAAACAGATATTTTTTTTTGTTTAGACAAGAGGCAATCATTTGCAATAACATCACATTGTGTTCATGATATTTCAAAGATCTGTTTTTGAGGAACAATTCTACTGCCTTCAACCCCAATTCATGGGATATACATGTGTAAAGGCTTGTAATGTCCAACGTTATCAAAAGGAAATTTGATTCCCACTAGATGTCCTCAATGATTCTTCTAAAATCTGTGGTATCTCTAACGTAGGAACTCAAATCACTGACAAAAGGAAAAAGAAATGAGTCAACAAAAATTGAGGCATTTTTAGTAGACTTCATTTTGAAGGAACAATGGGACATCCTGGTGGAATTCTAGTATCTTTGTGGTTTTCGGGTATGTGATAGAACGTAGGGATACATACGTGCTCTACCCTTAAATACTGATACTCTTCATATTCCAGAGTCCCTCTGTCCCTCCAAAAACCCAATAAGTCATGAAAAGCACTAATGCTTTCCAAATATTGATTCCTGGTTATAGGCTGATAGCATGATCTGTTAATGAGTTGCCTTAGGGCTTTTTCCAAACTTTTTTACTTCATTTGCAGCACAATGTTGCCTCCTTTGTCTGAGGCCTTGATCAAAATCTTATGATCATTTTTCAAGGACAAGACTGCTTGCCATTGTTCTCTGTTTATATTGTTGCCACATTTGTCCTTAGATCTTCTTTTCTGGATCAGAAAACCCTCAATGTCCCATATTACTGCCTCTTGAAAATAATCAATGGTGTCATTGGTGGTTTGCGGAATCAATCTTGATTTTGCTTTGAAATTACTTCTACCACTACACTGAGAGATCCCAGTGCTCTCCAGAGTGTTCACGGTTTCACTTATGTCTCCAACTGTTCCTTCAGTCATTCCTTCCTCCAGTTCCTGAAGTATTAATAAAGTTTGTAAATCTTCCCCCGTTAGGGTGTCCATTAGTTCCCCTCATCACTGTCTATGTCTCTTGGCTTCACCGGATGCAAAGCATTAATTTTCCTTCATTTCAGCTTCCTTGCAAACATATATAAATCAATGCATGTGTGTGTGAAATCCAATCTTGAGGAGGGTCAGAAAGTGATATTCAGTTGAAGTACCTGTATTTCCATGCCTGTTAGTCTTCTTTCTGTTGAATTCACCACTGTTAAATTGGCCTATTTCACCTCCGATAACCCTCTCTTTTGCTCCTGGTAACTTGTTGTGGCTGGGATTTTACTGATTCCCTTGCACCATCTCAGACTCTTCCGTCTCCACAATCCAGAGGACCTGATTGTTGGGGAATTTTTCTGTCCATTTTCCTGGTCAATTGATATTCCAGTGAACAATTTACACTGACACTGGTACTTGAGACCTCCCCTGCTCTGATATTTTCACCTTCTATTTGATCAGTCTCTACTTCCAATTTCGAAGGTGTCTCTGGTGCCCACTTTATTCAAATTCTTCAATTGATTCAATTGTTTTATAGGAATGTCAAAGCATTTGGCAAAAGTTAAAACCCAACCCGATTCATTGTCACATTCAGCTCTTGCAAATTTACTTTGCTTACATAACTTGATTTTGTTTTCATAGGCTATCAAACGTGCCTTCATCTGTTGCCTTAGCTCCTATGCAGTTGTATTGTCAGGGTCACGTTTTATTGACTCTTTAATCTTTTTAATCTCCTCCAGTAGTTTAGTTCTATCAATTATAGTATATTTAATCAATATTTCCAGCTGTTTCCTGGCGTTAGGCACCCAAAAACATACTTTTCTCTTCCTAATATACAATAATATTAGTGCAATCCAAGATTTTATCCTCTTCACTGTGGCTTCTAATAAAAATACCAACTGATGGAAAGGACAGACACTTACCGCTGCATCCTGTTAATCAGAACCGGGTCCTTTGACTCGACTCCTGGGACTTCCCGTCTTGTGGTCGTGCTGTTCTTGTCCCCTGGACCTGGGAACCACCACCTCCCTGGAGCTATTTTAAAAATATTTCATGGAGGGGGGGCACAAGACCCATCCCCTGGGTCCCAGGGACCATCACCTCCCCAGGGCCAATTACTTTTTTTTAAAAGGGAGGAGGGGCCACATGTCCCTACTCCCTAAGCTGATTTTTTCACTGGGGACCCCATCCCCCAGGGCATGGCCACATGTCCCTGGGTGCCCAGAGCACCCATTAAAACTTATTGGGACTGCAGTGGGAGCCTGAAGGCAACCGCATTCCCAGCTGGCTCCTGTTTCTTGCAGGAGCCAGCATTGCTCCAGCACACAAGGAGCTGCTGCAAATAGCAGTTCCCTGCATACTAGCAGGCAGGGAAATAGAGGAAAACTCTGAATTCAGCAATGGGGAGCATTTTTAAAGCTCACGTTTGCTGAAAGCAGAGTATTTGCTTTTGCTTGGCTGGAGCTGTCAGCTCCTTCCAAGCAAAAGCAAACAGTTGCCTCCTGAGGGTGGGCACTTTGGCAGGTAGCAGGAGCCAGCCCTGGGGTTGGCGTTCCTTAGGGCCACGTATGACTCCAGAAGGAGGGCCACTTGGCATCCCGTCTTCTTTTCTATTTGTCCCCAGTGAGGTTTCTCAAATCATTTTGTATGCCTAGGGAGGTGGTGGTCCCTGGGGCCAAGGGGTGGTCCTCAAGACCTCCATTTTATTTTTTTGATATGTTACCCCAGTGAGGTGGTGGTGCCTGGGGTGCTGGGGCCACACAGCCCCCTGCATACTTCTAACCCCAGTGAGATGGCAATCCCCAGGACCACCCTATTAAATTTATAGTATGTTGCCCCAGGTAGGAGGCAGTCCCAGGGCGCGGGGATTCACCGTACCCCCCATTATATTACTGTACATTTAGCCCTGGGGAGGTGTTGGTCCCCGGGTGCGGGGGTCAACACTTCCCCCCCACATATTTATTAGGCATAGCTGTGGGTAAGTGGTGGTCCCTGGGGCTTCTAAAAGTCCTAGGACGGGGGCCTGTGCACCCCCTTATATTTTCACCAGAAATGCTCCCGGAACCTGGCCCACTTGGGGGCCAAAGCATTTACAACACTGAAGACCACTTTTTAAAAAAAAAGCACAGCAAACTCTGTGGATCCGGCCATGGATGTCTCTGTAATTTAAAAAAATCTTGTTAAGCCTTGGGGTGGGAGGGGTGTTCCCAGGGGACCCCGGGACCGACCAAGGCTAGGAGGGTTAGGGTATATATACCCTGCCTTCTTTTCTCTTTTTTTATGCTTTTTTTGGGACGTGGCTGAAGCCAAGTCCCAAAATGGCTGCCAATACTTCTTGTTTGAAGTGTTGACAGGCAATCAGATCTCAGCAAGAGATCTCCCTGGATCCGCAGCCCTAGAAAAACACATTTCCTTTCCCTTTAAGATCTCAAAAAGTACTGAATGATTTTACAACAAATTAAATAAAGCGTGGTCTGTGGACCAAAAGCTACCTTTGTAGGCAAGTCTAAAGAGACACAGATATGTGCCCACACATATGGGGAGCTGCTATTTGCAGCAGCTCCCTGCATGCAGGAGCAATGCTGGCTCCTGGAGGACACGAGGAGTCAGCTAGGACCGCAGGGGCCTTGAGACTCTCCCCATGGTCCTGTCACTTTCTCTCTTTCTCTCTCTTCCATCCCATAATGGTCTAGAAAAAAGAAAGAAAGAGACTGTTAATACAATGTTCTTTCCATGGAATGACTTCAAACTGACACACAAGCAAGACATTTGGTTGGAATGTTGAGCAGAACAGAGTCACCTTTGGCATACTGGTAAAGCATACTGCTAAAGCTCTAGGACTGTCACTCAGTAGGCTGTCGAGATCTGTGATTCTAGTGGTGGCGTCTGTGTCCTGGCTGTCTGACTGCCAGGGTGGTAATCTTCCACTGTGACTTTGACAATCTCATGACTGCCAAACTCGTAATGAGGCCCATAGTCTTGAATCCACCTCTGGCCTCTTTAATCCACTACTAGATACTCGTTAGTCTTTCCTTAAATTCCTGCAGGTCCCTGTTGTCTCCCTTTGTAATGGTTTTCCATCATTCTCTCCCCCTTCTTTCTCTGTTGTGTGTTTTTCTTTCTCTTGCTCTCAAAAAATGTCTGATCAAGAAAAATAATTGCTGTTCCCCACAAATTAGTCTCAGTGGGCTCTACCTGCAACCACTGGTGTAATTTAAGCAGTGGTTAGGAGGTAGGGATTTTTATGTAACTTGAGGTGTAGTAAGGTTTGTATGTTTAAAAATAGTTATTTTGAGTTAATGTAGGTTTCACCATGTGTCCTTGCTAGCTAGAGTGTTTATTAGTGACAAAGGGAATGTGTGTCAGAGTTTATATATGTGTGTAAGGTTTTATTATTATTGTGTTTTCACTAGGGTTTTGTATGTTAAAGTATATGTTTTGGGTGCACTGGGAAGGTATGTGTTGACTTTTTTCAGGACAGATAAAGTTTTTAAAGTGTTTATTGTTGATATATTCTTATCTAGCTTTTGTACGTAATTCCTTTTATTTTTTGAGTGAGGTATGCAAAGTATTTTACTAAATACTTTTCAGAATTTTAAGGAGGATTTTGGGGTCTCACGATGAGTTTATCGGTCTGAACGATGGACCACCAAACTCGCGGGGTGAGGCTGCCGTCATATCGGTGGCCTCACAGCCAGTGAGGTGGGGAACTTGTCCACTGATCCTGGAGGGGGCTCCATGCCCCTTTCCCAAAGCTGGGAAGTGCAAGGTCACAGTCACTGAGATGTGGAACATGTCCACTAACACTGGAGGGGGATCCTTGTACATGGTCCCTTGAGGGTGGCCTACATGCCCTCTGCTGGAGGTGAGGGCTGCTGTGTCTCAGTTGGAGGTGAAGGCTGGATGGTCTCTGCTAGGGGATGTGTCACCTGGGCAGCCTCTGCTGAAGGTGAGGGCTGCATTGTCTCTGCTGGGGGAGGTGTCACCTGGGCAGCCTATGCTGGAGGTAAGGGCTGCTGTGTCCCAACCGGAGGTGAGGGCTTCTTTCCTGTCATTGGTGGTTCAGTGGGAATCTTTTCTTGCATTGGTGGCTGAATGGAGACCTTTTCTTGTATTGGTGGTTGAATAGGAACCTTTTCTTGCATTGGTGGTTGAGTTGAACCTTACCCCTCCTGGCTGGTGGAATGGGATCCTTCCCTTTCTGGTTGGTGGAGTGGGATCCTTCTCTTTCCTGGCTGGTAGAGTGGGATCCTTCCCTTTCCTGGCTGGTGGAGTGGAATCTTTCCCTTTCCTGGATGGTGGAGTGGGATCCTTCCCTTTCCTGGCTGGTGGAGTGGGATCCTTCACTGTCTTGCCCTCACGACTAGGAGGTGCCACCACTGTCCCGGGGTCTGTTTGGCTGAGGTGCTGGGCTGGGCCGTTAGGACCCTGCTCTTACGGGCAGGGGTGAGGGGGAGGGGGGAAGTCAAGTTGGGCAAGGAAAAGGTTCTTAGGGATGGTGGGGTGGGATGAGGGAGAAGGGATGGGAGTGGAGGGTGAGGGAGTGGTTGTTGGAGGAGGACGTCTGCTGGACTTGGGTGCAGGCGCATGGGCAGTGTGCTGCTGTGAGGTGGATGGCTGTTGGGTGTCTGAGTGCCTGCGTTTGTGTCCTTTAGGGGGGGACAGACAGGGTGGGAGAGGACACAGGGGACGCGTGGATGGATGTTGTGGAGGTGTCTGCTACTGAGGTGTGTGTGCTGCTTGGTGTGGTGATGCTGGTGGTGGCTGTTGAAGCCGTGCATGCAGGTTTGAGTGTGGACGTAACTGTTGGGGAGGTAAGGAGGAAGGGGAGACAGTGGAGGCAATGGATGTGTGTGCAACTGTCTGTTGTTTGTGTGGGTGCTTGTGGAATGAAATGTGGTGCCACTCTTGTGTGAAGCCTTGTGTGCATTCTCGTCTGAATGTGTGCATGGGAGGGGTTGGGGTTGAGGAGACTGGGAAGTGGTAGTTGGAGGGAGGACGGTAGGAACAGGGACAATGGCTGCCATCAGAGAGGAGGACAGAGCCTGAATGGATCTCTGTTGGGCCACCAATCCACTGCGGATGCCCTCTAGGAATGCATTGCATTACTGCATCTGGGATACCAGCCCTTAGATGACATTCACAATGATTGACTGCCCTACAGAGATGGATCTCAGGAGGTCAATAGCCTCCTCACTCAGGGCAGCAGAGCTCACTGGGGCAGGGCCTGAGGTGCCTGGGGCGAAGGAGATGCCCACCCTAATGGGCAACTCGCTGAGGGGCGCGGTGCTGGTATAGGGTGTGGCGGCTGTACCTGCAGCTGGGATGGTCACAAAGGTGTCTGCCACCACCAAGGAGCTTGCATCGGAGGAGGCATCTGAGTCAGTGTTGTCACCTCCTGTCTCCGTCGTGGTGCTACCCTCACCCCCAGTTCACTGGTTCCCTCAGCGCGACGGGACTCTGCCTCCTGGATCCTGTGGGATGCAGCTCCCTTTGTCGCCGGTGCCCCTGCTCCTCCGCCAGATGATGTTAATGCACACATGGACAGGATGACAGAAGGAGAAGGGGGGGAGGGAGAGATAGGAAGTACTGGGTCAATTACAGCCCCAACACCACAGTTGGCATACACAGCACTGTCACACACAGGGATCAGGATTGAGCACTATGCATTGCACTGGCATTGATTTGGCTAATTGGCAAGGCAAGATGAGTGAGGGCCAAACAGTGCCAACTGCACACCTCCTGGGACCCAGAAAGCCCTGACTGACATGGAATGGGAACAAGCTAGGTTACCGGCATTAGCTATACACCCATTACCCTTGAAGTGGATCACACTACAATGTCTGGCCTGGCATATAGGGACACCCACTAACTCACCCACACCACAATGATCCCATGCCACCTACCAATTATTGTAGTAAAGCCCACTGTACTCACCCCCTTGTGGCTGTTGTGATGCCCTCAAGTGCCCATCCAGCTCTGGGTAGGCCACCGCCAGTATGTGGGCCATCGGGGGGGTCAGGTTCTGACGGGCACCCCTTCCTCATAGTAAAGCCATCCCCAGCTGGACCTCCGGGGTCTTCCATTCCCAGCGTCTCAGGTCCTCCCACCGTTTCCTTCAGTGGGTGCTCTGCCTTTTGTAGACCCCTAGAGTCTGCACGTCCTTGGCGATGGCACGCCACAATCCCTTCTTTTGATGGGCGCTGACCTGCAGATGGAATGCAGACAGGAGGACACCATTACACATACAATCCAGCCTGTCACACATATGTCCCACAAATCCCATTTCCAAATCCATTAGCACACACATCGCCCGGTGCCCACTATGTACACTACAGACATCCCCCCAAATGACACGATGCCTGCACACACATCTCCATGCAACCTTCCCACATGCATTGTGCCCAAGGAGGCCAATACAGCTGTCCATACTTGGGTAGGACCCCATCTGCCAAGCGCTCCAACTCCTCTGAAGTGAAAGCAGGGGCCCTTTCCCCGGTCACACGGGCCATGGTAGGTTCCAGACACAGGTCACAGCAGCACACACAGTTTAGGTGTTCTCCTGTGGAAAGTCAGAAATCAAGTGAGGTTATAGACAGAAAATGGCGGTCACGTCCACGGCGGTGTACACCGTCACCGCCGATGCTGATCCCCATTGGCCACTGTACTCCATAGAGCCCCATAGTAGCCAATGAGGAATTGCACAGCTGTGCAAGACCACATTCCGCCACGACGCCCAACATCGGCGGAGTTACCTCTCTTCCACCTCTCCCTATGTACAGGACAGGCGGTCACCATTTCATGGTGGTGGGCTACATACTGATCTTCCATAACTGGGTCATTGTCGAAAATTGCACATACATTGCCATTCCCACTGTCCCATCATATTAATGCTGTATGCACACTGAGCTGCTGGTTCTATTGTTTATATTTTGACGGCCTACTCAATCTTGTGTCCCTTAGATACCTACCACTGCGGATGAATACGAGGAGGAGACAAACCCCCATGTACAGACCTCTTGTGGACTTGGGTACACTGGAGGGAAGGCACATTATACTCACCTATAGACTGGACAGAGCCACAATCACAGAGCTTTATGCACACTTGGAGCCTGACCTGATATCTGCTATCCGTCATCCTACTGGGATTCCCCCCTCTTGTGCAGGTTCTCTCTGTGCTCCATTTCCTGGCAACTGGTTCTCTCCAAGTGACAGTGGGCTTGGCAGCAGGAATGTCACAGCTAGTGTTCTCAATCGTGCTGGCAAGGGTATTGTCTGCCTTGGTGAAATACATGTGCAGCTACATTTCTTTCCCCCAGGTGGAAGATTTGGCCTCTGTGAAGGCTGGATTCTATGCAATGGGACATATACCTAATATTATTTGGGCAATTGATGGTACACATATTACATTTGTCCCCCCCCCCAGAATGAACAGGTGTTCAGGAATCGCAAGAGTTTCCACTCACTGAATGTGCAAATGGTGTGCCTGGCGGATCAGTACATGTCCCACGTCACTGCCAAGTATCCGGGTCAGTGCATGATGCCTTTGTTCTGAGGAATAGCAGCATCCGAAATCTGATGGCCCCACTACAGAGGCACCGGGTGCGGCTAATAGGTGAGCCAGAGTCCCCACCCACTGTATGTCAGTGTATGCCTTCAAGTGTTATCCCCATAGGATTGTGTAAGGCTACATATTGTCCCTCACTATTTGCAGGTGGCTCTGAATACCCAAACCTATTGTGGTTCCTGACCCCTGTGAGGAATTCCAGGACAGGGGCTGAGAACCGTTATAATGATGCACATGGACGAACCAGGAGAATAAGACCAGGTTCAGTTTCCTGCATCTGACAGGTGGATCCCTGTGCTACTCATCCGAGAAGGTCTGCCACATAGTAGTGGCATGCTGCATGTTGCACAACCTGGTCCTCAGAGGACATGTGCCTTTTCTGCAGGAGGAGGGGACTGGAGATGCCCCTGTGGCAGTAGTGGACCCTGAGGACAGTAAGTATGAGGAGGCAGAGGATGAGGATGTGGACAACAGAACATCAGTTATACATCAATACTTCCAATGACACACAGGTGAGACAGTGCAACTGACCATTACTCTGACTACTGATGTTTTCTGTGTGGCTGTAGCATGAAGACATTCATGTCCTATGCATCTCAACTTACTGTCACCTATGGCTTGTTCTTCTACAGATGTTGGTGATATGACAACAGTGTCCTGATGTGTTTACTGCAGACGGCTACAGGTCATTATTTGTATGCTATCACAGTGTTCAGATCATTTGCACTAGATGTGACTGTTCCCATAAATGAACATTTCCAACACATAAAACTGTGTCACTCATATTGTGTTCAAGGGTGTTTACTGTAGTGCAAATTATCGACTGAAAAGTGCAATGGAATGGGGTGATGGAAGAGGAAAGTCCAGGGTATTGTTCCAGTCTGTTTGTAGCACAGGTCCAGTGTCCAATGGGCCATAGGAAGGGGAGCAAAGGCAGTTCAAAGTGGACAAGCTGACAGGGTGGGACACAAGGGATGCTGGTGGTGGCTGTTGAAGCCGTGCATGCAGGTTTGAGTGTGGACGTAACTGTTGGGGAGGTAAGGAGGAAGGGGAGACAGTGGAGGCAATGGATGTGTGTGGAACTGTCTGTTGTTTGTGTGAGTGCTTGTGGAATGAAGTGTGGTGCCTGTGTTTCATTGTGCCACTCTTGTGTGAAGCCTTGTGTGCATTCTCATCTGAACGTGTGCATGGAAGGGTTTGGGGTTGAGGAGACTAGGAGTGGTAGTTGGAGGGAGGACGGTAGGAACAGGGACAATGGCTGCCATCAGAGAGGAGGGCAGAGCCTGAATGGATCTCTGTTGGGCCACCAATCCACTGTGGATGCCCTCTAGGAATGCATTGCATTGCTGCATCTGGGATACCAGCCCTTAGATGACATTCACAATGATTGACTGCCCTACAGAGATGGATCTCAGGAGGTCAATAGCCTCCTCACTCAGGGCAGCAGAGCTCACTGGGGCAGGGCCTGAGGTGCCTGGGGCGAAGGAGATGCCCACCCTAATGGGCAACTCGCTGAGGGGCGCGGTGCTGGTATAGGGTGTGGCGGCTGTACCTGCAGCTGGGATGGTCACAAAGGTGTCTGCCACCACCAAGGAGCTTGCATCGGAGGAGGCATCTGAGTCAGTGTTGTCACCTCCTGTCTCCGTCGTGGTGCTACCCTCACCCCCAGTTCACTGGTACCCTCAGCACGAGGGGACTCTGCCTCCTGGATCCTGTGGGATACAGCTCCCTCTGTCGCCGGTGCCCCTGCTCCTCCGCCAGATGATGTTAATGCACACATGGACAGGATGACAGAAGGAGAAGGGGGGGAGGGAGAGATAGGAAGTACTGGGTCAATTACAGCCCCAACACCACAGTTGGCATACACAGCACCGTCACACACAGGGATCAGGATTGAGCACTATGCATTGCACCGGCATTGATTTGGCTAATTGGCAAAGCAAGATGAGTGAGGGCCAAACAGCGCCAACTGCACACCTCCTGGGACCCAGAAAGCCCTGACTGACATGGAATGGAAACAAGCTAGGTTACCGGCATTAGCTATACACCCATTACCCTTGAAGTGGATCACACTACAATGTCTGGCCTGGCATTAAGGGACACCCACTAACTCACCCACACCACAATGATCCCATGCCACCTACCAATTATTGTAGTAAAGCCCACTGTACTCACCCCCTTGTGGCTGTTGTGATGCCCTCAAGTGCCCATCCAGCTCTGGGTAGGCCACCGCCAGTATGCGGGCCATCGGGGGGGTCAGGTTCTGACGGGCACCCCTTCCTCATAGTAAAGCCATCCCCAGCTGGACCTCCGGGGTCTTCCATTCCCAGCGTCTCAGGTCCTCCCACCGTTTCCTTCAGTGGGTGCTCTGCCTTTTGTAGACCCCTAGAGTCTGCACGTCCTTGGCGATGGCACGCCACAATCCCTTCTTTTGATGGGCGCTGACCTGCAGATGGAATGCAGACAGGAGGACACCATTACACATACAATCCAGGCTGTCACACATATGACCCACAAATCCCATTTCCAAATCCATTAGCACACACATCGCCCGGCGCCCACTATGTACACTACAGACATCCCCCCAAATGACACGATGCCTGCACACACATCTCCATGCAACCTTCCCACATGCATTGTGCCCAAGGTGTACTCACCTGTTGGTCTGGAGGCCAATACATCTGTCCATACTTGGGTAGGACCCCATCTGCCAAGTGCTCCAACTCCTCTGAAGTGAAAGCAGGGGCCCTTTCCCCGGTCACAAGGGCCATGGTAGGTTCCAGACACAGGTCACAGCAGCACACACAGTTTAGGTGTTCTCCTGTGGAAAGTCAGAAATCAAGTGAGGTTATAGACAGAAAATGGCAGTCACGTCCACGGCGGTGTACACCGTCACCGCCGATTCCGATCCCCATTGGCCACTGTAATCCATAGAGCCCCATAGTAGCCAATGAGGAATTGCACAGCTGTTCAAGACCGCATTCCGCCACGACGCCCAACATTGGCGGAGTTACCTCTCTTCCACCTGTCCCTAGGTACAGGACAGGCGGTCCCCATTTCATGGTGGTGGGCTACATACAGATCTTCCATAACTGGGTCATTGTCGAAAATTGCACATACATTGCCATTCCCACTGTCCCATCATATTAATGCTGTATGCACACTGAGCTGCTGGTTCTATTGTTTACATTTTGACGGCCTACTCAATCTTGTGTCCCTTAGATACCTACCACTGCGGATAAATACGAGGAGGAGACAAACCCCCATGTACAGACCTCTTGTGGACTTGGGTACACTGGAGGGAAGGCACATTATACTCACCTATAGACTGGACAGGGCCACAATCACAGAGCTTTATGCACACTTGGAGCCTGACCTGATATCTGCTATCCGTCATCCCGCTGGAATTCCCCCCTTTTGTGCAGGTTCTCTCTGTGCTCCATTTCCTGGCAACTGGTTCTCTCCAAGTGACAGTGGGCTTGGCAGCAGGAATGTCACAGCTAATGTTCTCAATCGTGCTGGCAAGGGTATTGTCTGCCTTGGTGAAATACATGTGCAGCTACATTTCTTTCCCCCAGGTGGAAGATTTGGCCTCTGTGAAGGCTGGATTCTATGCAATGGGACATATACCTAATATTATTTGGGCAATTGATGGTACACATATTACATTTGTCCCCCCCCCCCCAGAATGAACAGGTGTTCAGGAATCGCAAGAGTTTCCACTCACTGAATGTGCAAATGGTGTGCCTGGCGGACCAGTACATGTCCCACGTCACTGCCAAGTATCCGGGTCAGTGCATGATGCCTTTGTTCTGCCTATTTTGTGGTCCACAGTGTGACCGGTACATTTTTCTTTGGGCACTGCTTCGCGCTGCACCCGCTTTTTGCCCTTATAATCTCTCTTACCTATTATTTCTTTCTTTTTTCTTGTTTTTTTCTTTCTTTATGGTTTTCCCCTTAGCCATCTTTTCTTCTCCCCAGGAGTCTGTGTTTCCTTCCTTGCATGCTTTGCTTCCTCTTTTACACCATGGCTATTTTTCCATTCACTCAAATGTGTCTTTTCCTAATTCAAGATGGTGTCTTTGGAACTTACTGTGAGTCAGTTCCTGTTTGCCAGTATAGTAGCACAGTTGGCCTTCTGTTCCTTGCGTTGCAAACACTTCCGTTCTGGTGGTGCTCCTCACTCCTGTATCCGATGATTTTTTGGACTTCTCTTGTTTTCTTGGCTGCAGTTTTTGCTGTTTCCAGTTCATATTACGCTTCTCTTTTTTCTTACCTCTTTTTCAGGAGTTCCTGGCTTCTGAGGTTTTTCCCAGGATTGTTTTTTTTTCCTCTGGGACTCCTTCTGGAGGTCACGGTCTGCCTGGTGTTACTCTATCAGCAGCACCGTGGCTACTGGAAAGGGTCGCCCTTACCTTGGTCAATCCAGAACCAGCAAGAGACCAGATGGTGCCTTGAGATTGACAGTCAATCGTGGTAAGAAGCATTCAGATCGTAACACCATATGCCACAAGATGTTCTTATGAAGGTTGCCCAAATACTTGCATAATTTGTGAGGCAAGGGGTTTTGAAAGAAGTGTTGAGCAGCCCATGCAATTCACTGATAATGGGAATTGTCCAGGATTTGAGAAAAATAAATGACATTGTGAACAAATGTTGCCGTATGGTACCAAATTCAGCTGTGACAATGTTTTAGATTCCATGTGATGCTGAATGGTTCACCGTCATTGATTTGTCACAAGCTTTCTTTTCTGTGCCTCTTCATGAGGACAGACAGTTTCTCTTTTGTTTCAAATGTTTAGACCAAGTTTGCTGTTGGTGTGGAATTCCTCAAGGGTTTTCATAGTTATCTTCCATATTCAATCAAATCCTCAAAAAAAAATTGGAGTTGTTGTAATTGCCTTTCCAATCGGCCTTGGTACCGTATATTGATGACTTGCTGATTGCATCCAGAACAAGGGACGAGTGCCAGTATGATTCAATTGCCTTGTTGAAACATTTGAGAAAGAATGGACATAAATTGTGCCCACTCAAATTGCAGTGCTGTCAGAAAGAGGTGAAATATTTGGGTCACTAGATTGAGAAAGGATCAAGGAAAATATCCAGAGAAAGGGTTATGACCATATTGCAGATGAATCCCCCGACCACACAGAGAGATGTCAGGATGTTCTTAGGGATGGTAGGCTACTGCTGCCAGTGGAGTCACATTTTTTAAAATCATTTTAAGGCCATTGCAGAGGCTGACCCACAAAGAGGTCACTGATCACATAGCGCTATACCAGGCTCAAATGAAAGCGTTCTCTGAATTGAGAGAGTGTATGTGCAAAGCTCCAGCTTTGGGTATGCCTGATTACACGAAACCTTTCACACTGTTTTGTCCTGAGCGTGATGCATGTTCTTTGTCTGTCTTGACACAGGTCCATGCAGGTATAAACCAACCGGTAGCAAATTTTTCAGCTACTTTGGACCCAGTCGCAGCAGCCTTACCAGGTTATCTGCATGCATTTGCAGCGGTTGGACAGAGCCTCACACAGTGTGAAGGTATTGTGAAGGGACATTCTTTAATAATAATGGTCCCTCACTCAGTTGAAGTTCTCCTTGCCCACACCAAGATTCAATATTTAACCAGTGGAAGGTTGACCAGATATGAGTTGAGTATTCTAGGATCACCAAATGTGTCATTGGAAAGATGTATTGTGCTGAACCCAGCAACTCTACTTCCAGATGAAAATGTTGAAATTAAAAAGTTGGAAGACATTGAGCCTGATTATCTTGAAGTAACTGACTTGTGCACAAAACCGAGACCTGACATTAGAGACACTCGATTGGAAGAAAATGTTACAATTATTTTTGTTGATGGTTCTTGTCTAAGAGACAACACAGGGACATGAAGAGCAGGATATGCTGTGTGCACAATTTCTGGTGTCCTGGAAGCGTCTTGGCTTCACGGAGTGTATTCTGCACAAGTAACAGAACTGGTAGCTCTTACTAGAACGTGCCATGTTTCTGCTCAGCTAAAAGTTACCATCTATACGGATAGCCATGATTTGGCCAGTTGTGGTCACAGAGAAGTTTCATGACCTCTTCTAGTTCGCCAGTGAGAAACGGTGAAAGAATTAAAGAATTGCTGCATGCTTTCCAAATGGCTGAGGAGATTGCCATGGTGAAATGCAGTGCTCATTTGAAGTCTCAAGATTTTGTGTCAGTGGGAAATGGATATTCGTATCAAGTCGCAAGGTTTTGCGCATTGAACTGTATATCGTTCAAGGATTAATGAGATTTGTTACCTGAAGAAGATGAAACATGTCCAAGTTATGCACTGAAAGTAATCGATACGATGGAAGAAATAAAAATGTTGCAGAATAATGTGAGCAGGGAGGAAAAACGTTCATGGACCAACATGCAATGTGTACAAAGGCAAGGTAAATTGTTGGTTTTAGAAGAGGGTAGATTGGTTTTGCCTGTTGTCTCAAAGGGCTTGGTATTATCATGGCCAGGCACAATTTGGGAGGGATTCCATGATTCGTCTGTTTAAACATGATTGGTTCAACCAGAAGTTTACACAGTTTGCTGAAGCAGTTTACCATCGTTCCGTCAATTGCCAACAAATGAACGCAGGGAAAGGGACAGTGATTAACTTGAGCCACATTGGAAGAGCAGGAGATCTATTCAGCAGAATGCAAATGGATTTTATTGAGATGCCCGTGTGTGGAGGCTTGAGATATATGTTGGTGATTGTTTGTTTCTTTCGTCACTAGATTGAAGCGTACTCAACACGAAGAAATGACTGCCTCACAGTAGCGAAACTACTGCTTAGGGAACTGATACCACGTTTTGGGTTTCAGATCTCTTTAGAATCAGATAGAGGAAGCCACTTCAACAATGAAGTAATTAAATTACTATGTGCAGCATTTAACATTGAGTAGAAGTTGCATTGTAGTTGATGCCCTGAAGCATCAGGACTAGTGGAACAGATGAATGGTACCTTGAAGTCAATAGTTGCAAAGATGTGTGGGTCCATGAATTTGAAATGGCCTGACGCATTGCCTTTAGTTCTAATGACCATGAGAACACACCTGACAGGAAGACAGGATTGTCGCCGCATGAGATCCATATGAGCTGAGCTGTGAGGTTGTCAGCGGTGCCTGCAAATGCATTTGTCAACATTACAGATGATGTGGTGTACGACTACTGCAAAGGTCTGGCTGATGTGGTTCGCTCTTTTTCTCAGCAGGTGGAAGCCACCGCACTGCCACAAATCCATGACCCAGGGCACACCCTGAGAGCTGGGGAATGGGTTGTGGTCCGGAAACACGTGAGGAAAATGTATTTGGAGCCTCGTTGGAAAGGTCCATTCGAGATATTTCTGACGACTACCAAAGCTGTGAAGTGCGCTGGAATTCTGAACTGGATCCATGCCAGCCACACAAAGAAAGTGGCTTGTCCTTTGGACCATGAAGAAGAGTTGGTGAGAGTACCAACATTGATGAAACAAGTCTCAGAGCCGGAAGGAGATGAGGAACTGAGACTTTGAAGACGGTTCAGTCACTCCTGTGAGAGACGAAGGAGAAGACCTCCGGGAGGGTTACGGTAAGCCTATCTCAACTGAGGGAGCAGGAGAGCCAAGTCAGAGGAGGGATTTCCCAGAAACAGATGTTTTTAAGAGACAACCAGAGCAATTGCCAGACCCCGAGGGGGAAGGAGTTGAGGTGGATCAAAGCCAATATGATCGTACTCCTCCTGAACCAGTTGCAGGTATATCAAGAGAAAACACCACAGAGCAAGAAGAAGTCTCAAGTTCAACACTGAAAAGAACATTGACGAAGGGCCCAGTGAAAGGATATAAATGGGTGGAGTCACAAGCAAAGAGAAAGGAAGTAGTTGTTGAAACAACAATCAAGGAAGAAGTAGACACAACAAGGAGAGAAGATCTGAGTGAAGGAGAGTTGCAAAGAGATCGAAAGTTTGGAAGAAAGAGAATAGCAAGTAAAAGGTATGCAGGTCCTGTATGGGCGTATGCAACTACAAGTGACTGGCAGAAAGAGTTTTTGTCTTTTTGTTTTGATCGAGACATTCCCGGTCAATATTTTGGCACTTGAAGGAAGCTGATGAACTGAACTGTTGAAACAATCTGAGAAAAGCGCAAAGAGAAAAGAGACTGTTGAAAGTTACTGAATGAGACTTTGATACCCAGATTTGACTTTTGAAAACTGATTTTGACAAGCTGCTAAACTGATTTTTGACAAAAGTATCCTTGAAGTGAGACTGAGAGCTGTAATTAACTGCTGAAAGACGATTTTGTTTTTGATTTTTTCTGCAATTACTTCATTTCTCTTCTGCTTTCCGATTCTTCATAGATCATGAGTACCCTTAGCCAACAAGGTAGGAGGGATAGATTATGTAAATACATGAGTATTGGTTTGGCAATTGTGTGTGTGATATTGTTCATAATATTAATGGTGGGTATGACTGTCCTTGACAAGAATGAAACCAACCATACTTCTTCTTTAGAGACGACTACTGCATTAACAGCTATAGAAAGGTTTAAGTTAGATGAGAAGTGTAGGAGGCTAGCCTGACTTAAAGTGGGTACCTTCTGGTACTTACACCTTGTTCCAGGTCCAGTTATCCCTTATTAGTAGATTAGTAGTGTTCTAGCAGCTTAGGCTGATAGAGGTAGCTATAACAGAGCAGCTTAGGCTGAACTATGAGACATGCAAAGCTCCTACCACACCACTTATGTCATATAGCACTATATCATAAGAAAACACAATACTCAGGCCCTCATTCCGACTTTGACCGGCGGCGGTCGCCGCCGGCCTGTCGGGGGCCGCCAGAATACCGCTGCGCGGTCAAAAGACCTCCGCGGTAATTCTGACTTTCCCGCTGGGCTGGCGGGCGGCCGCCTTCAGGCCGCCCGCCAGCCCAGCGGGAAAGATGCTTCCACGATGAAGCCGGCTCGGAATCGAGCCGGCGGAGTGGAAGCTGTGCGACGGGTGCAGTGGCACCCGTCGCGTATTTCACTGTCTGCCAAGCAGACAGTGAAATACTTGTAGGGGCCCTCTTACGGGGGCCCCTGCAATGCCCATGCCAGTGGCATGGGCACTGCAGGGGCCCCCAGGGGCCCCGCAACCCCCCCTACCGCCATCCGGTTCCCGGCGGTCGGACCGCCGGGATCTGGATGGTGGTAGGGGGGGTCGGAATCCCCTCGGCGGCGCAGCAAGCTGCGCCGCCTTGGAGGATTCAATGGGGCGGCGGGACACTGGCGGGAGACCGCCAGTGTTGCCGGTCCGACCGCGGCTTTACCGCCGCGGTCGGAATCCCCATTGGAGCACCGCCGGCCTGTCGGCGGTGCTCCCGCGGTCCTCCGCCCTGGCGGTCTTTGACCGCCAGGGTCAGAATGACCGCCTCAGAGTTACTAAAAATAAAGGTACTTTATTTTAGTGACAATATGCTAAAAGTATCTCAGAGGATATACTCGCTTAGGAGGTAAGTAAAATACACAAAATATACACACAAACTAAAATCAGGTAAGTAAAACACTTAGAAAAGTAGTGAAAACACTGTGGAACACAATAGAATGTAATAGGAGACAATAGGCCTGGGAGCAACACAAACCATTTACTCCAAAAGTGGAATGAGAACCACGAATGGACCCCAGGCCTAGTGTAGTGTGTAGAGGGTCACTGGGAGTGTAAGAAAACGCTATGGGTGTCCAAGTTACTCCACCCCCAAGACCCTGAAAAGTAGGAGTAAAGTTACCCTAGTACCCCAGAAAGACAGTAAAGTCGAGATAGGGGATTCTGCAAAGGCAACAACCGACTGCAAAGCACTGAAGACAGATTCCTGGACCTGAGGACCTGCAAAGGAAGGGGACCAAGTCCAAGAGTCATGCAAGTGTCCGGGGGGGGGCAGGAGCCCACTAAACCCCGGATAAAGGTGCAAAAGGACTGCCACTGGGTGAAAGAAGCCAAATATTCTGAAACAACAGAAGAGCCAGGAACGTCTCCTTTGGTCAGAATATGTCCCACGGAGTGCTGGAGGATGCAGAGTTGTTTCCACGCAGAAAGACCACAAACAAGCATTGCTAGCTGCAAGAGTTGCGGTTGAAGATTTTGGGTGTTCCCAGGGCCCAGGAAGGACCAGAAGGTCGTCCTTTGGAGGAAGAGACAGAGGGGGTGCTCAGCAATAGAGAGAGCCCACGCAAAAGCAGGCAGCACCTGCAGAAGCACCTGAACAGGCATTCAGGAAATCTGAGCATGGCAGTCATCTCAAAACAACAAAAGAGGGTCCCACGAATCCGGAGGTCTACTCAGTGAGTTGGGCAATGCAGGACAGAGTGCTGGAGACCTGGGCTGTGCTGTGCATGAAGGAAGTCTTGCAAAAGTGCACAGAAGCCCTAGCAGCTGCAGATCATGCAGTGCACAGGATTACCATCTGACATGGGGAGGCAAGGACTTACCTCTACCAAATTTGGACAGAAGGACCACTGGACTGTCAGGGTCACTTGGATCCAGCTCCTGTGTTCCAGGGACCACGCTCGTCAAGATGAGAGGGGACCCAGAGGACCGGTGATACAGAAATTTGGTGCCTGTGTTGGCAGGAGGAAGATTCATCAGTATTGGCACCCCAATACCAGATTTGGCTTGGGGGACAATTCCATGATCTTAGACATGTTACACGGCCATGTTCGGAGTTACCATTGTGAAGCTACACATAGGTTTTGAGCTATATGTAGTTCACACGTGCAATGGTGTCCCCGCACTCACAAAGACCGGGGAAATTGCCCTGAACAATGTGGGGGCACCTTGGCTAGTGCCAGTGTGCCCTCACAATAGTAACTTTGCACCTCACCTGCACTAAGTGAGTGTTAGACATATAGGTGACTTATAAGTTACTTAAGTGCAGTGTAAAATGGCTGTCAAATAACGTGGACGTTATTTCACTCGGGCTGCCGTGGCAGTCCTATGTAAGAATTGTCTGAGCTCCCTATGGGTGGCAAAAGCAATGCTGCAACTCATAGAGAATTCCTGGAACCCCAATACTCATGGTACCTAGGTACTATATACTAGGGAATTATAAGGGTGTTCTAGTGTGCCAATCAGAATTGGTGAAAATGGTCACTAGCCTGCAGTGACAATTTTAAAAGCAGAGAGAGCATAAACACTGAGGTTCTGGTTAGCATGTAGAAGAGATAACAGGTGTTCAACTTTCAGCTTTGAGCATGGAACTGTGGGCCAGATGTAGCAAACTTTTGCGAGTCGCAAATGGCCCGAATCGCTATTTGCGACCCCGCAAAATCAGAAATGGGATGCAAAAATCCCATTTCCGAATCGCAAAATGCGATGTGAGCCATTACCGACTCGCAAAAATAGCGAGCCCATTTTGCGACCCGCAAATAGGAAGTCACAATTTGCGAGTCGCAAACCATATGCAATAGCCACTCGCAAATTGCGACTAGTCGCAAAAAGCCCATTTTGCACTTACAATTTACCACTAACTCAGAGCAGGTGGTAACCATAACCAAAGTATAAAAGGGGACCCAGAAGGCACAAATTTCCAGGGAGTACACATGACTCCTACATTATCAGGCACAGTGGGATACACCAACGCCTACAACGTGGGGAGTTTGGAGACGGATACCTCCTAGGTATAGCTGAATACACCTTTCAGACATACACACAGGTCAATGTGGAACCCATCTATGCCCAGCTAACATTGTACATTTTGTGCCAAACAGGTGACAGTGCATATGCACTACGACCATGGATACTTACCCCGTACTTAACACCCAGCGATGAGACAGAGAGGCGATACAACAGTGCATATAGGAGGACCCGACATATCATAGAGAGGACCTTTGGACTGTTGATGGCAAGATTCAGATGCCTCCACAGAAGTGGAGGTGCCCTCCAGTATGCCCCAATAACAGCATTCAGGATCGTTGGCGCAAGCGCTATACTGCACAACATTGCCACCAGACGTGGGCTACCTCTCACCCCAGAAGACCCAGATTCGGAGGATGACGAGCAAGAGCTACCACATCGCCATCATGGGGATAGAAGCAATGCAAATCAAGGCAGACAGAGACGGGACCACATTGCAAACCAATACTTTGGAAGGTACGTGCTAACTGTCACCACACACACGAATGTCACACACAAAGAGTCCAGGTGTGAAGTGGAACAAACAAGAACTTTAATGATGTGCACCAATAAACTATTTACAGAAACTACAGATCAGGGGCTGTAAAAGTCCACCTGCTATGAGGACACATTAACCTCATGTGCCTATAGTCTATGACAGTGCGTAGCTCACACCCTACCCCGTGCTCGCCCAGCATGGCTGGTTCCTGGAGCGTCTGCAGTGCCCTGCCATGCGCTACCACTGCGCAACACCCTGGTGTCTGTGGCTGAAGCACTACTTATGGTAGAGCCCTCCTCACTGTCCTGCGGCGTGTCTGCCACGCCCCTAGCCACCTGTCGTGCCTCCATCAGGTGAACTGCATGGCTAATGCGTCCCAGCCCACGTGCCACATCGCTGGCAAAGTGGCCCATGTCCACCTGTAGGCTGACTGTGCGCCGTGACAGCCCAGTGGTGTTTACAGCCAGCCGGACGATGGAGGCAGCCATGCGGTCCAGGCAGTGGATGAACTGCCGGTCACGGCGCCTTGCACCCTCTCTCTCTGTGACAAGTTCAGCCACCAGTTGTCTTATTGAGAGCGCAAGGTCACCAACATTGCTGTTGAGATGTTGCAGGTCACTGTGGACCTGTTGCAGCCCTGTGGTCTGGTTGCGTTCCATGCACCGCATGGCCCCTGAAATAATTCTTATTTCCCTTGTCTGCAGGACCATGGAATAGTGCAGCCTTGGCGGCGGACATGGAGGCGTCCCCTACTTCACCCTGTGGCACTGGAGGGACATTGAGATGTCGCCTGAGACGCGGTGGTGGTTCCGTGTCCTGTACACTGGCACTATGGCTGGGACCGGGTGCTGCCTCACTCTCCAGTATGGCCACTGGTGCATCTGGAGGGGACTGTGGTTGGGTGGTGCAGGTCCCTGTGGTGGCTGCTCCTGGGTCCTGTGCTGGCTGGTGGCTGACCTGTGGCCCCTAGACGGTGTGGCTGGAGGTGGTGTCGGGAGACCTGTGGGACATAGGAAACACACTGTCAGTATCTACCATCTGTTATATGCTCCCTAATAAACTGTTGCCTATCAACTGCCTACTTGACTACATTGCCCATAATGCACCGTGCAGGTGGTTGCTACTCTGAAATTGAGCTATTTTGGTTGTGCATGCTGCTGTGTACTAGGTGGGTGGGGGTATGGCAGATATGGGTGTACATGCATGTCTCATGGTACTCACTGGTCGATGGTCCTGGCGCTGACGTGTCCAGCTCTCCTATCCCTACACTGCCTCTGACTCCAGGGTCTCCTCAACTCTTTCCTCCAAGGGTGTGGGTGGTGGTATGGTAGATGGTCCCCCTCCAGTGCCCCTCATCTCCCGGAGCCGCTCTGCCACTGTCGCGTGGGCTCTCATTATCCTAAATGAGACTACTGGATTTCTAGGCAGCAGGATCGATAACGGTGTGGGGGACTGAGTCTGACCCACGTGTAAGGAACTCTGTCACCCTAAATCCGGTTGTTGCTCCGGCTAACTAGCAGTGCCTCATTTCTCCCACGGGGAAGAAATGATTGGGCAGCCGAGCGCATGACATCTTTGGAACTTCTCAGGGAAGTCGTGGTCACTCAGATCCAAACCAACTCTCTCATTCACAATATGGTCTCATATACAAATGACAAAGACTGTATAAGTTTTATATAATGTTTTAATAAAAAGACTGTATTTTAGATATTAAGGCGTGAGCCGCAATAACCAGAACAATACAACATAGTAGGATTGATATAGTAACCAGGAGAGTAAAACATAGAAATAAAGCTATCATAATTCCTAACCGTTTCTACTCTCCCTCTGCTTGTTCTATTTAGAGCACAGCATGTTAAGCTTTCAGCTTGCCTTTCTGTATCACTAGGGAGACGGACACACTCATACCTGAGCAAAGGCCTGTGATCTTGGTTCAGCATCTGCAACGAGGCAGTCAGCGTCAAGTTGTGGTTCCCTGGTCGGAATCTCCCTCTTGCGTGTATTGGGACATGGAAGTGATTTTATAACTAACATGTCATCGTGATCACAAAATGTCCCTACGCAGGAATGCCAAGTCTAAACTCTTACCACGTCTATCGGCAATGTACCAGACTGTATCCTTGACTGAAGCACAGAGTAAATATGTTATGGAGAACTCCAGTGCTGAAGTAGGCAAAACAGTGTGATATGAATAAAAAACAACACCGTAGAACTGGCTATTTGAAAAATAACAGTACGAAGCCTAATAAAAAGCATGTAGAGCAGAGTGCACAGAGGCTCTAAGCTGTCAGCAAATTAATAAAATATATTCAGGGCAAAATGCACAAAGGCCTAAAGCCTGAAGCTAAAGCGCAAAGAATACGTAAAACTAACCACACTACACCCTCCCCTTGTCGGTAGCAAGTGGTTCCAATAATATAAAAGGATGCCCTAAATATAAACAATACCTAAAACAAGTATTTCGACAAGGTGAGAAGACAACAAAGTCATAAATTTAGATAACATATGGTCATAAAACCAAATTCAATATAGTGTCAATTTTGTAAAAATCCAATCGTCAGATAGAAGCAATAGAACGCAGGAGTTCCTCCACTTCGATATATGTTAATATCGGAAGATCCACGCCACAAAGTACCATGGAGCAGGTGTGATCCAAAGCCCCAAAACCATTCAGGGCGGCACCCCGTGCAGGGCCTATGAAAGAGACAATACCATCTTCCTCCAGGAAGGGAATCTCATAAACTGCCTCACGAAGCAAGCGCATCCGTAGTGCACAAGTCTGGGAATGAGCCCTAATCGGGAACATCAACAGATCAGTATCGACCATTGGAGGGCGCTGCAATGAGAGACAGAGAGCCAGTGCATGTTCAAACGAGCACCAAAGGCATCGAAACACGGGTTGCACACAATCCAAAACCGGTCTGAATGACAGAGACCAGTCGTACTCCAAATGTCCCAGGAGTGTTGCTCCAAAATGCTGCATCATGCGTTCACGACACAGCTGCGCTGATGGGAGCAGCAGTACAGGATCTCGTCGTGACGGGACAGCCATTGCGAAAAAACAGCAATAACAGCAAGACTCCAGCCAATAAAGCCAAAGTAATCAGGAAACCCCCAAAAATGCTTCCGAAAATAGAATGTATAGCCGAAGGTATCAAACCGAATATGGAAGAGAAGGTATGAGCAAAACCAATACCAACGACTTTGAAAAAATGTGCAATACCAGCAATGCTGGATGCATTAAATATACGTCCCACAAGTTCACCGAAGTGAGTCGGAAAGTTAGTATTCAAAAGGGACTGTATCTCCGCCGATGACCTTGCCACCTGAAGTGCGTAGGTCTCGCTAGCAGATGTAAGGGCCACATGCTTTTGAAACAATAAAGCTTTTAGCCGACTCAACTTGTCGAAATCAACCTTGGAAGTAGCAATATGAGGCCAGATGTCCGCTACCTCCCTAATTTGAGTGGGGGGAAACAACACATTCCCGCAGCACGTAACGGCCTTGTTGACAACGACGATGTAAACTATTCCGGCACGCATGCCACAGCAGCGTTCGCTGTTAAGAACAATGTAACTGCCGTTAGAAAGCGCCTGGAAAGTGTTTTTAATAGCCAGGACTGGAACTCCCTTCAGATAACAAGCTAAGTTAGCAATCGAAGCGTTACACGCCCCGTGCAAGGACAGCTGTTTACAAACCATTGAATGGCTGACAGAAGCTTCGCATTCGCTGCCGCTAAGAAAAACCTCCTTCAAACCATTAACACATCTGTACTGAAAGGGAAGGTCCCACACCTCGTGTATGTAACTGTCTCCCAATAGTTCATATCTACCCACCGGAATGTGCTTCAAACACGAAGTAAATTGCAAAGTAGAGATAGGCAAATTAATAACCCCATGGATCAACCATTCAGCTGACGGAATCTCAGCTACCGTGAAAGGCATTTTCTCTAATTTTTCAATATTTAACATAACATATGTCGCTTCCTTTTTAGCCATCAGTTGTTGTTGACGAGTCAAATTAAAAGAGATAAAGATCTCTCTGGCACGAACGTGTTGCCATGGAACGCGACCCGCCTTCAAGGTCTGAAGAGTCCAACCCAGCTGCATGATGGACCGCGTCTGACTCTGCCCATGATATAAAGAAGACATGTCCGATTTAATAATGTCAATGGCAGAGGAAACAATGCTGTCAATCGTGTAAACACGTTCAGAAAGGGTATGCATGCCATTATCAACAACAGACAAGGTCTGCATCAGATTTTCTTGATCAATCTGCCTCAACCGGGCTGCAGCCTCTTGTTGTGAAAGCTTCCAAATCTCATTATAAACCTCGTATAAGAACCTTTTCTTCCGTGGTACTCTGGGACCTGACAAAAAATCTTGTAAATCAGTATTATTAGACAGTAACATGAGATGTGACTTAACTGCATCCAGCGTGGAGGACTGCAACCATTGCTGACAAAGCTTCCCCACACTGTATGTAGTTATAACATCAGCATGTTCTGGTGAAACGTAACGAGGGTCTGCCCTACTAGTCCTGAACCCCCCTGAAGAGGTGACAAAACGTTGATGACACATATTAGTGTCTACAGGCCATAATAACCACCCGCCTGGATGCAACGATGAAGTGTTAAGTGTACCATTCTGGACCCAATGTGTAAAGTCACTGAAAGTAGCATTCACATAGTGCTGCCAATTTGTTAATTTAGAAGGGACAGGTATACTAGGCAAAGTTAACTCCTTAATCGTTGCTAAGCCCAAACAGCTAGTCTGTTGTACTGTGTCATTGAGGAAAATCATCTGTACAGGGATAATACATGCTCTAAATAACGTGTCCCTGCCTCGCATTTGCCAATTTTTCGTACCCCAAACACTTTTCAAGTCAACAGTTTTGAACCAGTATTCATATCCCTCGACCGACAATTTAGATACAAACAAATTAGAATACAGTAATTTAGTATCGGTCAATAACATTTGCTTATTAGAATACGGTGTAACTTTAAAATAGTAGGACCTAGCATTACGTGGATCATGCCCCGTAAAATATGCAAATTTGTCATAATACGTTTTTGAACTCCCTTGTGGAGGAGTCGAGCAATGTTCCCATTGCACATAATTAAACATGGACTTAGGGCTACTAGCTTTATGAATAAAGTGGTGTCCATAATAGTTGTAACAAAACATGTCACCATGATTATCTCTAAACTGGTAAGCATCTTCATCATCATAGACAGTATAATATTGCAAATCCGTGAGCATAGAATCTACTGTCTTCACATCCCAATCATCAGAAACAATGCCAGGTTTAACAATATCATTCATTGATAATTTGAGGACATACGGTATTTGAATCAATTCAGTGGGACCATATATATCAAACATTACTTTATCCCACACAGTTCCATCCGGAACTGGTATAGCAGAAATGTTCACTGTGGACAAGTCTCTTCGAACCATATGAGACGAAAAATGTGGTTTCAACACAGTCTCCACGTGCTCAATGTCAGATCGATCAGGAAGAAAATGACCATGTATTATCAGAAAAAAAGTAACCACAAATCCCAACCATAATAATATAGTCATCACGGCCAAAAATAGCCAAAAATAGTTCCAAGGAAAAACAAAATATGTTCGTTTAAGCCATCCCAGCAGCCGTTGTGGACCGTGGACAGAAGACATCGAAGACGAGGAGCCGGACCCATCATTATCAGCGTCGTTGAAGCAGCCAGAAGCAGTTCTAGCAAAAGGTGCAACTCTGAACGAAGAAGCAGACGGAGGCTCCCGCCGTGGCACGCTATAAACCACATGTTCAGAAACATCAGTAGAACGTACAGCAATTTGATCACAAGATTCCATATTAATCGCCGTCGGTGGAACGATCGCAAGATCATCATCCACCCTCCCCAAGCTCGGAGAGGAAACAGTGTCGGTGAAAATCACCTGCATCGGGACCTCATCCCCAGTAGTGAGAGGGATTCCGGAACTACTGGGTGTCCCTCTTGGTCTGCTGTGCAGAATCGGCCACATGTTGTAACTTGACATTATCAATGGAAACAAAGCGATTTCCTTTGGCCCCTCGCAGCGGCGGTAAAATCACAGTTCTCGTGCCGCTTACCCCTAACACAGGGACAGGTTCTCGATAAGAAGGACCAAATTCTTTTTTAACTGCAACCTTTTCACGCACCAGATCCCCAATCCTGGGTATCCAACCAGTAGGTGTCACTGGCCCATCCTTAATTCCAGAGGAGGCAGCACTCGCAGAAGAGTTATCTTCACAAAATTGTAGTAAATCCTGCGAAACAGTGACACGATCATTTATGTCAAAGGGCGTATCTGCCGCCTCCACACCAGGACCATCTAGATCAGGAACATACATGCGTGTTCCGAACAGGCACTCATATGAAGTACGACCCCCCAGTGACCTTCTAGGCAAGTTATTAAGTGCTCTCTGTACTCCATACAGGTGGGCTAGCCAACTACGACCCGTACCTATAACCCTGGCTGTTAAGGATTGCTTTAAATCACGATTTAAACGCTCCACGACAGAATTTCCCTCGGGATGAAATGGAGACGAGAATTGGAGTTGGACCCCCAACGAAGCCATGGTGTCCCTGAATGCCTTAGAGGCAAAAGCAGGGCCCTGGTCCGAATGAAAAGCCGCAACTGCAAATGTATCGACAAAGATACGCCAATCTTTAATAACAGTCCGAGCGTCAGCCGAGCGCTGTGGCCATACCCATACAAATCTGGAGCACGAATCTACAGCAACCAATATATATTTGTATGCACTATCTGGTGTCAGCGGACCACAATGATCCAAGTACACACACTGTAATGGTTTGTTTGAAATCAGAAGGGGCGTCTGCTGCGGGCGTCTAGCCGACGATGTCTTAATTTGTTGACAAATGTCACAACAAAGGACATACTGTTTCGTCTCTTTATAGAGACCAGGCCACCAGTAACGAGGCTGTAAAAGTGAAATTGTGGCAGCCACCCCAGCATGTGCAGAAGCCACCCCCTCATGTGCTGCAGAAATCAATCGAGGTCTCTCAATTTTATTGGGAATTTCACGTACACCAATGCCTGGAATTGTAACAGTAGCATGTAGCGCACCATTCAAGCAGTAACTATATTTCGAAGGAAATACTTTAGGAAAAGGCGTGCCATCAGCCGTAGCCTTTATGGCAGCTGAAATTTCTGTGTCTGGTTTTGAACTCGAACGAGTCACTGCGGCTACTGTGGCGACAGCCACTGCCGATTTCGCGGCTTCATCAGCCAAAGTATTCCCAGCAACGTGTATTCCAACGCGCTGGTGTCCAAGTGTATGCACAACATGGGCATTAGGAAGCGTTTCCTTTAGATCCGCAACCTTACCCCACAACATTTTATGCTTAATGGTGTTGCCTTTAGAATCTCTGAACCCATTCATCTTCCAATAGTGTAAATATTCGTTGAAAGACTGCACACAGTAGTAGGAGTCACAGACCAGCAAGGTTAAAAGTGCCGGATCCGCGTGCTCCAACGCTAACAATAGAGCTTTGAGCTCAGCCAGCTGTGCCGTGCAATCTCCCAATGTTTTAGTATAAGTATGTCGGGGGCAGAACACTTCCCCCTCCATAGTGCCGCTCACCACCGCACATGCAGCAGAATATTGTTGTTTAGTCCCAACCGCCGGTTGCGCAGAGCCATCAGTATACATGACCACTTCATATTGGTCAATAGGCAATGTACCAGCAGGAACAGGGTATTCTATTTCGTATTTAAGAAATTCTTGAGTCTGCAGTTTAGGGTCAAATACATAATCTACATCAGTGGCTGTCAAAGACGTAGCCCATTGTATCCATCGCGGGTGTAGAGCCTTCGAATTAGGAACACTCGCTTTAGTAACAGCCTCTAAGGCCGGAACCGGGGAAACAACAACAATGCGTTGACCCTGGGCCAGCGGTCTTTCTTTAATAACAGCCATCTGTACTGCAGTGAGAATTTTCTCAGTTTGTGCAAAACGTTGCTCTGCAGCAGAATACAAGTGAGATTTGTATGCAATCGGGACAGTCTCCCCTTCATTAAAGGTGACATAAGTAAACCCAACAGCCCCAGGTATTACCCTGATCACTAAATGTGTCTTATTGTCCCGAGTGTGTAAGTGTTTAACTGCTAAAAGATCACTCTGTAATTCTCGCAGTATGTGTGTATGTTCAATCGTCCAAAGTTTACTCGAAAAACTCGGGCGAATCAACTCGTATAATGGTTTTATACGCGTCGCATACTCAGGAATGTAAGTTCTGCCAAAATTCAGAAACCCCAACAATGACTGGAGCTTCCGAACCGTATTAGGAGGCTGCAATAAAGCACATTTCTCCAAACAATGTGGCACTAAGCTCTTGCCCTCACTCGACAACTCATATCCCAGGAAAATGACGCTGAGGAAAGCAATCTTAGATTTCTTAAAATTGAACTTATAGCCAATATCAGCAAATCCCACAACAATGCGCGATACACGCCTTAGATGTTGCAGAATCTCATCATCTGTCAGATATATGTCATCAACATATGATAATGCTTCAGGGTCGAACTCATGCAGCATTTCAGTTACACGAGCCGAAAACAGTCCTGGGCTATTCTTATACCCCTGAGGCAAACGACAAAATTTTTCTGAGAGCCAAACGCACTGAAACAGGTATAGTCCCGACTCTCGGGCGCTATATTCTGGCAGAAAAATCCATTCGAGATATCCAATGTTGTTTTGTATTTTTTACGCACTATATTATTCATAAGCGCTGCGCTATGTGAAATCTGTATTGCATATGTGCGTGTATGACTATTCAAATGTCGGTAATCCACCACTATCCTATATGAATGGTCCGGTTTAGCAACCGGAAACAAGGGATTATTCATCGGCGAGACACAGGGCTCAATAACACCCTGATACTCCAATTCAGTAAGAATTTTCCTAACCGATGCCCTAGCTTCAAATTTGATAGGATATTGCGGTTGTGGCTGAGGTTCGCCCTTTATCGGTATTACATGATAAGGTGATTGTCTGTCCCACCCCACGTTATTTCTATACAAGGCCGGAGCCTGTGCTAGAGCCCATGATTTACTATAGGACTCCGCGAGTTCTCTCGGAACAAGTGGTGAGAAGGAAGGTATAATAACCTCCTCCCCAACTGGACAGTCGCAAACAAAGTCAGGTGGCCAATCTTGTTCGGCCAACAGAACATCATATGACTTTACCACATGGTCCCAAAAAATGGCGTTTATAACACGGTCAATGTCCCCTTCCAATCGCAGAGTTACTTCATATACTCTATCAGGATCAGAGACTCGCATATCCGCCGTCTCGACTTGTATGAAGTCATCAGTTGCTTTCACCTCCAGATGCTCTAGAAGACTCCGGCGAACTATTGTGACCTCTGCAGCGCTGTCTAACAGTGCTAACGCCCATGTCTTGTTCGTCAAGAGAACTCTCTTCTTGAGCGGCATGTCTAACTGAGACAGCTGCCACTTTCTTCTTTTTGAATTGCTGTTTCTGTGGCAGCGGTTTCTCTTCTTGTTAAATAGAAACCTCCGCGGAGCGTTGTGAATCCTGTCTCGGTTTCACGTACTCCGTCCTCCGCTCTGACCGCCCACCTCTCTCACTTCTCTTTTCCGAGGAGTCCTGAAAGGAACGAGATTGGCGTGTATCAGTATATTGATATCTATCAGGCGTCTTCAAAGTATCCCTATTCCTGAGATTATACTTATTCTGTGGGGTCTCCGGTTGCGGAGACTGCCCATCATCCTTCTTAGGTATTTGCTGTTTCTTTTCCCAGCGCTTTTTCGAACCCTCAGGTTGTTGCTGTTTAGCATGATCTTTATTATTTTTACCCTGTAACTGGGGTTTTTGTGGTCTAGCCCCTAGGCTATCACGACCAATACTAGAATATGTTTCCGCTATTATTCTCGGAAGCTCCCGCTCCTGGTGAAGCAGCGGAACATCCCGAAGACGCATACGCACTGCTAGTGCTACTGCCTCCCCTTTGAGATTACTCAAAATAATAGAAGAAACTGTGGCAAAATTGCCCAGCAACTGCATGCCCAAATCCAAGGCAGGGGCAGCCCCATATTCTTCCTGTATCTGCTTAAGTACGTCCGGTAAATTAGCTAATGTCGGTGTACCGTGTGCTGTAGTGTAGAGTGCGGCAAACACCGTGCCCCAGGTATTACAAAGGTCCACCGGAGGAACCATCCCGTACGGCAAAAACACATCGTCAAAATTCTATGTTTATCCTGAGGTCCCGTATGGGGAAATACTGCTTCCAGGGTATTAATTTTTTGCGCCAGCCAAAACGGAGTCTCCTCTCGTTTAGCCGGTGCTTTACCCATAACTGAGTGTACAGTGGCCGGATTAAGACCCGGAACCACCGCCTGTGGGTGCGCTGGAGCAGCACGCGTTGCATTCGTATTTAATGTCTGCATCACAAACTGAACTAATCGTCTATATGTAGCCGTTAATTCTGTATATAAACGACGAACTTCAACCACTGCCAATTGAGCAACCGCAGGATGTGGTGTATATGTAGCCAATAAAGGCCAGGTAGGACCATCATTACTCAGTGGACCTAACCTTACTTGTGCTATTGTGTGTGGGAGGGCGCCATCAAGCCAATTATGGTGTTCTTGATAAGATAGAGGTATTTCTAAATAAGCGTAAGCCCTGTATTGTCCAGGGGCATTCGCAACTGTGTATTCGTGAAAAGTATTTGTTCCCCCATCCACTGCTGGAAAAGCGACCAAGAATAAAAAAGTTCCGTTCTAAAGGCTGCATGGGCGTCCACCACAAAAGTGACTGGACCCCCCTGGACTGTCAGTCCATGTGTCAATAGATGTCCCGTGAGCGGATGTCGCATATTAATTGCTATGTTCACTACATTAGGATTCGCAGTTTCAGAAAAAACGGCTGCAGGTCAGAGAAGGCACACCAATATCGGGGTATTTCCTTTCAAAGTTCAAGCTTGAACAACCAACCACTAAGTAATAGGATGTACCCAACCTGTGGTGGCGGAAACCCTCAGCCCCACGGACGTCTCCGCATACGGAACCGAGGAGTCAAAATATATACGAGACCGAGAGAGTCAGTCGGACCCAAACATTAGAGCCAGACCAAACGTTGGTGGCGCCATGTCGCGTGGGCTCTCATTATCCTAAATGAGACTACCTGATTTCTAGGCAGCAGGATCGATAACGGTGTGGGGGACTGAGTCTGACCCACGTGTAAGGAACTCTGTCACCATAAATCCGGTTGTTGCTCCGGCTAACTAGCAGTGCCTCATTTCTCCCACAGGGAAGAAATGATTGGGCAGCCGAGCGCATGACATCTTTGGAACTTCTCAGGGAAGTCGTGGTCACTCAGATCCAAACCAACTCTCTCATTCACAATATGGTCTCATATACAAATGACAAAGACAGTATAAGTTTTATATAATGTTTTAATAAAACAACTGTATTTTAGATATTAAGGCGTGAACCGCAATAACCAGAACAATACAACATAGTAAGATTGATATAGTAACCAGGAGAGTAAAACATAGAAATAAAGCTATCATAATTCCTAACCGTTTCTACTCTCCCTCTGCTTGTTCTATTTAGAGCACAGCATGTTAAGCTTTCAGCTTGCCTTTCTGTATCACTAGGGAGACGGACACACTCATACCTGAGCAAAGGCCTGTGATCTTGGTTCAGCATCTGCAACGAGGCAGTCAGCGTCAAGTTGTGGTTCCCTGGTCGGAATCTCCCTCTTGCGTGTATTGGGACAAGGAAGTGATTTTATAACTAACATGTCATCGTGATCACAAAATGTCCCTACGCAGGAATGCCAAGTCTAAACTCTTACCACGTCTATCGGCAATGTACCAGACTGTATCCTTGACTGAAGCACAGAGTAAATATGTTATGGAGAACTCCAGTGCTGAAGTAGGCAAAACAGTGTGATATGAATAAAAAACAACACCGTAGAACTGGCTATTTGAAAAATAACAGTACGAAGCCTAATAAAAAGCATGTAGAGCAGAGTGCACAGAGGCTCTAAGCTGTCAGCAAATGAATAAAATATATTCAGGGCAAAATGCACAAAGGCCTAAAGCCTGAAGCTAAAGCGCAAAGAATACGTAAAACTAACCACACTACACCACCATCTCCTTGGTCCGGGAGCGCAGGTCATACCACCTTTTCTTTAGTTCCTCAATACTCCTGTGGCTCACACCCATTGAGTTGACTTTGTCCTGGATTTCACTCCAAATCCGCCTTTTTTCCTGCTCTGGCACACTGAGGGCTGCTCTCCCAAAGAGTTGTTTGTGGTGCTGGCAGCATTCCTCCGTCAGCACCTCCAGTTCTTTCTCTGCAAATTTGAGCTTTCTCTTCCTGGGTGTTTCTGCCATTGTAGCTGCTGTTCCTCCTGTTGGCTGTTCAGCAGTTTAAAATGGGTGTGGTCATCCCTCCTCCCAGGTGTATTAGTAAACTTCCTGGCTGTGATGTCATCATCAAGAGCCAGGAAGTGTTTTCCAGAGTGTTCTGCTGCACCCGCATTCAATTTGTGGCACAGTCGCAATTTGCGACACCCACTCGCAATTTGCGTGTTCATTTTCTAGCGCGGTCGCAAAAAGCGACCGCGCTAACAGCGGACTCGCAATCTGCGGTGCGACTTCATTTGCGAGTCGCAAAATGAAGTCACTTTTTCTAGTTGGATACCATTTTGCGAGTCGGAATTTTTTTGCTACCTACATCTGGCCCTGTGTCTCATGCAGAAGAGGGATACATTTGCACAAGCTTTGGGGTTTAGTGTGTGGTAAAGAGAGAGGCAGACGTAGACTATATTTGGGATGGGGCAGGAAAACACCTTCGAAAGGGTATTTCTCACTGACAGAATGTTTTTCAAGAAAGGGGTTCTTTGTTTTTGGGATAGTTGAAGCATCTTGGAGGGTCGAGAAGAAAGGGGTTGGGAAAGTTGACAGGAATGTATTGATAGCTGTTCTCCTGTAGGGGTGAGAGTGGCAGGCGGTCGGGGGGGGGGGGGGGGGTTGAGGGGTAGGTTGGATTTAGTCAATAGACAGCCCTCCATACCTAGAGCATCTAGCCCGGGCCTGAACATGACATTGGCAGGCCCATCCTTTTAATAGATTTCATAAAGGTTTGTTTATGAATTCGTGTATGCAATTGGAGAGCTTCTCTTTTTTGTCCTCACATCAGCTTAAAAGCACCTGCACACACCTTCGCCAGCACGTTCCATGCCATGCCTCAGGTATCGCGGTGTCCGGGCCAAGTGTACATTAGCGAAATTGGAAGAAAAATCGGACTGTTAGATAACAGGGAGCTCATTTGGCACACGTCTACTTCCTTTGCAACTCAGCGAAGAAACCTTCTCATCTCCATCTGAACAGAGCTTGAACTTCGGTAACAAGTCGCTGCTTGCGCGCTGTGAATCAGCGCTGCTCCGCGTCCAGCTTTCAACTCCAATAAGCTTCTTTTTATCTTGTTAATCAGATTCACTAAGTAGAGCAGCATCGCGTTTTTTCAAAAACCCCTGAGGTCAAAACCAAAAGAAAACGCATTGCTTCCTTTCTAGATTGCACTTTCCAGTTCGTGAGACCTTGGAATGTGAATGTTTTATGAACATGTCTACAAACAACTTCCACTCTTTTCAACAGCGTCCTATCTTACTTTTCTGTCGTTCTTTTCTTCTATTCTCTCTCACTTTCACCTATTTCTACGTTCTCGGTGTCATTCGTTCAACTCCTGTTTGTTTGATTTTTTTGTGTGTGTGTACTCCCCCGCTTTCTGTGACACCTCGACGCATCTGTCACTATTCGTTCTACACAGTTTTGTTAAGGTAGTAGGCAGTCGTAAAGCACGACTCACTGAGTGAAGTTTAAAGCACTAGCACTGGTGGTGCCCGCATCATTCACAATACTGAATAGGCCAGCACGCCCTGATACAAGCAGTTTGCACAGAGAGATGATAGAAAGCGGGAAAGCGGATGCCCTATCGACCCCAGAGCCACGTGGGAGCGCGTCTACTTGACATTTGTTTACTTTTCAGTGGGGCAGACACTTGACCGCCCACCCACAAACGTTGCCTTCAATGCAGCTATGGCAACTCGTGTGAGGCGAGAGACAAACGTATGGTTCTCTAGCATATTTATTTGAAATATGGGACAGACAGTGGTGTTTCCTCATTTAATACAGAAATAGAATTTGTGGGGTAAACGGGGGAAACATAAAAGCTTCCAGCTCCGAAGAAACACCTCTTTTAGATGAGGATAGAAAACTGCTGCTATCTATGGAGGAAAGGAAAGAGAAACGTTTCTATCCCTCAGAAGTGCTTGTTTGTGCTTTTATTGCTAATTCTAGCTTGATGGCTCAGACACCTGCTGACGTGCTGTTTACAATATAAATAAAGTGGGATTTGGGTCAGCCGCATTCAGCCACTGTATTGTTTGGGTCAACACCCTTTGGTCATTGCTTGGAGACAACATTAATTACAAAATGGATCAGCCCAGAAGAGCAATCATCCCTCACCTCATTCTATTGCCCTGTTGGTGTACCAATCAAACATCCGGGGAAGTGGTACCACTAGAAACATGAGAGACTATTTAGCATCTGAAAAGGACACTAAACCATCACACTATTTTGCCCAATTCAACTCCTTGCCTCATGCATGTACTAAATGCAAAAAACAATATTGTTTTTGTATTTTCTTTTAACTGCAAGACACATTGGCTTGCTTTATTGGAAAATAATTTCTTGTCAGAGGTGTGTTCTAATGACTTTCATTAGAGGAAGGAGCCTTTCCCAATGCTCGCAACTACATCGGCCACTTTCAGGATGTACTATGCCGAACAGGTGGATCCCCTATTCCAGCCACAAAGCATGATAAGATGAACATGCACAGCAGCTTGACTCGCTACCCCAGCTATGAGGATGTTGCTGATAACCAAATTTAGGGCAGCAGGCTACTTTAATAAGTCAATTTTTGGTCTGTTCAATATCTGAAAAAGCAAGTAAGGCCTATTAGCTTTATCAGTGTTTGAGATGTGTAAGAAAAAAGAGCAACCAGGGCACTCCAAAATGATAAGTCCAAAATGAGTAGATTTGTATAAAATACTTTAATCCTTTGTGATCGGTAGTTGAATGGAAGCTCAAAAATATTCAAGTCCACATAAAAAACAGGTATATACGAGTTACAGAGACAGCCAACACGTGTTTCGTCCTCACGGACTTTTTCAAGGCTGCAGACAGAGACAAATGGGAACTATTTACAAATCATGATACTACCATCCGGTAGGTACATAGAAGAAAGATGTATCATATTAAAGTTACAAAAAAACATCAAAGAGATAATGCATAGGGTAAATTAGCCTAACGGCGTGCAAGGATGGTCAAGATAGAGATAACCCTTTATATTAAGACGCTGCACACAAAAAAGGAATGCCACCCTAGGTGAGAAAGAAAATAGTTTTTTAGAAAAGTATTATGTTTTTTAGTTAAATTCTTTTCTTCTAGTATATTAAAAAAGTAATGAAAAGTAGGGAAGCAGAGGGCCAACACAGAAGAGATGGGTGCAGTGAGGGGTGTGCTTATTAACCACAAAGGTGAAGATGATAGCATCGTGCACATATTATTTATATAAGTGAGACAAACGGTGCCACGTGGATGCATTAATTTACCTAAAAAACTACCATTTGAGTATCTAGGGTACTTCTGTTATGAATCCAATGGTGATACTTTATCTGAGGAGGAGAGCCAAAGAGGAAAACGCACCGTTACTGAAGAGTTAATCTCAATACTGCGGGTGTAGCAATATGAAAACATGAAAAAATGAAAAAAGAGGGGGGGAGGGAAGGTGGTAATAAACCTACCAACAAACTAAATAGTCCAAAAAGGTATATATACGTCCCTTAAGCGAAGGGGACAGGTATTCTTCTCATGCAAAAGTCCTGCATCCTGTAGTGTATCGGCAATGTAGGAAAACACTGTCTGATAGGTCTAAGTAGACCCAACTTGTAGATTTAAACCAACAAAAAAAGAAGAGAAAAAAAAAACCATAAACCGCGTGAAAAACATGTTCCGAAAGAGCCATAAATAGTACATGGGGCGTGAATAATGAAGACTAAAACAGTGAAAGGGGCCTTATACTGGCTGTGTTAAGACGTTCCATGAAAGGAAAGGGCTAACGCCGAAAACGCGCGGTAAGTATGATAACCTGTGAGGCAAGTTAGGCAATGTGTATATGTAAAACCAAAACTATTGGTACGAGTGAGCAAAACCATTAAATTGGTGTCTCACATATTAATGTAGAGTCAACCAAAATTCGGGGAAGCAGTTTAATTAAGCTGGATTGTTCGCCAGGGAAACATGGAAAAAAAAATAATAAAAAAATCCGGTTGACTCAGAGGCAAAAGGGGCCCTCTAATTATTGCTGTATTTCATAATTCAAATAGCAACCAGGGGGCCTATTTCCTTCCTTGCACTAGGACGTATGATGAGCTATGCTACTGGAGGGAATGGGTAGTGGGGACATGTCAATGACATTTAAGACACTCACCTTTAACATTCTTAACAATGCAAGGGCAGCTGTGAAATTATTTTACTACTGGTAGAACGACAAAGGTGCATTCTGTTCCTCTCTTCCATCTCAAGAATGTAGACTGCAGAAAGGCACAACAAAATACCTAGGACGAAATGATCTCCTGCAGAGTATGTAGTCCACCTCTGTGTGATGAGGATATCTAGACGGTGACAACAGAATGAGATCAAGCAAAGGATACAAAGGAAAAGGCACGTAATACATATGAAGAAGCAGGCTACTTAGCCAGTGATGGTGCACATTTTCACACTAAGGGGCATATTTTAAAATTTGCCGTAGGGCAGTGCTGCTAGTCTTTTTGCTGCACTGCCCTACGCCAACTTAAAAGGGCAAGAATCCACCGTATTTAAGAGATGCAGTGCATTCCTGTCCTTTCAGCCAGTGTGCTGCACAATTTGGTGCCTAGCAGCAATGCAGGCACCCTTGTACCATGGTGCATGGGTGTCTGCATTGTAGGCAGTATTGTTTTTGTGCAGGAAGGGGCATCTTCCTGTACAAAAACAATCCATGGAAGCATTTTCCTGTGCAGCACACATAGAAAGAGGAAAAAACGAGGAGAAATAAAACATTTCTCCTTGTTATGCCTCCCTTGGGGAAGCGTATGGCTTTGACGCATTCCCAGGTATACATGTTCTTGTAAATCTGGGAATGCGTCAGAACCCACGGGTGTTGCACAGAAAAATCTACTGCAATGCCCATGGAACACCCACCTTAAGCAGTGTAAGGCAATGCAGCGACTTGTGCTTACACTATATCTACGAGGCCATGAAAAGCCTTGCAAAGTGGCTTTCCATGGCCCTGTAAATATCGGCCTGCACTCTGTGCTGCAGGAGCATCAAAAAAAGTGATTCATCAGCGGCACATGGAGTTTATAAATATGCCCCTTAGTATGGAACCATCGGGGTCACTTGATGTAGGAGTGTCTTACAGTCAGATTTAAAAAGCTCTCATGCAAAGCAGCACACCACCGAAAGTTGCTGCCCTGTGTTGCATGGGCGGGAGTGAGAAGGACAGCACCATATCTACAGAGATATGTCACTCTCCTCCCCTCTCCATTGCACTGGTGCAGAATTATGCTGCTGAGCGCCACACACACAACTTTGTGCCGTGAAAGGTGTGTGTGTGTGTGAGTCTAGCATAGGCTATGTACTGGAAGGGTATCCTTCCAGTACAAAGTACAAAGCTTAGGCTGACATTACAACTTTTCTTACTTTGAAATGTGTGTGGTAAAGTGCAGCAAACGCAAGGTTCGAAAAAAAAAAGGCAAGAATTTATCCTTTTAATGCATTAATTTTTGGTTCAAAACTCTTTCTACTATTGTTAGCAGATAGGTTTTTGCATCAAAAACCATGGGTGATAGCATGGGAACACCCTTGTTTCACCCATGGAATGCTCCCTTAACACAGAGTAATGCAAAAGAGCGCTTTGCACCAGTCTGCATTACTTTTTCTTAGAAACCAATACAATTACCAATATGCATTGGTTTGTAAAGCCCCAAAAATTGTTTGTGTCAGATCTGCATTGAAAAGGTCATGTGTACCCAATGAAAAAGCTTTGAAAATCTTGGCCTTAGTCTCCTAAAACTTCATTGTTACATCCTTGATTGTCCTTCTTACAGTACTTTTTATCCAAATGAGACATCGTCCCAGCGAAAGGAACTCAATGGATACATTTAAATTATTTATTTTTAAACATACAGTGACCTCTTAGGATAAAAACAATTCCCCCCACTCAAGGCAAGCATTCTCTAAACGCTTTTTTGAATGTTGTACTGTTCAATAATTTTGAATGAGCCTCAGCCGTAAAGTGACTATGCCTGTTTGAATTTTGAGTATTCTGAGGGACATACGTAGCCTTATCACAGAGTTTCTTGGTTAGCTAGTGGGAATGAGTTGTATGCATCAAGTTCTTGGTACAAGTGAGGTCCTGTTTTACCCTGGTCTGTGCTCAGCATCTCCAGTGATCCTGTTCGTAGCCCATAAACAGTGGCTGCATCCTCTTCTCTGCTATAGTCTTGGGTGAGCTCTCGCCTAGGGCCTTACTCTAGGGGCTAGGTAGGTGGTGGACTGTTGTATGTACAATCTGACTTCAAAACCAGACACAACACAACATCCATAAAAACCCTATGCATTGGTCGCCGGACGAAAGTACAGCGATTGGCAGAAATTCTGAAAGCCACAACGAAGAAAGGAAAATGCAGTGATAAGATGCAAGACTTACATGACAGGTGCCCTAACACTTCAGAAGAATTTGTGGTAAGACGTTATCCACAGCAGAACAATCTTGCACCTTCTCTGTATGTAAGTATGTATGTATGGTGTAATGGGATACTAGTATAGGAACGGAGGAAAAAAGGTAGAGTACCAATCTACAGAGTCAAAGGAAGGCATAAAGTCAACAAGTGATAGGAGAGGAAGTTAGTTATTGGATTATTGCTGCAGTGTGATTTTATGTTCTTTAAGAACATGTGTCTTGAACTGTTAGAAATGGGGTCTCTAAATGGCTGTAGCTTACACCAGAACAAGTAGGGACCCTCACTCTAGTCAGGGCAAGGGAGTTACCCAGCTAAAATAACCCCTGTTCACCACCCTGGTAGCTTGGCTGAAGCAGCTAGGCTTATCTCAGAGGCAATGCGTAAAGTATTTGAATACACTCACAGTAACACAGTGAAAACACCGCAAAAGTACAAGCCGATATTTATCTGACCAAAGGCCAAAACAACAAAAATCCAACATACACAAGTAAAGATACAAATTTTCAAAGTTTGAATGTACTATAGTGGTTAGAAACACAATAGCTCCAACTGGGTTATTCCAATGGGTTGACAGAGTCACTTCCAACAGTCCAGCACGACCCGCAAGGGAGCATGGGCTGGCTACGCAGTTCTTTAGACCCAGATTGCAGTGCCTTGGAAAACAATGAGAAAACTAAGACATTAACAGAATCAGGGAGGTGAGACATCATTGGAGTCTGTGTGGTATTGGTTCCTTACTGCCACAGCAAGGTAAGGCATTGGTTTCTTACTGCTAGGCAGGGGAGGTGAGACAGTGGTTCCTTACGGTTGCAGAGGAGGTGATGCAGTGCTGATGGTGATCTGTCGGTTCATTACAACAAAATGGGGTCGATAAATCCAGCAGGTCAAGACATGAGGTTTCGCAATCACACCAGTGGGCATGTGTGCTCTGGTGGAGTCAGAGTCGGGTGTCACAGACGTCAGTGACATGGCACTCTTGACTCATGCTGCTGTGGGACTTTGGAGGTGCTGCAGCAGTTTTGGGTCAGCAATGCAGGTCCTAGACATTGCATTCTACCTCGACCACGGCTCCGGTGTAGGCAGTGGTGCAGGGTCAGAAAGCAGCACTAGTTCTGAGGTTGTTCTGGATGTCAATGTACTAGTTTCTTCCTTTTTGCACCAGAATTCACACTAAAGGCACAGGCACTGTCTGGCTCCACTTCACAAGTCAGGACTCTCAACAGGAGATCCCAGGTGCTGGCAGGTGAAGTCTTTGATGTTCCTGACACTTCTTAACAGGAGGCAAGCTCAGTCCAAGTCCTTAGAAAACCTTTGGAAACAGGATGTAGAAAGCCAAGTATAGTCCTTTCACTCCCAATACTGAAGCAGCAGGCCAGCATAACAAAGCAACGGGCAGAATGGCAGTCTCTCCTACAGTATCCATGGATGGTTAGGCAAGAAAATGCCCACTTTCTAAAAGTGACATTTTCAAACTCACAGTTCAAAAACCATCTCACCAAAAGATGTATTTTTAAATTGTGAGCTCAGAGACCCCAACTCCATATCTCCATCTGTTCCCAATGGGAATTTACACTTAAAAGATATTTCAAAGCAATCCCCATGTTATCCTATTGGAGAGATAGGCCTTTTAATACTAAAAACCGATTTTAGCAGTAATTCAAAATCAGGTCATGAAAAGTATACCAGTACAAGTCCTACCTTTTAGATGCGCTGTAACCTGCCCATGGGGCTGTCTTGGGCATATTTGAGGGGTGACTTACATGTAGTAGAAAGGAAGATTTGAGCCCGGCAAGTGGATGCATTTGCTAGGTCGAAATAGAAGTTTAAAACTGCACACACAGACACTGCAGTGGCAGATCTGAGACATATTTACAGTGCTACACATGTGGTGGAACAATCAGTGCTGTAGACCCACTAGTGGCATTTGATTTACAGACCCTGGGCACACATAGTGCCTTTTCCTAGGGACTTACTAGTAAATCAAATATTGGCAATGATGTATAAACCAATCACCAGTACAATTTAGATAGGGAGCACTTGCACCTCAGCACTGGTCAGCAGTAGTAAAGTGTCCAGAGCCCTAAAGCCAGCAAAAACTAAATTCAGCACTGGATCAAAAACAGGAGGTGAGAAGCAAAAAGTCAGGGGAAAGCCCATCAAGAGCTAACAGGTCTTACATCAACACTGTCATGAATTGGATTGGTCCTTATGGATACGGGAGTAAGATGGTCCATAAAATGAGAAGGGCTGATGGTTATAATGGCTTTGTAGATTATGCAGCTAATTTTTAAGATTGTGCGAGTTGGCAAAGAGGAGCCAATTGAGGTCCATCAAAATTGGGGTGACATAAAAACATTTTTTTGGGCCCTGAGTGAGACATGATGCGGCATGTAGAATGCCACCAAAGGGTGCCAGTGAGGAGTCTGGGAGGCAGTTGAGAATGTGATTACGATCTTCCACATGCAAGACTATTTGGTGCCTGAAGCCAGTTTCCTGGGTCACATGGCTAGGTGTTGTTGGGAGTTGGCCTTTGTGTATTCCTCTGAGACAGCATCATAATAGAGGGTCTGGGTGTTGGCAGGACGGGCCATCGCTGGCAGGATGGGGGATGCTGTCACATATCACACTTGAACTTCAAAGGCTTTGGCCTAGCCAACACACAAAGAAATTCATAGCCTATTGTGACTCTAGATAATCTCTGACCTGTGCAGGGAGGTGAAAAATTCCAGACAATTCTGTAGGGAGAAATCTCTAGAAGCTTCTTCTACTTCAAAGGGGACACCAGGTATAGAATAAGACCCTCAGACCCCCTCTTCAGTACGGTCCTGGACCTGTGTATGCTACAGAAGAAGGATGCATTGCTGCCCTTGTGCTTGAGGCTTGCCCTTCTTGCTGAGAAGGAAGACTGGACCTGCTCTCTTCTTCCCAAGCTCAAGTGACTCCAAAAGTCAGCTGTCTGACTCCCTGTTCTGAGCTACCGGGTCACAACAAGCTCCGACTGACCCTCTGCCACTGCCCAGTGGATCTACTGCAACTGGACCTGCCTAGACCTGAAACTGGATGTAGCTTAGCTCTGCTGGCCTCTGTTGGAGTGAGTTCCTGATCCCCAGGAGGGCCTCTCAGGGTCTAGACTCTGGGTGTAGGATGTTTCTCTTTGAAGAAAAAGGAGAAATCCTAAAGTTTTGGGTTCTTCGCAATGGCGACCGGGCCTGCTCACCCCAAGATCTTGCCTCCCTCACCAACTGACAATGCAAAGCTCCAATGAACCTGACTCTTTGGGCTACAGCAACTGCCAGTGACAACCAGCAATGCTAGGGGTGACTTGGATGTATTACAAAAAGAAGATTTATTCCTTGCAAAAGTTTTAATATGCCAGGTCAACATGGCAGTTTAAAAACTGAACACACAGGCTTCAACAGCAAACCTGAAACATGTTTGAAGCACTACTCAAGTCAAAGAGACAATCAGTGCTACAGGGCCACCAGTAGCATTTCATTTACAGGCCCTGGGCACAGGTAGAGCCTCTTTCCTACGGACTTGCAATTGTATTAAATATGCCAATTTAGATTAAGCCAATTCTGCCATGTTCTAGGGAGAAAGCAAAAGTAGTTTAGCACTGATTAGCAGTGGTAAAGTGTGCAGAGTCCCAAAGCCAGCAAAAACAAAGTCGGCAAAAGAGAGGGGTTGAAGGCAAAGAATTTGAGGGAAAACCAAGCCAAGGATGCCAGGTCTAACACCCAGTATAGAGGCTGCAGACACCGAATGGTTAGGATAAATAATGGCAGCTTTCTAAAGGTGGCATTTTCAGAAATGTTGCTTAAAATCTGACTTTACTATTGACTAGGATTTTAAATTACAATTTTTAGCAATCAGGCATTACATTTCTACCAGTTACCACACAAACAACACCACTTAATAAATGTACTGAGGTAACCAAATGTTATCCTACGGGAGAGGCAGGCCAAACATTAGTGAAAACAGAACTTGTGAGTTTTTCACCACTAGGACGTGTAAAAAAGCAATAATTTCTGTTTACGGTCTATCTATCCTAGGGGGGGACCTATATGTACTAAAAATAGAGCTTTATGCTTGGCAAAGTTTTTTTTTAAACAAATCAAGGTGGCAAGATAAAGACTGCACACAGGTGGCCATGGCAGATCTCTTAAGCTATTTAAGTGGGTGGCAGAATAAGTGCTGAACGGCCACTCGTAGCAACACAAAAGGACAATGGGTAGAGTGTTGAAACTTTTTAAACACTCACCCCCAGTCACAGAACTGTATTTAATCCATTATTCTTTTATTCACCATGCCACCCCAGTATGAACTCATCCATATATAAATCAGTCTTGACCCTGTTCCCCATGGGAACGGTCCAACCCAAACAGCCAGACCAAAAACACGCATCCTGGGACAGGTTTCAGGGTATGACCCTCCATCAGCCAGGCTAGCTTGAAACCAGTGGCACAGTGAGCACGGGACCCACGTCTGGGCATACCCTTGCCACTTAGGGCAATTTTAGAAACACAAAAGGATGTTGGACTGAGTGTTTATACTTTTCAAACACTCACCCCCAGTCACAGATCTGGTTTTAATCCATTGTTCTTATGCTCACCATATTACCCCAGTTTGGTCCCAGCCACATGCAAATCCATCTAGACCCTGTTCCCCATGGTAACAGTCTAGCCCGAACTGTCAGGCCAGGTCCTCCCTTGACCGGAAACAGGCATCCTGGGACTGGTATCGGGGTATCACCCCTCATCAGCCAGGCTAGCTTGAATCCATTGGTGCTGTGAGCACGGGTCCCACGTCTGGGCATACTCTTCCCACTTAGGGGTTCAAAAGCAAAAATAGCAGATCATGGATGGAATGTTGAACAATGCAAAAATTCACCCCAGTCACAAAGATATGGGTTTAATCCATTGTTTATTTGCCCACCTCACCACCCCAGTTTTAACACAGCCATATGCAAATAAGCCTTGACCCTGCCCCTCATAGGAACAGTCCAGCCCCAAATGCCAAGCCACGTCCTCCCTGAACCAAAAACAATCATCCTGGGAGTATCACAACTCATTAGCCAGGCTACCTTAAAACCAGTTGCACAGTGAGCGTGGCACCCACGTCTGGGTTTACCCTTCCCACTTAGGGTGACAAAATCAAAATAAACAGATGATGGATGGAATGTGGAAAGTTCTGAGCCCTACCCTGTCCCAACCTTAGTGATAACCCCAGCCTGTTTTTCTATTACTGACCCGTTCCATATTTGTTCACACTAAGGGTTCTCTGCCTTCACATTTCTGTTTTCTTTGCCTTACCATAGCTGGCCTTTCCCCTTGTGTAACTTTAGCTGCTCTTCTGCTTTGGTATACTACCTCCTTGCAAGATACTCTGTGAACTCAAGGAGTGCCCCAAACAGAGTCCTGACTACACCCGCACAAAACCGTGTCACCATGGAGCCCAATCCTGACACAGGGTACACATGCCCACACACTTGAACTGGACACTTCTGTGGAATGCGCATATGAAAATATGTGAAAACATGTAGCCAGGGTAGCAGGTGCACCACAGCAACACAAGTAACATAGGTAATTGTAATGAGTCAAACTGACATGAACCAAACATTTTATGAATGGAATTCAAGCACAGTGTCTCAAACACAGAACGTACCAAACATGTACACATGTCAGATATTTGTGTAGTCCACACACAAGTCACCATGAAGTCGTAACCAACAATTAATGACATATGAGGGGTAACATATCCTACATAGCACTCATCAGCCATCTTCAATGATCCCTGAGTTTGTTTGTCATGTGAAATGTAATGTCCCCAAAGTCAAACAACTACACACATCACATGAGTCAACACATATTACAGACACACATCATGACTGTAGTAGATCACTGCCATCAGATGTAGATACCCATTTGAAACACATTCATACATTTGCATGACATCCGATGTATTGCATGCCGTTACTTCAGAAATACACATATTGTTGTTACAGATCATTCACACCCAAAACACACAGTTGCATGCTCTACCACATGTGGCCAACCACAATACCACACACTGCAGGCCATACATCCTATCTTCATGTTGATACAGGGTGCATGCATGTTAAATATTAGAAAAGCACGCAATCACAGATTGAGTAAAAAATCACGCAAACTAACCATACATGGGCCCTTAGCGTGAATTCCACCTGAGCACCACACGCATGCGAATATCCATTGAAATTGAAGTCTACAGGTAATGCGTGGTATTTTTGCCGCACATGTAGGTTATGCGTCGGAAATATTCACTAAAACATCGTATGTGTCCCAAAAATACACGCATGATGGAAAACGGGCCGCAAGGGGACGGGAAGTGATGTAATAGGAAATCCTCTTTACAGGCACGGTACAGTGGGTGTACTTTCACTTTCACTTTACAGTCTGTGCTATTTCTTGACTGTGTGGCTGTGTCTCAGTGTTGCTGGTGTCTCAATTGCATTTATTGTAACTTGTGGTATCTCTCTTGTGTCTTTTGTGAATTGTTTGTTTATTGTACCTGTGTATCTGATTTTGTGTAGTTTAGTGTCTTTCAGATTGTATTTGTACAGTTGGGTGTCTGTCTGGGGGTTAGATTAGTTGGGTTATTTGGGGTTGTTAGGCTTGGGCCTTAAGTTTCCTTTATTTTCCTTTATTTTGCTTTTATTTTACACTTTCTCAATTTTGATTAGTTTTTCAGGGACATGTCGGAAAGGGCGAGGCTGACTGCATGGGGGAGGAGGTGCTTGGGGGCATTGTGTGGCTGGTTTGACACTTCCTTCCTTTGATGCTGGAGATGGGTGGGCGGGTGATACAGGAGTACCACACAGAGGCGAGGCGGCTGCGGTGGGGCAAGATGCTCTACCACCTCAAAAGAGTCTACCACACGAGCAGGAATGAACACTAGCTGAAACATTGCTGGGCTGACCTGGTGGCCAGAGAGCAGGACCTGCTGGACCACCTGGGTGTGGTGATCAGTGGCCCTGTTGGTGAGTATCACATTGACAAATGAGTACAGTAGAATGCTCCTGAGTGATAGTAGCAGATGTCTTGAAGTGCTGCATGCAATGTTTGTGGCCACTTTGAATGCAAGCAGAACAAAGTGTTAGTGTCCCAGTACTGAGATGGAGTCCACATGTCTATACATGTTAACAATGCAGGCCTGAGGTTTGTTGAGTCATGAATGACTATGACTTAGGGCCACATGTACAAAGCTATTTTTAACTGTCAAAAACGGCCTAGTTTTCAGAATGTGTGTGTTTATGTCAAGAAAAAATGTTTGTTCTAATGCACATACCCAATTTTGCCATTCTGCAGTCACATTGCCGAATCAAAAAACAGGGTTTGCTAGTGGCATTTAGGAAGGGGCGTTCGCTTCCTATTTGCGAGTCGCAGTCCACTGATTGATTGTTTGGTGAACGCGAATGCTGTCACAAAAAAATTGCAGTTACCACCAGTGGATGCTAACCTATTGTTTCAGAGCAGGCAGTAGCTGCATGGACCACTGTCTGCTTTAAAAAAAAAAAGTTAGAATATTTGTTTTTGGCATGCTTTCTGTTTACCCTTAATGAAATATGGTTGCATTTAATAAAAAGAAAACACATCTTTATTTAAAAACAGTCACAGACATGGTGGTCTGCCGAGCCCAGCAGGCCAGAATCCCTGTGAGTGCCGCCATTACCAAGGGGTTTGCAAAATAAGATCTACCTCATTAATATTCATGAGGTAGGTCATTTGCTACCCCATTTGTGATTTGAAAACAGTGTCATTGACAGTGTTGTACATCAGATTATCCTACTCGCAAATTGCAAGTTGATAAGTCTTGCAATGTGTGACTCACAAAACCTTATCTTCGTACATGTGGCCTTTAGTCACACATTTCATGTGCAATGGCAACACCTGTGCCCATGCATTCTGTCTGTCAATGATGATCAGGTAAGACACTGTCAGCCTACCACATTTCAGTGTATCAGGACAGCAAAGTGGGAAATCCATGTTTAGTGCCACATTGTCATCATTACACACACATGATCCCTGCCATTATGTTGACAAAGGGGGCATACACGGCTTAGGGGACACTGCCAATGGGGCATTTGTTACCTACATACAACTGTGTCACATATGTCATGGACCACTGAATGCATGATAATTGCAAACTGGAAATTGAGCCAGATGTCCATTACACAGTAACTCAGTGTCCCTTGATGCACAAGCCACAATACCTGAGTCACTTGTATTGCAGTGCACCAGGGAAGTGTCATATACAAATCATGCCATGGAGTACCACCTGAAATGGATTAGCAACAAATGGTTGTAGTAGGGTTTAGCAACACATGATTGTTAGGCCCACTGCATGTATGCAGATGTGTGGCTATCACTCACTGGAGTGTCAGTGTCAATGTGAGTTTGCAGTGGTATGACTGTTGTACTGTCTACATGCAGGATCACCAGCTCACTCATGTAAAATGTTACACACTGTAACATGTTGTCCACAAGTTTGTACAGTGATCTGACATTGAGCATATATTTCCTTTCCATGTCTTACAAGTGGACCTGCCCTCTATACCATCGGGGAAGTGGCTCCATTTCAGGGCCCAGATGTATCCAGTAAGTGTGATAATGTCTGTCCGGTGTAGTAATTGCAGCTGTTGTGTGAGTGACTCTTGTGTCATTGCAAGATATGATGAGCTGGCATGTGATCTGATATCTTACTCTGCTGGATGTTGACATAGTGCTGGATGTTGACATAGGCCCTCATTCTGACCCTGGCGGTCAGTGTTAAAGCGGCGGCCAACCCGCCAACAGGCTGGCGGCCAAAAAATATGAATTCTGACCCTGGCGGGAACCGCCAACACAGGCCGCCGCTTTAACACTCCGACCGCCACGGCGGTACAAACAAACAGCGCGGCGGTCACCGCCAACAGGCAGGCGGCAGACAATGTACCGCCCACCCTATCACAACCCACCAATCCGCCACCTTTTCCGGGGCGGGAGCCCCGCCGATAAAAACACGGCGGAAACAGACATCTCCAATGGAAAACGCTTACCTCGACACACTCCACGCGGAATCGGAACAGCATGGAACCCGAACTCCACATCCTCCCAGCCATTGCCTTCCTGCTCTTCTTCCAGGATCACGAACCTCGCCGCAGACGACAACGGTGAGTACTGCACCTACGACACAGGGGAGGGGTGAGGAGGAAAGGTTACGGGCACACACATACGCCACCCACCCACCCCCACCCTCACCCCCACCGAAATACCTACACACCTATGCAGATAAAAAAGTCAGAGTGACACCCCCAACCCCCCCCCCAAAACAAAGACAAAAGCCAATGCATGTAAAAGTAGAACCATATTATTGCAACAATAAAGTATAGCGACCTTAGCAATATATGAAGAATGAATACACATCTAGAACTCTATCCATACAAGCAGCAAAAGTCCGGCCCAGTCAATCAAAGTCCAAAGGTCCATGGGCCAATGTGCAGCAACACATGGGCAAAGCCCACACACGAGATCCAGTCCATTGGAGAGAACACTGCTGGGGCATCACTAAAATAAAAAGACAGGCACCTCAGGGGGAAGGGAAGGGGGGGCACCTCAGCCACATGAGTCCACAACGCCAGATCCACGAAGGGCCTCCATGCCCACTGTGCCATCCTGGGGAGTGCAAAGCCACAGTCTCACAAGTCTCTACAGCGGGTGGATTGCCCACTGTGCCATCCTGGGGAGTGCAAAGCCACAGTCTCACAAGTCTCTACAGTGGGTGGATTGCCCACTGTGCCATCCTGGGGAGTGCTAAGCCACAGTCTCACAAGTCTCTACAGTGGGTGGGTTGCCCACTGTGCCATCCTGGGGAGTGCAAAGCCACAGTCTCACAAGTCTCTACAGTGGGTGGGTTGCCCACTGTGCCATCCTGGGGAGTGCTAAGCCACAGTCTCACAAGTCTCTACAGTGGGTGGGTTGCCCACTGTGCCATCCTGGGGAGTGCAAAGCCACAGTCTCACAAGTCTCTACAGTGGGTGGATTGCCCACTGTGCCATCCTGGGGAGTGCAAAGCCACAGTCTCACAAGTCTCTACAGTGGGTGGATTGCCCACTGTTACATCCTGGGGAGTGCAAAGCCACAGTCCATCAGGTGGATTACAGAGACCACTGGTCATGGAGGAGGCATGGTGGGCAGAGTGCGTCGTGAAGGCCTGCCCGACACAGAACCGGGACTGCCAATGGGCCAGCGGTGCTTGACAGGAAGGGCCCAGCGGAGCAGTGCTTGACAGGAAGGGCCCAGCGGAGCGGTGCTTGAGATGAAGGGCCCAGCGGAGCGGTGCTTGACAGGAAGGGCCCAGCGGAGCAGTGCTTGAGATGAAGGGCCCAGCGGAGCGGTGCATGACAGGAAGGGCCCAGCGGAGCGGTGCCTGAGGTGAAGGGCCCAGCGGAGCGGTGCTTGAGATGAAGGGCCCAGCGGAGCGGTGCTGGACAGGAAGGGCCCAGCGGAGCGGTGCCTGAGATGAAGGGCCCAGCGGAGCGGTGCTTGAGATGAAGGGCCCAGCGGAGCAGTGCTTGAGATGAAGGGCCCAGCGGAGCGGTGCTTGACAGGAAGGGCCCAGCGGAGCGGTGCTTGAGATGAAGGGCCCAGCGGAGCGGTGCTTGACAGGAAGGGCCCAGCGGAGCGGTGCCTGAGATGAAGGGCCCAGCGGAGCGGTGCTTGAGATGAAGGGCCCAGCGGAGCGGTGCTTGACAGGAAGGGCCCAGCGGAGCGGTGCTTGACAGGAAGGGCCCAGCGGAGCGGTGCTTGAGATGAAGGGCCCAGCGGAACGGTGCTTGACAGGAAGGGCCCAGCGGAGCGGTGCTTGAGATGAAGGGCCCAGCGGAGCAGTGCATGACAGGAAGGGCCCAGCGGAGCAGTGCCTGAGATGAAGGGCCCAGCGGAGCGGTGCTTGACAGGAAGGGCCCAGCGGAGCGGTGCTTGAGATGAAGGGCCCAGCGGAACGGTGCTTGACAGGAAGGGCCCAGCAGAGCGGTGCTTGAGATGAAGGGCCCAGCGGAGCAGTGCATGACAGGAAGGGCCCAGCGGAGCAGTGCCTGAGATGAAGGGCCCAGCGGAGCGGTGCTCAACAGGAAGGGCCCAGCGGAGCGGTGCGTGAGATGAAGGGCCCAGCGGAGCGGTGCTTGACAGGAAGGGCCCTGTTCAGCGGTGCTCCTCACGGCGGGGCCCTGTTCAGCGGTTCTGGTCACGGCGGGGCCCTGTTCAGTGATGCTCCTCACGGCGGGGTCCTGTTCAGCGGTGCTTCTCACGGCGGGGCCCTGTTCAGCAGTGCTCCTCACGGCGGGGCCCTGTTCAGCGGTGCTCCTCACGGCGGGGCCCTGTTCAGCGGTGCTCCTCACGGCGGGGCACTGTTCAGCGGTTCTGCTCACGGCGGGGCCCTGTTCAACGGTTCTGCTCACGGCGGGGCCCTGTTCAGCGGTGCTTCTCACGGCAGGGCCCTGTTCAGCGGTGCTCCTCACGGCGGGGCCCTGTTCAGCGGTGCTTCTCACGGCAGGGCCCTGTTCAGCGGTTCTGCTCACGGCGGGGCCCTGTTCAGCGGTTCTGCTCACAGCGGGCCCTGTTCAGCGGTGCTCCTTACGGCGGGGCCCTGTTCAGCGGTGCTCCTCACGGCGGGGCCCTGTTCAGCGGTGCTCCTCACGGCGGGGCCCTGTTCAGCGGTGCCTGTCTTGTGTTTCCAGTGAACCACACCTGGCCAATATTTGCCGCTCACTCTGCTTCGGACCTTTCCGTTGCGGGGCCCTCCTGTGATGGAGTCCTGGGGCCCTGGCTCTCCTTCGATACCCCCCAGAATGGGGCTGGTGGGGCCCTCATGGCCAGGTCGGCTGCTCCCTGCCCTTTGCTCCTTGCTGCCCTTGCCCTCCTTGGCAGACTGTCCGTGGCCCTTGGCTCCCATACCCGATGTGGCAGGTGACGGTGCAAGGTTACCCTCCTTGGGGGCAGGCGTATCAGGCCTGTCGCGCCTGCCCGTCAGTTTCTTGGTCCTCTTCCCAGGGGGGGGGCTGGCTGTGCCTTTGCTGCTGGACGATGTCCCAGCCCAAGGAAAGGGCGGACTCCAAAAACCAGGCACAACGTTCTTTGGAGTTGCTGGGCTGGTGGTGGCTGAGGTGTTTGTGGAACTCTTACGGGATGGAGGGGGTGGGTCAGGTGAGGAAAAGAGGTCCACTTTGGAGAGGAACATTTTCTTTGGAGCCATGGGAAGGGTGGCTGGAGTGGGTATGGGAGTGGAGGAAGAGGATGTGGTTGTAGGAGAGTCAAGTGTGCTGTCTTTGGGTGCAGGTGCTTGGGCAGGAGGCTGACGTGAGGTGGATGGCTGTTGTTTGGGTGCCTGTCTGCGTTTGTGTGGTTGGGAAGCGGGGGTGACAGACACACTGGGAGAGGACACAGGGGACGTGTACATGGCAGTGGGGGTGGTGACTGCACGTGTGCGGACTGGTGTGGAGGGTGTGCTGGTGATGGGTGCAATGGCTGATGGTGGTGTGCTTGCAGGTGTGTGTGGAGACGTCACAGGGAGGGAGGAGGGAGACGAGGAGGTGGGGGACACAGAGGAGGTAGTGGCTGTTGGCATGTCTGCATCTGGATGTTGCTTGGGTGAATGCTTGTGTGTCCTGTGGTGCTTATGTCTGGATGAGCTGCCCTTGGGTGTTGAGGTGTGTGCAGGCTGGTCTGTAGGTGTGGATGGGATAGGCAGAGGAACAGGGGAGTGGGACTGGGTGGCGGGAGTCAGAAGAGGGAGGCTGGAGACAGGGACAATCGCTGCCGTCAGTGCTGAGGCCAGAGCGTTGAACGATCGTTGATGGGCAGCCTGACCCGAATGAAGGCCCTCCAGGTATGCATTGCTTTGATGCACCTCCCTCTCCACACCCTGGATGGCATTCAAAAGGGTAGACTGCCCAACAATGATGGTCCTCAGTAGGTCAATGACCTCCTCACTGAGGGCAGCAGGGGTGACTGGGGCAGGGCCTGAGGTGCCTGGGGCGAAGGAGATGGCCGGCTTCCTGGCCTTGCGGGCACGGGCCGAGGGCCGAGGGGCTGCTGGGAGGGCAGAGCTGGTGCGCTGGGTGGCGGCTGTACCTGTTTCTGCGGTGGGCACGGATGTTGCCACCACCGCAAGGGAGCTCCCTTCCGAGGACGTGTCGGTGTCGCTGCCGTCTCCACGGGTCCCCGTGGTGGAGCCCCCCTCGCCCTCCGTCTCACTGGTCATGTCGGAGTCCGTTGCATGGCCCTCCGGGGCCATGTGAGATGCAGCTCCCTCTTGCGCCGATGCCACTTCTCCTCCGCCTGATGATGCTAATGCACACATTCACAGAAAAACAAAGAAAATGGGGGGGGGTGGAAAACATAAAGACAAGTTGAGTGCATGCATTGGGGACACCGTTGGCAGAGAGGACAGACACAGAAGCCCCCTGCACTACGCTGCGCACTTGGGGTACACTACTCATTCACTGAGACATGCCCTACAAGCCTATGGGCGACAACTGCCCACACAGTATACACTGGTCCATGAATCGCGTTACTAGGCACCCTACAGAGGTGGGGGGCGGGGGCACAGGACCATACTTCACGGACGGGCCTATCCTACAGAAATCGCCTTGGCCTAGGGATACCCACGGCCCTCCTCCCCCACCCAGGCACCTCCAAAATAGCTGAATGTGCTGGTACTCACCCCCTTGTGTCTGCTGTGATGTCCTCAAGCGCCCATCTAAATCGGGGTAGGCCACCGCCAGGATCCGGGACATCAGGGGGGTCAAGGTACGACTGGCACCCCTCCTAGGTTGGGAGGCCATCCCCAGCAGAGCCTCCGCGATCTTCCTGCTACCGCAGCGGATGTCCTCCCACCTCTTGCGGCAGTGGGTGCCCCTTCTGGTGTGGATCCCCAGGGCCCGGACGTCCTTGGCGATGGCACGCCAAATGTCAATCTTCTGATGGGCGCTGACCTATGTGACATGTACAGGGGGGGGAAGAGAAACATCATCATTTTTCTGCATGCTCGATGTGAGTGGCCCACCCTCCCCAACCTTGCCATGTGGCACATGCTCTCATCTGTCGTGCCATGCATTCGTCATTCGCTGCCCTCCCCTCCATCGTACATCCTCCCCACTCAGGCCAGGCATTGGGCACTATGCATTGCCCCCCGTGTACTCACCTGTTGGTCTGGAGGCCCGTAGAGTAGCGCATACTGGGGGAGGACCCCGTCCACGAGCTTCTCCAACTCCTCGGAACTGAAGGCGGGGGCCCTTTCCCCAGTCGCAGCAGCCATTGTCACTTCCAGACCGAGGTCACAGCAGCACTTGCAGTATAGGTCCTCTCCTGTGGATGCTCAGGTCTCATGTGGTCAAGCAGAGAGAAAATGGCGGTTACGGCCGCGGCGGTGCATACCGCGACGGCCGGCGCTCCCCGCCATTGGCTCCTGAAACCCATAGGGTTCAATGTTGTCCAATGCGGCTTTGCGCCGCGGACTGCGACCGCCTACCGCCACGGTGTGCCATGCTTGCGCAATTACCTCACTTCACATTGTCACACTTCACAGGTCAGGCAGCCCCCATTTCAAGGGCCCACATGGCTTCATTCCTACTGCGTCACACATGGCTAGGCCTTGCGCCGACAATCATACTAGCCATTCAATCCCGAGAGATACGTGTACTGGGCATGCTGTGGGCACTTACCTGTGGGTTGCTTGACTCTGTGCTCCATGTTGTCCTTCCTAGGCATCGTCTGCTGGGACTTGCGAGGAGACGGAAGAATCTTCCCGTGTACAGACCGCTGGTGGACCTGTCGACAATGGAAGAAAGACACGTCATACTCACCTACAGACTCAACCGTGCCACTATACAGGAACTGTGTGCCCAGCTGGAGCCAGACCTGATGTCACCCATCCGCCAACCCACAGGGATTCCGCCTCTAGTGCAGGTGCTGTCAGTACTGCATTTTTTTGGCAAGTGGATCATTTCAAACTACCGTGGCCATTTCATCTGGGATGTCTCAGCCTATGTTTTCAAAGGTTTTGTCAAAGGTTTTGTCCCTGATGAAATACATGCGGAACTACATCATTTTCCCTGAGGTGGGTGACTTGCCTACAGGCAAGGGTGATTTCTATGCCCTTGGACACATTCCCAATATCATTGGTGCCATTGATGGTACCTATGTGGCTTTGGTTCCCCCAAAAGACGATGAGCAGGTGTACAGGAACCGTAAAAATTATCATTCGATGAATGTCCAGGTGGTCTGTTTGGCTGACCAGTACATCTCCCATTTAAATGCCAAGTTCCCTGGGTCAGTGCATGACGCGTACATCATGCGAAATAGCAGCATCCCTTATGTGATGGAACAGCTACAGAGACAGCGTGTGTGGCTAATTGGTGACTCTGGTTACCCACACCTGCCTTGGGGATTGACCCCAGTGAGGAATCCCAGGACCAGGGCAGAGGAACGGTGTAATGAGGCCCATGGGCGGACTGGGAGGGTGATTGAGCGGACCTTCGGCCTCCTGAAGGCCAGGTTTAGGTGCCTGCATATGACTGGTGGATCCCTAATGTACTCACCAAGGAAGGTGTGTCATATCATTGTGGCCTGCTGCATGCTTCACAACCTGGCTTTGCGACGCCAGGTGCCTTTCCTGCAGGAGGATGGTCCAGATGGTGGTGTTGTGGCTGCTGTGGAGCCTGCGGAGAGTGAAGAGGAGGAAGACCAAGAGGACGACACAGACAACAGGGACAGAGTGATACTGCAGTATTTCCAGTGACACACAGGTAATAATCTACTCCAGCATTGTATAATATCTGTAACTGTAGTGGCTCTCTACTGTCTGACCTTTCACCCCAATGTATGGTAACTTAGTTGTGTATATCACTTCCTATTTCAGTGATCTGATCCCCACGGAGTGCCCTCTGGTTTTTTTCCCCATGGACTACCGCTGTGTGACACTGGTATGTTGTCATCACAATGTAACTAGAAATGTTTTGTTGGTTATATCGAATACATTTCGTTTAAATAAATAGATAGCAGAATCCAGTTGGTTAATGTGCAATAATTGTGTTTATTGAAGTTTTAAAATAGGTGTATGGTTCAAACAGGGTGATGGTGGAGGCATGGCTATGGCAGTGTCCAGACTGTCGTTCCTACAGGTCCATTGTCCATATGCCTGTGGAAGGTGGAGCAGGGGCAGTTCAAGGTTGGACAGGGTAAACAAGTGGGACAGTGGGATGACATCCGGGGGTTTCCGTGCATGGCGGGGGTCTTGACATCCTACTCTGTCTTCTTCCTCGATCTCAGGCCTTTCTTGCGGGTGGTTCTTGTTCTGCAGGGGGTGGGGTCCGGGAGGGCCGTTGCTGTTGTGTCGGGCCTCCTGACCACTAGCGCCGGCGGAGGTGGTGGGCTGTTCTTCCTCCATGCTAGTGGCAGGGGCCCTTTGGGGGGCCACATGGTCCCGCAATGTGGTGACAATCTGGTTGAGTGCCACCACGATTGTACCCATTGCGGAACTGATGGTGCGCAGTTCTTCCCGGAACCCCATGTACTGGCCCTCCTGCATGGCATGGATCTCCTGGAACCTGGCCAGGACCATCGCCCTCGTCTCTTGGGAGTGGTGGTACGCTCCCATGATGGTGGTGAGGGCCTCTTGGACAGTGGGTTCCCTAGGCCTGTCCTCCCTCTGTCGCACAGCAGCCCTCCCAGTTCCTCTTTGTTCCTGGGCCTCTGTCCCCTGGACGGTGTGCCCACTACCAGTGCCCCCAGGTCCCTGTTGTTGTTGGGGTTGTGGGTTACCCTGGGTGCCCTGTACTGGTAGACACACCGCTGCTTGACCTGTCCTGGAGACAGAAGCATGGGCCCGCTGGGTGGGTGCTGTGCTGGTGTTTCCTGGGGGAGGTAGGTCTGCTGTGGTCTGGGGCTGACTGAGGGTAACCGACTGTCCAGAGGTCCCCGATGGTCCGGGCTGGCCATCAGGTTCTAGGTCGACAGAGCTGCTGTCATCACTGGGGGCCTGTTCTGGGGGTGGGATGGACAAATCTGGAACCTCCTGGCCGGTGTGTTGGCGTTCGGGCCCTGCAGGGGTAAAAGAATATGGTTATTGATTTTGTGTGTGCCGTGGCGTGCGATTTGTGGGTGCCCTTGTCTCCCAGTGCTGGCAGTCCCATGTGGGAGGAGTTGTGAGGGTGGTTTGTGGGGGGGGGATGGGTATGTGCAGTGGTCATGCTTAGGTGATGGGTGTCCATGGTTTGTGTTGGCATTCAGGGGTTTGGGTTGGGTTGGGTGGGTTGTGCTGGTGAGACATTAGCAGGGAGGATATGTGCTGAGGGGTTGGGGGTGAGGGTGGGGGTGTGGGTTGGCATGCTGGTGGTTGGGGGGGTGAAGTAGTTGAGATTCGACTTACCAGAGTCCATTCCTCCGCCTACTCCAGCGAGGCCCTCAGGATGCAGGATGTGCAAGACCTCTTGCTCCCATGCTGTGAATTTGGGTGGAGTGGGTGGGGGTCCGCCTCCAGTCTTCTGCACAGCGATGTTGTATCTTGACACCATCGACCGCACCTTCCCCCGTAGGTCGTTCCAGCGCTTTCGGATGTCTTCCCGATTTCTGGGATGCTGTCCCACAGCGTTGACCCTGTCGACGATCCTTTGCCATAGCTCCGCCTTCCTGGCTATTGTGGTGTGCTGCACCTGTGTGCCGAAGAGCTGGGGGCTCTACCCTGATTATTTCCTCCACCATGACCCTGAGTTCTTGGTCCGAGAACCTGGGGTGTCTTTGGTGTGCCATGGGGTGGTGTGGATGAGGTGTGGGGTGGTGTTTGTGGTGATGAGTGTAGTGGTGTGTGGTGTTTTTTGCGTAGATGTGGTGTGGGTGATGATGTTGGGTTCCTGTGTGTGTTGTGGTTTGCGTTCCCTGTGCTCTCTCTCTGTGTATTGCGCTGTGTCTCTGAATTTCGCTTTGTGGGGGTTTGTGGGTGATGTGGGTGTGTGTTTTATATGGTGATGGGTGTGTGGGAGTGGTGTTTGTATGTGTATCAGGTGTGTGTATTTGGAATTGTCCAATGTGGCTGCGTTTTGTAAAGGTGTGGGTATTTTGAGCGCGGCGGTGTGTACCGCCAATGGAATACCGCGGTTGAAAGACCGCTGCGTGGATTCGTGGGTCGTAATGGCATGGGCGTGTTTGTGTTGGCGTGACGGTGGAGGTTTGGTCATCTCCAGGTTATCGCTGACCGCTGATGAGGCGGGCTTCAGTGGATGTCGGGTTTTTGGCGGTTTGGCTGTTGTGGGTCAGAATGACCGTGGCGGTTTACCGCGGCATCGGCGGGATGATGGCGGTCTTCTGACCGGCGGTTTGTGCCTTTTACCGCCAGGGTCAGAATGACCCCCATAGTGTTCCATGCAAGGGTTACACATTCACAGGCAGGGAGTCATATCTTGGGAGTCTTGTGCTGCACAATAGGCAGCAGCATGTGAACAAGGTGATTACTAGCTGCATGCAGGCCTACATGTGACTTGGAAGTGCTCCAGTGTCAGTATATTGGCACAGGGTCATACTCTCATTCTCACAACACAGTGATGCATCAGTTTTCCACACAAAATTGTGTATCCCTGTATTGTAATGTGCATGTAGGGGATGTGGGTGGGGGAACAACATATATGAAGGTAGATGTGATGGTCACAGTGTAGATGACAGTCATCTCATTCAACCATGCATGTGTCCCAAACAACCCTGACACCTTATGATGAGCAACTGCATACCATCCTGCCAATTACATCAACAAGTCACTGGTCTTGTGTGCTTTGAAGTTGACTCAGATGATAAAGATTAGTCGACCTGGCCCATGTGAAGTAGTCGCTGCCTTTGCATTGTGACACATTGCACTACATCAATGCACAGATCACTTTATTTGGTCCAACTCTTGTTGTGCTTTGCTGTGGTGTAAAAGACATGATGGATAGTCAGCATTGCCATTACATTCATCAGGGACATTATATTTTCTGAACTGTGATTTGGACTGCATGTGCAAATCGAGGAAGAGTGTTAGATTATTATCTGTACATGCATCACACAATGATGACACTGATAGTTGCCTGTCTCATTTTTACAGCTGCCAACATGGATGTTGCGGAAATCAGGGCTTTCCAGAAGTGGGCAGTGCAATACCGACACATCTTGGATGTTGAGTCTGGGTAATAAAAGATGGCACGACACGATCAAAGAGAGCGAGCCACAGGGGAATGGCAGGCTTTCAGCCAAGGGGGACCGGCAACAAAGGTTGTAGTCACTACCACAACTACACAGAGTACCACAGCCACCACCGTCACATCTGCCCAACCTGCTGCACCATCAACCTCTGCACCACAGAACACCACACCTGCTACACCATCAACCTCTGCACCACAGACCACCACGCTTGCTGCAATGAACATGTCCACAATAGGGGAGCTCCAGAGAGAAATGAAGAAGGTCCTAAAAAAGCTGGACAGCATTCAGAAGGATGTGGACAAAAACACAAGGAGACTGAAGGCAATCAAAAAGACACTGAGGAGGGCCAACCTGTGAACTCTCCCATCCTCTCATCCCTAGTTTAGTCCCCTGCCTCCTCATTCCTCATCCTGTTTTGTAGTGGGTTTAGGGGGTTTAGTGATAGGTTAGAGTAGGGTAGTAGTTTAAATAGGATAAGTAGGTTTGCGGGTGGTTTTTCATATTATTATATGTTAGTTTGTGGGTGGGTGGAGGTTAATGTTGGGGCTTTTGATAATAAAAAATATATCTTAAATTTTTAAAAAATATATAGCTATATTTATGTTTAGTATTAGGTAGTATGGGGCATATTTATACTCCGTTTGCGCCGAATTTTTTCGACGCAAATTCGACGCAAAACTAACTCCATATTTATACTTTGGCGTTAGACGCGTCTAGCGCCAAAGTTCATGGAGTTAGCGTCATTTTTTTTGCGTGAACACCTTCCTTGCGTTAATGATATGCAAGGTAGGCGTTCCCGTCTTAAAAAATGACTCCGATGCATATGCGTCGTATTTATACTCCCAAGCAAAAATGACGCCCGGGAGTGGGCGGGACTAAAAAACCCGCATTTGCGCCGGATTTTAGCGCCTGGGTCAGGGCAGACGTTAAGGGACCTGTGGGCTCAGAATGAGCCCACAGGTGCCCTCCCAAGCCCCCAGGGACACCCCCTGCCACCCTTGCCCACTCCAGGAGGACACCCAAGGATGGAGGGACCCACCCCAGGGAAGAAAAGGTAAGTTGTGGTAAGTATTTTTTGTTTATTTTTTTTTTGGCATAGGGGGGCCTGATTTGTGCCCCCCTACATGCCACTATGCCCAATGACCATGCCCAGGGGACAGAAGTCCCCTGGGCATGGCCATTGGGCAAGGGGGCATGACTCCTGTCTTTGCTAAGACAGGAGTCATGTTAATGGCGTCTGGGCGCCCAAAAAAAATGGCGCAAATCGGGTTAAGACGATTTTTTTGCCTCAGCCTGACTTGCCCCATTTTTGGACGCCCAAACGCCATTTTTCCCTACGCCGGCGCTGCCTGGTGTACGTGTTTTTTTTTCACGCACACCAGGCAGCGCCGGTCGGCTAACGCCGGCTAACGCCATTCAATAAATACGGCGCCCGCATTGCGCTTCAGAATGGCGTTAGCCGGCGCTAATTTTTTTGGCGCAAAACTGCGTTAGCGCAGTTTTGCGTCAAAAAGTATAAATATGGGCCTATATGTTTAAGTTAGTATATGTTGTCCTGCGTGTGCCTCTTCATATAAGGGGGTGGGGGGCAAATGTTTCAAGTGTGGTAAGTAAGCTTAGCATAGGGTAGGTAGGGCCATTTCTGGGTAATGTATAGTTAGTATAGATTAAGTTAGTATAGGTGTGTTACATAGTTTTAAGTTCTGTTCCGTACATAGTTAATACAAATGTAGGTACTCCCTTACTGCATGTGCCATACGCTTGGGGCTCAGGGTCTTTGCATGAGTGTACAGTGCCAATTGTCTGTTGGACTGTGAATTGCGCCCAGCATCCACATCCCTCTGTTAATTCCCACTTCCAACTGAGCTGTCACATTGGCAGCTACAACAAATCTAAATATCAGTGTATCTGCCGTCCATTGTACACACCACTCAACATGACTATGGTTCACATGTATTGGACAGGTAGGTGTGATTTTTAAGCTGTAATTGTTTTCATCCTGTGTCGTGATGTTGGGCACTGTGGGACATCTGCCTGCAGCCTCAAGTTCCTGTCAACACTTGTAAACTGAGTAGTGCCAATTTCAGATGAGGTCAAGTACACAAACTTCACGCTATTGTGTTTTGTTTGTACTCCCAGCTGACGTTATTGGCCGAGCACTCCTACACAGCCATTCCTGCTGTATGTTGTGGGTGAGGCATGTATGTTTTAAAGCAAATGTCACAGTGACTTGCTTGTAGGTGATATGGCCAGCATTGACGTTCATCTTGTAAATGCCTTGTGCGTAGATATCTGCCCACATTATTTCTGCTCTCTGGTATTGACACTCTGTGACCATAGACATGTTACACGCATCACAAATCTCCAGCAAGGTAGATGTGCCACATTACACAGAGACAAAGTGGGTGTTGTTTATTTAAAAGTGCTGTAGTGCAATGTTTACATAGTCCAGGTCTGTGGCCCCTGTTCGTGAAAAGCATTCTACTGTGACACAACACAAGTGCAAGGTTGAGGGACATGTCATTGGACATGCTGAGGTGAAGTGTCGTTCAGTGCAGGGGAACATGAATTGCCAATTGGGTAGTGAGAGACAATTGCAGTCCATAGTGGAAAGGTTAACAGTGTGTAAGTGGAGAATGCATGTCACCAACTGTAGGAACACTGGCATGTTGTCAAGCACAGGACAAAGGGAAATCACTGCCCATGTGGCATGAGCTGGTGCTACCGGGTACTCCTACGGGTGAAGAAGATCTGTTCCACATCTTCATCCTCTGATGTGTGTGTCGTCTCCTCTGCCCTTGATGGTGGTGGTGATGGGTCTGAGGGGGCCACACACACTTCAGTGATTGGAGAAGTGGACACCAAATTCCCGGCAGCTGCCATCTGTTGAACTACATATGGCATCACTGCAGCAAGGAAGAGCTGCTGATTATTGAGTATGGCAGCAACATTCCTGGGGTAGGCAGCCATGTCTGCCCTGAGGGAGGTCAGTTCCCGGTGCATTTAGTCCTGCTTGTTGTCATGCATGCAGCAGCAAGATTGAGAGGACAGGTGTTGTGGCAACTCTCTCATGGCAGTGGTTAGGTCCCTCACACACTGCTGGATTCCAACAGTAGGGATTGTGTGACTTGTCTGGTTGCTGTCTGTTCTGTGGACATCATCATGCACATGCACATCCCCTCAAGGCTGGCTGCCATAGTTTGCATCCCCACCAGCACCTCTTTGGCCAGCTTCCACTGTACTCCCACTACTGTCCTCTCAAAGGTGGTCCCTGTGTCATCAGAGTCCTCAGCTGTGTTTGAGCTGGCAGGTCGTACTATTGGGGTGGTGGTGGGTGAGTCCTCTGGGATGGCTGCTACATGAATGCTCCTCCTTGAGACTGGAGGTGGTGTCTGGAGGGTTCCCAGGACATCTTGGAGGGTTACCTGGCTGATTGTTGTCAGCTGGTCATCCAGGTCATCAGGGTAGTCCAGGACAGGCAGATCCACAGGAGAACCATTGTCCTGTGCAATGAGATATTGTACAATTAGTGTGTCTGTGTTGTGTCAGTTGTAATGTGATGTCACTGACTTCTTATTGGTGGTACATTGTCATGTTGGTTCCCATGCATTGTTCCTGTCATTGATGTTTGCAGTATCTCAGCTCAATGCTCCACCTGCATGTCACATGCAGTGTGGGCAGTTTGGGCAATTGTCTGCGTCACATCTTCTAGGTGTGGGCTCTGACCAAATTGTGGCTTGCCACCTTCTTGTCCTCATCAACCCTTCCTCTGCTTCCATTTGCAAGGTGAGGCCTTGCAATGAATGTTGGTGTGCTGATGCCACAGCACTCCACATAACAATATGACCCTGTCCCAGTCTATCATTTTTCACATACACCTATGCGGTGCTGAGACCTAGCACCAAACCATGCATGGCATTTCCATGAGACAATGCACGTGTTACCATTGGTAGTTTCTCATGTTGATGTTTGCGTATGTGTGCTACATTGCATTGCACGGATGGACCTGGCAAAGTTCTATTTCCTCTTGTGACTGTGCAGGTGTGTTTGTCTTCCTGCACACATATGTCCTCCCCCTCAATGCAGTTGTCTTAGCACTATGATACCTGAGATGTTGCATGGTGGCATTGCAGCTATTGTGACACAGGCACAGGGGGAAACCTAGGGATGGGCAGCATAGGTATGAGATTCATGCTGTGTCCATCATTATGTATGTGACAGTGCCTGATGGTTATTGAGTTCAATGGACATGACCAGTTGACAGGAGTTGCACTTGGATTGGGAATGATGGGGATTGATCATATAGTCATGCTGAACCCTCATTTCGAGTGTGTTTATTCCATGGCCACCTAAATGGCATTTCCTAATTGACCAAAGCACACAGCACAGGTAGTTGTGGCAAATGTTGTCAATGGGGAATGACGATTAAGCCAATAGCCTGAGACTTGAGCATTGTCCTCTAGTTTACATTCTGACTATACCAGCTGTCCTGTGACACCAGACCAGTTTTACGTTCTACCCTATCCTCCTGGTCTGCTTCAGCATTTCCAGCAGCCTTGGCATGGCGGTGTATCCCCATGCAAAGGTTGTTGGTGTTGTGTAGTGCTGTGCCCCTGGATGCCCCTGCAGAGCCCATGCACTTGGCATGGGCAGTGCAGGAAATCCCGTGCTGTGCCTCTTTGCCCTTTCCACTGCCTCATTTGCAGGGCTGACATGCATTGTGTAGTAGGTATGTGCCTCCCCCTTCTTGCACTTGACATTTTGGCATTTTGTTCCCCCCTGCAACTTACCCTGCAGATGTGTTGTTTCCTGGTAGTCTGCGCTGTCCTGTCCTGCGATACCAGTGACGATTTCCTCCGGGATGACGGCTGCAACCATCTCCTCCATCTCATCCAAGTCCTCTTGCGGTGCTGGACTCCCACTTCCGGTCTGCAGTGCTGCCTTCCTGTTCCTTGCATTTTTTCCTTTGTCCTCTGCTTGCAGTCATGCCAGCGTTTCTTGCACTCAGTGACAGTTATCCTGACCTCTGCTACACTGTTATTCTTGTCCACAATCTGTTGCCAAATTGCCTCTCTCCTTCCAATTGGCAATTTAGAGGTGATGAAGAGTTGATGCTGGTGCTCCGTCACCTCCCTCACCAGTATTTCATGCTCCTCTGTGCTGGACCGACACTTCCTCTTCTTCTTCTTCTTGTCTCTCCCCTGGTTCTTGTCTGTGTCCTCCTGGCTAGTTCCTGGTTGTCTGGAGTCTCCCTGGGGTCTCTCCTACCTTCTGGGATCCATTTTGGGGCTCTTTTGCACTGTTTGCTCTATTTGCTCTATTTGCGTTGCCTTTTGATGCTATTGCAGGTAAAAATGGCGCATATCCATGTTGCGACGTTTTTACATGTCGTAAACTGGATTAGAGTCATTTTTCCTACGTTAACGTCATTTTTCTTTACGACAAGGCTCAATGGTTAGTGTCAGGAAAAATTGCTCTAGCCTCTTCTTAGCGCCAACCAGCGTTAAAATATAAATATGACACATGGGTGGTGTTAAGAAATGGCTCTAGACAGCGCTAAACTTTTTGTCACAAAACTGCTTTAGCGCAGTTTTGCGTCAACAAGTATAAATCTGGCCCTAAGGGTTCCCGTGCAAAAAATGACTCTGTGGCCTTAGCACCATATTTATCCCCCAGTGCTAAAATCACGCATTATTTAACGCCTTGGTCAGGGCAGGCATCAGGGGACCTGTGGGCCTATTTCCATGCTGGAACACCATGGAATAAGCCCACAGGTGGCCTCCCCATGCCCCAGGAATGCCCCACCCACACCAGAGGGACAGCAGAGGATGGGGGACCCCATACCAGGTAAGCATAAGTAAGTAAAGGTAAGTATTTGTTTTTTAAAGTGTCATTGGGGGACCTGAAATGGGCCCCCTACATGGCACTGGGTGCAATGGCCATGGCCAGGGTCCCCTGTGCTGGCCATTGGGGTGATGGGCATGACTCCTATCTTTTCTAAGACAGGATTCATGTGGTATGGATGGTTTTGTGTCAGAAAATGACTCTAGGCAGGTTAGATTTTTTTTTTACTCTAACCTGCCTAACTTCATTTTTTGGTGCAAAACCCCCTTCTTTCATACTGCCAGCTCCACCCAACTAACGTCATTTTTTATGCTAGCCTACCCTTTGCACCTGCTTTAACCATTCCATAAATATGGTGCCCAGCTGGTGCACAGAAATGGTGCAAGCCGGTGCTAAACTTTTTGGTGCAAAACTGCATTAGTGCAGTTTTGCACCAAAAAGTATAAATCAGGGCCTTAGTAACACCACCACCTTTTAAAAAAAAATCACTTTTCTTTCTTTTAAATATATTGCTTGTTTGGCCTTGGACAGGTTCACTGTGTTTGTCCTCGGCAATGGGAGGAGAGTTATAATCTAGGTGGTGCCATCTCCTCTATATAGATTCAAGTAATGGTTTAGGTAATTTCTAATTGAATTTAAAGGAGCAAGATGCAAGGATGTTGAAACCCTCTAGCGTGCCTTGTGTACAAGTAAACCATCTGACTTAATTCCCAGGAAATGAACAAATGCCTCTTATCTACTTTCAGCAGCTGGGGACCTATAACGTTTGGCAGACACTTTGTACTGGAAAGGTGCAAAGTGGCTGCCAAGTATGTTTGTCTGTTATAAGTAAACCCACGGCTTTTCGGTGATAGCGGGTTCCCAGGATGATAGTCGCCAGTATCCCAGCATTGCTACTTCTCTTTGTCACATTGTGTTCCATACCCTGTTTCCATGACCACCCTCCACATCTGCTTAGTCACAATGACTTTGTGTAGGCTTACCCTCGTTTGAGTCATGGGCCAGTCATCTAAACAACCTGGTCAATCGATCCTCCAACTAATAAGCATTCATACACAGTGAGTTAATCGCCACAACCAGCCTTCCTCCATCTGTAGTGTTGCAGGTAGTGGTGAATTTAATATCAGGTTTGTTCTTCTGGATACTCGCTTCCCTTAATGAAATATTTGTAAAGAACAATATATTTCAGGTGCATCAAACAAATTGTTCATTGTTAGATGATGAGTGACACATTTGAAAAGGCTCAAATGGCCTATTTAGCCTCATTTCTGCCTACTTGTAAACCGTAGTGATGCCAGTGGCATTTGTCCTTATTCCGTAGAAAATACTTGTTTCCTATTCTAATACTCACATTTAAACTCTGATATGGATTTAAAAGTGTTCTACTTTGCTCTTGTAAATGGTATTTCCATTTCAAATAAGGTTTCAGCACTCCTGAGATTCATGTCTGTTTTAAAGTATGTATTAATTGACGACGTTCTCTTACAGCCCCAAATTAGTATTTCTCTCTTTGTAGTAAAAGGATGAAAGCAAATCGAATATCTTCGCCTCCCCCTGCCGTACCAACAGAGTCATCAAATCTCACACACAAGTACTTACTTGATTCTATAAGTAGACTGTTGAGTTTTAACACATCTTTGTAAAAAAAAAAGCACACCCAAAAAGCGCTCTCGAAATGTCCTTGACTGACAAACACAGCACTTACAGAAGGACTAGGAAACACTAGTAATAGTAAGTTTAGGGGATTACCAGAAACTGTATTACTTCCCTTCCCTCCCTCGCCTTCCTTAATGACCAATGAGGCCCCTTTGCCTCACCTAGACCCCTCCCCTCTCTATTTAAAAGGACACCCACCCGGCCCACTCCTGTTTTTCTTTGTCTACACACCATTTTAGACTTATCTTTTCTCTCCTCCTTGGCGTGGCTGACAGGGGCATCGTCTTCTTCCTCGGTGCTGGTCGCGGTGCTTCTGGTGCTGTTTTCCCTTGCTGGGCTATGGCAATGTTGAGGTGTGCATGGCTGCCTCATTGTTGTTCCCTGCAGTGTCGTCTGACGTGGTCAGCTGGCTCTGCTGTGGCTGGGGCTGTGCTTCCGGGTCGAAGTATCGCAGAGTACATTAAACGCCCAGCAGCATGATTTCTACCTTTCTGTACGTTAAGACGGGCGTTTGGGCCCACATTTTTCATATTTTTCATGGGTTTTCCTGCATGGGGGGCCTATTATGGATTATTTTTTGATTGATGGTCTATGAAGGTGTTTTAGCCCTTTTTAAGTTGAGAAAGGTGGAGTTGGGCATTTCTTATGTTCCATCATGTCGGGGCAGATGGGTGCGAAATGCAGGTGGTTTATTTCTTCCTCTTCCTCTTCTGAGGAATGGGGGGTTCCTGTGCCATTGCAGTCTACTAGAGTGGTCAGAAGTGATGTGGCTGGTGCTGCTCCTCTTATGTCTCAAGAGGAGGTTCAAGATATGATTGAGGTGGCAGTTTCAAGAGCTCTCCAGGCTGGGGCTGTCCGGTCGAGTCGTCCCTCTTCTGCTACTACCTCCGTGGAGGCTGCTGGTTCCTCTTCTTCAGAGGAGGATGGTCCTTCTACTTCTTCTGGGGGCAAATATGTGTCTCTTGAGGAGATGTGGAGTATTTTGGCTCACGTACGGGACAATCTGGGTTTTCCTACTTTTCAGCCTGCAGGGGATGATTCTACCTTATTTCCTCAATATGTTACTCCTTCTCGGTTTGCTATGCCTTTCCTGGGGCCTGTAAAGGACATGGTTTTCCAGGAATGGAAGGAGGTGTACAAAGTCCAGGTTCTGCGTTTTCGCCAGAAATTGTATTTGCTGGAAGGAAAGGATGCTCTACCTCCTTCTGTGTGTTTAGATTCCATGCTGGCTACTTTGATTGGTAAAACAGCTGTCAATCCTGAAGACTGTACTCTTTCTGATGCACTGACCAGAAGGTGGACTCTGGTATGAAGAGGGCTTTTTCTGCTGGAAATTTGACTCTTCGAGCTGGTATTTTTTCGGCTTATTCTGCACAGTCCTTGGTTCAGGACTTTGACAAACTTGCTGTGGCTGTGTAGGATGGGTCAGAATGTTCTGAATTACTTTCTGTTATGGGACAACAGGCCAGTTTATTAGCTGATTTTTCTTCAGATATTATCCGCTCTTTGGCTATGGCTTCTGGGGCAGTGATTGGACCTTGCAGGTCTCTTTGGTTGCAGCAATGGAAGGCTGATCCTGGGGAGAAGGCGGCTCTCCTGAAACTTCCTTTTGAGGGTCAGCCTCTGTTTGGGGATCAATTGCCTGCAATGATTTCTAAAACCATTAAGGACTGCAAGCATGCATTGCCTTATAAAGAAAGTTCTGCATCGGGCAAGGGGTGGAAGCCGCACTCCAGGTCCTCACCCAAGTTTGTTCCTAGGTCCCCTTCTTCCAGGAAGCGTAGGTTTCAGCCTAGGTTTTCTCCTAAGAGGTCAGTTCCCTCTGCGCAGGGGGCTCCCAAGAAGGGTTCCTGACAATCAAGGGGTTGGAGAGTGGCCAGTGGGAGGAAGACTGAGGCATTTTCTGTCTGAATGGAGAAAGGATGTCAAAGATCAGCGGGTCCTGAACATTGTAGAGAATGGATACTCCATAGAGTTCGATCATGTTCCTCCAGACACTGGGGTTCGTCCGACTCCTTTACCTGTGGAAGAAGGCAGACGAGAAGCTTTGGTGGAAGGAGTCCAGACTTTGCTGTTCAAAGGAGCCATTTGCAGGGTACCGGTGGTGAAATGGGGAGAGGGGGCTTATTCTGTTCTGTTCCCGGTTCCAAAACTGATAGGGGGTTTTCGTCCTGTCTCAAATCTCAAATGGGTGAATTCTTGGATCAAGACTGTGCACTTCTGGATGTTGTCCATTCAGGATATTCTTCCTCTGATTTTTCAGGGGATTTTTTGGGGCCTCTGGATCTTCCGGATGCTTACCTCCACGTGCCTTTCGCAGTTTCTTCTCAAAGGTTTTTGCGCTTGGCATTAGGCCCAGACCATTTTCAGTTTTGTGTTCTTCCCTTTGGCCTGAAGTCTGCTCCCAGGGTATTCATGAAGGTGCTGGCTCCTCTCATGGCGCTTCTGCATGCGGAAGGGGTGTGTGTGCATCCTTACCTGGACGATCTGTTGATCCAGGCTCGAGACGCAAATCTCATGAGGTTCCATGTGGAAAGGGGCTTGGGGGTCCTACAGGGTCACGATTTCATGATCAATTGGGGGAAATCAGATTTGGTGCTTTCCCAGGACCTGGTGTTTATCGGGGCTTCCTTTCTGACTCTGAGGGTGTTGGTGACTGTGTCAGAAAGGAGGTGGAAGGGTCTTCAGGATCAGGTGAATGCTGTGCTGTCTCAGGTGGCTCCCAGGGCGCTTCAGTGGTTACGGCTACAGGGTCACTTGGCTTCAGTGATATTCTTGGTTCCTTGGGCAAGGTTTTATCTTCTTTGTCTGGTAAACTGGTTGCTTTCCTGGTGGTCTCCCGTGGTCTCCGGATCCTTGCAATCTTTGGACCCGCATTCCTGTGTCGGATTACATTCGCCGGGAGTTGGGTTGGTGGATGGTGCCGGCTCCTCTACAGATTGGGGTTCCTTTGGCTCCTTCTATGCCTATGATGCTGACTCTCTCGGGGTGTGGGGCGTGGCTGGGGTGAGAGCAGGTTCAGGGGTTTTGGTCTCTGAGAGAATTGGAGAATTGAATTGGAGGGAGTTGACTAACTCTGGTGCATTTTCAAGCGCTTTGCAAGGGGAGGCGGTGTTGGTCCAGACAGACAACTTGGTGACCAAGTCTTAGATCAACAGGCAAGGGGGGACCAGGTCCCGCTCTCTGAATTGGGTTGCTGGGGCCATTTTTTTGTGGGGTCAGCATTCGGTTCTGTCTGTTCGGTCCACCTACATTCAGGGGGCGGACAATGTTCTGGCACATCAATTGAGCGGGGTCATTCCTTCCTCCCGGGATTTCTCCCTTTGGGTGTCTCTATTCCTTTGTCTGGTGCGGAAATGGGGTCGTCCGGTTGTGGACTTGTTTGCATCCCCGGAGAATACAAAGGTGGGGAAGTTCTGCTCCCAGTCTAGGTGTCCTCAGGCGTGGGCAGTGGACGGTCTGACCTGTCAGTGACCGCAGGGTCTTCTTTATGCGTTTTCCCCTTTTTAGTTGATCCGATCCTTTCTTATCTGGGTCCGGCAGGTGGGGGCTCGGGTGATTTTGATCGCTCCCGTTGGCCTCGTGCAAATTGGTTTCCTTTTGTTAAAGTAGGCCTCAGCAAGGCCTACTAGTGCAAGGGGTTCGCCCTTCTCTGCACAAAGTCCTCAGACCATATAGGAAGAAGTTGGCACAGAAACTGAAATAAAAGACAAAGTTTATTAAACCTCAAGAGGTGGTACTACAGTTCAAACAGCACCTTTCGGCAATGTTTGAAGTAGCACACTGAACTAAGAGAGCATGGTCCTTTTATACCCACGCAGGGGCTAAAAAGAAGGTGGTACAATTATAGAAGCAAGACTTATATACATATAAGGTAATATGGAAATGCATAGTCAACAGGTAGGAGGGGCTAACAGTTTTCAAGGACTAGTAGACACATTACTGTCTGTTACTAAATACTAACAGGTAAGTGAAGCTAATGCAATATCCTCTTTAACAAGACAAACTCCTTCCATCACAGGATGATTATCATTCAAAATAACACGCACCCCTTCAGGAGAGCATCGTATTGTAGCCCTGAAATACTTGAGCATATCAAGACCCACAATATTGTCTGGTGTATTTGGAGAAAGCAAAAATGGACATGGAGCAGTAAATTTATCAACATGGAATGCAAGTGGTTGTGACAATGGGCTAGGGGAAAGTGTTCCATCGAAACCTATCGATGTAATGGTTAAGCCAGACAGGGGAGCCCTTGGAATCAATTGTTTAGACAAGGCGCTACGAGTTGCTCCTGTATCAACCAGAAACTGATCAGTAGAACCCAAAACATGTGCTGTAACATAGGCACCCCTCTGATCTACTGGAACTTCAACTGATTCCTTACCCCATCCTAGGCAATCCTATGCATAAGCAGATTCTTGGAAATCAGGCTGCACATAGTTAGACATCTGGTATTGGTTCCGTCTATCAAAAGTATTAAACCCATCCTGCCTTCGTACATTAGCATCAAACCTAGCATGATCATTCGTGCTTCTTCTAGGCCCTGAATATCCTGAGCGATTTCTCATTTGTCCCCTACCACGTGAACACTGCTGAACACGTAGTGCTGGACAATCGGCAGCCCAATGCCCAAATTTCTTACAATACGCACACTGATCACCAGACAAATGCGAACGAGTGTAAGTAGAACCATAAGATCCACGTCCACCTCTATCACTACCTCTAAAAGGCGGACCATAAGCTTGAGCCAACATAACCTTCGTCTTTAATTCCTTAATCTTTTTATCCTCGCTACCTTTTGCTTCTAATTCCTGACGTTCATAATACCGAGCCATAGTCAAAAGAGAAACCGGAATAGAGGTAGTCCATGAACTTTCACTAGCTTTTAGACGACTAACTATTCCTGGCAACAGATTGGCGACATATTTATCGAAACACAAATGTCTGCCCCTATCATCTGACAATAACTGGCCGCTAAAATCATGAAATGCTTCTTCAAAGCATGTAAAGAAATCAGAGACCGAGTCATCTGCCTTTTGCTTACAAGAAGCTAAAACAGTCCAATCTATCTTTTTAGGGGGAATAATCGTTTTTAACTTAACTAATATGGCTGCCGGAAGATCTAGAAACAACTGATACAGCTTTTTCGCAGGTTCCCTATCACTGTCCATCTGTTCTAAATCTTTCCATGACGCCCCCAAAACTACACGATCATCAACTTTACGAACAGTTCTCCACATATCTGGCGGTAAAATCAATCTGAAAAAAAAATCAATGTCAGCCACAGTCATAGTACAAGAACTAATTGCTCCCTCAACTTCCTCATAAAAGGCGGCTGGATTTTTCCGCTGGTCAGGTAATGCTGTTTTAAGTGCCATTACATCTGCCCTATTCCAAGGAGTATACACCCAATTATAAATAAAATAACCATTTGCATCAACAGAAGTTTTATCATCACTTGTACCCGATCCTTTAGGAGGAACATACAAAGGCGCGGCCTCCCGCATTGGTTTCGTATGAACTATCATAGTCTTATCTGTTCCGAAGATGGAAGCTTGCACCCCGCCGGTCGGAGATGTCCGTGCAACTACGTCCATGGCCCTTTTCTCCTCTCACAAATGGTCTGCTGCAACACATAATTTCACCAAACGCCTGATTGCATCAGCCACCTGGGAGAAAACAAAAAGACCATCACGCATTTGCTTACGATCAGCTGCTACATCATCGGGCTCTAACTCATCAGAATATTTCTGAAATAGTTCAATAACTTCTGTGCCAAATGCCTCAGTAAAATATAGCTGCTCCTTTTCCGTCCACCCTTTCATATTGTCTAAAAGTTCAGAAGCAGAGACAACGCTATGAATTGTTTTACGAGCAATAGATCTAAGCTCAGATGCACGGTCAGCAGGCAACATAGAGTGACTGTCTCGTATCTTCTGTTGCTCCGTACCAGGGACCTCAGCTAACTCATGAGGGGCAGAAGGAACGACATACGGAGGTGGAGGGCGATCTAGTAACAAAAAATCATTGTGCAGTTTATTAAGGATGGGATAGAGAGGTTGCCGAACAGTGTATTGGCCAGTTACCAGTAATTTACGTTCTTTCTCTTCTATCTCCTTTAAATCGTTTATTTCTTTCTTTCTCATTACCAATGCTTTCACATATACATTCTTCCGCTGCTCTTTTTCAAGCAAGGCTTGCTCACGCTTCATTCGTCCACGCACTTCCTTCTCCCACATTCGTACACAGTCAAACACATCTTGCCTAGACCTTTGCTTACACACACATTGTTCCACATACTCAATCTTTTGCAAATCAAATGACCCATGCATAGGCCAACGTAACTCAGGATCCGCACGTGTGTATTTATTCCATAATGCGATTCTTCCAGTCTCAAATTGGTACCATTACAAAAGCAACACATCCTACGAAGTGCACTAAAAACAGGCATGCCAAAAATAGTGCAGAATATGCAGTATTATAATCAAAGTAGCACTTAAGGTACCTCTAGTATGATGTGCCGTTCAAATCAAAATTAAATTGGAGAAAATTCTCCTCATTACCTGCCTATATAAATTGCAATTTATATATCAATTCAAAGGACACAAATTGACTAGTCACCCAAAATACGAGAGCCACAGTAAGCGGTGCTAAACTTCATTACCAAACAAAGGCATCAAAACCCACAGCAAGTGCCGTAAAACGGCTCTTACCAATCACAGGGCGTCCAGGTTCCACCTGCCAAGTTCTAAAATCGACCAAATGGTCACTGCACGACGAATGAACAAAAAGGATCTCAGTCGAGGACCGGCGCCACCTGGATGGTCAAATCAGAAAGAAGGGAAAAACGCCGTGTTTGCCAAGACTCGGGTCTCCTCAGGCACTGATCGTCCACAGCGAGATCCCAATCCTTCATCGCGACCAATCCGTCGGGCGTCCGAGTCGCCGATGAGTCCCTGTTCGGGCACCAATTTGTTGAAGTAAGCCTCAGCAAGGCCTACTAGTGCAAGGGGTTCGCCCTTCTCTGAACAAAGTCCTTAGACCATATAGGAAGAAGTTGGCACAGAAACTGAAATAAAAGACAAAGGGGGTCATTCTGACCCTGGCAGTAAAATCCGCCAGGGCCAACGACCTCGGGAGCACCGCCAACAGGCTGGCGGTGCTCCCATGGGCATTCTGACCACGGCGGTACAGCCGCGGTCAGAAACGGAAAACCGGCGGTGTACCGCCGGTTTCCCGCTGCCCTGGGGAATCCTCTGCGCCGCCATGGGGATTCCGACCCCCATACTGCCATCCTGTTCCTGGCGGTTTTGGCTGCCAGGAACAGAATGGCGGTATGGGGTGTCGTGGGGCCCCCGTAACAGGGCCCCACAAAGATTTTAAGTGTCTGCCATGCAGACAATGAAAATCGCGACGGGTGCAACTGCACCCGTCGCACCCCTTCCACTCCGCCGGCTCCATTCGGAGCCGGCATCCTCATGGAAGGGTGTTTCCCGCTGGGCTGGCGGTATTCTGGCGGTCCCAGCCAGGCCGGCGGCTTCCGCCACCGGCCGGGGTCAGAATGACCCCCAAAGTTTATTAAAACTCAAGAGGTGGGACTACAGTTCAAACAGCACCCTTCTGCAATGTTTGAAGTAGCACACTGAACTAAGAGAGCATGGTCCTTTTATACCGATGCAGGGGCTAAAAAGAAGGTGGTACAATTATGGAAGCAAGACTTATATACATGTAAGGTCATATGGAAATGCACAGTCAACAGGTAGGAGGGGCTAACAGTTTTCAAGGACTAGTAGACACATTACTGTCTGTTACTAATTACTATCAGCTGCAGATCTTACTGAGCATGTGCGAAAGTGGGAGATTCTAAATATAACTTGTCACTAGACAGATTTTCAAGAGTAGTTAACAGGAAGGTAGGACAGAGCACATGGCAGCATGTGGCAGAGATAATGGCTGCCATGAATACAAATGGATTCCGCGAAATGTTCACAATAGTTGCTAAATACAAGATGTCTTCTGCTAATGCTTAATCTAATCGCTACTAAATTACAACACTCTGCTTTACTGGTTGGGCTCTGGGACAGAGTGGGTTCTTCCTCTCCATCCATCTCCTCTGGTGTTTCCTTGTCTCTCTAGGGGATCCTTGCAGAGGCTGCACTTGACGGCTTTTAGGTCTAACGGCGGGGTTTGACTGGACTGGGGGTTTCTGGTCCTTTGGCTGTGACTTTGCAGGCTGCTAGGAGAAAGTCCCGGTTACAATTCCTATGGACGTCAGTGGAAGGTTTTTTCCTTGTGGTATTTGCGGCAGCATATTGACCTTACGGTGGCATCTCTGTTTGTGATCAGGCAGTTTTTGCAGGATGGGGCACGTATGGGTTGTCGGTGGCTGCGTTGCGAGTACAGTGGGCGGAGATCCAAGCCTCTCGGGGTCCTTGGCGAAATTTGGACGCTGAAGGTCATTTAATGCCCAACATTTTTAGGGTCTGGTGAATGTATTTCCGAGACCTGTGCGATGTTTTGCTGGCTGGAATCTCCAGTTGGTGTTAGATGTTTTGCTGCCCCTCCTTTCGAACCTTTGGGGGACATTGATTTAAAACATTTGACATTGAAGACTTGTTTTTTGGTGACTATTACTTCAGCCAGGCATTTGTGGGAGTTGGGTGCGTTGTCCTGCTCTTTTCCTTTTTGCAAAATCTTTCCTGATCAGGTTGTGCTGGTTCTGGTTCCCTCTTTTCTGCCTAAAGTTAATTAGGCTTTTCATGGTTGACAAGAGGTTTTTTGTTCTGACCCTTCCTCGGAGGAGGAGGTCAGATTACATGCTTTGGATGTGCGGCAGGCTTTGTTGTGTTATTTGAAGGTGGTTGCTGCATTTCGTAAAGGTGATTCTTTGTAAATTTTGGTCCTGCTAGGAAAGGGGAGAAGCCTTCTACTGCTTCCCTGAGTTGCTGGATCCGGTCGATGGTGCTGTTGGCCTATGATTTGAAAGGGGTGGTGCTCCTTCTGGGATTCAGGGTCATTCCACTCGTTGCTGCTACTGCAGCTGAGTTGCAGGGCACTTCAGTGGTGGAGATTTGTAGAGCCGCTACTTGTGCAACTCCATCCACTTTTGTGAGACGCTACCGTATTGCTGAATTGGGGTGTTTGGAGGCTGTTTTGGGGGCAGGGTTTTGTCCTCTATGACGGAATAGGGGTCTTTCTGTGTCTGGACTGGTTGTAATTAAATATGTTTTTTCCTGTTTTTCTTGCTATGTCTCATTGGTCATTAAGGAAGGGGAGGAAGCGACGGGAGGTAATGCGTCCATTACTTATCATTATTGGCTTTACTCCTAGTCCTACTCTCTCGCCTTCCTTACAGTTCCCTCCCTCCCGGTACAGGACAACTGAGTATACCTTTGGCTTGTTTCTGTACAGGAGTGGGTGGGGGCGGGGGAGTAATTTTAAAAAGAGAGTGGAGGGGTCTAGGTGAGGCAAAGGGGCCTCATTGGTCATTAAGGAAGGCGAGGGAGTAGGACTAGGAGCAATGCCATTACGTAATGGACTCATTTCTAGAGTGCCAGGGATAAACCAAGTTCCCGTGCCTACTAAGTTGTTTTGCCCATGCCATCCAACATATCTCCCCCCTTAGAGACTCCTTGATGTCAGCACACTAGTTCCAAACACCTCCCTTCCGCCAATAACACTGAAGCACATAATCAGTCAATCAAGAATTTAGCATAGTATCAGGGGATCAGTGTGCATTTCATTGTTTTTTTTCCTCCCAAACCACCAAGTGTGGTAATCTGCCTCTGTTGAACATCTAGTCCGTTCAAGAAAGTCAGAAAAGTTCCCAGTTGGTTTTCTAAGATGAATAAATACATTGCTTCAGAAATTTGTTATGAATTTGAAGCCCCAAATAAATGCTGGTGTACGGTACAAATTAATGTTGTACCAAACGGGTAGCTGCCTTGGCTGTCAATATGTACACCATCAGCTGTGTAGTTATTTCTAATGTGTAATCACTCGTCAGTTTTAAATCATACATGAATAGTAGGTTTCGTTTTATCTTTGTGTTTTCCATTTTTTTGCGAAGAACAGTAGCAATTACTTGGCATGTCTGGCGTACCTCTCAAACTGTAGGGGTGCTGATAAATTGGTGCAGTGGTGTGGTTTAATTTCAGTTCAACCAAAAATCATCACCGTTATTCTAAGTAATATTCAGGATAACACGTCAAGCTTTCTCAAAAGTGGCTTGCTGGTGCTTGTGGCTCGCTAATGACCTTTTGAAACTGAAAAGGGTTCATATCCATCACCATGCCGAAACAGGAGAATGTTGGTTCTAACTTTCTTGTACAGTTTTAGTCTTCTCGGTGCACGTCATAATGCGTCTTTTAGATTGCTGGTCAGGCTTACATGCTCCTGCATTCTATTGTTTTATCTGCCTCCTAGCACAAAATTCAAAACACCCATTCTTAAAGTTTCCTCTTGAGAGAGCGTAGCTTATATAGTCTATATTAACATGAAATGATTATTAACTAATGTGTAATAATGCCGCATAGAAAATGTATTAATGTATTTTGCTAAGACGTGCGCTTGAAATGTGCCCACGGGGAGTGGCCACCAACATATACGAGGACTAATGAAACTGACTAATAATGTTGAAATGCTATATTATGATATGATTTATGATATTAATAATAAGGTATAAGTAAAGGCTTTTGCTAATAAATTATTAGGCTTTAGTTAGCATGAGTCGAGGCCTAGTTGCCTGACTCTTATATTAGATGTGTCTTTCTAACGTGCAGTGTGCTGACTTGCTGAAGGACATGAACTCTTGTTTTTCTCCAAACTAGAAGCTAAATGTAACTGTAGTAGATCCGTTCTCATGAAATTCTAATTGCTTGTAGAAACATTTTAGCTGAATGCAACACTATAAACCACTCGTAGGTACAAGGTCGCCTGAACCGGTACAGACAATGAAGCCACAGATGTGTAAAGGACCACAAGACTATGAAATCATACCGGACATTCCACCCACTAAAGACGTCAATCATAAGGCCCAATAAAATACGTGAGAACTGTTGTGGGGTGATAAATTCGATGAGCTAATGTAAAGACAATTGGTTAAAGATAGTGGGGTGCAACCCCTTGTCCAACCAAATTTTAGGGGAATGTACAATGAAAAGGGTATAAAAATCCATGACACCAGGAAGTAAATTAGAACTAGGAGACAGGAGAGCAGGAGGGATAAGAGAGAGAGAGTTAGGGGAGATGCTGATGCGATTTGCTATGATCCAGACACTTTGTTACTCTGCATAGAGTCTTTGCTGTTTGGTTCTTAAAAACATTCTTGCCTTATAATTTGCCAGTTTACACTTTACCTCCTTGTTAGAAATGGGGTTTTTGGTTGGCAGTCAGGTTACCCCCTGTCCAAGCAAAAGCCCTCACTCTAGTCAGGGTAAGTCACACACAATCCAAGATTATCCTGTGCCCACCCTCTGGTAGCTTGGCACGAGCAGTCAGGCTTAACTTAGAAGGCAATGTGTAAAGTATTTGTGCAATAAATCATACAATACCACATATAGCACCACAAAAATACACCACACAGTGTTTAGAAAAATATCTAATATTTATCAGGATAATTGTAGGTCAAAACGAATAAAGTTGCAATGTAAATTTGTAGAGATATCACTGGAAAGTGATATAAAATGTCTTAAGTCTTTAAAAAGTAAACAAAGTCTCTTTCAAGCACAAAGTACCTGGTTTGGAGTGGAAAATCTCCTCAGAGGGCCACAGAAGAAGAGATACGTGGAAAAAGGGTGTGTGCGTCGATTTCTCCACAGCACACACGGACTTGCGTCGTTATTTTTCATGCGGGGAAGTCGTGCGTCGTTTTCCGGCACGCGGACAGTCTCTTTCTGTGGATCGCGGGGATTACCAGATGTCCCGGGTCTGTGCGTGGATTTTCCTGCTTGTTTTCCGGCTGCGCGTCGTTCTGCGGGGCTGCGCATCAAAATTACGATCTCACAGCAAGCGTCGCATCGATTTCTCCTCTAGAGGTCGGGCGGCGTTGTCCTTGTGAAGCCGTGCGTCGAAGTTCCGGTCGTCCCGAAGGCGTTGCATCGATCAGCGTCGGAGTGCGGCGTTTTTCTCGCCGCGGAACAAGCTGTGCGTCGAAATTTTCGACGCACGGAGCGTCCAAGTGAAAAAGAGAAGTCTTTTTCGTCCTGAGACTTCAGGGCACAGGAGGCAAGCTCTATCCAAGCCCTTGGAGAGCACTTTCACAGCCAGACAAGAGTTCAGCAAGACAGCAGGCCAACAGCAAGGCAGCAGTCCTTTGTAGAAAGTAGACAGGTGAGTCCTTTGAGCAGCCAGGCAGTTCTTCTTGGCAGGATGTAGTTTCTGGTTCAGGTTTCTTCTCCAGCAAGTGTCTGATGAGGTAGGGCAGAGGCCCTGTTTTATACCCAAATGTGCCTTTGAAGTGGGGGAGACTTCAAAGAGTGGCTAAGAAGTGCACCAGGTCCCCTTTCAGTTCAATCCTGTCTGCCAGGGTCCCAGTAGGGGGTGTGGCAGTCCTTTGTGTGAGAGCAGGCCCTCCACCCTCCCAGCCCAGGAAGACCCATTCAAAATGCAGATGTATGCAAGTGAGGCTGAGTACCCTGTGTTTGGGGTGTGTCTGAGTGAATGCACAAGGAGCTGTCAACTAAGCCCAGCCAGACGTGGATTGTAAAGCACAGAAAGATTTAAGTGCAAAGAAATGCTCACTTTCTAAAAGTGGCATTTCTAGAATAGTAATATTAAATCCAACTTCACCAGTCAGCAGGATTTTATATTACCATTCAGGCCATACTAAATATGACCTTCCTACTCCTTTCAGATCAGCAGCTACCACTTCAATACTGTATGAGGGCAGCCCCAATGTTAGCCTATGAAGGGAGCAGGCCTCACAGTAGTGCAAAAACGAATTTAGGAGTTTTACACTACCAGGACATGTAAACTACACAGGTACATATCCTGCCTTTCACCCACACAGCACCCGGCTCTAGGGGTTACCTAGGGCACACATTAGAGGTGCCTTATATGTGGAGAAAGGGGAGGTTTAGGCTTGGCAAGTACTTTTAAATGCCAAGTCGAGGTGACAGTGAAACTGCACACCCAGGCCTTGCAATGTCAGGCCTGAGACAAGGAAAAGGGGCTACTTAAGTGGGTGGCACAACCAGTGCTGCAGGCCCACTAGTAGCATTTAATCTACCGGCCCTATGCACATAGAGTGCCCATTACTAAGGACTTATAAGTAAATTAATAGTCCAATCAGGTATGATTCAAGGTTACCATGTTTTAAGGGAGAGAGCATATGCACTGGTTAGCAGTGGTAAAGTGCGCAGAGTCTAAAAGCCAGCAAAAACAGTGTCCAAAAAGTGGAGGGAGGCAGGCAAAAAGTTAGGGGTGACCACCCTAAGGCTGTCAGGTCTAACTTGTGTCCCCCCCAGCTGAAAGTGGGGAGAGCTACCCGACCTCCTGGGAGCTCTCATTGCTAAGGCGGAAGTATCTGGAGAGACCATCAGCATTGGCGTGGTCAACCCCTGGGCGATGTTCCACCGTAAAGTCCATCCCCTGTAGGGAAATGGACCACCTCAAGAGTTTTGGATTCTCACCCCTCATCTGCATGAACCATCTGAGGGGCCTGTGGTCTGTCTGAACCCGGAAGTGAGTCCCAAACAGGTAGGGTCTTAGCTTCTTCAGTGCCCAGACCACAGCAAAAGCTTCTCTCTCAATAGCACTCCACCTCTGTTCCCGTGGTAATAGCCTTCTGCTAATAAAGACTACTGGTTGGTCTAGGCCCTCCTCATTTAGCTGTGCTAGGACTGCCCCTATGCCATGCTCTGAAGCGTCTGTCTGCACAATAAATTCCTGGGAGTAGTCAGGGGCCTTGAGCACGGGGGCCGTGCACATGGCTTCCTTCAGGGAGTCAAAGGCTTTCTGACAAGACTCTGTCCAATTCACCAACCTAGGTTGTTTCTTGGAAGTGAGTTCTGTCAAGGGTGACACAATGGTAGCATAGCCCTTGACAAATCTGCGGTAGTATCCTGTGAGGCCTAAAAAGGCTCTCACCTCAGTCTGAGTTCTAGGTGGTTGCCAGGCCTTGATAGTTTCAATCTTGGCCTGGAGTGGCTGCACCTTGCCACCACCCACTAGGTGTCCCAAGTACACCACGGAACCCTGCCCAATCTGGCACTTACTGGCACTGTTGCAGGGCCTGAAGCACCTCCTTGAGGTGGAGCAGGTGTTCCTCCCAGCTGGAACTGTAGACAGCTATGTCATCCAGGTAGGCTGCACAGAAGGCATCCTTGCCAGCTAGGACCCCGTTAACCAACCGTTGGAAGGTAGCGGGGGCATTTTTCAATCCAAACGGCATCACCCGGAACTGGTAATGGCCATCAGGGGTTGAAAATGCGGATCTTTCTTTAGCCCCCTCAGTCAGGGCGATCTGCCAGTATCCTGAAGTAAGATCAAACGTACTCAGGAACTTGGCAGCGCCCAGCCTGTTGTGGTTCTAAAAATTCTGGACCCATGTAATTTACTTTGCCACAGCAGTACGATTTTAGTATCAAAAGACCGATAATGACTGGTACACTAAGCATGAGCATTTTCGCTCAATTCCAGCAGCGTTTTCACCTCGAAATCGCCATTTTCGTCCTGCACTCGTGGCTCCCATTTTATACACGGCAGCCATTTTTAAAAGTTGCCCTCACATAGGCCTATAATACAGTCAGATTTGATTCCAAGGACACGTACACCTTGATTGACTTTTCTCTGACCTGGGCAAGCTGGAACCATTGCCTCAGGCCAAACCTGTTTGGTCAGTCCCTCTCCCAGTGGCCGAATCAGATAGCATCAAGGCACACCATGCCATAAAACCCTTATTATCGCTCACACACCCTGCCTAATCTTGCTCACACCTGCACCTGCTCTTTTCTTCTTCTTACTTTACGAGGGGGAGGTGCCCGTTTTTATTGGGGGTCCACACTTATCTGATGTAAAATACTAGGCCTTGCCGGGTAATTTATTATGGGTTGGATGACATGAAATATGAGGTTTCATCATGACATTGTTTTTTCCTTTGTAGTGAAAACATGTGAATGACCAACCAAAATGTCAAGAATGTTTGCCTGAAGCTTAAAAAACTGTATATAAGGAAACCTGACTTTGCATTCAAACACAGTCTCCTGAGAACATACAAACCGTGCTGTTGTACTTCTAGGACGCTTGTTACTTGGCTGCAGCCAATAAATTCGATCTTTGACTTCACCTAGAAGACTCTGAGTTTCTGTGGTCTGAATCAGGAAAGTACCCGAGGTCTTTGGGTGTACCCTGGCACCGCTGGGTTACCGGATCAGTACCGGTTCTGAAAAACCCAGTACCTCACTGTCAACAAGCTCATCAGCTCGGGGATGGGGTGAGCATCAGTCCGTGTGACTGAGTTGAGACCCCGGTAGTCCACACAGAACCGGAGTTCTGGCTTCGCACCTGGGGCAGTAGCCTTAGGGACCAACACCACTGGGCTGGCCCAGGGACTACTGGATTTCTCTATAACCCTGAGAGCTAACATCTTGGAGACCTCCTCCTTGATGCTGGCCTTCACCTTATCCGATAACCTGTAAATTTTGTTCTTCACAGGGAGACTGTCACCGGTGTCAATGTCATGAACACAGAGGTGGGTCAGTCCAGGAGTAAGGGAGAACAGGGGGGAGAACTGCTCCAACAGCTCATAGCAGTCTCCTTTCTGGTTTAGAGTCAGGGAGTCAGAAAGAATGACCCCGTTCACTGACCCATCACCTTCTTGGGCAGAGAGGAGGTCAGGGAGAGGTTCACTCTCCTCTTCCATTCCTTCATCTGTGACCAGAAGCATGTTGATCTCAGACCTCTCAAAATGAGCCTTTAGTCGGTTAACATGGAGCACCCTTAGGGGGTTCCTAGGGGTTTGGAGGTCCACTAGGTAAGTGGCCTCCCCTTTCCGCTCCTTTACTTCAAATGGGCCAGACCAGCGGTCCTGGAGAGCTCTAGGGTCTACTGGCTCCATTACCCACACTTTGTCTCCAGGTTGAAACTCTACCAGGGTGGCCTTCTGGTCATACCAGCATTTCATTACCTCTTGACTGGCCTCAAGGTTACTTTGGGCCTCTTTCCAGAAGCGGGTCATCTGGTTGCGGAGGGCCAACATGTAGCTGACCACATCCTGAGGGGGTGCCTTTGGAGCTTTCTCCAACCCCTCCTTAACAATGCTTAAGGGACCCCTGACAGGGTACCCATAAAGAAGCTCAAAGGGACTGAACCCTACCCTCCTCTGGGGGACCTCTCTGTAAGCAAAGAGAAGGCATGGTAAGAGGACGTCCCACTTACGCCTCATGGCCTCCGGGAGGCCACCAATCATGCCTTTCAAGGTCTTGTTGAATCTCTCCACAAGACCATTAGACTGGGGGTGATAGGGTGTGGTGAACTTGTAGGTTACACCATACGCATCCCACAGAGACTTCATGTATGCAGACATGAAGTTAGTGCCTTTGTCAGACACTATCTCCTTGGGGAATCCCACACGGGTAAATATCCCCATCAGAGTTCTGGTCACCACCGGTGCAGTTACGGTCCTCAGAGGGATTGCCTCTGGGTAACGGGTGGCATGGTCCACCAAAACCAGGATGAACCTGTTGCCTAAGGCAGTTTTGGGGTCCAATGGTCCAACAATGTCGATGCCCACCCTTTCAAAGGGGGTGCCAATTACAGGAAGTGGAATCAGGGGGGTTTTAACCCTTTTTCCTGCTTTACCACTGGCCTGGCAGGTAGGAGAGGATCTGCAGAACTTATCTGAGTTTGTCCTCATTCTGGGCCAATAAAAGTGGGTGACAAGCCTGTCAAAGGTCTTGCCTTGCCCCAAATGTCCTGCCAGGGGAATGTCGTGAGCCAGACCCAGTAGGAAGGTTCGGTAACACTGGGGGACCACCAGCGTACGCGCTGCCCCAAAGGCCGGAACCTTAAGCTCACTATAGAGGAGATCATTCTCCCAATATATGTGGTGATCGCCAGAGGCTTCACCTGCCGCCTGGTCTGAGGCTTGTTTCCTCAGACCTTCCAGAGTGGGACATTCTTTCTGCGCCTTGCAGAATTCTTCCCTGGTGGGTCCACCCTCAACTTGCCAGCCAGCAAGCTCAGGTAAGTCACCTAGGGTGGCAATGTCTTTCCCAGTTGGCTCGGGAGCCTCCTCCTCAGGAGCCCCGTCAGCCACTGCGGGAACTTCCGGGGCCGGTTTCCCGCGCCCCTTGCCCCTCCTCTTGGCAGCTCTCTGGGCCATTGTTCCAGGCTCCAGACGCCCTTGACTTCCCTCTCGGTCAGCCATGGACCGTGTGGTCATGCAGACCCACTCAGGTAACCCTAACATCTCCAGGTGAGACCTGAGCTCCACTTCTTTCCAAGCAGTATGCTCAAGATCATTGCCTAACAGACAATCTACAGGCATGGCAGGACTCACAGCTACTTTTAGAGTACCAGAGACCCCCCCCCCACTTAAAGGGAACCAGAGCCACAGGTAGGTGACTCTCACGATTGTCAGCGACTATGACCTGGTGGAATGTATTAGGGACTATCTGCTCTGTTGACACCAGCTGACTCTTGATAGTAGTCATACTGGCTCCTGTGTCACTCAGAGCCTCCACCTTCTGCCCATCAATGGTGACCCACTGCCTGTACTTGGAAGTATTTTTGGGCATGTGGGCTTTGGGCACCATTTCTCTTTCTCCCAAGGACACTAGGGAAATCTCTACCTGTTCCCCAAAGCTATCTGGGTCCATCTCCCCCCCGAGCGCTAAACTAGTCAACCCAGGTGTCTGTCCGGTAGTGGACGGTGCTCTCTTGGAGCACTGGGGGTCACCTTTATAGTGACCATACTGGTAACACTCCATGCATTTGGGGTTGGATTTTCCTGACCTATCATATGTCCCTGGCTTTTTCACAAATCTGGAAAAGGAATGGTTGCCAACCCCTCCCTGGGAATTCTTTTGGGGGCCTTTGGAGAGTTCCTTATCTGTAAGTTTATCTCCCCCCTCTTTCTTCTGTTGGGAAGCCTGACCACCTTTGTGGGTGTCCCCCAAAGGTACCTTCTTGGACACTCTGGTGCTAACCCAGAGGTCCGCCTCCTCAGCAAGCTTCCTGGGATCAGTCAGCTTACTATCCACTAAGTGCTGGCGCAACTCTGTATAAGTAGTATTAAGCATATGCTCTCTCAGAATCAAGTCATATAAACCTTTATAATCATCTACTTTGTTGCCCCGCACCCATCCATTCAGTGCCTTACTGGAGAAGTCAAAGAAATCTACCCATGTTTGTGTGGTTTGTTTGGTGCTGTTCCTGAACCTCTGGCGGTATCCCTCAGGGGTCAGCCTAACCTTGGCAAGTAAAGTGGCTTTCTGAAGTGGGTATGTGTTTTGGTCAGGTTGATCCAATGTGAGAAGTGTGTCCCTCCCCAGTGGCGGTACATAACCCCACATAGCTACCCCCATTGCCCTTCAGGAACCTCATGAGCCCTTAGTGCAACTTCATAAGCAGCTAACCATTTATCTATGTCATCTCCCACCACAAAACTGGGCACCACATTTTTGGGTATACGAACCTTCTTTTCTCCAGCAGGTCCTGTCAGTATGCTGCCACCATTATTGCTGGATTCAGACTGCTTTGCCTTGAGATCCAGCTCCTTGAGACTCAGTTCATGAGCCAATAACAGTTTCTTTTCAGCCAAGGCTCTCTCAGCTGCAGCTTCAGCTCTTTCAGCTTCAATCTGTTTGGCTGCTCTTTCAGCCTCAGCTTGCTTGGCTTCTTTCTCTGCCCTTCTTTCCTCCTGTTGAGCCTCAATTTTCAGTTTTGCCATTTGCAATTGGAACTCCCTTTCCTCTCTCCTTTCCTCTGCGGTCAGGCTTTGAACAGAGACACTGCTCCCTGGTCTGGAAGGGGGCACAATTGCAGTGGTAACACCATCCACAGATAGTGACAAATCCTCTGAGGGGCCCTTTTCTGGCTCCTCTTCCTCATCATCCTCTTCTAAATGGGCTTCTGCCCAGGCCCTCAGCGCCAATTGAAAGTCCTCCTTTTTGGAGGCCCCTTGGGTGGGTACCCTCATTGCCCTGCAGAATCCCTTTAGTTGTTTGACCGTATATGTATCCAACAGGATTAGGTCAAAGTCTCCTATCTGAGACCCAGTCAGAGACATGTTGAGTGAGGATTTAGTTTTTGAAAATTGTCAGGAAAAAACGAATTTGCAAAAAAGAGATAAAAATCAAGTTGACCTTCAACTGTGGGTAGGTAGTGAAATACTTAGCTCCTGTATGTCACTGCACAAATACAAGTCCTATCCTCACCGCTGATCACCAATGTTAGAAATGGTTTTTTTGGTTGGCAGTCAGGTTACCCCCTGTCCAAGCAAAAGCCCTCACTCTAGTCAGGGTAAGTCACACACAATCCAAGATTATCCTGTGCCCACCCTCTGGTAGCTTGGCACGAGCAGTCAGGCTTAACTTAGAAGGCAATGTGTAAAGTATTTGTGCAATAAATCATACAATACCACAATATAGCACCACAAAAATACACCACACAGTGTTTAGAAAAATATCTAATATTTATCCGGATAATTGTAGGTCAAAACGAATAAAGTTGCAATGTGAATTTGTAGAGATATCACTGGAAAGTGATATAAAATGTCTTAAGTCTTTAAAAAGCAAACAAAGGGCCAGATGTAGCAAAAATGCAATTTGCGACTTGCAAATTGCGAGTCCCTGCGACTCGCAATTTGCAAGTCGCAAATTGCTATGCAGTACGGTGTCTCAGACACCGACTGCAACTCGCAATGGGGTCGCAATGACCCACCTCATGAATATTCACGAGGTGGGTCGCAAATTGCGGCCCATTGCGAGTATAGGCACTCGCTAACGTGGAGGCCTGCTGACGTCAGCAGGCCTCCATGTTAGCGACCTGCTGTTCAATAAAGCAGGTTTTTTTTTTGAAGTGTAGCCCGTTTTCCCTAAGGGAAAACGAGCTGCACTACAAAAAAAAACGAAACCTTTAGTTTCGGATTTTTCAGGGCAGGGAGTGGTCCCTTGGACCACTCCCTGCCCTGAAAAAATAATATGGGGTCCAGTCACAAAGGGGAAGGGGTCCCATGGGGACCCCTTCCCGTTTGCGAGTGGGTTACCATCCACTTCAAGTGGATGGTAACTGTGACTCCATTTGCGACCGCGTACGCGGTCGCAAATGGAGTTGCATACCACTCCGACTCGCAATAGGAAGGGAACACCCCTTCCTATTTGCGAGTCGCAAATGCATATTGCGAGTCGGTAACGACTCGCAATATGCATTTGTGAATTGCAAACCCACGCAAAAGGGTTGCTACATCTGGCCCAAAGTCTCTTTCAAGCACAAAGTACCTGGTTTGCAGTGGAAAATCTCCTCAGAGGGCCACAGAAGAAGAGATACGTGGAAAAAGGGTGTGTGCGTCGATTTCTCCCCAGCACACACAGACTTGAGTCGTTATTGTTCACGCGGGGAAGTCGTGCGTCGTTTTCCGGCGCGCGGACAGTCTCTTTCTGTGGATCGCGGGGATTACCAGATGTCCCGGGTCTGTGCGTGGATTTTCCTGCTTGTTTTCCGGCTGCGCGTCATTCTGCAGGGCTGCGCGTCGAAATTACGATCTCACGGCAAGCGTTGCGTCGATTTCTCCTCTAGAGGTCGGGCGACGTTGTCCTTGCGAAGCCGTGCGTCGAAGTTCCGGTCGTCCCGAAGGCGTCGCGTTGATCAGCGTCAGTGTGCGGCGTTTTTCTCGCCGCGGAACAAGCTGTGCGTCGAAATGTTCGGCGCACAGCGCGTCCAAGTGAAAAAGAGAAGTCTTTTTGGTCCTGAGACTTCAGGGAACAGGAGGCAAGCTCTATCCAAGCCCTTGGAGAGCACTTTCACAGCCAGACAAGAGTTCAGCAAGGCAGCAGGCCAACAGCAAGGCAGCAGTCCTTTGTGGAAAGCAGACAGGTGAGTCCTTTGAGCAGCCAGGCAGTTCTTCTTGGCAGGATGTAGTTTCTGGTTCAGGTTTCTTCTCCAGCAAGTGTCTGATGAGGTAGGGCAGAGGCCCTGTTTTATACCCAAATGTGCCTTTGAAGTGGGGGAGACTTCAAAGAGTGGCTGAGAAGTGCACCAGGTCCCCTTTCAGTTCAATCCTGTCTGCCAGGGTCCCAGTAGGGGGTGTGGCAGTCCTTTGTGTGAGAGCAGGCCCTCCACCCTCCCAGCCCAGGAAGACCCATTCAAAATGCAGATGTATGCAAGTGAGGCTGAGTACCCTGTGTTTGGGGTGTGTCTGAGTGAATGCACAAGGAGCTGTCAACTAAGCACAGCCAGACGTGGATTGTAAGGCACAGAACGATTTAAGTGCAAAGAAATGCTCACTTTCTAAAAGTGGCATTTCTAGAATAGTAATATTAAATCCAACTTCACCAGTCAGCAGGATTTTATATTACCATTCTGGCCATACTAAATATGACCTTCCTACTCCTTTCAGATCAGCAGCTACCACTTCAATACTGTATGAGGGCAGCCCCAATGTTAGCCTAAGAAGGGAGCAGGCCTCACTGTAGTGCAAAAACGAATTTAGGAGTTTTACACTACCATGACATGTAAACTACACAGGTACATGTCCTGCCTTTCACCCACACAGCACCCGGCTCTAGGGGTTACCTAGGGCACACATTAGAGGTGCCTTATATGTGGAGAAAGGGGAGGTTTAGGCTTGGCAAGTACTTTTAAATGCCAAGTTGACGTGACAGTGAAACTGCACACCCAGGCCTTGCAATGGCAGGCCTGAGACAAGGAAAAGGGGCTACTTAAGTGGGTGGCACAACCAGTGCTGCAGGCCCACTAGTAGCATTTAATCTACTGGCCCTATGCACATAGAGTGCACATTACTAGGGACTTATAAGTAAATTAATAGTCCAATCAGGTATGATTCAAGGTTACCATGTTTTAAGGGAGAGAGCATATGCACTTTAGCACTGGTTAGCAGTGGTAAAGTGCGCAGTCTAAAAGCCAGCAAAAACAGTGTCCAAAAAGTGGAGGGAGGCAGGCAAAAAGTTAGGGGTGACCACCGTAAGGCTGTCAGGTCTAACACTCCTTATGAGGGAAGTGCCCCTTTTGCTGAATTTCTGATGGCGAACCAACTGATGTCCTGAAGACGAAGACCGAACCTGAGTGCTGACCCAGATACGGAGGGTAACTATATGACAATGAAATTGTGATTGGCTGTTTGCTTTTCCTTTCTAGGTTACAAATGCTTCTTTGACAGATACCATAGCTAGATGTTTTCTAAATTGATGTTACTTAATTGTTTTGCATGAAGCCCAACATGCCAATGCTAATTCGAGGTTAGTTCAGAGGGGTTCACTAAACTGACGCAAATAGACAAATAGACAATCTATGCTTTGTTGAATAACATTATGATGATACTCTGCTAAAGATAACCTATGCTGATGCCGTGTTATATTCTAATGTTTGTGATTCTTGCTTTGATGAAATCTTATCAGAGTTGCCATATTGTGATTATGCTAATGTGTTTCTTGGTTTTGAGACTAATAAACTTGCTAACAGAATTGTAATCAATAGGGAATAAACTTCACAAAACGTACTGAACTAGTGTGGTTATTCATGACCGAAAGGTCATGGTGGTTTTGAGTTTTTATTAAATGTCTTTGGTAAATCTAAATTGTTGTATTACTGTGAATTTTGCTGATATTATTGACATATTGATTGACATGTTGATTAGCTATCTCCTCCTAAGGTGGCTTCAATCAGGGTCAAAAGATTCATTGGCCTAAAACGAGTACCAAAGTAAGTAAATTAATCATAAAGGGACGCGTTAACATTCTCAATCCTGTCTAGTGAGCCAGAGGCAAACAGGGTTATTGTCAGCTGACATGCTGATAAACTATTAACCCTTTTGCTTTATATAGTAGGTCTTCTAAAGTTAGGGCAGAGACCCGCTGCATGTAAAAAAAATGTAAAGAAAAACAACTCCAGTTTTAGATTTACAGATTATTTTGCCTTGTCATCAACTCTGAATAAAAGCATTTCTCCAGCACAACACATTTGGATAGGCTTCTTGAGATAATAAAAAATATTGTTCATCACACTTACATTTTCTGTTACACCTGCTTTTCCCTCCAAATGATTAGTGTATTGGTCATCTGTACGGTTTTCCATTTAAAATTGCAACGTGAAATACTTGTATTCATCCCATACCCACAGTAGGGAACAGTGATCTGGGCCACTAGTATTAGGGACCTGAGAAGGGTGTCATCCTTGGTAAAGATAGAAAACTACGTCTAATAAATAAAAAATTACTTAACTCACTTAGGGGTTGCTGGTGGACCAGTTATTTTGGAACAGGCTGTGACGACTTTTTTCTATCTGTACACCTGCTTGGTGCCGTGATCATTTTAAGTTAGTGACTTTATAGATCTCTATAGCTTTAATACTACGTTGCGATTTGAGGCAGGCGTAAGGGATGTAGTGCAGAGGATTTATAATGAGGCTTTGGCGGTACTGATGTTTCTGCTCGATATTGTTCCGTTCCCATTGTTGTCAGTATCCTGACATCCTCGTCGACCAACATGCTGTCCTTTGTTGAATGGAAAACAGCAGTTGCCAAGTCTGTGCTTGCTTAGTTTCATCTGAGTAGCACTTGGTCCCTTCAAGACCAGAGTTATCAGTATAGGATGGTGAAGACTTTAGATCAGAGCCAGCTGTTGAGGTCATGAATGCAGTTTTACATTAGAATCATTGTATTGCGATTTTCAGTCTCGTTACTAAAACAGCATGGGAAATGATAGAAATCTAGGACGGTGTGGCTGTTTGTGACTCATCTAAATGAATGATGATCTCATTTAGTGACTGTCCATCCACTTACAATTGGTATCATTTTCTAATCGAAAAGAGGTGGTAATGTTGGACATTTTGATATTCAACTGGAGATGCTGTTGAGCAAACTAAACCATTGGGAAAGCCAATGGTTCCCAAAAGAAATAATTTTAGCTTTGTCAATGCTTGTTTGTTTCTGTTGGCACACAGGTCAGCCCATGTAAACGGTATTTCCTTCAACCTTGTAGAATATAACTAAAATCTCAGCAATGGACTATTTGTGCTTGTTGACAAGAATAGTCTTACCATTCCTCTCCTAGTCTGATATTATCACACAGGCTATAATGATATTCATTTGGATCATTTAAAGAATGTAGCTCCTTAATGCTGACCTGCTGCATGACCTTGTTTTTAGGTAATGCTGAACCTTGCGAACGCTAGAATATATATGAAAGATGCTGTCTTTGCAGTTAAAGAAGAGAGCCAACAAGTGAACTCTCAAATTACCATAGGAACCCAATTTGCAACAATGCTCTCCTGTAATGTCTATACATTTTTTTAATCGAGCATAACAGCGGGTGCGGCTTTTTCAGCCCGTTTGCATTTATGTGGGCTTTTAACCATTGGCCTGCCTTTCAAAAATCCTTTGATGACATTGATAAATGTTTTACGTTTGTCCCGCCTTAGGACGGTTTTGTTACCACCTTGGGGGACGACCTTGTAACATGGATAATTACACTTTATGTTTGAGTGCGAGCAAACCTCCTTTTTCTTTTGTGTCTCTCCTTTGCGCTCATGGCGGCCCTGACACCTTGAGTTGACTTGCTTATGTCAACTATTTTACTTTTCATTTTCAATTTATGTTGCAAGAGAAGTCTAGTTTGGAATTTGCAACACTAATAGCTCTAACTCGAGCAAACGCGAGACCCATTGCATTGTAAATGCTTGTTTAGGTGGCAGTGCTGCACGCTCCTGTTCGCCTTGCACTGCTGTACACTCAGGTATAGGTCTTCACTCCTGTAGCGCCTTTGTCTCACTTTTGCGCTGTTTTCTCAAAGGATTAATGGTTGCACCTCTGGGATTCTGCACCGATGGATTTTCACAAACCACGTTCCTCCCTTTTCTGCCAGTTCTTTTCTACCAGTTGAGAATACTGAATGCGTCTGGATTAATGTTCTTGCTGCTGGGCTGAGGAGAGTCCGCCACGAGGCTGCCATGAGGCATAGTCAATGTACAGAAAAACTTGGAGGGCATCTACAGGGTGGTGCATATGAGCGGCTATTGTTCTCCTTGGCATACATTTATAGTATGAGAAATGTACAAGGTTGAGGTTATAATTCTAGGATTACTTACTGCCAGTCTTCCTAGCACAATATCTGTTTTTCTCCTCATTAACCTCCCACCAATCGATTCTCCATAACCTTTTCACATTCGTTATGCTTCAGCATAACAGGAATTGCAACTAGATGGTGAACCAAATGTGCCCCGATGCAGGGAACTGGGTCAAAAGAAAATGTAGAGGCGGTATATCTCTAACGAGAGGGTGCATGATATCTAAAATTGAGCAATGTGCTTGTAATCAGTAAAATCCAGAAGGCCAATTGTGCGTTCTTTTTAAATGTAAGGAGCAGTGTCACAAGTAGCACCCGCAACAAAGAAAGATGGGCATCATTGTTATGGTTTCCTAATTATATTATTCTGAGACATGGCTAAGTCTGAACGTAACTATAATTGTCAAGCTGGCTACTGAAATTGAGTTTTTCCACTATAGTGGAACTGAAGTACTTCCGTGGCTTCCCTCTTATTCCACCAATTGGGCCACATTGGGCCAAATGGGAAGATGTTTTTGTGGTCTCGCAGACAGCACTGTAACCAGTACTTTAACATAGTGTTTTGTTAACCTATGGTTCGCAGATCCCTGTGAGTCTGCGACCCCCTACTCAGAGGGTATTTTATTATTTACAAAATTAAATAATACTAAGATGAATAAATTAGATATAAAGAAAGGAACAAAATGGTAAATAAGGAATTTTAAAATATTCTGTAAATGTGAAAGAATTTGAATATGGAGGCTAAAAATTAAATTGGCATCCTTAGCTTGATTCACTGGAGGACTGTATGTACAGCAAACAGAATATAGTACAGATAATGGATGGGCTCAATTGAAGCACCAATAAAAGAGAGCATACACTAGGAGCAAAATTGAAACATTAAAATCATTATTTTACATATATTTGAGTTAATTACATTATTTAATTATCTCTGGGTCTGGGGCTGATTGAAGCAAACTTGTTTCTGTATTGTTGTGTATTGTGTTGAGGTTCAAATCATGACTTAGGTTAGGGGTCCCCAGCTTCCAATATTGACTCATCTCAGGATTCTAGTAATGATTCAGTGGAGGTATGTAGAAGTCAAAGGGTTAAGAATCGATGTTTTGACATATACCTAGAGTGTGCTTCAAATCAACCCCTTGGCCATGATTGATGGTTTTCTTGTCTATGACAGTCCCTTGTTCCTGATTCAATTACTTTCCTCTCTGTTCTTGTTTTTTTCCTCCACCTGGAACATTTTGGTTTCATCCTGCTTTGTCAGTCATTGAGTTTATCCTTCCATTGCTGACATCAAGGAACTATTTCCTTTTTGCTCTTTTTCTGTGCCATTTAGGAATTATCATTTGAAGAAAGTGCATGTTCTGCTTTCTCTCTCTCTCACCTTCTCTCTCTCCTGCGTTTTGTTTTTCATCTCTCAACCAACAGGCCACACTATCCCAAAGCCTCCTTCCTAGTAACTGTGAATGTTTTTTCTCAATTAAACCAGTACCCATGTCACTCTCCCTGCCTTGGTTTCTTTGACACTAAGAACTGCTTAGTCTTGGTGTCTTTCCTGATCCTTCCCTGTCTCACTCTTCCTACACTGGCATGCCTATTCATGATTTACAGATGGAGTAAACTGGGCTAAAATACAGATGGGCCACTTACAAAGGGATTTCGTAAAGAACTCGTACGCCACAGTTAGGAATTGTAGTAATGAGTTACTTTGTATTAAAAAAAAAACTTAAAATTCACCAAAAAAAATTAAGGTTTTAGTTTTCTCAAGTAAATGTAAATCATGCCCTAAAGTAACTATAGCTTGTGTCCCCACCATGCATAGTCTTGTCATCTGTGAGGTTATTAACGCAATATTGGAGGCAATTCCCGCTATGCAGCAAGGGTGCAAGGCCTCGCGCCCTTTCCCCCAAAAATGTATTTGCACCACCCGCCCAAGCATCAGACACCCTGAAGGGGTTTCTTTATCAAGGATGGGAGACCGCCATTTTTTTTCATTCAGAGCTAGGATTTGCAGATCCTCTGCGCATTTGTGGTGCCGATCAACAAATTACTGTTTTTGGCTTCCTGGGGTGAGGTTCCACTGGGACCCAGCTACCATATCCTTAATATAATTTTTTAACCTACTTTCAGTACAAGGGACCCAGGGCATGATTTGGATCTTAGCAGTGTTACTGCCAACCTGTCACAGTGGCGGACCCAAGAAGACTGTCTAGTCTATGCTGTTCCACCTGCTGTATTTATATGTTACAGTCCTGCAGGCGGTGTTCTGGCAGAGGTTTGCTGATGGAGGGAGGACATCACGGTACCCAATGGACATTGGACAATGGCAGTGGTTGTGAAATACAGGTAAGTCACACACACACTGTAACTCTGCCTCATGTGTCCCTCTGCATCACACACAACACCACACCCACACTCTACTATCCATTGCCATTCTACAACAACACTACATTTACATGCTACAAACAGACATTGCCACACACCCATGACATAACATACACACACTATTGACGCTGCATCCGCACACAACAGAACCATAACAACCAACATATCTACACACTCATCTACACAAACACACTCACACAACATCACAAATACGCACATCATGACAATGACTTCCACACCACAACGCTCACCAGAATGTTGCATGCAGCAACACAACACGACATACACAATTATTGCAATGCCATATGCAAGTGGCACACATACGGACACAACCACAGCACCGATTCCAGCTCCCTCCACCTCAACCAGCCAATCATGTTGCACACACACACACACACACTTACACGTACTGACTCACACACACAACTCGAAACACAACATGACAGGTACAGGTCCCCTGCAATATGCACACATGGACACAGTTGACGGGTTTGACTGTATGATAATGATGGTAACAGCATCAATTTGCCAATACATACTACACCAAAATGCCATTTGTGTATGTATGCAGTGTGTTGTGCACCAGTGTGTCCCCATCTGTGTCTGACCCACTTGTGTCCCCGACATATGCATGTCAGAGTAATCTAAAAACATTATTGTGATATGTATGTATCTGAAGTGCTCTATAGCTCATGTGCAGTGACCCCCCCAATGTACGCAGCCAACACAGGTTCCCTTCCCTCATGTCCAGTGGCAGGGGGGTTGTTTATTCTCTTTGGTCCAGTGGCAGCAGCAACAGAGGTTGTTGTCAATCTTGTCCAGCTGGAAAGTAAAGTGGAATTAGGAAAAAAAGGTGTGTTTTCACCCCTTTGCCCCCCAATCCACTAAGTTAGAATTGGAGGTCGGATCACCGCATTTTGCTTGGCGGTAAGGCGCATCCAAATCTGCATGGTGGTAATTGTGGCTGGAGTCCTGCCACCAGCCACTCTTTCCTGTGGCACCATGGCTGCGTATGGAATTACCAAATGGTGTCCGGGGGACTCTGGCAGGTTATGGTCTATGGGACTGCCAACATCTAAATCAGGGGGGCGGACTACAGACTCAGTAACAGGGCATCAGTCAAAAAAGTCACAGCAGACCCATTACCGCCAACATCTAAATCAGGCCCTCAGTCTCCTAATCCTAAAATGTCTGTCATCATATCTTTGTTGATGTGGTTTCAGCCATTCATATCTTATCTCTAGATCTGTTGGCTCATGGATCTTCCTTGGCATGAAATATTTAATATTTTCACAAAAAATACTGAATAGATTTATAAAACACACTCTTTCTAGACCAAGATTTATCTTTCTACCAAATTTGGTGTAATTCAATTGGGCCATTTTGGCTGTAGATGTGTCTATTTTTCTGTGGAAAAAATGGTAGAGGGGCAAGTTATAGTTTATGTAATGTAGCTTCAGAGTTGAATGTACTGTGTATGGAGGTGTGTGAGTTATAATAATTTGAAGGTTTTGCATCAATTATAAATGAAAGGTATAAGTTTAGAAAATGTTTTGTGTACTTTATTTTTTGCTTGTAGCTAATGAAGAAATAAAGTTAAATGAATATACTATAACTTGCACTCCTCTGTACACAGTCTTGTTAACTCACTCACTTTCTACATTAAATATTACTCACCAGTCTACCATCCACTGTATTCTCAGAAATGATGTCATTTGAGATGGCACAAGTGTTTTTATGAATGCTATAATTTCACCTGCCATATTCAAGAACATAAGTAGTGCACAGAGTATGCTTGAGTTATAGTTGATGTAGTGTGGCGAGTGAAGTGACAAGACTGTGGTGCATGATATATAGTAAGTTGAAGGTGATTTGTAAAGTATAAGTTTAAGTTATAACTATAACTTTAGAATTTCAAATGTTTATATAGTTTAAGTTGGGTTTATTTAGAAAGAATAAATAATGTTTTTCTAACTATAATGTAACCTTTTTAAATTGAATTTAAATGTTTTTTAAGTGTGTTTTAAATCATAGTGTTGAGTGCCATTCAGTTGAGTGTTGTAGAGTAAAGCAGAGAACAGTGTTCTGCAGTCTAGTGCCACAAAGTCTGTTTTTGTAGAGTGGAATAGAGGGGAGTTGAGTGGTGTAGACTACAGTGTAAGAAAGTGTTACAGTGGAGTTGCATGATATGTTGCATAGTAGAGTGGGGAATTGTAAAGTGGAGTTATATGTTGTAGAGTGGAGTGGCGTGTCATACAGTAAAGTTGAGTATTATACAGTGGACTGTCATTCACTGCAGTGTCATGGAGTGTCATTGATTAAAGTGCTGTACAATGGCACAGAATAGAGCAGAGTGTTGTACAATGAAGTGGCATGAATCCAGTGGAGTAAAGTGTCATACAGTTCAGTATTGTGGAGTACAGTGTCATCCAGTAGAGTAGCAGAGTCTATTACAGTGTAGTGTAGGCCAGTGGAGTGTAATAGAGTAGTGTTCATACAGTGGACTCTGATACAGTGTCATGCAGTAGAGCAGAGTGTCATGTAGTGGAGTGCCATTTTATTTTATGGAGTGGCATGTCGTTGAGAGGAGTGGAGTGGCGTGTGTTAGAGGGTCAGACAATGTAAGACAGTGATGCAATGTGGATAGGCATATAGTGGAGTAGAGTGTCATTGAGTGGCACAGAGTGGAGTAGAGTCTTGTAGAGTTGCCTGTAGTACAGTAGGGTGTCATACAATGGAGGGGCATAGAGTGGATTGTCATGCAGTGGCATAGAGTGAGGCAAAAGTGTTGTGCAATGGAGGGGACTGGGATGGAGTTGAGCAGACTGGAATGGCGTAATTTGTGTATTATAGAGTGGATTTGTGTGTCATACAGTAGAGTGGAGTAGAGTGGAGTGGTATAGCTTAGAGTTGAGTAAAGTGTCATAAACTGGAGTAGCTGTTCGTACAGTTGAGTAGAGTGCCGTGTTGTAGTGTGTTGGAACGTCTTGCAGAGTGAAGCAGAGTGGTGTACAGTAGAGTTTATTGGCATAGAGTAGAGAACAGGGTTGTACAATGGAGTGTATGGGGATAAAGTGCACTAGAGTATTGTAGAGTGGAATAAAGTGTAGTAGAGTTTTACAGAGTAACGTTAGATATAGTGGAGGAGAGTGTTGTGAGGTGGAGCAATGTAGAGTGAAGTGTCAACCAGTGACATAGAGTGCAGTAAAGTACCATACTGTGGAGTAGAGTGCAGTGGAGTTGCTAGGATAGAGTGCAGTAAAGTGTAATAGAGTGAAGTGCTATGTTGTAGGGTAAAGTGGTGTGGAGTGGAGTGACATAGCATATCATACAATGGAGTAAAGTGTCAAGAGTGGGGTGCTATGTTGTACAATGGAGTAGGATGTCGTAGAGAGTTGGAAAGTGTTCTTGAGTGGATTAAAGTGATTCTACAGTGGAGTGGAGTGGAGTAGAGTAGAGTGTGATACTGTATGTTAGAGTGGCATAGAGTTTCATAGAGTTAAGTAGCATAGATAGAATGGAGTGGTGTAGACTTGAGTAGTGCAGTAGAATAGATTCAAGAAGTGTGTCATAGAGTACAGTGCAGTAAACTGGGGTGAAGTGGTATAGAGAGAGTTTGGTAGAGTGAAGTACAGTGTTGTACAGTGTTTTAGAGTAAACTAGAGTGCAACACACTTGGATTGACTGGAGTACACTCTTGTACAGTGGGGTACTATAGGATGGAGTATTGTGTGGTAGAGTGGAGGAGTGTACAGTGTCATTGAGTGGAGTACAGTGTTATGGAGTGGACAAGGGTGGCAAGGCGCGGTGTGGAGTTGTGTAGAGTGGAGTGGTGGACACTGGAGTAGCGCAGAGAGGAATGGCATAGAGTGGAGTGGCATAGAGTGGAGTGGTGTACAGTTTAGAAACATGGAGGGGAGTGGTGTATGGTGGAGTGGTGAGTTGAATAGTGTTGGAAAGTGTTGCAGAGTGGAGGGCCGTGGAGCAGCATAGAGTGAAGTAGAGTTCTGCAGAGTAGAGTGGCATACAGTGCAGTGTTGTAAAATGTGGTAGAGTTTGGTGGTATTCAGTTTTGTAGAGTTGAATGGCACAGAGTGGTGAAGAATGGAGTGGCATACAGTAGAGTAGTGGAGTAGAGTAGAGTGGAGTAGTGTGTCATAGAATAGAGTGATGTAAAATGGGGTGAGTGGCATAGACAGAATTATGATGTGTGCCTTAGAGTAGAGTGTCCAGAGAGTGACACAGATTCAAATAGAGTGTTGTACAGCGGATTAGAGTGGAGTATAGTATTGTTCAGTGGAATGTAGGGGCATAGAGTGTAATAGAGTGTTGTACAGTGGTATATAATATAGTAGAGTGTTTTGTGGCATACTTGTATAGAGTAGATTGTTGTGAAGTGGTATGGTGTAGAATGGAGTCTCCTACAGTGGTATGTTGTGGGGTAGAGTGTCATGCAGTATAGTTGTATGGATCGGCATACAATAGAGTGAAGTTAAGTGTTGTTCAGTGGAGTGGCATGTCATACAGTACAGTGCTGTGGGTGGTGTACAGTGGAATGGTGCAGCATTGACTAGAGTAAAGTGTTATAGAGTGGAGTGGGATGTCATACATTGAAGTTGTATCCCATGTTGTAGAGTGTGGGAAACTATTGTTGAGTGGAGAAGAGTGAAGTGGCATATAGTGGAGTACAGTGCTGTAGAATAGAGTAAGGTAGAGCAGAGTTAAAGGTGTGGCACAGTAGAGTGCATAGAGTGTTGCAGATTCAAGTGGCATACAGTGTGGTTGAGAAGAGTGGTTTAGACTGGAGTAGTGAAGTAGAGTGGAGTAGTGTGTTGAAGGGTAGAGTGGAGTTAATTGTAGTGGAGGGGTGTAGATGAAGTTCTGTAGAGAGTCATGGAGTGGACAACAGTGTTGTACAGTGACAAATTGAACAACAGTGTTGTAGAGTGGAGTAGCTTAAAGTGGAGTAGAGTTTAATAGAGTGGAGGGGTGTAGAGTGTTATAGAGTGGAGTAGGGAGTTGTAGAGCAAAGTCGATTCTAGTGGGGTAGACTTGAGTAGACTAGACTTGAGTAGAGTGCGGTGTCATACAGTGTCATGTTCTAGAGTGTCATATCTTAGAGTATTGTGGCGTAGAGTGTTGTGGTGTATAGTTTTGTGGTGCAAAGAGGAGTGGTGTAAAGTGGAGTGGTATAGAGTGGAGTGACATACAATGAAATAGTATAGAGTGCAGTGGCATAGAGAGGAGTGGCACAAAGTGGAGTTGGGTACAATTGAATACCGTACAGTGGAGTGGTACACAGTAGTGGAGTAAATAGTGGAATGACATCCAATGAAATAGCATAGAGTGGAGTGGCATAGAGTGAAATGGTGACCCCTGGAGGGGTGTAGAGTGGAGTAGCATGCAGTAGAGTTTCATATAGTGAAATAGCGTAGAGTGACATAGAGTGGAAGACTGTAGAGTGGACTGGCGTACAGTGGATTAGCATAGAGTGAAATAGCAAAGAGTAGTGTAGTGTATAGCGAAGTAGCATACAGTGGAGTGGCCTAGACTGGAGTTGCATACAATGGAGTGGGTTAGAGTAGAATGGGATATAGTGGAGTGAAGTAGAGTGGAATAGTACACAGTGGAGTGGCTTCTACTGGAACAGCCTAGAGGTGGGTGGAATAGAGTGGAGTGACAGACAGTGGAATAGCATAGAGTGGAGTGGCTTAGAGAGGAGTGACTTGGAGTGGAATAGCATAGAGTGGAGTGGCTTAGAGTGGAGTGGCCTGGAGTGGAATAGCATAAAGTGGAGTAGCGTACAGTGGAATGGCATAGACTGGAGTGGCAAACATTGGTGTGGGCTAGAGTAGAATAGCTTAGAGTGGAGTTGCATACAATGCAATAGTGTAGAGTAGATTGGCGGAGAGTGGAATGGCATATAGTGCAGTGGTGTGGAGTGAAGTACAGTGAAATATTGTAGAGTGGAGAGGTGTAAAGTGGAGCGGTGCACAATGGAGTGGTGTAGAGTGGAGTAGCATACAGTGGAGTGGCAAACAGTGTAATCACATAGAAAGTGGTGGCTTTCAGTGGAGTGGCATAGACTGGAGTGGTGTACACTGGAATAGGGCAGAGTGGAATAGCATACTCTCTCTGAAGGGTCACCCCAAACCTTTTACCTTTATTCTCCTCTTTTTCTGACCTCTTTTTTGTTGGCTTTAGAACTCTGTGCATGTTACTACTGGTAACCAGTGTTAAAGTGCTTGTGCTCTCTCCATAAAAACATAGCAACATTGGTGTATACACAAATGGCATAATTATTAACTTGTGAATCCCTTGTAAAATGGTATACCATAGAGTGAGGGCTGTAAATTATATTGCTACTAGTGGGTCTGCAACACTGGTTGTGCCATCCACACATGTAGCCTCTCAAACCTGTCTCAGGCCTGCCACTGCAGGGCCTGTGTGTGCAGCATTAACGTCATCTAGTGGGCCCAGGGTCGCAGCTGTGACCCCTGGCTTGCCCTTTGCTACCACTGGCACTGCTTTTGCTACCCTATGCCTCAGAGGTGGCAAATTCAGTGCCAGGAACACAGTTGCAGCTAGTCTTTATGGACGTCAGTTGGGGCTCCACTCTTTATTTTCTGTCAAATGTTTATTGCACTAATAGTGATAAATAATAATAAATTATACACTAATAGTGGAATAAAAATGGAGTACAATTATTTGGAATATACCCTTCCATGGCAGCTTAGGTAAGTAAAAAATGCTTGTGAATGTATGTTGAGTGCATGCTTGCGGGTGAGAGTGTGTTTATGTGAGAGAGTGCAAATGTGAATTTGTGTATATGTGTAAGAATGTCTGTGTGAGTGAGACTGGAGGTCAAAGGCTGTGTGATGTCACTTCCGCTACCCCAGGCATTTCACTGCATTGACGTCCATGGTGTGTAGTTTACTGCCACTTCGACTTGGCATTTAGAACTAATTGCCAAGCTTGAAACTCCCCTTTTATTATATATGTCACCAATAAGGTAGGCCTTAGGTATCTGTAAGGGCAACATGCTGTGTAAGTAAAAGGTAGGACATGTACTTTTGAGTTTTACATGTCCTGGTGTGACAGGCGGTGCCCCATTTGTATTCGCCCCATGTACTGATACCCTGGTGTCTGTGATTCCCAATGGGGCAAGAGAAGGGGGTGGTGCAGGTGTTCCATTCCCTTGAAATTAACACTATGGGAGACTTTTGTGAGGGTGGAAAAATGAAAGAGTTGCAGCACTTAAGCTACAAGCAAGATCAGTTTACCCGATTAGAACAACATCACTTTTATAGAGCAGGGCACACCATGTGCCACCTACTGAGTGAGGACTTGCAAGAACCTTTGATGCTAAGGGCTCCGTTGCACATTCTGCAACACAGCACACCTGCACATATAGTAACACAAGTATATGCTTATACGGAGGAGGAGAGGCATCCGACCCGCTCCAAGGTGGGGCTCTAGTGACAGAGAGAATTGGGCGTCACAATAACAGATGATCAGTAGTCCTATTGTTGTTCTGTTAGTAGAACAATCTCATCAAATAGCAGGCATAGGCTTATTCATTTTAAATATGTAAAAAAAGTGAGTGTACTACACACTGGTCAGGTGAGCAAACTATGGATTGAGAGACAGTGCTCATTGTGTCCGTTGTGGAAAGAATGGAGCAGGGTTTGCCCACTTGGCATGGTACTGCATAAGTATTCAGGGTTTCTGGGAGGAGGTATTTACAGCACTGGAAACAATCATAGCCGAGCCTCTGACCATGGGCCCAATGTTGGAACTGCTGGGTTATGACAGAGATGTGGGCAATGTATTTAGGAGGCTTGTGGCCATAGACTTACTATTAGCAAAGAGCAGGATCGCAATACGATGGGAACGACCTAAGGGCATATGTGGATTTTACCGGGCCTATTTTCAGCACCTTGAGGGGGAGATAGTGCGGGGAGTATTAGACAAAGGGATGTAAGTGATAGTCCTTTTGATATACTGCCTTGGGATTAAACCTTATACATGTTTGCGTCTATGGGGGGGCTCACGGGTCTGTTAACTGTAATCACACTGTCAATGTTACAGACAATAGTAAGAGGTTTGTCAACTGTTGGACATTATTGCTAAATTAGCGTGCATGCTGAGTGGTAGGATTGTCACAATACTGTTTAAAAAGCCCGGCTCAATGGAAAGAGTGACTCCATTGTATCCAAGTACATGGAAGATGTTTGTCTACATGCCTGTGCTGTGACCTGTACTTCATTGTTGAGAATTATTGGTTGCTATCACATGTATAACTTAAAACTTTAAAGAAAGATATAAAAAAAGAGTCTTACCTGTTCTGGTAGCGACAAACAACCACATTCATTTTACACTACTGTGAGGCCTACTCCTCCCATAGCCTAGCATTGGGAATTCCCTAATACCCTTTTAAGTTGTAAATCCTAATTAGAAAGGAGTAGCTGCATCATGTTTCATATCTATGGAATCCTCTTTAATGATAACGTTGGATTTAACATTACTACTTTTTCAATGAAACTTTTTGAAAGTAGGTCTTTCTTTTGCTTCTCTGTGAGCCTGGCTGCCTGTTTCCAATACATGTCTGGGTTGGGTGGCAGCTACTTTTTGTGCATTCCCTCTAGACATCCAGAAACACAGGAAGGGTGGTTTGACTGAGAACTCATTGTCATTCATCTGCACTCTGATAGCTTTTTCTGGGCAGGAAGAAGAAAGAGAAGCTGACTCACCTGGATAGTGAGTGCCTGTCCCCACACAAAGGACTAATAACTCCTTAATGATAGTCTGGATCCAAGGCTAGAAAGAAAGGACGTCTGTGCACTTCAAATACCTGTCTTTGAAGTCACCCCCACTTCAAAGGCACAACTGAGTATAAGTACTGGGTCTCTGACCCTACCAAATCAGAACACTACTGGACCTGTAAAAAACTCTGCTAGGAGTAAGGACTGCTGATCTATAAGGATTGCCACTATTCTGAACTGCTGCCCTCAATGGATTGCTGTCTGCCTTGCTGAGCTGCCCTGCTGCCTGCTAATCTCTACTCTTCTGAGGACAAGGAATGGACCCATCTCACCTGAATCCAGAGTGACTCCAAGGGCTTTCTGGCTTGGCCCTTGTTCTTCTGCAGTCTCAGGGAATTTAAAGAATGCCTGCAACCTGTAACCAGCACTTGAACTCTGTCTGCTGTGAGTCCTGCTCTGCCAAGTGGTGCCAACCCAGTCCTGGACCCTTGGAAGTGAGTATCTGTGCTGCAGCTGTGGAAAACCAGCACATCACCGTCATTGTGATGATTAGAACCACTGCATCCCTCCTTGATTCTGATGTATCACCGCTGCCACTGAAGACTTTGCATTGCTGACTGTGCAGCTCAGGATCGACGCATCAACACCAACCACAGAGCATTGCCTTTGCATCACTGGTGGCTGCGCACCTTGCCGATGACAAATCACCTTCATCACACAGGGTGTGATGCTGCACATCGAGGACATCGCATTGAGAACTGCGCGGCTTGATGATGACGCATCGCCAAGATGCACAGATTGGAACCAACGCATTGCCTTCACATCGCTCCTCGATGTCGACGCTACCTTCCAGCCAAGGAACTTTCTCAGTGGGCCCTGCGTTGGTCCATTTCCCAGTCTTCCCTCCATCATGGTCAGCCTGAACTTTGGATTTATTCTGGTCTTGCACATCTTCTAAGTGCTTTTGACTTCTAATCACTACTTTTTGATTTATTCTTCTAATATTCTTAACTCACCTTCTACTTATTGGATTTTTGTCATTTTGGTCTTCTTTTACTCATTCAAATATAATCTATTTTTCTGATCCCATGTGGAGTATTTTCTGTGGTGTTTTCATTGTGTTATTGTGTTTGCGTTGTGCAAATACTTTACACATTGTCTATTCAGTCTGACTGTTCTGTGACGAGCTACCAGAGGGTGAGCAGAGGTTATCTCTAAGTGTGTATCTAGCTGACCCTGACTAGAGTGGTGGTTCCTGCTTGTACAGGGTGCATACCCTTATAACCAGTAACACTGTTCCAACAGGCCTAGAGGGAAGTTGTGTACAGTGGAATAGCATAGAGTGGCGTAGAGCAGATTGGAGCGGTATACAATGGTGCATAGAGTGGAAAGCGTACACTGGAGTGGCATACAGTGGATTGGCGTTCAGTAGACTGGGGTAGAGTGGAGTCACATACAGTAGAGTAGCGTAGGGTTGAGGGGCATACAGTGGAGAGGCATAGAGAGGTTTGATGTACAGTAGAATAGCATAGAGTGGAGAGGTGTAGAATGGAGTTGCATACATTGGAGAGGTGTAGAGTGGAGTATCGTACACTTGAGTGGCAAACAGAGGAGTCTCTTAGAGTGGGGTGGAATACAGTGGAGTGGCACAGACTGGATTGGGGTACACTGGAGTGACACATAGTTAGTTAAATAGAATACAGTGGAATGCCGTGGGGTTGATTGGCATAGAGTGGAGTAGTGTAGAGTGGAATAGTGTACAGTGGACTGCCATATATTGACTTGCCAAACAGTGGAGTGGAGTAGAGAGGAGTTGCATACAGTAGAGTGGCATACAGTGGAATAACATAGATTAGAGGGATGAACTTTGGAGCGACATAGAGTGGAGTGGTGTACAGTAGATTAGCGGACAGTGGAGTGATTAGACTTGGGTAGCATAGAGTGGAATGGGGTAGACTGGAGTGGTGTACACTGGAGTAGCGTATAGTGGAATACCGTAGAGAAGAGTGGCAAATGGATGTACACAAAATTTGGCAGGAATGTACAATATGGTGAGCAGAGTAATGCAAGACAGCGATTTGTGCTGCCCTCCGTTTCTCCAGATTTTCTATCTACATTCGGCTGCACCTTCCAGTTGAAAAGCACAGTGGGTCCAGGCTCCTTTGTTACCTGCCCACAAAATTGCCCTTTAAAATACAAAGGGGGAGATTTAAGGGCCCAGAGTGCCTCCTTGGGCCACATTAGCATCATTTTTTTTTTACACTAATGTAGCCCAACGAGGTCAAAATTGATCTGCCAAATTTACATGCATTGCACCACTTTGTAACCTTTTGCGCTACATTATGTGTCATTTTTTCAGCACTTTTAATGACTGCTCAGAACAGGCGTTAAAAGGAGGCACAGCATTGTTTACAATGGGCCACAATGGTCTTTGCATGATTAGCGTCAACATTTGTTACGCTAATCCTGCAAAGTTCTGAACTAGTGTAACAAATTCTGATGCTAGTTCCCTAACTACTGCCGTGGTGCACTGTGCACACATGGTGGTGTTAGCGGGGCACTAAGGGTCTCTAGAAAAGTCCGCACCGCACTATGTGCTGCCCTAAAATTTCCAGATTGCAGGCACAATAAAAATGCTGGCAAAGAGCTGTTCTTCGATTAAAGTCTCTTTCCATGGTCAGAGCTGGAAGTAAGCTGGCAAGCCTGTACGGTTTTGAAGCTAGAATACAGATATTAGGGAAAACCACGCTCCCCTTGTTGCCTGCGCAAGTACTGATATTTTGATATCAAATGGCCCAAGGAAGCCATTTTGGTCCAAAAATATGATTTTTTTCTCGACCACACTCAATCGGGCTTATATTTTAACAATATAAAAGTAATTACCACTTTTGGAAATGCCAAGATTCCTCGGAAAAAAATACATTTTATCAAAGCAATCATTTACTTTGATGTAGTGACCCAGGTAGAACACAAGTGGTGTGATACTGAAGAAAGGTCACAACAATGTTTACAGTATCTATATTAAAAAGTTTATTAGAGTACAGATTTTTTCAAATTTGATTGAATATAAATTGCCTTGGGCTCTTCTATAGCCATTTGAGGATCTGTGGGCAAATGCAAGTCTTCTGACTCTGAGAAAGATTTCTGTCCTTCCCTGATGTTCAGAACTTTCCGACATCATCATTTTACAGTCCTGAGCAGCGAAACTCTGTTGCATATTTTGGCTCCATTAAGTTTCCCTTAGAAATGCATCGAGTTGTTATGGATACTGGAGAAACTATGAATTTGCATTTTTTTCTGTCGTTAAATAAATAACTGACAGACAGTCTTTTAATAAGAATCTCAGGTAAAAGTTTTTTTTTTTTTCTCAATCTTGTCCCGATATTAGTTTGCCACACTTACAGGACTAAAACACCAACTTTTTTCTGCATTCTAACACTGTTTTTCTTTAAGACACATTTTCTAAATTAGTGCATTAACTATGACCTCTATGATCAATAACATATGAATTGCTATTGTACAGGTGATGACATCTAATTGTTTGGGTGTAAAGCTAGGAGTGCGTGAGATTATCAGTGCAACCTCCCAGTAGAGGAAAGCTGCTTTGAGGGTGAGGAGCAGGCCTAATACACACCTATAGCCTGATTCACAAAGGTAAACTTACATGTTTGTGTAAGTTTTTGCTTTTTCCGTTTTCACAAAACTGCATTTTAATAGGAAATGTATGAGTGTGGAAACTCCATCAGTTGAGGCAGAGAACTCGGCACATAAATAGCTAGGGCAGACTTATCTTTTCATGTGCAGAATTCTCCACCCCGACAGCGGAGTCCCCGCACTTGTAAAATTACTATTAAAATGCAATTTTGTGAATACTGAAAAAGTGGAAACCTATACAAATGTGTAGGTTTTCTTTTTTGAATCGGGCCCCTGATAAGGATCAAAGTCATAGGGCCTCACTACGACTGGGGTGATCTGACTGTTGGACTGCCACTACAATGGTTGAGAGGCCACTGCAAAGCCAGCAGCCTCTTGACCACAATATTATGAGTTTCCCGCGGGCCGTCTGGAATCCACAGTGCAGCAGTATTGGCTTCGGCTCTCAGGGAGAGCTGAGGCCAGTGACGCCACACTGTTGTTGTAGACAGCACACTTGAAATGCATTCCGAGTGTGCTGCTGGGGGGGCCTTTGCACTGCCCACTACATGGTCGTAGGAAGTGCTGGGGCTCCCCTGTGGTAAAGTTCCTGCCTTTCTGCTGACACTGGCACCACCAATCTTGACCACAACTTGCACCACCTCCAACCCATCGGGATCCATGATCCTGGTGGTGTCCGGACCGCCATGATTGTAATCTGGCGTTCAGACAGCCAAAATTGTGGCAGTCAGACTACCACTACAAATTCATTTTAGGAACGCCATACTCTTTATTAGGCCCATACCATGTTAAAGTTCTGTCTAAAGTCATCAGAGCAATATCTTTCAGTTGTTAGTCCCACTTGTTTCTGATTAAGTTGGAAAAAGCTAAGAACTGAGGAGAAGAGATTAGCCCTTGACATAATTATGAATCAGTGAATAATCTTTAAGTGCAATGGTACAGATTCTCTTGAACACTTGATTTATATTCCTTCTACCTTGGTACCACATCTTACAGGTCATTCTTCTCATGTTCTTTAGAATCATATCTGTCTCATGTCTCGCCGTGCTTCATCAAAGCTTACTTTTGTCTAGGGCCACATCATTTTGAGGATGTTGAAATGCATGTTCATAGACAATTTGAGTGCCTGAAAATAGAACGTGAACTGATTTTGTAGACAATAGCCTATCTATGGAGAATCAATTGAATCTAGTTAGAATTCTGAGACTGAAATAGCAAAACTCATCTAGCAGCACCAAGAGTGATGAAGAGATGAGTGGCTCATCAAAGCCTACACCAAAGTACCAGTAAATTACGTAATAGTAGCAGCTGTTATATATATAGCACCTTTAAACTGCAGATATGCACAGTGGTTAATATGTAAAAAAAAGTGAGTGCCAGGGCCCAACTTACCCCTTCTAAGTCTGACAAATGAAACTGCCAGCAATTACTTCTAACCATTACACTGACACAAGTGTGACATTTTGCACTATTTCTAGCCACCTCGAGTTGTGAGAATGGGCTACACAGCAAATCAATCAATCAATCAAAAAACATTTGTACAGTGCACAGCTGTTTCATCAGAAGGACCCAAGTGCTCAAGCAAAAGACTTGTTAGCAGTGAATACAGTGTCTGGGAGAGCTAGCCTTTGTCAAAGAGGATGGTTTTCAGTTCTTTCTTGAAAGTCGAGAAAGAGGCCGCTCTGCACAGACACACTAGGAGTGCATTCCACATCTTGGCTGTTAAGACTGTGAAGGCTCTCCCTCCTTGTTTTGCTTTGGCGAATTGGGGGTCCTGCAGCAACAAGACACTATTCGACCAGAGCTATCTGCATTGCTCTATATACACAAAGGGCCTGATTACAACTTTGGAGGACGGTGTTAATCCGTCCCAAATGTGACGGATATCCTGCCCACCGTATTACGAGTTTCATAGGATATAATGGACTCATAATACGGTAGGTGGTATATCCGTCACATTTGGGACAGATTAACACCGTCCTCCAAAGTTGTAATCAGGCCCAAAGTCTTTTTCTCAAGTGGATTGGGCCCTCACCACAAAAGGCCCTTAACATTATTGTAAGGGCTTTACATTTAATCTGATTTATTACTGGCAGCCAATGAAGTTCCTTAAGACAAGATGATATAGACTGCAGACAAGAGACTCTTTCTGCTGTATTTTGAACCAGTTGAAGTCTGCAAATTAGAAAGACAGGAAGGCCCAAATACAGACTATTAACATAGTCTAAGTGGGAGGTTACCGAGGTGTGAACCACCATCTTACGTATATCCTCTGGAATCAGATGCAGCATCTTCCTCAGGGATTCAAATTTAGCAAAAAATAGACTGATGACATCAGTTTAATTTGAGTGAAAAAAGAGAGACTTGATTCAATCACTTTTCCCGAATTCCTAGAGGTGGAAGCAGGGCTGGAGGAGGATTAAGTTCCTCTGGCCACCAAAGGCTGGGGAGAGGAGGACAACATGTACCAAAGTAAAAGACTTCAGTTTTGTCTGAATTTCGCTTGGGAAATTTCTATCTACCCAGCCTGCAACTCCTTTTGGTAATTCCCTGAGCTTAGTCATGGCAGAAACTGAGGGTTCCAGGAAGGACAATAGAAGCTGGGTATCGTCCACATAAGACACCACATGTACACCGCAAGATTCAATCAGCTAGGCCAAAAGAGCGATCTATTATTAAAAAAGACTTCAGCCAAGAAAATGCCTTGTCTTGAATGCCTGCCAATCTATCTAAAGGTTGGCATGAGAGAAGTATTGAACTCTGCTCCAATAGGATCACCATCGCAGAACATCAGCAGTCAAGATGTTCTTAGATGTATTCCCTTACTTCTAGTAAGGCAGTTTCATTGTTACCACCTTGTTGAAAGCTGGATTACGAATCATGAAGCAGGCCATTACATTCCAGATAAGAGGAGAGCTGGCCATTTACCAGTGTTTCGAGTATTTTTGCCACTGCTGACAAAAGGAGGATGGTTCTCAAATTAGTCAGTATGGCTGGATTTGCAGTAGGTTTCTTCACCAAGGGCCGAAGAAAAGCTTCTTTCTAATTAGAGGTAAAGTGACCTACTTCTAAAGAAGTATTCAACATTTTGTGAAGCAAAGGATTTATAGTAGAGTCAATAATTTTTAAGATTTTGGGAGGGCAAGGATCTGCTGGTGATCCAGATTTACAATGCTCAAGTTCTTTCATGGAAACTTCCTCAGAAAACATGAGGAATTTTGAAAATACATAACTTTGAGTTGTCACAGGATTTGTAGGCACCTCAACTACAGTACTCATAGGAAAGGCAGCATAACGTTTCTGAAGTGTGCCATGAAAAAATAAAGATAGGTCATTGCAAATTTCACTGGAAAGACTAAAATACTATTAACTGCTTAAGGAAAGAGAAGGGAGTGAACAGAGTTTGATACTTCTCATGAGGTGTTAGATGCTGCAAGATCAGAGAGGTGAAGTACTTTCTCTGAGCTGTACAAGAAGATTTGTGATAATTTCTTAACACTTCTTTATATTGGATCTTAGCTTGCAGTCAACAAGGTTGTGTTCATGTTTGCTCCAGATTTTTACAGCAACTCTTCTCTTCCCTTAACACAGAGGAGAACCAAGGAGCCAAGGATTTGGTTGTCTTTTCTATCTGGGGTTTTAATGGTATGACCAAATGAAGGGCATTGGTGATCTATTTGTTAAACTTTTGAGAAAGGGATGGCTCCATAATTTTATACCATCCTCTGGGAAGTGATGGGGGATAGACTACCTTTGTCCAACTCAGCAACTCAGTAAAAGAAAAGGAAACTAGAAAATAATCTGACAAAAGTAGACATTGTGCCAGAGAAGCCTGCAGGTCAGCAATGTTCGAAAAGATCAGATCGAACATATGTTCCATCTTATATTGGGGGATAGGACCCACTGTGGGAGGTTGACACCTACTGAGGTAACACTAAGGTGCTCTGTCTGAGAGCACTCAGGACTGTTCATATGCACATTAAAATCCCTAAGAACGGTGATGTTTGCATATTGCAAAGAAAGTTGGTCAAAATGATTAAGCATATGGGGAAAACAATTCTTTGAGCTGTCAGGGGGTCTATATATCAAAATGACAGAGAAAGAAAAAGAAGGAGCTAATTTAATGCTGAAAATAAGACCTTCACTACCCTCTATTTGCACCAGTGCGGTAGAGGATCCCTCAAAAGTATCCCTAAATATAATATCTACCCCCCCCATTGTTTTTACCTTCACTGTTGACTAATAGGATGGGATATCCATGGGAAGCAGTGAAGCTAGGTCTTGAGGTGATGTTTCTTTCAGCTGTGTTTCAGGAATATAAAATCCCAGATATTATCAGACAGTAAATTGAACACCACAAAGGCATATTTAGAAAGTGATCTGCAATTAATAAGACAAGCTCTATAAACCCAACATGTATTGTGAGACTGAGTTACAGTTAAACTTAGAGGCTTGCTCTGATTACAATAAGGATCTGATCCTACTGACGGGTCCCTAAAGGGAAAATTCAAGACAAACCCACAGTTATTGCAAGCACACTGGTTATCTTAAGGTTGTTCAAAGTTAAAAGGATGTGACAGAGAACAAGATCCATATCTTAAAGTGAAAAGCACCTTCCAAGGGTATGACCTAACCTGGCGTAGGCCTGCAGGCATTTGAACAGCATGGCTGGCACTGATCGCGATCTGGATGTGTACGGGTGCAGATGGGATTCCATTGGCATGCCTTCAGCCCGCCAGCAGCTGCCTGCTGTGTGGTTCTTTGGCATGGCCAGCCTTTAATAATGTGAGAAAGCAGGAGAAAGACGGTGGATTGCCCTGTCAGCCCAACTATTAGAGCGCTAAGAAAGCAAAGTGTTGTCTCTGCAGTGGTACAGACAGTGAAGGAAAAATGGCAGTCTGCTTCATGGAGGGCTAATAGTGTTAACTAGGGGTAGGCGGTGAGCTCTGCTCTGCTGGCAGAATTAACAGAGTTTTTGGCACTCCACGCTCTGCTTGTAACACGGAGTTCAGCCAAAAACTTCACTAGCCCGGCAGCAGAGCAGACCTCACCAGCATGCATGCACACTGTAGCCAAGTTATGGGCCACACAGCACAAAAGCAGTCTGTGCTTGTGATGTGTGGCCCATAGGTGGGCTGCTCTTTGCACTAGGCCCAAAATGAAGACAGCATTTGCCCAACGACAGGCAAGGAGACCCCTAGCTAAGTCTGTGCTTTCTGCCGGTCAGCGGCGTAGGTCTGCTGCAAGCTGCTGCTGAGGGGCTGCACTGTCACCAGCTCTGGATCCAGACCTCCCTCTTTTCACTGTCCTCAGCAGCCTGGGAGCAGGGGGCAGAGAGCCAGGCTACTAGCAACGGGAATGGGACCCTGGACCAAGCATTCAGGTAAGACCCTTGTTTTGCTTTCTCTTCTATGTGCACACGGGGTCAGGCACTGGGCATGGAAAGTATTTGCATATGAGAGGGGTTTGTGCTTGGATAAAAGAAAACTTACAGTCAGAACTCCACTTGAAAAGAACCTGTCTCCCTAGAGGCCCTTGGAAAGGAAGTGGTGTTATGGGGTACAGTGCTGAGGCCAGCAGGGAGAGCTGGAAACCTGGGGAACATCAGCTGCTGAGCGGTAGTCTGGCAGCCCCTGTCAGATAGAGATGTATGTGGCCTGAGAGAATGCTTTAGAGCCTAGTGGCAAGCAAGGCTAAGCACTTTGTGAAAATAGCAGGCTGGTGGTGGTGAGCATGTTTGCTGCTGCTGGTGCTGGGCCCTAAAGAAAGAGTGGTCTGAGGCTGTGTATAGTGCAGAGGAAGTGCTTACAAGGCTGGTGCACGACAGGGGGTGCTTGGCCCTCCATAGCAAGTTTGTGAAGAAGGTCAGATGGTGAAGGAAAGTGTGCAGGTGTGGTTGAGAGCAGCCTGGTGGGCTGTGTCAGCACAAGAGGCCTGAAACAGCAGTTTTCACTGCCTATGGCATACCACCCTGGCCTGAATGCGCCCGATCTCAGAAGTGCTAAGCAGGGTCGGGCCACAGGTGGGACTTCTCAGAACTTCACAGAGTTTTTAGCTAACTCCACAGAATTCCATGGAGTAGAACTCTGTGAGCTTCGGCCACTCCTAGTGTTAGCCTCAGAACCAGATATGAACCAGATCATGTGCAAAATAAGCACTTTTTAAAAACACATTTGCCCCTCTATCCCTGTATTCCCTCTTGACAGAAACTCAGTTTGAATTTTAAAAATCCAAAAGGTTTAAGAACACGAGTCCGTCCTTCAAACAATATTCTTAGTTAAATGTAGAAAAGAGCCCCAGCGTCCACAATGTTCATAAAAAACAGATTAGTTATACTGTCAGTCTCCGCTGCACATCCGCAGAATGTGTGGCCTTAAATAATATGAGAAAACGGGAGAAACGAGGAGGGTTGTCCTGTCAGCACAACTGCTAGAGAGCTAAGCAAGCAAAATGGCATCTCTGCAGTGGTACAGACAGTGAAGGAAAAAAGGTGGTCGGTGTTAGCCTCATAACCAGTTCTGAACATCATATGCAAAATAAGCACCTTTTAAAAACACATTTACCCCGCTTGCACCCTATTTCCTCTTGAAAGAAACCTAGGGCCAGATGTAGGAAAAAAGCAAATTGCGACTTGCAATTTGCGAGTCCGTGCGACTCGCAAATTGCAAGTCGCAATTTGCTATGCAGAAAGGTGTCTCAGACACCTTCTGCAACTCGCAATGGGGTCGCAAAGACCCACTTCATAAATATTTATGAGGTGGGTCGCAGTTTGCGACCCCATTGCGAGGATGGGCACTCACGGGGATTGTGGCCTGCTGGAGACAGCAGACCACCATGTCCGTGACTGCTTTTTAATAAAGCAGTTTTCTTTTTCTATCTGCAGCCCGTTTTCCTTAAAGGAAAACGAGCTGCACTTAGAAAAAAAAACGAAACCTTTTGTTTCGGTATTTTTCAGAGCAGGCAGTGGTCCATAGGACCACTACCTGCTCTGAAAAATAGTTTTTGTGATCATTCACAAAGGGGAAGGGGTCCCATGGGGACCCCTTCCCGTTTGCGAATGGGTTACCATCCACTTCAAGTGGATGGTAACAGCGATTTCATTTGCGACCGCTTTCGCGGGCGCAAATGAAATTGCATAGCATTGCGAGTTGCAAATAGGAAGGGAACACCCCTTCCTATTTGCGAGTCGGAAATGCATTTTGCGAGTCGGATCCGACTCGCAAAATGCATTTCTGCATAGCAGAGAGGCTTTTGCGCCTCGCAAACGGCGTTTTTCGCCGTTTGCGAGGCGCAAACCCTTTGCTACATCTGGCCCTTAGTTTGAACTTACAAAATAGTAAGAAGTCTAAGAACACGAGTTCCTTCCATCAAACAATAATCTTAGTTAAAGGTAAAAAGGAGCCCCAGCAACCACAATATTAATAAAAAACAGATTAGTTTCACTGCCAATCTTATTAGTTCATTAACGCCCATATTTATACTTTTTTAGCGCCGCATTTGCGCCGCTTTTTAACTCAATAGGGGCGCAAACTTTCAAAATCTAATTGTATTTTGTAAGTTTGCGCCGCTTTTGCGTTAAAAAGCGTCGCAAATGCGGCACTAAAAAAGTATAAATATGGGCCTAAGTTTTTGAAATGTATGGAACTGTGACACACTTTGCTGGTCTTAAAAAAAAAGTCAGATAGTGCCACCATGTGGCAGATTGTCATAATAAAATGTTACAATTTGCAAAACAGTGCCGATGGCACGATGCGGTTACCCCCTGCACAAATTAAGCACTGTAAGTGTGATATGATGCACTGCTTAAAAATTATGTTACTTTTATAATATCCTTAAGATACTTTTAGAGAACTATGTGGTGGGAGGAGAGGTCATAAATGCTGTTTTCCTCGAGAACTTTTTTGTGCCATAGCCAAGTAAAGGTGTTACTGTGGCGGTGGGCAATCGATAATTGGCAGACATTTTGTACAGGTGATGATGCAATTTTATCCCTAGATTCAAAAGAGAACATATTACAGACATATGGAGTCTGATTCACAAAGGTAAACTTAAACTTTTGTATAGGTTTGCTACTTTTTGGTTTTAACAAACTGTGCGGAGTTTTACTATGACTCTGCAATACTCTTACTTCTCTGTGCAGAGTTCTCTGCACCTGGAGACTCTGGAGTATTCGTGGCGCGGAATTCCACACACATAAATTTAGGGCGTGGGGAGTCATACAATTCTGAAAATAGTATGTGTATACGAAAAAAGTAGTACATTTACACTAAATAGCAAGTTTACTTTTGTAAATGAGGCCCATGAAGAAAATATATTAAGGAAGTTTGGTCTGAACACAAAGTTATACCTAAAAAGGCCATCCAGTTAAAATAATAAAAACAGTTCTCTTTACCCAGCCCAGCATCACTATTAATAGCCAAAAATAGGCATTCTCAAATGTTGTGTGCTGACATCTGACTGAACTTTGAGACATATTGTTGCATCTGTCATGGGATGCCCCCTTTAAAATATTTAGGGACAACAACAATTAATGATAATATCATAGCATAGAGGTGTTGCATTGAAAGCATTGGGTAGTTGGGTAAAAGACAACAATGATGATGCATTTAAATGTTTATACACATTTTGTGCAACAGAGCACTCTCCGTATAAACATTTTGAGAACCTTCATGAACCCAGCGGGCCTTACTTACTAAAACACTGCACAAGCCCAAGCATGGAACAATGGAATGCAATACAACAAATAATGTGAATTCCCTAATTTTTAAAAAAGCCTTCATGCTCATAGCTAAATTGTGTTGTGCTGTGCCAGTGTCCATGCAAATTTTAGTGAAAAAAACCTCTTTCTTTTTACTACAATAATATGTGATTTGGGTTACCCGGAATACCTCAGAACCTTGGTCAATTAACTGCATGCAGAAAGAATGTTTCTGCCAGATTCATTTCTCCAAATTAATCATATTACCAGTGGCAGATTGTGTGTCCTTACGCAGTAACGAATCAATCAACATCCTACACAACCTTTGTTTCAATTGAGCAAAGAAATATCTTAATTGAGAACAAGTGCTCCACATTAAAGAAAGTGAACGGTATAGTGCTTGTGACCTGTGAAATGAAAGCAAATAAACAGAATTGATTTGTTTGGCTGCAAACAAAGAACATTTGCAATTTTTTAAGTTAGCCAACATTGTGAGACAAAAACTGTCATATTTTTATGCAGTTCAAGTCATCAAAAACAAGGATGTTGATGTTTTGACCCATTAATGTCTTCACCAGGACAAAGAAATGCCAATTATGCAATGCACAAAAAGCACTGCATCAGATGTGGTAAACCCATACAACAAATGGTTCAATACAATCCGATTAAATTACACAGTATGACCGATATAGCCATTCAAGGAAAACTCCAATAAGGAATAAAGTTAAGGGGTTTATTAAAAACGTAAGCTCAGAGTCATGTACGCAATTCACAACACACAGTTATAAAATACAAAATCACCAAGGGTTAACCAATGCATCGAAATAAGTTCAAACAAACTAATATTAGGAGAACTAGACACTCAATCAAGACAATGCAAAACATCAGTAAGATAATTTGATGTATGGAAAACAAAGGTTGCTCAGTTCCAACAAGCATCAAGGCAGTTCAAATCATTAAGGTTCAATTTAGCTGGGCAAGAGGAGATACCCAGAGACATACAAGCACTCATTCCCATACACACAACACCCCCGAAGGCATACACGCACTCACACACCCCCTCTACATACACACGCACACCCCCATGCACCCACACAACACACAATACCCCCCTCCCCTCACGGGCGATCGACTTACCTGGTCCGACGATCCTCCGGGAGGGGACGGGAGCCATGGGGGCAGCTCCGCCGACACCACACCGCCAACAGAACACCGCCACGGCGAATCACAGGATGTGATTCGCTGTGCGGTATTCTGTTGGCGTGGCGGTGGAGCAACCTCCACTTCCCCGCCTCCCGCCAGTATGGCTGTTGGCGGCTCTCCGTCCGTAAAAGGACGGAGAGCTGCCAACGGTCATAATAGGCCGAGCGGCAAACCGCCACCAATGGCGGTCTTCCGCACGGCGGTCCCTCGGCGATCTTCAAAAAAGACCGCTGAGGTCAAAATGACCCCCTGAGTCTGTTAATGCTCATTTTAATAATGAATATTCATGTATTCTAAGAGTCAAAATTGCATAGAAAATGTAATGACGCAGGGAAAAATAATGCACACATTTAAAATTATGACCACGTGAGTGGCCTCCAATGTTTACGAAGTGTACTTATTAATATGAAACGTTGAGCTTATGTTTGATTATGTATATACAATATGTCATATTGAGGGTTATGCATTATGTATTAGCTTTATTAATTTAAAGCCTTAGTTTAGCAGAGGTCTTGGCCTAGTTGAACGGCCTCAAGAAAAGCTGTATTTTTTAGGCGTGTAATAAAATAGCTGCTTAGAGAATTAAATTGTGATTTTCCACTGTGCTGACTTAATGTGCTCACAGCTAAAAGTCTTTCTCATGAGAACTGCTCGCTAGAAGATGCTGTTCCTGTGAATGCAATATTGTAAATGTACTGTGTGTAAGACTGACTTTCTCAGGAGAGTACAAAGAAGACACTGACTGGAGTATGCGTTGCAACAATATTGTTACCTGACGAGCTGGATGATGAGAACAGTACGAAGGGAGCCAGTCATAGACATGTGAACCATGTGCTAGTAGAAATGTAGATTTAAAGTTTTAGTTTAATTTGACAAAGTATGAACCTACGATCCCTTGACCAATAGAGACTTGGGTAGTAGTTTTAGGAAATCTAACTTAGCCGGACTGTACTGAGAAGAGGACACCATTTGCCTATTTTCTATCTTGCCATTAAGACCGCCATTACTTTCTTGACAGTCTTGAGAAGATATGTGTTTAACTTTTCTTTCTTAAAGACTTTGGTGGTCATTACAACCCTGGCGGTCGGTGTTAAAGCGGCGGTAAGACCGCCAAAAGGCCGGCGGTAAAAAATTTGCAATTACGACCGTGGCATAAACCGCCAACAAAGACAGCCACTTTAACACTCCAACCGCCACGGCGGTACAAACAAACGGCGCGGCGGTCACCGCCAACAGACATGCAGGAGACAATGTACCGCCCACACTTTTATGACAGGCCAATCCGCCACCTTTTCTGGGGCGGATTCACCGAGGATAAAAAACACGGCGGAAACAGGAATCCCGAAGGAAAATGCTCACCTCTACACACCCCACGAGGAACGAGGACGCCATGGACCCGGAACTCCAAATTCTACCTGCAATAGTCTTCCTGTTCCTCTACCAGGAGCATGAACACCGGCGGCGAAGACCACGGTGAGTACTGCACCTACGACACAGGGGAGGGGGGAGGCAAAAAACAGGGACACACACACACGCAACACCCCCATCCTCACCCACTACAACACACACACTAATGCATATCAATACATCACAGTTACACTCCCCAAACCCCCCAGAAGAATGCAAAGACAATAGAAAATGAGTGTAACCATTGTAATATATTAAAAGCAAGTAGGCAGAAATATATATATATATATATATATATATATATATATAAATACACACCATGTTCATAATATATACCAAGCATAGTAGTCCAGGTAGTGCTCTAAGAAAGTCAGTGGAACACTGGGACCGCACGGTATGGGCGAGGCCCACACAAGATCCCCGACCATGACGGAGAGAACACTGCAGGGGCATTATAGAGCAACTAAACAGGCACCTCAGAGGGAGGGAAAGGGGGGGCACCTCAGCCGCTTGAGTGTACAACGCCAAATCCACGAGGGGGCCACATGCCCACTGTTCCATCCTGGGGAGTGCAAAGCCACAATCTCTCAAGTCTCTACAGTGGGTGGTTTGCCCACTGTTCAATGCTGGGGAGTGCAAAGCCACAGTCTCCCAAGTATCTACAGTGGGTGGGTTGCCCACTGTTCAATCCTGGGGAGTGCAAAGCCACAGTCTCTCAAGTCTCTACAGTGGGTGGTCTGCCCACTGTTCATTCCTGGGGAGTGCAAAGCCACAGTCTCTCAAGTCTCTTCAGTGGGTGGTTTGCCCACTGTTCAATCCTGGGGAGTGCAAAGCCACAGTCTCTCAAGTCTCTACAGTGGGTGGGTTGCTCACTGCCATATCATGGGGAGTGCAAAGCCACAGTCTCAGAAGTGGATGACAGTCTCCACTGGTTCTGGAGGGGGCATAGTGCCCAGAGTGCTTCATCCTGCTAAGGACAGAGGTAGTGGATAACAGTCTCCACTGGTTCTGGAGGGGGCATGGTGCCCAGAGTGCTTCATCCTGCTAAGGACAGAGGTAGTGGATGACAGTCTCCACTGGTTCTGGAGGGGGCCTTGTGCCCAGAGTGCTTCATCCTGCCAAGGACAGAGGTAGTGGATGTGTTTCATCCTGCCAAGGACAGAGGTAGTCGATGTCAATCTCCACTGGTTCTGGAGGGGGCATGGTGCCCAGAGTGCTTCATCCTGCTAAGGACAGAGGTAGTGGATGACAGTCTCCACTAATTCTGGAGGGGGCATGGAGCCCAGAGTGCTTCATCCTGCTAAGGACAGAGGTAGTGGATGACAGTCTCCACTGGTTCTGGAGGGGGCATGGTGCCCAGAGTGCTTCATCCTGCTAAGGACAGAGGTAGTGGATGACAGTCTCCACTGGTTCTGGAGGGGGCATGGTGCCCAGAGTGCATCATTCACCCCGTGACGGACTCAGTTGCGTCAGTGCCCTTGCCACTCATGGGCCAGCGGTGCTTGAGATGGTGGTGCCCTGTTCAGCTGTGCTTGAGATGGTGGTGCCCTGTTCAGCGGTGCTTGAGATGGCGGTGACCTGTTCAGCGGTGCTTGAGTTGGCGGTGCCTGTTCAGCGGTGCTTGAGATGGCGGTGCACTGTTCAGCGGTGCTTGAGACGGCGGTGCCCTGTGCAGCGGTGCTTGAGACGGCAGTGCCCTGTTCAGCGGTGCTTAAGTTGGCAGTACCCTGTTCAGTGGTGCTTGAGTTGCCGGTGCCCTGTACAGCGGTGCTTGAGATGGCGGTCTCCATTGCAGGGTCTCAGCTGCTGGCAGTCCTTCATGGCCCAGCGGGGCTTTTGTTGGCGGTCCTTCATGGCCCAGCGGGGCTTTTGCTGGCGGCCCTTCATGGACCAGCGGGGCTAGTGCTGGCGGTCCTTCATGGCCCAGCGGGGCTTTTGCTGGCGGTCCTTCATGGCCTAGCGGGGCTAGTGCTGGCGGTGGCCTCCTGGGCAGGTGGGCTGGTGCTGGTGGTGGCCTCCTGGGCAGGTGGGCTGGTGCTGGTGGTGGCCTCCTGGGCAGGTGGGCTGGTGCTGGCGGTGGCATCCTGGGCAGCTGGGCTGGTGCTGGCGGTGGCCTCCTGGGCAGGTGGGCTGGTGCTGGCGGGCCCCTCCTGGGCAGGTGGACTAGTGCTGGCGGTCCTGTCCTGGGCAGCTGGGCTTGTGCTGAAGGTGGGCTCCGGGGCATTGGGGATGATGGCGGTCTTCTCCACCGTGCTGCTCTTCCCAGACTTGCCGGGTTTCTTGTGGCCTTTCCCCACCTTGGAAGGGGTCACAGCTGACTCCACACTCCCAACGGGACCCCTGGGAGCGGCTTTGGTGGCTGGAGTCTTCCCCCTCTCCAGCCGGGTACTGGCCAACTTCTGATGCTTTACAGGTGGGGGACTGTCTGTGCTGTGGCTCTGTGCCACACTGGCTGCCCTGGTGGCCGGTGCACTCCAGATTCCGGTGACTACAGGCACCACTGGTTCCGGAGATGTTGTGGCTGAGGTGCTAGTTCGGGACCTAGGAGATGGACGGGGTGGGGGAGGTGTGGGAAAGAGGTCAAGGGTGGACAGGAAAAGTTTTTTGGACACACTGGGACGGGTAGCTGGAGGGGGTTTGGGAGTGGGGGAAGAGGTGGTGGTTGTAGGAGGTGTACGTTTGGTGACATTGGGTAAAGGTGCATGTGCTGGAGGCTGTCGTGAGGTGGATGGCTGTTGGGTGGGTGTGTGCCTGCGTTTGTGTATCTTGGGAGGGGGCATCACAGACACACTGGGAGAGGACACAGGGGACGTGTGAATGGTAGTGGAGGTGTTGACTGCACGTGAGCGGGATGTGGTGGTGGGTGTGCTGGAGAGGGACGTAGTGGCTGTAGAGGTAGTGCATGCAGGTGTGAGTGTAGACAAGACTGGGAGGGAGGAGGGAGATGCGGAGGAGGGGGACACAGTGGAGGCAGTGGATGTTGGTGTGTCTGCATGTGTGTGATGCTTCTGTGTGTGCCTGTGGGATTTGTGGTGCTTATGTTTGCCAGAGCTTCCCTTGTGTGTTGACGTGTGTGCATGCTGGTCTGTAGGTGTGCTTGGGATAGGCTGCGGTACAGGGGATTGGGTCTGGGTGGAGGAAGTTGGAGAGGGGAGGCTAGAGATGGGGACAATGGCTGCCATCAGTGCTGAGGCCAGAGTCTGAAACGCTCGCTGAAGGGCCGCCTGACCAGAATGAATGCCCTCCAGGAATGCATTTGTTTGTTGCAACTGCCTCTCTACACCCTGGATGGCATTCAAAATGGTAGACTGCCCAACAGTGAGGGACCTGAGGAGGTCAATGGCCTCCTCACTGAGGGTAGCAGGGGTGACTGGGGCAGGGCCTGAGGTGCCTGGGGCGAAGTTGATGCCCACCCTCCTGGGTGAGCGGGCACGGGGCAAAGGCTGAGGGGCTGCTGGGAGGGCAGAGCTGGTAGAGGGGTGGCGGCTGTACCTGTAGGTGCAGGGGGCACAGATGTTGCCGCCACCACAAGGGAGCTCCCATCAGAGGACGGGTCCGTGTCGCTGGTGTCAGCTCCTGTCCCAGTCGTGGAGCCCCCCTCGCTCTCCGTCCCACTGGTGAACTCTGAGTCTGTAGTGTCGCCCTCCAGGGCCATGTGGGATGCAGCTCCCTCCTACTCCGGTGCCACTGCTCTTCCGCCTGATGATGCTAATGCACACAAGAACAGGGAGACCACAAAAAGGAGGGAGACGACAGAAGAAAGACATGTTGAATGCAAGCATTACTGCTACCGTTGGCGGACACAACAGACACAGAAGCCCCATGCACTATGCCGTGCTCTTGAGGTCCACTGTTCAATTCCTTGGAAATGGCCTACAAGGCTATGAACGACATCCGCACACATAGATGACACAGGAGCATGACTAGCTGTAGTTGTCACTCTACAGATGTGGGTTGCCACATGGCCTGCCTTACGGAGGGGCCTTGCCTACGGAACTCGCCCTGGCCTAGGGAAAACCACAGCCCACCTCCCCCACCCAGACACCTCCACTGCGCGCAAAGTCAGCAGAATGCGAGTGTACTCACCCCCTTGTGGCTGCTGAGATGCCCTCAAGCGCCCATCCAACTCCGGGTAGGCCACCACCAGGATCCTGAACATCAGGGGGGTCATGGTGCGACGGGCACCCCTCCCACGTTGGGAGGCCATCCCCAGCTGAGCCTCCGCCGTCTTCTTGCTCCAGCGGCGAATGTCCTCCCATCTTTTACAGCAGTGGGTGCTCCGTCTGTGGTAGACCCCCAGGGTCCGGACGTCCTTGGCGATGGCACGCCAAATATCTTTTTTCTTGTGGGCGCTGACCTACATGAAATGTACAGGGGAAAAAGAGAAGTTATTACCAACTGCACCCTCAAACTGATTGGCCCCCATCCCTACCCTTGCCATGTGGCACATGTATTCACTGTCTTTCATGCACGCAGCACTCTCCCCCCTTCCTTCTTACATCCAGCCCTCTCCACACAGGCATAGCCCATACAACATGCTCCCAGTGTACTTACCTGTTTGTCTGGAGGACTGTATAGTAGCGTGTACTGGGGGAGGACCCCATCCACAAGGTTCTCCAACTCCTCCGATGTGAAGGCAGGGGCCCTTTCCCCAGACACTCGAGCCATTGTCTCTTCCAGACCGAGGTCACAGCAGCACTTGCAGTGTAGGTCCTCTCCTGTCGAAGATCAGGTTTCGAGTGATTGAACAGATAGAAAATGGCGGTCACGTCCGCGGCGGTGCGTACCGTCACCGCCGGCATACATCGTCATTGGCTCCTGGGACCCATAGGATCCAATGTTAACCAATGCAGCATTGCGCCGCGGTCTTCGACCGCCTACCGCGCCGGTGTACAACGCCAGCGCAGTTACCTCACATCCCATTGTCCCACTTTACAGGTCAGGCAGCCGCCATTTCAGGGTCCCGCATGGCTTCATTTCGAACTGTGTCACACATACATAGGCCTAGACTCTACACACATACAGGCCATCTTTTGTGTATGAATGGTGTTCTGTGTAAACTGTGGGTACGTACCTCTGAGTTGTTTGACTCTGTGCTCGATGTTGTCCTTCATAGGCACCGTCCACTGGGACATGTGAGGAGATGGCGGCATCCTCCGGTGTACCGACCGTTGGTGGACCTGTCGACAATGGAGGAGGAACATGTGATTATCACATACAGGCTTGACCGTGCCACAATCCAGGAACTGTGTACCCAGTTGGAGCCAGACCTGATGTCAGCAATCCGCCATCCCACAGGAATCCCCCCTCAAGTGTAGGTGCTGTCAGTGCTCTATTTCCTTGCAAGTGGGTCTTTTCAAACAACAGTGGCCATAGCATCAGGGATGTCCCAGCCTATGTTTTCCAACGTATTGTCCAGAGTATTGTCTGCCCTTCTGAAACACATGCAGAGCTACATCGTTTTTCCTCAGGTGGAGGATTTGCCTACAGTGAAAGGTGATTTCTATGCCCTGGGACACATACCCAACATCATAGGTGCCATTGATGGGACCCATGTGGCTTTGGTCCCCCGCCACAGGAGTGAACAGGTGTACAGAAACCAGAAGAATTATCATTTGATGAATGTACAGATGGTATGTTTGGCAGACCAGTACATCTCCCATGTGAATGCCATGTTCCCTGGCTCAGTGCATGACGCCTACATCCTGCGGAATAGCAGCATCCCTTATGTGATGGGTCAACTCCAGAGGCACAGTGTGTGGCTATTAGGTGAGAACCTGGAAGCAAGTCAGTGGGAATGGTTGTCTGGGGATATCCCTCCAGGTTAGTGCATGTCTAACAGTTGTCCCTCACCATTGGCAGGTGACTCTGGTTACACCAACCTGTCATGGCTACTGACCCCAGTGAGGAATCCCAGGACAAGGGCAGAGGAACGCTACAATGAGGTCCATGGGCGAACTAGGAGGGTGATCGAGCGGACCTTCGGCCTTCTGACGGCCAGGTTCAGGTGCCTCCATATGACAGGTGGATCCCTAGTCTACTCACCAAAGAAGGTGTGGCAGATCATCATGGCCTGCTGTATGCTTCACAACTTGGCTTTGCGATGACAGGTGCCTTTTCTGCAGGAGGATGGTCCAGATGGCTGTGTTGTGGCAGCTGTGGAGCCTGTGGATAGTGAAGATGAGGAAGCAGAGGAAGAAGACATGAACAACAGGGACTCAGTGATCCAGCAATATTTCCAGTGAGACACAGGTAAGAGTACAGACCTGCCTACTACATGTACTTTAACACTACTACCTCTCTACTGTCTGTCGTTTTCACCCAGTGTATGGTCACTGAGTTGTCACTTTCCCTCACGATTTCACAGATGTGGGTCCCACTGTGTGACATCTGCTTAGATTCCTCATGGACTAGAGCTGTGTGACATAGGTAAGTTGACATTACAATTGAAAGAGCATTTTGTCACTGTAATTGCTAATACACTAGTTCGAAATCACAGACAGACTCCAGATTGTTTTGTTCTTTAAGTGTGTTTATTTAAGTGCTCAATATTGGATGGGGTAGTGAAATGGTGAGGGGTGATGGCGGAGGAATGTCCATGGCAGAGTCCAGTCTATTAGTCTCACAGGTGCATTGCCCATATGGGCATAGGAAGTGGAGCTGGGGCAGTTTAAGGATGGACAGGGTGACAAAGTGGGACAGTAGGATGACAATCAGGGTGGTCTCATTTTTTGGCGGGGGTCTTGCCATCGTGCTCTGTCTTTGTCCTGGATCTCAGGGACCGTTTGCGAGGTGGTTCTCCCTCTGCAGGGGGTGAGGTGCTGGTGTGGTGGTCCTGTGGCGGGGCGTTCTGTCCACTAGCGCCGGCGGAGGTGGTGGGCAGTTCATCGTCCATGCTAGTCTCAGGGGCCCCTTGTAGTGCCACAGTGTCCCTCCTGGTGTTGAGTACTTCTTCCAGCACCCCTACGATGGTGCCCAGGGTGGAGCTGATGGTTCTGAGTTCCTCCCTGAAGCCCATATACTGTTCCTCCTGCAGGCGCTGAGTCTCCTGAAACTTGGCCAGTACCATTGCCATCGTCTCCTGGGAGTGGTGGTAGGCTCCCATGATGTAGGAGAGGGCCTCGTGGAGAGTGGGTTCCCTTGGCCTGTCTGCCCCCTGTTGCACAGCAGCCCTCCCAGTTCCCCTGTGTTCCTGGGCCTCCGTCCCCTGGACCGTGTGCCCACTGCCACTGCCCCCAGGTCCCTGTTGTTGTTGGGGTGGTGGGTTATCATGGGCTCCTTGTAGTGGTGGACACACAGCTGATTCACGTGTCCTGGGGACGGAGGTATGGGCCCGCTGGGTGGGTGCTGTGCTGGTTTTTCCAGAGGGGGGAAGGTCCGTGGTGGCCTGTGACTGGGTGAGGGGAACCAACTGTCCTGAGGTCCCCGATGGGCCGGGCTGGTCATCTAGATCCAGTTGGACAGAGCTGCTGTCATCATTGTGGGCCTCTTCTGTTGGTGGTGTGGACATGTGTGGACCCTCCTGTCCGGTGACTTTGGGTAGGGGTCCTGCAGGGGTATAAAAGGATGGTTATTACATCTGTGTGTGTCATGGTGTGCAATGGGTGGGTTATCGTGTACCCCAGTGCTTGCATTCCTGTGTGGGACCTTGTGTGATGATGGTTTAGGGGGTTGTATGGGTATGTGCAGCGGGCATGCTTTAGTGATGTGTGTCCATGCTTTGTCGTTGCATGCAGGGCTTGGTGTTGGGATGGGTGGTTTGTGATGTTGGGACATATGTGAGGAGTTGGGGTGCTGGGGGTGAGGGTGAGGGTGGGGGTATGTGCTGGCATGCAGGTAGAGTGGGGGATGTAATAATTAAGACTTGTCTTACCAGACTCCATTCCTCCATCTACTCCTGCAAGGCCCTCAGGATGCAGAATCGCCAAGACTTGCTCCTCCCATGTTGTTAGTTGTGGGGGAGGAGGTGGGGGTCTGCCGCCAGTCCGCTGAACCACCAGGTGGTGTCTTGAGACCACGAAATGCACCTTCCCCCGTAGGTCGTTCCACCTCTTCCTGATGTCCTCCCTATTTCTTGGGTGCTGTCCCACTGCGTTGACCCTGTCCACTATTCTTCGCCATAGCTCCATCTTCCTTGCTATATAGGTGTGCTGCACCTGTGATCCGAATAGCTGTGGCTCTACCCGGACGATTTCCTCCACCATGACCTTGAGCTCCTCCTCTGAGAACCTGGGGTGTCTTTGCTGTGCCATGGGGTGGTGTAGGTGATGTGTGGGGTGCAGTGTGCGGTGATAAGTGTGCTGATATGTAGTGGGGTGTTGTGTGAGGTGCGTGGAAGTTCTGTGGGTGATGGTGCTGTGTGCCTGTGGATGCTGTTGTTCTTGCTGGTGCTGTCTCTCTCTGGCCTTCTTTGGAATTTTTTGTCGTAGGGGTTTGTGGGTGATGTGGGTGTGTGTTTTATATTGTAATGGGTGTGTGGGAGTGGTGTGTGTATGTGTATCAGGTGTGTGTATTTTGAATTGTCCAATATGGCTGTGTTTTGTTATAGTGTGTGTATTTTGAGCGCAGCGGTGTGTACCGTCAATGGAATACCGCGGTTGCAAGACCGCCGCGTGGATTCGTGTGTCGTGATAGTGTGGGTGTTTTTCTGTTGGCGTGACGGTGGAGGTTTTGTTATCGCCAGTTTATCACTGACCTTTGGTGTGGCGGACTTGTGTCTGAATTTTGGCGGATTCCGAAATGTGGGTCATAAAAGCTGTGGCGGAATTCCGCGGCCGCGGCGGTGTGTTGGCGGTCTTCTGCACGGCGGTAAGCGGCTTTTACCGCCAATGTTGTAATGAGGGCCTTTGCCTTTTCTGAACTTTGATGCTGAATCCTGATGCCTAGCTGACCGAACTGATGTCCTGATGACGAAGACTGTCACCGCTTGCTGATCCAAACTGAGGAGAGGTATTTTGACTATTATGTTGTCTGCTATGTCTATTTGCTTTTGTTTCTATGTACCAACCACACTATTTTGATAGAGTCATACATAGATGTTTTTACAAATTTGTGTTGACTAAATTGTTTTGCATGAAGCCCAACATGCTAATTCTAATCTGGTGTTAGGGTTCTCACTGGTGAAGTTCGCTATATGGAATAACATTTGATGTCTTTTTGTTGCTGAATGTAAATGTATTTAACATCGTTTGTGCTGTTATTCTTGCTATTAATTTGCACTGTAACTTTGGAATGTGTAGTAGCTTAAGCCTTGATTAGATTGCATATCATTTGTCGCTTTGGACAGCCAGTGTTGTTTCTGTACGTTTATCAATTAATCTTGAGATTAACCTACGTGACATTAGCTTTGTTAATATAGGGAAATAAACATTTTAACTTTTACATAAAGGTGTGGTTATTCATCACTGCAAGGTCAGGGTGTGTGACAATTACTGACTCCTATTGAATACTGATGTTATTGATTATTATTGATAATTGATGCTAAAGATTGACAATTGGGTATGGATAATATTGGTATGTGGCCTATGCTGTGGGAACATTTTAAGCGCGGATAAAAGGCCCATGAACCTATTTGCATCCCCTTATAAGTTTACTTATTAAGGTCAGACGCACTAACAGAGATGGTAACAGACTGATGGTTTGTCCCCTTGGGAGCCCATCATGGAGGCCCGGTACATGGTATTGAGAAGTTGCAGGTGTTCACAGAGATAGTAACAGCTTGATGATTTGTCTTCTTAAGAGCCCATCATAGATGCCCGGTACAGGAAAGTCTCCTTAAGAGCCCATCAAAGATTCCCGGCACAGGTTTGTCTCCGTAGGAGCCCATCATACAGTCCAGGAAGTGAGGTAGCAGAATATTTGGTCTCAGAGATTGTAAGTGAGATATAACAGCTGTCCCTAGAGATGGTAGTAGTTTGATGGTCTTGTCTTTTGAGAGCTCATTATCACCGAGATTTGGATTTACTTTTTGAATGATACAAATTGGAGAGAAAATGTGCCCCTAAGTTCTGAAATGACTTTCCCAGAATCTTGGAGCTTGCCAATGGTTTTTGAGGATGTTCTTAGCATTCTAGTGAGAGTATGAATGAAGTAGATTTTGCGCTTGCACAGCTTATGCAAATTGCAGGTGAACTGTGATGCTTGAGAGGGTTTAGGGAGTTTGCGTACTCCAAATGAAGTCCTAGAAGGAGTGTGCGTACTCCGAAGTGTGAGAGTAGGGAAGTCATCGAACTTCACATGCGTGTGGTGCTTTGTGCTAAAAAATTGTCCACATGGTTGTTGATGTATGGACCCTGCATGGTCTAGGACTCTGGAGTATATTGAAAAGTGTATTAGACACTTGGTTTTGTTGTAATTTGTCTGGTTTAAAAGATCGAGTCACAGTGTGAGTCAAAGTGAGTAAAATAAATTTTTGACTGAGATCTTGCGAGTTCTCTGTGCACCAGGACAGACCCACTGATCAGTTGATAGTAAAATTTGTGGGTCGAATTTTGCTTGCAAATCAGGGAGACTGAGAAAGAAGTAGCTGCTACAGTGACAGCCGTCAGTGAAAAATCTGTAAAGTTTCTGAAACGATTGTGTTACCTTACCTGTAGTAAACGGACGCATTTTTGTTTTGGTTTTGTTTAGTGCTCACAATAAATTGCAATACTTTAGTGTGAATATAAGTTGAGGAGGACAGGCAGCAAGATTTTGTCAGCCGCAGTACGTGTGAGTGTGACGTCATTGTAGTTGTGCTCAGATAGGTTTGTTAGTGAGAAGGGTCACACACGGATTGGCAGCCGTCGGTGAAGTGCAATTGGTTGAAAAAGTGGGTGAAGAAAATTCTGGGATTAAAAGTCACATCCTGATTTGATTTTGAATAAAATAAAGGTCGCAGAAATGAAATTTTTCAAAGCTTTAAAGAGTGCTTTAAGAGGAGATACGTACTTAAATAGAGTATAGGGGATATTGCACTGTCAGAAGGTACACCAGCTTACATTGTAATCAAAGAAGAGGGTGTTGCGCCATGTCTTTGGCTAAAAAAGTGGCGCAAGGTGACAGAGAAGGATGGGAGTTTAGCGTTTCCTGCCAACTGAACATTTAATTTGAGGAGTTTAGAGAACCTAAGGAGGGTGCTATATGATCTGAAACCCCCTCCGAGACCAGCACTGTCCGAGGCATTAGCAATCTGGGAATTAGCAGCCAGAGAACAACAGCCACAGAAACTTGAGAGGAGAATGAGAAAGGCAGAAAAATCACTAGCCGAGGCTAGGTGGGACAGTGAACTGAGACTTTGCAGGGGATTAAGTTATTCCCAGCAATTACACAAGACAGTGAAAAGGAAGGAAAGAAAGCCACCAGAAAGACTTAAAGAGTCCTTCCGAGAGTAAGGAAGCTAAAAAGTCTTTTACATGCAAGGAAGAATCAGACGATGATGAGTTTCTTTTACAGTTATAGAGAAATCGTCCCCCACCATATGCAGCACATAGGAGTGGTCCGAGTACGAGTGCTGATCCTACAGCTCCGACACAGGTTAACGCCACAATAAGTCCTGTGCAGGTTAATCCGAACGTGACACAGAGTCCGATTCAGAGTAGTCTTAAAGCACCCACTACTCCAGTAATGCAAACACAGGTGCCACAGTCAAATGTCCAGAGAATTTACCCTGATGTGCCCATTGTGGAAACTGCCACAAACCTGATAGTGCCAACAGGACAGGTTTTCCCGAGACCGATGTTGGTTCAGACAGAGCCAACTCCACTTTTACTGCCTCAAGTGCAGCCACAGTTAATGCCGAAATGCACTCCGATAACAGGGACACAGTCAGATATGTCTGTACTGATGAATCAGAATGCAGGAATTATACAACTACAGAACTTGAGTGTCAGACCAAGCACAGATGCTGTATCTGTACCTGTTACCATAGGTCCGATTGTACCTTTGTTTGCACAGGAGAAGAACATAGCAGGTGGACAAGGAGTCATGAGTCAGAACTCAATGAGAGGAGTACTTAATAAGAATACCCGAGTAGTCTCTTCAGTGGGACAGACTTTTGATGGATTGAGATCACTGCTAGACCTCCGTCCATTTGGAGTTCCTTTGGATTCTGTCATAGGATTGAACCTTAGTCAGAGCTTGAAATTGTTGACACCGCAGACCCCAAATACAGTTGTGCACCAGGTACCACCTGTCCAGGCCACCAACATTTTGTTGCAGGGTTTGACTGCTCAGCAATTGACTGAATGGTTGGACAAGCTGAATACCCCCCAGAGTGCTTCTAGGGGAGAGGAATACTTGAACTATATGAGACTAGGAATGGAAGCGGGTGAGCTCATTGAGGGAACTATGGGTGTGAACAGGTTAGAGTCCTACACAGAAGCAGAGTTGAAATATCTGTGCCCGAAGATTACGAGGAAAGAATGAAATGTGCATCAAAAACTGGCAGACCTGGCAGCTAAGTACAGCATAGAAATAAAGAAAACAAAACATTTGAAACAGAGTCATAGGTTAGATTTTGAAACTAAGGATTTTGAACACAGGAGATCTGCCGGAATGAAGGCACACCTTAGGGATTTTCTTCAAAGTGCCCAGACCTGGGGAGCATTAGACAGATGGAAAGGCAGATGGGTAAAGAAAAGAGATAAGAGAAAAAGGGATTCTGCAGAGCTAACTGCAAATGTGCAGCAAGGCAAGGATCCGCTGAAAATGTTATCAATGACAGATCCCATGAGGAAATTTTGTTCATGTCCCTTGGGGCAGAGGTGACATTCTATTGTTCACAAATTATTATCCCAGATTAAGAGAGAAGCCAGTGGAATGGTACCAGCAGACAGACAGGTTTGTGAAACTTGCAAAATGCCTTTGGGAAGACTTGAACACTTTCTCAGAGATAGTAGTTCCAGCTGATTTGTGGATGGAGTGTAAGAGGAGTACCGACTGGCTGACAAAAGAACCAGATAGAGATCAAGTTATAGTTCCGCCTTCTCCTGAGGTAATGAAATATTATTACAATGTGATTGAATTCCTGAAGATGAGAATTTCACCCAAAAACATTGACTGGCAGAGAATAGACAGGACAGCTCAGGAAGCAAAGGAGTCAATACATGCCTATTATAAAAGATTGTTACAGGCGTTCAAGCATTAGAGTGGTACCAAGACAATTGAGCCGAAAGACATGATTCATTTTGTGTTCAGATTTTTGGAAGGACTGAAATTAGCCAGATGATTAAGAGTCATTTGATTTGTTGGTAACCAACGCTGAGTGATGAGGTTTTGCAGTATGCCAAGTACTGTAGTGATGAGATTGAATCGAAGCAGAGAAAGTTGAAAGAGGAGGCGATGGTAATGCAGATTAAAGCTGCACAAACAGGGATGCAGGGAAATTTTCCACAACAGCTACCACAGCTACAGCTGGGAAACATGGTATTTCAAAATCAGATGAGAGATAGAGGTCGCGGAGGTAATGTAAACCGTTGTCCAGACATGAATACTATAGTGGTTCAGAATGATGTGCGGGGAATGACGGAGCGGTCAGACATTGGAAGCGGGAGTGTCCGATGATGGTGCAGGAAGGTGTCATTCAGAAAACTAATTACATCAATTTGTTTCAAAACATGAGAGGACCGTGAATTAGAGGTTATAATCCGAATTTTCAAAATAATGTGAATCAAATGATGAATTTTTAACCCACGCAGCAGGTGCAAATGCTGCGTGTTCAAATGACACGTTGCAGCCAATGCAACAGCAGGTCCCCATGGTACCTAGTCAGCAAATTCAAATACCTCAAGCCTCAATGGAACAACAGCAGGTGATGCTTCCTCAACAGGTCACAGGTCAGAGGCTTAACCAAAGTAATAACACAGTACATCAATTCCCTTTACACAGTAAGATTGGAATAAATGATGACCGGGCAAGTGAGAGTTCAGATGAGGAGGAATCTATGCTTGCAGCTTCCTTAGACATAGATCAGAAAGGTCCCTACGTGAAGGGAAAAGTCATGGGTTACCGAGTTTTATTCTTGGTTGACACAGGAGCTACACGCTTTACAGTGAAAATTGCAGAAGTTCTAAATTGACCCCTTTCAGGAAAGACAGTCCAGATTGTAGGAGTAGCGCATCAGTATTTGACCAACCCAATTACAGATCCAGTACAGGTCAAAATTGGCAAATTTCAGGGATTACATAAATTCGTAGTCTGCGATTCATGTTCGTTATCCCTACTAGGAAGAGACTTGCTGTGTAAAACGAGATGTTCGATTACCTGTTCAAATGATGGAATCGAGATTCTGGCAAATAGCGATGATGAGGATGACCCAGCTCCCGAGACAGAGTGTGAGACAATAAATGAGGGATACCCTCTGATTAATTTCTTTCCAGTGTTTACAGTGAAGGAGCACCCTCCTCATTTACAGGGAACAGTCAAAGAGAAAGTGTGGGATCTGACAGGAAAGGAGATAGGTCTGATAAAGGGAGTTGAGCCAGTTAAGGTTCTTGTGAAGCCGAAAGCAGTTTTTCCTCAGATTCCCCAGTACCATTTGCCCCAAGATGTTCTTATGAAGGTCTCCCAAATAATTGCAGAGTTTGTAAACTAAGGAGGTTTGAAAGAAGTGTTGAGCAGCCCATGTAATTCACCGTTAGTGAGATTGAAAAAGCTGTATGGGAAAGTTAAAATTGACCCATGATTTGAGAACAATAATTTCCATATGATGTTGAGTTGTTCACTGTCATAGACTTGTCACAATCCTTCTTTTCTGTGCCTCTTCATGAGGACAACCCATTTCTCTTTTGTTTCAATTTTTTAGACCGAGTTTACTGTTGGTGTCAAATTCCTTAAGGGTTTTGGAGTCTCCTTCCATATTCAATCAGATCCTGAAAAATAATTTAGAGTAGCTGGAATTACCTTTCCAATCGACCTTGGTGAAGTACATTGATGATTTATTGATTGCATCCAAAACAAGGGACGAGTGCAAGTATGACACGATTGCCTTGCTGAACCATTTGGGAAAGAATGGTCAAAAGGTGTCTCCATTGAAATTGCAATACTCTCAGAAAGAAGTGAAATATTTGGGTCACCAGATTGAGAAAGGATCAAGGAAAAAATCCAAGAGAGGGTCACAATCATATTACAGATGAATCCCCCGACTACACAGAGAGATGTCAGTATGTTTCTAGGGATGGTAGGTTACTGCTGCCAATGGATTCCCAGTTTTTCAGTCATTTCCAAGCCCTTGCAGAAGCTAGCCTACAAGGAGGTTACCGATCTCATAGTGTTAGACCAGGCTTGCATGAAAGCATTTTCTGAGTTGAGAGAGAGTATGTGCAAAGCTCTGGCTTTGGGTATGCCTGATTACACGAAACCTTTCACATTGCTTTGTCATGAGCGTGATGCATGGTCCTTGCCTGTCTTGACACAGGTCCATGGATGTGTAAACTGCCCAGTAGCATATTTTTCAGTTCCTTTGGACCCAGTTGCAGCAGCCTTACCAGGTTGTTTGCATGCAGTTGCAGCGGTTGGACAAAGCCTCGCACAGTGTGAGGACATTGTGATGGAACACCCCTTAACAATTATGGTCCCTCACTCTATCGAAATCCTACTTATAAAGATGAAAACCCAATATTTGACCGGTGCAAGATTGACCTGTTATGAGACGAGTATTTTAGGGTCACCAAATGTGTCATTGAAAAGATGTACACTGCTGAACTCTGCAACTTTACTTCCAAATGAAAATGTTGAAACTGAAAAGGTGGAAGACATTGAGCATGATAGATCTTGACTGATCTGTGCACAAAACCGAGACCTGACATTAGAGACACGTGATTGGAAGAGAATGACCAAATTATCTTTGTTGATGGTTTGTGTCTAAGAGACAATACCGGGACACTGAGAGCAGGATATGCTGTGTGCACAATTTCTGGTATCCTGGAAGCATCTAGGCTTTGAGGATTATATTCTGCACAAGTAACAGGACTGGTAGCCCTTACAATAGCGTGCCATGTTTCTGTTCAGCTAAAAGTTACCATCTATACGGATAGCCAGTATGGATTTGGACTAGTCCATGATTTTGGCCTGTTGTGGTCACAGAGAGGTTTCATGACCTCTTCTGGTTCACCAGAGAGAAATGGTGAAAGAATTAAAGAATTGTTGTAAGCTATCCAAATGCCCGAAAAGATTGTCATGGTGAAATACAGTGCACATCTGAAATCACAAGACTTTGTCTCAATGGGAAATGGATATGCGGATCAAGTCACAAGGTTTTGAGCATTGAACAGTATATCGTTCAATAAGTGGGAATTCTTACTTGAAGAAGATGAAACATGTCCAAGTTTTGCATTGCATGTAATAGATACACTGGAAGACTTAAAAATATTGCAGAATAATGTTGACAGGGAGGAAAAGCTTTCATGAAGCAAAATCAAATGTGTACAGGAACAGGATGAACTGTGGGTTACAGAAGAGGGTCAATTGGTTTTGCCAAATAGTCTGTTGTCTCAAACGGCTAGTACTATCGTGGTCAAGCACATGTTGGGAGGGATGCCATGATTCATTTGTTTAAGCACAATTGGTTCAACCCATGGTTTAGACAAGTTGCTGAAGCAGTTTGCCATTGTTGTGTCATTTGCCAAGAAATTAACCTGGGGGAAAGGACAGGGGTTAATTTCAGCCACATTGGAAGAGCAGGATGTCCATTCAGCAGAATGTAAATGGATTTTATTGAGATGCCTGTGTGTGGAGGTTTGAGATACGTGTTGGTGGTGGTTTGCATTTTTAGTCACTGGATTGAAGCATACCCTACACGAAGAAATGACAGACTCACAGTAGCAAAACTACTGCTTAGGGATCTGATACCACGTTTTGAATCAGATAGGGGAAGTCACTTCAACAATGAGGTAATTAAGTTACTGTGTGCAGCATTGAACATTGACCAGAAGTTGCATTGTAGTTACCGCTCTGAAGCATCAGGACTAGTGGATCAGATGGATGGTACCTTGAAGTCAAGAGTTGCAAAGATGTGTGTGTCCACGAATCTGAAACGGCCTGACGCACTGCCTTTAGTCCTGATGACCATGAGAAACACACCTTTTAGGAAGACAGGATTATTGCCGCATGAGATCCTTATTGGCCAAGCCATGAGGTTACCAGCGGTGCCTGCAAATGTACTTGTGAGCATTAGAGATGATATGGTGTGGTACTACTGCAATGGCCTGGCTGATGTGGTTTGCTCTTTCTCTCAGCAGGTGGAAGCCACCAACTGCCACCAATCCATGACCCAGGGCACAACCTGAGAGCCGGTGACTGGATTGTGGTCGGGAAACACGTGAGGAAAACGTGTTTGGAGCCTCGTTGGAAGGGTCCTGTCCAGGTAGTTCTGACGACTACCACAGCTTTGAAGTGCGCTGGAGTTCCGAACTGGATCCACGCCAGCCACACAAACAAAGTGGCATGTCCTTTGGACAATGAAGAAGAGTTGTTGAGAGTACCAACAATGACAAAACAAGTCTCAGAGCTGGAAGGAGAAGAAAGAGGAACTGAGACCGGATCTGAGCCTGTTGAGGACGGTTTAGTCACTCCTGTGGGAGTCAAAGGAAAAGTGCTTCAGGAGGGTGACTGTGAGCCTATCTCAATTAAGGCAGCAGGAGAGTGTAGTCAGAGGAGGGCTTTCACAGAAGTAGATGATTTTGAGAGACAAACAGAGCGATTGCCAGACCAAGAGGGGAAGAAGTTGAGGTGGATCAAAACCAATGTGGTCTAACTCCTCCTGAACCAGTTGCAGGTCCGTCAAGAGAAAACATCACAGAGCAAGAAGAAGTTACAAGTTCAACACTGAAATGAGCATTGCCAAGGGTCCACTAAAAGGAGATAAGCGGCCGGAGTCACAAACAAAGGGAAAGGAAGCAGTGGTTGAAACAACAATCGAGGAAGAAATAGATACAACAAGGAGAGAAGATCTAAGTGAGGGAGAACTGAATGGTGATCGAAAGTTGAAAAGAAAGAGAATAGCACGTCGAAGATACGCAGGCCCTAAATGGGCATATGCAACTCCAAGTAAATGGCAGAAATCATTTTTGTCTTTTTGTTTTGATCAAGACATTCCAGGTCAATAGTTTGGCACTTGAAGGAAACTGATAAACTGAGCTGTTGAAACAAAATCTGAGAAAATTGTAAAGAAAAAGACACTGTTAAAAATAACTGGAAAAGACTTTGAAATAACCTGATTGGAATTTTGAAAAACAATTTTTGACAAGCTGCTAAACCGATTTTTGACAAAGGATCCTGGAAGTAAGACTGAGAGCTGCAAATAACAGCTGAAAGAAGGTTTTTGTTTTAGATTTTTGCTGCATTTTCTAAATTTCCTCTTCTGCTCTCTGATTCTTTACAGATCATGAGTAACATTAGCCAACAAAGTAGTAAGAACAGGTGCTGTAAATACGTGAGTATTGGTTTGGCAAATGTGTGTGGGATATTATTTGTGATATTGACTGTGGGTACCACTGTTCTTGACAAGAGTAAAGCCAACCATACTTCAGCTTCAGAGACAACTACTGCATTAAGAGCAATAGAGAAGTTTAGGTTAGATGAGAAATATCTACATGTAGGTGATGTACAAGGGAACTTTCTTCTAATGTCTTCTTTTGGTTGCTGAGTATGTTGAGACGATGGATGCAAAGAATTGTTATGTGTGCACGCAGATTCCTTCATCAGGCGAAGAAGGAGTTACTCATCATAGTTTGCCTATTACTTATGGGATAAGTTGTAGTCTGTTACTAACAAGTTTTATAACCAGCAGTATATCCAGTACTTTTACTCCAACCACAACATGGTGTTTTCGTTTGTCCTCGTAATTAGATGACTGAGTAGAATAGCTAAGGACAATGACATAGTATTATTGAGGGGTTTCTTTGAGCTTAAACTGACTTTTGGCACAGCTTATGCTCACAGGAACAACCTGATATGCTTGCTTACACCTTTAGAAAAGAGCATCTTAGATCACACTGATGACAGGAAAAAGGCACTGAAGGAGAAATTAGAGAAGGATTTAGAGAAAAGTACTTACACAAATGATGATGCTTATACTGCAATGAAAACACAAAGGAAATTAGCTTTAAATGTGCAACATATAGGTAAGCTTTGTGTATATAGGCCTAAATTGCGCACTGACACTTTATTTGTGGGAATGAGTGAGTGTAGACATGTGTTTTTGTTTCAGAGTAAATGGATATTTATGTTCAATGGACAGGATCCAGCGATTTCTGGGATATATTACATCTGTGGTCCTAATGTTTATTACTGTCTCCCAGAGGGTGGTATGGTACATGTTATTTGGAGATAGTTTTAATAAAAGATTTTTCAACTTGACGACTTAAAGACATTTCTGAAAGTGACTGATTTACATCACATTAGACAAAGGAGAGTGTCTCCTTCTGGAATAGTGGGAGATATATTTGGAGCAATGAGTCCTCCAGTGGGAGTTGTTCTGAATTTGATACCAATTTGAAAGTTGTCTACTATTGTGGAGAACATGCTGACAAATTTTTCAGGAGCCATACTCCTGAAAGATACTGAATTAGCTGCTGAAAGAGCTATGACTCTTCAGAACCCCCTTGCATTAGACATTCTTTCAGCAAAGAATGGCGAAGTTTGCAAAATGCTTAATTCTAGGCATTGCTCTTCGTTCATTCCTGACAATAGTAAAGAACTTAGAAGCTTACTTACTAATCTGACTAATGATAGTGCTGATTTGAAAGAGTTGAAAGAACCAGGTGTTTGGGAAAAGGTTGGCAAAGGATTTGCTTTAGTGGGAAATTGTCTCAGCAACATTGGGAAAGGGATATTATTGAAAATAATACAGGGGATATTGATTATTGTGGTTTGCTAAATTATAATATGGGGACTATGTAAATTGTGTAAAAAGATTAAATTGAAGAAAATGAAGAATAATCAGAGGAGGGAAGAAAAGAAAAGGGAAAAATTGTTTAGGAAAAATTCAAAAAGGGAACAAAGATTTGAAGGAGGCTGAAATGACAGAATTGTAGGTGATGCAAACAATTGTGAGAGAAGGTTTAGTGTGATGACACATTTAGTCATCAGAGGAGGGATTGTTAACGCTGTTTTTAAAAATGAATATTCATGTATTCTGAGTGTCGAAATTGCGTAGAAATTGTAATGACATAGGGAAAAATAATGCACACATTTTAAAGTGTGACCACGTGAGTGGCCGTCAATATTTACAAAGTGTACTTATTAATGGCTTATTATTATGAAACGTTGAGCTAATGTTTGATTGATGTAGTAATATGTCATATTGAGGGTTATGCATTTTGTATTAGCTTGATTAATTGAAAGCCTTAATTTAGCGGAGGTCTTGGCCTAGTTGCACGGCCTCATGTCAAGCTGTATTTTTTTTAAGGCGTTTAATAAAATGGCTGCTTAGAGAATTAAATTGTGATTTTCCATTGTGCTGACTTAATGTGCTCGTAGCTAAAAGTCTTTCTCATGAGAACTGCTTGCTTGAAGTTTATGTTTTATTGGACAAAGTGTGAACATACGATCCTTTGACCAATATGGACTTGGGAAGTTGTTTTAGGAAATCTATCTTAGCCGGACTGCACTGAGAAGACACCATTTGTCAATTTTCTATCTTGCCATTAAGACCGCCATTACTTTCTTGACAGTCTTGAGAAGAAAAATGCTTAACTTTATTGCTTAAAGACTTTGACTTTTCTGAACTTTGATGCTGAATCCAGATGCATAGCTGACCAAACCGATGTCCTGATGGCAAAGACTGTCACTGCTTGCTGATCCAAACTGAGGATAGGTATGCTGACTATGATGTTGTCTGCTATGTCTATTTGCTTTTGTTTCTAGGTACCAATCACACTATTTTGATAGAGCCATAGGACGATGTTTTTACAAATTTGTGTTGACTAAATTGTTTTGGATGAAGCCCAACATACTAATTCTAATCTGGTATTAGTTATGGTTCTCACTGATGAAGTTCGCTATATGGAATAACATTTGATGTCTTTTCTTTGCTGAATCTCAATGTATGTGATATCGTTTGCAGAGTTATCTTGCTATTAATTTGCACTGTAACTTTGGAATGTGTAGTAGGTCAAGCCTTGGTTGGATTGTGTTTCTTTCATCGCTTTGGACAGCCAGTGTTGTTTCTCTACACTTATCAATTGATCTTGAGATTAACCTACGTGACATTAGCTTTGTTAATATAGGGAAATAAATAGTTTAACTTTTACATAAAAGTGTGGTTATTCATCACTGCAAGGTCATGGTGTGTGACAATTACTGACTCCTATTGATTACTAATGTTATTGATTATTATTGATAATTGATGCTAAAGATTGACAATTGGTTATTGATGGGTACTGGTACTGGATCTATGCAGTTGGAAGATCTTAAGCACGGTCCATCGACCTATTCACGTCCCCTTGTAAGTTTACTTATCAAGGTCAGACGCGCTAACAACTTACACCTGTCTAAGCTAATGGCATGATGTAAAAACATCATGAATCCTCTGCTGAAGAACTCCAGTCCACACAACAGCTGGAAAACTGGTTTTAAAATCAGTTTGAGAAAGATGGCAAGTTAGTAACACTTTTAGAAAAACATTCTTGAAATATTTATTATGAAAATTAAGTACACTAAAAAGCTTTTCTTAGTACAGTGAGATTTGCTATTATAAAGCCTTGAAGCCAAAGTTATAAAAGTAGACTTATCAGCACTTTGGAAGTGTACCAGCATGTAAATTCTCATAAACTTTCTGGTAACAGGCGTCTTATACTAAGGTTACCCTCTTCGGACATGCAGTTACGATTGCCAACTTCACCTTGGACCCGCTCCTTGGCTCAGCTATCCATCTATGGGGGCTCAGGCTATCCTTCAAAATTGGGCAGAGGGTACACCAGCTAAGGTCTCAGAGTACAGGCAGTGATAGGTAGGAATATATAAGAATCAGTTGCCATGGGTGGACTGTTTATTTTATTCACCATGTTAGTAATACTGGTTACAATGCTTTGTGTTATCTGCCTATCAATCGCAGCTCATTCTCGCTAAGCAGGAATACGATTATTTCAATACATGTTTGAAAACCTTTACTCATATCTTTTTGTGTGCACTCTGGGCATACATAAATAAACAAAGAAAGGGTAAAATTTGTTTCTATGAGTTCCATTGGAGTTAGAGTGATCATCTTCGAGGTTGCTGAATCATTTGTTACCCTGGGAAGGTTAGGGGTTCAGGTAAGGCACTGTGAGATAGCGAGGAATTGAGCCGGCATTTCCTGATTGAGTAGACGGACTCTGTAAATGCCTCCTGCAGTTCTGTCATCCCAATACACAATCCCGGAGCAATACAAAAAAGGACACAGCGGTGGGACAAGCTATATTGCACCTCCTATGACATTCCACAAAGTCCAATCTGGTGCACTTACTCCATAGGTCGAGCTGCCAAATGGAACTACTGCAAGCACATACACATGTAATACAAGTGATGTGATGATTCACCCAGAAAAAAGTCCAAAACATCCAGTTTTGTGTGTCCCCTTTATTTTCTTCCCAAAACCTTCATTTCACACTGACCGTATACAGCTATAGCCAACTCGTTTCGTTCTTTAAAAAAACATATTTTACTCAAATTTCTGTGATGCAAAATTCTGGAATCTGAGGGGAGCCACTAACTTCCTTCCACCGAGCATTCCTCCAAACCTCCCAACAAAATTGGTACATCACTTGAATCGGTAGGCCTAGTGCCGCGTCAGGAAAGACCCCAAAATCCAACTTGGACATGTCACACTTTTCCACTGAAAACTGACTTGATTTTTGCAATGTGCCTAGCTGTAGATTTTGGGTTCTAGCTCACCAGCACCTAGGGAAACCTGGCAAACCTGTAAAGTTTTGTAAACTAGACACCTAGGGGAATCCAGGATGGGGTGACGTGTGGGGCTCTTACCACATTTTTCTACCCAGAATCCCTTACAAACCTCAAAATATGTCTAGAAAAACCATGTTGCTCACCTTTTGTGATGTTAAGTTCTGGAATCTGAGAGGAGCCACAAACTTCCTACCACCCAGCATTCCCCAAAGTCTCGCAATAAAAATGGTACCTCACTTGTGGGGGTAGGCCTAGTGTCCATAACAGGAAACCCCTCAAACACAACATGGACACATCACATTTTACCACTGGAAACTGGCTTGTTTTTCTCAATGTACCTAGCTGTGGAATTTGGGCCCTAGCATAGCTGGCACCTAGGGAAACCTAGCAGACCTGTACATTTTTTAAACCTAGGTAGCTAGTGAAATCCAGAATGGGATGACTTCAGTGACTCTTACCACATTTTCTACCCAGATTCCCTTGCAAACCTTGAAATGTGTCTAAAATACATTTTCCCCATATTTCTATGAGGGGGCGTTCTGGAATTTGAGAGGAGCCACAAATTTCCTACCACTCAGGATTCTGCTACGTATACCGATAAAAAAGCGCCTCCGACAGGGAAGGGCCAAAAACGTATAGAGATTGAAGGGTCACCAAAGCGTGTTCATAATTGCAGTTTGCTAATATGTTTTTAGGTTGATTCTGCTTTGGGCACCCACACGAGTGAGGTATCATTTTTTTTTTAGATGCTGGGTGGTAGGAAATGTGTGGTTTATTTCTGTTTCTGGAAGGAACCAGCTCACACACACCGCCAGCCAAGTGCCAGCCCGTGCACACTGCCAGCCCACGCACAACACCAGCCAAGCACCAGTCCACACATGCCACCAGCCAAGCGCCATTCCACAAACACTGCCAGCCAAGCACCAGTCACGCACACCGCCATTACATTATTTTTAACAAAAAAGAAAACACAAACCAATTGTAAGTAAATACAAAACTTCAAATACAACAGCTCTAACTAAGTACATCACACCAATGCCAACCATAAAACTGAACAAAAAATGTAAAACAATACAGACCAGGCAACGCTCACAGGTGCTCCCAAAAACTCTTTTGTGTGTGGTACAATCTAAAACAAATAGGCACACACAGCCCAGATTTAGAAGGACAATCAAGGCAGTGCACATAACTCTCCTTCACATGCCCCTTTGAATACAAACCCTGCAACTCTTACAGGGATTGTTTTTTTTTGGGTGAAGTGGAGATCTTTTAATCTAGCCTCATCCTCCACTAGTCCAACTCTAGGAACACTTGCCTGTTCAACTACGACAAGGCTGCCTATCACAAATTCCTGAAACTAAACAAGGGTCATCTTTGACTCTAGAGAACAATCCTGGAACACAACAAAAGCATTAAAGTTTGCTGAATGGAATAGATTGATAGCTAACTTCTTATACCAAATGTAAGCTTTATCAACAGCAGTGTAAGGTTCCAATCTCTGATCTTCACAATCACCACACCCATGTGCTAATTGTGGTCTAAAATGCACACAGTTTTGCCAAACAGCCCTTGACCAGAACCAAAAACTCATCCACAGCTCATCTCTCGAACATAGATCACTGAAAATCGATTAAGGACAGTCTGAATCTTAAAAAGACTGTCAGAATCGCAGTGATCTTGTAGCGTTGCTAAAGCATTATCAACAAAGTGCAGTATCCAAAGCAGAACCAAAGATTAATCTTGACTCATGCTTGCAGGAAATATGGCTGCTGCCATCAAGAAACTGATAGACCAATATGAAGACATCCACGGCTTCCTTATCAAACCTATCAAAATAAGTTAAGCTAAGAACTTCCTCAACTCTTCCAGGTTTGTGGGAGTCCACCGAATAGCTCTAGAACAGGGCTTTAGATTGGCACTCTTGTTCCTCAAATACTGTTCAGCATTCAAATTAGTCTGTTCAACAATCTCACCCAAAAATGCATTGTCTATAAACAACTGAAATTATTTTTTATAGGCAACAATATTTTAGGATTCACACTAGACCCTGCGACACCAGTAAAGGCAGGCAGCGCCGGCTGCACCTTGTTTGGGGCAACTCAGTTCAGCTCTTCCAAAGGGAATCCTTTAACTCCTGGGCTCCAATTCAGATGCCAGTTGCTGCACTATCGACACATTAGTGTCTTCCTCTAAAACAGGCACTTCATCCGCACTGAGAGAGGCTTCAGATGATTCCTCTCAGACAGAAAATTCACTGCCAGAATCTTGTACTTCTCCCCTCTACCTCAGTTGCAGAGTCATTCGTCTCATAATCATGGTCAGAAGAATATTTAAAAAGCATACCAACAACCTGCTGAGCGGTCATCTTGCGACTAGCCATAATCCTTACTAATAAAGGTAACTTGACAAACATGTAAATAACAATCAACACTGTGTAAAATAAGTAATAAACAAAGTGTGGCTTTATCACAAAGACCTACATACTCAAACACAATACCACTAATTTGTCAGAGCTTGCTAGACTCACCAGCACCTACTCTGCACAGACACAGCAAGCACCAATGATACCCCACTAAAAAGGAAAAACAAAAAAACATTACAAATAAGACAAGACACATAGTGCACAAATCCAAGGAGAATTTCACACACAATAAAACATAAGCTAAATATACTGCTATTATTACACAATTTACAAAACACTTATTCATGCATGGCAATGGTACTCATTAAGTAAACAGTACAAAACAGATTTTCTTACCAAAGCAGATAGGTCTAAAAAAAGAGGCTGATCAGCCCCCAAGTGGGGCAGAAATGGCTAAAATATGTGCCTCTTTGAGGGAGCGACCATTAACCAAGAGGCCACTCTCCAAAATTGCCAACATTTAAAATCCCTGGTGTCTAGCGGTTTCTGCCCCTCTTGGGGATAGATGTGACTAAAAAGAAGAGGCCGATCTCCCCCCAAGGGGGGTTGAAATGGCTAAAATATATGTCCTCTAAAGGGAGCAACCCTTGCCCAATGGGCCACTTCTCAAAATTGCCAAAATGTGAAATCCCTGGTGTCTAGTAGTTGCTGAGGATGTCATCAGATCATTGATGGGGTGGTCAGGAGCCGCAGTGGAAGCTCTTCCACTGACATCCCTGCTGGGGGGAGGTGGGTGGGTGACCCACAGGGGGAACACCAGCGCTTCTCCCATTGGTGGGTGGTAGGACAGCTCGGAGCCGTCCAACACCCGCTCACCAAGGCGTCGGATGGCTACTGGCCATCCTATGCACGCAAGGGGTTAAGGCCATGAGCAACAACATTCCAAAAGTCAACTAAAAAAATGATGGCTGCCTTTTGAATTTGAAAAGGCAGACATTAGCCAATTATAGACTGCCTTGTCATCGCTTGTGCCACGGTATACCAATTAACTTACTGTAGTATAATGTGGCACAGTATGTTACTAAGGGACAAATTTGGGATTCTATTGCTTTATCCTTGTGTTACGCATAGAGTTGCAGGGGCAGCGCAAAATATACACAACATATACAAAACTACGCAAAGTCACCATACATCAGCCTGGTTTGCCTGGTACATGTGCAGAAATTCAATGCAGTGTAAGTCACTGCCTTGCGTTACTCGGCACACTATTAGCTACAGTCCTCAAAACTTTCAAATATACCCATACCCCCTACACTGTATGGCACTACACCATACACCTCTCAACTTTATGCTAGTCCACTCTATGCCACTGCTCTGTATACCACTCCACTGTATGCAATTCCTCTGTATGTGACTCCAGTATACGTTATTCCACTCTACGCCGCTCCACTGTATGCAATTCCACTATATGCCATTCCACTCTATGACGTTCCACTCTATGCTATTTCACTGTATGGTACTCCAATACAAGCTACGCCACTGTACCTGTCTACGCTGTATGCCTGTATGCCACTGAACTATACACCATTCTATTATATGCTATTCCCTTGGACGACACTCCACTCTGCAACACTCCACTACATGTTATTGCTCTCTACCCCACTCCACTGCATGCCACTGCTGTATTTGTATCTCTTGTGTATACAGCTCTACTGTACACACTACACTGTATATAATCCAGTCTATGACACTCTACTGTACCCAAATCCAAAGCATGCTACCCAACTATATGTTATTCTACTGTACACCACTCTACTGCTTGCCACAGCACTGTACGCTATTCCACTGAATGGCACTCCACCACTGAATCCCACTCTAATGTACACCAAAGAACTCTATGACACTCTGTTCAACGCAATTTTATTGGATGTCATTCCTTTGTACTCCATTCCACTATGTGGTATTCCAGTTTACCACAATGCACTGTACACCACCCCAGTCCATGCCACTCCACTGTACGCTACCCCATTATGAACTAATCCACTGTATTCTACTCTACTGTACTCAACTACACTGTACACTATTCCAGTGCATGGCACTCCACTGCACAACACTCCAGTGTGGCTATTTGACTTTCTGCCAATCCACTCTTCTTTACTCCATTATACACATCTAGACTGTATGCTATTCCACTGCAACCTATTCCTCCACAATTTCAACTACACCCATACCCCACAACATTGTACTGTAGTACACTATACATCACTCAACTTTACGCTATTCCACTGTACACCACTGCACTGTACACCACTCCGCTGTGCGCAACTCCACTGTACGTGACTCCACTATATGCTATTCCACTCTATGCCACTCTATTGTACACTATTCCACCATATGCCACTTCACTCTACAAGACTCCACTCCATGCTATTTCATTGTATGGCACTCCAATGGACGCTACTTCACTGACCACCACTCCACTCAACACCACTCCGCTCTATGCCATTCAATTGTACGCTATTTCCCTGGATGAAGCTCCACTATTGACACTCCAATACATGTCATTCCACTCTAGTCCACTCAACTGTATGCCACTGCAGTATTTGTGACTCCCAGGTACGCAACTCTATTGTACACACGACACTGGAAATAATACATTCTATGCTACTCCACTGTGCCAAACTCCACTGTACGCTACTTCACTATATGCTATTCTACTGTACGCAACTGTACTGTACACCGCAGCACTCAATGCTATTCCACTGTATGGCACTCCACTGGACACAACTCTAATGTACTCTAATGTATGCCAAACCACTCTACAACACTACAGTCTATGCCATACCACTGTACACCACTCCACTGTATGCTGGTCCACAGTGCGCTAATTCACTGTGCATCACTCTACTGTATTACGCTGCACACCAGTGTGTGGCACTCCACTGAACGACATTACAGTGCATGCTATTTGACTTACTGCCACTCCACTCGTCTACACTCCAATGTACACTATAGTCTGTATGGTATTCCACTGTGCACTATTCTACTATATGGTACTCAACTGTACAGTAATCTACTTTGTGCCACTGCAGTGTATGCAACTGCACTCTGCATGACTCCACTGTACGACAATATATTCCTACTCTAGAACTGCACCCTATAAAAGAATATTGCACTTTATGGCATTGTACATGACTTTACTTCACTCTATCCACGTACACTCCATTGTCTAACTCTACAATCCAATCTATGCTCATACTCTCCATTGTACGACAACAGACTATTCCGCTAAACACCTCTTGCCAATACTGTATGAAACAGCCCTCCACTCTACTGTACAAAACATTACTCCAATTTATGAGAGTTTACTCAACTATACAGTACACACCTACACTACAATCCACTCCACACCACTGACAATGTACACCAAGCTAACACAATTTATTATACTTTACTCCACAATGTTACATAACTCCACTACACTCTACTCCATTATATGAGACTTTACCTAATTCCATGCCACTATCCAATCATCTTCTCTCTGCAACTCCACTGTATAATACACTACTGTACTTTATATACCACTCTATAACACTCTACTGCACTGTTTCCCACTCTATCTCGCTACATTCTCCCATACTGCACTTAATTTAACTATACAATACTCCACTCTATGACACTTGAGTGTATGACACTCACCTTCATTTTACTGTATGACACTCTGATGTCCAGTACTTTGATAAATAACACTCTATACTGCCACATGAAACACATTTTTATTAAAAAATAAAAATCATTGAAATTCCTTGAAAAAAACAAAGGCTACAGACAAGTTATAGTTAGGAAAACGTTATTTATTATTTGAATACAAATCATATAAACTACACAAAGATTACAAATTCTAAACATGGTTATACCCTTATATTACAATTTACATACCACCTTCACTTTACTATGTCACCCATCTACATGCACAGTGTTACTTCTAACTTATATTTTACTATAAAACACCACATTGAAATTACTATGTCGTGCAGCTTCATACACACTGTTCTCATCTCACTCGTCATTCTTCTTATACTATAAATCACAACTCTACCATCTACTGCTTTCTAAAAAATCATCTTAATTGAGATGTCATAAGTGTTGTTACAAAAGCTATGTTTTCACATTGTATAAATAATGTCATAATCAAGAGTATAGTCAGTGCATTGGGAAACATGAGAAACATAGTGTATATATTGTTTATGCAATGTGAAAACCAAAGGTTAAAGTAATGTTATGGTTAGATAAATTTCTCAGTGACACCATTAACATTTGACCTAACAAAAAACACAGAAATTCACCAGTTATCTTTGGCAGAGCAAACATAAGACCCCAGGGCTGTTTTTGTTTATTTTTAAAGGGAGATGGGTGGGTGCAAATGGACCCCTCCCTGAACCTATCATGACCCAGGGCACCCTAACCCCTTAAGACCACATATATTTATTTTAAAGGGAAGGGGGACCATGTGCTCCCCCCTTCTTGAGCCTCATTAGGCCTTGGAGACCCCATTGCCCAGGGCATTATTTTGTTTTAAAGGGTGGATGCACATGGCCCCCCTCCCCAAGCCTTGTGAGGCCCTGGGGACCCCCATCCACTAGGGACATTACTAAAAATAAAAGTGGGGGGACCACAGGACCCCACGCCCGAGGCTGGTCAGGCTCTGGGTACCCCATCCCCCAGCATACAGGGGACTGGTTATCTTATTTTAATGCTGTCTATGAACAAAAGACAATTTGACTCTATTCCTAATTATTTTTGTAGTCAAAAACTAAAATACAAAAAGAATAAGGATCTCTAAAAAGCTATAGGGAACAAACGATAAAAAATGGCTGCTCAAGATATGTGAGTTACAAATAAACTAGAAAGCAAGTAAAAAAGTTGTAAAGTCTTTCTTTGTGGAATCAAACCCAGAGTATATCTATTTACAAATCAATGGTTTAGCAGCTCTTCTGAACACATATTAATTTGCTGCCATAGAGAACAAGGCTACTCAGGATTCCATTTTGATTTGTTGGGTTAATGTCAATCTCTTTAAACAATTACTGATCGAAATGTGATGCCTAATGTTTTATAAATTATTTAAATCATGCTCAATCAGTTAAGAGAAAGAGACTTTGAAATAATCCAATCATGATCATTAATTAATTTGAAATTCTACTTATATTAATAGTTTCTTCTTTTGTTCCTTTTCACTTCATTTCACATCAATCTATTTCTACTTAAAATTTGTCTTTTTGTTCCTCACTAAACTGCCAATTTGTCAGGAGCCAACCTTTTCTTTATTCAGAATTTACTGTTTGGACTTCAGATACTGTAAATAATTAAGCCATAAAGAAGCGACAAGTCTACAAATCTTGTTGTGAAGGATTCACTGACTTGTTTGTCTAGTAATATAATTTGAAGCCCATCATTTTAACACTATGAACATAAGAATTAGTTCTTGTTGGAAATGTCTCTTTCTCCAGGGTTTTCCCCAACTTTTTGACTTTCTCTATCTATTTTTCTGACCCTCTTTTTGTTGGCTTTAGGACTCTTGGCACTTTACCACTGCTAATCAGTGCTAAAGTACATGTGTTCTCTCCCCCAAAACATGGTATGATTGGCTTACACCTGTTTGCTAATTTACCTGTAAGTCCCTTGTAAAGTGATATACCATATACCCAGGGTCTGTGAATTACATGCTACCAGTGGGCCTGCAGGGCTGATGGAGCCACCCACAGAAGTAGCCTTTCAAACTTGTCTCAGGCCTGTGTGTGCAGGGCCTGTGTGTGCAGTTTACTGCTACCATGACTTGGCATTTCAAACTACTTGCAAGGCCTGGACTCCCTTTTAGTACACATACGTATGTTCCTCTCCAAGGTTAGCAGTGGGAATTCCCCTATATATTTTTCAGTGGTAATTTCTGATCTGGAAGGAGTTGCCATGTTTGGCATGTTTGGAATGAGTGGAATGGAGTGAGAAATCCTGCTTACTGGTGTAGTTGGATTTCACAGTACTATTTTAGAAATGCCACTTTTAGAAAGTGGGCATTTGTCTGTCCTTATAATTCTATGTGCTTTGCAGCCTGGCCCCAATCCACTTCTAGGCCTGAGTGACAGCTACACTTTTGTGCATACTTACCAGTCAGCCACAACATAGAAAAGGCTGAGATAGATGCAGGAGAGGCATCTGCATCCGTGTGCACTGATGGTCTTCCTGGGCTGGGAGAGGGAGGGGTTGTTCACACATTACATGTCAATAGGTTGTTTCCTACCCTCACACAAAGGGCTGATTTACCCCTTACTGATGTCTGGGGGCAAGGTTGGGTTGAAGGAGGTCTGTATAATACTTGAAAGTGTTCTTTTGAAGTCACCCCTTACATCAAAGACATTTTTTGAGTGTAAGTACATGGGCTCTATCCTCATGTTTTTGCACACTTTTGGCACTGGAACTGAACCTCTGCCAGAAGGAATGCTGCCCTGCTCAAAGGTCTTATTGGACTGCTCTTCTGCTGTTGCATTACTATCTGCTGGGTCGCATAAATGACTCACTGGATTGCTTTCCTGCTTGTTGCCCGTTGCCAGCTGCTCTCTGACTCTGTTCTGCCAGGACACTGTGGTGCTGCCTGAAGGAACCCCAGTGGAATTGTTGATTTTGCTGTGCTAGTCTGCTTGCCCTCTGCTGTCTGCCTGCCTCCCTCCAAGTGTTCTCCTAGGGGTCCAGTGCATGGTGATAGTTGGTTGCTGCCCTGGCCCATGCAATCATACCTCTTAGTGAGTGTTCTAAATGCCTTTAAGTTCATGTGTGCACCTTTAGCTCCTTCATTTCCTTCACCTCTTCAGTGCGTGAGGAGCACTGTATATTCTTCTCTTCACCAGCACATGTGAGGGCTTGCCTGGACTCAAACCGCTGCTCACATCTCTGTTAGAGAGTGCAGGGTGCCCTGAGAGGCTGAGTGCCACTCTGCGAGAGCCCCCTCAGAGGACCCCTACCCGCAGAACCAGCGTGATGAAGATCCCCTTCAGCATGGCCCTTCACCAGCACCTGGAGCCAGCAGAAGTCTCTGTTGTCCTTGAGACCCTGCTCCTGGAGCAGCACCGTGTCTGACCAGTGCGGAACAGTGAGAAGCCAAGAGGCTCTGGCCCCGTTGCCATGACCTGTCTGCCTGCGTCCTTCCCTTGCAGCATCATGCAAGAGTGCTTCATCACCGGTGGAGACTCCCCGAGGTTGGGTCCGCCACCACATGGAGAGCAGTGATGAGTAGATTATCAGGGGAGTTGCACAGCCACTGAGTCAACCTTAGTGGACAGCCTGGTTCTTTCTTCGTGTTCAGAGGGACACGGCTTTGTGATTATCAGGGGACCTGTTCTGTGCCTTTAGCAGCTGCATCTCATGTATGGGCCCAGATGCCTTTTGACCACACTGTAGGCAGGGAGACCCAGTGATGCCTCCCTGAAAAAACGCTACAGTGGGTGTCCCCCCCTTTGATCATACCTGGGGATACTTGTTCTGTGGGGCACTGGATCCCCTGCGAGTATTGTGGAAAAAACCTCAACGTGACCCCCGCTTTGTGGACCAAGAGATGTCATTGAGAATTTGTCATATAAAGTTACTAGGAACACTGTGCCCTATTATTGTATCTGATGATTTGTGTGCTCTTGCAACCAGGACATATTGGGGGATATTTACCAGGAGCTTGCACCACTGTTCTATCATTTTTTTTGGACACAGCGGTGGTGCTGTGTCAGCTCCATATTTACAATTTGATGAATTTTGCCTAATGTGGTAGTTTTTCAGGGTCTGAATCATAAAAACACCTGCACGGGAGCCGGCTATGTCACTGTGAAATTAATGTTTGCAGTGTGGGTGTTCTGTCAGAAAACACTATGCTATGTCACTCCTGTCAAAACTATGCCTTTTCTTTTCAGTCCAGCTTAGCTACGGTACAACCTGAATTTAGAGGTTCCGGTACTCTTTTCAACCTCTCAATACGTGCTAAAGGACTCATCTTTTGTGACCCAAATCCATAATCAAGCTACTCCGGTACCTTTTAGGAGGGTGTTAATTGTTTCAACAGTAACTTATTGCCAGTTTTATATCTAATCACTATATCCAATCAGTGCAGTGCAGCCATCGTTTCCATAGTAAGCAACCATCTAAAGTATTACAGTTCACAGCTTAAACAGCTTTTTTGGTCAGCTGGGATATAAATTGCCTGTTGTTATGGGAGACACAGATTTGGGTGTCTCTTTGGGATATGATTGACACTTTATAACCATAGGACCCAAATGGGCGGAGAACTGATCTGAAACAGATGGTTCAAAGTAACAACATGACAATATGGAGGTATTGGAATAACTGACTGAATCCCTGAAGAAGTTCTTTTTGAGGTTTGCAAAGGATTCTGGGTAACAGAACCTGGTTAGAGCCACAAAAGTCACCCTATCCTGGATTCCCCTAGGTGTCTAGTTTTTAAAAAAAGGACAGGTTTGCTAGGTTTCTCTTAGTGCCGGCTGTGCTCGGACCTAAATCTATAGCTAGAAGTACTGCAAAAAATGAGTCCGCTTTCAGTGGAGAAATGCAATGTGTCCATGTTGCATTTGGGCTGCTCCCTGTCCTGGGCACTTGGCCTACCCACACAAGTGAGGTACTATTTTTATCAGGGGATGTGGGGGAACACAGAATAGGAGTTCAAATGTTATTACCCATTGTCTTTCTTTATATTTCCACCTTCCAAATGTAGTGTGTAAGAAAGAAATCAAGGCAAATGCCCTCTAATTTACATACTAGTATGGGTAAACCAAAATGTAGAGATGTGCAAATAACCACTGCTTCTAAATTCCACATCTTTTGTCCATTTTGGAAATAATTAGGTTTCCCTGATATGTATTATTCACTCTTGATAGTTTACCGAATGAATTGCTGTATACCCAGTACACAATGAAAAACCAATACAAGGTTCAGCTCTGTTTTTTTCTCTGGGTAGCTTGGGTTCTTGGAAAAGGATATCCCTGCAACCAGAAGGGTCCAGTGGGCATAATGGCATATTGCTTTTGAAAATCATACTTGCAGTTACAGATGAAAGCCGCTTGTTTTGTCAACTCAATGTCAATATTTTTTATTTCAAGTGTTACTTTCGATAGGGAAACTTTGAAGGATCTACACAAATGACCCCTTGCTGAATTCTGAATTTTGTCTACTTTACATAGCTTTCTGGAATCAACTATTGGTTTCATACCGAATTCTTAAACCAACTGAAATGAGTTTGAAAGCACAAAAAATAGGAAAAATGGGGTATGTCACTGTAAAATGCCAAAACTATGTTGAAAAATGTGGTTTTCCGATTCTATCCTGCCTGATCCTGAAAGCTCGGAAGATGGAGGTTTTAGCACCTCAAACCCTGCTATTGATGCCATTTGCAGGGAACAAAACAGATGCTTTCTTCTGCAGCACTTTTTCCTATTTTCCCTTAAAACCCCAAATTCAGCTGTATTTTGGCAAATTATTTGGTCGCCTCCAGGGGAATCCACAAACCCTGGGTACCTTTAGAATCCCTAGGATGTTGGAAAAAAGAACACAAATTTAGGGTATATAGCTAATGGGAACAACATTTATGGGGGCCTAAGTGAGTACTACCCCAAATAGCCAAAAAAGGCTTAGCATGGGGGGGCTTAGCAGCGAAGGAGTTAACCAAACATATATAGTCATTTTTATTGTTGTTCCTAACCTATTGCCATTTTCTTAAAGTAGAAATAAGTATGGACATTTTTTTATAATTTTCTATATATGTATTTAACCAGCTTGTGCAGTACCACAGTACTACTTAGTACAAACCATGTTTTTTACCACGCGCTCATTTTTTAAGTAATTGTTTTAACCTTACACAGTAAATATTAGGCAGTATTGTGGTAATGTGTAGACTTTTTTGACTTAATTATATATGTAAAAAAATATATAAAGGAACTGTAGTACAATATATCTGTGAAATACTGTGTACTACAGGGGTTATCAATTTAAATACATATATGTGTTTAAAGTACTGTGGTAATAGCTAAGTAGTACCTGAGTAGTCAGTAACGTTTTTAAATATATGGAAAATCATATTTATATTTCCTACCTATTAACGCTTACATTAAGTGGTAATAGGTAGGGAAAGCATTTCAAACCTAATACTTACCTGTATTTTAGCCCCTAAGCTATAACACCAGCATACTGGCCTTAAAACAACATGGGTGCCTGTAAAGTTTGTAACACCAGTCATTATCCAATCAAATAATGGCTTGTCATCGCTAGGTACCACAATACTACTTCAAAACTACCTCAGAATTACAGCAGCGACAGGTTTAACTAAAAATAAAATCTTATTTGTCAACCTTTACTTACTGTACGTGCCTGCACTAGCCCAAAGTATCATCTACACTTCTACACCTCTGCACCTCTACACCTCTACTATGGAATACTGCCAAATTTCAGAAAATCCAGCTAACGGTTTTCACACCACACAAAGTACAAAAGTCTATTGAAATCCATTGAATTTCAAACCTGTTTAGGGCCCCCTTTTTTTCTTGGTCCCCCTTAACCCCTTTCACGAAACCCCATGAAACTTTCACAATTCGGACAATGAAACAGGGGCAGCAGATCTGCAAAGTTTTACGGACATTCACCACAGAGGTGCAAAATTATTGAGAGACAAAAATCGCCAAATTCCCTAACTAAAACTACAGAGTGGCTAACACCAGATTCACAGAAAAAATAAAAGTTAAAGGTGCACTATTTTAGGTAAGTATAGTATTTAAAACATATAATTTCAAACAAACAAAACAATTGAAATTCATTATTTATAGCTATCTCAAGTAAACATAACTTGTGCCCTAAAGTTACTATGACTCACTCCTCCACCGACCTCCAGGAATGTCTTTAAGCATATGATTAGCTAGAGTCATTGTTTTGACTTAGACTGGATGGGTATTGTTTTTACTTTCTAGCTCAGCATGGAAAGCACTGCACTAATACTATGTTTAAACCTTGGCTTAGAAAGCGGACATTTGAGGTGAGCAGATTCAGAGTGTCACTAATGTTGTAGGGAGCTCTTTTGGGGAGCTGCTCTCCCCTAAACATTTGCAACTCCCCAGAGTATCTTGCTTCTCTTTTGCATAATTTATGTGCAGCTCTACTTAGAACTAAAATAAGTATTGAATGTCCATCACATCAGTTATGCCAATTTGAACTAACTTGACTTATAATAGTTTCAAAAACATACTTATTTACATAAGCCTACTAAGATGAATATTTGGAAATTCTGAGTTTGTTTGACAAGTAATATTGATAACAAAACAATTGAATTTCTCTGAATATTGTTCTTTATTAGTGTTTTAAACAAACATTGTGGTTTCTGCTGCCTTATCATGTATATTACTTGGAAATTCTAATGATGTTAATAAGTTCTTTTTATGTTTCTTTTAACTGCATCTTGTGTGAATCTCTTTCTTCATACTTTTGTTTTTTTATCTACCAATAAAGTGTCGATTGTTCACCTGACAAAGTTCTCTGTTTATTTAGAATTTACTTTTGGATTTGTCAAACTGTAAATAGTTAAGAATAAAGAAGTGCTATGTTTACCATTTGTGTCTTGAAACATGTACTGGCTTATTTGTCTGCCCATACAACTCGAAATGCTTGATTTTAACAAACACTCTAATTTAATATTTGGTGTCCAGTCACACTGACTTAATAAAACATTGAAAAACAAAACCTTTAAAGAGCTATTACTTACATTGGGGGTCATTCCAACCTCAGCGGTAAAAGGGGCTTACCGCCGGTCAGAAGACCGCCATAACACCACCGCGGTCGTGGGAAACCACCACGGTCATTCTGACCCGCAATTGGCAAACCGCCAAAAACCCGACATCCACAAAAGTCCGCCACACCAACGGCCAGCGAAAAACTGGCGATGACCAAACCTCCACCGTCACGCCAACAGAAATATGCCCATGCCATTCCGACCCACGAATCCACGCGGCGGTCTTTCAACCGCGGTATTCCATTGGCGGTACACACCTCCGCGCTCAAAATACACACACCTTTACAAAACACAACCACATTGGACAATTTGAAATACACACACCTGAGACACATACACACAACACTCCCACACACCCAATACACTATAAAACACACACCCACATCACCCACAAACCCCTACGACCACAAAACAGAGACGAAGCCCAGAGAGAGACAGCACAGAATAGAGAACACCATCACACAGAGGCACACTACACCATCACCCACACAATATCCACGCACAAAACACCACACACCACCACACTCATCAACACATACACCACCCCACACCTCATTCACACCACCCCATGGCACCCCAAAGACACCCCAGGTTTTCAGATGCTGAACTCAGGGTCATGGTGGAGGAAATAGTTCGGGTAGAGCCCCAGCTCTTCGGGACACAGGTGCAGCACACCAGCATTGCCAGGAAGATGGAGCTATGGCAAAGAATAGTGGACAGGGTCAACGCTGTGGGACAGCATCCACGAAATAGGGACGACATCAGGAAGCGGTGGAACAACCTACGGGGGAAGGTGCGTTCCATGGTATCAAGGCACAAAATCGCGGTGCAGAAGACTGGCGGCGGACCCCCACCTACTCCCCCAGAATTTACAGCATGGGAGGAGCAAGTCTTGAACATCCTGCATCCTGAGGGCCTCGCAGGAGTAGCTGGAGGAATGGACTCTGGTAAGTTCCATCTTCACTACTTCATCCCCCCCCACGCCACCTGCATGCCAACTCATACCCCCACCCTCACCCACACCCCCATCACACCTACTTCTTGCAAATGTCTCACCATCACAACCCACCCATCCCAACACCTAGCCCTGCATGCGTCCACAAAGCATGGACACCCATCACCAAAGCATGCCCACTGCACATACCCATCTCCCCCACAAGCCACCGTCATAACAGCCCCCACAAGGGAATGCCAGCACTGGGGTACACGGGCACCCACCCATTGCACGATATGGCACACACAGAAGCAATAATCATACTCTTATACCCCTGCAGGACCCGAACGCCACCACACCGCCCAGGAGGGTCCAGATATGTCCATCCCACCCCCAGAAGAGGCCCACAGTGATGACAGCAGCTCTGTCTCCCTGGACCCAGATGACCAGCCCGGCCCATCGGGGACCTCGGGACAGTCGGTTCCTCTCACACAGCCACAGGCCACAGCAGACCTACCCCCCTCTGGGAACACCAGCACAGCTCCCACCCAGCGGGCCCATGCCTCTGTCTCCAGGACACGTCAATCAGTGTCCACCACTACAGGGCACCCAGGTTAACCCACCACCCGAAAAACAACAGGGACCTGGGGGCAGTGGTAGTGGGCACACGGTCCAGGGGACGGAGGCCCAGGAACACAGGGGAACTGGGAGGGCTGCTGTGCGACAGGGGGGGGACAGGCCCAGGGAACCCACTCTCAACGAGGCCCTCTCCTCCATCATGGGAGCATACCACCACTCCCAGGAGACGATGGCAACGGTACTGGCCAGGTTCCAGGAGATCCAGGTACTGCTGGAGGAACAGTTTATGGGGTTCAGGGAAGAACTCAGAAACATTACTTCCGCAATGGGGACCATCGTTGTGGCTCTCAACCAGATTGTCACCACATTGCGGGACCATGTGGCACCACAAAGGGCCGCTGTCACTAGCATGGACCAAGAACAAGCTACCACCTGAGCCGGCGCTAGTGGACAGGAGGCCCCCACACAAGAACAACAGGCCACCAGAACCCCACCCCCTGCAGAAGGAGAACCACCCCGCAAGCGGGGCCTGAGATCTAGGAAGAAGACAGAGTAGGATGCCAAGACCCCCACCAGGAAAGGATACCCCCTGATGTCATCCCACTGTCCCACATTGTCACCCTGTCCAACCTTAAATTTCCCCTGCTCCATCCTTCCACAGGCATATGGACAATGCACCTGTGAGACTGAAAATCTGGACTCTGCCATGGACATTCCTCCACCATCACCCATCCCCGATTTTCAACCATGTCCCTAAATTGAGCACTTTAATAAAAACACTTATTGCACAAAAATAATCTGGAGTCTGCCTGTATTTTGAACAAATGTATTAGACATAAACGTGCCAAAATGTCTAGTTACATTGTGATGACTACATACCACTGTCACACAGCTGTAGCCCATGGGCAAATAAAGCAGAGGTCACGGAGTGGGGCCCACATCTCTGAAATTGGAAGGAAAAGTCACAACTCAGTTAACATACACTGGGGGGAAACTCAGACAGTAGAGAGGCAGGAGACTGTAAGTAAATGTAAAATGCCGGTGTTGATTCTTACCTGTGTGTCATTGAAAATACTGCTGTATCACTGTGTCCCTGTTGTCTGTGTCGTCCTCCTCGTCTTCCTCCTCTTCACTCTCCACAGGCTCCACAGCTGCCACAACACCACCATCTGGACCATCCTCCTGCAGGAAAGGCACCTGGCGTCGCAAAGCCAGGTTGTGAAGCATACAGCAGGCCACGATGATCTGGCACACCTTCTTTGGTGAGTACATTAGGGACCCACCTGTCATATGCAGGCACCTAAACCTGGCCTTCAGGAGGCCGAAGGTGCGTTCGATCACCCTCCTAGTCCGCCCATGGGCCTCATTGTAGCGTTCCTCTGCCCTGGTCCTGGGATTCCTCACTGGGGTCAGTAGCCATGACAGGTTGGGGTAACCAGAGTCACCAATTAGCCACACACGGTGTCTCTGTAGTTGTTCCATCACATAAGGGATGCTGCTATTTCGCATGATGTACGCGTCATGCACTGACCCAGGGAACTTGGCATTTACATGGGAGATGTACTGGTCAGCCAAACAGACCAGCTGGACATTCATCGAATGATAACTTTTTCTGTTCCTGTACACCTGTTCACTCCTGCTGGGGGGTACCAAAGCCACATGTGTCCCATCAGTGGCACCAATGATGTTGGGAATATGTCCAAGGGCATAGAAATCAGCCTTCACTGTAGCCAAATCGCCCACCTCAGGGAAAACAATGTAGCTCCGCATGTATTTCATCAGGGCAGAGAACACTCTGGACAACACCTTTGAAAACATAGGCTGAGACATCCCTGATGACATGGCCACTGTTGATTGAAATGACCCACTTGCCAAAAAATGGAGTACTGACAGAACCTGCACTAGAGGGGGAATCCCTGTGGGTTGGCGGATGGGTGACATCAGGTCTGCCTCCAGCTGGGCACACAGTTCCTGTATAGTGGCTCGGTCAAGCCTGTATGTCAATATGACATGTCTTTCTTCCATTGTCGACAGGTCCACCAGCGGTCTGTACACGGGAAGATTCCTCCATCTCCTCGCAAGCCCAGCAGACGGTGCCTAGGAAGGACAACAGCGAGCACAGAGTCAATCAACCCACAGGTACGTTCCCACAGCTTGCACAGTACACGATTCTCTATGCAGTGAATGGCTTGTATGAGTGTCGATGCAAGGCCTAGGCATGTGTGACGCAGTAGAAATTAAGCCATGTGGGCCCTTGAAATGGCGGCTGCCTGACCTGTGAAGTGCGACAATGGGACGTGAGGTCAATGTGCTGGCGTGGCACACCGTGGCGGCAGGCGGTCGAAGACCGCTGTGCAAAGCCGCATTGGTTAACATTGAACCCTATGGGTTTCAGGAGCCAATGAGGATGTGCACCGGCGGTCGCGGTACGCACCGCCGCGGGCGTGACCGCCATTTTCTATCTGCTTAATCACTCGAGACCTGATCATCCACAGGAGAGGACCTATACTGCAAGTGCTGCTGTGACCTCGGTCTGGAAGAGACAATGGCTGCTGCAACTGGGGAAAGGGCCCCTGCCTTCACTTCTGAAGAATTGGAGAAACTCGTGGATGGGGTCCTCCCCCAGTATGCGCTACTCTACGGTCCTCCAGACCAACAGGTAAGTACACTGGGACCATGCTTTGTGGCCAATGCCTGTGTTGAGTGGGGTGAATGAACGATGGTGGGGAGGGGAGCGAATGAGGCATGCATCAAACGACAGATGAGAGCATGTGCCACATGGCAAGGGTGGGGATGGGGGGCCACTCACATCGAGCATGCAGAAAATGATGTTATTCTATTTTCTCCCCCTGTACATGTCACATAGGTCAGCGCCCATCAGAAAATCGACATTTGGCGTGCCATCGCCAAGGACGTCTGGACCCTGGGGGTCCACAACAGACGGGGCACCCACTGCCGCAAGAGGTGGGAGGACATCCGCCGCGGGAGCAGGAAGACCACGGAGGCTCTCTGGGGATGGCCTCCCAACGTAGGAGGGGTGCCACTCGTCAATTGACCCCCCTGATGTCCCGGATCCTGGCGGTGGCCTACCCCGATTTGGATGGGCACGTGAGGACAACACAGCAGACACAAGTGGGGTGAGTACAAGCACATTCAGCTATCTTAGCGTGCAGTGGAGGTGTCTGGGTGGGGGAGGAGGGCTGTGGGTATCCCTAGGCCAGGGCGATTTCTGTAGGCTAGTCCCCTCCGTAAGGCATGGCCCTGTGCCCCGCCCCCCACCTCTGTAGGGTGCCAAGTACAGGTATTCATGGCCCTGTGTCACCTATGTGTGTAGTTGTCGTCCATAGGCTTGTAGGCCAAGTCCCACTGATTGAGTAGTGTACACCAAGTGCGCGGCGTAGTGCAGAGGGCCTCTGTGTCTGTCCTCTCCGCCAACTGTGTCGCCAATGCATGCACTCAACATGTCTTTATTTTCCACCCCCCCTTTTTTGTTGGTCTTCCTGTTCATGTGTGCATTAGCATCATCAGGCGGAGGAGAAGTGGCATCGGAGCACGAGGGAGATGCATCTCACATGGCCCTTGAGGGCCATGCAACCGAGTCGGAGTTCACCAGTGAGACGGAGGGCGAGGGGAGCTCCACAACGGGGACACGTGGAGACACCAGCGACACAGACACATCCTCGGAAGGGAGCTCCCTTGTGGTGGCGGCAACATCCGTGTCCACCGCAACAACAGGTACAGCCGCCACCCAGCGCACCAGCTCCGCTCTCCCAGCAGCCCCTCAGCGTTCACCCCGTGCCCGCTCACACAGGCAGGTGGGCGTCTCCTTCGCCCCAGGCACCTCAGGCCCTGCCCCAGTTACCCCTGCTGCCCTCAGTGAGGAGGTCATTGACCTCCTCAGGACACTCATTGTTGGGCAGTCTACCCTTTTGAATGCCATCCAGGGTGTAGAAAGGGAGGTGCACCGGAGCAATGCATACCTGAAGGGCATTCATTCGGGTCAGGCTGCCCATCAACGATCGTTCAACGCTCTGGCCTCAGCACTGACGGCAGCCATTGTCCCTGTCTCCTGCCTCCCTCCTCCAACTTCCTCAACCCAGTCCCACTCCCCTGTTTCTCTGCCTATCCCAGACACACCTACAGACCAGCCTGCACACACCTCAACACCCAAGGAAAGCTCATCCAGACATAAGCACCACACATCACACAAGCAACAGCCACATGCAGACATGCCAACAGCCACTGCCGCCTCTGTGTCCCCCTCCTCCTCGTCTCCCTCCTCCCTCCCTGTGACGTCTCCACTCACACTTGCATGCACAACATCTTCAGCCACTACGTCCATCACCAGCACACCCACCAGAACACTCCGCACACGTGCAGTCACCACCCCCACTGCCATTTACACGTCCCCTGTGTCCTCTCCCAGTGTGTCTGTCACCCCCTCTTCCAAACCACACAAACGCAGGCAGCCACCCACCCAACAGCCATCCACCTCACGACAGCCTCCAGCACAAGCACCTGCACCTGCACCCAAAGACACCAGACTTGACTCTCCTACAACCACATCCTCTTCCTCCACTCCCATACCCACTACACCTACCCTTCCCACTGCTCCTAAAAAGTTTTTCCTGTCCAAAATTAACCTCTTTCCATCACCTGACCCACCCCCTCCATCTCGTAAGAGTCCAATCAGCACCTCAGCCACCACAACCCCTGGACCTACAATGACGATATTCCAAGGATATTGGAGTCCACTACCTTCAAGGGCAGCTACTTCGGCAAGCAGTAAAGGGACAGCCAGCCCACCCCCTGGGAAAAAGTCAAAGAAAGGCAAGGCCCGGCGCGAGAGGCCAGAGACGGCAACCTCCAAAGGCACTACCCTGGCACCGTCAGGAAGTGGGGTGCCACCTGGCACATCGACAAAGGGAGGCAAGGGCCACAGAGGAGCAGGGAAGGATGGCAAGGACAGCACGCCCGACAAGTGCGGCAGCAGGCGAGCTGCCCAGGAGGGCCCCACCAGCCCCATTCCAGGGGTGAAGGAGGACACCCACGGGCCCGGGACACCAGCACAGGAGGGCCCCGCAAGCGAGAAAACAGATGTGCACGAAGGGCCCGGCAGCCACATGTCGGGTGGCAAGTAAACTCCATATAATGGCCGGATCTGGTGCCCTGGAGACACATGTCAAGAACCGCTGAACAGGGCCCTTCAAGTCAAGCACTGCTGAACAGGGCACCGCCGTCTCAAGAACCGCTGAACAGGGCACCGCCGTCTCAGGAACCGCTAAACAGGGCCCTTCAAGTCAAGCACCGCTGAACAGGGCCCTTCAAGTCAAGAACCGCTGAACAGGGCCCTTCAAGTCAAGAACCGCTGAACAGGGCCCTTCAAGTCAAGCACCGCTGAACAGGGCACCGCCATCTCAAGAACCGCTGAACAGGGCACCGCCGTCTCAAGAACCGCTGAACAGGGCCCTTCAAGTCAAGCACCGCTGAACAGGGCCCTTCAAGTCAAGAACCGCTGAACAGGGCCCTTCAAGTCAAGAACCGCTGAACAGGGCCCTTCAAGTCAAGAACCGCTGAACAGGGCCCTTCAAGTCAAGCACCGCTGAACAGGGCACCGCCGTCTCAAGAACCGCTGAACAGGGCCCTTCAAGTCAAGCACCGCTGAACAGGGCCCTTCAAGTCAAGAACCGCTGAACAGGGCCCTTCAAGTCAAGAACCGCTGAACAGGGCACCGCCGTCTCAAGCACCGCTCCGCTGGGCCCTTCATCTCAAGCACCGCTCCGCTGGGCCCTTCATCTCAAGCACCGCTCCGCAGGGCCCTTCATCTCAAGCACCGCTCCGCTGGGCACCGCCGTCTCTGCACCGCTCCGCTGGGCCCTTCATCTCAAGCACCGCTCCGCTGGGCCCTTCATCTCAAGCACCGCTCCGCTGGGCACCGCCGTCTCTGCACCGCTCCGCTGGGCCCTTCATCTCAAGCACCGCTCGGCTGGGCCCTTCATCTCAAGCACCGCTCCGCTGGGCACCGCCGTCTCTGCACTGCTCCACTGGGCCCTTCATCTCAAGCACCGCTCCACTGGGCCCTTCATCTCAAACACCGTTCCGCTGGGCCCTTCATCTCAAGCAGCGCTCCGCTGGGCCCTTCATCTCAAGCACCGCTCCGCTGGGCCCTTCATCTCAAGCACCGCTCTGCTAGGCCCTTCATCTCAAGCACCGCTGGCCCATTGGCAGAAGGGGCAGGCCCGGATCTGCGTCGGCCAGGGCTGCACGATGCACTCTGGGCACCATGCCTCCTCCAGTACCAGTGGAGTCTGTAATCCACTTGAGAGACTGTGGCTTTGCACTCCCCAGGATGGCACAGTGGGCAGCCCACCCACTGTAGAGACTTGAGAGACTGTGGCTTTGCACTCCACAGGATGGTCCAGTGGGCAACCCACCCACTTGTGAGACTTGAGAGACTGTGGCTTTGCACTCCCCAGGATGGCACAGTGGGCAACCCACCCACTGTAGAGACTTGAGAGACTGTGGTTTTGCACTCCCCAGGATGGCACAGTGGACAAGCAACCCACTGTAGAGACATGAGAGACTGGGGCTTTGCACTCCCCAGGATGGCACAGTGGGCAACCCACCCACTGTAGAGACTTGAGAGACTGTGGCTTTGCACTCCCCAGGATGGCACAGTGGGCAAGCCACTCACTGCAGAGACATGAGAGACTGTGGCTTTGCACTCCCCAGGATGGGACAGTGGGCAACCCACCCACTGTAGAGACATGTGAGACTGTGGCTTTGCACTCCCCAGGATGGCACAGTGGGCAACCCACCCACTGTAGAGACTTGAGAGACTGTGGCTTTGCACTCCCCAGGATGGCACAGTGGGCAAGCCACCCACTGTAGAGACATGAGAGACTGTGGCTTTGCACTCCCCAGGATGGGACAGTGGCCATGGAGGCCCCTCGTGGATCTGGCGTCGTGGACTCATGTGGCTGAGGTGCCCCCCCTTTCCTTCCCCCTGAGGTGCCTGTAGTTTTGCTATCTGATGCCCCTGCAGTGTTCTCTCCAATGGATTCGGCTCTCCTGTGTGGGCTTTGCCCATGTGTTTAGGCCCATTGGCCCACGTACAATGGCTGAAACCCAATTTGGACAGGACAATTTACATATGTATATATAGTTATAGATGTTCGAAATAATTTTTTACTTAGCCGTACAATATATTTGAATTTCATAATCATTTTATTTTGTCTTTGCATTCTTCCGGGGGGTTTGGGGGTGTCACTCTGAGTTGTTGCTCTGCATTGATGTGTATGTAGTTGTGGGTGAGGGTGAGGGTGGGTGTGTCGCGTATGTGTGTCCCCGTAATTTTTTGCCTCCCCTGTGTCGTAGGTGCAGTACTCACCGTTGTCTTCTGCGCCGGCGTTCGTGCTCCTGGTATAGGAGAAGGAAGACAATAGCTGGTAGGATGTGTAGTTCTGGTTCCATGCTATCCAGATTCCTCATGGAGTGTGTAGAGGTGAGCGTTTTCCGTTTGTAATGTCTGTTTCCGCTGTGTTTTTATCGGCGGGGCTCCTGCCCCGGAAAAGGTGGCGGATTGGTGAGTTGTGATAGGGTGGGCGGTACATTGTCTCCCGCCTGTCTGTTGGCGGTGACCACCGCGCTGTTTGTTTGTCCCGCCGTGGCGGTCGGAGTGTTAAAGTGGCGGTCTCTGTCGGCGGTTCCCGCCAGGGTCAGAATTCCATTTTTTTTACCGCCTCCCTGTTGGCGGTTTGGCCGCCACTTTAACACCGACCGCCAGGGTTGGAATGACCCCCCTAGTCTTCAAACCTGTCTTTCAAACTCCCCTGTGTATGGGTGTTCTCAAACTCTCAAGGCAAATCATGCTTTAGTGTGCCCACTCCCCTTCCCCTCTGTTGTGTTTACTACTGCGTAACTGTGCATAGTGGTGGTATATTATCACTCAAATCAAGACTCTAAAGTAAAAGCATTTGGGCCTCATTCCAACCCTGGCGGTCTATGACCGCCAGGGTGGAGGTCACCGGAAGCACCGCCAACAGGCTGGCGGTGCTTCATTTGGCATTCCGACCGCGGCTGTTTCCCACCGGATTACCACCGGCTGGGAGAATCCTCCATGGCGGCACTGCAAGCAGCGCCGCCATGGGGATTCCGACCCCCTTCCCGCCAGCCTGTTTCTGGCAGTTTTCACCTCCAGAAACAGGATGGCAGGAACGGGTGTCGTGGGGCCCCCTAACAGGGCCCCACAGTGAAAATCGCGACGGGTGCAAATGCACCCGTCGCACACCTGCAACACCGCCGGCTCCATTCGGAGCCGGCTTCAATGTTGCAGGGCCTTTCCCGCTGGGCCGGCGGGCGCTCCCTTGGCGGGCGCCCGTCGGCCCAGCTGGAAAGTCAGATTGGCCTCCGCGGTCTTTTGACCGCGGAGCGGCCAAATGGCGGTGACCGCCAGGCGGGCGGCGACCGCCACCCCCGGGGTCAGAATGACCGCCTTTATGTCTGCTACATATCCCTTAGTGTGCGTCTGGAAGGTGTTAATGGTGCCTTTTTTTCGTTGTGAATCCGTACCAAAGCCTTTTGTCGGTTGATTCTACAGTATCCTTCTGGACAGAGGCTTCATAGACGTAACACAGGGCCCTGTAGTCCATATCTTGCGGGGGCCCTCAGTCCCTTCAGGGAGACAGCTGGCCAAACATACATACGCAGTGAAGGGGATTGTATAGCACTACCCCTCAGTGCAAGTCACCCCCGTGGCTCCGCCCATTTCAAAGAAAAGGATAATAAGCACACAGTTTATTATCCTTATTTTTTAAAGGATTTGCAGCTGCTGCTGCTGGCTGGGGGAGGAGAAGCTCCTCCACCCTTATGAAGGAGCCGCCCGTGGCAACCATATTTGTTCCCTTTTGGATTCAGAACACTGTGGCATTCATAAAGTTAGGGGCTTATTTACAAGAATCTGACCCATCGCCATTGATGCATCAGATTTCTTACGCTGCCCAGCTCCCCCTACTGATGCCATTGTAGAGCTGTATTTACGATACAGAACTCCATGGCGCACAATGTCCACAGATGAGTCGGACATTCTGACACATCTGTGGCTCTAAACTGATGCATTGCTGGACTAGCATCAAAATAATGACGCTACTCAAGCAATGCATGACAGGCTCCATTCTAAAAAGCCTTGCGTCACTTTAACGCCTGCTCTGAACAGGTGTTACATTTTTTATGCTGTGAAGGCGCAGAGCGACGTAGTGAAATCTTGTAGATTTTTGTAGATTTCACTACACATTTCTGCATGGCCTCCAACGGAGTGTCTACTTTGCATATATTATACCTGGTGCAGGTATAATGTGGCACAAGGCTTTACATTCTGGCACAATGGTACCATTGCACCAGTTTGTAAATGTGGCGGACTGTAGGGGACTGCTTCGCGCCACCGTTGCGTCAAAAAAATGACACAACTGTGGCTCAAGGGGCTTATTTACAAATAAGTCCCTAAGTATTATAAGGAAACATTGTCAGACAGTAGACAGAGTACACATCTCGGAATGTTGACAACATGCAATATACAGTAAAGATAGCATGAAGATTCACTTCGATATGGCAGAGTATGGTAAGGGATATATTATTAAAATAGCGTGAAGGCGTCAGGCCTCTTTGAACAGGCTCAAAAACATTTTGAATCAACAATGTCAAACATTTATCTTCATCAGTAGAGCATACTTTGAATCTATTTGTAATCTCGCAAGGTTAAAACACTGTCGTAATGGGTTCAAGGAATCACAAGTGCCATGCTTTTGATTCTAACAAACATCATTCAGACCAGTTTTTAATCTTAATCTAGATAAAGTAAGGTAGACCGACACCAGACGAAAGATCAAAATGTGTTTTGCTTTTAAAGTTATATATTACCCATGAAGAGAAATCATACACATCATTTTCAGTAAAAATAAGTACTAAGAAACGAATGGAGACATATTTTAAATATGTTGGACATGAATCACACAGCTGTTTGTGCATCCAGTCTCAATTTAGGATAGCAAATTCACATTTACAACCCACAAACCGTGAAGTAAGGCTCAGAAAACAATTAGCTCACATGTAATATTCCATCAGTATTTTACTTATGAAATATTCTGCTCCCATGATAGGGGAATGGAAGTTCTGTGATCTGAATGTCTTGTAAAACCGGAGAACATAACCAATAATGTGAGTTTGTTAGTATTCACAAAGTTGCACAGCACATTTGCACCCCGGGTACCATCAGGGATTTTCACCTGTGGATAGTAGGAGTAACTGTGCAGGATAGGACACTTCCTGTAAGAGCGGGGGGGTAAGATTAACTCACAGGAAAACATATTTTTTTATTTAGAAGAAAAGTTTGGAGTGTGTATATTTGTTTGTTAGAAAATATTTCTGTGCAAACTGTGATAGATGCAGCTTTCCAGAAGGACTTTAGGATAGTTTGTGAATTCCAAAAAGCCTGACATTTACTTTAGATATATCAGTGTCAAATTATAAGTAAAGTCCCAATGTAGTTTTATAAACAGGGCGACTTTTTCAAAAATGTGTTCCCCAAAAAATTCTTTGAATTAGAAATTGGTCTCATGAAAACATTCATAGAATTCTTTGGTCAAAGCAAACGGTATGTGTCCACCCTTTTCTTTATGTTTTCAATGTGAGAATGTTAGTCATCTGTGTTTACTAGGTGCTCAACTCTTGACCTGGGAGGATGATGGGCAAGATGAGGCACTACTTCATGTTTAAATGCAATGCACTTAAATCATTTGGACGTCAGTATAGAATGTTGCATTTGGTCAAAATTCACAGGCACACTGCTAAAGGCCCAGATTTATACTTTTTGCAGAAAAACCGAGTTTGTGCAGTTTTGTGGCATAAAGTATAGCACCGGCTTGCACCATTCCACAGTGCCAGTTGGGCGCCATATTATTGGAATGGCACAAGCTGGCATTAAACTTGGGCTAGTGTCTTTAAAAAAGTTGCTAGCCGGTGGGGGCGGCGGTAGGGAAGGAGGGGGTAGTGCGTCTTAAAATGACGTTAGCCTGGTCAGAAGGGGAAAAAATGCCTCTAACCAGCACTAGCGCCATTTCCTGGCACACAACCACTAAAAACATGACTCCTGTCTTCGGAAAGACAGGAGTCATGCCCACCACCCCAATTGACTGCACAGGGGACAAGAGTTCCCTGGGTATGGCCCTTACACCCTGTGCCATGCAGGGGGCCCCAGGTTAGGCCCCAATGACACTTTAACAAAGATAAACTTACCTATATTTACCCTACTCACCTGGGATGGGGTCCCCCATCCTATGGTGTCCCTCTGGTGTGTGTGGGGGTGTTCCTGGGGCATAGAGAGGGGACTTGTGGACCCATTCTATGGTGTTTAACCATGGAAATGGGTCCATAGGTCCCTTAATGCCTGGTCTGTCCCAGGCTTTAAACAATGGTGCAAAGTAAGCTTTGCACCATTATTTAGCCCCTCCTCCCACCCATGCATCCTTTTAGCACTGGGGATCAATATGGGGCTATGGGGATAGCACCATTTTTTAGATGGGAACGCCTACCTTACATCTCATTGATGCAAGGTAGGTGCACGCATCTAAAAAATGGTGCAAACTCCTTTATTTTTATGCTAGACATGTCTAACATCAAAATGTAAATAGGGAGTTAGGTTTGCGCTGGGAATTTGCATAAAACAAATGACTCAAATTCAGTGCAATTGAAGTATAAATATGGGCCTTGATTTGTTAAGCTGTAACTGTCCCACTCGAAGTTTGTGATGCCTCATTAACTTCAAAAAAATGCTTCTGCTTCAATCATTGGAGCTCAAACTTGGAGCTGGATTATAGTATATGCTGAGACTAATTGTAAGTATTACATGTATGAGTGTCAAGAGGTGAGACTGACACAGGCAAGGCTGGCAAGGGCTTGGGCCAGGCAGGCAACCTCGAGAAAAGGAACTGAGAGAGTGTAGTTTATATAACCTATGTTAGAGCGAAATATCTATATTAATGTGTGACAATACTGCATAGAAAACTATAATAATAGCGATTTTGCTTAAACGTGTGCTGGAATTGTGACCAACATGAATGGCCACCAATGTAGACGCAATTAATAATGATTAATAAAATGTTTATGGTATGGTCAATTAAGCTTATATTACCGTTCGTATTGATGAAACTGTATTGAAATTCTTCATAGGCCCTAACTTAGCGTGAGCTGCAGTTTAGCTGCCCGGCTCTCATATTAAATGCATTTTCCAGTTTTCCAGTGTGTTAACTCACAAGGAGCTATGACTCTGTAAATGTTCTTTTCTTCAAACTCGGCAGACGAATGTATCTACATTAAAACCGTTCCCAGGCGCATCTTCGGTGTTCTGAAAAGAATGTTATAAAAATATTGAAACAAGTGTAGATTAATGTTATGTACAAGGTCACTTAAACCGGTGAACAGTGAAAACTGCTGACCCAAAGGACGTGCCAAGAGATGCCAAAGTATGAAGTAAAGCCGGATGTGCCACCTCTGAAGACGTCACTTATGAAAACCAATCAACAATCTCTAAAATAACGTGAGGTGACAATTGGGATTACCGAATGTTAAACTTGATAGGTTAAAGATAGTGGGGTATAGTAAATGTCCAATAGAATTTTGGGGGAATGTACTACGAAAAAGGGATAAAAACCCATGTCACAGGGAGGTCGAAAACATTAGGTAGGGAATGCCATTGATTTTATCCAGAAACTCTGTCACTCTGTTTGGTGACTTGAGACTTCATTAAAACCATCCTTGTCCTTAGACTGCCCATTTACAATTTTCCTCGTTATGAGGGAAGTGTCCTTTTGCCCTTTAGTTAAGTCCTGACTTATGGCGATTTGACTGATGTCCTGAAGACGAACACTGAACCTGTGCGCTGACTTAATCTTTGGAGGGTAATTATGACAATGTAATTGTAATTTGTCTGTTTGCTTTTCCTTTCTAGGTACCAACTGCTTGTTTTGACAGAGACCATAGCTAGATGTTTTCCAAATTGATGTCCTAAATTGTTTTGCATTAAGCCCAACATGCGAATGCTAATCAGTGGTTAGGACAAGTGTTCACTAAAATTGACGCAAATAGACAAATGACTGAGACTATGCTTTGTTGAACTGACGCGATATCAAATACTCTGCTATACTTCGATCTATGTTTACGTCGTGCTATGTTCTAATGTTTGTGATTCTTGCCCTAATGAAATCTTATCAAAGTTGCCATATTGTGACTATGTTGCTATGTTTCTTGGTTTTGAGATTGTTAACGCGTCCGTCTATGTCAATTTAAACACATCAGGACTCGTTTTAGGACGATGAATCTTTGGGCCCAGTGGTGAGACACCGTAGGACGAGATAACTAATCAAAATATCAATCAATATGTCAATAACATTGTCAACGTTTAACACCAAAATATATCTTACTTTAGACATTAATAAACATTCGGCGCAACCATGACCTTTCAGTCATGAATAACCACACCTTAATGAAGTTTTATGAGTTTTATTCCCTATTGATTACAATCTAGTAGTAAATGCATCAATCCCAAAGCCAGGAAGCATATAAGCACAGTCACAAGATGACAACCATAATAAGCTTTCAATAATGCAAAGATCAGTAGCATAGACAATCAGATAGATATAAGCAGATTGTAACACATCGAACTTTCTAAGATACTAGTTCAGCATAGCACCACGTCAGTCACGTCAGTTTGTCAGTCAGAGTGAATACCTCGTCTAACCTCTAATTAGCATTAGCATGTTGGGCGTCATGCAAAACAATTTTGAACACCAATTTGGAAAACATCTAACTAAGGTCTCTAATAAAAACATACAGCAGTTGGTACCTAGAAAGAAAGGCAAATAAATGAATTTTCATTAGCAATTTTATAATTACGCTCCTCTGATTAAGTCAGCATTCAGGATCAGTCTTCGTCTTCAGGACATCAGTTAGATCGCCGTCAGTCTATCTAAGTTAAAGGCAAGACACTCTCCTCATAAGGAGAAAAGTGTAAGGGGCAATCTATGGGCAAGGATGGTTTGTCTAAGTCTCAAGTCACAAAATAGTGTGACAGAGTTTCGGGATGAAATCAATATCATTCCCTACCTAATGTGTTGTCTGTTCCCTGTCATGGGTTTTTATCCCTTTCTCTTGATTCGTTCCAACAAAATTCTATTGGTCAGTCAATACACCCCACCATTGTTAACCTATCAAATTATACATTAAGTAATGCATTTGTCATTTCTTGATATTAATTCGTCTTCTGATTGGTCTTCATAATCGGCATTTCGTAGGTGGCATATCCGGGGTTACTTCACCATCTTGGCACACGTCTCAGGTCAAAAGTTCTCTTTCCCTCGTCTCATTGTCCTTGGAAGTATCCATAAATGTTTCAAAGCACATCATTTTATACTAAAAGATGCTAGCATGCGGATGAGAACATTTCTTCATGTTTCAAACTAATACAGAAAGAACAATAGCTGGGTCATGGTTGTTTGCAAGTCTGCACACTGGAGAGACAGAAAAATATGCTTTTAATATGAGAGCTATACAGCTTTGCTTGGCTCATGCTAACTTAAGATATACGAGTTCTAATGAATGCAGTTTTATACGTGTTAATGTGCTCAGTTAGGCAAACTATAAACGATTATTTCTTACAGTCGACATTAGTTCATACATATGAACGATTCTCCATATTTATGAATACGCTTCAATGAATGTTTTATTAATACAGCATTGTTAGACATAAGCATTTCACGTCTATAATATGTAATATCAAATACGCGCTCTCAAGATTAACGCACTTAATCTTAGATTGTAATTAATAGGGAATAAAAATTCATAAAATTCTACTAAACCGGTGTGGTTATTCATGACTGAAAGGTCATGGTAGCGTCTTGAATTGATTAATGACTTTGACTAAGGTGAAATGTATTGTTGTGATAAATATTGATGACATTATCGATGTATTGATTGACATATTGATTAGTTATCTCACCCTACGGTGTCTCTCAACTGGGTCAAAAGATTCATTGGCCTAAAACGAGTCCTAATGTGTAATAAATTAACATAGAGGGACGCGTTAACAGAACTACCATTGTGAACCTCAATGCAGAGACAAGCCACAACACACTCGACGCTCATGAAGGTTAGATGGAAGGTAGCAAGACCCACCCCATTAAACCCCTTGAAGATATTTAACGCACTCCAAATGGTGCACTTATGCAAGCATCTTGTTTCAGGCAATTGTGTGTTTTGCACTATTTTTTTTAGGGCAAAAGGCTGCCTAACGTCAAAAACACATGTGCCATAAGGACACAATTTGTGCAAAAATGTAGTGATAAATGGCAAATTTACCTTTCATATAATTACACGTAATTTTAGATGACTGATAAAAGGATGTGTAGGCCAGCTTTAAAGAAAGCCAGAATTGTTGCATCTCAAATTTAAATCTGCACAGATCGGATCAAGCTTTATGCCTGTGAAAATAGCAAGATGTCAAGGCTGGAAGCTGATTCAGTTACGTCTCCCATTCCAATGGGACTACGAAAGATAAGGGGAACCTCTTCCAGGAGCTGCAGTGCTGTTCCATGCTGGAATAACAACTGGACAACCAGTGACCCCTAGAATGAGACCCAAAACCGAAGGAAAAAATAATACAGGCAAAAACCTTCCAAGAGTAGATGGTATGGTGACCAGGAAAGGAACAAGGCTGGGAATGCAAAACAGGAATATTGATAGCATGACAGCAGGACAGGGAACAGAGAAATTAGTAGAGAAAAGGATACGCCGAACTTTGGAAACGTCTGTGACACGCTGAATCAATGTTGGTTTCAGCCTTATATATCTTAAGGGTGACGTTCTCTCGGAATCTTTCCTGACAGCCATCTTGAATTGACAAGACTAAAAGGAATGTGTCTCCACCATCTTGGTCATGTACGGCTGAGGCAAAGAAGAAAGGCAACATCAGGAGTGGCACAAGGTTTCCAGGTAATTCTCCCCAGAACCCTTGGCATTCATGAGCATTTCTCAGTTTAGGAACTATGAAGTGGCTCATTCCTGAGATGGCAACAGGGTACAGCAAAACAAAACTCTCACTGCGGACTCAAGCTTTGCTTATTGGACATGACATAACACATTTTGAAAAAGAAACATGACCTACTGGCCAAGAAGCAGGAGAGCTGTTTGCAACAGGGCCGGCTCTAGTGGGGTGCGACCTGTGCCACCGCACAGGGTGCTGACTTCCGGTAGGGGCGCTGTGGTTGCAGGTATATTACAGTTTTAAAAGCACCAGCTGCTGTTTTTCTTGCCTCCAGCAATTTTCAGGCAACAATAAATATGTCAAGATAACTGGTGATTAATGTTCTGCTTGGAAAGAGATCAGTGTTTTAGCTAGTGGAAGTTTTAAGGTAGCGCAGGGGGTTAATATGCTTGTTGCAAAGAACGTGTACCATGCTGATCACAAAGTGCATATAATGCAAATAGGTCAGTGGGTTACTGCTTTTGTCAGAAAGATCATTGTGACACTTGCAGTTTATTTGTCAAAACCATCATAGAGAACAGTAAGCTATTAACTGTCATCAAAGAACTGCATACATACCACAAAGTATAGATTAGAGCGTTATGATTTTTTCCCAGTCTTTCATCATCCTTATGTTGCAAAAAGGATTAATTTTGGTAGAAATCAAATCTTATTAGTAAAGAGAACCCCCAACTGTGTTGTTACATTTTAAACTTCAGTGTGTGCTTCTCCAGACCAAGCACTCAAAATATACTGCCTACTCGTATCGGTAACATGTGACCCCTACACCATGTACTCCTCTGTCTTAAGTAACATTTCCTATACACTTATTTACACACCTATGATTGATTGTCTTTGTGTAATGTGTGTGCAATGTAAAGTGCTCTGGCACCCTACAATGGTATGAGTGGTGCTATAAAGCCAATTAAATGCATCTGCGTGAGAGTGGTTATCGAGACTTGAGGGGTACCGTTAGAAGGTGGTAGTAGGGGAATCTGTGAAGAAGGAGGTAAGTGAAGGGGTGACAACAAACACTGTCGCTCAGGGTGCCACCAGTGCTAAGGCCGGTCCTGCTTCCCAGCATTAAACCCAGCCAAGCTAGCTCAGAGAATCAGTAGAATATTCTGTTTGATGTTGATATCTTGCCTGAAACGTATAGCTGTACAGAAGGAAATAGAACCACCAGCAGAAAATATGTTCCAGAAGCCTTGAGCGTAGTACTGAAACCCTTCACATAGAGAAAAGAACAAACTTTGTTCAATTGAGATGGCACTATCTAGGAGCTATATTTGTGGATGAGTGGCCAATTTAGTTTGGGTACTCCTTTGCAGGAACTAAACTATGCAGATTGCTAAGTACGTTTTTCCAGCTATGTAGTACTTCACAAGAATATGTATTTGGGCTGATTAGTGAGAGTCACACCTTTCTTGGTCATCACTCACCAGGGCCTTATCAGTGCTGATTTGATCACCATAAAAAGATTTCTCAGGGGGCTCCAGCAAATCTGACAAGAAAATACAGAACCATCTCCCTTCTCTCCCTGTGACCCTTGTCCCCAAAAGAGGTTTAAACTCAGTGAAGTCTGCAAAGCAAGAACCAGTTGGGGAACCTATTAATAGTATTGATGTTTCCCCGACCTAAGGTTTCTCCTGACTGCTGAACTCAGACTGAGCCCATCGTTTGTCATGAAATTCTTGGCTACTGCTAATGAGCCATAAACTGTGAAGATCCCCTTTTACTTCCGAATTTTACTCAGCAAGTGAAGATGCAATTGTCCATTTACTAACCTGAATTACTGGCTGAATTAGGATTACTTGATCCACAATGACTCTGTGGATCTATATTTTTTTCACTCAGACAATCCACCTGCTCAAAAGAGTGGAGTGTACGGAGGCAATATCTAGGGAGAAATGAAGAATAACAAAGAAAACCAGGACCAGAACTACTAAGAGGATCTTGGGGTGCCACATGTAATACCAAGTACATATTCCCCTTCAGAGTTACAGACACCCTTAGAATTGATAACTGTACAAGGGGGAGAGCAGAGTTAGTTGGTATGGCTCAAGGAACCATTACTGGAGGCCCAGAGCCATTTTTCGGGATTTTTCCTTTCTTGTGCACTTAAATTGGCTTCATAAAAGGGATGTGATTAAATATAAGTCCCTCTCACAAAAAGCTAGGAGAGGAACCCTGACAGTTGTGTGCACATGAAGAGGGTGTATGGAACACCGCTGCAGGAGAATGGTGTCATTTTTAAAAGCTTGGGGCATATTTAAGAAAAGTGGTGCTGCACTCAGTGCAGCGTCACTTTTCTTGCACACTTTACCACCCCCCCACCACCATGTGTGCGCCATATTTAAAATAGGGCACACCATGGCGCAGGGTAGGGAGCAATAGTGGCATTTTTCATGGTGCAATTGATATACTCTGCAGGAGTAGCACCAAAATTTTGGGACCCATTGTGAACAATGGTGTGCCCTCTTTTAACACCTGCTCTGAGCAGGCATTAAAAGTGCCGAAAAAAATGACACAAGGAAACCTGTTAGATTTCCTTGCGCCATTTTTTTGCCCCCCCCCAACAGGGAAACGCCCCCTTTGCATACATTGTGCTTGGTGCAGGCATAATGTAGCGCAAAGGGTTACAAAGTGGTGCAATGCAAGCTTTGCACCACTTTGTAAATATGACGCAGGGATTTAGGCCTCGTTGGGCCACGTAAGCATCAGACAAAATTGCGCTAATGTGGCGCAAGGAGTGGCTAGGGGCTCTTAAATATGCCCCCTTGTTTTTAAAGTAAGAGACAGCTCCTGCTCAATCATTGAGCCGTATCTTGGGTGGAGGAGGGAGGTGTTAATATTTGTATTGTTCTTAACCGGAGGATAGTAACAGCTGTTAACTCACCTTGTTATGTGCACTCACCGGCAGCTTTGACACTTCACTTCTGGGATGGTGATTAACAGTTGCTATTGCTTACAGGTGTTGGCAATATCACTTAGTTGTGACTACAGTGAGAGCTCTTCTGCCATACATATGGTGCCAACGGTAAAGTTCTCCCAATCTTTGATTTTGCTTTAAGGATGAAATACTACAGAGCTAAGCAGCATTTCCGTTAAAATTATGTATTAACAGCCTGCGGAATAGATCGTGAAAACTGGGAACGGACTGTCCTAAAACATCATGCCAGTTTTATTTCCGTCTTTTGCTCATCTTGTCTTAATCTCTTGTGTCTGAAAATCATCTAATTCTCAGCTAATCATTTTACACAGACTCTTACTTTAAAGGGCCAATTAAATATAAGTATTTTTTTATCTTGGTTAATGCCATGGAGGTAGTCCAGTATCACTTGCCATACATGTATATAACGCAAAGAGTCCATATTCTTTTTTTTTGTAAGTGATCTTTGGGTATATGATATACTGAAAGAAAAAATTGCTTAGGGTGAATCTCGCTGTGGTTTCAAGAGTTATAGTTTTCATGTATACTACTCTACAGTTGGCTGTGAACATAATATATCTCCAGAGATGTATCTGCAATCCATTTGGCTTAACTAGAAGACTGATTATTCCACTAGTAGTGATGCTGTAAAAAATACTTATCAAGGGATAGGTACTTTTTCATTAATTTACCTGACTGGGTAGATCGTATCACTATTACGTTGTGGATCTTTGTGAAAGATGATGGTAGATGGATCACAACGAGTTTTAAACTCTGCATATTGACAGGTATGAAATTAGATGAACTGGCAAAGGCCTATTAGAGCCTATATTCTTTGTGTATTAAAACGAACCTGAACTTTTTTCTAAAATCTCGAAACTCCTAAACTCTGGTTTAGGTAATTTATTAAACTGTTTCTAATGAACCTTAGCAGTTGAAGCAACCAAGAGTGGGGCCGTATTTGCGTATGTGAGAATATGCCTCTGGAAATAGACTATATACATTGTCTATACTTTTGTTCTTTATATGTGTGTGTGTATGTGTGTGTATATAAATATATTCACTCGAAAAAATAAAGGTTACAGAGATGTTATAGTTAGATTCACATTTCAAACTACAAAACCATAGAAATTCAGCTGCTAGAGTTATTTCTACAACTCGTGCCCTAAGGCAACTATAACTTGCACCCATGTCACGCACAGTTTTTTTTGCACAATAATGTTACTGCAAATGATACAGTGATATTACCAATGATGTTTTAAAAGTTGTCATGAGTGCTGTAATATCTGGGGTAATTAGCAGTGCAAGGCAATGGCTCGAGTTATAGTTACCTTAGGGCATGAGTCATAGTTACTTGAAATAACTCTAACATCTGAATTGCTATGGTTTTGTATGCTTGAAATGTGAGCGAACCATAACGGCCCTGTAACTATTGTTTTTTTTCAGTGAATTTCCAATTTTTTAAACATAAAGTAATTTTAATTATTTTATGTTAATCCAACAACCACCGTGGCTGCGGGATGTCTGCAGGGCCTTCATCTAGGTACTAGTGCCCAACCCTCTATAACCACCCAACCCCGCTCCACACATGGCCTTCAGCCCTGCACACCGGGGTTGGCCGCTGGGCCTGGCCTGCAGCCAAGCCCTGCAGCCAAACCCCTATTACCATCCAACCCCGCAGCATGCACAGCCGTTGGCCCTGCACAGAGGGGGCTGATTGCAGGGCCTGACCTGGACCCGGCCCCGCAGCCAGCCCCTATAATCAACCAACCCCGTGTCATGCATGGCCTTTGGCCGTGCCCAGCAGGGCATGGCCACAGGTCCTGGCCACAAGCCATCCCCTTATAATCCTCCAGCCTCGCATGGGGGTGAGCCCCTGCGGTCTACCCCATAGCACTGAAGAAGAGATGTGATCATATTCCTGTGTATCAAAGATAAATATGCAGGGCAGGATTCATTACATTTCTTTATAAATGTTGGGGACCGCAGGGGGAGCCTCAAGACCCCCGGGGTCTCAGCTGGCTTCCCGCCTCCTGCAGGAGCTGCCATTGCTCCCACATGCAGGGAGCTGCTAGAAATGCAGCTCCCTGCATGCGGAAGCAATACTTTCAACTCTTTCCCTGCCTACATGTCTGCAGGGCAGGGAAAGAGATGAAATTTCTTCTTCCAGCAGGCAGGAGCATTTTGACAGCTCCCCCTTGTTGGAAGCGGAGTGTTTGCTTTTGCTTGGCAGGAACTGTCTCAGCTCCCGCCAAGCAAAAGCAAACAGCTATCTCCTGAGGATAGGCTCCTCAGGAGATAGCAGGAGGTGGTCCTGGGGGCGGTGGAGGTCCCAAGGGCCATATAGTGCTTCAGGAGGGAGGCCGTCTGGCCCCCCTCCTTTGTCCTGCATGGGCCAGTACTGGGGAGGTGGTGGTCCCTGGGTCCATGTATGGCCCGGGTGGGGGACAGTGCAGCCCCCTTCTTCTTTTAAAAAAAATAATTGAGTTGAGGTCCAAAGGGTCACGGGTCCACATCGATTCTACGCCACCTCCCATACAATTTTCTGGTTATAGTCCTGGGGAGGTAGTTGTCACATGCCCCCCGCATGACATTGGCTTTAGCCCTGTGAAGGTGGTGGCCCCGATGGCATGATTAAGTCCTTGGAGGGGGGCCCCGTGCACCCCCCCATTTCACCCAGGGGCTACAATTATAACAAGTGCGGCAGACGGTGCGTGCTATTTTTTATAATTCACAGCAAATTTCACAAATATTCACAACTTTTTCTGTGAATAAAAAAATGCTCTTTTGCCCTGGTTGTGAACCAGGGGGAGCCCAGGACCATGGCTAGGGATATTGGTACCCTGCCCCTTTCCTTTTTTTTTGGGGGGGGGACTCCGCTGAAGCCCGGCCCCCCTTCCCAAGCCGATCTCAGCCCTGTGGACCCCGTCCTCTGGGGCCCAGCTTAAACCTTTATTTTTTGGGGGGTAGGCATAGGGCCGCGCAGCCCACCGCCCCAGCCTGATCTTGGAGCATGAGATCTCATCCCCCAGGGCGTAACTTTCTGTTCTCAGCCCAAGGGCCCCATCCCTCAGGGACTGGCCTTAGCATTTAATTTTTTGGGGGTTGAGTGGCCTGCATGTCCCCCCTCCTCAGGCTGATCTCGATGCTGGGGACCCCATCCCCCGGGACCCGGCCTTTATGGGGGTGGGCAGCCTGAGAGATAGCAGGAGCTGGCTCTGGATGGTGGTAGTCCCAAGGGCCATTATTGCCCCCCAACTTAAAAAGCCCAGGGGGGTGGTGGTCCCCGGGGCTGGGGTTCCTTAACAGACCCCCCTCATTATTTAAATTAAGCTCCGGAGAAGTGGCGGTCACCGGGGCTGCAGAGGGGGCCAGGTGGCCTCCCCACATTCCAAAAAACATTAGCCCAGGGGATGAGGTGGTCCCCAGGGTTCTGGGGGGCCGGGTGGCCTCCCCACTTTCAAATTTCAAAGCCCCAGGACCTGGTCCACCCAGTGGCTGCATTTAAAGAAGCACAGGAGCCTGCAGATCTGTCATGTCTCCCACCAAACTTTTTTTAAATAGCTTTTTTGCTCGGGGGGGCTTTCTAAGAACCCAGAACCAGAGCTAAGGGGGCAGGGTGTCCCTACCCTGGCCCCTTTTCCTTTTTTCTTTTTTTCGTCTGGGACTCAGCTGAAGCTGAGTTCCAAGATGGGTGCCAACAGTTCCTTGTTGAAGTGTTGTCAGCCAATAGGATCTCAGCACAAGGTAGGGAGGGTTTGCAGAGCCTTCGCATCCCTATATTTACAAATTTAGTTTTTCTTTAATATTTCAAAAACTACAGCATGGATTTACACCAAATAACAAAAAAGGTGCTTTCTTGACCAAGAGCTACCTTTCTGACCAATTTGGTGTAATTCTGTCCAGTAGTTTGGGTGCTATTCCTTTTTCAAAATCCCTATGGGAATTAACATGTGAAACACAACTTTTTTGACCCCATCTTTTTCTTGGCCATCGCTTGATGGATCCCCCTGAAACTTTCCAGACAGCAGCTAACGTGAGCATCACATTTTTTGGGAAATTTTTGTGAAGCTTTGTCAACCGGCGCCAATGATATAGGCAAGTAATCCTAGTATATATATATATATATATATATATATATATATATATATATATATATATATATATATATATACACATATATGTACACTGGGAGATGCAGGATCACAAGAAAACAACAGCCAGCCAGGGCAAAAATCTGGATCCCAAAGGATACAAAGAGTCACAAGAAAATGTAATATCCAAGAAAGAAGTGACTCAAACAGATGATCTCACTAAAGAACAAAAATATATTTCTACTACAACGTTTCAGCTTTCAAACAATCTTGTACTACCTGAGGAAGGCAGAAGCTGAAACGTTGTAATAGAAATATATTTATATACATATATGTATGTATATATATATATATATATATGTATATATATGTACATTGGTTTTATGTTACTTCATACATTGATGTAATTAATTAATGAAATATGCTGCATTGGTAGGTGCAGGAGGCTGGTAATTGGTAGGATCTTCTGGATATGTGAGATACTGTGAGGTTTTGGAAGAAGGTCATTGGTCCACAAACCTAATAATGGTTGCTAAATCTAAACATACTCCTGGTGGGAGTTTACTTGAGATTGAAGTCTTCTAAATGGCCCTGAAGGCCAGCTACCTATTTTCTATATTTTGTGGGTTTCCTTAAAAAATGTTGAACAAATGCACACTAAACTATTGTCATGCAATATATCCAGAATATCGCCAGAAATTTGTAAATGTACGTTGGTATACTCAGATTTACTACTCTTAACTTCAAGCATTTGAACCGGACAGATATATGTGTTGCCACGTTACATAGATATGGAGTTAAGAAAAGTAAATCAGTACTTACATACTATATACACATATATTTATAATAGTGTGGTAGTCAATTTTCTGGATATAGTATTTTAGAAGAATAAAATTTAGAATGTGATATTGTGGTAGAACATCTCCCTTTTCCAAATATGTGTTTCCTATTTTCCCATTAATCAGGTAGGAAAAGTTCATTTCAAATTACCATCACGATTACATATATCCAAATAAAGTCATGTATAAAACAAATTATCTGTATGTGTAATTGATATGCACAAAAAGAAAAATAACATCAGATGAAAGGATAATCATATAATTTAAAAAAGATGTCACTCACCCATACAACTGAAAAAAATGACCTTCCCAATAAATAATGTACAAAAAGCTGGTAGTATACAACCTCAAAGGGAATAGTTAAATGCCTTATGTTATGACTCAATCTGACACGACGTGACAAATTTCCCTGAACTTTTTGCATCCACGAACTCTTTTTCATTCTAACTCTTAAAGCTGTTTAAACTGCTTCATTTTAGATGACCATTGATGAAGGGTGGAGATCTCTGTGGATCTCCATTTTTTCAGAATTAGAGATTTAGGACTCTCATTATGACATTGCCGGTAAAAACTGCCTACTGCTGCGGTGACGGCAGCCAACATACTGCCACAGCGGCTACCATCCGTCCACCAGATTATGAGCAATGCATGACTTCTGCCACAATAAGTGTGGAAATCCGGCAGTGTTCATGGTGGTGGATGGTGGTAAGCTGGCAGTAGCAGCACCCCTTCTCGTTCCCTGGCAGATGACCTCCTGTCCAGACAAGGTGAGTTGGGCGTCCCACAGGGGAGGGGGATGGGGGTTGTTGTGAGTGCTTTTATGAATCTGTGCATGAATGTGTGATTGCAATTGTGAATGTGGCTGTGTGTGTTGTGTTGTTTGGGTGGATGTATGCGTGTGAGTGAATTTGTGTATGAATGGTGAAGTGAGTGCGTGTCTGCATATCAGTGTGTCTGTGTGTAAGAATGTGTGTGAGTATGTTTGGAATTATGCGTGTATGAATTTGTGTATGCCTGTGTAAGTGAATAGGTGTATGCGTGGTGTGTGTGTGTGTGCATGTCTTCGGGTGTGTGCATTCATGGGGGTTGGGGGTTAGTGTGTGTAACGGGGTGGGGTGGTGGGGTGTTAATGGGGAGGGGGGTGTTAGTGTGTGTATCAGGGTGGGGATTGCTGTGTTAATGGGGAGTGGGAGGTTAGTGTGTGTATCAGGGGTTGGGGGTTGGTGTGTTAATGGGGGGTTGGGGAGTTAGTGTGTTTATGGGGGGTGGTGGGGTTAGTGTGTTCTTGGGGTGGTGGGGGTTAGTATGTGTATCGTGGGTGGGGGTGGGGGTGTTTGTATCAGGGGTGTGTGGGGGGTGAGTTTGGATGGAGGGGTGGTGGGGGGTATCAGGTGAGTGTTGTGGGCATGGGGGACCCTGTCACTGGTATAGCCTACCGCCATGGTTTTCGTGGCAGTGCAAACGCCACGGAAACCATGACAGTAGGCCGGCTCAAAATGCCTGGGGCAGTACTATGTCGACCGCTGGGCTGGAGATTGACATCTCCGGCCCGGTGGCTCATTCCGTAATGGCCGTATGAGTGGTAAATTGGCAGGTTGGTATGTACCTCCAGCCTGTTGGCAGTGCTACCGCCACATTAGCCCTGGCGATCACAAGATCGCCAGGGTCATAATGAGGGCCTTAGTAATCAGTGTTGCAATAAAAAGAAATTGCTGCTGTCGAAGAGTAATTTATCTATGTAGAGCACACATGCCAAACAAGGCCCGAAGGGGCCTGGACTAATGCGGACCGGTAGCTTATCACTAATACATTGAATGATCTTTTCCCAAAAGTGGCACAGAGCTTGACATGTAGAACAAATGTGTAACCAGTTGCCCTTAAAATAGCCACATCTGAAACATGCTGCCGAGTCAGTAGAGTACATTTTCTGTAATCAATAAGGAGTACAGTACAGCATCCCTTTGGAGTAAAAAGCCATTCTTCTATAGTTTACTATACAAATGGCTTTATGGGCCATTTGATTATACTAGGTCCATAAGCGTAAATCAATCTCACATTCTGTGGAGGACATTACTTTATTCAAAAATGGGCAAACCACTAATTCCCACAACTTCTGGTTTCGTTGACAATACCAAAAGCCAATTCCTGTGAGACAGGTCATAAAATAGGCTTTACTTATATCCCTGGCGGGTGCATTGAGTGTCTATCGATTGCTCCGCAGAAAATGACTAATTTGTAAGTACGAGAATGCCATTTTGGAGGGGATGGTGGAATTATTGTGAATCAGCTGTTCCCATGACTTCAATGCAGTGGTTAGCAAAAAATCAGGGAGTCTGTGAATTCCTGTGCTTTCTCAACTCTGAATTGCTGTGGCCTCTAATTTAATTCCTGACCGAAAGCAATCACTTAAGCACATGGAGGGATGAAACTGGGGAATCTGGAATCCACATTTTAATGTGTCATATCTAAAAGCCAGAATGTAAGGTAGTATGTATCTAGGGCCATATTTATACTTTTTGACGCACATCTGCGCCAACACAGTTGTGTGTCAAAAAAGTTAACGCCGGCTAACGCCATTCTGAAGCGCCATGCGGGCGCCGTATTTATTCAATGACGTTAGCCGGCGTTAGCCGGCGGAGCTGCCTGGTGTGCGTGAAAAAAAATGACTTACACCAGACAGCGCCGGCGTAGGGGAAAATGGAGCCTGGGCGTCAAAAAATGGGGCAAGTCAGGCTGAGGCAAAATTTTCACCTCAACCCGATTTGTGCAATTTTTTTAGACTCCCAACCCCCATTGAAATGACTCCTGTCTTAGCAAAGACAGGAGTCATGCCCCCTAGCCCAATGGACATTCCCAGGGGACTTATGTCCCCTGGGCATGGTCATTGGGCATAGTGGCATGTAGGGGGGCACAAATCAGGCCCCCCTATGCCACAAAAATAAAAATAAAAAATACTTACCAGCACTTACCTTAATGTCCCAGGGGTGGGTACCTCCATCCTTGGGCGTCCTCCTGGGGTGGGCAAGGGTGGCAGGGGGTGTCCCAGGGGGCATGGGAGGGCACCTCTGGGCTCCTTCCGAGCCCACAGGTCCCTTAACGCCTGCCCTGACCAGGCGCTAAAAAACGACGCAAAAGCGGCTGGATGTCATTTTTTTTGACCCGCCCACTCCCGGGCGTCATTTTTGCCCGGGAGTATAAATACGGCGCACATGCCTCGGAGTCATTTTTTAGACGGGAACGCCTACCTTGCATATCATTAACGCAAGGAAGGTGTCCACGCTAAAAAATGACGCAAACTCCATGAACTTTGGCGCTAGATGCGTCTAACGCCAAAGTATAAATATGGAGTTCGTTTTGCGTCTAATTTGCGTTAAAAAAAAATGACACAAATCCGGCGCGAACAGAGTATAAATATGGCCCCTAGTACGCTTAAGCCATTTTGGTATTTCTGAAAAAAAGATGGTGACGAATGTCAGCCTGGCTCAGCTTCAGCTGAAAGAAAAAAACATCAGAATGATTGTTTGCTGTTGCAGCATGGATGAGCCAATCAAGGAAGGCTGTTGGATAGTACATTTTAATGTGCGGAAGTGCCAGCCCTCGGTCTTCGACATTTAGCTGTATGTTCTTCGAGGGGATGCAGGCCTTTTTTGCCTGCCACAAAAATGGCGCAACATTTGGTCTATTCCATTAAAAAAGATTGATGATTTTAATCATGATGTTTGAAAAGTTAAACACGAATAATGGAAGGATAGCCATCTTAACTAATGCTATAAATCCCATAACAGTAAGAGGCAAAGAATGCCATTGAAGTAGTTGCTCCCGAACCTTATGGGTTGTTGTATAATTACTCAAAATAAATCTGCAAAGTTTGTTGAGACGTAAATCCCAAGATATCTGATGGGGCGTGTATCAGAGTAATGTAGTCTCATTCCAGCTGGTAAAACTGAGAGAGGCGTGATTAATCTTATACCCCCAATGTCTGTAAATTCTTGAATTTTAGCAAGTGTTTTTGAAATGTGTAGCTCATCAGCAGCCAGATATAATATCATGTCATCTGCAGAGAGTTTAATCTTGAATGCGTCCTGATTAGGAGTCCTGATTTCTGAAACTTGGCTTAAAGCTGGGGCCAGAGGCTCAATGGATAGGGCAAAAAGAACAGGTGACATAGGGCACCCTTGCCTTGTACCTCTTTCGATTGTAACACATACCAAAGTTAGTGATTTGACTACAATTTTGACCTCAGCTTTTTTATGCAGGTTCTCTAATAAGTGAACCAAACTCGGAAGGAACCCAAAGTGAAATAGTATAGTGAACAGGAACTCCCATTTTCCTAGATCAAAAACTTTTTCAGCTTGGAGCAGGATAACGATAACGGCTGCCTTTATGGTGTTAACTAAGTAATAGTCAATAGAATGTATCAAAAAATTGGTAGTGGATGAGATTAACCTAGTAGTTAGGAATCCACTTTGGTCTATGTGGACCAGAGTTTGTGCTAATGGGACTAGCCTGGTTGTGATCATTTTTGTAAAGATATTATAGTTGCTGTTTAGCAGGTTGTTTGGTTGACATGAGCTTGGTTGCTCATTAAGTTTATTCTTTTTAAGAAAGCTGATGATCACAGCTTCCTTTAATGAGCTTGGTACATAGAACCTTTTTAATATTTCATTGATAAGAATGACTAGAAACTTGGCCACTTGGGCTTCAAACATCTTATATACTTCGACTGGGAGGCCATTGCTTCCACAAGCTTTTGCGCTGGCAGCTGACTTTATCGCGCCCTTTACCTCAGCTAATGAGATGGGAGCAGCTGCAGTTCCTTGCCCAAGTCACAAATGACAATGGGTAGCCAAATCCAATCCAAGAATTCCTCCATATGCTTGAGGGTAGATCTATTGGACAGGGCTTAGAGCCCTGCTTAATGGTCAAGAAAGAGTTTGCCAATTAGATCGGGTTGAGTGGCCAATCAGCTCTCTGCCTCATAAAAAAACTGCTCTAATTGTCTCATTATTCACTTACCATGCCAGAAAACTCCCTTCATGCTCACTTTTCCTCATAGCTTTTCTGGAAGCCTGTATTTTGATTGACTATTTCTCCGGACATACAGTATAGAGATACATTGGCTCTAGTAATGGAAGAACAAAGTGTGGAGTATGTAAGCGTGGCAAGGTCAATTTCGCATTGTCGGGCTGACGCCTGTTCCCGCCTTTATTTATTAATTTGTGCCCTAAAAGAAATAGCTTCCCAAAATAAATGTCTTTTTAATCACCCCAGACTGCGAATCATTAAGCTGTGCCTACATTTCTTTCAAGAAATTCGTCTGTGCTAAGACGCATTGTCATAACCCAATTTTCATCTGCTAATAATGGACATTCAGCCCACTGATCCATCAATGACACATCTAAAAAAAGGTTTTAATGGTCAGAAAGGGGGTTCACTATTTTACCTGCTTTACTTCTGCATCCCTTATGTGACATAAAAGAGAAGTTAATTCAGGAGGTGGAATTATATCGTTTTGGGGAACAGATATATTCTTTCTCTTCAGGTTGGTCAGCACTCCAAGGATCAATTAGAGTGAAATTGCTTCTCAACTTAGCTAAAAAGAATTCTGACTTCGGCTTTCTTTGCTGCTTTTTAGTGCGCTAGCAGTTAAGACTGACATCCTGAATGACATTGAAATCCCCCCAAACCACAAGCCGCTTTAATTGCAACATCAATCAATCAATCAAACATTTATATCGTACAGCAAATCACCTGTGAGGGTCTTGAGGCACTGGAGCTGTATGCTGCTGCATGGAGGAATTATCATTCGAACATCCAGGTCTTTAGTTCTCTTCTGCATTGTTGGAGTGACAGTGCAGTCCTGAGGTGCAGGGGAGGTTGTTCCAAGCCTTAGCTACCAGGTGCGAGAAGGATAATCCTCCACTCTTGGCTCAACTGATCAATGGGGTGCCTACAAAGGAAAGGGAAGCAGATCAGAGGTGTCGGGTCAGTTGGTGGAAGGTCAGGTGTTTGTTGAAGTATACTGGTCCTTTGTTGTGTAGGGCCTCATAGGTGTGGGTCAGCATCTTGAAATGGCATCTCTTCTAAATCGGGAGCCATTGTAGTTTTTTTAGATGGGCTGTGATGTGGGTCCTGCTGGGGAGGCCGAGTACGAGTCTTGTCGCTGAGTTCTGTATTGTCTGGAGTCTCTTCAGAAGGCGTGCTCTGATTCCTACATAGAGTGAGTTTCCATAGTCCAGTCTGCAGGTGATGAGGGCCGGCATGACGGTCCTTCTGGTGCCTGCTGGAAGCCACCTGAAGATCTTGCGGAGCATGCAAAGGGTGTGAAAGCAGGCACATGAGACAGCGTTGACTTGTTTATTCATGGATAGCTTGCTATCCAGGATGATGCCAAGGTTGAGGATGTGGTCTGTTGGGGAGGGCAGTCTGCTGAGCTCTGCAAACCACCATGTGTTAGTCCATGGTGAGGTATTGTCCCCAAGGATAAGGACTTTTTCAGTGTTGAGTTTGAGACAGTTATCCTTCATCCAGTCCATTACGTTCATCATGCATCTGTGGAAGTTAGCCTTTGTGGTGGAGGGATCTTTGGACAATGAGAGGATGAGCTGTGTGTCATCATTGTAGGAGAGGAAATTGAGTCCATGTGATCTGATGGTGACGGGGTAATATATGTGCCAGGACATGTGGGTCCGGAGATGGTGAAGTGTACATTGGTGGCTGGACTAGATGAGAGGTGTGGTGTGGATGTACCTGACTCTGTTGCTGTAGGTGAAGATGGTTTTGAGCATGTGTCCTGCGATGTGGGTAGGGTCGGTGATGAGTTGCTTGAGGCTGATTTTGCTCAAGCTTTCCAGGAGGCCAGTGGAGTTGGCATTGCTGGGGTTGTCAAGGTGGGAGTTGAGCTCCCCTAGGAATATGTAGTGATCAGAGTTGATTGTGTGCGGGGTGTTGAGTTCCGGGATAGTGTTGAAGAAGCTGGGGCATGGTCCTAGTGCTCTGTAGGCAAGGGTGCCTCTGATGCTGCTTCTCCTGTCTGTGTGGAATTGGAAGTTGAGGTGTTCCATTAATGGTGTCAGGTTGTCAGACTATGTCATGCTGCAGATGGTGTCCACGTAGATGATGGCGATTCTGCCTCCATGCTTGTAGGTTTGGTCTCAGTGTGTTATCTTGTAACCTTCGGGATGGTGGTGGTGATGTGTGGTGCAGAGACGGGGTTGAGCCAGGTGACATCCAGGGTGAGGGAGGAAATCGTGTCCCAGACCTCAGTGGCATGTATAACTAGTGAAAGTGCGTTGACTAGGATGCACTGGAGTTGTGCTGTGGTTGTCTTGGTTGATTTGTCAGGTGTGTTGGTTGCTTCGGTACTGAAGGTGAGGCAGCAGTGTCGGCAGGAGGACAGTCTTCTGGTGGTATGCGGGGATGAGCAGCAGCAGTGGTTGTTGGTGCTTCCGGGGTTCATGGCTTAGAGGTCAGTGGCAGTATATCTTTGTGGGGTGAAAGAGCCTGGGGTCCTGCTGCTGGGTGCAGTCCAGGTGCAGATGTGCGCAGAGGGACTTGCCTTTGAAGCACCTTTGGTGCGCCAGCGGATGTTCGCTAGGCTTCCATGAAGTAGGTCTTGGGAGGAGGGAGGGGTGCTGGGACACAGTGTGTGGGGCTAGGTGGAAGGCATATAAACGGACAGCAGGTTGGAATGGGGAAAAAGAAAAAACAAGAAAAAAAGGAGGCAAAAAGCAGGAGAAAGTACTCAGAAAAACAGTGGAAAAGGAGGGAGAAATTGGTAAAAATGAGACAGAAAGAAGGAGAAAGTACGCAGGAAAATAGAGGGAAAGGAGGGTGAAAGCAGGGAAAACGAGGCAGAATACAGGAGAAAACTACTCAGAAAAACAGGGGAGATGAGGAGAAGGTAGTGAGAATGAGGCAAACAGTAGATAGTGATGTAGCAAACAGGAGAGAGCGATGCAGCAGCAGGGGAGAGCTGGACTGGGACCTACTCAATCGGGGTCTCACTGTGGCCTCAATAACGTAGGTCCTGGGAGGAGGGAGGGACAGTGGGAGGCAGTGGGTGGGACTAAGGAGGAGGTGGGCAAACGGGCAGCAGGCGGGAAAGGGAATTGGAAAAAAATGAATGAACACATTAAGAAAGGAGGTAAAAAGCAGGAGAAAGAACTCAGAGAAACGAGGAAAAGGAGGGAGAAAGCTGTGAAAACAAGACAGAAAGCAGGAGAAAGCCCTCAGAAAAATGGAGGGAAAGGAGGGAGAAAGCAGGGAAAACGAGACAGAAAGCAGGAGAAAGCACTAAGAAAAAATTTAGGAAAAAGAGGGAGGGAGCAGTGCAAACGAGGCAGAAAGCAGGAGAAGGCACTCAGAAAAATAGAGGGAAAGGAGTGCAAAAGCCATAAAAAACAAGGCAGAAAGCAAGAGAAAGCACTCAGGAAAATGAGGAGAGAAGGAGAAGGTAGTGAGAACTAGTCAGCAAACAGGAGAGAGCGATGCAGCAGCAGGGGACAGTTGACTTGTGGCCTGCTCAATGGGGTCACGCTGCGGCCTCCATTAAGTAGGTCCAGGGAGGAGGTTGGGGCGCTGGGAGGTGGTGGGTTGAGCTGGTGGGAGGCAGGCAAACTGGCGGCAGGCAGGGAGGAATGGGAAAAAAGAAATGAACAGAGAAAGAAAGTAGGCATAAACAGGAGAAAGTACTCAGAAAAATAGAGGAAAAGGAGAGAGAAAGCAGTGAAAATGAGGCAAAAAGTAAGAAAAAGTACTCATAAAAAGAGAGTGAAATGAGGGAGAAAGCAGTGAAAATGAGACAGAAAACAAGAGAAGCACTCAGGAAAATGAAGGAAAAGGAGAGAGAAAGCAATGAAAATGAGGCCGAAAGTAGGAGAAAGCACTCAGAAAAACAGAGGGAAAGGAGGGCGTAAGCAGTGAAAATGAGGCAAAAAGCAGGAGAAAGCTCTCAGGAAAGATGGGGTGAAAGGAGGGAGAAAGCAGTGAAAAAGAGGCAGAAAGCAGAAGAAAGCACTCAGAAAAATGAGGAGAGAAGGAGAAGGTAGTGAAAACTAGTCAGCAAACAGGAGAGAGCGATGCAGCAGCAGGGGAGTGTTTGCTTGTGACCTGCTCAATGGGGTCACGCTTCGTCCTCCATTAAGTAGGTCCTGGAAGGAGGGAGGGGTGCTGGGACACAGTGCGTGGGGCTAGGTGGAAGACGTAAAAACAGGCAACAGGTGGAATGGGGAAAGGAAGAATTAAACAGAGAAAGAAAGGAGGCAAAAAGCAGGCAAAAGTACTCAGAAAAACAGTGGAAAAGGAGGGAGAAATTGGTAAAAACGAGACAGGAAGCAGGAAAAGTTTGCAGGAAAATGGAGGGAAAGGAGGGTGAAAGCAGGGAAAACGAGGTAGAAAGCAGGAGAAAAGCACTCAGAAAAACGGGAGAGGAGGAGAAGGTAGTGAGAACGAGGCAGCAAACAGTAGATAGGAATGTAGCAAACAGGAGAGAGCGATGCAGCAACAGGGGAGAGCTGGACTGGGACCTGCTCAATCGGGTACTCACTGTGGCCTCAATAACGTAGGTCCTGGGAGCAGGGAGGGACAGTGGGAGGCAGTGGGTGGGACTAAGCGGGAGGCGGGCAAACGGGCAGCAGACGGGAGAGGAAATTGGAAAAAAATGAATGAACACATTCTGGATGGGTCAGTGCTGAGTGATGGGTCTGATATCCCAGCCCTACAAATTGGCTTAGACAAGACAGTCACCCCCCCTTATCCCTCGTTAACTGATTCTGTTGATGAGGAAATGGTGGTAGGGCCAGACTCCAAATTTCAAACATTAATTAGTTGGAATGTTGTGGGGCTTTGTTCGAACGTTAAGAACACAGAATGGCGGAATTTTATTTCCACTTATGATATCATTTGCATGCAGGAGACTTGGTCAGTGGACCCTTTCTATTTCGATGGCTTCTCCTCTTTGTGCCAATCTGCAACCCCCTATTTAGCGGGAAGGGCAAGTGGGGGCCTTATGGTTCTTGTTTCTTTAAAATTGCCCAAGGCGGAGGCATCTCTAATCTGGACTTCTCCATATTTCATGATCATTTTATTACTGATTGAGGGGAGTAGAGGCTTGCTGTTAATACATTTTTATAATAATATCCCGTGCGACCTACTGAAGGGAAGTCTTGAGGAGGTATCAGATTTTCTTGAGTCCTTTGATAATCTCCAGGACAATGAATTAATTATTATATGGACTGGTGATTTTAACATGACACTGTGTAATCAGGAAGTTTCATATTTGTGTAGTAATTTCGGAAAGGGTAGAGAACTGTTAAGTCATTTTATTTATTCTCACTAAGGTGAAGTCTTAAACACTCTCATCTACAAATATGACCTTGTATTTGCAAGAGAGAAGACTCCCGCTCATACCCAAATTATACCAATATTCACAGGGAATTACAAAGGGAGTACAATTGACTTCATCTTGATTAGCTCCTTTGACTTTCATTTAATAACTGATTTTAAGATTATTCCCCATTGTGCTAGTGATCATAATCCCTTATGTATTAACTTAATTTTTAATAGTAACCCAACTTTAACTAACAGAGAGAAACCTTTTCTCAAAATAAATCCTGGTCCCCATTTGAGATGAGAAAGGGTGGACCCAAGTCTTTCAACCAGAAAATAATTAATGAAAATTTGGAGACTATTAATTAATGCTTGTCGCAACATCTTTCCCATGGTTGCCAAGTTTCGGAATTTGAAGATTTAAGTTATGCTGTCTCAGGGGCACCTATGAGTGACAGGACCCACCAGGGCCCTATGTCCCGTCGATGGTTTAACTCTGCCTGTACTGCAGCCCACAAAGAAGTAAAAAAAGCCCTTAAATCTATTCCCCTTTCTTGTGATTTAGTTAGATCGGCTAGGGGACAATATAAGGCAGCTCTGGCAGCGCGGAAATCCGAAATTAGATCTAGAGCATGGGACGAGCTTTTGGCTGCCACCGAACTGAAGGACACGGCACAATTTTGGAAGGTGGTCAACCATCCTTATTTTACGGAATATGCCAATAAAGATGACGACTGCTTGATATCAGAAGAGGTCTGGGTGAACCACTTTTCGAGCATCTTCCAGTGTGGAAGCAATTTTTGACTAGAGGGGGATGAATGTAATGACCAGAGCCCTGCGGAACCTATTTTGAATATTATTGACATATCCTTTGAGTTACAGGAGGTAAATACAGCAATAAATTGATTTAGACCAGGTAAAGCACCTGGCCCGGATGGGGTCCCTGTTGATCTCTTTAAATCTATGCCGGATCTTTGGGGCCCTCTGGTTACAAATGTATTAAGGAGTGTAGTCAAAAGTAATATTCCCTCTTCCTGGAAATTGGCTATAATTATTCCCATTTTTAAAAAGGGTAACAGGCAAGATCCAACTTGTTAAAGGCCAATCTCTCTTATAGATTCAACTGCTAAGATATTGGGGAGTGTGATTCTGACTCAGTTAGAGGAATGGGCGGTGGAGGCAGAGATCTTCTCTCCAATCCAATATGGTTTTAGACCTAGTCTAGGTACTATTGAACAAGCATTAAATTTGCACCTCATTCTTAGCAAATATGTTACTGTTAAGAAATAATCTATTCACCTGGCTTTTATTGATCTATCAAGTGCTTTTGATTTGGTGAATAGAGGGAAGTTATGGTTGATCATGGAATCTTTGGGGGTTGATTTGAATTTGTTGGAGTTAATCAAATGCCTATACACTGACCTTATGGTTTTGGTGCAGTATAGGCGGCATGGAGAGAGATCTTCTCTTTTTTTCATCTAGTAGAGGAGTGAGACAGGGCTGTATTTTAGCACCTTTCTTGTTTTTGTTATATATAAATGGCCTTCATGGTTTTTTAGTAAAAAATGGTAAGGATTTCCCTAGGAATGGTTGGAGACAGCTCCCGGTCCTTCTGTATGCAAATCTTGCTGGACCTATTTTTAAATTTTATGCAAGACTTAGATCTGAAAGTAAACTTTACGAAGTCATATGCCATGACTTGCGGCCCTTGAAATACTAGATCTAAATGTTTCAATATGGGAGGGAACATTAGAAATAAAGTAAAAGACTTTTGTTAGTTAGGTCTTCATGTTAGCTCTTCTATGTCATGGAATTCCCACCTTATTTTTAAGACCCAACAAATGGTGAGAAATCTGGAAGCGATATTTCGTTTTGCGCGTAAATTAGCCACAGACCAGTCTACAAGATTATTATGCTCTATAATTCTAAATGGGTATCAGCAGCTACATATAGAGTGGGTCTGTGGGGACAGACCAAAGCAGACTCACTCCAACGGGTTGAAAACAAATTCTTGCACAGATTATTGATGGTACCCTAGAACGTTGCAAATATTATTTGTCATGAGGAACTGGGAATACAACATATTGAGGACCTAATTTCTGTCGCCCCACTCTTGCTTTGGGTAAAAATTTGGTCAAACCCGGCGGCCAGACTGACTCAAATATGGCCAATTGTATACAATTTTCCAAGTCTCATAGAATTCCATGGCTTACATTTTTGCAAAACTCTTTTCGGAGCTTAGGTTTGGAAAATATGTTCACTCATCCAGAGGGCCTGCCTATTAATGCAAAGTTATTGGTTAAAAAATTGCATTCGGAGTATACCTCATACCTTAGATTCCTTGGGGCTCTGACATTAAAATCCTTTGAACCCTATGTCCAGATTTCAACTACAAGATCAATGGAATCTTATTTAACATGGTTTTCGTGCTCCTCATTTTATTCTCACTTGGTTCTATTTAGATTGAATTTGATACACTTTAGAGTGGCCTTTCCAAAGCAATGTATTTGCCAGAAAGTGCTTCCAAATTGTCCCTGTGACGCTGTTTCTAAGCAAAATACGCCTCACTTTCTTTTATTCTGCCCACTTTATTCTGTTCCTAGATATACTTTCATATTACCTCTTTTACGCAAACTACGAAGTACTTCCCATAAGGACACACTGTTTTATATTAAAAAATTGGCATCCATACATACCTGTTAGGCTGTTTTCAATTTTATCAGATCCGCTAGTGCCATTAGAAAACAATATGAACTGGTGGAAGTAGCGGAATAGTTTAAGATTTTAATTTGGTCTTTGCCCTGCTTATTCTTTATGTTATACTCTTTTTTAGGTATAATCTTTGGATAAATTGATTTTAGCTATCCTATTTAACCGTATACAATGTTTATGTGAATAATGCTCTGTCTTAAATGTTTTAAATTTGTGTCTCTTATTTTATGTGAAACGATTTTGTACTTCAATGGCATTCTGCCGAATAAAGGAATTTTGACTGACTGACTGACTGAATGAACACATTAGGAAAGGAAGCAAAAAGCAGGAGAAAGAACTCAGAGAAACTAGAAAAAGGAGGGAGAAAACAGTGAAAATGAGACAGAAAGCAGGAGAAAGCCCTTAGAAAATTGGAGGGAAGGAGGGTGAAAGCAGGGAAAATGAGACAGAAAGCAGGAGAAAGCACTAAGAAAAAATGGAGGAAAAAGAGGGAGAGAGCAGTGCAAATGAGGCAGAAAGCAGGAGAAGGCACTCAGAAAAATGGAGGGAAAGGAGTGCGAAAGCCATAAAAAACAAGGCATGCCACCCCCTAACTGCAGCACTAGAGGGTGCATTTTTGCATGAAAAATAAATCTGGGTATACATGGCTATTTAGCATAGGACTTAAGGTGAGTCTCTTGAAGAAGAATAACCTCAACAACACACACCAATATGTCCCTAAATGTAGTCTTATTATGATCTTATTAACATTGCAGGCTGCAATCCTAAAGCTTCTAGTTTTTGTAGTCGACAAGCATATTAGTGCTTGGTCAAGCTTTACCTTGCCTACCAAAAAGTATTCTGGTCATAATCAGAATTCCTTTGTGCCCCACCTCCCTGTGACCTCAAAAATCAAAGATTTTGATGCATCTACTCATTGACGACATTACCCTCGAATATGCAATATTTCTGAACTTTTCTGCCTGAATTTTTCTGCCCTCTTGTGTTTCTCTTCCCCCTTGCCTCCTCCCTTGAGCCTCCCTTGTTATTGGCTCCCACAGGATCAACCCCCCATCCACCCATGGGTGCACATCCTGTTCCCCCCATCTCCCTTCCCATAAGAGTGCCCTGACAATGCACTTAAAAATGCAACTGCAGGTGATCAGGGGCAGTCTAGGTTGTTCCATGGCCCTTGATAACATAAAATGGACAAAATATGCGAGAAAAGAAAGTGCTACTTTATGGGCAGAGCATAATAGAGTGAATAACCCTTAACATCATATTGAGATGCTTCTGTTCATAGCATTTACTCTCCCCTCCCTCCCGCATCAGACACTTGAATAAAATGAAAAAAGCTTTTTGCCTAATCCACCGAAAGAAATATCTGTGATTTGCCCTTATAGAGGACTTTCAATTTAAATTGCTAGATAATCCCCTCTGGTGTCCCTTGTCTCTTAAGGTTGTCAATCATTGCTTTCAACTCTTTGGGCCACCATGTTGCAGACAAAGAGACATCTAAATAGATCTTGAAAGAGTAATTTGCTTAAGTTTGATATGATTTATCCCATATTGCTTCTGTGAAAATCAGCTCTTAGACATGTAAGTCTACAAAGTTCACCAACATAGTTTGTGGATATTTTGAGTTATGGCCAAAAAGCAGGCACAGGATTTGCTCCTGTGACTGTAAGATTCATGTCCTTAACTGCTAATTCCGGAGTCACATACTTATTGATTAAATCTGTAATTAATTGGGTAGCAGTCCGGCAATTCTCTCGACCCTCTGGGATCTCAACAAACTGCAAATTGGAACAACGAGATCTGTTTTCGACTTTTTCAAGGTTTAACTGTAGCTCGACTAATTCCAATTGGAGCTTCAGAGTTAAAGGGTCTTGTTTATTCTTGAACTATTCTAGATAAGGTATCTTTACTCCCCTTGTGTGATGCGTGAGCTGAGAAGCTGAATGTTTGAGTTAATTTGGCCCAGTTGGTTGTTTATCTCTTTGTGGGGTTTCTGCTGTGAGATTTTAATCTTCCTGATTTCACCTAGTATTTGCTGCAGGATCATTTCAATGGGATGGTATCAAGATGTTCACAACAGAAGCAGTTGGTCAACTACTCTTGGATGGGCCTGAGGAGGTGTTAGACCTAAGAGAGAGACTTCGCTTTTCCCGCAAAAGATTACCGCTGCCTTTGGTGGGACTGTTCCCTCTGAAGGATTTAATAAGGCATCAATAGTAGAACATAGCCTTCCTGGGCTGACCGTGGGCTGATCACTGCCCCACACAGGTCCTCATTCATGCTCTGGCCAGCCACTTGAACTATCTCCCCACCACACTGTTCCTTTGGGACCAGAGGAAGAGAGCATACAGTATGTTGACAGTTTTTTCGATATAACAGTGGTTCCGGGCGGAGGATCACCGGAAGACCTCACCAAGTCAGACAATAAGCATATAGTAGATGGCTGGAGAATTAGGTTCTGAGATGGCGATGTTGACACATTCGCAAAATTCTCCCCCAGGTTGTTAACTGTGGCCATCTCTTGCCTACACCCTCAGGGAAAATATATCAGGACATGAATCAGACATTATTGGACTAGCAGCACTGATTCATGAAATCCTTCCATGGAAGCAGCAAGGCGCCCCGGAGCCCCTTTCCCTTTTAGATTCTCAACTAGGCATTACCTATTTGACGAAGTGGCATGCCGCTCCTACTCTGAAATCTGACATTAGGGCAGACACTATATGGGCATGGTGCTTGGCTCCCTTTGTGGCTTTGCCCAGCACACCAGCTTTTACCGAGGTATCTCAGGAAAGTCACTTCATTTGATTGCTAAAGCACAGTTACACTTGCTTTAAAATTGAAGAGTATGCTGGGTTACCCCAGGGGGTCGAAAGCCCCATCTTGGCAACATGTTCAGGATTTCCTACTCCTGGGAAGACATCTATTGTGCCCAGAGAGGTTACTCAAGTCACCTAATCAAAGCTCACTGTTGCCCCTTAATGTAACATGGACCTGGAACTGTTAAACTGAATTGTGGGCTTTGTGGGCCTTCTAGAGACACTTTGAGAGACACTTTAGCTTGCTGACTCTCTAGCTTACATGCCCACCAATACTCACTGCTCCCCCCTATGGCCCACTTGCTGCTGGTCAAAAATAGTACCTGCCCAATGCGCTAAACCATGCCCCATGCCTACAGGTGCAGGGCTCTTAGCCTATGTCCTTTATTGTAACGTATGCCCCTGCCAGTAGTCACCACACAGTCACTAAGGGGACATATCCCGCCAACTTAAGTTGCCGGGACAAACTTCAATCCTCCAGTTTGTACCATCCTCTGCTCCGCTCTGCTCTGCTCATAATGGTGGTCCAAAGTGAGGGAGAGATGGTGCGAATATAGTGCACAATGTGTACTCGTTGTTTCAAAGGGCCAGCGTTGATGGCAATTCAGTTAGGATTCTGCAGGAGCAGTGGGTAGGTGAGGGTGCAAACCACAACAAGCTTTCTTTTAGCCAGTGGTAGTCCAGTGGGAGTTGCGAAGAGCAAGAGTAAGAGCAACAAGGTGCAGCAATTGCAGATCACGCCCATTCCATCTTGGGATGCTCCCCGATCACCCAGAAGCAATTAACAGTGGAGCATGAAGAGAGCTACCCCTTCCCTAACCATAGCCATCCATGGAGAAGGCTTCCCAAAGCTTTTCAACTAGTGAAATTTTGATATTGATCTAGCTACTGTTATTTTTCCCTCGTTCTTGACTTGCATCTGCTATTGTACTTCTCAAGATCAACCCAAAACTGATCTTCTTTTCAGTTGTAATTGCCACCATTTTAGCATGGAAAATTTGGTGATTCCCAATTGTAATACAATTACTGCAGGTGATAATGTAATGCTTTCCAATCTGGTGGTAATGTTACAATTTAATATAATCCTGCTGAATGGATTTTATCACCAGTAGTATTTTGTAATCAGTTGTACTTTAACATCTCTGGTAAAAGTCATATACAATTTGAGGTACTAGTGCTATTTCCTTCCCCTATTGAGGCTCCTCCTGACATCACCATCGATCCCTTTTCTCGACAGGAAGGGAGGAATATGGAAATGGCAATATCTAGTTATGGCAACTCGGTCTGGTGCTGGAAAGCAAAAATGAAGTATGCTTCAAATATGGTATTCTGATCTATGTGGCATGCTTTTAAATGCAATTATATATTTTGGTATTGGGAGGCTTGGGCCAACCTTCCAAGTTGCTCATAATCACCACGGGGCCCAGTAATGAGAATTACTGGAACTCTTGAGATATGACTACTGTGTTAACCATGCAGACCCAGACCTTTGCTCCTATAATCCCATGCTGCTCAAAGTTGATGGAATTTCCAGGAATAAATACGGTGAGGAATGAGGAATAACTAGATAAATCACATGCGGTACACCTGATTCTCTACTGTTATTTCCTAAGGGTCCAACTCAAGATTCTGAGTTTTTTCTGACCCATGGAGATATTGTGAAAGCTGACAGTGCTGTAACTACCGGTTTGCTTATCAGCTGATCATAACGAGGGTCGTTGTGTATGAAACATCGTATTTAGGGATGTGCAAAATTACAATTCCACTGCTTGTTAACATCGCACAACTGTGCACTGAGGTTACATTTTTCTGAAGCAATTCTGCAGAATAAATCCACAAAAATGAGGATTATAGAATTTTTATCCAACAAAACCTTTTTGTTTTATTTTTCACATGCTTTTAAAAAAATAACCTTGGATTTTTGCCTTCCTCTGCTTCCCTTGCTGAGCTCATTTTTATTGACTTTTAGGACTATGCACTCTGTCACTACTAACCAATGGTAAAGTGTGTGCACTCTCTCCTTAAAACATATTAAAAATGGCCTACATCAAATTGACATATGTAAAGAAGTCTTTTAACAATGTGTCTCTGCAGCCTGTAGTGCACTTTAAACTGCCACTTTAACCTGGCAAAATAAACCCCTACTAGGACTAAGCCTTGCTTTTTAATACTTAGACGTCACCCCTAAGGTAAGCCCTAAGAGCTCATAGGGCAGGGTGCAATGTATTTAAAAAGTAGGGCATAAGGGCTTACGTTTTACATGTCTTGGCAGTGAAAAGCTCCTAAAGTTGTGTTTTCACTGCTGTGGGGCTATCTCTCCCATAAACAACGGGTTTCCTTATAACATTTAATAAGTGCTAAATATAGATTTCACACACATTCATTGTAATTTCGATTCTTCTTTAATGGTAAAGTCAGATTTTAAGTTACTATTCTGAAATACCACTTTTAGAAAGTTGACATTTTTCAGCCCTAAACCAAGTGTGCCTTTCTGTCAGTATCCTGGATCACATGATTGTAAATGGCTCTTTTGCTGTGGTTTGTGTATTATTTCCAGGTATGGGAAAAAAGAAGTCCTAGGTGTGACGAAAGTGGGTCTTCCTGACAGGATGGCTGAGGAGCAATTTTCCCCTGCCCTGATTATATTTGACAGGGCCCTCCCTGCAGCACAAACAAAAGGACCTGACATCAGGCCTGCCCTGTCTTTTGTCAACCCAGACAGCTTGGAGCCAAACCCAGGGTCAATGGGGAGAATTGGCCAGTGCCAGTTTTGGGGGTAGGTCAGGAAATTCCCCCACCCAAAAGCTGGCACCGGGTCTAAAGTCAGGATACACCTGAACCTTTGGAAGAGGCAGAGGAAGGACTGACCTGCTGCCAGAAGGACTGCCCTGCTGCTTGAAGGGCCAACTTGAAGGGCCAACTTTCTATCTAAAGAAAGGAAATTGGGTCTGCTTGCCTTGATCCCAGGCTACCCAAAGTGACTCCATGGGTAAGTTGGCTGACCTCCTGTGTGAGCTATGGGGACACAACAAGTGTCCAGAGGCCTCCCTGAGAATACTCAAGTGACGAGCACCAACTAGACCTGCGTGTTCCTCCCTGCGCTCTGCGACTGGCCTCTACTGAAATGAGTCCTGGACACCAAGAGGTGCCCCCAGGTCCTGGACCCTTGGCTAGCATCAGTGGGAGCTCCTTTTGAAAGAAAGGGTGAAAATCTCAAAGACTGGGCTCCTCTCAACTGCAAAGTGACCTATTCGTACCAAGAATTGTCTAACCATGGCAACTTCAAACTCGAAGTTCCAGTGTGACGTACTCTTTCCACCAACATTGATTGTCTGTGACTGGCAATACAAAACCTTCACTTCCCACCAACAGCAACCATCTGCGACAAACAAGCAACAGGAAAGAAGCTCCAATGACAATCATCTTTTTGCACTAGAGGAGCGACCATCCACAATGCTCGATCTGCTATTTGTGTGGATAGCTTCCTCCTTGCAGCCTCCTCCAATGTGAATAGAACTGTTCACACTGGAATTGAGAAGGTAACAGTTCAGCAAAACTAACTTGGCCCCTGAATCTGACTTGAGCGCCATCGTAGTCAGACTGAACTTGTGACGTTCCTCAGGTCTGGCTCAACCAGATAACTGAGTAGGACCTTCTGCTTCTCAGAGCTATTTTCACATAAAAAAAAAAAATAGATTCAATATATCCCCTACTAATGATTCGATTTTTGTGATTCTGGTATCATTTTATTTTTATTATTTACTCTATTTTTCTAAATTGGTTTACAGTTTTTCTTGTGTTGTCTTTTCACTTTATTATTATATGTCTAATGCATAAATACTTTACACAGTGTCTCCCAGTTAAGCTGGACTGTTTTTGTTCCAAGCTACCAGAAGCTTAAGAACACATTAATTTAGTGAGCTTTTGTGGCTCATCCTGACAAGGATTGTGGTTGTTGCAGCAGTTGAGGCTTCCACCTCTCTTAACTAATAACCCAATTTCTTGCAGTAATGGATTGCAAAACGGGATACAGAAAGGATCATAAAAGGACTTTGATACATTTTAAAAATATTGTTTTGCATGTACAAACATTGAGGCACATTTACAAGCCCATTGTGCCACCATGAGCTGGACAAGAGTCATGTTTTTTAATGCTAAGGCGGCGTTAAGGAGGCCTTTCTCCTGCGCCATATTTACAATGTGGCACAATCCATGCATTGTGCCACTTTGTAAACCCATGCACCACATTATGCCAGCTTCAGGCATAATGTATGCAAGGCGGGCATTCCGACGCAAGGAGGCCCAAAAAAAAATGGTGCAGTGAAATTGACAACATTGACAACACGGTCACATGGAGCTCCCGTCATGCTCCGTAACTAGAGCATTCCTGCCTGGAAGCGGTAATGGCGGACGCAAAGTCTGGAACGCCGCGCTGATCAGGGAAAAGGTTAGTGCGGCTGATGGTGCTCCCCCCGCCTCAAAGTTTATCAGAGGCTGCCTCTGAGGACATTTCCCTACACAGAAATTGCTGCGCTGATCGGGGCAACCGCGCGGCTGATGGTGCTCTCTCCCTCTTCCTCCTGCCTGAAACCTGTATCGGAGGAGCGCCCTGAGGCGATTCACTTACGCGAGAGGTGACGCGTGGATCGGTGGCGACCGTGCGGCTGATGGCGCTTCCCCCCGTCCTCCTGCCCTGAAATTTACCGGAGGAGCGCCTCTGAGGGGATTTCTCTATACAGAGTGCCATGAGGATCAGTGACACCACGTGGTTGATGGTGCTCTCCTCCCCTCTTCCTGTGCAGAAGTATTCACCTTCGAGGCGGGAAGCGGCTAGTCGGGCCGAACTACCGTGCAATCGGCTGGGAAGCAGGGGGATGGTGAATATATACAGCAAGCAGACAGCACGATTAATGGACTGGCTCTGAGTCTCCTGGATTCAATAGACAGGAGTATGGACCTGCAGTATGAGCAAAGAGGAGGAAGGTGAACGGTGTTTCCACTACGGATAGAAGCAGCAGAGAGCAACAAAGGACGCAAATTTTAACAACATCCAGCAGTTAAGGGGAGTGCTGGGGCGAGGCATGTGGTTTGGGGGGGCAGGGGTGTTGAAACAGCATCCTGTGGTGCCCAACAGAAAAAACTTCTTTCACGAACCCTACATGAATCGAAAGTCTGTTAAGGACTATTAAAGACTGTTAAAGATTGGCAAGACTGCAAAAGAAGGGTTCAAAACTTCCCAATTTTTGTCAAAGCTGATACTAGAGCTGGGTTTAGTAGACGCATGGCGGGCTGATCACTTGCACGTTAAAGAGTACACGTGCTACTCTAAAAAAAGCAAAAAACATTGACAACACTGCACCATTTTTCTGTCATTTATAACGCCTGCTTAGAGCAGGCGTTAAAATGACACACCCATGTTAACATACCAGCCTCCCTGTGCTTTGCTGCACTAGCGTCAACATTTTAGACACTAGTGCAACAAAGGGCCACAATAGTGTCAAAAATGTTGACGCTATTGTGCTAACTGCCATGGTGCGCCGTATTATAAATACGGCGCAACCATGCTGTTGTTAGGTAGGGGTTGAGGGGGGCCGATGGCACCTCAGAACATTGAAAGTATTAGACCTCCTCCTTCTGCACTGTAGTTTTCTTTTTTATTATCTTCATCAGTATACACTGGTAGTGGAGAGAATTGGCCTGCTTCCATAATCTTGGTGTAAGGTCTGATATCAGGGCTTCATGTAAGGTAACCTGTAGGTTCCTATCCTTTTTCCATACTTGAGAAACTGCAGTTCACCGGCATACAACATAAAAAGGGAACAGTTCACGTGCTTTTCAGCACTGACGATTAGCCCCTCTATTTTATTTACATTCCACTTGATGCCTAATCCTGGCATTATTACTTTTATTAAAATGCTGTCCATACCCATGTGATTCTTATAATATGATTGAGAGTTACTATATCCTTTGTTGTTAGACTTCTCTATAATCTACTGCTGTTCACGAGAATTGTGGGGCATATTTAAGAAAAAGGCACAGCACACAGTGCAGTGCCACTTTTTTTGAGCACACTAGTACCACCCTACCGCCACCATTTGTGCACCGTATTTATAATGGCGCAGTGTAGTGGGCAATAGCATTACATTTTTTCTCGCTATTGATGTACTCTGCAGGAGTAGCGACAACATTTTGGCACTACTCCTACAGAGTACACAGGGGCACATTGTATTCAATAGCATGCCCCCTTTTAACGCCTGCTCTCAGCATGCGTTAAAAGTGGGGAAAAATGACAAAAGGAAATCTGTTAGATTTCCTTGCGCTATTTTTTCGCCCCTCCTAATGGCAGGAGGCATAATATAGCGCAAAGAGTTACAAAGAGGCGCAACTCATGCATTGAGCCACTTTGCAAATATGGCGTGGAGTTTTTGGCATTCCAACGCCACATTAACGTGAAAAATGCTGCTAATATGCCGATAGAATGGCGCTAGGGGCTATTAAATATGACCCTTAGTTTCAGAGTTGACCGCAAGGCTGTCTACGAATGCAATACGATACGACACAAGGTATATTCTCATCCATTTAGCTTTTTTGCTACTTCAAATGCACCAGTTGTGAATTAGGGATCGTTAGTGTGTCTGACCTTAATAAGTAAACTTACAAGGGGACGCGAATAGGTCGATGAACCTTTTGACTCGCAATTAAGATGATCCCACCATAATTCCAGTGCATGCAGATCAATAATCAATAACCAATATGAAATATCAATAATCAACAATAATCAATGACATTAATAATCAATAGAGACAGTAATTTTCACACACCATGACCTTTCAGTCATGAATAACCACACCTTTTGGTAAAAGTTAAAATGTTTATTTCCCTATATTAACAAAGCTAATGTCATGTAGATCAATCTCAAAATCAAATGAAACACATGCAGAAACAATACTGGCTGTCCAAAGTGGCGGAAGAAACTCAATCTAATCAAAGCTTGAACTACAACACATTCTAAGGTTACAGTACAAATTAATAACAAGGACGATTGTGTCAATGTGGTCACATACATTTAAGTTCAGCAGATAAATTCATCAAGCATTATTCCCTATTAGCAGAATTTCATTAGTGAGTATCCTTAACTAACACCAGATTAGCATCAGCATGTCGGGCTTCATGCAAAACAATTTACTAGCACAAATTTGGAAAAACATCTAACTATGGCTCTATCAAAACAGTGCGGCAGGTACCTAGAAATAAATAGCAAATATGCATAACAGACACATAGATACGAGTTATACCTCTCCTCAATTGGATCAGCAACACAAGATAGTCTTTGTCATCAGGACATCAGTCGATCAGGATTCAGCATCAAAGTTCAGAAAACGCAAAGTCTTTAAGCAATAAAGTTAAGCACGTCTCTTGTCAAGACGCACAAGAAAATATTGACCTTTCGGCCAGCAAGAAAATGGGCAATGATGGTGTCTTCTCCTAGTGCAGTCTCGTTAAGTTAAATTCACTAATACTATTTTCCAAATCCCTATTGGCCAAGGGATCGCATGTTCACACTTTGTCCAATAAAACTAAAACTCCAAATCCATGAATTCTACCATTACTCCGTTCACATGTCGTTGATTGGTTGTCCTGCAATGTCCTCATCATCCGACTCGTCAGGTAACAATATAGTTGCAGCTTCTACTCCAGTCAGTGTCTCCATTGTTCTCCTCCTGAGAAAGTCAGTCTTACACTCATTACATACAAAATGTTACATTTAGCAAGAACAGCATCTTCTGGCAGTCGGTTCTCATGAGAAAAGATTCTCAGCTGTGAGCACATTTACACAATACTATGGAAAATCACAGTTTAACTCTCTAGGACAGCCATTTATTAAATGTTAAGAAATACAGCTTGACATGAGTCCTGGCAACTAGGCCAAGACCTTCGCTAAGTTAAGGCCTACAATTAATAAAGCTAATACAAAATGCATAACCCTTAATATGACATATTACTACATTAGTCAAACATATGCTCAACATTTCATAGTATTAGAATATTAATAAGTATACTTTGTGAACAATGGTGGCCACTCATCGTTATCACATTTTCAAACACGTGCATTATTTTTCTACGTTATTATATTTTCTACACAAACCTATTACTCAGAATACATGAAAACTCATTAATAATTTTTATTAGAACACCTGCGCTAGCAGGATCTAGCATTCTATCTTTTAGAAAGGATACTTAGGGAAATGGCTCAGCCACAGATCCTAATTTCCAAGCTACGAATGAAAATTAAATACAATTCCCTGACTTTGATATGGGGTGTGACCAGGTATTTATAGGAAGCTGCTCTGCTGCTAGTCTACTGCTCGGCCAGTTTTGATATTGAGAAGGTGATGTGGTGTAGTGACTATATTAATGACAAAGGGATTGGTGACCTGGCGTCTTTTGCTGCTTTGGCACTTGAGCAATGTACCTTCAAGCTCTTGTGCCTGGAATTTGTGTCATTTAATAATGTCCTACTCTGATTTTCCACCTCTTTTCCTATCAAGATGTACCAAAGTGCTGTACCCACCTACATGGTCTAAATACCTTAATGCACTCTTCGTTGGACAGATGCGTTTCCTGCAAAGCTAACACATTAAATTGTGCATCCATAAAAAATTGCAACAATCTTTTTTGCCTCTTTACTACCCTGAGACCATTGATATTCCAGGACAAAAGTCTCAGCTCATTGTCACCCATCGCCTAAACCACAAAGAAATCTACTGAATGAGGACATATTTTTTTGATTTTTCCCCCATGCTCCCCACCCTGTGATTACGCCCACCTTTCCCCACCACCCCTGATCTAACCCCCACCTCCACCCCCTCCCCCTACTCCCTAGGAGAACCCACCCTATTCCTAATCTAGGCGAAATCGCCTCAGGAGGAATCCCCGGACCCGTGAATTTTAATTGTGAAAAAAAAGCAAAAAGGAAAAAAGAAATTCACGTCCCCCCTACCTTAGTCTCCTTTTTCCAAAGTTTTGATCAGCTCATCTACCTCTTTACAATCTCTAAAATTATACATTTTGTTGTTCGCCATTACCTTCAAAGTAGCTGGGAATTTTAATTGGGCGGTGGCTCCAAGCCTCTTTAAAACCTCAATTCTTCTCCCCAGTTCCCATTGCTTATTTAAAGTCACACTTGATAAGTCTGACCTAATCTCAAAATTCGTGCCTTCCACCGTTAATAGCCTCTTTTTTAGTGCGGCAGACAGGATACGCTCCTTAATCGCATAAGTCTGAAAACAAACCAGGATTTTCCTGGGCTTATCCTTATTGGGAAGTTTCTGAAACGGGTCCCTGTGCACCCTTTTAATATCTCTCGCGATGGCTTCTTCCGTATCTTCAACCTGTACTTCTTGTTTAATCAGGCGAACTACAAACCCTTTCAAGTCTCCCCCTTCCATACCTTCTGGTACCTTTAAGAACCTCAGATTATTCCTTCTCTGATTATTCTCCAGAGATTCCAACTTCAACAGGATACTTTCTTCTCCTGTTCTTAAACTCTGTATTTCCACCTTGTTTCTTTCCACCGCCGTCCTCAAATCTCCAACTTCTTCCTCCAGGGCGGCCGTCCTTCCTGCCAATTCATCTATCTTCTCTCCAAGAGTCTCACACAAACCTCTTATCTCCTTTTGATTAGCATTCGAGGTCTCAAAACCACCCTTGACCTCCAAGGAAAGTGCTATCAGCATTCCTGTTATAGAGTGCTCCAGGGCTTCCTCTGCCAAAACCCGCTTGTGCCCTTCTATACCCCGGGGAGGAATTCTCATGGGAATCTCACATCTCTGATCCACCAGCTGGTACGCCGGATCCAAGCCGAGCTGCTGATTACCCCCCTTTAGACCTGGTAGATTATCCATATCAGATTCCTGCGATCCTCCATTCTGCACCCCATTGGTACAATGGACTACCGCTCCCTGCCCTGGGGGACCAGAAACTTCCAACTCGCCCCCATCTGCTCCTTCCAGAACTTGAAACATATTCGGACTACATTAAATTTGCCCAATTCCAGTTGCCCCATCTTCCAGAACTCCCCGTTGTTCAGACTCACTCCCCTCCATGCTTAGGGTACTGGGTAAAACTCTAAAATATGTTTTTAAAGAGGGAGTAATCCTGTGCTCTTTATTCAGTGAATTCCCTCCTTTTAAACTCGGGGGGGCCTTTCCACTCCTTCTATCGTTGCGCCTGATTTGATTCTCTTGGTCAAAAAAGTTTACCCCAGTATTTAGATCTTCTCCCTTAAATCCCGGGATCCTCTTGCCGCTCCTCAGAGAGTATGCTAGGCCAGGTTTACTTACTCCTGCCGCCCCTCCTGCTGTCCCTCCTGTCCTTTTGCTCAACCCCCTAGGGCCATGCATTCTGATATATATATATTTTTTTACCTCTGTTCCTCCATGCATGAGCCTAAATGGGGCAGTCCTACAATTGGGGGGGCGCATTACCTTTCCTGCCTGTCTCCTCTGCCAGCCAGGGGTGTAGCCTCTCTGCAGAATCACCAGCCTCCAGGGCGTCACCGTGACTTGTGCTGCCTCTGCCGCCTCTTCCCTGGAGGGGGATCCTTGCCACTGCTTCCGTGCCGCGCTGAAGCTCACGCGCTGCCCGGGACCACAGAGTCGGTGCCGCCTGACTCAGGCTCTCTCCGTGCCGCACCCCCTCCACCTCGGCCCGCCGCGTAGAGATTCTGGTAAGGGGGAAGAAAAAAAAGAAACTGACGCGTTTCCGCGCCTTATTTTCCTTGCGCCACATAATATCAGGGTCGGGCCCAGAGATCCTCCCGCAGCCCGCACACTAGCCGGCCGCCATGTTCTCCTTCATTCCTTTCCCAGTCACTTCCCGTTCCCCAGCAGATCTCAAGTACTACTCAGGCCGGGTGAAGTAAAGGGGTGGCTATTATAATTAAAAATCACCCTAAGATTTCCTTCCAGTGTGGACCAGTCGATAAGGCCAGAAGGTGGGTTATCGGAAAACTGGTAGCGTTTGATTCTATGTTTACTTTGGTGGCTTATTATGGGCCTAACAAAGATGACCCTGCACCTTTGGAGGACCTATTTCGACAGTTGATAAAATTTTCCGATCCAATAATATGGATGGGAGGCTTTAATGTTGTGTTGAGTTATCAACTTGATAGATCCTCTGGTAGTAGATCGATATTGAATAAAAAGATGCGCTCCCGTCTACTAATTATGATGTCGCAGTTGGACATACATGATGTATGGAGGGAAAGGATGGGATTAAAACGGGGATACACATACAATGATAAAAAATATAGGCACCAATCAAGAATAGATTATGCTTTGGTAGATGGGAGGATAAGAGACTACGTAGGGGAAATAGTTCATGTTGGAGTTCATCTATCGGATCACTCTGCAGTTAGTTTGAGTATTCGGTTAAAAGGCAGAGTAGCCCAGGATAGATGGACGTTAGATAGAACCCTATTATTGGACAATGATATAGTTGCAGGATTAAGAGCAGACGCAGAGGAGTTTTTCAAGGTTAATGTGGGGTCATCGTCACTTGCAAGTGTATGGGATACTTTTAAGGCCTTCCTGAGAGGCAGATTGATAAGAGCGGCCTGTGTTAAAAGGAAAGTGTGTAAGGAAGAAATTAGTTGGTTGGAAGAGCGCATACAACAAGTGGAATGGGAGCTGATAGATTTGGCTCCGGAAGAAGAGAAAAAAATTGGAAAACTTGCTAAATTACATCAAGAGTTAAGGTATGAAATTTTAGCAGTGGTGGATAAAAGGATCAAGGAAAGGTGTGTGGCGAATAGAGCTGCTCACTTTGAGTATGGGGAAAATTGTGGGAAATTGTTGGCCTGGAAAATAAAGACAAATTTAGGCAGGAATAACGTGGTTAGGATTCAGGATAAAGAGTCAGGTCTCATCTCTAATAGTAATGACGAGATACGGGAGATCTTTTGAAATTTATTTAATTTTTTTATTTATAAGAGTTTTCTATAGCGCTAGCAAGACCGAGAGGGTAACAGAGCGCTTTACAGCAGAACAGGAAATAAACATAAGAATAAACATAAGAGACACACAAGTCAAGAGTCATTTTGTACAATGGGGGTGCAAGTGGGTTCTCAAGAATAGAAGGGTGGCAGTTCGGGGAAGGGGGGGTGGAGAGGGAGAGACCCTTATTAATGAGAGGGGTGGTTTAGGAGGAATTCTTTCAGTAGTTTTTTAAAGGTCAGGTGGGAGGTGTTAGATCTGATGTGGATGGGTAAGGAGTTCCATATTCTCGGAGCGTTGTTAGAGAAGGAGTATGATCGAGTTTTTTGCTTGTTGGGTTTCGGGAGGAGGAGGAGGAGAGAGCTTGTGCTTCTCAGAGATCTACTTTGACCAGCTTTCACTAGCTTGTTAGCGAGGTATTCAGGTTTCCCAGTGTGAAGGGCTTTGTGTGTCAGGCAGGCAGTGTGGAACAGGCAGCGGGCCTCAATCGAGAGCCATTTCAGGTTCTTCAGGGCTGGGGAGATGTGGTCAAATTTATTTGTTCCTGTCACTAGTCTAGCTGCTGCATGAAGAGTGGACCTCATAGGGGCGAGTCGGGATTTGGCCGTGCCAGTGAGGATAGAGATCCCATAGTCTAGTCTTGAGAGTGCCAGTGCTTGAGTGGCCTGTTTGAGGTCATCGTGGGGTATGAAGGATTTGATTTTGTGAAGAAGTTTAAGGCTGCGGAAGGCATTATTAGCGTTTGACTTAATATGGTCCTGCAAGGTCAGGTTGGAGTCCAGAGAGATTCCCAGGGATTTGACCGTGGTAGATGGGGAGAGAGTACATTTGAGGGCGTCAATAGATTTTAGCCATTCTTGCAGTTGAGGAAGCTGGTTAGATTTCGAGAGGAGGAGTATTTCCGCCTTGTCATGATTGAGTTTGAGGTGGTTATGTGAGAGCCAGCAAAGGGCTTCTTTAAGGGTATTGTTCAGGTGGTGGATGTCATCTAAGGAAGATATTTCAATATAGAGTTGCGTGTCATCAGCATAGAGGTGGAAGCGGATATGAGCTCGGGTGAGGATAGTGGTAAGAGGGTCCATGTAGATGTTGAAGAGGGTTGGAGAGAGGACAGAACCCTGGGGGACTCCTCTGGTGATGGGGGAGGTGGGCGAGGTCGAGTTTAGAAGTTTTACTAGTTGTGTACGGTTTTGTAGGAAGGAGGAAAACCAGCGGAGGATAGTGCCTTCAATGCCTACTCTCTTTTGGAGGGAGTCGAGAAGGAGTTTATGGTCGACAGTGTCAAAGGCTGCTGTAAGGTCAAGGAGAATGAGTAGGTAGGGTCTGTCAGAGTCAAGAGAGATGAGGAGGTCATCTACAATGTTGAGGATGGCGGATTCAGTGCTGCAGCCTTTCCTGAATCCAGATTGAAGAGGGTTTAGGAGGCTGTTGGAGTCAATATGTTGGGTTAATTGTTGGAGAGCACATTTTTCGAGAATTTTGGCCAGGAAGGTAAGGTTGGAGACAGGTCTGTAGTTGTGGAGGTTGTTCGGGTCTGCTCCTGGTTTCTTCAAAATTGGCGTGATTTGGCCTAGTTTTAGGCAGTCAGGGAACACGCCAGTCTGAAGGGAGCTATTGATGATCATTGTCCAAGTAGGGGAGAGAGACTGGTGGAGTTTTTTTGCCAAGGAGGAAGGGAGGGGGTCAGCTAGGTGGGAGGAGGTTTTGGAGGAGGACATGAGTTTGGAGATGTCCGATACCAGGAGGGGTTGGAAAGAACTCCAGTTGGCAGAGGCCGGCCGAAGCATCTGGGTGGGGAGAGTGATTTTGGTTAGGGGGGAAGAGTTGTCGGAGAGGTATAGAGTGGGGGTAAGATTGACAGTGGATGGGAGGGGGGGCACAATGTTGGGGGGAGAGTCCCTTGCTAAAGAACGTTCAATCTCAGTGATTTTATCGTTGAAGAAGTTGGCAAAGTTAACGCAGGTGGCCTCAGTGGTGGGTAAGGGGTTGGGAGTAGGTTTGGTCGTTTGTTGTTTAATGATGTTAAAGAGCTCTTTCGGGCGGTTTTTGGCTCTGTCAAGGGTATTCTGGAAGAAGGATATTTTTTCATTATATATGTGTTTTTTGTACCTTCTCCGTGCACTTCTGAGCTGATCTAAGTGGGTGGAGGAGGGGTCAGATCTCCAGTCTTTCCATGGCTCTGAGTTGTCTTCTCTCAGAGTTGAGGTCATTGTTGAACCAAGCTCTAGATGGGATGTTTCGCAGTTTTTTCAGTTTTAAAGGGGCAAGCTGATCCAATATGGTAGTTATAGTTGAGTTGTAGTGGGTGGTTAAGTCCGTCGTGGAGAGGATGGTCGAGGGGGGGGAAGAAGAGAGGTGATTTTTTCTTCAAAGGTAGATAAGGGGATTTGGCTGACATTTCTTTTCCAACTAAAGGATTTTTGGGGATGGGGAGTGGATTGGGGGATAAAGTTGAGATGGAAAGGATGATATGATGATCTGACCAGTCGACAGGAAGGATGTCAACGACCTTGAGGGAATCTTTATGTGCTATGATCGCATCTAGTGTAGCACCTTTGCTGTGGGTTTGGCCCTTGCAGTGTTGAGAAAGGTTGTTGCTGTGAAGGAGGTCATGAAGGGATTGAATGAGTGCATTGTTCTCATCATTCCAGCGAAGGTTGAGATCGCCCAAGATGATAAAGTTGGGGTCAGAGAGGGAGCAGTGAGTTATTAGGTCAGCTAGGTGATCCGCAAAAGGTTGGGTATTACCCGGGGGTGGTAGAGAAGGTGGAAGGACACCTTAGAGTTGGCGCTGGTCTTCAAGGAGGCGTTCAAGTGTTCACAGGAATTGAAAATGAGAGCTTCTTTGAAATCAATTTCTATGGTATTTTTGTGGATGATGGCAATACCTCCCCCCCGTCGGTTCTTTCTCTCTTTGTTGTAGATAGAGTTGCCGGGAGGGACAAGGGTGTCCAAGATTGGTTGAGAGAGTTCGGTTAGCCAGGTCTCTGTGATGAAGGCAATGTCAATGTTATGATTGAGGATAGCGTCAGCGAGATCTGTAGCGTGTTTGACTGCTGATCTACAGTTTATGAGCATGCAGTTGGTGCGAGGATGGATCTTAGGCTCAGGATTGGAAGGGAGAGGGGGGATATTAACAAGTTGGGCAGGGGGTCTGGGAGAGGGAGGTTGTATACGTTGTCTCCTGAAACCGGTGATGACTGGTATGTTAGAGGGGGGGGCGGGGTGGGGAGGGACAGGTTATAGGAGAGAGCAAGGATAGTGGCTTCCTTATGGGATAAAGGAGGGCTGGTTCTTCTAGGTCTCGGGGTGTTACGAGGAAGGGGTATAGAGGGCCAGTGGATGCTCTGGGAAGAGTTGTTGGCCGACAGAAGCGTGAGTGTCTGGGTCGGCACTGGGGGAATCAGTGAGTCGAGGCTTCTCGCTAGTTTGTTAATGCCTTGAATGATGAGTTTTAGTTGGGATTCAAGGTTGGGGAGCCGTGAATTAATATTAGTGGAGGGAGAGAAATTAGGGGGAAAGGAGTGGGAGGAAAAATTCTTCTTAGGAAGGGGCTGGGGGAATGATTGCGATGGGATATAGGATCATTGGGCAGAAGGTTAAGGGAGACTGTCGAGGGGTGGGAGGGGTTAGAGTCAGAGGGCCTGATTCTAACTTTGGAGGACGGTGTTAAACCGTCCCAAAAGTGGCGGATATACCACCTACCGTATTACGAGTCCATTATATCCTATGGAACTCGTAATACGGTAGGTGGTATATCCGCCACTTTTGGGACGGTTTAACACCGTCCTCCAAAGTTAGAATCAGGCCCAGAGTACGGGTTAGGGGAGAAAGGGTGGGCAGGCTTGGTAAGAAAGTCACTACAGGTCAACAAGTTGGGACTAGAGGAGATCTGGGGGAGAGGGGGGGAATGAGGGGCGATGGAGGGGGGGAGTCGAAGGCGGGTTCGGGGAGAGGAGAGGTGATGTGGGGGAGGATCAGGGGAGTAGAGGAGGAGGAGACAGAGAGGGCGTAGTGACTGGGGGTATTGAGGTTGCGGGGGTAAGAGGCATGATTAAGGTGAGAGGGGAAAATGGGGATGGATGGGACAGACAGGATGGTGTTGTCGGCACTGGGAGCCGGGGGGGCAGGGGGTGATGGTAGGGGGAATAATGGGGGTGGGGAGGGGTGTCACTGGGCTGGGGGTGGATTGGGGGGGAGGGAGTGTGGACTTAAGGGCGGGGAATAAGGATTCAAAGTCACTGAGGTTGGAGTCATTAGCTTGAATCATGATGGTTCCATTTCTGAAGATGGAGATGATAACATTTCCCTGGAAAGCCGGAGAGCTGGAGATAGAGAGTTTGCAACCGTAAGGGATATTAGTAGTCTTAAAGGGGTGGAGGTGAGTAGTGAGGAGGGTGTTCCATTTAGCCGGGCGTCTAGTGAAGAAGATGAGATCAGTCTTTTTCGGGCCATTATGAGCAGTGAAATAGGTGTCCACAAGAAGAAGCTCCGGATGTTGCCTGGAAAGTTTGCGTTTGAAGTTTTTCAGCGCAGAGGGGGAGAGGTGATTAGGGGGAGAAATGGAGAAGGAGTTGGGCCCATGGGGTTTGAGGAAGGGGGAAAAGGGAGAGGAGGTGTATCCTGTGGGGGGCGACATCAGGAGGACGAGGACAACAGGAGAACTACCCCTGGTTAGGGGTCTTCAGCGTTGGCAAAGATGGTTGACGGGCAGCTCCTCATAGGTGAAAGCCGGAGATGGGGGCACCTCCAAGGCTGGGCCAGAGAAGGGGCTCTAGTAGACCAACCCAGGTTGGGGGCCTCAAGGGACGGTGTAGTCAGGCGGCTCCTCGCGGGTCAGAGTCAGGGGAGGAGATTCCTTAACCGTTGGAGCCAGAGATGAGACTCCGGGAGGAGGGAGTCCGGTCCTGTCTTAGATCCGGACTGATCAGGGCGGGCAGAACGCCCGTGGCCCGGCAGCGGGATCAGGGATGCAGGGCGAAAACAACTCCTCAGAGGTCGGGGCAAGAGCGGAGACTTAGACCAGTCTGACTCACCCGGCGGGACCAAAGACACTGAAGAAGATGCCCTCAGCTGCCTCAGTGCAAAGACAGCCCGACTGCGGGGGCAGGCAAGGCTCTGGGAGAGCGGAGACCAGGTCCAGCGTCAGTCTCATCCGGTGGGACCAAAGATGCTGAAAAATGCTCACGGCTGCATCAGTGCAAAGGCAGCCCAACTGCAGGGACGGGCGAGGCCCAGGGGGACCTGGACGTCAATCAATACTCAGTTCTCACGTGCAGGGCTCAAAGGTGTCAACAACCCCCAAAAGACCCTGACCGAGTCAGGAGGTTCAAGGGCGGTCAGTAGAAGGGGGGAGGGGCACCAAGAGGGAAGGAGGAGAATCAGGACTTACATAAAAAAATGATCCCAACCCTCAGGAGCTTCTCGCGGTGCGTCCGTCATGACGGCCATCTTGTTAAAGCTGCCAGGAATCAGCGGTAAAAAACATATATCCGGGGGGGCACCCCAGTGGGCAAGGGGCTGACAGAGGGCCAGAAGGAGAGGCAGCTCGTAGTTGAAAGGAAGCAGCGCCAGGGCGGTATCAAGATCTCAAGCCTGAAGAAGCAGCCTTCCTCTATGGCTGCCAGGAGAAGATGCAGAGCAGTCCTCAAACCCTCCCCTGATCGGCGGCTCACGGAGACCCACGGCGGGTCCTCCACTCCACCAGGACTCGGGGCAAGCAACAGCTCTAGTGCCCTGCTGGAACCAGGGACCTACGGCCCCAAACAAAGGGGAGAAATCCCGGGCAGCCCTTGCTGCCACCCCAGGACTGAAAGGACTGGAGATCCGGAGAGGCTATCCCTGAAACCCAGCCCTCCCTCTGGCCGTATCAGGGACAAAGGACTGTACCTGATCGCTCCCCGATGCTCAGCTGCGTCTGGTGCCTTCCTCGGCCAGATGGATGGAGGCTGCGTGCGAATGTCGGATCCCGGCAGAATCCCGGATGTCCGACTGCTCCAGGAGAGGACGCTTCCGCACGCTTCCTCTGAAGCAATCCGAAGCTGCGGAACGGCGCACGAGAACCGGGCTCACCGTCGGGAGCGCTGCTCCCCTCGCTACAGGAGACCGGGCTCTCCGTCGGGAGCGCTGCTCCCCTCGTTGCAGGAGACCGGGCTGTCCGTTGGGAGCGCTGCTCCCCTCGTCGCAGGAGACCGGGCTCTCTGTCGGGAGCGCTGCTCCCCTCGCCGCGGGGACAGGGCTCACCATCGGGAGCGCTGTTCCCCTCGTCGCAGGAGACCGGGCTCTCCGTCGGGAGCGCTGCTCCTCTCGCCGCAGGGGACTGGGCTCTACCGTCGGGAGCGCTGATTCCCTCGTCGCGGGAGACCAGGCTCACCTTCGGGAGCGCTGCTGGACTGGGCTCTACCGTCGGGAGCGCTGATTCCCTCGTCGCGGGAGACCAGGCTCACATTCGGGAGCGCTGCTGGACTGGGCTCTACCGTCGGGAGCGCTGATTCCCTCGTCCCGGGAGACCAGGCTCACCTTCGGGAGCGTTGCTGGACTGGGCTCTACCGTCGGGAGCGCTGATTCCCTCGTCGCGGGAGACCAGGCTCACCTTCGGGAGCGCTGCTCTCCTCGTCGTATGGGACCGGGATCTCCGTCGGGAGCACTGAGGTCACTTTAAGGAGCTGTATACAGAAGATTTAGAAGTGTCACCAGAGATAGTTAAAAAATGGTTGAGGGATCTGGACTTAGTGGGCCTGGAGGAGGAGGATAATAAAGTTTTGAATGATCCTATTGGGCAAGAAGAAGTGGAGCAATGTATACAGATAGGGAAGCTGGCGAAAGCCCCAGGGCCAGATGGATTACCTTTTGAGATTTACAGAGCTTTAGGAGGTAGTATAACAAAATTCCTAACTGGATTATGTAATAATATTTTATTGGAAGGGGGTATGTGTCCCGCTTCTTGGAAGGAGGCCATTATTCGTCTGATTTCAAAACCAGGGAATGACCCCAAAAGCTGTGATTCGTATAGGCCGATCACCCTATTAAATTGCGATTATAAAGTATTTACAAAAGTTCTGGCAAGGAGACTGGGGGGAGCTTTAGGTAAATTGATTCAGGAAGATCAAAAAGGATTCATAAAGGGGAGATACATGCAAGAGTTGACCCAGTGCCTGATAGGTTCCATAGATATAGCTAAAGTATACAAGGAACCATTGGCCCTAGTGATGATCGATGCCACAAAGGCATTTGACAGAGTTAATTGGGCATATTTGGGTACCCTTTGTGAGGCTTTTAATTTGGGAGACAAATGTACTAGTCCATTGCAGATAATATATCAGAATGCGGAGGCAAAAATCTTGGTCAATGGTACTTTAACGCGCCCCTTCGAAATTGGGAGGGGAACTAGACAGGGATGTCCACTATCACCATTGTTATTTAACATGTATATTGAACCTTTGGCTTGCAAGATTAGAAGAGAACAGAGGATAATTCTGTTTAGAGGTGGGGCTTGGAGTAGGACAATTGCTTTGTATGCAGATGACCTGATGGTGTACACAGCGAATCTACAGCAAACCCTACCGGCATTGGAAGAACTGACGAGGGAATTTGGGGAAATTTCTGGATATGCGGTTAATAAGGAAAGAACTGAAATTATGACCTGGAATATGCGAGAGGAGAGTGTTTTAATTAAGAAGGAATTGAAATATTTGGGCATTGTGATCACACAAGATATAAACAAAATAGCAGAGGTTAATTTTATGAGAGTTATGTTAGATGTCAGTAAATTAATGAAGAGTTGGGTTAATCTACCTCTTACTATATACGGGAGAGTTAATTTAGTGAAGATGACGATATTACCAAAGTTATTATCCTTTGAAATATAAGAATGGCTGGGTAAATTACAAGGTAGAATTAGCAGCTTTATTTGGTCCTCCAAAGGTGTGCGAATTGCATGGAAGAAATTGAGATGGAGGAAGGAGAAGGGAGAGTTAGCGCTGCCAGACCTTCAATATTATGCTTGGGCGGTTTTCATTAAGAACATGAGGGGGGCATTGAATGTGTCAAAGATTTCAGAGTTGGGGCAGGTCCTTAAAGTTATGATGGAATCCAATTATGATACACAGTCAGGGTTTCTCTATAAATTTGGGGATCCTAAATATTTCAAAAAGGTGAGGTTTAAAATATTGCAAGACTCCTCTAACGTTTGGTATGACCTAAGGAGGGCTACCAAGTTACCATTTATAGTAAATATGCGCCTCTTTGGGATGCTCCGGGCTCACTGGAATGGACAAGAGACATCTTGGCTAAACCTTTGAAGGAGGCTGGGCTTGTACAATGTGGACAGCTTTGTATTGACGGGGAGTAACTCCCCTATGAGGACCTTAATATAAAGGTAGATGGATATCTTTCCAAATTTAAATACTTGCAAATATGGAGTTGGGTGAAGAGCGTCAAGGATGAGGTAGGTGGTTCTAACGAATTGGAAGAATTATTATATCAAGACCTTGCGGGAAAGAAAGAAGTTGCAAGATGGTATTGGACATTGATTGAAACGGTGGATGGAGAAATCTGGGGAGAATGCTTGCCAGGAGTACAGATAAGAGAATTATGGCAAGTATCTATTACATTATTGTATTCTACAGTCAAACCTGCCTGTCTAAGACAAAATCATTTGTTTTCCATTCACAGGGCCTTCTTGTCCCCAGGGAAACTGTCTAAATTGATGGAAGGCACCTCGGTTAGCTGTAAAAAGTGTGGCATGGATCTAGCAGGTGACATTCACATGTTTTGGGAGTGTCCCCAGCTCAGTTTGTTTTTGGAAAGAGGTTGGTGAGATAGTGAACAGAATTATACCCTTAAAGTACCAGGTAAGCCCCTCCTTAGTTATTTTTGGTTGTCAATTGGATTCCAGGAATTTAACAAAAGATAATGCCAAATTACTTTTCTATATGATGCTGTTAGCAAGGCGGGAGATATGTAAGAAATGGATAAGTGCTTCTCCCCCGACGGCACTAGAGTGGAAGTATTCACTAATATATAATTTAACTTTAGATGTAAGGGATAAAGAAGCAAATAAAAAGTACAAATTTTGGGACCCATTGAAAAGATGGTTGGAATCGCAAGAATTAGGTTTTGTCCTCTGATTATACCAAGACGGGTTTCCGGCAGCTTTGAAGGCGGGACAGTAAGGCTTTGCTAATCAGAGATGCGGGCTGTCCTGGACAGGAGTCTCTAGGGTGAGATTGATTGTTATTTGAACTGATCTCCCTCATCGAGAGGCTGGACAAGTGAATGAGGACAAATAAAAAATAAAATAAAAAAAGATGTACCAAAGTGCGACCTGAAATCTTATGTGAAACAGACGTGACACACCACAGACTGTACTATAGACAGCACCTCAAACTTCAGACTCATGGTACGGTAAAGATGTTTTCCATCAAGTGCTTGAGTCTGTACTATATCAAATGAGAAAAATAATGCATTTCATAGCACACCCTGGATTTGTATTGCCTACATCTCATACACTAAGTCAGAGAAATCTGGAGGTAATTGCCCTTTAGACAGTACAATAGCACAAAAGCATGCAAGCACACGTTCATGCAACAGTCCCTTGTGCAGTATCACTGCCCTGTCCAGTGTGGAGAGAAGACACATTAAGGGCCTATCAGTTTGTTTTCTTCATGGTGCACTGTTCACAACATACACATTAACCCCTTCCCTGCCAGGCCTTGTCCCCTCAGGTGCTGAGCCTTTTTTTGGCTATTTGGGGCAGTTCGCTCTTAGACCCTCATAAGCTTTTGTCCACATAAGCTACCCACGCCAAATTTGCGTCCTCTTTTTCCATTGTCCTAGGGATTCTAGAGGTACCCAGAGTTTGTGGGTTCCCTTGGAGGAGACCAAGAAATTAGCCAAAATAAAGCTTAAATTTTGTTTCTTTAAAAAAAAATATGGGAAAAAAGTGCTGCAGAAGAAAGCTTGTGTTTTTTCCCCTGAAAATGACACTGTTAGAAATGGGGTCTTTGTTGGCAGTCAGGTTACACACTGTCCAAGCAAGGACCCTCTCTCAAGTCAGGGTAAGTCACACACAATCCAAATTATCCTCTGCCCACCCTCTGGTAGCTTGGCACTGAGCAGTCAGGCTTCACTTAGAAGGCAATATGCAAAGTATTTATGCAATAAATCATGCAACAACACAGTATAAACACCACAAAAATGCACCACACAGGTTTTATACAATATAGAATATTTATCTGGATAAAATAAGGTCAAAATGATCAAGATTTGATAAGTACACGTTGAATTGTCACTTTAGAGAATGATAAAAAGAGTCTTAAGCTCTTAAAAGCAATAAGTGTCTCTTGCAAGCACAAACTACCAGGTTTGTGTCTAAAGTATCCATAAGGGACTGCAGAGGAAGATATGCTTGGAAAACGGGGAGGTGTGCGTTGGTTTCTCCGGGTGCACACAGATGATGCGTCAATATTTTCACGCAGCCAGGGCCTTGCATCGATTTCCAGAGCGCAGGCTTGGATCCTCTTCCTGTCGCGGGGTATTTGTACGCCCCGGGGACAATGCAGAGAAATCCTGGGCGTGCAGGACAAAGTCACAGGAGCTGTGTCGATCCGATGGGTGATGCAGGGAAATTTCTGTTGCACGGCAGGTGCTCCGTCGATTCTTTTTGCAAGAAGTCAGGCTGCGTCATTCCAGCTCAGCTATGCGTCAATCCAGTGGGCCATGTGTCGAAGTTCCAGTCGCAAAGCAGACGCTGCGTTGATCTCCACTCAGGGAGCCGGGCTGCGTCGTTCCGGTTCGGTGTGCAGTGATTTTCTCACCACAATTCAGGCTGTGCGTTGTTTCTGCAGGCTGTGCATTGAAATTTTGCCGCACAAGGATCTCTTTGTAGAGATGACGTCTTTTTGGCCCTGAGACTTCAGAATACAGGAGGCAAGCTCAATCCAAGCCCTTGGAGAGCACTTCTCAGCAGAGCCAGAGGGCAGCAAGGCAGCAGGGCAACAGCAGGGCTGCAGTCCATTGCAGAAAAGCAGTCAGGTGAGTCCGTTGGGCAGCCAGGCAGCTCCTCTTGACAGGTTGCAGGTTCAGGTCCAGAAGTGTCTGAATTGGTAGGGTCAGAGGCCCTTTATAAATACCCAAATGTGCCTTTGAAGTGGGGGAGACTTTAAAGAGTGGCTTAGAAGTGCACAAGGTCCCCTTTCAGTTCCATCCTGTCTGCCAGGATCCCAGTAGGGGGTTTGGCAGTCCATTGTGTGAGGACAGGCCACTGGCCTTTGTTGGAAAATGGGTTATTGGTAAGGGCAGGTAGGTACCTACACTTAGCAATAGGCCACTAACCTCCACTTAGGTACAGTTAGGTCTCAGTAAATTAAACCCAGCTCAACCCTTGGTAGCTTGGCAACGAGCGACAAGGCTTAACTTAGGAGACAGGGTGTAAAGCATTCAAATATCACAAAACAGTAATTAAATAAAACACAGGAAACAGTTTAAAAATCCAAAACCAATTTATAAAAATAGATTATATTTTCATCTATAAAATGACACAAAAATGAATAAAATCGGATAAGGGGAACCGGAGATATGAATTTTTAAAGAATTATTGTTTTTTTAGCGCCTAGAAACAAAAAGTGCCAATCGGGTCATCTGGTTGCACCTCGACCGGGGCAACGTCAAAGTTTAAGGCCGACCGCGATGGAGCCCTGCTCGGCAACAGGCTGTGGGAGGCCTTGGTTAAAAGTTTACTTTCACACTTAGGGGGTCATTCCGACCCTGGCGGTCCATGACCGCCCGGGCCGGGGACCGCGGAAGCACCACCAACAGGCTGGCGGTCCTTCCTGGGCCATTCTGACCGTGACGGTAAAGCCGCGGTCAGAAAAGGGCAACCGGCGGTTTCCCGCCGGTTTACCCCTGGCCCAAGGAATCCTCCATGGCGGCGCTGCTTGCAGCACCGCCATGGGGATTCCGACCCCCTTCCCGCCATCAGGATGGCAGGAACGGGTGTCGTGGGGCCCCCTCACAGGGCCCCATAATGATTTTCAGTGTCTGCAAAGCAGACACTGAAAATCGCGACGGGTGCCCCTGCACCCGTCGCACACCAGCAACTCTGCCGGCTCCATTCGGAGCCGGCTTCATCGTTGCTGGGTCTTTCCCGCTGGGCCGGCGGGCGGCCTTTTGGCGGTCGCCTGCCGGCCCAGCGGGAAAGCCAGAATGGCCGCTGCGGTCTTTTGACCGTGGTGCGGTCATTCGGCGGTAACCGCATGGCGGGCGGCTACCGCCGCCCGCCGCGGTTGGAATGACCGCCTTAGTCTCTTTTCTGAAGATTTTCTTCAGCGGGATGAACCTGCCAGTCCAATCCGACCTCCTGGAGCCCTTCTCCAGATACGGGTCGCGGGAATCCTCGGTGGAGATTTTTACCTTCGGACTTAGTCGTTTTTTCAAGGTGAAAATCCTTCGACCTTGGTAAACCTGGAACTTGATCCGAAGTCCCTGGAGCCCTCCACGGATACGCTGGCTGGGAAGTCCCGGTCAACTTTTTACCTTCAGACTTAGGGGGTCATTCTGACCCCGGCCGGCGGCGGAAGCCGCAGGTATACTGGGTTTCCGGCTGGGCTGGCGGGCGACCGCCAGAAGGCCGCCCGCCAGCCCAGCGGGAAACACCCTTCCATGAGGATGCCGGCTCCGAATGGAGCCGGCGGAGTGGAAGGGGTGCGACGGGTGCAGTTGCACCCGTCGCGATTTTCAGTGTCTGCATGCCAACACTGAAAATCTTGGTGGGGCCCTGTTACGGGGGCCCCACGACACCCCATACCGCCATCCTGTGCCTGGCGGCCAAAACCGCCAGGAACAGGATGGCGGTATGGGGGTCGGAATACCCATGGCGGCGCAGCAAGCTGCGCCGCCATGGAGGATTCCCCAGGGCAGCGGAAAACTGGCGGTACACCGCCGGTTTTCCGTTTCTGACCACAGCTGTACCGCCGCGGTCAGAATGCCCAAGGGAGCACCGCCAGCCTGTTGGCGGTGCTCCCGCGGTCGTTGGCCCTGGCGGATTTTACCGCCAGGGTCAGAATGACCCCCTTAGTTTCTTTATCAGAGATTTTCTTTACCGGGACAAACCAGCAAATCAGGCCCAGTCGCGGTGGAGGCAAGCCGGCTAGAGTTGCTGCGGCTGGTCGGTCCCTCTATGGAGCTTTTTTTCAAAAGTTCTCCAAACTTCTCCAAACTTCTGGGGCTTCTCCCAGATGTCCTTTTAAGGTTCTTTTGAGGTCCACAGCTCACCCCGATGGTCCAGAGGTTCTGAGATGATCCTTGGGGGTGCGGACTACAACTCCCAGAATGTACCTGGCGCAAACTCCTTTTTGGCCACTGGGCAGTGGTCAGCTGGTTGATTTCTTCAGGAGTTGGTGCAGGGGACTCTGGTTAGCAATGTTTCACCTGTAGCAAACAGGGAGTCCCTCCTTGAACCAGTTGAAGCCAGGCAAAGTCCTTCTTGTGGTGAAGTGTGCAGCTGGTGCAGTCCTTCTGAGTGCAGGTTCCAGGTGCAGGCCAGGGGTCCAGCAGGGCAGTCCTTCGTCTCCTTTGGTTCTTCCTTGTTGGAATCTGATGAGGATCTGAGGTGTGGGTGCAGGTCTACCAGTTTTATCCTTGCTCCTGGGTGAAAAACAGGGGGGTCCTGATTCTCCAATCAGGTGCAGGGTACTTCCCCCTGTGATGACCACTTCCTGGGAAGTGTGGCAAAAATCAATCCCAGGAGGCAACATTCTTCAAAAATCCATCACAGCTGAATCTGATTTTTGGAGGTTACATCTGGCTGAGCCCACCCACTGGTGTGGCTAAAAATCATAAACACACCCCTCTCCTGCCCTCTTCTAATCTAATCTAATCAAGGAGGCACCTAGTTGTCTGGGGTTGCAATATGTGGGGGTGTTGCTGGGTTGCTCCAAATGTCCTACTCTGCCTTTGAAGACCAGTTTAGCAGCCCTCCCCCTTCCTGCCTCACCATCTGCTGAGGGGAAATTCCCTCCCACAGGCACATTTCCTTGTGTGAAGCCAGGCCACTTCACACTTCGTCAAGGCAGCCTGGCCAGGCTGCCAGAGGCTGGCCAATCAGAGCACAGCAGCAAAAACAATGCAGGGCTGAAATTGGCAACTTTTCAGGTAAAGTTTAAAACTCTTTACCTGAACAAGTTATATTAAATCCAACAACTGGAAGTTGTAGGATTTATTATAACAATTCATTTGATGCCAAACTCTTGGTATCCATTACTTAAGGGGACATTTAAAATTAAAATAAAGTCTCCCCATTCTAGCCTATGGAGGCCATTCACTACCATGAGGGAAAAACGAATTTGGCTGTTTTTACCTCATCAGGGCTTATAAAACTCTATTTATAAGGTCCCTGCTTATAGTTACATGGCACCCAGCCCTAGGGGCACATAGGGCACACCTTAGGGGTGACTTATATGTAAAAATAAGGTAGTTTAAGACTTTGGAACTACTTTGAATTCCAAAGTCAAATTTGCATATAACTTTAATTTAAAAGCAGCTGGCAAGGCAGGCCTGCCTTTAAAATGACACTGGGCACCTCAGCAGTGCACATATGGGTGCACTACCTATGCTGTGGTCCCTAAACCTACATGCCCTACCATATACTAGGGACTTATAGGTAGGTTAACTTAGCCAATTATAATTAGTCTAATTTGCATATCCATTTTACACAGATCACTGACCCTGGGACTGGTAAGCAGTACCCAGGGCACAGCCAAGAATCAGTAACCACCAGTACCTGTCCAAAAAGTGTGGGGGTGACCAGGGCAAAAAGGAGGACTGTCCTACAGCCTTTGACATGTAAGTGTCAGACCCTCCACCCTCCCAGTCCAGGAAGACCCATTCAGTATGCAGATGTGTGCAGGTGTGACTGAGCATACTGTGTTTGGGGTTGTCTGAGTGAACTACACAAGGGAGCTGTCAACTAACCCAACCAGATGTGGATTGTAAGGCACAGAAGGATTTAGGTGCAGAGAAATGCTCACTTTCTAAAAGTGGCATTTCTAAAATAGTAATATTAAAGCCAACTTCATCAGTCAGCAGAAGTTTGTATTACCATTCTGGCCATACTAAATATGAACTTGTTACTCCCTTCAGCTCAGAGTCTACCACTCAAAAAGTATATGAGTGTAACCCAAATGTTAGCCTATGAAAGGAGCAGGCTTCACAGCAGTGTAAAACAAATTTAGGAGTTTTACACTACCAGGACAAATAGAACAAACATGTTCATGTCCTGCCTTTTACCTACATATCACCCTACCCTATGGGCTACCTAGGGCCTACCTTAGGGGTGACTTATATGTATTAAAAAAGGGGGGTTTAAGGCTTGGCAAGTACTTTTAAATGCCAAGTCGAATAGGCAGTGAAACTGCACACACAGGCCTTGCAATGGCAGACCTGAAACATGGTTAGGGGGCTACTTATGTGGGTAGCACAATCAGTGCTGCAGGCCTACTAGTAGCATTTAATCTACAGATCCTGGGCACATGTAGTGCACTTTTACTAGGGACTTATAAGTAAATTAAATATGCCAATTGGGTAGGAGCAAATGTCACCATGTTTTAGGTAGAGAGCATATGCACTTTAGCACTGATTAGCAGTGGTAAAGTGCGCAGAGTCCTAAAGCCAGCAAAAATGAGGTCAGAAAAAGAGAAGGAGGAAGGCAAAAACTTCGCGGGTGACCCTGCAGAAAGGCCATTTCCAGCAGGCACCAGCAAAGGGTTTGCGGTGTTAAAATCAACCATCTTCCCAGCTTTTAAGAACAGGCTGACTTGAATCAGAAAAATACATTTTTCAACACAATTTTGGCATTTTGCTGGCACATACCCCATTTTAACTTTTGTGTGTGATTTCAGCCTCTTTCCAGTTAGTGACAGAAATTGGTGTGAAACCAATGCTGGATCCCGGACAGCTAAACATTTCTGAAAAGTAGACAACATTTTTAATTCAGCAAGTGGTAATTTGTGTAGATCCTTCAAGATTTTCCTACAGAAAGTAACAGCTAAAATAAAAAATATTGAAAGTGAGGTGAACAAAGAGCCATTTCTGTCCACGTTTCCTTCTATAACTTTTTCCAGCTATGGCAGATTTTTAAAAGCAATATACTGTTACATCTCCTGGACTCTTCTTGCTGCATGGATATATAGTGCTTGTAGGTTCATCAAGAACCCTAGGCACTGAGAGCCAATAAAGGAACTGCACTTTGCAATGGGTTTTCATTGTGTACCAGGTATTTGGTCAATTGGTGAAATATAAAGAATGAAAAATAGGAATCAAGGAAACCTTTGTATTTCCAAAATGTGCACAAGATAACGTGTTGAGAAGCAGTGGTTATTTGCACATCTCTGAATTCTGGGGTCCCCATACTAGAATGTGAATCACAAGCATTTCTCAAATAGATGTTGTTTTAACACACTGTCTTACATTTGGAACGACAAAATGTAGAGAAAGACAAGGGACAATGACACTTGTTCTTCTATTCTGTGTTCCTCCAAGTCTTGCGATAAAAATGGTACCTCATTTGTGTGGGTAGGCCTAATGCCTACTACAGGCAACGCAACATTGACACATCACATTTTTACATTGAATTCTGAAGTGTTTTTTGGAAAGTGCCTAGCTGTGGATTTTGGCCTCTAGCTTAGCCAGCACCTAGGGAAACCTACCAAACCTGTCCATTTTTCAAAACTAGACACCAATAGAAATCCAGGCTGGGGTGACTTGTGGGGCTCGCGCCAGATTCTGTTACCCAGAGTCCTTTGCAAACCTCAAAATTTGGCAAAAAAATACACTTTTTCCTCACATTTCGGTGATAAAATGTTCTGGAATCTGAGAGGAGTGACAAATTTCCTTCCACCCAGCATTCCCCCAAGTCTACCAATAAAAATGGTACCTCACTTGTGTGGGTAGGCCTAGTGCTTACAGCAGGAAATGCCCGAAAACACATGGACACATCACATTTTCCCAAAGAAAATGGACCTGTTTTTTGCAAAGTGCTGAGTTGTGGATTTTGGCCTATAGCTCAGACGGCACCTAGAGAAACCTAGCAAACCCATACATTTGTGAAAACTAGACACCTTGGGGAATTCAGAATGGGGTGACTTCTGAGGCTCTCACCAGTATCTGTTACTCAGAATCCTTTGCAAACCTCAGAATTTGGCAAAACAAAACACTTTTCCCTCATATTTTGGTGATAGAAAGTTCTGGAATCTGAGGGGAGCCACAAATTTCCTTCCACCCAGCATTCCCCCAAGTCTCCCGAGAAAAATGGTACCTCACTTGTGTTGGTAGGCCTAGTACTCGTGACAGGAAACGCCCAAAATGCAACATGGACACATCAAATTTTTACATTGACAACTGACGTGTTTTTTGGAAAGTGCCTAGCTGTGGATTTTGGTCTGTAGCTCATCCGGAACCTAGGAAAACCTACCAAACCTGTGCATTTTTTAAAACAATGGGGTGACCTCTGATGAGGTCAGAGTCTGGGGGGCTTGGGGGTGGATGGGGAAGAGATTCTCCTTCCATCCCTGCCCAGGGGAGGGGGTGGGAGGCCCACAGGGGGAGCTCTTGCTCTCCCCCCTGTGGGCAGGTGCAGGACAAGCTGGTCTCGTCCTCAGCACACGGCAACCAGCTCATCCAAGGCACCCGCGGGGTTAACTTGGAAAATCTGAGAGTTATTGCTTATTCTACAGTGCTGCTATATCTATAATAAGAATGCAGGTTACGTTTAGAGTTTACATGACTACTGATTTGTCCTTCAGTTCACTGTTGCATTCTCATTGGAGGGTGAACCATTAATGTGTCTAAGTTGGTGTTATAAACTATCACTTTTACTAAATCTCTATCTATGCAGTAATATAATCCACTGTACTAAGGTGAATTGCTTCTGCATGTTAACATTATGGGGGTCATTCCGACCCTGGCGGTCCATGACCGCCAGGGCCGGGGACCGCGGAAGCACCGCCAACAGGCTGGCGGTGCTTCCTGGGCTATTCTGACCGCGGCGGTAAAGCCGCGGTCAGAAAAGGGGAACCGGCGGTTTCCCGCCGGTTTTCCCCTGGCCCAGGGAATCCTCCATGGCGGCGCTGCTTGCAGCGCCGCCATGGGGATTCCGACCCCCTTCCCGCCACCCTGTTTCTGGCGGTTCTTACCGCCAGGAACAGGATGGCGGGAACGGGTGTCGTGGAGCCCCTGGGGGCCTCTGCACTGCCCATGCCACTGGCATGGGCAGTGCAGGGGCCCCCTAACAGGGCCCCACAAAGATGTTCACTGTCTGCTTAGCAGACAGTGAAAATCGCGACGGGTGCCACTGCACCCGTCGCACCCCTGCAACTCCGCCGGCTCCATTCGGAGCCGGCTTCCTCGTTGCAGGGGCTTTCCCGCTGGGCCGGCGGGCGCCCTTTTGGTGGTCGCCCGCCGGCCCAGTGGGAAAGTTGGAATGGCCGCCGTGGGGCGGTCATTCGGCGGTGACCGCATGGCGGTCAGAGTGACCGCCTATGTTTGTTGCAGGATGTAGATGCAAATGTTTTCATGGCTTAGCTTGTGCACAGACTCTTAGAGCCAAGCCAGACGCTTGGCACGGCTGTGGGTTGCCCTATTAATTTACTGGTGGACTCACATCTGTTCACAGCTCAGGCTTAGTATACAGCTCTGTCAGTCATTTGATAAAATTATTTGTAAAAGGCAAAGACTAAAAACATGGATTTGACATCTCTACCATCAAAGACTCTTGCATCTGAGACAGGCCAAACACACATGCATACTTCAGTTTCTCCAATCCAGCTGTATAAACAGCCGGTTGGGAGAAATAGCACAGACCCCAGGCTTGTGTCTGAGGGGCAGTGACTACCTCTCAGACCAGTCCTGATGCTGCTTACATGCTATGGTTAGCGTGTACGCAGTGCCAGGATTGCTGGGGAGCCTGTGCTGGTGTTTCAGTGAATCCTGGGTCACCACAAGAGCAGCGAGGCGGCAGAAGATGGCAGCTGGAGACGGGCTGCAGAGGTGTTTTCTTTTTTTGAGGGGGGAATGTTTTGCCCTTAGTCCCCTGTCGAACACCCCTCCACCCCCCTTAACATATGCGGCGGTCGCTGCTGTTAGAAACCAATCATTTTTCACCCGCTGTACCACTCTAGTCAGAGGCCCACCTATTGGAACTCAGTAATGAGCCTGTTCTTCAAGGAAACAGTCCATCCCGAACCTTAGTCAAATCACCCCTCCACCCTGCAGACTGCTGCTTTTTAGTTGAGAAATTTGAGATTCACATCCCTGAACCTCACTAACCAAGATGTGATCCTGTCTGTATGTGGCTTCATACTGAGGGCAGACTACCGCTCAGCCTGGTTAGCATCACAGACTTTGCACAGGATGTAGCTATCAATTAGTGTGACTAGTGCAGTAGCACCAGGATCCATGAGCCTTAGGTGTAAACTCTACCCCAATTGTGTCTGTATTTTTCTACCCAGCCAGCAGGTAGGAGGGATAATTTCCTTGCTTGCACAAGGGTTAGTTATATCCTTTCTATGCCACTGAATGTGAAATGCTTCTAGAGGTCACATGCCACCAATGAGGCACCTAGCGGTGGCCACTTGTATTTGGAAGGGGTGCTCTTTATCGTCGAAAAGCAGTGCTTGTTGTGAGCCCGTGGTTGCAAGTAGGGCACACCAGCTTTTGAGGACCGAGTTTCATGTTAAATCTTTGCCACAGAACAAAAGAGACAAGGGCAGCAAAGAGGGAAAGAAGGAGGGAAGAGCTCCTCAAAATCGAGCAACAATCCACCCACTGACTGCCAAATGTCTCAGTAAATGGACAATGCCTGTAGTGCATATATGTTCCTTACGTTTCAAAAAATAAGAATGAAGCAGTTAAGCGAAATCTACACAAGGAAAGATTAACTGTTGGATCTTGCTAGCACAGGTGTTCTTACAAAAATTACTAATGAGCGTTCAAGTATTCTGAGTAATGGGTTTGTGTAGAAAATATAATAACGTAGAAAAATTATGCATTTGAAAATGTGATTACGATGAGTGGCCACCATTGTTCACAACATGTACTTATTAATATTCTAATACTATGAAATGTTGACCATATGTTTGACTAATGTAGTAATATGTCATATTAAGGGTTATGCATTATGTATTAGCTTTATTAATTGTAGGCCTTAATTTAGCAAGGGTCTTGGCCTAGTTGCCAGGCCTCATGTCAATCTGTATTTCTTAACATTTAATAAATGGCTGTCCTAGGGAGTTAAACTGTGATTTTCCATAGTATTGTGTAAATCTCCTCACAGCTGAGAACCTTTTCTCATGAGAACCGACTTTGAGAAGATGCTGTTCTTGCTAAATGTAACATTTTGTATGTAATGAGTGCAAGACTGACTTTCTCAGGAGGAGAACAATGGAGACACTGACTGGAGTAGAAGCTCCAACAATATTGTTACCTAACGAGTCGGATGATGAGGACATTGCAGGACAACCAATCAACGACATGTGAATGGAGTAATGGTAGAATTCATGGATTTGGAGTTTTAGTTTTATTGGACAAAGTGTGAACATGTGATCCCTTGACCAATAGGGATTTGGAAAATAGTTTTAGTGAATTTAACTTAACGAGACTGCACTAGGAAAAAACACCATCATTGCCTATTTTCTTGCTGGCCGAAAGGTCAATATTTTCTTGTTCATCTTGACAAGAGACGTGCTTAACTTTATTGCTTAAAGACTTTGCGTTTTCTGAACTTTGATGCTGAATCCTGATGCCTTGCTGATCGACTGATGTCCTGATGAAGAAGACTGTCTTGTGTTGCCGATCCGATAGAGGAAAGGTATTACTTGTATCTATGTGTCTGTTTTACATATTTGCTTTTTCTTTCTAGGCACCAACAGCACTGTTTTGATAGAGCCATAGTTAGATGTTTTTCCGAATTTGTGTTACTAAATTGTTTTGCATGAAGCCCAACATGCTGATGCTAATCTTGTGTTAGTTAAGGATCCTCACTAATGAAATTCTGCTAATAGGAATAATGCTTGATAAATTTATCTGCTGAACTTAAATGTATATGATCACGTTCACGCATTTGTCCTTGTTATTAGTTTGTACTGTAATCTTCGAATGTGTCGTAGTTCAAGCTGTGAGTAGATTGTGTTTCTTCCACAGCTTTGGAAAGCAAGTATTATTTCTGTATGCATTTCATTTGATTTTGAGATTGATCTACATGACTTTAGCATTGTTAATATGGGGAAATAAATATTTTACCTTTTACTGAATGGCATGGTTATTCACGACTCAAAGGTCATGGCGTGTGACAATTACTGACTCTATTTATTATAAATGTTATTGATTTTTGTTGATTATTGATATTGCGTATTGGTTATTGATTTATGATTTGCGTGCACTGGAATTATGGTGGGGTCGTCTTAATTGTGAGTCAAAAGGTTCAGTGACCTATTTGCGTCCCCCTGCAAGTTTACTTATTAAGGTCAGACACGCTAACAGTGATGGTAGCTGACTGATGGTTATTCTCCTTAAGAGCCCATCATAGATATCCAGAGATAGTAACAAAGGTGAAGGTTAGTCTCCTTAAGAGCCCATCATAGACGTCCAGAGATAGTAGCAGAGGTACTATATTCTCTGGTAGCTTGATGATTTGGTCCTTTGAGAGCTCATTATTACTGAGATTTGGATTTTATTTTTCAATGATGCTAATTGGAGAGAAATTCTTCCCTAAGTCCAGAAATGACTTCCCCAGAATTTCGGATCTTGCTAATGATTGTTTGAGGATGTTCTCGGCGGTCTAGTGACATTGTGAATGAAGTAGGTTGCGCTTGCACAGTTTATGCAAGTCGCAGGTGAATTATGATGTTAGGTAGGGTTTAGGGAGTTTGCGTACTCCAAATGAAGTTGTGAAGGAGTGTGCGTACTCTGCAGTGGGAGAGTAGGGAAGTCGTCGAACTTCACATGTGTGTGGCGCTTTGTGCTCAAAAATTGTCCATGTGGTTGTTGATGTATGGACCCTGCCTGGTCTAAGACTCCCAAGTATATTGAAAAGTGTATGAGACACTTGGGTTTTATGTTGTAATTTGTCTGGTTTAATAGGTCGATCGTCGTGGTCAACAACTTAGAATGTGAGTCAAAGTGAGTGAAAGAAAATTTTGACTGAGATCTGGCGAGTCCTATTTGCACCAGGACAGACCCACTGATCAGTTGAGAGTAAAATTTGCGGGTCAAATTTTGCTTGTGAATCTGGGAAACTGAGAAAGAAGGAGTAACTGTAAGTGTGGGAAGAGCCTTCAATGAAAAATCCGTAAAGTTTCTGAAGCAATCGTGTTCTTTCCTGTAGTAAACCAGCAGATTTTAATTTAAATTTTTTCTTAGTGGTCACAATTTTTCCATTAGTTTGTGTGAATTGAAGTTTGGGAGAACAAGCCATAAAGATTTTGTCAGCCGCAGTACGTGTGAGTGTGATGTCATTGGAGCCGCCCTGGGAAAGGTCGGTTAGTGAGAAGGGTCCTTCACAGATTGGCAGCCATCCATGAGAGGCATTTGGTTGAGAAAGTAGCTGAAGGGAATTCTGGGATTAAAAGTTACTTCCGATTTGATTTTGTATAACAAAAAGGTCGAAAAGATGACATTTTTCAAAGCTTTAAAGAGTGCTTTAAGGGGAGATACGTATATTACAAAGAGTATAGGTGAGGCTACACCGCCAGAAGATACACCAGCTTACATTGTAATGGAGGAGAAGGGTGTTGTGCCATGTCTTTGGCTAAAGCAATGGTGCAAAGTGACAGAAAAGGATGGGAACTTAGCATTTCCTACAAATGAGATGTTCAATTTGAGGGTTTTGGAGCATTTAAGGATGGTGCTAAATGAATCAAAGCCCCTTCCGAGACCAGCACAGTTTGAGGCATTAGCGATTTGGGAGCTAGTAGCCAGACAGCATCAGCAACAGAAATTCAAGAGAAGGATGAGAAGGGCAGAAAAGACTTTAGCAGAGGCTAGGTGGGGCAGTGCTCAGAGAGTTTGGAGGATGGACACCTTGCACGGAATTAAGTTGTTTCCGGCAATTACGCAGGACAATGAGAAGGAAGGAAGGAAAGCTACGCGAAAGACTGACAGAAGTCTGTCTGAAAGTATGTAGGCTAGAAAGTCTTTGATAATGGAGGAAGAATTAGATGATGATGAGTTTCTTATGCAGTTATTGAGAAATCGCCCACCACCATATACAGCACATGAGAGTGGTCTGAGCACTAGTGCTGATCCCACAGCCCCGACACAGGTTAATGGGACAATGAGTCTGATGCAGGTTAATGCTAGCCTGACTCAGAATACGATGCAGAGTGATCTTAATGTGACTACTAATGCTGTAGTACAAAATCAGATGCAACCGCCACAGGTTCAGAGAATTTATCATGATGTACCCGTTTGAAATAAATGGTGCCTACGGAACAGGTTTTCCCGAGACAAATGTTGGTTCAGACTGAACCAACTCCACTTTTACTACCCCAAGTCCAGCACCAGGTAATGCCGAGATTCACTCCAGTAACAGGGACACAGTCAGATATGTCTTCAATGATGAACCTGAGCTATATCGCTACCTACTGCTGTTGGTCCAGCCGTACCCTTATTTGCACAGAAGAAACCTACTGTAGGTGAACAGGAAGCCATGTCACAAAATGTAACGAGGAGAGGACATAATGGCAATGCTCAAGTAGTCTCTCCTGTGGAACAGACATTTGACGGATCAAGATCATTGTTGGACCTCAGTCCATTTGTAGCACTTCCAGATACTATGGTAGGGTCAAATGTTAGCAAGACTTTGAAATTGTCGATACCACAGACCCCGAATGCAGTTTCACAGCAGGTGCCACCAGTCCAAGCCAGTAATATTTCTTTGCAAGGTTTGACAGCTCAGCAGGTGACTGAATGGTTAGACAAGCTGAATACCCTGCAGAGTGCTCCTAAGAAAGACAAGTGTTTGAATTATGCTAAGCTAAGCCTGGAAGCGGGTGAACTCATTGAGGGAACTATGGGTGTGAACAGGTTGGAATCCTAAGCAGAAACAGAGTTGAGATATTTGTGCCCGAAGATTACAAGGGAAGTGAGCAATGTGCACCAGAAACTAGCAGACCTGGCAGAGAAGTACAGCATAGAAATAGAGAAAACGAAGCATTTGAAGAGGAGTTACAGATTAGATTTTGAGGTTAAAGATTTTGAACACATGAGATCTGCCGGTATGAAGGCACACCTTAAGGAACTGCTTCAAAGTGCCTAGACTTGGGGAGCATCAGACAAGTGGGAAGGTAGATGGGTAAAGAAAAGAGACAAAAGAAAAAGGGATTCTGTGGAGCTGACTGCAAATGTTCAGGAGGATAAAGATCCAGTGAGAATTTTACCAATGAGAGAGATTCCAGGGGGGGGAATTTTGTTCATGTCCCTTCGAGCAAAAGTGACATTCTATAATTTACAAATGACTATCCAAGATTGAGAGAGAAGCCAGTTGAGTGGTATTAGCAGACAGACAGGTTTGAGAAACTTGCTAAATGCCTGTGGGAGGGCTTGAACACATTGGTGGAGATAGTGGTTTCAGCTGATCTGTGGATAGAGTGTAAGAGGAGGGTAGGTTGGCCAACAAGCGAACTAGAGAGAGACAAGAATATAAGTGCACCATCTCCTGAGGCAATGAAATATTACTATAAGATGATTCAATTTTTGAAAATGAGAATTTCACCCAAGAATATTGATTGGCAGAGGATTGACAGGACAGCTCAGGAAGCAAAGGCGTCGATACATGCGTATTTTGAGAGATTGTTGCAGGCGTTCAAGCATTACAGAGGTACAGAAACAATTGAGGCGAAAGACATGATTCATTTTGTGTTAAAATTTGTGGAAAGGTTGTGACCTGAAATTGGCCAGATGATTAAGAGTCATTTGGTTTGCTGGCAAGCAAAGCCAATTGATGAAGTGTTGCAGTATGCAAGGTACTGTAGTGCTGACACTGAAATGAAGCAGAAAAAGTTGAAGGAGAAGTGATCGTGTTGCAGATTAAAGCTGTCCAAACGGGAATGCAAGGGAATTTTCCGCAACAGTTACAACAGCAGAAGCAGGGAAACATAATGTTTCAGCCCTAGATGAGAGGTAGAAGTTGCGGAGGTAATGTGAATCGCGGTACAGACTTGGGTACTGTATGGGCTCAGAATGATGTGCAGGGAATAAAGAAGTTATTGCCATGTCATGTTTGCAGAGCCATTGGACATTAGAAATGGGAGTGTCCAATGATGGTGCAGGAAGGTGTCGTTCAGCAAAGTAATGACATCAGTTCATTCCAGAACATGAGAGGGCTGAGAGTGAGAGATCCTAATCCAAATTTTCAAAACAATGTGAATTAAGTGCAGAAGTTTCAACTCATACAGCAGGTGCAAATGCTGTGTGTACAAATGACACAGTTGCAGCCAATGCAACAGCAGGTTCACATGACACCTAGACAGTAAATTCAAATACCTCAAGCCCCAATGGAACAGCCACAGATGATGCTTTCGCAACAAGTCACGGGTGAGAGGCTTAACCAAGGTAGTAACACAGTGCACCAATTCCCGTTACACAGTGAGAATGGAATAAATGATGATAAGTGAACAACAGTTCAGAGGAGGAGACATGTGTGCTTGCAAATTCCTTAGAAGTAGATCAGAGAGGCCCCTATGTGAAGGGAAAGGTTATGGGTCACAAAGTTTCATTCTTGGTTGATACAGGAGCTACACTCTCTACAGCGAGAAGTGCAGAAGTTCCAAATGTGCCTCTTTCAGGTATAACAGTTCAGATTGTGGGAGTGGCAAATCAATATGTGACCAACCCAATTACGGAACCAGTACAGGTTAAAATAGCAACTTTCAGGGATTGCACAAATTTGTAGTCTGCGATTCAAGTCCGGTATCCCTACTGGGAAGAGACTTGCTGTGTAAGATGAAAGGTTCGATTACTTGTTCAAATGATGGAATTGAGATTCAGATAAATAGTGATGATGAAGATGACCAAGCCCCAGAGTTCGAAGAGGGAACTACAAATGAGGAGTACCCTCTGATTTAATTCTTCCCGATGTTCAAAGTAAAGGAGCTTCATCCTGATTTGCAGGGAACGATTAAGGAGAAAGTGTGGCATTTGAAAGGAAAAGAAGTAGGTCTGATAAAGGGAGTTGAGCCAGTTAAAGTTACTGTAAAGCCGAAGGCAGTTTTTTCTCAACTCCTGCAGTACCACATGCCGCACAATGACCTTATGAAGATCTCTCAGGTCATTGCAGACTTTGTAGAGGAAGAGGTTTTGAAGGAAGTATTGAGCAGCCCATGTAATTTACCGATTATGGGTTTGCAAAAGCCCTGGGGGAAAGTTCAAATTGTCCAGGACTTGAGAAAAATAAATGAGATTGTAGTCAAATGTTGTCCTGTGGTACCAAATCCTACTGAGATAATGTTTCAGATTCCATGTGATGCTGAGTGGTTCACTGTCATTGATTTGTCACAAGCCTTCTTTTCTTTGCCTCTTCATGAGGATAGCCAATTTCGTTTATTGTTGGTGCAGATTTCCTCAAGGGTTTATCAGAGTCACCTTCCACATTCAATAAGATCTTGAAAAAGAATTTGGAGTCGTTGGAATTTCCTTTCCAATCGACCTTGGTGCAGAACATTGATGACTTGCTGATTGTGTCCAAAACAAGGGACAAATGCATGTATGATATTATTGCCTTACTGAACCATTTGGAAAGAATGGTCACAAAGTGTCTCCGCTTAAATTACAATACTGTCAGAAAGTAGTGAAATATTTGGGTCACCAGATTGAGAAAAGATCAAGAAAGATATCCAGTGGAAGGATTATAACCATATTGCAGATAAGTCCCCTGACCACACAGAGCGATGTCCGGATGTTTTTAGGGATGGTAGGCTACTGTAGCCAATGGATTCCAAACTTTTCAGTCTTTTTGAGACCAGTGCTCAAGCTGACTCTTAAGGAAGCCACTGATCCTATAGTGTTAGACCAGTTTGGAATGAATTAAAGCGTCCACTGAGTTGAGAGAGAGTCTGCGCAAGGCTCCAGATTTGGGTATGCCTGACTACGAAACCTTTCACATTTTTTGTCATAAGCATGATGTCTGTCTTGACACAGGTCCATGGAGGTGTAAACAGCCCAGAAGCATATTTTTCAGCTACTTTGAACCCAGTTGCAGCAGCCTTACCAGGGTGTTTGCGTGCAGTTGCAGCGGTTGGGCAAAGCCTTACATAGTGTGAAGGCATTGTGATGGGACATCCCCTCACTATAATGGTCCCTCACTGTATTGAGATTCTATTTACCAGGACAAAAACCCAATATTTGACCGGTGCGAGGTTGACCGGATATGAAACAAGTATTCTAGGATCACCAAATGTGTCATTGAAAAGATGTACAGTGCGGAACCCAGCAACCTTACTCCCAAATGAAAATGTTGAAATTGAGCAAGTGGATGACATTGAGCATGATTGTCTTGAAGTAACTGACTTGTGAACAAAACCGAGACCTGACACTTGAGATACCTGATTGGACAAATTATCTTTGTTGATGGTTCTTGTCTGAGACAATGCAGGGACACTGAGCGCAGGATATGCCGTGTGCACAATTGCTTGGATGTTGGAAGCTTCTTGGCTTCGAGGAGTGTTCTGCCCAAGTAGGGAACTGGTAGCCCTTACTAGAGCGTGCCATGTTTCTGCTCAGCTGAAAGTCACAATCTATATGGATAGCCTGTATGGATTTTGAATAGTCCATGATTTTGACCAGTTGTGGTCACTTAGAGGTTTCATGACCTCTTCTGGTTCACCAGTGAGAAATGGTGAAAGGATAAAAGTACTGTTGCATGCTGTTCAAATGCCTGAAAAGATTGCCGTGGAGAAATGCAGTGCACATCTGAAGTTGCAGGACTTTGTATCATTGGGAAATGGATATGCGGATCAAGTCGCAAGGTTTTGCGCATTGAACTGTATATCTTTCAAAGATAAGTGGGAACTGTTAACTGAAGAAGATGAAACATGTCCACGTTTTGCATTGAAAGTAATTGACACCTTGGAGGAATTTAAAATGTTGCAGAATAATGCTGACAGGGAGGAAAAACGTTCATGGAGCAAAATTAAATGTGTGCAAAGACAAGATGAATTGTGGGTTTCAGAAGAGGGCCAATTGGCTTTGCCAATTAGTCTGTTGTCTCAAACGGCTAGGTATTATTATGGTCAAGCACATATTTGGAGGGATGCCATGATTCGGTTGTTCAAACATGATTGGTTCAACTCAAGGTTTAGAGAGGTTGCTGTAGCAGTTTGCCATTGTTGTGCCATTGCCAACAATTGAACGCAGGGAAAGGGACAGTAGTCAATTTGAGCCACATTGGAAGAGCAGGAGGTCCATTCAACAGAATGCAGAAGGATTTTATTGACATGCCTGTGTGTGGAGGTTTGCGATATGTGTTGGTGATTGTTTGCATTTTTTGTCACTGGATAGAAGCTTACACTACACGAAGAAATTATAGTCTCACAGTAGCGAAACTACTGCTTAAGGAACTGATACTGCGTTTCTGGTTTCCGATCTCTTTAGAATCAGATATGGAAAGTCACTTCAACAATGAAGTAATTAAATTACTGTGTGCAGCATTGAACATTGAGCAGAAATTGCATTGTAGTTACCACCCTGAAGCATCAGGATTAGTGGAACAGATGAATGGTATCTTAAAGTGAAGAGTTGCAAAGATGTGTGCGTCCACAAATTTGAACTGGCCTGATGCATTGCCGTTAGTTTTGATGTCAATGAGAAACATACTCGACAGGAAGACAGGATTGTCGCCGCATGAGATCTTTATGGGACGAGTCATGAGGCTCCCAGCGGTGCCTGCAAATGTACTTGTCAACATTACAGATGATATGGTGTTGGATTACTGCAAAGGTCTGGCTGATGTGGTTTGCTCTTTCTCTCAGCAGGTGGAAGCCACTGCACTGCCACCGATTCATGACCCAGGGCACAACCTGAGAGCTGGAGACTGGGTTGTGGTCCGGAAGCACGTGAGGAAAACCTGTTTGGAGCCTCGTTGGAAAGAACCATTTCAGTTAATTCTGACAACTCCCACAGCTGTGGAGGGCGCTGGAATTCCGAATTGGATCTATGCCAGTCACACAAAGACAGTGACATGTCCACTGAATCATGAAGAAGAGTTGTTGAGAGTACCAAAAACAGTGAAACAATGCTCAGGGCCGGAAAGAGAACAAAGGGGAACTAAGACTGGATCTGAGCCAGTTGAGGATGGTTCAGTCACTCCTGTGGAGACAAAGGAGAAGACCTCCAGGAGGGTGACAGCAAGCCTATCTCAATTGAGGCAGCTCGTGACCCTAGTCAGGGAAGGGCTTTCCCAGAATCATATGATCTTGAGAGACAAACAGAGCAATTGCCAGACCCAGAGGGGAAAGGAATTGATGTGGATCAAAGTCACTGTGACCTGACTCCTCCTGAAACTGTTGCAGGTCCGTCACGAGAAAACACCGCAGTACAAGGGGAAGTTTCAAGTTCACCTCTGAAGAGAACACTGACAAAAGGTCCACTGAAAGGAGATAAGTGGCTGGAGTCGCAAGGAAAAGGAAAGGAAGTGGTTGTTGAAACAACAATCGAGGAAGAAATAAATACAACAAGGCGAGAAGATCTAAGTGAAGGAGAATGGTGTTCGAAAGTTGAAAAGAAAGAGAATAGCAAGTCGAAGATATGCAGGCCCTAAATGGGCGTATGCAACTACAAGTGAGAGGCAGAAGTAATCTTTGTGTTTTTGTTTTGATAGAGACATTTTGGGTCAGTATTTTGGCACGTGAAGGAACAGTTGAAACAATCTGAGAGAACATTTTTTAGAAAGACACTGTTGAAAGTAACCGGAAGAGACATTGATAGCCTGATCTGATGTTTGAAACCTGATTATAACAAGCTACTTACCGATTTTGACGAGGGATCCTGGAAGTGAGACTGAAAGCTGTAAATAACTGCTGAAAGAAGAGTTGCTTGTTTTTGATTTTTGCTGAAGTTTCTTAAATTTTCTTCTGCTTTCTGATTCTTTACAGATCATGAGTAACGTTAGCCAGTAGGGTAGGAATACTAGGCGCTGTAAATATATGAGTATTGGTTTGGCAATTATGTGTGGGATATTGACTGTGGTGTTGATTGCGGGTATGTCTGTTCTTGATAAGAGTGAAGCCAACCATACTTCTGGTGTGGAGACAACTACTACACTAACGGAAATAGAGAGGTTTAGGTTATATGAGAAGTATTTGCATGAGGATACTAATGAGCTAGGAGAACTTTCATCTAATGTCTTCTATTGTTTGTTGAAGGAGTATGTTGAGACAATGAATGCGAGGAATTGGTATGTGTGTATGCAGAATCCATCAACAGTTGAGGAAGGAGTTACGTACCATAGTTTGCCTTTAACATATGGAATTAGTTGTAGTCTGCTACTAACAAGATTTTATAACCAGGAGTACATCCAGTACTTTTACTCAAATCATGATGTTGTGTTTTCCTTTGTCCCTGTAATTAGGTATTTGAGTAGAGTAGCTAAGGATAATGACATAGTATTAGTTAGAGGTTTCTTTGAACCTACATTGATGTTTGGCACAGCTTATGCTCACAGGAATAATCTGACATGCTTGCTTACACCTTTGGATAAAAACTTCTTAGATCACACTGTTGACAGGAGAAAGGCATTGAAGGAGAAGTTAGAAAAAGGCTTAGAAAACAGATATTACAGGAATGATTATGCTTATAATGCAATTAAAACGCAAGGGAGATTAGATTTAGATGCACAACACCTAGGGATGCTTTGTATTTACAGGCTTAAATCATGCACTGACACTTTATTTGTGGGAACAAATGAATGTAAGCATGCGTTTTTGTTTCAGAGTAAATGGACGTTTATCTTGAATGTACAGGACCCGGCAATTCCCAGAATTAACTATGTCTGTGGTCTTAATGCTTATTACCATCTTTCAAGAGGATGGTATGGGACATGCTATTTGGGAATAGTTTTCCCAAAGATTTCTCAAATGAATGATTTGAAGAAGTTTCCGAAAGTGACTGAATTACATCATATGAGGCAGACGAGAGAGTCTATTTCTGGTATAGTGGGAGATATATTTGGAGCAATGATTCCTTCAGTGGAAGTCATTCTGAATTCGATAAAGATTCGAGAGTTGTCTACTATTGTGGATAACATGCTGACAAATTTTTCAGGAGCCATACTCCTGATAGATACTGAATTAACTGCTGATAGAGCTATGACTCTTCAGAATCATCTTCCTTTAGACATTCTGTTAGCGAAGAATGGCAGAATTTGTAGAATAATTAATTCTAGGCATTGTTGTTCGTATATTCCTAATATTAGTGAAAAAATTAGAGACTTAACTACTAATCTAACTAATGAAAGTGCTGATTTGAAAGAATTGAAGCAGCCAGATGTTTGGGTAAATATTGGCAAAGGTTTTGCTTCAGTGGGAAATTGGCTCAGCAACATTTGGAATGGGATTCTATTAAAAGTCTTGCAGGGGATATTAATTACTGTGTTTTGCCTAATTGGAATGGGGATTGTGTGAATTATGCAAAATAATTAGATTGAAAAGGTCGAAGACTAATCAGAGGAGGGAAGAAAAGAAAAGGGAAAATTTGTACAGGGAAAATTCAAAAAGGGAACAAAGGTATAAAGGGATTGAATTGACAGAACTTTAGCTGATGCAAAAATTTGTGAGTGAAAGTTAGTAACATGACTCATTTAGTCATCAGAGGAGGGATTGCTAGCGCAGGTGTTCTAACAAAAATTATTAATGAGTGTTCATGTATTCTGAGTAATTGGTTTGTGCAGAAAATATAATAACGTAGAAAAATAATGCACGCATTTGAAAATGTAATTACAATGAGTGGCCCCCATTGTTCACAAACTGTACTTATTAATATTCTAATACTATGAAATGTTGAGCATATGTTTGGCTAATGTAGTAATATGTCATATTAAGGGTCATGCATTATGTATTAGCTTTATTAATTGTAGGCCTTAACTTAGCGAAGGTCTTGGCCTAGTTGTCAGGCCTCATGTCAAGCTGTATTTCTTAATGTTTGATAAATGGCTGTCCGAAAGAGTTAAACTGTGATTTTCCATTGTATTGTATAAAAGTGCTCACAGCTAAGAATCTTTTCTCATGAGAACTGACTGCTAGAAGATGATGTTCTTGCTAAATGTAACATTTTATATGTAATGAGTGTAAGACTGACTTTCTCAGGAGGAGAACAATGGAGACACTGAGTATAGTTGAAGCTGCAACAACAGTGTTACCTGTCGAGCCGGATGATGAGGACATTGCTGGACAACCAATCAACGACATGTGAACAGAGTAATGGTAGAATTCTTAGATTTGGAGTTTTAGTTTTATTGGACAAAGTGTGAACATCCGATCCCTTACCCAATAGGGATTTGGGAAATAGTTTTAGTGAATTTAATTTAACGAGACTGCACTAGGAGAAGATACTGTCATTGCCCATTTTCTTGCTGGCCTAAAGGTCAATATTTTGTTGTGCGTCTTGACAAGAGACGTGCTTAACTTTATTGCTTAAAGACTTGGGGGCATATTTATACTTTGTCTGCGCCGAATTTGCGTCAACATTTATGACGTAAATTCAGCGCAAACCTAACACCATATTTATACTTTGACGCCCGCAAATGTCAAAATTCCTCCGTGTGCGTCATTTTCAGGATGCGTGAAACCACCTTGCGTTAATGACATGCAAGGTAGGCGTTCCCGTCCAAAAAATTACTTAAGCACCCGTGCTCCATATTTATCCTACCGTGCAAAAATCTCGCATGGCTGGGAGTCGGAGTCGGAAAATGGCGCACAGCCCGATTTGCGTCAAAAATGAACGCCTGGGTCAGGGCAAGCGTTAAAATGGGGCAAACACACCAGTACTTAGGGAAAACACACAGAAGCAACATCAGAGCTCCAAAAGGAAGACATGGAGGTGCTATTCATCCAGCATGCACAAAGGCACAGAGCACAGGATCAACAGCAGCAGCTTCCACCACACCAGCAGGGACCCCAAAAGCAATGCAGAGGGCAGGAGAGGATATTCCGGACCAGGACAACCCTTCTGGGCCTCAGGGAGCATGACATCATCCAGAGGTACAGACTAAACTGGCAAGCCATACAGCAGCTGCTGCGCCACATTGAGCCACATTTGGCACCCAGCTTGCAGACACCCCACATCATTCCACGAGAGACCTAGCTGTCCTCCACATGTTGGCAAGTTGCTCTTTTCAAACCACTGGTGCCCTTGTTGCTGGGATCTCACAACCCTCATTATCTGCCTTCCTACCCAAAGTCCTGGATGCCATCATCTCCCTCACACCCCGCCACATCAGCTTCCCCAACACACAGCAGAAGCAGCAGGAGACCAAATAGGGCTTCTACCAAATCAACGGCTTCCCACACGTGCTTGGTGCCATTGACTGCACACATGTACGGATTGTGCCACCTGCTGCAACCGAGCATCTATACCCCAACAGGAAGCACACACACTCCATCAATGTGCAGGCCATTGTGGATCACCGGGCATTGATCACCAACATCGTGGCAAAGCATCCTGGGAGTGTACATGATTCATTCATCTTCCGCCACAGCACCATCAATCAACACTTCCAGGATGGACGATATGGAATTGGCCTACTTGTTGGTAAGTACAGAAACCCAGTTATATACACACAGCACAGCAACCCTGTAGGGCACACAACACATACACCACTACATTGACACGTGGCCAGGAAGACACTGAGGTTGTGAAACTGATAGTCATGTTTGATATCCTGACCCAATGGGATACACACCTATGAACAAATGACAGATGCAAATAACAACAGATGCCACTCCAGAGACACAAGGGAACAATTTAAAACCACACAGTGACAATGACATGGCCTTAACTGGCAGTACAACTTGGAAGATGAATCTTCCAACATCACATCAATAACATTCAATCACACACCTTTCCAACCAATACGTTATGTGTATGGGGTGTGCAATGTGTTTCGCTGCAGGTCAAACACCATGAGACACATAGCATGATGATGATGACTCTAATGAACGGGACAAGGAATCATTGAGGCTGTAGCAACATCTCACATCACTCCTGGGCTGACATTGCCCACTACCAATAAGTAAGTGAACTGTGCAAAGAACACAAATTGATGTGACAATAATGTAAAGTGCACATTGCTATACATACAGATTGAGACAATTACACATATACACAACAGATGTACAGGCATATGGACCTTCTTACAATTAAACCTTCACCCCCACAACCAAGTTAGCCACATTACGTGGACCAGGTTCAGTAGTGTAGGTACACGTTTGAACATGAGCCAAGTCGGTGAGGGCAGAAAAATAGGTTTGCTTAGAACTTGTCACACATGGGATATTTGTGCATTGTCAATTGTCAACACTTCAGTGCTGCCATCTTATGGAGATGTATTGTACATTGTCACATATTCAAATCAAAGGGCCTCACTGATGTTTAACAAATTCTATTTCATATGTTAAATTGGATGGGATGTTAAGGCCACATAGATGCAACTGTGTTACCACCACTGTGGAACTGATTCTGTGTATGGAAGTATCATGTCACCCCTAGTTAAGACACATGGACACCTCTTTCACACGACATAATGCATGGGAGTACACAATGTACTGCAAGTGTACAAAAATACCGCTGACATCCAGTCAATCAGCCAAACACCAGTTCAGATAATGAAACAACCCAATGCTGATGGTACATCCTAGAAGCTTAGGATTCCACACAATAACACAAACACAGATGAGTCACATACAACACAAGATAACAACTGCCATGCAAAGTGATAATCATGGTGCAACCCCATCAAAGTTTTTCATTCATTTTCTCTTTCAGCTGATCAGGGGTATGGGATCCAGCCATGGATCATGACCCCATTTGCAAACCCAAGCACTGCAGCAGAGCGTGCCTATAATGAGGCACATCGGAGGACACACACCATAGTAGAGAGGACCTTTGGCATCATGAAGTCAAGATTCAGGTGCCTCGACATCACCGGAGGCAGCCTCTTATATTCACCGGAAATGGTCTGCAAGATCATTCTGACCTGTGCCATCCTGCACAATATATGTATAAGGAGGAACATTCCCCTCTATGAACCAGACCCACAAATGCCTGAAGAGGAGGAAGAGGAGGATGCTGTCTATCAACATGAGGGGGACCATCCAAACACTGCTGCAGGATTGCGTCGTAGACAACACATAGTACAAAACTTCTTTTAACTATAGTCACCATCACCACTTTCTTACCAAATCTCATCAAACACCTAATCTAATCACTAAATCATGGTCTGGGTAATTATTTATGCATCACATGATTCCTAGGAATCACAATCAGAGTTTAGCCTCATGAAGCAGTGCAGTGATACAGATTAGGATTCTGAAAAAGCCATATCACATTTATTGGGTATGAATGCACACCCAACTTCACACACAGTGTAAATGACATATATGGTGTTAATTTCACATTTGAAGGACAATGTCAGAGTAGCACAACTATGGGACACATCCATGTTGGCAACATGGTTCCTTGCAGCATATGGCACACAACTAAGACACCATCAATCACAAGTAAAAAACCTGCTTCATACATGAGGCAGTAGATTTGCAATTGCATTAGTAACAGGAATGTATGACCACACCCTTGACAGCAGTAAGTGTGACATCAGCTATCTCTGCAAGGAGCATGTGTGACAAGAAGTCCATGAAAGCTGCAAATGGATAGCACAGGAGCCCCAAGTATGACAAGCATTGCTCACAAGACATGCCCTGTGCATGCCATCCCAGGTTATAGGTTCTGTCACAGGCATTTATTCAGTCTCTCCCCACCCATCTCTAGGTGGCCCTGTAACAGGACTATTTGTACCCTGATAATCCATCATCTACACACACCCAGACTCACATTCTGACTCAAGTGTGCTTCCCTCTTTAGTATGGCATGCCATAGTCCTAGTTCTTCTGACTGCATGGACTGCTGGTCCCAAAATGCGCTGCCTAGTAGTCTATAGGATCTGTAATCACCTGTCCATTGCTTCCCAGGTGAAAGGTACTGTTGGTCCTTTGAACTGGATTCACACCTACAAGACTTCTGAGAGACTCAAGCTGAACACACCTGTGAGCACTTCCATGCAGACCAGCCATTTGAACCTGCACTGCCATTGCTGCTGCCTCGAACTGCTTACAAGCACCCATTTTCTGAATATCCTTGTTGTGCATTGCCGATTAAACCACTCGTGTAACACAGCCCTTGGGTTATTGTGTAACGTTGCAGCCAACAGCACAAATCCAGTTTTAATTTTCCACAGTGTTGTTCAGGCTTTTCCCAGGCTGAGTCTGCTCACTGTACATTTGCCTTGTTCATGTTAGTTTCTGACAGAGCGTGCATCCTGTTAGCCTGATTGTTACCTGTCTTTGTGTTACCATAGAGGTTCCCTGTGGCTACATTTCTCTCATAGTTGCTTTCCATGCCCTCATTGTGTCTGGTAGGTCTACGATGAATCCACAAATATATTGTATAGTGTAATCAGTTTACATATGGTATCAAGGTCTGGTACCTGTATTCAAATAGCCTAATACCGGCACTATCCCTTGCCTGTGTTTCATGTATTCATGAGAGACAAACAGTGACAGTGTACTATGGCTTTATGCATGGATTGGGAATGGTGCATCCAGCACAAAAAACAATGTTTGCTAATGTGCATGAATGGACAAAACATGTTTGTGCCATCACGGTCCACACACAGATTCACATTGGCTGTAACCCACTGATGGTGGTTGCGTGGTGACTAGGTGTGAGATTAATCAGCACAGAGGCACTGATGTTCCCTGTTGCAGTGGGAATTTTCAATACCACCCTGTGTACAAATGTTGTGATGAAAGCTGTCGGGCTCTATTTACTGATCCATTATGTTTGTGAGCACACCAAGGTTGCCCTGTTGTCAGCCTCATAAAACCTCTGCAATGCCATAGCTCAAATATCCCCATGTGTGTTGTTGATTCCCCTTTGGCTTTCGGTCAATTTTGCTTTGAAGGATACTCTGTTAATGCAGGGAATGGATCCACAGACTCATGATTAGAAATTCACGTAACAGTGGCAACATGGAGGACAATAATGACACAGGGTACACATAGCCATACAATTGAACTGGACACCCTTGTGCAATTAACCACTGAAAATTTGTGAACACGTGCAGCTTGGTCTGCTGGTCCTCCACTGCCACAAGAGAAACACAGGTCATATATAGGACTCAAACTGTGGAGTGATATTACATTTTTGGATTGTTTTCCGACTCTGTGCCACAAACACTGTACCTACATAGCATTGTCAAATGACTGACTCATGGATAGTATACAAACAAGTTATCCAAGATGTGGTATCCAACATTCCTGTACATGGCTTGGCTTACTCACTGCAATTATCAACCGTCCTCTATCTATCCTGTGCATAGTTTGTCATGGGAAATGTATTGTCCCAAAAGTCAGTGCATTTCACACTGCATTTGATGCTACATGTATGACAAATGCATATCCTGACTCATATCTACACTGAATAGTTTCTGATGGTTATCCACATTTACAACATATGCATAAAAGCACGTCTTGTGACGTTTACACAGAGGCCCAACAAATATTGAAATAGCCAATTCACAGACATTGACACACAGGCAATGAGTTAATTTATTAAGTTGCGTAGCCTTGCTATCCTCTATTGATGAACAATCGCCTCAAACTGGGTAATACTAATTTGTATTAAAAAAGTTTGGGTATCTATTGCGTCAGTGACGAGTGCTCATCCGGTACAACAACATGAGTATCATGGTCCACAGTAGTTTGGTCTGCCACGTGCCCAAATACTGGAATACACAATGCAGGTGCAAACAGCCTACCTCTGTACAGTTACAGCTGTCATGTACTTTAAAAATGTGAGAAATTACACAAACACAGTAAAAGACATATATTTTGCCGCAAACGCATAAAAAAAGATGCATATGCGTCAAAAATCGCCACATATGCGTTGAAAACTGATGCTCGCAGCCATTATACATCCATTGGCCCGAGTGGTAATTCCTACACTGTACCCCATGAAATTAGTTACCAATGCAAAATATTTTGAACTATGAATGTGGGATAATTTTTAAGCATTTGCCTAAAAAAAAATTGCTGCAGAGACTGCAAGCATCATAAAATTTTGACGCATCATAATAAAAATGCAGCGCATTTGAGGCAGGAAGTTATGTAATAGGATATCCTGTTTACAGAAATGATACAGTGGGTGTACTTTCACTTTCACTTTGCAGTCTGTGATTTTTCTAGACTGTGTGGCTGTGCTGAGAGTTTTGTCTGTCCAATTTGTGCTTTTGTCTCCTGTGTGTCATCCTATTTGTCATCTGTTTTATTTGTAATTGTCTCGGTTGTTCATTTTAAGTGTGTATTTGTCTTATTTGGTGTCTAATTTTGTCTTTGTACTGTTGGGAGTCTGTAGTGGGTATTGTTAGTTTGGGGATAGTTGGGCTGTTTGTGGGTTACTTTACTTTCATTTTCTTCCCTCCTTTCCCTTTATTTTCCTCTGTAACCTTTATTAGCACTATTATTACTGTCATGTTGGGTAGGCCACGTCCGGGGAGAATGGGTGAGGAGGAGCTGGGGGCATTCATTTGGCTGGTGTGCCACTTCCTCCCCATGATGATTGAAGCAGGTGGCAGGGTGATACAGGGGTATCACACAGAGGCGAGGAGGCTCAGGTAGTCCAAGGTGCATTTTCAACACACCGCACAATGACCACCAACTGAAGCACTGCTGGGCTGACCTTGTTGCCACAGAGCAATACCTGCTGGACCACCTGGGTGTTGTGATTGGTGGCCCTGTTGGTGAGTACAATTCAGAGTCATGGGCACATTTAAATGCTCTGTAGTGACAGTAGCAGATATGTTGATATGCTGCAGGCAATGTTTTTGGACATGTGGAATGCAAGTTAAACATGCAGTGGCCCTGAGTTATACAATAATTGCTACACATTACCGTCATTTGTTGATGCAACAGCTGCACAAACTTACAAAACACAACTTGATCTTGTAAATTAGTGCTGCTTTCACATCAATAGATGATGGTAATGCGGCTCAAACATATGTTTTATGCATGGTTTGTGAATGTACCAAGAAAAAGATGTATTTCACAAGCTAAATCAAGGAATTAATGTGGTCCCCAATTATTTTGAATACATGTCTGAACTGTATTCTGGGCCATACGTACAAAGTTCTTCCTAACCTCAGGTAATATCTTGGGCTGATAGTTTGACTTGGTTTGTGCCGCAATTAAATTAGGAATGGATGCCAAAGTAATGCAAGGGTTCATAGCTAAATGTTTGGTGCTACTTTCCATAGCTGTAGTGTAGAACATGAAGCAAATGCTACAAATTGAGGAATAACAAATATCCCTGTTCATTGTTCCTGTGTGTTTTAAATTGGCCTTGGGCACAATAGCTGGAACTGAGCTGATGCATTTGCCATCTGTGTTACTTTATAGCCATGCACTTCTCATAAGTTTTTGGGTCATCATGGGATACCTGAAGTTTGGGAATGCCTGGTCACAATGTATTACTTGCATGATGTCCCCAAATACTTTGCTACTTTACGTTTGGTACACCCCTGCTGATCTAGTGCAGCATATGTACAATAGCTAACTTCCCAGTATGAAGGCTATCATAGACATGGGTGTATGCTAAGATCAGAAGACCAGCATTCCTGTGACTGCTGCCATTCCCAAGGTTCATACAAATTCAAATCTACATCATCATGATTGACACATTAGGACATTTGCTAGACCATGTTTCAATAATGGGACAGTGTCAGTTTGCTGTATACACGCTGATCTCCCAACTTGGCTAATGTAAGATGATGAATGTGGCTAACTGTGAATTCCAATACCCAATATGGGTACATACGGCAATGAGTGACACATTTCAGGTGCAATGACTACACCTGTGCCCATGCATTCTGTCATGGATGACCAAAATATACACTGCCAGCATATATTTCTTTGTTGTATTAATTTCGATAAATGGTCAATCCATGTTAAGCGTCAGATTGTCATCAAGTAATGCACAGGATCCCTGCCATTATGGTGTCATAGGGGGCATATGTGGCTCAGGGTACACTGTAAATGCAGCATATGTAACCTACACACAATACAGGCCCACATGTAAGGGACCATAGAAAGCATAATAAATCATGAGCTTTACTCAACAACATGAGCATCACACAGTAACTGATTGTCCCTTGATGCACATATCACAATACCTGAGTGACTGGTATTGCAGTGGACCAGGAATGTGGCTTTGCATGTCTCTCATAACAACAAATGATGAAAAGGAGTACACTCTATAAATGAGTCTGCAACCAATTGAGGAATCATGTTTGTCACCACATGATAGTTAGGGCCACTGCATGTGTGCATATGTGTGTGTATCACTCACTGGAGTGACAGGGTCTATACATGTTTGCAGTGGTATGTATGTTGGAGTATCATCATGCCTGAGGGGCTGGACTTTCAGATATATTGTCACACACAGTAATTTTACTTTAAAGTGTTGTACAGTGCACAGACATTGAGCACATTTCACCCTTCCATGCTCTACAGGTAGACCTGCACCTTACACAATTAGAGAAGATTTGCGGACCCAGACACATCCAGTAAGTGTTGATATTTCAGTTCTGTATTGTGTTTGCAGCTGTTGTGCGATTGACTCCTTTGTGTTGGACACATAGCAAGGTATGATGTGCTGGCACATGATCTGATATGTAACTTGACTGGAGTTTGGCAAATTTTTCCATTTTTGAGTTGGACAATCAGTGGCGTAGAGTCATATTTTGGGACTGTAGTGCAGCCCTGTAGGCATGGCCGTGTGAATAGGGTGACATTTGTTGTTACATTTCTTGCAATGAAAAATTTGGAGAGGGCCATTTTCATGATTTAGTCAGCAAGTCATACCCTGAATCATAGAGAATAGGGATGCCAAAGTATTACCCACAGACTTGACCCTCCCTGTTCACTAATGAACATGTTAGACTGTATGTTTGACTTCCTAGCAGCATCTAGCTCCACATGTTGTGCTACGTTTATGTGGCACTTGAGTACCATGTCATAGGTGTCCATGCAGCTCATGCACAGATGGGTGCTTGCATCTATGTGCTTGTTGTAGGACAGGTACTGGTGGTATCAAATGATGTTGACAATTGTCTGCAATTACAAACATAAATGTGGATGGGATTGTCCAATGTTTGAGTCTATCCTAGTTGGACACCCTCCTTACCTGTGGTGGACTGACTAAACCCATGTACAGCTGCCCAAAGCTTCCTGGCTGTCCTTGATATTTGAATGTATGTGTTGCTTGTCAATCTCCCCCTAGGCACAGGCTTAGGGTTATGAAATATATGTACCTAGGTGTGAGCATCCAAGCGTAGTACACAGACATGTAATTCTGTAGTTCATTTGTTTCAACCTAGGATACCCACTCTTGATTAGCAACTGCATACCATCCTGGAAATTCCATTTACAAATACACATCTTGTGGCCCTTGATTGTCATCCAGAAAATAGTCATTAGTTGGCCTGTCACATGTGGAAGACTTGCAGCATTTGTAATGTGACTAATGGCAGAACAATGACACTTAGAGCAATTAAGTATGTACGCATCTTTTTGAGCATTGCTGTGCTGTTAGATAGGACATGTGTAGGCTGCATTGGCATGTACTTCCTCAGGGAGAATATGTGCTCTGTACGGTGATATGGCCTGTTTCAGCTACATTAGATGTATTTTTTGATTATCATCAGTAGCTGTATCACACAATGATGTAACTAATGTTTGGCTTTATCTTTTTTAACAGCAGCCAATATGGATGCCAACCACATCCGCGAATTTCAGAGGAGGGTGATGCGTTACCGCCACATTCTGGATGTAGAGTCTGGGTTCCGCCACATGGCACGACGTTATCGCCATGAGAGAGTCTAAGGGGTGTGGAGGGCATTTGCCCAAGGGGGCCCATCTGTGTCCACAACAGCCGCTACCAACAGCACCACCACCACGACCCAAGTGGCAGTAAGGATGACAGCCACCACTGCAGGTCCATCAACATCCGCCGCTCCTGGACCACTGACAGTAGCCCCTGCACCTCCCCCTCCAAGCATGGCACCAGCAACTACACAACCCTCCACAACTGGAACACAGACCACCCCTGCTGAAGTCATTGACAATGTGGAATTTCGTTCAATGAAATGTGACACGCAACTGATGTTGCACAGACTCGACAGGCTACAGCAGGAGGTGTCCCAGATCAACAAGAGGGTGTGTGGGATTAAGAAGACCCTGTGGAGGGCAAACTTGTGACTTGGAGACCCTCAGCCATGATTCTCTCTCCTCCCTCCTCTTTCCTGGTTCTTATATTTAGTGGGTTTAGGGGGCTTAGTTTTAGGTTAGAATCGGCTGTTAGTTTAGTTCTTATTAGTGAATTGGGTTGGAGGGTATGATATTTTTACATGTGTTTTTTTTGATGGGTGGGTGGGTGGGTGATGATGTTGGGGTTTTTGTGTATTACTAAAAACAAGTATTAGATAGTATGTGTTTAGGTTAGTATATGTTGTCTTCCATGTGTCCTGTCATATAATGGGGTGGGGGGTTGATGTTTAGAGTGTTTAGTTAAATGTGATAAGTAAGTTTAGCTTAGGGTAGTTAGGGCCAGTTGTGGGTAATGTGTAGTTAGCATGGGTTAGGTTAGTTAAGGTGTTTCCCCTAGTTTTAGCATCTTATTTTTACAGTTAAATAAATACGTAGGTACTCCTTCACAGTATGTGTCATATGCTTGGGGATCAGGGCCTTGGCATGGGTGAACAGTGTCAATTTAGTATTTGCATTTGGATTCCATCCTGCATCCAAATCCCAATTGAGCTGTCACATTGGCAGCTACACCAAAGCTACTTCGCTAGGAATCTGCCATCCATTGCACCCACCACTCAAGGTTACTATGGTTCCCAATGTGTATTTACATTTGGATGTATGTTTTCAATCTATCATACTTTGAGACCAGATTTGGTATTGAGGACACTGTGGTACATCTGCCTGCAGCCTGATGTTCATGTGAACCCTGAAAAGGTGAGTGATGGTATAATCTCATGTAGTATAGTATACATAACTCACACCTGTCATTTCTTACATTGTACTGGCAGGTTACTTATTTGTACGTACACTCGTACACATCCATTCCTGTTGTATGGTGTGTGTGATGAAAATTTTGAGTCAAATGTCACATACCTAAAGATTGTCTTTAAGAAAAATTTGAAGGCAATGATTTTCTGCTTAGACATCGCTTGCGGAAGACTTATTCTGTCCAACATAGCATTAAACTCTAATGTTTCTATTTACTTCAGATTTAACCCTCATGAAGGGCAGATGATGGTAAAATCCAGACCACAGTGCATAGTTATCAGCTCACAATCTTTCAGGGTAGTTGTATTGACATTCTATGGGCATTGACGTGAGGCAAACATCACTAATCTCCCTTACGGTTGATGTGTCACATTACACAGAGACAAAGTGGTTGTGTAAGTGCTATTTATTTTAAAGTGCTGTAGTGCTATATTTACATAGTCCAGGATTGTGAGTCCATTAGTCTGACGCCTTCTATTGTAATACTACACAAGTGCAAAAGGACATGTCATTGGACATGCTGGGGTGAAGTGTCATACAGTGCAGAGGGACATGAATTGTCAATGAGGTAGTGAGAGACAATCACAGAGCATAGTGTCAAGGTTAACAGTGGGCTGGAGAACAGTGCTTGTGAGCAGCTTTGCAAGACTGTCATGTTCCAAAACACAGGACCTTGGTTATAAGTGCCCATGTGGCAGGGACTAGTGCTACTGGGTACTCTTACGGGTAAAGGTGATCTGTTCCACGTCTTCATTTTCTGATGTGTGTGTCGTCTCTTCTGCCCTTGGTGGTGGTGGGTTTGAAGGGGCAACACACACTTCAGTGTTTGAAGATGTGGATCCCGGTAGCTGCCAATTGTGGGGCTATTAAGGGCAGTACTGCAGCAAGGAGGAGCTGCTGGTTCTTGAGGATAGCAGCTACATCACTGTGGTAGGCAGCTAGGTCGGCCCTGAGGGGGTCAATATTGCATTTGTGCACGTGTTGAAAGGTTTGTTGTTGGAGTTGTTCTGTCAACTCCCTTACTGCTGTGCTGATTTCCTTCACACTTTGTTGAAGTTCTTGCAAAATTGATGTTCGCCCTTGCATGGCTGCTGCCTGTTCTGCGGATGACTTCATGCACGAACGCACCCCCTCTAAGGTGGCTGCTATATTTTGCATCCCCACCCGTACCTCCTTAGCCAGCTCCCGCTGTACTCCAACTACAGTCCTCTCAAAGCTGGTGCCAGTGTTGTCAGAGTCCTCAGCTGGGTTGGAGCTGGCAAGTGGTACAATTGGGGTGGTTCCTCTGTGATGGCTGCTACTTCTGCGCTCCTCCTTGCGGCTGCAGGTGGGGTCTGGAGGGTTCCAAGGACATCTAGGAGAGACTGCTGCCTGATGTTTGTCAGCTCGTCATCCATGTCATCAGGGAAGTCCAGGACAGGCATTTCCCCAGGAGAGCCATCGTCCTCTGCAATGAGACATAGTACAATTAGTGTGTCTGTGTTGTGGCATTTGTAACGTGACGTGCCTGACTTCCTATTAGTTGCACATTGTGATCTTGGTTCCTGTTCATTGTTCCTGTCTTCAATATTAGCATTCTCCAGGGCCAATGCCCCACCTTCATGTCAAATGTAGTGTGGGCAGTTTGGGGAATTGTCTGCATCACATCCTCTAGGTGTTGGTTCTGCCCAAATTGTATGTTGCCTCCTTATTGTACAACTCATCCCTCTGTCTACTTCCATTCTCGTGTTGTGGCCTTGCACTGGCTGTGGGTGTTCTGATGGCACTTGCACCACACTTCACAATCTGGAACTGCCCCTGTCTCTGATATTTCAAATCCAGCTATATGTTGCTGAGACCTTGTATATACTATGTATAGCATTGGCATGGCACAATACAGATGTCAGCATTGGTAGTGTGTAATGTTGATGATGGGGAATGTGTGCTACATTGGATTGCACTGATGGTCCTAGCAGTGTTCCATTTCCTCTTCTGACTGTGCGGGTGTTTTTCACTAGCCGGAAACATATGTCCTCCCCCTCAATGCTGTTGTCTGAGCAGTATGACAGTTGGAATGTTGCATGGTGTCATTGCAGCTATTGTGACCCAGGCACAGAGTGGACCCTGACATGTGCAGCATGGGTATGACATTACTGCTGTGTACCTCATAATGTTCATGACAATGGCTGATGTTTGTAGCGACTATGGACATTCACATTTGACAGGATTAGCACATTTTTATTGACTACAGGGGATTGATAACATCGTCATCTTGAACCCTCTAATTTGGGTGTGTTTGATCCATGGGCACGTAGCTGCCATTAGCTACTTGACCTGCACACACAGCAGAGGTGGTAGTGGCAACTGTTGTCAATGTTAAATTCCACTTGCGGATATGGCCTGAGACTGTTAATTGAGCCCCAGTTCATGTAGCAAGAATACCAGCTGTTGTGTGACAGCAGGCCAGTTTTACGTTGTACCCTACCCTCCTGGACTGGGTTTACCTTTCCAACATCCTTGGCATGGCAGCATACCCCAATGCAAAGGTTGTTGGAGTAGTGTTGTACTGTGCCCCAGGTTTGCCCTGCACAGCCCATGTCCTGTGCCATGCCCCTTTGCCCTTTCCACTCCCCGATTATCATGACTTACATGCATTGTGTAGTAGGTATGACCCCCCCTGCTTACAGTTAACATTTAGGCATTTTAGTTCCCCATGCCACCTACACTGCATCTGTTTTGTCTCCTGGTAGTCTGCGCTGTCCTGTCCTTGAATCCCTGTGACTATTTCCTCTGGGATGACGGCTGCCACCATCTCCTCCATGTGGTCCAGGGCCTCCTGCGGTGCTGGACTCCCACAGGCAGGCTGCAGGGCTGCCTTAATGTTTCTGGCCATCTTTTCCTTGGCCCTGCGCTTGCAGTCATGCCAGCGTTTCTTGCACTCGATGAATGTTCTCCGTACTTCTGCCACATTGTTTATCTTGTCAACAATTTGTTGCCAAATTGCCTTTCTCCTACTAATTGTCAATTTAGAGGTGACAAAAAGTTGATGCTCGTGCTCCGTCACCTCTTTCACCAGTATTTTCTGCTCCTTTGCACTGAACCGACACTTCCGTTTCTTCTTCTCCCTCTCCTGGGTCTTGTGTGGGTCCTCCTGGCTGGTTCCTGGTCGGTTGTCATCTTCCTGGGGTCTCTCAAAGCTTCTGGGATCCATTTTGGCTATCCTTTGCACATTTTGCTGTGTTTGCGCTGCTTTTTGACGCAATTGAGGCAAAAAAAAGGCACGTATCCGGTTTACGACGTTGTAAACTGTATCAAAGTCATTTTTGCTGCGTTAACGTTGTTTTTCTTTACGACGTGGTGCATTGGTTTGAGTAAAAAAAAATGACTCGCACCAGTGGTTTGCGCCACTGAGCGTCAAAGTATAAATTTGATGCCCAAACGGCGCAAAGAAATTACGTTAGCCGGCGTTAACATTTTTGACGCAAAACTGCGTCGGCTCAGTTTTGCGTCAGAAAGTATAAATAGGGGCCTTGATGTTTTCTGAACTTTGATGCTGAATTCTGATGCCTTGCTAATCGACTGATGTCCTGATGACAAAGACTATCTTATGTTGCCGATACAATTGAGGCGAGGAGTAACTTGTATCTATGTGTCTGTTTTGCATATTTGCTATTTTTTTCTAGGTACCAACCACACTGTTTTGATAGAGCCATAGTTTGATGGTTTTTCAAATTTGTGTTACTAAATTGTTTTGCATGAAGCACAACATGCTGATGCTAATCTGGTGTTAGTTAAGGATCCTCACTAATGAAATTCTGCTAAAAGGGAATAATCCTTGATGAATTTCCTAGAATGTGTCATAGTTTAAGTTTTGATTAGGTTGCATTTGTTCCGCTGCTTTGGACAGCCAGTATTGTTTCTGTATGCGTTTCTTTTGATTTTGAGATTGATCTACATGACTTTAGCATTGTTAATATAAGGAAATAAATATTTTAACTTTTACTAAAAGGTGTGGTTATTCATGACAGAAAGGTCATGGTGCGTGACAATTACTGACTTTATTGATTATTAACCCCTTCGCAGCCCTGCCTTTTCCCCTTCAGGTGCCAAGCCTTTTTTGGGCTATTTGAGGCAGTCCGCGCTTAGTCCCTCATAACTTTTTGTCCACATAAGCTACCCATGCCAAATTTGCGTCTTTTTTTCCAACATCCTAGGGATTCTAGTTTGAGAGTTCCCCTGAAAGAGACCAAGAAATTAGCAAAAATACAGCAAAAAAGTCAGGTTTTTTTTAAAAAGGGAAAAAGGGGCTGCAGAAGAAGGCTTGTGTTTTTTCCCTGAAAATGGCATCAACAAAAGGTTTGTGGTGTTAAAATCACCATCTTCCCAGGTTTCAGGAACAGGCAGACTTGAATCAGAAAACCCAATTTTTCAACACAATTTTGGCATTTCACTAGGACATACCCCATTTTTTATATTTTTCAGCCTCCTTCCAGTTAGTGACAGAAATGGGAATTAAACCCTTGCTGGATCCCAGAAAGCTAAACATTTCTTAAAAGTAGACACAATTCTGAATTCAGCAAGGGGTATTTTGTGTAGATCCTACAAGGGTTTCCTACAGAAAATAACAGCTGAAATGAAAAAATATTGAAACTGAGGTGAAAAAAACAGCAATTTCTCTCCACGTTTTACTCTGTAACTTTTCCCTGCAATGTTAGATTTTTTAAATCAATATACCGTTACGTCTGCTGGACTCTTCTGGTTGCAGGGATATATAGGGCTTGTCAGCTCATGAAGAACCCTAGGTACCCAGAGCCAATAAATGAGCTGTACCTTGCATTGGGTTTTCATTCAATACAGGGTATACAGCAATTCATTTGCTGAACTATAGAGTGAAAAATAGGTATCAAGAAAACCTTTGTATTTCCAAAATGGGCACAAGACAAGGTGTTGAGAAGCAGTGGTTATTTGCACATCTCTGAATACCAGGGTGCCCATACTAGCATGTGAATTACAGGGCATTTCTCAAATAGATGTCTTTTTTACACACTGTCTTACATTTGGAAGGAACAAATGTAGCGAACGACAAGGGGCAATAACACTTGTTTTGCTATTCTGTGTTCCCCCAAGTCTCCCCATAAAAATTGTACCTCACTTGCATGGGTAGGCCTAATGCTCGCGACAGGAAACGCAACATGGACACATCACATTTTTACATTGAAATCTGACGTGTTTTTTGAAAAGTGCCTAGCTGTAGATTTTGGCCTCTAGCTCACCCGGCACCTAGGGAAACCTACCAAACCTGCAAATTTTTCAAAACTAGACACCTAGGGGAATCCAAGATGGGGTGACTTGTGGGGCTCTCACCAGGTTCTGTCACCAGAATCCTTTGCAAACCTCAAAATGTGGCCAAAAAAACACTTTTTCCTCTCATTTCGGTGACAGAAAGTTCTGGAATCTGAGAGGAGCCACACATTTCCTTCCACCCAGCATTCCCCCAGGTCTCCCAATAAAAATGATACCTCACTTGTGTGGGTAGGTCTAGTGCCCGCAACAGGAAATGCCCCAAAACACAATGTGGACACGTCACATTTTCCCAAAGAAAACAGCAGTTTTTTGCAAAGTGCCTAGCTGTGGATTTTGGCCTCTAGCTTAGTCAGCACCTAGGGAAACCTACCAAACCTGTGCATTTTTTTAAACTAAGCACCTTGGGGAATCCAAGATGGGGTGACTTGGGGCGCTCTCACCAGGTTCTGTTACCCAGAATCATTTGCAAACCTCAAACTTTGGCTAAAAAACACTTTTTCCTCACATTTTGGTGACAGAAAGTTCTGGAATCTGAGAGGAGCCACACATTTCCTTCCACGCAGCGTTCCCCCAAGTCTCTCGATAAATATGATACCTCACTTGTGTGGGTAGGCCTACTGCCCACGACAGAAAATGCCCAAAAACACAACGTGAACACATCAAAATCATCAAAAACAAAACAAACTGTTTTTTGTGGGGGGGGGGGGGGGCACCTGTATTTTTGGTCCTGGGCTCATTAGCCATATAGGGAAACCTACCAAACTCAAACATTTCTGAAACCTAGACACCAGAGGGGGACCAGGTAGGTGTGACTTGCGTTGATCCGCCAGTGTTTTCTTACCCAGAATCCACTGCAAACGTCAACATTTGGCTAAAAAAACACTTTTTCTTCACATTTCGGTGACAGAAAGTTCTGGAACGTGAGAGGAGCCACAAATTTCCTTCCATCCAGCACTCCCCCAAGTCTCCCGATACAAAAATGATACCTCACTTGTGTGAGGGCCGAGGTGCCTGCAATAGAAAAAGGCCAAAAACCTGTAGAGATTGAGGGGATACCACAGCGAGTTGATAAGCACATATTTTTCTTTTATACATCTTTAGGCTGACTCTGCTTTGGGGACCCACACAAGTGAGGTATCATTTTACTTGGCAGTCTGAGGGGAACGCTGGGGAGTAGGAATTTTGTGCTGGCGCAGTGATCCTACAAAGAACAGTCAGGAAAATATGCTTTTTTAAGCAAATTTTGAGGTTTGCACAGGAGTCTGGGTAAGAAAATGTTGGGGGAGCCACGCAAGCCACACCTCCCTGGACTTCATGGGGTGTCTAGTTTAAAAAAATGTCTGGGATTGGTAGGTTTCCCTAGATGAAGGCCGCACCCGGGACCAAAAACATAGGTGCCCCCTCCCCCCAAACACAGGTAGTTATGTAATATATCATTTTGATGTGTCCACATACTTCTGTGATGTTCCAAACACTAAAATTATGAAAAGAAACACACTTAGGTTATGTTAAAAAGACCCCTCACACACCAACCAAGTTGGTGGCATGCTTCATCATCAGGGTCCTACCTGAGACACCTAGCATGTCACAGGTGTGCTGCGATGCCTGATTACAGCGGAGCAGGTTTTGTCATTTTTACCACACATACTGGTTGGATTTGGGACGAGGGTGAGTGATGGTACAGTGGATCAAATTTTATTTACAAGACATTTCACAAAAATGAAATGCACTGTTAATAACTGAAAGGCCAAAAAACTGAACCAATGACTCACAGCTCGTGAGCTGTAAAGCCGTGTCAAGGCACCAACCGTTTTACAGTCCATTCACACACCTTTCATACATGACATGAACAAGACCATTCACGCCGCCAGCCACGGGCCCAGCACATTACAACACTCGCATCGACAGACAGCGCCACTCAAGGGCCAATCAATTACATATGCCCACATGCCTGATACAGCAATCACACTAGCTGATGGGAGTGTGTGGACTGACGTTTGTCTGGCACCGCCAGCCAAGCGCCACTCCACACACACCGCCAGTCAAGCGCCACTCCACGCACACCACCAGCCAAGCATCACCCCGCGCACACTGCCAGCCAAGCGCCACCCCACGCACACCGCCAGCCAAGCGCCACCCCACGCACACTGCCAGCCAAGAGCCACCCCATGCACACTGCCAGCCAAGTGCCACCCCACGCACACCATCATCACTTTTTTTTGTTTATAAACAACAAAGAAACCACTAACTAATTATAAAATAAGTACAACACTACAAACACAAAAGCTCTAACTGAAAACATGACAGAAATGTGGAACTGAACATCTGAAAATATAAAACAGGCAGTTTACGCTCACGGTATTTCCCCAAATTGTTTTTGGGTGAGGTAACTCCTGAAACAGCTGGCCACACACAGCCCATGCTTTGAAGGGCAATCAGGGCAGTACATCTGGCTCTCCCGTCGGATACCTCTTTGGGCACACACTCTACATTTCTTAGTGGGCAAATCGTATTTGACAGTGGGAGGAATGTGATCAAGAAAGTGGTGATCTTTCAATCTAGCCACATCCTCCACCACTGCTACTCTAGGAACTCTTGCCTGTTCCATCACAATAAGGCTCACTGACTTCTGAACAAATTTCATACTTGACTCAGGGGAACAATCCTGAACACAATCAAAGCATTAAAAGTTGCCAAACTAAACAAATGGATGGGCAACTTTTGATACCACAAGTAAGACTTACGAAGAGCAGTGTAAGGTTCCAACCTCTGATCTACTCCATCAACACCACCCATGTGCTTATTTTAGTCCAAAATGCACACAAGTTTGTGCACTTTGGCAACCTTACCCCAAACAGTCACAGGGAAAGGAGTCTCATCATGGATGGTAGTTAGCATGTACACATCTCTCCTGTCTGAAAATGTCAGAGCTAGCAGCTCATCATTCCGTAAGGCACTGCACTGTCCCCTCTCAAGTTTTTTACAGACAAGCTCCCTTGGATAGCCTTTCCGGTTAGAACAGATTGTGCCACAAGCAACAGTGTCCACTATGAACAATTCCTTGAACAACTGCACTCCAGTGTACAAATGGTGACCTTTGTTAAACAGTCGTCTACCGAAGTCCTGCACAATTTTCTCACTAACTCCAAAAGTGGGTGGACAACCAGGGGGTTCAATACTGGAATCCCTGCCAGTACAGACCCGGAATTTAAACACATGTCCTGTACTACTTTCAGACAGCATACACATTTTAATTCCATACCATGCCCTCTTGCTATGAATGTATTGCTTAAAAACCAAACACCCCTTGAACAGGACCAAAGACTCGTCCACACTTATCTTTTTGCCTGGAACATACACCTCTGAAAACTGATCTACAAAATGATCAAGGACAGGCCTAATCTTAAAAAGATGGTCACAATCAGGGTGATCTCATGGCAAGGCTAAAGCATTGTCCACAAAATGCTGCATATAAAGAAGAAGCAAATAGCGATTACGAGTCATAGTTGCAGGAAATATAGCCGTTGCCATCAAGGGACTAGTAGACCAATAAGAAGCCAGTGATGGCTTCCTTATCAACCCCATCAAAAAATTCAAACCTAAAAACGTTTTCATCTCTTCCAGATTTGTGGGAACCCACTGAGTAGCTCTAGACTGAGGCCTAAGTTTGGCAGCGTTGTCCCTCAAATATTGCTCTGCATACAAATTATTCTACTCAACAATCTCTTCCAAAAATACATCGTCCATAAACAAGTGAAAGAAATTGACAGGCAAAAAGTTTTCCGTATTGACTCTACACCCTGGGAGACCAGTAAATGCAGGTAACTGTGGCTGCTCCATGTTTGAGGTAATCCAGGTGTCAGGTCTTCTAATGGGAAACCCTTCAGCCCCAGGCTGCTGCACTCTTGGCACATCAATGTCCTCCTCTAAAACAAGCCCTGCATCTGCACTGAGAGTGGCTTCCTTATCAGAAGAATTCTCTCGGACAGAAAACTCACTGCCAGAAATTCTCAATTCCTCCTCTGCCTCAGATGCAGCGTCAGTCTCATAATCATGGTCAGAAGATGACTCAAAAAGCATGCCAACAACCTGCTGAGCGGTCACTCTGCGGCAAGCCATGATCCTTTCTAACAACAAATGAATTGCCAACAACAACCAGCACTGCCTAAAATAAGTAATAAACTAAGTGTAGCTTTATCACAAAGTGTTATGTACTAAAAAAACTATACCACTCACTTGCCTGAAAAAACTAGTCTGCACAGACACAGCAATCACCAATTATATCCCACTAAAAAGAAAAAAGAAAAAAGAAAATTAGACATATGACAACACAAATATCATTGTGCACAAATCTAAGGACAATTTCACACACTGTCCTGCATTTAGTACACCACCTAGAAACATGTCATTCATGCATGTCAACAATACTCCTTTGGAGTAAATTGCTTTTACTTACCTAAAACATGCAAGTATGCAAACTGCAGGACAACTACTGCCAAAACCACAAGGATCCACAGCAAAGGAAGCAAAAGCTTTGAACTATAACAAAAAGAAGAAATAAACTGTTATAATCACAAATACAAATACAAATACTACGCCAGTTGACAAAAACCCTGCCACCAAGAACTTATAAATTGTCCCTTACGCCTAAGTGGCTTCTGCCCCCCCTTGGGGGCAGATGGGCCTAAACAAAATAGGCCCATCTGCCTCCAAGGGGGGCAGAAATGGCCAACAGATCTGTACCCCGTTTGGGGGGCTGATCCTTGCCAAATGGGGCAAAAGAGGGCGCCCCCAGCACAAAAAAACTAAGAGGAACAAAAAAAAAATCCCTCACATCTTGGTGGCTTCTGCCCCCCTTGAGGGCAGATAGGCCTAAAAAAAATAGGCCGATATGCCCCAAAGGGGAGCAGTAATGGCCATCAGTAATGTGCCCCCCTTTGGGGGGTGACCCTTGCCAAAAGGCCACCCCCCCACACAAAACACACACACATGATCCCTGGTGCCTAAGTGGATTATGAGCCTAAAATAAATAGGATGCTGCCAACAGCTCTGTGCCCTCAAGGGGGGTGACCCTTGTCAAAGGGGGTGCCCTCAGCACAAAAAAACAAAGGGGAACAAAAAACAAAATCCCTAATATCTTGGTGGCTTCTGCCTCCCTTGGGGGCAGATGGGCCTAAAAAAAATAGGCCGCTCTGCCCCCAAGGGGGGCAGAAATGGCCAACAGCTCTGTGCCCCCAAGGGGGGTGACCCTTGTCAAAGGGGACACATCCAGCGCAAAAAAACAAGGGAAAAAAAAAATCCCTAGCGTATTGGTGGTTTCTGCCCTCCTTGGGGGCAGTGAGCCTAAAAGAAATAGGCCCATTTTCCCCCAAAGGGGGGCAGAAATGGCCAACACTAATTCCCCCCCCTTTAGGGGGGCGAACCTTGCCCAAGGGGTGCCCCCAAGACACAAAACACACACACACAACACACAATCTCTGGGGCCTAGTGGGTTTCGACCCCACCGGAGGTGAGATCAGCCAAAAACATGGTTGATCCAGCCCGAGGGGGGGGGGGCCTAAACATATAAAAAAGAATTGCCCCCAGGGCAGCGACCCTTGCCTAAGGGGTCGCTGCCCAAAAACGTAATAAAAATTAAATCCCTGGTTCCTAGTGGGTTTCGACTCCCCCGGTGGCAGATCGACCGAAAAAACAGCTGATCTGCCCCCAGGGGGGGTCGAAACACGGATTTTTCCTTGCCCCCAGGGGAGCGACCCTTGCCCAAGGGGTAGCTCCCCCCAAAAAACACACACGAAATCCCTGGTGCCTAGTGGTGGATTCCTTCTCCACGGTTGCGGGCCTCGCCCGCGATCATGGAGCAGGAATCCATTGAAAACAGGCACAGGGGGAAAGGAAAAACTCTCTACTTTCCCCCTGTGTCTGTTTCCCCCTAAAAATCCCTAAAAAGAGAAGGACTCACCTTTCAGAGGTCCTCTCTCTCCACGCGCTGGAAGCAAATGGCTTCCAGCGCATCCTCGGCAGCTTCTGATGACGTCGGCTCGCTGTGAGCGCGCTGATTTCATCAGATTGCCAATGGGGGGTCGGGGTGGAAGGGGAAGAGATTCCCCTTCCATCCCAGACTGGGGGGTGTGAGAGGGAGGCCACGGGGAGCGCTAGTGCTCCCCCGTGGGCCGGGTGCAGAACGAGCTGGTCTCGTCCCAGGCACCTGACAACCGTGTGCCTGGACGAGACCAGCTCATCCCGGGCATGGGAGGGGTTAATGTCATTGATTATTGTTGATTATTGATATTGCATATTGGTTATTGATTATTGATCTGCATACACTGTATTTATGGTGGGATCATCTTAATTGTGAGTCAAAAGGTTCATCGATCTATTTGCTTCCCCTTGTAAGTTTTCTTATTAAAGTCAGACACGCTAACAATCGCAACTAAGTTGCCTCTTTGTTTTGGTTTGAATATTTTATAGGCACTAGCTTGTGCACTTTACACCACAGTTTCGTAATGTTCCACTGGTGCTTGGTTATTGAGTTGCTCTGTAGTGAAATTCTGCAATGACCTTCTGGTGCATAAATCACATTTGCACTGACCATCATGTTTAAATAATTATTGTAAATGGTGGTCTTTGGGCCAAGATGCACATCACTGTTCAGTTTATCATTTATATAATCTGGCAAGCATGCTTCATCATGTGGTCCATATGGGTGTGTAACAGGGTGACCTCACTAAAGGTTATTGGCAGATACCACTAGACCCTCAGGCAAAAGAAAAAACGTCTTTTTACACCCCTTCAGGACTTTATCATTTTACTGTACTACCCTTTGGCTTACATGGAGCACCTGCTACCTTTCAACGGTTGATGGGTAGAATATTAGGACCCCACTCGGATTATGCTGCCGCATACTTAGATGACATAGGTGGTCATTCTGACCTCGGCGGTAAAAGGCGCTTACCGCCGGTCAGAATGCCACCATAACACCGCCGCGGCCGTGGTAAACCCCCACGGTCATTCTGACCCGCAACCTGCAAACCGCCAAAATCCCGACAACCACAAAAGTCCGCCACACCAAAGGTCAGCGAAAAAATGGCGATGACCAAACCTCCACCGTCACGGCAACAGAAAAACGCCCATACCATTCCGACCCACAAATCCACGCGGCGGTCTTTCAAACGCGGTATTCCATTGGCGGTACACACCGCCGCGGTCAAAATACACACACACATAGAAAACTCAGCCACATTGGTCAGTTTGAAACACGCACACCTGATACACATACTAACACCACTCCCACACACCCAACACAATATAAAACACACACCCACATCACCCACAAACCCCTACGACCCGAAATTATTGACGAAGGCTAGAGAGAGAGCACAGAATAGACAATCCCACGACACAGAGGCACACAACACCATCACCCACACAGATTCCACGCACCAAACACCACACACCACCACACGCACCACACTCATCACCACAAACGCCACCCCACACCTCATCCACACCACCCCATGGCACCCCAAAGACACCCCAGGTTCACTGACGCCGAACTGAGGGTCCTGGTGGAGGAAATAGTCCGTGTAGAGCCCCAGCTTTTCGGGGCACAGGTGCAGCACACCACAATTGCCAGGAAGATGGAGCTATGGCAAAGGATAGTGGACAGGGTCAACGCGGAGGGACAGCATCCACGCAATCGGGAGGACATCAGGAAGCGCTGGAACGACCTACGGGGGAAGGTGCGTTCCATGGTATCAAGGCACAACATTGCGGTGCAGAAGACTGGTGGCGGACCCCCACCTACTCCCCCCGATTTTACAGCATGGGAGGAGGAAGTCTTGCACATCCTGCATCCTGAGGGCCTCGCAGGAGTAGGCGGAGGAATGGACTCTGGTAAGTCAAAACTACACTACTGCTTCCCACCCCCACCCCACCTGCATGCCAAATCATACCCCCACCCTCACCCCCACCCCCATCACACCAACTCCTAGCAAAAGGCTCACCATCACAACCCACCCATCCCAACACCAAGCCCTGCATGCGACCACAAACCATGGACACCCATCACCAAAGCATGCCCACTGCACACACACATCACCCCCACAAGCCACCCTCACAAAAGCCCCCACAAGGGAATGCCTGCACTTGGGTACACGGACACCCACCCATCACACGAAATGCCACACACAGAAGCAATAACCATACCTTTATACCCCTGCAGGACCTGAACGCCACCACACCGCCACGGAGGGTCCAGAGAGGTCCATCCCACCCCCAGAAGAGGCCCCCAGCGATGACAGCAGCTCTGTCTCCCTGGACCCAGATGACCAGCCCGGCCCATCGGGGACCTCTGGACAGTCGGTTCCCCACATACAGCCACAGGCTACACCAGACCCAACCCCCTCTGGGAACACCAGCACAGCTCCCACCCAGCGGGCCCATGCCTCTGTCTCCAGGACACGTAAATCAGCGGTGTGTCCACCACTACAGGGCACCCAGGTTGACCCACCACCCCAACAACAACAGGGACCTGGGGGCAGTGGTAGTGGGCACACCGTCCAGGGGACAGAGGCCCAGGAACACAGGGGAACTGGGAGGGCTGCTGTGCGACAGGGGGGGGACAGGCCCAGGGAACCGACTCTCCAAGAGGCCCTCTCCTCCATCATGGGAGCTTACCACCACTCCCAGGAGACGATGGCGACGGTACTGGCCCGGTTCCAGGAGATCCAGGCACTGCAGGAGGAACGGTACATGGGGTTCTGAGAGGAGCTGAGGAGCATCGGTTCCGCAATGGGGACCATCGTCGTGGCCCTTACCCAGATAGTCACCACATTGCGGGACCATGTGGCACCTCAAAGGGCCCCTGTCACTAGCCCAGGCCAGGAACAGCCTACCACCTCCGCCGGCGCTAGTGGACAGGAGGCCCCCACACAACAACAGGCCACCAGAACCCCACCTCCTGCAGAAGAAGAACCACCCTGCAAGCGGAACCTGAGATCTCACAAGAAGACAGAGTAGGATTGCAAGACCCCCGCCAGCCTAAGATACCCCCTGATGTCATCCCACTGTCCCACATTGTCACCCTGTCCAACCTTTAACTGCCCCTGCTCCATCCTTCCACAGGCATATGGACAATGCACCTGTGCGACTGAGAACTGGACTCTGCCATGGACATTACTCCACCCCCACCCATCACCCTGGTACAATCATGTACCTATATGTAGCACTTAAAATAATCACTTATTGCACTTAAAATAACAGGAGTTTGCTTGTATTCTTAACAAATGTATTACACATAACAGTGCAATAATGTCCAGTTACTTTGTGATGACAACATACCAATTTCAATAAGCTTTAGTCCATGGGCAAACAAAGCTGAAGTCAGGCAGTTGGTCATACAGCTCTGAAAAGGGAAGGGAAAGTCACAAATCAGTTAACAGGAACTGGGGGGAAACACAGACAGTGGAGACGCATGAGGCCTTAAGTAAATGTAAAATGGCGTGGGTGATTCTTACCTGTGTGCTACTGAAAATATTGTTGTATGACTGTATCCCTGTTGTCCGTGTCGTCCCCGTTGTCTTCCTCCTCTTCACTCTCCACAGGCTCCACAGCTGCTACAACACCACCATCTGGACCATCCTCCTGCAGAAAAGGCACCTGGCGTCGCAAAGCAAGATTGTGAAGCATACAGCAGGCCACGATGATATGGCACACCTTCTTTGGTGAGTACATTAGGGATCCACCTGTCATATGGAGGTACCTGAACCTGGCCTTCAGGACCCCGACGGTCCTTTCTATGATCCTCCTAGTTCGCCCATGGGCCTCATTGTACTGTTCCTCTGCCCTGGTCCAGGGATTCCTCACTGGGGTCAGTAGCCACGACAGGTTGGGGTAACCAGAGTCACCAATTAGCCACACACGGTGTCTCTGTAGCTGTTCCATCACATAAGGGATGCTGCTATTCCGCATGACATACGCGTCATGCACTGACCCAGGGAACTTGGCATTTACATGGGAGGTGTACTGGTCAGCCAAACAGACCACCTGGACATTCATCGAATGATAACTTTTTCTGTTTCTGTACACCTGCTCACTTTCTTTGGGGGGTACCAAAGCCACATGGGTCCCATCAATGGCACCAATGATGTTGGGGATATGTCCAAGGGCATAGAAATCACCCTTCACTGTAGCCAATTCGCCCACCTCAGGGAAAATAATGTAGCTCCGCATGTATTTCATCAGGGCAGACAACACTCTGGACAAAACCTTAGAAAACATAGGCTGAGACATCCCAGATGATATGGCCACTGTTGTCTGAAAAGACCCACTTGCCAAAAAATGCAGTACTGACAGAACCTGCACCAGAGGGGGAATCCCTGTGGGTTGTCGGATGGGGGACATCAGGTCTGGCTCCAGCTGGGCACATAGTTCATGTATAGTTGCTCTGTCAAGCCTGTATCTAAGTATGATATGTCGTTCTTCCATTGTCGACAGGTCCACCAGCGGTCGGTACACAGGAGGATACATCCTTCTCCTCGCAAGTCCCAGCGGACGGTGCCTAGGAAGGACAACATGGAGCACAGAGTCAAGCAACCCACAGCTTTGTTCACACAGCTTGCACAGTACACGATTCGCTATGCATTGAAAGGCTTGTATGAGTGGCAATGCAAGGCCTAGGCCTGTGTGAGGCAGTAGAAATTATGCCATGTGGGCCCTTGAAATGGCGGCTGCCTGACCTGTGAAGTGTGACAGTGGGATGTGAGGTCACTGCGCTGGCGTGGCACATCGTGGCGGTAGGCGGTCGAAGACCGCGGCGCAAAGCAGCATTGGTTAACATTGAACCCTATGGGTCTCAGGAGCCAATGACGATGTGTGCCGGCGGTCGCGGTACGCACCGCCGCGGGCGTGACCGCCATTTTCTAACTGCTTAATCACTCGAGACCTGATCATCCACAGGAGAGGACCTATACTGCAAGTGCTGCTGTGACCTCGGTCTGGGAGATACAATGGCTGCTGCGACTGGGGAAAGGGCCCCTGCCTTCACTTCCGAAGAATTGGAGAAACTTGTTGATGGGGTCCTCCCCCAGTATGCGCTACTCTACGGTCCTCCAGACCAACAGGTTAGTATACAGGGTGCACGTTGAATGGGCTATGCCTGTGTTGAGTGGGGTGTATGTAAGATGGTGGGGAGGGGAGCGAATGAGGAGTGCAACGCACGAAAGATGAGAGCATGTGCCACATGGCAAGGTTGGGGAGGGGGGGGGCCACTCACATTGACCAGGCAGAAAACTGATGCGATTTCCTTTACCACCCTGTACATGTCATATAGGTCAGCGCCCATCAGAAGATCGACATTTGGCGTGCCATCGCCAAGGACGTCCGGGCCCTGGGGGTCCACAACAGACGGGGCACCCACTGCCGAAAGAGGTGGGAGGTCATCCGCCGCGGGACCATAAAGACCGCCGAGTCTCTGCTGGGGATGGCCTCCCAACATAGGAGGGGTGCCAGCCGCCAATTGACCCCCCTGATGTCCCGGATCCTGGCGGTGGCCTACCCCGATTTGGATGGGCGCGTGAGGACATCACAGCAGACACAAGGGGGTGAGTATCAACACATTCTGCTATCTTTGCACGCAGTGAAGGTGTCTGGGTGGGGGAGGAGGGCTGTGGCTATCTCTAGGCCAGGGCGCATTCTGTAGGCTAGGCCCCTCCGTTAGACACAGCCCTGTGCCCCCTCCCCCCACCTCTGTAGGGTGCCAAGTACAGCTATCCATGGTCCGGCCTCACCCATGTGTGCATTTGTCGTCCATAGACCTGTAGGCCTAGTCACAATAACTGAGTAGTGTACCCCGATTGCGCGGCCTAGTGCAGGGGGCTTCTGTGTCTGTCCTCTCCGACAACGGTGTTGCCAATGCATGCACTCAACCTGTCTTCATTTCTCCCCCCCCCCCATTTTCTTTGTCTTCCTGTTCATGTGGGCATTAGCATCATCAGGCGGAGGAGAGGTGGCATCGGCGCATGCGGGAGCTGCATCTCACATGGCCCCGGAGGGCCATACAACAGACTCCGAGTACACCAGTGAGACGGAGGGTGAGTAGAGCTCCACAACGGGGACCCGTGGAGACGTCAGCGACACTGACATGTCCTCGGAACGGAGCTCCCTAGCGGTGGCGGCAACATCCGTGCCCACCGCCACAACAGGTACAGCCGCCACCCAGCGCACCAGCCCCGCCCTCCCAGCAGCCCCTCAGCCTTCGCTCCGTGCCCGCTCGCCCAGGAAGACGGGCATCTCCTTCGCCCCAGGCACCTCAGGCCCTGCCCCAGTTACCCCTGCTGCCCTCAGTGAGGAGGTCATTGACCTCCTCAGGACACTCATTGTTGGGCAGTCTACCCTTTTGAATGCCATCCAGGGTGTAGAAAGGGAGGTGCATCGGAGCAATGCATACCTGGAGGGCATTCATTCGGGTCAGGCTGCCCATCAGCGATCGTTCAACGCTCTGGCCTCAGCACTGACAGCAGCCATTGTCCCTGTCTCCAGACTCCCTCTTCTGACTCCCTCCACCCAGTCCCAGTCTCCTGTTCCTCTGCCTATCCCATCCACACCATCAGACCAGCCTGCACACACCTCTACACCCAAGGGCAGCTCATCCAGACATAAGCACCACAGATCCCACAAGCATTCACCCAAGCAACATCCAGATGCAGACATGCCAACAGTCACTACCACCTCTGTGTCCCCCACCTCCTCATCTCCCTCCTCCCTCCCTGTGACGTCTCCACTCACACCTGCATGCACACCACCATCAGCCAGTACTTCCATCACCAGCACACCCTCCATTACAGTCCGCACACGTGCAGTCACCACCCCCACTGCCATTTACACGTCCCCTGTGTCCTCTCCCAGTGTGTCTGTCACCCCCTCTTCCAAAGCACACAAACGCAGGCAGCCACCCACCCAACAGCCATCCATCCTCACGACAGCCTCCGTCACAAGCACCTGCACCCAAAGACAGCACACTTGACTCTCCTACAACCACATCCTCTTCCTCCACTCCCATACCCACTTCACCTACCCGTCCCTGTCCTTCCCAAGTCCTTTTCCTTTCCAACCTTGAGCTCGTTCCAATCACTGACCCACCCCCTCCATCTGGTAAGAGTAAAAAAAGCACCTCAGCCACCACCAGCCCTGCATCTACTGTGACCATAGTGCAGGGCTATTGAGTCCACCAGCTCCTAGGGAGAAGCACCGCTGAACAGGGGCCCGCTGTGACAAGAACCGCTCAACAGGGCCCCGCCGGGAGTAGCACCGCTGAACAGGGGCCCGCCATGACAAGAACCGCTGAACAGGGGCCCGCCGTGACAAGAACCGCTGAACAGGGGCCTGCCGTGACAAGAACCGCTGAACAGGGGCCCGCCGGGAGAAGCACCGCTGAACAGGGGCCCGCCGTGACAAGAACCGCTGAACAGGGGCCACCCGTGACAAGAACCGCTGAACAGGGGCCCGCCGGGAGAAGCACCGCTGAACAGGGGCCCGCCGTGACAAGAACCGCTGAACAGGGCCCCGCCGGGAGTAGCACTGCTGAACAGGGGCCCGCCGTGACAAGAACCGCTGTATAGGGGCCCGCTGTGACAAGAACCGCTGAACAGGGGCCCGCCGTGACAAGAACCGCTGAACAGGGGCCCGCCGGGTGAAGCACCGCTGAACAGGGGCCCGCCCTGACAAGAACCGCTGAACAGGGGCCCGCCGTGACAAGAACCGCTGAACAGGGGCCCGCCGGGAGAAGAACCGCTGAACAGGGGCCCGCCGTGACAAGAACTGCTGAACAGGGGATCCCGCCGGGAGAAGCACAGCTGAACAGGGGCCCGCTGTGACAAGAACCGCTGAACAGGGGCCCGCCGTGACAAGAACTGCTCCGCTGGGCCCTTCATCTCAAGCACCGCTCCCCTGGGCCCTTCATCTCAAGCACCGCTCCGCTGGGCCCTTCCTGTCAATCACCGCTCCGCTGGGCCCTTCCTGTCAAGCACCGCTCTGCTGGGCCCTTCCTGTCAAGCACCGCTCTGCTGGGCCCTTCATCTCAAGCACCGCTCCGCTGGGCCATTCATCTCAAGCACTGCTCCGCTGGGCCCCGCCGTCTCTGCTCCGCTCCGCTGGGCCATTCATCTCAAGGCCCGCTCCGCTGGGCCCTTCATCTCAAGCACCGCTCCGCTGGGCCCCGCCGTCTCTGCACCGCTCCGCTGAGCCATTCATCTCAAGGCCCGCTCCGCTGGGCCCTTCCTGTCAAGCACCGCTCCACTGGGCCCTTCCTGTCAAGCACTGCTCCGCTGGGCCCTTCATCTCAAGCACCGCTCCGCTGGGCCCTTCCTGTCAAGCACCGCTCCGCTGGGCCCTTCATCTCAAGCACCACTCCGGTGGGCCCTTCCTGTCAAGCACCGCTCCGCTGGGCCCTTCATCTCAAGCACCGCTCCGCTGGGCCATTCATCTCAAGCACCGCTCCGCTGGGCCCTTCATCTCATGCACCGCTCCGCTGGGCCCCGCCGTCTCTGCCCCGCTCCGCTGGGCCCTTCATCTCAAGCACCGCTCCGCTGGGCCATTCAACTCAAGCACCACTCCGCTGGGCCCCGCCGTCTCTGCACCGCTCCGCTGGGCCATTCATCTCAAGGCCTGCTCCGCTGGGCCATTCATTTCAAGCACCGCTCCGCTGGGCCCCGCCGTCTCTGCCCCGCTCCGCTGGGCCCTTCATCTCAAGCACCGCTCCGCTGGGCCATTCATCTCAAGCACCGCTCCGCTGGGCCATTCATCTCAAACACCGCTCCGCTGGGCCCTTCATCTCATGCACCGCTCCGCTGGGCCCCGCCGTCTCTGCCCCGCTCCGATGGGCCCTTCATCTCAAGCACCGCTCCGCTGGGCCCTTCCTTTCAAGCACCGCTCCGCTGGGCAACGCCGTCTCAAGCACCGCTGGCCCATTGACAGTGCCGGTTCTGTGACGAGCAGGGCTTCACGAAGCACTCTGGGCACCATGCCTCCTCCATTAACAGTGGAGTCGGTAATCCATCTGATGGACTGTGGCTTGGCCCTTCCCAGGATGGAACAGTGGGCAAGCCACCCACTGTAGAGACTTGAGAGACTGTGGCTTTGCACTCCCCAGGATGGCACAGTGGGCAAGCCACCCACTGTAGAGACTTGTAAGACTGTGGCTTTGCACTCCCCAGGATGGCACAGTGGGCAAGCCACCCACTGTAGAGACTTGTGAGACTGTGGCTTTGCACTCCCCAGGATGGGACAGTGGGCATGGAGGCCCCTCGTGGATCTGGCGTCGTGGACTCATGTGGCTGAGGTGCCCCCCCTTCCCTTCCCCCTGAGGTGCCTGTAGTTTTATCATCTGATGCCCCTGCAGTGTTCTCTCCAATGGTATCTGGTCTCCTGTGTGGGCTTTGCCCATTTTTTAGTGCACATTGGCCCACGGACTATGGAACTTTGACCGAATGTGCAGGACTTATTGCCTATGTATATATTTTTGACTATGTTCATTTCTCATTTTGTATCATTCATATAGCATATTTCCCATACCTTCAGTGGAGCTATTTATACATATATTTTATAGATCATTTTAATTGTGTCTTTGCATTATTCCGGTGGGTTTGGGGGGTGTCACTCTGACTTGTTGCTCTGCATTGGGGTGTAGGTATTTGGGTTGGGGGGGTGGGTGTATGGGGCATGTGTGTGTCCGCAAGCTTTCCTCCTCCCCCCTCCCCTGTGTCTTAGGTGCAGTACTCACCATTGTCGTCTGTGCCGGCGTTCGTACTCCTGGTAGGTGAGCATGTAGACAATAGCTGGTAGGATGTTTAATTCGGGTTCCATGCTGTCCTCCTTCCTCGTGGAGTGTGTAGAGGTGAGCGTTTTCCCGTTCGGAGTCTGTTTCCGTCGTGTTTTTATCGGCGGGGCTCCCGTCCCGGAAAAGGTAGCGGATTGGTGAGTTGTGATAGGGTGGGCGGTACATTGTCTGCCGCCTGCCTGTTGGCGGTGACCGCCGCGCTGTTTGTCTGTCCCGCCGTGGCGGTCGGAGTGTTAAAGTGGCGGCCTGTGTTGGCGGTTCCCGCCAGGGTCAGAATACCTTTTTTTTGACCGCCTGCCTGTTGGCGGGTTGGCCGCCACTTTATCACCGACCGCCAGGGTCGGAATGACCCCCATAGTAATATTCAGTGAAACCTGGGATCAACATCTATTCCATTTAGCAAAGATATTTCACATGCTACTTGAAGCAGGATTAACCACCAACCCAGAGAAGTGTAAACTAGCAAAGGATTCTATTGCCTACCTGGGTTACAATATAGAAAGAGGACATATAAGACCACAAGTTGATAAAGTAAACGCCATCAAGAATCTACCACCCCCGAAAACAAAAACAGAGTTACAATCTTTTATAGGTTTAGTAGGGTCTATTTATTCTGAATCATTCTACTCTGGCAGCTCCCGTGACCAATCTCCTCCAAAAGGAACAATCAAATAAGTTCAGAAAATTAACTTCTGATCAAAATGAGAGATATAAAACTTTCAAAAGTTTTCTTAGGCAGAAACCTGTACTCCACTGCCCTGATTTAAAAAAAAACATTTTTATTACAAACAGATGCCTCAGATGTTGGCATAGGGGGTGTTGTCGCAGGAAGACGATGGGGGTCTAACACACACAATAGTGTTTATTAGCAGAAAGTTATTGCCAAGAGAAAGACATTACCCAACCATGGAAAAAGAATGTTGGGCCATCAATTGGGCTATAGAGAGTCTACAGTATTATTTATTAGGACATCCATTTACCTTGATTACAGACCATGCTCCCTTAACGTGGTTAGCCCTTCATAAGGAAACTAATGCACAGATATTGTGCATGTTTATGGCCCTGAAACCTTTTGTGTTCCAGGTGCGACATTCCCCGAGTTCCCAAATGATATCAGCAGACTTTCTTTCACAACATCCCATAGACCAGGGACTCGAACAGCCTTGTTCAAGAGGGGGCGAGTGTTACAGGGTGACAACACTCTGTACATCCTCCGTGCGATCGGGGACTACAGGGGAGTGCCCCGGGGGTACTTCTCCAAGTGTCACATTGTTACAACACTTAGAAAACACACCGGAAGATGACGTGCAGCGCTCCGTCATGAAGTAGAGTAATACAGAAGGAGAAGACGTGGTCGGGAAGAGCAGCACTAACCTGGAGAGCGACCCGGGAAAATACGTGATTCTGTGTGGCTGTAGCATGATGACATTAACTTCCAGTGCATTTCAACTTACTGTCACCTATGGCTTGTAATTTTACAGATTTTGGTGATATAACAGCTGTGTACTGATATGCTGACTACAGACAGCTACAGGCCCTTATTTCTATGCTATTATAGTGTTCAGATCATTTGCACTAGATGTGACTGTTTCGATAAATGCACATTTTCAAAACATAAAACACTAGTAGTCAAGTTGTGTTCAAGGGTTTTTATTGTAATGATAAGAAATTGAGGGGAAAGTGCAATGGAATGGGGTGTTGATGGAGGAAAGTCCAGGGTATTGTTCCAGTCTGTTTGTACCACAGGCCCAGAGTCCAAGTGACCAAGGAAGGGGAACAAAGGCAGTTCAAAGTAGAGAAGGTGCCTTTGTAGGACACAAGGGGGACAGTCTGGAGAGTCTCATTCCCTGGCGGTAGCCTTGGCAAGTGTCTCTGGCTTCTGTCTGGTTTGCAGGGAACGATTGCAGGGTGGTTCACCTTCTGCAGGGGGAGGGGTGCTGGTGGCCTGTGGGTCCTGTGGCAGGGCCTCCTGCCTATTTGCTGCAGCAGTGGTGAAGGGCTGGTCAATGGACTGGCTAGTGGTAGGGTCCCGCTGCTGTGCTATTGCCTCCCTCATGATGTTAGCCATGTCTGCCAGCACCCTTGCTATGGAGATCAGGGTGGTGTTAATGGCCTGCAAGTCATCCCTGATCCCCTGATATTGTCCCTCCTGCAGCCACCTGTTCTCCTGCACGTTGTCAAGGATCTGGCCCATTGTGTCCTGGGAATGTTGGTAGGCTCCCAGGATCTCAGAGAGTGCGTCCTGTAAAGTCGGGTTCCTGGTCCTGTCCTCCCCTGGCGCACAGTAGTCCTCCCAGTGGCCCTGTTGGCCTGTGCCTCTGTCCCCTGAACGGTGTGCCCACTGCCACTGAACCCCGGTCCCTGATTGTCTTGGGAATGAGGTGTGGACTGGGGTCCTTGTACAGGTGGGCACACTGCTGATTGTCGTGTCCTGGTGACAGAGGTGTGGGTACGCTGGGTGGGTGCTGTGGTGTTATATACTGATGGGGGAGGCTCTGTGGTGGACTGTGAGTGGACTTGGGTGACCGGCTGTCAAGTGGTCCCTGATGGGCCAGGTTGTTGGTCCAGATCCTGAAGTCCAGAGTTACTGTCATCACTGAGGTATCTTCTGTTGGGGGACTGGTTTGTCGTGGCACCTCCTCTCTGCTGAGATTGGCTGGGGCACCTGTGGGATGTATTATGCTTAATGTCTGTGATATATTGTACATCCCTGGTTTCCCGTCTATCGTTGGTGTTGCCCTGCCACCTTTTGCTTGTGTATGGTGTATTGTGGGATTGTTAGTTTCCCTATGCTCTGCATGGTTTAGTGATTGGTGTCCATGCAGGGCTGGGAGGGGTGTCCATGCATTGGTATGGCATGCAGGATTTGGCATTGGGGTTAGTCATATGTGTAGGTGCAGTGAGTGGGATGGGGTGGAGTGATGGGAGTGAGGGTGAGGGGGTGTGATGGCATGCAGGTATGGGGGGTGATAAGTAGGAAATATTGACTCACCAGTGTCCAGTCCTCTGGCTACTCCAGCGAGTCCCTCAGGATGCAGGAATGCCAAGACTTGCTCCTCCCATGCTGTGAGGTGTGTTGGAGGGGGTGGGGGTCCACCACCAGTCCTCTGTATGGTGAGTTGGTGCCTTGCTGCTATGGAACGTGCCTTCTCCCATAGGTCGTTCCACCTCTTCCTGATGTTGTCCCTTGTTCTTGGGTGCTGTCCCACGGCGTTCACCCTGTCCACGATTCTCCACCATAGGTCCATATTCCTTGCAATGGATATTTGCTGTACCTGTGCTCCAAACAGCTGTGGCTCCACCCTGACTATTTCCTCCACCATAACCCTTAAGTCCTCATCAGTGAAACGGGAGTGCCTTTGTGGGGACATGGGTGTTGTGTGGTGTGCGTTGGTGACAGTGTGTTGAGTAATGTGGTTGGATGTGTGATGTGAGGTGTGTGAGGGATGTATGGGTGTATATGGTGTGTGTGTTTAGTTGTCTCTGTGCTGTTCGTGTCAATCTCCTGGCAGTAATCGTTGTTTGTAAAGGGTTGTGGGTACTGTGGGTAAGTGTTTTATAGTGCTGTGGGCGTGTGGTGTGTGTATGAGTGTCAGGTGTGTGTTTTTAGTATCGGCCAATGTGGTGTTGTTTTGTATGTGGGTGTCCATTCTGAGCGCGGCAGCATGTACCGCCAATGGTTTACCGCCATTGAATGTCTGCTGTGGTGATTCGTGGGTCATAATGTGATGGGCATTGTTTTGTTGGCATAACGACATGGGTATGGGGACCGCCACTTTATCACTGACCTTTGGGCTGGCAGATTTGTGTATGTGGCTGTATTCTGTCGGTTTGGTGTGTGTGTGTCATAACATGGCGAACGGAAAGCGAGATTTACCACCATTGTCATAATGAGGGCCATAGTGCCAAATCCTGGGGCGGCTCATCCATTAGGGTAGAGGAGCGTCTCCCCCTGCCAGCAGCTGCAAAACCTTTCAAGGAAATGATAATAAACTTTGTTCATTATTGTTTCCTTGTAAAGGGGCGGGCCTATGGGGGTGATGAATAGTGAGGGAGAGTGCATGGCACTCCCCCTGACTGTGCATGTATTTTTGGCCGGCCGTCTCGGGCCAGCCAAACACACATGCACAATAGGCTCTCCCCAGGGCTGAGAGAGCCTGCACAGGCTCCCAGTCTGCCTGGGAGCGCCCTGGCTGGGTGCTCCCATCCAATACTGACACTGCTTTGAGCAATGTCAGGGTTGGCTTCAGAGCAGGCTGGGAGCCTGTGCCTGCACTCGAGGATAGAGAAGTAGATTGAGTGGTGCGGCAGTGAGCAAGGTGTTTATTTCTATTTTTTTTATTTAATTTTTATTCACTCCCCTGGCCTACCTCCCTTCCCCCGCTACCCCCATGCGCTGCTCTGCCCCTTCCGCACGCTTAAAGCCGCAACTGCCCAAATTGCAAAAACTTCATGCAAAGTTTGGTTGACAGAATGGAACATTCCACAAAGCTCTAGTATTCGATAGAAAGCCAAATCAACTTAAGTCACACAAAGAAGTACAACCAGGCTTTGCTTGAAATGATAATGACAAATGAAAAGAAGAACAATCGGCAAAAAGAATACTGATTATTTCCTAAGCGGTGTCTGAAAACAGGGCTGATTGCAGAGGCCCCATAACTTTTTGCCCCCATTTTCCTCTTTTTGCTGGTGTTTTCCTGACTTTGATGGTGCCCTGGGTACTGCTAACCAGTCCCAGGGCCTGTGCTCTGTGTAAAATGGATATGCAAATTAGGCTAATTATAAGTGGCTAAGTTAACCTACCTATAAGTCCCTAGTATATGGTAGGGCATGTAGGTTTAGGGACCACAGCATAGGTGGTGCACACCTAGGTGCATTGCTGAGGTGCCCAGTGTCATTTTAAAAGCAAGCCTGCCTTGCTGGCTGCTTTTAAATTAAAGTTATATGCAAATTCGACTTTGGAATTAAAGGTACTTCCAAAGTCTTAAACTACCTTATTTTTACATATAAGTCACCCCTAAGGTGTGCCCTATGTGCCCCTAGGGCTGGGTGCCATGTAACTATAAGCAGGGACTTTATAAAAATAGATTTATAAGCCCTGGTGAGGTAAAAACAGCCAAATTCGTTTTTCCCTCATTGAAGTAAATGGCCTTCATAGGCTAGAATGGGCAGACTTTATTTTAAATTTTAAAGTCTCCTTAAATGTTACATACCAAGAATTTGGTATCAAATTAATTGTTGTAATAAATCCCACAACTTCCAGTTGTTGGATTTAATATAACTTGTTCAGGTAAAAAGTTTAGACTTTACCTAAAAAGTTGCCAATTTCAGCTCTGCATTGTTTTTGCTGCTGTGCTCTGATTGGCCAGCCTGCAGCAGCTTCTGCCAGGCTGCCTTGATGAGGTGTGAAGTGGCCTAGCTTCACACAAAGGAATGTGCTTGGGGGAGAGAATCTCCCCTTAGCAGATGGTGAGGCAGGAAGGGGGAGGGCTGCCAAACTGGTCTTCAAAGGCAGAGAAGGACATTTGCAGCACCCAGCAACACCCCCACATCCTGCAACCCCAGACAATTAGGTGCCCCCTTGATTAGATTAGGAGAGGGCAGGAGAGGGGTGTGTTTATGATTTTTAGCCACACCAGTGGGTGGGCTCAGCCAGATGTAACCTCCAAAAATCAGATTCATCCATGTTGGATTTTTAGAGACTGTTGCCTTCTGGGATGGATTTTTGCCACACTTCCCAGGAAGTGGTCATCACAGGGGGACGACCCTGTCCCTGATTGGAGAACCAGGGCCCCCCTGCTTTTCACCCAGGAGCAAGGATAAAACTGGCAGACCTGCACCCACGCCTCAGATCCCTACCAGATTTCAACAAGAAAGGAACTAAAGGAGAAGAAGGACTGCCCTGCTGGACCCCTGGCCTGCACCTGGAACCTGCACTCAGAAGGACTGCACCAGCTGCACACTTGGGCTTCACCACAAGAAGGACTTTGCCTGGCTTCAACTGGTTCAAGGAGGGACTCCCTGTTTGCTACAGGTGAAAAATTGCTAACCAGAGTCCCCTGCACCAACTCCTGAAGAAAGCGACCAGCTGACCACTGTCCAGTGGCCAAAAAGGAGTTTGCGCCAGGTGCATTCTGGGAGTTGAAGTCCGCACCCCCCAAGGACCATCACAGAACTTCTGGACCCTTGGGGTGAGCTGTGGACCCCAAAAGAACCTTAAAAGAACATCTGGGTGAAGCCCCAGAAGTTTGGAAAAGATTTGAGAATTTTTGGAAAAAAGCTCCAGAGAGGGACCGACCCGCCGCGGAAATTCTAGCTGGCTTGCCTCAACCGCGACCCGGCCTGACTTCGTGGCTCGTCCCGGTAAAGAAAAACATCCAAAAAAGAGACTAAGTCCGAACGTAAAAAGTTGACCGGGACCTCCCAGCCATCGTATCCGAGAGGGGCTCCATGGACGTCGGATCAAGATCCAGGTTTACCCCGGTCGAAGGATTTTCATCTCGAAAAAACGACTAAGTCCGAAGGTAAAAGTCTCCACCGAGGAAACCCACATCGCGTATCCGGACAAGGGCTCCAGGAGGTCGGATTCAACTGGCAGGTTCGTCCCGGTGAAGAAAAACTTCAAAATAAAGACTAAGTCAGAAGGTAACTTTTTAACCGAGGCCTCCCGTGACCTGTAGCCGAGCAGGGCTCCATCGCGGTCGGCCTGAAAGTTTGACTTTGCCCCGGTCGAGGTGCAACCAGATGACCCGATTGCCGCTTTTTGTTTCTAAGCGCTAGAAAAGTAATAATTCTTTAAAAATTCATATCTCCGGTTCCACTGAACCGATTTTAATCGTTTTTGTGTCATTTTAAAGATAAAAATATAAACTATTTTTATAAATTGGTTTTGGATTTTTAAACTGTTTCCTGTGTTTTATTTAATTACTGTTTTGTGATATTTGAATGCTTTACACTTTGTCTCCTAAGTTAAGCCTTGACGCTCGTTGCCAAGCTACCAAGTGTTGAGCTGGGATTAATTTACTGAGACCTAACTGTACCTATGTGGAGGTTAGTGGCTTGTTGCTTGGTGTAGGTACCTACCTGCCCTACCAATAACCCATTTTCCAACATAATTGGAAGCAGCGACGGGATCCTGTACTTGTGTTCAATATCACGTTACAGTTTTGGGTAAAACAAATTTAAAATCCTTTAAATTGTCCTAGTGCAAAAATTGTTTTTAATTTCTAATTTGGATTAATTTCAATTATTGAATTTTTGTAATTTTTCTAAATTCTTGTTTCCAATTTTTGCAAAAAGTTTTTGTTGACACAAAACTAGGGAACCATGGAGCTTGATCTGGCTAGCCTACCCACACTGACAGTAGTCCAGCTTAGGGGGTTGTGTATTGAAAGAGGGTTGCCTGCAACCACTGATCTCAGGAAGCAAATCCTGATCACATCCCTGACAGCATGGGCTGAGGCCCAAGAGGTAGAGTCAGAAGAAGCTCCAGAGGAAGGAGAAAGAAGGGAGGATGCAAGCTCTAACCACTCAGGGGAGGGAAGGCATCTGAGCCCAAGTGAGGATGAGGAAGAACGGTCCTCAGTAAACACAGTCACTAGGGGCAGATCCAAAGCTAGTGGTGGGAAGGGGGTCCTTTCAGGAGGAGAGAACCCATCCATCAGAGAAAGAGAGCTGGAGGCCCAGCTAGCATACATAGCTTTGGAAGCAGAGAAGCTGGCCCTAGAAAAGAAAAAGTGGGCATACAAAGAGAAAAGAGATGGAAGCAGCGATAAAGAAGCTGAGGTGTCCATGGGTGGGGGAGTTTGCCCCAGATTACCCAAGGGAGTGGTTCCTGCTTATGTAGAGGGGGATGACATAGATAAGTGGCTGGGGGCCTTTGAGAGGGCACTCCAAATGAGAAGGGTTAGGCCTCAATACTGGGGTTCCCTTTTGTGGGAGTTGGTCCCCAACTCAGGGAGGGATAGGCTTCTCACCTTAAGGGGGGAGGAGGCAGATTCATACCCTAGTATGAAGAGGTGCTTAGCCAAGAAGTTTGGTCTGACCCCAGAGCAATATAGAATGAAGTTCAGGGACACCCAGAAGGTCAGTACCCAGTCTTCAGTTGACTTTGTGGACATTTCACTAAAGGCACTAGAGGGCTGGATTATTGGTAACAAAGTAGATACTTATGAGGGGTTATACAATCTGATCATGAGAGAGCACATCTTGACCAATTGTATCCAAGAAAGGTTACGCCAGCATCTAGTGGACTCTAAGCAGACCAACCCTAGAGAGCTAGGGGAGGCAGCTGATGAGTGGTTGAGAACCAGGGTGGTTGTCAAGTCCCAGGGGGGAGACTCCAAGAAGGGGGGGACAGGTCCCCAAAAACCTAAGGAGGGAGGTGGTAAGCCCACCACAGAGACTCCCTCTGTACCCCAGAACCCTAAGAAGGAGGAGAGTAAATCCCACTCTGACCAGCAGAGACAGTTAGACCCAGGGTTAAAAAAGCTCTTGGACAGTAGGGCTTGCTTTGACTGTCAGCAGACAGGTCACTTCAGAGGAGATGCAGCATGTCCAAAGAAGGTGGTTAGCACTGGGCTATCCAGTGTAGCCATAGAGGAGGATTCCTCAGATGATGAAGTCCTCCTAGCATTGAGCTGGGAGACAGGACCAGATGGTAAGCTGGTGATCCCTGAGGGTGGGAGTAGGCACTTCCACTACTTTCAAGTGAATGGGATCCCTACCACTGGCCTGAGAGACACCTGTGCCAGTCACACTATAGTGAGTGACCGGTTAGTGACCCCAGACATGTATGTCCCAGGAAAGACAAAGAAAGTCAGGATAGCCACAGGGGAGGTCACCTCCAAACCTGTAGCCATAGTGCCCCTAGAGAGGGAGGGTATCCTTGACTGGATTAGGGTGGTAGTCAGTGCTGACCTTCCCCTAGATTGTATCCTGGGCAATGACCTCCCAGAGGTGAGTCTGGTCACAGATGGGGTGGTCGCCCAGGGCGCCCCCCCAACCCAAAGTCCTGGGGAGTCAGTCCCTACAGTTAGGAGACAGGGGTCCCCAAGAAAAGGAAAGAAGAAAAGGAAGGGTAGGCCACTCTTAAAGAGAGTTCCAGGGAGCCAAGGGCCTTCTGCCCCAGTAAGGGGGGAGCCCAGAGTTGGCACTGGTGAGGCCTCACCTGACCCCAAGGAAGTCCTGAGTAGTCAGGCAGCTGTCCAGATGCAAGGTGTTGCCCGTGCACTGACAGAAGGGAGAGTGGAAGGAGGGTGTCTGCCACAGGAGGTGGTAGCCCCCCACTCTAGACAGCAAGAGGGGTGCCAGGACCCCAAAGTTGCCCCTAAAGCAGCTCAGCCACCTGTCAGTGGAGAGCTTAGGGTGTGGTTCTGGGTACTGACAGCTGTCAGTAGCCTCTGCTGGGTGCTAGCCTTCCTGGCAGCAATGTACTTGGCCTGGGAGGCAGACCCCAGGGCCAATAGCAAAGTAGGCCCCCTCACCCTATTGGTCATGGTGGGGTTGCTCAAGTGTTGGGTGACCTCTTTGGGTAAGCTAGGTGTTACCCTAGCAAAGTTTGGAGTAGGGGAGGTGGGCACCTCACTACCCAAGTTGGCAGAGAGAAAGGAGGAAGACCCCCCTAGAGGAAAGTTTCAGTTTGTGTTGGGTCCTTTTACTGTTGGGATGGCTTCACTATCCATAGGGAGTGACCCTGACAGGAGGATATAAGGCAGAGTAGGCCCTGCAAAGGGACAGCCAGTTTTCTTCACTGTCTTCCTCGCCTAACAAGCCAGGAAGACTCTCCCAGGGTTGGGCTGAGTCTCCTGGGCGTGTGGGCTGGGGTGGGGTTGTGTGAGAAAACAGGGCTGATTGCAGAGGCCCCATAACTTTTTGCCCCCCTTTTTCCTCTTTTTGCTGGTGTTTTCCTGACTTTGATGGTGCCCTGGGTACTGCTAACCAGTCCCAGGGCCTGTGCTCTGTGTAAAATGGATATGCAAATTAGGCTAATTATAAGTGGCTAAGTTAACCTACCTATAAGTCCCTAGTATATGGTAGGGCATATAGGTTTAGGGACCACAGCATAGGTGGTGCACACCTAGGGTGCACACCTAGGTGCATTGCTGAGGTGCCCAGTGTCATTTTAAAAGCAAGCCTGCCTTGCTGGCTGCTTTTAAATTAAAGTTATATGCAAATTCGACTTTGGAATTAAAGGTACTTCCAAAGTCTTAAACTACCTTATTTTTACATATAAGTCACCCCTAAGGTGTGCCCTATGTGCCCCTAGGGCTGGGTGCCGTGTAACTATAAGCAGGGACTTTATAAAAATAGATTTATCAGCCCTGGTGAGGTAAAAACAGCCAAATTCGTTTTTCCCTCATTGAAGTAAATGGCCTTCATAGGCTAGAATGGGCAGACTTTATTTTAAATTTTAAAGTCTCCTTAAATGTTACATACCAAGAATTTGGTATCAAATTAATTGTTGTAATAAATCCCACAACTTCCAGTTGTTGGATTTAATATAACTTGTTCAGGTAAAAAGTTTAGACTTTACCTAAAAAGTTGCCAATTTCAGCTCTGCATTGTTTTTGCTGCTGTGCTCTGATTGGCCAGCCTGCAGCAGCTTCTGCCAGGCTGCCTTGATGAGGTGTGAAGTGGCCTAGCTTCACACAAAGGAATGTGCTTGGGGGAGAGAATCTCCCCTCAGCAGATGGTGAGGTAGGAAGGGGGAGGGCTGCCAAACTGGTCTTCAAAGGCAGAGAAGGACATTTGCAGCACCCAGCAACACCCCCACATCCTGCAACCCCAGACAATTAGGTGCCCCCTTGATTAGATTAGGAGAGGGCAGGAGAGAGGTGTGTTTATGATTTTTAGCCACACCAGTGGGTGGGCTCAGCCAGATGTAACCTCCAAAAATCAGATTCATCCATGTTGGATTTTTAGAGACTGTTGCCTTCTGGGATGGATTTTTGACACACTTCCCAGGAAGTGGTCATCACAGGGGGACGACCCTGTACCTGATTGGAGAACCAGGGCCCCCCTGCTTTTCACCCAGGAGCAAGGATAAAACTGGCAGACCTGCACCCACGCCTCAGATCCCTACCAGATTTCAACAAGAAAGGAACTAAAGGAGAAGAAGGACTGCCCTGCTGGACCCCTGGCCTGCACCTGGAACCTGCACTCAGAAGGACTGCACCAGCTGCACACTTGGGCTTCACCACAAGAAGGACTTTGCCTGGCTTCAACTGGTTCAAGGAGGGACTCCCTGTTTGCTACAGGTGAAAAATTGCTAACCAGAGTCCCCTGCACCAACTCCTGAAGAAAGCGACCAGCTGACCACTGTCCAGTGGCCAAAAAGGAGTTTGCGCCAGGTGCATTCTGGGAGTTGAAGTCCGCACCCCCCAAGGACCATCACAGAACTTCTGGACCCTTGGGGTGAGCTGTGGACCCCAAAAGAACCTTAAAAGAACATCTGGGTGAAGCCCCAGAAGTTTGGAAAAGATTTGAGAATTTTTGGAAAAAAGCTCCAGAGAGGGACCGACCCGCCGCGGAAATTCTAGCCGGCTTGCCTCAACCGCGACCCGGCCTGACTTTGTGGTTCGTCCCGGTAAAGAAAAACATCCAAAAAAGAGACTAAGTCCGAACGTAAAAAGTTGACCGGGACCTCCCAGCCATCGTATCCGAGAAGGGCTCCAAGGAGGTCGGATCAAGATCCAGGTTTACCCCGGTCGAAGGATTTTCATCTCGAAAAAACGACTAAGTCCGAAGGTAAAAGTCTCCACCGAGGAAACCCACATCGCGTATCCGGACAAGGGCTCCAGGAGGTCGGATTCAACTGGCAGGTTCGTCCCGGTGAAGAAAAACTTCAAAATAAAGACTAAGTCAGAAGGTAACTTTTTAACCGAGGCCTCCCGCGACCTGTAGCCGAGCAGGGCTCCATCGCGGTCGGCCTGAAAGTTTGACTTTGCCCCGGTCGAGGTGCAACCAGATGACCCGATTGGCGCTTTTTGTTTCTAAGCACTAGAAAAGTAATAATTCTTTAAAAATTCATATCTCCGGTTCCCCTGAACCGATTTTAATCGTTTTTGTGTCATTTTAAAGATAAAAATATAAACTATTTTTATAAATTGGTTTTGGATTTTTAAACTGTTTCCTGTGTTTTATTTAATTACTGTTTTGTGATATTTGAATGCTTTACACTTTGTCTCCTAAGTTAAGCCTTGACGCTCGTTGCCAAGCTACCAAGGGTTGAGCTGGGATTAATTTACTGAGACCTAACTGTACCTATGTGGAGGTTAGTGGCTTGTTGCTAGGTGTAGGTACCTACCTGCCCCACCAATAACCCATTTTCCAACAAGCGGTATACAGTCCAAGGTAAAAAGGCAGACAAGGTAGGGAAGTAACAAAAAGTCAAGTAACAAAAATGTCCTCTAACTATATTGCAGACCTCACTATCCCATATTCATAAAATTCATGAGCCTTTTGCTTTGGTTGAAAAAAGCAGTCCCAATTTGCGAACTGAGGGCCATATTTATGAGAAGTGATGCAACACTACGTTGCATCAGAATTCCGTCAAAAAAGCTTGTTCTGCGGAGCACCATTTCCTTGCGACATGGATGTGCCAGATTTATGGAACGGCACACCATGTCATAAGTTTCAATGGTGCGTTAAAACTTTTGGCGCACCTAAAAAATAAATGACACAACGTGGCATAAGACAACTAGGGCCAGATGTAGCAAAAATCTGACTCGCAATTTGCAAGTCGTAATTCAGAATGTTGGATGGTGTCCCTGACACCATCTGTGATTCGCACGGGGGTCACAAAGGCCCACATCAATAATATTAATGAGGTGGGTCGCAACTTACGACCCCCTTGAGAATCGCGGCACTCACAGGTATGGTGGCCTGCTGGAGACAGCAGATCACCATGTCTGTGACTGCTTTTAAATAAAGCAGTTTTTTTTTTTTTTTGTAATGCAGCCCGTTTTCCTTAAAGCAAAATGAGATGCATTACAAAACTAAAAAATGGACCGTTTTCGTTTAATTTTTTCAGAGCAGGCAGTGGTCCATAGGACCACTGCCTGCTCTGAAAAAATGTTCTTAATGCCATTCACAAAGGTGAAGGGGTCCCAGGGGGACCCCTTCCCTTTTGCAAATGGGTTAGCACCCATTTGCGGTCACAAAACAATACAACATCACGCTGCGACTTGCAATTAGGAAGGGGAACACACCTTCCTAATTGCGACACGCAGTCCCGTTTTGTGAATCGGTAACCAGGTTACAGACTCGCAAAACGGGGGTTGGGCATCGTAATGTGCTTTTGCCACATCGCAAACAGCAGAATTCGCTGTTTGCGACGTGCAAAAAGTTTTGTACATCTGGCCCCTGGCCCCTACTTATGACTCTGATTTATGTGCCATAAAGCACTTGTACATGCAGCAAATCAGCTTTGCTTAATTTAGGAGTGTGTTGCATTGCGGGGTGCATTTAAAAAAAATGACACATTAAAAAAATCTGAACAGCAGACCAAACCAAATGCACAAAATGAACAGAGCACCATCTACTAGTCAGGAGCACAACAATGTCAACTCTAGCCAATATGACCAGACAACAGGCCAAGGGACAAGGAAGGCCAATTTCATTGAGGAGGAGAACCACATATTTGTAGCTGAGGTGACAAAAAATAAACTCCTCTTTGTCACATCAGAATTGCCATTAGGGAAGAAGGACGTTATTTGGAAATCCATCCTGAACAAAATGAACAGTGTAGGGCAAACAAAGAGAACAGTGCTGGAGTTGAAGAAGAAGTGGCATGACTATAAGGGCATGGCCAAAGGGACACTGCCAAGAACCTCTGTGCAGCCATGTGGACCAGAGGAGGACCTTAGGACCAGGAGGAGTTGGACACCTTGGCGTCCGTAATCCAAACAGAGTTGGTGGCAGGAGTAGAAGGACAAGACAGTACTGGAGTTGAGGACCAGGAAGATCTACAGGGTAAGTGTCAACAAGGGACAATATGGTTAATAATGTCATGCAGTGCAGCAAGACACATTGTTGAACTGCACTGCACTGTGTGCAAAGGAAAGGGCAGGAATGTCTAACATGTTAACTCACCATAACATGAATGTAAGTTACTTGCCCAGTGGAAATTTGCCCAGCCCAATCCAGCCGTGTCAAGTTTCTCAGGTCCTTGGATGATGTGCCCCCCAAGTCCAGGTTGCCCTTTGAATACTGCAACTTGTAGTCTAATGTTTAACGTGAGTGACAAGAACTACAAGTCCCACAATAGAAAGAACAAAACCTGGACTGGAGCAACACATCGGGCATGGACCTTAGAAACTTGCCCAACCTTACTGTGACAATACAGGCCCCCATGCACCATGAGGCAAATGTGTTTGTCTTGGAACTATGCAGCCACAAGTGTAGTGTAAAGTAATGGAATGAAATGGGGTTGCCAGAGGATTAACCTGTCACCTGAGAGGGGAGCCAGGTGTTGAGTATGTGCACTATCTCCAAGTAGGATCACGTGAAGAGCCATGTGTGCAGTCACTAGCATGAAACCACATTGCACACAGCTATCCTGATATGCTGGGTTTGATCTCACAGGTGTTGGTTGTTGTATTAGAGACCACACTACCTCCTGTCTTGTATTTATGAATATTGGGTGTGGGGGTGACTGCAAGTGATGCAGACTACAGGACCAAGAGTGTTTGTCTGAAGCAGATATGTTGTATGATCTTGTTGGGTTCCTCGAGGTGTGGTGCCATGTGGGTGTGGCTGAACACATTGAACTGGCAGTGTGCCTGAATGGGAAGCCATTGGATGTCAAGGAAGTGATGTGTGATGTTTGTGCCTTGAGGTAGCATCAGCAATAGTCATGCACTGCTGTGTTTCATAGGGTCACACTTGTGTAGCAGCTGTGAAGGGATGGCATGAAAGAGGGAATTAGTGCACTACACTTGACATGTGATGTGGACTGGCAGAAGGTGCAGCAGGTGTCAGGAGGGAGTAGTAAAAAATCAGACTATACAATATGTGTCAAAGCTGAAGGATGTAAAACAGGAACTTGTGAAGTGACATGACGATCTAGGGGTCCAGGATGATGGGCAGGTTATGGGGTTAGTTGGAGGGTCAGGTGTCTGGGCCTACTTGTGTGTGTAACCAGGGTAGATACATGTTACAGAATATCATCAATACTCTCTTCTGAGGTTCAGCATAAGCCCTATCTTTCATATCAAGTAGGCATGTTGGTCAATAGCATATTGCTAGAAATTGGATCTCTTGTTGGCAGAAGTATGCAACCTATCCAAGTAAGGAACGCAATCAGGGTAATTCAGATACAAAGCTTAAATTAACCTGTGCTCATAGCCTTCAGGCTTACCTCAAGAGGCAATGTGGAAAGTATTTGTGCAACACTTACATTACAGTAACACAGTGAAAACATCACTAAAAGACCCCACACCAATTTAGGAAAAAAAAGAAAACTTTTATGAGTAAAATAAGATCAAAATGACAGAAATCCAATAAGTAGAACCCACAATATGATTTTTTAAAGAATGAACAACTATATAATGCTAAGAAGTCAATAGTGCTAAAAGGTTGCTGGAGGTCACACTAGACCGGGGTAAATCCAAAGTTCAGCCCAACCGAGATGGAGAGCTGGCTGGCTACGGAGCCACACAGGTCCCACTGAAAAGTACCTTGGATGGAGGGTCGCGTCAATGTCCTTGAGCGGTAGCATTGAACCCCTTGTGATGAAGGTGATGGATCATGGTTGAGATACACAGTGAAAGTGATGCCTTCAGGTTGTTGATAATGCGTCAATCTTGAGCCCTACAGTCAGAGATGCAAAGTCCTTGACCTCAGCAGCAGCGGTGATGCATTGGCATCAAGAGAGGATACAGCAGTTCTATTTGTCAGTGCCTCAATTTTTGCAGGACAACAGCTACAGGGTCCCCTTTCAAAGCCCAAGACTGGATTGACATCTCTTGGCAGAACAGGACACACAGTCGGCAAAGTGCAGCAGCTACAGCAAGGTTGGAGGAAGTCTTTAAATGGCGTGAGACTTCAGAACAGGAGGCAAGCCAGCAAGTCCTGCAGTCAATTGGTTCTTTAGAGGATGTAGAGAGGTAAGTCTAGGCATTCTTACTCCCAGGCAAGAGGTAGGCCAGCCAACACAGCAAAGGAGTTCAGCAGAGTGGCAGTCCCTCTTGGGAGCACAATAGTCCTTCTTCCTGACAGAATGTCCTCAGATCCAAAAGTGTACTGATTTGGTGGGGTTTGGGTCCAAGTACTTATACCCAGTTGAGTCTTTGAAGTGGGGAGACTTCAAAGAGAGGACTTTGAAGTGAACAAGGTCCCTGTCCTTCCTTCCCTGGCTCATGACACTCTACAGGGAGTTATGTAGCTCTTTGTGTGGGGACAGGCACAGCCCTATTCAGGTGTAATTGTAAGCTCCTCTCTCCCATGTAGCCCAGGAAAGCCCATCAGCATGGTGATGGGCCATCAGGATGTAAATGTCACACTCCAGCTCCCCTTGTGTGTACCTGTCTAGAGGGAATGCACAAAGCCCAGTTGTCATCCACTCCAGATGTGTATTCAGAGAAAGGCACAGTATGGTTAAAATAAGAAATTGGAAATTTTCTAAAAGTAACATTTTCTAACTTACAGTTTAAAGCCTGACTTCACCATAAGTTGCGATTTTAAATTGTGAGCCCAGAGCCACCAGACTCCAAACGTCTATCTTGTCCCAATTGGAAATTACACCTAAAGTATTTTTCAAGGTAATCCCAATGTTAACCATATGCCTTGCAGTAGTGAAAACGAATGTAATAGTTTTTCACTACCAAGACATGTTAAACTTAAAAGTACATGTCCAATGTTTTAAATACACTGTACCCTGCCCTTGGGGCTAACTAGGGAATAACTTAGGAGTGACTTACATGCAATAAAAAGTAAGGTTTGGGCCTGGCAAGGGGGTGCACTTGCCACATTGAAATGGCAGCTTACAACTGCACACACAAGCTCTGCAGGGACAGGCCTGAGACATTTTTAAAGGGCTACGGTAGTGGATGGCACAATCAGTGATGCAGGCCCACTAGTGGCATTTAATTTACAGGCGCTGGGCACTTTTAGTGCGCTTTACAAGAGACTTACATGTAAATTAAATATGCCAATTGTATATAAGCCATAGTCACCACATTTACAGTATAGAGCACCTGCGCTTTAGCATTGGTTAGCAGTGGGAAAGTGCACAGAATCGTAAAGCCAACAAAAATGAAGTCATCAATACAGGAGGTCAGAAGGCAAAATGTCAGGGAAACTACGCCAGGAATGCCAGGTCTAACATGTGTCCCCCCACCAGCTGAAAGCTACCCAGCCTCTTGGAAGTTCTCTTCAATAATGTGTAAGAACCTGGAGAGACCGTAAGCATTGGCATGTTCTGTTCCAGGTCAGTGTTCCTCCATAAAGTGCATTCCTTATAGGGAGATGGACCCCTTCAACAGTTTGAGATTCACACCCCTCATCTGCATTAACCATCTGAGGGGCCTTTGGTTTGTCTGAACCCAGAGGTGAGTGCCAAAGAGGTATGGCCTTAGCTTCTTCAGCACCCAGACCACAATAAAGGCTTCCCCTTCAATTACACTCCACCTCTGTTCCCTGGGGAGTAACCTTCTATTAATAAAGGATACAGGTTGATCCAGGCCCTCTTCATTTAGCTGTGAGAGCACAGCCTCAATGCCATGCTCTCAGGCATCTGTGTGTACCCAAAATTATTGGGAAAAGTTGGGTGCCTTAAGCATGGGTGTCATGCATAGTCAAAAACTGTCTGACATCCTCCTGTCCATATCACCTGACATGGCTGCTTTTTGGAATTCAGCTTTGTCAAGGGATCAATAATGGTGCCATATCCCTTAATGAACCTCCTGTAATTACCAGTGAGGCTAAGAAGGCTTTTTGGGGGGTGGGTTCCCAAGCTAGAATGGTTTCAGTTTTGGCTCGGAGGGGCTACACCTTGCCACCTTCTATTTGATGCCCAAGTAGACAACTGAACCCTGCCCTATTTGGCACTTACTGGCCTTGATGGTCAGGCCTGCCCTCTGTAGAGCCTCAAGCACTTCCTTCAGGTGACACAGGTGGTCCCCTCACCTAGAGCTTAAGACCATAATGTCATCTAGATAGGAAACACTGAAGTTCTCCAGTCGAGCAAGGACCTGGTTTACCAAGCTCTGGAAATTGGCAGGTGCATTCCTTAACCCAAAGGGCATGACCTGGAACTGGAAGTGTCCTTCTGGTGTTGGGAACATAGATCTCTCTTTCACCCCATCGACCAAGGCAATCTGCTAGTACCCAGATTTTAGGTCAAACATACTAAGGAACTTGGCAGCTCCAAACCATCTATGAGGTCATCAGCTCTGGGGATGGGGTGTGCATTAGTCCTAGTGACTGCATTGAGCCCCCTGTAGGCTACACAGCACTGACATTCAGATGTGACACCTGGCAGTGCAGCCTCAGCGACCAGCACCACTGAGCTAGACCAAGAACTGTTGGAGGGCTCACTAAACACTAGTGCCAAACTTTTGGAGACCTATTCCTTAATGTTAGCCCTCACTTCATCAGACAACCTGTACATTTTGTTTATCACAAGTGGGCTGTCCTGAGTGTCAATATCATGGGTGCACCATGTAGTGAGCCCTGGAACACATGAGAAGAGAGGGGAAAGCTTCCCCAACAACTTGTGACAGTCCCTCTGTTGATCTAGGGTCAGTGTAGGGGAGAGGCTGGTACCCTCCACTGGCCCATCCTGCTCTTTGGAAGATAGGAGGTCAGGGAGAAGGTCACTCACCTTTTCCACCCCATACCCCATCATTAGTTGCTTAGAGCATGGTCATCTCAGACCTCTCAAAGTTGGGTTTGAGGTGGTTCACATGCAGGACCCTCAGTGGGTTCCTATGAGTTTTGAGGTCCACCAAGTAAGGGGCAACAGTCTTCTAGTCCTTTACATTATAGGGACTAGATCAGTCATCTTGCAGTCATGGAGCGCAGGTGTCCATGGGCTCCATTACACACACTTTTTAGGAAGGCAGAATCTCAACCAGAGTGACATTCTGGTCACACCAGCATTTCAAGTCCTCCAGACTGGCTTCTAGGTTCTCTTGGGTGAGTTTCCTGAAGCTCGCTGTCTGGTTGCAAAAGGTCAGCATGTAGTTGACCACATCCTGGGGGGCTCTCCAGGAGCTTGCTTCCAACTATCCTTCACCAAACTGAGAGGCCATCTCTCAGTGTGATGATACAGAAGTTTAAAGGGGCTGAAGTCAAACCCCTTCTGTGGTACGTGCCTGTAGGCAAACAACAGGCATGGCAGGAGGACGTCCCACTTATGCATCATGGGTTAGGGTCGACACATAGGGCCTCATTACAACCTTGTCGGCGGTGGAGGCCTTGCACTTGCCCCTTGACTTGCCAATTGCCTGGTGGTAGGACAGGACCTACAGTAAGCAGCTGAGTCCTTCCTCATTTGAGACCAATAAAAGTGGGTGACAAGTCTGAAAAAGGTCTTGTCTTGCCCCAAATGATCTGACAGTGGCACATCATGAGACAGGTCCAATAGGAAGGCCCTATAGCACTCAGGGACCACAAACAAATGGGTTGCACCAGGATCAGGAGCCTTAGGCTCGCTATACAGGAGATCATTCTCCCAGTAGATCAGGTGCTTGCCAGAGGTGTCACCAATTGCCTTGGCCACAGCCTGCTGTTGAAGACCCACAAGAGTGGGGCACTCCCTCTATACCTTTCAGAATGCCTCCCTGGTAGGACCCCCTTCCTGCTCCCAGTTGGACAGCTCAGGCAGGCACCCCAGTTTGGCCTCTTCCTCCCCTGTAGGTACTGGGTGGGTTTCCACCTCAAGTTTTACTTCCTCCCCTGTAGGAACCGTGGCCTCTCCCTTAAGTTCAGCCTTCTCCTAGACCTTGGGAATCTCAGGAGCAGGTTTCTTGCATCCCTTGCCCTTCCTCTTCTTGGCAGGACCCTGGGCTATTCTTTCAGGCTTCAGGTCCTTCTGATCACCCTCTCGAGTTGCCATGAACAGTGTGGTCAAGTACATCCACTTAGGCAACCCATAACATTCTCAAGTGTGACCTAAGCTCCTCCTCCTTCCAGATGGTGTGCTCCAGGTCATTGCCCAGCAGACAATCCACAGACATGTGGCATTCCTTTAAGGTAAACGGGCCGCATTTAAAAAAAAACATTGCTTTATTGAAAAGTAATCACAGACATGGTGGTCTGCTGAGCCCAGCAGGCCACCATCCCTGTGATTGTAGCCATTCGCAATGGCTAGCAAATTGCGACCTACCTCATGAATATTGATGAGGTAGGTCCATTTGCGAGCCCATGCGAATCGCAAAATGAAACTCCTTGAGTTTCATACATTCCAATATTGATTATTTAATTGCGATTCTCAAAAAATCACAATTAGGTAATTGCTATTGGATAAAATGATACATCTGGCCCGAAGTCACTTGGGCCCTAATTTAAGAAAAGTGGTGCTGCACCTAGTAGAGAGCCACTTTTCTTGCACTCCTTAGCGTCCTTCTAACACCACCATGTGTGCGTCGTATCTAAGATACAGAGCACCATGGCAGTAATGAGGGGTACTAGTGTGAAACTTTTTGACGCTAGTTCAGAGCTATGCAGGATTGGCGTCAATTTTTTTAATGCTTTTTAGAAATGGGGTCTTCGGTTGGCAGTCAGGTTACCACCTGTCCAAGCAAGGACCCTCACTCAGGTCAGGGTAAGTCACACATAATCCAAATTATCCTGTGCCCACCCTCTGGTAGCTTCGCACTGAGCACTCAGGCTTAACTTAGAAGGCAATGTGTAAAGTATTTGTGCAATAAATCATGCAATAACACAATATAGCACTACAAAAATACACCACACAGTGTTTAGAAAAATGTATAATATTTATCTGGTTAAATGCAGGCCAAAATGATCAAGATTTGATAAGTACAAGTTAAAATGATCACTTCAGAGAATGATAGAAAGAGTATTTAGTCTTTAAAAAGCAACAAGTGTCTCTTGAAAGCACAAGTACCTGGTTTGCATTCATAATCTCCACAAGGGACCGCAGAGGAGGAGATGCGTGGAAAACGGGGAGGTGTGTGTCGGTTTCTCTGGGTGCACACAGACGATGCGTCGATAATTTTCCATGCAGGGAAGGCTTTGCATCAATTTCCGGCATTCGGACTTGGATCCTCTTCGGGTTGTTGGGTATTCGGACGCCCCGGGGACCATGCAGTGGAATCTTGGGCATGCAGGACGAAGTAACAGGAGCTGCGTCGATCCGGTGGACGATGCATGGACATTTCTGTCGCACGGCAGGCGCAAGATTCTTCTTGCAGGAAGTTGGGCTGCGTCGTTTCGGCTTTGCTTTGCATCAATCCAGTGGGTCATGCATCAAAGTTCAGGTCGCAATGCTGGTGCTGCGTCGGTCTCCACTCGAGGAGCTGGGCTGCATAGTTCCGGTTCGGCATGCAGGGATTTTCTCACCGTGATGCAGGCTGTGCATTGTTTCTGGCAAGCTGTGCGTCAAATTTTCGCCGTACAAGGAGTTCTTTGCCGGAGGAAGTCTTTTTGGTCCTGAGAATTCAAGGAACAGGAGGCAAGCTCTATCCAAACTCTTAGAGAGCCCTTCTCAGCAAAGCCAGCGGGCAACAGCATAGCAGCAGTCCTGTGCAGAAAAGCAGTCAGGTGCATCCTTTGGGCAGCCAGGTAGTTCCTTTTGTCAGGTTGCAGGTTCTGGTTCAGAGTTTCTTCACCAGTGGAATCTTGTCCAGAAGTGTCTGAGTTGGTAGGATCATAGGCCCTGGTTAAATATCTAAATGTGCCTTTGAAGTGGGGGATGCTTCAAAGAGTGGCTTAGAAGTGCACCAGGTCCCCTTTCAGTTCCATCCTGTCTGCCAGGGTCCCATCAGGGGGTTTGGCAGTCCATTGTGTGAGGGCAGGCCTCTGTCCTATAAAAATGTGTCAGGCCCTCCACCCTCCCACCCCAGGAAGACCCATTCAGTATGCAGACGTGTTCAGGTGTGACTGAGCATCCTGTGTTTGGGGTTGTTGTCTGAGTGAAATGCACAAGAGAGCTGTCTAGTAACCTGGCCAGACATGGATTGTAAGGCATAGAAGGATTCAAGTGCAGAGAAATGCTCACTTTCTAAAAGTGGCACTTCTGAAATAGTAATATTAAATCCAACTTCACCAGTAAGCAGGATTTTGTATTACTATTCTGGCCGTACTAAATATTACATTGTTACTCCTTTCAGATCAGAATTTACCACTCAAACAGTATATGAGGGTAGCCCTAATGTTATTCTATGAAAGGGGCAGGCGTCACAGCAGTGTAAAAACAAAGTTAGGAGTTTTACATTACCAGGACATATAAACTGCACAGGTACATGTCCTACCTTTCATCTACATAGCACCATGCCCTATGGTTTACCTAGGGCCTACTTTAGGGGTGTCTTACATGTAGAAGAAGGGGACTTTAAGGCTTGGCAAGTACTTTTGAATGCCAAGTCGCAGTGAAACTGCACACACAGGCCTTGCAATAGGAGGCCTGAGGCATGGTTCAGAGGCTACTTATGTGGGTGTCACAATCAGTGCTTCAGGCCCACTAGTAGCATTTAATCTACAGGCCCTGGGCACATGTAGTTCACTTTACTCGGGTCTTACAAGTAGATTTAAGAAGCCAATTGGGTATGAACCAATGTCACCATGTTTTAAGGGAGAGAGTATATGCACTTTTGCACTGGTTAGCAGTGGTAAAGTGTGCAGAGTCCTAAAACTAGCAAAAACAGTATCCAAAAAGTGGAGGGAGGAAGGCAAAACGTTAGGGGTAACCACCCTAAGGCTGTCAGGTCTAACGATGCTAATCCTGCAAAGCCCATTGAGGCCCATTGAAAATAATGGCATGCCTCCTTTTAACGCCTGCTCTGTTAAAAGTGCCGCAATAAATGACGCAAAGAAATCTTTTACATTTCCTTGCACCATTTTTTCAGCCCCCCTAAAGGGGTAATGCCCCCTTTGCATATATTATGCCAGGCATAGGCATAATGTAGTGCAAAGGGTTACAAAGTGATGCAAAGCATGCATTGCGCCACTTTGTAAATTTGGCACGATGATTTTAGCCTGATTGGGCAACATTAGCATAAAACAAAATTATGCTAATGTGTGGCACAAGGAGGCGTTAGGGGCTCTTAAATAAGCCCCTTGGTTCTTTAGAGGCAGAGAATAGTTAAATTAAGAAAATGGCAACTTTCCAATAGCAGCATTTTCAGACTTACCATTTAAAATCCAATTTCTTAACCTATCCCGATGTTAACCTATGGGAAAGATAGGCCTTGCATCAGTGAAAAACAAATGTAATAGTTTTTCACTACTAGGACATATTGAACGTAAAAGTACATGTCCAACTTTTTTAAATACACTGCACTCTGCCCTTGGGGCTTTTTAGGGTATAGCGTAGGGGTACCTTACATGTAATAAAAAGGAAGGTTTGGGCCTTTAGTTATGGCAGTTTATAACTACACACACAAGCGCTGCAGTGGCAGACCTAAGACATGTTTAAAAAGCTACTATAGTGGATGGCACTATTAGTGCTGCAAGCCCCCAGTAGAATTACATTTACAGGCCCTGGGCACATAGAGCTCACTTTACTAGGGACTTACAAGTAAATTAAATATGGCAATTGTGGATAAGCCAGTATCACAATGTCTAGAGTACAGGGCACCTGCACTTTAGCACTAGTCAGCAGTGGGAAAGTGCACAGAAACCGAAAGCCATCAAAAATGACATCAGCAAAACAGGAGGTCAGAAGGCAAAAGGTCAGGGGAAACCAGTTCTAACACATATTGCAACATATTGTAACACATTTCATATGGTGTGGGTGTCTCCTGAAAGTCAATGTGTGATCTGGGTGTTATCAGTGTGTGTGCATATAGTTAGAAATGGGGCCTTTGGTTGGCAGTCAGATTACCCCCTGTCCAAGCAAGGTCAATCACTCTAGTCAGGGTAAAGGAGAATCACCCTCAGTTAACCCCAACTCACCCCCTTGGTAGCTTGGCACGAGCAGGCAGGCTTAACTTCAGAAGCAAAGTGTAAAGTATTTGTACCAACACACACAGTAATACAGTGAAAACACTACAAAATAGACGCCACACCAGTTTAGAGGTAATATTTATCTAAATCAAACAAGACCAAAATGACAAAAATCCAACATACACAAGTGAAGATGTGAATTTTCAAAAGAATAAGAGTCTTAATCCTTAGAAAACAGTGAGAACCTGGTTAGCATCAGAAAAAAAAGCTGCACGGGTGAGCGTGCGTTGGAAAAGGGTAGCGATGCGTCGATTCCTTACTCACAAGTGAGGCCGTGCATCATTTCCTTCTCTGGTCGGGTCAGGGATGTGTCGTTTTTCTCCCTAGCAAGAGAGTGATGCATCGATTTTTGGACGGGCACCTCGGATCCACGCAGTTAGGTTGACTTTGATACCCAGGGACGATGCATGGAAAATCCAGTTGCACAGTAACAGAAAACCGCACTGCGTTTGGTTTGCGTCATTAACAGCCTCTGTAAGTGTGTGTTGTGCATCATTTCTCCAGGTGCGGTGCGTCGATCTCCCAGCCACGATGCAGGTGAAGGGTCGATTTCAGCCGCGAAGCTGGCAGCACATTGTTTATCAGCCACATTGCGGAAGGTGCGTCAAACATTTCCCTGCACGGCGTTCTGTGCATGGATTTTCAGTTCTTGTCAGCCAACTTCACCTTTCAAGGGCCCAGGGACTGGATAGGGCACCACTTGGCAGGGCTGGAGTCACAGCAGAGAGTCCAGGTTCTATCAGAGGAAGTATTTGATGGCCCTGAGACTTCAACAACAGGAAGCAAGCTCAATTCAAGCTCTTGGAGATTCTTCTCAAGCACAAATGCACAACAAAGTCCAGTCTTTGTCCTCTCTCACGGGCAGAAGCAGCAACTGCAGGATAGCCCAACAAAGCGCAGTCACAGGCAGGGGCAGCACTTCTCCTCAGCTCTTCAGCTCTTCTCCTTAGCAAAGGTTCTACTTGATTCCAGAAGTGATATAATTTTCAGGGGTTTTGGGTGCCCTTCTTATACTCCTTTCTGCCTTTGAATTAGACTTTCAAACATATGTCTCTGTTGTTTTCAAGATCCTGCTTTGCCTAGGCCAGGCCCCGGACACACACCAGGGGATTGGAGATTGCATTGTGTGAGGGCAGGCACAGCCCATTTAGGTGTAAGTGACCACTCCTCCCTTCCCCTCCAGCCCAGATAGCTCATCAGGATGTGCAGGCTACACCCCAGCTCCCTTTGTGTCACTGTCTAGCGGAGAGGTGCAAACAAATCAACTGTCAAACTGACCCAGACAGGGAATCCACAAACAAGCCGAATCACAGAATAGTTTAAGCAAGAAAATGCCTATTTTCTAAAAGTGGCATTTTCAAACACACAGTCTAAAAACAATCTTTACCAAGACACCCAAACTCCACATTTCTATCTGTTTCCAAAGGGAATCTGCACTTTAATAATATTTAAAGGCAGACCCCATGTTAATTCATGAGAGAGAAAGGCTGAGCACAGTGAAAACTGAATTTGGCAGTATTTCACTGTTAGGACATATAAAACACATTAGTATTTATCCTACTATAAACATACACTGCACCCTGCCCATGGGGATACCTAGGGCCTACCTTAGGGGTGCTCTACATGTATGAAAAGGGAGGATTTAGGCCTGGTAAGTGGGTACACTTGTGATATTGAATTGAGAGTTTAAAACTGCACACACAGACACTGCAGTGGCAGGTCTGAGCCATGATTACAGGGCTACTCATGTGGGTGGCACAATCAGTGCTGCAGGCCCACTAGTAGCATTTGATTTACATGCCCTGGACAGCTCTAGTGCACTGTACTAGGCACTTACTAGTAAATCAAATGTGCCAACCATGGAAAGCCAATTACACATGCATTTTACATAGGAGCACTTGCACTTTAGCACTGGATAGCAGTGGTAAAGTGCCCAGAGTATCAAAAACAGCAAAAGCAGAGTTCAGCATATATCAACGACCTGGGAAACAGAGGCAAAAAGTTAGGGGTGACCACGCCAAGGATGTCAAGTCTAACAAACATGTTCTGGCCCTGGGAACAAATGATGATTGACAGAGCAGTCATGTACAGGTAAAAGTGAGCAGGACTAAGTGAAGAGATATGTGATTCTCTGCAGAGAATCAACTTGGGTAATGAAGGAACGTGGTGAGCTTATTTCCAAGTTTGACAGTACTTATCCCCTTCAGATATGGTTCACAGTGCCTATTGTGCTGCACTCAGGAGCTGATAGAGTGTGCTAAGAAATCACAGGAGGACACACCAAAAGATAAACCACGATAAGTACATGTCCTTACACATTCCTGCAGTGTAGCAAGGCTGCTTGCTCTGTAGAACTGTGTGGATGTCTGTCAAATATGAGGCCTTGGCCTCATGAATGCACAAATTGCATGCAATACAGCACCCCAAGGCAGATTAGAGTGATTAATTCTGTGAAAGGCATTTTGATGGACCAAAACTAATAGACAACCAAATGAACATCACTTTGTCAGTAGCTGTGGGCTACGTAATGGCTAGAGGAAATGCAGGCACTCGGGTGACATGCTGCAATTTTCTCAGTAGTAGTGTCAATAAGTGAACCTTACAGCAATAGTCATGATATGAAAATATGCCTAGCAACGTGGTAAGTAGGGCACTTTCCTGCACACTCCCTTTCACCCAGGGCAGGCCAGCAAGCTGCATAACTGCCTTGCACTGTGTGGCATGACACAAAAATGTCTGCCTCAGACATATTACTCTTAAAAGACATTCACTTGAAAGGCAACCACTATAAGGCCATGGATTGCTTTGGATATACCCTACTAGCACACGTGGGTTTCACCACCAGCTCAGGGGCACGGTTATATTGCTAAGAACCTCAGTGCCATATATCCTTCATCGTACATGGACTGACCCACTGGGGTGCTTTGTGGCACAAACAGGCACTTAGGAGGGGTGAATGCTAAGCATCTATTTGGCCTATATACCGCCACAGCTCCATGTAGAGAATCTTCCCACACTTGGGGCTATCCTACTGGAACTGCCCCCTAGGATCCTTATATGGGGAGGGGACTTCAGTGCAAACTTAACCCAGTGTTATATAGAGATTCTAAATCCCTGACCAGAAGGCAACCCAGTACACTACAGGCCTTCATGGAGGCTATGGGATTGGTGGATCTATGGTGTGAACACAACCTAAGCTTACAACAGTTCAACTATCTCTCTGGAGCACATGGCTGTTGCTCCAGACAAGATCAGGTTTTCACCCCACATGCATATGCCAGCCAATTTCGTAGTGCAACACATAAGGCTCGGGCTTATCCAACCACTCCCCAGGGGAGGCACTCTTCTGTGGCCCTAGAAGGGACAGATCCTTACCTCCCAGGATTGATCCCTGGTATTTGATGGAGGCAACCTTTAGAGACAAAACGCGTGAGTGAGCAGACCAGTACTTTCATGAAGATGAAGGAGCAGTCCAGTCGACTTCTGTCTTAAGGAAGGCTTTGAAAAAATTGTCTTGCATGGTCACATACAGTTGATGATTGGGGGGAAATAGAAGGAGTAAAAGCTACAGTGCGAAACATTGGAGAGTGAGATTGATGCTCTGGAACGTCATGTGCTGGAGGGGGGAATGGCTTTCCTCAATATCACATCAGCTCCATCTAAAGCAGCACGAGCTAAGGGAATTGGTGGAGCATAAAGCGCATGCATGGACCTTATCAACGCAGCACAGAATATACGATGTAGGCCATAAAGCCAGTAAATTGATAGCGTGGCTAGATGGAAGGGATAGGAAGAGGAATAGGGTTTTAGAGATACAAGATGCAGATGGTACACTCCATACAACAGGGACAGCGATAGCAGAGGTGTTCGCTGCATACTATGAGGGCATATACACATCCACAACCGTTAGGACCGAAGAAGACTGTGCCAATCTTTTAAAAGATCTTCCCCTTCCAACTCTATCAGATGATGATAGAGATGCGTTAGAACAAGAACTAACATTGGAAGAAGTTGCACAGGCAATTCAAGCCCTACAGTCAGTAAAGGTTGAAGGGTCTAATGACCTACTGGAAGAGCTATATAAGTGCATGACAAATAAGGTAGCAGGGCACATGCTAACTATGTTCAAGGAGGCACAGGCGGTGGGCTGTCTGCCGGAAGATCAAACAACCACTGCTATAGTGGTTATACCCAAGACAGATAAGCTACCCACAGCCTGTAGTTCTTACAGATCTATTTTGTTGTTAAATGTAGAGGCAAAGGTCCTTGCCAAGACACTGGCTACCAGACTGAGGTCAGTTATAGCCACAGTGATACATCTCGATCAGTCTGGCTCAATGCCATACAGGGGTACCTGATTAAATCTGCAGCAGCTCTATGGAGTACTTCATATGACTGAGACGGCAGTGCTGCTCTCATTAGATGTGTGGATGGCATTCCATAGCGTTGAGTGGAGCCATCATTTTGCTCCTCTTGAAAAGTTGGGCTTTGGTCCTTATTTTAGTGAATAGATCCAGTTCTTATATCTAGATCTGCAGGCCTGGGTGCGAGTCAATTATAGGTTATCACAATCCTTTGCTCTCCATAGGGGCACCAGGCAGGGCTGCCCACTGTCCCCAATGATATTTGCACTCGCGCTCAAACCTCTGGTGGCCTGGGTTCACTAGGACACCGTTATACAGGGCATCAGTGGAGGAAGGGACAGGGAGGAGAGGATTTTCCTGTATGCTTATGACATCCTGTTATATGCCCGACAGCCCAACATCACGGTGGACAGGATTTTACACATCTTCCAACTATTTGAAGGGTACTCTGGCTACCAAGGTAACTGGGAATATTCACAAATATTTCCCCTACAGGGGGGTATCCCCAGACTGAACTTGAGATATATAGCGCAAATAGTGCAAGATGGCTTTCGATACTTAGGCATCTACTTTATCTCCCCTGACTTCTTTAAGAAAGTTGATGGTGAAGTTCGGCAACTCCTGTGGGATGGGGTGACTCCAGAATAGCACTCTGAAAGCTTCAAAGTGGGTATATGATGAGGGGATTTAGGGTCTCAAATGTTTGCAAGTACTACAGGGTGGCACTGTTTACAGTGATAAACGACTGGGTGTTCTTAGATAGGAATGAACCAGCATATTATGTGGATAGGGAGGTCATGGGTGATTGGTGCTGTTCTTCTCTGCTATAGCGGAAAGGACCTAAGGACATCCTGCCATTCCATACATAAGCAATGGTGCAGGCATAGCGAGAAGCCACTAGGTTCCTAGAGTGGGGCGACGAACTGACAGATGGGACCCCTCCATGGGGACAGAGAACTCCTGCCTGAAATTCGGAACCTGAAGGGGTTCACCAAATGGGAACTGATAGGGATAGAACATCTAGGGGGCATATGGTGAGGGCAGGCATTAATCACAGTTGAGACTTTGCAGCAAGAATATGAGATGTCAGAATCAGAACATTTTAAATATTTGCAACTCGGGCACGCTCAGATGCACCACATAATGGAGGGGGAGCAGTTATGAGAATCAGCTCTGTTAAAGGCTCGGCTCCTTCTAGATTTGATGATGGAAAAGATGATCTTGTTAACCTATAAAAAACTGAGGAACAGCTCCACTGATGCTCCACAGCAGCAGCAGGAAGCTTGGGAAGGATGCCTGGGACTCCTGGAGGAGGAAGTTTGGTTGGAGGCTATACAATGCACCAGGGAAATGGCCACATGGCCTCGGTTTTGCCTGATTCTGTTGTGCATCCTTCACAAGTCAGAATTTTCCAGATCACCCCTACATCACCTAGTGAAGTGCAAAACCACCCTATGTGCAAGGAGTTGTGGTAAGATAGGGTAATTTTACCACATACTCTGGACATTCCTGGAAATATAATACAATTGGAGGGTGTGGACAAAGTTAGGAACTCAACATGCCACTGTCTGCCTGTGGCCACCTCCTATGTATAATTAGAGAGGAGAAGTGGCCTAGATACCAATAAACTAGGCTTATGTGGGCCTTTGTGAATGGCAAGATAAATATAGCCTGGACCTGGAGAGCAAGCGGGCTGCCACAGATTACAGATTAGGACTCTAATGTTGACTGGTGCCAAAGGACTAAACAAGTGGTGTATCAGAGTTGGGCTGCCCAAAGAAATGGGATAAGATATGGGACAATTAGTGCAGATAGAGGGAATAAAGGGTGCCATTGGGAAAAGGGTGATGACATCTTAGGCGAGGAACTGATGCTACTGTCAAATATGTGTTATAAAGTATGGATGACTACTGTATGCACATTTCTTCTTGCAATGCATCCTAGTGGACACACCACTTGTACTGAAACTGGTTCTTGTATAATGTCTATTCTATACATGCTGAGCCTTCTATGCTTCATGTACACTGAGCAATTGTTTAATTAAAAAAATGGGCCACTTGTCACTCAGTGGTTGTGCGAACAATGTACAGATATTTGCCATGTGTAAGGAGAAACAATATAACTTGCCCTCATTTACAGTTACTAACACATGTTCAACACATCTATGTGTAACATAATGTGAATGATAATAAAGTCTGTTTGTCACCAAAATTACTATTGTCATCATCTATCATGGATCATTATTAACATATTACCATTTCATTGCAGAGGGGCAAACAACACCTTCTGTTCAGCAGCCTGTCCTGGATGACCAACTTGTTGGTGATTACACCCTGACCCCCAATGGATTATGATACTTTCCAGCAACTCCTGGGTTTCATAGAATATCCTACTTCGGACATGGCAAGGGATGATAGTATTGCAGGAAATCCAGAGGAACCGCCACCCATAGGACATGCCCCATCTGCCAGACCAAGCACAGCTGTGGACTCTGAAGACCCCCAAGTTGTCTTGCAGGGATGAGTGGCAGGGGTCTAGCAGCAGATGTGTGATGAGATGCAAGCAAGGATGGAGACCATGGCGTGGACCCTAGAAGGAGTCCCTAGGTGCCTCAATCCCAATAAGGATATATCAAGGCAAATAAAAGCACTTCCACTTGCCGCCATAGTATGGTTGACTCCCTGGTGTCATGAGGCAGAGGCAAGAACATTAGACCTCAATATCCAACACCAGTGATGTTACCACCAAACTGGGCAGCATAATTAAAACTATGGCATCTAAGGAGAGCAAGTTTGACTCCTACATAGCAACAACAGGTACCCTCCATTGAGATGTTGCTCCATTGCTGGGATGCCATCAGACCTTTGCCAGTGCTGTGCTGCCTTCCTTGCTGGCACAGACAAATGCTGGGGGGAGGGGGCAAGGGAGCCACATGTTCAGTCCCTGATGCATGTGTGCCACAGATGCCTCCCACACACTAACATTTGCAGGGGAGGCAAAACACCCATCAGAGGAGGAAGATATGGACTTCCACAATTTCCATGGACGAAATGCCAGGTAACATTTGCATGTGCGCCTTGGCCAGTTCCCCAGTGGTCCTTTGTCTAACATCATACTACCTCCTCTGTCACCCAGGACTGTACCTTTTTTATGTACCTGTAAATGTTATCCACTTGTGGACCTTTGAAGAGGCTTCCCTTCCCTAATGGCAATGTGTGCCTCCTCACTGAAATTCTTGTCGCCTCTACATGTCACATTACATGTCTCTTGAATGGACTCTGTCTGGGTATCCTTTGCTCACTATCAGTATTGATGCTGTTGCCGCGAACAGTGCAAAAATTCTCCGTCTGACCCACTCACATTGAAAATAAATTCACACCTACAGACCAGAGTGTTGTATGTCTGTTGCAGAAAGGACAACTTATACAATGGTGGATGTGCATTAACAAAACCCACTTCTTAGTATCCCAAGAAGATTGAGCTAAAATCACTGTCATCTGCTCTCCTGGTATATGCCCCAACCTCAAGTACATATACTGCGATGGCGGTATGCAGAATATGTTGTCTCCCATTGGTATGTCACTATGTGACAATAAGCTTCACTTATTTGACAGGCACACAGTGAAACGCCCCTACTAAACACACAAATGCCTATCCTGTGGCAAATGGTGTCTGTGAGGCATGTGAGCCAATAGCACTGTTTAACTCATCCAAATGTATCTAGCTCAGTGGACATGACAATGTGATCAAACACATTTGATAGCCTCAATGCTCACACTGAAGAGATCCTAAATTACATAAGTTATTATGCTTGCACTGATAATCGCAGATACTCTTGCCCAGACTCCTTCTAAATGTTCTTCCCTCTTGTGCCACACTAGGATGTACTAGGGCAGTCCTATACCTCAAATGTCAGTACGCAAGAAATGCAAGGGGTCATTGTTGGGCTTCTGGGTCAACTCATAAATCGTGTAAAAAACTATACTAGGTTACATAGCGTAAGTGGGTTCTTCTGCCCCTGAGAGGCCTCACATGTTTTGAGTGTGAGTGTAACCACACAGACATCAATTGTACAATATGCACAAATATTACTGCATAGGAGCCAGAGCACAGAACAAGGAACAAAGCAAAACCTCACCGGGGTAAGAGGATATGGAAGACTCGTGCTTGAAACTTAGCAAGTACTTAAACAAAGTGACATGCATTAAGCGCCACACTTAGCAAGTAGTCAATGTCAATGATGATGGAGGTACTTCAGGCAGGTGAAGATAAATTAATGATTTTTATCCAGCCAGCAGAGATAACTCACTTGCACAATGGGGCAAGGGTATGTGTGGTACTAGTAGGCACCAGTGTGTCCCAGTGCTGCTGGACTCTGTCATCAAGCTGCTGTCCCAAAACTTTACCAACTATACTTGCACTATAACATTGACATAGAGTGCAACAGTAGGATGCTGACTGTGTTGTGCTGTGAGTAAAAGTTCCTAGAGAGACACACTAATATTGGATAATTTTTAAAAAGTCTCCACACTTGATTCAATTGTCAGGTAAACTATTAAGTTGCCGTAGCCCTCTGACAAAACAATATTTCACTACACATTATGCAGGTCACTAGCCACATCATGTACTCAACTCAACTTACTCCTTGCTAGCAACTCAGAAATATCAAATGATGACAAAGTAGTGAAAGTATAAAAAGTTTAATTTTTTAACACTATCTAACCTAGCTACAGCTATCTAGCCTAAATTAATTTAATTAAACTTAACACTACCTTACACTATTCTAACTTATCCTAAACTACCTACACCCACCTTGCCTATCGTACCTAACCTTAACTCTACCCTATACTATCTTAACGTATCGTAAACTATCCTATCTACTATGACCAAAAGGCAAGCTAAACATCCAACCCCCACCCCCTTAATACACAAACATTAGCACAACACAGAAAACAAATACATCCTAAGCATACACTACCTATGCATGTAAACCTAAACAAATATATATTATTTTGTACTTTCATTATATATGTATATTATATATATCTATATATATATATCTATCTATCTATATATATTTTATAACACACACAAAACACCAACCCCCACCCACTAAAAAATCTAAGTCTAAAACACTCTTAAAACCTACTATCTAATTTAACATGTGAAAAACTAACATTAACCTGCACTATTGCCATACTAAATCCTACAATACATTAGTCTTACATTTCTATAAATGGTGAACAAAATGTAAACAAATTGGGAAAGAGAAATGTCAAAGGGAGAGTCAAATCTGCACATTGATGCACTCCATGGCCTCCGGCAGCGTAAGCATTAAGGAAAGAAGACTTGCCAGCTCATTCTCAATGCCAGAAACCTGGATTTTTAGTTCTTGAAGGGCCTTCATGGCCTGTTGCTCAAATAATGATCCAGTGGCAGGTGTGAGTGGAACAGCATGTGCGCCGGACACCTGATGTGCTGAAGATCAGCTTGAAAAGGCCTGCAGAAGATCATTCTACTGTTTGGCACCCTCTTGTCTTCTGTTGGCCTTTGATTGTCCTTGTGTCCACCTGCCTGCACTTCACTTTCCTGCAGCCTTCCCTTCTTCATACAGGACCGCCATCTTCCTGTAGGCCTTGGCAACATGAAGTATGTAGTGGTATTACTCCAAATGTATGTAAAATTGTTTCGCCTCTACATCTGTCTTTTTCTCTAGGGAGGCAAAGGAATAAGGTATCTGCTAGAGTTGGAAATGTATAGGATGTCTGCAAGAATAGGCTTATATTGGCATACTATTATAGGTGGCAGCCCAGCCCAGGACCAAATATTGAGAAAGAGATATGAACAATACACCTTCTGTACAGATATATCTCCTAATCAAACAAAGCAAACTGACTCGCAGCGTAGGTATACGATTTGGAAATGTAGTCACCTATTTATTTGTAACCTTCCTGACACTGACTCACAAGCATGTTAATATTTCCATATCAAACAGGACACATGGTTCAGATACAGATACTTTGTTGTTGGTGTTGAATCCAACTGAGTTTGTCCTGCACTCATTTACATATGTAAAATGTGTTAAGTTAAGCAAGTCAAGTAAATGTACCTCAGCATTGCATTACTCACTTAGAAATACACAAGGCAATACACATTGCTGTCTTAACAGACTCAAGCCCTCCTTACAACTTCGACGGTCTTTTCACAAGACCGCCGAAGTCACGGGCTCCAGAACACCGCCCGTGTTAGCCGTCCGAAGAATGCCATATTAAGAGTTAATTCAGATATTCGCCCATTTACGGGCAGAAATCTGACCCCGTCAGCCTGGCTGTCAGTGGAAGAGAGGCATTTCCACCACCAGCACCGCAATGCCAACAGGACTCCGCCTGCCATATTATGATACATAATACAGCACTGTGGTTTCCTGAATGGCTGTGCGGTGTTGGTGGTGGAAAATGCTGAGACCCATCCCCTCCCAGATGACCGCCTCGAAGAGACAGGTAGGTGGACCATCCAAAAGGGGAGGTAAGGGGGGTGTTGTGTGCATGTGTGTGGTATGTGCGTGCATGTGTGTATGTATGTGTGTGTGGAGGGAGTGTTTGTCTGCATGTATGCAAGGGGGAGTGTTGAGGTGAGATTGAGTAGGTGTGTGTACTGGGATACATGCGAGTGGAGATGCATATGTGCAAGTCTGCAAGAGAGTGGGGGTGTCTGTATGGATGCGTGTGAGTGAGTGGGAGTGTCTGTGTAGATGCGTGCAAGTGAGTGGGGTGTGTGGATGAGGGGGTAGTGTGTGAATGTATGCATGGGTGAAGAGGTGGGGGTGTGCATGAATGGGGAGGGGGTTGGAGGTGTGAATGATTGCGGAGTGGGGGTGCGTATGTGTGAATGGGGGTGTGTGTATGTCAGTGTGAGAGCGGGTGGGGTGTTTGTATGGATTTGTGCAGTTGGGTGGGGGGGTTTGCAAGTGTGTGGATGGGTTGTTCGGTATGTCTGCATGTGTGTGGATATTTGGGGGTGCATCCGCCGGCGACAGGAATGGGGATTCCTGTCGCCTGGTGCGTTCTGCCAGGGTTTTCATAGCGGGCAACTGCTGCAAAAAACCTGGCGGTTAGCTGCCTCCTAATGTGGCCGACGGCCTTAGGCCTGTCGCTGGCCCAGAGGATCTCACACAGATCTCACCGCTGGCCGCAGCGGTCCAACCCGACCGGCGGGACCGGCAGTGCTGTGGTGGTTTGGCTTCGGCCAAACCGCACAACTCATAATGCGATGGTCTTTACCACCGGTTTTGCGGTGGTTAGACCACCACCATGAGTTTGGGTGTCTCATGACCGCCAAACTCTTAAAGAGGGCCTCAGTGCCAAGTAACCAGAACATAGATGGAATTATGGCTATCTGCCTCCTGTAAGACATAACTGTTGTCCACTTCACCTATATAGACTGAGGAAAGTTCCATGAAAATCGTACATTAAAGCTTTTGCTATACAGCTGTAGCAATAACATGTTGTCTTCCATGTATACAAATGTCAGTGCATATGTTTTGCACAGCTGCGCTCCTCACCGCCCAATAAGATTTAAGCAATGCATGTCAGAAGTGGGTGCATACATTCTGGAATTCTCATCTTTACAAGTAATTGGTGGTTTTCGATGTAGGGAACCTTGCATCATGAGTCAGAGGTGACAGCGTTGGAGCTGGTCAGTATACATTGCCCCACCAGTAGGAGAGCATTGCTGAATGTGGACTATACATATTGCTGCAAAGTCACAAACTATCTGCCACTGTATGACTGTCTCCCAGAAATGGGGCACAAAGTATATGAGGTCCTGAGTTTGCCACTTAAATGGAATTCCGTGGCAGACTAGTGTCATGTGCCCAATGTGTCCTAACAATATATTTTGCACTGTGGTAGGATTCCTGACATCCTGTGACCACCTGCAAAACCACATGCACCTAACCTTCCAAATGAACCTCTACACTCACAATGTCATCAGTCAGTTAGTCTGGAAATGATTTGTCCAACACCATGGTTACATAGAGTTACAAGCCTACATCCTTACAGCCTTCATGGCATTTGTGTAATTGTGTTGTTGTCACTCCATTTTGCATAAGGATGACATGGACTACTCTGAGGGATGCCCAAGTACCCCTGAGGTACGATTACAACAGCCATACCTCAGGTGAAGGTATGCAAAGGAAAAAACAAAAATGCTAGTGAAAAGGTACCAACAACCTTACAGTTACACTTTTGAGACACCACATCTCCATTGTCATGAGTAAAATCAATGGATAGGAAAACATTTGCACGTTCACAGCAACATTAGCATCATCTATCAAGGGAAAAATGGTTTACATTCCTCACCACAGCAGAGAAAGATAAATGAATCCTGTGGGCATGCATACATTGTCCCCACATGCACATTGACATAAACCCTTGTCCATTTAACACTATTCTGTGTGCATGTTCTGTTTTGCATGTACACTGATGCAAAATGGTTACAGGTGATTGATATAGCCCCATACATATCCCAATTCTACTGCTAACATGATCACACACAGACCTTACAAAGCTACAACCATGTATTTAATACACATGTATTTATTACACTAACTGGTAGTATTGGAAACCTGGAAGGTTGCAACTTCCCCACTGGTGTAAGGTACTGGTCCACATACAAGACAACAATTGGAACATTGCATTGTAAATACACACTATCTTAATATGATGAACAGTACTATGACATCCCAGTGATTTGGCAATGTCAACACATTAGACACACATATGTATACAATATCTGAAGGTATGAGATGCAGCTAGTCACCTTACACGGCAGAGGTGGGTGAAAGTTGATGTTCTGACATATCTCACAGCACATGCCTGACGCATGCCTCATGCATGTGACTGTTCTATGTACTGCTAGGCCCCATCATCCCAGGTATCCTTGCACCATGAGACAAAGGGCCTCAATCATTAGCCTGAGGCAGGACAAAGTAGTGCTAGGATGGAAAAGGACAGTTATACCCCATATGTGACATCATAAGGACTATATCAGACTACTCATGTCATTGGTGCACAGAGTGCTGACTAACAGCAAAGCATGCTACCTTAAAACATTGTGCAAGGCTGCATGCCTTTCAAGATGGTATCAGAAGCAAAAAGAACAGATGATGGATGGAATGCAGAACCAATCAAACATTCACTCCCAGTCACAGATCTGGGTTTAATCCATCAGTTGTTTTGCTCATCACGCCAACCTAGTTTAGACCTAACCAAATGCAAATCAGTCTAGATCTTGCTTCCCATTAGAACAGTCTGGCCTGAACTGCCAGGCAAGGTCCTCCATGGACTGTAAACAAGCATCCTGGGACCAGTTTTTAGGTACCATCCCTCATCAGCCAGGCAGGCTTGAATACAGTGGTACAGTGAGCACAGGACCCGCATCTGGGCATATCTCTCTCACCCAGTGTGAAAAAAGCAAAAAGGACAGATGATGGACAGAATGTGGAACAAATCAAACATTCACTCCCAGTCACAGATCTGGGTATAATCCATCAGTTGTTTTGCTCACCACACCACCCTAGTTTTGACCCAGCCATATGCAAATCAGTCTTAACCCTGCTCCTCATGGAAACAGTCCAGCACAACCTGCCAAGCCAGGTCCTCCCTGGACCTGAAACAAGCATCCTGGGACAGGTTTCCCCTTATAAGCTAGGCTAGCTTGAATCCAGTGGCACAGTAGGCATGGAACCCACATCTGGGCATACCCTTCCCACTTAGGGTGACAAAAGCAAAAAGAACAGATGATGGACAGTATGCAGAACACATCAACCTTTCAGCCCCAGTCACAGATGTGGGTTTAAACCATCAGTTTTAGACGGTATACATCTCTGTTGTGTAAGGGTCACTTAAGTGATCTATTATAATTGCCAGTGTCATGTCAAACTGTACACATGTGCAGGACAATGCAGCACATATAAGAAGGTTAACATCATACGAGATTTAATATTACATTTCTACTTACTCCTCACCTATGCCGGGTTTAAACATCTTTAGATCATGTCCTGCACAAACATGTATGTGAAATCAGGTAATGTTTCCAAATGCAAGAATGTATATTTCAAATATCAAAGCCAAATACCATTGAACAGGCACCTGGTGCATGAAAATATCAATTTCACAGTTTTACACAGGAATTGAGGAAACACTGCAGTAAATGAACTGCAGCTGGTACATACATACCTACGTTTCTGGCAATCTCCAACCCATGGTGGTGTACCCAATCAGCCTCTTGGGACACCATATCAGCCCACTGATGCTTCAGCTGGTGAATGGTGTGCCCCCCTAAACACCCTGGCCATATGCCAAAACACCCTCTAACAGCGCTCCTTACATCTCTTGGGTGGTAGCTCTGGCTGACTCTACTCCCCACATGCCATCATGTATGTAAGGGACCACCAGCCATAGCAAGCCCCTAAACTCTACCTCAGACAATTTCTCAGCCCTACCCTTTTCCGGCATGCCCACACCAACTCTATACCGCCTATAAGCACAAAAACCTATCCCATACTCCTAAACTATTAAAACCCCAACTCAAAACAATGACATTAACAAGACAATTTACAACAACAATATACAATAAACACAAAAACACAATTAGCACAAGACAGGGAGAGGGCAGGCACATACAAGACCAAAATTTGCAATAAAATACAAGCCATTACTCAAATCACCCCAACTCCCAGCAGAAAGTAACAACGAGAAAGTGAAAATAACTTCACACTTCTTAGTCAACAGCCCGCAACACCCACTGTATCATTTCCTGGGTGTATCCCACCGGTTTTTGACAGTTGCATAGTTTGTTATGATGTATTGTGACTTCAATGGCTATTGCATAATGAACGCACAGTCAATTAGCACTTCTGCAGTCACTTCCAGGCGTTGATGTGCAGCTTATGACCAGCACAAATGGTGCAATGCCTGTGTAAGAGGGGTGATGCCTGGGTTCAGACCCACAGAACTGGCCTAATGTGTGGGATCTACTGTAGAGGACTTTAAAATGCTGGAAATCACACCTTGGGCACACTTTCATTGGTCCTGAGTGTGTAGCAGCCAATTTGTAAGTTTGCTAATGTGTGACATTTCTTTGGTCATAGTGTGCTTATGTCTGACCTTTTAACTTCTTAGGTGTGACATTTTGAATGACACTTTATTGCGAGGGGAACAAAGACATTATTGTCATGTAATGAGGCATTTTGTGGTTTGTAGTAGGCTTTGGTGGAGTAAGGTAGCTGCGGTGATCTAGAAAATTTGTCACAAATGCGTTGCTATACCCCGTTTTGTGTGGTACTTGGCAGCCCTGTGGACTGTGTTGGCAAAACTTGGCAGGTCTGTTTGACACAGGGCCGTGTCTAGGTTGTGAATCTTGGTTGTTGTAATTGGTTAATGCCCCTGTCACTTCATGAAAGGTGGGCAGGCACAATGGCCATGGAGTTAGTCCCGGTTAAGGGAGTGCATGTGCATTCCTCTTCATCCAGCCAGGGGAACAGCAGACAACATGGCAGCACAACAAGGCTGGAATCAAGAACTGTCTGATCACACATCTCTAGCCACTGCCGTTACCAGGATATACACCTGAATTTTCCCAACAATGATATGTTCATGTGAAGATTGCGCCTAGAGCCTATGGGCAAAGCTATTTATTCCCTGGTGTGCTCAATCTCTTTAATAATTCAATCTGTCAAGAATCCTTCGATATGATGTGTTACGGATGCAACACACACTTAGGGAAGCACAGAGACAGACTGGCTCACCCCTACTATGGTGTATGTGCTACCCAGATTGCAGACTTACTGGATTTTTAAACAAGCCACATGATGTAATTCCAATATTGCAGATGTAAATGTGAGCCAGCCATGTATTTATGCACAAAGCTAGGCAAGGTCCACCATGTAACGTGGTGGTAAAGACACATATGCGCTCAGGGCTATATGTATGAACCAATATGTGTTGCGCTTACACAATGCACCATGGTAAATGTGCTACATAAATCTATTTATATATAGTTTGAGTCGACCAAGGCCAGCTTGTGTTGGCCTGAGAAGTGTCATCAATTGCAAGTAAAACAATGTATTGCAAATCACTCCATTGCTTTACTCTACACCAGAGAGAGGCTCCTTTACCATTGCATGGGGGACCCATTCACATTCCATGGCTTTAGATGCATTTCCAAACTTACCAAACCAGGTAAACCTAAAATTGTGCCAGTAAGTATTATCTTCCCAGGAGTGGCATTACAAAAGTTCAACATTTAAATCTCCTTGTTACTTCAATGTGTACTGCATTCTGCAGCACACATAGATGTTGGAATATAGCTCACTGGATATTTAGATCTGCAGGAAGATGCACCTTCATGCACTAGCACATTCCTGCATGCAACAGAAGCTTCCTTGTTCCATGGTGAAAGTGTGCCTGTGTTGGCCTTAGGCAGCAAAAACAACACTAACACAGGGGAAAAGTTAGGAATTGTTTGTATTCTATTAGATGCAGCACATGACTTGCTTTTTGCTTTCACACATAGTCATGCAGTAGGGAGACTGTGCTGCACTGTGTGGTCATGCTCATTATGAGGTCCTCTGTTTACAGTCACAGGACATTATGGAAATATACTGTGATCCACATGTCAGACAAACACAAATATCATGACGTGCAGCACACACACTCAGTCATTGCACACTGTTTGGTTCTACACTGCCTTTGGACTGTGCTAAACTGTCTGAAATTCAACACACTCTAGCAGCACACACACTATCCGCATGTGCACACTGTTCAACATTGCAACCATTGTGTTGTTTTTGTCTTGCACAGGCACTTGTTCAGCACAAGGTGTTATCATACACACTTATTTACTCCAGCTGTTGGTGGGTCCTGGGGAAGAGAAGGTACTGGGATGTGAGCCGGATAATGGCATCCAGGACAGTGGGTAAGATGCAGAAAATGATGCCTGTGATATTCGTGCTACTCTGGCTGTTGTGACCTGGAAGGAACCAGAAGCAAGCATGTGGAGCACAGCCATCAGTTTAACCTGTGGAGGAATGTTAGTGGGTCTTGCAGTTGGTGGCAGAAGACTTGGCCCAGGAGGAAGCAACTCTATGATAGGCTCCCTCATGAGTCTATAGAATTTGATGACCTCATTCACCCTAAGGGCAATGAGGGAGAAGCATTGCTGGAACACATGATCCCTCCTCCTTTGCTGTCTACATGGTGTGGTGGAGGTGGTGGTGGTCTCCTTGCAACTCCGAGCTGCAAGATCACAACTTCCATGGCATAGTTAAGCTTGACAAAGTGATTTTGGATGTTCAGGTTGCTATACCACAGCCACTGCATCATTTCCAACACCTGGGTTACCGAAGTGCATATTTTCTGCCACAATTCTGGCTTTGCAGGCCACATCCAAATGATGTGTCACACATTGCCAAACCCATAAATATCAATGTGTTAATTTTATGTGAGTTTTTATGGGGGAATGCCTACCTTGAGTATTTTAATGTGTGCGTGGCACAGTTGGTTTGAGGGCAACTTTTGCCTAATACACGCCTTTAAAAATCCAAGCTACAGCATAAATATTAATGAAGTATGTTGTGAATTGTCACCCACTTCATTTGGAGACCAACACAGACCACCATGTCGGTAGACCTCCATGTCTGTGATCACTTTAAAATAAAGCAAATGTCAACAACATACTTCTTTGTACATTTCTATACACATTTAGCTGTTCTGAACACTTTTCCAAATCACTAAAAGTGTTTACTACATATGAAAAGGGGTTTTAACACTTGCAAACACACACTTTACTAATTCAGGGTGTTTGCGAACGCTGAAATCTTCTGTGCAAGGGGCCCTATTTTCCTACCCCTTACTTAGAGGTGGAAGTGTAAATCTAATCATTATCATGCATGGCCCTTTAAGGCATGTATGTGTCATTGCTGTTCCCATGGGTGAATGGGCTTATGGTGGTGAAAGCCTGCTAGTCACGTGTGGCTCATGGATGCTAGTGCATAGGAGAGCTACAGGCATGCACACACTGGTTTGTTATATACATGAAGTGGTAGTCTAAAATCGCAAGCATATTCTGTATGTTAACTACTTGGGTCTTCTCCAGCCCACAGGTCGACATTAGCACTTGGATCTGCGAGCTTTAAAATAGAGGCCATACATTTGTGAGGGGAAAAGGGTCCTTCATAAAAGCCTGATCACAGCTTAAAGAAATACACTCTACCTGTAAGCTAGCCTCATACGCTTAAATATTCGTTATTTCTTTAAATATATAATAGAAAGCAACTGGAATTGTTCTTCATATCTAGTGTTATGTCTAGAATCTTATGTTGCGAGCTGAATGCAACAAGCACTAATTGCTATTGGGTAACCGAAATTTCCTCCGGGATATTGCAAATACATGTAATGTTTTTTTCTACGGTTTTCGCTTGCTTTCTTTCATTAGAAAATCGTTTCTAAGCATATTTTCATTTTTTGGAAACTTACCATATTTCAGCAATGGTTTTAAAGCCAAGTCATAATAGTTCATCTGTCAATAAAACTACATTAATGCCATTACTCTGAACATCAACAGAAAACAGCAGCTAATGGGAACGCTTTGACAGCATAAAAATTGTGCAGTACCAGGAAATCTAAAATATGTCTCCGGCAAAATGCCAATTTGCTTCTCGTCTTATTAGTTAGGAGTCAACAACTTTTTTCACAGAAACGAAACAGAGCAAATGTGCTAAGATTCCAAGAAAAAAATAAAACACATTTATTTATTATCAGCCTTATTAGGACCATCACACTGTCGGGAGTCGTGCTGTGTACACGGAAGCCCCTTCAGTCAGGAGGATATCTTACAAATAAGGGTTGACAATAATGTTTGATAATAGTGTATTAAGTACCTTCCTGAGCTGCAAAGGAAAGGGTAGCATGACAGTCAGTGCATGCCTGCTGACAATATAAAGAAATTGTGGCCTCGAGCTGAGAATTTCAGTGCACAGCCATTAGAAAATATGGGGGTCATTCTGACCCTGGCGGCCGGTGGCCGCCAGGGCCACCGACCACGGGAGCACCGCCAACAGGCTGGCGGTGCTCCCACGAGCATTCTGACCGCGGCGGTTCAGCCGCGGTCAGAAGCGGAAAGTCGGCGGTCTCCCGCCGACTTCCCGCTGCTCGGGGGAATCCTCCATGGCGGCGGAGCGCGCTCCGCCGCCATGGGGATTCTGACACCCCCTACCGCCATCCTGTTCCTGGCGGGTCTCCCGCCAGGAACAGGATGGCGGTAGGGGGTGCCGCGGGGCCCCTGGGGGCCCCTGCAGTGCCCTTGCCAATGGCATGGGCACTGCAGGGGCCCCCGTAAGAGGGCCCCACTGTGTATTTCAGTGTCTGCAATGCAGACACTGAAATACGCGACGGGTGCAAACTGCACCCGTCGCACCCCTGCAACTACGCCGGCTCAATTCTGAGCCGGCGTCCTCGTTGCAGGGGCATTTCCTCTGGGCCGGCGGGCGCTCTTTTGGAGAGCGCCCGCCGGCCCAGAGGAAATGTCTGAATGGCCGCCGCGGTCTTTTGACCGCGGTGCGGTCATTTGGCGGCGGTACCTTGGCGGACGGCCTCCGCCGTCCGCCAAGGTCATAATCACCCCCTATGTGTCTTATCTTGACACTGAGTAGGAGATGCTTAAAAGGGTATCTGACCAGAGATGTGGGGAGCTCTGAAGGGATGGCACCACCTGACATCAACTGTCCTTACCTCAGAATGTAAAGCGGTTTCCTCCAAATGACAACTTCAGAATACCTATCCAAGCATAGGTCTTTTGTTACCTTAATGGTGCTAGCACACTACTGGCCATGATGACTCTTTTGAAGAGAGGGCTACTTGCCACAGCATCCCTCATGAAGGCCCAAAGGAAGTTGGACAGAATCAGTCCAGCACTCTAAAACCTCCACTGTTTTAATGTGCGAGGCTGCATCATCTTCAAATATATCAGTGAGCAACAAGCCTCTACATCTGGTACCATGATCAAATCCTCCAGAAGGTCCACAGACCCTGTAGTAGCAGTGGCATAACATTAGCCTCCATGTTTGGGGGTTTCCAAGCTCCAAGTGGCCCCCTCAGCACAGTACACTGTGCACAGGCTGCAGGCCCCTTGCCTGAGAGCTCTTGGCCTGAGAGCTCTGGGTGGATGACCCCCATATACTTTGCAGTGATGCCCCGTCAGATTTCGTTACACCACTATGCATTTAACGACTTGAGAAGACCATGAAGTGTGGGAAGAAGACTAGAAACCAGGTCTTCTGCTTGTATGGTATGTCTCCGTGGTGTAGAACCCAATTTCAATAGAAGGCCAACAAGCACCCATGTTTCAAATCTTCAGTTAAGACACTCGCCTTTCTAATCAAACAACAAGATCCTGCGGGCTAGCCTCATCAGCAGCAGCTCCTCCTTAGGCCCGTCACCAATGTGCCCCTCACCAGTTTCACCCATCTAGCGTCTCTCCCTCCTACATCCCATTCTATTCTAACTCTCCATAGGGCACCTTCCTTTCAGCCTACTACTGCTCCCCATAAACTCCCTCACCCATTTCAACCTCTTCAGTAGATCACTCTTATTGTATTTCCATTATTGCCACAGCTTCCAATTGCTTTGCAGCTGGCTTTGTGCTAAGCCAACTAAACATATACACGTTTAAATTAAATGATGTTAGAGGGATAAAATTGATGTTATAATGTAATGCAATATAGACTCTAGACTAACAGTGCACATAAAAACGATATTGAATTTCTAATGTTTAGTAAATGATTAATGAGTTAAAAAAAATATGTGCATAAGTGAGAGAAATGCAATTCCACCCCAAGTGCAGACGTACTGAAACTACTCATAAATGCTGTTTGTGAATTCCCAAAGTCGTAAACTTAGATTTTTGGTCTAAGCTTAGACCAAACATCTAAGTTTACCTTCGTGAATCGGGCCCATGGTTTTGCAATTGAAAGCTGCACAGACAGCAAATCAGAATCCGCAGTTGATGGTGAACACTAGTGTGATGCAAGGACTACCACAGCAAGTGACGAATGTTGTTCAGACTAGAGGTAGAGGACGTGCTGTTCAGATAAATCAGAGTGGAGGTGTTCTTGATGTCCAGTCTTTGAAGAAGACTAATCTGTGTCATGCATGTGGAAATGTGGGTAATTGCCGCAGGACTGTCCATATATTATTGTGAATGTTCAAGTAGAGAATGATGGAGTTGCTCTGACTCAAGGTAAGAATCAGGTTCAAATTCAAAGAGTTCAAAGACCCACAATTCAGAATGTACATATGTCCTCAGGACAATAGATGCAAGTTCCCAAAGCTCAGATGACAAAGCAGCAGGTGATTGTTTCTCAGCAAAACATGAATCAAATGGTGAATGTACATGTGAATTAGATAGCATCAAAATTTCCCTTACTTGTTTTGAGTGATGAGGAATTCATAGAAACGTTTCTAGGTGCATCCTTAGAGGTAGATCAATGTGGTCCCTATGTAAATGTGAATATTATGGGCCATGATGTGTCATTCTGGCAGCTACACATTCAGAACAGCTCAAGTACCAAATGTGCCCCTTTCAGGATAGAGAATCTAGGTTGTAGAAGTTGCCAATAAGCAATTGACCAATCCTGTAACAGTATGTCCCTGTTAAAATAAGTATGTTTGAAGATGAGCACCAATTTGTTGTCTGCGATTTGAGTCCTGTAAGTTTGATGGGATGTGATCTGTTGTGTAAGCTGAATTGTTCTATCCAGTTGCACACCTACAGGAATAGTGATTCAGACTAATGAGGAAAATATGCCCTGTAAAACTGTTGAGGAGTACCTGAGTGCCACATTGCACCCAATGATGACATGAAATGATTTACTCGAAGATATGAAAGAAACTGTGACACCAGAAGTTTGGGATTTTTCAGGAAAAGAAATATGACTCATTACAGGTGTTGAGCACATTAAAATAAAAGTAAAACCAAATGCAGTGTATCCAACCCCTCGCTCCCCATATAAAATGTTCCTAAAGACAATTGCTGGAATTAGCCCTTTGATTGATTGTTTGATTGAACGGGTGTTTTAAAAGAAACCATGGGAAGTCCCTGTAACTCTCCTATTTTGGGATTGAGGAAGCCCATTGGAAAATACTGCATAGCTCAAGATGTGATAAAAGTGAATGAAATTGCCATTCCATGTTGTCCTGTGGTCCCAAATCCTGCAGTGATTCTATTCAAAATTCCCAGTGAAGCTGAGTGGTGTACACTCATTGATCTTTGCCATGCATTTTATTCTGTACCTTTGCATTGGGAATGCCAGTATTTATTCACTTTTAAATTCTGCAGTTGTGTTTTGGCAGGGATATACGGAGTCACCATCCATTTTTAACCAGACTGTGAAAAAGAATTTGGAGTCCCTTAAAATGGCCTATCATTCAGTTTTAATGCAGTACATTGATGACCTGTTGGTTGCGTCAAACACCAGAGAAGCATGCAGATGAGATATCGTTGCCCTTTTGAATCATTTAGGAGAGAATGACCATAAAGTTTCCCTGCTAAATTACAGTATTGCAAGAAGGAAGGCCTTTGTTTAAGTCACCACATTGAGAAAGGTGCGAGGAATGTGTCTCAGGAACGAATAACAGCAATTATGAAAATGAATCCTCCAGTAACACAAAAAGAAGTCTGAATGTTTTTGGGGATGGCTGTCTACTGTCATCAGTGGAATCCAAACTTTTCCCTTTTGGCCAAGACCTTATAGAGGCTACTACAAAGGGATGTGACTAATGCGGAACCATTGTAAGAAAATTGCATACATGCCTTCGCAGAGCTGAGAGAAAGCCTACACCAAGCCCCAGCTCTGGGGATGCCTGATTATAACAAACGTTTTTCTTTGTTTTGCTGCAAGAGAGATAGATGTGCCCTCTAAGTTTTGACACAGTTGCATGGAAATGCAAACAAGCCTGTGGCTTATTTTTCTGCCACACTTGATTCTGTAGCTGCAGCGTTCTCTGGTCGTTCAAAAGCATTCACTGCCCTCAGTGTCAGCTGAGAGCAGTGCAAAAGCATTGTCATGGAACATCCACTGAAGTTTTTATCTCCCACTCAGTGGAGACTTTGTTAACGCGTACATAGACCCAATACCTGGCAAGTGCCCATTTAACTCATTATGAGCAAGTGATGCGCGCCTCATCAAATGTGAATATTAAAAGATGTACAATTTTAAGTTCTGAAAACCCTGATGCCTGTTCCTTTTGAAAATGCAAGTGGCAGTCAAGATGAGGTTGAGTATGACTATCTGGTTGTGACTGAATTGTGCACCAAACCAAGACCTGATATTCAAGATGTTCCGTGAGATGAAAATGAATATGCCATGTTCATTGATGGCTCCTGTTTGAGAGATAAAAATGATACCCTGCAAACAAGTTTTGTGTTTTGCACAGTCTCAGGTGTGATAGAAGTCTCCTGGCTTCAAGGTGTTTTTTTAGTCCAGGTAGCCAGATTGGTTGCTCTAACTAGAGCATGTTGTGTTTTTGAACAGTTTAAAGTGACAATTTTCACTGATAGCCATTATGGTTTTGGTGTCATTCATGATTTCAGACAGTTATGGTCCCAGAGAGGTTTTAGGACCTCTTCTGTTTCCCCAGTCTGAAATGGTGACAAACTTTAGCATTTGTTGAATGCATTACATTGCCGCTGTGAAATGACTACCATATAGGAAGTCAACTGATTATGTTAACCTGGGAAATACCTATGCGGATGTAGTTGCTAGGTATTGTGCTCTTAGTTGCACCTCCTTTATTGGGGAGTGGAACAGTGATACACAGGATGATTTAAGCCGTAATGTCCTAATGACTGCAGTTGACACATGGGAGGAAGTAAAAAGATTGTAGGAAGATGTGATAGAAGAACAGCAAAGTTGGATTAGAGCAGGATGTGTCCACAGGAATGAAGATGGTGTTTGGGTTTCAAATGATGGAAGAGTGGTGTTGCCAAACCAAAAAGTTTGCTGTCCCCAATGGCAAGACATTACAATGGACAGGCGCGCATAGCTAGAGATGCAATGGTCAGAACATTCAGACAGGCAAGGTTAAACCCTAGCCTTAAAGTAATTGCAGAAGCCATATTTCATTGATGTGTCATCTGTCAAAAAATGAATATCGGTAAACATACATGTGATACATTGAGTCACATAGATGGATCAAGAGGACCTTTCAATTAAATGCAGCTGGATTTTATTGAGCTGCCAATGTGCAATATACGTAGATATGTTTTAATTATTGTCTGTATTTTTTTACATTGGATTGAGGCTTACCCCACTAGGAGAAATGATAATCTCACTGTAGCGAAGCTGTTACTTATAGAATAGATACCTAGGTTTGGATTCCCGACTTATGTAGAATGAGACTGAGGAACTCATTTCACCAGTTATCGTCCAAAATCTTCAGGTCTGGTAGAACAGATTAATGGAACACTGAAGTCCAAAATGGCGAAAGTATGTTCATCCACAACACTAAAATGGTCAAGTGCATTGCCTCTTGTTTTGATGAGTATGCACAGCACACCAGACAGAAAAACAGGATTGTCACCACATGAAGTCATCTTCGGGTGCGCTATGATGATGCCAGCAGTGCTTGCAAATGTGCTTGTGAACATTACAGATGACTTGGTGGTAGATTATTGCAAATGACTAGCTGATGTGGTGGGTTCTTTGTTGGAGAGGCTACTGTACAGCCACAGCAGGAACTGTGTCACGACCTATGTCCTGGTGACTAGGTTATGCTTAAGGAACATGCAAGAAAGACATGCTGAGAGCAGCGTTGGAAAGGCTCTTACCAAGTGGTCCAGTGGCAACAACTACTGTGAAGTAAACTAGTCTCCCGAATTGGAACATGCTAGCCACACTCACAAACTTCCAGGACCCCTTGATGAAACAGCACCTGTTCCAGAAGGGTTGGTTTGAGTGAGTGTGAGGGGCAAGGTTAGTCAAGCTGTTGGGGATGGACAAGTGCCTGTAGCACAGACTCCGTCTGATGGGGTTCTGAGTGAGTCAACAACAATGACAACAGTGGATGGCACAGAAGGGTCGAGACAGAATCTGTTGACTCATAGAAGCTTAGATGCTGACAAAAGATCAGATGTGCTAGATAAAAGAGTTGCACCTGGAGACAACTGGCCTAGCGAGAAAACAGGCCCCCCGACCTGTTCCATTGTACACCAGTCTATGGTGGACTCCGCACTCAACCCATGTCTATTTTGCAAATTTCCACAACCACTGTTTCTGAGGGAGTAACCTATTCGTCACCCATCTCAGTGCTACACATTTTTTGAGCGCTGCCACGCCCGGTTCTACTATTTTTTCCATAATTGGATTAATGATTAGTAAATGATAAATTAGTTTAAAAATATATGCAAAAGTGAGAGAAATACAATTCTCTGTTGAAATGAAATACATTACTCATATTCATGAATTATTACTAATGCAGAATTTATAAGTTTGCATATTACATGTGTTTTACTAAAACATATTAATTAAATGCATTATTATGGTTCTGTTGTGATAGCATGAGTGCAGCCTGATGAAGTTTTTAATTTGTGACCGTGCTAGAAATGATGATTCATTTTCTAACATGAACTTTCTCTTAGGTTATGTCCTCATGAGAAGCTTAGCTAGTTGGTAATAAGCGCTACTGTTTAAGTATAGAGAGAATGTAGCATAGCGTCCTTGATGGAAGAACACTGAGAAAAATGGATTGGTTTCTTATACAATTGTTTCAAACTTGTGTGGAGTGACACAGATGGAAGATGTTCCCATGACAGACCTAGCAAAGAATTGGACTGTGTCAAATTGGAGTCTGGTAATTGATTACTGTTGGATGATGCCCCTTCAACGTTATATGAACTGATATCTTTGACAAACCAGAAAGCCTTGTGTATTTTAGAATATTGATGGACATTTGAACATTGGAGTAGTTCTGAGCAATCCCCACAATTTCTAGTAGTTTGCAGAGAGGACATAACGCTTGCAGACGGCTTGCTGATCTAGATGCTTTGCTGATGAAGACTCCCTGAATGATATACCCTTGGAGAGGTATCATCCTCTCTACCATTGCCCCTTGAAATACCTATTTAGGTTTAGAAATCCTTTCATTTTCCCCTTCAAAAGACTCTTGCTTAAGTTTCTGATATGCTGACACTTTCACTTTTTTATCTTTTGCCTAACTTGGTGACCAGCAGGCCAAGATTATCTTTTTCCAAATTATGTTTGTCCTTTTATATATTGTTTTTGTATTTTGCCTGCATGTGTTTCCCCCTGCACATGTATTTCCCTGATTCGGTTATTTGTAGGGTTGACCTGTGCCCAGATATGAGAAATGTATCATCTGTATAACTCAGATATTCTTCTTGATGATAGGCACTATTCTTCTTGAATGCTTACTTTTATTGATGCTAGTTTACCTAAATCCATTTCAACGCCTCGGGCAATTTTTGTTGATTATGTACCTTTATAACTTGTTTTTGCGCATTGTCTACATGACTTTGAGCTTGCATTTGTATTACTTCTTAATCCTTTATTTCCTGATTGGAGTTTTCCTTCAGTGGCTGCATTGGTCATGGTGTTTAAATTGTTTGGGGTTGTATTGAAATTCTGTTGATGGTTCTACCACACCACTTACTGGGTCCAAAGAATCATCCACCTTGAAGAGCATTGATTCCTGCGAAGGAGGAAAATTCTACAATACAAGGTAAAAACCATGGTGGGGGATGTGGGGAAAAGACACATAGAAGAAGGCTGAGTAGCTTTGAAAACAACATGACAAGACGTTAGAGAGGAGATAATGGAGTCTGATAATGGACCACAGAGGGTCTATCTCTTTTTTGTATCCGACCCATATTGCTCTGAGGCCACCACCAACCACTTGAAAAATTAAACAAAAACATAGATAAATGCATCTAACAGATTCTATCAATGGAGAAAAGCAAGACAAATCATGTCACAGAAATCTTAGTCAATTAGGACAATAAATTACATTTGGAAAAAAATATTTGGAAACATGCTAAAAAAGAGCATGGACCATTTGGAGATCATCTCTGTTGGCAACTGTAATACACTGGCTACAAATATACTTCTTGAAACAGTAACCTACTAATCTGGAGGTGCGAAAAACAGTAGAGTATCAAAATTCAATTTTTATCCTCTTTTGACTTCTCAGTGTGGAAAAGCCCCTATTTCCCAATGCCAATACCACCCCCACTCTCACCCTCCAAGATTTAAATTAAGGCTCTGATGTTTCCACTGCACCCCCACAAGAGGTCTTCAGAGCTCTAAAGTGGCACTGGTGACATGTTGCACTTTATACAACTCCTAAATAAAATCAAATAATAAAAAGCTCTCCCTAATCTCCACACGACAAATCCCTGCCAGAACAGTGATTAGGTAAACATATTCTCCATTGATTTATAGATATATAGTTGTTAATGTTAAATTTCATAAAAAGGACATACAACACATTGTAAATTATTCAAATTCCATGACTTAATGTACCTTGCTTCTTCTCTCTTACTTTTGTAAATGGCCAACTTTGCTCACAAAATCACAGAATGATGAGCTCATTGCAAAGTGTTCCTGTAATCCTCAGATTTATTTTTAGACTATTATCCTCAAAATTAAAAATCCAAATAAAAGTTAGATGAGGGAGTTATGAGGTGGTATGTGCCTTTCTAATTTCTAGAAGTTGTATCCCCTTTATGTATCCCCTCCACACTTTTAAAGTGTTTTTTAAAATTATTTTTGTGTTGATATATAGCAAACACCCCTGGGGCAATTGAGCACTTTACTGGCTTGACAAGGTCATGATAATAGCTGGATACCCTGTCCACGAACTAGCTTGGATTCTCCTAAAATGCTCCTAAAATAAAACTGTTATGAAGTTAATCAGAAGTGGCAAAAATAAAAAGGAAATAGCACAATCAATTCTTCAGATGCAAATCAAAAAATATATTTTGACATTCTATCCTACATCTTGAATAATATAGCAGTAAATGACAAAAAATACTCTATAGTGCTTGCACCACTGGAGTTGCATATATTCACAGTTTAAATATGGAAGATTTGGGGGCTAGCTATGAATAGTTATGCATGTGTTAAAATTGGTCTGTTTGGGGCATGCACAGCTTCAGAATGAAGATTCATTTCACTGCTATCTGCGATTTATCACTTCATACAGTTTCGATGGTTCCAATTCGTAAAGGTTTCTTCACTCTCTAGCAGTATTTATGTGCGCTAAAATGTCACATGTGCTTTGAAATTGAGATTAGCTGGGAATTCAGAGAATTGAGTACATACATGAACTTATAAAATGTGCCAACGTCTTTCTCTTTTTCCTAAGTTTAAAATTAGAAGGGGTAAAGCTGACATTACAGTGGATGATGAGGAGGATGATTGCATGTCAGATTCATAGACACTCAGGCCCTCATTATGCCTTTGGGGGGCGTCGGAGGCCGCCCACCAAAGTCCTGCATCGTGATCACTGCATATGCAGCCGTCCCTCTGCAGTACCTACTACGAGTTTCCTACTGGGCCAGCAGGCAGAAACAGCATTTCCACCCACCAGCCCAGTGGGAAACACAGCACAACATTGATGCCAGATCGTAATAGATCCGGCAGCATTGTTTCGGTTCACCTGGTGCCACAGCACAGCACCCGTCACGCTTTTCAATTCCCATAATTCAGGCAATGAAAAGCACAACATGGCTGTCCATGGGAAACCCTGCACTGCCCGTGCCAAGTGCATGGTCAGTGTAGGGGCCCCTACCGGGCCACCGGCACCCCCTTTCCACCAACCTTTGAATGACAGTGAGACTGCCATGCAAAGGCTGGCAGAAACATGGGTCATAATCCTGAGGGCAGCGCTGCTTGCAGCACTGCCCTGGCGGATTGAGAACACCGGCATCTCCAGGCCATCGGGAACCTGGCTGTGCCAGTGGTCAGACAGCTGATTTCGCATGATTTGTTTTTGCCTAATTAAATGAACTTTCAAGAAAGATTTGCAAAATTATGCCAAACTCATATGCATCATTTAATGCTATATTTTAGATCGAAATGCGTCCATGCATCAATTTTTGAAACAAGGATGCATTTTGCTTTTAAAAAATGGTGCAAAAAAGACAAGTGAAGGAAGCAACAACCTCACATACTCTGCTTGTTCACGTTATCGCCACGCACTCATAAACATTTACTGGGAAGAGTGCAAAATTACACAACATGGTGTTATTTCAGGAGTTTTATGTGACAAACGCAATGCAAAATTCCCCAAATTATGTGAATTATGCCACCATAATTACAATTTCACCAAGGCGTAGTCTGTGGGTATTCAAACAAAGGCAGGATGGCTAAGTAAGGGAAGCTAAACATATTTCCTAATGGGTTCTGAACAGGGAATAGGGCGAGAGCCTAACTTCAGGGCAATACAGATGCTATCTCCAGTCCTGAAATTTTTACTTACAAATCATTGATTTCAAGTGTGTTAGTCTAACTAGCTACGTGCTAGCAAAATATGTCCACAACAACCTGAATCCATTACATGATCACATGAAAGTTCAGGATTGGAGGTGGTCACCCCAACAGGGAAAATGTTTTCCCTGAGAACACATGTAAAAAAATGATTACAGTTAGAATATTTCTGTACTATTTACACGTTTGCTTTTCTCAACTAGTGAAAAAAATGGCGTGACTAATTATGGTAAAAAGAATACTCAAAGAAATCTACTCAAAAGGCAGTAGGAAACATAGAGGAATCGATTTGAAAGTTTGAATCACCACTTTGTAAGTTGTTTGATATGCTTCGGCTCTGCATTTTGTATACCGGTGGTACAAACTGAATTAGACGTACATTTGAGAAGCCAGAATTGGTACTGTGAGCAGAAACGCCTTTGTGGTAAACATGTTTTCACAACTACTAAAGGTGTAGAAGTTCTTGAGGTCTGAATAACCTGTCACGTTAGTCTCATATAAAATAATATGACTGATTTGCGAAACGTAAAATTCATATGGACTGAGCATTCCTTGTAGTTCACCCCATCTATCAGACTGTAAACAGGTTGGAAAATAATTGATCAGGAATAAAGTAACTGTGTGAACAATTTTAAAAGAGCTGCAATTTCTCATATAGACTGTATGCCATCTCGCTACTATATCGCATGTGTTATATAACATGACATGTAATATTGCATTTATAACCATTCCATCGCCCAGTAGACATAGGACTGTGTCCACCAATAATGTAATTACCTTGACGACAGATGTAGTGGTGGGTGATGTACTGGATGCAACATTATTGAAGGTCGATTTTATCGACCTTGAAATAGTATTATAAAACCAACTAGCACGCGAACTGTGGTTGTCTCACCAGATTATTGTTTTATATGATTGGAAATAAGCACTCACATATCAAGTCTGCAGAGTCTAGCTCTTTAATTTGGTAGGACCTCGGCTGCAAAATAGAAGCTTATCTGTTAGATTCCATAGACATCCGACCTGGGCTCGAAGCTGTTGCTCAGGTTCGGCAGGGTAGACAGCAAGGGATACAGTGTTTAGTAAAAGAAAGGTGATGCTGACAGATCATGTTCTCTGAGATAAAACTTTAATGAGAACAACAGGGAACACAGACTACATGTTCAAACATAAATTCTGTTTAGAAAAGTAAGATGCTCCTTAGTGAAACAGTGTCACGTTGACGTTTGTTCAGTGATCTTTTGACATCATGTAAAATATAAAGCTCGTTTAATCGAACTAGGATCTGTAGAGGAATCAAGGTTATTTAAAGTGGTCCTTGGGATCCATAATGGGGAAAGAGGGAAATCCATATCCCTTGTGAGATATTGTGCAGTGCACCATAAACAACCATTAAAAAAGAAGCCACATCTCTTCAGGGAGCATCTAATCAATTGATTTGAACCATCATCACCCTTACTCCATGGGCAATAAGGGGTGCATTCACTTCTTTTTTACCAATTGCAAACACCGTTGTGAATTATCCTTCCTCCTGTTTATTGTGCCCCGATGCCTCATCGGAAAGTGCCCTCTGAAACATAAAGTGATAAGTACACATAGAGGAAAGGACATTGACTTGATACTTCTTACACCTTTGACCTCCCAACAAAATATAACAACAGTTATCGAGGTGCTAATAATGTATGTTTAATACAATATTATGAAAATGTTACAATGTACGTAACATAGACTACTGCCAAATCAAAACATGCCTTACTTTGAATTTCTTGACTGTAGTTATGGTTGACTGCAATGGTTTCTACTCATACCAGATCGTTTTACACTTGACCAAAATAATGCAATGATGTACAGAATTCAAATGTAGGCTTTAATGAAAATAATTGTTTTAAGATGCAAAAATTGTAGTAGCCAACCATATTTGTTCATACTAGGCCTCAATAGCTGATGCAGTATTTTCATACAAGTTGACCCAACTTAAGAATTTTAACCTTACATGAAATGTTTATTTCCCTGAGCTTCCCATGTTTCGTAAAGAATACTAGTTATATAAAATGTTTTTGTTTAGCTCTGCAAATGTTTCTACTTACACAAAGATCACTGTGAAATAATGAATAGAGACTTGTAATTTAGTGAGGTAATGTAGAAGCTTACACTTGAAAATGCAGTTTTCCAAAGGGAAGGACCAACGGGAAGCAGCAGAAGAATTACCTTTGTATTTGATAACAAATGCATCATTTGGCATTGCTATCAGTGGACTATTGTATTTCTGATGAGAAGGCAAAGAGCAATTCTGTTCCCATAAGGGCATTGGAAAGCTGATTGGCTGACTGAAGCAAGAAGAAGCAACATGTTGTAAAAATGTAGCTATTGAAATCTATAAGTGTGTGTTCCTAGAGTAGGTTACCTCATTCTCTCATTCTCCCAGATGTTTACCACTTTGCCATTCAGATACTGCTCATGCTGAGACTATACTGAGTTTCTTGAACCTCTATTTATGTGAAGTTCTGCTTTGATTATTATTGATTTTGAGCTGATATTCTGATGCTAAAGTGTAATGCTTATTGATCTCTCTCTAACTGGAACTCTTTATGGGTTCTAATTGATACCTTTCAAAGTCATTCCGATAATAAGGATTCTTTCTTTTATAGAGCCTGCTTAATGCACTCATTGTGATTTGTTGATTGCTTATTTTGATTATTGACACAACTATTAATTGATATTAATTAATGTATATGCTGACTCAATAATGATGTAATACTAAAAGGATTTGCTTAATATAACCCTTAAAACTTACATCAACTCTCATTATTGACTGAAAATAGAATTGTGATTGTGATGATAATTTGATTTGATGTACAGCTCCAGGATATTCTCAGCTAACATCAAAGATCCATTGGCCTAGAGTAACATGGGGATTTATCTCCAGAGGAATGGTAAGCCCTTTTTCATGAGCTGATAACTTAAATGAGATCCCTGCTCCAGCAGTGTTCACTGAAAGTGGCAGTCACCAGGATGAGATGTGAAGCTCCCCATCAGTGTTAGACCTCTTATCCATAGGGTGGTGTTGGCCCAGACTTTTTTACTTCTGCCTCTCATTTTTACTGATTCTTTTTGTTGGCTTTAGGACTCCGAGCACTTAATCACTGTTAACCAATGCTAAAGTGCATTTGCTTCTCCCCTAAACATGATGACATTGAAGTATACTTGATTGGTATTTTTTTTGTACTACTAAGTCACTTGTAAAGTGGTATACCATGTTCCCAGGGCCTGTACTTCAAATGCTACTACTGGGCTTGCAGCACTGATTTTGTCACCCATATAAGTAGCCTTTGAAACCTGTCTCAGGCCTGCCATTGCAGGCATGTGTGTGCAGTTTACTGCCACTTCGACTTGGCATTTAAAACTACTTGTCAAGCCTTAAACACTCCTTTTTCAGATATAAGTCACGTCTAAGGCAGGCCATAAGTAAACCTAAGGGCAGGGTGCTATGTAAATAAAAGGTAGAATATGTACCTTTATGTTTTAAATGTCCTACTGGTGACAAACTGACTATTACATTTTTCACTGTTGTGAGGCCTACTCCTCTCATAGGATAGCATTGGTAACTCCTTAATATACTTTTAAGCTGTAATTCCTGATCAGAGAGAAGTAGCTTTTTGATGTTTGATATTTTTGCAGTGGTAATGATTATCCTCCTTACTGGTGAAGTTGGATTTAACATTATTGTTTTAGAAATGCCACTTTTAGAAAGTGGGCATTTTTCAGGACGTACTGCCCTGTGTGCCTGACAGCTTGTTTTCAATACATGTCTGGGCTGAGCAACAGTTACATTTGTGCATTCCCTCTAGACAGCCACAACACAGGACACTCAACTGCATCTGCATTCATCTGCAGACTGATGGGTCTTCCTGATGGGTCTTCCTGGGCAGTAACGACTTGAACATGTAGTGTCCTGTTCCCACACAAAGGGTTGATTTACTCACCCTTAGCAAGACTGCTAGACTGTACTGATTTGAAAGGGATACTTATGCACTTCAGAGAGTTCCTTTGAAGTCACCCTTACATCAAAGGTGCTTTTGGGTATATGTACTGGGTCTCTGACCCCCTAAAATCAGTCACTTCTGGATCTTGAACAGAACCTCTGTCAGAAGGACTACTGTGCTGCTTAAAGGACTTTACTGGTCTGCTTTTCTGGAAGGACTGCTTTTCTGCTTGTTGCCTGCTACTCCCCGACCCTACTGCAAGGACTCTGCCTTCCTGCCAGTGATTTTCAAGGGCTTGCTGCCTAGCCCCTTGCTCTTAAAGTATCAGGGCCATAAAGACTTTGCTTTCTCTTTGCTGCCATGGGACTCTGCCATTGTGAGTCTGGCAGCAACACTTTGACCTGCGCAGACTGTGCCTGATTGCCTGCTTGTGCTGTGCAACTCAAGCACCTGGCTGGGAGGGAGGTTGGTGCCTTTCTGCCTGATGTCTGTGCATGCTCTGTTTCAGCTGCCAACACCACAGCTCAAAGAGAAGGCACCATGACAATCTGCAGGCAGCCCAACAATTCTGTGCCCTGCATCCTTTTTGACAGGGAGACCGTTGCAGTGCCACAATTACCCAGCCTCACCCCCGTACGGAAACTGCGCACCAAGAGCCCGGCTCTGGTGGCTCGCCTCTTTTCAAGTGGCTGGAGCAGGAACTAGATCTCATCAGACCCCAGAGGTCCTTGGTGCTCCCCCTGCTCCTACTGACAGGTGGCTGGAACTGCTTTTGTAGCCAAATCTAGAGGGACGATTCAAGGGTTTACCTTGGACATCCCCATTGGAGATTGCTTACCAACCCTGTGGTAGACGTATTATTTAACATTCCCCTGCCCTAACTGAGATTATAGTTAACCGATCAAACGAGATTGTTCCTTGAGAACTTTTAAGCACTGCATTTTGTCTGCCTCTAAGAAAAAACGCTTATAACTTGAGAAATACTCATGTGATTTTTATCATTTTGGTCTCCTTTTGCTAAAAATACAGAAAGTTAATTTTATAAACCTTTCTGGAGTCTTTTTGTGGTGTTTTCATTCTCTTACTGTGCATGTCTTTTTTGCAGAAATTCTTTGCACATTGCCTCTTTAGATACGCCTGACTGCTCTGTGCCAAGCTACCCAAGGGTGAACATAGCTTATCTTTTAGTGTGTACCTAGCTTACACTGACTAGAGTGGTGGTTCCTACCTGGCCCTTGTGCATACCTCAGCCAACCAGGAATCCCATTTCTAACATTGTTGATCAGCAGTGCAGATAGGACTTGTGTATGTGCAATACCATGTAGTAATTCACTGTTCACTACAAGTCTATACTGAGACCCACTCAAGCCTTTTTTTCAATTCTCCCTGATCTGACATCTTTTGATCTTTCCACATTCTTTTTTGCCAAGTTCCACTTTTCTCTGCAACATCTGTGGTCCTATCTGGCAAGATGGAATTCGAGATGGCCAACCTGAAGGCATACACAGGGCTCAGCTCAAGAGGTTCTGGCAGGAGAAAGGGGTGTTCCACAAGGGAAGTGCCAAGAAGGCAGAGCTTCAGAAAGCACTGAGAGCATGGGCAGAGGCCCATCCAGAAGGGGAAGTGGATAATGAGGGATATGTGTCTGAGGAACAATCAGTATGAGAACAGACAGAGAGCCTTGACATGCAGCCTACAGAGGGAGGGGCGCAATTTCCACCCAGCATCATTTGTTCACTCTGGAGCAGGGAGCTGTGTGTCTTCAAGGAACCTATCCCCAGACAAGCTGGCAGACAGGAGGAACTAAGGCTAGAGCTTGCCAAAATGGAGAAGGACAAGGAGCAGACCCTTTCCCTTGCAAAGCTTGAGAGGGAGCAAGCTCTTGAGGAGAAGAGGCTAGCCATGGAGGAAAGGAAGATGGCCTATGAGCTAAGCCTCAGAGATTGGGATATTAGAGCCCTCCAAGTGGGGTCCAGAAGCAGCAATATTGGTGGCAATAGACCTGCAGTGTTTGCACATGAGTCCAGATTCCATATCCCAAAGGATACGATACCCAGTTACAATGTGAGGGATGACACAAATAATTGGTTGGCGGCCTATGAAGTGGCTTTGAAAGCACAGAGGGTCCTGGAGGAGTTTAGGGTGGGTAGTCTTTGGCAGTACCTGCCCATGGTGGGGAGAGACACACTCTGCATTCTAGATTTGGGGGTATCAGACCGACTACACTGTCCTTAAGAGAATTTTAGTCAGCAAGTTTGGGTTGACACCTGAGAGGTTCTGACAATGGTTTAGGGCTAGTCACAAACTTTCTACACAAACATGAGTGGATTTCTTTGACTATCCTGGTGCGGTACTGAGGGGCTGGATCAGGGGCAACAAAGTTAATGATTATCTAGGGTTGTTAAACTTGTTTTTGAAAGAGCACATTATTGATACTTGTTTTTCAGAGCTGAGAAAAACACCTGGTTGATAGCAAGCTTTATGATGCCTGGAGGAGGCGGACATCTGGGTCAGCACCAGAGTGTCCAAAAGGGTATCTGGGGACTCACAAAATGGTGGTCAAAGTTCACACCAGAAGAAGGAGGGTGCAGATAAAAAGACTGAGTTTTCTAAGGCCACCCAAAACAATTCACAGAGGAAGGGTACTGGTTCACAACCCCAATCTGACCACCAGAAGAAATCTTACCCTGAAAAAGGTCAGCAGCCTATGTTCATCAAGTGCTATGAGTGCTATGAGTATGGACACTACAAAGGGGATTCCAAGTGTCCAAAAGGAACAGCACTTCCCACTGGCGAGAAGGTTCCAGAGATGGCTAGTACAGTACTGGGGAAGGAGTTTGTCCCAAATAAGGGGGGAGTTCACAGGGGTTACTCTGATGACCCTGGGTGACATGGAGATGGTTCGTAAGACCCATGTGCCCTCTAATACTACAAAGAATACGAAATGGAAGGCTCTGAGGGATACTGGAGCCACTATGACTATGGAAAGCAGTCAGAGTAGGTAATTCCTAATGCATTCCACCCGGATGTGGTGGCTGACAACAGAGAAGGTTACTATCCTGTGGCCATAGTTCCATTAGAGTTGGGGAGGGGGGTTCAGGTCTCTTGAAAGTTGTATTGAGCCCTGCCATGCCTATGGACTTTTTGTTGGGTAATGACCAGGAGCACACTACCTGGAAAGAAGTGGAGCTCAAGGCACGTGTGGAAATGTTAGGGTTCCATGAGTGGATCTGTGACACTACAAGATCCATTGTGACTTGCTTGAGCTTGCTGAATTGCATGTGCAAGGAGGACCTAATAAGGAGGAGTTCTGTAGTGTACAAAGAGAGCAACCTACCCTTGTGGGTATGAGGCAACAGGCTGATGCCCAAGAAGCAGGTGATGCCTCTGGTATTCACCACATTTACTGGGAGGACAACCTCCTGTACAGTGAGCCTAAGGCTCCTGGGCATAGGACATCAAGGGCCCTGATAGTCCCCCCCAATGCTATAAGGCTTTCCTACTGGAGTTGGTTCACTCAATTGCCCTGGCAGGACACCTAGGCCAAGATAAGACCTTGGCAAGGCTTGTATCCCACTTCTATTGGCCTAGGATAAAGAAAACAGGGCAGAGGCTTAAATGCCCCTTAATCCCCTGCCTGTTGATAGCACCCCACTTGAGAGGGTGGGCATCAACATTGCAGGGCCTATGGATCCCCAGACTGCATCAGACAACAGGTTCATCCTGGTTCTGGTGGATCATGCCACTAGGTACCCAGAGGCCACCCTCTGAGAACTACTACGGCACCTGCCATGGTCAAGGCCATGATGGTTTTATTTTCCTGAGTGAGTGTCCCCAAGGAAGTTGTGTCTGACAGTCGCACAAAAGTCATCCTAAACACCCATAGAAAAACAGAATGATTGGTTTATTTTTTGTTTGCAGTGTATGTCCCTATTGAGGACATTACATGGAAAAATATGCCCATTCTACAAATCTGAATGCAGGGATGGAAGTCTTCTGCTCCACACAGATCTCCATTCCTTAATTTGCAGCTCCTTCAGTGTGATTTACAAACATAATTCTCCATCATTTACAATACAAGGGCAGGAATTTATAACTGATGACAAATGGCCATTTTTCACATCGAAGGAATATGCTTGTAGCAGTACAAAATTATGGTCGGGTTGCAAAGCTGGTGCTGAGGGGACCAGCCTTTGTAGATCAGGCTCATTGACACCACACAAAGCTTCAATTTCATTGTCATTAAATGGTTTTAGTATAGATTAACTATAAACTACAAGACATATAACCATGAGGTCTTCAAAGTGAGAATTGACCTAGTATCTTTGCATAGAGGCATATATTTATGCAAAAAGAAATGCAGTGCAGCGCAGCACATCACCTTGCTATACTGAACTATATGACAGGAAAAGGGCAGGAATGCACCATATTTAAGTCAATATGGTGCAGTCCTACTTTTTCCCCTGAGCTGGCCCTCTTTTAACAGCCTAGTGCCAATGCAGGCACCCTTTCAGTATGGTGCAAGGATGCCTTTGTTGAATGCAAGATTGTTTTTGTAGGCCACCTTCCTGCAAAAATGCAATCCCCTGAGGCTTATTCCTCAATCTATGTGTGCTGCAAAATGCAGCACATATAGAAAGAGGAATCGTTAGAAATGGGCCTCTAGTTGGCAGAGGTATTCACCTTTGTCCAAATAGGGACCACAATTCTAGTCAGGGTAAGTCACACACAATCCAAATTATCCTGTGCCCACGCTCTGGTCGATTGGCACTGAGCAGTCAGGCTTAATCTAGATGGCAATGTGTAAAGTATTTGTGCAAGAAATTATACAGTAACACAGTGTACACACCACAAAAATACACCAATCAGGTTTAGAAAAATATAAGATATTTATCTGGTTAAATTAAGGTAAAAACAATAAAGTTTCAATAAGCATGAGTTTAAATATCACTTTTGCAGGAGTTTTAAATCTTAGAAATCAACAGTCTCTTGTTTGAACAAAGTACCTGGTTTGTGTCAAAATTATCGCACACAGAGACCGCAGAGGAGGGGATGTCTTGAAAAATAACATGTGTGTAGGATCTTCCGACATAGCACAGGCGATGCGTCATTTTTTTCCATGCAGTAAGGGGCTTTGCATTGATTTCCAGCACGCAGTCCTGGTTCCTCACTGCAATGTGGGGATCTTTTGGCACCCAGGGATGATGCCGGGAAAAAACCTGGGGATGCGGGAAAAAGTCACAGGTGTTGCGTCAATCCAGTAGTGGCTGCATCAAATTTCCTGTTGCATGGCAGGTGCTGCCTCGATTCCTCACTCAGGAAGTCGGACTGCGTCATTCCGGCTCGGCTGTGCATCGATCTGGTAGGGCTTTGCGTCGAATTTCCGGTCACAACACAGGCGCTGCATCAAACTTCACTCAGGAAGTCAGTCTGCGTCGTTCCGGTTTGGCTGTGCGGCAATTTCCTTGTCACAGGCCCTGCTGTGCGTCTTTTCCAGCAGGCTGTGCGCCTATTTTCGGCGCACACGCAGTTTCCTTGAACAGATCAAGTCATTTCGGCCCAGAGACTTCAGAAAACAGGACGCAAGCTCAAATCAAGACCTTGGAGAGTACTTCTCAGCAAAGTCAGTGGGCAGCAGGGCACCAGGGCAACAGCAGGGCACCAGTCCTTCACAGTAAAGCAGTCCAGATGACTCCTTTATGCAGCTAGGCAGTTCCTCTTAACAGGTTGCGGGTTCAGGTCCAAAAGTGTCCAATTTGGTGGGGTCAGGGACTCAGTATGTAGAAAAAGGGGAGTTTGAGGCTTGGCAAGTACATTTAAATGCCAAATCAAAGTGTAGGTGAAACTGCACACACAGGCCGTGCAATGGCAGGCCTCAGACATTGTTAAGGGGCTACTTATGTGGGTGGCACAATCAGTGCTGCAGGCTCACTAGCAGCATTCAATCTACAGGCCCTGGGCACATGTAGTGCACTTTACTAGGGACTTACATGTAGATGAAATATGCCAATTGGGTATGAGCCAATGTTACCATGTTTAAGGGAGAGAGCATATGCACTTTAGCACTGCTTAGCAGTGGTAAAGTGTGCAGAGTCCTAAAACCAGCAAAAACAGTGTCATAAAAGTAGAGGGAGGCAGGCAAAAAGTTGGGGGATGAACACCCTAAGGCTGTTAGGTCTAACAGGAAGTAACAAAGAAAAATAAAGGTATTTCTCCTCATTACGTCTCCCCTGGGAAGACAAAGCATTTTAATGCATTCCCTGGTTTACCAGTTCTGATAAATCTGGGAATGCCTCACAATGCATGGGAGTTGTGTGGAAACACCTATGCAACACTCATGAAAGGACTTCCCAGGGCAGAGTAAGGCAATGCAGAGATTTGAGCTGTCTTGTTTTACTCTAGATTTATGAAGCCACTGAGGGATATGCATAGTGGCTATGCGTGGATTCATAAATCCCATTTGCAGTTTGTGTTGTGCATGTACCAAGTTACATGGTGCAAGCGCAACGCAATACCCCAGATAAATATGCACCTTAGAGTCCTACTTAGTTCAGAGGATTCCTGTTCCATGCAGCATGTCTGATCATGTCTTAAAGCCATATGTCAATGTTTATTACAGGAGGGAGTTTCAGTTTATGCAGAATCTTATTAGACTATAAAGCATATATTTCCTTACAGATCCAGCATTTCTTAAAATGACATGTATGTGCGCACAGCATACATATTAATTAATTTCTTTGCTTACCTCAGCTGCCAGGGAAGGTAATGCATATTTCAGCTAATTGTACACCATTTGTGTACTAATAATGAAAAATGTAATAATATTCACTGTTAGTGCAATGAAAAAAGGACAGAAAACAAGGAGAGTGGAGTGCCAACCAACATCCATAAAGCTGCTGATGTGTTCCAGGCACTGATTTTGGCACCTCTAAGGCCAGGGGTTGCAAAGGCAGTTCCAGGGGTCTCAAAGGGAAATCTATGGTGTTAGAAATGGGGTTTCTGGTTGGCTAGGGTAGGCATCGAAGCCAGGCAGAACCCACCCAGTCTAGTCAGGGCAAGGAAGTTACACATCCAAGATAACCCCTGCTCACCTTCTTGTAGCTTGGCATGAGCAGTTAGGCCTAACCCGGAGGCAATGTATAAAAAGTTTGCACAAAACACACAACACACGTGACGCAGTATGTACACCACAAAGTAATCACAACACTGAGCTATGTAAAAATAAACTGTATTGCACAAAACATAATTAGACCAAACATTACATGTCAGTAATATCCTGCTACCTTAGCAGTTGTCAGAACGTTACACAGGTTACTAATACTCTGCAAGAATAAGCAGTTGTCACATTAGAACACGTAAGTACTCAGGATTCTGCAGGATAAGCAATAGTCAGGAATCACAATAGAAAGAGATAAATGCAGTTATTAGGGCAATACCCTAAATGGCCATAAGAGGAACACTAGAAAGTATATGGCATATCATACAATCCACAGGTTACATTCCAGGGCCTATAATGCCCTTAGCAGGAACATAAGAAAAGGGTAGGAAGTCTTGGGTAGTACCTGTTGCAGTATGAAGGCACCTCATGTGCACGGGGATCAAGGAGGGGGGTCCCCGGTGCTCTGGTGCGCTCAACAGGGGCCACGGGTTGATCCTGGGGAGAGGGGTGGGGTATGCACCCCTTCTGGTTGTGGGTGTCGGGTCCCCTCCTATTGCCCGCACCTAAACAGTGCCGACAAGGTCTTTGGGTCCCCCACAGGTTGTGTCTGATTCTCCTGGGGGGGCACTAAAAATAAATGCCTGGGGTCCCCAGGGCATCCGCACACCTAAGGCAGTGGCTGGGGGAAAATAAAGTCCCTTTCCACCCCGGTGCCCTGCAAGGCCGAAGGCAGCCACCCTTGTCCTTGGTGTGGCTGCTGGAAGAAAGGGCGGAGAGGCCGACACCTCTCCCAACTAGTGGCGCCCCTCGGGAGAATGCTCTTACACAGCTGCGCCCAATGCAGCGTGTGAGTCTTCTCCAGCCCTTTCCTGGGCTTCAATGGTGATACTGCACCACAGTTGGTGCCTGCTTGTCCCCCGGGGGCATCTCCTTCAGCATGCTTCCCCCCGCGGGGACAGAAAAGTCCAACAGCTCCAGATCTGAGCTCCCCTGTGTCCCGGGGGCACTTGGTATAGCGCGTTTCTGACACGCTCAGATTTTGAGCAGAAAGCGAGCCCGTGTCACAGCTGTGAGAACGTGCACTCCTACCAGAAAAGTGCTACAAGCGCCAGGGGCCCATTAAAACGCTCACAAGTCACTGGGGTCCCTCAGATAAAGTGCTGCCCCTAGAGTATGGCCCAAAACAAGGAAGCCAGAGCACTCCTCGTGCTCTGGATAGTTTACAGGGGTCAGGGGCAATGGCACCCTGCCCCTGGAAACAGAAAAGTGGGGAGAGAATCACAGGGCTAGCAGGCCCCAACAACAGGCCAGCACAAGGGATGCAGATGGTGGCAGTTCCTCCTAGTGACCAGGCAGGTCACAGGTCAGCACAGCAACAACAGTCCATGGGTCCTGGTGAGTCCATTCAGCAGCGTCCTGTTTCCAGTAAGCCTCTTCAAGTCCCAAGAATGTCTAAATTGTGGGGAAAATTCCCTTGTACTTATACTCAGTTTACAGTGTGTTTTACAAAAGAAGGGGAGAGGAGGTTCCAGCCAGTTACAACTGGTCCTGGAAGTACCCTCTCTCTCCTGCAGCACAGGCTACAAACATCAGTGGGGGGTAAACAACCCTATTGTGTGAGGCCAGGGCACAGCCTTTAAAAATGCAGGTATGAACTGCCTCTCCCTTCTCTGAGCCCAGGAAGACTTTTCAGTATGTAGATGCACTTCTGTGACACCTCCACCCTCCCTGTGTACAGGCTGTCTGAAAAGTATGCACAAAGCCCAACTGTCACTTTGCCCAGACATGGATTGGAGTCAAGCAGCAAAACACCAGAGTCATGAGCTCAGAGAAATGCTCACTTTTTAGAAGTGGCATTTCTGTAATAGTAATAAAAAAATACACCTACATCAGTAAGCAGCATTTCATACCACCATTATAACCATACAAAAGATGCCTACGCTACCCCTCATAAATCAGACAATACCCCTTACACATAAGGCAGGGTATTTCTAATGCAATCCTATGAGAAGACAGCACTCACAGCAGTGAGAAACCAAATAGGCTGTTTGTCACTACCAGGACAGACCACATTAGAAGGCACATGTCCTGCCTTCTACATACATGGCACCCTACCCTTAGGGCTAGCTAGGGTGTACCTTAGGGGTGACTTACATGTAGTAAAAAGAGGAGTTCTGGGCCTGGCAAGTCAATTTAGATGCCAGGTCCCTGTGGCACAGAACTGCAAACACAGGCCCTGCGCTAGCAGGCCTGAGATAAGTTTGAAAGGCTAATTCAGTGGGTGGCGCAAGCAGCGCTGCATTCCCACTAGTAGCATTTAATTTACAAGCCCCGGGTATAGGGATACCACTTTACAAGGGACTTATAGGTAAATTAAATATGCCAATTAGGAATAAGCCATTCATACCAAGTTTACAAGGGAGAGCACAAGCACTTTAGCACTGATTAGCAGTGAAAAAGTGCTCAGAGTCATAACGTCGGGCAACAAGGGTCAGAAAAATAAGGAGGAAAAAGGCAAAAAGTCTGGAGAATGACCCTGTAAAAGGGTCAGGTCCAACACATGGCGACTCCAAAATGATGTCCATGCCAGTAGAGTGAGTGAAGCAAGTGTGACCAGTTTTATTAAGAAGGGGATACCTTTACTTCTAAAGTAATTTTTAATGAACCACGACCTTTTGACATACAATTTCTGACATACATTGACTATAAAACCACCACATTTGAAGAAGCACCATGGAAATATTTCAATACTCTCATTATGTATCAAGGGATGCTGACCTGCCTTAGGAGTATTGAAAGATCATACTTCATATACAAATGTATGATATTTGTGGTAAAACCTAATTTATTAGCCACATATCATAAAACGTTTTGACTACAAAACCTTGAGTATTTATAGCAGTTCAATTAATGTGTGTGTAGAATTATTAATTTTTCGAAATGAATATAGCACCTTTTTTATCGAGCTCATTTCATTTTCCACGCTGCCTCTTCCCAGAAAGTGCCAGATATTTGGTATGACTGAGAAAATGCTTGCCAGCTCAGAATTTTTTTTTTTCAGTTACATATATGTGCTACCCTCAGGCCACAGCCAACAGAGAAAAAAATATATTATAGACTTATAGAACAATGCTATTGCTCAGAGTATAGCTTCAGATAATAGACATGTTGCACAAGTTGTACAGCCACAGACCTTGGGAGCACCATCATGCGAAAAACTGCTTTTTCGACATTGATAACGAAATAGCTATCCTTATTTCATGATATAAGATCTATGGAACTCCAACATATGCTTTAATGATATACTGGACCTAACCCTCACCTTGTCCATTATGTAAAAACACAGTTAACAATCAATTTGAACAAATACAACCTATTCTCTGCAACCATCTTCCTATTTAATAAAACCAGTGTTTATGAGAAAAAAAACATTTATTTGTTCCAAAATTGCAGCTTTTATTTTAGTATAAACATGTTTCACTAACAAACATGTAGGCTTATTATTTTTCTGTGTACTACTGTCACACATCTTGCCATCTGGGACAGAACATAGGTCCCTATTGGTCCTCAAGTGTTGGGAGTGCAATCCTTCAGGAGACCCCCAAACCTTCATGGGTGCCCCTGAGTTATGTGGCAGCCCAACCCTCCAAGGGACCTCCAAGGTGGGCCCATTCAGCCCAACACCAATAACAATTTTGAAAATGCCACTTAGTGTCTGCAGCCTATCAATGGGCCACTGGGTCACATGACTGGGCGTAGTTGTCAGACGGGCTTTGTGAATTCCTCCTAGACAGTCACACAAATAGAGAGCTTAGGTGTACCTGGAGGGACCATCACTGGCAGGATGGGCGGGTGGAGATGGGCACATCCCTACTTACACTTGAAAATGCTGTGTCCTGCCTCTACACAAATGGCTGTATCTCCTTGTAGTTAGTCTGGAGCCCTGGACTGGGAAGGCAGGATGCCTGTGGACTACCAAGGGAAGCCTCTAGAATCTTTTAACACTTCAAAGAGAGGCCCAGGTATAAATATTGGATCCAGACACCAACTCTGTAGTGCACTTCTGGACCTTCTACACTACACTTCTTTCTTTCTGGACCTTCTGGACCTGTGGATACCCTGCTAGGAAGAAGGACTGCTGTCCTTCTGAAAGTATGCAACTGTGTTGTACTGTTGCTCTGAAGGACTGCTGCCCTTCTAACCTGCTGCCTTCTACCCTTTTGTCTATGCGAATACCAAAGCACACATAAAGACAGAGTACACAGTATAGTGATAATCAAAATCGAATTGCATGACAACAATTCTGTTTGTTCCAGTTCACAACACAAGTATAATTCCACGAGTTCATAGCTCAGGTTTGATTCTATAACTTCCACTCAGAAGAAAAGTCCATTCTTTGATATCTACTGGCAGCGGACATGTGTTTTCGTCAAATCCCGACTTTCTCAAGGCTTTTAATATGGAGTTATTCTTGACTCATATTTCAAGCTTTACCTGAACTGCAAGCTAATTCTTGAAATAAATAAGCATGAGGTAGAAGGCATAACAAGTCAACCAAATAGCAACACAGCTCCAGAAATCAAGAACTTAAAGGTAAAATCCATGGACTTGATTTAAAGGATGTCAGTTTTACCTCTGTCTGACAGGGTGGTTGAAATTAACTCAGTCACAGTGATGGAGATTAGTTCCAGCCCAGTGGTGACCCTAAAACCCCATGGCGTTTCTTTCAGGGTGTGAAGAGGTTATTATTGATTTTCCATTTGTGACGTTGTGGTTTTCCATGGTGTGAAAAGACAGAACAAAAAGCCATCACAAAGCTGCTCTAAATAGGGCAAGCAGTCTGATACCCTTACTCTGACAGTCTCTACACTGTTGGTCAATTGGACTAAACTTTCTGATGGCTGAGCCAATGGGTCACTGCTGCTGGAATACACAAGATTCAGAAACATCAGATGGACCAAGGGTTGGTGGACCAGGTACTTCATAAAGTTTAGCCAATTCATGGTATATGGTTATCAAATCCAGGATGATTCTGAGTATCACTGGAAAAATGAGGTGCACCATTAGTTAAATGTAGACAATGGGATAATCATAGTCATTTTTGGAAGCTTATGGGCATACCTCCCATAACAGTGCTCAATACTGGAATAATGTAGCCCCTGGCACAACTGCAGTCATGTTTGAATAAGTATGATTATTTCTGGCATGATGCACCCCCACTGGCATAATATGGGACTGTGAATAATGGGAGACATTTTGGATAGATTACTGGCATTTCTGGCATGATAAGGCTCACCACTGGTAAAATGTTGGCACCGGTGTTATGATAGTCTTTTGTGGTGTACTGTGGATGTAGCTGGGATGGTGTAGACCGTGGTCATTCTTACCATATGATGGGCATCTCTGGCATTGTGGGCAAACCAAGCCATCATGTTTCACTCATTCCAAAGTGATTTCCATGAAGCTGAAACCTTCCAGAAGTCATTGGATGTAAACTAGGTATATGGTGGTCAAAGAGAATAATCACATGCCATGACACAAAAAGCACAGGTATTTGCAGCATCACATTCAAAGTTTCCTGCGTAACATGACGACATGTATTAAACGCAACCATGAGCAAACTGGCTGTAGTTTCTGTGGGAGAGCACTACTCATATGATATCTTGCAAAGAGGGCCCTATCTCGCCTGACTGGAGAATCCCTTACCAGGGCCTGCCTTTGGGTCTAACTTAAGTGGGAACCACTGTTGGAACACCTTAAATATCTATGGTGCAAAGACCGGATTTGGAGGCAACCAGGTTTCTACTTCAGACCTGTAACCTTTCCGATCAATGAGGTAGTGGAACTCCCTCCATTTAATATAAAAATTTGATCAATACTAATCTCAGATGTTGGTAGGTCCTCCAATAGGCTAAGGGGGTTGGGTGAAATGAGTACCTGGAGATACTGGACTGAGCCAAGAGTCATGGAATCTTGGATGTGCTTTACATCTTTGGGCCAACGCCAGCCATATGGCAATTTGAATAATGACTGGAGATACCAATACGTGTTCTCTATATCTTGGGTGTATGAGTCGATGATCAGCCATACAGAGATCCCTGATGGACAACTATGCAGGGTTGCTTGGAACATTAAAAGGGGCAGACCCTCCCTTTTTTTCATCAAAATGTTTTTAGGATTTATCGATTGAGAAATTATCTTCTGGAGCAAAGAGATATGAGAAGCACTGTAAGAAATTAAGTTACTGGTTGAGGGGATGACACCCTACTCAAGCAGCAACTATAGCCCTTGCCAAGGTGAGGCACAAGCAAACCCCAACTTAACCTTAACCTTAATCAACACTTTGATAGCTTCACACAGAGCTGTGAGGCTTCACTTAAAGACAAAGGGCCTTATTACGAGTTCAGTGGATGGTTTTCACCGTCCGCTGAACTTCTGACGGGGAGGTTGCTCTCATACTGGTTACCTTCCCGCCGGACCCATTAAGAGTTTCTTGCTAGGTCAGCAGCGGAAACCTGGGTTTCCACCGGGTCCCTCTAGCCTGGCAAGAAACAGTCTACAGCATTGTCTTCGGCTCGTAATTGAGTCAGCTCGCAATACTGGAGGATGCAGAGTGCAAGAGCACCCTCACAATGTTCACTCTCTGCAAAGCTGACAGTGAACATTGTGAGGGTGCTCGGCAAAGGGGGGGCTGCACAGCCCATATCGAATGCATGGGCAGTGCAGGGGCCCTCCTGGTGCCCCTGACACCTGTTCTTTACCAGCCTTTTCATGGCGGTGCTATCATCCTGAAATGGCTGGCAGAGAACGAGGTTGTAATCCCCAGGGCAGCGCTCCTTGCAGTGCTGCCCTGGTGGATTGGGACCACCACCTAACGCCAGACTGCCAGGATCCCTGATCCTGGCAGAGCTGGCGGTCCCAACACAGCCTGACCGCCTTGGTTGTAATGTGATGGTCGGACCACCAGCCTGGCGGTCTAATGACCGCAAGACTTGTAATGGGGGCCAAAGTATAAAGTATTTATGCAGCACTTCAAGCATTAATAAAGTGAAAAAACAACACAAGAAAAATCCCAAACCAATCAAGAAAAACTAATTAAAAATAATTTTCATAAATACATCAAGATCAAAATGTCAAAATCAGATATGAAAATCTAAACATTTCAGTAAATATAACTCCAAAAAGAACAAAGCGCCAGCTGTGGATATTTGGTCACTCTGGACGGGGACTGTTAAAAATGGGGTCTTTGGTTGACAGTCAGGTTACCACCTGTTCAAGCAAGGACCCTCACTCTAGTCAGGGTAAAAGAGAATTACCCTCAGCTAACCACTGCTTACTCCCTTGGTAGCTTGGCAGAGCAGTAGGCTTAACTTCAGAGTGCTAGGTGTAAAGTATTTGTACCAACACACACAGTAACTTAATGAAAACACTACAAAATGACACAACACAGTTTTAGAAAAATAGGAAATATTTATCTAAACAAGACAAGACCAAAACGACAAAATTCTACAATACACAAGTCAAGCTATCAATTAAAAAGCAAAAAGAGTCTTTATGTAGGCTAAAACACACACTAACACTATTAGCGTGAAAAGTACCTCGGGTGCGTCAAAAATAACCCCGCATGAGCAACTGTGCATCTAAAAGGGCTTGTGATGCATTGATTCCACTCACGAGCAGGACCTTACGTAGTTTCTCCTTTCGTCAGGTTGGGGTGCGTCATTCCTTCTCTCCGCAGGAGAGCAATGCGTTGATCCGGTCAGCACTCTCGGGTCCCAGCAGGCCTTGCGTTGTTTTTACACGCCCAGCGGTACTTGCGTCGGAAATCCAGCCGCACAATGATTCAAAAACCACACAGCGCTGGTCTTGATCTCCGAGTCTCTATCAGCGATGCTGTGCATCGTTACTCCTGCTCCGTGCATCGATTCTTCATTCGCGGCTCCAGCGAGCTTCGATTTACAGACGCGGAAATGGCGGTGCGTCGTTTCTTCAGCCGCAGATCGGAGTTGTGTCGATCTTTTGCCCGCACGGCACTCTGTGTGTGGATTTCCTTTTCTTTAGGCTTCCAGCTCTCCTTTCAAGGTCCCAGGAACTGGATGGGCACCACAGGGCAGAGTAGGAGTCTCTCCAGAGGCTCCAGCTGCTGGCAGAGAGAAGTCTTTGCTGTCCCTGAGACTTCAAACAACAGGAGGCAAGCTCTAAATCAAGCCCTTGGAGAATTCTTCTCAAGTCTGCCAAAAATCAGCCAAATTCCCAAAACCGCCGGGGCAATGGAGGACGGAAAAATGATGGTTTGACCAACAGCACCACCAGCACCACCAGCCTGCCAAAAAGCCTCCGATCAAATTACGATCCACAGATCACAAGAGTTGTTTTTCCATGGCAGAAAACTATTGGCGGTGTGAACTGCAGCGGTCTGAAGTCACATCAGTCAGAACACACCACCACATTGGATAGTTTGAATACTCCTCACCTGACACACTGCACTATAAAACAAACCCCTACACAATCCACAATCCTTTGCAACCAGAATGCCGCTCACAGTCAGAGCCTAGAAAAAGATAAAAAGAATTAGCAAAACAAACAATAGGCACCCCTACACATTTCACTCAGCATTCATCCCACAATTGCACAATATACAAAACAAAACATTTTGTATCCCACACAATACACAACAACTGTCACACACTCACATCACAGCACCCACACCTCATCACTAAAATGTTTCCAACATATTTTTCACTACCTCATCATCTCCACCAATACCATGTCCCCATAAAAACATCCACGTTCCACTGATGATGAGTTGAGGGTCATCGTAGACAAAATTATCAGAGTAGAGCCCTACCTTCTTAGAGCATAGGTCCAGCAAATATCAATAGCAAGGAAAATTGAGTTGTGGCAAAGGATATTTGCCAGGGTGAATTCTGCAGGCAGTTACCCAGGCACAAGAGAGGACCTCAGGAAGAGGTGGAACTGCCTCAAGGGGAAGGTACGTTCCATGGCTTCCAGACAGCAGCTGGCGGTCTGCAAGATTGGCAGTGGACCCACATCTCCTCCCCATACTTTCACATCATAGGAGGAGAAGGTCTTGGACATTGAGCATCCTGAGGGCCTGACAGGAATAGCTGAGGGAGTGGAATCTGGTAAATCACAACACCATTCATGTCACCAAAAAGTTTTGTCTTGCATGCTCACTGATCACCTTTCCCCACCCCAATGCCTAAACCACCCACCACCCCTGTGTTCAAATGTCTAAATATCACTCTCTGGCATGCCACATGTCAACTAAACCCCCCTGGCACTCCACCATCTATCTGTTAATGGTCACTCACTGCCTGTACTTCTTAGTGTTGTCAGGCACCAGGGTGCTCTGGACCAGCTCACTGTCCGCTAGTGAGACAAGGGTCATCTCAGATAGTTCCCACCCACCTGAAACCAACTCCTCCCTAAGCGCTACATTGGCCGGACCCTGGGACGGCGCACCAGTGGATGCCGGTGTACTTTTGGGGCATTTGGGGTCCCCCTCACATGACCCACCTGGTCACATGCATAGCACTTACGTGGAGGACCACCTGCCACTGGCTTCCCTTTGGAGAACCACCTCCACCAATACCATGTCCCCACAAAAAAATCCACGTTTCACTGATGATGAGTTGAGGGTCATCGTAGACGGAATTGTCAGAGTAGAGCCATTCGATCTTAGAGCATAGGTCCAGCAAATATCAATAGCAAGGAAAATGGAGTTGTGGCAAAGGATATTTGCCAGGGTGAATTCTGCAGGCAGTTACCCAAGCACAAGAGGGGACCTCAGGAAGAGGTGGAATGGCCTCAGGGGGAGGTACGTTCCATGGCTTCCAGACAGCAGCTGGCGGTCCGCAAGATTGGCAGTGGACCCACACCTCCTCCCCATACTTTCACATCATAGGAGGAGAAGGTCTTGGACTTTGAGCATCCTGAGGGCCTGACAGGAATAGCTGGGGGAGTGGAATCTGGTAAGTCACAACACCATTCATGTCACCAAAACGTTTTGTCTTGCATGCTCACTGATCACCTTTTCCCACCCCAATGCCCAAACCACCCACCACCCCTGTGTTCAAATGTCTGAATATCCCTCTCTGGCATGCCACATGTCGACTAAACCCCCCTGGGGCTCGCCCTCCACCCTCTGTCTGTTAATGGTCACTCACTGCCTGTACTTCTTAGTGTTTTCAGGCACCAGGGTTCTCTGGACCAGCTCACTGTCCGCTAGTGAGACAAGGGTCATCTCAGATAGTTCCCACCCACCTGAAACCAACTCCTCCCTAAGCGCTACCCTGGCCGAACCCTGGGATGGTGCACCAGTGGATGCCGGTGTACTTTTGGGGCATTTGGGGTCCCCCCTCACATGGCCCACCTGGTCACATGCATAGCACTTACATGGAGGACCACCTGCCACTGGCTTCCCTTTGGAGAACCATGGCTTCTTCTCACTGGGGGGTTGGGAATCCTTACCCTGTGAATCAGTGTGGGGCCCTTTAGAGAACTCCCCCTGCTTACCCTTACCCCCCCTTTCTTCTGAGAGGGACCCTGCCCACCCTTTGCGTGGTCTCCCCCATACCTCTTTTGGACCCTGGTGCTCTCCCAGCAGTCTGCTTCCTGCGCAAGCTTCCTGGGGTCAGTCAGCTTGCTGTCAATCAGGTGCTGGCGCAGCTCTGGAAAACATAAACTTTCAAGTGCTCCCAAGCAATCAGATTGTAAAGCCCCTCATACATAGTTACCTTATTGCCCTTCACCCAACCATCCAGTGACCTGCAATAAGAATTAACACATTCCAACCATGTTTGGTATTCCTTCTTGTAGGACCCAACCTTATCCTTGCTCTGCTCAGGGGTAAGACCATAACTTGTAAGCAAGGCATCCTTCATGCTAGAGTAGGTGAGAGTCTGAGCATCCCCCACGGCTGTCAGTGTATCCCTCCCTTCTACCTCAAAGTGCTTCCACAGACCCTCCCCCCAATGAGCTTCAGGGACCAGATTCATGTGGAGAGCAGACTCATACCCCTTGAACCACAAGTATATTTCATCCTCCCTCTTGTAATCCTTCACAAGATCTTTAGGAATGTGCACCCTCCTTTCAGGCTGCACTTTGATGTGGCTGCCACCATCTCTACTAGACTGGCTCCTGTGATCCAGCTCCCTCAAGCTGAGCTCATGAGCCAACAGCAACTTTTTCTCTTAAATGGCCATCCTCAGTTTCTCCAACTCCCTCTGGTGCTCCCTCTCTGCCTGTCTGACCTGTAATTCCTAAGGGGTCAGACCCTTAGATGAGACACTGCTACCTGCCCTGGAGACCCTCTCCCTGGACATAACAGGCCCACCCACAATACCATACCTCACCCTCTGTGTGCCCTCCAGTGCTCTTGGCTGTCACCCAGGCCCTCAGCGCCTTTTGCAGTTCCTCCTTCCTGGATGAGCTCTTAATGGGACAGTCAAAGCTTTTACACAACTCTTTCAACTGGGCCTTGGTATAGCTATCCAATTTCTCCAGGACAAAAGTAACTCTAACTAATGCATCTCGAGATTGGGGCAGTATGAAAAGTCAACAAAAGTGAAAAGTTCCAAAAGGCAGAAAAGTTCCCAAATGAAGTTCAGAAGTCAATCAAAGATTACCACAAAAATGGATGTAGGGAAAAATCCAAGCAAAAGAGAAAAATCAAAGATCACCTAACAAGTAGTATGTGGTCACGTAGTGGTCTGCACTCAAAACAGTAGTGTACACTTAATTACTGTATGTCAAGTACAAATAAAAGTCCAAATCCCAACCGCTGATCACCAATGTTAGAAATGGGGTCTTTGGTTGACAGTCAGGTTACCCCCTGTTCAAGCAAGGTCCCTCACTCTAGTCAGGGTAAAAGAGAATCACCCTCAGCTAACCCCTGCTTACCCCCTTGGTAGCGTGGCAGAGCAGTAGGCTTAACTTCAGAGTGCTAGGTGTAAAGTATTTGTACCAACACACACAGTAACTTAATGAAACACTACAAAAAAAAAGACACAACAATGGTTTAGAAAAATAGGAAATATCTATCTAAACAAAACAAGACCAAAATGACAATAATCCACAATACTCAAGTCAAGTTATCAATTAAAAAGCAAAAAGAGTCTTTATGTAGTTTAAAACCCACACTAACAATGTTAGCGTGAAAAAGTACCTTGGGTGCGTCAAAAATAACCCTGCATGGGCGAGTGTGAGTCAAAAAGGGCTTGCAATGCGTTGATTCCACTCACGAGCAGGACCTTGCGTCATTTCTCCTTTCGTCAGGTCGGGCGTGTCGTTCCTTCTCTCCGCAGGAAAGCGTTGCGTCGATCCAGTCAGCACTCTCGGGTCCCGGCAGGCCATGCGTTGTTTTTACACGCCCAGCAGTACTTGCGTCGGAAATCCAGTGGCAAGATGATTCAAAACCCACGCAGCACGGGTCTCGACCTCCGAGTCGCTGTCAGCGATGCTGCGTGTCGTTTCTTTTGCTCCGTGCATCGATTCTTCGGTCGCAGCTCCAGCGAGCGTTGATTTTCAGCCGAGGAGCTGGCGGCGTGTCGTTTCTTCAGCCACATATCTTTTCCCCGCACAGCACTCTGTGCGTGGATTTCCTTTTCCTTAGGCTGCCAGCTCTCCTTTCAGGGTCCCAGGAACTGGATGGGCACCACAGGGCAGGGTAGGATTCTCTCCAGAGACCCCAGGTGCTGCCAGACAAGTCTTTGCTGTCCCTGAGACTTCAAAAAACAGGAGGCAAGCTCTAAATCAAGCCTTTGGAGAATTCTTCTCAAGATGGAAGGCACACAAACACCATTCTTTGCCCTCTTACTCTGGCAGAAGAAGCAACTGCAGGATAGCTCCACAAAGCACAGTTACAGGCAGAGCAGCTCTAATTCCTCAGTTCTTCAGCTCTTCTCCAGGCAGAGGTTCCTCTTATTTCCAGAAGGGTTTCTAAAGTCTGTGGTTTTGGGTGCCCTTTTTATACCCAATTTCTTCTTTGAAGTAGGCCTACTTCAATGTAAAGTCTTTTTTGAATTTTTGAATGTGAAATCCTGCCTTGCCCAGGCCAGGCACCAGACACTCACCAGGGGGTTGGAGACTGCATTGTGTGAGGGCAGGCACAGCCCCTTGAGGTGTGAGTGACCACTCCTCCCCTCCCTCCTAGCACAGATGGTTTATCAGTATATGCAGGCTACACCTCAGCTCCCTCTGTGTCACTGTCTAGTGTGAGGTGCAACCAGCCCAACTGTCAATCTGACCCAGACAGGGAATCCACAAACAGGCAGAGTCACAGAAATGGTATAAGCAAGAAAATGCTCACTTCCTAAAAGTGGCATTTCCAAACACACAATCTTAAAATCAACTTGTATTTTTAAATTGTGAGCTCAGAGACCCCAAACTCCACATGTCCATCTGCTCTCAAAGGGAATCTACACTTTAATCAGATTTAAAGGTAGCTCCCATGTTAACCTATGAGAGGGACAGGCCTTGCAACAGTCAAAAACAAATTTAGCAGTATTTCACTGTCAGGACATATACAACACATTACTATGGCCCTCAATACAACCCTGGCAGTAAAGTCCACTGACCGCCGTGCCGACGGCCACCAACATACTGTATCCGCGGTGGAAATCCGCTACGGGTATTATGACCCACACTTAGAAATCCTCCACAATACAGACACCCACAAAAGTCCGCCACACCAAAGGTCAGTGATAAATTGGCGGTACCAAAATCCACACCGTTACGCCAACAGGAATACGCCCACACTATCACGACCCATGAATCAACGTGGCGGTCATTTAACTGCGGTAAACCATTGGCAGTACACACCGCCGCGCTCAAAATACACACACAGTTACAAAACACAACCACATTGGACAATTCAAAATACACACACCTGATACATATACACACACCACACCCACACACCCAATCCAATATAAAACACACACCCACATTACCCACAGCCCCTCACAAAGAAGATTTTTGAATAAGCAGAGAGACAGAAAAGCAAAGACCACACCAGCATCCATCACTCATGCACCATCCACGCACAAAACACCACACACCCCAAAACATCACCCCACACATCACCTCACACATCACTCACACCACATCATGGCACCTCAAAGACACCCCAGGTTTTCTGAGGAGGAGCTCAGGGTCATGGTGGAGGAAATCATCCGGGTAGAGCCACAGCTATTTGGATCACAGGTGCAGCAGACATCCATTGCTAGGAAGATGGAGCTATGGTGGAGAATTGTTGACAGGGTCAACGCAGTGGGACAGCATCCAAGAACATGGGATGACATCAGGAAGAGGTGGATTGACCTACGGGGGAAGGTACGTTCTGTGGTATCCAGACACTAGGTAGCCGTGCAAAGGACTGGCGGTGGACCCCTACCTCCTCCCCCACAACTAACAAGTCTTGGCGATCATGAATCCTGAGGGCCTCGCAGGAGTAGCAGGAGGGCTGGACTCTGGTAAGGCAAATCTTTACTACTATATCCCCCACCCTACCTTCATGCCATGACAAACTCCTACCCCTACCCTCACCCCATCACTCCAACACCTCACATATACCCCACTATCACAACCCACCCATCCCAATACCAAGCCCTGCATGTTACACCAATGCATGGACACCCATCACAGACCTGCATGGACCCCCATTACAAAAGCATGTCCAAGGGAGAGACTCACCCATGGTACACAATCACCACTCGCACAAGGGCCAAGGCGATATTGCAAACACAGTAATAGAGGGAAACACAGCCATAGCACAAGATGGCACACACAAATACAATAACAATGCATTTACACCCCAATGTCACTGCCATATCCTGTCCCCCCCATGGGCACGGGCACGGTACTGGCCACGTTTCAGGAGACCCAGCGGCTGCAGGAGGGACAGTACCTGGGGATCAGGGAGGACTTGAAGTCCATTAACACCACCCTGTTCACCGTTGCAGGGATGCTGGCAGACATGGCCAACACCATGAGGGAGACAGTGGCATACCACCGGGCCCCTGACACCAACCCGAACAATGAACAGCCTTCCACGTCCGCCAACGCTAGTGGACAGGAAGGCCTGCCACAGGACCAACAGGCCACCAGCACCCCACCCCCTTCAGAAGGATAACCACCCCGCAAACGGTCCCTGCGATCCATTCAGAAGACAGAGAACATTGCCAAGACCCCGCCAGGAAATAGGACTCTCCGGATTGTCACCCTTGTGTCCCACTCTGTCACCCTGTCCACCTTTAACTGACATTGCTCCACTTCCAATGCCCCATTGGACAATGCACCTGTGATACCGAGAGACTGGACTCTACTATGGACCTTCCTCCACCATCACCCCAGCCCGTTCCACATATCCCTATACACATTAGCCCATAAATAAACACCCTTTAATCACAAACCAATCTGGAGTCAGTCTGTATTTTCACAACTGTATAATTACAACTTCTTCCACAAATATCAATGTAAATGTTAATTTGCACATACCAATGTATGACAGTTGTTGGGCAGCAGTAAATATAGCAGAAGGCAGAATGAGATACCCAGATCCGTGAAATGGAAAGCCAAAGTTAACTGTCAGTGTCCATACACAGACGTTAAGAGGCTGATTTATACAATGTCCTATAGTAGTCAGATATGAGATGAGCAGTGCCAGTCTCTTACCTGTTTCTCACTGGAAGTACTGCATGATGATGTTGTTTCGGTTGTCAATATCTTCTTCCTCTGCCTCCTCTTCCTCACTGTCCACAGGCTCCACAGCTGCCACAATACCATCATCAGGCCCATCCTACTGCAGAAAAGGCACCTGGCGTTGCAAAGCCAGGTTGTGCAACATGCAGCATTCCACGATTATCTGGCACACCTTCTTCTGTGAGTAGTAAAGGGAGCCACCTGTAAGATAGAGGCACCGGAATCTAGCCTTCAGGAGGCCGAAGGTCCGCTCAATAATATGCCTAGTTCGCCCATTTCTCCTCACTGGGGTCAGTAGCCACGAGAGGCTGGGGTAACCAGAGTCACCTGCAAATGTTGAGGGAAATCTGTTAGACACACACTAACCCGGAGTGACTACCCCATACCCAGACACCTATTCATACTGTGTGAGGACCTTGGGCTCACCCTTCAGCCACACCCGGTGCCTCTGGAGTTGGCCCTTCACATAAGGGATGCTGCTATTCCTCAAAATGTAAGCGTCATGCACAGAGCCAGGATACTTGGTATTCACATGAGAGATGTACTGGTCTGCCAAACACACCATCTGGACATTCATAGAATGGTAGCTTTTTAAATTTATGTACACCTGTTAATTTCTGCGGGTGGAACAAATGCCACATGTGGACCATCAATTGCACCAATTATGTTGGGGATATGTCCCAGGGCATAGAAGTCAGCTTTCACTGTGGGCAAATCCTCCACCTGGGGGAATACGATGTAGCTGTGCATGTGTTTCAGCAGGGCTGACAACACTCTGGTCAACACGTTAGAAAACATTGGCTGAGACATCCCTGATGCCATGGCCTCTGTAGTTTGAAAGGAGCCACTTGCCAGGAAATGGAGCACTGACAGGACCTGCACTAGAGGGGGTAATCCTGTGGGATGGCAGATAGCTGACATCAGGTCTGGCTCCAATTGGGCACACAGTTCTTGGACTGTGGCACAATCAATTCTGTAGGTGATAATGATGTGTCTGTCTTCCATTGTTGACAGGTCCGCCAGGGGTCTGTACACCGGAGGATGACGCCATCTCATCATCTGCCCCAGCCGATGTGCCCTATGGAGGAGAATGGTGAGCAGAGGGTCTATACCACATAGGTTGCACAAGTGTTTTTGCTGTAATGTGAGTAAATCCGTGTGTGGTGTACTTTGTCTGTATTTCTGCCAAAATGTGCTGTTACTCAGTTAGGTGCCATGCCATGTGCCCCCCTGAAATGGCGGCTGCCTGACCTGTAAGGGGGGACAAGGGGAAAGAGGTAACTGCGCTGGCGTTGTGCAGCGTCGCAGTAGGTGGTCGAAGACCGTCGCAAAATTTAGCATAGGTTATCATTGGACCCTATGGGTTCCAGGAGCCAATGACAAGGTACGCCAGCGGTGACGGTATGAACCGCCGCGGACGTGACCGCCATTTTCTATCTGTTCACTCACTTAATACCTGACCTTCAACAGGAGAGGACCTACACTGCAAGTACTGCTGTGACCTCAGTCTGGAAGCGACAATGGCCCATGTGTCTGGGGAAAGGGCCCCTGCCTTCACCGCGGAGGAGTTGGACAAAATGGTGGATGGGTTTCTCCCCCAGTACACGCTACTCTACGGTCCTCCAGACAAACAGGTGAGTACACAGTGAGCATGATGCGTGGGCCATGAATGTATGGAGTGGTGTGGATGGAAGATACATGTGGGGGGGGGGCTCAGGCCTGCATGTGAGGATGGTGAGTGTATGTGCGTTAGGGCATGGGTGGGAACTTTTGGGCAATGAGTATGACAATCCGGACAGGAGAGTAATTTCCTTTTATCCTGTACCTTTACTCTAGATCAGCGCCCACCAGAAGAAGGGTATTTGGTGTGCCTTTGGTAAGGAAGTGCGGACCCTGGGGGTCTATCATAGACAGAGCACCCACTGCCGCAAGAGATGGGAGGACCTGCGCCGCTGGAGCAAGAAGACAGCGGAGGCCCTTCTGGTGATGGCCTCCCAACATGGAAGGGGTGCCCGTCGCACCATGACCCCCCTGATGTTCCGGATCCTGGTGGTGTCATATCTGGAGTTGGATGGGCGCTTGAGGGCCTCACAGCACAAGGGTGTGAGTACAGTCTCATTCAGCTGACTCTGCGTGCTTTACGAGGTGTCTGGGTGGGGGATCTGGGCTGTGGGTTCCCCTAGGCCAGGGCGAACATGGTATGGTAGGTCTCTTGTTAGGCAGGCTCTGAGGCACTCCAACCCCAATAGTGGTAGTGGAAATCTACAACTAGTCAGGCTCCTGTGCATTCCAGGTGTGCAGCAAATGGTGTTAGGCATAGTCCTCCATGGGCAGGTGATTTTCCTACTAACTGCTAGTGCATGGCCTAGTGCATAGGGCTGCTCCCTGTGTGTTGTGTATGCCAACGGTAGTGGTGTTGCTGGCACTGACCATGTGTCTCCTCTGTCTTTCCCTCCCTTCTTGTTTTCTCACCCTGTCCTTGTGTGCATTAGCATCATCTGGCGGAGGAGCAGAGGCACCGGAGACGGAGGGAGCTGCATCCCACATGGCCCAGGAGGGTAAATCCACGGAGGGTGAAGGCACCAGTGGGATGGAGGGCAAGTGGAGCTCCACGACGGGGACAGGAGGGGACACCAGCGACAGCGACTCCTCCTCTGATGGGAGCTCCCTTGCAGTGTTGGCACCTCTGTGCCCACCGCAACAACAGGTACAGCCGCCACCCCCCCTACCAGCACCGCCCTCCCAACAGCCCCTCAGCGTGTTTCCTGTGCCCGCTCACCCAGGAGGGTGGGCATCTCCTTCGCCCCAGGCACCTCAGGCCCTGCCCCAGTCAGCCCTGCTGCCCTCAGTGAGGAGGCTATTGACCTCCTGAGATCCCTCACTGTTGGGCAGTCAACCATTCTGAATGCCATCCAGGGTGTCGAGAGGCATTTGCGGCAAACAAATGCATACCTTGAGTGCATTCATGCTGGCGTGGCGGCCCAACAGAGAGCATTTCAGGCTCTGGCCTCAGCACTGATGGCAGCCATTGTCCCTGTGTCCAGCCTCCCCCCTCCAACATCCACTACCCAGACCCAATCCCTCTATCACAGCCTATCCCAAGCACACCATCAGACCAGCATGCACACACATCAACACACAATAGTGGCTCAGGAAAACATAAGCACCACACATCCCACAGGCACAAGCACCATACAGACACACCAACATCCACTGCCTCCACTGTGTCCCCCAACTCCACGTCCTCCACCTCCCTCCCAGTCTCGTCTCCACTCACACCTGCATGCACTACATCCTCAGCCACTACCTCCATCACCAGCACGCCCATCACTACACACCGCTCACGTGCAATCACCTCCCCCACTACCATTCACACGTCCCCTCTGTCCTCTCCCAGTGTGTCTGTGAGCCCTCCTCCCAAAGTACACAAACGCAGGCACACACCCACTCAACACCCATCCACCTCACAACAGCCTCCAACCCATGCACCTTCACCCAAACTCAGCAGATGTACACCTCCTACAACCACTACCTCTTCCTCCACTCCCAAACCCCCTCCATCTTCCCATCCCAGTGTGTCCAAAACAATTTTCCTAGCTAACCTGGAGCTCTTTCCTACACCTCCCCCCATCCTTCTCCTAGGGCCAGGATGTCTAGATCCCAGCCCAGCACCTCAGCCACCAAATCTGCATCTGCTGTGGTCCCTGCTACTCCAGTACAGTCAAAGGGGGCACCCATCAGAGCTGCCAGTGTGCCACCGACAGAAAAGAAGGACCACCCTATTCCACCACCAAAAAGGGACCGGCTTCCAGCAGGGGACAGTCACACCACCCACCCAGCAAGGCCTCGCGCAAACACAGAGTGGACAGTGCCAAGGTCACTGCAGCGGCTGTCAGGATAGGGAAGGGCCACAAGCCAAAGGGCACATCACCTCTGGGCACGATTTCACCTGGGGAGGGACTGGTGACCACCAAATCATCAGGGATGGCAGCCACATGCACCCCAGTCACCACCGCTGCTCCGACCACCACCTGCACCGCTGCTGCCACAACATCAGTCTGCAGCATCCTCCCCAAGGATCAGCCACCCGAGGCTGCCGGAGACGATATGGGGTCTCCATCCACCCCAACAGTCACTTGCACCATTGCCAGCACTGGCAGCATCTCCGCCGCAGCCACCGCCGCCTGCACCACCATCAGCACTGCCACGTGCACAGCCGATGCCACTCTGTCGGACGCCAGCCCCATCCCCAGTGTGCAGCCGTCAGAGTCTGCAGGTGACGTCCTGGACCCTGGACACGCCACTTGAGACACCACCTCCAGCACTGACATGAACCAGCAATTGACAGCCTAAGTCACCGCAGGATGGAGTGGGGGTCTGCCTCCATGGAGTATCATGCTACCCGTTCCGGGTACATTGCATGGCTATGACACCCAGGTGAGACGAAGTCAACATGCCACACCCCAGGTGCAGCATCACTCTAGAACCAGTGAAGAAAAACATCCACTAACACAGTCCTTGGCAGGATGAAGCACTCTGGGCACAAAGCCCCCTCCAGAACCAGTGGAGAAAAACATCCACTAACACAGTCCTTGGCAGGATGAAGCACTCTGGGCACAAAGCCCCCTGCAGAACCAGTGGAACATGTCACCGACTTGAAAGACTGTGGCTTTGCACTCCCCAGGACCAAGCAGTGGGCAAAGCACCCACTAGAGAGTCTTGAGAGACTGTGGTTTGCACTCCCCAGGACCAAGCAGTGGGCAAATCACCCACTTGAGAGACTGTGGCTTTGCAATCCCCAGGACCAAGAAGTGGGCAGAGCACCCACTTGAGAGACTTGAGAGACTGTGGCTTTGCACTCCCCAGGACCAAGCAGTGGGCAAAGCACCCACTAGAGAGTCTTGAGAGACTGTGGTTTGCACTCCCCAGGACCAAGCAGTGGGCAAATCACCCACTTGAGAGACTGTGGCTTTGCAATCCCCAGGACCAAGCAGTGGGCAAAGTACCCATTAGAGAGTCTTGAGAGACTGTGGTTTGCACTCCCCAGGACCAAGCAGTGGGCAAATCACCCACTTGAGAGACTGTGGCTTTGCAATCCCCAGAACCAAGAAGTGGGCAGAGCACCCACTTGAGAGACTTGAGAGACTGTGGCTTTGCACTTCTCGGGAGCAAGCAGTGGGCATGGAGCCCCCTCGAGGAGCAGTGGCGTCGTACCATCATCCGGCTGAGGTGCCCCCCTCCCCTTCCCCCTGAGGTGCCTGGTTTTTTATCAACCTGATGCCCCTGCAGTGTTCTCTCCATTTTGAGTCAGGTGTCATGTGTGGGCTTTACTCATGCTTTTTGGGATCACTGGTCCACGGACATTTGATGGGACAGTGTACAGACTTGTGTACTTGCTGTAAATATTTGTGTATACTGCTTATTTGCTGTTCCCTTGGGCTATCTGATTGTTTGAATATTACACTAGTTAAACTCATTTCGTTTGGCCCTTGCGTTCTTCCAGGGGTTGACGGGGTGTATCTGTGATGTTATTGGATATGTGTGTGTTGTTGTGGGTGGGGGTGTTGCGTTTTGCGTGTGTGTGTCACTCTCTTTTCCCTCCTCCCCTCCCCTGTGTGCTAGGTGCAGTACTCACCATGGTCGTCGCCGCCGCCGCCTTCTTTCCATTTCATGTTGTAATAAGAGATACAGCAACATGGGCAGGACCTGTAGTTCGGGCTCCATGGAGTCCTCGTTCTTCGTTGAGTGTCAGGATGTGAGCGGTTTTCCTTCCAAAGACTGTTTCCACCATGCTTTTGATGGCGTTGGTACCGCCCCAGAAAAGCAGGCGGATTGGTGCCCTGTAATAGTGTGGGTGGTACATTGTCTTCCACCTGCCTGTTGGCAGTGTCCGCTGCGGTGTTTGTTGCTACCGCCGTGGCAGTCGGAGTGTTAAAGTGGCTGTCTGTGTTGGCCGTTTCCGCCATGGTCGTGATTCCATTTTTTTGACTGCCGGCCTGTTGGTGGTATTACCGCCGCTTTTATCACCGACCGACAGGGTTGTAATGAGGGCCTATATGTCCTACCTTAACCATACACTGCACCCTGCCCTTGGGGCTACCTAGGGCCTACCTTAGGCATGTTCTGACATGTAAGAAAAGGGAAGGCTTAAGCCTGGCAAGTGGGTACACTTACCAAGTCGAATTTACAGTTAAAACTGCACACACAGACACTGCAGTGGCAGGTCTGAGACATGATTACAGAGCTACTTATGTGGGTGGCACCTCCAGTGCTGCAGGCCCACTAGTAGTATTTGATTTACAGGCCCTGGAACGTCCAGTGCACTTTACTAGGGACTTACTAGTAAATCAAATATGCCAATCATGGATAAGCCAATTACATACACATTTTGCAAAGGAACACTTGCACTTTAGCACTGATTAGCAGTGGTAAAGTGCCCAGAGTAACAAAAACAGTAAAATCATAGTCCAGCACACATCAACAACCTGGGGAACAGAGGCAAAAAGTTAAGGGTGACCACGCCAAGGATGAAAGGTTTAACAGGGACAAAGTCCTAAATTGAGGCCAACTATAATGGAGTGCGAGCTGGCAACAGAGACCCAGTTACGCCAGCTGAACAAGAGTACCTTAAATCCTATTTGTGGAAGGTTGCAAGGTCCAGCATTAAGGATATGTCGGACAGCTGAGGCAATGCATCAGTTCAGGGGGGGCAGCGAGGTTGCTATGCATATAACAATCATATATCATCATCAAGGATCCCATCGACAAGGGTTTGCAATGTGAAGTTTAATGTTGAGAATCCGTTAAACAGTGGAGGTAATGCATTAGTTCTGAGGAGCTGCAAGGCTGTGATGCAAGTACCTGCTTTGTCACCAAGGCTGCCATTGATGAGAGATTTGCAATGCGAGAGCTTTTATCAGTGTAGCTTCGCCCAGCAGTGGTTCCAAAGTGGGGTGCTGGTTCGATGTGCAATCCTTGCGCTAAGAGAATCCTCGCAGCAGAGATGGACTTGCCCTTGAAGTCACTCTGGGGTCCTGAGTTCAACAGATGAAAGTCAAGTCATTCTCACCCAGGCAAAGTGGCAACAGGCTCGGTAGCAGCAGTACTATCCTGGCACTTCTCAACAACCTGGTTATTTAAAGTGATCAGATACAAGTAAACACTGATAGATGCTTCTTAATTATCCTGCACTACACTAAATAGTTTATTACATTCATGAGGAAAACCTCACAAAGCCAATCATCTAAGCAGATTCCAAAGCACACACAAAGACAGAGCAAACAGGGTAATAATAGTCAATCAAAAACTAATTGCATGATAACAATTCTTTTAGTTCCTGTACACAAGAGAAGTATAACTTCATGAGTCCGTAATACAGATTTAATTCCATATCTTCCACTTAGATGAAAAGTCCATTCTCTGATGTCGACTGGCAGATGGCACATACTTTCGCGAATCCTGACTTTCTCAAGGTTCTTGAAATGGAAATTGTGGAAACATCAAATATGGATTATGTGGTACCGAAAGTTGAAAAAAACCTTTGTTATTCAGCTTCAGTTATGTTCAAGAAGATTGTTGTCCTGGACAAAACAAAGGTTGCCCTTAAAGGAGCTCACAATAGTCCCAGTGATAAGTGTTGTAACGCCATGTAGTCTCTATGAAAACATCTGTTTCATATTGGCCTTGACAAGCCTTTCAACTCACAGTGAGTTGTGACAACACAAGTTTTTTTTCAACATTAAGAACCACATAATAAATATATGTTGTTTCCACAATTTCCATATCAGGAGCCTTGAGAAAGTTGGGATTTGATGAAACCAGATTGACCAAGGGTTGGTGGACAGGGTACTTTAAAATCCTAATTATGATGCCCCTTCAAAAGAATTAGCCTGCAGTTCAGGTAAAGCTTGAAGTATGAGTCAAAAATATCATAAAATTCTCAATATGATGCGCTTCAGAATTGGGAAATACTCCCATAACTTTACTGATATAGGGATTGTGGTTATTTTAGGGGCTTCTAGAATGGCAGGAGAGGGACAAATTATGCCGCAGGGGTGAGTAAATTATGCAGCAAGAAAAGGCAAATTATGTGGCATAATGTGGCACCTTTTTAAAATATTATTCCAAACTATTTAGTCATTTTTAAACTTGGCAACGCTACCTGGACATTGATAGCACCAATTTAATACCCAAATAAAGCAATAAGCAACAGAAATGTGACCAGTCCAGCTTTGCCAAATGAATGCTACTTCATGGCAACATGTGTTACTGGATTTTTAGTAACTTTCGAACCATTTGAACTCGAAACTAGAGCTGGAGCTAGTTTGTTAAAACCTGTAAATTATGCGGCAGATGATGGTTTTTGTGGCAAATCCTGCAAAACTATAATCATGCGAATGCTGCCATGGCCACATAATTGCATAATTATAGTGGGCCTGTATACGGGAAAGAAAATTAACACTGTTTAAAAAGCAAGGTTTTTAATTGTTTCCTAAAAAGGAATTCATAGGAGAGCTGTCGAAGTTTTACTGGCAAAGTATTTCAGACTTTAGGAGCAAGAAATTTAAATGAGCTACCCCTTACTCTAGTTTTATGAATCTTGAGAACCTGTGCAAGCATGGCACCGCAGAACCTTAAACTTCTAGCAGGGGTGTAGTCTTAATCAAAGCTAGAAGATAACATAGTCCTGAGTTTGACAGCGCCTTATAGCTGTAACACAAAACTTTAAATTGAACCCGCTTTGCTTTTCCATTGGCAGCCAATGAAGCTTCAAAGCCAGTCCTGATAGAAGCACGATTAGGATATTTAACAGCAGATGAGAAGCTGAATTTTGAGTTCTCTGTAACCTGTTTAATCTCCTTAATGTGGGAATGATCAACACTAGTTCTTATTCCTCTTTTGATTGGTCATTTGCTGCTCCCTCAGAATTTCAGTAGAGGTGTTAGAAATGGGGTCAGGTTACCCCCTGTCCAAGCAAGGAGCCTCACTCTAGTCAGGGTAAAGGAGAATCCCCCTCAGCTAACCCCCGCTCGACCCCTTGGTAGCTTGGCACGAGCAGGCAGGCTTAACTTCAGAGTGCTAGGTGTTAAGTATTTGTACCAACACACACAGTAACACTACAAAATGACAGAGTCTTAAATCCTTGAGAAAATAGTAAAAAACACTGTTAGCATTGAAAAGTACTTGGGTAGCGTCAAAATAACACACACGGACGTGATCGAAAAAGGTAAGTGATGAGTCGATTTCTCACTCGCAAGCGAGACCGTGCATCGTTTCTCCTTCTCTGGTCAGGTCGGCGTGTGTCGTTTTTCCTCCCAACATGGGGAGCGATGCGTCGATCCAGGCAGCACTCGGGTCCGGGCAGGTGTTGTGTTGTTTTTCCGTGCCCAGCAAGGTTTGCGACGAAAATCCTGCTGCACGGTATAAGCAAAACCACGTAATGTGGATTGCAACGTTATCAGCCTCAATCAGCGCGTGTTGCACGTTGTTCTTCCAGCTACGTGCGTCGATTTTCCAGCCGTGAAGCCAGCGGTGTGTCGTTTTTCAGCTGTGTCTCGGAAGATGCATCGATATTTTCCCCGCAAGGTGGTCTGTGTTTGGATTTTCAGTCTTGGTCTGCCAGCTTCACCTTTCAAGGCCCCAGGAACTGGATAGGGCATCACTTGGCAGGGCAGGAGTCTCAGCAGAGGGTCCAGGTGCTGGCAGGAGAAGTCTTTGATGGCCCTAAGACTTCAAAAACAGGAGGCAAGCTCAGGACAAGCCCTTGGAGAGTTCTTCACAAGCAGGAACGCACAAAGAATCCAGTCTTTGTCCCCTGGCACAGGCAGAAGTAGCAACTGCAGGATAGCTCCACAAAGTACAGTCTCAGGCAGGGCAGCACTTCTCCTCAGCTCTTCAGCTCTTCAGCTCTTCTCCAGGCAGAGGTTCCTCTTGATGTCCAGAAGTGATCTAAAGTCTGTGGTTTTGGGTGGCCTTGTTATACCCATTTTGGCCTTTGAAGTAGGCTTGCTTCAAAGGAAAGTCTCTCTTGTTTGTGAAATCCTGCCTTGCCCAGGCCAGGCCCCAGACACATACCAGAGGGTTGGAGACTGCATTGTGTGAGGGCAGGCACAGCCCTTTCAGGTGTAAGTGACCACTCCTCCCGTCCCTCCTAGCACAGATGGCTCATCAGGATATGTAGGCTACACCCTAGCTCCCTTTGTGTCAATGTCTAGAAAGAGGTGCAAACAGCCTAACTGTCAAACTGACCCAGACAGGGAATCCACAAACAGGCAGAGTCACAGAATGGTTTAAACAAGAAAATCCCACTTTCTAAAAGTGGCATTTTCAAATACACAATCTCAAAACCAACTTTACTAAAAAGATGTATTTTTAAATTGTGAGTTCAGAGACCCCAAACTCCACATGACTATCTGCTCCCAAGGGGAATCTATGCTTTAATCATTTTTAAAGGCAGCCCCCATGTTAACCTACCAGAGAGATAGGCCTTGCAACAGTGAAAAACGAAGTTGGCAGTATTTCCTTGTCAGGACATATAGAACACATGGGTAGATGTCCTACCTTAAACATACACTGCACCCTGCCCAGGGGCTACCTATGGCATACCTTAAGGGTGTCTTACATGTAAGAAAAGGGAAAGTTTAGGCCTGGCAAGTGGGTCGAATTGACAGTTAAAATCTGCACATACAGACACTGCAGTGACAGGTCTCAGCCATGTTTACAGGGCTGCTAATGTGGGTGGCATAATCAGTGCTGCAGACCCACTAGTAGCATTTGATTGACAGGCCCTGGGCACCTCTAGTGCACTTTACTAGGGACTTACTAGTAAATCAAATATGCCAATCATGGATAAACCAATCAACAGTACAATTTACACAGAGAGCATATGCACTTTAGCACTAGTTAGCAGTGGTAAAGTGCCCGGAATCCTAAAGCCAACTAAAACAGGCCAGAAAAAATAGGAGGAAGGAGGCAAAAAGATTGGGATGACCCTGCAAAAAAGGCCAGGTCCAGCACAACCCCCGACCAGACTAAGGCCAGGGGAGAACAATCAATACCTTGATGTACTTCCCTGATTGGGGCAATAGAATGTGAACCCAGGCCCTCAACAGCAGGGTCATGTTCCAGTTCTACTCTTTCCTAACTCCAGTTGGATCCCTCTGTCCATACCCTCAGGGCCCACTAAGCTAACCCATGGGGAACCTTTCTCCTCACCTGCAGATACCATCTGTGCAGCACCTAACCTTACTTTTCTCACAGATGTATCCCAGGTGCCAGAGATTACCACTAGGGCCATCTCAGTGGTGTTGCCCACTCCACCCCCAGGGTGTGACTGTTGCCTCCACCCCAGGGGCACCTCTGTTCACCAGGACAGCAAGCCACAGTGGTCACTGGCAGCTGTCAGGGATGTGAACCAGGCCCCATGCCTCTCAAGGTGCTCCAACCACTGTGCCTGTGGAGAGCGGGGGCGGAAGCCCCAGATGCCTGGCACCCTTTGACCACTCTCCCTTCCTTCAGGTCAGGGATGGCAGTCTGACTCTGGTCATCCCTTCTGGGGCTCTGTACCCTCCGTCTAAGAGCGGCACCCGCAGAGTCCAGAATTGTAAGGGTGCTTGTAGAAGCAGTCCTGCACAATTCTCCCACCAGTGCAGATATGTTACCCTGCAACTGATCTTCCAACCTGGGGTCTTGCCCTTCAGGTCGGACCAAGGCCAGCAGCGAGGCTTCCCTTCTCCGGCCCTTCTTTCTAGGGTCCTGCACCCCCAACTAGGAGTGGCCCCCCAGAATACAACATAGTAGGGACACTTTTAAAAGTAGCCCCTTCCTCCAGGTCAGGGGGGGACACCATGAACATGGCCTTTCAATTCAGGGTCTGTACTCTCAGATTGAACTGGAGTCAGGGGTGAGTCTCTCCCTCCCCTGCCCCTACTCCCAGGGTTCTGCACCCCCCCACCATTGAGAGTACCCCTAGAAGTCACACCAGGGGGGGTGATGGGGCAAACCACCCCTCCTTCAGGTCAGGGTTTACCCCCTGGACCTGATCCTCCAGTCTAGGGTCTGTACCCTCATACTGGACCACAGCCTGGCAACCCTGTACTTCCTGGGGGACACACCTACTCTCCCATCAGGTCAGAGTTTACCCCGTGAACCTGACCATCCAACCTAGAGTTACCACCCTGCATTTAAACCACTGCCTGGCACACCAGGGCTGCCTAGGGGGCACACCTATCCCCCACAAGGGAAACACTTTCCCCAAGGGTCACACAAGAGTCTGGCTGGCGCATGTTTCCTGACCCCTGCCCATCTGGCAGAGTCTGGACTCCCCCCAACCCAGAAATGGTCTCACCAAGGTCATTCCTGGGGGGCTCTGACCACAGAGCTAACCCCTGACCCTCCAGGTTTTCCACTAGGGCCTGCAGCCCCCCTCAATCCTCTATCTGGACTTCTGCACCCCCTCACTAGGAGTGGTACTGCCAGACTCCAGAACCTATTGGACGTTGGCTACAGCTGCCCTTCCAAATTCTCCTGACACTGTGGGGTCTCTCTTAGAAGATGGCCCTACGGTACAGGCTAGGCTCCCCTCCTGGCGTTCCCTCATGGAACCCTCCAGGACCTGTGACTGGATCTCGGGCACCCTGGGCCTCAACCCAACCCCATTCCCTCTCCTCTGAGACTGGACATGTGATCCCTCACCCACCCCGCTACAATGGGACCTACCTGGGACACTACAATCCTTTCCCACCTCACCTGGTTGGGAAATACCTAGACTGCTCCCCTCAGGAGCACCCCCAAATGACTCTTCAGACTCTATGGTACTCACCCAGAGGGCTGCCTCCTGTGTATGTTCCCTGGTGTCAGAGAACTCACACTCCACCTGGTGTTGGCGTAGCTCTGAAAAAAAAGGACTTGATGTATGCTCTCCAGTAATGACATCACTCAGCCCCTCACATGAATTAACCAATCTACCCTTCAGCCAACCATCCAGTGACTCAGCCTTGAAAAAGTACCCCACATCACCCTCCTGAGACTGGTGAGACAATACCTGACTGTCCCTGACACGCAACCTACACTCTTATGGGCTGTCTCCACACTTGATAACCAGGACTTGTACCTGTAGGGAACCCCTCTCCCTTGTCACTCTCACCTAGAGCCAGTAGAGTGTCCCTCCCATCACTAGGAATATGACTCCCCATGCCAGTTCCCCAATCCACCTCAGGGACCCTGTGAATCACTGGGGTTACCTCATACCCCTGAACCTCCTGGTGTGTGTCAACCCCCTCCTTCAAGTAGGGCATCACATCTCTAGACATGTGTACTTCTTCAGCAGCACTGGATACAAGGGTTTTGATGCCACCATCTGAACTGGACTCAGCCCTCATGGCTTCCAGCTTCAATGCTCTTCACAGCTCAACTCTTGAGCTGCCAACATTTCCTTTTCCAGGGCTAAGACTCTCTCCTCCTCAGCCCTCTCAAGCTCTGCATTTAGCTCTTCAAGACTCCCGATTTGAGCTAGGAGCCATTCATTTCTTTCTTTTCTCTCCTCACGGCCACTGCCCTCCTCCTCAGAGTAGTCCTCCTACTCAGAATTATCTGGTAGTGTTGCCTGCCAGCGTTTCAGCTCATAACAAAACAGGGCTGACTCAAGATCCTCCCTTCTGGGCCTCTTCTTTACAGCCAGACCCCTTTCCTTGCAGAATAATTTTAGCTCCCTCATTGTCTAGATGAATAGGTGCCAGAAGTTGATTTCCATTCTGTCAAGTCCTCACAGGTGCAACCCCTAACCAGAGTCCAAGTATCAACAATATATCCAGGAGGACATCAGAGACAAACAGAAAAACTGTATGCGATCACGTAATGGCCTGAACTCAAAACAGTAGTGTACACATAATCACTGTATGTCAAGTACAAATACAAGTCAAATCCCAACCGCTGATCACCAATGTTAGAAATGGGGTCTTTGGTTGGCAGTCAGGTAACCCCCTATCCAAGCAAGGACCCTCACTCTAGTCAGGGTAAAGGAGAATCACCCTCAGCTAACCCCCACTCACCCCCTTGGTAGCTTGGCACGAGCAGGCAGGCTTAACTTCAGAGTGCTAGGTGTAAAGTATTTGTACCAACACACACAGTAACTTAACAATAACACTATAAAATGGCACAACACAGGTTTAGAAAAATAGAAAATATTTCTCTAAACAAAACAAGACCAAAACGACAATAAATCCAACATACACATGTCAAGTTAATAATTTTAAAAGCAACAGAGTCTTAAATCCTTGAGAAAATAGTAAAAAACACTGTTAGCGTTGAAAAGTACCTGGGTAGCGTCAAAATAACACACCTGGGCGAGTGTGTGTCGAAAAAGATAAGCGGTGCGTCGATTTTCACTCACAAGCGAGACCGTGCGTCATTTCTCCTTCTCCGGTCGGGTCGGCGAGCATCATTTTTTCTTCCTCCCTGCAGGGGAGCGATGCGTCGATCTGGGCAGCACTTGGGTCCAGGCAGACGTTGTGTTGTTTTTCTGCGCCAGCAAGGTTTGCGTCAAAAATTCTGCCAGACAGTATCAGCAAAACCTTGCAATGTGGGTTGCGGCGTTATCAGCCTACGTCAGCGGGTGTTGTGCGTAGTTCTTCCAGCTACGTGCATCGATTTTCCAGCCGCGATGCCAGGGGAGCGTTGATTTCTGCTGTGAAGCCGGTGGCGTGTGTTTTTCAGCCTTGTCTCACAAGGTGCATCAATACTTTCCCCGCACGGCGGTCTGTGCATAAATATTCAGTCTTGGTCTGCCCACTTCACCTTTCAAGGCCCCAGGAACTGGATAGGGCACCACTTGGCAGGGCAGGAGTCTCAGCAGAGAGTCCAGGTACTGGCAGGAAAAGTATTTGATGGCCCTGAGACTTCAACAACAGGAGGCAAGCTCAGGACAAGCCCTTGGAGATTTCTTCACAAGCAGGAATGCACACAAAGTCAAGTCTTTGTCCCCTGGCACAGGCAGAAGCAGCAACTGCAGGAAAGCTCCACAAAGCACAGTCTCAGGCAGGGCAGCACTTCTCCCCAGCTCTTCAGCTCTTCTCCAGACAGAGGTTCCTCTTGATGCCCAGAAGTGATCTAAAGTCTGTGGTTTTGGGTGCCCTTCTTATACCCATGTTGGCCTTTAAAGTAGGCTTACTTCCAAGGAAAGTCTCTCTTGTTTGTGAAATCCTACCTTGCCCAGGCCAGGCCCCAGACACACACCAGAGGGGTTGGAGACTGCATTGTGTGATGACAGGCACAGCCCTTTCAGGTGTATGTGACCACTCCTCCCCTCCCTCCTAGCACAGATGGCTCATCAGGATATGCAGGCTACACCCCAGCTCCCTTTGTGTCAATGTCTAGAAAGAGGTGCAAACAGCCTAGCTGTCAAACTGACCAAGACAGGGAATCCACAAACAGGCAGAGTCACAGAATGGTTTAAGCAAGAAAATGCCCACTTTCTACAAGTGGCATTTTCAAACACACAATCTCAAAACCAACTTTACTAAAAAGATGTATTTTTAAATTGTGAGTACAGAGATCCCAAACTCCACATGTATATCTGCTCCCAAAGGGAATCTACGCTTTAATCATTTTTAAAGGCAGCCCCCATGTTAACCTATGAGAGAGATAAGCCTTGCGACAGTGAAAACCGAATTTGGCAGTATTTCACTGTCATGACATATAGAACACATTAGTGTATTTCCTACCTTAAACATACACTGCACCCTGCTAATGGGGCTAGTTAGGGCCTATCTAAGGGGTGTCTTACATGTAAGAAAGGGGAAGGTTTAGGCCTGGCAAGTGGGTACACTTGCCAAGTCGAATTGGCAGTTAAAATCTGCCCACACAGGCACTGCAGTGGCAGGTCTGGGCCATGTTTACAGGTCTACTAATGTGGGTGACACAATCAGTGCTTCAGGCCCACTAGTTGCATTTGAGTTACAGGCCCTGGGCACCTCTAGTGCACTTTACTAGGGACTTACTAGTAAATCAAATATGCCAATCATGAATAAACCAATCAACAGTACAATTTACACAAAGAGCATATGCACTTTAGCACTGGTTAGCAGTGGTAAAGTGCCCAGAGTCCTAAAGCCAACAATAACATGTCAGAAAAAATAGGAGGAAGGAGGCAAAAAGATTGGGGATGGCCCTGCAAAAAAGGCCCCATACAACAAGAGGATATTCTCGATCCGTGGAATTACCACAAAGCTAATGATCCTGATTTAGCTAGTTATTACCAATATTAGCCAAATCAGAATTACTGGAGACCTCATAGTGAGATCCTATATCCCAGTGACAGGAGACTAGTCAAAGCTCCCTTCAAGACTGTAGCTTCACTCCCCCATATGATTTTGATCAGATTTCCTACAAAGGGGATCGTTATTAGAGGCATGTTAAACTGTGCCCTGTGCAGACATTTTTTGGCATGGTCCGCAATTGCAAGTTGGACATGCCTGGAGGTAAATTTCAACAGATCAAACCAGCAATTGCAATGGGTAAGAAATGTTGACACATACAGGACGTGCAGATTTTGGTCCTATCTCACCATAATCCACTAGTTATTCCAAATTTGGAGGGGAACACTTCTGAGCAGCACATCAATAATGATCCCGGGGTTTCAGCATTTATTATAAGTATATTAACCCTAGGCAGGTGACTCGAAATGAGGGCCAGAGTGTATTACTGAAAACGAAATGCTGGTATATGATGTCTAAAATAATTCTATTTTTTAGAAAAAAATAACCTGATTCCTGACAACAAACAAGAAGTTGTGTAGCAGCTGTTATTTGGAGACAAAGCCAGTGAATATTTTTTTAACATTGTAATGTTTTTTGCGGGAATGGATGATTTTATGAAAATAACAAGCGTTTATTTGGTCAGTGCATTACTATATTTTCAAAAAATTGCAATCTGGTGCTCAGTTCAGTAACTGAGATCCCGGGCGTGTAATTATTTGGTATGACATTTAGTGCTGAATGGTAATAGAAACTCCCTTGATTTAGGTTTTATGTGCCAAGGCGTCCACTGAAAGACTCTCCTTCAGGAATTTGTAAGATGGAAGACTCACACAGTCAAACCATCCATAGCCAGAGGTAGTTGTGTCAGCAGAACGTCCAGTGATAACTAACCAATAGAGTAATTGCCACTGCCTCATGAAATTGGAGCATTATAATATTTTTGCTGTTTAGGGCACACGCCCGACATTGTGGTTGGTTGTCTGTCTGCATTAGCCATTGATGACCTTGTTGTCTACCTAAATAAGGCTGAGTTAGGAACTTTCTCTTGCTTCCTCAGTGCTCGTCATTGAGGGTTAGGTGCTGGATCTGACTCAGCGCTCACCTGCAACATACCCCTATAAATTCTTTCTGCTTCCACGATTGCTACAACTTAGCATGAATGACACCTCACTGTATACTGTGTGAGGGATTGAGACTTGGTAGGTAGTTCTATGACTGGAATGCATAATAATAAAATATCTTCTTAGACTGGAAACATCCTCAAAAACCAACATCTGAGCTTTACAGATCTCAGCAAGAACATGACAAAACACAGAACTGAATTATATCTAGTGAAGTATTCAGATAAGGAAAACATTAACGAAAAAAAATCAAACATTGCCAATGTCAATAGGTCTGCCATTAAAATATGTTGCATGGCAGTGCGAACCATTACAAGTACATAGGGTGGAAGTAGGTATCAATTTATGTGGAAGCAAAAAACTGTAGAATAATGTTGGTGTAGGTTAAAAGGTCTGGTGACAGGTGAACTGTCAAACCAGATCTAAAAAAATCCATGTAGGTTAATGACTGACCGCCTCCCACCCATGCTGCTGGCAGAAGAAACCCATAATAGCTAACTATGACATTTTAATAGCATTGCAAGGTCAAGTGCATGGGTACTCACAAATATCTTCGCAGGGGCTGCACTGTTTGGTCTTTGATGTGAACCAGGGCCGCATTGCTGCCAGCATGGTGGCAGTCAGAGGGCTGAAGGTAGGGCGATGACGGGTAGTGGTAAAGTGTGTGTAGGGGAAGTGAAACATAGACATCTAGGGTCTGAATTGCCCAATGTGAAACCAAAAACTTGGGTATAAATCCCGGCTTCTCTACTTAATTATATTGTGTGATCCTAGGCAAATGTTTTATTTCACTTTACCTCCTTTTTTTTCCTTTTTCTTCATCAACACATATAATAACCTTGAAATATGTCTTCAGGATGTATGCTGTATAAAACCTTCTGTGTCTGATTTAATAAACTATAATGCTGTTCATGTTTTATAGAAACCCAGTCCTCCCAAAGAGTTCACATAACAACTGGCTTGCCTTTTAGTTCACAGTTCCCATTGTTGTCAGGGTGTGTAGGATGGAAAGGGCTGAAAGTTTCTAAATGTATTTTTGAAAACTATCACTTTAAAAAATACTTCTGATATAATGTTGTGTACTAAGGTGAAATTGTTCTGCAGGTTAGTGAATTGCACTGTTTGAATTTCACACAGATCATACTTTTATAATGTTGTTGCAAGATGTCTTTAATAATGAAGGTGTTTTTAAAGTTAACAGTTCCAGAACACCCTAGTTACTCATTTTCTTTAACTTCAACTAGGCTCCAAATAAAAACTTGCCCGTTTATTCTTAGTGCTAGTGTTGAGTCGAATAAACAGCAGCACAGTGCTGCTGTTGACCTGGGGGCCACATATAAATGTCAGGAGGCCGCATACGGCCCCCAATGAATAAAAAAACAATAATAGCTTTGGGGCGGGCAAGAACTTTTTTTGTGAATCCACACAACTTCTTCCCAGCCAAAACATGGTTCTGGCTCCCAGCATGTGGGCGGAGCCAATTCCCCTGCTCTGGTGATTCACACATAAATGTCTGGCAAACACTGTTGTTTGGAAACACGAAATTGTGAGGGGTGAACATGTGCTCTTCATGGATCTATAAGAGGCACGTTTTCTCTCATGAACTTTTGGAGTTTCTGTTTATGAGTAAAAAGGCTTTAACTATTGACCTTGACAGAGAAGTAATCAGCTAGAGCATTCCATCACATAGCATTACAAATAAGAAACCATGCTTCCTGAAGCATGTCGCAGGCATGTAGAATGAATCAACTTAAGCACAACGTAAGCGCAACTGACCAGATCATAAAACATTTTGACTACCGCGTTCACACGTCCTTAGCTATAAGACAAGTCTCAGTGCAAACACCTTTGACCGCGATGTTATGAAAGCAAATATCTGGTGGTGTACCATACGAAGAATGTTTGGGCATTTTTGTTGTGTTTTTGCACTGTTGTTTTTATGTTCATTGTTGCATTGTGCTGTTGTGCTGTTCAGTCTTTGTTGTGCTTTGTTGCGTTCTAACTGTTGTGGAGTGCCCTGTTGTGTTGTGACTGTACTAACTTGTTGATTTTTTGTTATGTAATTGTGTTTTTTTCAATTTAGTGATATCAACACATTTCCACCAAAAACAGCACAAGTACCGGTCATGAACAACTATCAAAAATGTTATTGGTTAGTGAGATGCTAATGAAGTCTGAGCAAGAATACAGTGGCGTAACAAAGGCCCCCCGCAGCCCCTGTGATGAGGGGGGGAGTGGGCGGGGGCAAGCTCCAGGAGGCCCCCTCAGAACAGTACACTACAAGGGCGGCAAGCCACCGACTTGGTCGGGGGGGCGGCCTCCTCCAGGTACTTTGCAGGGCCCCCCTCAGTTTTCGTTATGCCACTGCGAGAATCTGAAAGACAAACGTATATCAACCAATCAAACCAGTGATCACACACCCTCGTTCTTTAGTAGTGCGAATATCTATACATCTAAAAACATGAATTGCACAACAAATGCATGAAAACCACTATAGCCCATGCAGTAGGACTGCTCATTAATAATCGAAGTGCCGTTAACAACACGTCTAAAATCGGTATAAGGGAACATTTAATAGTCCGAGAACTAGACCAAGGTGAATACAATTCATCCAAAAACAAAGCAAATGGGCTTTGGTTCTAAACATGCTTTATATCAAAAGGGAGAACGTACTGTTGCTCGAAAAAACACCTCGAAAAATCAACCAATTCGTATCAAAATGTATATGATTATGAGAAGAAAGGATGTTTAAGCTACAAAAATAAATTGATTCATAAACAGAAAATGTTTGCGTTTCACAAAACTAAAGCTGGTAGAAGCCCCTCTGTCCTTATTGCCAATGTGTTAAACCTTCGGATTTAAAACACGTAAATAAAAAAATAAAAAAACAACACAAAATAATAAAAGCACATAAATCATGGTGACTAATTATATTACAACGTTGTAAGACACACTTTTTACAACAAAGGTGGCATGTTGAGACGTTTTCAACATGCCATCAATTTGCAAAGCCTGAAACTAGAGGAGAAATTAACCCCTTCGCTGCCAGGCCTTTCCCCCTCAGGTGCTAGGCCTTTTTTTGGCTATTTGGGGCACTTCATAACTTTTTGTCCATATATGCTACCCACGCCAAATATACGTCCTTTTTCCAACATCCAACATCCTACGCTTTCTAGAGGTACCCAGAGTTTATGGGTTCCCCTGGAGGAGGCCAAGGAATTAGCCAAAATACAACGGAAATTTCATTTGTTCAAAAAAATGGGGGAAAAGGGCTGCAGAAGAAGGCTTGTGTTTTTTTCCCTGAAAATGGCATCAACAAAGGGTTTGCTGTGCTAAAATCACCATCTTCCCAGCTTTAAGGAACAGGCAGATTTAAATCAGAAAACCACATTTTTCAACACAATTTTGGCATTTTACTGAGACATACCCCATTTTTACTATATTTTGTACTTTTAGCCGCCTTCCAGTTAGTGACAGAAATGGGTGTGAAACAAATGCTGGATCCCTGAAAGCTAAACGTTTCGGAAAAGTAGATAAAATTCTGATTTCAGCAAGGAATCATTTGTGTAGATCCTACATAGTTTTCCTACAGAAAAAAACAGCTGAAAATAAAAAATATTGAAATTGAGGTAAAAAAACCAGCAATGTTTCTCCACGTTTTACTCTGTAACTTTTTCCTGCCATGTCATATTTTCAAAACCAATATACCTTGAAGTGTGCTGGACTCTTCTGGTTGCAGGGATATATAGGGCTTCTAGGTTCATCAAAAACCCTAGGTACCCGGAGCCAAGAAATGAACTGCAGCTTGCAATGGGTTTTCATTGTATACAGGATATACAGCAATTCATTTGCTGAAATATAAAGAGTGACAAATAGGTGTCAAGGAAAACTTTGTATTTCCAAAATGGGCACGAGATAAGGAGTTGGGAAGCACTGGGTATTTGCACATCTCTGAATTCTGGGGTCCCCATATTAGCATGTGAATTCCAGGGCATTTCTCAAAGAGACGTGTTTTTTTACACACTGTCTTACATTTGGAAGGAAAAAATGTAGAGAAAGACAAGGGGCAATAGCACTTGTTCTTCTATTTTGTGTTCCCCCATATCTCCTGATGAAAATGGCACCTCGCTTGTGTGGGGAGGCCTAGTGCCCGCGAAAGGAAATGCAACATGGACACATCACTTTATTTCATTGAAATATGACGTGTTTTTTGCAAAGTGCCTAGCTGTTGATTTTGGCCTCTAGCTCAGCCGGCATCTGAGGAAACCTACTAAACCTGCGCATTTTTTAAAACTAGACACCTAAGGGAATCCAGGAAGGGGTGACTTGTGGGGCTCTCACCAGGTTCTGTTACCCAGAATCCTTGCAAACCTCAAAATCTGGCAAAAAAACACTTTTTCCTCTTATTTCGCTGACAGAAAGTTCTGGAATCTGAGAGGAGCTATAGATTTCCTTCCACCCAGCATTCCCCCAAGTCTCTCGATACAAATGATACCTCACTTGTATGGGTAGGCCTAGTGCCTGCGACAGGGAATGCCCCAAAACACAACATGGACACATCACATTTTCCCAAAGAAAACAAACCTGTTTTTTACGAAGTGCCTAGTTGTGGATTTTGGCCTCTAGCTCAGCCGGCATTTAAGGAAACCTACGAAACCTGTGTATTTTTGAAAACTAGACACCTAGGGGAATCCAAGGTTGTGTGACTTGTGGAGCTCCCACCAGGTTCTGTTACCCAGAATCCTTTGCAAACCTCAAAATTTGGCCAAAACAACACTTTTTTCTCAGGTTTCTGTGACAGAAAGTTCTGGAATCTGAGAGGAGCCAAAAATGTCCTTACTCCCAGCATTCCCCCAAGTCTCCCAATAAAAATGGTACCTCATTCCTGTAGGTAGGCCTAGTGTCCGCAACAGGAAATGCCCCAAACCACAACATGGGCACATCACATTTTCCCAAAGAAAACAGAACTGTTTTTTGCAAAGTGCCTAGCTGTGGATTTTGGCTTCTAGCTCAGCCGGCAACTAGGGAAACATTTCTGTGTGGGATCAATGCACCGGGAGAAATTTCCTATCACCTATTGTTTCCCTCAGTCTCCCGTTAATAATGATATCTCACTTCTATAGGTGGGCCAAGTGCTTGTGACAGGGAAGAGCCAAAAACAAGTCGAAATTGAGAGGGAACCAAAGCGGGTCCAAAAGGGCAGTTTGAAAACAAAATGTTTAGGCTGACAAGTGGGGCAGAATTTTTATCGGTATAGATGCGACAATGATGGGTGGTAGGAATTATGTGGATTCCTGAAGATTCCGGAAGGTTCCATCAGAAAAATGTTGGAAAAATTTGTGATTTCCAGCAAAGTTGGAGGTTTGCAGGGCGTTGTGGATAAGAAAATGGTGTGGGGTGCATGTGAAGCAACCATCCTGGACTCACCCAGATGTTTAGTTTTCTAATTTGTCTAGGTCTTATAGATTTTTTACATGGCAGCGTCCCAAAGTCCAAAATGTGCAGCCCTCACCATTTCAAGTGGGACGATTTTGATAGTTAGACAAGCTCTCATGGCCCAAATGTAAAACCAAAACCCAAAATAATCAAACTTCCTCTTGTTTGTAGTGGGATAAGATGTTTTAGTGTGCAGGGGAAGAGCTAAAAGACTGTTACCCCCTTCAGTTGGGTTTGGGACATAACAATGCCCATACTGGTTGATAGCCACCACCCCATTATTTTTTTGTTGTTAATTCCCTGGCATCTAGTAGGCTTTCTAGCCCCCTGGCGAGTGGATCAAGGGTAATTGCCCCATCTGCCGACTGGTGGGCAGAACAACTCTGGCCCCAATAATTTGGGGTTGGGGTATGGCAATATCCCCACCCTCTTTATTGAAAAAAATCTTCCCTGGTCTCTGGTGAGGTATCTGCCCCCCTTTGGGGCAGATGGGCCTTCCAAAAATATGGCCAACAGTAATGTGCCCCCATGGGGAGTGACCCTTGCCCAAGGGGCTGCCCCCCAAACAAAACACACACACACACCAATCCCCGGTGCCCAAGTCGTTTCTTCCCACCGTTGGGGCAGATCGGCCTAATCGAAATAGGGCGGCCTGCCCCCAGGGGGGGTAGAAATGGGCTAAAATAAATTTGGCCCCCAGGCGAACGACCCTTGCCTAAGGGGTCGCTGTCTTGCGTGAAATTGATGCAAAAAAATGAAAATCCCTGGCGTCTAGTGGTTTCTGCCCCCCTGGGGGCAGATTAGCCTAATAAAAATAGGCCACTCTGCTCGCAAGGGGGACAGAAATGTCCTAAAATAAAATTGCCCCCCAGGGGAGTGACCTTTGCCTAAGGGGTCGCTCCCCATCTGTAAAAAAAGGTGCCTAGTGATTTCTGCCTCCCTTGGAGGTAGATCACCCTAATTAAAATAGGCCAATCTGCCCCCAGGGGGCGTGGAAATGGCCTAAAATAAATTTGTCCCCCAGAGGAGTGACCCTTGCCTAAGGGGTCACTCCCCTTACCTGAAACTGCCCTAAAAAAAATCCATGGTGTCTAGTGGTTTCTGCCCCCATTGGGGGCAGATTTGCGTAATAAAAATAGGCCAATCTGCCCCCAAGGGTGACAGAAATGGTCTAAAGATAATTTTGCCCCCTGGGGAGCGACCCTTGTCGAAGGGGTCGTTATCTACATGTAAAAAATAAATACAAAATTACAAATAAATTATCCCTAGTGTCTAGAGGTTTCTGCCCCTCCTGGGGCAGATCGGCCTAATTAGAAAAGTCAGATCTGCCCCTCGGGGGGGGCAGAAACGGCCGTAAAATAATATGCCCCGAGGGGGAGCTCCCCTCATAACAATAGCAAAAAAATAACATTCCCTGGTGTCTAGTGGGAATTTCTGCTGCCCGATCGCTTCACGATCGGGCAGCAGTAATGCTCAGAGAGACATCAAAGGAAAAGAAAGGCCTTTCCTTTCCTTTGATGCCTCTCTCGCCCTCTCCACGTGATTGGAATCAGATCAGAGCAATCCATTGCAAATATCATCACCAGGAGATAAAGAAAGGGGATATGCAACACTATAGCACCCACCATGCTATTTTGAGCACAGTGGCCTTCACTTATGACAACATTGTAACTCTCTTCAAGTAGTCCAAATCACTGAAGATAGTGATAAAGTACCTGCAAAATAATATTCTCCTTTAAATTCGAAAAGCAGTCAGTTCAAAGCGTAATCCATTTATCAGTTTTAGCCATATCTGCAGCCTTTCAGTTGGGAATGATGACAAAGGGGGTCATTACAACCCTGGCTGTCAAAGACAGGCTGGCGGTGCAATCTTGGGAATTTTTGCGCAGTGATAATCCGCCAAGGGCAGCGCAGTCCCTGACCACCAGCCTTTTCCTGGCAGGAGCCCCCTGACAGGGCCCCATGCAGCTTTTCACTGTCTGCTATTAAGACAGTGAAAAGCGCGACGGGTGCAACTGCACCCGTCGCATGGCCGCAACACCGGCGGCTCCATTTGGAGCCGGCTCCTGTGTTGCGGCCGAGATCCCCGCTGGGCCGGCGGGCGGAAACCAGGTTTCTGCCCGCCGGCCCAGCGGGGATCTCATAATGACCCCGGCGGGAGTGCGGCTGCATTGGCGGCCGCCCGGCGGTCAGATCTTCCGCCAAGGTCATAATGAGGGCCAAAGTGTCATAAAGAACCTGCACTACATTCAATCTGAGGCAGAACTAAGGCATACCTTACCTGTGAATGTCCATCACATGGGCCTAGTCTAGTTCCTCCAAGTTGGCAGAGGGTTCCCCTGTCTTTGAGAAGTAAAATCTAAGGTCCCAGGTCCTACCTATAGACCTCAAGCTTAATAACTTCTAGTGGTGGTACCTGTTGTAGTTACACAATTCATCCTATAGAAACTAGTTTCATTCTTGTGTATGTTTCCTCCAAAATCCCTTATTGTCATCATAACTGATGAATCCCAAGGCCTGGAAATGGAGCTAGCCGACTCTTGGAATTATTGCACAACCACCTGCATGCAAAGAACAGCAACTCCCAAGGGCATTGTAGCAACTCAGCAATGTCTGCTTCATGGATACTGCATGAAATCTTTTGCCACTATCCTGGCAGACAATGATTGTGCAGACAAAGGGGGTCATTACAACCCTGGCGGATGGCGGAGAACCGGCGGTAAGACCGCCAACAGGCAGGCGGTCTTACCTTGGTGAATTATGACCATGGCGGTTAGCGCTATGGTCATCTGCCAGTTCTCAGTCCCGCCCGCCAGGGCGGAGACGACCGCTGGGTTGGAGACCTGGGTCTCCAGCCCGGTGGCCGTCAGTATACCGCCGGCGGTATTTGGACCCGGCTTACCGCCGTGGATTTCCAGCGGTTTGAACCGCCATGAAATCCATGGCGGTAAGCACTATCAGTGCCAGGGAATTCCTTACCTGGCACTGATAGGGGTCTCAACCCCCCCTACCCCACCCCGACTCCCTCCCCTACACCCCGCACCACCCCTGCCACCCCCCAAAGGTGGCAGGGCCCGCCTCCCCACCCGACACCCAACATCACAGAACTCACACACACCCGACACGCATGCAGGCACCACCAGCACACACACGTACACACCCGACATACATGCCTACATCCACACACACAGTCAGACACGCACACCCACATTCAAACATACACGCACACATCCATACAGCCATACCCACAGCCATACACACACTCATTCCCATACACACAACACCCACGCAAGCATACACGCACCCACACCCCCCCTCTACATACACACATGCACACCCCCATGCACGCACAGAACACACGACACCCCCCCACCCCCCTCCCCTAACGGACGATCGACTTACCTGTTCCGTCGATCCTCCGGGAGGGGACGGGAGCCATGGGGGCAGCTCCGCCGACACCACACTGCCAACAGAACACCACCACGGCGAATCACAGGACGTGATTCGCTGGGCGGTGTTCTGTTGGCGTGGCGGTGGAGGTGGAGCAACCTCCACTTCCCCGCCGCCTGCAAGTATGGCTGTTGGCGGCTCGCCATCGGAATAACGACGGAGAGCAGCCAACAGTCATAATACGCCGAGCGGCAAACCGCCTGCACAGGCGGTCTTCCGCACGGCGGTCCCTCGGCGGTCTTGCAAAAAGACCACGAGGTCGTAATGACCCCCAAAATGCCATACCACTTTAAAAGAAATAAAGCGCATATTCCACGAGCCCTTGAACGTGAAGGCCCAGACAAAACACACTTACAGTTGATGGGAAACCTGCCTCATTTTTTCCTATTCATAAAGAGTACATGGCGCACCCAGCAGCCTCTTGGCGCTGACAACTTCCTGCAATAGGGAGCTGATGCTAAACTTTAGTAACATTAGAGGAGTAAAACACAGGAGACACAAAACACTTGTAGAGTGCACAAAAAACACCAGTTACACAAGGAAGTACTAATGGCTTTCCTAATGGCCAGGTGATTTCTAATGGTTTGTACTGTTTGCTTGAGCCAGGAAATGGAAGTTGCGACCTCCACAACAAGATCTTTTCAACCTTGACTGATATAAAAGGAGACGTTCACTTGATCTCAAAGACTTCACATGCTGATGATATTGCAGGTCCCTAAATAGGTCCAGACCATAGGAAGCTTTGTGCATCTGTAAAGGACCTTAAAGAGGACCTTTTTCTCTGTGACCAGGTGATGGAAATGCTCCTCACTTCCTTACTCAATCAATCAATCAATCAATCAGCGTTTGTTAAGAGCAGCTACTCACTTGTGAGGTTCTCAAGGAGCTGAGGGCATGGGGGGCCGTGGAGCATCCATCAGTGCGGTGGTTCTTCAAATATCTATGTCCTCAAACAGCCATGTCTTCAGCTTTTCGTGAAGTTGAGGAGGGGTGTAGTCTGTCTGAGGTGGGGCGGTAGGATGTTCCAGGCTGTGGTGGCGAGGTAGGAGAAAGAGCATCCCCCTATTCTTGTTTTTCTGATGTGGGGTACTTTGGCGACTGAGAGCTGGGCTGAGCGTAGGGTCCTGTGGGGTACGTGGAAGTGGAGTTGCCTGTTCAGGTAGGCTGGTCCGGTGTCATGGAGGGCTTTGTCTGCATGGATGAGGATCGTCATCAACTCTTCTTTTTCTTCTGCTAACTTCCCCGAATGCTGGAAACACGCCGAAGTCAACGCCCTACTAAAGAAACCTACGGCTGACCCGAGCGACCTGAAAAACCTTCGCCCCATCTCTCTTCTGCCTTTCCCAGCCAAGGTAATAGAGAAGACCGTCAACAAACAGCTGACCACCTTCCTGGAAGACAACAACCTGCTCGACCCTTCACAAACCGGATTCCGAACCAACCACAGCACTGAAACCGCCCTCATCTCAGTCACAGACGACATCAGAACCCTGATGGACAACGGTGAAACAGTCGCCCTCATTCTCCTCGACCTCTCGGCTGCCTTTGACACCGTCTGTCACCGCACCCTAATCGCCCGCCTCCGCTCCACCGGGATCCAAGGCCAGGCCCTGGACTGGATTGCCTCCTTCCTCGCAAACCGTTCCCAAAGAGTTTACCTCCCTCCGTTTCGCTCAGAACCCACCGAGATCATCTGCGGCGTACCTCAAGGCTCATCACTCAGCCCGACACTCTTCAATGTCTACATGAGCCCCCTCACCAACATCGTACGCAAGCACGACATCATCATCACCTCCTATGCCGACGACACCCAACTTATACTCTCCCTCACCAAGGACCCCGCCAGCACCAAGACCAACCTACAAGAGGGTATGAAGGACGTCGCAGATTGGATGAGGCTCAGCCGCCTAAAGCTGAACTCTGAAAAAACGGAAGTCCTCATCCTCAGCAACACCCCGTCCGCCTGGGACGACTCCTGGTGGCCCACGGCCCTCGGCACCGCACCGACCCCCACAGACCACGCCCACAACCTCGGCTTCATCTTGGACCCTCTTCTCACCATGACCAAGCAAGTCAACGCCGTGTCCTCCGCCTGCTTCCTCACCCTCTGCATGCTCTGCAAGATCTTCCGCTGGATCCCCGCCGACACCAGAAAAACCGTGACCCACGCCCTCGTCACGAGCCGCCTGGACTACGGCAACACCCTCTACACCGGGACCACAGCCAAACTCCAAAATCGCCTGCAACGCATTCAAAACATCTCGGCCCGCCTCATCCTCTACGTACCCCGCAGCAGCCACATCTCCGCACACCTGAGACACCAGCATTGGCTCCCAGTCAGCAAAAGGATCACCTTCCGACTTCTCACCCATGCACACAAAGCCCTCCACGACAAGGGACCGGAATACCTCAACAGACGCCTCAGCTTCTATGTCCCCACCCGCCTCCTCCGCTCCTCTGGCCTCGCACTCGCTGCTGTCCCTCGCATCTGCCGCTCCACGGCAGGTGGGAGATCTTTCTCCTTCCTGGCGGCCAAGACCTGGAATTCCCTCCCCACTAGCCTCAGGACTACCCAGGTCCACTCCGCTTTCCGGAGACTCCTAAAGACCTGGCTGTTCGAGCAGCGATAACCCCCCCTTTTCCCCTAGCGCCTTGAGACCCGCACGGGTGAGTAGCGCGCTTTATAAATGTTAATGATTTAATTTGATTTGATTTGATTTGATCTTGACCATGACTCTTTTTTCCATGGGGATCCAGTGTAGTGTGTGCAGGTGTTTGGAGATGTGACAGTGTTGGGGTAGGTTGAGGACCAGTCGGGCAGCTGCATTCTGTATCTTGTTGTATCTTGAGTTTCTTGTTGATTCCGTCGTAGAGCGCATTGCTGTAGTCCAGTCTGCTGGTAACAAGGGCATTTGTGACGGTCTTTTGGTGTTCGAGGGGGATCCATTTGAATGCCTTGCATAGGAGGCAGAGGGTGCAGAAGCAGGTGGATGCGACTAGGTTGATTTGGCGGTCCATGTTGAGCTTGGGGTCCAGGATGATTCCGAGGTTGTGGGCTTGGTTTGTGGGGGTAGGTGGTCTTCCGAGGGTGGAAGTCCACCAGGAGTCATTCCATGTATCAGGTTGAGGGCCCATGATGAGTACTTCAGTTTTGTCTGCGTTGAGTTGTAGGCAGCTGCTTTTCATCCAGTTGGTGACTGCTCCCATGCCTTCGTGGAAGTTGTGTCTGGCTGTGTTGGGTTCTTTGTATAAGGAGAGGATGAGTTGGGTGTTATCAGTGTAGGAGACGATGTTGAGTTCATAGTCTTTGACGAAGCAGCTATTGGGGCCATGTAGATGTTAAACAGCGTGGGGCTGAGAGAGGATCCCTGGGGAACTCCGCAGGTGGTAGGTGAGGGGTCCCAGAGGAAAGAGGGAAGTCTTACTCATTGAGTTCTGCCAGAGAGGAAAGATCGGATCCAGTTGAGGGCCTCGTGAAGTCTGCGTATCATTGTGTGGGGGAGACTGTGTTGAAGGCCGTCAAGAGGTCGAGCAGGATGAGGGCCGCAGTCTCTCTCTTGTCCAGCAGGGAGCGGATTTCGGCCATTGCAGCCAGGAGGCCTGTTTCGGTGCTATGGTTTTTTTGCTGAAGCCAGATTGGGAGGCGTAAAGGATGTTGTAGTCTTCGATGAAAGTGGCGAGTTGGCTGTTGATGGCTTTCTTAATGACTTTCCCTGAAAAAGGGATCAGGGAGGTGGGCCTGTAGTTTTTTAGGTCGGTGGGATCTGCCAAGGGTTCCTTGAGGTTGATCTTGATTTGTTTCCAGTCATCAGGGAATGAGGCATCTGCTAGGGAGTGGTTGACGTTTAGGCAGAGCTTGGGGGCGATGATTTCATCGGCTCTGTTGAAGTTTTGGTGGGGGCAAGGGTCCTTCGGGACCCCGGAGTGTATGGTCCTCATTGTCTTCAGTGTATCTTCGGTGGTGAGGGGGGTCCAGTTGGTGATCGTTGTTTTTTTGGTGTCGGGTTCCGGTGAAGGGGGTTCTGCACATAGGTTGTCTTCGTTGAAGTTGTCGTTGATGGTCTTGATTTTGTGGTGAAAGTATTTGTTGAGTTTATTGCAGAGATCTTGTGAGGGTGGGATGTCCGTTGCTTTGCTGTTGGGTTGGGCGAACTCCTTGATGATGCTGAAGAGTTCCTTACTGTTGTGTGAGGAGATTCTTTCTGTATTGCTTCCTTTCTGGTGCTTTTGATGAGATGGTGGTGTGCGGTGGTGGTGGCTCTGAAGATGATTTGGGCTTCTGTAGGATTGGTGTTTCTCCAGATTTTCTTGAGGGGTCAACATGTGCATCTGGATTCTCGGAGTTCTGCGGTGGACCAGCTGGCTTTCTTGGCCTGGGTGCGGTTGTTCTTTTTGAGGGGGGCTATGGTGTTAGCACAGTCAGCGATCCATTTGTGCAAGGTGTGGGCTGCAATGTTCGGTCGTCGTTGTGTGCGATGGGGCCGGAGTTGGCAAGAGTTGTGGTGAGCTGGTGATTTTTGCCCAGCTTCTATGGAATGGTTGGTGTTGGGGTCTGATGATGGTGGGTGTGTTAAAGGTGAAAAGGATGAAGTGATGGTCTGTCCATGGAAGTTCAGAGGTGTGGCTGAAGGCGGCAGAGGTTCCTGTTGTGAAGATGGTGTCGAGGGTGTGTTCTGCTGAATGCGTTGGTTCCGTCATGATCTGTCGGAGCCCTATGTTGTGGAGGTTGTCTAGGAGGGATGCGGTGTTTGGGTCGTGTAGGTTGTCGAGGTGGAAGCTAAGGTCTCCCAGCAGGGTGTAGTTGGAGGCTACGATGGCTTGCGCCGTGATACTGTCTGTGATGGAGTCAGAAAAAGGTGCACGTGGCCCGGGTGCGTGGTAGATGAGGGTTCCCCTGAGGATGGACGCTGGACTTGTCTGAGGTTTTAAGTGGAGGTGCTCCATCAGGCTTGTGGGTTCTTTACTGTGTGTACTCAGTCGAATGCTGGACTTGTGGACGATGGCGATTCCCCCCAAAGGCGGCTGGGACGGTCTTTCCAGGTGATTTTGTATCCTTGGGGAATGGCGATGGCGATGTCCGGGCCAGAGGTGGTGTTGATCCAGGTTTCGGTAAGGAATGGAACGTCTAGGGTGGTGCTGTCAAGGAGGTCCCAGATTTCAGTGGCATGTTTGTGGAGGGAACAGACATTGAGGAGGATGCATTTCAGGATCTTCTTTGTGGGTGTGTTGTAGCTGGTGGGTTGTGCCGGGTCAAAGGTCTTGGTGGTGGTGTAGCATTGGCAGCAGTGGAGCAGCTGAAGGATCTGTGGGTGTCAGCCAGTGATGAGGGTTTGCAGTTGTTGTTGCGTCCTGGGTTGAGTGCGTGGAGTGCTGCTGGCATGTAGAGGTGGCGGGTGGGAGGTCCAGAAGTCCTGGTGCTGGTCGTGGTCGGGTCGCGGACGGGCACAGATGGGCTTGCCTTTGGCATGGCTTTGGCATGCCTTTGATGCGCTATCTGCGCAGCCACGCAGGGGCTGCCATTAAGTAGGGAGAGGCGGAGGGGAGGACAGCTGGGAGGTGGAAGTGGGAAAATGGTGCAAAAAGGGGAGTGGGGACACGGGGGCAGCAGCAGTGGGGAGAGGGAAGCAAGAAGTAGAAAAAAAAGCAGAAGAGAAGAAATGGAAAGTGAGAGTAAAAAGCACAGAAAAAAGAGGAATCAGATAGAAAAAAAGCACAGAAAGAACAAGGGAGAAGACAGAGAAGCAGAAAAGCCCAGAGGGAGAAGACAGAGAAAAAGAGGCCGAGGGTCGGTGGGCAGCCGCCTAGCAGAAGAGCAAATCTCTCCCACTAGACACCAGGGATGAGGCACAGGAAGGAGCCTGCGGGAGGAGGAGGGCCTCAAACTTCTGACTGGGGTCAGAGTTGGTCAGATATAGGCTGCACTTACTGGAGGAGCTACACAGAGGTAGAGTAGTTCACTTACCAGGTCAGTGGGGTTGCTCTTCCTACCACGCAGCGACCACCATTAAGTAGGGAGAGGGGTGAGGAGAGGACACCTGGGAGGTGGGACAGGAAAATGGTGCGAAAAGGGGGGCGGGCCACGGGGGCAGCAGCGGCAGGGAGAAGGAAGCAAAAAGGAGAAAAAAATCGGAAGAGAAGAAATGGAAAGTGAGAGTGAAAAGCACAGAAAAAAAGAGGAATCTGATAGAGAAATAGTACAGAAAGTGCAAGGGAGAAGACAGAGAAGCAGAAAAGCACAAAGGGAGAAGACAGAGAAAAAGAGGCCGAGGGCCGGTGGCAGAGCAAAGCTCTCCCACTAGACACCAGGGATGAGATACAGGCAGAAGCCTGCAGGTGATGGAGGGCCTCGAACTTCTGATTGTGGTCAGAGTGCAATCAGACACTGGCTCCACTTACTGGAGGAGCTACACAGAGGTAGAGCAGTTCACTGACCAGGTCAGTGGGGTTGCTCCCCTGTGTTTCCGATTCACTGACAGGCTCTCCATCGATTCACATGTATCTAGTAACAACCCTTTCCCAATCTAATATGCCACGTTTCACAGAAAAGCACTTGAATTTATACCCCTGACTGGATGGGACTCTCCCTTCTGAACCATAGAGCAAGGTCTGCACAACATGGTCATGATTTCATCCCAAATCCCATTTACCCAGTTATCTTGAACATTCTAGAACCCTACCCCTAGTCAGGCACAGCACAGACATTCCTTCAGAGGAACCATTTATTAAAATAAATAAAGTGAAAGCAACATATAACTATTTGTGATTAAATTCTTTTTAATTGCCACATTCCTAAGCATACTTCTGTCACAATCCGTTGGCATCAAGGAAGAGACAATTACGAGCGGGCTGGCAACGAGAGAAACAAACAACAATTAGTCCAAGTTGCAGCATTTTTCCAACGCATTATGGTTTTGGCGCCATTTCCTAGCCTCATTCCTTCACGTACCTTCGATTCAACGTGGTATTGGGTCTGATACAATAAACATGCAATTCCTCACATGAAAAGAGGAGCTCCATTGAAAAGAAGGTGAATCCCGTTTTTTCTCAATTAGCTCGGTTTCCAGTGTGAAAATGACATGCTAATCAGTCGGATCCCTTGTGACTCGTGGCCTTTGCCCTGACTTGCCCTGCTGATGGAAAAGCCAAGTATTGTGTGGATGAATAAAAAACAAATACACCCTCATTCCATTAAAGTGATGAAACGTGCAATTATCATTTTATGGATCTTTCAAAAGAGGCATTTCCAGATGCCATAAACGCAAGTATGCAAACTGCTCCAAAAGTCTCTCTCATCAAAATCCCGCATCCATTATTTAATGTAGGCTGCATTAGTAAAATATTGTAAAGGGGTACTTTAATGGTGCTTTTGCAAAGTTATGTTTTTAAAGAGATTTCCCTCGTGGAGACCGTAGGTGCAAAAGGGTGCCTTGGGCAGTATGTGTGGTAACATTGGAGAACGTCAATCTGGGAGATTAAAGGGAGGAGAGGTGTGTAGGAGGTGGTCCCCAGAGAGAGTTCTCAATTATTATTTGACAAGCTTTGTTGAAATGTCATTTGCAGAGCACTGGCGTCACAAAACGTGGGTAGATTTTTTAAAAGTGAAAATATTTTTTTAATGTATGTATCACTGGACTAGATCGCTTCCAAACTAACTAGCCTAACACTGGAAACTAATACCGACATAGTATTATAATTTAAATGCTTCAGCACCAAATTTAAGTTATTCGTATTTCACTTGCAACAAGTTCGAGACCAATAAGATGTTTTATTTTATCTATATCTCTGAACTATAGCACATCGCCCCATTTAGGGCCGGATGAACGAATCGCTGGTTGCAAAATACTGCAATTTAAATAGGAACAAGTATTTTGTGACCGGTGTGGAATTGTGTATAAATAGGTCAGCTCTAAAATTCAAAATCATAGGAGGTCGCAGTTCGAATTATCTTATTATTCAGGAGGTGAATTACAAATCTAAACTCACTACAATTGGTAGCCTTTAGAGGAATCGTGGGGTGCTAGGACTGGCAATCCACCATGTCTGTGATAGCTTTAAAAAAAAAAAAAATATATATATATATATATATATATATATATATATGTATATATATATATATATTTTTTTTTTCAATGCAGCCCATTTTCCTTAAAGGAAATGAGGTTGCATTTTACAGACACAAATTACACTTTAAAAAAGTTTATTTCAGACTAGGTAGTTGTCCCCTGGAACACTGTCATTGCCTACTCTCCAACATTTTTTGTACATTCACAAACTGAATAAAAGATAACCATATTTTGCACAGACATAAGAATCTCTAATGTTAATTTTGATATGAAGTAATTTAGGATCTAACTTTTTAATTAATTTTTGTGAAAATACTGGCCCTCCATACTTTGCAGTTTGTCTTTTTCTAGACTTTTTGAACCAAGCATTTTTCAGGTGTTCTTTAGGGGTTTCACAAATCAGGCTAGACCACAGTTCCCTTTAGCTATTTAGACATAAGGAGCATTGCTTATTTCTTTTGCTGAAATAACCCGCCACATTGTTTTTTTATCGGTAAATCACAAAAGCAACTGGCATTTGTATAATTGCTAATTGTGTTCTTAGCCTGCTGGCTGTAGTACTTAATATAATGTTGGGGAACATTAAGGCCCATATTTATACTTTTTAGCGCCGCATTTGCGCTGCTTTTTGACACAAAAGCGGCCAAACTTACAAAATACAGTTGTATTTTGTAAGTTTGTGTCGCTTTTGCGTCAAAAAATGATGCAAATGCAGCGCTAAAAAAGTATAAATATGGGCCTAAATGTGGTTGGTTTCTGATTTGCAGGAGGATAGTAATAGAGAATCCACTTTGACACTGTATCTCGGTAAGAAGATTCAGTCATGGTGGATATTCAAAAGTTCAATATTCAAACGTAACCCTGCAGCCCTTTGTGATGGATTAATCTCTCTGTGCTGAGTGACTGATTCACCATCAGGCAGGGTTGCTTCTATGAAAGACAAACAATAATGTGCTCCACATTTTCAAGCGAAGGAAGCACCACAAACATGTGTTTGTCTCATCTGATCCCAAAATACTGAAATTCTAAGACATTCAGAAAACACATGTACCATACCTGTCCCATTGTTCCTACACCCCGCGTATGTTGATAATGGCCGTTGTTCACTCTTGAACAGCAAATTAGGTGCGTATTATAGTACCTATATGCACTTAAATATTCAGAACTGAGCAAGTGTGGGATTTACACATCAAATCCCTTCCTTGAATGTAGCTCTCACAACCGTAAATGCAAGTGAGATAGTCAGATCATTCCTCAACTTAAGTAGAATTTTTCTATCTCTGTCCTCGCTGAGTATTTTTACCTTGCTTAATTGAGTACCTGACTTAAACAGTCCTTCAAAAAATCTTTTGGCCTTCTCTTTTCCACTTTTGGCATTGTACATGCTTGGCCCATCATCATCCCAGCCCCATATGTCCCACCACTCTTGTTAATTTTCCTCCTTGAAGACACTTCTATTCTTCTCCACTGGTTTATTTCACCAATCACCAGAACTGCAACTCATCTACATCCTCAAAACATCATTTCTCAACCTTGGATCACTTCTGTTCTGTGGGTTTTTTCAAGCACATTGAGACTGTAATGCCAACTAGCCAAAATATCATGTCCAGATATCAACTATCACTGTATCATGAAGGTAAGCACACTGGGTAAGTACAGATTTACTACTCTTACAATTTGTACATTCAATAGTTGTCTTCTTGAGGATCCCGCAGCTCATTCCTACCTATAGAAAACTCTTCATTCAGCAGTTCTGACCACTCCTATTGGCAGTCCATAGAGACTCACATTGCCCTTCTTAGATTAGCCAATGGCCAGTCTTTGTCCTTATACTCAACCCTGACAATTCTGCCCAGTGCGCTTTTTCTAAACACATTGAGTTGTTGATTTACAGTATTTCATTTACAGTAAAGTAATATTTTGCTACTATACATAAAGCCATCCCCTGTGGCCAGGTTTGTACTCAACCCCAGGAGGCAGCCAACCACACACTGTACAAAACCTTTGGCCGTGAATGGCAAGAGGTTGACAACAGGGTCTGGCCTTTGTGGTGGCTGCCTCTGGGTGAGTTGGTCACAGGGCATGGCCTCAAGCCTGGCCCTGTTGCCAAAACCTCCTGTATGCAGGTGACCCCACGTCACACACGGCCTTTGGCTATGTGCAGCAGGGTGTGGGCCAAATGGCCAGTCCTAAGGTCAGGCCCTGTAGCCAACTCCGACAGGTAACCTATCCCATTGTTTGCACAGGACTTGTCCAGGCCAGTGGCCAACCCACATAACGACAGCCAAGCCCCCTGCAGGCTGCAAACCCCACACTTAGCCTTTTGCTTGCACTGATTTACAGGAAAGAGGAGCACAGGCATACAAAGAAAGATGAAGTGAGTATGGTTTCAAACCTAATGTTGACATTTGTTTATCTGTGTATGCAGGAGGTACTGAAAATCTCTTATGATGTACTTATTGGAGGCAAACATGATTGTGTTTGGAGACTTTTTATAACTAACACACCTGAAACGTCAAACAACTTTCAATAAAGTATTACAGGTCCAAATTCAGAATTGTTTGGGAAATATAAGTAATGTCAACATTTGGCTGAATTTCAGATACACATAATTAACACAAAATATGAGACAAGCTAATGATGAACAATGTATCCAGATATTGAAAGACTTTGTAACAAATGAAGTAAAGATTATGCTAAGGAAACCAAACACAAGTAAATTATTTCCTGAATGTCATCAAACTATGAAAATGCTTTTGAGTCAATTTCTTGTAGAACTGATGTTACACAGGCAGCAAACAGTCCTGAACTCTTCTTATGCCCCTGAGGGAGTTGACAGATTTTTGAATATGATCCAAGGGCGGTAAACACTGTCACATCTATGTTTTCAGGTTCTATATTTTGACAGAGAAAACCACTGGAGATGTCTAATGTTGTTTTGTATTTTTTTTACTAACAATGTTGTTCATCAAAGCTATACTGTGTGCGTTTTCTATTGCCAAATGTGGGTGCATGACTATTTACGTGTTTATAATCTAAGACTAAATTAGAGGAATAATCTTGTTTCACAACAGGAAATAGATGTTTATTTATAGGAGAGGTACAAGTTCAATGGAATTTTTCCCTAACTTTCATTCACCTTCTGAAATTATGCAATATCTTCTTTGACAATCACAACTGTTGAAGAATGTGCTCATTTAAACCATCAAATACTGTGTTCGAAAAAATAAACAATTATTCCTTTTCCTTCTAAAGATAAAGTGTGGAATCACTGATTAAAAATACCTATAAGCAAAGCTTTAACTATGGAATTTTAAAAGATTGTAAAATCAATTTCACTTGCAGCAGAACTGGAGAAAAATTACAGTTAGAAAAATTGTCGTGTAATTTTAAATCAACATGTATATGTAGAAGAAGGACTAGTAAATGAAGCCATGGGATTTGTAGTAAGCTTCGTGACGCCTGGGAAAAATCAAGACATTGAACTTACTGTGATCAGATTTGATCACATTGAATAACAAAAACCGATCTCATGGTGTGCAGCAAGATTCTTACTTCTGAAAAATGTATGTATATTTGCAGAGAACAGTTTCCTTTTTATTTGACTTAGCTGGTAATGATAAACAAATCACAGGGACTAAGAGTGGATTATGGACTGATTAGCATTGGCTCTGGAGCCTCTTCCCTAGCCTGACCCCAGTTAAATAACTAGACCACACACAGAGCTGTAAATTATGCATATTTATTTATCTGTCTGTCCCTGTGAACTCCAACAGTCTAAACCAACCTTTCATACATTCTATTCTAGCAATTACATCACACTTATATGGAGTCCTCTGGGAGCCAGAACGTTTCTGTTCTAAATCATGCAAGACACTACATCTCACCCCGTTAAATGAAAAATTGCAAATTTTTAGAGAATCATGAGACAGACACAAACATCTACCTATATAAACATGTACAATTATATCTCTTCTATTAATCTACTGGGTGCATTGATCTGCAGACCCGATTTGGTTACTGGAAGCTATGAATGGATGTCTTCAATACTGGAGATTGCCAATGTTGGTGAGGAATTTGCAACAGTCATTGAGTTTTCAGAATCAGTCTTCCTTTCGCTATCTCAAAAAAGTACCAATCAAACACAGGCCTGAAGTGAGAAGAGTTTTTGGTAAGGGACTTCCCATGGCCATTGGGTAGTCACCAGTTGTCCTTTGGTAGACATTACTTGAAAAGGTTCAACATTGTAAGGATCATCAGATTTTCTTTTAAGTAACTGTAGAGCGATCACCAAATCTCCCTTTCCGAATAAAAGGTCTTTTGTATGTTGCCTCTTGTCTGCATACATTTTCATTTTCTGTTCTTGAACCAAGTCCCTCGTATGATTCAGGTTTTCATTACTATTCCTTTCTGTGGTCAATTGGGGTATCTTGGTTGGCATTGTTTTCCCCACCATCAGAGTCACTGAACTTTCACCTGTGATCTAGTGGGACATCAAACAATAAGCTTGGAGTGTAGTGTTCAGTACTGCCTTTAGACTGAGCTTCTAAAGAGTTGCACTACTTTCTTTAGCATACTCATAAAACACTCTACAAGAGCAGCATTTCCAGCAACCCCAGTTATTTTTGATGCTTTCTACTCTCTACTGATGAAGGGCAATTACCCTGAAACACGTGTATAGAGATGAACAGCAATGACTGCACTAACTTTAGTGAAAAACTACGGACACTTTCAAGTAAGCGTTAAATTTGAACTGCATTTACCAGGATGCAAAGGGGCGAACTCGACTGGGATGTGAGGCAGTGTGCTCCCATCCCGCCTTCCTGTTAAAAGGCTCCCTTGAGCCACTGAGCTGACGAGCTCTGGAGACGCACCTGTGAGACTGTGAGTGGTACTAGACCTGAGACGATTTTGGCAGCATTTCCAGCAACCCCAGTTATTTTTGATGCTTTCTACTCTCTACTGATGAAGGGCAATTACCCTAAAACACGTGTATAGAGATGAACAGCAATGACTGCACTAACCTTAGTGAAAAACTACGGACACTTTCAAGTAAGCGTTAAATTTGAACTGCATTTACCAGGATGCAAAGGGGATAACTTGACTGGGATGTGAGGCAGTGTGCTCCCAACCCGCCTTCATGAAAAGCAAAGTCAGGCCCTCATTATGAACTTGGCAGCAATCACCGCCGACCGCTGTGGTGACGGTGAACAGAGGACCACCAGTGGCAGGAGACTAGACCCCACCGAATTATGAAGCCAAAAAGTCAAACCTCCTAAAATCCTGCTACCTCCACCCACCACCAGGGCCCACAATTGCAGAAAGACAGTACATCCAACCCCGCCACCGCCATGCAGACAAATCCTCCGCCCACCAAATAATGAAGCACAGATCAGCGTGGCGGATAGTGGATGCCAAATGACCATTGGCCGTTCGGACCACCACTGACAGCAAGACAGCAATGGGGACCACCAACATCAAATGAACACATTGGCAAGTTTGAAACCCTCACACCTGACACACATCCACATCACTATAAAACACTCACACAGGTACCCCACAATCCTTTGCATCGCCAATAGCACAACTGAGATAGACAACACAACACGCATACACTGAACACAACATAACACAAGTCACACACACAAATACACCATCAAAACACATACAAACACCTTTATAAGCCGCACAACCACACAACAGCACTCTCACCAATACACCCACAACACATAGCATGGCACCCACTAAGCACCCCCGCTTGACAGATAGGGAGCTAAGGAACATGGTGGATGAAATACTCAGGGTCGAGCCACAACTATTCGGGGCACAGGTGCAGCAGATACCCGTGGCAAGGAAGATGGAGCTATGGCAGATGATTGTCAACAAGGTCAATGCAGTGGCAAACCATCCACGCACAAGGGATGAGGTCAAAAAGAGATGGAACAACCTGCGCAGGAAGGTTCGGTCTATGGCATTGAGGCACAACATCGCCGTACAAAAGACTGGTGACGGTCCCCTACCTACACCCCGGAATACACCGACTGGGAGGAGAAGGTCCTGGCTATCCTGCACCCAGAGGGCCTCACTGGACTTACTGGAGGACTGGACTCAGGTAAGTCAACCACTATACCAAAACATCCACTCTACCTATAATGCATGTATCACCCTACCCCTCTCACTACCATTAGGTCTCCATCCCCAGCCTGCCCACAACACCCACACCCACTATACCACAAACAGACCTCCATCATGCCCCTGTGCACAGTCACCTACCCCTGCATGGAATCCGAGTGGCACTACAGCACCCACAATACATCGCCACCCCCCACATAAAATGCAAAGAAATGTACGCGAAGGGGCCTCGCATGTCATGACAGGGGAATATAAGCACAAAATAGGGCAGAGTAGTGCATCAGTTGCCGAAAAAGTACCTGACACCGACATGTCCATTCCCCCACACAGGCACCATCACCAATGCCACCCTGACGGAACGCCAAGGAGTGCCAGCGCTCCACAAGACAGAGGCCCAATCAGGAGAGAGCTGAGGGACGTATGGAAATTGAGGAATAACCTGGCCCATCACACAGTCCTGGACTGTCACCCTCCAGCAGTCACACCCAGGATACCACTGATAGCCCTACCTCCCAGCCACCATCATCAGCTCCGGCCAAACGACCCCACACCAGTGTCACCTGCCACAGACTGGCGGCCCACATGTACAGAGACCAGAGTCTCCACCCACCAACAGGCATGATAACGAAGGTCCTAGTGCAAGTGGGACTGCCAGACCTGTGCAGGGGACACAGGCACAAGGGGATAGGGACAGTGGGAGGACATCAGTGGCCCAGGGAGGTGGCCAAAGGATGAATGCAGCAGCCTAGGAGGTGATATCTGAGGTCCTAGGAGCATACCACCATACCCAGGACAGGATGGGCCAGATCCTGGCCACCCTGGAGCAGAATCAGAGGCTGCAGGTAGTACACTACCAAGAGACCATGGAGCAATGGAAACAGCTTAATGGCACCATGGCCTCCATTGCAGGGGTGCTGCAGCACCAGTACCACAGACAGCCACCTGAGTCCTCCACCCACCTGCAAGCCCCCACCACTAGCCAGGACACTGTCCTGCCCTCTACATCTGCAGCAGCTACTGGACTGGTGGCACTGCTAGGGGATACACAGGAAACCAGCACCCCTACCCCTGCAGCCCAGTTGCAGCCACAGAAACGTGCCCTTAGACCCAGACATGCCACAGAAACACCAGCCAAGACCAAGACCACCGCTAGGAAGTGACTGTGCCCTGAACTACCTCCCTTGTGTGCCACTGTGCTCACTTGTTGACTTGCCACTGCCATCACACTATCTACCAATGGCCGCATGGAACAAAAGCCTGTGCTACTAACAGCTGACCATATGTACCTGAGCATGTTTTTTCACCATATGCCCACTTTCTTTCACTAGCCAAATACTTATGTATAATTTGCCATACAGTAAAGACATCTATGCACTCAAAGCGTATGTCCCTTGTCAATATGAGTTATGAATTGTGAGTGTGTATGCATTAGCCAGTCAATTCATAATCATCCTTTATTGCAGGAGGGGATCCAACGTACTGTAGTGTCTGAGGTATGTCACACTGTACATAATATTGGGTTACCTGGCACATGCCACTTCAATCATCAGTTAACAGTGCCACTGACCTTTGACACCACATTACCAATTACATTAGTCAGACTGAAATATTCAGTGAAGACATCAGCATCATTGAACAGTACCTTATAGTCACTGGAAGTTTACGCAGATTAGCTGGTTCCTGGAGTTTATATCTTCACCCTCTTCTTCCTCACCATCACTCACATCCCCTCTCTGAGGTTGCTGGTCTGGTTGGACAGCACCCTCATCTTCCAGAAGGGGGATAGCTTTCCTCACAGCCAAGTTGTGCAGCATGCAGCAGGCCACCACTATCTTACACACCTTGTCAGGGACATAGCACAGGGATCTCCCAGAGCGATGGAGGCAACGGAAACTAGCCTTCAGGATACCTATAGTGCGCTCAATCACCCTCCAAGTACATCCATGGGCCTCATTATAATTCCTTTCTGCATGTGTTCTGGGATTCCTCACAGGTGTCAGGAGCCATTGCAAGTTGGGGTAGCCAGAATCACCTATGTGTGCCAAGCTGTAAGGGTGACCAGAGGAGCAGGTGAGTTGCTATATGTCCTTCTTATATGTGTGTGTGAATGTGGCGGATGCCTGTATGCGTTTTTATTCGCTGTGTGAATGCTCACCTGTAGTGTGTCTGGCAGTGTTTGGCTTGGAAATTGTCCATATGTATGTCTCCATGGGCGATGTCAGGTCGAACGGGCATGGCATTTGTTTGGGGCACCCACACTGACGTCTGTTTCTTTACTCTGTGTGTCCCACGCAGGTCAGCGCCCATCAGAAGAGGGGACTGTGGCAAGCCATCACCAGGGAAGTGCGGACCCTGGGGGTCTACAACCAGCGGAGCACCCACTGCAGGAAGCAGTGGGAGGACCTGAGGCGCTGGGCCAGGAAGACCGGAGAGGCCCAGCTGGGGAAAGCCTCCCAATGAGGAAGGGGTGTCTGTAAGACCCTGACCCCTCTAATGGCCCGCATTCTGGCAGTGGTCTGTCCGGATTTGGATGGGCGCTTGAAGGCAGCACTGCAGCCACAAGGGGGTGAGTACCAACACTGTTGTGATACTGCTTTGATGGATGTATGTTGGTGCTGTGGTATGTCTGAATTCCAGTGCCAGGCACTTGGACAGGTGTGTTCCTGCAGTTCTGCCCCCCCAAAGTTCCTAGAATGGTGTGAGGGCTAGTTTGGGCAGTCTTCAGAGGCACATGAGGTGTCCCCTTATTGTCATCTGGTATACTTTGTGGCCTCATGGACTTGTAAGTGCATTGGCTGGGCATGGTCTCTCATGGGTGTACTCCACATGGTATATCAGGTCCGTGTTTTCTGTGGGTACTGTGATCTATTCTGGGGTAATGTCCACTAGTCAGGGGCACAGTCATGACTAATGTTGTAGGTGCTGCGTGTTGGTGTGTGACCTGGATGGGAGTGTGTATGGGCCAGAGATGTACATATATTCAGTTTTTGACAAAGTTCTCCCTTTGTTTTGTCTCTCCACCCCTGTGCTCTTGTGTTCTTTGTGTACATCAGCATCATCTGGTGTGGGATCAGTGGCACCGGCGAGTGGGGATGCAGCAGCCCACGGTTCCAAGGAGGCAGAGTCAAGCGATGTCAAGGAGACCAGTGGGTTGGAGGGCAAGGGGAGTACCACGGAGGAGGCACCTACCACTGGAGGTAGTGACTCTAATACCTCCTCCGATGTGAGCTCCCTGGTGGTGGTGGACCCTACTGGGCACACCCATTCTATGCCATCTTACACCACCCCCATGCCATCACTGCCCTCCCAGTTGCTCCCCACCCTGTTGCCCATGCCCGCTCACCCAGGAGAATGGCCGTCTCCTTCGCCCCAGGCACCCCATCCCCTGCCCCAGTCAGCCATGCTGCCCTCATGGAGTAGGCTATTGACCTCCTGAGAACCATCTCTGTAGGGCAGACAACCATCGTGAATGCCATCCAGTGGCTAGCATCCCAAATGCAGCAATGCAATGCATTCCTGGAGGGCATTCACGGTGCCATGTCTGGCCTACAGAGATCTTTTCAGGCTCTGGCCTCCTCTTTGATGGCAGACAGTGCCCCTGGTCTTTCCATCCCCCCTCCCACCACCTCTAACCCTTCCAGAACCCCACTCCATTCACCAATCCCAAGCACACGTACAGACAACCATGTACACAGATCAACACACAAGAAGCACACAGACAAACACAAGCACCACACTTCCCACCACAGACAGGCACATACCCAACATACCAAAGCACACACAACAACATCCACTTCCCCCAGTGTGTCAACCTCCCCCTCCACCCTGTCAGTCACCTTACCATGCACACCCACATGCACTGCACCCTCAGTCACTGCTGCTGCCCCCATTCATGCAGTCACCACAACATCTGACATCCAGACATGCACCCCAGACACCACACCTGCACTCACCACAACTACATTGACAGACACTTAGAGCACAATCACCAGACCTGCAGACACCCAGGCAACATCCATGTACTCTGGCAGTCTGTCTTATCCCACTGTGTCCACTCTCCTCCTCCCAAAACACTCAAACATTCACAGACATCCACACCACACATCAGCATTCTTTACAGGCACCTGCATCCACATCTGGCACATCTACACCTGACACAAGCACTCCCTCAACCTCAACTCCCAGACCTGCCTCCAAATCCCATCCAACTGCCCCTAAGAAGCTTTTCCTTTCCCGTATTGACCTGTTCGAACTCACTGGCCCACCCTGTCTCATCCCTAAACGTGCTTATCTCCTTGCGCAGTCCACCCCTTCCACGCCCAAGTTCACCACAACCCGCACTTCCCATTCCCATGCCCCTTCCCCAGGGAGAAAGAAGCCCTGTGTTGCCCCAGGTCCCTCTGCCACCCCCCGTCCAAGTCTACCCCCCTCCTTCCAAGGGCAAGCCCAAACCCCTTCCATCTCTGAAACCTAAGCCCAAGCCCCTCCTTCAAAGATGTAAGTCCCCACCCCCCACCCTCTACCCATGTTCCCTGAAATGCCTGGCTGCCCCATTGATGCCCCCTTCAAGTTGAGTACCCTTTGCACATGTTAGGAGTCAAGTTTGGCCTATTTTGGCCCTTCAGGGTCTTTCATATGGACTGGCCAATGGCCTTATTTGACCAATACTTTTTTTCGTCCCAATAACATTTCAGTGCCCAGTGGTGTTGTTGGTACAATATAGTGATGTTGTTCAGCTTTTCATTGTGCACATGTGTGTACTTTGGTGCAGGTTTTTGTTGCCTTCTGTCTGGTAAGTACATCTTGCTTTGGTATGTATGGCTTGGTATGTGGGAGGGGTTGGGAGGGTGTTGCAGGGTGGGTGGGGTGGGTTAGTAACTGTGCCCTTTCTTCCCATGTATACTAGGTTGCGGTACTTACTGTTGTCATCTTCGTCGGCGGTCAGAGTTCTGGAGGTATATGGCAAGGAGCAGCACTGCCATTATTTCCAACTCTTTCTCCATGTCTGCATCAGCTTGTTCTGTGTGCCTCTGGTGAGTGTTTCCTCTTATACTGTTTGTTTCTGCCATGCTTTGCCTGGCGGTAGTTCCCGCCCCGGAAATGATGGTGGTCTGGATTTTCATTATTTGGTGGGCGGGTAGTTTCTTTCCGCCGGCCTGTGGGCAACCTCCTCCATCCTCGTCGGGACTACAAAGATGGAGGTGTGTGGATGGACCGCTACTTGTTTCTAATTGGCCTCATTATTTGGCGGTCCGGACAGCCAGCATGTTGATGATAGTTACCGCCACCACCAGCGGGGCGATGTTTATCACCACGTTCATATTGACCACCTCAGTCTCTGAGAGCTTTCCTTGTAGCAAAAATACCAAAATGTTCTTTGTGAGCTACTTTTATTACCCTTTGTTTCAGAATCTCTGGAGTCAGGAGTCTGGATCCTTGGAATATACATCCTTCCTGAATTATGGACACTTTGCCTTTGACATTTGTGCACTTTTGATATTCACCATTATTACTGAGAGGTTGAACATGTTTGTTCCATGACTGATGTGTAATTATGTCTTTTATCCTCAGTCTCATGTCTTTCAGCACTTACAATCTGGGCTAACAATACAGCAGCTGATATACTTGACATTGAAATTAATGTAGGCCTCAGCCATTTTGGAAGGAGTACCATATCTTGAATAGACACTCTCGAAAAGTACTCAGGAAGATTTTGATCATTTCATGGTGGATGGAAAATTGTAGAATCATACTTTTGCACTCGTTGTCGCTATCATTCAATTGGGGGTGACATCTTGGCTTTTGGATTGCCAAAGATGATCAACCAAGCGTGCATCGCCAGAGTGAAAGGCTTTCCATACAGGAATACATGGAAATGTTCACAAGACCATACTACAGCCAAACTTTACATTTCAGGTTGTGAATAAGCACGTTCTGTTTGAGACAAATTTCTACTAGCATAGGCCACAATATGTCATCTTGCATTTGGGCACCCACTATGCTGTGCAACTATAGTGCCTAACCCAATGGAGCTAGCATCAACCATGATCTCGGTGTGGAGCTTTGGACTGAAATGCGCCATTTCTGCAGCATTTTTGATGGCATGTATGATTCTTGTAAAATTATTTTTAAATTCTCGTGACCATTTAAAGGAAACATTTTTCTCATAATGGATCACTGACAGTGGCAAAGTTCTTTTTGTATTGTAAACAGTAGCTACCCATTCCAACAAAAGAACATACCATTGAAACATCATGTGGGGGTTCAGCATTTGTCAAGGATTGGACTTTTGCAAGATCAGGTGTCATACCCCAATCAGAAAAGATATGGCCAAAGAATTTCAATTTTGTCTTATAAAACTCACACTTGTCTTCGTTCAAGTCAAGCGTGCAACACTGAATAATTGACACACTTGTGTGAGGGGTCTATTGTGCTCCTTCTGTGTAGCTCCAAAAACCAGTATGTCATCAGTAAAGTTGAATGCATTCACAACAGGTTGTATGATGCATTGTACAATGTCTTGGAATAGTTCTGCAGCCACAGGTTGTATGATACATTGTATGATGTCTTGGAATAGTTCTGCAGCCAATGACACCCCAAAACTAAGGCTCTTATATCTAAACAAACCAACATGTGTAGCAAAGGTTGGAATATATCTGCAGCTTTCTTATAGTTCTAACTAATGATAACCTTTATTGATAACAAATCAAGAGAATATTTTGTCACCATCCAACTGCGTAATCGTGTCAGCAATGCACGGCTCTGGATGTCGGTCCTGTGCCTCGCCATTATAAGCCTGGCACATGTCGACCCATATCCGCACAGCTCCTTCATGATCTTTTTTAGGTACTACTACTATGGGAGAAAACCTTGGCATTGGACCAAGGGAACATTCAATAATGTCATGCTTAATAATGATTCAAAGCCTTTTTCAACAGCTTCTTGTAAATGAAAGGCAACTTGCCTATGTCTCTTAGCAATAGGCAATAGGGCAGACATCCTCAATAATATGCAGTTTTACTTTCTTAGTTTTCAACTTTCCTAAACCATGAAACCATGAAGGGAATTGACTTACAATCTCGTCATGAGCATTCATGTTGTAATTCACTGAAATCAGTCCCATGTCGGCAGCTGTGCTGTAACTGAGCAAGCAGGCACGTGCCACTGTACCTTGAAGCACATGGATTAGTGCTTGTACCTTTGTTTTCTTGTTTCACTGTCACCATAACTGAATCTTTACTTTTCATGGGTGTCGATGCAGCCCAAGTGTACACTTTAGTATTTAGTTAAACCGAGGTAACAGAGACAGTTCATTGTACTTTTCTTCAGGCATTATATGTATCAAAGCACCACTACCAACAGTAAAAGGTATTGAACATCTATTAATTTTCAATGTAATCTTTTGACAGTGTTTGTATGATTTTGTTACTTTGACATGTCAACTTTTTTTTTACATACTTTTTTCCTCACAGGCAACCAGTTCAACATGTGAATGTTATTCTGAGGTAAGCATTGACATGGCACAATCACTTTCTTCACTTTCACTTATTATTGAGGTTGAAGAATTGTTTGACTTTGATTTAGATGGTGATCAATTTTGTTTAGTATCTATTTTCTTCAACTGATGTCCCTGCTTCGCTTTGTGGGCGTGCATTGAACATTACTTCTGGGATGTTCTGATGACCATTTTGTCTTTGCCCCGCAAAATGGTTCTCTTTACCACAGCCTTTGCATATCTGACCAGTGGTGGGACACCTTCCTTCATGTGGAAACATAAACCCACACCTCAAGCACAACTACTTTTTGAATGTAGACTTCACTTTGTATCCTTCAATCTTTTGGTTTGAATTACTTTTCACACTCATGACTGACTTGCTATGGGCACCTCCAGCCTCCATGTTGGTGTCTTGCCTATCAGCATGTTCCTCTGTTCTGGTAGCCATCAACACTTGTTCCAGACTAAAAATCTAAGGCCCATATTTATGAAACATTTGCGCTGCCTATGTGTCATATTTTTTTACGCAAAAGCGGCACAAACCTAATGCCCCATTTATATTTTGACACTAGACCCATTTAATGTCAAAATATCTGAGTTAGCGTCATTTTAAGGGAGCGCCAACCCAACCTGCGTCGTTGTGCGACAATGATATGCAAGGTAGGCGTTCCCTTCCAAAAAATGACGGTAGCCCTCTAACACCATATTTACTGCCCGACACTAAAATGTTACACATAAAGGAATTGGTCTAAAAAAACTACGCAAAACCTGGATGCGTCAAATTTTAATGCCTTGTTGGACCAGGCATTAAAATGAGGCCCACACCCCACTACTTAGGGAAAACACACATAAGGAGCATTGGCAACCTTCTGGACAGCATGGAACTGTTAATGTTTCAGTTTGGCACACGCTGCAGATGACAGTGATAGAGTTTCTCCAAAAAAAAAAAAAAAACATCCGGGAACGCGGCCCCTGGGTAGGTGCTGCTGTGGAGACCGGCGACCACGGCGACCACGGAAATTTTCTGTGAACCGGGCGATAGGCCAGCGTGATCCCATGGAGCCTATTCTTTAGTGGAGATGGGCGACTGATAGGAAAGAAAAGCCAGTCCGGTTTAATCCTAGTAAGTGACTGATGACGCCTTGACTGTGAGCGTTAGTCAGCAGGAGTGTAGGTATATTGTTTTTTTTTTTTTTTGGAGAAACTCTATGATTTAGTAGGTCCTGAAGAAGCGTCACGGGATCCTGTTGGACCAAAAGAGACGCAAAACATGTCGACCGCACACTAAGGAGTGTTGGATCATTTCCATCCTCCTCAATTTTGATTGTTTCTGTGTGAGTGTCCGAGCATTATCTCTGACTTCACTCCCCTTATTCTTTTAATCCTGACCATTTCCCAACAGCAACTAATAAACTATTGAGTGAGGGATCTGAGCCAATTTTACTTTTCCCTCTTGTGTATTTTTTCCTCTCTCGGACCCATATTTGGTTCCGCGGCATCATCGAGTATAAAAAAGACCTCCGGCAAAGAGCCCCCCTCGGAGGGTGCCCGTCAGACATTGCAGCGCCGGTCTGACGAGGAGCTGTCCGATGATGAAGCATGACACCAAATATGGTGTGTGAGGACTATTGCTCCTGATTATCAGGACTCCTTCTCCATGTGTTGAAAGTGTCTGTGATAAATCATGTATAGGAACATTGGAGATTCCACTGCACCTATTTTTCTACTCCTCCAAATGTGTGAATCACACCCTTGTAGACATGATGGCTGGCATAGCCATCATTTGCCAGAAAGGGCAACAAGCTGTCACACTGCTTGCATAGTGCCACATGCTAACATGGAGGGCTGAGTTTAGCTTTGTAGGGCTACCATGGTGTCAATATAAATGACACCATTGTGGTGCAAGGAGGTGGTAGGTCCCACTAACAATAGGACACAGCCTCAAATATGGACAGCACAACATGTTTGACATGGTTGAATTGTCAGTTTGGATTAAATTGACAATCACCAGGTCCCTGAGCCACAACCCATTATAGTAATGTCCATCAACACACAGCAATGGAACTACACTACAAAACAGGAACACACAGAATACCAGAAAGCAAGCCAGAGTCACCACTCCACCTAAAACTAACTGCCATGGAACATACAAAACCACAATTTTGTATTACCAATACATGTTCTCTCACTCCTTTGCAACCGACAATGGTTACTTCATACAGCTATGGGTGATGACTCCTTTTGGTAACTCACCAACAGTGGAAGAGAGTGCATACAATGAAGGGCACATAAGGACACGAAGTGCGGTGGAGAGGACATTTGGGCTCCTGAAGTCAAGGTTCAGGTGCCTTACCCTGACAGGAGGAAGACTGTTGTATGCACCACCCCTGGTGTGCAAGATGATACTTGTCTATGCAGTCTTGCATAACATATGTATATGGTCCAATGTTCCTGGGATGAACAGGTAGATGTCCCCAATGAGGAGGAGGATGACAATGGTTCAGCACAGTTGCAGCACAAAACACTGCTGCTGGAGTTTACGGGAGACAATAAATTGTACAGAACTTCTACACCTAGACACTGTACAAACAATATCACCTTGTAAATATCACTAATAAATAATTTTGCACCAAAATGTCAGTGGTGTACTCTTTCTCCACTACATATATCATTGGAATGCTGCTCATAACTCAGACACATGGAAAGAAATACAACAGTAACAAAGATGGTTGTGATGTAAGAGGGTCAAGCGCCTCCATGCCACACACCAGTGTCACATAACTCCCGGCCATGTGGCAATCAAAGGCCTAGATCCATGCATCATAAAAAATATGTGTCGTTAAGCGGGCATTGTTCTAATTCCTTCCTCTTACCCCACATCATCCCCATGTCTGGCAAGATGCATTCAAGGGAGGCATACATATGGCAGGGTCTGTTTTCAAACAGTGCATTAGAAAAATAGGAACTGAACTCTGTTACATTTCAGGCGGATAGCTGCTACGCCACCACTGAGCATGTGTGACAAGGAGGAAGACCATTGGTATCAATGGACCTTCATTGATTGTTCAGGGTTAGGAACCAAAGTTTGAGCCTAAGCCTAAGCCTAAGCAATACCACTGACCTGGGTAGTGAACTGCTCTGCCTCCTGAAGCTCCACTGGTAAGTAGAACCCTCATTCCTCTGAACTCCTGACCTCTGTCAGGAGTTGGAGGCCCTCCTCCACCCGCAGGCTTCTGCCTGCACCTCATCCCTGGTGTCTGGTGGGGAGCTCTACTTTCCTACTAGGCTGCCCTCTGCCTCTCTCCTCCTTTTTCCTGCTTCGCTCTCTGTGTGGTGTCTCTTCTGTGTCTGTCCCTTTTGTACTCCTTTAGCCTTTTGCCTTTCGCTCTCCATATGTGCCTCTTTTGCCTTTTGCCTTTCGCTCTCCACAGTGCCCCTTTTGCCTGTTTGCCTTGCTTCTGCGTTACACTATTTTCTCGAATTTCTCTCCCCTCACTTCACTCTCTCTCTCTCTCTCTCTCTCACTCTTGCTCCTCTCTCTTTCCCCTGCCGCTGCTGCCCCTGTAGCCTCCCCCCCTCCTCCCCCTCACGCTGCATTCCCACCGCTGCTGCCCCCGCAGCCCCATCCCATTTTTTTGTGCCATTTTCTGCCCCTACTCCTGCCTCCCAGCTGTCCTCTCCCTTCCCTACTTAATGGCGGCTGTGATGCTTGGCATGCCGAAGGCTCACCTAAGGTAAGCCAGTCTGTGCCCATCTGCACCTGGACCGCGCCCAGCACCGGAACACCTGGTTCTCTCTCCCCCCACAGCCACAACACTCGACTCCACTACGACACCACCACGCTAAAAAATGGCTGCTCATCCACCTGTCATCAAGCCACTCTGCAGCTCACCCATGGACCCTTCTCCTGCCGTAACTGCACCTTCACCAGCCTCCACGCCAATGACCCACCCGTCCAGACACAATGCAACCACCGCAGATGCCACCTACTCAACACTTGCTACGTCCACAAACATGCCGTCGAACTCTGGAACCTACTCAACTCGGCCATCCCAGATGTCACCTTCCTGACTGAGACCTGGATAAACCCATCCTCAGCGCCCGACATCGCCATAGCCATCCTGGATGGCTACAAGATCACCCGCAGTGACAGCACCAACAGATCAGGAGGAGGTATCCCCATCGTCCTCAGGAATACCCTCAGAATCACATACAGCACCGAAGACACCCTCAGCACCGCCAAACACCTGCACTTCCAGATCCACACCGATCCAAACATCACCCTTAGAGGGACCCTTGTTTACAGCCCCCCCAGTCCCCGACAGCAGTTCAGCGACTCCAACTCCAACGTCATCAGCACGCACGCCCTCACATCCACAGACTACATACTCCTTGGGGAACTGAACTTCCACCTCAAAAACACCAATGACAACAACTCCACCACCCTGCTTGACAACCTCGCCAACCTCGGCCTCAAGCAGCTCGTCATGACACCCAGCCACTCCATAGGACACATGCTCGACCCCATTTTCTTCACCAACAAACACATCTCCTTCAGCCACACCACCGAACTCCACTGGACCGACCACCGCTGCATCCACTTCTCCTTCGAGAAACCCACAATACACCATCACCCACAACGGATTCCCCACCACAGATGGAACAAGGTCACCGAAGACCAGCTGATCACCACCCTCTCCCGGAACTCACCTATCGACACCGCCAACACTGACATAGCAGCCCGCAACCTCAGGCAATGGATCGACTTCTGTGCCAACACTCTTGCCTTGATCAAGAAACACTCTAACAGACGCACTGACAGAAAGGCCTTCTGGTTCACCGCCGACCTCCAAGAATCTAAGCAAACACGCCGAAGACTCAAGAAAAAGTGGCGCCAAGAACGGACACTGGACAACCACGCAGCCTCCAAGAATACCATCCGAAGACACCACCAACTCATCTGAACCGCCAAAAGAACCGCCTTCAAAGAACGCATTGACAACAACGCACACAGCTATAAGGAGCTCTTCAACATCGTGAAGTGACTCTCCAACCCCAGCTACACATTAACGACATCCCGCCATCACAAGACCTCTGTGACTCCCTAGCCACCTTCTTCTACAGCAAGATCACAGACATCCATGACAGCTTCAATACCCAGACCCTCTGTCAACCACCGACACCACAAACTCACCGCTCACCAGCCTCCTGCTCGCCTGGACCCACGTCAACAATGACGACACCATCAAAACCATGGACACCATCCACTCCAGCTCACCATCCAACCCCTGTCCTCACCACATCTTCAACAAAGCGAGCTCTGTCATTGCACCCCAACTCTGGAAGATCATCAACAGTTTTTTCGAGACCGCCACCTTCCCAGACAGCTGGAAACAAGCCGAGATCATTGCCCTCCTCAAGAAACCCAAGGCAGACCCAAAGGACCTCAAGAACTTCCGGCCCTTCTCCCTGATCCCCTTCCCGGCAAAAGTCATAGAGAAAATTGTCAACAAAAAACTGACCAATTTCCTCGAGGAGAACAACACTCTGGACCCATCGCAATCCGTATTCCACAGCACCGAAACCACCATCATCGCTGCCACTGACGATATCAGGACCATACTTGACAACGGCAAAACCACAGCCCTCATCCTCCTAGACGTACCGGACGCGTTCGACACCGTCTGCCACCACACCCTACGCACATATCTCCATGACGTATGGATATGCGACAGATCCCTGGACTGGATCACCTCCTTCCTCACCCGCAGAACCCAGAGAGTCTGCCTCCCTCCATTCCTGAAGCCACCAAGATCATCTGCGACGTATCCCAAGGGTCATTCCTCAGCCTGACCCTCTTTAACATTTACATGACACTGCTCTCAAACATCATCCGATCACACAACCTCAACATCATCTCTTACGCCAATGACACTCAGCTGATCCTCTCCCTCACCAAGGACCCCGCCACCGCCAAAACCAACCTCCATGAAGGAATGAAGGCCATTGCCGAATGGATGAAGAACAGCTGCCTGAAACTGAACTCTGACAAGACTGAGGTCTTCATCCTCAGCTCCACCCCTTCTGCCTGGGATGACTCCTGGTGGCCTGCCACACAGGGAACTGCACCAACACCCACCAACCAACCATGCAACCTGGGGTTCAACCTGGACTCACCGCTATCAATGACCCAGCAAGTCAACGCCGTCTCTTCCTCCTGCTTCAACACCCTTCCCATGCTTCGGAAGATCTACAGATAGATCCCCACCAGAACCAGAAGGACGGTCACCCAAGCCCTCGTAAGCAGGAAACTGGATTACGGCAATGCCCCCTACGCAGGAACCACGGTCAAGCTCCTAAAAAGACTGCAACACATACAGAACACCTCCTCACGCCTCATCCTGGACATTCCCCGCCATAGCCACATCACAGCCTACCTGAGAGACCTGCACTGGCTCCCCGTCAACAAGAGGATCACGTTCAAACTCCTCACCCATACTCACAAGGCACTACACAGCACCGGACCAGAATACCTTAACAGACGGCTCTCCTTCTACACCCAGACCTGACAGCTTCGCTCTGCTGACCTTGCCCTCGCCACCGCATCCACAAAATGTCCGCCAGTGGCAGATCGTTCTCCCACCTTGCCGCCAAGATGTGGAACACTCTTTCCACCCACCTTTAGCAGACACAGGACCTACTTACCATCAGGAGACACCTCAAGACTTGGCTGTTCGATCTAGCAGCCCCCCCATCAGCGCCTTGAGACCCTCATGGGTGAGTAGCGTGCTTTAGAAATGCTTTGATTGATTGATTGAAGCCTGCACTGTATTTCAATGGCGTTACATTCCAGCACGGCCATTGGGCCTAACCCTGCCACATGGTGTGCTGCACCTCAAATATAGCACACACATGTTGGCTATGGAGTGCGCTAAGGGTTGCTGGACAAGTGAAGCAGCACTGTGTGCTGAGCCACTCTCCATACATATGGCCCATAGCCAGTATTTAACTATAAAATGGGAGAATGCACCACCAAATTAATATCTGGGTGGAATGTAGGAAGAGTCTGTCTCACTCCCTATATACATTCTAACATACTTTTCACACAAATCTGCTGTCACACCCGCCTGCAGCGAATCCGGATATACATGTGAAGACTGATATACGGGTATAAGGCCTAGTTAGGAAAGGGTTTGCAATTACCTACATTAGTTGACATGTGTCAGCAAGGGTGACCAGTACAGTCTGTATGATACCATCACACACCACATATAAAAACACACCTCTCATTAACCCTCACATGCCTGACCAAGAGAAAATTACCAGCAGTGACAAAATTCCCTAAAATGTCTAGGTCTCCAACATGCCACTTAGGTGTGGGATGTGCAAGTATGTCTAGCAATGTCCAAACATGTCACAGACCCATCCTAAAATGTATGGTTGAAGAAGGAGACAGATAGGTTACATGTGACAAAAAAATACAGCCCTGAGATGATTTCACTCACTAACAATATAGACCCATGGTGGCAGTGACATAGGGTGTGGAATGCAGAATTGACTTCAAACCCATGTACACCAAAGGATGTGGAAGGACAGTTAAGAGAATCCTACAGGTACTTGGAGATACAACATGGGGAGGCCACTTGGAGACTACACAAGTGCTGTGACAGGTGTACTGTCATGTGTGTGTGGAAGTCTTGTAATCTTGCAAAGCCTGGAAATGGGAGGGAAACTATTTTGGAGCCAGTAGTAGAAGATATGTACATCTACAAATTACACAAGTCACACGTTGCCTCCTGACCATGTACGACCGGACAATGTTACAGTAGAAGATGTGTACAAAGTAGAAGCAGCCTACAGAATGCCAGCAACGTAAGACCTAATCTATTGCAAACAAGATATGCCGTAAATGATGGAGAAGGTACACACATAGACCAATACTGACTGCAACACAACAATGTCATCATGTGATCACCCAACATATGTTCAGAGTGGATGTCTAGGTCAGTACATAACACACTTATGTTTGCTACAACAACAACATTGTAGTTGCCCATCGCATACTATTCTGACAGAAGGCAGTGACAGATGACATGTATCCCTGGGTTGTACAAAAATTACAAGTTACACTAGAAATACAGGCCCTAACCAAGCTGCAAATGGAAATTAATAAAAATCTATTACTATGTCTGTCAGAAAATGCCACTTGATGAGGCATGTCTTACATGTACAAGTAGCCAGTCCTCTGTACATCATAGGGCAAGTCTGACATCAAGTACCCCAAAGGAAAATTAAAATCCAAGGCCATTTGATCCCAAATGGGCATGTTTCAGTCTGTAGGGGACTGTGCACTGCTCTGCTAAAGAGCTATCACGAGGAGGCTAGATCCCCGCTCAACACCACCCAATCCCAATGCTGAGGCTACATTGACTCTTGACACAGTCAGGGGCCAGATGCATGTGCAAAGTGGGCTGTGCAGAGTAGATCACTGTTAACTTTCACAAAAACATGCAACCATGTGTCTGTGTGGGAATAAAAAGTCACACAGTAAACATTTTCACTAGGTTGCCATTATTGCCTGACTGCAACACTGCTACACAGTTGTATGCCATTGTATGTCACAGTCATAATGAACATGTTGTGTTCAATTGTAAGTACCTAGTTTGTGGCATGCACATATATGTCTGCTATCTCTGCACACCTGTACCCCTTAAATGGCACAGGCCTGGTATTGTGTGAGATGGAGTTTCCACAAAAGTCAACTTTCCACTAATGAAAATGCATTTGTATCACATTATCATTGACAGACTTTAATGACCATCAGATGTGTTCCAACACACAGAAACATAGGTGGGACTGATAGGACTACAGAGCTATTTCGCAAAGGCCAACATGTGTCCAAGCAGAAAGGAGGTAGAAATTTGAGGGTTCATACCCCATGAACACACAGCTGTGGTAAATTTTGCACATATGACACTACGGGGTCATTCTGACCCTGGAGGTCATGGACCGCCAGGGCCAACGACCGCGGGAGCACCGCCAACAGGCTGGCGGTGCTCCCATGGGCATTCTGACCGCGGTGGTACAGCCGCGGTCAGAAACGGAAAACCGGCGGTGTCCCGCCGGTTTCCCGCTGCCCAGGGGAATCCTCCATGGCGGCGCTGCGGGCAGCGCCGCCATGGGGATTCTGACCCCCTTACCGCCAGCCTGGCTCTGGCGGTTTTGACCGCCAGAACCTAGCTGGCGGGAATGGGTGTCGTGGGGCCCCCTAACAGGGCCCCACCAAGATTTTCAGTGTCTGCCAAGCAGACACTGAAAATCGCAACGGGTGCAACTGCACCCGTCGCACCCCTTCCACTCCGCCGGCTCCATTCGGAGCCGGCATCCTCATGGAAGGGGGTTTCCCGCTGGGCTGGCGGGCGGCCTTCTGGCGGTCGCCCGCCAGCCCAGCGGGAAACTCTGAATTACCGCGGCGGTCTTTTGACCGCGCAGCGGTATTCTGCCGGCGGGACTTTGGCGGGCGGCCTCCGCCGCCCGTCAAAGTCAGAATGACCCCCTACATGTCTTTCCACAAACACGGCACAGACCAACCTTCATTGACACATGTGAGTACACCATCTCCTCCATCATAGATGTATTGGGAACTATATGTCACACGTGTAACAGAGCATCATGAAGGCTGAACCTAACAACACACCTCAGTGTGGACACACATGCCCTCACATTGCGAGGTGTAACGTGAAATCAACCCAGTCGTTGTCTGCTGCATCCTCTGAATATGATTTGTCATGGGTATTACATGCCTTTACAGGTATTGGACATAGCCCATCATATCTACTGTGCTGTTTTTATCCGTACATTTGGAAATCAGACAATAAAATGCAGTAGACCCAGACATATGTGTTAGATCACATATGTACACTTCTAGTACACATGTGGTAACATGTATGTGTACACAGTCTAGCAACGCATGCACATATGCAATTGGTATCAGTCATTGCATGCATCACACACACATACAAACATAATGGTAATACATACAGATGTTATCGTTAAAATCTGTACAAACATACACACACAGGTAGCCATACCATACTTACTACATACATGCATAGCCCCTGTGACAAGGTATGTGAATCTGGGTGCACTGTTAACCTTTCCAACAAAATCCCTGCATTCCTGTTATGCGTCAAAATTTTTGACACAAATGGCAATATTCCATAATTTGCTATGCCAAAAATATGACACCTGGCCCCTGTGCATCAATCGCAAGTCTTAAGGCCTTGTCAGCCTCAATGGGGAAAAAATAACGCATGACCTTCATGTGTCAAAACATGACACTCAGACCCAGGAAGTGATGAAACAGGACTTCCTGGTTGCATACATGGTACAGTGCATTCACTTCCACTTCACAGTCTTTTTGTTTGTGACTGTGTGAGGGTGAGTGGAGCTGGTGAAGGATTGGTGTTGTTGGAGAGTTTTGTGCTGTGTCCTGTTGCTGTTGTCTGTTTTTTGCCTTTTTCCTCAGTCTTTTGTAGTGTTTTAGTCCTGTATTTGTGATTGTACTGTGGGGTGTTTGTCCAGGGGTAGGATAGTTTTTTGGGGTAATTGGGGTTTGATGGGGTTGTTTATTCATTTTTTTTGGGTGGTTACATTTGCAGTTTGCATATACTGCATAATGTCTGGGAAAGGGAGGGCAACCAAGATGGTAGCTGATGAACTGGGAGCGTACATTTGGCTGGTGCAGCATTACCTTGTAATGATGCTAGTTTTGGGTGGCCGCGTGATCCAGGGCTACTCCACAGAGGCACGGAAGCTGCGGTGGGGTAAAGTGCTCCACCACCTATGCAGAATATTTGGAGTATTGCGCAGCGACCAACAGATGAAACACTGTTGGGATGACCCGATTGCACGGGAGCAGGATCTACTGGATCACCTGGGGATACTGATTGGTGGACCAGTTGGTCAGTACCCCATTTGCATTGCAACATCCCTATTTGCATGTACAAGACAGGCAGACAGAAGGTTGAGGGCAGAATGTTTTGTCAAGGGTCAGGACAGGTTGTTGTGGGCCAGAGTTAGGCGCTCCTAGTGCCACCTTGGCACTGCCATAGTGAAATTCATAAATGACGCTAAGCCAGGGATAAAGTGCCATTTTCCCAGCGCCATATTAACAAAATGGTGCGATGCATGCATAGTGCCACTTTGTCCAACCTTGCATAGCATGATGGCTGTGCCTGGCATCATGTATGGGAGGGGGCCTACCCCTGCAAGGGGGGCAAAATAAATTGGGCAGGAAATAACTTTATATATCATAGCACCATTTTTCCCGCACTTTGAATGCCTGCTCAGAGCAGGCGGTAAAAGGGTGCATACCTTTATATATGGTGGTCCCCTATGTACTCTGTAGGAGTAGTGCAAAATCTTTGGAGTACATAATTTGTGTCTATATGAAATGGCTCAATTGCCTCCTAGATGGTAGCTGCTGAACTGGGAGGGTACATTTGGCTGGTGAAGCATTACCTTATAATGATGCTAGTTTTGGGTGGCAGCGTAATCCACAGTAATCTCCACAGATGCACGAAAGCTGCAGTGGGGCAAAGTGCTCCACCACCTAAGCAGAATATTTGGAGTATTGCACAGCGACCAACGGTTGAAACACTGTTGGGCTGACCTGATAGCACAGGAGCAGGATCTACTGGATCACCTGGGGATACTGATTGGTGGACCAGTTGCTAAGTACCTCATTTGCATTGCAACATCCATATTTGCATGTGCATGACAGGCAGACAGAAGGTTGAGTGCAGCATGTTTTGTCAAGGGTCAGCACAGGTTAATGTGGGCCAGTTTTAGGATCCCCTAGTGCCACCTTAGCACTGCCATAGTGAAATTAATAAATGATGCTAAGCCAAGGATGAAGTGCCATTTTCCCTTCGCCATATTAACAAAGTGCTGCGATGCATGCATAGGGCCACTTTGTTAAACCTTGCTCAACATGATGGCTGCGCCAGGCATCATGTATGGGAAGTGGGCCTACCCATGTAAGGGGGGGCAAAATAAATTGGGCAGGGAATAACTTTATATGTCGTAGCACCATTTTTCCCGCACTTTGAGCACCTGCTCAGAGCAGGCATTAAAAGGCGGCGTACCTTTATATATGGTGGTCCCTTATGTACTCTGCAGGAGTAGTGCAACATTTTTTGAGTACACAATTTGCATCTATTTGAAATGACACAATTGCCTCCTACCCTGAGGCATGGCGCGCCGTATATTTAATACGGCGCACACATGGTGGGGAAAAGGGGTCACTAAGGGACGCAAGGACAGTTGCGAGGCACTAGGTGCAGCACCACTTTCCTTAATTCTGCCCCTTTGTGTCTTTGGTCTCCATTATTTGGCCCTTCATCTCACAGACAAATTATAAATGTTTGCCATTTGTACTGACCTACCACTAAGTTGACTTGCTTACTCAGCCTAACAAGTTAAATGTGAAACTGTTGTCCATGCACAGAAATGTCCAAAAATCACTAAGCTATGTTTTCCTGTCATGTATTGCACCATACACCACTGAAGAAATGTCCTGATATGAAGACCCTAATGCAGCCAGTAACTGTCACCTTGTGCGTTACATGTGTCATTCCATGGTTTTGTGTGAGAGTGTCTATTGTGTGCAATGCAATGAAGAAATGGAATATGTGGCCAATGAGATGAGGTCATCTGAGTGAGAATATGGACATTATGGCCCTCATTACAACCCTTGCGGTCGGTGTTAAAGCGGCGGTAATACCGCCAACAGGCCGTTGGAAAGAAACGGGAATCACGACCATGGTGGAAACCGCCAACATAGACAGCCACTTTACCACTCTGACAGCCACGGCGATAGAAACAAACACCGCAGTGGTCACCACCAACAGACAGGCGGAGGACAAATTCCGCCCACCGCATCACAACAGGCCTATCCGCCACCTTTTCGGGGCGGAACCAACGACATCAAAAACACAGCGGAAACAGTACACAGAAGGGAAACCACTCATCTCTCGACACTCAACGAGAAACCAGGACGCCATGGAGCCCGAACTACACGTACTGCCTATGCTGGTCTTCCTCCTGCTCTATCACGTTGACGACCACGGTGAGTAATGCACCTAGCACACAGGTGAGCGGGGAGGGAAAAGAGAGTGACACGCAACACGCAATACTCCCACCCCCACCCTCACCCACAACAACATACACACAAATACATGCAGCAACATTACATATACATCCCCCACCTCCTGGAAGAACACAAGGACAAAATTAAATGATTGTAACGATTGTAATCATGAAAAATCAGATTGTGAAAGTTCAAAATTCAGTATATACAAATATGTACACCAACTACACAAGTCCGGATAGTGTACCAATCATTGTCCGTGGACCAGTGGTCCCAAAATGCATGGGCGAAGCCCACACAAGATACCTGACTCGAAACGGAGAGAACACTGCTGGGGCATCAGATCAAAAATAAACAGGCACCTCAGGGGGAAAGGAAGGGGGGCACCTCAGCCAGATGAACGCACGACGCCACTGCTTCACAAGGGGGCTCCATGCCCACTGCTTTATCCTCGGGAGTGGAAAGCCACAGTCTCTCAAGTCTCTCCAGTGGGTGGTTTGCACACTGCTGTATCCTGGGGAGTGCAAAGCCACAGTCTCTCAAGTCTCTCCAGTGGGTGGTTTGCCCACTGCTTTATTCTGGGGAGTGCAAGTGGATAACAATCTCCACTAGTTCTGGAGGGGGCCTGGTTCCCAGAGTGCTTCATCCTGCCAAGGATTAGGTGAGTGGATGTCATTCTCCACTGGTTCTGGAGGGGGCCTGGTGCCCAGAATGCTTCATCCTGCCAAGGATTAGGTGAGCGGATGTCATCCTCCACTGGTTAGGGAGGGGGCCTGGTGCCCAGAGTGCTTCATCCTGCCAAGGACTGAGGTAGTGGCTGTCATTCTCCACTGGTTCTGGAGGGGGCCTGGTGCCCAGAGTGCTTCATCCTGCCAAGGATTAGGTGAGTCAATGTCATTCTCCACTGGTTCTGGAGGGGGCCTGGTGCCCAGAAGGCGTAATCCTGCCAAGGATTAGGTGAGTGGATGTCATTCTCCACTGTTTCTGGAGGGGGCCTGGTGCCCAGAGTGTTCCACATGCAGTGTGGCCAGTGCCATTCCCTCACCTGGGTGTGTGTGACATGAGATTGCCTGATACGCCATGGAGGCAGAGACATACCCCACACTGCTCCGGCTTCGCCTTCCACCTGCAGGTACAAACAGTGATAGACGTCATGCCTCATGGAAGCTGGGCAAGGTCCAGGAAGTCTCCGCCAGCCTTAGACTACTGACCACTGGGGACACACGTTGAGGGGGTGCTGGAACGGTGGTGCTGGTAGGGGGGGTTGCGGCTGTACCTGTTGATGCGGTGGGCACAGAGGTGCCTGCCACCGCAAGTGAGCTCCCATCAGAGGAGGAGTCGCTGTCACTGGTGTATGCTCCTGTCCCCATTGTGGAGCTCCCCCCGCCCTCCATCCCACTGGTGGCTTCAGACTCCATTGCTTCACCCTCCAGGGCCATGTGGGATGCAGCTCCCTCCCTCTCCGGTGCCACTGCTCCTCCGCCAGATGATGCTATTGCACACAAGAACAGGGAGACAAAACAAAAAGGGGGGAAAGACAGAAGAAAAACATGTTCAGTGCATGCAACACCACTACCATTGGCGGACACAACACACAGGGAGCAGCTCTCTGCATTATGCCATGCACTAACAGTTCCTAGCAAATTCACATGCCCATGGGGTATGAGGCCGAAGCCCAATTGCTGCACACCTGGAAGTCACAGGAGCCTGACTAGGTGTAGATAGCTATTACCACTAGTGGAGTTGGGGTGCCACAGAGCCTGCCTCACAAGGGACCTTGCCTACTAAGTTCCCCCACCCAGACACCTTGTAATGCACGCAGAGTCAGCTGAATGAGAGTGTACTCACCCCCTTGTGGCTGCTGTGATGCCCTCAAGTGCCCATCCAACTCTGGATAGGTCACCGCCAGGATCCGGTACATCAGGGAGGCCATCCCCAGCTGGGCCTCTGCTGTCTTCTTGCTCCAGCGGCACAGGTCCTCCCATCTTTTATGGCAGTGGGTGCTCCGTCTGTGGTAGACCCCCAGGGTCCGGACGTCCTTGGCGATAGCACGCCAAATACCATTCTTCTGGTGGGTGCTGACCTAGAGGAATGGTACAGGAGGAAAGGAAATTACTCACCCGTCCGGACCGTCATACTCATTGCCCACCAGTTCCCACCCATGCCCTGACAAACATACACTCACCATCCGCACATGTAGGCCTCAGCCCCCCATGTATCTTCCATACACACCACTCAAAACAGGCATTGCCCACGCAGCATGCTCACAGTGTGCTCACCTGTTTGTCTGGAGGACCTTACAGTTGTGTGTACTGGGGGAGGACCCCATCCACTAGTTTCTCCATCTCCTCCAAAGTGAAGGCAGGGGCCCTTTCCCCAGACACTGTAGCCATCGTCGCTTCCAGACACAGGTCACAGCAGCACTTGTAGTGTAGGTCCTCTCCTGTTGAAGGTCAGGTATCAAGTGAGTGAACAGACAGAAAATGGCAGTCACGTCCGCAGCGGTGCATACCGTCACTGCCGGCGTACATCGTCATTGGCTCCTGGGACCCATAGGGCCCAATGTTAACCAATGCAGAATTGCGCCGCGGTCTTCGACCGCCCACACCAACGGTGTACAATGCCAGCGCAGTTACCTCATTTCCCCTTGTCCCACCTTACAGGTCAGGCAGCTGCCATTTCAGGGGGCCACATGGGATGGATAAAAACTGCGTCACACCTATCTAGGCCGAGAATACAGACACATACCGGCGCATTGCGAATTACCAACGTTTCTGCAAATAACACATTGTGATACCTCAGTGTTGGATGACTCTCTGCTCGTTGTTCTCCTCCATAGGGCACATTTGCTGGGGCAGGTGATGAGATGGCGGCATCCTCCGGTGCACAGACCCACGCTGGACCTGTCGACAATGGAAGACAGACACATCTTAATCACATACAGACTTGATCGTGCAACAATCCTGGAACTGTGTGCCAAGTTGGAGCCAGACCTGATTTCACATATCCGCCATCCCACCGGAATCCCCCCTCTAGTGCAGGTTCTGTCTGTACTCCATTTCCTGGCCAGTGGGTCTTTTCAAACAACTGTGGCCATGGCATCAGGAATGTCCCTGCCAATGTTCTCTAACGTGTTGTCCAGAGTGTTATCTGCCCTGCTGAAACACATGCACAGCTACATCGTTTTCCCTCAGGTGGAGGATTTGCCCACAGTGAAAGGTGACTTCTATGCCCTGGGACATATCCCCAACATCATTGGTGCCATTGGTGGTACACATGTGGTATTTGTCCCCCCACCCCGCAGGAATGAACAGGTGTACACAAACCGGAAAAGCTACAATTCGATGAATGTGCAGATGGTGTGTTTGGCAGACCAGTACATTTCCCATTTAAATGCCAAGTATCCTGGCTCAGTGCATGACGCTTACATTTTGAGGAGTAGCATCATCTCTTATGTGATGGGGCAACTCTAGAGGCACCGTGTGTGGCTAATAGGTGAGGCCAAGGTCCCAACACAGTTGACATAGGTGTCTGGGGTTGTCCCTACTGGTGAGTGTGTGTCTAACAGTTGTCCCTCAACATTTGCCAGTGACTATGGTTACCCCAACCTGTCATGGCTACTGACCCCAGTGAGGAATCCCAGGACAAGGGCAGAGGAACGCCACAATGTGGCACATGGGCGAAAGAGGAGGATAATAGAATGCACCTTCGGCCTCCTGAAGGCCAGATTCAGGTGCCTCCATCTGACAGGTGGCTCCCTATACTACTCACCGAAGAAGTTGTGCCAGATAAATGTGGCCTGCTGTATGTTGCACAACCTGGCTTTGCAACGCCAGGTGCCTTTTCTGCAGGAGGATGGACCAGATGGTGGTTTTGTGGCAGCTGTGGTGCCTCTGGACAGTGAAGAAGAGGAGGCAGAAGAAGAAGATGTCGACAACCGAAACAACATCATCATGCAATACTTCCATTGAGACACAGACCAATATTTGTCGGAAGCAAGACAGTTCTCATGGCAAAACTGTGAGGACAAGGAAATAGTCCGGGTTACCCAGTTCACATACGGATTATGTCTTGTAAACCACGGAATTCCGAGAATGATGGTATGGTTGGGAGAGGAAATGAGATCAAAGGAGATGTGTTCTTGATGATTACCAAACTGTAAATTTAACATCAAGGTCGTAGTATCGACTGGACCAGAGGATATCAAGGATGCATCCACTGTGTGCACTTGTTCAGGGATGTCTTTGGGTTGTGTTGGAATCTGTTGATTAGTGGCCCAAGTCTTATCCATGTAAATACCACTAGCACCACAATCTAGTAATGCCATAGTCCTTTCTTGACGGCCATCAGGTAGTTGTAATATGACAGGTAACATGAACAAGTATGTCGTATTGTCATTAAATGAACTGATGGAAGGTATAGCAGATGATCCCGTCCCCTCCCTTCTTACAGAGGACGGGAAGTGGCGTTTCCCGAGGGTCTTGGTGGACGTACAGGGCAGGTACGAAGCATGTGACCAGCAGAACCACAGTATAGGCACAATCCTTTCTTACGTCTGTCTTCCTGCTCACTAGCGGAGAGCGGCCCTCGAGTAGTATCCACTTGCATGGGTTCCCCCTCTATGTCTCTAGCAGGAGGACGAGATTCCTCAGAACGAGGCAGATACACCCGTGAAGTGCTTGGCTGGGAAGACCCTCTACTCCTTCTCTTCTCCATTCGTCGCTCTTGAAGACGATACTCGATGGAAAGTGCTTGATCCATCAGGCCACGAAGATCTTCAACTCTGGTGGAATGTACTAATTCATCTTTTATTTCTTCTTTAAGTCCTCTGCGAAACAAAGTCACCAGGGTACGCTCCACCCAGGTGGTCTCTGCCGCTAGCTGACGAAAACGTGTAATATATTGAAGGACATCTTGGGAGCCTTGCTGGATGTCACATAAGGCTTCTTCCGCAGAGGCCTCCAATCCTGGACGACTAAAAATTTGTTTGAAGCGAGTCACGAAAGCAGAATAGTCCGACAATACCGGATCGTTGGATGACACCATCGGGGTTGCTCAGGCCAAGGCAGGACCGGATAATGCACTGATAAGATATCCCACCTTTGTCCTGTCATGGGAGAATTGGGTAGGTCGAAAGGCGAAGTACACCGTTAATGCATCAAGGAATTCAAGCAGTTTAGTTGGTTCACCAGAGAAACGAGGAGTAGAAGCGGAGATAGTCGGAACATCGCCACTGCGGAAGGCCAAAGCCTGTCGTAACACAGCATTCTCATTGCGTAGTTGTTGGAATTCCTGAGCTTGTTGCTGAATAGTATTCAGAAGAGATTGATCAGGATCTGCAGCAGCCGCCACTGTATCGTCCATGGTGTCAGAAGACGTCGGTATGGTTTGGCGCTGCAATCTGTCACGACTCACGTGCTGCTTACGCCTGGAATCCGCAGATCGAGTGGCGTGGGTCTTGAAGGTTCGGCTTTGGCCCAGAAAGGGGCGACTCTTTCTAGTAGCCACGGTGCTGTAGGCAATGGAAACGCCAAGAACAGACCGTGCCCTTTAGAAATAGCGCCAGAGGGAAAAAAACCCTAAAAAGGGGAAAAACCTCCAAACAGTAGATTCCTGAAACAAGAACAAAAACCAGGAATCAAAAAGAAACAAAAATGCAGGTAAACACGAAATTGGACAAGATTCAGAACCGAAGGCAAAGAATCAGGAGCGAAGACACAATCAGAGCAGATAGTGTTGCAGCGCAAGGAAAGGAAGAAAACAGAGCCCTTAAATACCAAGAAACAGGAAATGACCAACAGGAAGTAAAAGGACACCATCTTAGATAGGGAAAAGTGCATAGGACAGAATAGAGTAGGAACCATAGAGAATAGGGAACAAGGAATGCTGGGAAGAAAAAGGTAACATGGGAAGGGGGAAAAGACATAAAGAAAGTACAATAAAATGCCTCAAAGAAGAAAAGAAGAAAAGAAGAAAAAAGAACAGGTAAGGAGGGGTCAGGGGGTACCAGGGACGCAAGAAAAAGCAGACCGAGGCCCCAAGCAAAATCTGGGGCCTCGCGAGGTGCACAGAAGGCTCGGGCGCACTGCGTCCGGAGGACGCGCTGTGCGGCGCGAGCTGAATGCTCGGCTTGCGGCGCGTGGTGCGGCGCGACAGCATTGGTGTTACATGCAGGGCTTGGTTTTGGGATGTGTGGGTTGGGTTAGTGGGTTATCTGTGGGTTGTTGGGGTGAAGGATGCGAGGCTGAGGGTGGGAGTATGTGATGGCATGCAGGTGGAGTGGGGGGGATGAAGTAGTAAATATTTGCCTTACCAGAGTCCAGTCCTCCTGCTACTCCTGTGAGGCCCTCAGGATGCATGATTGCCAAGACTTGCTCCTCCCATGTTGTTAGTTGTGGGCGGGGAGGTGGGGGTCCACCGCCAGTCCTCTTTACAGCAATCTGGTGTCTGAATACCATGGAATGTATCTTCCCCGTAGGTCGTTCCACCTCTTCCTGATGTCATCCCGTGTTCTTGGATGCTGTCCCACTGCGTTAACCCTGTCGACAATTCTGCGGCATAGCTCCATCTTCCTTGCAATGGATGTCTGCTGCACCTGTGATCCGAATAGCTGTGGCTCTACCCGGACGATTTCCTCCACCATGACCCTGAGCTCCTCCTCAGAGACCCTGGGGTGTCTTTGAGGTGCCATGATGTGGTGTGGGTGATGTGTGAGGTGCTGTCTGTTGTGATGTGTGAGGGGATGCGTTGGTGTGTGTTGTTTGAGGTGCGGGGATGTTGTTTAAGTGATGGTGTTGTGTGTCTGTGGATGCTGGTGTTGTGTTAGGTAGTCTCTCACTCTGGCCTTCTTTCAGAATTTTGGTTGTAAGGGTTTGTGGGTGATGTGGGTGTGTGCTTTATTTTGGATTGGGTGTGTGGGTGTGGTGTGTGTATGTGTATCAGGTGTGTGTATTTTAAATTGTCCAATGTGGTTGTGTTTTGTTAGTGTTTGTGTATTTTGAGCGCAGCACTGTGTACCAATGGTTTACGTCGGTTGAAAGACCGCCTCGTTGATTCATGGGTCGTGATAGTGTTGGAGTATTCCTGTTGGCGTGATGGTGTGGGTTTTGGTATCGTCAGTTTATCACTAGCCTTTGGTGTGGAAGACTTGTGTGGGTGTCTGTATTGTGGCGGATTCCGAGCTGTGGGTCGTAATACCTGTAGTGGAAATCTGCGGCCGCAACAGTATGTTGGCAGTCTTCTGCTCGGCGGAAAGCGGGATTTACCACCAGGGTTGTAATGAGGGCCTATGTCTTAATCTATGTTGAGGATGGACTATGAGTTGATTTTTGCACAAGTGCCAACGTGTGCTGCTATGCAAAAGTGGGTGTAAGGAAAAGGAAAGCATGCCCACATATATATAGATGTCAATCATGATGTGTGTCTGAGCTGCTGTTTATCTGATTAGCATGCCTGTTGTCAACATGTCACAGAACTTTCGACGGCACAGTGTGCCAGACGTAGCTTTCAGTATCACAGGAAACGGTACAGAGAATGTCCATGTTTTGAGGTCTCCAAGGGGCTTATGTAGGAGACACTTGCACCACTGGTACCTCAATAGTCCTCAGATTTTGAGTGAGGCAGCGTTCGTGCAAGAAGCCTTATTGTGCTGACCAACAGTCAGTTGAGTACACAATGAGAGTACAACTCTGCTCAAGTAGGTATTGGGACAAATCTACTGTATGTAGCAAGCTAGATGTGTGCAGATTTACCAACATGGTCTACCCTTCCTGATATTTGTAAGTGATTTTGGTCACATCACGTGTGCATAGAATGTGAATGCTGAGTGAGTACCTGGTATTTAGGAGATGTCTGACATGCATGTGCACATGATGTTCAATAAATAGGAATACTGTAGCTGCACCCAGTGCAGTGCCAATCTTACTGTACCCCTTAGGGCACCCATACAGCCACCATGTGTGTGTGGCATTACCCAATTTGAACAACACAGCACAGGGTAGGGGGCAATAGGTACCAAATCTGTAGACAACAGAGATGTACTGTTCATGCTTTGGCCAAACTATATGGGCACTAAGCCTGAACTGTACATGTAGGCCCATTGCGAGCAATGGTGTGCCCCCTTGTAACACATGCTCTTAGCAGGTGTTAATTCAAGGACACATGAATGATGCTTTGGCAGACCTTAGAATTCCTGTGGGAAGTTTCCTGTCCCCCTATCAGTTGACCCCCACCTTGTATCCATGATGCCTGGCCAAAGCTTGATGTAGCACCATGGGTGTCAAAGTGGTGGATTGGATACATTGTGTCACATATTGAATATGGCACAGGGATTCTGGAATTGTCGGGCCACTTGATCCTCACTAGTCTCATGACACAAATGTTGAGCAAGGACGTAGTAGTCCACTTACCTCTAGGCCCTGATGGTCAACAATGGATAGCCATTACCCCATTGACATGTACATAATACGGTAGATGCCTGGTATGAAGTTAGTATAGATTTGGAGTTTGTCAGTATCGTGGAATGTGTGGTGGACAGCATGTGTAATTTGAGGATGAAGTGTGCATTGCATGTCTGTTCTACCTCCATGCTGTATTTAATGCCATGATGTTTCAGCTGCCAATATTACCCCAGTAGAGAAACACGCCTTTGAGAAGAGAGCTGACATGTACAGGCACATAATGGTGGTTCAAGCGGGTACCAAAGGATGGAGAAGAAATGTATGGGAAGGACAAATCCACTGGGGCTTGGCGTGCATTTTCTAATGGTGGACCTCCACTACAGCCCACAACTCTGCAGGCCACATGAAGGAAGAAATAAGGGGGCAGGAGGCCCCTGCTGGTCCTACCTTCTCTTTTTTTAACTTGTTTTTTATTGATATTTAAGTTGGTACATCACCTTAGACACAGGATCAAAACATCTTACATGGCCGTACAAGTCACATTTTCATGACAACTTTTAAACAGTTAACCAGTTCTGCTATTCCTTGTATAGCTCTGTGTACAATTGAAAGAGTTGCAGTGGGGGTTGCCTGTGGTTCTTCGGTCAGTGCGGTGTATTCATGAAGCAGGGAGGTTCACCACTGTCAGCTTTGGGCTCTCAGGGACCCATCCACTCTGAATACAATAAATAATAAACAAAACATACAACTTGCCCAGTAATATGAACCAACCTACTTGGCTTGCAGCTGGGTGTAGCCGGAAGGGGGGGTGGGAGGCAAAGCACGTGCATGAATATTCAGGGAGGTCCTAGGAGTCTGTTGCTATTGTGGTCAGAACTCCGCTGATTGAGCGACCCGTCCGAGGCCCCTTTCATAGCCACCTAGGGGTGTTGCATATTCCCACCACCTCCGCCCACAGGGGGGCCACCGGTCTGATCCTCATCGCTCTCATTTCTTCCCAATGGAGGGCCTGTTCTTCCTCCCTGGCCTAGCAGTTAATGTCTGCCACCCATGTGCTCAACCTAGGTCCATTGCTGTTTTTCCAGGCCATCGCTACCCTCCTATGTGCCAGTCCCAGGCCATATCAATAAATCTGTGCCCCACCTTTTTTTGGGGGGGGCTATCTAAAAGTCCAAATGAGCAGACAGCCGGGCGTTATCCATCTGTATGTTCAGGGTGCTGTTGAGTCTAGCAATAAACTCCCTCTCAGAAGTGCTGCAACACCAGGCAATCCCTAGTCATATGGTAGAAGTCGTCGTCACTCAGATAGCGTCTTGGGCATACCCCTGACGTTGCTACATATATTTGATTAATTCTATGTGGGGTAAGATACGTCCTATGGGCATAGTTATACTGGGTATACTTCAAGCGTGTGTTTTGTGAGATTTTGTGTGGGTATACCAGGGTTCGAGTCCATTCAGTGTCCATCATCTGTCTCCCTAGATCTGTGTCCCACTCACATCTCAGTCCCTTCAGTGATCGGTCGATCATCCCATTCAGGCCTCTGTAGAACCACGTTACCAGGTGGGATATGCCTCCTAGAATAAGCATAGACTGTAAGAGCTCAGTTGCATTTGGTTCCTCACTTCCGTCCCCCCACATGGCTTTCAGGGCTCGTATGATGGCCTCATAATTTAAGAACTGTCTGGCGACCAAGCCTGTTTGGTCCGTCAAGTCAACGAAGGGGATCAACATCCCTCTCTGGAACAGGTCCCCCACCATTGCTATCCTCACGTCCGCCCATTGTTGTAGCTATTGTGTGGTAAAGGAGGAGCAAGGTTCACCATGTGGGAGGCCGGCCAGCGGGAGGGCCGGGGCATATGGGTTTGTTGTGTGTTCGTATGAGGACCCTGCACCAGGCTGCCAATGATGCAGTCACCAGTATATTTGATCCAGGGAGGGGTCGTTTCCCCTGAAGTAGGCAAGCCAGGAGTCCCACCCTTTGGGTAGGCCCCTCGTCTAAGTCGACCATCAAGGAGTCTAGCCCATTAAGCCATCTCCCCAGCCACTGAAGTTGAGCTGCCAAATGGTACAGTTCAAAGTTGGGTACCCCAAGCCCCCCCTCTTCCGGAGGCAAGCAGAGTGTTGTCAGGGCTACTCGTTGGTGCCCCATGTCCCATACCAACTCTCGTGAGAGCCCAGCCAAGGTGTGAAACCAGCACACTGGGATGAGCAACGGTAAATTAGCGAAGTAATAAAGATACCTGAGATGCATCATCATTTTGGACAGGGCAATCCCTGCCATAACAGGAAGTTTTAACGATTGCCAAAAGGCTACTGCAGATTTCAATGCCCGCTATTCTCCCCCAAGTTACCCTTGCAAAGGTCGTTCAAGGCATGATACATTTGAATTCACAGATACTTAAAGGTGCAGGGGGCCCACTGGGCATTGCCTGGGAATCAGAGAGGGTTGGTATCCCTGCTATCATCGGGAAACACAAATTTTACGTTAATTAAGGTGCAGGTCTGAGAGGTTGCCAAAGTCCTCCAGCATTTGTAGCACCCGTGACAGCACCGCATTCCTATCTCGCAAATAAATGAGGAGGTCGTCAGCATATAGTAAGATAGTAAGATAATGTGCGGTGATCCCCACCTGATCACACCCCACTCTCTGGCCACAGCACGGAAGCTCTCCGCTAGCGGTTGAATCACAATGGCGAACAATAAGGGCGAGAGGGCGCAGCCCTGCCTGATTCCCCTGCAAATGTCATTACTACTCAAGATTGTGGGCCTGATTATGACCCTGGCGGACGGCGGAGGCCGTCCGCCAAGGTACCGCCGCTGAATGACCGCACCGCGGTCAAAAGACTGCGGCGGCCATTTAGACATTTCCTCTGGGCCGGCGGGCGCTCTCCAAAAGAGCGCCCGCCGGCCCAGAGGAAATGCCCCTGCAACGAGGACGCCGGCTCAGAATTGAGCCGGCGGAGTTGCAGGGGTGCGACGGGTGCAGTTGCACCCGTCGCGTATTTCAGTGTCTGCTTAGCAGACACTGAAATACTTTGCGGGGCCCCCAGGGGCCCCGCGGCACCCCCTACCGCCATCCTGTTCCTGGCGGGCGAACCGCCAGGAACAGGATGGCGGTAGGGGGTGTCAGAATCCCCCATGGCGGCGCAGCAAGCTGCGCCGCCATGGGGGATTCTAAGGGCAGCGGTAAACCGGCGGGAGACTGCCGGTTTGCCTCTTCTGACCGCGGCCGAACCGCCGCGGTCAGAATGCCCTGCGGGGCACCGCCGGCCTGTCGGCGGTCCTCCCGCCGACCCTGGCCCCGGCGGTCTTGTACCGCCGGGGTCAGAATCACCCCCTGTGTGTCTTCACTCTTGCAGTGGGCTGGATATAAAGCAGACTAACCCATCGTGCCCATCCCTACCCATCCCTACCCCAGCCCCATCCGCATTATCACCGCTTCTAGATAGTCCCATGGGTCATCGTATAGTAGGGATTAGAGTCTCCATAGGTTGTGTGATGTACTACATGCAGGTATAAACCCATTCTGATGTCAGTGTACAACATTGATAATGGGCGGTAATCAGCCACCATCATGACAGTCAATTTACCATTGGGGAGCGGTATCACCAAGACCTACCTAGTGGATGGAGGCAGTTTGCCCGCCTCATAGGCCTCTGTATACATCTCTACTAGGCGGGGCACCAGAGTTCCGACAAATTTCTGATAGAATTGTGGCAGGATGCCATCTGTTCCCGGGGTTTTCCCCATCGCCAGAGCTTTGATGGCAGTTGCCACCTCTAGGGCGCACATCTGTGCCACCAATTCCATGCCAACTTGCTCCGCGAATGTCACCAACCATAGACCCACCTGGTAGGTTTGGAGAGAGTCCAAGTCAGCCCACCTTGGTGCACTAAACAAATATGTGTAATAGGCTCTCAACTTATCATTGATGTCCGTCAGGGAATATAGCTGAGTCCCGGGTCTAGATGTCAAGAGGGTAATTGATGTGCACCTGCTCTCCGGGCTGATCAGCCAGGCTAATAATCTCCCTGCCCTTCCCTCTTCTTCATGTATCCTGCCCAAATATGCCTTGTAGTTGTGGATTCTAAGGTGCTCTAAGGTTTCGTTGTGGGCTTTGTGCGCTTCTGCTAACTGTTGAGCACCCCCTGGGGCCTTTCTCACCCTTGACTCCCTCTTGCACAACTCTGTCTCTAGGCAGGTTAGTTCCAGTTCTAGATCCTTCTTTATCTCCACTGTTTGTCCAAGGCAGTGCCCCCTTATAACTACTTTCAGGCTTCCCATTACGTCGATAAGGGATTTCATCCAGTGTTTCAGGAAGGCTACCATATCAGCACCCTTGGACCCCTGCAGGAGCTCTATAATTAGTACATTGTTGCGATGACTGTGGCCCTCTGCATCCTTCGCCTGATATTCTAGTCTCTGCACTTTGTCGGTGAGATGGGTTATCTGTGTCTCATGTGACGGCTGCTGGGTGCCAAGTCTTGTCAATTCTTCCTCAGTGGTGTTTACTCTGTCATAGAGCTTCTGGTGGTCTGCCTGTAGGTGGCTCAGCTCCATCAACACCTTCATAATCTCTTGCCTAAGGGTATTTTTTGACTCCTCAATCGCTTCCAGTGTCTTTTGTAGGGTGGCTTGCATTAAGGGAGGTTTCATAGGCTGATGTAGGATCGGCTCCCCTGCACCCTGTTCGCTGTCAGGGCTAAGTGGTCTCTGCAGTTGCAATTTAAGGCCTTGTTTTCCCATTGGCGGGGGCTCTGTGGTTGTTGCCGTACTCGTTTGGCAGGCCACGGTGGGAGGCGATTGGAGAGGGGACCTCTTGTCATGTTAGTCTCCCCCCCTCAGCCGGCAGGCTCCCCAGTGTTTCGCTGGTCCCAACGGCCTATTTCGCTACAGGCGTCCTCTGCTGGTGGTTCTCTGCGCTCCCCAAGGTGTAAATGAGCACAGCTAGTGTGTTCCAGGCGCGGCCCTACCTCTCCAGGCCCAGCATATCCCTGGGGGCTGCCTCACTCATCTCCCATCAGCAGGTTCACAGACCCCCACTGCCTCCACATGTGATCGCAGGGTTTCCAGGTTCCCCCCCGTCTCCTTCACATGCCCCTCAGCCAGGCAATACTCGATAGTCCTCCCCGTTGGCCAGGCTCTTCAGGGGCTCAGGCCACTCCACTCCCATGTCTGTCCACGCTGCTTTTGCTGGCCCCCTCTCTCTGTCCGGCCCCAGGAGCCAGCCCCAGCAGGAACTCATCCAATCTGCTGTGGGGCAGCATTGGGTCTTCCAGAAGCTTTTTTCACCCAGGTTATCACTGTCTCAGGCCCTTCTGGGGTCGCATTCTCTGGGGCCCGACCAGTACTCCCCCTCTCACCTGGTCATATAGGGGCCATCCGGGCCCTGGCATGCATAACTCCTGAGCCTCCCAGCCCCTCGGTACAAGGGGGGCAGAGCGCAGGACTATGCCCCTCCCCCCTCCTCACCTCCTTGGCTGTGCCACCCGGTGCCATCCGGAGTCAGGTCTCCCCCGCACAGCCACTGCTGGCAGGGGGGGCCCAAGCATCGTGGGCTCGCCTTCCTCTTCCTCTGCAGCCTACTCGGCATCCTCACAGCCAAGCGGCCGCCATCTTGCGCTCCTGCCTGCGTGGGCCTTTTCACCTATCTTTTATGGGCAAGCAGTGGCGGTGGCAGGTTGCCGCTTGCTCCTTCCGAGCACTGCGTTGCTCATGCAGCTGGGGGCCACATCTCTCGCCCCCAGCTCCCCCCTGCGGCATCGTTAATGCAGGATCACTGCAGGCCGGAGCTCATTCTCTAAGTGGCCGCCACCTGCAGCGGTTGGCTCCACCCCCCCTGCTGGTCCTACCTTCTCCACGTCTACTGCACAATTCACAGCCAGGCATCTGCTCCAGCTGCAAGCTCAATCTTCGAATCTGACATGGGATGGGACATGCCAGGCATGATGGCACGGCTGGATAAGTTGGAAAGAGACAATGCCCGAAACTGCAAATTACTTAAGTACTGCAAGAGGAAACAGAAAACTTTGTAAACTATTTATGCCATAGCCTCCCAGTTCCTTCCCTCTCCTGTTTACTAATGTTAAATTTTTTAGTGGATTTTAGGTGGGTAGTGTTAGGATAGTACAATTGTGTAGTTTAGGGGCATGTTAGTGTATGTATAGTTGGGGTGGCTTTTAATACATTTTTTATTTTGGGGGGTTGGGTGGAGGGTTATGGTAGGGTTTCTAAATTAATAAAAAAAAAATAAAAAAAAAAAAACATTAAAAAAACATAAATATATATATATATATATATATATATATATTTGTTTAGGAATCGGTTAGGTTAGTACATGTGTAGCCTCAGTTTATGTTGTCCTATTCGCATCTGGTCTCTTAAAGGGGGTTTAGGGACAATGTTTAGAGTGTTGCGTTACATGTGTGAGATAACACATGAGCAGTCCAGCAACCACCCAAACCGGCAAAACCATTCTTCTACAGTCTCTCATCGTCACCCTTCTGGAGCAGTCCAAGGGCGAGTGGAGGATAAAATGTCTGGAAGCCTAATGTAGACCATCGAGCTTGACCGGACCGGCACCACCCAGTTGCAAGCCATCATCTGAGCGAGGGTAGGGCCTCAGACAAATGTCAGATTCTGTCTTCTGCGGTTTGGGGTGTCACTTGGGGGAGCTCCTCAATCATACCGGCGATAGAGTCAAGGTCAGTTGTGTCCTCTGGTTTGTGTACATCAGTGGAATTGTTTCTATTCCTGTCAGAAATGCAAGCCTCTGTCAGAGATGCTGTAGTCTGGATTGTGGCCTGTTGTTCCTGAGTTACTTGTAGTTGCGTTGGCGGCACCAGGCGGTCTGTGACAGTTTGATCCTTAGAGCGGCGCCTCTTCCTACGACGTCCAGGTGCACTGGGTACATTCCCAGCACAGTCATCTTTGCCACCTTAGTAAGGTTCAAGTCAGGCCCATGCTTTACCGGGGTCTCGCAAAAGTGCATTGTGCCTCCCCACATTATCTTCAGCTTGAAGGGGAAGAGCAGAGCAAAGCTGACCCCTTCATTACGCAATGCTTCCTTCACCGTTAGATATGAAGCCCGCTTCGCCTGTACCACTGCTGTGTAGTCAGGAAACATGCTGACTCCGCTGTTCTCTACTGTAAAAGGGCCCGCCTCTCATGCTCTCTGTAACAAGATGTCTCAATCCCTGTAATGTAGCAGCTTAGCCACTACCTGTCAAGGAGGCCAGCCCGGCACTGGGGGTTTAGGCGGCACCCTGTGCTCTTTTTCCAGTGCAAAAAATGTAGTGAACTGCTGCTCGTCGATGAGGGATTTCATCCAGTGTTTCAGGAAGGCTACCATATCAGCACCCTTGGACCCCTGCAGGAGCTCTATAATTAGTACATTGTTGCGATGACTGTGGCCCTCTGCATTCTTCGCCTGATATTCTATTCTCTGCACTTTGTCGGTGAGATGGGTTATGTGTGTCTCATGTGACGGCTGCTGGGTGCCAAGTCTTGTCAATTCTTCCTCAGTGGTGTTTACTCTGTCATAGAGCTTCTGGTGGTCTGCCTTTAGGTGGCTAAGCTCCTTCCACACCTTCCCGATCTCTTGCCTAAGGGTATTTTTAGATTCCTCAATCGCTTCCAGTATCTTTTGTAGGGTGGCTTGCATTAAGGGAGGTTTCATAGGCTGATGTAGGATCGGCTCCCCTACACCCTGTTCGCTGTCAGGGCTAAGTGGTCTCTGCACTTGCGATTTAAGGCCTTGTTTTCCCATTGGGGGGGCTCTGTGGTTGTTGCCGTACTCGTTTGGCAGGCCACGATGGGAGGCGATTGGAGAGGGGACCTCTTGTCACCAATGTTAGTCTCCCCCCCCCCCCAGCCGGCAGGCTCCCCAGTGTTTCGCTGGTCCCAACGGCCTATTTCGCTACAGGCGTCCTCTGCTGGTGGTTCTCTGCGCTCCCCAAGGTGTAAATGAGCACAGCTAGTGTGCTCCAGGCGCAGCCCTACCTCTCCAGGCCCAGCATATCCCTGGGGGTTGCCTCACTCATCTCCCATCAGCAGGTTCACAGACCCCCACTGCCTCCACATGTGATCGCAGGGTTTCCAGGTTCCCCCCCTGTCTCCTACACATGCCCCTCGGCCAGGCAATACTCAGTAGTCCTCCCCGTTGGCCAGGCTCTTCAGGGGCTCAGGCCACTCCACTCCCATGTCTGTCCACGCTGCTTTTGCTGGCCCCCTCTCTCTGTCCGGCCCCAGGCGCCAGCCCCAGCAGGAACTCATCCAATCTGCTGTGGGGCAGCAGTGGGTCTTCCAGAAGCTTTTTTCACCCAGGTTATCACCGTCTCAGGCCCTTCTGGGGTCGCATTTTCTGGGGCCCGACCAGTATTCCCCCTCTCAGCTAGTCATATGGGGGCCGTCCGGGCCCTGGCATGCATAACTCCTGAGCCTCCCAGCCCCTCGGTACAAGGGGGGCAGAGCGCAGGACTATGCCCCTCCTCACCTCCTTGGCTGTGCCACCCGGTGCCATCCGGAGTCAGGCCTCCCCCCCACAGCCACTGCTGGCAGGGGGGGCCCAAGCATCGTGGGCTCGCCTACCTCTTCCTCTGCAGCCTACTCAGCATCCTCACAGCCAAGTGGCCGCCATCTTGCGCTCCTGCCTGCGTGGGCCTTTTCACCTATCTTTTATGGGCAAGCAGTGTCGGTGGCAGGTTGCCGCTTGCTCCTTCCGAGCACTGCGTTGCTCATGCAGCTGGGGGCCACATCTCTCGCCCCCGGCTCCCCACTGCGCCATCGTTAAGGCAGGATCACTGCAGGCCGGAGCTCATTCTCTAAGTGGCCACCACCTGCAGCGGTTGGCTCCACCCCCACTGCTGGTCCTACCTTCTCCACTTCTACTGCACAGTCCACAGCCAGGCATCTGCTCCAGCCGCAAGCTCAACCTTCGAATCTGACATGGGATGGGACACGCCAGCCATGATGGCAAGGCTGGATAAGTTGGAAAGAGACAATGCCTGAAACTGCAAATTACTTAAGTACTGCAAGAAGAAACAGAAAACGTTGTAAACTATTTATGCCATAGCCTCCCAGTTCCTTCCCTCTCCTGTTTACTAATGTTACATTTTTTAGTGGATTTTAGGTGGGTAGTGTTAGGATAGTACAATTGTGTAGTTTAGGGGCATGTTAGTGTAAGTATAGTTGGGGTGGCTTTTAATACATTTTTTATTTTGGGGGTTGGGTGGAGGGTTATGGTAGGGTTTCTAAATTAATTTAAAAAATAAATAAATAAATAAACATTTAAAAAATCTAAAAAAACGTATATATATATATATATATATTTATTTAGGAATCGGTTAGGTTAGTACATGTGTAGCCTCAGTTTATGTTGTCCTATTCGCATCTGGTCTCTTAAAGGGGGTTTAGAGACAATGTTTAGAGTGTGGCGTTACATGTGTGAGATAAGTTTAGAATAGGATAGATAGGCATAGGTGTAAGTTAATTATAAGTTAGTTTAGGTTAGTGTAGGGTTGTGTATAGGTTAGGTTTTGATATGATGTTTTTAATATGTTTTAATAAATCCTGTTTGTATTGGACAATTATCTCTCCATGCTGATTGAGTATGTGGGTGTTCTCATGTGTGCCCTGGCCAAGTAGGAGGAATGGCTTAGGGTATACTTTCTGTCTTTATTTCAATGGAAGACCATGCACATCCCCTATGACCAAGAAGCTGTCAGATTGGCTGCTAAATGACATCAGACATTTGTCATCCCCAGTACCAGCCATTCGCTTTGTGTATGCATACGAAATCTTGGACAAGTAAGTATGGAACTTCAACTGTCATTGCTGTGGTCTGGCAGTACTATTGGTGGAAAGTGAGGCACATATGACATCAGTCATTTTAGAGTCTGTATCCTGCCACACTGACAGCTGCCCGTCACTGATGAGATTTGCCTCTTCTGAACCACACATATTAGTTGTACTGGTGCTCTCATCTGGGTAAATTACCATACACTTGGTTCAACCCATACATGCCAAATGTCAACTTCCATGTATGTCTGTTCAATAAATTTATTTAGGACTCTGTGAGTTGGTTGTAGCCCACAACACCATCGCTCACCTTTTTCATGTTAGGACCCTAGTGGTGGCTTTGAGTCTGACAGTAATGCACGCATGTAATTATGTTTTGTTCTCATTAACATAGCTTCAAACAATGCATACATTTAGTTAAGTTGATGGATCACAGTGAACATTGAAATGTTACATGTGAACAAGTTGATTTATTTACAGGTGAAAGTGTATTTTCTAATGCTCTGTTAGTGTCCAGTTCACAGACACCATGAGAGATCCTGAGCAATTTGGTATAAAATCAGAGTCCAGGGGTGCAGAACATATCATGAGACATGGATAGGAGAAGTCTGCATTAGTGAAGAGGTGCCAATAATTAAGATTTGAGACAATAACAGTACATAGCAGACAAGTCAACAGTGGTTGGGGGAAGAGGTACATTGCCAGCTGCCACAACACTGGCATGAACTTAAGCACAGAACTAAGGAGATACTGTCCATGTGGCACAGACTGGTACTACCGGATGGTTTTCCTTGTGAGCATTGTTCCTTCCACATCTTCATCCTCTGATGTGTGTAGTGCCTCCTGTGCCAAGGGTGGTGCTGTTGTTGAGGTTGAAGGGGCCACACACACATCAGGGGATAGAGATGTGGAGTTAAAGGCCCCGCACCTGCAATTTGTGGGAACACGTAAGGAATCACTGCAGCAAGGAAGAATTGCTGATTTCTCAACACCGCAGCAACATCACAGTGGTAGGCAACCATGTTTTCCCTGAGGGAGGCCACTTCCCACAGTATGGACTTTAGGGTATTCCGTATAGCATCTAGCCTGTTGTCTATCTTGCTGCTGCCACTTAGGGAGGGCAAATGTTGAAGCCTCTCTCTCATTACAGGAGGTATGTCGGCCAGGGACTGCTGAAGTCCACATAGCGGGGAGTGGGTGCCTATGATGGCAGCTGAGTTGTCCTTATTTGGACTGAGGCACCTCTGCACTCCCTCTAGGTCACCTGGCATGGTCTCCATCCCCACCCTCATCTGCTTGAACAGCTCCCGCTGGACTTCTACCACTGTCCTCTGAAAGGTGATGTCTGGGTCCTCAAGGTCCAGGGCTGTGTCAGGACTGGCTGATGCTGTGTATTGGTAACTGGATGGCTCATGTGGAGACCCCACAAAGCTGTGTCTCCTCCCTGCATCTGGAGGTAGTGTTTGGAGTGAACCTAGGACATCCTGGATAGTCTCTTCATTGATGGTCGGCAGCTGGGCATCCATGTCATCTGTGAAATCCACGACAGGCACACCAGCAGGAGGTAAGGCATCATCATCTGCAATGAGATAGGGATATGTCAATCTTTGACTCTAGTGGCTGTTGATATGGCACATCCTTTATTTGCTACTGGAGGCTCAGTTACATGTTACAGACCCCAGATTGTAGTTGTATCTTATGTGTAGCATTGTGCATTGCACATGGGGCAACCTTACAAGTTATTTTGCGCTTTGATCCCACACCACCTACTTCCTTGCAGGCTCCTTGCCCCTGCCACTGACACCATGATGGCACATAATTTGCCTTCCTATTCACCATGGTGGACATAGCCATTGTAGTGTAATGTGTGCTGTCATTCTTTTGGTGCTTTAATGCATTGGCACCATGAATGATGGCACTGGTGAAACATAGCACAGGTAGGTCCATTGCGTACAATGCTTGTGTAACATTCTCATCTGCCTCTAGCAGGCTCCAGAAGTGCTAATTGGAAAGGGACAGTGCAACCATTATGGATTGCCTGCCCAATTAGTTTGTCCCTCCCTACATTTGGGACATTTCCTTGCATACTGCATAGCTACCACAGGCATATGCTGGTGTAAGAATGTAGAATGTGGATCAATGCATGCATTTTGAGACTTTGTTGATGTGGCACAAGGGGAATATGCAGCTTTGATCCACATGACCAACTATTTGTATGATGGTATAGTTGCATTACAGACTAGTGACATAGTGCAACTTTGATGACACTTTTGCCAGTTCTTACACATGTTGAGTGTCCCATTAAGCAGTATACATACCATTCACACAACACACTCAATCCTGTTAGCTGGTGAGATTGAAGCTACTTGGTAGGCTGCACAAATGATGGTCACAGACATGCCCCATGTGTTGTGTGTGTTCACTTAAGTGGCCATTCCCAAATACCGCATGGGGGAGTGTGAGAGTTGTTGTTGTTCCATCCTGTGCAGTTTGCATTCTACAGGTTGCACACTTAGGGTCTGATTTTTTCTCAAGTAGCAAAGCTCAGTGCAGCAGCAATATGTGCTGCACAGCGCTGCACAGCGCTGCACCAGTTTTGAAACGTAGGGATGCACCATGTTTACTGGAATACGGCATACCCCTGCGATTCCTCCTGTGCCTGCGCAGATTTCTTCTCCCTGCACCAATGCACGCATCATTGCCCAATGATGAAGGGGTGCCTGGGTTGAGGGGTTCTATTATTTATATGCAGGGAGGTGTCCCTTCCTGCACATGTACAAGCAATTATGGCAAGGTGGCATTTCAATGTGTGCTGCAGGATGCAGCACACATGAGAAGGGCAATGCCACAAGGTGAAAGGAAAGCATTTTTCCTTTTTGTGTGACTCTGACACCACCCCTGGCGTGGTATTGACTTCTGTCCTAGTCTCTGATGAACATGTTGTGTTGGATCTGGGGCAATGACAATATGCAATGGGTGTTGTTGTGGCACAGCCACAGCCACTCTAATTGCCTGTCCCTTCCAGGCAATGTGCTGCATATTTACATGGTGGTGCAAAGCCATAGTAAGTGGCTTATGTCCACGTTGTGTATATGTCGGTGTGCATTGCGCAACCAGAGCATCAGTATTAGTGTAGTTTTGGTGGGGATGGGGCATTTTGCTTCGGGCATATGTGTCCCGGTGTAACCCTGTGTGTCACATGTGCCTCCTCCTTCTGCTATTTGTGAGATTCCAGATAGTCCCCCCTCCATCTTACCCTGCATTTGTTGTAGTTCTTGGTAGTCTGAGCTGTCCTGTCCTGCGATTCCAGTGATCAGCTCCTCCATGAAGACCACTGTGAGTATCTCCTCCAGTTCATCCAGGTCCTCCTGTAGTGTGGGACTTCCACCACCAGTCTGCAGTGATGCCTTTCAGTCCCTGGCCATTTTCTCCTTAGTTGTGCACTTGCAATCATGTCAGCGCTTCTTGCAATCCATGACAGTCCTCCTCACTTCTGCCAAACTGTTGACTTTGTTTATTATTGCCTGCCCTATGGCCTCTCTCCTACCAATTGGCAATTTGGAGGCGACCAAGAGCTGGTGTTGGTGCTCAGTCACCTCTCTGATCAAGATATCACGCTCCTCCTCATTAAAGCGACACTTTCGCTTCCTCTTCTCCGTGTCATGGGACTTTGCTGAATCCTCCTGGTTGGTATTTGGCTGATTGGGATCTCCCTGGGGTGTTTACTGGCCTGCATTCTCCGTCTTGGCTTCCCAAATGCTTTTTTCTAGCTTGCACGTTTTTTTAACTCTAATGTGGTTAAATATGGCGCTAACCCATTTTGCATCCAAAAACATGCAGCAAAATGGTCTAGCTCCACTTTTGCAGCATTAGCACCATTATTTCTTATGGCATGTAGCAATGGTTAGCGTCATTTTTTGGCGCTAACCATTCCTTAGTGCCATTGTGCGTCATTTTTTAAATATGACGTACTGATGGCGCTAGGGAATAACGGTAGCTTGCATTAAAAAAAATTATGTAAAAGTGCACTAGCACACATTTTCATAAACCCGGGCCTAAAAGTTTCTCTCAGCATTTGTCGTCTGAATGAATCGAAACATAATCCATTGATCAATCTAAGCCTCATAGCTTCTTCATCATTACATTCATTGAACTTACACTGTTTGATGAGCGTATTGAGTCTCTCACAAATTCAATTGTTTTGCCAACTCTTTGACATTCATGCCTGAAAACATATCATTCATAATCAATGTCTGCAGCTGGATTAAATTTGGGATTGAGGAACCAGGAAAGATTAGACCCCCACCCGGGGTCTCCTTCCCAGCGGTGGAGGGACACCCTTGTCCTCAGGGTCAGTTTAGCAGAGAGTACACAAATCAAGCGGAGTCACCAACTGGAGGAATATAGAGAAGTTTATTACATGGATTATAGCTCGAGCTAATACAGAGTCCCAGGACAGTCAAGTGACTATCCTACGGAGGCTGCCCCTTCACTCTGGGGCACCCAACCTTATATACACACAAAACTGCTTAGTCAGAGGACAACTCCACCCCTATCGTATTCAAGGTCCTCTGTGGCCTTCAGAATATTTGAGGGATACACGTGTGGTGGGAGAAGGTACAGATGCAGCTGGCAGGAGGTGGCAACGACCTGTACAAACCTGTTTTGGCAGTTACTGATTAAGCATGACAATTCTCGGAACTGTAATTGGAAAAAGTAATATGGCAGCGATAAGCAGGTTGCAGCCCAAGGCTGCGAGCACCAGGTCAATCATCAAAGTTCAGGAGGTTTGTCGAGCATATGGCAACATAATAAATATAAACAGATGCCTAGCAGCTATGGTGTATGATTAACTTTATGTATATTTTCTCAATCCCTCCTTTTGCCATTGTGAGGCAAGTTTGAACGTCATTCAGTGTCTATGTTAATGGACATAAGGTCTTTTATCTCCTGCTCAAGGGACAGCATAACCGTGTGTTGAGGAGGGCGAACAGGCCAGGGTGCAAGTGATGCCATACAGCAACCGCACAAAGCAGGTAGGCACTGTACACAAAGACAACAGGTGAGGAATACAGCAGCAAGCACAAAAAGGAATATTAGTATCTTCCAATCCCATTGGGAAATCAAGCCCCAAAACCAGTCGGTCAAGGACCATGTTCCTTCGTCTTGGTGTATTGTGGAAGCTATCATATGCAACCTTTGAATAGCTTTATACACTGAAGGGGCATTGTCTGGTATATAAATGCAGCAGCTCGATCCGATCAAAGTACACACTCCACCACGGTCTGCCAAGATAATGTCAAGAACCATTCTGTTTTGAAGAGTAACAAGGCGGTCAGCAGCGAGCTCTGCAGTGATGTTACTCAGAGCTCCTGCTGTTTCATTTATTGTTGCTTCCACGATTCGAGATGTCTGATATCCCTACTGTTCATCATAGGGCCCCAAAATGGAAGGACTCCTTTAAAGTAGTCCAATGCTTCTTGTGCTGAGGTATCTTCTGCATATATTACCCCTCTCCGAGTCCTGTGGTGTTGAGGGCCAGCTGTGTAAGTTGGTAGTAGTAACCAAGCAGTGTAACACGTGCCGGTCCAGGTGGGTACCAAGGAGGTGTAGGCATTATTACCACAAACAAAATACAAGTTTCGTGATGGTATCATTGTAGGCCAATTAGTTCCATTCAATATTACTGTAGCATTACAGTTACTGGCACCTACACTTCTATTACCACTTTTCTGAAAACAAAGTGGAGCCTTGACCTGTGTTACAAAAAATCTTCGGCCAATCCGGGGTGTGGTATTAAAGGATTAAAAATATATGTCAGTAGACCTATTTCGTCGGTCAGCATATTCTGACTTTTCTTCCTTTGTTAAATAAACTCTCGTTCCAGTGGGCCAGCATAACCGGTATAGGTGGGTGACCAATAGTCCGGAATTAGTAGCATCCATTGAGGTAGCCCAAATGGCTGATAGTTCATACCAGGCGCTGCAGGAGCCATCAAAAGAAAAAGGGAATGCAATATATGGCAACCTTCTTTGCACGGAACTCGGTAGCAAGCCACATATCCAAAAATGTGTTCTATTTACAGCCAGCTGATGTTGATGTAACGTAGATATGAAGGTATTGTTTTCATATTCCTTACGTCGTCCCTCCTCATGGGGTGATAAGGAAACATGGCTGTGTTCTGGAGGCAGTGGCGTAGTTGGTGAGACCTCTGAATCAGAATCATGTATTACCCACCCAATGCAGGACAGAAGTACCAAAAATAGTATTGTTATGGCGAGACAAGCGATACGTGGGCCTAATAGTCTTTTTAAATTACTTATTTTCTTCTTTTTCCTCTTGTCTTCTTGTATAACATCCATTTCTCTATATTGCTTGTCCCACTAGCAGTTCAGTCCAACCTAGGTGCTGCCCGTGACTGGTGGTTGCTTCACTGTGGGGTGATTCCAGCAGTCCTATTGACACACTCTGGTCCGCCCCGACAGCCAAAATCACGGCCCTGCAGCTATCGTCAGACTTAATACAGGGGACAAGCAATCAGTTCATTGTTCATTTTCGTGGGTGGAAATCGTATCTTGTGGACTGTGGTATGGTCAGGAAACAATTGTTCAGTGTGACCAAAATCTGAGGGAACCTCCTGCAGCCCACTGTCGTTCTGTTTTTTATCACTCCGCATAGTGTTGCTGAAATGGTCCTCAGTCATCGGGTGGTCACCACTTTTTATATTATCAGAGGGTACGAGTAGGGGTACTTTCTTACAGTGGATGCATGTATCCAATTCTTAGCTCCCTCGACTTTAACTGCTGTTCGAGTAGCAAGGAGGACTTGTTGCGGACCTTTCCATCGAGGTTCAAGACTCTTTTTCCGCTGGAAATTCTTTGTAAGGACCCAGTCTCCAGGTAGTATCTTGTGGCCTGGATCAGTGGATACAGATGGGAGTGCTTCACGCACCTGTTGGTGAATAGAACGCAAAGAATTAGTGAGTTCATTTAAATAGTCCATCAAAACAGGATGTTCTAGTTCTGAGTACTTGTGAGGTCGAGGGACCCCCAGACATTTGCTGGCCTACCCATCACTATCTCATGGCATGACAACCCTGATCTAGAGTGAGGCGTCATCCTGACAGACATTAAAGCCAGGGGCAACGCGTCCGGCCACCGTATACCGCGTTCTGCGCTTTTTTTTGACATCTTCAATTTCAGTGTGCCATTATATTTTTCAACTAGTCCTGCTGACTGGGGGTGGTTAGCTGCATGAAACTTCTGGCGGAGGCCCAACCCTTCACACACCCTTTTCATCACCTGCCCTACAAAATGACTCCCATTATCTGACCAGACACACCTTGGGACCCCAAACCGTGGGAAGAACTCCTTCAGAAGTACCTTTGCGGTGGTACCCACTTACTAAACATACAGACCACAACTAGGACATATATCAAGTTGTTACACCTTTCCATCTCAATATAATCCATTTGTAGTACTTCAAAGGGATACGTTGGTGGGGAAAAATGCCCAGCGGGGACTGAGGCACCCTTCCCTATGTTATGTTGTAAACAAATCATGCAGGATTGAACCAGTTGGTCAGCTACTCTTCTGATATTTTTATTAGACCAAAGCAGATCAAGCAAATCACAAATGCTTTTCGCACTAACATGTGCAGGACCATGGGCCATAGTCCCTACTGGCAGCACAAATGCATCGGGTAACATCCATCTTTCCCTCTGTGACAGATCTGTCCAGCACAGCGTATTTTCATCTAACTTGGCCTTCCCTTCTTCCCATTCCTTTCTCTCCTGTTCAGTTGCCTCATCCTGTATCTTCATGACACTCTCTACCGTGTTCCCAAATATTTCATGGGGACGAACCTTCTCTGTACTATCTACCACATACATGTGTCCTGTCTTTGCATACGCTGTATCTTTTGCTGTCTGATCGGCTAGGGCGTTGCCCTGTCCAGTTTCATCTGTAACCTTTTTGTGTGCACTACACTTCATGATAGCCATTGTTTTGGGCAACGCCAGGGCAGAAAGTAAGTTAGTTATAAGGGTCCCATGTTGAATACGTGTGCCATGTGAAGTGAGGAATCCTCGTTCTGCCCACAAGCGACAAAAATTGTGTGCTACGCCAAATGCATACTGACTGTCCGTGTAAACATTCACATTAAGTCCTTTACTTAACTCACAGGCTTGTGTTAGAGCTATTAATTCTGCGGCCTGAGCAGAGTTATGTGGTATTCTAGCTGTTTCAACTACAGTGGTAGCTGTTGTAACTTCATAGGCTGCAGAGGTAGTGCCATCAGGTAGCTTGATGCATGAGCCATCTACGTATAATATGCCATCAGGGTCTTTCAGTGGAGTGTCCTGTAGGTCCACTCTCCCTTGTGGAGAAGTCCGGAGTCCGGAGAATGCAGTCATGTATGTCATCATAAGAATCTTCAGTTTTTTCAGTAATTGGCAATAAAGTGGCAGGATTGAGCGTGTTGCACCTTTTTAATGTTATATGACTAGCTAAAAGTGTCAGTTCATAAGTAGTTAATCGTGCATTAGTAAGATGCTGTGTTTTTGTTTTGTTTAATAGTGTGTCAACAGTGTGTGGGACCAACAGGGTGAGGGGTGAATCCATGACTATCCCGGCCGACTGGCGCACTGCGACCGCTGCAGCGGCTACTGCCCGTAGACAGCTCGGGAGTGCACGGGCCACTGGATCCATTAGGGCCGAAAAATAAGCACAGGGGCATTGTTTGCCGCCATGCTCTTGGGTTAACACTGATAGTGAACATCCATTTCTCTCGCTCACATATAACTGAAAATCTTTGCGATAATCAGGCGTACCCAGTACAGGTGCTGTGCAGAGTGTATTTTTCAATTCATCAAAACCAGACTGAAAATCATCATTCCATTTAATCTTTTCAGGGCAATCTTTGTGGGTGAGATGCAAAAATGGTTTTATTAAAGGAGAATAATTAGGAATCCAATGACGACAGAAGGAGGTAATAGCTATAAAGGCCCTAACGTCTCTCTGTGTCCTTGGAACTGGTATGTCTCGTATAGCTTGTATTCTTTCAGCCATTAACGTACGTCCCTCCTTAGACAGGAGGTGTCCTAGGTATATAACCTCCTGTCTACAATATTGCAATTTGGAGAGGGAGACCTTATGGTGATGGTGTGCTAGATGTTTCAATAAGGCTACAGTATCTGTTTTACAATTTTGTTCTGAAGTGGATGCTATTAAAAGGTCATCCACATATTGAACCAGCGTCGAGGAGCAAGGAAAAACAAGGGCATCTAATTGACCCTTGAGAGCCTGGCTAAAAATGCTAGGCGATTCAGTATAGCCTTGTGGAGCACGACAGAACCGGAAACTGCGACCACCCAGTGAAAACCCAAAGATGTGTCTACTATCTGGATGAATGGGAATGCTAAAGAATGCATTCTTAAGATCGATAACAGAGAACCAAGTAGCGGATGCAGGTATCATTGTTAATAATGTCGTAATGTCAGGAACAACAGGGAACTGGGGTATTACAATCTTATTGACCGCCCGTAAATCAATAACAAATCGGAGTCCTGGAGACGCGGTGCCATCAGATAATTTTTTATGAACAGGAAGGACAGGACTGTAACAATCATTACCACACGTTTCTTCAATGACACCCAAATCAATCAACTGGGTCACAATATTTTTGAGTTGTTGTTCAATGTGTTGGGATAATTTGTATTGGGGAAGTCAAGGCAATTTGGCATTGGCTTTCAAGCGTATGACATACGGTGGTATGTCAGACATCCAACATCGTCCTTATGTGTGGCCCATAAAATGTCTGGCAAATCTCAAAGTTCGGGTGGAAGTGGTTTTGACAAAAATTGTGACGGGGAAATATTTGGACCTAGAGTGACATGAACTCCATCCGGAGAGCAATAAATGGTGGCGTACAATTTCTTTAATAAGTCCAAACCCAATAAATTCTCACTACAGGCCGAAGTAAGAATGAGAGGGGAGCTAATAGTGTAAGGACCTATAGCAACATGCAGCGGCTGGGAGACAGGGTTAGCCACCGGAACACCAGAAAAACCCATAGAGATGTTAATATTGCCAGACAGAGGGACCCCTTGGACCTCTTCCTGTTTAATAGAACTTTTGGTGGCCCCAGTATCTACCAAAAAATCATGTGGAGTACCGTCTAATTGTACCTCAACGTGAGGTCCATTCTGCCTAACAGGAATAGAAACTGGTCCCACCCCCCTCTGTCGAAGGCTGTCCTAGTCAAAGGAGGATCCCTGACCTTCATACGCATCATAGTCGTCATTAAAATATTGACGCTGGGATGAAGCATCAAAATAATTCGGGCGGGGGGTACTGTGGGACCGTGAAGGGGCCTGCTGGCGGGGTCTGTCTGCAGGACCAGACCGACCGCGTGGTCTGTAGTCCTGTTGCGGTGGCGGCATGGGGCGGCCTGTGGAGTTGTCCTTATTGGGGCAGTCATTCTTCCAGTGGCCCTCCTGCTTGCAATAGGCGCACTGATTGTAGGAGAGGGAAGAACGGGGAGGGCGTTGGGACTGCCTTCTGTCATTGGGAGGTCCTTGTGACCTTGATCTGGACTGCTGTTGACGGGGCTGAGGGAAGGCCTGCTGAAATAACACCTTTGTTTTCAACTCCTTTGTTTTTTTCTCGTTCTTTTCTTGTTCTTCTATCTCCCTGTTCTCATAATATTGGGCCATTGTCAGTATTCCAGTGGCAGTAGAGACTGGCCACATACTTTCACACAATTTCAATTTTCCCTTTATGTCTGGTAATAAATTGCCACGAATTTGTCAACAAAGAGTCTTATCCCCCATTCAGTGGTCATGTCTTGGCCGCTGTAATCAGAAAAGACACCCTCAAACCTTGTATAAAAGTCTGAAACACCCTCGTCCTTTTTCTGTTTACAGGCGGCCAATTTATCCCAATTTATCCTGTGTGGTGCAAGTGTGGTCTTCATTAAATCCAAAATACGCAGTGGGAGAGCCAATATAAGTGGGTCTGGTTTTGCTCCCCCAACCCTGTCTCTTTCTGCTGCTTACAATTGGTCCCACGTGCCCCCTAGTTCAGCATGGTCGTGCCTCCGTATTTTTGACCATACTTCCTGCGGGACTACTGCTGCCATTAACATGTCAATATCGGACAACGTCATAGCACATGATTCAAGAGTTTGTTGCAATTCTTTATAATATCCTGCAGGGTTCTTACTGGGGTCAGGTAAGGCAGCTTTTAGGGTAAATGTTTCAGATCTTTTCCATGGGGTGTGTACCCACATTTGTTGAAAATGCCCTGCGATAATAACTTGGCCAGCTTCACCCGTCACCGGTTCTCGCCAAACCGGCGGAACCTCTCTCATGGGAAACATGGATGCCCTTATAGAAGGGCTACATGTCCACAGGCGGTCCCTATATACAAGAAGAGTAACAACATAATCATGTAGACCAGAACCAAATGGCAGCCCAGTAGAGGCGTGTTTTCGGAGGTCCACCAGTCCCGGGGGAGCTGAGGAACCATAATCCTCATATTCTTGTATTATAATGTTGCACATAAGGGTGGCGGCATGTAACTGAACTAAACTATCCCATTGTTTCGTAGTGTGGACAATGTCCCTGACCCCATAGTCATTCCAATTAGTCATCCACCTCCGTGTCATTTCTTCAATGACATCTTCCTCTTGTGAATTAGAGAACAAGTGTCCGCGCAGGGTGCGCTTTCGCGGGGTCATGGTGCAGGGGGTATGTGTGGTGTCTAAACAGGAGTCAGGGGAGGGCCAAACGGGGGCCAGTCGAGGGGTGGGTACAGTCGGGCAGGGTGTATCCTCTATAGGTCTAGTGACAGGAGGGGTGGTGGTGGGTGGCGGAGCACTCGCCTGAGATCCAACCGGGGATGGCACAATAGGGTCACCTGGTGCAGGTTGAGGATGTAGTGTAGGATATATTGGTGGAGTATATAACAGGGGTTTATCTAACATATCGTTTAAAAGGGGGTCTTCCTCTTTTGGCTTATCCACTACTGTCCTGGAACGGTAACACTTATCAGTTTGTAAGTGAAGCCTTCGGTCATGTTCTAAAATTTTCTGTTGATGTTCAGCTACGTCAGAGTCATATACCCTTTCAGTCACCGTCCTGGTCTTATGTCTCTGTAATTCTTTCTCTGCCTTCCTACGTCTTTGGTCTGCTTCTTTCTGCCAAGTCCGTAGTGAATCAAACATCCCTGGTCTACTTTTTGTCACAAACAAACGTTCCTGTAAATAGTCTAATTTATCTTTATCAAATGTCCCGTGAATAGGCCATTGTAAATCAGAACTACCTTTGGTTCTTTTTCTCCATATATCAGACCAAATAATCGGACCTATGCCATATTTAACATATATATCATAATTCGGAGTCCCGGCCGGAGGAGCGGGGCATGTTTCCTCCAGGCGGGAGTGCCTACTGCAAAGACAACAACACAATTTCCTGAAACAACTGAACGCTGGCATTCTTCCAGTATATTTAAAAAAAAAAAATCCTTACATCAGTGGTTTGAATACACCAAATAATTGGCAAATATGCCTTTTGCTTCCTATATATTTAAATGACAACTAGGGTCAGTCTTACCACTGATGTCGATCTTTGCAAAGAGTGATAGAAACCGTACAATACTCACAGACCTATTTTTAGACAGGAATCTTTCAACTCCCGTCCTTACCTGACACTTCTGTTATAGTCCAACAGTTGGGAACTCCAGTAGTTCACGGAAAACAGAGATCTGAATTCAGACAGCGCCAGGAGAAGTCGAGCCGGCTGGAAGACACACAGTGGAGATCCGCAGGTCCACGACAGAGAACGAAGCTCAGAATCTGGTGTGGGGCGCCTCCCTTGGAAATCCAATCGTGAGTCCTCCGTCAGCTGGTCGGTCCCCTGGATGCCTGACTCGGGTCCCTGTTCGGGCACCAACTGAGGAACCAGGAAAGATTAGACCCCCACCCGGGGTCTTCTTCCCAGCGGTGGAGGGACACCCTTGTCCTCAGGGTCAGTTTAGCAGAGAGTACACAAATTAAGCGGAGTCACCAACTGGAGGAATAAAGAGAAGTTTATTACATGGATTATAGCTCGAGCTAATACAGAGTCCCAGGACAGTCAAGTGACTATCCTACGGAGGCTGCCCCTTCACTCTGTGGCACCCAACCTTATATACACACAAAACAGCTTAGTCAGAGGACAACTCCACCCCTATCGTATTCAAGGTCCTCTGCGGCCTTCAGAATATTTCAGGGATACACGTGTGGTGGGAGAAGGTACAGATGCAGCTGGCAGGAGGTGGCAACGACCTGTACAAACCTGTTCTGGCAGTTACTGATTAAGCATGACAATTCTCAGAACTGTAATTGGAAAAAGTTATATGGCAGCGATAAGCAGGTTGCAGCCCAAGGCTGCGAGCACAAGGTCAATCATCAAAGTTCAGGAGGTTTGTCGAGCACATGGCAACATAATAAAGATAAACAGATGCCTAGCAGCTATGGTGTATGATTAACTTTATGTACATTTTCTCATGATTCAACACATTCTTAATCTGACTCCATGTGACTTCTTCGTCAGTTCTTGGCATTGTTTTTATGACTTCTTTCACACCGTCATCAACAATATTTTTGAGATATTTTATAATCTTCCTGTTATCAGTCTCTTCATATGCATCTCTAAAATATTCAAATGTCTCTATACATGCAGTTCTTCTACCACTAATATTTTGCTTTTTGGCAGTGTCAAATGGTGGTGGTGGTTTGGGGAAGGTGGCAGCATTGCAAGTGGAGCTCTGTCAAACGCTGTCGACTGTCCCTGGAAATCTGCATCATCACTGAGGCCTGACAATCTTTCAGCCTCTGGGTCATCCAGGACAACCCATTAAGTTTTGACCTTCTTCTTGGTCTCCATTGAAGCCCCTTCACTCATAGAGAACTTTATAGTTGTTCAGAGCTGCCATCCTGCAGCTTTGATGGTATGCCACTTGAGGTATTGTACAGGTCAATAAACACAACCGCAGTGCTTCCCCTTGCGTCTCCCTGAAAGTCGTAATGCTCCATTTATCAAGACTCAGGAAAGAGTAATTACAGCATCTTTCTTTTTTACAAGTTTTGTCAGACTTAATTTTATGGCATCTGATATCTGTCTTTAACAGCTCTTTTTTAACCTTATTGAATCTGCTTTAGGTGTTAACACTCCATATATTGAATGACTTGATTTTACATACCAGTGCAATACCTTTTTGTAGGATCTTGGTCATAGTTTATTGACCAAATATGCGTAGACTTTTCTGTGAAGCTCTCTTTCCATTCATATGCTTCACACTGGCTAGAGTTGTGCTTTGACTCCACTTACGCTGACCGTCGACTCAGCACTTCGATGAAGGCACATGTGGCATGCATGAGCAGTTTGCTTGAACCAAGGCAAACTCTTCAGGAGAACCCTTTCTTCCTCGGGCTACTTATCCCCTATCTCATTGACAGTTGTAGCATCTTCCACAGCCTGACACCTGTTGAATTACTAGGGCACAACCGGAGCTGTAAATTACACATCTTTATTCCTCTGCATGTACCTGTGAACTCCAGCATTCTAAACCAAGCTTTTATACATTCTATACTGGCAACTACATCACACTGATGCGGAGTCCTCAGGTAGCCAGAATGGTTCCATTCTAAGTCATGCAAGACACTATAGGCTCTTTAATAATCAAAGTGGAAAAGGCATACATTGCTCTTTCTTGCATTAATGACTTACATGATTTTGTATTGCCAATTTGGATGAGAAAAGCATTAATGCAGACAGTAGCTGTCTTAGAAAAAACGATTTTTGTGAACTAGATACGCTCTCCATCATGGTCAATAGCTAAAATGTCATTTAAAAGAAAAATGGAAACAAACTACAACAAAAAAGAACTGCAACTAACTAAAAATAAGAACCAGAAAACCAAAGAAACGGAAATGACAGGACATCAGTTTCAACATCATCTCATAAGCCAATGACACCCAGCTGATCCTCTCCCTCACAAAGGACTCCACCAAGCCCAACCTCCATGAAGGAATGAAGGCCATCGCCGAATGGATGAAGAGCAGCTGTCTCAAACTCAATTCCCACAAGATGGAAGTCCTCATCATCAGCTCGACCCCCTCCTCATGGGATGACTTCTTGTGTCCTCCCACTCTCGGAGCCGCTCCGACGCCCACCGACCGAGCAGGCAACCTAGGATTCATCTTGGACTCCTCATTATCCATGACCCAGCAAGTCAACGTCATCGCCTCCTCCTGCTTCAACACCCTCTGCATGCTCTGAAAGATCTACAAATGGATACCCACCAAAACCAGAAGAACAGTCACCCAAGCCCTTGTAAGCAGCAAACTGGACTACGGCAAAGCCCTCTATGCAGGAACCACAGCCAAACTCCAGAAGAGGCTGCAACACATCCAGAACGCCTCCGCACACCTCATCCTGGATATCCCCTGCCACTGCCACATCACAGACCACCTGAGAAACCTGCACTGGCTCCCAGTCAACAAGAGAATCACCTTCAAACTCCTCACCCACGCTCCCAAAGCACTGCACAACACCGGAACAGAATACCTCAACAGATGACTCTCCGCAACAGATGACTCTCCGTCTACACGCCGACCCTGGTATCTCTGCTCCACCAACGTCGCCTTCGCAACCGTCCCGTGCATCTGCAGAACTACAACCGGCGGTAGATTATTATCGAACCTCGCCGCCAAAATGTGGAACACTCTTCCCACCAACTGCGCCAGACCAAAGACCTCCTTACCTTCAGGAAACTTCTCAAGACCTGGCTGTTCGAGCAGTAGCAGCACCCACCCCCCTTGTGCCCACCCTCCTCGGCACTTTGGGACCCTCACTGTTAATCTTTTGAAGTAAAATAGTAAAAGAAATCACAGAAAATAACTAGTCATAATTAATAGCACTAACTATTACTTGCACCTCGGCCATGAACTGCTTATGACCTCATATATAACATCACTCATGACATGTTCTATGACATCATTTAAGACATCACTGATGACATCTAAAATGACACTATGTAAAACATCACTGATGGCATCACTGAAGACATCTCAAATGACATAATTGATGACATCACTGATGACATAATCCTAATCATCCATGTGTGCTTGTTTGTTTCACAGTTACTTTCTGGCAGATAACTACAATAGTAGTTTTGTACCTAATTTTGTGTAGCCTAGGTCTAGCTAGTCGCTGTAAGTGTGCACAAAGAGCAGCTACACCAAATGCACCATAGATGTGTAGAGGTATTGAGCATGTTAGAAGTCTTTACATTGAAAAGTAACTTTGTGTGCCAGAAACAGTTGAGTTGTGTTCATTATGGTCTATGCAATGTTTTGGTTCTACAGGCAATGTTTCCGACAGAAAAAGCATTCTATGTACAAAATACTAACATTTGTTAGAATCCTTGAGGTATTAGAGAGAATAATGCCAGTATAATAATTTTTACCTAACATAGAAGAGTGTGTGCACCGGATAGTAATCTATGTACATTTGCTTGCTGTTCTTCAGAAGATGGCCTTTCTGTTAAGTATACAGTATACAGTATGAAGGGTGCAAGTAGTCTGATCTTTAGCATCTTCAGATCTTGTTTTCTAACAAGTAGTGTCTTTTCTGACAACTGGCATACAATTTATGCTGTTCTCAGTAGATTATTTTGAATACTCTGTAGTATATTTTCCATGAGAATTACACTGCTTGGAAACAGTGTGGTATAGAATCAATCTGTTTAAACAGTAACGCTGTCTAAAGTACTCAGTTCTCCAATGATATAAGCTTTATTTCTAAATGTAGGTTTGGTATGTGTCTGAGGTTTGAAACAGATAAAACCTGCCCTGGTAGTGCATTTATTTTGGAATTGGCCTTCACTATGTTAGCTTTTTTTTAACAGTCCAGTTGTATAGTTTTTGACCTGGCCCTTTTACAGGGTCATTCCCCAGACTTTTTGCCTTTTGCCTCCTTATTTTTCTGACCATTCTTGGCTGACGTTTTGACTCTGAGCACTTTTTAACTGCTAACCAGTGCTAAAGTGCATGCGCTCTCCCTTACAAAATTGGTATGACTGGCTTATACCTAATTGGCATATTTAATTTACCTATAAGCCCCTTGTAAAGTGGTATCCCTATACCCAGGGCCTGTAAAGTAATTGCTACTACTGGGCCTGCAGTGCTGCTTGCGCCACCCACTGAAGGAGCCTGTCAAACCTATCTAAGGCCTGCTAGCGCAGGGCCTGTGTGAGCAGTTTTCTGCCACAGGGACCTTGCATCTGAATTTAATTGCCAGGCCCAGAACTCCACTTTTACTACATGTAAGTCACCCCTAAGGTACGCCCTAGCTAGCCCTATGGGCAAGGTGCCATGTATGTAGAAGGCAGGACAGGTGCCAGGTTGCTTGGCCTGTCCTGGTAGTGACGAACAGCCTAACTTGGTGTCTCACTTCTGTGAGTGCTGCTTTCTCATAGGATTGCATTAGAAATGCCCTGCCTTATGTGTAAGGGTATTGTCTGATTTATGAGGGGTAGCTTAGGCATGTTTGGTATGGTTGTGATAGTGATGGGAAATGCTGCTTACTGGTGTAGGTGTATTTTTTATTACTATCACAGAAATGCCACTTCTAGAAAGTGTGCATTCATCTGTGCTTATGACTCTGGTGTTTTTCAGCTTGCCTCCAATCCAAGTCTGGGCAGACTGACAGTTGGGGCTTGGTGCATACCTTTCAGACAGCATGAACACAGGGAGGGTGGAGGTGTCACAGAGGTGCATCCGCATATTGTAAAGCTTTCCTGGGCTGAGAGAAGGAGAGGCGGGGCACACCTGCATTTGTAAAGGGTGTGTCCTGGCATCGCACAATAGGGTAATTTACCCCCCACTGATGTTTGGAGCCTGTGCTGGAGGAGAGAAAGTGCACTCCCAGAACCAGTTGTAACTGGTTGGAACCCCCTCTCCTCCCCATTGCAAAACACTGTAAACTTAGTATAAGTACAGGGAAATTTTCTCCACAATTTAGACATTCTTTGGATATTCTTGGGACTCCAGAAACCTTACCTGGAGCTGGACGCAGGATGCTGTTGAGAGGACTCACCACTTGTGTGCTGGCCTGTAGCTGGGTTCGCCAGTTCTGTTCCCTTTCTTCTTTGTTTTTGTCTCCAGAGGCAGGGTGCTGTGGCCCCTGACCTCTGTAAACTTATTCTTGCACAAGGAGGGCTGTTTTGACGATGAAGTGCTCGGAGAGTGCTCCTGAGTTCCCTGCACACTTTTTTAGCGCTTTTTCTGGCCCAAAATCACCACTGCAGCCCGGGATCACTGACATGCCCCTTGCGCTGTTTTGAGAGCTCTTTTGTGCAGCCCGGGCATATCGCTTTGAAGAGCGCTGTCTGTGGAGCTTTGGGAGCACTCCTAAGTGCTCTCCTAAATGACCTCACCGCTGGGACCCGGGCTCCTCGATCACTGCCGTAACCCGGCTTTTGGTATGTTTTCCAGTGCACTGGGGTCGCCTTGTCCTCGGCGCCCCTGGGGCACATTAAAGCAAAGGAATAGGAGCAAGCGTGCCCCTATCGTGCCCCTGGGGCGAGCTTGCTCTTTGGAGTGCCTGCTTGGTGTCTGCACGTGGCAGTGTGCCGGACTGGCTCACTGCTCATCTGCCGAAGACAGGTAAGGGGACGGAAGCCTCCTCAGAGGCTCCCGCCACCCAACCAGGCCCTCTGTATCTTTTGGGGCCCTGTTGGCCCCCCTCTTGAGGAAGGGACGGTTGAGGCCTAGGGGGAGGCCCCCCAGAGCACTCAGCGCCCGGAAGGGCCAACACCCGAGCAGAAGAGCTGGCTGCCCCTCTCCCCTAAAGGCCCACATGTGCCCCCCGTGGAGCGCATAGGAACACCGGGGGCCCCCACCACAACCTTCCAGGCACTAGGAGTACCTTATCCTACAAAATAATGTACTTTTGGGGACACTGGGAGGGTGGGTTGTTCCAGGGTTATCTACTTAGAGATATGTATTTCATTTATGTCTTGCCATATGTACTATAATGTTCCTTTTATGGACATATGTGATATTTTTATGACAAGTGCATACATTATTTACTGTGATTCCTGACTACTGCTTATGTTGCAGAATCCTGAGTACTTACGTGGTCTAATGTGACAACTGCTTATTCTTGCAGAGTATTAGTAACTTGTGTAACGTTCTGACAACTGCTAAGGTGGCAGGGTATTACTGACGTGTAATGTTGGTCTAATTATGCTTTGTGGAATACAGTTTATTTTTACATAGCTCAGTGTTGTGTTTACTTTGTGGTGTACATTTTGCGTCACATGTGTTGTGTGTGCTTTGCAAACGCTTTATACATTGCCTCCGGGTTAGGCCTGACTGGTCGTGCCAAACTACCAAGGGAGTGAGCAGGGGTTATCTTGGACGTGTAACTCCCTTGCCCTGACTAGAGTAGGTGGGTTCTGCCTGGCACAGGTGCATACCCTAGCCAACCAGAAACCCCATTTCTAACATATAGATATTGAACAACTTGAGCAATTAGGGGTTCCCATATATCTGTGGTTGACTGATAATATGAACTATACCTCATGTAAAGTGTATGGTATAGAGTCAATGTTGCACATAATGCTTGCTTTCAACACCTAAGGGAGTTGTTTCTGTGTTTGTAGAAATGATGCCTAATCTTGCCCGAGCTATTTTGTACTTACTGTCAGACCTCTAATGCTATAGTAATTTGTACACCTCTATGCAGGAAAATAAAGTATGGATGATGTAATCAGTGATGTTATCAATGATATCATTTGAAATGTGACCAGTGAAGTCACGTTGTGGGTACACCAGCACATCCAAGTCCTCGATTACAAAAAGATGCAGTTGCTTCCAACATTCAGACTTATATGGGTATTGTTGGACTTTTTTCCTTATGCAGGGTCATCCCCAAACTTTTTGCCTCCTGCCTCCTATTTTTTCTGACCTGTTTTTGTTGGCTTTAGAACTCTGAGCACTTTACCACTGCTAACCAGTGCTAAAGTGCATATGTTCTCTGTGTAAATTGTAATGTTGAATGGTTTATCCATGATTGGCATATTTGATTTACTGGTAAGTCCCTAGTACAGTGCACTAGAGGTGTCCAGGGCCTGTAAATCAAATGCTACTAGAGGGCCTGCAGCACTGGTTGTGCCACCCACATTAGTAGCCCTGTAAACATAGCTCAGACCTGCCACAACAGTGTCAGTGTGTGCAGATTTTAACTGCCAATTCGACTTGGCAAGTGTACCCACTTGCCAGGCCTAAACCTTCCCTTTTCTTGGATGGAAGAATCAAATCAAATCAAATCATTAACATTTATAAAGCGCGCTACTCACCCGTGCGGGTCTCAAGGCGCTAGGGGGGAAAGGGGGGGTTATCGCTGCTCGAACAGCCAAGTCTTTAGGAGTCTCCGGAAAGCGGAGTGGTCCTGGGTGGTCCTGAGGCTGGTGGGGAGGGAGTTCCAGGTCTTGGCCGCCAGGAAGGAGAAAGATCTCCCACCCGCCGTGGAGCGGCGGGTGCGAGGGATGGCAGCAAGTGCGAGGCCAGCGGAGCGGAGGGGGCGGGTGGGGACGTAGAAGCTGAGGCGTCTGTTGAGGTATTCCGGTCCCTTGTTGTGGAGGGCTTTGTGTGCGTGGGTGAGAAGACGGAAGGTGATCCTTTTGCTGACTGGGAGCCAATGCAGGTGTCTCAGGTGTGCGGAGATGTGGCTGTTGCGGGGTACGTCGAGGATGAGGCGGGCCGAGGCGTTTTGGATGCGTTGCAGGCGGTTTTGGAGTTTGGCGGTGGTCCCGGCGTAGAGGGTGTTGCCGTAGTCCAGGCGACTCGTGACAAGGGCGTGGGTCACGGTTTTTCTGGTGTCGGCGGGGATCCAGCGGAAGATCTTGCGGAGCATGCGGAGAGTGAGGAAGCAGGCGGAGGACACGGCGTTGACTTGCTTGGTCATGGTGAGAAGAGGGTCCAAGATGAAGCCGAGGTTGCGGGCGTGGTCTGCGGGGGTCGGTGCGGTGCCGAGGGCCGTGGGCCACCAGGAGTCGTCCCAGGCGGACGGGGTGTTGCCGAGGATGAGGACTTCCGTTTTTTCAGAGTTCAGCTTTAGGCGGCTGAGCCTCATCCAATCTGCGACGTCCTTCATACCCTCTTGTAGGTTGGTCTTGGCGCTGGCGGGGTCCTTGGTGAGGGAGAGTACAAGTTGGGTGTCGTCGGCGTAGGAGGTGATGATGATGTCGTGCTTGCGTACGATGTCGGCGAGGGGGCTCATGTAGACATTGAAGAGTGTCGGGCTGAGCGATGAGCCTTGAGGTACGCCGCAGATGATCTTGGTGGGTTCTGAGCGAAACGGAGGGAGGTAAACTCTTTGGGAGCGGTTAGCGAGGAAGGAGGCGATCCAGTCCAGGGCCTGGCCTTGGATCCCGGTGGAGCGTAGGCGGGTGATTAGGGTGCGGTGACAGACGGTGTCAAAGGCAGCCGAGAGGTCGAGGAGAATGAGGGCGACTGTTTCACCGTTGTCCATCAGGGTTCTGATGTCGTCTGTGACTGAGATGAGGGCGGTTTCCGTGCTGTGGTTGGTTCGGAATCCGGTTTGTGAAGGGTCGAGCAGGTTGTTGTCTTCCAGGAAGGTGGTCAGCTGTTTGTTGACGGTCTTTTCTATTACCTTGGCTGGGAAAGGTAGAAGAGAGATGGGGCGGAAGTTTTTCAGGTCGCTTGGGTCAGCCGTAGGTTTCTTTAGTAGGGCGTTGACTTCAGCGTGCTTCCAGCATTCGGGGAAGGTAGCAGAAGAAAAAGAAGAGTTGATGACGGTCTGGAGGTGCGGGGCGATGATGTTGTCGGCTTTGTTAAAGATGAAGTGCGGGCAGGGGTCCGAAGGGGCGCCGGAGTGGATAGAGTTCATGATGGATTTGGTTTCTTCCGTGTTGATGTGGGTCCAGTTGTTGAGGGTGATGTCCGGGGAAGCGGGTTCAGTGGTGTATGGTTGGGTCTGGTGTCCGAAGCTGTCGTGGAGGTCGCTGATCTTGCGATGGAAGAAAGTGGCGAGGGATTCGCACAAATCCTGTGAGGGCGTGACGGCGTTGGCGCTGGCGCTGGGGTTGGAGAACTCTTTGACGATGCTGAAGAGTTCTCTGCTGTTGTGGCTGTTTTTGTCTAGTCTGTCGGTGAAAAAGTTCCTTTTGGCAGTGGTGGTGTTCGCGTGTAGCGTTCTTGAGGGCGGTCATGTTGTCAGCGGTGTGGTCCTTGCGCCAGGCCTTCTCAAGGGCACGACAAGTTTTCTTTGATTCTTTGAGGGTGTCAGAGAACCAGAGAGGTTTTTTGGTGTTGGTCTGTCGATGCGTGCGTTTGAGGGGAGCAAGGTTGTCAGCGCAGTTGGAGATCCAGTTTGTGAGGTTGAGAGCTGCGTCGTTGGGGTCGGTGGTGAGGGTGGGTTGGTTGGCGGCGAGAGCGGAGAAGAGTTGCTCTTCAGGGATCTTGTTCCACTGTCGATGAGGGATGGGTTGAGTGCGGAGGTGGGAGGTCTCGCGTCGGAATGTGAAGTGGACGCAGCTGTGGTCGGTCCAGTGTAGGGCAGAGGTGTGGCTGAAGAAGACGTGTTTGCTGGCGGAGAAGATAGGGTCGAGCGTGTGTCCGGCGATGTGGGTGGCGGTGTTCACCAGTTGTTTGAGGCCGAGGTTGGCGAGGTTGTCGAGCAGGGTGGTGGTGTTGGGGTCGTTGTTTTGTTCCAGATGGAAGTTGAGGTCGCCTAGGAGGATGTAGTCCGGTGAGGCGAGGGCGTGCGGGGAGATGAAGTCGGCGATGGCGTCGCTGAAAGAGGCGCGAGGTCCGGGAGGACGGTAGACGAGGGATCCTCTGAGGGTGGTCCTTGGGTCGGTGCGAATCTGAAAATGCAGGTGTTCAGCGGCGAGGGGGGGGTCTTCGGTGGAGGTGGTGACGCTGATGGAGTCTTTGAAGATGATGGCGACACCTCCTCCTACTTGGTTGGTGCGGTCTTTTCTGGAGATCTTGTAGCCTTCGGGGATGGCGGGTAGCGATGTCTGGAGCAGAGGAGGCGTTCATCCATGTCTCCATGATGAAGGCGACGTCCGGGGCTGTGGAGTCCAGGAGGTCCCAAAGTTCAACGGCGTGCTTGTGGACGGAACGAGCGTTGATCAGGATGCACTTGAGGTGGTTGATGGCGCGTGGGCTTGTGGTCGTGGTAGTTGCGTGGTGGAAGATGCGTTTGCAGGAGTTGCAGGCGAAGGGTCCATGGGTGTGTTTGGGGTGAGCTAGGAAGCAGGTTTTGGAGCGCCCTGGGTTGAGGGAGTGGAGGGTGGTGGGGTCGTAGCGGATCAGCGGGGCTTGGGGGAGCTGGGGACCAGGGGTCGTGGCGCTGGGCGCGGGCCAGGCGCGGACGGGCGCAGACGGGCTTGCCTCTGGCGCGCCTCCGGCGCGCCAGCGGCGTGCCCGCTGCGCGCGCCCGCTGCGCAGTCGCGCAGCGGCCGCCATAAGAGGTAGGAGGGGGGGGAGGGGTCAGCTGGGGGCGAATGGGAGCTGGGGGGCGGGGGCGTGCAGGAGGTCGCGGCGGGAAAGCGCGAGGGAGGGGGGGGACAGGTAGAGTGAGAGGAGCTGGGGGAGGGGGTTTAGGGTGGAGGAGGGTGAGTGTTAGGAGGTTTGGAGATTAGGGAGAGAGATAGGAGTAGGGTTGTGAAGATAGGGGAGGGGGGGTTGTAGAGGTGGGTGAGGGAGAGAGGTAGAGTGAGAGGATAGGGAGATAGGTAGTAGAGGGGGGTGGCGGGAGGGGGGGAGAGATAGAGAAATAGATAGAGAAAATAGATAGAGAAGTCGATAGATAGGGAAATAGATAGATAGACAGATAGGTAGGTAGGAGGAGGTGGAGAGTGGGGGAGTTAGATAGTGAGATAGGGAGCTAGAGAGATAGGAAGATAGGAGGAGTGAGGGAGGTAGATAGCGAACGGGTTAGCTAGGGGTGAGAGAGGGGGAGGCGAGTGAGGGAGGGGGATGAGGAAGGAGCAGGAGGGCAGGCTCGGGGGAAGAAGACGGAGGAGGTAGAAGAGCCGAAGACAGGAGAACAGAAGACAGAAGACCAGAAGACAGAAGAACAGAAGACCGGAAGAGCAGAAGACCGGAAGAGCAGAAGACGGAAGAACAGAAGAGCAGAAGACAGAAGAACAGAAGAACAGAAGAACAGAAGAAGAACAGAGAAGAACAGAGAAGAACACAGAAGAACCGAGAAGAAGAACACAGAAGCACCGAGAAGAACAGAGAAGAAGAACACAGAAGACCGGAAGAACACAGAAGAACAGAAGGGAAGAACAGAAGAACAGAAGAACACAGAAGAAGATTGCAGAGGGGGAGCGAGGAGGAAGAGACAGAGAGGAGGAAAAGAAGCAGGAGCAGGAGAGAAGGTGAGTGGCGCGGGGCAGGGCGAGGGGCTGGGAGGAGGGGGGTACTTACAGTTAGGTGGGTCTCAGGAACACAGGAACTCGGGAACTTGGAGGAGCTGCAGCGGCAGGGGGAGCGACCTACCCTTGGGTCAAGGGTCGCTACCACTGTCGCGCAGCGGCCGCCATAAGAGGTAGGAGGGGGGGGAGGGGTCAGCTGGGGGCGAATGGGAGCTGGGGGGCGGGGGCGTGCAGGAGGTCGCGGCGGGAAAGCGCGAGGGAGGGGGGGGACAGGTAGAGTGAGAGGAGCTGGGGGAGGGGGTTTAGGGTGGAGGAGGGTGAGTGTTAGGAGGTTTGGAGATTAGGGAGAGAGATAGGAGTAGGGTTGTGAAGATAGGGGAGGGGGGGTTGTAGAGGTGGGTGAGGGAGAGAGGTAGAGTGAGAGGATAGGGAGATAGGTAGTAGAGGGGGTGGCGGGAGGGGGGGAGAGATAGAGAAATAGATAGAGAAAATAGATAGAGAAGTCGATAGATAGGGAAATAGATAGATAGACAGATAGGTAGGTAGGAGGAGGTGGAGAGTGGGGGAGTTAGATAGTGAGATAGGGAGCTAGAGAGATAGGAAGATAGGAGGAGTGAGGGAGGTAGATAGCGAACGGGTTAGCTAGGGGTGAGAGAGGGGGAGGCGAGTGAGGGAGGGGGATGAGGAAGGAGCAGGAGGGCAGGCTCGGGGGAAGAAGACGGAGGAGGTAGAAGAGCCGAAGACAGGAGAACAGAAGACAGAAGACCAGAAGACAGAAGAACAGAAGACCGGAAGAGCAGAAGACCGGAAGAGCAGAAGACGGAAGAACAGAAGAGCAGAAGACAGAAGAACAGAAGAACAGAAGAACAGAAGAAGAACAGAGAAGAACAGAGAAGAACACAGAAGAACCGAGAAGAAGAACACAGAAGCACCGAGAAGAACAGAGAAGAAGAACACAGAAGACCGGAAGAACACAGAAGAACAGAAGGGAAGAACAGAAGAACAGAAGAACACAGAAGAAGATTGCAGAGGGGGAGCGAGGAGGAAGAGACAGAGAGGAGGAAAAGAAGCAGGAGCAGGAGAGAAGGTGAGTGGCGCGGGGCAGGGCGAGGGGCTGGGAGGAGGGGGGTACTTACAGTTAGGTGGGTCTCAGGAACACAGGAACTCTGGAACTTGGAGGAGCTGCAGCGGCAGGGGGAGCGACCTACCCTTGGGTCAAGGGTCGCTACCACTGTCGCGCAGCGGCCGCCATAAGAGGTAGGAGGGGGGGGAGGGGTCAGCTGGGGGCGAATGGGAGCTGGGGGGCGGGGGCGTGCAGGAGGTCGCGGCGGGAAAGCGCGAGGGAGGGGGGGGGACAGGTAGAGTGAGAGGAGCTGGGGGAGGGGGTTTAGGGTGGAGGAGGGTGAGTGTTAGGAGGTTTGGAGATTAGGGAGAGAGATAGGAGTAGGGTTGTGAAGATAGGGGAGGGGGGGTTGTAGAGGTGGGTGAGGGAGAGAGGTAGAGTGAGAGGATAGGGAGATAGGTAGTAGAGGGGGTGGCGGGAGGGGGGGAGAGATAGAGAAATAGATAGAGAAAATAGATAGAGAAGTCGATAGATAGGGAAATAGATAGATAGACAGATAGGTAGGTAGGAGGAGGTGGAGAGTGGGGGAGTTAGATAGTGAGATAGGGAGCTAGAGAGATAGGAAGATAGGAGGAGTGAGGGAGGTAGATAGCGAACGGGTTAGCTAGGGGTGAGAGAGGGGGAGGCGAGTGAGGGAGGGGGATGAGGAAGGAGCAGGAGGGCAGGCTCGGGGGAAGAAGACGGAGGAGGTAGAAGAGCCGAAGACAGGAGAACAGAAGACAGAAGACCAGAAGACAGAAGAACAGAAGACCGGAAGAGCAGAAGACCGGAAGAGCAGAAGACGGAAGAACAGAAGAGCAGAAGACAGAAGAACAGAAGAACAGAAGAACAGAAGAAGAACAGAGAAGAACAGAGAAGAACACAGAAGAACCGAGAAGAAGAACACAGAAGCACCGAGAAGAACAGAGAAGAAGAACACAGAAGACCGGAAGAACACAGAAGAACAGAAGGGAAGAACAGAAGAACAGAAGAACACAGAAGAAGATTGCAGAGGGGGAGCGAGGAGGAAGAGACAGAGAGGAGGAAAAGAAGCAGGAGCAGGAGAGAAGGTGAGTGGCGCGGGGCAGGGCGAGGGGCTGGGAGGAGGGGGGTACTTACAGTTAGGTGGGTCTCAGGAACACAGGAATTCGGGAACTTGGAGGAGCTGCAGCGGCAGGGGGAGCGACCTACCCTTGGGTCGAAGACATCCATAAGGTAAGCCCTAGGTAGCCCCATGGGCAGGGTGCAGTGTATGTTTAGGCTAGGACATATACTAATGTGGTTTATGTGTCCTGACTGTGAAATACTGCCAAATTTGATTTTCACTGTTGCAAGGCCTATCTCTCTCATAGATTAACATGGGGGCTTCCTTTAAATATGATTAAAGTGTAGATTCCCTTTGTGAGCAGATGGACATGTGCAGTCTGGGGTCTCTGAACCCATAATTTAAAAATACATCTTTTAGTAAAGTTGGTTTTGAGATTGTGTGTTTGAAAATGCCACTTTTGAAAGGTGGGCATTTTCTTGCTTAAACCATTCTGTGACTCTGCCTGTTTGTGGATTCCCTGTCTGGGTTAGTTTGACAGTTGGGCTGTTTGCACCTCTCTCTAGACAGTGACACAAAGGGAGCTAGGGTGTTGCCTGCATATCCTGATGAGCCATATATGCTAGGAAGGAGGGAAGGAGTGGTCACTTACACCTGAAAGGGCTCTGCCTGCCCTCACACAATGCAGTCTCCAACCCCCTGGTGTGTGTCTGGGGCTTGGCCTGGGCAAGGCAGGATTTCACAAACAAGAGAGACTTTCCTTTGACGTAAGCCTACTGCAAAGGCCAAAATGGGTATAAGAAGGGCGCCCAAAACCACAGACTTTAGATCACTTCTGATCATCAAGAGGAACCTCTGCCTGGAGAAGAGCTGAGGAGAAGTGCTGCCCTGCCTGTGCTTTGTGGAGCTATCCTGCAGTTGCCGCTTCTGCCTGTGCAAGGGGACAAAGACTGGACTTTGTTGTGCATTCATGCTTGTGAAGAAATCTCCAAGGGCTTGTCCGGAGCATTCCTCCTGTTGTTGAAGTCTCAGGGCCATCAAAGACTTCCCCTGCCAGCACCTACACTCTCTGCTGAGACTCCTGCCCTGCCAAGTGGTGCCCTATCCAGTTCCTTGAAACTCCACACACAGACCCCATGAGGGGAAATTTCCGATGAACCTCCGAGACGCGGCTGAAGAAACGATGCTCCTCCAGCTTCGTGGCTTAAATTGACACTCCGCCTGTATTGTGGCAGGAAGATCACGCACGCGGCTGGGGAAACAACATGCCACACCGCTAACGGAGGCTGGTAACATCGCAACTCACACAGTGCAGTTTTGCTGGTACTGTGCAGCAGGATTTTCTACGCAAACCTTGCTGGGCATGGAAAAACGATGCAACATCTGCCCAGGCCCGGACCCAAGTGGTTCGCATCCTGCGGAGAGGAAAAATTACGCACGCCGACCCGACCGGAGAAGGAGAAACAACGCACAGTCTCACCTGCGGGTGAGGAATCGATGCATCCCTAACCTTTTTCATCGCAAACTCGCCTCTGTGTGTTATTTTGATGCTACTCACATACTTTTCAGCGCTAACAGTGTTTTTACTGTTTTCTCAAGGATTTAAGACTCTTTTTGCTTTTTAATTCCATTCCTAACTTGACTTGTTTATGGTGGATTCTTGTCATTTTGGTCTTAATTTGTTTAGAAAAATACTTCCTATTTTTCTAAACCTGTGTTGTGTCATTTTGTAGTGTTTTCACTGAGTTACTGTGTGTGTTGGTACAAATACTTTACACCTAGACTCTGAAGTTAAGCCTGCCTGCTTGTGGCAAGCTACCAAGGGGGTGAGCGGTGGTAAACTGAGGGTGATTCTCCTTTACCCTGATGAGTGAGGGTCCTTGCTTGGACAGGGGGTAACCTGACTGCCAACCAGAGACCCCATTTTTAACAGGTATATTCATTACATCATTGAATATAAATTTTGCAATAACCATTGCTTGTTAAATGTCTCATTTATTATAACCAATCCTTGTTGATTATGCATACTGTATTCCACCTGCTCCAACGGTAACTGCTAAAACATGTGCTCTTCACAATGTGATCTGTATTGAAAATGTGCCACAATCAGAAGGATAATTGCTAATTTCCTTAACAAGCAACCAACTGCCTTTCCACCTGCACCAACTACAACTGCGAAAACATATGCTTTTCACAATGTGATCTGTAATGAACATGTGCCACAATTAGGAAAATAACAAGCTGCCAAAACGCACATGTACACATTTGATTATTTGTGGATGCTTGTGAGCCTGAGACCTTGCTTGGCTTCAAACCTATTGCACTGCTCACCTGTTTTCAGTCAAGTCAAGTTCCTTGTCCTCCAGCCTGCCTCCATTTGAGTTCCAGTGCAAGTCAAGTTCCTTGTTGTCCAGCCTGTCTCCAATCAAGATCCATTGTTCCTCATTCTCTGACCATCTTTCAGCTCAGTTTCAGCATTTCTTGTCCTCTGTACAGCCTCTAGTCAAGTTCTGGTGATCCTCACCCTCTGGTCGACTTTCTGCAGAGGCTGGGCTACCCCCTTCCATCTTCTGCTGATGATCTTGTAATTCCTGTAAAAGAGAGAAAATAAGAAAGGTGAAAAAACCCAGTTTGGGTTCTTCTGAAATCTTCAAGCAAGACTTAATTTCAAGGTAAAGAAAGATTAATCGCTTAAATGAAACAAAACCAAGGTCTGTCTTTGCAATAATTTATGACAATAAGAACTAGCATGATTTATCTTTTGAGTGAGAACCCAAGATACCTCTAAACAGACATTAAGGAAAGACATATTTCCTGTAATAAGCACTCCCCTGAGAATTAGGAGATTGGAAATAGAGCAGGTTTATCAAAACTATTATTGGCAAGAAATTACACCACAACACAAAGAAGACCTTTAGTCAAGTTGGTTGTTTTTGAGTTTGGCCATTGCTTCAGAGACTCTGAAAGTATTGTAAAAAGAGGAAAAGACTGGTTCAGCCTTATAGAAACGTATGCACAATGTGTCAACAATAACTGACTTTATGCAATGTACAATAGTTTATGCAAGCTCAATGTATTAATGAAGTAATTCTTTTGCAGCCCAGAACCCTAAAATCCAAGAACCCAGTATTTTGAGAAATCCAAAGTCTTGGGTCCAGCAGTCTGATTCTGCAGTCCACGAAGCACAAGCTGGTATTTTCTTTTCCCTATAGCCCATTTGCCTTGAAGATTTGAGAGAGGGCAATGTACTCTTCATTGCGGTCACGTTAGTCCTCACCCAGATTGGGGAATTGTCATCACCCCATCGGAACACCTGTAATTCAGGTGAGTGCCTCGCACAGAACAAGTCATCAATGATGTTATTTTAGATGTCATTAGTGATGTCATAACTGATGTCATAGAACACGTCATGGATGATGTCATATGTGAGATCACAATCAGTGCATGATGGAGGCACAAGTTATAGTTAATGCTTCTAACTATAAATAGTTAATTTCTATTTTGTTTTACTTTAAACCTTTTACATTGCCACTGAGAAATTCATCTAACTATAATGTTACTTTAATCTTTGTTTTTTTTTTGTGAATTTCAAAGTTTTTTTTTTTTAATCTACAAGAGATATTTCATCAAACCTAACTAGAAAGTTACTTTAACCTTTGCTTTTTTAGTGAATTTCTACTAATGGACTTTATTCAGAACTCATCTACCCCTTTTCTATTCATTATTTTGAGATAGTCCCACATTTTAAAATTTAGTTAAAAAGAGTATACATTTATTTTCTTCACAGCTGTTATCCCTCAGACACCTCCTCTCTAAATCTAGGGGGGTAGCACGGCTTTCTGCTGCCCTTTTATATAGCTTTTTCATTTAATTTCCTCAACACCTCGATTTTTTCACAGTAAACAGTAATGGCCTCCATTTCATTTCTAATATTCTAACAGACAGCCAATCAGAGTGCTCACTCTCACAAGACTTGTGGGAGCCTCTTGCTCCTATGCGAGCATAAAGGCTCACGAGAAAAACAGGCCTCTCGACCAATAGACAGGCCTCCATTTTTAAACATGAGCTCCTGTGGGATCCACACAAGACCCTTGCAAGCCTAATCATCTAACTGTTGTTGTTGACCTTTAATTTCTCAAAAACGACTGAACAGATTTACACCAAATCACAGAAAGCACAATCTGGCTTCCTGCCAAATTTGGTGTAGTTCCATTCAGCAGTTTTTGCTGTAGCCATGTCTAAAGAAGCCTATGGACAATGCATGGACATTGTATGTTTTGGGATCCCTGTTTTCTCTCAGCGACTGCTTGATGGATCACCCAGAACTCTTCCAGGAAAGAGCTGTGGTGGATGAACTTTTCTTTTGGAAAGGTTTGTGACAATTTATCAAATGGGGCAAAAGTTATTAGCAAATTAAAGCAGACCTAAATAGAAATACCTATTGGCAGCAGAAATATCTCAAGTCTGAGAAACACATAAAAAGGAAAACAATTGACTTTGTGTTATGTTTGTTATGTACAATCAGATATCACTGTAGTATCCTATTATAAACTAACCATCTTCAACCATTGCAGGTGTGATACAGTTGTAGGGTGGCATGAGAATAACACAAATTTGTTTTCCCAAGCTCCATAACCTCCTTTGAGAAAATAAAATGGAATGAGATTAAAGGGGTATACACTTCTAGTTTTCTACAATTGGGAGAGTTACAAGCCAATAAAATGCTATTTTCCAAAGGCAAAAGTACACTCAAATTCAGTTTTCCAAAATCCAAAGTACCTATGCACCTCTACTCTATGCCCCTGTACTCCATTTTACAACATTGTATAACATATGACTCCACTCCTCTGTACTACATTCCACTTGGCTGTAGATGTCACGCCACTATACCACATGCCACTCTACTCTATGACATTCCATTCCAACCTAATATTCTCCACTCTATGCCCCTTGACTGTGACACACTGTGCAACACCCCACTCTATGACACACCACTTCACAGTATGCCATTCTACTCCTAAGCACTCTACTCACTCTATGCCACTGACACTAGATGTAACTACACTCCACACAACAGGATTCCACTGGTTGACACTCCACTTGACGAGACCTGTGGCCTAAAGGAAGGTACATGTTGTACAGCGCCCTCTAGAAGCTAGTCTACAAGTTGTGTGGTTAAAATGCGATATCCTCTAGGGGCTGTTTTTATACTTGTGTTTTCATGGGTTGAAAATTTATTAAAAGCATGAAGACGTGATATTAGTTTTTAAATGCTTTATTAACATAACAATGTTTTCACTGCTTACTAATCCAAGTGTGTATGCTTTATTAACAGTAATTAAGTGCATTTACACATGACAGTTATTATTGATGACTGAATTTATGTACATGTGGTATGTTGATCTGGAAGCTTTGACCAAGTAAATATACTTACCTGATGTGTTTTGATGACCCCTCAGAGGGCCAATGATGATTACACAATGCCATTAAAGGTATTTCCACCAGCCTTATTTATAATTGTAAATTGCTGTATAGCATTAAGTAGTATGTATGTAATAAATGTACTTTCCTTTTTCGAAAGAAAAAGTACACTCTGGACAATTAACTATTAAGTTTTATTACAGTGTGCCAGCCTAAGGTGATTACCAGCCCACAATACCTCCCTTGAGTAGGCCTTGCACTGCTCTGCTTCTCTACCCTTAGAGAGTGAAGTGGTACAAAGGGGTATTTGGTTCCTGGTGAAGAGCAAAGGTGGACGCATTACTTGTGCAGGGGACATAACTAATAGCCTGTTTCCTTCCAATCATTCATTCATTTTGGTGAGGTTGTATGTTGGTTTCCCAAACATTATGATTATATTTTAGACATTCATGAAGGATAAATGTAGGTTCAAACTCCAAACAATGCCAATTGTGAGAGATTATAAGCATTCTGGTATGTGAACCAAAAGGTAAAATGATCAACAAAATGAGGTGCATTATGATCATATTTTGCCAATCTTTCAAAAATATGCTCAAATCTGTGCCTTTAACATTGAAGGCTTATACAGATGCATATTTATTGCCTGTTCCAATATGATGAAGATGTTTTGCCATGACTATGTTATTAATGTTTGCAGTATGTAATTATCATTTTGGTTAGGTAGTTAAAAAGATGATTTATAAATTGTACAATACTTATTTTTCGATATTCTGAATACAGATGAAAGATGCCAGAGAGGGATCCAGCAAGCCAGATAAGCAAGAATTTAACTTTTGGAGTGAGGATTAAGGCACATAGAAACCATATATGAGAGAGCCAGAGCAGAGCAGAGCAGAAAAACAGCTCGATCCACAAGAACATTCCACCCCACTGAAACATTCTAAGCATCGCCTCCATCAACACCATCAACAGTTTATCCAGCAGCTATAGCACACCGATCAACAAGGACAAGGGGCCAGATGTATCAAGATTCCAGTTAGCGATTCTCAAATTGCAATTTTTAAGAAATCGCAATTTAAGAAATGCAAAAAGCAATGCATCATATTTGAAAATCGCTACTAGAGATTTCTTAAAATTCACAAACACAAGTTGCAAGATGCAAATACCGAATCGAAAAAAAAATTGCGATTCGGTTATTGAAAATCGCAAATAGTGAAAATGACAAACCGGAACAGCCTGATGACATCACAACCAGGAAGTGAGTCAGCCCATGCTGTTTCCAGGAGCACAGCCACAGAAGGGAGAGAGACACAGCCCAGCACCAGGGAGTCAGCATTGTGAGTAAGCCAGGACCAAACTGCAACATGGCCAATGCTGAAAATGGGCATGGAGAAGGGAAACATGAAGAAGAAGCTCAAATTCAGTGAGCCAGAATTGGAGATGCTCATTAGGAGGTTGTTATGAACCATGATAGACTATTTGGCAAAAACTCACACCAAGTACCTGAGAGTGGGAAGCTGAGACTCTGGTCTGACATCCAGACATAAATATGTGCAGTGGGTATTGTGCAGCGCTCTGTGGAGGAGATACGCAAGCAGTGGTACGACTTGCCATCCAGTGCCAAAGAGAGGGTGTCCAGCAGGCTTATGGAGGCAAGGAGCACCAGAGACGGACCATTCACCCAGACACCGTCCACCCCTTATGGAAGACCTGATGAAGTCCACGTTGCTTCCAGAAGCTGTCAGTGGTGTTACTGACATTGAGCACCTCAGAGACACCCAGCACCAGCAAAGGTAAGGCCAGTAATTATGTGTATCCCCACATGTGCATGTACAAATGCCCCTTAGGAAATAGAAAATAGGTTGATGCACAGTGAAAAGTAGTCCATGTCACATCTTACATACAACACAACTGTGCCTTATGGGAGGGGTAGTACACAACCCTAAGGTGAATATACAAAATAAATAGTAAGATAGTGGTCAGCCACATAGAGAAACACCACAAACGACTCAGGGTGACACAATTTAATTGTACATTCAACACAACACTGCGGAAATTTATGAAAAATGCTGGAACTGACATGCTGCACATTGTCCTTGCAGATGTCCCGGTCCCTGCTGCTGCAGGATTCAAAAAAGTGGGGGAAGCAGAAACACAGCTACGGTCTGACTCAAATACCAGTGAGTCCTACAGTATTATTCTGACTAGACACAGGGCAAAGGTGTTACCACTGACAGAGTATAACCTGGACTCAGATGAGATACCAGAACACAAACCCACACCACCACCAGAGGCTAGTCCCACAGGAAGACAGCAGTCCCAGCGCCAGCGACGGACAACTTCCCTCATGAGGTACCACGATGCAAGAAGACAGTGCACAGATGAAGGAGTGGGCCCATCAATCTTTGGTGGCCTTGAAGCTTCTATGCTGAAGGTGCAGCAACTGCAATGCAAACAATTGAAGTCACTGCACTGACAGTTTGTGTCTCACAATAGCAATATGGGGTTACTATACAAGCAGTTGGAGACTCTGATTGAGGGACAGCAAACAGCTGCTGAAAACACCAAGGAGTTGACACAGGCCATTGGGGAACTCTGCACTGAGATACGGCAGGAGCGCATGAGCCAGTGCAGTTGCCATCACCAATATTTGGGAAGGTTTGATAGCTTCTGTAGATCCGTCAATCGGCTTGCAAGTTCAACAGCCCTGATATCATGGCATGCCATTGCCACACAGGTGGAGATGGCACATTGCAGTCGGGACATTGCACAGGGATTGGCGCAAATAACCAATGTACTGGATGCTAGGCAAATAGCACGCAGTGCCACAACCAGTGAACTGGGTGTTGGGGACAGTGAGGAGTCCTCTAGCCTCTGCGTCTGACAGTCCCTGTGATTGATCCGAGGCATCGCAGTGCCAGACACAGTACTGCATGTGAACCTGTGACAAGAGGTGCCATCGAGGGCACTGAGCACTCAAGTGGAGTGCGTGGACATAAGAAGTGATGTTGAGGGCTACAGGGGACTACCTAAACATGTAGCAATACAATTATGCTATGATGCTAATAGTGTGACACTGTTAATTGTTCATGTCTGCCCATTGTAAATAGCTATGTCCTATTGACACATTGGTTACCTGAAGTCAAGGTAGTAAAGATGCTAACTACAGAAATACATTTCATTTAAGTGGATTTGTCATTACTTACACCCAAAAGTGCGCTCCACCACATTGCGGGTTGCCCTATGTGCAGCATTGTACCTCCTCTCTGCTGGAATTGCTGGGCCCAGGTAGGGTTTAAGAATATATGGGGGCGCTCAGCGTAGGCACTGTCTCCTGAATGCACAGAGAGTAAAATGAGTACATGTGCTGGCTGACGTCACGCTTACATCAATGCATTATTCTAAACTATCAAATTACCTAGTGCATATCCTTCACCAAACTCCCCAGCTAGCAGTCTGGTGTGTATCCCGCTGTTGCGAAAGATGTAGGAGTCATGTGTGCTCCCTGGGTATCTGGCCACGAGATCGGTAATGATGTAGGAGGCATTGCATATCACCTGTATGTTCATAGAATGATTGTTTTTACGGTTGCGATACACATACACGCTGGCCGATGGTGGACAGATTTCTACATGTGTCTCATCGATGGCACCTAGGATATGTGGAAACTGTGCTATGTGGTAGAAATAAATTTTAGTTTGTTGTAATGCCTGTGGGGTGTTAGGGAATCTTATGTACAGTTGTATTCTGCTCAGCATGGCATTGAGAAATGCATTGAAAAATCTAGAGAGGGCACTCTGTGATACCCCTCTAGCTGCTGTTATGACCCCTTGATAGCTCCCTGAGGCTAGTAGGTGCAGGAAGCATAATACCTGCACATGGATGAGTATGCTATTGGTCCTGTGTGTTGTGCCCTGCAGCATGGATTGTACCTCAGCTATCAGGTCAAGTATCATGGCTGAGCTTAACCTGTACTTCTCATAAATTTCCTCCTCAGTCTGGTCAAAAAGGGTGATGCGCACTCTAAATATGTGCTCCTGTCTCCTCTTCTCTTTCCTCAAACCTGCCCAGATCTCATTCTCCCCGCCATGACGTAGAGTGCAGCCATTGTGGAAGAGGAGCTGAGGCATTCTTGGCCTCTTTATATAGGTTGCACCTGGTTACCACCTGGTTTCAGTTCATGGTAAATTGCATGTGCAAACGGGCATTCTGCGAATAATCGCAAACTGCGATTTTTTTGATGCAACGCATTGCGGATCCATTTTTGCATGTTGCAATATGCGTATCGCAAATAGCATCACGATTTAGTGGATCGCTATTTGCGATTCGCTAATCTGTGTCGCAATTTGCGTTTCCCAAATTGCGATTCGGTAATTCATATCGCTATTTGCGATACGCTGTTTGCAACACGCTAATTCATGTCTCATTCGCAAAAAATCGCTATTTTTGTGATTCCTTATATTGCAAATGCATTTCATACATCAGAAAAGGCATTTTTAAATTCGCAAACGGCCATTCACACCGTTTGCGAATGCAAAAACGCATGATACATCTGGCCCAAGGTCTTTTATGAGGCAATGGAGGCTGCTAAAAGAAATTCTCAACAAATTGCTTATTTTGAACAATATCATTCAAATAATAATTGATCAATAGAGCAAATAACAACGGTTTTAAGTGGCAGGCAAGAAGTATTGTATCCAATGGCCCAAAATTCAATAATGCACTATATTTAAGAATCTTATTCTACATTTGTAGTTTTATTATTATAGAATTGGATTTCATAGCTATATAAATTTTGTGCACTTACCTATTTACATTTAGGGTTGTGGTAGTGCATGTTAGTTTTAACACAGCTAGTAAATTATGTTTAATTAGATGTGTGAATTACAGGGAGAGGGGTTAATGTGTAAGTGCTTGTAGAAATATGCAATAGTAAATGATTAGCTTAGCAATACATATTTAGAACAAATATATTTTTTATATAAGCTAGTATATATTTGGGGGGAGTTGGGGTTTTGAATACATAAGTGTTTTATGAAACTAGAGTAGTTTAGGCAAAGTTAAATTACATTAGGCATTAGTTTACGGTTGTATAAAGTTTTATTTAAATAGTATATTTAACAGTCATTATTTAGTTACTAGTAATATTTGATTTTTATAATCCTACTCAGTATTAACATTATTTTAAATGTTTAACGAAAATGAAAACAGGAAGGCTGAACTTAAAAAAAGCAATCTATGCCTCCGCCATTAGACACAACAACGAAAGAAGGCACTTATATTGGACTTTAATCTAAATGATTAGACACATATAGGGCCTCATTTTGAATTTGACGGTCTTTTTGGAAGACCGCTGTGGTGGGAGCAGCCAAAAGGCCACCATGTTGGCGGTAATCCGACTTCCATCTTAATAGCCAAACTGTGAAGACCGCCAAAATTCAGTGAAAAAACAAAACCTCAAGGATAGTGGAGGGAGGGAAAGAGGCGGTCCCACTACCAGCACCACCAGTCCGACACAAATCCACCCACCAGATTACGAGCCACAAATCACCACAACGGTTTTTCCATGCCGGAAAACAATTGGCGATGCGAACCGCCATAGTCAGAACTCACATCAGTCAGAACACCACATCACAGTGGATAGTTTGAATACCCCACACCTGACATATATCCACACATCCAACACTCCTACTCACTGCACTATAGCCCAAAAACCTTTGCAAAACAAACACCATTCAGATAACTAGAGAGTAGGAGAAAATTATAGACGTAGCACCTTCACACAATAGGCACATATTCACATCACACACAGCACACATTAGCACAACTAACACAATACACACATCAAAATCACACATAACCCGTGACAACCACCTCACCCTCACAACGCAGCACTCACACCTCACCAATTACCCAACACTGCACCCTTGCACTCACAACATCCCCACACACCGTCCATACAACCACTGCCATGTCCCCACAAAAACACCCATGTTTAACTGATGAGGACCAGATGGTCATGGTGGGTATAATAGTCAGAGTACATCCACAACTGTTTGGAGCACAGGTCCTACAAAAATTGATTGCCAGGAAAATGGAGTTGTGGCAAAGGATAACAGGGTCAACTCAATGGGCAGACATCCACGCACTAGGGAGGTGTTGGAAAATGGCCTCTCTGAAAGGTCACCCCAAACCTTTTGCCTGCCTCTTCTTTTTCTGACCTCATTTTTGCTGGCTTTAGGACTCTGGACACTTTACCACTGCTAACCAGTGCATGTGCTCTCTCCCTAAAAGGATGGTAACATCAGCTCATACCCAATTGGCATATTTAATTTACTTGTAAGCCTCTAGTAAAGTACACTACATGTACCCAGAGCCTGTAAATGAAATGCTACTAGTAGGCCTGCAGCCCTAATTGTGCCACCAACATAAGTAGCCCCTTAACCATGTCTCAGGCCTGCCATTGCAAGGCCTGTCTGTGCAGATTCACTGGCACTTTGACTTTGCATTTAAAAGTACTTGCCAAGCCTGAACTCCCCTTTTTCTACATATAAGTCACACCTAAGGTAGGCCCTAGGTAACCCATAGGGCAGGTAGCTATGTAGGAACAAGTCAGGAAATGTACAGGTGTGTTTTATATGTCCTGGAAGTGAAAAACTCTTACATTCATTTTCCTCTAATGTGAGGCCTGCTCCTTTCATAGACAAGCATTAGGACTGCCCTCATAGACTTTTTGAGTGTTAGATTCTGATCTGAAAGGGGTAACCAGGTCATATTTAGTATGACCAGAATGGCAATAGAAAATCCTGCTTATTGATGAGGTTGGATTTAATATTACTATTTTACAGATGCTCCTTTTAGAAAGTGAGAATTTCTCTGCACTTAAAACCATCTGTGCCGTACAGCCTATCTCCAATCAACTTCTGGTCTGTGCTGGTTGATAGCTCCCTTGTGCATTTCATCCAGACAAACACAGGGCCCTCAGTCACATCTGCATTCATCTGCATATTGAATGGGTCTTCCTGGGCTGGGAGAGTGGAGGGCCTGACACAATGGACTGATAAACCTGCAGCTAGGACCCTGGCAGACAGGATTGGGCTGGAAGGAGAACTTGTGCACTTTAAAACCACTCTTTGAAGTCTCCCCACTTCAAAGGCATTTTTGGGTATATAAACTGGGTCTCTGACTACCACCAAACCAGACACTTCTGGACCTATACCTGCACCCTGTCAGAGAAGCTACCTAGCTGGCCAAAGGACTCATCTGGACTGCTTTGCTGAGAAGGACTGCTGCCCTGCTATTGCACTTCTGCCCTGCTGGCCTATGACTTTGCAGAGAAGGACTCTGCCTTCCCAAAAGTGCTCTCCAAAGGTAAGACTTTATTCGGTCCCTTAGATTTCATAGACAACAATAAATAGAACATAATATCAATAAAACAATAAAATAACAATAATCATAATAAAAAAACTAATAAAACCTCGTTACCAAGGATAATAGTCTAAAAATGTATTTTAAAAACTCTGCATTACTACGCCAAGTGATGGCTCCCCTCAAGAACAATCCCAACCCCCTCCACACCAATGCATCTGAAGCCATTTGCAGCCACATAAAAGCAGGACGATATTGCACAAAACCCTTTGGCCTCAGCAGGGGTAATAAAAAACAACTTCTAAAAGGTGCAGAAAAGGACGCAGAATAATGTAAAATGGGACAAGGTCTGCAGGGACACCCCGTCACAAAGACAAGGTCTGATAGATTTTTCACCATACTGCCTAACGGAAAACAGAGATTACTTCTAATGATCCCCAAGTGAAATTGAGTGATGAGAGTCCTTTCCCTCAGATCATTTATCACTAAGAGATAGGGCTCATAACCCGCCCCCATCTTTAACAGAACAAAATCCCTGACTGATTGTTTCCCTAGTTCCTTCTCCTCTCTTTCAGCCCCCTGGATTCTTAAAAAATTCTCCTTAACCCAATTTTTATCCCGGCTAGTCAGACCCTCAGGAGTGTCAAACAAGTCCGGCCGCCCCAAATCCTGTGCTACCTTTCTTATATATGTCAGCCAGGGAATATATTTCACATCATCACAGGCCAAACAGTCCCTTAAGATCTCTCTATTAAAAGTGGCATATTCATTACTCCAAATCGAAATCCATAACAAAAGGGGAGCCAACTGAATAGTTTCTTGCACACACTCAAGATCTAGTTCTAGATGCAGGCAAAAACTAGAGCTATTTTGACCAACACCCAATAGCCTTCTACAGAAACGATTTTCTTCAACAATGGGCGCTCGGGTGTCCATATAGCCCCAGAGTGCTGCACCATACAACAGGACAGAGAGACATTTTCGCCTGTAGATTTCAAGCAGAGGCTTAATTGGTTTACTTCCTACTCTTACAGCAAAATCAAAAGTGGCACCAACTGAGGCATGGAAGAGCATACTCCTTCTGGCAATACAGGGTTTCCATGAACATTTATCATCAAAGATCACCCCTAAATATGGGAATTCATTTACCCTGCTAATAATTTGATCATCAACCTTTAGCTCCCCCACCCTACTCAAAGGTCTACCACATACCATAAAATGCGATTTTTTATAATTGATCTCTAGACCCAAGCTTGACATGTAAGAGGCATAAGCTCTAACTACTTTACAGAGGCCATTCATGGTGCGGGCCATAAGGACCGCATCATATGTGTACGTCAACACAGGGACATTAGTGTCATTCACCTTAGGGACATCCCTACAGTGTTCCACCAAAAAATCCGACAATCCATTTGTATATAAAAGGAACAGAGTGGGTGCCAACACACACTCCTGGCGAACGCCCTTTGTGAGCTTAAAAGCCTCTGAACATTCCCCATTTATCCACACCCTCACATTTACAACCGATCCTGAGTGGAGGAACCGGAGCAGCTCTACAATATTAGGATCCATCCCTAACTGACTTAACCTTTCCCACGATATGGACCGATTTACCTTGTCAAAGGCACAACTAAGGTCCATAAAGGCAAGATAATGGGTGCCCTTCCTGGCTTGCGTATATTTCCCAATCATCATCAGAAGATTAAGGCACTGTTCACGCGTGCCAAGACCTTTCCTAAAACTGTACTGGTCCCGGCTCAAAATTTCCTTTTCTGCCATCCAAGCCTCAATACGCCTTAAGATGATCCGTCCCAAAATCTTCACAAAAGAGTCAAGTAGGGAAATGGGGCGATAAGACTTAGGGTCATTCCAATCCCCCTTTTTAAAAACAGGGATAATACAAGACCTTCTCCAAGAGGCAGGAATTCCAACGGTAACTGCCGCATTAAGAACATTTAAGAGAACAGGTGCCCATAGCTGAGGACAAGATTTGTACAAATCCATGGGGATGGAACCCGGGCCCGGGGCTTTATTACTAGTGCTTCCCTGGAGTGTATCAATATCTTCCTGGAGCGAAAACCTGATCGCTAGATTGGGATCCACAACACACTCTTTTTCCCAATTATTTCTTAGGGGGATTCCCTCAAAGATTCTACAGAAATAATTTACCCAAGCCTCCGGGGCAATATTACAGCCCAAACCCTCAGATGTCTCTGTTGCAAAAGAACCTCTATTCACCACCTTCCAAAACAAACATGGATCCTTCAGGACTGTAGCGCGCTCCAACTCTTCCCAGGCCTTTTCTTTAAAATTTTCCTTACTCTCCCTCAAAGCCCTTTTATACTTAATCCTTGCTGCTTTCAACGCGGGCCTATCTCTGGGTTATTCCTTGAGGACCATTTTCATATTTGCCCTAGCATCGTAACAGGCCTTATCAAACCACCCACCTTTGCGCTTGTTGGGACGACTATCTATTGAAAATAAACAGTCTCTAAGTACTATGTTTACTTCAGCTATTGCATCCATCACTTCCTTAGGGCTCGGAGTCTCTCTCAAAAGTGTATCCATAAACAAGGGTAGGTTGCTTTGACAATAAATTGGTTGCATCACAGCCCATTGGCTAGCTAGATTCAGTGTCGCCATGCAACTCCTTGGCATTAACCACAAGAGAAGCTTTCGTTTTGGGGACTGTTTTCTTCAGTATCTTTTTCTTCCTCGGCGGAGGACTACACTTATCCATAGGGCAGGCCAGGGGAGAAGACAGCAAGAGCCTTTTACTTCTTCTCGAAGGCCCTGGGTCGCCGGAGTCCCCTAATTTCTCAGCATGGTCGTGCTCTGAAACCACACATGGCTCTCCTCCAGGATGGGCCACCACCTCCTCCCCAAGGCCACTGAGGGATCACTGACTAGTGAGACATGACGCCAATCTTCCATCTCCATAGATTGCCTCCTCTCCGCCAGATCAATTTCCTTAGTCACAACCCCAACAGCTCTAGCGAGAAAGGAGTCTAATGTTGTATTACCGCTACCCTGCCTGCCACCACCACCACTCATTGCTCCAGATAGCTGGCCCTTTTTCCGCCCCATTTAAGCAAGCAGTGGCACCTCACTAAGCGGAGCAACAGGAATCACAGTTTAAAACACAGTTTCTCAAGGCAGAAAAGTCTCCAGTCACTTATAACAAATAATAAACACAAAACTCACCATCCACGGCAAGATGAAAGGGGGTGACCCAGCCCAGCCTCTGACGGTCGATGACGGATGCAAGACGGGCCCGCCCTTGGCCCGGGCTTTCCCGGGCGCGCCCGCACCGCGGGAAAAGCAGAATGCGCTATGAGAGCTACTGACCCGGCGACTCCCCCAGCCCCTGCTGCGAGGGAGTCCCACAGGATCCTGGTGCCACCTCCTCTCAGTCCCCAAGTGCTCTCCAAGGGATTGGATTGAGCTTGCCTCCTGTTGGCTGAAGTCTCAGAGCCAAAAAGACTTCGGGGGTCATTCCAACCCTGGCGGTCGGTGTTAAAGCGGCGGTCAACCCGCCAACAGGCAGGCGGTAAAAAAAATGGAATTCTGACCCTGGCGGGAACCGCCAACACAGCCCGCCACTTTAACACTCCGACCGCCACGGCGAGACAAACAAACAGCGCGGCGGTCACCGCCAACAGACAGGCGGCAGACAATGTACCGCCCACACTATCACGACCCACCAATCCGCCAACTTTTCCGGGGCGGGAGCCACGCTGATAAAAACACGGCAGAAACAGACTACGAACGGGAAAACGTTCACCTCTATACACTCCACGAGGAATCTGGACAGCATGGAACCCGAATTAAACATCCTACCAGCTATTGTCTACCTGCTCCTCTACCAGGAGCACGAACTCCGGCGCAGACGACAACGGTGAGTACTGAACCTACGACACAGGGGAGGGGGGAGGACAAAAGGTTACGGGCACACACATACGCGACACACCCACCCCCCCCAAATCCCTACACACCAATGCAGAGCAACAAGTCAGAGTGACACCCACCAAACCCCCCGGAATAATGCAAAGACAAAATAAATTGATCATTAAAATTAAAGTATATTATAGCATATTTGAAGTTAAGTGAAATATGAAATATCTAAATAAAATATATTACAACATGAACAATATATACATAGCCCAAATGTCCGGCACATATTGGCTACCTTCCATTGTTCGTGGGCCAATGTGCATAAACACATGGGCAAAGCCCACACACGAGACCCGATTCCATTGGAGAGAACACTGCTGGGGCATCAGATAATAAAACTACAGGCACCTCAGGGGGAAGGGAAAGGGGGGCACCTCAGCCACATGAGTCCACGACGCCAGATCCACGAGGGGCCTCCATGCCCACTGTACCATCCTGGGGAGTACAAAACCACAGTCTCTCAAGTCTCTACAGTGGGTGGATTGCCCACTGTACCATCCTGGGGAGTGCAAAGCCACAGTCTCTCAAGTCGCTACAGTGGGTGGGTTGACCACTGTCACATCCTGGGAAGTGCAAAGCCACAGTCCATCAGGTGGATTACAGACTCCACTGGTTATGGAGGAGGCATGTTGGCCAGAGTGCTTCGTGAAGCCCTGCCCGACACAGATCCGGCCCTGCCAATGGGCCAGCGGTGCTTGACAGGGAGGGCCCAGCGGAGCGGTGCTTGACAGGAAGGGCCCAGCGGAGCGGTGCTTGACAGGAAGGGCCCAGCGGAGCAGTTCAGAGACGGCAGTGCCCAGCTGAGCGGTGCTAGACAGGAAGGGCCCAGCGGAGCGGTGCTTGAGATGAAGGGCCCAGCGGAGTGGTGCTTGACAGGAAGGGCCCAGCGGAGCAGTTCAGAGACGGCGGTGCCCAGCGGAGCGGTGCTAGAGATGAAGGGCCCAGCGGAGCGGTGCTTGACAGGAAGGGCCCAGCGGAGCGGTGCTTGAGATGAAGGGCCCAGCGGAGCGGTGCTTGACAGGAAGGGCCCAGCGGAGCAGTTCAGAGACGGCGGTGCCCAGCGGAGCGGTGCTTGAGATGAAGGGCCCAGCGGAGCGGTGCTTGAGATGAAGGGCCCTGTTCAGCGGTGCTTGTCACGGCGGGGCCCTGTTCAGCGGTGCTTGTCTTGGCGGGGCCCTGTTCAGCGGTGCTTGTCACGGCGGGGCCCTGTTCAGCGGTGCTTGTCACGGCGGGGCCCTGTTCAGCGGTGCTTGTCACGGCAGGGCCCTGTTCAGCGGTGCTTGTCTTGTGTTCCTAGGGAACCAGATCTGCCAAATAATTCCCGCTCAGTCGCCATCCGACCTTTCGCTAGCGGGGCCCTCCTGTGCTGGAGTCCTGGGCCCGTGGGTGTCCTCCGTCACACCCGAAATGGTGCTGGTGGGGCCCTCCTGGGCAGCTCGCCTGCTGCCGGACTTGTCCGCCCGGCTGCCCTTGCTCTCCTTCGCCGAATCTCTGGGGCCCTTGCCTCCCTTTGTGGATGTGTCAGGTGACGGTGCAAGGGTAGTGTCCTTGGGGGCAGCCGTCTCAGGCCTGTCGCGCCAGCCCTTCCCTTTTTTGGTTCTTTTCCCAGGGGGTGGGCTGGCTGTCCCCTTGCTGCTGGCCGATATTCCGGTCCTAGGAGCTGGTGGACTCCAATAGCCCTGAACTATGGTCCAAGTAGGTGCAGGGCTTGTGCTGGCTGAGGTGCTGTTTGGACTCTTACGGGATGGAGGGGGTGGGTCAGGTGATGCAAAGAGGTTAATTTTGGAGAGGAAAAACTTTTTAGGAGCAATGGGAAGGGTAGGTGCAGTGGGTATGGGAGTGGAGGAAGAGGATGTGGTTGTAGGAGAGTCAAGTGTGCTGTCTTTGGGTGCAGGTGCTTGTGACGGAGGCTGTCGTGAGGTGGATGGCTGTTGGGTGGGTGACTGCCTGCGTTTGTGTGGTTTGGAAGAGGGGGTGACAGACACACTTGGAGAAGACACAGGGGACGTGTAAATGGCAGTGGGGGTGGTGACTGCACGTGTGCGGAGTGCTCTGGTGGGTGTGTTGGTAATGGACGTACTGGCTGATGGTGGTGTGCATGCAGGTGTGAGTGGAGACGTCACAGGGAGGGAGGAGGGAGACGAGGAGGAGGGGGACACAGAGGAGGCAGTGGCTGTTGGCATGTCTGCATGTGGATGTTGCTTGTGTGAATGCTTGTGTGATCTGTGGTGCTTATGTCTGGATGAGCTGCCCTTGGGTGTTGATGTGTGTGCAGGCTGGTCTGTAGGTGTGTCTGGGATAGGCAGAGGAACAGGGGAGTGGGACTGGGTGGAGGGAGTTGGAGGAGGGAGGCTGGAGACAGGGACAATGGCTGCCGTCAGTGCTGAGGCCAGAGCGTTGAACGATCGCTGATGGGCAGCCTGACCCGAATGAATGTCATCCAGGTATGCATTGCTCCGATGCACCTCCCTTTCTACCTCCTGGATGGCATTCAAAAGGGTAGACTGCCCAACAATGAGCGTCTGGAGGAGGTCAATGATCTCCGCACTGAGGGCAGCAGGGGTAACTGGGGCAGGGCCTGAGGTGCCTGGGGCGAAGGAGATGCCCGGCTTCCTGGCCGAGCGGGCACGGGGTGAACGCTGAGGGGCTGCTGGGAGGGCGGAGCTGGTGCGCTGGGTGGCGGCTGTACCTGTTGTTGCGGTGGGCACGGATGTTGCCGCCACCACAAGGGAGCTCCCTTCCGAGGACGTGTCGGTGTCGCTGACGTCTCCACAGGTCCCCGTTGTGGAGCTCCCCTCACCCTCCGTCTCACTGGTGAACTCGGAGTCGGTTGCAGGGCCCTCCGGGGCCATGTGAGATGCAGCTCCCTTGTGCGCCGATGCCACTTCTCCTCCGCCTGATGATGCTAATGCACGCATGAACAGGAAAACCAAAAAAAGGGGGGGGAGAAGAAAGAAAGACATGTTGAGTGCATGCATTGGCGGCACCGTTGGCGGAGAGGACAGACACAGAAGCCCCCTGCACTACGCCGCGCACTCGGGGTACACTACTCAATTATTGTGACTTGGCCTACAAGTCTATGGAGGACAACTGCACACATAGGTGAGCCCGGGCCATGGATAGCTGTACTTAGCACCCTACAGAGGTGGGTTTCGGGGGCACAGGGCCATGCCTAACGGAGGGGCCTAGCCTACAGAAACCGCCCTGGCCTAGAGATAGCCACAGCCCTCCTCCCCCACCCAGACACCTCCACTGTGCGCTAATATAGCAGAATGTGCTGAGACTCACCCCCTTGTGTCTGCTGTGATGTCCTCACACGCCCATCCAAATCGGGGTAGGCCACCGCCAGGATCCGGGACATCAGGGGGGTCAATTGCCGTGTGGCACCCCTCCTAGGTTGGGAGGCCATCCCCAGCAGAGCCTCGGCGGTCTTTCTGCTCCCGCGGCGGATGTCCTCCCACCTCTTGTGGCAGTGGGTGCCCCATCTGTTGTGGACCCCCAGGGCCCGGACGTCCTTGGCGATGGAACGCCAAATGTCGATCTTCTGATGGGCGCTGACCTATGTGACATGTACAGGGTGGGAAAAGAAATATCATCACTTTTCTGCATGATCGATGTGAGTGGCCCCCCCTCCCCAACCTTGCCATGTGGCACATGCTCTCATCTGTCGTGCGTTGCATTCCTCATTCGCTCCCCTCCCCACCATCTTACATCCACCCCACTCAACACAGGCATAGCCATACAACGTGCTCCCTGTGTACTTACCTGTTGGTCTGGAGGACCGTAGAGTAGCGCATACTGGGGGAGGACCCCATCAACAAGTTTCTCCAATTCCTCAGATGTGAAGGCAGGGGCCCTTTCCCCAGTCGCAGCAGCCATTGTCTCTTCCAGACCGAGGTCACAGCAGCACTTGCAGTATAGGTCCTCTCCTGTGGATGATCAGGTCTCGAGTGATTAAGCAGATAGAAAATGGCGGTCACGCCCGCGGCGGTGCGTACCGCGGCGGTGCGTACCGCGACCGCCGGCGCACATCGTCATTGGCTCATGAGACCCATAGGGTTCAATGTTAACCAATGCTGCTTTGCGCCGCGGTCTTTGACTGCCTACCGCCACGGTGTGCCACGCCAGCGCATTGACCTCACATCCCATTGTCACACTTCACCGGTCAGGCAGCCGCCATTTCAAGGGCCCACATGGCTTAATTTCTACAGCGTCACACAGGCCTAGGCCTTGCATTGCCAATCATACAAGCCATTCAATGCATAGCGAATCGTGTACTGTGCAAGCTGTGGTTACGTACCTGTGGGTTGCTTGACTCTGTGCTCCATGTTGTCCTTCCTAGGCACCGTCCGCTGGGACTTGCGAGGAGATGGAGGAATCCTCCCGTGTACAGACCGCTGGTGGACCTGTCGACAATGGAAGAAAGACATGTCATACTGACATACAGACTTGACCGAGCCACTATACAGGAACTGTGTGCCCAGCTGGAGCCAGACCTGATGTCCCCCATTCGCCAACCCACAGGGATTCCCCCTCTGGTGCAGGTTCTGTCAGTACTCCATTTTTTGGCAAGTGGATCATTCCAAACAACAGTGGCCATATCATCAGGGATGTCTCAGCCTATGTTTTCTAAGGTTTTGTCCAGAGTGTTGTCTGCCCTGATGAAATACATGCGGAGCTACATTGTTTTCCCTGATGTGGGCGATTTGGCTACAGTGAAGGGTGATTTCTATGCCCTTGGACATATCCCCAACATCATTGGTGCCATTGATGGGACTCATGTGGATTTGGTTCCCCCCAGTGAAAGTGAGCAGGTACAGTTATCATTCGATGAATGTCCAGGTGGTCTGTTTGGCTGACCAGTACATCTCCCATGTAAATGCCAAGTTCCCTGGGTCAGTGCATGACGCGTACATCATGCGAAATAGCAGCATCCCTTATGTGAAGGAACAGCTACAGAGACACCGTGTGTGGCTAATAGGTGACTCTGGTTACCCCAACCTGTCGTGGCTACTTACCCCAGTGAGGAATCCCAGGACAAGGGCAGAGGAACGCTACAATGAGGCCCATGGGCGAACTAGGAGGATTATAGAGAGAACCTTCGGCCTCCTGAAGGCCAGGTTTAGGTGCCTGCATATGACAGGTGGATCCCTAATGTACTCACCAAAGAAGGTGTGCCATATCATCGTGGCCTGCTGTATGCTTCACAATCTGGCTTTGCGACGTCAGGTGCCTTTCCTGCAGGAGGATGGTCCAGATGGTGGTGTTGTAGCAGCTGTGGAGCCTGTGGAGAGTGAAGAGGAGGAAGACGACGGGGACGACACAGACAACAAGGACACAGTGATACAACAGTATTTTCAGTAGCACACAGGTACGAATCAACCACGCCATTTTACATTTACTTAAAGTCTCCTTCCTCTCTACTGTCTGAGTTTCCCCCCAGTTCCTGTTAACTGAGTTGTGACTTTCCCTTCCGTTTTCAGAGCTGTGGGCCCCACTGCGTGACCTCTGCTTTGTTTGCCCATGGACTACAGCTGTGTGACAGTGGTATGTTGTCATCACAATGTAACTGAACATTTTTGCACCGTTATGTCTAATACATTTGTTCAAAATACAAGCAGACTCTAGATTTTTTAAGTGCAATATGTGATTTTAATAAAGTGCTACATTTAGGAACATGATTGTAAAACGGTGATGGGTGATGGTGGAGTAATGTCCATGGCAGAGTCCAGTTTTCAGTCGCACAGGTGCATTGTCCATATGCCTGTGGAAGGATGGAGCAGGGGCAGTTCAAGGTTGGACAGGGTGACAATGTGGGACAGTGGGATGACATCAGGGGGTATCCTTTGCTGGCGGGGGTCTTGGCATCCTACTCTGTATTCTTGTGAGATCTCAGGGACCGCTTGCGGGGTGGTTCTTCTTCTGCAGGAGGTGGGGTTCTGGTGGCCTGTCGTGTGGGGGCCTCCTGTCCACTAGCGCCGGCGGAGGTGGTAGCCTGTTCCTGGTCCATGCTAGTGACAGGGGCCCTTTGTGGTGCCACATGGTCCCGCAATGTGGTGACTATCTGGTTAAGGGCCACGACAATGGTCCCCATTGCGGAACTAATGTTTCTCAGTTCCTCTCTGAACCCCATGTACTGTTCCTCCTGCAGCACCTGGATCTCCTGGAACCTGGCCAGTACCGTAGCCATCGTCTCCTGGGAGCGGTGGTATGCTCCCATGATGGAGGAGAGGGCCTCTTGGAGAGTCGGTTCCCTGGGCCTGTCCTCCCCCTGTCGCACAGCAGCCCTCCCAGTTCCCCTGTTTCCCTGGGCCTCTGTCCCCTGGACGGTGTGCCCACTACCACTGCCCCCAGGTCCCTGTTGTTGTTGGGGTGGTGGGTCAACCTGGGTGCCCTGTAGTGGTGGACACACCGCTGATTGACGTGTCCTGGAGACAGAGGCATGGACCCGCTGGGTGGGAGCTGTGCTGGTGTTCCCAGAGGGGGTTAGGTCTGGTGTAGCCTGTGGCTGTCTGTGGGGAACCGACTGTCCCGAGGTCCCCGATGGGCCGGGCTGGTCATCTGGGTCCAGGGAGACAGAGCTGCTGTCATCACTGGGGGCCTCTTCTGGGGGTGGGATGGACATCTCTGGACCCTCCGTGGCGGTGTGGTGGCGTTCGGGTCCTGCAGGGGTATAAGAGTATGGTTATTGCTTCTGTGTGTGGCATTTCGTGTAATGGGTGGGTGGCCGTGTACCCCAGTGCTGGCATTCCCTTGTGGGGGCTTTTGTGACGGTGGCTTGTGGGGGTGATGGGTGTGTGCAGTGGGCATGCTTTGGTGATGGGTGTCCATGCTTTGGGGACGCATGCAGAGCTAGGTTTTGGGATGGGTGGGTTGTGATGGTGAGCCATTTGCAAGGAGCTGGTGTGATGGGGGTGGGGGTGAGGGTGGGGGTATGATTTGTCATGCAGGTGGGGTGGGGGGAATGAAGTAGTGGAGATTTGACTTACCAGAGTCCTTTCCTCCGCCTACTCCTGCGAGGCCCTCAGGATGCAGGATGTGCAAGACTTCCTCCTCCCATGCTGTGAATTCTGGGGGAGTAGGTGGGGGTCCGCCGCCAGTCCACTGTACCGCGATGTTGTGCCTTGATACCATGGAACGCACCTTCCCCCGTAGGTCGTTCCACCGCTTCCTGATGTCGTCCCGATTGCGTGGATGCTGTCCCACAGCGTTGACCCTGTCCACTATTCTGCTCCATAGCTCCATCTTCCTGGTAATGGTGGTGTGCTGCACCTGTGCCCCGAAGAGCTGGGGCTCTACACAAACTATTTCCTCCACCATGACCCTGAGTTCTGCGTCAGAGAACCTGGGGTGTCTTTGGGGTGCCATGGGGTGGTGTGGATGAGATGAGGGGTGGTGTATGTATTGTAGAGTGTGGTGAGTGTGGTGGTGTATGGTGTTTTGTGCGTGGAAATTGTGTGGGTGATGTTGTGATTTGCCTCTTTGTGATGGTCTACTCTATGCTGTGCTGTCTCTCTCTGTCCTTCAGTCGCAATTGTGGTCGTAAGTGTTTGTGGGTGATGTGGGTGTGTGTTTTATATTTAATTGGGTGTGTGGGAGTGGTGTGTGTATGTGTCTCAGGTGTGTGTATTTTGATTTGTCCAATGTGGTAGTGTTTTGTAAAGGTGTGTGTATTTTGACCGTGGCGGTGTGTACCGTCAATGGAATACCGCGGTTGAAAGACCGCTGCGGGGATTTGTGGGTCGGAATGGCATGGGCGTATTTCTGTTGGCGTGACGGTGGAGGTTTGGTCATCACCAGTTTTGCGCTGGCCGTTGCTGTGGCGGACTTTTGTTGATGTCGGGTTTTTGGCGGTTTGCCAGTTGTGGGTCAGAATTACCGTGGCGGTTTACCGCGACCGCGGCGGTGTTATGGCGGTCTTCTGAGCGGCGGTAAGCGCCTTTTACCGCCGAGGTCAGAATGACCCCCTTCATCTCTTCAGGAAACTCCTTGTGCACCGCCTGATTTATTGCACACATACTTTACACATTGCCACCTGACTGCTCAGTGCCAAGCTACCAGAGCGTGAGCACAGGGTAATTTGGATTGTGTGTGAGTTACCCTGACTAGGATTGTGGTCCTTACTTGGACAAAGGGGTATATCTCTTCCAACTAGAGACCCCATTTCTAATTAAAGGACATCAGGAAGAGGTGGAATGAACTACTGGGGAAGGTACATTACAGGGCATCACAGCACCAGATAGCCATGCAGAAGACTGACGGTGGGCCCCCACCTCCACCCCCACAGTACACATCATGGGAGGAGAATGTCTTAGACATACTGCATACCTGGGGGAGGGGAGTCTGTTAAGTACCCACAACAGTCATGTCACACATTTGTCTTGTCCTGCATGCTTCCTCACCACCCAAATACTCCCTAATTCCCACTACACCTCCCACCCAATCACCAAATGCCCCTCTCCTGCATGCCACTACTCCACTCAGTCCAATTGCCCTCACAGCCCTTGGCAATGGAAGGTTAACTACTGCCTAATCATAGCACTACGACTCCTAGAATGCACTAACCCATTATTGTAAAAACCTGGAATGTGCACAACACATCACATTTTATGCATCTACACTAAAGTACTAACTACACCATCTAGATTGTCCTAGTGAGGTCCAGGATGTGGCAATTACAGCAATTCAATGGCACACTCACAATAACAAACAAAGCAAAACACAGCTACAGCTGAGTGACCATTCATAATGGCCACAGATCAAATATCCCAAGCTTGAAATCGACTGACTTGGGTTGGAAACTAAGGCCCATATTTACACTTTTTTTGGTGCCACATTTGCGTAATTTTTTTTACGCAAAAGCAGCGCAAACATACAAAATACAACTGTATTTTGTATGTTTGCGACGATTTTGCGTCAAAAAGTGGTGCAAATGTGGCGCTAAAAAAGTATAAATATGGGCCTAAGATGGCTGAGTCGATGCACATGCACAACATCTAGATACAGGACTATTACCCTTGTTTACTCACATACTGTGTTCCCACTAGGACACCAGTGTGCATTATTCAGCTTTAATGTGTGACATCTAGCAAGCCTGACTATTCACTGGGTAAGAGATGTGAATAGTCATGTCAATTAGCAGACAAAAAAATAACCCATCTGCAGTGCAATCTGTACCAATCTTGTATGACAGCTCCCAAGATGGAGTATGGAAATCAAGTTGTAGAGTAGTATATACAACAAAGGTATGCTGTGCAGTATATACAACAAAGGTATGCTGTGCAGCATCTGCCACTGTCATTGCAGGAAACCATGTAAAGCCACTGTCTGCATCTAACAAAAATGTAGCCAAACACACATTGTAACCTGAACTCTGTGTCTCACTCACTCCACAGGTAACCCTGCCATTGCCACCACAGGGAGGATACTTGAGACTGCCATTCCTCTTCAGGATGAAGGCCCCACTGAGGACAACACGCCTGGATGACTGGACAATGACAAACAACCTGGCCCATCTGAGACTCCTGGTCAGTCAATGACTCCCTGCCTCACCCTGGCCACATCAGCACCCCCTACCCCTGGTGCATCCACATCACAAGCAAACATTTGCCCCCAAAACTGTGTCCCAAGGACTGTTCAATCAAATGTGTGCCCCACAGTACAGGGACCTGAGTCGAACCTTGACATCCCTGACAATGAATGCCCTGCTAGCACTGAAAGTGGGCACACCATGCTGGGGCACAGGCACCTGGGGGTAGGGTGTGTGGGAGGGATGCTGTGGGCCAGAGAATGGGGCCACAACGGGACTCCACTGACCAGGAAACCATCCCAAAGTCCTGGGAGCATACCAAAGTTCCCAGGACAGGATGGGCCAAATAATCACCATGCTGGGGGAGAGTCAAAGGCTGCAGAGGGAACACTATGAGGAAGTAATACAGCAGTGTCAGGCACATAATGCCACCATAGCTAGCATTGCAGGGGTGTTGAGGGACATCAATACCACCCTCATTGGTTCCTCAACATACCATCAGACCCCTTCCACTAGCAGCGTAACATCTGCCCCATCTACATATACGACAGTTAGTAGAATGGAGGACCTGCCAGGGGAACCACACGCCTCAGACACACCTCTCTCTGTAGCTGAAGAACCTCCCACGCAAATGTGGACGTTCACCCAGACATCCGGCTGGAGCAGATGTCAAGACCAAACCCACTTCCAGGAAGTGAACCTCTCCTGATATGTCACCCTTGTGTGCCAATGAGATACCCTGTTGACTGTTCTGAGACATGACTCCATTTTCCCTTATTACAAGGACACTGGACCCGTGGAACCAACTGGTGTAACTGCTACTCTGATGAATCCATCTACTGTGATCTCACTCATCACCTTATTTTACATTTAAGCACTTTTATTTTGACCTTTAGTATTCTAATATACACAATAAATCACAATTGAATACAGCTACTAAATATGTGTCTTTTATAATACATATACAAACGCCATGCTTGCCAACTGTGGTCTGGTCATGCTCCCCTGCATCAAACAGCCAGTATAATGGTCATGATCATATATCCCATGGAACACACATAGAACATCACTGTGGGACCCAGTTCTTAAACCATACGCTGACATAGGCCCTGTGCCTGTAGGATTGTTACACACCTTTGTCACTATACAGTTAACTGTACCTTGGACAGCAACATCAGAGTACAAACACAGCTAGGTCCCATGGTCATCACAAACTACCCCACCCATTGTACAGCTGGAGGCCATGATCCAATCATCACACATGGGCCACAAACTTCAACTGACACGTAATACACTGTTTCACATCCCCCCAACCCCACTGGTAATAGGAAAGGACTAAGCAGCCACGACCCCACTTGCTTGAAGGTAGTACAAACAAGGTACCATCCCACTGTAACTATATCCATTTTACCAGCTATTTGCCACATACACCTCACGTCTGTCAGCAATTACCATTGGCTACTGACAATGAATACCTCAATCCATAGGTTGCAGAGCCAAACACAAAATAGCAATTTCAGTGAGTGGAAGGAAAAGAGGATAGGAGAATGCAAGAAACATACCTCAATACTGAGTAGTCCATTACAGAAGTGTATGTTAGGATCAGATGTAAAAATACACGATAGAGCAGACCATTTTTTACTGCACATCTTCCAATCTATCAGTCTGCATTCACAACTCATACACAGGCATTGGAACTCATTACACTCCCACTGATGAATCAAGTCAGGAGGTGTAATGGCAGTCAACTACTTCAAAATGTGCACGTTCAACACTTCATATGGTCCACATCACATAGCTGTATGTCAGTGAAAGTACTGATTGATGAGATCTGCCCTAGAGTCACCCGTTCCTTCTTCCTCAGACTCTTTATCACTAGCATATCAGCATTTCCAGCCACTGGTCCAGCTGCCTCCCCTTCAACTGCTATCAATAGTATCTGGCATCTCATGGCTAGATTTTGGAGCATGCAGCAGGCAACAATTTTTGGGCATACCTTGTGGGGCGATAGAGGAGGGCTCCTCCAGATAGGTCTAGGCACCTAAATCTTGCCTTTTAGGGGCACAAATGTTTGCTCGATTATGTGCCTTGTCCCCCCGTGGGCCTCATTGTAATGGAGTTCCCCTGGTGTGGCTGGGTACCTCACTGGTGTCAACAGCCAAGGAAGGTTTGGATAGCCTGAGTCACCTATGAACAAAATGGTAGAACAACTTGTAAATTGGTCCTGTGACTGGCTATATTGTGATGACATGTAACATAACACAAACACACTCTACAGTTCAAATTTACCAAGCTGCCAGGCCCTCTGTTTGTAGTCGTGCCATCAGATGTGGGACATTGCTATTCCACATGATGTAGGAATCATGAACAGATCCAGGAAACTTGGCTGTGATTTGTGAGATTTACTGGTCTGCCGGACACACCAACTGTACATTGATTGAGTGATAGTTCTTCCTGTTTCTATAAACCTGTTCATTGGCATTGGGAGGGACCAGGGCTACAATGGTGCTATCAATGGCTCCTATTACATGTGGAGTGTGTCCCATCTCATAAAAATCTGCCTTCACATAGGCCAAATCCACTTGTTGGGAAAGCCTGATGTAGCGGTCCAGGTATTTCAACAATGCACACAGTACATCCTTCAACACCAGACTGAACATGGGCTGAGACATCCCTGCTGTTAAGGTGACAGTATTCTGAAAGGACCCTGTGGCCAGGAAGTGTAGCACTGACAAGACTTGAACAATAGGAGGTATGCCATAGAGATTGCAAATGGCTGGCATCAGATCTGGCTCTATCTGTGTACAAAGATCCATGATGGTATGACGATTCAGATTCTATGTCTGGATGATATGCCTTTCCTCTATGGTTTCCAGGTCTACTAGTGGACTGTACTCTAGTGTTTGTCTCACTCGCCTCATGGCAGGATAACTATGTTGAGAGGAGAGAATATACTATGAGTTTTGCAGTATGCACACATCATTAACACATTGTATATTACCTGACACCTAACATCTGTAGAGGATGCGTAGCACTTCTGACATATACAGTACAGCCCATAGATATGAACCTAATTCACCCTCATTGCTGTACATTGGCTAACATGTAAATGGGATTGTACATATGAAACAAATGGTATGGTTCATGTGTGTAAGACTTAGCTGTCCTGCACTAATCACACATATGTTTTGGATCGTACCAATATCTACCCATGGCCTATGTACCTCAGAGTAGCTTCACCATATATACTCCCTCAACATGTCATTGTGTTAAATTTGGAACAATATGTTTCAAAACAATGATGGCACTACATACGGATCCCCAGTATTTCTGGGGAGTAAGTGACAGATGCACATAATCAAGCACATCCATCGATTACATGTACCCAAAATGGCAGGCGTCTGATCTACTGTAGTGGACAGTTGGAAGTGACCTAAATACCCCGGCAGAAGTCATCAGGTTGGTAGGCGGTTGCAACCGCTGTACAATGTGCGATTGGGTAACAATGCTGCCTTTGGGTGACTGCGGGAAATGGGCATGACCACTGGTGGTGACGGTCCCATACATGGCAGCTGAGACTGCCATTTTCTGCAGTATTGTTACTTGACTCCTGACACTGTTGCCAGCAAGACCTCAACAACGTGAGATGCAGTGCACTTACTCTTGGAGCCATCATGCCACATCGTGCAGGTGATAGGGCTCGTGTCCTCATCCTGGAAGAGCGGCAGAAGCTCCTGGAGGAGGTCCTACCCCTGTATGGACAGCTATATGGGGCACCAGAGGAGCAAGTGAGTCCAAGGCCATGTGTGATAGGTGTTGTGTGTGACATTGCATCAGGCATGGAAGACAACTGAGGCCCAGCTGGGGATGTCCTCCCAATGAGGGAGAGGTGCCCATCGGATCCTGACCCCCCCAACAATGGCTCACATTTTGACGGTGGCCTACCCTGAGGTGGATGGGCTTTTAAGGGCAGCAAAGCAGCCACAAGGGAGTAAGTACTGACTGTATCCGGTACTTGGCTCTGGTAGTATGGTGTTTGCTGTCACACTTTAGCAGCTGTGACAATGTAGTAGGTGCTGCATGTATGTAGACTAGTGGGAATACATAGTACTCACATTGCCTTACTATTAGATTGTGATCTGGCATTAGTGTTGGCCATGTGTACATTGAGATCACCTGTGTCAAGATATATCTTTGACTGCATGTGGAGATGCACAAATGACAATGACACATGTGTGACTCCACCCAGCCATATATATGATGTAAGCTGTTGTATCATCCTGCACATAGAGTATTTCCAGATCCATACATCAGAATATGTGAATATGTAGCTCAAAAGGTGTCAGACCACTCCCATCTGTGTAGATCACCTGTGTTTGCTTCTGAGTGCCTGACAGATTTGGTACAAGAGCTAGTTAACTTTTGTCCTGGTACAGGTATTGTCTCCATGCATCTCAGTCAGTAAACAGATATGGCCAGTATAGGACTGTACACATGGGTTTGTAGATGTATCACCATTGTCCCTTCATATTCATCCTATGGATTATGTGAAGGTTGTAACTGAAGGACATCTAACTATGGGTGTCTGATTCTGACTATTTGCCCTTACCATGCATTTCCATGACATTGCCATGTGAGCAAATTATTTTTATCCCAATGGCTTTGTTGTAGAGGCGGTAAGTGGCTAGGCTGTCCTACCCTATGGCAATATGCATTGTCCATGCTATGTGTGCCAATGCCTTACCAATAACATTGCAACATATGGTATTCGCTGCCTACATCATCACTAACAGTGCAACATAGGGTATTTAGCTGCCTACATCATATCTCAATGGTTACTTGGGGGCAAATCATGTAGAGTGGGAATATGATGGCTACCCTTAGTCTTGTTGATATGGGCAGTTTGGACAGGAATTTGTATTAGCTCACCTCAAACTTCAAGATGTAATGGTTTAGTTGTACTACTATTTCTCATACAGGTGTTGTTGTGGGATATGTTGTCAGTGCAATGTCGCGTAGGTCCATGTGTACATCATGTGTACATGTCTTTTCAGTGGGATATCTGTGTTGTCTTTACTTAGGTACAGGGAATCACATTTCAGGAATGATGTGAATTTGTTTGTTTACTCATGTTGTCATGTTGTGGAACTGTATCTGCATGTCAGGTGGAATGTTATGTGCCCTATGATGAATTTGTTGGCTGGTGTTTGTTTAGTTGTTCTTACACTGCTCTCTGTGATTGCCAGTTGATGGATCATGTGTGCTATGTAGGCCACTGTAGCTGAACATGCATGTGATGTATGTGATGTATAGTGACTGCAGATATTCCTTTAGGATTTGGTACATGTAGTGACATGGCTGCTCTTCAGACAAGGATTTTAAACATCAGATTTTGCCTGTATGGGACTGCCACTTGTTGTGGATTCATCAGAGATTGTATCCATTATGGCATATATGTACAGAGGGTTCAGCTAGGCATGTGATTGGAATGGCAGGTGCTGTGTGGTCTGTGAATAGGGTTGTCTTTACTTGCATGGGACATTACCTATGGACATGGGCTGATCAGGTGTTGAATCAGCACATGCATGATATGGTGGCATCAGTCAACTTTTTTTTCTGAAGGTGTTAGGAATATGGAGAGTTATGCTCAGGATTAGGACAGAATATCAGTTTAAGCCATGGCATGATGAGCATGCTGACATAGTTTTACAGGTGATTTGATGGAATGCTCCACTTGTGCTACCTTACATGGATTATGATGTCGGTGAGAGAGACATAAAGGGGTGGATAGAAGAAACATGTTGTGACACTATGTAGGATATGTGGTTTTCTATATGGGATTGCCTATCCAGGAGATGTATTCCTACAGTTGTGCATGTTGTAATGTCTACATGTGAAGAATGTGATGACCCTCTCTCTCCTTTTCTATCTCTCCCTCCCTCTCTCTCTACTTGTGTGCATCTGCAGGCAAAGGAGATGGGGCACAGGTGAGTGGAGATGTTGCTGGTCACGGGAGCTGGAGTGCTGATACCACTGACAGACAGGGACCCAGTGGCCCAGAGGGCAAGGGGAGTGCCACTGGGAAGATAGGATCATCATCCTCAGAATTCTCCTCCAATGGACACTCCTTGGCGGTGGCAGACCCATCTGGGATTACCCCAGCACCATCTTTGTCCGCCACCTCCCTTACTACCTCCACCATTCCTGTAGCTCCCCACACAGTTATCCATGCCTGCTCACCCAGAAGGGTGGGCGTCTCCGTCGCTGCAGGCACTTCTGCCCCTGCCAGCCCTGCTGCCCTCGGTGAGGAGGCTACTTGACCCCCTGAGGTCGATATCTGTGGGTCATTCGACTATTGTGAATGCCATCCAGGGAATGGCAATTCAAGTCCAGCAGAACAATGCATTCCCGGGGGGCATTCATGGCACACTAGCTGGCCTACAGACATCTTTTCAGGCTCTCATCGCCACATTGTCTTATGTGCCCCCTCTACCTTCCTCTTCCCCAACCCCTCTTCCCCGACCCAGCCAAAGCACACACACAGACAAGCATGCATCCACCTCAGCATCCAAGCTGACAAAACCAAGCGCCACAAGACCCACCACTGGCATGCACCCAAGCAACACCCACCTCCAGACACTCGAACAGTCAATACCTGCGTTGACTCCCCCATCACCCCCAGCTTCACAGACACAACACCGGACACACCTAAAGACACCACACCAACCTTCACCGATCCAGCCACAACTCCTATCCTACCCACAGTCACCACAATAGCAGACACTCAGACATCCACCCCAGCCACCACATCTGCAGACACCACAACCTCAGACACGCCTACATGTAGCACATCCACCATGCCAGCAGTCACCACCCCAACAGACAGTCACCCATCCACCATGGCATCTCCCAGCACCTCCACCCCCCTCCTCCCAAGACACATACACGCCCACTCTCACCCACCCAACAGACACACAGCACACACAAGCATACCTCACACACACATGCACCCAAGACATCCGTCAAAACACCTCTTACAACCACTCCCTCCACTCCCAAATCCCTTTGCCATGACCGTCCTGTGTGTCTAAGAAATGTTTGACCTCTGAGTTGTGCCTTTCCCTACTTCTCTCCCACCCTGGGAGACCCACAAATACCCTGTGTCCCTCCCCAAGTACAGCCCTTCTACCTCCAAGTCCTCCCCTGGCCCCCCTGCAAGCAGGCATGCCTCTCCCCCAACAATATATATATTGGTTTATCCAAATGGTCAGAGTCATTTTCTTAAAGGCTCACTCAGCTGCTGGTGCCGGCAACAAAGGAGACCACCTTCGAAAGATATTTTGTGTACAAAAAGAAATTTAACCTACTCCAAAGTTCCTTTAGGCAGATTTAATGATAAGAATAGCAATCACCAATGCATTTCAACTCCACTTGAGTCTTGCTCATGGTAAATGAATTTTTTTAGTTTGAAACTACAATAACCAGAATGCAATGGGGCGGTAACAATGACATCACACTATTTAAGGGTGGTATGAAAAAAACTCATGTAATATGAGCAAGACTCAAGTGGAGTTGAAACGCGTTGGTGGTTGCTATTCTTATCAATAAATCTGCCTAAAGGAACTTTGGAGTGCGGTAAATTACTTTTTGGGCACATAAATATCAGCCTCATAATATGGACGGCGCGAACATGGTCTCTGCCGGCCTGTAGGTGGCTACCGTCATCCATGGTGGCCTGACCGTACCGGCGGTGCCAGAGATGGATTCGCTGTATTCTGTTGGGAATACCTCCACGGTCATAGTTTGGCGGTCTTCTGTGCCAGCCTGTTTCTGGTATGACCGCCAACATGGGGGTCACGACACCTCCAAACTCGCAATGACCCCCATAATGCATAATAGGTTTTACTAGGAAAAAATCATATCATAATTAATAATTTGGCATGGGAAATATAATTGTTGTCACTGAAGTAATAGTATTTTATGTATCAGAAAAAAAATTACAACCATGTAACTTCTTCCCTCCTGAGAGTCCCTTTCATTTTCAGCATTCTGAGCATGTGATGTATCTCCATCAATATGAGACAAATCGTCTTCCAAACAATAGAAACTCTGATAATAATACTGTGAAGAGAAGCACATACTACAAATAGTTTGCACAACATCTCTTGTATGTACAATCTGTCAACCTCCAGATTGGTCCAAACTCTAAACCTAGATTAAAAGAAATCCAAATTCTATTCAAAAACATTCTGTGTTTTTAGACCAAATTAAATTAATTTTGATCTTCATTTTGTGGATTCTGAATTAGTGTCAACCAAGGCTGGAGAGTGTAAACTTAACCATCTAATAAATATAAAATATGAGATGTGATATATAATTAAGACATTTAATTTTAAGTAACAATGCACAACCGACAACATACTTTTTTTATAAGATCTAGTTATTCCGTTTTGATAAAGCTTATATTACCTGTCCAACAAAAGTACAGTCTGGAAGCCCGATAGAATAGAACACTGAACTTTATAAAAACACAGCACATATTGGCTGCATCTCATCAACCAAACTCAGATACAAATATTGAAGATTGTAATGGTATCAGATTGAGGTTTATTTGTTATTGGTCCCAACCATCATCATCATGTAAAACAAAAGATTGAGGCCCGTATTTATACTTCGTTTGCGCCGAATTTGCGTCGTTTTTTTCGACGCAAATTCGGCGCAAAACTAACGCCATATTTATACTTTGGCGTTAGACGCGTCTAGCGCCAAAGTATGGGCAAATAGCGTCATTTTTTGGCGTGAACGCCTTCCTTGCGTTAATGAGATGCAAGGAAGGCGTTCCGGTCTAAAAACAGACGCACATAGCGGTGCGTGGTATTTATGCTCCAGGGCAAAAATCACTCCCGCGCGGCAGGCGGCGCAAAAAAATGGCGCAAAGCACGAATAGCGTGACATTTTAACGCCTGGGTCAGGGCAGGCGTTAAAATGGGGCAAACACACCTGTACTTAATCAGAACACACAGAACAAACAACAGAGCAGCAGAGCAGCAGAGCAGCAACAGGGAGACATGGAGGTGCTTTTTCTTCAACGTGCACGTAGACGCAGAGCCCTGCAGCAACAACAGCAGCCACAACAACAACAGCAGGGACCCCAAAGACAGCGCAGAAGGCAGGAGAGGATATTCCGCCCAAGAACAACCCTGCATGGCCTCAGGGAACGAGACATCATCCAGAGGTACCCGTTGAACTGGCAGGCCATTCAGCAGCTGCTGACAAATATTGAACAGCAATTGGCCCCCACTTTAGTGACTCCACGCACTATCCCAACAGAAACAAAGCTGCTTGCCGTACTTCACCTGCTGGCAAGTGGCTCCTTTCAGACAACTGGTGCCCTGGTTGGTGGAATCTCACAACCATCTTTCTCTGCATTCCTGCCTAAAGTACTGGATGCCATCATTGGACTGACACCCGCCACATCTGCTTCCCTAACACACTGCAGAAGCAGCAGGAAACAAAACAGGGGTTCTACGCCATCAGTGGCTTTCCGCACGTCCTTGGTGCAATTGACTGCACACACGTACGCCTTGTGCCACCTGCTGCGAGTGAACACCTCTACCGCAACAGGAAGCACACACATTCCATCAACGTGCAGGCCATAGTCGATCACCAAGGACTGATCAGCAACATTGTGGCTAAATATCCTGGGAGTGTACATGACGCATTCATCTTCCGTCACTCCACCATCAACCAACACTTCCAGGATGGACGGTATGGCAATGGACTACTTGTTGGTAAGGACAAAAATCTACTTATATACTCACTGCACAGAAACCCTCTAGGATAAACAACACATACACCACAATAGCAACACCTAGACAGGGACACACTGAGGTACTCACATAACTAGCCATGTGTCACAAGTCACCATTGAACCTCTCACACATTTGAATTTACTCCACAGCTTAGTGTGAAGACATTCATGACTGTGGTTGCCTAAATGTCACCTTGCAAATTGGAAGTCTCACAATAACCTGTACACTAATACAATGCATAACTTTTAAGGGATGGGATGGCCTGGCTATGTTCATATGGACGTTTCTAATACCCTTTCATGTTTCAAATCTGCATGGAACTATCATCACACCCCCAGTGAGGACACACGGACACCTGTGTCACAAGTCCTAATGCAAGGGAGGGCACACTGTACATGAGAAACCAATACATCCTGCTGACAAACAGTTAGACAACAAACACTTGCTCAGCCAAGGAAAAAAAACAATGCCAAAGTTTCCACCAACAACCATAGGTTGTCACATTAGTACACAAAATAGTCACAGACAACACAACACAACTACTGCCATCAAAGATACGTACAACAGTGCCTCCTACATCTAATTGATACCATTCTGTGTTTCTCTTTCAGCTGATCAGGGGTATGGCATCCAGCCTTGGATAATGACACCATATGGGAACCCAAATACTGCTGCTGAGCGGGCATACAATGACGCCCACAAGAGGACACGCAGCATTGTGGAGAGGACCTTTGGGATCCTAAAGTCAAGGTTCCGCTGCCTTGACATCACTGGCGGAAGCCTACTATACTCCCCAGAGATGGTATGCAAAATCATACTCACTTGTGCCATATTACACAATATTTGTGTACAAAGGAACATTCCCCTCCTTGAACCGGACCCAGACATGCCTGAGGATGATGATGAGGAGGATGCTGGCCTGCAACAGGAGGGGGAACAACCTAACACCGCAGCAGGAGTGCGTAGGCGCCAACAGCTTGTGAACAATTTTTTTACTTAAGTCATTATAATCACTTGTATTCCACACTTGTAAATAAACACAGATCACAAACACCACATCATGCTTTGGCCTATTCATTTCTGACCACCTTTAGTTTGAAATAGCTGAAGATGAATGTCGTCTCATTGGTCAAGAATGCCATTAAAATTCATCACACCAAAAATAAACATCACAACTGTATGCACAGAGGGTAGGATGTGACATGTTACATTACCATACACAGAGCCCAACAAGAGTACAAATGTGACAATTAGACATGCCGGATCCAAACAACTGAAACAGTCTCTCATCCAGCCCCAAATTTGAGATCATTTGAAAGTCACATCACACGTGTTCAGAGACAGGGTGGGACCATCCATGTGTACGTGAACATGTCATCAATGGCTTCTCTCAAGTGTATGATGTGAGCAATACACAATTGCAACAACATCAGCTGCCACTAACTCAGGAGGAGACCTTGAAGTTACAGTGACAACATACACACAGACAGGTCATACTGGATCCACATTCCCACACACATGTACACATATGTCATACAACCAACCTAATATTTGAAAGTAGACCATCACAGTTGTGTCCCAGTTTGAACCTAGCAGGAAGATTGTAACATGACACTAAACCAGTTTATGCAGAAAGGGACACAGACAAGCAAAACAATCTTCGCATTATCACATCGTGAACGCTGAGAGTCTTGCAAACTTAGGGGGTCATTCTGACCCTGGTGGTAATTACCGCCATGGCGGAGGTCGGCGGTAGCACCGCCAACAGGCTGGCGGTGCACCGATGGGTATTCTGACCGCGGCGGTTCAGCCGCGGCCAGAAACGGACTTCCCGCTGCCCTTGAGAATCCGCCATGGCGGCGGAGCGCGCTCCGCCGCCATGGGGATTCTGACACCCCCTACCGCCATCCTGTTCCTGGCGGGTCTTCCGCCAGGAACAGGATGGCGGTAGGGGGTGCCGCGGGGCCCCTGGGGGCCCCTGCAGTGCCCATGCCAATGGCATGGGCACTGCAGGGGCCCCCGTAAGAGGGACCCACAAAGAATTTCAGTGTCTGCTTTGCAGACACAGAAATTCGCGACGGGTGCAACTGCACCCGTCGCACCTTCCCACTCCGCCGGCTCCATTCTGAGCCGGCGTCCTCGTGGGAAGGGTGTTTCCTGCTGGGCTGGCGGGCGGACTTTTGGCGGTTGCCCGCCAGCCCAGTGGGAAAGCCAGAATGACCGCCACGGTCTTTCGGCGGGAACCGCTTGGCGGGCGGCGACCGCCGCCCGCCGCGGTCAGAATGACCCCCTTAGTCATATGAAAATGGTATGCAACTTAGCTCCAAATCATCAATACTGCAAACGTCAAATGGGCTAATGAGATGAATGAATGGTCAACAGTCATTCATACCATATGGCCTTACATTCGCCCGCTGCTGCAGGTTTGCCAGGATATGATAAAAATACTCCATGGATACAGTAGCTATTCTGGATGGTCAAATCCTAGGGTGCTGGGGGCCTAACTCCACCTCTACCACCCCCAAAACATACAGGAATCATGTACTTGTGAACTAAACACATGCATAAGGCACATGTGTGGCCTCCATGTCACAAGTCCTACACAAATATGAAACACAAAATCATAATGGGACATGGTCAGCCCCCTAAAAACTGAAAGTGACTCTCCCACTCCCTGTTAGGACTACAGATAAAAGCATCCCCATCATAAAGGTGGGGACATTTTGGAGACGGAATACATAATGGTATCAAAAACCTCATTTCAAAATAGCCATCAGCAATTACACCAAATATGTTGTCAAATATGGTCAATACATTAGTTAACGTATCCCAAACATCACAGTGTGAAGGCCGTCTATACATAAAAGTACGGACATTTGTCATATACAAACACAAATGTGTCTCACATCGCACCGTTTTACCATGACAAATCACCTTTCCAAAGCTAAACACATGAAGACATTTGGATAAATTTGCTCCATATTCTACGCATACAGCATGGCCGTCATAATTTGTTCATGTACATGAGTGCACACAATGCAGAGTCAGATACAAATGTATCCAAAAGTGTCTTGATATTTCACCTTCAAATTATTATTTACATCCACAATATTTTTGACTCTGCATCATGTGCACTACTGTACGTGTAATAAAAACCACGCACATGATGCATGCGTGGTCAAAATGACGCTATATGCACAATATATTGCTCATTTCATGTACAGTATTAATTATTAATATTCATACCATTTTTTTTCACTCCGCATCATGTGCACCACTGTACGTGTTAAAAAAAATGACGCCCATGATGTATGCGTGGTTAAAAATTACACTACATGGACAATATGTTGGTCATCTCATGTACAGTATTAATTATTAATATTCATACCATTTTTTTTCACTCCGCATCATGTGCACCACTGTACGTGTAAAAAAAATGACGCCCATGATGTATGCGTGGTAAAAATGACGCTACATGGACAATATGTTGGTCATCTCATGTACAGTATTAATTATTAATATTCATACCATTTTTTTTCACTCCGCATCATGTGCACCACTGTACGTGTAAAAAAAATGACGCCCATGATGTATGCGTGGTAAAAATGACGCTACATGCACAATATGTTGGTCATCTCATGTACAGTATTAATTATTAATATTCATACCATTTTTTTTCACTCCGCATCATGTGCACCACTGTACGTGTAAAAAAAATGACGCCCATGATGTATGCGTGGTAAAAATGACGCTACATGCACAATATGTTGGTCATCTCATGTACAATTTGAAATATTAATATTCATAGCATATTTTTACACTCCGCATCATGTGCACTGTAATGCGTAAAAAAAATATGACGCACATCTGTGTATGCGTGAAAATATGACGCATTACGCGAAAATAAAAACGGCGGCCATTTTATGCAAGAAGAGATGTAATAGGATATCCTGTTTACCAAATCTGTACTGGGAGTTGACTTTCACTTTCACTTTGCAGTCTCAGAGTTATCTAGACTGTGTGGTTGTGTGAAAGGTGTTGTCCTGTGTTTTACTGCTTTAGTGTCCTGTGTGCCTTGTATTTTGTCTTTGTGTCAATCTTTTATTGTTGTCAAACATTGTCTCAGTCTGTTTAGTGTTGTATTGTCTATACCTGTGATAGTTTGTATTGTCTGTGGGAGTCTGTTGTGGGTAGCATAGTTTGGGGGGTTAGTTGGGCTATTTTTCTCCTTCTTCTTTTTCTTTCACACCTCTACCTTTCCCCATTTCCCACTTTTTCTTTCATTTTTCTTTGGTACTTTTTTACACCTCGCATCATGTCAGGTAGGCCTCGCCTGTCCAGGATGGGTGAGGACGAATTGGGGGGCTTCATATGGCTCGTAAGCCATTTCCTCCCACTGATGCTGGAGGCTGGGGGCCGTGTGATACAGGGGTATCACACGGAGGCGAGGAAAATCCGTTGGGAGAAGGTGCGCCATCACCTGGTCCGGGTCTACGGGAGTCTGAGGAATATCCATCAACTCAAGCACCGCTGGGCAGATCTGATCAGCAGGGAACAGGACCTGCTGGACCACCTGGGACTCCGGATTGGTGGCTATGTTGGTGAGTAATAATCAATTACATGGGAATAATAGGAATGTGTGCGTGAACATGTGATGATTGGTAGCCAATCTGCAAAATAAGTAGCTGACTGCGTGTTATACTAGGGAAACCTAGGCCCATGGGCATACACATAAATCCCCCTTTTTGCTACACATAAACACCCAATAACAGCAGTAAAATGCAACATCTATTTGTATTTTGCTAAGTAGCCCCCTCTCTGCGTCACAAAATGATGCAAATGCTGCGCTACAAAGGTATACATATGTGTCCAAATGTGTATTTGTTGCCGGGTGTGTATGAAGACCTATGCTACCAGGCCGATGCCTCATTTTTGCAACACATACCAGATGGCTGTAGCTGCATGGAATGTACTGTTGCATTTGTGTCTGAAAAGCAACACGTGAACTGCTCTATTTGTACTCTACTGGTCATAATGGCCAGTGAGTACGTCATGTAGAAACAACATACCTACATACGTAGACGCCATAGCTAGACCGAAAATTGCAAACACATGATGATGCAACACCTGTGTGTTGCCTTCACGTCACATGAAGTTAGTCATGTTGTCCACACATATGTCACATGTGTGTCTGGTTGCTGTGTGTTGAACCTGTCCACATAGCCTGTTTGATTGTGAGTGGTCATGCAGTCCTCATGGAACCAGTTGTGGAATGTTTCTCTCTGGGATGCACATGCTGAGATGTATGGATCACATGATTGTTCGGGCCTACTAATGGAGGAGTAACTTGGACGACACATGACTGTCCTGGCCACTGCATGAGTGTAGTAGGGTGTGTCACTGGAGCAGGAGACTCATCCAATGATAATCTAGAATACAAAGTCAGCCAGGCAGGATGAGCATGTGTGAAAGTGTATCATTACCATGTAATATTCACACACTGTCATTGTAACAGAAATTATTTGTCTGTTCACCCAGTCTGAGTATAATCTTCCTTTCATGCTTTACAGGTGGACCAGCCCCGTACACCGTTGGTGAGGTAGCCCATTTTGACGACCCCGATACCTACAGTGAGTGTTGCCTAAGTGCTATTTACATAGTTTGGAAATGAAGCATGATGGATTACTGTGTGTTCAGGACAATTCATGATATGATGTGCTGGCCGTTCATTGGCTTTGTTGTTTTGGTGTGATATCAACTTGGAATAATGTTTCGGTAAAGCAATACCTAGTCATCTCTCAGATTGAGGGGCAGTAGGTCATTCAATTAGTGCGGCAATTGGGAATAGCATGACTCATTTTGAATACACTGGTCAATGTTAGACTTGGTCAGGAACTTGCCATTAACTGAGTCAGCATATCAGACTGACAGTCTCCCAGATAGCTTAGGCACATGGCTTCGATGACAAGTGCTTCTTCCTAGTTGAGGATGGACTGTGTACACTGTAGGTCGGATCTTCCGGGGGCATGTACTTCCACAAGGTGACCTCGAAGTGTGTGTGACTTGAGTGCAATGGCCTAGGTGTTCTGTTGAATCATGTGAATGGGTGTTCTACCTCCTCTGTGTGTGTTGTAAAACATGCCTCACTAATAGTATGTTATGTTTGGCTAAGTCATATCATTTTGACATGTGTGGACCTGGGATGTGACAAGGTTGGGCTGACTCCAACGTGTTGCTAGCCCTTCATAGGTGTTGTGTGTGAAGGCACATGCTTGTTGAACTTTCTGTACACTCCTGGTTGTGCATCGATCTTGGGATTGTTGTTTGTTCTTCACACACCACCCACAAAGACTGGGATGTTACTGTGAAACAGGGTACCTAGGACTGTAGCAAACAGTATGTTACACGTACTTAACACCTTTTGTGACTTGAGTTTGTACCTAGGTCCAGATGTAGCAAAATGTCTCCACATTGCAAATAGCATAATTTGATGTTAGTGAGTTGCAAACGTCTGTTTCCTAATCCGAAATGTTTTTGGTGGTCATGTACATATTTGCAAAATGCTTTTCTAAAGTAAAAAAATAAAGGAGTTTACCAGCCCTACTTGCAAATCACAGTGTTAGGCAATCCCATTTGCTAACGAGTACGTGGTTGCAAAGTGAGTAGCTGTTATCATCCACTTGAAGTGGATGCTAACCAACTTGCTGACTGGAAGGGGTCCTCATTGTGAACCTTCACCTTTGTGAGTGGACCAAAATACTCCTGCACAAAACAGCCAGTGGTCTAGGGGAGCAATAATTATTGTGTAAATTATGAACAATCAATTGTTGTGAATTTAAACAAATTGCAGCTCATTTTCCTTTCAGATAAAGGGCCTACACTTGGTGAAAAATAACTTGCTTCATTTAAAAGCAGTCACGTCTATGGAGTTCTGCTGTTCCCAGCAGGCCTCCATCCCCGTGAGTGCCCATAGTTGCTAAGGTGGTGCAAGTTGGAACCCACATCATTGATGTTCATGAGGTGGGATTTAGGGACCCCATAGTGACTCGCAGACGGTGTCAGAGACACCGTTCAGCTTTGCAATTTGCTAGTTGATTTGCCATCAATTCCTACAGCTGGCCCATAGTGTCGACATATGATTCATGGCCAGGGGTTCAATCTTAGCACACAACTATTTCGAAATGCCATTGAGTGAGGAGTGTGATTCTTATCACATAGAATGACATATGTAGTGAAGTCAGTATGCGGACGAGCTGGTGCCATAATGTATAATGGCTTAGGTATGAATTGTAGGAGTAGTTTAGGGTGATGTCATCCATCATGTAGAGACATGGATATGCTATATGTGATATGCCCTTCAGTATGCATGATTCACATGTACTTCCTCTAAGCCTTCCCGTGAAATATGTTGTAACAATTGCTGCAACCAATACATTGCTAGTAATGGACAAATTACCCATTGTGGTATTCAACCCACTGTAAATTCTATGCTCAATATTTGCCTTTTCCCTTCACAGCTGCAAACCTGAGTGCCGCAGCTCGCAACCAGTTTGAGCGCCGGGCAATGAGGTACAGCCACATCCTGCAGGTGCAGTGTGGGTATCGGAGGATGGCCCGCAGATACAATTCGGAACGGGCCTCCGGGGCGTGGTATGCCACACCACAGGCTCCCCCAACGGTGCCCCCAACAACCCCCGCCACTACATCCACCAGGTCTGGCCAAGTGGACCCAGCAACGGACCAGGCATCCTCATCCAGACCTGGACCCAGCCGTGTGGTGGGAGCAGGGCAGTCCCGTGCCCACACCACTCCACCAACACAATCCACCTCCACCGGCACCCAGACCTGCACTGATCCTCCGATCAACCCAGCGGACTTCCACGCATTGTCCAGGAAATTGGACAGGTTGATTGCAAAAGCTGACACCCTGACGGAGGACATGGCTGAGGTGAAAAAGAAGGTGCGCTCCATCCGGCGAACAGTACGGAGGCCAAATCCGTAGACATTTTGCCCTCCAGAACTTTTACCCCTCCCCTCTCACCTCTTTCCTATTTCATACTGTTAGTTGGGTTTGGGGGGTTAGTTATAGGATAAGTGTAGGTAATTAGCTTAGTTAGTGTTAGGTAAGAGGGTGGGGGGTCCTTCTTCTTTATATCTTATCTTTTTGTGTGGGTGGGTGGGTGGGGGACAATGTTGGGATTCCTGTTTAAAAAAAAAAAAAAAAAAAATTATAAAAACAAAAAAAATACAAAAAAATATATATTTGTTTAGGATAGTGTAGTATGTGTGTAGGTTAGTAAGTGTTGTCCTGCATGTGTCTTGTCTCATAATGGTGGGTGGGGGGTTGATGTTTAGATCGTTTCGTTACATGTGTAGAGTAAGTTTAGCTTAGGTTAGTTAGGGACAGTTGTGGGTTAGTAGTAGTCAGGTTAGATTAGTGTAGGTTTATCTTTCCCTTAGTTGCCTCTTTTCTTACTTATTGGAAATAAAAATTTTGTTAACCCTTTACCTGATGCGTTAGGTGCTACCTTTTCATGGCCTTGACATCAGTGTAGCAGAAAGTTTTAGTATGACATTTGTGTCCTATGCTCGCTATCCCCAGGCTATTGAGGTTTAACATGCCAGCTACCCGTGTGCTAACTTGGTAAGTATCCACCTTGTGGGAGAGCCACCATTGGTAGTGTGCATAGATCATCAAGATTTGGGTTTGGTATGTATCCTACTTCACAAAGAGTGCTTCCAGAGTTGATTTTGTAGGTAAATAGATAGGTCGGACAGCATTGTGAAGTTCAGGGAGAGCTTTGTAAATGAGTATTTGTTCACACTCTTGTCTTGTTGCTGTCATTGCTGACCTACATCATGTGTGTACTGCTTGAGCATGACTTTCCTTCATGGTAGTATACGACGTAAGGGTGATTGATGCAGTGTAATTTGGTTATTATTCCTTTCATTTTACAGCATAATGTATTGTTTTAGTATCGCAAGGTGCCTACATTTCTCATCCACCATTAGTTGTCTAGAATAGCTATGGATGGGGCCTCATTCTGTCCAACACAGCATGATTGTGTGTGCTTAGTCCCTACATCAGTTATTTTCCTCAGTCTAGTAAAGCTATGATGCAATCCTGGCCACTGCACAGATGTTTCAGTATACATGAAATCAGGACAGTAGTATAGAGAATCAACATGGTTGCCACACAGCCACTTTGGAGTTATGTACTGCACAGTTGAAGTGTGAAATGACACAGAGACACAATAGGTGTGCAAGTGATATTTATTTTTAGGTGGAGTAGTGCAAAAAGTCCATTAACAATGTTAGGTGAGTCCGTTCTGGTGCATTCTTAAATGGTGATCCTATTTACAGGGTGTGGATGATGCTCCTGACATGCTGGGGTGATGTCACAGACGGTGCAGAGGAACAGGAATTGCCAAATGGTAGGAGAGAAACATTTACAGCCAATGTGGACAAGTTAAACAGTAGATTGCCGAACAGTCATTGAGGGTAGTTGGAGTGAGGCTGGCATGTGTCAAAACGTAGGACCTTGGTCAGAGTGGGGCATGGTGCAGGGACTAGGGCTTCCGGGTACTCTTGCGAGTGAATGTTATCTGTTCCATGTCTTCTTCTTCTGATGAGTGTGTTGCCTGGTGTGTCCTTGTTGTTGTTGGTTTTGAAGGGGCAACACACACCTCAGTGTCAGAAGACATGGAGGCAGACATCCCGGGGGCTGATCCCTGTCCAGTTATGAAGGGCAGTACTGCAGCAAGGAGAGCGTGCTGGTTTTTCAGAATGGCAGCCACATCCCGATGGTAGGCAGCCAGGTCTGCCCTGAGGGGTTCGATGTTGCATTCGTGCACACGCTGACTGGCTTGCTGTTGGAGTTGTTTGGTCAACTGGATGACAGCTGTGCAGATTGCCTTCTGTGTTACTAAAAGTTCCTCCAACAGCGATGTTCTGGCTTGCATTGCAGCTACTTGATCAGCAGTTGACAGCATGCACGAACGCACCCCCTCAAGGCTGGCTGCCATAGTTTGCATCCCCACCCGCACCTCCTTGGCCAGCTCCCGCTGGATCCCAACGACTGTTCTTTCGAAGCTGGTGCCAGTGTCGTCAGAGTCCTCAGCTGTGTTGGAGCTGGCAGGTCTTACAATTGGGGTGGCGGGTGGTTCTACTGTGGTGGCTGCTTCTTCTTGGCTCCTCCTTGTTACTGAAGGGGGGGTTTGGAGGCTTTCGAGGACCATGTCAATGGTCTCTTGTGTGAGGTTGATGTTCTCGTCATCCATGTCATCAGGGAACTCATGGACAGGCATATCGGCAGGAGATCCGTGTTCCTCTGCAAAGAAACAGGGTACAATTAGTGTGTCTGTGTTGAGATCATTTAGCACTAAGATACAAGCCTTTGGATGCCTTAACTTTGTACTCTGATTTTGTCTTGGTATCTGCTGTCTGTCATAGGGCATTGTTGTAGGCCTATGGCCCACCTGTGTGTCACATGTATGATATGGAGCTATCAGACATGCCTGCCAGGTCATCTCTAGGTGTTGATTTGTAATTCTTTCGGAATATGCATTTTTTTGTCCTACTCCTCCCTCGGTGTTTCAATATTGTTATGGAGGGACATTTGTTTGGGTGGGCTCTCATTATCCTACATGTGATTCTTGGCTTTCTAGGCAGCAGGATAGCTAATGGTGTGGGGGACTAAGTTTGACCCACTTGTAAATAACTCGGTCACCCAGATATTCTATTTAGCTCAGACAGACTAGCAGTGACTCTGGTCTCCCACAACAGAGGAATGTTTAGAAGTCCAAGCCCATGACATCTTTGGGACTTCTCAGGGAAGTGGTGGTCACTCAGGTCCTACACATTTCTATCTTTTCCGGTATGTTCCCATACACAAATGACACAGACAGTATTTGTTTGATATGAAGTTTCATTGTACAACTGACTTGTAGGAATTTAGGTGTGAGCCCCAATAACCAAAACAATACACACAGTTAGAACTGAAATAGTCCGCAGGAGAGTAATACATTGGTACACAGCTATCATGGTGCCTAACAGTTTCTACTCTCCCTCTGCTTGTTCTATATATAGCACTGCATGTTAAGTTTGGAGCTTGGCTGTCTGAATCATAGGGGAGACATCATCCCTCATATCAGAGGAATGGGCTGGGATCTGGTTGTGCATCAGCAGCAAGGCAGGCAGCATCTAGATGTGATTTTCTGTTTGTAAACTCCCCCATGCGTGTCTTGGGACGAGGAAGTGAATTTAAAAGACATATGTCATTGTGATGACAAAGTTTCCCTACGCAGGAATGGCAAACCTTAACCCCTACCACATCTATCATCAACGAACCAGACGGTATCCTTGACTGGGCCACAGAGTGAATATGTTCTGGAAAACTCCAGTGCAGAAGTAGGCAAAACAGGGTGATTTGACTAATTGCCAACACCTTAGGACTGACTATTTGCTACATTAACTGATAGGAAGGGCAATGAGATTCATTTAGTGCAAAGTGCTCTGAGGCACTTAGATGTGAGCAAATGAGTATAAGTACATTCAGGGTAGGATGCACAAAGGCCTCCAGCCTGAGGCTATTGCGCAAAGTATACGTTTCACTTGCCACGCTACACTTTGACTGACTGTGGGTGTTGCGACTGCCCTGCCAGCACACTTGCCTCACAGGCCCTGCACCATACACTTTTTATTCACATTGCATGATCTGTACATGTTAGGTGGCATGACCTATGTATGTCAATGTTAGGATGTGGTATGGATGTAAACATTGTTGATGTTTGTATCTGATGGGGTCTCATGTGTGTCTTACTGGATTGGCCTGTTTAGCGTATGAATGTCCTATTTTTTGGTTAGACTGTGCAGATGTGTTTCATTGACCAGTTGCCTGTGTCCCCTCGTCAATGTTGTTGTCTGAGCAGTTTGACATTTGTGATGTAGCATTGTTAGGCAGGCACGTGAGGGACCCTGACGTATGCAGCATGTGTGTGTCGTTAGTGCTGTGTGGCTCCTATTGCTGTTTACTTAGGCTTATGTATGTGTCAGTTATGGACATTCGGCATTTAAGTGTACTGGTACCTTTGTCTTATTTCTAGGAGTAGTTGCAGATGTCATCCTCACCCCCTAATTTAGGAATGTATGTTCCAGGGTGGGGTTCCTGCCATTTGGTACTATAGCTGCCCAGAGATGAGAGGTGTTATTGTCAACTGTGGTGGCAGTTAAGTTGCAGTTGTTGTATTTGCTACTGCATTACAGGTAGGGACCTAGTTGATGGGGAATAGTTTGTGCAAAACAAGTGCCTGGATGTGGATTCAGGGTAGTGTCCTTCCCACCTGTCACTGGTTTCCCTTGGCTCTCTTGTTGTAATTACAGGATGTCCCCGTGGGACTGTAGTGGTGGCAGTATTTTGTCGTGCCCCGGCTATGGTCAGTACTGGCCATTCCCCCCTGCCGTGCCCCTTTCCCCATGCCACTTCCTATATGTGCTAAGTTACATGCATTGTGTAGTAGGTATCCCCCCCCTGCTTACAGTCCCCATTATTGCATTGTAATTCCCCATGCGACTTACCCTGCATGTGCGTAGTGTCGTGGTAGTCTGCGCTGTCCAGTCCTTGTATCCCTGTGACGATCTCCTCCGGGATGACGGCTGCGACCATCTCCTCCATGTGGTCCAGAGCCTCCTGTTGTGCTGGACTCCCCCCTCCAGTCTGCATTGCTGCCTTCCTGTTCCTGGCCATTTTCTCTTTGGTCCTACGTTTACAGTCATGCCAGCGTTTCTTACACTCGGTGACTGTCCGGCGTTCTTCAGCCACACTGTTTATCTTGTCCACAATTTCTTTCCAGATGGCCTCTCTCCTACTGAGTGGCAATTTTGAGGATATGAAAAGTTGGTGCTGGTGTTCCGTCACCTCTTTCACCAGGATTTCCTGCTCCTCTGCACTGAAGCGACACTTTCTTTTTTTCTTTAACATGTCCTGGTTCCTGTATGCTTCCTCCTGGCTGGGTCCTGGTCTGCTCTCATCCTCCTGGGGTCTGTTGGGGCATCTGGGATCCATTTTGGGTCTCCTCTCCTGTAAGTGCAGTTTTCGCGCTAAAATGTCACGCAATAGCGTGAAAAAAAATGGCGTTTTCACGATTGCGCTGTCGTAAATCGACCCACAGTGATTAGCGTCCCTTTTACGTGGGTTTCCCTTACGACAGACCGACGCTGTTTGCGTCACGAAATAATGACTCCCACCTGTTGGTTGCGCCGCCGTACGTCAAAGTATAAATTTGACGCCCGAATGGCGCATCCAAATGGCGTTAGACGGCGCAAATTTTTTTGACGCAAAACTGCGATAGCGCAGTTTTGTGTCAAAAAGTATAAATATGGGCCTGAATGACATAAAAATAATTATGAAGAAAATATCAGATATCATCAAAGACGATTTTGTGTGGAAAAATAGAAACATTCATCAGGCATCTATCAAATACTACATCAGGCATCATGAAGCAAATATTTAGGGCCAGATTTAACAAAAAACGATGGTGCGTTGTGTTGCCCCAAATTTGACAGCATCACACACTGTCATTTTGAAAATAAAGGGATGCACCGTATTTAAAAGAAAGTGGCGCACCCCAGTGTTTCCCCCTGCACCGTCACTGTATTTGCTGCTGCGTGCCAATACAGCAACCCGTGCACCATTGTGCAAGGGTGGCTGCGTTGAGGGAGAGATTGTTTTTATGCAGGAAGTAACACCTTTCTGCACAAAAACAATCTTAAATGGCGATTTGCTCTCTCTATGTGTGCTGCAGAATGCAGCACATATAAAAGAGCAAAAAAACTAAAAGAAATGAAAGAATTTTCCTTCTTGCACCCTGCTAATGCCACCCCTGGGGTGGCATTAGATGTTGTCGCTGCCTCAGGTCTGGGGCAGTGTCACAATGCCATGGGTGTTGCTGTGGCATGCCCACAGCAGCACCCATTGCACGCCCCTTCCATGCAAACTGCTGCGTGTGAAGTGGCCAAATTTACAAGGTGGCGCTATGCCACAATACGCCACGCTTAACGCTTAACGCCACCTTAACGCCAGCTTGTAAAAATGACGCTCCAGTGGTGCTAGGGGGCTCTTAAATATGCCCCTTTGTGTCTGTTTAAGCACCTTAATGTCATTTCCACAAAAGGTACAGATAGGACCACAGGTATATCAGGTATCTTAAAAAGTGATGGAGGGTAGTGCATCACACTGTTCTGTAACACAATGTTGTATGTTACTACATTGCTGACAACAAATATTTTAAATTAAAATGTAAACAGACTCCTATATAAAATAAAAATGGAAGACCATTAAGAAATATATATTTTTTCTAATATCTATGTCAATAGGACAAATGAGATGTAACTTTTTTTATATGTTTCTTTTTTAATAATTTTAAATGTTTTAAGTTTCCTACATGATAATTGAAATGTATTCAATCAATCAAATCTGCTTTATTTCGGTAAAAATATACCATAAAAGCACAGTGCAAAATGTTGAGGAAAAAAAAAAAAACATAAAATCATTAGCTTTAGAATAAAGCATTACAATACAATAAAAATTTTAAAAGCAAAACGGGGTGCAAGTTAATTTGAATAAATATACAGATATAGTCGGGAACCTGCAATGATTACTATACAATGATACATTGTCTGAATTATATTATTAATCACACATTATATCAGACAAATTATAAAATTGCATTGCCCACTAACAACGTCTGTAGCTTAAATTTGCCTTTTAAAATTCCAAGTCGAAAATGCCAAATGGATTCGAAGAATGTCACCAAGGGACATGCCAATGGCACAGATGGGTCCGATTTAAGTATCCCAAAGCTGGTAAACAGTTCCTAAATCCCATAGATTGGCATAGAGGCATGACTTGGACTTGTTAACTGAATTGGGCCATTTATAGGTTAACGTACAGAGTGGGAGGGACCCTATTCTGAATCTAATGTACAAAGCACGTGCAAGTGGAGAAAGTATTGTGTCCATGTATTGTTCAAATTCGTAATGGCATTTAATTTGTAAGAAAGTGCCACTCATGGTAGAGGGGGTTGCTTCATTTAGGTGCGATGTTTGGACATTTAGCCAGTAAGCATCCTTCAAGATCTGGGTGGCATTTTTCGGGATGGAGAGAGGGTCTGTCCAATAGTTCCACAGCCCGAGGATGGAAAAGGTCCGCTCCACATAGCTGCACCACTTAATTTTAGTAGTGGAGCTGGTGCTCGCCAAGTTACTCAGCCCAATTCTGTAAGGAGTAAGGGAATCTGATGACCAGATCCAAATCCAACATATAAGAAGTGGTGCTAGGGTGGCAATATGGATAATGGAGAAGAGATTTAAATCCATTTGGATTGGCAGGGTTGGAGTACTAGTGGGAACCCTTAGCAACATCTTTAAGAAGGAGTTTTCCACTTTTTCTAAGTCCTCCAAATTGCAATGGCCCCATAATTCGCTCCCTATAGCCCCCCCCCCCCCTTGCTTGAGATTTGTATCTTTCTCTGTCGGGGGTGATGGCAAAACTGGGGGACCTAGCTGCAAATCTCATGATGCCACCCGCCCTTTGTTTCAGGCACATGGATGATTTCTGTAGGTGGGCATGCCATTTAGGGGAATCTTCCAATTTTAACCCTAGATAGTCAAAAGTACCCACTCTTTCCAGTGTAACACCCTCCAAACAAATATGTCTCCTCATTTTGTACCTTATGTCCGCAAATATCATATATTTAGTTTTGGTTGAATTGATTTCTAGGCCATGGTCTTTGCAATAGGCCACAAACATCGTGAGCAGATTGGAGAGGCAAATGGCCGTTTGTGATATTATCAAGGTGTCATCTGCAAATAACAGGCATGGGATCTTTTGCCCTCCCAGTCTAGGAGCGTCATTAGAACATTCCAAGAGATAAGGGATGCAAGCATTTATTAATAAGAGGAAGAGTGTGGGGGCCAGCACACATCTCTGCCTCACACCACGAGGTGAGTGAATCTCCGATGTTAATTCACCTTTCGGGCCCCAACGGATTCTGGCACAATTACCCGTATAAAGATCTCTGATTATGTTTATCATGGGACCAGGGAACCCCACTTTGCTCATAACTTCCCATAGCTTTTGGCGTGGAACAAGGTCAAAAGCAGAATTCAAGTCTACAAATGCCGCAAAAAGTGGCCTGAGCCCATGTCAACTGTTTTCCATTTAATGGAAAGAAAGCGGAATGCCTGATCAATTGAGCTTACTTTGTCTCTAAACCCCGCCTGAAGATGGCTAAGCGCCTGGTTGTCTTCTATCCATTTGTTTAGCCTGCTTAATAACTGATGGGAAACATTTTTTTGCAAGTTGTCTAGGAGGCTGATAGGTCTGGAATTCCCTGGAATTCCCCTCTCCCCTTTTATATGTATGGGCACGATGGTTGCTTCCTTCCATGACCGGGGATAGGATCTACTTGCCAGGACAGCGTTTGAGACCCTGTTCACATACGGGCCCCATTTGTTCAGATCTGATTTGTAAATGTCCGGGGGAATGCCATCTGGCCCTGGTGCCTTCCCTGGTTTTTGGGCTATAATGACAAGTTCTGATTCCTTTAATGAAAAGGGTATCAGGGTAGCAGGGGACAAATCTGAATATGATATTTCCCTATGGGTCGCATATTCGCAATCAGATGGGGAGCCATACAAATCCCTGAATTAGATAAGCCAGACTTCAGGGGGAATATAACACTCTGGCTTTGATGCTTTGTTTCGGTCCTTTTGGGCCGACAGATACCAGAAGCGTTTAGAGTCTGAGAGTCTGGCGGCCTTGGACAATTCTCTCCGTAAGGCCTCTTCCCGGTCATTTTTGCAAGACTTACATATGGAAGCGTAATTTCGTCTGGCATTAGCTATTTCATCTCTATCTTTAGTTCTTAATGCTTCTATCAAGAGGCTCTTAGCCTTTCTACATCTCTTGTCGAACCACTTATTATTAGGATGGGATGGTGAATGGACTATTTCCCTAACCGATTTAAAAAACAGTTTTTTTAGGGTAGAAAAAAGGTCCAAATGCAAGGTCATAACCTCAGTCGGAGTGAGTAAAGAATGGTCGACAAAGAGCTGGTTGCTAGAGATTAAAGCGCATAGTTGACCCCATTGTTTATTAGAGTTCTGGAAGGATTCCCATCTCACCACACGCTTGTTGCTGGAGACCTTCAGAACTTCGGTGGATACAAAGTCAGGGGAAGGCGCAGCACCTAAGAAGAAATGTCTATCTTATGCTACTAGAAGAGGAGCATGGTCACTGGTATATTGGTTTCCCACTCTCACGTCGTTTATGTGGTGCCAAGCCCTCAAGTCAAAAGGGACGAAATCCAAGGTGCTACTATATGTCCCCCTAAAGAAAGTTGGTCTAGCAGGGTTATCTGCAGGAAAGCGCCCATTACCAGGGCAAAGACCATAATGTATCATAAGGTCTATTATCTGTAGAGCCCTATTGCTAGGTTTAGGGGGATTTATCTGGGAAGAGTGGGGAGGAATGTTCCATATGGAATCTTCAATCTGCGTAGCCTCGGCAAAAACAGGATTAGGCTCAATTGGCACATTGAAGTCCCTGGCTATGATAATGTGGTGCGTTAAATAATGGTCTGATACAATAGAATTCAAAAGTGCAATAGTGGGGGACAGCTGGTGTGAAGGATCCGATCTATTGTAAATATTTATGCATAGGACCGGAGGGCCCAGTTTTGGCTGTATAACTATAGCCAAGATGTCAGGGGAGTTTACATATAATTCTTTTACTCCACCCACCTCTGTCGTTCTCACCCAAGTGGTGAGGCCCCCTGCTGCTCTACCAGCAGGAGACGGTTTGGCTTTTTTCTCAAAGGAACAAAACCCCTGCCTTTACGTGCTGTGGATAGCCCACATTTCCTGGAATATGCAGATGTTAAAATTATCGACCAACGCCCCCCAGTCGGTGTCAGCTAATTTACTACAGAGGCCAGACACATTCCAAGAAAAAAACTTTGCTGTTGAGGAATCAGTAAAACAATTGGGTTCATAGGGAATAGCAGCAGAGTGAGGTATGTTAGAATTCTCGGCAAAGTTTGTAATTATTGCAATATCATTGGGAACAGATTTCGACCTCCATGAAGGGACAACTTCTAGGGTTAAAAGATTAGCAAAGGATGGTGGAGCAACTGGAAAGAGGCTGTTATTGGTATTATGGGGCACCATTGGATGTAGTCAGTCAATGTCAGAGATGGTCCCCAAGGAGTCAAGATCACACACATTATTTGTTTTGGGGGCAGGACCCAACTCCCATGTACTCACATTTGCTGTTGAGGAATCAGTAAAACAATTGGGTTCATAGGGAATAGCAGCAGAGTGAGGTATGTTAGAATTCTCGGCAAAGTTTGTAATTATTGCAATATCATTGGGACCAGATTTCGACCTCCATGAAGGGACAACTTCTAGGGTTAAAAGATTAGCAAAGGATGGTGGAGCAACTGGAAAGAGCCTGTTATTGGTATTATGGGGCACCATTGGATGTAGTCAGTCAATGTCAGAGATGGTCCCCAAGGAGTCAAGATCACACACATTATTTGTTTTGGGGGCAGGACCCAACTCCCATGTACTCACATAGAATGAATACTAACTAATATATAAAAAATGATCTAATGGAGAATATGCATATGCTCAGTCGGAAAGCAAGGATTAAGTATGTAAGGGGTCAGATCTACTGACATTAGAAATAGTGAATTTCCTAATTGTGATTGTCATCTAATCGCTATTAGGAAATCGGTTTTCCTAATGTAAGAATGTTCTATTTTCAAAATAGTGATTACATAAATCGACCTACCTCATGAATATTATTGAGGTCCGTGGGACCTCTGTCTACTCTTAAATTTTTTTATACAGTCACAAAGAGGAAGGGAGTCCACTGGAGACCCCTTCCCATTTGTGAATAGGTTACCACCTCCTTTGAGGTGTCAGTAAAATATCAATGTTGTGAGACTGCATTTTAGCCGCAAAACATTAATACATACTGAAACTATTTTGTATTTGGAAGGGACTGCTTAAACACTCCCCTTCCTAATACCAAATAGGACTTGAGTAGCAATGCAAATACCGGTTCGGTAACAGGTTACTGAATCACAATTTGGTGTTTGTACATTTAGAAAAGCATTTTTGTGGTTGCAAATGGCCTGCTTTCGTGAACCAGGCCATTTGCAACCTCAAAAATGGTTTGTACATCTGTCCCTAATTGAGCAATTAAGCAAAAATCTTTGTTTGATGAATAAAAATCATTACAACTTTCACCAATTCACCAAATTCCCATCTTATCTATTTGAGACATTTGGAACAGAAATTGAGATACTTTTTATTTTTGTTAAACCAAATTAATTGATGAGTTGGAGTTTCTCCACAAAAATTAATAGTTTAGATGATTATATTGAGCCTGGCCCTGATGAAGAGACAATGGATGTTCTGAAGCCATAAAACACATCATGGCAGATTTTTCTGAAAATATCATTTGGATTCCATAAATAATGGCCTATGAGTTATTTGAAATTAATCTGAAAAACTTGATTTTTCTAAAACAATTCCTTACACACCTACAAACCTCAAACTTTAACTTTTTGTAGCACGTATAAATAGTACAGGGGGACAACTACTATATTGCGTATTGTTGTCTAGGAAAGAACCCCTTTCTCTCCCACTCTCACTTAAGTGTGATTTACTATATTATGCTTCCATATGTATTGTGGCAACTGTACAGCTTTTTGTGCCTATTAGGACCATGCATGGGCGTTTCACTGAATTTTATCTTTGCATTAGATTGCATAAGTCTGCATTAAATTACTAAGGCCCATATTTATACTCGTTTTTCACTGAATTAGTGTCATTTTTATTTACGCTAATTCAGCACAAACCTAACTCCATATTTACACTTTACACACGTCTAGCGCCAAAGTTATGGAGTTAACGTTATTTTCTGGAGGGGAAATCCTACCTTGCGTCAATGAGATACAAGGTAGGCGTTCCCAGCCAGAAAAGGAAGATATGGCCTTTGCACCATATTTATCCCCCTGTGCTAAGATCCAGCACAGGGGTATGGGGGCCTTAAATAATGGCCCTAAGCTTGCTTAGGGCTGTTATTTAACGCCTGGGTATGGGCAGGCATAAGGGGACCTGTAGGCATATTTCCATGGTCAGAGACCTTGGAAATTGCCCAAAGGTGCCCTTCCACTGGGATGGTGGGAATGGCCTCTGTCTTTACTAAGACAGGAGACATGTCCATGGCGATTGTGCACCAGAAAATGACACTACACAACTTAGAGGCAATTTTTTAGCCTCTAAACAGTGTAGCGCCATAATTCGGCGCACAAGCCCCAGTTCCCCCTACGCCTTCCCAGTCCTGTTAGTGTCCTTTCCAAGGACGCTAACAGGGCATTAGCGCCGGCTAGCACCATTCCATAAATATGGCACTCAGCAGGCGTCTTGGAATGGCGCAAGCCCGTAAATGTCATTGCATTTATTTTGCAAAGGTTCTGTGTGGGAATATCCACTTTGCATACATTAGAAAGGTTTTGACACAAAGTAGACCTTGTACCATGCAAGGGCGGAAAAGTAACACATATGAACCACTGTGCCACTTTATAAGTATCACTAAACGAATTGTGTTATCTTGCATGATGCATTTACAGGACAAGAGCTTCAAAAATCTGACAAAAACACATATCTTGAGAACAAGTTTCAATAACTCTTTAGTATCCAAGAGTCTGAATGCAGCAAAAGTTTGTAACCAAAGTGGTGTGGAGGAGAAGAGAAGGAAGTGAGATGATAATGGATCTAGTAGAAAAAATGATGGAGTTTGGTTGTTTGAAGTTACAGAGTTCCTGTATGTTTTTGCAATGTTGGTATGATGTGCAGGATTTGCTCTGAAATGCTTCAGTATATGGTAACTTCTGCAAATGGTTAAAGATCTCTCTCATGTTGTTAAAGTTTACAGTAGTATGTCTCTAGAAAATTTCAAAATGTGGAAAGTAATCCTGGTTTCTGCATGTTATTCCCCATTTCATATGGATTTATAGTTCAATACCTCATATGCCTCTGAAAATGCAGGCTCAATCCAGTGTGTATTTAGCTGTGTCTGCTGGAAAGCTGACTACCTTCATGAAAACCATTCTGTATTCTCTGGGCATCGAGGCAGGCCTGGGACCAACGAAAAAGCAGATGAGTGATCTGAAACAGCAGAGGAGTGATCTGTTGATATTGGGACAGGAGTTTGGCTTCTCCATGCCCAGGAAGGGGAGCACTGATTCATAGAACTCCTTTTTGACTTGTAAGGTGCAACTGTTGGAAATGTAGCTCATATTTAAATCAGCCACTGTAGGGTACCCCATACTATAGAAACGTAATCCTAAATGCATATGAATTAATGTTCTGTGTTTTCATTTCACATTTTTTTATTTAAATGTGGATTTGATTTCAAGCACTGTTTTGAAATGATTTGGGGTGTGCGTAACTCCCATAATTCACTGTAGCATAATCACGTGGAATTATCTGAGAATTCCCTGAGATTATGCATAATTAAGCAGAAAGAGTAATTCTGCATTTAGCACTATTTCATAGCGCAAAAGTACCCCCTCCTGTCCAAAATGAGGGTGAGAATGAATTTTGCACTAAGAAATAGCACTAAATGCAACAGAACACAAATAGTGAGCCACAGCTCACACTTACTAAATGTGCTCATTAGGTAGGAATTTCCCCCAATTTACTCCCAACATTTAGTGCTATTTTTTAATTGCAAAATCCCCCCTTAGGTCCAAATAGGACAAATAATGCATTTTGCATTTAGAAATACAACTAAATTGTGCTCTTGTAGTAGGTTTTTCTGCCAAATTACTTCCAGCATGTAGTGTTATTTTTTGGCACAGAATGCACCCTTGTGTCCAAAATGGATGTGAGGATGCATTTTGTGCTAGGAAATATGCATTGCTAGCTCGAGTGGCCGCATGCATGCACTAAATGTGCTTTCACTATAGGATTGTTTCCCCAAAATTACTCCTAAATATGCAAATAGGAGTAATTGCATTATTATCAGTATTTCCACGACTCTGCTGTAATAAAAATGCCGTCCTAGAAATGACTAGATTCAAAAATATAGATCAGTTTTATTAGGTGCAAATTTACCTAATGGTAGCAATAGATGAAAATCGATACACTCGTGAACCTTCCCAGATTAATTGTTATCTCAAAATATCTCTCCTAATATTTTCCTACATTTATAAAAATAATGCATGTGACAGAGGTCTACATACTTAATGATTATTGGGTTACAAATCGAATCACTTAAAATGTACAATTGCGTTTGTGTTCTATTAAAAAAAAAAGATTGTTGAAGAGAGTGAAGTATAGTGGGTTTCTTATCCTTTATCCTCATCAATGTGTCATCCTGCCCACAGCAGCGACCATGCCCCCCCTTCAACCCTATGGGAAGCACTTAGGGCCTGATTTGGAGTTCTGTGGACAGGTTATTCTGTCACAAATTTGAAGGATATAACATCCGCTCTATTACAAGTATATTATATCCAGTGGCAATTGCAATAAGGTGAAGGTGGATGGGATATAAGTCGTATTTGTGATGGAGTAATTTGTCTGCCAAACTCTAACTCCCTGATTATAAATTGGGAGTTGGGCGTCTAATTCTGTCCTGTGCACAAACACTTGTTTATGCATCGGATGGAATTACAAGTTTGGTCAACCTGCCGATTTTTTTAAAATATATATATATATATATATATATATATATATATATACACATATATATATGGTGTAAACCGTATCATACAGATTTGTGTGCGTTAAAGACCACAATCTGCATGTTATTCCCCATAAACTCTTGAAAAGGTGTTATACATTGCACGTGATAAATAATGTACACAGTGGTAATGTTATTTGTTAGGGGCGATAAATAATGCCTCAAATTAAAATCAGGCCCTTATACGGAGTTAGAACCATGTATTTTTCTGGAAAATTTACATATTTTCTGACGATAGTTTGGGTTTAAGATAGCATACACCAGTCTGTCTATGAAACGTAGGCTAGCTTGGGCCTCTACTTTCGTTAATGAATAGGTACCATAATGTTCAGTTCTCCACTGTTCATTTGCACCAAAAGCAAAGCTAAAGTCTTAGGAACGGCTTAACAGCTAAGGAAAATTACTCTGGTATGGGACTGCGTGCAATCTAACATTTGCAGGTTTTCACGCAGACGGCACATTAGCTGTCCTCGCGTGTGCAACTCTATCCGAGGTTAGTCGCTGGGGTTTAAAAATAAATGCTGAATTTCCGTACGTCACGAGACGGTTCGGGTTGGAAATGCTTTGTAAAGGCTGCGTTTGTGCAGGCCTGTGCAGGAAACAGCCAGCAGGAAAGGCATTGCTGCGCATTTTTTAATACCGTGCGTGCGGACACTGAATGCAATTATGCTCTTGCAGTCGGATGAAAAATGCAAGTCAGAAATTACAGTTCCAGCTCCGGGGTAATCGAACGGTGTTTAGTTTCATGCTCTTAATGGCTCATTATAGCTTGTGAAGAAAAATGAAAAAGAGAGAAGGCTGATAAGATATTGCCCCCTGCTGTCAAACAATATATATATATTTTTAAATCAAATCCTTCGCTGCACCAGCATGTTTTTTATTTCACTTTTTCCCAAGGTTTTAATGACTGAAGATCCCGCCCCAATTTACTAATGTACTGACTGACAGTTCATTGCATCACAATTTGTGGCATTTTTTTTATGAATGTATCCTTGTGTAGTGAAACTGGTGCTCATGTAAAGCGCTCCAATACCTTCGGGTCGAGTTCTCATTATATAAAACTACAAAAAACTGGTGTCCAGGTTTATCAAGGTTTTGCTTCCCCATTGCGCCATGCAGGGAGATGCAAGGATGTCGCAAAACCTAAATGAGATTTATCAAGCCACAAAAGACCACATTTCATGGATTGAAAAATCAATAGTAATGCAAGGCAGCACAAATTGCTGTTTTGTGTAATTCTGCGGCATGGAGGCATGCTGACAACCTACAGATTTACCTTATAGTAGACCTGGTAATGTGTTAGCAGCGCTTAATTTGTAAAAACATAAGTGCCAGTGGCCTGGTCAGTAGCTCACTACAGCTTGCACCACACATTGCCACTGTCAGCACTGCCAATGACAGTACTTACTCAACTACTAACCATCACACTGCTACAAGTGTGACAATCCAGATTGTTTGAAGTCCCCAAATCGTTAAAAATTGATGGTGTGGCTGGTCTTAGTTATTGTTTAATGTATATTACATTAATAAACAACAGTTGTTCTGCTCATCTTTAAATTTCGCAAACGGCACCACCATGTGCCAGCTGTCATAAGTGCTGGTTTTGGCAATTAAGTGACTGTTCTGAGTGGAAATCACAGGCTCAAATTAAACACTGAGGCCCATATTTATACTCTGTTTGCTCTGGATTTGCATCATTGTTTTTAATGCAAATTTGGTGCAAACTTAACTCCATATTTATACTTTGGCACTAGACCCGTGTAGTGCCAAAGTTATGAAGTTTGAGTCATTTTTTGTGTGTGAAAACCTACCTTGCGCTAATGACATGCAAGGTAGGCATTCCTGTGCAAAAAATGACTCTAAGGCACGTGCGCCTTATTTACCCTCTGGGGTCAAAATGACGCACAGGGGGAGGCGGGCCTTAAAACATGGCGCCCAGCTGGATTTGTGCCATTTTTCAACGCCTGGGTCAAGGCAGGCTTTAAGGGACCTGTGGGCTCATTTCCATGGTGGCAGACCATGGAAGCAGTCCACAGGTGCCCTTCCCTGCACCCAGGGACACTCCCTGTCACCTTCGTCCACCCCTGGAGGACACCAATGGATGGGGGTACCCATCCATGGTGAGTGCAAGTCAGGTAAGTGCATGTAAGTATATATTTTTTTTTAACTGGCAAGGGGGGGCTAACTTTGGCCCCTTTACATGCCACTGTGCCCAATGGCCATGCCCAGGGGACAGAAGTCCCCTGGGCATGGCCTTTGGGCAGGGGGGGCATGGCTCCTGTCTTTTGCTAAGACAGGAGTCATTTCCATGGGGTTTGTGCGTCAGAAAATGGCGCAAGTCAGGTTAGAGCCAATATTTTTGACTCTAACCTGACTTGCACCATTCTTTGGTGCACAACCCCCAGTCTTCCCTTCGCCTCCGCTGCCCGGTTACCGTAATTTATTTTGACACTAACCAGGCCGCAGCTCCGGCTAACATCATTCCATAACTAAGGCGCCCGGCTGGCACGTTGGAATGGCGTTAGCCGGCGGTAAACCTTTTGACGCATATCTGCCCTAGCGCTGATTTGCGTCAAAAAGTATAAGAATTGTACGCCTCCCCACCAGAGGTGCAACAAGGAAAAATAAGAGTAATATTTTTATTTCTCCTCATTGTTCCCTATTTCTAGGTGTGCTGTATTCTGTAGTCTGCTTAGAAAGAGGAACACCCCCTCTAAGGATTGTTTTTGTTCAGGAAAGTGCTAGGCAACCAAAAGTGCATCAGCACTAGGACAGGACAGGAGAGGAATGTGTTTTGTAATAGTAAATACTGGACATTCCTGCCCTTTCCTTTTCAAGCAGGACAGTGCAGCAAGATTTCTTCCTGCATTGCACTGCATGAACGATTGATAACTTTGCGACAGGGTTTTTAACTGTACTGCTAGAAATATGCCATCTCTTTTGATAAAATACAGTATGTTTCCCATAAATGGAATACTTCAATGTTCTTAGTTTTAATCGTGTTAGTGCTTAAGCTTATATTAGGAGCATGTGCCAACTCTATGTTTTAACTATGGATAGCTAAACAAAGTGTAGAGCTTCCCTTAGGGCCAGTGTGCACAGTCTGCAGTGGGAAAGTGTTGCTGCTGCTAGGATCCACCCAAAGGCATAGGGGTACTGACTCTGACCCACAACTTCACACAGTGCCTCTGCTCTAAATTACTGCACAGAGATTAGGGGTAAGCCCACCTGATCCCCATCCACACTCACCCTTAATTTTTGTGAGTACCCTCTCGACAGCCCATACCTGCATTGTCCTCGACTCTCCCTGGCTGTGAAACACCTCATCTGTCTAAGAACAGCTCAGCTACATTTGATCTGTCTGGCCTGTAGCTTGCACTGAATATCTCCTTGATCATTTGTTGTTCCCTCTTTCCTCCAGGGCAGATGGTCTGAAAAAAGGCAAGAGTCTGTACTTGACGCACCGGCTGGATAGGAATTAGAAATTTAAATATACCTTACCATTTGATTGGTTCTAGGTTCATGCCAGTTTGCGTCATTTTAAATGAGTGCTGTAACTGCTATGACAGTTTGTTGTCTTCAACTTGACTTTACCCTGAAGCTTTTCAGCACACCATGGGCAGAACATTATGTATAAGGGCCTAGGCTTTGTGTTGCTGTTCCATCAAGTCTGGAAAATATAGCCTAGCAACTGTGAAGTTAGTCCTGGTGCTCTGCCCTACTGAACTACTCTAAGAGGGGAGTCCACCATAAATATAGACTTATCCTCTTATGACATCATATCAATTGACTGTAAATTACTCCAAACGTTTTGCAAACTCCTACTTTGTGTTTTGTGAAAGTTTCACTGTAGACTAATTTATTGTTTTTGGAAAAGATACCAAACGTCTTTTCCTTATGTAGCATAGTAGTGATCTTCTGAAATACAGTGGTTGCTAAAACTCATCCAAATTGCATTTATTTGAATTGAAAAATATCATAGTAAGGGATCATGGCGACTAGGTCACATCTTGCTTGGCAGAAATTCTCCTGATTGTGTGCAGAAGTGAGACTGACACTGGGACAATCGTTAGCCTCACCCAACAGCATCACTAACTCTGCTACATGTGACACTGGGCAGATGTCCACTACCTGCTTGTTAATCTTGCAAATTGTTCCACGAAGCAGCCTCAAAGCAGTGCTTTGCCAGAAAGGACTACCATCTTTAATTAGGCCAGTACAAAATCTATTACAGTAGCTGTTCCCTGCCTCCCCCACAATCAATATGGCATGGTTAGGCCTATCATGCTTTGAAGCAGAAAAACAGAGGAGTATATAGATGAGGATAAGAGCTGAGAATAGTCATCTCCTCTTCAGCTTTACGAACATGGTAACATTACAGCAGTGTTTTTTTGTCTGGTTCCGCCACCAGTGGCTGGGACAAATACCTCACCTGCATGAATTTCTTTCAAGGAAATGGAAGTCTTGCTTTACCGGACCGCTTCACTGGTCATATTTAGTTCCTATGATAATAGGTTGATTGGATATGAGTCGTGCTGTATCCAGTTTTCCTCAGATCTTTCTGTCTTTGAATTATTTTCTTCACTTATTTAATCATTCCCTTCTAAAGCCCTTAGTCAAACAACATTTCCCAAAACAAAACCGCCATGTGGGCCAGAATTTGTTGGGTGCTACAGAAAAAGGACTTTTTTTGTCAGAAGAGGAGGGACTAATCGAAAAGCTGCCCCTGAGATGGATAAAGTAATAGCAAGAGAGAGACAAGAGCACTCTGACAATCAACACAAAAGCAAATCCTTTTGAATTCCGCTTTCTGATTATACTGTTTGAAGATCCTTCTTCTTTGCACTGGAACGCCAATTAGATTCTGCTCCACCAGCAGGTACTCAATCAATAACTTCAGCAATCTAACCTATCTCTGTACTATCACCAGACAGCAATCAAAGAAGAACCCTCAAACATTTTCAAACACATTCTCCCTTCATCCTCTGCTGCCATACTGGCAAGAGCTATAATTAGTTTGCCCCTTTCCTCTGTGAAGTTCTCAAATGACTTGTAAACCTCTCACTCAAAATATTTCTTAAGAAGGCACGGGCCTAACAGTAGATTCAGCTAATAACAGACCATGGTGCTCTGGTAAGCTTATTGAACAAGCATCATTCACACAGGTCTCAGCCTAATGTAGTGGAATGTAAAGTGCTATCCGGATGCTATAGTACCATACCATCCGATGGAAGTGGAGTCTGTGAAATCGAGTTTGTGAAGCGTGTATGCATTAGGTCAGTGACTATTGTCATGATATACTATACAGACATCATGATTAGGGTAAGGTAAGTATCAAGAGCCGAAAGAAAAGGGACGGGGAAGGAATGGTTAAGAGATGGCCAGAGAGCAATGCTCAGTACTTGCATCAGTTTGGTAGTTGCCAGGATCCTTGGCTGTGCTCCTTTCCACAACTGAAGATCCCTAATGTGTCACCGTTGCCCTCCTGATAGGTTCGCCAGATGAGGATTCAAACAGAGAACTGTGGTCCTGTCTCAAGGTGCGGTCAGCAGTTGCACTCAACATTCACATTTTGAAACTGTTGCTTCTGCAGGGGAATGATGCAAGGGCCGAACCATTCATAATACATGGCACTACACAGCACTGCTCATTGCTGCATGACCAATGAATAAATCATTTTCGAAACATTCTGTGGTGCTGCTACATTTGCCGTCCATTGTTCAAAACCCCCATGTCAGCAGTACATGAACTACAAGGAATAATACTCCTGTTAGTTCTGATATGTATGAAGCGAAGTGTTATACTTGTTTAAATGCTCCCATTCGCCTTGATTTCACAGTAGCTGGTTAGCTTCACCACTACACTGCAGTGCTCATACAGGAGACTTCCATTAAGCTTGACTGGTACATCCATTAAGAAGTAGACATGATAGTTGTTATCGTCCATGGATTTCTTGGGCCCAAGTAGGTGGGTGCCAAGTTCAGGATAGCCCTCTTTGCTTGAGTCTCCCAAGCATGGACTAACTTATGACTGAAAGACTTTGTAACAAAACCTTCCCACCTTGGTGTGCCTAATGTTTGCAAGGTAGATTATGTATAAAACGGTGTATCATGGGATAGTACGTTACTGACATACAACTTTTTTCACAAACCCCTCTGTGCAGAGTTTCCTTGCATTGTCTTTTCTCTGTGAAAACTATAAATTATCTATCTATCTATCTATCTATCTATCTATCTATCTATCTATCTATCTATCTATCTATCTATCTATCTATCTATCTATCTATCTTCATTTGCAGATCTATATCTATCGGTATGTGTTTATGTATTTGAATACCCACAAAATGAATGCATGCACCCAGCCACCCACACCTAGATTTCATAACCACATGAATTCCTCAAATGTTTGTGGCGTCTTGAACTACATCTGTGTTGTAAAAGTGTGAATTCCAGGGTTTTGAAACATTTGTGATGATCAATGGAACGTTTTCTAACTCTGTGTTTGTCATGTGATGTACTTGCCATAGCGTCCTGAAAAGAACAGAATTCTTACCACTCATCCTGCCTTTTAAGTCTCTTTCATTTCAAAATGTTGCCCTACATAATGTGTTTTTCTGAGCTAAGGCATGCCGCTGTGACACGATTATATTTCTTTGGTATCTCTTTTATAGTATAGAGAATGTTTTATTCATCATTAAACAAACAATGATTTACAAATCTGTATATTTCACCCTCACGTCTACCCATTCCAAACCCCTCAAATCACCCTTACCTCCATTTACCTCTTCCCATCCCTATTCTCATATTTATTACCTCTAATCACTGCGGACCCTTAAAATCACCCTTAACTTCCTTTACCTCTAACCACCCTTGAACCCCAAAAGTATCTTTACATATCTTTACCTCTACCTATCCCGAATCGTCAAGTCACGCTTGCCTCTGTTTACCTCTACCTGTCCCAGCTCATCAAGTTACCCTTACCTCTTGTTATCTTTACTCACCATTGAACCCACAAGTCATCCTTACAAGAATCCTTACATCCCTTTACCTCTACTCACCTCTGACCCCTCAAGTCACCCTCACCTCGCTCCACCTCTACCCACACCTGAACCATCAAATCAGCCTCATCTTCCTTTATCTCTGCCCACACCTGCACCCTCAAGTCACCTTCATCAGCCACCCTCAACTCCCTTTCGCTCCACCCACCACTGAACTCTCAAATCACCATCACACTCCTTTACCTCTAGTCACCCCTGAATCCTCAAGCCACCCTCACCTCCCTTCAGTTGTACCCACTCCTGAACTCACAGTTCACCCTTCACTTCCTTGTCCTCCACCCATCCCATAACCCTCAAGTTACCCTCATCTCCTTTTACCTCTACCAACCCCTGAACTCTCGAGTCACTCTCACCCCCTCTACCTCTACCTAGCTCTGAACACTCAAGTCACCCCCACCTCATTTTCCCTCTACCCACCCCTAAACTGTCAAGTCACCCACATCTCCCTTTACCTCTATCCACCCCTGAACCCTCAAGTCTCCCTCACCTCCCTTTCCTTCTACCAACGCTGAGCCCTTAAGTGATCCCTGCCCACTCCTGAGCCTTCAGGTCACACTCATCTCCCTTTACATCTACCCACCTTTGAGGTCTCAAGTCACATTCACCTCCCTTTACCTCTACCTACCCCTAAACCCTCATATCACCCTCACCTCTCTTTACATCTTACCCTCCTGAACACTCGAGTCACCCTCAACTCCCCTTACCTCTACCTACCACAAAGCCCTCAAGTCACCCTCACCTCCTTTTAACTCTACCCATCCCGAAAACCTAAAATCACTTTTTTTTTTTAATCACACTAAAAGTATGTTATTTAAAATAAAATACTTACCTGTGTGGTAAAAAACTGCATGGTAAAGGCACAAATACTTTCCTGCGTGCTAAAGCCTATTTGGTAAAGGATGAATGGTAAATGCTATTGCACCTCAGCCAGGGCACACCGAATCGATTCCTTAAGTATGTTTGGCAGGCACCTTTGTCTCTTTGACAGTATTCCTCTTTTATCTTCCCTCTTCACTCCCACACATCCTATACGTTAGGTTTTCTCTAAGACTGTGCAAGCACTGTTGCTTGCAAGACTTTTTTTTAAAGTCTGGGGTCTTAGTGCCCCCCATTCCTTACCATTGGTGTGCTTTATCAAAACTCTCATTTCCTTGCTTCTTTTTGGTCAGCTAGTGCTAGCTTGACTTCCTCTTCCTGTGTTTGTCCCTAGCCTTGAGCATGGTCCAAGTACTGCTTCCTCTCTAGCCCAGTGTCCTTCCATAATCACTGCTTTCAGAGGTACTTTTATTTCTTCAGTTGTACCCTCGTCTTCTCTTTAACCTTTCATACTGTTGCTTGCCCTGCCTCTCCACCCTCCTCCAGTTTTGATGCTTGTCCAATTTGCCCCTCCACCGGTGTTGTTCACCACATCCACCCCTCGCCATTCCTCTTTATTGTTTTTGACCTCCTGTCCCACCTTGAAAAAACACTCAAATTCACACCAACGGGTTGCGAACGGCGGTGCATTCCCTGCTCTGCACGGCCTTTTTGGTTCTGTCTTCATACGCAGTTGAAATAGGAACATCTACCCATAAGTAAGATAACTACACCTTTTTTTTTTAAGCAGAATAAAATGCCATACTAAGACAATGGATCATTGCCCCTTGCCATCAGCACCAACACATCATATCCCTTTTTTAGGTCGAGCCTAGGCAGCGCGCATGCGCTGTCTCTCGGACTGTTGTAATTACTCTGTGGGCTCGATACCCACCTACTGGCTTTTTATTGGCTGTTTGCTTTTTCTTTGTTTGCTATTGGTTTGTGGCATGCATTTGTCATGCCTCCTTTCCTGTTTATCCCTCCCAAAGCGCAGCGACCAAGTACAATCTTCTTACACAGGTTTCCTTAATAATATGTTAGTGGAACTATTTTTTTTACTCTTTGTAGTTGCACTGTAGCGATCAGTATGTTTTGCACCAGTTTCAGGGTTTTTTGTGTGCTTTGCGCGCGTTGCTTTTAATGTGTGTTTGCTCTGTTTTGGTTATTTTTTAAACGTGCTTAAACATAGCAGTGCGCGCGTTGCTTTTAATGTAATGTTTGCACAAATGTATCTTGTGTTTTAAATGTTACTTCGGTTTGTAATTTTCTAAACGTGCTTGTTTCGTTTTTCTTTCACACACATACGCAGTTTTAACCATAAAGGCTCTCACGCACATATATACATCCTTTATTACATACACACGCGTTTTCTGTTACACACACGTATTCAGTGTCACACACGGCACTCACAGAGACATTCATATTCCTTTTATTTTTTACGTTTTTAGCATTTTAGGACAATACCGCTGCGCGCGCTTTGCCTTTCATGTTGTATTTGAACAGTTTCGGTTAACAATTTCATTGCAGCCATATTATTCAGAGTTTCCGTGTTGTTAATTCACAGATCTCAACTCTTCCAGCACAGTTTTAATTATACACGTACCTAATTTTAAACCTTACTAGTACAGGCTTCTATTGCACAGTTTTTGTTAAACTTCATTATTACAAAAAAACAGTTAAAGGATGTGATCCTTAAAAGCATTTGCCGCTACCTTTTTCCCAGGAACAAAAGCAATTTAGTCACAGAGTCTGCAGTTGCCAGGCAGGGTCCAGTAGACAATTAGCATAGCTTTAAAGATCGTTATCATCAACCTAAACACCATATGTGGATGTTGACGGTGAGGTTTACAAGTATGCTAATTCATTCTTCTCTGAAGCCGAGTGGGATCCTTGACGAATACTGCCTATTTATTCTAATTATCACACCACTACACACTTTCTGCACAGTTTCGGTTACAAATTTTATACACATTCATAACAAAACCAGTGTGCGCGTTGTGTTTTACTTCGTCTTTGAACAGTTTTAGTTTTAAAAATGTAAGAAATGCCTATTTTTCAATTTAAATGTGCATTTTTTTTTTTATCTACGGTATGCACAGCTTTAGTTAGTAATTTTTTTAACCATTATTAAAAAGAGCAGAGCGCACATTAGCTTTTATCCTGAGGTTGACAAGTTTCAGTTATTAATTAGCTTTCCACGATCTCATTCAAAGTATCCGTCCTGTCACATTGGTCCGCATAACCCACATACGCTCTCTCAAACATAGACACTTTCACAAACAGGCACTTTTCGGTTTTCCACAGAAACGGACTTTCGCTCTCTTTTACTCACATACTCTCTGTCTGACTTTCTCATTGTCTCTCTTCAGCTCTCACATTTATACAGCATTCTCTACTTTTCTCGCACACCGCACTCATACACACCGCTATTTCTTTGCCACACACATTTACTTTTTTTCTCACTTCAGCCTCCCTCTCTCTTTTAATCACACACACGCTTTCTAAAACATACAACCTTTCACGCACATACACACTTTTTAAGACATACTACCTTTCACACACTTGCACACATCCTTTCTCCCACACAAACGCGCTCTCTCTTACACACACATACTCTGTTTCACACACATCACTTACAAAGACATGCACATAGATTTCATTGTAAGGTTTGACCATTTTATATCAACGCGGCAGTGTGCGCTTTGTCTTCATCTCGTGTTTGCACCGATATTTAGCTTAGAAATGTTTTAGACGTGTTTAAAGGTACAAGTGCATGCATTGCCTTTTATCTTATGTTCACACACTCTCAAATATTAATTACATTACAGCAATATCAAGCACAGTTTTCGTACTGTTACATTAATCATTATAACACTTACATGCTCTCTCACACACATAAGCTCTCCAAAACATACACACATTATCTCTCTAACACATACAGTTTTCCTCATTCTATAACACATATACTCTTTGGTTTTTTTCTATTTATCTCCCTGTATCTCTGTTATTCACACAGCACTCTCTCTCTTTCTTTCTCTCGCTCTCCCTCCCTCACACACAGTACTATTGATCTCACACACTGTCTCTATTTATCAACTTCTCCTCCCTCTTACTTTTACAAATACACACAGGCTCTCTCACACAGACAAGCTCACATGCACATACACACATGTTTTGTTCCATATACAAGCACACATTTTTACACACAAACTCTGTCTCACAGACAATACTTACAAAAACATTTACAAAGATTTTATTCTGTGTTTTCGCCATGTATGTCAACACTGCAGTGTGCACTTTTCATTTTATCTCACCTTTGCACAGATATTTCGCTACATACATTTTCTTAATATGATTACATATAGCAGTGCGCTCATTATTAACAATGTCCTGTTTGCACACCTTTGCTTAGTAATTTTCAAAACATTATTACATCTAGCAGTGAACGCATTAGCTTTCAGATCGTGTTTACACTGCTTTGATGAATAATTACCTTACAGTAATATTATGCAAATTGTTCGTGTTGTTGCATGCTGTGACACAAATACACACATCCTTTGTTCAACACTTACGTTTTTTTCTCTTTCTTTATAACACATGCACACTCTATTTCTCTTTCTTTCTTTCTGTCTCTTTCAATCAGTCTCATTTACACAGCACTCTCAATCTTTCTGTCTCTCTCACTCCCCTCCCTAATACACTGCACTATTTCACTCACACAGACACTGTCACTATTTTTTTATCTCAACTATCTCTTTTTATAACACATACACATAGTTTTCTCACACATACATGGTCTCACGCTCATACACACATCCTTTCTCCCATACACACACGCTCTCTTTTAGACACAAGTACTGTGTCTCACAAACATCACTAACAGAGACCGTTCTATAATCACAATAGCATTTGTATTCTAATACAATAACATAAACAAGACCAATAGCTCTAATGATCACAAATGCGAGACCTATTGCATTGCAAATGCTTGTTTCTAAATGTCAGTTATGCTGCACAGCAAACAGCCACACTGCTGTACAGCATGGCTAAAAGAAACTGGCAAAGCTTATAGCTCTCCCGTAGGCAAGACCTACTGGCTTTGCCAATGCTTGTGTTAAACGTTCCCACATGGTCTCTCTCCTAGCCCTTGTGACAATTGTTTGCTGAATGCTGAATCGGTACACACGCTACTTGTCTAATTCATTCTCTCTCATATTGAGAGGTATGTTTCTCTTATTTTACAGGCTAAGCTTATTTAACCCATTCCATGCTGAAGACGGCCTGGAGGTTTCCTCAGCCAAGGTGGGCGTGTGTGGAGGATGGCATCAGACTCTCCTGGCAAGTACCTGTGTTGGAAGTGCTGGCGCTCACCCCACAGACCCCCTGCAATAGGCCTCCAACCCCTGTACCTCCCCTCAGTGATCTGATGACACCAGTGCATGCACATCATCATATACTGCCTTGCTTCCAGTGTGGTGGAAAAAAGGCAATCTGAAAGGTGAGTCCTTCTCGAACATTTTGCTCCTCTTAGGGGATAATTGTTTTTTAGATTGCAGTTCCCTCCAGACAGCAGATCAGCCAATTTTAGGGCAATCATCCCTCAGTGGGAGAAGGGGAGGCAGAAGCCACTAGACACCAGGGAAGTTTGTTATGAAGGTGACCGACCCCTCGGGCAAGGGTCATTCCCTGTGGAGGGCATTTTGTTTTGACATTCTTCCCCCTGGAGGGCAGAGTAGCGTTTTTAGGCTGATCTGTCCTCAGAAGGGTGGGGTGGGGGGCAGCTTACTAAACTCCAGGGAAATGTGTTCAGTAGGGGAGCCACTCCTTCTGCAAGGGTTGCTCCCTTTGGGGCAATTTTTGTAGCCACCCCCGGGCATTTCAGCTGAGTTTAGGCTGATCTGCCATCTGGTGATTGTGGTGGAAGCCCACCAGACACCAGGGATTTTGTTTTGAAGGGGAGTGACCCTTGGGGACCATATATTTTTTTCGGCCCCCACTTTAGTTTTTTTTTAAGTAGAAGGACCTCAGGGTGGGTTTTGTCAGAAGATTACCCATTAAATCAAACTTCTACAGGAGCAGATGCCTTTTACCCAGCTCCCTCCAACAGATGCGTGCTCAGACTTTAACTGATTATCTGAACCCTACATCCGCTAGGGGTAAAGGGGAATGGGAATAGAAAAAGAGATACCACCTCCACATCCAGATTCAGCCTGTGTTTCCCACTTGAAGATAGGATATTCAGCGTGTGTCTCTAAAATCCTGCACCATTCTTCTTATTGAGATTTCTTTAAAAGAAGGACCTGCAGTCGGGTGATAAGAGCATAGATAAGTACATTCGTACTGCACATTCAACTGTTCTGCCATTCACATTCACCCAATTCTATTGTTCTCCTAACCTGGATCTTTTGAGAGACTAGCCTCTCTCTAAGAGAATAATGTTAACTTAATAACTTCTTTTCTCGAGGAGTCAGAGGTTTCCAAGGTTCTCTGGTGAACAGATCAAAAGTTCACAAATATACACACTACTGTCTTTTACAGGAAATGAAAACTCCTTCTCAAGATTCAGTTTTCTCAATCACAGTCCCTAGGAATTAGTCTGAGCACTGAGGTTTGTCTCTAAGACTGACAAGTCTGCAAAGCAAAGAGTTCTTGAATATATATATATATATGTACATATATTGGTGAGTCTGGAAATCATTCAAAAGGATTCCTTACTGCAGTTGCTTGAAGTTCTGTTAAGCCAAAACAAATTCTCCTCAGAAAGCTGATAGCAGTTGTTGGAAGAAGGAAAAAATTAATCTTCTTCAAAAAGGAAAACGTAGTTGAAGTGCACACCGTAAAAAGAAAAAGAATGAATTACTCGAAGCTGGAAGAATTCTCTATGAAACAAAGCGCCTCAGGAACACTGCTCAATCTCCTCAGGATGACAGTTGAGGGCTCCTAGAGAGAAACAGCTGGAGGGAAGCTTCAGCACAAGACTAAGGTAGAAACACTAGAGCGCTGACCTTACAAGGATTTGCGGCCACCATCTTGAGTGGCAGTTAAACCTGAAGAAGCTAGTTCTAAGAACAGCCTCCACAAGAGCCACCGGGAGTGAGGACACTGCTTTAACTAACGCGGGTACAAGGAAAAGGGGAATAATTTTTGCTGAGGGAAGAACTTAACAACGCTGGCCACAGTTTTCCTGACAGGTTATAACACTTGAGTCACCTGGGAATAAGGTTATGTATGTGGTGGGGGATCTGCTTCTGGGGTAAGGTTTTCTTCCATCTGATGGTGTCTTTTTTGCACTTGTCACCCTCATTTCAGGGGAATATCAGTGTCTTTTCATTGATATTTTGTTATCATTTTTATTTATGTTTTAATTTAAATTTTTATTTTTGCACAGGCAATTGTTTTCTTGGTCATAGCGGTGAATCCTGTTTGCTGGTGCAGCTATGGCAGATCTATAGTTTGTGGAGTTGTGGCTGGTAAGCAGCTCATTTAGTAATCGTTTCAACTAATGTGTATCCTTGACCTGTTTGTATAGTTTTATTTTGTCTGCTGTACTAATGTTGGAATCTTTAGCTTTTTGTGTGTTGGTCTTTCAAAGTAATGTATTGATTTCTACACATTTTATACTGCCTTGTGATATGATTAATGTGTTTATTTTTGTTTTTCCTAACCATTTGGACATCTTTGGTGCTTGTTGTGTCTGTGTAGAGCAGGTGCACTTGATCCGCAGTCTTTCTGACTATGGCAAGTGAGTGGTATAGTTTTTGACTACATAGGTCTTTGTGTGCTTTGTATCAATTGATTTTTTTCTTCCAGATTACTATATGGCAGGATTTTTACCTTATGTTTGGTAAAACCACAGTTATTTTATTACTTATTTTACACAGTGTTAGTTATTTTTGACCTTGTTTTGTTATTTTTATTAGCACAGATTATAATTTACTGCAGGTTATTGGTTTGCTTTTCAAATCTTCCTCTGGCCACAGATCTGAAACTGACTCTGCATATGAGGTGGAGGATGAAGTCTAAGACTCTGGCAGTGAGTTTCCTATCCAAGAGGAATCATATGATGATGAAACCATAAGCAGTCAAAAGAAAGTGCCTCTTTTATAGGAGGACACTGCTGATAGTGCAGCAAGAAGAACCTGGATTGTGGCCTTTGGCTGGAAGGCTTTCCATTGGAAAGTGTTGAACTCTGGATTGCCCCAAACATGTTGCAGCCAGCGGTGCCTGCCTTTAGTAGTGTTGCAGGGTGTAGGATCACTACTGAAACATTTTTATCTATGAAAGTCTTTCAGTTGGGCAGATTTAAGAGCCCGTGGGGTCTCATTGTGCCACATTAGCATAATTGTTTGCTACACTATTGTGGCCCAACGAGGCCAAAATTGGAGCGCCAAATTTACCAAACAGCGCAATGCATGGATTGCGCCACTTTGTAACCCTTTGCAACCCTTTGCGCTAAATGATGACATCATATCATATCAGGTAAAAAGTTACCAGTTGTTACCATTCTCACGCTTCCAAGAAAAGGAACCTGTGTCTCCATACAAGGCAGACCACGCTAGAAAAATGTGCTCTAAAACCACTACCCTGATCAACCCTAAGTGTCAGTGAAAAGCCATGTGCTCCAGTATAAACCGCCAAATCCTACCTCCCAGGATTCTGATGTCTCACATAACATGCATTAATTACAATGTGATGATACCTCTTGTGAACACCCAATACTAGTCTACTCGCCCCATAACATACTCTAAATTAATGATGCTGAGCACCCTATTTGTTAAAAGTGTTAACTCAAAATCCAAAAATAGTGTTTACAACGCCCAGCATGCTTCAATTTCTCACCATGCATTGCTGTGAGTAAACAAAGGAATGCTGTAATCCAAAAACAACAAACAACCAGAAACTGAAACATAAACACCACAGAATGCATTCTATGTCTATGAATAATGTGACAACGTGCGAATAGTTCTTATCCATTTTTCGTCCGACAATGCAAAATACGTTCAGTGCTTGTAAGTAATGCAATGAAAAGTACTTTTGAAAATGCTGGAAGCTTCATTGCTGTAAAAATACATAAACGCAAAACTTTGATGACACTGAACATGGCTCAACACTTATGAACAAATGAAAGTACTTAAACACAAAAGGTAATGTAAACGGCACAGGCTTGCCAAAACTTTATATCAACTTTCAAATACATCTGTGTGTACAATCTAATCTTTACACATTGTTATGCTGAGCTATTGAGATGCTACCTAATGTCTGATCCCCAATCACATGATACTCCTTGTTGTCCGCTTGCTAACCTGCATAAATGCAATGGCTATGTACTCATCCCGATTTGGGGTGGTATTACACATGGTACCTAAAATATTACAGCATTAACTTTGGTCCCTGAACCCCTAATGAATTTCACTGAAGTCACTGTATACAAAAGTGTGATATTCATAAGAAACATGAAATTTCCAATTTATCATTCAGGTCATGGGGGTGCAAACGATCCAAATGTTTTATACTGAACGACTCTGTGTGCAAGAAATCTGTGCATGTCAATGTCTGTCCTAAAATTATACTTTTCGATGATGGTGAAGCGAAGCTGAGCAGTGTTACGGCAATGGTCCAACCAATGAACAACCAGGCAGCAATTTCTGTTTTTGGTTCTAATCATGTTTTTACGATCTTCACTTTTCTTTCTGCCTTGCCGGCGTACAAGAAACCATAAGGATACTTAATCATATAAATCACCCTCTCCGAATTACAATCTCCTGAATGATGTAAACAAATAGGTTTACCTGTTTTTGGTTGTGAACTAGTCTTCCCTCCAATTACATTGCCACAGTGTATGCAATTGTAGCACTTCTGTGTGTCTGTGTGTTTAGAGTCCTGTACTGGTAAACCTGGTGACAGAAAGTATCTAAGATTCCTGGAGCATGTACGTTCAAAGAGTAGTTTCTGATTAAAAAGCCCTTTAAAGTCTGGTTCCGTGTGCAGCAAATTCGATCGCTTGCATATGCTTTTTCGGCAACAGATTTAGGGCCATATGTACGAACACATTTTCCCATAGACACATAATGGGCAAAACTGCATGCTACATCTGGCCCTTAGTAAATAACTAAGCCGTTCCAACATTTTGGTACGTTGTAGTGGTGTATTATGTACATCATCTGGATACACCCGCTGTTTAAATTGAGCACAATATGTATTAAGGATGGACTAACAAACTCGTTCATCTGATGTTATCCTTAATATGGATATATTGGGAAAAAGGTAAGGGTATTTTCAAAGATGGAGGATGAAAACTACTGTAGTGTAAGGTGTTGTTTCTATCTGTAGTCTTTCTGAATACCCGAGTGGATATGCCATCTGCAGACAACTCAAGTTCTAATTCAAGAAACATGATCTGAAAATTAATAATGTTGTGGGTGAATCAAATCCGTGGGTTGTATTCATTCAAAAGATGAATATTCTGTTCCAAGTGTGCTTTAGAGCTGTTCCAAATGAGAAGTATGTCATCTATGTAATGAACATACATTGTAAGATTTTCAGACCAATGTGTGTTTTGAAAAATGAATTGCTGTTCAAACCTCACAATGAAGACATTAGCATAACATGGGGCTCCATACAATCCCCTAGATGTGCCTGTTCTTTGTAAAAATAAAACCTTTCAAAGTACAATAACTAGGAAACAGACAAAAGTGCAAGAGTTCCAAACGAAAAACCTTGCTCTATTGTCTTTGTTTTGTAACAAAGCCCATTTCACTGCTTCAATCTCTTCTGCATGTGGAATCGAAGTATATGAGGCTACTTCATCTATGGTGTATAACCAACACGATTCTAAGTTGCTGCAAGACAAGCCAGTGAGCTGGTCCAGCGTTCTTTGCCATTTTGTATTTCTTTTTCTCTGCAAGTTTTGGGGTGCCTCTCGTGCTGAAGGCTTCCAGCAGTTGGTTGCCTGCTTGGATGGCCAATAAAAAATAGAATTTAGGTTGCCTAGAATCTGTTGAAACATCAGAAATAGAAGGTTGTGCTATGATTTGTGATTTCGCGGATAATGGTAATCTGGTAGATGCCATATCAGTGCCAGTGACTATGCACTCTTCTGATGATGTAGCATTTAGTTTCTTGTAAGCCCATCGTTGGGCATAGACCTCTGCCCAAGTATGAACTTGATCCAGTTTATACCTTTGTGACCAATGGTATCATGTTTGAATTTATGGAGTTTGCGTTCATGTATTTCTTTAGCATTCTAGCGTGCCATTGATCTCATCCAAGATTACATGCCAAGAATCTGCATCTATTCAAGTTTCTAATGAAGTTTTAATATCATGTATCTCCACAGCTAGATATTTCAGATTCCGTAAAAGGTCTTCAATGATTAGAAGGATATGGTCCAATGAACATTTATTCAGTATTGCAATACCATTTAGACATAAAGGGCCAGATGTAGCAAGGCTTTTGTGCCTCGCAAACGGCAAAAAACGCCATTTGCGGGGCGCAAAAGCCCTCACGCGATGCAGAAACGCATTTTGCGAGTCTGAACTGACTCGCAAAATGCGCTTCCGACTCGCAAATAGGAAGGGGTGTTCCCTTCCTATTTGCAACTCGCAACGTGATGTAAGTTGATTTGCGACCGCGAAAGCGGTCGCAAATCAACTTGCAGTTACCATCCACTTGAAGTGGATGGTAACTCATCCGCAAACGGGAAGGGGTCCCCATGGGACCCCTTCCCCTTTGTGAATGATCACAAAAATATTTTTTCAGAGCAGGTAGTGGTCCTATGGACCACTGCCTGCTCTGAAAAAAACAGAAACAAAAGGTTTTGGTATTTTTTCCAAGTGCAGTTCGTTTTCCTTTAAGGAAAACGGGCTGTAGATGGAAAAAAAAAAACTGCTTTATTGAAAAGCAGTCACGGACATGGTGGTCTGCTGTCTCCAGCAGGCCACCATCCCCGTGAGTGCCCAGACTCGCAATGGGGTCGCAAACTGTGACCCACCACATTAATATTAATGAGATAATCTGTCAGCTTACGAAGACTTCGAGCCGGAAGCCATCCCACTTCTTGATATCCACGAAGATATGATGGTCAAACTTCAAAGTGTTTTTTATAAAAAGACAACCATGGTAAGCCGGCAACATGGGGGTTCGTCTAACAGTAGATGGTTTAATGATGCATATATGAGGGCTAAGACCGAGCTAAAAAAGGCCATAAAAGCCGGGTCCCCGGGGGTGATCAAACAAGCAAGATGTATGTATAAAAAGACAATTTTACAATCAAAGAAAACTTGGGAAGATGTTATTTGGCAGGATTTGTTAGATGCTACAAAAGCAAACAACAATACGCTTTTCTGGGAACTGCTGACTAAGCACGAGAGAGGGGGTAGGTCTAATCTAAGGAACCATAGCCAACCCGGAACCTGGGTGGAGCACTTCTCTCTCTTGTATGAAGGAACTATCTCCACTGGGGCTGTTGACTGTGACAAAGTGGGATTAGACCCCCTAATTTTATCAAATGCTAACCTTGCCACTTCTCCACCTGATGGGAATCTATATAACTCTGAGAGTCATATTTGTTTCTCCTTAGAAGAAACTGCAGATGCTATCAACTCTTTAAAGTCAGGTAAAGCCCCAGGTCCCGATAAAATTCCAGGCGACCTTTACAAATCAGAGTTATCTATATGGACCTGGTATATTAAACTTTTGTCAAATAAAATCACAAAAGGAGGACAGATCCCTGAGACGTGGAAGGGTGCAGAAATTATCCCAATCTATAAAAAGGGTAATGTAACTCTTCCAATCAATTACAGACCGGTTAGTTTTAATCGACAACTTACAAAAAATATTTGCCAAACAGTTGCTATTTAGACTATCGAGCTGGGTGATGGAGCAGCAGATCCTTTCACCGCTTCAGGCAGGGTTCCGCTCTAGAGTTAGCACGGTTGACCAGGCTTTTAGGTTGATCGTGCTACACTGGAAATATGTAGTCTTGGCAAAGCAAACTCTATATGTCGCTTTTGTCGATCTGCGTTCTGCTTTTGATTTGGTCCCAAGAGATAAGCTTTGGGGGGTGTTACACAAAATAGGGGCACCACCCGATATTATCCATCTATTGATACGCATGCATGAAGGCACATACGCGCAAGTAAGATGGGGCAATCAAGGTGAATTGACTAACAAATTTCCCATTAAAAGAGGTGTCCGCCAGGGATGTGTGCTTGCACCACTTCTGATTTCTTTATTCATCAACGAGGTGGTCCAAGAACTAATGACATGCCAGAATGATGCTCCCACCCTAGTCAATCAGAAAATCCCTATTCTCCTTTTTGCGGATGACTCTCTATTGATTTCAAAAACCCTTAGGGGGTTGCAAATTCTTGTGGACAGATTTAAATTATTCTGCTGGAATTTTGGTTTAGAGCTGAACTCAAAGAAAACGAAATTGATAGTGCTTCGCTCTGGCCCTCGTAAGAAATGTACTATTAAGTTAGATGGAGCTTTCTTGGATCAGGTTAGCTCCATTGACTACATGGGTGTGAGACTTACAGATTCACTCCTTTGGGAGGAACAAGTGGGCTCTTGCAACATCGGGCAGCATCCATATTGCGCCTCTATAGGAATACGATCGCTAAAGTTGTGTCTCCAGCAGTAAAGATTTATGTGGCTAAGGCACAGGGTGCTGCTGTTTACGGCGCAGAGATTTGGGGCATGTCAGATAGCAGTAGGATAACCAAAATTGAGAATAGCTTTGCACGGGCTTTATGTGCTTGCCCTACTAGCACCCCATTAACCCCCCTATTTTTAGACCTAGGGTTTAAACGAATGGCTGATCTAATTATCTTACGGCCTCTATTATATTGGGTGAGGCTTTGGATAGTTCCCGAACTGGCCATATATAAGTTTTCTCTATTAGAATTGTTAAAAAGCCCTAACTCTACGTCCATCCCATGGATCAAACACGTATCCAGTTGGTTTTGTACGCTGGGATTGGGGAACTTTTGGGAAAATCCCCAGCAACTTGTGAAGTCCCATGTAAAAGTACTGAAAGGAGCTTACTGGTCCCACATACGTAATAATTACATTTCTCAAAAATCGAATGGTCATTTAACTAATTTGTTTATTGATTTCAAATGGTACCCAGAGTTCGAACTATATCTAGATATAATACCTGACTTACTAGGCAAAAGTTTGTATGCCAGATTTCGATTCGGAACATTACCTTTGAAGGCCTTGACGAGCAGATGGGGACCTAAGTTAAGCTCCAATATTTGTCCTGCATGTGGCACTTCTTCCGAAACAGTAGAACACTTTGGCCCTCATTCCAACCCTGGCGGTCTATGACCGCCAGGGTGGAGGTCGCCGGAAGCACCGCCAACAGGCTGGCGGTGCTTCATATGGCATTCAGACCGCGGCTGTAAAGCTGCGGTCGCCCAGCCGGGTCCGGCGGTTTCCCGCCGGATTACACCCGGCTGGGGGAATCCTCCATGGCGGCGCTGCAAGCAGCGCCGCCATGGGGATTCCGACCCCCTTCCCGCCAGCCTGTTTCTGGCGGTTTTCACCGCCAGAAACAGGATGGCGGGAACAGGGGTGTCGTGGGGCCCCTGGGGGCCACTGGCATGGGCAGTGCAGGGGCCCCCTAACAGGGCCCCAGCATGATTTTCACTGTCTGCATAGCAGACAGTGAAAATCGCGACGGGTGCAACTGCTCCCGTCGCACCCCAGCAACACCGCCGGCTCCATTCGGAGCCGGCTTCAATGTTGCAGGGCCTTTCCCGCTGGGCCGGCGGGCGCTCCCTTGGCGGGCACCCGCCAGCCAAGCGGGAAAGTCTGAATGGCCTACCGCGGACCGGCCAAGTTGCGGTTCCCGCTTGGCGGGCGGCGCCCGCCGCCCGCCAATGTCGGAATGACCCCCTTTATGTTTTTTTGTCCCGCTTACTCAACCCCAAGGTTTAAATGGATTCGCAAAATCTGTCGGGAATTGAACTTAAGGAAATGTTTTTTAGCTTTGAGGATTTTAAAAAGCCATAATTCGAGTGTGACAATTTATGCAGTAAGCAAGTTTTTAGTAATGGCATGGCGCATACTCATCTTTTATTTACAATGATTGAAATTGTTCCAAGTCGGGCAAACATGGATTTTACTCTTTTAAATTTTGCTATGATATTATGATGTTTACTTATATTTATACTGTATTGTATTGTATTGCTTTGATGGTTTGTTACCCGAATAAAGCTTATGTGTGTGATGATGAATGAGGTGGGTCTTTGCGACCCCATTGCGAGTCGCAGAAGGTGTCTGAGACACCTTTCTGCATAGAAAATTGCGAGTTGCAATTTGCGAGTCGCTCGGACTCCCAAATTGCAAGTCGCAATTTGCAACGTACCTACATCTGGCCCAAAGTTCTTATTGGCCTTAAATACCATTAGTTTGATTGTGATTCTTAAACCTCGTGGTATGAGTTTCATCTTGTGATATTGTATCAGAGTTGTTGCATGCAAACGTTGATTTACTTCCTTCCTCATCAAGTACTCAAGTTGTCTCAGTTGTATTGTGGTTGTGCCAGGAACAGTGCTAAACGATCTAACTTCTTGAATTAATGAATACATTTCTAATGCTTCATCAGCTTTATAAATGTTAGTTTCTGGTTTGTTTTCCATGATACGGGCTATGTCTTTAAATTACATGTTTGTGGATTGGTGCACAAATGGTGGTTAGGCAGGAACATTCTACTTTATTACAATACAAAAAGACCCCCTGTACTCAGAAATACTCCTCTGAATTGTAAATAAACAACCTTTTATATGTGCACATGATGCCTGGCTGACAGAACCTGCCTATATCCTTTAAATACATCAGAATCTATTCAAGAACCCAATCAGTAGTTTAGAATCCTTGCACACTGTAAACGGCCTTTGGGCTCAAAAAAGTAAATAATTTGTAAACAATTTTTAACAATATAACAATTTAATTTAAACTATTGTAAATCCTTTAGTCAGAATGCTTTAAACAATCATTGCCAGTGTAATGCTGGTTAACATTAACTGCATACATATGCATACATACATTTTCCTGATTACATTCCTCCCACACTCCCACACTCCAAAAAACTTTCCCTGTAGGAGCTGTAAAGTCCTTGCCTAAAAAGCCAAGCCAAAGGAGAGTCGTACTGTCCGAATGTCCTTCTAATTCTAGGCTATGTACCCCCATATGATTTAAATCGTAACACAAGCAACTCAAATAATGTGATGGCTGTGTGTGGAGACTGGCACTTGGCTGGCCATGTGTGTGGACTGGCGCTTGGCTTGGGGTGTCTGTGGACTGGCACTTGGCTGTGAGTGTACGTCAACTGACGCTTGGCTGGCAGTGTGCGTGGACTAGGCGTGGGTGGAGCTTGCAGAGTTCTGCTATACGGAATTATGCAAAGTGCCAAAAACTCCATGAGAACTCTGCCTTACTCCATGAACAAGCGGAGTTGTGATTGGTCACCTGTTGGCACTGATTGGTGTAACAAGCGCGATCTGTGTTGCAGAGTGAGCCTGAAGGGCACCGAATAGTCGCGTGAGCACTCATCTATCTTGCTTTTCCTATTCTGTGCATTGTGCTGGGTCTACTTTTAATCCTGCCTGTATCTTTTTAATCCTTATGTTATACTACATATCCTCCCCTGTTTTACATTTACTACATTAGTGTGTGTATTTGTGTTTGTGTATTTTACATTTTTGTCTCTTTTTTTATTTTCTGTGACATTTGTCCCTTTTTTCTTGTCCCTTAATGATCTCATTTCCTTCTTTCAACAGCTTCTCTTTCCTGTTGTTTTTTTCTTCCCACCCAGCGTAATGGCTCAGCATGGGCCAGGTGGTGCCAGTGTAGGGAGTGCAGCTAACCTTACACCTTGCAGTCAAAAGTGCCACCAGGGGACACAGCCTTGCACCATTTTCAGTGATGGAGGAAGTGGCCACACTTTTTTTGTATAGGGCCATCTTCCCTTAATGCTGGCAGCTGGCGTCAGGCCTTGGAGAGGGTATGGCCTGCTGAAGCATTGCCTGCTGTGGGCATTGGTGAGCCGGTGCATGTATGGGCATATTGGGGTTCGGCACACTCAGCATCAGCTTACGCATTGCTGGGCCACCATCCTTAACCAGGAGCAGGACTGCCTTGATCTGCAGAATGTCCAGGCTGTGGGGCTTGCTGAGTACTAATTACTAATTCTGTTGTGCCCTACAATGCTATTTGTTTCAAATAGCATTCTGCTCACACTCAGAGGCAAGTTAAGGTCATGTAAAATCACAAATATGTGATGCAATTTGAGCGAGCCAGGAGCTGGGTGCTACCTAGTTCTGCTAATTGCTGTAGGTGCTCGCTTGGGCTGATTATTTGAGAAGTCATGCAGACTGCTGTGTCCTGTCACTAAGATAGTAGTACTGTAGTAGTAGTAGTAATATCAGTGAGCTATAATTCTCTGAGCCTTTTTTTATGTAGCATGTACAGTCCCAGGCAATCTCCCAGTGATGTGTAGTATGGATCTATGCATTGAAAAGGGAAACTGACTGAGTTGGCCCATTAAAGTGAGTTGCAATGCAAAAATCATTTGATGCAATGCATTAGTAGTTACAAATGTAGTTTAGAAAATTTGGAATGGGACTTAGGTAAGGTTTTGGAAATTAGGAATAAGTCAACTTGATAATATAGGCGATCTGATTTAGAAAAGTACACTGTCAATATGAACTGCGTTTGCCTTTCCTGTCAAAACATTTTCCAAGAGATTAAATGTACCCCTAGTCTATTTTTGTTATCTTCATTATTTCGTACATCAGCACCAAAGGGCAAGAAGAGGGCATTGAACGGTCAGGCCGAGGCCGCTACCACCAGTGCCACAGCAGGTAGAAGTACCACCAGCACCACCACTGCTGACAGCTCTTCTGGCCCCATTAAGTTCTTGATAATATTATAATTTATTTCTCTAACTTTTACCTCTCCCCATTAGAGTAATGTTTCCTTGTTTCTCTTTGACTGTGACTTTTATTCAAATCCTCTTTATTCTATTTAATGTTGTAATCCCTCTCTGCATTATACTTTTTTTTAATATATATTTCTGGTTTCTGTAGCGGACTTCATCTTGTCTGTACTAATCTGTAGCTTTCTACTGCCTGGTTATTAAGCTTTTCCTGTCCCCTAAATTAAGTACCCTGTGGACGGGTTCTATAAAACTAAGGCAATGGATTAGGTACTGTACTGTGAAGATTGCAGAGTTTGCAGACCCAAGCAAGCTATTCTACATTTCTTTTTTGAGAAGGCTTTCTATTTTATGCTCAAATGACAAGAGGGTAGCCATGGTTATGGTAAACCCCCAATGTTGTGTTGTATGTATTATTCAGTATCCATGGCAGGAAAGTAGTAGGAGGACGGTCCCATTCCATTTGCCAAACAAAACTATGGGGGTCATTACAACCCTGTCGGTCCAAGACTGCCAGGGCTGTTTTGACGGAAGCACTGCCAACAGGCTGGCGGTGCTTCCAAGGTCATTACGACGGTCGCACAGCCGGGGCCGGTGGTTTCCCGCAAATGCGGCGATGCAGGGAATTACGAGTCCCCGTACCGCCAGCCTTTTCCTGGCGGTTTGAAGTGCCAGGAAAAGGCTGGCGGTACGGGGAGTCGCGGGGCCCCTGGGGGCCCCTGCACTGCCCATGCCACCGGCATGGGCAGTGCAGGGGCCCCCTGACAGGGCCCCGTGCAGGTTTTCACTGTCTGCATAGCAGACAGTGAAAAGCACGATGGGTGCAACTGCACCCGTCGCACGGCTGCAACACCGCCGGCTCCATTTGGACCCGGCTCCTGTGTTGCGGCTGAGATCCCCGCTGGGCCGGCAGGCGGAAACCTGATTTCCGCCCGCTGGCTCAGCAGGGATCTCAAAATGACCGCGGCCGGAGTGCGGCTGCATTGGCGGGCGCCCGCCAAGGTCATAATGAGGGCCTATGTGTACTTCATTGACCAATTTATTCTACCCAATCATTGTGCTTCAAATGACTCATGGTGATCATCATATCTCTGCCCCTCTATTACAGTTGGCTTGACTACTGGCTTTTCTAACGTTGTCACCAACGAAATGCTCGAAGTGATATTTTAGATGAGAGAGAGGATACTGCTTGCTGAAGTTTAGTCATGAATTGCAGTTGTATTTTGTTAAAAAATAAAAAGTTGAAGTGCATTTAGCATCTAAAATGTGTAATGTTTTTTTTCTAGCCACACAGACCACCAGTGTCAGTGCCAGTGCCAGTGTGCCAGACAACGTAGCAGCAGCAGTCCTAGGGAGAATCCCTGTGCTGGCAGGGGCAGAAGGTGGTGAGTGAGATTGTTTGGTTATTGACAATATGGCTAAGTTTAGGCTTAGTCAGTCACTGTAGTTGAAATTAAAATCTGATGAATGTCAAAAGGGAAAATTTTGAAAAGGCATGCATCCATTACGGTTTATGGGTGGCTGAGACAGAACCTAGGAATTAAAAAAGGAGTGCGTTACTAGGAGATGATGGAGTGGGCATAGGGAGGGATGGGAAAGTCACTTTGTTTTAGTTTCAGGTTGCAATCCATTGAATGCTTTGTAAATTCTGCATTAACAGAAGCAGAAACACATTGCACAGCCAACACTGCAGTGTCAAAGTGAACCATGCTGAAGTTAGGTAGGGTGATGGCCCATAGGTCACAAAAGGTTTTGGGCAGGGAGGTTGTGGATGGGTGGGAATCTGCCTCAGTGCGACCCAGCTGTGGATTGCAGAGAGCAGCAAATTTGTATCCAGTGTAATAGCTAGCGCACCTCCAGTCATTTAGCACAACAAGAATAGAATATGTTTTTCCACACAAATGCTCTGATTTATACTTTTTTGCGCCACATTAGTGACATGTTTTTTAGACGCAAAAGCGGCACAAACTTACAAAATTGCAATTTCATCTACTTCTCAAAACATGACAGTGCACAAAAAGTATAAATCAGGGCCAAAGTGTCTGTGTGATTTACTTTTTTTAGGAAATCCTCTACAAGAAAAAAATCTTGGGTTTTGCTGCCTCCTTTCAGCCAGTCAGTGCATGGATGTGTCGCATGTGTTGGTTAGATCATGTCCATGTGACTCTCCTAATCACATCAACATTCTAGTAGCCCTAGGAGACCAGCAATGTACTGCCATGCGCCACTATATAATTTTAAACAAGTGTTTGCACAGAGCTTCTTTAAAAGTTGCTTTTTTAAATTTTTCTTTCTTGATATAGCTATTCCTGCTGGTCCACTACCAACTGGCAGGAGATAGAGGCCCGGCTCTGGTGGAAGAGGTTGGAGGTCACACAGCACAGTAAAAACAGGTCGTAGACAAGGACGGTGAGGCACATGCCCCTGCTAAGGGCCCCAGTTCTACCAGCCAGCCACCTGTGCCTCCATCCTCCAAGCCACGCCAGCAGCAGCCCGGCTGCCATCCCTGTATCACGATTGCCGCCTCCCCATCCAACCATCTACTCACTGAGTGCTGTGGGAGCTGGCGCACTTGAGCCATAGGATGGGATGCCTTGAGACCCAGCTGCAACACCTGCAGACCCTCATTGAGAATGCCCTTTTCTAAAGCCCTTTTTATAATTTTTGTTTTGGTGGGAGGAAGTTTTGCTATGTCTGGGGGGGTGTGGGAAATTGGTACGACATTTATATTTGGACATTTATATTTATTTTGGGCATTTGTTGGGGATGGAGATCTATTGTTGTGAAAGAGGGGTGGGTGTGCTGTGATTTAGTGTTTGATGGTTATTTTGGCAAAGGGAAAATCTTTCCATTCTACTTTATGAATGGAGACCGTTTTTGTGTTTTACTTTAACATTGCACTGATGCCTTTTCATGCAGCCCACTTCTCAAAGTGTATTCCAGTTAGTTATAGTTAGTTTTACCCTTGTCCTACTACCTTTTGTTAGATATTCACCAATAGGACGGAATGCTGCCATTCCCTATATTACCTACAGACACCTAAATAAACGATTACTTATCTCATCTGCAGTAGAAGTTAGTTATGTACTAACTAAACTAGTGCACTTCATGCCATAGTTCTCTTATCTGAATAGATGAAGTGTTGGCTGCTCCCCCTGTCAATCATTCAACACTTTATTGGAGGATTTCCCAAGGGGCCTTCTTTATGGTAGTGGTAGTGCACTAACAGGGAAGACATCACAACAAGTGAGGTCCCACTCCTGCCTAAGTGATCTCCAAATGTAGGATTAATCAAAAGGATAACCTATCACATACAGCTAAATTGAAAGAAAAACACAGACTGAGGACAGATTACTACCACCATGCCACATCAAAGAATATCAGATATTATAACAAAAACTTGGAATAGTAAATTATTCTGAGCAAAGGTGAGCATAGAATTTCATGAAAACCAAAGTTACGAAATCCTCAAGTCAGAAAACGTCTGTAGTCAACAAGGTTAAGTGTTTACGCATAACAAAGGCCAGAATGATGATGTTGACTTTGAGGAATGACATCCTTATGCGTGGTTGGGTAAGTGGGGCTGGTGTGGACTATTGCGCAAGTAATAAAATATCCTGCAAGATCTCCAGTGAGTTGGTGTTGCATTTAACCATATCCGCCCCACCAGGAGTGTGATCCATTTGGTGTAAATTAAGTCACACCTCAATAAATCACACAGCCCGGCGAAAAAGGGTTTGATGAATGGATGGGAAAGGGGATTTGAGGAAAGGTGTGACAAAGACAAACACAACATAAGAACAATATTCATCAGGGTGATAAGCAGCACCTCATCATTAATCTGTTGTGGAAGTAAGCATAAGAATAGGAAAGACACACTTCAGTTAAATGTATTGCAGTCAGTCCTTGTGACCCAGAGACCCATGATTTTAGATACCTAAATGCTCTGTCATCTAGGTTTGAAAAAAACAAAACATGGAGGGGTGAATTTAACCCACCCAGTTAAAATAAATTTGATTGTTCAAAGAAAAATGATGATGTATTGCCAAATAGGGTGATGCATTTACATTCTCCTCAGGACTATCTGCCACTCTTGGATGCCTGACTGGACTGGTCCGGTAGGTAAGCAGGAGTGTTGAGCTCAGCTTTCACCTTTCGCTCATGTAGGAGAGGAGAAGGCCTTCAGATTGTATAACAGAAACTGTATTCTAGATTCAAGGGGAAGGAAAGAAAGAAGATAAGCTTCAAGAGGAGTTTATTAAGAAGACACAGAGGCAGAACAAAACACGATGAGTTTTACATTTTCTAGCAGTGCACAGACTCAGCAGCACTTCCCAAATCAACACACCTCTCTCCATTCCACATAGCTGAGTACCATACCTCAGAGTGTTCATCATTATGGTTTCCCGTAGAAGTAGGTAACTTCCTTCTTCTAGCTGTTGAGGTAGTCCCACCCTGAGTCCTTCCATCCTCCTACTGACTCTGAGTAACATTTTCCCAGTCCCAACCCTAGTGAGATATACCTGAAGTGCACTGCTGTTGAAGGAAAAGTAGAGAAACAGAATTGCAGTATTTTGTGTAGATTTGTGTTTGTTAACTAAAGCGACTGATCTGGTCTCTGAAGAACCAAAAAAAGATCACCTTTCAGGTACCAAGCATTGCAATTCATCAAAATCAAGTTTACTTATTAGTTGAACAGCTTCCCTAATTGTCTGCCGCTCCCTAAATGATCAATCATTACTCACAATCACTCAATAATATATCATCACTCACTGGTGCAATAGTTGTAGTTACCTCTTCCAGTCCAAGCACAGTGGTAGGTACACAATTGTATCTTTGATGCAAGCAACACATTGGATTTTGGCATTGTCAGTCTTGTAAAACAATGATCTTCTGGGGCAACCGTGGTAGGTGATGCAAAAAAAGGATAGGCTTGCAAGGGAGGAATTATCTCAAATGTCCTGAAGAAATTGTAGAGGCTTCTTCACTGCATACAGGTCTAACTCCAATCCGGCCATACGTGTGACTAAAAAATGGTGGGGCAGCATAAATTAGAAACAAATAGAATGTCCCACCACCTACTTTTTTGGGCAAACAAACAAGTTCAATGATAAATAATTAAAAAGTTCCATGGTGGCAATATCAATTAGGAAAGTGAAGTTCATGCTCAAACTCAGGTGGTTTGCCCAGAAGTTGGTCAGCTAACACACTTGATTCTGACTGTGTTACCGTATGGTACGAAATGTTGGTTCATTTTAATCATGGTTTATCTCTCCACATTTTGAGGTGACAGGCTGGTCCTTCTCACTGTGACAACTGTTACAACTGCACTGAACACATGTTCAGCAGGCACACTGACTACAGGATAAGCAAGATACTTTATTGACAGCCTGCTGAGCTCTGGCTATCGGTGCATCTTCCTATACCAAGACACCAATGGGTTTTGATCTACATAGATCTCTTTTGGGTCATTTAGATACTCCTGGAACATCCTTTCAATGGTGATTGGTGCTGCCACTTGCTCGACCTCTTTTGCCTTTGCCTCTGCATTGGACTTAGGAGCTGCCACTTGAAATCAAGCCAGTGTAGAGGTTGGGGTCAATTCTCATCTTCTGGTTGTTGCCGGTGTTCTTGTGGCTGGTGTTGACTGCTGTGAGATAAAACTGCTCTATCTGGAAATTGAAGGCAGCAACCCAGAACCTTGGAGTAGGACTCTAATTTCCAGGTGTTCTTCTTCCACCTCCTGTATTTTTAAACATTCCATTAAAAAAAAGGAATGAAAGTGGGTAGAATTTTTTATACCATGGGTCAAGTAATGTGGTACGAATCTATCAGATACCTTCCTTAGCTGGTCCTGTAGCAAATGCAACAACACAATAGCTTGGCCCATCGTACTGTCTTCCTTCCTAACTTCCCATGTGAAATTCTTAAAAGAGAGTAGCATCTGTTTCAGGCATTTGACTAGGCCCGCGCTTGTCCGTATCCATGGTCATAGCTTTTCCAATTGCATCTCCTCCTCTTTGAATGACTTAGGCCCTCATTATAACATTGGCGGTAAAAACCGCCTACCGCCGCGGTGACGGCTGCCAACATAACGTTACCACAGCTACCATCCGTCCGCCATATTATGATCACTGTCGGACTTCCGCCACAAGAAAGGCAGAAATCCAGCAGTGATCATACTGGGGGACGGTGGTAAACTATTGCTGCTACCACCAGCAACACCACACCAGTAGAACGCCACCAGACACAGTGCCCCTTCCCTGCTGGAAGACCTCCTCGACCAAGGTAAGTCGGGCTTCCGACGGGGGAGGGAGGCGGGTGGGTGACGAGTATTATGTGTGTGTGTCTGAGTGTGTGCATGAATGTCTCAGTGTGTGTGTGAATGTGTCTGTGTGTGTTGTGTTGTTTGCATGTTTGAATGCATGTGAGTGAATGCGTGTAAGAATGGTGAGGTGAGTGCCTGTCTGCATGTCAGTGTGATTGTTGTAAGAATGTGTGCGAGCATGCCTGGAAGTATGCGTGTATGAATTCATGTATGCCAGTGTGAGTGATTGGGTGTATGCGTGGAGTGTGTTTGCATGTGTGTGCGTGTATGGGGGATGAGGGGTGAGTGTGAGGATCGGAGGGGGTGGTGGGGAGTTTGGATGGAGCGGGTTGAGGGGTGTCAGGTGTGTGCTGGGGGCTGGGGGAGCCGCCTACCAGTGACAGGGAAGGAATTCCCTGTCACCAGTAGGGCCTACCACCATGGTGTGTGTGGCGTTGCTAATGCCACGAAAACAATGGTGGTAGGCAGACTCATAATGCCGCCGGCGGTACTATGCCGACTGCCGGGCTGGAGATAGACATCTCCGGCCCGGCGGCTGATACTGTCATGGCGGTATGAGTGGAGAAGTGGCGGGTTGGCTGCAGCCAACCCACCATTCTCATAATGTGACAGTATGTACCGCCAGCCTGTTGGTGGTATTGCCGCCACATTACCACTCACCGGCGGGGTCATAATGACCCCTTTAGGCATTGATCTGTCAGTACTGCTCACACATGTTGCAACATGTAATAGGTCAAGTTCCAATGTGTTGGAACCTTCTGTATGAATGCTTTAACTGGTACTCTATTAGCATGCTGAATAATCTGCAACTGCTTCTGGGCTTTAAAAGAATTGCTGAAATGATTGCAAATTCTTCTGCAGGCAGTCAGTACATTGCTGAGTATGTCTTCTTTTTTGAGAAACTCCTATACAACCAGGTTGATGCAATCCACCAAACACAGGACCCTTAAATAGTCACCATTTGCCATGGCCTTGACTATATTACTGCCATTGTCTGTAGCAACAAATCCAATTCTGGGACCTCTGGGTCACAGCTATTCAGACACCTTGCTGTTAAATTTGTCCTAGATGTTTGCAGCTCTATTTGGTTTCTCCATGGTGAACATGGCTACTGTTGCATGCCACCGAAACATTCGTTGACAAAACTTTCTTCAGAGCTAAGACCTGCAGATAGCTGTTGCTTTATCCTCGCAAAAGAAATCCAGGGGCACATTTATACTTTTTGGTGCAAAACTGCACTAAAGCTGCTTTGCACAAAAAAGTTCAACACCGGCTTGCGCCATTCCTGAGCACCAGTTAGGCGCCATGTTAATGGAATGGTGCGAGCCAGTGCAAAGGGTGGGCTAGCGTAAAAAAAAACAAATATTGTGGGGTGGCAGTATGGGAGAAGGGGGTTTTGCACCAAAAAAGAAGTTAAAAAGATGACTCTAACCAGCCTTGCATCATTTTCTGATGTTAAACCATCCATACCACATGACTCCTGTCTTAGAAAAGAGAGGAGTCATTCCCGCCACCCTAGTGGCCAGCAGAGGGGACCAGTGTCCATCGACATGGCTATTGCACCCTGTGCCATGTAGGGGGCCCCAAGTTGGGCCCCCGATGGCACTTTAATTGAAAAAAAAAATACTCACCTATACTTACACTACTTACCTGCGATGGGGTCCCCCATCCTCCGGTGTCCCTCTGGATTGGGTGGGTGTTCCTGGGGCTTGAGGAGGACACCTGTGATCCCTTAACGCCTGGTCTGACCCAAGCATTAAATAATGGTGCAAAGAAAGCTTTGCACAATTATTTAGCACCTCCTCCCACTTGTGCATCATTTTAGCACGGGGATAAATATGGGGCCATGGGGATAGCACAATTTTTAGATGGGAACACCTACCTTGCATCTCATTGATGCAAGGTAGGTTCACACATCTAAAAAATTGTGCAAACTCCACTATTTTGTTGTTACACGGATCTAACGTCAAAATATAAATATGGAGATAGTTTTGCACCGAATTTGCATAACAAATGATGCAAATATGCGCAAATGAGGTATAAACATGCCTCCCAGTGTGTAGTGATGCATATGTAATCAGTCATCTGACAACTGGTCTACATGCCTGTCGGTAGGTGGATAGTATAAACAGCACTTTGCTGCAAAGCTTGTCCAACCAATTGCAGCACATCAAAATGGAGCACTGGAACAGCAACTGTGGCAAAACAGGTCTGACTTAGAACCTTCCATTTCGGGCAGATGGCAGCCATACGTTGTAAAGAGGACATCCAGCGCTAACATTTTAGCCAGCTTCCCATTCTAAAAATGTGCCATTAGGTAATTGTGGTTGTAGGACCCCTCCTGCCTAAAGGTGCCCATAATAGTAGCCTGGGTCTTCCTCTTTTCTGGGGCCACTAAAGCAGGCGACCTCTGAGAAGCAGGAAATGGTAGACTCAATGCACGTATTGGGGCAATTACTGTATGACGTGGTGTCTCCAGGTGACTCTGAGTCTTGTGCCATTTTACGGTTGCATAGGTGGGTGATGCTGGCTTGGTGGGGGCAGGGCTGCTTTGCATAAAGATGTCACCCTCTTCTTCCTCATGACCTCCTAATGAGATAGGACTTGGAGCTGATGTTTCCCTGTTCTTCTCACTTTCACCACAACCACATTCAGCAATGTTTTTAAGATATTCCTCCCACCGGATTGCATGATGTTTTTTCATATGGGTCATTTGCCCTCCAGTGCCATAGTGTGAACTAGGTTTACCTCGACGAATACTCATGTAGCAAACAGAGCATATTACAATGTTCTCCTCCTGTTTGCTAAGCGTAAGAAAGTCCTGAAGGAGAACTGGAGGTAGATGAGTGTGTCATTGAGTCCCTCTCTACAGTGCATACTTCTACTGAGATAGGGGTTGGTGCAGGTCTCAGCTGGGGCTTTCCACTTATAGAAGCTGGTGTTGGTGCCTGTCTCACTTACCTCAGAGCAAGTTGAATAAGAGGAGTACTGTCAGGCTCCTCAGTGCCATCTTTCTTAACAATGACTGGCTCATCATCATCCTCCTCCTCACCATCCCCTCTCATAATTCTAAGGCTTTCAAGATCTTTTCTTTTCCTTTGCCTCTCCTGTCATCTTTCAGATTCTGCCGGGGGTCCAATTCTTGTCCAGATCATCATTATTAACAGAAGGGATGCTTGGGGAAGAAGGTGGAGTAGCACCCTTCCTTTTTCTTGCTGGAGATCTGGGACCCAATGATTTTAAAAGAGGAAGCTCTTGCTCAGCAGGAAGCTCAACTTCCTGTTCTGCTCCAACTTCAGGAAGATCTAGTATTGCTGGCTGCTGTTCACTTTGCTCTGTTCCCTGAAACAATTGGGTACTGCTTTGCAAAAAGGACCAATCCAATTCAACGTCACTGCTCGTCAGCATCGCCATGATTGAAGTAGCATGAGCTTGGGCTAGATTGGGGTGGTGCTGCTCACAGTTTCCCCTCGGAGGCCAGTGCAGCAGGCATACATCTCCTGGAAACGGTTGTGGTTGGTACACCAGTGGTGAAAAGTTGTTTCTTCTCACTGTCCACTTTCTTGGCAGCATCTTACTTTGGGGCCATCTTAAAGCTGTCAGTTGGCAGTGGTACTAAGCTTCACAAGCAGAGGAGATTGGAGGACTGATGTCACATGTTCTTTGTACAGGCCTTCTGTTTAGCAATACTGTGAATGATGTCTCTTCTTCTCTTGTGCACCTAAAAGCAACATAAAAGCAACATAAAACATAAAAAAACATATAGTCAAACGTGGTATGGTTGCAGTTTGAATTAGTACAGACAACGGCAATATAATTTAGTGTGGTTGCTTACTGGGGTAATAATAAACAACAACGTATCCAACCATTTTAAAGTCAAACCACACCACCACACCATATCATTTTAACTCAACATACAGATATAGTTTTGTTTCGTGTGTACCTATTCTAAAGGAGACACCTGTGGCAGTCAGGGAGGTGCGTCGGGAATAGATAATCTTTTTTTTTTAAAACAAGGTTTGTCAAAGCCAATAGGTCTAGCCTATGCAAGAGCTATTGGCTTTGCTGTTATCTCTTAGCAAGGTTGCACACCAGCCTGGCTGCTTTCAGCCACAAGAAGTGCGGAAATCCGGCTGTAGCCATACTGGGTGATGGTGGTAAGGTGGCGCTGCTATCACCAGCAACGCCATGCCAGTAGACCGCCGCCAGCCGTATTATGACAAATATTATGGCCTGGCGGTGTACTGCTGGTGGGCGCTGCTGGCGGTAGCAGCTCCCGGTCCCCTGCCAGAAGACCCCCTGGATACAGGTAAGTCGGGTTTCCGACAGTGGAAGGGGGTGGGGGGTGTTGTGTGTGTGTGTGTGGGAGGGTTGTGTACATGTATGTGTGAGTGTGTGCGTCAATGCAAGTGTGTGTTTAGTGTTGTTTGCATGTGGGTATGAAGGTGTGTGAGTGCATTCATGAATGTGTGTGAGTGCCTCTATGAATGGAAATGTCAATGCGTGTCTGCGTGTACGTTGGGATGTGTGTATAGATGTGTGCGTGAATGAATGAATGCATGCGCGTATGCATGCGTGTATGTCTGTGTGGATGAGTGTGTGTATTTGTGTGTGTGTATGGGGGGTGTTGCAGGGGAGGGGGCCTCCTATCAGTGACAGGGTAGGAATTCCCTGTCACTGATAGGGCCTGCCACCATGGTTTTTATGCTGTTACGAACGCCACAGAAAACACGGCTGTAGGCAGGGTCATGACACTGCTGTGGTTAATTGGCAGATTGGCTGAAAATCAATGTGGGGCCCTGTTAGGGGGCCCCTGCAGTGCCCATGCCATTGCATTGGGCACTGCAGGGGCCCCCAGGGGCCCCACGACACCCGTTCCCGCCAGCCTGGTTCTGGCGGTGAAAACCGCCAGAACCAGGCTGGCGGGAAGGGGGTCGGAAGCCCCATGGCGGCGCTGCTTGCAGCGCCGCCGTGGAGGATTCACAGGGGCAGGGGAAAACCGGCAGGAAACCGCCGGTTTCCCTTTTCTGACCGCGGCTTTACCGCTGCGGTCAGAATTGCCCTTGATGCACCGCCAGCCTGTTGGCGGTGCATCCTCCAACCCCGGCCCTGGCGGTCCATGACCGCCAGGGTCGGAATGACCCCCATAGAGTGGAGTAGAGTGATGTAGAGTGGAGTCATGTAGAGTTAAAAAGAGTGACAGTGTGGAGTGGCATAGAGAGGAGTATGGTGGAGTAGTGTGTTGTAGAATAGAATGAGTAGAGTAGCATGGAGGGAGGTGTGTAGAGTGTCATAGAGTAGTGTTGTAGAGTGGAATAGAGTAGAGTAGAGTAGAGCATTGTGGAGCGGTGGAGTATCATAGAGGGGAGTAGAGATTAATAGAGTAGAGCATCATAAAGTGGAGTATCGTAGAGTGTCAGAGAGTGGCCTTGAGTGAAGTGGCCTAAAGTACAGTGGTGCAGAGCAGATTGGTGTAGAGTGCAGTTGCTGAGAGTGCATCAGTTTTGAGTAAAGTGGTGTAGAGTACATTCATGTGAAGTGGACTGACAGAGTGCAGTGGTGTAGAGTAGAGAGGCATAGAGTAGTGTAGAGCAGATTGTTTAGTAACAGAGGGGAGTGGCTTAGAGTGGAGAAGTTTGGGGTAGAGTGGAGTAGTGCAGGGTAGAATTGAGAGTTGTAAGGTAGACTGGTGTACAATGCAGTACTGTAAAGTAAAGTGGTATAGAGTGCAATGGCATAAAGTGCATTGGTACAGAATAGATTAGAGTGGTGTAGAGTGATGCAGAGTGCAGTGCTGTAGAGTGTACTAGAGAAGTGTAGAGTTGATTGGTGCAGGGTAGAGTGCAGTTGCATAGAGTGCAGGGGCATTAAGTAGAGTGACATAGAGTTAGGTGCAGAGTGAGCTGTTACTCATGTATTTGACACAGTTACCAAGCAATGGCAAAGTCATTAGGTCTGTCTTGTTTTAGGCCCATCATGTTGTTGTGTTATAATCCTGTATGCAATCATAGAAAACTCCCAGAGAGACACCCAAATTCATTGCAGGTGGCAGGCTGTTGGAACCCCAGGACTTAACATGTTTTAAGCTAAGCAGTTAATTTGTTCATTAACCTACATGCACACAGACACTCATGTAAATTCATTGAGCAGCAGGAAAGCATTGCATGCACCCAGACACCTGCTGTTGCAAGGGCAACAAGACTTGCTGGTATTCCCTCCTCTGGTCAGCAAGCTTCACACTGAGCTCCAGCATTTTCCAACATAAACAGTTCAGCATTTCAAACTTGTTCACAAACAAAGGATTATGCCAATCATGATAGAAGAGTTCCAATTTGACAACTTATTTTTTCAATCTTCTCTTATTGCATGGGACACACTGCCTGTTGACAAAGGTAAACAATAACACATCAAACTGTTTGTATATCTTTGCAGAGCGAAAGAACTGAAACAAACAGTGGGCATGGTTTTTCATCTTAAAGTGAAAATAAGCAGCTATTAAAAAAAAGTGAAAGCAGGGCACAGTAAATTTAAAGCAAAACCGTAAAACTGCTTGTAACAATAAATTGAACAGAAGTAAGCCCTTCGCATTCCTCTACTCAAAAAGGTAAGGGATCTTCTTGAATCAAACATGGGCCAACGGTATTTCATTTCAAAAGAAGAAAAACAAACAAATGCAAATCTGTCACGCTTCCTCATAAAAAAAGAATGAATGTGACAGAATACACGTAATCTTGGAAACATAGGTGTTACAAATTACAATTCGATATACAAAATAATAAATTAAAGCACACCTGGTCAAGTTAAATAGAAGTTAAAAATGTATTAAAATAAAGTTCACAGGTGAGAGAGCACACACCCTGAAGAGAAGCAAACAAGGGAGTCAGCTTGAGAGCACACACACTCCTGGAGTGCTTTAAAAAATAATCAACTGAGCTGACGGTACAAGCAGCAATGGGTGCAGAGGCTGTAACACAGAGATGATGAATGAGAAACACAGGAGGAAAAGCAATAGTACTTCAATGACAGCGTGGGCAGCCGACGGACATTAATAAACAGGAATCAATCTGTATTTGGTCCATGCTCCAGATTTAAAAAGAGGAAGTGACGCATGGCGTGTGCTTGTCAATCAGGAGCCAGCAAAGAACAACAAGTGGAGCCAGCAAGTTGGTAGCAAAGCCGGACTTCAAGCCCTTTATTGTAAATAATACCCCTTGCAAGCACAGTGTATGAGCTGTGTAGGCGAGACCTAATGAAGGTTAGAGTGCACCTATGACAGGCAAAGGGGTCAAAGAGGCAATGGAATAATCATTTAAAAAACAAATGATGCTGATGTGTTTGCAGTGAACCTGCTCTAAATAAATAAAGAAATAGAATAAAAATTAAAACATTAAATTAAATTAATTAAATTACTGATGTTTGTACGGGAGTATGAGAAACCTACTGTGAGGCAAGGAGATGCAGATGAAAAATGCAAGAAAATGCATGTAATATTAAGCACTGTTTATCATAATGATCTTCATAATATATATATACTAAAATGATGCTCAAGCATAACATTAAAATGATATTACATCCATGCAAGCTTATTGCAAAAGCACACTCTCTGGATGCAGAAAAATGGCCATCAGACAAATCGTCAACAACAACAGCAAGCAAGGCATCAGGGGAAACAAAAAACACATGCAAGCCTATGGCAAAAGCACACTGCCGGATACACAAAATGACGTCTAGCCACATGGTCAACCAATAACAGTGAGCAAGGAGGCATGGGTAACAAAGAGCACATGCAAGCCTGTGGCAAAAGCACACTGGCTGGCTGCCCAAAATGGCCATCAGTCACATGGTCAACCAACATCAGTGAGCAAGGAGGCATGGAGAACAAAGACACATGCAAGCCTATGGCTAAGGCACACTGGCTGAGTACATGAAATGGTACCAACCACTTGGCCAAACAAAAACAGCAAACAAGGAGGCATGGGGAACAAAGAAAACATGCAAGCCTAAGGTAAAAGCACATTGGCTGGGTGCACAAAATGGCTGCCAACCACATGGTCAAACAACAGCGAGTAAGCAGGCATGGAACACATGCCTGCTTACTCGCTGTTGTTTGACCATGTGGTTGGCAGCCATTTTGTGCACCCAGCCAATGTGCTTTTACCTTAGGCTTGCATGTTTTCTTTGAACACAAAGAACACATGCAAGCCTATAGCAAAAGCACACTGGCTGGATTCACAAAATAGCCACATGGTCAAACAACAACAGTGAGCAAGGAGTCATGGAGAACAAGGAACATATATAAGCCTATGGCAAAAGCACACTGGCTGGCTGCAAAAAATGGCTGCCACTACATGGTCAAACAACAAAAGCAAGCAAGGAGGCATGGAGTACAAAGACACATGAAAGCCTATGGCAAAAGCACACTGGCTGAGTACACAAAATGGCCTCCGACCAAATGGCTGCACAACAACAGCGAGCATGGAGGCAATGGGAACAAAGAACACATGCAAACATATGAGAAAAACACACTGGTTGGATGCACAAAATGGCCACCAGACACATGGTCAAACAACAACAGGGAGCAAGGAGTCATGAAGAACAAAGAACACATGCAAGCCTATGGCAAAAGCATACTGGCTGACTACACAAAATGGCCTCGGAGAACATGGTCGCACACCAGCAGCAAGCAAGGAGGAATGGAGAACAAGAACACATGCAAAGATATGCCAAAAGCACACTGGTTGGCTGCACAAAATACCACCAGCCACATGGTTAAACAGCAACAACGAGCAAGGAAGCATGGAGAACAAAGAACACATTTAGGCCTATGGACCCAGACTACGCAAAATAGCCCCTGCCCACACAGCATGGAGAACAAAGACAAATGGTAGCCGATGGCAAACACACTCACACACACACACACTGGCCAGACAAAGGAGGCATGGTAATACTGAAAAAACACTACTATTAATTCAGCAATGCAAAACATGAAAATTAACTGAGTCATACAAATTTTACAGCAACACACATTCTCCTATGTCATCAAAAATTACCCCACATATACACTTTTTGCAGAAAAAAAAACATTAAATACAAACAATAGCCAAGATTTTCAATGTAATCCAATGCCATCCCTCCCCTAAATTATGTTTTAACTAAAACAACATATACCACAGAAAAAGTTTTTTTCATGCACTGATGACTAGTACTGGGCATACTGTCTGGGTGGCCCGTTGACAAACTAGGCCACATAGTAAAAAAATGAATATTACAGATGTAACAAACATGTAGAAAAGGTACTGAACTGTGCAACATTGTTCCTTTACAAAAGGTGAAAAATGAAATGCAAAGAAATAACTAGGCCCCTACTGGAACTCCAGGCCACCTACCACAATGAAATATAAAAATCAAATAAAAGTACAAAGTAATACTGTTTCATGCCCTATCAGACAAATGCACTGTAGCGGGTCGTCCTCCATGGATGCAGCCCGCGGATGCCCTGGGGGAACGTCCTCGGCCGCCGACGGCCTCGGGGCTACTTCCGGTGCCTGATTATCTGACCCGGAAGCACCTTACAGAAGAGGACAGACCAAGGAAATGCCGGGAACTGCAGGGCTTTTAAACAGCCCGGGAGACAGACGAGCGGATGCCGTGAACAGATGAGCAGATGCCGTCAACAGAGAAGCCGACGCCATCAACAGAGGAGCCAACGCCGTCAACAGAGGAGCCACAGAAGAGGAATGGGCCAACCACGATGCGGGACGACAAGGGTTACCCCTGGACGCGGGGCAGCAGACTGGGCGACTCAGAAGACTAGCAGAGCGTGGCCTAACCAGGTACGGGACGGGGGGTGTGTGAGAAAGGGAACTGGTTTCTTGGTTTTTCCGTTTTGGTGCTTTGTTCTAATTTTCAGAATTCTCTTTAACCACTAAAACTGGCCCAGATAAAAAGACCGGAACATGGTCTGAATTGTTTTTGTTTTTTGTCGTTTTGTTTTATAACAGGAAGCTTGTGTTTAGTTGAACTGAGGCCAGTATTGAGCTATATAGCAGCCCAAATAAAATACAAATGAAATAACCAGAGGAAACAGTGGACTCAGGGATGTACATCTTTATTTATTTAAAAATGCAGTAGTCATTTGTTTGAGCATGAGAGAATATTAAAGAAGACAAACAATAATTAGTAGAACAGGACAGCCCAGTAAAGATAGGAAAATGAAAGTAAGACAGAAAGAAAAGTAACAAAAAGAAGAGAAAGAGAAAGAAGCACAGCAGGAAGTTAAGAAAAGTACAAGAATAGAAAGGTAACAGAGATAAATACAAAGAAAGACCAGCACCAGAAAAGAAAGGTAGAGAGAAAAGAAGAGGCAACAAGGAGAGAGAAGGAATATAAACAAAAAGAGGACATACTTGCCAACCTCTGTTTTGTTTTCTTTTGCGTGCTCCTACTGATTTGACCCTGGATGAGAGAAGAATAACAAGAGGAAAAAAGCTTGAAGGAAGAGAAGGCAAAGACAAAAAGAGTCATGACACATCAAGAATAAAACCATTAAGAGACTGTTAAAAAAACTCTTCATCACTTTAATAAACCATTATAACAAAGACAAGTGTGTTCCTCCATTTCTGCTGCTCTCTTATAGAATAGTATCTGAACTTATTTTTGTGATAGCACAAAACAAAGTCCTTAAATCCAATGGTATATTTCCAGCAGACAAAGAAAGCGATGAATCCACATCCTAATCCAAGTGAAAAGTCACCAGGAAATGGACAAAGCACTGCTGGACAGGAACAGGAAGTTGGTGTCTCTGGGGCACTTCCCTCCTGTTGGAAAAAAAATGAAAAAGAAAAAGGTTTCTCACACTAAAAATCAACTTGAACGGTCCGTTGGAGAAGAAAATCCACTCTAAAACATCTTTTTGAGTATATTTAGCTGCTCCTAGAGTAAAGAATCTACTCGGTGGGAGTTTGCGGGCAGCACAATAATGGCGCTGTCACGGCCGGAAGCCACAGAAGTGGGCACAAAATGTTGTGCACACTTGCTAGTGGCCTGAGAATATTGTGGCGCTTGCAAGCGAGGGCTAAAAACAAATCATATGCGTTCAAACAGAAAGAAAGACTTCCTCTTCGCACCGAATAGCAAAATTTGCGAACTCCGTGTTACTCTGCACAACGCAGAGGGCCTAAATTCTGAAAACTCTGTGAGAAGAGTAGAGTTTACTGCCCGGGCCTAGTGTGGACTGGTGCTTGGTTTGCACACCGCAAAGCTGGCATTTGGCTGACAGTGTGTATCTAGTGACTTGCGGCTGGTCAATACACAAACATTGCCAGCCAAATGCCAGTCCACACACTCTATCAACTGCCAGGTGATGGGATTGCTGTGTCAGTCCTCTGGGCGTATGAAACTGATGGGTTCTTAAATGGTGTTGTTTGTTGATTTGAGTGTTGTGATGGACTGAGCCCACATCTGATGGTTTAAGTGGATTTGTGTGTGTCACTCATGAAAGTTGTGTGAATGGCCTGTAAAGCGATTGGTTCTGTGCCACAGCTTTGCAGGTCATGAGCTGAGTCTTTGACTCAGCACTTTGAACTTTCAATTATTAACACTCAATTTGGTTTTTGTAAAATCTTTTGTTAATAAAGTTTACATTTTTAATTTTTCACTCACTTTCATGCCAAATCCAACCAGTATGTGTGTACTTGATGATTAGATGGTGGTACAGTGATATGTGTCTTTTCTTTCTTTCTCTGCCACGGTGTCAATTATCTGTAGAGAAAATCTATGAACTCTAGATATTTTCTTAAACTTGATGGCAAGGGAACTCCGGGATGGATCTGTATAGGTCCTGGAGTCTACTAGGAGCCTCACACTTCCTGCCACATTTCTCCTGAAGAAAATGGTACCTCACCACCTGAGTGGGTGCGCTTAGTGCCCACAAAAGTCCAGGGTGGAAGATGCAATGTGGCAACATCAACAAAAGGGGTAGCTGCAGTTTTTGGGCCTGGCTTTTGGCAGCCACACAGGAAACCCTGCAAACGTAGGCATTCCTGAAAACTAGACACCCAGGGGACTATAGCATGGCATGCGTCTCATGGATCCCATAAAATTGTTTTGCCCACAATGCCCTGCAAATCTCAAAATTTGACTAAAATCACACATTTTCTTTGCATCTCTGTCACATATTCTTCCAGAATCAGAAGGAATCCACCAAATTCCTACCACCCAATGTTTCCTCACTTGCCCCAATAAAAATGATGTCACCCCACCCTGGGGGAAGTTTTCAATGGAAAAATGTGACGTGCCCATCTTGCATTTTGGCAATTTTCATGTCGCAGCCACTAGCCCTGCCCATTATTGTGGGGTACTATTTTTAATGAGAGGTTTGAGGGAATGATAGTTGGAAGAAATTAGTTGTTCCCTTGAGATGCCAGAACTTTCTATCTCAGAAATATGAGTCAAAGTTTGAGGTTTGCATAGGCTTGTGAGTAGGAGAACCTCAGACTATCCTAGGTGTCTAGTTTTCACTGTCAAGTGTAACCAGAGTGGAATCAGATCAGAATCAGTGGAATCAGAGCGGTTGGGTCACGCATGGCATGAGGTGTGTGCAGGGGAGCGGAGGAGTGCAAGGGCCTGACATTTACTCCTGAGCGGACTTTTCTGAGGCCAGGTGCCAAGGAGTGGTAGTGCAGCAGCAGACAGCCCGGAGCTTGTACTCTGAGCTTAGAGCTTGAGAGCCGGCTGGCCCCCAGATCTACCAACATGGGGGTGAAGTGTTGCAGTCAAGTCTAACAGGTCCCCCATAATCCCCCAGGGATTGGAGACCCATGTTCATGTCCTCTTGCCGCATGTAGCCTGCTAGCCTACCCACACTTAGCCTTCACACCTGCGGCTTCTTTCTCCCATTTCAGCGCTCCATGCTGTTCCCTCCTTAAAAGAAGAAAGCCATGTAGGAGAAGGTGGAGTCATTCATGGCTAGGCTTGCTGGGTCACTGACAGCCCGGCCAGCTTTTGGTCAGCAGACTCTCCAGGCTCCAAACTGGTGTAGATTAGGCCATCTGCACTTGGGGAGGCAGTGGGAACTGCAGAAGTGGGCACACTAGGACGCGGTGCAGCTTATGGCCCGTGCCTCCCTGGTAGCTGCCTCTGCCTACCCAGCCTTGTTATGCTGCTGTTGATTTTGCCACCATGCGGACAAGCCTTAGGGGGCCAAAGGGGGGCATAGAGAAACACAGAAACTCACAGCAGCATCAGAGGGCACCTAGGGACCCAGGCATATGTGCTATTAGAATTAGTATTCAACAAGCACTATTGGGCCACAAAGGGAGAGTAATGCCATCTTTTGAAGAGCAGCTCACCACTCCGGGGCAGACAGCCTAGCTTTGTTCAGAGGGTTGTCACTGCATATTGCATACTTCAAAATAACGGCAAGCAATTGTATCTAACTGCCTCCAACAACACCCTTCTTTTTGTCAGAGGCACTACTCAGAAGAACTGCCTAAAGAAAAATAATTTGTCAAAATACCCAGACTGCACGATCAACACGCTCATCTATCAATGGAGAGAGTCTTCTGCCCACCATCAAAATGAAGTCTATAGTTCAACATGGTGAACTATAGACCTCAGCATGCTGTTTCCATCTCAATGGTATTGACATGCAGATTCCAGCCAAAAAATATATTCATAATGTAATTTTCTGAAGGACGCTGGATCTGTCTTTATTCAAGTAATGAGGGGATAACTGGTTTACCAACACTTTTACAACCGGAGGTTATAGATCTACCCTCAGTTGGGGGCTCTTCCCGTATTGAAGCCTCAGCCATCACCACAATACAAAGATCGGAAGAAGGGGCAGCCTTGTAGCATCTCCCCCAAACACAGAAGCCAGCTATTAGAAATTGGGTCTCTAGTTGGCAGGGTTATGAACCCAATCCAATTAGGGACTACCATTTTAACTATGATAAGTCAGTTACACTTTAAAAGATAACCTGTGCTTACCCTCTGGTAGCTTGGCACAGAGCAGTCTGGCTTATCTAAAGAGGCAATGTGTAAAGTATTTGTCCAACACACAGTAACACAATAAAAACATCACAAAAAACTCCAAATAGGTTTAGAAAAATAGATAATATTTTTATAAAAAAATCAAGACCAAAACAACAAAAATCCAGTAAGTTGAAGTCGAGTTTTGAATTTTTAAAGAATAAAAGAGTTCTAGCATTTAGAAACAAATCGTGGTTACTTGAAGTTGCGATAGACCGGGTCAAAGTCAATAGTTCAAGCCAAATGTGAAGGAGCACTGGTTGGGTACAGGAGCCACACAGGCCCAAGGAGCAGAGCACTGTGATCCTTGTTGCAGACACCAAATGTGGGGTCGCTGTGTCAGTGGATGTGTCAATGTCACTCCCAAAGCCAAGTAATGCTTTCATTTTCTGCACACATCGCTGGCCATGCAATGGTTTCTGAAGCTGATGCACCGGGTTTCTCCATGCTGTCAAAAGGATGCATTAATTTTGTTTTCTGCAATACCGGCAATGCAGATTTTTTAATGCTGTGTTGATGCTGATGCACCGGGTGCTGTTTCCAGCAGGCAGGGGATCCGTTGGTTGATGTGGAGATTCCCAAAATGCTGCTCGGGTGTGATGCACCTGCTTTACTCCTGCAACAGAGTGAATGTACCAGTCGCCGCTTCCAGCAGGCAGCAACTGGGCTGAATTTGCTGATGCAAGTTCTGGGTTCACTTACAGTGCACCAGGCACGGGTGCAGGGGTAGAGACTTTCATATCCCTGAGTCTCTAGCAACAGCCAACAGCAAGGCAACAAGACTCAGTAAATCACGTTGGGATGCAAGGCAGAGTTCAGTTCTCCTTCAGCAAGAACAGAGAGCAGCAGGGCAGAACAGCAGAAAAGTATTTCTTCCCTCTCAGCAGTCCAGCAGAGTAACAGTCCTTGATGCAGCACAGCAGTTCTTCTGACAGAGTTCAGATGTAGGTCCAGAAGTGTCTGATTTGGTGGGGTCAGAGACCCAGTACTTTTTCCAAACTGTGCCTTTGAAGTGAGGGTGACTTCACAGAAAGGTCTTTGCAGTGCACAAGTACCCTCTCTTACTCAGCCCTGGTTCCTGACTATCAGTAGGGAGCAATCAGCCCTTTGTGTGGGGACAGGCACAGTATATTCAAGTATAAGCTTTAGTTCCCCTCCCTCCTTCCTGCCCATTAAGATCCTTCAGAATGTACATGAATAAAGATGAGCACTCAGACACACATAACCTTCCTGTGTTTGTGGCTGTCTAGAGGAAATGCACAAAGTGTATCTGCCACCCACCCCAGACATGTATTGGAGACAGGCCACAGGCTTGCAGAGCTGTAAGAGCAGAGAAATATCCACTTTCTAAAAGTCAAACAAACACAAATGATGAACGGAATGTGGAACCAATCAAACATTCACCACCAGTCATGGATCTGTGTTTAATCCATCAATTCTTTTCCTCACCATGCCACCCCAGTTTGGACGCAGCCATATGATCCGTCCATCACTTGTTCTTTTTGCAATTGTAGCCCTAGGTGGGAAGGATATGCCCAGACGTGGGTCCCGTGCTCGTGATGCCACTAAAGTCAAGATAGCCTGGCTGAGCAGTGGTGATACCCCAACACTGATCCCAGGATGCTTGTTTCCAGTCCAGGGAAGTCCTGGCCCAGAATTTTGGTCTGGACTGTTCCCATGAGGAACAGGGTCAAGACTGATTTGCATATGGCTGGATCCAAAATGGAATGGCATGGGTAGCAAAAAAACAATGGATTTAGGCCCAGATTTCTGTAGGGGGGGTGAATGTTTGACATTGTTCAGCATTCTATCCATCACTTGTTCTCTTTGCAATTGTAGCCCTAAGTGAGACAGGTATGCCCAGATGTGTGTCCAGTGCTCCACTTGCCACTGAAGACAAGCTACCCTGGCTGAGGAGAGGTGATACTCTAAAACTGGTACTATAATGCTTGTTTCCAGTCCAGGGAAGACCTGGCTTCACAATCCAGGCCGGACTGTTCCTCTGCGGAACATGGTCAAAACTCGTTTGTATATGACTGAATCCAAAATAGAATAGCATGGGTAGCAAAAAAAAATGAAGAATTTAGGCCCAGAGCTCCATACTGGGGGTGGATGTTTGACATTGTTCAGCATCCGGTCCATCACTTGTTCCTTTTGTAATTCTAGTCCTAAGTGGTATGGGTACGCCCCGACGTGGTCCCCATGCCACTGGAGTCAAGGTAGTCTGGCTAAGGAGGGGAGATATCCCGAAACCGGTTCCAGGATGCTTGTTTCAGGTCCAGGGAAGACCTGGTCTTGCAATTCGGGCTGGACTGTTCCTATGGAGAACAGGGTCAAGACTGATTTGCATATGGCTGGGTCCAAACTGGAATGGCATGGGTAGCAAAAAAACGATGGATTTAGGCACAGATCTCTGTACTGGGACTGAATGTTTGACATTGTTCAGCATTCTGTCCATCACTTATTATTTTAGCACTTTCTAAAAAAGGCATTTCAAACTGACTATACCAGTAAATAGGATTTACCATTACCAATCCTAACATAAGAAACATGAAACCTTTCTAACCAGGAATTACATCTTAAAAGTGTATTAAATAATTCCCAATTTTAACTTATGAGAGGAGTAGTCTAGATGTTTTCACTACCAGGACATGAAAAATTGAGAAGTACCTGTCCTATCTATTACTTAGGCAGCACCCTGCCCTATGAGCTACATATGGCCTACCTTAGGGGTAACATATGAGTAATAAAAGGGGAGTTTAAGGCTTGGCAAGGGATTTTGAATGCCAAGTCAAGGTGTCAGTAAAACTGCTTCCACAGGCTCTAGAGTGGCACACCTGAGACATGTTTAAAGGGCTACATAAGTAGGTGGCACAATCAGTGCTGCAGGCCCACTAGTAGCATTTAATTTACAGGCCCTAGGTTTACTTTACACCACTTGACAATGAACTTACAGGTAAATTAAATCTGCCAATTGTGTATATACCAGTGTTTTCATGTTTAGGGGAGAAGCACATGCACTTTAGCACTGGTCAGCAGTGGTAAAGTGCTCAGAGTCCAAATGCCAACAAAAAGTTCTGCAAAAATATGAGGCAAGCAGGCAAAAACCTTGGGAGAAGACCACCATAATGATGACAGGTCTAACAATGAAGCAGGATACTGGGCTGAGAAACTTGAGCCTGTTTTTCAACAGATAGGCACTGAGAGAACAATACCGGCTTCATCGAGAGGGTCTGTAATTTTACCCATCTTCAAGTGTGGAGATAAATCTTCTGCAAAAAACTACCATCTGGTGGCTCTTATCGACAACGAGGCCAAGTACTTTTCAGGCACAATCCTCATGGAACTAACATTTTGGGCCTCTGAAAAGGCCGTAATCCCACCAGACTAGACAGGATTTTCCAAACATACTGGAACCACATCTAATATATTGGTCCTATCCCTATTGATTGATGCAGCAAAAGGAGAAAGGTTGCCTCTGTACATTTGCTAAAATGTGGTAAAATCTGGCACAAATAAGCTAATTGAAATATCCCAACTGCTCTATTGAATCTACTCATAATGCTGCATCTGGATATTTGGGTGCTGGTCAAGCTAGGTGGTAGGACACACCTCTCCAGATAAGTTCCAACAACTAAAGGGCTGAAACAGGGATGTTTTCCCACATTCACTTTGTTCAATCTTTTCCTGGCTGATCTATCCTCCAAATTAAGCAGCTCCCACGCCCCTAAATTAGGAGCCATGGTTCTCTCCAGTTTTTTATACGCTGATGGCTTGGTCTTAATAATGTTTTATAATGTTTTCAATTTTTAATGTTGCACTGGTTTTAATTAACTGAGCAATAATAATAAACTTGAAATTAATTTTCAACAATGTGTAGATTTGCTAGGTTTCCCAATGTACCAGCTGAGCTATGGCCCAAAATCCACAGCTAGTCACATTGGTGAAAAGGTCAGTTTTCAGTGGAAAAATGTGATATGTTCATGTTGCATTTCGGCGCCTTTCCTGTTGCAGCTCATAGCTGTACTCACACAGTGGCTACAAGTTAGAACTTTTATCCCGAGAATTGGAGGAATGCTGAGTGGAAGGAAGGTTGAGGCTCCCCACAGATTCCAGAACTTTCCATCACAAAAATGTGAGCATTTTTTTTTTTTTAAGTCAAAGTATGATGTTTGCAAGGGATTCTGGGCAAAAAACACCCGGTGAGAGCCACACCCTGGATTTCCCTAGGCGTCTGATTTTGAAAAATATTCAGGTTTCCTAGGTTTCCCTATGTGCCCGCTGAGATAGGGACCCACAGTCACCTATGTTAGAAAAAAGGTCAGTTTTCAGTGGAGAAATGTGATGTATCCATGGTGTGTTTTTTCCCATATCCTGTAGCGGACCAAAGTCCTACCCACACAAGTAAAAAAACATTTGTATGTGAAGACATGTGGGAGCACAGAATAGTAGAACATTTGTTAATATCAGCTGGATTTGGTTGCATTTGTGCCTTCCAAATGTAAGCCCGAGTATAAGAAAGAAGTCATTTTGAAAACTACCCTCTAAATCAATTGCTAGTTTGAGTACCCACAAATTCAGAGATGCACAAATAACCACTTCTCCTAAACACCATATATTGTGCTCATTTCAGAAATACATAAATTTCCTTGATACCAATTTTTCATCCCTACATATTTCACCACATGAGTTGGTCTATACTTGGTACTCAATGAAAAATCATTGTACAGTGTAGCTCAGTTGTTGACTCTGTGTACCTTGGGTTCTTGGAGAACCTACAAAGCCTATATGTATCCCAACTAGAAGGTTCTAGTTAACTAAATTGTATATTATTTTTGTAAATTGGCTGTCATGACAAAAAGTTACAAAAGAAAACATTGTCACAAATGATCCAATTTGTCCTGCTTATTTTCAATATTTCTTTAATTCAACAGTTAGGACCTGATTTGGATCTTGGCGAGAATACTGCCATCCGCCACAGCAGCAGACCCATGCACTCTGTCAAGTCGATGGAGTTTTGACCACCATATTTAGATGTATTGCGAATTAACTGCCTAGCACCTCAACAGGGTTCTCGTCCCAGCTGTTAGACTGGCGGGCTCCTGCCAACCATATTTAGATGTCATAGTTCTGCAGGCAGTGTTCTGGCGCAAGATTGCTGACAGAGGGAGCCTGTAGCGTGAGGCAAGGTACATTGTACAATGGCATTGGCTATGAAAAAGAGGCAAGTAACACACACCTCATGTACTTTAGCCATATGTGTCTACCTGCATTACACACTACATACATACCAAAATCTTTTGCCATTCCACCACAACACAACATTTACATGTGGGAAGCACACAATGCCATACATCCTAAACACAACATACACACACTATTGATACCGCACCCACATGCAACACAACTTCAACTAAAAACACAATGACACAATCATCAACACAAACACACTCACACAAAACCACAACTACACACATCACAACAACCACAATCAAAACAACAACACTTCCCTGAATGTTTGACACAGAAACACAAAACACAACCAAACATACACTAGAAACATCAGACCCACATGCAAGTGGCACACAAAGACACAACCACATCACCCACTCCAGCTCCCTCTCCCTAAACCAGTCAATCCACTCCCACCCTCCAACGTAGAAGCTTTGAGGTGTCAGATATGTGCCCAATAGATGCCCATTCATGAGATGGACACCCCTGGACTATAGGCAGGACACAAGTGAAGGGCAACAGAGCCAGGGGAAAGTGTACTATCCAAAAATGTTTCACTGTCATATATGAGTTACACTGACGATATAAAATACATGAGAGTAGGAGTACATGTCTAATGACCTGAGTTCAGCTTTCACACAGTGTGTCCCACATTGTGTATTACAGTGCAATTAATTGTGTCATTGGAATGGAATTGCTGTTCCAATTATGTGAAACTGACTCACATTCACAACTGGAAGCACTATATTTCACTTACGGGCCCCATTTCAAAGTGCACACACGGACACAGTTTACAATTGTAATGGTCATTTTATTTTGGTGCAAGCATTCATTTGATAATGAATACTTACACCAAAATAAAAATTGGGAGTGTCATAATTTTATTTTATACACAGCTGTGTCTCCAATAACGTCTGACACATGCATTTTACAGACACATGCATGTGAAAAGTTGTCTAAATTTTTTTTACTGTAACATGTATATTAGTGCAGTGGTTCCGAGCTAATGTTAATTGTCCATACAAAGTTCACTAGTGATATGTAATGCTGACCATCAAGTCCGGCGGCATGGGATTGTGTTTCCTTTGTGGTCAAGTGGCAGCAGTAATGGCTGGTCTTGTCCAGTTGAAAACCGATGTGGAAATGGTAACAAAAATAGGTTTTTACCTTATTTCCCTTCCAATCCACCAGCTCAGGTGCGGAGGTAACCCCGCCACAGTTGGCTTGGAGGTAAGGCACTTCGTAATTTGCTCTGCAGGAAAAGTGGCTGGAGTCCCGCTGCATGCCACTATATCCAATTGCGCTGTCAACGTGGGTGGAGATTTCTGGTGGAGTCAGCAGGATTCGGGCAGGCTATCGTTTATGGGACCACCAACATTTAAATATGTTGGGTGGACCGCCAAGGTTGTGGGCAGAAAATCCAACTGAGAAGCTACCGCAGGACCAATTCCTCTAAGATCTAAATCAGGCACTTAGTTTGCTTTAAAATACCTTAAGACCTATTTGACCAACTGCTGAATTCAGAATTTTGTTGACTTTAGATTTCCTAAATCACCCATAGGCGTCACACTAGTTTCCACCACAGGCTGGAAGTAGGTTGAGAGCACAGAAATGGGAAAATGGGGTACCTCTTTGAAAAATGCCAAAACTGTGGTAACAAATTAGATTCTGTATTCAGCTGTGCATGTCCCTGAAAGCTGTGAAGATGGTGACTCTAGCACAGTAAACTGTTACTTAGTGTAATTTTTACGGAAAAAATAGACACTCTTGTCTAGAGCACCTTTTTCCTATTTTTCCAAACAAAATTCAATATTTAGCTATACTGTGCCTACTTTTTCAGTCACCTCCATGGAATTCAGCAAAGCATGGGTACCTTTAGAATCCCCAGGGTGTTGGGAAAAAAGGATGCAAATTACCTTAGGTAAAATAAAAGTAATGGAGTCTTAAGTGTGAACTATTATAAATATCCAAAAAAGGGCATCGCGCTGGGGGGGAAAGGCTCAGCAGATAATGGTTGAAGATAGCATTGTGCCTGGCAGCAGGGAGTTTCCACTATATTCATTGCACAGGAACTCTCTTAGTCTATTTTTTTTTCTTGCCCTTCATGAAGAGTGACTATCCGAGCTAATGTCTATGGAGAAGAAGGATCAGGGCCATTGGAATTATGGAAATGTGCGGCCACAGCATTTTTCAAATAATTAAAGATTTGCTGCATTTTCCACATAATCTATTATCTGCTGCCTAATCTGCAGATTTTAACAAAAAAATTGTTTCTGTCTCAAATAGTTCAAGTTACTAAAATACAGCAACACATGCTGCAGTGAAGTGGCAGATACTTTTCAGAGGTTGATTGGTCACCTTTCTGTTGGTTATTGTTCTAGCTGGGTGTTGAACTGGTACTAATGAGGTGCAACCAATGCCCAGACAGCTTAAACAAATGCGAAAATTACAAACTAATGAGATAACACTAACACAAAATGTGCCACATTAGACCACATAATTTGCCTTTTCTTGGAGCATAATTTACTCAATCCTGCGGCATAATTTGGCCCTCCTCTGTCGCATAATCCTAGTGGACCTGTGGATGGTCCACCAAATTAACCTTGCACTCCAAAGTTTCTCAAATACTTTTTTCCTGAAATTTTGGGATCATTCTTATTGCTACTTAATCTTTCTTTGTCACAAGGAAGTGTACCAAAACCCTTGAAAGAGGCAGTTGCAATTCACCTTCAAAAAACTTCAAAATCCTCAATCTATTTTCGTGCTGCCTTTTCCTGACAAACCTCCAGGAGCTCATGTGGTACAAGTCCTTTGCTCGCATATTGAAAACTCTCAGTTCTTAAATATGCATCCTCCACTGAGTCTGTAATGTTGTTGGTATTAGAAGACATGCACAAGGATTGTGATGAAGGTCTGATCTCTGCTTTGGTCTTGTTGAATCTCTCAGCACCTTTTGACATGGTTAATGACAACTTGTTGGTGAACCATGTAAAGGCTGCTGGACTTCAGGTTCCTGCTCTTGATTGGATGAGCTACTTTTTGGATGACCACACTGAGGGCGAGATTTACAAGGCTCTTGTGCCACATTTGCGCCACATTTTTGCAGCAAATGTGACGCTAACTAACATGGTGCTATATTTACAAGGTGGTGCAAACTAGGTGTGTGACACCTTGTAAACCCTTTGCACCACATCATGCATAATATATGTATATTGTTAGAGGGTCACTAAAAATGGCACATTGTAATGTACAAGATTCCATTGCTCCATTTAAAGCGTCATGTTTAATGCCTGCTTAAAGCAGGAGTTAAAATGAGGTTCCCATTGATGTCAATGGGCCTCTTAACAAATTACCGGATAAGCGTCATTTTGTTTTACACTAATCCAGTATAACGTTACAATAGAATCAAAAAATATATGCTATTTCAATTCATTATGCATTTTCCCTGGGACTGGATGGGCAGTAACTTTTTAAAACTTGATACAGAAAAAAATGGAATTGTTATTTTGAATAACAAAGTTGTCATTTGGATCTTTCCACCTGGCCTTCAGTGATGGCGGAACCTTCGATCCACAAACAGTTAGCAAAAAAGTTGGGCATTATCATGGATAGTGAGCTCTCTTTGAAAACTCAGATTGAATCTTTGATCCCAACTAGCTTCCTGACACTCGTGAAAATTAAACAGATAACTAGATTTCTTATTCAAGAAGCTTCAGTCATGGTGCTTTGGGCTTTAATATCTTCCTAGCCTTACTACGCCAATTCCTTACATACTGGCCTTCCAAAAATCAATAGCATAGACTTCAGATGGGTCGGAATCAGGAAGCTCAGATTGATCTTTGAACAACCCAGGAATACTCCCTATTAAGGCATCTTCATTGGCTCCTGCTGGAATAAATAATTCTATTTAAAACTTGATGCATGCCTTTTAAAGCTTTACTGGGCAAGGGCCTCCATTTCTTTATAACAAGAAATGGGAAATATATTCCTGGTTGGAAACTACTGTCTTTTACTTCTGACTATCCGTACATTTAACAAGAAATGGATGGGTGGTATCAGGTTTTTTATCAAAACCCCTAAAATCTGGAATTCCTTACCCCCAACAGTATGCCTCCTGACCGAGTTTTCACATTTTAAGAAATAACTTAAGTCCTGGCTGTTCACACAAGCCTCCCATTTACCATGATGTGCAAATTAGCATTCAGCCTGGCTTCTTTACTGCTCCTCATAGCCCCAAGAAATCATATGGTGGGTGTACGTGTTTTTTAAAATAACATGCACATGCCAATAATGTCAAACCTTAAAAGGGTGGTAAGCAGTATTTAGATCTGTGGGCCTAGTTCCTTGAAATATTTTGTTCTACCACCCTTCATACCATAAATAAAATAATCACATCAGTTTCATTTTTATAAAATAAGAGTTATTTTTATTTGTTTTTATTAAGTAGTTTGTCAACTTTGTTGGGCTACCAGCATCTAACTTGTACTTTGTGATTTTGCAATAAAAGTTGTAGTGCTCAAATTTGGTTATGGCTGGGGTGGAGCCAAGATGGCGGTGAGGACGGACGCTCCTTGAAGAGCTCCGTAACGGCCTCCGCCAATATATCCTTTGTTCAATACTTCCCTCTCCGAGACATACCGAATCAGAAAGGAGGGGTCTACCTCCTCCCCCTTCTTTGTGGGGTCCCCAGCCGGTGGAGTGTGAGGCGATTGGGGCACTTCTCTGTGGTCGCCGGGGAGACATGGTGGGCCCTGACTTGGAGGCTTTCCCGCCGCCAGAGAGGCGGTTGAGGCCAGGGTGCATCGGAGGAGAAGGACGGCTGAGATTGGGCCCGTGGTTCGTGGGACTCCCTGCCAGGGCATCCCTGGAGCACCTGGTGCTTGGCGCTGGTTGAAGGTCTGCTGTTGACGAGGAGGGCCAGGGCAGTGAGACGTGGCTCCCGCACGCTACCGTCCCTGAGATCGGATCTCTGGTGCCGGAACTTGGGCAGCAGAGGAGAGGGACGTACGCCTTGGATGGGAGAGAGGCCATGACGAGGGCCCGTGGATTGAGGGATCTGCTCCCGGGGCCCCCGGAGGCGCTGGATGCGGGGAGACTGTCTGGCCCTTGAAGATACTCTCCAGGGGGCCCAGGCGGTAGGGCGCGACCCCCCATACTCCCCCCTTGGATTTTGGTCACTCTGAGAAGCCAGATGCGGGCTACGGGGCATTGCTGCTCTGATACCCGTAAAAGCCGGAGAGTGGCCAGGAGGCAAGAGACGTCTGCGAGCCTGTTGGACGGTGACCGGTTAGTAATGTGCAGAGAGGCGGGACATCAGTGGGATTCAGAGGCTATACGCTGCCCCGGGGCCGGTCGAAGGTGCAGAGATAACTAATTAGGGAACCATCGCCCCTCCGGGGACAGAAGGAGGAGAGACTGGAAGAGAGACCATGCAGGTGAGTGCCTGGCATGCTCTGGGGCAGGTTACAGGGCCCCCCCCCCGGTTTCCTGCTTGCGGCTAGATGCAGTGGTCCGCTCCCTGCCGGGGGGGCCACTGAGAGGTTGGTGAGCCAGCGGCGCTTGTTGCAGAGGTCTCCCAATGGCAAGAGATAAGGAGCCTAAGCAAAATGGATTGTTACACCAAGGTGGTGACCCCCCAATGCCAGTGATGAATCCTGTGGTGGCCCCAGACAAAAATGCGCTTCTCTCGGCGATTCAGGTGTCCAGGGGGGCTCTGGAGGAGCGAATGGGCGAGGTACATTTGGAGGTCTCCCTGCTCCGACAAGACCTCTGTAAAGTTGCAGAGCGAGTCACGTCCGCGGAATCACGCATATCCAAAATGGAAGACACAGTTAGGGACCTGCGGAAAGAGGTGTCAGAGATCAAAGTCCTTAATAAGGATGTAATGTGGCGGCTAGAGGATGTTGAAAACCGAGCACAACGCAATAATCTCCGCTTTGTGGGCTTCGCAGAGGGGCTTGAAGCGACTGATATGAATAGTTTTTTAGAGCAGTGGCTCAGGAGAGTCCTCCTGCCTAAAAAGTTTTCTGCCTGCTTTATGATTGATGTTGGGAGGGAGCCCCCCCCCACCTGGTGCGCCCCCTAGGCCTGTGACAGCCCATTTTCTGAACCATCAGGACCGAGATATGATCCTAATGGAAGTACATAGAATGGGGGAGGTCCGGCATGACATCTCTAAGAACCTGGTCTTCCCTGACTACACTAGGGAAGTACAGAAACAACACCGTACCTTTGACTCAGTTAAAGACACGATTCGTGGTCTTCAGCTCCCGTACATGCTCCTCTTTCCCGCCAAACTAAAGGTCCTGTTTCAGGGGAAGACTTTCTTTTTTCATTCACCGGAAGAGGCCTGGGGGTGGATTGAGGAGCATCCCCGGCTTTCCAGGAAAGGGAGTGGAGAGACTGAGAAGGGACCCCGGGAGGGAGAGGGTGCAAGACCCAAGGATTGGTCCCTCACGATGCGCAGAGGAAGGCAGAGACAGAGAACTGGCAGGGACACGCCGTGGCGCCTTCCCCAGCGGGAGGCAAGGGGAGTGGACACTACTGAGTCAGAGGAGAATTGTATCGCAAGCACTCAGGGGCGCAGTGGAGATGTAGCTATGGACTTGCTGACGCCTGAGGGTCGACCTGACCCAGCGGGGAGTCCCCTCACCCACCATTGGAGGCTATTGGCAATATGGAGGTGGAGAAAGAGGTCCCGGAAGCCCAGAGGTCTGGAGGGGTAGCTCTATGAATGGAGCCCGGAGGAGCGTGGAGAGACTCTACCGTTTCGCCCCCCACCCCAGGAGGACTACGGTTCTCTTCAGACTAAGGGGGTTGTGATTGGGGGTTGTATACAAGAGAAACAAGGCCCTCTCTTCTGAACACTAAAAAGCTGGATTTCCACCTGTTTCGGTGGCACATACCCCCTTTGAACACTTTCTACAAGTTTGTATTGTTGGAAGGGTAGGGTGAGGGGGGGCTACAGACCTCTTGACTCTTGTGGTTTAGGGGTGTGGAGATGTACACTCACAGGGGCCAAGGGAGGTGGGATAGGGGGTGGGATGGGGTTCTGTTATAAGAAGGTTAGTTCCACTGATGCTGTCACGTTACACATTTAACCCACAGACACAAATAGCTGAGCATTGTATGACTGGAGAGGTTGTTCCTCTATCCCCTCTTTCAGGCTCCTTGAAGTTCCGGTGGCTGCAGAGCTTAGCTACTATGATTAGATGTCTCAGATGGCCCCCATGAGTGAAGTTAGGGTGATGCCCTCCGAAAATGAACAGGGCTTTACTATCCTCTCCTGGAATGTGAATGGACTGGGAGACAAGGTTAAACGCGGACTAGTGTCCCAATATATTAAAAGGCAGAAACCAGATATAGTACTCCTCCAGGAGACTCATCTCAGAGGTACGAGGTGTCCTTTTCTGAGCAGGGGCCCGTATGTAGTGCTGACACATGCGGGATACACGTCTGGCTCCAGGGGAGTAGTGATCCTGATCCGTCGGTCCCCCCCTTTCAAGTCACCCATCGATGGGAGGACCCTGATGGTAGATATGTAGGTGTGGAGGGGTTCTGGGGACGGAGAGAGGTCCTGCTGATGAGTGTGTATGCCCCGCCGAGACTCCAGGGCCCCCTTCTGGAGAATGTAGCAAAGATCATGCTGGGGTCCTCTTCTCCACTTCACATACTGGGAGGAGATTTTAATGATATGATGGAAACAGGTGTGGACAGATCGGGGGCGGGACGTCCGTGTGCCCTGCTACCCCGCTGTGTGAATTTGCTGCAGCACTGGGGTTGTCGGACCTGTGGAAACGGACGCATCCAATGGACAGAAAGTACTTGTATTTCTCTGGGGCTCATAGAGTTTTCTCCCGTTTAGACTTTATTTTTGCCCCGGCGGGAGAGGTAGGCAAAATACACCAAGCTGAATACCTGGCAAGGGGGCTGTCAGATCACGCCCCTTTGATGGTGTGTCTGGGCGGAATACTGAAGGGGCACACGGGGTGGATGATGTGTGCTTGGGATCTACAGGCCTGTGAGGTGATGAGAGGACTTGGGGTGGATACAGACCTATACTTTAAAGAAAATCTGGGGTCAGTCGGCTCTCAGGTGGTGTTGTGGGAGGCTTACAAGATAGTACTCTGAGACAGTGCACAAAATCTAGTAGCTCAGAAAAGGCGAAGAGCCAATGAACAGCTAAGTAATATGGAAGTCAAGCTACTAGAATTAAAGGGAGCGGTAGTGCAGAAGTCTACATCCATGCTCCTTCGTCAACTAGAGTTGGCGAAAGCTGAATATTGAGTGACAGCAGAGAAAGAGGCTAGGAATTGTCCTCAGGCGGTCCAATACAGGCTGTACGAGACTGGTGACAAAGCCGGGAAACTATTGGCCTGGCTCGGGAGGAAGGAAAGGGAGGCTAGCTGGATACAGGAGGTGGAGTCTCAAGACGGGACCAGGGTGTCCACCGACAAAGATATCGCAGAGACCTTTGCTTGTTATTATAGAGACTTCTACTGTGTAAGACCATTAGAAAATGCCAACCGCATCACCGAATATCTGGACAGTATAGATGTTCCTGTCTTGGATGTAGAGGAATGGGAAGGAATAGAGGGAGACATTACATTAGATGAGATCACAGCAGCACTGACGAGGCTTAAATCGGGCAAAGTCCCAGGCCCAAATGGGTTTCCAGCAGAGATCTTTAAGAGATTCAGCGATGTATTAGCACCCCATCTCCTAAATATGTTTTTGGAGGCTCGTGAACAGGAAGTCCTCCCCCCGGACTTAAGGAGGGCTGAGATAGGAGTGATATATAAAGAGGGGAGACCCAAATGGCGGTGTGCGTCATACAGACCGATATCTCTGCTAAACGTGGAAGTGAAGGTTTTGGCCACAGTGCTGGCAACTCGAATGATAGATGTTATCCCATCATTAGCTCACATGGACCAGGCTGGCTTTATGCCTAGCAGCTCCCCAAGACATAACCTGAGGTGAGCGCATGTGTGCCTGGCCACCATCATGGGTCGACTTGAACCTCACCTGTTTCTAGCCCTAGATGCAGAGAAGGCCTTTGATGCGGTTCACTGGCCCTTCCTGGAAGCTAAGCTAACAAGATTTGGTTTCGGTCCAAAATATAGAGGGTGGGTGCGCCTGCTTTACTGCAGCCCTGTGGTGGCGTTGAGGGTAAACTGAGTCCTCTCCTCTGAATTCCCCATTGCATGGGGCACGAGACAGGGATGCCCGCTGTCCCCCTTTCTGTTTGCCCTCACCCTGGAATCCCTAGTGTGTAAGATCTGCACCTGCCAGAGCCTCTATGGTTTTAGACTAAAAGAGGAGGAAAAGGAAGAGGAATGTATTTCCTTATATACGGACGATGTCCTCCTATACATAATTCGCCCAGAGGTATCCTTCCCGGCGCTCTTTCTCCTGCTTGAGGAATATGGGAGGCACTCAGGATATTGTATTAACTGGGATAAAACAATTTTTTATGCACCGCGAGGGGACGCTTTGCTGCCCACATTGCCGATAGGACTGCAGTGTGCAGGTGAGGGCTTCACCTATCTTGGCATTTACGTGACACACGAAGCTGACAGCTGCCATGCTCATAACCTGGGGAGGGTGATGAAGGAGTGCAGGACAGACTTGAACAGATGGAAAACACTGCCTCTTACATTGATGGGACGAGTGGCAATGAGTAAAATTATTCCCTTACCAAATCTCCTATATGTTCTACAAAACACATACTATCAGATCCCCTCTAGCCTGTTCAGGGTCATCGATTACGATATGCGGCTCTTCCTCTGGTGGGGAAACATCCAAGAATAGCTCTTAGGACGCTGCAAAGCAATTAATACACAGGGGGATTGTCTCTGCCAGATATAGAGGCGTATTACTGGGCGGCGCACCTGGTCAATGTTAATGACTGGATATTCGCGTCGGAGGACCATCCCACCTTCCACTTAGAGTGGTTCCAATGGGATAGTAGGTTGTGCAGGCAGTACCTTTATAAGGGAATTGGGATTAGACATCTTCTTCCAGCCACACAGGCGGCCCTGAAGGCTTGGACGAGAGCTAATAAGGCGATGGGGTGGCATAGGCGTCCCACTAAAGAGACCCCACTGTGGGAGGGGGGGCTGGCTGTGGGAAATTAAGAAATTGGAAGATTTTGAGTGCTGGCACCGGATTGGCATTTCAAAAGTCGGAGACGTGATGGAGGATGGGGGCATTATGGCCCTGATTCTGACCTTGGCGGACGGCGGAGGCCGTCCGCCAAGGTACCGCCGTGAAATGACCGCACCGCGGTCAAAAGACCGTGGCGGCCATTTAAACATTTCCGCTGGGCCGGCGGGCGCTCTCCGAAAGAGCGCCCGCCAGCCCAGCAGAAATGCCCCTGCAACGAGGACGCCGGCTCAGAATTGAGCCGGCGTAGTTGCAGGGGTGTGACGGGTGCAGTTGCACCCGTCGCGTATTTCAGTGTCTGCAAAGCAGACACTGAAATACTTTGCGGTGCCCTCTTACGGGGGCCCCTGCAGTGCCCATGCCATTGGCATGGGCACTGCAGGGGCCCCCAGGGGCCCCGCGGCACCCCCTACCGCCATCCTGTTCATGGCGGGTTTCCCGCCATGAACAGGATGGCAGTAGGGGGTGTCTGAATCCCCATGGCGGCGGAGCGCGCTCCGCCGCCATGGAGGATTCAATGGGGCAGCGGTTTACCCTTTCTGACCGCGGCTGAACCGCCGCGGTCAGAATGCCCTCGGGAGCACCGCCATCCTGTTGGCGGTGCTCCCGTGGTCGGTGACCCTGGCGGTCACCGGCCGCCAGGGTCAGAATGACTCCCTATGTCCTTTGCGTCCATTCAAACTGAATATGCACTGATTAACACACAGCACTTTTATTACACATGCCTGAGACATGCATAGACAGCGAAGGGTCTCCCGGGAGAGGGAATACCAGAGTGCGCCCCTCTAAAGGGCAGACTGTTAATGAGTGGGATAGATGCTAAGGCGACATCCCTAATATATAAGACTATTAACAACAATATGCCAAATACACTGGTACACCTGCGTAATAAATGGAAGGAAGAGCTGGGACCGATGGAAGGCATAGACTGGGAGGCAGCACTGATGTTCCCCAGAGAGGTGGCGATTAGGTCACAACTGATTCAGTTTAAAATTCTACACAGGGTATACTATGATACACAATGACTACACTTGATGGGAAGGGCGAGACACCCGAACTGCATCAGAGGTTGTGGTAATGTTGGATCCTTCCTCCACGTGGTGTGGGAATGTCCCAAGATTAAGGAGGTTTGGAGTAAGGTGATGTAAGAGATGGAGGGAGTGCTGTTGGTGCAGATTCCCTTAGATCCCAACTATGTTCTACTGGGAATACCTAGTGATATTGACTTGCCCCGGAGAAAACTTACACTGTGTGGACTGGGACTGATGGTAGCCAAAAGGGATATAGCCTGCCTTTGGAGCTCAGAAACATGCCCATCGGTGGAGGTGTAGAGGAGAGGGATGGACAGGTTTATGATGGGGGGAAAAAGTATCGTACACGAATAGAGGATGCCCGTGGAAGTTTTAAAAGATTTGGGGAGCATGGATGACGTATTACTCCTTGGAGATATAGCTGACTGTCGTATATGGGCTCCTTGGGCGAGGAGGGAGACACTCCTTGACATTTGGCAACAGGAGAGACCGCAGGAAATGATGAGTGGGATGAGAGACATGAACTTAGGGACTGCTCAACGGGATGATGGATGTTGTGTTGGGGTTTGGGTGCAGAGGGAGGGCTGGGGATGTTCGACATATGTTTTTAGTTTCAATGCATTACAAAGAGATTGCTATGTAATGTCTAACTGGCTATGCTATGTTTCTGTTAAAACTCAAATAAAAACATTAATTTTAAAAAAAATGGTTATGGCCATATATTATCTGCAATGTAATCTCAGAGACATAGGCCCATATTTATACTTTTTGAAGCAAACACAGTTTTGTGTCAAAAAGTATAGCGCCGGCTTGTGTCATTCTAGAACACAAGCCAGGCGCCAAATTTATGGAATCCCACAAGCCAGCTCAAAGGGTGGGATAGCATCTTAGATCATTAGCCGGGTGTGGGTGGTGGTATGGGGGAAGGGGGTTTTCCACCAAAAAACTATGCTAGGCTAGTTGGAGGCAAAAAGAAAATCCTTTAACCAGCCTAGAATCATTGCCTGATGCAAAACCATCCATACCTCATGACTCCTGTCTTATAAAAGACAGGAGTCATAGCCACCACCCCAATGGCACTTTAAATTATTTTTTTGAAATACTTACCTCTAATTACCCTACTTACCTGTGATGGGGTCCCCCCCATCGTCTAGTGTCCCTTTGGTGTGGGTGGAGGTATTCCTGGAGCTTGGTTTGGGAACCTGTGGGATCTTTCCATGGTGTTTGACCATGGAAATGGGTCCACAGGTACCCTAAACACCTTCCCTGAACCAGGTATTAAATAATGGCGCTAAGCAGGCTTAGCGCCATTATTTAGGCTCGTCTCCCCCATGCACCTTTTTTGCACGGGAGGATAAATAAGGCGCTAGGGGCTTTGAGTAATTTTTTGGACGGGAGCGCCTACCTTGCATCTAATTGAGCGTAAAAATTTAAATATGGAGTTACGTTTGCGCTGAAATAGCGTAAAATTAATTATGCTAATTCAGCGCAAAGAAAGTATAAATATTCTCATAGTTTACCCTGCCTTGTACACAACTGGTATTTGGCCACTGAGAAGTTTGTGGAATCTCCCTGAGAAGCTGTTCTTTCATTGCCTACAGCCTAGTCCTATCATTCATCATTTAAGAAATTTCAAGGACAGGATAGGTTGGGGGAGTGGCGAAATCCACTCAAATGTGCTTAGCTGAGATGTCAAAGAGCCCCAAAAAAGAATTATTATCAGAACTATGGCCCGTATTTATACTTTTTTTGCGCCGCATTTGTGTCGTTTTTTGACGCAAAAACGGCGCAAACTTGCAAAATACCATTGTATTTTGTAGGTTTGCGCCGTTTTGCGTCAAAAAGCAGCGCAAATGCAGCACTAAAAAAAGTATAAATACGGGCCTATGTGAAACCTAGTGAGTCACCAAAGAGATAATAAAGTTGTCCTGGTATGTGACCTCTGAGGTTGAGGATATTTTCTTAGGACTCCTGCTGGGAAAGTGGCTAGACTAATTGGAAAAGCTTGATTTTTGCGCGGCTAAGGTAATTCAAGATGAAGGTTTTAGGGCTAGCAAGGGAGCACATGGAAACTTGGAAGGCATATGACAAGACAGAAGCTGAATATGGAAGCAGGTTAGAACAGACTGAGATCAGGGCACTGAACATGAACTGTGGAAAGCCTGCAAAGACAAATCTGAAAAGACAAAGCATAAGTGGTACAACAAAGAATGTAAACCCAATTAGAAAACAAAGTAAAAACAATAGCTTGGTTGCTCAGTAGAAAATAATCCATCTGTTAGAGCAAAAGTTCTAAAAATAAGTCAAGTAACAAAGATTCTTGGAAGACATCCACCAGCACTAATGGAAAAAGACCACTAAGTAAGTCTCTGTGCAAGAGGAACCAAGCCTAAGAACTCACTGGCACCCTCTGGTAACAATAGCTAACATTTCAACATAAACCCAAGAGGGTGAAGGGAAACTGAATATAGAAATGAGGAGAAACTGAATACAGAAACAGGAATCAGGGAAAAGCAGGACCAGGTTCTAAGAAATAGGAACACGACTGAACTGAAAGTATGCATATCATGGGCTACACCAGACAAAGGACCTGATTTAGTGCTTGGTGGATGGCTTACTCTGTCACTAACGTGATGGATATCCCGTCTGCTGTATTACAATTTACATTGGAAATGATGGAATTGTAATACGGCAGACGGGATATCCATCACATTTGTGACAGTGTAACCCCCTCCGCCAAACTTTAATTCAGGCCCAAAGTGTTTGCACACAAACAAGGAAAGGAACTAGGTACACTGAACTAACAAAACTTCAATCCAAGACAAGGAATCTGCAAATGAACAAGGACAATACTGGAACTATGTAGACAGACTTGGGAACTTTGGAATTAAAGACAAGGAATCTGCATACAAAAAGACAAGGCTGGAAGTATTTAGACTGAACTAGTAGCACATACAACAGGGACATAGAGGCTAGAAAAAAAGTAACATAAATAGAGTAGCTAAAGAAGTAAAACATCGAATTGGAACAAGAGCTAATCAGGAAAGCAAAGCACACAGGAACAAGGAGCAAGCCTGAAAGCAAAGCAGCAAGGCAGCACTAGTTCACACAGGCCCTCCTTACAACCCTGGAAGTCGGTAATAAAGCAGAGGTAATACAGCCATCAGGCCGGCGGTAATAAATATGAAATTATGACAGCCAGGGTGAAATCAACAGGCACCATGGCGGTAACCGCCAACACCCATGCGGAAGACAATGAACCCCCACAGTAATATGACTCACATATACGCCATCTTTTCTGGGGCCGTACCAATGACATCAAAAGCCTGGTGGAAACACTGCACAGAAGGGAAATGACTCATCTCTGGACACTCAAGGAAGAACCACGCTGCCATGGAGCCGGAGTTGCATGTCTTCCCCATGCTCTTCTGCTGTCTGCTCCATTACGAACATCAACGCCGGTGAAGATGACCACGGTGAGTACATCTGCCTAGCACACAGATGAGGTGGGAGGAAAAAGAGAGTCACACACACATGCAACCCCCCCACCCCCAACACCACACACACAACCAGATGCAGTAACATTACATATACACCCCGTACCCCTCAGGAATAATGCAAAGACAACTACTATAGTGTAAAATGGCTGTAATAAGATAAATATAGGTGAAATTTGTGCGTCCAAATCAAAAAGTATAAACATATTTACAATGCAAGGGCCACTGCCCAGTCCTCAATGTCCGTGGGCCACAGGGCCACATCACAAAGTCAAAGGCTCAACCTCACTCCTGCAACAACACGGAAAGAACACTGAAGGGGCATCAGGTCAAAAATAGATAGGCACCTCAGGGGGACAGGGAATGGGAGGGCACCTCAGACGGAAGATGGTACAACACCACTGGTCCTGGATGGGGCAACATGCCCTGTGCTTGGTCCTAGGGAGTGCAAGGCCACAGTCTCTCAAGTTGGGTGATTTGCCCACTGACTTGTCCTGGGGAGTGCTAGTCCACAGTCTCTCTAGTGGGTGACCACTTCCACTGCTTCTGGAGGGGACATTGTGCCCAGTGTGCTTCATATTGGGAAGGATGGGGTGAGTAGATGGCTTCTCCACTGGTTCTGGAGGGGGCATTGTGCCCTGTGATGCAGGTCTTGGGGAGTGCAAGGTCACAGTCCCTCAGCTGGGTGTCAATCCCACAGGATTTGCAGGCGCTAGGCCGCACAACAGCCCATGGATGCAGTACTACACACTGCCCGCCAGCGGTGATGGCTGCTCAGTAGTGGCAGTAGTGGTGTAGGTGGCAGTGCTGGCAGTGGTGGGGGGAAGATCCAGCCCTTCCCCTGCAGCCTCGGACGGCTGCCCACTGAGGCTGCTGCTGCTGGCAGTGGTGCTGGTGGCGGTGCTGGCAGTGGTGGGGGGAGGCTCCAGCCCTTCCCCTGCAGCCTCGGACGGCTGCCCACTGGGGCTGCTGCTGCTGGCAGTGGTGCTGGTGGCGGTGCTGGCAGTGGTGGGGGGAGGCTCCAGCCCTTCCCCTGCAGCCTCGGACGGCTGCCCACTAGGGCTGCTGCTGCTGGCAGTGGTGCTGGTGGTGGTGCTGGCAGTGGTGGGGGGAGGCTCCATACTTTCCCCTGCGGCCTCGGATGGCTGCCCACTGGGGCTGCTGCTGCTGGTAGTGGTGCTGGTGGCGGTGCTAGCAGTGGTGGGGTGAGGCTCCAGCCCATCCCCTGCAGCGTCAGACGGCTGAACCACCATGGTTGGTGGTGGGGGCTCCGACTGAGTCCCAGCACCAGGCCTCTTGTCCTTTTTGCCTGCTGTTGCAGGCCCTTTGCCCCTCCTGCCAGCAGCTTGGGATGGCTCCTTACTCCTTTTGGCAGCAGCTGTAGATACTGCTCCTTGCCCTTCCTCTCAGCTGCCTGGGATTGCTCCTTGCCCTTCCTTTTACCAGCTGGGGGTGCCTCCTTGCCCTTCTTTGCAGCAGCTGGGGGTGCCTCTTTGCCCTTCCTTGCAGCAGCTGGGGGTGCCTGCTTGCCCTTCCTTGCAGTACTTGGTGCAGACACCCTATCAGTGTGGCTGCCTGATGCCGGGGATCCTCTCCCACCTGGTGTAGCTGTGGACACTACTGTGGCTGAGGTGCTTTCCTGGGTTCTGACCACCCTGGCCTGATGTGAGGGATGGGGGAGGGCAAGGGAAGAGGTCAAAGGTGGAGAGGCAAAAGCTTCTTAGGGACATTGGTGTGGGTAGAGGGAGATGGTTTGGGAGTGGAGGTAGTGATAGTGGTTGTAGGAGGTGTCTGTCTGCTGTGTTTGGGTGTAGGTGCATGGGCTGGATGCTGTTGTGAGGTGGATGGTTGTTGGGTGTCTGAGTGCTTGCATTTGTGTACTTTGGGAGGAGGGGGCACAGACACAGTGGGAGAGGACACAGTGGACGTGTGCATAGAAGTGGGGGTGGTGACTGCAAGTGAGGGGCGTGTGCTGATAGGTGTGCTGGTGATAGGTGTAGTGGATGAGGATGTAGTGCATGCAGGTGTGAGTGTAGACGCAACTGTGAGGGAGGTGGATGAAAAGGAGGAGGGGGCCACAGTGGAGGCAGTGGATGTTGGCATGTCTGTATCTTAATGGTGTTTGTGTGAGTGCCTGTCAGATGAAGTGTGGTGCTTGTGCTTGCCAAGTCCACTCTTGTGTGTTGTCCTGGGTGCATGCTCATCTGACTGTATGCTTGGGAATGGTTGGGGTTGAGGGGAATGGGATTGGGTAGAGGAAGTTGGAGTTGGGAGGCTAGAAACAGGGACAATGGCTGCCATCAAAGAGGATGCCGCAGCCTGGATTTATCTATGTTGGCCCGCCATGCCAGTGTGAATGCCCTCCAGGAATGCATTTGTCTGTTGCATTTGGGCTGCCAGCCCATGGATGGCATTCACAATGGTTGACTGCCCAACAGAGATGGATCTCAGGAGGTCAATAACCTCCTCACTCAGGGCAGCAGGGCTCACTGGGCCAGGGCCTGAGGTGCCTGGGGCGCAGGAGATACCCACCCTCCTGGGTGAGCGGGCACAGGAAACACACTGAGGGGCTGCTGGGAGGGTGGTGCTGGACAGGGGAGGCAGATATACCTGTAGCTTGGGTGGGCACAGAGGTGTCTGCCACCACCAGGGAGCTTCCATCGGAGGAGGAATCTGTGTCTGACCTGTCCCCTCTTGTCTCTGCCGTGTTGCTCCCCTCGCCCTCCGTCCCCCCCCGTTGCCAGATGATGCTAATGCACATAAGGACAGGGTGACAAAACAAAAAGGGGGGAAAATACAAAGGATTCACTTAATCACTGACGGCAACAACACCACAGTTGGCGTACATAACACACACAGACACAAGAAACAGCCCTGCGAACTAGACAATACACTACCAGTCACAATGCTAGTCAACAGCCCTTGGATAGGGACACCTAATGCCAATTGTGGCATGCTTGAGACCCACAGACCCCTGCCCAGTAGTGGATGCCTCCTAGCTTGGTTGGAGGTATTTTACATTAGAACCCTGCCCAACATGGGACCTACTCTGCAATGTCACGCCTGGCCTAGGGGCACCCACAGGCCCACATCCCCCACCCGGATCCCACCCCACCAAGTGCAAGTTGTATATTGGGGCACTGTACTCACCCCCTTGTGGCTTCTGTGATGCCCCCAAGCGCTCATCCAGCTCCGGATAGGCCACCACCAGTATGCGGGCCATCAGGGGTGTCAGGGTTCGACGGGCACCCCTTCCTCGCTGGCAGGTCATTCCCAGCTGGGCCTCCACCGTCTTCCGTGCCCAGCGTCTCAGGTCCTCCCACTGTTTGCGACAGTGGTTGATCCACCTGCCGTAGACCACCAGGGTCCGCACGTCCTTGGCGATGGCACACCATATACTCTTTTTCTGATGGGCACTGACCTGCAGGGAAATGGACACAGGGAAAGATATTAGTCTGACCATCCTGCCTGTTACACTCATGGCCCACCATGCCCCTCCCATCCCCATTAGCACAGACATGGCCCAACATACATGCAGCACGCTGCCCAGGGCCCAGGGCCTATCCACCATCACCTCCCCACATGAGACCTTCACACACAGCACTCCATGCATTCACGCGCCAATCATCGTAGTCACGGTGTACTCACCTGTTGGTCTGGAGGCCCATACAGCATTCGGTACTGGGGTAGGACCCCATCCACCAGTTGCTCCAACTCCGCCGAGGTGAAGGAGTGGGCCCTTTCCCTAGTGACATGAGCCATGGTCAGTTCCAGACACAGGTCACAGCAGCACTTGCAGTGTAGGTCCTCTCCTGTTGAAGGTCAGATAGTAAGTGAATGAACAGATAGAAAATGGCAGTGACTTCTGCGGCGGTGCATACCGTCACCGCCGGCGTACATCACCATTGGCCACTGTACCCCAAATGGCCCAATGTTAACCAATGAGGAGTTGCACAGCGGTTTTTGACAGGATGCCATTTCAGGGGGGGTGCAGGCCATGGCTCCTAACCAGGTCACAGTACACATATGCACCATTTGGACCTCGCCAACAAAATACTGTTACAATCACGACATGCATTTAAGTGTAGTGGTTGGAAATAAGAGATACTGACCAGCTGCTCACCATTTTGCCCTATGAATTGCAACTGCTGTGAATAAATAGGAGATGGAGACATACCCCTTTGTAAAGACCCCTGGCGGACTTGGAAACAATGGAGGACAGGCACATTATCCTCACCTATAGACTGGACAGGGCCACCATCACAGAGCTGTGTGCCCAATTAGAGCCTGACCTAATATCTGCTATCCATCAACCCACCGGGATCCCCGGTCTTGTGCAAGTGCTACCAGTGCTCCATTTCCTGGCAACTGGCTCCTTCCAAGCGACAGTGGGCTTGGCAGCAGGAATATCTCAGCCAATGTTTTCAATAGTGCTGATCAGAGTGTTGTCTGCCCTGGTTAAACACATGTACAGCTACATCGTTTTCCCCCAGTGGAGGATTTGGCCACAGTGAAAGCTGATTTCTATGCAATGGGACATATCCCCAACATTATTGGGGCAAATGATGGTACACATATAGCATTTGTCCCCCCCCCCCGGTGAAATGAACAGGTGTTCAGAAATTGAAAAAGCTTTCACTGAATGAATGTGCAGATGGTGTGCCTGGCGGACTAGTACATCTCCCACGTCAATGCAAAATATCCTGGGTCTGTGATGCCTTTATCCTGAGGAATTGCAGCATCCCATATGTGATGGCTCAACTCCAGAGGCACAGGGTGTGGCTAATAGGTGAGCCCTGGTTCCAACCCATTAGATGTTGGGGTATGGGTATGGTGTGGGCCCTAAGGGTTGGTGTGTGGCTAACAGTTGTCTCTCAATATTTGCAGGTGACTCTGGTTACCCCAAACTCTCATGGCTACTGACCCCGGTGAGGAATCCCAGGACAAGGGAAGAGGAATGTTACAATGAGGCACATGGACGAACAAGAAGAATTATAGAGAGGACCTTTGGCCTCCTGAAGGCCAGGTTTCATTGCCTCCATAGAACAGGTGGATCCCTGAACTACTCACCCAAGAAGGTCTGCCACATCACCGTGGCATTCTGTATGTTGCACAACCTTGCCTTATGTCGCCAGGTGCCTTTTCTGCAGGAGGATGAGGCTGGAGATGGCAGTGTGGCAGCAGTGGGCCCTGTGGACAGTGAAGATGAGGAGGCAGAGGATGAGGATGAGGACAACAGAAGTGCAATAATTCGTCAATACTTCCAATGACACACAGGTAAGACAGTGTAACTTCACATTTAATATATGTTTTGGTGTTTGACATTGTCACTGGCAGGCTGATTTTCCCACTTCTCACTGTAACCTTTGGCATCTTTATTTGCAGATATCTGTGCCTAGTGTGTTGAATGAAGCCAACTACAGGTCATTTCTATGTGTACATTTCTGTACAGTTGATTTTCAATGTTTAAACCTTGTAAAACAAATACATACTTAAGTCATTTGACATACTCCATACTTGTATTTTTTCAAAGGGTGTTTATTTAAGTGCTTATAGGTGGAGGGGGATGTGCAATGGGCTGGGGGGATGATGGAGGAAAGTCCAGGTTGGAGTCCAGTCTATTTGTATCACAGGTGCATTGTCCAAGCGGGCATAAGAAGGGGAGCAATGGCAGTTCAAGGTGGACAGGGTGACAGAGTGGGACACAAGGCTGACAATCAGGAGAGTCTTATTTCCTGGTGGGGGTCTTGAAAATAGTCTCTGGCTTCTGCCTGGATCGCAGGGAACGTTTGTGGATGGTTCACCTTTTGGAATGGGAGGAGTGCGGTGGCCTGTTGCTCCTGTGGCGGGCCTCCTGTCCACTAGCGGCAGCGGAAGTGGAGGGCTGTTCATCGGTTTGGCTAGTGGCAGAGGCCCGGTCGGGTGCCACTGCCTCCCTCATAGTGTTGGCCATGTCTTCCAGCAACCCTGCAATGGAGACCAGGGTGGTGTTGATGTCCTTCAAGTCCCCCCTGATCCCTAGGTACTGTCCCTCCTGAAGCTGCATGTTCTCCTGCAACTTGTCCAGTATCTGGCCCATTGTCTCCTGGGAATGGTGGTATGCTCCAAGGATAGTGGTGAGTGCCTCTTGGAGAGTAAGTTCCTTGGGCCTGTCCTCCCCTGGTGCACAGCAGTCCTCCCAGCTTCCCTGTTGTCCTGTGCCTCTGTCCCCTGAACCGTGTGCCCACTGACCCCAGGTCCCTGATCGTCCTGTGTTTGTGGGGTGGCCTGGGGTCCCTGTAGTGGTGGACACACTGCTGACTGACGTGTCCGGGGACAGAGGTACGGGCCTGCTGGGTGGGTGCTGTGGTGGTGGTTCCTGAGGAGGGAGGCTCTATGGTGGTATGAGAGTGTACCTGGGTAACCGACTGTCCGGAGGTCCCTGATGGGCCAGGTTGGTCATCCAGATCCAGGCGAGCAAAGCTGTTGTCATCACTGTGAGTCTCTTCTGTGGGGGGACTGGATGTTGCTGGCACCTCTTCTCCAGTGACATTGGCTGGGGGACCTGTGTGGATGTAAATACAGTGTTATTGTTTCTGAGTGTGACATTTAGTGCATGGGTGTGTTGTCATCTATGGTTGTTGTTGCCCTGGCAGATTTGCCTTTGAGTGAGTAGCTATTGGGTGGGCTAGGTGATTCTCTCCAATGTGCATGCAGTGGTGATAGGTGTCCATGTACGTCTGTGAGTGGTGTCCATGCATTGGGTGTTACATGCAGGGCTTGGTATTGGGATGAGTGGGTTGTGATGGTGGAGTATGTGGGAGGTGGTGAAGTGATGGGAGTGAGGGTGATGGTGTGGATTTGTGATGACATGCAGGTCGGGGGTGATGGTAATATAGATTTGACTTCCAGTGTCCAGTCCTCCTCCTACTCCTGCCAGGCCCTCAGGATGCATGATTGCCAAGAGTTGCTCCTCCCATGTTGTTAGTTGTGGGGGAAGAGGTGGGGTGTCCACCGCCAGTCCTCTGTACAGCTAGTTGGTGACTTGCTGCTGTGGAATGTACCTTCCCCTGTAGGTCGTTCCACCTCTTCCTGATGTCATCCCTTTTTCTGGGGTGTTGCCCCACGGCGTTGACCCTGTCCATGATCCTCTGCCATAGCTCCATCTTCCTAGCAATGGATGTCTGTTGCACATGTGCTCCAAATAGCTGTGGCTCTACCCTGATGATTTCCTCCACCATGACCCTAAGCTCCTCCTCGGAGAATCTGGGGTGTCGTTGTGATGCCATGGGTGTAGTGTGAGTGGTGTGGGTGAGGGTGTGTGGGGTGATGTGTTGGGGTGTGTGATGTAAGGTGCGTGGATGGTGTATAGGTGATGATGTTATGTGGCTCTGGTTGTGTGTGCGCTCTTGTTGTCTCTCTATGGTGGCAATTCATTCTAGTCGTAAAGGGTTGTGGATAGTGTGGATGTGTGTTTTATAGTGGTGTGGGTGTATGTGTGTGGTGGGTGTATTTGTGTCAGGTGTGTGGAGTTTGAATTGTCCAGTGTGGTGTAGTTTTGTTAGCTTGTGTGTATTTTGAGCACGTGGCATGTACCGCCAACAGCTTACCGCCATTGAATGTCTGCTGCGGTGATTCGTGGGTCATAATGCTGTGGGCGTAGTTCTGTTGGCGTAATGGTGTGGGTTTTGATACCTCCAGTTTCTCACTGACCTTTGGGCTGGCGGAGTTGTGTGTGTGGCTGTATAGTGATGGATTGGTTTGTGTGTGTCATAATATGCTTGGCGGTTAGCCACCTCGGCGGCATTATGTTGGCGGCAGTCGGCATGGTGGTAAGCGGGATTTACCGCCAATTTCATAATGAGGGCCACAGTGTCTAATCATTGATGATGGGTTTAGAAATGTTGCTTCCAAACTGACAAAGCGGAAACAGCTGCACGCAGGTTCAGGGTGAGAACTACATATGAGTATTCAACTTTGCAGGAAATCAGAAAACGAACAATGGAGGGAAGGCTGCACTGGGACTAAATATGGGGGGGTCTCACTATACATAAAAAGCAGCAAACTTGTGGCATACACAATGCTGTCTTTGCTGATGAAATGTCTCTCTGAGGTTCTGCTAGCACAGGTGGTTTAATAAAAATTATTAATGAATGTTCTTGTACTATGAGTAATGGATTTGTGTAGAAAATTTAATAACACAGAAAAATAATGCACACATTTGAAACTGTGATCACGATGAGTGTCCTTCGATATTTATTAAGTATACTTATTAATGGTTTATTAATATGAAATGTTGAGTACATGCAAGATTAATGTAGTAACATGTCATTTTAAGGGTTATGTATTATGTTTTAGCTGTAGTAATATGTCATATTAAGGATTATGCATTATGTTTTAGCTTTATTAACTGTAGGCCTAACTTAGCTGAGGTTTTGGCCTAGTTGCCGGCCTCATGTCAAGCTGTCTTTCTTAATGTTTAATAAAATGGCTGTTCAGAGAATTATACTGTGATTTTCCATTGTGCTGTCTAAATGTGCTTGTAGCTAAAAGTCTTTCTCATGAGAACCGATTGTTAGAAGATGCTGTTCTTGCTAATTGTAACATTATGAGTGTGATATGTGTAAGACCAACTTTCTCAGGAGGAGAGCAATGAAGGCACTGACTGGAGTATAAGCTGCAACAATATTGTTAACTGATGAGCTGGATGATGAGGACATTACAAAAGAACCAGCAACATCTGAACAGAGTAGTGGATGAACTAATAGATTTGAAGTTCTAGTTTTCTTGGACAAAGTGTGAGCATATGATCCCTTGACCAATAGGGACTTGGGAAGTCGTTTTAGGAAATTTAACTTAACAGGACTGCACTGAGAAGAAACCAGCATTGCGCTTTTCCCTTGTGCCACCTTCATTACTTTCTTGTGTGTCTTGATGAGGGACGTGCTTAACTTTATTGCTTAAAGACTTTGCATTTTCTGAACTGTGACGCTGAATCCTGATGCCTTGCTGACTGACTGATGTCCTGATGACGATGACTATCTTAGCTTGCCGATCCAATTGAGGTATTCTTGTACCAATGTGTTTGTTATGCCTTTTTGCCTTTTCCTTCTTGGTACCAACCACACTTTTTGATAGAGCCATAGATAGATGGTTTCCAAATTTGTGTTTGCTAAATTGTGCATGAAGCCCAAAACGCTGATGCTAATCTGGTGCTAATTAAGGCTTCTCATTAATGAAAGTCTGTTAAAGAGAATAACATTTTTTGTCTTTTCCTTGCTGAAACCTAAAAGTATGTGATATCGTTTGTGCAATTATTCTTGTTATTGATTTGCACTGTAACCTTAAAATGTTTAATAGTTCAAGCTTTGATTAGATTGCCTTTCTTTTTCGCAGATTTGGTCAGCCAGTGTGTTTCTGTATGTGTATCATTTGATTTTGAGAATATCTTTCGTGACTTTAGCATTATTAATATAGGGAAATAAATATTATAACTTTTACTAAAGGTGTGACTATTCATAACTGAAAGGTCATGGAGTGTGACAATTACTGACTTCATTGATTATTAATGCTATTGATTATCATTGATTATTGATGTTGTTGATTAATTCTTGATTATTGATCTTCATACTGGAGTTATGGTGGGAACATCTTAATTGTGAGTCAAAAGGTTCATCGACTTATTTGCGTATCCTTGTAAGTTTACTTGTTAAGGTCAGACGCGCTAACAGAGATGGTAGCAGAGATGGATGGTTTGTCTCTTTAAGAGGCCATCATAAACATCCGGTCATAGAAATCCGGTACAGAGTAACAGGTACTAACAAAGATGATAGCAGAAACTGATGGTTTGTCTCCTTAAGAGCCCATCACAGAGGTTCGGTATAGAATAACAGATATTAACAGAGATAGTAGTAGGATTGATGGTCCAAGAGATGGTAGCAGAAAGACATAAAGATTAATGGAGATGGTAGTAGCTTGATGATTTGGTCTTTTGAGAATTCATTAATACTGAGATTTGGATTTTATTTTTCAATTATACTAATTGGAGAGAAAATGTTCCCCTAAGTCCAGAAATGACTTTACCAGAATCTTGGAGCCTGCCAATGGCTGTTTGAGGATGTTCTTGGTGCTCAAATGATAGTGTGAATGAAGTAGGGTTTTGCGCTTGCACAGCTTATGCAAATCGCAGGTGAATTGTGAGGTTTGTGAGGGTTTAGGAAGTTTGCGTAGTCCAAATGAAGTTGTAGAAGGAGTGTGTGTACTCCGCAGTGTGAGAGTAGGGAAGTCATTGTTCTTCACGTGTGTGTGGTGCTTTGTGCTAAAAAATTGTCCATGTGGTTGTTGATGTATGGACCCTGCGTGGCCCAGGACTCCGGAGTATATTGATAAGTGTATGAGGCACTTAGTTTTATGTTGTAATCTATCTGGTTTAGTAGGTTGATAGGGCGTGGTCCACAATTCAGTGTGTGAGTCAAAGTGGCTGAAAGAATTTTTCTACTGAGATCTCGTGAGTCCTATTTGCACCAGGACAGACCCACTGATGAGTTGAGGGTAAAATTTGCGGGTCGAATTTTGCTTGTAAATCAGGGCCACTGAGAAAGAAGGAGTAGCTGCAAGAACGAGAGCCGTCAGTGAAAAATCCGTAAAGTTTCTGAAGCAATTGTATTACCGTTCCTGTAGTAAATTGGCAGATTTGGTTTTTGGTTTTGATTAGTGCTCACAGTTTTTGCATTACTTTTGTGTGACTCGAAGTTTGGGAGGACAAGCTGCAAGACTTTGTCAGCTGCAGTAAATACCTGTGAGGGGAACATTATTGGAGCCGCGCTGGGATAGGTTGGGTGGTGAGAAGGCTTGTGCACGGATTGGCAGTCGTCCGTGAGAGGCAATTGGTTGAGAAAGTTGGTGAAGAGAATTCTAGGATTAAAAGTCACTTCCTGATTTGATTTTTGAATAACAAAAACGCCCAAAAGATGACATTTTTAAAAGCTTTAAAGAGTGCTTTAAGGGAAGATGCGTACATTACAATGAGTATAGGCGAAGCTACACTGCCAGAAGGTCCACCAGCTTACATTGTAATGGAAGAGAAGGGCTTCGCACCATGTCTTTGGCTAATGCAATGGTGCAAAGTGAACATGGGAATTTAGCATTAGCTACAAATGAAACATTCAATTTGAGGGTTTATGACCATTTAAGGATGGTGCTATATGAATTGAAGCCCCTTCCGAGACCAGCACAGTTAGAGGCATTAGTGATCTGGGAGTTAGTAGCCAGACAGCAGCAACAACAGAAGTTTGAGAGGAAAATGAAAAAGGCGGAAAAGACCTATCACTGTTGGTCCAGCAGTACCCCTAATTGCACAGAAGAAACCTAGGCCCATATTTATACTTTTTTAGCTCTGCATTTGCCTCATTTTTTGATGCAAAAGCGGCGCAAACGTACAAAATACAATTGTATTTTGTAAGTTTGAGCCGTTTTTGCTTCAAAAAGCGGTGCAAATGCGGTGCTAAAAAAGTATAAATATGGGCCCTAGTGTAGGTGAAAATGGTGCCATGACACAGGATGCAATGGGGGGAGGACATAACAAATACACTTGAGTCATCTCTCCTGTGGGACATACCTTTGATGGATCAAGATCTCTGTTAGACCTTAGTCCATTCGGAGTACTTCCAGATACTATGGTAGGGTCAAAGATTATCCAGAGTTTGAAAATGTTGACACCACAGACCCCAAATGTAGTTGCACAGCAGGTGCCACCAGTTTAAGCCAGTAACACCTTGTTGCAAGGGTTGACAGCTCAGCAGTTGACTGAATGATTAAACAAGTTGAATACCCCGCAGAATGCTCCTAAGGGAGAGGAGTGTTTGAACTATGCTAGTCTAAGCATGGAAGCAGGTGATCTCATTGAAGGAACACTTGTTGTGAATAGGTTAGAATCCTACACAGAAGCAGAATTGAGATACCTATGCTCGAAAATTACAAGGGAATTGAATAATGTGTATTGGAAGCTAGCAGGCAGCATAGAAACAGAGAAAATGAAGCATTTGAAAAGGAGTTACAGATTAGATTTTTAGACTAAAGATTTTGAACACATCAAATGTTAGACAAGTGGGAAAGCAGATGGGTAAAGAAAAGAGAAAAAAAGGAAAAGGGATTCTGTGGAACTGAAATGTGCAGCAAGGCCAAGATCCAATGAAGATTTTACCAATAAGAGGGGTCCAGGAGGGAATTTCTATTCATGTCTCTTGGAGCAGAAGTGACATTCAATCATTTACAAATGATTATCCAAAGTTGGGAGAGAAGCCGGTGGAGTGGTATCAGCAGACAGACAGGTTTGTGAAACTTGCAAAGTGCCTGTGGGAGGACTTGAACACCTGATTAGAGATAGGGGTCCCAGCTGATCTATGGCTAGAGTGTTAAAGGAGTGTAGATTGGCCAATAAGCAAACCAGAGAGAGATAAAAATACAGGAGAACTGTCTCCCGAGGTAATGAAATATTACTATAAGGTGAATTAATTTTTGAAAGGGAGAATTTCACCCAAGAATATTGATTGGCAGAGAATTGACAGGACAGCTCAGGAAACAAAGGAGTCGATACATGCGTATTATGAGAGATTGCTACAGGCGTTCAAGCATTACAGTGGTACAGAGACAATTGAGGCAAAGGACATGATTCATTTTGTGTTCAGATTTGTGGAAGGATTGAGACCTGAAATTAGCCAGATGATTAAGAGTCAATTGATTTACTGACAAGCCAAGCCGATTGATGAGGTGTTGCAGTATGCAAAATACTGTAGTGATAAAATTGCGCTGAAGCAGAGAAAGCTGAAAGAAAAGGGGATGGTGATACAAATTAAAGCTGCTCGGATAGGCATGCAAGGGAATTTTTCACAACAGCTACCACAGCAGCAACAGGGAAACATGATGGTTCAGCCCCAGATGGGAAGTAGAGGTCGCAGAGGTAATATGAATTGCGGTCCAGATTTAGGTACTGTATTGGTTCAGAATGATGTGCAGGGAATGGAGAAATTATTGCCTTGTCACATTCGCGGAGCCATCGGACATTGGAAACAGGAGTGTCCAATGATGGTACAAGAAGGTGTTGTTCAGCAAAGTAATGACATCAATTCATTCCAGAACATGAGAGGACCGAGAATGAGAGGTCCTAGTCCAAATTTCCAAAATAATGCAAATCAAATGTAAGGTTTCCAACCCAAGCAGCAGGTGCAAATGCCACGTGTACAAATAACACAGTTGCAGCTGTTGCAGCAGCTTGTTCCCATGGTACCTAGACAGCAAATTCAAATACCTCAAGCCCCAATGGAACAGCAGCAAAAGATGCTTTCTCAACAGGTCACAGGTCAGAAGCTTAACCAAAGTAATAACACAGTACACCAATTCCCTTTACACAGTGAGAATGGAATAAACACTGATTGGATAAGCAAAAGTTCTGATGAGGAGCAATACTTGTTTGCAATCTCCTTAGAAGCAGATCAAAGAGGTCCCTATGTGAAAGGAAAAGTCATAGGTCACAGAGTTTCATTCTTGGTTGACACAGGTGAGAAGTGCAGAAGTTCCAAACTTGCCCCTTTCAGGTAAAACAGTTCAGATTGTGGGGTAGCAAATCAATATTTGACCAACCCGATGACAGAACCAGTTCTGGTTAAAATTGGCAACTTTCAGGGATTGCACAAATTCGTAGTCTATGATACAAGCTCAGTATCCTTACTGGGAAGAGACTTGGTCTCTCCTTATGAACACCGTGGTAAACACCGCACCGCCGGCGGTGGTGGTAACAACTGCCAACAGATGTGCGGTCCTAACCACCAAATAATGAACCAATTGAAAAACAGGCATCCTGAAAACCACTCACCGCCAGCAGAGGAGTGCCAACAACGACGGCAGAGCCCGCCCACAGGCCGACGGGAAGGCCCAACCCGCCCATCAAATAATGAAGCACTAGACCGCCATCAGTTCCGGGGCAGGAACCACCGCCATGCAAAGCCAGGCGAAACTAAACAAATATAAGGAAACACTCACCGGAGGCCCACACAACACGTCAAAGCAGACATGGAGAGAGAGTTGCAGATCATGCCAGCCCTACTCCTTGCCATATACCTCCACGACCGAGACCGCCGACGAAGACGACAACGGTAAGTACCGCAACCACAAGGGAAGAAAGGGCCCAGTTACATACCCACCATACAACACTCCCACAACCCTTCACAGCAGCACAAGCCATACACACCACAGCAAGAGGTACTTACCCGACACAAGGCAAATCCAACCTGCCCAAAGTACATACATGTGCCCCACACCCACAAACAATGAAACGAGAGACCATTGGTCCAGAGTGTGCCTAAAACAACACAGGCCACACATTAACCATTATTATGCTCACTGAGCAACAGAAGTGCTTAGAAGGCCAATGGCCAGTTCATATGGAAATAAGTCCAATGGGCCACAATGGCCCCAGCTTGACTCCCACAAGTGCTACGGTACTCCACCTCATAGGAACAACAATGGGACATCCAGGCACCTCAGGGAACAGGTGCTGGGCGTGGTGGGGATGGGGATTTATGACTGGGGAGGTCTTAGATTTACATTTGGAAGGTGGAGGGGGTTTGGGTTTACCCTTGGGAGGTGGGGAAGTGTGCTTGGACCGGGGGGGTGGCAGAGGGACCTGGTTCAGCACAGGGCTTCTTCCTCTCTGGGGAAGGGGCACAGGAATGGGAAGGGTGGACAGGAGAGGGCTGTGACGTGGGAGGAGTGGAAAGGGCAAGGAGGTGAGCAGGTTTAGGGGCAAGACGGGGTTGGCCAGTGGGTTGGAATAGGACAACACGGGAAAGAAAAAGTTTCTTAGGTGCAATTGGGGTGGACCTGGAGGAAGGCGTGGGAGTGGAGGTAGAGGGAGTGGTCGTGACAGGTGTATGTGTGCGTGACATGACTGTAGGTGACTGGACAGTATGCTGAGGTGTGGTGGATATGGGATGGGTGGGAGTTTTGGTGCGTTTGAGTGTCTTTGGAGGAGGGGGGTGGACACAGTGGGACAAGACAGGCTGCCAGTGTAAATGGATGTTGTCTGGGTGTCTACAAGTCTGGTAAGTGTGCTGCATGTGTTAACTAAAGTCGTTGTGGTGAGTGCAGGTGTGGTGTCTGTGGTGCATGAATGGATATGTGCTATTGTGGTGACTGCAGGAACAGGGGCAGCAACATTGAATGAGGGTGCAGTGCCTGTGGGTGTGCATGTACAGGGGACAGACAGGGATGCGGAAGAGGGGACACACTGGGGGAAGTGGATGTTGGTGTGTGTGCATGTGTATGTTGGCTGTGTGTATGCTTGTGGTGGGAGGTGTGGTGCTTGTGTTTTGAAGTGTGCTTCTTGTGTGTTGAGGTGTGTGCCTGTGTGTCAGAATGTGTGCTTTGGATGGGTGAAGGGAGTGGGGTGTTGGAAGGGGTAGAGGTGTTGGAGGGGGGACGGAATGACCAGGGACACTAGCTGCCATTCAAGAGGAGGCCAGAGCCTGAAAAGATCTCTGTAGGCCAGACACGGCACTGTGAATGCCATCCAGATAGGCATTGGTTTGTTGCACCTCTAATGCTAGCCCCGGGATGGCATTGACGATGGTTGTCTGCCATACAGAGATGGTTCTCAGGAGGTCAATAGCCTCCTCTGTGAGGGCAGCAGGGCTGACTGGGGCAGGGGATGAGGTGCCTGGGGCGAGGGAGATGCCCACCCGTCTGGGTGAGTGGGCACGGGCAACTCGGTGGGGAGCAAATGGGAGGGTGGTGATGGTATGGGGGTGGCAGAAGATGACACAGTAGGGGTGGGCCCACTAGGGTCCGCCACCGCCAGGGAGCTCCCATCGGACGAGGTATCGGAGTCACTACCTCCAGTGGTAGTTGCCTCCCCCGCGGTACTCCCCTCGCCCTCCAACCCACTGGTCCCCTTGGTGTTGTATGAATCTGCCTCTGAGAATCCGTGAACCACTGCATCCCCACGCGCCGGTGCTTCAGCTCCCTCGCCAGATGGTGCTGATGTACACATACAACACAAGAGAACAGGGATGGTTAGACATACAGGAGAGACACTTGTAAATAGCTGAATGGAGGTACATAGTGGTTCACACATACACCCACCCAGAAAATCTTCCACCAGGCAGCACCTACCGCTATACACATGGCTATGCCCCTGACTAGTGGCCAGAACCCTGCTCTACATCCATTCCCCAAATAACTTAAGGACCTGGCGTACTGCAGACTTGACCCAAACACCCCTACTCCCCACGGTGGCCATTATGTAGATGGACATCCGTCATAGTCCATGCCACTAGACAGCATAAATACGAATGCACACACACACATCCATCAACGGCCCAAAATATGGTATATGTACTCCCCCCTTGTGACTGCTGTGCAGCCTTCAAGCGCCCATCCAGGTCCGGGTACGCCACTGCCAGGATGCGTTGCATAAGTGGGGTCAGTGCCCGACAGGCACCCCTTCCTCGTTGGGAGGACTTCCGTAGCTGTGCCTCACAGATCTTCCTCGTCTGGCGCTGCAGGTCATCCCACCTCTTCCTGCAGTGGGTGCTCTGTCGGTTGTAGACCCCCAGGGTCCACACTTCCTTGGCAATAGCATGCCAAAGTGCCCTCTTCTGGTGGGCGCTGACCTATTCGGGACACACAGAAGAGTAACACTGAGGTCAGACACTGGCCAATCATATACAGCTGGCTATACGTCCACTATGGGACGGACATTTCAAACAAATGAACAGCACACACACATGAAGCATGTCAGGAACCCTGGACTATACAGTGTCACAGGTGCACACATGTATGCAGCCAACACCCACCACTACACACATCCATGCCCCCAATCCTCCTACTCACCTGTACCTCTGGCCGACCGTAGAGCTTGGCGTACAGGGACAGGACCCATGCACAAGCTTCTCCAATTCCTCGTTGGTCAAGGCCGGGGCCCGCTCCCCTGCATCACTTGCCATTTCCATGACCAGAGGCAGGAACCAGTAGTACACTCAGTGGAGTACCTGCAAGCACGAGATCAGGGAGTCAAGTGAAGTTGGGGTGACGAGTTCACGTATGCACCGCGGCGGTGTGCACGGTCACCGCCGGCGGCGATCATAATACGCCAAGATTGCCCATTGACAACCATGTTAACCAATGAATTTGTAGACGGCGGTAAACACCGCCTTACGCTAGTACGTCAACCGCTAGCGGAATGAGGTCACTTCCACCACGACACGTCTGGGTTGCAGGGGGCAGACATTTTGGACTTAACTACGCAGTTGTAAAACCCTCATCTACACAATGCAGGCCCTTTTGTCCCCTACACACACTTAGGCATGTAACAATATACATTACCTCACCTGACCAGTCCTGATATATCATTGTGGTCATGTTTCTTTTATGTCACACACACTAAGCATTAATGTCGTCCACAATTATGCCAGCAGTGCTGAATGAAAAACAATGTGTCTCCTCCTAGGTACAGACCCTTTTGGCAAGGAAGGGCCCCATCGGTGTACAAACCACTTGTTGATTTGCGGACCATGGTGGAGCGTCACATCATTAACAATTACAGTCTCACTTGTGCAACTATTCATGAACTTTGAGCATTACTGGATCCAACACGGACACCGGCAAATCGTAATCAGCCTGCCAACCCTACTGAAGTGCAAGTGCTATCTGCACTCCATTTCCTGGCCACAAGCTCATTTCAAGTGACAGTGGGCATGGGTGCAGGATTTTCACAGCCAATGTTTAGCATAATACTGTCAAGATTCCTGAATGCATTTGTATGACACCTACAGTCCTATGTGAGGTTTTCCCAAAGTGCTGACCTCCCTGCCATCAAGTGGGACTTCTATGCCTTCGCCAACATACCCCATGTGATAGCGCACCCACATAGCTATCATCCCCCCAAGAGTCAGTGAACAGATGTATAGAAACAGGAAGAACTTTCATTCCATGAACATTCAATTGATGTGTACTGCAGACCAGTACATCTCACATGTCAATGCCATGTTTCCTGGTTCAGTCCATGATTCCTTTGTGCTGAGGAACAGTAGTGTGCCACACAAGATGGAACAACTACAAGAGGGCAGAGGGTGGATCATAGGTAAGTGTTTCCGACACTTATTGCCACAAAGCAGACAGCCAAGGTGTCTTCCTCTGAGGGTTGTCAATGAATGTCCTGTTTTGCAACTTTTTCTAGGTGATTCTGGCTATCCCAACTTGCGTTGTCTCCTGACACCAGTGAGGTATCCAAGAACAGATGCAGAGAGGAATTACAATGAGGCCCATGGACGTACTAGGAGGGTGATGGAGCGCACAATAGGTCTCCTGAAGGCTAGATTTTGTCGCCTACATATCTCTGTTGGTTCTCTGGCCTATGGGCCTGAAAAGGTGTGTAGAATAGTGGTGGCCTGCTGCATGCTGCACAACGTGGCTGTGAGAAATTATATCCCCCTCTTGGAGGAGGAGGGTGCTGTATATCCAGACCAGCTATCTCAGAGAGAGGATGAGAGTGATGGTGATGATGATGAGGGGGAAGATGTACAGACCAGGACCCAACTGATACAACTCTACTTCCAGTAACTTAGTGGGAAAATTGGATGAGATTGCAGTCTGTGCATCATACTGTCAGTGTGCCTTGCATTCTAGGGGGGTGTTGGGTCAATACTCATTGCCACTGTGACCAGGTCTGCATAGGACAGATTACAATATAGTATAAAAATTCAACACATCTGTAGGCACAACAACATGTAAGGCGTGTGGTGCATTCCATGCTACTCAGACAACAATGAAAGAGTTATCATACAGTTGCATCCATTCTTCACTTTGTTTAAACTTAATGACAGGGGACATTGTAGCAGGTGAAAAGGTGTTTTATTTGGTGCAGGGATAAAATTGTGCAGATTACATTGATGGGAGTGGCCTACTGGTGGTTGTACAATATGGCAACATGGTCACAGCATTGTTGGCAGTAGTGGTAGGTCCATCAATGTTTACAAGAGATTGTTCTAGTTTTCACATGGTTTGGTGGTTGATTCAGAGGGACACTTGGAGGACAGTTCTTGCCAGAGTCACTTCTTTGAGGGGACCTTGCTCTTGGCAGGTGTTCCTGTGCCATATCTGGGCTTGAGGGTCTGTTTGGGCACCTGGTGTTGGCCGGTACAAGTTGAGATGGATGTCCCCTGTGTGTCCTGAGAAGGTGGTACATGTGCAGTTGCTGCTGATGCTGTTGTTGTCTGGTTGTGTATCCTGGCATGTAGTAGGGCCTTCCTGGTCTGTGTGGGCCTTAGGCTGTGTTGGGACAAGGTGCAGCGGCGCACCTGCTATGCTGGCCATTGTTTCCACTGCTCCATGGCCTCTTGGTGGTGTGCTAGCTGCATCCTTTGACTCTGCTTCAGGGCGGATACTATCTGGGCCAATCTGTCCTGGGTATGGTGATATGCTCCCAGGACCTCAGAGATCACGTCATGGGCTGCAGCATCCATCCTGTGGCCTCCCCCCTGGGCCAGTGATGCCCTGCCACTAGGCCCAGCCCCCTGTGCCTGTGTCCCCTGCACAAGTCTGGCGGTACCACTTGTACTGGGGCCATCGTCTTCCTGCCTGTTGGTAGGGTGTGACTGTGGCCTCTGTACTTGTGTTCCACCAGTCTGTGGCCTGGATACACAGGTGTGGGGACGATTGCCCACGGCTGATGTTGTTGGCTGGGTGGTAGGAGTTTCAGTGGTATCCTAGGTGGAGCTTCTGGATGGTGACAGTCCAGGACTGTGTGAGAGGCCAGTGTCCTTGGTTCCATCCCCAGTGTCCTGGGAGGTGCCTTTGTCTCCCGGTGGGCCACTGCCACTCCTTGTCCTGTCCGTCAGAGTGGCATGGGTGGTGGTGCCTTTTGGGAGGAATGGACACGTCTGTTACATTAGCATGATCGGATGGGGTGCATACGACTGGGCGTGTTTTTGCAGGTTTCACACTTTGGGGCCATGCAGGTTGCTTTTGTGAGGCTAGCATTGCTTTTTTGTTTAGGGTGTGGAGGTGTATTGTGGGTGCTGTAGGCCATTGTGATTCCTTGCAGGTGTGGGTGGCTGTGCACAGGGGGAGGGATGTGGGCCTGTTAGTGGGTTTGTGGGCATGCAGGGGGACTGGATGTAGTGATTGTGGCCTGGGTGAGGTAGTGGTCCTAGTGGTAGTTGGAGGGATGAGGTGGTACATGCATTCCAGGTGAGATGGATATGGGGTACTTGTAGATGACTTACCTGAGTCCATTCCTCCAATGAGTCCAGTGAGTTCCTCAGGGTGCAGGATGGCCAGTACATTTTCCTCCCAGACAGCATAGTTGGGTGGTGTTAGTAGAGGTCCTCTCCCAGTTTTCTCTACTGCAATGGGGTACCTGGATGCCATGGACCTGACCTTCCAACGCAGGTCATTCCATCGCTTGCGGATGTCGTCCCTGGTGCGTGGATGGTGTCCCACTGCATTGACCCTGTTGACTATCTGCTTCCATAGCTCCATCTTCCTGGTGATGGGTGTGTGCTGGACCTGTGCCCCGAATAATTGTGGCTCGACTTTCAGGATCTTGTCCACCATGGTCTTTTGCTCCTTTTCTGTGAAGCGTGTTTGTTTGGGGGGTGCCATGGTGAGTGTTGTGAATGGTGTCTTGTGTGGATCTAGGGGAGGGTGCTCTTGTGTGGTTGGGTGTATGTATCATGGATTGTGGCATTCGGTGTCTGCTTCTGGAGTTCTCTGTATTAGTTGGCCTCATTTCATTGCAAAATATTGTAGGGTGTGTCTGTGAGTGTTTTATAGTGTTGTGGATGTGTGTCAGGTGTGTGGGTTTCAAACTTCCCAATATATGCATTTCTTACTGTTGGGTCCACTTGCCGTCCGTGACAGTCTGTACCAACTATGGTCGTTCGGCTTCCACTGTGATTTGTCCTTCATTATTTGGAGGGCGGGGTGTTTGTCTGCTCGGTGGTGGTGGGGTGAGAGGTCCAGCATTTCCACTGACAAGGTCCTGGTGGTGACTGGTGGCAGGGAGATTTTTGTTGGTTTCTGATTTTTGCATCATTACATGGTGGGTTTCTGTTCATCGCCAAAGAGAGACTTCATTTCGCCGTCGCCAGGGTCGTCAACGGTGTTTACCACCGTGTTCATAATGACCGCCTTGGTGTGTAAAACAAAATTCTTGATTACTTGTTCAAATGATGGAATTGAGATTCAGACTAATAGTGATGATGAAGATGATCAAGCCCCAGAGACCGAATGTGAGACTCCAAATGAGGAATACCCTCTGATTTTCTTTTTCCAAATGTTCTGAGTGAAAGAGTTTCATCCTGATTTGCAGGCAACAGTTAAGGAGAAGGTGTGGGATCTGACAGGAAAAAAGATAGGTCTGATAAAAGGAAGTGTTGAGCAGGCCATGTAAATTAGCAATAATGGGTTTGAAAAAGCCCTGTGGGAAAGTTTGAATTGCCCAGGAATTGAGAAAGATAAGTGATATTGTTGTTGGTGCAGGATTCCTCAAGGTTTTTCAGAGTCACCTTCCATATTCAATCAGACCCTGAAAGAGAATTTCAAGTCGTTGGAATTACCTTTCCAATCAACCTTGGTAAAGTACATTGATGACTTGCTGATTGCATCCAAAAGAAGGAATGAGTGCAAGTATGACACAATTGCTTTACTGAACCATTTGGGAAAAAATTGTCATAAAGTGTCTCCGCTTAAATTACTATATTGTCAAAAAGAAGTGAAATTCTAGGCTCACCAGACTGAGAAGGGATCTAGAAAGATATCCAGAGAAAGAGTTACAACCATGTTGCAGATGAATTCCCCCAACCACACAGAAATATGTCAGGATGTTTTTATGGATGGTAGGCTTCTGTCGCCAATGGATTCCAAAATTTTCAGTAATTTCAAGACCATTGCAGAAGCTGACTCATAAGGAAGTCACTGATCCCAAAGTGTTAGACCAGGCTAGAATGAAAGCGTTTACTGAATTGAGAGAGAGTCTGTGCAAGGCTCCATCTTTAGGTATGCTTGACTACACGGAACCTTTCACACTGTTTTGTCATGAGCGTGATGCATGTTCTTTGTCTGTCTTGACACACGTCCGTGAAGGTGTAAACCACCCGGTAGCATATTTTTCAGCTACTTTGGACCCATTTGCAGCAGCCTTACCAGGTTGTTTGCGTGCAGTTGCAGTGGTTGGTCAGAGCCTTATACAGTGTGAAGGCATTGTGATCGGATGTCCTTTAACTATAATGGCCCCTCACTCTATTGAGATTTTACTTACAAAGACGAAAACACAATATCTGACTGGTGCAAGGTTGATCAGATATGAAACGAGTATTCTAGTGTCACCAAATGTGTCATTGAAAAGATGTACAGTGCTGTACCTGGCAACCTTACTCCCTAATGAAAATGTTGAAATTGAAAAGATGGAAGACATTGAGCATGATTGTCTTGAAGTATCTGATTTGTGCACACAACCAAGACCTGATATTAGAGACACTTGATTGGAAGAGAATGACCAATTTTTCTTTGTTGATGGTTCTTGTCTAAGAGACAATACAGGGACACTGAGAGCAGGATATGCCATGTGCACAATTGCTGGTATTCTGGATGCTTCCTGGCTTCGAGGAGTGTATTCTGCCCAAGTAGTGGAACTGGTAGCCCTTACCAGAGCGTGCCATGTTTCTGCTCAGCTGAAAGTTACAATCTATATGGATAGTCAGTATGGATTTGGAATAGTCCTTGATTTTGGCCAGTTATGGTGACAGAGAGGTTTAATGGCCTCTTCTAGTTCACCAGGGAGAAATGGTGAAAGGATAAAGAACTGTTACATGCTATCCAAATGCCTGAGAAGATTGACGTGGTGAAATGCAGTGCACATCTGAAGTCACAAGACTTTGTGTCATTGGGAAATGGATATTTGGATCAAGTCACTAGGTTTTGCGCATTGAACTGTATACTATTCAAAGATAAATGGAAACTGCTACCTGAAGAAGACAAAACATGTCAGAGTTTTGCATTGAAAGTAATTGATACCTTGGAGGAATTGAACATTTTGCAGAATAATGTTGACAGGGAAGAGAAACGTTAATGGATTAAAATGAAATGGGTGCAATGACAAGATGAATTGTAGGTTTCAGAAGAAGTTCAATTGGTTTTGCCTAATAGTCTGTTGTCTCAAATGGCTAATTATTATCATGGTCAAGCACATGTTGGGAGGGATGCCATGATTTGGTTGTTTAAACATGATTGGTTCAACCCAAGGTTTAGACAGGTCGTGAGGCAGTAATTTGCCAACAAATGAACCCAGGAAAAGGGTCAGTTGTGTATTTTGAGCCACGATGGAAGAGCAGGAGGTCCATTCAGAAGAATGCAAATGGATTTTATTGAGATGCCTGTGTGTGGAGGTTTGAGATATGTGTTGGTGATTGTATACATCTTCAGTCACTGGATTGAAGCTTACCCTACACGAAGAAATGACAGTCTCACAATAGCAAAACTACTGCTTAGGGGCTGATACCAGATTTCGAGTTTCCGATCTCTTTAGAATCAGATAGGGAAAGTCACTTCAACAATGAGGTAGTTCAATTACTGTGTGCAGCATTGAACATTGAGCAGAAGTTGCATTGTAGTTACCACACTGAAGCATCAGGACTCGTGGAGAAAATTAATAGTACCTTGAAGTCAAGAGTTGCAAAGATGTGTGCTTCCATGAATCTGAAATGGCCTGACGCACTGCATTTAGTTCTGATGACAATGAGAAACACACCCAACAGGAAGACAGGATTGCCGCTGCATGGAATCCTTATGAGCTGAGCCATGAGGTTGCCAGCTGTGCCTGCAAATGCACTTGTCAACATTAAATATGATATGGTGTTGGACTACTGCAAAGGTCTGGATGATGCGGTTTGCTCTTTCTCTCAGCAGGTGGAAGCCACCACACCGTCACCGATCCACGACCCAAGGCACAACCTGAGAGCCGGTGACTGGGTTGTGGTCCGGAAACAAATGAGGAAAACATTTTTGGAGCCTCATTGGAAAGGACCTTTCCAGGTAGTTCTGACAACTACCACAGCTGAGAAGTGCGCTGGAGTTCCAAACTGGATCCACACTAGCCACACAAAGAAAGTGGCATGTCCTCTGGACAATGAAAATGAGTTGTTAAGAGTACCAACACCGGTAGGACCAGTCTCAGTGCCAGAAAGAGAACAAAGAGGAACTGAGACGGGATCTGAGTCCGTTGAGGATGGTTCTGTCACTCCTGTGAGAGGCGAAGGAGAAGACCTCCAGGAGGGTGACGGAGAGCCAATCTATCTCAATTGAGGCAGCAGGAGATCCCAGTCAGAAGAGGGCCTTCCAGAAGGAGACAATTTTGAGAGACAAACAGAGCAATTGCCAGACTCTGAGGGGTAAGGATTTGAGGTGGATCAAAGTCACTGTGATCTGACTCCTCCTGAACCAGTTGCAGGTCCGTCAAGAGAAAACACCACAGAGCAAGAAGAAGTCACAAGTACAATATTGAAGAGAGCACTGACAAAGAGTCCACTGAAAGGAGATAAGTGGCCAGAGTCAAAAGGAAAGGGAAAGGAAGTGGTTGTCAAAAGAACAATAGAAGAAAAAGTAGATACAACAAGAAGAGAAGATCTAAGTGAAGGGGAACTGAACGGTGATTGAAAATTGAAAAGAAAGAGAATGGCAAGTCAAAGATATGCAGGTCTTGAATGGGCTAATGCAACTACAAGTGAATGGCAGCAAGATTTTTTGTCTTTTTGTTTTGATAGAGACATTCCAGGTCAGTATTTTGGCACTTGAAGGAAGTGGATGAACTGAACTGTTGAAACAACCTGAGAGAAAATTTTAGAGAAAGAGACTGTTGAAAGTAACCTGATTTGACTTTTGAAACCTGGAAGTGAGTCTGAAAAGCTGTAAATAACTGCTGAAAGAAGATTTTTGTTTTGATTTTTGCTGCAGTTTTTCTAAATTTCTCTCCTGCTTTCTGATTCTTTACAGATCATGAGTCACATTGGCCAGCAGGGTAAGAATGATAAGTGCTGTAAATATATAAGTATTGGTTTGGTGATTGTATGTGGGAAATTGTTTGTGGTATTGATTGTGGGTATAACTGTTCTTGAGTGAAGCCAACCATACTTCTGATTTTGAGACAACTACTGTACTAACAGCAATAGAGAAGTTTAAGTTAGATGAGAAGTATTTGCATGAGGGTACTAATGCGCAAGAAGATCTTTCTTCTAATGTTTTCCATCGCTTATTGAGTGAGTATGTTGAGACGATGGATGCAAGGAATTGTTATGTGTGTACGTGGCTCAGTTGAGGAAGGAGTTACTTACCATAGTCTTCATCTAACATATGGAATAAGTCTGCTACTAACAAGATTTTATAACCAGGAGTACATTCAGTAACTCTACTCCAATTATGATATGGTGTTTTCATTTGTCCCAATAGATTAGGTATTTAAAAAGGGTAGCTAAGGATTATGACATCGTATTAGATAGAGGTTCTTTGAACCTACACTGAGGTTTGGTACAGTTTATGCACACCTCAATAATCTGACATGTTTGCTTACACCTTCAGAGAGAAGCTTTTTCAGATAACACAGATGACAGGAGAAAGGCGTTGAAGGAGAAGTTAAAAAAATGCTTAGAAAAAAGGACTTACAAGAATGATTATGCTTACAGTGCAATTAAAAAACAAGGGAAATTAGCTCTAGATGTGCATCACGTAGGGAAACTTTGAATATAAAGGCCTAAATAACGCCCTGATGCATTATTTGTGGGAACGAGTGAATGTACACATGTGTTTTTGTTTCAGAGTAAATGAACATTTATGTTGAATAGACAGGACCCAGCTATTCCTGGGATATATTACATCTGTGGTCCTAATCCTTATGACCGCCTTCCAAGAGGACGGTATGGGACATGTTACTTGGGAATAGTTTTCCCAAAGATTTTTCAAATGGATGACTTAAAGAAGTTTCCGAAAGTGACTGAATTACATCATATGAGACAGAGGAGGGAGTCTCCTTCTGGTATAGTGGGAGATATATTTGGAGCAATGATTCCTTCAGTGGGAGTTGTTCTGAATTCAATAAAGATTTTAAAATTGTCTACTATTGTGGATAACATGCTGACAAATTTTTCAGGAGTCATACTCCAGATAGATACTGAATTAGCTGCCGAAAGAGCTATGACGCTTCAGAATCACCTTGCTTTAGACATTCTTTTAGTGAAGGATGGTGGAGTTTGTAAGATGATTAATTCTAGGCATTATTGTTTGTTCATTCCTGATAATAGTAAAGAAAATAGAGACTTACTTACTAATCTGACTAATGAAAGTGCTGATTTGAAAGAATTAAAAAAAGCAGGTGTTTGGGAAAAGGTTGGCAAAGGTTTTACTTCAGTGGAAAATTGACTCAGCAGCTTTGGAAAAGGAATTTTGTTCAACATTATACTGTAACGCCGCGCTCTGACGTGGCATCTCTTTCTGTCCTCGCGGGTGGAACGCGCTACCGATATTCGGAGCGCCGTTCCGCGCGTTTTTTGACTATGCTTTCTGGGAAGCATATATTTCGCTCCCGGTCGCGCTACACTTACTTGTAGCCTTTTTTCTTCTTTTATTGTTGGTGGTGGGTTTTTTGTTGGTCCTTTTGCCTGTCTCTATCCATGTTGTGTCCATCTTGTCTTCTTCGTGTTTTTGTCCCAGCATGCTCTGTTTTTCTTTTATACTACTTCCTTTTTCCTATACTGGTCTATGGGCTTTTCCCAATCCAAGATGGTGTTACTTCCCTTTCCTTTGATGTCACTTCCCTTTTCTCAGTATATAAGTCAGTCAGTCTTGTTCCTCCTTGCGTTGCAAACACTTCCTTCTGGTTGTGCTGTTCGCTCCTGTTCTTTGTTCCTGCTTTTTTGCCTTGGGAGATTTTTGCCTGTTCTTTGTTCCTGCTTTTGCCTCGGGAGATTTTTGCCTGTTCTTTGTTCCTGCTTTTGCCTTGGGATATTTTTGCCTGTTCCTTTTTTCCTGCCTTGTACCCTGGATATTGCCTATTTTTGTTTCCTGTTGTCAAGTCCTGTTTTTTCTTGTTTCCTTCAGGAGTTCCTGTTAGAGGTTTTTTCCCCAGTGTTGTTTTTTTTTCCCTCTGGGACTCCTTCTGGAGGGTACGGTCTGCTTTGGCGTAGCCTGTCAAGCGGCACCGTGGCTACTAGAAGGGGTCGCCCTTATCTGGGAGTATCCTGGACCTGTAGAAGACTTGCTGTATTCGCCAATCCGAAATCCAGAGGTGAGAGGCCAGCACAGTACGTGACATATACAGGGGATATTAATTTTTGTGGTTTGCCTAATTGGAATATGGGGAATATGTAAATTGTGTGAAAGGATTACATTGAAGAAGTCAAAGAATGATCAGAGGAGGGAAGAAAAGAAAAGGGAAAAGTTATTTAGGGGAATTTTGAAAAGGGATCAAATGTATGAAGGGATTGAAATGACAGAATTTTAGCTGATGCAAACATTTGTGAGGGATAGTTTAGTGTGATTACACTTTTAGTCATCAGGGGAGGGATTGCTAGCACAGGTGTTTTAATAAAAATTATTAATGAGTATTCTTGTACTATGAGTAATGGATTTGTGCAGAAAATGTAACAACATAGAAAAATAATGCACGCATTTGAAAATGTTATCACGATGGGTGGCCGCCAATGTTCATGAAGTATACTTATTAATGGTTTATTGAAATGAACTGTGGAGTATATGCTTGATTAATGCAGTAATATGTCATATTAAGGGTTATGCATTATGTTTTAGCTTTATTAACTGTAGGCCTAACTTAGCGTAGGTCTTGGCCTACTTGCTCGGCCTCATGTCAAGCTGTATTTCTTAATGTTTAATAAAATGGCTGTTCAGAGAATTAAACTGTGATTTTCCATTGTGCTGTCTAAATGTGCTTGTAGCTAAAAGTCTTTCTCATGAGAACCGATTGCTAGAAGACGCTATTCTTGCTTGTGGTATTGCTTGTGGTATTGATTGTGGGTATAACAACAGACATTTTATTAAACGTTAAGAAATACAGCAAGTCAAAAGGTTCATCTACCTATTCTCGTCCCCTTGTAAGTTTACTTATTAAGGTCAGTCGCGGACAGTTCCTTCACCTCTAAAAGAGACAGGGGACAGATTGTGCAGGTATGGTAATTCTTCTGTACCACCATGCTCCACATGGCTAAATGGTCCCTCTTTCTTATTTTCTTTCAAATAGATTATGATCTAGAGAGAGCTCACTGCCTAGTGATAAAGTTACTGCATCCAAATTTTTATCCTCAGGGGTATAGGTAATTCAGTTTTATTTGAGAGCATCTCTGGAGGTAAAAGTATGTCATTTTGGGTTGGCATTGGACAAGACCTTTTGATTTTGTTAAAGAGAAATATATGTGTCAAAGACTAATTTATAAGGCCTTTCAGTCAGCTGTCTGCATCAGTTGGTCTGCTGGCTTGTCACACATATTTTGCTACCACAAATTACAAAGTACAACATGGGGCATGAGATTAGTCTACTTTAGACACTGGCTAACTTCACTTTGAGACACTGCATTTTGCTCTTTCACAAGGAGCACATCTGCTCACACTGTAGTTCTCTAAAGTGCTGGGATCTCATTTACAAGAAATTGACACATTGCCTTTGATGAGCCAAATTACTTGCTCCTGCCGCACGCCCCCTAACAATGCCATGGATGGTCTGTATTTACAATAGAGAGCTCCATGGCGCATGTTATCACAGATGCGTCAGAAATTCTGACACATCTGTTGGCGCTAAAGTGACGCATTGCTGGAGTTGCGTTCTTAAACTGAAGCAACTTAAGCAATGCACGGAGAGGAAAAAGCCTAGCATCCATTTTATGCCTGGTATGAGGAGGCGGTAAAATTTTAATGCAGTGAAGTCATTGAGTGACGCAGTTAAACCTTGTAAATTTCACTGTGTCAGTTCTACATGGGCTTTTCAGTGGTGCCTACCATGCATGCTTTATACCTGGCACAGGTATAATGAGATGCAGGACATTATAAACTCATTCATTCTGCCTAATGGGTCAGTTTGTAAATATGGAGCAGTGTAGAGCAATACTAGCACCGCCGCTGTGCAAAAAAAAAAGAATGGCGCAGCACAAGGGGCTTGTAAATTAAGCCCCAAGTGTTTTTATATTTACTTTATTGCTTTCATGTTGCTTTTGTGTTTAGAGTTTGATGTGACAGCAGGGCACTTTCTACCAGCTCTTCCATGTTCATATTCGGCACAGGGTCCATCCCAACTTTACAATTTCTTGTCTCCTGTAAATGGTGTTGTGAATTCATTTTGAGTGATCTCACTGTTGCTAGTTCACAACAAACCAAAGTGTGTTCATTTGAAACTGTTCTTCATGAAGGTGTCAGTTATTTGCGTTCACGCAATGAAGTTCATTCCTGTATGTCTTGGTAGTATGTATTTTAATTGAGGACTACAGTAATATTTGTAAACCGACTTAGGGGGTTATTCCAACTTTGGAGGAAGTGGTAATCCGTCCCAAAAGTGACGGTAAAGTGACGGATATACCACCAGCTGTATTACGAGTCCATTATATCCTATGGAACTCGTAATACGGCTGGTGGTAAATCCGTCACATTTAGGACGGATTACCACCTCCTCCAAAATTGGAATAACCCCCTTAGTCTGTAAGCCCTGCTTCTAAGGCTTTCTAGTTTGCTTTGAGTGTTCTTGTACGTCCTGCTTATATAGACATTTAACTTATCTATCTATCCATCTATCTACTTTTGGAACACTATCTATCTGACTTTGCAAGCCTCTCTATTTATTTGTACAAATATTTTCCAAAAATATTACAAGAAAGTATTAGCGAAGAGAAGAGGCTTGCAGTCAATGCCAGTCCGACTGGTTTGTTAGGTCTGGTGATATCCAAGACATTTTGATTTTACTACAAGTATGTATGCAGTATGGTTACTTATAGGGGTTTTCAGTCAGACTTCATCCATTATTCTGTTGTTGTGTCATTCACGTTTTTCTTCAAGCCACTGCAGCAGGCACAGTGGGTTAGTACACTTCAACCAACGGCTAATTTCACTTTCAGTTACAGCATGGTGCCCTTTCACAAGGTGGCCATCCACACTCAAAGTGGTTCCCTTTAGCAGGAGGGACTCCTATAATATTGTGTGCTTTTTTAAACTAACAAAATAATATGGGCTCTAGCCAACGGCTTCTTTACGATTGGTGATGGCTCAGCTGCCTCCACAACAATAAGGTTTTGCACATAATAAGATTGAACAAAGCTGTGGTATGGAGTCTTTTTCACATGTTTCGCTTACATGTCCTAAACTTGCTGTATATTGTTGCTAATTCATGATACTGATATTAATCTATGGGAAAAGAAGAACTGTTAATGAGGCGTTTTAATTCAATGCTATTTCTAATAGAAATGATAGTTTTATAATGTTGTAACTATTTTTTTAATTTCAGAGCCGTTGAGGAAGGATCGGTTAAGAAAACGGAATTAATTGCAAACAACCGTGCAGGTAAGACTGCAAAGGAGGCAAGCTAACAAACCCTTCAAGTGTGCATGGCTCTAAATGTGTTAGCAGGGGCTTAAATCACACCTTAATCTTCGATGGCTAGGGGCTTTGGGGATTAACAGTTCAATATGCAATGCATTTAAAAGAATTGAGCATTCCAAAATCAGGTTCAGGACAAATCAACTATATTAGCTAACTAGTCCAAAAAGCTTGGGTAAAAATGAGAGCAAAATTAGTTAAACCATTTTTATTTTACCTCACTGGAAATAATCATTATTATGGGAGTAAAAGGAAATCAACACGTTTCAGGGGAACAGGAAAAAGGTCATTAAGGGGGTGATTCTCACCCTGGCGGGCGGCGGAGGCCGCCCGCCAGAGTTCCCCCCTCCAAAATACCAAGACCGCTGAGGGTATTTTGGGTTTTGCACTGGGCTGGCGGGCGACCACCAAAAGGCCGCCCGCCAGCCCAGTGCAAAACACCTTCCCACGAGGACACCGGCTCAGAATTGAGCCGGTGGAGTGGGAAGGTGCGACGGGTGCTGTTGCACCCATCGCGTATTTCAGTGTCTGCAAAACAGACACTAAAATACAAAGTGGGGCCCTCTTACGGGGGCCCCTGCAGTGCCCATGCCATTGGCATGGGCACTGCAGGGGCCCCCAGGGGCCCCACGACACCCCATACCGCCATCCTGTTCCTGGCGGCAGAGCCGCCAGGAACAGGATGGCGGTATGGGGTGTCAGAATCCCAATGGCGGCGCAGCTCGCTGCGCCGCCATGGAGGATTCTTATGGGCAGCGGAAAACCGGCGGGAGACCGCCGGTTTTCCTCTTCTGACCACGGCCAAAGCGCCGCGGTCAGAATGCCCTGCGGGGCACCGCCAGCCTGTTGGCGGTGCTCCCGCCAACCCTGGCCCCGGCGGTCCATGACCGCCGGGGTCAGAATGACCCCCTAAATGTCCAAGGGTTTCTATTGAAATATTGCGAAACCTCCACAAAAATTAAGTTAACCTGTGGATGCACACAGTAACAGTGTTCGGTCGCTTGCCACCAGTGGAAATGGTTACCATTGGATCAGATTTTTTTTTGGAGCTCAACCCCTTTCAGTGGTGGTTGTCGTAATGCCATGAGCTCAGAGGCAGAGGTGATGCAGATTGGCTCGAGGCGTTGAAAGGGGACTGTTAGTTGACAGAGCTTAAAGCAAGGCTGGTGGATATGTGTACAACATCTCATAATAACGTATTTCATAAACTGCAAGAGTTAACCTAGGTCTTCTGAAGAAATTCAAGTTTTATAGTCTTATGCGTGTTTATGATCTATCACTGGCAGAGAAAGGTAGACTTCACTCACTTTGTTATGTGTGGATTTTGTACCTTGCGAACCACAATTAGTAGTGTCGGGCGATCCTCACATGCAGCAAATCTTCAAGCTTTACACTTTTTGGCCAAGTCACAGCACACCATTTGGCCAGTTTTTGCCAATATTTCATACAAGTTCTATAGGAGGTTAAGAACTGACTTTAAGCATATGGCATCTGGCTTTACGGATCTACCAGTGCAGTCATTTTGGCTGCCTATGTTATCTCAACTCAACAGCTGCTAGTACTTAAAAAATCCTATTATTTATTTAGAACTCCGACAGCAGGTGGTCAAGGAACCATTAGCCAGCAAAATACTTCACTAGACATTGCCTGAAGTCATACATGCATATTTAGGCCAAGAGTGAGAAGAATTTCAAGTGAAAATAGCCCTGCTGCTTGTTTTCCATGGAGGAAGATGTAATTTGCCAGCACTACTGCTATTAGGGCATTGCCTATGTTTTTCAAATTCCCCTCATATTGCTGTCACTCCTTAGAACATCAGGGAGAGGCGCTCATTCTGCCCACCCTGCTATTGTTTAATTGCTCAGTCAAGTGTAAATCTTGTCATCAGGTACTTATATGGGTTTAAGTTAATCTTTAAAGTGTATCTTTAAGATGAGAAGTGAAATAATTTTGCTTTATTTTATCTTGTTATTGATACATGCATTTCTAATTTCCAAACCTAGTTGAAACTCATTGGAGAGCCAATAAGGTAACATTAGATAAAGTAAGAGAATATTAGCCAGAATGGCTAGGGGCAGATAGAAACGAGGTATTAGGACATGAGCCTTCTAGGTTCTCCAAAATTATAGAATAGGAAAGAGGGTGATGGTGACTGAGAGATCCTGGGAGCACAAAAGAAAGCATATTGGTTTGTGTTCTGATTTTCTTCTAGTTGGACAGAGAAGACAAGCTATTTCTAGTTAGATGTGAGGGTTTACATGCTGCTGCATATTCAGAGCTTTGACAGTTACTCATTAACCTTTGAAGAAGCAAGTTATTCACCTCTACTTAACTTGTATCAGGAAATTGAGCTCTCAAGACCAGTTCAAATATTTTACTTCACAATCTCTCTATCTTTGAAAAATTACATAATCTGGGGGTGCCAAAACAGAGATCTTAAATTATACTCTAATTAACTATTTGAGGCTAAATCACAAAATAGTACTAAGGCTCATTGCACACACTTTGATGGCAAGCCCAGTACAGTAGAAAAATGTGGCATTTGTGAGAGGCCTGTTTGGAGGATGACAAAGTAACAATTCTCTCCTAAGCTTCTTCTGTTTTGGACATTGGCTCACCATGTTACATGGATAATTTTTGCTGAAACGGATTGAATGAGAATGGACCTGAAAGCCAATCCGAAGAAATCGTAACTAGAATTTTGCAGAGATTAAACATTTAAGATACTGACCAAGCATTTCCTAAATAAGGCTAATAGAGTTTATCTATAGCCGTCCTTTTGCTGTGTGGGAAGGATGGTGATTAACTCATTTATTTTAGAACAATATTATAAATATGTGAACTTGGTCAATATATAGGCACCTACATAGTGTGATCCTTTGCGTGCGTAACATTTGAGTGGCCAGTTGAGAATCACACTTAGTGGTGTTTCTAAAACAATAATCAAACATGTTAGTTAACTAGTGGCACAAGACCGGATGTACCTCTCTCCCTGTTATTTTATTTGCTAGCCCAAGAACCCTCGTTATAGCTGTTTAGATAAAGTAAGTTGCATTATTCAAGACTGGAGATGTAGATACGAAATTAGAAAATGTACACCCTGATGATGTAATATGAGTAGCCCTGAAGATCCTTTGTTGGAAATCCTGAGACTAGTAGAATGTTCAAGTATATTTAAAATAAAATTAGAGAAAAAAAGTATGTGTTTCCCTCAGCAACTTGACAAGAGCATGTCTTAAAATTAACATTTACATTCCTGTTGTTTAGAAAGAAACAATATAGGTGTGAGGAAGGAAGATCACCTCTCGTCCTGCAGTTCCACGCCCTCCAAGTCTTGAAATGCTGCTAATTGGCCGCAGTAGCTCCCTGTGTGATTAGGTATGATAGAGCAACATTAAATGTCAGCAGAAGAGGTCTCAGCCAATAAAATGAGATTCGCAATTTCCTAACACAAAGGCTAAATCCATGCAGGTAATATCAAGCCACACAATCAGACAGGTTGTGTAAACGTATATGTAAACAGAATCCAAAGATTCTCATACTTATTTATGCACTTGCTGTAAATTTAAAGTCTGCAGTACTTTCCTAAAATACTTAGGAAAATAGCATTTTATGAACTGTGATGCTTTAAGCATGTCACTTAAATGTGCTGAATAACTAGCTGTCTGTTTTAGTTACAATTGTGAAAATATTTCCTTCAATCTTGGATCTCACTTTTGAATTATGTGCCATCTGTGTAAAACTTAACAGGATGTTTTTTGGAAGTGCTCATCTGTCTGGGTCTGATTAGCAAAAACTGAAATAGAATGGGTTTTACATGGGAAATCTACTACTTGCAAACTTTGAGTAAAAAGATTATTCTTTAGTATCAAGAAAGTAAACATGGGTCTTAACTAAAGACATTTCTCTTCCTCACAGCTGTGTTCTTGGTGAAATATTGTATAACTAGTAGAAATGAGTTTCTTGGCCTTAGCCACTTCAAACCGTCTGCAACGTGAACACATTTCAATAAGTAAACAACCATGTCTATGAGCAACAGCTTGGACAACATTGTATTAGGGTACAATTCTCCTTTTCATTTTGATGTGTAGTTGTTTTTGAAAAAGGTAGCTAGTATAAATATGTATTATAAACTGCGCACGAAACCTGGGAAGGTCCCTTCCTCCGGGTAGGCCATACATGGAAAGGTTATTTTTTAATTTTTGATTCTCCGAGTTTCAGTGTGGGCCCCTTTGTATTCAAAGCACGCTCTAGATTGTATTCAGGTCATGAATTGTGCTAATTGTGAAACGACTCCAAAGTCCTGACCTTCTCTAATATTTCTTCTGGAGCCAGATCCGGATGAACTTTGATGAGAGGGGCGAGATACTTTCAGTGCTCTTTACCATTGTGAGTGTAACAGTTCAGGCGCTTCTAAGAGTCTGTCACAGGAGGAATAATACTGGTACACTAGAGAATGCAACGTGATTTAAACTGAACAGCCTTTATTGTCGCACTGGGCTATTTGCCAAATTGGAATTGTATATCTCAGGGTTCCAATATTTAGTTGTGTGTTTGTCTTTATGGCAGATGCCTGCGCAAATGTACTTGTCCAGAGGAGTGAGGCTAAAGAGAGAGGGGTCACGTGTAGAAGAAGGAAAGGCACAGATTTTATAGGTAATCCTGGAAGAAGCCTTTATTCCGATAAACTCAGAGGTAACATATATTTTAAGAGTTTCCCAGAGCCTTTCTCAGGCATATCCTTAGAGAGATCATAGGTTCCTGAAAACCGAAGTGTAATTCAGTGAACCAATCTCCCTTCGCTCCTAGCATTGATTCTGATGAGGTGTACATTGAGATGAGCAATATTTCTGGTGAGCTGCATGGATTGCTCCCAAAGGGCAGCGCTGAAGTAATGTAGACATACCTTTTTTGTCTGGTGTGACTAGCAGTGACTCAGGGAAACACCTGTCTGTGCATTCATATTCAGCACTGTAGCATGGAAATTTGACATTCAAAGTAAAGAATTTACAATCACTTTGACGTTATGATGAATGAAGATTATTTCCTAATATTGTCATGTGTTACGTTCAAACAGAGTAAGTATTTAGATGTTCATGCCAGGGAATACCTTGCGTGAAAAAGTCTTCAGAGAGAACAGAAGGAGAGTGGCTCGAGCAAAGAGTCTCTCTCATAGATAAACGTTTTGATAAATTTGCAAAAAAAGTTGATATATATATATGTATAATAATAGTCGGCACTCCAGACAGCACAATCTCAAAAACTTTATTTGGCTTTGGCTAACACATTTTGACCTACAAGGTCTTCCTCATAGCCGGTGCACTCAAAAACATTTTTTTTTCATTTTTACCCTGAAACTGCAGTGGATCCAAGGATACTGCAAAAAAAAAAACAACGTGCTGGTTCCTGTGCTTCTTTTTTTTAACCCCTCGTGTCCCTGGGGCATATACAATTACTAAAATATGGGAGGGGTGCATGCATTCCTCTCCCTAAGGGCACTTTGAGCCTCAGGGACTGCCACCTCCCCTGGAGTTTAATACCATAAAATGAAAGGAGGGGGCGACGTGCCCCCCTCCATAGGGCTGGAAAGGCAACAGGGACCACCAACTCCCCGAGCCTAGGCTAATGAATAAAAGAGGTGGGGCCACACAGACCCCCCTCTTTACTGGCAATTTGCCTTGGGACCGCCATCTACCCAGGCACATAACTTGTCAAAAAGGATAGGGGGGCCGTGCAGCCATCCTCCCTGGCCATAGTCAGTCCCGGGGACCTTCACCTTACCAGGAATGGCCCATGCAAACTGAAAGAAGGGGGGCTATGAGGTGTTTTTTTAATAGTTGCTCTTTCTAGCGCAATATCTTATGTAGAGACTGGAAAGAGTGGGTTCTTTCTTGTCATCATCCCCTGTTGGGTCTACAGATCACTATTTTCCATTTTAGGAACTGCCAGTATGCAAAATTACTTTGAAGCGCACCCTTTTGGCCTGCCACATATATGTTAGTGATATGCGACTTCTTTCCATCTTTATTGTGGATGAAAAGGCTCCCTCAGCATGTTCCTGTCGATTTTGGAATTGTGTTCTTAATGCAGAGGCTGTGTGAGGGATGGGGCTAGATGCATGTGGAGCGCTGCCCCCAGGACCTGTGGCCAACCCCCTGTGCATTAAAAAAACCATAGAAATTCACAGAAAAAAAACAAATTTAACAGGGACGTTATAATTAAGAACTAGCATTTAAAAAACCTTAGAAATGAACTGAAAAAAACAAAGGTAACAGGGGCGTTATGGTTAGGTTCTGAATTTACACACACAAAACCATATAATTTCAGATGTTATAGTTAGAGTTGGTTCAATTAACTATAGCTTGTGCCCTAAGATAACTATAACTTGCACCCTTACCATGTACAGTTAATTACCCCGCATATTACATCACTGACAACATCTTCTATGGCATCATTGATGTTATCACTACAACATTTGTAATAAAATATTTGATGAGAAAACTGTGCATGGTGGGAGCGCGAGTTATAGTTACCTTAGGGGATGGCTTAAAGTTACTTGAAATATCTCAATAGTTGGTTTTGCATGTGTATCAGAAGCTATCTATAACATCCCTGTATGTTTTTATATTATATATATATATATATATATATATATATATATATATATACATATATATATATATATATATATACATATACATATATATATATATATATACATATATATATATATATATATACATACATATATATATATATATATATATATATATATATATATATATATATATATATATATACATATATATATATATATGTATGTATATATATATATGTATATATATATATAGGCGGTCATTACAACATTGGCGGTAAAAGCCGCTTACCGCCGTGCAGAAGACCGCCAACACACCTCCGCGGCCGCGGAATTCCGCAACAGCTATTATGACCCACAGCACAGAATCCGCCAATATTCAGACACCCACACAAGTGCGCCACACCAAAGGTCAGTGATAAACTGGCGAAAACAAAACCTCCACCGTCACGCCAACAGAAATACGCCCACACTATCACGACCCACGAATCCAAGCGGCTGTCTTTCAACCGCGGTATTCCATTGGCGGTACACACCACTGCGCTCAAAATACACACACACTTGCAAAACACAACCACATTGGACAATTCGAAATACATACACCTCATACACATACACATACACACACCACTCCCACACACACAATACAATATAAAACACACACCTACATCACCCACAAACCCCTACGACCACAATTGAGAAAGAAGCACAGAGAGAGACACCACCATCAACAATACTATCATCCACAGGCACACAACACCATCACCCACATAACTTCCACGCACCTCACACAACACCCCACTACATATCAGCACACTTATCACCACACACACCACCCCACACATCACCCACACCACCCCATGGCACGGCAAAGACACCCCAGGTTCTTGGAGGAGGAGCTCAGGGTCATGGTGGAGGAAATCGTCCGGGTAGAGCCACAGCTATTCGGATCACAGGTGCAGCACACCTCCATTGCAAGGAAGATGGAGCTATGGCGAAGAATAGTGGACAGGGTCAACGCAGTGGGACAGCACCCAACAAATCGGGATGACATCAGGAAGAGGTGGAACGACCTATGGGGGAAGGTGCGTTCCGTGGTCTCAAGACACCACCTTGCGGTTCAGCGGTCTGGCGGCGGACCCCCACCTCCTCCCCCACAACCAACAACATGGGAGGAGCAGGTCTTGGCGATTCTGCATCCTGAGGGCCTCGCAGAAGTAGCTGGAGGAATGGACTCTGGTAGGTCAAATCTTAACTATTACATCCCCCACCCTACCTGCATGCCAAGACATACCCCCAACCGCACCCTCACCCCATCACTCTAACTCCTCACAAATGTCCCAACATCACAAACCACACATCCTAACACCAAGCCCTGCATGCAACAACAAAGCATGGACACCCATCACTAAAGCATGTCCACTGCACATACCCATACACCCCCCTAAACCATCATGACACAAGGTCCCTCACAGGAATGCAAGCACTGGGGTACACGGTCACCCACCCAGTGCACACCATGGCACACGCAGATGTAATAAACATCCTTTTATACCCCTGTACGACCCCTACCCAACGTCACCGGACATGAGGGTCCACACATGTCCACACCACCAACAGAAGAGGCCCACAGTGATGACAGCACCTCTGTCCAACTGGATCTAGATGACCAGCCCGGCCCATCGGGGACCTTGGGACAGTCAGTTCCCATCACACAGTCACAGGCCACTACAGAGCTTCCCCCCTCTGGAAACAACAGCACAGCACCCACCCAGTGGGCCCATACCTCCATCCCCAGGACACGTCAATCAGCGGGGTGTCCACCACTACAGGGAACCCAGGCTAACCCACCACCCCAACAACAACAGGGACCTGGGGGCAGTGGCGGTGGGCACAGGATCCAGGGGACAGAGGCCCAGGAACACAGGGGAACTGGGAGGGCTGCTGTGCGACAGGGAGAGGACAGGCCAAGGGAACCCACTCTCCACGAGGCCCTCTCCAACATCATAGGAGCCTACCACCACTCCCAGGAGACGATGGCAACGGTACTGGCCAAGTTTCAGGAGACCCAGCGCCTGCAGGAGGAACAGTATTTGGGCTTCAGGGAGGAGCTCAGAGCCATCAATTCCACCCTGGGCACCATCGTAGGGGTGCTGAAGGAAGTACTCAACACCATGAGGGACACTGTGGCACAACAAGGGGCCCCTGACACTAGCATGGACGATGAACTGCCCACCACCTCTGCCGGCGCTAGTGGACAGGAGGCACCGTCACAGGACCACCACACCAGCACCCCACCCCCTGCAGAGGGAGAACCACCTCGCAAATGGTCCCTGAGATCCAGGACAAAGACAGAGAACGATGCCAAGACCCCGCCAAGAAATGAGACCACCCTGAATGTCATCCTTCTGTCCCACTTTGTCACCCTGTCCATCCTTAAACTGCCCCAGCTCCACTTCCTATGCCCACTTGGGCAATGCACCTGTGAGACTAATAGACTGGACTCTGCCATGGACATTCCTCCACCATCACCCCTCACCATTTTGCTACCCCCTCCAATATTGAGCACTAAAATAAACACCCTTAAAGCACAAAACAATCTGGAGTCAGCCTGTGATTTCAGAATAGTGTATTAGCAATTACAGTGTCAAAAAGCTCTTTCATTTGTAATGTCAACATACCTATGTCACACAGCTGTAGGCCAATGAGGAATCACAGCAGATGTCACACTGTGGGACCCACATCTGTGAAATCGTAAGGGAAAGTGACAACTCAGTGACCATACACTGGGTGAAAACTACAGACAGTAGAGAGGTAGTAGTGTTAAAGTACATGTAGTAGGCAGGTTTGTATTCTTACCTGTGTTTCACTGGAAATATTGCTGGATCACTTAGTCCCTGTTGTCCATGTCTTCTTCTTCTGCTTCCTCATCTTCACTGTCCACAGGCTCCACAGCTGCAACAACACCGCCATCTGGACCATCCTCCTGCAGAAAAGGCACCTGTTGTCGCAAAGCTAAGTTGTGAAGCATACAGCAGGCCACAATGATCTGGCACACCTTCTTTGGTGAGTAGAATAGGGATCCACCTGTCATATGGAGGCACCGGAACCTGGCCTTCAGGAGGCCGAAGGTCCACTCAATTATCCGCCGTGTTCGCCCATGGGCCTCATTGTAGCATTCCTATGCCCTTGTCCTGGGATTCCTCACTGGGGTCAGTAGCCATGACAGGTTGGGGTAACCAGAGTCACCTGCAAATGGCGAGGGACAACTGTTAGACACACACTAACTCATAGGTACATCCACAGACAACCATTCCCACTTTCTTGCTTCCAGGTGCTCACCTAATAGCCACACACGGTGCCTCTGGAGTTGACCCATCACAGAAGGGATGCTGCTATTCCGCAGGATGTAGGCGTCATGCACTGAGCCAGGTAACTTGGCATTAACATGGGAGATGTACTGGTCGGCCAAACATACCATCTGTAAATTCATGGAATGGTAACTCTTCCGGTTTCTGTACACCTGTTTACTCCTGCGGGGGGGACCAAAGCCACATGGGTCACATCAGTGGCACCTATGATGTTGGGAATATGTCCCAGGGCATAGAAATCACCTTTCACTGTAGGCAAATCCTCCACCTGAGGGAAAACGATGTAGCTCCGCATGTGTTTCAGCAGGGCAGACAACACTCTGGACCACACGTTGGAAAACATAGGCTGGGACATCCCTGATGCAATGGCCACAGTTGTTTGAAATGACCCACTTGCAAGGAAATGGATCACTGACAGCACCTGCACTTGAGGGGGGATTCCTGTGGGATGGCGGATAGCTGACATCAGGTCTGGCTCCAGCTGGGTACACAGTTCCTGGATTGTGGCACGGTCAAGCCTGTAGGTGATGATCGCATGTCTTTCCTCCATTGTCGACAGGTCCACCAACGGTCGGTGCACCGGAGGATGCCGCCATCATCTCACATGTCCCAGCGGACGGTGCCTATGAAGGACAACAGCGAGCACAAAGTCAACCAACTCAGAGGTACGTACCCACAGCTCACACAGAACACGAATCATAATCCAAAAAGTGGCCTGTATGTGTGTTGAGTCTAGGCCTAGGTATGTGTGACACAGTTAAAAATTAAGCCATGTGGGTCCCTGAAATGGCAGCTGCCTGACCTCTACAGTGGGACAATGGGATGTGAGGTAACTGCGCTGGCGATGCACACCGTCGCGGTAGGTGGTCGAAGACCGCGGCGCAAAGCAGCATTGGTTAACATTGGACCCTATGGGTCCCAGGAGCCAATGACGATGTACGCCGGCGGTGACGGTACGCACCGCCGCAGATGTGACCGCCATTTTCTATCTGTTCAATCACTCAATACCTGATCTTCGACAGGAGAGGACCTACACTGCAAGTGCTGCTGTGACCTCGGTCTGGAAGAGACAATGGCTCTAGTGTCTGGGGAAAGGGCCCCTGCCTTCACATTGGAGGAGTTGGAGAAACTCGTGGACGGGGTCCTCCCCCAGTACACGCTACTCTACGATCCTCCAGACAAACAGGTAAGTACACTGGGAGCATGCTGTATGGGCTATGCCTGTGTGGAGTGGGGTGGATGTAAGAGGGGGGAGGAGATTGCGGCGTGCATGAAACGACGGTGAGTGCATGTGCCACATGGCAAGGGTAGGGATGGGGGCCAATGACTGTGACGGTGCAGTTGGTAATAAGTTTCTCTCCCCCCTGTGCAATTCATGTAGGTCAGCGCCCACCAAAAAAAAGATATTTAGCGTGCCATCGCCAAGGACGTCCGGATCCTGGAGGTCTACCACAGACGGACCACCCACTGCCGGAAAAGATGGGAGGACATTCACCGCTGGAGCAAGAAGACGGCGGAGGCTCAGCTGGGGATGGCCTCCCAACGTGGGAGGGGTGCCCGTCGCACCATGACCCCCCTGATGTTCAGGATCCTGGCGGTGGCGTACCCGGAGTTGGATGGGCGCTTGAGGGCATCACAGCAGCCACAAGGGTGTGAGTACACTCTCATCCTGCTGATTTTGTGCGCAGTGGAGGTGTCTGGGTGGGGGAGGTGGGCTGTGGGTTTCCCTAGGCCAGGGCGAGTTTCGTAGGCAAGGTCCCTCCGTAAGGCAGGCCATGTGGCACCCCACCCCACCTCTGTAGAGTGCCAAGTACACCTAGTCATGCCCCTGTGTCATCCATGTGTGCAGATGTCATCCATAGACTAGTAGGCCATTTCCCAGGGATTGAACAGTGGAGCCCAAGAGCGCGGCATAGTGCAGGGGGCTTCTGTGTCTGTCGTGTCCACCAACGGTAGCGGTAATGCATGCACTCAACATGTCTTTCTTCTGTTGTTCCCCCCCTTTTTGTGGTCTCCCTGTTCTTGTGTGCATTAGCATCATCAGGCGGAGGAGCAGTGGCACCGGAGTACGAGGGGGCTGCATCCCACATGGCCATGGAGGGCCACACTACGGACTCGGACTTCACCAGTGGGACGGAGGGCGAGGGGAGCTCCACGGCGGGGACAGGAGCTGAGACCAGCGACACGGACTCGTTCTCTGATGGGAGCTCCCTTGTGGTGGTGGCAACATCTGTGCCCCCCCATCTACAAGTACAGCCGCCACCCCCCCTACCAGCACCGCCCTCCCAGCAGCCCCTCAGCCTTTGCCCCATGCCCGCTCACCCGGGAGGGTGGGTATCACCTTCGCCCCAGGCACCTCAGCCCCTGCCCCAGTCACCCCTGCTGCCCTCAGTGAGGAGGCCATTGACCTCCTCAGGTCCCTCACTGTTGGGCAGTCTACCATTTTGAATGCCATCCAGGGTGTAGAAAGGCAGTTGCAACAAACAAATGCATTCCTGGAGGGCATTAATTCCGGTCAGGCGGCCCTTCAGCGAGCTTTTCAGACTCGGGCCTCAGCACTGATGGCAGCCATTGTCCCTGTCTCTAGCCTCCCCCCTCCAACTTCCTCCACCCAGACCCAATCCCCTGTACCCCAGCCTATCACAAGCACACCTACAGACCAGCATGCACACACGTCAACACACAAGGGAAGCTCTGGCAAACATAAGCACCACACATCCCACCAGCACTCACGCAAACATCACACACATGCAGACACACCAACATCCACTGCATCCACTGTGTCCCCCTCCTCCTCGTCTCCTTCCTCACCACCCTCAGTACCATTCACACGTCCCCTGTGTCCTCTCCCAGTGTGTCTGTGACACCACCTCCCAAGATACACAAACGCAGGCACACACCCACCCAATAGCCATCCACCTCACGACAGCCTCCAGCCCATGAACCTTCACCCAAAGTCAGCAAACGAACACATTCTACAACCACAACCTCTTCCTCCACTCCCAAACCCCCTCCAGCTACCCGTCCCAGTGTCTCCAAAAAACTTTTCCTGTCCAACCTTGACCTCTTTCCCACACCTCCTCCACCCCGTCCGTCTCCTAGGTCCCGAGCTATCACCTCAGCCACAACATCTCCGGGACCAGTGGTGCCTGTAGTCACCGGAATCTGGAGTGCACCGGCCACCAGGACAGCCAGTGTGGCACGGAGCCACAGCACGGATAGTCCCCCACCTGTGAAGCATCAAAAGTTGGCCAGTGCCTGGCGGGAGAGGGGGAAGACTCCAGCCACCAAAGCTGCTCCCAGGGGTCCCGGTGGGAGTGTGGAGTCAGCTGCGACACCTTTAGAGGTGGGGAAGGGCCACAAGAAACCAGGAAAGTCAGGGAAGAGCAGCACGGCGGAGGAGACCGCCATCATACCCACTGGCCAGGAGGCCACCGCCATCATCCCCGCTGCCCAGGAGGCCACCGCCAGCACAAGCCCCGCTGGGCTAGAGAGGACCACCAGAACAAGCCCCGCTGGGACAGAGAGGACCGCTAGCACAAGCCCCACTGGGCTCGAGAGGACCGCCAGCACAAGCCCTGCTGGGACAGAGAGGACCGCCAGCACAAGCCGCGCTGGGCTAGAGACGACCGACAGCACAAGCCCCGCTGGGACAGAGAGGAATGTAAGCGCAAGCCCCGCTGGGACAGAGAGGACCACCAGCACAAGCTCCGCTGGGACAGAGAGGACCACCAGCACAAGCCCCGCTGGGCTAGAGAGGACCGCCAGCACAAGCCCCGCTGGGCTAGAGAGGACCGCCAGCACAAGCCCCGCAGGGACAGAGAGGACCGCCAGCACAAGCCCTGCTGGGACAGAGAGGACCGCCAGCAGCTGAGTCACTGCAAAGGAGCCTGCCGCCTCAAGCACCGCTGAACAGGGCACCGCCGCCTCAAGCACCGCTGAATAGGGCACTGCCACCTCAAGCACCGCAGAACAGGGCACCGCCGCCTCAAGCACTGCTGAACAGGGCACCGCCGCCTCAAGCACCGCTGAACAGGGCACCGCCGCTCCAAGCACCGCTGAACAGGGCACCGCTGCTCCAAGCACCGCTGAACAGGGCACCGCCGCCACAAGCACCGCTGAACAGGGCACCGCCGCCTCAAGCACCGATGAACAGGGCACCGCCGCCTCAAGCACCGCTGGCCCATGAGTGCCAAGGGCACTGACGCTACTGAGTCCGTCACGAGCAGGATGAAGCACTCTGGGCACCATGCCCCCTCCAGAACCAGTGGAGAGATACATCCACTACCTCTGTCCTCAGCAGGATGAAGCACTCTGGGCACCATGCCCCCTCCAGAACCAGTGGAGAGATACATCCACTACCTCTGTCCTTAGCAGAATGAAGAACTCTGGGCACAGAGCCCCCTCTAGAACCAGTGGAGACTGTCATCCACTACTTCTGTCCATAGCAGGATGAAGCACTCTGGGCACAGAGCCCCCTCCAGAACTAGTGGAGACTGTCATCCACTTGAGAGACTGTGGCTTTGCACTCTCCAGGATTGAACAGTGGGCAACCCACCCACTGTATAGACTTGTGAGACTGTGGCTTTGCACTCCCCAGGATGTAACAGTGGGCATGTGGCCCTCTCGTGGATTTGGCGTCATGCACTCAACCGGCTGAGGTGCCCCCCCCTTTCCCTCCCCCTGAGGTGCTTGTTTTCTTGCTCAGTGATGCCCCTGCAGTGTTCTCTCCGTCATGGTCGGGGATCTTGTGTGGGCCTCGCCCATACCGTGTGGGCCCAGGATTCCACGGACTTCATTGGAGCACTATCTGGACTCATAAGCTTGGTGTATATTTTGTTTATGGTGTATATATATATTTTTGCCTACTTGATTTTAATATATTACAATGGTTACACTCATTTTCTTTTGTCTTTGCATTCTTCCGGGGGGTTGGGAGGTGTAACTATCATGTATAAATATGTATTAGTGTGTGTGTTGTAGTGGGTGGGGTGGGGGTGTTGCGTGTGTGTGTCACCATGGACTTTGCCGCCGGCATTCGTGCTCCTGGTAGAGGAGCAGGAAACCTATCGCAGGGAGAATTTGGAGTTCCGGCTCCATGGTGTCCTGGTTCCTCGTGGGGTGTGTCGAGGTGAGCGTTTTCCCCTCGAAATCCTGTTTCCGCCGTGTTTTTATCTGCGGTGAATCCGCCCCGGAAAAGGTGGCGGATTGGTAGGTTGTGATACTGTGGGCGTTACTTTGTCTTCCGCCTGTCTGTTGGCGGTGACCGCCAAGCTGTTTGTCTGTACCGCTGTGGCGGTCGGAGTGTTAAAGTGGCTGTCTTTGTTGGCGGTTTCCGCCACGGTCGTAATTGCTATTTTTTTACCGCCGGCATGTTGGCGGTCTTACTGCCACTTTAACACCGACCGCCAGGGTTGTAGTGACCACCATAGTGTTATAGTGTTATGATGAAGTCAATGTAGATTCTATGTATCCCTACAAACACTAAAAACTTTAAAAAATAACACGAGTGTTTTGATTTCTGTTTAATGCTTTTATCTTTGTGTCTCATCTTGTAACAACCACAGTGTAGAACAAGGTTTCTGCCTAAGGTAACTTCTGTCCTGTAAACTCAATTGCTTCAGCAGTCTGTCTAGGCCATTCTCAGTTAACCTTAAATTGCACAGCCTTGATACATTAAGAGTGAATTGAGGGCCCTCATTACGGTTCATCAGAATTTCCTGTGGAGATACCAGGAGACTGGAATTGCTGATTTCGAGCGGCATCCCTGAAAAAAATTCAGGCTAAGCTAGTGTTTAGCTGATAATGGGGAATCATTGTTCAGACCTGGAGACCCCAGCCCCTTTACCAAATAGTGTTTCCTTATTCCTGCAAAAAACACTTACATTTTCCACCTGTTTTGAGAAGGAGGGCAGTGTCAGCAAGAGGGATGATAGGGTTCAGGTGTTGAGGAACAGGGTGGAAGGCATGCTTTTACCTGTCATGAGGGAGCATTTTCTGCCCCCCCATTCTGCTGCCGAGTTTAAGTGGGGGCAGGCCTGTTGATGTCAGCAGCCCTTGCTGCAACAAAGACAGGCTTGGAGTCTACGGGCCAAGAATTATCAGGCCCAGAGTTTCTGGGCCAAAGAACTGCGGGCCCCGAAAAATTATTAATTGTGATATGCGGAATTTCACCTAGAGTTATCACTCTAGATGAACTACTCCAACTCATAATGAGGGACTAATCATTCTATAAATATTTCTGGAGTGCAGATGGACTTTAACAAATAATTACATTAACCTTTCATTCCAATACAGTGAGGCAAATGCCTCAAGGCTTTGCTGTGCCAAAACGTCAGCCACAGTGACTCAAAGCAGCACAGGGTCTTGAACGGGTATTTACTTTCCAGCACAAAACATGTTTTTAGCACAAATAGTACCTTCCAGTCCTTTGCAAAACTGTGCAACAAGGGGGCCATACATGGGATTTACTTTGGCATTGACTGCAAGTTTTAATGTTTTGTAAAGGAAACCCCAATCTATTGAAGATGTCAAACTGTGCTTTACAACAAATAATAATACCTCCTTGATGCAGGTGCAAAGTTGGAAAAATGTGTTAATTTCTCCAAAGAGTTCACATGTTGTATATGTGCATCATTATACAGTAAACATCCAATGTGTGAAATGCTTTAAAAATAGTCTGGCACATGATTTGGTACTGGAAGGGTATATTTCCAGTACTAAAACTATGCTAGAAATCTCTATAGTGCAAAAGTGGGTGCCAGGCACTAAGCAGCATGTTTGCAAACCAGTACAGGGGGAGGGAGCAGGAGCTGGCCATATTTAGAAGATTTGGCTCTGCACTGCCTTCTCCAGCTTGTGTACTGCAGTGCACCAATGTTGGTTTCTATGCTATGTTGAGTTAAACTTTAGTAAATCCAGGCCAATGAGTCTAATTGATCAACATCCAGTTGTACTTAATTTGCTATGCATTAGTAAATATCTCTTTCTGATCTCATTGTTTTTGTGGACTTCTTTTGTGTTGACCTGTTTTTTGTTATATTTTTAACGAAACTAGACGTTGTTTTGCTAATCCTTGCAGCTCTCATCATCTACTGCACTCAGACTGCTTAATATGTAACAAAACACACCTATGGGAGAGATGGTTAATCTCTATCCGTGAAAAACTGCACCAAGGTTTTCCTGGAGTGGTGGTTCAACGGGCTAATGCATTCACTTCAAGCCTCCATATTTGAACACATTAACATAGGACAGAATCACATTGGGCCATTTAAGGTTCTCTCCTTCCAAGGTTGATAAAATGAGTGCCATTGAATTGGATAACAAATACATCAGTTGTCTGTGAATAGTTTCAAGGAAACCCTTTAAGGTGAATGTGTACTACGCAAATACGTGTGATAAGTTGTTTAAAAATGCAGTGTCTTTACACTCCTGTCATTACTACCAGACGGGTGACTGTCCACAGTGGTAAAAACTAATTCACCCCTACACATTTTGAAGTCAATGAAATAGAAGGAAGATTCCAGAAGCTGTTGTTAGACAGCAGTTGATCCTTCGAGCTTCTTGAGCCTCCTGTGTATAAGGGGTGTTAAACTGTTAAACTATCTCAACATGGATCTATAAAACACTGCTACACTAAGGCACATTGACTAAGTTAGCCTGTTTCAACCAGCGCAAAATGGTCAATTAAAGGAAATTATAGCACAGGTAGACCAATTGAACTATTTCTACCCAGGCCATCCAGGAAATTGAATGAGATGTTTTCGGGATTGGTGGCCCACACCTCCTCCCATGATGGAAGTTGTCATTACCAGGATTACAGAGAAAACATGCAGCAGGAGCATTAACTTTCTGACACCAGGATATGGGGCGTGATTGAGCTGTCAGTCTGAAGGATGGAGGGGGATCCCAAGAGCCCCCAGCCAGTGTTTTCTCCCTGCCTAGCCCATTGAAGAATACCCTGACACGTCAGCACCTCGAGCACTTAGTTACAAGTTTTAACACATCCTACATTATTTTCTATGATTTTATTTTACTAGACTGTCGTATGATGTCTTCATTATGCTTCCAGCTGTTTTAGTTAGAGCTATTCGTGGCTTGCACTAAAGCTATAAGCTTCAACTTATTATTTTGAAGTAAAGCATTTGTTTTCATTGACATATTTCACTTGAATAATACAGCATCGGTCAAAAGTCTACGTCAGTATCGGTACATAATTATCCATAAAGTCCTGGTTAATCTTCAAGGATGTGCCTCCATCCATACTGTTAGTCTCTGAATGCTCTATAGTCCAATTCGTTTTATTTTATTTCATTTTAAAGTACAGACATGTGGCATTTAGCCACATTTTTGCAGTTGCAAGTACTCGCATTCGGGGTTTGTGACTGCAAAAAAGTTACTTCCCCCGTAAGAAACCCATTTTTGGAGTTTGTAAACTTTTACCATCTCCTAAAAGGGGTTTCTCAAGGGTTACCAAATCGCAACTTGGATGGTGCGTATTCAACTCGCAAAACATTGAGAAGTTAGGGCCAAATGTTTGTAAAAAGTGGTTTATGATTCCCTAATAGCGAATCATTGCGATTCGCTATTAGAAAATCGCAAACTGGAATATAGTACAGGGTGTTTGACACTGTTTGCGATTCCCAAAAGTGTAGCAAGAGACTTGCCTCATTAATACTCATGAGGCAGGTCGCAATTTGTAACCCATTTAGGAATGGCTGCAGTCACAGGGATGGTGGCCTACTGGGGGCAGCAGACCACGATGTCTGTAATTGCTTTCAAATAAATACTTTTTTTTTGTAATGCAGCCCGTTTTCCTTAAAGGAAAATCAGATGCATTACAAAAAGAAAACTGAAAAGTTTTCTTTTCATTTATGAAGAATAGGCAGTGGTCCATTTGACCACTGCCTGTCCTTCAAAAATGTTTTCACCCCAAATCGCAAAGGTAAAAGGGTGTCTTGGGGACCCATTCCCGTTTGTGAATGGGTTACCACCAACTTGAAGTTGGTGGTAACTGAGAATGTTTTGTGACTGCATTCCTAGTCGCAAAACATTTTTACATGGCCCTGCGACTTGCTATTAGGAAGGACGCCCTTGGCACGCCCCTTCCTAATAGCGACTCGTATTCCCTATTTTGTGAGGTGGTAACAAGTTACCAACTCGCAAAATAGGATACCGGTCACAAACGGCCTGAGGGGTCACTTGCGACACACACAAATGCTTCAAACATCTGGCTCATACTGACTCCCAAGCTCGATTGTAACCTATTTGCAAAAGGGAAGGAATCTCCTTTGACCCTCTTCCTCTTTGCAAATTGTGGCAAAGCTTTCAGAGGACTAGGCAGAGATCGAGGGGACCACTGTTAACCTCAAGCTGAACATTAAAAAAAAAATGTAAAAAAAAAAAAAAAGCAGTCTGAATTTCTTGAAGACAAAGGAGTTGCTTAAAAAACATTTACTTTATTTCACGTCAATCACAGACATGGTGTGCTTGCCCTTGAAGCCCTGTGACAGAGATCAATTGGAGGGAGATGCAATTTACAACCTTTTTAATGAACATTAATTAAATGACTTCGATTCTGACTCTAAGTCCTTGTTTTGCACACCGGCCTATCAGTACATTAATATTAAGTCTCTGGTCTTAAGAATCTTGGTCGCAAATGGCTTTTTGCAGCCAGAACAATAGTGCATCTAGTCTAGGGACATCCAAATACTGCAAGCATCAGAGCTGTGTTGGTGTACATATGAACTGTGGCAAATTCCTTCACAACACAGAGGTACCCGCCAGAAAGAGTAGGATTTTTAAATTGGGTAGACAGTGCTTTGTCATTGTGTCCAATCACTGATCAACCTATGGACCATGGACCATCTTCCATGGTCTAAGTACCTACCTTGCTTTTTAAACTAGCATATTATTAACATATATTGCTACTGTTTCTAAGCCCTACAGACAACTAATATAATTAATTACCTCTGGTGGTTGGCAGGCTCGGTTCACCTTGCCAGTATTCACACTTATGATTAAAAAGGGGCGACATATCCTTTATGCTGGCATAATCTCATGTAATTTCCAGCATTTCATGGTACAGATATGATGCGTTATGCCAGAGATTTTACCTTTGCACCACATCTCATGAACAAGATTTTGTTCAGGTAAAAAGCATTATAGGAACCCATGAGCAATCCTAGAAGGCTTCACAAGCAACTATTGTTTTTAAAGTGAAGCCTGATAATCACCTAAAAATGTATTCTGAGTCGAATTTTTATCTAAAGGGACCATTGGAGTGTTCTTTAGTGCGAAATGCATATATTTATTTAATTACTGGGGAAATGCCATAGACAGTGAGACTACTCTATATGCAGGTTCAACTTTCTATACCTTTCCCGATGATTTCTCACTGTTCTTTCTTCAGGCCTTCATCAATTTATTTATTTTCTGGAGGGAAAGCATCACTTATCCTTTGTTTGCATTCAGTCTTGGAGGTTTTTCATTTTTGGAAAAAATAAAGTAAAATCAGTTAATTACTTTGAACAATGTTTGATGTTTGAGTGGCCTTTTTGGGATTTCTTTTCATTTTATTTAGCTTAGCCAGATGAAGTTTGGACAAGGGTGTGAAGAACCGGCGTTTGTGGGGATTTAAGGATAAGAGTGGACATTTTATGATGATAGAGGCCAGGGGTTTCATTGTATCCTTTTCACTCTGATCTTGTCCTGATTTAGGATAAATATTGTGATGTTTTACTGTTTGGGGCCATATTTTTTGCTATATTATTTGGATTCTCTGAGCCATTGTTATCAGTATCTGAACCTAACTTAATTTTTTTTTTGTAGCCTTCCCTTGGGTCCCATCAGGTCCCCCAACAGTGTGCCCTGAAGTAATTTCACTCTTTTGCTGTCTTTATTTTATAGCACTCTATATGATTTTGTTTATATATAAAAAGACATTTTGATTTAAGAACATCAGAAAAGTGATAAAAATAAAATACATCACTTTACCTGTTAGGCCTGCATTAATATCGAGCTGGTTGAGATTGTCCTTCTTATGTCAATAATGCTGGCCCAGAGGTGCACAGTCTGCTGGTGATTCTGGGTAATGCCAGTGTAGCAGTGCATGTATTTGCTCCAGGTCCCTTAGATTTCACTAGTTCAGTGTCTCATACCTGCTGAGACCTCAGACTATACTTAAATGTCTCACCTACCTCCTCTACCCTTTCCCCAGTACCGTTACTGATTACTTCCCTGTGCATGCCCCATATACTTTATTGCTTAGCTCCGTTGCTACCAGACCCTCCACACTTTGAGAAGTACACACAGCCTGGGATGATTCTCCACACCCCTAAGTAGCCCCTTCCCTTGCCACCACTACTGGCCTTGCCAGACCTACCCACCTTTGTGCTGGCATCCTCCTAAAGCCAAATCTGTCCCAGTCCTTGCTTCTTACTTCTTTTTATTGCAAACTGCAAAAGACTTGTGCTGCCGCTTCCAGTCCTACCCCGCAGTTAGACCTGCTGTGTGACCACCAGTCCTCACCTCAGCTCACAGCATACATGCGTCAAACCCCCAGACGCAAGCCACATGAGATTCAGACAGGGGTTATTCTTGTTTTTCTCCTTACTTCTCCTTTCTCTTCATGCCTTACTTTTCCCTCTCTCTTCTCTGGCCCCCCACGCTCTCACATGTTTCTGAAACACCACACAAAGCTCCTGCTTTCTTCATATCACACCACCCCACAGGCAGACTCCTAACCTAGCCACTCAGCTGACTGCAAGTTCCCCCCTTTGCCTAATCACTATAAATACAGGAGAGGTGGCAGGGGGAGCGCTTTGGTTACAGACCAGGTTACAGACTGTGAAGCCATGTAAGATGATGTTGAAAAGTATCAAAAGGGGGAAGAACTCTCAAAAGGCCCAAATTCAGATAACCAAATCCTTACGGTCATTTTTAATGTGGGCACTGAGTGGAACTAGGTCACAAAGGGGGTAGACAGTGAGAAGGAGGACAGGTGCAGGGTAGATATGCCTGATGAAGGGGTTAGGGACACTACAGTGGGTGAACTGATGATGGAGGAAACAGTAAGGACTGAAGAAGGGCCAACACAGCAATCAAGTGAGAGTCAAGAGTCAAGATGCAATTGTTCACCGGTTTGCAGTGTTGCAGGATGGAAGCAACTCACAGGGGAATCAGGATCAATGGGGGGAGTGGGTTACAACAAGAGGGGGGAGTGAGGGCAGAGGTATCCCCAGACAAGTTGGCAAGTGAGGAGCTTGAGATGTGTGCACTGCTACAGAATATTTCATTAGAAATTAAGAGGGACTTTGAGATTTCAGTGGTCAACCAAAAGTAAACTCAGGATACGTATGAGGCTATGAAGAGGAAACTAGAAAACCTGGCAGTGAGAACTGAGACATTAGAGAAAAATGTTTGTGAGCTGAGTAAGGTTGTGGAGTCAAATGCTTCAGAAATTCAGATGATGAAGAGGTGCCGGATAGGATGAATAGAGTAGACAGTAATGCCAGGAGAAACAACTTAAGGATATTAGAAACAGCAGAAAGGGGAAATTCCTCAAGGCCTTTGTGTTTGACCTGTTAAGAAAACATGATGTTGTCAGATGAGGTAGGTTTTGATCTTGCACATGAGATTCAGGGGATACACCTGTGGCCTCTTTAAGTTAAATCAGGGAAGGTGAAAACCGAGGAAGATTCTGGAGAACTTCTTGACATATAGTGTAAAAGAAAGAAATATTTGGGGTAGGCAAAAACAAATACACTCCAGGTGCAAAAGGTGAGATTTAGCATAAGATGGGATATATGTAGGCAGACTCAGGATAGACAGTGAGATTTGAGGAAGAGGAAGGAGGAGTTGAGGGAGATGGGAGCAAGGCCCCAGCTGATGTTTTCCTCAATGTTAAAAGTCATGCATGAGAGCATTCTGTATAATTTCAGGGACCTTGGGGAGGTATACAAGTTTATTCATAAAGTAAAAATGAGGAAGGTAAATTAGCAGGCCCGCTATTAGAGGCTTATGAGAGCGCCCCGCAGGCAGAACTCAAATCTTGACTTTAGGAGTGTCAAGGAAGGGAGAGGGAAGGGTTCCCCAGGTGTGGGGTGGGGAATGGGGTCATGGGTGGGGGCATAAGGGAGTGCATGTGCACCTGGTGATGCAGGAAATGGAGGGAATGTTTGTACTCGTACAGTGAGGCAAGACAGATAGGAAAGGGCAGGAAGGATGTCTCATTAAAGTGGGGCCAACCAAGTACTAACATTAGTGTCAGGGATTGTGAATGGGTTAATAATGCGGAATAAGCAAAACATTATATTTGGCCATCTAAAGAGTATGGAGTGGATATTATGATACTGCAGTAGAGATCTTCTGGAAAAAGAAAGCTTGTAGGTTTTTAAGAAAGAGGTATGGATTAGGGATATAGTTCTATTGGATGTTCATGTATGTTGCACGAAAGGGGTGGCGATCTTGGTCAGGCTACATGAAGGTGTAAAGGTGATTGACAATAAAGTAGATAAGAAAGGAAGGTGGGTGATAACAAGGCTCAGGGTGAGATCAAAGACCTGGTATGTGTCTGGATTTATGACCCAAATATGGATGATCCAGAAGTGCTAAGGAATGTGTTTTTATCTTTGGTAGAGTATGACTCCCCCATAGTTTTAGGCAGGGGTTCTAACATCATGATGGACAGTGGATTAAATAGATCCTTGATGCGCACCCAACAGACTGCACCCAAGTCACTTGCCTTTCTATGCTTTATTTTGGAAGAGCTTTGCTTAGTAGACAAATGGAGAGTGAGGGTGGGAAGAAGTATGAGCTACACATTCCTGAAAAAATGTTGACATTCATCATTGATGGATTATTTTCTGATTGATAGAAGGGAGATGGAGAATGTGAAAAGTGTGGAGGACAAACCAATACCTTTTTCAGACCATGCTGATGTGAATCATATAGGACAATCTCACTTTTAAACAGTGATTACATAGTCTTCACTGTGGTGATGACGAAGAGGTTGGCCCAACCGGTGGGAATATTGCTAGATGGAGATCAGAAAGGTCTTACACATGGAAGCTTTCTTAAGGTACTAACCCATCTGCTGCTGGGAGCAATAGATATGGCAGTCACAGACCCAGCACCATTGGTGGTGATGACTCTTGATGCGGCCAAGGCCTATGATCAGGCTCACTGGGGGTATCTAATGGAAGTACTAAAAATATGGACCTGGGCAATACGTTTTGTAGGGTCATTGAGATAATTTACAGGATAGGTGAATGGTGAGCTAACAAGGCAGGTGAACATAACTTTAGGAACCAGGTGGGGCTGCCCTCGTTCTCCAGTATTGTTTAATTTGTATACAGAGCAATTTGTGCAGAGTTTACGACTGAATACAAATGTTGTGCTGCTTTCCTGGGAAGGTTTCAAGATGAAACCTAATGGCATATACAGGTAATGCAGATGGCACAATGGTGCAGATCAAGGGGGATGTGGACACCTTTGGCTCATTCTCAGTGTATCGGATGAATGAAGTGAAAATTGAGATTATGAACTGGAACTGTATGTAGGAGGGGCCAGAAAAAAGAGAAACAATGAGGTAGCTGGGAATTCAGGTGACAAAGGATTAGGGAAAACTGGTGGAGTTTAACTTGATTAGAATAATGAAGTAAGGTATTGAGCTACTGAAAAAATTGAACAATCTTCCTCAGACATTATACCGTTTTACAGATCTGGTGAAAATGGTGATCATCCCCAAGTTCACAGTCTGGTATGACGGCCTACGACTGTCATTCAAAAAAAGATGTCACAAAAACTAGGTACTGTTCCTCAATAAAGATAAAGACTGCAGGGTGGAAAAGGAGCCTACACCTAAAAGGGAACCCTTATTTGTTATTACAAGGTGCCCTCACACAACCCAATGGAATGTCATGCTTCATCATATGGCCTGCTCCTCATAGGACCAGTGCTGCAGTGTCCTACAGGTCCCTGAAGGGTCACTTTATCAGAGAACTTTTAAACAATGCCGTAAGATTAGTGTTAAGTGAGGGGGTCTTGTGATTCGGGCAAGGTTAAATCTGGTTTAAGGCACCGTGCAAATGCAAAAAATGTGTGATTAAAACCAAATAAGGGAGCCAAATCTTTTTAATGTAATGAATCTCTTGATGGAGTTAAAAAAACACAAAGCTTCAGGGGGCCACCGTTGGGAAGTAATGTACCCACATGGCCACAAACACTTATTTTGTAATACAAGGTCAACATGTTTTGCGCTTATTGGCCCAAAAACAAGGATCCATGTTGGTTCTTCAGGGCCAAACTGACAAAAGAACACCCCCCACCTAAAAAACTCTGGACTTGACAGGTGTGTCCCTCAAGGATATCCCTGTAGCTAACAAGATAGGACATATACTTGAATGTCCCACCTGTGAATGGAAAGAATGAACGACAAAAATAAAGAGGAATAGCAATAAAAAACATGTTGCTATATTTTGTACGTTCAAAATGGAGGCATACATCAAGTGAGCTTCATGATAACAACATGCACATGCTGAAAAAAATGCTGTGTAATCGATCGCCATGTGGTAGATATAGAGACCAGGCAGTGCTTAATTTGGAAATAACAAAGTGCTGGTGCTCAAAGTTCTCCTCTTAAACATGCGGATGCTGCAATAAAATGTACGAACACAGAATACTGAGGTAGCGTAATCCTGAAGGCATCTCGGGCCACTTCAATCCATTAAAGCCACTCCCTGCCCCTTCAGCTCACTTTTGCAGCTTTCTGCTTTCTCCCATTGTGATGCTTTTTTGTTTTTCTCTTCCTCCGTCTTTCCCATATGTGTCTTTTGCTCTCAGCAAATGCTTGGGGCTGAAGAAAAAGCGCCGGCCCTCAAAAATAGGTGCCGGTGCTCAGCACCGGAAACAACAAGCACAAATTAAGCACTGAGACAATATGAACACTACACCTAATACAAATAAGATAGGACTGAATAAACAAAACAAAATTACCACATGCAAGCATCATCAAGTGTCAAGCGCAGATATGTGCAAGCATCATTCTGTGGAAAAAAAATAAGCGTGGTTATTTCACTGCTGTAGCTGTAAGGGAAGTTAAAATGGAGACACCACTGGTAAGGATGGACACTATAGACTCAAAAGTATGACCCAGAAACCAACAATAGTTCTCATGGGCCCGGAGCACACCGACCTACCCTCCTCGTCTCGCCTTAAGAGGTCGGAGTGAGGTGGCAGGCCTCATTTTAAAGGAAGTAACTTTGCATGGAATGTCTGGAAGGTGTGTAACGTGGTGCGTCAGTGCCGCTGATGTCCATGATAAACCAGAATAAATGCCGAAAACCTTAGACTAGTAGAGAGAAAATTAATTAAGGTGGAACAGGCACTGGAACCCTGTTGATCAATGACCGTCTGAGAATGTCAGAGTGGAGACAGTTGATTTATATAGAAATTGTAGCTCTGTATAAAATAAATGGTAAATGTGAGAGGCAGTATTTGAATCCTCCTGATGGAAGTTTATTGCAGGAACTTGTGGTGGCTATCTTAAACTAGTGGGGGGAGCACCACTGATAAACCACAAAATAGGTACAAATACCCCATGCAAATATTGGCATCAGTATAATCTGTGTAACCATGTTGAAGACAGCATGCACCTAAATTACAGGTGATCGCATGAAGAACACAGCATGTAATCTATGGTGGGTGTGCGGAGCATTGCTACAGAGCTGCTAATGGTAATGTTGTGCAAACTCATGAAGGCACTCGTAAGCTGATGACACTAACCTCAGTGATCAGAGTCAAAAAAGCACAGATGAAAATACACATCACTGATCCAAGTAAAGTAGGCACAGATGCTCCATTGATGTATTAGTCTAATGTGATACATAGCTGTATAAGAGCAGGGCATGGAATAAACAACATAGATGAGTAAAAAACATAAACCTATTCCTGACCCAAAGCTGGAACTTCCCAAAATACGGAGATCCTATGTGGAAATAATGAGTCAATAATACACAGAAGTTTTAGACAGGGATTAACGCAGGGCCTAAGTATGCTCTAGTATTGGTGAGAGTTGTGGTAAGGTATAGGGTATTCCTTAAGGTTCTAGTGCAGCGTTATTGAGGCATAAGGGGACACCCAATCATGGAAAATCAAGACACAGTCACTGTGATGATGGCACATTGAGAAGGAGTTCTGCGTAGTACCACAAGGTGCTGGACATTATACTTCACTCATCATTAAGCCTAAATTCTTTGAAGATAGTCGAAAAATCCAACGTTGTTCCATCTTAAAGAGAGTAGTATTACTCCAGCTCTGGTTTGCTTCAATAATTGTCCTTCTAAGATCATCGTGAGAATGCTGAGAAGTAGAGAAATATTTGCACATCTTGGTCTTGTTTCTCCAGCAGCGAATGGTACTGCGGTGCTCCATGATCCTGATTTTAACTGCTTGGGTAGTCATCCCCACATAGTGAAAGCCACAGGGATAAGTGATAACCTAGATGCAGTTCTTTGCTTTACAGTTAGTGTGATGCATCTGTTTCCAAACAAAATTGGAATTGAGTGTAATCCTTTTTTAATGTTGTGTGAGACAGCAAATGCCACAGGAGCCACATAGATAGTATCCCTTGACAGGGGGAAGAGACCTCAAAGTTTTCTGAAGCCCATCTCTGCTGATACAGGGTCTAGGAGATCTCGTAAATTTTAGGTTTGTTTAGAAGCAAAGTGGGCCATGGCATGTCCAGTGAGTCTGTATTCAGAATTGACCAATGTTTGTTGATGATATTCATCAGTTGGTTGAACAATTGCCTCTAGGGGGGACTCCCTGTGATTGTTTTGAGCTTGCGTCTCAGTCTCTCAACTAATATTGATTGGATAGTTTCTGAAGGACAGGTTTTTGCTCAACTCTCTAGCTTAGGTATCATAATCTAATAAAGAGCTGCCCTTTCTGCAGAGGTGGAGAAATTGACCATAGGGTAAATTTTCTCGTAAGGCCATTGGGTGATGACTGTCAAAAAGAAGAAGACTGTTGCAGTCCGTGCTCTTCTTGTATGTCTTGGTCTGAATTGTACCACCTTTAATCCTGATCCAAAGGTCCAAAATGGGTATCTCTCTGTCAGAAGGTGTTAAAGTAAATCTGAGATAAGGATCCACGTTATTAATCCACCCCCTGAATGCCTGACACATAGTGTTATCTCCTTTCCAAAAGAGAAGAATGTCATCAACGTATCTTTGTCATGAGATAATATTGTCACTGTATGGGTTGTCATTCAAAAAGATACATTTTTCTTCCATTGGGGTATATACAGGCAGGCCAGGCTCAGGGTTATGGCACTGGCCATAGATATACCCTGTACTTGATGACATAATTGGGTCTTGTACCTAAAAAAATCTTCTTCAAGGCCAAATTAGCACATTATATAATGAAATCAACAGGTGTGGAGGATGTCCAAGTTCCTATTCCCAGAAAGGTCTCTATAACTTCCAGGGTAGCATCTTCAGGAATGTTAGTATATAATGCTTCCACATCTAGGGTTACCATTAGGTTGATTTCCTGTGCGCTGGTGTTGTTCACGATCAAATTCAAAACATCTCTGGTATTCTTTAAATTGGAAGGGGTCTGGTAGACCAATGGTTAGAGATAGTGGCCACAGAATTTGTTCAGTGGTTCAAGAAGGGATCCAATGCCTGAAACAATGGGACATCCAGGTGGATGGTACTTGCCTTTATGTATTCTGGGCAAAATGTGAAAGTATGGGATGATAGAGCAGGTATTGACTAGGAATTCGGCTTTCTGTTTAGAAATCCATCTTTGGGTTTCGATTGCCGTGGCCATGGATTGAATACGCTTGGTCAAGGATGTTGTTGGATCATCCAATAGAAGACAATGGTACCTTTCATAGGCCAATTGCCATAGACAGTCTTCATCATAGTCAGTGGAGTTCATCACAACAATTGACCCACCTTTATCAGCAGGTTTGATGATAAAGGAGGTATTATTGGTCAAAGTAGTGATTGCTCTGGGTAGTTCAGAAGACAAAGTTGTTGGAAGGTTTGGATGTGTTTAGGCATGTTATGTCTTTTGGTACCACTTTCTCAAATGTGAGAACTTCACTAGGCATGGCAGCACTAGGTGTAAACTTGGATAGTGGGCTTAATCCAGAATCTTCTGGGACAGCGCTCATCTTATTCTGGAAGAAGGCTCGTAGGTGAATTTCCCTCAGAAAGTTTTGGAGTTCGCTGGGTTTGATAATAAAATGCCAGTGTGAGGTGGAACGGATCCTCCTGTGGTGTAGGTACAAATCCTAAGCCTTTCTTCAGGACTCTGCTCTCGACCTCAGACAAGTTAGTGTCAGATAGGTTGACCACTATTTTCTCCCGGTGCTTGGAGCGCAGGGTTGTCCAAAAAACTCTGCTAGCCCCGAGAGCAGAGCAGAGATCACCAGGAGTGTGCAGCAGCCCAGCTGGGCTGCACAGCGCAAGCTCAGACATTCTGTGCTTGCGCTGTGCAGCCCATAAATGGGATGCAGCGTGCACTGGAGCAGAGGAAGGTGGCAGCTACTGAAGAGGAGGACTCCTCAGGAAGACCCAGTTAAATCCTCTACTCTCCTCTCTTCTTGGTCATTGTCAACGACTGATGAGGCAGCTTTCACTGCCAAGGGCCCTGGTCTGAATTCAGCTGCCGTTTGAGGCCTCTTGTGCACTGGCCTATCCCTTGTGCACAGTACATGGGGCAGGCCAGTGTACAACAGGCCTGGAATTCCACAAGTGACAATCACTAATATATTATAGAATAAATACCCCACTCCAATATGGCGACCGTCTTTGAATGCATATAATTGATGAACATCGGGTTGGGATACGCCGTACGTAATCCTTAAACAATTCATAGTCAAGTAATTGGGAGGTTAAAATGAATGGACTGCAACCGGCGCGTTCACTAGAAAGATTTGTGAACACTCATCTTGTTTCCAGGTAAGTTGCTTGGTGGTGGTAGCCAGCCAGTCAGCATAATATAGCATTACATAAATAGCTGCAGTAAACGCATGTTTGCTAAAAGCGAGTCAGGAAATTCCTTATTCTTTTCTCTTAGATTACTACAGCGGACGCGCTGGCTGCAGTGACAGGTATAAACTATCAAACCATTGGTTCTAAGAAGTTTCACCCCTCAATAAGCCACCAATTACTAGAAGTAAAATGAATGTAATGGGACTTTGGTCCCCGAAGACAGGCTCATAATATCTTTGGTACCTATTCCTTTAGCTACAGTCTGGTCTTGCCTTATAGGTAATCTAATATTACAAACATTGACATGGTCGACATTGGTGTGCGGAACGCTGTTCTTCTCCCTCCCCTTGGAAGACCATCTATCCTTTATGAAAATATGTATCTAGAGATTCCTACAGGTAATTATATGTCTAAAACAACATGATGGGATTAGCTGGACACAGATCCCAAAGCCTCATCCTGGTGGAATAAAACTGTAGTGTCACATGGCTTGATATGGATCTGTAAGGTACCACGGGTGACTATCAAGGTCTAAGTGCATGCTGTGGCTTATAGAAATGGGCATGAGGCTGTATCTATCTCTTCTTATATGTTGGTGCACGCTCTCCTAATGGGCCCTACTAACATATGTATTTGCATGTTTCACCCTACCAATTTTAGTTTGTATTGTTTTATGGCTCTTATTCTGTGTGTGTGGTTTGTGCTATTATATATTTTAGATTTTGGAATATGAACTCCTCTATTTCAAGGTTGCTCCTTATGTGTTCTTTGTACCAGGCATCTTCTCCTGATGTGACACATATCAAGGGATTGGCATACCGTTTAATATATATGTCCTGTCTATGTCGTTTGCATCCACATTTGAACACATGGTTTGGAACTGCCCTGATGAAGGTGGCGTCCCAATGAGAGGATTACTGAAACACGCATAGGCTTTGGGTTCCTACTATGTTTTTGTAGTATTGTACTAGAATACTGTGATATCAGATATTAGGCTTCACAGATGTGTGTATGTGTATTTATATATATATTAATATTGTATCACATTATTATATAAATATATTTTTTGATTGTACTCCTGTATATTGATGTATATATAAGTGTTGTGTGAATGTGGTGAGACTGACTCAATGTATTGTCTTTTTTACAATGTATTTGGTATCATATAATAAAATATTGTTGAAATTATTTATGACTCTATGAAATTATATTTGTTTAAGTGAAGGCTAGGATATTGAAGTAGCCCTGAATTGGACATACAGCCATTAAGTAACTGTTGACATACATTATTAGGTCAATTTACTTATGTCTTGATTTTTTGCTGTATATGTTTTATTTATATAGGGGTATTTGAGAGTAGCTCTTAGTCTTACTTGCAGCTTTAGCTTATATTTCCCTGGTTTAGCTTCTACATTCGCATCAGGGACCCTCTTCTGTCTTGGTCTGAAATTCCACGGAGTCAGACTCTGTGAACTCTGCCAACGCCTAGGCAGGAGCAATGCTGCAGGCCCACTAATACCATTTAATTTACTGGCCCTGGACACACATAGTGCACTTTACTCAAGACCTGTAAGTAAACTAAATATGCCCATTGGGTATATGCCAATGAAACCATGGTTTAGAGAGAGAGGGCATGCACTTCGGCACTGGTTAGAAGTGGTAAAGTGCACAGAGTCTTAAAGGCAACAAAAATGAATTAAAAAAGAATAGGAGGAAGAAGAGAACAAGTTTGGGGGTATACCAGCAGAGAGGGCCATTTCTAACACACATACAGCACACCCTATAACATGATGGACATCAATGAACTCATGACTTTCAACAAGAAAATTGTTCTAAGGAGGTTGTATTCACATTATCGATAAAGAGGCTTGTATTGTCTGAATTAAAAACATTATCTCACATATGATCATTCAACAGTGATTATGTGGAGTGGATTTTTCACTAACAATTCGATTTGGGTGGGGTTTTTGGGCATAAAAAAATTATTTTCTCTGAAAATCACCTCATGAGTGAACCTGAGAGTGAATCTTGATTATAGATGTTAGCAGTTGATCATGGAGGAAGAGTGACCATAATTAAGAGTCATGGGCCAGATGTAGCAAAGTGTTTGCGCCTCGCAAACGGCGAAAATCGCCGTTTGCGAGGCGCAAAAGCCACTTTGCTATTCAGAAATGCATTTTGCGAGTCGGCTCCGACTCGCAAAATGCATTTCCGACTTGCAAATAGGAAGGGGTGTTCCCTTCCTATTTGCGACTCGCAGTGGGATGCAATTCCATTTGCGACCGCGTACGCGGTCGCAAATGGACTCGCAGTTACCATCCACTTCAAGTGGATGGTAACCCACTCGCAAATTGGAAGGGGTCCCCATGGGACCCCTTCCACTTTGTGAATGGACCCAAAAATATTTTTTCAGGGCAGGGAGTGGTCCAAGGGACCACTCCCTGCCCTGAAAAAATACCGAAACTAAAGGTTTCGTTTTTTTTTTTTAAGTGCAGCTCGTTTTCCTTTAAGGAAAACGGGCTACACTTAAAAAAAAAAAACTGCTTTATTTAAAGCAGTCACGAACACGGAGGTCTGCTGACTACAGCAGGCCTCCATGTTTGCGAGTGCCTATACTCGCAATGGGGCCGCAATTTGCGACCCACCTCATGAATATTGATGAGGTGGGTCATTGCGACCCCATTGCGAGTCGCAGTCGGTGTCTGAGACACCGTACTGCATAGCAAATTGCGACTTGCAATTTGCGAGTCGGATGGACTCGCAAATTGCAAGTCGCAATTTTGCATTTTGCTACATCTGGCCCCAAGTCTTTTGAATGACTCACATTTAAATGCCTATTTTACATCTTTACCATGTAATGACCAGGTTCTGTTGCAATAATCCAAAACATTCATTCAACCCAATACAGTTTAAATGCAGCTAAAATTCCACTATTTCATTGCAGATCAGACTCACTGCAAATAGGAGTGAGTGGAGCAGATGGAGAATAAGGTCACATGCATAGTGCTTAATTTGAGACGCTGGTTTCCGGTGCTCAGCACTGGCATTTAATTATCATCCCCAGCACCTATGAATGACTGCCACATGGCAGCGCTGTTTATCTTGTTTACAGAATAGATCAACACTTATTTATTAATTCAATGTAATTACACATGCTGCCCAGGTCATTCTTACAGCTTTGGGGGCCTCGACTAATCTGAATTATCAGACTTGTTAGACTGTGATGGTTGGTAGTTGTATTTGTACTGTTATTGGCAGCGCTGGCAGGTGCAATGGGTGGTGCGAGCTGAACTGGCCTCCTGACAAGGGTCCTGGCACTTTCTTTTTTCACAATTTAAGCACTGCAAATACAGAAGGGGCAGGCAGGTGTGGAGGGTAGTTACACAAGCACCGTTCAGAGGCAAATAAATTCAGAAAATTGTGTCTTTGCTGCAAATGATAAATGGGTGACTGAACTATATGCCCATGTGAACTGATTTGCTCAAAATCCAGATCTTCTAGATTTGAGGGAAATTTCGGATTTGTGGCGATTCACTATTTTTCATTGTTTGTATAGACTGGTTACCAGATAGTGCGATGGCTCTGGAAATTAAAGCATTGTTTCCTTACCTCAAGGAATTACTAGAGCAATATCAGTTTCAGGAGGCTTAAAAAAGCCGAGATCTAATTGATGTAAATAGGCATGTATGTGACTTGAATGACGCATACCTATCTATAAAAAGGCAAAGGGCTGCACAATACCCAGGGTGAAAAAAGAGAATAGTTAATAGGCAAAACATAATAAAGGTACAGAAGAGAAGCAGGGAAGAAATTGGGGTAGTTAGTGTAAGACATTAGGTTTACAATATGGTTAGAGCAGCATCGAGCTCTTGGAAAGACGTTCAAGTGTTTAACAAGAGATTTACCAGGGCATATAATATATTGTGGCCCCCTTCTTGTACATATTCCTATATTTATAGGGTAACACGAGACTTCAAAGCACGTTTCCTACTATGGTATCTGGTGTTACAGAGGATTTCCACCATCATACACTTACTGTGTTTCATTGTATTGACTTTTAAATTTGTTGTCAAGATTGTAAGTAATTTTTTTAGATACAGAATACTACGAAGATCCTATCAGGGCCAGCTTAGAGTGACCAAAAAGAAATGTTCCTATTAAATGTAGTGTGATATCGTTCCCATAGTAAGAGTCCCTAAATACGTCGTCAGTCAGTCTGTGTAAGTTATAAAGTGCAGCTGTAAACCTTACTAAATGCACGGCAGCTCTGGCTCGTGTAACAGATATTCAGAGGAAGCTGCATCACTTCCCAAGGAAAAGCGGATCACATTTAAGCACTGGATTTCCATACGAACTCTGAGTCGCTTCAGAGTCGAGATATAAAGACCACCCACAAGTTCAAGGACAAAGAATATCTCCGCTGCCTCTGATATATCAGGTGGAGCCAAAGTTAGCTCCTAGTTGTTGGTCACAGACCATCAGCAGACGGCGCCTAGCTTGTAAATTCCTTTTAACTAAAGTCCATTTACCTGGGCTTGCCAGGCACCAGATGCCTCTGTCTAGGCCTTTTTTCTAAAATGAGGTTTGTTTTAACAGTCTGCATTTCATAACTATTCAACCTCCCTGAGTTTTGCAACTTTAAAGCAAGCACAAGAGCACAACCTTAAAACATGTGTTGGGGTGCTTAAGAGATATCTGCTAGGTCGGCAGACATTTGTAAATTCAGAGTACGGTTACTCCATTAGGATTTTACCCGCCATAAGGGAGTAAATAACGTATTCCGAAGTCTAAATCTGCCCCCTAGTGCCACAGAAAGACCGATTATAAAGCACATTCAATTTCATTATTACATAAGTATGTTGACATTTTATCAGTGCCACTATAATATTACCATGACATTTTAACACACCTTGATACAAAACAGATCACAATGATATAGGCAACGAATAGTCCTCCTGGAGGTTTGATGCAGGACTACAGAAATTCCCCTGATACACTTGCAAGGGCATAGGATAGTTATATGAGAAGATACATTCACGAAGTTGTTAAAATACGTTTATTTTCTCTGTACAACCTGATAACTTTTTCATGCATTTTGATTCGGGTACTCCCTTTTTCAGCTATTTGGATTGATGTCAAGCAGACTGAAGTAATGTCTAGGAATCACCATTACAAAATAGAAATAACTAAACTGTATAAGTATTTGAGTATTATTATTATGCACACACTTGATGATGTGTGTTTCCAAATTTAAGAAACACTTATTAAGCCTGGAAACGGTGAAGTTCAACCACATTGAGGCCAACAACTGGTAACCTCTCTTTAACCAACATTAAAGGGAGCCTGGGTAGTTTCAAAAGAGTAAACTCTACTTTGGGACCATACCACATGAACCCTCATCTCCTTCCAGAGTCTATCTCACCCCCGACTTCTTCAGAAACAGCTTTAAACTTTCATCCACCCTCAGCCTCAACACTCCATGATAACATCAAAGACACTCTTCAGATTCTGGCGGACCTTCGAATGGGCCCTGAGTGAAAGATCATACAGCATTTACACAGGCAGGCCCAAACCCAAATGGAAACACCAAAAACATACAAATTAAGAATCAGATCTTTTCTGTTAGAATGGGTAACTAAAAAGTGTGGCATAGACCAGTTTTAGCCTAGTTCTACACTTGCCAATTAGCTCAAGGTGACATATAACCTTGCTGTATGCAGGTAGATGCTACAATATATTTGTGCATTATTCTGAATTCCAGGTTCTACAGCAATTTGCCACTGACCCATGACTTTTCCTCACACAATTTACTGGCAATTGAGGAACATTGGAAACATGCAGATTATCCATTCAGTACATATATCATTCAAACCTGTACAACCTAAAACGAGAATGAAAACCTATCTCTTGGAAAAAAATAGTACTGTACCAAAATTTCTACATGCCAAATTTACTTCCCAATAACTTAGAGCATTTTGGAATGGGAGTGAAAACGGATCAATTCAGCCTTAGATAAACCTCAAATGATTTCGAATACATTTTTCCGAAATAATGAAACCTTTACTAACAGTAGCTCAGGAGTCCGCAATGGAATACCATGTACACTAAACTTCTTCTGAAGATGTTACACACGATCTCCTCAAGTTTGTGTACTCGATGTATTTTTTAAAAAGTCAAGACTAAAGGCATCACTATTATGCTTGTAGACTTGGATGAAACAAAACATTTGAATAGTCAAACGTTCTTCCCATTTCCACCAATGTGGGGCAAATATGCCCATTCCTATAATCTGGTCACAAATAAACGTTATCGATCTGCTTTAAGAGAGAGATGATGGGTAAGTGGAGTTGTTTTGAAAGAGTGGAAGAATTACATGTACTAATTTTAACAAGACTGTGCCCCTAAAACCAGTGATGTACCTTTCGGTTTAGTCATTAAATTAGTTTTAAATAAAAACAGAGCAGCAAAGAGCGTAGCAGATACAAAATTCTCTCTTCTGTATAATGTACGAGCTTTCTTCCAGAGGGAATAGCTCCTTTTTTTATTAACCTGTTTGTCATAAGGAAATTCAATACAAATGGTCATTCTAAAGTGGCAAAATGATTTTGCCCCTGGTATCATTCCTGTTTTCACCATTACTGAATTTCCGTTTTGCACACTCTTCAATACATTCCAGATTGCAAAATTCCATGTTTCAGAGCCTGCACTTTTGATTTTTTTCACTGTTTTCTAATGATATTCTTGCCAAGTTTTACATGCCGTAAACCGGTTTTGGTGATTACTGAGTTTCATGCAAATCTGTAGTGCAGTGTTTCAACACGTACTGCCAAAGACCTAGAGAGCTAAGTCAACGTTCACCTATAACCATTTGTGAAGGACAACAACTGTTGGGCGAGTTCTAGTCTGGGTTCAGAGGATGTCAAAGTAGAGAGAAAGCCACCATGCCAATAACAGATGATGTTCTCCATATTATGGATATCAAAGCCTCATGCCTGCTCATCCTACTAGACCTTTGGCAACATTTTATACCGTGAATCATGAAATCCCTGTTTACCACCTAAAAGCCTGTATAAGATTAGCAGGAAGAGTCTGGGAGTGGTTCATTCATACATACAAAACAACTCGCAAAAGAACAAAGAGGAATATTCACTGTTGAACCTGGTAGCTGTCATCCAAGGTGTCTCTCAAGACTCCTACATTGCTTATCCTCTACCTTGGACTATTGGGTGATCTCATAAAGAACTCTAAAATGCCTTATCACCTACCAACTCTTCTCGAATGTCCCATGTCCCATGACCACTGACATCTCGTGACTGCTTCAACTCTGGGCAAAATACAGTCCTGAACCATGATTCACTATTTCAAGTTAAACCTCTCAGTGACAGAGGGCCTGATTTGGTTAATCCGTCCTGCTACTAGGCAGTCTGCCTGCTTTAGTTAGATGCTGGCGGTTCTACGGATGATAATCCTTTTATATACCCCCATCTCCACCAAAACTTTCCACCTGCATCAATGGCATCATAGGTAAAAGTCGCTGTTGGAGGGAGTACAGCCAATATTTCCGCCGGACCAATCAAAATGTGCCTTCCCGACAACTGAACTGTAGTGGTAAACCTCCCCACCTGAGTTGGCGGTTTCGAGGGAATATAAGGTAGAAACTTGCCTTTTCTTCTTTTTTCCACTTCCTTTTCTGTCATGATCTGATCGTCCAAGTCTTTCTTTCGCTGCTGCTACTTGACCACAAAGTAAATCAACCCTTTAATCACTGGAATCGAAGGTAAGTGTCTTTTTTACTTGTTTCTTTTTGGTTTGTCTGTTTATATTAGTTCTGGACTCGTTGAATTTGCACATTTCACTTACCAGCAATTTATGACAAATGTGTAATGCATATGTGTGTAATGTTGTTGTTTAAGAAAGTTAAAGAAACACACCTGTATTAAAATAATTCCTTCATTGTCCAATTTTGTGCAAACTTCACTCATGATAATAAACTCTTACACAAAAGATGACTGTAAACAAAATTCATAATGTGTTCATGCAGGTGTGTTTCCTCATATTTCGTAAACTAACAAATTATAAATATATGCATCACATATTTTTGAATAATTTAGTATAATTTAGTAATTGACCTAGTCAAGGTAAAAGGTTTGTTTAAAAAAATATAAGTAAAATCAATGTCAGTCCAAACCTGAAATAATTTTTTAATTTGTATAAATGTATCATTTCTCCCTGTCTAGTGCATTTTCCGTACTTGATTAAATTTAAATTAGCTTATTTTGTGTAGGGTGTAGTGTGCATGTGTTTATTTATTCATTTATCTAAATTAAATAAACACATCTGTACTAAAACGTTTAAAAAAACAGTGTTTTGTGTGTGAAAGTGTCCATCATCATGATGAAAGGTTGCACCAAAAATATTATGTCCATCACATTCCTTTTTTTTACCAGTGTATGGACTTTACAAATATTACATTTTAAAAAACGGCTGTATTTCCTGACATAATTGTAAATAAAAATATGTGAATCACATTTACAACATAAACATTTTTATGAATCAATGAATTGTAAATGAAAAATAGTGTTCAGTCTAACTTTGTCAAATTAAGTTATTTTTAATAATAAATGAGATACGTTTCTCATCAATACATTTTGATAAATGAAAAAAAGAAATGTCCAACAAAAGGCTTCAAACAAGATCATAGGATGTGATGTGTTGCCCCAAACCTGCTTTTCATACTCACTACCAAAGGGCAACCTCCTCAGGAAGGGGCATGCAGTGGGCACAGAACAGGCACCTCAAAAAGTCCTTCTTGGGAGGGGTGAGTTTGAATTTGACAGGGGTTAAGGAGGGGTAGGATGTAAATTTGGGAGGAGGGGAACTGGGATTTGGAGATAGAGGGAGCTGGAGTGGGTGAGGTGTGTGTGTCTGTAGGTTTTGGTGTGGGTCTGGTGTACGTTTGAATATGTGTTTTTTGCAGGTGTCTTGTATGGGTATGGGAGGGTAAGCGTTTGATTCTGGGTGTTGTTGTTTTGCATGTAGGTGTGGTTTTGTGTGAGTGTGTTGTTTTAGATGAGTGTCCCCCTAAGGTGATTGTTGTGGTTGTGATGCATGTGGGCGTGGTAGTGGTTGTAGGTCTGTTGGTGGTTGTGGTGTTTGTGGGTGTGGTGATGGTTATGGTTGTTTCGTTAGTTGTGGTGGCTGTGGTTGTAGTGTTAATGTGTGTGTATGTTGCTTGTGTTTCTTTGAGTGTTTCCGTGTACGTGTGTGTGAATGTGCTGCTTGTGTCTGTTGGAGCGGATGCCTGCATGGAAATGAGTGTGCTTGCGGTCAGTGAGGAGGCTACTTTTACAAGTGATCTCTGCATGCTAGACATCGAACTGTGAATGGCATCCATAAATGCAGCCATTTATTGCATTTGGCAACTAAGATCCTGAATGCCAATCACAATCGATGTCTGGCCTGCAGAGATGCTGCATAAGAGGTCAATAGCCTCCTCATTCAGAGCATCTTTGGGGACAGGGGCCCGGGGTGAGGTGCCTCTGGTAAAGGAGACCCCAGTCCTCTGAGGGGGGCTGGTTTGGCTAACTTGGGGGGAGAGCAGGAGGGAGGAGGGAGATGGGTCTCGGTGGTGGACAAGGATGAAGGTGGTACAGTTCCGGTAGGGGCAACCACCACTAGGGACTGGTCAATTGTGGAGGTCTCTTACATTGATGAGGAGATAGTGGCCTTTGTTCCAGTCCTTTCAGCCTTCATGCCACTGTGTCAATAGATCTCCAAGCTTTCACATCTGTAAAACCATGGTCAGCTTCTTCCCCATCGGTCAATGTCCCCTTTGCCTACTGTTGAAGATGCTGTAAAGACATATACAATAGTTTTATTGTATCTCTGTAAATATAACTGTTCATGACATGTCATGAAAACATTTTAAAAAAATTCAATTTTCATCTGCTTCAAACCTATGAAAATTATGTTTATGTAAATCTTTAGCTCCTGCATGTAGGAAACATGTTCAAAACCATTTGATCACAGTTATGCTATTTCCTTTTATTGCTCCCAATTAAATTCTGATCATATACCTCATCTATTTCCTATTATTCTCAGTAACTGTTTCACACTTCTGAATGTTTCAGATTTGCTGTGTACAGTAGATTAGTGAACTTATGTTACCAAAGTTTTAGACCAAACAAAAACAAAAACATTGTACATTGTCTTTACTAGGTAAAAAAAGGCTGATCAGATGTTTCAATTAGAAAACTAAAGTTTTCAATCAAAGTGTGTCAATATTTATAGTAAAGATGTACCAATATTTTATTGAAATGCTGCTTTACTTTACAGGCCATTTCACAATGGTAATAATTGGTCAATCGTGTAGTGAAGTTGTTTTTAATTTATCACGCCCTATATATTGACTTATACTGTTGAAGAAATCTTAAAAATATGTTTAACCATTTTTCCATTTACTTTTACAGCATAATTAACTACAAAGAGCTTGATACATTTGGAACACACAATACTACGGATAGTATTATTTAAAAGATGTTCTCTGAAATGTCTTCATTTTATGATATTTTTCAAACAAACGTGAAAAATGTAACCAATAAAAATCTGCTGTTCAGGTTCGTCAATTAATGGTACAACATTACAGTAAAATTCACATACATTGAGTCATATGAATTTAAAATACAAAAGAACACTTAAACTGAAATGTGACATATGTGAAATGTTTACTTTGATGCACTTTCAACATTTTATAATGAGTAAATTCTTTGGGCCTAATTTGGATTTTTGCAGAGGGTATACTCCATCACATACATGATAGAATTTCCCTCCCTCAAAGTCGAAGGGTATTGTGAAATATTAACCTTGAGATAGCAAGGAAAAAATGAATGTTTTCTATGTGAAAGAATACCCCATCTGCAAATGTCCCTTTAAGGTATTGAATTTCCTCACTAAAAATATTTCTACTGGATATAACAAAGGACATTTAATACATTTGTTTAGCTTATGTGTTACCCTGTCACAAATGTGGTTACATTCCTGTCAGTTATTTTGAACAAATTATGCTTTTAAAATACATATTCTAAAAACACACTGGCTCAAATGCACAATTGTGAATGAGTAAGACGTCATGAAAAATGGTCACATTTCACATTAAACTGATATTTTTCATCTTTAAAACCATATTTGTAATATGTTAATAATCGATTTATAAACTGTTTTTTTAAATGTTTTTGGCTCACTTGTTTTAAACTGATTGTTCAAAATACTGAATCTCAATCGTAAGTTTTGAAACATTCACTGTATCATAGGTGCATTTGATTCTATGTCATTTGTAATCGGGTGAACGTAACAACCTTCACAATTTTGAAGGAATATCACACCTGACACAAAATATGTTACTTCCCTGTTTGGTGCAACTGTCCCTTATTAAAAGTCACAAAAGAATGTTACATTTATTTTAAGAAAGAATGTGCCTGCTCAAGTAAGTCCCTTGCACCTGAAAAAATTATGGTATCCTTTTTCAACAAATCAGTGCAAAAAAATACCTCATGATACACCTTCTGCAAAACGTACACCTTCAAGAACACTTCTTGTGCTTTGGTCATTTGTCACCCTCACTGGTGAAGCCAAATAGTGTTGCTGTGATAATAAATAGTTATTTGAAAAGAAAATGACAAAAGTTAACTTACCCCCTTCATAATGCTTTCTGGGCTTCAACTGTCCACCAAGGTGTGGATAGGCCACTGCAAGTATGCAGGCCATTAGGGAGGCCAAGGTGTGGCACACACACTTCGCAAGTTGAGAGGACTGGCCGAGCTGGACTTCTACTGACATCTTGGTGCAGTGTCGTAGGTCCTCCCATCACTTGCGGCAGTAGATGGCAGGGTCCACACCTTCTTCGCAATGGCCTTTCAGATGCCCTTCTTTTGATGGGTGTTGACCTGTATAGATACATGAAAGGAACAAAACAAAGTTTTTTGTGACTATAAGTTTGTTGGTATTGATGTAACACAATTTTGACAAATTAATCACAAGCACTTTTAGAAAGTTACAAGAGCATTTTTTAAAACAAAATGCTGTTGTAACCTATTGCGTACTCTTTTCACTGTGATTATTTTACTAATCCAGTCCAGTGGCATCATCTAGGCTGAGTTATTTGTGGGATAATACTAAGAGCAAAAAGCATTTTATATGGCATGTAAAGAAATATAGATATATATGTTCATGTTTATCAAATAAATGATATGTTCTTTAAATTGACACAATGTGGATTTTGTAGATTTCACATGAATTATGTAGAATTGCACACTCAAAAAAAGGTGTCAAATGCACAACACAAACTAATTTTGTGGTGTTGTCTAATTAATGTGTTTAAAAATACACACCATATTTTTGTTCAATGTTATTCAATTCAATACATACACTTCAGTCAGGAACTAAATGGACATTCTAGCCTGTGTTAAAAAAAAGTTAGTCAGAATCACATTTGCATTTGAAAGATGTACCTGTTCCTCTAGTGAGCCATCCAGCAACTCCAGTTCCTCTGGCAAAAAGTTGGTGGCCCTGTATCCTGCTTTACCTGACATTGTGGCACCCAGAGTTTGGGAAGAGCAGAAAATGTTGAGGAGGTGTTCTTGGTTGCAGTATTAGGAGGTACATGAGTTTTTTTTGCAATGACGTGTGCATCTGTACGATATACGCGATCAATGATAGAGACAGTCAAATTCATTGGCTTTCGTACTTTGCTTTCACTCACATTAGCCTATGGCTGTGTCTGTTGTAGAGTTTCCCACCCACTACCCAGTCAACTTCCGCTGACTTCCATCTACCTCCAAAGGTCCTGGCCGCCAGGACAGACGCCCACCATTTTAGATAGTCAAAGAGTGTGTTTGTCAATGTTAAGAATGTCACCACCACTCAAATTGGTGGACAGTTTGTTTACATGTAGAAAATGCTAATGTTGTTATTATGTAGTGTGTTGTGTATGGTTAAATGTGATATATGTGCAGTTTTGTTTATACTTCCGTTGACTGTTTTCTTTGGAAAAAAAAGAAATAAGGTATAAATAACATTTAAGATGTATTCTTTACACATTTCTATCAAACATTTATAGACATGACAAAAAAGTTTTTTCATAAGAATCTCTAATGAATGTTGTGTTAAATTATGTTGAGAAACCAAACATAATTTTGTAATAAACATTAAATTTGATTTTATGTTTCCAAAAACACGTTTGACAACTTTTAAAAATATTTTTCTATTTATGAATGCAGACCTATGAACCAAGGAGAATAAAAAAAACAACAGCCTGAATTTTTCGGACCATTTCCAGACTTTGCAACCATGAAATAACAAGATATTATCAAAAAAATTCAGAATAAATAGACAGACTGTTATTGGTTTATGTCATCGACTGGAGCCAGATGTTCTGCCTCACAATAGGAATCCCACATTAATAACATCAGTAGTCAAAATTATGGCAGTACTTAATTTTGTGGCTACATGATCACCCCAATGTACTATTGAGGTATCTGGTGGAATGTCACAACCAACATTCAGTGGTGTGCTACAAGAAGATCTTTCTTCAATGATGAGACACATTGAGGAGAAACGAGGAGAAATATCTTTATTATTTCTCATTACCTTCTCTTTGCATGTGTGCTGCATTCTGCAGTACCTATGGAAAGAGAATTATGCCTCTATGGATTAATTGTTTTTGAGAAGGAAATTGTTTCTTCCTGCTCTAAAACAATCCAGCCATATTGCAGGTACCTTTGCACTATGCTACAAAGGTGCCTGCATTGGCACTAAGCAGCACACCATGCACCAGTGCAAGGAGAGAGCAGAAATGCTCTGTATCTTTGTAAATATGGAGCATTTTTGCTGCCTCCCTTTCATGAAATGCAGCACCGCACGTTCCCTCACTGCACTGTGTTGTGTGAAATTATAGTAAATGAACCCTCAAATCCTTAAATTCCACTTTAGACAGCAGTGAGATTTTCTTATGACATCAATAGGGAAGCAAGAAATACACATTTCCAACCTAACCTCAAAACCCTCCTACCTGTTCAAGACCTAAAAGAAGTAATTCAACCAACAGTTCTGTAAAACACTGTATCAACATGAATTCCAGGTTTTCTGGTATCCCACATACTCATTTAGCACTGGTGAACGCCCTCAGTACATGCTAAGGTTCATCTGGTGCCAGGACCTGATCAGTTTCATTGCATCACCCCAATTTTAACTTCCTTAAATTAGGTGTCCATTGAAGTGAGAACCTATTTTCAAAGTTGTCTGCGTAGTTCACAAATTCATCCACACTGATGATCCACCCGATCTAACAAAAAAACTGAAGCTATGTGATGGCTACCTTTGAACTCTGATTAGTGACTCCCTTCTGCCTACTGTTTGAAATCCCAGCCTCAGAGAAAAAAAAAATTGAATCAATTTTTTTCAGGATATGGTCCCAGAATTCGGAATTTGATTCACCCTGTTCTTCAGAATCTCATTTTGTGTACCAATCTTCAGAAACCAACTTAACCAATTCCTCTCTAATACTGCCACTTGTGTGGTCTGCCCCGGGAAACCTTAGTCCATGTGGTGTGCATTTGCCAAAACTTGCAGGCCTAAAGAGTGTTCTGGTTACTACTGATGATCCGCAAGTAAGGAATCCTGTGATGCCCTATGGCAATACAAATCTGTATGAAAGGTGATTCATGTCAAGGTCCAGATTTTTTTAAATTCTGAACTGTGGAACATCTGTTTTACACGCCATCTAGATTTCAGAAGATTACTCTAGTGTTCCACTGGCAATTTTTAAAGTCCTACTGTTAATTTTATTGAATTTATTGTTAGTAAGAATTTGAATTTTTAGGAGCAATCGACATTCTCTATAAGGCCCATTTAGATAGATTGCTTTTGTAATATGGTAATTTCATATCACTTTTATCAGTTGGTGCATAATCTTCCATGCATGTTTTTAATATATTTATTTTGTTTAAGAGATAACTTTATGTTGAGCTCCTTAGTGTTAGTTACTATGGCCCTAATTATTACATTGGCAGAAAAAAACAAATACTGCCACAGTGACTGCTCAAACATACCAACTCGGAGGTGAACATCCGTCCGCCAGATTATGACACACACACACAAAACCGTCTGAAAACAGCCACAACCACAAATCCGCCAGACCCACTGAACGTCATAAACTGTTGGTACCAGCACCCATATTGTTACGTCACCAACACAACTCCCTCCAAATAATAAGCGACCAATCACCTCAGCGGACATTCAACGGCGGTAAACCATTGGCGGTGCACACCGCCATGGAGGAAATGGCCACTCAAAAGAAAAACAAGACAACAGTGGCCTGAACCATAAGCTCACACATGACACAAATACACACACCCCACACACCCACCAACAGCACTATAAAACACACCCCACATCACCCACAATCCTTTGCAAACACAACAAGACCTCAACACGTTGCCACGCCAATCCCAGAGAGCACTGCACATACATATCACAACTTCCCATTCATCCGTCAGACACCACACACCCCACTACTTCACACATCACCCTTTGCACAACACATTCCACACAACACCCATGTCCCCACAAAGGCATCCCCGGTCATAGATGAGGAGTTGCAGGTCATGGTTGAGGAAATAGCCAGGGTAGAGGCACAGCTGTTTGGAGCACAGGTACAGCAGATCTCCATTGGCAGGAAGATGGAGCTATGGCATAGAATCGTGGACAAGGTGAACGCTGTGGGACAATATCCACACACAAGGGACGACATAAGGAAGAGGAGGAATGACCTACATGGAAAGGTGCATTCCATTGCAGCAGGCACCAGCTTCAGGAGGACTGGCGGTGGACCCCCACCTCCTCCCCCACAGCTGACAGCATGAGAGGAGCAAGTGCTGGCAATACTGCATCCTGAGGGACTCACTGGAGTAGCTGGAGGATTGGACACTAGTGAGTTCAACATTTATTACCTATCACCCCCTATACCTGCGGTATACGACCCCTCACCCTGACTCCCATCACCCCACTCCATCCCACACTGTGCACCACCTCATTTACCAAACCTAAATACCAAGCCCTGCATGCCATACCCACTGCATACACATCACTTCCAGCTCTGCATGCACACCCACCACCAATGTATGCACAGCATGGAGAACTAACAATCTCACAATCCATCACATACACAACAAAAGTTGGGAGGACAACTGCAACAACATTGGGAAAGCTAGTAATGTGGAATATGTCACTGATATGTAGCATAATATATCACTTAAATTCCAACAGGTGTCCCTGCCATTGTCAGCAGCGGGGAGGTGCCATGGCTACTCAGCCCCCCACCAGAAGATGCCCCCAGTGATGACAGCAACTCAGGAGCTCTGGATCTGGATGTACTCCTTAGCCCATCTGGGACCACTGGTCAGTCGGCTAACCCATCCCACAGTCAGTCCACCACACCTCTGAATCTAACACCACATCAGCCAGCCAACACTCCCATACCTTTGTCCCCAGGACACGTCAATGATTAGTGTGCCCCCCTGTACAGTGACCTGAGTCCACACCACACAGGCAAGACAATGAGGGTCCTGGTGTCAGTGGGAGTGGGCACACCATTCAGGGGACACAGGCACAAGGGGCCAGGAACACTTGGAGGACAGCTGTGCGCCAGGGGGAGGCAGGCCTCAGAAACCGACTGCCCAGGAGGCACTTACAAATGTCCTGGGGGCATACCAACAATCCCAGGACAGGATGGGTTAGGTGATCACTATCATGCAGAAGGACCAGCAGCTGCAGGGGGTAAACCACCAGGAGGTCATGGAGCAGCTGCAGGCCTAAAAGCCAACATGGCCTCCATTGCAGCTCCCTGGTGGTGGTGGACCCCTCTGGGACCACCCTAGTTACAGGATCTACTGCCACCCCGTACCAGCACCGCCCTCCCAGTAGCCCCCCCACCGAGTTGCCCATGCCCGCTCACCCAGGAGGGTGGGCGTCTCCTTTGCCCAAGGCAACTCGGGCTCTGCCCCAGTCATCCCTGTTGCCCTCAGTGAGGAGTCTATTCACCTCCTGAAATCCATCTCTGTAGGGCAGTCAACCATAGTGAATGCCATCCAGGGGCTGTCATCTCAGCTTCAGCAATGCAATGCCTTCCTGGAGGGCAATCCCGGTGGCTTGGCAGCCCTACAGAGATCGTTTCAGGCTCTGCCCTCCTCTCTGATGGCAGGTAGTGTCCCTGTTTCTTCCATCCCACCTCCAACTACCACTTCACAGTCCCAGTCTCCTCTTCCCAAACCAATCCCACGCACACATTCTGACAAGCATGCACCCAAAACAACAGACAAGTCATGCACAGACAAACACAGGCAGCACACTTCAGTCCACAGCACTCACACAGCCAACACACAGATGCACACACAACATCATCCACTGCCTTCACTGTCTCCCCCTCCTCCTCCTCCCTCACCGTCACATCAGCACTCACACCTGCATGCACAGCATCAACAGTCCCAGATCCTGCCACCTGCACATCCTTGCCCACAGTCACCACAACAGCAGACTTGCAGATAGGCACCCCTCACACCAAATGCACAGTCACCACCACCACCACCTCATGCAGCACACCCACCTCATTTGCAGACATCACAACAACCTCCATCCACATGTCCTGTTTGACCTTACCCACCCTGTCTGCCCCCACAAAGACACACAGGCGCTCACACTCAGACCCCCAACAGCCACCCACCTCACACGCACACACACTTTCCATGCACTTGCACCCAAGTCCAGCACACCTCCTCCTCCAATCACTCCCTCTACCTCCACTCCCATTCCTCCTCCCTCAACCCGCCCCACTGGTCCTAAGAAGTTTTTCCTTTCCCACCTTGACCTCTTCCCTCCCTCCCTCCTTCCCGTAAAAGAAAGGTCCCCCCCAGAACCTCCAGTACCAAATCTAGCCTTGTTTCACCCCCTAAGACTTCAGCTGCCACTAAGGGGCACATGAGTGGAACTCTGGCCCCCTCGCCCCAAGCCCACTCCTCCGCCCCCAAAGCGGAAGTGTAAAGAGCCGCCCCCCCAAACCCAAAACCAAGGCCCCCCCTCCCAAAAAGAAGCCTCCCCCACCACCTCCCTGACTCCTGAGGTGCCTGCCTAATTCCAACATGATGCCCCTGTAAAGTGGCGTTCCGATGTTGTCAGAAGTCAAGTTGGGGCTTCGAATTTGCCCTGTGGGCATCACTCACTTCGAACTGGCCAATGGCCCTGCATGTAAATATGCAATTCAGTATTTGTTTGGATTTGAGCTCTTCATCCTACTGGATTACAGTGGTTTGAACAGAGGTGTGTGCTGGCTTTCTTTGTTCCTGGGTCCTGTTACTGTTGATTTACTCTGCAGATGGTCCTGGGTGTGTGGTGTGTGTGTATGGTGTGTGTTGTGTGTGTGTGTCACTTTCCCCTCCTTCCCTTGTATGCCAGGTGGCTGTACTCATTGTTGTCATCTTCATTGACGTTGGTGCTCCAGGATGGCCATGGTGTGGGACATCATTGGGAAATCTTCCAGTTCTGGTTCCATGGCAGCCGCTGACTCCTCTGAGTTCCTGGAGGTGAGTGTTTCCTTTTATATGATGTGTTTCAACCAGGCTTTTGTTGGGATTGCTAACGCCATGGAAATCCTGGTGGTGTGCTACATCATAATATGGTGGGTGGAACCTTGTCTTCTGCCTGCCTGAGGGTGGCTACCGCCGTGTTCGGTGGTCGTACCGCACTGGCGGTTGGGGTGGTACATTGGCTGTCTATGGGAGAGATCACTGCCATGGTCATTACTGTCGGTCTAGCTGCGGGACTACTGCAGTCTCTAGCATGGCGGTCACCAGACCGCCAATGTCATAATGAGGGCTTATGTTATCTACAACATTTGTCTGTCTATCTATCTATCTATCTATCTATCTATCTATCTATCTATCTATCTATCTATCTATCTATCTATCTATCTATCTTTCTATCTATCTACCTACCTATCTATCTATCTTTCAATCTATACCTCTTTAATTCATTTTTCCCTTGGACACCCCAATCTAGATCAGTTTGATGTTCGAAACCAGGCTTCATGTTTTGTGCATTGATTGTAAATGTAGACTCTCTATTCCCCTAAGCTGTATGTTTTCAGTGACTCTTTTATTGTAGTGTCCATGTTTAGTCTCCAATTTAGATTTCAGTTTTAGCTTGACATCTTTTTTCCAGGGGTAACTTTTTCCATATTTTCCACTAACACAAGAATGTGCTGAGTACGCATTTATTCTTGATATGCATTGTCACTCTGTAGTCTGCACATTTAGTTCAGAGCCGTAATATCAGAACTCAATGCCCTTGTTTTCTTTTCCTGTGCCTGCTAGGAGACAACCTGTTTATGCTAGACAAACCAAAGTAGGTGCTCTGCACCTCTGTCACAGTGATAAGGATAGTGTTTTGTTATGTAAACTGCATCCAAGCTACACTCGGTGAGAGGAGCACTTCATTCTGGGATTATCATAGAACAGCTGTGAGCTGTGACCGAGATGCAGCCATGCTGACCCTGACCTTCATTCAGCAAAGTAAGATAGCCTGTACACTTAGACGGACTTCCCGACACCTAAGATCAAAGTATGGGGGTTCGATCATCCGGCAGATGGTACTCCGGTTATACTCTCTTTAGTATGATATTAGTAACTGATAGGAGTAATATTAGTAACAGTTAGTAACAATTAGCATAGTTGAATTGTTTGTACTGGTCACCTTTATACTAGGGCTGATTACAGTTTCATGTGTCATCTGTCTAATAACCACAGCTCATGCTTTCTTTGCAAGAATACGATCATTTCAATACAGGTTTTGAAATGCACTTTTACATCTATCTTGTGTATACCTTGGGCATGCAAGAGTAACAAAAAGAAATTCCATGGGATTTAGAGTGGTCATGTTCAAGGTTACTAAAAACATCTATTACCTGGTAAGATTAGGGGTTAGATATGATAGTGTGAACTAGTCAAACCAAACCATATTTACTGATGATACATGTAGACTGAGGGGGTCATTACAACCCTGGCTGACGGTGTTAAAGCGGCGGTAATACCGCAAACAGGCCGGCGGACAAAAAAAGGGAATTACGACCCTGGCGGAAACCGCCAACTAAGACAGCCACTTTAACACACCGCCTGCCACGGCGGTACAGACAAACAGCGCGGCCAACACCGCCAACAGACAGGCGGAAGACAATGTACCGCCCACACTATCATAACACACCAATCCGCCACCTTTTCCGGGGCGGATTCACCGTGGATAAAAACACGGCGGAAACAGCTTTTGCTATGGGAAAACGCTCACCTCAACACATCCCACGAGGAACGAGGACACCATGGAGCCGGAACTACAAATACTCCCAGCCCTTGCATTCCTGCTCATCTACGACCAACAGCGACGTAGGCGCAGAACATACCGGTGAGTACTGCACCTACGACACGGGGGAGGGGGGAGGCAAAAGTTAGGGGGACACCCACCAAACACCCCCACCCTCGCATATCACAACATACACACCAATGCAGTCACAAAAATCACAGTAACAACCCACAATCCCCCCGGAAGAATGGAAACACAAAGCGAATTGCGGTCAAACTTTGTATTGTGCCAATATAGTACTCATAAAAAAATATACTGATATATATCACAAAATCTTTCAAAAATAAATGTACAATACAAGAAGTAGTGCAGATATGTACACAACAATGTCCGTGCACAAACAGTCCAAAAATGCATGGGCGAGGCCCACAATAGATACCTGACCAAAATCCGAGAGGACACTGCTGGGGCATCAGATAGAAACAATACAGGCACCTCAGAGGGAAGGGAAGGGGGGGGCCCTCAGCCACATGAATGCAAAGCCAGATCCACGATGGGGCTCCATGCCCATTGATGTATCCTGGGGAGTGCAAAGCTACAGTCTCTCAAGTCTTTTCAGTGGGTGGGTTGCCCACTGTGCCATCCTGGGGAGTGCAAAGCCACAGTCTCACAAGTCTCTACAGTGGGTGGGTTGCCCACTGTGCCATCCTGGGCAGTGCAAAGCCACAGTCTCTCAAGTCTCTACAGTGGGTGGTTTGCCCACTGCATTATCCTGGGGAGTGCAGAGTCACAGTCTCTCAAGTCTCTACAGTGGGTGGTTTGCCCACTGTGCCATCCTGGGGAGTGCAAAGCCACAGTCTCACAAGTCTCTACAGTGGGTGGGTTGCCCATTGTGCCATCCTGGGGAGTGCAAAGCCACAGTCTCTCAAGTCTTTTCAGTGGGTGGGTTGCCCACTGTGCCATCCTGGGGAGTGCAAAGCCACAGTCTCTCAAGTCTCTACAGTGGGTGGCTTGCCCAATGCATTATCCTGGGGAGTGCAAAGCCACATCTTCGCAAGTAGATGCAGTTCCCTACTGGTACTGGGTGGGACTGGTGCCCAGACTGGATGAGTGTCCCCGTGAAAGTACATGTCCTGTCACAGTCCCAGCTGCACATGGGAGAACGATGCCTGATGTGCCGGACTATTCATACCCACACAGTCTTTGGCCTGTTCAGCGGTCTTCACCATGGCAGTCTTTGCCCTGTTCAGCGGTGTTTTGCCATGGCGGTCTTGGCGTTGTTCAGCGGTCTTCACCATGGCAGTCTTTGGCCTGTTCAGCGGTGCTTTGCCGTTCAGCGGTGCTTTGCCATGGCGGTCTTGGCTTGTTCAGCGGTCTTCACTATGGCGGTCTTTGCCCTGTTCAGCGGTGCTTTGCCATGGCGGTTTTGGGCCTTGTTCAGCGGTCTTCACCATGGCGGTCTTTGCCCTGTTTAGCGGTGCTTTGCCATGGCGGTCTTGGCCTTGTTCAGCGGTCTTCACCATGGCGGTCTTTGCCCTGTTCAGCGGTGCTTTGTCATGGCGGTCTTGGCCTTGTTCAGCGGTCTTCACCATGGCGGTCTTTGCCCTGTTCAGCGGTGCTTTGCCATGGCGGTCTTGGCCTTGTTCAGCGGTCTTCACCATGGCAGTCTTTGCCCTGTTCAGCGGTGCTTTGACATGGCGGTTCTGGTACGGATATTGGTGTGTGGCATGACGAAGTCCACACTGGACATTGGTGTGTGGCATGACGAACTCCATACTGGACGTTGGTGTGTGGCATGACAAACTCCATACTGGACATTGGTGTGTGGCATGACAAACTCCATACTGGACATTGGTGTGTGGCATGACAAACTCCATACTGGACATTGGTGTGTGGCATGTCGAACTCCATACTGGACATTGGTGTGTGGCATGACGAACTCCATACTGGACATTGGTGTGTGGCATGACGAACTCCATACTGGACGTTGGTGTGTGGACGTTGGTGTGTGGCATGACGAACTCCATACTGGACGTTGGTGTGTGGCATGACGGACTCCACACTGGACATTGGTGTGTGGCATGACGAACTCCACACTGGACATTGGTGTGTGGCATAACGAACTCCACACTGGACATTGGTGTGTGGCATGACGAGCTCCACACTGGACATTGGTGTGTGGCATGACGAACTCTATACTGGACGTTGGTGTGTGGCTTGACGTTCCATCATTGCCCAGCGGGGCTGTGGGATTCTGGACACTGACTCCGGCGGTGGCGGTGGTCTCCTGACCAGTGACGATACTTGGGCCCTCCTGGGCTATGACTCTGGCGGTGGTCTCCTGACCAGTAACGATACTTGGGCCCTCCTGGGCTGTGACTCCGGCGGTGGTCTCCTGACCAGTAACGATACTTGGGCCCTCCTGGGCTGTGACTCCGGCGGTGGTCTCCTGACCAGTAACAATACTTGGGCCCTCCTGGGCTGTGACTCCGGCGGTGGCGGTGGTCTCCTGACCAGTAACGATACTTGGGCCCTCCTGGGCTGTGACTCCGGCGGTGGTCTCCTGACCAGTAACGATACTTGGGCCCTCCTGGGCTGTGACTCTGGCGGTGGTCTCCTGACCAGTAACGATACTTGGGCCCTCCTGGGCTGTGACTCCGGTGGTGGTCTCCTGACCAGTAACGATACTTGGGCCCTCCTGGGCTGTGACTCTGGCGGTGGTCTCCTAACCAGTAACGATACTTGGGCCCTCCTGGGCTATGACTCTGGCGGTGGTTTCTGGACCAGTAACGATGGTGCTGGTGGTTGTGTCTGGACCGCCGGAAATGATGGCGCACTTCTCCGCCGTGACACTCACAACAGGTTGGGGAGACTTCCTCGGGACCTTCCCCACCTTCTTTGGAGTTACAGATGATTCACCAATCGCCTTCGATCCCATTTCACTTTTTGTCCCACCAGGAGTCTTGATACGGTCCCGTCTCCACTCTCCAATTTCAGAGCCTTTACAGGGGGTGGGCTGACAGTGCCTTGGCTCCGGGTCCTACTGCCTGCCCTGGTGGACGGGGCACTCCAAAAACCTGGCACACGCACCACTGGTACTGGAGGCTTTTTGACTGAGGCGCCACGACGGGACTGATGAACTGGAGGGTGGGAGGTGGGGGCAAAAAGGTCAATTTGACAGAGGGACAGTTTCTGACGGACACTGGGATGGGTAGCTGGAGGGGGTCTGGGAGTGGAGGAAGAGGAGGTGGTTGTAGGAGGTGTCACTTTAGCTGTTTTGGGTGCAGGTGCAGGTACTGTAGGCTGTCGTGAGGTGGATGGATGTTGGGTGAGTGATTGCCGGCGTTTGGGTACTTTGGGAGGGGGCGTCCCAGACACACTGGGAGAGGACACAGGGGACGTGTATATGGCAGTGGAGGTGGTGAGTGCAGGTGAGCGGCTTGTGGTGCTGGGTGTCCTGGTGCGAGTCCTAGTGCCTGTAGATGTGGTGCATGCAGGTGTGTGTGTAGACGAGACTGGGAGGGAGGAGGGAGAAGAGGAGGAGGGGGACACAGTGGAGACAGTGGATGTTGCTGTGTCTGTATGGGTGTGATGCTTGTGTGAGTGCCTGTGGTGTGTTTGGTGCCTATGTTTGCTTGAGCTACTTGTGTGTGTTGACTTGTGTGCATGCTGGTATGTAGGTGTGCTTGGGATGGGCTGGGGTACAAGGGATTGGGTCTGGGTGGAGGAAGTTGGAGGGGGGAGGCTGGACACAGGGACAATGGCTGCCATCAGTGCTGAGGCCAGAGATTGCAGGGTTCGCTGAAGGACAGCCTGACCAGAATGAATGCCTTCCAGGAATGCATTACCGTGTTGCAACTCTCGTTCTACACCCTGGATGGCATTCACAATGGTAGACTGCCCAACAGTGAGTGACCTGAGGGGGTCAATGGCCTCCTCACTGAGGGCAGCAGGGTTGACAGGGCCTGAGGTGCCTACGGTGAAGGTGATGCCCACCCTCCTGGGTGAGCGGGCACGGGGCGAACGCTGCGGGGCAGCTGGGAGGGCGGTGCTGATAGGGGAGGTGGCGGCTTTACCTGTAAAAGTGGGGCACACAGATGGTGTCGCCACCACAGGGGAGCTCCCATCGGCGGACGAGTCCGTGTCGCTGTTTGGTGATCCTGTGGCCGACGTGAAGCTCCCCTCGCCCTCCGTCCCACTGGTGAATTCCGAGTCTGTGATGTTGCCCTCCATGGCCATGTGAGATGCAGCTTCCTCATGCTCCGGTGCCACTGTACCTCCGCCTGTTGATGCTGATGTACAGAAGGACAGGGAGAGCAGGAAAAGGGGGGAGACAGAAGAAAGAGAGTTTTAGTGCATGGCATACCGCTACCGTTGGCAGACAAGACAAACGCAGCAGCCCCCTGCATTAAGCCGTGCTCCTGCCCTCTGCACATGCAGGGGCATATTTATACTCCGTTTGCGCCGAATGTGCGTCAAAAATTTTGACGCACTTTCAGCGCAAACGTTGCCCCATATTTAAACCCTGACGCCCGATCCGGCGCACCAGGAAAATGGCGCTATGTGCGCCAGTTTTTGGAAGCGGCACCCCGCCCTGCGTTAATGACATGCAGGGTAGGCGTTCCCGTCCAAAAACAGACGCACATAGCGGTGCGTGGTATTTATGCTCCAGGGCAAAAATCACTTCCGCGCGGCAGGTGGCGCAAAAAAATGGCGCAAAGCACGAATAGCGTGAAATTTTAACGCCTGGGTCAGGGCAGGCGTTAAAATGGGGCAAACACACCTGTACTTAATCAGAACACACAGAACAAACAACAGAGCAGCAGAGCAGCAGAGCAGCAACAGGGAGACATGGAGGTGCTTTTTCTTCAACGTGCACGTAGACGCAGAGCCCTGCAGCAACAACAGCAGCCACAACAACAACAGCAGGGACCCCAAAGACAGCGCAGAAGGCAGGAGAGGATATTCCGCCCACGAACAACCCTGCATGGCCTCAGGGAACGAGACATCATCCAGAGGTACCGGTTGAACTGGCAGGCCATTCAGCAGCTGCTGACAAATATTGAACAGCAATTGGCCCCCACTTTAGTGACTCCACGCACTATCCCAACCGAAACAAAGCTGCTTGCCGTACTTCACCTGCTGGCAAGTGGCTCGTTTCAGACAACTGGTGCCCTGGTTGGTGGAATCTCACAACCATCTTTCTCCGCATTCCTGCCTAAAGTACTGGATGCCATCATTGGACTGACACCCCGCCACATCTGCTTCCCTAACACAGTGCAGAAGCAGCAGGAAACAAAACAGGGGTTCTACGCCATCAGTGGCTTTCCGCACGTCCTTGGTGCAATCGACTGCACACACGTACGCCTTGTGCCACCTGCTGCGAGTGAACACCTCTACCGCAACAGGAAGCACACACATTCCATCAACGTGCAGGCCATAGTCGATCACCAAGGACTGATCAGCAACATTGTGGCTAAATATCCTGGGAGTGTACATGACGCATTCATCTTCCGTCACTGCACCATCAACCAACACTTCCAGGATGGACGGTATGGCAATGGACTACTTGTTGGTAAGGACAAAAATCTACTTATATACTCACTGCACAGAAACCCTCTAGGATAAACAACACATACACCACAATAGCAACACCTAGACAGGAACACACTGAGGTACTCACATCACTAGCCATGTGTCACAAGTCACCATTGAACCTCTCACACATTGGAATTTACTCCACAGCTTAGTGTGAAGACATTCATGACTGTGGTTGCCTAAATGTCACCTTGCAAATTGGAAGTCTCACAATAACCTGTACACTAATACAATGCATAACTTTTAAGGGATGGGATGGCCTGGCTATGTTCATATGAACGTTTCTAATACCCTTTCATGTTTCAACTCTGCATGGAACTATCATCACACCCCCAGTGAGGACACACGGACACCTGTGTCACAAGTCACAATGCAAGGGAGGGCACACTGTACTTGAGAAACCAATACATCCTGCTGACAAACAGTTAGACAACAAACACTTGCTCAGCCAAGGGAAAAAAACAATGCCAAAGTTTCCACCAACAACCATAGGTTGTCACATTAGTACACAAAATAGTCACAGACAACACAACACAACTACTGCCATCAAAGATACGTACAACAGTGCCTCCTACATCTAATTGATACCATTCTGTGTTTCTCTTTCAGCTGATCAGGGGTATGGCATCCAGCCTTGGCTAATGACACCATATGGGAACCCAAATACTGCTGCTGAGCGGGCATACAATGATGCCCACAAGAGGACCCGCAGCATTGTGGAGAGGACCTTTGGGATCCTAAAGTCAAGGTTCCGCTGCCTTGACATCACTGGCGGAAGCCTACTCTACTCCCCAGAGATGGTCTGCAAAATCATACTCACTTGTGCCATATTACACAATATTTGTGTACAAAGGAACATTCCCCTCCTTGAACTGGACCCAGACATGCCTGAGTATGATGATGAGGAGGATGCTGGCCTGCAACAGGAGGGGGAACAACCTAACAAAGCAGCAGGAGTGCGTAGGCGCCAACAGCTTGTGAACAATTCTTTTACTTAAGTTATTATAATCACTTGTATTCCACACTTGAAAATAAACACAGATAACAAACACCACATCATGCTTTGGCCTATTCATTTCTGACCACCTTTAGTTTGAAATAGCTGAAGATGAATGTCGTCTCATTGATCAAGAATGCCATTAAAATTCATCACACCAAAAATAAACATCACAACTGTATGCACAGAGGGTAGGATGTGACATGTTACATTACCATACACAGAGCCCAACAAGAGTACAAATGTGACAGTTACACATGCCGGATCCAAACAACTGAAACAGTCTCTCATCCAGCCCAAAATTGGAGATCATTTGAAAGTCACATCACACGTGTTCAGAGACAGGGTGGGACCATCCATGTGTACGTGAACATGTCATCAATGGCTTCTCTCAAGTGTATGATGTGAGCAATACACAATTGCAACAACATCAGCTGCCACTAACTCAGGAGGAGACCTTGAAGTTACAGTGACAACATACACACAGACAGGTCATACTGGATCCACATTCCCACACACATGTACACATATGTCATACAACCAACCTAATATTTGAAAGTAGACCATCACAGTTGTGTCCCAGTTTGAACCTAGCAGGAAGATTGTAACATGACACTAAACCAGTTTATGCAGAAAGGGACACAGACAAGCAAAACAATCTTCGCATTATCACATCGTGAACGCTGAGAGTCTTGCAAACTTAGGGGGTCATTCTGACCCTGGCGGTAATTACCGCCATGGCGGAGGTCGGCGGTAGCACCGCCAACAGGCTGGCGGTGCACCGATGGGCATTCTGACCGCGGCGGTTCAGCCGCGGCCAGAAACGGGAAGTCGGCGGTGTACCGCCGACTTCCCGCTGCCCTTGAGAATCCGCCATGGCGGCGGAGCGCGCTCCGCCGCCATGGGGACTCTGACACCCCCTACCGCCATCCTGTTCCTGGCGGGTCTCCTGCCAGGAACAGGATGGCGGTAGGGGGTGCCGCGGGGCCCCTGGGGGCCCCTGCAGTGCCCATGCCAATGGCATGGGCACTGCAGGGGCCCCCGTAAGAGGGCCCCACAAAGAATTTCAGTGTCTGCTTTGCAGACACTGAAATTCGCGACGGGTGCAACTGCACCCGTCGCACCTTCCCACTCCGCCGGCTCCATTCTGAGCCGGCGTCCTCGTGGGAAGGGTGTTTCCCGCTGGGCTGGCGGGCGGACTTTTGGCGGTCGCCCGTCAGCCCAGTGGGAAAGCCAGAATGACCGCCGCGGTCTTTTGGCGGGAACCGCTTGGCGGGCGGCGACCGCCGACCGCCGCGGTCAGAATGACCCCCTTAGTCATATGAAAATGGTATGCAACTTAGCTCCAAATCATCATTACTGCAAACGTCAAATGGGCTAATGAGATGAATGAATGGTCAACAGTCATTCATACCATATGGCCTTACATTCACCCGCTGCTGCAGGTTTGCCAGGATATGATAAAAATACTCCATGGATACAGTAGCTATTCTGGATGGTCAAATCCTAGGGTGCTGGGGGCCTAACTCCACCTCTACCACCCCCAAAACATACAAGAATCATGTCCTTGTGAACTAAACACATGCATAAGGCACATGTGGGGCCTCCATGTCACAAGTCCTACACAAATATGAAACACAAAATCATAATGGGACATGGTCAGTCCCATAAAAACTGAAAGTGACTCTCCCACTCCCTGTTAGGACTACAGATAAAAGCATCCCCATCATAAAGGTGGGGACATTTTGGAGACGGAATACATAATGGTATCAAAAACATAATTTCAAAATAGCCATCAGCAATTACACCAAATATGTTGTCAAATATGGTCAATACATTAGTTAACGTATCCCAAACATCACAGTGTGAAGGCCGTCTATACATAAAAGTACGGACATTTGTCATATACAAACACAAATGTGTCTCACATCGCACCGTTTGACCATGACAAATCACCTTTCCAAAGCTAAACACATGAAGACATTTGGATACATTTGCTCCATATTCTACGCATACAGCATGGCCGTCATAATTTGTTCACGTACATGAGTGCACACAATGCAGAGTCAGATACAAATGTATCCAAAAGTGTCTTGATATTTCACCTTCAAATTATTATTTACATCCACAATATTTTTCACTCCGCATCATGTGCACCACTGTACGTGTAAAAAAAAACACGCCCATGATGTATGCGTGGTGAAATTGACGCTACATGCACAATATGTTGGTCATTTCATGTACAGTATTAATTATTAATATTCATATCATATTTTTTCACTCCGCATCATGTGCACCACTGTACGTGTAAAAAAAACGACGCCCATGATGTATGCGTGGTGAAATTGACGCTACATGCACAATATATTGGTCATTTCATGTACAGTATTAATTATTAATATTCATATCATATTTTTTCACTCTGCATCATGTGCACCACTGTACGTGTAAAAAAAACGACGCCCATGATGTATGCGTGGTGAAATTGACGCTACATGCACAATATATTGGTCATTTCATGTACAGTATTAATTATTAATATTCATATCATATTTTTTCACTCCGCATCATGTGCACCACTGTATGTGTAAAAAAAACGACGCCCATGATGTATGCGTGGTGAAATTGACGCTACATGCACAATATATTGGTCATTTCATGTACAGTATTAATTATTAATATTCATATCATATTTTTTCTCTCCGCATCATGTGCACCACTGTACATGTAAAAAAAACGACGCCCATGATGTATGCGTGGTGAAATTGACGCTACATGCACAATATATTGGTAATTTCATGTACAGTATTAATTATTAATATTCATATCATATTTTTTCACTCCGCATCATGTGCACCACTGTACGTGTAAAAAAAACGACGCCCATGATGTATGCGTGGTGAAATTGACGCTACATGCACAATATATTGGTCATTTCATGTACAGTATTAATTATTAATATTCATATCATATTTTTTCACTCCGCATCATGTGCACCACTGTACGTGTAAAAAAAATGACGCCCATGATGTATGCGTGGTGAAATTGACGCTACATGCACAATATATTGGTCATTTCATGTACAGTATTAATTATTAATATTCATATCATATTTTTTCACTCCGCATCATGTGCACCACTGTACGTGTAAAAAAAACGACGCCCATGATGTATGCGTGGTGAAATTGACGCTACATGCACAATATATTGGTCATTTCATGTACAGTATTAATTATTAATATTCATATTTTTTCACTCCGCATCATGTGCACTGTAATGCGTCATAAAAAATTGACGCACAACTGTGTATGCGTGAAAATATGACGCATAACGGGAAAATAAAAACGGCGGCCATTTTATGCAGGAAGTGATGTGATAGGATATCCTGTTTACAAAATCTGTACTGGGAGGTAACTTTCACTTTCACTTTGCAGTCTCAGATTTCTCTAGACTGTGTGGTTGTGTGAAAGGTGTTGTCCTGTGTTTTACTGCTCTAGTGTCCTGTGTGCCTTGTATTTTGTCTTAGTGTCAATCTATTATTGTTGTATCACATTGTCTCAGTCTGTTTAGTGTTATTTTGTCTATACCTGTGATAGTTTGTATTGTCTGTGGGAGTCTGTTGTGGGTAGCATAGTTTGGGGGGTTAGTTGGGCTATTTTTCTACTTCTCCTTTTTCTTTCACACCTCTACCTTTCCCCATTTCCCCCTTTATATTTTATATTTTGTTGGTACATTCTTATCCCTCTCAATATGTCAGGTAGGCCTCGCCTGTCCAGCATGGGGGAAGACGAATTGGGGGGGTTCATATGGCTCGTAAGCCATTTCCTCCCACTAATGCTGGAAGCTGGGGGCCGTGTGATACAGGGGTATCACACGGAGACCAGGAAAATCCGGTGGGAGAAGGTGCGCCATCACCTGGTCCGGGTCTATGGGAGTCTCAGGAATGTACACCAACTCAAGCACCGCTGGGCAGATCTGATCACCAGGGAACAGGACCTGCTGGACAACCTGGGACTCCAGATTGGTGGCCATGTTGGTGAGTAAAAAACAATTACATGGGAATGACAGAAATCGGTGTGTGAACATGTGATGATTGTTAGCGAATCTGCAAAATAAGTAGCTGAGTGTGTGTAATGCCAGGGAAACCTAGGCCCATGGTTATACACATTAATCCCCATTCTTGCAACACATGTACACGCAATGACAGCTTTATAAATTCAACATCTATTTGTATTATGCTAAGTCGCCCCCTCTCTGCGTCCCAAAATGTTTCAAATGCTGCGCTACAAAGGTATACATATGTGTCCTAATGTGTATTTGTTGCAGAATGTGTATGAAGACCTATGCTACCAGTCCGATGGATCATTTTTGAAACACATACCAGATGCCTGTAGCTGCATGTAATGTAGTGTTGCCTTTGTGTCAGAAATGCAACACGTGAACGGCTCCATTTGTACTCCACTGGTCATAATGGCCAGTGAGTACGTCATGTAGAAACAACATACCTACAGATGCAGACGCCATAGCTAGACAGAAAATTGGAAACACATGATGATGCTATACATGTGTGTTGCTGTCACGTCACATGAAGTCAGTCATGTTGTTCACACATATGTCACATGTGTGTCTGGTTGCTGTCTGTTGACCCTGTCCAAATAGCCTGTTTTATTGTGAGTGGTCATGCAGTCCTCATGGAACCAGTTTTGGAATGTCTCTCGGGGATGCACATGCTGAGATGTATGGATAACATTATTGTTGGGGCATACTAATGGAGGATTAACTTGGACGACACCTGACTGTCCTGACCACTGCATGAGTGTAGTAGGGTGTGACACTGGAGCAGGAGACTCATCCAATGTTAATGTTGAATACAAAGTGATCCATGCAGGATGAGCATGTGTGAAAGTCTATCATTACCATGTCATTTTCACACAGTGTCATTGTAACAGAAATCTTTTGTCCGTTCACCCAGTCTGAGTATAATCTTTGTTTCATGCTTTACAGGTGGACCAGCCCCGTACACCGTGGGAGAGGTGGCCCATTTTTACGACCCCGATACCTACAGTGAGTGTCGCCTGAGTGCTATTTACATTGTTTGGTAATGACGCATGATGGATTACTGTGTGTTCAAGAGAATTCATGATTTGATGTGCTGGCCGTTCATTGGCTTTGTTCTTTTAGTGTGATATCAAATTAGAATTATGTTTCTGCAAAGCAATACGTAGTCATCTCTCAGATTGAGGGGCTGTAGCCCATTCAATTATGGCGGCAATTGGGAATGGTTTGACTCATTTCGAATAGACTGGTCAATGTTAGACTTGGTCAGGGACTTGCCATGAACTGAGTCTGCATATCAGACTGACAGTCTCCCAGATAGCTTAGGCACATGGCATTGATGACAAGTGCTTCTTCCTAGTTGAGGATGGACTGTGTACACTGTAGGTTGGATCTTCCATGGGCATGTACTTCCACAAGGTGAACTCGAAGTGTGTGTGACTTGAGTGCAATGCCCTAGGTGTTCAGTTGAATCATGTGAATGGGTGTACTACCTCCCCTGTGTGTGTTGTTAAACATGCCTCACTAATAGTATGTTATGTTGGGCTAAGTCATAACATTATGACATGTGTGGACCTGGGATGTGACAAGGTTGGGCTGACTACAACGTGTTGCTAGCCCTTCATAGGTGTTGTGTGTGAAGGCACATAATTGTTGCACTTTCTGTACACTCCTGGGTGTGCATTGAACATGGGATTGTTGGTTGTTCTTCCCACACCACCCACAAAGACTGGGATGTTACTGTGAAACAGGGTACCTAGGACTGTAGCAACCAGTATGTTACACGTACTTAACACCTTTTGTGACTTGAGTTAGTACCTTGGGCCAGAGTGAGAAAAATGTCTACACGTTGCAAATGGCATAAATATCTGTGTGGGATTTGCAAACGTCTGTTTCCTAATCCAAAATGTCTTTGGTGGTCATGTACATATGAGTAAAATGCTTTTCAAAATTGATATAATGAAGGGTTTTACCAGACCTACTTGCAAATCACAGTGGTAGGCAATCCCATTTGCAACCGAGTACGTGGTTGCAAAGTGAGTAGCTGTTATCATCCACTTGAAGTGGATGGTAACCACCTTGCTGACTGGAAGGGGTCCTCATTGTAAAGCTTCAGCCTTTGTGAGTGGACTAAAAGAATCCTGCGCAAAAAAGCCAGTGGTCTAAGGGACCAATAATTACCGTGAAAATTTCCAAGTACAATTGTTGTGATTTAAAAATAATTGCTGCTCATTTTTCTTTCCGGTAAACGGCCTACACTTGGGGAGAAATAACTTGCTTAATTTAAAAACAGTCACGTCTATGGAGTTCTGCTGGTCCCAGCAGGCCACCATCCCCGTGAGTGCCCATGTTGCTAAGGTGGGGCAACTTGGAACCCACATCATTGATGTTCATGAGGTGGGTTTTATGGACCCCATAGCGACTCGCAGACGGTGTCAGAGACACCGTTCTGCTTTGCAATTTGCTAGTTGATTTTCCTAATTTCCTACATCTGACACCTAGTGTGGACACATGATTCTGGGCCAGGGGTTCAATCTTAGCACACAACTAATTAAAAATGCTATTGAGTGAGGAGTGTGAGTGTAATCACATAGAATGACATATGTACTGAAGTCAGTATGCGGAAGAGCTGGTGCCATAATGTCAAATGCCTTAGGTATGATTTGGATGAGTAGTTTAGGGTGATGTCATCCATCATGTAGAGACATGGATATGCTAGGTGTGATATGACCTTAGGGATGCATGATTCACATGTACTTCCTCTGAGCATTTCCGTGAACTATGTTGTTAAAATTGCTGCATACAATATATTTCTAGTAATGGACAAATGAGCCATTGTGGGATTCAACCCACTGTAAATTCAATGCTCAATATTTCCCTTTTCTCTTCACAGCTGCAAACCTGAGTGCCGCAGAGCGCAACCATTTTGAGCACAGGGCAATGAGGTACAGGCACATCCTGCAGGTGCAGTGTGGGTATCGGAGGATGGCCCGCAGATACAATTCCGATCGGGCCTCCGGGGCGTGGTATGCCACACCACAGGCTCCACCAACAGTGCCACCTACAACCACCAGGTCTGCCCAAGGGGACCCAGCGACGGACCAGCCATCTTCCTCAAGACCTGGACCCAGCCGTGTGTTGGGAGCAGGGCTGTCCCGTGGCCACTCCACTCCAGCGACAATCTCCACCTCCACCGGCACGCAGACCAGCAGTGACCCTCCAATTGACCCTGCAGCCTTCCAGGCATTGTCTAGGAAACTGGACAGGTTAATTCAAAAGGTGGACAACCTGACGGAGGACATGGCGGAGGTTAAAAAGAAGGTGCGCTCCATCCGGCGCACACTTCAGAGGGCAAATCTTTAGTTCTTTTGCCCTCCTGAACTTTTACCCCTCCCCTCTTTCCTCTTTTCATACTGTTAGTTGGGTTTGGGGGGTTAGTTATAGGATAAGAATAGGTAATTAGCTTAGTTAGTGTTAGGTAAGAGGGTGGGGGGTCCTTATACTTTCTATCTAATATTTTTGTGTGGGTGGGTGGGTGGGGGGCAATGATGGGATTCCTGTTTAATAAAAAAAAAATATATATATAAAAAATAAAAAATACAAAAAAATATATGTTTGTTTAGGATAGTATAGTATGTGTGTAGGTTAGTAAGTGTTGTCCTGCATGTGTCTTGTCTCTTAATGGTGGGTGGGGGGTTGATGTTTAGATCGTTTCGTTACATGTGTAGAGTAAGTTTAGCTTAGGTTAGTTAGGGACAGTTGTGGGTTAGTAGTAGTCAGGTTAGATTAGTGTAGGTTTACCTTTCCCTTAGTTGCCTCTTTTATTACTACTTTTAAATAAAAAAATTGTTAACCCTTTACCTGATGCGTTAGGTGCTACCTTTTCATGGCCTTGACATCAGTGTAGCAGAAATGTTAAGTATGACATTTGTGTTCCATGCTCCCTATCCCCAGGCTTATGAGGTTTAACATGCCAGCTACCCGTGTGCTAACTTGGTAAGTATCCACCATGTTGGAGAGCCACCATTGGTAGTGTGCATTGATCATCAAGGTTTGGGGTTGGTATGTATCCTACTTCACAAAGAGTGCTTCCAGACTTGTTATTGTAGTTAAATAGATAGGTCGGACAGCATTGTGAAGTTCAGGGAGAGCTTTATAGATGATGATTTGTTCACACTCTTGTCTTGTTGCTATCATTGCTGACCTACATCATGTGTGTACTGATTCAGCATGACTTTCCTGCATGGAAGTATACGCCGTAAGGGTGATTGATGCAGTGTAATTTGTTTATCATTCCTTTCATTCTACAGCATAATTTCAAATTTTAGTATTGCATGGTGCCTACATTTCTCAGCCACCATTAGTTGTGTAGAATAGCTATAGATGGTGCATCATTCTGTCCAACACAGCATGATTGTGTGTGCTTAGTCCCTTCATCAGTTATTTTCCTCAGTATAGTAAAGCTATGATGCAATCCTGGCCACTGCACAGATGATTCAGTATACATGTAATCAGGACAGTAGTATAGAGAATCGACATGGTTTCCACACAGCCACTTTGGAGTTATCTACTGCACAGTTGAATTTTGAAATGACACAGAGACACAATAGGTGTGCAAGTGATATTTATTTATAAGTGGTGTTGTGCAAAATGTCCATTCACCATGTTTGCTGACTCCTTTCTGGTGCATTATTACATGGTGATCCTACAGAAGGGGTGTGGATGATGCTCCTGACATGCTGGGGTGATGTCACAGACAGTGCAGAGGAACATGAAATGCCAAATGGTAGGAGATAAACATTCACTGGCAAGGTGGACAAGTCAGACAGTGGATTGCCGAACAGTCATTGAGGTTAGTTGTAGTGAGACTGGCATGTGTCAAAACGTAGGACCTTGGTCAGAGTAGGGCATGGTGCAGGGACTAGGGCTTCCGGGTACTCTTGCGTGTGAATGTTATCTGTTCCATGTCTTCTTCTTCTGATGTGTGTGTTGCCTGGTGTGTCCTTGTTGTTGTTGGTTGTGAAGGGGCAACACACACCTCAGTGTTAGAAGACATGAGGCAGACATCCCGGGGGCTGATCCCTGTTGAGTAAGGAAGGGCAGTACTGCAGCAAGGAGGGCCTGCTGGTTTTTCAGAATGGCAGCCACATCCCGATGGTAGGCAGCCAGGTCGGCCCTGAGGGGTTCTATGTTGCATTCGTGCACACGTTGAGTGGCTTGCAGTTTGAGTTGTTGTGTCAACTGGATGACAGCTGTGCCAATTTCCTTCAGTGTTTTTGAAATGTCCTCCAAGAGAAAATTTCTGGCTTGCATTGCAGCTGCCTGATCAGCAGTTGACAACATGCACGAACGCACCCCCTCAAGGCTGGCTGCCATATTTTGCATCCCCACCCGCACCTCCTTGGCCAGCTCCCGCTGGACCCCAACGACAGTTCTTTCGAAGCTGGTGCCAGTGTCGTCAGAGTCCTCAGCTGTGTTGGAGCTGGCAGGTCTTACAATTGGGGTGGCGGGTGGTTCTACTGTGGTGGCTGCTTCTTCTGTGCTCCTCCTTGTGACTGAAGGTGGGGTTTGGAGGCTTTCAAGGACCATGTCAATGGTCTCTTGTGGGAGGTTGATGGTGTCGTCATCCATGTCATCAGGGAACTCATGGACAGGCAGATCAGCAGGAGATCTGTGTTCCTCTGCAATGAAACAGGGTACAATTAGTGTGTCTGTGTTGTGACAATTTTGCAGTAAGATACAAGCCTTTGGATGCCTTAACATTGTACTCTGTGTTTGTCTAGGTATCTGCTGTCCGTCATAGGGCATTGTTGTAGGCCTATGGCCCACCTGTGTGTCACATGTTTGATATGGATCTTTCAGACATGTCTGCCAGGTCGCCTCTAGGTGTTGCTTTGTAATTATTTAGGAATAGGTGTTTTTTTCTCCAACTCCTCACTCGGTGTTTCACTATTGTTATGGAGGGACATTTTGTAGGGTGGGCTCTCATTATCCAACATGTGATTCTTGGCTTTCTAGGCAGCAGGATAGCTAATGGTGTGGGGGACTAAGTTTGACCCACTTGAAAATAACTCTGTCACCCAGATATTCAATTTAGCTAAGACTAACTAGCAGTGCCTCTGGTCTCCCACATCAAAGGAATGTTTAGACATCCGAGCGCATGACATCTTTGGAACTTCTCAGGGAAGTGGTGGTCACTCAGGTCCTACACATTTGTATCTTTTCCGGTAGGTTCCCATACACAAATGACATAGACAGTATTAGTTTGATATGAAGTTTCATTGTACAACTGACTTGTAGGAATTTAGGTGTGAGCCCCATTTACACAAACAATACACACTGTTAGAATTGAAATAGTCCGCAGGAGAGTAATACATTAGTACACAGCTTTCATGGTGCCTAACTGTTTCTACTCTCCCCCTGCATGTTCTATGTATAGCACAGCTTGTTAAGTTTGGAGGTTGCCTGTCAGAATCACAGGGGAGACATCATCCCTCATATCAGAGGAATGGGCTAGGATCTGGTTGTGCATCAGCAGCAAGGCAGGCAGCATCTAGTTGTTATTTTCTGTTTGGAAACTCCCCCATGCGTGTCTTGGGACAAGGGAGTGAATGTAAAAGACATATGTCATGGTGATGACAAAGTTTCCATAAGCAGGAATGCCAAACCTTGACCCCTACCACATCTATCAGCAACGTACCAGACGGTATCCTTGACTGGGGCACAGAGTGAATATGTTCTGGCAAACTCCAGTGCAGAAGTAGGCAAAACAGTGTGATTTGACTAATTGACAACACCTTAGGACTGACTATTTGCTACATTAACTGATAGGAAGGGCAATGAGAATCATTTAGTGCAAAGTGCTCTGAGGCCCTTAGATGTGAGCAAATGAGTATAAGTACATTCAGGGTAAGATGCACAAAGGCCTCCAGCCTGAGGCTAATGCGCAAAGTATACGTTTCACTTGCCACACTACACTTTGACTGACTGTGGGTGTTGTGACTGCCCTGCCAGCACACTTGCCTCTCAGGCCCTGCCCCATACACTTTTTATTCACATTGCATGATCTGTACATGTAACGTGGCATTACCTATGCATGTCAATGTTAGGATGTGGTATGGATGTAAACATTCTTGATGTTTTGAGATGGTGTTGGGTGATGTGTTTTGAATTGGATTGGCCTGTTTATTGTATGAAGGTCCTATTTGTTTGTCCGACTTTGCAGGTGTGTTTCAGTGACCAGTTGCCTGTGTCCCCTCCTCAATGTTGTTGTCTGAGCAGTATGACATTAGTGATGTAGCCTTGTTAGCCAGGCACGTGAGGGACCCTGACGTATGCAGCATGTGTGTATCTTTAGTGCTGTGTGGCTCCTATTGCTGTTTACTTAGGCTTATGTATGTGTCAGTTATGGACATTCGGCATTTGAGTGTACTGGTACCTTTGTCTTATTTCTAGGAGTAATTGCAGATGTCACCCTCACCCCCTAATTTAGGTATGTATGTTCCAGGGTGGGGTTTCTGCCATTTGGTACTATAGCTGCACAGAGATGAGAGGTGTTATTGTCAACTGTGTTTGTAGTTAAGTTACAGTTGTTGTATTTGCTACTGCATTACAGATAGGGACCTAGTTGATGTAGAATAGATTTTGCAATACAAGTGCCTGGATGTGGATTTGAGGTAGTGTCCTTCCCACCTGTCACTGCTTTCCCTTGGCTCTCTTGTTGTAATTACAGGATGTCCCCGTGGGACTGTTGTGGTTGCTGTATTTTGTCGTGCCCCAGCTTCGGTCAGTACTGGGCATGCCCCCCTGCCGTGCCCCTTTCCCCATGCCACTTCATATATGTGCTGACTTACATGCATTGTGTAGTAGGTATCCCCCCCTGCTTACAGTCCCCATTATTGTATTATGATTCCCCATGCGACTTACCCTGCATGTGCGTAGTGTCGTGGTAGTCTGCGGTGTCCAGTCCTTGAATCCCTGTGACGATCTCCTCCGGGATGACGGCTGCGACCATCTCCTCCATGTGGTCCAGGGCCTCCTGTTGTGCTGGACTCCCCCCTCCAGTCTGCATTGCTGCCTTCCTGTTCCTGGCCATTTTCTCTTTGGTCCTACGTTTGCAGTCATGCCAGCGTTTCTTACACTCGGTGACTGTCCGGCGTTCTTCAGCCACACTGTTAATCTTGTCCACAATTTGTTTCCAGATGGCCTCTCTCCTACTGAGTGGCAATTTTGAGGAGATGAAAAGTTGGTGCTGGTGTTCCGTCACCTCTTTCACCAGGATTTCCTGCTCCTCTGCACTGAAGCGACACTTTCTTTTTTTTAAAAAAATGTCCTGGGTCCTGTATGCTTCCTCCTGGCTGGTTCCTGGTCTGCTCTCATCCTCCTGGGGTCTGTTGGGGCATCTAGGATCCATTTTGGGTCTCCTCTCCTGAAAGGGCAGTTTTCGCGCAAAAATGTGATGCTATTGCGTGAAAAAAAAAGGCGTTATCACGATTGCGCTGTCGTAAATCGACCCACAGTGATGTGCGTCGCATTTACGTTGGTTTCCTTTACGACAGACCGACGCTGTGTGCGTCACGAAATAATGACTCCCACCTGTTGGTTGCGCCGCCGTACGTCAAAGTATAAATTTGACGCCCGCATGGCGCATCCAAATGGCGTTAGACGGCGCAAATTTTTTTGACGCAAAATTGCGTTAGCGCAATTTTGCGTCAAAAAGTATAAATATGGCCCGCAATTTCTGGGATATGGCCTACATGGCAATGGTAGAAATCTGCCCACATGGATGGCAAAGGGGCAACTATACATCAATTAGGCTTATTTTAGAGCTGGTGTAGAGTGCCACATGGCCTACATAACGTAGGGCCCTTGCCTACCTAACTCGCCCTGGCCTAGGGACACCCACAGCCCACCACCCCCACCCAGACAACTCCACTGCACGCAAAGTCCATAGGATGAGGTTGTACTCTCCCCCTTGTGTCTGCTGTGATGTCCTTAAGCGCCCATCCAACTCCGGGTAGGCCACCGCCAGGATCCGGAACATCAGGGGGGTCATGGTGCGACGGGCACCCCTCCCACGTTGGGAGGCCATCCCCAGCTGAGCCTCCGCTTTCTTCTTGCTGCAGCGGCGAATGTCCTCCCATCTCTTCCGGCAGTGGGTGCCCCGTCTCTGGTGGGCTCCCAGGGTCCGGACCTCCTTGGCGATGGCACGCCAAATGTCCCTCTTCTGGTGGGCGCTGACCTACATGACATGCACAAGGGAAGAGGAACAGTCATTACCTACTGCACCATCGTTGTAATTGGCCCCCTCCCAACTCTATCCCTGTGGCCCATTCATCCCCATGCATGACTGTTCTATGTACTCTGCCCCCTTCCCTCATCCACCCAGCCCTCTCCACCCAGTCCTAGCCCATCCAACGTGCTCCCTGTGTACTAACCTGTTGGTCTGGAGGACCGTAGAGTAGCGTGTACTGGGGAGGACCCCATCCACAAGTTTCTCCAACTCCTGTGCAGTGAAGGCAGGGGCCCTTTCCCCAGACGCAGCAGCCATCGTTGCTTCCAGACCGAGGTCACAGCAGCACTAGCAGTGTAGGTCCTCTCCTGTCGAAGGTCAGGTATCTAGTGATTGAAGAGATAGAAAATGGAGGTGACGTCCGCGGCGGTGACGTCCGCGGCGGTGCGCATCATCACCGCCAGCTCACCTGTTCATTGGCTCCTGGGACCCATAGGGTCCAATGTTAACCAATGCAGCATTGCGCCGCTCTCTACGACCGCCTACCGCGACGGTGTCAAACGCCAGCGCAGTTACCCCACAATCCCATTGTCCCAGTTTAGAGGTCAGACAGCCGCCATTTCAGGGGCCCACATGGCTTCAATTACTACTGCCTCACACATACCGAGGCTACACTCAAAACATTTCCCAGATGGGTTAATTGTCTGTTGTAGTCTTGTGGAGGAATGGTGACAGTTTCTTTGCTGTTGTCCTTCTTAGGCACCGTCAGTTGGGACATATTGGAAGATGGCGGAATCCTCCGGTGTACCGACCGCTGGTGGACCTGTTGACAATGGAAGAGCGACATGTCATCGTGACCTACCGGTTTGACCGTGCCACAATCCAGGAACTATGTACTCAGTTGGAGCAGACCTGATGTCACCAATCCGCCATCCGACTGGAATCCCCCCTCTAGTGCAGGTGCTGTCAGTACTCCATTTCCTTGCAAGTGGGTCATTTCAGACAACAGTGGCCATGGCATCAGGGATGTCCCAGCCTATGTTTTCCAACGTGTTGTCCAGAGTGTTGTCTGCCCTGCTGAAACACGTAAGGAGATACATCGTTTTCCCTCAGGTGGCGGATTTGCCTACAGTTAAAGGTGACTTCTATGCCCTTGGACATATCCCCAACGTCATAGGTGCCATTGATGGGACCTATTTAGCTCTGGTCCCCCCCGCAGGAATGAACAGGTGTACAGGAACAGGAAGAATTATCATTCGATGAATGTCCAGATGGTCTGTTTGGCAGACCAGTACATCTCCCAGGTTAATGCTATGTTCCCTGGCTCAGTGCATGACGCCTACATCCTGCGGAATAGCAGCATCCCTGATATGATGGGTGAACTCCAGAGGCACCGTGTATGGCTATTGAGGGACTCTGGTTACCCCAACCTGTCCTGGCTACTGACCCCAGTGAGGAATCCCAGGACCAGGGCAGAGGAACGCTACAATGAGGCCCATGGGCGAACTAGGAGGGTGATCGAACACACCTTTGGCCTCCTGAAGGCCAGGTTCAGGTGCCTCCATATGACAGGTGGGTCCCTATTCTACTCACCGAAGAAGGTGTGCGACATCATCATCGCCTGCTCCATGCTCCATAACTTGGCATTGCGACGCCAGGTGCCTTTTCTGCAGGAGGATGATCCAGATGACGGTGTTGTTGCAGCGGGTGAGCCTGTGGAGCCTGTGGACAGTGATGAGGACGAAGCTGGTGAAGAAGAAAACGACAACAAGGAGTCAGTCATACAGCAATATTTTCAGTGAGACACAGGTGAGTACAATTTCATGTATCACATAATATTAACTTTCACACGTCTACCTCTATCCTCTACCTACATTTCACTCCCTATTTGTTAACTGAGTTGTCCCCTTCCATTTCAGTTTCACTATTGTGGTAACCTACGTGTCAACAGCTTGCACCCTTGAAAGGCTTGTGATGTGTGACATTGGTATGTTGGCCTTCCAATGGGTAACCTTTTTTAACACTGTAATTGACAATACAAAGTTCACAATCATTGACTGACTCCAATATTATTGAGGTTTCAAGGGTGTTTATTGAAGTGCATAAAAATGTAGGGGGGTTGTGAAATGGGGATAGGTCATGGTGGAAGAATGTCCATGGCAGAGTCCAGTCTATTAGTCTCACTGGTACATTGCACATCTGGGCATTGAAAGTGGAGCTGGGGCTGTTCCAATGAGGACAGGGTAACAAAGTGGGACAGTGGGGGGACAATCAGGGTAGTCTTATTTCCTGGCGGGGGTCTTGCCATCTTGCTCTGTCCTGTTCCTGGATCTCAGGGACCGCTTTCGTGGTGGTTCTCCATCTGCAGGGGGTGGGGTGCTGGTGTGTTGGTCCTGTGGCGAGGCCTCCTGTCCACTAGCGCCGGCGGAGGTGGTGGGCAGTTCGTCGTCCATGCTAGTGTCAGGGGCCCCTTGGAGTGCCACGGTGTCCCTCAAGGTCTTTTGAATGTCCGTCAGCACTCCTACGATGGTGCCCAGGGCGGAGCCTATGGTCGTGAGCTACTCCCTGAACCCCAAATATTGTTCCTCCTGCAGACGCAGGGTCTCCTGCAACTTGTCCAGGACCGTGGCCATCGTCTCCTGGGAGTGGTGGTATGCTACCATGATGGAGGAGAGGGCCTCGTTGAGAGTTGGTTCCCTTGGCCTGTCCGCCCCCTGTCGCACAGCAGCCCTCCCAGTTCCCCTGTGTTCCTGTGCCTCCGTCCCCTAGACCGTGTGCCCACTACCACTACCCCCAGATCCCTGTTGTTGTTGGGGTGGTGAGTTAGCCTGGGTGCCCTGTAGTGGTGGACACACCGCTGATTGACCTGTCCTGGGTAGGGAGGTATGGGCCCGCTGGGTGGGTGCTGTGCTGGTGTTACCAGAGGGTGGAATTTCGGTGTTGGGCTGTGGCTGGGCAAGTGGAACCGACTGTCCTGAGGCCCACGATGGTCCGGGCTGGTCATCAGGATCCAGTAGGGCAGAGCTGCTGTCGTCACTGTGGGCCTCTTCTGGGGGTGGAGTGGTGTTGTCTGGACCCGATGGTGTGGTGACATTCCTTCGGGTTCTTGCGGGGGTATTAGTACATGATTTTTGCATGTGTGTGTTTCATGGTGTGCAACGTTTGGGTGTGCGTGTACCCCAGTGAAAGCATTCCTGTGTGGGAGCTTGTGTGCTGGTGGTTGGGGGGTGTTGTGGGTCTGTGCAGTGGGCATGCTTTAGTGATGGGTATCCATGCTTAGTTAGGTCATGCAGGTTTTGGGGTTGGGATGGGTAGATAGGTGAGGATTTGGAGTGATAGGGGAGGGTGTTAGAGGGTGTTAGGGTGGGGGGGTGTGATAGCATGCATGTAGGGTGGGGGATATGATAGTTGAAATTTGACTTACCAGTGTCCGTCCCTCCAACGACTCCTGCGAGGCCCTCAGGATGCAAGATGGACAAGACTTGCTCCTCCCATGTTGTTAGTTGTGGAGGAGGAGGTGGGGGTCCGCCGCCAGTCCGCTGTACCGCGATGTGGTGCCTGGATACCGTGGAACACACCTTCCCCCGTAGCTCGTTCCACCTCTTCCTGATGTCCTCCCTATTTCTTGGGTGCTGTCCCACAGCGTTGACCCTGTCGACTATTCTTTGCCATAGCTCATCTTCCTGGCTACGGATGTGTACTGTACCTGTGATCCAAATAGCTGTGGCTCTACCATGATGATTTCCTCCACCATGACCCTGAGCTCCTCCTCTGAGAAGCGGGGGTGTCTTTGGCGTGACATGGGGTGGTGTGTGTGATGTGTGAGGTGGTGTATGTGTTGATGAGTGTGGTGATTGTAGTGGTGTGTGGTGTTTTGAGCGTGGATGTTGTGTGGGTGATGGTGTAGTGTGCCTCTGTGTGAAGGTATTCTCTATTCTGTGCTGTCTCTCTGTGGCCTTCATCTCTAATTTTTGGTCGTAGGGGTTTGTGTGTGATGTGGGTGTGTGTTTTATATTGTATTGGGTGTGTGGGAGTGTTGTTTGTATGTGTATCAGGTGTGTGTATTTTGAATTGTCCAATGTGGCGGTGTTTTGGAGATGTGTGTGTATTTTGAGCGCGGCGGTGTGTACCGCCAATGGAATACCGCGGTTGAAAGACTGCTGCGTGGATTCGTGGGTCGTAATAGCATGGGCGTGTTTCTGTTGGCGTGGAGGTGGAGGATGTGTTTCCGCCAGTTTCTCGCTAACCTTTGGTGTGGCGGTATTGTGTGGGTGTCTGAATTTCGGCGGATTCCGTGCTGTGGATCATAATAGCTGTGGCGGTCTCCCGCCGCCGCGGCGGTATATTAGCGGTCTTCTGCACGGCGGTAAGCGGCTTTTACCGCCAATGTTGTAATGACCACCTGAGTCTCTATATTGTGAAGTTATTGTTAACATATACACAGTGCGACTGAACTCGTAGGAACTTTTTTTAGAGTCACAGGGCCTGATTACAACTTTGGAGGAGGTGTTAATCTGTCCCAAATGTGACGGATATACCACCAGCCGTATTACGAGTTCCATATCCGTCACTTTACCGTCACTTTTGGGACGGATTAACACCACCTCCTCCAAAGTTGTAATCAGGCCCACAGTCCTGCAGCATGATGACGATCCCTACTGAACTGCTATCGGTGCGACGGTCGACTGCCTCTACATCTTTGTTGTCTAAGTCAGAACTGCTTGTATGTACTCTTATTTATGGTGTTTGTTGACTACCTCCACTAGATATGGACTGAGTGCCTCCTCCTCAATACTTACTTACATGCCCTTTCAGAGCCCACTGTGAATTGTTCACAGGCAGGGAGGTTATAATACGACTAGCTTGTTGGTTTGCTTTTGATCTTTCTACTTTTCCATTACTTTCTTTTATTTTGCACAGTTTTATTTTCCTTTGACTGTCCAGTTTAACAATACGTACTTTGTGCAGTATTTGTCTAAGTCATTCTGCTGCCCCCAGAAAGTAGTATGAGCTATATAAAAACGTTATCATTTAAAATAAATAAACTGCTTGTATATGCACTTTCAAGGGGCCATCTGTGGAGTGTTTGGTACTCCAATATGCTCAATTGAATGTCTGTCTGGTGTGTCTAGCACAATTTTATTTGTGGTTTTCAATAACAAAAAAAATACTTGTACCAGTTTGCCCACAGGCAGGTGTGTGAACCTACGATTTCTGGGGCACTATGGAGGGCTAAGAAAAGTGATTGGATCAATATCTGTAACAGAATAGGGTGCAGCAAGGCAGAATTAAGGAGAACAAAAAAAACTGTGAGTGATTCACAGAACTAAAAACGAGAAAACAGGAAGAGCATGTTAGCAGCAGGGCATTAAACGTTACATTCTCTTCTGAGCTAGTTACAGTTAAAATACAGAATAAGAAATCGGGACCCGCTAAGTAAACACACATTTATGTTTTACTCATAAAAACTGTATATTAACACGTGAGCGAAGAACATGGCTAGAAATCGAATTCCATTGATTCACAGTAAAAAAGGCTGGTATACAATATTGTATACAAAGACCAGTTCTTCGTATAGAGCCATCAAACAGCCTGTTAGAAATGGGGTCAGCGGTGTTTGCGTCAGAAAAATGGAAAAGTGGAAAATATGGAAAACCATGCAGCGCGGATTGCAATTTCACCAGCCAGCACGTCGTTTCCCCAGCTCCGGGCGTCTATCTTCCGGTCTTGTTGCAGACGAGCGTCGATCTTCAGCCGTGAAGCCAGCGGTGCGGTGACTTTTCAGCCGCAGATCGGAGTAGCGTCGATCTTTTCTGCGCATGGCGGTCGGTACGTGGATTTCTCACTTTTGGACTGCCAGCTTCTCCTTTCAGGGTCACAGGAACTAGATGGGCACCACTTGGCAGAGTAGGAGTCTCTTCAGAGACTCCAGGTGCTGAAAGAGAGAAGTCTTTGCTGTCCCTGAGACTTCAAACAACAGGAGGCAAGCTCTAAATCAAGCCCTTGGAGAGTACTTCACAAGAAGGAAGGCAACACAAAGTCCAGTCTTTGTCCTCTAGCACAGGCAGAAGCAGCAACTGTAGGAGGGCTCCACAAAGCACAGTCACAGGCAGGGCAGCTCTTCTTCCTCACCTCTTCAGCTCTTCTCCAGGGCGGGGTTCCTCTTGGTTTCCAGAAGTTTTCTAAAGTCTGTGGTTTTGGGTGCCCTTCTTATACCCATTTTGGCTTTTGAAGTAGGCCTATTCAAAGCAAAGTCTCTCTTGTTTGTCCTGCCTTGCCCAGGCCAGGCCCCAGACACACATCAGGAGGTTGGAGACTGCACTGTGTGAGGGCAGGCACAGCCCTTTCAGGTGTGAGTGACCACTACTCTCTTCCCTCCTAGCACAGATGGCTCATCAGGAAATGCAGACTACATCCCAGCTCCCTTGGTGTCACTGTCTAGTGAGAGGTGCAACCAGCCCAACTGTCAAACTGACCCAGACAGGGAATCCACAAACAGGCAGAGCCACAGAAATGTTTTAAGCAAAAAATGCCCACTTTCTAAAAGTGGCATCTTCAAACACACAATATCAAAATCAACTTTACTAAAAGATGTATTTTTAAATTGTGAGCTCAGAGACCCCAAACTCCACATGCCTATCCGCTCTCAAAGGGAATCTACTCCTTAATCATATTTAAAGGTAGCCCACATGTTAACCTATGAGAGGGACAGGCCTTGCAACAGTGAAAAACGAATTGAACAATATTTCACTGTAAGGACATATAAAACACATTACTATATGTCCTACCTTAACCATACACTGCACCCTGCACATGGGGCTGCCTAGGGCTTACCTTAGGGGTGCCTTACATGTGAGAAAATGGAAGGCTTAGGACTGGTAAGTGGGTACACTTGCCAAGTCGAATTTACAGTTAAAAACTGAACACAGACACTGCAGTGGCAGGTCTGAGACATGATTACAGAGCTACTTAGGTGGGTGACACTACCAATGCTGTAGGCCCACTAGTAGCCTTTGGTTTACAGGCCCTGGGCACCTCTAGTGCACTTTACTAGGGACTTACTAGTAAATCAAATATGCCAATCATGGATAAACCAAGTACATACACATTTTGTATAGGAGCACTTGCACTTTAGCACTGGTTAGCAGTGGTAAAGTGCCCCGATTAACAAAAACAGCAAAAACAGAGTCTAGCACTCATCAACAACCTGGGAAACAGAGGCACAAAGTTAAGCGATACCACGCCAAGGATAAAAAGTCTAACACAGCTTCACAGTGAAAAAAAGCTGGCAGTTGAATTAGTAACAATATGGTGTACAAAGACAAGTTCTTCTTATAGAGTCACCAAACAGCTGACAATTGTGGTGTGTCCAGACCATACCCTCAATTATGTTGAGTGTAGCCTTTGGGCTCGCTCTGTCAGCACTCATTTGGTAGATAGAATGCAGTCTGTTTAGCACACACTCACTTTCAATCTCCTTCTTGTGCTCTTCTACTCCATGTCACAGTGCCCTCCACTTCTTATTGGATATGCAGATTACTTTAACCACTGCTACCATTTTTAAAGCAGAGTTTAAAACACATCAGGATAGCTCTGAACTGTTTGGACTACTGAAATAGAAGTGGGTGATCAGTGCTTTATTTGTGAGAAAAAAAAAGTGCGGGTGCCCAAAGCACTGCCTAGATACCCACGGCTGGTGTAATTAAATGTCAGAGCGCTAATAGCAAGGATGTGCAGACTGAAACCACCTCAGGCCTCTCTAATTCACTCCCAGGCACTCCCTGCCCATTATCTCACTCTTCCTTCAATGATGGATTTTCTGTATTTCTTTTACTCCGTCCTTACATTGTTTTTTTCCCTCTGTTGGCCTTGAAAATTTCTAATGTGGAGAATTAGGTGCCGGTCCCAGAAAAATAAGTGTGAGTGCCTCCCACCAGCAACCACTGGCTCAAATGAATCACTGTGTGTGATGCAAGTAGGGATTATTGTGTATTGGCATACTAATACAAGACGCGCTATTGGACCTAGGAAGGTTGCAGGTCACTCAGGGCTGTTTTTTTTTTTTTAGTTGTATTGTTTTATTGAAAGAAATGATAACAAAATGATACTGGCAGACAGGTACAATGCAGCTTTGTACAATGGTACAATGCAGAGGAGTAAAAAGAGTAAGAAAGAGGATGAATATAGAAATCCTGAGGGAGGGAGAGAGGAAGGGTATGGAGTGGGGAAGGAGAAAGGGGGGATATAAAACAAATAACACTACAGGATATTCCAAATAGTCAGGCTTAAATTCATGAAAAACATAGACACATGAGAGACACAATAGACAAGAAAGTCCTGGTGTCACTGGGCAGGGGATACAGGTGCCTCAAGGGGAACGAGCGCCAGGTCTCCTTGTAAGGAGGGAAAGGGTATGGAAGAGGGGGAAGGACATGCATAGGGATGTGCAGGGCACAATCTTAGGACTGCAGTATGGACGAAGGCAAGGTATCTTAGCAGGCCTGGGGTGGGTAGAGGCGCCCAAGGTCTGGACATGTCTGAGGGAAGAGGGGGCAAAGGGGTGAAATGTGAGAGACCCGACAGGAGAAAGGGAGAGGAGAATGGGAAGGAGATGTAGAGTGGGGGAAGGTAAGGGGATAGGAAGGGCAACAGAGTGGAGAAGAGGGTGAGAGTAGACGGAGTGAGGCAGGTAGGGTGGCAAAGATGTCAGCGGTGTTACCCGGCACATTAGCATTGCGGTGGTGGCTAGCAGGGGGAAAGAACAAGATGCAGGCTAAGAGCTGTCCATGAGGAAGGGTGCCCATGTTTGTGTGAATACCGCTGATTAATCCTGTAGGTGATGGATAATGTGTTCATGGGCAGCGGTGTGGATCATTGCCTCTGTCCACTCCTTCAATATTAGTGGAGTGGGAGATCTCCAGTGGCGAAGGATGCAGATCTTGGCGGTTGCAAGGGCTGTTTGCAGCAGATGGTGTTGCTGGCAGGAAAAGTCCGAGGAGTCCCCCTTATCGTGAAGGAGAATTAACAAGGGTGATAGGGTAGCTGAAGAGGCATAGTGTCCCCAAGGGTGTAACCCACTGCCTCCCAAAAGGGCTGAATTGAAGGGCATTCATAGAGGATTTGTGCTAGGTCGCACCTAACTTCGGTGCAGCACCAGAAATTCTCTTGAGGAAATAGTACATCCCTGTGCAGTTTAATTGGTGTCCAATGCTATGTGTAGATCATTTTAAATAAACAGAATTTCAGATGGACTTCTCTTGTGCCTCTCTCCAGGGTCTCCATGATGTCATTCCAGTCTTCTACATCAAATTCACACCAGAGACAGAATTGCTACTTTGTCCGGAGATTGTCTAGGAGGGTGTAGTGATGTTTATGTTTAGACCATTGACTCCACATTGCACTTAGCCTAGCAGCACACCGTCACATTAGTGACCACCAGATTCATTTTACCTCTTGACTTTATTTTAGCATTAACAACCGCCACTTTAAAATCTAGTAGTTTTCCATATTGTACAAGGTGCACATGTTTTTATTTTTCGTGTTCTTTCCCACCAAGGGCGTAGGCTGATAAGAATGTACTACGATGGTAGGGAATGGTCTTGTTTTGAATTGGCACCTTGGCATTGTGGCCAAGTCCTGTCATGTTATTTTCAAAGCTGGCCTAAAGCAATCAGCATTTTTTTAATAATAAACTTCTGCAGTGAGAGGGAGGTTCAAGAATTTCCCTCTCTTGTTTGTTCAAAGTATAAGAGGCTGAGACCAGATGAACCAGGGACTGAGAGTGTTTGCAGATCTCAGGCATACCCAGGACACTGGGGTTTGTCATCCTCCCCGTGAGGATGATTGATCTCTCTCTCCTGGTTTGATTCTGGGATCTGATGATCTGATGCTGAATAGGAGGGAGATGATGCGGTTGTGCCCTTGCTTCATGGTGATGCATATTTTTTAATTCATTATTTGCTTTGTATTATAAAATAGATACATATATTTGCTGTGTATATTGCAGTGGAGAATCATTTGTACATGTTTTCATTTAATTGCTGTGACCATTTTTAAACATGTGCTTTCAACATGCTAATCTCCTTTTACAAACCTTGCAAAGTGAAATAATAAATGTCTTCTTTGGACTAAGAAGTGCATTCCAGAGATTCTTATCAGTGCATGAGTGTTTAAGCTCGGTCATTAGTGAAGCAAAACAGAGAGGTTACAAAAAAAGATGGCATATTAGGATGTCGTACAGGCCCACCATCGCACCCTTAAAGTGGACCCCATATCAAAGAAAAGACAACACAGGCGACGTCTGGAGGGCCCAGGGATTAGCTCCCATGCAACGACACAGGCAACGCTTGAGTTGGCAGTATCGCCATGCATGCAGGGAATGGAGGCCGAATTCCTCCTGCAAGGTCTCAAATGTCTTGAATTTGCCATCGACTGTGACCTAGTCTATACTTTTAATACCAGCAGTACACCATAGTATCCAATTAAGAGATTCTCCTCCGATGCAAATGCAAGCGTTATTCCAGAGAGGTGCTCGGGTATGGAGATGAGGGTGAACACTGAGGAGGTGGAGCGCTCTATCCCAGGCTTTATGCATTGCCTGTTGCATCGGGTTGACAGTGCGCAATTGGGTAGAGCCATCCTTATACACAGGACCAAGACCTTCCAGACTGGAAAGCAATAGCCATTCAGTAGTGACCCATTGTGGTGGATCCAGTATAATTGTCAATTGGGAAAGATGGAGAGCTGCAGCGTAATGCTCTTCTGACTGAAGTCCCATTCCTCCGCAGGAGGAACGTGCCATAAGTTTGGCAGATAACAAGCGAGGATGGGAGGAGCCCCACACAAAGGTTCAAATCTCTGTATCTATAAGTTGGAGGGTGAATAGGGGCACCAATAGGTGAAACATGTCTAGCTCATAGGTAAATTGTGGTTACATGACCATCTAGACTGCTTGAACCCGGCCCCACATTGAGAGCCCTAGGAAAGACCATTTTCGAAGTCCATCCTCAAACATGCTATGAGTAGGTTGTCTGCTACCATATGTGCAAGTCCCTTCTTAATGAGTATCCCCAAATATTTGAGACAGGACCGTGACCAATGGACGGGGAAGCCGTGGACTGCCGTCCACCTTGTAGTGCCAGAAACAGGTAGCACCTCACTCTTGTCCCAGTGAACACGATATCTGGATAGGGTTGCAAAACCATCAATGATCTGCAATAACGCCGGGATTGACCAGCCTAGGTCAGCCAGGGTGAGGAGGATGCCATCTGCATATAAGTTGAATTTAGATATTCCCCCGCAGAGGGGTATCACAGAAAGAAGAGGGGAGTGATGGATGGGGGCTGCTAGCAGCTCCATCCCCAGTTAACCTGTGCTGAGGGAGCAATCATACATCAGGCATATTTTGGCAATTAATTGATCTCCCAGGCTGAATTTCTGTAACGTTGCAAACAGGTAGCCCCATTCGATACGATCGAACTAATAGAGCTAAAGCTTCACCTAGCAGATCCCTGGTCTCCCAAAGGGCATGGGACGAAGTACATAGATGGTTTCTAGAGGTACAGCCTGGAACAAATCCTACCTGTATGTGATGTATTAAAGACAGATAACTTTAGGGTGGTGGGCCGCTAGGATGCTGGCAAGAATTTTTATGTCCCCATTCATGAGAGATGGGGCGATAACTGCTGCAAAGAAGGGGTCTCTCCTGGGTTTGGGGAGGACTTCTATCATTGCTCTGTTTGAGATAGAACCCAGAAGTCAACTACCTACTATCTGGCCCATTTGTAAAATTCGGCAGGGAAGCCAACTTCCCTAGGGGACTTATGATATGGGATTTTAGATATGGCCTATGCAATCTCTGCCTTGCTGATTTCCCCATTTGTTGAGACACGGCCCTCCTCTGACAAACGGGGTATCTGGATGCTCCACAGGAAGGACTCTATTTGATCAGGGCAGGCCACCAGTTCTGAGGTATACAGCTTTCGATAATATGCAGTGAATTCCTTGACAATATCCTGTGGCCATGTGAGGGTCCCGCCATCTGAAGAACGGATGGCAGGAATAGATAGTGCGGAGTTGGGCCGCAAGCAATCGCCCGTCCTTTTTTCCCTGTTCATGATGGTGGCCCTTCAGGCATTGCAGCACATATTCATCCTTGGAAGTATATAGTTAATTGAGAGCCACACGGGCTTGCTCAAGTTGGGGCGTGCGGGTAACGAAGGATGGGCTGTATACAACCTTGTGAGTGACGCAATATATTTTTCGAGTTCTGCTTGACAAGCCTTCTTTTGTATATTATCTAATGGTGCATCTCGCATCATTTGCCCAGTATGGTGGCCTTCGCTGCCGCCCAGAGCATTCTCTGGGATGTAATTGATTATTTATTGTCCTACATATAGGCGTATACATGTGCCCATAAATGGGACTTGCCCTGAGGTGTACGGTATTGGTGTACGTTCAAGCGCCAAGATTTACGACCAGGGATAGCAAGACCTACATCTACAAATATCAGAATCGGAGCGTGATCAGAGAGCGCACACTCCAATATTCAGGAATCCCGAATGTGGGCCACTGTATTCTGTGATACAAGGAAGTAATCAAACTGAGATTGGGTGCCATGCACCGGAGAGAGAAAAGTATACTCCCTGTCTGATGGGTGTGTGAGCCTCCAGTGATCTACACGCCTATAATATGAAGCCCAGTCTCCCAGCAAGGCCCTATCTAGGTTCTTGCTGATGTCTATAGGGCCTGTCCTGTCTAGTACCCTGTATCAGACAAGATTCCAGTCGCCTCCTATGAGGTATTGAGAGGCTCCTATTTCAATGAGGAGGCGGTTGATGTAAAGTCGAAACAAGCTTTTAGATCCTGTGGGTGCACAGACCAAGCCCACGCAGAGCGAGTTATCCCTGAGCTTCTATTTGGCAAACACGTACCTGCCCTCAGAAGCAGACCATATTCTAGTGATGGTGATAGGTAATGTTTTATGCATTTCCTGATCTCCCCTCCCTCAATATCTGCAGTCTCGGACAGCTACTTTCCATCGTTCGCCCCACCCATTCTTTGCTCAGTTTATTGGATTCAAGGTCATTGAAGTGTGTTTTCTGCAACAGGGCCACATCCGTTCACTTTGATTGGAAATAAGAGAGCACCTTTTTGCACTTCACATAGTGAGTTAGACCACTGACATTTCATAAAATAACTTGGAGTGGGTAGCTGAGGGATGCTTGGTTAGACATTGCGATGGCGTGCAGGTAATACCGGAGGGAAGAGAAAAAGCAGGAATAGGAGGGGAGGACATCTAGGTATTGGGGGATGGAAGGACAGAGAAGAGGAAGCGCAGAAGAGGAGAAGGGCTGAGTTCCCTCAGACACAGTCCGGTGGATGGGGGGAAGGGAAGGCACAGGGTACGCACAGGGAGGAGCTAGAGGAAAGAAGAGAAAATGGGGGAGAAAAAGGAAACAGAGAGGGAATAAGGGAAGGTGTGGAAGAGAGAAAAAGTACAAGGAAAAAGGGAGGTGAGGGGAGGGCTAGAAGCAAGTAGGGGGAACAAAGACTCCGGCTCTAGACTGGATCACTGCCCCAAGGGTCAAGGTCTATAGGCCGCGGGTCCAAGCTTTTGGCGGGACACATATTGTGGGTAGAGGGAGAGAAGGCTGGAGGCGATGGAGTGAGGGGGGAATGGTCAAGGAAAGGAAAAAGAAGAGAAGGTCCGGCAGAGTCAAATGCTGAATTTGTGAATTTGTGCAGTGCTAAGGGATCATTAATTTGACAGCCTACCAGGTGAGGGAGGTGGGCAGCATCCAGAGCCCAGGTAGCATGGGAAGCCCCCACATGGTACTACTTCAGAGGGTCATGACAGTGATAAAGGTGGGAGGAAGGAAGACTGTGAAGGAAGCAAGAAGGAAGGGAGAGATATCAAGGCTGGACAGACCCAGTGGCTGTTCAAAGGCGGATCCCGGTCCCGACCCCCCCAGAGGCGTGGCTGCAATGGAATAATATCGGAGAGGAAGGTTATGGGACAGTGTCAGGAGAATCAAGGTGTGCAGTAGTATTGGGGCTAGTGCAACAGAGGATTGGAACACTTCAAACATAGAAACAGTCCAAACAGTATTAACTATAAACTATTGAGCATAGAAGATAGTTGGGCCAAGATTTAAGAGGTTCTAGCAACTTTTTGTGCCACATTAGCATAATTTCTTTCATGCTAATGTGGTCCAACAAGGGCAAAATTGCCATGGAAGATTTACAAAGTCACGCAATGCATGCATTGCTCCACTTTGTAACCCCTTGTGCGTCATTATGCCTGCGCCAGTCATAAGGTATGCAAGGGGGGGTGATCCCCCTTTAGGGGGGCAAGAAAAATGGGAATTTAATTGGGCATTTTTAATGCCTGCTTAGATGACACACCATTGGTTACAATGGGCCCCTATGTATTGTTCAGGGTTATCGCTAAAATGTTGGTGCTAACCCTGAACAGTTCATCAATAGCGTCACAAATTCTGACGCTATTGCCTCCTACCCTGCACCATGGTGCGCTGTACTTTGCATATGATGCACACGTGTAGGTGGTGGTAAGGGGGCACTAAGGGGTGAAAGGAAAGTGGCGTTGCACTGGGTGCAGCGCCACTTTTCTTAAATATGCCACTTGGTCTTTAACCAACATTCGAAGATATAACATTATCTCACAACATCTCAAAAAGTTTGAGAACTATGCCTGGCCAGCAACAAGGCTCAGGGAGGGATGGGGAAGGAAGCCCCAGGAGCAAGATGGAACAAAGCTATGATTAAACAGCAATTAGGTATGGTCTAGCTCCTAAGGCAAGCATGAAGTCAGGTACTCAGCCTTCCACTGCGAGAGAGGGACAGTCCAAAGCAGGGTACAGGGGTAGACCTGACACAGAAGTTTGTGAAGATCTCAGCCTGAATTAGGTGTGGGTTTCAGTGGCTAATGTGATGTCTCTGTCTGAAGGCTGGGTATGTTGCGCCACTGCCTGTAGTGCCAGATTCTGATCACTGTGGAGCCTTGGTAGTCTCTCGGGGTCTCTGCAGTTATTATTAGGCCCAGATTTGGGTGCCAATGGCCTTCCGGAGGGGTATGACTGGGCAGCGCAACTGAGGGGTCAGTAGTTAGCAGCAGGGACAGGTTTGAAGGGTTTGTGTCCATGTCTTGGGCTGTTAAGCCAGCCAGAAAGAGACGCGGGTCCTCTGGGCCATAGAAGTCCTTCGGTTTGCCATTTACAGTGATCCACATTCATGCTGTTCAAACAGGACACATTGTATGTCCAGGTGGTGAAACCGAGGGCAGAGGGAAAAGAATGCCTTGCAGCGATCAATGGTCTCCTTCGAAAAGTCTGCTGTGATTCAGATCTCACTCCCCTCGAACTTAAATGGGCCATGAGAACAAGCTGCAGCAAGAAGCTGATGGACATGCCCATGGCCTAGGAAGCAGGCGATAATGGGGTGAACTGAGAGAAGCTGTCTTGCTTCTTCTGGCCCATGTGATGTGTCCATTGAAATTCTAGCGGATGGTCAAAAGTGAGACCAGTCAATGTCTGGAGGGTGGTTCAGAGAAAGGCCAGGCCTTCCGATCCCTCCACATTTTCTGAAAAGCCAAAGAAGCGGACATTGTCCCTGTGGCTTCTGTTCTCCAAGTAAACAAGCTTGATGTGAAGAATTAGGAGTTCCTGGCTTCTCTCTGGAATGGTGGTTAGATGGTCTTTTACCGCTGTGACACGCTATTTCAGGCCTGTCACCTGGTTCTAGAATCCTGTGATGTCCTGACGAAAAGATTTGATCTCCCATCCAAATTCAGAGATTTTGAAGTCCAGACCATCCAATCTTCGGCCTACAGCCATGACCTCTTGGAGGATGTGCTCCATGGTGGCATCCTGTGCTGGGCCTGCGGTAGTAGGGGGTAGGTCCGCTGGCCGTGTCCCCTGTGCAGAGGTCATGGTGTGGGAGTATTGGAGGGCTTCCAAGAAGAGGAGTTGTCACACTGGTTTGCTAGTGGGTTTGCTGCTATTTTTGCCTGTGTGCATCTCCAGTCTGAGCTCCAGGTGTCGAGGCTGTATCCCTGTGCACTGTGAAATCTGTCCCCTGCATCTGGAATGGGAGTATAGATCCCAGTGTGTCCAGAAGGGGGGGGGGCGAACCTCAGGTCATAGCAGAAGAGAGAGTCAACCAGTGGGGCTACTTAGCAGACGAGATCTGGCCTCAACCCCATTGTACTCAGCAGAAACTGGATAAGCCTCGGTGTGGACTAGTGAAGAAGCATGTTTCTCTGCTCCTTGCACAGGAGAGAGGTGGTAGGACACCTCAGGTCACCTCCGGAGGTCCTCTGTTAGGTGATGTCCCCATGGATATTGACCCCTTAAACTCAGGAAGACTCTCCTGCTGGGATTGTTACCTTGATCCAAATAAAGTCTAGTAACACAGCCAGTTGACCTTGCTCACTGGTCAGCATTGCACTGACACTGCAGCACAGAGGGCAGCCAAGTTACACAGGTGTGGCAACAGCCCGGACACCACGAGAATCCCACCTGCATCCACTCCAATGGGGTTCCCTGGGAGTAACTGTGATCTGTGGGGGGCTGTTCCAAGAACATCCTCAGTGAGGCAGCCAGTCGAGATAGGTGGTGGTCAAAGGGCATCTTCCCTGCTGTATGCATGTAAATAGAGTCTCAGATCCACATTCGTGTTAGGGGGAGACCCCGTCAGCTGCCCCAGAGGATCGCAAGTGGGCTCGAGGGGGGGGGCCAGTGGATTCCAGATGAATCAGAAGGGCAGGAGCTGCTTCCCTGGGTTTAGGCACGAGCAGCCGACAGCGCTCCAGGCCCAGAGCCAAAGTCCAGCCTCACTGGCCAGGTTTAGTGTCCTTCGAAGCTGGCAATCTGACTGCAGAAGGTGTCTGCGGCTCCCCGGGACAAATCGGGTATTGCTCCCATCTGGGGGTGTCCTCTGATGTGTGCAGGAGGTCTCCGCCGCATCCACAGGCCGTCTGGCACACTGAAGACCCAGGACAAGCGGCCACTCAAGCCCTTAGCGATGCCTCGCCTTCACACAAGCTTGAGGCCACTGCTGCAATCCAGACCTCACTCTCCCTGCCCTGGCACCTAATGTAGGTGGCGTGGGGAGAGGCCCTCATTGGCAGGCAGCCAGGATACGGCACATGTTAAGGGGCTGCAGGGCATAAACGGGGCCCCCCAACCATCTAGGGTGCGGCCATCGCCACTCGTGGCTAGACCATGCCCCCACTTGGGACACTTTTGGACTGAGGTTGGGGCTGCAGGCTGTGTCTAGTAGTTTAGCAGAGGAAGTGAGAGGCAGGCACAGAGTAAAACCCTTCGCTATTATGAGGGTTGCTGAAGTCAGAATGGTAGCATGACATGGCCAGGATGTATCCCACTGCAACAGTCAGTTTATCAGATAACTCGTCCCAGAAGTGACGTAGCCAGGATCCCTTTGGTAAAACAGGACAATGGGACTCTAATCACAGCTGAGGTAGCAAAACCCAACAATAATATGGGCTCAGAGGGCCATGCAGGCCTCTGGACTCCAGTCCTACTACATCTGCAGCACCACTGATAACTACACTCCAGCCACCCAGCTGTCCGGAACATGATCTGTTCCTGTGCTGCCGAAGAGACAAGGACATATAAGAAGAAGACTTCTTGCTCTGAGAAATAAAAAAAAAGTCAACTGTTGAAGTGCAAGTTCGGGAAGGGCAAGCAGCAAGAGAGACGTCAGTACCAAACAGAATCGAGATTTTGAACATTTGAATGCATACAATGTATCTGCAAAATTTATTAGCCAGTATAGGGACCCAGACCTCTTTTGAAAATGATTTGCTTGCCTATCATTCCTGAATGTATGACAATTTGTTTTTGTTTCTTCAGGTATCCAGTCAGAGGGAACATCAGCCAAACAAAAGTAATTCACTGCGGGCTGTGGCATCTTGGGCACTGCTCGACAGTTTTCTTAGCAAGAGAACTTTGATTTCCGCAGCACCTTGCAGTCTGCCAGGTTGACAGGGGATTGGAGGGCATGCCCCCATGACACTGCTCAGAAGCACTGAAGCCCGCAAGTCATGGTAGTAATATGCCAATCCCTTCCTCTGGATCCCTATTTGGTGATTTTTTGCAGAGAGGGTCCCCAAGGAAAGGCTATAAGAGCAGGGCTGCAGTAATCTACACACACTGCTACTAAGCTTTAGAGGTGGCATTGTGTATTAGATTCAACAGGTAAGCATCTGCTTGGCCAGGGGCGAATTTTGTGTTCCAAGCTCTGCCACGGTACCTATGGTCCTTCACACGAGCACTGCTGTCTAAGTCTGCCTTTGACTGCCCAAGATGAAGGATGGTTGGTAGTATATTGAGACTTAAGACCCTGACCACCTCTTCTCTTACAGTGCAGGACCAGTCAGTATGTGAGTGACACTCATAAAATGGCGTGACATTGCCAGTGTGTCACCAGGGCTCTACAGTCCTGCAAAGAAAGCCTTGGGATTGGGTGAGAAAGGAAGTGACAGTCACCGGCATTGTAGCCTTCAGAATCGATGGGATGACCACCTACAGGAGGGAGCAATGAGTTTCAATCCCAGAAAATATGCGCATTTCCATCCACTGGCACCCACCAGCACAAATTAACCTCTCCATATATGTCTTTAGAAAGTTATATGCAATGATTAAGCACTCATAAGGACTGTTGGACTTTTTGCCTTACGCAGGGTCATCCCCAGTCTTTTTGCCTCCTTCCTCCTGGTTTTTCTGACCTCTGCTGTTGGCTCTAGGACTCTGAGCACTTTATCATTGCTGACCAGTGCTAAAGTGCAGGTGCTCTCCCATCTAAAGTTGGTATGATTGGCTTATACCTAATTGGCATATTTAATTTACCTATAAGTCCCTTGTACAGTGGTATCTCTATACCCAGGGCCTGTAAATTAAATACTACTAGTGGGCCTGCAGCGCTGCTTGCGCCACCCACTGAAGTAGACTTTCAAACCTGTCTCAGGCCTGCTAGTGCAGGGCCTGTGTGCGCAGTTTTCTGCCACAGGGACCTGGCATCTAAACTTACATGCCAGGCCCAGAACTCCCCTTTTACTACATGTAAGTCACACCTAACGTACGCCGTAGCTAGCCCTATGGGCAGGGTTCCATGTATGTAGAAAGGCAGGACATGTGCCATATTGCATGGCCTGTCCTAGTAGTGACAAACAGCCTAACTTGGTGTCTCACTGCTGTGAGTGCTGCCTTCTCATAGGATTGCATTAGAAATGCCCTGCCTTATGTGTAAGGGGTATTGTCTGATTTATGAGGGGTAGCGTAGGCGTGTTTGGTATGGTTGTGATGGTGATAATAAATGCTGCTTACTGGTGTGGGTGTATTTTTTATTACTATCACAGAAATGCCACTTCTAGAAACTGCGCATTTATCTGTGCTTATGACTCTGGTGTTTTGCAGCTTGACTCCAATCCACGTCTGGGCAGAGTAACAGTTGGGGCTTTGTGCATATTTTTCAGACAGCCTGTACATAGGGAGTGTGGAGGTGTCACAGAGGTGCATCTGCGTACTGAATAGTCTTCCTGGGCTGAGAGAAGGGAGAGGCGGGGCGCACCTGCATTTGTAAAGACTGTGCCCTGGCCTCACACAATAGGGTCGTTAACCCCCCACTGATGTTTGGAGCCTGTGCTGAAAGGAAAGAGGGGGCACTCCCAGAACCAGTTGTAACTGGCTGGAACCTCCTCTCCCTACCATTGTAAAACACTGCAAGAACTGACTATAAGTACAGGGGAATTTTCCCCACAATTGGGAGACTCTTGGAATCATCTTGGAACTGGACACCAAAGGCTGAAAGGACTCACCAGGAACCGCCATGGACTGCTGCTGCTGTGCTGACCTGTGACCTGCCTGGTCACTGTGAAGGACTTGCCACTAGCTGCCTTTCCCTTGTGCTGGCCTGTAGCTGGGCCCTACACCTGAGGACCTTGTCATAAGATTCTGCTCCCAGGGGCAGGGTGCTTTGGCCCCTGACCCCTGCATCCATTTCTTCACGAGGGGTGCTTCTCCGTGGTTGCGGCTGCCATGGTGCTGATTGCAGCACGGTTATGGAGCCTTGGGAGCTCGTAGGCTCCTTGCTGCATTGTGCCCCTTTAAATAAGATCACCGCAGCAGCCCGGGAAGCTGGAAGAACACTCGCGCACCGCATCAGGTGCAGGCGAGTGTCTGCTCGGGCCCCAGGAGGGGTCTGATCTTCTTGTGGCTTCAAGGCAGGACCATGGGAAGGCGCAGGGAGTGCCCCCTTCCCCCTGGCCTCAGCTTTAGGAGCAGGACGCTCCTTTTCTGCTGTCAGGTAAATGGGCATTATTTTGCCCCCCCCCTTGGTGGAAGGGCCAGTGGAGGCCCGGGGGGGCCCCAGAGATCGCAGGTCCCTGGAGGGGCCTGTCATTAAACCGGAGGGGGTGCGTGGTGCCCCCCTCCTGCCCTAAGTTGTTTTTGCTGGCTTTGGCCCCCCTCATGAGGGCTGGTTGAGGCCCTGGGCGGCCCCCAGTAATCACAGTCCCCGGAGGGTCCTGTCTATAAAAGAGAGGAGGTGCATGTCGCCCTCCTCTGACCCCAGAGTATAACGGAGGCCCCTGTTTTGCGCATAGGAGCCCCGGGGGGCCCATTGTTCGCCTTCTAGGCACTGGAGGTGCCTTCATCCAACCAGGTACTGTTTAAAGGACCAATATAGTTGCAATCCAAAGTTCTTTCTACAGACTTTTGTTTGATTCATATATTACCTACCTGCGTTTGATGTTTTTACATATGTGTATGCAAATGTTCCTTTTATGGACATGCTTGCTAATATGTTTCCCTAACTTGCCATATGTTTTCTAATGTTCCTACTATGGGCGTTTTATGATATTCTTATGACAAGTGTTCTAATGTGATAACGTGTTTCCTGACTACTGCTTATATTGCAGAATACTGAGTAACCTGTGTGTTATGTGTGACTACTGCTAATTTGCAGAGTAACTAATGTGTAACGTTCTGACAACTGCTAAGGTAGCAGGATAGTACTGATATGTGATGTTTGGTCTGATAATTGCGTTGTGTACAATACAGTATATTTTCATATAATCTGGTGTTGTGTTTCCTTTGTGGTGGGGATATTTCGTCACATGTGTTGTGTGTGTTGTGCAAACGCTTTACACATTGCCTCCGGGTTAAGCCTGACTGCTTGTGCCAAGCTACCAAGGGGGTGAGCAGGGGTTATCTTGGACGTGTAACTCCCTTGCCCTGACTAGAGTGGGTGGGTTCTGCCTGGCTGAGGTGCATACCCTAGCCAACCAGAAACCCCATTTCTAACATTGGTTGTCAGCGGTGAGGATAGGACTTGCGCTTGCACAATACCATTGTGACTCATTATTTCACCACAAGGATTGCGTTTAGACCATCACATGTTTGGCTTCTCTTAACTTTCTCTCTTTGGTCATTTTTCCTGTTTTCAGTTCTCACGCTTGGGTATTGTGGTTGTCACATTTGAGTTATTTGTACCTTTTCAAGATGGGGCTTACATTTGATTTAGAGGACCTGCCGTTTTACACGCAGGAGGAATTAGAGGGGTTCTGCAGAGAGAGAAGGCTGCCTGTAGAAGGGGACCTCACGAGATCTCCGAATTTCTATGAAAGGTTTGTGACATATACCCAGGGAGGGAGTGTGCTTAGGGGGTACCCAGAGGATCCTGAGTGTAGCGAGGGTTCCCAATGGGAGGGCTCCCAGACCTCATCCCTAGAGAGTGGTAGAGAGACTGATCAGGAGGGTGAGAATAACCGGTTGGGGATGCCAGTTGACAGGGAAGGCCCCAGTGATAGGGAGTCCCTTGCTGGGTCCAGTGTAAGAAGCAGGGCTACCTCGCATTCCTTGACGCCTGATAAGCTAAGAGATAGGCGGGAAGAGAGGGACCTGAAGTTGCAGTTAGCGCGCCTAGCTGTTGAGGAGAGAAGGGCTGAGGTAGAGAGCCTTAGTACAGGAGAGGATGGCAGAGGCAGAAAGGGCCTTTTCCAGAGAAAGACTCGCTCTAGAGCGCAGTCTGAAGGTTCTGGACTCACCAGCGCTGCAGGTGGAGTCCACTGTTGGCAGCAATGTACAGTGCTGTAGCAAAGATGTTCCTCACATACCCATATATCTGGTACCTCTGGTTCCAAGAGGGGGGTGACATACGTCAGTGGTTAAAGGAATATGAGAGGGCTCTGGTAGAGCGCAGGATCCCTGAGAAGGATTGGGGAACTGGCCTAGGGAGCTTTATTCCTGAGGAGGGGAGGGATGCCCTACTGACTCTAGAAGAGAGTAACAGGGAGGGGTACTCCATTGTAAAAAATGCACTGATTGTGAAGTATGGTTTTTCCCCTGAGGAATACAGAAAATGGTTTAGGGGTGGTAAGAAACTGTCCCACCAGTCTTCGGAGGAGTTTGTGGAGGATTGCTGCATTGCACTAGATGGATGGGTGAAGGGTAGCAGAGTAAACGATTTTGAAGGGCTGTTTAATCTGATTGTCAGAGAGCACCTGCTTCGCTGTTGTTTTTCAGAGTTACGCTAACACTTGTCAGTGTGTGAGCTCTCTGACCCCAGGGAGCTTGCAAAGGAGGCAGACTTCTGGTTGCGTACCAGAGGGTCTGGTGTGGCATTAGGGGGTGTTCCTAATGAGAGTGGTCTAGGTGTTTCCCAACCAGGTGTGGTGGGAAAGGCTTGTGTCCCAGGTAGGTCCCACTGTATTGGGGCGGGTAAGGCACCCCATGTCCAGTCTCAGAGGAGAGGGAATGGGGTTGGACTGAGGCCCAGGGTACCCGAGCTCCAGTCCCAGGTCCTGGAAGGTTTCATGAGTGAACGCCAGGAGGTGAGCCTAGCCAGCTGTTCAGAAGGATCCCATTTTGTCATTAGGACTCGGGCGGGTGGCTGGTGATAGCGTTCCGCCGGTCCTGGTGTCTGGTAGTCTCGCTCTACAGCGGAGGAGGCAGAAATCCAGGCATAGGGTTCAGTGGGGGCTGCGGGCCCCAATGGAGAACCTGGAGGGTCAGGGGTCAGCTCTGAGAGCAGAGCCCCCCAGGAATGACCTTGGTGAGACCATTTATGGACTGGGGGGATCCAGACTCTGTCAGATGGGCAGAGGTCAGGAGACCTGCGCCAGCCAGACTCTTGTGTGGCCCTTGGGGAAGGTGTTTCCCTGGTGGGGGGTAGGTGAGCCGCCCAGGAAGTCCTGGTGCGCCAGGCAATGATTCAACCGCAGGGTGGTGACTCTGGGTTGGATGATCAGGTTCAGGGGGTAAACTCTGACCTGATGGGGAGTAGGTGTGCTCCCAAGGAAGTCATGGTGCGCCAGGCAGTGGTTCAACTGCAGGGTAGTGACTCTGGGTTGGATTGCCAGATTCAGGGTGTAAGCTCTGATCTGGTAGGGGGTAGGAGTGCTCCCAAGGAAGTCCTGGTTCGCTGGGCAATGGTCCAGTCTAAGGGTGTCGTCCCTGGACTAGATAGACAGGTTCAGGGGGTAAACTCTGACCTTGTTGGGGGGGCGGTTAGTGTGCTCACCCCCGTGTGAAACTTATGGTGGCTTCTCCCGAGGTGGGGAGACGCAGGATTCTGGAAGTGGGGTTCAGGGAGGGGGAAGCCCGCCCCAGACCCCGGTGCAACCCAGGGGTGTCGTCCCTAGGTTGGGTGGTCAGTCGCCAGGTAGTGATCCTGGGCTGGCGAGAGAGTTGTGCAGGGCTGCTGTACCCAGCACCCTGGCAAGAGTGGATTCTGGTGATACCCCTCCTAGGAGAGGAGGGCGGGATCCTAGACGGAGGGGTAGAGGGAGGAGAGCCTTGCCTCTAGCCCCTGTAGAACCTATCGGTGCGGACCCTAGGTTGGTGGATCAGTGGCAGGGTAGAGCCCCTGAACTGATTGGAAGTGGAGTGGAGACAGGTTGCTTTGCACCTGGGGCTACCGCCCCCCACTCGTTATGGTTTCAGAAACCAGAGGCTCCTAGATGGCCTGGGGCCTGGTTCTGGCCATTGGCAGCTAGAGAACCCCCGTGGGTTGGTCTAGGCTGCCTGTGAAGCATTGACAGAGAGATCCAAGTGGAGTCAGGAAGTCGTAGAACTGGAACATGCCCCTGCTGTTGTGGGCCTGGGTCCTTGTTCTATCGCCCCAATCAGGGAAGTACATCAAGGTATTGATTGTTCTCCCCTGGCTTTTGGCTGGTAGATGGTTGTGTTGGACTTTTTGCCTTACGCAGGGTCATCCCCAGTCTTTTTGCCTCCTTCCTCCTGGTTTTTCTGACCTCTCGCTGTTGGCTTTAGGACTCTGAGCACTTTATCACTGCTGACCAGTGCTAAAGTGCAGGTGCTCTCCCATCTAAAGTTGGTATGATTGGCTTATACCTAATTGGCATATTTAATTTACCTATAAGTCCCTTGTACAGTGGTATCTCTATACCCAGGGCCTGTAAATTAAATACTACTAGTGGGCCTGCAGCGCGGCTTGCGCCACCCACTGAAGTAGACTTTCAAACCTGTCTCAGGCCTGCTAGCGCAGGGCCTGTGTGCACAGTTTTCTGCCACAGGGACCTGGCATCTAAACTTACATGCCAGGCCCAGAACTCCCCTTTTACTACATGTAAGTCACACCTAAAGTACGCCGTAGCTAGCCCTATGGGCAGGGTGCCATGTATGTAGAAAGGCAGGACATGTGCCATATTGCATGGCCTGTCCTAGTAGTGACAAACAGCCTAACTTGGTGTCTCACTGCTGTGAGTGCTGCCTTCTCATAGGATTGCATTAGAAATGCCCTGCCTTATGTGTAAGGGGTATTGTCTGATTTATGAGGGGTAGCGTCGGCGTGTTTGGTATGGTTGTGATGGTGATAATAAATGCTGCTTACTGGTGTGGGTGTATTTTTTATTACTATCACAGAAATGCCACTTCTAGAAAGTGCACATTTATCTGTGCTTATGACTCTGGTGTTTTGCAGCTTGACTCCAATCCACGTCTGGGCAGAGTAACAGTTGGGGCTTTGTGCATACTTTTCAGACAGCCTGTACACAGGGAGTGTGGAGGTGTCAGAGAGGTGCATCTGCGTACTGAATAATCTTCCTGAGCTGAGAGAAGAGAGAGGCGGGGCACACCTGCATTTGTAAAGACTGTGCTCTGGCCTCTTACAATAGGGTCGTTAACCCCCCACTGATGTTTGGAGCCTGTGCTGAAAGGAAAGAGGGGGCACTCCCAGAACCAGTTGTAACTGGCTGGAACCTCTTCTCCCTACCATTGTAAAACACTGTAAGAACTGACTATAAGTACAGGGGAATTTACCCACAATTGGGAGACTCTTGGAATCATCTTGGAACTGGACACCAAAGGCTGAAAGGACTCACCAGGAACCACCATGGACTGCTGCTGCTGTGCTGACCTGTGACCTGCCTGGTCACTATGAAGGACTTGCCACTTGCTGCCTTTTCTTTGTGCTGGCCTGTAGCTGGGCCCTCCACCTGAGGACCTTGTCTTAAGACTCTGCTCCCCAGGGGCAAGGTGCTGTGGCGCCTGACCCCTGCATCCATTTCTTCACGAGGGGTGCTTCTCCATGGTTGCGGCTGCCATAGCACTGATTGCAGCGCGCTTATGGAGCCTTGGGAGCTGGTAGGCTCCTTGCTGCATTGTGCCCCTTTAAATAAGATCACCGCAGCAGCTCGGGAAGCTGGAAGAACGCTCGCGCACCGCATCGGGTGCAGGCGAGTGTCTGCTCGGGCCCCAGGAGGGGTCTGATCTTCTTGTGGCTTCACAGCAGGACCAGGGGAAGGCGCGGGGAGTGCCCCCTTCCCCCTGGCCTCTGCGTTAGGAGCAGGACGCTCCTTTTCTGCTGTTAGGTAAAACTGCCATTATTTTGCCCCCCCCTTGGTGGAAGGGCCAGTGGAGGCCCGGGGGGGCCCCCAGAGATCGCGGGTCCCGGGAGGGGCCTGTCATTAAACCGGAGGGGGTGCGTGGTGCACCCCTCCTGCCCTAAGTTGTTTTCGCTGGCTTTGGCCCCCCTCGTGAGGGCCGGTTGAGGCCCTGGGGGGCCCCCAGTAATCACGGTCCCCAGAGGGGCCTGTCTATAAAAGAGAGGAGGTGCATGTCGCCCTCCTTTGACCCCAGAGTATAAGGGAGGCCCCCGTTTTGCGCATAGGAGCACCGGGGGCCCCATTGTTCGCCTTCTAGGCACTGGAGGTGCCTTCATCCAACCAGGTACTGTTTAAAGGACCAATATAGTTGCAATCCAAAGTTCTTTCTACAGACTTTTGTTTGATTCATATATTACCTACCTGCGTTTGATGTTTTTACATATGTGTATGCAAATGTTCCTTTTATGGACATGCTTGCTAATATGTTTCCCTAACTTGCCATACGTTTTCTAATGTTCCTACTATGGGCGTTTTATGATATTCTTATGACAAGTGTTCTAATGTGATACCGTGTTTCCTGACTACTGCTTATGTTGCAGAATACTGAGTAACCTGTGTGTTATGAGTGACTACTGCTAATTTGCAGAGTAACTAATGTGTAACGTTCTGACAACTGCTAAGGTAGCAGGATAGTACTGATATGTGATGTTTGGTCTGATAATTGCGTTGTTTACAATACAGTATATTTTCATATAATCTGGTGTTGTGTTTCCTTTGTGGTGGGGATATTGCGTCACATGTGTTGTGTGTGTCGTGCAAACGCTTTACACATTGCCTCCGGGTTAAGCCTGACTGCTCGTGCCAAGCTACCAAGGGGGTGAGCAGGGGTTATCTTGGACGTGTAACTCCTTTGCCCTGACTAGAGTGGGTGGGTTCTGCCTGGCTGAGGTGCATACCCTAGCCAACCAGAAACCCCATTTCTAACAAGGACCAATTCACAAACACAATTATGCTAATAGATCAGGTTAATGTGTGCATATTTTTACTGGGCCTTTTTTGCCTGTGGAGAAAAACACCACGAATGCAATTACACATTGGGGCTGTGTGCGAGTGAAGAAAGGAAGGTCACTGAAGGATAAACAATCTATTTAACAATAGAAAATGCCAAATAAAAGGAGACAGATTAAATAGTAATATTTCCTAACTGTACTCTTCCAATATGTAATTCATGTAATTTAAAGTTAGTTATAGTAGAAATGTGTAAAAATGTGAACCTTATGACTTCTGTAAACCCCTGCTGCATCACTTCTGGAAGCCTGCATAACCAATTTCTACAATTTTGCATTCCAAACAATACAATAAAATACAGGAACAAGTCTACATCAAACAAATTCACACATTCTGAAACACTTTAATTAGCACAAAAAAAAATGCAAACATCGAAATTTTAATGGGAAGTTGGATTTTTTTCAAAATGTAGTCCTATTTCTAAAAAAAAAAACTACATGATATGCTTGATCCCAGGATATTCCTTTGACTTTTTTTTACTGTTAAAGCATGCCTTATTTTTGTTGGCGAATACCAGTGCTTCAATGAAGGCCAGTAATTGTCCATACTAGATTGTGTTTGCTAACCCTGCACTGCTCCCCTGAATTAAAATAATAACTTAATTTTTAGTCACCAGATTCAAATTCCATCACACTTACAGGGTATTTTTAAAATGTTCAATTTACGTATTTATGTATACATTATTAATCTACTAATGTTCTTTAATTTACTAAACATCCTTAGACCCCATGAATAGGCATTTCAGACCCCTAGGGGTCAGTGGACCCAGGTTCAGAATCGCTGATTTGTACAGTATGTAAGTTATGCATGGTTTGGTCATAATGTTTTGTGTATTAGCAGAATAGATGCAATGTATGACTACGTGCAAATGTAATGTATTCACACTTTCTATGTCAATGAAGCCCCCATGGAGGCGACTCACAAAGATTTTGCTGCAACTAGTGGTGACCTTTAGCACTACAGAATGCCAGGACTTCATCATAGCAACTTTGTAATGAATCACGCCCTTTATATCCAGTGTCAGTCAGTCCAGTCAGATCAGCAGAGGCAATGTCTTCCAGCGTCCCTTTCTGTAACACGTTGCCTGTGTAAACGCCAAGAGGATGGGATGATCCTGCAGTTGCTAAAAAATGAAAACAAATGCCGAACTTTGAGACAACTGATATGTTTTACTTAATCCATGGCCTCAAAGCACTGACTTCATTCTTCGTCCAATGTTTAAAAATTGCATTCTGTCAAGTAAAGTTAAGAAACATGGTGCGAACGTGCTAGGGGGAAGGTTATTATTAAGATGTGCTGATTTTGACTTTTTTTTTTTTTATAACGCACAATTACTGTGTGTTTTGCCAAAAATGCACACCAGACAGGTTTACTTCCTGATGCTGCAATTGAAAAGGGCTGAAAGTGTTAAAAAGTAGACGTGGAAAACCAAGAAAAATAGTGCAGAGAATGAGTGAATGTAGAGAAGACAATGAAGGGTAAAACGTGTACACAAGAAAGGAAAAAACTCAAACAATACATATCAAAATACATACCAAAATATTACATATAAAAATAAAATAAGTTGAAGTGTACATATATTCATATTTATGGCTACAAAGTCACTTCCCAAACTGGATGGCTGAAAATGTCAGTGGAAAAGTGACAGGGAGATTCAAATGGTTGCTTAGACTTCTCAGGTGATCTATTAGGGAATTATCCTTTATAGGACTAAATATTTTTGTCATTACAACTCTACAGGTCAGATCACCTAAACAGCTCCAGTATCGTCAGTTTTTAACTCACGTTTGTACCACACAAATAGTATGCAATGCTTTTTTGCAGGGTTGTAAGGTTAAAGACATGATTCTGGGCCCATGAAGCCTGCTGGAAGTCCAATAATGGTCCAAGAACATTACCCTAGATCCATGGGTCCTTGTTTGGTTTTTACAGACCTCAGAGTGTGGGGCTTGAACCCAGTCTTGGGGTTTATGGATCTGCAGCTAAATCCACATTTTTATTTCTATTGTATTCCCAGAGGAGTCCCCACCTAAGCCTGAGTGTGAAACGATATTCCCCATTCCCTTAGGACTCCTTTAGTTTTCTTTGTCAGGGCACAGGGACTGAATCCCCAGGTTATCCAAAGGTGGCTGCAAACATTGTCTTCAACTTGTGGTCAGTCAATCAAACACGTTTGGGTCCGCAAACTGGACTTTGGATTTGCAGATGGGAATTGGAAAATAGGATTCAAAAGTCGCTTATTCAATAAGGTTACTTTCTTTCTTTTTTCTTTTGGTCTATAAAATCAGGTTCACAGATCATTTGTGGATGAAATTTCCAGATAAATATAACTTGAGTCACTGGTCACCTGAATCTATCGCTTTACTGAGGTTAGTAATTTAAAACAAATGAAAAAAATACTCCAGTTCAAGCAAAGGCACTGACTTGTGACAGCACTACAACACAATTGTCACGCTGGACTGATTTTAATCGAGCTGTGTGCCAGACAGTCACAGAGCTCTATAATTAATTACCCTCAACTACTCTATTCAAATGATCTGTCAGCAGCCTTAGCATTGATCTTGGATGTTCCCACTGTGAGAGAACAGGGCTGATTGCAGAGGCCCCCTAACTTTTTGCCCCCATTTTCCACTGTTTGCTGGTGTTTTCCTGACTCTGATGGTGTCCTGGGTACTGCTAACCAGTCCCAGGGCCTGTGCTCTGTGTAAAATCAGTATGCAAATTAGGCTAATTATAATTGGCTAAGTCAACCTACCTATAAGTCCCTAGTATATGGTAGGGCATGTAGGTTTAGGGACCCCAGCATAGGTAGTGCACCCATAGCTGCACTGATGAGGTGCCCAGTGTCATTTTAAAGGCAGGCCTGCCTTGCTGGCTGCTTTTAAATTAAAGGTATATGCAAATTCGACTTTGGAATTAAAAGTAATTCCAAAGTCTTAAACTACCTTATTTTTACATATAAGTCACCCCTAAGGTGTGCCCTATATGCCCCTAGGGCTGGATGCCCCGTAACTATAAGCAGGGACCTTATAAAAATAGTTTTATAAGCCCTGGTGAAGTAAAAACAGCCAAATTAGTTTTTCCCTCATTGGAGTGAATGGCCTCCATAGGCTAGAATGAGGAGACTTTATTTTTATTTTAAAAGTCCCCTTAAGTAACAGATACCAGAAGTTTGGTATCGAATTTATTGTTATAATAAATCCCACAACTTCCAGTTGTTGGATGTAATATAACTTGTTCAGGTAAAGAGTTTAAAACTTTACCTGAAAAGTTGCCAACTTCAGCCCTGCAGTGTTTCTGCTGCTGTGCTCTGATTGGCCAGCCTTTGGCAGCCTGGCCAGGCTGCCTTGATGAGGTGTGAAGTGGCCTGATTTCACACAAAGAGATGTGTCTGTGGGAGGAGATCTCCCCTCAGCAGATGGTGATGCAGGATGGGGGAGGGCTGCCAAACTGGTCTTCAAAGGCAGAAAAGGACATTTGGAGCAACCCATCAACACCCCCATATCCTGCAAACCCCGACAATTAGGTGCTCCCTTGATTAGATTAGGAGAGGGCAGGAGAGGGGTGTGCTTAGAATTTTTAGCCACACCAGTGGGTGGGCTCAGCCAGATCTAACCTTCAAAAATCACTTTCAGCCATGATGGATTTTTTAGGTATGTTGCTCCCTGGGATTGATTTTTGCCACACTTCCCAGGAAGTGGTCATCACAGTGGGAAGGACCCTGCACCTGGTTGGAGAACCAGGACCCCCCTGTTTTTCACCCAGGAGCAGGGATAAAACTGGCAGACCTGTACCCACACCGCAGATCCCTATCAGATTCCAACAAGGAAGAACTACAGGAGAAGAAGGACTGCCCTGCTGGACCCCTGACCTGCACCTGGACACTGCACTCTGGAGGACAGCACCAGCTGCACACTTGGGCTTCACCACTAAAAGGACTTTACCTGTCTTCCACTGCTTTAAGAGGAGACTCCCTGTTTGCTACAGGTACAAAGGAGCTGCCCAGAGTCCCCTGCATCAAGTCCTGCAAGCAGAGCCCAGCTGACAAGCGTCCAGTGGCCATTTGAGGTTTCTGACCAGGTGCATTCTCAGAATTGTAGTCCCAACTCCCAAGGAGCAACTCAGAGCTTCTGGAACCTTGGATAAAGTTGTGGACACTTCAAGGACACAAAAAGGACCTCTGGAAGAAGATCCAGAAGTTTGGAGACATTTGGAGCAACTCCATAAGTTGAAGAGGTGCATTGTGGGAATTGTAGTCCCAGCCCCCAAGATGCACACCAGAGCCTCTGAACCCTTGGCTGGTGCTGTGGACCACTTTCCTGAATCAAACACTTCTGAAAGTAAGTGTGACAGTTTTACCACGTGGGTGGCCTGAACTCTGGGTTTTGTTCCTTTCCAGTGTGACCTTTTTTAACCCTTTGAGCGCTAGTTGCTTCTATGCGCTAGAAAGCATTAATTCTTTAAAAATTCATATCTCTGGTTCCCCTTATCCGATTGTATTCATTTTTGTGTCATTTTAAAGATAACAATATAATAATCTATGTTTATACATTTTGGATTTTAAACTATTTCCTGTGTTTTATTTAATTACTGTTTTGTGTCATTTGAATGCTTTACAATCTCCTAAGTTAAGCCTTGTCGCTCGTTACCAAGCTAGCAAGGGTTGAGCTGGGTTTAATTTACTGAGACCTAACAGGACCTAAGTGGAGGTTAGTAGCCTATTTCTAAGTGTAGGTACCTACCTTCCCTTACCAATAACCCATTTTCCAAAACCCACAAATTTAAAGAATAATAATAATGCTGGTTTCTAATATCAATTTCAATATAAGTATGTTCTTCACAATTTCCAACATATGTCATAGTGCAATATATTTAGGGTATGATAAAGTGAATCAAAAGTGCAGGCAAATCTGTGTTCACAGACAAACAGCAATACAAAATTCCAATAAGATATCATTGTAATATGCTGTACATTTCTCAATAGTCTTGTCAAAAAATGATTTACATGTGGAAGTCCGTAAATCAGGGCTCAACCCTTCTTTTACCAAAATCAGATCTCAAATCACATGGGAAAATAAGTCGATATTTCAACCACAAACTAGAGGTTTCCTCAGTGTGCCATTGTCTAGCACTCACACCTGTAGGAATCAAATAAATTGCAACGAAATGCAGCAAAACAGTGTCTATCAAAAACTCAACAAGGGAAAGTCCCATATCCATAGGGCGTACCTATCATGCACTTCAACTGAGTGTTACGAGTATCCACTGGCTGATGTGACTGAAACACAAATTACACAACACTCAATGTGACCTCCACATTAGATAAACAAATCACCAAAGGCTAATTCAGTGGCCTAAAGACCGTCCTCAGCTCAGTGTCCCCCAACAGGAGACTCATGCAACACTTTGCAATGATTCAGATTAACAGCGTCTTACCATGTGGCCTTACGTAATATCCAATAATGTATTTAATCCCAACTTTGTTACAGACTTAAAGGAAGTATAGTGCATTACTGAAACACCATCCATAGATGTGCAAAGTACGGACGCACACAGTGGAAGTCTGAATGCATGTGACTTATCCTGGGAAAACATTCATACACTGTTTGGTTCAAAGTATTCTTTCTGTGGGAAAAAGACTGTGAGAATTCTAAGGAACCAGGCATTCACTTCCCATAAATAAAAAAAGGTTTACTCAAAATCCGGATTAATTAATGTCAGACCACCAGTGCGTATAATCAACACCAAGGCTAAAAACACGGCTCACAGGGGCATAGTTTCCGTCTCCACTCCATTGTTTCTCCCTATGCTAGGAAGACATAGCTGATGTGCCCTCATTATCTGTCTGCTGGTGGTCCAGCAACTAGACCATTGACCTACGTACACCATCTTGGAGCTGTGCTGAACATGTTTACCTGGTCCTGTAACAAAGTCAGTCAAGAATGTAAAACACTTTAGTTCCAAAAAACGGCCTAATTATTTCATATGAATAGTCATTGTTAGCACACATATCCATATACATGGAGTCCATCATAACTACATAGAGAATAACGGAGAGCATCAAAATTAAGTTACACATTGGCATAGGGAAGGGACGCAAGTGGTGCAAGCGATACACCCACATTATCTGTCTGACAGAGATCTGACTACTATGTTGTCAATCTGTGGTCACCATATTGGAGGTCTCCTGAACTAACATACCAAGGGCCATCAAAAATCCACACCCAGCAATTATCAGGCCCATTGCCCAGGCCAATCTACACATGATAAGCACAGGAGGAGGCCCTATATTTACTTGCAGTTTCTACATGTATGCTGACATTGGATATGACATGCAAAATAGGTGCATACAAGTATCCTATGATGTATTACAGCCAAAGAGAATAAGTGTCAATAAACTGTGTGACATACAATTGGCAAGCATAAAGCAAAGGCATGTACAGATAAGCAAAAAGGGGAGGGCAATCCATCATCAACCTGTGACATGAGTATAGATATCATCTCTACTCAAACCAGGCATGATGAAGGAACTCAATTAGACAAAGAAGTATATACATTCAAAATTGCACAACTGATAACTTTTGCATGTCATTAGCATCATTAAGTCCATTGCAGGTGTTTTTCAGAAAGTCCATTCATCTGTACACTTTATTATTCGGTAGGTTGGTCACGCCCCCCCCCCATCTCGGTATGTTTACAACTTCGAAAACTTGCCACTATATGTCATCCTCAGAATGTCTTTATTCTTTAAAGTGTCTCACCAATGGAGGCTCTTCTACTCCACATCTTATTCTACTCCTATGTTGTGTAATCTGTTGTCAAATCATCTGGGATGTCAGGCCCACATACACAAGCATGCCAGGGCACTGGATAACATAAGGCACATTATGCTTGTTACAATTTGAAAATGATTTAAAGGTAAAAATTCTGTCATGCTTTCTCCATTCTCTTGTATCACCTGTAAATTCACAAAATGAACAATTGGCACATCTAAAGTGGCCCACTACCGCATGTAGTCCCCACAATGTGCCAATGTCCCCCTCTTTTTTGGTCTCATCTCTATATGCCTTAACTACATAGGGGGTCATTACAACATTGGCGGTAAAAGCTGATTACCGCCGTGCAGAAGACCGCCAACACACCACCGCGGCCGCGGAATTCCACCACAGCTATTATGGCCCACATCTCGGAATCCGACAAAATTCAGACACCCACACAAGTCCGCCACACCAAAAGTCAGTGATAAACTGGCAAAAACAAAACCTCCATCGTCACGCCAACAGAAAAACGCCCACACTATCACGACACACGAATCCATGCGGCGGTCTTTCAACCGCAGTATTCCATTGGCGGTACACACCGCCACGCTCAAAATACACACACATCTCCAAAACACCACCACATTGGACAATTCGAAATACACACACCTGATACACATACACACACCACTCCCACACATCCAATACAATATAAAACACACACCCACATCACCCACAAACCCCTACGACCACAATTACAGAAAGAAGGCCAGAGAGAGACACCACCATCAACAAACTAGCATCCACAGGCACACAACACCATCACCCACACTACTTCCACGCACAAAACACCACACACCACTACATATCACCACACTTATCACCACACACACCACCCTACACATCACCTACACCACCCCATGGCACGGCAAAGACAGACCAGGTTCTCAGAGGAGCTCAGGGTCATGGTGGAGGAAATCGTCTGGGTAGAGCCACAGCTATTTGGATCCCAGGTGCAGCACACCTCAATTGCAAAGAAGATGGAGCTATGGCGAAGAATAGTCAACAGGGTCAACGCAGTGGGACAACACCCAAAAAATTGGAAGGACATCAGGATGAGGTGGAATGACTTACGGGGGAAGGTGCGTTCCGTGGTCTCAAGACACCACCAGGCGGTTCAGCGGACTGGCGGCGGACCCCCACCTCCCCAACCACAACTAACAACATGGGAGGAGCAGGTCTTGGCAATTCTGCATCCTGAGGGCCTCGCAGGAGTCGGTGGAGGAATGGACTCTGGTAAGTCAAATCTTAACTATTACATCCCCCACCCTACCTGCATGCTATCACATACCCCCACCCTCGCCCCCACCCCTATCATTCCAACTCCTCACAAATATACCAATATCACAAACCACACATCCCAACACCAAGCCCTGCATGCAACAACAACGCATGGACACCCATCACTAAAGCATGCCCACTGCACATACCCATACACCCCCCTAAACCATCATCACACAAGCTCACACACAGGAATGCCAGCACTGGGGTACACGGTCACCCACCCATTGCACACCATGACACACACAGATGCAATAATCATGCCTTTCCACCCCTGCAGGACCACTACCCAACGTCACCAGACAGGAGGGTCCAGACATGTCCACTCCACGCACAGAAGAGGCCCACAGTGATGACAGCACCTCTGTCCACCTGGATCTAGATGACCAGCCCGGACCATCAGGGGCCTCGGGACAGTCGGTTCCCCTCACACAGGCACAGGCCACCACAGACCTTCCCCCCTCAGGAAATGCCAGCACAGCACCCACCCAGCGGGCCCATACCTCCGTCCCCAGGACACGACAAATCAGCTGTGTGTCCACCACTACAGGGAACCCAGGATAACCCACCACCCCAACAACAACAGGGACCTGGGGGCAGTGGCAGTGGGCACACGGTCCAGGGGACGGAGGCCCAGGAACACAGGGGAACTGGGAGGGCTGCTGTGCGACAGGGGGCGGACAGGCCAAGGGAACCCACTCTCCACGAGGCCCTCTCCTCCATCATGGGAGCCTACCACCACTCCCAGGAGACGATGGCAACGGTACTGGCCAAGTTTCAGGAGACCCAGCGGATGCAGGAGGAACAGTATTTGGGGTTCAGGGAGGAACTCAGAACCATTAGCTCCGCCCTGGGCACCATCGTAGGGGTGCTGAAGGAAATACTCAACACCAGGAGGGACACTGTGGCACTACAAGGGGCCCCTGACACTAGCATGGACGATGAACTGCCCACCACCTCTGCCGGCGCTAGTGGACAGGAGGCACCGCCACAGGACCACCACACCAGCACCCCACCCCCTGCAGACGGAGAACCACCCTGCAAACGGTCCCTGAGATCCAGGAACAAGACAGAGCACAATGCCAAGACCCCGCCAAGAAATGAGACCACCCTGATTGTCATCCCACTGTCCCACTTTGTCACCCTGTCCATATTGAAACTGCCCCAGCTCCACTTCCTATGCCCATTTGGGCAATGCACCTGTGAGACTAATAGACTGGACTCTGCCATGGACACTCCTCCGCCATCAACCCTCACCATTTAACTTCCCCCTCCAATTTTTTGTATTTAAATAAACACACCTAAAGCACCAAAAGATCTGGAGTCTGCCTGTGATTTCAAAATAGTGTATTTGCAATTACAGTGACAAAATGTTCTTGAAATAGTAATTTCAACATACCTATGTCACACAGCTCTAGTCCATGAGGAATCTAAGCAGATGAGACACGTTGGGACCCACACCTGTGAAACCGTAAGGGAAAGTGACAACTCAGTGACCATACACTGGGTGAAAACGACAGACAGGATAGAGGTAGAAGTGTAAAAGTACATGTAGTAGGCAGGAATGTATTCTCACCTGTGTTTCACTGGAAATATTGCTGGATCACTGAGTCCCTGTTCTGCATGTCTTCTTCCTCTGCTTCCTCCTCATCACTGTCCACAAGCAGCACAGCTGCCACAACACCGGCATCAGGGATGTCCCAGCTTATGTTTTCCAACGTGTCGTCCAGAGTGTTGTCTGCCCTGCTGAAACACATGCGGAGCTACATCGTTTTCCCTCTGGTGGAGGACTTGGACATATCCCCAACATCATAGGTGCCATTGATGGGACCCATGTGGCTTTGGTCCCCCCCACAGGAGTCAACAGGTGTACAGGAACCGGAAGAGTTATCATTCGATGAATGTACAGATGGTATGTTTGGCAGACCAGTACATCTCCCATGTGAATGCCATGTTCCCTGGCTCAGTGCATGACGCCTACATCCTGCGGAATAGCAGCATCCCTTATGTGATGGGTCAACTCCAGAGGCACTGTGTGTGGGTATTAGGTGACTCTGGTTACCCCAACCTGTCATGGCTACTGACCCCAGTGAGGAATCCCAGGACAAGGGCAGAGGAACGCTACAATGAGGCCCATCTGGACCATCCTCCTGCAGAAAAGGCACCTGTCGTCGCAAAGCCAAGTTGTGAAGCATACAGCAGGCCACGATGATCTGGCACACCTTCTTTGGTGAGTGGAATAGGGATCCACCTGTCATATGCAGACACCTGAACCTGGCCTTCAGGAGGCCGAAGGTCCGCTCGATCACCCTCCTAGTTCGCCCATGGGCCTCATTGTAGCGTTCCTCTGCCCTATTTGCGATTCTGAGTGGTATGCAATACCATTTGCGACCGCCTACGCGGTCGCAAATGGTGTCGCAGTTACCATCCACTTCAAGTGGATGGTAACCCACTCGCAAATTGGAAGGGGTCCCCATGGGACCCCTTCCACTTTGTGAATGGACCCAAAACAATTTTTTCAGGGTAGGTAGTGGTCCAAGGGACCACTACCTGCCCTGAAAAAAAAACGAAAACTAAAGGTTTCGTTTTTTTTTTTTAAGTGCAGCTCGTTTTCTTTTAAGGAAAACTGGCTACACTTAAAAAAAAAAAACTGCTTTATTGAAAGCAGTCACGAACATGGAGGTCTGCTGACGACAGCAGGCCTCCATGTTTGCGAGTGCCTATACTCGCTATGGGGCCGCAATTTGCGACCCACCTCATGAATATTGATGAGGTGGGTCATTGCGACCCCATAGCGAGTCGCAGTCGGTGTCTGAGACACCGTACTGCATACCAATTTGTGAGTTTCAAATTGCGAGTCGCATGGACTCGCACTTTGCAACTCGCAAATGTTTTATTTGCTACATCTGGCCCCTGGTTCGCAAACAAGTCAACCAGTTGGAAAAGAAAAAGAGATTAATCCCGTATAATATCACTAAGGAGGAGAGATAGGCATTAAAAGGCCTGACCAACAATAGAGACATAGCAATCAAACCAGCTGACATGTGTCACGCTAATGTCATTCAAGACACAAGAAGCTATGATGAGGAAATCAATAGATATTACAAGACCAGAGACACCATGAAAGAGTAACAACAGAACCTATGAAAAAGATATAAGAGGAAATTAATTATATCACCTCTGAAGCTTTAGAGCAGGGGACTATTAGTGACAAGGAATTTGCTTACATGAACAAACCCTTTTCCAGAACCCCAGTAATACACACAGTACCAAGGATAGGCAAAAATGTATCCAAAACTCCAGACAGTCCCATCGTATCAGGGTGTGGTTCAGTCCGGGAACCTCTATGTAAGTTTATTAATCAAGTACCCAAAACATGTGCATACATTAGGGACTCCTGGTGGCCCAATGCACTTGGAAGTGCCCCGCTCCCACGGACCAGCATGCAATCTGGGCATCATCCTGGACTCCTCTCTATCCATGACCCACCAAGTCAACATTGTCTCATTGTCATGCTTCCACACCCTCCAACTCCTGCAAAAGATTTCCAGGTGGATCCCCTGTGACACAAGGGATACAGTCACTCACACACTTGTCACTAGCAAACTGGACTACGCAGCGCATTCTATGCGGCCATCACCAAGAAACTACAATCAAGACTACAAAGAATCCAGAATGCAGCAGACAGGCACAGCAAGCAGCGCTGCCCAGGGGATTATGACCCCCTACCACCAGCCTGTTTCTGGCGGTTTGTACCGCCAGGAAGAGGCTGGCGATAAGGGGTGTCCTGGGGCCCCCTGCACTGCCCATGCCACTGGCATGGGCAGTGCAGGGGCCCCCTAACAGGGCCCCAGACAGCTTTTCACAGTCTGCATAGCAGACAGTGAAAAGCGCCATGGGTGAAACTGCACCCGTCGCACGGCCGCAACACCGCCGGCTCCTATGTTGCGGCCTCATTCCCGCTGGGCCGGCGGGCGCAAACTTGGTTTGCGGCCGCCGGCCCAGCGGGAATGTCATAATAGGGGCCGCGTGAGTGCGGCTGCATTGGCGGCCGCACGGCGGTTACCGCCTGGCGGGCGGCGGTAGCCGCCCGCCAAGGTCGTAATGACCCCCTATGTAGTTAAGGCATATAGAGAAGAGACCACAAAAGGGGGACATTGGCACATTGTGTGGACTAACTGAGGTAGTGGGCCACTTTAGATGAGGCAATTGTTCAGTCTGTGAATTTACAGGTGACACTATAGAATGGAGAATGCAAGACAGAATTTATACCTTGAAATAATGTTCAAATTGGAAGACACGTAATGTGATTTATGTTAGCCAGTGCCCTTGTATGCTTGTGTATGTGGGTCAGACATCCCAGATGATTTAACAACAGGATACACAACATAGGAGCAAAATAAGATGTGGGACAGAAGGGGTCCCATTAATGAAACACATTTAAGAACAAGGCCATTCTGAGGATGACATATACTGGCAAGTTTTGGAAGTGGTCAACAAACCGTGAAGAGATGGTGACGTGTCCAACCTACTGAGTATTAAAAATGGATGGACATTCTGAAAAGTACATACAATGGTCTTGATGTTAATGATATGCAAAGGTTATCAGTTGTGCAATTTTGAATGTATGTACTTCTTTGTCTAATTGAGTTCTTTTAACATGCCTGGTGTGCTTAGGGATGATGTTGTACTTGTGTCACAAGTTGATGATGGATTGCCCCACTTTTTTTTTATCTGTACATACATTTGTTTTCTACTTATCTATTGAATTACACACAGACTGATTAACTGTCGATTGGTTTTCACATGCATATTCTCTTTGGTAGTGATACATCATAGAATATTTGTAAGTCAGATGTGGCGGGCCTTTGGATTTGGTGTTTACTGGCAAGGAAAGCGGTGCTCAAAGAGTGCCCCGTGGGGTGGAAACATAGGGGCAGGAACATTGCATTTCTGATTTTTTTCTCCTGGTGGTGGCAGTGCAGCTGTGAGGAAATGAGTTGGCAAAGAAGAAGGTCCTTTTTCGGATCGACAACCTGGAGGTGGTGCACATTGTGAACAGACAGTAGGCCAGGGACACACAGGTACTCAAGCACTTGAAAGTGTTTGTCCTGAGTTGCTTGAGGAATTACATTTTGTTTCAGGTTAGACACGTGCCAGGGGTGGACAATGATGTTGTGGATTCTTTGTATAGTTCACAGTGGGAGAGGTTCTATGGGCTGGCCATAGAGGTGGACAGGCACAAGACACCGGTGCCAGCAGACATGTGGAGCATAGGCGACAGAGGATTTCCATTTGGTGGTAGGGTCATTGGCAGAGTCCACCAGGTGTTCATACGCACAAGCATGGGCAGAGTTCCTGAGTACTGGAGCAAGGAAGAGACTGCTGGGTTGGTGCAGAAAGGAGGGTATGGTTCAGTCTATCATGGCACTGAAGGAGAAGGGGCTGACAAGGGTCATAATAACTGGGAAGCTGGCAGGAACTGTGTTTATGGGCAAGCTGTTTTGGGGCTATGCACTGTCAACAGGGGAACTGGGGAGAAGAATACTGGAAGGTTGGACCAGGGACAAGGGCCTTAGGGGTGTTAGGAGGAAACCTCTGTCCCTGCACTTGTTCGTAAGGGTTATCTGCCATTTGTTTATGAGGGGGAAGGCAAGGTGGTCCTGTTTCTTACCCTAATGTCATGGATGCTTATAAGGGCTTTCTGGGTGTGAGAGTTGTTGGGGAGCCAGAGTGCCGGGGGTTAGACTAGAGCGATGTGGTAAAAATGGGATCAAATCTGGTTTTGGGCCTCCAAAAGGTGAAGTCTGACCGGAGAGCGAAGGGGAAGACAGTGGTTCTCTAGATACTTCCTGTCCAAAGACTGTGACCAGCGCTGTGGGGTGGGCACACGAGAAATATATCAGGGAGCCCAGGTTGGAGGGTTTTCACCGGTGTCAGCGGGGTAGGGGTGACCCCCTTTCAGCTTCTAGCAGTACTGCACAAGGCTTTAATGTCGCTGGGAGAAAACCTGAGGGACAGAGAGCATATCATGTGGTTGGATAGATGGTCTTCTGGCTGCTTTGGGCACTATGGGCCAGATGTATCATTCTTTATAATAGAGATTACCAAATTGTGTTTTTTTGCGAATCACAATTAAGTAATCGTTATTGGAATGTATGAAACTCTAGGAGTTTCATATATCGATTCGCAAGGGTTTGCAAATGGACCTGCCTCATTAATATTTATGAGGTAGGTCACCATGTCTGTGATTGCTTTTCAATGAAGCAATCTTTTTTTATTTAAATGCAACCCATTTTCCTTCAAGGAAAATGGAATACATTTAAAAAAGAAAAATGAAAAGTATCCTTTTCATTTTTTGAGTAGGCAGTGGACCACCTCATGCTCCTAAAAAATGTTTTCGCATGCATTCACAAAGAGGTAAGGGTCCCTTGGGGAATCTCTTCTCCTTTGGGAATGGGTTACCACCAATTTGAAATTGGTGGTAACTACGATTGTTTTGCGACCACATCATACAATTATACATACCTTTGCGATTCGGTATTGGGTAGGGATGCCCTTGACACGCCCCTTCCTAATACCGAATCGGTATGTGGTTGCAAATCACAAGTTATCGAATCACAAATGGGACTTGTTACATACCAAAATGCATTTTTGCGATCACAAAAATGTTTGATACATCTGGCCCTATGTGAGCTTGTGGGGGGGGGGGTTGTTGATGTACAACACTAGGTGTTGCACCCTCTTACATGTCTGTCTTTTAAGGTGCAGTGGTGGGTTCAGATGTGTCAGAACTATCCAATTGGATTGTGAGCTATTCGTTTATAAAAGGGGCGGAAAGGCATGAGGCACAAGGTATCAAGGCACGAACCTGGGCTTCAATGAAAGTATGTTTTAGGTATCATGGTATGGCAAGGGTGGCATGAGTTGGAGAAAGCTACTGCATGATTTAAACAGCTTGTTACATAGACATTGGTGCCTAGATGCCTTAGTGATTCTCATGAGTGAAAAAGATACTGTTGTCAACAAAGGTTTGGCGTTGTTGAGGGAGATGAAAAAAGATTTGAGGTGGATCAAGCAGCAATGGCCTGGGTGCCATGTCATGTGGGCAGAGTTTGTGCCCGGAAGGCAATGGAGGAGGGCGAGGAAGCCATCTGCAACTGATAAGGCCAGAAGGAAGATTAACAGGGCGATGCACTTTTTCTGCAGAGAGAAAGGCATGGGTAAAGTGGAACACCTCAATTTGAAGTACAATGCAGTGGAATTCTTTCATGGGGATGGGGTTCATCTGTCATGCTACGAGAATGGGGTTTTACTTGTTGAGGTTGAAGGAGGTTTTGACTCGGGCATCGAACATAAGGAGGCGAAGAAGTGCAGCCTGTTTTTGGATGAGGAGGGTCAGAAAAGTCAGGGTTAGGGACTTTTTCTGAGTGACAGTTAGCTAATAGTTTGGCATGTTTTTGAGTTAAGTTTGCTGTTGCTGTCATTGGAAAATCAGGATACACAGGTGGGTGTCAACGAGGGCACACTTGGTTGAGGCCGGACATAAACTGTTACGCTGTGCGAAGCCTAGATAGTTAGACGTTATGAGATGTAAGTTAAGCTCTTGGGGAAATTAAGGTTACCATTAGGTTAGTGCAGCAGGGTAAGATATAGATGTGGGCAGGATGATTATGGTGGGGGGTGGGGCAGGGAATTTAAGGGTTAGGATCAGTGACCATAGGTGACATGTTGCATAGTGAGGTTTAGTTTGTAAAGGTGCAAAGGTTCTAGGGTTGTTTGTGATGTGCACTTGTTTCAATAAAGAGGCCATTTTCACACTCAATTGTTGTGTATGTGGTCTGTGCTGCTTCCCTCTCTCCCAGTGGATTTTGGGAGGCAGCTGACAATAGGGAGGCGTACCCCCGCGTTGCTTGGGAGAGTGGGATAGCCCAGGCCGTGGATGGGCTACTTTTGGGCTTTAGTGATGAGATAGCCAAATGGCTATATAACACCCCATTGTAAAGTATCTATCACCATATTGATAAAGATGACATGGTTGCTGGTTGGGGAGAATAGCTTTTCCCTCCTCCCCTTTAATTTGGTTAAGTTGATGAGGCCACTACGGCCATCCATAAGTAATTTGTTCACTCTAAGGAGGAAGGTTTGTATCGGACACAGGTGTGCAGGGTTGAGGGTATGTTATTTGGTTGTCACTCTCGAACAAGTGTTGGATGGTTGGCCCATAGTGTGGCTTGTTTTCAAGTTAAGTTTATTGTTGTTGCCATCGGCGAATCAGACTATTTGGAGGGTGTCAATAGGGGCACAGTTGGTTGAGGCAGGACATGAAAAGTTAAGCTGTACAAAGCTTAGGTACTTAAATGTTATTAGATGTAAGTTAAATATCAGGGGAAGTTAAAGGTTACATTAGGTTAGTGCAGCAGGATAGGATATAGAAATGGGCAGGATCATTATGTTGGGGGTGGGAAAGTTAAGTGTGGGGGATCAGTGACCATAGGTAACATGTTGTATAGTCAGGTTTAGTTTTGTAAATGCACAAAGGCTTGGGTTGTTTTGTGATGTGCACCATTTTCAATAAAGTGGCCCTTTTCACACTCACAAGTTGTGTATGTGGTCTGTGCTGCTCCCCTCTCACCCAGTCAAGGCAAATTATCCAAACTCCAGCACTCAACACAGTCACTATGCACCACCAGGGCTACTCTAGGCCTTTCTTCCTTTTGGTGAAACATAGAGCAGCTCTTTTACCTGTGCTTTGAACAGAGTCTTCCTTTCCCGGACAAACAATTAGAGCCCTAGGTCAGGGTCCTCTGCTCCTCTCAGGAACAAGGACTACCCAAACCCAAACAATGAACAATTGGATAACAAATGTGCACCTTGGTAGGCCGTAGCCCAGTAAATCAAAACACTACAGTCAAACAAGCAAGACCCCCAAAAAGCCCAGTACACTGCACACCTGATTTTTGACCTAGCTGAGATAGCAACCCTGTCTAGAACAACTGCATGCCCTCATGCTTTCCAAGGTCCAAAAGTGCTGCAAGTGAGGGCTGTGTGTCAACGCACATTTTTTATGGGGTGTGTCACATGCTTGTTTGATAAACCGGGTACCAATGCGGGACTGTCCAAGGAGGCTGGGAAAAAGTCCCATGACTTAGGACAACAAAAACCTCTGTCAGAATATGTACACTTTTGCAATGATTGCTCCAGTGTGCCTAAGCAGCATCACAAAATGATAATAGATGGAGTGCTGAAACTTTTCAAACACTTAGCTCCAGTCACAGATCTGTGTTGAATCCATCGTTCTTTTGCTGACCATGACACCAGTTTGGGCCCAGCCATATTGAAATTTGTCTTCACCCTGCTCCCCATGGGAACAGTCCAGCCTTACTAATAGTGTTGCTATGTGTGCCCTAAGTGGCCAGGGTATGCCCAAATGTGGGTCCCGTGCTCACTGTGCCACTGGATTCAAGCTAGGTTGACTGATAAGGGGTGATAACCCTAAACTGGCCCCAGGGTGCAGGGATGAACGGGTATGGCAGTCTGGCCTGGACTGTTCCCATGGGGAGCCTGGTCAAGACTAATTTGCATATGGCTGGGTCCAAACTGGGTCAACGAGGACACACTTGGTTGAGGCAGGACATAAACTGTTACGCTGTGTGAAGCCTAGATAGTTAGACGTTATGAGATGTAAGTTAAGCTCTTGGGGAAATTAAGGTTACCATTAGGTTAGTGCAGCAGGGTAAGATATAGATGTGGGCAGGATGATTATGGTGGGGGGTGGGGCAGGGAACTAAAGGGTTAGGATCAGTGACCATAGGTGACATGTTGCATAGTGAGGTTTAGTTTGTAAAGGTGCAAAGGTCTAGGGTTGTTTGTGATGTGCACTTGTTTCAATAAAGAGGCCATTTTCACACTCAATTGTTGTGTATGTGGTCTGTGCTGCTTCCCTCTCTCCCAGTGGGTTTTGGGGGGCAGCTGACAATAGGGAGGCGTACCCCCGCGTTGCTTGGGAGAGTGGGATAGCCCAGGCCGTGGATGGGCTACTTTTGGGCTTTAGTGATGAGATAGCCAAATGGCTATATAACACCCCATTGTAAAGTATCTGTCACCATATTGATAAAGATGACATGGTTGCTGGTTGGGGAGAATAGCTTTTCCCTCCTCCCCTTTAATTTGGTTAAGTTGATGAGGCCACTACGGCCATCCATAAGTAATTTGTTCACTCTAAGGAGGAAGGTTTGTATCGGACACAGGTGTGCAAGGTTGAGGGTATGTTATTTGGTTGTCACTCTCGAACAAGTGTTGGATGGTTGGCCCATAGTGTGGCTTGTTTTCAAGTTAAGTTTATTGTTGTTGCCATCGGCGAATCAGACTATTTGGAGGGTGTCAATAGGGGCACACTTGGTTGAGGCAGGACATGAAAAGTTAAGCTGTACAAAGCTTAGGTACTTAAATGTTATTAGATGTAAGTTAAATATCAGGGGAAGTTAAAGGTTACCATTAGGTTGGTGCAGCAGGATAGGATATAGAAATGGGCAGGATCATTATGTTGGGGGTGGAAAAGTTAAGTGTGGGGGATCAGTGACCATAGGTAACATGTTGTATAGTCAGGTTTAGTTTTGTAAATGCACAAAGGCTTGGGTTGTTTTGTGATGTGCACCATTTTCAATAAAGTGGCCCTTTTCACACTCACAAGTTGTGTATGTGGTCTGTGCTGCTCCCCTCTCACCCAGTCAAGGCAAATTATCCAAACTCCAGCACTCAACACAGTCACTATGCACCACCAGGGCTACTCTAGGCCTTTCTTCCTTTTGGTGAAACATAGAGCAGCTCTTTTACCTGTGCTTTGAACAGAGTCTTCCTTTCCCGGACAAACAATTAGAGCCCTAGGTCAGGGTCCTCTGCTCCTCTCAGGAACAACTACTACCCAAACCCAAACAATGAACAATTGGATAACAAATGTGCACCTTGGTAGGCCGTGGCCCAGTAAATCAAAACACTACAGTCAAACAAGCAAGACCCCCAAAAAGCCCAGTACACTGCACACCTGATTTTTGACCTAGCTGAGATAGCAACCCTGTCTAGAACAACTGCATGCCCTCATGCTTTCCAAGGTCCAAAAGTGCTGCAAGTGAGGGCTGTGTGTCAACGCACATTTTTTATGGGGCGTGTCACATGCTTGTTTGATAAACCGGGTACCAATGCGGGACTGTCCAAGGAGGCTGGGAAAAAGTCCCATGACTTAGGACAACAAAAACCTCCCTTCAGAATATATTCACTTTTGCAATGATTGCTCCAGTGTGCCTAAGCAGCATCACAAAATGATAATAGATGGAGTGCTGAAACTTTTCAAACACTTAGCTCCAGTCACAGATCTGTGTTGAATCCATCGTTCTTTTGCTGACCATGACACCCGTTTAGGCCCAGCCATATTGAAATTTGTCTTCACCCTGCTCCCCATGGGAACAGTCCAGCCTTACTAATAGTGTTGCTATGTGTGCCCTAAGTGGCCAGGGTATGCCCAAATGTGGGTCCCGTGCTCACTGTGCCACTGGATTCAAGCTAGGTTGACTGATAAGGGAAGATAACCCTAAACTGGCCCCCAGGGTGCACGGATGACTGGGTTTGGCAGTCTGGCCTGGACTGTTCCCATGGGGAGCCTGGTCAAGACTAATTTGCATATGGCTGGGTCCAAACTGGGGTGACATGGCGAGCAAAGTAACAATGAATTAAACACACATCTGTGACTGGCGTGAGTGTTTGAAATCTTTCAACACTGCGTCTTTGGTGTTGTTGCCTAAGCTGCATGTCAGCAGCTGCTGAGTATCTATCTCGTGACTGGCCCTGCTAGAGGTTTATTAAACTCAGCAAGGAGAATGCAACGAGGTACTGTTACTCTTTATTAAAATGGAATGTCAATAATGCATACAAGGGTTAAAACTGTTAATATAATCATATAACCGAAAACCCAAGTATACTGTGACTTACTGGACTCTTTCCTGTAAGTGCATGGTGATTGTGCAGTCGACTTGGCTTTTCAGTTGTATTATTGTGTTTACATCATACAGGAGTCTTGTAAGTGCCTTGTTGCTACTCAGTAACCATAACTTCATCACCGACAAGCAAACTACTGTGGATGCTGGGAAATAAAGTTCTAACATCTAGAATTCGCTGATTCCTCAACAATCTCTTAAAAAATAAGTAGACTACAGTTATGTCCTTGTGGGCTGAGTAGTGCTGTGGAGTTAGCACTGCAATTCCCACTTCCCTAACATTTTAGTAAACATTTAGCAATATTATACTCAACCAGCAAAATACACTGCTTTATCTCCACACACTAATAAAACAACAGGTAAACAATACAAGCATGGAGGTCATTTATGGGTCGCTCTGGGTCACAGCTGCAACCCCTGGCTTGCCCCTTGCGACCCCGGGCACTGTCTTTGCGACGTATGATATCAGAGGTGGTGGTTCCCTTTTTAGGGGCGAGTGCAACACGCTCTGTCCCTCTTCTAATCTCTCTTTAGAGGGATTTTAACCACACCCATGTTACATCAGTCACTTTCATTGGTTTGTAGGCTTGCCTTTTAAAATCCCCTTGTTTTCATTCGTGAAAGGCATGCATACGTCATGCCTTTTCCGGTGTTTAGCCCTCCTCGAGAGCACCGATAAACTACTGGAAACACACGAGGCTCTGAGTTATTTGTATGGTTTCTGGACTACTTTTTCTCTTTATTTCGCAGCACGGTTGCGCTGTGTTTTACACAGCACAATTGTGCTCGTTTTTTACTTTTTTCATTTAATGTGGCAAGAAAAGCCCGGTTAGGAGTTTAAAACGCTAATAGCTCTAATTCAACGTAATGTGAGACCCGTTGCATTGCAAATGCTTGTTCTTGTTTTCTGTCAATTTTTTATTCCAATAATAGTGAATAATGCTACATTTTTCTCTATTAGTGTAATAAAAAAATGGAGTATAATTGGATGGAATATCCCCGTTTTAGGGAGCAGATGTAAGTAAAAAATGCTTTTAAATATATGCAGTGTGCATGGGTGCGGGTTAGAGTGTTTATGTGAGAGAGGGCGTGTGCATGGGGAAATGTGTGGATATATGTAAGCATGTCTGTGTGAGTGAAAGTAAAGGTCAAATGACGTGTGACGTCACTTTCACTAGCCTTGGCATTTAGGTGAGTTGACGTTCATGAATTCAAGTCAGATTTAAAAAATAGAACAGAAAACCGAGTAGGCTGTGCAAGTAGCATGTCAATGCAACTCTTTTATGGACTATGGATCTGATGTAAAGTCGGTGACAACCGCCTGCCCAAGGGTCATCTGTGTACATTGACAGGAACTCCCTCAGGGAGGTTTCTTTCACTGTACAAAAAGCTTGGTGGGCAGCTGCTGTCAGTTTGACAGCTGTACACCAAACTTTTTCATTTTATGTTGTTTTGCAGAAACAAATTCTGAAAACTGGAGTTTGTTTCCCCAAAACGAAAAATAATGACTCTGTACCTTGAGATTCTCTAAGGTCTCTATGTTTTATTTCTGTCCCTCGTTGCAGGATTTTTCCTGGTGGTGACAGACAGGAACAGAAACATTTTACTGTCCACCCTTAGGGCCGAATTTAAGAAAAGTGGCACTGCATGCAATGCAGCGCCACTTTTCCTAAGCCCCCTAACATCACCATGTGAGCACTGTATTCATGATACGGCGTACCATCGTGGTATTAGGAACAATAGCTTCAACATTTTTTACGCTATTGTGGTGCTGTGCTCCATTAGTGTCAAAAATGTTGACGCTAGTGGAGCAAAGTGAAAGGAGGCCCATTGATTACAATGGGTGCGCCCTTTTAATGCCTGCTTTGAGCAGACATTAAAAATGGTGCCAAAACACCCACTTTGCATATGTTATGCAAGGCGCTAAAGTGGCGCTAGACCTCCTTAAATTTGGGCCTTAATACATAACTAGTGGTAGTGGTGTAGTCCTTTCCTTCAATGGTACCTACTTCATCAGGCCATCAGAGGAACTTTCAGTTGAACGAGCCAACGGGAGCCTCATCGACTCAAAATTTAATGTGTGCCTGTTTCTAAATGAGGAAGGTGGAACTTAGATTTGGTGGTACAGGGTACTCTGTCGCATTTGCAATGGAGTATTCTGCCCTCAATCTCTAACTTGGGACCTGAGTACCTTCATTGTGATGATAATATTGCCACCAGCAAGCAACTGCAGATGAATGCTCGACTTCCCATTAAACCTCAACAAAAATAAGGAGACTATGGCAGGGACTGATATTGTGATTTTGAGTTGCCTTCAGTGTCCCTGTCAGCAGTTACAGTTACTGCAGCTAAGATCCCCTTCACTAAAAATGCAGAATTATACTAGAGAGACAGACTCTACTACTGTGCTGACACCTTGCATTAAAAAAAGAAAAATATTACAAGTGATATTAGACAGTATTCTAAGCGGACAGACTCAATCCATGGTTATTCCAGAAGTGTAGATAACAAAGTTCCTGTGAAGTGGTTCAGGAGCAAGCCGGTCTAATCCTGGATTCTTAAAAAGGGTTGCTGAAACCTGGCAGACAGGGGAGAATGAAGTCTGAGCAGGACCAGCTCCACCCACGTTCTCCCGTCTCCCTGGGGTCTCTTCAGACCTAGAATAGTGCTTGAAAGCATAAAAGACTGACAAACACTATTCAGCAGCTGCAGTTGGGTTTTGGAGACCCAGAAAAGGTGATAGAACAAAGGGGAAGAGAGTCACATTGGTTAACTATTGTATGATCTCATCAGTGAATAACCATAATTCTGATCTGGTTATATAGATAAAATCTTCCTCTAGAAGCCATATACAACCCATAGGTCGTCTTTACAGCGGGAGCTATACCTTGCCGGCCACTACTCATAGGTTCTCTAACATGTTTTCTCTGTCATATTTCATGTTGTTCAGAAACTTCACTGCATCATTCCTCACACTCAACAAGTCATATGTCATATTCTAATTACGGGCCTTCTCAGAAGCACTTTTATCCTCTTAGAATATAACCGTAAGCAGCCGCAGCAGAGTGATGGGCTTCCCACAGATTTGCATTCCAACAGGTTACATATCTACTAGATGTCGGCTAGTGCACATTTTGCAAGTTAGTGGATCATGATCACTTTTTAGCCACGGTCTGATCACCAAACATCTGACAAACTGGTTCAGATTAATATCCACCAATGAGCAGTCAGTGATTTTTCAATTTTAAAGCAGATAAATAGTTTGTGTGCCTACTGATGAGAGCTAAGAGTTGCATTCCAATGGTACATTCAAGGTTTATGTCAGATGCATGGAAATTCAGCTCTAACCTAGAAGGAAGACATTTCTCTTCATATTCCGTACCCTTGTAAATGTATCACTTCCCAGATCGATTTTGGCAACTTTAAGTCTAAACTGTTCACCCTGAAGCCCTCCTTGAACATTGCTTGGTTGGAATACACTGAGATTAAGATGTGAAGGTTCAAAGTTGAAGATTGTAGTTTTTCTGTATTTCAAGTTTTCCCTTTTCTTAAAGTCTTGTTACATTGCAGAAAACTGTAAATGTTCTTTTAAATATTCATTATTTTCATGCGGCATTAACATATTTATAAATATGTTTTTTAAATGAAAATGTCAGTCCACAAATAACCAAAATTCTTGTCTCGCTCTTTACGCCTCCCCAACCCCCATTATCCTGTCAATGATGTTGCAGACAGCTAAGGAAAATCATAGCTAGAAAGAGATGTCATACACAAGTTTCATCATCCTCAACCGAGGGTCACTTGTAGCCTTGTGGTGAAGCTTTCAGACCATTATTGTGCACCCTGAAGGTTATAATCGTTCATTCTGTTTTCTTGATCTGTTTTCTTCATGGTCAACTCCATTGGAAGGAATTTCGATGTTAATTATTTTCATGTAGCACCAATATGTTTATGTGTTTTATTTTGTCACAAATGAGAAAATGTCTCGCCGCTCTCTCTTCTCCTCCTTCCTAACTTTATCTGTCTTGTAAGGTCAGACTGACCTCCAGTTCAATCAAGCAGTGCCTGATGGGCAGGCCTAATGGATCAGTGTGTGAGCGGATTTTTGGCACTTTGTGGGTCTGTTTTATGGCCAGGTGTAGCGTTTCTTTACAAGTTCAAAGCTGCCCTGATTTGCAGACGTGCGCCAGTAGTTTAACTACCTGGTTTGCTAGTGGGGGCACTTTTATTTTGGTGTCTATTTTTTGTCCCAAACCGACCTGTTATCCTGTGAATGATGGTTCAGTCAGCTATTAAACCTCCATGGCTATGAAATGTGAGACTGAAAGTCAGAAGTATTTTTAATACTTTTAGCACTAAAATACCATAAACAATTTTAGAATAGGCTTCAATAGTTTTTAGGATTGGCTTGAAAGTTTGATTTGATGCCAATTTTATTGCCAGAAAACAAGCATTATGGTTGGGTTTTGGATTTTGATCTTCCTTTCCACAGACTTCAGTTAGGGAAAATATATGCTTCCATTGTATTCTGGAATTACTCAAAGCAATAGGCATAAACTGGTTATGTTGACAATCTAGTGTTCTAGCCTGATTCCTTTTAATGTTATTATCAAAGCAGTGAGCCAGACTGAAATATTGTGAAAAGTATATTTTAATGGCAATAGGCATTTAATGATGGGTTATTATTACATTATGCTAAAGTTCGTGAACAAATATTTAATTACATATAATTTCATCATCACCATACTGGGAAAGGGCTTCGGTGTTCGTTATCCTTTCTGACAAACACTGAAGGTAGAAGTTTGCACCGTCATAATCCCTTTCAGGATGGATTATATATCATAGTTTTGCAAATCTAAAATTGTGTATACTTGTAATTTTATGAATGTGCAGTAGTTGCCTTATGAGAGCTACTATACTCAATATCGTAGGCCTAAAATGGTTAAAGTGATGACCTAGTGTTGAAGTCTAAAGGTCTGCTTGATTGATTGGTAAACATCATGCCAAGTCCCACAGATCTGATCTGTTCATTATGAAATGTTATGACAAAGGCAGTACGCCTGACCTGTTTTTCATAAAAAGCATTTGTTAAAGTCAATAGGACTTTAAGAGTGCTTTATTACACTGTTTTAAAGCCTGTAGACTGGTATTTAGTTACACAGAAGCTCATAGATTAGCAAGGGCTTTGTGTTGATTACTCCATCTAACAAACCCTGAGAGTAAAAGATTTTGGGGGTGATTCTCACCCTGGCGGGCGGCGGAGGCCGCCCGCCAGAGTTCCCCCCTCCAAAATACCGCTCCGCGGTCGAAAGACCGCTGAGGGTATTCTGGCTTTTGCACTGGGCTGGCGGGCGGCCGCCCGCCAGCCCAGTGCAAAAGAGCCTTCCCACGAGGACGCCGGCTCAGAATTGAGCCGGCGGAGTGGGAAGGTGCGACGGGTGCAGTGGCACCCGTCGCGTAATTCAGTGTCTGCAAAGCAGACACTGAAATACAAAGTGGGGCCCTCTTACGGGGGCCCCTGCAGTGCCCATGCCATTGGCATGGGCACTGCAGGGGCCCCCAGGGGCCCCACGACAACCCATACCGCCATCCTGTTCCTGGCGGGAGAACCGCCAGGAACAGGATGGCGGTATGGGCTGTCAGAATCCCATGGAGGATTCTAAAGGGCAGCGGAAAACCGGCGGGAGACCACCGGTTTTCCGCATCTGACCGCGGCCAAACCGCCGCAGTCAGAATGCCCTGCGGGGTACCGCCAGCCTGTTGGCGGTGCTCCCGCCAACCCTGGCCCCGGCGGTCCATGACCACCGGGCTCAGAATGACCCCCTTTGACTGATAATCTTTATAAGCCCTTCTTAGGAAGATTGGTATATTGTTTTGGCAACTATAACTTTGAACATATGTGTAATTGTATGACGTAACACTTATTACTGCCTTGTGGGAAAGAATGTGTGCAATTCACCAATCCAGCAATCTTGAGTGCGGTGATAAGCCAATGATCAACGCTATAGGCCAGATTGGTTCATTTGGAAATGCAATGTCAAAAGTTGTACGCCCGATCTGTTTATTTTTAAGAGGTTATGCTGAATGTAGCAAGCTTAACATATTTCATATGTTAAATCCAATTTTAGGGGTGGATCGCTTTCGCCATGTACTATGTTATATGAAATAATAAAGCTTACCATGGGAGGCAAGGTTTTTTTTCTTGCTGCTTTCTCCCTCTTATAGAGGAATTGTATATGTTTTGCCAGGTCTAACTTGGTTTATATGTGTAATGTTTTGAGTCCAACCCTGATGGATATACTGTGGAAATGCCTATGCTAAACAAATATTTGTCCTGTGTTGGCCTGTGTTGGTTATGGTGACAAGCTGAAGATAAAGGCAATATACCTGCTTCATTTAATTGAAAATGTTATGTCATAGGTCTAATCTGTGTTGTATAAAAAGATACAACAAAGGCACAAACATAAGTATTAAAGGTGGATTGGTAGTTGAAGTGTTATTACATTGCGTGTAAACAATGCACAATACTTTTCCAAGATGACTGTATGTCTTGCTTAATGGAATATTTATTTTGTATCGCAACTATATCCCTGCCATATTTAGGAACCACTGTTTTGTATTTTTCTACTTTTATTCTTTTAATTTACTCTGCATAATAAGCTTGTTGAACTTGTGTATAAGTTAAATTGTGAATGGTGAATAGGTGAATCTAGGGATGAGTTCAGCGGTGGATGAATAAATGCATGAATACAAGGATGAGTGACTGAGCGCTTTTGTGGCAAATTATCAAGACCTTTTATTCGTCAGTGGCTTAAGAAACACTTTCAGCTATAAGTAAGACCCATTGGCTTTGCTGATTCTTGCCTAATTCTTATGGTGTGTTTATATAGCTCCCATGTAGCTTTGCAGCTCCTGTTAAGCAGGGGTGAGAACAATGATTCTGGGCCTGATTCCGAGTTTGGCTGGCGGCGGTAGCCGCCAGCCAAACGGGAACCGCCACTTGGCCGCTCCGCGGTCAAAAGACCGCGGAGGCCATTCTGGCTTTCTCGCTGGGCCGGCGGGTGCCCGCCAAAGGAGCGCCCGCCGGCCCAGCGGGAAAGGCCCTGCAACAATGAAGACAGTGAAAATCTTTCTGGGGCCCTGTTAGGGGGCCCCTGCACTGCCCATGCCAGTGGCATGGGCAGTGCAGGGGCCCCCAGGGGCCCCACGACACCCGTTCCCGCCATCCTGGTTCTGGCGGTGAAAACCGGCAGAAACAGGCTGGCAGGAAGGGGGTCGGAATCCCCATGGCGGCGCTGCAAGCACTGCCGCCATGGAGGATTCTCCCAGCCGGGGGTAATCCGGCGGGAAACCGCCGGACCCGGCTGGGCGACCGCGGCTGCACCGCCAGGCTGTTGGTGGTGCTTCCGTGGTCGTCGACCCTGGCGGTCGATGACCGCCAGTGCCAGAATGACCCCCTCTGTCATCAGTCATTAAGTAAGGGAGAGCTACAACCAACTGTTGTCCTTGGTTAGCAAAGTGAACGTAGAGTACGGATATGTAATAAAAAGGTATGAAGACCTGATGAATGCCACAGCCTCAGGATAATCACCGAGGTGCTCATTACAAGTTTGGCGGTCACCGGACCGCTGCAGTGGAGGAGACGGTCACACTGTCAGGGCTTGGCAGATTAGATTGCCATATTATGACCTTGGCAATGATCCCACTGTAACACAGCCAAGGTTCCGCCAGTACCACCAGTGCGATCGGACTGCTGGTGGTGGCAGTAGCCATCTCCAGGCCGGCGGGGACCAATTCACCACCCACCATATTGCGAGTCAGCCGACCACCAGGATTTCCGGGGCGGGCCGACTGCCACAAAAAGCCTGGCGGAAGCTGGCAGTATAAAAGGAGACAATCACCTCCTGGTATACCGACGCGTCCATGGCAGCCATGGAACCCGAACTGGCAGTCTTCCCACTGCTGTACCTCGCCATAAACCTCCAGAACCAGCAACAACGACGAAGACGACAACCATAAGTACCCCCACCTAGTACACACTGGAAGGAAGGGCAGTATAACACACCCACACATACACCCAGTATGGACAACGACAGCCACCCACACATGCAAACAAATGCCCATATCAACACACACATCTACACAAACACATAAGCTAAATACCACGGCAAACAGACATGTGCCATTCACACAGCACACCGCACACACACACAACCACCATTGTAAAACACATCCATACACAACACCCCACAATCACACAATGACAACAACACAAACACATTGTCAGAAAGGCACATTGAACAACTCTACCTGACAACACATACTGGCAGCAATATGCAGCAACAACACACAATCATATAAATAGTACAGACATCCAAACAAAGCCTAAGGTGACACGCCACGTCCAACCATCATACAAAGACAATACAGATGCATCACTATACACAGGGATTCACACACCACTACCAAACAATGCCACACATAACCCTAACAACATATCACAACAAGCACATGGCACAAGTCATCAACCCAGTGCATGCAGCAACACAGATACATCCCACACACATACACCACCAACATCAAAGTATACAGCTATAAAACACCCATGTTGATGAAATCCAGGACAGTTTCTCAACTTTGACAGCCACATCTATGTAGGCATACGTATTGAATAAATAATGAACAAGTGAAAGCTAAATACAAGTGAGGCCTACTGGCCAGTCCAGCAAAAGTCTTGAGTGCTCCAGGTACATTGGGCACAGTCACATTCCCCAACTTGACACCTGACCACAAATTGATCTCCACATTGCTGGGGCATCAGTGGGGTAGGCAGGCACCTCAGGGATGAGGAGGGGGGCAGTGGTGGGGCCTGCAGCTTGGAAGGGGTCCTTGGGTTTAGGTTTGGGAGGGGGGGTTAAGCTTAGATTTTGATAGTGGGGGAGGGGGTTTGGATTTTGGGGTAGGAGTAGGGACCATAGGCTTTGGAGGTGTTGTTTTCTTTGCAGGGGGAACGGCATGGGCACTATTAGGGGGGCCATGGGAATACTGGGAGGTGGAAGGTCTGGGTTGAGGAAGGGAGACATGGTGCTTAGGTGCATGACAGTGTGGGATAGGAGCAGGGAACAGGTCAAGACTGGCAAGAAAAACTTTTTTTAGGCACACAGGGGCAGTCATGGGTAAAAGGTTTAGGAGTGGTGGTATAGGGAGTGGTTGTAGGGTGTGTTGATGTGCTCGACGTGGATGCAGGTGTGTGTAATGTGTGCTTGTGTGTGGTGGGTGTATGTTGGGTGTGTGAGTGAGGGCTTATGTTTTTTGGGAGGGGAAGAGATGCAGGGAGATGGTATGCAAGATGTGTGAGTGTATGTTGGGGTGGTGGCTACAAGTAAGGTGGATGTACTGCCTGTGGTCATGAAGATTATTGTGGTGATTGCAGATGTGGTGTGTGGGGTGGATGTCTGCAGGTTTGCTCTTGTGGTGTCTGTGGTTATGACAGGACTGGTGGCAGGATCCGGGAGTGTTGATGTAATGATAGCAGGTGTGAGTGGTGATGTGACTGTGATGGAGGAAGTGGCGTGGAGACAGTGTAGGGAGTGGCTGTTGTTATGTCTGCAGGTGTTTGTTGACTGTGTGCATGCTTGTGGTGTGTCCTGTGGTGCCTGTGTTTGTCTTTCAAACCCTTGTCTGTTGTAGTGGGTGAATGCTGGCCTCTATGTGTGCTCTGGATGGGTGAGGAGACAGGGGTGCTGGACTGGCCACAGGTAGCTGGTGTGGGGACAGAAGATGAAGGGACAGTGGCTGCCGTCAAAGTGGAGGCCAGAGCCTGAAACAATCTATGCAGGCCAGCCAAAGCACTGTGAATGCCTTCCAGGTAGGCATTCCTTTATTGCATCTGGGATGCCAGTGCCTGGATGACATTCACGATGGTTGACTGCCCCACAGAGATGGACCTCAGAAGATCACTAGCCTCCTTATTGAGGGCATCAGGGCTGATTGGGGCAGAGTCAGAGGTGCCCATCCTCCTGGGTGAGCAGGCACGGGCAACTGGGTGGGGAGCTACAGGGAGGGCAGTGCTGGTAAGTGGGGTGGCGGACAAGGATGGTGCTGGGATGGACCTAGATGGTTCCGCCACTGCCAGGGAGCTTCCATCAGAGGAGGAAACCAAAGATGATGTAGCAGTATTGGTCTCCCCAATGGTGCTCCCCTCGCCCACCGTCCCACTGGTCCTTCGGCATCGGTGGACTCTGCCTCCTAGGTCCCATTGATTGCAGTTTACCCAGTCGCTGCGGCCACTTCTCTTTCGCATGCTCATGCTGATGCACACAAGGAAAGAAGAGGACAGGGAGAGAGGGTGGGAGAGAAAGAAAGGGATAAAAGGGTCAATACCTACCCATCTAGTACACTTACCAACAAATAATCTACTCCTCCGCTGGCATGGCAAGGAATGCCAATGATACATTGTCCCCAAATATTGGTCATGAAGATATAACCTAATTTTCAAGCTGTTACCTCCTAATTCCTACAAAATGACTAGTTTGGAAATGCTACAGTCTATCATCAGTTGTTCTACAATGGTAAAACCTACCACCTACCCACATATACTTACCAGCCTGACACTTTTGACACATTGTTTTGCAAATGTCCTTCATAAGTACATTGCATGCAAAATATAGGACAGGTTGGTAAAGGACTCATGATGTACAGAAGTCCATTGAAAATGCAAGACTTATTACCCAGTGTCAGCCCTAACAAGATGACATTGGCTATCTAAACCAGACTCAGGGATAGGGAATTTAGGTTTGGAGATCACTCAACATAGGAGTGTGTCTAAATGTAACTGGACAAGGAGGTATAGCACCAACATATTACTGCTTACATGGTGTTTAAAAGCTAACTTACACCATTTCTAAACAGTGAAAGTGAAAGCCAGGACTATAATCTTATCTAATGTACACACACCTCATTATTACCTAAGTAATCTAAATGACACAATTGAAGCCAATACAACTGATATTAAACAGTCTGTACTTATTCCCTTGTGGCTGCTGTGCTGCCCTCAAGCACCCATCTATCGCTGGGTAGGCCACTGCCAATATGCAGGCCATTGTGGGGGTCAGGGTCTGATGGGCACCCCTCCCTCGTTGGAAGGAAGTCCCCTGCTGGGCCACCGCTGTCTTCCAGGCCCAGCGTCCCAGGTCATCTCACAGCTTTATGCAGTGAGTGTTTCTCCAGCTATGGACCCCCAGGGTCCACACTTCCTTGGCGATGGCTCTCCATATCCCCCGTTTTCAAATGGGTGCTGACCTGCAAGGGAAACACAGACAAAAGGAGATATTCATGTAGAGTTACAGTACACCTACAGCAGTGGCAAACACACAGCATGCACAGCAAATGCTCATACAGAGTCCACAATACGCCATTACATTATCATACATACAACACAGCCCCTGTAGTCAATCCTGCCATGTCAATATTGACACACTTTCACCATAAAACACTGCCCTAGCTGATAAGCAATCCACATTGTACTGACCTGCTTATCTGGAGCCCAGTACAACTCTCCATACAGGGGTAGGGCCCTTTCTACCAGTTTCTCAAGTTCCTCTGGGGTGAAGGCTGGGGTCCTGTCTCCTGCAGGACGTGCCATTGTGGCTTCCAGATAAAGAACACAGCAGCTTGGGCAGTGTAGGTCTTGCTTGCTCGAGTGTCAGGAGTCAAGTGAGCTGGGCTATAGAAAATGGCGGTCACGGTCGCTGCGGTCATGACCGTCACCGCCAGCGGTGATCATCATTGACCCCAGTTTTCCATAGACATCACTGTTAACCAATAAGGAGTTGCACAACGGTTCAGACCACCTACCGCCATGACGACTAATGCCGGCAGAATGAGGTCACTTCCATCTGTCTTCTGCATGCAGGACAGGCAGGTGCCATTTTACATATTTTCTAAGATTTCTATATCATCCTAGTGCATTATAGCTTGATGTTAATCACTAGTTGCTTGATGTACAATGTCAACTCATGTGAACTCACCAGCGAAGGGAGTGTCACTTGCCAATATGTCTAATGTATCATCTTTTCAATGTGCAGATCATCGTGAATGATAACTGTATCTGACTTAGGGATGAGTTTACTATGTCTGACTTCCAACTCTGTACAGACCCCCTGTGACCAGAATAGCAATGGAATTGACAACCAGGATGTTGCAATTGTGTAGTTTGTGAATAACTGTTTTCCTGTGTCAGGTTTCAAATACCTTACATGACTTGTCCTGTTTTCCACTTCTATGGTATACTTTAGTAACAAAAGTGTAACAGATGTCCTGAAATGTGTTCTGTCCTATGGCTACATATCATCCAATGGGGGGATTGAGAAATGAATTGGTCTACCGGCCCCTAGTCAGCCTTGCTACCATGGAAGAAATACACATTATACAGACGTATCATCTGAACCGTCGGACCATCAGGGAACTGTGTACCCAGTTGGAGCTGGATTCCTGTCAGCCATACATAATCCCTATGCCATCCCACCAACAGTACAGGTGTTATCTGTCCTGCATTTCCTCGCCTCAGGATCTTTTCAGTTGACTGTGGGACTGGCTGCAGGAATGTCACAGCCGATGTTCGGTTTTGTGTTACACGATGTACTGGATGCCTTAATCAAGCACCTGAACAGCTACATCAGGTTCCCACAACGTGCTGATCTGTACTCTGTGAAGTCTGCCTTTTATGACATTGCACATCTTCCACATGTAGTAGGGGCCATTGATGGCACCTACATCACTTTGGTTCCTGCCAGGGCCAATGAGCAAGTCTACAGGAACAGGAAGAATCACTGTTCGATCAATGTGCAGGTGATGTGTCTTGCCGGCCAATACATATCCCATGTGACAGCAAAGCTTCCTGATCTGTACATGATTCTTACATCTTGAGGAACAGCAGTGTCCCACAAATGATGTTGCGACTACAGAGAAAGAGGGCCTGGTTTATTGGTAAGTGTCTATGTCTAACATCTATGCTACTTCACTACACAGTCATCTCTATGCCTCTCATAGTTCCTTAATGATTTGTACCTTTGTGCACAAAGGTGACTCCGGCTACCCCAATCTGCCCTGGCTCCTGACACCAGTGAGGTACCCTACAACAGATGGGGAGGACACTTACATGAGGCTCATGGCAGAAAGAGGCATGTAATTGAGGGGACATTCAGGTTTCTGAAAGCAAGATTCAGATGCCTACATGTGTCCGGTGTTGCCCTACAGTACAGAGCACATAAAGTCTGCCAAATCATTGCAGCATGTTGCATGCTACACAATCTCGCCATTAGAAGACACATTCCACTGTTGGATGAGGAGGAGGTGGCAGCTGGACCAGTGGCTCAGGCTGATGACTTTGTAACTGACATGGAGGCAGATGAGAAGGATACAGCTGGCTCTAGGACTGAGTTGATTCAACAATTTGTCTAAATGAATGCCAGGTGTGTGTGACCTCTAATGTTAATGGAATCTCAAACCATATCTGCCCAGTGACATTGTGCCTGCTTGTGTTTTGCATCAGGGATATGGGTTCACTACTTCCATCTGTCTGTGTTATGCATTTTGATGGGAAGCTGACTTAGCATCAGAGGAGATGTAACTGCTATACTGCCAAAGCCATGTTGTATTTGATGTTGGCATTGCATGACTTCAGCATAGGATTCCTCATGTTGCATGGTTTCAAGACTGAAGTTTGGATGTCAATGGCCTGGCCTAATCCTATCACATAACAGTCCAGCTTCCCATCCACACTGTTCCCAAAGCTGATATCTGGTACTTACCTGTTTTAGGCATTGCAAGACTTGTTTTCTGTTGGTGATGTTAGTTACTCTGCATGTGTGAGACCTACATATGTACCTTGTAGATATGTGATGCCCTCCCCACTGCAACATGACTTTTGGCACCCTTGGCATAGGATTATAGTATAGGAAGGATATCATGACACACCTGCTGGACATTCCTGCCACATCTGTACATCTGTCAAACTTATTGATACCTACATGTGCATTTAAATGTATATCTTTCACATTAAATGGTACTGGTGACAATGATGACACGTAAGCCATTACTGTGCTAAAATGTGTTTATTGTGATTCAAAGTGCATTTGCTAAGGAGTGGGGTCATGGGGTTTGAAAGCATCAGAGTAGGTGGCCCAGGTGTTGGTTTCACAGGACCACTCTCCAAGTGCCAAGGGGAAATTATGTTTTGGCAGTGGACAGTAAACTGGGTGTCTCAGTTTCACACAAAGGAGAATGTTCAGGGGAGAGATCACTTCCTGGCAGTGTTTTGGATATTGGCCTCAGGTCCTGCAGGATGCCTGGATGGACAACCTCGTTTGTGTGGGGGATCCTAAGCTGCAGGGGCAGTGGTGCTAATAGACTGTGGGTTCTCTAGCTGGGCCTCCATTGTAGTAGCTGTGGCAGATGTAGATGGCACAGGTGTTGATTGCCTATTGGTAGGAGCTTACTGGTGGGTGGAGGACACACGCAGGATGCTGGTAAGTTCAGTGAGCACCCTACAAATGGAGGCCATGGTGGCATTGTGTACCTGCCACTGCTGCATGGCTTCTTGGTGGTATTCCCTCTGCAGCCGCTGGTTCTCCTGCAAGGTTGTCAGTATTTGAACCATCCCGTAGTGGTCTTACTGGTATGCTCCCAGGACTCTGGAGATGGCCTCCTGGCCAGTGGTGTCCTGTTTTTGCCTCATCCCTTGCCCCACAGTTGCCCTCCCACTGCCCCTTGCCACCTTTGCCTGTGACCATAGCAAAGTGTGCCCACTCCGACTAACACCAGGACCTTCATAGTCTTGGATGTTAGGGGTCAACTCAGATCCCTGTACTGTGGGGCACACTGTAGATTGATCTGTCTTTGGGACACAGGTTTGGGAAGGAGGGGCTCGCTGTGCTGTAGTAGACACAGAGGTAAGGGACTCAGATGTGGGCAGGGTGAGGTTGGTGGTGGTGGACTCACCAGTAATCATTATGGATGGGCCAGGTGAGGCGTCCCTTTCCAGACAACCAGAGTTGTAGCCCTCAACTGGGCCTACTTCCAGGGGCTGACAATCTGTCTCTGGCATCCTCTGCTGGGTGGCAGTTGTAGCGATACCTGTTGATGGGGAGGAAGTGTGTTACATTGTTGAAATGTACTTGTTGTTCACATGGTTGTTTGCAATTGCCTGGAAATGCTTTCCAGTGATGACAATGACAGCCACTTGTCCACTGGCAATGTATAAGAGCTGATGGATAGTGCTATTGTATGCTTGTAGTATAGAAGGTTGTGGTCATCAATTCTGCCATTGCCAGGTACTAGTGAGCAGGTCAAGAATCCTGTAGGTGAAGGGGGTGACATGGTTATACGTGCAGGTGTCCTAATGTGGAGTGGAATGAGCAGTTATACAAGGGTGGGGAGTGTTGCCTTGTGGTAGTTGTAGTACTTGCTACAATGGGAGATATCCATGCACTTGGTGGGCCTGTGTGGGATTAGTGGTAGTGGGAAGGTGTGGCATGCAAGGGAGTGTGTTGGGTTCAGGGTGGATTGGTGCACGTAAGGGTGCTGTGAGGGGGTATAAAGGTGGTGGGGGTACAGGCTGTGCATGAGTACATGGTGCCCAGGGAGTGGTGTTGACTTATCAGAGTCCAGTTCTCCTGGTATTCCAGATACGCCCTCTGGGTGCAGGATGGCCAAGACCTTCTCCTCCCATGATGCTAGCTCTGGGGAGGAGGTGGAGGTCCACAGACAGTCTTGTTGATGGCTATCTGGTGAGTTGCCGCCATGGACCAGACCTTCCCCCATAGGTCGTTCTATCTCGTCCTGATGTCCTACTTTGTGTGTGGATGGTTTCCCACTGAGTTCATCCTGTTGAAAGTCCTGTGCCATAACTCGATCTTCCTGGCTATGGATGTATGCTGGACCTGTGCTCCAAACAGTTGTGGCCCCACTCTGACGATTTTATCTATCATGACCCTCAACTCCTCGTCTGTGAATCGTGGGTGCTTCTGTCGTAACATGGTGGATGTGTTTTGGGTGGTCGGGTGTGTAATGTGCAGGGATGCAGGTGTGCAGTTTTGTGAGGTGGGGTTGTGTGGTTCAGTGCGCTTGTGGCATGTGGGGGTTGTGTGCAGTGGTGGCATGTTTGTTGTGTGCAGGGGTGCAGTTGTGTAGTGTGAGCTGCGTGTTAGGTGTGTTCTATTTGTGCATTCTTCCCTTTCTTTGTGAACAAATCAGGATGAAAGGGGTTGTGGGTATGTGGGGGTGTGTGTTTTATAGTGCAGTGATCAGGTGTGTGTGGGGTGTGTATATGTATCAGGTATAGGGTATTTGTACTGTCCAATGTGGTGTTATGTTCTGGTGGAGTTGAGTTTTTGACCGCATTGGTTCGGACTGCCAATGGATTAACGCTGTGCAAAGACCACTGTGCAGTTTTGTGTGTCGTAATTTAGAGGGCAGGATGTTGTCAGTGTGGCAGTGTGGGTGGTTGGACCCCCTCTCGCCCCCCACTGTCGTCCAGACTAGCAGTGTCAGATTTGTGGCTGTTTTTGGGCAGTCATCAGTTTCTGACTCGTAAATTGGCAGTTGTGATACCACCAACACTGCTGTTTTTTTGGCACCCGCCCCCACAGCGGTCTTCTGAAAAGACCGACAAACTCATAATGAGGGCCTGAGTATGTAAATTAATTGAATGCCGATTTGTTGTGTGCAAAACTATTTTATGTGGATATCCTGAAAATCTGTCTTGGCTCCAACTCTTCCGGCTATACACTGGGCACCCATGCTACACATTTTGTTAAGAGTTGGGCTTTAAGTCTAGAATTGAATCACAAAAATTTCACCTTCCATTCAGAGATGAGCTGAGATGGTATTCCAGAATATCAAATATGTACACATCAACCTACTACGGCACATTTTGATCTTGACTGGGCAAATGCAGAGCAGATTGTTTGAAGATGACCTTAGGTGACTGCTCATTGTTAGTTGGTAAGATAAAACATCATACCTAGCAGAGAGTACAGAAGCCTAGAGCTTTGTGGGCAACATAAAGTCTATTGACCTACATTCTTTAAGCACCAAAAGCCAGTTTTGAGATGTTGTGGTTGAAGTGATGTGATCTGCCCTTTTACTTTTTAAACACTGGGAACCATGTATTTCTGTACAATTTGATTTTTGTCAATGACTTGGAGGCAGTTCTGCATAAATAGCATTTATGCAGTCTAGACTGCCATTAATCACTGTCAGTCAGTTAGTTAGTCAGTAAATACTCTATTCGGCTACAGTGAGCCATAAAAGTTAGAAACAAAATATGTCACACATTAGAAATTTACTGTATAAAAAGGAAGAAAATATTAAATTAACAAATAAATAAAACTGTTTTTTACAGTACTTAGGATGGAGTTTGATTATAACTCAGTCACTTTTGCATAGTCCAGACCTTAAAAATGCTAATTTCCCCAAAAATACAATCTATACCGAATTTCCCCAGAAATCATAAAAAACAGCTCTAAACATCAGCCACTAACAATTACATCTATTAAAAAGTGCATCAAGTTACAGATAAATAGAATTAACTTTCAGAATACTTAGAATAAAATTCAATAATATCTCAATCACACTTACATTACGCAAACCTTGTAGATACTCAAATGCATGTGTATAAGATCTAATACCTACATCTCTCAAGTGGGGGTGCAAAAAGCATTTCTTTTGTTGCAGGTAAAATGTTCTGAATAAGGTTATATGGAGGGTTGATTGAGCTGATGGAGCTTCACAGTGGCAAGGCGGGCAAGTTGAGACACCAAGGGCCTGATTACAACTTTGGAGGAGGTGTTAATCCGTCCCAAATGTGACGGATATACCACCAGCCGTATTACGAGTTCCATAGGATATAATGGACTTGTAATACGACTGGTGGTATATCCGTCACTTTACCGTCACTTTTGGGACGGATTAACACCTCCTCCAAAGTTGTAATCAGGCCCCAAGTCCCCTACTTGGAAAGGCGACTAAAAAATGTAGCGTGTTGAGACAGAACCTAGTTAAAAGAAACTTGTACCATTTCCTATCAATTACTTGTAAATATAGAACTGGTCAAACTGTTCACATTCTCCTTAGGTCTCCCCCTCCCTTACAACCAACAAGGCTCTGGGTACTACACATTAACTCTAACAGGAGCTATTTCTGTTTGCTGGTAGTGAAGTCTAAATAAGTAAAATGAGGGGTTTTCTTGACTTCTTCCACTGCAATTAAGAACTTTTTCTTCTAAGTTAGACTGGGACCATATTTCATAATGAACAACTTAGTATGGTTATCTGTGAGGCCTAGATTCTCTATATAGCAGTAAAAGGCATATAATAGGTCTTGTAGACCTTAAGCTGTGCACGCCAGCAACACAACGTCATCTGCCTAGAGGTAGTTCCCGGTCACTAAGTTTGGGGACATCTGCTCCCACCCCAACCAAGTGGCTCTCCAGTCCATTGATTATAGATCAGAAAACAGAATGGGGCCAGAACACAGCCCTGTCTCACTCCCATGACGGTTAGAAACCTTTCTGTAAGATCTCCTTGTTGGGTATCCCATACTCGGCTGAAGTATGTGCATGTAATCTTTGAAGTAGCACAATGATACCACTTTCTATGCCCAACAGTGCCATAATCCCCCAAAGTTTGGCCAGATCAACTGAATCAAACGCGCACATCATATCCATAAACACCAGGTGTAGGCTTCCTGAACTAGCCTTGGTATACTTCTGAATTATTAGGGACAGATTTAAGGCTTGCAAACTGCACATCAGATCACCCATGGTTCTCTAAGGCCAAACTTTCACCAAAAGCACCCTTCCCAAAATCTTTACTGTGCTATCCAAAAGCAAAATTGGTTGATATCATTTAGGTTGCCTTTTATCCCCCTTCTTAAAGATTGGACGTATTATGGCCTCCTTCCATGTTGGTACTAAGGCCCCACAGGTTGTATTTCTCAGCACTTTAGTAACCACTGGTCCCAAAAATCAAGTTTTGATTTATAAACATGAGACGGGATATAATCCGAACCTGGTGCTTTCCCGGCAGGACAGCTCTTGATTGCTGTTGTAACATCAGTTAGACTAATTGAGGAACACAGGGTCAAAGTCACTAAGGGATCCGAAGTGAGTACAATTGTGTTATTTAAATCTTCTGGTAGTGTCTTTGGCCCAAAGATAATTGAAAAATGGCTGACCCAGTCCTCCTTGGCAACCAGACAGTCAACCTTAGGACCCAAGACATCTGAAAAAAGTGGGAGTTCGCTACTTGCCAAAAAGCCCCTGCATCTTTGCTCTGACTTGCATGCCTTTAGTCCTCCCAAGCCTTCTCTCTTATCTCCGCTTTCCTTCTCAGTAACACTTTCCTGTACATTTTTCTGACTTGCACAATGGTCACCCTATCACAAGGGCATCTCTTTAGAGCCTGCTTTAACACCTTTTGGGCTTTTGTGCAAACTGTATTAAACCATATCAAGTTTGTCCTCACACTCATAGATGTTGTAATTAGCTTGCTTTCCATATACTCTTTTATATAGGCAAAAGCCAGAATTATGTCATGGGGACTGGCATCCTCTTGTAGGATATAATTGATCTCCACCTATTTTTTAGCAAATACGTCAATATAAAAAGCATCATTAGCTATCCTACCCCAATCAATACTTAATCCTTTGTTCTTATTAAAGGAGAAGGGGAGTCACTGAATTTTACCACTGGCCGTAGCTGGGGTAAAATTATTATATACCAAAATTAGGAGGTTATGATCACTTGTAAGAGAAGAAAGCACAGATGATGTTGGCACAATTCTCACAAAGTTCAATATTTAAGTCCCCCACCCACAGAAGGAGGACCTCCCTCCTTAAATTGGTCACAATCTTGCAAAGATCCACCTCCAACCCCTCTACAGTATTTGTTTCTGCCAGATTAAAGATATTGTGATAATAATTGACCACCAAAAGGTCAAAGGACTTGATGAGAGACAGCAGCAAAATCGCATAATTTGAAGAAATAGCCAGTTCAGTAAGTTTGCATTCTGCCAAACCAACAGCAATAAATGCTGCCAGACCCCCTTTAGCATGACCTGAGGTGGACGGCATTGCTGCCTCATGATAAGTGATAAATCCATCCAAAAAAGATGGCTCCGACCACCAGGTCTTCTGGCAGCGAATAACGTGGTAGTGAGACACAAGACCTACCCATTATGGGTTTTCTAGCTTGGTCCACAAACCAGCTACGTTCCACGAAATTAATTCAAAAACATTACCATCCCACAAATCTCCAGTCTGGGGATGACTTAGTAACACTAACACTTAGTAACACTTTACGGGGTGGAGACCTTCTATCGAGATGCATGGAGGGATCATAACAATTGGCCACCTGTTGGCCCCTACATAAGGTAGTCAATCTAATTCCTCCACAGATTCCAAGGGTAAAAAGTACTGTATGTGGGGACTACTGCTGTCGGGTAGTTTTTGATAGTGAACTGGCTGGACTCACACCTGGTAGCTTAGAAATGCCCAAAGACTCGGAGCAACAGGGGGATAGAAAAAGCCCAAGGGGAGTGCTCTAATGCACCCCTACCAGAGGCAAATGGATATAAAAGCTTTAAAAGTGTTTGAACTAAACTGGGCATTTTAAAGTTCACAATTATACAATCCCCTGAGATGTTTTGGGTCCTAGGCCGATCCAGGGTACCCTGCGGACAGAGATAATTCCTTGAAAGAGGTCAAATCCCCAGCCACAATACTTCTGCAGCCAGTAATGAGCCTTGTTTAAAAGGGATGGAAGGGAATCAAAAGTAGCCAGGGGCATGGGGTGAACATTCTCTAAGACAATAATATAGGGAGCACACTCAGGCGGAATATGCAGCATCTCATCTGGCCGTGGGCAAACACAGAGCAACCACTCCACCATAGCCCCGACAACCAATGCAGGCTCCTTTGAATACCTTGGGTCTCCCGGCCTGGGAGCTGGCACTGCAGCCAGCAGCCAGGTGCCCCTCAGGACTGGCATTTATGCCAGCACCGGGGGCTCCACTAGCTGTGTCCATAAGAGTTCTCCCACATACAGAATGAGGCAAAATGCCCTAAAAATCAGCAAGGGTCCCACCCACTAAAGAATGGGTTGTATATGTACAAATAGTGTCGACAATAGCAATAGAGTGGTACAAATTATCTTTATATAAGCTCCCCCAGTAACTTTTACAATCTAGCAAATTCTTAAGCTCTAAATCTATTGTGTTGAAGCAGACTACTAACAGTTTTAATTTAAGGTCCAGGGCAAAGTAAACCACCTCTTTTAACATGCCTCTCATACTTCCTTGCAATTAATCCAGAACGTCCAACTGTGGGTCATCTCCCTTATGAGAGTGTTTTTCTGCTTCGTTGCTTGAGTCATATTGTGTGAGCCGGTGCTATCTTACGCTTCCTAAGTTGCAGTTTAGGCATATTAAACAGTCACCTAATAAGAGCAAAGAAGATATATAACCCAGACAGACACCAAACACGTAATAACTGGGCGACAGAGTTTAGACCTTACCAGTAGCTACCAACACATTCAATAGGGGGTGTCCCAGCCCAGCTGCTTCCGGGTGCAGAAGAGCCTAGTCTTTGCTCAGGCATGTGCCTGGGCACATCCCATAGAGCAGAAGTCGCAAAGACTTAAGAGTGCCTCTAGGTGTGTGTAACTTGATGTAGGGAGCGAACATCCACCCGCGGTGCAGTCTGAGTCCTGAAAGTGGGTTCAGGCTCCCCCCAAGGTCCTTGCTGTTCATGGTGTCCCATGCAGCGGGAGTCACGAAGACTTAAGAGCACCTCGGGCACATATGATGCGAAGCAGGGGCGGGCCTCTTGCCACTGTGCAGTCTGGGCCCTGTAGGCAGGTTCAGGCTCCCCCCCAAGGTCCTTGCTGTTTGTGGTGTTCCAACGATGGCAAGAAACAGGAACCCCTGGAGCTGGACAACCAGAGATTCTGCTTCTTATTTTCGTGAAGTCCATACGTAGAGGCAATCACTGTTAGACCGTGGAATGTTATGATAGGTAGTCTGTAAACCAAGGTGACTCCCAGAAGTGTTAGTACTCATTTCTAGAGACATGCTTTTACTTTTCATCATCAGACTCTGACCTAAAGCACAAGTGAAAATGTCTGAAAAGGGATAAAGAAGGGACAGAATGGTAGGAAAGCAGGTATTAAGGTACTCTCCAAGGGTGAGATAAAGAGACGTAAATTGTAGAGTGACAGTAGAAAGACGTATGAGGTTGAGTTAAGGCTATGCTGCCTTGTCATGCAACAATCCTGGCATTCAGCAACACCAGTCACTAACCTCTAAGAAATCATTTGGGACATTACAGTTATGTTCATTTACTTGCAATGTAGGCAAATGCACGCTCCTGACTGCTGTGGTTGATGTTGTTGAATGCCAAATAGAGGTTGATGAATCATACAGCATACATCTTTTCTTCCTCTCTCAAGAGGAGTAGTTCTTCTTCCATATTAGTAGGGCTTTTGCAGTCACTTAGGAAGGGTGGAAGCTGGATTGGATGTGATTACGAAGATTCACGTGTAGGCGGAACCACAGCATTGCTATAGATTCAAGCATCTTAGTGAAGCTCAGCAGGACAGACAATGTACAGATGGAGAGAATTGCAGGAACTGCACCTTTATGTTATTGAAGTGGCTCAAGATTCAAAGGTATTGTACTGGAATATACATAGCAATATCAAGTCCTAGATATTGTATATGTAATATTGCCTCATTGACCTTAATAGTACAAAATCTTCCTCTTTGAGAGTGACTGTTCTCAGTGTTTTGCTAGTAATAAATGGTTGCTACCAGTAATCCCTTCATAAACGATAACGTTTGCACCTAACAGAGCATGGCAAAGGATGAGTTCAGATTTCTTGGGGACCTTTCAAGTTTTACCACCACAGTTAAGGTATGCTCTTGTGTTTACTAATCGTTTGTCAAGATGTCCCACTTTGTAACCCTGTCCATATTGGAACTGCCCCAGCTCCACTTCCTATGCCCATATGGGCAGTGCACCTGTGAGACTAATAGACTGGACTCTGCCATGAACATTCCTCCACCATCACCCATCACCATTTTACCACCACCTCCAATAATTAGCACTTCAATAAACACCCTTGAAGCACAAAACAATCTGGAGTCAGTCTGTGATTTTTAAAATGTGTATTAGCAATGACAGTGACAAAAAGCGTTTTCAAATGTAATGTCAACATACCTATGTCACACATCACAAGTCCATGAAGGATGCAAGCAGATGACACACGTTGGTAACCACACCTGTGAAACCGTAATGGATATGTACAACTCAGTTACCAAATACTGCTTGAAATAGACAGACAGGATAAAGGTAGAAGTGTGAAAGTACTTGTAGTAGGCAGGAATGTGTTCTCACCTGTGTGTCACTGGAAATATTGCTTGATGACTGAGTCCCTGTTGTCAATGGCTTCTTCCTCTGCTTCCTCCTCATCACTGTCCACAGGCTCCACAGCTGCCACAACACCGTCATCTGGACCATCCTCCTGCAGAAAAGGCACCTGGCGTTGCAAAGCAAGATTGTGAAGCATATAGCAGGCGATGATGATCTGGCACACCTTCCTTGGTGAGTAGAATAGGGAACCACCTGTCATATGAAGGCACCAGAACCTGGCCTTCAGGAGGCCGAAGGTGCATTCGATCACCCTCCTAGTCCGCCCATGGGCCTCATTGAAGCCTTCCTCTGCCCTGGTCCTGGGATTCCTCACTGGGGTCAGTAGCCATGACAGGTTGGGGTAACCAGAGTCCCCTAATAGCCACACCCGGTGCCTCTGGAGTTGACCCATCACATAAGGGATGCTGCTATTCTGCAGGATGTAGGCGTCATGCACAGAGCCAGAGAACATAGAATTTACCTGGGAGATGTACTGGTCTGCCAAACATACCATCTGTACATTCATCGAATGATAACTCTTCCGGTTCCTGTACACCTGTTCACTCCTGTGGGGGGGGCCAGAGCTACATGGGTCCCATCAATGGCACCTATGATGTTGGGGATATGTCCAAGGGCATCGAAGTCACCTTTAACAGTAGCCAAATCCTCCACCTGAAGGAAAACTATGTAACTCCTCATGTGTTTCAGCAGGGCAGACAACACTCTGGACAACACGTTGGAAAACATAGGCTGGGACATCCCTGATGCCATGGCCACTGTTATTTGAAATGACCCACTTGCAAGGAAATGGAGCACTGACAGCACCTGCACTTGAGGGGGGATTCCTGTGGGATGGCGGATTGCTGACATCAGGTCAGGCTCCAACTGGGTACACAGTTCCTGAATTGTGGCACGGTCAAACCTGTAGGTGATGATTAAATGTCGCTCCTCCATTGTCAACAGGTCCACCAGCGGTCGGTACACCAGAGGATTCTGCCATCTCCTCACATGTCCCAGCTGACGGTGCCTAGGAAGGACAACAGCGACCACAGAGTCAAGCTACTCAGAGGTATGTACCTACAGCTACACAGAATACGAAACATAATCCAAAAAGTTGTCTGTAAGTGTGTTGAGTCCAGGCCTAGGTATGTGTGACGCAGTTGAAAATGAAGCCATGTGGGCCCCTGAAATGGCGGCTGCCTGACCTGTAAACTGGGACAATGGGATGTGAGGTAACTGCGCTGCCGTTGTACACCGTCGCGGTAGGCGGTCGAAAACCGCGGCGCAGTGCTGCATTGGTTAACATTGGACCCTATGGGTCCCAGGAGCCAATGACGAAGTGCGCCGGCGGTGATGATATGCACCGCCGCGGACGACACCGCCGCGGATGACACCGCCGCGGACGTGACCGCCATTTTCTATCTGTTCAATCACACGATACCTGATCTTCGACAGGAGAGGACCTATACTGCAAGTGCTGCTGTGACCTCGGTACACAGACACAAGGGGGTGAGTACAACATCATTCTGCGGAATTTGCACGAAGTGAAGGTGTCTGAGTGGGGGAGGAGGGCTGTGGGTTTCCCTAGCCTCCGTAATGCAGGCCATGTGGCACTCCACCCCACCTCTGTAGAGTGCCAAGTACAGCTATACATGCCCCTGTGTCATCTAAGTGTGCTGATGTCCACCATAGCCGTGTAGGCCATATCCCAGGAACTGCATCAGTAGAGCCCAACAGGGCAGCGTAGTGCAGGGGGCTGCTGTGTCTGTATTGTCCGCCAACTGTAGCGGTAAGCCATGCACTCAACCTGTCTTTCTTCTGTCGTCGTCCCCCCTTTTTGTGGTCTCCCTGTTCTTTTGTGCATCAGCATCATCAGGCGGAGGTACAGTGGCACCGGAGCACGAGGGAGTTGCATCCCACATGGCCATGGAGGGCCACACCACAGACTCTGAATACACCAGTGGGACGGAGGGCGAGGGGAGCTTCAAATCGGTCACCGGATCAGCAACCAGCGACATGGACTCGTCCTCTGATAGGAGCTCCATTGTGGTGGCGGCAAAATCTGTGCCCCCCACTTCTACAGGTACAGCCGCCACCCCCCCACCAGCACTGCCCTCCCAGCAGCCCCTCAGCCTTCGCCCCGTGCCCGCTCACCCAGGAGGGTGGGCATCACCTTCGCCCCAGGCACCTAAGCCCCTGCCCCTGTCACCTCTGCTGCCCTCAGTGAGGAGGCCATTGACCTCCTCAGTTCACTCACTGTTGGGCAGTCTACCATTGTGAATGCCATCCAGGGTGTAGAAAGGGAGTTGCAACACACTAATGCATTCCCGGAGGGCATTCATTCTGGTCAGGCTGCCCATCATCGAACCCTGCAATCTCTGGCCTCAGCAATGATGGCAGCCATTGTCCCTGTCTCTAGCCTCCCCCTTCCAACTTCCTCCACCCAATCCCCTGTACCTCTGCCTATCCCAAGCACACCATCAGACCAACCTGCACACATGTCAACACACAAGGGAAGCTCAGGCAAACATAGGCACCACACATCCCACAGGCACTCACACAAGCATCACCCACATACAGACACAGCAACATCCACTGCCTCCACTGTGTCCCCCTCCTCGTCGTCTTCCTCCTCCCTCCCAGTGTCGTCTACACTCTCACCTGCATGCACTACCGCTACAGCCACTAGGACCCGCACCAGCACACCCACCACCACACCCCGCTCACCTGCACTCACGTCCCCCACTACCATTTACACGTCCCCTGTGTTCTCTCCCAGTGTGTCTGTGACGCCCCCTCCCAAAGTACACAAAGGCAGGCACACACACACCCAACATCCATCCACCTCACGACAGCCTCCAGAACATGCACCTGCACCCAAATCATCAAAAGTTACACCTCCTACAACCACCTCCTCTTCCTCCACTCCCAGACCCCCTCCAGCTATCCGTACCAGTGTTCCTAAGAAACATTTCCTGAGCAACGTTGACCTCTTTCCTACCACCCCCCCTCCAATTCATAGGTCCCGTACTAGCACCTCAGCCAAAAAAACTCCGGTACCAGGGGTGCCTGTTAGAGGTATGTGGAGTGCACCGGGCACCAGGGCAGCCAGTGTGACACGGAGCCAAAGTACAGCCAGTCCTCCCCCGGTGAAGCACCAGAAGTTGGACAGTGCCCGAAGCTCACAAGGGTCCCGGGGAGAGTGTCGAGTCAGCTGTGACTCCTCCCAAGGTGGGGAAGGGGCAGAAGAAAGTGCGAAAGTCTGGGAAGAGCAGCACGGCGGAGAAGGCCGCCGTCATCCCTGCTGCCCTGGAGGCCACCGCCAGCCCGATCGCCACTGGTCAGGAGGCCACCGCCAGAGTCAGTGCCCAGGAGGGCCCCGGTAACCACAGCCCCGCTGGGCAATGAGGGACTGCCCCGGCAAACACCGCTGCACAGGTCAGAGACAGCAAAGTCAAGCACCGCTGAAGAGGGCAAGCACCTCTGAACAGGGCAAAGACTGCCAGCGCAAGCACCGCTAAACAGGTCAAGCACCGCTGAACAGGGCAAAGACCGCCATGGCAAGCACCGCTGAACAGGGCAAGCACCACTGTACAGGGCAAAGATCGCCATGGCAAACACCGCTGCACATGTCAGAGACAGCAAAGTCAAGCACCGCTGAACAGGGCAAGCACCGCCAACTCAAGCACCGGTAGCCCATGTGCGGCAGGGGCAGTGACGGAACTGGGACCGTGACGGGGAATAACGATGCACTCTGGGCACCAGTCCCCCTTCAGAACCAGTGGAGAACAGCATCCACTACCTCAATCCTTAACAGGATGAAGCACTCTGGGCACCAGTACCCCTTCAGAACCAGTGGAGAACAGCATCCACTACCTCAATCATTAACAGGATGAAGCACTCTGGGCACCAGTCACCCTCCAGAACCAGTGGAGACTGTCATCCACTTGAGAGACTGTGGCTTTGCACTCCCCACGATATGGCAGAGGGGAACCCACCCACTGTAGAGACTTGAGAGACTGTGGCTTTGGACTCCCCAGGATGGTACAGTGGGCAACCCACCCACTGTAGAGACTTGAGAGACTGTGGCTTTGCACTCCCCAGGATATTGCAGTGGGGAACCCTCCCACTGTAGAGACTTGAGAGACTGTGGCTTTGCACTCCCCAGGATGGTACAGTGGGCAACCCACCCACTGTAGAGACTTGAGAGACTGTGGCTTTGCACTCCCCAGGATATGGCAGTGGGGAAACCACCCACTGTAGAGACTTGAGAGACTGTGGCTTTGCACTCCCCAGGATGGTGCAGGGGCAGTGACGGAACTGGGACCGTGACGGGGAATAACGATGCACTCTGGGCACCAGTCACCCTTCAGAACCAGTGGAGAACAGCATCCACTACCTCAATCCTTAACAGGATGAAGCACTCTGGGCACCAGTACCCCTTCAGAACCAGTGGAGAACAGCATCCACTACCTCAATCATTAACAGGATGAAGCACTCTGGGCACCAGTCACCCTCCAGAACCAGTGGAGACTGTCATCCACTTGAGAGACTGTGGCTTTGCACTCCCCACGATATGGCAGAGGGGAACCCACCCACTGTAGAGACTTGAGAGACTGTGGCTTTGGACTCCCCAGGATGGTACAGTGGGCAACCCACCCACTGTAGAGACTTGAGAGACTGTGGCTTTGCACTCCCCAGGATATTGCAGTGGGGAACCCTCCCACTGTAGAGACTTGAGAGACTGTGGCTTTGCACTCCCCAGGATGGTACAGTGGGCAACCCACCCACTGTAGAGACTTGAGAGACTGTGGCTTTGCACTCCCCAGGATGGTACAGTGGACAACTCACCCACTGTAGAGACCTGAGAGACTGTGGCTTTGCACTCCCCAGGATACATCAATGGGCATGGAGCCCCCTCATGGATCTGGCGTGGTGCTGTCATCCACTTGAGAGACTGTGGCTTTGCACTCCCCAGGATATGGCAGTGGGGAACCCACCCACTGTAGAGACTTGAGAGACTGTGGCTTTGGACTCCCCAGGATGGTACAGTGGGCAACCCACCCACTGTAGAGACTTGAGAGACTGTGGCTTTGCACTCCCCAGGATATGGCAGTGGGGAAACCACCCACTGTAGAGACTTGAGAGACTGTGGCTTTGCACTCCCCAGGATGGTACAGTGGGCAACCCACCCACTGTAGAGACTTGAGAGACTGTGGCTTTGCACTCCCCAGGATGGTACAGTGGACAACTCACTCACTGTAGAGACCTGAGAGACTGTGGCTTTGCACTCCCCATGATACATCAATGGGCATGGAGCCCCCTCATGGATCTGGCGTGGTGCTGTCATCTGGCTGAGGTGCCCCCCCTTCCCTTCCCCCTGAGGTGCCTGTTGTATTTCGATCTGATGCCCCAGCAGTGTTCTCTCCGTTTTGCTCAGGTATCCTGTGTGGGCCTCGCCCATGCATTTTGGGCCCAGTGGTCCACGGACATTGAATACCAATTGGATACCTGCACTACTAATCGTGATGTATCTTTTGTTGAATGTGTATATATATCTGTATATATTTGGTTACTGTATTTTGATACATTACAATGGTTGCACTCATTTCCTTTTGTCTTTGCATTCTTCCGGGGGTTTTTGGGGTTGTTACTGTTATGTTTGGATATGCATTGGTGTGTGTGTTGTAGTGGGTGAGAGTCGGGGTGGGGGTGTTGCGTGTATGTGTCCCTGACTTTTGCCTCCCCCTCCCCTATGTCGTAGGTGCAGTGCTGACCGTTGTCTTTGGCGCTGGCGTTGATGATGATCGTACAGAAGCAGGAAGACTATCGCAGGGAGTATTTGGAGTTCCGGCTCCATGGTGCCCTCGTTCCTCGTGGAGTGTGTAGAGGTGAGTGTTTTCCCATTGAAAAGGCTGTTTCCACCGTGTTTTTATCCACGGTGAATCCGCCCCGGAAAAGGTGGCGGATTGGTAGGTTGTGATACTGTGGGTGGTACTTTGTCTCCCGCCTGTCTGTTGGCGGTGACCGCCGCGCTGCTTGTCTCTACCGCCGTGGCGGTCGGAGTGTTAAAGTGGCTGTCTTTGTTGGCGGTTTCCGCCACGGTCATAATTCCCTTTTTTTCCCGCCGGCCTGTTTGCGGTCTTACCGCCGCTTTAACACCGTCCGCCACGGTTGTAATGACCCCCATAGTGTTGGATGGTTGTCCATAAACACTTAGGGCCAGATTTATGAAAAGTCGCGCTACATTACATGTAGCCCCACTTTTCTTGCGGCCCCTTTTGCCCCTCTACCGCCACCATGTGCGCACCATATTTCAAGTACGGTGCACCATGGTGCAGGGTAGGAGGCAATAGCATCAACATTTCTGACGCTATTGAAGTACTGTTCTACTGTACTATTGATGAACTGTTCAGGGTTAGCTCCAAATTTTTGGAGGCCCACTGTAAGCAATGGTGTTCCCCCTTATAACGCCTCCTCTGAGCAGGCATTAAAAATGCCAAAAAAATGATGTAAAGAAAACCGTAGTATTTCTTTATGCTATATTTTTGGCCCCCCTAATGGGGTTACGCCCCTTTGCATACATTATGCCTGGTGCAGGCATAATGTAGCGCAAAAGGTTACAAAGTGGTGCAATGCATGCATTGTGACACTTTGTAAATATGGCACAGTTAAAAGGCCACTTTAGCGCCGCCTTAGCATCATAAAAATTATGCTAGTCCCTTTTAAATCAGGACCTTAATATTCAGAGCCAGCACCTGAGCTGCACCTTATAATTGTTTTTCATTGTCTACCAAACATCAATTTATATGGTATAATGTTATCAACTAAAAATGTCTGCAAATGAAACCTACACATTTTTTTAAATGGGCCCAAGATAATGAATTTGGGAATAGTGGTAGTTAGCACAACCTCTGATTTTGGGGTAACCCATTCAATATGATTGAGAAGCTGTTTTGGAAAATGGGTTGTTTGTTGCACACTGGCCTACGTTTGAAAGTCAAAAATAGAGAGAAGCATAATTGCTAATTAACAGTGTTCCAATATTCTGTATTGCCAGAATTCTACTGATAAAAAGGTTACTTCTATTTTGTGGGGTGGGCCTATCGCTTTAGACAGGAAAGGGCCCAAAACGCAATTTGGAAAGGTGAAGATTTTTTTGCTTGAAATTTACTTACTGCGGCAATGTGAAAGGCTGTGGTATTTGGGCCCAGGAAGGAGTATCACCCAAGCAAGCCTACCAACTTCAGACATTTTTAAAATCTGGATAGCCAGGGGAATACATAGTGGTGTGGCAACCATAGATCCAAAAGTGATTCTTGCCCACAATGCCCAACAAACATCAGCCTTAGGCTAAAATCATTGATTCTCTAGCATTTATGTAAGGGGGTCCTAGATTCTACAGATATCTACAGACCCTTTACCATCCAGTGTGCCCACACTTCTCTTGATAAAAATGTTCATTGACTGTGTGGGGCTGAGCCTGCCATGAGTTACAGAAAAAGCTTCAAAACGCAACAAGGAAACAGCAAGTTTTTCCCTACAAATTCAAAAGTGGGCTAAGTTCTGGCATCTGGGTCTGGAATCAGAAGGCACTTAGGGAAACCTAACAAACCCAGACATGTTTGAAATCTAGAACCCAGGGGAGTTCAGGGTTGATGCCTTGCATGAATCCCACAAGGTCTTCTTACCCAGAATGCCCAGAACAACTCCAGCTAATATAAGTTTTCTTCATATGTATGTGAGGGAAATTTCCCGAATCCATTGACTTCCACTTTCCCACTTTTTTCAGCGTTCCCATACTTCTCCCAATATAAACAGTCCCCCTTTGTGTGCTTGGGTCTATTGTCATTGACAGGATAAGTCCCTTAGCACAACTGTCATTAAGATGTTTCCATTCAAATTCACCTATTCTAGTAGAGGTGATATTTAGGCTCAGACAGCACCAAGGCATATCTGCCAAACCTGGTGAATGTTGGGAACTTCATGGCTCACACTATAGGGCATATTTACAATAAAGTGGCTCATCAGCCGGATGCAGCACTTTTCTTGCTTGTCCCTCTCACCACCTAACGAAACCATGGTTGTGCTGGATTTACAAAACGGTGCACCATGGCGGTCGTAACCACAACAGCGTCAACATTTATGGCACTGATGTGGTTCTTTGCTGTGCTAGCTCCAAAAATGTTAGCACTAGTTCAGCAAAGCACAGGGAGTCTCAAAGGCCAACATAGGAGTGTCATTTTAACGCCTACCTTGGTCAGGCATTAAAAATGACACGAAAAAGAGCACAGTGAAATACTGTAAATTTCACTGTGCCATTTGTTCAGGCCACCCTGCAGGAGAACGCTCCCCTTGCATACGTTATGCCTGATGCAGGCATAGTGTGGCGCAAGGAGTTAGACAAAGTGCTGCAATGCATGCATTGCAGCACTTTGTAAATATGGTGCAGGAGAAAGGCTTCCTTAATACTGCTTTAGCATTAAAAAAATGATGCAAAGGTGGCACAAGTTGGAGGTAGGAACAGATTAAAACTCTTCCCCTAGGAAGTTAGTGTACTATCAATGTAGTCTTTCCATAGTCAATAGTTTATCCATTATTGTCTCGAGAAATAGTTCCACCCACGTATGCGGGGAACAGTTTTCATCAGAAAAAAAGCAAAATTACAGGTTGGTAAGACTTTAGCTATTCCATTAATGTTCTTGATTCATATAAATGTGTGGAATTTGAATCTTTTTCAATGCTACTTTGACATTTACAATGCAATATGGGTAACAAAAAGGTTCCTGGGTCTAGGTAAGGCATACCACCGTGGACTCCTCTGAGTGTCTACTTTTTATAAATGTCTGAAATAGGTAGGTTTTTGTGGGTGCTGACGAGGCCCAAAATTACTTGTCACTCCCTACATGAAGTGCTCATTGACCGCATCTGTGCGCAGAGTCAAACCTTTCTTTTCCCATGCAGAAATCACAGATAAATATAACTGTAGTTTAGAGAGGCCTGAGAAGGAGGAATATTTAAACATTCCTCACTGATGGACAACATGACACAATTGATACCAATATACCACTTATGCTGTATCCATGATGGTTCCACACTTCATTGCTGTGTGTTGTTTTACTATCTTGACTATAGATAAAACTTGTGTTGGAAGGTAGACACCTCATAAAAACCTCACATCTATTTCTGGTAACCTCCTTTTCTGTTGTCCAGAATTTGCATAGTGCACAAGTGCCATTACTGCGGAGAGTTTAGAAGGAGACCTATATTTATGGTTGGAGAGGTTTTTGTTCGTAGCATGACCTATCCAAGTAGTGGTGAGCATAGTGAATTGAGTGCCACTCCTACACATGTAGGATACATTTTGACTGTCTGTTCAGTTCTCCATCTCACTCTGCTTCCTGACTAATATAGTGTGGGTGACCAGGTGAACATTTACTAAAGCATCTCCATGGCATTACTAAAAGCCTGATTAGGTCCAGGAGGCCTTGGGGGTCATTTTGACCTTGGCGGTCTTTTTACAAGACCGCCGAGGGACCGCCATGCTGAAGACCGCCAGTGGTGGCGGTTTTCCGCTCGGTGCATTATGACTGCTGGCAGTACTCCGTCCTTTTTCAGACAGAGAGCCACCAGCAGCCATACTGACGGGCAGCGGGGAAGTGGAGGTTGCTCCACCTCCATCGCCACGTCAACTGAACACCGCCCACCGAATCACGTCCTGTGATTCGGCGTGGCGGTGTTCTGTTGACGGTGTGGTGGCGGCGGAGCAGCCCCCACGGATCCCGTCCCCTCCCGGAGGATCAACGGACCAGGTAAGTTGATCGTCCGTTAGGGGAGGAGGTTGGGGGGGTGTTGTGTGTTGTCTGCGTGCATGGGGGTGTGCGTGTATGTATGTAGAGCGGGTGTGTGAGTGCGTGTACGCATGCAGGGGTGTTGTGTGTTTGGCAATGAGTGCGTGTCTGTCTGTATGGATGTGTGCGTGTATGTCTGAATGAGGGTGTGCATGTATGACTGTGTGTGTGGCAGTTGGCATGTATGTTGGTGTGTGTGCGTGTATGTGTGTTGGTGGTGCCTGAGTGCGTGTCAGGTGTGTATATGTAAGGTAATGTCGGGGGTGGGGGTGGGGAGGGGGGTCCTGCCACCTTTGGGGAGTGGCAGGGGTGGTGGGGGGTGTAGGGGAAGGACTCGGGTGGGGGGTGGGGAGACGCCTATCACTGATAGTGCTTACCGTCATGGATTTCATGGCGGTTCCAAACCCCATGAAATCCATGGCGGTCAACCGGGTCATAATACCGCCGGCGGTATTGTGACGACCGCCGGGTTGGAGACCCAGGTCTCCAGCCCAGCGGTCATCTCCACCCTGGCGTGTGGAATGGAGAAGTGGCGGATGACCATGGCGGTAACCGCCATGGTCATAATTTCAAATTTTTTACCACCAGCCTGTTGGCAGTAAGACCGCTGCTTCTCCGCCGACCTCCCGGGTCGTAATGACCCCCCTTTTCTTTTGTGCAGTTTTAGGGCACTCACTGTGCTGGACAAGATGCCTGTTTTGGGTGGATTTTGGCTCTTGAACACCAATATGACTTCAAAAAAAGTAGTAGACATTTGAAAAACAGTAAAAATTCAGGAGCAGGCTTTGCACAGTATCCTAAAATTAATTTCCAGAAAGATCAAGGACCTTAGAGTTTCCCAACAGGGTAACCCTATCAAAACATGGCAGATGTCCCATGTGCAGTAACGTGCAGTGCATTCGCCAGTAATATGGCAGACGTAACATTCACCACATTTTAGGGGGCCATCAAAGTGGTATGTAGGAAAAAAGTATGATCAATGTTTACTTGAGCTGATGAAGACACAATTACTCAAATCTAATTTAGGAAGTAAAACAGGGATTGATTATGATAATGTTTTGGTTGAGAGCTATCAAAAAGATTTTTCAACTTAGATGGAACAATTTGAAAGGCTGCATTTGCAATTATTTAACACAGAGTCTACAAGGCAGTCAACCAAACCAATGTCATGTCTATTTCCTAGCAAAAACAATGACCTCAACAATTGTGTGTTTAGTAGAATGCTAAGTACCGCCTAGAGATGTTAATGCACTGAAAATCCTGATAAGTGTGCATGATGTAATCAGAAATTTAGAATGGAATGCAATACAAGTAAGAGTGTGGTAAAAAAAAATTAGAGGCAGAAAAACAATGGAAACATTCAAGGAAATCCAATCATATTTGAAAGCACTCCAACAACACATAGGGGGTCATTCCGACTCCCGCCGGTGGCGGTAACCGCACGCCCGGCGGGAGCCGCCGAATGACCGCACCGCGGTCAAATGACCACGGCGGTCATTCTGAGTTTCCCGCTGGGCTGGCGGGCGACCGCCAGAAGGCCACCCGCCCGCCCAGTGGGAAACCCCCTTCCACGAGGATTCCGGCTCCGAATGGAGCCGGCAGAGTGGAAGGGGTGCGACGGGTGCAGTTGCACCCGTCGCGATTTTCAGTGTCTGCCACGCAGACACTGAAAATCTATGTGGGGCCCTGTTAGGGGGCCCCTGCAGTGCCCCACGACACCCGTTCCCGCCAGCCAGGTTCTGGCGGTGAAAACCGCCAGAACCAGGCTGGCGGGAAGGGGGTCGGAATCCCCATGGCAGCGCTGCTTGCAGCGCCGCCGTGGTGGATTCCCTGGGGCAGCGGGAAACCGGCGGGACACCGCCGGTTTCCCGTTTCTGACCGCGGCTGTACCGCCGCAGTCAGAATGCCCGTGGAAGCACCGCCAGCCTGTTGGCGGTGCTTCCACGGTCGTTGGCCCTGGCGGTCCATGACCGCCAGGGTCAGAATGACCCCCATAGTCTGCAGACTGGCAAAAAGCAACCCACACAGGAAGATAAAGATAAAACAACCCTTCAACCTGCAACACAAACATCAAGGCAAGCTGAAATGCAATTAGAATATCAATAGTAAAAGAAGAAACAAGCAAAGATGACAAAATAATGATTGTGGTCAGACGACAAAAACAATTAGGGCAAAAACTCCTGTGTGTTTTAAAACAGGATTATAATTCATAAGCAAAGTTCACCTGACAGAGAAGTAGGTAAACACTTTATTTTCATCTGCACAAGACCCCCAGGTGCAGGGAAGCCAAATCCAACATGATTGCAGCTTTTGTCTTTCTACTCCGGGATCTCAACCTCCATCCCTGAGCAGGAACTCTTTAGGGAAGACACCTTTTGAAAGGAGAGGCTCTCTCCTTTCCAGTGGTTCATCTCGTCTCATGCTAGGCTCCCTGTGGTGGGTGTAGGGATTTGGGCCACCATCGGTGCAAACTTTTTATAGAAAAACGACTGCTGTCATTTTGTATTCTGGGGGGGAGGTGATTAGGAAGGGCTGGCCTGTTAAGCTCCCCCACCCCCCAGGGAAGGGAAAATGACCAATACTTAATCATCCCTATACCAGAGGGGAGCATAACTCTCACATAAAACATAAAACAGATCCCTTGTATCCAGTAGTGAATTCCTGTTCGGGGGACATGTCCTCCATCCCCAAACAGGAATGCACCAGGGAAAGGCACCATTGCAAAGGAAAGACTCCCCTTTCCAAGGGTGCTTCTCTTATCCAGTAAGATTCCTGGGTGATACAAACAGAAAATACACAATGGTATGGCAAATAGCGGCAGCCATTTTCCATTTCTTGATGCCCAACTGCGGAGGGACAGGGCTTGATGAGTCTCAGGGGAACGAAAACAAATATTTCTCTAGTTTGTCTCCAAAGGGTCTGTCCCCTGGAAGACAGAACCCTGGTGTCTAGCAGTAGATTTTTGCTGGGGGATCATGGTATGGCTGTGATCGCTGAACTGGAAGTCATCAGAGAGAGGCACAACTGGAAATGGGAGTCCGCATGATCAGTGGGGGGAGGCGGTTTTCAATGCGGACAACATGACATTGCTCTGCTGCCGTTGTCTTATCCGGTGAATTGATGTCATAGATGTACCCATTGCATGCTGTTGTAATTGATCTAGTGTGATCTAGAGTGAGATGGGCTGCAGACTGACGTACAAAGTATAAATGGAGGGGAGGCTCCACTGGAAGCACAAAAGGTTCTCTCTTTTACCCCAAGCGGATGAGACACTCACATCATCCACATTGGAGAGGTAATGTCACGGACATGAGCATGTCATTTTCTGCACCTGTAGAGTTAAATAAAAAGCAAAAATTATATAAAGATTAGATTTCTAAAATTGTAAGGTGCAATTAGTAAGTGGAGAAATGCACCTTCAGCTAGTAATAACACCACAATCACTAATAAGGTCCAGTCAAGTCTTAATAAATTAACCTTTGCTCAACCCTTGGTAGCTTGGCAATGAGCAGTCAGGCTTAATTTAGGAGACAGATAAGAGTAAAGCATTTAATATCACCAAAAACCGTAAAAAAGTAAAAGAAACAACACCAATTTCAACAACAGAGAATATTTTTATCTTTAAAATGACAAAACAACAAAAAATCTCATGTAGGGAACCAGAGATTTGAATTTTCAAAGATTAGAATAAAAGTGCATTCTAGAGCTAAAAAGCATAACGCGCCAAACGTGGCTATCTAGTCACAATAGACAACAATAGGGTGAGCGCTAAATCCAAGACAAAAATCTAGCTTAAATCTGGGCCTGATTTAAAGATTGGCAGATGGGGTTACTCTGTCACAAATGTGATGGATATCCAGTCCGCCATATTACAATTTTAATAGGATATTAGGATATTATGAAATCACAATACAGCAGACAGGATATCCGTCAAGTTTGTGATGGCGTAACCCCATCCACCAAACTCTAAATCAGGCCCTTAGTTTTTTTTCTTGGGACTTTTCTCCCCAGTTCCTCAGATCAGGACTGCGATTTAAAGATGGTGACCTGCTGCAGCGCGATGGCTAGGTGAGACCCTGGAAGTCTTTGTCTTCAGCGTTGATGCTGAGGAGCTCTGGAGCTCTCACTGGGATAAACCAGCGTAGTGAGGCCAATTCTCAGTTCAATGACAGTGGCTTGACTTTTGACATTGAGACAGTCTTCTCCTGAAGCTTTTTGGTAAAACTGTGTAGAAAGTTTCCAGACTTTCAGGTCTTCTTCCTTTTGGTTTTCTTTCAGGAGAAAAGGGTCCAGCCCAAGGGTTCAGAAGCTTTGGATTGCCTATTGGGGGTAAGGACTCAATTTACCACAACGGACCGGCACAGTACTGGAAAAAATCAGTTACCACTTCTCAGCTATAATGATCCTCTCTTTCTGCTAGCAGGTGACTTCTTCCAGCACTTTTCTCCCTGTTGCTGCTCAGGTAGTCCACTACTTTTTCTTTTGAAGCAGGCACAGTCCATTTTTATGGAGCCTTGAGAGTGCCACAGGTGCAGTCCTTTTGATTGCAAGCCTTCTGTGGTGTAGTCCAAGGGTCCATCAGGGCAGTCCTTCTTCCTCTGCTGTTCCAGACAGTGATCTGAGGAGCTCCTACAGCTTTGACATGTATATCCTTCATTTTGGCTTGGCAGAGGAGGGCACTCCAACCAATGGGTGTAAAGTTACCTCCCTTGGCCATGTCCACTTCCTTTGAAGTGTGACACACTTTGACACACAATGCACTGTTCTCACAAAAAACACTAGTGGAGAAATTCTCTCCTTGGAGTGTGTGTCTGTGTAACCCAACCCAGAGGTGTGGCTAACATATGACTACACTCCTCTTCCAGACCCTCTCCTAATCCAATTGGTATGTTCCCATGTGGCTGGGTATAAAGGAAGCGGGAGCTGGCCTGGGACCTGTGAACTCGCCTCTCCTGCCTTTGAAGTCCAGCTTAACCCTTTATCCCTCTTCCTCTCCTGGGCTTTCCCAGGAAGCCAATCTCTGCGCACAGAGTGGCTGTATTGTTTCAGCGATAGGCCCCTTTACACTTACTCAGGGAGCAGCTAGCTCAGGTTGTAAGAGGATGACCAATCAGAAAAGGCTGCTACAGGGCTGCTTTAGGTAACTTCAGGATAGTAAGTACAAAAACTACTTCCCTGTAATAGTTATAATAAATCCAACCTTGGAAATTATTGGATTCATTGTAACCTTTATTTTTATACTTTGAATGATATTGCAAGCTATCTCCAGTGAAAAGTTAGTCTTTATTAAAGGTTAATAAAGCCACCTTCCAATGTTAGCCTTTGGGGTTAGCAGCACTGCAATAAGGAAAACAAATTTAGCTGTTTTTCCCTACCAGGGCATATAAAACATATTTTACATCATACCTGATTTTTATAACAAGGCACCCTACCCTTGAGACACCTAGGGCAGACCTTATGGGTGAATTTTATGTCATAAAAAGGTAGTTTTGGACTTTGGAATTACCTTTCATTTCAAAGTCAAATTTGGACACAGTTTTATTTTAAAACCAGATTGCAATTGCTGGTGGTCCCCGGAGTGGAGGAGATGGGGCTCACCATTCTGTAGAGGTCATTGGAGGAAGAAGAGGGCCCAACAGTGATGAGTGGGTTGTAGGTTGGCCACAGCAGCACATCCTCTCACTCTTAGTGCTGCGACGCAGACTCGGAGCTGCAAGGGCAGAGCGTGCATGAAGATATCTGGTGAGTGGCTGCACATGATGATTTCAGGGCAGATGAGCCTTCCTTTGGGTTCCTCTGGGTGCAGCCCCCTCTACCTTTGAACATTGTCCTCCTCTGCTGGGGGGATCCTGTGCTCTGTGGGGGACCCCCATACCTGTTCCCGGTTTTTTGAAGAGGCTGCAGAGGCTGACTGGAGACACCATCTCCCCCAAACAGAGGGGACCCTGTTGGGTTCAGGGGGCAGCTGCAGCCGTAGATGTCCCTGTTTCCCCATTGAATGTGCTGTGTGGTGGCCTGGTGAGGGGAGCAACAGGAGTGAAACCTGCGGGCCCTTTGTGGAGTCCTGTGAGTGGATGCCCCCTGGGTCCTTGGCTGCTCATGCCACCCACCAGAAGAAGGTCCTGGAGACTGGTGGGCCATTTGCTGTAGGTGTCTCTAGAGACAGGTATGTGGTGCTGACACAGGCTGGTTATATGAGTGGCTCCTGTGGAGTCACAGTTTTGGCTAGGAAGAGCCCAACCATATCAGGAGTTGACAACTTGACAAGATGGCATAGAAGCATGATTTTGATCATAAATGTATCTGCCACCCACGCTTAGGCCCTGGTCTCCTTGATATATCCTGTGAGTTACACATTGTGGGAAGAGATTTTAACAATGTCTTAGTCTATGGAGGGGATAGTTGTACACCCGAGCTGTGCCTTTTGGTCAGCCCACAGAGCTCACCCACTTTGCGCATGTCCAGGGGTGTAGTGATGCTAGGTGTATCCGCTACTCAAGTGAACAAATACTCATTTTAGTCAATGCCCATAAGACAGAGATTAGTTTTTCTTGCTCACAGCATATCCTGGGACATTGCAGAAGATACCACTACAGCCTTTCATGAGGCCTACAGGGATGCTCTGGAGATGGACCTGGCATTGGTAGAGGTGAGGGAGGCTGTATGAGCCATGCAACCAGGCAAGGTGCTGGAAGCTAACAGCTTCAAAATCAAGCTTTATAAACGCTTTGCAGCACTTTTTCACCCTTGTTTGGTGTCCATGTTCGCAGGGGTAAGAGAGGAGGGAGGACTGTCACCAGATCAGTGTTGCTTCTATGGGCCTATCTAGCTGTTAAATACAGAAAGCAAAATTTTGGTCAAGATCCTCGCAACAAGGCTCATTGGGCCACACAACTGAATCCTCATTGTTCACACTTATGGCTGGTCTACCTGGGAGAAGATGAGACCCCCAGGGTGATCATGTTCCTTGACTTTGAGAAGGCATTTAATTCTGTTTTCTGGTGTTATCCTGCAGAAGGTCTAAAGCGATTCAGCTTCAGTGAACCATTTTCTAGGTGGGTGGTCCTCTTGTATGAGCGACATATGGCAGCCATGCGAGTCATTGGCATGGTCTCTGACACCTTTGCCTTGGGACGAGGGATGAGGCAGTAGTACCCACTGTCGCCCTCCTCTATGCCTTATACCTAGGACCAATGGAGTACTGGGAGACTCGCCATGCAGTCATTGTGGGCTTCCTCTACATTATGATATAGCCAGAGTATATCATGCTCTAATCGGATAATAACTTGCTCTTCCTCGTGAACCCAGTGGTCTCAGTCTCCTTGGTCCTGTTGGTATTCTGTGTCTTTGAGACATACTCAGGATTCCACATTAACTGGGACAAGTCTATGACTCTCCAAGTAGGGTGTTGGGATGGATTGGAAGGAGCGGATATTTTTGCCTGCCCCAGATGAGCTTTAAATATCTGGGCATCCATATAACTAGGGACTGAGCTCAGAGTTTGCTTGACTCAGCTCAAACTTCTGCAAAGGGCCTACTATCATAGGTCTTCACAAAATGGGGAGGGAGGAGAACCCGCTCTGTCTTCATTGTACTACAGAGGAGGGGACTTTCCTTCATATGATCTGAGAATGTTCAAAGGTGGTACAATATCGGGAATCCATCGTCTTGGAATCGGAGGAGGTGATATTTACTATTTTCCCCAGGACGTCTCAATTGATTCTGTTGGGCATCCCAAACGATTTTGATATCACCAGGAAGAAACTGTTGGACTCTATTGTTGCAAAAAGCGACCTGGCAGAGTCTGTCAGCCTCTGAGGGGTGTCGCATTCCCACAAGAGAAGCGTGGAGGGACAGTATGAATCATTGCATGGAGGCAGAACAAGTGGCATATGACAGCAGGGGCTGCCCCAGGATGTATGAGAAAGTATGGGGGAAAAAGAGGTCCTACTACAGCCTCACACATGATCTGGACATTACACCAGGTCAATGGATCCCAACTTGATCCCATCATCTCTGGGGTGGAAGCAGTCATGGTTCTTGCACTGAGTTGCTACGAGTGTTTCCAACCGGGTGTGGGTGGACATCTAGTGGAAAGTAGTGGAGGAGGGAGGTAGCAACATGGTGTTAGGGGAGATGTCTGTGCTTGTACCCAAGCTCATATTTGTTTGTCAAATCAATAAAAATATATTCCAAAAAAACTATGCACAAAAATTGTAACTGAGTATTGAATAGATCCATAGCTTCTCAAGGCAGATGAATACATATGAAACTCTAAACTGGTTTCTTTCAGGTCAGGTCATACTGTATAAAACAATTTTAGCAAAGGCAAACATTATGGACTACACTATATGCCCTTGGGAGTATTGTACAATAATATTGGGGCCTAAATACTTTTTGACAAAGAATATTGTGCCATAAATATTGTTTACAAAGTATCTGTCCCCTTTGGAGTTATTTAAAAAACAATAAATACCCAAAGAAGTAATATTCTTGAAAATTATGTTTAGGGTATTATATTTATGTCAGGGGATATTTTTTTTATCAGGACATTGACTTTTCACTCCTTGCCAACCCCTGCTACTTCATTGGACTATGTAAGTCCTTTCTGCCTGGTCCGCCAAATAGGATCTGAAAAATGGAGTAGAAGATAAGATTTTGCTTGACTGATTGATTGTAACTTGTAACCTGAACTTATCCTTAGCAACATGTTGTGCAACAAACCTTACATGCTGATTTAGTGTAACTATTCTCATAACAAATAAATATATATTAAACACATTAAATTCTGAATTCTAAACCACTAACTCCTGATCTGAGCTTTCACCTTTTGTTACTCTACTCTGTTACTTCCCTTGTAATGGGATGCAACGTCATCTTGACAACTTTTTTTCTGTCTGTCACAAAGGGTACTTTGAAAGGCTTTAAGCTATAGGTACTGTTAGAGAATAAGCTTTTGGTAGGCTGTGTGAAGTGCCTGTGTGTCACAGGTATATTAAGTTATGAGCAATCAATATTAATAAGTCAATTCTAAATTGAATGTTACAAGAAACTACTTCTTCACTTGATGTTTCATAATATATAATTATCTGGTTTGGCTCTAGGGAAAAACATAATTCAAAAACTAATATCGATGTACTTCTGATGTCCTTGCTTCATAAAGCAGACATACTCATTTCTAATTAGTCTTCATCTTCTTTATCCGAAGTTAAGAATGTCAAACTTGCTATGACCTGTATTCGCTTTGTCATCTTCATTTGGCATACTTGAAGTCATTTTTCTAAGAAAAACTAAAACTAACATCATGCACGCTATGCATGTTTCATGTACATAAAAGTGACAAGATATATAAGATATAAATATGTTTCTCACAAACTTTGGTGCACTCTCAAACATACGTGAGTGTAGGGCCAGAGAGAAGGTGTGTACCAGTCCAAAATATAACATTCCACAAAAAGATGCGGGAACGGTGCTCACTCAGATAATTTGCAGTGCATTCACCTAGTTTATTCCATAAAACAAAACATTTTAAGGAGTTCAGCCTGCCCTCGGTGGGGCATCTGGTGCCCCTGCATAGTCTATTGTGTTGCTTCTGCCATTCTCCCTCCCTGCTGCTCTCTGAGGTCAACTTGCTGCTCCTGGCCTCTACAGTCTTGCTCTCAATGGTGTGTCTTCTGTCCCTGCCCACTGCCTGGCCTAGAATAAGGCTCTTGCCCATGCCTGGTGCCCCTGGTCCCTCCCAGACCTGTCCTCAGTGGCGCATCTCCTGTCTCTACCCCCTATGTGGTACATTGTGCTGGAAATGCCCCTCCTCCTTACCTTCCCTGCTGCCCCTTGAGGTCAGCTTATTGACCAGGCCCTCTGGCCCTAACTTCCTTGGCTGGGTATGTCTGCTGCCCCTGCCCTCTGCGTGGTGTTGTATTATTGGTCCCCTAACCCTTCCTGAAGCTGTCTGAGGACAGGTTGCTACTCCTGACACCACAGATCTTCTCTCAATGGTGCATCTGCTGCCCCAGCGCCTGTGTGGTCAGTTGTGCTGCCCCCTGCCCCTTCCCTTCCTTGCTGCCTTCAATGATCAGTTGGCTGTCCCTGTCTCCCTTTTGGCCTTACATCTGTGGTGTGTGTGTGTGCCACTGGCACCTGCATGGTTAGTTGGCTTTGCCCCTCCCACTCTCTGATGCCCTTAAAGGTCAGCTTGCTGCCCCTTTCCATTCTCAGGCCTGCCCTCTGTGGTACATCTGCTTCCCCTGCCCTCACATGGCCCCCTGTGCTTCCCCTGCCAGGCACTGTGCTCTACCCCCTTTGACGTCAAGCACATTACAGAACCCTGTATCCCTTTTTTTATTTACTCATTTTTTAGACTGTTTTCATAGTACCATGGTACTCCTGTGCGAGCTGCCATTTAAACGTCACCTCTGTAGTGCTGTGGTACAAAGCAAGCTTCCTCCAATGGGTTTGACACTGTACCACAGTACCATTGGGTAAATCTTTAGTGGGAGTACCACAGTGCTTGTGACAGGATTTTGTTTTTGAGCCTGGAGGTGGGGATGTCCTTCTGGTTCTCTCACACCAGTGCCAGGTGAGGCCCACTTATAAGATTGTGTTTTACTTCTGTACAAGAGGCCCAAGTCCCCGAGTCCTGCAATGGGTGCTGCAACATTATTCTCAAAATTGCTGAGATGCAATCAGCTCTGGTTCTGAAAAGGCAGACAGAAGAAAAAGTTCCCTTACCCAATCAGAGGTTCCTATTTTTTTTTTAGGGTATGGAACCACAGGACTCCTAGAGGACCGTTGTCCAGATATACCTACATTTTTAACCTCTGCAGGAACATTCCAAGAACCTCTTTAAACACAAATTGTGCAAAAACAACTAAATGGACTGTCACCAAATAATGAAAAGCATGATTACTGAGTAAAGATCTAACGCTCTGCCAAATTTGGTGTAATTCTATTCCACCATTTTTTAGTATTACTTTCCACATTTCCTGCAAGATTCAACATGGAAAGTTGATGGTTTGACCCAACATTTTTCTTGTCCCCCTCGCCACTATTCACTCCAATTTTTTTCTGAAGGAGCTGAAATGGCTCAACTTTTCTTTGGAAAGCTTCATGAAGATTCATCAAAGGTATTAGAGAAACAAGAAATGTTCTTCCTAAGGCAACGATGACCTAACTATAAATACACAGGGCAACTGCCACTGTGTGATATATGTAGCCCTAACAGATGGCCCCACAAGTGTTATCTGTGACCCAATATGTGCTCTTCTGCTCGTGGAGCAGGAAGACAAGAACTACGGCCCCTTCCGAGGAGTTTGTACACTGTTGACTGGGCTGGCAAGGAGGAGTGTTCTCCCTCTAAGAAAATTGTGAAAAACAAGTGTAAATATAGTGAGGTTTACAACAATTTATAATTGTACAACCTTGCCCAATCATTGAATGGCTGGATCCATGGGAGACAGAGCTGCATGGTTCAATAAATCAAAAAGTTGGATTGTGAGGAGTGCATATGAATTACTTCAAGAATGGATGACAATAAACAAAGAAGTTAAGCTACATGGAGCAAATGGTCTCTATGCACTCACTCAGAATGGGTGTTGTAGTTTTCATTGTTGAATCTGCACTAAAGAAGTACACCCCACCGCCTTGAACACTAACACCACTAATTCATGTCAAACATGCATAGTATGGAAGTATTTAACACAGTGCAATGATTTCAAACCACAAAGAATTAAAGCCAAAGCAGTAGCTTTGATCTAAAACAGGATAGAAAAAGAGATAACCATCAATTGGCCGAATTTCACAACTGAAACCAAGAAACCTTGCATTAATATGCTTCCACTTGATTGCATTGAATGGTCCTAGGCACCTATTCTTTCACCATTCATTGCTCTGTATTCATCATCATATTTGAGTACCCTGAAATACATCAGTTTGGGGTATGTGCTACAAAATAACAAAAGGCTATAATGTTATTGCACCTAAGGGACACCCTAGGCCATGTAAACGTGGTAAGGATAGCTAACTTACCTTTTTTGTTCACTAATAGCATCTTCATGAGAGCAGTTGTGATGAGAGCATAATGTTTCTATGTTCATGATTAGAATCTGTCACTCCTAACTATTGCACTGTACAAGCTTTTTCTAAGTGTATAATTTGCAGTAACAAAAGTGTTACCTGTGAATACAAATGGTTTTTAGGATGCATATAGTTGTAACCTATGAATTATCAATGTTGCTCCTGAAACAAATGTATTTAGAAGTTAAGAAGTGTCTTTAATAATAGAACTCAGTTATTAAGTGGTCACATCTACTATTTTTATTACTCTGCTTATTTGTTAGGTCTGGTGCGGAGGAGGGTGGGGACCCTTTTTGCAATATCAGGGGTGAGGAGCCAAGCCGCTGGATTACATTTCAGGGTGATCAAAATATTGGGGTGCAGTGAAATGTTGTTCTTTCAGCTTTCACAACCCTCAATTGTGCTCTGGACATTCTGAGCCAAGCAACATCATACCCCTCCCTGGTCTCCCCTTAAATAACTAAAGATAAGGTCTGTTCATGGGGACTCTGCAGGAGAAAGGGATATCTTTAAAACCTTTGTTTTGCTTTCTTTATTTTTAAAGCACCTCTCCATTAAATGAAACTCCTCAAAGTGGAGAAGAAAGCACCAGCTTTGGCCTCATGATTCTACAGCCACCTCACCCAGGCAAACAACTCAGCACTGTACACTCTGGTGCAACCAATTAACAGAACACACCATAAAACTAACAACTGTGTTTATAACCTATGTCTGACAAGAAGGTAGGAATAAACTAGCAGAAAACAGTGAACCTATTGAAACATTTTCAGGGATCTTTACACAAGACCTCTGCCCCACCACCAGTTGTATAATACAACCATGCATGCTTAGAACACGCATGCCACAACAAAGTGATTGTTAGAAATAGGGTTTCTGGTTGGCTAGGGTATGCACCTAATCCCAGGCAGAACGCACCCACTCTGGTCCGGGCAAGGGAGTCACACACCCAAGATAACCCCTGCTCACCTCCTTGGTAGCTTGGCATGAGCAGTCAAGCCTATCCCGGGGGCAATGTGTAAAGCGTTTGCACAACACATGTGACACACTGTTCCCACCACAAAGGAAACACAACACCAAGTTATGAAAAAATAAACTGTACTGTACGCAACATTATTAGACCAAAGACAATATGTGAGTGATACCCTGCTACCTAAGCAGTGGTCAGAACATTACAGAGTACTATTACTCTGCAGAAATCTGCAGTAGTCACATATAACACACAAGTTACTCATTATTATGTAACATAAGCAGTAGTCAGGATAAACATTACTACAATAATGCACTTGTCATGAACATTAGGAAACACACGGCAAGTCATAAACACAGATTAGCATAAACGCTCATGCTCATAACTGGAACATTAGCATGCATATGGCACATCATAAAAAGATACAGGTTAGCATAACATTTCCATCATGCCCATAAAAGGAACATTAGGCAAGTCTCAGGAAGCATATCAGCTTAAAAAGGCCCCAAATGATTATGTTGCTACCCAAATACATGTCTTTATATGTTGGAGGCACCCCTGTGCCACGAGGAAGAAAAGGGGGCCCCTGGCACTCCTTTGCACCAAAACAGGGGCCATTTTATGGTTTTGGGAGGGGGCTGAACGCACCCCCTCTGATTTCATAACGGGGCCCTTCCTGGGGCCTGTGCCCTGACTGGGCACCTGTAATATCTGTAGCCCCCTGGACGATGGCAGTTCTCCCAAGTGGGGGAAGAGCCAAAAAACGAACCGGGGGGCCAATCGGTGCAGGGGGCCTTAGATGAGGAATTCTCCCCACCCGGGACCTCCTAGCAAAGATGTGGGCCCAGTGGGGTGGGTGAGCCTCTACATGATGCTCACTTGGGGCCTGGCGGGACGGGGAGCCTCCAATGAGGCTTCCTCCCCGCTTGTCTTTTGACAGCGACTCGCCCGCACCCGATCTGGTGCGCAAGTCAATCGCGGTCAGCTCGGCCCGCAGCGGTGAACAGACACCAAAGTGGACGCCTGCCTGTGCCTCAGGGGCACCTTCCATCAGTGCGCCTCGCCCCGGGAGCACCACCAGGAGCACGGTCGCTCCACTCCTCGGCTCCCAGTGCCCCGGGGGCACATAACAAAGCGCGCTTTGGATGAGCTTCATCCAGCAAGCTGCCCTGGTCGCGGCAATGCTTTTTCTGGCCAACAGAGCATAGGAAGAACTTTCAAGATGCTCAATCAATTAAACAAAAAGCGCTCTCCAGACGCTTCAGCAGGTTTGAAGAAGGTGCTCTCAAGGTGCTTTAGGATAATAAAGAACAGCGCTCCTCATGTGCTTTAGCACAGGAATTCCAAAGGTTGCAGAGGCAGGGGCCACAGCACCCAGCCTCTGGGGAGAACCAGGTGGAGCACAGGGTGGCAGGGCCCAGCAGCAGGTCATCACAAATGGGATGCAGACAGTGGAAGTTCCTCCAAGTGAACCAGCAGGTCACAGGTCAGCACAGCAGAAGCAGTCCAAGGCTTTTCCTGGTGAGTCCCTCCAGCAGCATTCTGTGTCCAGTTACAAGTATGTTTCACGTGTCCAAAAGTGTCTCCAAATTGTGGGGAAAAATCCCCTGTACTTATACTCAGTTTTGCAAAGGTTTAACAAAGAGGGGGAGAGGAGGTTCCAACCAGTTACAAGTGGTCCTGGGAGTGTCCCTTCTCCCCTCCAGCACAGGCTCCAGACATCAGTTGGGGTTTGAACAAGCCCTTTGTGTGAGGCCAGGGCACAGCCTTTACATATGCAAGTGTGTCCCACCTTCCCTTCTGTCAGCCAGGAAGACCATTCAAAATGTAGATGCACCTCTGTGACACCTCCACCCTCCCTGTGTACAGGCTGTCTGAAACAAATGCACAAAGCCCAACTGTCACTCTGCCCAGATGTGGAATCGAGTCAAGCTGCAAAACACCAGAGTCATAAGCACATAGAAATGCACGCTTTCGCAAAGTGTCATTTCTGTTCTGATAATAAAAGAAATCTACCTATACCAGTAAGCAGCATTTCACACTACCTTAACAACCATACCAAACAAACCTGGGTATAGGTATACCACTATACAAGGGACATACAGGTAAATTAAATGTGTCAATTAGGGATAAGCCAATCATACCAAATTTTAGAAGGGAGAGCACCTGCACTTTAGCACTGATCAGCAGTGGTAAAGGGCTCAGAGTCCTATAGCCAACAGTAAGAAGTCAGAAAGAAATAGGAGGAAGGAAGCAAAAAGTCTGGGGATGAACCCGCAAAAAGTGCCAGGTCCAGCAGTGGTCTATACCATGACCCCGTCTTTACCACGCATACCTTTACAATGAAGTCTATTGTAAATGCATATGTGCTAAAGAAATATGCGTTGTCAATTTCAGACCGCAGCACCCCGCCAAAAAAAAGGTGACTTCCCCCTGCCCTGAGCCCTAAAACTGCAGCCCAAAACTGCCCCTCCCTCTGCCCTCAGCCCTCCGACCCCACCCTGCCCTGAAAACTACTCCAGTCTCCCTACCCTGGGCCCTAAAATGAATCAGCTGCAAAAAAAAGCAACCTGACCACCCCTGCCCTGAGCCCTAAAACTGCCCCCTCCAACCACACCCTGTCCTTAAACCCACCCCCCTTACCCGCCCAGCCTTAAACCCAAACTTATGTCAAATAATAACCCCGACCACCCCTTCCCTCTGAGGCCTAAACCCCCCTGCAAAACTGCCCTTTCACCCCATACCCTGGCCTAAAAAGTACCAAAGCCCCTACAACGCACCCTCCCAGAAAACAACCCCAACCACCCCCCCACCCTGAGCCCTAAAACTGCAACCTATAACTGCCCCCTCCCCCAGCCCTGAGTCCTCCAGCCCCACCATGCCCCCTCCCAAAACAAAAAAAGCCTGACCACCCTAAGACTGCCCCAAAACTTCCCCTTCAACCCTGATCTCAGCCCTCCAACCCCACCCTACCCTGAAACTACCCCAGCCTCTGAGCTCCAAAACCGTCCCCCTGTAAAAAACAACCTGACACCCCCCAAAACTGGCCCTCCCTCCCCAGTACCGATCCCTCAAATCAAGTCAAATCAGGGTTCATAAAGTGCAACTACTCACCTAGAAGGGTTTCAAGGCCCTTCTCTGAGATAATCACTAACCATACTGATCAGAAATATGGGTTACACTGAACATAAGGAGAATGATGCATATCTCACCTGAGCATTCATCAATAAGTGAAATGTGTGAGGTACTAAATATCAAGGGGGTAATTACAACATTGGTGGTAAAAGCCGCTTACCACTGTGCAGAAGACCGCCAACACACCGCCGCAGCCGCGGAAAACCGCCACAGCTATTATGACCCACAGCACGTAATCTGTCAAAATTCAGACACCCACACAAGTCCGCCACACCAAAGGTCAGTGATAAACTGGCGAAAAAAAAACCTCCACGTCACGCCAACAGAAATACGCCCACACTATCATGACCCACGAATCCACGCGGTGGACTTTCAACTGCGGTATTCCATTGGCGGTAAACACAGCCGCGCTCAAAATACACACACATCTCCAAAACACAGCCACATTGGACAATTTCAAATACATACACCTGATACACATACACACACCACTCCCACACATCCAATACAATATAAAACACACACCCACATCACCCACAAACCCCTATGACCAAATTTCACGAACGAAGGCCAGAGAGAGACACCACCATCAACAATACTAGCATTCACAGGCACAAAACACCATCACCCACATAACTTCCACGCACCTCACACTACACACCACTACATATCAGCACATTTATCACCCCACACACCACCCCACACATCACCTACACCACCCCATGGCACGGCAAAGACACCCCAGGTTCTTGGAGGAGGAGCTCAGGGTCATGGTGGAGGAAATAGTCCGGGTAGAACCACAGCTATTCGGATCACAGGTGCAGCACACCTCCATTGCAAGGAAGATGGAGCTATGGCGAAGAATAGTGGACAGGGTCAACGCAGTGGGACAGCACCCAAGAAATCGGGAGGACATCAGGAAGAGGTGGAACGACCTACGGGGGAAGGTGCGTTCCGTGGTCTCAAGACACCACCTGGCGGTTAGCGGACTGGCGGCGGACCCCTACCTCCTCCCCCACAACTAACAACATGGGAGGAGCAGGTCTTGGCGATTCTGCATCCTGAGGGCCTCGCAGGAGTAGGTGGAGGAATGGACTCTGGTAAGTCAAATCTTAACTATTACATCCCCCACCTAACCTGCATGCCAGCACATACCCCCACCCTCACCCTCACCCCATCAATCTAAGTCCTCACAAATGTCCCAATATCACAACCCACCCATCCCAACACCAAGCCCTGTATGCAACAACAATGCATGGACACACATCACTAAAGCACGGCCACTGCACAAACCCATACACCCCCCAAACCATCATCACACAAGGTCCAACACAGGAATGCAAGCACTTGGGTACACGGTCACCCACCCATTGCACACCATGGCACACAAAGATATAATAAACATCCTTTTATACCCCTGCAGGACCCCTACCCAACGTCACTGGACAGGAGGGTCCATGCATGTCCACACCACTAACAGAAGAGGCCCACAGTGATGAGAGCACCTCTGTCCAACTGGATCTAGATGACCAGCCCGGCCCATCGGGGACCTCTGGACAGTCGGTTCCCCACACCCAGTCACAGGCCACCACAGAGCTACCCCCTCTGGAAACACCAGCACAGCAACCACCCAGCGGGCCCATACCTCCGTCCCCAGGACACGTCAATCAGCAGTGTGTCCACCACTACAGGGAACCCAGGCTAACCCACCACCCCAACAACAACAGGGACCTGGGGGCAGTGGTAGTGGGCACACGGTCCAGGGGTGGACAGGCCCAGGGAACCCACTCTCCACGAGGCCCTCTCCTCCATCATGGGAGCCTACCACCACTCCCAGGAGACGATGGCAACAGTACTGGCCAAGTTTCAGGAGACCCAGCGCCAGCAGGAGGAACAGTATATGGGCTTCAGGGAGGAACTTAGAACCATCAATTCCACCCTGGGCACCATCGTAGGGGTGCTGAAGGAAGTACTCAACACCAGGAGGGACACTGTGGCACAACAAGGGGCCCCTGACACTAGCATGGACGATGAACTGCCCACCACCTCCGCCGGCGCTAGTGGACAGGAGGCACCGCCACAGGACCACAATACCAGCACCCCATCCCCTGCAGAGGGTGAACCACCGCGCACACGGTCCCTGAGATCCAGGAACAAGACAGAGAACGATGCCAAGACCCCGCCAAGAAATGAGACCACCCTGATTGTCATCCTATTGTCCCACTTTGTCACCCTGTCCATCCTTAAACTGTCCCAGCTCCACTTCCTATGCCCATTTGGTCAATGCACCTGTGAGACTAATAGACTGGACTCTGCCATGGACATTCCTCCGCCATCACCCCTCACCATTTTGCAACCCCCTCAAATATTGAGCACTTAAATAAACACCCTTAAAGCACAAAACAATCTGGAGTCAGTCTGTGATTTCGGAATACTGTATTAGCAATAACTGTTGCAAAAAGCTCTTTCATTTGTAATGTCAACATACCTATGTCACACAGCTCTAGTCCATGAGGAATCAAAGCAGATGACACACTGTGGGACCCAGATCTGTGAAATCGTAAGGGAAAGTAACAACTCTAGCCCATGAGGAATCAAAGCAGATGACACGTTGTGGGACCCAGATCTGTGAAATCGTAAGGGAAAGTGACAACTCAGTGACCATACACTGGGCGAAAATGACAGACAGTAGAGAGGCAGTAGTGTTTAAGTACATGTAGTAGGCAGCTCTGTATTCTTACCTGTGTTTCACTGGAAATATTGCTGGATCACTGAGTCCCTGTTGTCCATGTCTTCTTCCTCTGCTTCCTCGCCTTCACTGTCCACAGGCTCCACAGCTGCAACAACACCGCCATCTGGACCATCCTCCTGAAGAAAAGACACCTGTCGTCGCGAAGCCAAGTTGTGAAGCATACAGCAAGCCATGATGATCTGGCACACCTTCTTTGGTGAGTAGAATAGGGATCCACCTGTCATATGGAGGCACCTGAACCTGGCCTTCAGGAGGCCGAAGGTCCGCTCGATTACCCTCCTAGTATGTCCATGGGCCTCATTGTAGCGTTCCTCTGTCCTTGTCCTGGGATTCCTCACTGGGGTCAGTAGCCATGTCAGGTTGGGGTAACCAGAGTCACCTGCAAATGGCGAGGGACAACTGTAAGACACACACTAACCTGGAGGGATATCCCCAGACCCACACAACCATTCCCACTGACTAGCTTCCAGGTGCTCACCTAATAGCCACACAAGGTGCCTCTGGAGTTGACCCATCACATAAGGGATGCTGCTACTCCGCAGGATGTAAGCGTCATGCACAGAGCCAGGGAACATGGCATTCACATGGGAGATGTACTGGTCTGCCAAACATACCATCTGTACATTCATGGAATGATAACTCTTCCGGTTTCTGTACACCTGTTCACTCCTGTGGGGGGGTACCAAAGCCACATGTGTCCCATCAATGGCACCTATGATGTTGGGGATATGTCCCAGGGCATAGAAATCACCTTTCACGGTAGGCAAATCCTCCACCTAAGGGAAAACGATGTAGCTCCGCATGTGTTTCAGCAGGGCAGACAACACTCTGGACAACACGTTGGAAAACATAGGCTGACACATCCCTGATGCTATGGCCACTGTTGTTTGAAATGACCCACTTGCAAGGAAATGGAGCACTGACAGCACCTGCGCTTGAGGGGGGGTTTCCTTTGGGATGGCGGATAGCTGACATCAGGTCTGGCTCCAACTGGGTACACAGTTCCTGGATTGTGGCACAGTCAAGCCTGTATGTGATTATCACATGTCTTTCCTCCATTGTCGACAGGTCCACCAACGGTCGGTACACCGGAGGATGCCGCCATCTCCTCACATGTCCCAGCGGACGGTGCCTATGAAGGACAACAGCGAGCACAGAGTCAAACAACTCAGAGGTATGTACCCACAGCTTACACAGAACACCATTCATAATCTAAAAAGTGGCCTGTATGTGTGTTGAGTCTAGGCCTAGGTATGTGTGACGCAGTTGAAAATGTAGCCATGTGGGCCCCTGAAATGGCAGCTGTCTGACCTGTAAAGTGGGACAATGGGATGTGACGTAACTGCGTTGGCCTTGTACACCGTCACGGTAGGCGGTTGAAGACCGCGGCGCAATGCTGCATTGGTTAACATAGGACCCTATGGGTCCCAGGAGCCAATGACGATGTACGCCGGCGGTGACGGTACGCACCGCCGCAGACGTGACTGCCATTTTCTATCTGTTCAATCACTCGATGCCTGCTCTTCGACAGGAGAGGACCTACACTGCAAGTGCTGCTGTGACCTCGGTCTGGAAGAGACAATGGCTCGAGTGTCTGGGGAAAGGGCCCCTGCCTTCACATCGGAGGAGTTGGGGAAACTCGTGGATGGGGTCCTCCCCCAGTACACGCTACTCTACGGTCCTCCAGACAAACAGATAAGTACACTGGGAGCATGCTGTATGGGCTATGCCTGTGTGTAGAGGGGTGGATGTAAGAAGGAAGGGGGGAGAGTGTGGCGTGCATGAAACGACGGTGAGTGCATGTGCCACATGGCAAGGGTAGGGATGGGGGCCAATCAGTTTGAGGGTGCAGTTGGTAATAACTTTCTCTTCCCCCTGTACAAATCATGTAGGTCAGCCAGAAAAAATATATTTAGCGTGCCATCGCCAAGGACGTCCGGACCCTGGGGGTCTACCACAGACCGAGCACCCACTGCCTGAAAAGATGTGAGGACATTCGCCGCTGGAGCAAGAAGACGGCGGAGGCTCAGCTGGGGATGGCCTCCCAACGTGGGAGGGGTGCCCGTCGCACCATGACCCCACTGATGTTCAGGATCCTGGCGGTGGCGTACCCGGAGTTGGATGGGCGCTTGAGGGCATCACAGCAGCCACAAGGGGGTGAGTACACTCGCATTCTGCTGATTTTGTGGGCAGTGGAGATGTCTGGGTGGGGGAGGTGGGCTGTGGGTTTCCCTAGGCCAGGGCGAGTTCCGTAGGCAAGGTCCCTCCATAAGGCAGGCCATGTGGCACCCCACCGCACCTCTGTAGAGTGCCAACTACACCTAGTCATGCCCCTGTGTCATCCATGTGTGCAGATGTCGTCCATAGCCTAGTAGGCCATTTGCCAGGAATTGAACAGTGGAGCCCAAGAGTGCGGCGTGGTGCAGGGGGCTTCTGTGTCTGTCGTGTCCGCCAACTGTAGCGGTAATGCATGCACTCAACATGTCTTTCTTCTGTCGTCCCCCCCTTTTTGTGGTCGCCCTGTTCTTGTGTGCATTAGCATCATCAGGCGGAGGAGCAGTGGCACCGGAGCACGAGGGGGCTGCATCCCACAAGGCCATGGAGGGCCACACTATGGAATCGGACTTCACCAGTGGGTCGGAGGGCGAGGGGAGCTCCACGGCGGGGACAGGAGCTGAGACCAGTGACACGGACTTGTCCTCTGATGGGAGCTCCCTTGTGGTGGCGGAAACATCTGTGCCCCCCATCTACAGGTACAGCCGCCACCCCTCCTTCCAGCACCGCCCTCCCAACAGCCCCTCAGCCTTCGCTCCGTGCCCACTCACCCGGGAGGGTGGGTATCACCTTCGCCCCAGGCACCTCAGGCCCTGCCCCAGTCACCATGCTGCCCTCAGTGAGGAGGCCATTGACCTCCTCAGGTCCCTCACTGTTGGGCAGTCTACCATTTTGAATGCCATCCAGGGTGTAGAAAGGCAGTTGCAACAAACAAATGCATTCCTGGAGGGCATTCATTCTGGTCAGGCAGCCCTTCAGCGAGCTTTTCAGACTCTGGCCTCAGCAATGATGGCAGCCATTGTCCCTGTGTCTAGCCTTCCCCCTCCACCTTCCTCCACCCAGACCCAATCCCCTGTACCCCAGCCTACCCCAAGCACATCTGTAGACCAGCATGCACACACGTCAACACACAAGGGAAGCTCAGGCAAACATAAGCACCACACATCCCACAGGCACTCATGCAAGCATCACACACATGCAGACACACCAACATCCACTGCCTCCACTGTGTCCCCCTCCTCCTCGTCTCCCTCCTCCCTCCCAGTCTCGTCTACACTCACACCTGCATGCACTACCTCTACAGCCACTACTACCATCACCAGCACACCCACCACCACACCCCGCTCTCATGCAGTCACCACCCCCACTACCATTCACACGTCCCCTGTGTCCTCTCCCAGTGTGCCTGTGATGCCCCCTCCCAAGGTACACAAACGCAGGCACACACCCACCCAACAGCCATCCACCTCACGACAGCCTCCAGCGCATGCACCTTCACCCAAAGTCAGCAAACGGACACCTCCTACAACCACAATCTCTTCCTCCACTCCCAAACCCCCTCCAGCTACCCGTCCCAGTGTCTCCCAAAAACTTTTCCTGTCCAACCTTGACCTCTTTCCCACACCTCCCCCACCACGTCCATCTCCTAGGGCCCGAACTAGCACCTCAGCCACAACATCTCCGGGACCAGTGGTGCCTGTAGTCACCGGAATCTGGAGTGCACCGGCCACCAGGGCAGCCAGTGTGGCACGGAGCCACAGCACAGACAGTCCCCCACCTGTGAATCATTAGAAGTTGGCCTGTGTCCGGCGGGAGAGGGGGAAGATTCCAGCCACCAAAGCCACTCCCAGCGGTACAGATGGGAGTGTGGAGTCAGCTGCGACACCTTCTAAGGTGGGGAAGGGGCACAAGAAAGTCAGCAAGTCTGGGAAGAGCAGCAGGGCGGAGAAGACCGCCATCATCCCCGCTGCCCAGGAGGCCACCGCCATCATCCCCGCTGCCCAGGAGGTCACCACCAGCACCAGCCCAGCTGCCCAGGAGGCCACCGCCAGCACCAGCCCAGCTGCCCAGGAGGCCACCCCCCGCACCAGCCCAGCTGGGACAGAGAGGACCGCCAGCACAAGTCCCGCTGGGCCATGAAGGATCGCCAGCACAAGCCCCGCTGGGCCATGAAGGACCGCCAGCAAAAGCCCCGCTGGGTCATGAAGGACCGCCAGCAAGAGCCCCGCTGGGCCATGAAGGACCGGCAGCAAAAGCCCCACTGGGCCATGAAGGAACCGCCAGCACAAGCCCCGCTGGGACAGAGAGGACCGCCAGCACAAGCCCCGCTGGACCATGAAGGACCGCCAGCAGCTGAGTCACTGCAAAGGAGACCGCCGCTCCAAGCACCGCTTTACAGAGCACCGCCGTCTCAAGCACTGCTGAACAGGGCACCGCCGCCTCAAGCACCGCGGAACAGGACACCGCCGTCTCAAGCAACGCTGGCCCATGAGCGCCAAGGGCACTGACGCTACTGAGTCCGTCATGGGCAGAATGAAGCACTCTGGGCACCACGCCCCCTCTAGAACCAGTGGAGAGATCCATCCACTACCTCTGTCCTTAGCAGGATGAAGCAGTCTGGGCACTATGCCCCCTCCAGAACCAGTGGAGAGATCCATCCACTACCATTGTCCTTAGCAGGATGAAGCACTCTGGGCACCATGCACCCTCCAGAACCAGTGGAGAGATCCATCCACTACCTCTGTCCTTAGCAGGATGAAGCACTCTGGGCACCATGCCCTCTCCAGAACCAGTGGAGAGATACATCCACTACCTCTGTCCTTAGCAGGATGAAGCACTCTGGGCACCATGCCCCCTCCAGAACCAGTGGAAACTGTTATCCACTTGAGAGACTGTGGCTTTGCACTCCCCAGGATGGAACAGTGGGCAAACCACCCACTGTATAGACTTGAGAGACTGTGGCTTTGCACTCCCCAGGACTGAACAGTGGGCAAACCAGCCACTGTAGAGACTTGAGAGACTGTGGCTTTGCACTCCCCAGGATTGAACAGTGGGCAACCCACCCACTGTATAGACTTGAGAGACTGTGGCTTTGCACTCCCCAGGACTGAACAGTGGGCAAACCACCCACTGTAGAGACTTGAGAGACTGTGGCTTTGCACTCCCCAGGATTGAACAGTGGGCAAACCACCCACTGTAGAGACTTGAGAGACTGTGGCTTTGCACTCCCCAGGATTGAACGGTGGGCATGTGGCCCTCTCGTGGATTTGGCGCCGTGCACTCAACCGGCTGAGGTGCCCCACCTTTCCCTCCCTGGAATTTGGAGTTCCGGGTCCATGGTGTCCTCGTTCCTCGTGGGGTGTGTAGAGGTGAGTGTTTTCCCTTCGAAATCCTGTTTCCGCCGTGTTTTTATCCACGGTGAATCCACCCCAGAAAAGGTGGCGGATTGGCCTGTTGTGATGCTGTGGGCGGTACTTTGTCCTCCGCCTGTCTGTTGGCGGTGACCACCGAGCTTTTTGTTTGTACCGCCATGGCGGTCGGAGTGTTAAAGTGGCTGTCTTTGTTGGCGGTTTCCGCCACGGTCGTAATTGCAAATATTTTACCGCCGGCCTGTTGGCGGTCTTACCGCCGCTTTAACACCGACCGCCAGGGTTGTAATGACCACCCAAGTTTTTAATGTTGACCTCCAAATACCTCAACTCCATAATATTGAGTTACACTAAATAATCAAACTATGTAGATGTGTAGTTGCCATAGTAAACTTATACTTCCCTATGTATGTTTATATTGACTTTATACGTCAGTCAAATTATGTGCAGGTTGATATTTCCATCCTTTATATTTTGATATGCAACCATGAGAATGCCTTGTCCTCTGCTGCTCATCTGGTGACCCGAAATCCTATTGCAGTGGGTGGCTAACGCAGATGCAACTCTCCTCTCAGCTCGACATGAGACCTGGCATATCCCAGGTCCTATATGAAGGAAATGCCTCTGTGAATCATACAATCCAGCCATGAAACATGTGAATGCATCTCTGCCCAGTGAATAATTGATAGAGCAAATAAATCCTCCTCTGGTAAAATGAAAGGGCCGAGTGTCCCCCATCCACTCTGGCGAGGCTTAGAAAAAGAAATCCATGGTACATGAGGGAGGGAGCTGCCCCAGCGGACTTAAGAAGGATAATAATACAGTCCTTGAAGAGAACTGAGGTCCACTACGACATAGGTAATACAGTTCCCTGCAGGTCCCATTACTACCTTTTAAAGTGCCACTCTTGCATTTGTAAGTATTCCTAGACTTCTCTTTTCCCTTCCGCATTGCTTTCATCAGTTGACCTTCAATGGAAAATTAAAGCAAGACTAGTGCTGTGCCAATATCAATGGGCATTGTGACATGCCCAATTATATTTATTAGACCAATATTGGAGACGTCTAAAGTCATGTTCTCATAACTGTAGTCAGAACACACTTGAAATAAGAAAGCAAGTCGCAGTGCTCCAAACAGAAAGATACATTGGATTAAAAATATTATGGTGATCATTATGACATCAGCGTTAAATCCCGCTTACTGCCGTAGTGACGGCCGCCAACATACCGTCGTGGAGGCGAACATCCATCTGCCATATTAAGACACATACACATTAAACAGAGAGAATATTGTCAAAAACACATGTCCGCTAGATCAAAGGTAAGTGTTAAACTGTCGGTACGAACACCCACACCGTCACACCAACAAAACAGTGCCCTCCACATTATGACCCATGAATCACCACAGGGGAAATTCAACAGTGGTAAACCATAGGCGGTACACACTGGCATGGTTAGAATGGTCACCCAAATACAAAACAACACAACATTGGCCAATACTAAAAACACACACCTGACACCAATACACACACCACACACACCCACCAACAGCACTAAAAAAACGCACACCCACATTACCCACAACCCTTTATGAACACCAAAAAATTGCCACGAGACAGACACACAAATCATAGACACAACTACACACACCACTAGCATCCAGCCATCCGACACGCATCCCACACCCCACAACATTATTTAACACGCATTGCACAACACACACAACACTCTTGTCCCCACAAAGGCATCCCCGTTTCACAGATGAGGAGTTGCAGGTCATGGTGGAGGAAATAGTCAGGGTAGAACCACAGCTGTTTGGAGCACAGGTAAAGCAAATATTAATTGCAAGGAAGATGGAGCTATGGCGGAGAATTGTGGACCAGGTGAACACTGTGGGACAGCATCCAAGAACAAGGGATGACATCAGGAAGAGGTGGAACGACCTATGGGGGAAGGTACGTTCCATGGCAGCAAGGCACCAGGTCACCATCCAGAGAACTGGCGGTGGACCCCCACAGCTGAGAGCATGGGAGGAGCAAGTCTTGCAAATACTGCATCCTGAGGAACTCACTGGAGTAGCAGGAGGAGAGGACAGTGGTGAGTCAAAATTTACAAACTATCACCCCCCCATACCTGCATGCCACCTCACCAACTCACCCTGACTCCTGTCACTCCACTCCATCCCACACAGTGCACCTACAGATGTGACTAACCCCAATGCCAAGCCCTGCATGCCATACCCACTGCATATACAGCCCTCCCAGCTCTGCATGTACACCCACCACCTATGCATGCACAGCATGGAGAACTAACGATCAGACAATACATCATCATACATAAACAAAGGTGGTAGGGCAACTGCAACGATATAGGGGAAGCTAGGGATGTACAATATATCACAGACATGAAGCATAATACATCACTCACATTCCCGCAGGTGCCCCAGCCAATCCCAGCAGCGAGGAGGTGCCACGGCTATCCAGTCCCCCAACAAAAGATGACTCCAGTGATAACAGTAACTCTGGATCTGGATGAACTACCTGGCCCATCAGGGACCACAGGTAAGTCAGCCACCCCATACCACTCCTAGTCCACCACAGAGCCTCCAACACCACAGCACCCACCCAATGCACCACACCTCTGTCCCCAGGACACATCAATCAGCAGTGTGCCCACCTGGGCAGGGACCCCAGTCCACACCTCACAGCCAAGACAATCAGGGTCCTGGGGTCAGTGGTAGTGGGCACAACGTTCAGGTGACACAGGCACAGGGGGACAGGGACACTGGGAGGACAGCTGTGCGCCAGGGGAAGGACAGGCAAACGGTACCGACTGTCCTGGAGGTACTCACTAATGCCCTGAGGGCTTACCAATAATCCCAGGACAAGATGGGCCAGACTCTTGACATCATGCAGGAGAACCAGTGGCTGCAGGAGGTACACCATCAGGAGATCCTGAAAGATTTGCAGGCCATCAACACCACCATGGATTCCATAGCAGGGGTGCTGGCTGACATGGCCAACATAATGAGGGAATACACAGCAAACCAGCGGGCACCTTCCACTAGCCAGTCAACTGAACAGCCCACCACATCTGCTGCAGCTAGTGGACAGGAGGCCCTGCCACATGACCTACAGGCCACCAGCACCCCTCCCTCTGCAGAATGTGAACCACCACGCAAACGGTCCCTGTGACCCAGACAGATTCCAGAGACACTTGCCAAGACCAAGCCCATCCCCAGGAAATTAGACCCTCCTGAATGTCCCCCTTGTGTCCCACTCGGTCACCTTTTCCACTTTGAACTGCCTATGCTCCACTTCCTATGGCCCCTTGGACACTGCACCTCTGCTACAAACAGACTGGACCAATACCCTGGACTTACCTCTACCATCACCCTATTCCATTGCACTATTCCGTCGGTCTATAAATTTCACTACAATAAACACCCCTGAACACAACTTGAGTGATAGTGCTTCAGAAAATGCAATTATGGTAACAGTTACATCTTATGCAAATGACCTGATTCTGTGATAGCATACATAAAATGACATATAGCTTTCTGTATTCATCACATCAGTACACAGTAGTAATAACACCAACATCTGCAAAATGAGAAGGCATAGGTGACAGTCAGTTGAGATGCAAAGGAATTGACTGCCCTCATGCCACAGCCACACTGAAAGGATAAGTATTCAGGGGAATGATCAGTTCCACTGTCTCACCTGTGTGTCATTGGAAGTATTGCCGCATAACTGATGTTCTGTTGACCACATCCTCATCCTCTGCCTCCTTAACTTTACTGTCCTCAGGGTCCACTGCTGCCACAGAGGCATTTCCAATCTCCTCCTCCTGCAGATAAAGCACATGTCGTCCGAGGGCCAGGTTAGGCATTATGCAGGTTGCAACAACTATCTGGCAAACCTTCTCAGGAGAGTAGCACAGGAGTCCAAAAGTACATTCTACGATCCGCCTGTACATTATTATACCGATTCTCATCCCCTGTCCCGGCATTCATCACAGAGGTCAAAAGCCACAATAGGTTTGGGTATCCAGAGTCACTTGCAAGTATTTAGGGACAAACATTAGCCTTACACAATGGTATGGGGGATGACTCCTGAAGGCATACACTGACATACAGTGCGTGGGGACTCTGGCTCACCTATCAGCCACACTCTGTAGTTGTGCCATCACATTTGGGATGCTGCTATTCCTCAGGATGAAGGCGTCATACACCAACCCAGGATACTTGGCAGTGACGTAGGAGATGTACTGGTCAGCCAGGCACACCATTTGCACATTGAGTGAGTGGAAAATCTTCCGATTCCTGAATACCTGTTCATTGTGCCAGGGGGAGGGGGGGGGGAATGCAATATGTGTTCCATCAATGGAACCAATAATATTTGGTATATGTCCCATTGCATAGAATCCAGCCTTCAAAGTGGCCAAATCTTCAACTTGGGGGAAAGTGATGTAGCTTGACCAAGGCAGACAAAAACCTTGCCAGCACTATTGAGAACATTGGCTGTGACATTCCTGCTGCCAAGGCCACTGTCTCTTGGAAAGAACCAGTTGCCAGGAAATGGAGCACTGATAGAACTTGCACAAGAGGGGGTGTCCCAGGGGGGTGACAGATAGCTGATATCAGATCAGGCTCCAATTGAGTACACAGCTCTGTGATTGTTGCCCTGTCCAGTGTTTAGGTCAGTATTATGTGCCTGCCCTCCAGTGTAGCCAAGTCCACAAGGGGTGGTAGGCCAGCTCTTGTCTCCTCCTCCTATTCCTCTGCAGTGGTAGGTATCTAAGGGACATAAGAGTGAGTAGGGTGTCACAGTCCCAACAATGGAACCACCACCTCAGTGTACATAGAGCATGTATATAATCGGAAATTTGTGATTGGCAATGTATGTGTAGTTTATAGCAATGACGCAGTTTCCAATTTCTGAATGGTATCCACCACCATAAAATGGTGACCACCTGTCCTGTGAGTATGGACAGGTGGAAGTGAAGTAACTCCACCGGCATTGGGCGTCATGGCGGAAGGCGGTCTTGCACCGCTGTGCTATTCCTCATTGATTAAAATGGGGGTCTATGGAGTATAGTGTCCAATGGGGATCACCGGCGGCTGTGACGGTGTACACCACCGTGGACGTGACTGCTATTTTCTGTCTAAAACCTCACTTAATTCCTGACTTTCCACAGGACAACACCTCAACTGCGTGTGCTGCTTTATCTAGATCCTGCCATGAAGAGGAGTTAGAGCGCCTGGTGGATGGGGTCCTACCCCTGTATGGACAGCTGTATGGGACTCCAGACCAACAGGTCAGTACACCATGAGCAAGATGCATGTGACAAGGTTACATGGAGATGTGTGTGCCAGCAGTGTGTAATTTTGGTGGGGGGTATGTCTGGTGGTAGTGTACATGCAGTGATCCGGGTGATGTGTGTGTGCCAATGGAGATGGAAATGGTATTTTGGGGCCATGTGTTTGACTGGCTGGATTGTATGGTTAATGGTGTCCTCCTGTCTGTATTATCTCTGCAGGTCAGCGCCCATCAGAAGAAGGGATTCTGGCGTGCCATCACCAAGGACATGAGGACCCTCTGGGTCTATAGCAGGCAGAATGCCCACTGTAGGAAAAGGTGAGAGGACCTGAAACGCTGGGCCCAGAAGACCGCAGAGGCCCAGTTGGGGATGACCTCCCAACGAGGGTGGGGTGCCTGTCGGAACTTGACCCCCCTGATGGCCCGCATACCGGCAGAGGCCTACCCACAGCTGGATGGGTGCTTGAGAACAGAACAGCAGCCACAAGGGGGTGAGTACAGTGAGTGTTTCAACAATTATTTTTGGGTTGCATGGGATCCTGGTGGTGAGTTTCAGTTAGTGGGGGCCCTTAATGCCAGCTCAGCCATTGCTGCATGATCCAGCTCAAGGTAAACAGGTACATAGCAAAATCTGGTAACCTAGATAGGTAGCATTCCTTGTCAGACAGGGCTTAGTGGGTCCCAGGAGGGGTGCAGTTGGCAGTGGTTGGCTCTCATCTTGCTGTGGCACTTAATCAATGTAATGCCAGTGCACTGTATAGTGCTCAATCCTGATCCCTGTGTGTGATGGTAATGTGTATGCCAACTGTGATGTTGTTGCTGTAATTGACCCAGTGCTCCCTTTCTCTCACCCCCCCCCCATTATCTTCTGTCATCCTGTCCTTATGTGCATTAGCATGTGAGGGGCAGGGGCACCGGCGACTGAGGGAGCTGCATCCCACAGGACCCAGGAGGCAGGGTCCGCCGAGGGGACAAGTGGGACAGAAGGCGAGGAGAGGACCACGACGGAGACAGGAGGTGACAACACTGACTCTGATTCCTCTGATGGGAGTTCCCTGGTGGTGGCGGACAACTCTGGAACCACCCCAGCTCCAGGTACAGCTGCCGCCCCCGTACCAGCACCACCCTCCCAGTAGCCCCCCACCGAGTTGCCTGTGCCTGCTCACCCAGGAGGGTGGGTATCTCCTTCACCCCAAGCACCTCAGGCCCTGCCCCAGTGAGCCCTGATGTCCTCAGTGAGGAGGCTATTGACCTCCTGAGATCCATCTCTGTAGGGCAGTCAACCATTGTGAATGCCATCCAGGGGCTGGCATTCTAGATGCAGCAATGCAATGCATACCTGGAGGGCATCCACGGTGGGTTGGCACCCCTACAGAGATCGTTTCAGGCTCTGGCCTCCTTTCTGGTGGCAGCCAGTGTCCCTGTTCCTACAGTCCCCCCTCCAACTACCACTTCCCAGTCCCTGTCTCCTCAATCCCAACCCATCCAAGGCACAGATACAGACTAGCATGGACAGAAAACACCACACAGGAGTAGCACAGCCAAACATAGGCTGCACACTTCAGGCCACATGCACTCACACAAACAACAGATAGTTGCACACACAACCACATTCACTGCCTCCACTGTCTCCCCCTCCTCCTCCTCCCTCACAGTCACATCTGCACTAACACTTGCATGCACTGCCTCAAAAGCCACCACCACCATCACCACATGATGCAGCACCCACACTTCACTTGCAGACACCTTCACATCATCCATCCACACGTCCCCTTTGTCCCCTCCCAGCCTGTCTGCCCACCCCTCCTAAGAGACACAAACGCACGCACACAGACACCCAATAGCCATCCACCTCACACACGCACACTGTCAAAGCACCTGCAGCCAAGTCCAGCAGACGTACACCTCCGACAACTACTCCCTCAACCTCCACTCCCTTCCCTCCTCCTACATCCCGCCCCAACGCCGCTAAGAAGCTTTTCATTGCATGTCTTGACCTTTTCCCTCCACCTCCAGCCCCCCATCCTGCCCGTAAAAGCAGGGTCCCAACAAACCAGCTCAGCACCTCAGCCAAACAGTCTGCCAATGCTCGCATCAAATGATCAGCTCCTGGCACAAAGGGGTCCCAGAATGTGACGGCTGCCACTCCTACTGAGAGCACACCTCTGTCTCCAAAAGGGAGGACTAGGGTGTTGAAAAGCAAGGGACGTGAGACGGGGACAGTGGCGGCACCTCCTAATCTTGGAGACAAGGACACAAGTGACATGTCTAAGGCCAAGGGGACCCGTCACAAGAGGGGACGCATGGGTCCTCCTCCTCCAGCAAAGAAAGTGAAGGTTCCCACTCAACCACCAATGAAAGTGAAGGTTCCTACTCAACCACCAGTGAAAGTAAAGGTTCCCACTCCACCCCCAATGAAAGTAAAGGTTCCCACTCAACCACCAACTAAAGTGAAGGTTCCCACTCAACCACCAATGAAAGGCAAGAGGCCCACTCAACCACCAATGGAAGGCAAGAGGCACACTCCAACAGCACAGGGCAATGAGCCTCCAGCAGAGACACAGCAGCCCTCACCTCCAGCAGAGACACAGCAGATGCCCAGCAGAGGGCATGTAGGCCACCCTCTAGGGACTGTTGTACAAGGAGCCCCCTCCAGAACCAGTGGGTAAGTACCCTACTTCAGAAACTGTGGCCTTGCACTCCCCAGCAAAGAGAAATGGACATGGAGCCCCTCCAGAACCAGTGGGCATGTTCCCCACTTCAGAGACAGTGGCCTTGCACTCCCCAGCAAAGACAAATTGGCATGGAGCCCCCTCCAGAACCAGTGGGCAAGTCCCCCACTTCAGAGACTGTGGCCTTGCACTCCCCAGCAAAGACAAATGGGCATTGTGACCCCTCCAAAACTAGTGGGCAAGGTCCCCACTTCAGCTGAGGTGCCCCCATCCCTCCCCCCTTTCCCCTTAGGTGCCTGCCCATTTGCATATGATGCCCCTGAACAGTGGATTCCGGAGGTTGTCAGGAGTCAAGTTGGGCCTTGGACTGTGCCCTGTGGCCATGTGGCCCTTCTGTACTTTGGACTGGCCATTGACCCTTTCTGAACATTGTCACCTGCATTTGGAATCGAATGGACAATGTGGTGGCTGTTGGCATCAAATTACAGTGTTTGCAGATTCTCATAGTTGACCTTGTTTTATTTTAACATGTGTCCTGTGCCATTGGTTTAACTCTGCAGCTGGTTCTGAGTATGGTGTGTGTGTGAATGGTGTGTGTTGTGCATGTGTGTGTCACTCTCCTTTTCCTCACTCCCTTGTGTGCTAGGTGGCTGTACTCACCATTGTTCATCGGTGTTGGTGTTCCAGGAGGGCCATGGCATAGAATAGCATTGGTAAGACTTGAATTCCGGTTCCATGGTGGCTGCAGATTCCTCTGGGTACTTGTAGGTGAGTCTTACATTTTCTGTGTTCTGTTTCCGCCAGGCTTTTGATGGCATTGGTACCGCCCCGGACATCCTGTCGGTTTGCCCTGTCATAATATGGTGGGCACTACCTTGTCTTCCACCTGGCTGTTGATGGCTAACTCCGTGGTTAGTGGTGTTAACCCCCTGGCGGTTGGTGTGGTACATTGGCTCTCTATGGGAGGGATCACCGCCATGGTCATAATTTGGTGGTAATTACCGCCAGCCTATTGGCAGTATTACCGCCACTTTAACAGTCACCGCTAATGTCATAATGACCGCCTACATGATTGTTAAGACTTGACAGTGTTCTCAATACTTTGACCAGGGATCCTACTCAGCTTTACTTTTGGTAATAGATCACTTCAGTTTTTTGATGCTTGAGGGAGCCTGTCATATATCAATGTTTGTGCAGTGGCAACATAGAAATAGGTCATCTCATGCAAATATATTAGTGAGTCTGTTTGAACATGTTTCTATAGTTAGAGAACAATAAAACATGGTGGATCGAATGATTGAATTAATCTAAGCTACCTGGGATTAATGTGTGTCCCTCTATTCCATCATATTTTGCTCACTGTGACACTACACAGAGTGACAAACCAGGTGCAAACCAGTCTCGGCCACGACCGAAAGGACCAATCCAGCACAAATTGCAAGATAACATCTGTTATGCGCAGGAAAAATAGCTCAAGTTAGTTAGGACTTACTGGTGGTGGTATTTTCCTAGCAATACTTGGCCCTATTGACTAATAGGTGGAGATATGGCACAAGAAAATTGTAAACAAAACATAGTCTGGCACAAACACGATGTCTTAATCGTTGTTTACAAACATAGTGTTCCAATGGAGTTAATAATGGAAAATCTAATCACAATGGGGTGATGTTTTTGTAGGCTATATTTAGAATGTAATATTTCTGTCACATGATAATTTATTTTGTTAATGATTTTCTCACATTAAACCAATGTGAAAAACATTCCAGGCTAAGCATTGAAGACTGAGTTTAAGAAGGCTCATGAAAACCTGGGCCTTCTAAATATCATGATCTTTTACATGTGTTCACCTCCATTTCGTGCAGCCTCAGCTCCATGCTACCTTTGATGACTTGTACCTTATCAATAAACTAACATAACACAGCAGAACATACAGTGAGAGAAAACATACAAGGTGCATTCGTGTGTATCGGATCAAATTCCCTTAAGAACTCAGTTCCTTTAGATGCATTAGCTGTCTCTCTTTTTTAACCTGAATGTTTCTGCTGATGTCCTGCTGGGTCAAAGTCAATGTTTAATTGATGTGTATTTACCTGTGTGATGTGAGCGGGATAGACCGGCTAAATACACGCGCACATGTAACCAAGAGTTCAACGTATCCTGGGGTCAGGCAGCTCAAGCTGTTACATTTTCATATTCAGAATGCCATTTATAAGTCATGGGATGGGCCACAAAGCAGTAAGTCTACTGGGAAACATGCATTTCAGAATGACAATTTATGGCACAGTTCTGTGGTCTTGCTGACAGCACACTAGCTTCCCTGAAAGGTACCAGACATGTGCCAGCATGTCTCAACAAAGGCACTCTCCCTCGAAGTCTGCAACATATTCAAAACAAGTGTGCCACAGACAAGGTCACAAGAACCAGCCCACCTCCACACCTTCCCCAGAAACAAAACATCTCAGGTGGACAGTGCCACACCTGAATCCAAGCATTGCAAGACTGAAAACAAAATACGGTGAACGCAAAAACATCCAGTAAACAGATCTTCTCCATATATTCTGTAACAATACCCCTTCACCATCAGAACTGCCCCAATTCTGCTGCAATTCAGAAAAGAGTGATCTCTGAAGAGCACACCATATATACAAATAATAGGGTTATATATACATAAACCTCGTGGTTCATTTTAAACAATCCAGAAATATAGCTCGGGCTTCTATCCTTGTTCTGACTCAGTTTTCCCGAGATAGATTTCTGCTATACAAATGCCGAGTCATACGTATAGACACATGCGGTCGCAGTGACTATGAGGTCGAACATTTTGAGTATTCAAATTGACTTTCAGATGTTGTCCATGAGAATCCCAGGACACATCTTCGAGAACTTTTGTAATGTACCTCCACCACACAGCTATATTTTTGTTATGCGTGTGCACCTCAGATTCTGCTCATGAACCATTTGATGAATGTCCTTAGCAATTACTGACAAAGTAGTTGTGAAAAAGAGTGGGTGTAGTGGTCACTCACTGCGAAAGACTGCAAAACAGGGTCCCTTCCACTTATTTGTGATGGTTACACTTGAAAATTGTATCGCCTACGGTAAGATCACTCCATCTGCCACGGATATAAATCATGCATGAGGTATAAGACTGTATCTCTTGTCTGTGTTTGGTTGCTCTTCATCTTAGGTAGTTAACCTTTTTCATTTATGAAAACATGGATATTGGAAACATTCAAAGTCTTGTACTGCATTCCTTGAAGTAGTGGGGATGCAATATGCAGTTCTGTACTTTTGACCACAGGGTGAATGTTTATTCATCCCACCTAGAGAGATAGGTAAACCAAAACCGGAGCTAAAAATCAGTAGTCAGAATAAACAAGCATTGACAAAGCCAAAAGGTCTCAGCAATTTAAGAGCTATTGGAATTATCAATGTCTTTTAGCCATGTGTGATGGAGTGGAGTGGATGTACGTGGTGTGGATTGTTGTGGAATTCTGTGGTTTGGAATTGTGTGGTGTTAAATTGAGTTATATGTAGTGGAATTATGTGGCATGGTGTGCAGTGGAATTATGTAGGTAGTGATTATGCAGTATCAAGAGTGCTGGAATTAAGTGGAGTGGGATTGTGTGTCATGGAGTGGAAATTTTGTGAAGTGGTATTGTGTGTCATGGAGTGGAATGTAGTGAAGTGAAATTATGTGGTGTGGTGTGGTGTTAAATGTTGTTGCATTATGTGGAATTCTTTGTTGTAGAATGGATATATGTGGTGTATTGAGGAATTGTTTTGTGGAGTGGACTTATTTATTTTGGTGTGTAATTATGTGTTGTGAAATGATTTGTGTAGCATGGAGATGTGTGGCATTGAGGGAAATTATGTTGAGTGGAATTATGCAGCATGGTATGAAGTGTATTTATGTGAATTGTTGTTATGTGGCATAGAGTGGATTCAGGTGGGGTGTATTTATGTGGTATTGAGTAGAGTGTAATTACGTGGACTTGAATCATGTGGTGTTGTATGGCAAATATGTTGCGTGGCACAAACTGGGGGAAGAAAGAAATAATTGCGGCCGGCATTGAACTTGTAGTGTAAATAAAATAAAGCAAGTTATTGATGTTGTATTTTTGATAATGAATGTTGGAAATGAAATTAAACTCTGTTACGCTGGGCGTCCAGACCCTGGGGCAGAGATGGTATCTTTAACTAGTGTGCTTAAGGAGGCGCTCCACCCGGGCAGAGCGGCTTGCACTCCCTTTGCCTCTCCTTCAGACGTGGCACTTTGGGCGTAGCCATGTGAGAAAGCAGGAATTCAGTGTAGATTATTGTTAATACAAATGCACTTTGTTGTGCATCAGAACAAATATGCAGCCCTTGTCCGAAATCTTGCCTTTGAAAATATGCTTGTTTACAATTCATCATGTCTGGGCAAAAGATTGAACACATCACCACGAGTACAGAACACATTAAATTAACACGTTTAACTTGCTCTTTAAGGTTAGTTATTAATAATAAGTTCAGTGAAAGGCTGGCCATTCTCTTTGAGTGCAGCTTGTCATATAATTGCTAAATTTCTGTGCATACCCATTGTCACCTCACAGGTCTCTTTCAGTTCACTCAGAAAACAGCGTCTGACATTTGATCTCGGTCTTTGAATGCACAGCAAATGTGACGAGATAAGAGCAAGATTTACATGTCTGTTTACAGAAATGGAGTTCAGAGCAAGTGAAAACACAAATGCGTCTGTGAAGTGCTCAAATAAAAGAAAAAAGTAGTTCCTAAAGCACTTCCTGATATGGGAGTAGTGGATGGTTATGAGGGTCCATGCTCTCGGGGAGGGATAAATACAGGAAAAGGCAGGATGCATGCATGCCATGGAAAAATAGAGAGAAAGAATATGAGAGCAACAATGAAGCCAGCAAATGGAAAGTCTAAGGGTGAAGCCCACATATTGAATACATGTATCTTTGAGACAGCGCATGTGCTGTCTAGCAGAGAACAAAAAATGGCTTCTTACAATAGATCCTGCTTGCTGGCATGCAACACATTTAAAGTCTCAAAATATTTGTAAATAGATCATTACAGTCCAAAACAAAAAATACAAGAACAAATAAATGGATTACTGAGGAAGTATTACAAATTAATTATATTGTGATCAAGCTTAAAATAATCATAATCATCCTTATGGTACACAATGGTTACACGGAATTAGAAAATTAAAGGTAATTATATAGACAACATAGGGTAATATAGAAAAACATTCTAGTCATTGCAGTATCTCTTGTCCAGAATATTATCAGGAATCAGATTCAGATTCAGGATTCTCCAACAGTCAGGCCTATTAAAATATATTTTTTCTCCAAAAAGCCCTAACACATTACAGCAGTGGCATTAATGTACACAGGCCAGGAAGCTTTGAAAAATGGATAGATGGTAACTGGGAAGACCCTTTATGGCTGGGACCGAGGGTCAGCTTTTGGTTTCACTTCCGGGCTATGACACGCAGTGACAGGGATGTAGTTTCAGGGGAATTATTTTGAGTGTTACACTCCCCTAATAAATGGATTTGCTGATAAGTAGTTGAGTACAAATGCTTTCATTCTGATATGGGGAGGTGTCTGTCGGATTTCACCACTATTTTACTTACACACAGACAAAAACACACTCGGGGGGTGATTCTAACCCCGGCGGTCTTAGACCGCCGGGGCCAGGGTCGGCGGGAGCACCGCCGACAGACCGGCGGTGCCCCGCAGGGCATTCTGACCGCGGCGCTTTGGCCGCAGTCAGTGCAGGAAAACCGGCGGTCTCCCGCCGGTTTTCCGCTGCCCCTTGGAATCCTCCAAGGCGGCGCAGCTTGCTGCGCCGCCGAGGGGATTCCGACCCCCCCTACCGCCATCCAGTTCCCGGCGGTCCGCCCGCCGGGAACCGGATGGCGGTAGGGGGGGTCGCGGGGCCCCTGGGGGCCCCTGCAGTGCCCATGCCACTGGCATGGGCACTGCAGGGGCCTCCGTAAGAGGGCCCCTAAATGTATTTCACTGTCTGCTGCGCAGACAGTGAAATACGCGACGGGTGCAACTGCACCCGTCGCACAGCTTCCACTCCGCCGGCTCGATTCCGAGCCGGCTTCATCGTGGAAGCCTCTTTCCCGCTGGGCTGGCGGGCGGCCTAAAGGCGGCCGCCCGCCAGCCCAGCGGGAATGTCAGAATTACCGCCGCAGTCTTTCGACCGCGGAACGGTAACCTGACGGCGGGACTTTGGCGGGCGGCCTCCGCCGCCCGCCAAGGTCAGGATGAGGGCCTAAGTCTCTTGGTTTTTAAAGTTCTCAAAAATGTTTGTTATTTTATAAAATATTGTCTTTTCTCTCACTTAGTACCCCTACCAATCCACCTTCCTCTCCCTTTCCACTGCCCGTTAGGCCCCTCTTACGCACCCTGCTTGTTGAATACTGTATTTTACCATTATATGCCAGTATAATTGTTGGAAAATCTGAAGCCCATACTTCCCCTGATCTTGCTGACCAAGCTACTCTTCTGGGCAGCTAAAAGAACAACAAGCATGGAGTACAGTGCTTGGCAACAGCGGTTGCTGGGTTTAATCTGCTTTCAAATGATTTCACACCCATTTGCTATTCATTTATTTTATTTTGTGTGTTCAGTTCCTACAGTTCCCTCTTTAGTTAGCTCCCTGTTAGGCAGGGAAAAGATCCGGAAGAACGCGTCCAGAAACACGCCTGTGTTGTTCACGCATACGAAACAACGCTAACCTGAACAACGCAGGCCTTTTTCTCTGCCTTAACCACGCATGTGCTGAACAACTCACATGCGTGGTTAAGGCAGAGAAAAAGGAAGATCCTTTGGGAGGGGACGCAGTCAGGTGAGTGGGGCTGGGGCAGGATTGGGGGTAGTTTTTAGGGGTGGGGCGGGGGCGAAGGGGCTGGAGTGGTTAGGTTATTTAATTTTTTTAAGGGGTGGGGGGGTCAGTACTATGGTTTTTAGGGCAGGGTGGGGGTCGGGGTTATTTTGTTTTTTGGGGTGGGAGTGGGGAGTCGGGTAATTTTGTTTTTAGGTGAGTGGGAGGGTCAGGTTTTTAGAAATAGGGGGTCAGGGTAATTTTGTATTTAGGGGGTGGGGCAGGGTTTTTAGTGGCGGGGTGGGGGGGTCAGGGTAATTTTGTATTTGGGGATTGGGGTTGTTATGTTATTAGGGTGGGTGAGGGGTGGATTTTAAGTGGTGGGGGTGGGGTAAATTTGTGTTTAGGGTTGGTGGGGGCGGGCTATTAGGGGTGGGGGTGGGGGTGGGGGTGGGGGTCAGGGTAATTTTGTGTTTAGGGCAGGGGGCGGGTTTTTAGGGTTGAGGGGCCAGGGTAATTTTGTATTTAGGGCGGGTGGGGGGTTACGTTTTTAGGGGCAGGGTGAAGGGTTGGGGTAATTTTGTATTCAGGGCAGGTGGGGGGGTCAGAGAACTATATACATAGAACTGTATGGGCAACATTTTTGCTGCCATTATGGTTAGCAATGGTTTAAATGATGGTCCTTCCAGCTTATTTGCTAGTGTGCGGAAGGCCATAACCAGGGCTTGACCCTTTTTTAACAGATACTGTTTCTGTTCCTGAAAATTAAGTTCTCTGTCAATATAAATGTCTAGGTATTTGCAAGATTTAACCTCCTTCAATTGATGACCATCCAACCAGAGTATAAGAGAACTCTCCTTCCGACCCACTGGCATGGTTTTTGTTCTTGTCTCATTGATTTCCAATTTATTTATTTTTACATAATTCCTTAATTTGTTAAATGATCTTTGAAGGCCCACCTTTGTTAGACTTATCTACACCATATCATCTGCGTAGGCAAGATGTGTCAGTTAGAGGGAACCCAGCTGTGGAGGATGTGAGTTGACTTGACCCAGTTTCGGTGCTAAGTCTGCCATGAATAGATTAAAGAGGTGGGGAGCCAGAACACACCCCTGCTTTAAACCCTTAGGTGTTGGAATCTTCCTAGATATATGTGTACCATCACCCAAATTTATGCTGACCCAGGTCTCTGTGTATAGTTGCTCTACTCCTCACAACAATCTATAAGGAACATTCCACTGTCTCAGCTTTCTCCATAGGATGCCTCGATCAACACAGTTAATTGCTGTTCTTACATCCACAAAAAATTTTTTTAGGCCCATGAGTCATATTCAGGAGTCAATAATATTTGGGATGGTGTTAAATCCTTCACCATCTTGGCCTTTATATTTTGGCAGATACTACATGTTCCTGATGGATCTCTCTTGGGGGATTTTCGTAGGAAAATGTTGCGCTCTGGTAATGACCGTGAATTACACATGGTTAAATTGATCATTGTACTTCCAGGGTCCCTGGTCGCTCGAACTTGATCATTATGTCTGTCCGCCAGCAAAGAGGAGTTAGTGTTATGCACGTTTTTGGACAGGCTTGATTTGAGTCCATATGCGGTGGGTCACTGAGCTTGTCAGACAAAGAGGATGATTTGAGGATGATGTCTTGGTCTTCGAAGAACATCCTTGCTACCTTTGCCACATCTACACTTGTCAGAGGAGTGGCTTGATATTGAAGTTCAGAGGCTCCTTCATCTGTTTTTCCTGATGGCTGATAAGAATTTAAGAATTCCTTGGGTTGGAAGCTTTCAGGGGAACTTCAATGGAGTGACTCATATTTTGCCTTGCCCTCTATTTTTGTGTTACTATGTGGAGGTGCAATGAAGTTGCTGCATCGTTTGCAGTTGTGGATTGCCATACATAGTTTGTTGGAGGAAGTGTACACAATGCTTCATTTGTTATTGCTTCTTTACGTACCTTTCCATTCTGAATCTTTTTATACAAGGATATAAGAATTCCCCGACGTAGGGCTGGACTAATTGCGGTTTGGTTAATTTGATTCCATGCACAGACTAACTCTGTGTGTGTGCTTGTCATTCATCGTCAAATTATCATTTTGAGTTGCCCTTAACTGTTCATTCTGTTCTTCTGCCAAAGCTCCAAAACCTCTTTTTATATAAAACATTGGGTAAAGACTGAGAGTTGCCTTTACTTTAGTCTCTGTGTTTTTATGTCTTGCTTTCCTTATTTGCCTCTTTTGCCTCTTTGTTAGTCTGCTAATGGCAGAATCGCTCCTTGCTGGTAATTCTGAATTACCCACTTGGGTTACTACAGTAGGCTCTGGCTCTATCATTTTTCTCACTTTTCTCTGTTCCCCTGGAGTTGTGTGCTACTTACCAATTGGTGTTCTACCAATGCTGGTGCTCTCTAACCATTACCTCCACATTCCAGGCTATTTGTCCGATGCTCCATAAGTTTTTGTCTCTATGGCAAAATCTGGGTAGCTTGGGATCTAATACAGAACTTACCTTAAATTATCCTGGTAAGCACCAGATTGAGTCTGAACTTTAGAGTGAAGCACACCTGTTAATATATTTTTCTAATGTGTTACTTCCCTATACAATAGAAACTCAAAGGTCTAAGAAGTCTTTGTAACTTCCTAAGCCATACTAAGCCATCTTAACATAGTACCATAAGTGTCTCTCTCTGACTACTGGCCCCTCTTTTCCTCAGGGTAGCGTTATCTTTGGTGGTCTTATTTTTATCACACTCAGAATGTGCTGTCTTAGGGAGAGACAGAACATTCTCAGTGTCAGGTCAGTTGGGATCATGTCATTGCCCCACCCTACCAAGTGATCCTACGAGATATCCAAATAAAGGACCAACCAACCGGTCAGAAGAGGCCCATGTGACCCAGTCTGAACTGGATCTAGAAATATTTAATCATGACAAGTTACAGAGCCTGGTGCATACCCTAGTTACCCCTGTAGATTGTTAGATTATTGCACTGTGAAACAACTTTGCACACAGTTCTACCTTCGGCAGATACATGCAAATATAGCTCTAGCCAGAAGCCGGGCTCGTGTATGTCCATTTCACAACTTTATGAGTCAAATTTATCTCACATAAAATACTTTCACATTGTCACCCTCAAATAACTGCCTACAAGTACCCATTGATAAAGCCACTGTTCACTTCTCTGATGATTTTCATCAGTCTTTAAATAGGGACCTACAAGCTTCAAAGAGGTTTTAAACCTGTTGACCCAAACACAGATATTCCACAATGCCTGTGGTCACGGGTCCCCTTAGAGTTCTCTGAATATAAAACTGATAATAACGTCATAAGGAGCAGAATTTTGGTATTTCAAATCAATGGCCTACAATTTGGGAAATAAGGGGTTGGAGTCTGCCGTACTCAAAAAATAAGTGGGACCATTTAATAATGGATTGCACAATTCCCATATGTTAGCAACTCGCCGTAAATGGATTGCCAACAATGATGGACTGACTTGGTATTCAAACTCTATAGATGGGGCTAGTAACATGTTATTGGGCTGCTCCTTTAAATACATGAAACGCACGTTACAGCAAACTACAAGTCATCTTTACCTACTGGTCCTGGGCTAAGGCCCAATGACAAAGACACTCCCCCTGCAACCAACAGTATCAAAAAAATACATTCAATTACTTTGCACATGGGCTCATGGGCAAACTATCATCTGCACTGATCAAACATATGAGCTGCATCTGCACGTTACAACCATGGCTGCACCTGTACTGCACCCAAACCTAGGAGGCATGTGAGGCTTCTGTGACCGCCATTCACTTGTCCTAATGCCACCTGTACCTGCATAATGGACTGTAAGACATGAACACAGTGATCAGGTTACCCATTCGCAGAGACAGGCAGGCCTAGAGATGGGTTATAGACACAGAAAGTGAGAAAGGAGACATGGACGCTGGTTGAGGGACAGAGATGCTCCGGGCAAGGACACTGAATATGAGACAAAAAACATTTGAACAGGGAGACGGGGGAACAGGAAAAACATGGACTATGGCACAGGCCATTCCAGTCGGTAGGACACCACGGAAACAGAGAAATAATGTGAGAGTGAGTCACTAGAATAGCAAGACAATGAGCAGAAAGACACAAAAAGGGGCGCAGAAAGCCTTATGCAGCAAAAAAGGAAGAAACAAACACTGGGAACAGAGAAAACAAAACACCAGGACAGGGAAATACTAGGGCAGAGATGCATGCAGGTATAATGAGAAACAGTGATACCCTGGAACAGGGAAAGACACTCCAAGTACATAGTATTTTTACTGTATACGCTGAGACATGCTGGGACAGGAATCACTGGCGGAGGAGGCAATGGGTCAGGGAGATCCATACACCCTAATTCCGACTGGGGTGCAAATCCCGATTCAGGAGCAAACAGCTGTTTGACCCTAAACTCAGATTTCAAGTCAGGAGTAGTTTCATACCCCACATATGTTTGCCAGCAGGATATTTGATTGGTAAAAGTGGTTCAAATTGTACAGAAAACTGTGCACCATGGAGCAAGAGAAAACATGTTAGTCTGTTATTCCATATTCTAAAACGTAAAGGTATACTCATTGCATGCATGGGACAAATCACAGTTTCAGGATTTTCCAGATTAACAGTTATCATCTGGGACTGGGCCACAGTGTAAAGGATGGATTTACACAAGAAAAGAGATTTAAAGACACTCACCAGGAAGACACATTTAGTGGGACAGAGACAGAAAAAGAGGAAAGCAAAGTGTTGAGGAGATATTGATAATGTGACACAATGATACATGGATATCATTGTGGAAAAATGACTATGGCCCATGGATATTGAGGCAGGGAGAAATGATCAGCAGAACATGGAGATGCAGGTATGTGCATCTGGGGCCATGTCACGTGAAGTGTCCCATGGGTTCAAGGTGTTGGGCGTGTGTGCCTGCTTTCTGCCTGCTTTCTGTGTCCCAGGGCCTTTGTCTTGCAGATTACCCCCGCACACATATTGTCGTGAAGCTATTCCACAGGGATTTTCACAATGCTAGTGTGGGTTCATGCTAATGACAGAAACAATGTGCATCTCTGTGTATGCTGTTTTATGAACTTGGGCACAGAACTACATCGAAAGAGACCATCAGGAGGCACACTGACTGTGCACCACAAAGATGTGGCAAATAGGACACCCACTTAGGCTGAACTTGGAAAATGGTAAATAGGCATTTCATGGACCCCCTGACATCCCTTAGCTTGTTGGTACAGTCACTTACTTCAGCTGACTGCAAGAGGATTGCTGCCTTATTTTGAGAAGTTTGCTGAGTGCTGGCTGACCACCTGCTGCAAACAGCCACCCCGCCCTTCACTAATGTGGAACCCCCGGGGCTAGTTCACAGCTGCCCTGGGGGCAGCACATTATCTGTGATAAAAAACATCTGCATTCTATACACTACTGCTGCTACACAAATAAAGTCACAGCTTCCTTCGTGTTCTTTCTGCACAAAATATGTTCACAGTTGTACCAATGACAGGACTGGTATGAATATTCTTTCTGAAAATATTATGTTCAAAGCTTCGTCAAGGACAGGATTGGTGGTAGATGAGACATGTTCTTTATCATTCGTAGAAAAAGAAAACGCGAGACATGTTTGGGCAGAAAATCAGATGCACTTCAAGACATCAAGCCATAGGCGTGTACATTGAATATTTAGGTGTTACACGGAGGCATGTCTGTGGTTCCATAATGCCAACTTCTCCGGATGGTCAGATGCTCTCTGTGAAATACCCGCTTTGTGCTGTTAATTCGAATTGTCACCTCTTGTAACCCCTTGACATGTCATATACAAGTATGAAAAGCTTTCAATGCTGTCAGATATGTTTTGCAGGTTGAAATGTGTTACTTCTTGCGACCCATCACCACAAAGTCAAAGCTAATTGACATTTCTCATCTCTGACTAGGAATGGTCACCATAAAATCTTTCCTGAGATCACTTCCAGAAGTACAAGCATAGCATTCTTAGCTACTCAACACCCATCACTGCTTCACCACCTAGATAATTTCCATTCTGACACAAAACACTGTCTCCCACCCCGCTCTGTTAGCACAGCACCCAAAAAGGCCTTGAATTTGCCAGCAACTATCGAGGAAAATTAACCCCAATCTGACCTGCACACAGAAATACAAAACGATATCCTACACAAATTGATGCTCACAATGTGAACAATGTGAGCAAAGCACTAGTAACCCCTTTCCAAACTTCAGAGCTAACAACCTTTTACATACAGTGCCTCATGAATGCTCCAGCATTTGTGGGCATATTTATACTCCGTTTGCACCGAATTAGCACCATTATTTTTTACTCTAATTCCGTGCAAAACTAACTCCATATTTATATTTGGTGCTAGACCCGTCTAGCACCAAAGTTATGGAGTTAAAGTCATTTTTTGGAAGTGCAAATTTACCTTGCCTTAACAAGATGCAAGGTAGGCGTTCCGTGAAAAAAATAACCCTACAGCTTTAACACCATATTTATACTCCTGTGCAAAAATGGTGCATGGGGGGAGGAGGGTTCAAAACATGGTGCAAAGCTTGTTTTGCCCCATTTTTTAACACCTGGGTCAGGGCAGGCGGTAGGGGACCTGTGGGCCTATTTCCATGGTGGAACACCATGCAATAGGCCTACAGGTGCCCTCCCCAGGCACCAGGGACACCCCCACCCACACCAGAAGGACAGTGGAGGATGGGATCTCCATCCCAGGTAAATACAGGTAAGTATTTTATTTTATTTTTTAAAGTGCCATTGGGGGCCCTGAAATGGGGCCCCCTACATGACACTGGGTGCATTGGCCATGCCCAGGGGACCCTGGTCCCTTGTGCTGGCCATTGGGGTGGTGGGCATGACTCCTGTCTTTTCAAAGACAGGGGTCATGTGGTATGGATGGTTTTGGTCAGAAAATGACTCTAGGCAGGTTAGAGTCATTTATTTTACTCTAACCTGCCTAACGTCATTTTTTGGTGCAAAAACCCTTTCTTCCATACTGCCAGCCCAACCCGACTAAAGTCATTTTTTTTGCTGCTAGCCTACCCTTTGCACCGGCTTGCACCATTCCATAAATATGGTGCTCGGCTGATGCACAGAAATGGTGCAAGCCGGTGCTAAACTTTTTGGTGCAAAACTGAGTTGTTGCAGTTTTGCACCAAAAAGTATAAATCAGGGCCTTGGTCCTATATTCCCCAATCTCTTCTCCACCAGACTTACTGATACTGAAGGCTTTGGTAACTTGAGGAGGTAGATATTACTAAGAATCATGAGGTGTATCCTCAGAAAATAAGGAATTAGCTGGAGTATCTGGAATTGCCCTAGTAACACAAACTATCCAAGTGAAGCATTGCAGATCTGCAGATTTACCATGCATCTCCTGATACCAGCCCCGTAACAATTACAGGTTACCATGTTGTGAGGGCTGTAAAATAGATTCCATGATTCCATTTCTACATTGGTGGAATATGTGAATAAACCGGTTGTTTTGATTCATAACGAATAATCCACAATGTTTTGACTCAGATGGAGAATGGCCAGGCAAGATGGCCACCTAGATGTTTTTTTCCCAAGGGCTCTGCTGTGGCCCTCATTCATTTACAGCAAAACAGGGAAAATATTTGATTTAGTGCTGTAATGGGCTGCAACATAACCTCCTGAGAGCTATTCAAGCATGAGTGGTGAGATTTTTGCATGACAACGGTTGGCCAGCTGGATCTATTGGTGAAGGTAGGCTGCACACAGCACCTGTGAACCAACAAGATGGCAACATGAGTGAAAAAGTCAACCACAACAGGCCCTCAGTAAACATTGGCGCTGGACAAGCATCACCAGAAAAGACATGTGATAGGTAGGTAGGGTGAGCCAGATGATGAATTGGTTGCAGAGGTGGGCCTGGAGGGATTAAAGAGAGCAGTGCAGTGAGACAGAGGCAGGGGGGGGGGGGTGAGCTCCTGCTGAAGCCCAATGGGCTTCAAGGAGTCTGCTGCTTAAGTGAGAACCTGACAACGTGGACTAGAGGGAGCAAAGAGGCATTTCACAATTGAAAACTATCACTGCATGATCGTCGGGACTTACCCTTGGATAGGTAGGTCATGGACTTCCCACCCCCATTAATGCAGTCTGTAAAGAGGATGGTCCACTTGCCATGGGTCTGTCGCAGACTGGGTAGCCAAACGTTGCTGCCACTAGTAAGAACTCACTCTGGGGCATCAAATGTAAATATGGAGTGAAATGAAACCACATGTTCTGTAAGTATGGATTATGCCTGTGCTTATGGAAGGGGCGGACACCAGGGGTATAAGTATGGACCCCCTCCTGCCTTGAGACTCCCAGCAGTGTCAATTAGGCTGTTTAAAGAGACTTGGCACATTCAAATGATTCTCAGCAGTGCCTAAGCAGGTGTTTTAATAAAATATTAATTAATAATCATGTATTCTGAGTAATGGGTTTGCGTAGAAAATGTTATAAGGTAGAGGAAAATAATGCACGCATTTGAAAATGTGTCCACGTGAGTGGCCGCCAATGTTCACGAAGTGTACTTAAGAAATGCTTATTAATATTGAAATATGGAGATTTCTTTGATTAATGTCGTAATGCATCATATTGAGGGTTATGTACTATGTATTAGCTTTATTAATTGTAGGCTTTAACTTAAGCGGAGGTACTGGCCTAGTTGCACGGCCTCATGTCAAGCTGTATTTCTAAACTGATTAATAAAATGTTTGCTTAGAGAATTAAATTATGATTTTCCACTGTGCTGTCCAAATGTGCTCGTAGCCTAAAGTCTTTTTCATGAGAACCGCTTGTAGAAGATGCTGTTCTTGCTAAACGTAACATTATAAGTGTAAAATGTGTAAGACTGACTTTCTCAGGAGGAGAACAATGAAGACACTGACTGGAGTATAAACTGCAAAAATATTGTTACCTGACGAGCCGGATGATGAGGATATTACAAGAGGAGCCAACCAGCGACATGTGAACCGAGTACTAGTAGAAATGATAGATTTGATATTTTAGTTTTATTGGACAAAGTAAGAACATGTGATTCTTTGACCAATAGGGACTTGGAAAGTAGTTTTAGGAAATCTAACTTTGCCGGACTACACTGATGGAAGAGAGCACATTTGCCCATTTTCTTTCTTGCCGAAAGGCCATTACTTTCTTGAGCCTCTTGACAAGAGACATGCTTAACTTTACTGCTTAATGACTTTGCCTTTTCTGAGCTTTGATGCTGAATCCTGATGTCTTGCTGACCGAACTGATGTCCTGGTGACGAAGAAAATATTCTAACTTTTACTAAAAGGTGTGGTTATTCATGACTGAAAAGTCATGGTGTGTGATAATTACTGACTCCAATTGATTGCTAGTGCTATTGATTATCATTGATTATTATTGCTAGCATTGTTCTGCAGAGAGCCTTGCCCAGATGGCTTTGAACAATTCTTAAAACAGATTGTTTTAAATGTAATTTTCCTTTAATTGTTTTTTAACGTGGGTGACGTGAAAGGGTCTGTCACAGACATTTTGCAGAGTAATGTTTTGATTATGGTTTAGCCAAATTCAACAAAGAAAGTTTCTTTTAGAACAAAACAGGACCTCACATATGAGAAATGAGAGAGTGTCACAGATATTAATAGCAGTAAAATTTGTGAGCTGTCTCTGTGTTACAATACTTAAAACACACATCCCTATACCTGAATATTAGATGTAAACAGATTCAAATTTAGTGTGTGCCTCTGCGCTGTCAGTGACCTCACCAAAGAGGCGATGAAAGAGTTGAAATTGGATCACAAATTTAAAGCTGTTCTAAAGAGGGGCCCCCGAAATACGTTTGGTCCAGGGCCCCCAAAATCCTTAAAATGTCCCTGCCTTGTGAAAACTGACCTATGCACCAAGATTGATGCTCTTTGCTCTGATGTGCATTTGATATGAACCATGTTCCTCGAGGTTGAGCCTAAAGCTGAAAAACTGGACAATTTGACGTCCACTATGCAATGAGATGTTGCCTCTCTAAAAACTCAATTGGGAGCAGCTAACTTGGACCCGACAACAGAGGCAGGTGTGGAGGCATTCTCATCCTAGGGATTTTAGGAGCTCTGGACAAGAAATGTTTCGGGGGTCCGTGTTTGGAACAACTTTGTGTGTTATCTTTTATTTTATTGTGATTCTTAATTATTTTTTGCTAATTCAAGCCTTATGTTGTCGAAAAAAATTGATTGTAGGCAAAAGTTAAGTTAGTAAAAAATACACAGAAGAGAGCTACAGAGAAAGTTCACTTTCCATGAGGCCCCTAGGAAGGTGGAGGCCTAGGGCAATCACCCACTTTGCCCATGCCTTAAGACATCTCTGAAGGGGCCTAAGAAAGGAAGTAGAAAGTGCAACTGGAATCATTCTGGAGGAAGGCCACTCGAATATCCCTGTTTACAGGTAGCAGAGAGGGCCCCAGACAGACAGGAGAAATTAAATGCCCAGCAACATGCTTGCTAAAATGCACTGTTACAAACTGGAGGAGGCAATTTGTTGGGGCCCAGAAGCGAAGCCTCTGGTACCTTCCAATGTCATGTGCTCCTTGTGTCGAAATATCGACCCATCCACTATGACATGGTGCCAACCTTTTAGGCTGGTCACAAGGAGTGTTTGAAAGGAAAACACCAGATATCAAATATAATCAATTCTTTACTGAACTCAAGTCAATGGTACTAAGCTATATTTGGCGGGATCCTAGAGCGCGACTGAGGGCCTGCTATAGATGTTGGCGGAGGGGGTACTCTGTCACAACGGTGACGGATATCCCTTCTTCCGAAATCTAAATTTCATTGAATATAATGGGATTTAGATTTCAGGGGATCGGATATCCGTTGTGATGGAGTTGCCCTCCGCCAATATCAAAATCAAGCCCGGACTTACAAATTGCTGTGGCTTCCCAGACCTATTTTCCCTCACTTAGTATTTGTGACTCTCTTTGCAAACGCATGCAGGGAGCTACTTTCCCATCACCACAGAACCACATAGATGGCAACTGATTCTTTCCCCTGCTTACATCCAGGCCATTCTGATAGACGGAGAATGGAGGAGTGCCTCACGAAAACAGACATGTTTAGTGAACAGGAAATAGTGGGGCATATTTACAATCCTCTAGCCTATTGCCACTGGAGCTTCACTGTCACCGGAGCATCACTTATTGTGATGCTCTGGTAGCGCTGAGCACTGCGCCATATTTACAAGGCAGTGCTATGCCACTTTTTGTGGCTTAATGCCACCTTGTAAATATCGCCCCTCCGATGCAGTTTTCTGCACCAGAGGGGCGTGCAATGGGTGTTGCTGTATGCGTTTCACCACAGCACCCATTGCTTTTGACGCTGTCCTAGATTTACAAGAATTCGTAAATCTGTGGCAGCACCAAAAACTAATGTCACCCGAAGGGTGGCGTTAGCATGTCGTAACAAGGAGAAATACTTTTATTGCTCTTCGTTTTTGCTTTTTGAAAAGAGCAAAGCACCATGAATGATTGTTTATGTATGGTGTCCCTTCCTGCACATGAATAATCATTCAATAATGACGATTTTCGAAATGCCAAATTGCCATTGTAGAATGTTTATTTGCAGGAAGGGACAACTTTCTGCACATGAACAATCATTCCCTTCAATGTAGACACCCTTGCACTTTTGTGCAAGGATGCCTGTGTTGGCGCTGGCAGCTAAATTTAGCACCAGTGCTAGGGGAAACACAGGGGTGCACCATATTTTTGTAAATACAATGCATCCCTGCAATTCCGAACAAACGCAGCGCGCCAATTTTGCTGCATCGCCACATTGCACCAGCTCCTTGTAAATCTGGCCTATTGTGTTTTGACACTCATAAATGGCAGTTCAACATAGATAAAACTGAAACTTATCATTGTGCAAAGCTACAGTATTGACTCATTCACTTACAGGTTAGGTCAGCAGCTACGTGTGATTTGTCCTCATCAGAGAGATTTCTGAAAGTGGCCGGAGCAAGTACATGGACAATCAGGGTTGTTATGGGGAGAAATTGTGAAATCTTGAGGGGATGTTATGTCGTACTTATGGCATCTACCTACCTATAGCTATGTGTACTTTTCTATGGATGTGAACGTTCTTCAATAAAAACGAAATGGTTTTAAAAAGCAATGCTTGTCTATGAACAGAAAACAGGAATTGTATCTCAAAGCTGTCTTTTTCCAGGAAAATCAGTTTATTCTACTTGGGTGAAAATGGAAGAATGCCTACCTTTAGCTTTTGAGGGAAAGAGCCATTTGGCCAATAAATTCTTGATTCAAATAGATGATTGCTGTGTCTTGAAAACATTCTTCGCAGGAAAAAAACATATTTAAAAAAAAGAGAAAAAGGCTTAGTTCTTCATCTTTCACATTTTGCTCCAGTGGGTTTAAAGGCTATTGAAAGTTGAAAGTGAAATTCCTGATACCTGCTTATATTTAATTCCCCTTGAGCATCTGCCAGAATCTAGTTCAGAGCCCACTGAGAACGCAGGAGTTACTGGGCTCAACCAAGGTGTTGAGGTTTTTTACTCCTGATGTCCTAGGGCCCACTCTACTATGGACCCTACTCAACTGGGTCAAGCACCCCCTTCTGCAATTGACTGTCAGTTGGGTAGTGTAGATTAAGCAGTCAAGGCTCCTCCAGGGGAAGCTCAGATACAGATCAGTGAACATGCCTCATAAATCAACGTGGGGGCAGGGACACAATAAATCAATGTCCTGTCAAATACTTAACTCTACACATGCAAAGATAAATGACATTCAAAAATTAGTTACACAATTCTCTTGAGGTCGGGGATCTAGTAGTGGTTAAGCTACTCGCTGTCCTCCCACCTCTAGTGCAACAGGTTTCCTTTTATTCCCCATTCACTCCTGGCTGCATCCAGGGAATGTAAACTAAAAGGCCATACTAACACTGAATGTAAGTTCCGTTTTATAGTCTAGGGATCAGCAGCACAAATGGTGGTACGTCCCCAGGGCCCCGGGGCCCCATGTCTCAGCTTAACAGCTACAGCGGCCAAGTTCCTTGCAGCTGTATAATGCAGTCCTGTTCTGGATGGGCTGAGTTTAGCTGCTCGGAGTCACACGTGGAAGCACCTGGCAGGCTCCTGCTCTATTCCCTGAGCTGCGCTACCAGCAGAATCCAAATGGGTGAGGTCCCCTGCTCCAGTGGTCATGGAGTACGTCTTTCCTTTCCTCAGTGAAGGGTGAGTTTCCTTGCTTTGACAGCTTCCATGAGGGCAATCGACAAGTTGAATTTGAGTCTACCTTGGTCTAAACAGTTTCCCGGTCCCGGACGATGACCCAGACCTCTGGGCTTTAGCATCTCCAGCGGCACCTCCTGGCATCCTGGGTCACCACTCCAACTTCACACTATGGTCACACTAGCCATATGCAATTAGACATGGCAGCCCTGACTGGCTTACAGGGTTGCCAAGCTTCTTCAGCCCATGGGAAACAGCCTAATCAATGCAGGGAAGGGTTTCTCTCACCACAGCTTTTGAATCCATGCATCTTTGGCCACTCCAGGCATATTGGGTCACCAAGTCAAAGTGGACACACAGGCAATTGCCTCATCAGTGCAGAGATGGGTTTTGCCCACAGCAGACGTGCGCCACTTAGTAGCTGCCCCTCCTGGCATACGGGATCACCCAGTTCAGTAGGCGCACAGGCAACAGTAAGATTGGTGCAGGGAGTGGGTTTCTCCCACCGCGCTCCTGCAAATCAGTTCATGGCGGCCCCCACCTGGTAGATGGGGTTGACAATGAAGTCTATCACATTGGCTACAGCCTGATCTTGAAGGTTGGATTCCTCAAACCTCGCAGAGAGATCCCTCACGCCAAGTCACCCTTGTGGGCTTAGTTCCCTCAAACACTCTCCTCTTCCTCATGGGCACATCGGTCTTGGCAAGCAGACAGGCACTGTTGTTTCAGGTTCCATGCAGGTGACCTTGGCTTCCATGGGAAATGTCCCCTCAACCAGAAGGAGACTAGCATGCTGGCCCCCTGGTCCTGGTCACAGGCAGAAGTCTTGCAGAGCTTCCCCTCCTCAAACAGCCAACTGGCTGCTCTGCAGGTGACACAGCTGGGGGTCTCAAACTCTCCTACTTATAGCTCTTTTTCCAGACACTAAGGCCCTCATTCTGACCTTGGCGGGCGGCGGAGGCCGCCCGCCAAAGTCCCGCCGTCAGGTTACCGTTCCGCGGTCGAAAGACCGCGGCGGTAATTCTGACTTTCCCGCTGGGCTGGCGGGCGGTCGCCTTCAGACCGCCAGCCAGCCCAGCGGGAAAGAGGCTTCCACGATGAAGCCGGCTCGGAATCGAGCCGGCGGAGTGGAAGCTGTGCGACGGGTGCAGTTGCACCCGTCGCGTATTTCACTGTCTGCACAGCAGACAGTGAAATACATGTAGGGGCCCTCTTACGGGGGCCCCTGCAATGCCCATGCCAGTGGCATGGGCACTGCAGGGGCCCCCAGGGGCCCCGCGACCCCCCCTACCGCCATCCGGATCTCGGCGGTCCGACCGCCGGGATCTGGATGGCGGTAGGGGGGGTCGGAATCCCCGCGGCGGTGCAGCAAGCTGCGCCGCCGTGGAGGATTCAATGGGGCCGCGGTACACTGGCGGGACCCCGCCAGTGGTGCCGGTCCGACCGCGGCTTTACCGCCGCGGTCGGAATCCCCATTGGAGCACCGCCGGCCTGTCGGCGGTGCTCCCGCGGTCCTCCGCCCTGGCGGTCAAAGACCGCCAGGGTCAGAATGACCACCTAAATGTGATATAGGGTCTAGACCTTTGAAGTTTTATGTTGGGGTTCTGTTTCATTGAAATTAACATTGCTCCCCATTCTTCTTCCTCCTGAAGGAGATCTGTCACAGCAGGCAGTACTCCGAAACTGATTAAACCACAACAAGATTCATGGGAGTGACCAGAGGTCACACCTGGATTTCAGCCACAGCGAAATGTGTGTCAAAGGCACTCAGCTCTACGCTTTATGATTCCCTCATCAGCCCCATCTCCCTTTACCTGAGATGTGTCCAGGCCTCTTCATTGTGAGCCTGGCTGCCCCTCATTCAGTGCTTGTCTCACCCAGCTTCAGGAATGCAGCAATATAGAATTCTGTCTGGGGCGGATTCCACTACTGCTCATATTTTCACCAGACAGGCCTGGGCTTCCTAAAATTGAACACAAGGTCCTCAATGTAATGTACCAGTGCAGGCACTTCTGCACTCAGTGTACATCAATAGCACACTCCACTGCCTAGTCCTGTTGTCCTGATAATTGGTGTTCTCTAGTGGAATTTTCAGGTGATAGGGGGCAAGATTTTCTCAATGTGGTCAGTAGCAGGCAGTTGCGACTGTTTGCATTGGGTAAGCTGCCACTCGAGTAGAAAATCTAATCGAGTGGCAGAAAAAAAACAACTCAAGCAGCAGAGATCTCTAGACGTAAAAATAGCTCCAGAGGCTAAAAATCTGTGAAATGTACTGATTTCTTCTCAGTCATGTAACTCTTGGGAATTCCACTGAGTGAAACTCTGCGAGTTCCGCCCACTCCTAGCAATCAGTCTGTGCACTCTGTTCAGCACTGCAGTCTCTCGGTACTGCCCCAGAGTGTGTTATTTAAAAGCACACTCTGCCTGGACACACATAGTTGCCATGTGGGCACTGTACCACACTTCACCTTAGGTGAATTCCATGCAAGCATACATGCAATAGAACATTTTCATCACAAACGCACTTCCACATCAATCTGAAGTAGGCCAGGGGTGAGTTAAATACACAACAGTGGAACTATTAAAAAGGTGAGTGAGCCTGTAGGCCTCCCTCCATTGACACAGGATAAAAATGAGCTGTTTGCTACTACTGATCACTACAGTGAATGCTGCCACCACAGTGGTTAACTACTGGTGAAGACAGTAGCCTTCCACCACTATGAGGGTAGTGCTTTGGTGGGGGGGCCTCCTGGTCCAACAAGACTGCAATGGGTGAGACAGGGATATATCAAGTGGCACATAGATGATCCACATTCGCCTATCACAGAAAATCGGTGTTAGACTTTTCATCCTTGGTGTGGTCTCCCTCAACGTTTTGCCTCTGTTTCCCAGGTTGTTGATGTGTGCTGGACTCCGGTTTTGCTGTTTTTGTTACTCTGGGCACTTTACCACTGCTAACCAGTGCTAAAGTGCAAGTGCTCTTATACAAAATGTGTATGTAATTGGTTTATCCCTGATTGGCATATTTTATTTACTAGTAAGTCCCTAGTAAAGTGCACTCGAGGTGCCCAGGGCCTCTAAATCAAATGCAGTGTCTGTGTGTGCAATTTTTTAACTATAAATTCGATACCCACTTGTCAGGCCTAAACCTTCCCTTTTCTTACATATAAGACACCCCTAAGGTAGGCCATAGGTAGCCCAAAGGGCAGGGTGCAGTGCATGGTTAAGGTAGGACATACAGTAATGTGTTTTATATGTCCTGACAGTGAAATTCTGTTAAATTTGTTTTTCACTGTTGCAAGGCCTGTCCCTCTCATAGGTTAACATGGCGGCTACCTTTAAATCTGATTAAAGTTTATATTCCTTTTGGGAGCAGATAGACATGTGGAGTTTGGGGTCCCTGAGCTCACAATTTAAAAATACATATTTTAGTAAAGTTGATTTTAAGATTGTGTGTTTGAAAATGCCACTTTTAGAAAGTGAGCATTTTCTTGCTTGAACCATTTCTGTGACTCTGCATGTTTGTGGATTCCCTGTTTGGGTCATTTTGACAGTTGGGCTGGTTGCACCTCTCACTAGACAGTGACACAAAGGGAGCTGGGGTGTAGTCTGCATTTCATGATGAGCCATCTGTGCTAGGAGGGAGGGGAGGAGTGGTCACTCACACCTGAAAGGGCTGTGCCTGCCCTCACACAAGGCAGTCTCCAACCCCCTGGTGTGTGTCTAGGGCCTGGCCTGGGCAAGGCAGGATTTCACAATCAAGAGAGACTTTCCTTTGAAGTAGGCCTACTTCAAAGGGTAAAATGGGTATAAGAAAGGCACCCAAAACCACAGACTTTAGCACACTTCGGGAAACCAAGAGGTACCTCTGCCTGGAGAAGAGCTGAAGAGCTGAGGAAGAAGGGCTTCCCTGTACTTTGTTGAGCTATCCTGCAGTTGCTGCTTCTGCCTGTGCTAGAGGACAAAGACTGGACTTTGTGTTGCCTTCCTTCTTGTGAAGAACTCTCCAAGGGCTCGATTTAGAGCTTGCCTCCTGTTGTTTGAAGTCTCAGGGACAGCAAAGACTTCTCTCTGCCAGAACCTGGAGGCTCTACAGAGACTCCTACTCTGCCAAGTGGTGCCGATCCAGTTCCTTTGACCCTGAAAGGAGAAGCTGGCAGCCCAAGAGTGAGAAATCCACACGCCGACCGTCGTGCGGGGAAAAGATCGACGCAACTCCAATCTGCGGCTGACAAATCGACACGCCGCCGGCTTCACGGCTCCAAATCTACGCTCACCTGCAACGCGACCGGAAGATCGATGCCTGGAGCTGGGGAAACGATGTGCAGCATCGCTGAAGGAGGCTGGTGAGATCGCAACCCGCGCTGCAGGGATTTCGGACCATCGTGCGGCTGAATTTCTGACGCAAACACCGCTGGGCGTGTAAAAACAACGCAAGGCCTGCCCGGACCCAAGAATGCTGACCGGATCAACGCATCGCTCTCCTGCAGAGAGAAGAAACGATGCCGACCCGACTAAAGAAGAAACAACGCAAGGTCTCGCTCATGAGTGAAATCGACGCATCCAAAGCCCTTTTGGACACACTCGCCGGTGTGGGGTTATTTGTGACGCACCCAAAGTACATTTTCACATGTTTAAAATTACATGAAGACTCTTTTACATTTTTAGTGATAACTTGACTTGTGTTTTGTGGATTTCTGTCGTTTTGGTCTTGTTTTGTTTAGATGAATATTTTCTATTTTTCTAAACTTGTGTTGTGTCATTTTGTAGTGTTGTCATTAAGTTACTGTGTGTGTTGGTACAAATACTTTACACCTTGCACTCTGATGTTAAGCCTACTGCTCGTGCTAAGCTGCCAAGGGGGTAAGCAGGGCTTAGCTGAGGGTGATTCTCTTTTACCCTGACGAGACTGAGTGTCCTTGCTTGGACAGGGGGTGGTAACTTGACTGCCAATCAAAGACCCCATTTCTAACAATCAGCATTAGTGATCTAGACAATAATACATTTGGGCACTCAGGGCTGGGATACCCATCTCTCACTATGCTGAGGACTTTTCTGCCTCAACAGCATGACATAAAAAAAGAAATAAAGTTTTTTTTATGTAACAGATGTCTAATGAAGGTCCAGGAGGCCCAGATCCATACCACTTATTCAGGATAACCACAAGTTATGAATGAATGTTAATTTAAACACTTTGGGGCATAGTCATAAGAAAGTGGTGCAATGGTACCAATGCGTCACTTTTTTTTTAATCCCCCTACCACCGCCAAACAATACCAAGGTTGGGCTGTATTTATAATACGCGCAGCATGGCGGTCGTTAGCACAATAGTGTCAAATTCTTTGATGCTACTATGGCGCTTTGCTGCACTAGCGTAAAAAATGTTGACACTAGTGTAGCAAAGCACAGCGAGGCCCATAGGTTAATATGGGTGCGCCATTTTAACGCCTGCTCCGAGCTGACAGAAAAAATGACGCAGTGAAACGTATTTTTTTTTCGGGCCTCCCTGTGTCAGGACACCCCCTGATAAGGCTGATGCAGGCATACTGTGGTGCAAGGTTGTACAAAGTGGTGCAATGCATGCATTGCGCCACTTTGTAAATATGGCGCAGGAGAAAGGCCTCCTTAGCGTAAACAAATTATGCTAGGGCAGCGCAAGGTTGTGCAAGGGACTTGCAAATATGCCCATGTAATTATGAATTGGCGATGTTAATCCAACACAGAGCCGTTTTAAATGTATCAGATATGAAACTTATTGCACATTATGAGTGTTTGGGGAACAACATGGGGATTGTGATGCTGACTGCACCAAAATCTGCATGTACCAGTAAATATGACCCTCTTCTCTTGGTTAACTTCAGGCAGGCTTGACCTGCCGAACTTTAATGAAGAATACAAGAAGCATCTGCCCTCTTATAATTGTGATCTCTGCATAAACAAGTGTTTGTGCAGAGATTGGAATTTAACGGGCCACTTGTAATCGGGCCCTATCAGTAGAAATGAACCTTTTGTGGATACTGTAAAAATCTGGCATAGATCTGACACTCTTGAAACTACTTCAGACAATTCATGTTTTATAAGTAATATGATAAGTAGATGTGTTAATATGTGAACATATCCAACTTCAATATTAGATCCATAATAAATGACTCAACAGACCACCAATGGAAACATTATACCAGAGATTGTATCCCAACAGATGTGAAGGGTTCCACCGACTAGCAGGACTATTCATCGTCACACGAAGGGCATGGATGGAACAGTACTAAGGATCATAGATACCTTTGAACTGGAACCATATCTCCCTTAAAGCTGGTAGGCTCAAGCACATAATCAACTATCTCTCCTTCTCCTACACTGTATACCATGCAGCATGGTAACAGAATGTTGTAACTAAAATATAGGCTGACATAAATATAATGTTCCAAATATAGCTTAAAAACTACCCCCATTGGAATTTCAAATAGACAACCTCCACCATAAGGATGACACTTTCCCAATGTTTAGAACTTAGGGACATATTTAAGAGCCCCTAGCGCCACCATAGTTTCATTTTTCTGATGCTAAGACATCTCTAAAGTGGCATTGCTGCTGCGCCATTTTTACAAAGTGGTGCAACGCATGCATTGTGCCACTTTGTAACCCTTTGCACCACATTATGCCTGTGCCAGGCATAATGTATGCAAGGGGGAGTGTTCCCACAATAGGAGGCCATAAAAATGGTGCAATGAAATTTAGAAGATTTCGCAGCACCGTTTTTGCCGTCATTTTTAATGCCTGCACAGAGCAGGTGTTACAAATTACACTCCCATATTAACCTATGGGCCTCCTTGCACTTTGCTGCATCCAGCATCAAACATTTTGATGCTAGTGTAACAGAGCACCACAATAGCATCAAAAATGTTTAAGCTATTGTGCTAAAGACCGCCATTATAAATACGGTGCAACCATGGTGTCATTAGGTGCCTGTAGGGGGTGCAGGAAAAGTGGCGCATCATAGCTGATGCAACACTTTTTATTAAATATGGGCCTTATTATTATTTTCATAGGATATTTATGCTAACAATAGTCTGGAATACAATGGTTCTCACCGAAGCGCAGCTTCAAGTCTGTAGGGACAGAATATTATCAGCCTTTGCCAATTATGTGCATAATTAAATATATTTCCACAGAGACCACAATAAAATCCTTCACAATTCCAGATAAGCAAATCATCACCTCATAAAAGTAGGTGCCTTATCACTTACACATTTTCACTCCCCTACAAACTGGGGTGCACCAATACATAAGAGGATAAGAGATCAACTCTGTTCTTCATACACAATACAAACAAACCACCCAGTTGGATAGGCCACATTAGAGAACAAACGGCCTTCTAACCTACAATGTGTTATGTAGTAGCATACTATCCACTGCTGGACTGGCGTTTTGGGCAGTTTTGCTCTACCTGACGGGCCAGCTTATGGGGGTGTGGGTCTTTTTTTGTTCTGTTAGTCAAACCACCAAAACAAATCCAAAAACAAACGATAACCTCTTGCCATTTCATGCTGGTCCATCTAACAGTGCCAGACTTTCCAAAAGACCAGTCCAACACTGATCAATGCCTTTTTACCTTGTTTAGTGTGAAAAACGATATTTATACAAGCCCAAAGCACACAGAATATAGGGGGTTATTCTAACTTTGGAGGAGTGTTAATCCGTCCCAAAAGTGACGGTAAAGTGATGGATATACCACCAGCCGTATTACGAGTTCCATAGGATATAATGGACTCGTAATATGGCTGGTGGTAAATCCGTCACTTTTCCGTCACTTTTGGGACGGATTAACACCTCCTCCAAAGTTAGAATAACCCCCATAGTTCTTAATGAATATATGTTAGTGACTGAAATTATTGAAAGATAATGGCGGGAAATAGCTACATTCTTCATTTTAAATGACCCTAAACAATGCTATATTGTTCTCATTGTGAGTGACTTATAGAATGCCATCTCTACCGAGACCGAAGATTCACAGCAACAACTTTCTAGTAAAGTTGCTTTCCTGAGACCGTTGTTGACTTCTGCTGAAATGTCGGGCTTGAGGTCTCTTATTACAGCAATCACTCATCTGTAGAAAGTAAACCTAGCACTTTGACACATCTGTGATCCGTCAGCCTTTGCTGACTTGCAGACGCCTATCTTTCAGCGCACAATTAAGCACCTCACGATGTCGGCCTGCATGCCCAGGCTTGCAGATGCTAACACCATGTGCTATAAAGACTGAAAACCCTGACGTATCAACCAAAATCAAGACATTCCGTACCTGCACACGTTCACTGACTCCAAATATGACCACTGATGACAATTAGATAGCTTTACTTTAGTTTGTGCCTACATTGGTTCTTGTTCAGCGATCAGGTGTATCTGGACTCCAAGGCAACTTTGTTTCAGAATGTGGAGTAGTTCAGCCTTTTGTTACTAGAACGCCTGCCTCTAAAATACCCTTTATTATTTGTAGGCCTTGGCGAAATTGTAATTGCGTAGGAGTAATCGAAGTAATTTCAGTAATTACGTATTCGTTTTATTATTACTGAAATTACACAATTACGCCACTTTAAATAATTAAGAGTAATTTGGAGGCAGCAATTCTACCACTGGAGCACGGGAGCAACGATCTAAGAGAGAGAGAGAGTGGCTGCTGTCTACTGCTATATGTGCCCTGTAGAATTTAGCGCTATTATTTTAGCACAAATTGCATCCTCTGGACCATTTTTGACACAAGGGCACATTCTGCACAATGAAAATATCGCTAAATACTGTATAACACTTCTCACATTATTAAGCATTATTATGAGTAATTTTGCTGTGATTACTAGTAATTATGCTAGAAAAATTACGCGAATTACCTCCAACCTTAATTGTTTGGTGTTCTAAAGTTTTTTCTTTTACTCGTGCTCCAAAATTATGACTTTGCATTTAATGGTTGCATCTAAAACCATATTTCTATAAGGCAACTAAAGAAGCTGCTTATTGTGGTATTACATGGTTTCTCAGTTATTATTGCATGTACCCAGTGTAGACTGCAAGATCACTTGCTTCCAAGCACTCAAGGACGTGTGATTTCAAGGCTAGTTGCCAGATTACAAATCATTTTTGACTGGCCCATTTAAATGTCCTTATCAGTAAGTGAGGTACTGCTTGATGCAAACCACTTTTATCAATGTATCGTGAAAGCAACTTTGTATCGGTGGTAATATGTGACTAGAATATTTGTGCATATTTGCTGAGTTTCATTTTGTAGTAGTGGTGATGTTTTGTATTTTGTGCTGTTATGTTTTTGTGCTCTTTTGTTGGATTGTGTTGTATTATGCTGTGCAGTCACCTGTTTTGACAGTTTTACCATGTGTCACCCGTTATATAGATGATGTGTTGGCCCTTTGCTTTGTGTTATGCTATTGTGTTCTTTAGTCACTGTAGAGATGACAACATGTGTCCCTACAAATCCTGCCAAAAGCAGCACTTTCCTTTAAAGTTCCAGTGACATGCTGCCCTTTACCATAGTCTAAAACTTGATTTCAAATTTTGCAGATTATGGTGGGGTATTTACCATACATGGTAAATACCATTTCCGTGGGATGAGGTATTTACCAGGCATGGCAAATTATTCAGAGTTTCAGCTTTGAAATCTGGCTTAGCATGCAAAACTAATGCTTATCACTTCAAAATCTGAATTTTTTGCCCTCTTCTGGCCTTTTCCATCAATACATTTCACAGATTTAGGCCCTCATTCTGACCTTGGCGGTCTTTTCGCAAGACCGCCGAGTTACCGCCGCGGTGAAGACCGCCGACCGCGGCGGTGTGCCGCTGTGCGCATTCTGACCGCTGGGAGCGTTCCGCCGGAAAACCGCCAGCAGCCACACTGGCGGTCGGCGGGAAAGTGGAGACTGGTCAACCTCCACCGCCACGCCAGCAGAACACCGCCCCCAGAATTACGACCCACATTTCTGTGTGGCGGTCTTCTGTTGGCGGTCTTCTGTTGGCGGTCACGTCCCTATGGCTCCCGTCGCCTCCCGGAGGACCAACGCACAAGGTAAGTTGATCGTCCGTGAGGGGAGGGGGTGGGGGGGTGTTGTGTGATGTGTGCGTGCATGGGGGTGTGCGTGTGAGTGTGTAGAGGGGTGCTGTTGTGTCTATGGGTAATGTGTGCTGTTCGGCAGGTGCGCATGTCGGCATGTATGTGTGCGGGTATGTGTCCCCGTTGTGTATGTGTGTGTAGGGGGTGTGTATATGTGCATGTTGGGGGTGTGTGCATGTCGGGGTACATGTATGTACATGTCGGGGTGGGGGTGGGGAGGGGGTTCGTACCACCTCTGGGGGGTGGCAGGGGGGTGGAGGGTGTGGGGGGAGGACTCGGGTGGGTAGTGGGGGGTGGGGGAGACCCCTATCAGTGCCAGGGAAGGAATTCCCTGGCCCCGATAGTGCTTACCGCCATGGTTCGCACGGCGGTTCCCGCCCGCAAGAAACCGCGGCGGTAGGCAGGGTCATAATACCCTTGGCGGTCTTGGGACGACCGCGGGGCCGGAGTGCGCAAACTCCAGCCCCGCGGTCATGACCGCCGCGGCGGTCGGAGTGGAGAAGTAGCGGTCGGTCGCGGCGGGGACCGCCGCGGTCAGAATGCCATTTTTAATACCGCCGGTCTGTTCGCGGTCCGACCGCCGTCTCTCCGCCGACCGCCAGGGTCAGAATGAGGGCCTTAGTCTGCCATTATCTATCAGAAGAAAATAACTTCTCCAAATCTTCAACTATATAGGACACGTCAGCCCAAAACAGTCCAGAAGCCATGCCTTAAATCAGCACATTCTGTGGTCACTTGGAGCCAGATGTACGAAGCATTTTCCACGTCGCAAATGGCGAATTGGGCCATTTGCGACGTGGAAAATGCTATTTGGGATGTACAGACCCATTTTTGTGATTGGGTAATCTATTTACCGAATCACAAAAAGGGTTTGCGAGTCGCAAGTAGGAAGGGGGTTCCCTTCCTAATTGCGAGTCACAGTCTCATGTATGATTGTTTTGTGACTGCGAATGCGATTGCAAAACAATCGCAGTTAGCACCAGTTTCAAACTGGGACGGGGTCCGCTTTGTGAATGGCAGTGAAAATATTATACATCTGTATGTCCCGAAAATAAATCCAGCGTGTCCTCATGGCATTGACAGATACAATTGCTGATATGTACGTCCATGGGTAAGTTGTCTCCCTTCTTTGTTACCCAGTGACAGACAACTGGTTTGCTGCAACTTGCACGATCTGGGCAAATCCTTTAAAGGAGCCAAAGTCATTAACTCATTTGAACATTTCTTTCACACAGATGTGATTGTCATATGGGAAGGTACTGTCGGAAGAAGACTTTCCGGTTGCCTTGTGACTGTAAACGTTTGGGAGAAAGAAGATAGCTGGTGGAGTTGGGAGAGAATGACTGTAAAGAATTTAGGAATGTGTCAAATTTCCGTAAATTGCTTTCACGTAATTATATAAAATGTTGGCAAAATTATGTGGAATTAATTGTAAGTATGCAAAATGCAGATCCGTCATTTTTCATTATATTCTAGCATGAAAGCAGCCTGTGCGTCAATATTTGATGCAAATACTAATTTCCTGCTGAAAAAGTCCAAACAAAATCACGGAGAATTCCAATCACTCTTGTTCTGTTTTTCCTATGCAATTGCGGTATTTTTTTACTGTGATTTCACAGTAAATTGTTAGCATGCATGGAACCAAATTACACAAAGTTGCATAGTGGCGTAATTTTGAGAAATTTCCATAACAAGTGTAACATGAAATTCATGAAATTACACAAATTGTGCCAGCATAATTTCAATTTGGCCCAGGTCGAGTAAAGATGAGTTGTCTGAACAGGCACTCACCAAAGAGGAACACCTTCTCACATACAGGCACACATACAGACCAAAAATGACTACTACATTTGGTGATGCACAGGCAAATATGTCCACTTACAACATAAATACATGTATCTATCCACACAAGAAACATATATACAGACCCCCATGTGTGCAGACAAACAGCGAAGCAGGCTTACAGGCACCTACAATTAAAGCAGAGGCAGACAGATACAAATGCATAGCTTCCAAGCGGTCCCTGGTATCACGCGAGACTATGGCAAACTCTGGTTTTGTGGCCAAAAGAATTTTGCATGCCGGGGTTTTAAAGACCATGCTTATAAAGATAAAGTAAACCTACGTCCCAGAATGCAATATTATGTTTGAGAAAATAGCAATAATTGGCAGAAGGTGTAACACAGGACACAGGTCGCATTGCAACTTCGCCCATGCACAAATGAACACATGTATTGATGGATGGAAAATACATATTCATTTGGTGTCTATGATGTTAATAATTTGGCCTGTTGAATTCAATGGGTTTAATGTTTTCAATGTTGACATTTCGCTACAGTTTGTTTTAAAACACACTTTGCAAAATGCAGGTACGCTTTACAGGTCTCTCCATTCTCAAAATAGATTCAACAATAGTTACATTTTCTGTACAATAGACTATTTGTGGATTTGATGTTGCCTGCATAGTTTCATCTATTTTCCTAGAAATATATGTTTTTGGAAGTTTGTAGCAAATCATATATAAAAAAATGCATTCTACATGTATTATTTTCCACCCCTTCACTCTGCTTGGGCCATAACACACTTTGATTCATCTTTGTTAAAAATTCAATGTCGGTAAGAAAGAGAATGCAAGAATTGTTTGTGATAGAACAGTTGAAATTCACTTATAGCTACCTAGTACACTGATGCTGGTATTGAAGTGCAAACACTCTGTGACAATAAGTTCCTGAATCACTTGTATGAGAAACCACATCTTTCTAAGAGTGCGCCCAAGAACAACTCTAAAGGTCATGTTATTGAAGTGCATAAGTATTAGACTTGTCTTCATTGATTTGGCTTTCCCCCAACGTTTTGCCTTCTAGCCTCTTATTTTTACTGACTTCGTTTTTGCTGGCTTTAGGAATCTGCACACTTCACCACTGCTAACCAGTGGTAAAGTGCCCATGCTCTCTCCTTTAAATACGGTAACTTTGGCCAACACCCATCTGGCATATGTAATTTACCTGAAAGTCCCTAGTAAAGTGCCATTAAATGCAATTGGAGGACCTACAGCACTCATTCTGCCACCACATCATGAGTCATTTAAATATGCCCCATGCCTACCACTGCAGCCTGTGTGCAGTTTTACACTGCCATTTTGACCTGAAAAGATTAACCTGTTGCCAGGCCCAAATCTCACTTTTTAATTATATGTCACCCCTAGGGTTTAATTTGAAAGGTGTCTGCCACTACATTACACCAAAATACCCTGGGACATATGTATGAAGCTCCTGAATTGTGAATCCTAAATAGCGATTTGGTATATGCAAAATGAAATGTAACAAGGTAATCACAAAATATTTTGCGATTACCAAAAACGGCGATTGCAAATAGCAATTCCCAAATAGCAATTCAGTAAAAAAGCGAATCGGTATTTGGTAATCGCAAATTGTACATTTTGATTTCTGGAGCGGCATGATGACATCACAACCAGGAAGTGAGTCAGTGCATGCTGTTTCTAGAAGCCTCAACCACAGGAGCAAGCAGACATACCTAGCACAGCATTAGGGAGGCATTCAGGAGAGTCAGGCAGGACCATTAAACACAATGGCCACTGAAGGGAATGGCAAGGACATAGGAGGAAGAAAGAGCAGGAATTGGAGGTGCTCACAGAACAGGTGGTCCCGAACCATGACAAATTATTTGGTGAAAACTCACTCCATGTCCTGGAAAGTGAACAGAGGAAAATGTGGAGTGACATCTAGGCTAAAATCAGTGCAGTGGGTGTTGGGCAGCATACGACTGAGGAGATTCGCAAGCGCTGGTATGACTTACGGTCACGTGACAAGGAGAGGGTAGCAAGCAGGCTGAAGGAGGCAAGGAGCACTGGCGGAGGACAATCCACCCAGACACCGTCCACCTCCTTGGAGGACATGGTGGAGTCAACACTGCAGCCTTAAGCAGTCTGTGGTGTCATTGACATGGACACCTCAGGCACCCGGGCACCAGCAAAGGTAAGGGCACCAGCAAAGGTAAGGGCAGTAATGATTTGAATCACCATATGTGCATGTACAATTGTCCCTTAGATTACTGCAACTTTACCATGCACTGTGAAAAACAGTCCATGCCACATTTTCCATGCCACACAACAATGCCTTATGAGAGTGGAAGTCCATACCCCAACAGTACACCCACATAAAAATTTTCACTACGGTGCAAAACCAGACAGAGAGACAATCCAAAAGACAATTAGAGACACTATACCAGGGAAATCTTTTCCTAAAAATAGTGACTGTGAACTGCCCATTGTTGTTGCAGGTGTTCCTGCACCTGATGAAACTGAAACAGAAAGAGAGGGGAATAAGGAAAGCCAGCCACGGACAGAGACCAACATCATCGAGTCCATTACACCAGCACCACCCAGACGCAGGGCAACAGTGGAACCACCCCCTGAATTTACTGAGGACTCTGATGACTTGCAAGAAGACATACACACTCAACCTTCTGATGGTAGACACACCCACAGACATCAGTCCCTTTTATAGCACCAGTATACTCCACTCAGGAGGCGTAGAACAGATGTCAGACAGAACACCGAGTAAGGTGAGTGCCCATCTCTGTTTGGTGATCTGGAGGCATCCATGTTAAAGGTGCAGTGCCTACAATGGAAGCAGATGAAATCAATGTGGAGGCAGTTAGTGTCAATCACAACATGTGTCAGCTGCAGGAAGGACAGAAAGTGACAGCAGAAAATTTAAGAGAGATGACAAATGCAATTAAGGAATTCTGCACTGTAATGCTACAGGACCATGTTACCCACCCTAGGCACCATCACCAATTAATGGGTAGGTTGGATGGGCTCAGCAGATCTGTAAATCCCCTCACTAATGCAACTGCTTTCCTGTCACAATGTGCTGTGAGCCTGCAAGTGGAAATGGCACATTGCAGAGGGGATGTTACACGGGTATTGGTACAGGTTACCAATGAACTGGAGACCATGCAGACAGCCCAGAGTACTGCTAACAGCGAGCTGGGTAGTGGGGATAGTGAGGCGCTCTCCAGACTCAGTAGGGTCACAGCCCCTGTGATGGATCCTAGGCATTGCAGTTCCAGACACAGTATTGTCTCAGAACCCGTAACAAGAGGTGACTCTGAGCCCACTGAGCATTCTAGTGGAGTGCGTGGACGCAAAAAATAATGTGGACATATTCTGGGCCTTGCATATTTTGTGACATTGCATTGATAATATCATGTTAATAGTATAAAATTCAATTTGCATACAGATAGTGCATTTTGGACTACCTATGTCCAATGCCCACATATTTGACCTGAAGTTAAGGCAATAAATGTGATACCTGTAGCAAAAAAAGAAACAAGACGTGGTGTTGTCATTACTTGCATTAGAAATAGTTGAGCGGAATCTTGGCACGTCCTTGCCTTCCGTCTGCTGCTCTAGATTGGTCTGCTAGGTGAGGGGTTGGTAATGTGTTGTCATCCTCATCTGAGTCTGTATCTGTATCTGTGGGTTCCAGTGGTATGCCCCTTGTTGTTGCGAGGTTGTGCAACATAGCACATGTGGCCACAATCTTACAGGAGGTTTCCGGACTGTATTGTAGTGCGCCCCCACTTTTGTGCAGGCACTGGAAGTGACTTTTCAGCAGGCCAAAGGTCCTCTCAATAACACTTTGAGTTCTCTTATGTGCCGCAATGTTATGCAGTTCACTTGGTGTGGCTGGATTTAGGTATGGTGTTAGGAGGAAGGACCGCACTGCATATGCACTGTCTCCTACAATGACAGGAGTGAAATTGAGTAATTGTTATCTGTGACCTCACCTGTATGATATGCTACATTGTTCTCTGTTACATTACCAAGTAGGTATCCTTCTACAAACTCTCCAGCAAGAAGTTGTGTGTACTTTCCACTATTTTTGAAGATGTATGAATCATGTGTGCTACCTGGAATCTGGCCACTAAATCAGTAATGAAGTTGGAGGCATTGCAGATGACCTGTATGTTTATGGAATTGCTAATTTTTCTATTCAGGTATATGGGTATATGTACACAGTTTCAGATGGTAGACAGATTGCCACATGTGTCCTATCTATCCAGCCGATGACATATAGGAACTGAGCTACTTTATAGAACTTTAATTTTGTGAGCTGCAAGTCTCGTGGGGTGTTGGGGAATTTGATGTGTTGATTAAGTTTAGATAAACATTGCATTGAGGAATGCATGGAAGAAGTGTGAGAGCACACTTTGAGACACGCCTCCAGATGCTACTATGACCCCCTGATAGCTTCCTGATTGTAAGAGGTGCAGGGAGCACAATACCTGCACATGAGTGGGTATGGCATTGGTTCCGTGTGTGTGCATCGCTGCAGTTCTGGTTGTAATTCTGCTATTACGTCTAGTATCATGGCAGAGTTCACCCTATGCTTATCAAATATCTCCTCCTCTGTCTGGCCAAAGTGAGCAATGCACATTCTGAAAATGCGCTCCTGTGTACTCCTCCCTCTTCTCAAATTTTCCAGGATCCTCATCCTCTTCGCTGTGACGTAGAGTGCAGCCATTGTTGAAAGGGCTGATCCACTCTGGGCCTCTTTTTGTAGGTTGCACCTGCTCACCACCCGATTTGAGTTGGTGGTAAATTGCACAAGCAAAATCCCTGTTTTGCAACCATTTGCAATTTGCGATTGGATCATACATTTTAATTGTGACTCTTTATTTGCGAATCGCAATTTGCGATTCGCAAAAATAAGTTGCAATTTTAGGGAATCGCTCTTTTGTGAATGCCTTTAATAAATCGTAGTAGGCTGTTTTGCATTCTCAAATGGTGAAATTTTGTGATATACACCGTTTGCAAATGCAAAATAGTTCGATACATCTGGCCCCCTGTTTCTTTTAGTAACTTTTGACTTGTTTGAGGTAGAAACAGTTTTTTTTAAATCTGCAAATTATTCAGCAGATGGGAAATACGTTGCAGTAAATCCATAATTAACCTGAAAACGTCATAGCTACATGATTGCATAATCCCACTGGGTCCCACTATTACCATGAACATTCAGGAATTCGAATCCTTTTATTTCTTTTAAGACACTAAAACAATAATAAGCAGTATATGAAGTTGGACACTGTCAGAGAGTCGCAGACGTGAAACTTCATTTGGGGTCAGATGTCAATTGCACAAAATTACCGTAATGTTATTAATGCTTTTGGGGGTGTTGTAATAATCCTTCATTCAAACATTACTACAAGGGCAGTGCTAAAATGTGGTATGAAACATGCTAGGTTTTTCATAGATTTGATCAAGAGAAACCTACTGCTCAATGGATTATTCTTCAACGATTTTTACAGACATTCATAACTTGGTGAAGAGGTAAAAAAAGTTAGTCAGCTAAAGCAAAGTTATCCCACTTTGCACACCTGTGACAACATTTAAGTAATTGCCCTTGTACTTACAAGCCTGGTGTGATAGTGTAATGCGATGCTAATGATTTCTTGACAGTGGAATCCTACAATACTGACAAAAAAATATTTCAGATGATAAATAAAAAAATGCTGCTTCTTGACCAAGAAAAACGTATATCAGTACCAGATGTAGGGTGGTCATTACGAGTTCCACGGTGTCATAACCGCCATGTTAACAGTGGCGGCCGTACCGCCAACAGGCTGGTGAAGAAGCCTGACAAATTATGACCATGGCGGTATTCACAACAGAATAAAGCCAATCCACTGCCAACACCACCACGGTCATACCACCACGGATGGCGGTAACCACCTGCAGGCTGGCAGAGACCATGTTCCTGTCGGACAGATTCGAGGCTGCAAACTCCTATTTTTCTGCCATGGTCGCAAAACCACAGAAAGCCTGATGGAAACCAACTCTACAAAAAGAGACACTCGCCTTCAGGAACACACACCTGTCTGGAGCCGCCATGGAACCTGTACTCCACGTCTTCCTGCTGCTCCTGCTTACCCAGCGAGTCCGGAACCAGTGACAACGATGACGACAGCAACTGTGAGTACACACACTTACCTGTCACTGTTGCACACTGCCAATGTATCTCCGCACACACAACATCCACACCCGGGTGGCGATGGCAACACATACGTAGCCTCACACTGCCACGCACACTCACACATACATAGTACACACACGTCAAAAACACACACCAACCCTAATAAACACACCACAGTCACAGTCAAACACATCAACACACAACACTACCAAATGACACAACTACACCAGAATTGTAACACCTCAAAAGCACCATTAAGCATCCACAATACACACCTCCACTTGACAAATCATACATGCAACATAACAACACCAAAGAACAAACACACACAATCATACATCCATACAACGAGGCATATGTCATACCCCACAAACACACTTCACAACGGATCTGACATACCAATCACCACACTCACTCATGCACACAGTACAACCAAACAAGGGCCCATAACACTTTAAATAACAAAACATGTCAACACAATCACAACACACAATACCAACACAAATCCATGCCCTCAACTCACATATGTCCTTCACACAATACACAGCCATCACTGCCGGACAAATGCAATGCACACACCCACACATGCTGCCCAGATACAACTAGAAGCACAACACCACACAAACATAACTAACGCACACACAAATAAAAGCAGCCAAGACCAAAACAGCCTTAAGAAAAGAAAGGCAGGACAAAGATGTAACCTTCGAACCTACAACTGGTTGGCCCAGATATATGGTAATAAATAAATAAATATATATACATAACTATGGACACACATGAAGGCCATAGGCAGGTCCAAACACATATGTGCATCATGCACATATGGCACTTCCAAGTGACCCAACTGGACTCTTGACTGCCATATAACCTCCACAGGCAGGGGCACCAAGGGGGCAGGCAGGCACCTCAGGTATTGGGGGAGTGAAGGGGGGTTGTTCGGGCTTAGGTTTGGGAGTGAGATCTTTGGGCTTGGGCTTGGGAGGAGGGGGCTTAGGTCGTGGTTTCGGGGAGAGCTGGGAACACTTTGGAGGGGTTGACTTCTTGGCAGGGGGAGGGGCATGGCTACTTGCAGGGGGGGCAGGGGAGGATTTGGAGGTGGAAGGGCTGAACTTGTGGAGGGACACACATAGTTTGGGGGCCACACGAGGTGGGAGAGGAGTAGGAAACAGGGACAACTATGCTAGGAAAAATGTCTTCAACACACGGGGAAGGTCATGACAAAAGGGTTTGAGAGTGAAGGGAGAGTGAGTGATGATAAGAGGTGTTTTGGTGGATGTCTTGGGTGCATGTGTGTGTGAGGAATGCTTGTGTGTGCTGGGTGTCTGTTGGGTGGGTGACTGTGAGCATTTATGTGTCTTGGGAGGAGGGGAGCTGGAGGTGCTGGGAGATCCAGTGGTGGATGGGTGACTGTTGGGGTGGTAACTGCAGGCATGATGGATGTGCTGCGTATAGGCGTGTCTGTGGTGTCTGTGGATGTGGTGACAGGGGTGGATGTCTGAGGGTCTTCTATTATGCTGACTGTGGGTAGGATAGGAATTGTGGCTGGATCTGTGAATGTTGGTGTGGTGTCTGCAGGTGTGTCCGGTGCTGCATCTGTGAAGCTGGGGGTGGTGGGCTTGTCAGTGCACAGTAGTGACTGTTGATGTGTCTGCAGGTAAGTGTTGTTTGTGTGCATGCCAGTGGTGGGTCTTGTGTTACTTGTGTTTGTCAGCGGTACCTTTGGATGTTGAGGTGGATGCATGCCTGTCTGTCTGTGTGCCTTGGCTGGGTCGGGGAAGAGGGGTTTGGAATTGGGCAGAGGAAGGTGGAGGGGGGACGCAAGACAAAGGGCGACTGGGTGCTGTCAGTGTGGAGGCCAGAACCTGAAAGGATCTCTGTAGGCCAGCCAGTGTACCCTGAATGCCCTCCAGGAATGCATTGCTCTGTTGGACTTGAGTTGTCAGTGCCTGGATGGCATTCACAATGGTCGACTGATCCATAGAGGTCGACCTCAGGAGGTCAATAGCCTCCTCACTGAGGACAGCAGGACTGACAGGGACAGGGGCAGAGGTTCTTGCAGTGAAGGAGACACCCACCCTCCTGGGTGAGTGAGCATGAACAACTGGGTGGGGAGCTACGGGGAGGGCGGTGGTAGTAAGGGGGGCAGCAGACAAAGATGGTGCTGCGTTGATCCCAGAAGGGTCTGCCAGGGTGAGGTACTGGGTTTTTCAGAACTGGTACTGATCCGGTAACCCAGCGGTGCCAGGGTACACCCAAAGACCTCGGGTACTTTCCTGATTCAGACTACAGAAACTCAGAGTCTTCTAGGTGAAGTCAAAGATCGAATTTATTGGCTGCAACCAATTGACAAGTGTCCTAGAAGTACAACAGCACGATTTGTATGTTCTCAGGAGACTGTGTGTCAATGCAAAATCAGGTTTCCTTATATACAGTTTTTTAAGCTTCAGGCAAACATTCTTGACATTTTGGTTGGTCATTCACATGTTTTCACTACAAAGGAAAAACCAGTAACATGATGAAACCTCGTATTTCATGTCATCCAGCCCATAATAAATTACCCGGCAAGGCCTAGAATTTCACATCAGATAAGTGTGGACCCCCAATAAAAACGGGCACCTCCCCCTCGTAAAGTAAGAAGAAGAAAAGAGCAGGTGCAGGTGTGAGCAAGTTAGGCAGGGTGTGTGAGCGATAATAAGGGTTTTATGGCCTGGTGTGCCTTGATGCTATCTGATTCGGCCACTGGGAGAGGGACTGACCAAACAGGTTTGGCCTGAGGCAATGGTTCCAGCTTGCCCAGGTCAGAGAAAAGTCAATCAAGGTGTACGTGTCCTTGGAATCAAATCTGACTGTATTATAAGCCTATGTGAGGGCAACTTTTAAAAATGGCTGCTGTGTATAAAATGGGAGCCACGAGTGCAGGACGAAAATGGCGATTTCGAGGTGAAAACGCTGCTGGAATTGAGCGAAAATGCTCATGCTTAGTGTACTAGTCATTATCGGTCTTTTGATACTAAAATCGTACTGCTGTGGCAAAGTAAATTACATGGGTCCAGAATTTTTAGAACCACAAACCCTCCTTTTGCCCTTACATAGGCAATAAACCTATTCTCATGCTAATCTGAGTCCAGGTCTATATTTATAAGGTCATGGAGATGTTGCTGGAGCAAAATTCTAGTACTTGGTAACTCTCTCTGGACAGGTCTCCTCGAACATGAAGTAGCACAAAAAAGGCCACTTATGGCAGGACAAAATAAGGAATACCTCTATCTGCAGTAGGTGGCATAAGATCACACACCCAACAATTAGTGATGTTCACTACTAACTAGTGTTGATGCAGAAGCTGTACAAAAGAATTGCTTACGAATTCTGATCTTCTAACCTGCTCATGTTCAGGAAAAGGGTGAAAAGAGTGCAAAGAAACAATAGTAGGAAAAGACATAGGTTGGGAAGTGGGTTCAGAAGTCAATTGAGTAGAGAAAAACAATCCTACCCATAAATGACAACGTCATGTTTAAAAGACACTAGAAAACACGTTATTAAGAACATATAGACAACGGGAGAAAGTAGTGACCACTATGAAATAATAATTTTTCACAACCCTAACCAAAAAGCAAATCCTAAAATTATCTAGTAACATTTTTAGGGCTCCTCTGCATTTCAGTAATTTTTGTATGTTCAGGTGGAACAGTGGTGACTCTCATCAATGCTCTAAGGTGAAAAGGGGGTACTCTTTCCACGGAAAATGGACTTTATTCTGCTTTTACTAAACAGAATAGTACTTTAAAACAATGCCAGCAAAACAATCAGTCTCCTAACACCTAGTCTATACAATCACACGGAAACCTCTTGTGAAACCAACTATGCCCAGAGTCCGTTCAAAAAGCCTCTCTGGCAGGCTTCTATTGTCCATCAAATTTTCTTTTGTTGTTTTCTTTCGCATGGGCCTCTCAAATCAGGCCTCTTCGTGAGAAAATACTGCTTAGTTGGAGTGCCCTCCTGGCAAACACCCAGAGCTCACTCGAAAGTCTCAATGTCTTAAAGCAATGCACCAGTGTCTCTCCTCTGTGGCAGACACTACAAACAATGTGCTCTTCATTGATCAAGGGCACAAATCATCTCGTGCAGAGGCAAGCACCATTAATTGGGAAATAGCTCAAGCTCAGCAGCACTTTCAGACTCCAACACTCATTATTTAGTGTCTGAGGACGCTCAAGCTGCTCTTTCATGGGCACCACAATATAGTGCCTTTTTCCAAACTTGAAATCTCCGGTGCACTGCCCTTCTTCCGTTGGAGCAAAGAAAAGGGGGTGTGTGGCCAAAACTCAGGCCAAGGGGCTCAAGGGATTGCACACTGTCAGAGGTTACCAGCACATGACAGGTAGAGAAATGAAACCTCAAAACAGCTCTGCCATCAACAACAGGAATCCTTCTCTTTAGCTCTTTTACACTGAAACTTTGGTTTTGTGATGTCCAGCGCCGTCTGATGGAGCAAGTACGATACCATGCGCTGGCGATCGCTGTCCAGCTTTGCTACTTCCTGGGTGCTGAGACTGTAGGGCCAAGACGTCCATCTTTCATCTGTAGCTGTCACTGATGGGAATTAGGCTTAAGTCAATGTCCTGCAGGTTATTATGACTTGATACCCGCAGAATCTAGTGACGTAGGAAATGTGCCACAGTTGTTAGTTTCCTTCAATTTAGTAAAAAAAAACAGTTCATGGTTTTTAACAAGGGGACTGCAAGCAGGTGGTCTGCAATCTTCAAAGGAGTAGCCATACACCATGGGCATAAAATACAAAGACAAAGGCAGAAGGGCAAAACAGGGTCTGTAGCATCTTTAATTCAGTTCTCTCCATTATTCTCTGCCATCTATAGCTACATGAGAATTCTATCTGAATGGATTTCCTCACACAGTGGCATTGTCTAATGGGGTAAACACATATTTGCCTCAATGATTAAGTCTAGGTGTTCCTCCTTACCTTAGAACATCTCAATAGAGAAATCACATGATACCGATTATCAGGGACATGTAGAAACCTTCCTTTAAAAACTGTGCATCAGGTGCACTATGCAATACACAGGCTAATAGTCAAATGTGCAAACAAAAAGACAAGAACTAGAGGGTCCTGATATTTGCATGATTAGGACACATCTGATCCCACCAAAAATTAAAGTAGCAGGAACAGAAGGGAACCGAAAACCAAATTAAAATAGACATTGAAAATTCGTCATGTTCAAAAAGGTAAACATAAGATATCTCCTATTGAGATGGAAAACTTGTCTTACTATAATATTGAGTCAGTTAACCAGTCTATCGCTACCCTGACAGTCAGGCTGGAAAACATTGAAGCAGGCCTAAGGCAAATTCTTGAAAACCAGTCTGGTCATACCAAAGGGAATTATACATAACATGGGGGTCCCTGGTATATCACTGCAGTCTGGAAATGTGAACCTGAACAATACATCAATAATAATAAAAGGGCTGACTGGTGAAAGGAATTCGAAAAAGAGAAATGGGACTAGGACATAGCTAAAATCTCAATAACTAAGCATGATGCGACATTGGTCAGGGGAAGTAACAAAAGAAAAAATCTATAGGAAGAACAAAAAAAAATTATTTGGGTGATAGTCAGGCATGTGACACAACACCGAGAGTACGGGTGATACACAAAGGCCAAAGTTACACAAATTTTAACTCTACCGTTGGCGACTACAACATATACGGTACTCCTAGCTAATGTTTCAGTTCCTTCTTCAGGAAAAAATGAAAACCTGGTTTTCTTTTAAGGAACGAAAGCTATATGCTACTTAGGAAACACAACATCATTAACTAATGTAATATAGAAATTAGGCCACCTTGAGTCACAGATCTATAATTTCATCCTTAGGTCCAATCAAGGATACATAAATGTAGGGCTGCCTGTTCCTTTAAGGGAAGGGGCAGTAACGTGACTAACTGCAGGTGACACACTTTGATCCTGTATATCTCTTTTTATTTTCCTTCAATACCATTATAGCCAAATAGACATTCACTGGTGAAGTGTTGTCTTTTATGTTCACAGCATGAAATATCATTATCTGTGGAATTTAGTAACCAGAACAAGTTCAACCAACTGTTGCGTAGCGATGGGCATCGTCATGACCATCCCCTCACAACACAGGGGAGCTTGTAATAGTATCAAAAGCAGCAACAAACATGCAAAAAACAAATAAAAAATAATAAAAACGCACAAAACGTCAAGCCATCAGATATACTTGCTGTGTATCAAGCACAAAAAGCATAGACAAAACAATAGCATGTGTGAATAAGCGGTGACACACAACACCATGTCATGTACTTTATGCACTGTAAACCTGCAGCCCAAAACCCAATATTTGGGCCTGTTTAATTTGTCAGGTTTAAAATCCTTACCCTCCTTTTGACAGTAGATCACCAGGCAATGGAAATCTGCTGTCAAATATAACTTTACTGTTTCTCTTCTAACATACAGGACCAGCAAGAACAATTCATGATAGGACCAAATACATGAAAATAAATTTCCATTACTTAACTGTTACCCTCTTGTCAGTTACTTCGCAACATCAAGCCACCTTAGTTTTACCTTTCTAAAAGTAAAAATTGTTACACTGACACTCCATATTAATTTGGCACCTACAATTTCCACTGTGAAAAATAAGTCTTAATTAGCAAATCGTTCTCATTAAGGCATGTAGCCTTCAAAATTTGAGAAAAGGGCTGCATCTTATTTTCTGTCTAAGACTTAATGCAACACTTTGTTTTCTGTCAAATAAAAGCAACTAGCAGGCATCATTTTATTTTTTAGAGCGGAGACACAAATGTATCAGTTCTGCAGAGCATTTAACATGATGTTGGGACTTTCGAAGAAACCCCTTTTTTTTATTCTGTAGCTCTCCTAGCTTCTGCCACTCTGAATCTGTCAAAGACAGTAGGCCTTTCTATTTTCCTTCTAACCTGCAATAATTCACTCTATTTAAAAAAAATATTTTTTCCTTTTTAGGCGCTAAAAAAAACTATCTCTATTTCCAGATTATTAAACTACATTTACTGTGAATAATTCACAAACCTTAATAACACACATACCAGTTGTTAGAATAAATGCTTGTTGCAATCCCATGCAATGGTACATATTTCATCAACCTCGAATGAATGAACGTCTCAGTAGGCCCAGCTGAAGTTAGAACCTTCAACCTTGATATTATATTAAAACAAGCCTTTGTACTGGCACATTGACTCATTGAATCATAAGAAGGCACAACCTGCAAATATATATCAAACCTAAATGTATGCATTTACTGAAGCCTGAGACACTTTAAAAAGTACTCTGAATGAAAGAAAATGCAGTTTAAACAGTGCTTTTGCCCAAAATCGACTTTGATATTTTAGGCATTAAAAAATCAATATCCTACAATTTTCTTGCATAATATGCATTACCAGAATGTCTATTACACAATCCATGAGTCAGCCATTGAAAATATTAACTTATACTTTATAGAAATGAGCTTGTTTGCTCCTGCGCCAAGGGAAAATTGCACATACAAATGTCATTTTAGTGGTGCAACATAACTTGAATTAAATTTTAATGTTAGGAGGTCATAGTATAGGTATTAAGCTTTATAAATATTAAAAAACGATTTTGAAAGGCACTTATTATTTTAAAATAATTTTTCCATAATTAATAATTTTCTTTAAAAAAAAATAAAAACCCAATTATTCTTTTTTTTGTGATAATTCCACATATAAAAGCAAGCTGCATCCCTTGCCTATTATTTGGGATACATTAACTCACAAGCCTAAGCGCATAAGCCTAACTTGAAATGCGTCACATTTTTGCGCCACTTTCATTTAAAAGGAAGGTTATGCAAAATTCCACCCATGTTTAACTGGGAAAGTGCTGGCTGAATTGAAAATAGATAATTTCGTTTTTTTTTGGGGGGGGGGCCCTATTTATATCTATTGAATGTGTTTTCTAATTTATTAAGCATTTAACGGCAGTTTTGTATATGTGCACAATTGCTCATTCTATAAATTAAAGAGCAACATATAGCTATGTTAGCACATCACATGGTTCATTTCTGGATTTTTTCTAAGTTTCTACTTAATAATAACTAACCAACATTTTACTTAACAAACTGTAAACATCAAGAAGACCCACAAACACACATTGAGCTCATTTCAGATATAAACAGAAAACACTTAGTACACATAATACAGCGCGCTTTAGCCATTTTTCATAAATAGCGCCGTCGCAATTTACTTACAGAACCGTTTGCAGATCCTAGTTGTAAGTCATATTTACAAGAAAAAAAAGAAAACTTTTCTCAATTATTTCCAAGAATAGCGGACCCATACTTTATTAAACGTGATGGGGCCCACTCCGTGCTTCACATATAGTTCATAGGTTGGAGTTCCAATCGGAGGAACCGGACATGAGTCCTCCAACCGGGAGTCCCTTTTACAACCAAGACAAAACAAATTTCCAAGTCTGCTAAGACCAGGCATCTTCGCTCACTAGTCTAGCTTCAAACTTCAAAGGATTATCGTTTACGATAGTCTCGTGAATACACGAGTCCTTCGGCTTTGGTACTTGCAAGTTCCAAATCAAAGTGATCCCAAAGGGATACCAAACCAAATGTCCAACTAAGGACCAAACCAAGTGTCCAACTAAGGACCAAACCAAGTGTCCAACTAAGGACTGGGAGACGCTCCACTTATACTTAACTGAAAATATCAATGACGTCACCAGAAGACTCGTCTTATCGTTTCGCTCTACCAAAAATCAAGGGTCCAAATCAGGGCGATAGCCAGGGCAGCAGTCCTTCATAGCCGTCGGGAAGCGGGGAACCTCGCAACAAAGACTTTCGGACCACGTCGACATGCAGGGGTCGATGAAGTGGCGGCCTTCCTCCAGAATTTTCACACGAAGCTCCCCACGGACCTCAGGCTTGGACCGGTACCGCTGGTATCGCCCCACGTTGGGCGCCAACTGAGGTACTGGGTTTTTCAGAACCGGTACTGATCCGGTAACCCAGCGGTGCCAGGGTACACCCAAAGACCTCGGGTACTTTCCTGATTCAGACTACAGAAACTCAGAGTCTTCTAGGTGAAGTCAAAGATCGAATTTATTGGCTGCAACCAATTGACAAGTGTCCTAGAAGTACAACAGCACGATTTGTATGTTCTCAGGAGACTGTGTGTCAATGCAAAATCAGGTTTCCTTATATACAGTTTTTTAAGCTTCAGGCAAACATTCTTGACATTTTGGTTGGTCATTCACATGTTTTCACTACAAAGGAAAAACCAGTAACATGATGAAACCTCGTATTTCATGTCATCCAGCCCATAATAAATTACCCGGCAAGGCCTAGAATTTCACATCAGATAAGTGTGGACCCCCAATAAAAACGGGCACCTCCCCCTCGTAAAGTAAGAAGAAGAAAAGATCAGGTGCAGGTGTGAGCAAGTTAGGCAGGGTGTGTGAGCGATAATAAGGGTTTTATGGCCTGGTGTGCCTTGATGCTATCTGATTCGGCCACTGGGAGAGGGACTGACCAAACAGGTTTGGCCTGAGGCAATGGTTCCAGCTTGCCCAGGTCAGAGAAAAGTCAATCAAGGTGTACGTGACCTTGGAATCAAATCTGACTGTATTATAAGCCTATGTGAGGGCAACTTTTAAAAATGGCTGCTGTGTATAAAATGGGAGCCACGAGTGCAGGACGAAAATGGCGATTTCGAGGTGAAAACGCTGCTGGAATTGAGCGAAAATGCTCATGCTTAGTGTACTAGTCATTATCGGTCTTTTGATACTAAAATCGTACTGCTGTGGAAAAGTAAATTACATGGGTCCAGAATTTTTAGAACCACAAGGGAGTGTCCACTGGAGGAGGATTCTGAGCATGATGATGATGATGACCCTGTCTCCCCTGTGGCACTCCCCTTGTCCTCCAGGCCACTGGGTCCCTTGCTGTCGGTGTTATCAGCACTCCACGCCCCGTGGCCAGTTGCATCCCCACTCACCTGTGCCCTGTCTTCTTCACCTGCAGATGCTGATGCACACAAATATAGAGAGATGGAAGGAGAGACAGAGATGGAGAGAGAGGGTCATCACATTCTTCACATACACACATTACAACATGGACACCTGTAGGTATGCATCTCGTAGCTTAGCAATCCCATATAGAAAACCATATATCCTATATCATGTCACAACATGTTACTTCTATCCACCCCCTTATGTCATCACTCTCACCAACATCATAATCCAAGCAAGGTAGAACAACTGAAGCATTCCAACAAATCACCTGTAAAGCTTTGTCAGCATGCTCATCATGCCCTGGCTTAAGCTGAAATTCTGTCCTAATCCTGATCATAACTCTCCATACTCCTATCACCTTTAGGAAAAGCAGTTGACTGATCTCACCATATTATGCATGTTCTGATTCAACATCTGACCAGGCCATGTCCATAAGTAATGTCCCATGCAAGTTAAGACAACTGTATTCACAGACCAAACAGCACCTGCCATTTCCAATCACATGCCTGGCTGAACCCTCTGTAAATATATGCAATAATGGATACAATCCCTGATGAAGCCACAACAAGTGGCACTCCCATACAGGTGATATCTGATGTTTAGAATCAATTTCTGGAGAAAAGCCATGTCACTATGTGTACCAAATCCTAGAGGAATATCTGCAGACACTATACAAAGAAACACTACATCACATCATACATGCATGTAGAGCTACAGTGGCCTACATAGCACACATGAAACATCCACTGACAATCAAAGAGAACAGTGTAAGAACAACTAAACAAACGTCAGCCAACAAATACATTATAGGACACTTAACCTTTCACCTGTCATTCACATACAGTCCCACGACATGACAACAGAAGTGAACCAACATCACTCACACCGTTCCTGACGTGATTGCCTGTACCTAAGTCCGGACAACACACATGTCCCACTGAAAAGACATGTACACATGATATACACATGGACCTACATGACTGCCATTGCACTGACAACTCTTGCATTAGAAATAGTAGTACAACTAAACCATTACATTTTTAATTATGAGGTGAGTCAATACCAATTCCTGTCCAAACTGCCCACATCAGTAAGGCTAAGGGTACCACTGATTGCCCCACTCTATACGATGTGCCCCCAAGTAACCATTGAGACATGATCTAGGCAGCTAATACCATATGTTGCAATCTTATTGGTAGGGCATTGGCAGATATAGCATGGACATTGCATATTGTCAAAGGGTAGGTCAGCCTGCCACTTACCTCCTCTACAACAAAGCCATTGGGATAAAAGTGATTTGCCCACATGTCAATGGCATGGAAATGTATGGTAAGGGCACATATATAAAATCAGACACCCGAAGTTGAATCTCCTTCCAATACAACCTTCAAGCACCCCATAATGTGAATATGAAGGGACAATGGGGATATATCTACAAACCCATATGTACAGTCCTATACTGACCATATCTGTTGTCTGATTGAGATGCCAGCCTCAATACCTGGAGTCAATACCTGTACCAGGACAAAAGTTAACTAGCCTCTGTACCAAATCCGTCAGACACTCAGTAGCAAATACAGAAGATCTACACAGATGGCAGTGGTCTGACTCCTTACAGCTACATAATCACGTTTGCTGATGTATGGACCTGGAAATACTCTATGTGCAGGATGATACAGCAGTTTACATCTATATATATGGCTGGGTGGAGTCACACATGTGGCATTGTCATTTGTGCATCTCCACATGCAGTCATAGATATATCTTGACGAAGGTGATCTCAACATACACATGGCCAACTCTAATGCCAGATCTCCATCTAATAGTCAGGCAATGTGAGTACTTTGTATTCCTACTAGTCTACATACATGTAGCACCTACTACATTGTCACAGCTGCTAAAGTGTGACTGGAAACACCATACTACTAGGCCAAGTACAAGGATACAGTTAGTACTTAACACCTTGTGGCTGCTGTGCTGCCCTCAAACGCCCATCCACCTCAGGGTAGGCCACCACCCAAATGCGGGCCATTAAGGGGGTTAGGGTCCGACGGATACCCCTCCCTCATAGGCAGGATATCCCCAGCTGGGCCTCAGTGGTTTTCCAGGCCCAGCATCTCAAGTGCTCCCACCACTTTTGATAATGGGTGCTCCACCGGCTGTGGACCTCAATGGTCCGTGCTTGCTTGACAATGGCAAACCAAATCCCCTTCTTCTGATGGGCATTGACTGCATGGATGACACAGACAAAAGGAGAAAGTTATGTACACATGCATCATACCAATAGGAGTGGTCAGGGCACATCAGTCACAGCAACTAGGCACACATACCCATTCTCTCTGCTCACATTATGTCATCTGCATGCATCTGCATCCTCACAAGGTTACATTCCCGATGCAACATCACACAACATCTATCACACATGGCTAGAGGTTTGGACTCACCTGCTCCTTCGGTGCCCCATATAGCTGTTCATACAGGGGTAGGACCTCCTCCACTAGCTTCTCCAGCTCTTCTGGAGTGAAGACAGGAGCCCTATAGCCTGTGGGACATGGCATGATTTCTCCCAGATGGAGGCACACAGCAGCTCACGTCGCTGAGGTCTTGCTGGCAGCAGTGTCAGGAGTCAAGTGAGTAATACTGCAGACAATGGCAGTCACAACCGCCACGTACAGGACCATCACCACCTGCGGTCATGCCCATTGGCCCTAGTCCTCCAAAGGCAGCAATGCTAGCCAATGACAAGTTGCACGGCAGTTGGGACCACCTACTGCCATGAAGACTTCCGCCAGCAGACTTAGGTCACTTTCAACTGACCACTACAGTAGGTCAGGCGCCTGTCATTTTGGGCACATGTGATCGATAGATGTGCTTAAATATCTGCATCTGTCACTTACTCCCCCAAAAAATTGTAACCGTATGTAGTGCCATCATGGTTGTGCAACATATTGTTATCAGGGCTGTAATTACACATATCCATAATATTGTATATTTTCTACTGTACAGCATTGGTGTTCTCATAAATAATAAATCATTCCCCTGTGATGCAAGTGGGAACTATTGTGCAGGTACTTTTTATGGGTGATAATTTCACAAATTTTCAAGTTGTTATAACACGGGAGTGCACTAACAAAGAAAAATGTTCACATGTGTGTGCATGAACACAACACGTTTTTCTAAATACTACATATATTAGTTATTGTCAAGGGGACAGAGATAGAAGTATCTGGTATACATTATTCCGCATGTTTTTATGATCACATAATACCCGGGGGTGTGGAGAAATAATAATTGTGGTATGAATTAATTAGAGGTTCCCACGTGCATCACAGGGGAGTGATTTATTATTTATGTGAACACCAATGCTGTAGAGTAGAAAATATACAATATTATGTATATGTGTAATTACAGCCCTAGTGAAGTCAGTGGGTTATTTCCCAGGTGAAACACACATTGTTTGGAGTCCGATCTGAAGCTGAAGTAGTGATTTGAAGACACATTCGGAAATAAACCGGGAAGATTACTATATTAGACAATTTGACGTGTGCCTTCTTTTGTATCACAGGTTAGGGGACGAATGGTTGCTTGTGATGTGGATGCACCAGGGGTGGTGGGTGTTGATGTGGGCAGGGTGAGGCATGGAGTCGTTGACTGACCACGTGTCCCAGATGGGCCCGGTTGTTCATCATTGTCCAGACATTCGGAGTGTTGTCCTCACTGGTGCCTTCATCCTGAGGGAGACTGACAGTTTCAGCTATTCTCTCAATGGTGTCACTGGCAGGGTTACCTGTGGAGGGAATGAGACACACAGTTCAGGTTGGAATGCGTATTTGGTTACCTCTTTATGAGAGGCAGACAGTGGCTTTACATGATTCCCTGCAATGACATTGACAGATGCTGTGCAGCATACCTTTGTTGTACATACTACTCTGTGACTTGATTACCATACTCCAAGTTGGGAGCTATCATACAAGTTTGGGACAGATTGTACTAAAGATGGGTTCTGTTTTTGTCTGATAATTGACATGACTGTTCACCTCTGTTGGTGTCCTAGTGGGAACACAGTATGTGAGTATGGAACGATAATAGTCCTGTATCTAGATGTTGTGCATGTGCATCAACTCAGCCATCTTGCTTTCCAACCCAGGTCCGTATTTTTCTGGCTTGGGATATTTGATCTATGGCCATTAGGAATGGTTACTCAGCTGTAGCTGTATGTTGTTTTGTTTGCTATTGTGAGTGTGCCACTGCATTGCTGTCATTGCCATGTACTGGTCCTCACTAGGACAATCTAGATGGTGTAGCTAGTACTTTAGTTGTACATGCATTAAATGTGATACATTGTGCACATTCCATTTTTTTTTTAAATAATGCATTCTGGGAGTAATAGTGACATGATTCACCAGCAGTTTACGTGCCATTGCCAAGGGCTGTGAGGGCAGTTGGGCTGAGTGGAGTGGTCCATGAAAGAGAGGGGCATTAGGTGATTAGGTGGGAGGTGTAGTGGGACATTTAGTTAATTAGGAAGTATTTGGGTGGTGAGGAAACATGCAGGACAATACAGATGTGTGACATGACTGTTGTGGGTATTTACCAGGCTCAAGTCCACCAGGTATTCCAGTCAGGGCCTCAGGATGGGGTATGCACATGACCTTCTCCTCTCATTATGTGAACTGTGGGGAAGAGGAGAGGGCTCTCCACCAGTCTTCTGCGCAGCTATTTGGTGGCGGGATGGCATGGAACGCACCTTCCCCCGGAGGACATTCCACCTCTTCCTGATGTCCTCCCTTGTGCGTGGATGGCTGCCTACTGAGTTGACCCTGTCAACTATCCTTTGCCACAGCTTCATTTTCCTGGCACTCGATGTTTGTTGGGCCTGTGCTCCAAACAGTTGTGCCTCTACCCTGACAATTTCATCCACAAAGATCCTCAACTCCTCATCAGTGAAACGTGGGCACATGTTAGTTATTGTGTAGATTGTGGTGTGTGGGTTTTGTGAGTGTAAGGGTGCAGTGTTGGCTAATTGGTGAGGTATGGGTGCTGCATTGTCAGGGTGAAACGGTTGTGGCGAATTGTGTGTTCTGTTGATGTTTGTATAGTGTTGGGTGTGATGTGTATATGTGCATATTGTGTAAAGGTGTTATATCTATTATTTCACTCTCCAGTTATCTGATTTGTTTTTTTTTGTTGCAAAGGATTGTGGGCTGTGTAGGGGTGTGCTATATATCGTGCAATGAGTTGGTTTGTCAGGTATGGGGTATTCAAACTATCCAATGTGGTGTGGTGTTGTGACTGAAGTGAGTTTTGACTGCGGCGTTTCGCACCCCCAATGGTTTTTTGCCATGGAAAAACCACTGTGGTGATTTGCGGCTTGTAATCTGGTGGGTGGATTTGTGTCAGGGTGACGGTGCTGGTGGTAGGGCCGCCTATTTCCCACCCTCCATTGTCCTGGCGGTTTTGGATTTTTGGCTGACTTTTGGTGATCTTCACAGTGTGACTCTTAATACGGAGATTGGATTACTGCCAACATGGTGGTCTTTTGGCGGTCGCCACAGCGGCGGTCTTCCCAAAAGGCTGCCAAACTCGTAATGAGGCCCTTAGTATCATTAGTCCTCACCATCATTTTAACACATATGACTTGGGGCTTCCAGTTGGCTTAATTGAATATGACACTTTTCTTGGTTTTCATGGAATTATTCCCTTAGATTTTGGTCGATCTTGGCAAACTACTGCATAACTAATATACCTCATATTTAGTAGTATCATCATTTGGTAACTTCTCCACATTGTTATCATACAGATGTGTAATTTCTTGAAGTAAATCCGATTCTATTGACTTTCAGAGTTACCATTTTACCTTAAATGAAGGTCTCAGTCTCTCCAGAGTTTGATCTCTTTAGTAAAGGTAGAGAGACAAAGGAGCAGACAGTTTTACAAACATTTTGTACTGGGTTTGCGTCACAAAAGTGATACAAACCAATGACAGCCTTGTCATAGGTAGTATATAAGTACATTTTCAATTTCAGTTGCCTGAAAGTAATGCAAAAAATACTTTGTGTCAAGGGGGCATTCCATCAGTGGGATATGGATGTTCCTATGTAACCTTCTGTGGTGTTTGACCCAAGCCTTATCTACTAACAATGGCAGAGATGTCTTTGCAACAAAAAATACCACCTTTTTTGAGGCAGGTGTTCTAAAAAAGAAATTGCTTTAATTTCTAGAAACGTTTCTGACGTTGAATGTGTGTGTTGCACTGCACAGCACACATCCAAACTGGGAAAAGTTTTAAAGTGTGTCTTGGCATAGCATTCTGTGATGGGTGGGTATGCTTCTTTTACAAAACCTAAGCGAGATATCACATAAACACCTTTACACTGTGGTTCAAAGGTATGTGTGTGGTGATAGGCAGCCTGATTGTTTGCCAGCGTTAGGGAAGAGAGTAAGAGAGCCATATCTAATTAGCTATGGTGCTGTTCTGCTCTCTCACTATCAAACCACACAGTGCAGCAACTTTAGCTGCTACTCTGCACTATGTGACAACTTATTAAATCTGCCTCATAGAACCAGATGACCCCTGCTACATATGGTAGTTTTTCCACTCTTTAAAGCCACGCCAGGTCCTATGAGGTGTTGTAAAATAGAAAACCAAATAGGTAAACGTCTTAGTGAGTAAAGTGTATTCTTTAATTAATAAATGGCATTGTTATCTACTCTTTCAAACATCAAGCTTTTTATAGCGATTGCTACTGAACGTCCGACAAGGGTAATGAGTCCGTGAACGTACAGAGGAACCATTGAATAGCAGAAGTGCCAGGTCTTGCACCTCAGTTTGTGTGCCTGTGAAACTGACATATGTATCGGATGTATTTTTTTTTTAATCTACTTGATGCATGCATTAGTTTAAATATTACATATGCGCATGCGCACACAAATATGAAGATTTAAATGGTAGAGAGATCCCATAAAGAATCGCAGCAGTGTTTTCTTGAAGTGGCACACCATTTAAAATTACAGTCCTTTACTATGACCATATCAGATCTCAATTACATTACTTCGCAATAGTTATTTAAAAAAGGCAGAGTAATCTTGTTGAGGCACATTGTGATTTATTATGAACTGCCCCTTGCCTCCTGCTAATAACCACTGGAATCAAGGCAATAAAAGAGGTAGCAGTTCATCAGATCTGAGTTAATGGGCTCTGAAAAGTTCAAAACTACATTCCACGCAAGAATAAAGCTTTCGTCAAGGATCACCTATAAAAGCTGGTGTCACAGGGCAAGGCAACTGAATGGTTTGTTGGCCAAAAACATGTCAGTGGAAGATTCCAATTTTGCTTTTGAAAGTAAGGAGCCTCTAGGAATTGTTGGAATGTGCGGATTGGCAGATTCCCAACCTTTTCCTTTAGCATGAAATAGCATGTTTGAAATGTATAGGCAGGTGACAGAAACATCATCCAAGACATTAAAAAACATAAGTATCACAAATATGGTCCATAGCAAGTGAATATGCAGTACTTCTTTTTTTTAAAGTAAGTGCCAGGTCTCGTCAGGGAACCAGTTCAGCTCGCACCAGTCAATGCCCCTGCCAGCACTGCCAATGACGGGGACAAACACAACTACTAACCATCACACTCTAACAAGTTTGACAGTTCAGGCTGTTCCATGCCCCCAAAACTATCAGACTGTCCTGGGCAACAGGTATTAGTCATTATTTTTTAATGTACATTAAAATAATTCAAAAATTGTTGTTGGGCTAATCTATAAATAGGATACACAGCGCCGCAATGTGCCAGTCATTCCTAGGTGCCAGTGTCTAGGGGCCAGTGTTGAGAATTAAATGCCGGTGCTGAGCACCGGATACCAGTGGCCCAAATTAAGCACTGGAAATATGTGCTCTGGTTTTGAAGGGGAGCCCATTCCAGCTGTAGTGTAAGAGAAAGCTTTCATTGAATAATACACTATTTGCTTCCAAGCACTCATGGTAACGCGCAGAGCTGATCTGGTTCCAGGCAGCCTGCCAGTCTGACACTGCCTGATGGAGCAGCCTTGAAGGTCAAAATGTGGCAGTTGTTTGGTCGGGATCATAAAATTGTCCCCAAACAGGACATATACTGTTTGGGTTAATCATTGCAATGAGCACAATTTAACTAATGTCCACCAGTTCTAGTCATTTCTAGAGGTAAGATAATGTAGGCATCTGAGTTTGCGTTAAGTATGTGTTAGAAATGGGATCTTTGGTTGTCAGTCAGGTTACCCCCTGTTCAAGCAAGCTCTAGTCAGGGTAAAAGAGAATCACCATCAGCTAACCCCTGCTTCCCCCCCTTGGTAGCTTGGCAGAGCAGGAGGCTTAACTTCAGAGTGCTAGGGTGTAAAGTATTTGTACCAACACACACAGTAACTTAATGAAAACACTACAAAATGACACAACACCAGTTTCGAAAAATAGGAAATATTTATCTAAACAAAACAAGACCAAAATGACAAAAATCCGACATACACAAATCAAGTTATGAATTTGTAAAGATTAAACTCAAAAATAGCGCTTAGAAACACAAAATGCTTCGATGAGGTGTTAACATGGCGTCATGACGGAGTAGTTCCCAACAAGCCGACACCAGCGGCGCCAGACACGGAGTCGCGTAGACCCCCAAGTACAGTACCTTTGGTGAAGAGTGAAAACAAGTCGATGCGCGAAGTCGAGGATCACAGCGTTGGTGCGGAACGTTGAATCTGTCGGTCATAATGTGGTGCAGCAACTTCTGCGGAGTCGCGGACTTTAGCGTTTTTGCAGTGGCGTCAGGCCTGCGAAGGTCGTAGTGTTCCAGTGAAGATCATGGAGTCCGTTGCAAGCGGCGTCACCGGATTCAGCAGCGGCATCGGTCCGAAGTCGTCCGAAGTCAATTTCCTTGGATTTCCACCAGCTTTCCTTTCAAGGGCCCAGGGACTGGATAGGGCACCACTTGTCAGAGCAGGAGACTTTCCCAGTGACTCCAGGTGCTGGCAGAGAGAAGTCTTTGCTGTCCCTGAGACTTCAAACAACAGGAGGCAAGCTCTAAATCAAGCCCTTGGAGATTTCTTTACAAGATGGAAGGCACACAAAGTCCAGTCTTTGCCCTCTTACTCTGGCAGAAGCAGCAACTGCAGGATAGCTCCACAAAGCACAGTCACAGGCAGGGCAGCACTTGTACTCAGCTCTTCAGCTCTTCTCCAGGCAGAGATTCCTCTTGTTTCTAGAAGTGTTCTAAAGTCTATGGTTTTGGGTGCCCTTCTTATACCCAATTTCTCCTTTGAAGTAGGCCTACTTCAAAGTAAAGTCTCTTTTGAATGTGAAATCCTGCCTTTCCCAGGCCAGGCCCCAGACACTCACCAGGGGGTCGGAGACGGCATTGTGTGAGGACAGGCACAGCCTTTTCAGGTGTAAGTGACCACTTCTCCCCTCCCTCCTAGCACAGATGGCTGTTCAGGAAATGCAGACTACACCCCAGCTCCCTTTGTATCACTGTCTAGTGTGAGGTGCAACCAGCCCAACTGTCAAACTGACCCAGACAGGGAATCCACAAACAGGCAGAGTCACAGAAATGGTATAAGCAAGAAAATGCTCACTTTCTAAAAGTGGCATTTTCAAACGCACACTCTTAAAATAAACTTTACTAAAAGATTTATTTTTAAATTTTGAGCTCAGAGACCCCAAACTCCACATGTCTATCCGCTCCCAAAGGGAATCTACACTTTAATCAGATTTGAAGGTAGCCCCCATGTTAACCTATGAGGGGGACACGCCTTGCAACAGTTAAAAACTAATTTAGCAATATTTCACCGTCAGGACATATAAAACACATTACTATATGTCCTACCTTAACCGTACACTGCACCCTGCCCTTGGGGCTACCTAGGGCCTACCTTAGGGGTGTCTGACATGTAAGAAAAGGGAAGGTTTAGGCCTGGCAAGTGGGTACACTTGCCAAGTCAAATTTACAGTTAAAACTGCACACACAGACACCGCAATGGCAGGTCTGAGGCATGATTACAGAGCTACGTATGTGGGTGGCACAACCAGTGCTGCAGGCCCAATAGTAGCATTTGATTTACAGGCCCTGGCACTTCTAGTGCACTTTACTAGGGACTTACTAATAAATCAAATATGCCAATCATGGATAAACTAATCAACAATACAATTTACACAGAGAGCATATGCACTTTAGCACTGGTTAGCAGTGGTAAAGTGCTCAGAGTTCAAAAGCCAACAGCAACAGGTCAGAAAAAATAGGAGGCAGGAGGCAAAAAGATTGGGGATGACCCTGCATAAGCAAAGAAGTCCGACAGTATGCATGTCATTTAATACACTGAGGGCCAGTCTTTTGGAAAAACTAAAATACAGTTTAGAGAGGGAATACAGAAGATGGTCTCATGAGAGAGGCATGGGTATTTGGAGAATGAATGAACAAATGTGTACAGAATGCTCAGTGGCAGATCTGCAATACGTTGTCGAGCCCGAGCTCAAGAGAGTAAGTAGCACAGATATGCTTGTTATGCAAATAATGTTATCCATACTATCCTGTCCTTCAAATTCTGGCATTTTTCATACCAATTTCTTTGGTATGTACTTCAGACTACGGCCCTGACTTATACTTTTTGACACAAACCTCTGTTAGCGCAGCTTTGAGTCAAAAAGTATTCCTCCGGCTACCGCCATTCCTAGACACCAGCCGGGCATCATATTTAAGGAATGACGCTAGCTGGCACTATTGCCCAGTTAGCGTCAAAATAAATTACGCAAACCGGGTAGGGGAGGTGTAGGGGAGACTGGAGGTTGTGCGTCAAAGAATGGAGCAGGTCAGCTTAGCGTCAAAAAAATTTACTCTATCCTGACTAGCGTCAATGTTTGACGCACAACCGCCATGGACATGACTCCTGTCTTAGCAAAGACATGAGTCATGCCCCCCAGCCCAATGGCCATGCCCAGGGAACTTATGTCCCCTGGGCATGGCCATTGGGCACAGTGCCATGTAGGAGGGCAGGTTAGGCCCCCATGGCACTTTGTAAAAAAAAAATTGACTTACCTTGGATGAGTTCCCCCATCCTTGGGTGTCCTCCAGGTGTAGGTGGGGGTGGCTGGGGTTGTCGCTGGGGTCAGAGAAGGGCACCTGTGGACTGCTTCCATGGCCTCTGACCATGGAAATGAGTCCACAGGTCGCCTAACGCCCGTCCTGACCCAGGTGTTAAATAATGGTGCTAAACAGGCTTAGTGCCATTATTTAAGGCCCTCCTCCTCCTGTGCATGATTTTTGCATGGGAGGATAAATAAGGCGCAAAGGCCTTAGAGTCATTTTTTGCCCAGGAACGCCTACCTTGCATCTCATTAACGCAAGGTAGGTTTCCATGACAAAAAAATTACGTTAACTCCAATATTTTGACGCTAGACGGGTCTAGCGTCAAAATATAAATATGGAGTTAAGTTTGTGTCGGATTTGCGTAAAAAAATTACACAAATCTGGCACAAACAGAGTATAAATATGCCCCTACCAGTCATAAAAAAATTGTCATTGTAAAGAGACGCCAAGAATGCCAGGCGTCGTTTTCTGGAGCACAAAAAGACCTACTAGAACTGCAAAAAGTTACAGACAGCATCACAGGTTGGTTAATTTGTTTTGATCACTGCCTGAGTTGAGATTCTACATATTCTTTTTTGATTCAGGATGCTTGGGCAGTACCATCGATCTCTAGACAGTGCCCTCAATACCTGTACCTCAGGGCACCTGATGTGGAAAGGGATGTGATAACGCGTCCCTTTATGATAATTTATTACACATCAGGATTCGTTTTAGGCTAATTAATCTTTTGACCCAGTTGAGAGACACCTTAGGACGAGATAGCTAATCAATATGTCAATCAATACGTCAATAATGTCAGCAATATTTATTACAACTATGCATTTCTCTTTAGTCAGAGACATTAATCAATTCAAGACACCACCATGACCTGGCAGTCATGAATAACCACACCAGTTTAGTAGAATTTTATGAGTTTTATTCCCTATTAATTAAAATTCTAAGAGAAAATGCATTAATCTCAAAACCAAGAAATACAATAACATAGTCACAATATGGCAACTCTGATAAGATTTCATTAAGGCAAGAATCGCGAACATTAGAACATAACACGGAGTGTACATAAATCAACTTTAGCAGAGTGTCATCAACGCGTCAGTTCAACAAAGCATAGCTTCAGTCGTTTGTCTATTTGCGTAAATTTAGTGAACACCTGTCCTAACCACTGATTAGCATTGGCATGTTGGGCTTCATGCAAAACAATTTAGAACACCAATCTGGAAAACATCTAGCTATGGTCTCTGTCAAAAGTAAGCAGTTGGTACCTAGAAAGGAAAAGCAAGCAGACAAATCACAATTTCATTGTCATAGTTACCCTCCAAGGTTTAGGTCAGCACTCAGGTTCAGTCTTCTTCTTCAGGACATCAGTTGATTCGCCATCAGTCAAAATCTCAGCTCCGGGACAAAAAGGGGCACTTCCCTCTTAAGGAGGTAAAGTGTAAATGGGCAATCTAAGGAAGAGGATGGTTTTAATAACCAATCAGTCACCAAACAGAGTGACAAAGTTTCTGGATAAAATCAATAGCATACCCTAACACCTCTTTCAGGTTCCCCGTGTCATGGGTTTTTATTCCTTTTTCGTAGTACATTCCGCTAAAATGTCATTGGTCCGTGGTTATAACCCACTATCTTTACCCTATTAGAAAACAGATTATGTCATTAATATTTCACCCCATATTAGTTTACAGACATTTTATTGGTCCATATGATTGACGTCTTCAGAGGTAGCACGTCCGGTATGATTTCATCCTTCTGTAATTCTTTGCACATCTTTTGGTCAGTAGCTCCATTGTCTTCACCGCTTTAAACGACCTTGTACATTATATTAGTCTACACTGTTGCATTTCTTTTAAACATTTCAACAAGCAGTATGAATTTCATGAGAACGGATCCATTATGGTTACATTCAGCTTCTAGTTTGAAGAAAACAAGAGGTCATGTCCTTTTGCGAGTCAGCACACTGAATGTTGAAAAACACATTTAATATGGGAGCCAGGCAGCTAAGCTTCGGCTCATGCTAACTTAAGGCCTACAAGATTTATTTAACATAACTTTAATAGCATAATAATTAATAATTATCGCAAATCATTCATTAATTCGAATTTTCATTGGCATTAGTCATTTTTATTAATCCACGTATACATTGACGGCCACTCCCCGTGGTCACATTTCAAGTGCACGTTTTAGCAAAACAGGTCAATACAATTTCTATATGGCATTACCACACGTTAGTTCATAAACATTTCATGTTAATATTGATTCTATAAGCTACGCTCTCTCAGTCCCTCCTCTGATGACATTCGTCATCACACAAACCTTTCCCTTTTTAACCTTTCACTTTAATTTTTCACCTTGCGCATAAGGCGCATTTCAACACCCTGTCCTTTGTGTGAACTTTCCCAAATTTCATTAAACATTTTCTCCCTTTCACTTTCCTCGTTTCTTCTATTCCTTTTGGTCCAATTTCTTCTAATTTTCTCATTGATTTTGCATGCTCCCCATAGACCCAATAAACAAGCGAGGACAATTAATAGACCCCCTAATATTTTTGCAAGCACCCCATTCCAAATATTGGTAAACCAGCTTCCTTTTCCAACCTTCTCCCAAACTCCGGGTTCCTTCAAATCTTTCAAATCTGCACTATCTCTAGTTAGGTTAGTAAGCATACCTCTAATCTTTCTACTATTATCCGGTATATACGAACAACAATGATGCTCGTTAAGCATCTTACAGACTCCGCCGCTTTTGCTAAAAGAATATCTAAAGCAAGCCGATTTTGAAGAGTCATAGCTCTTTCCGCAGCAAGTTCAGTATCCATCAGGAGTATAGCCCCTGTGAAGTTGGTCAGCATGTTATCAACAATCGTAGACAACTTTTGAATCTTTATGGAGTTTAAAGTAACCCCTACTGAAGGAATTATGACTCCAAATACGTCACCAACGACAGCAGCCGCTGTCTCTCGTTTTTGTCTAGCATGTTGTAATTCAGACATTTTAGGTATTTGCTTTAAGTCATCAATCTGGTAAATCTTTGGGAAGACTATCCCCAAATAACATGTCCCATACCATCCCTTAGGGAGACGGTAATAAGCATTGAGTCCACAGATGTAATAGATCCCAGGGATCACTGGATCCTGTCCATTTAACATGAATGTCCATTTACTCTGAAACAAAAACACATGTCTGCATTCACTCGTTCCCACAAATAAAGTGTCATGATCAGATTTTGGCCTATATATGTATATCCTTCCTACATGCAATGCATCTATAGCTAATTTGCCCTGTGTCTTTAATCCGGTGTAAGCATAATCATTTGCATATGTGCGTTTCTCTAGCCCTTTTTCTAATCTTTCTTTCAATGCTTTGCGTCTATCATCAGTGTGATCTAAGAAGCTTTTCTCCACAGGTGTTAATAAGCACGTCAGATTGTTGCAATGTGCATAAACTGTGCCAAAGGTTAGTGTCGGCTTCAAAGAAACCTCTAACTAATTTTATACTGTGCTCTTTAGCTAACTTATTCAGAAACTCAATCACAGGCACAAAAGAAAACACTACGTCTAGATTTGAATAAAAATATTGCACATGTTCCTGGTCATAGAATCTTGTTAGTAGCAAACTACAGCTTATCCTGTAAGTTAATGGAAGACTATGGTAGGTGACCCCTTCTTGAACTGATGAAGGAATCTTTGTGCACACATAACAATTTCTGGCATCCATAGTGTCAACATACTCATTTAGCAAGCAATAGAAGACGTTAGTAGAGAGTTCCCCCTTTGAATTAGTTCCCTCATGCAAGCACTTAGTATCCTGCTCAAACTTCTCCCATGGTGTTAGTGTAGCAGTCTCAGGTTTTGAAGCATTGTTAGTCACTTTCTTACCCAACCATGGCATTCCCACAATCACACCCACAATTATTATTGCACACACAATACCCAATATAACTTTTAACCAACCACACACTTTACTCTTTTTGCTACTACCCCTAATGTAAGCCATGATCTGTAAAGAATCAGATAGAAAATAACTCAAAACAAACAATCAACTTGAGGACGATTAAAAGCTCTTTCTCATTTTTTTTTTCTTAATGCAAAAAGTCTCTCTTTCTCTCTTTCTTGGCATATATTTACAGCGTTTCACTCACCCCAGGACCCTTTTGTCAAATTAGCTTAGCAATTTGTCATAATCAGTATTTCAGAGTCAATTCAGGTTTTATATGTCACATCCGTTAATTTATAAGTCTCTTTTCTCAGCTTTCAGCTTTCAATTTTTAATATCAATTTTTAACACAGTCTTTTCTTGTTTGAATTCAGGCACCGTAGTATTGGCCTGGTACTTCTCGATCAAAGCGAAATGCTAAGAATTCTTGTTGCCATTCAGATGTCGTTGCATATGCCCATTCAGGACTTGCGTACCTTCTGTCTGCGATTCTTTTTCTTTTCAGTCTGTGTTCACTTCGCAACTCTCCTTCACTAAGATCCTCTTTTCTGGTTGTGTCAATTTCTTCCTCTATTGTTTCACCTGGGACGACCTCTTTTCTTGCAGCTGGTTTCTCTGGCCAGTTATCACCTTTATGCGTTTTCTTCTTGCTTGGCTTTTCAGGACGTTGAGCAGCACCCTCCTCTTGTACTATGGTGTTTTCTCTTGACGGACCTGCAATTGGCTCAGTAGGTATCTCTGTGTTTTGATATCCTTCTGCTCTTTCCCCCTCGTCTTCTGGGTCTGTAACGGGTTCAAGCTCCAACCCGTATCCGTCTACTTCTGGGAGAACCTTTCCTTGTTGCGGTTCTCCTGCTGCCTCTACTGAGATAGGCTCACCGTCACCTCTCTCGAACTCATTTACTGTTTGAGGGACTAGGCCGTCCTCAGTGGGCTCTCTTACAGTCTCAGTTTCACTTTGAATACTCTCTGGCCTTGAGACTTCCATCTCTGGAGCTGTTGTTTCGGGCACCTCAAGTTCCTCATCAGTTGGACATGTTACCTTCTTTGTGTGACTGGCATGTATCCAGTTTGGAACTCCTGCACACTTCACAGCAGTGGTTGTCGTCACTATTACTTGATATGGCCCCTTCCAGCGCGGCTCCAAACACGACTTTCTGACGTGCTTCTTGACAACCACCAAGTCACCGGATTGTAGAGTGTGACCGGGATCACTGATTGGTGGCAACGTATTGGCCTCCACCTGGTGGGAAAAAGAGCGGACCACATCAGCCAAACCTTTGCAGTAGTCCAACACCATATCATCTGTGATATTTACAAGAGCATTTGCAGGTACTGCGGGAAACCTCATAGCTCTGCCCATGATTATCTCATGGGGAGATAATCCTGTCTTCTTGTCGGGTGTGTTTCTCATTGACATCACTACTAAGGGCAATGCATCTGGCCATTTCATGTTGGTAGCTGTGCACATTTTTGCCATTCTCGATTTCAAGGTACCATTCAACTGTTCCACTAGTCCTGATGCTTCAGGGCGATAGCTACAATGAAGTTTCTGCTCAATGTCTAATGCAGCACACAAGAGCTTAATCACCTCATTGTCAAAGTGTCTGCCCCTATCTGATTCTAAAGAGACCGGAAAACCGAACCTTGGTATTAGCTCTCTAAGCAACAGCTTTGCTACTGTGAGACTGTCATTCCTACGTGTAGGGTAAGCTTCAATCCAATGACTAAAAACACATACAATTACCAACACGTACTTCAAGCCTCCACACACAGGCATTTCAATGAAATCCATTTGCATCTTGCTAAACGGACCTCCAGCTCTCCCTATGTGGCTCAAAGTTACTACAGTTCCTTTGCCCGCATTCATCTGCTGACAGATGATGCACATGTGACAGGTAACCTCTGCGGCATGTCTGAATTTTGGATTAAACCAGTCAATTTTGAACAATCTGATAATCGCGTCTCTCCCAAGATGTGCCTGTCCATGGTACAACCTTGCAAATTGTTACAAAAGACTGTTTGGTAAAACCAATTTCCCCTCCTCTGAGACCCACAAGTCGTAAGCTCTTTGTACACATTGCATTCTCTGCCAGGAGAGTTTTTCTTCTCTGCTAGCACGACCCTGCAGTGATTTTGATTTCAATTCATCTAATGTGTCAACAACCCTTAATGCAAAGTTTAAGCACGTCTCATTTTCTGTTTGCAGTAACAATTCCCACTGATCCTTAAATGATATACAGTTCAATGCACAAAACCTTGCAACTTGATCTGCATAGCCGCTTCCCATTGACACAAAGGGGGTCATGCCGACCCTGGCGGTCCATGACCGCCAGGGCGGAGGGCAGCGGAAGCACCGCCAACAGGCTGGCGGTGCTTCCTGGGCGATTCTGACCGCGGCGGTAAAGCCGCAGTCAGAAAAGGGGAGCCAGCGGTTTCCCGCCGGTATCCCGCTGGCCCAGGGAATCCGCCATGGCGGCGCATCTTGCAGCGCCGCCATGGGGATTCCGACCCCCTTCCCGCCATCCTGTTCCTGGCGGTAATTACCGCCAGGAACAGGATGGCGGGAACGGGTGTCGTGGGGCCCCCTAACAGGGCCCCTTAAAAGATTTTCAGTGTCTGCTTTGCAGACACTGAAAATCGCGACGGGTGCCACTGCACCCGTCGCACCCCTTCAACTCCGCCGGCTCCATTCGGAGCCGGCTTCATTGTTGAAGGGGCTTTCCCGCTGGGCCGGCCGGCGGTCTTCTGGCGGTCGCCCGCCGGCCCAGCGGGAAAGCCGGAATGGCCGCCGCGGTCTTTTGACCGCGGAGCGGTTTTTCGGCGGGAACCGCTTGGCGGGCGGCGACCGCCGACCGCCGCTGTCAGAATGACCGCCAAAGTCTTTTGACTTAACATGGGCATTGCATTTCACCATGGCAATTTCATGAGGCAACTGAATCGCATGTAACAAATCCTTAATCTGTTTGCCATTTTTTACTGGTGAACCAGAAGAGGTCATGAAACACCTCTGTGACCATAATTGGCCAAAATCATGCACAATTCCAAATCCGTATCGGCTGTCAGTGTAGATAGTAACTTTCAGATTTTAAGCTGCGTGGCATGCCTTAGTAAGGGCAATCAATTCAGCCACTTGTGCGGAATACACTCTTTCGAGCCAGGAGGCTTCTACAATACCAGTGATGGTACACACAGCATATCCGGCTCTCAGAATTCCGACTGAGTCTCTTAAACAGGATCCATCAACAAACATAATACAGTCATTTTCTTCTAACTGCGTATCTTTAATGTCAGGTCTGGGTTTGGTACACAGTTCTGTTACCTCAAGACAATCGTGCTCCACCTCCTCTGTATTGTTAATCTCAGTGTTTTCAACAGGAAGTAGAGTTGCCGGGTTCAATACAGTACATCGCTTTAGAGAGACATTAGGTGACCCCAAAATAATTGTCTCATATCTGGTAAGTCGGGCATTTGTCATGTGCTGAGTTTTAGTTCGGGTCAACAGAATTTCAACTGAATGCAGAACCATTACTGTTAGGGGATGTCCCATTACTATGCCTTCACATTGTGTGAGACTCTGACCAACTGCTGCAACTGCGCGCAAACAATCTGGTAAGGCTGCTGCGACTGGGTCCAGAGTAGCTGAAAAATATGCTACAGGGTGATTTGCACCTCCATGGACCTGTGTTAAGACAGACAGAGAACAAGCATTACGTTCATGACAAAACAGTAGAAAAGGCTTCGTATAATCAGGCATACCTAAGGCTGGTGCCCTACACATGCACTCTTTCAATTCTATAAATGACTCAAGCTCTTCCTCAGATAAAGTTATGGCATACGGTTCATCCTTAGTTTCTTTGCCTGTCAGTTTTATCAATGGTTTAGAGATAATCGAAAAGTTGGGGATCCACTGGCGACAGTAACCCACCATTCCCAAAAACATTCTGACATCTCTCTTTGCTGTCAGGGGGTTCATCTGCAGTATGGCCGTCACCCTCTCTTTTGATATTCTCCTGGACCCTTTCTCAATCAAATGCCCTAAAAAATTTTCCTCTCTCTGACACTACTGCAGCTTCTTCGGGGACACTTTATGTCCATTCTTTCCCAAATGGTTCAGTAAGGCAATTGTGTCATACCTACAGTCATCTTTCGTTCTGGACGCAATTAACAAATCATCAATGTACTTCACCAGAGTCGAACTGAAAGGCAGTTCTAGCGACTCCAAGTCCTTCTCAATATCTGATTGAAGATGGAAGGTGACTCTGAAAACCCTTGAGGAATTCTGCACCAACTGTACACCTTATCCAGGAATTTGAATCTGAATAAAAATTGGCTGTCCTCATGAAGAGGTACCAAAAAGAATGCTTGTGACAGGTCTACAACTGTGAACCATTCTCCATCACATGGAACCTGGAACATAATCACTGCTGGATTAGGCACTATGGGACAACACTTTACCACAATCTTGTTTACTTTTCTTAAGTCTTGTACAATTCGAACCTTCCCACAAGGCTTTTTCAGACCCATTATTGGCGAATTACACGGGCTGCTCAATACCTCTTTCAGGACACCTTGCTTTACAAAGTTTGCGATTATCTGCAACACCTGAATAAGGACATCTTGTGCCATGTGGTACTGCGGCACCTGGGGGAACACTGCATTTGGCTTCACTTGTACTTGAACCGGTTCTAGTCCCTTTATGAGTCCCACTTCCTTTCCTGTCAGGTCCCACACTTTCTCTGTCACTGTTCCCTGCAGTTCGGCTGGCAAGTCTGTTACTGTAAGCATCGGAAACAAGGTTATCAGAGGGTAGTCTTCATTTACGGACTCTGTTTCTGATTCTGAAAACTGCCCATCATCTCCCTCATCATCACTGTTGGTTTGCACTTCAATCCCTTCATTCGAGCAGGTAATCGAACATTTCATCTTGCACAGTAAGTCTCTTCCCAGTAGGGACGCGGGATTCGAATCGCAGACTACAAACTTATGCAGTCCCTGGAAGTTGCCAATTTCAACTTGTACTGGGTCAGTAATCGGTTTTGTCAGGTACTGGTTTGCTACTCCTACCACTCTTATGGTACGCCCTGACAGTGGCAATTTCGGAACTTCTGCACTTCTGACTGTAGAGCGTGTAGCTCCTGTGTCAACCAAAAATGAAACCTTGTGACCCATAACCTTTCCCTCTACATAGGGTCCTCTCTGATCTACTTCTAAGGATGCTGCGAGCCTGCACTCTTCACTATCTGAACTGTCATCCGACCATTCATCATTCATTCCATATTCACCACCCAATGGGAATTGCTGTACTGTATTATTTTGGCTCATCACTTGACCTGTGACCTGCTGAGGAAGCATCACCTGTTGCTGTCCCATTGGAGCTAATGGTAATTGCATTTGCTGTCTAGGTACCATGGGAACCTGCTGCTGTACTTGTTGCATTTGTGTTGGTTGAACACGCTGCATTTGTATTTGCTGCATGGGCTGTAACCTCTGCATTTGGACCATGTTATTCTGGAAGTTTTGATTTTGACTTCTCAATTTTGGACCCCTCACATTTTGGATTGTACCGACATTAGTGCTTTGTTGAACGACACCATCATGCACCACATTTGGACATTCCCGCTTCCATGCCCCACGCCCCTGCACGCATGACATGGTGACATCTTTTTCATCCCCTGCACATCATTTTGAACCACAACAGTATTCAAGTCTGGACTGTGATTCACAAAACCTCGACCTCGGCCTCTCGGTTGCGCCTGAAACACGCTATTCCCTTGCGGTTGCTGTTGTATCATCTGCTGGATTCCGTTTCCCTGCATCCCTGCATCCCTGCCTGTGCTGCCTTTATCTGCATCACCATCACTTTCTCCTTCAACTTTCTCTGATTCAACTCAATCTCATCACTACAGTACTTCGCATACTGTAACACCTCATCAATTGGCTTCGCTTGCCAACAGATCAAATGATTCTTAATCATCTGGCTAACCTCTGGTCTTAGCCCTTCAACGAATCTGAACACAAGATGGTTCATGTCTTTCTGCTCAATAGGTTCATTGCCACTGTAATGTTTGAACGCTTTCAACAACCTCTCATAATAAGCATGGATTGATTCCTTAACCTCCTGTGAGGTCCGGTCGATTTACTGCCAATCAGTCACTTTCGGTGACACCTTCTGTTTCAAAAACTCAATCACTTTATGATAATACTTCATTACCTCCTCAGATGGTGCTCCAGTCACCTTATCCCTTGCCAATTCCTGTGTCAGACAGTCTACGCCTCTTTTGCACTCAAGCCATAAATCAGGTGGAACAATGATCTCAAACAAGGTATTCAAGTCCTCCCAGAGACACTTTGCAAGTGTCACAAACCTGTCTGTCTGCTGATACCACTCTATCGGTTTCTCCCTCAACCTCGGATAGTCATTTGTAAATGACAGAATGTCTCCCCTAGACCACGGAACATGGATTAGAATCCCACCAGCTGTCTCTATCATCGGTAACATCTTCACTGAACCCGTATCTGGTGAAGCTTTAGCTTGACTTGATCCCGGACTGTCGCTTTTCTCCTTATCTCTTTTCTTTGCCAATCTGCCTTCCCATTTCGCTAAAGCTCCCCAAATCTGCGCACTTTACATTATTTCTTTAAGATGCGCTTTCATTCCGGCAGACCTCATGTGCTCAAAATCCTTGGAGTCAAAGTCTAATCTGTAGCTTCTTTTCAAATGTTTAGTATTCTCAATATCAATATTATATTTGTCTGCTAGGTTCGCCAACCTTTGATGTACCTTACCTACTTCTTTAGTGATTTTGGGGCACAAATATCTCAATTCTGCTTCTGTGTATGACTCTAATCTGTTCACTCCCATTGTCCCTTCCACTAGTTCCGAAGCTTCCACACCCAGTCTTACAAAGTTTAGGTAATCATCTCTCTCTGATCTCTCTGCGATCACTGTAGCAGGTTGTGAAGGTTTGTTATTTCCCAGCCACTCGTTGATTTGCTGCACGGAAAAGCCTTGCAACGAGATATTTCCTGCATGCATCATTGGCGACTGTGAGACGTTTGTACTTATTGTCTGTTGGGTTAGCACACCTAACCCTGCCTGTCTCATTGCCTCCAAAGGTGCTTCAACCAGACTAAGGTCTAACAAGGACCTGGGTCCGTCAGCTGATTGATCTCCTGGGGCCATTAACTGGGGAGTTCCTAGGGATCCTCCTCTTATTGCATCTTGGGTCATTACTCCCTGATCACACATACCAGGTTTACCCTGCGCGTACAATGGTACCAGTGGACCAACAGTAATTGGTAACGATATGGCAGCTGGTGTCTGCCCTGATCCTAAACTCCGTGGAGCAGTAACTCCCAAAGCTTGGCTCCCAGTGGCTGGTGTGGGCATGAATGGGGATCCTGCCGCTGGACTATAACTTGGAATCAGCTGTTGCTGCAGCTGGGGCAGCAATTGCGGAGTTGGCTCAATCTGCACTAGCCTCGCTTTGGTGTAGATCGGATCAGGCGGCACTATTAGGTTCGTAGTAGTCTCTAGTACTGGGATGTCTGGATAGATTCTCTGTATCTGCGGTGGAGGTTGCAACTGTATCGGTATGTCTGGCGCAGTGGGTACACTGACACCATTCTGTATCAAACTCGTATCACCAGTCTGTACTGTATCTGTAACTCCCTTCTCCTGCGTCTGGTTCCCAGGACCCGCACTAGTGCTCGGGGCATTGTCGTCTACTGCATAAGATGGCGGGCGATCATGCAACAACTGATTAAGAAACTCTTCGTCATCTGAGTCATCTTCTTCTATCCAGGACCTCTTAGTCTCTTTAGGCTTATTAGAGTCTCTATCTGTCTCGCAGGTGGCTTTCTTTCCCTGTGTCTCGTCTCCTTGTGTTACTGCTGGGAACAATTTAAGTCCGTCAACTATTCCCCTTCTCCACATTTTGCTCTCATTGTCCCATCTATCCTCGGCTAAGGTCTTTTCTGCCCTTCTCATTCTCCTCTCAAATTTCTGTTGTCTCTGTTTAATAGCCATTAAATCCCAGACTGCTAATGCCTCGTACTGAGCTGGCCTTGGAGGTGGCTTTTGTACACTTAAAATCCACCTTAAATTTTCTAAAATCCTTGTATTGAATGTTCCGTGTTCCGGAAACGCCAAACATCCCTCCTTTTCTGTCAATTTGCGCCACTGTTTTATCCATAAGCAAGGCGCGACTCCTTTCTCCTCCATTACTATATCAGCTGGAGTACCCTCGGGCGGTGTAGGCTCCCCTTCACTCGCCATAATATATGCGTCTCCTTTCAGAGCGCTCCTAAAAGCCTTAATAAAATTCATTTTGCGTCTTTTCTTTTGTTTTGTATTTAATCAGGAAGTGACTTTAATTCCTCGGACCTTTCTCAACCTATTGCCTCTCACGGATGGCTGCCAATCTGTGCGCGACCCCTCTCATCAACTGACCTATCCCAGCGCGGCACCATTGCTGTCACACACTGCAGCTGACAAAGTCTTGCGGCTTGTCCGCCCCTCACTGGATTCACACCAAACTAATGCAAAATTACTGCGAGCACTTTTAACACAACAACAACTCAAATTTGCCGGTTTACTACAGGAAGGGTTTAAAAATTGCTTTAGAACTTTACAGAGATTTCACTTGAAGACTCGGCCACTACTCTCTCCTTCTCAGTTCCCGCATACGCAAGCAGAATTCGACCTACAAGTCCTACTCTCGACTTGTCAATGGTTTGTTCTAGTGCACTTTAGAACTTGCCAAATCTCCATCGAAGGTTTCACTCACACATTTAGACTCAAACTCGACTTATCAACCACGCCTGATTGACCTATTAAACCACACAAATTACAACATAAACCCAAGTGTCTCCTACACTTCATCAATATACTCCGGAGTCTTAGACCATGACGGGTCCGAACATTAACAACCAACCACGTGGATAATTTTTTTGAGCACAAAGCACCACACTCGTATGAAGTACGCCGACTTCCCTACTCTCATACTGTGGAGTACGCCCACTCCTACTAAAACAACATTTACCTGGCCTAAACACACATAATCTTCACAAATCACCTGCAAAATGCATAAGCTGAGCAAGCGCAAATCCTACACCACACATGCTAAGACGCCGAGAACATTCCCAACTCACTTAGGCAGGCTCCGAGATCCCGGGAAAGTCATGGGGAATTTAGAAACACATCATATATCTAATTTGCTTTATCTCAGAAAAACAATCTAAACAAAGATTCTCCGTCCTAGGGCCCCAAAAGACCAAACCATCCTCTGCTACCAGAACTGATAACGCGTCCCTTTATGATTCAGGATGCTTGGGCAGTGCCATCGATCCCTGGACAGTGCCCTCAATACCTGTACCTCAGAGCACCTGATGTGGAAAGGGATGTGATAACGCGTCCCTTTTCAGATAATTTATTACACATCAGGACTCGTTTTAGGCCAATGAATCTTTTGACCCAGTTGAGAAACACCTTAGGACGAGATAGCTAATCAATATGTCAATCAATACGTCAATAATGTCATCAATATTTATTACAACAATGCATTTCTCTTTAGTCAAAGACATTAATCAATTCAAGACACCACCATGATCTGGCAGTCATGAATAACCACACCAGGTTAGTAGAATTTTATGAGTTTTATTCCCTATTAATTACAATTCTAAGAGCAAAGGCGTTAATCTCAAAACCAAGAAACACAATAACATAGTCACAATATGGCAACTTTGATAAGATTTCATTAAGGCAAGAATCGCGAACATTAGAACATAACACGGAGTGTACATAAATCAACTTTAGAAGAGTGTCATCAACGCGTCAGTTCAACAAAGCATAGCTTCAGTCGTTTGTCTAATTGCATCAATTTAGTGAACACCTGTCCTAAGCACTGACTAGCATTGGCATGGTGGGCTTCATGCAAAACAATTTAGAACACCAGTTTGGAAAACATCTAGCTATGGTCTCTGTCAAAAGTAAGCAGTTGGTACCTAGAAAGGAAAAGCAAGCAGACAAACCACAATGTCATTGTCATAGTTACCCTCCAAGGTTTAGGGTAGCACTCAGGTTCAGTCTTCGTCTTCAGGACATCAGTTGATTCGCCATCAGTCAAAATCTCAGCTCTGGGACAAAAAGGGGCCCTTCTCTCTTAAGGAGGTAAAGTGTAAATGGGCAATCTAAGGAAGAGGATGGTTTTAATAACCAATCAGTCACCAAACAGAGTGACAAAGTTTCTGGATAAAATCAATAGCATACCCTAACACCTCTCTCAGGTTCCCCGTGTCATGGGTTTTTATCCCTTTTTCATAGTACATTCCGCTAAAATTTCATTGGTCCATGGTTATACCCCACTATCTTTACCCTATTAGAAAACAGATTATGTCATTAATATTTCACCCCATATTAGTTTACAGACATTTTATTGGTCCATATGATTGACGTCTTCAGAGGTAGCACGTCCGGTATGATTTCATCCTTCTGTAATTCTTTGCACATCTTTTGGTCAGTAGCTCCATTGTCTTCACCGCTTTAAACGACCTTGTACATTATATTAGTCTACACTGTTGCATTTCTTTTAAACATTTCTATAAGCAGTATGAATTTCATGAGAACGGATCCATTATGGTTACATTCAGCTTCTAGTTTGAAGAAAACAAGAGGTCATGTCCTTTTGCGAGTCAGCACACTGCATGGTGAAGAAACACATTTAGGCCCGTATTTATACTCCGTTTGCGCCGAATTAGCGTCGTTTTTTTCGACGCAAATTTGGCACAAAACTAACGCCATATTTATACTTTGGCGTTAGACGCGTCTAGCGCCAAAGTATGGGCAAAGAGCGTCATTTTTTAGCGTGAACGCCTTCCTTGCGTTAATGAGATGCAAGGAAGGCGTTCCCGTCTAAAAAAATGACGGCGACGCAAATGCGTCGTATTTTTACTCCCGGGCAAAAATCACGCCCGGGAGGTGGCGGGTCAAAAAACCCCGCATTTGCGCCACTTTTTAACGCCTGGGTCAGGGTAGGCGTTAAGGGGCCTGTGGGCTCAAAATGAGCCCACAGGTGCCCTCCCCTGCCCCCAGGGACCCCCCCTGCCACCCCTGTCCACCCCAGGAGGACACCCAAGGATGGAGGGACCCACCCCAGGGACATTCAGGTAAGTTCACGTAAGTATAATTTTTTATATTTTTCAATTTTTTTTGGGTGGCATAGGGGGGCCTTATTTGTGCCCCCCTACATGCCACTATGCCCAATGACCATGCCCAGGGGACATAAGTCCCCTGGGCATGGCCATTGGGCAAGGGGGCATGACTCCTGTCTTTACTAAGACAGGAGTCATTTAAATGGCGTCTGGGTGTCGAAAAAATGGCGCAAATCGGGTTAAGACGATTTTTTAGCGTCAACCCGAATTGCGCCATTTTAAGACGCCCTAGCGCCATTTTCCCCCTACGCCGGCGCTGCCTGGTCTACGTGTTTTTTTTCCACGCACACCAGGCAGCGCCGGTCTGCTTGCGCCGGCTAACGCCATTCCATAAATACGGCGCCCGCATGGCGCTTCGGAATGGCGTTAGACGGCGCAAAATTTTTTGACGCTAAACTGCGTTAGCGCAGTTTAGCGTCAAAAAGTATAAATATGGGCCTTAATATGAGAGCCAGGCAGCTAAGCTTCGGCTCATGCTAACTTAAGGCCTACAAGATTTATTTAACATAACCTTAATAGCATAATCATTAATAATTAGCGCAAATCATTCATTAATTCGAATATTCATAGGCATTAGTCGTTTTTAATAATCCACGTATGCATTGGCAGCCACTCCCCGTGGTCACATTTCAAGTGCACGTTTTAGCAAAACAGGTCAATACAATTTCTATATGGCATTACCACACATTAGTTCATAAACATTTCATGTTAATATAGATTCTATAAGCTACGCTCTCTCAGATGCAAGAAGCACCCATTACAGTGCTCCTAAGCAGTGCTCCACCATTGCTGCCACAGGAAACAAGGTAGAGAGAAGGACTCGATGTACCTGGCCAGCAGCTCAGCCTTGTAAGGGTACATTGATCTGTCATGGCATCGGTGAACGCTCTCTGCTAGTCTCGATTACTCTCTTTCTGCCAAATCTGCTTTTCAGAGCGAACTCTTTCTTTTTGGGTCTATCTTACATGCACTTCTCAACATTCTCTGGAGGCAAATCATTGCAGCGAGAGCCCATATGCAGTCAGGATGATGGTCCTAGTCCCTGGAGTTCATAGAAAATATCTAAACTTTGATGCAAAATAACTAGCCAGCAATGAATATGAATAAGTTTGAATTAATACTGACATGAACCAGAAACTCGGAGCAAAATAAGAGAGCATGCGGATCAAGAACATTTTGAAGTCGCTGTGCAACTGTTTTTGAAGCCACACATGAATATGTTAACTAGAATCTATGGTTTTCATATTTACACTCTAGTTAAGCTGTGTTCACTTCTAGAAGAGACGAACAAAGAAACAAATATCAAGAGCAACTTCAGCAAATTCTGAGTTGCTGTTCAAGCACTTGTGCTCTCGCAACTGGATAACTCCATGGATTCTCCCCAAGCTCCACACTTGTGTCACTCAGGCACCTACATGCTTCAGCACGTCCTATCCAGTCCCTGAATAAATCCAGTATCATTACCCCCACCCTGTTGGAACTGGATTGGCTCACCTTTCCAGCCCGCACCATCTTCAAAACCAACTGCATCTGTACAAAGCCATCACAACAAGCACCTATGGATATCTTGCAGACACGCTCACCATATCTGATTGTTTTTGGCATACCCACTGCAAGGCTTTTGTCACATTGCAGATTAAGTGTAAAAATTAAGAACACGTCAGCAGCCTTTTCCCATTTATGCTCCCAGGATCTGGAACAACATCCTGTATCCACCAGGACCACCTCATTGCTACACCAATTGAGGAAGGAGTTGGAGACAAGCAAGATGGGGTGTGCGGCGCACATTTACGGTAGCAGCGTCTAGGTTATGGTACTCCTTTCCTATGCATATCAGGGGTCTGAGTTCACACATGCCATTTCGTAAGCAAGTTAATATGTGTTTTTTTTGTGAAATAGTCTTTGCCAGGACTGTATTTTTGTTGTTGTTTCGTCTGGGTCCATGTGGTTCTGCTTTCTTGAGCTTGCTTCCTCCTAGCGCTTTGATGCCTTGTAGGTCTAATGCGCTTTACAAATGTCAAATACAAATACCTCTTTAAAGAACACTACATCATAATATGTTCACCGTCCACAAGTCCGCTTTCTCTCATATGACTCGCCCATGTTAAGCTTGCCTTTGAACTTGTAAAGTGCTCTGATTCTTTTTGCCTATGCTCGCACCATATAAATACCATATACATACATACAAAAGACTTCATTGGCTTGTGGTTGGATTGTTGCTATGGTATATTCTTGGAAGCCTTAATAAAATCATAGAAAATGTGAAGTACATTAAAAGTCACATAGCTAGAGTAGGTCCTAATACTGGCTGATGCAATACATTTCTCCACCTTGCATTGATTTCTCTGGCTCCCTGGAGAAGGAGACATTAATTTTAGGCAGCTAACTACATGACTATTCATGGTATTTTTCTGGACTATTGAAAAGAGACACAGAGACGGTATGACCCAGGATGAGATTTACGATCTGGCGAAAGAGAATTAATTATTATCCCATGGGTTAGTAGACACATCCTTGGTAGTTAGATACTGCAAGTGGAGGATGTTATTTATGGACTAACCTTCCATGTGGCATAAGAAAAGTAAAGTTTTAAGGGATTTTTGTTCATCTAGCCTAATATACTGATGCGATGGACACGCATCTATATATCAATTTAGGTCTTGAAACTAGTAGTCCTGGACTGGATAGGACTAGAGATTCCCAGTGAGGCATCAACTTAGTTGACAGTGCAAGCCAGAGGGGCTTTTCAGCAGTCCCATATTTTGCTTCCATTGTCCAACGGGCAAAAGCCTCCAGAAATAACTTTCTGAATGATGGAGTTAAGCTGACTATCAACATACATTCTGGAAAAATGAAAGAATCTTGATTGTAGGGATAGAGGCTGCTTTTGGCAACAGGGGTTGAATATCAGGTATACCACTCAGCAGCCATATTACCTAGACAGCTATTTTTAATTATGCTAACATCAAGGTCAAGAAATATTGGTGGACATGGATCTTTCCCTTTCTGAATGGTGATTAGTGTTTTTGCATTTCAGTTTTGTATCTAAGCCAGATTGTTAGTCAATGAAATTATTAATTTAAAAAAGTATAATACTTCTTCAGAAAGTTAACAATTGAAAAGATTTGCCCTTTTTCTCACCGATGTTTGTTCTAGCGGCATGTCAAAGAATAGCATCTAGATATATCAGCACAACGGAATTTATCTACTATCTAGTTCTTAATAATATGTGCTGTGGGAAAACTGGGCTGATTGCAGAAGCCCCCTAACTTTTTACCCCCATTTTTCACTCATGCTGACTCTGAGGGTGCCCTGGGCACTGCTAAACAGTCCCAGGGCCTGTGCTCTGATTGAAATGGATCTGAACATTAGGCTAATTATAATTGGCTGTATCAACCTACCTATAAGTCCCTAGAATATGGTAGAGCATGTAGGCTTGGGGACCCCAGCATAGGTAGCGTCTCATAGGTGCACTGCTGTGGTGCTCAGGGCAATTTTAAAGGCAGGCCTGCCTTGCTGGCTGCGTTTAAGTTAAAGTTGCCCCCTAATTTGACTTTGGAATTAAAAGTGCTTCCAAAGTCTTAAACTACCTTGGTTTTATATATAAGTTGCCCCCAGGGTTGGGTGCAGTGTAAGCAGGGACTTTATAAAAGATGGTGAAACAGGATGGGGGAGAGCAGCCAAATTCTACTTCAAAGGAGGGAAGGACCTTTGGGCTTGCAAGTAGGCCTTCCCCATTTCCAAAACCAGACAGCCAGATGCCCCCTGATTAAATTAGGAGAGGGCTGGAAAGGGGTGTGTTAAGGGAAACTTAGCCACACCAGTGGGTGGGCTTAGCCAGACCTAAGCTCTGAGACAGAATTTTTGTATTTTTGCCATCTTGGATTTTGGGAGAACGTTGGTCCCTGGGATTGATTTTTGCCACGCTTTCCAGGAAGTAGTCAATCAAGATAGGCGGTGGCTGCCCATGATCGGTCAAGAGGCCCCTTGTCTTTCCACCCCAGGAGCAAGGATAAAATTGGCAGAGCTGCACCCACACCTCAGATCCCTCACAGTGTGGGTTAAATATGCTCCCTTACAAACATACACACACATAAATGTATTTACAGTATTTTCAAACCCTGTCACACCCGGGCATTCACAGTTTCATAAAGTTTTGGGTGACATTCACATGTAGTACATGAATGTACCTCACCTTCCCAAGCCCTTGAGGCTCACACCCTGCCTGATGAGATAAAATCATTTTCTACTCCCTCACAGAAATGTACTCCCTCCATTTTTGTGTCTATCTACCCCGAAGTGTGATGCACTTAATTGTAAGTATATGCACTCTACTACAAAGATAGTCTCTTTTCAGTCCCATCATGGCTGACCTAAGTGTAAGGAGATGCACAGAATTCTTAACTGAAGGACATGAAGCTTGAACCAATGAACGTCGGCGAAAGCCTGGCCACCTATCGTACTGCATGCAGCAGCAAACTAGGAATCCATCCGATGACCTTAAACTGACCCACCCTGATTAAGAGTCCTACGTACTGTAAGGGAATTTTAAAGAACTTTTTCTTTTGTGCATTAGTAATAATGATCAAAATTCTATTTCATGTTTAATTTCTCACGTATAGACTGATGTAGCACAAGTGGTTTTGAAACGACTTACCTATGAGGTGTAGAGGTGTGTTTTACCGTCCAAAACACAATGTTGACCTATATGTAAGTAATTTCTGTCATTTTTCTTGTGCTTTTCCCTCCTTCACACATCCTCTTCCCACAAACTCTAGGACACACAGTTAAACTGGAATATAATCGTTTATTTTCAATTGTCGTTGTTCTGCTCATGAATAACCTTTCCCAGTTTATTTGTAATTTATGACATGTTGCAAAGTCCTCCACTTGTTCACTGAGACCTATTCATTCACGTATCACATTATGGATAATGCATCTGGTTCTGTTCGAGCATCTCCAGATGATATTACCATACATGTGGCAGAATAATTATTAATGTAGTGGGTTAGTGCTTAGGTGTTAAGGTAATATGACGTTGAATTTTTATGTGTTCAGATTTGCTGCAGAAATTATACATTTGCTCACACCACAATGCATCTGTAGATATTTTGATATCCTGTGCAAGAATTGTGTATAAAAACCCTTCATTTTGGAGGCAAACCAGGTGACCTTTCTATTCTACTAGGAATGCTGTCCAATTCTTTCCTGATTTTGCTGCCCATTTAAGACTAATTTTTACATAATCTGTATACAATTGCAATTAAGAGACTTCATGGCATTGACTCTGTATCATTTATTTTCTAATTCTGTTAAAAAATCTTAAACTTTTAATTGATTTATAACTCAATTATTGAGGGGGCCATATTAATTGATAAATTATACTTTTCTAATTCTTTGTGGGTTGGGAGGAGCCTTACACAGGGAAACATTGTCTTATTAAATTGAGGTTTAACACTGTCTCCAGTCCAGTGACTAGTGGGAAATCCGATTAGGGTAAAACAAGGGGTGTCTCAATTTTGGGGTACTCTTTTTGCTCCCACAGTAGTAACTCCTTGTGCAAAGTTCACTTACTGCCTTATTAAGGAATCAGCCAGTCAAGTTAATTCCATTTTATGACAGCCTTATAACACTTCTGTGCATCAAGAGGATGGGCTGCTTACAGAGTTCATCTCAGAGAACGTGTCTAACAATGATTCCATTAGTGCTAATGCACATCCAGCACTTTGATCCTCGAGAGGTCCCCCTCCATTTAAGGTATTTCCAAACAGGTTGTGGCTGTCACCATGCCACCACTGACAGACTTGGCAAGGTAAGGTCCATTCAGTGCTTACCCTAGGCAACGCCCATGAACACCTGCTCTTTCAGTATTACACATACGAAAAAATACCTAAGTGGAGAATTCTATTCTTCAATACACTCCTGCTAACCTAAACTGTCAGCACACAGCGGTGCTATTAATCATCATATAAACTGTCCTGAGCATTACCGCTTACATCATTCTTCCTTCCTTAAAAGAGATATTGTGTGGCTTTCCACAAACACTCGAAACATGAGGCTTGCCCTAAGCGATGCACACCCTTGCACCTGCTGCAGCTTTACAGCACTTACTCACACATACCTGAGGGAAAAAAGGCCTTGCAATAGATATGTATTAAAATCTTGTCTGAAATGACATTTGAGAAGCATTAATAATACTTATATGTTACATACCTGTTTGGTAGATGCATAAAGAAGTATATAAAAAGAAAACATTCATAACAAGATTACACCAAGTGACATAAAAAGGAGTGATCGGAATTTCTTTAGACCTCAGCAACCTTAAAGGATTGAAATGATCAGCTATCGGTGCCCACTTAGAATCTCTCCCTATTGCCTTACTGTTAGACCTGACAGCCTTAGGGTGGTCACCCCCAACATTTTGCCTGCCTCTCTCCACTTTCCCTCCACTTTTTGACACAGATTTTGCTAGTTTTAGGACTCTGCACAATTTACAATTGCTAATAGTGCTAACGTGCATGTGCCCTCTCCCTTAAAATCATGGTAACATTGGTTCATACCCAATTGGCACATTTCATCTACTGGTAAGTCCCTAGTTAAGTGCACTACATGTGCCCAGGGCCTGCAGATTGAATGCTACTAGTGGGCCTGCAGCACTGGTTGTGCCACCCACATAAGTAGCCCCTTGACCATGTCTCAGGCCGACCATTGCAAGGCCTGTGCTTGCAGTTTCACTGCCACTTCGACTTGGCATTTAAAAGTACTTGCCAGGCCTTAAACTCCCCTTTTTCTACATATAAGTCACCCCTAAAGTAGGCCCTAGGTAACCCAAAGGGCAGGGTGCTGTGTGGGTAAAAGGCAGGACATATTTCAGTGTGTTTTATACAGTATGTAGTGGAAAACTCCTAAATTCATTTTCCACTGCTGTGAGGCCTGCTCCTTTCATAGGCTAACATTAAGGCTACCCTCATAAACTGTTTGAGTGGTAAATTCTGATTAGAAAGGGGTAAACAGGATATATTTAGTATGGCCTAAATGGTAATACAAAATCCTGCTGACTGGTGAAGTTAGATTTTATATTACTATTTCAGAAATGCCACTTTTAGAAAGTGAGCATTTCTCACGCACTTAAATCCTTCTGTGCCTTACAATCCACATCTGGGCTGGGCTGGGCTGTTTGACAGTTCCCTTGTGCATTTCACCCAGGCAACCACAAACACAGGATGCTCAGTCACACCTGCATACATCTGTATACTGAATGGGTCTTCCTGGGCTGGAAGAGTGGAGGGCCTGACACTTGTATTTCAAAGGACAGTGGCCTGCACTCACACAATGGACTGCCAAACCCCCTACTGAGACCCTGGCAGACAGGATTGTACTGAAAGGGGACCTTGTGCACTTCTAAGCCGCTCTATGAAGTCTCTCCCACTTCAAAGGAAGGCACATTTGGGTATATAAACTGGGTCCTTGACCCTACCAACTCAGACACTTCCTGGGAAAGAAACACTGAACCAGATCCTGCAATGTGCCAAGAGAAGATGCCTGGCTGCCTAAAGGCTCACCTGGACTGCTGTGCTTTAAAGGACTGCTGCCTTGCTGTTGCCCTGCTGCCTTGCTGGCCTCTGGCTCTGCTGAGAAGTGTTCTCCAAGGGCTTAGATTGAGCTTGCCTCCTGTTTCCTGAAGTCTCAGGGCCAAAAAGACTTAATCTCTGCAAAGAACTCCTTGTGCGGTGAATAACGGAAATGCCGGAAACAACGCACAGCATGCTTAATGGGGAAATAATCCAAGCATCACCGAACCAGAATGACGCAGCCTGGTTCCCCGAGTGGAGAGCGACGCAGCACCAGTGTTGCGATCAGAACTTCGATGCACAGCCCACTGGACTGAAGCATCGCTGAGCCAGAACGACGCAGCCTGACTTCCTGCCAGAGGAATCGACACAGCATCTGCCGTGTGACAGAAACTCCAGCACAACACCCACTGGATCGACTCAGCACCTGTGACTTCATCTTGCGCTCCCCGGATTTCCACGCATCATCCCAAGGGCGTCAAAAGACCCTGCATCGCAAACAGGATTCAAGGCTGCATGCTGGAATTCAACGCAAATCCCTTGTTGCGTGGAAAAAAATAGACGCATCGTTTGTGTGCTCCTGGAAATCTGACGCACACCTACCTTTTTCAACTCATCTCCTCCTCTGTGGTTTTCGTGTGTGTGATTTTGACGCAAACCAGGTACTTTGTGCTTGCAAGAGACCACTGTTGCTTTTAAGAACTTAAAACTCATCTTATAGTTATACACATGATATTTCAACTTGTATTTATCAAATCTTGATCATTTTGACCTTACTCTACTCAGATAAATATTCTATATTTTTCTAAACCGGTGTGGTATATTTCTGTGGTGTTTGCACTGTGTTAGTGCATGATTTATTGCACAAATACTTTACACATTGCCTTCTAGGTTAAGCCTGGCTGCTCAGTGCCAAGCTACCAGAGGGTGGGCACAGGATGATTTGGAAAGTATGTGACTTACCTTGACTAGAGTGAGGGTCCTTGTTTGGACAGGGGGTAACCTGACTGTTAACCAAATGCTCCATTTCTAACACTTACCAAGGATGTTCTGAGTACTAGATTGCAATGGCAACATCATTTGTATCCTTTTTGCATACTGTTGTAATGTAAATTAATTTATTGTATGAGGGGGTCCTTTCTCCCCAGACTCATGGTAGCTCACTTCCAGAGGTGTTGTTCGTGATGGGGCATGGTTACCTGCTTCTGCTTTACTAGCCCTCCTCAGGTTGTTGCTAGATATAATTTATTTCATCCTCCTTGGAAGTAGTGGTAGAGCTGGAAATATCTTTTCACATACGTTACTTTTACATTACTGGTTGGTGTCAGGGCCAATCACCTTTAATTATGTGCCTGCAGCAGCAGTGATGCTGATTCCACCAATCCCTTACTTCACTTTCTTTTTTAACCCTAAATGACTCTTGGTTGACTTGGCAGCCAAGCAAAGAAAATTAGTCTTTTGGGAATGGGAATGGACTGTTATCCACTTTAGGGGAGCTGTGATTCACAAAGGAAACTTACACTTTTGAGTAAGTTTATACTTTGATTAAGTTTACAACTTTTTGATGTTCACAAACTGCACTTTTGTAGTAACCTACACTTTTGTAGTATCTAACACTTTGAAGTAAGTCCAGCACTACACATAGTACTGCAACACCCAAATAGAAAATATTGGAGGTAAGTATTTAAAATAAAACCTCATAGGAAATAATGTTAAATTAAATTAAAATATTTAAAATAGTTAACAATATAAATAAACATAAATTAATGTTACAAATATGCATAAATACCGCATATAATGGAAATAATATATACAAATAGTACTGCTTATTATTTAATTATAAAATATTTAATGCCCATTAAATATTTTGTGATTGAATAATAAATATGTATTATTTCATTATGAAATATTCAATAACCGTTATAGATCATATAATCAAATAATAAATATGTGCTATTTTAATGTATTTTTTAACATTATTTTATATAAATTTCTCTTTTCAAATAAGTAAGTCCTTTTCACGAAGGATAGGTCTTTTTCATAAAGTAAGTATAACTTCTTGGGCCTACCTCTCCCACACCTTTCCTGCCCCAGATCTTTGGTGGCAGGGTAGGGGGTGCCTTAGTCCCTACTTTTGGCAGGCAACTATGCCTTTCCTTCCCTTTTTTGAGGCTTAATACAGACTTACTGGGACTAGGTTGGCCCTCAAGGAATTCATGATCCTGAGTTGGCTTCAATTACTGCATTCCTGTTAACTAGGCTCCAAATGCAAGGCTTTGTGTCACGACTATTCTGCACCTTCCTCACACAAGTGCTTCTTGTTGAGGCATGCTTTTGGTTGAGTGCCCTGTGTCAATCATATATTGGTAACGGTTCTGCTGTGCTGATGAATGTTTATGTGCTCATTGAAACTGACTTCTTCTTGGGCTTTTCCCTATCATGCTTTTGTTTTGTTGCAAGAACCCTTATTGCTTTAGTTTGTTCTATCAATGTGTCTTGCCACAGTTTTGGTGCTGTGATCTCCATGATTACATGGGTTCTCTTGATCTTGATTTTCTTTTTTTGAGTGCAGGTTTTTCTAAAATGTGTTTGTTTTAGTTTTGGGTTGCTTGTTTTGCTCAACTTGGTTGAAAGTTTATTCTTTTTAACAGGGACTTTGGTCATGCCTGACCAGACTCAATTATTCTGCAACAACTCTTCAGCTTCCTGTGTTGTCCTACATCAGATCCTCTGTTCATTGATAAATGGTTCAAATCTTGCTTCTCCCTCTCTGATGAACTTGTGGTTGGCAGGGGTTGAATATACCTTTGAAGATGGAAGATCCATCCATTACGCTCCTGGTTTCTGAGGAGACTAGGAATGGTGTTCTACATTTGCCATTCTTTGTTTTCACCTTTCTTACTGGCACTGGATTATGAGGACTCCTTCTGCATATCTTATGTTGATCGTAGTCTAGCTTTTTTGATCCCATGACATAGCGAATGCTGGAATTCAACAACATTTAGGTAGTTGTCTTCTGTGGAATTCCATTTGGTTTTCCCGATCCTTCTTCATGTTCTCTATACTGCGCGAACAGCTTCATTGCCTGTGGTTGCCTTTTGGAACTCTATATTGCTAACTTCCTTTTTGTGCCTCTGCTTACCAAGAATCTTGCAATGCCATAATGTGGATTCAGAGATCAACCTTCATGGAATCCTGAGGGGGTTTTGAAAAGACTGGCACCCATACTTTGTAGCAGTTCCGAGGTTGAACTGTGCCTTTTTCAGGTCTCAAGGTCCCCTGTGGGTTCTATATCTTACCTTTAGAGCTTTACTGATCAATTATTTTGTTCCTCGTGGTTAGGGGGATAGGTGTGTTTTAAGGCTTGCCTCTACATTTTCTGTCCCTCCACCATACTCTTGCTGCTCTGTTGGGAAACAAAGGTTAATTTTTCTGTGTGTCTCCTGCTCAGGGAGGGGGGGGGGTTAGGAGGGGTTACCAGCAGTGACATTTTTGGACTGGGTCCTCACTTCTTTAATGACTCTTCTCATAGCCAGGTCAGATCTGGATCAGATCATTGATCTCCTTCTTTCTGCCCTAAAGATTGGGTTCTCTTAACTCAGGCTGTTCACAGAGTACTTGTCTTCTCAATATTTAGACAGGGTTTTATCTTTGTGTTTCCCTTTTAGGTTCAACTTCTAATGCCTTTTATCAATAATTATTTCTGGCCTTCATTTGTCCTTCAGATGTCCTTTCAGAGGAGGTATTTGTGGAGTTTCTCTGCCTCTTGACTTTGTTTTTGAAATTGGGTTGTTAGAATTTGGGTCTCTAGTTGTCAGAGGTATTCACCTACTGCATGTATGGTCCATAATCCTAGGCAGGGTGTGTCACACACACACCCTAAATGAACCTGTGTTCACGCTCTCGTTACTTGGCACAGAGCAGTCAAGCTCAACTCAAGAGGCAATATGTAAGGTATTTGTGCACCACGTAACTATAGCAACAATGAAAGACACAACAAAAAGACTCTACATAAGTTTAGAAACATAGAGAATATTTATCTGAGCAAAACATGAACAAACTGACAAAAATTCAATGAATACTTATTAAGTTATGAGGATAGGTTAAAATATATCCAGTAAATACACAGGGCTTAACAAAAGGAGTGCTTAAAAATTGTCTGTGCATGAATTGATTATGATCCCCTGGGACCAGGTTTCACTAGTAAGATCCCTGCTGGGAACCCTGTGCAGTTTTACAGGTCAGAGGGTTGGGACCCCCACGGCGTTAGAATGAAAAAGATCCTTCAGCGAGCCCCTCATGACCAGGGCACCTAATAATTTCAGGAGCTGACGAGCGAGAGCACAGTACAGCCACCAGGACTGCTTGGGCCCTTACTTTATATACCTTCCTATGCATGAGGTGAACTCGAGCTGCACCTGCTGATGGTGTTGCTGCAGGGCTTTAGAGTGGTGCTGTCCTCCAGTGAATCTGCGTTGGAGCTGCACTGAGCAGCACTTGTGCGGCAGACCTTCATTGGGGTGGAAGGTGGGTTACGCTGTTGCTCCAGCAACGCCTAAAGCCAGAAGGTGCTGGTGGAAGGTAACACTGTTGCTCGAGCAACGCCTCAAGCCAGAAGGTGCAGGCAGAAGGTAATGCACTGCCTTCACTCAGGATTCTACTCTGCTCAGCAATTGAAGAGCGAGGCCGTCTGATGCAAAATACATGGCACTCTGAGCCCAGGTGACGGTAGGGCAGCTCCGGCTTCCCCAAGCACGATGACCTTGAGCCTCAAAAAGTGGGGCACTAGTTCTCTCAGAACGGGCCTCTGTGGTAGTACAAGGAAATTGTAGCAGTGTCTTTGATGCCCTGAGACTTTGAGAACAGGGGGCAAATCATTAAGCCCTTGGAGAACTTTAGTTGCAAGGATGCAGAGAGCGAGTTCAGTTAGCCTCACTCCAGGAAAGAAGCAGCTGGCAGCAAGCCAACACAGCAAAGCAAGAGGCAATCCCTCCTACAACACAACACACAGCAAACAGTAGGCCAACGCAGCAAAGCAGTTGCAGAGTGGCAGTCCCTCCTGGAAGCACAGTAATCCTTATTGCTGGCAGATGTCCTTGGTTCCATTAGAGTTCTAATTTGGTGGGGTTTGGGGTCCATTACTTATATCCAAGTGTGCCTTTGAAATGGAGGATACTTCAAAGAGGTCTTTGAAGATTATAAGGTACCTGCCCTTCAGTCCCTGGCTCCAGACACTCTACAGGGGATTAAGTAACCCTTTGTGTTAGGAGAGGCACAGCTATATTCAGGTGTGTCAGCTCCTCCCTCCCATCTAGCCCAGGAAGACCGATAAGCCTGGTGATGGGCCATCAGGATGAAACTGCCACAACCAAGTTACCTTTGTGTGTGATTGTCTGGCAGGAATGCAAAAATCCCAGCTGTCATATACCCCAGACATATATTCAAAGGCAGAGAGAGGCACAGAATGGTTAGAGTAAGAAAATGCCAAATTTCTAAAAGTGCCATTTTCAGATTTACAATTTAAAATCCAACTTCACCATAAATTGTGATTATAAATTGTGAGTGCAGGTACACCGAACTCCATATTTATACATTTCCCAATTAAAAGTTATACTTAAAGAATGTTTAAAGGTAACCCCAATGTGAACCAAATGAAAGAGATAGGCCTTGCAGTACTGAAAAATGACTTTAGCAGTTTTTCTCTACCAGGACATGTTACACTTAAATGTTCATGTCCAACTTTTTAAATGCACTACACCCTGCCCTTGGGGTTGACCACGACCTACCATCGGGGTGACTTATGTGTAATAAAAAGGGAGGCTTGGGCACGGCAAGTGGGTTGCAGTTGCAATTTAAAACTGCACACATAATCTACACAGTGAGAGGTCTCAGACATGTTTTCAGGGCTACTGTAGTGGGTGGTGCAATCAGTGCTGCAGGCCCACTAGTAACATTTAATTTACAGGCCCTGGGCAGTTAGTGCACTTTCCTATGGATGTACCAGTTTGTTAACCATGTCAATTTTGGATAAGCAAATTGTTAGACATGGGGTCTCTGGTTGGCAGTCAGTTTGCACTCTGTCCAAGCAGGAACCCTCACTCTAGTCAGGGCACCGAAGGTGAACACTCAAAATAACCCCTGCTCACCCCCTTGGTAGCTTGGCAAAAGCAGTCAGGCTTATCTCAAAGACAATGTGTAAAGTATTTGTACCAACACACACAGTAATACAGTTAAAACCCTATGAAATGGACACCAAACTATTTTAGAAAAATAGGTAATATTTATCTAAATCAAACAAGACCAATACGACGAAAATCCAACATACACAAGTCAAGATATTAATTTTTTAAACGAATAAGTCTTACTTCAGAAAAAACAATGGAAACGTTGATTTTACACAAAGCACCTGGTTTGCGTCAAAAATAAAGCCACACGGGTAAGCGTGCGTCGGAAAAGTCAGCGATGCGTTGATTCCTTACTCACAAGTGAGGCCTTGCGTCGTTTCTTCTCCAGTCGGGTCTCCGATGCGTCATTTTCTTCTCCGGCAAGAGAGAGATGTGTCAATTTCCAGACAGGGCACCTCAGATTTGTGCAGGTTCACAATGACTTTGACAGCCAGCAACGATATGTGAGAAATCCGGCTGCATGGTGTTGGAAAACTGCACTGCGTGGGGTTTGCGTCATTTTTAGCAACTGCAAGTGGGTGTTGCATTGCTTCTCCAGCCGCAATGCGTCGATCTCCCCGCCGCAATGCAGGAGGAGCGTTGATTTCAGTCACAAAGTGGGTGGAGCGTCCTTTTTCAGTGGTGTTGCAGGTGGTGCATCAACATTTTCCCCGCAAGGTGTTCTGTGCATGGATTTCACTCCTTGGTCTGCCAGCTTCACCTCTTAAGGGCCCAGAGACTGGACAGGGCACCACCTTGCAGTGCAGGAGTCTCAACAGAGAGTCCAGTAGCTGGCAGAGAAAGTCTTTGAGACTTCAAATCAGGAGGCACGCTCAAACCAAGCTCTTGCAGATTTTTCTCAAGCAGGAATACACAACAAAGTCCAGTCTTTGTCCTCTTTCAAGCAGAAGCAGCAACTGCAGGCTAACCCAGCAAAGCACAGTCACAGCCAAAGGGGCAGTACTCCTCCTCCAGCTCTTCAACTCTTCTCCTTGGAAGAGGTTCCTCTTGATTCCAAAAGTAATCTAAAAATCTGGGGGTTTGGGTTTACTACCTATACCCCTTTCTGCCTTTGAAGTAGGGAAACTAAAAAGAAAAGTCTCTGTTGTTTACAGGATCCTGCCTTGCCCAGGCCAGGCCCCAGACACACACTGGGAGTTGGAGACTGCATTGTGTGAGGGCAGGCACAGTCCATTCAGGTGTAAGTAACTATTCCTCTCTCCATTCCATCCCAGATGGCTCATCAGGAAATGCAGGCTATACCCCAGCCCACTTTGTTTCACTGTCTCGAGGGGATTCACAAACAGGCCAACTGTCAATCTGACCCAGACAGGGAATCCACAAACAGGCAGAGGCATAGAATTGTTTAAGCAAGAAACTGCCCATTTTCTAAAAGTGGCATTTTGAAACTGACAATTTTACCAAAATAAATATTTTTAAATTGTGAGTTCAGAGACATCAAACTACACATTTCTATCTTCTCCCAAAAGTTATTTTAAGGCATCACCCATGTTAACCTATGAGAGAGATAGGCCTTGCAACAGTGAAAAACAAATTTGGCAGTATTTCACTGTTAGGACATATAAAACACATCAGTACATGTCCCACCTTTAACATACAGTGCATCCTGCCCATGGGGCTACCTAGGGCCTACCATAGGGGTGCCTTACATGTATAAAAAGGGATGCCAGGTCGAATCAGCAGTTTAAAATTGTACACACGGATACTGCAGTGCAGGTCTGAGCCATGTTTACAGGGCTACTTATGTGGGTGGCACAGCCAGTGCTGCAGGCTAGTAGCATTTGATTTACCGGCCCTGGCATCTCTTGTGCACTTTATTAGGGACGTACTAGTAAATCAAAAATGCCAATCTTGGAAAAGCCAATTACACATACAATTTACACAGGAGCACTTGCACTTTAGCACTGGTCAGCAGTGGTAAAGTGGCCATGGTACCAAAAACAGCAAAAACAGAGTCCAGCACAGCGTCAAAACATGGGAAGCAGATGCAAAAAAGACAGGGGAGACCACACCAAGTATGCCAAGTCTAACACCAATATTGTCAAGTTTTAAGGCATGAGCACAAACACTTTAGCACTGGATAGCAGTGATAAAGTGCATAGAGCCTAAAGCCAACAAAAACAAGGTCAGAAAACGAGAAGGAGGAAGGCAAAAAGTCTGGAGGTTACCCTGCAGAAAAGGCCATTTCCAACAGTAATTTTCATGTACTGTGACTTCTGCAAACTTTCTCCATTCTTGATCAATAGGTGGAAAGTGACGTGGAGTTGCATTCAGTTCTAAGGTATTTTCTGTGGTATCCTTGGGTTCATGCTCTGTTGTTTTATGCTGTATTACAGATATCATGTAAACTTACTGTCCATTAGTCCCACGTGGCATTTTCTGCTGTGTTTCTGTGCCAGTTCAAAGGCAATGGCTTTATGCATTCCTCACATAGGGCCTTATTATGAGTTTGGCGGATGGGGACACCCATCCGCCAAACTCTCAACGGCGTTGTCTTCTCCTTGCTGGTGACCTCCCTGCCAGCCCCATTAAGACTTTCCTCCCTGGGCTGACCGGCGGAAACCAGCCCGGCAGGATAGTGGCAGCAGCATTGTCACCAGCTCCTAATCGAGCCGGCGTCAGTGCTGCTGCATGCAAGAGGCACCATCACCCTCAAAATGACAGTGCGCATTTTGAGAGTACTGAGCGGGGGGACCCCTGCACTGCAAATGCCATGGGAATATGTAGTGTAGTGGGCCTCTTGAGCCCCCTGCACCTGTTCTGCCCCAGCCTTTTCATGGCAGTGGTACAACCATTAAAAGGTTGGTTGAGGACAAGGTTGTAATCAGCAGGGCAGCGCTGCCTTCCGGACGGTCCTGGCTGATTACAACCTGCGCCCGCTGTCAGCCCGTCGGAATCTCCGATCGTGGCGGGAACAGCAGCCGGTTGGCTGGTCTGCCCGCCAACCTCATAATGTAGCTGTGGGACCACTGCAACTGAGGAAGTCCTAATGCCAATCCGGCATTGGCAGTCCTTGGACCCCCCAATGTCGTAATCGAGCCCATAGTGAAGAAGGGAATGAAAAAGTGCTCCCAGGAGGTAATGGTCCGGTGATTTACCAGTAATCTTTGGTACTTCTGGAGCTGTCTTTCATGTTCCATCAGTTAAATCCCCATCTCTCCATGTCATTGGTTTTGCCTTGCAACTGGATCAGTTGGCTTAATAACTGCTGGAAGTGGTGTGTGTGGATGCCTTCAAATTTTATGGCTTCTATCAGGGTAGGGGAGATACTTTCGAAAAAAAAATAGAGAGGCCTGTCTGGGAGATGCATTAGCTCACATATTAAACACAGGATGAGAAAGATGGTCCCAGGAGTGATGAAGATTATTAGTAAGTCACCAATTAATTACAATTCCTTACAATTCCTCAACATCACAAAGTAAACCGAACTCCCTAGTAAAACCCATATCTCTGTTGCACTAATAAATGACAATAAGATTTAATGCAATGATAAAACTACCCTCTTTCTAATATGACAAATGCAATGAACATATGGCTGTGGTGCAGTGCAATTTAGTGTTTCAAGCATGTATGCGTCATATCTAAACATTTACACATACACATTGGTGGTCTTTTCTGAAGACCGCCATGGTGACACCCACCAACAGACCACCGGGGAGGTGGTAATCTGCCCACCAGATAATGACACACAACACCGACAGAAACCAGCCACAACCACAATTTTGCCAGACCCAGTAGAGGTGAAAAACTGTCAGACCCACCAACCTCCCCACTCTGCCAGCAATATACCACCCCCCAAATAATGAGCCACGAATCACCACAGTGGACATTCAACGGCGGTCAGCCATTGGCGGTGCACACCGCCACGGCAGAATTGGGTACCTAACAGTACTAGAAGCCAACATTGGCCAAATTAAAAACACCACACCTGACACATACACACACACCGTACTCACCCACCAACAGCCCTTACAACACCCCCCCACATAACCCACAATCCTTTGCAAACACAAAAAGACTGCTGAACCTTGCCACACCAAACCCTTACAGAACTGCTCACACACACCACATCTACCTATACACCATCACGCATCACACACCACACACCCTACCTCAACACCGAACACCCTCAGCACAACACACAAAAAAGCACCCCGTTTCACTGATGAGGAGTTGCAGGTGATGGTGGAAGAAATCATCAGGGTAGAGCCACAGCTGTTTGGTGCACAGGTCCAGCAGCTCTCTATTGCCAGGAAGATGTAGCTATTGTGGAGGCTCATGGACAGTGAACTCCGTGGGACAACACCCATGCACAAGGGATGACATTCGAAAGAGGTGGAACGACCTACTGGGGAAGGTGCATTCCATTGCATCAAGGCACCAGGTTGCCATCATGAGGACTGGCAGTGGACCCCCATCTCCCCCCCACAGCTGACAGCATGGGAGGAGCAAGTCTTGGCAATCCCGCATCCTGAGTGCCTCACTGGAGTCACTGGAGGGCTGGACACTGGTAAATAACCATTACTAACCTACCTCCACTGATACCAGCATGGCATGTCACCCCCTCACTCTGACTCCCTATACCCCACTCCATCCCATACAGTGCACCACCCCAATAACCACCCTAAATGTTGTACCCCTGCATGCCCCACCCATTGCAACCACACCCCTCCCATCTCTGTATGCACACACAACAGCAATGGATAGCCAGTATGTAGCACAATACATCCCACAATCCATCACCATACACAAACCAAACGTGGAAGGACAACACCAAACCCATAGGGAAAGCCAGAAATGTGGAATATGTGAAAGACAATGACCCTAACAAATCACTTACTTCTCCACAGGTGCCCCAGCCAATGTCAGCAGCGAGCAGGTGTCACAGCAACCCAGTCCTTCACCAGGAGATGCCCTCAGTGATGACTGCAACTCTGGATGTCCCGAGCCGGATGAACTCCCTGGCCCATCTGGGACCACTGGTCAGTCGGCTTCCACATTGCACAGCCAATCCACCACAGGCCCCTCCCCAACTCCAACACCAAAGCAGCCAGCCAACGTCCCCAAACCTCCGTCCCCAGGACATGTTGATCAATAGTGTGCCCACCTGTACAGGGACCCGTGTCGGCACCACACAGGCAAGATGGTGAAGGCCCTGGTATAAGTGGGACTGGGCACACCGTTCAGGGGACAGAGGCACAGGGGGCCAGGGACAGTGGGAGGTCAGCTGTGCGCCAGGGGGAGGCCAGGCCCAGGGAACCGACTGCCTAGGAGGCACTCACACATGTCCTGGGGGCATACCAACAATCCCAGGACAGGATGACCCAGACAGATACCAGAGACTGTTACCAAGACCAAGACCACCACCAGGAAATGAGCACCTACAGAATGCCCATTGATCTTTTCCTATGGTCCCATGTAAACTAGAACTGTGCTACAAACCAACTGAGCCACTACACTGAAGTTTTTGTCCACCATCACCCCACTCTATCGCACTATTCCTTCCTTTTTGTCACTTAAATAAACATCCTTGAACACAACTGGAGTATTTGTGCTTTATCATACAGTAATTTGCAATGTATTGAACTGTATTTTACTGTGCAAATGTCCTGTTATGTGTGAATCCATCCTACAAATTTGCTTCAGCAGTCTGTAGTCATCACATCAGTGCACAGTTGCGACCACACCAAGATCTGCAAAAAGGGAAGGCATAAGTGACAGTCAATTGAAATGTAAAGGTAATGATTGGCATAACACAGCTGGCACACATCACTTAACTGAAGTGGAGATATGAACACAATTACAGTCTTACCTGAGTGTCATTGGAAGTACTGCTGTATGCTATGTGTCCTGCTGTCCACATCCTCATCCTCCTCCTCCTCATCACTGTCTTCAGTGACCTCTGCTGCCGCAGGTGCATTGTCTCCCCCCTCCTCCTGCAGGTAGGGCACATGGCGTCTGAGGGCCAAATTGTGCAGCATACAGCAAGCCATCACTATCTGGCAGACCTTCTTGGAGGCGTAACATAGGGATCCAGCTGTTAAATGGAGGCACCGGAACCTGGCTTTCAGTAGACCAAATGTGCGTTCAACAACCCTCTTGGTATGGCCATGTGCTTCATTGTAACGATTTTCTGCCCCTGTTCTCGGATTCCTCACTGGGGTCAACAGACAGGACAGGTGAACAATGGCATGGAGTACAACTTCAGTTGCACGTTGGATGCAACATGGCTGCATGAAGATTTCTGTTTGTGCTGGCAGTGTGTCATTTGGGGGCGGTTTGGCTGCATGCAATGTGTATGCAGATGTACAGGTCATGTGTGTGCTTAATGTGGGTTCTATGAAGTATGTAAGCCATTTTTGTTACAGTATGGAGTGTTGAGTTCATGGCATCACTCTGTCTGTGTCTCCTCTGCTAGTCAGGGACCATCAGAAGAAAGGCGTGCCATCGCTAAGGACGTGCGGACCCTGGGGGTCCATAGCCGGCAGAGCACCCACTTCAGGAAACAGTGGGAGGGCCTGAGAAGCTCACCCCAGAAGACAGCGGAGGTCCAGCTGGGGGTGGCCTCCCAAAGAGGGGGGGTACCTGTTGGAGCCTGACCCCCCCCCCAATGGCCTGCAAACTGGTGGTAGCCAATCCTGAGTTGGATGGGCACTTGAGGGCAGCACAGTAGCCACTAGTGGGTGAGTACAGACTGTGTGGTATTTTATTTTTGTTGCCTGCCATGGGGTTTGGGTGCAAGATTCGAGTCAGTGGATGCCCCAATATGCTGGTTTAGCTGTTCTTGTGTGGTTCTGCTTAGCAATGTAGGGAGGTAGGTATATTTGCTATGTGTAAGTAGCTAGCAGACATGGCTTAGTGAGTCCCAGTAGATGTGCAGATGGTAGTGTTCTTTACTGCTGTTGTACCCAGGTAATGGTTGGTCATTGTGGTTCATACTGCACAGTGTTAGTCCCAGTGAGTGATTGAGATGTGTATGCCATATGTGCTGTTGTTGTTGTGATTGACCCTGTGCTCCCTTTCTTTCTCCCCTCCCCCTTTTATTATCCTTTACTTGTGTGCATTAGCATCATCTGGGAAGGAGTAGGAGCACTGGCAAGTCGGGACCCAAGAGGCAGAGTCCACCAACACCGAGGGGACCAGATGGTTGCAGGGCGAGGAGAGCACCATGGGGGGGCCTGGAGCAATGACATCTAACTTAGCTTCCTCCTCCGATGGAAGCTCCCTTGTTTCAGGCTCTGGCACATCTACTCCTCCTATAAACACTCCATATACCCCCACACTCAAACCTCCTCCCATAACCAGCCCCATTGGACCTAAGAAACTTTTCCTTTCCTGCCTTGACCTCTTCCCTCCTCCCCCCACATCCTGTCCATAAGAGAAAGATCCCTCTCCCCCAGCCCAGTACCTCCAGCTCCCAGGCCACTCCTGTTCCTCCCCCTGTATCTTCTCCTGCCACTAAGGGGCACAAGAGTGGCAATCCCACCCCCATCCCAAGCAACCACCTCTGCCCCCTAAACAACGCAGCAAGGACCCGCCCCCTCCCAAACCCAAAACAAAGGACCCCCCTCCCAAGAAAGCCCCCCCACCCCCTGAGGTGCCTGCTTACCATCATCGTGATGCCCCTGCCCAGTCGAGTGACTTGGGCTGTCAGGAGTCAAGTTGGGCCTTGGACATTGCCCTGTGGCCATTAATTGACCTTGGACTGGCCAATGGCCCTTGTTTTATATTTGTATCTCTCTCTCTCTCTCTATATATATATATATATATATATATATATCTATATATATCTATATATATAGATATATATATATATATATATATATATATATATATATATATATATATATATATATATATATATATATATATATATAATTTAAATTGAGGTCGTTGTTCCCACATAATTAGAGTGGTTGGACCAGAGGTATGTGCCCTGGCTTTCTTTCCTCCTGGGATATGCTGATGTTGATTAACTCTGCAGATAGTTCTCAGTGTGTGGTATGTGTGTGTATGTTGTGTGTTGTGTGTGTGGGTGTGTCATTCTCTCCTCCCTCCCTTGTGTGCTAGGCAGTTGTACTCACCATCGGCGGCGGCAGCAGCGTTGCTGCTCCTGGACTGCCATCCCATGGTATAGCATCAACAGGACTTCCAGTTCAGGTTCCATGGTGGCCACGTACTCCTTTGTGTCCCTGGAGGTGAGTGTCTCCTTTTATATGATGTGTTTCCACCACGCTTTTGGTGACAGTGGTCCCACCCTGGAAATCTTGGCGGTCTGCTATGGCATAATATGGTGGGCGGGTTGTTGTCTTCAGCCAGCCTCAAGATGGCTACCGCCGTGGTCAGTAGACAGACCGCACTGGCTGTTTGGGTGGTACATTGGCTATCTATGGGAGGGATCACCGCCATGGTCATAATTTGGCAATCTTCACTACCAGCTTGGCAATGGTACTACCGCCATCGCTGGTGTGGTGGTCAGCTGACCGCCAATGTCATAATGAGTAACCTGCAGTGCTGCCAGAAAGAAGTCCTGTACCTGGGCATTACATTGAGAAAGGACCAAGGAAGGTGTTATAAAAGAGAATCTCTGCCCTTCTGAAAATGAACCCTGGGAATGGTGGGCTTCTGTCTACAGTGCATACCCAACTTTTCCATAGAGATGAAACCACTACAGAGGCCTACACACAAGGATGTGTCTGAGCCAATGCCATGGATGGGATAACAAAAGCAGGAATGCCTTCCTAGAGTTGAGAGAAAGTCTTTGCTGAGCCCTGGTCCTAGGGAAGTCAGATTACAGCAAAGAGGTTATGCCATTTTTCAGTGAGAGAGAGGGCTGCACTCTCTCAGTGCTTACCCAAACACATTGCGATCCCCAAAGACCCTTAGCATAGATTTCAGCTGCACATGACCCTGTAGCTACAGGACTGCCGGGCTGTCTTAAAGCCATTGTGCCGGTTGGTGTCAGTATCGAGCAGAGTGAGAACATGACCATGAACTAATCTCTTATAGTGGTGGTTCCTCAATCTATTGAGATACTTCTCACTCACACTAAGACCCAAAATCTGACCAGTAGTAGACTGACAAAATATGAACAATTTACATTGGTGGCTGATAATGTTACTTTATTGTGTTGTTGTGCCCTAAATCCCCCCATGTAGTTGCTACTGCTTGGGAAGCATGCTGATGGTAGAGAGGACGAGCATGACTGTCACAAAGTCATGTAACTATGCACAAAGCCAAGAGATGATTTTAAATAAGAACCCATTGCAGAGGGTGATTATTTTCTGTTCTTCGATGGCTCCAGCTTTGGAGATGATAAGGTAAATTTGAGAGCTGCATATTATGTTTGCCCTTAGAGGGTGTAGTGCAAGCCTCCTGACTCTGTTATATAACGTCTGCCAAAGTGGCTGAATTTGTCACTCTTACTACTGTTTGCTGTGTCAAAGACCAATTGAAAGTTACCATTTTTACTGATAGTCAGTATGGCTTTGGTGGTGTTCATGACTTTGGATAGTTGTGGTCTCACAAAGGCTTTATGACATCATCTGGGTCCGCTATATTGACAACAATTATGTAATGTGACTGTTGGAGGCATTGCAGATGCCTCGAGACATTGCACTTGTTACATATACAGCACAAAAAGTGGCAATGGTTGTGTTACAACTGGGAACTGGTACACCAACAAAGTCTTGTACGTTTAACAGAGAACATTCAAATAAAACTGAAAATGAGACCAATGTCAATTTGTTGTTGACTGTTGCTGGAACATGGGAAGAAGAGACTGCAGGAAGAAGCATCAGAGACTGAACAGCAGAACTGGGTTAGAGTTGGTTGTGTAAAGAAGGAGGTTGACATCTGGGTTTTAGCTGATGAAAGACCTGAGTTGCCATATAGTTTATTGTCCTCAATAGTTAAACATATTGTTAGGGATGCTATTTTGCGAGTCTTCAGACAGAACTGATTGAACCCCGGTTTAGAGTGATTGCTGAGAACCTCTGTCACCATGTGCAGTCTGAACACAAGGAGGAGAACACCAATCCTGTTGAGTCACATAGGAAGATCAGAAGGTCCCCTCATTAGAATGCAGTTAGATTTTACTTAAATGTTCATGTGTGATGGGTTGTGTCCTAGTTGTGGTGTGTATCATCTCCTGTTGGTTAAAAGCTTACCCTACTAGAAGAAATGACAGTCTCACTATGGCTAATCTACTGCTGTAAGAATTAATCCCTCGTTTCAGATTTTGGGTTCCCTTTGAGCCATACTGTAGTACTCATTTTTGCTACGAGGTCCTGAGAATGCTGTGTGTAACCCTGTAGGTCAAGCAATGTCTGCACTGTAGTTATTGGTCTGAGGCATCTAGCATTGCTGAGCAAATGAATGGGACCCTGAAATCCCACCGGGCTAAGGTGTGTGCTTCTGCCTCTCTGAAGTGGCTAGATGCTTTGCCTTTGGGGTTGATGAGTCTTCACAGTACCTTTAATCGGCGAACAGGATTGTCACCTCATGACAGCCTCGTAGGGAGAGCCATAAGGTCACCAGCTGTGCATGTTTACGCACTTGTCAACATTTCAGATGATATAGACTGGATGATGTTCTGTGTTCTTTCTCTCACTACGTTTCTGTATATCACCACATTAAAGCTGTAACTGCCCTCGACCTCAGTCCTGGTGATTAGCCCTGGTGAAAAAACACACCAGGAAGATGTGTTTGAGTCCAATTCTAATGACCCCTCTGGGTGTTCCTGATCACCAATACAGTAGGATTGGGGGATTGATTCTGCTCCCCCAACGGAATTTGCTGAATTTTGACCACTCTGCGCTCCTCCCACAGTGCAGACTTCTGAAAAACTCCACGAAGTGATGCAGAGTGGAGGTTTGCCAACTGAATGTTGGCGAGCCACACGAGAGAGAGAAATCGTTATGTTGGTGAGTGTGAACAAGATTTCCGAACGTGGGCAGTCACAGCAGGTCACGTCCACCTACATTGAGAAAGCTCTGCTTCAGTTGAGGAAGCTGCACCTGGAGAAGAAAATCCACTTGAGAGGTAGAAAGAGGTTAGCGCCCTTTGTTACTCTGCGTGATGCCATTTGCACTGGTTTTACAATAGGAAAGAAACTCCTGGCACTGAAAATCACCACAAACAGTGTAACTTACCCAAACTCTGCCGCTCCCGGGATTCTGCGTAGCGTTGCAGAGTTTTTTCCGCACTTCTCAGAGGTCGACATAGCAGAACTCCGCAAACTCCACCCAGGCCTACAATACAGCCATCTAATGTGGTGGATTGCCTAACTGGGTACACACCTCCCATACCGAGTGAGTGAGATGCACGGAAGTAGACGTGAAACTGAATCATTGACCCAAACTCCTGAGTGCTTGGAAGCAGTGGAGGTAGATGAAGAAAGCATTCACTTGCCCAAGAGTCAGCTAGTGATCCAGAATCAAGAGGAGACACAGAGTTGAAATGAGGCAATACATGAGCCAGTGGTAAATGAGACAAGAGCAATCAAAGAAAAGATAGGGCGGTTATTGAGGAAAGGGCAAAGGTGCCTGATTTAGATATTGACGGATGGGTAACTCCGTCAGAGTGGTGATGGATATCCTGTCTGCCAACATTTAAATCCCATAGAATATAATATCTAAATCAGACCGTAAGAAGAGAAGAGATATTGGGAAAGATAAATGGGGAAAGGACAAGCACAGAAACAGATTTTAGAACACAACCTAAGCTAATTTTAGTTTGGAAACAGAAAGGGAAGCTAAGTTTCATCAAGAGAGAATAGAATGTTCCAATTTACCAAGGAGTTGGATGCATTGTTTGTCACCATAGGTCTGAGGTTCTTTGTTACACTGATCAGATATTTGCAGGGAACAATCACATTACTGTAGGAGTTTATTATGTGTGTGGACCAAATGCTAACTTCAAACTTCCTGCCAATTGGGTGGGAATCTGTTACGTAGTTTTGTATTTCGTAAGATCTGTCATGTAGATAAACTGGATAGTTGAGCTGTTGGATTTCCTGTTAGACCTAAACATAATAGTAGTACTTTTCAAATAGTGGGAGGTATTTTTGGCGTTATTATTCCCTCTGTGGGTGATGCTTTAAATGATGTGAGGGTTAGAAAGGTTTCAACATTAGTAGATAAGCTTGCTACTAAAACAGTCAGAGCAGTACTAGTTATTGATACTGAACTAATAGCTAAGAGAAAAGCTTTCTTAACTCTGCAGATTTCCAATGCCCAGGGTGTTGAGTTTCATGCTTGAATGCCCCTTTCTTCCCCCACACCCTTAAAATGGTTCTTCTGATGCTGACACTATCCTCTTTAAAATTCCCTTGCTACTTTCAAAGCTTTTTTTAGATTATGAAAGTTCCTTTATGGCTCTCAAAGCTTTTTTAAGATTATGAAAGTTCCTTTATGGAAACAATCAGCTTTATATTCTTTACTTTGAACATTGCCATATTTTGTACCTTCTTATTTATAATATACAAATTCAGACTGCATAATTACATGGATATGTATTGCTTTTGGATACAATGATATCATTGATCGCTGGTTATTTGTAATCTGACAACATTTTACTAATAAGCCATCATGGTTTAGGCATCATCCTCTATGCCATGTAATGTTGATTTCACTGTTATTGAAATGTGTTGCTGAAGCTGGCTCCTTTCATGCTTTTTTCTGTTGCAAATCAAAAGCTCCATATGTTGAATAAATGATGACCACACAAGGCTATTTAGGTACAGGAAAATCTACCTTCTCAGCTGACAATGTGCTGACTACAACCAAATCTTGTGAATTTAGCTCAAAGCACCTTTCTGTATACATTGCAAGAGCTTTGTCGCACAGTAAACATGACTTCAGCTGGACTTAAAAGGAAGTCAACTATACATGCTGACAAGGAAACCATTAGACAGCCACACTAATGTTCCTGAGTTTTGGAAAACAAATACCACCTACAGGTCACCCAGGTCAGCAGAAGGGCTAAAATTATCAATTGGTTGAAGGTAAAACGTATTTGCCAGCCTCCTATGGGGCATTTAAAACCAAGGGCCTGATTAGATCTCTGATTTGACCACCAAGTTAACAGTCTTCCACCTGCTGTATTTAGATGCATTGTGGCTGAGCCGATGACTGTCATGATGGAGAGCTCTTCCTAGCCATTAAGCAGGCAGGGTCCTGAAGGCTGTATTTAGATATTACAGTTAGACAGGCGGTGTACTGGCAGCTGTTTGCAGCAGGAGGGAGGAAATTGCTAGACCCGATGGACATCGGACAATGCCAGTGGCCATAGAATAGAGGTCAGTGACACACACATGCACACTCTACCCTTCACATGTGCATCCCCCTGCATCACAAACGGCAAAACACACCACATACACACCATTACATTGCCATTACACCACAGCATAAGACCTACATGCTGCAAACACACATACATGTACAATCATCACAAACACACACTAGTGACACTCCACCCACACGACACAACCATAACAACCACTACACTCTACACAAAATACGCGCAAACAAGCACAACTACACACATCACAACAGCGACTGACACACAACAGCATGCACCTGAGTTCTGCATGCAGCAATACAACACACAACACAACATACACATGCCATATGGAAGTTGCACACATACTGACACATTCACCACTACACCTCCCTCCACCTCCCCCAATTGCATTGTCCACACATATACAGGTACTGACTGACACACACAACTCAAGCACAACATGACAGGTACAGGCCCCCTTGCAATGTGCAGACATTGCCACAGTTGACAAGTGTGAATGTATACTCAATTAGGTGCCAGTATTCATTTGGCAATAAATACTGATGCCACAATGACAGCTGTGTTCGATATGTGTTGTGTACCAGTGTGTCCCCACCCATGTCTGAACCACCTGTGTCCCTGACATATGCATGTCACAGTAAATTTAAAAAAAAAATTATAACATGTACATGTCTGCAGTGGTCCTGTGCCCATGTGAAGTGCCCCCCCCCCCAATGTATACAGCCAATGAGGGTTGCCTACCTTTGTGCCCAGCAATGGGGAAGTGTAATCGGGAGAAAAGATTTGTTTTCATCTCCTTTTTCCCCTAATCTGCCAAGTAGGAAGTGGAGATGGGACCACCACTTTTTGCTTGGCAGTGGGGCACACCCAAATCTGCTTGGTGGTTGGTGTGGCTGGAGTCCTGCCATCAGCCACACTTTCCTAGAGCGCAGATGACACGGATGGGAGTATGTTGAGGAGTCAGAGGGACTCTGGCAGGCTAATGTCTATGGGACAGCCAACATCTCAATACAGCGGACGGACCGTCATCGTGGCGGACGGGTTTTCAGTCAGAAAACTGACAACAGAACCGTTTCCACCAACATCTAAATCAGACCCCAAATGTCGAATTCTGTATCATGTCATTTTTTTATGGGTATGTTTCTGACTTAAGGTGTTGGGAAGAATTTTAAGGTGGTCACTACAACCTTTCACCACACTTACGATACACTGACTGAATTCATTTGTCAAGAGCACATGAGATTATAATATTAATTTCTTGGTCATTACGTTTACGTCTTTCTCGATTTAGTTACAGCATAATTAATTCCAAAACATTGACACTGTCCCCGGAAGTAATGTTTCCCTGTAAATTCGATAAGAAATGCCTGGAGCTCGTTCATATAAAATAGAAGGAATGCCATCTGTCCTGAACATAAGATATTATTTCTAGAACAGGTAAAACTGAAACAATAAAAGAGCTTCTAGTGTTACTAACTGTTCCATGCTAGCCTGCAGCCTATGTCTTAGATTTAATATCCTGTTAATAAATCCAGGCTTCTTAAAATACATGTTCCGGTCGATTTATAGAAAATAACAAAACACATTCCAGAAATCCCTTGTGTCCTTACTGTGTGATGGGGTGCAGGAGCAGCAAGGTAAACATAATGTAGCTGATTTTTTGTAACAGAAACTGGAGACCGGCAACAAGTCAACTGACGCTTCTCTAACACCTTAGCACGTTATGTGATGAAAAGCAGAACAACTGCCTTTCATCTTCGTCCATACACTTGATGCTCGTCTTTACTATTTGGAGATTGAAGGGTGCTTGTATGTGAGTGGAAGTGATATAAAAAACACTGTGAACAGTGAACATCTACACTTCATGAAGTATTTTCAGTGGAAACAGTGTCAACAGGAAGACAGCAATTATTGTGACACGTTCATGTACCTTCCAGTGCTGTTTACTTAGACTCAAGTTACATTTCACTCCAGAGAGAATCAGGCAGCAATTTACACAGGACGTGAAATGGAATTAAGAACGATTGATTTTACTTTTACGCAGAAAGGTGAGGCAGCAGGGCAGTCAACAGCATACAGCATACAGTGCTATATTTTGTTGGCCAACTAGCATAATATATACGTCTTTAGAATATGCAAGAAAACATAAATTGAGACTTCCTATTTCTTCTCTCTGCCACAATGTTCTTTTAACAAATTACAGGGAGTGGTTGCAATATTGTGTACCTGAGTTGTTTTAGAAATATATATTTTTTGTTCATTGTTTCTGTCTGGTCACTATTCGGACGCTTCAATGTGTGAAAAAAATAGGCAATCTGTTAGCTTAATTTATTTAATTGCCATAGGGTCATAAATAGATGGTTGACTAGAACTGCTCATGAAGAAAGCCCGACGTCCTGTGGGTTTCCCCTATCTTTGGAGTAGATATTCATATTTTGTGGATTCACTAAGACCTCTCCAGAGTTAGACCTTGTAATTTACGATAGTGATTTTTTGCAGAGGTGTATCTACTGGAAAACATTTACCCATGCCAGTCAGAGGCATCGATTTACTAAAATGCCACAGGTAGCAGAAGTGGGATCGCATAGCCTTTGACCTTAATGACATCACAGGAAGTGACATCATATGACCCTTGACCCTAAGTTTTTCTAGGTCACATGGACCTTATATCACAACAATTGACATTGCTGAAGCCCCATAATAACTCCATGATTAGTATAACAGCATAACAGGCACATGTTTGTCTTAGATGCCACCTATATTATGATGCCAACTTGATATTTGAAAGTTCAGGGGCATAATACTTGCCCTGAATTGTAGTAAGTGAGCAAAGCATGTAAACCACACATCCTCTAATAGGTTTCCCCATAAGAAAAATGGGGTAAAGAATGGTGTAAAACTGCTTTTTGAAGGACAATTTTCACATATAGTTGCCAAATACCACATGGCTGGAAAGGGCACTCATTAAATATTCAAATGCTTAGTATTAGTACATTTTACCCCTTTGGAATCTAAAGCTTTCCCTACTGTTGCATTGTTAGGAGTAGGAATAGTACATTTCACCCTTTCAAAGTCTAATGTTCTCCTTATTGTTGCATTTTCCCTATTTTTGCAATGCCTGGATTAGGAATAGTAAAACTAACCCCTTTGACCCTCAAGAGTTTTCCTACTGTTTTAAGTTAGATTGGGAATAGTATATGCAACATTCGTAGAATTTATAGCATTAATTGTTTTATATTTTAATTTATTTTCACTATTTGGACATTTATTTAAATGTGCATGAAATAGCATTTTTGTAAATCTGATTTTGGATCTTTCAAATATTTATGTATACACACACACACACACACACACACACACACACACACACATATTAATATATATTAATATATATAGATAGATAGATAGATAGATAGATAGATAGATAGATAGATAGATAGATAGATAGATATTTGAAAGATCCAAAAGCAGATTTACAAAAATGTTGCTATTTTTTATATATATATGTATATGAATATATATATATATATATATATCAGAAGAACAGAACGAAAGGCTGAGGCCCAGTTCCAGTCAAATTCAAAGTTTTATTTCAGATTAAAATAGCAGCTCCCCAAAGTCCTGATGCATTTCGGCTAAAAATAGGTCAAATCCCTCTCCTTCATCCCTTTCTTGTATCCGCTTGAACATATTTCCTGTATAAATGCCCTTAACTCATGCGGATGCCAGCCTCTCTTTCAGCAGCTTCAATTTTCTTGTGCTTTGTGGAATAATGATGGCTGAAGCTCCGGTAAAGTGAGTTCTTGAGAATTGTATGCGGACTGTATTGGAAAATGTGACCAATGTAGGCACTGGGATATTAAAGTTGATTCGAATTATGGAGTTTGCAAAACGCTATTTTTGCAAAAATGTGAAATATACTCTGTAGTGGGAACACTAATACTATCAGTGCATTATGGGAGATGTATGCTATTAGGAAGTCACATGACATTGGATTTAAAAGCACTTGCTTCATTAACAGCTGAAACCACATACCTATGATTAAGGCTTTTTAGCCGAAATGCGTCAGGACTCTGGGGAGCTGATTTTTTAATCTAAAATAAAGCTTTGAACTTGACTGGAACTTGGCCTCAGCATTTCGGTCCGTTCTGCTGTTATGCTAGGATTCTAACCTATTGCGCTGAGGCCGCCCTGCTGGGTTGGTGGTCCTGTCTGGAGATTATATATGGATTTCATACATAAATATAAATATATATATATATATATATATATATATATATATATATATATATATATATATATATATATATATGTCTATATACATAGTCACAATTACTGAAACTACTAAATACTAAAAATATGTATTTTAAGTCATATAAAATTTTTTAATGTTGTAAATGTATTGCTATTAATAGACATACAAATACATTCCAAATATATTTTCATATTACTACATTTAAAATATAGATATAATGTAAAATAAAAAGTTTTATAAATTATCTTAACTATATATACATATATATAAATACAAACACAAGTATTTGTGCGTATATGTTTGTATCAATATATCTTTATTTATATAGTTAAATATTAGTGGAATATATTTAAATTACATTATGTTAAATGTATACATTAAAATATTTAACATTTACTTCTTCAACCTCTATTATATTACAAAATCAACATTTCTGTCAATTTCTGGATGATATTAGTGTCAGTGATATTTTCTACATTATTTCTGTACTTACCATTATAAGTATAGGAGCACAATATCGTTTTAAACAGTACTTTTGACACAACATTTTTGTCAATAATATGTTTATGTGTCAGTGATCCATCATTTGACATCTCATATACATTTTAGCCTGCTACACTTTTGGAGGTTTTCCTTATTTTTTTCATTCTTTTCTCTTCCTTCAGTCCCTTTTTCCAAGCTGTAGTTTCTGTTTCTCTGCAGTCTCTCAATTCTCCTCATTTAACCATTTAGATTTTTGCTGATTTCTGTCATTTCTTTCTTGTTGTTTTATTGTATTTGCTTATTTTATCTCTATTGTATTGTCCCCCAGCTGTACATTCTCTATCCTCTTTTACTTCTCTATCAAGTGTGTTTTCTACTTCTCTTCATTTTAGTGGTTTACATTTGCTATGCCATTTATGTGCTTCTGTTCCTTTCACCCTATTCCTTTCCATTTTCTACTATTCTGGTGTTGCTTGCTGCCACCCTTCACCTCTCTTTGTCCCTCTGTTGTTCAGTCCCCATTAAATGGCAGTCTTGTGTAGTAATGTCAATTTCTCCCTCCCATTCTTTCCAAAGCATTGGAGATCCAGCCATAAGAAACATCTTGTTCCCTCTCTTGAGTTCTGATGATCTGGGACAGTGAAGGATGCAGACAGGCGAGTGAGGTCAGAGGGCTAACTCAATCCTGCAGTGCGACTTTCAGGGCGTGGCAGGCAGCCCCTTCAGCCTAAAAGCAGTCTCTCCAACATACAAGGACATTTCCTGGTATTCTGGTGGCCTTCTGGTGGCCCAGACAACCATTAACAAATAGTGACCAAAGGAAATACAGCAGAGTTCAAAGCTTGACCCAATGTACCAACGAGGAAGCAAGTGCCATACTTAAGAGTGTTTTACGTGCCTTAATTTAAAGCACTTAGAAATAGTGTATCCACAGAAGACATAAATGGCACTCATTGCATGAACCACAAAACTGGACAATCAAATATATCCTCTGTCTAAACAACTACCAGACTGAGGTACAGCATAGTCACATGCCCTGCAGGATTACTTTGGGGATTTTATAGAGTGCTAGACAACCCCTTTTGACTACTTCAGAGTGCTGAAACTCTAGAAGATGAGAGGGGTACATGGAGGGGTAGAGCCTAATCAGTCAGGTGAATCCTTCCAATGTCCTTCAGTTGTGGCTTGTTTCCTACAAGGAGGATAGTTATACAAACAATATAAAAGTCAGATTTCAAATGAGTTTTAAAAAAATTGTAGCTTGGTTTGCCTCTCTTTTATAGGTTCAGCACATTGCCCAGCTGTAATAGTGTAACCTCTTCTGTGTGTTCTCTGTAGACATTTTTGCTTTTTATGGACTGATTTCTTCTTGCTATATAACTCTCTGCATCATGACTCTGCCATTCATAATCACAGAGAATGTTCTATGTGCTTTTAATGTGATGTACATTGGTTACACCAATGGCTTAGCTAAATATCTAGTATAGCCAATAAATCAAATGGTGGCATATAAGGCAGCTTTCATATGCTGGCTGCAATATGTATTTACATTAACCAATTTTATGACTAAAATGTATGGCTTCATTGTGGTCTTGTAGATTGCTGTTTAAAATAATGCACAAAAAACAGTAGATAAAAAAGAAACTTACTGTAGGCAAGTCACCTCAAAATGTGTGACAAGGAAGCACTAACATTGTAGCCTGGATCCAACTGGGAGCACAGTATGCCTCTGCCTTTCACCATATCCCCAGTCAACCATGTTCACAGTTCACAAATGACACACTGGGAAAGGGAAATTGAATAAGAGAGAAAACAGAGACACTGAATAGCTTTACTTGTTGCTCTGCTGGGCACAGCCACATAATGTCCCTGTGCAAAGCACATATATTAAGGGAAGTCACAGAAGCCAGCTATAAGTCAAAAGATGGAGGCCTATAACTCCAACATAGGCATGCTAACAGGGGTGCTGATGGACATCCATACAACCCTGAGCAGGGCTTTTCCACCACCATCCTACTCATTCCTGATATCAACTACATCTGTGGTGGCTACAGGAAAGGAGGCCCTGCCAGAGGAATCAATATCGGCACACACCCCTGCCTCTGCAGCAGCACAAACCCCTTCCCTCGCAAGAGGGGATGTCCATGTAAATATTCAGGTGTGGATAGCAAGACACCCACCACTGCCAGCAAAAAAACTCAACCTTAATTTCCTCCTTTGTATGTCACACAATCACTCTGTCGACTAATTATGTACACTATTCCATTTTTGATGGGAGGAATAATCTGGACTTTGGTTTTCAGACGATTTGGAATCCACATTTATAGTTTCATTCACCTTGACTGACTAATTTACTTTTCTTTTTTGTTCGTTTCTGCACCAAGTATGTCTTCACCTTTACCACTTTAATAAATTCACAAGTCACCCACTCATTGTCTGCCGTAGTAAATTTAAAATTTAGCAACGTAATGATGTAATACCTTGTGAACTGTACAATGACAAAACAGGCTACTTGTGTTAGCATGGATATGTTGCATGTACACAATGTTTAGCTCAGGATCACAACCAAGCTACACCCACACGTACATGCAAATATCTTGTCTAAGAATATTTTTATTACATTGTTCTAATCATAGGCTGGCAAGATGTCAGAAACATAGCAAATCATACATGATTGAATCATACTGTGTAAGTGATCAAATATATAGGTACAGACCTTCAGAACGTGGATGGAAGGAATATATCAGACATTGGCCGTCATTATGACCCTGGCGGTCATGGACCGCTAGGGCCACTGTGGTGGTCTCACCACCGCGGGACCGGTGGTGCAGACCACCATATTACGACCACAGCAGTTTGGCCACTGCCAAACCGCCGAATGCCGCCGAATGTCAGACCGTCCGGCCACTTTACAGTGGGTCGGCGCGCTGGAGGTTTCCACCTGCAGCCCGGTGGGAGTCAGATAACGAACTCACAACATTCACCCCATAGACACGCTTACTTACCCATACACATCACACTTGCATGCATACACTCACCATCCCCCACCCTCTCCCTCCAACTACATACAAACATACACACCTGCACCTGCACGCACTGACTCTTACCCCCGTTACCCCTCACACATTCATCCATGCACACACCCCCATCCACATGTATACACACATACACGCATCACTATCACCGCATTTACACACAGGCACACATGCACACACAGACACTCTCCCTCCCCCCCAACATTCATGACATGCATGCACACACTCATACACTCACACACACCCATACACCCCCCTCCTCTTGGGGACAACACTTACCTTGTCTGACGAGGTGCTCCTCTGTGAGGGGATGGGACCTGGCGCTCCCACTGCAGGCACTGCCACGCCACCAGAAGACCGCCACACAGAATTACAGGTATAATGAGGGCCATTGTCTTGTAGAGTAGGCACACATGAAATTGGTTTATGTCATCAGCTGGAGTCACATCACCTACCTCACAAAAGCAATCCAATATCATATCATGCAAGACTCAGATAGATGGCAGTACAACAGTTTCTGATTACTGGGTCATTACAGTCTAGTGGTTCTGCATCTGGTGGTATGACACAAACAAATGTCAGTGATGTGCCACAGGCACATTAGCCTGCAATGATGGAACACATCAACAGCTGCATATAGTTCATACAAAAGGGGTATTTAGCCATTGTGAAGGAAAACTACCATGAATTCGGCCTAAAGCTACATATTGTCTGAGCACCTGATGATACACATAAAGCATCATACCCACCACCTCACAAGGAAAAAGTCCAACGGAGTCTCATTGACGTCCATCCTATCACTGTGCAAGCTGTCTTGGCATGGGTCTTGTACACCCAAAGTTTGTGGCATACATTTCCAGGAAGAATCCGTGTCCACTTTGTATATCCCAAGAGTATCATATACCTACTAATGTAACAACTCTGAAATGTCCAAATGAAGATGCCATGGTGAAGGTACCTAAACAAACACAAAAACAAAGGGCCAGATGTATCAAGATTCCAGTTAGCAATATCCAAATTGTGATTTTTAAGAAATCACAATTTAAGAAATGCAAAAAGCGATGTATCAAATTTGAAAATTGCTAATAGTGATTTCTTAAAATTCGCAAACGCAATTTGCGAGATGCAAATACTGAATCGCAAAAAAAATTGCGATTCTGTAATTGAAAATCGCAAATAGCGAAAACGCCATACCGGAACAGCCTGATGACATCATAACCAGGAAGTGAGTCAGCCCATGCTGTTTCCAGGAGCCACACCCACAGGAGTAGGGAGAGAGACACAGCTTAGCACGAGGGAGTCATCATTGTGAGTAAGCCAGGACCAAACTGCAACATGGTCAATGCTGGAAATGGGAAGGAGAAGAGAGACAGGAAGAGGAAGCTAAAATTCAGTGAGCAAGAATTGGAGGTGCTCATTGAGGAGGTTGTTGGGAACGATGATAGACTATTTGGAAAAAACTCACTCCAAGTACCTGAGAGTTAGAAGTGGAAACTCTGGTCTGACATCCAGACAAAAATATGCGCAGTGGGTGTTGCGCAGCGCTCTGTGGAGGAGATACGCAAGCGATGGTACGACTTGCGGTCCCATGCCAAGGAGAGGGTGGCCAGCAGGCTTGGGGAGGCGAGGAGCACCGGAGGCAGACCATCGACCCACACACCGTACACTCTTATGGAAGACCTGGTGGAGTCCACATTGCTGCCAGAAGCTGTCAGTGGTGTAACTTACATTGACACCTCAGGGACACCTAGAACCAGCAAAGGTAAGGACAGTGATTATGTGTATCCCCACATGTGCATGTACACATGCCCCTTAGGAAATAGAACGTAGCTTGATGCACAGTGAAAAGCAGTCCATGTCAAATATTACATACAACACAACAGTGCCTTATGGGAGTGGTAGTACACAGCCCTAAGATGAACACACAACATAACTAGCAAGATAGTGGTCAGCCACATAGAGAAACACCACAAACAACTCAGGGTGACACAATTTAATTGTACAGTTAAAGCAACACTGTGGAACTCTGTGACAAATGCTAGAACTGACCTGCTGCACATTGTCCTTGCAGATGACTCGGTCCCTGCTGCCGCAGGACCTGAAAAAGTGGGGGAAGCAGAAACACAGCCACAGTCTGACTCAAATACCAGTAAGTCATACAGTACTGTTCCGACTAGACGCAGGGCAAACAGGAAGACAGCAGTCCCTGCACCAGCGCAAGCGTCAGCCAAGTCCCGTCAGGAGGCGCCACGATGCAGGCAGACAGGGCACAGAAGAAGGAGTGGGCCCATCAATCTTTGGCGGCCTGGAAGCTTCCATGCTGTAGGTGCAGCCCCTGCAATGCAAACATTTGAAGTCACTGCACTGACAGTTTGTGTCTCACAATAGCAATATGGGGTTACAAAACAAGCACCTGGAGACCCTGAGTGAGGGACAGCAAAGAGCTGCTGAAAACAGCAAGGAGTTGACACAGGCCATTGAGGAACTCTGCACTGAGATACGGCAGGAGCGCGTCAGCCAGCGCAGGCGCCATCACCAATATTTGGGAAAGTTTGATAGCTTCTGTAGATCCATCAATCGGCTTGCAAGTTCAACAGCCCTGATATCACGGCGTGCCGTTGCCACACAGGTGGAGATGGCACATTGCGGTCGGGACATTGCACAGGGACTGGTGCAAATTACCAACGTAGTGGATGTCATGCAGACAGCACGCAGTGCCACAACCAGCAAACTGGGTGTTGGGGACAGTGAGGAGTCCTCTAGCATCAGCAGTCTGACAGTCCCTGTGATTGATCCGAGGCATTGCAGTGCCAGACACAGTACTGCATGTGAACCTGCTACTAGAGGTGCCAGTGAGGGCACTGAGCACTCAAGTGAAGTGCGTGGACGTAAGAAGTGATGTTGAGGGCTACAGGGAACCACCTAAACATGTAGAAATACAGTCATGCTATGATGCTAATAGTGTGACACTGTTAATAGTTCATGTCTGCCCATTGTGAATAGCTATGTCCTAATGACACAATGTTTACCTGAAGTCAAGGTAATAAAGATGCTAACTACTGTCATACATTTCATTTAAGTGGATTTGTCATTACTTACATCAAAAATGGTTGCGCGTGATATCAACACATCTTTGCCTGCCCTCTGCTGCACTGGTCCTGTCTGCTGGTAGAAGGGGTGGTAAGGGATCATCATCCTCATCTGAGTCTGGCTCCATGAGTTTCACTGGTATGCCCTTGGTGGTTGCTATGTTGTGCAAGATAACACGTGTGGCCACAATTTTTCATGTTTTCTCAGGGCTGTACTGTAGTGCACCTCCACTCTTCTGGATGCACCTGAAATGGCTCTGCAGCACCCCAAAAGTGTGCTCCACCACATTGGGGGTAGCCCTATATGCAGCTTTGTACCTCCTCTCTGCTGGGGTTGCAGGGCTCAGGTAGGATGTTAGCATATAGGTGCGCACTGCGTAGGCACTGTCTCCGGAATGCACAGAGAGTAAAATGAGTACATTTGCTGTCTGACGTCATGCTTACATCAATGCATTATTCTGAACTATCAAATTACCTAGTAGATATCCCTCACCAAATTCCCCAGCTAGCAGTCTTGTGTGTATCCCACTGTGGCGAAAGATGTAGGAGTCATGTGTGCTCCCTGGGTATCTGGCCAGGAGTTCAGTAATGATGTAGGAGGCATTGCATATCACCTGTATGTTCATAGTATGATGGTTTTTACGGTTGCGATACACATACTCGCTGGCCGATGGTGGACAGAATGCTACGTGTCCCATCAATGGCACCTAGCACACTTTGGAACTGTGCTACCTGGTAGAAATTAACTTTAGTTTGTTGTAATGCCTGTGGGGTGTTGGGGAATCTTATGTACAGTTGTGCACAGCATGGCATTGAGAAATGCCTTGAAAAATCTAGAGAGGGCACTCTGTGATACCCCTCCAGCTGCTGCTATGACCCCTTGATGGCTCCTTGAGGCTAGTAGGTGCAAGGAGCATAATACCTGCACATGGGTGGGTATGCTATTGGTCTGATGTGTTGTGCGCTGCAGAATGGGTTGTAGCTCAGCTATCAGGTCAAGTATCATGGCTGAGCTTAACCTGTACTTATCATAAATTTCCTCCTCAGTCTGGTCAAAAAGGGTTATGCGCACTCTAAAAATGCGCTCCTGTCTCCTCCTCTCTCTCCTCAAACCTGCCAAGATCCTCATTCTCCTCGCCATGACGTAGAGTGCAGCCATTGTGGAAGAGGGGCTGAGGCATTCTGGGCTCTTTATATAGGTTGCACCTGGTTACCACCTGGTTTCAGTTCGTGGTAAATTGCATGTGCAAACGGCCATTCTGCAAAAAATCGCATTGCGAATCAGTTTTTGCGTGTTGCAATCAGCATATCGCAAATTGCGGCACGATTTACCGGATCGCTATCTGCGAATCGCTAATCCATAGCGCAATTAGCATTTCGCAAAATGAGATTCGGTAAATCACATCACTATTTGCGATACGCTGTTTGCAACACGCTAATTTGTGTCTCATTCGCAAAAAAATTGCTATTTTTGCGATTTCTTATTTTCGCATTGCGAATGCCTTTCATACATCGTAAAACGCATTTTGGCATTCGCAAACGGATATTCGCACTGTTTGCGAATTTAAAAACGCTTGAAACATCTGGCTCAAAGAGTTTAGCTATGAAACCATACGTACAACACAATTCACATAGCAAACATCTAGAGAACACAGTCCATGATGAAAATCTGACATAAAAAAAAGAAACATTAACAAAATTAGAATGTGTCAAAACCTTCCTCACCAAACACCATTTGCCAGATTTTGCCTGAGCTTCAGCTTCCTAACACTTCCAACAAACATACATCTCTCATCATCAGAACAAGAGTTCAATGTGCAAAGTCATGATATCTTATGACATACTTACACTCATGAGATGAAGCTGTTGATGAAATCTTGTCGCGAGTCAGCACCTTCACCTTCACCACTATCATCATCATTTGGCATTTCACCCAGTGGCACCTCAGGCTCTCCCTCCTGTGCGATGAAGGGATATTCTGTCGCAGGGCAATGTTATGGAGCCTGCGGCAGGCCACGGTCATTTGACATACCTTCCCGAAGAGGTAGAGGAAGGCTCCCCCAGTCTTGTCCAGACAGTGAAATCTGGCCTCCAGTAGTCCAAAAGCCCACTCCACTGACTGCCCTGTTCTTCCATGGGACTCATTGAAGCAGACTTCCCCTGGCATAGTTGGATTCCTTAGAGGTGTTAACAGCCCAGGATGGTTGGGATATTCTGAGTTTCTTGTTTGGTAAAGAGACATAATTGAGTCACACACTTCCTGATTAAGGCACCTGACTTTGCACATATAAAGTTAGGACAGATGTTACTTACCAACAAGCCAGGCCATCTCCAGTTGTAGTTGTGACATCAGCTAGGGTATGGTGCTCTTCTGCATTACAAAGTAATCAAGGGTTGAACCTGGAAACCGGGAACAGACATTTGAAATGTACAAATCTGCCAACCAGACAACTTGTACATTGATAGACTGGAAGTGCTTCCTGTTTCGATAGACTTGTTTACTGGCATGTGGTGGTGCTAATACGACATGGGTGCCATCAATGGTTCCCACCACATGTGGGAGGTGAGCAAATCCATTGAAGTCAATCTTCACATTGGCTAACACTTCACATCTGGGGAACCTGCTATAGCTGTCACTGTGTTTCATAATTGCTGATAGCACAACTTTTAATGCACCACTGAACATAGGTTGTGACATACCACCAGAAATGGCCACTGCATATTGAAATGATCATGTAGTCAGAAAGAGTCATACTGCCACAAATCTCAACAATAGGTGGTATACATGTTGGATTTGGATTTTCAGGCATGAGATCGGGCTCTAATTGCCAACATAAATCTTGTATCGTTTGCCTATTCAGACAAAACTTCGTTATAACATATCTTTCTTCCATGGTCTGAAGGTCTAGAAATGGATGGCACACTGAACGTTGTCATCTTCTCCCTCTTCCGGCGTACCTGTGTGTGGGATCAATCAGAGCAACATATATGATGAGTAAGACAAAAGTCATGTGACAAAACATTACTGGCTGAAAAACCATTACACACATTTCACATTACAATTGTCTACTACCCAAAATCCAGCTATAATCTCCATTGTTGTCTACATATTTTTCTACAATATGTATGTGTACATTATACACCTAAATGTTCCTCATGTGTACCTTGATATTGAAAATAGCGGATGCCTGACCTCATACATTGGACTTTTGGAATCTGGCACCGCTGGCGAAAGTCAGCCGCATGGTGGGCAGTTTCATCTATGGGAGACACAGCCATAGGTTAACGTTGTTGACTGTCATGGTTGCAGTCCAATGACTGTGCCCGCCTTGGCTGAGGACTACATGCATGGTGTACATGTATGTTGAAGTTTAAAAAATAGCTCACTTACCTCCTGACACTGCGGCCATCAACACCTCTACCATTTCAGCTGCTGTCTGCTGCCTTTGGGAGCAATCACGCTAGGTCAAGCAGATTAACGGGCCCCTGCCTTCTCTCCAGAGGAGCTGGAGAAACTTGTTAAAGGGGTCCTTCCCCTGTATGATCAGCTCTACGGCTCACTAGAGGAACAGGTAATAACCTCATATACTTATTTAACTCTTTTCAACACCATCCTTTCCTTTCTCACAGGCTACAATGTGCCTCTGTATTACTGTAGTTACATTTTGTGGTCCATACATAGGATATACATGTTATGGATTGTAGAGCCCTGTACTTTGTGTATTTCAAATGACCATTGTGTTGTGTGATGTGTAACAAGCCCTAGATAATCCTTCTGTTGCATTCACATATCTATGCAATTAAACATTGCAGGGTAACAATTAAATATTTGATGAGCAGAAGATAGCAAATGAGAAAAAAGTGTATTTGTATTAGAGCATGAGTTGTGTATGTATACTGTTAGAAGCAATTGAGGAGGATGTTAGCAATATGTACAGTCCCACATATCCCTCAGCCCAGATCAGGCATTGACAAACTGTTGTCTGAGAGCTTTCAAAACTTCACTAACCCCATTAGAATACCACACAACCGTAAGCTCACATATAGGATGTCCACAAGATTTACAAAAGATGGAAATGTGATGTTCATGTTGGTTCAGTATGCTCAGTCTGCAGAGAGCAAGGCCTCACAAAGGGGGTTCCCCATTATGGGGCATGGCCTAAGCTGGGGCAGAGTTACTGTGGCAATGCAACAGATGCATGGGGTAATCTCTCTGTAGACCGGCAGACCCTTTGATGTTCCCAAAAAAAGCCTTCTGAACCAATAGTACCCTCAATGCTTTTACATTGACTAAATTTGGAATGGTGACCAATGTAACCCATGATCTGGTACATCTTTCAATTGACCAACATTGTCAATGTGTGACATTTACTACTGCCAGGCCCGTTACTCCCACAGATATTTTGTCACTTTTCATAAGTTATATTTCACTGTACAAGCCTATTGCTCAAGTGATAAACATACAGGCCCGCGTTACAACCCTGGCGGTCGGTAATAAAGTGGCGGTAATACCGCCAACAGGCCAGCAGTAAGAAAAAATTAATTTTGACCATGGCGGAAACTGGCAACACATGCAGCCACTTTAACACTCCGACCGCCACTGCGGTAGCAACAAGCACCGCGGCGGTAACCGCCAACAGCAAGGCGGAAGACAATGTACCACCCACTGTATTATAACACACCAATCCACCACCTTTTCCGGGGCAGTACCAATGCCATCAAAAGCACGGCAGAAACAGTACACAGAAGGGAAACTACTCACCTCTCAACACTCCAGGAAGAACCACAATGCCACGGAGCCCGAACTGCACATATTTCCAATGCTGGTCTACCTCCTACACCAGGAACATGAACGGCGATGAAGACGACCACATTGAGTACCGCACCTAGCACACAAGGGAGGCGGGAGGAAAAAGAGAGTGACACAAACACGCAACACCCCCACCCCCACCCCAACACCATACACACAAACAGATGCAACAACATCACATATACACCCCACAACCTTCAGGAATAACACAAGGACCAAAGGAATTGATTAAAGTGAGTGTAATATTAAAAATGTTGATAAATACATCCTTAAAGCAGTAAACAGTATGTCCAATATATACAAATGGAGGGACAATGCCCACTTCAAAATGTCCGTGGACCACAGGGCCATAACACATAGGCCAAGGCCACACTTGACTCCTGCCTCAATACGGAGAGAACACTGCAGGGGCATCAGGTCGAAAACACACAGGCACCTCAGGGGGACGGGGAAAGAGGGGGCACCTCATCTGGAAGATGATACAACGCCACTGCTCCTGGAGGGGGCTACATGCCCTCTGCGATGTCCTGGGGAGTGCAAGGCCACAGTCTCTCTAGTGGGTGGTTTGCCCACTGCTTGGTCCTGGGGAGTGCAAAGACACAGTCTCTCTAGTGGGTGGTTTGCCCACTTCTTGGTCCTGGGGAGTGCAAAGCCACAGTCTCTCTAGCGGGTGGTTTGCCCACTGCTTGGTCCTGGGAGTGCAAAGCCACAGTCTCTCTAGTGGGTGGTTTGCCCACTGCTTGGTCATTGGGAGTGCAAAGCCACGGTCTCACAAGTGGGTGGTTTTCCCACTGCTTGGTTCTGGGGAGTGCAAGGCCACAGTCTCTCTAGTGGGTGGTTTGCCCACTGGTTCTGGAGGGGGCCTTGTGCCCAGTGTGATTGTATGACGAAACAACGACTGCAAAAAAAACGACTGCCTTAACAACGAGGTCGGAACACCGACCTCGTTGCTACTACTAATGATTTTACCACGAATGCCTTAACAACGATATTTCGTTGTAAAGGCATTCCTGATAAAATCATTAGCAATAGGCACCATTCACCCTACATCCCTCACCCCACTCCCCCAACCCCACCCCAAAACCTAAAACCCCCTGACCCCCCACCCACTCCCCAAAACCAAAAACGCCCCACCCCCCAACCCCACCCTAAAACCTAAAACCCCCTGACCCCCCACCCACTCCCCAAAACCAAAAACGTCCCACCCCCCCAACCCCACCCCAAAACCTAAAACCCCCTGACCCCCCACCCACTCCCCAAAACCAAAAATGCCCCACCCCCCATCCCACCCCAAAACCTAAAACCCCCTGACCCCCCACCCAATCCCCAAAACCAAAAACGCCCCACCCCCAACCCCACCCTAAAACCCCCTGACCCCCACCCACTCCCCAAAAACGTCCCACCCCCCCAACCCCACCCCAAAACCTAAAACCCCCTGACCCCCCACCCACTCCCCAAAACCAAAAATGCCCCACCCCCCCAACCCCACCCCAAAACCTAAAACCCCCAGACCCCCCACCCCCTCCCCAAAACCTAAACCCACACTTACCTTCGCCAAGTCCCTTCTTTGTACCTTTACCACGCATGTTCGTTGTTCAGAACATACGGATGTTTCCCGCCCAGTGTGCTTCATCCTAGCAAGGAGAGGGTGGGTGGATGCCTTCTTCCACTGGTTCTGGAGGGGGCGTTGTGCCCAGTGTGCTTCATCCTGGCAAGGACAGTATGAGTGGATGACTTCTTCCACTGGTTCTGGAAGGGGCTTAGTGCCCTGTGACGCTGATCCTGAATGGTGCAAGGTCCCAGTCTCTCACCTGGGTGTCACGCCTACAGGTGTTGCAGGGGCCAGGATGCACTACAGCCCATGTAGTCACGACTACACACTGCTCACTGGCGGTGATGGCTGCTCAGTGGATGGCAGTTGCAGGGCTGGCAGCTTGGTTGTCAGTGGTGGGGGAAGGCTCCAGCCCTTCCACTGCAGCCTCGGACGGCTGCCCACTGGGGCTGCTGCTGCTGGCAGTGGTGCTGCTGGCAGTGCAGGTGGTGGCGGTGCTGGCTGCTGTGCAGGCGGTGGTGCTGTCAGAGGTGAGGGGGGCTCCAGCCCTTCCCCTGCAGCCTCTGACGGCTCAAGTGCCATGGCTGCTGTTGTTTGCCCAGATGCTGCTCCAGCCCCAGGCACCAGATCCATCCTGCCTGCGGCGGCAACTGTTCCTTTTACATTGACCTTGGCAGCTGTTGTCCCCTTCCTGCCCTTGGCAGATGGTGGTGCCTCCTTGTTTCTCCCAGCTGGTGTTCCCTTCCTGCCCTTGCTGGCTGGTGGTGCATCCTTCCCCTTGCTGGCTGGTGCTCCCTTCCTGACCTTGCTAGCTGTCAGTCCCTTCTTGCCCTTGGCAGGTGGTGCAGGCACACTGGCAGTGCTGACAGTGGCCATGGACTGGGTGGCTGAGGTGCTAGCCTGGGTTCTGCCCACCCTGGCCCAAAGTGAAGGACGGGGGAGGGGCAGGTAATAGGTCAATGGTGGAGAGGAAAAGCCTTTTAGGAACACTGGGGCCCATATTTATACTTTTTGATGCAAAACTGCGCCAACGCAGTTTTGCGTCAAAAAAATTAGCGCCGGTTAACGCCATTCTGAAGCGCCATGCGGGCGCCGTATTTATTGAATGACGTTAGACGGCGTTAGCCGCCGGCGCCGTCTGGTGTGTGTTAAAAAAAACGACGTACACCAGGCAGCGCCGGCGTAGGGGGATATGGGGCTTGGGCGTCAAGAAATGGGGCAAGTCAGGTTGAGGCAATTTTTTCGCCTCAACCCGATTTGCGCCATTTTTTTTCACTCCCAACCCCCATAGAAATGACTCCTGTCTTAGCAAAGACAGGAGTCATGCCCCCTTGCCCAATGGCCATGCCCAGGAGACTTCTGTCATAGGGCATAGTGGCATGTTGGGGGGCACAAATCAGGCCCCCCTATGCCACAAAAAAATTATTTAAAAAACACTTACCTGAACTTACCTAAATGTCCCTGGGATGGGTCCCTCCAGCCTTGGGTGTCCTCCTGGGGTGGTCAAGGGTGATAGGGGGTGTCCCTGGGGGCACCTCTGGGCTCCTTCAGAGCCCACAGGTCCCTTAACGCCTGCCTTTTGCAGGCGCAAAAAAACAGCGCAAAAGCGGCCGTACGTCATTTTTTTTGACCCGCCCACTCCCGGGCGTGATTTTTGCCCGGGAGTATAAATCCGACGCACATGCCTCGGAGTCGATTTTTTAGACGGGAACGCCTACCTTGCATATAATTAACGCAAAGTAGGTGTCCACGCTAAAAAATTACGCTAACTCCATGGACTTTGGCGCTAGACGCGTCTAACGCCAAAGTATAAATATGGAGTTAGTTTTGCGTCGAAATTGCGACGCAATTTCGGCGCAAACGGAGTATAAATATGCCCCTGGGTCTGAAAGAGGGTGAAGGTTTGGGAGTGGAGGAAGCGGGAGTGGTTGTAGGAGGTGTCTGTCTGCTGTGTTTGGGTGCAGGTGCATGGGCTGGATGCTGTTGTGAGGTGGATAGCTGTTGGGTGTCTGAGTACTTGTGTTTGTGTACTTTGGGAGGAGGGGGCACAGACACAGTGGGAGAGGACACAGGGGACGTGTGCATGGAAGTGGGGGTGGTGACTGCCAGTGAGGGGCGTGTAGTGATGGGCGTGATGGTGATGGAGGTAGTGGATGAGGATGTAGTGCATGCAGGTGTGAGTGGAGATGCTACTGGGAGGGAGATGGACGACGAGGAGGAGGGGGACACAGTGGAGGCAGTGGATGTTGGTATGTCTGCATCTGGATGGTGTTTGTGTGAGTGCCCGTAGGATGATGTGTGGTGCTTGTGTTTTCCTGAGCCACTTCTGTGTGTTGATTTGGATGCATGCTGGTCTGAAGGTGTGCTTGGGATAGGCTGGGGTTGAGGGGAATGGGACTGGGTAGAGGGAGTTGGAGGTGGGAGGCTAGAGACAGGGACAATGCCTGCCATCAGTCAGTTGTCCAGAGCCTGAAATGATCTCTGTTGGGCCGCCACACCAGAGTGAATGCCCTCCAGGAATGCATTTGTTTGTTGCAAATGCCCTGCTAGACCCTGGATGGCATTCAGTATGGTTGACTGTCCAACAGAGAGAGATCTCAGGAGGTCAATAGCCTCCTCACTGAGGGTAGAAGGGATGACTGGGGCAGGGCCTGAAGGGGCCTGAGGCAACTGGAGGCCCACCCTCCTGGGTCAGTGGGCACAGGAAACTCACTGAGGGGCTGCTGGGAGGGCAGTGCTGGTACAGGGGTGGCGGCTGTACCTGTATTTGGGGTGGCCACAGAGGTGTCCTCCACCTCCAGGGAGCTTCCATCGGAGGAGGTGTCGCTGTCAGAACTGTCCCCTCCTGTCTCTGTGGTGATGCTCTCCTCGCCCTCCCTCCCACTGGTACCCCCACCGTCGGTGGATTCGGTCTCCAGGCCCATGTGGGATGCAACTCCCTCCATCACCGGTACCTCAGCTCCTCCGCCAGATGATGTTAATGCACACAAGGACAGGGCGACAAAACATTAAGGGTGGGGAATAGACAGAGGATACACTTGATCAATGCCAACAACAACACCACCTTTGGCGTACACAGCTCACAGGCAACAGCTCTATGCACTAGGCCATGCAATACCATTACAATTTTAGTCACCAGGCCATGGGGTACAATGCCTAACGCCATTAACTGCACACCTGAAACCCACAGGACCCTGCCCAGTAGTAGATGCCCACTAGCATTAATTGGGTTGGAGTGCATCTGAGCCTGCCCACCATGGAACCTACCCTGCCATGTTCATCCTGGCCTACGGGCACCCACACACCCACATCCTCCACCCAGGTTACACCTCAAGACGCACACCTTCATGATTCTGAATCTGTACTGACCCCCTTATGGCTGCTGTGTTGCCTTCAAGCGCCCATCCAACTCCGGATAGGCTACCACCAGGATGCAGAACATCAGGGGGGTCAGGGTACGACAAGCACCCCTTCCTCGTTGGGAGGCCATCCCCAGCTGGGCCTCTGCCGTCTTCCTTGCCCAGCGGCGTAGGTCCTCTCACCGTTTGCAATAGTGGGTGCTCTGCCTGTCAAATACCCCCAGGGTTTGCACCTACTTGGCTGTGGCATGCCAAATACCCTTTTTCTGATGGGCGCTGACCTGCAGAAAAAAGATACATAAGAAAAGGTATTAGTCATACTGTCTGGACTGTTACACTCATGGCCCACCATACACCTCCCAACCCCTTACGCACAGACATTGCCCAACAAACATGCAGCACTCTGGCCAGGAGCCCTCAGCCCCCCCACACGAGGCTTACACACACAGCACTCCATACATTCATGCCCCATGCATCGTGCTCACAGTGTACTCACCTGTTTGTCTGGAGGACCATAACGTAAAGGGTACTGGGGTAGGACCCCATCCACTAGTCTCTCCAACTCCTCGGAAGTGAAGACAGGGGCCCTTTCCCCAGACACTTGAGCCATGGACGCTTCCAGACACAGGTCACAGCGGCACTTGCAGTGTAGGTCCTCTCCTGTTGAAGGTCAGGTAGCAAGTGAGTGAACAGATAGAAAATGTTGGTCACGTCCTTCGCAGTGCGTACCGTCACCGCCGGCGTACATCACTATTGGCTACTGGAACCCCTAGTCCCCAGTGATAACCAATGATGTGTTGCACGGCGGTCATCGACCGTCACCCACAACAGCGGACAACGTCAGCGGAATTACCTCATTTTCCACTTGTCCCTCCTCACAGGTCAGGCAGCCGGCATTTCAGGGGGGAACAGGCCATGGCACCGAACTGCGTCACAGCAGACATGGGCACATCAATGGACCTACACGTTAACATACTATTTCTGTAACAAAAAATGCAAGGCATATTAATCTGAGGATATGTTTGAATATGACCATCTGCTCACCGTTTTTCACCCTAGAGTTCAACCACTGAGGATAAATAGGAGATGGAGACATACGCCCGTGTACAGAACCCTGGTGGACCTGGCGACAATGGAGGACAGGCACATTATCCTAACCTACAGACTTGATAGAGCCACAATGAGCTGTGTGCCCAATTGGAGCCAGACCTGATTTCAGCTATCCGTTACCCCACTGGTATCCCCCCTATTGTGCAGGTCCTGTCAGTGCTCCATTTCTTGGCAAGTGGGTCCTTCCAAGTGACAGTGGCCATGGCAGCAGGGATGTCACAACCTATGTTCTCAAACATGCTGACCAGAGTGTTGTCTACCCTGATGACACACATGTGCAGCTACATCGTTTTCCTCCAGGTGGAGGATTTGGCCACAGTGAAGGCTGATTTCTATACAATGGGACATATCCCCAACATCATTGGTGCTATTGATGGTACACATATTGCCTTTGTCCCCCCCAGGAGAAATGAACAGGTGTTCAGAAATCGAAAGAGTTTTCACTCTCTGAATGTGCAGATAGTGTGCCTGGTGGACCAATACATTTCCCATGTCAATGCAAAGTATCCTGGGTCTGTGCATGATGCCTTTATTTTGAGGAATAGCAGCATTCCATATGTGATGTCTCAACTGCAGAGGCACAGGCTGTGGCTAATAGGTGAGCCCATGGTCCCCACCCAGTGTCTGTTGGTATATGGGTGTGTGGTTGGCCCTAAGGGTGAGTGTCTGGCTAACAGGTATCCCTCAATATTTACAGGTGACTCTGGTTACCCCAACCTCTCATGGCTATTGACCCCAGTGAGGAATGCCAGGACAAGAGCAGAGGAACGTTACAATGAGGCACATGGGTGAACAAGGAGGATCATTGAGCTCACCTTTGGCCTCCTGAAGGCCAGATTCCGGTGCCTCCATCTGACAGGTGGATCCCTGTGCTACTTTCCCAAGAAGGTGTGCCAGATCATCGTTGCATGTTGCACAACCTGGCCTTGAGACACCAGATGCCTTTTCTGCAGGAGGATGAGGCTGGAGATGGTCGTGTGGCAGCCATGGAGCCTGTGGACGGTGATGAAGAGGAGGCAGAGGAAGAGGATGTGGACAACAGATCAACCATAATTCAACAGTACTTCCAGTGACACACAGGTAAGACACTGTAACTTCACCTTCCATTGCAGTTTTGTGTTGGACATTGTACATGGCAACCTGATTTTCCTATTTCTATGGCCACTTACTGTACCCTTTGGCATCCCTATTTTCAGATATCTGTGCCCCACTCTGGCTCCTGGTGTGTTTACTGCTGCCCACTACAGGTTATACCTATGTATCTATAACTATACATTTGAATTGCAATGTTATCAGCTTGTTAAATGAATACACATTTCAATCAGTTGACAGACTCCATAATTGTATTAGTTCCAAGGGTGTTTATTTAAGTGCTAAGCAGTGGAGGGGGTAGTGGAATAGGCTGGGTTGATGGTGGAGGAAAGTCCAGGATAGAGTCCAGTCTATTTGTATCACAGGTGCATTGCCCAAAGGGGAATAGGAAGGGGAGCAATGGCAGTTCAAGGTGGACAGGGTAACAGAGTGGGACACAAGGGTGACAATCAGAAGAGTCTTATTTCTTGGTGGGGGTCTTGGCAATAGTCTTTGGCTTCTGCCTGGATCGCAGGGGCCGTTTGCTGGGTGGTTCTCCTTGTGCAGGGGGAGGGGTGCTGGTGGCCTGTTGTTCCTGTGGCGGGGCCTCCTGTCCACTAGCAGCAGCGGAGGTGTAGGGTTGTTCATCTATGTGGCTAGTGTCAGGGGCCCGGTGGTGTGCCACTGCATCCCTCATGGTGTTGGCCATGTCTGCCAGCACCCCTGCAATGGTGACCAGGGTGGTGTAGATGTCCCTCAGGCCTTCCCTGATCCCCAGGTATTGTCCCTCCTGCAGCCGCTGGGTCTCCTGCAACTTGGCCAGCATCTGGCCATGGTCTCCTGGGAATGGTGGTATGGTCCCAGGATGTTGATGAGTGCCTCGTAGAGAGTCGGTTCCCTGGGCCTGTCCTCCCCCTGTCGCACAGCAGTCCTCCCAGCTTCCCTGTTGTCGTGTGCCTCTGTCCCCTGAACTGTGTGTCTACTGCCACTGACCCCAGGTCCCTGATCATCCTGTGTTTGTGGGGTTGCTTGGGGTCCCTGTAGTGGTGGACACACTGCTGATTGATGTGTACTGGGGACAGAGGGATGGGCCCGCTGGGTGGGTGCTTTGGTGGTGTTTCCTGAGGGAGGAGGTTCTGTGGTGGTATGGGACTGTGGCTGGGTCACCGACGGTCCAGAGGTTCCTGATAGGCCAAGTTGGTCATCCTGATCCAGGCATGCAGAGCTGCTGTCATCACTGTGGGCCTCTTCGGGGGAGGGCTGGATGTTGCTGGCATCTCCTGTCCGGTGACGTTGTGTTGGGGTCCTGTGGGGATGTAAATGCAGTGTTAATGTTACTGCGTGTGACGTCTTGTGCATGGGTATGTTCCCCTCTATGGTTGTTATTACCAAGGCAGCTTTGGCTTGCATGAGTTAGTGTGCATGCTGTGGTGATGGGTGTCCATGCAGGTCTGTGAGTGGTGTCCATGCATTGGTGTTGCATACAGGGCTTGGTATTGGGATGGGTGGGTTGTGATGGGGGGGGTGTATTTGAGGTGGTGGAGTGATGGGGTGAGGGTAGGTGTGGGAGTTTGTGATGACATGCAGGTGGGGGGTGGTGAAAGTAGTAAATATTTGACTTACCAGAGTCCAGTCTTCCTGATACTCCTTCTAGGCCCTCAGGATGCAGTATTGCCAAGACTTGCTCCTCCCATGTTGTTAGTTGTGGGGTAGGAGGTGGGGGGTCCACCGCCAGTCCTCTGTACAGCTATCTGGTGTCTTGCAACCATGGAACGCACCTTCCCCCGTACGTCTTTCCATCTCTTCCTGATGTCATCCCTTGTTCTGGGGTGCTGTCCCATGGCGTTGACCCTGTCCACAACTTGCCGCCATAGCTCCATCTTCCTAGCAATGGACATCTGCTGCACCTGTGATCCGAATAGCTGTGGCTCTACCCGGATGATTTCTTCCACCATGACCCTTAGCTCCTCCTCTGAGAACCTGGGGTGTCTTTGTGGTGCCATGGGTATAGTGTGAGTGGTATGTGTGAGGGTGTGTGGGGTGATGTGTTGAGGTGTGTGCTGTAAGGTGCGTGGATGGTGTATGGGTGATCGTGTTATGTGGCTCTGGTTCTGTGGATGCTCTTGGTTGTCAATTTGTTTTAGTCGTAAAGGGTTGTGGGTAGTGGGTGTGTGTGTCTTATAGTGGTGTGGGTGTGGGGTGGTGTGTATATGTGTGTCTGTCAGGTGTGTGTAGTTTTAATTGTCCAATGTGATGTTGTTTTGTTAGTGTGCGTGTATTTTGAGCGCAGAGGTATGTACCGCCAATGGTTCACCGTTGTTGAATGTCCGCCGCGGTGATTCCTGGGCCATAATGCTGTGGGCGTATTTCTGTTGGCATAACGGTGTGGGTTTTGGTACCGGCATTTTATCACTGACCTTTGGTGTGCGGACTTGTGTGTGTGTCTGTATAATGGCAGATTTGTATGTGTGGGTCATAATACGCGTAGCGGTATACCGCTGCGGTCGCGGTATGTTGGCGGCAGTCAGCATGGCGATAAGCGGCACTTACCGCTAATGTCATAATGAGGGCCAACAATGCAGATAGTTGGTCAATTATGGAGAGATCATTACATGTGAATAACTAGCTTTGTTAGGTTCAACCAATGAGACCAAACATACCTTGGTGTGTTGAATGTCATCTCTTTAAGAGTGTCACATATGGTAAAAAGTGTGTCCTGAGATACCAGTACATACCACACAAAATCAGACGTAGCATGAGCTTCCATTAGGTAGTCCACATGTGCACACATCCACAGAGAGGAAGCTCTCAGTAACACCCATACCAGGCCTCTCATTGTCACCTAAGTCTTAGGGTGTAGTCTATACTATGGAAGTAGCCTATATGGACCGTAGTGAATGTTCCTGAAAATAAATGTGTCTGTACAGTCATGCACAAGTAGTTTACCCTACATAAGGTCACAATGCCTTGTTGTGTTTCATAGTGGCTCATATCACAATACATGAGAGATGTCACTGGGCTACATGATGTTAGTGGGCTGGCTTAGTCAGTGTAGGCCATGACCAGGGCTGTGGAAAGACTGCAGATGACTACAAAAGTGTGATTTATGTCCCTGAATTTCAGGGTATTTATGTCCCTATATGTCAGCATTTGAGATTTAGACATGTAGGGCCTCATTATGACCCTGGCGGCCGGCGGTAAGCTGGCGGTAACACCGCCAACAGGCTATGCGGTGTTCCGCCAGCTATTATGACCGTGGTGCTCTAGCCACGGCCATACCGCCACCCCCTCCACAATACCACCAGGCTTTCGCCTGGCAGTCATAATCCCCAGGGCAGCAGTGCTGGGGATTATGAGTCCCCGACCGCCAGCCTGTCCACAGCGGGAAACACCGCCATGGAAAGGCTGGCAGTAAGGGGGACTTGGGGTGCCCCTGCGGGCCCCTGCACTGCCCATGCACTTGGCATGGGCAGTGCAGGGGCCCCTAGGCACAGCCCCGTCGCGCATTTCACTGCCCGAATTTCGGGCAGTGAAATGCGCGACAGGGGCTACTGCACCCGCTGCACATCAGCATTGCGCCGGCTCTGTTACGAGCCAGCAGCAATGTTGATGTGACTTTTCCGCTGGGCCAGCGGACGGGAACACTGTTACCGTCCGCTGGCTCAGCAGAAAAGTCATAATAGGGAGCCAGAAATACTGCCGGCACTGCAGGTGTTCTGGCTACCGCAGCCTCGGCGGTCTTTTCAAAAGATCACCGAGGTTGTAATGAGGCCCGTAGTGTTTTGATAATTAAAAAATGCTTGTGCTAGGTTTCTACTAAATGTGTATTAACCAAACGGATATCCTAAAATATGCAATGATGATCTCTTTCCTCATCTATTGCATCCACACAGGCCAATGCTCATCATTTGCAAGCCATTTGGACAGCCATCGCCTGGAAGTTAGGATTCTGGGGGTCTATCGCTAGTGCAGCTTCCTTACCCAGAAAAGGGGGGAGGTCCCAAGATGCTGAGTCTAGAAGATCATGAAGGTCCAGCTTGGGCTGTCCTCCGAATGTGGACAGGGTGTACACTGGACCCTGACCCCCCTAATGGCTCACAAACTAGCAGTGGATTACCCTGAGCTTGTTGGGCGGTTGAGGGAATCACAGCAGCTACAAGGGGGTGAGTCCAGGGCAGAATCATGCATGTTATATTGGCAACTTTGGGCCTAGTTACAAGTTTGACACTCAGACCACCAAAGTGGTGGTCTTTTGAACAGTGTCTGTCCGATGGTCATAAGAGTTCTACACAGGGCTGGCGGGGCTGGCAATGGGAAGCAGGGGGCATGGAGCTACTGCCGGCCTTGCATCCCTACCTGTCGGCACAACAGGTGGCCTGTGCCCATCACCATGTTGTGCATGGGACACAGAAAATCCCTGAACCCCACAATTTTGGGGGGCCCACATTGGCCCCTGCCTCACCCTGCATGGGCTGTAGCCTCCCAGCCCCCCTGTTTTGGGCCCCTTACCTGCCTGACCACCAAGCTTTCCATGGCTGTGGATCACCATTGAAAGCTTGGCAGTCCTGCAGGTTACAGTGGCCATAACAGTCACAATGCCTGGACCTCTAACATTTGCTGCCGCGGTCGGACTATGCAAGTACTGGAGGTCCACTGGCAGTCTTCTGCCAGTCCGACTGCCAAACTCATAATCAGGCAGTTTGACTGCCAAGGTTGAAGCGGTTGGACTGTCACCACTACCTTTGCAGGCCTCAGACCACCAAACCCATATTGAGGGCCTTTGTATGTTAGAGGCAGCCATCTCCCCATAAATATTGCAGGTGGCTCATGTGCGAAACACAAGAAAAGTAATTGTTTGTGTCGGTCTCATAGTAGGTGCATGCTGATGTGCCTTGCCTTTTTGTCCTAATGACCAGGAACACAGCAGAGTCAACTCCACTACTTTGATGTGGTGGGTGACATTTGTGCTCAACAGGCCACTTGTCTTCAGTGTATCACCCGCAACATCAAACATCATGAGCTCATTGATGACTGTACTCAACCATGCGCCTGCTCAAGAAAGTATATTGGCATTTGTACACAACAGGCCACTTGTCTTCAGTGTGTCAAGAGTGATCCTACGTCACTACTGTTTCTGATGTGATGGTGGCCCTCTTCCATGAGACACGCATACAGTGCACTTTGGGTGCAGTCACTAAGGAATACTTCCCCTTGACTGGTGGGGAATGTTCATTTACATGAGTTAGGAAACAGAACTGTTAACATCAGTATTTGTGCCTACACTTTGGCATGTGCACTTTTCACTTTTGTAGTCTCATTTACACTACTGCTTCACACAGGATCAACCTGTCTTCATAGGATGATTTCTGAGTCCCTCACATACGTGTGTATGCAAAAATGTATTGGAAAATAGTTATATTTGATGGGTATACAGTTCAGGTGTTACAGGCAGGAGTGTGTCAAAATTGGTTGGTGGGTCACACATACCCAAGTCAATACTATATGTCATTAGTAATGTCCTATTACTGAATCAATGAACGACATGACAGGTAGACCTACAATATTTTCTCACAATGTGAATTTCCATGCCATTGATGTCGATTAATCAGCTAAGTGATTTGCACATGTTTATTAACTGACTGTTAGCATATGTAAAGCATATGTGAGTGTGTACACTCAGTAGCACACTGGAATTTGTGTTTGCATGAAAAAAGGTACAGTGGTGTGCCTTACCATTGAGAAATAGATTAAACCACCTCTACAGGTAATGGAGATTCACTGAGCCTCAGCAACATTCAATGGACTGTTGGCTTTTAGGTATGCAGTGTTAGAATGGCGTTCTCAATGTTACCATTCGAAACTGGTGATTTCCCTAGGCCTAACTGATTCATTATGCTGTGTATATTTGTAGACAAATCTCCCAGACATTTTGCCCAGATTGTCTCCAGTCTACTTTTTTGCGAGACATGTGCTACGTAGCGAAGCTGCATTAGTACAACTTTCATAGGACTATTCTGACTAGGGACATATTAGGAAGTTGCCATTGGGAAGTTTCTATAGCATGACATGTGTTTTTCCATGTCCCCTTATTCCTGCTACTGTGCATCTTGCTGAAACATAGGTGTATTAGTTGACCATCATTTCATCATGATGTGGTATTAGGTATATTAACATTTGATAATTGCAAGGCCTTGTGTGGAATCTGTAGAAATAATTTTGACAATACCATACTATTTGATTGCATCAGGTAACTGAGGTGTGCTACAAGAGCCAAACCATTCAAGGTGACCAGGTCTCCTACTTGATACATGGTTATTGTGACTTCACTCATGCAATTGGAGTTGTCTGTGATTCTGACTTTACTGTGAGCAACATTTTACAGATCATGTAGCATGCATACATGTGGCCTTGCTAATGTTGCAGTCACTTTAGTGGACCTTGTAGCTGAGGTGTACTGTACCTTGTAGTAATGTTCTGTGATCAAAGCTGTTGGTCAAGTGTATTCTGGCACATGCAATAAAACTATTTGTATTTGTCATGTCAGCATTATCCTAGGCAAGTGGAGGAGACGGGGTCACCATCTGTTGGGAGGCAGCTGACCATGGTACCTCCGGTCGTGACACTATGGACAAGGAGGGACCAAGTAGCCCAGAGCATGAGTGGAGTGCCACGGAGGACATAGATGCAACATTGTCATCATCTGAGTCAAGCTCCAGTGGAAACTCCCAAGTGGTGGTGGGACATACAAGACCAGTTCCTACGCCCTTGTCTGTCACCCCCACTACCATCTCCACCCTCCTTGTTGCCCCCCCACCCAGTTGGCCAGGTCCACTCACCAAGATGGGAGCCATCTCCTTCATTTCAGGCACCTCATCCCCTATCCCTGTTATCCCCCTGCCCTTAATGAGAAGGCTATTGACCCCCTGAGAAACATCTCTGTGGATCCAGCAGCACTACTGAATGCCATCCAGGTGCAGGGTAATCATACACAACAAATGGTGGCCTACCTGGAAGACAACCACAGTTATATGTCTGCCCTACAGATATCTTTTCAGGCTCTGGCCTCCTCCCTTAGAGCAGCCTTCCACCCTTCCCAAACTTCTACCCCACCACCTGCCCTTCCCAATCCAATTTCCCTATTCCCATTCCTGTCCCAAGCACAATAAGACATAAGCACAAACACACCTCAACAGCCACAAGCAGCACATGAAAAATAGACACACCACAAAATACACAAGCATGCAACCACTCACCAGACACTCACCCCCTCACAATCACCACCACCATACACCCAGACACAACCCCTATACCCATGGACCCGTCCACCACCCCCACCATACCCCAGACACCATACCAACAGCCACAGACCTATCCCCCACTCCTACGTTTCCAAGACACCACACCTATAGACCCATCTACCGCCCACTATAACCGAGAACTCCCACCTGTGGACCTATCAACCATCCCCAACATCCCCTCAGATACACACCCACACCAACAGGCCTATCCACCAACCCCTGCATACCCAGTACATCTATATCACACCCCACCACAAAACACAAACATCCACGCTCATCCACACAACAGGCACCTACAAAACACAGCCATCATACTTCAGACACACAGACAGCAGTATCAACAACACATACACCTGACACTTCCACTCCCTCAAACTTCCAACTCCTAATCCCTCCTGGACACACTCCCCATTTTTCCTGAGAGAGTCTATTTTTCCTCTTACTCCTGTAAAAACCACCCCCTCACAAAACCAAAGGGTCTTCGTCCACACCCCAACCCATCCCTTCCACATTCAAGTCCTCCCCTGCGAAACCTGATCCCACCATTGAACCCAGCCATACCCCAACAAAATAAAAAAGGACACCCCCCCCAAAGTCAGAACTATCTCTCCAAAAACCAAACCCACATATCCCAAACCCAACCCCACCCCTCCCAAAGGACATCATTAAGGTACCTGGACTGCCCACTAGATGCCCCTTACTGGGGAGTTTTCCATGGCAGTGGCATTCCATTGGCCTCTACTACATGTTGTTATGTTTTTTCAATACAAAAAGAAGTTGCTAGTTTTTGTACACATTAGTCCTGCCATTACTTTTCTACCATTTTAATGTTCACAGATACTTTGGGATGTTTGACTGCAGTTGTGTTTGTTTCACCCTGATTGATGATTCATTTAATTTGGTTTGTATGATCTGGCCTTGGAACCAGTGCTGTAGTCGCATAGGACAAGGGGAAATGTTCAATGGATGGATATGGGGGATGTGATCCAATTGGGGATGACATTGCATTTGGTGGCATTTCATATGGTAAGTATTGCATCTTGGCATGGCTAATGTCAACATGCATTTGGTTTAATTTCTCCCTATGATGTAGGTTGGGCATTTGTTTAATGTGTGCAAGCTAGACATTTGTTTCTCCACATATGGAGGGTGTTCAATTGTCATACCGCTGTATACATTTTAATGGACATGTGTTCATATTCATGTCTGTATCTTACACCTACTGTATCTAAATGTGTGACCCATGTTGTTACTCCTGTATTTGCTTTCATGACTTATACTTGCACATATCCTACATATGCATGGCTCTTGGTTATGCTATTGGGTGCCCCTGATATACATCAAGCCACAGTTCCTGTGCAAATAGTGGTTTTGAGGCATTTGCAAAGTGGAATGTGGCCCAGGGCACCAGCCTTCAAATGGTCCCCCTGGTAGAGGCATACCTATTCTGCAGGGATTCTTTACACTGTGACCTTCGATTATTTCTCACACTAATTATTTTGCATCCCATTTACCTAAAATGACCTTGAAATGTGGCTGATATGTGGAAGTCTATTACAGAGATTTAGCAGAGAAGGTGTGAATCAGTGCAATGACACCTCCATACAGATGTATTTTTATATCACAACAGGCCATGGCATATGAACAATGTGAGGATGTCACTTAGAATAATAGGTGTGATATTGATGAGGAGTTGCTGTTGTGTGACACAATTTAATATACACATCACTATCACTGTGTTAGAAATGGAGACTTTGGTTGGCAGTCAGGTTACCCCCGTCTAAGCGAGGACCCTCACTCTAGTCAGGGTAAGTCACACACAATCCAGATTATCCTGTGCCCACCCTCTGGTAGCTTGGAACTGAACAGTCAGGCTTAACTAAGAAGGCAATTAATCATGCAATAATACAGTATAAACACTACAAAGATTCCACCATACAGGTTTAGAAAAATATAGAATATTTATCTGAGTAGATGAAGGTCAAAACAATCAAGATTTGATAAATACAAGTCGAAATATCACTTTTGAAATGATCAATAAAGTCTTTAGTTCTTATAAAGCAATAAGTGTCTCTTGCAAACACAAAGTACCCGGTTTGAGTCTAAATTATCTGCACAGGACGGCAGAGGAGGAGATGCGTGGAAAACGGGGAGATGTGCATCTGTTTCACTAGTCGCACACAAATGATGCATCAATGTTTTTCCATGCAGCAAGGACTTTCTGTCGATTTCCGGTGCACAGTCTTGGATCCTCTTTGGGTTGTGGGGTATTTGGACGCCCAGGGGACGATGCAGAGAAATCTTGGGCATGCAGGACAAAGTCACAGTAGCTGCATAGATCCGGTGGGGGACAAGGGGAAATTTCTGTCGCACTGCAGGTGCTGCATCAATTCTTCTTGCAGGAAGTCAGGCTGCATCGTTCCAGGTCGGCGATGCATCGATCCAGTGGGCCATGCGTCGAAGTTCCAGTTGCAATGCTGGTGCTGCGCTGATCTCCACTAGGGGAGCCGGGCTGTGTCTTTCTGGTTCGGAGTTTGGTGATTTTCTCATCGCAGGGCAGGCTTTGTATCGATTCCGGCAGGCTGTACGTCGATTTTTGTCGCACAAGGACATCTTTGCAGAGATGAAGCCTGAGACTTCAGGAAACAGGAGACAAGCTCAATCCAAGCCCTTGGAGAGCACTTCTCAGCAGAGCCAGAGGCAGCAAGGCAGGAGGGCAACAGCAGGGCAGCAGTCCTTTGCAGAAAAGAAGTCAGGTGAGTACTTTGGGCAGCCAGGCAGTTCCTCTGAGCAGGCCGTAGGCTCTGGTTCAGTGTTCCTTTCACAGTAGGTATCTTGTCAAGAAGTGTCTGAGTTGGTAGGGTCAGAGGCCCTGTTTAAATACCCAAATGTGCCTTTGAAGTAGGGGAGACTTCAAAGTGTGGCTTAGAAGTGCATACGTTTCCCTTTCAGTTCCATCCTGTCTGCCAGGGTCCCAGTAGGACATTTGGCAGTCCATTGTGTGAGGGCAGGCCTCTGTCCTTTGAAATGTAAGTGTCAGGCCCTCCACCCTCCTAGCACAGGAAGACCCATTCAGTATGCAGATGTCTGCAAGTGTGACTGAACATCCTGTGTTTGGGGTTGTCTGAATGAAATGCACAAGGGAGCTGTCAACTAACTCAGCCAGACGTGGATTTTAAGGCACAGAAGGATTTAAGTACAGAGAAATGTTCACTTTCTAAAAGTGCCATTTCTAAAATAGTAATATTAAATCCAACTTCAACAGTCAGCAGGATTTTGTATTACCATTCTAGCCATACTAAATATGACCTTGTTACTCCTTTCAGATCAGAATCTACCACTCAAACAGTATATGAGGGTAGCCCTAATGTTAGCCTATGAAAAGAGCAGGCCTCACAGCAGTGTAAAACAAATTTAGGAGTTTTACACTACCAGGACATATAAACTACACAGGTACATGTCCTGCCTTTTCCCTACATAGCATCCTGCCCTTTGGGTTACCTAGGGCCTACCTTAGGGGTGACTTATATGTAGAAAAAGGTGAGGTTGGCGCTTGCCAAGGACTTTTAAATGCCAAGTCGAATTTGCAGTGAAACTGCACACACACGCCTTGCCATGGCAGGCCTGAGACATGGTTCGGGGCTACTTATGTGGGTGGCACAATCAGTGGTGCAGACCCACTAGAAGCATTTAATCTACAGGCCCTGGGCACATGTAGTGCACTTTTACTAGGGACTTATAAGTAAATTAAATAAGCCAATTGGGTATGATCCAATGTCGCTATGTTTTAAGGGAGAGAGCATATGCACTTTAGCACTGGTTAGCAGTGGTAAAGTGTGTAGAGTCCTAAAACCAGCAAAAACTGTGTCAAAAAGTGATGGGAGGAAGACAAAAAGTTGAGGGTGACCACCCTAAGACTGTCAGGTCTAACACCCTGATCATGAGGTGTGCACACATATCAACTTTTGTAGAGTGTGGCTGTGCAGTGTCAGTGCCCGGGCCAAAGAGGGCATCATGGAGCTGGGACTGGGTCATGCTTTGAGTACAACTCTAAACAGGAGCCCACAAAATATGTTTTGACCACAGACCCTATGCTTGGTCCATGGCATCTATTTGCTGTGGAGCTGATGGCAAAGGGTAAGTGTTTAACTTACTGTCATTTGTGTCCACAAAGTCATCAGTTTTGGGCATCATCGAGCAGCACAAGCAGCATAAGTATTTGTTTAATCAGCTCCATGGCAACACAAAATGTGTGAAGCTGAGTACAGGTGAGTTTCATCCTTATATCCCTCCCTTTCTGCTAGGTCAGATGTGGTGGTTGGACCACCACAGTCACGTCAGTGGGATGCCACTTCATAATTGGTCTAGCCATATCACTGGCAGTCCACTCTCAGAAAGACGCATTGGCCTATCTCGCCAACCCCGTGGTCTATATTTTCTGGCAGTGAGGGTGGGACCACGGCGGTCTTTTGTCTATGCAACTGCATGCATCATATTCTGGTGTTTGGACCACCAACAGTGCGGCAGGGTATCCTTCGCTGCCACCATAGTGATCGCAAGACCTCCAAACTCATAATCAGGCTATTAGTGTCCTTGGGCAACTAACTTATTTCAAGACAGCTCTTAGGCCTCACAATCCTTTAAATTATATTTGTCTATTTCATAGACCCAACTGGATAATGGAACACTGTTCTATGAGTGTCACTGTGTACGCTTACATATGAATCAGCTTTTTAATGGAAAGTTTGTATTCCTGTTAATGTTTTCTCATGCTATGTTGTACGGCAGGGGCTGCTAAGGAACGTACATGAATACCAATAAATAAAATATAAAAATGTATTCTCTACTGCAAATAACTTACTTTGAACAAGCTATGATTCAGAACGCTTCAAAAATGAGCCCAACAGAATCATACAAGACTGTTACCATAATTTCAATCAAAGCATATGGAGACACCTTCTGCAATCTGCACTACGTGTGGAATTTGTTACTAACAGTCAATTTGGCCCTGAAATATAAAACAAAATTATAGCCTATGCCCCTGGAACAAAGGTAGCTAACCACTACAATCTTCTAATAGAAATCACTTTCTTCCAGCAAAACAAAGACAAAGTAAGGCCTCTAATGGATTATTTTGAAGACACTTGTGTTTGCAGACTGCCCCATTCCAGACAAAGAACTCAAACCAAATTCCAAATAGCATGGTGGAATGTCTATGGCAGCAACTGGACATAGCAAGTCAAAACAAACAATGCACTGGAAGGATGGCACAGCACCTTCCAAATCACACTAGTCAGAACACAACCTACACTCTGTAAGGTTATTGAAGCCTTACAAAAAGAGCAAAACCACCAACAAGAGCAATCTGTTAGCTATAGTGCAGCTAAACTTAGAAAACAAACCAAAAGAATGTACGACATTCTACAATTTAAAGTCAAACTCTTCATAAACAAAAAGGAGCAGATTAATTAGAAAAAATAGACAAAAGCATGTTATAAAATAAATAGCAACCTAAGAAACCTACAAAAGCCACAAAAAATATCAAAAATATAAATAAATGTCATAAATAATTTTAGATAAATAATAATCAGTCAGTCTAAACATTAAACAGAACTCCAATGTTGAGCCTGAGATATTAAAATATTATATAAATTATTTACATGAAAAATGTACAACTCACCAACCACAAAGCTCAAAGAACAAACTAAATCCATCACGTAAGAGAAATACAACACATAAATCACATATTCCTAAATAATAATCACATAATATTTATACAAACAATAAAATATAAAATTATCCGCCCCACAGAAGTAAAATTAATCTGACTCACTGTTCTCTAGCTGCAGGACTTCATCTGGATCCAAAAAATGCAAAAATAAAACAAACCTAATAGACATCTATCGAAGCAATCCAAAGTAGCCAGGAACCATAAAAAAACTGAACAATTGTTGAAATAATTTAACAGTCCTTGAAACCCAAAAAACAGAAAATCTAAATATTGGTTTATTATAAAGGGGATGTCCTTACAAAAAGGGTAACTCTCAATGCTCATAGGACACTTTAGTATACAATGACCTGCAAATAAAGAGGAAAGCAACCCAAAAGCACATTACATTTCCCTAAATGTAAATGTATTACACTTAATCATCATAAAATAAGTGACATAACACAATGTAATAAAACATAACAATGTATTACTAAAACAGTTTACAAAAGCCCAAAACTACCCACTAGTGAAAAACACTACCTTTAACACAACTATATGTATAACTAACTTTTAGACCTCTCCCCTACATCCCCACAGACTCTCAGAACCTTTAAAAAAGGGCTTACCTCTTTCGACCCACAGCAGCACCTTACTGCGACCTGCATCCTGGAAAATAGAATAAAAATAACGCAAATAGACTACAAAATAGAAGGCAGAGGTAAAAAAAATGGCCTCCAAATTAGACTAAAAAACGTCCTCCCCTTAGAAATGGACAGAAATAATTTTAAAATGTTGTAAATCTGTATTATAACATGGAAATTATTAAATATGCAAAACATGTCAAAATGTTGTATAAAAAGTTTAAAAAGTTTAAATCTTATATTAAATAATAGTATAAAATATATTCAGTAATTTAATATATACTGAAAAAATGTTTGTTAAAGTGATGTTGAAAATTTGTATATAAAACTATTTCAGAAATGTTAAAAACAATGGAAAAAAGTGGAAAATGTGCAACACTCAATACTATTTAAAATTATTTATATTTTTATGCAATATTAAAAATGTACTAAAATGTTTTATATATTTAACTATGTATAAATGTTTACTTTCAAGTTGAAATATGTGTTTAAAAAATTAAAAATATACAGCAAGTAAACTTTGAAAACATAAATGAAACGAGAAAATTGTGTAACCTGTACTTTCTATTAAAAATATGTGATTAATAATATTATTAATTACAGGCATACAACTAATTATTTTCTATTATATTTCTAAATATCATCAATCCTGATTCAGTAATACTAGTGCTTACAAGTATAATTTAAACAAAGGATTTCTCACTAAAGGTGTGAAATTAAATAATCACAATCCGACGTAAACTATTTTTAGGAAAGTGTTGGACACTAAAAGGAGTTACATTTACTATTCCCAATCCAAACCAATTTGGGGAAGTTGTTGGATACTAAAGTGGTCACACTTACTATTGCCACTCCAATGTAAACAGATTTGTGGAAGGTGTTGGATAGAAAAGAGTTGACATTTACTATTCCCGCTCCAATCCACACCAATTTGGAGAAGTTTTTGGACACTAAAGGGGTGACATTTACTAATCCTACTCCAAAGTAAACTATTTTGAAGAAAATGCTGAATAATAAAGGGATCATATTTTCTATTCTCACTCCCATCTATACCAATTTGGGTAAAGTGCTGGACACTAAAGGGGTGGCATTTACTATTCCCACTGCAATCTAACCAAACACAGCAAAGGTGTTGGACACTAAGGGCCTGATTCTAACTTTGGAGGACGGTGTTAAACCGTCCCAAAAGTGGCGGATATACCACCTACCGTATTACGAGTTCCATAGGATATAATGGACTCGTAATACGGTAGGTGGTATATCCGCCACTTTTGGGACGGTTTAACACCGTCCTCCAAAGTTAGAATCAGGCCCTAAGTGGCATATTTATACCTAATTTGTGCCAAATTTGCATCATTCTTTTACTCAAATTCAGCGCAAATTTAACTCCAGATATTTATTTTTATTTAAGACATGTCTGACGTCAAAATATTGGAGTTTCCACCTTTTTTTTAGATGCATGAACTTACCTTGCGTCAATGAGATGCAAGGTGGGCATTCCCATCTAAAAAATTGTGCTAACCCCATAACCCCATATTTATTCCCCGGGCTAAAATGATGCATGAATGGGAGGAGGGACTAAATAATGGTGCAAATTTAGCTTTGCACCATTATTTAACGCCTGGGCCAGACCAGGCATTAAGGGACCTGTGGACCCATTTCAATGATTACCCACCATGGAATGGGTTCACAGGTGCCCTCCTCAAGCCCCAGGAACACCCCCACCCACACCAAAGGGACACCGGAGGATGGGGGACCCCATCCCAGGTAAGTAGGGTAAGTATAGGTAAGTCATTTCTCTTCAATTAAAGGGTCATTGGGGGCCCAACTTGGGGACACAGTGTGCAATGGCCATGCCCAGGGGACACTGGTCCCCTGTGTTGGCCATTGGGGTGGTAGGCATGACTCCTTTTCTAAGACAGGAGTCATGTGGTATGGATGGTTTTGCATCAGAAAATGATGCTAGGCTGTTTAGAGTCTTCTTTTTTTTACTGTAACCAGCCCAATGTCATTTTTTGGTGCAAAATCCCCTCTCCCATACTGCCAGCCCTACCCGGCTAACGTCATTTTTTTTTTAACGCTAGCACACCTTTTGCACCGGCTTGCACCATTCCTTAAATATAGCGCCCGGCTAGTGCTCAGGAATGGCGCAAGCCGGTGCTAAACTTTATGGTGCAAAGCTGCGTTAGTGCAGTTTTGCACCAAAAAGTATAAATATGCCCCACAAGGTCTTGGAATTTACTATTTCCACTGCATTCTAAAACATGTTATTCAAGGTGCTACAGCCTAACATTTTTATATTGATAGTCAATAATCCATATCCATACATAATTTGTGATCTATAAAATGTACTTAAAACACACTAAAGCAAACTACAAACCTATATATTAATATTCATACGTTATAATTAAAAGAATATTATCACCCCTCTTAATAATTAATTTTGTTTAAAAATATTTACTACCATTCATTAAATTTAAAGAAAAAATTACAAGTAAAATCTTAACCACAATATATAAAAACAATATTAATTAAACATATTTTACAAAATATTTTTACAATGACATAATTTTCAACATAAACTTTTTAAAATATTTTAGCTATGATTATTTTTGTTCACAAAATTGTGTATTTAATTTGTTTAATTTTTTTACATTTAATATAATGAATGTATATTGTAATTCACTATAATAACATATTACTGCAACAAAAAAGACTTTAAAATATACTGTATTAATTTGCACATCATTAAACTAATTAACATTACATTTACTTTCAAATATCTACTTTTTAAAAGTCCCTTTGAATACTAAAATCCTGCTGTCGTAATTGTTAAATCAATCATTTCTATACATTAATGCAACAAAAAGATAAATTTCAACAATTTCATAAAACAATAAATGATCTTTCTGAAATCACAAATAAAGGAATTAATAAACACATAGCATCACACACACTACAGTAAATTACACACAAAATGACACAAATTATATTACATACAACAATATTTTCTAAATCAATATTTTGTTACATCGTTTAAAAAATTATTACAACAATATTTTCACCTTTGATGATCTGTCAACCATATTTCTGACATCCTGATATTCTTGACACACTATTTTTCTTTCACAATATTTTTATATTTTATCCAAACACCCCCAATAATCCATCCAATTATCTTCCAATTATTAAATTGAATCTTATATGTCTCAGAAATGTCCTATGAATGTCAAATGTAGATTTTTTCTATTAATTGTTCCTAGAGGACTCTTGCTGCTAGTGCTTCTAGTGGAGTCTAATCCTGAATCTCATCTCAGTTCAACCAATCGCTTGCCAAGTCTTGTAGAACACAAATTAATAGCTATAGTTTGTAGAGTCCACAAATTCAGACTCTATTTTAAGTTTCTCAAATAATTTTAGCTTTCCTCTCTCCTATCAGATCACAGCTTACTCTTTTTTTGAGCTGTGGGGCAAGCCTGAGATATGAAGAATAAAATGTGACACAGAGAAAAGTTCTGATGGAATTAGTAGGTGGACATCACTTTTTACCATTAAGGTGAGCAACTCGGTTGGGCCAGGGTATAGTTTGGGGAAAGAGAGATTGGCAACAGGAAAAGTAAAACTGCACTTGTTCTATCCCTGCCATTTGTATATGTTTATAAGTGTTAGTACTCTTTTGATTTTTTGATAATAGTGGGGCCTATGATCCTTAGGGATTCCTTTAACTGCAAATTAGAGAGCCTCAGGGACAGTAGCCTGAAATGTAGAAACCCACCATTGTTCAAAAGTCATAATGGAAAACTTAGAGGTGAGCCTACCAACTGAATAGGCACAGAAGATGGATGAAAATATCTTCACCAAAGACTGAGGTAAGATGTTGGAATAGACCATGAGAGTGAATAGAAACCCCTGCTTTAAGTATATCCAGCTTAATTATCTACATTGCACATATTTGTCTCCAGCCTAACTGGCTAAAATTTACCCAGGACTCCCAGCAGCCTACCCCTGCTGCCAGGCGGGAGAAAGGTATTTCTTCCACATGGTGTGGGACTGCCCTCACATACAAACTCACTGGAGGACTCTTTCTGCTCTCTTAACAGTCATGACAGGCAGATCATTGCCCACAACTTTGCCAGGGTGCTTATTGGGTAGATTTCCAAGACCCAAAAAGCCAAGCACATATCAGGATTTCTCGACCTTGCCCTACTATGACATAAATAAACCTAGTAATGAACTGGAAAGCAGCTGTGGCCCCATTGTTTGCGAAATGGCTTCAGAAGCTGATATAATTGTGCACAGCTGGGATTAATGTCATGACACATACTTACGGTTAGTTAAGTAAGGGTACACCAACTACAGAATGGGGCACACTTCTGCTGGACCTTCAAGCCAAGTTAGGTGACAGGCCGCCATGAACACTGAGGCACTGTAGACTAATGAATAAATACATATGCCACTGACACTAGATGGCAGTACGCTTATAGGTATGTACAGTATATCACTGGATACCACCATGTGCTGGACTCATTCTGATCTCAGAGAGAGAGAGGGGGGATGCCATGTGGGGTGCCTGGTAGATGTGGGGTGCCTTGTAGACATGGAAGTGGCAACCTGTTCATAGTCAGATGGGTAACTGTAATCATGAGAATTTGAAGACCATATGTCTGAGTTTACTGGGGTGACTCATTTGAACATTCAAATTGTATAAATTGATGTTCTACCCCTCTTTGATTGTATCATGGTCAGATTACACAATATCTGTGTCCCTCATGGATGGTGATTGACATTTATACAACGTTGTGTGTTTGTAGTCGATGCAAAACCTAATACTGAAATATTTAAGAAACAGTTGAGCCTACCAACGTCAGTCCAGGTCTAGTGGAAGTTTTTCACAACACCCAGGTTCTCATTATGAGTTTGGCAGTGATTTCTGAAGACCGCCGTGGGGGCAGCCGCCAAAAGACCACCGGTGTTGGCAATCTCACAACCGCTGTATTACGAGTCACAGGCAGAAGATTGGACAAAAACAGCTGAAAATCCTACACCTCCAGGCCGGCCGAGGGCGGGAGAGAGGAGGTCACACCACCACCAGCACCGCCACGCCAACAACATACCGCCCTCCAGAATATGACCCACAAATCAGCACAGCGGTCCTTCCACAGCAGTAAACCATTGACGGTGTGAGCCGCTGTGCTCAAAAATACACCTCCAGAAGAACCCAAAGCCACATTGGACAGTACAAACACCCCACAACTGAGACACATACACACATCAGACACACCCACACACACCACTATAAAAAAACACCCCCACACATCCCACAATCCTTTGCAAAAGGAATGATTCACACAGACCCGGAGATGCTGCTAAACCCAATATATAGCACCTATACACTACTGACACACACACGTCACACACAGCACAACTGTACACAAATACCACAACCCACCACCACACCAACTGAAACACCCCACATACCCCATCAAGCACCAAACACATCACCCTTGTGCACAAAACCCCCCAAAATCCACTTCACTACCACCATGTCCCCTCAAAAGCAAACACAATTCACAGACGAAGAGTTGAGGGTCATGGTCAGTGAAAACGTCAGGATATAGCCACAACTGTTCGAAGCACAGGTACAGCATACAACCATAGCCAGGAAAATTGAGTCATGGTGGAGGATCTTCGAAAGGGTCAATTAAGTGGACAACCATCCACGCACAAGGGAGGATATCAGGAAGACGTGGAACAACTTACGGGGGAAGGTGCGTACCATGGCATCACAAAAGCACCTTGCCACCACCCTATCACTCCCTAATTCAACCCACCTCACACTTCCTCCCCAACCCAATCAATCAATCAATCAATCAGTCATTTGTAGAGTGCGCTACTCACCCGCTAGGGTCTCAAGGCGCGTAGGGGGGGTGGGCAGGCAGGTGCTACTGCTCGAACAGCCAGGTCTTGAGGCGTTTTTTCTGGAGCTTGGCCGTGGTTCCCGCGTAGTGAGCATTGCCGTAGCCAGTCTGCTGCTGATGAGGGCCTGGGTGACCGTCCTTCTGGTTTCGGTGGGGATCCACCTGAAGATTGTGCGGAGCATGCTGAGGGTGTTGAAGCAGCAAGATGAGACTAAGTTGACTTGCTGGGTCATGATGAACGATGAGTCTGGGATGAATACTAGGTTGCGTGCGTGGTTGGTGGGCGTTGGTGCAGTTCCTAGGGTGGCCGGCCACCAGGAGTTGTCCCATGCGGAGAGATTGGAGCCAAGGATGAGGATCTCCGTCTTGTCTATGTTCAGTTTCAGGTGGCTGCACTCTATCCAGTTGGCGATGGCCAATCACCCAATGCCCCTCGCCTCATGAAAAACCACCCCACTGCCACCATCCCCACGCAGTCCACCCCTGTTGCACGGATAGCACTCACATTGGCAAGCACTACAACTCCCACAATGCATGACTCCCCACACATGAAAAGCTGCCAGTCCCACGTAACAGTGGAACACCTGCACCCAAAACCATCGCACAAGCTACAATAACTGGATGCTTTGACTGCGTGCCACTACATGGCAATGACAGCTATGCTATCCACAATCCACAACCCTCCATGGAGCATGGAATGAATTTCTCAATCCATCACCCACTAACAATATTTGGAGTGCCCCATCTGTCATAGCGATAACGGGGAAGCAAGTCAAGCCACTGTATGCATCATACAATGACCCAAACAAGTATACCTCTACAATGTAACCCTCCCCCTCTCATCCAAAGCTGGGTGCCACTGCCACCCAGCAGAGGATGCCAAAGACAGACAGCCCTGCCCGGGATGAGGGCCCCAGTGAGGACTACAGCTCTGGATGTCTGGGCATTGATGACTTACCTGGCCCATCTGGGACATCTGGTCAGAACACCACCACCAGCCTCACCCTGCCCACATTTGAAGCCCCACTCCCCGTGGTAACAACAACACAGGCAACCCCTCGCTCCCAAACCTGTGTCCCAAGGACTCGGCAAACAGCAGTGTGCCCCACAGTACAGGGACCTGAGTCTACCCCTCACACCCAAGACGATGATGGTCCTGGTGTAGCTGGGAGTGGGCACACCATGCCAGGAGCACACACTCAGGGGGCCAGGGCCAGTGGGAGGGCACCTGTGGGCCAAGGGGTCCCCAAGAGGAAGGACTGGCCAGGAGGCATCTCCCAAGTCCTGGGAGCATGCCAGCAATCCAAGGACAAGATGGGCCAGATACTCTCCACGTTGCAAGAGAACCAGAGGCTGCAGGCTGCAGAGGGAATACCACCAGTCCACCCCTGTTGCACGGATAGCACTCACATTGGCAAGCACTACAACTCCCACAATGCATGACTCCTCACACATGAAAAGCTGCCAGTCCCACGTAACAGTGGAACACCTGCACCCAAAACCATCGCACAAGCTACGATAACTGGATGCTTTGACTGCGTGCCACTACATGGCAATGACAGCTATGCTATCCACAATCCACAACCCTCCATGGAGCATGGAATGAATTCCTCAATCCATCACCCACCAACAATATTTGGAGTGCCCCATCTGTCATAGCGATCACGGGGAAGCAAGTCAAGCCACTGTATGCATCATATAATGACCCAAAAAGTATACCTCTACAATGTAACCCTCCCCCTCTCATCCAAAGCTGGGTGCCACTGCCACCCAGCAGAGGATGCCAAAGACAGACAGCCCTGCACGGGATGAGGGCCCCAGTGAGGACTACAGCTCTGGATGTCTGGGCATTGATGACTTACCTGGCCCATCTGGGACATCTGGTCAGAACACCACCACCAGCCTCACCCTGCCCACATTTGAAGCCCCACTCCCCGTGGTAACAACAACACAGGCAACCCCTCGCTCCCAAAGCTGTGTCCCAAGGACTCGGCAAACAGCAGTGTGCCCCACAGTACAGGGACCTGAGTCTACCCCTCACACCCAAGACGATGATGGTCCTGGTGTAGCTGGGTGTGGGCACACCATGCCAGGAGCACACACACAGGGGGCCAGAACAAGTGGGAGGGCACCTGTGGGCCAAGGGGTCCCCAAGAGGAAGGACTGGCCAGGAGGCATCTCCCAAGTCCTGGGAGCATACCAGCAATCCAAGGACAAGATGGGCCAGATACTCTCCACGTTGCAAGAGAACCAGAGGCTGCAGGCTGCAGAGGGAATACCACCAGGAGGACATGCAGCAGTGACAGGCTCACCATACCACCACGGCCACCATTGCAGGGGTGCTAAAGGAACTCACAGCCATCCAGCATGCATCCTCCTCCCACCAGAAGGCCCCTTCCACATGCCACATACCATCTGTGCAATCCACTTCCTCCTCTACTAGTGGAATGGAGGCTCAGCCAGAGGACCCACAGGCCACTAGGTCATCCATCCAGTCATCCTGCAGGAGCTGATGCCAAGACCACTGCCCGGAAGTAAGACTCTCCTGAACATTCTCCCTTGTGTGCCACTGACACACCCTGTTGACAGTATACTCCAAAACAGGGATGACCATCACAATAGGAGTCACTGTTTCCCAGCCTATACACATGCAGTACATTGTTGTCCTCCCTAGTGCGAGTACCCAATTAGCATGGGAACACAAATGACCATAGGGGATCCACATTTTCAAGACATTCATTCCCAATGGTCCATCCCTCACAGCTCACCGTGCCCAACTAAAGCTGAGTTATACTGTCAATATGAGTAACCTTCCATATCCAACCATTGTGTACAGTGAGGAAAAGTTGCTATACTGTAGACGCTACCTTGGTTGCCAGTCCTTTAGCAGTTTACACTGTATTACTGGTGCCATTCCCTTGCAGATGAGATGGCAGCCAACAGCACAGTAAACATAGTAGTGACATATGAACAGTGGCACCTTCCTTGATGGGCAAAATGTCATTGCCACAAGCACATTCAGAGTGGTAGCTGCACTTAACACCTCCACTGATGGCACACACCAGGATGAGCTATGTCACAAGGCAGACAAGAGGACAGTTCACACACAGGACACTTGACTCATACCTGTAGATCACTGGAAGTATTGTTGGATCAACTCTGTCTCAGAGTCAGCTACATCCTGATCATCTCACTCCTCATCAGTGTCAATGTCTCCATCATCAGTCACAGATCCAGATGCCACCTCCTCAAAATCCATCAATGGAATGAGACGTTTCAGAGCCAGACTGTGTAGCATGCAGCAGGCAACTACGATCTGGCAGACATTCAGTGGTCTGTAGAGCAGGGCACCTCCTGAGACGTGTAGACACTGAAATCTGGCTTTTAGCAGTCCAAAGGTCCTCTCGATGATACACCTCATCCTGCTGTGGGCCTCATTGAAATGTTTTTCACCATCTGTTGTTGGATACCTCACTGGTGACAGCAGCCAGGGAGGGTTAGGATAGCCAGAGTCACTTGTGTGCACAAAGGTTGGCCCTATCACAATACCGGTAGTGCCACAGGGTAGAATGTGAAGAGAGGTGTCATAACAGTTGCACACATACTATTGGATACATACCAAAGTGCCAGGTCCTTTCTCTCTGTAGTTGGGCCATCATGTGTGGCACATTGCGGTTCCTCAGGAGGTAGGAGTCACGCACAGATCCAGGAAACCTGGGCTTCTCTTGTGAGATGTACTGGTCAGCGGGACACACCACCTGGACATTGATAGAATAAAGGCTTTTCCTGTTCCTGTACACTTGTTCATTTACCCTGGGAGGAACCAATGCAATGTGGGTGCCATCTATGGCCCCTATCACATGAGGGACATGTGCCATAGCATAGAAATCAGATTAAACAGTGGCCAAATCTGCACGTTAGGGGGACCTGATGTAGCTGTCCAGGTTGTTCAGGAAAGCACACAGTACATTGTTAAACACTATACTGAGCAAAGGCTGTGACATCCCTGCTGCCAAGCTTACTGTCCTCTGGAACGTGCCTGAGGTGAGGAAGTGTAGAACAGATAAGACCTGTACTGTGGGAAGGATGGCATAGGGATTACGGATGACGGGCAAGAGATCTGGTACCAACTGTATACATAGTTCCATGATAGTCTAACGGTTCAGACTATAGGTCTGTATGATGTGTCTCTCTTCCAGGGTAGGAAAGTCGACTAAGGGCCTGTACATCGGTGCACGTCTAATTCTTCCCATTGCACGGTATCTAGTAATAGGAGAGAGGAATAGCCACACGTTTATGTAGAGAGTTCACATGCCACCTAACACTATGTTGCTTCGTAACACACACATTTGGTTAAGCCGTCTACGGAGCAGCAAGTGACTGCACATGTTGTGTCATAATTATCAGTAAACACATTTGACTATCCCTGAATGTCACAAGTGTGAACCTTGCTTTGATGTGTGAACATGTTTAATCTATGCACATCTCATTAGAATTCAAACATGACGCGCTTTTCATTCACCTACTATACACTAGCTACATGTAAAATGGCAACCGCCTGTCCTGCAAGCAAAGGACAGAAGGAAGTGGTCTAATTCTGCCAGCGTTAGTCATCATGGCAGTAGGAGGTTGCAACCACCATGCAACTCCTCATTGGATAACATTGTTGCCTATGGGAGACTGGGGCCAATGATGATCACTGCTGGCGGTGCCGGTCATGTACGCATCGGCCGTGATCGCCATTTTGTGTTGCGTAGCTCACTTGACTCCTGACACTGGCATGCAGGACAAAGTCACAGGAGCTGCATAGATCCGGTGGGGGACAGGGGGAAATTTCTGTCGCACGGCAGGTGCTGCATCAATTCTTCTTGCAGGAAGTCAGGCTGCATCGTTCCAGGTCGGCGATGCATCGATCCAGTGGGCCATGCGTCGAAGTTCCAGTTGCAATGCTGGTGCTGCGCTGATCTCCACTAGGGGAGCCGGGCTGTGTCTTTCTGGTTCGGAGTGTGGTGATTTTCTCATCGCAGGGCAGGCTTTGTATCGATTCCGGCAGGCTGTGCGTCGATTTTTGTCGCACAAGGACATCTTTGCAGAGATGAAGCCTGAGACTTCAGGAAACAGGAGACAAGCTCAATCCAAGCCCTTGGAGAGCACTTCTCAGCAGAGCCAGAGGCAGCAAGGTAGGAGGGCAACAGCAGGGCAGCAGTCCTTTGCAGAAAAGAAGTCAGGTGAGTCCTTTGGGCAGCCAGGCAGTTCCTCTGAGCAGGCCGTAGGCTCTGGTTCAGGGTTCCTTTCCCAGTAGGTATCTTGTCAAGAAGTGTCTGAGTTGGTAGGGTCAGAGGCCCTGTTTAAATACCCAAATGTGCCTTTGAAGTAGGGGAGACTTCAAAGTGTGGCTTAGAAGTGCATACGGTTCCCTTTCAGTTCCATCCTGTCTGCCAGGGTCCCAGTAGGACATTTGGCAGTCCAGTGTGTGAGGGCAGGCCACTGTCCTTTGAAATGTAAGTGTCAGGCCCTCCACCCTCCTAGCACAGGAAGACCCATTCAGTATGCAGATGTCTGCAAGTGTGACTGAGCATCCTGTGTTTGTGGTTGTCTGAATGAAATGCACAAGGGAGCTGTCAACTAACGTACCCAGACGTGGATTTTAAGGCACAGAAGGATTTAAGTACAGAGAAATGTTCACTTTCTAAAAGTGCCATTTCTAAAATAGTAATATTAAATCCAACTTCAACAGTCAGCAGGATCTTGTATTACCATTCTAGCCATACTAAATATGACCTTGTTACTCCTTTCAGTTCAGAATCTACCACTCAAACAGTATATGAGGGTAGCCCTAATGTTAGCCTATGAAAAGAGCAGGCCTCACAGCAGTGTAAAACAAATTTAGGAGTTTTACACTACCAGGACATATAAACTACACAGGTACATGTCCTGCCTTTTCCCTACATAGCATCCTGCCCTTTGGGTTACCTAGGGCCTACCTTAGGGGTGACTTATATGTTGAAAAAGGTGAGGTTGGCGCTTGCCAAGGACTTTTAAATGCCAAGTCGAATTTGCAGTGAAACTGCACACACACGCCTTGCCGTGGCAGGCCTGAGACACGGTTAGGGGCTACTTATGTGGGTGGCACAATCAGTGCTGCAGACCCACTAGAAGCATTTAATCTACAGGCCCTAGGCACATGTAGTGCACTTTTACTAGGGACTTATAAGTAAATTAAATAAGCCAATTGGGTATGATCCAATGTCGCTATGTTTTAAGGGAGAGAGCATATGCACTTTAGCACTGGTTAGCAGTGGTAAAGTGTGTAGAGTCCTAAAACCAGCAAAAACTGTGTCAAAAAGTGATGGGAGGAAGACAAAAAGTTGAGGGTGACCGCCCTAAGACTGTCAGGTCTAACACCCTGATAATGAGGTGTGCACACATATCAACTTTTGTAGAGTGTGGCTGTGCAGTGTCAGTGCCCGGGCCAAAGAGGGCATCATGGAGCTGGGACTGGGTCATGCTTTGAGTACAACTCTAAATAGGAGCCCACAAAATATGTTTTGACCACAGACCCTATGCTTGGTCCATGGCATCTATTTGCTGTGGAGCTGATGGCAAAGGGTAAGTGTTTAGCTTACTGTCGTTTGTGTCCACAAAGTCATCAGTTTTGGGCATCATCGAGCAGCACAAGCAGCATAAGTATTTGTTTAATCAGCTCCATGGCAACACAGAATGTGTGAAGCTGAGTACAGGTGAGTTTCATCCTTATATCCCTCCCTTTCTGCTAGGTCAGATGTGGTGGTTGGACCACCACAGTCACGTCAGTGGGATGCCACTTCATAATTGGTCTAGCCATATCACTGGCAGTCCACTCTCAGAAAGACGCATTGGCCTATCTCGCCAACCCTGTGGTCTATATTTTCTGGCAGTGAGGGTGGGACCACGGCGGTCTTTTGTCTATGCAACTGCATGCATCATATTCTGGTGTTTGGACCACCAACAGTGCGGCAGGGTATCCTTCGCTGCCACCATAGTGATCGCAAGACCTCCAAACTCATAATCAGGCTATTAGTGTCCTTGGGCAACCAACTTATTTCAAGACAGCTCTTAGACCTCACAATCCTTTAAATTATATGTGTCTATTTCATAGACCCAACTGGATAATGGAACACTGTTCTATGAGTGTCACTGTGTACGCTTACATATGAATCAGCTTTTTAATGGAAAGTTTGTATTCCTGTTAATGTTTTCTCATGCTATGTTGAACGGCAGGGGCTGCTGAGGAATGTACATGAATACCAATAAATAAAATATAAAAATGTATTCTCTACTGCAAATAACTTACTTTGAACAAGCTATGATCCAAAACGCTTCAAAAATGAGCCCAACAGAATCATACAAGACTGTTACCATCATTTCAATCAAAGCATATGGAGACACCTTCTGCAATCAGCACTACGTGTGGAATTTGTTACTAACAGTCAATTTGGCCCTGAAATATAAAACAAAATTATAGCCTATGCCCCTGGAACAAAGGTAGCTAACCACTACAATCTTCTAATAGAAATCACTTTCTTCCAGCAAAACAAAGACAAAGTAAGGCCTCTAATGGATTATTTTGAAGACACTTGTGTTTGCAGACTGCCCCATTCCAGACAAAGAACTCAACCCAAATTCCAAATAGCATGGTGGAATGTCTATGGCAGCAACTGGACATAGCAAGTCAAAACAAACAATGCACTGGAAGGATGGCACAGCACCTTCCAAATCACACTAGTCAGAACACAACCTACACTCTGTAAGGTTATTGAAGCCTTACAAAAAGAGCAAAGCCACCAACAAGAGCAATCTGTTAGCTATAGTGCAGCTAAACTTAGAAAACAAACCAAAAGAATGTACGACATTCTACAATTTAAAGTCAAACTCTTCATAAACAAAAAGGAGCAGATTAATTAGAAAAAATAGACAAAAGCATGTTATAAAATAAATAGCAACCTAAGAAACCTACAAAAGCCACAAAAAATATCAAAAATATAAATAAATGTCATAAATAATTTTAGATAAATAATAATCATAATATTCTATTATGTCAGTCTAAACATTAAACAGAACTCCAATGTTGAGCCTGAGATATTAAAATATGATATAAATTATTTACATGAAAAATGTACAACTCACCAACCACAAAGCTCAAAGAACAAACTAAATCCATCACGTAAGAGAAATACAACACATAAATCACATATTCCCAAATAATAATCACATAATATTTATACAAACAATAAAATATAAAATTATCCGCCCCACAGAAGTAAAATTAATCTGACTCACTGTTCTCTAGCTGCAGGACTTCATCTGGATCCAAAAAATGCAAAAATAAAACAAACCTAATAGACATCCATCGAAGCAATCCAAAGTAGCCAGGAACCATAAAAAAACTGAAAAATTGTTGAAATAAATTAACAGTCCTTGAAACCCAAAAAACAGAAAATCTAAATATTGGTTTATTATAAACAACCAGGGGATGTCCTTACAAAAAGGGTAACTCTCAATGCCCATAGGACACGTTAGTATACAATGACCTGCACATAAAGAGGAAAGCTACCCAAAAGCACATTACATTTCCCTAAATGTAAATGTATTATACTTAATCATCATAAAATAATTGACATAACACAATGTAATAAAACATAACAATGTATTACTAAAACAGTTTACAAAAGCCCAAAACTACCCACTAGTGAAAAACACTACCTTTAACGCAACTATATGTATAACTAACTTTTAGACCTCTCCCCTACATCCCCACCGACTCTCAGAACCTTTAAAAAAGGGCTTACCTCTTTCGACCCACAGCAGCACCTTACTGCGACCTGCATCCTGGAAAATAGAATAAAAAAAACGCAAATAGACTACAAAATAGAAGGGAGAGGTAAAAAAAATGGCCTCTAAATTAGACAAAAAAACGTCCTCCCCTTAGAAATGGACAGAAATAATTTTAAAATGTTGTAAAGCTGTATTATAACATGGAAATTATTAAATATGCAAAACATGTCAAAATGTTGTATAAAAAGTTTAAAAAGTTTAAATCTTATATTAAATAATAGTATAAAATATATTCAGTAATTTAATATATACTGAAAAAATGTTTGTTAAAGTGATGTTGAAAATTTGTATATAAAACTATTTCAGAAATGTTAAAAACAATGGAAAAAAGTGGAAAATGTGCAACACTCAATACTATTTAAAATTATTTATATTTTTATGCAATATTAAAAATGTACTAAAATGTTTTATATATTTAACTATGTATAAATGTTTACTTTCAAGTTGAAATATGTGTTTAAAAAATAAAAAATATACAGCAAGTAAACTTTGAAAACATAAATGAAACGAGAAAATTGTGTAACCTGTACTTTCTATTAAAAATATGTGATTAATAATATTATTAATTACAGGCATACAACTAATTATTTTCTATTATATTTCTAAATATCATCAATCCTGATTCAGTAATACTAGTGCATACAAGTATAATTTAAACAAAGGATTTCTCACTAAAGGTGTGAAATTAAATAATCACAATCCGACGTAAACTATTTTTAGAAAAGTGTTGGACACTAAAAGGAGTTACATTTACTATTCCCAATCCAAACCAATTTGGGGAAGTTGTTGGATATTTTATTGAGTTCATTCGGTCTAGAGATCTAGGCCATTTTGAGTAACAAAGGTAACAATCATACATGATAAAATAGTATTTGTTAAAAAAAACAAGATAACAATAATTAAAAAAAAAAAACAGTAATAATCAGGACAGTATAACAATAAGATCAACAGGACTAAGTATTTGATTATAGATAAAAAGTACATTAAATAAGACATGGCTAAAATATTAAGAATAAAAAGATAAAAGATAAAATATAAAATTCTGTCTGACAAACCAATGTGTGCAATTGTTTCCCCGTAAGAACTGGCCCTTGTCAATCCTCATATAGAGGCAAAAAAAGAACAGTTGAGACTCCTTCTGTCGACTAATGTCAGGATGGCTCACATGCCCTTTGAAACAATAAGCCTACGCCGGATGTACCAGGCCTCCGCAAAAAATTTGGTAACTGTAATAGCTACCACGGAGGATGAGTCGTATGTACAGATTCTGGTGGCGTTTGCTCTATCATGTAATGACATATTTTTGCAGAGGGGAATGATCCACCTCCCTCTGGGACTTTTATACAGAGGGCAGAAAAATAGTATATGCTCTATTGTTTCTTTACAATTTTGGCAAGAGATACATCTATCATTTGAAGCGATGTTAGATGACCAGTGAGCCGTAAAACCATTAATAGGCAGTGTACCATATCTTAGTTGGAGATATAAAGCACGGGCGTACGGAGGCATGGGAAGGTTCAAGAAGTTCTCAGGCCAGGGCTCGTGCTTGAATTGGAGAAATTCCATTGTTAGCCTGCCCGCCCCTTTTTGGTGCAAGGAGTCTTCGTTAACTTTCTCCCAATATCTTTTTGTGACAAGTTTCTTTGCATTATCGCGGATTTGATCCGGATAGTTCCAGTAGGAAGGAAAACCTATTTTGACCCAGGCAGATTTCATTTCCTTCAGCCATGGGATTTTCTCCAGTGCCTGGGGGGTGGCTATGAGCTCTCTTATAGCCAACCTATATGGTTCGAGTTCAACAGATTTCCATAAGCGGATCCAATAGGAGAGAGGCCTTAGGGCTGCTGTGGTTTTGATACTGTTTAGACCTAGGTCAAGCCTTAGAGGGGTCATTGGTGAGCCCATACCTAGCCGGGCAATCTGTCTAAGGAAATGGTTTTCCTTGGTTTGCAGAGTATCAAGGTTTTTGTGGGACCCCCAAAGTTCCGCTCCATAGAGGGCCGCTGCTCTGATTTGGACATTGTAGATCTCTGCAAGTATGTTCAAGGGGGGACTCGGAGCCTTTCTCGATCTACGGACAAGGGCCCCACCTCTCTGGCTTATAATGAGAGCCCCTTTGTCAATGGCTGCCATCCATTTGCCTGTGGTCGATAGTCTGAAACCCAAGTAGTCGAACTCTTCTACTTTCTCCAGTGGAATCGAGTTCATTTCTATGCTAACGCGCAAGCGTTTCTTGGAGGTACTATATATCATGAGTTTTGTTTTCTTAATGTTTACATCCAGACCATAGTCACTACAAAAAACACAGAATTGGTTGATCAGGTTTTGGATTCCCATTGGCGATTTAGATATCAAAATTGTGTCATCTGCATATAGCAGACACGGGATTTTTTTCCCAACCAATTTAGGTGAATCATTTATACAGTTCTCTAAGTAGTGGATGCAATTATTGATATATAGCAAAAAAAGAGTGGGTGCCAGAACACATCCCTGTCTAACTCATTTTTTAATAACTACGGGGTCAGTCAACTCACCCCCCTGGCCACATCTAATTTGAGCGAAAGTATTTTCATGCAGTTGAGCAATGAGTTTCAGGAGACCAGATGGCACTCCCATGTTTGATAATGTTGACCACAGCAGGTTCCGGGGGATCAAATCAAATGCGGCTCTGAGATCTATGAAGACCACATAGAGATTACCCCTCCCCAGGTCAACATTCTTCCATTTTATTGACATGAATCTTAGGGCTTGGTCAATTGTACTCACTGTAGGTCTAAAGCCTGCTTGCAGGTCAGAAAGAGCTTCGGACTCCATAATCCATTCCTCAAGATGGAGCAAAAGATGCTTTGCATAGATTTTTTGGGAGTTATCAAGGAGACTAATCGGACGATAATTGGCAGGGATGTTCGGATTTCCTTTTTTTAAAATGGGTACTATTTCGGCCCCTTTCCAAGTGGGAGGAGCGGGGGCCCCTGCTGCAATAGCATTGCAGATAAGGTTGAGATATGGTGCCCATATATCTGGTCTTGATTTGTATAGATCGCCTGGGATCTTGTCTGGGCCAGGGGCTTTTCCCCATTTCAATGAGTCTATTGCTGCTCTTGTTTCGGTTAGAGAGAATGTGATCGGGGTAGTCTCATGGTTTAGTGGGGCATCAGGGGCCCACAAAGATGTTTCAGAAGGCCCTTCATATAGTTGCCCAAAGTGCTCTACCCATGATGCTGAGAGGATTGATGAGCCAGGTGCGGCAGGGGAGTTGCTACAGTCATCAGTTATTAGTTTCCAGAACCTAGATGTGTCATTAGATTTGGCAGTCTCCAAAATAATAACCCATCTGGCCTCTTCCCAACTTCTGCGTGCCTTAGAACATTCCTTCTTATAAACTTTTCTGGCTGTTCTTAACAGCCCAACATGGCCATCTTTTATTGCTTCCAGGAGAGACAGTTGGGCTTCTCTGCAACAGTTGTCAAACCAAGGAGCGCAGTGCTTTTTGTTAGATTTATTGAGAAACTTTTTTGTGAAAAGATGCTTTAAAGATTGGAACAAGTCAGTGTGGGCTGCTAAGACTCTGTCACCCTCCCCGTTCTCATTTAGGCGGATCATACACTCCATCTGGTTGGCAAGCAGGTTGTAAATGGATGCCAGGTGATTAGGGGAAGAATTAACAGATTCCCATTTTAGGTTGCGTCTGTTATTTGTTAGAGCCAGCTGGGAGGCATGGCTCTTGGAGTAGGGCACAGTAAACGAAGGAAAAAGTCCTCTGGTTGATAAAATCAACGGGTCATGATCACTCTCAATTTGCTTTTGAACCCTCATATCAAACATGTGGCTCCACAGTCGGATGTCAAGAAGTATATAATCGATACGACTGCTGAGCCGTCCGCGCCTAAAGGTAGCTTGTAGATTTACATCCGAGCGTGAGCGACCATTGCAGGCTCGGAGACCATGGGCTAGTGTGATGTCGGCCAGTAAGCGCGCAGATTTATTCAGCCTTGGTCTTTTGTTGGAGACTAGCTGAGGGATGCCCCAATGGGCATCCTCTTCTTTACATATTCCTTGGACTAGAGGATTAGGTTCAAAAGTGACATTAAAATCCCCCCAATCAAAACAAAGAAGGAAGGATTGTTTTTAAGAAAACTGTCCAAAATGGACAGGACATCAGAATCGGTGTGGGAGCTCACATTCCTGTTATAGATATTAATTAAAAGTAACGGTCTCTCTTCAGAAATCATTATTAATAGGACTTGCAAGTCAGGGCAACCCGTATCTATTTCTTCTATCTTGCACCTAAGAGAAGTGTTGATCCACGCAAGCAGCCCTCTCGATGGTCTCCCAGAAGAGGACTTGCGTGCTGGAACCCAATAGCTTTTAAAGCCTAGTCTGTATTTGGGTTCTAATGCCCACGTTTCATGGAAGAGGCAGATCAGGTGATCATCAATAAGACTGCCCCATCCTGGACTTTGTAATTTACTTTCCAACCCTGCTATATTCCAGCTGAGTACCTTATCGAGATCCTCTGTTTTTATGGACCCTGCTTTATTCTGAGGATATTTCCTACAGGGGGAGGAACTGCTAGGAACCATACTAATTCCCTCGGGTATATTAGGACCAGTGGCTTTCTCGCTATGTGCCATGTGAACCGCGCTGGATGTGACCCCAGCTATATATGAATTAGGTAGGTTGGACATGCGGGTGGACCCCAGAATGTGTGGAACAATTGACAGGTACGGAATACATTCCTCGCTGGCTTGGCTCGTGGTGCTTGTGGGTGGTCCCTGGTTAACAGGATCTGCCAAGGTCGAAGGGGCAACAGAGTTAGAGATGCTGAGGGCAGTAGGGTGAATGTCCTCAGCCTCACCATTGCTCGGAGCCACTTCCGAAAGGTCATCTCCTAGTCAGTCTGTCTCAGAGAGAGATGACGAAGGGCATCTGGGGCCAAGTAGAGGGATAGACTGTGTGTGGGTAGCCAGGGGAGCCCCGTATAACGTTGGCAGTTGTCTACTCCAAGCTGGCGTGGGAGATGGATAAAAGACTTGTAACCTGCAAAGGGAGGCTTTTCCAGTTATAGGATAAGGTCTATTAGCGTTTATAAAGAGCCGTTGGACAAGGTCTGGAGAATTAAAATTGATAACTATGCAGTCCCCTGAACCGATCTTCGCTAGGGAACCCACCCACCCTACCCTTCTCACCATCAGTATTGAGGGTGTCATGGAAAAAGCAAACCCTGCGTTCACATGCAACCAATGAATAACCTTGTTTTTAAGTTCGGTAAAAGATTCAGTGGAGTGAGGTTTGAGTTCAGGAACATTTGATATAATGAGTACATAATGACATGATTCTGGTGGCAAATGGAGCACTTTTGGATCTGACAGGCCCCTGGACTTGTCGCTCTTCTGGTGTTCTGTAAGCCGGTGATCCCAAGTGGGGTTGCCATCTTCCGGATTAGTTACAGGGTTATTCCATGTGGCGGTTCCTTTTAAAAGGGGAACTGGAACCATATGGGGCTTATTCATTAAAATACTAGCTGTTTTGACGGAGCTGGACCAATCTTGGTTTAAAGAGGAAAAAGGGATTTTTGCTATTTGGCCAGTAGGTCTGTTGGCAGTGATGGGGTCATGGTTGGCAAGGGGATGGGATTGAATTTCTACGGATGGAGCAATTTTGGGTGGCTGGCTATTGATAAGGCTTTCCAATTTGTCCTCAATCGATTGGAGGCGGGTTAAAATTGGAAGAAAAAGTTTGGAAAGCTCATCTCTTATGAAATCCCTGGTGTACTCATTTGTATGACACTCGTTTGTGTTGTGTAAGGGGATTGATACCGTATCCTTATTAAAAGGTTGGGCCATGTTAGAGGGGCTCAAAGTCCTAGATCGTTTGTTTTTAAAAGCGGGTTCCCTTCGTTTCCTTTTCCTTTGGTATTGGAATCTGCTAAGGTGAGGGGGCCTTCGTTTGGGGGACTCTGGGCCAGCGGAATAGGTGCAGCACGGGTGGTAATTACAATTGGGGTTTCGTCCTGATCCTCCTGGGAATTTTTGGAGGGGGAAGGGAAAGGGGTAGTCAGTACAGACTGTAATTCTGGTCGCGGGGAGGGCTGTGGGGCTGAGCTAACATGAACTAGGCTGTTATTTGAAGAAGGGGGGGCAGCTAAGCGTCGCTGCACTAACTCTATTTCTTTTTCAAGTTCCCCAACAGCCTTTTGCAGAAAACCATCTAAGGTTCTGTTAGAGTGCTGTTTACCTTCCAACCCACCCCCACGTCGACGGCCCATTATTCTTTAAATCAGGGGCCTTTAGTGGGCCCCCGGCTTATAGGGGTGTGTAGGCCTTTGGGACCCAGCCACTGACACTATAGTGTGATTAATAAGCTTCTCAGACCCTGCTGTTAACAATTCCCAAAGACAAGACCACAGTAAGACGCCCAAACGTATATATATAAAGCCTGGCCCAACCACTTATCGGGCACAGCCAGGCGTAGAGCGGATAATGGATTATGGGCTCCTGCCCTTGGGGGAAGAAGAATGGTGCCGCCTCCTTCCACCCTCCAAGAAACGGAATTCAATAAGCAGTTATATGATGAACTGAGATAAATTCAGCTGAGTACGTGGATACACCTGCAAGTATCCGGTTTGGGATAATAGTTTTTCACGTGCTTGGTGGGGCCTGGGGCTCTGTGGAAGAACTACCCACGCACCGAGCAGAGGAACTTGGAGTCTCCTTCAGGCAGCCATAGACAAGTTTGCTGTATGGACCACGTCTTTGGGTAGATGTCAGGGGGGTGGCCCTGCCCTGCCTCTTCCTGGCAATGACGGGCAAGGACGGGCGGGAGCGCGAGTACAGTTTAAAGGGCTCCTGCCCCTTGTCCTTCCTCCCGGCACCAATCAGCGCGTCCCGCGACGGCGGGAGCGCGAGTACAGTTTAAAGGGCTCCTGCCCCTTGACAAGCCTCCCGGCACCAATCAGCGCGTCCCGCGACGGCGGGAGCGCGAATTCAGTTTAAAGGGCTCCTGCCCCTTGACAAGCCTCCCGGCACCAATCAGCGCGTCCCGCGACGGCGGGAGCGCGAATTCAGTTTAAAGGGCTCCTGCCCCTTGACAAGTCTCCCGGCACCAATCAGCGCGTCCCGCGACGGCGGGAGCGCGAGTACAGTTTAAAGGGCTCCTGCCCCTTGTCCTTCCTCCCGGCACCAATCAGCGCGCAAGTTGTTGGATACTAAAGTGGTTACACTTACTATTGCCACTCCAAAGTAAACAAATTTGTGGAAGGTGTTGGATAGAAAAGAGTTGACATTTACTATTCCCGCTCCAATCCACACCAATTTGGAGAAGTTTTTGGACACTAAAGGGGTGACATTTACTAATCCTACTCCAAAGTAAACTATTTTGAAGAAAATGCTGAATAATAAAGGGATCATAATTTCTATTCTCACTCCCATCTATACCAATTTGGGTAAAGTGCTGGACACTAAAGGGGTGGCATTTACTATTCCCACTGCAATCTAACCAAACACAGCAAAGGTGTTTGGACACTAAGTGGCATATTTATACCTAATTTGTGCCAAATTTGCATCATTCTTTTACTCAAATTCAGCGCAAATCTAACTCCAGATTTTTATTTTTATTTTAGACATGTCTGACTTCAAAATATTGGAGTTTCCACCTTTTTTTTAGATGCATGAACTTACCTTGCGTCAATGAGATGCAAGGTGGGCATTCCCATCTAAAAAATTGTGCTAACCCCATAACCCCATATTTATCCCCCGGGCTAAAATGATGCATGAATGGGAGGAGGGACTAAATAATGGTGCAAATTTAGCTTTGCACCATTATTTAACGCCTGGGCCAGACCAGGCATTAAGGGACCTGTGGACCCATTTCAATGATTACCCACCATGGAATGGGTTCACAGGTGCCCTCCTCAAGCCCCAGGAACACCCCCACCCACACCAAAGGGACACCGGAGGATGGGGGACCCCATCCCAGGTAAGTAGGGTAAGTATAGGTAAGTAATTTCTCTTCAATTAAAGGGTCATTGGGGGCTCAACTTGGGGACACAGTGTGCAATGGCCATGCCCAGGGGACACTGGTCCCATGTGTTGGCCATTGGGGTGGTAGGCATGACTCCTCTCTTTTCTAAGACAGGAGTCATGTGGTATGGATGGTTTTGCATCAGAAAATGATGCTAGGCTGTTTAGAGTCTTCTTTTTTTTACTGTAACCAGCCCAATGTCATTTTTTGGTGCAAAATCCCCTCTCCCATACTGCCAGCCCTACCCGGCTAACGTCATTTTTTTTTAAACGCTAGCCCACCTTTTGCACCGGCTTGTACCGTTCCTTAAATATAGCGCCCGGCTGGTGCTCAGGAATGGCGCAAGCCGGTGCTAAACTTTATGGTGCAAAGCTGCGTTAGTGCAGTTTTGCACCAAAAAGTATAAATATGCCCCACAAGGTCTTGGAATTTACTATTTCCACTGCATTCTAAAACATGTTATTCAAGGTGCTACAGCCTAACATTTTTATATTGATAGTCAATAATCCATATCCATACATAATTTGTGATCTATAAAATGTACTTAAAACACACTAAAGCAAACTACAAACCTATATATTAATATTCATACGTTATAATTAAAAGAATATTATCACCCCTCTTAATAATTATTTTTGTTTAAAAATATTTACTACCATTCATTAAATTTAAAGAAAAAATTACAAGTAAAATCATAACCACAATATATAAAAACAATATTAATTAAACATATTTTACAAAATATTTTTACAATGACATAATTTTCAACATAAACTTTTTAAAATATTTTAGCTATGATTATTTTTGTTCACAAAATTGTGTATTTAATTTGTTTAATTTTTTTTACATTTAATATAATGAATGTATATTGTAATTCACTATAATGACATATTAGTGCAACAAAAAAGACTTTAAAATATACTGTATTAATTTGCACATCATTAAACTAATTAACATTACATTTACTTTCAAATATCTACTTTTTAAAAGTCCCTTTAATACCTAAAATCCTGCTGTCGTAATTGTTAAATCAATCATTTCTATACATTAATGCAACAAAAAGATAAATTTCAACAATTTCATAAAACAATAAATGATCTTTCTGAAATCACAAATAAAGGAATTAATAAACACATAGCATCACACACACTACAGTAAATTACACACAAAATGACACAAATTATATTACATACAACAATATTTTCTAAATCAATATTTTGTTACATTGTTTAAAAAATTATTACAACAATATTTTCACCTTTGATGTTCTGTCAACCATATTTCTGACATCCTGATATTCTTGACACACTATTTTTCTATCCCAATATTTTTATATTTTATCCAAACACCCCCAATAATCCATCCAATTATCTTCCAATTATTAAATTGAATCTTATATGTCTCAGAAATGTCCTATGAATGTCAAATGTAGATTTTTTCTATTAATTGTTCCTAGAGGACTCTTGCTGCTAGTGCTTCTAGTGGAGTCTAATCCTGAATCTCATCTCAGTTCAACCAATCGCTTGCCAAGTCTTGTAGAACACAAATTAATAGCTATAGTTTGTAGAGTCCACAAATTCAGACTCTATTTTAAGTTTCTCAAATAATTTTAGCTTTCCTCTCTCCTATCAGATCACAGCTTACTCTTTTTTTGAGCTGTGGGGCAAGCCTGAGATATGAAGAATAAAATGTGACACAGAGAAAAATTCTGATGGAATTAGTAGGTGGACATCACTTTTTACCATTAAGGTGAGCAACTCGGTTGGGCCAGGGTATAGTTTGGGGAAAGAGAGATTGGCAACAGGAAAAGTAAAACTGCACTTGTTCTATCCCTGCCATTTGTATATGTTTATAAGTGTTAGTACTCTTTTGATTTTTTGATAATAGTGGTGCCTATGATCCTTAGGGATTCCTTTAACTGCAAATTAGAGAGCCTCAGGGACAGTAGCCTGAAATGTAGAAACCCACCATTGTTCAAAAGTCATAATGGAAAACTTAGAGGTGAGCCTACCAACTGAATAGGCACAGAAGATGGATGAAAATATCTTCACCAAAGACTGAGGTAAGATGTTGGAATAGACCATGAGAGTGAATAGAAACCCCTGCTTTAAGTATATCCAGCTTAATTATCTACATTGCACATATTTGTCTCCAGCCTAACTGGCTAAAATGTACCCAGGACTCCCAGCAGCCTACCCCTGCTGCCAGGCGGGAGAAAGGTATTTCTTCCACATGGTGTGGGACTGCCCTCACATACAAACTCACTGGAGGACTCTTTCTGCTCTCTTAACAGTCATGACAGGCAGATCATTGCCCACAACTTTGCCAGGGTGCTTACTGGGTAGATTTCCAAGACCCAAAAAGCCAAGCACATATCTGGATTTCTCGACCTTGCCCTACTATGACATAAATAAACCTAGTAATGAACTGGAAAGCAGCTGTGGCCCCATTGTTTGCGAAATGGCTTCAGAAGCTGATATAATTGTGCACAGCTGGGATTAATGTCATGACACATACTTACGGTCAGTTAAGTAAGGGTACACCAACTACAGAATGGGGCACACTTCTGCTGGACCTACAAGCCAAGTTAGGTGACAGGCCGCCATGAACACTGAGGCACTGTAGACTAATGAATAAATACATATGCCACTGACACTAGATGGCAGTACGCTTATAGGTATGTACAGTATATCACTGGATACCACCATGCGCTGGACTCATTCTGATCTCAGAGAGAGAGAGTGGGGATGCCATGTGGGGTGCCTGGTAGATGTGGGGTGCCTTGTAGACATGGAAGTGGCAACCTGTTCATAGTCAGATGGGTAACTGTGATCATGAGAATTTGAAGACCATATGTCTGAGTTTACTGGGGTGACTCATTTGAACATTCAAATTGTATAAATTGATGTTCTACCCCTCTTTGATTGTATCATGGTCAGATTACACAATATCTGTGTCCCTCATGGATGGTGATTGACATTTATACAACGTTGTGTGTTTGTAGTCGATGCAAAACCTAATACTGAAATATTTAAGAAACAGTTGAGCCTACCAACGTCAGTCCAGGTCTAGTGGAAGTTTTTAACAACACCCAGGTTCTCATTATGAGTTTGGCAGTGATTTCTGAAGACCGCCGTGGGGGCAGCCGCCAAAAGACCACCGGTGTTGGCAATCTCACAACCGCTATATTACGAGTCACAGGCAGAAGATTGGACAAAAACAGCTGAAAATCCAACACCTCCAGGCCGGCCGAGGGCGGGAGAGAGGAGGTCACACCACCACCAGCACCGCCACGCCAACAACATACCGCCCTCCAGAATATGACCCACAAATCAGCACAGCGGTCCTTCCACAGCAGTAAACCATTGACGGTGTGAGCCGCTGTGCTCAAAAATACACCTCCAGAGGAACCCAAAGCCACATTGGACAGTACAAACACCCCACAACTGAGACACATACACACATCAGACACACCCACACACACCACTATAAAAAACACCCCCACACATCCTACAATCCTTTGCAAAAGGAATGATTCACACAGACCCGGAGATGCTGCTAAACCCAAAATATAGCACCTATACACTACTGACACACACACGTCACACACAGCACAACTGTACACAAATACCACAACCCACCACCACACCAACTGAAACACCCCACATACCCCATCAAGCACCAAACACATCACCCTTGTGCACAACACCCCCCAAAATCCACTTCACTACCACCATGTCCCCTCAAAAGCAAACACAATTCACAGACGAAGAGTTGAGGGTCATGGTCAGTGAAAACGTCAGGATAGAGCCACAACTGTTCGAAGCACAGGTACAGCATACAACCATAGCCAGGAAAATTGAGTCATGGTGGAGGATCTTCGAAAGGGTCAATTCAGTGGACAACCATCCACGCACAAGGGAGGATATCAGGAAGACGTGGAACAACTTACGGGGGAAGGTGCGTACCATGGCATCACAAAAGCACATTGCCACCACCCTATCACTCCCTAATTCAACCCACCTCACTCTTCCTCCCCAACCCAATCAATCAATCAATCAATCAGTCATTTGTAGAGTGCGCTACTCACCCGCTAGGTTCTCAAGGCGCGTAGTGGGGGTGGGCGGGCAGGTGCTACTGCTCGAACAGCCAGGTCTTGAGGCGTTTTTTCTGGAGCTTGGCCGTGGTTCCCGCGTAGCGAGCATTGCCGTAGCCAGTCTGCTGCTGACGAGGGCCTGGGTGACCGTCCTTCTGGTTTCGGTGGGGATCCACCTGAAGATCGTGCGGAGCATGCTGAGGGTGTTGAAGCAGGAAGATGAGACTAAGTTGACTTGCTGGGTCATGATGAACGATGAGTCTGGGATGAATCCTAGGTTGCGTGCGTGGTTGGTGTGCGTTGGTGCAGTTCCTAGGGTGGCCGGCCACCAGGAGTTGTCCCATGCGGAGAGATTGGAGCCAAGGATGAGGATCTCCGTCTTGTCTAAGTTCAGTTTCAGGTGGCTGCACTCTATCCAGTTGGCGATGGCCAACCACCCAATGCCCCTCGCCTCATGAAAAACCACCCCACTGCCACCATCCCCACGCAGTCCACCCCTGTTGCACGGATAGCACTCACATTGGCAAGCACTACAACTCCCACAATGCATGACTCCCCACACATGAAAAGCTGCCAGTCCCACGTAACAGTGGAACACCTGCACCCAAAACCATCGCACAAGCTACGATAACTGGATGTTTTGACTGCGTGCCACTACATGGCAATGACAGCTATGCTATCCACAATCCACACCCCTCCATGGAGCATGGAATGAATTCCTCAATCCATCACCCACTAACAATATCTGGAGTGCCCCATCTGTCATAGCGATCACGGGGAAGCAAGTCAAGCCACTGTATGCATCATACAATGACCCAAACAAGTATACCTCTACAATGTAACCCTCCCCCTCTCATCCAAAGCTGGGTGCCACTGCCACCCAGCAGAGGATGCCAAAGACAGACAGCCCTTCCCGGGATGAGGGCCCCAGTGAGGACTACAGCTCTGGATGCCTGGGCATTGATGACTTACCTGGCCCATCTGGGACATCTGGTCAGAACACCACCACCAGCCTCACCCTGCCCACATTTGAAGCCCCACTCCCCGTGGTAACAGCAACACAGGCAACCCCTCGCTCCCAAACCTGTGTCCCAAGGACTCGGCAAACAGCAGTGTGCCCCACAGTACAGGGACCTGAGTCTACCCCTCACACCCAAGACGATGATGGTCCTGGTGTAGCTGGGAGTGGGCACACCATGCCAGGAGCACACACACAGGGGGCCAGGGCCAGTGGGAGGGCACCTGTGGGCCAAGGGGTCCCCAAGAGGAAGGACTGGCCAGGAGGCATCTCCCAAGTCCTGGGAGCATACCAGCAATCCAAGGACAAGATGGGCCAGATACTCTCCACGTTGCAAGAGAACCAGAGGCTGCAGGCTGCAGAGGGAATACCACCAGGAGGACATGCAGCAGTGACAGGCTCACCATACCACCACGGCCACCATTGCAGGGGTGCTAAAGGAACTCACAGCCATCCAGCATGCATCCTCCTCCCACCAGAAGGCCCCTTCCACATGCCACATACCATCTGTGCCATCAACTTCCTCCTCAACTAGTGGAATGGAGGCTCTGCCAGAGGACCCACAGGCCACTAGGTCATCCATCCAGTCATCCTGCAGGAGCTGATGCCAAGACCACTGCCAGGAAGTAAGACTCTCCTGAACATTCTCCCTTGTGTGCCACTGACACACCCTGTTGACAGTATACTCCAAGACAGGGATAACCATCACAATCGGAGTCACTGTTTCCCAGCCTATACACATGCAGTACATTGTTGTCCTCCCTAGTGCGAGTACCCAATTAGCATGGGAACACAAATGACCATAGGGGATCCACATTTTCAAGACATTCATTCCCAATGGTCCATCCCTCACAGCTCACCGTGCCCAACTAAAGCTGAGTTATACTGTCAATATGAGTTACCTTCCATATCCAACCATTGTGTACAGTGAGGAAAAGTTGCTATACTGTAGACGCTACCTTGGTTGCCTGTCCTTTAGCAGTTTACACTGTATTACTGGTGCCATTCCCTTGCATATGAGATGGCAGCCAACAGCACAGTAAACATAGTAGTGACATATGAACAGTGGCACCTTCCTTGATGGGCAAAATGTCATTGCCACAAGCACATACAGAGTGGTAGCTGCACTTAACACCTCCACTGATGGCATATACCAGGATGAGCTATGTCACAAGGCAGACAAGAGGACAGTTCACACACAGGACACTTGACTCATACCTGTAGATCACTGGAAGTATTGTTGGATCAACTCTGTCCCAGAGTCAGCTACATCCTGATCATCTCACTCCTCATCAGTGTCAATGTCTCCATCATCAGTCACAGATCCAGATGCCACCTCCTCAAAATCCATCAATGGAATGAGACGTTTCAGAGCCAGACTGTGTAGCATGCAGCAGGCAACTACGATCTGGCAGACATTCAGTGGTCTGTAGAGCAGGGCACCTCCTGAGACGTGTAGACACTGAAATCTGGCTTTTAGCAGTCCAAAGGTCCTCTCGATGATACACCTCATCCTGCTGTGGGCCTCATTGAAATGTTTTTCACCATCTGTTGTTGGATACCTCACTGGTGACAGCAGCCAGGGAGGGTTAGGTTAGCCAGAGTCACTTGTGTGCACAAAGGTTGGCCCTATCACAATACCGGTAGTGCCACAGGGTAGAATGTGAAGAGAGGTGTCATAACAGTTGCACACATACTATTGGATACATACCAAAGTGCCAGGTCCTTTCTCTCTGTAGTTGGGCCATCATGTGTGGCACATTGCGGTTCCTCAGGAGGTAGGAGTCACGCACAGATCCAGGAAACCTGGGCTTCTCTTGTGAGATGTACTGGTCAGCGGGACACACCACCTGGACTTTGATAGAATAAAGGCTTTTCCTGTTCCTGTACACTTGTTCATTTACCCTGGGAGGAACCAATGCAATGTGGGTGCCATCTATGGCCCCTATCACATGAGGGACAAGTGCCATAGCATAGAAATCAGATTAAACAGTGGCCAAATCTGCACGTTAGGGGGACCTGATGTAGCTGTCCAGGTTGTTCAGGAAAGCACACAGTACATTGTTAAACACTATACTGAGCAAAGGCTGTGACATCCCTGCTGCCAAGCCTACTGTCCTCTGGAACGTGCCTGAGGTGAGGAAGTGTAGAACAGATAAGACCTGTACTGTGGGAAGGATGGCATAGGGATTACGGATGACGGGCAAGAGATCTGGTACCAACTGTATACATAGTTCCATGATAGTCTAACGGTTCAGACTATAGGTATGTATGATGTGTCTCTCTTCCAGGGTAGGAAAGTCGACTAAGGGCCTGTACATCGGTGCACATCTAATTCTTCCCATTGCACGGTATCTAGTAATAGGAGAGAGGAATAGCCACACGTTTATGTAGAGAGTTCACATGCCACCTAACACTATGTTGCTTCGTAACACACACATTTGGTTAAGCCGTCTACGGAGCAGCAAGTGACTGCACATGTTGTGTCATAATTATCAGTAAACACATTTGACTATCCCTGAATGTCACAAGTGTGAACCTTGCTTTGATGTGTGAACATGTTTAATCTATGCACATCTCATTAGAATTCAAACATGACGCGCTTTTCATTCACCTACTATACACTAGCTACATGTAAAATGGCAACCGCCTGTCCTGCAAGCAAAGGAGAGAAGGAAGTGGTCTAATTCTGCCAGCGTTAGTCATCATGGCAGTAGGAGGTTGCAACCACCATGCAACTCCTCATTGGATAACATTGTTGCCTATGGGAGACTGGGGCCAATGATGATCACTGCTGGCGGTGCCGGTCATGTACGCATCGGCCGTGATCGCCATGTTGTGTTGCGTAGCTCACTTGACTCCTGACACTGGCATGCAGGACAAAGTCACAGGAGCTGCATAGATCCGGTGGGGGAAAGGGGGAAATTTCTGTCGCACGGCAGGTGCTGCATCAATTCTTCTTGCAGGAAGTCAGGCTGCATCGTTCCAGGTCGGCGATGCATCGATCCAGTGGGCCATGCGTTGAAATTCCAGTTGCAATGCTGGTGCTGCGCTGATCTCCACTAGGGGAGCCGGGCTGTGTCTTTCTGGTTCGGAGTGTGGTGATTTTCTCATCGCAGGGCAGGCTTTGTATCGATTCCGGCAGGCTGTGCGTCGATTTTTGTCGCACAAGGACATCTTTGCAGAGATGAAGCCTGAGACTTCAGGAAACAGGAGACAAGCTCAATCCAAGCCCTTGGAGAGCACTTCTCAGCAGAGCCAGAGGCAGCAAGGCAGGAGGGCAACAGCAGGGCAGCAGTCCTTTGCAGAAAAGAAGTCAGGTGAGTCCTTTGGGCAGCCAGGCAGTTCCTCTGAGCAGGCCGTAGGCTCTGGTTCAGGGTTCCTTTCCCAGTAGGTATCTTGTCAAGAAGTGTCTGAGTTGGTAGGGTCAGAGGCCCTGTTTAAATACCCAAATGTGCCTTTGAAGTAGGGGAGACTTCAAAGTGTGGCTTAGAAGTGCATACGGTTCCCTTTCAGTTCCATCCTGTCTGCCAGGGTCCCAGTAGGACATTTGGCAGTCCATTGTGTGAGGGCAGGCCACTGTCCTTTGAAATGTAAGTGTCAGGCCCTCCACCCTCCTAGCACAGGAAGACCCATTCAGTATGCAGATGTCTGCAAGTGTGACTGAGCATCCTGTGTTTGGGGTTGTCTGAATGAAATGCACAAGGGAGCTGTCAACTAACTCAGCCAGACGTGGATTTTAAGGCACAGAAGGATTTAAGTACAGAGAAATGTTCACTTTCTAAAAGTGCCATTTCTAAAATAGTAATATTAAATCCAACTTCAACAGTCAGCAGGATTTTGTATTACCATTCTAGCCATACTAAATATGACCTTGTTACTCCTTTCAGATCAGAATCTACCACTCAAACAGTATATGAGGGTAGCCCTCATGTTAGCCTATGAAAAGAGCAGGTCTCACAGCAGTGTAAAACAAATGTAGGAGTTTTACACTACCAGGACATATAAACTACACAGGTACATGTCCTGCCTTTTCCCTACATAGCATCCTGCCCTTTGGGTTACCTAGGGCCTACCTTAGGGGTGACTTATATGTAGAAAAAGGTGAGGTTGGCGCTTGCCAAGGACTTTTAAATGCCAAGTCGAATTTGCAGTGAAACTGCACACACACGCCTTGCCATGGCAGGCCTGAGACACGGTTAGGGGCTACTTATGTGGGTGGCACAATCAGTGCTGCAGACCCACTAGAAGCATTTAATCTACAGGCCCTGGGCACATGTAGTGCACTTTTACTAGGGACTTATAAGTAAATTAAATAAGCCAATTGGGTATGATCCAATGTCGCTATGTTTTAAGGGAGAGAGCATATGCACTTTAGCACTGGTTAGCAGTGGTAAAGTGTGTAGAGTCCTAAAACCAGCAAAAACTGTGTCAAAAAGTGATGGGAGGAAGACAAAAAGTTGAGGGTGACCACCCTAAGACTGTCAGGTCTAACACCCTGATAATGAGGTGTGCACACATATCAACTTTTGTAGAGTGTGGCTGTGCAGTGTCAGTGCCCGGGCCAAAGAGGGCATCATGGAGCTGGGACTGGGTCATGCTTTGAGTACAACTCTAAACAGGAGCCCACAAAATATGTTTTGACCACAGACCCTATGCTTGGTCCATGGCATCTATTTGCTGTGGAGCTGATGGCAAAGGGTAAGTGTTTAGCTTACTGTTGTTTGTGTCCACAAAGTCATCAGTTTGGGGCATCATCGAGCAGCACAAGCAGCATAAGTATTTGTTTAATCAGCTCCATGGCAACACAGAATGTGTGAAGCTGAGTACAGGTGAGTTTCATCCTTATATCCCTCCCTTTCTGCTAGGTCAGATGTGGTGGTTGGACCACCACAGTCACGTCAGTGGGATGCCACTTCATAATTGGTCTAGCCATATCACTGGCAGTCCACTCTCAGAAAGACGCATTGGCCTATCTCGCCAACCCTGTGGTCTATATTTTCTGGCAGTGAGGGTGGGACCACGGCGGTCTTTTGTCTATGCAACTGCATGCATCATATTCTGGTGTTTGGACCACCAACAGTGCGGCATGGTATCCTTCGCTGCCACCATAGTGATTGCAAGACCTCCAAACTCATAATCAGGCTATTAGTGCCCTTGGGCAACCAACTTATTTCAAGACAGCTCTTAGGCCTCACAATCCTTTAAATTATTTGTGTCTATTTCATAGACCCAACTGGATAATGGAACACTGTTCTATGAGTGTCACTGTGTACGCTTACATATGAATCAGCTTTTTAATGGAAAGTTTGTATTCCTGTTAATGTTTTCTCATGCTATGTTGTACGGCAGGGGCTGCTGAGGAATGTACATGAATACCAATAAATAAAACATAAAAATGTATTCTCTACTGCAAATAACTTACTTTGAACAAGCTATGATTCAGAACGCTTCAAAAATGAGCCCAACAGAATCATACAAGACTGTTACCATCATTTCAATCAAAGCATATGGAGACACCTTCTGCAATCTGCACTACGTGTGGAATTTGTTACTAACAGTCAATTTGGCCCTGAAATATAAAACAAAATTATAGCCTATGCCCCTGGAACAAAGGTAGCTAACCACTACAATCTTCTAATAGAAATCACTTTCTTCCACCAAAACAAAGACAAAGTAAGGCCTCTAATGGATTATTTTGAAGACACTTGTGTTTGCAGACTGCCCCATTCCAGACAAAGAACTCAACCCAAATTCCAAATAGCATGGTGGAATGTCTATGGCAGCAACTGGACATAGCAAGTCAAAACAAACAATGCACTGGAAGGATGGCACAGCACCTTCCAAATCACACTAGTCAGAACACAACCTACACTCTGTAAGGTTATTGAAGCCTTACAAAAAGAGCAAAGCCACCAACAAGAGCAATCTGTTAGCTATAGTGCAGCTAAACTTAGAAAACAAACCAAAAGAATGTACGACATTCTACAATTTAAAGTCAAACTCTTCATAAACAAAAAGGAGCAGATTAATTAGAAAAAGTAGACAAAAGCATGTTATAAAATAAATAGCAACCTAAGAAACCTACAAAAGCCACAAAAAATATCAAAAATATAAATAAATGTCATAAATAATTTTAGATAAATAATAATCATAATATTTTATTATGTCAGTCTAAACATTAAACAGAACTCCAATGTTGAGCCTGAGATATTAAAATATTATATAAATTATTTACATGAAAAATGTACAACTCACCAACCACAAAGCTCAAAGAACAAACTAAATCCAACACGTAAGAGAAATACAACACATAAATCACATATTCCCAAATAATAATCACATAATATTTATACAAACAATAAAATATAAAATTATCCGCCCCACAGAAGTAAAATTAATCTGACTCACTGTTCTCTAGCTGCAGGACTTCATCTGGATCCAAAAAATGCAAAACTAAAACAAACCTAATAGACATCCATCGAAGCAATCCAAAGTAGCCAGGAACCATAAAAAAACTGAAAAATTGTTGAAATAAATTAACAGTCCTTGAAACCCAAAAAACTGAAAATCAAAATATTGGTTTACTATAAACAACCAGGGGATGTCCTTACAAAAAGGGTAACTCTCAATGCCCATAGGACACGTTAGTATACAATGACCTGCAAATAAAGAGGAAAGCAACCCAAAAGCACATTACATTTCCCTAAATGTAAATGTATTACACTTAATCATCATAAAATAAGTGACGTAACACAATGTAATAAAACATAACAATGTATTACTAAAACAGTTTACAAAAGCCCAAAACTACACTCTAGTGAAAAACACTACCTTTAACACAACTATATGTATAACTAACTTTTAGACCTCTCCCCTACATCCCCACCGACTCTCAGAACCTTTAAAAAAGGGCTTACCTCTTTCGACCCACAGCAGCACCTTACTGCGACCTGCATCCTGGAAAATAGAATAAAAATAACGCAAATAGACTACAAAATAGAAGGCAGAGGTAAAAGAAATGGCCTCCTAATTAGACTAAAAAACGTCCTCCCCTTAGAAATGGACAGAAATAATTTTAAAATGTTGTAAAGCTGTATTATAACATGGAAATTATTAAATATGCAAAACATGTCAAAATGTTGTATAAAAAGTTTAAAAAGTTTAAATCTTATATTAAATAATAGTATAAAATATATTCAGTAATTTAATATATACTGAAAAAATGTTTGTTAAAGTAATGTTGAAAATTTGTATATAAAATTATTTCAGAAATGTTAAAAACAATGGAAAAAAGTGGAAAATGTGCAACACTCAATACTATTTAAAATTATTTATATTTTTATGCAATATTAAAAATGTACTAAAATGTTTTATATATTTAACTATGTATAAATGTTTACTTTCAAGTTGAAATATGTGTTTAAAAAATTAAAAATATACAGCAAGTAAACTTTGAAAACATAAATGAAACGAGAAAATTGTGTAACCTGTACTTTCTATTAAAAATATGTGATTAATAATATTATTAATTACAGGCATACAACTAATTATTTTCTATTATATTTCTAAATATCATCAATCCTGATTCAGTAATACTAGTGCATACAAGTATAATTTAAACAAAGGATTTCTCACTAAAGGTGTGAAATTAAATAATCACAATCCGACGTAAACTATTTTTAGGAAAGTGTTGGACACTAAAAGGAGTTACATTTACTATTCCCAATCCAAACCAATTTGGGGAAGTTGTTGGATACTAAAGTGGTCCCACTTATTATTGCCACTCCAATGTAAACAAATTTGTGGAAGGTGTTGGATAGAAAAGAGTTGACATTTACTATTCCCGCTCCAATCCACACCAATTTGGAGACGTTTTTGGACACTAAAGGGGTGACATTTACTAATCCTACTCCAAAGTAAACTATTTTGAAGAAAATGCTGAATAATAAAGGGATCATATTATCTATTCTCACTCCCATCTATACCAATTTGGGTAAAGTGCTGGACACTAATGGGGTGGCATTTACTATTCCCACTGCAATCTAACCAAACACAGCAAAGGTGTTGGACACTTAGGGGGTCATTCAGACCCCGGTGGGCGGCGGGAACCGCCGAATGACCACACCGCGGTCAAAAGACCACGCGGCCATTCTGTGTTTCCCGCTGGGCTGGCGGGCGACCGCCAGAAGGCCGCCCGCCAGCCCAGCGGGAAACCCGTAGTGGGAAGGGTGCGACGGGTGCAGTTGCACTCGTCGCGAATTTCAGTGTCTGCAATGCAGACACTGAAATTCTATGTGGGGCCCGCTTACGGGGGCCCCACGACACCCCTCACTGCCATCCTGTTCCTGGCGGTCGGAACCACCAGGAACAGGATGGCGGTGAGGGGGTCGGAATCCCCCATGGTGGCGCAGCAAGCTGCGCCGCCATGGGGGATTCCTCAGGGCATCGGAAAACCGGCGGGGCACCGCCGGTTTTCCTGTTCTGACCGCGGCCAAACCGGCGCGGTCAGAATGCCCTGCGGGGCACCGCCAGCCTGTTGGCGGTGCTCCCGCCAACCCCGGCCCCGGCTGTCCTTGACCGCCGGGGTCGGAATGACCCCCTAAGTGGCATATTTATACCTAATTTGTGCCAAATTTGCATCATTCTTTTACTCAAATTCAGCTCAAATCTAACTCCAGATTTTTATTTTTATTTTAGACATGTCTGACATCAAAATATTGGAGTTTCCACCTTTTTTTTAGATGCATGAACTTACCTTGCGTCAATGAGATGCAAGGTGGGCATTCCCATCTAAAAAATTGTGCTAACCCCATAAACCCATATTTATCCCCGGGCTAAAATGATGCATGAATGGGAGGAGGGACTAAATAATGGTGCAAATTTAGCTTTGCACCATTATTTAACGCCTGGGCCAGACCAGGCATTAAGGGACCTGTGGACCCATTTCAATGATTACCCACCATGGAATGGGTTCACAGGTGCCCTCCTCAAGCCCCAGGAACACCCCTACCCACACCAAAGGGACACCGGAGGATGGGGGACCCCATCCCAGGTAAGTAGGGTAAGTATAGGTAAGTAATTTCTCTTCAATTAAAGGGTCATTGGGGGCCCAACTTGGGGACACAGTGTGCAATGGCCATGCCCAGGGGACACTGGTCCCCTGTGTTGGCCATTGGGGTGGTAGGCATGACTCCTCTCTTTTCTAAGACAGGAGTCATGTGGTATGGATGGTTTTGCATCAGAAAATGATGCTAGGCTGTTTAGAGTCTTCTTTTTTTTACTGTAACCAGCCCAATGTAATTTTTTGGTGCAAAATCCCCTCTCCCATACTGCCAGCCCTACCCGGCTAACGTAATTTTTTTTTTAACGCTAGCCCACCTTTTGCACCGGCTTGCACCATTCCTTAAATATAGCGCCCGGCTGGTGCTCAGGAATGGCGCAAGCCGGTGCTAAACTTTATGGTGCAAAGCTGCGTTAGTGCAGTTTTGCACCAAAAAGTATAAATATGCCCCACAAGGTCTTGGAATTTACTATTTCCACTGCATTCTAAAACATGTTATTCAAGGTGCTACAGCCTAACATTTTTATATTGCTAGTCAATAATCCATATCCATACATAATTTGTGATCTATAAAATGTACTTAAAACACACTAAAGCAAACTACAAACCTATATATTAATTTTCATACGTTATAATTAAAAAAATATTATCACCCCTCTTAATAATTAATTTTGTTTAAAAATATTTACTACCATTCATTAAATTTAAAGAAAAAATTACAAGTAAAATCTTAACCACAATATATAAAAACAATATTAATTAAAAATATTTTACAAAATATTTTTACAATGACATAATTTTCAACATAAACTTTTTAAAATATTTTAGCTATGATTATTTTTGTTCACAAAATTGTGTATTTAATTTGTTTAATTTTTTTACATTTAATATAATGAATGTATATTGTAATTCACTATAATAACATATTAGTGCAACAAAAAAGACTTTAAAATATACTGTATTAATTTGCACATCATTAAACTAATTAACATTACATTTACTTTCAAATATCTACTTTTTAAAAGTCCCTTTAAAACCTAAAATCAATCATTTCTATACATTAATGCAACAAAAAGATAAATTTCAACAATTTCATAAAACAATAAATGATCTTTCTGAAATCACAAATAAAGGAATTAATAAACACATAGCATCACACACATTACAGTAAATTACACACAAAATGACACAAATTATATTACATACAACAATATTTTCTAGATCAATATTTTGTTACATTGTTTAAAAAATAATTACAACAATATTTTCACCTTTGATGTTCTGTCAACCATATTTCTGACATCCTGATATTCTTGACACACTATTTTTCGATCACAATATTTTTATATTTTATCCAAACACCCCCAATAATCCATCCAATTATCTTCCAATTATTAAATTGAATCTTATATGTCTCAGAAATGTCCTATGAATGTCAAATGTAGATTTTTTCTATTAATTGTTCCTAGAGGACTCTTGCTGCTAGTGCTTCTAGTGGAGTCTAATCCTGAATCTCATCTCAGTTCAACCAATCGTTTGCCAAGTCTTGTAGAACACAAATTAATAGCTATAGTTTGTAGAGTCCACAAATTCAGACTCTATTTTAAGTTTCTCAAATAATTTTAGCTTTCCTCTCTCCTATCAGATCACAGCTTACTCTTTTTTTGAGCTGTGGGGCAAGCCTGAGATATGAAGAATAAAATGTGACACAGAGAAAAGTTCTGATGGAATTAGTAGGTGGACATAACTTTTTACCATTAAGGTGAGCAACTCGGTTGGGCCAGGGTATAGTTTGGGGAAAGAGAGATTGGCAACAGGAAAAGTAAAACTGCACTTGTTCTATCCCTGCCATTTGTATATGTTTATAAGTGTTAGTACTCTTTTGATTTTTTGATAATAGTGGGGCCTATGATCCTTAGGGATTCCTTTAACTGCAAATTAGAGAGCCTCAGGGACAGTAGCCTGAAATGTAGAAACCCACCATTGTTCAAAAGTCATAATGGAAAACTTAGAGGTGAGCCTACCAACTGAATAGGCACAGAAGATGGATGAAAATATCTTCACCAAAGACTGAGGTAAGATGTTGGAATAGACCATGAGAGTGAATAGAAACCCCTGCTTTAAGTATATCCAGCTTAATTATCTACATTGCACATATTTGTCTCCAGCCTAACTGGCTAAAATGTACCCAGGACTCCCAGCAGCCTACCCCTGCTGCCAGGGGGGAGAAAGGTATTTCTTCCACATGGTGTGGGACTGCCCTCACATACAAACTCACTGGAGGACTCTTTCTGCTCTCTTAACAGTCATGACAGGCAGATCATTGCCCACAACTTTGCCAGGGTGCTTATTGGGTAGATTTCCAAGACCCAAAAAGCCAAGCACATATCAGGATTTCTCGACCTTGCCCTACTATGACATAAATAAACCTAGTAATGAACTGGAAAGCAGCTGTGGCCCCATTGTTTGCGAAATGGCTTCAGAAGCTGATATAATTGTGCACAGCTGGGATTAATGTCATGACACATACTTACGGTCAGTTAAGTAAGGGTACACCAACTACAGAATGGGGCACACTTCTGCTGGGCCCACAAGCCAAGTTAGGTGACAGGCCGCCATGAACACAGAGGCACTGTAGACTAATGAATAAATACATATGCCACTGACACTAGATGGCAGTACGCTTATAGGTATGTACAGTATATCACTGGATACCACCATGCGCTGGACTCATTCTGATCTCAGAGAGAGAGAGTGGGGATGCCATGTGGGGTGCCTGGTAGATGTGGGGTGCCTTGTAGACATGGAAGTGGCAACCTGTTCATAGTCAGATGGGTAACTGTGATCATGAGAATTTGAAGACCATATGTCTGAGTTTACTGGGGTGACTCATTTGAACATTCAAATTGTATAAATTGATGTTCTACCCCTCTTTGATTGTATCATGGTCAGATTACACAATATCTGTGTCCCTCATGGATGGTGATTGACATTTATACAACGTTGTGTGTTTGTAGTCGATGCAAAACCTAATACTGAAATATTTAAGAAACAGTTGAGCCTACCAACGTCAGTCCAGGTCTAGTGGAAGTTTTTAACAACACCCAGGTTCTCATTATGAGTTTGGCAGTGATTTCTGAAGACCGCCGTGGGGGCAGCCGCCAAAAGACCACCGGTGTTGGCAATCTCACAACCGCTGTATTACGAGTCACAGGCAGAAGATTGGACAAAAACAGCTGAAAATCCTACACCTCCAGGCCGGCCGAGGGCGGGAGAGAGGAGGTCACACCACCACCAGCACCGCCACGCCAACAACATACCGCCCTCCAGAATATGACCCACAAATCAGCACAGCGGTCCTTCCACAGCAGTAAACCATTGACGGTGTGAGCCCCTGTGCTCAAAAAAACACCTCCAGAAGAACCGAAAGCCACATTGGACAGTACAAACACCCCACAACTGAGACACATACACACATCAGACACACCCACACACACCACTATAAAAAACACCCCCACACATCCCACAATCCTTTGCAAAAGGAATGATTCACACAGACCCGGAGATGCTACCCAATATATAGCACCTATACACTACTGACACACACACGTCACACACAGCACAACTGTACACAAATACCACAACCCACCACCACACCAACTGAAACACCCCACATACCCCATCAAGCACCAAACACATCACCCTTGTGCACAACACCCCCCAAAATCCACTTCACTACCACCATGTCCCCTCAAAAGCAAACACAATTCACAGACGAAGAGTTGAGGGTCATGGTCAGTGAAAACGTCAGGATAGAGCCACAACTGTTCTAAGCACAGGTACAGCATACAACCATAGCCAGGAAAATTGAGTCATGGTGGAGGATCTTCGAAAGGGTCAATTCAGTGGACAACCATCCACGCACAAGGGAGGATATCAGGAAGACGTGGAACAACTTACGTGGGAAGGTGCGTACCATGGCATCACAAAAGCACATTGCCACCACCCTATCACTCCCTAATTCAACCCACCTCACACTTCCTCCCCAACCCAATCAATCAATCAATCAATCAGACATTTGTAGAGTGCGCTACTCACCCGCTAGGGTCTCAAGGCGCGTAGGTGGGGTGGGCGGGCAGGTGCTACTGCTCGAACAGCCAGGTCTTGAGGCGTTTTTTCTGGAGCTTGGCCGTGGTTCCCGCGTAGCGAGCATTGCCGTAGCCAGTCTGCTGCTGACGAGGGCCTGGGTGACCGTCCTTCTGGTTTAGGTGGGGATCCACCTGAAGATCGTGCGGAGCATGCTGAGGGTGTTGAAGCAGGAAGATGAGACTAAGTTGACTTGCTGGGTCATGATGAACGATGAGTCTGGGATGAATCCTAGGTTGCGTGCGTGGTTGGTGGGCGTTGGTGCAGTTCCTAGGGTGGCCGGCCACCAGGAGTTGTCCCATGCGGAGAGATTGGAGCCAAGGATGAGGATCTCCGTCTTGTCTAAGTTCAGTTTCAGGTGGCTGCACTCTATCCAGTTGGCGATGGCCAATCACCCAATGCCCCTCGCCTCATGAAAAACCACCCCACTGCCACCATCCCCACGCAGTCCACCCCTGTTGCACGGATAGCACTCACATTGGCAAGCACTACAACTCCCACAATGCATGACTCCCCACACATGAAAAGCTGCCAGTCCCACGTAACAGTGGAACACCTGTACCCAAAACCATCGCACAAGCTACGATAACGGGATGCTTTGACTGCGTGCCACTACATGGCAATGACAGCTATGCTATCCACAATCCACAACCCTCCATGGAGCATGGAATGAATTCCTCAATCCATCACCCACTAACAATATCTGGAGTGCCCCATCTGTCATAGCGATCACGGGGAAGCAAGTCAAGACACTGTATGCATCATACAATGACCCAAACAAGTATACCTCTACAATGTAACCCTCCCCCTCTCCATCCAAAGTTGGGAGTCACTGCCACCCAGCAGAGGATGCCAAAGACAGACAGCCCTTCCCGGGATGAGGGCCCCAGTGAGGACTACAGCTCTGGATGTCTGGGCATTGATGACTTACCTGGCCCATCTGGGACATCTGGTCAGAACACCACCACCAGCCTCACCCTGCCCACATTTGAAGCCCCACTCCCCGTGGTAACAACAACACAGGCAACCCCTCGCTCCCAAACCTGTGTCCCAAGGACTCGGCAAACAGCAGTGTGCCCCACAGTACAGGGACCTGAGTCTACCCCTCACACCCAAGACGATGATGGTCCTGGTTTAGCTGGGAGTGGGCACACCATGCCAGGAGCACACACACAGGGGGCCAGGGCCAGTGGGAGGGCACCTGTGGGCCAAGGGGTCCCCAAGAGGAAGGACTGGCCAGGAGGCATCTCCCAAGTCCTGGGAGCATACCAGCAATCCAAGGACAAGATGGGCCAGATACTCTCCACATTGCAAGAGAACCAGAGGCTGCAGGCTGCAGAGGGAATACCACCAGGAGGACATGCAGCAGTGACAGGCTCACCATACCACCACGGCCACCATTGCAGGGGTGCTAAAGGAACTCACAGCCATCCAGCATGCATCCTCCTCCCACCAGAAGGCCCCTTCCACATGCCACATACCATCTGTGCCATCAACTTCCTCCTCAACTAGTGGAATGGAGGCTCTGCCAGAGGACCCACAGGCCACTAGGTCATCCATCCAGTCATCCTGCAGGAGCTGATGCCAAGACCACTGCCAGGAAGTAAGACTCTCCTGAACATTCTCCCTTGTGTGCCACTGACACACCCTGTTGACAGTATACTCCAAGACAGGGATAACCATCACAATAGGAGTCACTGTTTCCCAGCCTATACACATGCAGTACATTGTTGTCCTCCCTAGTGTGAGTACCCAATTAGCATGGGAACACAAATGACCATAGGGGATCCACATTTTCAAGACATTCATTCCCAATGGTCCATCCCTCACAGCTCACCGTGCCCTACTAAAGCTGAGTTATACTGTCAATATGAGTTACCTTCCATATCCAACCATTGTGTACAGTGAGGAAAATTTGCTATACTGTAGACGCTACCTTGGTTGCCAGTCCTTTAGCAGTTTACACTGTATTACTGGTGCCATTCCCTTGCAGATGAGATGGCAGCCAACAGCACAGTAAACATAGTAGTGACATATGAACAGTGGCACCTTCCTTGATGGGCAAAATGTCATTGCCACAAGCACATACAGAGTGGAAGCTGCACTTAATACCTCCACTGATGGCACACACCAGGATGAGCTATGTCACAAGGCAGACAAGAGGACAGTTCACACACAGGACACTTGACTCATACCTGTAGATCACTGGAAGTATTGTTGGATCAACTCTGTCCCAGAGTCAGCTACATCCTGATCATCTCACTCCTCATCAGTGTCAATGTCTCCATCATCAGTCACAGATCCAGATGCCACCTCCTCAAAATCCATCAATGGAATGAGACGTTTCAGAGCCAGACTGTGTAGCATGCAGCAGGCAACTACGATCTGGCAGACATTCAGTGGTCTGTAGAGCAGGGCACCTCCTGAGACGTGTAGACACTGAAATCTGGCTTTTAGCAGTCCAAAGGTCCTCTCGATGATACACCTCATCCTGCTGTGGGCCTCATTGAAATGTTTTTCACCATCTGTTGTTGAATACCTCACTGGTGACAGCAGCCAGGGAGGGTTAGGATAGCCAGAGTCACTTGTGTGCACAAAGGTTGGCCCTATCACAATACCGGTAGTGCCACAGGGTAGAATGTGAAGAGAGGTGTCATAACAGTTGCACACATACTATTGGATACATACCAAAGTGCCAGGTCCTTTCTCTCTGTAGTTGGGCCATCATGTGTGGCACATTGCGGTTCCTCAGGAGGTAGGAGTCACGCACAGATCCAGGAAACTTGGGCTTCTCTTGTGAGATGTACTGGTCAGTGGGACACACCACCTGGACATTGATAGAATAAAAGCTTTTCCTGTTCCTGTACACTTGTTCATTTACCCTGGGAGGAACCAATGCAATGTGGGTGCCATCTATGGCCCCTATCACATGAGGGACATGTGCCATAGCATAGAAGTCAGATTAAACAGTGGCCAAATCTGCACGTTAGGGGGACCTGATATAGCTGTCCAGGTTGTTCAGGAAAGCACACAGTACATTGTTAAACACTATACTGAGCAAAGGCTGTGACATCCCTGCTGCCAAGCCTACTGTCCTCTGGAACGTGCCTGAGGTGAGGAAGTGTAGAACAGATAAGACCTGTACTGTGGGAAGGATGGCATAGGGATTACGGATGACGGGCAAGAGATCTGGTACCAACTGTATACATAGTTCCATGATAGTCTAACGGTTCAGACTATATGTGTCTCTCTTCCAGGGTAGGAAGGTCGACTAAGGGCCTGTACATCGGTGCACGTCTAATTCTTCCCATTGCACGGTATCTAGTAATAGGAGAGAGGAATAGCCACACGTTTATGTAGAGAGTTCACATGCCACCTAACACTATGTAGCTTTGTAACACACACATTTGGTTAAGCCGTCTACGGAGCAGCAAGTGACTGCACATGTTGTGTCATAATTATCAGTAAACACATTTGACTATCCCAGAATGTCACATGTGTGAACCTTGCTTTGATGTGTGAACATGTTTAATCTATGCACATCTCATTAGAATTCAAACATGACGCGCTTTTCATTCACCTACTATACACTAGCTACATGTAAAATGGCAACCGCCTGTCCTGCAAGCAAAGGACAGAAGGAAGTGGTCTAATTCTGCCAGCGTCGTTAGTCATCATGGCAATAGGCAGTTGCAACCACCATGCAACTCCTCATTGGATAACATTGTTGCCTATGGGAGACTGGGGCCAATGATGATAACTGCCGGCGGTGCCGGTCATGTACGCATTGGCCGTGATCGCCATTTTGTGTTGCGTAGCTCACTTGACTCCTGACACTCGTACAAGCAAGATCTCCACTGCTTGAGCTGCTGTGTTCTGTCCTTGGGAGCCAATATGCTATGTCCTGCAGGAGATAGGGCCCCTGCCTTCACTTAGGAGGAACTGGACAAGCTCGTTGATGGGGTCCTACCCCTGTATGGACAGTTGTATGGGGCGCCAGGGCAGCAGGTGAGTCCAATGTTTGTATCCTGTCTGATGGTGATGTGTGTAGGGTTGAAAGGCATGGAGATGACACACACAGAGTGGATCTATGCAGATGGCAGAGGAATAGGTGTGTGGTCATGAAATGTGTCTGATGTGTGAAGTCCACTGTTCTTTGTGTGATACCATTCTACATGACTTTCTCCTTCTGTTTGTGTCACCCATGCAGGTCTGTGCCCATCAGAAGAAGGGGATTTTGCATGCCATCACTAAGCAAGTGCGGACCCTGAGGTCCATGCCCAGTGGAGCACCCACTGCAGAAAGAGGTTGGAGGACCTGAGATGCTGGACCCCGAAGACCGTGGAGGCCCAGCTGGGGACATCTGCCCAATGAGGGAGGGGTGCCCGCCAGACCCTGACCCCCCCAATGGTCCGCAGTTTTGTGGTGGCCTACCCTGAGGTGGATGGGCGCTTGAGGGCAGCACAGCAGCCACAAGAGGGTAAATACACACCCACACCTCCCTAATGGTAGGCATGTATGGGTTTGGGTAGCCTACTAGTGGGTAGATGTTATGTAGATCATTGGTAGTTGCACATCGGCTTTGGGTACGAGCCATCCTGGGAGGAATTGTATTGTTTATGCATGTCAGAACCATGCAGATGGTGACTCATGCCGGTAGGAACTTACATTTTGGATATTGTCCACTGACATTTGTCATCTTTTGGGTGACCTGAGGTGTCAGGGCCTTGCCATCACTAACAGTCTGCCACTATGACAGATGTAATTGGTGTCATCTAAATCAGCTGCCTCAGACTCTAGGTGTGAATAGCTGCAGGGGACACAATGTTACTGGCCACAATGTTGATGGAGTTGTTAGCATGCTACCTTGCCATGCAAGAATCGATAGAGTAAGGAGTATTGGGTAGGTCTATGTAAACAACAATGGGTGTGGACAAGTATTGTACTACTGTGTATTGTATGACCATTCTTGTAGTCAAAGGTGCTAATGTTTCCACATTAGTTGGATTAGAGTGGGTAGCTTCTGTTTCTCCTCTGATTTTCCAAAGTTGAGCATTACAATGTAAAGGTATGCAATTGCATGACATATCAGCAGTTAATTTGGTTGTCAGCCTGTCTGATTGATGAGAGGAAATTGACTTATTGCATCCTTTCTTTCTCTCCCACCCTCACTTGCTCTCTTCCTCTGTCTTTGTGTGCATCAGCATCATCAGGCGAAAAAGAAGGGACACTGGCGAGTTTGAAAGCTGCAGCCCACGAGACCCAGGAGGCTGATACTAGCAGAGCCGAGGGGACCAGTGGGATGGAAGGTGAAGGGAGTGCCACAGGGGGAGACTGGATCTACAACATCCTTTTCAGATTCCTCCTCCGATGGACGCTCCCTGGCAGTGGCAGACTCATCTGGGACCAGCCCAGCACCATCCTTGTCTGCCACCCCCTTTCCAGCACTGCCCTCCCTATAGCTGTCCACACAGTTGGCTGTGCCTGCTCACCCAGGGGGGTGGGCATCTCCTTTGCTGCATGCTCCTCTGCCCCTGCCCCTGTCAGCTTTGCTGCCCTCAATGAGGAGTCTATTGACCTCTTGAGGTCCATCTCTGTCGGACAGTCAACTATTATGAATGCCATCCAGGGTCTGGCATCACAAATGCAGCAGACCAATGCCTTCCTGGAAGGCTTTCACAGTGCCCTGACTGGCGAGCAGAGATCCTTTCAGGCTCTGGCCTCCTCATTGACGGCAGCCTGTGTCCCTTCATCATCCGCCCCCCCTCCAGCTACCTGTGCCCAGTCTCACACCCATCCAGAATACATAGTCAGACCAGCATTCATACATCTCAATAGAGATGGTTCGCAAAGACAAACAGAGGCCCACAAGTCCCACCTCTGCCATGCACACAGCCCACAGACACATGCACACAGAACAACATCCACTCCCTAAGCAGACTCCCCCACCTCTTCCCTCACAGACACAACACCACTCACACCTGCATTCACCATATCAACACTCTCAGATCCATCCACAAGTCCCATCATGCCCACCATCACCATAATAGCAGATCTCCATACATCCACCCCATTAGCCACATCCACATTACCTGCAGGCATCACCCCAAGAGACACTCACACGTCCACCCTGTTATCTCCCTGCATCTCCCACCCAAGACACCTAAATGCATGCACTCACCCACCCAACAGACACCCACATGGCTTTGACCCATGCACCTGCAGCCAAGGAGGCTACCAAGACACACCTCACAACCACTCCTTCTCCCACCCATTTTACCCATGACCACCCTTGTGTCTCTAAAAAGAGATTTCTCTATGAGTTTCCCCTGTTCCCTCCCAGTGACCCTGTCCCTGTTTCCTCAAAGTGCCCTCATGCCCTCCCCATACCCAGTCCTTTCTCCTCCCTGTCCTCCCATGGCCGCCTGGCAGTTCCCATGCCTCTCCCCCTCTCTTTACAGAGACTACCTCCACCCCAAAGGCAAGGGCCCTCCTCCTGAGGGCCATATGAAGGGGAAAGCGCCCCCCCTCAAAATCAAAACCTAAAGGCCCCCTCCCAAAATCAAACCAAAGGACCCCCTCCCAAACTCCTATGTCAGCCCACCCATCGCCCCTGAGGTGCTTGCATGCCCTATTGATGCCCCTGCCATGTGGAGGGCACTTTGCAATTAGGAGATAAGTTGGGGCCAGGAACTCTGCACAGTGTGTCTGGGGCATGGACCATTTTTGACTGCCCAGTAGGCCTCTGTTGTATATAGTTAACTTATTTAATGAGGACATCATTTTAATGTATCTGCACCAGTCACCCGTTGGTGTCGAGGTTTACATACTTGTCCTGCCTTTCCTTCCAGATGTATGTGTTGTATATGTGCGATTTGGTGTGTGTCTTAAGTGTATGGTGGTCATTACAACCCTGGCGGTCGGTGTTAAAGTGGCGGTAAGACCGCCAACAGTCCGGCGGAAAAAAAAATGGAATTACGACCGTGGCGGAAACCGCCAACAAAGACAGCCACTTTAACACTCCGACCGCCACGGCGGTACAAACAAACAGCGCAGTGGTCACCGCCAACAGACAGGCGGGAGACAATGTACCGCCCACAGCATCACAACCTACCAATCCGCCACCTTTTCCGGGGCGGATTCACTGCGAACAAAAACAAGGCAGAAACAGGACTTCGAAGGGAAAACGCTCACCTCTGCACACCCCACGAGGAACCAGGACTCCATGGAACCAGAGCTCCACATTTTACCAGCTTTTATCTTCTTGCTCCTCTACCAGGAGCATGAACACTGGTGGCGAAGACCACAGTGAGTACTGCACCTACGACACAGGGGAGGAGGGAGGGAAAAACATTGACACACACACTCAACACGCAACACCCCCACCCTCACCCACAACAACACACACACTAATACAGCATGATACATTACAGTTACACCCTCCAACCCCCCCGGAAGAATGCAAAGACAAAAGGAAATGAGGTGAACGATTGTAATATATTAAAATTCAGTAGTCAAATAATATACATACACTATTTACAAATATATACACCAAGAATATTAGTCCAAGGGATTCCACCCTTAAAGTCCGTGGACCACTGGGCCCACACTGCATGGGCGAGGCCCACACAAGATACCCAAACATGACAGAGAGAACACTGCAGGGGCATCAGATAGAAATAAAACAGGCACCTCAGGGGGAAGGGAAAGGGTGGGCACCTCATCCGGTTGAGTGCATGACGCCAAATCCACGAGGGGGCCCCATGCCCACTGTTCAATCCTGGGGAGTGCAAAGCCACAGTCTCACAAGTCTCTACAGTGGGTGGGTTGCTTACTGCTATATCCTGTGGAGTGCAAAGCCACAGTCTCTCAAGTCTCTACAGTGGGTGGGTTGCCCACTGTTCAATCCTGGGGAGTGCAAAGCCACAGTCTCTCAAGTCTTTACAGTGGGTGGGTTGCCCACTGTTCAATCCTGGGGAGTGCAAAGCCACAGTCTCACAAGTCTCTACAGTGGGTGGGTTGCCCACTGCTATATCCTGGGGAGTTCAAAGCCACAGTCTCTCAAGTGGATAACAGACTCCACTGGTTCTGGTGGGGGGTTGGTGCCCAGAGTGCTTCATCCTGCCAAAGACAGAGGTAGTATATGTAAATCTCCACTGGTTCTGGAGGGGGCTTTGTGACCAGAGTGCTTCATCCTGCTCATGGCGGCCTCAGTAGCGTCAGTGCTTTTGGTGCTCATGGACCTGCGGTGCTTGTGGCGGCGGTGTCCTTGGCAGCGGTGCTTGTGGCAGCGGTGTCCTTTGCAGCGGTGCTTGTGGTGGCGGTGTGTCTTTGGCAGCGGTGCTTGTGGCGGTGGTGTCTTTGGCAGCGGTGCTTGTGGCGGCGGTGTCCTTGGCAGCGGTGGCAGCGGTGCTTGTGGCGGCGGTGTCTTTGGCAGCGGTGCTTGTGCAGGCGGTGTCTTTGGCAGCGGTGCTTGTGGCGGCGGTGTCCTTGGCAGCGGTGATTGTGGCGGCGGTGTCCTTGGCAGTGCTTCAGCTGCTTGCGGTCCTGTCTGGGGCAGCGGGGCTGCTGGGGGTCACCTCCTAGGCAGCGAGGCTGATGGTGGTGGTCCTGTCTGGGCTATCAGGGCTGCTGCTGGCGGTCGCCTCCTGGGCAGCGGGGCTGATGCTGGAGGTCCTGTCTGGGCCAGCGCGGCTGCTGGCCGTCACCTCCTGGGCAGCGGGCTGATTCTGGCGGTCCTGTCTGGGCCAGCGGGGCTGCTGCTGGCAGTCGCCTCCTGGGCAGCGGGGCTGATGCTGGCGGTCCTGTCTGGGCCAGCGGGGCTGCTGGCGGTCGCCTCCTGGGCAGCGGGGCTGATGCTGGCCGGCTCCTGGGCAGTGGGGCTGATGGCGGTCTTCTCCGCCATGCTGATCTTCCCAGACTTGCCGGGTTTCTTGTGCCCCTTCCCCACCTTGGAAGGTGTCGCAGCTGACTCCACACTCCCACCTGTACCCCTGGTAGCGGCTTTGGTGGCTGTTGTCTTCCCCCTCTCCTGCCGGGCACTGCCCAACTTTTGATGCCGGACAGGTGGGGGACTGTCTGTCCTGTGGCTCCTTGCCACACTGGCTGCCCTGCTGCCTGGTGCACTCCAGAATCCGGTGACCACTGGCACCACTGGTCCCAGAGGTGTTGTGGCTGAGGTGCTAGGTTGGGACCTGGAGAGTCGGCCCTAGGAGACTGACGGGGTGGGGGAGGTGATGGGGTGGGGGTGGTGTCTTTGGCAGCGGTGCATGTGGCGGCGGTGTCCTTGGCAGCGGTGGCAGCGGTGGCAGCGGTGCTTGTGGCAGCGGTGTCTTTGGCAGCGGTGCTTGTGGCAGCGGTGTCTTTGGCAGCGGTGCTTGTGGCGGCGGTGTCCTTGGCAGCGGTGATTGTGGCGGCGGTGTCCTTAGCAGTGCTTCCGCTGCTGGCGGTCCTGTCTGGGGCAGCGGGGCTGCTGGGGGTCGCCTCCTGAGCAGCGAGGCTGATGGTGGCGGTCCTGTCTGGGCCATCAGGGCTGCTGCTGGCGGTCGCCTCCTGGGAAGCGGGGCTGATGCTGGAGGTCCTGTCTGGGCCAGCGGGGCTGCTGGCGGTCACCTCCTGGGCAGCGGGGCTGATTCTGGCGGTCCTGTTTGGGCCAGCGGGGCTGCTGCTGGCGGTCACCTCCTGGGCAGCGGGGCTGATGCTGGCAGTCCTGTCTGGGCCAGCGGGGCTGCTGGAGGTTGCTCCTGCGTAGCGGGGCTGATGCTGGCCGGCTCCTGGGCAGAGGGGCTGATGGCGGCCTTCTCCGCCGTGCTGATCTTCCTAGACTTGCCGGGTTTCCTGTGCCCCTTCCCCACCTTGGAAGGTGTCGCAGCTGACTCCACACTCCCACCTGTACCCCTGGGAGTGGCTTTGGTGGCTGTTGTCTTCCCCCTCTCCTGCCGGGCACTGCCCAACTTTTGATGCTTGACAGGTGGGGGACTGTCCGTGCTGTGGCTCCTTGCCACACTGGCTGCCCTGCTGCCTGGTGCACTCCAGAATCCGGTGACTACTGGCACCACTGGTCCCAGAGATGTTGTGGCTGAGGTGCTAGGTTGGGACCTGGAGAGTCGGCCCTAGGAGACTGACGGGGTGGGGGAGGTGAGGGAAAGAGGTCAAGGGTGGACAGGAAAAGTTTTTTCGGAACACTGGGACGGGTAGCTGGAGGGGGTTTGGGAGTGGAGGAAGAGGTTGTGGTTGTAGGAGGTGTACGTTTGGTGACTTTGGGTGAAGGTGCATGAGCTGGAGGCTGTCGTGAGGTGGATGTCTGTTGGGTGGGTGTGTGCCTGCATTTGTGTACCTTGGGAGGTGGCGTCACAGACACACTGGGAGAGGACACAGGGGATGTGTGAATGGTAGTCGGGGTGGTGACTGCACGTGAGTGGGGTGTGGTGGTGGGTGTGCTGGTGATGGAAGCAGTGGCTGTAGATGTAGTGCATGCAGATGTGAGTGGTGACGAGACTGGGAGGGAGGAGGGAGACGAGGAGGAGGGGGACACAGTGGAGGCAGTGGATGTTGCTATGTCTGCATGTGTGTGATGCTTGCGTGAGTGCCTGTGGGATGTGTGGTGCTTATGTTTGCCTGAGCTTCCTTTGTGTTGAGGTGTGTGCATGCTGGTCTGATGGTGTGTTTGGGGTAGGCTGAGGTACAGGGGATTGGGTCTGGGTGGAGGAAGTTGGAGGGGGGAGGCTAGAGACAGGGACAATGGCTGCCATCAGTGCTGAGGCCAGAGTCTGAAAAGCTCGCTGAAGGGCTGCCTGACCAGAATGAATGCCCTCCAGGAATGCATTGGTTTGTTGCAACTGCCTCTCTACACCCTGGATGGCATTCAAAATGGTAGACTGCCCAACAGTGAGGGACCTGAGGAGGTCAATGGCCTCCTCACTGAGGCCAGCAGGGGTGACTGGGGCAGGGGCTGAGGTGCCTGGGGCGAAGGAGATGCCCACCCTCCTGGGTGAGCGGGCACGGGGCAAAGGCTGAGGGGCTGCTGGGAGGGGCTGCTGGGAGGGCGGTGCTGGGGGGTGGCGGCTGTACCTGTAGATGCGGGGGGCACAGATGAGGCCACCACCACAAGGGAGCTCCCATCAGAGGACGAGTCCGTATCACTGGTGTCAGCTCCTGTCCCCTCCGTGGAGCTCCCCTCACCCTCCGTCCTACTGGTGAAATCAGACTCCATAGTGTCGCCCTCCAGGGGCATGTGGGATGCAGCTCCCTCCTGCTCCGGTGCCACTGCTCCTCCGCCTGATGATGCTAATGCACACATGTACAGGTAGACCACAAAAAGTGGGGGGGAAGACAGAAGAAAGAAATGTTGAGTGCATGCATTACCGCTACTGTTGGTGGACACGACAGACACAGAAGCCCCCTGCGCTATGCCGCACACTTGGGGTCCACTATTCAATCCCTGGGACATGGCCTTTCAAGGCTATGGCCGATATCTGCACACATGGAGCCTGACTAGGTGTAGCTGGCACTGTACCCAGGAGGGGTGGGGTGCCACAGGGTCTGCCTAAAGAAGGGGACTTAACTAGCACACTCGCCCTGGCCTAGGGAAACCCAGAGCCCACCTCCCCACCCAGACACCTCCACTGCGTGCTGAATCAGCAGAATGAGAGTGTACTCACCCCCTTGTTGCTGCTGTGATGCCCTCAAGCGCCCATCCAACTCCGGGTATGCCATCGCCAGGATCCTGAACATCAGGGGGGTCATGGTGCGACGGGCACCCCTCCCACGTTGGGAGGCCATCTCCATCTGGGCCTCCGCCGTCTTCTTGCTCCAGCGGCGAATGTCCTCCCATATTTTCCGGCAGTGGGTGCTCCGTCTGTTATAGACCCCCAGGGTCTGGATGTCCTTGGCGATGGCACGCCAAATATCCTTCTTCTGGTGGGCGCTGACCTACATGAATTGTACAGGGGAAAAAGAGAAGTTATTACCAACTGCACTGTTACAGTCATTGGCCCGCATCCCTATCCTTGCCATGTGGCACATGCACTCACCGTCGTTTCATGCACGCATCATTCTCCCCCCCCATCTTTCATCCACACCACTCCAGACAGGCATTGCCCATACAGCATGCTCACAGTGTACTTACCTGTTTGTCTGGAGGACCGTAGAGTAGCGTGTACTGGGGGAGGACCCCATCTACGAGTTTCTCCAACTCCTCCGTGCTGAAGGCAGGGGCCCTTTCCCCAGACGCACGAGCCATTGTCTCTTCCAGACTGAGGTCACAGCAGCACTTGCAGTGTAGGTCCTCTCCTGTCGAAGATCAAGTATCGAGTGATTGAACAGACAGAAATTGGCGGTCACGTCCGTGGTGGTGCGCACCACCGGCGTACATCGTCATTGGCTCCTGGGACCCATAGGGTCCGATGTTAACCAATGCAGAATTGCACCGCGGTCTTTGACCGCCTACCACTACGGTGTACAACGCCAGCGCAGTTACCTCACATCCCATTGTCCCACTTTACAGGTCAGGCAGCCGCCATTTCTGGGGCCCACATGGCTTTATTTTTAACTGCGTAACACATACCTAGGGCTGGTCGTCTAGATCTAGTTGGACAGAGCTGCTGTCATCACTGTGGGCCTCTTCTGTTGGTGGTGTGGATATGTGTGGACCCTCCTGTGTGGTGACGTTGGGTAGGGGTCCTGCAGGAGTGTAAAGGCATGATTATTGCATGTGTGTGTACCATGGTGTGCAATTTGTGGGTGACCGTGTACCCCAGTGCTTGCATTCCTGTGTGGGACCTTGTGTGATGATGGCTTAGGGGGGTGTATGGGTATGTGCAGTGGCCATGCATTGGTGATGGGTGTCCATGCTTTGTTGTTGCATGCAGGGCTTGGTGTTGGGATGTGTGGTTTGTGATATAGGGACATTTGTGAGGAGTAGGAGTGATGGGGGTGAAGGCAAGGGTGGGGGTATGTGATGGCATGCAGGTAGCGTGGGGGATAAGGTACTTAAGGTTTGACTTACCAGAGTCCATTCCTCCAGCTACTCCTTCGAGGCCCTCAGGAAGCAGAATAGTCAAGACTTGCTCCTCCCATGTTGTTAGTTGTGGGGGAGGAGGTAGGGGTCCGCCGCCAGTCCTCTGAACCACAAGGTGGTGTCTTGAGACCACGGAACGCACCTTCCCCCATAGGTCGTTCCACCTCTTCCTGATGTCATCCCTATTTCTTGGGTGCTGTCCCACTGCGTTGACCCTGTCCATTATTCTTCACCATAGCTCCGTCTTCCTAGCTATGGAGGTGTACTGCACCTGTGATCCGAATAGCTGTGGCTCTACCCGGATGATTTCCTCCACCATGACCCTGAGCTCCTCCTCAGAGAACCTGGGGTGTCTTTGCCGTGCCATGGGGTGGTGTGGGTGATGTGTGGGGTGGTGTGTGCTCTGATATGTGGGGTGATATTTAGTGGTGTGCTGTGTGAGGTGCGTGGAAGTTATTGTGTGCCTGTGGAGGCTTGGAAGTAGTTTGTAGTGTCTCTCTCTGGCCTTCTTTCAGTATTTTGGTCGTAGGGGTTTGTGGGTGATGTGGGTGGGTGTTTTATATCTTATTGGGTGTGTGGGAGTGGTGTGTGTATGTGTATCAGGTGTGTGTATTTGGAATAGTCCAATGTGGTTGTGTTTTGTAAGTGTGTGTGTACCGCTAATGGAATACCGTGGTTGAAAGACCGCCGCGTGGATTCGTGGGTCGTGATAGTGTTGGCGTGAAGGTGGAGGTTTTGTTTTCGTCAGTTTATCACTGACCTTTGGTATGGCGGACTTGTGTGGGTTTCTCAATTTTGGCAGATTCCGAGCTCTGGGTCATAATGACCGTGGCGGAATTCCGCTGCCGCGGCGGTGTGTTGGAGGTCTTCTGCACGGTGGTAAGTGGCTTTAACCGCCAATGTTGTAATGAGGGCCTATGTGATGTGTTTATGTAGCAGCATGAGTTGTGTGGGTGAGTTGTGCTATGGACTTGCTATGTGTTGTGTTAATGTTGTGTGGCATTGTGTGGTGGTGGTGTGTGTTTTGTGATGCATCTGTGATGTACTCTGTGTGTTGGGTGGACGTGGCATGTGAAGTGACACGTTATTTGGCAGTGCTATTGTTTGTAATGGTTGTGTGCTGTTGCTAAGTGTTGCTGGCAGTTTGTGTTTTCCTGCAGAGGTGTACGTTGTGCTGCTCTGCCAATGCCTTTGTGTGGTTACGATGGTGTTGTGTGACTCAGTGGTGTTGAGTATGGATGTGTCTGACAGTGGCGATGGTGTGTGTGTGCGGTGTGGTGTCAGTGTATGACATGTGTGTGTTGGATGTGGTGTGTGTTGTATGTGTGTGTGTGTGTGTATGTAGATGTGTTAATGTGCTGGTACAGGTATATGTTTGCATGTGTGTGTGGACGTGGCTAGCCGTGGCATCATTGTGTGTTGTGTGTGTACTAATGGCGTTCCCTCCAGTGTGTTTTAGTTGTATGTACTTACAGGTGTCTCCATCGCTGGTTCTGGAGTTTTATGGCCAGCAGGAGAAGTGGGAAGACTTCCAGTTCGGGTTCCATGACGGCTGCGGATGTGTCTGTGTTCCTGAAGGTGACTGTCTCCTTTCATGCTGTGGCGGTGAGATCGCACTGGAAATCCTGGCGGTGTGCTGGGTTGTAATATGGTCTGCGGAAACATGGTCCCCGGCAGCCTGGAGATGCCTACCGCCTGCTGCAGCGGTCCGCCCGTACTGGCGGTACTGGCGGTGTTTTGTCTGTGTTCTGTTGGGAGCACGGCCATGGTCATGATTAGGCAGTCATTACTGCCGGCCCGGCAGCGGTGCAACCACCATCGCCACAGTGGCTGTCCTTGGACTGCCAAAGTCATAATGAGAACCCCAGTTTTTAAACTGATTCTGTTAGCTGACCGCCGATGTGACCGCCAAGGTGACCAGATAGGCCAATGAGGCTGTCAGAGCTAGTGTTTCTGCCAGACAGATTATGATGTGGACTGCCGCCAATGTGACTGTGGCGGTCCAACCACCATGTCCCAGCTGGCAGAAACAGAGCTATTAAAGGAAGGTACTCATCTGCAGGCAGCGTCACACATTCTATGTTGCCATGCTGCCGATCACACACATCCTGCCTCTGCTCATAGATGAAGTCCAAAATCCACACCACCGTGGACGCAACTGACTGTAAGATCACACATCTACCTGTGCTCCGAAACTCAACAACAGATCGTCGTGCCATCATTCACCTGGTACGTTGGTTACACTATGTGGACCAAGTACACTTTTTATGTGTCCTGGGTTGGAGTCGTTCACAACCAATGACCCATACACATCCACATGATGGCCCTTTGTGGAGGTCACGGACAATGCACCTCCACACTCCTCAAAAGCACACATATGCTCATCCCAGTTTCAGGGACAGTGAAGTGTGCAGAACATTGTGCCACACAACAGCAACACCACATATTAAACTATCACTCTCACATTGCTCACATGCCATGGACTGTTGTTATACTGCAGACACATATGCATGGATGTTGTCATTTAACCCAAACACACCTTCCATGAAACATCCCTATGAAGGACCCACACATATTACCCACATTGCAACACAATAGGAGGTCAATCGGATGCACAATATTTTGTGTGACAAATATGCAAAGCTCACAATGCAAACAATACCTGCACAATAGGGATGTGGGCATCAGGTGGACTCCAGGAAGGATGCTGCCCTGGGACATATTTCATTTTGCCCCTAAAACACCATTTGTGTAGGAACTGGGCCTTTGTGTATCTCAAGGACAACCAATAGTATAACCAAGTGACATGCCTATTTGTCAAATGTGTAAGTGCAAGTTAAGAAAGCAAATACAACAGCAACAGCATGGGACACACATGTAGATGAAGTAGCTGCAAGGTAACACATGAAAAAGGATACATGGTAGGTCAAATGTAAGGGAAGGTAGCACAATTGAACACCCTCTATGTGTGAACAAACAAAACTCTAGCTTGCACACATAAGATGAATGCGCAATCGACATCAGGGGGACACATGTAACACAATGCATGCTGACAATGGCCAAGCCAAGATTAAATACTTACCAAATCAAACAAAACACAATGCAAGGACACTCCAACTGGATTACCACCCACATATCCATCCGGTGAACATCTACCCTTGCCCTGGGTGACACCTGCACTGCCTACAAAGTCAGATCTTTCTAACCACACCAAATGGATCAGCTATCAGGGTGAAACACACACAACTGTAGGCATATACCACAAATTACTGAGGAACAACAACAAGGTAGAAAAGTATTGGCAGGACAAATGTGAACCCCAAAACAATACCTTGAGTTTATTATGAGAAAATGATGAAGATCGGGGTGGGAGAGGTATGACTGCTTGCAGGGGGAGCAGGTGTGATAGGGGAGGACTTTGGCGTGGAAGGGATGGGTTGTGATGTGGGAGAAGTGTTCTTGGTTTTGGGAAGAGGGGTGGGGGGTCATAGGAGTAAGGCCTTGGTCAAAAAGGAAACTTTATTTGGGAAAATGGGTAGGATCTGCATAAGGGGTTGGGAAGTTGAGGGAGTGAGTGTCTTGCCTGTGGGTGTTGATGCTGTTGGTGTGTCTAAGGAATGCTTGGGTTTGGGTAGGGTCTATGGTGTGTGATTGTAGGTATTTGCGTTTCTTGGGGGTCTGTGAGGTAGAGGTGCTGGGTAATGTGGGAGTGGTGCTTGTGTGTATGGGGGTTGGGTTGGTGTCTTGTGTTTGTAGATATGGTGGCTGTGTTTGTGGGTGTTGGGGTGGAGCCTGGGGGTATGGTGGATGTGATCGCTTTGTGAGTGGTTGTTGGGGTGTTGTCTGGGGGCATGGTAGATGTGGTGACTGTGTTTCTAGGTGTGCTTTGGGGTGGTTTCTTGGGGTATGGTGGATGTGGTGGCTGTGTCTGAGGGTGTTGTCGTGGTGACTGGGGGTATGGTGGATACGGTGGATGTGGTGGATATGTCAGTGGGTGTTGAGGTGGTGTCTGTGGATATGACAGTTTTGGTGTCTGGGTCGTTGGGGTGCTGTGTGTGGGAACAGTGGGTGTTGTGCTGTGTGTGTTTGACTGTTGATTGCTTGTGTGTCGGTGTGTCTTGTGCTTGTGTTCATGTGTGTATTGAGTTGGGTGTGTGCAGATGTGTCTGTGTGCTTGGGACAGGTGGGGAAATAGGGAAAATGTTTGGGGAAAAGATAGGTGGTGGGGGCGATTGTGGGGGGTAGATTGCTGCCATCAGTGAGGAGGCTATAGCCTAAAAAGATCTCTGTAGGGCAGACTTTAAACTTGAATGCCTTCCAGGTATGCAACCATCAGTTGGAGCTGGCTGCCCTGCACCAGGATGGCATTCAGAATTGTAGTCTGACCGACAGAGATACTACTCATAAGGTCAGTGGCCTCCTAGCTCAGGGCACTAGGGTAACAGGGGGAGGGGATGAGGTACCTGGGGTGAAGGAAATGCCCAACCTCTTGGGTGAGCAAGCATGGCCAACTAGGGGGGAGCAACAGGGAGGGTGGAGACAGAACTAGTGGTGGTAGACAAAGATGGAACATGAGCAGGTCCTAATGGGTCTGCCACCACTGGGGAGTGACCACTGGAAGAAGAATCTAAAGATGACGACATGGATCCTGTGACCTCCGTGGCACTCCCCTCACCCTCCAGGCCACTGGGATCCCTCCGTGTGGGTTGTCTAATGACTGGAGGTACCATGGCCAACTACTTCCCCACTTGTTTCCACCCTGTCTCCTCCACTTACCTGGGATGATGCTGAAATTGCAAAGACAAATAGGGTTACTACATGTGCCTGATCGCACTTGAAAGTGTTGCTCCAACATTTGCTACACCATATGCATGCATGCTACATGAACTGTCAACAGTTGTCCACAGGAAATTCAGAATCACAGACAGCTCCAATTGCATGGGTGAATTTGTGCAAACACAGTACCCATTGAACAAATAGGAGACCTCATCACCTTCAATGGTTTGCCTCATGTAGAATCCCTCAGTTACCTGTGGTCACAGCTCATTAGGGCAATGGCAAGTTCAATTCCACAGTCCCCATACTAGGTCATGCATACAGCTATACTTCATATACCCAATGCCACATCTTGAATAAATGATGGCCCAATAATCCAGCAATGCTGCTGAAAGTACAGTAGTCGGAAGATGAAATGGAAACACCAATGTCACACTGGAAAAAATCAACAACAATGGTCACTTCACTATATGTGCATTATTTAAATTGAGTCTTGGAGGTTGTACTAATGTTGCCCAGATATGTACAGTAGAGACAAGTGTGGCAAATGTCAGGGAGATATGTCTACAAAATCCACATCACAATGAATCAGGTAGCCCCAGGGAAATCACCTCTCTTTATTGGTACTCTGGACAATACCATACTCTGTTTGCATCAGTAGAAGCCAATAGTCCATTGAATGTTGTAGAGACCCAGTAAGTCTCAAGTACCTGTAGAAGGCCCTTAACATGTTGCTCAATGGGAAGGTATACCACTGTCTCTTTTTGTCATGCAAGCACAGATTTCCTTGGATGAATGCTTGTACACAACCACATATGATTCCCACATTACTGCAAGTCACTCCCTGATGCATGTCAGCACTTAGGTAATGAACCTTCATCATTTAGCATGTACTAAGCACGTTGCTAAATAAATCTATATCAATTGCATGGAAAAGCACATTGTGGACAAAAACGGTAGTCCTACCTGTCATATCTTTCATTGCTATTACAGTTGTACATTCCAAATTACATGGAATGATGGGTGAGGGTAAGTGTGAGTCGCCAATCAATCGTGACACACTCTTGTCTGTGGCACCACATGTACTGTAGCCCCATCACATATGTTCAATTCCAAACACATGTTGGCGTGAACACATATATCCGAGGAAATCAGACATCATCCTATGAAGACAGGTAGGCTATCCATGAAACAGTAGTGAAAACGATGTGGCAAAAGTGAAAGGTACACATGCAGACATGTAGCCACAAAGAATGATGGCAAAAGTAATGTCACCAAAATCATGTCACTAGACATCACGACTTACTACGGGAAAGTATTGATCTGAGGCTGTACCCAATGGGCAATGTATGCTCTATCACATGTATGATGGCAACCTTCTCATGACAGACAGAAGTGAGGCACCAGCACTCATCACACACTGAAGACAAGTGGCCTGTGGGGGACAAATGCCAGTAGACTAAATGAGCAGACAAATGAGTGAGTACAGTGATCTATTACTACATGTTGTTTGGGCTGACACACTGAAGGCAGTGGACTGTTGGGTACAAATGACACCCACAACAACAAACAACATGACTAGATTGATCACTGTACTCAGCCATATTGTGGCCCTGAAAAGTTAATTGGCAGTGGATTGTACATGGTTGTGTCCTATGTCACTGGGCCAACAGGCAAGGCACATGAGCATACACCGACTACCATACCTACACAAACTCATATTGTGTGTCACACATGGCCCATCTCCAATCTTCAGGAGGAGATGGCAGACTCTAACACATCAACTTGGCAATGTAACAGGCAGGAATATGCCCAGGACATGTCCCCTTGTTTCTGCTGTGCTCTCCTTAAATGCCCATCAAGCTAGGGGTAAGCCACTGCAAGAATGTGGGGCACTGAGGGGTCAGGCTCCAGGGTGCACACCCCCCCCCCCATATTGTGAGGATAGCCCCAGCTGGACCTCAGCGATCTTCCAGGCCCAGTGTCTCAGGTCCTCCCACCTCTTCTGACAGTGGGTGCTTCAATGGCTATGGACCCCCAGGGTCAGCACCTTTTGGGCGATAACTCTCCAAATCCCATTCTTCTGATCGGCGTTGACCTGTATGGATGAAAGACGCAATCCAAAAGGTTACCAATCCATATGTTTTTCTAAATGGTTGCATCACACACATTTCAGAAATACCAGTCACAAACATTTTGTAATTGTAAACACAACACAAGTGTGATGCACACATGCTGATATGTACAGGGACATGACTACACACTTTTGGATTCATCTGAGGACTAACCCTCTACCCTACTCATGGCCTACACTGACTAAGCAAGTCTACTGATATTAGTTAGCCCAGGCTTAAGAAACATGCACTTTGATGTGAGCCACAATGACATGCAGCACACCATTGTGGCCTTCTAAAGGGTAAAGTCATTGGGCTAGACTGGACAGACACATGTACACCCAGCAACATTGACTCAATGCATACAGTCTCTCTAGGCAACTACTTTAATACCAATCTCACCCTAACACTTAAGTGACAATGAAAGAGCTGTCTTGGGTGACACGGAACGTCTCTTCCCTGTGCATGTGTGGACATGTGGGCTACCCAATGTTAACTCATACCGCTTCAGTGTGGGATTGTGTGGTATGTACTTGTAGCACAGAACTTACCTTTTAACATATGTGGTAATCCTACAGAGATGCCATTCAGCATACCTAGGTCAGTTTGGTCTGATAGGTTGCATGTAGCCAAGCTAATAAGTCACATGTCATGACCTCCCCAGACTCAAATAAATATCTGCACTGTTTGTTTGGCACTTGTGCAATACATATTTACTGGACAAATATAACAAAAAGGTGACAACAGAGCTGTGGGAATAAGGCACCTGTCATAAGCCAATATCACACATTGACAATGACGCAAAATGCACATATGTACTAGGTCATGGAGTAACCTCAGTACACATCCCTAATGAAGTCAATGGACAAAGACCTTCAGGCCATGTCTTGCCACTGGACACTCATTGTGGCCACATTCAAGGATCTGCAAATCTACAGAGAGTGGGTCTGGTGTCACAGTAGCATATCTCATCACGAAAAAAGTAACGCTGTACTTACTCAGCGGTCACATAGCCACTGTTACTCGACCCCAGCCTGGCCTATGTCCTATACTGGGACATACATATGACAGGCCCTGGTCTCTGCAGGCTGAGCATACAACACCTACATTACACTCACATTTCCATCACTTCTGTGCATGACAATACATCATGTGCCTATCCCCTATGTGTGTTGTGGCTTGTGCGGCACTCTGAAGGGAACAGTGATTTTCATATGATTCTCATACAAAAGTTTGCCAAGGCCAGATGTGGGCTGAGTGCTCTGTGACACTATACACATTGCTAAAAAGATTTTCAAATAATTCAAACAGTATACATACACAGCTCATGTTGTGATGCACATATGTGTAATTTGACATTTACAACCATTATGTGCTCAGATATGTCATTGTATGGCTGTAAAGTTTCCTACTTAGATATATGAATGCAACCCAAGGAGGAGCTAGGCCCCATCACACATCATACAACACAATTTGTTATTTCTGAAGTACATAGGTACTATTCTACACTACCTGCATAATGTTCATCCCATGTATGGCACACAAAATGTAACTACAGGCACCCAAAATGTCTACCTGGCACACATAGGCACATTGTAGCGTCTGAGGAGGAGGGAAAGGTTGGTGTTGAACAGAGTCAAATTTGCCTATGAGGTTCTCACCTGCTCCTCTGGCAAGCCTTAGAGCTGACCATAGAGAGGAAGGACATCCTCAACAAGCCTCTCCAGCTACTCAGAAGATACGGTAGGGGCCCCTTCACCTGCTTGGCCCAGCAAGATTGCTCCCAGAGGTGGCACACAGCAGCTGAAGAGGTAGAAGTGTTGATGGCAGCAGTGTCAGGAGTCAAAGGAGTGAGTTTTCAAAATACGGCGTACATGTATGTCATGTACACGGTGATCATCCCTGACAGTCACAAACATTAGCTCACAACTGTCACAGGCAACAACGTGAGCCTATGGCTGGGTCCGTCATGGTTGGAACCACCCACTGCGTGGTCAACTTCCGCCAGCAGCCGTGGGTGGTTCCTAATGTCCAGTGAGTAGCCATTTGGCAGTTGGAAATACAGTATTAGGCCCATATAAATGTGTTACAACACCAATATATATATGTTGGATCATCACTAACATTCTAAAGCAGCCTTGTTGTGTAGGTTACACTACAAAATGACCAGTTTAGTGTGTAGCTGGGCATGGATGGCATATGACAGTGGTGCACTGTCCTCCACTGCTGACGATATTTTTGGCAGTCGGAAGATACTGTTAAATTTTGAGGGGCCTTTGAGGAGCAGGTAGTTGGGTGTTGCCCAAATCCATGTTGTAGACACATGTGTGGACAACCATGGGGGTCACATTTGACCCTTGTATAGTTGACTGCTTTGATGTGTACTGGGAGTCATGTATTTTAAGTTAGAAATGTTTTTTCACATGATTTTGTTGCTATAAGTCACATATGTTGGTGTGGAAACAGTGACTGATACTCCAACTCATGTACTTTCTCACACTTAGGTACCCTAGGAGAGGGAGTAGGTGACAACCTCCAGTACCGTTCATCGCCAGACCACATCATAAAACAGTAACAACTGAATAGACAAACAATTGTGGGTTTATGTAGTCAGTTGGAACTAGATCTCATGCCTGAAAATAGTAATCAACCCTGTGTACCACCCATTGTTCAACTCATGGCAGTATTGCACTTCCTTGCCACAGGATTCTTTTAATATACAGTGGCCATAACTGGTGGTATGTCCCAACCTATGTTCAGTCTTGTGTTAAGGGATGTCCTATCAGCAATGAAAAAAAATATTGACAGCTATATCAGGATCCCTGATGTGAAGATTTAACTATTGTGAAGGCTAACTTCTATAGTTTTGATTACCTCCCACAGGTGGTGGGAGCCATTGATGGCACAAATGTTGCCTTGGTGCCACCACAGGCCAGTGAACAAGTCTATCACAACAGGAAAACTTTCATTCTATCAACGTGCAAGTTGTCTGCTTGTGGCTCTCTACATCTCAAATGTCTGTGTTTGGTTCCCTGCTTCAGCTTATGATTCTTTTGTAATGCAGAAAAGCAGCATACCCCAGCTGATATGACAACTGCAACCAGAGAGGACCTGGATGGTTGATATGTCACATTCTGTCCTGATTTTGTTTGAGCAATGTTAGGTGCTACAATCATGAAGTGAGTGATTCATTGTTGCACGTATGTCTCATTCCTAAACAGAAGATTCAGCATATCCAAACCGTCCCTGGTTATTGTAGCCACCGAGGAATCCAGCTACGCCTGGGAAAGTCTACTTCAATGAGGCCCATGGCAGAACACAGCGGACAGTGGGGCAGGCTTTTGGGCTCCAGACGGCCTGATTTCGTGTCTGGACAGGACTGGTGGAGCCCTCCCCTATTCACCCGGGAAAGTGTCAGATCACTGTGGCATGCTGCATGCCCCATAACATCACCCTGAGGAGGATTATCCCTTACATCCCAGAGGATGGGGAGCCCACAGTGGCACTAGGTGAGAATCCTGAAATGCCAAATGAAGATGATAGTGGTGAAGAGGAAGGGGCTGACTTGCGACAAGATCTCATTGACAGCTTCTTCTATTGAGTATAAGTATGTCACATGATGTCATGACCGGGGCCCTCATTTTGACCCTGGCAATCTTTTGACCCTCAGGGTTAATGTTGTGGTATCACCACCAACAGGCTGGCGGTGTATACGTCACATTATGAGTGTGGGGGGGTTGGCCGCTGCCAACCCACCACATCTCCACTCATACTGCCATGGCGGTATGAACCGCCTGAGATGTTCATCTCCGACCCAGTAGTCCACACATGATTTCCGGCGGAATAATGACCCGGCCTATCGCCATGGTTTCCGTGGCAGTAGCACCACCATGAAAACCATGGCGGTAGGGCTACCAGTGACAGGGAACTCCTTCCCTGTCACCGGTAGAAGGCTTCCCTACCCCCAAGCAATCACCTAACACCCTCACCCTCTTGGCCCCAGGGGCCCATCCCCCCTAGAGTCACAGAGCCCCCCACTCCCCTAGAGTTACAGCGCCCCCACCCACCCTCCCCTCACAGCTCCTCTGCACCCCACTCCCTACCCACCTTCCCTGCATATATGCACACATACACCCACATGCACAACGCATACACCCATTCACTTAGGCTTCCATACACGCATTCACTCACACTCATTCATACATGCATTCACTCACACATACTCACACGCATTCAGGGATGCATCCACACTTACATGCTTAAACGCATACACAGTGACATGCAGACACGCACTCACTGTAACATTCATACATGCATTAAATCACATGCATACTTCCATGCATACACCACAACACACACGCACACACACATTCATACACACACGCAGACACCACACACAAACACAACATCCCCCGCCCTCCCACCCCCCTCCCCTGTTGGATGCCCAACCTATCTTGTCTGGCGAGGAGGTCGTCCGGCAGGGAACAGGAAGGGGCGCTGCTACTGCCGGCAGCACCCCACCAGCAGGACACTGCCAGGCCCTCTGTATGGTCAAAATACTGCTGGTGGCGTCCTACTGGTGGGGCAGTGCAGGTGGTAGCACCACCCAGGCGCCTCCGACCGCCAGCATGGCTGCTGCTGGGTTTCCACCCAAGTTGTGGCAGAAATCCGGTAGTGTCCATAATATGGCGGTCGGGAGACTGCCAGCACTTGCGGGCTCCTCGTGCCGGTGGTTTTGGCGGTCTTGCTTTGAGACCGCTAAAGTCATAATGAGGGCCTTTGACTGTAAAATGTACTGTAGTTGTGTTAATGTGTGTTGTAAGTTCTTGGAAATAGTTAGGGAGCTGATGCTAAGCAAAATCAGCCAAAGGGGGTTTGATGAGGTAGCTGTTGACACCTCCACATCCTGATCACATTGATTTCTTTGTGTTAGATTCGTTGTAATGTACTTTGTTCTCCAGATGCTTGCTATGTGACTTGTGTCATATGTATGGTTTCATAACTATACTCCTTGTTTTGTTCTTTTCCAGGTGCCCTCACCATGACATGTTCATGTGAGCATTTCAGAGTTGTGACATTGGTTGGTATGTGATGCTGTTTGGACATACGAAGTTGACATGGATTGTTTCAAGGAATGTAGGTCACAGACTTTGTGTGTAGAAGACCTGTGCCAAGACAGCTTGCACAGTGATAGGATGGACATTTAGAAGACTCCATTGGACTTGTTCCTTGTCATGTGGTGTCCCTGATGCTTCATGTGTGTCAACATGTGATCAGAAAATATGTAGTCATAGGTCAAAATCATGTTAGTTTTCCTTCATATTGGCTAAACACTCTTTTTGTATGAACTGTATGCATCTTTTGATGTGTTTCATCATTGTAGGCCAAACTGCCTGTGCCACATGGCATCTTACCAACAGTGAAGCCAACATAGTGGAGAGGCAGCATATGCCTTGACCATTTGGAGGCCTAGTTGAGTGAGATACAGACAAACACAGAACATTATTGTATATGTAACTGCAGACATCATGTGTGCAGTGCTGTGTCATTGTGTTTGCTCCTGCAACCAATCTGGTGATGCAGCTTGAGCCTTAGGAATACTTGGTGTACACACTTGGTAAGATGTCATTCCTGTCCTTAACAGCTTAATCTTGGGATAGTAGCTAAAAATGTAGCTAGGTAGACAAACAAGTCCCTGAGTTGAACATGATCTATATATTGCTCACTCCTATGTGAGAATACATAAATTGAGAGTTGACAAAGAGGTGGATATGGGCAAGTGACCACTGTGCTGGTGGTCGGTATTACAGGCACGGGGCTTCCTGGGAGTTGCAGTCAGTTCACTCCCTCTACTTCCCATACTTGACAAACAGTATCCTCCCAACAGAGTACTCTTCAATTGAGAGTTATCAAACAGGGGTATTTGGGCAAGTGAACAATGGGCCGGTGGTTGGTATTACCGACACAGAGCATTCTGGGAGTTGCAGTCAGGTAATTCCCTCTACTTCAAACACTTGACAAATATCAGATATTAAATATCCATAGGCAGACTGCATTGAGGTTTCAGCATACATTTACATGTTGAGACATACCATGATTCCTGGGATGATTGTTTGATATGGAAAGACTTACAGACACCATTTTGACTTATTCCATGTGTTGGGCCTTGGTAGCTGTGCTGTTAGGTCTAACAATACACATTGGCAATGTTACATCTCAGATACTCTGGGTATTATATGTTGGTGAAGTAGGTGAAGTACATAAACAACACAGTGGCAAAAGCTGAGCTGTGAACATGCATGACATTGCATTTTTGCGACAGCTTTTGTGTGGTTACTTATCAGACTCCACTCCCCCAGGTATTCCTGTCAAGCACCCAGGATGCAGTATGGCCAAGACCTTCTCCTCCCAGGGAAAGAGTCACAACCACCAGTCCTTTTGGCCTCAATCAGTTGCCTGGAGGTCAGGGAATGCACCTTGCCCCTCAGGTCATTCTACCTCATCCTGATGTCCTCCTTTGTGTGCAGGGTGGTACCTACATTATTCACTCTATGATCCTTTGCCACAGTTTAATTTTCCTTCTGGGAGGGGTATCCTGGACTTGGTCTCCAAAAATGTGTGGCTCTACTCTTATGATTTCAACCACCATGACTCTCAACTCATCTTCAGAGAAACAGGGGTTTTTGGCACATGACATGGTGGAAAAATAAAGTGGTGTCAGGGACTTACTTAACAGTGGATGTGCAATAGGGAGTAAATTGACAAAATTGTGTGCAAGGTGTTAAATGGGATGGTGAAAAAAGGGGTGCCTTATCTATCAGTATTAACAAAACAGTGGTTTATGGTGTCTTTTATGCAGGGGAGATGCAAAGGATTGTGATCTGTGAAAGGGGGTGTTTTATAGAGTGATTTGCAGGTGTGTCCCCTAGACCAAAGTGTGTCAGCTGTGTTGTTTTTTAATTCATACAAAGTGCACTTGTCTATTACTTTGCTGAATGCGTACCTCAGTGGTGAACCACCATTGGCTAACCACTGCAAGGGGACGACCACAGCGATTGTGTGTTTGTAATAGGCTTGGTGGTTGGTCGCAGTGCTGATTACGCTGGATGTCGGACCACCTAGATACAAGACGACTGCGCCTTTGGCGGTCTGCCTTTTTGCTTGGCAGGTGGCTGTTCTGTCTGTTTCCATCGTAATTCAGCATGCTAGGGACCGATGGCACAGCAGGCTTTTTATGGCCACCATTATGGCAGTCTGGGGTTCTGACCACCAAACTCGTAATTGGTTCTTAAATCCTTGATCTTAAGTCCTATTCACAATTTTTCTCTATGTCCAGCAAGTCTTTCAATACTAAAAGCATATCATTCTGAATTTTCAACTTTAGATACAAGGGTGTATCTAAAGCAACCAAGTATTTTGATTGCCCAGAAAAGCGCAATCTTAAATATGGGGAACGTATACTCATCAATCTAAGATGCCAAACCACCATTGTAAGTCTTTTTTAGAGTTTTGTGGCTCTCTAGGACTTGTGGTCTGTCCTGAGTTCATCTGTGTGTTTCATGTAATACACATATCATAGATGTGAAGCCTCACACCATGTGGCGACCACACTCTGCACATATTGCCGACCTCTTGCGCTTAGAAAGAATCATGCAACTGGGAACTTCATGGGAGTGTGTTTGCTCACCTGCCCAATATACATGGGTGGGTGTGGTCCCTGGATCATGACAGTGCCCCCCAGTGGCTGACCTCATACTCCAAGCCTATACTGATCTGTCCTGACAAACTCTCTAGGTGACTGTGGAGAGTTACAATTAGACACAAAGTTGGTTACTGTTAGAAATGGGGTTTCTGGTTGGCTTGGGTATGCACCTCAGCCAGGCAGAACTTACCCACTCTAGTCAGGGCAAGGGGGTTACATGTCCAAGATAACCCCAGGTCACCCCCTTGGTAGCTTGGCACGAGCAGTCAGGCTTAACCCGGAGGCAATGTGTAAAGCGTTTGAACAACACACACAACACATGTGACGCAATATCCCCACCACAAAGGAAAAACAACACCAGATTATATGAAAATATACTATATTGTACACAAGGCAATTATCAGACCAAACATCACATATCAGTACTATCCTGCTACCTTAGCAGTTGTCAGAACGTTACACATTAGTTACTCTGCAACCTAGCAGTAGTCACACATTACACACAGGTTACTCAGTATTCTGCAACATAAGCAGTAGTCAGGAAAACACGTTATTACATCACAGCACTTGTCATAAGAATATCATAAAATGCCCATAGTAGGAACATTAGAAAACATATGGCAAGTTAGAAAAACATATTAGCCAGAATGTCCATAAAAGGAACATTTGCATACACATATGTAAAAACATCAAACGCAGGTAGGTAATATATGAATCAAACAAAAGTCTGTAGAAATAACTTTGAATTGCAACTATATTGGTCCTTTAAACAGTACCTGGTTGGATGAAGGCACCTCCAGTGCCTTGAAGGCGAACAATGGGGCCCCCGGCGCTCCTATGTGCAAAACGGGGGCCTCCCTTATACTCTGGGGTCAGAGGAGGGCGACATGCACCTCCTCTCTTTCCGCAATAGTACTTTATTTCGGCTAAAAAGCCATAAAAGTGAACAATTTGACACCATATCATAGTTCGACAACATATCAGTTTGTAGAAAGGAAGAATAAAAGAAATACCACATTATACATTTAAAAACCCTAAATGAATTTTAAAATCAAATAATTTTAAGAAAATACAATACAAACATTATTATTATTTTAAAATCTTAAAATCCTGTCATATTGAATATAAAAGGTTAATGGCTCAATGTCTTATTCCAGTCAGATCAAAAAGCAAGTTATTATAATAAATAACTATGACCAATATGTTAAAACCATACAATTATAACAATTCTCTAGTTCTTATGGCCCATGAACTTTGCAAATATCTTGCAACTGAAAAAACTATTTTATCATTTGTATCAGTTATCATTAGGCGCAATGCTATATTCCATTCCCTTATCCCCAATAATCTGCATAATGGGGAAATCCACTTCCCTTCCTCGGGGCCACATATCTAGGGAAAAAGAACATAAAATGCGCGAGTGACTCTGTGTTTTTTTTACAAAAATGGCAACATATTGAATTCCTCTCTTTTATAGACAGGCCCCTCTGGGGACCGTGATTACTGGGGGCCCCCCCAGGGCCTCAACCGGCCCTCACGAGGGGGCCAAAGCCAGCAAAAACAACTTAGGGCAGGAGGGGGGGCACCACGCACCCCCTCTGGTTTAATGACAGGCCTCTGTCGGGACCCGTGATCTTTGGGGGCCCCCCTCAGGCCTCCACTGGCCCTTCCACCAAGCTGGGGCCCGAGCAGACACTCGCCTGCACCCGATGCGGTGCGTGAGTGTTCTTCCAGCTTCCCGGGCTGCTGCGGTGATCTTATTTAAAGGGGCACAATGCAGCAAGGAGCCTACGAGCTCCCAAGGCTCCATAAGCGCGCTGCAATCAGCGCTATGGCAGCCGCAACCACGGAGAAGCACCCCTCGTGAAGAAATGGATGCAGGGGTCAGGGGCCAGAGCACCCTGCCCCTGGGGAGCAGAATCTTAAGACAAGGTCCTCAGGTGGAGGGCCCAGCTCCAGGCCAGCACAAGGGAAAGGCAGCAAGTGGAAAGTCCTTCACAGTGACCAGGCAGGTCACTCGTCAGCACAGCAGCAGCAGTCCCTGGCGGTTCCTGGTGAGTCCTTTCAGCGTTTGGTGTCCAGTTCCAAGATGATTCCAAGAGTCTCCCAATTGTGGGGAAAATTCCCCTCTATTTATAGTCAGTTCTCACAGTGTTTTACAATGGTAGGGAGAGGAGGTTCCAGCCAGTTACAACTGGTTCTGGGAGTGCCCCTTCTCTCCTTTCAGCACAGGCTCCAAACATCAGTGGGGGGGTAACAACCCTATTGTGTGAGGCCAGGGCACAGTCTTTACAAATGCAAGTGTGCCCTGCCTCTCCCTTCTCTCAGCCCAGGAAGACTATTCAGTATGCAGATGCACCTCTGTGACACCTCCACCCTCCCTGTGTACAGGCTGTCTGAAAAGTATGCACAAAGCCCCAACTGTCACTCTGCCCAGACGTGGATTGGAGTCAAGCTGCAAAACACCAGAGTCATATGCACAGATAAATGCGCACTTTCTAGAAGTGGCCTTTCTGTGATAGTAATAAAAAATACACCCACACCAGTAAGCAGTATTTATTATCACCATCACAACCATACCAAACACGCCTACGCTACCCCTCATAAATCAGACAATACCCTTTACACATAAGGCAGGGCATTTCTAATGCAATCCTATGACAAGGCAGCACTCACAGCAGTGAGACACCAAGTTAGGCTGTTTGTCACTACCAGGACAGGCCATGCAATATGGCACATGTCCTGCCTTTCTACATACATGGCACCCTGCCCATGGGGCTAGCTAGGGCGTACCTTAGGGGAGACTTACATGTAGTAAAAGGGGAGTTCTGGGCCTGGCAAGTAAGTTTAGATGCCAGGTCCCTGTGGCAGAAAACTGCGCACACAGGCCCTGCGCTAGCAGGCCTGAGACAGGTTTAAAAGTCTACTTCAGTGGTTGGCGCAAGCAGCGCTGCAGGCCCACTAGTAGTATTTAATTTACAGGCCCTGGGTATAGAGATACCACTGTACAAGGGACTTATAGGTAAATTAAATATGCCAATTAGGTATAAGCCAATCATACCAACTTTAGATGGGAGAGCACCTGCACTTTAGCACTGGTCAGAGGATGAAGTGCTCAGAGTCCTAGAGCCAACAGCGAGAGATCAGAAAAACCAGGAGGAAGGAGGCAAAAAGACTGGGGATGACCCTGCGTAAGGCAAAAAGTCCAACAGTTACCATGATCAGTCCTAAAAGCTATAAGCCTTCCATTACACTAAATAATACAATCATTTCCTAACAACATGTGTACCTAAATTCTTGTATATTTCATTCTAATTTTTAGCATTCTCCTGAACAGACACAGGACTTCCAGCAAGGTGTGCCTTTGCAGAACAGAGGCTACTAACAATAATTGAAACACAGAGTGAAATCTTATAGACTTTGGTAATTTTAAACACACACTTACAGAATTTAAATTTAGTCCATGGTAAATGGAAGAACAAGCTTGGGTTTCAATTTGAAAGACTTTAAAGTCTAGAACCTTTGCAAATATCCAGACATTTTCACCTACAGTACGTTTAGGTGTTGCAATTATATTTTCTGTCACACACAACTTATAGCTATCCTTGACTTTTCCTAAAACCTCTTGTACAGCCTTTTGAATTCTCTGACGTTTGGTTCTATATTCATAAACTGAAGCACCTCATGTAGATGAATATAAATTTAGTGCAATATTTTAGACTGATGCCTATAAATATAGAAGTGACAACAAACATCAGAATGCTCAACATCTTATAGGTTAATTCTGCTAACTACATGTTACTCCAATCCTATTGTTGCAATAACGTCTGCTATTACAGATACTGTCCAGAACCTTGATTCAATTGTTATGCCTGCCAATCTGTCTGAGGATGATAGCTAGCAGGCAGGAACACTCTTATGACCAACTCCTTACGTAATGCGGACCAGAATTTGGAGCAGAACTGAGATCTGTTTGTTATCAAATTCTGATGTACACTATGTAAGAACACAATATTATGGACAAAGATTTGGGCTAATGCTTTCAAAGAGGGCAAACTAGACAATGCAATTAAATGTCCCATTTTGGTCAAGTTATCAACAGATACAATAATTACGGTACAATTTTGAATCTTACGTACAATTTTGAATCTTAGGTTTTCCTGCAAGAAAGTCTATGAGTCCAAATTGTGTTTGAGCTCCTAACCTCTTAAGTGCTGCATTCAGGAATAGTGGTTATTTATATGACTGAATTTTGAAATAAAAAATAGATTGAAAATCTAAAGACATTAACACATGTTCTCCAATTCTGTTCCCAAATTTCTTCAGATTAAATATGTACCCTATTTGTGGGGGTGAGCTACTAATCCACCTACATTCAACAGAAAGCATCAAGAACTTTCCGTAAGATTACCTGCAGTACTTGGGTCTGGGGTGGGGCAGTACCCAGGGAAACCTACAAAACACAGAAATTTCTGAAAGCTAGCCTGCCAGGGGAATGCAGGCTAGTGGGGCTTAAGTGGATCCCACCATGTTTTCATACCCAGAATGGCCAGCAAAGATCAAACATTTGCTAAAAATATAGATTTTTCTCACATTTATGAGAAAGTTCCAGAATCCGTGAGGATCCACAACTGTCCTATGCCCCAGCATTCCCACACATGTGTAGCAAAGTAATTTTTCTGGACAGCAATGGATGAAAACTGTGACGACATGAAGACAATGTACTATCAATGTGGTATTTGCATGATCACTAGTTTGGTCTGTTCTTATCTCAGGCAACAGGCCAATTGACACACGTGGGGCACCTTGCTCATCAAGAGAAGTATGGAAATATAGGTTGGTAAATCTTTTGCCATTTAACATTATGGCCCTCATTACAACATTGGCGGTAAAAGCCGCTTACTGCTGTGCAGAAGACCACCAACACACCGCCGGGGCTGCGGAATTCCGCCACAGCTATTACGACCCACAGCTCGGAATCCGTCAATATTCATACACCCACACAAGTCCGCTACACCAAAGGTCAGTGATAAACTGGCGAAAACAGAACCTCCACCATCACGCCAACAGATATACGCCCACACTATCACGACCCACGAATCAACGCAGCGGTCTTTCAACTGCAGTATTCCATTGGCGGTACACACCGCTGCGCAAAAAATACACACACATTGACAAAACACTGCCACATTGGACAATTTGAAATACGCACACCTGATACACATACACACACCACTCCCACACACCCAATACAATATAACAATCACACCCACATCACCCACAAACCCCTACAACCAAAATACCGAAAGAAGGCCAGAGAGAGGCACTACTAACTACTACCAAGCATCCACAGGCACACAATACCATCAGCCACATCACTTCCACGCACCTCACACAACACACCACTAAATATCACCCCACTTATCACTACACACGCCACCCCACACATCACCCACACCACCCTATGGCACGGCAAAGACACCCCAGGTTCTCTGAGGAGGAGCTCAGGGTCATGGTGGAGGAAATCGTCCGGCTAGAGCCACAGCTATTCGGATCACAGGTGCAGCACACCTCCATAGCTAGGAAGATGGAGCTATGGCGAAGAATAGTGGACAGGGTTAACGCAGTGGAACAGCACCCAAGAAATAGCGATGACATCAGGAAGAGGTGGAACGACCTACGGGGGAAGGTGCATTCCGTGGTCTCAAGACACCACCTTGCGGTTCAGCGGACTGGCGCGGACCCCCACTTCCTCCCCCACAACTAACAACATGGGAGTAGCAAGTCTTGGCGATTCTGCATCCTGAGGATTTCGCAGGAGTAGATGGAGGAATGGACTCTGTTAAGTCAAATCTTAACTATTGCATCCCCCACCCTACCTGCATGCCAATACATACCCCCACCCTCGCCCTCACTCCCATCACTCTAACTCCTCACAAATGTCCCAATATCACAAACCACACATCCCAACACCAAGCCTGCATGCAACAACAAAGCATGGACACCCATCACCAAAGCATGGCAACTGCACATACCCATACACCCCCCGAAAACACCATCACACAAGGTCCCACACAGGAATGCTAGCACTGGGGTACACGGTCATCCACCCATTGAACACCATGGCACTCACAGATGCAATAAACGTCCTTTTATACCCCTGCAGGACCCCTACCCAATGTCACCGGACAGGAGGGTCCACAGATGTCCACACCACCCACAGAAGAGGCCCACAGTGATGACAGCAGCTCTGTCCAACTGGATCTAGATGACCAGCCCGGCCCATCTGGGACCTCGGGACAGTCGGTTCCCCTCACACTGGCACAGGCCACCACAGAGCTTCCCCCCTCTGGAAACACCAGCACAGCACCCACCCAGTGGGCCCATACCTCTGTCCCCAGGACAAGTCAATCAGCAGTGTGTCCACCACTACAGGGAACCCAGGCTAACCCACCACCCCAACAACAACAGGGACCTGGGGGCAGTGGCAGTGGGCACACAGGCCAGGGCACAGAGGCCCAGGAACACAAGGGAACTGGGAGGGCTGCTGTGCGACAGGGGAAGGACAGGCCCAGGGAACCCACTCTCCGCAAGACCCTCTCCAACATCATGGGAGCCTACCACCATTCCCAGGAGACGATGACAACGGTACTGGCCAAGTTTCAGGAGACCCTGCAGGAGGAACAGTATTTGGGCTTCAGGGAGGAACTCAGATCCATCAATTCCACCCTGGGCACCATCGTAGGGTTGCTGAAGGAAGTCCTCAATACCAGGAGGGACACTGTGGCACAACAAGGGGCCCCTGACACTAGCCTGGACAATGAACTGCCCACCGGCGCTAGTGGACAGGAGGGACCACCACAGGACCACCACACCAGCACCCCACACCCTGCAGAGGGAGAACCACCCCCCAAACGGTCCCTGAGATCCAGGACAAAGACAGATAACGATGCCAACACCCCCGCCTAGAAATGAGACCACCCTGATTGTCATCCTTCTGTCCCACTTTGTCACCCTGTCCATCCTTAAACTGCCCTAGCTCCACTTCCTATGCCCCTTTAGACAATGCACCTGTGAGACTAATAGACTGGACTCTGCCATGGATATTCCTCCAGCATCACCCCTCACCCCTCACCATTTTACAGCACCCTCCAATATTGAGCACTTAAATAAACACCCTTAAAGCACAAAACAATCTGGAGTCTGTCTGTGATTTCGAAATAGTGTATTAGCAATTACAGTGACAAAATGCTTTTCAATTGTAATGTCAACATACCTATGTCACACAGCTCTAGTCCATGAGGAAACAAAGCAGATGTCACACAGTGGGACCCACATCTGTGAAATCGTAAGGGAAAGTGACAACTCAGTGACCATACATTGGGTGAAAACGACAGACAGTAGAGAAGTAGTAGTGTTAAAGTACATGTAGTAGGCAGGTTTGTATTCTTACCTGTGTCTCACTGGAAGTATTGCAGGATCACAGAGTTCCTGTTGTCGATATTCTATTCTTCTGCTTCCTCATCTTCACTGTCCAAAGGCTCCACAGCTGCCACAACACCTCCATCTGGACCATCCTCCTGCAGAAAAGGCACCTGTCGTTGCAAAGCTAAGCTGTGAAGCATACAGCAGGCCACGATGATCTGGCACACCTTCTTTGGTGAGTAGTATAGGGATCCACCTGTCATATGGAGGCACCTGAACCTGGCCTTCAGGAGGCTGAAGGTCCGCTCTATAATCCTCCGAGTTCGCCCATGGGCCTCATTGTAGCGTTCCTCTGCCCTTGTCCTGGGATTCCTCACTGGGGTCAGTAGCCATGAAAGTTTGGGATAACCAGAGTCACCTGCAAATGGCGAGGGACAACTGTTAGACACACACTAACCTGTAGGGATATCCCCAGACCCAGAAACCTATTCCCACTGACTTGCTTCCAGGTGCTCACCTAATAGCCACACACAGTGCCTCTGGAGTTGCCCCATCACAGAGTGGATGCTGCTATTCCTCAAAATGTAAGCATCATGCACTGAGCCAGGGAATTTGGGACATGGGAGATGTACTGGTCGGCCAAACACACCATCTGCACATTCATGGAATTATAACTCTTCCGGTTTCTGCACACCTGTTCACTCCTGCGGGGGGTACCAAAGCCACATGTGTCCCATCAATGGCACCTATGATGTTGGGGATATGTCCCAGGGCATAGAAATCATCTTTCACTGTAGGCAAATCCTCCACCTGAGGAAAAACGATGTAACTCAGCATGTGTTTCAGCAGGACAGATAATACTCTGGACAACACGTTGGAAAACATAAGCTGAGACATCCCTGATGCTATGGCCACTGTTGTTTGAAATGACCCACTTGCAAGGAAATGGAATACTGACAGCACCTGCACTAGAGGGGGGATTCCTGTGGGATGGCGGATAGCTGACATCAGATCTGGCTCCAACTGGGCACACAGTTCCAGGATTGTGGCACGATCACATGTCTTTCCTCAATTGTCGACAGGTCCACCAGCGGTCTGTACACCGGAGGATGCCGCCATCTCCTCACATGTCCCAGCGGACGGTGCCTATGAAGGACAATAGCGAGCACAGAGTCAACCAACTCAGAGGTACGTACCCACAGCTTACACAGTACACGATTCAGAATCCGAAATAAGCATGTATGAGTGTTGAGGCAAGACCTAGGTATTTGTGATGCAGTTAAAAATTAAGCCATGTGGGCCCCTGAAATGGCGGCTGCCTGACCTGTAAAGTGGGACAATGGGATGTGAGGTAACTGCGCTGGCGTTGTACACCGTCGCGGTAGTCGGTCGAAGACCGGGCGCAATTCTGCATTGGTTAACATTGGACCATATGGGTTCCAGGAGCCAATGACGATGTACACCGGCGGTGACGGTACGCACTGCCGTGGACGTGACCGCCATTTTCTATCTGTTCAATCACTCAATACCTGATCTTTGACAGGAGAGGACCTACACTGCAAGTGCTGCTGTGACCGCAGTCTGGAAGAGACAATGGCTCGTGCGTCTGGGGAAAGGGCCCCTGCCTTCACATTGGAGGAGTTGGAGAAACTCGTGGATGGGGTCCTCCCCCAGTACACGCTATTCTACGGTCCTCCAGACAAATAGGTAAGTACACTGGGAGCATGCTGTATGGGCTATGCCTGTGTGGAGTGGGGTGGATGAAAGATTGGGGGGGGATTGAGGCGTGCATGTAACGACGGTGAGTGCATGTGCCACATGGCAAGGGTAGGGATGGAGGCCAATGACTGTGACGGTGCAGTTGGTAATAACATTTCTGTTTCCCCTGTACAATTTCTGTAGGTCAGCGCCCACCAGAAGAAGGATGTTTGACGTCCGGACCCTGGGGGTCTATCACAGACAGAGCACCCACTGCCGTAAGAGATAGGAGGACATTCGCCGCTGGAGCAAGAAGACGGCGGAGGCCCAGCTGGGGATTGCCTCCCAACGTGGGAGGGGTGCCCGTCGCACCATGACCCCTCTGATGTTCAGGATCCTGGCGGTGGCGTACCCGGAGTTGGATGAGCGCTTGAGGGCATCACAGCAGCCCCAAGGGGGTGAGTACACTCTCATTCAGCTGATTCAGTGCGCAGTGGAGGTGTCTGTGTGGGGGAGGTGGGCTGTGGGTTTTTCCTAGGCCAGGGCGAGTGTGCTAGTTAGGTCCCCTTCTTCTGGCAGACCCTGTGGCACCCCACCTGTGTACAGTGCCAACTACACCTAGTCTGGCTCATGTGACATCCATGTGTGCAGATGTCGGCCATAGCCTTGTAGGCTATGTCCCAGGGATTGAACAGTGGACCCCAAGTGCGCGGCGTAGTGCAGGGGGCTTCTGTGTCTGTCGTGTCCGCCAATGGTAGCGGTAATGCATGCACTCAACGTGTCTTTCTTCTGTCGTCCCCCCCCTTTTTGTGGTCTCCCTGTTCTTGTGTGCATTAGCATCATCAGGCGGAGGAGCAGTGGCACCGGAGCAGGAGGGAGCTGCATCCCACATGGCCCAGGAGGGCGAGACAACAGACTCGGAATTCACCAGTGGGACGGAGGGCGACGAGAGCTCCACGGCGTTGACAGGAGCTGAAACCAGTGATACGGACTCGTCCTCTGATGGGAGCTCCCTTGTGGTGGCGGCCACATCTGTGCCTCCCGCATCTACAGGTACAGCCACCACCCCCCCTACCAGCACCGCCCTCCCAGCAGCCCCTCAGCCTTTGCCCCGTGCCTGCTCACCCAGGAGGGTGGGCATCACCTTCGCCCCAGGCACCTCAGGCCCTGGCCCAGTCACCCCTGCTGCCCTCAGTGAGGAGGCCATGGAACTCCTCAGATCCCTCACTGTTGGGCTGTCTACCATTTTGAATGCCATCCAGGGTGTAGAGAGGCAGTTGCTACAAACAAATGCATTCCTGGAGGGCATTCATTCTGGTCAGGCAGCCCTTCAGCGAGCTTTTCAGACTCTGGCCTCAGCATTGATGGCAGCTATTATCCCTGTCTCTAGCCTCCCCTCCAACTACCTCCATCCAGACCCACACCCCTGTACCTCAGCCTACCCCAAGCACACCATCAGACCAGCATGCACACACGTCAACACACAGGGGAAGATCTGGCAAACATAAGCACCACACATCCCACAGGCACTCACGCAAGCATCACACACATGCAAACACATCCACATCCACTGGCTCCACTGTGTCCCCCTCCTCCTCGTCTCCCTCCTCCCTCCCAGTCTTGTCTCCACTCACACCTGCATGCACTACATCTACAGTCACTACTTCCATCACCAACACACCCACCACCACACCCCGCTCACGTACAGTCACCACCCCCACTACCATTCACACGTCCCCTGTGTCCTCTCCCAGTGTGTCTGTGACGCCACCTCCCAAGATACACAAACGCAGGCACACACCCACCCAACAGCCATCCACCTTACGACAGCCTCCAGCACATGCACCTTCACCCAAATTCAACAAACGAACACCTCCTACAACCACAACCTCTTCCTCCACTCCTAAACCCCCTCCAGCTACCCGTCCCAGTGTTCCCAAGAAACGTTTCCTGTCCACCCTTGACCTCTTTCCCTCACCTCCCCCACCCCGTCAGTCTCCTAGGGCCCGACTCTCCAGGTCCCAACCTAGCACCTCAGCCACAACATCTCTGGGACCAGTGGTGCCAGTAGTCACCGGATTCTGGAGTGCACCAGGCAGCAGGGCAGCCAGTGTGGCAAGGAGCCACAGCACGGGCAGTTCCCCACCTGTCAAGCATCAAAAGTTGGCCACTGCCCGGCGGGAGGGGGGGGAAGACTCCAGCCACCAAAGCTGCTCCCAGGGTTACAGGTGGGAGTGTGGAGTCAGCTGCGACACCTTCCAAGGTGGGGAAGGGGCACAAGAAACTAAGCAAGTCTGGAAAGAGCAGCACGGCGGAGAAGAACGCCATCAGCCCCGCTGCCCAGGAGGCACCCGCCATCATCCCCACTACCCAGGAGGTCACCGCCATCATCCCCGCTGCCCAGGAGGCCACCACCATCATCCCCGCTGCCCAGGAGGCCGCCGCCATCATCCCCGCTGCCCAGGAGGCCACCGCCATCAGCCCCGCTGACCAGGAGGCCATCAGCCCCGCTGGGCCAGACAGGACCGCCAGCACCAGCCCCGCTGGGCCAGAAAGGACCGCCACCACCAGCCCCGCTGGGCCAGAAAGGTCCGCCAGCACCAGCCCCGCTGGGCAAGAAAGGACCGCCACCACCAGCCCCACTGGGCCAGACAGGACCGCCAGCAGCTGAGTCACTGCCAAGGACCCCGCCGCAACAAGCACCGCTGAACAGGACACCGCCGCCACAAGCACTGCTGGCCCATGAGCGCCAAGGGCACTGACACTACTGTGTCCGCCACGAGCAGGATGAAGCACTCTGGGCACAAAGCCCCCTCCAGAACCAGTGGAGATTTACATCCACTACCTCAGTCCTTGGCAGGATGAAGCACTCTGGGCACAAAGCCCCCTCCAGAACCAGTGGAGAAAGGCATCCACTACCTCTGTCCTTGACAGGAAGAAGCACTCTGGGCACAAATCCCCCTCCAGAACCAGTGGAGACTGTTATCCACTTGAGAGACTGTGGCTTTACACTCCCCAGGATTGAACAGTGGGCAACCCACCCACTGTAGAGGCTTGAGAGACTGTGGCTTTGCACTCCCCAGGATTGTACAGTGGGCAACCCACCCACTGTAGAGACATGAGAGACTGTGGTTTTGCACTCCCCAGGATTGTACAGTGGGCAACCCACCCACTGTAGAGACTTGAGAGACTGTGGCTTTGCACTCCCCCGGATTGAACAGTGGGCATGGGCCCCCTCGTGGATTTGGCGTTGTGCACTCAACCGGCTGAGGTGCCCCCCCTTTCTCTTCCCCCTGAGGTGCCTGTTTTATTGCTATCTGATGCCCCTGAAGTGTTCTCTCCGTCATGTTCGGGTACTGAGTGTGGGCCTCGCCCATGCCGTGTGGGCCCAGTGTTCCACGGACTTCAATGGAGCTATACCTGGACTACTATTCTTGGTGTATATATTTGTTAATAGTGAATATATATTTTTGCTTGCCGGGTTTTAATATATTACAATGGTTACACTCATTTCCTTTTGTCTTTGCATTCTTCTGGGGGGTTTGGGGGGTGGGTGTAACTGTAATGTATCATGCTGTATTAGTGTGAGTGGGGGTGAGGGTGGGGGTGCTGCGTGTTGCGTGTGTGTGTCCCTGTTTTTTCCCTCCCCTGTGTCGTAGGTGCAGTACTCACCGTGGTCTTCGCCGCCAGCGTTCGTGCTCCTGGTAGGGGAGCAAAAAGATAAGGGCAGGGAGAATGTGCAGCTCTGGTTCCATGGCGTCCTGGTTCCTCGTGGGGTGTGTAGAGGTGAGAGTTTTCCCTTTGAAGTCCAGTTTCTGCCGTGTTTTTCTTCGCGGTGAATCCTCCCCGGAAAAGGTGGTGGATTGGTAGGTTGTGATACTGTGGGCGGTACATTGTCCTCCGCCTGTCTGTTAGCGGTGACTGCCATGCTGTTTGTTTGTACCGCCGCGGCGGTCGGAGTGTTAAAGTGGCTGTCTTTGTTGGCGGTTTCCGCCACGGTCGTAATTCAAATTGTTTTTCCGCCGGCCTGTTGGCGGTCTTACCGCCACTTTAACACCGTCCGCCAGGGTTGTAATGACCACCTGTGTCACTTTGTTTTTATGCCACATAAATGAGAGAATTTTTACCACTGTGATGACATTTGCAGTGTATTATTTGCATGAACATGTCCATGGATTAACACACTGCTTTGGATGCCCCAAATAATTTCATTTTAGAAATGTTGGGGTTGGCAGGTTTCCCTGGATGCTAGCTGATCTGGGACCAAATAATTGGCAACACATTATGTGAAGTCCCTACTCACTGCATATGGTGCAGCAACAGACCTTTTCTCTCTAATAAAGAAAGCACATAGATACATGGCAGATAAAAATTTTGTTGGGAGGAGTGTGACAAGCATGAATGGTGTAGCATTCCTCATTGACAGGCAACATGACACAACACAGATACAAACATACCATTATAGGTGTACTCTGACGTTTGCTCATGTCACAGTTGTGTTTTGTTTTATTCTCTTGATTATGTGACAGAAGTTGTAGAGGAAGGAAGATCCACCCAGCTATACCTGTGTAACTTTTATTATTTTTGCTGTCTGACATTTGTATAACGCACAACTGCAATGAGTGTGTTTATAGGCGGACTTTGTTAGAGAGATATGTGTTTGTAGTGTAAACGTTTTGAGTAGGTGTGCATGTAGTGATCTGTGTGTCAGTAACACCTTGACCATCTGTTTTCTATCTAAACTAGATCCCTATGAAAACCAATCCAGGCTAAGACTATTTTGTCATGTCTCTGACTCGCTCTTAGTCTGACTCTCCAAGTGAAGTGTCAATCCACAGGTGGGCCCTATAATGAGGCACTGGTGTTCCTCCATGCTCACTCAAAATGTATTCAGTAAATTTGCTTACTGCACCATTTTCTCAAGGGTCTTAAAAATCTGGAAATAAAAAATGTGCAAAATATTTTCAGTAGTGCCTTTATATTCAACATCACCAGTGAAAGGAGGAATTATTTGTGAGTGCTCTTGCTGTGCTCTGTGCTGTTTACTCATCTGCACAGGTGGCACTTTTGAAGGGGCGTCATGACTGCCTCGGTGTGCTGCATGGTTATGTTCTTAAGAATCACTAGACAAGGAATCTGATTGAATTTCACCCACTGAAAAATCCACTATCCTCTTTCCTAGGTGCAGTTTCACTACCAGAACCAGCCTCTGGGCTCTCCTTCATAGTTTTATTTAAGCCATTGGTAGCCACCATCAAACAAAAGCCCATGTCTGTTTCAGAAAATATTTTTCCTCAAATACTGTGTGCTAGGTAGAATGCAGTGGTACTTGCAGAAATATTTATGCACTGAAAATGCTGATAAGTGTGTGTGAGTTGAGTATAAGAGTATTAGGGGTAGAAACGTACTGCAATCAGTCAATGAATTTAACTTGTAAACTAAACCACTGCAGCTCTACTGGCATTGCAGGCTGGGAAAAAGATCATACTAGGTAAGAAAAATAATACTTCAGCTTACACCAATTAGACCAATTGAAATACAAAAACACATTAAAGAAGCCACAAAAAATGTACAGATGATTATTGTGTTCGGACAGCAAAAAGTGAATAGGCAAAACCTGCTCGAACTGTCAAAATAAAATTACAATTCATGTGTAAAATTCACCTGACAGAAGATTTGGTGCATACTTTACATTCACTCAGGATGCAGCATGTGGTTCCCAGTACAAAGAAGTAAAATACAAAATGGCAGCTGTCATTTATCCATTTCCTTGACTGGTTATAGGGCTACTGAGGGATGAGGGACTGTTTAAAACTTAATTGCCCATTTGAGGAGGTTGGCCCATATGCCAGGAACTAGATGCTCAAAAAATCCCTTATGGCCTACTGGAGGATTCATACTCATACTCAGGGATCAAGGGCCATCTATGTTACTGAGATAGAATCCTTTCTATAGAGGTGCCAGGCACAAAAACTTATAAGCAGAATGCCCATTGTCAATATCTGTTCCCTAAGGGGTTGATCAGGAAGGGGTGAGGTCTGATCTGCTGCCCAAGGAAGAGAAAATGGTTTCGTCTAGTTTGCCTCCTGTGAGGGTCTGCCCTTATGTTCAGGGGGAGGGAATCCCCATCAAAAAACATCCTTGGTGGTGTAGGGAAAGGCTGCTGCTCGGGGATCATGTCCTAGGCATGATACCCAGGCAGGAGTGCTTCAGGGAGATTCATCATTTGAATAGGGATACTCTCCTTTTTCAACATTGCCTCTCATGTGCAAAGAGGTGTCCAGGAGGGGAAAAATGTACTCCCTGGTGTGGACTGCAACATTCACCAGTGTACAGCGACAGAAGCAATGATGACATCAGATGACATCAGAGCTCCCTGACATCTTATGTCCTGTGTGAGAGGGGCCACTAACATATTTGTAACTACTGCTATTGTTTTAAATATTCAAGGATAGCTAGTGGTCTTAGAATCATCACACCAAATCATAGTCTGGTTCTTAATTTACCACAAGTTAAACACAAAACTGTCCCTCCACACAACAATCTGTCTTTCTGACTTCTACCAATCTTATTTCTAAGCCATGATTTTCTATCCATAAGCTATAAATCTGTGCATACTTCAATTAGAAAGACTTTACAATTGAATAAAGCTATGGAATGGTTATTGTGGGTTTCAATTAGCAAAATAAATGGTATATTTATTTCCTAGTTGATTTTCTCTAGATAAAGTGTCTGCCATAGAACTGCAGAGACCAGGTGTATCATTAATACATATTCTTTATGTAGCTTCTTCCTCAGAAACAAAATAGGGAAGAAGGAGTTGAGGACAACTCCACCATGGCCAGTCCCAAGCTGGGTTGGCATAGGCTGTCATTTTCAAAATTGCTGTGTGGCTGAACTTTGTAGCATGTGTTCGGTAAGACATCGCCCCATCGCCTCGTTGTTGCTGTTGGCGAATGGAGTGCTGCAACAGTCCTACCGGGGATATCATGTTTTCTTTGCATTTATACAGCGCTTACTACCCCTGACAAGGCATTGAAGCGATTTACTGGGCAATATGCTGCTCCAGAACCCAAGGCTGCTCCGGAATCGATTGCCAAGCAGGGGGTCCACGCAGTGGAGATTAGCATTTGCAGCAGCATGGAGGAAGTGACGCAAGACGCAGAGGACGCAGTGGACACATGGACGTCGGATATTTGGATCTCAGGGGCCCGGGCTGAGTCGTTGAGTTGCTGCTGCTGGATTATCAGATCACCGGCTGCAGGAGACAAGGAGAGCATCAGAGCGGAGCCGGGGCAGTGTGCGGCGCGAAAGCACGAGGATGTGTGGGTCAACGGAGCATGAGTGGAGACAGAGGAAGGGTCGGAAAGGAGCACAAAATCCTCCCCCCGCCCGCTGCTGCTGCTCGTTGGCCCCGTTGGCTCGTTGGCCCCCGTGTTGATCCTTGTCATCCATACACTGCTGTTTGTGCCGCTGTGACACTCATGCCCCCAGATGACCCCTAACCACAGCACTGGCCAGCCTCTCTGCTGCGCAACTCCACATGGCAAGGAGCGTGGCAAGGAGCTGGTGGTAAAGTGAGCGTATCAGAGCACTGTGGGCAGCCCTGCCTCTCCAGCACTCAGAAAAGGAGAGAGCAGCAGAGAGGCCAAAAGAGCCACAGAGAACCAAATGGGGGGGTCGGGGAGAAGCTAAAGGACCAGAGGAACAAGAGGCCTCCTACCACCCCACATGCTCTACATGAATGAACCCTAGAAAATAGAACGGGGGTAAGGTGGAGCGACAGCCAAGTGAGAAGCAAAGCAAGCAAGTCAGCCACCTTAGGAGTTACACCATAAGGACTGTGAGGACTGTGATAAAGGCCCAAACTAATAGCAATGGCATAGATGACAAATTGAATAATGAGTGCTCTAGCTACATTAAGCATACATTGATAATCACATTGGCAATCGTCATTTGAAGCGTCCTTTACAATGTTTATTACAACATGGGGAAGTTTGGTGAATGGCTGCGAGTGTTAACAGCCCGCCCTGCTTGGCCCAGAGCCATATACACAACAGTGGGGTCAGTGAAGAACTGCATCTGAGGCCAAAATGAGGTCAGGAGGGGAAAGACAAACAAATACAAGAATAAACAGGAGAAGAGAGCTGCAGGTGGGGCAAATAGCAAAAAAATAAAGGCAAATGCCAAAAGATAAAATGTATCTTTAGTTTCACCCATCACAAGAATGTTTGATAAAGTTTTAAAAGTGCCAGAAAAATGTGACTTTTTAACGGACCCTGTGGGAATAAGTTTCTCTATCCCAATAGACACAAATCTACTAACAGCACCAATTACACCAATAAAAGCTAGCCCTTCACAAATGAACAAACAAGGTGGCTACGCGAGAGAGAACTGTCAGTATTATAGTTCAAAAACTGGCCTTAACAACCAAGGAGATGAGATCAAAGAGGGTAACGGCAATCGTGTGATGCTGAGGTGGGGCTCAGTGAGTGACACAGATCTTTTATCAGTTATGCCAGAGTCACCACGACAGCAAAATAATAATAGTAACAAAACACTGTGGTTGAAAAATGGACAACCAATGCCTCTAGAAGTTATCGTGGAGATTGTAGGGAAATAGGCAGGTGAAGTAAAGACTCCATTTATAAAATCAGATGAGATGAATAAAATGGAGAGAGTTGAAAGAGGAATAGAGGGTAACAGTCCAGTCAGTAAAAAGACTGAATTGCCTCAAAATAACTCGCTAGCAAAACAAATCCAGCAGGTGAAACAGGCCACACAATGCATCCGGGAAGAGATAACAGATAAACAAAATAAAAGTGAACCTCCAGAGAATATAGTGAATGTGTGGGAAGTTATATTTAAAATATCACAATTGACTCTGGAGTCACTAACATATCAATCAAACAAAATGGATGTCCAGATTGACTTACTGAACATAATGGAAACCTCAATAGCAGGCATTGATGGGAAACTTGCGATCTAAACTTTTTGAATACGCAGGCACAAACTCTGGCAGCGACTGCAAATATAGAGTGCCCATGTGCAAGCAGCAACATAAGATAGAATTTTTTTTTCCAAAAATGTTAATAGAGGACCTAATTGTAAGGATAGTGCAATCAGTGAGAGTATTATGTGTGATGTCAAACCAGAAATCCAAGAAAAATCTAATATATCAGAAGTGCAAATATTAAATGAAACAGTAGACCAGGTAATGACAAAAAAAACAGAGAAAAAATGCTTAAAGCCAGAAACAAGCAACGAATGAGTTCAGCAAAGCGAGATTTTCTAAACACGAACCAAAGGTGCAAAAATATGCTGAGAAGTCACCTGCAAAGGTGGAAGTGGAGACAGAACGTATAAAAGTCTTTCCAATATTTCAAAAGCATAAGAGAAACAATGGTGATAATGCTGCAAAATCAGAAAAAGTAAAATCGACAGAAGAAACATATTCGGCAGACAGTCCAGCAAAGGAAAATCAGTCACCAACAGTTACAAACTTAGTAAAGGACAAACATTTTGGGGAAAAAAACAACGAAGGTAGATCAGCAGCAAAACATGAAAAACCCAAATGACGGGGAGAATATAGGCTCCACACAGTAGCTTAGGGACCAAAGAAGGCAGCAAATTGAAGTCCCCCTCAGTGGAGGATCCTCAAAAACCATAGAGAGCAATTGTCAACACCAACAGACAAATAGTGATGTGAATAACAAAAAAGAGAGGACAGAACTCCTGGACACAAAGGACTGTGTAACAGAACTACATAGTGGAATAGGGGAAGATATGATGTGCTGAGAACTGGTATATGATGAGGAAGGATCTAGAAAGGAATATAAAGGAGCAGGCAGGAATGGTCAAGAGACAAAATCAATATTAAGGGATGATCAGAACTGTCTCACTGAGTACCCAACTTTATTAAGCAAAATAAGTGTTACCCCTGTATGTAAGTCTGGAGGCTCACATGACATCTTAAATCGGGGGAACATATTAAACTTATTAAATGCAATTCCAACTCTGTCAGAACTTATCTCCAACGACATAGTGTCAATTGAGTTTCTTGGTCATATTGAAGGGAGGACGCACTAAGCAACCATGGTCCCCTTCCAAAATAACTTATTAGCACAATTGGTAATGAGAGAAAAAGCTACATTGGCTGCCTGGGGAATTCAATTATTATTTCCCCCCAAGAAGTGTATCCAGAACCATTTGAGAGGGCTAAATCCAAAATAGACATGACCACACATGAGAAGGGGGACCAATTATATTCAGTCCTTAGATCCACAAGAGGAAAGTCAGAAATGGCGGAGGAGAAAATGCATCCCTCAGGGCCAGAAATAAAGAAGGCCAGACCAATAAATATAAGCTGGCCAACAGAGGCATTACATGGGAAATGCAGGACATGACCTGGGGCGACTAATGCTATTATTAGACAGTTCGACGTACTAACCTTTAGTTCTTGGAACATTAATGGAGCACATACAAAATTGCAAAAGAAAGATTTATCTGTGTTTGCCTCTGGGAAACATGGGCGACAGAAGCCTTTGACATAGTAGGGTATTCCTGTTATTACAGTCCAGCAGTTAAAACAAAAAACAAGGGGCGGCCAAAAGGGGGGTTAGCAATTTTTATTGAAATAGCATCAAAAATTGAGGCAGCAATAGTACCCATAGGTGATAATAACATTTTGATGCTAATATTGAAAACGCACTAGATATAATAGTAACTGGGTACTTTATTATGGACCTGATGTGTCATTGTGAACAGGAAGAACAGGTAATCCAGCATGACCTCATATGGTCAATCCCCCCAAATGACTAGGGACCCCAAGAGAAGAATATATGACAAAAAGGCGAATGCATTAGTAAAGGACATGGAGGCCTTAGGACTAAGGGCCAGATGTACCAAAGGGTTTTTCCCATTCTTTGTCAATGGGAAAATGTGTTCGTACATATGGCCCTAAGAATGCTAAATGGGAGGTTTCAATCAGATAGTCCATTGGGGTGAACCTATCACTCAGTCACTGCATGCTCCACAATTGACCACATAATGGTTACGCTAACCCTTTGGGACAGGGTAAAATCTTTTAGTATAAATAAAACCCAGAGCATCGACCATGGGCAGCAAAGAATCATATTTTTAGTACAAGTTCAAAAGCATACACAGGCTATCTTGTTGTTTGGGGTAGACACTACGATTAACTACTGCAGGCTAATATGGTCCAGCAACTTGGATGTCCAAAGAAAGGAGCTAGCAGAAAGATTAGTAAATGAAACCATAGCTAGAGGACAGGGTAATAAAGTAAAACAATGGGAGAATTTCCTTAATAAAATAACGGAGGAAGGAACAGTACAGAGGTCCTATAAATGTCCTTGAAAAAGGTTGATGCAGGGAATCAGGGGTAGAATAAATCTCTCTATTTCTATTCAGAAGTCATGGAAAAAACGGAAAGAGCTGTACAAGGATATTAGGAAAGACCCAAAAAATAGACACCTAAGCGATCTCCTGGCCAAATTAAAAAATACCCTGCAAAGACAGGTCTGGGCAAAGAAAAAGGGAGGTAAATGACAATTGTTGGACTAAAAAACTATACTAACGCAAGGCAGTTCTGGAAAGTCGTTAATGGAATAAATCGGCCAGAAAGCCCAGTAGTTAATTCTAATTTACAGATATGGGTACAATTTTTAAAATAATTATTTAAATCATCAGCAATTAGGCTGCGGAAAGGTGAACCTAAAATTAAGAACGTCAGGAAGGGGGCTATGGGAATAGATGCTCCTGATATAGAGAGATTCCCAGAGAAAACCGCCTACCGCCGTGGTGACGGCTGCCAAAATACCATCACCGCGGCTACCATCTGCCCGCCATATTATGAGCACTACCAGATTTCTGCATCGCCACGCCAGTAGAATGCCACCAGCCGTATTATGACCCGCCCCTTCCCGTTCCCTGCCGGAAGACCTCCTCAACCAAGGTAAGTCAGGCTTCGGACAGGGGAGGGGAGTGGGTGGGCGGGTGTTTTGTGTTTGTGTCTGAGTGTGTGCATGAATGTCTGAGTCAGTGTATGAATGCATCTGTGTGTGTTGTGTTGTTTGCGTGATTGTATGCATGTGAGTGAATGCGTTTAAGAATGGTGAAGTGAGTGCATGTCTGCATGTCAGTCTGATTATGTGTAAGAATATGTACGAGCATGTCTGGAAGTATGCATGTATGAATGCATGTATTCCAAAGTGAGTGATTGGGTGTATGCGTGGTGGAGATCTGTGGGTGTGTGCATGTATGGGGTGGGGGTGAGTAAAAGGATCGGAGGGGGTGGGGTGTGTGTGTTTGGATCAGGAGTGGCGGGTGAGTGAGATGATCGGAGGGGGTGGGGGAGTGTGTGTTTGGATCGGGGGTGGGGGTGTATTTGAATGTCAGGGTTAGTGTGTGTATGGGGGTTGGGGGCTTTGGATGGGGGCGTCTGGTGTGTGTTGGGGGGTGTGGGGTGGGGGAGCCTCCTACCCGTGACAGGGAAGGAATGTCACGAAAACCATGGTGGTAGGCAGGCTCATAATGCCATTGGTGGTACTGTGCCGGCCACCGGGCTGGAGACTGACATTTCCAGCCCGGAGGCTGACACCGCCATAGCAGTATGAGTGGAGAAGTGGCAGGTTGGCTGCAGCCACCCCGCTTTTCTCATAATGTGGCGGTATGTACCGCCTGTCTGTTGCCGGTACTACTGCCACATTAACACTCACCGCTGGGGTCATAATGACCCCCATAGTGTTAAGCTCCAGGAAAGATGGTGCCCTGGGACCAAATGGGATTTCCCAAACCGTGCATTCAACAAATATAGATCTATGGGGCCCCATATTGGCGACAGTTTATAACTATGTGATACAGCAGCAGATAGTGCCAGATTAATGGAGGGGGTCCATAATAAACCCTATACATAAGAAAGGAAATAGGAACACACCAGAAAACTACCGGCTGATAACGCTCCAAGAAATAAAAGCAAATTATTTTGCCAGCTTATTAGTGGACGAATTGAGGGAATGAGCAATAGATAGGAAGATAGTTCCAACAAATCAAACAGGGTTTTACACAATGAGCAGGAACAGAAATCAATATCCTAACATTGTCTCTACTGATGGATAAACATATTCTCAAAAAGCAACAATTGTACCTTAGTTTTATTGATTTTAAATCAGCTTTTGATTCTGTGAATCAGAACTTACTCTGGAAAAAACTTACACTACTGGGCATCCCAGCTGGTCTTCGTAAGGCTATTCAGCTCTTTTATACTGATACGTGGGTGAGGATACGAATAGGGAGCAGATCTTTTCTGTCAAGGAAAATATACACCTTTCAGGGATTAAAACAAGGCTATGTCCTGGCTCCCTATTTATTTAACCTGAAGTAGTATATTCGCACTCCCCAAGATTAGGCCCGATGATCATATCAAATCTGCTGTATGCAGATGATGTTGTGCTTATCAGTCAAACACGGATTGGATTACATAGACTAATGGGAAGGTTAACAGAGTATTCAAAAGCTAATGGGCTAACAGTAAATCTGAAAAAGAGTAAAGCAATGGAATTTAGTAGGAAAAGAAGCAAGCAGCATAATTGGTTCCTGACTGGAGAGCAGGTTGAGCAAGTGCGCAAGCACAGGGAGCACTGTTTGAACCACTGGAATGTTTTTATCCAACACAAGGATGAAATAAGAAGAAAAGGTCTAACATTGTGGCTAGCTTTTTCAACCTTAAAGAGAACTACGAATGGCTCTAGTATTCTACCTCTATTAAAAGTGATATCAGCTAAATTGGCACCCAGCCTAACCTCTGGTAGTGTTGCACTGCTTGGGTGTGTTGCAGCATGTTTAAACACGAGTATAGTAAAAACATATAGGCGGGTATTTTCCCTACCGCCAAACACATCGCTTGCACAAATATGTCTGGAGTTTGGGTTATTAAACCAGATAATAGCCAGGCAAGGGGCCTATGTGAATAGCTGGTATTGAATGAAAACAGACAATAGGAATGACCTATGCCAGGTGCTGTGGAAAGAACTTCAGAATAATAGCGGATACCCGGCCTCACTCTACTTGGACCGGGCAATAAAGGATCTAGGGTTTTACAGAAGCTGGGCAAGTGATCTATCTACAGCAAGCTTCAAAAGACTAGTAAATAACAGAATGAAGAGGCTATCCACGTTGAAAGATAAAGAAACATTATCAAAAAGATCACATGCATGGGGGATGCTAAATGATTACAAGTTTCTTCGACACCAGTTGTTTTGTTAAATAGGCTGGTCCGCAGTTCTAAAAATGGAATTCATGCATATCCGATTAGGGAAGCTATCAGGTGATAAAAGTGATTACTCAAAAGGGAGGATGAGCTCAAATGAGAGTTGCAGGTAATGCAAATCTTTTTGTGGCCAGCCTTAATGCAAGAAAGAAAATGTCTGCTAAAAACTATTTTAAATCAACATGGTGTACGAACCTGTAGACAAGCAGTAATAGCATGTCTAAAACCACACGATCCCATCTTGAATTCCCGCATGGTGAAATTTTTAAGGGGGGGCAAAGAAAAAAACAATACTAAGTAAAGTAACAGAATAGCAGTATCAGGAGAGAGAGAACAAGATACTGCGAAATTTGGACTAACTCTGGCACAAGTCATGTAGAATGTGGAGGTTATGTTTCAAGTCTACTTTTTTTTTTTTGGCCTCATTCATCCCAGGCTCCAGGTCCGATTCTAGCAGGCTCATGGAAGAAGGGAGAGAAGAGGGAACGGAGCCTCTTGCTAATTCAGTGGTGGAGAAGGGTGGTCTGAGGCACGAGGAGTAGGGACGGTAGTGGTGGAGAAGGGCAAGACAACCAAAGATCAGTGCCCTGCTCCGGGGGAAATTCGGAGTCGCAAGATGAACTGACTGCAGGGACCCCCCCTGTAATGGTGCAAAAAAACAACAATGCACCAGGTCAACCACAAACGTTAATGATGGAGAAAGGTGAGGAAATCCCTAGGACCTCTCCTATTGAAGCGATGATAGTAAAGTTAACGGAGGAGATTAAAAAGGGGTTCTCGGTGTCTGAGGCAAATCAAGTTAGCATAAGAGAGGCCTGCAAAATATTGGAAACAAAATGTGATCTATTGGCTAAAAGAACGCAGGTATTGGAAGAGACAAATGAGTCTCTGAAAGAAGATGTAGTATTAATCAAGCAGGACTTGCGACAATCGAAAATTAGCAAACAAGAACTACAGGATAAACTGGAACGGCTGTAGAATGCAGCAGGGAGGAATAATTTTAAATATACCAGAGGGGGCGGAAGGTGATGATATCAAATCGTATATTGCCTCACTCATTAAGAATACTCTTCAGTTGGAAGAGACAGATAAGCATATAGGTTCAGACATTCAGAGGATACATAGGGACCTGTTTAGGAGAGATCCTGGTAAAATAAATCCTCGTAAAGTTGTTATTAATTTCCAGACATATGCATGCTGGGAGAAGATCTTGTCAAAAGCATTAAAGCAAAAAACTTTGAGAGGAAAGGATTTCTCCTTTGATGTTAGGTCGGATCTTGCTAGAAGCACCCTCAATAGACAATGGGAACTAGGGAATCGCCTTGAGGATTTCAAGAAGTTAGGTGCTTCAGCGCAACTTAAATTTCCAGCCTCCTTGTGTGTGATGTATAACAATAAGGTGTACAATGTAAGAGATACAAAAACAGCGGACGACTTGTTAGGGACTATCAGAAATAGATCATCCTAGATATGAAGGTTGGGCCCTCCTCTCTCACGGCCCTTTGGTCAGGTTTTGTTTGAGGCGCTCCTAATGGGGGCTTACCAGCTAGCCCATCATGAGACAAGGATGGGTTCCCCTGGGGGGAGGGGTCTGGGTCACAGGGTGGGACACTGGGGGAGCACAGGGTGGGAAGCATTAGGGAGGAAAAAGGGAATAAAAAATCCTCTTACACTTCAGGTATAACAGGTAGCATTGCAATTAGGAAAAAGGAGAAGAAATGGGTAAAGATGATATGATTCCAGGTAGGGATAGAAACCTTCTGCAAGTCATGACATGGAATGTAAACGGTTTGAGAATAAGATGAAGGAGAAATAGAATTTTGCAATACTTGAGGGATAATTCAGCACACATTTTAATTTTGCAGGAGACCCATTTGACAAGGAGGGAATGTTCTAAGCTATTTAAGGATCAGAAGTGGGTTAGACATGTGGTGTTCACTGAAAATAATTCTAATATTAGGGGAGTGGCCATAATTATTAAGCAGCAACTTAATACAGCAGTGCTAAAATCTGTGTCAGATAACATGGGACGTTGGTCTATTGCTAAACTTCAGGTATAGGACACAGTGTTAACAGTGGTCGGGTTTTATTGGCCACATTTTGATGATGTGGAACCTATGAGGAAGATGTTTCTGCATCTTTTGGACTTTCCCAGCCCAGTTATTATGGCAGGAGACTTAAATGTGCTGCTGGATAATAACTTGGACAGATCATCAAGTGTGAGGTCCACAGTTATGCCAAAATCTCAGAGTTTCTTCAAGTCAAGAATGAGAGAACTGGGTTTGCACAATATTTGGAGAGTTAGAGCAGGAACTCAACAGGTTTTCTCTTTTAAGAATAAGAAATACGTCCATGCATCTAGGATAGATTACTTCTTGATAGATCAGGGATTAGTGGAAATGGTTGACAAGTTAGAATATATGGCTGTACATCTGTTGGACCATTCGGCGGTGGCTTTAACAATCAAATTCACCACAAGAATAGAGGCGAGAAGGTGGACATTAGATCGATCTCTGCTGTTGGAACATGATGTCAAGACGCAATTGTTCATAGAGACAGAAGAGTTCTTTAAATTTAATATTGAATCAGCCTCAATAAGTGTGGTGTGGGACACGTTTAAGGCGTTTTAAGAGGCAAAATAACATGTCTCACTGTTGCTAGGAATAAGAAGTATGGGATGGAAATGAGCACATTGGAAGGCAAACTGATTGAGTGTGATCGTCTAGAAATGGGTGGGTTAGAGTCTTTAGATAAGTTGGATGCCATGAGGAGACATTTGAAATCACAATTGGAGGAGTTACTACAGACAAGGTTAAAAAAAAGATGGGAGGCTAGTAAATTGGCCCATTTCGAATATGGAGAGAATCCAGGTAAAGTGTTAGCCTGGAAAGCGTAGACAGACATTACCAAAAACGATATCAGAGAGATTTTTGATCAAATGGGGGCGAGACGGACCAGCAGTTGCGACATAAGGGAGGCTTTCCAATTATTTTTTTCAGAGTTATATAAGGAGGATACCGTGGTATTGACAGAAGAGGTGCAAAGATGGTTGGGTGCGGACATACTCCCCAAAATTATGGCTACAGAGAAGGAAGTTATGAACAAAAAAATTACAATGGAAAAAATTGAGGCCCTCATTGCAACCATGGCTGATGGTGGTAAAGCAGCGCTAATACCGCCAACAGGCCGGTGGCAAAAAAAAATTGAATCACGACCATGGCCGAAACCACCAACATAGACAGCCACTTTAACACTCCGACCGCCACGGCGGTAGCAACAAACACCATGACGGTAACCGCCAACAGACAGGCGGAGGACAAAGTACCGCCCATGGTATAACAACAGGCCTATCCGCCACTTTTCCGGGGCGGAACCAACGCTATCAAAAGCACGGCGGAAACAGTACACAGGAAGGAAACCACTCACCTCTCGACACCCAATGAGGAACCCGGAAGCCTTGGAGCCCGAGTTACACGTACTGCCCATGCTGGTCTTCCTCCTGCTGTATCAGGAGCAGGACAGACGCCGTCAACGAACACGTGAGTACTGCACCTACAACACAGGGGAGGGTGGAGGGAAAAGAGAGTGACACACACACAACAAGCAATACCCCCACCCTCACCCACAACACCATACACACCAATACATGCAGCAACATTACATATACACAAAATTAAATTATTGTAACGATTGTAATCATGAAAAATCAGATAGTGAAAGTTCAAAAATCAGTATATACAAATATGTACACCAACTACAGAAGTCCGGATAGTGTACCAATCATTGTCCGTGGACCAGTGGTCCCAAAATGCATGGGCGAAGCCCACACAAGATACCTGACTCAAAACGGAGAGAACACTGCAGGGGCATCAGATAAAAAATAAACAGGCACCTAAGGGGGAAGGGGAGAGGGGGCACCTCAGCCGGATGAACGCATGATGCCATTGCTGCACGAGGGGGCTCCATGCCCATTGCTGTATCCTGGGGAGTGCAAAGCCACAGTCTCTCAAGTCTTTCCAGTGGATGGTTTGCCCACTGCTTTATCCTGGGGAGTGCAAAGCCACAGTCTCTTAAATCTTTCCAGTGGGTGGTTTGCCCACTGCTGTACCCTGGGGAGTGCAAAGCCACAGTCTCTCAAGTCTTTCCAGTGGGTGGTTTGCCCACTGCTTTATCCTGGGGAGTCCAAAGCCACAGTATCTCAAGTCTTTCCAGTGGGTGGTTTGCCCATTACTTTATCCTGGGAAGTGCAAAGCCACACTCTCTCAAGTCTTTCCAGTGGGTGGTTTGCCCACTGCTTTATCCTGGGGAGTCCAAAGCCACAGTCTCTCAAGTGGATAACAGTCTCCACTGGTTCTGGAGGAGGCCTTGTGCCTAGAGTGCTTCATCCTGCCGAGGACTGAGGTAGTGGATGTGATTCTCCACTGGTTCTGGAGGGGGTCTTGTGCCCAGAGTGCTTCATCCTGCCAAGGACTGAGGTAGTGGATGTGATTCTCCACTGGTTCTGGAGGGGGCCTTGTGTCCAGAGTGCTTCATCCTGCCAAGGACTGAGGTAGTGGATGCCTTTCACCACTGGTTCTGGAGGGGTCATTGTGCCCAGAGTGCTCCACATGCAGTGTGGCCGGTCCCATTCCCTCGCCTGGGTGTGTGTGCCACGGGATTGCCTAGGAGGGACAGGTAGCATGATACGCCATGGAGGCAGAGACATACCCCACACTGCTGCGGCTTCGCCTTCCACATGCAGGTGAAAAAAGTGATGGAAGTCATGCCTCATGGAAGCTGGGCAGGGTCCAGGAAGTTTCCCCCAGCCTCGGATGACTGACCACTGGGGATGTTAGCCATGTCAGAGGTGGTGCCACTGTCCCAGCACGTCACGGGGCTGGTGGCGGTGCTTGTGGCGGTGTCTGTGGCGGCGGTGCTTGAGGTGGTACATGTGTCAGCACCTGTTGAGGGACACAGCAGGATGTCTCCTGCAGCCTCGGACGGTTGCCCACTGGAGAAGATGCTGGGGACTGTTGCTGAGGCTGCAGACGTGCAGGTGGCGGTGCTGGTGGCCGTGCAGGTGGCAGTGCTGGTGGCGGTGCAGGTGGCGGTGCTGGTGGCGGGCAGGTTGCGGTGTTTGCCGGCATACAGGTTGGTGTAGTCATTGACAGAAGGGGTGACACTACTCCTACAGTCGGTGCCACCGTGCCCTGTCCTGACCTGCTCTTCTGCTTTTGTCCCTTCCCCACCTTTGATGGTGCCGCAGGTGTGTTGCCACTGTCCCCTTTTGTTTTGGCAGAGCCCTTGGTGGCTGGTAGGTGCGGCTTCTCCCTTCGGGATGTGGGCACCTTCTTCACCTTGGCAGGTGGCGGAATGTCCTTGCCCTCGCTACGTGGCTCACTGGCAGCCCAGATCGGTGGCGCACTTGATGACCCTGCAGTTGCTGGCACCACTGTGCCTGGGGATTTGGTGGCTGAGGTGCTGGGCTGGGACCTGGAAAGCCTGGCCCTAGGGGTAGGACGGGGGAGGGAGGTGAAGGGAAGAGGTCAAAGTTTGCCAGGAAGAGTTTTTTAGACACACTGGGACGGGAAGATGGAGGGGATTTGGGAGTGGAGGAAGAGGTAGTGGTTGTAGGAGGTGTACGTTTGCTGAATTTGGGTGAAGGTGCATGGGCCGGAGGCTGTTGTGAGGTGGATGGCTGTTGGGTGGGTGTGTGCTTGCATTTGTGTAGTTTGGGAGGAGGGCTCACAGACACACTGGGAGAGGACACTGGGGATGTGTGCATGCTAGTGGGGGTGGTGATTGCACGTGAGTGGTGTGTGGTGATGGGCGTGCTGGTGATGGAGGTAGTGGCTGAGGATGTAGTGCATGCAGGTGTGAGTGGAGATGAGACAGGGAGGGAGGAGGTGGACGTGGAGAAGGGGGACATAGTGGGGGCAGTGGATGTTGGTGTGTCTGCATGGGTATGGTGCTTGTGTGAGTGCTTGCGGGATGTGTGGTGCTTATGTTTGCCATGTCCACTCTTGTGTGTTGATGAGTGTGCACGTTGGTCTGATGGTGTGCTTGGGATAGGCTGAGGTACAGGGGATTGGGTCTGGTTGAAGGAAGTTGGAGTGGGGAGGCTGGACACAGGGACAATGGTTGCCATCAGTGCCAGAGCCTGAAATACTCTCTGTTGGGCCGCCTGCCCAGAATGAATGCCCTCCAGGTATGCATTTGTTTGTTGCAAATGCCTCTCAACACCCTGGATGTCATTCAAAATGGTAGATTGCCCAACAGTGAGGGATCTCAGGAGGTCAAAAGCCTCATCACTGAGGGCAGCAGGGCTGACTGGGGCAGGGCCTGAGGTGCCTGGGGCAAAGGAGATGCCCACACTCCTGAGTGAGCGGGCACGGGACACACGCTGAGGGGCTGCTGGGAGGGCGGTTCTGGTGGCGGGGTGGCGGCTGTACCTGTTGATGCGGTTGGCACAGAGGTGCCCCAGACCTTAAGGGAGCTCCCATCGGAGGAGGAGTCGCTGTCGCTGATGTATGCTCCTGTCCCCGTTGTGGAGCTCCCCTCACCCTCCGGTTCAGACTCCGTTGCTTCACCCTCCAGGGCCAAGTGGGTTCCAGCTCCCTCCTGCTTCGGTGCCACTGCTCCTCCGCCAGATGATGCTATTGCATGCAAGAACAGGGAGACAAAACAAAAAGGGGGTAAAGACAGAAGAAACACATGTTCAGTGCATGCTACACCACTATCGTTGGCAGACACAACACACAGGGAGCAGCCCTCTGCACTAAGCCATGCACTAACAGTTCCTAGCAAATTCACATGGCCATGGGGTACGAGGCCTAAGCCAAATTGCTGCACACCTGGAAGTCACAGGAGCCTGACTAGGTGTAGATGGCTATTACCAGTAGTGGGGTTGGGGTGCCACAGAGCCTGCCTAACAAGGGACCTTGCCTACCAAGTTCGCCCTGGCCTAGGGGAACCCACAGGCCAGCTCCCCCACCCAGACACCTCATAATGCGTGCAGAGTCAGCTGAATTAGAGTATACTCACCCCCTTGTGGCTGCTGTGATTCCCTCAAGCACCCATTCAACTCTGGATAGGCCACCGCCAGGATCCGGTACATCAGGGGGTCATGATGCGACAGGAACCCCTCCCACGTTGGGAGGCCAATCCCAGCTGGGCCTCAGCTGTCTTCTTGCTCCAGAGACGCAGGTCCTCCCATCTTTTACAGCAGTGGGTGCTCCGTCTATGGTAGACCCCCAGGGTCCGGACGTCCTTGGCGATGGCACGCCAAATACCCTTCTTCTGGTGGGCGCTGAACTAGAGAAAAAGTGAAGTAAAAATGGATGTTTCTAGCCCGTACATTTAATCTCACGCATTGCCAAACACCTCCCACACTGGCCCTGCCATACATACACACACAATCCTGACATGCTGGCCTGTCCCCCTCCCCACCCTCTTCCATCCACGACACTCCATACACTCAGGTGCCATCCACCATGCTCACAGTGTACTCACCTGTTTGTGTGGAGGACCGTACAGTTGCATGTACTGGGGGAGGACCCCATCCACCAGTTTCTCCAACTCCTCCGAAGTGAAGGCAGGAGCCCTTTTCCCAGACACTATAGCCATCGTTGCTTCCAGACACAGGTCACAGCAGCAGTTGCAGTGTAGGTCCTCTTCTGGTGAAGGTCACGTATCAAGTGAGTGAACAGTAAGAAAATGGCGGTAACGTCTGCGGCGGTGCGTAACGTCACCGCCGGCGTACATCTTAATTGACTCCTGGGACCCATAGAGCCCAATGTTAACCAATACTGAATTGCGCCGCGGTCTTCGACCGCCCACTGCGACAGGGTACAATGCCAGCGCAGTTACCTCATTTCCCCTTGTCTCACCTTACAGGTCAGGCAGCCGCCATTTCAGGGGGCCACATGGGATGGAAAAATACTGCGTCACACCTATCTAGGCCTGGAATACAGACAGATACCGGCACATTGTGATTTTCCAACGTTTAGCAAATAACACATTGTGAAACCTAAGTGTTGGATGACCCTCTGCTCGCTGTTCTCCTCCATAAGGCACGTCTGCTGGGGCAGGTGATGAGATGGCGGCATCCTCCGGTGTATAGACCCCTGGTGGACCTGTCGACAATGGAAGAGAGACACATCATTATCACATACAGACTTGATTGTGCAACAATCATGGTACTGTGTGCCCAGTTGGAGCCAGACTTGATTTCAGCTATCCGCCATCCCACAGGAATCCCCCCTCTAATGCAGGTTCTGTCTGTTCTCCATTTCCTGGCCAGTGGGTATTTTCAACCAACAGTGGCCATGGCATCAGGGATGCCCCAGCCAATGTTCTCTAACGTGTTGTCCAGATTGTTATCTGCCCTGCTGAAACACATGCGCAGGTACATCGTTTTCCCTCAAGTGGAGGATTTGCCCACAGTGAAAGGTGACTTCTATGCCCTGGGATATATCCCCAACATCATTGGTGCCATTGATGATACACATGTGGCATTTGCCCCCCCCCCGCAGGAATGAACAGGTGTACAGAAACCGGAAAAGCTACCATTCCATGAATGTGCAGATGGTGTGTTTGGTAGAACAGTATATCTCCCATGTGAATGCCAAGTATCCTGGCTCTGTGCATGACGCTTACATGTTGAAGAATAGCAGCATCCCTTATGTGATGGGGCAACTCCTGAGGCACCATGTGTGGCTAATAGGTGAGGCCAAGGTCCCAACACAGTTGACATAGGTGTCTGGGTATTGGGTTGTCCCTAAGGGTTAGTGTGTGTCTAACAGTTGTCCCTCGACATTTGCAGGTGACTCTGGTTACCCCAACCTGTCATGGCTACTGACCCCAGTGAGGAATCCCAGGACAAGGGCAAAGGAACGCTATAATGAGGCACATGGGTGAACTAGGAGGATTATAGAACGCACCTTCGGCCTCCTGAAGGCCAGATTCCGGTGTCTCCATCTGACAGGTGGCTCCCTATACTACTCACCGAAGAAGGTGTACCAGATAATCGTGGCATGCTGTATGCTGCACAACCTGGCTTTGCGATGTCAGGTGCCTTTTCTGCAGGAGGATGGGCCAGATGGTGGTCTTGTGGCAGCTGTGGAGCCTGTGGACAGTGAAGAAGAGGAGGCAGAAGAAGAAGATGTCGACAACCGAAACAACATCATTATGCAATACTTCCAGTAAGACACAGGTAAGAAGATGTGACTGCTTCCCACATCTCATACTATTGTTGGAGCTATCATAAGTCTGTCATTGTCACTCAGTGTATGGACCCTGACTTGTAACTTTGAGATGTCGACAACCGAAACAACATCATTATGCAATACTTCCAGTAAGACACAGGTAAGAAGATGTGACTGCTTCCCACATCTCATACTATTGTTGGAGCTATCATAAGTCTGTCATTGTCACTCAGTGTATGGACCCTGACTTGTAACTTTGCCTTTCCATTTCACAGATCTGGGTCCCACTTTGTGCCCTCTGCTATGTTTACTGCTGGCCTACAGCTGTGTTTTATTGGTATGTGAACAAGTACATTGACATTGCTATATTCCAAAGGTTTTGCAACTACACATTTGTGATAGCACGGACAGACTCCAGATTGTTTTGTGATTCAAGTGTGTTTATTTCTGTGCAAATAAGTGGAGGAGTGTGTGAAATGGGCTGGGGTGATGGTGGAGGAATGTCCATGGCAGAGTCCAGTCTATTTGTTTCACAGGTGCATTGTCCAATGGGGGATAGGAAGTGGAGCAATGGCACTTTAAGGTGGACAGGGTGACAAAATGGGACAGAAGGGTGACATTCAGGGTTTTTTAATTTCCTGGCGGGGGTCTTGGCAATGTTCTCTGTCTTGTTCCTGGATCTCAGGGACCGTTTGCGGGGTGGTTCTCCATCTGCAGGGGGTGGGGTGCTTGTGGCCTGTTGTTCCTGTGGCGGTGCCTCCTGTCCACTAGCACCGGTGGAGGTGGAGGGCTGTTCATCGTCCAGGCTAGTGTCAGGGGCCCGTTGGTGTGCCACTGTGTCCCTCCTGGTGTTGAGAAGGTCTGCCATCACCCCTGCAATGGTGGCCAGGGTGGTGTTGATGGACTTCAAGTCCTCCCTGATCCCCAGGTAGTTTTCCTCCTGCAGCCGCTGGGTCTCCTGAAACTTGGCCAGTACTGTGCCCATGGTCTCCTGGGAATGGTGGTAAGTTCCCATGATGTTGGAGAGTGCCTCGTGGAGAGTGGGTTCCCTGGGCCTGTCCTCGCCCTGTCGCACAGCATTCCTCCTAGCTTCCCTGTTATCCTGTTATCCTGTGCCTCTGTCCCCTGAACCGTGTGCCCACTGCCACTGCCCCCAGGTCCCTGATCGTCCTGTGTTAGTGGGGTTGCCTGGGTTCCCTGTAGTGGTGGACACACTGCTGATTGACGTGTCCTGGGGACAGAGGGATGGGCCGGCTGGGTGGGTGCTGTGGTGGTGTTTCCTGAGGGGGGAGGTTCAGTGGTGGTTTCTGACTGTGGCAGGGGAACCGACTGTCTCGAGGTCCCTGATGGGCTGTGCTGGTCATCTTGATCCAGGCGTGCAGAGATGCTGTTGTCACTGTGGGCCTCTTCTGTGGGGGGGTGGATATGTCTGGCACCTCCTGTCCGGTGACATTGGGTATGGGTCCTGTTGGGGTGTAAATGCATAGTTATTGTACCTGTGTGTGCCATCTTGTGCAATGGGTGAGTTACCCTCTACTCCTGTGCTTGCATTATTGCAGTGGCCCTTGTGTGATTGGTGATTTTTGGGCATGAGTGAGTCTCTCTACTGGACATGCTATGGTGATGGGTGTCCATGCATTGGTGTTACATGCAGGGCTTGATTTTGGGATGTGTGGGTTGTGTTAGTGGGGTATCTGTGGGTTGTCGGGGTGATGGGTGTGGAGGGTGAGGGTGGGAGTATGTGATGGCAGGCAGGTGGGGTGGGGGGGATGAAGTAGTAAAGATTTGTCTTATCAGAGTCCAGTCCTCCTGCTACTCCTGCGAGGCCCTCAGGATGCATGATCGCCAAGACTTGCTCCTCCCAAGTTTTTAGTTGTGGGGGAGGAAATGGGGGAACGTACCTTGCCCCGTAGGTCGTTCCACCTCTTTCTGATGTCATCCCGTGTTCATGGATGCTGTCCCACTGCGTTTACCCTGTCGACAATTCTCCACCATAGTTCCATCTTCCTTGCAGTGGAGGTCTGCTGCACCTGTGATCCGAATAGCTCTACCCAGACGATTTCCTCCACCATGACCCTGAGCTTCTCCTCAGAGAACCTGGGGTGTCTTTGAGGTGCCATGATGTGGTGTGGGTGATGTGTGAGGTGGTTTCTGTTGTGATGTGTGAGGGGATGTGTTGGTGTCTGCTGTTTGAGGTGCGTGGGTGTTGTATGAGTGATGGTGTTGTGTGTCTGTGGATGCTGGTGTTGAGTTAGGTAGTCTCTCTCTCTGGCCTTCTTTCAGAATTTTTGTTGTAAGGGTTTGTGGGTGATGTGGGTGTGTGTTTTATATTGGATTGGGTGTGTGGGTGTGGGTATGTGTGTCAGGTGTGTGTATTTTGAATTGTCCAATGTGGTTGTGTTTTATAAATGTGTGTGTATTTTGAGCGCTGCGGTGTGTACCGCCAATGGAATACCGTGTGTGAAAGACTGCTGCATTGATTCGTGGTTGTGATACTGTCGGCGTGACGGTGTAGGTTTTGGTATCGCCAGTTTATCACTGACCTCTGGTGTGGCGGACTTGTGTGGGTGTCTGTATTGTGGCGGATTCCGAGCTGTGAGCCATAATACCTGTAGCGGAATTCCGCTGCTGCAACGGTATGTTGGCGGTTTTCTGCATGGCGGAAAGCGGGATTTACTGCCAGGGTTGTAACGAGGACCTAAGTCTGCAATCATGTCAAGTAAGGGAGGGAAAGCGGCAGGTCCGGATGGTATCCCGATAGAACTGTATAAAATATTGGGGGATGCAATTGTGCGGATAATGTTAGTTTTGTTCAAAGAGATCTATGACAAGGGGGAGAAACTCCTTGAATCTTGGAATAACGCAATAATAATGGAGGTTCTGAAGCCAGCCAAAAATCCATCTAGATGTGAGTCCTACAGACCAGTCTTATTGTGGACCGCAGATCATAAGGCCTTTGCTAAGGTGTTGGTGGAAAGATTGAATAAAGTGGTGGGTGGCCTTCTTCATAAAGATCAGAAGGGTTTTATGAATGGTAGGCACCTTCACGAGCTGACATCCGGCCTAATAGGGACTATTGATATGGCAACAACATTTAGCCTCCCTTTAGCAGTTGTAATGCTGGATGCCTCAAAGGCTTTTGATAGGGTGAATTGGGTCTTTCTAGCTACCATTTTAAAAGAATATGGTTTTGGGGATAAATGTTGTCGGATGATGAGCCAAATCTATTTGAAACCTACGGGTAGGGCCTTAGTAAATGGGAGTTTGACTTCTACTTTCCATATTTTTAGGGGCACAAGACAGGGTTGCCCACTTTCACCGATTTTGTTTAATTTATACATTGAACCTCTGGCCAGAAGAATAAGGCAAGATCAGAGGATCCCATGTTTCTCATATGGTGGATGGGAGAAAAAAGTATCCCTATATGCTGATGATTTGCTATTGTGTACGCCGGTTCTACATACAGCATTGCTGGCAGTCTTGGATATAGTTGAGGATTTCTTTAAAGTTTCGGGTTATCAGATTAATGCCGATAAGACAGAAATCATGGTATGGAATCAGTGGTCGGACTGCCCATTAATAAAACTTGAAATGAGAAACATTTGAATCAAGATAGTGCAAGATATTGAGCAGATTTCAGATGTTAATCTTAAAAAAGTGCGTAGGGAGTCTTGCAATCTGATGAAAAGTTGGATGTATTTACCTTTGTCAATTTTGGGTAGAATAAATTTGGTGACGATGGTATTTTTGCCCAAGGTTAGTTTCATATTTAATTCAATCCCTTTGCAATTTGATAAAACATTGATAGACAAATTTCAACAAGATATTCATTCATTTATATGGGCCCAGAAGGGAGCAAGAATTTCTTGGAAGGAGCTATGTAGAAGAAGGGAAAAAGGGGGGTTAGCGTTAGCTGATCTGCAGCTATATGGTTGGGTTTTCCAACTTAAAAATGTTAGGATGCTCTGATCCTCCTTCGACGCGACAGGTGGGCTTTATTTTTAAGGCTATGCTAGCGTAAGTGAAGGGGGGCTTATACCATTTTTTGTTTAAATTTGGGGATCCTAAATTTTTCAAAAAAATTAAGTGAAAGGTTTTGAGGGATGCAGCAAAATGATGGTATAACATAAGGTGTATGTGTAAAATGGATTATTACAGTTGTCGGGTACCCATTTGGGATTCACCAGGCACGCCAGAGTGCCTTAAAGATGTGTTGGCCACTCCAATCAAGAATGCAGGGTTTAAATGCTGGGGTGAGTTAGTTAAGGAAGGTTGTTTACTCCCCTGGGAGGAAATCTAGGGGAAAACAGGTGCGGGCCTGTCAAAACTAAAGTACCTCCAATTGAATGGGTGGGTTCGGAAGGCTGGTAAGAGTTGTGGCTTGCAGTATCAGATAGAGGAAAAGATTATGGAAGATCCCCTCCCAAAAAAAGAAGTGGCTACCTGGTATTGGGAAATGGTGGATATAGTGGATGGGGAATTTACGTTAGTCAAAGACTTATGGGGTGATTCTTTTCTGGAAATGCAGTTGTGCAAGGTCTGGCAGGCGTCTATGGTACCCTATACCAAGAAACCTGTATATCCGTATAGAAGAAACCACTTATTTGTAATACATAGGGCATACTTGTCACCTTGTAGGCTCTCAAAAATGGGGAAGGGAGAGGTGGCCAAGTGTGGAAAGTGTGGAATGGAAAAGACCACGGATGTCCATATGTTTATGGAATGTTCGGTAATCCAACCTTTTTGGGAGGCAGTGAGGTATACGATCTCAAAGAAATTGGGTGCTGAGATTAAGATTACCTTAATATTAGTTATCTTTGTAAGATTAGAGCAGATAGGAAAGTTAAGAAGTGACTCGCAGAAATTGCTGTTCTATGCTATATTGTTAGCTAGGCGAGAAATTTGTAGGAAATGGGTAGGTAAGGTCACTCCCTCTGATAAAGAGTGGTTGGATCAACGGACATATGTGTTTAAAATGGACACGGTAATGGGGATTACTAAGCCAAAGAAATTTTGGTCACCATTTAAAGCCTGGTTGGAGGAACAACTGGTGAGGACCACGTAATTTTGTCCTGTGATTCTTCTTCTTTCGTGTCTCTCTTAGTTGTGAAATCAGGGTGGTATGTTTACTCCCCCCCCCCCCACGGTGGGTAAGATGAGAGAGAGTCGATCACAACAGTTTGTCTACTTGTAAATACTGTATTATTTTATTTAAGGAAGTTCCAATATTTATGTATTATGATACTATGATTTTAATTATTGTAATGGTTTTTGTTAACTATACAATAAAGATTCATTCATTCATTCAGTCCCAAGCTCTGCTGTGAAAGGAGGAGCGTTATGTGTGGGGCTAGCTACCCCACCATGTAAAAATATAGTAGCTACAGAAATGTCAACCTAAAGACCAAAAGACATCCAAGCCTGGGGAAGAGAAGAATCCTCTTCACGGAGAGCTGTGAACCCTTGCGGTGAAAGCCAGAGATCACTGGAAGCCACAAAGCCTATCCACCTGCTTTCAGCCAAGACCATCACCATTGGGATGTGGAACATGAGGACCATGTAAGAGACAGGCAAGCCAGCCCAAGTGGCAGAGGAGATAAAAAAAATACAACCTTGCCCTGCGTGGCATCAGCGAGACCAGGTGGACACAGTCCAGACAGAAAAGACTGTCTCCAGGAGGAATACTGCAATGTTCTGGACATGAGGGGGTAGCACTGATGCTAACGTCACCAGCCAAACAAAGTCTGATTGAATGGGACACCCTTGGAACCAGAATCATCGCATTGATCTTCCATACTAAAAAAAAAGAGGATCACCATGAATGTTATCCGGTGCTATGCACCTACAAATGACAGCCAAGATGAGCAAAAAGAACAGTTTTACAGCAGACTTCAGTCCATCTTGGAGAAATGCCTTGAGAAGACATCACCATATTGATGGTGGCAGGGCCAGATTGGGAACCCAAATCAACCCTGGCAAATTTCATCAGCCCAGGCCAGTCCCCGTTTGAAAGACTGGGAAAAATATAACTTTCTAACCTGTACCATGCAGTTTGCATGCAGCTCCTTGATGACAGTTCATAGCTTACTATAATAACTTATGAACTGCACAGTAACAACAGGATCTCTGTGACAAAAACAGTAATCCACTGAGCAATGCACCTAAAATACTGTTTTGTGATCTGCATAGTACATGTCCTTTGCAGCAGGCATATTGACCCTCTCTGCTACCTTTTATGAGTCAAAACTGCCACTAGACAAAACTCTGATCGCCCTCCAGCAGGTACATTAATCACCAGAGTTATCTTGGCACTTTTATTGTTGCCTGAACACTGTTGACTATACAGGGAAATCTGCAGTGCTTTTAAAACTTCTGCACTAGTACAAAACTGCCCCCCAGTAATAAAAGTGCCCCCCCTTCCAGCCTCCCAGAATATTGCCCAATGCCCAGTACGGCCAGTACAGCCTTGGATGAGGGCCCTCAATGTCAAGACTGGAGAGAACAACACTGGGTACAAAAAAGTCAAGGGCAACATAGCCTAGATGGCATAGAAAGAATGGTGATAGGCTTACGGATCTCTGTGGCCTGAACAGCCTGGTTATAGGCAGTAGTGTATTCCCACACAAAAGAATATACAAGGCAACATGGGTGTCACCAGAATGTTCAACAGAGAATCATATTAGCCATGTTTGCATTGCCATGACATTCCAGCAGTCCCTTCAGGATGTGAGAATTGTCAACACCAGGACAGTGCGCGCTCTACGGGCATCTAGAATGCAAAAACCCAACACTCGCAAGATAATGTAATTTATGCATTGTGATGATATGTTATTGTTTAACCTTTTGCATTGCAGAATTCCATCCAAAAGATTCATTTTTAAGGTGCTTATAAATACTGTACATTTGCAATGTATTGCTGCAGACATTCAGAGTGTGTTAGGGTGTGGTCCCTTTCCAGGGCCTTCTAGAGACTTTCCCTGCAACATGCCTGGGCGTGGTTCTAGACTGGGCCAAGACTCTATAAAAGAGAGTCAGCCCAACTTCCAGTGCTCACTATTCAGAGGTCCAGGTGCAGAGCAGCAGCTTCTTCCTGAGCTCCTGTCCCGGCAGCCTATTTGGATTTTCTAGTCTTCTGCACTCATCTCTCATTGGTGATCACTGTTTCCAGGCGGTGAGACGGTGTTTGGACATTTCCCAACACCGTAATTGAGAATTGTCATATTCTTGATTTTAATTCTTAAATGAATAACAGATTACTTGTGCGCTGCCTTTTTTTGACATTTGTATGGTGGTTTGCAAATAGGGAGGACGCGCAATTTATTCCATAAAGATTTGACTTCGTTATTACATTGTTGTTCATTGCGCGCTGATATTTCTTGACATTTACATGATGTTTTACGAGTTGGCAAGACGTGCAACTCGTTTCATGAGCATTTAACTTTGTTGTTCATTGCGCGCTACCTTTTCTTGACCATTGCATGGTGGCATTCGAGTCGGCGAGGCGCGCAATTCACTTCCCGTGTGTAGTTTGTGCTGTTCATTGAGCGCTGCCATTTTCTGGCGTTTACGTGGCGGCATTCGAATCGGCAACACGCGCGATTCTTTCCTTGAGTGTTTTTTCATGTTATTCATTGTGCGCTACCATTTCTTGGCGTTTGCATGGTGGCATTCGAATCGACAAGACGCGCAATTCTTTCCCTGAGTGCTTTTCGTGTTGTTCATTGTGCGCTACCATTTCTTGGCATTTGTATGGTGGCATTTGAATCGGCAAGAAGCGCAATTCTTTCCTCGTGTATAAATAGTGTAAATTGCTGTGCGCTACTATTCTAGGACATTTTCTTGGTAGCATTTCAAGTTGACACGTTGCGTGATTTATTCCTTGAATCTACGTTGTGTGATTTCATGGTGCACAATCCTTTATGGTGTTTAATACTCATATAAAAGTCTGCAATGTGCGCAATTCACTTCCCAATGTTTTTTCTGAGATGAACACAACAATACCAGAGTTCTAGATGTAATGCTGTGTGTTCCTGATATGTATTCTTAAAAGGAGATTCATATGGTTGTTTAGAAATTGCTCAGAGTGTTTCCTGATTCTCATGCTAAAGAAAGTACTCGAATCTGAAAGTCCTATTTAACTTTTTCTGTTTCCTCCTCAGGTATTCGGTCATCTAAAGCCTAGTCAGTTTTAGGACTATTCTAAGGTTGTCCGTGTTTTTCGGAAAAGACGAACCTTAGAGTTGTAGCATGGTACTGAATTCATGAGATGTAATTTTGATGTTGTGTTTTAACCTTTTGCTTCCTACAGGTCTCCTTCCCAGCTGTTCCCGTCCTAATCCCCTTTTCCCCACTTGGACTCTCTTAGACTCTGGGATAAATCTAATCAGAGTATTGGAGCTGTCTTGTGGTGGAAGTGTTGGGAACGTGCACAGACCCCGAGGATCTGGTGACTCTGACAAGAATGATGACAGGGGTAGACTTGGCCTCAGACCATCTCCTGGTTGTAGCCAGGCTAAAGCTAAAGCTGAAGAAAGAATGTAAGTAGTCATCCTCAATAACATATTTAAAGTTTCAAGAGGATGACAGAGACCAAGTAGAAACTCAGTGAGAGAAGATCAAAGAAAATCAACCTGCCAGGAGGTACTGGCTCCCAAGAAAAAGCAGCACCAAGACTCACTACAAAACATCCAAGAGAGAAACAAAAAGAATGCTGCAGTCAACACCAGCCCTACTAGAGTAAAGAAAGCAAAAGCTCATTGAGAATACACCAAAACCAACAAGGAAGCAAAGAAGCTTAAGGGCCGGCAGGCGAAGATTCATCAATGGTCTTGCCACATAAGCACAGGAATTAGCAAGCCATGGAAACATGAAATAACTCTACAGCATGACAAGTAAACTCTTCAACAGATGGAGCAAGGCAGAAAGACAAATCTGGGAAGACAACAATGGGTAAAGAAGGCCAGCAACCAAGATGGGTGGAGCACTTTGAAGAACTACTGAGCCAGCCCAAGCCACAGTCTCCACCAGACACACAGCCAGCTAACAAGGTTCTGCCATTTAACTGCCGGAGGCCAACTGTGAAAGAATTATGTCAAGCCATTAAATATCTGAGAAAGGGGAAGGCAGCAGGACCTGCCAACATTCCTGCAGAGGCAGTGACTGCAGATATTGAAACATCAGTAGACATGCTCTACCCCAAGTTTGGAAGGATCTGGGAAGAGGGTAAGGTGACATCAGACAAGATCCCCAAGAAAGGGGAGTTGAGTAACTGCACAAACAACAGAGTGATAACCCTTCAATCAACCCTATGCAATGTGTTCAACAGAATCATTCAGAACAGAATGAAGGAACAAGTCGATGCCCATCTGTGAGACCAGCAAGCTGAGTTCCACAAAGATAGATCCTGCACAGACCAGATTGCAAAACTGCACATCATCATTGAGCAGCCGATGGAATGAAACTCCTCCTTTTATGCCAACTCATCCACTATGAAAAGGCATACAACAGCGCGGACAGATAGACTTTTTGGAAACTCCTCTACCACTACGGTGGGCCAGATAAACTTGTAAGAATCACCAGGAACTCTTACAAGGGAAAAACCTGCCAGATAGTCAATGGAGGACAACTCAGAGTTGAGACCGGAGTCAGCCAGAGTTGTTTGCTCTCACCTTTTTTTTTTTCTGCTGGTCATAGACTGGATCATGAAGGCGTCCATGCAAGAAGAAAGCATGGTATCCAATGGACACCTTGGATGCAGCTCGATGACCGGGACTTTGCAGATGACCTGGCCCTACTCTCTTGCCCAGATGCAAGAAACGAACAACAGTGTAGCAGCCACATCAGCACAACGCGGCCTCGACATCCACAGTGGAAAAATCAAGATCCTGAATGCTAACATGACCAGCACAACTGCAGTCATTTTTGCAGCTAATGAACTGGAAGAAGTTGAGGCCTCCCAGGCAGTATCACGGACAAGCAGGGCAGCACAGACACCAACCTCAAGGCAAGAATCAGCAAAGCAAGAGCTGCCTTCATTCAGCCAAGGCAGATCTGGTGCTCCAAGAAACTAACGCTGCAAACCAAGCTCAGGTTTTTTAACACCAACGCAAAATTGGTCCTTCTGTATGAAGCAGAACCTTGGAGGACAACAGTGACCACCATGAACAAAGTCTAGACCTTCATCAACACCTGTCTGAGGAAAACGCTGCAAATCTGCTGGCCAAATTCCATCATCAACAACAATCTATAACAGCAGACTTAAAAATCCCTGCTCAGGAAGAAATCATGAAAAGATGTTTGATCTGGATAGGTCAGACCCTTTGCAAGCCCACATCAAATACCCCCAGGTAAGCTATGACCCAGATCCCTAAAGGGAAAGTAAAAGAAGAAGACCAAGAAGCACCTGGCACTAAGGCCTCGAGGCTGACTGCAAGGAGTTGGGTTACACCTGGAGTCAGATTGAAAGAAAAGGCCAGGACAGAGATGGTTGAAGAGTCCTGGTTGATGTCATATGCCCCAGGAAGAGTAGTAGATAAAAGTAAGTAAGGCTGAGGACTGTCCTCGTCTGGTAACCTTGTTTAATAAATTCTCATTGAGAAATTGTGTTTCTGAGACTGTATATGTATATACATGACTGCAAAGTATAGACATCCCAGGTTCCAAATCATTCTTTCAATCATACTGTAGGAGGCTGGACTGGCTTATAGTGAGTACCAAGGGGTACTTACACCTTGCACCAGGCCCAGGTATCCCTTATTAGTGTATAGGGCAGCGTAGGCTGATAGATAATGGTAGCTTAGTAGAGCAGCTTAGGCTGAACTAGGAGACGAGTGAAGCTCCTACAGTACCACTAGTGTCATATGCACAATATCATAAGTAAACACAATACACAGATATACTAAAAATAAAGGTACTTTATTTTTATGACAATATGCCAAAAGTATCTCAGTGAGTACCCTCAGTATGAGGATAGCAAATATACACAAGATATATGTACACAATACAAAACATATGCAGTATAGTATTAGAAAACAGTGCAAACAATGTATAGTTACAATAGGATGCAATGTGGACACATAGGGATAGGGGCAACACAAACCATATACTCCAAAAGTGGAATGCGAACCACAAATGGACCCCAAACCTATGTGACCTTGTAGAGGGTCGCTGGGACTGTAAGAAAACAGTGAGGGTTAGAAAAATAGACCACCCCAAGACCCTGAAAAGTGAGTGCAAAATGCACTAAAGTTCCCCAAAGAGCACAGAAGTCGTGATAGGGGAATTTTGCAGGAAAGACCAAAACCAGCAATGCAACAACGATGGATTTCCAGACGAGGGTACCTGTGGAACAAGGGGACCAAGTCCAAAAGTCACGATCAAGTCGAGAGTGGGCAGATGCCCAGGAAATGCCAGCTGTGGGTGCAAAGAAGCTGCTACTGGACAATAGAAGCTGAGGTTTCTGCAAGAACAACAAGGGCTAGAAACTTCCCCTTTGGAGGATAGATGTCCCAAGCCGTGGAGAGTTGTGCAGAAGTGTTTTCCTGAAGAAAGACCGCAAACAAGCCTTGCTAGTTGCAAGGCGTGCGGTAAGGGTTTTTGGATGCTGCTGTGGCCCAGGAGGGACCAGGATGTCGCCAATTGCGTCAGGGGACAGAGGGGGTGCCCAGCAAGATTAGGAGTCCTCTCAGAAGCAGGCAGCACCCGCAGAAGTGCCGGAACAGGCACTACAAAGTGGAGTGAAACGGTGCTCACCCAAAGTTGCACAAAGGAGTCCCACGCCGCCGGAGGACAACTCAGGAGGTCGTACAATGCAGGTTAGAGTGCCGTGGACCCAGGCTTGGCTGTGCACAAAGGATTCCCTCGGACAGTGCACAGGAGCCGGAGTAGCTGCAAAACACGCGGTTCCCAGCAATGCAGTCTGGCGTGGGGAGGCAAGGACTTATCTCCACCAAACTTGGACTGAAGAGTCACTGGACTGTGGGAGTCACTTGGACAGAGTTGCTGGATTCAAGGGACCTCGCTCGTCGTGCTGAGAGGAGACCCAGAGGACCAGTGATGCAGTTCTTTGGTGCCTGCGGTTGCAAGGGGACGATTCCGTCGACCCACAGGAGATTTCTTCAGAGCTTCTAGTGCAGAGAGGAGGCAGACTACCCCCACAGCATGCACCACCAGGAAAGCAGTCGAGAAGGCGTGAGTATCAGCGTTACAGAGTTGCAGTAGTCGTCTTTGCTACTTTGTTGCAGTTTTGCAGGCTTCCAGCGCGGTCAGCAGTCGCTTCCTTGGCAGAAGGTGAAGAGAGAGATGCAGAGGAACTCTGATGAGCTCTTGCATTCGTTATCTAAGGAAATCCCCAAATCAGAGACCCTAACTAGCCAGAAAAGAGGGTTTGGCTACTTAGGAGAGAAGATAGGCTAGCAACACTTGAAGGAGCCTATCAGAATGAGTCTCTGACGTCACCTGCTGGCCCTGGCCACTCAGAGCAGTCCAGTGTGCCAGCAGCACCTCTGTTTCCAAGATGGCAGAGGTCTGGAGCACACTGGAGGAGCTCTGGGCACCTCCCAGGGGAGGTGCAGGTCAGGGGAGTGGTCACTCCCCTTTCCTTTGTCCAGTTTCGCGCCAGAGCAGGGCTGAGGGGTCCCTGAACCGGTGTAGACTGGCTTATGCAGAAATGGGCACCATGTGTGCCCATGAAAGCATTTCCAGAGGCTGGGGGAGGCTACTCCTCCCTGCCTTAACACCATTTTCCAAAGGGAGAGGGTGTAACACCCTCTCTCTGAGGGAGTCCTTTGTTCTGCCATCCTGGGCCAAGCCTGGCTGGACCCCAGGAGGGCAGAAACCTGTCTGAGGGGTTGGCAGCAGCATCCGCTGCAGTGAAACCCCTGAAAAGGCAGTTTGGCAGTACCCGGGTCTGTGCTACAGACCCGTGGGATCATGGGATTGTGCCAACAATGCCAGGATGGCATAGAGGGGGCAATTCCATGATCTTAGACATGTTACATGGCCATATTCGGAGTTACCATTGTGAAGCTACACATAGGTAGTGACCTATATGTAGTGCACGTGTGTAATGGTGTCCCCGCACTCACAAAGTCCGGGGAATTGGCCCTGAACCATGTGGGGGCACCTTGGCTAGTGCCAGGGTGCCCACACAATAAGTAACTTAGCACCCAACCTTTACCAGGTAAAGGTTAGACATATAGGTGACTTATAAGTTACTTAAGTGGAGTGGTAAATGGCTGTGAAATAACGTGGATGTTATTTCACTCAGGCTGCAGTGGCAGGCCTGTGTAAGAATTGTCAGAGCTCCCTATGGGTGGCAAAAGAAATGCTGCAGCCCATAGGGATCTCCTGGAACCCCAATACCCTGGGTACCTCAGTACCATATACTAGGGAATTATAAGGGTGTTCTAGTATGCCAATGTAAATTGGTGAAATTGGTCACTAGCCTGTTAGTGACAATTTGTAAAGAGAGAGCATAACCACTGAGGTTCTGGTTAGCAGAGCCTCAGTGAGACAGTTAGGCATCACACAGGGAACACCTACCTATAGGTCACAAACTTATGAGCACTGGGGTCCTGACTAGTAGGGTCCCAGTGACACATAACAAACATACTGAAAACATAGGGTTTTCACTATGAGCACTGGGCCCTGGCTAGTAGGATCCCAGTGAGACAGTGAAAACACCCTGACATACACTCACAAACAGGCCAAAAGTGGGGGTAACAAGGCTAGAAAGAGGCTACTTTCTCACACAACCCCCCCCCCCTCCAAACGAAGGATAATAAGGCTAACCTTGGCCAGTTGAGACTTTATTGTCTAAGTGGTGATAAGTAGAGAGTAGCTCTGCAATAGACTGGTTACTCCCTTTATCATCCACTATATGGTTACTTCCCTGTGGGGATGTAAACCACCCTGTTTGAAGTTTTTTAGCTAAGCAACAATGTGAAGATGTATTTTCAGAGTTTCTATCAGTAAGTTTTAGTTTAGAGCAGTGGGAATTGTCCACTGAACCTATTTGTAGTGATGGAAATGCCAGACAGGGATGCTGTCTCAGAAAAGCCATAGCTGGGCAAAAACTTTGTCCATATGGCTGGAAGAGAGAACAGGGATGCTGTTTCTCTTGAGTTGGAGCAGAGCAGGGATGCTGTCCTATGAGCTCCACACTAGGGCCGGGATGCTCTCCTAAGTGTTGAGAGGCAGTGCAGGGTTTCTGCACTAAAGTTTCTCTGGGAGGGTTAGAGGGGTGCTCCATGTTAACCAAAATGGTGCTCTTTTTGTCACCAATGTTAGTTATCCCACAGAGAGGTACTTCTACCTCAGGGAGTACAGCTTTGCCAGCTGATGATTCCCTTGGAACAGGTGCCACCCCAGGAGAGGTTTCTCCTACCACAGGAATTATATCCTGATTGGCAGGGTGGTTAGGGGATACTGTGATACCCTTTTTACCTGTTGTTGGAGAGGGATCCTGAGTTTTCAGGCCTTCTCTCCTTTGCTTTTTCATTTCAGTAGAAATGAGAGGGAACAATTCCTCTGGGATGCCCAGCATGACTGCATGAGCATAAAACTCTACATCAGCCCAACCCGAGGCCTCTAGGTCATTGCCTAAGAGACAGTCTACAGGTAAGCTAGGCGATATCACAACCTGCTTAGGGCCAGTAACTCCACCCCAACTAAACTGAATTATAGCTATGGGAAGAAACTTAGTGGAGTTATGGACATCAATAATTTTATACGGTTGTCCAATGATGTGTTGTTCAGGAGCCCTAGGTTTTCAGTCACCAAAGTGATACTGGCACCTGTGTCCCTGTAGGCCAAGGCCTCAACACCATTTATTGAAACTGTCTGCCTGTACTTATCCATTGTAAGGGGACAAGCAGCCAGTGTGGCAAGGCCAATGCCACTAGGTGTGTGACAAAAACTGTCTTAGGACTGACTACCCCAGTTTCTATGAAGGACCCATAAGTGAACCCAACTACACCCTTTGCTTGACTGTTGCCAGCAGTCCCACCACTAGTACCACTACTGTTAGGGGCACTAGAGCTTGATTTATTAGTGGTGGTAGGCTCAGGGGGTTTACCTGGACAGGACTTATCCCCTGGCCTATGGCCTCTGTTTTTACACACAAAGCACCAAGGCTTTTTAATGTGTGTGGGTTGAGAAGAAGAGGAAGAATTTGTTTTATCCCCACCCTCTGAAGAGTGTTTAAGATTTGAAGTGGGATCTTTGGTTTTACCCTTATACCCATGCTTATCTTGAGATTTTTCACCATCTTTCTTCTTGCCATCCTTGTCACCACCTGTATGAACTTTTCTGTTCACTCTTGTTCTGACCCATTTGTCTGCCTTCTTTCCCAATTCTTGGGGAGAGGTCAGATCTGAGTCCACTAGATACTGGTGCAACAAATCAGACACACAATTATTAAGTATATGCTCTCTCAGGATTAAGTTATACAGGCTTTCATAATCAGCAACTTTACTGCCATGTAACCACCCCTCCAAGGCCTTCACTGAATGGTCAACAAAGTCTACCCAGTCTTGTGAAGATTCCTTTTTGGTTTCTCTGAACTTCATCCTGTACTGTTCAGTGGTTAAGCCATAACCATCTAGGAGTGCATTCATAAGAACTTTGAAATCATTGGCTTCACTTTCTTTCACAGTAAGGAGCCTATCCCTACCCTTTCCACTAAATGATAGCCATAGGATAGCAGCCCACTGCCTGTGAGGGACATCCTGTACAACACAGTCCCTCTCAAGTGCAGCAAACCACTTGTTAATGTCATCCCCCTCCTTATAAGGGGGAACTATCTTGTGCAGATTCCTAGAATCATGCTCTTTTGCAGGATGACTATGGGGAATATTGCTGCTGCCACCATGGGTTTCTAAATCCAATTTCTGTCTTTCTCTTTCCACTTCTAAGGACTGTCTATCCAAATCCAGCTGTTGCTTCTTGAGCTTCAGCCTGGTTTGTTCCACTCTCAATCTATTGAGCTCCCTTTCTAACACTCTGTCATCAGGGTGGGTGGGTAGGACATGCCTTGAAACAGAAGTATGGTGAGAATGAACAGAAGGAGACCTGTCCCTAACAGATGGCACCCTAACAGCTTGGCTAACAGAAACATCACTTCTACTATGATGAGAAGGAATACTCTTACTGTGATGTGAGACAACACTATCAGTATGGTGTGACTCTACATCAGTACCAGCTATGCTAGGTTGTCTGATAATGGGCAGGCTAGGAAGTTTCCTTTCTAAATCTTTTGCTAGGGGTGCCCCAGGGTCAGATTGGGAACCATCAGCTAATTTCTCAACAGAAGTGGCACCTCTGGCCTTATCCTGTTCAATAAGCATATTAACCAACAGTTCTCTAGAGGGATTCTTCCTTACACTTAAACCTCTTTCTATGCAGAGACTCCTTGCTCCTTTCCAGCTAAGGTGATCATAAGCAAGTTTGGACAGATCAACAGTTTGGCCTGTGCCAGACATTTTTAGAAAGTGTTTAAGGGATAGAAAAAGTGAGAACAAGTTTTTCAGAACTTTTGGAAAGACAGAAAAAAACTTTTTAAACTTTTTAAGAACTTTTTAGAAAGGTTAGAGGTACTTTTCAGCACTTTAGAAAAGAAGTGAGAAAAGAAAAGCAAAACTTTTTGGTTAGGTGTACATGCACTGAACTTGTTTTGTGTATTTTTCTCTTATGAAAAGTACAATGACAAAAGTGGTAAGTAGTTACAAAGTACTTATCCTACCGCTGCCACCAATGTAGGAGGCTGGACTGGCTTGTAGTGAGTACCAAGGGGTACTTACACCTTGCACTAGGCCCAGGTATCCCTTATTAGTGTATAGGGTGTCTAGCAGCGTAGGCTGATAGATAAGGGTAGCTTAGCAGAGCAGCTTAGGCTGAACTAGGAGACGAGTGAAGCTCCTACAGTACCACTAGTGTCATATGCACAATATCATAAGAAAACACAATACACAGATATACTAAAAATAAAGGTACTTTATTTTTATGACAATATGCCAAAAGTATCTCAGTGAGTACCCTCAGTATGAGGATAGCAAATATACACAAGATATATGTACACAATACCAAAAATATGCAGTATAGTTTTAGAAAACAGTGCAAACAATGTATAGTTACAATAGGATGGAATGGGGACACATAGGGATAGGGGCAACACAAACCATATACTCTAAAAGTGGAATGCGAACCACGAATGGACCCCAAACCTATGTGACCTTGTAGAGGGTCTCTGGGACTGTAAGAAAACAGTGAGGGTTAGAAAAATAGCCCACCCCAAGACCCTGAAAAGTGAGTGCAAAGTGCACTAAAGTTCCCCAAAGAGCACAGAAGTCGTGATAGGGGAATTCTGCAGGAAAGACCAAAACCAGCAATGCAACAATGATGGATTTCCAGACGAGGGTACCTGTGGAACAAGGGGACCAAGTCCAAAAGTCACGATCAAGTCGAGAGTGGGCAGATGCCCAGGAAATGCCAGCTGTGGGAGCAAAGAAGCTGCTACTGGACAGTAGAAGCTGAGGTTTCTGCAAGAACGACAAGGGCTAGAAACTTCCCCTTTGGAGGATAGATGTCCCACGCTGTGGAGAGTTGTGCAGAAGTGTTTTCCTGAAGAAAGACCGCAAACAAGCCTTGCTAGCTGCAAGGCGTGCGGATAGAGTTTTTGGATGCTGCTGTGGTCCAGGAGGGACCAGGATGTCGCCAATTGCGTCAGGGGACAGAGGGGGCACCCAGCAAGATTAGGAGCCCTCTCAAAAGCAGGCAGCACCCACAGAAGTGCCAGAACAGGCACTACAACATGGAGTGAAATGGTGCTCACCCGAAGTTGCACAAAGGAGTCCCACGCCGCCGGAGGACAACTCAGGAGGTCGTGCAATGCAGGTTAGAGTGCCGTGGACCCAGGCTTGGCTGTGCACAAAGGATTCCCTTGGACAGTGCACAGGAGCCGGAGTAGCTGCAAAACACGTGGTTCCCAGCAATGCAGTCTGGCGTGGGGAGGCAAGGACTTACCTCCACCAAACTTGGACTGAAGAGTCACTGGACTGTGGGAGTCACTTGGACAGAGTTGCTGGATTCAAGGGACCTCGCTCGTTGTGCTGAGAGGAGACCCAGAGGACCAGTGATGCAGTTCTTTGGTGCATGCGGTTGCAGGGGGATGATTCCGTCGACCCACGGGAGATTTCTTCGGAGCTTCTAGTGCAGAGAGGAGGCTGACTACCCCCACAGCATGCACCACCAGGAAAGCAGTCGAGAAGGCGGCAGGATCAGCGGTACAGAGTTGCAGTAGTCGTCTTCGCTACTTTGTTGCAGTTTTGCAGGCTTCCAGCGCGGTCAGCAGTCGATTCCTTGGCAGAAGGTGAAGAGAGAGATGCAGAGGAACTCTGATGAGCTCTTGCATTTGTTATCTAAGGAAACCCCCAAATCAGAGACCCTAAATAGCCAGAAAAGAGGTTTTGGCTACTTAGGAGAGAAGATAGGCTAGCAACACCTGAAGGAGCCTATCAGGAGTCTCTGACGTCACCTGCTGGCCCTGGCCACTCAGAGCAGTCCAGTGTGCCAGCAGCACCTCTGTTTCCAAGATGGCAGAGGTCTGGATAACACTGGAGGAGCTCTGGGCACCTCCCAGGGGAGGTGCAGGTCAGGGGAGTGGTCACTCCCCTTTCCTTTGTCCAGTTTCGCGCCAGGGCAGGGATGAGGGGTCCCTGAACCGGTGTAGACTGGCTTATGCAGAAATGGGCACCATGTGTGCCCATGAAAGCATTTCCAGAGGCTGGGAGAGGCTACTCCTCCCCTGCCTTAACACCATTTTCCAAAGGGAGAGGGTGTAACACCCTCTCTCTGAGGAAGTCCTTTGTTCTGCCATCCTGGGCCAAGCCTGGCTGGACCCCAGGAGGGCAGAAACCTGTCTGAGGGGTTGGCAGCAGCAGCCGCTGCAGTGAAACCCCTGAAAAGGCAGTTTGGCAGTACCCGGGTCTGTGCTACAGACCCGTGGGATCATGGGATTGTGCCAACAATGCCAGGATGGCATAGAGGGGGCAATTCCATGATCTTAGACATGTTACATGGAAATATTCGGAGTTACCATTGTGAAGCTACACATAGGTAGTGACCTATATGTAGTGCACGCGTGTAATGGTGTCCCCGCACTCACAAAGTCCGGGGAATTGGCCCTGAACCATGTGGGGGCACCTTGGCCAGTGCCAGGGTGCCCACACACTAAGTAACTTAGCACCCAACCTTTACCAGGTAAAGGTTAGACATATAGTTGACTTTTAAGTTACTTAAGTGCAGTGGTAAATGGCTGTGAAATAACGTGGACGTTATTTCACTCAGGCTGCAGTGGCAGGCCTGTGTAAGAATTGTCAGAGCTCCCTATGGGTGGCAAAAGAAATGCTGCAGCCCATAGGGATCTCCTGGAACCCCAATACCCTGGGTACCTCAGTACCATATACTAGGGAATTATAAGGGTGTTCCAGTATGCCAATGTAAATTGGTGAAATTGGTCACTAGCCTGTTAGTGACAATTTGTAAAGAGAGAGCATAACCACTGAGTTTCTGGTTAGCAGAGCCTCAGTGAGACAGTTAGGCATCACACAGGGAACACATACCTATAGGTCACAAACATATGAGCACTGGGGTCCTGACTAGGAGGGTCCCAGTGACACATAACAAACATACTGAAAACATAGGGTTTTCACTATGAGCACTGGGCCCTGGCTAGCAGGATCCCAGTGAGAGAGTGAAAACACCCTGACATACACTCACAAACAGGCCAAAAGTGGGGGTAACAAGGCTAGAAAGAGGCTACTTTCTCACACATACCACAGATGAGGGGGGCATTAAACTTTCTTTTTTCTTACCTTTCACAGGAAGAGGTCATGGTAACTGCAGAACCAATAACAGGAGTTGACAATCTTCCAACCAACTAATACATGTGACAGATGATTGTAAACATGTTCAACAGACAAGTACAAATGATTCTTAAATCAATCCTGGGGTGTTATTTACTTCTTGCAGCCCCACAATACATTGTAGGAATGTTGGTGGTGCCCTACCCATTTTGGGGCACACAGAATCCAAACACCAATGCAAAATATAGGTCATGCATGGCATAATGGGGGCTCCCTCGTGGACAAATGAATGTTTAATTATTGTTTCCTACTGCCTTGTTCTGCAGTCACATGCCACACAGTGCTATCTGTTTTCAGTTTTATTTTATTTCAGGGGGGCCTAGTCCCACCAGATGTGCCTTGATGCCTCCATTCATGTTGGGGTCTGCTGGGAACGTTCCAGGGTCCCAATGACCTCAGCAAGCTCCCAGTGTGCAGATCCTGTTCTGTGTGGGAGCTGACACAGTCAGTTCTCACAACAGCAAAGTGGGAGCCAGCTTCTTTGTTGCTCCTGCTCACAGGTGAGAGTGTGCACCTTCCCCTGCACTTTGGCTGTCTTCTTGGTCCTGGGTATAAGGTCCCAGGACTCTGTCTTTCATTTGTTCACTTCTTTGTTGCAAGGGCGTATTTCTTTCACACTGGTCCCCTGGGATATGGGGGAGCCATGTGGGCAACCAAATTTACATGGAGGAAAAGGGCAGGCCCAGTTGTTACCTATACCTGCTAATGGCATTACAGCCCTCTTTGAAGGTAATCAGGTTACTGGGCATTTCACCCAGGTTGTCCTGTTAAGAGAAAGTCAACACCACCAATACCCAAAGCCTTGTGTTGCTGTCCTGAGAGAAATTCACACCCTACTACAGGGAAGCCATCAGCTTCCAGCTGACAGTTGGAAAGCACAGAAAAGCTTGAGAGGTTTTAGGCAGGAAAGTGGTAATATTTCAAAAGTACTTGTTGCTGGATAGGTCGTCAAGACTTGATTTTACTATTAAATTGGATTTTGGATCACTATAAAATGAGTCCTTGAGTTATTTCTGTTGGTGCTACCAATCTGAATTCAGTAAATAATAAATGTAACAATGTAGCTCAGTATCTCCCAGACACCAACTTTGCTACAGTGAAAATATCTTTAGGGTATATTTCACTGTAAGGGCATACTCAACATTAATCTTTACATGTCCTACCTTTAAATACCATATACCGAGACTTTATGGGCAATGAAGCCTCCTTAGAGGTGACGTATTATTATTTAAAAGGAAAGTTTTGGCCTGTCTAAGGTGGTTACTTTGACAGGTTGAATTTGCAGTTACAAAAACTGCCATACACATTTTCCCTGTGTGCTGCTACCAGGCTGCACATGATGGTAGTCACTCATTTGCAACTCACAGATGTAAGCACATCTCAACCTGTAACCAGTCTTGTGCTGCTTACTCTAGCTCTGCCACAGTGGCCCTGTCTTAAAAGACAGACACTGGCGGTAAATACGATCAGTCCAATTACCATGAATTTACTGAGAGTGAGACTCAATTAGTGAGACTCACCCACAGTAAAGGTCCAAAAACAGGGTGATCAAAAGCAAAAAATCCTGACAAAGTAAATGGGTGAAACCATTTGCTACATTCCATATAGTTCACTGATGCCCCTGAATTTGAAAGTCCTGAAGAGTCTCCCCTTATATTGTAAGCCTAATGAAAAATTACATGATTTCAAATTATCCTTAAAGGCATTCAGTTCTTTCTTTGTTTCATTCCAAACTACAAAACTAATTTAACTGAATCTTCACCATCATTTAATATGTAATCTCCAATTATGTTCCTGGGTGTATTTTCTTCCCATAAATATAGAAATGTATTTAATTACGTTGAGGCAATATTACTGCCCACAGATATTCTTCTCATTTGTAGGAAATATTTTTGGTCGTACCTAAAATAATTATGAAATAGCAGGAGATTTATAAATTTTAATAGAAATTCATTGTCTACTTTGTCTTCATTCATGAATCAATAGTTTGATATTCCCATATACATGTACAACATCACACATGCAAAGTACATCCTGGAGTTCAAACGAAACCAGCTGCAATCTTAACAATGTCAGTGAGGTATTACAGTAAATGCAAAAATATGACAACAGATGTGAAAACTTCATCATCCCTAATGGACTCACTATTAAAAGTAATTTAAGAGTTTTGCTGAAACACCCACAAAATGTCATATAGTCACTCTTATATAAGAGGGATCAAGCATGTCAGGCGGCATGGGTTACCGCTTATGGCACGGGGGCGCTGTGCTCCCTCTGCTTTCGGCATTTTTATGCAAAGACAGAAAGTCTGGCAATGCGAACAACTTGTCATCACTAGAGTGAGGCTTCAAGTGAGTCCAGAATGTACTACACAACAGCGAACGGCATTTCCATCTTCTGAACGTTCACATTGTTTGGAAATGAGAGAAGGTATCTTGGATTTTTGAGTATAACTTTCCTTTTGTCTCATAGCATCCTTGTCAGGCGATCGTGTTACAGTGCTGCTGCAGCCAAGACCCTGCTACTTGGATTTAGGATTTCCTTTTGTTTCCTTTATAGTTTACTTGAGGCTATTTGTTTATACAGAATAGTATTCTGAAGAATGGGCCATGATTAAAAAACAAAGTTTTTGCTGTATTGAACATTTGATTTTGGGCATTGCGAAAGATTGTATTGCACTTTAGATTTATACTCTGATACAACAAGAAGGTTCTCTTGTTAAGATAATATTCCACATCATCTACTTGGCAGAAGCAATATGTGCCTTGCTGGAAAATGAAGGTTTATTGGTAGTTTTGGAAGTTTGCCAACTTACCTGCCCTTGCATCTTTAGGTAATATTATTTTTAGGTAGATTTTCGGGTGTTTATGTTGCCATAATTTTTAATATTGTGTCGACTTTGTGTAGGAGATTTTCATATTTATGAAATAAATCATGCTTATAAGATAATTGGTGATGGGAGTATTCCTCATTTTTATGTACTCCATCCTCCCCCACCGAGATATGAATTTTGGAAACAATTTGTCAATGAGCTCAGAGATTTTTTATCATTAACATTGAATTGTGTCAAATGTAATCCAAAAGGTTATTAGCCATCCTTATTCCAAGTATTTTAAATATCTAGGGTGCCAGAAGAGACAAAAATTGGCTGACACGTTTCTGCAGAATAGTATATTTAGAGGTTTGTCCTCAGATTTTTGTCTATTAAGGGTATATCCAGAAGCCTTAATGAATGCTTCCGGGGTAGACATTAGTGCTTCAATCAATGGCCCCGCGTCTTCAGCAACTATTAAGATGTCATGTGCATAAGCTACAGTTTGTATTGTTAAATCTAATGCCCTTAATATTATCATCACATCTAATGTTATGGAGTAGTGTTTATAATACCAAGAGACATAAGGCAGGAGATAAGGGGCACACTTGTCTGCTCCCTTGACCTACTTTAAAGGAGTTGGAGACTGTTTCAGCTGCTCTGATACACTGAAGATCTGATAGAAAGGGAAAGTAATCTTGTACTTTACTTGATTTTAATGAAGCCGACTGCATAGTACCTCAAATAGATCATACTCATCGTAGCTGAGTAACCTATACCTCTAGTTACCTATAAATGAGAAATCTGTAATTTTCATTTGATGGAAACTGGTTAAAGCAGAAAATGGCTTGCAGGATCAGTGTTTATAGTTGTATTTAAGAATACAGAGAGCAAAAATATCATCTTACAAAAGTATTGTGTCCCAAAGTTGATTTTGAATAATATTTCTCTATTGGATGTAGATGTTCTATTACTTGGTCCAAATGGGCAATAATTTTTTTAATTATATTTAAGCTAGGATTTTGATTACAATATTCTGGCACCGTAACTTGTGTGCCATGGCTCATGAAATCTGCTATCAATGTACAACAGGTGACATTAGAATCTGTGTGGAAAACCATATGACATCTTTTCTCGCAAGACTTCTATATAGGGCTGGGAGTAATTTTATTTCCGCCTGAGTAATCGGAGCAAATTTGGGGATTCTGTGTTATTTTTTGATGCTTAATTACTGATACCAGAGTGATTATGCCTGCTCGCGTAATTTAGAGTAATTTAGAGGAAACTATCCTACCACAAGAGCACATTTAGAAAGTGACTGCTTGCGCTTCTGTTAATGTTCTGTTACGTTTAGCACTATTTTCTTAGCACAAAATGCATCCTCCCATCCATTTTGGATGCAGAGGGTGCATTTTTCACTAAGAAACTAGTGGCAATGTCGGGAGCAACTTGGGGAGAAAATCCAAACCCAAATGCACATTTAGAAAGTCCGAGCAGCTGCTTGCTCTGCTATTCATGTTCTGTTGCATTTAGTGCTATTTCTCAGTGCAAAATGCATCATTATGTGATGGTGTTTTATGCTAAGACAATAGCTCTAAACGCAGAATTCTTCTTCTTGCGTAATTCTGCATAATCTCACAGAATGTTTTGTATAATTCTACATGATTATTGCACACAGATTTACCGAGTTACACTGAGCCATACTTCTGTATGCAAGGGCATACTTCAGGTGTGGTTTTGAGAAGACTGCCCAATACACATCGTATATACAATTATTGTAAAAATGACATGCATTATACATGAAAACTATTATCCAATTTCACCCAAATTTAGCTGTGTGGTCAAATGCTGAGAGTTACAGGATCACGTGCAAGTAAGATGGCAGTTACTAGTGAGGGAGCACCAGTCACAGATGAACATTAAGTGATCCACCAGTCTGTTTACCGCTGCTTCCAGGTGCAGAAATAGATAAACATGTATGTGTGTGGGCATGTTATCTTTTTAAGTATCTTCATGATAGTGGCGCCCAAATTGTGGGGCTGGTGGGATGTTGACCTCAAGAACTATGAGGTAATAACCCCCTAGAGACAAGATTCAAAATAACATTTCAAAATACAGTCAATAAGAAAGGGATCACTCAAAATAAGAGATTTAGAGCAGAAATTTAGAAACTAATGAAGGCTCATGACATACAAAAGTGCAATGCAGAATACAATGAGAAATGCAACTGCAGCAACAGTATCATTCAACGTATATAGAAATCAATTGCGATGAATGCTATTAGTTACAGGAATGATGCAACAATAAGTAAAATCAGAAAAATAATGTACAGCAACACAATAGAGAATCAGGCAGCATCCTTAGTAGAAACCCAAAAGCCTTTGGCTTACTTTCAAATTTGAGGGTTTATATAGCCAATTTGACTACAGAAAATGATAGAAACTGCAAAGTCAGCATGGTGTGATCGTAAGTGCAGCGGCGATCTAAACCCTTTTAAAATGGTGGAGCAAGTGAAGAGCCCCACCATCTTGCAAAAAAAAAAAAATCCTCCCTCCAAAACCCTAAAGTAAACCACCCCTTCTACCAAAAGCCCAAATAACACTAACTAAAACACAAACATTACACTTACATGCACTACACACATTTACATACATTACACACATGCATTACACACACATGCATCACAAATTAAAAAAATCAGCTTCTTACCCACAGGCTGTGCATCCTGTGCTTCTGCTCTTCGATAGAGGAAGAAATCTCCTAACTAATCCAGATGCTGCTCTCATGCTGTTGACCAGCATGAAAGAAATGCCTGGATTGGATGGAGTGTCCTGCCTGGACGCTTCTTCAGGCCCTGAAGGCCTGTGCCTGATCTCCACCCAACTGTCTTAAGACAGCTGAGTGGAGAGCTTCAAAATGCGCATGTCACATTGGCCAGCAGAAAGCAGCCAGCCAAAGTGACATGCGCACTTTGTTAGATTGAGTCCAGGCACTGCTCCAGCCCTCTGCCACCAGAAGCAGAGGCAGTCCTCTGCTACCTCTACTTCTGGCAGCAGAGGGCATGCGCTGCATGTCTCTGGGCTGGTGCACGCTGCGTGGGAAGAAATAAAATGGCAATTTAATCTTTTCATTGCCATTCTATTTCTTCCTGCTCGGCTCGCAGCGGGCAGAGGGGCGATGGTCCCCCACCCTCGAAGAGAAACCACCCCTGCAAAAGTATTAATCTATTTACAAATCACAGTACACCTTTGTAAAACTCCATGTAAAGCTATCATGTTAGCACTTTTCCCTATTTTTAACATATTAATTTTTTTTCAGCCTAATGTCATCAGAGGTTACAAGAAACAATTAAAAGAATCATCGTTGTAGAGCAGAGGTCCTCAAACTACAGCCCGCCAGGGTCCTTGATCCGGCCCGTCAGAGTCCTGAGCCCCAGATGAGTCTTTGCTTCAGGGGCCTTGTCAGAGCGACCAGGCCCCTTTAAAAAATTGCAGTCACAATGGAATGGGAGGAAGTGACGGCCGGTCACTTCCTCCCAGCTCCCTCCGCGCGGGAGGGAAGAGACAAGCCTTTGCTTGTCTGGGGCCCAGTCAGCGCTGCTGCATAGCGCGACTGGGCCATTAAAAAATGCAGGCCCAGGGTAATGGGAGGAAGTGACGGCCGATCAATTCCTCTCAGCTTCCTCCACGCAGGAGGGTAGAGACAAGCCATTGCTTGTCTGGGGCCCGGTCAGCACTGCTGCATAGCGCGACCGGGCCCATTAAAAAAATGCAGGCCCAAGGTAATGGGAGGAAGTGACGGCCAGTCACTTCCTCCCAGCTCCCTCCATGTGGGAGGGAAGAGACAAGCCACGAGGACAGAAGAGCCACGCCGTCTTCCATGAGCCACAGCCACCCTCCTGCAAATAAAAAAAAGGTAAGAAAACTTATCTGTGTGCATATGCATGTATGTTAGTGTGTATGTATATGTATGTATGTCTGCATCTGTATGTATGTCTGTATGTATGTGTTTGTATGTAAGTATGTATGTCAGTATGTGTATGTATGTCTTTGTGTATGTATGTATCTGTATGTATGTGTATGTATGTCAGTATATATGACTGTGTGTGTATGTATGCTAGTATTTATGGGTGTGTATAGGTATGTGTCTGTATATGTCTGTTTGTCAATATTAATTGCATCCAGCAAAATCAATAGCCACAAGTGTGTTCGCAATAATTGGGCATTAAACAAATGTTGATGTTTACTGTATGTTTGATGTATTTTGCGTTAACTGGATCCCACTCTCCACCCTCCATCCATAAGTGCTTCCTGTGAACATAGGAAGCTTGTCCACTATTAGATGCTTCTTTGGCAAACGTGCTAGGACAGTGATGAAGCGTGACACCCAGGGGGTGTGTGGGGTCATTCTTTACAAATTATTGGAAATTATTTATAAACCTCGCTGAATGCTCTCAAGTGCCTTGGTCCTATCCAGAATATATATAGTTCATACATATAGGGACACAAGGGCATCCCAGAATTAGGGCATTTCCGAGGCACGGTTTGTACTTCCAGTTCCCAGGGGGATGAATATCAGCTCAGTCTTCTCGGCTCTAAACTGAAATTGCTATGATCAATTTAATAGTATTAGCATACTTGAGCCGCCTTTCACCTACACCTGTGATAAGTGCCTGCTAGTGAGAGAGCTTGTGTGTGTGTCTGCTAGTGAATGAGCTTGTGTGTGTGTGTGTGCCCGCTAGTGAATGAGCTTGTGTGTGTGTGCCTGCTAGTGAATGAGCTTGTGTATGTGTGTCTGCTAGTGAGTGAGCTTGTGTGTGTGTGTGTGCCTGCTAGTGAGTGAGCTTGTGCGCTACTCCTGAGCGCTGACCATTTGCATTACTGCTGAGCGCTGACATTTCTTATTTTTGTTTAGTCATTATTGCTGGTATATTGTTTTTATAGCTGTGTATGTATTGGTATTTTACTATTAGCAATTTTCAATCCCTAGGAAATCATTATGTCAACAAAAAGAAAAATTTACTCTGAGTGCTGGGTATTTAAAGAATAGTGGACTTACGATTACTTTTTCCCTCAGTACAAAGAAATAGCTGTTTGTCTAATATGCCAGAATTTAGTGTCTGTGTTCAAGGAATACAATTTGCGTCGACACTATGAAACTCAACATAAAGATAAATATGATTGTTTGGTCGGACAAGTGAGAAAAGATACAATATTAAAACTGAAAAATGGGTTGACAACTCAGCAACATACTTTTGTGAAGCAAAAGCAGCTAAATATATCATCATTGCGAGCAAGTTTTCAATTTGCCAAGCTCATAGCACGCACTGGCAGACCATTCGTAGAGGGAGAATTTGTTAAAGAATGCCTTCTTTCTGTTGTCAAAGAGATCTGTCCAGAGAAGGCTGATTTCTTTAGTACAGTGAGTCTTTCAGGACCTATAATTACACGAAGGATTGAAGAAATAGGGGAAAATTTGCATCTGCATTTGCAAAACTCCTCAAAAAAAACGTTGCTATTTTTCATTGGCACTCGACGAAAGCAATGATGTTTGTGATTCTGCACAACTTCTAATTTTCATTTGTGGGACAAATGATTTTTTCGAAATCACAGAGGATATTGCTACACTGAAAAGCATCAAAGGAACAACAACAGGAGAGGATATCTATCAAAAAGTTTGCCAAACTGTGAATGATTTGGAGCTGGACTGGGCTAAACTAGCCAGTGTGACAACTGATGGTGCTCCTAACATGGTGGGGTCTATGAAAGGAGTGGTTGCACACATTAAGAAAGAGATGAACAAACACAACCATTCACATACAATAGCCATATACTGCCTCATCCACCAACAAGCACTGTGTTGTAAATCACTGAAGGTGGACTCTGTCATGAAAATTGTGGCATCTTGTGTTAACATCATTAGAGCTCATGCACTAAACCACAGACAGTTTCAGAAATTTCTGTCTGAGCTAAATGTTGCCTATGGAGATATTCTGTACCACACAGAGGTCTGCTGTCTGAGTCGAGGGAGAGTTTTGAAACATTTTTATGACTTACTTCCACAGGTTTCTGATTTTATGCTTTCAAAAAGCAAAGAAATACCAGAGCTCAAAGATGCAGAATGGAAATGGCACCTTGCCTTTCTGACAGATGTAACAGAGCTACACAACAGTTTCAATATTCAACTTCAAGGAAAGGGAAAGCTCATCTGTGATAGGCATTCACATGTGAAAGCATTTCAAGTAAAATTAGACCTCCTCATTAACCAAGTGAAGGAGGAAAACATCTGCCATATCCCCACCAATCAAAACCTGTTGGCTAAAAAACCAGCAGTTGCATTCCCAAACAAAACATGTGTGGATTTACTAGAAATGTTGCAAAAGGAGATTCAAATTAGAATTAAAGAGCTTCATCTGCATGAACAGGACATACAGCTTTTCCGGAATCCATTTTCTGTTGACATTGAAGTTGTTGATCCGATTTACCAAATGGATTTGGCCGAACTACAGAATTGTGACTCTCTGAAAGAAACATTCAAATCAAGCGGCCTTACTCATTTCTATGCATCTCTCCCCTGTGAGAAATATCTTAATCTCAGGAACCATGCACTCAAAATTGCAACCATCTTTGGCAGCACCTATATCTGTGAACAGACTTTTTCGAGAATGAAACATCTGAAATCTCCACCCAGATCCAGACTATCTGATGAACACTTGCATCACTTGCTACGACTAGTAGTGACAAATATGGAACCGAATATTGACCATCTCATTAGCCAAAAGCAGGCCCATACTTCCCATTGAAATAAGTTTATGTTGATTAAAATCGTTCTTCATTGCATTGTTTCTCCTGCTTTGTGTGCACTACAAATAAAATATATGCAGTATGCTTAGGAATTTGTTCATATTTTTTTCAAACTATAGTCCAGCCCCCAACAGTGCCTGAGAGACAGTGAACTGGCCCCCTGTTTTAAAAGTTTGAGGACCCCTGTTGTAGAGTCTTCAGCAAGCAAACAGGAAGAGCCTTGGCAAGTAACAAAAGGTTTCCATCAGAGAGTTCTTCGAGAACAGAATGTCATACAAAACAGAGCACATCTGACTGCATGTGGTGTCAATGAAAAATCAAACACACCATGACCACACCATTCATCTTATATGAGATGAGGTCGAGGTCTAAGGCCTAGTATAATCTAAGCCAGACACATTAAACAAAATCATAACTGTTAGACTTGGCATCCTTGGCGTGGTCTCCCCTATCTTTTTGCCTCTGCTTCCCAGGTTGTTGATGTGTGCTGGACTCTGTTTTAGCTGTTTTTGATACTCTGGGCACTTGACCACTGCTAACCAGTGCTAAAGTGCAAAATGTACAATGTTTGTGTAATTGGCTATCCATGATTGGCATATTTGATTTACTAGTATGTCCCTTGTAAAGTGCAATAGAGGTGCCCAGGGCCTGTAAATCAAATGCTACTAGTGGTCCTGCAGCACAGGTTTTGCCACCTACCTTAGTAGCCCTGTAAACATGACTCAGACCTGCCACAGCAGTGTCTCTGGATGCAGTTGGAAACTGCCAATTCGACATGGCAAGTGTACCCACTTTCCAGGCCTAAACCCTTCCTTTTTAAGGTTGAGCCTGCGTCACATGTGCTTGCGCATGCGTTTCGCTAGCAAGACGCTTTAGGAATTAAAAAGGGCTCGGAGTCCCGTCCAGGTCACGTCACTATCTTTCATTGGTTCGTAGGCTTGCCTGTTAGAATCTGCTTGATTTCATTAGTGGAAGGCACGCATGCGTCATGCCTTTTCCGGTGGTTAGCCCTCCTCGAGCTCATCGACCAAGTACAGAAAACATACGAGGCTCGCTGTTTTCCGTCCAGTTCGTGGACTACTTTTTCTCCATTTTCGCAGCGCGATCTCACTTGGCAGAAGTCGAGAGCTGTGCATAATATCGACCCTGTTACACAGTTGATTGCACTTTTTCCGATTACGTACATAATTGCACTTTTGCTGATAGGTTTCATTACGAGTTAAAAGTCCGGTTTACAACGCTATTACCTCTAACACGAGCAAACGCGAGACCCATTGCATTGCAAATGCTTGTAATACATGCAAGGCACCCCTAAGGTGGGCTGTAGGTAGCCCCATAGGCAGGGTACAGTGTATGTTAAAGGTGGGACATGTACCGATGTGTTTTACATGTCCTAACTGTGAAATACTGCCAACGTTGCACTGTTGCAAGGCCCATCTCTCTCATAGGTTAAAATGGGGGCTGCCTTTAAATATTCTTAAGCCGGAGATTCCCTTTGAGAGCAGATGGAAATATGGAGCTTGGGGTCTCTGAACTCATAATTTCGAAAAACACATCTTTTAGTGAAGTTGGTTTTTAGATTGTTAGTTTGAAAATGCCACTTTTAGAAAGTAGGCATTTTCTTCCTTACACCATTCTGTGACTCTGTCTGTTTGTGGATTCCCTGTCTTTGTCAGTTTGACAGTTGGGCTGTTTGTGCATCTACTCTAGACAGTGACACAAATGGTACTGGGGTGTAGCCTGCATATCATGATGAGCCATCTGTGCTAGAGTGGAGGGAGGAGTTGTCACTTACACCTGAATGGGTTGCGCCTGCCCATTCACAATGTAGTCTCCAACCCCCTAGTGTATGTCTGGTGCCTGGCCTGGCCAAAGCGGGATCTTGTGAACAACAGAGACTTTCCTTTGAAGTTTGCCTACTTCAAAGGCAGAAAGGGGTATAAGTAATGGACTCAAAACCCCAGACTTTTGATCACTTCTGGAGTCAAAAGGAACCTATGCCAAGGAGAAGAGCTGAGGAGAAGTGCTGCCCCTGCCTGTGCTTTGTGGGCTATCCTGCAATTGTTGCTTCTGCCTGTGAAAAGGGACAAAGACTGGACGTTGTTGTGCATTCCTGTTTGAAGAAGAATCTCCAAGGGCTTGGAGTATACCTTGCCTCCTGTTTTGAAGCCTCAGGGGCAGCAAAGGCTTCACCATCCAGTTTTGAGTCTACATGAAGTGTATTCTAGCTGCTTGCCAGGGCGCCATTTCAGTTCCTGGGCCCCTGGAAGTGAATTCCTTGAGAAAACCTGTCTAATGATGCTGGACGATGCCATGAGACTTCGCTAATGATGCCGCTGCACAGAAACTGCGACGTCGCCTGCCATGAAACCGTGGACCTCGCAGAAGCACAACGACCCCAACAACTCCGCAGGCCTTGCGTCGCCACAGCCGTTGATCCCGCACGACCTAGCTGAGATCGGATTGTCGTAAGTCCGATGTCCGTGACATCTAACGCCATCGCAGCGCCTGGGGCCCTGTGATGCCATTGCGACCCCATGAGGTCACCCCGCAGCACCGTGACTTCGCCGGACTTTGTCTCTGCCAGAACCAAGGGTCCGACACCTCGCAACCGATGCCGCCTTACCTCCACCGCTTTGCAGTAAGGACCCAATGCCTCTTCGCGATGCCTCGTCTCCTCTGCCCCCTAGCACTGGAACCAATGTCGCATCGGATCCAGTGATGCCTCGTTCCCCGACTCCGTTCACTGGCCTGTTTTCCACTTGTTTACAAAGGTACTGTACCTGGGGATCCATACTACTCCATAAAGGGCGCCAGTGGCATCGCATTGTGGGAAACAACTCTGTCACGAAGCCGCTTTATACCAAATTGCAGCTTTTTTGTGTTTTTAAGTACTAAGATCATATTTTTAATGGTCTAGTGTGGATTTTTATAGTATTTTGTCTTGTTTATTTAGATAAAATATTTTCTATTTTTCTAAACCTGTGTTGTGTCATTTTGTAGTGGTTTACTGTCTTGCTGTGTGTGTTGGTACAAATAATTTACACATTGCTTCTGAGTTAAGCCTGCCTGCTTTTGACAAACTACCAAGTGGGCAAGCGGGGTTTAATGAGTGTGATTTTCCTTTACCCTGACTAGAGTGAGGGTCCTTGCTAGACAGGGGCCAACCTGAGTGCCAACCAAAGACCCCATTTCTAACAAGCATTTAATTTCAATTGCAATGGCTTCATTTTAATGTGCACAAATAATTAAAATGTGGAATTACTTCCATATGAATACGGACAAAGATGCAATAAAGAAGCAGGTAGCATTTCACAAATTAGTGTAAATGCTGTCCTGGGGTGCAGAGTGAAGCAGTTTTTTAGATCCCATTTTAACATATCTATCCCTGCAGCTTTTCCACACCTCTGTTTGATGATATGCTTTATAAAGCACGTGGGTGTTGTGTTGTCATCGTTCCAGCCACACTGTTACAGAGACTGTCCTGAAGCCAGCAGTGTCAAACACCTCTAAGCCAACTTGCAGTCACTTAAAATAATATTCCTTGGATGCTTTAGAGGATGTGCCCAGGAACCGGACAGAGATCGGCAAGTAACAACTGAAAGAAGTAGTGTACAGGCCGTGCCCAGGTACAAAGTGAAATATTTCATGGAACATTTAGAGGCAAGGAATGCATGGCTGTTCGTGTCAAAATAAGGCAAAAACAGACCGTAACTAAGGAAAGAGTAGCAGATCACTAAGGAACATGGGCACACAATATGACTGGTGTTGTGACAGATCGTTGGTTAATGGGTGGTCGGGGAGACAGTCAGTGGCATAGCAAACGGGGCTCTGGGACTGTAAAATTGGCCTGAGAAACTTCTATTAGTGAAAACATCATGACTCTTGTGATGCAAAATTAGTGAAATTACGTGAATACTCCAGCTGAGTGCTTAAGAGTAATTTGGGGCAAAAATCCTACCACAGGAGCAACTAACTAAGAGAGAGCTAGTGGCTGCTGGCTACTGCTGCTCGTGTCCTGTAGCATTTCGTGCTATTTTCTTACTAGGTCCTCTTCACTCAATTAGGCATAATTACAAGTAATTTTGTGGTATTTAAGAGTAAGTAAGCAAGAGAGAATGACTCCAGTTACGCCTACCCTTACTGCAAACTTTGTTGTGCAAGGAGGTTTTTGGCTCTATAGGCCATCATTACAATACTGGCGGACGGTGGTAAAGCAGCGGTAATACCGCCAACAGGCCAGCGGAATTTTTTTTTGAATCACGACCATGGCAGAAACCGTCAACATAGACAGCCACTTTAACACTCCGACCGCCACAGCAGTAGAAACAAACACCACGGCGGTACCGCCCACCGTATAACAACAGGCCTATCCGCCACTGGGGTGGAACCAACGCTATCAAAAGCACGGCGGAAACAGTACACAGAAGGGAAACCACTTACCTCTCAACACCCAACGAGGAACCAGGACGCTATGGAGCCCGAACTACACGTCCTGCCCATGCTGGTCCTCCTCCTGCTCTATCAGGAACAGGACAGACGCCGTTGATGACCACGGTGAGTACTGCACCTACAACACAGGGGAGAGGGGGAGGGAAAAGAGAGTGACACACACATGCAACACGCAATACCCCCACCCCCACCCTCACCCACAACACCATACACACAAATACATGCAGCAACATTACATATACACCCCCCGCCCCCTGGAAGAATGCAAGGACAAAATTAAATGATTGTAATGATTGTAATCATGAAAAATTTGATAGTGAAAGTTCAATATGCAGTATATACAAATATGTACACCAACTACACAAGTCCGGATAGTGTACCAATCATTGTCCGTGGACCAGTGGTCCCAAAATGCATGGACAAAGCCCACACAAGATACCTGACTCGAATCGGAGAGAACGCTGCAGGGGCATCAGATTGAAAATAAACAGGCACCTCAGGGGGAAGGGGAGGCGGGCACCTCAGCCAGATTAACGCAAGACACCACAGCTGCACGAGGGGGCTCCATGCCCATTGCTGTATCCTGGGGAGTGCAAAGCCACAGTCTCTCAAGTCTTTCCAGTGGGTGGTTTGCCCATTGCTTTATCGTGGGGAGTGCAAAGCCACAGTCTCTCAAGTCTTTCCAGTGGGTGGTTTGCCCACTTCTTTATCCTGGGGAGTGCAAAGCCACAGTCTCTCAAGTGGATAACAGTCTCCACTGGTTTTGGAGGGGGCCTTGTGCCCAGAGTGCTTCATCCTGCCAAGGACTGAGGTCGTGGATGTGATTCTCCACTGGTTCTGGAGGGGGCATTGTGCCCAGAGTGCTTCATCCTGCCAAGGACTGAGATCGTGGATGTGATTCTCCACTGGTTCTGGAGGGGGCATTGTGCCCAGAGTGCTTCATCCTGCCAAGGACTGAGGTTGTGGATGTGATTCTCCACTGGTTCTGAAGGGGGCATTATGCCCAGAGTGCTTCATCCTGCCAAGGACTGAGGTTGGGGATGCCTTTCTCCACTGGTTGTGGAGGGGGCATTGTGCCCAGAATGCTCCAGATGCAGTGTGGCCGGTCCCATTGCCTCACCTGGGTGTGTGTGCCACGAGATTGCCTAGGAACAGGTAGCATGATACGCCATGGAGGCAGAGACATACCCCACACTCCTGCGGATTCCCCTTCCACCTGCAGGTGCAAACAATGATGGAAGTCATGCCTCATGGAAGCTGGGCAGGGTCCAGGAAGTTTCCTCCAGCCTCGGACGACTGACCACTGGGGATGGTAGCCATGTCAGAGGTGGTGCCACTGTCCAAGCACGTCGCGGGGCTGGTGGCGGTGCTTGCGACGGTGTCTGTGGCGGCGGTGCTGGCGGTGGTGCATGTGTCAGCACCTGTTGAGGGACGCAGCAGGACGTCTCCTGCAGCCTCGGACGGCTGCCCACTGGGGAAGATGCTGGGGACTGTTGCTGTGGCTGCAGACGTGCAGGTGGCGGTGCAGGTGGCGGTGCTGTTAGATGGGGCAGGTGCTGGTGCTGGTGGTGGTGCAGGTGGCGGGGCAGGTTGCGGAGTTTGCCGCCGTACAGGTTGGTGTAGTCGTGGACAGAAGGGGTGACACTAGTCCCTCAGTCGGTGCCACCGTGCCCAGTCCTCACCTGCTTTCTGTTTTTGTCCCTTCCCCACCTTTGATGGTGCCGCAGGTGTCTTGTCAATGTCCCCTTTTGTTTTGGAAGAGCACTTAGTGGCTGGTAGGTCAAGCTTCTCCCTCTGGGATGTGGCCACCTTGTTCACCTTGGAAGGTGGCAGAAAGTCCTTGCCCTCGCTACGCGGCACACTGGCAGCCCTGATGGGTGGCGCACTCGATGACACCGCAGATGCTGGCACCACTGTGCCTGGGGATTTGGTGGCTGAGGTGCTGGGCTTGGACCTGGAAAGCCTAGCCCTAGGGGTAGGACGGGGGAGGGAGGTGAAGGGAAGAGGTCAAAGTTTGCCAGGAAAAGTTTTTTAGACACACTCGGACAGGAAGATGGAGGGGGTTTGGGAGTGGAGGAAGAGGTAGTGGTTGTAGGAGGTGTATGTTTGCTGAATTTGGGTGAAGGTGCATGGGCCAAAGGCTGTTGTGAGGTGGATGGCTGTTGGGTGGGTGTGTGCCTGCGTTTGTGTACTTTGGGAGGAGGGCTCACTGACACACTGGGAGAGGACACTGGACATGTGTGCATGCTAGTGGGGGTGGTGATTGAACGTGAGTGGTGTGTGGTGATGGGCGTGCTGGTGATGGAGGTAGTGGCTGAGGATGAAGTGCATGCAGGTGTGAATGGAGACGAGACAGGGAGGGAGGAGGAGGACGTGGAGAAGGGGGACATAGTGGAGGCATTGGATGTTGGTGTGTCTGCATGCGTATAGTGCTTGTGTGAGTGCTTGTGGGATGTGTGGTGCTTATGTTTGCCATGTCCACTCTTGGGATAGGCTGAGGTACAGGGGATTGGGTCGGAGTGGAGGAAGTTGGAGGGAGGAGGCTGGACACAGGAACAATGGCTGCCATCAGTGCTGAGGCCAGAGCCTGAAATGCGCTCTGTTGGGCCACCTGCCCAGAATGAATGCCCTCCAGGTATGCATTTGTTTGTTTCAAATGCCTCTCAACACCCTGGATGGCATTCAAAATGGTAGATTGCCCAACAGTGAGGGATCTCAGGAGGTCACTAGCCTCCTCACTGAGGGCAGCAGGGCTGACTGGGGCAGAGGCTGAGGTGCCTGGGGCGAAGGAGATGCTCAGCCTCCTGGGTGAGCGGGCACGGGACACACGCTGAGGGGCTGCTGGGAGGGTGGTGCTGGTAGGGGGGTGGCGGCTGTACCTGTTGATGCGGTCGGCACAGAGGTGCCCACCACCGCAAGGGAGCTCCCGTCAGAGGAGGAGTTGCTGTCACTGGTGTATGCTCCTGTCCCCGTCGTGGAGCTCCCCTCGCCCTCCGTCCCACTGGTGGCTTCAGACTCCATTGCTTCACCCTCCAGGGCCAAATGGGTTGCAGCTCCCTCCTGCTCTGGAGCCACTGCTCCTCCGCCAGATGATGCTATTGCACACAAGAACAGGGAGACAAAACAAAAAGGGGGGAAAGACAGAAGAAAAATATGTTCAGTGCATGCTACACCACTACCGTTGGTGGACACAACACGCAGGAAGCAACCCTCTGCACTAAGCCATGCACTAGCAAATTCACATGCCCATGGGGTACGAGGCCTAAGACCAATTGCTGCACACCTGGAAGTCACAGGAGCCTGACTAGGCTGTTACCACTAGTGGGGTTGGGGTGCCACAGAGCCTGCCTAACAAGTGACCTTGCCTACCAAGTTCGCACTGGCCTAGGGGAACCCACAGCCCACCTCCCCGACCCAGACACCTCGTAATGCACGCAGAGTCAGCTGAATGAGAGTGTACTCACCCCCTTGTGGCTGCTGTGATGCCCTCAAGCGCCCATCCAACTCTGGATAGGCCACTGCCAGGATCGGGTACATCAGGGGGGTCATGATGCGACGGGCACCCCTTCCACATTGGGAGGCCATCCCCAGCTGGGCCTCCGCCGTCTTCTTGCTCCAGCGGCACAGGCCCTCCCATCTTTTACGGCAGTGGGTGCTCCGTCTATGGTAGACCCCCAGGGTCCGGACGTCCTTGGCGATGGCACGCCAAATACCCTTCTTCTGGTGGGTGCTGACCTAGAGGAAAGGTACAGGAGGAAAGGAAATTACTCACCTATCCGGACCGTCATACTCATTGCCCAACAGTTCCCACCCATGCCCTGAGGCACATACACTCACCATCCTCACATGCAGGCATCAGCCGCCCCCCATGTATCTTCCATCCACACCACTCAAAACAGTCATTGCCCACGCAGCATGCTCACAGTGTACTCACCTGTTTGTCTGGTGGTCCGTACAGTTGAGTGTACTGGGGGAGGACCCCATCCACCAGGTTCTCCAACTCCTCTGAAGTGAAGGCAGGGTCCCTGTCCCCAGACACTGTAGCCATCGTCGCTTCCAGACACAGGTCACAGCAGCACTTGCAGTGTAGGTCCTCCCCTGTTGAAGGTCACGTATCACGTGAGTGAACAGATAGAAAATGGCAGTCACGTCCAGGGCGGTGCGTACCATCACCGCAGGCGTACATCGTCTTTGGCTCCTGGGACCCATAGGGCCCAATGTTAACCAATGCTGAATTGCGCCATGGTCTTCGACCGCCCACCGCGACGGTGTACAACGCCAGCGCAGTTACCTCATTTCCCCTTGTCCCATCTTACAGGTCAGGCTGCCGCCATTTCAGGGGGCCACATTGGATCGATAAAAACTGCGTCACACCTATCTAGGCCGGGAATACAGACAGATATCGGCACATTGCAAATTACCAACGTTTCAGCAAAAAACACATTGTGATATCTCAGAATTGGATGATCCTCTGCTCGCTGTTCTCCTCCATGGGGCAGGTGATGAGATGGTGGTATCCTCCGGTGTACAGACTCCTGGTGGTCCTGTCGACAATGGAAGAGAGACACATCATAATCACATACAGACTTGATTGTGCAACAATCATGGAACTGTGTGCCCAGTTGGAGCCAGACCTGATTTCAGCTATCCACCATCCCACAGGAATCCCCCCTCTAGTGCAGGTTCTGTCTGTTCTCCATTTCCTGGCCAGTGGGTATTTTCAAACAACAGTGGCCATGGCATCAGGGATGTCCCAGCCAATGTTTTCCAACGTGTTGTCCAGAGTGTTATCTACCCCCCGCAGGAATGAACAGGTGTACAGAAACTGGAGAAGCTACCATTCCATGAATGTGCAGATTGTGTGTTTGGCAGACCAGTACATCTCCCATGAGAATGCCAAGTATCCTGGCTCAGTGCATGACGCTTACATTTTGAGGAATAGCAGCATCCCTTATGTGATGGGGCAACTCCTGAGGCACCGTGTGTGGCTAGTAGGTGAGGCCAAGGTCCCAACACAGTTGACATAGGTGTCTGGGTATGGGGTTGTCCCTAAGGGTTAGTGTGTGTCTAACAGTTGTCCCTCCACATTTGCAGGTGACTCTGGTTACCCCAACCTGTCATGGCTACTGATCCCAGGGAGGAATCCCAGGACAAGGGCAGAGGAATGCTACAGTGAGGCACATGGGTGAACTAGGAGGATTATAGAATGCACCTTCGGCCTCCTGAAGGCCAGATTCCGATGCATCCATCTTACAGGTCACTCCCTATACTACTCACTGAAGAAGGTGTGCCAGATAATCATGGCCTGCTGTTTGCTGCACAACCTGGCTTTGCGACACCAGGTGCCTTTTCTGCAGGAGGATGGGCCAGATGGTGGTCTTGTGGCAGCTGTGGAGCCTGTGGACAGTGAAGAAGAGGAGGCAGAAGAAGAAGATGTTGACAACCGAAACAACATCATCATGCAATACGTCCAGTGAGACACAGATAAGAAGATGTAACTGCTTCCCACATCTCATACTATTGTTGGAGCTGGCATAGGTCTGTCATTTTTCACTCAGTGTATGGACCCTGACTTGTTACTTTGCCTTTCCATTTCACAGATCTGTGTCCCACTTTGTGCCCTCTGCTATGTTTACTGCTGGCCTACACCTGTGTTACATTGGTATGTGAACAAGTACATGGACATTTCTATGTTCCCGAGATTTTGCAATTACACATTTGTGAAAGCACAGACTGACTCCAGATTGTTTTGTGATTCAAATGTGATATTTTCTGTGCAAATAAGTGGAGGGGGTTGTAAAATGGGGTGGGATGATGGTGGAGGAATGTCCATGGCAGAGTCCAGTCTATTTGTTTCACAGGTGCATTGTCGAATGGGGCATAGGAAGTGGAGCAATGGCAGTTTAAGGCGGACAGGGTGTCAAAGTGGGACAGAAGGGTGACATTCAGGGGGGTCTTATTTCCTGGAGGGGGTCTTGGCAATGTTCTCTGTCTTGTTCCTTGATCTCAGGGACCATTTGCGGGGTGGTTCCCCATCTGCAGTGGGTGGGGTGCTGGTCGCCTGTTGTTCCTGTGGCGGTGCCTCCTGTCCACTTGCGCCGGCGGAGGTGGAGGGCTGTTCATCATCCAGACTAGTGTCAGGGGCCCGTTGGTGTGCCACTGTGTCCCTCCTGGTGTTGAGAAGGTATGCCAGCACCCCTGCAATGGTGACCAGGGTGGTGTTGATGGACTTCAAGTCCTCCCTGATTCCCAGGTAGTGTTCCTCCTGCAGCCGCTGGGTCTCCTGAAACTTGGCCAGTACCGTGCCCATGGTCTCCTGGGAATGGTGGTAAGTTCCCATGATGTTGGAGAGTGCCTCGTGGAGAGTGGGTTCCCTGGGCCTGTCCTCCCCCTGTCGCACAGCATTCCTCCTAGCTTCCCTGTTATCCTGTGCCTCTGTCCCCTGAACCGTGTGCCCACTGCCACTGCCCCCAGGTCCTTGATCATCCTGTGTTAGTGGGATTGCCTGGGTTCCCCATAGGGGTGGACACACTGCTGATTGACGTGTCCTAGGGACAGAGGGATTGGCCCGCTGGTTGGGTGCTGTGGTGGTGTTTCCTGAGGGGGGAGATTCAGTGGTGGTTTGTGACTGTGTCAGGGGAACCGACTGTCCCGAGGTCCCTGATGGGCCAGGCTGGTCATCTTGATCCAGGCGTGCAGAGCTGCTGTCGTCACTGTGGGCCTCTTCTGTGGGGGGACTGGATATGTCTGGCACCTCCTGTCCGGTGACATTGGGTAGGTGTCCTGTTGGGGTGTAAATGCATAGTTGTTAGACTTTTCATCCTTGGCGTGGTCTCCCTTAACTTTTTGCCTCTGTTCCCCAGGTTGTGATGTGTGCTGGACTCTGATTTTGCTGTTTATGTTACGCTGGGCACTTTACCACTGCTAACCAGTGCTAAAGTGCAAGTGCTCCTTTGCAAAATGGGTATGTAATTGGCTTATCCATGATTGGCATATTTGATGTATTAGTAAGTCCCTAGTACAGTGCACTAGAGGTGCCCAGGCCCTGTAAATCAAATGCTGCTTGTGGGCCTGCAGCACTGATTGTGCCACTCACATACGTAGCTCTGTAATCATGTCTCAGACCTGCCCCTGCAGTGTCTGTGTGTACAGTTTTAACTGTAAATTCGACTTGGCAAGTGTACCCACTTGCCAGGCCTAAACCTTCCCTTTTCGTACATGTCAGACACCCCTAAGGTAGGCCCTAGGTAGCTCCAAGGGCATGGTGCAGTGTTTGGTTAAGGTGGGACATATAGTAATGTGTTTTATATGTTCTGACAGTGAAATATTGCTAAATTCGTTTTTCACTGTTGCAAGGCCTGTCCCTCTCATAGGTTCACATGGGGGCTACCTTTAAATCTGATTAAAGTGTAGATTCCCTTTGGGAGTGGATGGACATGTGGAGTTTGGGGTCTCTGAGCTCACAATTTAAAAATACATCTTTTAGTAAAGTTGATTTTAAGATTGTGTGTTTGAAAATGCCACTTTTAGGAAGTAAGCATTTTTTTGCTTATACCATTTCTGTGACTCTGCATGTTTGTGGATTCCCTGTCTGGGTCAGTTTGACAATTGGGCTGGTTCCACCTCACACTAGACAGTGACACAAAGGGAACTGGGGTGTAGCCTGCATTTCCCTATGAGCCATCTGTGCTAGGAAGGAGGGGAGGAGTGGTCACTCACACCTGAGAGAGCTGTGCCTGCCCTCACACAATGCAGTCTCCAACCCCCTGGTGAGTATCTGGGGCCTGGCCTGGGCAAGGCAGGATTTCACATTCCAAAGAGACTTTACTTTGAAGTAGGCCTACTTCAAAGGAGAAATTGGGTATAAGAAGGGCACCCAAAACCACAGACTTTAGAAACCCTTCTGGAAACAAGAAGAACCTCTGCCTGGAGAAAAGCTGAATAGCTGAGGAAGAAGAGCTGCCCTGCCTGTGACTGTGCTTTGTGGAGCTATCCTGCAGTTGCTGCTTCTGCCAGAATAAGAGGGCAAAGACTGGACTTTGTGTGCCTTCCATCTTGAGAAGAAATCTCCAAGGGCTTGATTCAGAGCTTGCGTCCTATTGTTTGAAGTCTCAGGGACAGTAAAGACTTCTCTCTGTCAGCACCTGGAGTCTCTGGAGAGACTCCTACTCTGCCCTGTGGTGCCCATCCAGTTCCTGGGACACTGAAAGGAGAAGCTGGCAGTCTAAGAGGAAGAAATCCACGCACAGAGCGCCATGCAGGGAAAAGATTGGCGCGACTCCGATCTGCGGCTTAAGAAACGACGTGCAGCATCACTGAAGGAGGCTGGGAGATCGCAACCCGTGCTGCGTGGTTTTCAGATCATCGTGCGGCTGAATTCCTGACGTGAACCATTGTGTGTGTGTGTAAAAACAACGCAAGGCCTGCCTGGACCCATGTGCCGACCGAATCGACGTATCACTCTCCTGCGGAGAGAAGAACCGACGCACACCGACTCGACAGAAGCGGGAAACGACGCAAGGTCTCGCTCGTGAGCGACATCGACGCACCGCAAGCCCTTTTCAATGCACACCCACCCGTGCGGGTTATTTTTGAAGCGCACCAAGTACATTTTCACTCTAGCAGCGCTAGCGTGTGTTTAAAACTACTTAAAGACTCTTTTTGCATTTGCATTGATAACTTGACTTGTGTATTGTGGATTTTTGTCGTTTTGGTCTTGTTTTGTTTAGATAAATATTTCCTATTTTTCTAAACTGGTTTTGTGTCATTTTGTAGTGTTTTCATTAAGTTACTGTGTGTGTTGGTACAAATACTTTACACCTAGCACTCTGAAGTTAAGCCTACTGCTCTGCCAAGCTACCAAGGGGGTAAGCAGGGGTTAGCTGAGGGTGATTCTCTTTTACCCTGACGAGAGTGAGGGTCCTTGCTTGAACAGGGGGTAACCTGACTGTCAACCAAAGACCCCATTTCTAACAATAGTTATTGTATTTGTGAGTGCAATCTTGTGCAATGGGTGAGTTACCCTCTACTCCTGTGCTTGCATTATTGACGTGGCCCTTGTGTGATTGATGATTTTGGGGCAAGGGTGAGTCTCTCTACTGGACATGCTTTGGTGATGGGTGTCCATGCATTGGTGTTACATGCAGGGCTTGATTTCGGGATGTGTTGGTTGTGTTAGTAGGGTATCTGTGGGTTGTTGGGGTGATGGGTGTGAGGGTGGGAGTATGTGATGGCATGCAGGTGGGGTGGGGGGATAAAGTAGTAAAGATTTGCCTTGACAGAGTCCAGTCCTCCTGCCACTCCTGCGAGGCCCTCAGGATGCATGATCGCCAAGACTTGCTGCTCCCATGTTGTTAGTTGTGGGGGAGGAGGTGGGGGTCCACCGCCAGTCCTCTGTACAGCAATCTGGTGTCTGGATACCATGGAACGTACCTTCCCCCGTAGGTCTTTCCACCTCTTCCTGATGTCATCCTGTGTTCTTGGATGCTGTCCCACTGCGTTAACCCTGTTGCTGTATCTGGGTCATAGCTCCATCTTCCTTGCAATGGATGTCTGCTGCACCTGTGATCCGAATAGCTGTGGCTCTACCCGGACGATTTCCTCCACCATGACCCTGAGCTCCTCCTCAGAGAACCTGGGGTGTCTTTGAGGTGCCATGATGTGGTGTGGGTGATGTGTGAGGTGATGTTTGCTGTGCTGTGTGATGTGTTGTGTTGGGGTGTGTTTTTGAGGTGTGTGGATGTTGTATGAGTGATGATGTTGTGTGTCTGTGGATGTTGGTGTTGTGTTAGGTTGTCTCTCTCTCTGTCCTTCTTTCCGAATTTTGGTTGTAAGGGTTTGTGGGTGATGTGGGTGTGTGTTTTATATTGGATTGGGTGTGTGGGTGTGGTGTGTGTATGTGTATCAGGTGTGTGTATTTTGAATTGTCCAATGTGGTTGTGTTTTGGAAATGTGTGTGTATTTTGAGTGCAGCAGTGTGTACCGCCAATGGTTTACCGCGGTTGAAAGACCGAAGCTTTGATTCGTGGGTCGTGATACTGTGGGCGTATTCCTGTTGACGTGACGGTGTAGGTTTTGGTATCGCCAGTTTATCACTGACCTTTAGTGTGGCGGACTTGTGTGGGTGTCTGTATTGTGGCGGATTCCGAGCTGTGAGTCATAATACCTGTAGCGGAATTCCACTGCCGCACTGGTATGTTGGTGGTCTTCTGCACGGCAGAAATGGGGATTTACCACCAGGGTTGTAATGAGGGCCATAGAAGGGTAAACCTAGGGTGTATGCTAGGGCACGGCTCTTGAAATTAGATAACATTTAGGTTGGCCAGTGGTTCTTGCCCTGGTCGTTTGAATTTACTAGTAAGGTCAAGAATGGAAGTGTCACAGAAAGTCACTCTTGTACATCTTCCCTTGACCTTTAATACCAATTGTGTTTCTTGCACATGGCTTGACACTTATTTTACCATCCTCCAAAGCAGAAAACCCATCACCTTACGCAAATTCCAGGGTAAAGGTGAACACGAGATTTCCAATTCTTTTGTGTGACTTTTTCTGATATTGTGGTGGATATTTTTATATTTAAATTGGTCAAATGCAGATAGTTGTGCACCTTTCCACACAATTACTTTATTTGGTTTGTCTCTGACGTTCGGATGACCTCAACAACCATACAGAGTTTGAAGGGGTTTGCCAGAATTGCTCTACAGTGCCTTGTATTCAGTAAAACCTACTAGAAAAGGATGGGATTCATGAATTCCACACTTTCCCAAAAACAGGCAGTTGTTTGAAAGCTGTTCATCTGCGAACTTTTCACTAGTTTGAAAGATGCTTATTAGACCTTTGGCAACACCTTAAAAGTCACAGTTCCGAATGAAAGTATGCCAAAATCAAAAAGACACAAAACATCTTCCTCAGAAGCAATCTGGGATTTAAATGCATTATTTTCATAACACTTCTCTCTTCAAATGAGTGGCCAGAAGAGATGAGTACCATTCAGAACGGAAGATTGCAAGCTAGGTGAACAGAAAGGTATTCAGAGAAAAGGCTAAGGCCCTTTAATAAGTCAGGCTACAGACAGCTTCACTATAGGGAAAGACCTCATGCTATCAATTTCTCAAAAAATTACAATAAGAATTTCAGAAAGTGAGTGTCACTGCTTAGATAGGCTGCCTATCGAGAGCATGGATTTTATACTGTGAGAAAATGTCCCTTTTTGCATGGTCACTCCTATCTTTTGGTAAATGTTATTGCTGTTTTTAGACCCAGAACACTGAAGCACTGCTGTTCATTTCCCAGTGTATGTGCTCTGACCCATAAAACAGAGAGAAATTGACAAATGTTGTTTGAATTAACATTAAAGGATGTGGCCATATTTGGTCTCTTGTTCTTTTCTTTAGCACCCCACTCTTTCACAAGCTTGGGAATCTTCACAGTGTTATGACTGGAACGAGAATGGTCGATGAATATGAAATTACCGTCATTTTCATTAGTCAAATTCCTATTCTCTCTCATCATACTCCTTAATTCCTTCCAATCCTTCCTCATTAAGGAAGCTCGGATGCGCCCATGAAAATTACTTGATTACTTTGAAATAACAATAAGTATGGTAGGTGGCTGCGCATCTAATAGGGAGGGGAATGTCACATATCAGGTATGATGTATGTTGTAAACAGTCCATCTATTGGATTTGTATTGACTTGGACAACGAGGAGTGTGTTAGGAGTAGAACTGTGACAAGGAAGGTCAAGATTCGGTGTAATAAATGTGTTCCTGGTAAGTAACCGGGCCATCTCGTGCAATGCTGTAAACCACGCAGAAAACCTTCTGTGTATAAACAATACTTACGTTGTCTTCCTGCTGGGTTTTCGTGGCCAATTTAGGCCTATACTGCAAAATTAGATATAACAAGGTGCAATCATATTGTTTCCTCTGCGTAAGTTTTTCGCCATTTTTAGCAGGTTTTGCCCTTATTTTTACCAGTAATTAGGGATGGTGGTAAAACTGTTTGTAAATTTTGAATTAGGTAAGTTTATCTAAATATATATATACAATATGCGATGTGGAAAAAGTAATGCTCATGTACGTTCTGTTTTCATTAGGGAAACTTTATATGTCAAGGACGTCAGATACTCTTACCAAAAGGCAGATTTTGGCACCACTGGGGACCCTAATGTATTGAATGGGGTTGCACTCTGGAATTTAGCAGGTTTCTGAAACATAGCACATGTATATTCTTCACAAACAAGTCGTGCTGCACAAACGTGGGTCATGTTCGCACTAGTTGCTTTTGGCAGAAATTTCTGGCTTGTGATTAAACGCCATGGTTGGTTTAATTATTACTTCACATAGTTTAAAAACTGCTAGGCAAAATATTACCGTACAGCATGTACTTATGAGGTAATTACTGACTGTTGGTGAGCACTAGAGGAGGGGGGCAGCTTCGGGCGTAGGAGCAGCAGACCCAACAACAAACCTACCTGAACACCAGCAACACAGTTATTAAAAAAATAACCTTTCTAAGAAGTTGATGCATGCCCACATCTCTATCATAATTCTAACAACCTAGTGGATTGTTACGGGTTTCTTTTATTTGCACCCTTCCACTCCCTCACCTCCCCCCTCACCTCCCATTGCAGATGATAAACTGAATTTAAGAAAAAATGCGATTTTTTTAGTTTTTACATTTTCAGTCGAAACGTCGAAACTCTACAGCTTGTTTTTTCCCATCAACAGAAATATCACTTCTCGGCCAGCAGGACGGTGCATGATGCAGCTATGGATGGTAGCGTACTTCAACAGGATAATAGTTTTAAAATCGCAATGTTCCTTTAATTCACATTGTATTCATCTGAAATGGTTTGGCAGCATGGCACTTTCTCTGAATCACCTTTTTTAGGTTCCCATTAATCTATTTTCCCACATAAATATTTTTTCTCAGAGTCTTTCAATAGGCGTGGGCTGAGATCTCCGAGTTGTATGGAATGTGCCCTAGGAAAAAATAAAGATGTTAGAGGGAAGCGAGAGAAGGAAATAGGAGCAACACCTTTAAGCTTAGGGGCAGATTTACAACCACTTGCACTGCCTTAACGCCTCCATAGCATCATCATTTTTATGACGCTAAGGTGGCGTTAAGGTTGCCATTCACCCGAGGCATATTTACAAAGTGGCGCAATACATGCACTGGGCCCCTTTGCAACCCCTTGTGCCTGCGCCAGGCATGATGTATGCAAAGGGGGCGGGCCCCCACAGGGAGGCTCGAACAAATGTCACAGTGAAAATTACAAGATTTCACTGCTCCATTTTTTCTGTCATCTTTAACACCTGCTCAGGGCAGGCTTGAAAGTGACGCACTCATAGGAATCTATGGGCCTCCCTGTGCTTTGCTGCAATAGCGCCAACATTTTTGGCACTAGTGCAGCAAAGCACCACTACAGCATAAAAAATATTGATGCTGTTGTGGTAACGACCGCCATGGTGCGCCATGTTGAAAATACAGAGCAACCATGGTGTCCTTAGGGGAGGCAAGGGGGACGTAAGAAAAGTGGCGCATCGGACCGATGCACCACTTTCTCCTAAATATGCCCCTTAGTGTTTTATGTTCTTGCTTTCATATGTAACTCTCTCAACAACACCTGTAATAGCAATTCTTTAGGAATTTTAGAGAGTTTGGTTACATTTGTCTACAAATGTTCAGCATTATTTTTTTATTTGGAAGTGATTTAATGTTCTGAACACTTTTAATACTATACTTTTACACGACAACTTATTTCATATAGTATTTTATATTCCACATCTGCTATTTCTAACTATAGTGGCTACGAGGTAAATAATTCAATTTTTGGCACAGGAGTGACTATTTAGAAAGAGTGAGACTTGAGCAATTTATAGTGTCTATTGTGTCATTTAGTTTCATAAGGATCCTGAACAAAATTTGTCTCGTTCACTGACTAAAAATACATTTCACCATAACTTCTCCGTGGTTTGTTTGTCTGCACAACAACTGTATATCTTCGTATATAAGTTCTTTTCTGCAGAATGCTCATACCCCAATCAGAGCTGAAGACTTCTGTGACGTCTTCATTGCAATGTTGGAGCTGGTTATGAGGTGAAGAAGAAAGTTATTTGGGAGTCAGAAGCTAAAATGGGACAAGGCCTGGAACTTCAATTTTGCTGTCATTTACCCTGAAGATGCCTTGTACTAGCTGCCACTTTGTAGCTCCTAAATTTAGAGCATTAACTTGGAGCTCTTTGAGGTTTATCTTCATGGAGGTCCCAGGGTCCACAGATTATAAACTGATTTTCACTGAAGCAAACTCTCCGTTGAGCCCTCCTGGATGAGAGGTGAGGCTTGGGGTAGCTATCACCCAGGTGAACATCAGGAATCCATGTTTTAGCAACATGGAGGTATACGTTTTCCCTTGTTTCACTGAGGTTGCAGATGGCATTCAGGTCGGACCGAAAAATATTGGGTAAAGACTGAACAGTGTGTGAAGGTGGTTGAGAAACAGCTACAGTCATGCACTGAGCCTTTTCAAGGTGAGATCATTTGAGAGGTACTGACTGTCCAAGGAGAAAACTAGCTCTATGCAACTATTTAATTTAGTTTAAGAATATACACAACTGTAGTTCCACAGGAGACAAACCGATATAGACAATATGAGCGATTTGCACCGTGAACTGAAATGAATCAAGCAATATAAAGTAAATTATGTACTGTGAACTATAAAGTCTGGATTACATGATGGAGTGATTGGATTAAATCCAACCCTGGTTGGGTTGTTTTGATGAAGTGCTACATTTTTTTGGAAAATACGTTGTAAGCATTTTAAGGGCTTTGGGCAAAAACAATATATGTTGAAGAACGTCTAGCGAATCAGGGCAGGAAAAGTGCTCGAACTATCTAGTAAATAAATATTTTTTTCTGTTATAAAGTTAAATAAAGAATATATTGCTATACGGCCAGTTCAGGGTTGGACATTTTTTTTAATTGCAAGGTTGACATTGTACAAATTGTCTTGCAATAATGTCTTGCAGTATATAAACATTATTTTAGATATAGGCCCAGTGGAGGTACTTTAGTTTGCAATGGAAAGATACACTGGTGGACAATAGTTTTGTTGTTTTTTTATAGCTTATCATATGGATTCTAGGGGTTCAGGTGAACGTAAATTCAGGTAACTGAGTGACTGAGAACGCATCTAATTTCATTTAACAGCACCATTAAGAATAGGAAAGCTCTTCAGGTCTCGTTTACATGGTTAACATTGAACTGTGGTACAATATACATTGTAGTACCAACAAAAAAAGGGAGACATGAGGCATAAGCTCTGCAGTTGCTCTGCACATTCTCCTTCTCAAACAAATATGCTGCACAGAATCTCCAGCTCTGGCTGGACCAAGTACAAGTAAGGGTGGCAGGAACATACTCCATCCACTTTTCAAAACAGAACACGTATGAGGGACACCAAAATGACACCAAGCACACTGGCCATATCCTCCTGGTCATATCCTCCTTCCTTTGGATCGAACAGCTAACATATTTGCACATTGCATGTATGAGGTGGCAAAGATTATTATCCCACACTTGTTTTAATTACCCAAAGGCTGACAGGGATTTCATCAAAATAGTTTGGTCATGGCCAAAGATCAAAAGGAATTGGACACCCACTTTCACAAACCTATCACATGGACTGAGATCGTAAATTATAACCACACCCTGGATTCTACTGTTGGGAATATTATAGTATGGAGGGGGGCACAAGGCAACCACACCTTGGTGGGTCCGGTTACTTTGCTTGCAAAACGAGACATGGTATGCAGCTGGAACTCCTCTGATTCCCCCCACAGTGGCAGAATGGAGTGCAGCCATTGACTGGTGTGCAAAGCTGGAGGAGTCTGTCTACGAGGCAAAAGGCTGCCCCCAAAAGCACAGTAACGTTTGGGGCACACAGTGGAGCCATTATGGACTGGGGGTAACGGGCTGCTATGGACAACCTGGTTATTAGAGTACTAACACTGCATTATGCTTGTTTACACTCAGAGTTTGCATGAGTTGATTTGTCTTAAAAGTTGTAAAAATGATAAAGTGCTTTATTAAAAAAAATGAAAACAGAGCAAGCATGTGGATACTATCTAATGTTAACTTTTAAAGGTGTACCTCTTTAATGCTGTTTGGTTGAAGCTTAAAGTTCAGCTCCAATAGATTGAGAGCGTACCTGCCACCTCATCTGGGTCCATCATACACTGAGCCAAAGGTGGCACAAGCCAAACTACTTATTTAGGGACACGTAACGCTGTGATGAAAATCCCATTGGTTATAGCATAGGAGCAGCATTCCCCTAAGTCTGTGTAATGTCAATTGCTAATCCCAAATTGGTAAACCTTCATACCTCCCCACTGGCTGGGAAGCATGCAGTAGATCCCAAATGTCTCTAGTTGACTTAATTGTCTCTGATTCGGTGAGCGCGTCAAGCGTTTTCTGTTTAGTTATAATAGCTAGTAAGGAGATGCCTATATAGGCCGATTGACCTTTTGACTTGTTTAAGATGATCACACCATCATATCACATATATATCACCATAAGTAAACAATTCAATCTATTAGTCAGTAATTGTATGCACCATGACCCATTCGGCCATGAATAACCACACCTTTAGTATCACTTAAAATGTTTATTGCCCTATATTAACAATGCTAAGATCACGTAAATTAGTGTCAAAACCATATGATAAAAATGCAGAAATAACACAGGTTGACCGAAACGCCTAAAGAATCTTAATTTTATCAAAGCTACAATAACTATGCCTTCAATAACGACAGTACAAGTCAATAGTAATTGAGCAAGGGTAATAAAGTACATTTGATCAGCAACTGAATGTTATCAGTTCACTATCAAAAGACATATAAGGGAACACCTCACTAACTCCAGATTGGCATTAACATGGTGAGCTTCATGCAAAAGTTTTAGTAACCCAAATTTAGAGAACATCCAGCTATGGCTCTATCAAAAGCAGCAGTTCGTACCTAGAAACAAAGAAAAATCAACATTATACATTACAGTTTTATAACTGCCGATCAGCAAGCAGCGTTGTCTTCATTAGATGGAAATCAGCATCAACACAGGAGAGGGAAAAGGAAAAGGGGAACAGTTCAGATTTGGGGCTCTAAGTTTTCTGAACCATCAAGTCAATGTCTAAGGCAGACAGCAAAGCACTACAGGCTCTAAGCACTGAGCACTAAAGTAAGCACTACCATTGTTGCATGGAGCATGAGAAATAAACTTAAAAATAATACAGTACCAGAACGTCAGTAGACAGGCTGGCAAGTGTCAAAGTGACACAGAGTCTCTTGCAAAAAGTGTCAAAGGAATAATGCTCTAAAATGAAAAACTGCCACTAACTGCCCAAAGCTCCAAGATCAATGCGGTTAAGTTAAAGTTGTCCCACGTATTCCATTGGTCCATTGTCCAATTATAATTTTAGTACATATCAGAAAGATGTACTAGGCAGACATCTACTAATGTTGCAACTTTCAGTATTTGGCAAACATTCTGTTTTAGTTGTCTTGCTAACTTGAGGCCTTTCAGTTAGCACAAGTAAAGTTCATAATAGTTAGCTGAAAGTATGACAGAGTAATGCATTTTTAAACACATATAAACTCTTAATACAGAATAATACATTATTAGTGAATAACTCTATAGGATAGTGGCCAATCAAGTAGGCACATTATGAGTCATGCGTCATTTTTCTATTCTAATACATTTATATGTTAAAACAAATACGAAAAATACATGTAATAATTATTAATGTTAATTTCATCGCTCACAATTCCAATTCCCAGAGCCTTGCACGCCACCTTCTTTGCCGCTTACACAATAAAACACACACTTGCACTTTATACTTCAGCAAGTATATTGAGAGGTAGCGTGGACCCTGAAAACCAGAACATATAGTCAAAAATATTTAACATTTCAAGTATGTATGGCGATTCATTCACTGAACATTAGCACTTGCAGAGTAAGGGTAACCAGTGAATTAAAGGTATGCTACCACAGAGTAGGAAAATATAAAAAGGCCTACTGTTTTCCAGATTGATATCAAGTAAACTAGAATAAAGCAAATAATTCGTAAGATTTGTTTATATACCTATTTCTCCAGAAAAGAATTAACAGTTAGTCTTGTACAAAACCTCAAAATTACATGATATCATGCGAGAAAAATGTAATGTGAGGGCATAGCCAGCATTTAAATCACATACAATGCAAGTAGGGCGGTGGTGGGAGGAGTAAATGGCTCAAGCAAGACATTTTTTCCTCGAACTAGTCTCTCAAAGAAAAAACATGTGAAATTGTGTGACATTTCTGAAAAATACAGCTTGAATTATGAATATTATCATGTCCTTTAATCTGTTTTCAAAAAGTGGCGCTTTTTGGCTTCTTGTTTCCTCACATACGGACTGTTCATACCTTATTTGTGTAATGTTTTATCTTTCTTTTATTTTGGGAATGTGTAAATACAATGGCTGTAGTCTTAGAGTGCAGCTCACCACTTTAAAGTGAAGAAGCAATTTGGGTCGCCATATGTAGGGAGCAACAGAGGCATGCATGAACATTTACCAAGGCATAGGCTAGGTAAACAAAACTAAATAATAGGCGAACTAAATTATGACAAGCGAACATAATTTACAGAGTATTATGGTAACGGCCGCAGTGGTTACAGGGTTATAAAATATTTCGATATTTTTCAGGCTCTATTAAATGCATATGATGGCTTTCAATGCAGCTTCGACGCTGGGATGTCAAATTGGGTGAAGTGTAATGAGAAAAAGTGAGTCTTAAGACTGCTTTTTTCTGAAGGATTGTAAATGCATCATTATTAGGTGGGTGTGCTATTCCAGGTGGGGCTTTATTTTTCATCTTTTCTTTCCTGGTTTGGGGATTTTCTGAGAGCAGTTAGGTGGTGCTGTGTGTGGTTCAAGAGTGGTCTCTGAAGGAGATTTTGTTTGCTGGGTAGTCAGTTTATTAGGCATCGATGGCTTATAGATGATGGAGAGGATTTGAATATGATGTGCGTTGATACTGGGAGCCAATGAGGGTACTTGAGATTAGGAAAAAATATGGTAAAATATCCATTTACCTGTTACCAGTTAGACTAAAGTGTGAAAAGTGGCCACACATGGGAGGAGTGTAAAATCCTGGAGAGCTGTGAACAGGCTATTTCCCTGATATAGGGCCAAGGCCTTGTGTAGTAATTCAAGGAGAGGTACCCTGAAGAAAGCATTTACATTTTCACAGGATGCTAATTTGGCACAGCCTTTTGAGCTTTCATACAGACATGATCTTTGAAAGTGAGGTCGGAACTTTGAAAAAGAGGTTGGTTCTTTGTTTGAGACAAGGATTTGGCAATTGTATAGAGGAAAATGGTGGTGTTGTCTAGTGGTGTGTGCTACCACTACTTCATGATGTGTTTGTAGTTTCCCCCTTTGATCAGTAGGAATTCTGTTTCATGGGGTTAATTTTGTATTAAGTAGTGGACGGTCAGGCCTAGATGGAGTGTAGGCTGTGTTGTAGACATTATATGTAACTTATGACTGACACCTGAAAGAACAGGTGTGTTTTTTCCTTGTCGAGGGCTTCAATGACAAGGAGGACCCATAGAGGTCACATACAGAGGTTTAATAATATCAGGGCAAAAACTGATATTGGGGAGCCCATGGGTCTTAGATGAATGCATTTGAACATATTGGCCCTCATTACGACTTTGGTGGTCTTCACAGAACAAGAAAGTCTGACACAGGTTAAAAATGTATTACACATAATGAGCCTTATTCACAACGGTAAACTTACATGTTTGAAATAAGTTTACTATAGTTTTGCTATTTACAAACTCAGAGTGTGGTTTTACATGTAGTATTTTTACAACTGCAGAGACTGTCCTATCTTTGCGGAGTTATCCACAATTGTGAACATTCAATACGTAAAACTACATTCGTAGTTTGTGAATAGCAAAAAAAATAAACTTACTCCAAAAGTGTATGTTTACTTTTGTGTATTAGGCACAATATGAGACAGATTGCACCCAGTATACGTTAGGCTTCCAAAAATGTGCAAAAAGATTCAGGGCCAGAATTATCAACATTTTGAGCTGTTGCAAAGTCACCAAAATTGACTCAATCCAGAACAAACTGTTGTTGTCTGGTTTACCTTCCAACCCAAAACATTTTTATACTAGAAAGTTGCCAGAAGTAATGCAAACTTGTGTTATGGGTGACTTTGCTTCAAGAAGATGTACCATGGGTTGTTCGTAGGTATTTTCACGATGCCACTGCGTTTTGTTTACACAAAGCCCGATCTACTAACAATGGTTGACAGGACATTGAGCCAAAAAATAACACCTGAATGAGACAGGCTCAAAGTAGAAGAAAAACATTTCTTCCACACTTTACAAGCTTTGCATGTGCGTTGCACTGGAGAGCACACATACAAAGTGGTAAGCTTTTTAAAGCATGACTGTACATAGAATTTTGTATCGAAAATGAAAGAGAACAGCAATGCCATCTCTTGCTAGATGTGGTACTATTCTGCTCACCACCTCTCGTGCAGTGCAGCACAGTGCAGCAACACTGGGCTACATGACATAATAAATCTGCCTACCAGTGTTTAAGTACTTAAAGTGCTTTCAAAAGTTATATTGTTATGATATCTATTCACAATGTACCAAGCACAAAACTGTTAATATAGGCTTCAAGTAAAAGGATGCATTCTAGAACTGGGAACAGGTTTAAATATCTTTCAAAAAGAGTAAGCTTGTCACCATGAAGCTTCAATTAATTCCATCAATTCAAACATATACGGTTCCAAAGGAGCCTTCAGATTTGCACATGTTTACTTTTCATTCAGGTAGCAGGCACCTTCAAGAGGAGGTTTGTTTCTTTTCTCCGTTCATAGTGTAGTAGACCATCTTCTTCTCTGTTGGGTGCGGTTATAAAAACACTTTAATCGGTATGAAAAAAATCAAACATTAAAACAAATAGCAATACAATACATAAGACCAATTTTCATTAAACCAATATATAAAAATGTCAATCCAGAATTCATTAAAAAAATAAAATAAAATAATCATACATCAATCAGGTTAAGAATGATAAAAACCATGTTTAAAAATACTCTAAATTATTGCACCAAGTAATAGCCCTCTTCAGAAAAGATCCCAGCCCCAGCAATACATCAGAAGCCATTCGCAGCCACAGAAAGGCAGGGCGATATTGCACAAAAACCTTAGGCCTCAGCAGGGGGAATAAAAAATTATGCCTAAAAGGCGCATAAAAGTCAAAGTCTGCAGTACACACCATCACAGGGGCAAAGTCTGATAGATTTTTCATCACACTGACCTAGCAGGAAGCATAAATTACATCTGATAACCCCTAGGCGAAATCGTGTAGTGAAAGTCCTTTCCCACACATCTCTTATCTCTAAAAGGTAGGGCTCTGGGCCCACCCCCATTTTTAGCATAATAAAATCCCTTACAGATTTTTTCCTTAAAACCCCCACCTCTCTTTTGGCCCCCAGGATTTTCAGAAAATTTACCTTTACCCAATTTTTATCGAGGCTGGTCAGACCCTTGGGAGCCTCAAACATGTCCGGCCGCCCCAGTTCATAAGCTACCTTTCTTATATACATCAGCCAGGGAATATCCTTCACATGGTCACAGGCCAAGCAGTCCCGCATGATCTCTCTATTAAAAGAGGCACATTCATTGATCCAAATAGAGATCCATAACAAGAGGGGAGCAAGCTGGATGGTATCTTGTACAAACCCGAAATCTAATTCCATGTGAAGGCAGAAACCAGAGGTGTTTTGGTCAACTCCCAGTAACCTTCTGCAAAAACAATTTTCCTCTACTGCAGGGGCTCTATTGTCCACATACCCCAAAAATGCAGCTCTGTACGACAGGACTGGGAGACATTTATGCCTGTAGACTTCAAGCAAAGACTTAATAGGTTTATTTCGTACCCTAGCGGTGAAGTCAAATGTAGCACCAACTGTAGCATGAAAAAGCATTCCTCTTCTGGCAATAGAAGGTTTCCATGTACCTTTATCATAAAAAATAACCCCTAAGTAGGGGAAATCGTGAGCCCTGCTAATAGCTTGCTCTTCAATCTTCAGCTCCCCCACCATGCTAAGGGGTTTCCTGCAGACCATGAAATGTGATTTTTTGCAGTTAATCTCTAAATCAAGAGCTGACATAAAAGAGATAGAGGCTCTAACTGCTTCACGGAGATCATTCATAGTGAGGGCCATGAGGACCACATCATCCGCATAGATCAGTAAGTGGACACTGTTACCATTAATTTTGGGAACATCCCTGCAGTGTTCCACTAAGAAGTCAAACAATCCATTTGTGTACAGAAGAAAGAGAGTACGGGCCAGGACACATCCTTGGTGTACACCCCTATTTAGCTCGAAAGTATCAGAACACTCCCCATTTGTCCCCACCCTCACATTAGCATTAGTTCCTAAGTGGAGGTACCGAAGCAGCTCCACAATGTGAAGATCCATTCCTAGCTGGTTTAACCTCTCCCACAGCTTAGCCCGATTTACCTTATCAAAGGCACAGCTGAGATCCATAAAAGTAAGATAAAAGGTGCCTTTCCTGGCTTGTGTATATTTCCCAATTACCATCAGCAGATTTGGACACTGTTCCCGGGTACCGTGCCCTTCCGTAAAGCCGTACTGGACCCGGCTCAGAATTTCATTGTCAGCCATCCAAGCCTCAATGCGCCTTAAGAGAATCCGGGCCAAGATTTTAGCTGAAGAATCAAGAAGAGAAATAGGGCGATAAGACTTCTTCCCTGTCAGTCAAAGGCAACTCAAGATCGACATCAGCAAAAAGTATGGGAACTGTTTTAGTAAACTTAAGAAAGCTTGAGAAGGTCTTCCCCAACAGACCGTGCAGATGTGTGTTTGCATGCTTGCCTACCATCTTTGTACAAGTGTCTTTCCTATACGTTTTTAGAATGTTGACTGATTCAGATGTTTTATGCAGAACACTACTGTTTTCCTTCATTGTACTGCATACATAAGCATGCGGACTGAATGTAGAATTGTTGAATTCTTTAATATCTGCCTGTTGGGAGTTTCCAGAAGCAAAAGGTATGCACCCCCTAAATCTTTTTACACTTATGCAAATGACAAGAATGCATGGGCTTTTATGACTTTAAGAATAAATGGCAGTTTCAAATAGTGCTAACCAAGTGCAACTCATTTCTCACCTTGATCATTTGGGGCATGTTTGGTTTTCGTTTTTGTAGCTAAGAACATTAGTAAGAAAGCACAGATTTGTTCCAAATCTCAGCAATTCAAATGAACAGACGCAAGTATTAAACAACCTGTTTTGTCCTGTATTGCTTGAATTACTGCAACAACAATCTTACTATAATACCAAACACTACTCTGCGTTACTGTTAGACCTGGCATTCTTGGCATAGCTTTGCCCCTAATTTTTTGCCTTCAAACCTCTTGTTTCGCTGACTTCATTTTTGCTGTCCCTAATACTCTGCACACTTTACCATTGCTGACCAATGCTGAAGTGCTTGTGCTCTCTCCTTAAAACATGATACGATTGGTTTATACATGATTGGTATATTTACTTTACCTGTAAGTCCCTAGTAAGGTGGCACTACATGTGCCCAGAGACTATAAATTAAATACTACTGTGGGCCTGCAGGACTGGTTGTACCACCCACTTACGTAGCACTTTAAACATGTCTCAGGCCTCCCATTGCAGCTTGTGTGTGCAGTTTTAAACTGCCATTTCGACCTGGAAAGATAATTATTTGCCTGGTGAAAATCTTCCTTTTTAATACATATAGGTCACACCTCAGGTAGGCCCTGGACAACCCAGAGGGCAGGGTTCAGTTTATTTAAAAAGTAGGACATGCACTTTTAAGTTTTACATGCCCTGGTAGTGATAATTCTCCCACTACTGCAAGGCCCACCTCCCCCATAGGAGAGCATTGCAATTACCTTATTACATGTAGTAAGCTGTCATTTCTAAATGAGAGTACATGGCCGTTCATGTTTGTTCACTTTGGAACTATAATGGAAAAAAACTAACTTATGGGTAAGTTATATTTTAAATTACAGTTTTGAAAATACCACTTTTAAAAAGGTGGCATTTCCTGCCCTAACCATTTAGTGCCTGGGGTCACATGATTGGGTGTAGTTGACAGTGAGCGTTGTGTATTCCCCCTAGACTGCCACATACATTAGGGAGCTTAGGTGTTCATGGATGAGCCTTCTCCGACAGGATGGGAGGAAGGATATGGGTATAGCCCCATTTACTCTTCAATAGGCTGTGTCCTGCTTCCACACAAAAGGCTACATATTTACTGTAGTTAGACTGGAGGCAGGCGGTGAGGCAGGGCACCTGTGCACCTCACAGGCATGCTTCTAGAAGCTTCACCCCACTTCAATGGCAAAACGCGGTATAAATATTGGACCTCAGACCCCACCTCTTCAGTACATGTCTGGACCTGTGCCAGGAAGAAGGACGTTTGTGCTGCTGAAAGTACTACCACTCTGCTGGACTGCTGCTCTGAAGGATTTCTGCTCTGAAGGACTGCTTCTCTGTTGTTCTGACCTGCTACCTGCTACCCTCTTGCCTGGGTGAGAAGGATTGGACTTACAACTCTGAACCTAGGACCCCAGTGTGACTCCAGGGCTAGCTGGCTGGTTTCCTAATCAGAAGGCTCAGGGGCCCAAAAGGCTTCCAACAACCTTGTACCCAGCACCAAAACTGTGTTATCTGTGCAAGGCAGACACTGAAATACTTAGCGGGGCCCTCTTACGGGGGCCCCGCGGCACCCCCTACCGCCATCCTGTTCATGGCGGGTTTCCCGCCATGAACAGGATGGTGGTAGGGGCTGTCAGAATCCTCATGGCGGCGGAGCGCGCTCCGCCGCCATGAAGGATTCCCCCGAGCAGCGGTAAGTCGGCGGGAGCCCGCCGACTTGCCGCTTCTGACCGCGGCTGAACCGCCGCGGTCAGAATGCTCGTGGGAGCACCGCCAGCCTGTTGGCGGTGCTCCCGTGGTCGGTGGCCCTGGCGGCCACCGGCCGCCAGGGTCAGAATGACCCCCTATGTTTTTTGGTGCTATTCTTACTAAAATCTATAAAATTGCATTCACCTGTTTTACTGATTGGATTTTTGTCATGTTGATCTTGTTTTATTTATTAAAAATAGCTCTATTTTTCTAATCTGGACTGGTATTCTTTTTGTGTGGTGTTTTGCACCTTATTACTGTTTGAAGTGTTGCACAAATACTCTAAATTCAGCCTGACATCTCTATGCAAAGCTACTAGAGGGTTTAGCACAGGTTAACACAGTGTTGGCTTGTGCCTAACCCTGACACGGATTGTGGTTGCTGCATGACCAGGGCTCACACCCCAGTCAATCATTCACTCAATTTCTTACAACTTATGACCAATAGCACTCACTTGTGAAAGGGCTAGGCCCTGACAAGATCACCATTTTTTGAAGATGTGCTCTGTACTCGGAATCAAATTGAATGCAAAAAGTGCCACATAATTTTAACATTTCATGTATTTCGTAAAGATTTTAAAAACATAAGATCCATATGACCATGTGAATATATTTCCACAAGTTCTAAACATGAGTTGCAGTTACATACATTAATATACTAAACATGAGACAATGAAGGAGTCCACTTCTTGATTCACACCCAACATCAAGTCTGCACATTACTCAGAAGTATTTTAAAATGCTTTTCTTTACTTCCTTCAATTATGCTTCCTTGTGGGGTGGGTGAGAAGGGTCTGGTTGAAGCCTAGCTTTACAAATGAAGTGAGGACAGCCAATGATGCTGAGAACCTTTAATTTGATAAAGACTGACTACTAATATTTGCAACCACACAGTTCCCAACAGAACATGGAAGTAGGTGGCCAGTTGTGTTTTAAGATTTCTAGGCATCAGGAACTTCTCTAGAGCTGATTCAGGTCTTTTGTTTAGGACTGGTGCATGTAAGATGGGATTGTCTAGTCTGTGCAAGGGTGGGAACGGCATCCAAAGCAACCCTCAATAACAATCCGTGGATTGGTTACTGAAAAAGGTTTGTTAGTGGAATTGAAATTTGTTGGAGGTAAAGATATGGATAACATCTAAATCTGTCGTTGGTAAGTTTTTCACTGCTGGTCTAAGCACCATATCGCCATATATGATACATCTTAAATTTTTCCAGCCATGTGCCAATGAAAATCCTTTTACACACAAATTACCACTGACAGCTTTTACCTCTGACACAATCCACTAGCACTGAAACAAGTCTGTTATAGAAAATTCTGAATTTAGTCACATTTTGAATGTGAGAGCAATTCTGATTTCCAGCAAGATGAACCCCATGAACTGCAATTATTAAAAACAGATTAACTAACTTTAAAGGTAAATTTGAAAGTCTTTCCACAAAAATATTCTTTAAAACCATCAGTGCTGAGGACAGAATGGTTCCTTCCTCAACAATGGTGGTCGTGTGCTGAGGATAGAACAATTTCATCCTCATCACATTACCACGAAATCCCACTGCTGTAGTTTTTTTGCCTTAGCCTGAGGCATTTTTTTCCCTCGCTGCAATGACGATCAGGCATATGGGGCACTAACATCATTACAGTAAAATTAAAATGAGCTGATCGGCTCATTTTACTTTCACAGCTTTGGTACTCGCAGGGCTATCTCAGCACGCCAAGCACCAAAGTACATGGGAGAGGTATCTTTGGATAGGGTACCTTTCCCAAGTGTATCCCTACTTAGGGGTTGCCTAAGAAGGGCAATCCCCAAGCAGGGATCCACTCCACTAGACCACAAGGAATTTATTTTTCTGAAAGGGAGCATGTTAATGGGAGCATTAATTTGGCTCTTTTTGCCCCCTGGGGGCAGAATGGCCTTATTTTTATGCCAAGTTGACCTCTTGGGGGCAGAATACCACTGAACACCAGGGATACAACCAGATAAATATGTTGGGGAGCGGCCCCTTATGGGGTATTTTACTTTGGTCATTTTCTGCTCTCCTGGGGGAAGATTGGCCCTATTCGAAGGCCAGTCATCCCTTGGGGGGGTGGAGGCGGGTTGGTGAGGGCAGAAAACCACTAGACACCAGGGATTACTTTTTCTTTTTTTTATTTGTAGGGGATGGGGGCTGCCCAGCATCTGTCCTGGGGGGTGGGGGGGTGGGGGGCAAAACCTTACTAGACAACTGGGATTCATTTTTTTTGTTTTTTGTAGGGGTAGGTGCTGACTAGCATTGGCATGGCCTTGGCCTCACCCCCACCCAAAAAAAGGGAAAAGTCTTTCTGCCCTCCAGGGGAGCAGATGGGGGAAATTACCCACCTTGGAGGGGGCAGGAATGCCCATTAGACACCATGGATTACTTTTGTTTATCTGTATTGGTGGGGGCTACCAATCATGGGTGTGGCCCTGCCCCACCCCCAAACAATGGGAAACAGTCTTTTTGCCCACTAGGGGAGGCAAATGGGGGTGACTACCCCATTATCCCCCCTACCTGGGGCATGGGAGCTGCAGAAAGCCCACTAGACACCAGGGATTACTTTTTTGTTTTAATGTATCTGTGATGGCTGCCCAGCATGGGCATGACCGCCCTCCAAAAAGGGAATCAGTCTTTCTGACCCTCAGGGAGGCTGATGGGGATATTTACCCTATCTGCCCTCCGGGGGGAGGGGGGCAACAGAAACCCACTAGACACCAGGGATTCCTACTTTTATATTTGTATTGGTGGGGGCTGACGAGCATGGACCCGGCCATGACCCCACTCCCCCAAAAAAGGGAAACAAAGTTTATACCACCCTGGGGAGACAGATGAAGGCAATTACCCCCATTCGCCCCCCCACCTCGGGAGATTAGAAAGTCCACTTGACACCAGTGATTACTTTTTGTATTTGTATTGGTGGGAGCTGCCCAGCATGGGCATGGCCATGCCCTCAGCCACCCCCCCAAAAAGAGAAACAGTCTGTTGGTCCTCCTGGCGGACAGATGGCGGAATTGCCCCCATCTATACCCCCCGGGGGGGCAGAAAGCCCACTAGATATTAGGGATAACTTGTTTCTTTTATTTGTATTGGTGGGGGCTGCCCAGCATGGGCCTGGCCATGCTCCCACCACCCCAAAAAAAGAGAAACAGTTGTTCTTCCCTCAGGGAGTCAGATGGGGCAATTACCACCATCTGCCCCCCATGGTGGTAGAAAGCCCACTGGACACCAGGGATTACTTTTTTATTATTTGTATCGGTGGGGCTTCGCAACATGGGCACGGCCATGGCCCACCCCCTCAAAAATGGGGAAACATTCTTTCTGCTTCCTCGCGGACTAAAGCATTTCATCCCAATAGCAAGCAAGAGGATATTTGATTTTGTTGGGTGTTGTTTCTACAAATTAGGCCAAGAGAATTTGGCTAACTGTCAGTATCATCCCTCTTGCAATGGTGAACAGCTGTACATTTTGTGGCTTCGGTAGGCTGCCACCTGGAAAAAACCTACCAGGTGTAGACAATTTTGAAAACCAGACATCTGGGGGAATACAGGGTGGTGTGCTTCGCATCCATCCCACACCATTTTCTTACCCACAGTGCCCTGCAAACCTCAACTGTTGACTTAAAACACACTTTCGTAATCTGAAGGAATCCACAGAATTCCTACCACCCAGCATTGCCCCACTTCTGATGATAAAAATGCTGTGCTACTTTTGTGGTTGGGCCTAGTGCTAGTGACAGGAACGGTTCCTACCAATTTCCATAGGAGTCCCCACACAAAGTGCTCCCATTGTAATTGGCTTGATCCGTTCCTGTTGCAGCGCTAGGCACAGCCATACAAGTGGCAAAGCATTTTTATTGGCACAAGTGGGGCAATGCTGGATAGTAGACATTTTGTGGATTCCTGCAGATTCCGGACTTTTTCATCACAAAAAATTTAAGGAAAGTGTGTGATTTCAGGCAAAGTTAGAGGTTTACTGGACATTGTGCGTCAAAGAAAACATGGGATCTATGCAAGTCACCCCTCCCTTGTTTTAATCCCTTCGCTGCCAGGCCTTTTCCCCCTCAGGTGCCAGGCCTTTTTTTGTCTATTTGGGGCAGTTCGCATTTAGACCCTCATAACATTTTTGTCCACATACACTACCCACACCAAATTTGCGTCCTTTTTTTCCCAACATTCTAGGAATTCTAGAGGTATCCAGAGTTTGTGGGTTCCCCTAAAGGAGACCAAGAAATTAGCCAAAATACAGAAAAAATATCGGGTTTCTACCAAAAAATGGGAAAAAAGGGCTGCAGAAGAAGGCTTGTGGTTTTTCCCTGAAAAGGGCATCAACATAGGGTTTGCAGTGCTAAAATCACCATCTTCCAAGCTTTCAGGAAAAGGTGGACTTCAATCAAAAAAACACATTTTTCAACACAATTTTTGCATTTTACTGGGGCATATCCCATTTTTACTATTTTTGTGCTTTAGCCTCCTTCCAGTTAGTGACAGAAATGGGTGTGAAACCAATCGTGGATCCTGGAAATCTAAACATTTCTGAAAAGTAGACAAAATTCTGACTCTGTCAGGGGGCATTTGTGTAGATCCTGCAAGGTTTTCCTACAGAAAATAAAAGCTGAAATAAAATAAATATTTAAATTGAGGTGAAAAAAGAGCCATTATTCTCCACGTTTTACTCTGTAATGTTTTCCTGCGATATCGGATTTTTTAAAGCAATATACCGTTATGTCTTCTGGACTCTTCTGGTTGCGGAGATATATAGGGCTTGTAGGTTCATCAAGTAACTTAGGTACCCAGACCCAGTAAATGAGCTGCACCTTGCAATGGGTTTTCATTGTATACCGGGTATACAGCAATTCATTTGGTGAAATATAAAGACTGAAAAATAGGTATTAAGGAAACCTTAGTATTTCCAAAACGGGCATAAGATAAGATTTTGAGATGCAGTGGTTACTTGCACATCTCTGAATTTCGGGGTCCCCATATTAGCATGTGAATTACAGGGCATTTCTCAAATAGACATCTTTTTTACACACTGTCTTACATTTGGAAGGAAGAAATGCTGAGAAAGACAAGGGGCAATAACACTTATTCTGCTATTCTTTGTTCCAACAAGTCACTCAATAAAAATGGTACCTCATTTGCATGGGTAGGCCTAATGCCTGCGACAGGAAATGCAACATGGACACATCACATTTTTACATTGAAAACTGACGTGTTTTTTGGAAAGTGCCTAGCTGTGGATTTGAATCTCTACCTCAGCCGGCACCTAGGAATAGCTATCAAACCTGTGCATTTTTGGTGGGGTGACTTGTGGGGCTTCCATCAGGTTCTGTTACACAGAATCCTGTGCAAACCTCAAAATACGGCAAAAAAAACCCTTTTTCCTCACATTTTGGTGACAGAAAGTTCTGGAATCTGAGAGGAGCCACAAATTTCCTTCCACCCAGCATTCCCCCAAGTTTCCCGATAAAAAGTGTACCTCACTTGTGTAGGTAGGCCTAGTTCCCGTGACAGGAAATGCCCCAAAACACAACGTGGACATATCACAATTTCCCAAAGAAAATAGAGCTGTTCTTTGCAAAGTGCCTAGCTGTGGATTTTGGCCTATAGCTCGTCCGTCGCCTAGGGAAACCTACCAAACCTGTGCATTTTTGAAACCTAGATAACACATTTCATACTTGACTCAGGGGAACAATCCTTGAACACAAAAAAAGCATTAAAAGTTGCCAAATGAAACAAATGAATGGGCAACTTTTTATACCTCATGTATGACTTACGAAGAGCAGTGTAAGGTTCCAACCTCTGATCTGCTCCATCAACACCACCCATGTGCTTATTTTAGTCCAAAATGCACACAGGTTTGCACACTTCGGCATCCTGACCCCAAACAGTCACAGGGAAAGGAGTCTCATCATGGATGGTAGTTAGCATGAACACATCCCTCCTGTTTGAAAATGTCAGAGCTAGCAGCTCATCATTCTGCAAGGCACTGCACTGTCCCTGCTCAAGTTTTTTACAGGCAAGCTCCCTTGGATAACCTTTCCGATTAGAACGGATTGTGTCACAAGCAACAATGTCCACTATGAACAATTCCTTGAACAACTGCACTCCAGTGTACAAATTGTGACCTTTGTTATACAGTCGTCTACTGAGTTCCCACACAATTTTCTCACTAACTCCAAAAGTCGGTGGACAACCAGGGGGGTCAATACTGGAATCCCTACCAGTACAGACCCGGAAATTAAACACATGTCCTGTACTACTTTCAGACAGCATACACATTTTAATTCCATACCATGGCCTCTTGCTAGGAATGCATTGCTTAAAAACCAAATGCCCCTTGAACAGGATCAAAGACTTGTCCACATTTATTTCTTTGCCTGGAACATACACCTCACAAAACCGATCTACAAAACGATCAAGGACAGACCTAATCTTAAAAAGACGGTCACAATCAGAGTGATCTTGTGGCAAGGCTAAAGCATTGTCAACAAAATGCAGCATCCGTAGAAGAAGCGAATACTGATTACGAGGCATGGTTGCAGGAAATATAGCCTTTGCCATCAAGGGGCTATTAGACCAATAAGAAGCCAGTGATGGCTTCATTATCAACCCCATCAAAAAAGTCAAACCCAAGAACTTTTTAATCTCTTCCAGATTTGTGGGAACCCACTGGGTAGCTCTAGACTGAGGCCTACGTTTGTCATTGTTGTCCCTCAAATACTGCTTCACATAAAAATTAGTCTGCTCAACAATATCTTCCAAAAATACATTTTCTATAAACAACTCAAAGTAATTGACAGGCAAAATGTTTTCCCTATTTACTCTACCCTCTGGGAGAACAGTAAAGGCAGGCAACTGTGGCTGCTCTATGTTTGGGGCAACCCAGGTGTCAGGTCTTCCAATGGGAAACCTTTCAGCCCCATGCTGGTGCACTATTGGTACATCAGTGTCCTCCTCTAAAACAGGCCCTGCACTCAGAGTGGCCTCCTCATCAGAAGATTCCTCTTGGACGGAAAACCCACTGCCAGAATCTCTCACTTCCTCCTCTGCCTCAGTCTCATAATCATAGTCAGAAGACTACTCAAACAGCATGAAAACAACCTGCTGAGTGGTCACTCTGCGGCTAGCCATGATCCTTTCTAACAACAAATGGATTGCCAACAACAACCAGCACTGTCTAAAATGAGTAATTAACAAAGTGTGGCTTTATCACAAAGAGTTGTGTACTAAAAAAATATACCAATCACTTACCTGAAAAGGTTACTCACCAGCAACTACTCTGCATAGACAAAGCAATCACCAATGATATCCCACTAAAAAGTAAAGAAGAAAAGCAAATTAGACAAAAGACAACACAAATATAATTGTGCACAAATCTAAGGACAATTTCACACACAATCCTGCATTTAGTACACTACCTACAAACATGCCATTCATGCATTCAACAATACTTCTTTTGAGTAAATTGCTTACCTAAAACATGCAACTAGGCAAACCGCAGGTCAACTACTGCCAAAACCACAAGGATCCACAGCAAAGGAAGCAAAAGCTTTAAACTAGAACAAAAAAGAGAAAATAACTGTTATAATTACAACTATAAATACTTCCCCAGTTGACAAACACCCCACCACCAAGCATTTACAAATTTTCCCTGGTGCCTAAGTGGATTCTGCAGATGGGCCTACAAAAAATAGGCCGATCTGCCCCTAAAAGGGTCAGAAATGGCCATCAGTAATGTGCTCCCTTTGGGGGGTGACCCATGCAAAAGGGGCCACCCCCCCACACAAAACACACACATACACAAGATCCCTGGTGCCTAAGTGGATTCTGCCCCCCCCCCCTTGGGGGAAGATGGGCCGAAAACAACAGGCCGATCTGCCTCCAAGGGGGGCAGAAATGCCCAACAGTTCTGTGCCCTCTTTTGGAGGTGACCCTTGCCAAAGAGGGAGCCCCCCCAGCACAAAAAAGCAAAGGGAGCAAAAAAAAAAAATTCACTTGCGTCTTGGTGGCTTCTGGGGGCAGATGGGCCTAAAGGAAATAAGCGATCTTCCCCCAAGGAGGACAGAAATGGCCATCAGTAATTGCCCCCTTTGGGGGGGCGACCCTTGCCAAAGGGGTTGCCCCCCATACAAAACACACACACACACACACACACAAGATCCCTAGTGCCTAAGTGTATTCTGCCCCCCTTGGAGGCAGATGGGCCTAAAGAAAATAGGCCAATCTGCCCCCAAGGGGGCAAAACTTCCAAATCTAATGTCCCCCCTTTGGGGAGGTGACCCTTGCCCAAGGGCTGCCTCCAAGACACAAAAAACACACACACAATACAATCCCTGGGGTGTAGTGGGTTTTGATCCCCCCCCGGGGGCGAGATTGGCAGAAAACATGGCCGATCTCACCCCCGAGCTCTGCCTCCTCTTACCTCCACCGGCAAGTAGAGCCCTTTGTTCCCCTGAACTCTGACTTCTGTCAGGAGTTTGAGGCCCTCCTCCACCTGCAGGCATCTGCCTGCGCCTCATCCCTGGTGTCTAATGGAAGAGCTCTGCTCTTCTACTAGGCTGCCCTCTGTTTCACTCTTTGTGTGCTTTTCCTTCTGTGTTCTGTCCCTTTTGTGTTCTTTTTGTCTTTTGCTTTCTGCGTTTCACTCTCTCCGGCCTGTTTCTTTCTCCACTCACTCGGCGCTCTCTCTCTCTCTCTCTCTCACTCTCGCCCTCTCTCTCTACCCTGCCGCTGCTGCCTCCGCGGCCTGCCCCCTTTTTTTGTGCTGTTTTCCGCCCCTGCTCCCACCTCCCAGCTGTCCTCTCCTCCCCCCTCCCTACTTAATGGCGTCCGTTGCCCAGTAGGACGAGCAACATCACTGACCTAATCAGTAAACTGCTCTGCCTCCTCGTAGCTCCATCGGCAAGAAGAGCCCTTTGTTCCTCTGAACTCTGACCTCTGACCTCTGTCAGGAGTTCGAGGCCCTCCTCCACCTTCTGCCTGCCCCTCATCCCTGGTGTCTAGTGGGACAGCTCTGCTCTTCTACTAGGCTGCCCTCTGCCTCTCTTCTCCTTTTTTCCTCTTTTGCCTCTGTTTCACTTTTTGTGTGCTTTTCCTTCTGTGTTCTGTCCATTTTGTGTTCTTTTTGTCTTTCACTCTCTCCTCCCTGTTTCTTTCTCCTCTCACTCTGCGCTCTCTCTCACTCTTGCTCTCCCCTCTCTCTATCTCCCCTGCTGCTGCTGCCCCGCAGCCCCACCCCATTTTTTCACGCCGTTTCCCGCCCCCACTCCTGCCTCTCAGTTGTCCTCTCCTCCCCCCTCCCTATGTGCGCCTAAGCCAAGCCTGTCTGTGCCCGTCTTCGCCCAGTGCCAGAACCCCTGGTTCTCGCTCCCCCCACAGCCGTGACTCACAACGCTGCAATACGCCATCGCCCTCCACGCACTCAATGCCGGCTGCTCATCCACCTGCCACCAGACCACCCGAGGCTCACCCGTGGACTCTTCACCTGCTGGAGCTGCACCTTCACCACCCGCCATGCCAGCAACCCGCCTGCCAGGACAGGACGCAACCATCTCAGATGCATCCTACTCAACACCAGCACCATCCACAAACACGCCATCGAACTCTGGAACCTACTCGACTCAGCCTCCCCGGACGTCACCTTCCTGCCCGAGACCTGGATGAACCCCTCCTCAGCACCCGACATCGCCATAGCCATCCTGGACGGCTACATGATCACACGTAGGGACCGCACCAACAGACCAGCAGGCGGCATCACCATCGTCCACAATAATACTCTCAGAATCACGACCAGCACCGAAGACACCCTCAGCGCCACTAAACACCTACACTTCCACATCCACACCGATCCAAACACCATCCTCAGAGGGACCCTCATCTACAGACCCCCTGGACCCTAACATCAGTTCAGTGACTCCATCACCAACATCGTCAGCATGCACGCCCTCACATCCACAGACTACATACTCCTTGGGGGCCTGAACTTCCACCTCGAGAACACCAACAACAACTACACCACCCTACCCGACAACCTTGCAAACCTCGGACTCAAGCAGCTCATCACAACACCCAACCACTCCGCAGGGCACACGCTCGACCCCATCTTCTCCGCCAACAAACACGTCTCCTTCAGCCATATCACCAAACTCCACTGGACCGACAACCTCTGCATCCACTTCACCTTCGAGAAACCCACAACGCACCACCATCCGCAGCGGATTCCCTGCCACAGCTGGAACAAGGTCACCAAAGACCAGCTGATCACCACCCTCTCCCCGAACCCTACTATCGACACCACGGACACCGACACAGCCGCCCGCAACCTCAGGCAATAGATTGACGACTGTGCCAACACTCTCGCCCCAATCAAGAAACCTTCAAACAGACTCACCAACAGAAAGGCCATCTGGTTCACCGCTGACCTCCAAGAATCCAAGCAAACATGCAGAAGACACGAGAAGAAGTGCCGCCAAGAACATACACCGGACAACCACATAGCCCTCAAGAACGGCATCTGCAGACACCACCAACTCATCCGAACTGCCAAAAGAGCCTCCTTCAAAGAACGCATCAACAACAATGCACACAGCTATAAGGAGCTCTTCAACATCGTGAAGGAACTCTGCAACCGAGGTTCCAACGCCAACGACTTCCCGCCATCGCAAGACCTCTGCGACTCCCTTGTCACCTTCTTCTACCGCAAGATTGCAGACATCCATGACATCCTCAATACCCAGACCCCCGTCAACCACCAACACCACTGACTCACCGCCCCCCAGCCACACCAATCTCCTGGTCTCCTGGACCGACGTCAATGACAACGACACCATCAAAATCATGAACACTTTCCACTCTGGCTCACCATCCAACCCCTGCCCTCACCACATCTTCAACAAAGCGAGCTCCGTCATTGCACCCCAAATCTGGAAGATCATCAACAGCTCCTTCAAGACCGCCACCTTCCCAGAGAGCTGGAAACACACTGAGATCAACGCCCTCCTCAAGAAAACCAAGGCGGACCCAAAGGACCTCAAGAATGTCTGGCCCATCTCCCTGCTCCCCTTCTCGGCAAAAGTCATTGAGAAGATTGTCAACAGACAACTGACCCGCTTCCTCGAGGAGAACAACACTCTGGACTCGTCACAATCTGTATTCCGCAGGAACCACAGTACCGAAACCACCCTCATCCCCGTAGCCGACTACATCAGGGCCCTACTTGACAACAGTGAAACCACAGCCCTCATCCTCCTGGACCTCCTCTCGGCCGCCACCACACCCTACGCACACGCCTCAATGACACAGGGATCCGCGACAGAGCCCTGAACTGGATCACCTCCTTCCTCACCGGCAGAACCCAGAGAGTTTGGCTTGCTCAATTGCGCTCGGAAGCCACCAAGATCATCTGCGGCGTACGCCAAGGGTCATCCTTCAGCCCGACCCTCTTTAATGCTTACATGACACCGCCCGCAAACATTGTCCGATCACATGACCTAAACATTGTCTCATATGCCGATGACACTCAGCTGAGTCTCTCCCTCACCAAGGACCCCGCAACCGCCAAAACCAGCCTGCAAGAAGGAATGAAGCCCATCGCCGAATGGATCAAGAACAGCTGCCTGAAAATGAACTCTGACAAGACTGAGGTCCTCATCCGTGGCTCCACCCCTCCACCTGGGACAGCTCCTGGTGGCCTGCCACACTGGGAACCGCACTGACACCCACCGACCACGCATTCAACCTGGGGTTCATCCTGGACTCATCGCTATCAATGACCCAGGAAGTCAATGCCGTCTCTTCCTCCTGCTTCAACACCCTCCGCATGCTTCTGAAGATCTACAGATGGATGCCCACTGGAACCAGAAGGACGGTCACCCAAGCCCTCGTAAGCAGCAGACTGGACTACGGCAACACCCTCTACGCAGGAACCACGGCAAAGCTCCAGCAAAGACTGCAACACATACAGAACGTCTCCGCGTCCCTCATCCTGGACATCCCCCACCACAGCCACATCACATCCCTCATGAGAGACCTGCACTGGCTCCCCGTCAACAAGAGAATCATGTTCAAGTTCCTCACTCACACTCACAAAGCACTGCACAAAGCCGGACCAGAATACCTCAACAGACGACTCACCTTCTACACCCGACCCTCCAGCTTCGCTCTGCTGACTTGCCCTCGCCACCGTTCCACGCATCCATAGAATGACCGCCGGTGGCAGATCATTCTCCCACCTCGCCGCTAAGACATGGAATACCCTTCCTATCCACTTGCGACAGACACAGGACCTGCTAACCTTCAGGAGACACCTCAAGATCTGGCTGTTCGAGTAGTAGCAGCACCCCCCCTTGCTTTGAGACCCTCACGGGTGAGTAGTGCACTTTACAAATGCTATGATTGATTGATTGATCTAGCCCCGGGGGCGGCCAAAACATAATAAAAAACACTGCTCCCAGGGCAGCGACCATTGCCTAAGGGGTTGCTGCCCTAAAACTTTAATCCAAACATAGGGCCTGATTCTGACCCTGGCGGCCGGTGACCGCCAGGGTCACCGGCCACGGGAGCACCGCCGACAGGCTGGCGGTGCTCCGAAGGGCATTCTGACTGCGGAGGTTCAGCCGCGGTCAGAAAGGGTAAACCGGCGGTCACCCGCCGGTTTACCGCTGCCCTTCTGAATCCTCCATGGCGGCGGAGCGCGCTCCGCCGCCATGGGGATTCAGACACCCCCTACCGCCATCCTGTTCATGGCGGTAAACCCGCCATGAACAGGATGGCGGTAGGGGGTGCCGCGGGGCCCCTGGGGGCCCCTGCAGTGCCCATGCCAACGGCATGGGCACTGCAGGGGCCCCCGTAAGAGGGCAGACACTGAAATACGCGACCGGTGCCACTGCACCCGTCGCACCTTCCCACTACGCCGGCTCAATTCTGAGCCGGCGTCCTCGTGGGAAGGTTGATTTGCCCTGGGCTGGCGGGCGGCCTTTTGGCGGCCGCCCGCCAGCCCAGGGCAAATCTCAGAATCACCGCAGCGGTCTTTCGACCGCGGTGCGGTGTTCTGACGGGGTTACTTTGGCGGGCGGCCTCCGCCGCCCGCCAAAGTAAGAATGACCCCCATAGTCCCTGGTGTCTAGTTTTGACCCACCATGGGGGTAGATCGTCTGAAAAAACAGCTGATCTGTCCCCAGGGGGGCCAAAACATGGATATATTTGTGCCCCCAGGGGAGTGACCCTTGCCCAAGGGGTCTCTCCCCAAAATAAACAAAAAACAATCCCTGGTGTCTAATGGGTAGATTTCTGCTCCACAATTGTGGGCCTTGCCCGCGATCGTGGAACAGGAATCCACTCAAAACAGGCACAAGGGGAAAGGAAAAACTCTTTCCTTTCTCCCTGTGTCTGTTTTCCCCCCTAAAACCCCTCCAGGGAAAAGACTTACCTGAAAAGGGTCCTCCCCGATGGACGCGCTGGAAGCAAATGGCTTCCAGTGCATCCCAGCAGCATCTGATGACGTGATGAATGCGCTAACGTCATCAGATTGCCGAGGGGGGGTCGGGGAGGGAGGCCCATGCGGGGAAGCGCTAGCGCTCCCCCCCCCTTGGGCTCAGTCCAGGAAAAGCTGGTCTCATCCCTGGCACACGGGAACCGTGTGCGAGGACGTGGCCACCTCACCCCAGGCACCGTATGGGTCAAAAAATGTACAGGTTTGCTAGGTTTTACTAGATGCCAGCTGAGATAGGGCCAAAAAAACACAGCTACCCACTTTGCCAAAAACAGGTCAGATTTCCATAGAAAAATTTAATGTATCCATGTTGCATTTTGGGCCATTTCCTGTCACAGGCACTAGGCCTACCCACACAAGTGAGGTATCACTTTCATCAGAAAAATTGGGAGAATGCTGCGTTAAAGGAAGTTTGTGACTCTGTGCAGATTCCAGAACTTCCACCACAGAAATGTGAGGAGGAAAATGTGTTTTGTTAATTAAAGTTTGAGGTTTGAAAGGGATTCTAGGTAAAACAACCTGGTGAGAGCCATGCAAAGCATCCCATCCTGGATTACCCTTGGTGTCTAGTTTTTAAAAATGTACAGGTTTGCTAGGTTTCCCTAGGAGTCGGCTGAGGTAGGGCTAAAAAAACACAGCTACCCACTTTGCAAAAAACAGGCCAGTTTTAAACTTGATGCAACCATGTTGCATTTTGGGCCATTCCCTGTTGGGGACACTAGGCCTACCCATCCAAGTGAGGTACCATTTTCATCAGAAGACTTAGGAGACTGCTGGGTGGAAGTACGTTTGTAGCTCTGTGCAGATTCCAGAACTTTCCATGACAGAAATGTGAGGGAAATGTGTTTTATTAGTCAAAGTTTGATGTTTGCAAGGGATTCTGGGTAAAACAACTTGGTGAGAGCCATACAAGTCACCCCTTCCTTGATTCCCCTAGGTGTCTAGCTTTCAAAAAGATTTTTGCGAAGTGGGCCAAAAACCACCCCTATCTACTTTGCAAAAAAGCAGTCAGTTTTGCGTGGAAAGAATTGATGTAGACATGCCATGTTTTCAGCCGTTTCCTGATGCAGGCACTAGGCCTATCCACACAAGTGAGGTACCATTCAAGTGCTATTAAAAATACCCTCTAATTCACATGCTAGTATGAGCAAACACACAAATTCAGAGATGCGCAAATAAAGCCTCCTTCTAAACTATGTATGTTGCGGCCATTTCAGAAATACATAGGTTTTCTTGATGTCTACTTTTCACAATTTATATTTTACCAAATGAATCGCTCTGTACCTGGTACACAATGAAAAACCATTGCAAGGTGCAGCTTAGTTATTGCCTCTGGGTACCTTTAGTTCTTGGAAAGCCCACAAACCCTATATATCCCACAACCAGATGTTTCCATTTCCGCCAGCCTTTTCCTGGCGGGATATCCCGCCAGGAAAAGGCTGTCGGAGCGGGTGCCCCGGGGCACCCCTGGTGGACCCTGCACTGCCCATGCACTTTGCATGGGCAGTGCATGGCCCCCGGTGCAGAACAGTGATCTGCGTTACGGGTGCAACTGCACCTGCCGCACAGAGGCATTGACAGTGGCGTCAATGTCCCGGCCGGGTCTTTCTGTGAGCCGGCGGGCGGAAACAATGTTCCGCCCACCGGCCCACGGAAATTTTAATAATTTGGCCCGGTGGGGTTCTGGGGTCGCTGGCGGTCAGTGTTTTGACTGCCAGCATTAACACGGCGGTTGTTACCGCCGTGTTCATAATGACCCCCTATGAGTTTAAAATCACAATCCATTTAAATCAAACTTATTGTATAGCTCGAATCTTGTTTAAAATTAAAAAACTTGACATACAGCATGTTTCAATGATCCCTAGCCTAAAAAGTAACCCAGTGCGAACATAACTGCAAAGCATTCTCTTTCCACCCACATTTTCAAGCATCCAACATCATACAGAAAATATAATTTTTCACTTGCATTGACATAGGGAGTTCAACATTTTAAAATCTGAGGATCATACTCTTCCTATTTAAAGATACAGAAGCAATGACATATAACTACAAATATGGTACGCGTATCCCACCACCTAAAAAGCAGGGCGCTGTGGTTTTGCAAAAGCAATCCTGGTTCAGACATTATTCCGTAAACATTTCACCAAAATATTATCACCACTTTTAACAAGCATTGACTAAGCCAATAGGTTATTTTATAAATAAAATGTGTTCTTCATTGGGAAATGTGAATGACTGCTTGTGTGGGTGAATGAGTGGTTGAATGTTAAAGTGGCTCAATGGCTCGATGGATGTTTTAATGCACTATGCATGACTAGATGAACAAGGAATTGACCCCCTGGATAACTAGAGTAAGTGAGTTCCTAGATGAAAGTATAGTTTAATAAGTGAGCGCATTGATGGCAGGATGGATTAATTTGTGATTGCATTAATAGATTAATGAGTGAATGCCAGGATGGATACTGACAGTTTACACAAAATTTGCAATCTGAGGTCTCAAACAACAGTAGTAATAATACTTTAAAAATGCCAAAATGTAGCCATTTTATAACTGTGCTAGCATTACACTATCCATTGCACCTCCGTGGCATCAATGCCCACCCTGTATATGATGATTTACAAACATTATGCCATTTCAAAGATTACTTAAAGAATCGGCATCATTGTTCCAAAAACAGGTACAATATGTCAAGAATTACCATTATTAAGCCAGGACTGAATGATCAACATATGTCAATAATTATGTATTGCACCAGTGTGCACGTTAAAAATTGCCCCATAACTCAGTAATCCCTCACGCATGGTCAATTTTGCTCCCCGACTCATTAATCCTAAGTGTTTGTGTAGAACAGAGCCATTAATTAATGATCTTTAATAGACGTTTACGTTTTTCTCATCACTCAATAAGCCCTTTGGCATGTTAAGATTTGCACTATCACTCATTCACTTCGAAGACTTGTGCAGGATTATACTCAGGAATCTTGAGTATCAGGCCAGGTCTGAACCATTATTCAGAAGAGTTGGCTTCTTGGGTGTAATCCTAGTGCGTAAAAGCTTGCACCACTCCTGGATAAACGTTAGCGCATAATGAGACTTTCTACATCACTCACTAATCATGACTACACACTAATGCTTATAACCTCACTCAGTAATGCTCTTCTTTCAGTTTGCACTAATTTTTGCTGGTAATATTGCATCCAACCCTTCTTAGCCCAAGACTGATTTATCTGCTCCTCCCTCCTTATGCTGTCAGCTTCACAATTATACCACAGAACAGATCATTAATAGGGGTCCCTCTGAAGTGAGCAGAAAGGGTGACTCGCCTCAGTGTTAAGTCAGTGGAAGACTGTCCAATGCCTTCACAAAAGCCTTTCAAAAAAGTTTAAGCAGAAAATGAGTGAGGTTACATTTCTGTCCACAGGTTTTAAGTAAAATGTCAACAGGTCAGCAATTTCAATTTATCTGCATCCAGCAAACAGCACCATTTAACAAAATATGGTACCTATGCAAGAGCAATTGGATGCTTTGTGCACTCACTCTTAATAGTAGAAAAAAACAAGTTTTGCAAACCCAATAGGTCTTGGTTTAATGGGTCAAATAATGAAAGCACAGGAATGTATACAAGATTTTTAATCAGGTGCATATTAACGCCAGAGCTTTGACAATGCTTGGTATTAATGGTGTAGTAGCAGTACTGATGGTCTCATATTGCTAGTGATGGCATTGGTGGTGGCAATGGTGTTGGGGTCATTGCTGGTATTGTTGAAAATGCTTTTTTGGCAGTGTGGTGGGTTGGGTAGTTGGTATTTCTAATAGTGGTGCTGGTAGTGGTGCTATTTGTGGTTCTTTGTTTGTTGTAACCGTGACATTGGAGGTGATGGATGGTATTAATATTGGTGGATGATATTCCACCTGTCAGTTGTTAATATTGAGGGATGATATTGTAGTTGTAAATGGTGCTATTGCTGTTATTGCTGTCGATAGCCCTAGTACTGTTGTTTGTGATACTGCTGGTGATGTATGTGGTATTGGGATTCTTAGTAGTGTTGGTGGTGCTGGTGGTATTCAAGGTATAGTTGTAAATGTTATTTGTGGTGGTATTGCTAGATAATGTATTGCTGGTAGTGATACTGCTGGTGGTAATATTTCAGTTATTGCTGGTGTCCTTGATGGAAGTGCTGCCATATTATGGATACAGGTGTTGGAGTAGGTGCTGGTATTTGTTGTGGCGGTATTATTAGTGGTATTGGTGGTGATTTGATATGGAGATGGTGATGGCATTAGTGGTGATACTGGTAATGTGTAGGTGGAATTGGTATTATTGGTGGTGCCTGCTAAAATAAAAATAGAAACACATTGCTTTCTGTTTACATTGCTGTAATAGATAAAAACTTGTATTTTACAAAAATGGATGAGTGTACTTTTTAGATGTAAAATATTCTGTCATGAATTGCAATGCAATCATTCCTTATAAGGCAGAAATGTACAACAAACTACTGATATCATAAAACAAGAGAGGATTACGCATGTGGACTAATCTAAGAAGTAGTTACCAATGTTTCACCCAGATGCTGATGTAAATAGGCCGGTGGCTGAAAGTTCTGCCCCAAAAACCAATTCAATGTGTAATGCAAGTAAGAAGTCTTACAGAGAGCTGTGGTCTCAACCCAGACCTAATCAGGTATGTGTAAGATGAAAACACAAAGCGAAAACATAAGGTACAGTGAGTGATTTAAAAGAGTTCTGTAGATATAATATTGCTGGACTAAATCGAGGGATTTAGGCCTGTCCCCCAAACCTTTAGCCTTCTCTCCTCCTGTTTTGCTAAATTTGTTTTTGCTGGCCTTAAGGCTCTGTGCACTTTACCACTGCCAATCAGTGCTAAAGTGTTTGTGCCTACTCCCTAGAATTGGCTTACACCTGGTTGGCATACTTAATTCACTTATAAGTCCCTAATAATGTGGTATTCCATATATCTTAAATGCTACTAGTGAGCCTTCAGCCAAGATAAACCTTTTGCCAAGCCCAAAAGATCAGTTTAATAAATATGTCACCCCTAAGGTCATACTAAACCGCCCATAGAGCAGGGTACATTGCATTTAAAAACTTAGACGTATACTTTTAAGTTTTACATGTCCTGCATAACATGGGGTTAGCTTATTACTTTTAATAAATGATAACTTTTGTTTGGGAGCAGGTATTAATTGTAATGTTTGGTGTCTAAGGAATTGTAATTTAAATCCCTCCTTAATGGTAAAGATGGACTTTAAGGCACAATTCTGAAAGTGCACCTTTATTAACTTGGCCTTTTTTTGACCTAACCATTTGGTGTCCGCAGCCTGTTTCCTGGGTCACATGATGAGAAGTAGTTGGCAGTAGGCCTTTGTGTATTCTTCCCAGACAGTCACAAAAAAGGGGGACTGGGTGTTAGCAGGATAGGCCATCCTAACAAGATGGGGGGCGGAGCTTGCACAGACCCACTTACACTTCGAAGGCGCTGCCTCAGTCCACACACAAAGAACTTCACGCTAGCCTTTTGGACCCCAGAGAAGCCTGGGACCTGGGCAGAGGGGAAAAAGAAAATTCTAACACCATCTGTGGGGGGAAGCTCTAGAGGTTTCTTCCACTTCAAAGCTAACAGCAGGTATAAAACGTAGGTCCCTAAGACCCACTCTTCAGTTCACTTCTGGACCTGGGGATAACACTCAGAGGACTGCCCTGCTGCCTGTGGCCTGATGTCTACTTCAGAGGACTTACCTGCTACATCAAGTGAACTTCCTTGCTGCCTGAATCCTGCCTTGTGCCCTCAGCGGACTGTCCTGTTGCTTGAGACCTGTTTTTTTGCTTGACCTCTGGACAACCAGAGTGACTCCAAAGGCTATTTGGCTGGCATCCTGATCTGAGCCGCATGGACAGAAAAGGCTCCAACCATCTCAACCCCACACCTGGACCCAGCCTGAGTGAGTCCTGATCCTCCTATTGGTGCCCTGAACCCTTGAAAGTGGTGCTAAAGATGCCCAGATAGCCAAATCCAAAACTTGGGACTTTGAAAATGAGGAGCCAAAAAGTGCTTTGAGAACTGAGAGGAGACTGGGACCTACCTACTAGCCAATCTGCCCAAGGTGCATCGCTGGTCAGTCTCCCACTATGTTCTTCTCTGTAACATGACATCTTGTTAAGCCACTCCTTGCAGAAGGAGTATCTGGTCTTGTGGAGTCCACTTCAGCTACAGGCTGCAGCTTTGTCCAGCTGGAGATTTTCAACTTTCAAAAAAGAGGCTAAGTCAGAACATAAAAATCTTCATCTCAAATTCGTCTAGTGACTCCCTGCTACTCTTCTTCCTCCTCCTACACAGCCGTCTGTATTGCCCTACTGAACTTTACTTTCTCTGATATTTTCCTTCCAAAATTCTTCAAAGTCTGAATGTAAGTGTAGACTGAGCCCAATACACTGCATGCATCCAAACTGTGCTCCATGGCAGTAGCCCATAACTTTGGACTTTGTCCTGGTCTAGTACAACTAGATGTCTGCTGTTGGCACATTGATATTTTAGCTGCTATTTTTCAGTTTGAACTTTAAAAATTCAGAACTCTGATTCTACTGATATATATATATATATATATATATTTATTTTGGGAATTTTACTCTATTTTCTAAATCAGTGTGGGATTTTTAATGTTTTGTGTTTACATTTTATTTTAGTTTAAGTGCTGCATACATACTTTCCACATTTCCTCTAAATTAAGCCTGACAACTTTTGTGCTAAGCTATGAGAACGTTAATCACAGGTTAATTTAGGGCCTTATTTATACTTTTTTGCACCGGCTTGCACCATTTTTTAGCACCAGCTGGGCACCATATTTATGGAATAGTGCAAGCCGGTGCAAAGGGTAGGCTAGTGTAAAACAAAATGACGTTAGGCAGGTTGGAGTCAAAATAAATGACTCTAACCAGATTAGCGTAATTCTTTTAGGCTAAGGGGCATATTTATACTCTGCACTGAATTAGCGTATTTAGGGCCATATTTATACTTTTTGACGCACAACTGCGGTTGTGCGTCAAAAAAGTTAAGACCGGCTAACGCCATTCCAAAGCGCCATGCGGGCGCCTTATTTGTGGAATGGCGTTAGCCGGCGCAGCTGACTGGTGTGCGTCAAAAAAAATGACCCACACCAGGCTCGCCGGCGTAGGGGAAAATGGAGCTTGGGCGTCAAAAAATGGGGCAAGTCAGGGCTGAGGCAAAATATTGGCCTCAACCCAATTTGCGCCATTTTTTTTGACTCCCAACCCCCATTGAAATGACTCCTGTCTTATCACAGACAGGAGTCATGCCCCCTTGCCCAATGGCCATGCCCAGGGGACTTATGTCCCCTGGGCATGGTCATTGGGCATAGTGGCATGTAGGGGGGCACAAATCAGGCCCCCCTATGTCACAAAAAAATAAATAAATAAATACTTACCTGAACTTACCTTAAGTTCCCTGGGATGGGTCCCTCCATCCTTGGGCGTCCCCCTGGGGTGGGCAGGGGTGGCAGGGGGTGTCCCTGGGGGCATGGGAGGGCACCTTCCGAGCCCACAGGTCCCTTAACGCCTGCCCTGACCAGGCGCTAAAAAATGACGCAAAAGCGGCTGGACGTCATTTTTTTTGACCCGCCCACTCCCGTGCTCCATTTTTGCACGGGAGTTTAAATAAGGCGCACATGCCTTGGAGTCATTTTTTAGACGGGAACGCCTACCTTGCATGTCATTAACGCAAGGTAGGTGTCCACGCTAAAAAATGACGCTAACTCCAAGATCTTTGGCGCTAGACGGGTCTAACGCCAAAGTATAAATATGGAGTTAGCTTTGCATCAGATTTGCGTAAAAAAAAACGACGCAATTCCGGCGCAAACAGAGTATAAATATGCCCCTTATTTTTTACTCTAATTCAGTGGAAAACTAACTCCATATTTATACTTTGGTGCTAGACCTGTCTAGCGCCAAATTTATAGAGTTAAAGTCATTTTTTGGAAGTGGAAACCAACCGTGCCTTAATGAGATGCAAGGTAGGCGTTCCCGTGCAAAAAATGACTCTATGGCCTTAACGCCATATTTATTATCCCATGCAAAAATGATGCAAGGGAGGGAGGAGGGGTAAAAAATTGGGGCAAAGCTTGTTTTGCCCCATTTTTTAAAGCCTGGGTCAGGGCTTTAACACCATGGAATAAGCCCACAGGTGCCCTCCCCAGGTCCCAGGGGCACCCCCACCCACACCAGAGGGACTGCGGAGGATGGGGGACCCCATCCCAGGTAAGTACAGGTAAGATTGCATTTTATTTTTTAAAGTGCCATAGGGGACCCTGAAATGGGCCCCCATACATGGCACAGGGTGCAATGGACATGCCCAGGGGACCCTTGTCCTCTGTGCTGGCCATTGGGGTGGTGGGCATGACTCCTGCCTTTTCTAAGGCAGGAGTCATGTGGCATGGTAGGTTTAGCACAATAAAATGACGCTAATCTGGTTAGAGTCATTTTGTTTTACTCTAACCTGCCTAAAGTCATTTTTTGGTGCTAAACCCTCTTCTCCTATACTGCCAGCCCAACCCGACTAAAGTCATTTTTTTTTACTCTAGCCTACCCTTTGCACCGGCTTGCACCATTCCATAAATATGGTGCCCGGCTGGTGCACAGAAATGGTGCAAGCCGGTGCTAAACGTTTTGGTGCAAAACTGAGTTAGTGCAGTTTTGCAGCAAAAAGTATAAATAAGGGCCAATATTTTGTAAGTTTGCACCACTTTTGCGTCAAAAAATGACGTTAATACAGCGCAAAAAAAGTATAAATCAGGGCCTTGGTGCTAGATGGGTCTAGCACCAAAGTATAAATATGGGAGCATATTTATACTCCGTCTGCGCCTAGTGTGCATCAAAAATTTTTATGCACATTCGGCGCAAACCGTGCACCATATTTAAACTTTGACGCCCGAGCCCGCAGGCGTCAAAATCCCACCATGTGTGTCATTTTTGGGATGCGGGAAACTGCCTTGCGTTAATCATATGCAAGGTTGGAGTTCCCATCCAAAAAATGACTTAAACGCCCGTGCGTCGTACTTATGCTGTCGGGCAAAAATGCCGCAAGGCCGGGAGGCGGAGTCGGAAAATGACGCACAGCCCGATTTGCGTCAAAAATAAACGCCTGGGTCAGGGCAGGCGTTAAAATGGGGCAAGCACACCTGTATTTAATCAGAACACACAGAAGCAACAACAGAGCAGCAAAAGGGAGACATCGAGGTGCTTCTCATCGAGCGTGCACTCAGACGCAGAGCCCATCAACAACAGCAGCTACCACAACACCAGCAGGGACCCCAAAGGGAGTGCAGAAGGCAGGAGAGGATATTGTGCACCAGGACAACCCTTCATGCCTTAGGGAACATGACATCATCCAGAGGTACAGGTTAAACTGGCAGGCCATTCAGCAGCTGCTGCGCAACATTGAGCCACAGTTGGCACCCACCTTGATGACACCCCGCACCATCCCAACAGAAACCAAGCTGTCCTTCACATGTTGGCTAGTGGCTCCTTTCAAACCATTGGCGCCCTGGTTGCCGGAATATCACAGCCATCATTCTCTGCCTTCTTGCCCAAAGTACTGGTTGCCATCATTGGACTCACACCCCGCCACGTCTGCTTCCCAACCACACTGCAGAAGCAGCAGGAGACAAAACAGGGGTTTTACCTCATTAATGGATTTCCACACGTCCTTGGTGCCATCGACAGCACACACGCCTTGTGCCACCTGCTGCAACTGAACACCTCTACCGCAACAGGAAGCACACACACTCCATCAATGTGCAGGCCACTGTGGATCACCAAGAATTGTTTGATAGGTCTGCATTGAACCTGTCACACATCTGAAATTATTGTACAGTCAAATGTTAAGACGTCAATGATCACAACGTATGGAGAGGTTTGGCTAATTGTCACCTTGCAAAATGTAAGCGTATCACTGATGTTTACATTAATCCATTGCATATGTCTAAAAGTATGGGATGTCCTGCGTACATAGATGCTAATGTGTTACCACCACTGTCAACATGAATCAAGTCACAATGCTAGGCAGTGCACACTGTATTGCAAATACCCAAACATACTGCTGACAACCGGTCAGCAGGAAAACACTTGTTCAGCCAAGGAAACAACACAATGAAGATGGTACATCCTACAAGCCTAGAAAGGAACACAATAACACAAAAGATTCACAGACAACACAAGACAACTACTGCCATGCAAGGTGATATTAATGGGGCAAACTGCATCAACATGATCCCATTAATTTTCTTTTTCAGCTGATCAGGGGTATGGGACCCAGCCATGGATTAAGACACCATTTGGCAACCCAAGCACTGCAGCAGAGTGTGCCTACAATGAGGCACATAGGAGGACACGCACCATAGTGGAGAGGACATTCGTCATCCTCAAGTCGAGATTCAGGTGCCTCGACATCACTGGTGGCAGCCTCCTATACTCACCAGAAATGGTCTGTAAGATCATTCTAACATGTGCCATCCTGCACAACATTTGCATGTGAAGGAACATTCCCCTCTTAGAACCAGGGCCACAAATGCCTGAAGAGGGGGAAGAGGAGGATGCTGGCCAGCATCATGAAGGGGAACAACAAAACACAGCTGCTGGATTGCGTAGGCGCCAACATATTGTGAACAATTTTTTTAAAAAAAATTCACCATCACCACTGTATTAACTAATGTAAATAAACACCGATAATAATCACCATATCATGGTATGGCTAATCATTTGTGCTCACCTTTATCTCTAACTATCAGAATAAGAGTGTGGCCTCATGGAGCATTGCTGATATACCGATCATGACACAGAAATTTCCTGAGCAATTGTGATGCGTATTATACAACAGTCACATATACACACACACACTGTAAATGACATATATCCTGTACATTTCACCTCTGAAGGGCAATAGCAGAGGACCACACCTATTTCACACATACATGTTGGCAACATGGTTCATCGCAGCATATGGCACACAACTAAGACACCATCAGTCTATAAGGGAACAAAATGCCTCATACATCAGGCAGTGGATGTGCTATTGCATTGGTAACAGGAATGAATGTCCAGACCCTTGACAGCAGTAAGTCGTGCAGCACCCATCTTTGCAAGCACTATCTGTGACTAGAGTTCCCTAGAAGCAGAACATAGACAGAACAAGTGCCATACCTATGACAAGCATTGCGCACATGACATTCCATGTACATGTCAGCCCATTTCCTAATACCTGACACACCCATGCTCCTGGTCTCAACCCACCTGTCAGAAGAGATCCCTGGAATGGTAATATGTGTACCCTGATATTCCCTCCTCTACACACACAGACTAACAATAGTAATCCAGTGTGCTCCACCCTTTCCTATGGTATGCCATTGTCATAGTACATCTGACTGCATGGACGTCAGGTCAATTAATACACTGGCTTGCAGTTTCTAAGCCCTGTTAACACCTGTGGATTGCTTCCCATGTGAAAGGTACTGTTGGCCATTTGAACTTGAACCTCACCTACAGGACTTGTGAGACACCGATGCAGCACACACCTGTGAGCACCTCCATGCACACCACCCATTTGAACATGCACTGCCCCTGCAGATGCTTGGCACATCATAGAAGTTAGCAGTTTGTCAAATACACTGTTATGCATTGCTAGTAATTAAGCCATGTAACACAGCCCTTGGGTTCATGTGTCACCTTCAAAAACACAGGACAAACACAGTTTCCCATGTCAACACTCTTGTTCTTCCTCCGACCAGTCTTAGTCAGACCACTGAGTATGTACCTTGTGAAATTGCTGGATCCTGATTGACCCTGAATCCTGTCAGCCTGACTGGCACCTGTCTGTGCGTTACCCTAAAGGTTCCTTGTGGCTACATATGTACCACACTTGCGTTACCAAACCTCACATTCCTCAGGGGGTATTTTGTCATGTGCTTCCTCAATGCATACCCAAATACATTGTATAGCATCATCTGCTTTTTATTTGTCCAATATTAGTAAAATTGTCATTGAATACCAAAATCATGACCTATCCCTTCTCTGGGTCTCATGTATGCATGAACGACAAAGTTTGACAGTGTACCATGGCTGTATGCAGGGATTGGGTATGGTGCCTCCAGCAGAACCAGCTACCTCTGATAATGTGCATGAAAAGTCCACACATGTTAGGACCCTGACAGTTCACACGTTGAATCACATTGCTCACAACATATTGATGGCCTGTGCATGCTGAATAGCTACAAGATTAATCAACACAGAGGCTATGATGTTCCCAGATGCAGTGAAACTTTACAGGCCAACCTGTGTACAAATGTTGTAATGACACCTGCCGGAACATGACTCCTGAGATATGATCTCACTCAGCACACCAAGGTTGCCCTGTTGACAGTCTCATAACACGTCAGCAGTGACAGGGTGGGACCATCACCATGTAGGTTCTTATGTCCTCATCGACTTTACTTCCATTTATCTCCGAAGGATACTCAGTAGATACAGGAATAGCCGCCACAGACTCATGATGAGACCTGGACGTAACTGTGACAACATAGACCCCTAAAAATATACAGGATCAACATTGGACCACACACATGAACCAGACACCTCTGTGCATTTGATCGCTCGAAATATGTGGCCACGTGCTGCCTCGTCTGCTGGTCCACCACTGCCACAGGAGAGTTGTGGCTCAGTCGTATGACCACAACTGTGGCGTGATATAACAGCTGTGGGTCACCTTTGGCTCTCTGTGCCAATAACATGGTACCCGCTTAGTCTGTCCATGAGCCAGACTCACGGTGGGTTCACCAACAAGTAACTAGGAAGCAGTTTGCAAATTTCTAGGACATGGGATGGGCAACTTTTGGACCATTGACATGAACAAGCGTCTGTCATCTATCCGGTGCATGCTTTGTCATTTGTGGTGTCTATGTTACCCAAAATCTTGGAATTGCACACAACAGATGTTGCTACGTGTATGACTAACACATGTCCTTTCTCATTTCCACACTGACTTGCATCTAAGGTTTGGACACATTGACTTCACAGTCATACAAGCATATTTTCAATAATGCATCTTGTGATGCACACACACTGTGTCGACAACTACATTAGTAGCCAATGCATAAACATTGAGCCATAGGCATTGAGGTATTGTACTGATGTGCGTCACCTTGCTATCCTCTCCTGATGCCAAACATGCCCAATTTGTGCAATACATATATGTAGGCCACACACATATGGCCATCTAGTGTGTCAGCCAAGCGTGAGAATCCTGTTAAGGAAGTAGTGGATTATGGTCCGCAGCTGTATGATGTCTCACATGTGACCATACACCGTCAACACCAAAGTGGGTGCAATCAGCCTATCTCAGTTGTGTCACAAATGTAACGTTACATTAAAATGGAAAAATTACCAAAACCCAGTTACTGCCCTAAAATCTTGACGCAAACAAAAAATGACGCTTATACCCAAAAAACGATGCATTATGCCCAGAAAATTGGTTAAGTGTTAGACTATTTCCAAATATATGGATGCAGCCTAATTTTTACTCCTGTGCGTCGAAAAAAATGACGCAAATACTGTATGCGTAAAAAATTATGACGCATAACGGTAAAAACGGCGGCCATTTTATGCAGGAAGTGATGTAATAGGATATCCTGTTTACAGATTATGTACAGTGGGGGTACTTTCACTTTCACTTTGCAGTCTGTGATTCTTCTAGACTGTGTGGCTGTGTTCTGAGTTTTGTCCAGTGAAATTGTGCTTTTGTCTCCTGTGTGCTTCATTACTTGTTAGTTTGTGATTTAAAATTGTTGTTGTATACTGTCTGAGTGTTTATTGTGTACTATTGTCCAGTATTGTATTGTCTTTGTTGTTTCTGGGAGTCTGTTGTGGGTAGTGTTAGTTTGGGAATAGTTGGGCTCTTTTAGTTGTTAAGTTTACTTTTTTCTTATTCTACTTTCCCCCTTTTCTCCTTTGTTCTTCTTCATCCCCTATTCCCCTTTTTCGGTGCTAAGATGTTGGGTAGGCCACGTCTTGGCACGATGAGTGAGGAGTAGCTTGGGGGTTTCATATGGCTGGTGTGCCATTTTCTCCCACTTATGATTGAGGCAGGGGGGCCGGTGATAAAGGGGCATCACACCGAGGCACTGAGAATCCGGTGGGGAAAGGTCCTGCATCACTTGCAACGTGTGTATCGGAGCCAGAGGAATGACCACCAGCTGAAGCACCGCTGGGCTGACCTCATCTCAAGGGAGCAAGATCTGCTGGACCACCTGGGAATTGTGATTGGTGGCCCTGTTGCTGAGTACAAATCATGTAAATGTGCACGATTAAAAGCTCTGTAGTGACATCAGATGATTTGTACAATATCTGACGGCTATGTTGTTGAGTGTGGGGAATGCTTTGGAAACATACAGGGTCATTGATGGGCTATGTGAAGGACCACAATTGCTAGCTGTCAGGAATCAAGTGTTCTGCATACTTACTGAATAATTTTGCTTAATGTAAGTTGGTGCTGCCTTTGTGTCAGACAGCTACACAAATTAGGAGCCAATCATGTATATGTAGGTCACATTTGCCAGTGAGGTATAGATTTTCCAAAACATTACCGACCTTTGTTGACTCAACAGCTAGACTGACTTTATAAATACTACATGAGGCTGAAAATGAATGCAGACTTCACGTCAATTGTTGATAGCAATGTGGCCCACACATATGTCTCATGTGTGTCTGGTGAGTGTGTAAGGAAAGCGTTCAAGGAAGTTCTGTGAATGTTAGAGATTATTGTGGTCCTTCATCATTTTGGATACATGTCAGATCTGGATTTGGAGACATAGGAAAAAGTGCAAGGTGCCCTCAGCTAACATCTTACACTGGTATTTGGTGTTTGTTGTTCCACCTTTCGTCTAGGGATGGCAGGCCAAAGGTATGCACATGGGTTCACATATCTATGGTTGGTGCAACTCATCATAGCTGTGCCAGATCAAATGAAGAAACTGTAACAACATGAGGGCTTACAAATGTCCCTGCCCCACTGTACATTGTACCTATGTGTCATATATTTCTCATGGCCACAATGGCTGTCTGACTGTTAATGCACTCCTCAAGGAAACAGGCTTTGGATGTCTCTCTTGGATGCACATGAGACGAATACACTCCATTATTATGTCTGCTCACTAATGAAGGAGCATGTTTGCCACCACATGATAGTTAGGGCCACTGCATGTGTGCAGATATGTGTGTAAGTTTCACAGGAGACCCATGGTATGTAAAAGGTAGCCGTGATATATCGGATGCAGTATCATCATGTCTGAGTGGATTTACTTACTTATGTCATCTTCCACATAGTTTTTGTCTTTGGAATTGTTTGTCAGTGCACAGATTTTGAGCACATTTCTTCCTTCCATGCCTTACAGGTGGACCCGCACCCTACACTGTGGGCGAGGTGGCTTCATTCGAGGACCCCAACAACTCCAGTAAGTGTTGATATGTCTGTTATGTGTTATGTTTCCTGGTGATGTGTGATGGACTCCTGTGTGTTGAACAAATAGCAAGATGTGATGCGCTGGCCCATCATTTGTCTTGTTCCATGAGTGGGATTTCAATTTCTCATCATTTTGGAGTTTGCCAATACTTATCCTATTGATTTATTTTGGGATTCTAGGTCATTTCTGTAGGCCCCACAAAGTGAATTGGGTTGAGTCATGTGGAAAACACTTGTATAAACAAGAGTCGCCCTGGACCTAGACTCAAATTTAGTCAGCCTGTCAGACCCACAATCTCCCAGAATGGGGCTGCAAAATGCTTACCCACAGACTTCTGCTTCCCTATTCACTAATATACTTATGAAACTGTAGGTTGAACCTCCTAGCAGCATGTAGCTCCACATGTAGTGCTACAAGTATGTGGCACTTGAGTGCAATGGCCTAGGTGTGCATGCAAACCATGGCCAGGGGTGTTCTTGCAACTTTGTGTCAGTTGTAAGTCATGGCTTACTGGAAGTATATGATGTGGACAAAGGTCTGCATTGCAAGACATGTGTGGCTCTGGGATTGGTCAAGGGTTTGTGTCTCCTATTTGTAGATGCACCTTACCTGTGGTGTGTGTGTCAAGCCAAACACACATCCAGCTTTCATAAGCTTCCTGGGTGTCCATGTTGTTTGAAATTGTTAGTTGTTTCTCCATCCCCCCACCCTCAAACACAGGCATGGGTTTGTGAATAGTGTACCTAGGACTGATGATACAAGTATGTTACATAGACATGTAAATCAGTGAATCTTTGGTCTGAACCTAGTATACACACTCAGGTTTAGCACATGAGTACTATACTAGCAAGTCCATTTACAACTTGTAGATCATGTGGCCCTAGATTTCCATCCCATACACTGACATTTCTAGCCCTGGCATTGGCGGAGGATGTGCAGCATGATTGTTAGCTGACAATTGGCAGAACTCTGATGCCACAATCATGCCAGTTGTTACCCATCTTCTAGGGTTTGGATGTGCTATGTGTGATACAACCTTTGTAGAGTGGCCTGCCATATACTTCCTCAGGGACATTCAATGATCTGTATGATGATAGGAGCTGTTACAAGTACAGTAGATGTACTGTCTGATTTACTTCTTGTGCCATTTCACCCAATGCAGTTCCTAATGTAAGTTTTTTTCATTTGTCTTCATAGCTGCTAATATGACACCCATCCAGGGTCCATGATTTCCAGAGGCGGGCAATGCGTTACCAGCATATCCTGCTGGTGGAGTTGGGGTACCGAAGGATGGCCCGAAGATACAGGACCGAATGGGTCTCCGGAGCCTGGAGGGCTTTCCCACAGGGTAGCCCTTCTTTGCCCACCGCAGCCACCACCAGCACGAACACCACTACCACCCAGGTGGCACCACCCACAGCTGGGACTGTTGTGCCTACAACATCAGCAAGTGCTCCAGGCCCTAGCAGTGGACCACCTTCAGGGCAGCCGACAGTCATTGACCATACACGGCCACACACGTCCTCAGCTGGTACCCAGACCACCCCAGCTGCAACAATTGACCCTGCTGCTTTTGTGGACATGCAGCGCAAAATGGACCGTGTTCTCAGGAAAATGAGTCACCTGCGGCGGGATGTTCGCCCTCTCAACAGGCGTGTGCGGTCCATTAAGCGGACCCTCCGTAGGGCCAACCTCTAGACTTTGTTGATGGACATGATTTCCTCCCCTCCCTCCTCTTTCCTTATTCTTATACTTTGTGGGTTTAGGGGGCTTAGTGTCAGGTTAGTATAGGCTGTTAGTTTAGTTAGTGTTAGTGGGTGGGGGTCCTGATTATTTCAATTTATTCTTTTTGAGTGTGTCGGGCTATGTTGGGGTTCTTGTGTGTTTAAAAAAAATAAAAAATAAACAATTAAATATATTTGTTTAGGATAGTATAGTATGAGTTTAGGTTAGTATCTGTTGTCCTCCATGTGTCCCGTCTCATAAGGGGGGTGGAAGGTTGATGTTTAGAACATTTTGTTACGTGTGATAAGTAAGTTTAGCTTAGGTTAGTTAGGGATAGTTGTGGGTAATGATTAGTTAGAGTAGATTAGGGTAGGTAAGACTTTTCCCCGAGTTTCCTCTTCTGTTATTACCGTTTCATAAATATGTAGTGAACCCATTACAGTATGTGGGAAATGCTTGTAGATCAGGGCCTTGGCATAAGTGTACATGAATTAGGTTATTTTATATTTGTCTCCTATGCTATGAACAAATCCAAACTGAACTGTAAGATTGGCAGCTACCCCAGAGCTACCTTGCAAAGATTCGACCATTTATTGCAACCACCAATCACAGTAACTATGGATCCCAACGTGTTTTTCTTATTACGTATGTTTTCAGTGTCACATACAGTGCTTTCAGATTTGGTGTTGGGGACACTGTGTTATGTCTGACTCCAGTGTGATGTTCAAGGAAACTCTTATTAGCTGAGTGGTAGTAAGGACTCTTGTAGTATCGTGTTCATGACTCACAGAGATCATTTGTGGCACTGGTCAGCATGATTACTTATTTGGATGTAAACTCACACACCTTCATTCATGCAGTTTGTTGACTGTTTGCTTACATTTGTGGGAAATGTTCTATGTGTTAATATTGCATGGTGCCAACATTTTGCTGCCACTATTTGATGGCTTAGATATCCCTTGAGGAAGCATTAATCTGTCCAACACAGCATTATGGTGTATGGTTTCTCTTTTCATCAGATATTACCCTCAGGAAGGGCAGAGTATGGTGCAATCCAGGCCACTGTGCATAGTTATGAGACTACATAATTTCTGGACAGTTGTATTGACAAGCTATGTAATTTGACAGGGGGCAAAATTCACTGATCTACTGCACGGTTGATGTGTCACATTACACAGAGACAAAGTGGTTGTGTAAGTGCTATTTATTCAAATGTGCAGTAGTGCTATATGTACATTGTCCATGATTGTGAGACCATTATAGTGACATCTTCCATTGTGATCCTACACAAGTGCTAAAGGAAAATGCATTTGACATGCTGGGGTGATGTGTCAGACAGTGCAGAGGGGACAGGATTTGCCAATGAGTAAGTGAGAGACAATCACAAGGCAGGCTGACAAGATATACAGTGGTTTGCAGAACAGTCATTGAGTACAGTTGTTGTAAGACTGGCATGTTACAAAGCGCTTGACCTTGGTAATAGTTGGCCATGTGGCAGGGACTCGTGCTTCCGGGTACTTTTCCGTGTGAGGGTGATCTGTTCCACGTCTTCTTCTTCTGATGTGTGTGTTGCCTCCTCTGTCCTTGGTGGTGGTGGTTGTGAAGGGGCAACACACACCTCAGTGTTAGAAGAGGTGGAGTCAGACATCCCGGTCGCTGCTACCTGTGGGTGTCTTAAGGGCAGTACTGCTGCAAAGAGGATCTGCTGTTTTTTGAGAATAGCAGCTGTCAACACCAGGACAGTGCGCTCTCTATTGGCGACAAAAATGCAAAAACCCAGCACTCTCAAAACAAAGTAATTTATGCATTGTGCTGATATGTTGTGGTTGAACCTTTTGCATTGCAGAGTTCAATCCTGAAAACTTATTTTTAATATGCTTACAAATACTGTTCCTTTGCAATGTATTGCTGCAGGTTTTCAGAGTGTGTTAGGGTGTGGCCCTTTCCAGGGCCTTCCAGAGACTTTCCCTGGAACATGCCTAGGCGTGGTTCTGGGCTGGGCCAAGCATCTATAAAAGAGAGCCAGCCCAACTCCCAGTGCTCAATATTCAGACGTCCCAGTGCAGAGCAGCAGCTTCTTCCTGAGCTCCTGTTCCGGCAGCCTATTTGGATTTTCCAGTCTTCTGCCCTTCATCCATCATTGGTGATCATTGTTCCAGGCGGTAAGATGGTGGTTGGACTGTCCCGACACCGTTGTTGAGAATTTTCATATTCTTGGTTTAATTCTTAAATGAGTAACAGATTACTTGCGCGCTACCATTTCTTGACATTTATGTGGTAGTTTACAAATAGGCAAGATGCGCGATTGGTTTCATAAAGGTTTGACTTTGTTATTCATTGCGTGCTACCATTTCTTGACATTGGCATGGTGGCTTAAGAATCAGCAAGACGCGCAATTTGTTTTATGGTGTTTAAACCTTGTTGTCCATTGCGCGCTATTATTTTCTTGACATTTACATGATGTTTTACGAATTGACAAGACGCTCAACTCGTTTCATGAGGATTTAACTTTGTTGTTCATTGCGTGCTACCATTTCTTGGCATTTACATGGTGGCTTAAGAATCGGCAAAAGAAGCGCGATTCATTTAATTGTACTTTGATCTTGTTATTTATTGTGAGCTGTTATTTCTTGACATTTACATCGTGTTTTACGAATCGGCAAGACGCGCAATTCAATTAATGATAATTTGACCTTGATATTCATTGCGTGTTACCATTTCTTGGTATTTTCCATGGTGACACTCGAATCGGCAAGACGCACGATTCTCTCCTTGAGTTTATTTCATGTTGTTTATTGTATGCCACTATTCTAAGATATTTATTATGTAATATTCGAGTTGACAAGTTATGTGATTTGTTTCCTGAATCCATATCGTTTTATTCATGGTGCACAATCCTTTTATGGTGTTTACTATATATATATATATATATCTGCAATATGCGCAATTTGTGTTGAAACATTTTAAGAGTACACAGAAGGCCAGAGTTTCTAGATGCAAATTGTATGGTCCTAGTATACATTCTCAAAACAGGATTTATATGACTGGTTTAAAATTTAGTCAGAATGTTTTTCTGATTCTCATGTAAAGGAAAGTACTTGAATAAGAAAGTTTTCAATTAATTCATCTTGATTCTCCCACAGGTATCCGGCCAGCTTGAAACTTAATCATTTTAAATTTAACTCTTAGATTGTTCATGTTTTCAGAGTGACTAGGCTTAGAATCATAGTCTAGTATTGATTTCAGGAGATATAATTTTCATATTGTGTGTTCTAACCTTTTTCTTACTACAGGTCTCCTTCCCAGCGGTTCCCTTCCTAATCCCCTCTTCCCCTCTTGAACTCTCTCAGTCTCTGTGATTTATCTATCAGAGCCTTGGAGCTGTTCAGTTATGGACGTGTTGGGAACGTGCACAGACCCCGAGGATCTGGTGACTCTGACAGCAGCCATGTCACAATGGTAGGCAGCCATGCCGGCCCTGAGGGGGTCATGATTGCATTTGTGCATGCAGTGGAAGGTTTGGGGTGCGAGGTGTTGTGGCAACTCCCTTACTGCAGTGGTGAATTCCTTTACAGTTTGTTGTAGTCCTTGCAGGATGGATGTTAGCGCCTGCATGGCTGCTGCCTGATCTGCAGATGGCATGATGCACGAACGCACCCCCTCTAGGCTGGCTGCCATAGTTTGCATCCCCACCTGCACCTCCTTGGCCAGCTCCCGCTGTACTCCGACTACAGTTCTCTCAAAGCTGGTTCCTGTGTCATCTGAGTCCTCAGCTGTATTGGAGCTGGCAGGACTTACAATTGGGGTTGTGGGTGGGTCCTCTGTGATGGCTGCTTGTTCTGTGCGGGGTCTGTACAGGCATCTGGGATCCATTTTGGCTCTCCTCTGCTGAAATGGCTGTGTTCGCGGGGAATTTTGACGCTATTGCATCAAAAAACGCTGCATATCCGGTTTGTGGTGTCGTAAATCGACCCACAGTCATTTCCGCCGCGTTAACGTCGTTTTGATTTACGACTTGACGCTGCGGTGTGCGTAAAAAAAATGAATTACACCTGTGGTTTGAACCGTCGTGAGTCAAAGTATAAATTTTACGCCCGCACGGCGCACCGAAATGGCGTTAGCCGGCTGTAATATTTTTGACGCAAAACTCCACCGGTGCAGTTTTGCGTCAAAAAGTATAAATATGGCCCATGAAGTTAGTTTTGCACCTAATTATAGTAAAAAAATGACGCTAATTCGGTGCAAACAGAGTATAAATATGCCGCAGAGTATAAATATGCCCCTAAATATGGCGTTAAGGCCATAGAGTCATTTTGTGCATGGGAACGCCTACCTTGCACCTCATTAAGGCAAGGAAGGTCTCCACTTCCAAAAAATGACTTTAACTCCATACATTTGGTGCTAGATGGGTCTAGCATCAAAGTATAAATATGGAGTTCGTTTTGCACCGATTTAGAGTTAACAAAAAATGACGCTAATTTGGTGCAAACAGAGTATAAATATGCCCCTTAGGCCCATATTTATACTTTTTGATGCAAAACTGCGCCAACGCAGTTTTGCGTCAAAAATATTACCGCCGGCTAATGCCATTTCTGTGCGCCGTGTGGGCGTCAAATTGATACTTTGACGCACGGCGGCGCAAACCACAGGTGTGAGTCATTTTCTTTGACGCACACCGTAGCGTCACGTCGTAAAGTAAATCAATGTTAACGTGGCAGAAATGACTGTGAGCTGATTTATGACACCGCAAACCGGATATGCAGCGTTTTTTGGCGCCATAACTTCAAAAGTCACTGCAAACACAGCCATTTCAGCAGAGGAGAGCCAAAATGGATCCCAGATGTCTGTCCAGACCCCAGGAAGATTACAATAGACCAGGAACCAGCCAGGAGGACCCACACAAGACCCAGGACAGAGAGAAGAAGAAAAGAAAGTGTTGCTTCAGTGCAGAGGAGCAGGACATTTGGGTTAAAGAGGTGATGGAACACCAGCACCAACTGTTTGTCACCTCAAAGTTGCCAATTAGTAGGAGAGAGGCAATATGGCAACAAATTGTTGACAAGATTAACAGTGTGGCAGAAGTACGCAGAACAGTCATCGAGTGCAAGAAACGCTGGCATGACTGCAAGCGCAGGACCAAGGAAAAGATGGCCAGGAACAGGAAGGCAGCACTGCAGACTGGAGGTGGAAGTCCAGCACACCAGGAGCCCCTGGACCACATGGAGGAGATGGTGGCAGTCGTCATCCCTGAGGAGATCGTCACAGGGATTCAAGGACAGGACAGCGCAGACTACCAGGAGACAACACACATGCAGGGTAAGTCACATGGGGAATTAAAATGCACTAATGTTAACTGCAACCGGGGGGGGGAAATACCTACTACACAATGCATGTAAGTCATCATGTACATGGAGTGGCATGGGTAAAGGGGCACAGCACGGGGGCATGGTCTGTTCAGAGAAAAACCTGGGGCACAGTACTACACAACACCAACAACCTTTCCATGGGGGTATGGTGCCATGCCAACGATGTAGCAAAGGTAAAGCCACGCCAGGAGGGAAGGGCACAACATCAAACTGACATCCCGTCACACGTCAGCCACTATACTCCCTACATTAACTAGGGCCCTATTAACAACCTCTAGCCATACCGACAACTGGAATGTAACATTGACAACAGTTGCCACTACCACCTCCGCTGTGTGTGCTGGTCAAGTAGCTAATGGTAGTAACATCCTCATGGATCATACACACCTAAATTAGAGGGTTTAGGATGACAACGTTAACAATCCCCTGAAACAAGACAAATGTTCCAGTCCTGTCAAATGTGAATGCCCATAGTTGCCGCAAACATCAGCCAATGTCATCAACATTAGGAGGTACACAGCACTAATGTTGTACCCATGCTGCATATGTCAGGGTCCACCCTATGCCTGGGTCACAATGCAACATCCAAAATGTCATACTGCTCAAACAACAGCATTGAGGGGGAGGACATATGTAACTGGTCACTGAAGTGCACCTGCACAGTCAGAGGAGGAAATAGGACACTGCTACGGCTATCAGGGCAATCCAATGTACCACACATTCCCCAACATCAGCTGTACACATTACCAATGCTGACATCCATATTATGCCATAACAATGCTATGCATAGTATAAGCTACATTTCAACTACATATAGGTGGATGTGAAAGTGCCATCAGAGCACCCACAGCCATTGAAAGGTCTCACCATGAGAATGGAAGTAGTGGGAGGGTTGAGTAGGACAAGAAAGTGGCAATTCACTATTTGGCCAAAACCAACACCTAGAGGATGTGATGCTGACAAGTCCACTAACTGACCCCAATACATGTGACATGCAGGTGGGCATAGTCCTGGGAGAATGCCATTTAGAGGATGGTTCTGACCATCAGGTCTGCCCTGATTTTTCGATTTTTGACCACCTGGTTTTTGACTGTTTACTGTGAGGAAGCCTCCTATGAGGTGACTCCCGCACAATAAACACATGGTAAAATGGACTGCACGTGTTTACCGCTGGTGTCGCCGTGCTAAGGAAAGGCTGCTGTAGCGCAGCAAGGCAGGAGGCCCCGGGCAGATTACAAGTGATCATGTGTGCGCATGGATGTGCACCCATGTGAGGGCTGTGGGAGGAGGATTCCTAGTGTGCGCAGCCCAAGAACTGCGCTTAGGTAGTCCTGGTGCAGGAGGAACTATGCAGAGTGGGTGGTGACCTGGAGTAGGTCTCATGAGAGGGGTGTATACATGTGAGGGAGAGTCAGTGTGCTTGCTGTCTTTTCACTGTAGGGACACCCAGTTCAATGCCAATGTCAGGGTGCTTAAGATATTTGCATTGGGGGGATACTCCATTGAATGTTAATGGGAAAGGAGGGCCTAGGGTGCAACTCCAGTTCTCTGGGGTCCACAGAGACCAGAGTCACACCAAAGTACACTGTAACCTGTAAGAAAAGAATGATGCAGTAGGTTACAAGAGCATAGTTGTACAACTTATGGGTCATCCAGGGATGTCATCTTTCTCTGACTCAGCTCAGGATTAGGGCCAATTACTGCTCGGTCCAGTTGCTGGAGCAGGGCCTAGCATCAATCAGCCAGCTGTCATTCCGTGCCAGGAGCAGGCTGGAGAAGCCCTGCGAGGAATGTCAGGGAGGAGGGGCTGAGACTTTCAGAGCACATGTGGCAACTAACTCCTGGAGGATGCCATCTTGAGCTATCCCAGAAGACTGTGCAAGAAGGAGGGGATGGGGGCAAGGAAGTGATGTGGCACATCTGGATAGGCCAGAAGTGCAGACCTGCTGGACACTTCCGCCCCCACTTAAAAGGTCCTGCACAGGGGAGAGTTCTCTCTCTTGGCTGTGTTTCACTGCTGGACACTGGGACTGCAGATGGGCGTCATGGACAACTGGAAGGAAGAACCTCCTGACTGCCCTTGGGGCAGGGACTCTGCCCCTGAAGGATTCCAAGCCAGCGAGGCGAATGCCAGGGCCAGGCAAGCTGGCCCTCTTACCCCCCAGAGGACTATTTGGGGGAAGGACTGGGCTAGCACAAGGAGAGCGCGCTGCCCAGAAGGAAAAGAGGGAACCCAGAGGAAAGATTGGCGCAGGAGTCAGTGGGACTGGATCCCTGATGATCTGGGACCCTTCCAGGCCAGGAGGCCTAAGGAGAGTGCTCCTGGTGGCAAGAGCATGTCACCAGGAGCGGAACGACACAAGAATGATGAAAATCGGCCCTTGGGGCCCGAGATATCACAGGACAAAGGATGGTGACCTTTGACCTTTGGGAAAACAGCTACGAAGCGCGTGGAGCTCCGCAGCTGCTTGAGACTGTGCCCCCAGGGTGGGCCAGGGCCTGGGGGCTGCCCAGGAGGAAGAGGAGCAAGGGGGGTGCCGTCGCACTCCCCCTCGCAGAAGAGGAAGGGGGCCCCAGACCCCATCCCGGGGCCCCGTGAAGCCTGGTCCAGTGTTGTACATCAGATGGGGGGGGGGGCGCCGTCGTGCACCCCCCTGCCGCTGTGGGAAGGGACCCCGGACCCCAGCCCGGGGCCCCCGGCGGCGAAGACAAGCCAGGGAGCGCCGTCGCGCTCCCCATGAAGGAAGGAGGAATGGGGGGGCGCCGTCGCGCACCCCCTAGCAGAAGTAAAGTCGGGGAGCGCCGTCGCGCTCCCCGTGAAGATGGCCAAATGGGGCCCGGACCCCATCCCGGGGCACCGTGAAGAGGCAGGAGTGGGGGTGCGCCGTCGCGCACCACCAGCCGAAGCGGAAGTCCGCTCCCCGTGACAGTGGCCAGAGGGGCCCCGGACCCCATCCCGGTGCCCCGAGCAGAAGAGGGCCTGGGGGAGCGCCGTCGCGCTCCCCACTGAAGAGAGGGAGCGGGCAGACTCCAATACAGCTGTCCGGCTCCCGCGGCAGCACCCGGAGGTGCTGGCCGTGCGGGGAGCCGGCGGGGCGGCCAGGGGTGGGCTCCCTGGGCCGCCCTCCAACGAGGGATCCTCTTTGTGGTGCGGGGGTGTCCGGGTGGGACCGGCACCCCAAGGTGAAATGCAGCAAGGAAAAGGCACAGCAGCTCTTCCCAGCGCAGCGGGAGAGCTGCTCATCAATTATGCAGCCGACCCAGCATGCTTTGTGGGGCAGGGGGCTGCTGTTTGATCCCCCAAAACACCTGTGGTGATCCCAGGGAGATGGGGGCCACCACCACGGAGTACTAGGAGACAGGGGGAGCTGCAGGAGCAGCGCAGCCTCCCCCCAACATCTGTTGGTGTCCCCACCCTAGGTAGGGTGGGACACATAAGAGATAACCCCTGAAGGGTTGGATGGATATTTGAAGCACAAGCTTTAGTGAACTTTTGTTCCTGTTTGTGCAAGGGTGCCTACCATAGGTTGGTATGGTCTCCTGTATTCTACTGTTATTTTATGGTTAATTAGGAGTAATCCAACAGTAATCTTAAAGTAATCCTGATGGTTATAATGTTAGAATTTGGTCTCTTATGTTCCCTGATTATGCTAATTTGAATAATGATACTGACAGTCACTGCTTGGCAAGATGAAAGTATTTAATCACAAATGTAGGTGTCATCATTGTACTTTAAGGTTGAATACTGTCAAAATGTTCAAATGATGAAAGGGGAGCACTGGGATTGTTTTGCCTTGTGGATTGTTGGATTATATTCTCCCTTGAGGAGACCTGAGAGATTACATAATGTTTGCCCAGAGTGATTCTATCACTTTGTATATATTTGTAGATTGTTGCATAGTATTGAGTAGTGTGCGTGAATAATAAATGTACTTTTACTTTATTGAGAGTCATGCTTGTGTGCTTGTGAATGGGGATTACTAGCCCACACCACCTCCCTTGAGTAAGCCTTGGACTGCTCTGCAACGCTACCCTATGAGAGTCAAGCGCTACAATGGGGTGTTTGGTTCCCAGTGGCGGTCGTGTGCGGACTCGTTACTTGTGCAGGCCACACTACTAATGACCCACCTTCCAACAATGCCCATCTGAAAGACTGGATCAATGAACAGGAATCAAGATCACAATGTGAAAATCATCACAAGGCAGGCATGTCACATCACAAATGCCACAACACAGACACACTAATTGTACCCTATTTCATTGCAGAGGACGATGGATCTCCTGTGGATATGCCTGCCCAGGACTTACCTGATGACATGGATGACGAGCTGACAAACCTCTGCCACCAGACCCTCCAAGAGTTCCTTGGAACCCTCCAGACCCCACCTTCAGTCACAATGAGGAGCACAGAACAAGCAGCCATCGCAGAGGATCCACCCACCACCCCAATTGTACAACCTGCCAGCTCCAATACAACTGAGGACTCTGACGACAATGGCACTAGCTTTGAGAGGACTGTAGTCGGAGTACAGCGGGAACTGGCCAAGGAGGTGCGGGTGGGGATGCAAACTATGGCAGCCAGCCTAGAGGGGGTGTGTTCGTGCATGATGTCAACTGAGGAACAGGCAGCAGCTATGCAAGGGCGAACAACTATCTTGCAGGAAGTAGAAAAAGGCTGAAGGAAATCAGCACAGCTGTAATACAGTTGACACAACACCTACAACAGCAATCCTGTCAATGCGTGCACAAATGCAACATTGAACCCCTCAGGGCCGACCTGGCTGCCTACCATCGTGACGTGGCTGCTATTCTCAAAAACCAGCAGATCCTCCTTGCAGCAGTACTGCCCTTAAGACCCCCACAGGTAGCAGCTACCGGGATGTCTGACTCCACGTCCACAGACACTGAGGTGTGTGTTGCCCCTTCACAACCACCACCACCAAGGGCAGAGGAGGCAACACACATATCAGAAGATGAAGACCATGAACAGATCACATTCACACGTAAAAGTACCCGGAAGCACTATTCCCTGCCACTTGGCCACCTATTACCAAGGTCCTGTGCTTTGTAACATGCCAGTCTTGCAACAACTGTACTCAAGCACTGTTCTGCAAACCACTGTCTATCGTGTCAGCCTGCCCTGTGATTGTCTCTCACTAACTAATTGGCAAGTCCTGTCCCTCTGCACTGTCTGACACTTCACCCCAGCGTGTCCAATGAAATGTCCTTTTGCACTTGTGTAGGATCACAATGGAAGATGTCACTATAATGGACTCACAATCATGGACAATGTACATATAGCACTACAGCACTTTTCAATAAATAGCACTTACATAACCACTTTGTCTCTGTGTAATGTGACACATCAACCGTGCAGTAGATCACTGAATTTTGCCTCCTGTCAAATATCATAGCTTGTCAATACTACTGTCCTGAAATGATTTGGGCAGATAACTATGCACAATGGCCTGGATTCTACCATACTCTGTCCTTCCTGAGGCTAATATCTGAGGAAAAGAGAAACTATACACCATAATGCTGTGTTGGACAGATCAACCCTTCCACAAGGGATATCTGAACCATAAAATAGTACCTTCAAAATGTTGTTTCAATGCAAAACTAAGACATGTAACATTGCCCACAAATATAAGCGAACAGTCACCAGACTGCATGAATGGAGGTGTATGAGTTTACATCCAAATAAATAATCATGCTGAACAGTGTAACAAATGATCTATGTGAGTTATGTACACTATACTACAAGAGAGCTTACTACCACTCACCTTATAAGGGTTTCCTTGGACATGAGACTGCAGTCAGGCATAACACAGTGTCCCCAATCATAAATCTGGAAGCACTGTATGTTACATTGAAAACATACATTATGAAAAAAACATACTTTGGGATCCATAGTAACTGTGATTGGTGGTTGCAATGAATGGCCTAATCTTTGCAAGGTAGCTTTGGGGTATCTGCCAATGTTACATCTCAGTTGTGATTTGTTTGCAGCATAGGACACAAAATGTAATACAAAAGAAACACTGTACACTCATGCCAAGGCCCTGATCTACAAGCATGTCACACATACTGTAAAGGGTTACCTACATATTTATTAAACAGTAAAAACAGAAGTGAAAACTCTGGGAAAAGCCTCACCTACCCTAATCTACTCTAACTACTCATTACCCACAACTGTCCCTAACTAACCTAAGGTAAACGTACTTATCACATTTAACGAATAGTTCTAAACATCAACCCCCCACCCCCCTTATGAGATGGGACACATGGAGGACAACAGATACTAACCTAAACACATACTATCCTATACAAAACAAATATATATATATATATTTTTTTTTAAAAAAATTTTTAATTATTTTTTTTGTAAACACACAAGAACCCCAACACTGACCCCCACCCACCCACTTAAAAATAAACAGTAGAAATATTCAGTACCCCCACCCCCCACCCACTAACACTAACTAAACTAACATCCTATACTAACCTAACACTAAGCCCCTTAAACCCACAAAGTATAAGAACCAGGAAAGAGGCGGGAGGGTAGGGGATCATATCCGTCTATGCAGCTACAGGTTGGCCCTCCGGAGGGTCCTCTTGATTGAACGCACCTGACTGTTGACATGTCGCACCTCCTGCCGCAGTCGACTCATCTTCGCAGGACATGGTCCAATTTTCGCTTCATATGTCCAAAAGCAGCAGGGTCAATGGCTGCAGCTGGGGTGGTCTGGGTGCCAGCCGAGGAAGTATTGGGCCGTGTAGTGTCCATGGCTGTGGGCTGCCCTGCAGGTGGTGCTGTGCTTGGGCCTGGAGCACTAGCTGAGGATGTTCCTGCAATGGTCCCAGCTGCTGGTGGTGCCACCTGGGTGGTAGTGGTGGTGGTGCTAGTGGTGGTTTTGGTGAGCAAAGAAGGTCCGCCTTGTGGAAATGCCCTCCAGGCTCCGGAGGCCCGTTCATGCCGATATCTGCGGGCCATTTTTCGGTACCCAGACTTAACTTGAAGTATGTGTTGATACCTCATTGCCCGCTGTTGAAACTCCCTGACCTGGATGGGAGTCATATTTGCAGCTGTTAAGACAAATAGAAAATCTAACATTAGGTACTGCACTGTGTGAAATGGCACAAGAAGTAAATCAGACAAGACATCTATTGTACTTGTAACAGCTCAAATCATCATACAGATCATTGACTGTCCCTGAGGAAGTACATGGCAAGCCATCCTACAAAGGTCCTATCACACATAGCACATCCAAACCCTACAAGATGGGTAACAACAGCCATGATTTTGGCATGTATGTTCTGCCAGTTGTCAGCTAACAATCATGCTGCACATCCTCCACCACTGCCAGGGCTACAAATGTCATTGTAAGGGATGGAAATCTAGGGCCACATGATCTGCAAGTTGTAAATGGACTTGCTAGTATAGTACTCATGTGCGAAACATGAGTGTATATACTAGGTTCACACAAAAGATTCACTGATTTACATGTCTGTGTACCAAACTTGTATCATCAGTCCTAGGTACACTATTCACAAACCTATGCCTGTGTTTGAGGGTGGGGAGGTGGAATAACAACTAATAATTTCAAACAACAAGGACACCCAGGAAGCTTAGGAAAGCTGAACATGTGTTTGGCTCAACACACACACCACAGGTAAGGAGGATCTCCAAATAGGAGACAGCAAACCCTTGACCAATCCCAGTGCCACTCATGTTTGGAAATGCAGACCTTTGTCAACATCATTTACTACCAGTAAGCCATGACTTACAACAAACACAGAGCTGCAAGAACACCCCTGGCCATGAGTTGCATGCACACCTAGGCCATTGCACTCAAGTGCCACATACTTGTAGCACTATATGTGGAGCTACATGCTGCTAGGAAGTTCAACCTACAGTTTAATAAGTACATTAGTGAATTGGGAAGCAGAAGTCTGTGGGTAAGCATTTGGCAGCCCCATTCTGTGAGAATTTGGGTCTGACTGGCTGACTAAATCACAAATTTGGTCCAGTGCGACTCTTTCTGATTCAAGTTTGATCCACATGACTCATTCCTATTCACATTGCGGTGCCTACAGGACTGACCTAGAATACCTAAATAAGACAATAGGATAAGGATTGCCCAACTCAAAGATGGAGATAAAATTATATTTCACTCATGGAACAAAACAAAAGATTGGCCAGTGCATCACACCTTGCTATGTGTCCAACACACAGGAGTCCATCACACATCACCAGCAAACTCAACACATAACAGACATATCAACACTTACTGGAGTTGTCTGGGTCCTCGAATCGAGCCACCTCGCCAACAGTGTAGGGTGCCGGTCCACCTGTAAGGCATGGAAGGGAGAAATGTGCTCAATGTCTGTGCACTGTACAACGATTCCTAAGACAAATATTATGGGCCTGATTACAACTTTGGAGGAGGTGTTAATCCATCCCAAATGTGACGGATATACCACCAGCCGTATTACGAGTTCCATAGGATATAATGGACTCGTAATACGGCTGGTGGTATATCCGTCACTTTACCGTCACTTTTGGGACGGATTAATACCTCCTCCAAAGTTGTAATCAGGCCCTATGTGTTAGATTACATCAGAAAGTAAAGCCTCTCAGAAATTATGATACTGCATCCTATATAGCACGGCTAACATGTACATACCATGGGTCTCCAGTGAGTGTTACACACATATCTGCACACATGCAGTGGCCCTAACTATCATGTGGTGGCAAACATGCTCCTTCATTAGTGAGCAGACATAGGGGGTCGTTATGACCCTGGCGGAAGGCGGAGAAGCGGCAGTAAGACCGCCAACAGGCTGGCGGTCTTTTTTTTTGTATTATGAACATGGCGGTTACCGCCATGGTCAACCGCCGGTTCTCCGTTCCGCCCGCCAGGGCGGACATGACCGCCGGGCTGGAGACCTGGGTCTCCAGCCCGGCGGCCGTCACTATACCACCGGCGGTATTTTGACCCGGCTTACTGCCGTGGATTTCCTGCGTTTTGAACCGCCATTAAATCCATGGCAGTAAGCACTATCACTGCCAGGGAATTCCTTCCCTGGCACTGTTAGGGGTCTCCCCCACCCCAACTCCCTCCCCTACACCCCCCACCACCCCTGCCACCCCCCAAAGGTGGCAGGGCCCCCTCCCCACCCCGACCCCCAACATCACATCACCCATACCCACACGACACGCACGCAGGCACCACCTACACACATACACGCACACACGCCAACATACATGCCTACATCCACCCACATACAAACATAAACGCACACATCCATACAGACATACCCACAGACATACACGCACTCATTCCCAAAACACGCAACACCCCCGCAAGCATACACGCACTCATACACCCCCTCTACATACACAGACGCACACCCCCATGCACCCACACAACACACAACACCCCCCTCCCCTAACGGACAATCGACTTACCTGTTCCGTAGATCCTCCGGGAGAGGACGGGAGCCATGGGGGCAGCTCCGCCGACACCACACTGCCAACAGAACACCGCCACGGCAAATCACAGGACGTGATTCGCTGGGTGGTGTTCTGTTGGCGTGGCGGTGGAGGTGGAGCTACCTCCACTTCCCCCCCCTGCCAGTATGGCTGTTGGTGGCTCTCCATCCCTAAAAGGACGGAGAGCTGCCAACGGTCATAATAGGCCGAGCGGCAAACCGCCACCACTGGCGGTCTTCCGCACGGCGGTCCCTCGGCGGTCTTGTAAAAAGACCGCTGAGGTTGTAATGACCACCATAATAATGAAGTGTATTCATCTCATCATGTGTATCCAAGAGAGATATCCAAAGGCACTTTCTGTGAGGACTGCATTACCAGTCAACCAGCCATTGTGACCATGACCAATTTATGACACACAGGTACAATGTACAAAGGGTCAGGGACAGTTGTTAGCCCTCATGTTGATACAGTTTCTTCATTTGATGTGGCCAGCTATGATGAATTGCACCAACCATAGAGATATGAACCCATGTGCATACCTTTGGCCAGCCATCCCTAATCGAAATGTGGCACTACAAACTCCAAATACCAGCCTAAGATGTTAGCTGAGCGCAGCTAGAACTTGTTCCCTATGTGTCCAAATCCAGACCAGACATGTATCCGAAATGAAGGAGGGGCACAATAATCCCTAAGATTTTTGGAATTTCCGTGATCGGTTTCCTTACACACTCACTAGACACACATGAGACATATGTTCGGGCCACATTGCTATCATCAATTGACGTGAAGCCTGCACTCATTTTCAGCCTCATGTAGTGTTTCAAAAGTCGGTCTAGATGTTGCGTCAACAAATGTTGGTAATTATTTGGAAATTTCTATACCTCACAGGCAACTGTGGCCTATATCTATACGTAATTGGCTCCTGATCTGTGTTGCTGTTTGACACAAAGGAGGCACTAACTTACATAATGCAAATGTATTCAGTAAGTTTGCGGATCTCTTGCTTCCTAACAGCTAGCAATTGTGGTCCTTAACAACGTAGATATATGACACTGTATGTTTCAGTAGCATTCAACACACTCAACAACAATGCCGGCAGATATTGTAAAAATCATCTGATGTCACTACAGAGCATTTAAACATGCACATTTACATGATTTGTACTCACCAACAGGACCACCAATCACAATCCCCAGGTGGTCCAGCAGATCTTGCTCCCTGGAGATAAGCTCAGCCCAGCGGTGCTTCAGCTGGTGGTCGTTTCTTGGTGTCCGATAAATCTGTTGCAGATGATGCAACACCTTTGCCCATCTGAGCCTCCGTGCCTCAGTGTGATACCCATGTATTACCCGCCCACCTGCCTCAATCATAAGGGGTTGGAAATGGCACACCAGCCATATAAATCCACCCAGCTCCTCCTCACCCATCTTGCCAAGACGAGGCCTACCCAACATCTTTGCAGCAACAGAGAAATAGGGGATAAAGGTGAACAAAGGAGAATAGGGTGAAGGTATAACAGCAAAAACTTAAACTAAACAACTAACAAAGTCCAACTATACCCAAACTAACACTACCCACAACAGACTCCCAACAAAACAAAGACAAAACTTTACAACACAAATGTACACAAAAAACACTCAGACAGGATACAACAACAAGTTTTTATTCACAAAAAGACAATACATAGACCACACAGGAGACAAAAGCACAATTTGACCAGACAAAGCTCTCAACACAGCCACACAGTCAGGAAATATCACAGACTGCAAAGTGAAAGTGAAAGTACACCCACTGTACATATTCTGTAAACAGGAACTCCTATTACATCACTTCCTGCCTAAAATGGTAGGCGTTTTTATCGTTATGCGTCAAAATATTTTGACGCATACAGTCTGCACGTCATTTTTTTCCGACACACAGGAGTAGAATAGAGCCCGCATCCATATGTTTGGAAATAGTTTTACACTTAACCAATTTTCTGAGGTACAGTGTGGTAATTACAGTTCAGGGGCAATGGTTATTTCAGAGCATTATGCGTCGTTTTTCAGGCATAAGCATAATTTTTTTATGCTTGTGTGTCATTGTTTGACGCGTATGCGTCACAATTTCAGGCATTAACTGGGTTTGGGTAATTTTACCATTTTAATGTTATTTTACATTTGTGACAAATCTGAGATAGGCTGATTGCACCCACTTTGGTCATGACGGTGTATGGGCACATGTGAGACATCATACTGCTGCAGACCATGATCCGCTACTTCATGTACATGATTTTCACTTTTGACTGACGCACTAGATGGCCAAACGTGTGGCCTACTTATCTGTATTGCACAAATTGGGCATGTTTGGCGTCAGGAGAGGATAGCAAGGTGACGCACATAAGTACAATACCTCAATGCCTATGGCTCAATATGTGTGCATTGGCTACTAATGTAGTTGTTGACCCACTGTGTGAGCATCACAAGATGCATCATTGCAAATATTCTTGTATGAATGTGGAGTAAATGTGTCCAACCCTCAGATGCAAGTCAGTGTGGAAATGAGAGAGGACATGTGTTAGTCATACATGTAGCAACATCTGTTGTGCACTTCCTAGTTGTTGGGTAATCTTAACACCACAAATGACAAAGCATGCACCGGATAGATAGCAGACGCTTGTTCATGTCAATGGTCCAAAACTTGCCCATCACATGTCCTGGAATTTTGGATACTGCTTCCTAGGCACTTGTTGGTGAACCCACCATGAGTCAGGCACATGTACAGACTAAGTGGTACCATGTTATTGACACAAAAAGCCAAAGGCGAACCACAATTGTGATATCACGCCACAGTTTTGGTCATACGACTGAGCCACAACTCTCCTGTGGCAGTGGTGGACCAGCAGACCAAGCAGCACGTGGCCACATATTTCCAGTGATCAATTGCACAGAGGTGTATGGTTCATGTGTGTGGGCCATTGTTAATCCTGTATATTTTTAGGGGTCTATGTTGTCACAGTTACGTCCAGGTTTCATCATGAGTCAGTGGCGGCTATTCCTGTATCTACTGAGTATCCTTCTGAGATCAATGGAAGTAAAGTCGATGAGAACCTACATGGGGATGGTCCCACCCTGTCACTGCAGACGTGTTATGAGACTGTCAACAGGGCAACCTTGGTGTGCTGAGTGAGATCATATCTCAGGAGTCTTGTACCGGCAGGTGTCATTACAACATTTGTACACAGGTTGGCCTGTAAAGTTCCCACTGCATCTGGGAACATCATAGCCTCTGTGTTAATTAATCTTGCAGCTATTCAGCAAGCACAGCCCATCAATATGTTGTGAGCAATGTGATTCAGCGTGTGAACTGTCAGGGTCCTAACATGTGTGGACTTTTCATGCACATTATCAGAGGTTGCTGGTTCTGCTGGAGGCACCATACCCAATCCCTACATACGGCCATGGTACACCATCACACTTTGTCACTCATGCATACATGAGACCCAGACAAGGGATAGGCCATGATTTGTGTATTTGGAGACAAGTTCACAATTATGGTACGATAAATAAGCAGATTATGCTATACAATGGATTTGAGTATGCATTGTAGAACCAACTGACAAAATACCCCCGGAGGAATGTGAGGGTTGGGAAAGCAAGTATGATACATATGTAGCCACAAGGAACCTTTAGGGTAACGCACAGACAGGTGCCAGTCAGGCTGACAGGATGCAGGGTCAATCAGGATCCAGCAATTTCACAAGGTACATACTCAGTGGTCTGACTAAGACTGGTCGGAGGAAGAACAAGACAGTTGACATGGAAAACTGCGTTTGTCCTGTGTTTTGGAAGGTGACACATAAACCCAAGGGCTGTGTTACACAGAGCTTATTTTTCTAGCAATGCATAACAGTGTAATCAACAAATTAGCAGCTTCTATGCTGTTCCAAGCATCTGCAAGGGCAGTGTATGTTCAAATGGCTGGTTTGCATGGAGATGCACACAGGTGTGTGCTGCATCAGTTTCTCACAAGCCCTGTAGGTGAGATTTGAGTTCGAATGGCCAACAGTACCTTTCACATGGGAAGCAAACTACAGGTGAGAACAGGGCTTAGAGACTGCAAGCCAGTGCATTATTTAACCTTACGTCCATGCATAGAGAAGTACAATGACTATGGCATACCATACTAAAGGGTGAAGCACACTGGATTAATATTGTTAGTCTATGTGTGTGTAGAGGAGGGAAAATCTGGGTACACATAGTACCATTCCAGGGACCTCTTAAGACAGGTGGGGTGAGACCAGGAACATGGGATTGTCAGGACTTAGGACATGGGCTGACATGTACATGGAATGTCATGTGCGCAATGCTTGTCATAGGTATGGCACTTGTGCTATCTATGTTATGCTGATATAGAATTCAAGTCACAGATAGTCCTTGCAAATATAGGTGCTGTACGACTTACTGCTGTCAAGGGTCTGGTCATACATTCCTGTTACCAATGCAATAGCACATCCACTGCCTCATGTAGGAGGCATTTTTTCCCTTATTGACTGATGGTGTCTTACTTGTGTGCCATATGCTGTGTTGAACCATGTTGCCAACATGTATGAGTGATATAGGTGTGGTCCTCTGCTATTGTCCTTCAAAGGTGAAATGTACAGGATATATGTCATTTACAGTGTGTTTGAATGTGACTGTTGTATAATACGCATCACAATCCCTTTGGAAAATTCTGTGTCCTGATCGGTATGTCAGCAATGCTCCATGAGGCTACACTCTTATTCTGATAGTTAGAGATAAAGGTGAGCAAAATGATTACCCAGACCATGATATGGTGATTATTATAGGTGTTTATTTACATATGTTGATACAGTGGTGATGATGAATTGTTTCAAAAGAAATTGTTGACAATATGTTGGCGTCTACGCAATCCTGCAGCTTTGTTTTGTTGGTCTCCTTCATGTTGATGGCCAGCATCCTCCTCTTCCTCCTCTTCAGGCATTTGTGGCTCTGGTTCTAATAGGGGAATGTTTCTTCGTACACAAATGTTGTGCAGGATGGCACATGTTAAAATGATCTTGCAGACCATTTCTGGTGAGTATAGGAGGCTGCCACCTGTGATGTCGAGGCACCTGAATCTTGACTTGAGGATGCCAAAGGTCCTCTCGACTATGGTGCGTGTCCTCCTATGTGCCTCATTGTAGGCACGCTCTGCTGCAGTGCTTGGGTTGCCAAATGGTGTCATAATCCATGGCTGGATCCCATACCCCTGATCAGCTGAAAGAGAAAATGATTGAGATCATGTTGATGTAGCTTACCCCATTATTATCACCTTGCATGGCAGTAGTTTTCTTGTGTTGTCTGTGACTCTTTTGTGTTATTGTGTTGATTCCTAGGCTCCTAGGATGTACCATCAGCATTGTGTTGTTTCCTTGACTGAACAAGTGTTTGCCTGCTGACCGGTTGTCAGCAGTATGTTTTGGGAGTTGCAGTACAGTGTGTACTCCCTAGCATTGTGACTTGTGATACAGGTGTTCCTGTGTCTTCACTGGGGGTGAGATGATAGTTCCATACACAGATTCAATTTGACAGTGGTGATAACACGTTTGCATCTATGTACCCTGGATATCCCATACTTTTAGACATATGCAATGGATTAATTTAAACATCAGTGAGACGCTTACATTTTGCAAGGTGACAATTAGCCAAACCTCTCCATTCGTTGTGATCATTGACGCCTTAACATTTGACTGTACGCTAATTTCAGATGTGTGACAGGTTCACTGCAAACCTGTCAAACATGCCTAGCTGTGTCACAACCTCAGTGTGTTCCTGTCCACGTGTCGATGTTGTGGTGTATGTGTTGTTTGTCCTAGAGGGTTGCTGTGCAGTGTGTATATAAGTAGGTTTCTGTACTTACCAACAAGTAGTCCATTGCCATATCGTCCATCCTGGAAGTGTTGTTTGATGGTACAGTGACGGAGATGAATGAATCATGAACACTTCCAGGATATTTTGCCACGATGTTGATGATCAATCCTTAGTGATCCACAATGGCCTGCACATTGATGGAGTGTGTGTGCTTCCTGTTGCGGTATAGATGTCCATTTGCAGCAGGTGGCACAAGGCGTACATGTGTGCAGTCAATGGCACCAAGGACGTGTGGGAATCCATTAATGAGGTAAAACCCCTGTTTTGTCTCCTGCTGCTTCTGCTGTGTGTTTGGGAAACAGATGTGGTGGGGTGTGAGTCTGATGATGGCATCCAGTACCTTGGGCAGGAAGGTGGAGAATGATGGCTGTGATATCCCAGCAACCAGGGTTCCAGTGGTTTGAAAGGAGCCACTTGCCAACGTTTGTAGTACAGCTAGCAGCTTGGTTTCTGGTGGGATGGTGCGGGGTGTCTGCAAGCTGGGTGCCAACTGTGGCTCAATGTTGCGCAGCAGCTGCTGAATGGCTTGCCAGTTCAACCTGTACCTCTGGATGATGTCATGTTCCCTGAGGCCATGAAGGGTTGTCCTGGTGCAGTATATCCTCTCCTGCCTTCTGCGTTGCCTTTGGGGTCCCTGCTGGTGTTGTGGAAGCTGCTGTTGTTGTTGCTGTGTTCTGCGTCTGCATGCACGCTGGTTGAGAAGCACCTCCATGTCTTCCTTTTGCTGCTCTGCGGTTGCTTCTGTGTGTTCTGATTAAATACAGGTGTGTTTGCCCTATTTTAACACCTGCCCTGACCCAGGCGTAAATCTTTTATGCAAATCGGTCTGTGCGTCATTTTCCGACTCCGCCTCCCGGCCGTGCGGGATTTTTGCACGGTACCATAAACACTACGCACGGCGTTTGTGTCATTTTTTGGACGGGAACGCAAACCATGCATATCATTAACACAAGGCAGTTTCCCGCATCCAGAAAATGACGCACACGGCGGTTTAAATATGGGGCAAGGTTTGCGCCGAATGTGCGTAAATGTTTTTGACACACATTCGACGCAGACCGAGTAGAAATATGCCCCTTAGTTTCTTTCTGTGGATCGCCCTGACAAGGATTGTGGCTGTTGCTTGAGATGGTTTCAAATCCCCTCAACCAATAACACAAATTCTCACAGTGGGATTTGAGATTTTTTTTTAAAGTACATCCGTGGTGCATTAACATTCAGCCAAAGGTCAACCTGTGAAAATTGATCCTTCTCACACTATGGTCAGTCTTGCTACTTGTTAGTTAACATGCAAGTTACCAATGCTACATTGAATAAGCATGGCTTTAAAAATGAAACATTCCCTTTTTATTTAATCCTATTGATTTTAAATGTTGCGGAGTTCACAGGAATGTGCATTCAAGATGATATTACTGGAGTAAGGGTCAAGTAATATAGAAAGGTATTTTTTGGCACGACTATGTTACTATAAATTCTCATTTTATCCATTTTTTAAGAGCTCTGCTGTTGAATGAGTGTGCAGTTAGAACAAAAGTGCGAATAATTCACAACCTATTAATCTCATCTCAAAGCATTTGCTTTGAAATAGCACACACACTTCCAGTTTGCTGTTTGCATACTAGATGCTTGAGAAACAGATAATATGATGCTACATTTAACTCCATCGGTTTCTGGTGTATGATAGTTCACCAGAATTTAAATTGCTAGGAAACATTCTTAGGACAATGGTCTCCTAAACTAAATCTTGCATTGTGGTAAATCATTCTATTTTTTTCTTAACATGTAAATCATCAAAGTTGGGTGGGGAAGAGCACTGTAGAAAGATGAATAATGTTGGCTTGAAAAAAGTGCAACACTCTATTTAATTCAATCTTTTCCAATACTCTGCAGTTCACTGGGATTTAAATAAAAAAAAATGCAGAACTAAAGTCAGCCTAACAGACACAGGTGCTGTTTTGCTCAGCAGCGATACTATTACTGTGTCTGTTCAAACTTTCATTTGTTAGTTTTATTACTACACACAAGGCAATTCTTCTCATTAAAGGTGAGTCATGAATGAGGTAAAATCCGGTGAACAGATAGAAAATGTGAGAAGCATCTCAAGCAAGCAATGGCTGAAATGGACTGACACAAAGCCCACTCTTTTCATGTGCTGAGAATATGAGTTTCACCCAACTGTCTATTGTGGCATAAAATTAATTCTGCGTTGGAGGCATTAAGCATATTAGGGTAGGTTGGGGGCGGAGCTAGCCTGCCAGCAAGATGGCCGGCACCTTGTGAGGCTCTGCTTGGCTTGGGGCCTCATCCTGCGGAGGTTCAGGTGCTGCCGGCTGCTGCGGTGAAGACTCAGCCCGGGCGTCTGTCGCGCAAACATTGGCGACGGAGGTTGAGGGCTTGGCCTGGGCTAGATCGGACTGCAGGCGGCACGCAGCCACGGACTTTCCTGGCCGGGTTGGTCGGCCAGGTGGAGCGAGCGGTATCACCTGGTGTGGTGTTGCCGCTAGCTGGCGGTGGGGAGTCACGCACGGGAGGCTGGATCAGCGGTCGGCTCAGACCGTGGCTCCCCGTGGCCCCTTGTGATCTGTGGCCTGGTGGCTCCCGGGGCTGAGGCTGGTTGGCCCACGGCTTTGGCGGACTGGACAGCCCCGCATGGACACAAGGCCTGTCGTGGCCTGCTGGAGATTGCTCGCCCTCGGTGGGTGCTGCCTGGTTGGGCCCCTGAAGGGCTCACTGGCGCAGTAGTGCTGCTGAGGCAGTCGCGGGGCCAACCCTCTGTGCCTTGTGGAGCTGGTTGGCCCCTGCTGCGGGGTCGCTGGCAGCTCGGCGGCTCGTCTTGCCCTGTGCTGGAGGGTGCCCAGGCAGGCTTGCTGCGAGGGGCTGTGTGGGCTGGATCGGGCCTGGGGCCGCCTGGTGGTGCAATCCCGGGGGCCAGTTGTGGTGCCCTGCTGGCCCAGTGGAGCTGAACTGTGGGACACTTGTGCCATTGCTGGGCCTGGCCTTTCTGCCTCTGGGACAGGCGGTTTGGCCTGGTGCAGTGCCAGGCCTGGTGGTGGTGCGGAGCGGGGCCTAGGTCGAGGAGGCCCGGCTGGCTGGGGAGGCCTACACTAGTGGAGACCACTGCTGGACAGACTTTTCACCTGATCGTGGCCTTTGCTGACCGGGCCGGGGGGGCCCATGCTGAGGTGACTTGACCATTGCAAGATGGGGAAGGCGGATCAGCGGCAAGCGAAGATTTCCTTTGATGGGGGACAGAGGAACAGGGGGACCCCTTCCTCTCAGATGGGAGAAGTGGTGATGGAGGAGGGGTCGTCGAACATGTCGGTCAAGGCTATGTTTCTGGATCTGAAGACCAGTTTGACAGGTATTGATGCTAAGCTCGATCACTTAACAGAGCAACTTGATAGCATCAAAACCAGGGTGGATGATCACGACTCCCGACTTGATCGGCTGGAGGCGTGCACTTCTGAATTGGAGGATCAACGCCAGTGTGAGCGAGAACAATTTTTGCAAATGGAGGGGGTGTTGGAAGAAATACGCAACAAAAATGAAGATTTGGAGGTTCGCTCGCGCCATAATAATGTTCGACTGCTTGGTCTTTCCGAGTCCACAGACATGGGCAGAATGGAGGATTTTATTGAAGGTATGCTCTCAGAACTTTTTCCTGGTCAGTTCTCCCGATTGCTTGTGGTGGAGAGGGCTCACAGGTCTCTGGGCCCTCGGCCTCCGTCTGGGACCCTGCCTCGTCCTATCATTATCCGACTATTGAACTATCGTGACAGAGATGCGGTTCTCCAACTGGCTAGAGAGTGGCACCCCGTGATCTATAAGAATACTGAGTTGCACTTCTTTCCGGACTACACTCCAGGGGTAATGGAGGCGCGCAGGGCTTTCCTGCCGATCAAACATTCCCTCGGGCAGACAGATGCCAGGTTTTCCCTTATCTACCCTGCAAAACTGAAAGTGCAGCATGGAGGGAAATTTCACTTCTTTACAGATCCGAAGCTGGCGGCTATATTTGTTAAGGCTCTCCCTCGAAGATCTGCGGCTGTGGACTAGGTGGGCCTGGTGCGGAGCGTGTGACTCTCAGCGATAATGACTGAATGGTCTTGCTGCTGGTGTATTCATTGACCGCATGGATACAGCGTTATAGTACTGTTTGCCGTCCTGATGTTTATTCACCTTTTGGCCCTATTCCTACCCTTCCCAGTCCCGTGTTGGGCATGGGTTGGGTGGCTAGCTGCTCGCCCCTTGGATGAGTCTTGTTACTATGACATGGTTTACTGATTTGGTTCTTGTGGTTAATGGGGGATGGTTATTTGCTTCCACCCGGTTTAGGGGTCTGTGTGGGTGGAGGGTGGGCTTGTGTCTCTGTTTGTTGTCTCTTGTCTATCTGATTCCTTCTTATTACTCTTTATGTCTGTGGGTGGGCTTGTGTCTCTGTTTGTTGTCTCTTGTCTATCTGATTCCTTCTTATTACTCTTTATGTCTGTGTCTGCCTGGCCAGCCAGGATGGGTGGCGTTGTGTTATGGTACTCTGGTAGGAGTGCTGCGATGATGCAAGAGAGAGTGACATTGATCCGTTGTCTCACCTGGAATGTGCGTGGCCTGAATGATGGATGCAAGGTGCGGCTCATGTCTGCGTATGTTAAGTGCCAGAATGTAGATATATGTATGCTGCAGGAAACTCACTTGGTGGTGGACACGATGCATCGCTTGAAGGCTGGATGGATTGGGGAATGTCATGGGGCGGTGTATTTGCGATATGACAGAGGAGTGGTGATTCTGCTGCGCAAGGGACTGCAATGGCGAACTCAGTGAACTATAGTTGATCCTAATGGATGATATGTGTTGATGAGCAGAGTGTTGCTGGACAGGCCTTGCAGACTTGTGCCAGTATATGGTCCTAATACGGATGCCCCGGAATTCCTCAGTGAGGTATGGCAGCTGGTTGAGTCTATGGGGGGAGGTGCTGTAATCTGGGGGGGACTTTAACGTGATCCTAGATCCGGAGCGGGACAGGGAGAGTTTGGTCAGGGTGCAACATGTGTTTGCAGCTAGAGCTCTGTCTGCGGTCATGGATGATGGAGCTCTGGTGGATATAGGGCGGGTGAAGCATGGAGATGCAAAAGAGGGGACGTGTGTTAATTATGTGCATAACAGCTGGTCACGCATTGATCGCTGGCTGGGCTTGCGCGATGTAGCGCTATGGACGCGGTCGGTGGAGCACATGGCATGTACGCTGTCGGACCACTCTCCGGTTAAGCTGGAACTAGCTGCGCCGGGTGGACCAGAACGTGCTTTCACGTGGCATTTGCCTCAGGGGGCTCTCCGAGACGAGGCGTTTCCCGAGGAGATTCGCCGGGATATTGCCCTCTATTTTTAGGAGAATGGTGGTTCAGGGAATTCGGTGGTAATGCTATGGGAGGCCTTTAAAGTGGTCATTCGTGGGATCTGCATTTCGAAACAGCATGGTGAGCTGCGAGCACTGCGCCGGGAGTTGGCTGAGTTGGAGGTCCGGATAGCGGACCTGGAGGCTTGGTTGGTGGTGGATTGGTCCAGTGACACACTGGCGGCTCTCCGAGGCAGGCGCGGTCTCTTTGTATGAGTAAGCTTCTGAGAGGGTAATATGCTTTTTGGGGAGATTTGCCAGGGCGAGGCACTACGGAGAGGGAGAGAGGGCCGGACGCACGCTGGCAAATTTACTTCGTAAACCCTGGGCTAGTAGCTATGTTTCTGAAATAGACAGCTCGGAGGGCGAGCGCGTGACGGGGATGGATGGTGTCATGAACGTTTTTTCCAAGTTGTTTATGGATTTGTACTCTGCACCTGCTGAGTTGCCTGCCGAGGTTGTACAGGACTATTTCTCAGAGATTAGCTTACTCTGGTTTGAAGATTCCCATAGGGCATATTTTGACGCTCCTTTCTCGGTGGAGGAGGTAAAGGCTGCGATTCGTGACCTGCCTGGAGATAAGTCCACTGGCCTTGATGGCCTGACTCCAGTGTTTTATAAAGAATACTCTGATATCCTTGCCCTCACCTGCTGGAGGTTTATGCTGAGGCAATGAAGACTGAGATTCTTTCCGCCTCTCTTAGAGGGGCACTGATCGTTACGATCCTTAAACCGGGTAAGGACCCTCATAGCTGCGATTCCTATCGCCCGCTCTCAATGATCAATGTTGATAATAAGATTTTAGCCAAGATGATCGCGGCATGGCTGCAGCCGTTGATGACAAGGCTGGTGCTGCCGGATTAGTCCAGTGTCGTCCCGGGACAGTCCATAGCGCACAACTTGAGGACGTTCTTTGTGGCCGTCGGTTCGATTACTGCTGATGACGATGCTGCGGCAGTGTTTTTGGATGCCACGAAGGCCTTCGATTCGCTGGTGTAGAAGTACCTATTTGCGCTCCTTGGCAGGGTGGGTTTGAGTGAGCGTTTTGTTAACTTGATTCGCTCACTGTACACAGAGCCCGTCACTCGACTTCGGTTGAATGGAAGCATATCGGCCTCTTTTCGGGTGCCTCGGGGGACTAGACAGGGGTGCCCTTTATCCCTGCTGCTCTTCGTGATAGCGATGGAGCCGCTTGCTGCCTTCCTGCGCCAGCACCACAACAATAGAGGGCTGCAGTTTCAGCAGCGGCCCATCTTGATCTCCGTGTACGCTGATGACATTGCGCTGTGTGTGCGGGAGCCGGTAAAAATTTAGATGTTCTGCTGAATGAGATTGTACAGTTTGGTGAATTTTCGGGTATAGCGATTAACTGGTCTAAGTCTGTTGTGCTGCCTCCATCGTCGGGGACGGCGGGCTTCTCGTCTTGATATCCTATTGACTGGGCCAGCGGCCCGGTGCAGTATTTGGGAGTCTGGCTGAGCTGCGATGTCGAAACGCTTTGGATGGCTAATTACGGTACAGTTATGTCCTGGCTGGAGGACAGAATTGAGATGTGGCGCTCCCTGCCACTGTCATTGATAGGACGAATTGCGATCGCCAAATTGGTAGTGTTACCTAAACTTTTGCACTTGTTTGTGAATCTTCCCCTTGTCCTCACAGCATGTTTTTTGAAGCGCCTTCGCTCTGCCATGATTCAGCTGGTTTGGGCAGGTGGTCAGCCTAGAATCGCATGGGAGAAGTTAACGCTTCCGTTTGAACTGGGTGGCCTTGCTGCTCCTGACCTCGAGCTTTACTACCACTGTTCACAAACCCATTTTGCGTATTACTGGATCCGCACCGTTCGCTACAAGCCGCATCTCGCCCCTGAGAGCGATGCGGTTTGGCCGGACGAGTTGATACATGTTTTTGGGAGCTTGTCTTGGCCTTGACCCCAGGGGGTGGATACGGTGGTGTGCACCGTCAGGGCTTGGATGGCTCTATTGAAGCGATCTGGTGTGCGTGAGCCCTTTGCGCCGTCGATTTCGGTGGCTGCTGTGGCTGATGAGGGGCTGTTTTGAGACTCACAACTGCGGAATTATCTTCATGACTCGGACCTGTATCTTTTGGGCGACTGGTTTGTGGATGGGCGGCTGATCTCCCCGGAGGAGGCGCTCAGAGATGGCACTGATAGTGCGTTGCATCAGGTATATGTGTTGCGTGTGTGCGCATTGCTCTGTGCGTGCTACTCTGGTCTCCCGGAGACCAAGTTGATATGCCGTGCACTGGAGGTAGTGTGAAGTGCACAGACGCCGAGGAAGCTAATCACCAACCTGTATGGCTGCATGCAGGACCAAAGAGGTGGGCTTGCAATGTCTGCTAAATTAAAGTGGGAGGCGGATGTAGGTGAGGAAATCTCTGATGAGGCATGAAAGAAGTGCTGTGCGCAATTGAGGGCGCTATCACCAAATTATAGGCTGCGACTCGTTCATTTCAAATTTTTACAGCGTCTATATTACACTCCTTGCGGCCTGTGTGATATGGGGTTACATGTGGATGCTTATTGCGAAAGATGTCATGTTCCGGATGCCGACTTTTTTCACCTGGCGTGGCAATGTGGGGAAGTACACAATTTCTGGCTGGAAGTCATGCATGCGATTGGGGAGATGACTGGTTTGGAGCTGACTCCCTCTCCTGTATTGGCGCTGCTGGGGTGTGTAGATGAAGTTCTGCTGGCTCTGAGGAAACTGGTGGGCGTGTTGCTGCTTTTGGCTAAGTGTAGAGTTGCGATCTTCTGGGGACGGGGACGGCCTCCTCGGGTCTCTGATTGGCTGCGTGATGCCGTGTTTTGCCAAGAACAGCTGGTGACTTACTGGGAGCTGGCTCCTGAGGGCTCTAGGCCGCGAGACATCTGGGTGCCTCTGCGCTCTTACTTGGAGATTGCTTATTGAATGAAATGGGCTCATTCCGATTGGCAATACATCTGGGAAATGCTTTGTGACGCCATCCCTGTATGTTGTTGCTGGCTGGGGGGTAACTGTTAGTGCTGCCTTGCCCCTTACAGGCTGCTTTTCTACATCTATGTTGGTTGTATCTGTTCTTCTGCCCTTCGAATGACAGCATTTATTGTTTGCGGCCCCTAATATATGCTCACCGAGGACTGTTTTGTTCGTATTATTGATGGATTCTGTCGCACTTGAACTGAGAGGGGGACTTGTCCTCCCGGTACCCTTCCTCTTGTGATTTATTGGAGACGTTTTTTGTTGAGGTATACAGATGGGGCTACATTTGCGTTAATGTTGTTTGGACAGATGGGTATCTTTGTCGCATGTTCATTTAAAATGCATAAATAAATAAATGTTAAAAAAAACATATTTAGGGTAGAAGATGTGGTTGTTGCTGCAAGGTGGAGGCAAGCACAAACGTATCCTCTGAGTTTAGTAATTGAAGATGAACTAGCGGAATAATCTCAGGATTACAATAAAAGCAAGCATGTATACAAGGGCAGGGTATATAGTATTTACTGTTCTTAGCCCACCTATGTCAAACTTTATTGTTAGGATACTATCAAGTAATTTGACGGAGGCTGGTGAGGCATTCAGAAAACATGGGGCTGAAAGCTTACAACTCGAGAGATATAGGCGGTCATTACAACATTGGCAGTAAAAGCCGCTTACTGCCGTGCAGAAGACCGCCAACACACCGCCGCGGCCGCAGAAATCCACCACAGCTATTATGACCCACAGCTCGGAATCCGCCAAAATTCAGACACCCACACAAGTCTGCCAAACCAAAGGTCAGTGATAAACTGGCGAAAACAAAACCTCCACTGTCACGCCAACAGAAATACGCCCACACTATCACGACCCACGAATACAAGCGGCGGTCTTTCAACTGCGGTATTCCATTGGCGGTACACACCGCTGCGCTCAAAATACACACACTCTTACAAAACACAGCCACATTGGACATTTCGAAATACACACACCTGATACACATACACACACCACTCCCACACACCCAATGCAATATAAAACACACACCCACATCACCCACAAACGCCTACGATAAAAATTACTGAGAGAAGGCCAGAGAGAGACACCACAAACAACTACCAAGCATCCACAGGTACACAATACCATCACCCACAGAACTTCCATGCACCTCACACAACACACCACTACATATCACCCCACTTATCACTACACACACAACCCCACACATCACCCACACCACCCCATGGCACGGCAAAGACACCCCAGGTTCTCTGAGGAGGAGCTCAGGGTCATGGTGGAGGAAATCGTCCGGGTAGAGCCACAGCTATTTGGATCACAGGTGCAGCACACCTCCATAGCTAGGAAGATGGAGCTATGGCGAAGAATAGTGGACAGGATCAACGCAGTGGGACAGCACCCAAGAAATAGGGATGACATCAGGAAGAGGTAGAACGACCTACGGGGGAAGGTGCGTTCCGTGGTCTCAAGACACCACCTTGCGGTTCAGCGGACTGGCGGCGGACCCCCACCTCCTCCCCCACATCTAACAACATGGGAGGAGCAAGTCTAGCCGATTCTGCATCCTGAGGGCCTCGCAGGAGTAGATGGAGGAATGGACTCTAGTAAGTCAAATCTTCACTATTACATCCACCACCCTACCTGAATGCTATCACATACCCCCACCCTCACCCTCACCCTCATCACTCCAACTCCTCACAAATGTCCCAATATCACAAACCACACATCCCAACACCAAGCCCTGCATGCAGCACCAAAGCATGGATATCCATCACCAATGCATGGCCACTGCACATACCCATACACCCCCCTAAACCACCATCACACAAGGTCCCACACAGGAATGCAAGCACTGGGTACACGGTCACCCACCTATTGCACACCATAGCACACACAGATGTAATAAACATCCTTTTATAACCCTGCAGGACCCCTACCCAACGTCACCGCACAGGAGGGTCCACACATGTCCACACCACCAACAGAAGAGGCCCACAGTGATGACAGCAGCTCTGGCCAACTGGATCTAGATGACCAGCCCGGCCCATCTGGGACCTCGGGACGGTTGGTTCCCCTCACACTGGCACAGGCCACCACAGAGCTTCCCCCCTCTGGAAACACCAGCACAGCACCCACCCAGCGGGCCCATACCTCTGTCCCCAGGACACGTCAATCAGCAGTGTGTCCACCACTACAGGGAACCCAGGCTAACCCACCACCCCAACAACAACAGGGACCTGGGGGCAGTGGCAGTTGGCACATGGTCCTGGGGACGGAGGCCCAGGAACACAGGGGAACTGGGTGGGCTGCTGTGCGACAGGGGGAGGACAGGCCAAGGGAACCCACTCTCCACGAGGCCCTCTCCAACATCATAGGAGCGTACCATCATTCCCAGGAAACGATGGCAACGGTACTGGCCAAGTTTCAGGAGACCCAGCGGCTGCAGGAGGAGCAGTATTTGGGCTTCAGGGAGGAACTCAGATCCATCAATTCCACCCTGGGCACCATCGTAGGGGTGCAGAAGGAAGTACTCAACACCAGGAGGGACACTGTGGCACAACAAGGGGCCCCTGATACTAGCCTGGATGATGAACTGCCCACCACCTCCACCGGCGCTAGTGGACAGGATGCCCCACTACAGGCCCACCACACCAGCACCCCACCCACTGCAGAGGGAGAACCACCCCGCAAACGGTCCCTGAGATCCAGGACAAAGACAGAGAACGATGCCAAGACACCCACCAAGAAATGAGACCACCCTGAAAGTCATCCTTCGGTCCCACTTTGTCACCCTGTCCATCCTCAAACTGCCCCACCACCACTTCCTATGCCCATGTGGGCAATGCACCTGTGAGACTAATAGACTGGACTCTTCCATGGACAATGCTCCACCATCACCCCTCACCATTTTACAACCCCCTCCAATATTGAGCATTTAAATAAACACCCTTGAAGCACAAAACAATCTGGAGTCAGTCTGTGATTTCGAAATAGTGTATTAGCAATGACAGTGTCAAAATGCTCTTTCAAATGTAATGTCAACATAACTATGTCACACAGCTCTAGTCCATGAGGAAACACAGCAGATGTCACACAGTGGGACCCACATCTGTGAAATCGTAAGGGAAAGTGACAACTCAGTGACAATACACTGGGTGAAAATGACAGTAGAGAGGTAGTAGTGTTAAAGAACATGTAGTAGGCCGCTTTGTATTCTTACCTGTGTCTCACTGGAAATATTGCAGGATCACCGAGTTCCTGTTGTCGATGTCCTCTTCTTCTGCTTCCTCGTCTTCACTGTCCACAGGCTCCACAGCTGCAACAACACCGCCATATGGACCATCCTCCTGCAGAAAAGGCACCTGTTGTCGCAAAGCTAAGTTGTGAAGCATACAGCAGGCCACGATGATCTGGCACACCTTCTTTGGTGAGTAGAATAGGGATCCATCTGTCATATGGAGGCACCTGAACCTGGCCTTCAGGAGCCCGAAGGTCCACTCTATAATCCGCCGAGTTCACCCATGGGCCTCATTGTAGCGTTCCTCTGCCCTTGTCCTGGGATTCCTCACTGGGGTCAGTAGCCATGAAAGGTTGGGGTAACCAGAGTCACCTGCAAATGGCGAGGGACAACTGTTAGACACACACTAACCTGTAGGGATATCCCCAGACCCTGACAACCATTCCCACTGACTTGCTTCCAGGTGCTCACCTAATAGCCACACACGGTGCCTTTGGAGTTGACCCATCACATAAGGGATGCTGCTATTCCGCAGGATGTAAGCGTCATGCACTGAGCCAGGGAATTTGGCATTAACATGGGAGACGTACTGCTCTGCCAAACACACCATCTGCACATTCATGGAATGATAACTCTTCCGGTTTCTGTACACCAGTTCACTCCTGCGGGGGGTACCAATGCCACATGTGTCCCATCAATGGCACCTATGATGTTGGGGATATGTCCCAGGGCATAAAAGTCACCTTTCACTGTAGGCAAATCCTCCACCTGAGGGAAAACAATGTAGGTCCGCATGTGTTTCAGCAGGGCAGACAACACTCTGGACAACACGTTGGAAAACATAGGCTGGGACATCCCTGATGCAATGGCCACTGTTGTTTGAAATGACCCTCTTGCAAGGAAATGGAGTACTGACAGCACCTGCACTTGAGGGGGGATTCCTGTGGGATGGCGGATAGCTGACATCAGGTCCGGCTCCAACTGGGCACACAGTTCCAGGATTGTGGCACGATCAAGCCTGTAGGTGATGATCACATGTCTTTCCTCCATTGTCGACAGGTCCACCAGCGGTCTGTACACCGGAGGATGCCGCCATCTCCTCACATGTCCCAGCGGACGGTGCCTATGAAGGACAACAGCGAGCACAGAGTCAACCAACTCAGAGGTACGTACCCACAGCTTACACAGAACACAAATCAAAATCCGAAATTTGGCCTGTGTGAGTGTTGAGGCAAGGCCTAGGTATGTGTGACGCAGTTAAAAATTAAGCCATGTGGGCCCCTGAAATGGCAGCTCCCTGACCTGTAAAGTGGGACAATGGAATGTGAGGTAAAAGCGCTGGCGTTGTACACCGTCGCGGTAGGCGGTCGAAGACCGCGGCGCAATTCTGCATTGGTTAACATTGGACCCTATGGGTCCCAGGTACCAATTAGGATGTACGCCGGCGGTGACGGTACGCACCGCCGCGGACGTGACCACCATTTTCTATCTGTTCAATCACTCAATACCTGATCTTCGACAGGAGAGGACCTACACGGCAAGTGCTGCTGTGACCTCGGTCTGGAAGTGACAATGGCTCGATAGTCTGGGGAAAGGGCCCCTGCCTTCACATCAGAGGAATTGGAGAAACTCGTGGATGGGGTCCTCCCCCAGTACCGCTACTCTACGGTCCTCCAGACAAACAGATAAGTACACTGGGAGCATGCTGTATGGGCTATGCCTGTGTGGAGAGGGGTGGGTGAAAGATGGGGAGGAGATTGAGGCGTGCATAAAACAACGGTGAGTGCATGTGCCACATGGCAAGGGTAGGGATGGGGGCCGATGACTGTGATGGTGCAGTTGGTAATAACTTTTCTTTTCCCCCTGTACAATTCCTGTAGGTCAGCGCCCACCAGAAAAAGGATATTTGGTGTGCCATCGCCAAGGAAGTCCGGACCCTGGGGTCCACCACAGACGGAGGACATTCGCCGCTGGAGCAAGAAGACGGCGGAGGCCCAGCTGGGGATCGCCTCCCAACGTGGGAGGGGTACCCATCGCACCATGACCCCCCTGATGTTCAGGATCCTGGCGGTGGCCTACTCGGAGTTGGATGGGTGCTTGAGGGCATCACAGCAGCCACAAGGGGGTGAGTACACTCTCATTCTGCTGATTTTGCGCGCAGTGGAGGTGTCTGGGTGGGGAAGGTGGGCAGTGGGTTTCCCTAGGCCAGGGCGAGTATGCTAGTTAGGTCCCCTTGTTCTGGCAGACCCTGTGGCACCCCACCTGTGTACAGTGCCAAGTACACCAAGTCAGGCTCCTGTGTCATCCATGTGTGCAGATGTCGGCCATAGCCTTGTGGGCCATATCCCAGGGATTGAACAGTGGAGTCCAAGTGCGCGGCGTAGTGCAGGGGGATTCTGTGTCTGTCGTGTCCGCCAACGGTAGCGGTAATGCATGCACTCAACATGTCTTTCTTCTGTTGTCCGCCCCCTTTTTGTGGTCTCCCTGTTCTTGTGTGCATTAGCATCATAAGGCTGAGGAGCAGTGGCACCGGAGCAGGAGGGAGCTGCATCCCACATGGCCCTGGAGGGCGAGACAACAGACTCGGAGTTCACCAGTGGGACGGAGGGCGAGGGGAGCTCCACGGCGGGCACAGGAGCTGACACCAGTGACACGGACTCGTCCTCTGATGGGACGTCCCTAGTGGTGGTGGCAACATCTGTGCCCCCCGCATCTACAGGTACAGCCTCCACCCCCCCTACCAGCACCGCCCTCCCAGCAGCCCCTCATCCTTTGCCCTGTGCCCGCTCACCCAGGAGGGCGGGCATCACCTTCGCCCCAGGCACCTCAGGCCCTACCCCAGTCACCCCTCCTGCCCTCCATGAGGTGGCCATTGACCTCCTCAGGTCCCTCACTGTTGGGCAGTCTACTATTTTGAATGCCATCCAGGGTGTAGAGAGGCAGTTGCAGCAAACACATGCATTCCTGTAGGGCATTAATTCTGGTCAGGCGGCCCTTCAGCGAGCTTTTCAGACTCTGGCCTGAGCACTGATGGCAGCCATTGTCCCTGTCTCTAGCCTCCCCCCTCCATCTTCCTCCACCCAGACCCAATCCCCTCTACCTCAGCCTGTCCCAAGCACACCTTCAGACCAGCATGCACACACGTCAACACACAAGGGAAGCTTAGGCAAACATAAGCACCACACATCCCACATGCACTCACGCAAGCATCACACACATGCAGACACACCAACATCTACTGCCTCCACTGTGTCCCCCTCCTCCTCGTCTCCCTCCTCCCTCCCAGTCTCGTCTCCACTCACACCTGCATGCACTACATCTACAGCCACTACTTCCATCACCAGCACACACACCACCACACCCCGCTCACATGCAGTCACCACCCCCACTGCCATTCACACGTCCCCTGTGTCCTCTCCCAGTGTGTCTCTGATGCCACCTCCCAAGATACACAAACGCAGGCACACACCCACCCAACAGCCATCCACCTCACAACAGCCTTTGGCCAATGCACCTTCACCCAAATTCAGCAAACGTACACCTCCTACAACCACAACCTCTTCCTCCACTCCCAAACCCCCTCCAGCTACCCGTCCCAGTGTTCCCAATAAACTTTTCCTGTCCAACCTTGACCTCTTTCCCTCATCTCCCCTACCCCGTCCGTCTTCTAGGGCCCGACTCTCCTGGTCCCAACCTAGCACCTCAGCCACAACATCTCCGGGACCAGTGGTGCCTGTAGTCACCGGAATCTGGAGTGCACCGGCCACCAGGGCAGCCAGTGTGGCACGGAGCCACAGCACGGACAGTCCCCCACCTGGCAAGCATCAAAAGTTGGCCAGTGCCCGGCGGGAGAGGGGGAAGACTCCAGCCACCAAAGCCGCTCCCAGGGGTACAGGTGGGAGTGTGGAGTCAGCTGCAACACCTTCCAAGGTGGGGAAGGGCCACAAGAAAGTCAGCAAGTCTGGGATGAGCAGCACGGTGGAGAAGACCGCCATCCTCCCCGCTGCCCAGGAGGCCACCGTCATCCGCCCAGCTGCCCAGGAGGCCACCGCCAGCACCAGCCCCGCTGCCCAGGAGGCCACCGCCATCATTCCCGCTGTCCAGGAGGCCACCGCCATCATACCCGCTGCCCAGGAGGCCACCGCCAGCACCAGCCCTGCTGCCCAGGAGGCCACCGCCATAATCCCCGCTGCCCAGGAGGCCACCGCCATCATCCCCACTGCCCAGGAGGCCACCGCCATCATCCACGCTGCCCAGGAGACCACCGCCAGCACCAGCCCTGCTGCCCTGGAGGCCACTGCCATCATCCCCGCTGCCCAGGAGGCCACCGCCATCATCCCCGCTGCCCAGGAGGCCACTGCCAGCACCAGCCCTGCTGCCCAGGACAGGACCGCCAGCACCAGCCCCGCTGGGCCAGACAGGACCGCCAGCACCAGCCCCGCTGGGCCTGACAGGACCGCCAGCACCAGCCCCGCTGGGCCTGACAGGACCGCCAGCACCAGCCCCGCAGGGCCTGACAGGACCAACAGTACCAGCGCCGCTGGGCCTGACAGGACAGCCAGCAGCAGCCCTGCTGGGCCAGACAGGACCGCCAGCAGCTGAGTCACTGCATAGGACCCATCTGCCACAAGCACTGCTGAACAGGGCACCGCCGCCACAAGCACCGCTGAACAGGGCACCGCCGCCACAAGCACCGCTGAACAGGGCACCACCGCCACAAGCACCGCTGAACAGGGCACCGCCGCAATAAGCACTTCTGAACAGGGCACTGCCGCCACAAGCACGGCTGGCCCATGAGCGCCAAGGGCACTGACGCTACTGAGTCTGTCACGAGCAGGATGAAGCACTCTGGGCACAAAGCCCCCTCCAGAACCAGTGGAGACTGTTATCCACTTGAGAGACTGTTGCTTTGCACTCCCCAGGATAAAGCAGTGGGCAAACCACCCACTGGAGAGACTTGAGAGACTGTGGCTTTGCTCTCCCCAGGATGGAACAGTGGGCAACCCACCCACTGTAGAGACTTGAGAGACTGTGGCTTTGCACTCCAGAGGATGGAACAGTGGGCAACCCACCCACTGTAGAGACTTGAGAGACTGTGGCTTTGCACTCCCCAGTATTGAACAGTGGGCATGTGGCCCCCTCATGGATTTGGCGTCGTGCACTCAACCGGCTGAGGTGCCCCTCTTTCCCTCCCCCCTGAGGTGCCTGTTTTATTGCTATTTGATGCCCCTGCAGTGTTCTATCCATCATTTCGGGGATTGAGTGTGGGCCTCGCCCATACCGTGTGGGCCCAGTGTTCCACGCACTTCAATGGAGCACTAAATGGACTACTATTCTTGGTGTATATATTTGTTTATAGTGTATATATATATTTTTGCGGACTGGATTTTAATATATTACAATGGTACTCATTTCCTTTTGTCCTTGCATTCTTCCCAGGGGTGTTGGGGGTGTAACTGTAATGTATCATGCTGTATTAGTGTGTGTGTTGTCGTGGGTGAGGGTGGGGGTGGGGGTGGGGGTGTTGCGTGTTGCGCGTGTGTCCCCCAATTTTTCCCTCCCCAGTGTCGTAGGTGCAGTACTCACTGTGGTCTTCGGCACCGGCGTTCGTTCTCCTGGTAGAGGAGCAAGAAGATAAGGGCTGGCAGGATGTGGAGTTCGGGTTCCATGGCGTCAGGATTCCTTGTGGGGTGTGTAGAGGTGAGCGTTTTTCCTTCGGAGTCCTGTTTCCGCCATGTTTTTGTCCGCGGTGAATCCGCCCCGGAAAAGATGGCGGATTGGTAGGTTGTGATACTGTGGGTGGTACATTGTCCTCCGCCTGTCTGTTGGCGGTGACCGCCAAGCTGTTTGTTTGTACCGCCGTGGCGGCCGGAGTGTTAAAGTGGCTGTCTTTGTTGGCGGTTTCCGCCACGGTCGTAATTCCATTTTTTTTTTTCGCCGGTCTGTTGCCGGTCTTACCGCCGCTTTAACACCCACCGCCAGGGTTGTAATGACCACCATAGTAGTTTACCACAAGAGGTAGGAAAGCAGGCACATGAAAGAGCTTTTCTAATTAACAAAATATTGTGTAGAAAATTAGAAGTGCAGAAATAACATCTAGGCTTGAAAACAAAGAATTAAATGTATTTTATTTCCATTTTGTGATATTCTACCAGCCGAAAAGCACAAAGGCAACAGTAATGTTAAGTCTTAGTCGAAGAATGCACCATCAAGCACATATTTTACTTGTTTTTAAGCACATATTTTACTTGTTTTGTCATTAGTGACCTAGGTTAAAATGTTGTATGAATAATTGTTTAAACTTGTTTAGTAAATTTAACAATGAACCATGCTATGCAATTCTTTTAAACCTCACATGTTCATAGGTTCATTTAATGAATAAAAAGTTATTGATATCAGAAAATCTGTTTCTTTATGAATAGATTGTATATAAAAGAGTGTATGGGAAAGGAAAGGTGAATTGCCGATGTGAATTACACTAAACATGAACTTTTTCTCTCTTATTTCTAGAAATGTTGAGAACAGGCATCCAGTAGATAGTTTTGCTGTAATGTTAAAACAAAATAAATAAAAATGTTTGTTAGTTGCTTTGCTAGCGAGATTAGTCAACGGAAGCTGTCCTGTTAATGAAGACATCGAAATTGATTGGTCAAATGAGCAGTGGAAATGAAGAAAGAAGATACAAGTAAAAAATTGTGTGATTATAATAAAGCATGATCCTAGATTAGTAAGATTAGATGAGAAACTAAGAAAACTGAAAATTAAACTACTTAACCTTCATTGAAACTCTCATTGTTGACTCTTAAGAGAAATGTCATTGATATTTAAAAAATTGTTAAATGTTTTGATTGCAGCTTCTTCTTTTCTCATGCTACTATTCCAAGGTTCAATTCCTGGGGTCCAGTAGCAATAAAATTCTAAATTATTTCATACCAGCATTTTCCACTCTGACAAAATTGGTAGCAGAGGGAAGGTTAGGTAATGAGATAAAAGGGGCAGCAAAAATAAAAAGTGCTCAAGGTAGATACATGCTCAATAGCCTGAAGCCCGAGTTCGAAGACTGACGGAGTGCTGTTCTGGAAGTGGTTGCCAGTAGTGGTTGCAGAGTGGTGAACTTCAGTTTCAGGTGTGAGTATCAAAAGGGTTATGCATCGAAATTGTGATGATTAATTACAATTTGTGAACTGCATATTGTTTTGAAAAAAGTTTGATCATTGATGTTCTGAATTGCATTGGTGATGGTTATGTGCTTTTTGTTGAAGAAGACTAAGAAATAGTCCAAGATTTTGGGATAGATAGATAGATAGATAGATAGATAGATAGATAGATAGATAGATAGATAGATAGATAGATAGATAGATAGATAGATAGATAGATAGATAGATAGATAGATAGATAGATAGATGATATTCTCTGCTAAGGAGTTGAAGTGCAGGTTGCGAGACATCGTCAACTGTAGTATTTAGACAGGGACACTAACACATTGTTGTGGTTGTTCTAATATTGATCAATGTAGGTGAAACCTGACATGCAAAGGTGACACTACATTGATTATGTGATTTTCCTCTGGCCAAGTCTCCATCATTGAGGGTGTAAAACTCTTTTGGTGGAGAAATCAGAAGCCGTAAAAACCTTAAAATTACAGTTGTTGAATGTTCTATTCTTTTCTTTAGAAAAAGCATAAGAAAACCGATATTTTATGTTGCATAGAATTGTAAAGCTTTGTGAATATACAAAGAAATTGTAAAGGAGGGTGAACTGCTGCAAGGAGTGAGTTGCTGTGTCTTATTGTGCCATGCAGGTAGTGGTCAGTTGGTGTAAACTAGGCCTGGGCAGAAAAAGTCACTCAGCTTGTGGAGTTTGCAGAATTCGGGCACTCCACGCTACGTGGAAAAATGCATAGTACACAAATTACATCATCCTGTGCTGGTAAAATTTTCTTTCTGTTAGTGCATGCAAGAATTGTTTTTTGCGTTCACCTGCAAGCACCACAATGCTCTCAGGCTGCTTCCAGCCATGGCAGCGCGATTATAGTGCTGTTCGTGAACGACCGTGGGTGCACCTCAAGGAGATTCTCTGCTCGATAGCAGCTAAAGCTACTCTAAAAGACGTTTTAGAGTGGATTTTCTGCTCCAACAGTTCAAGTTGTTTTTAGTGCTAGAATCCTTTTTTTAAACTTTTTTTTCTAATAAGAGGGTAGTTCCCCAGAGACTCCAACAGGCTTTTCCCAATGCTTTGTCCATATCTTGGTCACTTTTCACTTGGATTTTGAGGTAGACGGATCACTTTCTTTGTCTGCAGAATACATACCTTTGGAATTAAGGGCATTGTTTTTGTGGTAACACACAAATAACTGAAAAACCTATTTCATAAGGATGTTGTTTGTTTGAGAGGACATGCACCAGTATTTCTTTGTACATTTATTTGATTTTTAACTTTGATTGTGGTTAGTGGCCTAGAGTTTCAGTAGGAACCTAGTTATTTTTTAAGCATTTCATTTTTCACCTTTTGTAAAGGAAAATGTTGCACAATTCACTACAATTTCTTTATATTTGTTACTTTTTGCAATATTCATGTATTTTACTATGTGGCCTAGTCTGCCAATGAACAATCCAGCCAATAGGCCCAGTACTAGTCCTCAGTGCATGAAAAAACTCTTTCTGTGGTATATATTGTTCTATTTAAAACATAATTTAGGGCAGGGACAGCATTGGATCAAATTAGGAATGTGGGTTATTTGTATTTCACTTGTATAAATTTTACAGCTCAGTTAATTTTTGTATTTGGCATTACTGAAATTAATGATATTGTTTTCTTCAGTATTATCATGCCTGCCATGTCTGGCCAGTGTGTGCATGATTGTGCTTGCCACAGCCCACCATTTGTTTTTATTCTCCATGCCATGTGACCAGGGGCCATTCTATGTAGTCTGTGTCTATAGGATTAAATGTGTTTGTTTTCCTTGCCTCCTTGCTTGTTGGTTCACCATGTGTTTGGTGGCCATTTTGTGTAGCCGCCCAGTGTGCTTTTGCCATAGGCTTGCATGTGTTTTTGGTTATCCATGGCTCCTTGCTTGCTGTTGTTGTTTGACCATGTGCCCAGCACCCGTTGTGTGCAGCCAGCCAGTGTGCTTTTACCATAGGCTAGCATGTGTTCTTTGTTCTCCATGCCTACTTGCTTGCTGTTATCGGTTTCACCATGTGGCCAGAGGCCATTTTGTGTAGTCAGCCAGTGTGCTTTTGCCATAGGCTTGAATGTGCTCTTTGTTGACCGTGCCTCCTTGTGTGCTGTTGGTGGTTTGACCTTGTGGCCGGAGGCCATTTTGTGTAGCTGGACAGCGTGCTTTTGCAATAGGAATGCATGTGTTCCTTGTGCTCCATGCCTCCTTGTTTGCTGTTTCTGTTTGACCATGCGGCCAGAAACCATTTTGTGAAGCCAGCCAGAGTGTTTTGCCATAGGCTTGCATGTTTTTTTTGTTCTCCATGCCTCCTTGCTCATTGTTGTTGGTTTGACCAGGTGGCTGGAGGCTATTTTGTATAGCCAACCAGTGCTCTTTTGCCATAGACTTGCATGTGTTTTTTGTTCTCCATGCTCCCTTACTGGCTGTTATTTGACCATGAGGCTGGAACCCATTTTGTTCAGCCAGCCAGTGTGCTTTTGCCATAGGCTTGCATGTGTTCTTTGTTCTGCATGCCTCCTTGTGCCCTGTTGTTGGTTTGACCATGTGGCTGAAGGTCATTTTGTGCTGCCAGCCAGTGTAATTTTGCCATAGGCTTGCAAGTGTTCTTAGTTCTCCATGCCTCCTTGCTCGCAGTTTTTTTTTACCATGTGTCTGGGGGCCATTTTGTGCCCCCAGCCAGTGTGCTTTTACCACAGGCTTGCATGTGTTCTTTATTTTCCATGCCTCCTTTTTTGCAGTTGTCGGTTTGACCATGTGGCCGGAGGCCATTTTGCATAGCCATCCAGTGAGCTTTTGCCTCAGGCATTCATGTGATCTTGTTTGCCATACCTCCTTGCTTGCTGTTGCTGTTTGACCATGTAGCCAGAGGCCATTTTGTGAAGCTAGCCAGTGTGCTTTGCCATAGGCTTGCACGTGTTCTTTGTTCTCCATTCTTCCTTGCTCACGATTGTTGGTTTGACCATGTGTCTAGAGACTATTTTGTGTAGCCAGCCAGTATTCTTTTGCCATAGGCTTGCATGTGTTCTTTGTTCTCCATGCCTCCTTGCTCACTGTTGGTGTTTGACCATGTGGCCAGTGGCCGTTTTGTACAGCCAGCCAGTGTGTTTTTGCCATTGGCTTGTATGTGTTCTTTGTTCTCCTTGTTTGTTGTTGGTGGTTTGACCATGTGGCCTGAGGCCATTTTGTGTATTCAGCCAGTGCATGTTTGCCATAGACTTGCATGTGTTCTTTGTTTTTCATTAATCCATTCTTGCTGTTGTTGGTTTGGCCATGTGGCTGGAGGCCATTTTGTGTAGCCAGTCAATGTGCTTTTGACATAGGCATGCATGCATTCTTTGTGCTCCATGCCTCCTTGCTCACTATTACTGTTTGACCATTTGACCAAAGGCAATTTTGTTCATCCAGCCAGTGTATTTTCCCATAGGCTTGCGTGTGTTTTTTTGTTCTCCATGTCTCCTTGCTCACTGTTGTTGGTTTTCTCATGTGGCTGGAAGCTATTTTGTGTAGCCAGCCCATGATTTTTTGCCATAGGCTTGCATGTGTTCATTGTTCTCCATGTCTCCTTGCTCATTGTTGTTTAACCATGAGGCCGGTGCCTATTATGTTCAGCCAGCCAATGTGCTTATGCCATAGTCTTGCATGTGTTCTTTGTTCTACATGCCTCCTTGCTTGCTGTTGTTAGTTTGACCGTGTGGTTGGAGGCCATATTATGTAGCCAGCCAGTATGCTTCTGCCATGTGCTTGCATATGTTTTTTCTTCTCCAGGCCTCCTTGTTCACTGTTGTTGTTTGACCTCGTGGCCGGCCGCCAGTTTGGGTAGCCAGCCAGTGTGTTTTGTCATAGACTTGCATGTGTTCTTCATTCTCCCTGCCTCCTTGTTTGTTGTTTGACCATGTGTCTGGCGATCATTTTGTGCTGCCAGTCAGAGTGGTTTGCCATAGTCTTGCACGTATTTTGATATCCATGCCTCCTTGATCGCTTTTGTTGTTTGACCATGTGGGCAGCAGACATTTTGTGCTTTTGCAATAGGCTTGCATGTGATATCATTGTGATAATGTACTTGAAGATCATTGTAGTATAAGTATATTATGAATATAAGTATTTTGAACAGTGATTTATATTACATGCATTTTTCTGCATTTTTCACCTGCACCTCCTTGCCTCCCAATAGGTTTCTCATACACCTGCAGTGCAAACATCAGCAATTAATTTTTGTTTTTTTTAATTTTCCAATTCTGTTTAGTTTAATTTTTTTTAAACATTTTAATCTATTTATTTATTTATTTATTTTTAAATTTAATTTCTTGTTTTTTTCGCATTTTGCCTCCATTCATGATTTATCCACCCACTGCCTGCCATAGGCGCATACCCGCACAACAACATTCATTTTTTACGGTTTATTCCATTTCTCCCTCGACCCCCATCTGCCATGGGTGCACACCATCCTTCATGTTCTAAGGATTATTCCATTTGCCCATGCACCTCCCTGACTACCATATGCGTCTCTCTTAGAATAGATGCACATAAAGCAAAGGCTAGTTGCATCTGTATTTTGTTATCCTGATTGGAAATTAAATTTCATGTTATAGTGGTGTGGTTTGACTTTAAAATAGTTGGATTTATTGTTGTTAATTATTTTGGACAATAACTTAAATAATCAACCACACTAAATTAATATTGTCATTGTCTGCACTAATTCAAATTACAACAGTGCCATGTTTCACTAAATGTTCATTTCGCTTGTTTGCTTTTAGGTGCACAAGAGAAGAGACATTATCTACAGTACTGCTAAACAGACAGCCTGTACAAAAACATGTGACATCAGTCCTCCAATCTCTTCCACTTTTGCAGCTCAGTGCCACTGCCAACTGGCAGCTTTAAGATGGCCCCAAAGAAAGGTTCTGCCAGGAAAGTGGCAGTGAGAAGAAGCAGCTTTCTGTTACTGGACTGCCGACCACAATCTTATTCCAGAGACTTGTGCCTACATCACAGGCCTGCTGGGAGCAGCAATCCCACATCAATAGCACCACCCCAACCTAAGCCAAAGACTATGTCTGTCAGTGAGGCAGTCGCTGAAATCACAGCAATGTGGATGCCGATGAGAAGTGACGTTGAAGTAGATTTGTTCCTTTTGCAAAGTAGTACTCAATTATTTCAGGAAACAGAGCAAAGTAGACAGCAGCCACAGTCAGCAATACCAGATCTTCCTGAAGTTGGAGCAGAATAAGAGATTGAGTTTCCTTCCGAGCAAGAAACTCCTGTTTCAGAATCATTGGGTCCCAGATCTCCAGCAAGATAAAGGAAGGGTACTCTACCAACTTCTCCAAGTATCCCTTCTGATGATGATGATCTGAACATGGATTGGACCCTGGCAGAGTCAGAGAGATGCCATGAGAGGCAAGGGAAAAGAAAAGCTCCTGCAAGCTTTAGAATTATGGAAGGGGATGGGGAGGATGATGACGGGCCAGTCACTGTTATGGAAGGTGGCGCATAGGAGACCGACATTACCCCTCCTATTCAACCTGCTCAGAGGGATGTGGCATAGGTACCACTGTCAGCACCAGCTCCCATATTTCTAAGGCCCCTCTTGAAACCTTCATCAACCCCTACCTCAGTAGAAGTATGTGTTGCAGATAGCCAATAAACAACACACCCACCTAACTCCAATAATTATGGAATTGGCACTGGCACACTAAGAAAATTCTCCTCCCCATTTTGGGAGTTTTTTTGATTAGCAAGCAGGAAGATAACAGTGCAATATTCTCCATTTGCCACACAAGTGTTATTCAAGGTAAGCCTAGTTCACAATATGGTACTGGAGGCCAACGACCCATATGAAAAAAATCCTGCCATATGTTGAGAGGAGCATCATAAATCACTGCTGTATGTGATGGTGGTGAAGGTGAGAGGAGCAGGGAATCATCAGCTCAAATCAGGGTGGGAGGTGATGAGGAAGAAAAGGGTGACATCTTTATGCAAAGTAGTCCTGTCCCCAGCAGTGCACTCCATCACCCGCCTCAGCGACCTCAAAATGGCAAAAGAGTAAGATGGCGACACCAAGATGCACATTGAGTCTACCACCTCCTACGTCCTGAAAGACACCTGCATCAGTGACCCCAGAAAAGAAGGAAATCCAGGCTACTATTACAAGATTGTTTATACAGGATGGGCCCTACGACCACAACCACTCAACAGCACATTTGTACAATGGGAAGCTAGCTAAAATGTTAGCACTGGACCTCCTCCCTTTTTCTTTTGCAGAAGGAGTGGTATTTTTGTGGAAGTTGTCTGCCTGAAATTAAAGGTTCCAAGTTGGGCCTATTTCGCTAGACTTGCTTTTCCAACATTCCATCATGATGTGCTGCATTTGGTTGGACACACTTTGCACCAAAGTGCTGTTCACACTATCCACCTGATGACAGACATGTGGACCAGTTGTCAACCAACTGATTACATGTATACCACTGCACACTGGATCTCTTTTGTGGGGATTAGGTAAACGTTATCTACAGGTCTCAGCGCTGAAAACACTTTTTAGGGCATTCAATGGCATGCAATAGTAGGCGTGTTTGCCATGGAAAAAATTCCATACAGCTGCTAACATCTTGGAAGAGTTTAACAGGAAGATGTGTGAGTGGCTGTGACGCAGAGGTCTCAGAATTGGGTTTGTTGTCACGGAGAATGGCAGCAATACAGTCAAGTCCATGTCAGAAGGTGGCTATTTCAGGGTCCTGTGTTTGGGGCATTGCATTAACCTGGTTGTTCAGGTCTTTAAAAAAGATACAGTCAGCATCATACTGACCACCTGAAGAAGAATCCGCACTCACTTCAGCCATTCTTTTGATGCCTGGAAGCTGTTGAGGATTATTCAGCGTGCTCGTCGAGTACCAGTTAAAGCCCTCATACAGGAGGTACCAACAGGTTGGATCTCTTAACTATTACACGTTGCAACATCTGTTGAGCAGTACAGACAGATTGATGAATGTCATTCAAAGAGGAGTGGATGCTATTGGAAAAAGTATGACCATGGGCATGGACTAATGGGGCATAGTCAAATGAATGACACAGAAGCCACTCCATTGTTAGGTTGTCACACAGAAAGATAGCAAGGAGGACAGTTCAATGGGCTAAGCTATCCTGTTGTTACTAGCTCCTTCAAAATCAATGTTTTAACCCCTTTGCTGCTAGGCCCTCCTCCCCCCTTCCCAGTGCTAAGACCTTTTTTGGCTATTTGGGATAGTTCACGCGTTGGCCTCCATAACTTTTTGTGCACATAAGCTATCCAAATGTGTGTTCTTTTTTAACAACATCCTGGGAATTCTAAAGGTGCCCGGGGTTTATGGATTCTCATGGAGGGCACTAAGAAAATAGGCAAAATATAGCAAACGTTTGAGTTCTTTTGAGAAAGTACAGTAAAAAGTGCTCCAGATAAAATGTGTCTGTTTTTTCTTAAAAAATGGCATCCACAAAAGGATTGCTGTATTAAAGTCAACTTCTTTCCAGCTTTCAAGAACATGCAGAGCTAAATTTTAAAAACACATTTTGTACTGCAGTGTTAGCATTTTTCTGAGCGGGAGTCCATTTTCCCTGTTTTTTTTGCTCTCAACCTACTTCCAGTTAGTGGTGAAAACCAGTGCAAAACCCATGAGTGATCCAGAAAAGCTATAGATTTCTAAAAAGTAGACAGAGTACCAAAGTCAGCAAAGGGTCATATGTATTGATACTCCAAGGTTTTCTCAAGGAGAAAACTGTTGTATAAAAGAAATATTGAAAATGAGTAGATAAAAAACGGGCATATGTGACATCTGTTCCATCATCTGTAATGTTTTGTCACAATCGTAGCTTGACAAAAGAAATATACCATTATGTCTGCTGGACCCTTCTCATTGCGGGGATACATAGGGTCTGTAAATTGTCCAAGAACCCAAGAAACCCACAGCAAACAACTGAGCTGTACCATGCAATGGTTTTCCGTTGAGTACCAAGTATAGACAAATTCTTATAGTAAAATAGGCAGAGTGAATGGGTATCAAGGAAACTAATGTATTTCTAAAAGGAGCACAAAATATAGAGTCAAGAAGCAGTGGTTATTTTTACATCCCTGAATTTTTGAGTACCCATACTAGCGTATGATTTAGGGGGTATTTTTCAAAATGTCATCTTTCTTATAGACTGGCTTACATTTGAAAGGCACAAATGCAGTGAAATCCAAATGGTAATAACACATTGTTCTACTAGTCTATGCTCCCACAAGTCTCCAGATAAAAATGGTACCTCACTTGTGTGGGTAGAACTAGTGCCAACAGCAGGAAATGGCCTAAAATGCAACATGGAAACATCGCTTTTTACCAAAGAAAACTGACCTTTTGTTTTTTTAACAAAGTGGGTAGCTCTAGATTTTGGACCCTAGCTCAGCTGGCACCTTCGGAAACCTAGACAACCTGCATATTTTGAAAAAACTAGACACCTAGGGGAATTCAGGGTGGGCTGACCTGCGTGCGTCTCACCAATATTTTGTCACCCAGAATCTCTTGCAAACCTCAAACTTTGACCAAAAGAACATATTTTCCTCATAATTTTGTGATAGAAAGTTCTGGAATCTGTGGGCCGATACAGTGGCCAAAAAGGAGTTTGCGCCAGGTGCATTCTGGGAGTTGTAGTCCACACCCCCAAGGATCATCTCAGAGCTTCTGGAGCCTTGGGGTGAGCTGTGGACCCCAAAAGAACCTTAAAGGAACATCTGGGAGAAGACCCAGAAGTTTGGAGAACTTTTGAAAAAAAGCTCCATAGAGGGACCGACCCGCAGCGGCAACTCTAGCCAGCTTGCCTCAATCGCGACCCGGCCTGATTTGCAGGTTCATCCCGGTGAAGAAAATCTCAAAAAAAGAGACTAAGGGGGTCATTCCGACCCTGGCGGTCATGGACCGCCAGGGCCGGGGTTGGAGGATGCACCGCCAACAGGCTGGCGGTGCATCAAGGGCAATTCAGAAAAGGGAAACCGGCGGTTTCCTGCCGGTTTTCCCCTGCCCCTGTGAATCCTCCACGGCGGCGCTGCAAGCAGCGCCGCCATGGGGATTCCGACCCCCTTCCCGCCAGGCTGGTTCTGGCGGTTTTCACCACCAGAACCAGGCTGGTGGGAACGGGTGTCGTGGGGCCCCTGGGGGCCCCTGCAGTGCCCATGCCAATGGCATGGGCACCGCAGGGGCCCCCTAAAAGGGTCCCACATTGATTTTCAGTGTCTGCCTAGCAGACACTGAAAATCGCGACGGGTGCAACTGCACCCGTCGCACACCAGCAACTCCGCCGGCTCCATTCGGAGCCGGCTTCCTCGTTGCTGGTGCTTTCCCGCTGGGCGGGCCGGCGGCCTTTTGGCGGTCGGCCGCCAGCCCAGCGGGAAAGTCAGAATGACCGCCGCAGTCTTTTGACCGCGGTACGGTCTTCTGGCGGTTCCCGCCAGGCGGGCGGCTTCCGCCTCCGGCGGGGGTCAGAATGACCCCCTAAGTCTGAATGTAGAAAGTTGACCATGACCTCCCAGCCAGTGTATCCGAGGAGGGCTCCAAGGACATTGTATCAAGATCCAGGTTAACCCGGTCGAAGGATTTTCACCTTGAAAAAACAACTAAGTCCGAAGGTAAAAATCTCCACCGAGGGCTCCCGCGACACGTATCTGGAGAAGAGTTCAAGGAGGTCGGATTGGACTGGCAGGTTCTTCCCGCTGAAGAAAATCTTCAGAAAAACTACTAAGTGCGAAGGTAACCTTTTGACCGAGGCCTCCCGCGGTCTGTAGCCAAGCTAGGATCCATCGCGGTCGGCCTTAAACTTTGATTTCGCCCGGTCGAGCTGCGACCAGATGACAGATTGGTGCTGTTTGTTTCTAGGAGCTAGAAAACAATAATTCTTTAAAAATTCATAACTCTGTTCCCCTCATCCGATTTTATTCATTTTTGTGTCATTTTAAAGATAACAATATATTCTATTTTTATAAAGTGGTTTTGAATTTTTAAACTGTTTCCTGTGTTTTATTTAATTTCTGTTTTGTGATATTTGAATGCTTTACACTCTGTCTCCTAAGATAAGCCTTGTTGCTTGTTGCCAAGCTACCAAGGGTTGAGCTGGGTTTAATTTACTGAGACCTAACTGGACCTAAGTGGAGGTTAGTGGCCTATTGCTAAGTGTAGGTACCTACCAGCCCTTACCAATTACCCATTTTCCAACAGTGACTGAGTGGGCACTGGGAGGAAAGGAAAACACACCACGTTTTCATTTTGGTTTGCAATGCATTGAAAGATTTGCAAATGATGCATTAACGGAAGCATACCCACATTGCAAAGCCAACACCGCAGTGCAGAATTGAGCCATGCTGCAATTTGGTCGTGGCCCACGGGCGGTGAAATACTCTGGGCAGGTAGGGTGGGATATGCCTTGCTTAACAAATAGAGTGGGTATACTAGTAATTGTCAATAACCAAACAATGTGACTTATCACCGCCCGTCCCTGCCACTGTAGGGCCTCTCCCTTGAACAACTGCATCTGGTGCACTGGTGCTACCCCCAGCACTGGTGGTCTGTGCAGCTAGAAAAATATTACATATTTTAGATGCAAGATACGCCTCCCCTTTTAATGTTTTTAACAAAATACAACCTCAATACATCACTACAACTTGGTTCGCAGTACCTTCTCTTTTATCCAAAATTTCTATTTTGTTGGTTGACAATGTTAGCAAAGGTAGTCAAGCTAACCAAGAACTTTTTGTAATGGAGGAGCAGAGATATGATGATGACTTTGAGTCATTTGAAGTACAATGAAAGGGTAAAATAAATTGCTCAAAAAAGGTCATACGTTTTGGTTGGCTAATGCAATAGGACCGTCCTCATACTACTTTCCTGCCATGCTTCACTGTCATCGGAACTGCTGGAACACTGAATAATACATACAACACAACATTGGTGGGGGGGGGTCACCATAACCATGATCACTCTCTCATCGTTTTACTGTTTGAGCAAGGGCAAGAAAAGAAACACTTTTCAACAAAAAGTGTAGAATAGCTTTATTGGGTCTGCAAACACTGCAATCTTCGCAGTAGAGTACCTAATCTATTCTCTTTGTCTTACAGTGCCAGTCCACAGAATATATAAAGCAGGGAAGAGGGAAAGCTTAATAACAAAGCAGAAGAAAGCTACCGATTAGCACAGACATCACCTACAGAAACATGAAATATAGAGAAAAGGATAATGCTGGGAGGGATACCAAGAATTAGCAAACATTAAATAGAACAAAGAGGATTTGTGAAAAAACAGTCACAGTATAAGAGAAACAAGGAAAAATTATTCTAAATGGGGAGAGGTAAAAGTCTGGGAAATAAATAATATTAACAGGAGAATTTACTGGTGCCAGCAAAACCATCAGCCACAGTGCTGGTGGTATCAGTGGTACTTCCACCAGCCACAGCACTGGTGGTGGCAGCCTCGGCTTGACCCTCAGATGCCCTCTTCTTGCCCTTGGCTGCTGATGTAAGAAATAAAGAAGATAACAAAACTAGATTGGTGGTACAGTTAATCTCCTCATAAATATTTGGCATGCAAAGGCAAATGCAGTAGCATATTGACATTGTACTTTTCTAAATCGGATCTCCTATATTACTAGTATCAAGTTGACCTAGTCCCAATTTCCTAAACCTTACCTAAGCCCTATTCCAAATTTCCTAAACTACATTTGGAACTACTAATGCATTGTAAGAAATGATCTTTGCTTGTCAACCCCCTTTGAAAGGCCAGGTCAGTCAGTTTTCCTTTTCAATGCATAGATGCATACTACACATAACTGGTAGATTGCTTGGGACCGTACAAGCTACATAGAAGGGAAGACACAGAGAACCCTAACTCACTGATATTAAAACTACCACCACTATCCTAGTGACAGGACACAGGAGTCTGCATGACTTCTTAAATAATCAGCCCAAGAGAGAGCCTACAGCAACAAGTACAACTAGGTAGCACTCAGCACCTGGCTCACTAAACTTGGATCACATAATAATCGTAGTGAACCATGAACTTAACTTACCTCTGAGTGTGAGCAGCATGCTATTTGAAAAACAAATATTAGCATTGTAGGGCACAAAAAATAAATAATTACTTACTGACCCCCACAACCCAGATGGCCAGCAGATCCTGCTCCCAGTCGAGGATGTCAGCCCAGCAGTGCCTCAACTGCTGCTGGGTGTGCCGGTCTACAGTTCAAAATGGCATGGGGCTGTATCCCGTTGAGGCACCGTTGACAGCAAGGTGTGCGGTTTGCACCCGCACTGGTGCCACCTCACCCATTCTCTGCCATGGTCCTGGGTGGGGGTAAAAAAAGAAATAAGGGAAAAGGGAAGACTAAAAAGGAAGAAATGAGGAAGTAAGTGGAAAACTAAAAAAAAGTCACAGAAAAATAAAATAAACCTCAAAAACGTAAAACACTAAAACACACACACATTAATGCTGTAGGTTGCAAAAATGAAAGGTAGCTTTAAATGTAGGCCCAGCAGCATGCACAGAACAGGTAAAAAAAAATAACTGCATGCACATGCAACTGTGTAGTGCTGTTCATGCTCACTATGGAGCACGAAATGCACTACTGGCACCATTCAGCCTGAATGGGTGGCCATGCAGCCTCACGGAGTGAGGCGGACTCTCTCAGAGTTTTTTTGGCACTTCATGGAATTCAATGTGTAGCAGAACTCCCCGAGTTCCGCCTAGGCCTAGTGTAAACACTGCACTGAAATTGGTTGAGTTGTGTAGAAAATCACACATTCATTGGTAGATTGGATTACTGATCTGTAATGAGATTGGAAGAAAGGCTTGCCTGAATTTGACGTATACGGAACAAAATCAAATCATTGGAACTTTGTTTTTTGTTTTATTTGCCATGTGTTGAATTAAATTCAAAATCATGAATTTTTTCAAAGCTATTAGAGGTGACTTAACTATTGCTGTTCTGGAAGGTGAAGAGGCACCTCCTGAGTGTATGTCTGCATATCATATGATAATTGATTGGCTCCATCAATAGTGCAAGATCACTGACAAAGAAGGTCCATTGAGCCTTCCAAGATAGGGGACATTTAATTTAAGGATTATAAAAAGGTTATGCAAAATTCTTTGTGAAATCAAGCCACCTCCCATACCCACACAATTTGAAGCCTTAAGCACTTAGGAGAAAATAGCAAGGGAAAGAAATAGAGACAAATACCAATGATGAACAAAATTAACTATGCAATATTATGCAGATGCAATTTGGGATGAACATAAACAGCGATGGGGAAAAAACATAGTAAAAGAAATTAGATTATATTCTGACATTAAAGTGAAAAGTAATCAGTAAGAGAAAAGAAAGAAACCTAAAAGGAAAAACATTAAAGGAAATTCCGAAATAAAGGCTGACCCAAAAACTGATTGTGAAACAGATTCAGGGGATGATATTTCAGAAGAACTATTAGATGGATGTCCATCACCATATGTGGAATGTGAGGCAAGTCATGATACAACACCAAATATTAACGTAACAGTAGCTACAGCTCCTTTTGACTCTAATGCATATAAGATTACTGGGCAATTGCAATAGTACAACCTGTTGCTACAGAACCATTGTTGACACAAACCATAACAGCACAGCTAGTTATGACTCAGCCGACTGTCACAGCCTGTTATTCAACAAGTGATTCCTAATAATGTACAAACTTAAATAGGAGCTGCTCAAACTGTGATGCTTACCGGGATTACTGCTCCTGTAATAACGACATCAGCACAAAATTCTAGGATGACTACAACACAGCCCCAGATACAGTAACTCAAGGAGTTACTGGAGGTACTCCAGTGAATGGGTACATTCCAAAATCACAAAATTCTCAGATTGTAGTTTGGACACCTCCACAAACTATTCAAACATAGGAGAAGGGAGACAAATTGTCTTCACAAAACAAACAGCACCAGGAGAAATGAACCTGCCAAAGAATGGAATACCCCCCATGGTTTAAAGACGTTGCCAGAAATTGTCTGAAAATTGAGGATGCAGATAGACCTAGTACTAGTTTGAGTCCAAGTGCTATTCCAAGTCCAGCAAAAGAAATGCCATGAAATGTCCCAAGATTAAACATTGAAATAGAAGAAATATTCAGAGGATGTATGGATCTTGATCATGTAAATCATCATCAAGAAAAATAATTGATTTATTTGTGTAAATAAATTATAAGAAGAGCAGCAACAGTGCATGGCAAATTCACAGATCAGGCAAATAAATATGATGTCAATATTTCAAAGACCATCCCAATGCAGAAAGGTTTCAGGGTAAAACAGGAATGACGACTTTATTAAAAACAAGCATTCTTCAGATATGTAATTACATAATATTGAATTGGTGAAATGTGCTTGAAAGTGGAGTAAATTTGATAAACTAGAAAATAAATGGGCAAGAAAATATGACAAGAACAAGAATCAGCAGCAATGGGAACAAAACGAAAAACACCATCAGATCCCCCAGAGGATGAGAGCGCAACAGCTTACCCTTTAAGAGAAATTCCAGTTGAAGGGGATATACATGCCTTGGAGAAGAGGAGACCTTGCATCTTTTTCGAACAATTTTCAAAAATTTATAGAAAATCCTTCGCAGTGGTACATGCTGGCTTAAAGGTTTGCTAAAATTTCAAAGGTGTTGTGGACTGATTTAAATTTTCTCTTTAACATTGTTGTTCCAAATGATTTATGGGCTTAATGCAAGATTGCTGTTCAGTGGCCAGATGCAGAGCTGACAATATATCCTCGTAAAAATCTACCCTCATGTCTTGTGATGACTAAGTATAATGAGGTGATTACTTTTTTGAAGGACAGAGTGCCGCCTAAGGACTTGGATTATGTGAGATTGAATTGAATTAAGCTGGAAGTGAAGAAGTCAGTGCATGAATATTATGAGAGGTTGTTGAAACCACTTCAGCAGCAAAATGGTCAAATGCAGCTTGAACCAAAAGATATGGGATTAATTTGAGACCTGAGACTTGACAGCACATACAGCAGAGTGTGATTTGTTGGAAGACAAAGGGCCTGATTTAGAGTTTGGCGAACCAGATGCTCCATCACACATGTGACAGATATTCTGTCTGCTATATTGCCATATTACAATCTACCTAGGATATTATGGGATCACAATAGAGCAGGCAAGATATCTGTCACATTTGTGAAGGAGTAACCTCTCTGCCAAACTCTAAATCAGGTCCAAAGTCTTTAGATGAGGTCCTGAAATATACAAAGTATTGCAGTGATGAACATGAGATGAAACAGTGGAAGCTTAAAGAGAAGGTCATTTTAACTCATACAACGTTAGCACAGAGACGCTTTCAGAATCAGTCATTTTCAGAAAATGTTGGTGCAGTACAAGATGCAGGTGTTCAAGGAGGTATGCAAGGAGTTGAATTTCAAGCAGAAATGCAAGGTTTTCAAGGAGTTCTGATTGATCCAAGAACAGGTATGAATGTGACAATGCTAAAGATAATGACTCCTTCAGATTTTTGTAACAAGGTGGGCCATTGGAAGTACAAGTGTAGGCTCAATCCAGACAGAGCAAACAATAATCAATTGCAGGAAGGAAACTAGATGCAAATGCAAAATGTGCCTACAAAGCAAGTGGAAATGCCAAATTATACCAGTTCCACAAGCCCCAGGCATTCAACAGAATGTGGGTAACACACAATTGAATCAAAATCAATTGCCCCAAGTAAATCGAAATACAGTGGAAATGCGATTCAGCAGTTTCCTATGATTGATGATGATGGCTTAGATTCAGGGATGTCACAATGACGGTGCCTCACAAGAGAGGTAGATTTATGTACTTGGCGCAGCATTAGAAGTAGACCAGAGTGGACCATTTGTGAAAGTAAAATCAATGGTCATCAAATGTCATTCCTTATTGAAACAGAGCTACCCGTTCCATTGTAAAAATAGCAGAAATCCCAGATCTTCCCCTCTCAGGAAAGAAGATCCAAGTTGTAGGAGTCACAAACAGACAATTTAAAAACCTAATATCAAAACGATAAAAAACAGTTTGTTATTGGCGATCCAAGTCTGATAAGTCTATTGGGAAGAGACCTACTGTGTAAATTAAATTGTACAATTTATTGTACACCAAATGGGGTCAAATTATAGACCAATGATAAGGATGTGGAGTTCAAATTTGCTCAAGTAGAAACAGTAGAGTTTTATCCAATGCTGACTGTAGATGATTTTCCACCAGATTTAAAAGAGACAGTGAGCCCTGAAGTATGGAAGTCCACAGGAAAAGATATCAGTCTAATGCAGAACCAGTCTGGATAAATGTTAAACCTAATGCCATTTTCCCAAGAACACCACCCTAACAAATTACTCCAGAAACAAAAGCAGGAATAACAACAATAATTGAGGAACATGATACAGAAATAAATTCTAAAAGAAATAATCAGTAGTACATGTAACTCACTGATTATGAGATTATAAAAGCCCTATTGCAAGTACAAGACTTTGCAAGACCTGAGAAAGGTTAATGATATTGTGATCCCATGTTGTGCTGTGATACCAAATCCAGCCACCATAGTTTAGCAGATTCCATTTACAGCAGAACGGGTCACAGTTGTAGATTTTCTGCCAGGCTTTCTTCACAATTCTATTACATGAGGATGCCCAGTTCCTATTCTCCTTTGTGTTTCGAGAGAAAGTATTAGTGGTGGTGTTGAGTACCACAAAGCTATACAGAAAGTCCATCTATGTTTAACTAGATCTTAAAGAAGAATCTATAAACATAGATCATGCCCTGTAACTCAGTTCTTGTACAGTATATTGATGACCTATTAGTGGCATCAGGCACAAGAGAATCCTGTAATCAAGACACCATTGCTTTACTTAATCATTTGGCTGAGAATGGACATAAAGTGTCCCCAAGCAGATTTCAATGCTGTCAAAAAGAAGTTCAATATTTAGGACATATCATTTAAAAAAGAACAAGAAAGGTGTCAAGCGAGAGAGTGGAAGCCATTTTGTGATTGAGTCCCCTAAAGACACAGAGAGACGTCAGAATGTCTTTGGGAATGTTTGGCCTCTGTAAACAGTTGGTACCCAACCTTTCCTTGGTGATAAAGCCTTCACTGGGGTTTACACACAGAGGTGCTTTTGATCTGATTCAATGGGACAACAAATGCATGAAAGCTTTTTTTAGAGCAAAGAGAAAATCTCTGTCATGCCCTAGCAGTGTGAATGCCTGATTATTCAAAGGAATGTACTTTGTTTTGCAGTGAGAGGGAAGGCTGTGCTCTCTCAGTGCTTATACAGATACGTGGTGATGCTATAAAGACTGTGGCCTATTTTTCTGTCACACTTGATCCTGTGGCTGCCACACTGGTCGGTTCTCTTAAAGCAGTTGCAGACATCAGCACTAGTTTAGTCCTTATCAGAACCAAAACCCAATACATGAAAAGTGAAAGGCTCACTAAATATGAGGAGCACATTTTAGCTTCTAGTTATAACATTTCAACACAACTGTCTTGATGTCACAGATTTATACACAAAGCATAAACAATGAGCCTTTGATAAGCCCTGATTATATCATTTTTTGAGGTTGGCTCATGTTTGAGAACAAATCATGGTTTCTTGAGGGCAGTTTATGCTGTTTGCATGATACAAGAAATAATAGAAGCTTCATTGCTTCAAGCACATCAGCACATGTTGCAGAACTGATTGCTCTTACTAGAGCTAGTGGGTTAATGGTCCAAATGAGAGTGACTATATTTACATATAGGGGGTTATTCCAACTTTGGAGGAAGTGGTAATCCGTCCCAAAAGTGACGGTAAAGTGACGGATATACCATCAGCCGTATTACGAGTCCATTATATCCTATGGAACTCGTAATACGGCTGGTGGTAAATCCGTCACATTTGGGACGGATTACCACCTCCTCCAAAGTTGGAATAACCCCCATAGTCTGTATGGCTTTGATGTGGTCCATGATTTTGGACAGTTATGGTCACAGAGAGGGTTCATGGCCTCCTCTGGTTCACCCATCAGAAACGGTGAACAGATGAGACAACTGCTGGAAGCTTTTCAGCTTTCAACTGGAATTGCTTTTGTTAAATGTGTAGCACACAGGAGCGACAGTGGTTCTGACTCTGATGGCAATAGATATGCAGATTTAGGGGGTCATTCTAAGTCTGACGGGCGGCGGAGGCCGCCCGCCAGACTTCCCCCACCAAAATACCGCTCCGCGGTCGAAAGACCGCTGAGGGTATTTTGGGATTTGCCCTGGGCTGGCGGGCGACCGCCAAAAGGCCGCCCGCCAGCCCAGGGCAAATCATCCTTCCCACGAGGACGCCGGCTCAGAATTGAGCCGGCGGAGTGGGAAGGTGCGACGGGTGCAGTGGCACCCGTCGCGTATTTCAGTGTCTGCATAGCAGACACTGAAATACAAAGTGGGGCCCTCTTACGGGGGCCCCTGCAGTGCCCATGCCATGGGCATGGACACTGCAGGGGCCCCCAGGGGCCCCGCGGCACCCCCTACCGCCATCCTGTTCCTGGCGGGAGACCCGCCAGGAACAGGATGGCGGTAGGGGGTGTCAGAATCCCCATGGCGGCGGAGCACGCTCCGCCGCCATGGAGGATTCACATGGGCAGCGGAAAACCGGCGGGAGACCGCCGGTTTTCCGCATCTGACCGCGGCCAAACCGCCGCGGTCAGAATGCCCTGCGGGGCACCGCCGGCCTGTCGGCGGTGCTCCCGCCGACCCTGGCCCCGGCGGTCTCTGACCGCCGGGGTCAGAATCACCCCCTAAGTGTGCAATTGTGGCCTGTACATTTAATGGAACATTCACAGATGGATCACAAGAGGGTACTGTCTATTCTATGCTGAGGACAATGGCTCACATTTGGGAAGATTTAAAAGCCATGCAGGAATGTGTCCGAAGGTGAAGAGCAGATTTGGGTCAGAGCAGGATGTGTTAAAAATGTTAATGGCATTTGGGTTTCAGTACATGGCAGACCAATGTTACCAGACAATCTGTTATCTCCAATGACACAACAGTTCCAGGACCTACACATCCATGTAAGAACACAATGGTGATGTCCTTTAAACAAAATTAGTTGAATCTCAGATTCAGAGCCCATGCAGAAGTATTATGTCACAGATATGTAACATGTCAACACATTAATGTTGGAAAACAAACACCCGTTGCAATGAGCCACATAGGAAGGTCAGGAGGTTCTTTTAACAGCATGCAGATGGATTTTATCAAGGGGTGAGATATGTCCTGGTTATAGTGTGCATTTTCTCTTGATGGGTGGAAGCATACCCCAAAAGGGGAAATGACAGTCTTAGTATAGCCAAACTGCTTTTGAGGGAATTAGCTCCAAAGTAATGTATTCCTGTTTCTTTAGAGTCAGATCTAGAAACTCCCTTTAACAGTGATATCTTTAAAATGTTGTGTGCAGCTCTGCAAAGTGAATGGAAACTAAACTGCAGTTATCGACCTGAAGCAACCAGAATCATTGAGCGGATGACTAAATCCAGATTCTCTAAAGTGTGTGCTTCAACTTCACTGAAATGTCCTTTACCATTAGTCTTGATAAGTCTGTGAAGTACCCTGATAAAAAGAATGGTTTACCTCACACAAGATACTTGTGGGGGAGCAAAGAGATTACCTGCTATTCATGCAAGTGCTCTTGTGAACATAACAGATGAAATGGTACTCGATTATTGCAAAGGACTACCTGATATGGTGTATTCTGTCTCTTGATAGGTTGAAGCTATCATTGTAAATCTGCATCAAGAGTAGTGCCATGACCTTAGTCCAGGAGATTGATTCTTGGTCAAGAAGCACATGGGAAAGTCTTGTCTGGAGCCAAGGTGGAAAGGCCCCTACCAAGTCATTCTGATCACAAATACAGCTGTCAAGTGTGCTGGTGTGCCAAAGTGGCTACATGCTTCTCATACCCAGAGAACAAGAGATCCTTAGGAAGAAATAGTGTTCTACGAGCCTGAACCGAGAACACTGGTGAATGTACCACATCAAGTTGTACAGACTCAAAGAGAGAAACAAAGAGCTTGTAATCAGAGACAAGAAGAAGAAAGGGGTGAAGATCATCAGAGAGGCGAGGAAATCACATTTACGGATGTCTCACAAGGTGGCATTGGAGCTCTTGATATAGAAAGTAGGGAAACAGAAACTCGAACTACAAGCAGATTCAGGAGAAGGAACACCTTCTGGGTCAAGAATAACAAAAGATGCCCACAATGCTAAATGGCCAAGACCTTCAATCGAAAGAAGCTGAAATCAAGTGTGTCAGTTGAATCCTTAACACAGACTATTGATGAAGAAACAGAATCAAGTGATATAAGTGACATAGACGAAGATCAACAAATACTCAGATGATCCAAAAGAGCTAGAGTACCTTGTCGAAGACATTCAACACCAGAATGGACATATTGTGTGAGCCAAGAACTAAATGTCCCAATTATGGATTTGTTTGATTGGAGTGAGGAATTACAGACACCCCCTTGAAAATACTAAAGAAACTGAGTTCTGACTCAATGCATTAAATTAACTGTTTAAACTGAGATTCAAATAAAGGTATTTAAGAAGATGCAAAGACTACCTATGCCTGAGGCAGCAGAGGAAGAGTGGGAATAACATTAAAAAGAACTCAGAGTATGGTTAAGGAAGACTAAATGAAGATTGCTGTAAATAAAGCTGTAAACAATAACAAGAGGAAAATAATTAAGAAAATCTGCAAAGCTGAGACTTTGCTGTCACACATATAGGCCCTCATTCCGAGCCTGGCGGGCGGCGGAGGCCGCCTGCCAGGCTTCCCCCCTCCGAAATACCGCTCCGCGGTCGTAAGACCGCGGAGGGTATTCCGAGTTTTCCCCTGGGCTGGCGGGCGGTCTTCACAAGACCGCCCGCCAGCCCAGGGGAAAACTCCCTTCCCACGATGACGCCGGCTCGTAATAGAGCCGGCGGAGTGGGAAGGTGCGACGGGTGCAGTTGCACCCGTCGCGTATTTCAGTGTCTGCTTTGCAGACACTGAAATACTTTTAGGGGCCCCCAGGGGCCCCGCGACTCCCCCTCCCGCCATCCGGTTCCCGGCGGGAGAACCGCCAGGAACTGGATGGCGGGAGGGGGAGTCGGAATCCCCATGCCGGCGCAGCATGCTGCGCCGGCTTGGAGGATTCCTTTGGGGCAGCGGGAAACCGGCGGGAGACCGCCGGTTTCCCTTCTCTGACCGCGGCTGAGCCGCCGCGGTCAGAATGCCCCGCGGGGCACCGCCGGCCTGTCGGCGGTGCCACCGCGTCCCACGGCCCTGGCGGACTTGTTCCGCCAGGGTCGTAATGACCCCCATAGTTTTCACTTGATACGATTTGACTCTAGAAAAACATGTGCACCTTAACCAGAAATAGATGTAAGATTATTGTAGGTTTCTTAATTGCACTAATAGTTTTGTTTGCAATCACTATATTATTGCTAATACATTTCATACCAGAGGTAGAGAAATCCCTGGAGATATTCACTAACACAACATCTAGACCAGAGATGAATGAAGATGAATTGAAGGCTTATTTGGTAGATTACATGAAAGAATATTATTTGACAAATGTTTATTCTGGATTAGTGCAAGACTATATAAAAGCTATTGAAGTAAAGGACTGCTATGTCTGTACACACATGCCTTCTTCTGCTGGCTGATGAAAACGTAGCCTATCACCACATTCCTCTTTCCAATGTTACATCATGCAATATTTTGCTTATTTTAGTATATTAGCAGAGACACTTTGAATACTACTTTTCATGCTTTTACATGGTTCTTTCCAATGTTCCACTAATAAAAAGCATGAATTTACATCCACAAGCTAAGGAGATGGAGGCAGCTTTATAATATTTTAGACCTTTGCTTTCTGCATGTTAAAGCTTATGAAAATAACCTAACATGCTTAATGAGTTCACTAGAAAAAGCTTTTATTCTAACATTAGAGGAGAGAAACACACAGTCTGCATGATATGAATATAAAAAGGAAGATGTCTTGAATAATGTGTGGAAGATCAGTTTAGAAGAAAGATGCCTATTCAAAAAGTAAAATTAGAGGAGAGACACAAAGGAAAACTATGTGTGTTTAAAAGAAGTATTCATAGGAAAAAGACACCTATAGGGAATAGTAATGGTGAACATGTTTTTGAGTTAACAGGAAGGACATGGCAAATTTTGCAGGAGGATGATTCAACTATACCTGGAGATTATTTTATCTGTTGAGAGAATTCCTTTTTTAGATTTCCAACTGACTGAGAAGGAATTTGCAATTTAGGTTTACTTTTTCCAAAAATGTGTCATGCACAGAGTTTAGATGCACAAACAATTACACTTACGCATAGATATTCACGCATTTTGATTGAGTGAACACATTTAGTGGGAAACATATTTGGAACTAATATACCAGCAGTGAGAGTAGTTTTAAATGATGAAAAGATAAGAAAGCTTTTAACAATAGTAGATAAGCTGGTGACTAGTACACCTGGAGCTTTATTAGTTAAAAACTGGGAATGTTATGATAAATGGTTCTTTAAAACTGCTATGCTTTAGACATTTTACTTGCAGAACAAGGTAGTCTTCAAGATGCTGAAGATTGAAAACCATTGTACATATATCCCACACAAGAGGAAACAGTTTATAGATTATGCAAAGACCATTTCTGACTTGAAGCTTGATTTGGAACCGTTAGAAACCACTAGCATACTTCAAAGCTTTACTGAGGGAAACTCTTCAATAGGCTGCTGGAAAAAGCCTATCCTAGTTCTTGTATTAATAGTAGCTGATTGCTTTCTATCCACCTTAGCAAGAAGACAACATGCTATTATTAAAGGAGAGAAACAGAGAGATGAATAGAAGAATGAATAAAGACTTAGGGCCATATTTATACTTTTCGACGCACAACTGCGCCAACGCAGTTGTGCGTCAAAAAATCTAACGCCATTCTGAAGCACCATGCGGGCGGCGTATTTATTCAATGACGTTAGCCGGCGTTAGCCGGTGGAGCTGCCTGGTGTGCGTCAAAAAAAATGACGTACACCAGGCAGCGCCGGCGTAGGGGAATATGGAGCTTGGGCGCCAAAAAATGGGGCAAGTCAGGCTGAGGCAAAATTTTCGCCTCAACCATATTTGCGCCATTTTTTTTTACTCTCAACTCCCATTAAAATGACTGCCCCCTTGCCCAATGGCCATGCCCAGGGGACTTATGTCCCCTGGGCATGGTCATGGGGCATAGTGGCATGTAGGGGGGCACAAATCAGGCCCCCCTATGCCACCAAAAAAAAAAAAAAAAATTACTTACCTGAACTTACCTTATGTTCCCTGGGATGGGTCCCTCCATCCTTAGGCGTCCTCCTGGGGTGGGCAAGGGTGACAGGGGGGGTCCCTGGGGGCATGGGAGGGCACCTCTGGGCTCCTTCCGAGCCCACAGGTCCCTTAACGCCTGCCCTGACCAGGCACTAAAAAACGACACAAAAGCGGCTGGACGTCATTTTTTTTGACCCGCCCAGTCCCGAGCGTCATTTTTGCCCGGGAGTGTAAATACGGCGCACATGCCTCGGAGTCACTTTTTTAGACGGGAACGCCTACCTTGCATATCATTAACGCAAAGTAGGTGTCCACGCTAAAAAATGACGCAAACTCCATGGACTTTGGCGCTAGACACGTCTAACGCCAGAGTATAAATATGGAGTTTGTTTTGCATCGAATTTGCGTTAAAAAAAACGACGCAAATCCGGCGCAAACGGAGTATAAATATGGCCCTTAGAATTGAGTGAGCTTATTAATAGCGAATCTAATAGACTAAAAGAAAGATACAATTTTAAATGGAAAAGAAGAGATACAGCAGAACATGCCTGTGAACTCTGAATACATCAGTGAATGTGATTTTGTGATGGTTCCAAACCATCAGATGGGGGGGGATTGGAAGAGTGTTTTCTAATTAATGAAACACTGTGTGTGAAGTTAAACATTTAGAAATAACATGTAGGCCTGAAAAGGAGAATGAAATGCATTTATTTTCCCTTCTGTGCTATCCTATCAGCTGAAAACCACAAAGGAAACAGTTAGGATGCACCATCGAGTACATATTTTACATGTTTTGTCATTAGTGACCTAGGATAAAATGTATTATGAATAACTGTTAAAACTTGTTTAGTAACTTTAACAATGAACTATGCTATGAAACCTATAATTCTTATACCTTCACACATTTATAAGTTCATCTAATAAATAAAATGTTAGTAATATCACAAAATGTGTTTCTTTATAGATAGACTGGATAACAAAAGAACGTATGAGAAAGGAAATGTGAATTGTGAATATGCATTACACTAATCATGAACTTTCTCTCTCTTCTTTCTTGAAATGGTGAGAACCAGCATCCAGTAAATAGTTTTGTTGCAACGTTTCCACAACATAGCTGCTTTGTTAGAAAGATTAGTTGACAGAAACTGTCCTGTTGTCAGGAAGCCATCAAAATTGATTGGTTGAACAAGTAGTGGAGACAAAGAAAGAAGATACACGTTTCGAAATTGTGTGATTATAAAAATGTGTTTTCCCAGATTAGTGTGAGAATTCTTTTCAGAGCGCTTTCAAGCAGAGAAGCACTAGAGGCTTGGGCTCAATCAGAAGCAATTCCCTTCTCCATTCTGATAATCTGTGATTTTCTCACAGACGGTCTCTAATATACTACTCAGACTTACTTTGAGCTGCTTTACTTTGACACTTTGGGGCTTATTTACATCCCAGGACTTATTTACAACAAGCCCTGCGCTTTTCCGGTGTGTCACTTTTTGTGATTGACAGGTGGCACATAGTGATGACCCATATCTGCAAGGCCATGCAAAGCCACTGTGTGTGGCTTTTCATGACCTTGAAGATATGGTGTAAGACAACGCACACAAGTCACTGCATTGCCTTAAACTTGTTAGGGACATGTTCCATGGGCTTTGCTGTGGGTTTTTCCATGCAACACCTTTGGGTTTGGATGCGTCCCAGATTTACCCCTCCCAGGGGCATCACATACAGAAAGAGGAAAAAGTCTCCATGGGTTGTTATTGTGCAGGAAGGTGTGTCTTCCTGCACAAAAATAGTCCTGTCTGCAATGCAGGAATCTTTCCATCATGGTGCAAGGATACCTGTGTCATGCTAGGCAGCCCATTGTGCATTAGCGCAGGGGGAGAGGACTGAAATGCACCGTATCTTGAAGATACAGCACATGTCTGCCCTTTCCATGTGGCGCAGGGCAGCACAGCAAGGTAGCTTGCTGTGCTGACCTGCGCCACATGGCTTGTAAATAAGCCCCATTCAATTCAAATCTGAGATTTTTGCCCAAAACGTACTTCTTCTAAAATTCTATCCAGTTTGAAAATGCTTTCACCTCTTTGATTTATTAACTCTTTATGGGTTCCTTTGGCAAAATGATTAAACTTTCTCTGATAAAACTATCCTCTAGATTAGACTAGGAAATTAAATTGATAGAACGTACTTAATGCACTGTTCTGTTTATATTTAATTTATAAATCTTTGATAAATGATTTTTGATGTTGTCAATAAAAATGAGGGAGTACGAAAACTGAAAATAAAAAATGCTTAACCTTCATTTGAACTCTCAACAGTCCAGTAGAAAAATGAAAAAGCTTTAAATTATTTCATACCAGCATTTTCCACTCTAACACATACCTGTGGTGGAGAGACCTATATAAATTGGTAACTTAAGTGTTGACAAAAGTGTTTCAGAATACGGAATTGTGTCAGTACAAGGAATGTTTATTAGCTGCTTGATCAATAGGACTTTGCACCAGCACTACCCAGTATAACAAAAGAAATTAGGAATCATTTCCCAACAAATATTGATACACTAACAGGTGATTTTCAATAGATTGTGACCAATCACATGTCAAAAAACGAACTAAGGGACTGATTTAAAGTTTTCTGGATGGGCTACTCTGTCACAAACGTGATGGATATATTGTCTGCGGTATTATGATCTCCATAGGCTACTTTGGGATTGTAATGTGGCAGACAGGATATCCGTCACATTTGTGACAGAGTAGCCCACTCCGCTAAACTCTAAATCAGTCCCTTCGTTTTGGTGGCAGATCTTTAGCCTGCATTTGATTTTCATATTATGGAAGAAGTAAAATTAACAACTTATTTGGCTTAATGAGAATGAAACAGTGGGGGCATATTTTGGGAAGGTACGAAGACAAGTTTGTGTATGGGGTAAGGTAATGCAACAAATTAGGAGATAAAGAGTGGTTGGAAGAACTTAGAGGAATAGTAGGGCAGGGTAAGACCATTAATATATTTGTAGGCAAAGCATACAAGATGAAAGGTGACAAAAGAGTTAAATGAAAGTCAATGCAGGTAAACAAAAGAAGGAGAGGAGAGCCCAGGGAAAGGAAATGTGTCAAATTTTAGAGCTGAAAATTGACCAGAGAGAAAAAAGAACAGAAGGAGTTACTGATAAAGAAGGGGATACTGGTAGTGAGGGACAAGCAGCAATCAAGGCAAAGAGAATAGAAAGTAAGAAATGTGAATTATTCCAGGTGCGGCTCCTACGGAGTGGCAGAAGGGCGTCGCACCACTGGCTGAGCCAGCAGTTAAAAAATAAAACAATAGCTTGCTATTGTTTTATTTTTTATCATTTTTCATCTGCTGGCTCAGCCAGCAAGTGTAGGGCGGGGCAGTGTTGAGCCACGGGGAGGAGGAGAGAGTTCAGTAAGTGCGCATGTATGTTTGGCCGGCCAAACACACATGCACACTTAGGTTTCTCCGACCCGGCTGTATACACAGACAGGCTGGAGATACAGCACAGATCTCAGGCTTGTGTCTGAGCGGCTGTGACTGCCGCTCCAACCAATCCTGATGCTGCTTACATGCTACGTTTAGCATGTAAGCAGTGCCAGAATTTCTGGGGAGCCTGTAAATTATTCACTGATTACATTGCAGAGACAGGTTGAGGATGACGAATAAAAGACAGAAAAGCAAAGTCACTTTCCTCACCGTTTCAAGACTATTGCAAGCAAAGGTAAAAACAGGTGTAAAGCAAAGTAGAAGGATGCCAGTAGGACATAAAGTGGTTTAGAGGTGGGGTAAGATCCAAAATAGAATAGAAGAAAAAGCACTAGATCATTCTTGTGGTGCAAACTAAAAATGATGTCAGGAGAGGGAAGAAAGAAGAACATAGAGGACTCTAGAAAGAGGTGTCAGGAGAGGATACATTCCAATATGAATCAGCAGAGGAGAGGGAGTATGAAAGATGCATGAAGAGGGATAGAAAAGAAAAATAGAGGAAATTATTATTATTTCACAATCACAGACACTTCTGTTTGTATAGAACTATAATTATCTCAAACTATAGCCTGCAATACTTCATGAACATATTTTATTTATACAAAACACAGGTCAAGATACACACTTGGAATGGTTGAGTAAACCAGCAGTTCGGCTGACTTCAGTATAAGAAGTTAATGACTGATATAGCTGTCCTTGGTGAAATGGATACTGGACCTCAATTTGCACCTGTCTTTTCTTAACATTATGCTCGGGCTGGTTAAGAGGCATAACACAAGCCCTTCACCCCTGTGGTGCAGTGGGGTCTGAACCCTCAGGGACACCCCAATGCTTTAGGGTGACCCCATTTTGCCCAAAGGGTGATATCTGTGAGATATGGGTGACTCTGTGAGGAGTGTCAGGGTGGTCTGATTTCTTAACATACTGGTAGCAATGTTAAATATTGCTCACAATTAAAAGAATGATGAAACACAATTATGGACTTTATGGTATCAAGAAATGTGTGCGATCTATCTTTTTGAACAACTTCTGGCTCTGAAGGTGTAGGTCATTTAACAGCTGAATTGGGTGCGCACAGGATTTAATATAAGTCTTGATTTAAAGAAGATTTTGCCGGGCAGTATAAATGCCCTATCTTAATATCAGATGTATAATAGCCACTAGTGGCATAGCTTGCTTCCCCTGCTTGTAATATGCAATCTATATTCAGAACACTGGCATGTTGGGAGCACCAATGAAGATAACGGAACAACAATAGTCTATAAATACTGCTCTAGGGCCGCTGCTGTTTACTTTCTAATATCTTAATCTGCAGCCTCTGAATCCTAGTCTGCTGCCTCTCCTGGATATGTGGATTGTGCAGGAGAATGAGAGAGGCAGAGGTATTGGACAAGGACTCATAAAGACCCAACCCTCCTTCGTTCTTCCATTGTTCTCTGTGTCATTAGAGCTTTGGCAGAAGGGACAGGAGAAAGCTCCTCAGCTTCTGTCTCCTTTGGCTCTGCCAAATGTAGAAAATCTGCTTGTCGGACACGAGGGAAAGGGCAGTACTGACTGCTGCCCAATTCCAAAGATTTTGCTGACCACATTTAACTGTTAGCAGCTGTGCTGTGAAAGTCTCAAGAGCTTCAGAGCTGTGGGTGGTGTAAACCCAATGCATCTCATAGATTTTTTTTTAATTAGGTCATTCCATCCTAATGGGACAGAATGTACCAATAGTCTTATAGCCCATCGTAGTGGACAACACTGGTCATTGAAAGCGCACTCCCTGTTTTTTAGGCCTTCAGCTCATGCGTTTAAGGTTGGAGCAGGCCTTTAATTGCCATAATTACCTTATACATCGGGCTACTTTTCAATATTAGATTACTAAACTGTTTGGTGCTACGTTGAACACATTGAAGTAGTTCAATACCAACAATGGCTTGAATAACCCTTCTGCTCTAACATTCAAATGCTAGTTTTTCTGTTTTTCCCACTTAAATTCAGAACATCCAACTCAATGAGTGGAATTTTCTAATAACTCTATAGCCTTTCCTCCTCGTGCAATATTGGTGATTAAAGGCCCTCTCCGTTGACTTAGGCCCTCAACTGCCAATTCTGCCTTTAACTCTGGTTCAGGATATTAACAATTGATATAGCCCTTAGCACGGGGCTATAAGGCTGTAATATGCCATGTGTGAAGCATTTTATTGACTTTCCTTGCAATTTGTTTGCATTATTCTTTCACATGAAATTGAGATTGAAAGCAGGTGGGAATATGAGCCCAAAAACTGATTTTGTTTATCATTCTGTGTTGCAAAGGTCAAAAATTACAACTCGTCTGTAATTTCATTACGGGGAATTAAGGAATAGGTGTCGGAGACTTTCAATGTACTTTGTGTAATTTGAGACATTTGACGTCACACTTGATGTTGAAAATTCCAGAAAATATGCTGTTAGGCCATTTTAAATGATTGCATGCCATTTCTGATAAAAAATGGCATGCAACTCAAGTTAAAAACTTACTGTACCCAAATAGGAACAATGGAGCACAGACGGCTGTTGTTCACTCTGCTTTTGTTTAAGTGTGTCCTCAAACCAATAATTTGTGGGAGGATGCATTTCATGCTGAAATATAGTGCAAAATGTTGGCTTTGCCTTTTGTGCAATTGTATATAATTTCACTGTATTTTGTGAAATTACTTGAAAGCCAATAGCCCTAAATACTGATATACATGAAATCAGTATCTTCCCAGGGAGAAATTTGGAGCAGACTTTCCTAACAAACTCGTTATGAGGGCCTACGTCTGTGGAGTGCGATACTGCTTGTGGTGCAAGAGGGCTTCGGAGATGCTTGATAGCAATTGTAGAAAATTTCCTAAAGCACAGTTTTGCTCCACTTACAACTACAGGGCCCCTACAGAGTACAATTTGGAGCTACACATGCATACCAAATATTTACTTACAGTGCCCCAACATCTCACATACACATACTGTGGGACGTTAAGGAATGGCATATTTCCCAAGCTCAGTCCAGAATCACATTCTTGGTCCATAACACTGACCGAAGGTTAATACTCTGCAACCAAGCAGAGGGATCAAAGGCATTCTCACAGAATAGATCAATTTACAGTCCTTGACCCAGTTCCTGTGAAAGGAAGGGGTGGGGGTGAAATTTACATCTGTTAATTAGCTTCTCACACTGAACCTGAGCTAGGACAGCAGAGGATGACTGGAACCCAAAGGAGGTGGGCCAGACATCTGGAGACAACATGGGAGGGGCTTGCCTGTGCAGTTTTGATGGGAAGGATAAGGTAGCTGTGTCATCAAGAGCGGAACTGATGCTCTCAGGGTAGCTCTTCCCACAGATAGCTTGAAGTCACCATATTGATTTGTCCCCAATGCTTGCAGCAGGGTTGAGAGAAGGTCGGAGGTCTGATGTGGCATCATAAGATTGGCCAGAGTGTCTGGCTCCTTAAACCTTGCATCCCCACTCAAAAGCCCTTCCACAAGGGACAGACAATGCAGAAGTCACTGGACTTTGGAGCCAACAAGTACTCAGCTGGAAGGAGAAGCCGACTGGTACCCTGCAAGGATAAACTGAAAGACTTTGACTCCAGCTGATACCCAGGGTCGAGATGGGTCTCTCTAGCGCTAATTGTACTGGCCCCTCATACTATCTTAGCAACCGTTTCGGGAAAGGACCTGCTGGGGGACCCTGGAATGCTTCCCTGGACCTTCTGTGGACTGGACTGGATGTTGACTTCTCTGGCCCAACAGTGCCCTTAAAGAAGCCAAGAACACCTGGAACCAGGGGAGTGTGGCAGGTTAGGTTTTTTGCTGGCTGGAGGGGCTGCGCGAGATGTCTCCATCAGCAGAAGAAGAGTACCAGGAGCCAGGCAGAGAACAGGTCTGCTTTTAGTAGCCATAAAATCTAGTTCCCCATTAAAGTCACCCCTAAAGGCCAGGAGGCCTGAAGAAAATGGTTCTAGTGGGTAGGCCTGGCCGCCAGGAGCAACACAGGCCAAATTTGTTAAAATTCACCCATGGGGCCAAAGAATGTAGCATAAGAAGTACCCCCCCCCGATAAAGAAAACTGCCACTCCATTAGGAGCTGCCTGAAATACTTGTTGGGTGGGTCAGGGTCCAGGGTTGATGCATTTCCTTGATATTGTTCCTGTTAGACCTCATATCCATGGTATAGTATTCTCCCAAGCTTTTTGCCTTTACTCTTCCTGTTTTTCTGAATTCGTTTCTGTTGGATATAGGTCTCTGTGCGCTTTACCCCTGCCAACTAGAGCTAAAGGGCTTATACCCTCTCCTTAAAGAATGGTAAAATTGGCCCACACCTAATTGGCACTTTTAATTTCCTTTTAAATCCATAGCAAATAGTACCTCATGTATTCAGGGCCTGTAAATTAAATAATACTAGTAGGCCTGCAGCACTCATTGTGATACCCACTGAAGTACCTTTTTGAAACATCTTTTATGCTAGCCATTACAGCCTGTAGTGCACTTTTAAACTACCATTTCAACATGTAAAAATAAACCTTTTGCAGGGCCTAAACCTTCCATTTTAATACATAAAGGTAATCCAAGGTAGGAGCTAAAGACTCATAGGGCAAGGTGTGTTTCATTTAAAATCTAGGACACATGTACTTAGGTTTTACATGCCCTAGCAGTGAAAAACTTCTAAAGTAAATTTTCACTGTTGTAAGGCCAATCTCTCCCAGTGACTAACTCTGGATTGGCTACATTTAATAGGTGCTAACTTTGGATTGGGATCAGACAGTGATACTGTGTTTACCTCAAAAATTTACAAATCATTTGATCCCTCTGCCAGTGTCCTGGATCACATGACTGTAAATGCCTCTGCAGCTGGAGTTTGTGTATTGCTACCAGACAATAATACAAATGAGGTTCAGATGTGGACAGAATGGGCCATCCTGGTCGGATGACTGGGAGAGACAATACCCAGGCCCATGTATATTTGAAAGGTCTTTACCTTCTGCCCACACAAAGGATCCTGGCACCAGGCCTGTCCTGTTATTGTCACTTTAGATAGGTTGGAGGCTTGAAAAGGGAAGGGGGAAGAACTGAACCAGTTGTGGGGGTAGGACTGGGAATCCCCCTGCACAAATGCTGGCACCTGGTATATATATATATATATATATATATATATATATATATATATACAGACATACATATTTGATCTCTAGAATACTCCTGGACCTGTGAAAGTTACAGAAGGACGGTCCTGGTGCTACAGGATTGTCCTGCTGCTATAGGACCCACTCTGAGAAGAAAGACTGGAACTGCTTACCTTCATTGAAGGCTAACTCAGAGTGACTCCAAGGGTCAGTTGGCTAATTTCTTGTGTGAACTACAGAAATACATCAAGCTCCAGAGGCCTCTGAGCAATTGTCCAACTGTCCGGCTGGACCTGCAACCAGAGCTGCCTGAGCCCTACTGGCATTTGCTGGAAGGCATCACTGATCCCCAGGAGGTGCCTTCCCAGGTTCTGAACATTTGGCTGGCCTCAGAGGGTATTTTCTGCATGAAAAGGTAAAAACTTGAAGTTTGGCCTCCCACTGACCGCTAACAGACCAGTTTGCACCAAAACTGCTGCCCAGGATGGGTGACAATGTGAAGCACCAGTGAGACCTGCTCTTCGAACTACAGCAACCACCAGTGACAACTGGCAATGCAAGAGCCGCACTTGGCACTACAGCAACAATATCCCCTAGTGACCATCATTGCAAAGCTACAGCATGGAGCATCCACAGTACCCGACCCACTCTTTGTGCTCCAGCAACGATAGCCCCTCAACGCTTTACCTGCTCCTTGTGGCCTCCTCCAATGCTTACGGAACTCTTCACACCAGGCTCAGGAGGTAACTCTTCAGAGGGACTAACTTGGTCCTTGTATCTGACCCCTGCTCCATTGCTGTCCACCAGAACTTGTGACTTTTCCCCGGTCTAGAAAAAACAGATGAACATGAGTGGTGTTTTGTGCTATTAGTGCTATTTTCACAAAAATGTTAAAAATGATTATCTCCAATTCTATTGATTACATTTTTGTAATTCTGGTACAATTTAATTTATTACATTGCATTCTATTTTTCCAAATAGGGTTGCAGTGTTTTTATTTCATTACTGTTTGTGTGCTGCATTTATACCTTACACATTGCCTGCCTGCTTTTGTGCCAAACTACCAGAGGGTTTAGAGTTAATTAGTGACTTTTATGGATCACTCTGAAAGGGACTTTGGCTGTTGCATGGGAAGGAGTGACCCCCTCCTTCCACAGCCAACAACTCAGTTTCTCGTAGAGTATATGATCTCATTTTGAGAGCACACATGTTCAATACTTGCTTTATAGGGTTGTGCCAACACCTAATTGACTGCAAGCTCAGTTAACACAGATAGCTTGCACAGGAAGCAAACCTCTTGGTCCAATACTGGAGTGTCCAAGATAATACTTGGGGGATCATCAAAAAGGATGGACAGGGTCCCCATCAGAAAAAAGAGGGGAGAGACAAATAAAAATTAAGAGTTCTCAAAAGGATTCCAAAACAGTTCTCACAGCTCTCAGGGGAATGATTCCTTGTCCCAGCCCAACCAAAAGAAAGCTGGTTATCCTAAGAATAAATTTAGGATGTTTTTCCCCTAAAGACTATGGGGGTTATTCTAACTTTGGAGGAGTGTTAATCTGTCCCAAAAGTGACGGTAAAGTGACGGATATACCACCAGCCGTATTACGAGTTCCATAGGATATAATGGACTCGTAATACGGCTGGTGGTAAATCCGTCACTTTTCCGTCACTTTTGGGACGGATTAACACCTCCTCCAAAGTTAGAATAACCCCCTATGAGTGGTACAAGTATGGGCACATCACTGGGGACCCCCCACTGCCCTGAGATGAATAGCCCCCTTCACCTCATTGGGCAAAAAGTGGGGATGGCCACTGTGGCGTTTGGGGAGGAGATTGCCCCAGTTAGCATGGGGGGTGCAGAGGTTACTCTAGTGTCCATGAGTGACAGAGTGACAGAAAGATGATTCCTAAGGCTCACATGCTTAGCAATACTACCAAGTATAGACAATGGGTCATCATCAATGGGCAGTGGCCGGAGGCTCTGGCAGGCACAGGAGACAATATGATTACCTTCAGGTGTCATCTGGTATCTTCAGAGCAGGCAATTCCTCAGGTTCCTTAAGAGTAGCTGTGAATCCTGACATGCCTGTGGTCTGTCTGCTTGGTAATAACCTGGAGCACACCATCTGGAAGGAGGGGGAGCTCTGATCCCACCTGGAGCTGTTAGGGTTGCTAAATCAGGTGACAGCCGGAGTCCACACGGGAGGTCATACATATCTGGGGGACCTTACAAAGCAGGCTAGTTGGCAAGTGGAAGGGAGGCCATCATAGGTGAAGTTCTGCAAAACCTTGAAAGAGTGTCGTTCTCTGGATGGCCTATGGTGGCTAATCAAGTCCAAGTAGCTTGCAACACCTTTGGTCCTCACCCGTCCTATTGGGAGAATGAACTCTTTTAGAGTGAGCCTGATGCAACCCATTTGTTGGTAGTCTCACAGAGCTACAGGGCCTTTCTACTGGGTTTGGTTCATGATGATACTCCTAGCAGGACATCTAGGGCAAGACAAAACCGTTGCTAGGCTTCTCACCCACTTCTATCAGCTCAGGATGAAAGTGACCTCAAATGTATTCTGCAGGTCTTTTCATACCTGCCAGGCCAGTGATAAGTCAAGGAGAAAGCAAAAGTCTGTGCTAGATCACCTTCTTGTCATAGACACCCCCTTTGAGAGGGTTGTCATCTACATCTTTGGACCCCTTGACCCTAAGACTGCCTTAGGCAATAGATTCATCTTGGTCTTGGTAGACCATGTCATTCGGTACCCTGAGGCCATACCTAAGAGAACAATGACTGTGCCTGCAGTGGCCAAGGCATTGATAGCAATCTTTACTTGGGTGGGTAAATCCAAAATGAGGGTGTGAGACCTAGGTACTAGGTTCATGTCATAATACTACATAAAGGTAATGTAGGAAGAGTGTGGGATAACCTACATGTTCTCAATACTCTATCATCACCAGATCAATAGGCTTGTTCAAATGATAAACAGGACCCTCAAAGGGATGATCATGGCCTGTCACAGCCCTTGAGGCAGTAGTGAGAATTCCTTTTGCCATACTTGTTGTTTGCTTACAGGCAGGTGCCAAAGAAGGGAGCGAGTTCAGTTCCTTTGAGCTTCTGTATGACCACCCTATCAGAGGATCTCTTAACTTTGTAAAGGAGGGGTGGAAGCAAGCTCCCAAGAAACCATCCCAGGGTGTAGTCAGCTACATGTTGGCTCTCAGGACTCAGATGAAGCGCTAATGAAAGAAAGCCACTGACAACCTGGAAGCCAGCTAGTTAGTCATGAAACTTTGGCATGACCCGAAAGTCACTCTGGTTGTTTTTCAGTCTGGTCACAAAGTGCGGGTGATGAAGCCAGTGGAAGCCCGGCCCTTATTGGACTGGTGGACCAGGCCCTATGAGGTGAAGGAGTACAAGGGGGTGGTCACCTACCTGGTAGGTCTCAAAAACCCCAGGAACCCCTTGAGGATCCTGCATGTCAACTACCTCAAGCCCCACAACTGTGGTGCAAGGTAACCATGCCCCTGATGACAGATGATGGGGTGGAAAGCCAGAGTGAACCTTTCTGTGACCTCCTATCTTCCAAGAAGCAGGTTGGGTCAGTGAAAGGAATTGTACTTTCCCCTACCGTTACTCCAAACAACAGAGTGATGTCGCCAGTTGCTGAGGCAGTTTGCTTTACCTTTCTCACTTATTCCATAGCTCACCCATGACATTGATACCGGGGACAGCATGCCTGTCAAAAACAAAATGTACAGCCTGTCTAATAAAGTGAGGGCCAGCATTAAGGATGAAATGTCCAAAGTGCTGGAATTGGATAGGGATTGAGAACTCCAACAGTCCTTGGTTCAGTGGTTCTGATACCCAAGACTGCCCCACCAGATGCTACACCAGGTTCGGTTCTGTGTGGATTAAAGAGGGCTCAATTCATTCACCAAGACTGATGCTCACCCCATTCCCCTAGCAGATGAGCTCATTGGCCATTAGGGAGCTGCTTAGTTTGAGCTCGTAGTTAGAGTATGTTTGATTCAATGTCAGGTACTGGCACATTGTCTTAACCAAAGGGGCTAAGGAGAGGTCTGCAGTTTCTACCTTATAGGGCCACATCCAGTTTAAGGTGATCCCATTTGGGTTAAAGAATGCTTTTGCCATCTTTCAGAGTTGATCAACACAGTACTGAATGGGATGGAGGCTCTCAGTGCCACCTACCTAGACAAAAGTGTGGTCTTCAACTTCAGCTTACAGGACCACCTGCTCCACCTTCAGGAGGTGCTTTGTGCCTTGCAGAACCCAGGCCTGACTATCAAGGTCAGTATGTGCCAGACAGGGCAGGGATCTGTAGTCTACTTGGGACTACTTGGGACACCAAGTTGGTGGGGCAAGGTATAGCCCCTCCGGGCCAAAATCTAGACCATCCTGGCTAGGGATCCCCCTGGGACACAGACTAAGGTGAGAGCCTTCTTTGATTTCACCAGTTATTACAGGAGATTTGTCAAGGGTTATGGCACCAATGTCTTCCCCTTTACCGAGCTTACTTCTAAGACACAGCCCAGAAAGATTCTAAGAGAGAAAGGAAGGGATAAAGTGCTGGGGCCACACCACCCTTAAATGGCTCTAGTTATAATGTCAACTGCCATAACCAATAGCAGGGCAATTTCCCTTGAGCCCACAAAAGTAAAGTTAGTAAGTATATGTGATGTGGTTTTAGCAATGTTTGACGACATTTGAAGACATTGAAGTAAATGTCTAGTCCGTAGTACATTAATAATGTGGCAAGTTGAGATTTACTGATCAAGAATTTAAGATTCCTTGGAGATTAATGAACCACCAATCTGTTTCTCGCCCCTTAGCTGGCAGGCCTGCGGCTTTTTCAAGACTAATACAAGGGTAGTCAAAGGTAAAATGGCATGCAATAAGTGTCTATAAAGGTATATGATCTCAGGGATTAAAGTGATCTGTCCGAGATACTATTCTGAGTTTGTTGTAGAGATGTCCTTTTGCTTTGAAAGGGAAGCAGGAGAAACACTCCTCTGCTGTTCAAGAAAGTTATTTCTAGCGGCCTATCTTTGAGGATGCAGTGCCCCGGTCAAACACTATCAGATAAGCATGAATCACACTTTGTGCTTTTTAGGCGCTATTTTCAATAAAACCTTTAAAATTGAACATCTCTGGTTCTACTGATTGGATTTTGGTCGTCCTGGTATTACTTTATTTATTAACACTTACTATAGTTTTCTAAATGTGCTTGTGAATATTCTTTTGTTAAATTTTTGTGTGCTGCATAAATACTTTACACATTGCCTCTAAGCTCAGTCTCACTGTTTTATGGCAAGCTACCAGAGGGCTAAGCAGATATTAGTTTAATTAATTTGAGGTTTACCCTGGCATGTCCTTGTCCACTCCCACAGCAAATAACCTAGTTTTGAAAAGTTCCCTAATGGGAGGGTGTGCCCTTGGGCCCCCCTTTACAGATGCAGTATGCCCCCAGGGGCCACCATCACACTTGAGGGCATTGTAATAAAAACAGGTCCTCAGGACTCCATCCCCTGGGATTGCAAGTGTTTGCAGGGCTGTAAAATACTGTCCCAGGAAACCCACCCCAGGACATGGACTCCATAACTGGATGCAAATCTGCCCCCATGCCCATATCTGGGTGTGGCGGGAACACACAGCACTGATACACCTGCTTCATAAGTGGGCTGCACCATAAGATAACCTTACTCCCACCACATGGGAGCAGAAAAAGAAATGCATGTTCCAGGAGGTGAGGTAATGCACAGGATGCCTACTGGGGCCTCAGAGACCTTAGGGCTTCATACATATCCCCCAATGACCCTCAGAAGCTCTTCGATGGCCTGGTGGGGCCAGGGCACCCAGAAATTAAGAAACTTAAAAACAATCATACGGCATGAGACCACATCTATAAGAAAACAGAGCTGGTGAGCCAATAATCATTTATTGATGGCTCTGGGCATGGAGTGACCTGAAAATTCCCCCGCAAGGGCACAAAGTTTGCATATTTTTTGATGTGGTGGTCCCAAAAAAGTGCAGAGGAACCACTAACAGCTTCCTAATGTGCTATAGGGGGCTGCAGGAGTTGTAGCACCCCCCAGGAATGTTTTCAAAAAAGTAGCCCAACCTCTCCCAGTGGATTGAGCAATATACAATGTTTCCTTTTATAATGAATGCATTTCAAAATGATTAATGTTCCCTTTGATTTTAATGGTACTCCAGTGTCGAATTGTGACATGTGGCTTCTTTTATGACTGTGATGATACCCTGACAAAGCCAGTAGGTCTGCCTTTGTCCAAGGTTCCAAGCAAAAAGACAATTGCAGACTTATTACTTTAGAAGCACTCACATACTTCCCAACCAATAGCACAATTTCTTTCAGTTAAGAAGAGAAGGTTGCTTTAGAGGCAACTTTGATGTTAGCACTATAGTAGCTAAGTGCATCTGTTATAATGACAAATATGGGTGTTTATGCAAGGTTTTGCATTTCATTAATGCTGCCTTAAAATTGTACCAGTATAGTGCAGTGTAATAATAGTTGATAGTCTGTGGATGGAGTCTTTGTGGTTGGAGATTTTTTTGGTATTTCAAATGTGTTTTCTTATAAACTTGTTCGTTTGGCAAATTTTGGATGCTGATGTTGATTTTCCAGGATGTGTTGATAGGATAATGTGCTTACATTGGCTAGATGTTGAGTGGGTTGGAAAGGATGTGCAGTCAAGCTGTGGAATGTTGATGATAAAATCCTTGAAGGAGCAAAACTATTGTTTTTAGGTGGTAGTAATCTTCAGTGGATATTTGGAACATGTAATATTAAGGATGGAGAAATATATGAATACATTTTCTATATGGTCTGGCTGTGATGCTGGCAGGCAATTGAAGGATGTGATTGGAGTCACAATGAGGTCAAGACTCTTTCCCAGCTTATACATTGTTCTCAGGAGCATAATGCAGACCCCTGCAACCCTTGATGCACAGTGGGAAGCCAGACATTCCGGCCCCCCAACTCTTCAGGGGGCCACCATTCAGTCAAAGGGCAAAGGATATCTGTGAGATATTGGAGACTCAAGGGGCCCTCTTCAGATTCTCTTGGGGAGCCCAATCATTTTGTGTTGCACCACTGATTGGTTTGCTGATTATCAGGCTGAGAATTTGTTTGTTTAGGATGGTGAGGGTATTTTCATGCATTTTCACCAAGGGACTATTTTCTGGGATGGTAATGGTTTTGAGATGGATGTTGATGGTCTTGCTGACTTGTTTATTCAGATTGAAACTGCTAAGGTAAGACATGTTCTTTGCCTCAGTGTTGGGCTGATAGGTGTCTTTAATTGTTGAATACCCTGAGCCATGGTAATGCACCACAGTAGACAGTGGCAAATGACTGTTCATATCTAGAACTTTAAATGGATGTGCTGCTTTTAGTCGGAACGGAATTAGCATTAGGTGTTATGTGTTGTTGCTTTGTTGATTTATGATTTTCTGTTTTACTTGTGTTTTTTCTTGCACTTTCTTGGAGCCTACATTTTATTTTGTGTACTATATTGACTTGTTGTGATGTATTTTCATTGTGTTATTGTATTGTTATGTTGTTATATTGTGTTGCTCTGTTGTATCACTATTATTGTAATATGGTGATTTCACTGTCTTGTGATGGTACTTTACCTCTACTGTAGTCAGTCTATTTAAATTAGATAAATAATATTGCTACAAATTACAAACTCCACAAAGTTGCATTCATAATTCAGCGGTGGAGGTGTTTGCATCAAGGACCTCTTTACCTAACACCAACGACAAATAATAGTGCCAGACAAAAATGTTTTGTGACCCAGCCCTAGAATTTTAGCTGTGCTCAGGTAAAAATAAATGTTTGCGCTCTTTGAGTTCTTGAAAGGGTTTGACTGCCAACTTCATGTTTACCACTTTAGATTTAGAAGTCCTATTGGGTTTCAGTTCTGGGTAGCAGTGTAAACTTCGCTTTTCATACCAGGTATTCTCAGTCTGGTAGATTCGGCACTGCAAAATATCTTCTTTCACTTCTTGAATCTGATCTGTGCGTGGAATTACGTCACAGTAAGCCTGTATCTGACGTTGCAGTGTTCAACCGGTCATTTAAACCTTTCACACTGAGCACGAATGCCAAATAAATGGACGAAGTGATCAAATTTGCATTGCAAACAAAATTAAAACAGCCTAACGAACAGAAAACATGTTGTTATATAAGGAAGTTTTGCACCACTGAGGTCCACACCTGTTTCCCCATATCAGCACTGCTACTCTGCTAGCAGCAACGTTTTCCCTCGTGCACATATATTTCGATGTTGCCCACGAGAAAGTTACTCTACTATCTGCAATATATTGGGAAGGTATAGTCACCCTAAAAATAATCTTTACTTCCATCCTAGTAACACGTAGTTATTTCTGCATAAATAGATTACTGCGTTGCATTTGCTCTTAACAACAAAAATAAACACAACAAACTATGAGATGGCAACACGCGAACCATTCACTTTTTTTTATCTCACCTTAATGCCTCGCTCATTTGTCCCCCTCTCAGCTATTCTACCGCACAGGCTACAGGCAGAGTGGAGCCATGTTACTTAGCAACATGGGATACACATGATAAAATTAACCCAAGCAGCTTTGCACATTAACGCGTTAAGGTCTGCATGCTGCATGTCATGTGGCCAAAGGTATGCGAATATACGAATGCATCTTCACTGAGGTTCACAAAAATTACCTAAAAAAATGTGTACGGCAAATATGATGGATATGTTTTAAAACATTTCTATACTCTAGTATTTCAGCTAAGTCCAACGTGCCATGCAAGTTTGTGGTTTGATTTCCGTCTATTATGTTAGGAAATGTCACATAATAAATATGACCTGCCTTCAGAGATAGCAATACAAATCATTGATTTATTTTTTCTATAATGTAGCGCACACCCTCAGTCCGCTCTATTTCATTCTAATTATAAAAAGGTACACATTCGAGTGGAAATAATCAGCAAAAATCAACGTACTAAACAGAAGGAAAAAATGTACACTTTATCCTCTGGTACAATCAATATTTAGGTTAAGGGGGTGATTTAACAGTATTGGTAATGAAGAACTAGTAGAACATAAAAACCAGAAGGCGGTATCACGCCATAGACGTATTCACTCCCTCCCCATTGCTTCCAAAGGAGTCCCCCACTCCCCACTATGCAGATTCCAGAGAGTGAATGGTTGCTCCCTCCCTTTCTTGTGTCATACACACCAGGGGATCAGGGAGTCTTGGCAGTAAGCATGACAGGGCGTACTAGCGCCTCTGTGTGGCAGAACAGCTGTTCAATGATCACAGGCACGCAGGTCTCTCGAAATATCCTGGAAGAGAACTGCTACAGCTCACACTAACGGCAAACTGCCGCAGAGCAGCACGACTACTTCATCACTGAGATCTGAACTTTTCAAGACAAAAAGCAAAATCAGAAATAGACCCCTTTTGAACTTAATGTGCCTCATTTACACGGCCCATGACGCAGAGGCGGCCTTGCACCAATTGGAAAGGGCCGAAATGCGCCATAACTACAAGATACAGCACATTTCTGTCCTCTCCCCCTGCGCTGGTGCACAAACTGCAGCCTAGTGCCAATGCAGGCACCTTTCCTCCATGGTACAAGAGTGCCTGCGTTGTGGGGATGATTTTTGTTGTGCAGGAAGGGACACTTTCCTGCACAAAAACAATCACAATAGGTGTTTTCTTCTTTCTCTGTGAGCTGTAGAATGCAGCACACATGGAAAAAGGAACAAAGGAGAGAAATAAAGATATTTCTCCCTGTTGCATCACTCTTACTCTGCCCCTGAGGTGGCGTATGACTGACACATTCCCAGACTTGTAATTCTGGGAATGCGTCAGATTCCATCAGGTTCCATGGGTGTTGTGTGGTACCATCCAAAGCAACACCCATGGAACTCCCCTTTCACTCAGTGCCATGCATGAAAGGGGTCCACATTTACAAGGCCAGGAAAAGCCATGCAAAGTGGCTTTGCATGGCTTTGTAAATATGGGCTGGAACACTGTGCCTCCTGAGGGTAAAAAAATTGACACAGGTTGCGCAGTGTGCCCTAGGGCCTCATAAATGAGGCCCAATATGTATTGTTCCCAAATCACAAAGATGTTTCTGAGAGGAAGAGTGAGTTAATCTACATCCACTTTGATTTTGGTGCCTGGGTCTAGTTCCTGGCCCATTTTGACCGTGTCAGTGTGTGCTTTGTTTTTCAGCCTGGCAACATATGGAAAAAACAATGAGTCGGAAATGGGACAGGACGTACAGGGACAGTTCACAAGGGGTCAGGGAAACTGACATATGACACCAGATTGAAAAATGATAATTGTTGGACCTGGATGTTTCTGCAGGGTCGCTCCAAGTTTTTTGTCTTCTTTTGTTGAACCTGTATTTGTTGGTATTAGGACTATGTGCACTTTTCCCCTGCTAATCAGTGGTAAAGTGTTTGTGGTCTCTTCCTAAAAAATGCTACAATTAACATCTACCTAACTATCGCAATTAATTTACATGTAAGCTCCAGGTAAAGTGTTACCACATGTACACAGGGCCTGCAGCACTCATTGTGCTATCCACAAAGTAGTCTTTCAAGCTAGTTCTCAGGCCTGCCACTGCTGCCTGTAGTGCAGCTTTAAGCTGCCATTTCATCATGGCAACATAAACCTTTTGCCAGACCTAAACCTTCCTTTTTACTACTTATGTATCACCCCTGTGGTAGCCCTAAAATCTCAAAGGGTAGAGTGCCTTGCATTTAAAACGTAAGATCTGTGGGTTGGGTTTTAAATGTCCTGGTAGTGAAAAACTCCTAAATTTGTTATTCGCTACTGTAAAGCCTATCTCTCCTAATGGATAACAGTGGGCTACCTTACTACATTTAGTAAGTGCTAACATTTGATTGGGAAAACATAGGAAAGTCAAGTTTAGACTCAAATTAATTGTAATTTAAAATCCCCTTTTTCATGGTAGTGTCAAAATTTAAGTTCAATTCTGAAAATGCCACTTTTGAAAAGTTGGCATTTTCTTGTCCTAACCATTTGGTGAATACTGCTTTTGTCATTGATGACATAACTGTGAATAGCTTGGCTGACGGCCCTTGTGTATTCCTCCCGGACAGTAAGACAAAGGAGGACTAGGTGTTGGCAGGATAGCCATCCTGTCGGGAGGATTTAGGGGAGCTGTTCCCTTCCTCACTTACATTTTTAAGGGCTGCCTCCAGGGCACTCACAAAGTAACTCAACATCAATCTTTTATTACCCCAGGCTAATTGGAGCCTTAGCAGGGGAAAGAAGGAACTTTCCCGAAACAGATGTGAGGGTAGCTGGGATGTCACCCCCACTTCAAATGCTGGCACGAGCTATACATATTGGACCTCCAAAACCACCTTTTCAGTACACTCCAGGATCTGTGGGCTGCAGAAGAAGGACTGCTTTGTTTCACAGAGAACTGCCCTGTGGCTTGAGGCCTGCCTTGTTCTTCAGAGGTCTGCCTTTCTGCTACTGCCCTGCCCTGCTTTTGAGGCCTGCCCTGCTCTCTGAGAGGGGAGACTTGACCTGCTCCCTTCATCCCAGGCTAACCTGAGTGACTCCAACGGTCAGTTGTCTGACCTCCTATTCTGAGCTACAGGGACACAACAAGCTCCAGAGGCCTCCCTGCTACTGCCATGAACCCCAAGAGGTGCTTTCCCAGGTCCTGGACACTCGGCTAGCACCAGAGAGTACTCCTCTGTGAAGAAAGGAAAATCCTGAATTGTTGGACTCTTGATAAATGCAAATGAACGCTGAGACTCTGCCGCCTGTGATGACCATCAACGCGAAGCTCCCGTGAATTGAATCCAAGTATTTGCGCTACAGCACCCCACAGGAACGAATGGTATTCTGAGATCCTCACTAGGTGCTACTGCAATGACAGCCTGCAATAATCGCTAACATGAAGCTGTAACAAAGACGGTCCATGACTCTTAACTGGATCTTTTTGCTATAGGAATGACCATCTGCGACACCAGGTCTGCTCTTCATGCTATAGAGACAATCATCTCGCTGCTTGTTCCACCACAAAGTGGACTCTTCATGCTGGACTTTCAGAAGGTAACTTTTTCAGTGAGACTAACTTGGTTCCTCTGTCCCGCCCATGCTCTCCTGCGGTTTGTCTGAACTTGTAACTTTCCCCCAGTCTAGCAAAACCAGATGACCACAAGCGGCTCTTTGATCATTTAGGTGCTATTTTTCACTAAAACATTTTTAAATTCATAACTCCAGTTCTTCTGATTGTATTTAATGCATTTTGGTGTCATTTTATTCAGTAATATGCACTCTATTTTCCTAAATTGTTTTGGGATTTTTCTTGTGTTGTGTTTTCACTTTTTTACTGTTGGTGTGCTACAAAATACTTTACACATTGCCTCTAAGTTCAGCCTGACTGCCTTTGTGCCAAGCTACCAGAGGGTTAACCACAGGTTAATTTAGTGACTTTTGTGGTTCAGCTTGACAAGCATTGTGGTTGTTTTTTTTAGCAGTATTTTCACCCACCTCAATATAAAACCCAATTTTATATAACAATGGACGAGAAAACAAGGGACACATGGTGATAAGAAGGAAGCAAGCAACGGTTAGGTTGAAATGTGCCCATATCAGACCCCTGATACAAATTCAAAGAATAAAAGTGCTTGCATAAAAGTGCATGGGTTATTGGAAGAGCTCTTGACCCTTTGTCCTTGCAGTGATCCATTGAAACTCAACAAATGACATAGCATACTGCCATCGTTGACATGGGTCATGAATGATGGAAAAACCAAATGAAACATTGGCAAAGCCACTAGTCCACACCCAATGTCACACAAGAGACTTTTTGTTGGTGATCCCGTTATCTTTTGGGTGGTGAATTACTGGGATTTGGCCACAATCTCTGTACCATTGAATCAGACCTTTTGAACTACTATTCCTGCTGTATACTTTGCTCTCCATTCTGAGAGGTTTGCAACTACTGAAACAGTAGAAAAATCATATTTTCACTGGACAGATGGCCAGATGTATAAAGGCTTTTATCATAGAGTTTTAGCAATCACAAACTTTCAGGAAATCTGAGGGTTAGCAAATGATAAAACCATTTTCAAACATTCTAAGCCCACTTAATTCAGAAAAGGTTTTCCAAATTATTAAATGGGTTTGGGAAACCATAACAAATCAGTATTTGGAAGGAGCGTGTTCACGGCATCCCTTCCAAATACCAATTCCTCATGGTATGCATTAAAGTTACCTCAAAGGAAATGGCAACCTATTCGCAAAGGGGACTAAGTGCCCAAGGGATCATTTCCCTTTGTGAAGGTTGGCATAACAATATTTTAGGAATAGGCAGTTGTCCATCAAACAAAAGAAAGCTTGTGTAATTTTTTATTTATTCATTTTTAGGATGAGCATTCAAGACCTCTTGTATACTTTAGTATACTTCGTTTTTGGGCGTAAAGCCGTCCACCTTCTTTTCATTTGTTTGTTTGAGTGTTCTTTAAAAATCCTTGCTTGCTAGTGGTCAGTCCTGCCTCTTTGTCCCTCTTTTTGTTTATGTTTCCTCCCAATGGAGCAGGGACAAAGCATGGTATCTTAACGCTTTGGTTCTTTATCTCTTGGTTTGGGGGGATTACTTTATTATTTCTTTACTGCTTGGATTACCCTTGGGTGCTTCAGGCCCCTGTTTGCTTGCATTTTATTGCAGCATTCATCCACATACTACCAAACCCCTCCTACCTTCCCGCAAGCCAGGCAATACCAGCTGTTCGAAGCCCCTGCAACAGGTTGCTCTGCAGTCAGAGCGCTCAGATTTGGTGTTATACAAGTCGCCTTGCACTCTGCCCCAAGGCTAGTTGTGTGCACTGTTGCTTGTCTCCTTTTTGTTTCCATAAAAACATGCTTACAGTAGGATGGATCGCATCTTACTGTCCAATTGTTTGACTTTCTGGGTTGATTGATGGCTTTTACTGGGACTTCGCGCTGTGACGTCCAGAAGCTGATGGCCTGTGATTCGTTAAAAGCTTGTAATATAAAGTTTCTGGAGGCAGCACCACAGCTCTCTTTCTTTCACGTAGTCCTACTGTGACGTTAGTTGTGGAGATATTGGATGTTTGTGCACGGATATGGCTCCAGCGTGGCTCACACTTAAGTTGCCTTTAAAGGAACTCCCAGGGGCCGATCTAATCGTCCTCATGCTGAAACTGAAAGTACTCCGTCAGATCGGCCCTGAACACCGCCCTCTAGTGGACAATTTGGTTTCCTCCTTGTCTCACTCATATATTGCAATTGACTCCGTCTCAAGGCTCCTAACACCTAATTGACCTCTCCCTCAAATATGTCAAGATAAGCTTATCCTGCTGATGTTCTATATGATTGCTGAGTCGAGTAAAATGTAAACATCTTCAGGGAAAAGAACAGCCAGTGGACCTTTCTAAGATTGGTGTGGGGGAGGAGCTGTTTTGCAAAATGCAGAAAGGGTCAGCTATCTTGGCTGTGGCAGCATTTGAACAATGCAGCTGGCTTTATGTTTCACAACAAAGCCTGTTCTGAGCAGATTTACCCTATTCTCCAATCACGTCCTTAGATGGGTTACCACTACACTGGCCCACGCATGACCAATTTGGGTGGCAGTCTACCCAGCTCTGGCAACTCCAATGTCCACCAATGTGCAGACTGCTTACAGTCAGCACAATTACATTTGGTTCTGAGCTCTCAAGCTGGAAACGTGTTTGGAAGTCGTCAGTCTGATTGCATGTAATTGTATTCATTTTACAAATGAACTGCAGATTAAAATCTTGCAATTGGTATTGATTTGTAAAATATGTGACTGTAAGTACTGCGCTGATGGCTGCGCTGCTCTTGTCTTGTTCTGTGTTTGGTTATGCAGGCTCGGCGGAGCAGCATGTTTGCAATAGTAGTACACCAGTGCCAAGAGATCAAGGAGCTCCCCCTTACATAGGATTTGCTGTATAAAAGTGAGTGGTGCTTTTGTTTTATTTTTTTTGTTTTTGGAAATGCATGGGAAACAGATTTCTTACTGTGTCAGCAGGAGTGAAAACTGTTGTGAAGGTTCAGACACCAGGCTAAAGTATGCAAGGTGCATTTATTGCAGAATGGAAAGTTCCCATCTGGCTTCTACTCACTCTCTTTTTTCACAGTCAGTATAAGCACAGTAACTCTAAAAAAAGCTTCAGACAGTATGCATGAAATCTGCAAGTTAGTGCTTTCCAAAGTTCCAAAGTTCCAAAGCCTGGAGAGGCAAAAGCAGACATGGGGCGTGGCTTCACTATCTTGCGCAGCAACAGGCATTGCTGAGGAAGGAAGTGACACCCAGTATTCAGGGGTGAGGAGCACATGGTGAAGGATGACATGTATTCTCCAGTGGGCCTGTATTGATCGACCCACATCCTCAAATTTACATCCTGCAGGAGGCACTTTCTCTGCAACAATGCTGGGATGATGATGCTCTGCTTCCTGGACTCCAGTTGTATGCTGCTTCAGTGTCAGGTATTCATACTATACCATGTCTCAGACTCACCTAAATACAACCGCCCTAGCTCTCTCACTACAGTATCTGTAGGTATTCAGAGAGTTGTATAGCAGTATGTACTTGTAGAATTGTTTGCATTATAATTTCCTGACTACTATATTATAGTCTAAGAAAAAAATTCTAATAGATGACCTGAGTGTGCATGAACATAAGACCATTTTCAGCACAGGCTGTTTGGAAACTGAACAAGTCTGAGGTGAGGTGACTGGTATATTAGAGAGTGAGATTACGTGCAAGTTAACAGCTTTCCTCAAAGTCCCTCGCATTCTTTGACTGTGTAAGCTATGTTCTTTCCAACATTTACCCATCTTTGGACTATGATGATGTGTGCATGCATTTTCTGCAGCAAATATCCAGGAAAATCTCTGAACGTCAGCAAGCCATATCTTTGTTTGTAAAAAACTGCGATTTTCATGCTGTAGCTGGGCCCCTTTCATGTTTGGAGCACGTGTTCTTTCTGTCTCCTTCATCAAGGTTCCATCTCATTGGTTGGAGAGGCAGCTGTCAGGGGTTATTTATTGTTTCCTTCGGTTGCAGAGTGTGACTAGGTCACCTTCCTTCTCACTAAAACTCTGTAGTCTCCCTGGGCCTTTGGTCTCTTCATGTTTGGGAAGAGGTCTCACTGTCCATAGAACATGCACAGAAATGGGGAATAACAATCAAGCTCAAGAGGAGCTCCACGCGAAGTTTACATCGCTCAGTTCTGTGGATTTTCCCACAATACGTAACTGCACTCTTAACATACATTTGCAGAGGAAATCAGGTAATGCTGCGTTACACTAGCAGTATACCCAAGAGGCTATGACAAAAAGTAAACAATACACACAATGCCTCTGAACAAGATACATGTAATTTTCTCCAATGTCACAAAACACAGGAAGGACGCTGAGAGCCAAATGTTCGTAATCCCATGCAGGTGTACTCACAGTCTTTGATCAAAGTTCAATCACACAGTTACAATATATGTTGTTATTGTCAATTTCAAATACTGTAGGAGGATAAGCATGCTGAAGAACGATTTCCTTGCTTAAAACCCAAGAGCACAAGGGACTGTTGTAGAAATGGGTATGAACCCTCTCAGTGGGATTACAGAGTCCCAAGACCCAAGCGGAGACTTCTCACTTAAGTGAAAGTTTCAAGGTGACCGCTGAAAAGGGAGCACAGAGCACAGCTCTGTGAAGGAGGTCTCAGCGTCTAGCGCAGAACACTTAACAGTCCTGGAAGAGGGTCTGTAGTCACTGGAAGCCAGGGAAGTGACGCAGAGCAACTCAGCCTCAGACCTGAGACAGCCAGCAGGATCAGCTGAGATGAGCTGCACATGAGCTGTCCATTTGCTTGAAGCAAGAAATGCAGCTACGCGCTGCTAATTGCGGGGCATGGCTTTAATAGGCAACAGACAGCCGGAGTCAAGCATATGGCCACATGTTTGGCTGGCCATGGTTGTCTTAGCAACATGTATCACATGGTCATACCCTTACAACATGTTGGAGCACGAGGAGGAGGGAAATCAATAAGCACTGGCAAATATAAGGCAAAATGAACCAACAGGCTTTGTCACAAGGGCTGCTAATAAACATTGGTGAATACAAGGAATAAATGAAATAAAATAACAAGCAGTGATACATAAAGGCCCAAAACTAACAATTAGGTGCACCACTACTACACCAGCAAGTAGTGGTAATGCCAAGTCTTCTTTCAAGGAGAACGAGGGGAGAGGAGGACATGATTGACAAGGTGTCTCTGATGGTGAAGGCAAATTATGCAGGGCACGACCTGTGAGTTCCCAACAATACCTTGCCAGATGTAGCCCCACCTCCTCCCTGTACAAAAGCCCAGTGAAAGGCAGCCAGGCTCGGACCTGTGCCTTGAGGAAGTGTGCCCTCCGTGCCAGCTCTGCACAGGGTGGCATTAACATGTAACCTGCAGGATGGGGTAAAACAAGGTACTGTAGAAACGCTGGGAGCAGGACCACTTTCATCTCTTTCTGCTACCTGTTGTAATGTGGAACTGGAATGCCAAACAGCACTCAGCATTCCAAGATGCTGCAAGTGTTCTCCCTCCGGTCAGTTGGCCGTTGGCTGGTGGCTGGAGAGGGAGCACTGAGCGCATTGGTGAATATTTGGAATAAACAGATCAAATTAACACGACTAGCGGGAAGCGTCCTTCATTTCAGCACTGCCGACGAGCTCTGGCCACTCAAGCATTGACGCAGTCAGTGTCAAGGAATCTACGTGCGGAGCGGACGGGATCATATAAAAAAGGGAGTATAAATCGCACAGGCAAGTTCTGTTTGGCCACATATCAACAATTAAAAATAGCTTGCTGAACTGTGTGATCCGAGCCAAATCCTGCGCTTAAAGCTTGAACTTGATCTTTGTTGTGTACCAGAGGATTCTGAGAGTGAATGTGCCCAACTCCCTGTAGAAACTTACAGCGGCCATTTTGAGGGAAACAAGGCCTAGGAAAACAAGGCCTAATTCCTATGGAAACAGGACTGAATGTGATAATGTGGCGGCCATCTTAGCTGATTGGGATGGAAAACAAAGCCTAATTCCTTTGGAAACAGGACTGAATGTGATATTCTGGCAGCCATTTTAGCTGTTTGGGATGGTTAACATTAACGTGTATTGGGGCAATGTTGTTCCAGTGAGACACTGGTGAGAAACAGGAAAAAAGAATGACAAATTGTTATTAAATGTAATTTTATTAAATTAATTATTTTCACATCGAATACTTATTATTAAGACCACAAAAGAAAAGAGATTTTGAACAGTGGAATAGAAGGAAGAGCGTATTAAGTACGGTTTTGATATACTGATAGTAGGAATGGAAGGAACTGTCATTCTCCCTCCTGTGTTCTTAGCACAACCAGGAACTCCACCAATTGAATGGGAAGAATGGTTGGAGATTTTTTAAAATTATATTGAGGCTCTAGTTGGAAGAGAGTTTCGTCCGGTGAGGAAAAAAGCATTACTATTGAGTACGTTAGGCAAGGAAGGTCAACACTTATTCAAGTTCCTACCTACAGCATTGGGCAAGGATGGTCAGCCACTGACTGATGTATGTGTGGAGGCTAAAGCACGTTTGGAGAAGCATTTTGTGAAGGACAAGAATGTAGTGATGTGTTAGTATAAATTTTATACCCAGCCGCAGAGAAGTGAGGAAACTATTGACCAATTTGTAACTAGACTGCAAGAGTTGTCATTAAAATGTCAATTTGAGAATATGAAGGATGAAATGATACGTGACCAGCTGATAGTTCAATGCAAAAACAAGAGGATGCAAGAGAGACTATGGGCAGGAAAAATCCATTGCTACAAGACGCTATAGAGATTGCAAAGGTAGTTGAACAGTCAGAGCAGTGTATGAAGGAAATGGAACGAAAAACATCTGACGATAATGTGTCATATGTGGATAAGGACAAGAAAGAAAATCCAGACACCAATAAAGGATATGCTGTGAGCCAAAGAAGAAATGATGCCTATAGGAAAGGAAACAGTGTTAATTTGAAGATGGAAAAAACATGCATGAGGTGTGGCAGTAGCTATCATACTTCGGATTCGAAGAGTTGTTTTGCTGTGGGCAAAAAGTGTAGAAAGTGTGGACGAATAGGACACTTCGTGAGCATGTTTAAGCCAAGTAATAGATCTAAAGTTGCAACAATTGATGATGATGTAGAGGAGGAGGAAGTGAATGAGGACAGAATTTTATGTGTGTTGAATGGTCTGGCGGAGGAAGGGAGGCATAACAGACCAAAAGCTATGTTTACTGGGCGGAACAAAAGAATTCAATTGATGATAGATTCTGGATCACTATATACCATCGTACCCAAAGACTTGTTTAGGCTACACTGGTCCGAAGTATGCTTACTTCCCAAGGATATTAATCTGGGAGTTTATCAAGGGGAGAAATAGAAATAATAGGCTATATGTTAGCAAAGATCAAGTTTCAAGATCAATATGTACAAGGAAAGGTATATGTAGCTGAAAATGGACCTCCGATACTGGATTGGGAACATCAATATGATCTGCACTTGATAATCAATCCCTGGTCACCTAGTCAAGTTATGATAGTGGATGAGATTACTTTAATGCAAGTACTGGAAGGGGCAAGTACTGGAGGGGCAAGTTCAGCGTTTTATGTGAACAGAATAACACTTAAACCCTTTGCAAGTCCTGTTCAACATAAAGTGAAGAGAGTTCGAATTGCAGCCAGACCGGAAGTTAAAAGGATGCTTCAGGAGATGGAGGGCCAAGGTATTAAGGAACCAATAGAGATGTCAAGTTGGATTTCTCCAATTGTCATCATAAAAAAATTGGATAGTACCTTCAGATTTTGTGTGGACTTGTGCACTTTGAACCAGAATATAATAACGGATAATTTTCAGCTCCCCAATATCAATGAGATAATTTTGATGCTTGAGGGGGGAGTATTTCTCCAAGTTAGACTTGAAGAGTGCATATCACCATATAAGGCTACACATTCTAGCCTTATTCTAAACAACTTACACCATTTATAACAACTGAATGGGTGTTCCAGTTTACTAGAATGCCTTGTGGATTAGCCTGTGCTGCTAGGAGTATTTCAAAGGCTGATTGTCCAAATTTTGAAGCGGATCGAGGGCGTCGTATGTTTTCAAGATGACATTTTGATCTTTTCGGATACTATTGAAAACCATAATATACTGCTCAAAAGGGTGTTGGATAGGATAATTGAAGCTGGTCTAATGCTTAAGAAAGAGGAGAAATGTACATTTTGTGTTGAAGAAGTGGAGCTTTTAGGGTACACACTGTCTTCGTCTGTAGTGAGGCCGAAGCAAGACTTATTAGAGGCGATAAGGAAAGCACCACGACCTTCGGATAAAGATCAGTTGAGGTCTTTTCTAGGCCTTATTGAATTGTTTCAAAATTTGTGAGAAATTTTGCAGAGAAAACCAAGAGTGTGAAGAAAGTGTTAAGGAAAGGATGGAAGATTGAGTGGATGGATGACCAACAAAAGGCTTTTGAAGACATAAAGAATGAGAAATGTGCAGTCGGAATTTTAGCTCCATTTGATACTAAATGCACACCCATAATAACAGTGGATGCTAGTGCAGTGGGTTAAGAGCTGTCCTAATGCAGAAGCATAGGGATAGTGAGAAAACAGCGGCGTTTGCTTCACATTCATTGACATGTGCTGAGCGCAACTATGCTGTCATAGAAAGGGAAGCATTGGCGGCGGCATGGGCTGTGGAATATTTCAGGATGTATGTATGGGGTTCACCAATAATAATTTGCACAGATCACAAGCCACTAGTACGAGTTTTGGTACCGGGTGGAAATAAGAAGGTGTCGGCAAAATTAGCTAGGTTAGCAGAACGCTTGCAGGAATTTCACTATACTGTGGAGTATATCCTGGGGTGGAAGAACATCCAAGAAGATGGGTAGTCAAGGTCACCTTTGCCATGGCATGAAATAGACAAGGATAAGGTTGAAGCAAGTGAAGGTGAGGAAGCGCTCACCAGTATAGATGATGTGCTGGAATGGGCTCAGGGAGCAGTGAAGGAAAAAATGTGGTGCAATTGTATGGACAGGGATGCAATGTTACAACAGGTCATGGAGTCAATGATCAAAAGGGGTAGTGCCATCTCCACTTAGACCGTATTTGAAGATAATAGATGAGTTGGTGGTGTGTGACAATAAGGTCTTGGTAAGAGGTGATAGGAGGGTGCCACCTGAAGATTTGAGACACTTATTATTTAAAATCGCACATGAGGGACATTTGGGTCAGACTTTAACAAAAAAGAGGCTGAGAGAACATTTTTGGTGGCCGGGCATGGATCAGAATGTGAATGAGTGGGTGGAACGATGTGATGACTGCAAGGAAGGGGAGAAATGACTGAACGTAGGAGAGCAAGTCATGATGGGAGCTATAGGCGATCCAGGTAGTCCGTGGCACACGGTTTGCTTAGATTTTATAGGACCTATGGGAAAAGTGAGTTGTGATTTGATATATGCCTTAGTGATAATGGATGCCCACAGCAGATGGTTAGTGGTGAAGTTCATGCGTGAAATTACTACTCAGAGTACGATCAGGACACTAGAGGAAGTTTTCAAAGAGGAGGGATACCCATGTAAAATGATCACTGACAATGGTACTCAGTTGGTGTCTGAGGAAATGACTAGACATCATGGAATTTATCATTTGCGCACCTCATTGTATAATCCCCAGGCCAATGGTATGGTGGAAAAGGCTAACTGCATGGTACAAGGGGTGGTGCAAATGGCCATAACTAAAAAAGGAAATGTAAGGAAAATGGTTTGTGGCTTGGTATGGGCATACCGTATGACCAGTAATGGTTCTACAGGGAAAGAACCTTTTGAGGTGATGAGATGGAGCAAAGCGAATATGAAAATGTGTCTGGCCTGGATGAAAAACACGATGGGCCAAGAAGATTTATTTAAGGAACAAAGAGAGAGTGGAGGTGGGAGACAGAGAGAGAATGGGAGTAGGATTGAAACTGGAGATTGGGTGAAAGTGAAACCGGGTAGGATTGGTGGTGGGCTAACCAAATTTCGAGGCACATACAAGGTGAAAGATGTACATGAGTCGTTCATTGTTTTGGAGAATGGAGAAAAGTGGAATATGTGTAGGGTAGCATTGTATGGAAGAGGGAAGGATGGATGTATGGCAAGAGGAGAGGATGCAGGCAGGTCAAAGTGCAGTGGGTTTATGTTGATGGATGATAAAGAGTTGCTAGGTAGTGCGGAGAAAGAACGAAGTACATTATCTAGCACTGAAGAACAATCAAATAGAATAAGGGGTGGAAGACTGAGAGCACCACCCAAATATTTGGCGGACTATGTGTGTTGATACAACATGTGTTCATAGTTGTTGTTCATATTGTTATTCATATTGGTAAGAGGAAATTTATTTATTGATTGTAACGGGAGAGGATATGTGGTAATGTGAAACTGGAATGCTGAAACATGCTCGGCATTCCAAGATGCTGCGAGCGTTCCCCCTCCGGTCAGTTGGCCATTGGCTGGTGGCCAGAGAGGGAGCACTGAAGACGTTGGTGAATATTTGGAATAAACAGATCAAATTAACACGACTAGCTGGAAGCGTCCTTCATTTCAACACTACCCTGCCCCTCTCTTCCCCTGGCTGTAGCAGCCCTTTCCCTTCCACTTCATCTACTGCATGCAAATGCTCTCTGTCCTGGTCCTCTCTCTGTGCTCCTCTCCCGCACGTTCCCTTCACCACTGTTTGAGATGATCTCACACCCTGTTCGGAAGCTTCCCATCCCTTGTCCCCACCTTTTGAGTCATTTCATATGACTTCTTATTTGTGTAGCTTCTTTCCAGTCTGCCGAAGGCCTCCAAGCACTGTAGGCAAACAAAAAGTGAATTTCTTCAAATATAAATAGAAAGCAAAACTGAGAAGGAAGTTCTGGTGGAAAAGAAAAAAAAAAACATGATATATTTTGCATGTGGTTTATAAAGCTCTCATATTGACATAATACTAGCTCACCACTTCTCAGGAAAGTGTTCCATGAGCATGCCCATCTTCCGCCTTGTTTTGCTCTTTTGTATTTTTCTTTTTTGTTCCTTTTTTCAAATGCGTTCACCCGGCTTGTTTTTCTTGTAGACACAGGGAGGGCAAAGTCCTGTTATCCACTCTCAACCATCCTCTCATTCACCAACAAACATTTCCACCCACCCTCCCATTCACCATCCCCTACACGTTCTCCTATTCACCACCCCCACTGCTCTCCTGTTCACCACCCCGCCCAATTGCCAAAGGCAATAGCTCACCCACAAGCCGTATTGTGGAATTTAAAAGCAATCATGGACATGGTGGTGTGCTGACCTCAGCAGGTCACCAGAGAATCTTAGTGAATCACTGAACTATTGCATAGCACATTCACTTGGCATTGGTAATGTGCGAGGCGCTGGCAGGCAGAGCGGAATAGGCAGAACGAAGCACGAAGTCTCCAAGAGGCCAGCGGTTTAAAATGCAGTTAAAAATACTGCTGTGAACTGGGCCGCACTGCAGTCATCTGGACACACCTTACACCATGTGGAAAAGGAGAAAGGGGAGAGTCATCTGTAACGGGCCCAACAGTGAGATCAGGGAGGAGGCGAATGAGGCCAAAGTTGTCACAGCTGCAAGTAAGTTTTCATTCACTTCTCAAACGTGGCCCACCTGCTCCCCCGCTAGGCCATTTACCCCTCTGTTACTCAGCCTACCCCCCCCATAAGCCTGCAACTTAGCTCACAAACCAGGCAAACAAACTTACTGTACATGTCCACTAAGGGACCCGCTCAGTCAGACTTGCAATCAGCACATAAAGAAACAAAGTGTGTGCCTAACGACTGTCAGGACAAAATGTCAAAGGTCCCAACACCATTTACAGGCATCGTAGCTCCTGCAGCAACAACCAAGGAAATCTAAGCAAATCCTCTGCCAATAGCCAGGCTTATCTCTGGATATACCCATATCTCTCCCGGCATGAACTAGGAAACACAACCTGCTCTTGACCACACGTCAGGAGGCCTGCGCTCAAAGAGAAAAAGCATCTACTCTTTCCTCAGGAACCCAAGCAACAACCCAAACCTGCACAATATAAATAAACTGGAGGAACAAGCAACAACCCCCGGCCACGACTGAGCCAACGACCCTGCACCTCAAGTTGTTAATCCAGACCCTGCAACTTCTCTGGAAACTGCTGCTCCGCAAGTGGAGGACATGGGTGTCTGCAGAGAACATTTTCAGGTGGCAACCCAAGCAGAAAATCAAGACCTTGTAACAGCCCTGACAGAACTACTGGAGAAAGAAAGGGCTGAAAGACACCTAAGAGCAGGCCTCTAAGCGGCTTCCTTAACCAAAAGCTGCCTCTACAATAGGCCACACAAAAAGGAAGCATTTGTTCAGTGCTAACTTCAGCTATGAACCAGGCAACAATGGCACAAACCATCAAGTCCACTAAAAAGCACACATAACTCAGTCAAGAAAAAACAGGACCATGAGACAGCATCAAAGTAGTCCCAATTAGCATCATAGCAAGGTTCAAAGAGCAATCAAACACCAAAAGCAGCCTCTCAGAACAGAGGGACAGAAGCCTCGAGTCATTGGGAACAATACCATCAATACTGGTTCCCTCTCCCCTGGCACAGTCAGCAGCAAGGTAGTCATAATGTATCCCGAGTACAAATAAAGAGGTTGTTTTGATCTTCTCAACCGTGCCTGCACCGTCTGATTATTGAACCAAATGCCAGAAACCGAGAACCTGACCACAGCTGACATCATTTCAGTTGACATTTTGGCTCCATCATCTGGATGAACAAACAAAACTACCAGGGTAACCTGGTCATCATCAGTAGCTGCCAACCAGGCATTAGGGGTCACTGTGACTTGCAAAAACTAGGGGATACTGCTGTCACCGAATGTAGAAGAAGCTTATCCCAGAGTTCTAATCATGCACCCATCTTTCCACAAACACTGAAGCTCTTTTTTTGAGGAGCAATCGTTGTAATCTTCAGTGCCCCCAGCCCTCACATTCCTTTGCTGCACATGAGCACTACCAGAATGCATGACATGGATTAGAGCTGGATTCCAGGAGCCCTGAATGAAACAAAAAGACAAGCATGAATAGGCCCTACAGCACCAGCACTGTCCGATCAGGCTGATAAGCTTTGAATCTGCTCATGAAACATCAACAGTTTGTAAGGCAAACTAGCAGACAACAAGCTGTTGAAATACTTGTTTTGCCTCCTTACAATTATGTTACACGAGACAGGGGTTGAAAAGGTGCCTGTGAATCCAGGCTTCGTTAGATGCATAACTCATGCCACAAAAGAATCCATGTATTGCCGCCAATGCGGTGGCCTAGAAGTCTACACATCTGAAAGGTATCCACATCTTGAAACTAATAATATGGAGCTGTCTGAAAACAGTCTACCCACTCTTAAATAGGGCTCATGGACGGTGAAGTTTGTGCTCATGAACATCTACATACCCCCAAAATCGAAATTAAAACAGTTAGCCAAAGAACATCTGATAAATGAAATGACAGACCTGCAAGAAGGGCCACATCCTTCCGAAACGATCATCTATGGGGATTAAATATGAACCTACTGGGGTCAATGCACAATGAGGACATACTGTCCGGACAGAATGCTTTCTGGTTGTTGCTAGAACAAGTTCAAAATTCCACCTTCAAGCACAATAAAATGGGCAGAGAGCTCATCAGAGAACTAGAGTTCCTGCACCTATGTGTAATCAATGGCCATTTCCAAATTGACTGCTTACCATCTTTCACGTACCATAGTCACAAGGTGCACTCTTTAATAGAGTTCATCGTTTTTTCTGCTCCACTTATGCAATTGGTCTAAATTTTCTCAATAATGCCAAGGGACGAAAGCGACTACTTACTGCAAGAGCTATGCCTTTCCCTTTTCCTGGACAGTCATAAACCATCAGATGCAATATAAGGCAAATTCTACATGGCAAGCAATAAGAAACTGAAATGGTCATCTAGGACAATCCACAATATATCAGAAGAAGCAAAGTTTCACTGATAGCCCTCTTGGCCAACACAAGTGCAGCTCACACTATATGGGAGCAATTTACAACAGAGTTTGTTGACAACCTGGCAGTCACAGAAGGAAGCTCTCGTAATGCACAAAGAGCTGCCTGACTGTTGTGAGAGCAGGATTTTCTTAATATAAATGTTCCGTTTTTCACATAATTATACTTAGAGATTAATCTGTGAATTAATTTGATTATAATATTGTGTTTACAAAAATTGTGATCTACTAAATTGCCACCATCATATGTAAGGCCTATATTTTGTTTTCCATGCTAACTTAAGCTGATGAAAATATTTTGTCATTTCAAAAGAGTGTGTTTCATTGCTAAAATAAATGTCAGAATTAAACGTGTATTTAGTGGCCTCTGCTGGACTGAAGTAGAAGCAGAAGCAAGGTCACTGTGTAAAGCTATTTGTATAAAATGTTTATAGTGTGTTCTGTTTCCTGATTGTATTTCCACAGTTGAATTGACTATATTCATTATATTTGTATATTTTTCTGTAGTTATGTTTCTAACTTGTGTTTTTTTCCCCCGAAGAAATGGTACAACAAGAATTGTTACAATATTTTGTAATCACTTTCCTGTGACATCATATTCCATTGGCATGAAACAAAGGGTCCACAGATGAAGCCGGAGAAGAGGATGTGCAAGATACAATTGTATTTGTTTTGTTTTAGAAGAGCTTAGAGCTAACATTTTATATAATTTTGATATCTGTTAATGTTGTGATTGTTCATAAATTTCTCAACTCGTGCTTCAGCCAATCATTTTCATTTCACAATTTTAATTTAATGTTCAGTCACTGTGGTTCTTCATTCGTCAATCTATTCCCGTACTTGTATTCTGAGAGACTGACTTATGATCTGTCACTTTGACTTTTCAAGCTTTGCCAGATAGTCTATTGGCATTCTGGTACTTAATCAGTTTATGTCTGTTCAATACTGAACTTATGCTTAGATGTTTTAGGGTATCTTACAGTCCAAATTCTAATCCATCTACCCTACCCTTATTCCGTATGCTACCTGTTCCTGTCCTGAAGCTGGTGTCTGATGTTGCTGTCCCCCTGACAAATTAGATGTTGTTGCTGATTACTATAGTGATTGGGTAAATGTATGAACTGTGAATTGCTATTTGTCTTTTGTTTTTCAGGTACCAACTGCAAATGTTTATTGACTGCTGCTTATTTTTTAGGCGCCATAGTTAGATGTTTTCCAAATTTATGTTACTAAAACATTTACATGAAGTCCAACATGTTGATGCCAATTAGTTGTTAGTGAGATGTTACTCTCATACTTGTGAATAGTCATTGATACCTTTGTCTTATTGTTATCAGATGTATTCAATTTATCTTGCTCAGATTCCACTGCTATGGTTCTGTGCAATAACCATTGAGATCATTTGTCTCTTTGCATTGATTAAACTTAGATACATCCATTGTTTGAATAAGCCTTTACTGACTCTCTACATGTATTATTTGAGTTTCAGAATTATTTTCAAGACCTTAGCATTGTTACTATAGGGACATCTATCATTAACTTCTTAATAAACTGGTGTGGTTAGTGACGCTTAATTGATTATCATATGTTTCATGTGAGTATCTATGATGAAATTCAGATGACGTTTTCTTTAAAGCAGACTCGGTTTGGTTCATCGACCTAGTGTGTGAAATCCATTATCTAGTCCTTTGTGACTAAAATATAACTGGGTTTTCTCAGCGTCAACACCGGTGATCAACATAAAAACACAAGAGCTAATATGAGGTCTAAACCAAGTTCTTAAAGTGTATCATTAAACTCCCAATGAGGCTACACTGAAAAAAATTGGCAAAGTCCAAGCTTGCTTATAGAAAGCACTTGGGAACCAAAAAAGAGATGCTAATGACAGTTTAACTGCCAGACTTTTGCACAATGTGAACACCAACAGGCAAAACAAATTTAGAAAGATGGTGAAGAATTTAAGAGATTTATGTCAGTCATGAGAAGCATTAACATTTCAGAAGAAAACTGATATCAAAACAGCCTGTGAGCCACATCTGGAACAGGTCACAGAACCTAATGGGACAGCCTTGCATAACCCCACTAATGCTATTGCTGGATTCTCAGCCTCAAGCCTTCCAACTCTGATCAACAACAATCAAAATCATATCTTAAAAAGATGAAGTGAAGGAGTGTACACTGAAATGGCTTCGCAACAGCTATTTTCAGAGAAGACAACTAACTTTGGGCAAGACACCTGGAGCCAGTATATGAGAGCATAGTCATTTCTAACACCATCCCTCCCTCATGGAAAGGCTCCACATTAACTCCATTCTACAAAGGGAGGAACCACTTAGACCCTGCAAACAATCATCTTATAGCACTCTTGGATGTTGTACCTTAATACTTTGCTCTCTGTCTCCTCGAGGAGCTAGTGCATGGGCAACCAAAAGAGCCTTATCCCAATCAATCAAACAGGGTTCACCGAGGGAGGGGGAACAACAGAAAATCTATTGACTATATCCTTGCTGTTTGACCAATACAGGGCAACTAAGCAGCCCCTCTTTCTTTCTTTCTTTCTTCCTTTCTTCCTTTCTTTCTTTCTTTCTTTCTTTCTTTCTTTCTTTCTTTCTTTCTTTCTCTTTCTTTCTTTACTTATTTCTTTCTTTCTCTTTCTTTCTTTCTTTCTTTCTTTCTTTCTTTCTTTCTTTCTTTCTTTCTTTCTTTCTTTCATAGATTGCAAGGCTGCTTATGACTGAGTGGACAGAGGAAAACTGTGGAACAAACTATCCTGGTGGAACACATGTAACTCATTGTTGAAGGCCTTGATCCTTCTCCATACTGACACCTGGGTAAGAATCAAGCTAGGTGATGGTGCTCACCTATCGAGAAGGATCCAAATCCAACAAGGGTTACGCCAAGGGTGTGTGATAGCCCCTACTCTCTTTAATTTCTTCTTAGCTGACCTGTCCACCAGCTTAGCCCAGGTTAATTCACACACCCCTAAACTGGGGAACATCTAACTACCATCTCTGATGCATGTTGATGACTTAGTGCGAATTATTCGAACAAAAATCTGCCTCCATAGGCTTCTGTGTGCTACAGCTTCATATTCCAATGCTCATGCAATCGAAATTAATCTAAAGAAGTCTAAAATAATGATTCCGGGAAAACCGTCATTGGGCCCTCCGCAGTGACTCATGGACATGGGCAAAGTTGTGGTGGTGACAGAGCACAAGTACCTGGGCATGCTTCTCAACAGACATCGCTCCTTCAAATTCAAACAACTCCTGGAGCTCATGCGTCAGAAATCAATCGCTCTTACTGTAACATTCAAGTGCATAAAAGCCCCCATAGCATCTTCTGCATGTATCCCTCTTCTGAAAATAATCCAGGCCAAAATCGTTCCAACTATCACCTATGGAAGCAAATCCTTAAGGGCTAGGGACACTGTTTGCCTTTATAAAGCCATTACCAAACTCTTTCAGTCAGTCTTCTCCCTGCAGGGATATTTGTCTTCAGTCCTGATGCATCTTGAATTTGTTCTAGTTAAGCAATCAGTAACAATGCAAGGAGCCTTCTGTCGATTGCCAGGCATGGTGGACAGTTTCGGATCCTGCTCCTATTGAGACCTTGATTGTTAGACCTGACAGCCTTAGGGTGGTCACCCCTGACTTTTTGCCTGCCTCCCTCCACTTTTGAGATACTGTTTTTGCTGGGTTTTAGACGCTGCACACTTTACCACTGTTAACCAGTGCAAAAGTGCATATGCTCTCTCCCTTTAAACATGGTAACCTTGGATCATACCCAATTGGGCTATTTAATTTACTTTTAAGACCCTAGTAGAGTGCGCTATATGTGCCCAAGGCCTGTAGATTAAAAGCTACTAGTGGGCCTGCAGCACTGGTTGTGCCACCCACTTAAGTAGCCCCTCAACCTTGTCTCAGGCCTGCCATTGCAAGGCCTGTGTGTGCATTTTCACTGCTAATTTTATTTGGCTTTTAAAATTACTTGACAAGCCCAAAACTCCCCTTTTTCTACATATAGGTCACCCCTAATGTGTGCCCTAGGTAACCCCGAGGGCAGGGTGCTGTGTAGGTAAAAGGCAGGACATGTACCTGTGTAGGTTACATGTCCTGGTAGTGTAAAACTCCTAAATTCGTTTTTACACTACTGTGAGGCCTGCTCCCTTCATAGGCTAACATTGGGGCTTCCCTCATACATTGTTTGAGTGGTAGCTGCTGATCTGAAAGGAGTAGGAAGGTCATACTTACTATGGCCAGAATGGTAATACAAAATCATGCTGACTGGTGAAGTTGGATTCAATATTACTATTTTAGAAATGCCACTTTTGGAAAGTGAGCATTTCTCTGCACTTAAATCTTTCTGTGCCTTACAATCCACGCCTGGCTGGGTTTAGTGACAGCTCCTTGTGCATTCACTCAGACACACCCCAAACACAGGATACTCAGCCTCACTTGCATACATCTGCATTTTGAATGGGTCTTCCTGAGCTGGGAGGGTGGCGGGCCTGCTCTCAGACAAAGGACTGCCACACCCACTACTGGGACCCTGGGAGACAGTATTAAACTGAAAGGGGACCTGGTGCACTTCTAAGCCACTCTTTTAAGTCTCTCCCACTTCAAAGGCACATTTGGGTATAAAAACAGGGCCTCTGCCCCTACCAACACAGACACTTCCTGGAGAAGAAACCTGAACCAGAACCTGCACCCTGACAAGAAGAACTACCTGGCTGCCCAAGTGACTCACCTGACTGCTTTCTGAGAAGGACTGCTGCCTTGCTGTTGCCCTGCTGTCCTGATGCGTTCTTGCTGTGCTGCAGAAGTGCTCTCCAAGGGCTTGGATAGAGCTTGCCTCCTGGTCGCTGAAGTCTCAGGACCAAAAAGACTTTCCTGGTGCTGAAATCCCCGTGCGGTGAAAATTCGACGCACCGCCTGCCAAAACTGATGCACAGCCTGCTCACGGAGAAAAATTCAACGCACACTGAGTCCTGAACAATGCAGCCCGACTTCGCTACAGAAGATCGACGTAGTGCCAGCGACGCGACCGGAACTTTGATGCATGGCCCTACTGGATCGACACAAGCCGATTCAGAATGACGCAGCCCAACTTCCTGAGAGGAATCGACGCAGCAACTGCATTGCGGTAGAAAATTCCACGCATCGCCCACCGGAATCGACGCAGTACCTGGGACTTCGCTCCGCAAGCCCAGGATTCCACCCATCGTCCCCGGGGCGTCGAAAAACCTTGCAACCCGAAGAGGATCCAAGTCTGCATGCCGGAAATCTACGCAACTTCTTCCCCGTGTGGAAAACAACGATGCAAGTCCGTGTGCAAAGGGGCGAAACCGACGCACACCTACCGTTTTCCACACATCTCCTCCTCTGCAGTCCCTTGCGAGGATGTTTCAATGCAACCCAGGTACTTTGCCCTGCAAGAGACACTTGTTGTTTCTAAGAGAACTTTAGAAACTTTTTATTGCTTTTACAGTAATATTTCAATTCTAAGACACTTTATATCACTTCCAGTGATATCCTGTCACAAACTACTGGTTGTCTATGTCTGTGGCCCATTGGAAATGTGATGAGGTCTTGGTTCCTATAGGCTCTGCCTTGACCCAAGTAGGGCCGACCCTTTCTGGTAGCCACGGTGCTGCTGACGGAGGGAACACCAAAGACAATCCATGCCGTCCAGAAGGAGTCCCAGAGGGAAAAAACTCCAAAAGGGAAAAAACCTCAAAGCAGGAACTCCTGGAACAAAAACTAAAAGTAAAAAGTAAATCTGAACAAAAGACAAAATGACAATGAACAAAACTGGAACAGGCTATGAAAAAATATAACTGATGCAGAAGAAACAGGAGCGAAGATCACCACCCAAAGGAAGTGTTGCAGCACAAAGAGAACTGAAATCACTCACCTTGTATACCCAAAGAACAGGAAGTGACCAACAGGAAGTAAAATACTGTACACCATATTGGGTTGGGAATATAGCATAGAAATATATAGAAAAGTCACCATGTTAATGAGGTTCCAAAGGCATGCAGGGAGAAGGAAGGCATGCTGGGAAGGAGAAAGGATCATGGCAACTAAAGAAGGGCATAAATACAGGGAGAAAAAAGGAAAGCAGAAGAGAAGAAAGAAAAAAAAGAAGCATAAAGTAAGTGGGGGTGAGTTGTGTGTGGAGGGAGGCAAGAACTGGCAGGGGTGCGCCATGCCCGTAACTCGTCGAGGCCCCATGCCCAATTTGGGGCCTCGAAAATAGAGAATGGCAGGGGTGCAGCATGTCCTGCCGCCGCAGATCGCGGCAGCGTCCCGAGCCGAATGTTTGTCTTGCACCGCGGCTCGCGGCGCAACGTATCCCTACATTTGCTTATTTCATCTTTAATCATTTTGACCTGCATTTATCCAGATAAATATTATATATTTTTCTAAACACTGTGTGGTGTATTTTTGTGGGGCTATATTGTGTTGTTGTGTGATTAATTGCGCAAATACTTTACACATTGCCTTCTAAGTTAAACCTGACGGCTCAGTGCCAAGCTACCAGAGGGTGGGCACAGGATAATGTGGATTGTGTGTGACTTACCCTGACTAGAGAGAGGGTCAGCGCTTGGACAGGGGGTAACCTGACTGCCAACCAAAGACCCTATTTCTAACATTGATGTTGATGAATGGTAGATCTCTTCTCAAAGCCAATTTGCCAACAAGAAGAGAGCAGATGACCAAGAAAAGCATCCACTTCTGAAACCACATAAACCTCCAAAAAGAAATCAAGAAAGGCTGGAGATGGTGCAAAGGCAAAACTGGGACAAGGGCTCAAGAATAGCTAGTCAGAATCTTAACAAACTAACTAGCAGCGTGAACACAAAACAGAAACAATTGCAATGAACTGTAGAGTAGGTTCCACTGCCTTATGTACAAGGAAATCACCAGGAACAGAAAGCAAATGGCCACCATCTTTGATTGGGGATAACTCATAGAAACAAATGAGGAAGCCTTCATCTTGGATTAGCTGCTTTATTAAACTCAAGATGGCACCATGTGAACAGGAGCAGAAATCACCTGAATGGTGTCTAACAACCTAGGCCCTACGAGCTGCCTACAACCCCTGATCAGCCACCCCGTAGTTAACCAAATATGAGGGGCAACAGCATAGCGCGCGTCGTTCAAGCAGCACAGCATATCGGGCACATCACGCTCTGCATCGCAGCTGAAACACGGCACATCCAACACCGTCATTAAACTGTTACAAGCCAAAGAAATCTAACAGTGGGACCCTGAATCACCATCTTTGGGTAGAAATCAGCAACAGAGACAATTCCCCGGCCAGAGATTGCCTCACCAGTTCTTTAGCAACCCTTGGATTAACAGACCAATGGGAGACAATCTCCTGTTTCTCCCAAGTTGAGGCCACGGCAAACAAGAAAGTTAAACCATGCTCGCTGCTGTCAGATAAAGAGGCATTTGTGCTGAGGCGGAACGCTTGGCTTACCATGGAGTCTTACACTAAGCTAACACTACAACCATACCTGGGAACTGCCACTAAAGTCTAGATCACATCATTGTTGCTAAGAAACCTTCTGGGCTGCCTACCATCACTTCTACACTTACCACCATGGAAGCAAACTGTCACAACGTAGCTCTGCCGACTCTGCAGAAAAGCTTCTGAGACTGTGGTCCATCGAATCTGCATACATGAAGCAAGTATAAAAGAGTGAAGAACCATTGTAGTACCAGTTTTGGACTGGAAGGGGGTACGCTGTAGTAGGCCCATGATTATAGCTTGACCAGAAGATCAAACCACCTAACTGATACTACAATTCCCATGGCAACCCGAGGTTCTTGAAGAAGCTCTTGCGCACAGCTTTCTTTTAACTTGTGTTGCACCGCCACTTTAATGCAAACTGGCAGTTCAAGACTGATGCTTTATTTTTGGACAAACTGTCACAAAAGGAACTTTATATTTGCAATATCCTGCAATATGTCTTCATTTATTGCCATTATTTAAATCGTCTTTCAAAAAAATAAAAAATAAAATTATGATAGGGTCCACGCAGTAGTAGCCCCCTCTACAAAGGGCAATGTATTTACTAGACACTTTGAATGATAATACTTTGCAAACTGCTCTTGCTTTGCAAGTCTACACTGACATCTTGCAATGCAACCTTTCTTCCAAAAGGATTTTATTTTAAAGGTTTTATGAATGCACTTAGTGCAATTGTTTTAATTATCTGCGCACTTTAATAACTGATATTGAATCACAATTTGAGACCAACATTATTAAAATTCATGAGGTAGGTTGAAGTGCAGCACTCTATTATCTAGTACTTTGAGAACTGCCCTATTAGTAAAAAAAGATTGGTTTGCAAAATACTAATCCATCGGGTAACAGTCACTACACAAATTAAGACCACTTTTACTGAATGTATTTTTATTCATATTTTTTGATAGCTGAAAATAGCACCTATTTTCTCTCTGTGAAGCATGGAATGTGGAAGGAAATGTATAATTTGCACGTTGTTTCTCATTCTGACATGAGTAAAGCAGAATGTGCTACACAGTAAATTCAGAACTCTCACGGAAAGAGTAGTTTTCATGTGAGAAATGTGCTCCCTAGCACATTCAGGCCCATATTTATACTTTTTTAGCGCCGCATTTGCGCCGCTTTTTGACGCAAAAACGGCGCAAACTTGCAAAATACAATTGGCCCATATTTATACTTTTTGACGCTAAACTGCGCTAACGCAGTTTAGCGTCAAAAAATTTAGCGCCGTCTAACGCCATTCTGAAGCGCCATGCGGGCGCCGTATTTATGGAATGGCGTTAGCCGGCGCTAGCAGACCGGCGCTGCCTGGTGTGCGTGGAAAAAAACCACGTACATCAGGCAGCGCCGGCGTAGGGGGAAAATGGCGTTAGGGCGTCTTAAAATGGGGCAAGTCAGGTTGAGGCAAAAAAATCGCCTCAACCCGATTTGCGCCATTTTTTTCAACGCCCAGACGCCATTTAAATGACTCCTGTCTTAGTAAAGACAGGAGTCATGCCCCCTTGCCCAATGGCCATGCCCAGGGGACTTATGTCCCCTGGGCATGGTCATTGGGCATAGTGGCATGTAGGGGGGCACAAATAAGGCCCCCCTATGCCACCAAATTTTTTTTTTAAAAATAAAAAATTATACTTACCTGAACTTACCTGAATGTCCCTGGGATGGGTCCCTCCATCCTTGGGTGTCCTCCTGGGGTGGGCAAGGGTAGCAGGGGGGGTCCCTGGGGGCATGGGAGGGCACCTGTGGGCTCATTTTGAGCCCACAGGCCCCTTAACGCCTACCCTGACCCAGGCGTTAAAAAGTGGCGCAAATGCGGGGTTTTTTGACCCGACCACTCCTGGGCGTGATTTTTGCCCGGGAGTATAAATACGACGCATTTGCGTCGCCGTCATTTTTTTAGACGGGAACGCCTTCCTTGCATCTCATTAACGCAAGGAAGGCGTTCACGCAAAAAAATGACGCTATTTGCCCATACTTTGGCGCTAGACGCGTCTAACGCCAAAGTATAAATATGGCGTTAGTTTTGCGCCGAATTTGCGTCGAAAAAAACGACGCTAATTCGGCGCAAACGGAGTATAAATACGGGCCAATTGTATTTTGCAAGTTTGCGCTGTTTTTGCGTCAAAAAATGGCGCAAATGCGGCGCTAAAAAAGTATAAATATGGGCCTCATTCTTTAATGTATTTTAGTGCCACAGTTTTTCTTTACCTACAGAGGAAAAACTGAGTGCATAAAGTTTATTGTTTTTTTATTCACTTCGTAATGTGTTAAAAGGTATACTTTAAGAAGGCTTTTCTTCATACGACTGCTGTATGACTTTATACAGAGGAAAATCAAAACAATGTATTTGGTACAATGTTACTATCCTTGGATTTTCTTTGGCTGGAGATTCCTTAATTAGCTTCTGAAGCTGGTTTGACTGTGTTGTTTCGTGCATCCCTCGTCAGCAGCCAACGTACTAAGGCCCATATTTATACTTTTTGACGCAAAACTGCGCTATCGCAGTTTTGCGTCAAAAAAATTTGCGCCGTCTAACGCCATTTGGATGCGCCATTCGGGCGTCAAATTTATACTTTGACGTACGCCGGCGCAACCAACAGGTGGGAGTCATTATTTCGTGACGCAAACAGCGTCGGTCTGTCGTAAGGGAAACCCACGTAAAAGGGACGCAAATCACTGTGGGTCGATTTACGACAGCGCAATCGTGAAAACGCCATTTTGTTTCACGCTATTGCGTGACATTTTAGCGCGAAAACTGCACTTACAGGAGAGGAGACCCAAAATGGATCCCAGATGCCCCAACAGACCCCAGGAGGATGAGAGCAGACCAGGACCCAGCCAGGAGGAAGCATACAGGAACCAGGACATGTTAAAGAAAAAAAGAAAGTGTCGCTTCAGTGCAGAGGAGCAGGAAATCCTGGTGAAAGAGGTGACGGAGGTGACGGAACACCAGCACCAACTTTTCAAATCCTCAAAATTGCCACTCAGTAGGAGAGAGGCCATATGGAAAGAAATTGTGGACAAGATAAACAGTGTGGCTGAAGAACGCCGGACAGTCACCGAGTGTAAGAAATGCTGGCATGACTGTAAACGTAGGACCAAAGAGAAAATGGCCAGGAACAGGAAGGCAGCAATGCAGACTGGAGGGGGGAGTCCAGCACAACAGGAGGCTCTGGACCACATGGAGGAGATGGTCGCAGCCGTCATCCCGGAGGAGATCGTCACAGGGATACAAGGACTGGACAGCGCAGACTACCACGACACTACGCACATGCAGGGTAAGTCGCATGGGGAATTACAATGCAATAATGGGGACTGTAAGCAGGGGGGGGGATACCTACTACACAATGCATGTAACTTAGCACATATATGAAGTGGCATGGGGAAAGGGGCACGGCAGGGGGGAATGGCCAGTACTGACCATAGCCGGGGCACGACAAAATACTGCCACCACTACAGTCCCACGGGGACATCCTGTAATTACAACAAGAGAGCCAAGGGAAACCAGTGACAGGTGGGAAGGACACTACCCTGAATCCACATCCAGGCACTTGTTTTGCACAAACTATTCCCCATCAAATAGGTCCCTACCTGTAATGCAGTAGCAAATACAACAACTGCAACTTAACTGCCACCACAGTTGACAATAACACCTCTCATCTCTGGGCAGCTATAGTACCAAATGGCAGGAACCCCACCCTGGAACATACATTCCTAAATTAGGGCGTGAGGATGACATCTGCAACTACTCCTAGAAATAAGACAAAGGTACCAGTACACTTAAATGCCGAATGTCCATAACTGACACATACATAAGCCTAAGTAAACAGCAATAGGAGCCACACAGCACTAACGACACACACATGCTGCATACGTCAGGGTCCCTCACGTGCCTGCCTAACAATGCTACATCACAAATGTCATACTGCTCAGACAACAACATTGACGAGGGGACACAGGCAACTGGTCAATGAAACACATCTGCACAGTCTAACCAAAAAATAGGACATTCATACGATAAACAGGCCAATCCAGTAAGACACACATGAGACCCCATCAGATACAAACATCAACAATGTTTACATCCATACCACATCCTAACATTGACATACATAGGTCATGCCACCTAACATGTACAGATCATGCAATGTGAATAAAAAGTGTATGGTGCAGGGCCTGTGAGGCAAGTGTGCTGGCAGGGCAGTCACAACACCCACAGTCAGTCAAAGTGTAGCGTGGCAAGTGAAACGTATACTTTGCGCAATAGCCTCAGGCTGGAGGCCTTTGTGCATCTTACCCTGAATGTACTAATACTCATTTGCTCACATCTAAGTGCCTCAGAGCACTTTGCACTAAATGAATCTCATTGCCCTTCCTATCAGTTAATGTAGCAAATAGTCAGTCCTAAGGTGTTGGCAATTAGTCAAATCACCCTGTTTTGCCTACTTCTGCACTGGAGTTTGCCAGAACATATTCTCTCTGTGCCCCAGTCAAGGATACCGTCTGGTTCGTTGATCATAGATGTGGTAGGGGTTAAGGTTTGCCATTCCTGCGTAGGGAAACTTTGTCATCACAATGACATATGTCTTTTAAATTCACTTCCTCGTCCCAAGACACGCATGGGGGAGTTTACAAACAGAAAATCACATCTAGATGCTGCCTGCCTTGCTGCTGATGCACAACCAGATCCCAGCCCATTCCTCTGATATGAGGGATGATGTCTCCCCTGTGATTCAGACAGCCAAGCTCCAAACTTAACATGCAGTGCTATATATAGAACAAGCAGAGGGAGAGAAGAAACTGTTAGGCACCATGATAGCTGTGTACCAATGTATTACTCTCCTGCGGACTATTTCAGTTCTAACTGTGTGTATTGTTTTGGTTATTGGGGCTCACACCTAAATTCCTACAAGTCAGTTGTACAATGAAACTTCATATCAAACAAATACTGTCTGTGTCATTTGTGTATGGGAACATACCGGAAAAGATAGAAATGTGTAGGACCTGAGTGACCACCACTTCCCTGAGAAGTCCCAAAGATGTCATGGGCTTGGACTTCTAAACATTCCTCTGTTGTGGGAGACCAGAGGCACTGCTAGTCTGTCTGAGCTAAATAGAATATCTGGGTGACAGAGTTATTTACAAGTGGGTCAAACTTAGTCCCCCACACCTTTAGCTATCCTGCTGCCTAGAAAGCCAAGAATCACATGTAGGATAATGAGAGCCCACCCAAACAAATGTCCCTCCATAACAATAGTGAAACACCGAGGGAGGAGTAGGACAAAAAAATGCATATTCCGAAATAATTACAAATCAACACCTAGAGATGACCTGGCAGGCATGTCTGATAGCTCCATATCATATATGTGACACACAGGTGGGCCATAGGCCTACAACAATGCCCTATGACAGACAGCAGATACCAAGACAAAATCAGAGTACAAAGTTAAGGCATCCAAAGGCTTGTATCTTAGTGCTAAATGATCTCAACACAGACACACTAATTGTACCCTGTTTCTTTGCAGAGGAACACGGATCTCCTGCCGATATGCCTGTCCATGAGTTCCGTGATGACATGGATGACGAGAACATCAACCTCACACAAGAGACCATTGACATGGTCCTCGAAAGCCTCCAAACCCCCCCTTCAGTAACAAGGAGGAGCCAAGAAGAAGCAGCCACCACAGTAGAACCACCCGCCACCCCAATTGTAAGACCTGCCAGCTCCAACACAGCTGAGGACTCTGACGACACTGGCACCAGCTTCGAAAGAACAGTCGTTGGGGTCCAGCGGGAGCTGGCCAAGGAGGTGCGGGTGGGGATGCAAACTATGGCAGCCAGCCTTGAGGGGGTGCGTTCGTGCATGCTGTCAACTGCTGATCAGGCAGCTGCAATGCAAGCCAGAACATCGCTGTTGGAGGAACTTTTAGTAACACAGAAGGCAATCTGCACAGCTGTCATCCAGTTGACCAAACAACTCCAACAGCAAGCCAGTCAGCGTGTGCACGAATGCAACATCGAACCCCTCAGGGCAGACCTGGCTGCCTACCATCGGGATGTGGCTGCCATTCTGAAAAACCAGCACGCTCTCCTTGCTGCAGTACTGCCCTTCATAACTGGACAGGGATCAGCCCCCGGGATGTCTGCCTCCATGTCTTCTGACACTGAGGTGTGTGTTGCCCCTTCAAAACCAACAACAACAAGGACACACCAGGCAACACACACATCAGAAGAAGAAGACATGGAACAGATAACATTCACTCGCAAGAGTACCCGGAAGCCCTAGTCCCTGCACCATGCCCCACTCTGACCAAGGTCCTACGTTTTGACACATGCCAGCCTCACTCCAACTACCCTCAATGACTGTTCGGCAATCTACTGTTTAACTTGTCCACATTGGCTGTAAATGTTTCTCTCCTACCATTTGGCAATTCCTGTTCCTCTGCACCGTCTGTGACATCACCCCAGCATGTCAGGAGCTTCATCCACACCCTGTAAATAGGATCACCATTTAAGAATGCACCAGAACGGACTCACCTAACATTGTTAATGGACTTTTTGCACTACTCCACCTAAAAATAAATATCACTTGCACACCTATTGTGTCTCTGTGTCATTTCACACTTCAACTGTGCAGTACATAACTCCAAAGTGGCTGTGTGGCAACCATGTTGATTCTCTATACTACTGTCCTGATTTCATGTATACTGAAACATCTGTGCAGTGGCCAGGATTGCATCATAGCTTTACTAGACTGAGGAAAATAACTGATGTAGGGACTAAGCACACACAATCATGCTGTGTTGGACAGAATGAGGCCCCATCCATAGCTATTCTAGACAACTAATGGTGGATGAGAAATGTAGGCACCTTGCGATACTAAAACAATACATTATGCTGTAAAATGAAAGGAATGATAACCAAATTACACTGCATCAATCACCCTTACAGCGTATACTACCATGAAGGAAAGTCATGCTCAAGCAGTACACACATGATGTAGGTCAGCAATGACAGCAACAAGACAAGAGTGTGAACAAATACTCATCTACAAAGCTCTCCCTGAACTTCACAATGCTGTCCGACCTATCTATTTACCTACAAAATCAACTCTGGAAGCACTCTTTGTGAAGTAGGATACATACCAACCCCAAATCTTGATGATCTATGCACACTACCAATGGTGGCTCTCCCACATGGTGGATACTTACCAAGTTAGCACACGGGTAGCTGGCATGTTAAACCTCAATAGCCTGGGGATAGCGAGCATAGGACACAAATGTCATACTAAAACTTTCTGCTACACTGATGTCAAGGCCATGAAAAGGTAGCACCTAACGCATCCGGTAAAGGGTTAACAAATTTTTTATTTCCAATAAGTAAGAAAAGAGGCAACTAAGGGAAAGATAAACCTACACTAATCTAACCTGACTACTACTAACCCACAACTGTCCCTAACTAACCTAAGCTAAACTTACTCTACACATGTAACGAAACGATCTAAACATCAACCCCCCACCCACCATTATGAGACAAGACACATGCAGGACAACACTTACTAACCTACACACATACTACACTATCCTAAACAAACATATATTTTTTAGGATTTTTTTTGTTTTTATATTTTTTTTTTTGTTTTTTTTTTAAACAGGAATCCCAACATTGCCCCCCACCCACCCACCCACACAAAAAGATAAGATATAAAGAAGAAGGACCCCCCACCCTCTTACCTAACACTAACTAAGCTAATTACCTACACTTATCCTATAACTAACCCCCCAAACCCAACTAACAGTATGAAATAGGAAAGAGGTGAGAGGGGAGGGGTAAAAGTTCTGGAGGGCAAAATGTCTACGGATTTGCCCTCCGTACTGTTCGCCGGATGGAGCGCACCTTCTTTTTCACCTCAGCCATGTCCTCCGTCAGGGTGTCAACTTTGGCAATCAACCTGTCCAATTTCCTTGACAATGCGTGGAAGTCCGCTGGGTTGATCGGAGGGTCAGTGCAGGTCTGGGTGCCGGTGGAGGTGGATTGTGTTGGTGGAGTGGTGTGGGCACGGGACTGCCCTGCTCCCACCACACGGCTGGGTCCAGGTCTGGATGAGGATGCCTGGTCCGTTGCTGGGTCCACTTGGCCAGACCTGGTGGATGTAGTGGCGGAGGTTGTTGGGGGCACCGTTGGGGGAGCCTATGGTGTGGCATACCACGCCCCGGAGGCCCGTTCCGAATTGTATCTGCGGGCCATCCTCCGATACCCACACTGCACCTGCAGGATGTGGCTGTACCTCATTGCCCGGCGCTCAAACTGGTTGCGAGCTGCAGCACTCAGGTTTGCAGCTGTGAAGGGAAAAGGCAAATATTGAGCATAGAATTTACAGTGGGTTGAATACCACAATGGGTAATTTGTCCATTACTAGCAATGTATTGGTTGCAGCAATTGTTACAACATATTTCACGGGAAGGCTCAGAGGAAGTACATGTGAATCATGCATACTGAAGGGCATATCACATATAGCATATCCATGTCTCTACATGATGGATGACATCACCCTCAACTACTCCTACAATTCATACCTAAGCCATTATACATTATGGCACCAGCTCGTCCGCATACTGACTTCACTACATATGTCATTCTATGTGATAAGAATCACACTCCTCACTCAATGGCATTTCGAAATTGTTGTGTGCTAAGATTGAACCCCTGGCCATGAATCATATGTCGACACTATGGGCCAGATGTAGGAATTGATGGGAAATCAACTAGCAAATTGCAAAGCTGAACGGTGTCTCTGACACCGTCTGCGAGTCACTATGGGGTCCCAAAATCCCACCTCATGAACATCAATGATGTGGGTTCCAACTTGCACCACCTTAGCAACTATGGGCACTCACGGGGATGGAGGCCTGCTGGGAACAGCAGAACTCCATAGACGTGACTGCTTTTAAATGAAGCAAGTTATTTTTCACCAAGTGTAGGCCCTTTATCTGAAAGGAAAATGAGCTGCAATTTGTTTAAATTCACAAAAATTGATTGTTCGTAATTTACACAATAATTATTGCTCCCCTAGACCACTGGCTGTTTTGTGCAGGAGTATTTTGGTCCACTCACAAAGGTGAAGGTTCACAATGAGGACCCCTTCCAGTCAGCAAGTTGGTTAGCATCCACTTCAAGTGGATGATAACAGCTACTCACTTTGCAACCACGTACTCGTTAGCAAATGGGATTGCCTAACACTGTGATTTGCAAGTAGGGCTGGAAAACTCCTTTATTTTTTTACTTTAGAAAAGCATTTTGCGAATATGTACATGACCACCAAAAACATTTCGGATTAGGAAACAGACGTTTGCAACTCACTAACATCAAATTATGCTATTTGCAATGTGGAGACATTTTGCTACATCTGGACCTAGGTACAAACTCAAGTCACAAAAGGTGTTAAGTACGTGTAACATACTGTTTGCTACAGTCCTAGGTACCCTGTTTCACAGTAACATCCCAGTCTTTGTGGGTGGTGTGGGAAGAACAAACAACAATCCCATGATCAATGCACAACCAGGAGTGTACAGAAAGTTCAACAAGCATGTGCCTTCACACACAATACCTATGAAGGGCTTGCAACACGTTGGAGTCAGCCCAACCTTGTCACATCCCAGGTCCACACATGTCAAAATGATATGACTTAGCCAAACATAACATACTATTAGTGAGGCATGTTTTACAACACACACAGAGGAGGTAGAACACCCATTCACATGATTCAACAGAACACCTAGGCCATTGCACTCAAGTCACACACACTTCGAGGTCACCTTGTGGAAGTACATGCCCCCGGAAGATCCGACCTACAGTGTACACAGTCCATCCTCAACTAGGAAGAAGCACTTGTCATCGAAGCCATGTGCCTAAGCTATCTGGGAGACTGTCAGTCTGATATGCTGACTCAGTTAATGGCAAGTTCCTGACCAAGTCTAACATTGACCAGTGTATTCAAAATGAGTCATGCTATTCCCAATTGTCGCACTAATTGAATGACCTACTGCCCCTCAATCTGAGAGATGACTAGGTATTGCTTTACCGAAACATTATTCCAATTTGATATCACACCAAAACAACAAAGCCAATGAACGGCCAGCACATCATATCATGAATTGTCCTGAACACACAGTAATCCATCATGCTTCATTTCCAAACAATGTAAATAGCACTTAGGCAACACTCACTGTAGGTATCGGGGTCGTCAAAATGGGCTACCTCACCAACGGTGTACGGGGCTGGTCCACCTGTAAAGCATGAAAGGAAGATTATACTCAGACTGGGTGAACAGACAAATAATTTCTGTTACAATGACAGTGTGTGAATATTACATGGTAATGATACACTTTCACACATGCTCATCCTGCCTGGCTGACTTTGTATTCTAGATTATCATTGGATGAGTCTCCTGCTCCAGTGACACACCCTACTACACTCATGCAGTGGCCAGGACAGTCATGTGTCGTCCAAGTTACTCCTCCATTAGTAGGCCCGAACAATCATGTGATCCATACATCTCAGCATGTGCATCCCAGAGAGAAACATTCCACAACTGGTTCCATGAGGACTGCATGACCACTCACAATCAAACAGGCTATGTGGACAGGTTCAACACACAGCAACCAGACACACATGTGACATATGTGTGGACAACATGACTAACTTCATGTGACGTGAAGGCAACACACAGGTGTTGCATCATCATGTGTTTGCAATTTTCGGTCTAGCTATGGCGTCTACATATGTAGGTATGTTGTTTCTACATGACGTACTCACTGGCCATTATGACCAGTAGAGTACAAATAGAGCAGTTCACGTGTTGCTTTTCAGACACAAATGCAACAGTACATTCCATGCAGCTACAGCCATCTGGTATGTGTTGCAAAAATGAGGCATCGGCCTGGTAGCATAGGTCTTCATACACACCCGGCAACAAATACACATTTGGACACATATGTATACCTTTGTAGCGCAGCATTTGCATCATTTTGTGACGCAGAGAGGGGGCTACTTAGCAAAATACAAATAGATGTTGCATTTTACTGCTGTTATTGGGTGTACATGTGTAGCAAAAATGGGGATTTATGTGTATGCCCATGGGCCTAGGTTTCCCTAGTATAACACGCAGTCAGCTACTTATTTTGCAGATTGGCTACCAATCATCACATGTTCACGCACACATTCCTATTATTCCCATGTAATTGATTATTACTCACCAACATAGCCACCAATCCGGAGTCCCAGGTGGTCCAGCAGGTCCTGTTCCCTGCTGATCAGATCTGCCCAGCGGTGCTTGAGTTGATGGATATTCCTCAGACTCCCGTAGACCCGGACCAGGTGATGGCGCACCTTCTCCCAACGGATTTTCCTCGCCTCCGTGTGATACCCCTGTATCACACGGCCCCCAGCCTCCAGCATAAGTGGGAGGAAATGGCTTACGAGCCATATGAAGCCCCCCAATTCGTCCTCACCCATCCTGGACAGGCGAGGCCTACCTGACATGATGCGAGGTGTAAAAAAGTACCAAAGAAAAATGAAAGAAAAAGTGGGAAATGGGGAAAGGTAGAGGTGTGAAAGAAAAAGAAGAAGGAGAAAAATAGCCCAACTAACCCCCCAAACTATGCTACCCACAACAGACTCCCACAGACAAGACAAACTATCACAGGTATAGACAAAACAACACTAAACAGACTGAGACAATGTTTGACAACAATAAAAGATTGACACAAAGACAAAATACAAGGCACACAGGACACTAAAGCAGTAAAACACAGGACAACACCTTTCACACAACCACACAGTCTAGATAACTCTGAGACTGCAAAGTGAAAGTGAAAGTCAACTCCCAGTACAGATTTGGTAAACAGGATATCCTATTACATCACTTCCTGCATAAAATGGCCGCCGTTTTTATTTTCGCGTAATGCGTCATATTTTCACGCATACACAGATGTGCGTCATATTTTTTTGACGCATTACAGTGCACATGATGCGGAGTGTAAAAATATGCTATGAATATTAATATTTCAAATTGTACATGAGATGACCAACATATTGTGCATGTAGCGTCAATTTCACCATGCATACATCATGGGCGTCGTTTTTTTTACACTTACAGTGGTGCACATGATGCGGAGTCAAAAAATATGATATGAATATTAATAATTAATACTGTACATGAGATGACCAACATATTGTCCATGTAGCGTCATTTTTACCACGCATACATCATGGGCGTCATTTATTTTACACGTACAGTGGTGCACATGATGCGGAGTGAAAAAAAATGGTATGAATATTAATAATTAATACTGTACATGAAATGACCAACATATTGTCCATGTAGCGTCATTTTGACCACGCATTCATCATGGGCGTCATTTTTTTTTACACGTACAGTGGTGCACATGATGCGGAGTGAAAAAAAATGGTATGAATATTAATAATTAATACTGTACATGAAATGACCAACATATTGTCCATGTAGCGTCATTTTGACCACGCATACATCATGGGCGTCATTTTTTTTACACGTACAGTGGTGCACATGATGCGGAGTGAAAAAAAATGGTATGAATATTAATAATTAATACTGTACATGAAATGAGCAATATATTGTGCATGTAGCGTCATTTTGACCACGCATACATCATGGGCGTCATTTTTTTTACACGTACAGTGGTGCACATGATGCGGAGTGAAAAAAAATGGTATGAATATTAATAATTAATACTGTACATGAAATGACCAACATATTGTCCATGTAGCGTCATTTTGACCACGCATACATCATGGGCGTCATTTTTTTTACACGTACAGTGGTGCACATGATGCGGAGTGAAAAAAAATGGTATGAATATTAATAATTAATACTGTACATGAAATGAGCAATATATTGTGCATATAGCGTCATTTTGACCACGCATACATCATGGGCGTCATTTTTTTTACACGTACAGTGGTGCACATGATGCGGAGTGAAAAAAAATGGTATGAATATTAATAATTAATACTGTACATGAAATGAGCAATATATTGTGCATATAGCGTCATTTTGACCACGCATACATCATGGGCGTCATTTTTTTTACACGTACAGTGGTGCACATGATGCGGAGTGAAAAAAAATGGTATGAATATTAATAATTAATACTGTACATGAAATGAGCAATATATTGTGCATATAGCGTCATTTTGACCACGCATACATCATGGGCGTCATTTTTTTTACACGTACAGTGGTGCACATGATGCGGAGTGAAAAAAAATGGTATGAATATTAATAATTAATACTGTACATGAAATGAGCAATATATTGTGCATATAGCGTCATTTTGACCACGCATACATCATGGGCGTCATTTTTTTTACACGTACAGTAGTGCACATGATGCAGAGTCAAAAATACTGTGGATGTAAATAGTAATTTGAAGGTGAAATATCAAGACACTTTTGAATACATTTGTATCTGACTCTGCATTGTGTGCACTCATGTACATGAACAAATTATGACGGCCATGCTGTATGCGTAGAATATGGAGCAAATTTATCCAAATGTCTTCATGTGTTTAGCTTTGGAAAGGTGATTTGTCATGGTAAAACGGTGCGATGTGAGACACATTTGTGTTTGTATATGACAAATGTCCGTACTTTTATGTATAGACGGCCTTCACACTGTGATGTTTGGGATACGTTAACTAATGTATTGACCATATTTGACAACATATTTGGTGTAATTGCTGATGGCTATTTTGAAATGAGGTTTTTGATACCATTATGTATTCCGTCTCCAAAATGTCCCCACCTTTATGATGAGGATGCTTTTATCTGTAGTCCTAACAGGGAGTGGGAGAGTCACTTTCAGTTTTTAGGGGGCTGACCATGTCCCATTATGATTTTGTGTTTCATATTTGTGTAGGACTTGTGACATGGAGGCCACACATGTGCCTTATGCATGTGTTTAGTTCACAAGTACATGATTCCTGTATGTTTTGGGGGTGGTAGAGGTGGAGTTAGGCCCCCAGCACCCTAGGATTTGACCATCCAGAATAGCAACTGTATCCATGGAGTATTTTTATCATATCCTGGCAAACCTGCAGCAGCGGGCGAATGTAAGGCCATATGGTATGAATGACTGTTGACCATTCATTCATCTCATTAGCCCATTTGACATTTGCAGTATTGATGATTTGGAGCTAAGTTGCATACCATTTTCATATGACTAAGGGGGTCATTCTGACCGCGGCGGGCGGCGGTCGCCGCCCGCCAAGCGGTTCCCGCCGAAAGACCGCGGAGGTCATTCTGGCTTTCCCACTGGGCTGGCGGGCAACCGCCAAAAGTCCGCCCGCCAGCCCAGCGGGAAACACCCTTCCCACGAGGATGCCGGCTCAGAATGGAGCCGGCGGAGTGGGAAGGTGCGACGGGTGCAGTTGCACCCGTCGCGAATTTCTGTGTCTGCAAAGCAGACACTGAAATTCTTTGTGGGTCCCTCTTACGGGGGCCCCTGCAGTGCCCATGCCATTGGCATGGGCACTGCAGGGGCCCCCAGGGGCCCCGCGGCACCCCCTACCGCCATCCTGTTCCTGGCGGAAGACCCGCCAGGAACAGGATGGCGGTAGGGGGTGTCAGAATCCCCATGGCGGCGGAGCGCGCTCCGCCACCATGGCGGATTCTCAAGGGCAGCGGGAAGTCCGTTTCTGGCCGCGGCTGAACCGCCGCGGTCAGAATGCCCATCGGTGCACCGCCAGCCTGTTGGCGGTGCTACCGCCGACCTCCGCCATGGCGGTAATTACCGCCAGGGTCAGAATGACCCCCTAAGTTTGCAAGACTCTCAGCGTTCACGATGTGATAATGCGAAGATTGTTTTGCTTGTCTGTGTCCCTTTCTGCATAAACTGGTTTAGTGTCATGTTACAATCTTCCTGCTAGGTTCAAACTGGGACACAACTGTGATGGTCTACTTTCAAATATTAGGTTGGTTGTATGACATATGTGTACATGTGTGTGGGAATGTGGATCCAGTATGACCTGTCTGTGTGTATGTTGTCACTGTAACTTCAAGGTCTCCTCCTGAGTTAGTGGCAGCTGATGTTGTTGCAATTGTGTATTGCTCACATCATACACTTGAGAGAAGCCATTGATGACATGTTCACGTACACATGGATGGTCCCACCCTGTCTCTGAACACGTGTGATGTGACTTTCTAATGATCTCAAATTTTGGGCTGGATGAGAGACTGTTTCAGTTGTTTGGATCCGGCATGTGTAATTGTCACATTTGTACTCTTGTTGGGCTCTGTGTATGGTAATGTAACATGTCACATCCTACCCTCTGTGCATACAGTTGTGATGTTTATTTTTGGTGTGATGAATTTTAATGGCATTCTTGAGCAATGAGACGACATTCATCTTCAGCTATTTCAAACTAAAGGTGGTCAGAAATGAATAGGCCAAAGCATGATGTGGTGTTTGTGATCTGTGTTTATTTACAAGTGTGGAATACAAGTGATTATAATGACTTAAGTAAAAAAATTGTTCACAAGCTGTTGGCGCCTACGCACTCCTGCTGCGGTGTTAGGTTGTTCCCCCTCCTGTTGCAGGCCAGCATCCTCCTCATCATCATCCTCAGGCATGTCTGGGTCCGGTTCAAGGAGGGGAATGTTCCTTTGTACACAAATATTGTGTAATATGGCACAAGTGAGTATGATTTTGCATACCATCTCTGGGGAGTATAGTAGGCTTCCGCCAGTGATGTCAAGGCAGCGGAACCGTGACTTTAGGATCCCAAAGGTCCTCTCCACAATGCTGCGTGTCCTCTTGTGGGCGTCATTGTATGCCCGCTCAGCAGCAGTATTTGGGTTCCCATATGGTGTCATTATCCAAGGCTGGATGCCATACCCCTGATCAGCTGAAAGAGAAACACAGAATGGTATCAATTAGATGTAGGAGGCACTGTTGTACGTATCTTTGATGGCAGTAGTTGTGTTGTGTTGTCTGTGACTATTTTGTGTACTAATGTGACAACCTATGGTTGTTGGTGGAAACTTTGGCATTGTTTTTTTTCCTTGGCTGAGCAAGTGTTTGTTGTCTAACTGTTTGTCAGCAGGATGTATTGGTTTCTCAAGTACAGTGTGCCCTCCCTTGCATTGTGACTTGTGACACAGGTGTCCGTGTGTCCTCACTGGGGGTGTGATGATAGTTCCATGCAGAGTTGAAACATGAAAGGGTATTAGAAACATCCATATGAACATAGCCAGGCCATCCCATCCCTTAAAAGTTATGCATTGTATTAGTGTACAGGTTATTGTGAGACTTCCAATTTGCAAGGTGACATTTAGGCAACCACAGTCATGAATGTCTTCACACTAAGCTGTGGAGTAAATTCAAATGTGTGAGAGGTTCAATGGTGACTTGTGACACATGGCTAGTGATGTGAGTACCTCAGTGTGTCCCTGTCTAGGTGTTGCTATTGTGGTGTATGTGTTGTTTATCCTAGAGGGTTTCTGTGCAGTGAGTATATAAGTAGATTTTTGTCCTTACCAACAAGTAGTCCATTGCCATACCGTCCATCCTGGAAGTGTTGGTTAATGGTGCAGTGACGGAAGATGAATGCGTCATGTACACTCCCAGGATATTTAGCCACAATGTTGCTGATCAGTCCTTGGTGATCGACTATGGCCTGCACGTTGATGGAATGTGTGTGCTTCCTGTTGCGGTAGAGGTGTTCACTCGCAGCAGGTGGCACAAGGCGTACGTGTGTGCAGTCAATTGCACGAAGGACGTGCGGAAAGCCACTGATGGCGTAGAACCCCTGTTTTGTTTCCTGCTGCTTCTGCAGTGTGTTAGGGAAGCAGATGTGGCGGGGTGTAAGTCCAATGATGGCATCCAGTACTTTAGGCAGGAATGCGGAGAAAGATGGTTGTGAGATTCCACCAACCAGGGCACCAGTTGTCTGAAAGGAGCCACTTGCCTGCATGTGAAGTACGGCAAGCAGCTTTGTTTCTGTTGGGATAGTGCGTGGAGTCAATAAAGTGGGGGCCAATTGCTGTTCAATATTTGTCAGCAGCTGCTGAATGGCCTGCCAGTTCAACCGGTACCTCTGGATGATGTCTCGTTCCCTGAGGCCATGCAGGGTTGTTCTTGGGCGGAATATCCTCTCCTGCCTTCTGCGCTGTCTTTGGGGTCCCTGCTGTTGTTGTTGTGGCTGCTGTTGTTGCTGCAGGGCTCTGCGTCTACGTGCACGTTGAAGAAAAAGCACCTCCATGTCTCCCTGTTGCTGCTCTGCTGCTCTGCTGCTCTGTTGTTTGTTCTGTGTGTTCTGATTAAGTACAGGTGGTGTGTTTGCCCCATTTTAACGCCTGCCCTGACCCAGGCGTTAAAATTTCATGCTATTCGTGCTTTGCGCCATTTTTTTGCGCCGCCTGCCGCGCGGGAGTGATTTTTGCCCTGGAGCATAAATACCACGCACCGCTATGTGCGTCTGTTTTTAGACGGGAACGCCTTCCTTGCATCTCATTAACGCAAGGAAGGCGTTCACGCCAAAAAATGACGCTATTTGCCCATACTTTGGCGCTAGACGCGTCTAACGACAAAGTATAAATATGGCGTTAGTTTTGCGCCGAATTTGCGTCGAAAAAAACGACGCAAATTCGGCGCAAACGAAGTATAAATACGGGCCTAAATGAAGAGAAATAGCAACATTTCGAGCCTTTTACCCAGCTCTCTTTGTAACGGAAGCACCAGGGAGTCATTCGACCACCATGCCTACTAGGCCATTAGCTTCCTCACAGAGACTGATGAACGCTGAAGCAGTGTCTGACATGACCGACAAAAACCCCTATGAGCCGTTTAGCTCTCACAAGAAGATGGGGGGCAAGCTAGCGTCGGGAAGAAGAGAGCTAAAAAATATAAGTGCCTCAGATCAATCAATCAACTAATCTGCAGTTCAGTGATGATAACTTTCAACATACAAGTATAAGCCCAGCAAAATGGAAGTTATGCAAAAGAAAAGGCTTTGTCAAGCGTCGGGAATCGTGGCATGCTCCACTTCCAAGGTCAGACTGGCTAATAGGACAATCAGGCTGTGCGTGATGGGCTGATCTGAAAGGTCAGGAGTGGAGCATTTTTTCTGACTGTGGTTTTTTATGGTTTACGGGGTCGGTTTTCCCTGACAATAAAATAAACATTGCATGCAGAAAGCTCAAATCCATGCGGTCTTCCATATCTTTCAACACACGTTCACAGCCTGTCTTTACAAACTAAAAAAGTATCACGAGTTCCACGCCACTTTTTTGAATATCTTTTTCACTAGCGGTGAACACATATTATGGTGCCCAGGCCTATTTTCTGTCCCAGTCTGAGTCCAATTCTCTCGAGCAACGCAATTTTAATTACTAGTTATAAACGCATTAACACAAACTCATCTGAATGCATTTTATAATGTTTTGGTATTTAACCACAAAGTTAACTTCCATAGCAGCAGCCTATTCATTTAATTGTAACAGGAAATTCTCAAATAGGAGTCTGTGGACAGAAAAATAGAGTACAAATGAAGTTAAGTTCATAGCTTTACTGTTATTACATTATAAACTGGGCCACTGTAATTATGTGAGTCTCTGGCTGCGTTTTCAAGGTAATTATGCATTTACTGCATAATGCCTGCTACATAGTATGCAACACTTAACAAAAAATAAAAATTGTTTCCAGGTCAAACGGATCAAACGCTACTAAAAATACAGCAACATGTGTTGCAGTAAAAAAGTCACCTGTATTTGGTTGTTACATTGGTGCAAACGCGGGGAAACGTTTCCCAAAATTGTGTTAACGTGCAAAAATGACAAAATAATGAAGTAATACTACCACAAAATGTGCGCATTAGTCTCAGAATTTTTGTTTTCCTGACATAATTTAGTCAACCCTGCTTCATATTTTGTGTTGCCATGTCACATAATTCCAGTTGCCCTGATTACACGTCTTCATATCGGAACATGGAGGTGAAGCGATTTTCTTAAAATCAAGCAGTTTCTAGTCAAACACCTGCTCGCGATTATAGGTCAGCTCTTCCTGTTCAAGGCCAGCTGTATTACCACCAGATTACACTTCATACCCCTCCCTACACTTGCATGCTACACTTGCACTAATTTTTTCCAACCCTTATCTTGTTCAGCATTTCATTTAAGAGTCTTGTAAGGCTTTGCGAAATTGTCAGACAAGAAAATAATTTTTTATATGCTGCTTCTTGTTAAAATAAACATAAATTGGCACCAGAAAATAGCAAAAACATCAAAAATCAAAGCTAACAGCAAAATTAGCCCCCTCAACTGAGGTTACCTGGGCAGCTAGATCCAATATAGAAAGAAGCCTACAGTATTATTTCCTGTAATTCTAAATCAATCGGAAAGAGAGGAACTGTCAACGTATTATTAGAAATATCTTCACCTGCCAACTACTATGCTTCAAATTGCACTGCAACCCTCTAAATCCATAAACTGCGCCTACTATTGTTCATCCAGTGCATTATGAAATTGTCTGGTTGACCAAATATGTTAGTACTCGAGGAAAGTGTTACCATCACTTTCCCCTTTTTCGAATCCTCCCAGAACAATTGGATGAAAATAAATACCATTTCATTGTTGAGTAATCCACGAATGCTCGACAAAAAAATGGTTTTGTTCTGGCCATGCTATTAGCTAAAACCAGTTTAAACGTAGGAAAAACTTACCCTCTACAGGGTCTGAAATTCAACTCCAGCCAAACCTCATTCTGCAGCTCCACAAGCATGAGTTGTAACATGGATTATCAAAAGCACATGACCACTTCTTCCTGGAGTCATCTAGGGAACATAATTTGTGTGTCCCTTCTAGTTTTTCATCTTAGCTCCCCATCCCCAAACTTCCTACAGTGCTCTGTTCTCCAAAATCACCTTCTATTTGTCTCTTCATCAAAGCTAGATGAACGTACACAAAACTTCTGAACATTCATGACCTACTCACAGATTAAAACCCCATCCTCCGTTTCATATCACAAAGTTAGCTAGAAAGTACAACCCCACCATTCAACAAGGCCATCCTCCCCAGGTACATAATCCTGGCAAGAAACTGAAGCACAAGCAAAGCTAGCAGAAGAGTAACAGTCATCTTCAAGAGTTCCTTATCAACCACTAGTTTCCAAGGTATCTCAAAAGCAGAATTTGAAGCCATACCCTGTCATTCTTTATCTTATCAATTAGTCTTCTTGTCATGTCTACCAATCTTCAGACCGTCTCATCGTAATCAAACCTTCTCAGAAGCTTTCCTCAAACCCAGCACCTTTATCGCCTGTTATCACATCAATTTAGACATCTCGGATGACCACAGACATGAAGTGACAAACGCCATTTAGCCTAATCTCAAGCCTTCCAAGAAAAAATTAAACTGAACCTATTGAGCTGGATGCACCCTTGATTTCTTCCCATCACTGGAAACTATTTTCTCAGCTGGAGCAATCACCACACCATTGGATTTCACCTCCACCTTCCCACTTCACATTGCCAAATATCTCAAACACCAAGGCCCCTGTTTGATCAGGAAAGTAACTCTGTCTTAATAACTTTCATCCTCTATCTTTGGATTCACTGCCTAGCCACCCAAATAACAACAGTTCAACCACTGGAGAGCTTCCACCTTTGACAAAGTGATCCCTCGCAAGGCGTGCACACTCCTAGGAAACCCACACAATACTGGCAGGATCCTTAAGATCTTTAAAGCAGTAAATGTTGAAAGCAGAGCCTGCAAAAGTATATGGAAGAGCATGTACAACAAGAACGACAAGCCTCACTTCCACAACCATGCAAATTATATAAAGCCACCATCAAGAAGGCAAAGAGGCTCCACTACTCTACATGTGCCCTACCTTTTCAGAGAACTTCATTAAAAAATCCCTAATTCATGAATGCAGAAATCACTCACAGCATTACCCATTAACAACCCCTCTGTGATATGCTGCCTATCCACTTCATCACCAAAGTCAAAGTCCTGGGCAGCTTCATCCAGACCAAGTCCTTCGAAGAACATGTACTATTTCACCTACCTCAGCGTCCACATGATCATCATTAAATCCTTCACCTACAACAGCTAGGCTGACAACATACAGATCATCCTCAAATAGAAAAGTTGTTTCATCTTGACTCAGGTGATCCCACCCAACCATCCTTTAGCTCATGGCAGAAGGACCTCATACTACTACCATTCAAGGCTCATCCACCTTCAAAGACAGCATACTGTCTGCGTTATAAATGTGGTTCCATCATGCTCCTAGCATGGAATTTTCCATATTTCACAAGTCTATCAGCAAATAGAATGGTTCTCCTACTACAGTACCTCTTCTCTGTATTTGATAAAGTACACCACTAAAGCCTACTATTGAGAGAGAGGCTGAGCGACCTTGGAATACAAGATTCTACCCTACATGCATTTCATCATGACTCTCAAAACATTTCACATAATCTTCCTTTCTCTATTTATGTCTTATTTTTAACTATCTGACACAGGTATTCCTCAAACCCCAACATAACCTGAGCATCCAAACAATGATCTTAAAATCATTCACCTACAGCAGCTAGGCTGACAACTGACATATCATCACAACACTGCAAAATTGTTTCTTTGCAGAGTTCACTCATGAATGACATGTAACCACTTAGAGTTCAAATCTTCCAAACAAGTGATAATCGCAGGGGGAAACCCATCCCCATCCCACCCCACTATTCTTTAGCTCAGGAACAAGGGCTCTCCTCCTCCTCCTAATGCTCAGAAAATAGGAAGCTATGGTTCATTCTGGACTGTAACTTCACCTTTTATTTGCAGGTAAATCAAGTTACCAAATTCTCCTTCTGCACCCTGATGACCTTCAACTACATGTTTTCACATTATGATTTCCCTCACTGGATACAGGCCTCAAATGTCTTGGTTCTCTCCCTGGTAGATTACCTAAATGACTACATTTAGAAGCACTAATCTTTTCTCTCCATAGACTTCAGTACATTCAAAATGTGGGCCACAGAAAGCTTCTACTTCTTGGTATCAGTGATCACATCAACCCCAACCCTCCCCCCAAGATCTTCTCGGCACTTGTTGTCAAACTTAGTAATCTTAGTGGAGAATCCCTACTTTTTGGAAATTAATGAAATTTAATTTCAACCACTTTTTCTTCTTTTACCCAGAATATCTTGCACAAGTTATATATTGTCTAAAACCAGAAATTCCTCACATTTCTGTGACAGAAGGTTCTGGAATTTGTGGAGAGCGCAACTCTTGGTGCTCCACATGTCTACTGATAAAAATAGTACCTCACATGTATGGGTGAATCTGTGACCTTGTCATGTCAATATTGTGTCAATATGTTCAGCACAAGGTTCAAGTTTTGGCCTATTTCTGTCCCATGCAATAGGCACACCCTCTAATGCGGGGTACCATTTTTATTGGAAGAAGTGTGGAAACATTAGATGGTAGAGGTTTAACCAATACATTTGCATTTTTCTGTCAAGATTAGTAAATACATTAGGGGTCATTTCGACCTCGGCGGTCTTTTTTAAAGACCGCCGAGGGACCGCCGTGCGGAAGACCGCCAGTGTTGGCGGTTTGCCGCTCGGCCTATTATGACCGTTGGCAGCTCTCCGTCCTTTTACGGACGGAGAGCCGCCAACAGCCATACCGGCGGTCGGCGGGGAAGTGGAGGTTGCTCCACCTCCACCGCCACGCCAACAGAACACCGCCCAGTGAATCATGTCCTGTGATTCGCCGTGGCGGTGTTCTGTTGGCGGTGTGGTGTCGGCAGAGCAGCCCCCATGGCTCCCGTCCCCTCCCAGAGGATCGTCGGACCAGGTAAGTCGATCGTTCGTGAGGAAAGGAGGGTGGGGGGTGTTGTGTGGGTGCATGTGGGTGTGTGTATGTAGAGGGGGGTGTGTGTGAGTGCGTGTATGCTTGCGGGGGTGTTGTGTGTATTGGAATGAGTGCGTGTATGTCTGTGGGTATGTCTGTATGGTTGTGTGCGTGTATGTGTGAATGTGGGTTTGCGTGTCTGACTGTGTGTGTGGATGTAGGCATGTATGTTGGTGTGTGTGCGTGTAAGTGTAAGTGTGTAGGTGGTGCCTGCGTGCGTGCTGTGTGGGTATGGGTGATGTGATGTTGGGGGTCGGGGTTGGGAGGGGGGCCCTGCCACCTTTGGGGGGTGGCAGGGGTGGTGGGGGGGTAGGGGAGGGAGTCGGGTGGGGGTGGGGGGTGGGGAGACCCCTATCAATGCCAGGGAAGGAATTCCCTGCCACTGATAGTGCTTACTGCCATGGATTTCATGGCGGTTCAAACCGCTGGAAATCCACGGCGGTAAGCCGGGTCAAAATACCGCCGGCGGTATAGTGACGGCCGCCGGGCTGGAGACCCAGGTCTCCAGCCCAGCGGTCGTCTCCGCCCTGGCGGGTGGACCGGAGAACCGGCGGATGACCATTGCGGTAACCGCGATGGTCATAATTCCACCAAGTAAGACCGCCAGCCTGTTGGTGGTCTTACTGCCAGTTCTCCGCCTTCCGCCAGGGTCATAATGACCCCCAATGTTATTTTATTACCCATACTTCGACATTTGCAGGATGTTCTGGCTAAAAAAATAAGCTGAGATTTATTAAAGCCAAATCACAATAGATTCCTCTGTGTATCTAGTTTATGGGTAATGTCTGGGGTTGGTAGGTTCCCGTGAGCGTGGCTGAGTCTGGCCCCAAGTATTACAGACATCCTCCATGGATTTACTTCCCATCAAAAATATTCCCCAGTGTCTAGTGTATGGCTCCCTGCTCAAATTCATGGAAAGCCTAACATGTCTGATAATCCCACATCCAGAAGGGAACACAGATTAGGGTCAAGTCTTAGACTAGATATGTTTCTATGTGAAAAAGTCTGAAGAAAATGACAATGTTTTTGGTAATACAATGCTATAAATCAGCATATGTCTTGTTCAGCGCATTGTTTCAGGTGGAGTGCTTTCTGGAGCCCACCAATAGCAACATAAGGACATGTAGAAGTTAAAGCATACGGTTGTGGTATTTTTCCATACAGCCAGGGTTGATTCTTGCTATCAAAAGGTAGTAAGCCTACACAAGCCTTTTGCCTATAGTTGCTTTTGAAACTTCCCAGGTGCATTGCACCCAGTTTATTGCCTGCAAAAATTCTAAACACACCCAAAACCCATACATGTATGATACTCTCATCCTCAGAGCACCCAGGTGAACATAGCTCAGGTAATGCCTTTGCATTGATATGCTCCTGCATTTGTTGTATGCAAAGAATACTGGAGTAAGTATTTTATTTTGGAATCAAAGGCCCTCATTATGAAATTGGTGGTAAATCCCACTTATCGCCATGCTGACGGCCGCCAACCTACAACCGCGGTGGTGGATATCGGTTGACCATATTATGACACACACACACCAATCCGACAGTGTACAGCCACATACACAAATCCGCCAGACCAAAGGTCAGTGATAAACTGGCGGTCTCAAAACCCACACCGTTACACCAACAGAACAACGCCCATCAAATTAAGACCCACAAATCACTACGTCGGACATTCAACAGTGGTAGACCATTGGTGGCACATACCGCCGAGCTCACAATTGACACTTACAGATAAAACAACACCACATTGGCCAATTCAAACAACACATACCTGACACCCATACACACACCACACACACACACACACACCCACACCACTATAAAACACACACCCACAGTACCCACAACCCTTTACGAATCCAAATCATTTGCTCGAGACTGACACCAAGACCACTGCGACAACTAGACCCACACACCACTCACACCCATACACCCCTCACGCACTCCACATCACACACTCCAACATATTACCCAACACACCCTCACCAACACATATCACATAATTAACATGGCACCACAAAGGCACCCTAGTTTCACTGAGGAGGAGTTAAGGGTCATGGTGGAGGAAATTGTCAGGTTAGAGCCTCAGCTATTTGGCACACAAGTGCAGCAGATATCAATAGCAAGGAAGATGGAGCTATGGCGGAGAATGGAGGACAGGGCCAACGCCATGGGATAGCACCCAAGAACAAGGGTAGACATCAGGAAGAGGTGGAATGACCTATGGGGGAAGGTACGTTCCATAGCAGCAAGACACCAGCTTCCTATACAGAGGACTGGCGTGGACCCCCACCTCCTCTCCCACAACTCACAACACAGGAGGAGCAAGTCTTGGCAATACTGCATCCTGAGGGCCTGGCTGGAGTTGGAGGAGGACTGGACTCTGGTAAGTCAACTTTCAACAATTATCAGCCCCCATACCTGCATGCCATCACACACCCTCACTCCCATCACTCCACTCATCCCACACTCCACCATCACATCACACTAATCCCAATGCCAAGCCCTGCATGCTGTGCCAATGCATGGACACCACTCATCACTAAAGCATGCACAGCATAAGGAAACTAACAATCACACCATAAACCAACATACACAAGCAAAGGCTGACAGGGCAACACCAACCATAGAGGGGAAGCCAGGGATGTCCAAATGTCATACACATGAAGCATAATACATCATTTACATCCCCACAGGTACCCCAGCCAATGTCACTGGAAAGGAGGTGCCATCACTATCCAGTCCTCCAACAGAAGAGGCCCACAGTGATGACCGTCGGAGACCACCACAGAGTCTCCCCCATCAGGAACCAACACCACAGCACCCACCCAGCGTCCACAAACCTCTGTCCCCAAGACACGTCAATCAGCAGTGAGCCCACCTGTACAGGGACCCCAGGCCACACCTCGCACATAAGACAATCAGGGACCTGGGGTCAGTGGCAGTCCGCACACCGTTCAGGGGACAGAGGCACAGGCCAACAGGGACACTGGGAGGACTGCTGTACACCAGAGGGAGGACAGGACAAGGGAATTGACTCTCCAGGAGGCACTCTCCGAGATCCTGGAAGCCTACCAACATTCCCAGGGCACAATGTGCCATTTCCTAGACAACGTGCAGGAGAAAAGGTGGCTGCAGGAGGGACAGTATCAGGGGATCAGGGAGGACTTGCAGCCCATCAACAACACCCTGATCTCCATAGCAGGGGTGCTGGCAGACATGGCCAACATTATGAGGGAGGCAGTGTCGCAACAGTGGGCCCCTACCACTAGCCAGTCATCTGAACAGCCCTCCACTTCCTCTGCAGCTAGTGGTAAGGAGGCCCTGCCACAGGACTAACAGGCCACCAGCACCCCTCCCCCTGCAGAAGGTAAACCACCCCACATACATTCACTGTGAACCAGACAGAAGCCAGAGACACTTGCCAAGACCACCGCTAGGAAATGAGACTCTCCTGATTGTCCCCTTTGTGTCCCACTCAGTCACCTTGTCCACCTTGAACTGACATTGCTCCCCTGCCTATGTCCCCATGGACAATGCACCTGTGCTACAAACAGACTGGAACAATACCCTGGACTTTCCTCCATCATCACCCCATCCTATTGCAATTTCCCCTCTATATATTAGCACTACAATGAGCACCTTGGATATAAATCGACTACAGGTATTTCATGTATTTCAAATATGTATTGATTGAAACAGATACAGCCATTGCAAATGCCATGTACATTGAATGAGCATAGAATGAATGACCTGTAGCTGGCTGTGGTGATCACACCAGGAGAATTTGTCAAATCACCAACATCTGCAAAATGAATATCCAGAGGTAACAGTAAGTGGGCAAGGAAGTGGGAAATGCCAGCGTGCCAATGCCGCAGAAAATACAACCAAAGTCATAGAAATGTAAAGTTGCACTGTCTCACCTGTGTGTCATTGGAAATACTGATGTATCACAGTTGTTCTGTTGTCCACATCCTCATCCTCTGCCTCCTCATCCTCACTGTCCTCAGGGTCCACTGCTGACACAGGGGCATCTCCAGTCTCCTCCTCCTCCTGCAGAAAAGGCACATGTCATCTGAGGGCCAGGTTGTGCAACATGCAGCATGCCACTACTATCTGGCAGACCTTCTTGGGTGAGTAGCACAGGGATCCACCTGTTAGATGTAGGCACCGGAAGATGGCCTTCAGGAGACCAAAGGTCCTTTCTATGATCCTTCTGGTTCGCCCATGTATTCATTATAACATTCTTCTGCCCTTGTCCTGGCATTCCTCACAGGGGTCAGCAGCCATGATAGGTTTGGGTAGCCAGAATCACCTGCAAATATTGAGGGACAACATTTAGCCACACGCTATCCTATATGGCCCACACCATAGGCATATACCAACATATACTGGGTGGGAACCAGGACTCACCTATTAGCCACACCCTGTACCTCTGTAGTTGGGCCATCATATTTGGGATGCTGCTATTCCTCAGGACAAAGGTATCATGCACTGACACTAGATACGTAGCATTGACATGGGAGATGTACTGGTCCACCAAGCACACCATCTGCACATTCATGGAGTGGAAACTCTTACGATTCCTAAACACCTGTTCATTCTGGAGTGGGGGCACAACTGCTATATGTGTTCCGTCAATTGCACCAATTATATTGGGAATATGTCCCATTGCATAGAATCCGGCCTTTACAGTGGCCAAATCCTCAACCTGGGGGAATGCAGTGTAGCTCCACATGTGTTTTATCAGTGCAGACAACACTCTTGTTAGCATATTTGAGAACATTGGCTGTGACATTCCTGCTTCCAAGCCCACTGTCACTGGAAAGAACCAATTGCCAGGAAATGGAGAACTGATAGCACTTGCACAAGAGAGGGGAGCCAAGTGGGGTGACGGACAGCAGATATCAGGTCAGGCTTCAATTGGGCACACAGGTCTGTCATTGTGGCCCTGTCCAGTCGATAGGTGAGTATTATGTACCTGTCCTCCAGTGTAGCCAAGTCCACCAGGGATCTGTACAAGGGGGTATGTCTCCATCTCCTATTCATCCACACGGTAGGTATCTAAGGGACAAAAGAGTGAGTAGGCTGCTGTCACAAACTGAACAATGGAGCCACAACAGCAGTCTGCAATATGCAAACATGTTATGGGACAGTGTAATTTGTGAAGTATGTGCCTATTTATCCTGTGAGGCAGCATTCATCCATAGTCCTCTTCACCCCCCCTAAAAATGGCGTCTGCCTATCCTGTGTGGAGGGCTAGGTGGAAGTGAGGTAATGCTGCTGACGTTGTTCGCCGTGGTGGTAGGCGGCCGTGAACCGCCGTGCAATTCCTCATTGGTTATAATTGTACCCTATGGGGTACAGTGGCCAATGGTGATCTATGCCTGCAGTGACGGTATGCACTACCACGGACGTGACTGCCATTTTCTATCAGATTCCTCACTTGTTTCCTGACCTTCTACAGGAGAGAACCTACACTGCATGTGCTGCTGTGACCCGTGTCTGGAACCTACCATGGCCCGTGTGACTGGGGAAAAGGATTCAGCCTTCACCCCTGAGGAGTTGGAGCGACTGGTGGATAGGTTCCTACCCCAGTACGGACTGCTGTATGGGCCTCCAGACCAACAGGTTGTGGGCACGATGCATGTGGCATGAATGCATGGAGTTGTGTGTGAAGACCTTGTGTAAGGGGGGTGGGTGGATGTCCTCTTGGGAGTCTACACATTGTGTGGTGGGCTATGTGTGTGCCCATGGTGATGGAAATAGGTATGGTGGGCCATTTGTGTGATTGTCTGGACTGTTTGTCTAATGGTATTCTCCTGTCTGTATTGCCTCTGCAGGTCAGCTCCCATCAAAAGAAGGGAATATGGCATGCCATCGCCAAGGACGTGCAGACCCTGGGGGTCTATGGCAGGCAGAGCACCCACTGTCGGAAATGGTGGGAGGACCTGAGACTTTGGGCACAAAAGACTGCGGAGGCCCAGGTGGGGATGGCATCCCAACGAGGAAGGGTTGCCTGTCGGAGCCTGACCCCCTTGATGGCCCGCATACTGGCAGTGGCCTACCATGAGCTGCATGGGCGCTTGAGGGCATCACAGCAGCCACAAGGGGGTGAGTACCGTGGCTATCATTGAAACTCGTGGCTGGAGGGGTGCTATCCGAGTGGTGGTAGTGTGTCAGTGGGTGCCCCTAGGCCAGACTAGACATAGCAGCGTAGGTTCCTGGTGGCTAAGGGTTTGACTGTGAATTACTGCTTACCTAGCTTGTTAATATTCACTACTGGTCAGGGCTGCATGGGTCCCAGGTGTGCTGCAGTTGGTGGTGTGAACCCCTCCTCATTCTATGTTGAGTAGCCATTTTACTGGCAGTGCCATGCATAGTGCGTAGGCCTGTTCCCTGTGTGTGAGGGTGCTGTGTACGCCAATGGTGGTGTTGGTGCAGTTATTGACCCAGTGTATCCTTTGTCTCTCTCCCCTCCATTTCTTGTTTTGGTATCCTGTCCTTATGTGCATTAGCATCATCTGGTGGAGGAACAGAGGCACCGGCACCAGAGGGAGCTGCTTCCCACAGGACCCTGGAGGCAGAAACCACTGACGGTGAGGGCATCTGTGGGACGGAGGGTGACAGGAGCACCACGGTGGAGACTGGAGGGGACAATACAGACTCTGATACCTCCTCCGAAGGGAGCTCCCTGGTGGTGGCGGACACCTGTATGATCAGCCCAGCTGCAGGTACAGCCGCCATCCCCCGTACTAGCACCACCCTCCCAGTAGCCCCTCAGCGAGTTGACCGTTCCCGCTCACCCAGGAGGGTGGCCATCTCCTTCGCCCCAGGCACCTCAGGCCCTGCCCCAGTGAGCCCTGCTGCCCTGAGTGAGGAGGCTATTGACCTCCTGAGATCCATCTCATAGGGCAAACAACCATTGTGAATGCCATCCAGGGTCTGGCAGCCCAAATGCAGCAATCTATTGCATTCCTGGAGGGCATTCACGATGGATTAGTGGCCCAACAGAGATCGATTCAGGCTCTGGCCTCCTCTCTGATAGCAGCCATTGTCCCTGTTTCTACTGTCCCCCCTCCAACTTCCACTTCCCAGTCCCATTCCTCTCAACCCCATCCCATCCCAAGCACACAGCCAGATGAGCATGCACACAAGACAACAATCAAGAGTGTCACAGGCAAACACAAGCACCACCCTTCATCCCACAGGCACTCACACAAACACCATTCATTTGAAGACACAACAACATCCACTATCTCCACTGTCTCCCCCTCCTCCACCTCCCAACCAGTTACATCCACACTCACACCTGCATGCACTACATCAATATCCACTACTAGCATCATCACCACACCAAGCAGAACACACACCTCACTTGCAGACCCCTCCACAACATCCATGCACATGTTTCCTGTGTCCTCTCCCACTGTGTCTGTCCCCCCTCCTAAAGTACACAAACGCAAGCACTCAGACACCCAACAGCCATCCACCTCACAACAGCATACAGCCCATGCACCTGCACCCAAATCCAGCAGACAAACACCTCCAACAACCACTCTCTCATCCTCCACTCCCATTTCTCCTCTCTAATCCCACCCCAACATCCCTAAAAAGCTTTTCCTATCCCAGATTGACCTCTTCCCTACCCGTCCACCCCCGTCCTGCACATATGGGCAGGGTAGCAAGGGCTCAGCAAGCACCTCCGCCAAACATTCCACAGGCCCAGTGGTAGCACCACCTACTCATGGTGGAAAGGATTCCAGGCCAGCAATACTGAAGGGGAAGGAGCCTGCAGCAGCTGCATAGAAGGGGAAGGAGCCTGCACCAGCTGCAAAGAAGGAGCCTGCACCAGCTGCAGAGAAGGGGAAGGAGTCTGCACCAGCAGGCAGAGGAGGGAAGAGCCCATCCACCAGTGCCAGGAAGGGTAAAAGACCACCAACCCATGAGCAGGAGGAAAGGAGGCAATCTATGCCACCGGAAGCTGCCAGCCAAACACGGCCACCACCAGCACCTGTCACAGAGCCCCCACCACCAGCCGTGGTTGTGCAGCTATCAGAGAGTGCAGGAGCTGAGCAGGAGCCTTCCACAACCACCACCACAGTGCAGCCATCGGAGGGTGCAGGGGCTGAGCCGGAGCCTCCCACAACCCCCACCACAGTGCAGACATCAGAGGGTGTAGGGGCTGAGCAGGAGCCTCCCACGACCACCAACACAGTGCAGCCATTGGAGGGTGCAGGGGCTGAACAGGAGCCTCCCACAACCACCACCACAGTGCATCCATTGGAGGGTGCAGGGGCTGAGCAGGAGCCTCCCACAACCACCACCACAGTGCAGCCATCGGAGGCTGCAGGGGCTGAGAAGGAGCCTCCCACAACCACCACCACAGTGCAGCCATCACCACCGGCGGACGCATTATAGTCCAGCCTCCAAGGGCTGCTGTGCGACCTACCCCCTCCAGAACCAGTGGGCAAGTCACCCACTCCAGAGACTGTGGCCTTGCACTCCCCAGGACCAAGCACAGGGCATGTTGCCCCCTCCAGAACCAGTGGGCAAGTCACCCACCTGAGAGACTGTGGCCTTGCACTCCCCAGGACAAAGCAATGGGCATGGAGCCCCATCCAGAACCAGTGGGCAAGTCACCCACTCCAGAGACTGTGGCCTTGCACTCCCCAGGACCAAGCACAGAGCATGTTGCCCTCTCCAGAACCAGTGGGCTTGTCTTCCTCATCCAGCTGAGGTGCTCCCCCTCCCCCTGAGGTGCCTGCCTATTTGCCAACTGATGCCTCTGCAATGTTCTCTCCGGATTGTGGCAGGATTCGAGTGGGGCCCTGGACTTTGCCCTGTGGCCATGTGGGCCCTGTGAACTATGGACTGGGCAGTGTCCCTTTTTTATACACGTGTACAGATTTGTTTAATGTGTAAATCGAATTGTTGATTTTATTGTTGGACTGATTACAATCATTTTCATAAATTCCTGTTGCCTTTGCATTATTCTGCAGATTTTCGTGGTCACATTGTTTTTGTTATGCATATGGTTGTGTGTATGTCGGGTGTGTGTTGTGCATGTGTGTGTCACTCTCTTTTTCCTCCCACCCTCCCTTGTGTGCTAGGTGGCTGTACTCACCGTCATAGTCTTCACCCGCGTTGGTGTTCCAGATGGAGCATAACGTAGAGGACCATCGGGAAGACTTGCAGTTCAGGTTTCATGGCGTCATTGTTCTTCCCTTTGTCCCAGAAGGTGAGTCCTTTCTCTTCTGTGATGTGTTTTCGTCAGGCTTTTGATGACATTGGTACCGCCCCAGAAAAGGTGGCAGAGTGATGTGTCTTAATATGGTGGGCAGTACTTTGTCTTCCACCTGGCTGTAGGTGGCTACCGCCATGGTGACTGTTGTTTCTGCCCTGATGGTCGGAGCGGTACATTGGCTGTCTATTGGAGATATCACATACGTGGTCATAATTTGCCACCTTATCACCCACCGCCAGGGTCGTAATGAGGGCCAAAATGTCTAACACCCTGGCAAGTATGTTTAGCATGCTGGATTGCCAAACAATCAATGTGAGGGAGGCCTAGCACCCAGTAGTAGAAACCTGCTGATGAGTAAATATTAAAGTTTTCTGTTTGTGGTGTGTTTCCAAGGTTTGTTCCATGTAGCCTAAGCAGGAATTTTGCTTGCATGTGTAGGCCGTCAGAATCCGTAAAAATATGACTATCTGGCACCATCACACTCTGGTGACCCTTAGGAATGAAGTTAGGTATGGATGCTTGGCTTCATCTATACGTTTATGTGCATGAAAAAGAGTGAAGGAAAAATGCTAGAAATTTAACAAATGGTATGTTTAGTACAATCTTCACGATGAGAGAGGTCTAGCACCAAGCGATATAAAGCTTGGGATGTTCAAATTGTACAAATATTTGGTCGTGCTATGTTTTCATACAGAGAAGGTGGAAAAAAATCAGACATTGCTTTATTTCTAAAGATATTAGTATAACCATTCACTAATAGTTAAACCGAAATTCTACAATGTTGGGTATCTCTAAAAAATAATTACTGGCTCAAAGACAGGCTTTTATTTCTGGCAGTCCATTGCAGATGTCTGTGGGTAAGGAATCATCAAGTGGGTGGAAACTTGATTGAGCTTAGACAACAGAGAGTTAGAAAATGATAAAACTGTTTCTGCTGAGAAGTTAATGAGCAGACATTTGTAGATTTAGTACTAATCAGATTTCAACATTTGCTTTTTCCCGATCATTCTTTTGCACGATTTCTGACAAATAGCTAAGTTTTTAAACTGCTTCACATTGAATTCAATTGCAAACAGTCACTCTTCACTATGGCTACGTCTTAAACGTCATCAATTAACATAATGTGATACATTTAAATTAAGAAATGAACATCATTCCACTGGCTCTCCTCAGATAATCCGCCAATGCATTTTATGAACAGTCCCTTACGTTGGCAAAGGAAACACACTTGAAAATAATTCCTAGTAAGTTCTAGAAAACTTTATCAATAAAACCAGAAGGGGACAGCAAATGTGGTTAATTTAATTTTAATTTCCAATTTATTTTAATATTTCACTAAACCAAATCAAAAGCTATAGACTGATAAGCACATTCGGCACTCTACCTTTTTATGAGAAGCACCATTGTCCCTGAAACGTTTTCCTACCGTGTGCCAATAACATAGGTCACACTCATCCCCTTGAAAGAAAAGGGAAGGACGGACAAAATACAAAGAATCATCCGACTAGTTTACAGAGTTAATTCTAGGCATTAGCTAAAACTTCTCTCAGATTCTGTCTCCTCTTAGCCGTAAACATAGGCACTGAGGACAATAATGCTGCATCCCTTCTTTCTAGGATGCTGTCTCTCGCAATCGGAGATTTCAGCCAAACCTCCATCACACAGTAACTTGGAAACACCAAGCCTAGGTGTTTCCATATTTACTAGGGCCTTGTGCTGTCGTTCTATCACTTTTTGGGACACAATGGAAGCACAAACCCCAAAATCATATTTATGAAGGCATGCAAAGCCACTTAGAGTGGCTCTGAATGGCCTCATAAAAATGGACTGAGGCAAGGCAGCACATATCACCATGTTGTCTTACTCTGTGCTAGTAAGGCATTCTATGGGCATTGTGGTGGGTGTTCCCATGCAACACACATGAATTTTGACACATCCCCAGATTTACAAGACTTTGAATAACCTGGGGATGCACCAAAACTTTAAAAGGTGCAACAAGGAGAAATATCTTTATGTCTCCTTGTTTTTACCTCTTTCTATGTGTTCTGCGTTCTGCAGTACACATAGAAAGAGGAAAAAGCCTCCCAGGATTGTTTATGTGCAGAAAGGTTGCCCTCCTTAAAGGAAACCAATCCTGCGTGCAACACAGACACCCTTGCACCACGGTGCAAGGGTGCCTGCATTGGCATTAGGCTGCCAAAAGGGCACCAGTGCAGGAGGGAAAGGACAGAAATGAACCATATTGTTTAAATATGTCACAATCCTGCCTTTTCCCGTTGACACAAAACCTTGTAAAATTGGGCCCAAGAACCTGGATAATAGTAACTCTGTTTCTAGGACTGAAATTTGGTCTAAAAGAGTTACAGTTCTCCTTCATCAGGCTTACCTACAAGCGCTGGGGATGTGGTTCTATCATCGGCATGCATGTATCTCAGGTTGGATATGGAAGCATGGATTTCCCACTTTTGTGGCCATATTTACTTCTGCTGGATTGTTGTGAGGTTGTTGCAACTGCAATACACAGTCACATAGCCCTGCAGCTCTGAAGCATGGCCAGCTACCAACTGACTCTTAGTCTTACTACACTAGTAAGCATGCATTGCAGTCCTATTGACATATAAACACTGGTGCTCTGCCTAAAGAGATCGCCCAATTTCCTTCATGTTGACTAACTATCATAAAAATATAAAGGCCAGTTTACATCTCTAAATTATTAAGGCAAAGAAAGTCTTCTGCCAGCGTTTCACTCTTACATTCGAACTGCCATCTTTTTTCCATAAGTGTTCTTGCTGGCTCCAAATATGCCCCTGCCCACCCATAGCTCATAATACCCTATTAAGAAGGATAGAGGGTAAATGCTTGTAGTGCGCGATAAGGGAGAACATCTGTAGTAATCTGGAGGCGTGCACTTGGGTTTCCATCAGTTAATTCACAGTTGGCTAATTGTTTACTTAAAACAGTTGGATCCTCAGGGGCCTCCACAGACCTGTCATTAATAAATACAGGGCCTGGGTCAGGTTGTTTCGAGGAAGGAAAAAATATTCTCAAGGGAAAATTAAAAATACAGCAGCTCTAGCATCTGGTGCCATCTACATGTATGTCCTTCTTCAGCAGCCTTTTTATTAATGAACATACAGACCTACTTCCCAATACCATACTGGCATGCATACACAGTAGGCACATGGATGGAAAGACTTCTGAAGGTTGGAGGTTGCTCTATCATCATACCCTTCAAAGATTGATCAGATGTGGTGCTTCGCCTTGCTTGATTGTGGTGGTAGCATGGACCCAACAATCACCTAAGCTCATCGGATGACCACTGACTGGAGCAGTGCCAAGTCTGATACTACCCATTTATGAGGTTTGGGAACAAACAATATATACTAGCAGAAAGAAGCAAAATAATAAAATCTGTTGGGAGTTCATGGGAAGAAACAAATACAATCTTACATTTTGCTCTATCCAAACTTTTACCAGCTTTTAGTGTTTGTGGGCTTGTATTGAGGTGAATTCTGCATCTTGGCTATGTAAACAAATATGCTAAGGAGACAGGACTCTAAATGGAAGAAAAAAAATATTTGAGGGAACTTTTCATATGAACAAAACAAAAGCCTTCAATGTCTCGCCTGACTCCTACGAAAAAATATTTAAGCAACTTTTTGGCCATCCATTTTATTTGGTTTGTGAGCCAAACAAAATCATGTTGAGAATGGTGTGTTGGAGCTAGACAAATACAATGGCCTCACTGTAACTATACAAAGGTGGAGGTAAGACCTCTAATCAAAGAAGCACAAGAAAACAAAAGAGATTGATTTTAGATAAATGTTAACATCTCCATGAGTAAAGGTTACAAACTCCATTTGTTATTCACAGTGGGGCTATTAGTAATGAATACACTCTCTAACTATACACCTGCTAGCAATCACTTTAAGCCAGACTGTTTTCGTCTTGGTAGGTAAAACAGGGGATGAGTTTGTTCTTCAGGTAAGCAGCCATCATGCGTGAAGCACAGTACTCACTCTTATGATTCTGCAGATAACTGGTGTCTCACAGCATCAAGCTAGATCTCGAAGTGTGGTCCAAATGGAGTTTGCACAGGTCTTATGATTTTGTTTTATATCTGTCAAATTCTAAAGTTTTGAGCATGTTATGTCTTGCTGTCTTACATTCACTTTCCAGAGAAAGCTCTAGATGGTGTTTCTAAACCTGGCCAAGTGAAACACCTCAAAGTGTTTCAAGACCATCCATACATATTGCTAGTCCATGTTCTCCAGGTCAGCAAGGGGTCCCTAATTGTCACATTATCTATTCAAGTGGCCAAGTAATAGTCTTTCTACTAGCACTTATCTCTGGAACAATGCTTAATTTTTCTATACACTTGTCACTTATTTCTCCAACCATCATTAGCAGCTTAGAGCTTTCCCTTTACTCTTCTTTCCTGTATTTCCACCTAGTTCTTAAACATCTGCTTGAACAACCAGAGGGGTGTCTCAAGTAAAGGTCCAAGGATCTTGCACAGGTTGTGCACCCAGCATCACTGAGCAGCATAATCCATATGCCGAAGGAGGTCAAAGCACAATGGGATGGCCCCAAGATAAATATAGTTGTAACCATGGTTGGAGGTGGGAAAAATTGTTAAGTGGGTGTATACAAGTAATAGTGAGTAGTCAAGGAGGAATTGAAATCCCACCAAATTGAACAAATGAGACAAATAGGGTGTATTGACAGAGGAGGCTCCTCTGTTAGGGCGGAGGAGCGTTGCCTCCCCGCCAGCAGCAGAAGATGCAAAACTTTCTCAATGAGGAGAGAATAAACAATGTTTATTATCTCCTCGTTGTGAAAGGGGTCGGGCATCTGGGGTGAGGATCTGTGAGAGGGGAATGCTCAACACTCCCTCTTACTACGCATGTATGTTTGGCCGGCGTGGTTGGAGAGAGCCTGCACAGGCTCACAGTCTGCCTGGAAGTGCCCAGCCAGGGCACTCCCAGCCAATCCTGACACTGCTTTGAGCAGCGTCAGGATTGGCCGCAGGGCAGGACGGGAGCCTGTGCCTGTGTGTGGAGCCAGGAGGGAAGAGGAGCACGGCGCGCGCCAAAAAGGTAAGTGTTTTTTTAATTACATTTTAGTAAATTTTAGGTGCCCTGCTCATACCCCCCACCAACCCCCTGCGTGCCACATCCGCCCTGCTCCTTCTGAGCAAAGCGGGATGTGACTGTGTGCGATGATGAGGGACAACATCATAGAATATTGCCTAAACAGATAAAACCAGACTTCAGCGATTAGACAGAAATACACTCCTCAGTCACTGGACACATGTTTACCCAAAGTAGAGGTGCCATGAACAGTGTTTCTCTTTTTTTTTTATTTTACAAATGTACTATTCTTTATTCCACTTCTATGTATCTTTTTTTATTAAATTTTTATTTTTTTATGTTTTTTTTATTTTTTATTTTTATTGAAGATGCACAGCAGTAAAAAAGAACAATATAAATAGAAGACATAGAAATACATATAAATACATATAACTTATCTCATCCATATGTAACAAAAAATGGTCACTAATTAGGTTTTTTAAAGCCAGCCTAGAGAAGTAAAGTGCAAATAAAGTGCAGTGAGTTAATTGTGCTTAGTACATACTGCATACAAGCGCACCTAGCTGTTACCTAGCCACTGTGTGAACAAGGCCCAAATTAATTTACCAATCTGTCTACAAACACGACACTTAAGCGTGTAAGAGCCCATCTCAAAGTAGAACATTGAACACAAACGGGCAAACCATTGGTTAAAGGTCAGTGGCATTGATTCCAGCCAATCAGACGTAATACAACAGCGGGCCACTGACATAGCTAAAAACAGAAACCTCTGTGACGGGTCTACATGCCCTGCTGTATCAATTCCTAACAATACAAGTTGAGAAGTAATCACAACGTCCAGGTGAATAATCCTAGACAAAAGCTTGGCCATATCATTAAAAAATTCATGTAGTCTACTACAGCTGAAAGACATATGTACTAGAATGGCTGCTGTGCTCTTACAGTGGGAACATACCATCCCCCTCGAGCTACCCCATTTAGATAACTTAGCAGGAGTGTAATATAGATGAAATACTGTTTTATAATGTTGAGCTTGAGGCCCGGCAGCAAGCAAGAAATGCTGGGCCATAACTAGGGAAGCCAAAAATGAGGCTTCAGAAGCCCCAGTACTCCATGCCCACCTCTCCACATGATTACCCAAATCATCTGGCAATAAATCCAGGAAAAGTGGGTATAGCGACCCAACCCTCCATCTAGTAGACTTAAATAGAACCTCCAAAACTGGGTTTCTATCCCCCAATGGCCCACATGCAGAGGAGGAGGTTGACAACAAAAAGTCCATGATTTGTAAAAATTAAAAAAAAATCTTTACTGTCAAGCTTGAAGTCCTTTTTCAATTTCTCAAATGATTTAAGATGGCTATCCTTATAAAAATCGCCAGTACGCCGAACACCCTGCTGTGCCCAATTGGCACAGCGCTTATCCTTAAAGATGTCAGGAAGTATGGGCGAATTTAAAATAGGTGTGTAGAAATTAATCCAACCAATTCCAATTCTGCTTTTAATGCTAGACCAGACCTTAAATGCAGCCCGAACGGTCTTAAAGTTAACTTTTTTTAAATAGATAGGCTCGACAATTCTCATAATAGCCGCATTGGCATGGCTTCCCCATATCATGTTATAGATAGAAGGGCAGGTTTCACCAACGCCTCTGCTATCAAAATCGTGGGCAATTAGCGGTTGAATATATTGTAAGGCTGCTACCCAATAATAAAGAAGAGAAATTGGGGCAGCCCAGCCCCCTTTCTTTCTTGGAAGCACTAGGTACTTGTATGCCCGAAGGGCTTTAGAAAAGGACCTCATAAAACTATTTGCTAAATTCTCCATATGTTTGAGCCAGTCGTTGCTAATTTCCAGCGGGATAGTACAAAAAAAATACAGAACCCTGGGAAGGAAGAGCATTTTAATAAGATTGCACCGCCCAATAATGGTAAGATGTAGATTATTCATACGGTGCAGCTCTTTCCTAGTTTTGGCTAAAACAGGGGCAAGATTGCTCTCGACAATCTGCTCCAGATTAATCATTAATCTGACACCTAGATAGATCACTTGATCCACCCTTCTGTTATCTACAATAGAGACCCATTCGTTGCCCATTATTTGACATTTAGCTTTATTTAGTAAGTAGCCCAAGACCTCACCAAACTCTGCCGTTAACTTCTCTATTTCTTCAACCGCCAACCCTGGGTCATGTGTGATAACGGCTATCATTCGCATAAGCCAATATTTTAAACGTACCTTCAATCATTACCATAGGCGGAATCAAATTATTTTGAAGGAGCCTTCTAATTAAAGGGTCAATATAAAGTGCAAAAAGTAATAGCAAACAGGGACAACCTTGTCTAGTGCCCCTTGTGATAGAAAAAGGGTCAGAGGCTGCCCTGGCCAGTTGAATTTGTGCCATAGTTTTCTGGTATAAGCCCTGAATAGCCCTGATAAAGCCAGGATCTATATTAGAGCACTGCCCAAAGATACTCCCAGCTCACCCGATTAAAAGCATTTTCGGCATCTAGTAAAATTAGTGACATAGGGGCTGATATGACCTGGGATGCATCTAGCATAGCAATGACCCGCCTCACATGGTCGGCGGTCCGACGCCCAGGGATAAAGCCATGCTGCCATGGGGAAACAAGTCCACTAATTTCTCGGCTCATTCTAGTCGCAAGAATTTTAGCGTAAAGATTGGCGTCTGCATTTATTAATGAAATGGGACAATAAGAGCCTGGTAATAATAGATCCTTCTCCTTTTTAAAAAATACAATATTATTAGCATCTAACCATGAGCCCAGCACCTGTACTCCATCCTGTACTGTCATAAACAGTGCCAGGGTGTCATCTTTTAATTCCTCAAAAAACGTTGTAAAATATTCCATTGGGATCATATCAGGCCCAGTAGCTTTCCCATTGGGCAGAGAGGCTAATGCTGCTATGATCTCATCCAACATAATAGGAGTAGCCAGTTGGCGGCTCTCATCTGCCGACAACCTTGGACCTGGAGTTTTACTCAAATTCTGACTAATTCTTCTAAATCATGTGGGGGTTCGATTTCCTGCTGATAACATGCAGAACAGTAATCCTTAAAAACCTTTAATGCTGCCAAATTCCCCCGTATGACCTGCCCTTGGTTATCCTTGATAGAAGTAATGGCATCCTGAGTCACCTTCTGTCTAGTATTATATGCTAACAGCTTGCCCACCTTCTCGCTGAACTTGTAGCATTCCTGTCTATGAGTATGAGCTTTAGTAACATCTTGATCTATAAACATCTGAGTGATCCTAGCTTTCATAGCAGCAATCTGGTCTAGAGTATCCTGTATAGAGAGATTATTCATTGTCAGCCCCACTATCTGCCATTCTAGAAAAGCCAGCTCAGTCTGAGCAGCGTGTGTAGCTAAAGTACATTGCTTTTCCCAATTTAGGGCATAGCTTAAAGTTTCCCCACGAACAGCTGCTTTTAGGGCATCCCAGAGCACCCAGGGGGGGAACCGTGCCCCTATTAAATCTCATAAACTCAGGAATCCATTTTTTCAACCGTGACACATAAGCCAAGTCCAGCAATAATCCCTGATCAAAAGATCAGCATTTACGATGTCGCTCTTTGCATAGGACAAGAAATTGTGCTACCAAAGGATTATGATCGGGCATGACTCTGGGAAACTTCTCGACAGAAAGCCCTTCACACAACAATGCTGAAAAAAAAAAAATAGTCTAGCCGAACAGACCTCCTGTGCGGGTGGGAAAAAAAGTATACCCAGGATCAACGGGCACATATTGCTGCCAGGCGTCCACAAGACCATGACTCTGCACTAAAGATTGTAGGGCTCGAAACACCTTTGTTTTTTTCCCCAACTACGAATCCTGATTCTGCAAGGGAAAACTAGTCCCAATATGTATATTCAGATCGCCACAGACAATAAGCGGTAGGGGCCAAGCAGCAAGCTCAAAATTCAAGGTATTGATAATATCCTGGTCGTCAAGGTTAGAGCCATAGATTGAACACAGGGTAAAACTGGATTGCCCCATTATACACTCTAAAATCACCCAGCGGCCCAAATTATCAACCCTTTTCTTGGCCACCATAAGGAGATCACATTGTGCGAGTACTGCGACTCCTTTTGTTGTGGTTCCCTGAGTAGTATAAGCCAGTAATTAGAGACCAGGAAAGTCCAGCAAATATTTCTTAGTCGGGATAACATGCGTCTCTTGTTGGCAGATTATATCTGCCCTTAATGTTTTTAAGCCATGGGTAACGAGACGCCTTTTCGTACGATCATTTAACCCGCATATATTTAGCGTAGCTATACGAAGATTATTGCAGTGACCCATTTAGATCTCTATCGTTAGCAGCCATGATCAAACCAAACCTAATCGTACATGCAAAAAAAAACACCAATACCTTATTGTGCATCTTTCTATACATCATCCTCACTTTATCACCACCCCGACCTACCCAACCCCATCCCCCAACCACCAACTCCCCCAAACCAAGAGCCACTTCAGCCCCCCTCCCCAACACCCTACCAAAAGAGACAGCCAGACGGAAGGTCTGTAAGATAGACAAGGCCCCTCCCCTTGAGGACTCCAAGCAGCAGCAGCTTGGTCGGAGACCAAGTAAAACTAAACAACAGCATGGTCACCCTAAAAGGAAAAATGCCCCAAAGTAGCCCCCCAAAAAACAGCAAAAAGATAGAAACCAACCATCAGAAAAGAGAGAAAAAAAAGAAACCCCTGGCTATTAAGCCACTAAACCAATATCGTACAGAACATATATATATATATATATTTTTTCCTCTCTCCCCCTTCTCCTCCTTCCCCATTTTTTTTTTTTTTTTTTAGCCTCTTGAAATCAATTAAGTCAGGGATTGCAGGTACTCCTTAGCCTTGATATCAGAAGAGAGCATACAAATATTATTTTAAGGCGAGTGCTTCTCTAATGCTTTGCACGCATGATGTTCCTTATCCAATGAAAGCCTATGTTTACAATCACAAGCAGTTGCATCCATGATAAGCTCAAGAAGACCTTGGTTCTCCAGAATGGAAACTAGCAGTGGCGGAGGACCGCGAGCCCTGGGAAAAAAGGGAAAACAGTTGGAGACATAGGAGGCACAGAAAGAGACAGGTTACATAGAGACATGGCACACATTGTCTCTGTGCTTTTGTGCAAATCTATCTTTTCATACGTTTTGTAATATTTCATATAGTTGCCTTTGTCATAGTATAAAACATTTTTCAAATCTTCTTCAACTTTGTCCAGAGAGCAACTTAAGACACATACATATTAATGTCCTTCCTCCAGGAAGCAAGGCATGCAAATAATTTTTTTCAAGTAATGCTGAACATGTTCATGCCCACCAGAAGAAGCAGTGTGTTTTGCAAGGACGTATGCAAAACAAATTATTGCAAAAGTTAATAGTTTCATTGGGATGTAGCAAAGTGAAAAACATTTGCCAGCTGTTATTCATAAACCTTCACAACTTTGCACGTAATTGTCCCGCGTTGGATGGATGCCAATGTGTTTAATATGATGATGCCAAGATAATAATTTGCTGATACTTTGGGTACCTGCAAAATAGAATATTTTAATTGCTGACTATTCCTGTTACTGATCTACAGTTTTAACCAGGCATTCATTTTCACCTAACAACGTGAACAATATAGCATAAATAAACCAAAGACATAAAGTGAAATCATTATGTTATCACCGTTACCACTGATACAGATCATAATACAACCTTATTTTTTGCCACCATGGTGCCAAAAAGGTGCGGCACACATTAGCCCCTTTAAGAGTGTACATTTCTCACGAAGAACCTGATTCACAAAAGTATTAATTCATACATATATCTGCAAACACTTGGATTTAGATTTGGAATTCCCAATTCCTAATTTCAAATGGATTTTTTCACCAAATGTGTGCATTTAACATTTTTGACAAGAAATACTGGAGTGTGAAAATTTCCCAGAGGCGCGCCATTAACAGGATGTAGGAGAACGGATTGCTCCCCGAGTAAAATATGCTACGTGTGTTGCTTTTAAATGAGTAAATCTGCTGTACATGTATTAATAAGGCACATCTTGATGCAGGTGTATGGACCTCCCAGGCTAGGAATGTTGACTTTCCCTATCAGCCTCTGTTTCTATCTTTCTCTGTCTAGGAATACCTGCCCATCGATCTGTCTCTTTCTATATTTCTAGCAGTCTCTGTATGGCTCTCTATATTTGTCTAGTTGTCTCTGTCGATCTCTAAAGATGTCTATGTGTCTCTCGTTCTATCTACCTCTCTATTTATCTCCGGATCTGCCAATTTGTCTCTTTCTCTTTCTGTCTGAATCTATCTGTCTCATTCACTACCTTTCTTTAGCTTTTTCCATGTCTGTACTTTAGTTTAGTCTTCATCAATCTGTCTCTATTTCTATCTGTCTGTCTCTGTGTCTATCTCTAGCTCTCTTCTTGTCCGTATCTCTATTATCTGTATCTCTGTCTATGTTTCATTGTCTGTTTCTATCAGTCTATCTTGGTCTATCAATCAGTCTCTGTCTATTTTTCGTACCTCTGTTGCTATCTATCTTCCTCTCTACCTGTGTTTTCACCTGCTTTTAGCTCTTTCACTTTCTTTATATCTCTTCCCATCTCTCTGTCTTGTATCTCAAGCTGTGTGCCCGTCTCTGCTAATTATATATGTGTGTCTATTCTCTGTCATTTTCTGTCATCTATCGCTTTGTTTCATCTCTCTCTATCCCTGTCTGTCTCTTCTATCTCGTATACTCACTTTACCCTTGTTAGAAATGGGATCTTTGGTTGGCAATCAGGTTACCCCTTGTCCAAGCAAGGACCCTCACGCTAGTCGGGTAAGTCACACACAATCCAAATTATCCTGTGCCCACCCTCTGGTAGCTTGGCACTGAGCAGTCAGGCTTAATTTAGAAGACAATGTGTTAAGTATTTGTGCAATAAATCATGCCATAACACAGCGTAGCACCACAAAAATACACCACACATTGTTTAGAAAAATATATAATATTTATCTGATAAGATGCAGGTCAAAACGATTAAAATGCAATGAGTATATGTTGAGATATCACCGTAAAAGTGATATCAAATGTCTTTAGTCTTTTAAAAGCAAAAAATGTCTCTTTCAAGCACAAAGGGGCATATTTATACTCTGTTTGAGCCGAATGTGCGTCAAAATTTTTGACGCACATTCGGCGCAAACACTGCCCCATATTTATACTTTGACGTCCGATGCAGCGGGCGTCAAAGTTCTACCATGTGCGCCATTTTTTAGAAGGGGGAACCAGCCTTGCGTTAATTATATGCAAGGTAGGCATTCCCTTCTAAAAAATGACTTTAAGGCCTGTGCGCCTTATTTATACTGTGACGTCATTTTGACGCACAGGAGGGGGCAGGCCTTAAAAAACGGCACCCAGCCTGATGGATGCCGTTTTTTAACGCCTGGGTCAGGGCAGGCGTTAAGGGACCTGTGGGCTCAGAAGGAGCCCAGATGTGCCCTCCCATGCCCCCAGGGACACCCCCTGCCACCCTTGGCCACCCCAGGAGGACACCCAAGGAGGGAGGGACCCATCCCAGGGACAGAAAGGTAAGTGCAGGTAGGTATTTTTTTTCGTATTTTTTTTGTGGCATAGGGGGGCCTGATTTGTGCCCCCCTATATGCCACTATGCCCAAAGGCATGGGGGCATGACTCCTGTCTTTGCTAAGACAGGAGTCATTTCAATGGGGGTTGGGCGTAAAAAAAAATGGCGCAAATCGGGTTGAGGCCAAAATTTTGCCTCAGCCTGACTTGCCCCATTTTTTGACGCCCAAGCTCCATTTTCCCCTACGCCGGCGCTGCCTGGTGTGAGTAATTCTTTTTGACACACACCAGTCAGCTGCGCCGGCTAACGTCATTCAATAAATACGGCGCCCGCATGGCGCTTTGGAATGGCGTTAGCCAGCGGTAAAATTTTTGACGCACAACTGCGTTGGCGCAGTTGTGCGTCAAAAAGTATAAATATGGGCCAAAGTACCTTGTTTGCATTCAAAATCTCTGCAAAGAACTGCAGAGGAGGAGATGTGTGGAAAACGGGGAGTTCTGCGTCGATTTCTCGGGCTGCACACGACGATGCATCATTTAGTTTTCACGCAGGGATGGCTGTGCGTCGATTTCTGGTGCTCGGTCATGGATCTTCTTCGGGTTACGGGGTTTTTGGATGCCCCGGGGACGATCCGTGGATTTCTGGCGCTGACTGGACAAAGTCACAGGGGCAGCGTCGATCCAGTGGGCGTTGCCTGGATATTTCTAACGCACGACAGGTGCTGCATCGATTCCTCTCTGGAAGTCGGGCTGTGTCATTCTGGCTTGGCTGTGCGTCGGTCCAGTGGACCATGCATCGAATTTCCGGTCGCTACGCTGGCACTGCATCGATCTTCTTGTTGGGAAGTCAGGCTGCGTCGTTCCGGTTCAGTGTGCGGTGAATTTTTCACCAAGGTGCAGGCTGTGCATCGTTTCTGGCAGGCTGTGCATCGATTTTTGCCACACAACGAGTCTTTCTTGTAGAGATGAAGTCTTTTTGGTCCTGAGAATTCAGGGAACAGGAGGCAAGCTCTATCCAAGACCTTGGAGAGCACTTGTCACCACAGTCAGAGAGCAGCAAGGCAGCAGGGCAACAGCAAGGCAGCAGTCCTTCACAGAAAGCATTCAGGTGAGTCCTATGGGCAGCCAGGCAGTTCTTCTTGGAAGGATGCAGGTTCTGGTTCCGGTTCTTTTCTCCAGGAAGTATCTGGTCAGGTAGATTGTCTACCTAAGAAGTGTCTGAGTTGGTAGGGGCAGAGGCCCTGTTTAAATACCCAAATGTGCCTTTGAAGTGGGGGAGACTTCAAAGAGTGGCTTAGAAGTGCACAAAGTCCCCTTTCGTTCAATCCTGTCTGCCGGGGTCCAAGTAGGGGTTGTGGCAGTCCTTTGTGTGAGGACAGGCTACGGCCCAATGAGATGTAATTCTCAGGCCCTCCACCCTCCCAGCCCAGGAAGACCCATTCAAAATGCAGATGTATGCAAGTGAGGCTGAGTATCCTGTGTTTGGTGTGTGTCTGAGTGAATGCCCAAGGGAGCTGTCAACTGAACCCAGCCAGGCGTGGATTGTGAGGCACAGAAGGGTTTAAGTGCAGAGAAATGCTCACTTTCTAACAGTGGCATTTCTAAAATAGTAATATTAAATCCAACTTCACCAGTAAGCAGGATTTTGTATCACCATTGTGGCCATACTAAATATGACCTTCCTACTCCTTTCAGATCAGCCGCTACCACTCAAACAGTATGTGAGGGTAGCCCCAATGTTAGCCTATGAAGGGAGCAGGCCTCACAGCAGTGTAAAAACGAATTTAGGAGTTTTGCACTACCAGGACATGTAAACTACACAGGTACATCTCCTGCCTTTTGCGTACACAGCACCCTGCCCTATGGGTTACCTAAGGCATACCTTTAGGGTGTCTTTTATGTAGAAAAAGTGGAGTTTTAGTCTTGGCAAGTACTTTTAAATGCCAAGTCGAATTGGCAGTGAAGCTGCACACACAGGCCTTGCAATGGAAGGCCTGAGACAAGGTTAAGGAGCTACTTAAGTAGGTGGCACAATCAGTGCTGCAGGCCCACTAGTAGCATTTAATCTACAGGCCCTGGGCACATGTAGTGCACTTTAAAAGGGACTTATAAGTAAATGAAATAATCCAATTGGGTATGATTCAATGTTATCATGTTAAAGGGGGAGAGCATATGCACTTTAGCACTGGTTAACAGTGGTAAAGTGTGCAGAGTCTTAAAACCAGCAAAAACAGTATCTGAAAAGTGGAGGGAGGCTGGCAAAAAGTTTAGGGTGACCAGGCTGCCAGGTCTAACAACCCTTTTTCATACCAATAACTCTTTTTTTAAAACACTCAAAAACATTTACACCTAACCCATTCTTTGCCATGTCAATGTTTAAAAATATGGAAAATATAACAACTTTTGCAAATTCAAACATAAAGCTTATTACAACAACAAAAATGTATTTTATTTTACCACATCTACAAAGCAATGTACAAAAACATACTAAACACATCATCACCACCAGGCTAATTGGCTTTGCCAATACTCGTTAATCTGGCCATTCACTGTTTCTAATCCTTAGGCGACACAATAGACTCTCACTTTGTTATGTTACTACAAGAGTTCAAATCACTGAGCATGCCTCCTGCATTATGCGACCATGTGCCTTATTACCAACTGTCTCACTGACATATTGAATTCCAAGAATGGAAGAGTGATTGCCTATTTTAGGGCACCTGTATGAACAGAGGAAAATAAACTCACCTGAATGTTAAAGTGAAAGCTGCATGGTCATCCTGTGCCTGATGAAAATTGCACTTGGATAGATATTACCCTTCAAAACAAATCTTGCAGTACAAATTAGATGAAATGCTACCTTGTAATACTGATTCAAGAGTTCGGAGTAATGGAAAGTTTGTCTTCCATAATGTTGTTTACCACAGTTTTTCCCTCCTCCAGACCTAATAGACTTATGAAAAGTAGGTCGTTGATGGCATCTCTATGCTATTGTTTAGCTAAATCTTTAAATTTTAGCCTGGGTACCTTCTCTGCCAAGAGGATAATAATATTGTGAAGGTAAAGGAGACTGTTTTTGGCCACATTGGCTCCACTGCAGACTCACTGAAGTTCACAGCAGGCATTATGTTAGTTTGACACTGCTTCATATTTGTATGCTGGTCACAAACTACCATAGTAGGGATTTGTTAGTCCTAAACAAACCATAAATTGTTCCCCAGGGAGATTTCTACCCGCAAGTTGGAATCAATACATAATTTCCCTACGCAGGATTGCCATGCCTCACATCATGGTCCCTGAAACAGAAATCTAGCAACAGTTAACCCACCCTATGGCACATATGACAACTTCAAATTACCCCATATGTGTTCATTGATGATAGTTCTTACCTGGAGCCCATCTTCCCACAATGAGTACTTCCCCACCAGTTGCAACTCACTTAATTCATGCAGAATCAAAGGTAATGAAGTATGGGGAATAGTAGTGTTTCAGTAATGATAAACTATGTGTGATTACCCATGCCGCACCGAAGTTCAAAAAGGACAAAATAGTAGCATGCAACAAGCAATTTCCTTTCAGGTAGCCTTTTTTTAAAATCTTCATCAGCCCATTTATCGTGTTTTCTCATTCCAAACACCTACCTTACTTGGTTTCTACCTCCTTCTCTTTTTAAGCTTATTAGTCACCCTCCATCCATTTTTGTAGCTGCCTTTTCTGTTATTTTGTCTGCACAACATCAGTCAACCACCCTGGACTAGTTCCCTCTATCGTGCTCTAGCCACTTCCTCTCTTTCTTTTGTGGTTTCACCCTTTTCACACCTTACAAATTCATCCTAATGCCACCATCAGTACACATGTTTCCATCCTCAGCATGAGTCACTTCCTTTCTAGTTCAATCCCCATTCCTTCTATTCCACATGCCAAATTTAGTTTTGCTTTTTTGGATTGTCCTCCATGCACTATTTACAACTTCAAAGGTGAGCCCACGTGATCATCATTGCTTGCCCTGCCCTTTTCTCATCTTCCCCCAAATGAAGTTGAGATTTGTGGCCAAGTCTCTCCTAAATCCTCTGTGCCATTCTTCACTTAATGCTCAGTTGAGTAATGTGACTTTGACTGTCATATGCCGGTATTCCCACATAAGGACTTTTTGGGCCTCGAACTGCAGAGAAGCCTGCTGATGTAGGAATCAATACAATACAAAGTGCCCTCCTTAGTTGTTGATGAGCTCTATCTACTGGCTGTCTCCTCTGTGTAAAACATGTAGTACCCATGACGATAAAATTGAGATTGAGCTAAGTTTCACATCTGGCGTAAAGTTCCTAAACCATTCAGAAGAAGCACTATGACAGCAAAATAAGCCACTCCAGGAATCCTGAAGAGTGGCTATACAAACAACAAGAATATCTTATGTTACAAGATCATGCAGTTGGGTCATGAACAAGCCCTATATCTACCTGGAAGTATGACTCAATGGAAAGGACTAATGGCAAGACTGGTGTACCAACCTAGCAGTTTCTCTATGACAAACAATTAGTGCACAAATAATATAACATGCAACATAACAAATATGAAATTAATTATAATCTAATACATTAACTTCCTGATATTGATATATAATAATTTAGTTGAAGAACATTAATTCATCTATATAAAGCATCCCATCCACGTTTCACATTCAATTTACAATTTAAATTAAGAAAAGTTTCCCCTCAAAGTTAAACTGGGGATCCATATATCTCTCTCATGACTACAGAAGGTGAGTCTTTAGAATGCTTGTGGATAAAACACCATCTCTCAAAATATAAATGGCAGAACAGATATTGTATTAACTAATGATATGCTCATTTTCATGAATGACATATTTACAGGATGTAAATGACAACCATATTTAGTGAATAACGTACTTGGTAATTTTGTGATCCCTCAAAGAAAGAAACAATAACAGGAATATGGCTCACCTCAAAGGAGAAATCCCAGAAAATGTAGAAAGGAACAGGTAACAAGGAAGAGGAATAGTAAAGATGTATATGCTTTATATTTCGATAATTCAAATCTATCCTAAATCAAAAAAATATTCCTACAACAATCTAACCTTGCCTAAGTAATAAGTGACACATGGTCTACCCTACCTCACATAACTGAATGGTTCTCACATAATCCAGCTGGAAAGAGAAAGAAAGCAGCTCATAACCTAGTGAACACAACAAAGACTATGCCACATTAAACGTTTACATTAATGATACAATATTGATAATCACCATGTAGAGATGTGTAGGCTTACACCTTAGTTTGTAGAATTGTGCAAAAAAGCTATACTACTCTAGAGCGTGCCTCATAAAAATTCTTAGCCATTCTTTGTTCTATAAAAATAGAATGCGGACATTACACCAGTCTGCTAAAAATACTCCTAAAAATACAACAGACTTAGGGGGTGATTCTGACCGCGGCGGTCGGCGGTCGCCGCCCGCCAAGCGGTTCCCGCCGAAAGACCGGTCCGCGGTCAAAAGACCGTGGCGGTCATTCTGGCTTTCACGCGGGGCCGGCGGGCGACCGCCAGAAGACCGCCGGCCGGCCCAGCGGGAAAGCCCCGTCAACAAGGAAGCCGGCTCAGAATTGAGCCGGCGGAGTTGAAGGGGTGCGACGGGTGCAGTGGCACCCGTTGCGATTTTCACTGTCTGCAAAGCAGACAGTGAAAATCTTTGTGGGGCCCTCTTACGGGGGCCCCTGCAGTGCCCATGCCATTGGCATGGGCACTGCAGGGGCCCCCAGGGGCCCCTCGACACCCCATACCGCCATCCTGTTCCTGGCAGGCGAACCGCCAGGAACAGGATGGCGGTATGGGGTGTCAGAATCCCCATGGCGGCGCAGCAAGCTGCGCCGCCATGGCGGATTCCCATGGGCAGCGGAAAGTCGGAGGTACACCGCCGGCTTTCCGCTTCTGGCCGCGGCTGTACCGCCGCGGTCAGAATGCCTGGCGGAGCACCGCCAGCCTGTTGGCGGTGCTACCGCCAACCTCCGCCCTGGCGGTAATTACCGCCAGGGTCAGAATGACCCCCTTAATATAGCTTTGTAACCAAATATGTCAAATAAAAGTTAAAATGTAGCTATCTTGCTGCAAATACCAGTGGACGACAAAGTCCCAGGTGCAGTTACAAAAGCATCACAGAAAGTGGGTCCCCTGGTACTGAGAGTTGTATCAATGTATCACAGAAACGTGGGTGGCAGCACCCTCAAAACGTCATTAGTGGTCTCAAAAAAATAGCTAGATTGCCAACTTGAACAACAACGATGATACAGTACATCTAATTCAAGGTGCTTGACAGTGTGAATGTCACACTTCTAGCAATGTATTAACCTATCTTAAGCACGATGAAAGCTAAAAACCTTGATGCCAATGACTTCATTGGAAAAAGGAGATCAAAAAATGACATGAAATAGATGTGTCATATTTGCAAAGACTTCTACCTGGTCTATCAAAGAAAATTTGTAAACTACACTAGTAAACTATCTGAAATAAAAGACAGAACATAAAAGTGTAATCCTAGCTTAAATGGGAGTGGGTCTTCAAAAAAATAAATTACATAGATAACTAAATAGGCCCCGATCGACCACTCAACAATTTACAGTATCTAGAGAACAAGCTAAAAAAATAGAACCAGAAAATAAAACATAATGAAAACATATATCCAAAATGTTATAAGGCTAATGGAAATAAAGTACACTTGCACAGACCTCAAAATGTCAAACTCAAAATTGACCACATGAACCATTTATACCAAACAAAAGGTGATCAACAATACCAGAATATAAAATCAAACCAAGAACAACAAATGTGAGACTTAACCAGCAAAAAACTTGACTGTTAAAGGCAGAAGAGAAGTTTAAGCTACCAAAAACACAGTAAAGTGGGTTTTACAATAAAATATCCAAATAAGTCCCCTAACACTTCTCTTCTTGTTGATGTTGGCACTTCTTGCATGTTCTTTGATATTTTCCATAATCACTCATCTGTTTCACTGTGACTGTCTTCAAAACGATGAGCTACTAGAGGAGCTGATTCTAGTTTATTCCTTCTGGCTGACTTGTGTTCACTAAATCAAGCCCTCCTCTCTCTTCCTGTTTCCCCTTTTCCACAAGGACAACTTATCAAATAGATAATATTAATTGTCCGACAAATACTCAATTCTTTTAAATACATTTTCATTCCTTCAGATTCAGTGAGGTTAGTCTCCCATGCTGTCTCACATGCATGGGGAGTACAACATCGGCGATTACCAGCTTTCTTCGGGTGACTTCATAAAGTGCTCTGTGTTTTTTTTTTGTTCCCTTGAAAATGGCATGAACAAGTCTACTTCCTATATTCATATTTCTGCTGAAAGGAAATATTGCATTTTTCCAGTCATTATTTGAGTCCACATTTGAAATATGCCTATTTTAATTCATTTTGAAAGCTTACTATAACTGTTGACACATACAATAAATGTCACATTTCTCTTTGGGAAGTGATTGATCAAACATGCTATCTCCATTGTAGTGTCTTGCCCTCCTAAATGAGTCTGTTACTAGTTGTTTAGGATATCTATGTGCTAACAAATTACCTATCAAGATCTCAGAGTGTTTTACAAAGTCCAGCAAATTACAACAGTTCCTCCAAAGTCGTAGGAACTGTCTAAATAGGAGTGCTTCTTGTTGGCTATTGTTCTGAAAACTTGTTGTTAAGTACAATAAGGTATCCCAAGTAATAGGTCTGTTGAAGAGTTCAACACATAACATATGTTTCTTCATTAAAAGTCCAGATGTGTAGAAATTCTATTTAAGATTTACTTACTGGACGAGTAACTCTTAGATTGGGATCACCAATGTTTAGTCTATGTATCTGGATCTATGATGCAATGTGTTATAATGGGCACAACGGACACTCTTATACTGGTCCGTTTCCACTGTTTGTACATGAAGCAATTAAGTAAAAGTGGTTATTATCTAGTATAATCATATTGTGCAATAAAGTTAGCAGATATTGTCTCAATGTCATGCTTCAAGAATTTGTTAATTATCATCACAGCTTTCTTTTGAGGAATATTGTGTACAATGATTCGAAATCAAGAATAATTAGAAGATCACTCACAGGGTTAAAAGCAAATTTTCAATCTGGTTAACCATATCAGAGCATCAGAGAACTGACAATTGGTGGACAAAGACATCAACATATTGTGCAAAGGTTCAGTAATAACTTCTATACTTGACACAATGGGTCTTAGATGGCTTTTCAGAATGTTTATGTATTATAAGAAGACAATATTTGACAGCTAATTTACTTTTTAGTTTCTTAAAGTAATCAAACTCATAATTACATACATCACCTCTGTTCATTGCCTCAGATGTTTCTCTAAATATCTTTAAGGCCACCTTCTTCATTTTGTTAGAGATAACATTTGCATAATGCTAATGGACTTTTCGCATATCCTCCAATTTTGCAATATATTGGAAGATATTGAAGATAGCAATTTCACTACCTACTCACAAGGTGATATTGTAATTAATGTATCTTCCATCAGAGATCTTCATCTGATATGTTGAATTTAGTCATAGAGAAGTTTGTAAGAACAGTTTTCAAACATTTTGTAAACTGCTTTTTCAAATGTAACAACTTCTGGGCCAAGCATCTCCAAGTTAGGGGCTGATCTCAAGCCTTTGCCTATTGGTGCAGGAGAAAGCCCATCAACAGGAAATGTTACTCAAGATATTGAGAGTAAGCTCCAAAACACATCAACTGCTATAATAACCCACTCAGGGGAAAGGGTTTTCAAATGGTATTAGAACCAGAATGCAGGTAAGTAAATCTGGTTTGTGTCCATTACCTGATCCCCAGGCTAAAAAAGATGGAGAAACAACAAAGAACCACTGAGAGGAAGGTGAGTGCTTACTTCTAAAAACAAGTGCACGCCGACCCCTAATCGCTGTATACTAAAGCTTTCATGACGACAAAAACATATAATCCAACTATAATAATTACACACTAAAAAGAATGATTCATAATTAAAAGCATTTCATAATTGCAAGCCTTTCAAATTCATCCTGATGCAAACCTATAAATATTCAGAAAAACAAAGGAGTTCCAGCGAAGGTTGTGCTGGGCATAATTAGGACTCAGGATACTGGGGAAACACAAAGGGTTAAAACTAATGGCTTGTGGATTCATACTTCTCTGTGATTGTGTCATCCTGGGTTGTGGTATCACCCACATGTTCAAGCACTGAACAAGACTCTTACAAATCTACAGTCTTTCATGCAAATTACTCTGAACATTTCCTAAGGTTCCTAAAGCTGAACTATTTCGCCAAGAAGTGCAAGTTGACACCTTAATCATTCTTCATTGCCCAAGGAACAAAACTGGTTTGCTTACAGTACTCTAGGTTAATGGCGAATAATGATGGCCAAGAGTGTGTAGAACTTTCACATCTTAGTCTTTAAGTTGCTCAAGTGTATAGGTGGCATGTTATTTTTTTCAGATTGTTGATTTACATTCTCATGTTCTGTATTCTAGCTCTGAGGCTGCCTTTTGTCTATCTGACGAAGTTACAGATTGATAAGGTGGGAAAGTTAAAAACGGTGTGGGCCTGTAAAGAGTCGAACTAAAGCTTGAAAAGTTGTGCCAAGTTTCACACAACCAGGTACGTTTCATCTTCTGCTTCCCATCTCACTAGAATATGAAGGGGAATAAAGGACAGCTTTAGCCTATTCCAATTAAGAAGTTACATGCCACTGCCCAAAATGTAATCCCCTTTGGTCTAGGAAATAATGTACCTGTCAATTTTTTTTTGACTTATTACCTCACATGATCCAACTTACTCACACTGTCCCCACTTCCTCTCCAGCCCTTGCCTCCTAATAATGGAGTACTCATTTTGACCACAGAGACTCCAAGGCTGAGTGTCTTTACATGTATTCTATTTGTCACTGCTGATATATCTGATGCTGTCCAGTTACAACTTCCAAGAGGTTGCTCTAGGACAGCCTGCACAAAGAATCAACAAAGGAAGAACTGGGGATAGGTTTGTTTTCGGGTTGCAGGGGCCAGCTTCTATCATCAAACCTGCAAAACAAAATGTTTGTGTATAGCTACATGGAGCTCTAATGATAGGGGCACCTGTGGTGTTCGTAAGCATTTACTATGCACATATTTTCTGATAAAAATCAGTATTGCAACAGTTATGCCCATAATGCTCGTAAATATCCCAAAGAAGCAAAACATAGTACGCACAAAATCCTCCTCACCATGAAACCTCAAACTTAGGACCTTGATTTAGAACTTGGAGGACGGGTTACTGCATCACAACGGTAACCCGCCCACCAAAATCTAAATCCGATTATATTCTATGGGATTTAGATTTTGGTGGAATGGATATCCGTCACCGTTGTGGTGGAGTAACCCATTTGCTGAGTTGTAAATCAGACCTTAAATTTTCACAGTCATATTGTTGTGCAGAGGGAGAGAGGACCCCATTGACACTGAATCATATATATTATATTTGTTATCATCTAAATTGAAATAATTTTGAGGAATGCACTGACTGTATTTTAAATCTTTCTCCAGGATACTGAGAATGATTTACCTGAAACAATGAGTCACTGCGAGTCTGCAGTTCAATGGGGAAAACGCGATTAAAGCCATACTGGACAAAGGTATAGTAAGTGGTTGATAGTTCAAAAGAAAACGTGCTGCAGGGCTCAGGTCTGAGAAACACCTTTGACTAATTTTAATTAGAGTGCAAAGACAGCCTTCAGCCATTTTGCTAATCAAACTATCTTACAGTTTAAAAGTCTCATTTCAAGCAGTAACATTCAATTATTATATGTGGACAACCAAGTTAACAATATGAAAAGGTTTCAGGCTTTTTAAAAAAAATATATTTATCATAGAGGTCATGTAAAACATGCTTTAAGCATGACCTTTGCGGTAAATGTAGATTTATAGTTATGGTGTAACCAATTTATATTGTGTTTCAGCATTTTCACCCATTTGGGAAGTGCGTACATCTATGTTCTTTGAAAAATGAATCATTGTTAGCAGGAAGTCCTGTGTTGAATTTTAATGTGTTGTTGCATTTATATAGTGTTTCATACCCCTGAGAAAGCCATGAAGCACTTTGATGGTGCCTCAGGTACTCATAATTCCTTTTTCTACAGAAATTCATATTCCCTTTTCATGTGCAAGGTTGGAAGGCTTTTAGTTTGACATGTGGTCTTGTGGGAAGAAGGGGTGTGTAGGTGAGTACACTCTCTAATATTGCCATGGTGAGGTTCTAGTTGTGTTTAAGCAAGAGGTGCTGCAGGAGATGTAAAACAAGAGTGCTGATGCACATGGGTCTGTGCCTTGGTAACGCCTAATTTTGGTGCACCATTATGTGTTGCAGGAATGACATATTACTGCAATCGACAATGCATATATCATGTGCTTTAATGTTACCAATGTAAAGTGGAGCATCTAAATCAAGTTACTGAAAATGCATTCACAGTAGCGGATTAGAAATTCATATACATGTGTGCTCTAATGTTTGATTTTTACATGCTGAATTGTAGTACTTATAAACATGTATATTGATGTACTCTGATTGTGGTACTATGGTGAAATGCATAAAATCATGTTTCATTTGTAATTCTTGGTTCCATTTATAATTGCAAGATGCACTTATAATCATGTATTTCGAATGTGCATTCAATGCCTTACTAAAGTTAGCCTAACCAAAGGCCTGAAACATTTGGTTTCTTGCATTTAACCTTTAATGTGGAGCTTTGCTCATGATGCAATATTCTTTCTTTGCAGGTGCATTTTTTTGAGTCTACAGTTATTGAAAGGCATATTGTGTATTGAAGATAGTGGGATGTGGGAGGATACTTTGGCAAGGACAAGGAGCACTAACAAACTGGGAAGAAAAGACTCCTGTTCATGTACCAGACACCAAGAGACATTCAAGGCCACCCTGATGTCCGATTAGTGGGATGTGAGGTTCGAGGAAGGTGATAATCTCAAGTATGCAAAGAAGGTGGAAAATTACTGGCTTGGATGACGTCTCTTTCTCAAAGGTTCTGTAGATTTAATTGTTATTCATCTAGTTAGGCAAGAGCAGATTCCCTTGGGACTTGGAGGGGTACAGACCTCTCTACCCTTCATTCCTTTGTGTGGCTTTATACAATGCATCACCTCTCTATCAGAAATTCTACTGAGGTTCCAGGTATGCTGATACTTTTCTACATTTCCTGAAACTTAATTAGTTATTCCTTTTAGCTTAGATTGGGGTATTTAGATTAATTTAGATTCTCCAATGATTAGGCAAGAGCATCACGATTTATATACAGATCATCAGATTTTGTTTCTCATCTTCTGTAATGCTTTAACTGAAATGCGTGTATGCCTTTTGCTTCTATGATTTTAACCTCATTCAATGCTTTACTTCACCTATGCTGATTGTGTACTTATGTAGTATGTATTTGAGATTCATGTACATCAGTTTGACTCTTAATTTGTTATAAACTACTGAACGTTATCCTCTGACTCCTGGATGTAATGGGTGACCAAAAAAGTTACACTGTCAATTGAATTGAAAAGTTGATTATAATCATCCTTAACTTTTCTAGCATCCTAAAAAGGTCAGTTGAAAGAGGAGAAATACATTTATGAGCCCTGAGCATCATCAGGTGGTAGAAGAGTGAGGTTGCTTTGGCTCTAGAAGTATGGAGAGCTAGAAACCCTCTATCCTAGATCAATTAGATCCTAGACCCAAGTTCCTAGTGCACATGTCCAGAATTTTGATAATCTGCAGAGTTCTGGAGGTTTGAGAGAGAGATGTACCGGCAGAGGAGTGAGTATCAATTGGGTTGTGAGTTGCAGTGGTTCATGCTTAGCTTGCCGTGCTTTGTGGAGTTTGGAAAGTATTTTGAATGTTGAGTGAGTGTGGTATTTAGTAAAAGTAGATGAAGTTGTTATTGGGTCCAACGTGACCTAAGATCTTCGGCCAGAATTAAAAAGTGTAGAAGGCACTATGTTGTAATTGGCTGCTAAGTTTGATGGTGCTTGTCATGAGACATAGTCAACTGCACAATTGAGATAGTGACATTTATTTTTGTGTGAATGTGAGATGTGGCTGGCATAGTGGATCCTAATGCGCAGGGTGAATCTGTACCAATCTAAACGATACCCCCAGGTTGAGATTTTTTTTGAAGTGCTTGATTACTTTGACTCTTGTGTGACTGATGTTGGAAAGTGGCTTATTGGTAAGGGTAGGTAAGGACCTACACTTAGCAATATGCCACTAACGCCCAGTAGGTCCAGTTAAGACTCAATAAATTAACCCCAGCTCAACCCTTGGTAGTTTGGCAACAAGGCTTAACTTAGGGAGACAACGTGTGTAAAGCATTCAAATATCACAAAACAGTAATAACATAAACCACAGGAAAGAATAAAAAAATCCAAAACCAACTTATAAAAATAGGAAATATGTTTATCTTTAATTTGACATGAAAACAAATAAAATGTGATAAGGGTAACTGACAATATGAATTTTTAAAGAATTAATGTTTTTTAGCGAATAGAAACTAAAAGCACCACTAAGGATATCTGGTTGCACCTCGACCGGGGCAAAGTCAGAGTTTGATGCTGAACACGATGGAGCCCTGCTCAGCGACAGAAAGGGGGAAGCCTCAGTCAAAAGTCTGCCTTCGGACTGAGTCATTTTCCTGAAGATTTTTCTCACCAGGACCAAGTCACAGATTGGATCTTACCTCCATGCAGCTCCAGGTTTCGCGGGAGACCTTGGTGAAGAATTCTACCTTTGTACTTAGTCGATTTTTCGGGATGGAAGTCTTTGTCCTGGGCGAAGTTGAAATTGGATCTGATGAGCCCTCCTTGAATACTTGGCACGGGAAGTCCCGGTCCTCTTTTTACATTTGGACTTTGCAACTTTTTGGGAGTGTTTTCTCTCTGACATCTGACGACCCTCCACAGCAAGCTTATTTTGAGTTAACGTAATCGGATTGCCTTTCCAGGAGCCCCAGGCGAAATCCTGGAAGTCTGGGGCTCTGGGGCTTTTCAGTGGCACAAACCTTAAAAGGCAGACAGGGTCGGTCCCTTTTTGGAGCTTTTTACCAAAAGTTCTCCAGTCTCCTCCAAACTTCTGGATCTTTTTCCAGAAGGTCTTTGAAGGTCTTTTAAGAGTTTAAAGCTCACCCCAAGGTTCCAGAAGCTCTGAGTTATTCCTTGAGGGGTTGGACTCCAACTCCCAGAATGCACCTGGCTCAAACTCAAAAATGACTACTGTACAGTAGTCAGCTGGTCAGTTTCTTCAGGGTTTGATGCAGAGGACGCTGCTGAGCTACTTTATACCTGTAGCAAACAGGGAGTCCCTTCCTGAAACAGTTGATGCCGGGCAAAGTCCTTATTGTGGTGAAGCCCAAGTGTGCCGCTGGTGAAGTCCTTCAGAGTGCAGATCAGGGGTCTAGCAGGGCAGTCCTTCTTCTTCCTGGTAGGGATTTGAGGTGTGGGTGCAACATCTTTTACAAGGTCCCTGATTACAGTTACACTGCACCCAGCCATGGGGGCACGTAGGGCACACCTTAGGGGTGACTTATATGTACAAATAAGGTGGTTTAAGACTTTGGGAGTATTTTTAATTCCAAAGTTGAATTTGAAGGTAACTGTAATTTAAAAGCCGCCAGCAAGGCAGGCATGCCTTTAAAGTGCCAGTAGGCACCTCAGCACCTATGGCTACACTTCCTATGCTGGGGGCCCTAAACATACATGCCCTACCATATACTAAGGACTTATAGTTAGGCTGATACTGCCAATTATAATTAGCCTAATTTGCATATCAACTTTACATAGAGCACTTGCCCTGGGACTGGTTAGCAATACCCAGGGCACAGCCAAGAGTCAGTAACCACCAGCTTCTGTCCAAAAGTATCGGGGGTGAAAAGGGAAAAAAGGAGGACTTTCCTACAACTAGATACTACTGTCAATTCTTTAGGGAGCAGACAAAAGTTATTTCTATTGTATTTTGTTATACATATTTGATGCTGAAAATGGTGCATGCATGCCGATTGTAAAGGAGGATGAACCGCTGCAAGGAGTGAGATTGATGTCACAGCATGCCACACTGGTATTGGTTGGTTGGTGTAGTGCCATGCTAATATTGGTTGGCAACATCACAAGGGGTCGGTCTATGGCTGGTTGTTGCTATTGAACAAGAACTGTGGACAAATAATTATTTCCTGGTCGGAAACAACATTTTTATCTGTGATTATCGATTTCTAATTGAAACAGGAATCGTTTTAAGCTCATACAGGACTTGTTTGAAGGAGATGTGGCTATACATAGTAGAGAGGGAGAAGATGAACCACCCGAAGATACCCTAGGTCATTATATGACAGTAAATGTAGGGCTCCACACATGTATTTGGCTTTGTCAATGGCACACGGCCACGGAAAAAGAAGGAGCATCGATGTTTCCAAGTTATAGCACATTTAATCTGAGAATTATTGAAAACCTAAGGAGAAGATTATACAAGATGAAACCACCTCCTAAACCTGCACAGTATGAGGAGCTGAACACTTGGGAAAGTGATGCTCATGCTAGAGAGAAAGATGAGTATCAGGGAAGAGCTTGAAATGCAGTGCATACCTATGCAGATGCTAGATGGGATGCTGTACAAAAGAGAAGGAGAACCGACATGATAGAGGGAGTTAGTTTGTCCCCAGCCTTAACAAGTGAAGCATTCTAGAGAGAGAAGGAATAGAAAAGGGTCAAGAAAGGGAAGGATAGAAAGGGAAAGAAGGCAGATGATTATAGTGAGATCAGTGACAGTAATTCTGGTGATAGCCTTCTAGATGTACTGTTGTAAGAACGTGTACCTCAGTACAATGAGACCAAAGTGGAGGGTGGAGATACCACTAATGGTGTTAGGAATCTTGGATTAGCTACTGCCTCAATAAACCTGAATTCTGGTTCAGTGGGGGTTACTCCGGTGAATGTGCATTGTGAACTAATAGGAGAAGGTTCAGGAATTTGTGTCCCTGCTGCCCCTACTATCCCAAATGCTGCTAATGCTCTTACTGTTCAATTTACTATTGGTCCCCATGTATAAGCCTGATTTCCCAGGAAAGATAATTTATAATTTGCCTGTTCCAGGCACAGTTGGTGCTTCAGGAAAATGCAGCAGCAAGTCCCAATACGAGAGGATTTGTTCCTATTGTCCCGATACATACAAGTTCTCCATGTTTGGCGAGTAGTGATTCTTACAATGTGCAGTTCCATAGGTACATATCAGAGAATGCCAACTATTGACACTCCTGTATGTGATCCCCCTTTATATTTTGCTAGTGGTATCCATGGAGATGGGAATACGTATAATCCTTGTAGTGTCACAGAGTCTCAGTTCTAAGGAAATAGATGAGTGGATGAAAGCTTTTAATACCAATACTCCTTCGAGTGATAGTGGGGGATCCGAGTTGAGTCTGGGAAAAACTCAGTCACCTGTGAGAGAGAACTTAGTGAATGTGGCTAAACTGAAGTTAGAATTGGATGAGATGATTATTTGAAAACTTCAAATGACTCATTTAGACTCTTACCAAGAAAATGAGCTTGTGTTCATGTGAAAGTTGTGAAGACAAGTTTATGACAGACTCTCTGAGTTGGCTCAAAAATATGAGATAGACTTGAACAAAACCAAAGCCTTGCAGGGGAGTAACTGTGTATGCTTTAAATGAAGAAGATATAGATAGCTTGTATAAGAACTTCAGGGATGAAAATACAAATTAATGAGCTAATTCAGAACATTCGGAAATGGAATGAGTTAGACAAATGGGAAAGTCAATGGGTGAGAAAGAAAGAACCAAAGAAACAGACAGGAGAACCACCTGCTCTTGTAGCAGGAGAGGCAAGCACATAAAATTTAGCACTGAGAGTAGGGCCTGGGGGAGGTTATGTTCATGTGCCTTGGAGCAGAAGTAATCTCGCATCATTAACTAATGACTTTCTGAATCTGAGGGAAAAGCCAGTAGAGTGGTACAAGCAGGTTAAGCGATTTGTGAAGATTTCACAAGTACTGTGGTTCAATTTGAATACATTGTTTGACACTGGGGTTCAGAGTAACTTGTGGACAGAATGTAAGATAATCATTACATGGCCTGAGTCAGAACCACTGAGGAGCCTAGTGATGAAAGGCCCTTCGCCATTGGCAATGAAAAATAATTAGCAGGTAATTACATTTTTGAAGTCAAAGGTGTTGCCCAGACATTTTGATTGGATCAAAATTGAGATAACGAGTCAAGAACCCAAAGAGATGATTCATGCTTATTATGAGAAATAGTTGCAGGAGTTCAACCAGCATAGTGGAATGGAGACACTTGAACCAAACAATATTGGATATTTTGTGTTGAGATTTGTGACAGGATTGAGACATGAAATTAGCATGATAATTCAGCAGCATTTGATTTATTGTCATAATAAGTCAGTTGATGACATTTTAAAATATGCTAAGTACTGCAGTGATGAAATAGAGATTAAACAGAACAAACTAAAGGAGAAGTTAATGGTTACGCAGATGTAGGCTGCTCAGAGTTGTAGTCAGATCCAGCCTTTTGTAGGGAATGTTGAGGCTATGCAAGGAGGGAACAACTGCGATGCAAGGTAGAGGTCGAGGTGTTCTAATTGATCCCAGTACAGAGATGGTATGTGGGTACTCTGAAGAAGACACTTTAAAGAGGAAATGTTGTCTTAATTAAGCTAATCAACTGCATAATTCATGGTTTATACAGCAGCAGAGTAACAAACCAGTACAGGTGCAAAATGTGAGAGAGTGCAGAATTCTGATGTACCACAAGCTCCATTGATGCAGGTCCCACAACCTCGATGCAACAGAAAAATGCAAACGACTCTAGATTGAATTCTAATCAAGTTCAAAAAATGAATTCAAATCCATTTCAAGATAATACTCAAATCCTTTCCATCAGTACCCCATGTTGGAGACATCCAAAAGCTATGGCTCTGATGAGTCAGCCTGATGGCACCTGAGGAAGATTGCATATTTGACGCAGTCTTGGAAGTATACCAGATCCGTCCATTCATAGATGGTGAGGTGAATGGCCATGTGTGTCATTTTTGGTTGACACTGGTGCTACCTGTTCCACTCTGAGAACAGTAGATGTCCCAAACCTACCCCTCTCGGGAAAAATGATCCAAGTTATAGGAGTTGCAAATAAACAAATGACAACCCCAAAACCACAGAAGTGCCTGTGAAAAAAGGGTACTTTAAGGAGAATCACAGATTTGTGGTGTGTGATTCTAGTCCAGTAAGCCTCTTGGGGAGAGACTTCCTTTGCAGGCTCAACAGCGTCATCGATTGTATGCCAAAAGGTATAGAAATGCAAATGCATGATGAGGATGTCACCTTCAAACTGGTGAATGATGGTTCCTACACTGCATTGTTTACCATGATGATCACTGATGACTTGCCACCAAATTTTAAAGATGCAGTCAAGTCTGAGGTTTGCGATTTTACAGGGAAGGACATTGGGTTGATCAAAGTTGTTGAATCCGTTTGAATCACAGTGAAGCCAAATGCTGACTATCCAAGAACACCTCAATATAATTTGACACCTGAAACGACTGCTGGGATTACTCTGGTAATTGAATCCACGATCCAGCAAGGTATTCTGAAAGAGTTTATGGGGAGTCCATGAAAGTCACCCATTATGGGTTACAGAAGTGAAGTGGGAAATATTGCAATGCACACGATTTGAGGAAAGTTGAGCAACATTGTTGTTCCATGTTGTCCCTTTGTGCCAAATCCAGCTGTTATTTTTTTCAGAGTCCATGTGAGGCCGAGTGGCTCACAGTTATTGCTTTGTGCCAGACTTTCTTTTCTATATCCTTGCATGAGGACTATCAGTTTCTCCTTGCATTTCAGGTTGGCAGTTGTGTTCTGGCATGGTGCTGAGTATATTAAGAGTCCTTTCATCTTTAACCAGATTCTCACGAAGAATCTGGAGTCCTTGGTCATGCCTTGTAACTCAGTCCTAGTCCAAAATATCAGTGCTCTACTGGTGGCATTGAATACTAAAGAAGCCTGTAAGTAAGATTTTATCACATTGTTGAACCACATAGCTGAGAATGGCCATAAAGTGTCCCCAAACAAGCTCCAATACTGTCAGAAAGAGATCCAGTATCTTAGAAATCACAATGAGAAAGGAGCAAGGAAAGTGACACAAGAAAGTATTTTTGGCAGCTCTGAAAATGAATCTGCCAACTACCCAGAGAGAAGTCAAAATGTTTTTGGGAATGGTAGGCTACTGTCACTAGTGGATACCCAAGTTTTCCCTAGCTGCCAAGCCTTTGCCGAGGCTGACACACAAGGATGTGTCTGATCTGGTACCCTGGGATAACAATTGTTTTGTTGCCTTTCTAGAGCTGAGAGAAAGTCTCTGTCATGCCCTGGTACTAGGAATGCCTAATTCGAATAAGTCATTTACACTTTTCTGCAGTGAGAGTAAGGGCTGAGCTCTCTCAGTTTGTACACAGTAACAGAAATGCAGAAGACGTATGGCTTTTTTTCTCTGCTACTCTTGATCCCGTAGCTTCTGCGCTGCTAGGTTGTCTAAAGAGGTGGCAACTGTGGGTGTTAGCATTGAGAGGTATGAAAACATTGCTATGGGTCAGCCATTAACTGTTTATGGCCTGCATTTTGTGGAGCTGCTGTCAGCAAGAACTAGAACCCATAATTTGACAAGTAGCCACCTCACTAAGTATGAACAAACCATACTTGTAGCCAAAAATTTAATTGTGAAGTACTGTGCTGTTCTAAATCTTGCTACACTGTTATACCAGACAATGAAAATAATGATTGTGAAGTGGAGCATGACTGTCCTGATGTCACTTAACTATGCACCAAGCTGAGACCAAATATATGCAATAAGCCACTGCGTGAGTCTGATATATGTGGATAGCTCATGTTTATGAGACAATGATGGAAGTTTGAGAGCTACCTATTCAGTCTACACAATTTAAAGAGTTGTTGAAGCTTCCTGGCGTCAAGGAATATTTTCTTCACAAGTGGCTGAATTAATTGCTCTTACTAGAGTCTGCTGTGTTTCAGACCAGTGTCGATTTTCACCGATAGTACGGCTTTAGTGTTGTGCATGACTTCGGACCGTTATGGTCTCAGAGAGGGTTTATGACATCTTTCGGTTCCCTAATCCAGAATGGTAAACAAGTGTGGAATCTTCTAAAGGCCTTACAGTTGCCTAAATAGGTTGCAACGGTTAAGCGCCCTGCACACTGTAGGCGAGACAATCATGTAACTTTGGGCAATAGATATGTTGATGAGGTCGCAAAGTACTGTGCTCACAATGTTTGTAACTTTAATAGCGAACATACAAATGGGGGAATGGATGCGACCAATTACAACCGTCTGTTAACATCTGCAGACACGTGGGAAAAGGTAAAGAGGCTTCAGGAAGAGGTGTCAGAGAACAGCAGAGTTGAGTCAGAGTAGGTTTTCTCAAGAGAGAGGATGAAGACATTTGGATTTGAATGGATGGAAGACCTATGTTGCCAAATAGTTTGTTGCCTCCAATGACTAGGCATTTCCATGGTCCAGCTCATGTTGTTAGTGAAGCCAAGGTGTAATTTTTTAGGCAAACCTGGATTAACTCCAATTTTGGATTGGTGGCTGAAACATTGTGTCACAGATGTGTTGTGTGCCAGCAGAACAATGCTGGAAAGAGAACTACAGTCACACTAAGGGTCTGATTCAGATCTTGATGGTATTACCACCAATCAGCTGTGGTGGCTGTCCCAAGTACTCTGCCAAGTTGACAGTGTTCCGACCACAGTAATTAGTGCTATGGCTGTTCAGCCACCATCCCAGTCAAAGGAGTGTACTCCATCATGCTAGTTGTAACCCTCAGCTGAAGTGGTGGACTCAAGTGCTGTGAGTAGCACTCCACGATAATTGGGACGGAGGCATTGTGCCGACCATATTTAGAACACACAGTTGAGATGGTGGTTTACCAGGGGCCGGCCCATGATGGCAGGAGTCTGTCCCAGGACCCGTTCAGCATTGGACTACAGAAGTAGCTGTTGGATGGATGTAAGCAGCCCACATCTGATGTATATTGAACAATTGTGAACATCTGCAAAAACACTGTAAACAGACTACAATTAAGGCCATGATCCTTTGCCATTCCACTGCTGACCACTATTCTGAGGGCAACCTTGCTATTGAACAGCCAGGTTGTTTTTTGTTTTCCTGCTCTCTCTCTGTGTTTTCCACTTTTTATTTTTTTGTTATTTTTCAAATCACCGTAGGGACACTAGTATATATGTTTTTTTCACAATGGCAGGGAGGAGGAACCTACGTTTTCCAGAGGGAGAATTGACAGTCATGGTGGATGAAATTATTAGAGTAGAGCCACAATTGTAAAGAGTACAAGTACAAAATACTATCATATCTCAGAAAAGGAGAAAGTGGGACAAAATAGTCAATAGAGTGAATGCTGTAGCTAAGAATCTGCACATTCAGGATGATATTAGGAAGAAATGGAATGTCTTGCAGGGGAGAGTCCATTCCCTGCTCTCCAAGCATCACCTGGAGCCCCAGAGGCCTGGTGATAGTTCTCCCAACCCCATTACAACTCTTTCCCTGGGAGGAGAAGGTCTTGCAGATCCTACATTCTTAAATCTTGACAGGAATCCCTGGTGGAGTGGTGCCTGGGAATTTATATCTATGTAAGTCTCTCTAATCACAAATTGAGATTTTGCCCTTAACTTAGCTATTGAGAATGTTTCTAGACATCTATCAAAACATATATATTTGAAACTTCATTTCCCAAAATGCCTTGTGCTATCCAAATCAGCAGCATCATGGTTACAATCTACTTAACAATGGCCAACATGTATTGTCATATTGAGTGTTGTCCTCCATTGATCACCCCTTGCATTTACCTAGTCCTATCTCAGAGTAGGTTGTTCAGAAAACAGGTTCCAAACTCAATCCATGTGCACATGAAGGTATAGTGCTTGTAAGTGGTTGTAATCTCTGCACATTAGACACCTATGTGTACAGATCGCATATGCATGTTTAATTTCACTGTATTCATTTAGATAGGTATTTATTGCTAACTTTTTTTGCAAGTATTGGCAGTAGTGTTTACAAAAGACTACAACTACTATGATACCCTGCTTTTGTCTCTGCAAAACAGCAGTGCAATATGATGTTGCCCAACCTTCTTTTCCTTCTATATATGTACAAAAGACAAAGCATTACATAGTTGTCATTCATGATTTCATGAGTGTATCAAAATTTCATTTGCTGTATTGATCCAGTATGTTATCATACTTCTTGTAACTCCATTGAATTGATCGACTTGCTTGCAGAAATCATAGTGTGTATATTCAAAGGTTTCCAGTCATGTTCTGTGGCATGCTGATTATAAGTATTATTGATACACAATTTATTTTGCAGTGTTGTTCACATGATGACCAATGCCATTTGATGCAATACATTTTATCATGGTTTGTTTTTGAGGTTGCTAGGCCTTGAAATGGGTCAGTTCTCAAATCTCCTCTCTAATGTGTTGAGTTGCATGTCTGGTACATGGGATGTATACTTCTTAAATAACGTTTTACATTTCAGGACATGTCTCCATCATTGTTACTGAAGTGTGCGTCTGTATACATTAACCTGCATGAGAAATCACTTAAAGTCCTCAACATCCCATTAATAATATGTTTTTCTTTTCTTTCGGTTACGTCATCTGTAGCTGAAGACAGATTTGAGGTACAATACAGACCTTTAATGTCCTTTTATTTTGTAATTCATATTAGGATCAATACCCAGGGTCAGTGGACTACTGTCTGCCACTGAAGACACCTTCACTCCAGGCAAGGATCAAGCTTCAGGGTGAGGACACCACTCCTGCAAGTCTGGATGATGAGAGGATACCTCATCCATCTGGTCTGTCTTGGCAAATAGCCCCAGTGAGTCACACTCGGCCCACACCTACACCTCCCACCCCAGCTGCTACAACAACTACTTATATGAATACCTCTACTACCTGTGTCAAGAGGAACACAACTCCCATCTTTTGGTCCCCAGTACTGACTACTGTTGAGCAACCACCACCACCTCTACCTCCAGTTGTGCCAGGACCCAGTGGGATGGGCCACACTGCCTCCATGGCACAGTGTAGTGGGTATAGGCAATGAAGGAGGGAATCAGTGGGCCAGGAAAGTGAGGCCACTGGCATAATTGTCATGGGGGTCACCACTGACCAAGTCTTGGGAGCAATACAGCAGTCCCAAGACATGATGGTCTTGGTCCTAAAAGAGATTCAGGACCGTAAGCAGGTGCAGAGGGAGCACATCATTGAGTTACAGAATCGCAGCTCCAATTTGTGCTCCTTGAGTTGGGTGATGTTTGACATTTACCATCACAAGTACCGGGCTGTACCATCTACACCTGTCTGTGGTCCTTCTACATCAGGACCCAATACACCATCTGCAGCCATAGATAGGGAGGCCCTCCTACAACGGGAAACTGTTCCACCTACCCCAGTACCTATGCCCCCCACCAACAGGAGAGAGCCACCAGGAGAAGGTGGCAAAACCTCCACCACCATCTCCAAAAGACAACAAACCTAATTTCCTCCAGTGTGTGTCTACCATTTACTCTGTGAACTATTACATAGACACATTTTCCTTTTCTGAGGAGAAAAGTTTTTTGTATATTGTACAATTTCCAATGCATAAATCCTAACAATTTGTGCTCAACAAATATAGTTTTATCCACCATGACTTTTGTTTTTTATTACTGTACTTTATTCCTTCTGGTTTTCAAGCTATTGTACTCATCTTTTTGTCTAAAATCAATGCACATAAAACAAAGTGAAAGACTGATATATTTATTGTGGTAATTCCTTTTCTATGCCTTCTGTACAACATCATTTATGAATTCTGTGAAACAATACAATATTAAATAAGTAATAGATAGCAACTTGGCAGTGTGTTTTCCATGGTAAAATAAAAAATGATTGAAAAAACAATGAAATCAGAATGTATTGGTGTCATACATTTCTAAGCAACATGTTTGTGACACAATCAAATATGCATTTCACAAACCATGTAGAAGCCAAACAGTCAGTGCAATTTAGAAGTTGACAATCCATACCCATGACACCAATAAAGGGAATACCACATGAAATCTAATGAAATAGGCAAACTATTATTGATGCATGCCCTCTGCTGGAGTCAGACATACCGCTTCTCAGTAGATATCCTTCATCAATGAAACCAACAGTCTACATCATGGCAGTAACACATTTGTGTACTGCCAAAAGAAAAGGCCTGTACAGTTAGTCCTCCCATCTCTTCCTCTTGTGTAGCTTAGTGCAACTGCCGAATGAGAGCTTTTAGATGGCCCTAAAGAAGTTGCTCCTGAGAAAGTGTCCATTGAGAAGAAGCAGCTTTCCACTAGTGGAGTACCAACCACAACCTTTTTTGGGAGACGTGTGCCTGCCACACTGGTCCCCAGAGAGGAACCTTGTAGCAACACCACCATCTGAACCTAAGCCCAAACCCATGGCTGTCAGTGAGGCAGCCACTGCAATCATGGTGAGGCCAACGACCAGTAACACTAAATTTGATTTGCCCTTTTCACAAAATAGTACCCAATAATTTCAGGAAATAGAGCCAAGTGGATAGCATCCCGAAGTTGGAGCAGAACAGGAGATGAAGCTTTCTGCCAAGCAAGAACCTCTTCTTTTAGAATCAAAGGCTCCCAGATTTCCAGCAAGAAAAAGGAAGGGTACTACTCCACCATCTTCTCAAAGAACTGCTTCAGATGACGATGATAGGGACATGGAGTGGACTCCAGCAGAGTCCGGTAGATGCCAGGAGAGGCAAGGGAAAAGAAAAGTTCCAGAAAGCCTTAGAATCATGGAAGAGGATGATGGTGATGAGGATGATGGTGATGAGACAGTCATTGTGGAAGCTGCCACAGAGGAGTCCGACATTACTATCCAACCTGCTCCAAGGGATGTAGCACAGGCAGCACTGCCAGCTCCCATATTTGTAAGGCCCCAGCAGAGACCTACACCAACCCCTACCTCAGTGGCAGTATGCACTGCAGAGAGCCGATCAACACACCCACCTACCTCCAGTTCTTCTTCAGGCATTGGCAGTAGCCCAATAAGAAAGTACTTCTCCCCAGTTTGGGACTTTTTTACGATTAGTAAACAGGAGGAGAACATTGTAATATTCTCCATTTTCCATGCGAGTGTTCATTGAGGTAATCCTGGTTTATATTATGGTACTGAGGCCAGATGACCCATATGAAAAACCTTTCACATTCCAGTAGGAGGAGCACCTTAACAAAATTGCTGAATGTGCTCTCGGTGGCGAAGGTGAGGAGAGACAGGAAAAATCAGCTGCTAATGGTCAAATCACAGTGGAAGGTGAAGAAGAAGAAAGTGACACCCTCATGCAAAGCAGCCAAGTCCCAGTATTGCACCAGAATCACCAACCTCTGCCACGCATACAGTGGCTCTACCACGACGCACATTGAGTCTACCACCACCTACATCTCAAAAGTCACCAGCATCAGTGGCCCCCCAAGGGAGTGACTTGGTGCTCATGGAGTGAGCAGCCACGAGGAAGAGCTCCGGCCTGGGATCTCCGTTAAAGACCCATCCTGACTGTGCTGCCAGAAGCACCAGCAGCAAATCCTCTCCGGAGAGGCCTGGAGGACGGGGGCTCTAGAACCGGGAGGCCTCCAGCCCCGGAGTGGAAAAAACAGGATTTGGAGGGAGGCGATCGAGACGACAGCATGCCGCCTGACTTTAAGATGGCGGCCGTGCTATTCTGAAAGACCTCTGTCCCCCCACCTGAACGGACTCGTACTGCACAGATGTCCAGTGAGGGGAGAGGCTTTTGAAGAGATTGCCGAGGCAGGGGCGATTCCCTGAGTAAAGAGGAGCGCTGCAGGGGAAACGAAGGCAGTAAAAGCCGGGAGCCGTCTGTCCCCAAAATGGCAACCGCGCCGGGCATCAGCAAGTAGGAGTGGGGCCTGGTTTGATCGGCAAGGCAGGGCAGGGGCTGGCAGGGATGTCCGTTGTCGCCACTGCTGTTCGCTCTGGAGATGGAGCCACTAGTCGCCCAGGCCAGGACAGCTGCCTGATACCAAGGTCTGGTCAGGTGCAATCGGCGACATGTGATTGCGCTGTATGCGGACGACCTCCTCTTATTCTTACGAAATACTGGTCCAGAAAGGGTGGGGGCACAGACTCTACTGACATGCTTTGGACAGTTATCAGGTTTGCGGGTCAACTGGCAAAAATCATTTTTATTCCCAATGGCAGCGGGCACTGCACCACCAACGGAGCTGGGCGGTGTGACATGGGAGCCACGTTGTATCACGTACTTAGGGGTGAGAATATTCCATTCCCAGCCAGATATACTAGATGGCAACATCGGAAGGGCGATGGGGGCTCTGAGGTCGAGCTTTGGTTTCTGGGGATAGCTCCCATTATCGGTGGCCGGACAGCTCTCCCTCCTCAAGATGGTGGCACTGCCCCAGCTGCTGTACTGTTTTGTGGCATTGACTTTCTGGGTGCTGCGTGCCTTGTTTAGAGAGCTGGACATGGCGATCACTGCATTTATCTGGGGTGGGAGCAGATGCAGGGTGGCATTGGTGACGCTGAAGAGGCCCCACGCAGGGGGCAACCTGGCAGTGCCAGATTTTAAAGTTTACTATCTCACTGCACAGCTGCAATGGTTAGCGAGATGGATTGGGGATGGTGGTGCTGGAGAAAATGTAGAGTGCCTGGTGGTTCCCCCTGCTGCTGAACTGGCCGGAATCCTTTTTAATGCCGCAGGAAGGGGACTGACGAAGTCTATTGAACCCGCTGTTATCGGCAGGTGTTGGAGGCGATGCCTCCAGTGGGTGGGGCTGAATATGCTGTATTCTCCTGATGTTCCATTATCTTGGCTTCGCTGGCTACCTGGGGTGGGTGAGAGGAGGGGCCTACTCACATGGGTGGAGGCAGGGGTCACGCGGATAGGGGAACTATTCAGAGGGGGAAACCTACTACCCTTTGAGGATTTTCGGCAGGAACACAACCTACTGCAGGGCCATTTCCTGCTACACCATGCACTAGCCCGATCCGTTGGGAGACATTGGGGAACGGGAACTATCGAACCTCCTGAACATAGCCTCAGTAGTTATTTGCTGGTTACAGGGTGCACACATAAAGTGGTCACTAGGCTTTACAGGGTGATTGAGGACGTGGAGGAGATTCCCTTGCTAGGACTGAAGCAGAAGTGGGAGCATGATTTGGGGCCGCAGATAGCGTATACAGACTGGGAACGCATTCTTGAAAGAATGCCCAAGGTGTCCAAAAACGCTAGGTTTCAGCTTATACAGTTTTACATACTCCAAAGAGTTTACCTCACCCCACTTAGATTACGAGATCACTTTGGAATAAGAGATATGAAATGCCCCCACTGCAATATGGGGGTGGCGGATCTCCTCCACATGCTTTGGTCCTGCCCTGGCTAGAAAATTACTGGGACACAGTGGTTGCGGAAGTGGCTAACATCACAGAGACTGAAATTACCCGCACACCCGCTAGATGCATACTTCATTGGTTCCCTCATACACCCAGGAATAAGGCCACTAGTAGATTCCAAGACCTTGCTTTCATCCTAGCCAAAAGAGAGCTGACGAGGAACTGGAAGTCCCAAAGTGGGCCTGCGGCTCCAGGACTGGCAAAGGGAGCTTAGGAAATGGGCCAAAAGTGAGGGAACAGCGCTATACACGGAACTGAGAAGGGGTTCTGGGGTCCCCAGAGATGAAGGAGGCTTGGGATCAGATAGTTCTAGCATTGCAGAGGGAGCACTCGGACCCGAGCCCTCACAGGGGTCAAACCACACGGCACTCAACATGAATAGAGCTGGTCTCCAGGCGAGCCAATCGGGACAATCCGCGCGCCAAACACGGCCAGGGAAGATCACGCATGACCGGGCAGGCTATATAATCACCACGGGACACAAGCTGAGGGGAGAGAGAGGGGGTTAGTACATATTGGTTGAGCACTATGCACTTTTAATAGATACGTGTAGCCTCAGTAACTAGGCGCATCTCAATTTGCCATTACTCTCACACCAGTCGAGTGTATTAGACCCACTAAGGTAGATGGAAAATGTTACACGTAAACAAAGATGCTAACGCCAGTTATGTCATTGGCTCTGTAAAGGAGTGAATAACTGCTAATAATACTACTATGCATAATGAGAAATCATGGTCTGTTCTGCTTGTTGATGTCTGTATTAATCATCACTGTTTTTCTTCAATAAAATCTGTTTACAAAAAATAAAAGAAATCAGTGGCCCCCCAAAAGAAGAAAATCCAGGCTACTATTATGGGCATATTTATGCAGGAGGGGCCCTACGACTGCAACTACCCAATGGTTGGTTTGTTCAATTGGAAGCTGGCAAAAATGTTAACGCTGGACCTCCTCCCTTTTTCTTTTGTGGAAGGAGCGGGATTTTTAGAGTTCATGGCAGTTATCTGTCCAAAACGGAAGGTCCAAGTCAGACCTATTTTGCCAGAGTTGTTGTTCCAGCACTGCATCTCGATGAGCTGCAATTGGTTGGACAAGCTTTGCAGCAAAGTGTTGTCCACACTATCCACCTGACAACAGACTTGTGGACCAGTTGTCAGGCTACTGATTACATCACTGCACTTTGGATCTTTTTTGCTCCGTTAAAGGTCTACAGGTTTTAGCCCTGAAAAAGTTCAGCGGCATGCAACATAGCCACGTTCGTAATGGAGAAATCACATACAGCTGCAAAAATCTGGGATGATTTTAATATCAAGGTGTCTGAATGGCTGTGACCCAGAGGTCTCCAAATGTAATTTGTTGCCATGGACAATGGTAGTAACATAGTCAAGGCCATGGAAGATGGTGGCTATTTCAGGGTGGTGTGTTTGGCGCACTGTATCAACCTGGTTGTGCGAGACTTTCTCACAAAAGGAGACATAGGCCCTCATTCTGACCCTGGCGGTCGGTGATAAAGCGGCGGCCAAGCCGCCAACAGGCCGGCGGTCTAAAATATGCAATTCTGACCCTGGCGGGAACCGCCAACACAGCCCGCCAACTTAACACTCCGCCCGCCACAGCGGTACAAACAAACAGCGCGGCGGTTCCCGCCAACAGCCAGGCGGCAGACAATGTACCGCCCACCCTATTACGACCCACCAATCTGCCACCTTTTCCGGGGCGGGAGCACCGCCGATAAGAACACGGCGGAAACAGACTACGAACGGGAAAACGCTCACCTCTACGCACTCCACGCGAGATTCCGGCAGCATGGAACCAGAGTTGCAGGTCATCCCCGCACTCCTATTCCTGCTCATATACCAGGAGCACGCCCGGCGGCGCGGAAGACATCGGTGAGTACTGCACCTACGACACAGGGGAGGGAAAAGATTACCGGCACACACCCACCCACCCACACCCACTACAACACACACATCAATGCATTCCCACAGATCACTGTCACAACCCACAAACCACACCCCTCCGAAATAATGCAAAGACCAAAAGAAGAGATCATAAACGGGCAGATATATTGAAATATGGACACCAGTAATCCCAATAAATAAATAAACTATATACAAAATATATACATCTACTAAATGTAGTCCAACCACTGTCCGTGGATCACAGGGTTCCTGTGCAAAGGGGCAAGGCCCAGTCCCACGACAAGAACTCCACGGAGAGAACACTGCAGGGGCATCAGAAAGAAAATCGGACAGGCACCTCAGGGGGAAGGGAAGGGGGGGCACCTCAGCCACTTGAGTACACGACGCCAGATCCACGAGGGGACTCCATGACCACTGGGCCATCCTGGGGAGAGCAAAGCCACAGTCCAAACAGTCCATACAGTGGGTGGCCTGCCCACTGTGCCATCCTGGGGAGAGCAAAGCCACAGTCCATACAGTCCATACAGTGGGTGGCCTGCCCACTGGGCCATCCTGGGGAGAGCAAAGCCACAGTCCATACAGTCCATACAGTGGGTGGCCTGCCCACTGGGCCATCCTGGGGAGAACAAAGCCACAGTCCATACAGTCCATACAGTGGGTGGCCTGCCCACTGGGCCATCCTGGGGAGAGCAAAGCCACAGTCCAAACAGTCCATACAGTGGGTGGCCTGCCCACTGGGCCATCCTGGGGAGAGCAAAGCCACAGTCCAAACAGTCCATACAGTGGGTGGCCTGCCCACTGGGCCATCCTGGGGAGAGCAAAGCCACAGTCCAAACAGTCCATACAGTGGGTGGCCTGCCCACTGGGCCATCCTGGGGAGAGCAAAGCCACAGTCCAAACAGTCCATACAGTGGGTGGCCTGCCCACTGGGCCATCCTGGGGAGAGCAAAGCCACAGTCCATACAGTCCATACAGTGGGTGGCCTGCCCACTGGGCCATCCTGGGGAGAGCAAAGCCACAGTCCATACAGTCCATAACAGACCCCACTGCCACTGGAGGAGGCAAGTTGGCCAGAGGACATCCTGCAGCCCTGCCCGAGATAGATCCTGCCCTGCCACGTCTGCCAAAGGGCCAGCGGTTCTTGCCTTGAAGGGCCCAGTTCAGCGGTTCTTGAGACGGCGGGGCCCAGCGGAGCGGCTCTTGAGACGGCGGGGCCCAGTTCAGCGGTCCTTGCCCTGAAGGGCCCAGTTCAGCGGTTCATGAGACGGCGGGGCCCAGCGGAGCGGTGCTTGAGACGGCGGGGCCCAGTTCAGCGGTTCTTGAGACGGCGGGGCCCAGTTCAGCGGTTCTTGAGACGGCGGGGCCCAGTTCAGCGGTTCTTGAGACGGCGGGGCCCAGGTCAGCGCTCCTTGCCTTGAAGGGCCCAGTTCAGCGGTTCTTGAGACGGCGGGGCCCAGTTCAGCGGTTCTTGAGACGGCGGGGCCCAGTTCAGCGGTTCTTGAGACGGTGGGGCCCAGGTCAGCGCTACTTGCCTTGAAGGGCCCAGTTCAGCGCTCCTTGCCTTGAAGGGCCCAGTTCAGCGGTTCTTGAGACGGCGGGGCCCAATTCAGCGGTTCTTGAGACGGCAGGGCCCAGTTCAGCGGTTCTTGAGACGGTGGGGCCCAGGTCAGCGCTACTTGCCTTGAAGGGCCCAGTTCAGCGCTCCTTGCCTTGAAGGGCCCAGTTCAGCGGTTCTTGAGACGGCGGGGCCCAGTTCAGCGGTTCTTGAGACGGCGGGGCCCAGTTCAGCGGTTCTTGAGACGGCGGGGCCCAGTTCAGCGGTTCTTGAGACGGCGGGGCCCAGTTCAGCGGTTCTTGAGACGGTGGGGCCCAGGTCAGCGCTACTTGCCTTGAAGGGCCCAGTTCAGCGGTTCTTGAGACGGCGGGGCCCAGGTCAGCGCTACTTGCCTTGAAGGGCCCAGTTCAGCGGTTCTTGAGACGGCGGGGCCCAGTTCAGCGGTTCTTGAGACGGCGGGGCCCAGTTCAGCGGTTCTTGAGACGGCGGCCGGTCTATGGCCAACTGCTAATTGCCTGGTGGTGCCCTCCTGGGCAGCGGGGATGGTGCTCCTTCAATGCCCACCTGGGCTGTGGGTGGTGGGGCCCTCCTGGCCAGCTGGGCTGGGTCCTCCCTGGGCAGCGGCTATGGGGGTGGTGGGCTCTCCCGGGGCAGCTGTGCCGGTTCCTCCCGGGGCAGCGGCTATGGGGGTTGTGGGCTCCTCCTGGGCAGCAGGCCTGCTGCCTGACCTCTCCGACTTGCTGCCCTTGCCCTCCTTAGTCGTGGGCCTGTGGCCCTTTCCTCCCTTTGGAGCTGTGGCTGGTGACTGTCTCTGGGTGGTGTCCGGGGGGGATGTAGAAGGCGGGCTCCTGCGGCGCCCGTTCCGCCTTCTGCTCCTCTTCCCAGGGGGTGGGCTGCCTGTCCCCTTGCTGCTGGGCGAAGATCCAGACATGCGGGCTGGCGGGCTCCAATACCCCTGCACCCTTGTCAAGGGGGCTGCAGGGCTGGTGGTGGCTGAGGTGCTCTTCTTACCCCGACGAGAAGGAGGGGGGGGCTCAGGGTCAGGAAAGAAGTTAGTAGTGGTGAGGAAGAGCTTCTTGGGACAATGGAGAGTGGTAGGTACAGTGGGAATGGGAGTGGAGGGAGAGGATGTGGTTGTAGGTGAGTCACGTTTGCTGTCTTTGGGTGCAGGTGCAGGAGGGATAGGCTGTCGTGAGGTGGATGGCTGTTGGGTGGGTGGGTGGCTGCGTTTGTGTGGTGTGGAAGAGGGGGTGACAGACACAGTGGGAGAGGACACAGGGGACGTGTAAATGGCAGTGGGGGTGGTGACTGCACGTGTGCGGACTGGAGTGGAGGGAGTGCTGGTGATGGAAACACTGGCTGATGGTGAGGTGAATGGAGGTGTGAGTGTAGACGTCACAGGGAGGGAGGAGGGAGACGAGGAGGTGGGGGTCACAGAGGTGGTAGTGACTGTTGGCATGTCTGCATCGGAATGTTGCGTGTGTGAATGTCTGCGTGATCTGTGGTGCTTATGTTTGGATGAGCTTCTCTTGGGTGTTGAGGTGTGTGCAGGCTGGTCTGATGGTGTGGGTGGGACAGGCAGAGGAACAGGAGACTGGGAGGAGGGAGTTAGTAGAGGCAGGCAGGAGACAGGGACAATGGCTGCCGTCAGTGCTGAGGCCAGAGCCTGGAACGATCGCTGATGGGCAGCCTGACCCGAATGAATGCCCTCCAGGTACGCATTGCTGCGATGAACCTCCCTCTCCACCCCCTGGATGGCATTCAAAAGGGTAGTCTGCCCAACAATGAGCGTTCGGAGGAGGTCAATGACCTCCTCACTGAGGGCAGCGGGGGTAACAGGGGCAGGGCCTGAGGTGCCTGGGGCGAAGGAGATGCCCGGCTTCCTGGCAGAGCGGGCACGGGGCGAGCGCTGAGGGGCTGCTGGGAGGGCGGAGATGGTGCGCTGGGTGGCGGCTGTACCTGTAATGGCGGGGGGCACGGATGGTGCCACCCCCGCAAGGGAGCCCCCTTCCGAGGACGTGTCCGTGTCGCTGCAGGCTCCAGTCGTCCCCGTCGTGGAGCTCCCCTCGCCCTCCGTCTCACTGGTCCAGTCTGACTCTGTGGCATGGCCCTCCTGGGCCATGTGAGATGCAGCTCCCTCCTGCCCCGATGCCACTTCTCCTCCGCCTGATGATGCTGATGCACACAAGCACAGAAAGACAAACAAAAAGGGGGGGGGAGAGAGAAATAAAGGGATATTGAGTACATGGATCTCCGGTACAGTTAGCGGACATGACAGACACAGATGCCCCCTGCACTAAGTTGCGCACTTGGGGTCCGCTACGCATTCCGTGGAACATGCCCTACACGCCTAGAGTTGACAACTGCACCCATGGATGACACGGCCCAGGGATGGCTGTACTGACAAACTACTGAGGGTGGTGGCTGGGGACACAGGGGCTTACGGGGGTGCCCAGCCTACAGATATCGCCCTGGCCTAGGGGGACCCCCAGCCATCCTCCCCCAACCAGACACCTCCACTGCGCGACAACAGAGTAGATAATGCTTGTACTCACCCCCTTGTGTCTGCTGTGCTGCCCTCACGCGCCCATCCAATTCAGGGTAGGCCACCGCCAGGATCCGGAACATCAGGGGGCTCAGTTGACGGCAGGCACCCCGCCTACGTTGGGAGGCCATCCCCAGCAGAGACTCGGCGGTCTTCTTGGTCCCGCGGCGGATGTCCTCCCACCTCTTGCGGCAGTGGGTGCCCCGTCGATGGTGGACCCCCAGGGTCCGGACTTCCTTGGCGATGGCACGCCAAATCCCGATCTTCTCATGGGCGCGGACCTATGTGACACGTACAGGGAGGGAGAAATACCACGTTCGTTCGTTTGTCAGCATTTTCCTTGCCAGTGGCCCAACGCCCCCCATCCCCGCCAGGCCCCCCGCCAGGCCCCCCGCCAGGCCCAACATGCCCCCCATCCCCGCCATGCCCCCCGCCAGGCCCAACATGCCCCCCATCCCCGCCAGGCCCCCCGCCAGGCCCCCCGCCAGGCCCAACATGCCCCCCATCCCCGCCAGGCCCCCCGCCAGGCCCCCCGCCAGGCCCAACATGCCCCCCATCCCCGCCATGCCCCCGCCAGGCCCAACATGCCCCCCATCCCCGCCATGCCCCCCGCCAGGCCCAACATGCCCCCCATCCCCGCCAGGCCCCCCGCCATGCCCCCCGCCAGGCCCAACATGCCCCCCATCCCCGCCAGGCCCCCCGCCAGTCCCCCCGCCAGGCCCAACATGCCCCCCATCCCCGCCAGGCCCCCCGCCAGGCCCCCCGCCAGGCCCAACATGCCCCCCATCCCCGCCAGGCCCCCCGCCAGGCCCCCAAGCCAGCCAGTGTCCCCAAATCCAGATTGAATTAAACTCACTTGTTGGTCTGGAGGACCGTAGAGTAGCGCATACTGGGGGAGGACCCCATCCACGAGTTTCTCCAACTCCTCTCCAGTGAAGGCAGGGGCCCTTTCCCCAGGTGCAGCAGCCATTGTCCCTTCCAGACCGAGGTCACAGCAACACTTGCAGTATAGGTCCTCTCCTGTGAAAGTTCAAGTCGCAAGTGGATAAGTAGATAGAAAATGGCGGTCACGTCCGCGGCAGTGCGTACCGCGGCGGTGCGTCCCGCCACCGCCGGCGCCCTTCGCCATTGGCTCCTGAAACCCATAGGCTTCAATGTTAACCAATGCGGCTTTGCGCCGCGGTCTTCGCCCGCCGCCCGCCGCGGTGTGCCACGCCAGCGCATTGACCTCACATCCCATTGTCACACTTCACAGGTCAGGCAGCCGCCATTTCCAGGGCCCACATGGCTCAATTTCAACTGCGTCACACAGGCCTAGGCCTTGCATAGCCACTCAGACACGCCATTCACTGCATAGAGAATCGTATACTGTGCTAGCTGTGAGTACGTACCTGTGGGTTGCTTGACTGTGTGCTCCATGTTGTCCTTCCTAGGCACCGTCCGCTGGGTTGGGCGAGGAGACGGATGAATCCTCCCGTGTACCGACCGCTGGTGGACCTGTCGACAATGGAAGAACGCCACATTATCCTGACCTACCGTCTTAACCGTGCCACTATCCATGAACTGTGTGCCCAGCTGGAGCCCGACCTGATGTCCCCCATCCGCCAACCCACAGGGATTCCCCCTCTGGTGCAGGTCATGTCAGTACTCCATTTCTTGGCAAGGGGTCATTTCAGACAACCGTGGGAATTGCTTCTGGGATGTCTCAGCCCATGTTTTCGAAGGTGTTATCCAGAGTGTTGTCTGCCCTGATGAAATCCGTGAGGAGCTACATCATTTTCCCTGAGGTGGGCGAATTGGCTACAGTGAAGGGTGATTTCTACGCCCTTGGACATATTCCCAACGTAATTGGTGCCATTGATGGGACCCATGTGGCTTTGGTTCCCCCAAGAGACAGGGAGCAGGTGTACAGGAACAGAAAAAATTACCATTCAATGAACATCCAGGTGGTGTGTTTGGCTGACCAGTACATCTCGCATGTAAATGCCAAATTCCCAGGGTCAGTGCATGACGCCTACATCCTCAGGAATAGCAGCATCCCTTACGTGATGGAACAGCTACAGAGACACCGTGTATGGCTAGTGGGGGACTCTGGGTACCCCAACCTGTCGTGGCTACTGACCCCAGTAAGGAATCCCCGGACCAGGGCAGAGGAACGGTACAATGAGGCCCATGGGCGTACTAGGAGGGTGATCGAACGCACCTTTGGCCTCCTAAAGGCCAGGTTTAGGTGCCTGCATATGACAGGTGGATCCCTAATGTACTCACCTAAGAAGGTGTGTCACATCATCGTGGCCTGCTGCATGCTTCACAACCTGGCTTTGCGCCGCCAGGTGCCTTTCCTGCAGGAGGATGGTCGAGACGGTGGTGTTGTGGCAGCGGTGGAACCTGAGGAGAGTGACGAGGAGGAAGACGACGGGGCTGAAACAGACAACAGGGACAGAATCATTGAACAGTACTTCCAATAGGACACAGGTAACATTTCAAAGATAATTTAGTAAATGTTAACTACTCTCCAGCATCTCTGCTGCCTGTCTATTTGCCCCAGTGTATGATGACTGAGTTTTGGCTTTTCCCTCCCTATTTCAGATCTGGGGTCCCCACTACGAGTCCTGTGCTTCGTTTCCCCATGGACTACAGCTTTGTGGCAGCTGTTTGTTGACTTCACCATGTACAAGGACATATTTGCACTGTCATGTCAATTACAATCTATTGAAATCACAGCCAGACTCCAGATATTTTGGTGCAAAATAGGTGTTTATTGAAGTGCTCAAAATGGGATGGGTGGTTTCAAGTGGGTGGGGGCTATGGTGAAGGAATGTCCATGGCAGAGTCCAGAGTAACAGTCACACAGGTGCATTGTCCAGAGGCCTGTGGAGAGATGGAGCATGGGCAGTTCAAGGATGGACAGGGTGACAATGTGGGACAGTGGGATGACATCAGGTGGTATCCATTGCTGGCGGGGGTCTTGACATCCTACTCTGTCTTCTTGCGAGATCTCAGGGCCTTCTTGCGGGGTGGTTCTTCTCCTGCAGGAGGTGGGGGTCTGGTGGGCTGCTGCTGTGCGGGGGCCTCCTGTCCACTAGCGCCGGCGGAGGTGGTTGGCTGTTCTTGGTCCAGGCTAGTGGCAGGGGCCCTTGGGTGTTGTTGAGTGTCCGCCCTGGTGTTTACGAGGTCCTGCAGCAGCCCTACCATGGTAACCAGGGTGGTGTTGATGGCTCTGATGTCCTCCCTGTACCCCCGATAGTGTTCCTCCTGCAGTGCCTGGATCTCCTGGAACCGGGCCAGTACCGTCGCCATCGTCTCCTGGGAGCGGTTGTATGCTCCCATGATGGTGGTGAGGACCTCGTGGAGAGTGGGTTCCCTGGGCCTCTCCTCCCCCCCTTGTCGCACAGCTGCCCTCCGAGTTCCCCTGTTTCCCTGGGCCTCTGCCCCCTGGCCGGTGTGCCCACTACCACTGCCCCCAGGTCCCTGTTGTTGTTGGGGTGGTGGGTTATCCTGGGTGCCCTGTAGTGGTAGACACACCGCAGATTGACGCGCCCTGGAGACAGAGGCATGGGCCCGCTGGGTGGGAGCTGTGCTGGTGTTCCCAGAGGGGTTAGGGTCTGTAGTGGCCTGGGCCTGTGTGAGGGGAACCGACTGTCCAGAGGTCCCCGATGGTCCGGGCTGGTCATCGGTGTCCAGGTCGACAGAGCTGCTGTCATCGCTGACGGCCTCTTGGGTGGGGGGTGTGGATAATTCTGGCCCCTCCGCCGCGGTGTGTTGACGGTCGGGTCCTGCAGGGGTATAGAGGTATGGTTATAGTTTCAATGTGTGGCATATGGGTGTATCTGTGGGTTCTCGTGTCCCCAAGTGCTGGCATTCGTGTGTGGGGGCTTTGGTGAGGGTGGCTTGTGGGGGGGATGTGTATATGCATTGGGCATGCTTTGGTGATGGGTGTCCATGCTTAGTGGACGCATGCAGGCCTAGGTTTTGGGATGTGTGGGTTGTGATGGTGAGACATTGGCGGGGAATAGGTGTGCTGGGGGTGGGGGTGAGGATGGTGGTGGGGGTGAGGATGGTGGTGGGGGTGAGGGTGGGGGTGAGGATGGGGGTGGGGGTGAGGGTGGGGTTCGAGGATGGGGGTGAGGGTTGGGGTCTGATTTGGCATGCAGGTGGGGGGGAAGCAGTATTGAAGCTTCAACTTACCAGTATCCATTCCTCCGCCGACTCCTGCGAGGCCGTCAGGATGCAGGATGTTCAAGACTTCCTCCTCCCATGATGTGAATTGTGGGGGTTGAGGTGGGGGTCCTCCGCCAGTCTTCTGCACGGCGATGTTGTGCCTGGATACCATGGAACGCACCTTCCCCCGTAGGTCGTTCCATCGCTTCCTGATGTCTTCCCGATTTCTGGGGTGCTGTCCCACTGCGTTCACCCTGTCGACAATCCTCTGCCATAGCTCCGTCCTCCGGGCAATGCTAGTGTATTGTATCTGTGTGCCGAACAGCTGGGGCTCTACCCGAACGATTTCCTCCACCATGACCCTGAGTTCTTCGTCTGTGAAGCGGGGTTGTCTTTGGGGTGCCATGGGGTGGTGTGTATGATGTGTGGGGTGGAGTATGTGTATTTAAGTGAGTTGAGTGTGGTGGTGTGTCTTGTTTTGTGTGTGGATAGTGTGTGGGTGATGGTGTTGAGTGGCTGTGGCTGTTATTTTTTGGATGCTGGTGTCTCGCTCTTGCCTTCTTTACGAATTTTTTAGCGTAGGGGTTTGTGGGTGATGTGGGTGGGTGTTTTATATTGTATTGTGTGTGTGGGAGTGGTGTGTGTATGTGTATCAGGTGTGTGGGATTCAAATCGTCCAATGTGGCTGGGTTTTGTTCGTTTGTGTGTATTCTGACCGCGGCGGTGTGTCCCGCCAATGGAATACCGCGTTTGAATGACCGCCGCGTGGATTCGTGGGTCGTAATGGCATGGGCGTATTTCTGTTGGCGTGACGGTGGAGGTTTTGTCACCTCCACCTTTCCGCCGACCGCTGGTCTGGCGGTCTGTTGTGGCGGTCGGATTTTCGGAGGTTTGCCTTCTGCGGGTCAGAATGACCGTGGCGGGTTTCCGCGACCGCGGCGGGATTATGGAGGATTTCTGACCGGCGGTAGGCGCCTTTTACCGCCGAGGTCAGAATGACCACCATAGTCAGCAACATACTGACTACCTGCAGATGAATCTGCACTCATATCAGTGATTTTTTTAAATCCCAGAAGCAGTTGTGGATTATTCAGCATGGTAACAGAGTATCAATTAAAGCCCTAATCCAGGAGGTGCTAACACATTGGAACACATATTTACCAACATCTGAGCAATACAGACAGATCAATGACTATTTCATTCTAAGAGGAAGGATTACAGTTTGAGAGCTAATACCATGGATGCGGACAAATGGGGGCCTAGTCAAATGCCTGGCACAGATGCTGCTCCCTCTGAGGTTTTCGTGTGGGAAGTTAGCAAGGACAGTACGATGGGCCAAGCTATCCTGTTGTTGTATCTGGTACAGTAGCAGGTAAGTAAGGTGTATGAAAGGTTTGCACACGGAGGTGTGAATGAAACTTCAAAAGCACAGGCCTTGGTTGAGAGCCTAAGCTATTGCTTGACTTGTAATGCAAGACTGCAAAATGACAATATCTCATCGAAAGAGCACATCTGTGCCACCCTACTTGATCCATGCTATAGAAAAAGTCTTCCAACTTTCATTCCTTTTTCTGAAGGTGATGTTTCAAAATACAAGAGGTGGATTGTTGAGCAAGCGGAGAACTGGAACAAGAACGGCTGGAACTAGAAGTCCCACTCTGCATTTCTGGGGTGCTGTCTTCAAATTCCAGAGAGAAAAGTCTTGTCTCACAGCAGTCAACCCCAGCAACAAGAACACCGGCAACAACAGCCTCAGAACAATTGGACTCAGCCTCTGCATTGGCTTGGTTTCAAGTGGCAGGTCTTCAGTCCAGTGCAGAGGTAAAGGCAAAAGAGATTGAACAAGTGTAACACCAATGACACTTCAGAGGATGTTCCATGAGTATCTGGATGACCCAAAAGAGGTTTATATGGATCAAAACCCATGGTGTATTGGTATAGGAAGATGTGCCAATGGCCAGTGATCATCAGGCTTGCAATAAAGTATCTGGCTTGTCCTGTAGCCAGTGTATCTGCTGAACATGTATTCAGTGCAGCTGGCTCAGTTGTTACAATGAAAAGGATCAGTCTCTTGCCTTAAAACATGGAGACATTACTCATGATCAAAACAAACTAGCATTTTATACCACCTGATTACAGTGTTCCTGAAACACCACAGAGGAGGAAGAGGATGATTGGTCCAAATCAACTGTGTTTGCTGACCGAATTCTGGGTGAGACACCTGAGTTTGAGGATGAACTCTACTTCCTGGGGTGAGTATGCCAGTGGCTGCTGCACCATTTAATAATTACACATATGTCCAGATTGGAGTTGGATCCATGTGCATGGAAGAAGCCCCCACATATCCTTCAGAACATAATATTTAGTATTAACTACTGTGCTTCAATTGGAAGCAGTAACTACTAAATATTGCTCCAATGAGTGGTGATGTATTGAGTGATTGTGAGTGATGATTGATGATGTATGTGGTGGATAACATTGAGGGAGTTCAACAAATTTGTAAACTTAATTTCAATGATTTGCAGTGCTTGGGGGCTGATGGTTGATCATCTTTTCCTGGAAGTGATTGACCTTTCAAAATTAGCAAAAGCTACCTGCAGGGTCCACTGCTTTTTTTCTGCTTCTTCTGAGACCAGACCATCCACTTTAGTTACCAAACACAAATCTACATGAGATGCTCCAATTCTGTTTTTCTATTTGTTCTTCAATAGCAGTGTACTACATATGCCTACCTCACTCAGTTTAGGACTGGGACAGAGTTACTCAGAATCAGGGAAGGGGGAGGAGGATGGAAGGATTCAGGGTGGGACTACCTCAACTGCTATTAGGAGAACGTTATTGACTTCAAAGAGAAACCATGATGATGGCAAAAACTCTGAGGCTTAGTACTTACCCAGTTCTGTGGCCTGGAGAGAGGTGCGTTGTTTGGGAAATGCTGCTCAGTGTGTGTTTGCTGCATTGCTGGCTCAAACTTGAATGTCCTTTGTATATTATAACCATTGTAGCTCAAAAAACAACTTCTTTGGCAAATAGCCCATATAATTAAGACAACATCTATACTAATGCTCAGATCCCAACCCAGTCAAAAAATTCATAGTATGTGCTGTCTTAGAAAATATATCTATTGACATATTTTTTATCTAGTTTATGGCATAGTCTACAGGAACGCGTGTCGGTTGCTTTTTAATTTATACCTTTCCTTTCGGAGCGTGTTTTGGTCCTTTTTCTATGTTTATTGCCCATGGGGGCACCCGGGAAACCTGGAAGTTTATTTACTTCCGGTTTCGGAGACGCTAGAGTAGCGCACTCGCTATGCGTCCGTACCGGTAGACGCAGCTTATCATTTTTTGAAAGTAGTTGACGAACGGGGTGAGTTTTTCATTTTTCTTTTGAACTTGGGTTCTAGTTACGATAATTGGCTAATCTGCTAGGCGATATAATTGGGATATTATGTGAATTAAAATTAATAAATATATTCTTTTTACAATTGTCAATAGATTTGGTCGAATCTTCGTTTGTAGGGTCTAGTTGTCTTTTATGCTTTGATACATTAATACATTGAGTTATATCATCTCTACAGAGATTTAGCCACAACGTTTTTACTTCGAACTATTTTGAATTAATTTTTCTATCTTGACAGTGGATTGGATGTTACGTTGTCACATCACAAGTGTTGCAAGTGTATTTGGATTGAAGTAACCTATTTCATTGAGTATTTCTTGAATATTGATTATTCAGCAAGGTATTTTCTGTGAATATAATTCTTGAATGATGACACTGAGGTGTATTTTTTGGGTGGCTTGGATATTTGTTTCCTCTTTCTTTGGCTTCAATTTTCAATTAGGATGGTTTTGTATGGTCACATAGCATGGTTGCATGTTTTCTGTAATTTATGGATGATTCATCATTTATTGTCCAAGTATTTTTTAATAACCTTTTAGGTTGTGGGTGTATTTTGCACTGGTTCGCTTACTCATTTCTGGTGACTAATTTTTAAATTTGCACTTCCCTTGGGTGTTATATATATTTACTCTAGTTTTGACGATTGAGCATTTTGGTTCTCTAACTTATGTTGTTGTATTATATTCTATGATTTCTAGCCCTGAAGAAGTCGTAAGGGAGTTAAATAACTTCCCAAGACGGCTGGATTAATTTATCTTGTGGACTGTTCACTTGTGAATTTCAATCAGAGACTGGAAGGATAACATCTTGTGGACTTCAGACTGTCAAATGTTAATCAGATTTGGAATAAACTTGGAACTCATCTATCAATAAGTGGTTGACTCCTGGATCGAGGAACATTGTGTGCAACATGGACTTATGTACTTTATTAACTAATTTTTTATGATAATTTTTGACTTAAAAGTATTTTCTAGGTAACAATTAGGGGACCCTCGTTGTGTCAATTTCTTTGGTTTGAGGTTGTTTTTTTCCTCAGAGGGTAGGGTGTGTTCCCTCAAGAGGTTCCCCAATATCTACGTTGGGTAAATTGGTACCCTGAGCGCCACATTTCCTCAATTTACACCCTACTTTATCTTATCCTTTGTATATTATTCCTCTGCCTCTGAGTCTTCTTGGTATACTCCTTACTCCTTATGAAGCTTACATTGCTTCCTTTTGACCTTCTCCTTTACTCTGTAATACAGTTAGTATTTTTCAAAATCCAGACCTTCTCCTTGTTCTCTCCTACACAATGAAAAATTGGTGAATGCTCAATACTCTAGCTTACCTACTGGATGGGTTCAGTCAAGCACCCAAGAAAGATGGACCTTTCAAGAAAAATGGCGATGCACCGCCCAATTTGATAATACAGTATAATTTTCCTTTTAACAATCATAATTTTTCGAACTGGGTGGGTTAACATCAATCCTCCAAAATTTGTATTTTTCAAACCCTGAAGACATAACATTTTGAGATATACTTTCTTGGGTCTCTCTGGGGCAGAATGGTTGTTTGCAATGCATTTAAGTGAACTGTGTCATAGTTATCCCTTCATTGTTCCATTTTACAACAGATTGATGATGGTGTGCTGCTCAGTGCCCTGATGATTATTGTCATGGATTCGTTTGTGTAGTATTTGTCTTTGTCACGCCTTTCCCCAAATCCCCTTTCCCATCCATTCATCGAGGCCCAAACTCTTTTGCCCCGGGCTGTGTGATTTATTGAGGTGTGACTTAATTTTACACCATAAATTGATCACACACTTGCTGGGGCACATGTGGTAAAAGCGACACCAACTCACTGCATGACCTCCTATTACCTGAGCAATATTCCACACGGCCCCATCAACATCATCATTAAGGCCTCGTGTTGCGAATTGCATAAGCACTTAACCTTGTCCAACCACTCCTGACTCTGAGCCCACTTTTCCTATCAGATCTTCTTTGTTGTGTGTCAATTACTGTCTTTGTGGTAGTCTGGTCTCAGTCTTCCTAAATTTATGATATACTATATGACCCATTAACTCTCTGTTTTCTTTCAATCTAGTTGACAGTGATGGATAACCCTTTGTATAATCCTGCAGTTGGAGTTTGCATAGGTGGGAGTGGCACCTTGTGTCTTCCTACTACTATTAAACCCTTACATTAAATTAAGAATCCACCTTGGGAAAAACCTGCAGTAAGTAGAATGATGTATCACCCCTCGCTTCATCTATTCAGGGAAGAGAAGAACTATGGATTGAAGTGAACTTGTTTAGTTAATAATGAACTTCTACTGAAGAAGATTTTGTTTGTGTGTATCTAGGTTTTTGTAGGCAAAATAGGCAATGCAGTCATCCCCTAGTGGTCAATATAGTTACAGAGGGCAGCAGAGCAAGGGTATAACTAAATGACATAGACTTTTTTTTAGCAGATTTAAAAAACAGGTTACACCAAAAGACAGCAATGCAAACTAAAACACCAAAATAAATATTTGAGGCTTAAATGAAGTAAAACAAATAATCCCCTTTTATTTTTTACAAATAAGAAAACCCACCCTTCCACCCACAACAGGCCCACACCTGTCCCCAAACAAATGGCGCATCCCCAAAAGTCCAACTATAGTCCAAAGTGAAAACTCCGGTCCCAACTCTCATCCCGCTATCTCCACCCACAACAAGTCCCTCCCCCCCCCAAAAAAAAAGGGATCAGAAGAGGGCATTGTCGATTTGGGTCCAGAGATGGTCAAGGGTCCGCATGATCCTCTCCTGTCAGCTCTCCACTCGCCTCTCTAGGCGGTCCAGCTACTACAGGATGAGCCGCAGCAATGTCCTCTGAAGGTCAGAGGGGGTGGCACCGGTGTCAGTCAGGGCCCCAGCAGCATGGGCAATGTAAAGGCTGGGAGGCTGGGAGGCTGGGAGGCTGGAGGATGGGGCTGGCTTGCAGAACTGGGGGCTGGGGTCAGAGGCAGCTACCTCCACCTCTTCATCCTCCAGGGCCACCAGCCGCTGGTATTCTGACTGGATGGTCTCCAGCATCTGCCACCGCAGATGGGCCACTATCTCCTGCCTGGTGGGTGATGCTGGTGGACTAGCAGGAGTAACTATATCAAGAAAAAGAAAAAGAAAAAAGAGAGGTTGTAAGCAATGCTCTGTTTAAAATTAAGTAGTGGGTGGTACAGTAGTAATACATTGCTGGTCCACTACGAAGATTGGAATTTGATGTGATTGTATTAGGAGAGTCACGGGGCCAATTTTATTTCTTTAGTCACACATGCCTTACAAGGACTGGCTGTCTGGCAGAAAAGAATTAAGACAGAATAACACCAGATTTTTAAAAAAAGAACAGTGATTTGATTTTTCTTCATTTAAAGGCTTTTCTAGTAACTACACTTTAAGTGGAAAAATAACAACAAATTACCTCTCATCTATAAATAAGACATTATGCACTATTGATGGCATGTTGTGTTAAATTAATGGAGGCATGTTAGCCAGCGTTTTGGGTATTTTGCCACTGTTTGCAGCTGAGACAGCTGTAGTTGGCAATTATCTTTCTTTAATTCCAATGGGCCTGCTCTTCTCCAAATACCTTTCACTTTCAACCCTGATTCCAAAGAGGCAGATGAATAATAAATAAGATACTATGCCACACACATCACATGAAAAATTTGGATACTTTTATCCTGTCTGCATTAAGTAGACAGTGGGGACAATGATGCACTGCGCTACAGGCAAAAGAAAGTGCTATATAAATTGAGTTTGGCAAATTTGTCACAGACCATCCCTTATGCTAAACATGAAATCAAATCAAGCACTTAGGGGCAGATTTATGAAAAGTGGCAAGGCACCCCTTTGCACCCCTCTAACACCACCATGTGTGCGCTGTATCTAATATTTGGTGCACCAAGGCAGTAGTTAGAGAACTAGCATCAGATTTTTATTATGCTAGCTCGGCCTTTTGCAGGATTAGCATCAAAGATTTTGACATAAATCCTGCAAAGCACCCAGAGGCCCATTGAAACCAATGGGAGCCTCCTTTTAACACCTGCTCTGAGCAGGCATTAAAAGTCCAGGAAAAATGACGCTAAGAAATCTGTTGGATTTTTACAGCCCCCCCCAATGGGGGAACGCACACTTTACATACATTATGCCTAGCCTCTGCATGCATTGTGCAACTTTGTAAATGTGGTGAGGCGGTTTTGATCTTCTAGCGCCACTTTAGCATACAAAAATTACTCTAATGTGGCGTTGGAATGCCGCTAGCCCCTCCTAAATTTGGGCCTTAGTCTCAGATTACTCACTGGCCTCACCTCACGCTGGGCAGTAAGGAAAGGAAACTTGACTTGCTGTACTGCAGGGTAAGGTAGAGGGATTAGGCAGGTAGGTAGAGCTTTTGCTAAACATTAGAGGGGTGTCACTGATCATTGATTTGTCATGTGCCTAAGCTTTGGCTTATTTGGTCACTGTAATAGACAAAAGTGTAAAAGGAAAAATCGACAGGCATAAAATAAATCTATTATAGGAAACCATAAAAAATATTTTGGAATTATTGACATGGTTATAAAAATGTGGCACATGCCCAGAATAGATTTTTTAATTTTTTGATAGGTTGGGACAGAAGAACATAGGAGGAATAAAGTAGTGAATTAGTTGGAGGTGACTGAGTGGCCGAAATTTGCAATGTATTGAAAACTTTGTGAATGCTGCATTAACTGAAGCAGACGCACATTGCACAGCCAACACTGCAGTCATGAATTGAACCATATTGCCTTTTGGTCATGGGTGGTGAAATGCCAGGGGCAGGGAGCGGGTTGATGAACAATGATGGGTATGATACTTTTGCCTCAATTAACAAATACACTGAGTCAAAGGATTAGACCAAAAAGTAAGATAACCCCCACTTTGAACAATAGCTTTGGTAACCATAAAACAAAGTAAGTGAAGTAGGTGAGAAGAATGTCCCTCTCCTGAAGAGCTCCCTTGTTTATTCATCCAAACTATTATTCAATCATCCTTTCATTCTTTCATCCTTTCCTAAGTATCTTCACCCACAGCCACCATGATTTAAGCTTTACTTTCTCTCTTCCAGTCTTTCACCTAAATGTCCAATCCATTATCCATCAATTCAGTATCCACCCTTTCTTTCAATCATCTTTTTTTCATCCATCCATCTATTTATCCAACATTCACCCACACATCCTTTCACCCACCCACACATCATTCCCTTTCACTCATTTCACGCATCCTTTCTTTAACCTTCTGTTGTTTCCCTTTTTCATCAAGCCATCATTTGTAGTGTACATTTTGTTAGCTTTTGCTGAGCTGCAGATAAAAAAGGCCATACCTCCACCACCACTCTGGCTGGTAAAGTGGGGGGTTCTTGATCACAAGTCACGAGTTGATTACAACCTTGCAGCTAGTGAGTATAATAGTTTTTAACAACAAGCAAGCAATGTGACTTACCACCACTCATCCCTGCTGCTATTTCTAAACAATCTTCCGTTTGCTCATGCAATCACACTTGAGCCAGCAGCACATTTTTTAGATGCCAGATACTCCTCCCCTTAATTTTTTAGTCAAACAAATACAACTGCAATACATTACTACAGTTTGGTTATCACTTTGGTATCTTCTATAAAATACATCACTCTGGGCATTTTGTTGGTTCACAATGACAGGTAGTCAAGCAGACCAAAAACTTTTCATAATGGAGGGGCAAAGCTATAGCCTATGATGATGACTCTGAATCATTGGAGCGCAATGAAGGGGTGGAATACTAATGGTCAATGAAAGACATGAGGGGTTGGCTGGCATATGCAATGGGACCTCATTCTTTCTAGCCATGTTGCACTCTCATTGGAACTGCTGGTATAATGTATAAATGAATTACACAGAACAATATTGGGAGTTGGGGAGAAATCCATGAACATGGCCACTCTCTTAACTGCTAGAGCATGAGCAAGAAAAAGAAAGCCTTCTAAAAAACATACATGATGAATAATAACTATAATACTAGCTTACTTGGGCCTTCAATGTTCACAATATACAGAAGAGTACCAAAAATCTGTTCATAGTCTTACAGTACAACAAGATATATAGGGGAGAGGGAAGGATTGCCATCAAAGCAGAAGAAATATTGGAAACAGTCAGCTACTAAAACATTTAAAAAACATGAAATAAGGGAAAGGGATAACATGAATTAAACAAAAATTGGATAGAAGAGTTAAAAAAAGGAGACAGTATAAAAAAATTAAGAAGGCAAAATTAAAAGTAGTATAATAGTTGGCAGAGGTAAAAGTTAGGGAAACATTAATAATAATTAAATATTAGGACTTACTGGGGTGAGCATAGCCCTCAACAGTGGCGCTGGTGGTTGGTGCCTCCTCTCACCAGCTCCTCCCGGACCTTCCTCGGCGCTGCCACTCTTCTTGCCCTTAGGTACTAATGTAAGAAACAAAGAAGATAAAAAAATAGATTAGTGGTACAGTACATCTCCACAAACACAGTAACATCATACTTATCTAAATCAGGTCACCTATGGTACTAGAATTGAATATTGTTAAGTTGGCTTTACTAATCCTACAATCCCTATTACAAATTTCCTTAACAAAAACTACATTTGGAACTGATGCATTGCAATGAATGATCTTTGATTCTATTCTCATTTCTCAACCCCCTTGATGGAACAAATCAGTCTTCCTTTTTTGCAATGCACAGATGCATACTAGTACTACACTTCCCTGTGAAATTGCTTGGGACTGTACGAGCAACATAAAGAAAGTCACAGAGAATGCTAACTCGCTGATATCACTAATTCGCAATGGTGACAGGAGGACAGAGGAGTCTGCATTGCTGTGGCTTCGTAAATAATCACCCAAAGCTAGCGCCAATGAGTAGGATGAGGAAGCGCCAAGGACCTGCCTAGCTCAAACTTGATCACATAATAATAATTCATAATGTAAATTAAACATAGCTTTCCTCTGAGTGTGAGCAGCATACTATTTGGGAAAAATAGTTTACATTGTAGAACACAGCAAATAATACAGTTAATAGTTAATATTCACAGAGCCCTGGAACCTTGATGCCTAGCAGGTCAAGCAAGTCCTACTCCCGGTCAAGGAGATCTGCGCAAGGGTGCGTCAGCTGCTGGGTGTTGCACTGGCCTAGGCTGGTGCACTGCACACACCTGCACACCCTCCCCCAATGCAGAGACGAAAGGTGGCGCTGCACATTAAAAAAACAGTGCTGCCACCTCCACCTCATAAAGATGGGCTGGGGTGCAGCCTTTGGTGGCACTGCCACCTACAAGTTACATAACTGCTGCTGCTAGCTATTTGGTGGGGGCTGGCACCACCACTCCCCTGTTCACCGCCCTGCTCTGCCATGGTGCTGGGTGGGGTGAAGAAAAGAAACAGGAAAAGGAAGGAAGCAAGGAAGGAAGGAAGAGATATCTAAGGAAGGAAAGAGAAAAATAGAAAAAATAGAAAAAGCCACACAAAAAAAACGTAAAAATACACAAAAACACACACTACTCCAATGAACAAAAATGAGAGGTAGATTAATTAGGAGGGCGAAAGATTGAAAAGTTTAGGGAGGGATTAAAAAAACAGGGCCAACCTCATGAACAGAGGGGCCAATTGTGAGTCTGGCAGTCACAAGACTGCCAGTCTCGCAGTTGTGGTTGGACTGCCGAAGCTGTGGTGGTCCTGCTGCCACATTATGAGGATGGCGGGTGATCCGTCAACCTACCACAGTCCCTGCCAGGATCCAAGATCCTAACGGGCTGACAGCAGTCCTGGTTGTAATCAGTCAGGGTGGCGCTGAACTCAGAGCTTCCCTGCTGATTGAAAACCTTGTTCTCCACCAGCCTTTTCACTGCAGTTTCACCACCATGAAAATACTGGTGGAGAGCAAGTGCAGGGGGGCCAAGGTTCAGGATGCCCCTGCACTGCACATGGTGCATCCTGCGAGCAGCAGCATTGCCGCCGGCTGAATTATGAGCTGGGAACAATGCTGTTGCACCTTTCCCACTGCGCTGACCAGCGGAAACCTTGGTTTTCACCGGTCAGCCAAGTCAGAAAGTTGCAATGGGGCCACTGGGGAGACCACCAGCGCCGCGGCCGTCTCCTCATTGGGAGCTTGGCAGACAAATGTTTCTGTCCGCCAAACTCCTAATAACCCCCACTCCATGAACTCCAACCAGACCTAGATAATTTTGGTGCAAGCATTTATCACATTGACACCAAAAGTATGTGTTTCTGTTATTGTGACAGGAGAATGCATGTGAGTTTACTTTAGCATGATATGTCAATAATATGCACATATGCATTACACAGGGAACATAACACTTTACAGATATATGACACCTAGGGGGTCATTCCAACCTCGGCGGTAAAAGGCGCTTACCGCCGGTCAGAAGACCGCCATAACACCGCTGCGGTTGCGGTAAACCGTCACGGTCATTCTGACCCGCAACTGGCACACCGCCAAAAACCCGACATCCACAAATGTCCGCCACACCAACGGCCAGCGAAAAACTGGCGATGACCAAACCTCCACCGTCACGCCAACAGAAATACGCCCATGCCATTCCGACCCACCAATCCACGCGGCGGTCTTTCAACCGCGGTATTCCATTGGCGGTACACACCGCCGCGCTCAAAATACACACACCTTTACAAAACACAACCACATTGGACAATTTGAAATACACACACCTGAGACACATACACACAACACTCCCACACACCCAATACACTATAAAACACACACCCACATCACCCACAAACCCCTATGACCACAAATCAGAGACGAAGCCCAGAGAGAGACAGCACAGAATAGAGAACACCATCACACAGAGGCACACTACACCATCACCCACACAATATTCACGCACAAAACACCACACACCACCACACTCACCACACTCATCAACAAATACACCACCCCACACCTCATTCACACCACCCCATGGCACCCCAAAGACACCCCAGGTTTTCAGACGCCGAACTCAGGGTCATGGTGGAGGAAATAGTTCGGGTAGAGCCCCAGCTCTTCGGGACACAGGTGCAGCACACCAGCATTGCCAGGAAGATGGAGCTATGGCAAAAATAGTGGACAGGGTCAACGCTGTGGGACAGCATCCACGAAATCGGGACGACATCAGGAAGCGGTGGAACGACCTACGGGGGAAGGTGCGTTCCATGGTATCAAGGCACAACATCGCGGTGCAGAAGACTGGCGGCGGACCCCCACCTACTCCCCCAGAATTTACAGCATGGGAGGAGCAAGTCTTGAACATCCTGCATCCTGAGGGCCTCGCAGGAGTAGCTGGAGGAATGGACTCTGGTAAGTTACATCTTCACTACTTCATCCCCCCACCCCACCTGCATGCCAACTCACACCCCCACCCCCACCCTCACCCTCACCCCCATCACACCTACTCCTTGCAAATGTCTCACCATCACAACCCACCCATCCCAACACCTAGCCCTGCATGCGTCCACAAAGCATGGACACCCATCACCAAAGCATGCCCACTGCACATACCCATCTCCCCCACAAGCCACCGTCACAACAGCCCCCACAAGGGAATGCCAGCACTGGGGTACACGGGCACCCACCCATTGCACGATATGGCACACACAGAAGCAATAATCATACTCTTATACCCCTGCAGGACCCGAACGCCACCACACCGCCCAGGAGGGTCCAGATATGTCCATCCCACCCCCAGAAGAGGCCCACAGTGATGACAGCAGCTCTGTCTCCCTGGACCCAGATGACCAGCCCGGCCCATCGGGGACCTCGGGACAGTCGGTTCCCATCACACAGCCACAGGCTTCAGCAGACCTACCCCCCTCTGGGAACACCAGCACAGCACCCACCCAGCGGGCCCATGCCTCTGTCTCCAGGACACGTCAAGCAGCGGTGTGTCCACCACTACAGTGCACCCAGGTTAACCCACCACCCCAACAACAACAGGGACCTGGGGGCAGTGGTAGTGGGCACACGGTCCAGGGGACGGAGGCACAGGAACACAGGGGAACTGGGAGGGCTGCTGTGCGACAGGGGGGGGACAGGTCCAGGGAACCCACTCTCCACGAGGCCCTCTCCTCCATCATGGGAGCATACAACCACTCCCAGGAGACGATGGCTACGGTACTGGCCAGGTTCCAGGAGATCCAGGTACTGCAGGAGGAACAGTATATGGGTTCAGGGAAGAACTCAGAAACATTACTTCCGCAATGGGGACCATCGTCGTGGCTCTCAACCAGATTGTCACCACATTGCGGGACCATGTGGCACCACAAAGAGCCCCTGGCACTAGCATGGACCAAGAACAGGCTACCACCTCCGCCGGCGCTAGTGGACAGGAGGCCCCCACACAAGAACAACAGGCCACCAGAACCCCACCTCCTGCAGAAGGAGAACCACCCCCCACAAGCGGGGCCTGAGATCTAGGAAGAAGACAGAGTAGGATGCCAAGACCCCCGCCAGGAAAGGATACCCCCTGATGTCATCCCACTGTCCCACATTGTCACCCTGTCCAACCTTAAATTGCCACATGGACAATGCACCTGTGAGACTGAAATTCTGGACTCTGCCATGGACATTCCTCCACCATCACCCATCCCCGATTTTCAACCATGTCCCTAAATTGAGCACTTTAATAAAAACACTTATTGCACAAAAATAATCTGGAGTCTGCCTGTATTTTGAACAAATGTATTAGACATAAACGTGCCAAAATGTCTAGTTACATTGTGATGACAACATACCACTGTCACACAGCTGTAGTCCATGGGCAAACAAAGCAGAGGTCACGGAGTGGGGCCCACATCTCTGGAATTGGAAGGGAAAGTCACAACTCAGTTAACATACACTGGGGGGAAACTCAGACAGTAGAGAGGCAGGAGACTGTAAGTAAATGTAAAATGCCGGTGTTGATTCTTACCTGTGTGTCATTGAAAATACTGCTGTATCACTGTGTCCCTGTTGTCTGTGTCATCCTCATCGTCTTCCTCCTCTTCACTCTCCACAGGCTCCACAGCTGCCACAACACCACCATCTGGACCATCCTCCTGCAGGAAAGGCACCTGGCGTCGCAAAGCCAAGTTGTGAAGCATACAGCAGGCCACGATGATCTGGCACACCTTCTTTCGTGAGTACATTAGGGACCCACCTGTCATATGCAGGCACCTAAACCTGGCCTTCAGGAGGCCGAAGGTGCGTTGGATCACCCTCCTAGTCCGCCCATGGGCCTCATTGTAGCGTCCCTCTGCCCTGGTCCTGGGATTCCTCACTGGGGTCAGTAGCCATGACAGGTTGGGGTAACCAGAGTCACCAATTAGCCACACACGGTGTCTCTGTAGTTGTTCCATCACATAAGGGATGCTACTATTTCGCATGATGTACGCGTCATGCACTGACCCAGGGAACTTGGCATTTACATGGGAGATGTACTGGTCAGCCAAACAGACCACCTGGACATTCATCGAATGATAACTTTTTCTGTTCCTGTACACCTGTTCACTCCTGCGGGGGGGTACCAAAGCCACATGTGTCCCATCAATGGCACCAATGATGTTGGGAATATTTCCAAGGGCATAGAAATCACCCTTCACTGTAGCCAAATCGCCCACCTCAGGGAAAACAATGTAGCTCCGCATGTATTTCATCAGGACAGACAACACTCTGGACAACACCTTTGAAAACATAGGCTGAGACATCCCTGATGACATGGCCACTGTTGATTGAAATGAGCCACTTGCCAAAAAATTGAGTACTGACAGAACCTGCACTAGAGGGGGAATCCCTGTGGGTTGGCGGATGGGTGACATCAGGTCTGGCTTCAGCTGGGCACACAGTTCCTGTATAGTGGCTCGGTCGAGCCTGTATGTCAATATGACATGTCTTTCTTCCATTGTCGACAGGTCCACCAGCGGTCTGTACACGGGAAGATTCCTCCATCTCCTCGCAAGTCCCAGCGGACGTGCCTAGGAAGGACAACAGCGAGCACAGAGTCAATCAACCCACAGGTACGTTCCCAAAGCTTGCACAGTACACGATTCTCTATGCAGTGAATGGCTTGTATGAGTGTCGATGCAAGGCCTAGGCATGTGTGACGCAGTAGAAATTAAGCCATGTGGGCCCTTGACATGGTGGCTGCCTGACCTGTGAAGTGCGACAATGGGATGTGAGGTCAATGCGCTGGCGTGGCACACCGTGGCGGTAGGCGGTCGAAGACCGCGGTGCAAAGCCGCATTGGTTAACATTGAACCCTATGGGTTTCAGGAGCCAATGACGATGTGCGCCGGCGGTCGCCGTACGCACCGCCGCGGTACGCACCGCCACGGGCGTGACCGCCATTTTCTATCTGCTTAATCACTCGAGACCTGATCATCCACAGGAGAGGACCTATACTGCAAGTGCTGCTGTGACCTCGGTCTGGAAGAGACAATGGCTGCTGCGACTGGGGAAAGGGCCCCTGCCTTCACTTCTGAACAATTGGAGAAACTTGTGGATGGGGTCCTCTCCCAGTATGCGCTACTCTACGGTCCTCCAGACCAACAGGTAAGTACACTGGGACCAAGCTTTGTGGCCAATGCCTGGGTTGAGTGGGGTGAATGAACGATGGTGGGGAGGGGAGCGAATGAGGCATGCATCAAACGACAGATGAGAGCATGTGCCACATGGCAAGGGTGGGGATGGGGGGCCACTCACATCGAGCATGCAGAAAATGATGTTATTCTATTTTCTCCCCCTGTACATGTCACATAGGTCAGCGCCCATCAGAAAATCGACATTTGGCGTGCCATCGCCAAGGACGTCCGGACCCTGGGGGTCCACAGCAGACGGGGCACCCACTGTCGCAAGAGGTGGGAGGACATCTGCCGCGGGAGCAGGAAGTCCGCGGAGGCTCTGCTGGGGATGGCCTCCCAACGTAGGAGGGGTGCCACTCGTCAATTGACCCCCCTGATGTCCCGGATCCTGGCGGTGGCCTACCCCGATTTGGATGGGCGCGTGAGGACAACACAGCAGACACAAGGGGGTGAGTACAAGCACATTCAGCTATCTTAGCGCGAAGTGGAGGTGTCTGGGTGGGGGAGGAGGGCTGTGGGTATCCCTAGGCCAGGGCGATTTCTGTAGGCTAGTCCCCTCCGTAAGGCATGGCCCTGTGCCCCCGCCCCCCACCGCAGTAGGGGGCCTAGTACAGCTATTCATGGGCCTGTGTCACCTATGTGTGCAGTTGTCGTCCATAGGCTTGTAGGCCAAGTCCCACTGATTGAGTAGTGTGCCCCAAGTGCGCGGGGTAGTGCAGGGGGCTTCTGTGTCTGTCCTCTCCACCAACTGTGTCGCCAATGCATGCACTCAACATGTCTTTATTTTCCACCCCCTCCTTTTTTGTTGGTCTTCCTGTTCATGTGTGCATTAGCATCATCAGGCGGAGGAGAAGTGGCATCGGAGCACGAGGGAGCTGCATCTCACATGGCCCTGGAGGGCCATGCAACCGAGTCGGAGTTCACCAGTGAGACGGAGGGCGAGGGGAGCTCCACAACGGGGACACGTGGAGACACCAGCGACACAGACACGTCCTCGGAAGGGAGCTCCCTTGTGGTGGCGGCAACATCCGTGCCCACCGCAACAACACTTACAGCCGCCACCCAGCGCACCAGCTCAGCCCTCCCAGCAGCCCCTCAGCGTTCGCCCCGTGCCCTCTCACACAGGCAGGTGGGCGTCTCCTTCGCCGCAGGCACCTCAGGCCCTGCCCCAGTTACCCCTGCTGCCCTCAGTGAGGAGGTCATTGACCTCCTCAGGACACTCATTGTTGGGCAGTCTACCCTTTTGAATGCCATCCAGGGTGTAGAAAGGGAGGTGCACCGGAGCAATGCATACCTGGAGGGCATTCATTCGGGTCAGGCTGCCCATCAACGATCGTTCAGCGCTCTGGCCTCAGCACTGACGGCAGCCATTGTCCCTGTCTCCTGCCTCCCTCCTCCAACTTCCTCAACCCAGTCCCACTCCCCTGTTTCTCTGCCTATCCCAGACACACCTACAGACCAGCCTGCACACACCTCAACACCCAAGAGCAGCTCATCCAGACATAAGCACCACACATCACACAAGCATTCACACAAGCAACAGCCACATGCAGACATGCCAACAGCCACTGCCTCCTCTGTGTCCCCCTCCTCCTCATCTCCCTCCTCCCTCCCTGTGACGTCTCCACTCACACTTGCATGCACAACATCTTCAGCCACTACGTCCATCACCAGCACACCCACCAGAACACTCCGCACACGTGCAGTCACCACCCCCACTGCCATTTACACGTCCCCTGTGTCCTCTCCCAGTGTGTCTATCACCCCCTCTTCCAAACCACACAAACGCAGGCAGCCACCCACCCAACAGCCATCCACCTCACGACAGCCTCCAGCACAAGCACCTGCACCCAAAGACACCAGACTTGACTCTCCTACAACCACATCCTCTTCCTCCACTCCCATACCCACTACACCTACCCTTCCCACTGCTCCTAAAATGTTTTTCCTGTCCAAAATTAACCTCTTTCCATCACCTGACCCACCCCCTCCATCTCGTAAGAGTCCAATCAGCACCTCAGCCACCACAACCCCTGGACCTACAAGGACCATAGTCCAAGGACATTGGAGTCCACCACCTTCAAGGGCAGCTACTTCTGCTAGCAGTAAAGGGACAGCCAGCCCACCCCCTGGGAAAAAATTCAAAGAAAGGCAAGGCCCAGCGCGAGAGGCCAGAGACGGCAACCTCCAAAGGCACTACCCTGGCACCGTCAGGAAGTGGGGTGCCACCTGGCACATCGACAAAGGGAGGCAAGGGCCACAGAGGAGCAGGGAAGGATGGCAAGGGCAGCACGCCCGACAAGTCCGGCAGCAGGCGAGCTGCCCAGGAGGGCCCCACCAGCCCCATTCCAGGGGTGAAGGAGGACACCCAGGGGCCTGGGACACCAGCACAGGAGGGCCCCGCAAGCGAGAAGAAAGATGTGCATGAAGGGCCCGGCAGCCACATGTCGGGTGGCAAGTGAACTCCATATAATGGCCGGATCTGGTGCCCTGGAGACACATGTCAAGAACCGCTGAACAGGGCCCTTCAAGTCAAGCACCGCTGAACAGGTCACCGCCGTCTCAAGAACCGCTGAACAGGGCACCGCCGTCTCAAGAACCGCTGAACAGGGCCCTTCAAGTCAATCACCGCTGAACAGGGCACCGCCGTCTCAAGAACCGCTGAACAGGGCCCTTCAAGTCAAGCACCGCTGAACAGGGCACCGCCATCTCAAGAACCGCTGAACAGGGCCCTTCAAGTCAAGCACCGCTGAACAGGGCACCGCCGTCTCAAGAACCGCTGAACAGGGCACCGCCGTCTCAAGAACCGCTGAACAGGGCCCTTCAAGTCAAGCACCGCTGAACAGGGCACCGCCGTCTCAAGAACCGCTGAACAGGGCCCTTCAAGTCAAGCACCGCTGAACAGGGCCCTTCAAGTCAAGCACCGCTCGGCTGGGCCCTTCATCTCAAGCACCGCTCCCCTGGGCCCTTCATCTCAAGCACCGCTCCGCTGGGCACTGCCGTCTCTGCACCGCTCCGCTGGGCCCTTCATAACAAGCACCGCTCCGCTGGGCCCTTCATCTCAAGCACCGCTCCGCTGGGCACTTCATCTCAAGCACCGCTCCGCTGGGCCCTTCATCTCAAGCACCGCTCCGCTGGGCACCGCCGTCTCTGCACCGCTCCGCTGGGCCCTTCATCTCAAGCACCGCTCCGCTGGGCACCGCCGTCTCTGCACCGCTCCGCTGGACCCTTCATCTCAAGCACTGCTCCGCTGGGCCCTTCATCTCAAGCACCGCTCCACTGGGCACCGCCGTCTCTGCACCGCTCCGCTGGGCCCTTCATCTCAAGCACCGCTCAGCTGGGCCCTTCATCTCAAGCACCGCTCCGCTGGGCCCTTCATCTCAAGCACCGCTCCGCTGGGCACCGCCGTCTCTGCACCGCTCTCGTGGGCCCTTCATCTCAAGCACCGCTCCCCTGGGCACCGCCGTCTCTGCACCGCTCCGCTGGGCCCTTCATCTCAAGCACCGCTCCGCTGGGCACCGCCGTCTCTGCACCGCTCCGCTGGGCTCTTCATCTCAAGCACCGCTCCGCTGGGCCCTTCATCTCAAGCACCGCTCCGCTGGGCCCTTCATCTCAAGCACCGCTGGCCCATTGGCAGAAGGGGCAGGCCCGGATCTGCGTCGGCCAGGGCTGCACAATGCACTCTGGGCACCATGCCTCCTCCAGTACCAGTGGAGTCTGTAATCCACTTGAGAGACTGTGGCTTTGCACGCCCCAGGATTGTCCAGTGGGCAACCCACCCACTGTAGAGACTTGAGAGACTGTGGCTTTGCACTCCCCAGGATGGCACAGTGGGCAAGCCACCCACTGTAGAGACTTGAGAGACTGTGGCTTTGCACTCCCCAGGATGACACAGTGGGCAACCCACCCACTGTAGAGACTTGAGAGACTGTGGCTTTGCACTCCCCAGGATGGCACAGTGGGCAAGCCACCCACTGTAGAGACTTGAGAGACTGTGGCTTTGCACTCCCCAGGATGGCACAGTGGGCAACCCACCCACTGTAGAGACTTGAGAGACTGTGGCTTTGCACTCCCCAGGATGGGACAGTGGCCATGGAGGCCCCTCGTGGATCTGGCGTCGTGGACTCATGTGGCTGAGGTGCCCCCCCTTTCCTTCCCCCTGAGGTGCCTGTAGTTTTGCTATCTGATGCCCCTGCAGTGTTCTTTCCAATGGATTCGGGTCTCCTGTGTGGGCTTTGCCCATGTGTTTAGGCCCATTGACCCACGTACAATGGATGAAACCCAATTTGGACAGGACAATTTACATATGTATATATATTTATAGATGTTCGAAATCATTTTTTACTTAGCCGTACAATATATTTTAATTTCATAATAATTTCCTTTTGCCTTGCATTCTTCCGGGGGGTTTGGGGGTGTCACTCTGAGTTGTTGCTCTGCATTGATGTGTATGTAGTTGTGGGTGAGGGTGGGTGTGTGGCGTATGTGTGTGCCCGTAATTTTTTTCCTCCCCCCTCCCCTGTGTCGTAGGTGCAGTACTCACCGTTGTCTTCTGCGCCGGTGTTCGTGCTCCTAGTAGAGGAGCAGGAAGACAATAGCTGGTAGGATGTGTAATTCTGGTTCCATGCTGTCCAGATTCCTCGTGGAGTGTGTAGAGGTGAGCGTTTTCCATTCGTAATGTCTGTTTCCACCGTGTTTTTATCGGCGGGGCTCCTGCCCCGGAAAAGGTGGCGGATTGGTGAGTTGTGATAGAGTGGGCGGTACATTGTCTCCCGCCTGTCTGTTGGCGGTGACCGCCACGCTGTTTGTTTGTCCCGCCGTGGCGGTCGGAATGTTAAAGTGGCGGTCTCTGTTGGTGGTTCCCGCCAGGGTCAGAATTCCATTTTTTTTACCGCCTGCCTGTTGGCGGGTTGGCCGCCGCTTTAACACCGACCGCCAGGGTTGGAATGACCCCCCTAATGTTTGTTATAATATTGCACACATGAGACATGTGACCTTCATACATCTCTGACATGTTTGCAGTTTGATTGATTGTACATTCTGTGTACACCCACTTGTAGTATTTTGTAGTGCAATTACCCCATTATCATGGATTTGAGTAGTTCCTATTAGGTATATTGTTTATGTATATGTTATGGTAGTTTAGGGAAAATTATTGCACATACCTGTACGGACACATTTCTATTTGGAATTTTTCTGACTTTTGGTGTAAGTGTTCATTGCCATGAAGACAGCTAGTACCAGATCAGTGGGTGTTACTAATATCTCAAGTTGTTCTTTTCAAATATTTTTCTAACTACGACATTACACACATATGCAATGCACATGATTGTACTATTGCTTGCACGCATTTGTTAAACATGCCTGAGTCCAGTACTAATGTACAGCTACAATTCTGAGTATGTCAAGTTAAACAGTGACTTACCTGTTGTTCTGGCGACTGCGCGGTTTTTTCATCTTGGTTCAGGAGCAGCAGCAATTACAGGACTTTTATGACCAGGTTCATGGCAGCAGGAAATGTGAAAACTTCACATAAAGTTAGTTTTGTTCTTTTATCCTTCCCAATCCGCCAATTCAGCTGTGGAGGTTTAGTCGTCACAGCTGCATTGACCAGAAGGCACTTCTGCCTCAATGGTAAAAGTGTCTTGAGTCTCACCACTAGCCGATTTTGCCTATGGCGTGGTCGACGCTGGTGGTGACTTATAGCAGTAGTGGCAGTTCGTTGGCAGTCTTTTGCCTATGGAAGTGCCAACATCTAAATAGAGCGGGCTGACCGCCTAGTAGGCGGATGCAAAATCTGATGGAAAATCGAAAGCAAGACAGTTACCGCCAAGATCTAAATCAGGCCCTAATTCACATAGGAAGATCAGGAGGTCCTTTTATCAGGATGCCATTGGAATTTGTTTAGATGCCTCTGTGTAATGGGCTGAGATATGTCCTGATGGTCGTGTGCATCTTCTTATGTTGGTGGGAAGCTTGCCTGACCAGAAGAAACATCAGTCTTACTGTCACAAAATTGTTGTTAAGAGAACTGATTCCCAATTTCAAGTTTCCAACTTCTCTGGAGTCAGACTGAGGGACTAATTTTAATAATGAGGCCCTGAAATTGCTGTGTGCATTATTGCAAGGAGAACAGAGACTGCATTGCAGCCAAAGACCTGAGGCTTTGGGTCTTGGTATACAGGGCAATGGGACACTGAAATCTAGATTGGCAAAAGTGTGTATTTAGATTTTTTTGAAATGGCCTGATGTTTTGCCCCTTGTGGTGATGGGTATTTGAATTGTACCTGATCGAAAGACAGAACTGTCTCGTCATGAAATAGTCATGGGCAGAGCTATGAGATTGCCAGCTATACCAGCAAATACACTTGTGAACATTACAGAAGGTCTGATCCTTGATTACTGCAAAGAGCTAATTGATGTGGTGCGTTCTATGTCTCATCAGTTCAGGGCATCCAAAGCCCCTCTGCATCAGGAACAATGCCATGATGAAGAAACACTCAAGAAAGACATATTTGGAGCCTCATTGGTGTGGGCCATAACAAGTCATCTTGGTGACAACGACAGCTCTTAAATGTGGAAGTCCCCTTAACTGGATTCACGCTTCCCATCCTCGCAGAGTGAGTGTCCCCTTGATGTGAAAGCACCTGTCCCAAAAATACTGGTGGTGACAGAGAGACAACAGTAGCAGGTTAGTCAAGCTGTTGGGGATTAGAGAGAGCAAAGAGAGCCTGAAACAGAACATGCACGGTTGGTGGGGGGTCTGGAGTGATCCACAGTTGAAGCTGAGATGAAATAGTCTTCTCCTGCAGTGTTGAATGAGTCGTCTTCAGATTCAGATCCTGACGAAGGACCTAGTGTGGTGAGAAAGCAAGTGGAAGCTGGAGACCATTGGCCCAGAAATCAAGAAAGACGGAAAACTGAATCCACCCAAAGAGTGTGTGCCTCAAACAGTTCCAGAGGACACTGAGATCTTAGTGAGAGTGAAAATGAAGGGTTGGTACTGAGAAGATCTAAAAGAACAAGAGTACCCTGTGAAAGTTATTCTTCACCTGAAAGGACATCATTTGCTGCAAATGACAGAGAGAGAAAGTTTGGGGAGTTTTGGGATAACACTGCAGATGAACTGAACCTCCTTGAATTGAACATTGTGCATGCATTCTACTTTGTGTTTTCTGGGCTGTTGGATAGACTGAGACATTTCACACTAGATGTCATTATTAGCTCATTTGAACTCTGCCTTGTGCAGAGACTTTGCATGGACTTTGTAAGGGAATTAAGAAGATTACGGAATCCTGAATCTGCAGAGGAAGAGAGGATGTCATTTAGAAGAACATAGAGTAGGGCAAAGGAAGATTCATGAAGACCTTCATAAATAATCATGTTGCAATTTATCACATGGACTTAGTTTTGCTGATTGGCATAAGAGAGCTTAAGCAAACCATTACTGATGTTGCTGCTGCATTTTATTAAAACAGGTCTGAATTTAGAGCAATCATGGGACCTGGAAACAATAATGCTAGTAGATGTAGATACATTCTTACAGGATTGTTAGTTGTAACATTTATAGTAATAATCACTTTGCTTATAGGGTTGCGCTTACCTCCACAGTCTAGAATAGAAGACATTCATTCTACAAGTGTCCCAAAGATCCAGTTTCTTACTGATGATAGAATGCACTCACTAAATGCGGACGATTTGCACATAGACACTTCTGGAGGAGATCGTTCATCAAATGTTTATTATAAGTTGCTTTAGGAGTATGTTGACACTATGGATGTAAGGGATTGGTACGCCTGTACACAAATACCTGCTTTAGGTTCACAAGGCATCACCTATCAACACATTCCTTTGACGTATGGAATTTCTTGTAGTCTTTTATTGAGTATATTTTTTAGACACTGTAGTTTTTATTATCTATTCTTGAACTATGATTTAGTTCTTCCTAGGTTCATTTGTTCAAACATCTGAATAAACATCCTTATTTTAAAGATGCATAAATAGCAGGTAAATATTTTGTATCTGTCACAACACTAGACACTGCATATGCACACAGACATAATTCGACTTGTGACCTGACAGAAGTAGAGAATAAGGGATCTAGAGTCAAAATCTGAAACAGATAAAACCCTTACATGACAGAACAGGTAGAATAGAGAAGAAATTGAACATCAAGTGAAGGGGAACCAATCAGCATTAGCGTTAGATTGACAGCATAAGGAAAGGTTGTGCATACAAATTGACCATAATTATTTAGATTCATTATTTATAGGGAATAGCGAATGTGAACACACGTTTGAGGTTAGAGGAAAGAATTATTTTTAGATGGAAAGGATCCTGTGATTCCTGGGGTATACTTTATTTGTGGAAGGTATGCTCATTTCAAATTGCCCAAAGAATGGTTTGGTACATGTCATTGAGGTATAATATTTCTGAAGATTTTCATGTGGCACATTTTTATGATCCTGTATGGGAAATGAAACCTAGAAATAGGAGAGGTGTTAGTGCTGAAGAAGTGGTGGGAGACAGTTTTGGTGCATTTATTCCATTTGTAGGTATGATTCTAAATTATTTGAAAATGAGGACGTTTTCTATGATAGTGGATAAACTGGCAATGGGTAGAGCCAGTTCCTTGTTGTTTGTGAATACTGAGATGATAGCGATAAGATCTATAGTTTTGCAGAAAATACTTGTGTTAGACTTCTTCTCACAAAAGAGGGTGGAGTCTGTCGGATGTTAAAGTTAAAGCTCAGCATTGCTGTATTTACACCCAAACAAAAGTAAAGATTGAGAGAAATACATTTAGAACATTACTGGCTTGAAGAAGGATTTTGAAGAGTTGGAAGCCACAGGTACGTGGTAGGCTATTGGAAATATGTTTGCTGCTGTGGAATAGATGGTTTGGAAACTTAGGGAGTGGAATTGCCATTGGTGCAATAGTTTTAGTTGTAAGTTTTAGAATTTTTATGACGACATGAAGTGTCTGGAGGAGTCTAAATGGAAATTGATTGAATCTACAAGGTTTTAGTCAGTCTCATCAAATGATTTTATTAGGAATGTGATGACTAAATTCATCATCAGTGGGAACATTGGAGGCACCTCAATTTGGTTGCACCATTATGTGTCACAGGAGTAACATAATAATGAAATCGGCAATGCATATGTCTTGTGCTTTAATGTTACCAATGTAAAGTGACGCATCTAAATTGCATAGGAGAGGGTTATAAATTCATATATATGTGTATTCTAATGATTGATTTTTATGTGTTGAATGTAGTACTCATATACATTTATATCTGTGTACTCTGTGGTATTATGGTGAAAATGCGTATAATCACGTTTCATGTATAATTCTTGTTTCCATTTATGCTTGCAAGATGTGATGTGTTTGAATGTACATTCAATGACTGTTGGACCTGGCTCTTTTTGCAGGGTCATCCCCACACTTTTTACTTCCTTCCTTCTATTTATTCAGACCTTTTTTTGTTGGCTTTAGGACTCTGGGCACTTTGCCACTGCTAACCAGTGTTAAAGTGCATGTGCTCTCTGTCTGAATTGTATTGATGATTGGTTTATCCATGATTAGGATTTCTGATTTAATGGTAAGTCCCTAGTAATGTGCACTAGCGGTACCCAGAGCCTCTAAATCAAATGCTACTAGTGGGCCTGCAGCTCTGTTTGAGCCACCCACATGAATAGCCCTGTGAACATGTCTCAGACCTGCCGTGTGTCCGTGTGTGCAGTTTTGCACTGACAATTAGAGCTGGCAAATGTATCCACTTGCCGGGTCCAAACCTTCCCTTTTACTACACCTAAGGTAGGTCCAAGGCAGGCCCATAGACAGGGTGCAGTGTATTTAAAAAGTAGGACATATGCTCTTGTGTTTTACATGTCCTGATAGTGCTGCCAAAATCATTTTTCACCAATGCAAGGCCTATATCTCTCATAGGTTAACATGGATATTGCCTTTAAATATCTTTTCAGTAGACTTTCCCATTGAGAGCAGATAGAGATATGGGGCCAGATGTATCAAAAAAACGATTTGCGTTTCTTAAATAGCTAATTTTAAGAAATCGCTATTTAAGAAATGCAAAATGGTATGTATGATTTTTGCGATTCGGTAATAGCGATTTCTTAAAATTCGCAAATGCTATTACCGAATCGCCAATAGAGAATCTGACCCCATTCGCACCTATGGACCTGTTGCGAATGGTTTTGCATTTACCAAATTGCGAATTCCAGTTAGGAATTCGCAGATTAGAAAATGCAAATCCCAGGGTGCTGGGGGCCTAAGGACCCCTCGGCTGCAACCCAAAAATATTTTTGTGGACATGTGAAGCACACACATGCCTTAGGGGCATGTGTGTTCTACATGTCAATTTTAAAAATGCATTTATAATGCATTTTTAAAATCTGCACACGGTTACCACCAAACTTTGCCCAATTTGCATTTATGAAATGCTTGATACTTGTGATTGGGAAATCGCAAATAGGAATTATCTATTTGCAATTGCCAATTTAGAGAATCACAATTTGCGATTCTCTAAATGGGGTCGCAATTTTAAGGAATTGCTATTTTAGCGATTCCTTAAAATTGCACTGCGAATGCCTTTCATACATTGTGAAAGGCATTTTTGCATTCTCAAACGGCTGAATTTTGCAATTCACACCGTTTGTGAATGCAAAAAAACTTGATACATCTGGCCCATGGAGTTTGGGGTCTTTGAACTCACAATTTAAATACATCTTTTTGGGAAAGTTGGTTCTTAAATTTCCTGTTTGAAAATGCCACTTTTAGGAAGAGGGTTTTTTTCTTGCTTAACCATTCTGTGCCTCTGCTTGGGTGCTGAATACACGTCTGGGTCAGACTGACAGTTGGGCTGTTTGTGAATTTACTCTAGACATTGACACGAAGGGAGCTGAGGTGTGTCCTGCATATCCTAATGAGTCTTCCTGAGCTACAGTGGGAGGGAGGATTTGAACCCTATACTTAAAAGGGCTGTGCCTGCCCTCACACAATCCAGTCTCCAACCCCCTAGTGTGTGTCTGGGGCAGGGCAAGGAAGAGGCAGGGTCTTGTGCACTACAAAGCCTTTCCTCTGAAGTTTGCCTACTTGAAAGGCAGGAATGAGTATAGGTAGTGGACCCAAAACCCTAGACTTTCAGATTACTTCTGGATCAAGAGGAACCTGTACCAAGGAGAAGAGCTTGATGATTGAGGAGGACCTGCCACCCTGCCTGTTGTTTTGCTGTGCTGGCCTGCTGCTGTTGCTTCTGCCTTAAGAGGGAAAGGACTGGACTTTGTTTTCTGGAAACCTGCTTGTGAAGTTTCTCCAAGGGCTTGGACTGAGCTTGCCTCCTGTTAAGAAGTCCCAGGGACATCAAATCACCTGACAGCACCTGGTTACTTCAGCTGAAGACCCTGAGGTGCCAATCTAGTTCCTGGGCCCTTGGAAGCGAATTCTGGTGAGAAACAAGAAGATCCAGGCACACTGACTCGGGGCGACTCCAGAACTGGTTTTGCTGCATAACTCCATGCCGCTGCCTGTAACACAAAGCTGTGGTCCCTGATGGAGTGCGAAAACCCGGATTGACACCATAGGCCTGCCGCAGCATTGCTGAAGTCCCCCATCTCTGTGAGTCCCAAGTGCTGTGTCACTGACGTCTGTGACTCCCGACACGGCCATGGTGCCTGGAGCCCTGTGGCGTGACCACGACTCAGAAAGGTCACCAATCGCATCTAGATGATTCATCGACCCTACCTGATCATCATGAACCAACGCCTCGCACTGATGCTGCATCACCTCCCCTGCTCTGCAGTAAGGAACCAATGCCGCACCAGATCCAGCTACACCTCACCACCCCGACTCCATGCTCTGGCTTTTCCTCATTACCAACGGTACTGTGCCAGGGGGTCCGTGTGACTCCATGATAGGGGCTGCCCTCCCCGTGAGTGGTGTTCAGCTGTTGGGGATGACTCCTTCAACAACGTCATGATAGCCCCAGTTGGAGCTATTGTGTTTTTAAGTGTTTTTATGGGGATTTAATCTAAAAAAATCATGTCTTAACTTGTGTATCTTTGATTTTTGTTGTTTTGGTCTCGTTTGATTTAGATAAATATTGGCTATGTTTTTAAACTGGTGTGGAGTCCTTTAGTGGTGTTTTCACTTTGTTACTGTGTGTATTTGTACAAATACTTTACACATTGCCTCTGAGATAAGCCTGACTGCTTGTGCCAAGCTACCAAGGGGGTGAGCAGGGGTTATCTGATCTGTGTATCTCCCTTACCCTGACTAGAGTGAGGATTCTTACTTGGACAGGAGGCAAACTGACTGCCACCTAAAGACCCCATTTCTAGCAATGCCTTATTAAGTTAGCAGAACCAAAGGCCTGAAATATTTAATTTCTTGAGTTTAACCTTCAATGTGGAGTTTTGCTTGTGTTGCAATATTCTTTCTTTGCAGGTGTGTTTGTGTGAGTCTATAGTTAATAAAAGGCATATTGTGAAGTGAACAATGAGTGCTAACTAACTGAAAAGAAAGGACTATTGTTTGTGTACCAGACACTAAGAGACTGTCAAGGCTGTCCTGATGTTCAATTCGTGGGATGTGAGGTTAGATGGAAAGTTGCTAATCTCAAAGGCTCTGTAGATTTAATTGGTATTCATCGAGTTAGAAGAGAACAGACCTCTCTAGTACTTATTCCTTTGTGTGACCTTATGCTACTCATCACCTCTCTATCACAGCTTCTACTGAGGTTTCTGCTATGCTGACACCTTCCTATATTTCCTGAGACTTAATTAGATTTTCCCTTTATCTTAGATTCAGGTATTTAGATTAAGTTAGATTATCCAATGATTAGGCAAGAGGACCTCAATTTATATACAGATCATCAGATTTTGTGTCTCATCTTTTCATTGCTTCAGCTCAAATTTTTGTATGCCTTATGCTTTCATGATATAACATCATTCAACGCTTTACTTGACCTTTGGTGATTTTGTACTTATATAGCATGTTGTTGAGATTCATTTACATCAGTTTGACCCTAAAATTGTAATGAACTTTTAAACTTTATCCTCGATCTTCTGGATTTAATGCGTGACCAAATAGGTTACAGTCAATTAAATTGAAAAGTTGATTATAACTCTCCTTTACTCCCTTAGCTTTCTAAAAAGATCAGTCGGAAGAAGAGAAATAAATGTATGGGACCAAAGTGTCATCAGCCCTGAGTATCATGAGTGGAAATATACAGGGTATTAAGATTCCCTGAAATTCAAAGTGGTCGTTGATTATAATTATTTTCCCAGCAATCAAGTTCCATTGATTAGTGGTCTGGAATAGTGTTTCCCCCATGGGTGCAAGTCTTCTTGAAGTAAGATACGGTCCGGAGGGAGGTCATCCTGGACTGAAAATAGACTTAATAATCTGTACAATACCATAAACTTCAATGAAGTTTTGAATTGTGATTCAAAACATTCTTTTTAAAGATAGAATTGTAGATATTTTCATAGATTCCTGTACACTGCTGGTGTTTAGAGAGCATGCTATAAGTACTCAATTCACCAAAAAAAGGAACACATTATTGTTTTACTGCTTGTCTGGGTCAATGCTGTCAACTTGTACATTTTATGGTTATGGTAATCTCTTCAAAACTGTGCTGTAATTCTCTCTAGCTTCTGGGCAGCATCAATTCAAGCAGGAAATAGCTGAAGTAATGGTTCAGGAGTACCTCCATTGAACTCAGATGGTGGCTAACACCTACTGTTTATTATGGCTCGGCCAACTTTGTTTTAGAAGCCTTACATGATTGTTTTTGGGTCACAGTTCTCTCAGAAGCTCTTTTCTAGGCAGGCTATCAGAAATGTGAACAAACCCTCCCTCTCTTACTGCATGCAAGAGTTAACTTCATGCTGGACGAATACAGTTTGAAAGTAATTATAGGGAAGGTCAGTAGCTGAGATCCATATATATAACAAACTGAGAAGAATCAATGGTACAAGTTCCCCGCTTTTTATTCCTTTGTAGAGCTGGTCCATTATGTTTGACATTTTCAAATTTGTCCAAATTATACATTAGGTCTTCAATTTTCAGACCTTTGCAGTCTTCACCAATTACACAAGTATATTCTCTGGATCTGTCTGAACTGTCACCTAATAACACTATACCCCTTTGTTCCAAAAAGCTAACTCCTACCACCATCTTCCTCTCCCGGTATTCTGCATCCCCTGATACTTATGCTCATTCTTCAGTAGTGGTGGCCAAAATGTTGATTCATTCCTCTTCTTGTGTGGACTGCTATCTAAGGGTACATTCTTCTTCTGATGACAGATCTACACTGAGGGATCAGGAGATTGTTGTGACTCACGTGGAGTTCTGCTCCATCACGCAATGTACAGAGCAGGGATGAGTCACTACAAATGGAGCCGCTCGAAAGTCTTTTTTACAGAAAAAGTCTTCTTTCTACATACACAAGAACACTGTGATTAGGTTTGAGTGAAATTTTAATTACACCGGTATTTTCGCTGTATCATTGGCAACTTTTTATGCAATTTGCATAGAAAATAAGTGACAAGATATACCCGCAAACCACATTCCACTCGGAAAGTGTAATTTACATAATTTTGTAAAATTGTCATGGAATATTACTCAGTTATATGAAAAAATCAGCAACTCCATCCCCTCCCGATTGTAATATGATTGTTTCCCACTCAGGAATGCTATTTACTTATGCTGCCATTATCGCTGTCACCTAAAAGGCCTTTGTGAATTCTGGCTTCTCTATGTACCTTCTCAGCATAGAGACACCAGAGATAGAATAAGGGTCATTTGTATTGGATTTCGAGCTGTATCCAAACAGCTATTGAGAACTGGTCACTAATGAGGAGAATCAGTTGAGTTTCATTTTGAGCAATTCCATGCTGGCTCTTAGGACAGCACCAAGGACTACAAGGAAAATCAACTTAAAATCTGCTGAGCCATTATTACATAAAAATAAGCATATTTAAAGAAGTGTGATATGCTTTCCGTAATAACGTTGTTTGATAAAAACGTGACAGAGGGACGCTCGATTCTAGGAATGCCTGCAACGCAAGAATATGAAAATATTTTTTGAGGGGCACTAACAAAGAAGGGACAATGCAAAAAAGAATACACAATCATTCCAGAAGGCCTAGCTATCGAAATATGAATTTAGTAGAGATACATCTGAGAAAACGGTGTACAGTTTAGGACGCTCTTTTTATTTTTGTATTCATAATTAGGGACATCGTTTTATTTATTATCAATTTCAGAAACGTGGCGTGAAAAAACAGGATCAAGATCAGTTTGACTAGGCTTTTCTGTGTTAGGATTTGCTATTACTTTTAAACACTGCGCTCTTGATGTCCTGGTCCAGAGGTCAGAGCAAGCATAACACAGGTATTATTTGTTCTTCAGCAACCTCTTCCAAATACTTTTAGATTACAATGTTTTCATTGAATGTATTTTACATTTGTATATTTTGGTCAAGTAATGATATTTAGACCATCAGAGGGTTGAATTAATGAAGATGTGTAAAAGTCTTTCCGAAGCTCCTGCCTACTAACATTGCATGTGAATGGGAGTGTAGTAAGGCTATAAGACACGACCAATCAAAAATAATTGCCATTGTGGTAGTTTTAACAGAAGTTGAGCAATTGAAATGTAGCCATTATAGAAATCGATAAATTCGAGTCTATTGTTGAACAAATCCAACCGCAGAAACACAGACAGGCGGCACATCTGAATTCACAGACAAAAGAGGTGGTAAGACTATGTTGTATGCCATCACATAATGTCTCGCCACTTTGAGAGGGCAGAAATTTGGCAAAGGAGAAAAGAGTTCTTGGTTGTCTTGAACACATGAAGAAAGGAGATCATTTTTATTGTGTTGTGTCCACACTAACGAATTCAAAAATTGCAAAGTTAAGAAAGTCATACAATCAACTGTAGTATTGAAGGCCATAAAAATATGTAAGACCTAAGTGATATAGACAGCAACGTACAGGACTGACAATTTTAGGTAATATTGTCCAAGGGGAAGGGTACTGTCAGGTAGTTATTGACCGGTGACCTGGGTAAAGTACAAGAGCCTAAGTCGGAAAGGAAGACCCTACTCTAACCTGGTTAATAATTCCCTTAGAGGGCCCTCCACCTTAAATAATACTACTATTGTCAATGGGATCCTTAAAGTCTGGGGTGAATTTCACAAAAGTGTATGTTTTATTGGTATTAGTACCGATCAATGATAAAAGAAGCATACCTGTAGCATTGTTTTGGTTATACGGCTCAAGCATTTTTTCCTATTGACATGCATTGTAGTTAAGCCTCGTTTTAGGTCACAAAAAGAAGCATATTGCATTGGAGATAACACATTAGGTCACAATATAATTCATGTGGTGGGGGAGCCTCACTGATTGTAGTATTTGTGGTGACCTTGATGAAGCAGAAAAAGAAGGTTTTACATTTATTAACGCGTAAACGTAGTGTGAAATAATCATGTGTGACTTTAACCGAACTAATAAAGATTGTACGGGGACAAAATGTGCCCTCAGAGTAGTTTGCCATCATTTATAAGCGCGCTTTATATAACGTGGTGTATTAGAATTGCACTAATCCGACATAATCGTAAACGTGTGCTATGATTTGCTTGTTTGAAATGTTTTAGCTTAGCATTACTTTAGTGCAGGCTTCGGCCTAGTGGCCTGGTCTCACGGTTTAGATGCTCGTATTTTTCCAATGTGCTATTAAACGTGTATTTTTGCTTGAAGCTGTACTTTTCCACTGAGACCGTTCACATGCTTATCTTAAGGTTTCGTGCCAGCCTGGCATATTTTCTCTTTACTCCAAGGTCGATCTGCAGGTGCGGACAATGGAAGCTCTGAAAGTGAGTTAATTGGCATAAAATGTTGCAACTTGCGTACCCATCTCCAAGGATAATGTATGCTTAAGTAAAAGCTTGAGAACTGTCGTTTTTGATTGGACAATTTGAAGCTAACCTATGAACCCTCCAATGGAAGACCCTACTGGATTTGAACTGTTGTCTATAAAACCCAGGTGCACGAGAGGAGAGCGCGCCATTACCAGCCCGATACCCGCCATTTTGCAGACTTCGTAGCTATTATGGCCCACTTCGCTGCGACGCCATTTTGAGAAACTTTGATGCTTTCTCTAATCGAGAGAAAGAGACTTTAATGATTCTGGCCCTAGAGACTTTAACTTTGATTTAATCCCTTGCATGAAGTAGTAGTTTTACCTTGCCGCCGTGAGGCAATTGCCCCGTCCACCCCTGCCCCTTTGCCCCGTCCCATGCTGATCGGAACGGTACCCATGCTGACCGAAGAACGGTACCTGTGAGACGAAGACTTCCTTGATTGCTGATCGTAATTGGTAAATATGAAAGGAAATTGTAAAATTGCATTGTGTTTCCTTTAGGTAACCAACTGCTGATTTTGATAAGAGCCCTAGTTAGGAGTTTTTCTAAATTAATGTTGCTAAATTGTTTTCGCATGAAGTCCCACATGCTGATGCTAATTTGAGGTTAGATGAGGATTCCTTTGCTGCACGATGCAATTTGAGAACTTGTTATGCTGACTGAATGTATGCAATTAGTTCATTACAGGTTATCGTATTAGTGATTTGCATTGCTATTATCGAATGCCTTGTGATTCAAATGCTACATAGATTGCACCTGTTTCGCCGCTATGGACAGCTATTAATGTTCATTTACGTTTATCATTTGGTGTTGAGACACATTTATATTGTGCTAGCTTTGTTAATATAGGGAAATAAAATTCACTAACTTTGAATAAACAGGTGTGGTTATTCCTGGCTGAAAGGTCAGGGTTCGTCGACATGTATTCTGGATTAATTGTTAAGTGTTATGTCGATCAAGGTATTGCTTATGTTCGTTATTGATTATTGATTTGATGCAATCGATTGATTAAGAGTACAGAGAGTCCCACTTAGTCAAAAGGTTCATCGGCCTAAAGAGCGTCCAAAATACAGACAAATTACTAGTACGGACCGCTCTATCAGTAGATGGTAGCAGAGGACGGTTTCGTCTTTTGGGACCCTGTACTCTTAAAGTACATGGTGTTGAATTAACGGTTATGCATTTTGAGACCCCATTTGAGAAGTTGAATTAGATTTTTTGGGTAAAACAGATTGACAGAATGATGATGGGCTAGGTCCACCGCGACTTTCCCGGGATCTCGGAGCTTGCGAATGGAGAGAATGGAGGTGTGGATTCGGCGTTGGCGGTACTAGTGATGGTATGAGTGAAGTTAGGGTTTTGCGCTTGCACAGCTTATTGCCGCAGGGTGTGTGAAAAGGTTGCGAGGATTTTTTTTTCTTTTAGAGGATAGCGGAGGTGCGACTCCGAGTGTAGAAGTAGTGAAGTCGTCGAACTTCATAGAAATAGCGGAGGTGCGACTCCGAGTGTGAGAGTAGGGAAGTCGTCGAACTTCATGTGCATGTGGCGCTTTGTGCATAAAAAGGTCCACGTGGTTGTTGTTGTTGAGACGGGCCCTGCGAGGTCAAGAGACTCCGGAGTATGTTGATCCATGTTGTGGTCTGGGCGGTTTAGTAGGTTGATCGGGCGTGGTCAACGAGTCGGTACGTGTGTTAGGGAGTGAAAGAAACTTCGACTTCGGGCTTTGACAAGATTCTAAGTGCACTAGAATAGATCATTGACAAGTTGAGAGTAGATCTGCGGGTCAGATTTACTTGCGAACGTGGGGACCGAGAAAGACGGAATAGCGGCCGAGGCTAGTGAAAAGTCCCTAAGGTCCTGAAGCGATTGTGTTACCCTTCCTGTAGTAAACCGACAGATCTGTTTTATTTTTTGGTAGCTCGCGATACATGCAAGAAGTTGTTACGAGAGGAGCTGAGTGAAGGAAGACTAGCCGCGAGGCTTTGTCAGCCGCAGTGTGTGTGAGTGTGACGTCACTAGGAGCCGCGCTGGGATAGGTTGGTTGCAGAGAAGGGTCGCGCACGGATTGGACGCAGTCCGTGGGACTCGATTGGAAGGGGAAAGGCAAGCGAGGAGTATTCCGGGAATTAAAGTCACCTATTGATTACAAACTTTGTGAAATAAAAGACGAGAAAATGAAATTCTTTAAAGCATTCAGGAGCGCGATGAAGGGGGAGTCTTACATCAAAGCGAGCGTAGGAGAGGAAACGCCGCCCGAAGGTACACCAGCTTACATTGTAATGGAAGAGAAGGGGGTAGCTCCGTGTCTCTGGCTAAAGCAATGGCACAAACTGACAGAGAAACATGGGAGCGTGGCGTTCCCGATACATGGGACATTCAATATAAGGATTCTAGAGAATTTGAGATTCACGATGTACGACATGAAGGTGCCTCCAAGGCCAGCACAGTTTGAGGCTCTAGCGATTTGGGAACTAATGGCCAGACAGCAACAGCAGAAGAAGTTTGAGACCAGGATGAGAAAGGTAGAAAAGACACTAGCGGACGCTAGGTGGGATAATGCACAGAAGGTGTGGAGGTCAGATGTATTGCAGGGGATAAAATTGTTTCCCGCAATTACTAAGGAAGAAGAGGAGACAGGTAAGAAAGCTACCTGTAAGACAGACAGGAAGTGTTCCAAGGATAGAGAGGATGAGGAAAAGTTGAGAAGAGAAGAGGAGTTATAGGATGAGGAGTTAATAATGCAACTGCTGAACGACCGTCCACCACCTTATGCGGAGGATGGACAGGGTCCAAGTACCAGTTCTGCCCCTCCGGCACCGGTACAGAACAGTGAAACACAGAGTTCAGGAGCGTCATCAGGATCTAAGGACACGAGTTTATTGTTCACCCCGCAGATACCGCAGGTTAGGAGAATATATCCAGATGTGCCCATGTTGAAACCAGCAGAAAATTATCAGTCGCAGGTCCCAAGGTATTACAGCAGCGACAATAGTACGGGAATGATTTTAGACCCAGCCGCAATGGGAGGACAGAATGGTTACAACCCAACAATGGGACAAGCTGAATCAACTCAGTTTTTGATGCCCCAAAAGCAGATGCAGGGGGGAAACGCACATGCTCAGATGACGGGGAGTCAGATGGGCATGCCGGCAATGATGACCCATGGTGTGGGCATGAACATGCCACAGAACATGGGAAATGGACAAAACCCTGATGCAATATCACTACCCATTACTGTAGGTCCACCGGTACCTTTGTACAGTCAGCCTAACTTAGGTATGAGCGGTCAGGGATCAATGCTGCAGAACGGGACAGAAAGGAGGTGCATAGAAAACACTCCAGGGATAACTCCGATAGCGGCTCAGCCAAATGGATCTGGATCCTTGATGGAGTTTAGTCCCATGTGTGCTCAGTCAACGCTGGTGAGGTCAAGCCCCCCACTGATAATACCTCTAACATCGAGCACTGAAAAGTTGCCGCAACCATCAATGGCAGTCGATGTGAACGCTACACTTATGGGGTTGAATGCGCAACAGCTGACGCAGTGGTTCAACAGTCTGAATTCCACACAAAGCTCAGCCAGTGGGAAGGGAGAAGATTATATGAACAGGATGAGGCTGAACATGGAAGCACAAGAATTGGTGGAAGGGACTATGGGTGTGAATAGGTTAGAGTCCTACTCGGAAGAAGAACTGAGGTATCTATGTCCAAAGATTACGAAGGAAGTGAACAAGGTCCATAAAAGCTTGCAGGAAATAGCTGACAAAAACGGGGTTGACATAGACAAGACAAAACACTTGAGCAGAAGCTACAGGCTGGATTTTGGGGCCGCAGATTTTGAACACATGAGGTCAGCAGGCATGAAGGCGCACCTTAGAGAATTGTTGCAGAGTGCACAAGTGTGGAGGTGCTTAGACAAGTGGGAAAGCAGGTGGGTAAAGAGAAAGGAAAAGAGGAGGGACAGTGCTACAGAGCATAATGAGAAAAGACCACAAAGCAGCGAGACAGTAACCATGTTACCAATGAGGGAGACAGCAGGGGGAAAATTAATACATGTACCATGGCACAGAAGTGACATTCAGTCTTTTACGGACGATTTTCCCAAACTGAGAGAGAAGCCGATTGAATGGTATCAGCAGACTGACAGGTTTGTGAAGCTTGCAAAATGTCTATGGGAAGACCTGAATACTCTCTTTGAGATTGTGGTTCCGGCAGATTTGTGGGAGGATTGCAAAAGAGCTGTAGGTTGGCCGACAAGTGAACCAGAGAGAGACAGGGAGACGGGTGCACCATCACCTATGGTGATGAGCTTGTATTATAAGGTGATTGAGCATTTGAAGACGAAGGTTGCTGCGAAAAATGTGGATTGGCAGAAGATTGATCGAACTGCCCAAGAGACTAAAGAATCGATTCACAGTTACTATGAGAGGTTGTTGAAGGCGTTCAAGAATTACAGTGGCACGGAAACAATAGAGGCGAAGGACATGCTTCATTTTGTGTTCAGATTTGTGGAAGGGCTGAGACCAGAGATAAGTCAGATGATAAAGTCGCATTTGATTTGCTGGCAGTCGAAACCGATTGATGAGGTGTTGAATTATGCGAAATACTGTAGCGACGAAATTGAAGTGAAACAGAAAAAGTTGAAAGAGAAGGTGATGATGATGCAGCTTAAGGCAGCTCAGACAGGTTTGCAAGGTCTGCAAGGGTTGCAAGGGTTCCAACAACAGGTACCGCAACCGCAGCCGCAGTTGCAGGGAAATATGGCGTTTCAGCCACAGGCCAGAGGCAGAGGCAGAGGAGGTTTTGCGAATAATGGTCCGGATTTGAACACTGTTGTGACGGGTGTGCAGGCAATGAAGAAGGTGAGGCCGTGTCACGTGTGCGGAATCGTCGGTCATTGGAAACGCGAGTGCCCGATGGTGGTGCAGGAAGGTGCAGGTGTAGGTGCAGGTATTGGTCAGCAAAACAATGATGTCAATGCATTTCAGACAATGAAGGGACCGAAAATGAGAGGTCCAAACCCAAATTTTCAGACCATAAATCAATTGCAGGGATTACAACCTATGCAGCCGCAGCAGATGCAGATGCCTCGTATGCAGATGACGCAAATGCAGCCAATGCAACAGCAGTTACCCATGGTACCTAATCAGCAAATGCAAATACCCTTGGCACCAATGAGTCAGCAGCAAGTGATGGTTCCTCCACAGGTATCGGGTCAGGTAATGAGTGCAAATGGCACCGTACAACAGTTCCCATTACACAGTGAGAGTGGAATAAACAATGTATGGGAGAGTGAAAGTTCAGAAGAAGAAGGAGATTGTGTGCTTGCAGCATCCTTGGAAGTTGATCAAAAGGGTCCGTACGTAGAGGGAAGAGTGATGGGTCATCGTGTCTCATTCTTGGTTGACACGGGATCCACACGTTCAACTGTTAAGAGCAGTGAAGTACCAAATTTGCCACTCTCAGGGAGGACAGTTCAAGTGGTGGGAGTAGCAAACAGGCACCTGACAAACCCGATTACAGATCCGGTACCAGTCAGCATCGGTAACTATCAAGGGGTGCATCAGTTTGTGGTGTGTGACTCAAGCCCGATAGCACTATTAGGGAGAGACCTATTGTGCAAATTGGGTTGTTCGATCATGTGTTCGAACGAGGGAATAACAATACAGACGAGCAGTGATGGGGAGGAAGAGGACAGTGTAGAGGGGGATGAGATGGAAACTGTAGATGAAGAGTACCCTCTGATTTGTCTTTTCCCGATGATAACTGAAGAAGATATTCCAGCTGAATTACGGGAGACAGTCGGAAAGGAAGTGTGGGACATGACAGGGAAAGAGGTGGGATTGATGAAAGGAGTGGAACCAGTGAAAGTGACTGTAAAGCCCAATGCAATCTTTCCCCAGACCCCGCAATACCACATGGCACAAGACACTCTCATGAAAGTTGCCCAACTTATTGACGAATTTGTAAAACAGGGGGTACTGAAAGAAGTGTTAAGCAGCCCATGTAATTCACCAATAATGGGACTAATAAAGCCGAGTGGAAAGGTCCGACTCGTGCAGGACTTGAGGAAAATAAATGACATCATAGTCAAATGCTGCCCAGTAGTACCAAATCCAGCTGTGATAATGTTCCAGATCCCTTGCGATGCCGAATGGTTCTCAGTCATCGATTTGTCACAAGCATTCTTTTCTGTGCCTCTTCATGAGGACAGCCAATTCCTCTTTTGTTTCAAATTCCTAGACAGAGTATACAGTTGGTGTCGAATTCCTCAAGGGTTTTCTGAGTCACCGTCAATCTTCAATCAGATTCTAAAGAAAGACTTGGAAGCATTAGAATTGCCATTCGAGTCAACTCTAGTACAGTACATTGATGACTTACTGGTTGCATCAAAGACAGAAAGTGGCTGCACAGCCGATACCATTGCTCTGTTGAATCATTTGGGAAGGAATGGACATAAGGTGTCTCCTTCCAAATTGCAGTTCTGTCAGAAGAAAGTGAAATACTTGGGTCACCAGATAGAGAAAGGGTCACGGAGAATAATGAAGGAAAGAATAACAAGTGTACTTCAAATGAGTCCACCAAAGACAAGGAGGGAGGTGAGGAAGTTTTTGGGAATGGTGGGCTACTGTCGCCAGTGGATTCCCAACTTCTCGACTCTAGCAAAGCCTCTACTGAAACTGACCCAGAAGGATGCTTTGGATCAAATTGAGTTGAAAGGAGATGAGATGGATGCTTTTGTTGAACTGAAAGAATGCATGTGCAGGGCTCCAGCTTTAGGTATGCCTGATTACACAAAGCCTTTCACATTGTTTTGCCACGAACGTGATGCATGTTCTTTGTCTGTCTTGACTCAAGCCCATGGTGGCGTAAACAGACCAGTAGCGTATTTTTCAGCTACTTTGGATCCGGTCGCAGCAGCACTCCCAGGGTGTTTGCGCGCCGTAGCAGCAGTTGGTATCAGCCTCACTCAGAGTGAAGGAATAGTGATGGGACACCCAGTAACAGTCATGGTCCCTCACTCAGTTGAGATACTTTTGACCCGCTCCCGAACGCAGCACATGACTGGAGCAAGACTCACAAGGTATGAAACGATAATTCTGGCCTCACCGAATGTGCAGCTGAAAAGGTGCACTACGTTGAATCCAGCAACCTTGCTCCCTGGAGAAAATGCTGAAATTGAGAACGCTGAAGACGTCGAGCATGACTGCCTTCAGGTGACTGAATTTTGCACAAAACCTCGACCGGACATTAAGGATACTAAGCTTGATGAAAATGACCAAATTCTTTTTGTTGATGGTTCATGTCTAAGAGACGGGATGGGGATTTTGAAAGCAGGATACGCTGTATGTACTGTAACAGGGGTCTTGGAAGCGGGATGGCTTCAAGGAGTCTATTCTGCACAAGTAGCAGAACTCGTAGCCCTTACCAGAGCATGTCAACTGTCTGCATTGATGAAAGTCACCATTTACACTGATAGTCAGTACGGGTTTGGGATTGTGCATGACTTTGGACAACTATGGTCACAGAGAGGGTTCCTGACTTCTTCAGGATCCCCAGTGAAGAACGGGGAGAGGATAAGGGAATTGTTACACGCCATTCAAGCGCCAGCCGAAGTTGCAGTGGTAAAGTGCAGTGCTCATACGAAAGGACAGGACTATGTTTCTCTGGGAAATGCATATGCGGATCAAGTCGCAAGATTTTGTGCCTTGAATTGTATATTACTCAGAGATGAATGGAATTCGATAAGTGAACCAGAACTCGAACCAGCTGAAGCATTTGCCTTGAAGGTCGTAGATACAATAGATGAATTAAAAGCATTACAAAAAAATGTCAGGGAGGATGAAAGAGATTCCTGGATTAAATCACAATGTATAAAGAGACCAGACGAGTTATGGGTTTCAAATGAGGGAAAATTTGTTTTGCCAAACAGTCTCTTATCACAGCTTGCGCGGTTCTATCATGGGCAAGCTCACATAGGGAGAGATGCCATGATAAGATTGTTCAAAACTGATTGGTTTAACCCCAGATTTCGTCAAGCTGCAGAAGCAGTTTGCCATCGATGTGTCACTTGCCAGCAGATGAACCCAGGAAAGGGAACAGTTGTGAACGCCAGCCACATTGGCAGGGCCAGTGGGCCATTTAGTCGAATGCAGATGGACTTCATTGAGATGCCTGTGCATGGAGGTCTAAAGTATGTGTTGGTGATTGTGTGCATTTTTAGTCACTGGATTGAGGCATACCCCACATGTAGAAATGACAGCCTTACAGTTGCAAAGCTATTGTTGAGAGAGTTAATACCACGTTTCGGATTCCCGATCTCTTTAGAATCAGATAGGGGAAGTCACTTCAATAACGAGGTGATAAAGTTACTTTGCGAAGCGCTGAACATTGAGCAAAAGCTGCATTGTAGCTATCGCCCTGAAGCCTCAGGACTGGTGGAGCAAATGAATGGTACACTGAAATCAAGAATGGCGAAAATATGTGCATCGACAAACTTGAAATGGCCTGACGCATTGCCCTTAGTGCTAATGTCAATGAGAAACACTCCTGATAGAAAGACTGGATTGTCTCCGCACGAAATTCTCATGGGCAGGGCTATGAGACTTCCTGCAGTTCCCGCAAATGCGCTTTTGAATATTACAGATGATATGGTGTTAGACTACTGCAAGGGTCTGGCTGACGTGGTTCGCTCTTTCTCTCACCAGGTGGAAGCGACCACCTTGCCACCGATCCAAGGTCCAGGACACGCACTGAAAGCAGGTGACTGGGTCGTGGTAAAGAAGCACGTGAGAAAGTCGTGTCTGGAACCCCATTGGAGAGGCCCTTTCCAAGTGATCCTGACGACAACTACCACTGTGAAGTGTGCGGGGGTTCCCAACTGGATTCACACCAGTCACACAAAGAAGGTGTTGTGTCCCACAGATGAGGAAGTTGAAGCGCTAAAACTGCCAGTGCCTGACAAAACAGTGCTGAGTGCTGAGACAGAGCAAAACCGAACTGAAAGCGAACAGGCAGAAGCAGGAGAGAGAGGGATATTATTGGAGGGCGAAGAGTCTGACTCACTTGGGGAAGACCAAGGAGAAAGTTCAGACAGCGACGAAGAAGCTGAAGGTCACAAGGAACCTGAAGCAGCTGAGGGTAGCAAAGAGCCTGAAGCAGCTGAAGGTGACAAAGAACCTGAAGCAGCTGAAAGTGATAAAGAGCCTGACGAAAGTAACGGTGACGAAGGGCTCGAAGAAGGTGAAAAAGCAGGAGAGCCTGATCAGAGGAGGGCTTTCCCAGAAGCAGACGGTATAGAAAAAGAAAAAGAGAACGTGATTGATTCCCCAGAAGGAGGGGACAAGGCAGAACAGAAAGAAAAGGTTCAAACTCCTACAGAAAAGGTCGCAGGTCCAACAAATGGACATGGTGCGAAGAGAAGACTAAGTATATCACCAGTAAAAGAAAGGACTAAAGAAGGTTTGAACGACGGAGAAAGGCCAAAAGTGAAAGAGAAAAGAAAGGAAGTGTCTGTCGTGGTACCAACCTCAAGTGAAGAAAAAGACTTGACAAAAGAGGAAAGTACCAGCGAAGCAGAATCAAAAAGAGAAGCAAAATTGAAAAGGAAAAGGATACCAAACAGGAGATATTCCGGTCCTGAATGGGCATATGTAGTCAATGACGATTGGACTGATGAGTTTGTATCTCTAAGCATCGAGAACGAAGAAGAAGAAGAGATACCAATAGAAAAGAAAAGTTTTATGGACTCTGTCGATTGAAACGGTGATAAATGGTATTGCCTGCTACAATCTAAAGTGATAAAACAAGCTGAGATATTGCTAAACCGGATAAGACATTTGCTAAACCGATAAAGACTGAGTTATTGCCGAATTGAGACAAATGCTGCTAACTGATAAGTGACTTGGCCTCTTGAAGAAGACGGTGTGAACATTGCGCTCGTTCAGCTTTGTAACTGAATTGCTAAATAGTTTCTTTTATAGGTGCTTCTAGCTCTCTGATTCTATACAGATCATGACGCAAAACAATAGAAAGAAATATTGTAAATATGTGTGTATAGGCTTGATAATTGCAAGTGTACTAATAATAATGGCAATAGTGCTTGGAATGCATGGAAAGGGTAAGGATGAGAGAATAGATGCTTCTACTTTTGCTCCTGTTACTGTCACCGAACTAACCGCATTGAAAAGACTAGCATTGGATGAGAGGCTCTTGCACGATAAGAAAGAGCTTTCGTATAACGTTTTCTATCGCTTGCTAAGAGAATATGTTGAGACTATGGATGCAAAAGATTGTTATGTGTGTACACAGATACCGACATCAGTGAAGGAAGGGGTGACATATCACCACATGCCTCTTACATACGGGATTACATGTAGTATAGTAATGTCTAGGTTTTATGGTCAAACTAACATACAGTATTTTTACTCAAATTATGATGTTACCTTTGCATATGTTCCTATAATAACGCAGCTAAGCCAGATTGCTAAAGATTGGGATGCTAAAATAATGAGAGAATTTTTCGAGCCAATGCAACCTTTTGAAACGGCTCACGCTCATAGGGAAAACCTTACCTGCTCGCTCTCTGCAGTAGAAATAAGCTTTTTAGATCGCACAGATGATAGAAGAGCACAAATGAATGCGAAATTAGAAAAAGAGCTACATAAGAGGACTTCAGTAGATAATTATGATTTTGCCGCAATAAAGACACAAGGGAGAATAGCTTTAGATGCTTGGCATGTAGGGAAATTTTGTATATATCGAGGTGAATCTTATTATGACAATATTTTTGTAGGAGCGAGTGAGTGTAAACATACGTTTATTTTTAAGGCCAAATGGACATTCATGATGAACGGACTTGACCCTGTCATTCCAGGTGTATATTACATTTGTGGGTATAATGCCTATTATCGTCTTCCAAAGGGATGGTGGGGGAGATGTTATTTGGGTATAGTGTTCCCAAAGGTTTATCAGCTGGATGACCTATCGATGATTCAAAAGACATCTGGATCCCATCGTATCCAGAAAAGGGAGACCGCAGCTGCTGTGGTAGGAGATATATTTGGAGCCATGATTCCTTCGTTGGGAGTTGTGTTGAATTCCATCAAAATAAGAAAGTTGTCTACTATAGTGGATAACATGTTGACGAAGTTGTCAGGTGCTATAATCCTGATAGATGCTGAACTTGCAGCGGAAAGAGCTATGACTCTTCAAAATAGGCTTGCTTTAGACATTCTTTTAGCAAAGGATGGTGGCGTTTGCAAAATGCTTGGTGCACGACACTGTTGTACATATATTCCTGACAATAGTGTGAAAATTAAAACTATGCTTGCTAATCTAACAAAAGAGAGTGCAGATTTGAAGAAATTGAAAGAACCAGGAGTGTGGGAGAAGGTTGGAAAAGGACTTGCTTCAGTGGGACATTGGATTGGGGGAATTTGGAATGGAATATTATTGAAAATAATAGAAGGAATATTAATAGTAATAATTTGCATATTTGGAATTTGGGGAATAAAAAGGGGAATAATAATGATTATGGAAAGAATTAAAAGAAGAAAAGAAGAGAAAATTATGAAAAGAATGGCAGAAGAATACAAAGGAAAAACTAGGGGAATTAAAAGGAAAAGAGAACTGACAGAATTTTAATGGAATAAAATTTGTGGGCATGGTTTGGTGTGGTGACTAGTAGTCATCAGAGGAGGGATTGATGAAGCAGAAAAAGAAGGTTTTACATTTATTAACGCGTAAACGTAGTGTGAAATAATCATGTGTGACTTTAACCGAACTAATAAAGATTGTACGGGGACAAAATGTGCCCTCAGAGTAGTTTGCCATCATTTATAAGCGCGCTTTATATAACGTGGTGTATTAGAATTGCACTAATCCGACATAATCGTAAACGTGTGCTATGATTTGCTTGTTTGAAATGTTTTAGCTTAGCATTACTTTAGTGCAGGCTTCGGCCTAGTGGCCTGGTCTCACGGTTTAGATGCTCGTATTTTTCCAATGTGCTATTAAACGTGTATTTTTGCTTGAAGCTGTACTTTTCCACTGAGACCGTTCACATGCTTATCTTAAGGTTTCGTGCCAGCCTGGCATATTTTCTCTTTACTCCAAGGTCGATCTGCAGGTGCGGACAATGGAAGCTCTGAAAGTGAGTTAATTGGCATAAAATGTTGCAACTTGCGTACCCATCTCCAAGGATAATGTATGCTTAAGTAAAAGCTTGAGAACTGTCGTTTTTGATTGGACAATTTGAAGCTAACCTATGAACCCTCCAATGGAAGACCCTACTGGATTTGAACTGTTGTCTATAAAACCCAGGTGCACGAGAGGAGAGCGCGCCATTACCAGCTCGATACCCGCCATTTTGCAGACTTTGTAGCTATTATGGCCCACTTCGCTGCGACGCCATTTTGAGAAACTTTGATGCTTTCTCTAATCGAGAGAAAGAGACTTTAATGATTCTGGCCCTAGAGACTTTAACTTTGATTTAATCCCTTGCATGAAGTAGTAGTTTTACCTTGCCGCCGTGAGGCAATTGCCCCGTCCACCCCTGCCCCTTTGCCCCGTCCCATGCTGATCGGAACGGTACCCATGCTGACCGAAGAACGGTAGCTGTGAGACGAAGACTTCCTTGATTGCTGATCGTAATTGGTAAATATGAAAGGAAATTGTAAAATTGCATTGTGTTTCCTTTAGGTAACCAACTGCTGATTTTGATAAGAGCCCTAGTTAGGAGTTTTTCTAAATTAATGTTGCTAAATTGTTTTCGCATGAAGTCCCACATGCTGATGCTAATTTGAGGTTAGATGAGGATTCCTTTGCTGCACGATGCAATTTGAGATCTTGTTATGCTGACTAAATGTATGCAATTAGTTCATTACAGGTTATCGTATTAGTGATTTGCATTGCTATTATCGAATGCCTTGTGATTCAAATGCTACATAGATTGCACCTGTTTCGCCGCTATGGACAGCTATTAATGTTCATTTACGTTTATCATTTGGTGTTGAGACACATTTATATTGTGCTAGCTTTGTTAATATAGGGAAATAAAATTCACTAACTTTGAATAAACAGGTGTGGTTATTCCTGGCTGAAAGGTCAGGGTTCGTCGACATGTATTCTGGATTAATTGTTAAGTGTTATGTCGATCAAGGTATTGCTTATGTTTGTTATTGATTATTGATTTGATGCAATCGATTGATTAAGAGTACAGAGAGTCCCACTTAGTCAAAAGGTTCATCGGCCTAAAGAGCGTCCAAAATACAGACAAATTACTAGTACGGACCGCTCTATCAGTAGATGGTAGCAGAGGACGGTTTCGTCTTTTGGGACCCTGTACTCTTAAAGTACATGGTGTTGAATTAACGGTTACGCATTTTGAGACCCCATTTGAGAAGTTGAATTAGATTTTTTGGGTAAAACAGATTGACAGAATGATGATGGGCTAGGTCCACCGCGACTTTCCCGGGATCTCGGAGCTTGCGAATGGAGAGAATGGAGGTGTGGATTCGGCGTTGGCGGTACTAGTGATGGTATGAGTGATGTTAGGGTTTTGCGCTTGCACAGCTTATTGCCGCAGGGTGTGTGAAAAGGTTGCGAGGATTTTTTTTTCTTTTAGAGGATAGCGGAGGTGCGACTCCGAGTGTAGAAGTAGTGAAGTCGTCGAACTATATAGAAATAGCGGAGGTGCGACTCCGAGTGTGAGAGTAGGGAAGTCGTCGAACTTCATGTGCATGTGGCGCTTTGTGCATAAAAAGGTCCACGTGGTTGTTGTTGTTGAGACGGGCCCTGCGAGGTCAAGAGACTCCGGAGTATGTTGATCCATGTTGTGGTCTGGGCGGTTTAGTAGGTTGATCGGGCGTGGTCAACGAGTCGGTACGTGTGTTAGGGAGTGAAAGAAACTTCGACTTCGGGCTTGACAAGATTCTAAGTGCACTAGAATAGATCATTGACAAGTTGAGAGTAGATCTGCGGGTCAGATTTACTTGCAAACGTGGGGACCGAGAAAGACGGAATAGCGGCCGAGGCTAGTGAAAAGTCCCTAAGGTCCTGAAGCGATTGTGTTACCCTTCCTGTAGTAAACCGACAGATCTGTTTTATTTTTTGGTAGCTCGCGATACATGCAAGAAGTTGTTACGAGAGGAGCTGAGTGAAGGAAGACAAGCCGCGAGGCTTTGTCAGCCGCAGTGTGTGTGAGTGTGATGTCACTAGGAGCCGCGCTGGGATAGGTTGGTTGCAGAGAAGGGTCGCGCACGGATTGGACGCAGTCCGTGGGACTCGATTGGAAGGGGAAAGGCAAGCGAGGAGTATTCCGGGAATTAAAGTCACCTATTGATTACAAACTTTGTGAAATAAAAGACGAGAAAATGAAATTCTTTAAAGCATTCAGGAGCGCGATGAAGGGGGAGTCTTACATTAAAGCGAGCGTAGGAGAGGAAACGCCGCCCGAAGGTACACCAGCTTACATTGTAATGGAAGAGAAGTGGGTAGCTCCGTGTCTCTGGCTAAAGCAATGGCACAAACTGACAGAGAAACATGGGAGCGTGGCGTTCCCGATACATGGGACATTCAATATAAGGATTCTAGAGAATTTGAGATTCACGATGTACGACATGAAGGTGCCTCCAAGGCCAGCACAGTTTGAGGCTCTAGCGATTTGGGAACTAATGGCCAGACAGCAACAGCAGAAGAAGTTTGAGACCAGGATGAGAAAGGTAGAAAAGACACTAGCGGACGCTAGGTGGGATAATGCACAGAAGGTGTGGAGGTCAGATGTATTGCAGGGGATAAAATTGTTTCCCGCAATTACTAAGGAAGAAGAGGAGACAGGTAAGAAAGCTACCTGTAAGACAGACAGGAAGTGTTCCAAGGATAGAGAGGATGAGGAAAAGTTGAGAAGAGAAGAGGAGTTATAGGATGAGGAGTTAATAATGCAACTGCTGAACGACCGTCCACCACCTTATGCGGAGGATGGACAGGGTCCAAGTACCAGTTCTGCCCCTCCGGCACCGGTACAGAACAGTGAAACACAGAGTTCAGGAGCGTCATCAGGATCTAAGGACCCGAGTTTATTGTTCACCCCGCAGATACCGCAGGTTAGGAGAATATATCCAGATGTGCCCATGTTGAAACCAGCAGAAAATTATCAGTCGCAGGTCCCAAGGTATTACAGCAGCGACAATAGTACGGGAATGATTTTAGACCCAGCCGCAATGGGAGGACAGAATGGTTACAACCCAACAATGGGACAAGCTGAATCAACTCAGTTTTTGATGCCCCAAAAGCAGATGCAGGGGGGAAACGCACATGCTCAGATGACGGGGAGTCAGATGGGCATGCCGGCAATGATGACCCATGGTGTGGGCATGAACATGCCACAGAACATGGGAAATGGACAAAACCCTGATGCAATATCACTACCCATTACTGTAGGTCCACCGGTACCTTTGTACAGTCAGCCTAACTTAGGTATGAGCGGTCAGGGATCAATGCTGCAGAACGGGACAGAAAGGAGGTGCATAGAAAACACTCCAGGGATAACTCCGATAGCGGCTCAGCCAAATGGATCTGGATCCTTGATGGAGTTTAGTCCCATGTGTGCTCAGTCAACGCTGGTGAGGTCAAGCCCCCCACTGATAATACCTCTAACATCGAGCACTGAAAAGTTGCCGCAACCATCAATGGCAGTCGATGTGAACGCTACACTTATGGGGTTGAATGCGCAACAGCTGACGCAGTGGTTCAACAGTCTGAATTCCACACAAAGCTCAGCCAGTGGGAAGGGAGAAGATTATATGAACAGGATGAGGCTGAACATGGAAGCACAAGAATTGGTGGAAGGGACTATGGGTGTGAATAGGTTAGAGTCCTACTCGGAAGAAGAACTGAGGTATCTATGTCCAAAGATTACGAAGGAAGTGAACAAGGTCCATAAAAGCTTGCAGGAAATAGCTGACAAAAACGGGGTTGACATAGACAAGACAAAACACTTGAGCAGAAGCTACAGGCTGGATTTTGGGGCCGCAGATTTTGAACACATGAGGTCAGCAGGCATGAAGGCGCACCTTAGAGAATTGTTGCAGAGTGCACAAGTGTGGAGGTGCTTAGACAAGTGGGAAAGCAGGTGGGTAAAGAGAAAGGAAAAGAGGAGGGACAGTGCTACAGAGCATAATGAGAAAAGACCACAAAGCAGCGAGACAGTAACCATGTTACCAATGAGGGAGACAGCAGAGGGAAAATTAATACATGTACCATGGCACAGAAGTGACATTCAGTCTTTTACGGACGATTTTCCCAAACTGAGAGAGAAGCCGATTGAATGGTATCAGCAGACTGACAGGTTTGTGAAGCTTGCAAAATGTCTCTGGGAAGACCTGAATACTCTCTTTGAGATTGTGGTTCCGGCAGATTTGTGGGAGGATTGCAAAAGAGCTGTAGGTTGGCCGACAAGTGAACCAGAGAGAGACAGGGAGACGGGTGCACCATCACCTATGGTGATGAGCTTGTATTATAAGGTGATTGAGCATTTGAAGACGAAGGTTGCCGCGAAAAATGTGGATTGGCAGAAGATTGATCGAACTGCCCAAGAGACTAAAGAATCGATTCACAGTTACTATGAGAGGTTGTTGAAGGCGTTCAAGAATTACAGTGGCACGGAAACAATAGAGGCGAAGGACATGCTTCATTTTGTGTTCAGATTTGTGGAAGGGCTGAGACCAGAGATAAGTCAGATGATAAAGTCGCATTTGATTTGCTGGCAGTCGAAACCGATTGATGAGATCTGAGGTGAGCCACCCTGGTGAGGCACATCTGGAAGACCGAATGATTGGGGGCTGGTGTGGTACTGTGAATATTGTTCCTGAGCTGAGTATCCCAAAGAAGGTCTCCACCAGATCCCATTTCCAGTCTGGCTGCCGAGGATGGAGGACTTGCTTGTGCTTCCCAGAGTATCCTAATGTCACGGACAGGACCACCCTTGCACCTTGGCACTATTGTGGGTAAATAGAGACCCATGGTAAACTGTGAGTGTTGAAAAGGACTTAGGACTCACCTTTACCTCCAAATCTGGAGCAGACGTACTCATAAACTGTATGGTAGTTGCAATAGCAGTCGAGTCAAAACACAAGATAAGACAGCTCCAAGGACAACATATACCGCCTATGTGAACACTAGGGTCCATTGACAGCGGAATTCTCAATTTGGTGTGGCTACACTCTTGGTGACCCCTAGTCATACTAAAGCTACCATAAACTGGGATTGACCACTTTGCCGAGACACTGCCCATTTCCCAGTCTCGCATCACATGAAGGCAAAAACTCAGGTCACTGCCAAAAAGAAGATGGGTCACAAATCATGCCAAACAAACCAAAATTATCTTTGACTCTCCTTGCAAAATGCTAGCAATCCTGCTCAGCCTTAACACCAATAGTCACATAGATGTACTAACATTGCGAATATCAGTTTCCTAATTGTGATTCTCTCCAAATCAACAATTAGGAAATTGGTATTTCTAATGGATGAAACTCCTTTGACTTTCATTAGCCATTTCTAGAGGGTCACAAATAAATCTACGATATGAATATTAATGAGGTATGTTGCAAATGAAAATGAAAAGTTTTCTTTTCATTGTAAAAATTAAAAGTTTTCTTTTCATTTTTCAAGAGTAGGCAGTGGTTCTTGGGCTCACTGCCTGTCTTAAAAGATGTTTTTACAAACATTCACAATGGGGAAGGGGTCCCTTGGGGACGCCTTTACATTTGCAAATATGTTCCCACCTACTTGAAGTAGGTAGCAAAATGAGAATGTTTTCTGACCGCATTTCGGTCACAAAACACTATTGCATACCACAGCGATTTGGTATTAGGAAGGGACGTCCTAAATATACCCTTTCCTCGTATCAAATTGGTATGTATTCACAATTCCAAACTGCGATTTGGTAACATGTTACCAAATCGCAATTTGGAATTAATACATATCAAAATTTATTTTTCTGGCTGTGTGTCAGCCCGTTTGCGACCAGAAAGGGCTTGATACATCTGGCCCATAGTCACCAAGCCTTATAGCGCCATACTTGAAAAAAGCCCCAGTTATCTCTCCACTGGCCAGGGACAAAAGGGCACTGAGATCAAACACCAAATCACAGTTGAAAGTTGGAGATTGTGCTGTGGACTAACTGGAATGGTCCCACCAACAGCTGGCTGAGATTAATTTGCTTTTAGTTCCTAAACTGTGCATACAGTACCCCTATCAAACTGAGATCTTGCTGTGAGCTCTGTGTGCAGGAGGTGGCATGCCCTTCTAGTGAATTTCTTTCATCTGGCTGGTCATGACCCCAGGATAACAGCCTTTAGATAGTTATTTTTCCCTCATTTCATCCATCCTAAACTACACTATTTTACCTTTCCCGTGATGCCCTCTTGGAGTATACCAGGGATCTCCCCCAACACTTAAGGGAGCTCACTGCAATATCCTTTCAATTTCAGGTGGCAAATGTAAGAAGCTGCGACCATTCTCCAGCCATCAAGCCTAACTAACCTCATCAACTGCGAAGTACTATTGGCGACCTATCACTCCGTGCTTCTACAAACTTCCTGACCTAGAGACATGAGGGCCCCTTTAAGATCCTTCATCATGAAGTAAGGTTGCCCATGTTATCGCTCCACAACTTACCTTCTTCACCACAGATGCCACAGTAGAGCGATTACCTTAATTATAGCGTTTGCGATACCCTATGCTCAAAGTGACATTGTTTTCAGATTGTATTCACAGAAAAACCTTACTGCTAATCAATGATCTTATTACCAACGATTAGATGCATGCATTGCCCTAACTGCTGATATGTCAATAGTATATTTCTATACTTAGTCTACAGACTGCATACTCACAGTCATTCATAATTTCTGTGCTTTTGATATTTTGTCTTTTTTCTGTATGTATTTAAACAAAAAAAATCACTTGCATTTAGTGAAACATCTTTAAATAAAAATAGTTTTCTCTCGTGATTCTCTCAGAGAAATTATGGTTAGTGTCCCAGAGCTAAAAAAAAGCTAAAAAGACACATTATTTGTAATCACCCATATAAAAGAGCTTTGTGAGAAATTGGGTTGTTGAAGGGGGAAAGGAGAAGTGAACCTCAAAAAGTCTTAATTTAACCTTAATTTAACCTGGCACAAAAGCAGTCAAGCTTACCTTGGAAGCAAAGTGTAAACTATTTATGCAGCACACAAAAGGCAATAAAGTGAAAGCACACCACAAGGCAAACCCCACACCAATTTAGTAAAATAACGTAAAATGTGATATATGTAATACATTTATATTATATTACCTAAATATAAACAGGTATAAAAAAGGGTTTTGACATTCAGACCATTTTTTACATTAAACATCCATTTTTAACCTGAACAAGCTTATATCACTGAGGAAAATGAGAGAAAAATAGACCTATAACACAAAGAAAGTCATTTTAGCATGACAACTCCTTCAAATCCCTATAGGAGAAGGTATTTATACTTCTTTCGAGAGACAATAAGGGGCATATTTATCCATGTGCTGTGTCGCACTTGCACCATGCAAGGGGTTGGGGGGTGCAAGGGCGACGCAACAATAGAGTAAGATTTTTGAAGCCACACAAGGTCTCTTTGCATGGCCCTAAGTAGCTTGATAAATCTGGATTAACGCAACCCAGCGACGATTGCTGTGTTGTGTTACTTTTCCCCAGGAAGCTGTTCCATGGATGGAGCTTGGGTGTTCCCACTCATCCACCCCTGGATTTTGGCATAGTCCCAGATTTTAACATTACTGATAAACCTGGCAATGTGTCAAAATGTTACGCCTCCCAGGGGAGGCGAAACGAGGAGAAATATGTCTATTTCCTCTTGTTGTTTCCTCTTTCTAAGTATACTGCATTCCGCTGCATACTTAGAAACATGAAAATGCCTCTGAGGGTTATTTTTGTGCAGGAAGGCGCCCATTCCTTGACTGTATTGAGAAAGTAGGAAGGACATGGACACAAACATTACAGTGAACTGTCTGGGTTTGTGGGTAGTGCGATGAGGTACTGGGGGGCATATTTATACTCTGTTTGCGCCGGATTTGCGTCGTTTTTTTTACGCAAATCCGACGCAAAACTAACTCCATATTTATACTTTGGCGTTAGACCCGTCTAGCGCCAAAGATCTTGGAGTTTGCGTCATTTTTTAGCGTGGACACCTTCCTTGCGTTAATGATATGCAAGGTAGGCTTTCCCTTCTAAAAAATGACTCCGAGGCATGTGCGCCGTATTTACACTCCCGGGCAAAAATGACGCCCGGGAGTGGGCGGGTCAAAAAAAATGATGTCCAGCCGCTTTTGTGTCATTTTTTAACGCCTGGTCAGGGCAGGCGTTAAGGGACCTGTGGGCTCGGAAGGAGCCCAGAGGTGCCCTCCCATGCCCCCAGGGACACTCCCTGCCACCCTTGCCCACCCCAGGAGGACGCCCAAGGATGGAGGGACCCATCCCAGGGAACTTAAGGTAAGTTCAGGTAAGTATTTTTTTTTTTTTTTTGGGTGGCATAGGGGGGCCTGATTTGTGCCCCCCTACATGCCACTATGCCCAATGCCCATGCCCAGGGGACATAAGTCCCCTGGGCATGGGCATTGGGCAAGGGGGCATGACTCCTGTCTTTGCTAAGACAGGAGTCATTTCAATGGGGGTTGGGAGTAAAAAAAAATGGCGCTAATCGGGTTGAGGCGAAAATTTTGCCTCAGCCTGACTTGCCCCATTTTTTTACGGCCAAGCTCCATTTTCCCCTACGCCGGCGCTGCCTGGTGTAAGTCATTTTTTTTTACGCACACCAGGCAGCTCCGCCGGCTAACGTCATTCCATAAATAAGGCGCCCGCATGGCGCTTTGGAATGGCGTTAGCCGCCGTTACATTTTTTGACGCACAACTGCGTTGGCGCAGTTGTGCGCCAAAAAGTATAAATACGGCCCTGGATGTGCTATGGAAAGTAATATGGTGTTTCTTCTGGCTGCATGGTTGTGCAAACTCCTTGTGAAAGTACTTCAATAAGGTGATTTAGTCTTACTAATCCTGTTCATTGCAGTAATATAGTAAAACATTTTGGCGGTCATTCTGACCGCGGCGGTCGCCGCCCGCCAAGCGGTTCCCGCCGAAAGACCGCACTGCGGTCAAAAGACCGCGGCGGTCATTCCGGCTTTCCCGCTGGGCCGGCGGGCGACCGCCAGAAGACCGCCGGCCGGGCCAGCGGGACAGCCCCTTCAACAATGAAGCCAGCTCGGAATGGAGCCGGCGGAGTTGAAGGGGTGCGACGGGTGCAGTGGCACCCATCGCGATTTTCACTGTCTGCTAAGCAGACAGTGAAAATCTTTGTGGCCCCCTGCACTGCCCATGCCAGTGGCATGGGCAGTGCAGGGGCCCCCAGGGGCCCAACGGCACCATTTCCCGCCATCCTGGTTCCGGCGGTGGACACCGCCAGAAACAGGCTGGCGGTAAGGGGGTCGGAATCCCCATGGCGGTGCTGCAAGCAGCGCCGCCATGGCGGGTTCCCTGGGCCAGCGGGAAACCGGCGGGAAACCGCCGGCTCCCCTTTTCCGACCGCGGCTTTACCGCCGCGGTCAGAATCGCCCAGGAAGCACCGCCAGCCTGTTGGCGGTGCTTCCGCCGCACTCCGCCATGGCGGTCATGGACCGCCAAGGTCAGAATGACCCCCTTTGTGTTTCATGACCCAGGTGGCAGGAAAGAGGGGTATTCTGTCATTTGAGTGTTTAGTAGACTGCAAGCTGTGCTATTTATCCACCATCATTGTTGTATAGGCCTGGGAGTTACCCTGTGCTTTGATTAGGTAGTGGTGGCAAATGAAGTGAGTCAAGGTTGAGATATAGGGAGTGCAATACTGTTGCCATGTGCTATATCACATGCATTAGTGTTTCCTCCCTCCATACCAAACTTAATAACTTGACATGATAGAGAAGACACAACATGATGTAAAGTAGTATGAAAAGCCGAATTCAGTGGAAAGGGAAGGTTACATTCTAAGGTTATATTCGACATGACCTTTTTTATGTGGAATTCCCCCAGACGTTTTCCTTCTATAACAACCAGTTTTATTGGCCAGACGACTCTCTGCACTTCCTGCTTTCACTTTTCCTTGTAAAAATGGAAAATTGACATAACCTAATTGATATATTCAATTTACTTATAAGTCCCTAGTAAATGGTGCTACATGTAGCTAGGGCCTGTAAATGAAATACTACAAGTGGGCTGCACTTATTCTCCCATCCACTAAAGTAGGACTATAACACATATTTCCAGGCCAGCCCCTTCATACTTTGTATGTTAAACTGCCATTTATTCCTGTTAAAATAAACCTTTTGTCAGGGCCAAACCTTCTTCTGTAATACTAATAAGGCATCCTCTAAGGTAGGCCCTAAGGGCCAGATGTACAAACCCTTCTTCCGGTTGAAAATGGGACCAGAAAAAGCTGAATCCAATGTACATAAGGCAGAATGTGATTCAGTAACTTGTTACTGATTCACATTTTGCTTTTGCAATTCAGTATTTGGAAGTGGCATGTTTAGTGTGTCCCTTCCAAATACCGAATTTGAATGGCATGTATTACTGTTTTGCAACCAAGTTCCAGGCGCAAAAAAGCAATACTTTACCACCAGTTTCAAACTGGTGGTAACCCATTCACAAAGGGGAAGTGGTCTCCAAGGGACCACTTCCTGTTTGAGAATGTATATAATAATATTTTTCAAGAGCAGACAGTGGTCCCACAGTGGTCTTAAAAAGTGAAACAGCAAAATTTCAGTTTGTTTAATTCTAAAAGCATCCCATTTTCCTTTAAGGGAAATGGGCTGCACTTAAAACAAGATTGGTTTATTAAAAAGCAATCATAGACATGGTGGTCTGCTAAGCCCAGCAGACCACCATCCCTGTGATGGCTGCAATTCCTAGTGGGTCGCAAATTGCAGCCTACCTCATTAATATGCATGAAGTAGGTCTATTTGTGACCCACTAGGAATCACTAATGGACTAAAGGAGTTTCACACAGTAGGAATACCAATTTCCTAATTGAGATTCAGAGAGAATCACAATTAGGAAATCATTATTGCTATTATTAGTATTTCTGGCCCTTAATGCACATATGGCAGGCTGCATGGTATTTAAAAAGTTGGACATCTACATTTTTTATGTCCTGTCAGTGAAACAATCCCAAACTCTTCTTTTTAGCGTGGAGAGGCTGGCTCTCCCATAGAAAAGCTCTGAGTTGCATTATAACAGTTTATAATGCATAACTTCAGTTTGGTAATGTCTAGAACAATGATTCAAGGACTCAAGCCAACAGTAATTTAATATCCAACTTAATTTTAAAGTTGGATTTATTATCAATATTTTAGAAATGTCACTTTTACTAAGGTGTCGTTTCTCTGCCTAAGACAGGGGGCCTTTCTGCCAAGGTCCAGTGTCACCTGGAGAAAAGGCATGAGTGTGGAGAGGTATTTTCCTTATTGAACAGAATGGCCAGTGGGTCTGGGCCCAGCCCCTTACTGAGCTTCAAAGGAGCCTTCCTCTTCAGAGGCAGATGTAGCTGATACCTGAGCCTTCCCTTTCTAGTGTCCTGCTAGCCAGATTGGCTCCAACCCCAGAGGGTAGGGGCCACACTAGAACTGATTTAGAGTGATCTCAAGGAAAGGTGTGTCCACTCCCATAGCCACACCTCTGGATGAGCACAGGGTGCTCTGACCAGGAAAAGAAGGGTTTGACATGGTGGTTTTAGAGAAAGAGAGGTACAGTATGATGGGTTACAGTAAAACACACAGGAAGTGCTGCTATAATGGACATGATCACCGCTGGGAACTTTTACCCTATGGGTTGGGAAGTGACCAGGAGTTACCCCACTCACCAGCTGGGAATGGGCATTAATGTGGCCGCCACAAAAAAATCCTTCTCAAACAATTCCTAGGCCTGTGGAAAATCAGAAGGTCTACCTGCTGTCTGAAGGACCCGAAGGAAATATTGTCCTGCTTGCTTTGAACCCAGGACCCCTGAACACCAACAGTCATTTGGCCAACCTCTTGTTTGAGCTACAGGCACATGACTAGTTTCCAGAGGCCTTATCCTATAATGCCCCACTGAGTAATAACCAACTGGACCTGCCCTGCCCCCTGCTGCTGGCCTCTGCTGGAGTGAGTCCTATCCCCCAAGTAGTGCTCCCCCAGGTCTTGGACAATTGGCTGGTGTTAGAGTGCACTCCTCTTGTCCCCAAACTACATGACAGAGGACTTTGAAACTTTTTGCCAAATTTCTGCATGGAAAGCTGTTGAAGACTGGGACCATTGACAAAGCAGCAGCTTTCTACGTCAAATCATCAGTCGGCGTCAGCTTGCTGATTTTCCCCGCCAGGGATCTGAATTCCAGAAAAGTTTCTAAGTCTGAACATAGAGGACCTCCCATCGATGTTGAGGCCTTCCTAGGCACAGACATCAAACTTCACCCACATGGAATTAACTTTCCCTCCATCATCCACACTGGGACCCAACTCTTCAGCAATCCACCATCGTCGAGCTCTAAATAGGATGCAGGTTGCATCACCTACAACTTATTGATGACCACTTTTCCTTCATAAAAGCTTCAGAAGGTAAACCTCCCAGCAGAAGGAACCTTCTATCTGTATCTAACCCACACTCCATCACGGTCGGTCTTAATTTGTGACTTTTAGCAGGTCAAGTGTGACGAGATAACCACAATTAGGGCCATATTTATACTTTTTGACGCAAAACTGTGCTAACGCAGTTTTGCGTCAAAAAAATTAGCGCCGGCTAACGCCATTCTGAAGCGCCATGCGGGCACCGTATTTAATCAATGACTTTAGCCGGCGTTAGCCGCCGGCGCTGCCTGGTGTGCGTGAAAAAAAACGACGTACACCAGGCAGCGCCGGCGTAGGGGGATATGGAGCTTGGGCGCCAAAAAATGGGGCAAGTCAGGCTGAGGCAAATTTTTCGCCTCAACCCGATTTGCGCCATTTTTTTCGACTCCCAACCCCCATAGAAATGACTCCTGTCTTAGCAAAGACAGGAGTCATGCCCCCTTGCCCAATGGCCATGCCCAGGGGACTCCTGTCCCCTGGGCATGGTCATTGGGCATAGTGGCATGTAGGGGGGCACAAATCAGGCCCCCCTATGCCACAAACTTTTTTTAAAAAAATACTTACCGGAACTTACCTTAATGTCCCTGGGATGGGTCCCTCCAGCCTTGGGTGTCCTCCTGGGGTGGGCAAGGGTGACAGGGGGTGTCCCTGGGGGCATGGGAGGGCACCTCTGGGCTCCTTCCGAGCCCACAGGTCCCTTAACGCCTGCCTTGTCCAGGCGCTAAAAAACGGCGCAAAAGCGGGCGTACGTCATTTTTTTTGACCCGCCCACTCCCGGGCGTGAATTTTGCCCAGGAGTGTAAATACGGCGCACATGCCTCGGAGTCAATTTTTTAGACGGGAACGCCTACCTTGCATATCATTAACGCAAAGTAGGTGTCCACGCTAAAAATTGACGCAAACTCCATGGACTTTGGCGCTATACGCGTCTAACGCCAAAGTATAAATATGGAGTTCGTTTTGCGTCGGAATTGCGTAAAAAAAAACGACGCAATTCCGGCGCAAACAGAGTATAAATATGCCCCTTAGTGCTTTGTGCTTTTGGGCACTATTTTTAGCTAAAGTTCAAAAATTAATATCTCCAGTTCTACTGACAGCATTTTGGTGTAATTGAATTTATTAAAATTTACTCTATTTTTCTAAATTGGTTTGGGATATTTCTTGTGTTGTGTTTTTGATTTATTACGGTTTCAGTGCTGCATAAATAGTTTACACATTGCCTCTAAGTTAAGCCTCAGTGTTTTGTGCCAAGCTACAAGATGGTTAAATTACAGGTTTATTTCGTAACTTTAGTGATTCATCCTGGCAAGGGATGTGATTATTATTTGAGGCGGGTTCATACCCGTCCAACTAAAACTCCAATTTCTTACAGTTGCAAAACAAATTGGGTTTGCAGTAAAGTTGAACTTCCCTCAGTTAGTTGAACACGAGATAGGATGGTATAAATGCCAGCATATACAAGGGACAGTCAGAAGTAAGATGACCATTTCTTAGGAAATATTTTGGCCTGCGTGTAAAATGTAAACATCATTGTAAACATTTAAAACAATTATGTTATCTGTGCAGTAACTAGATTTCAATATTCCTAATAAAGACATCAAGAATTGCAGTAATAACAGTTCACTGCGCAAGAAATCCATGCCTGTGAAAACCTAAACTCTAATGGAGCTCTGCACCTTTAAATGAGGAATTCCTTTGATTAAAATCTAAGTTTGCTGCAATATTATGCTCTTTGCGCTAATGCAGTTTTTATTACAACATACAACAGAGAACAAACCATTTTATTGCATTCCTTGGGCAAAGTCATTTGCCCATGGAAACGTTCTTGCTTTGCGAAAAGTTTAATTGATTTTGCGCATTTCACTATCCAACGAACAAAAAGCGAACATTTCTGTATGAAAGGAATCTGGTTTACAAGAAGATACTGTTTTATTATGAACTTGAGAAACAAGTAGAGTTGGAATACCTTTGGCGAGTACCCCATTTGGGCATAGCATTGAACAATTTGCAATATAATAAGATTGACTGGCCTAATGTGGTACTTTAATGTGAAGGAGTAAGTAATGAATTTACTATTGCTATGATGTCAAGTTTTAACACATGGAATATGAGTGTATTTTATTATATGGGTTAGAATATATTTTGTGAGATTTACAGCAATCATGAATATGGTGAATTAAAGAAAGACAACATGCACAGTTTATCTTCAGTGTTTAGCACTGTTTAGCCCGGTTTGTAATATATGCATGGGGGCATATTTATACTCCGTTTGTGCCGAATTTGCGTTGTTTTTTTCGACGCAAATTCGACGCAAAACTAACTTCATATTTATACATTGCCGTTAGACGCGTCTAGCGCCAAAGTTCATGGAGTTAGCGTCATTTTTTTGCATGAACACCTTCCTTGCGTTAATGATATGCAAGGTAGGCGTTCCCGTCTTAAAAAATTACTCCGATGCTATTGCGTCAGATTTATACTCCCGGGCAAAAATGACACCCGGGAGTGGGCGGGTCTAAAAAACCCGCATTTGCGCCGGATTTTAGCGCCTGGGTCAGGGCAGGCGTTAAGGGACCTGTGGGCTCAGAATGAGCCCAGAGGTGCCCTCCCCTGCCCCCAGGGACACCCCCTGCCACCCTTGCCCACCCCAGGAGGACACCCAAGGATGGAGGGACCCACCCCAGGGACATTAAGGTAAGTCCAGGTAGGTATTTTTTTATATATTTTTTTGTGGCATAGGGGGGCCTGATTTGTGCCCCCCTACATGCCACTATGCCCAATGACCATGCCCAGGGGACAGAAGTCCCCTGGGCATGGCCATTGGGCAAGGGGGCATGACTCCTGTCTTTGCTAAGACAGGAGTCATTTCAATGGGGGATGGGCGTCGTAAAAAAATGGCGCAAATCGAGTTGAGGCGATTTTTTTGCCTCAGCCTGACTTGCACCATTTGTGGACGCCCATACGCCATTTTCCCCCTACGCCGGCGCTGCCTGGTGTACATCGTTTTTTTAACGCACACCAGACAGCGCCGGCGGCTAACGCCGGCTAACGTCATTCAATAAATACGGCGCCCGCATGGCGCTTCAGAATGGCGTTAGCAGGCGCACATTTTTTTGACGCAAAACTGCGTTGGCGCAGTTTTGCGTCAAAAAGTATAAATATGGGCCATGGTATTTAAAAGTGGCGCCCCTCTGCGCTGATAGTGCCTTCCTTATGACAATGGGTCCAAATTGAAGCACAAATCACGAACATCCAGAGTGTGAAGCTATTGGAAATAAATAATGTTCTTGGAAGTCAAGCAGGAAGCTCTAACCCAGACACACATGCATTGACAAAAAGGCAAAACATTACGCATGACATGTTCTATGACATCAACCACCCCAAGGGGGTTGGGTGCAGGGCCTTAAATAACTCAAATAACTATAACTGGCACCTACTGGCATTATATTATTATATATATCATTTATGACATGTTCTATGTCATGTTCTATGCCATCATTGATAACAGCAACACCTGAAATGACATCATTGATGCCAACATTGTGACTGGCAGGGGCATGAGTTACAGTTACTTTAGGGCACATTATAGTTACTTGACATAAATAAAACTGGTGAATTTCATTAGTTTTGATAGGTTAAAATGGCACATTTTAACTGCCATTTTCACGTAACTATAAAGTTCTTTTAACCTTTGTTTTTTCAGTGAATTTCTAAGATTTTATTTTAATATAAGGTAAGATATTATTACAATTCTTAATTATACCCTCACTTTGAGCTTTTTCAGTGAATAAACATACATATACATGATGTTATCAATTATGGCATTTGAGATTTTAGTGATGTCATCAATTATGTTATTTGAGATGTCATCAATTATGTCACTTGAGATGTCATCGGTGATATCAATTATGTCATAGAACATCTCATGAGTGATGTTATAAGCAGAGCATGGTGGGGGCTGTTAACTATAACTGCTGAATTTCTGTGTTTTTTTATCCAAAATGTTAACATTGTCACTGAGAAATTCACCTAGCTATAATGTTACTTTAGCAATACAAAAGGATGATGGACGGAGTGCTGAACAATGCAAACACTCACCCCCAGTCACAGATCTGGAACAATGCAAACACTCACCCCCAGTCACAGATCTGGGTTTAATCCATCGTTCTTTTGCTCACTATGCCACCCCAGTTTGGACCCAGCCATATGCAAATCAGTCTTGACCCTGTTCCTCATGGGAACAGTCCAGCCCTAACTACCAAGCCAGGTCCTCACTGGACTGGAAACAAGCATCCTGGGACCGGTTTCAGGGTTTCACCCTTCATCAGCCAGGCTAGCTTGAATCCAGTGGCACACTGAGCAAGGGACCCACGTCTGGGCATACCCTTCCCACTTAGGGCAACTTTAGCAATACAAAAAGATGATGGACTGAGTGCTGAACAATGCAAACACTCACCCCCAGTCACAGATCTGGGTTTAATCCATCGTTCTTTTGCTCACCACGCCACCCCAGTTTGGACCCAGCCATATGCAAATCAGTCCGGATGCTTGTTTCCAGTCCAGGGAAGACCTGGCATAGCAGTTCGGGCTGGACTGTTCTCATGGGGAACAGGGTCAAGACTGATTTGCATATGGCTAGGTCCAAACTGGAATGGCATGGGCAGCAAAAAAACGATGGATTTAGGCCCAGATCACTGTACTGGGGGTGAATGTTTGACAATGTTCAGCATTCCGTCCATCACTTGTTGTTTTTGCTTTGTCGCCCTAAGTGGGAAGGGTATGCCCAGACGTGGGTCCCGTGCTTCCCATGCCACTGGATTCAAGCTAGCCTGGCTGATGAAGGGTGAAACCTTGAAATCGGTCCCAGGATACTTGTTTCCAGTCCAGGGAAGACCTGGCATAGCAGTTCGGGCTGGACTGTTCCCATGGGAAACAGGGTCAAGACTGATTTGTATATGGCTAGGTCCAAACTGGAATGGCATGGGCAGCAAAAAAACGATGGATTTAGGCCCAGATCACTGTACTGGGGGTGAATGTTTGACAATGTTCAGCATTCCGTCCATCACTTGTTGTTTTTGCTTTGTCGCCCTAAGTGGGAACGGTATGCCCAGACGTGGGTCCCGTGCTTCCCATGCCACTGGATTCAAGCTAGCCTGGCTGATGAGGGGTGAAACCTCAAAATTGGTCCCAGGATGCTTGTTTCCAGTCCCGGGAAGACCTGGCACAGCAGTTCGGGCTGGACTGTTCCCATGGGGAACAGGGTCAAGACTGATTTGCATATGGCTAGGTCCAAACTGGAATGGCATGGGCAGCAAAAAAACAATGGATTTAGGCCCAGATCACTGTACTGGGGGTGAATGTTTGACAATGTTCAGCATTCCGCCCATCACTTGTTGTTTTTGCTCATAATGTTACTTTAACCTTTGCTTTTTTTCAGTGGGTTTCCAAGTTTAGAAAAAAATCCAAAACAGATTTTTTGATAAACATTACTATGATGTTACTTTAACCTTTGCTATCCAGTGAATTTTTATGTTTTTTTAAAGTAAATGAATTATTTAGATGTGCCTATGCATGGTAGAATGATTTTGTAATATATTTAGTGGTTAGATAATCTTTTATTAAAAGAAGGTTTTTTGTTGTAACATAACAGAGTCTGGTTTATACTTTGCAAAATGTTTATAGAATATGTATGAGTACTAAATAGACATATATTCAATATTTCAGAAGTAAATATGTATGTGCTCAGTTCTTGTAACCCTCATATGGCTATATGATACCATCAGTCTATTTTTAAGGTGATATAACTCACATGAGAGCCTGTAACCTGTTAACTAAAACATGACTTTTCAGAGCTACCCTATGGTTTTTTCTTTCATACTGTTTTGTACTGTTTCCCTTTTTTTTTCGTTCTTAAAAACACTTGCAAGACTCTCATGAGAGCCAGATAACCCAACCATAATCAGTGGCGCAGTTACCCTCTTGTGAGAATTTGTGAACGCTCACAATAGCCAGTGAGACGGTCTAGTGTGCAATCCGATTGAACTGTGCTTCCTGGTTTGCTCTTGCAAGCCTCTCATGAGATGATACTTTTGATAATGGAATTTACATTTCTACTTAATATATTCTGATGTAGTATTTACACTTCATATACACCAGAATAGTAACAGTGTGTTTAGTTTAATGAGATGCAATCTACTATACAATTGTGGGGAAATAAATCACTTAAAGTTATGAAAAAACCCACATGGTTTATGTGCATGTAACCTACATTGGTACATAGCACACATTGATACTCAAATATTTGTTATAAGTCCATTCATTATTATTAGCAGAAATTCAATCATTATATCATTGTTATCCTTGGTAGGCCACATAACGACAATGAAAATGAACTTTAATGGTTTTCTGTCTATTTATATCTGCATATGTTTGTAAATATTCTTTATTCTAGAACTTTGTTTGTAGAAATATAAGATAGGGCAGTGTATCTGCTTTGCTGTAAGAGGAGCATCATCATAGTCAAGCCAGATGAATTTTTAAGGTAGACTGTGTGGTGACCAGAGTTGATTGAGTGCCCAGGATGAAAAACAATTGCCAATGTAGTGTATGTTTTCTAAGAAATGGATATCTGAACAACTTTAAAGTTGGTGATATCAGTATTGATTTTGCTACCATCAGCTCTGCATTTGTGTAGCATGAGAATGAAATATTTTGAACTGTGCCTTACAAGCAATGGAAACAACAGTTCTGTTGTACTGTCTGCACAGGCGCTGCCTGAACAGCAACAATTTACACATTCATGGCTCCATGAACAGTTTAATGTAAAGAAATCATCCATTATAATTGTGGCACATTCAAACCAAACTGTGTACTACCATTACAGTTATCAGCCATGTTGCATATAAATGTAGAAGAAGGACATCAGTGTTTTTCAGTGTGTAGTAAATATAGTGTATTAAAGAGCATCAAAGCTTAACATAAAGACTTCTCTTTTTGTTCAACATTGTTTTCAGCCACTGGCTGTAGGTGGAATCAAACATTAACTACTATATTATAGTAACATAAAACTCTATAAGTGCTGAAAAATGTAAAGCTGATTACATTACTTTCTTTTGAAACATTAGCAAAATGTACAATTTCAGAAGTTTTTTCCTTTCTGTAACTTGGACACCTGCTATCAATGGGATAGAAGCTCAGATGAGGAACATAGATCCCTAACAAGCGATTGTACTTTATCACTCATGACGAGTCTGCATTTACTCTGCTCTCATCAAAATCAAGAAAGAACAACACTGATAATGTCCGCACCTGTGAGAAAGCTACGTACGACATTCCTTCTTTAAAGACTGTGATCTATATTTATCACAACTGCACCCAACTTAATCCTTGAGATTTGTGAAAGGTGAGAGCATAGGCCAAGCACAGAGGAAACTTTCAGTTTTCACATGCCGATCTTTTACAAAGGACAATCTGGTAGTACACCTTCCAATTGTTTTATTCCTCAATGAGATCAAAGACAATGAAAATATATTCATACTCTGTTCTGTTGCGATATATAACTAAACCATTACATTCCACATTGCACCATTGATTTAGCTCTCCTTGATGTTCAGATTTCCACATAAAATCATTCTGCAAATTTTACAGTCTTCTTTAAACCAGCAACATGTGAAACTGCTTTCTCTAAAGATTTCAATTTCTTTACCACTGACTGACATAGAGATAAGTTTAAACCTTTTTGTTGCATTTTGTCTGCACTATTAAGAGTCTTTATTTCCTCTTTCTCCAAATGAAGCATTTCTAAGTTATGCTATGTGTACTCGTCCAATGTTGGTATTAGGCACATAATCTGTTTCTTAGTTTTCATAATGTGTCACATTTTAGAAGCTGGTGACTTCTGGTGTGGGAATAGAGATGTAACCATGCAAGAAGCAATAGCCTTTTAGCTCCTTTGCTAATTATACATATCCTGATGCCTTTTAATATTTAATATTTTCCATACTCTAGATCTGCTGCCTGTCTCATATTTTGTGTTAACCAGGCATACTGGAAATTTAACCAGATGTTAACATTTCCAATACTGCCTGATGACTTTTTAGTTTCTTCATGTGCACGTTTTTTTAAAAACGAGTTGATAATTGATTAGAGACAACTGTAAGGTCACCGAAAAGTATGACATGTTTATCACAAAGAAAACATCATAGTTGGTTCTGAGGACCTCTTGCATCCTCAGATGAATAAAAGCTAGCATGAGGACCTCTTGCATCCTCAGATGAATAAAAGCTAGCATAAGGTTGGATACCATGCTATCTATATCAATAATCATACCATTCAATTTCTTGAGCACTCTGGACCCTGCATGACAAGAATCAGCAGATACCTTTAGATAGTCTAGGTTGTTGTCATGTTCCACAGGCAACAAAAGTAGTCTGTGCAATGTGATTCCTTTAATGTTGTGAGCAGCTAGTCCATTGAGAGTAGTCACAACACATGAAAGAGCAGAGTTAGATTTTTCCTGAACAATTCAGTGAGCACTTTAGAAAACTCTACCCTGTATCTGACTAACCACTAAAACAGATATGACTAGGCTTGAATGTTTTGCAATTACATTCAGACTTATCATGCAGCAGTCCATTTTCTACAGATGTAGATGTTTTATTTGATGAAAATCTTCAGCTGTTCATTAGTTGTGAGATCAAACTTTCTAAATCAATGTTCTTGCTCCTCACTTGACCCATAACATTTTCTACTTCATTCATAGCTATGGAGGCCTTATTTTCAATGATAGGCTGGCCAAGGGGACCTTGACTATTAGGCCCTGAGCTCTGACTGTCCTGTGAGTTGTTATACGCAACTTCTATAGCAATTGTTTCCTCTTGTTGAATTCCATCATTTAACGTTTTCTGATATGTAGGAAACAATTCTGATTAGAGGCTAATTTTGCCTGCATTAAAACCATCTTCATAGCAGTCAATATCACCTTTTTTGTGCTGTTTGCTAGTTCAGTTTACAATGGCTAATTGGACTTGGTTTGACATTTCTTACTAAATATCTATTACAGCCAGTAACTGCAAACTTTCCTTGAACAATGTTCTCGTCTACGTCATTTCAGTATGTATGGTACTGCAGTACTTCAAACAAACATATGTTCTCTAGATGGACACTTCGGTTAGGATAATAAGTGTTCATCATATTTGTTTTAAGAAGCCAATTACTTTTTGGGTCAAACTAAGCAAGATACTCAATATCAGGAAAAAGTCTCAACACACATTTTTATGTTGATGCCAGGCCGCAACTAGCCCAATCTTTGGACTTCCCATATAAGCTGGAAGAACTTTCACAGGATCCAATTACTCTATGGGAGAGCATTTTGTAAACTGAAACTTTAAAGATTTTTACTTAAAGACTTTTCTGCTGCTGTGTCTTCCCACACATCCTTCATCTCTGTCTTTTCTAACTTTGTTATATATGAAGTGACGTTTTGAGCTACAGCAACTGAATATCCATGTTGCTATTCCACATAGATAGGATTACTAGATTATAATCATTGATAAGATTTGAAGTCTCCCTTCTTTTCAGGTTATGTGTATTTTTTAGGAAATTTCCCTGTAATACTATGTCTCATTACAGATGTAAAATGGTTACTTTTCCTTCCTTTTCAGATTAGAGGCTCAGTGAATCAAAAATGGCACTTAGTGTAGCGTTACCCTTTTGCTCTGTATCTCCGTCAACAATAGTTGCCACATTTATGGGACTGGAATCGCAAGACATGTTGACTAAGAGTTCTTCTCTGAGACACTTCTGGAATGTCACAAGTTATATGTTGCTCAATGTAGGAAAGTCCTCCTTTTTGCCCTGGTCACCCCCAAACTTTTTGGACAGATACTGGTGGTTACTGACTGTTGGCTGTGCCCTGGGTACTGCTTACTAGTCCCAGGGCCAGTGCTCTGTGTAAAGTGGATATGCAAATTAGGCTAATTGTAATTGGCAGAATTGACCTACCTATAAGTCCCTAGTATATGGTAGGGCATGGGGGTTTAGGGACCCCAGCATAGGTAGTGCCCTCATAGCTGCACTGCTGCAGTGCCCAGTGCCATTTTAAAGGCAGGCCTGCCTTGCTGGCTGCTTTTAAATTAAAGTTACATGCAAATTCAACTTTGGAATTAAAAGTAGTTCCAAAGTCTTAAGCTACCTTATTTTTACATATATGTCACCCCTAAGGTGTACCCTATGTGCCCCTAGGGCTGGGTGTTACGTACCTATAAGCAGAGACCTTTTAAAAATAGTTTTATAAGCCCTGTGAGGTAAAACAGACAAATTAGTTTTTCCCTCATTGTATTGAATGGCCTCCATAGGCTAGAATGGGGAGACTTTATTTTAATTTTAAAAGTCCCCTTAAGTAACAGATACCAGAGGTTTGGTATCAAATTAATTGTTATAATAAATCCCACAACTTCTAGTTGTTGGATTTAATATAACTTGTTCAGGTAAAGAGTTTTAAACTTTACCTGAAAAGTTGCCAACTTCAGCCCTGCAGTGTTTTGACTGCTGTGCTCTGATTGGCCAGCCTCTGGCAGTCTGCCAAGCTGCCTTGATGACGTGTGAAGTGGCCTGGCTCCATACAAAGAGATGTGCCTGGGGGAGGAGATCTCCCCTCAGCAGATGGTGAAGCAGAAAGGGGGAGGGCTGCCAAACTGGTCTTCAAAGGCAGGGAAGGACATTTGGAGCAACCCAGCAACACACTCACCTCCTGCAAACCCAGAAAATTAGGTGCCCCCTTGATTAGATTAGGAGAGGGCAGGAGAGGGGTGTGTTTAGGATTTTTAGCCACACCAGTGGGTGGGCTCAGCCACATCTAACCTCCAAAAACCACTTTCAGCCATGATAGATTTTTGAGGAATGTCACTCCCTGGGATTGATTTTTGCCACACTTCCCAGGAAGTGGTCATCACAGGGGGAAGGACCCTGCACCTGATTGGAGAATCAGGACTCCCCTGTTTTTCATCCAGGAACAAGGATAAAACTAGCAGACCTGCACCCACACCTCAGATCCCCATCAGATTCTAACAAGGAAGAACTACAGGAGAAGAAGGACTGCCCTGCTGGACCCCTGGCCTGCACCTGTATCCTGCACTCTGAAGGACTGCACCAGCTGCACACTTGGGCTTCACCACAAGAAGGACTTTTCCTGGCTTTAACTGGTTCAAGGAGGGACTCCCTGTTTGCTACAGGTGAAAACTTGCTAACCAGAGTCCCCTGCACCAACTCCTGAAGAAACCACCCAGCTGACCACTGTTCAGTGGCCAAAAAGGAGTTTGCGCCAGGTGCATTCTGGGAGTTGTAGTCCACACCCCCAAGGAGCATCTCAGAGTTTCTGGAACCTTGGGGTGAGCTGTGGACCCCCAATAAACCTTAAAAGAACATCTGGAAGAAGATCCAGAAGTTTGGAGAGCTTTGGAGGACTTTTGGAAAAAAGCTCCATAGAGGGACCGACCCGCCGTGGCAACTCTAGCCGGCTTGCCTCAACCGTGACCCTGCCTGACTTGCAGGTTCGTCCCAGTCAAGAAAATCTCCAAAAGAGAGACTAAGATGGTCATTCTAACCCTGGCGGTAAAAACCGCCAGGGCGAATGACCGCGGTAGCACCGCCAACAGGCTGGCGGTGCACCGCTGGGCATTCTGACCGCGGCGGTTCAGCCGCGGCCAGAAACGGAAAGTCGGCGGTGTACCGCCGACTTCCCGCTGCCCTTGAGAATCCTCCATGGCGGCGGAGCACGCTCCGCCGCCATGGGGATTCTGACACCCCCTACCGCCATCCTGTTCCTGGCGGGTCTCCCGCCAGGAACAGGATGGCGGTAGGGGGTGCCGCGGGGCCCCTGGGGGCCCCTGCAGTGCCCATGCCAATGGCATGGGCACTGCAGGGGCCCCCGTAAGAGAGCCCCAAAAAGAATTTCAGTGTCTGCCTAGCAGACACTGAGATTCGCGACGGGTGCTACTGCACCCGTCGCACTCCAGCAACTCCGCCGGCTCCATTCGGAGCCGGCTTCATCGTTGCTGGGTGTTTCCCGCTGTGCTGGCGGGCGGCCTTTTGGCAGTCGCCCGCCAGCACAGCGGGAAAGCCAGACTGGCCGCCGCGGTCTTGTGACCGCGGTGCGGTCATTTGGCGGTAACAGCATGGCGGGCGGCGACCGCCGCCCGCCGCGGTTAGAATCACCGCCTAAGTCCGAACATAGGAAGATGACCAGGACCTCCCAGCCAGCATATTCGAGGAGGGCTCCAAGGACGTTGGATCAAGATCCAGGTTTGCCCCGGTTGAAGGATTTTCACCTCGAAAAAATGACTAAGTCTGAAGGTAAAAATCTCCTCGAGGGCTCCCGCGACGCGTATCCGAGGAAGAGATCCAGGAGGTCAGATTGGACTGGCAGGTTCGTCCCGCTGAAGAAAATCTTCAGTAAAACGACTAAGTGCTAAGGTAAACTTAGACCTCCCGCGAGCTGTAGCCGAGCCGGGCTCCATCGCGGTCGGCCTTAAACTTTGACTTTGCCCCGGTGCAACCAGATGACGAGATTGGCGCTTTTTGTTTCAACGCGCTAGATAGCAATAATTCTTTAAAAATGCATATCTCCGGTTCCCCTTATCCGATTTTATTTGTTGTGGTGTCATTGTAAAGCTAAAATTATGTCCTATTTTTATAAATTGATTTTGAATTTTTAAACTGTTCCCTGTGTTTTATTTAATTACTGTTTTGTGATATTTGAATGCTTTACACTCTGTCTCCTAAGTTAAGCCTTGTCGCTCATTGCCAAGCTACCAAGGGTTGAGCTGGGTTTAATTTACTGAGACCTAACTGGAGCTAAGTGGAGGTTAGTGGCCTATTGCTAAGTGTAGGTACTTACCTGCCCTTACCAATAACCCATTTTCCAACACTCAATGAATGACAACACTGAGTCATCAGTATTTTCACCAAACTTCAGTGCATCTTTCATCCACAATAACATACGTATATGTGGTGCTCATTTAGCCTTGTGTCATTTTCTCTAGAAGAAGTCTACAACCTCACCTAATGGTGGGTTACTTTTTGTTGCAGATAAAATGAAGCATGGCTTCAAATCTGTGCTTGAAGTATCTACACATGATTGCAGGATCAGTGGAACACTGTTCACCTGCAGACTTAGCATCCAGTCCCAGGAATGTTTTCATTAGCTGTCCTGAGGAAGTCATGAAGATTATCCTAATCATACTCTGCACAGCTCAAAGTAACAAACCAGGTGGGAGCACCTACATTGCGTAATGTATATTCTAGCTCACCATGACAACTGAACCACTATTCACTGGTACCACATTGGCAAGCTATAACATTCATCAAATTGCTTTCTAGTGCCTCATCCTTACCATGTACCTTTTCCTCAAAATCTTTTGCAGTAATGTCATTAAACCTTGTGTCCGTTCTCATAACATGGACCACAATTGCATAGAACTCTTACCATGGGTTTAAGACTGTTTGGTTTTGGGCAGCAGCATCACCACATGTGGGTGATTTGGTTTTGGGCAGCAGCATCACCACATGTGGGTGACTGAACCGGTCCCACACCAACTGGAAGCTGTCAGCCTGACCTTCTCTGCTAGCTAGCAGTACCTCACTCAAACCTAGAAAGCACTTTAACAGTCCACAGGTTCCCTTTGGGTCAGATTTAGGAGAGGGGGGTTCATTTTCTCATAAGTGCATACAGACTTAATGCTTCTTTCTTTTTTTATGACAACATAGCCTCTCCGTTGAGACATCACTTAACAGTGAGGACTGCCAGAAATAAGACTTTACTGAGAAAGTCATCCCTATCCAGAGATATTTTGTCTGAGTAAATAGGGTGTTTACTTCAATACAGTCACAGCACCAGCTCTAATAATTCATCTCAGCAGAAGAGTCAGTTGATGTAAAAGCATTAACAGAACAAGAACGCCCTGAGCAAGTATATGTCAGCATTGTATGCATTCTGCATAGTGAGGTTTGATGAAATAATGATCTTATCTCATGCAACCTTCTAACAGCAGCCTCTCTAACTGAGAGCTTGCCAGAGAGCTAATGTTTTGTGTTCAAGACATTTGAGAGCTAGTACCTCCAGCATTATATGGTGTATGCAAAATGCCTTATATCAACAGTACCCCCTGTATTAATGTATTTTATGAGAGGGGAGAAGAGGCACAGTGAACTCTAATTAAGAGCTTTGTAACAAACTTGGATACGGAGGGAATAGGTCACTTTTCTAAGAAAAGTTCCTCTCTGCTCATAGATGTATTGGTGTTATACATTGGGTATAAAAGAATCTAATAAGTAATTTACCCTGTGCAAAGGCATCTCTACTGACAGAATATGATATCTAAATGGCTTTACAGATATCAAGGCCTCAACTCATACCTCTGAAGAGAGTAAAGGGTTAATGTAGAAGGTTTTAGGCAAATACTAGGTCCTCTGCTGCAAGGCATAAACAGAGTACATTTTGGCTGTGGTACTGGTTAATAAAAGACTAACTCCCTCTTTTACAAGCCCGTACAGAGTGAATGGTTTACATATAAAACAGCACGCCATGCCTCCTGACAGCCATGTACAAGTTAGACACTAGGTGTGAAGGGATTTAGGAGTAGATATATGCCTCGCAACAGATGTTTTTCTCAGAGTGAACAGAGGATTTGGTTGAAATCGTAAAGAGCAAAATATGTGCTGTAACTTTTGAACAGGATAAGAGATGCATATAGAAGTGTGAGACGTGGCATGCTTAGGGTTATCTTACCCCAGACCTTTTGCATTTTACTTTCTATTGTTTCTGTATAATTTTGTTGGCCTTAGGGCTCTGAGCACTTAACAATTGTTGACCAGTGTAAAGTGCATGTTCTTCTCCCTTAAACATGGTAACATTTTTGTAGCCACAATTGGCATATTTAATTTACCTGTGTGTCCCTTGTAATGTGGCATACCACACACCCTGTGTGTATAAATTAAAGGTTACTAGTGGGCCTGCAGCACTGATTGTGCCACCTACTTAAGTAGTACTGCAAACATGTCTCAGGCCTGCCACTGCAGAGCCCGTGTGTGCAGTTTCACTGCCACTTCATCTTGTCATTTAAAACGTCTTGTCAAGCCTTAAACTCCTCTTTTCTTACATATAAGTCACCCCTAAGGTAGACCCTTGGTAGCGCATGGGCACTGTGTTATGTAAGTAAAAGGCAAGACATGTACTTTTAAGTTTTGCATGTCCTGGTAGTGAAAAACTCCCAAAGTCCTGTTTCAGTACTGTGAGGCCTACTCCTTTCATAGGCTAGCATTAGGAATTCTTTAATATACCTTTAAACTGTAATTCCTGATCAGAAGGGAGACTTCCTGTTTCACATAATTCGAATGGTAATGATAAATGCTCATTACCAGCTAAGTTGGATTTAGTATTACTATTTTAGAAATGCCATCTTTAGAAATAAACATTTCTCTGCTCTTACTGCTTTGTGTGCCTTGCAGCCTATCTCCATTACACGCCTAGGCTAGGTGACAGCTACATTTTGTGCATTCACAGCCACAAACACAGGAAGGTTAGGTGTGTCTGAGCACTCATCTACATTCATGTGCATCATCTGCATTCTAATGGGCCTTTCTGGGCAGGAAGAGTGGAGGGGAGCTGATACTTACACTTGAATAGGAAAGTGCCTGCCCCCACACAAGAACTGATTCCCCCCTACTGATTGTCCGAAGAGCCAGGGCTAGGGAGAAAGGATCTCTGTGCACTTCAAAGACCCTTCTTTGATGTCACCACCGTTTCAAAGGCAGATTTGGGTATAGGAACTGGTGGCTCTGACCCTACCAAATCAGTACGCAACTGGACCTGGGAAGAACTCTGCAGGAGTCATGATTGCTGTGCTGTAAGGATTGCCACTTTACCAGGCCTGACTGTTCAGAACTCCTTGTCTGCTTTGCTGAGCTGTCCTGCTGATCTCTGTCCTACTGAAGACAAGGACTGCACCCATCTCACTTGAACACCGAGTGACTCCTGGGGCTTGTTGGCTTTCCCCCTGTTCTCCTGCAGTCTCAGGGACATTGAAGACTGTCTGCAACACTCCTGGTGATGCTGAACTCTGCCATTTGCGGGTCCTACCCTTGCCTGAGGTGCCCCTCCAGTGCTGGGCCTCAGATGAGGGTTTTTTGGCTGGTTTCTGCAAAAACTGATGCAGCCTCACAGCTGAACCAGTTGGAACTGATGCATAGCCCCTTTGACCCTGTTTGCGACAACAAATCTCCAGCCTGCGCGGCCTGATGATTACACTCTGTGCGGCTCAATGACGATGCCTTGCATTCATCTCAACGGTGTTTGACACCGACAAGGGACCCACTGCGAGGCTCGATGATGATGCTTCAACCCCACTACACGGATCGGAACTGATGTATCACCTTTGTATTTTGCTACTTGACATTGATGCTTTGCTCCATCCAAGGTACTTCCTCAGTGGTCCCTGCATGGGTTCCGTAGCTGGCCTACCCTCCATCATTATCGGCCTGAACTTTGGATTTGCAATAGTCCCTTGCGACCTCAAGTAACAATTTGACCACTAGTGACTTCTAAGCACTATTTTTAGTTTAATTTGTTTTAAAAATATCACTACTTCTACTGATATTTTTTGTCACTTTGGTCTTGTTTTACTCTGATAAATATTCTGTATTTTTCTACGTGGAGTTTTTTTGTGGTGTTTTCATTGTGTTACTGTGTGTGTGTGTGTCTGTGTGTCTGTGTGTTGCACAATTACTTTACAAATTGCCTCTTAAGTTGAGTCTGCCTGCTCTGTGCAAGGCTACCAGCGGGTGAGCACAGGTTAACTTAAAGTGTGTATCTAACTTACACTGACTAGGATTGTTGTCCCTATTTGGACAGGGTGTACACTCCTGCTAACTAGAGCCCCAGGGCATATTTATGAGAGGCTTAGACCATAGTGGCATCACTTTTAGTGGTGCAGCAGTGGCACAAACCTCTCAACCATATCTATGAGGCCACACAAAGCCACTTTGTGTGGCTTCGAAAGGCCTCAAGGATATGGAGTAAGGCAAGGCACTGCATTGCCCACTCTACACCAGGGAGGCATTCATGGATGTTGATGTGGGTTTTCCCGTGCAACACCCATGGATTTTGCCATATTGCATAGATATGGCTCATTCCTGCCCTTTCCTTTTGACACAGAGCTGCGCAGCAAGGTGACTTTCATTTTCAAGAGAAAGAACCTCTGTTTATTAAAAGTGTATACAGTCTAAATCCGTTAACAGAAAATACATAACTAACAAAATCACCTCTCTGATCACACCTCAGCACATGCTAAATCAAACAATGTTCTAAGAAAATGACCAACATATTGAAAACTCCTTATATGTTAAATGCTGGTTGTAAAAACGTTTTACTATGCGCCCATCCCTCTATAAAAATAATTCTGTCAGAAAACTGTATTTATAAGTGCTTTATGAAATAGCACCCTCTTTCATCACACTGCAAAATTCAATACATTTTAACAATCTTGAGATTAAATGAAGGGCAAAATTTGACAAAACCTTTAACGTGCATCATACAGCATTGTAGAGTATGAATGCTTCACTTTAATGTTAACATACACTCTGTATGCGATACAAAATACCTTTGCACATCTTGAAATCTCTTTGGAAACCAATTCATTCATTCACCATCCAAAACTATTTTCTCTGACTGACCTGAATCTATGGCTCAATGCACTTAGTGTACACTGGTGGTCATTATGTGTTAGACCTGACATGACTTAGGGTGGTCATCCCTAACTTTTTGCCTGCCTCCCTCCACTTTTTGGACTCTATTTTTGCTGGCTTTTAGACTCTGCGCACTTCACCTCTACTAACCAGTGCTAAAGTGCATATGCTCTCTCCCTTTAAACATGGTAACTTTGGATCATACAAAATTGGACTATTTAATCTACTTATGAGTCCCTAGTAATGGGCACTGTCTGTGCCTAGGGCCTGTAGATTAAATGCCACTAGTGGGCCTACAGCACTGGTTGTGCCACCCACTCAAGTAGCCCCTTTACCTTGTCCCAGGCCTGCCATTGCAAGGCCTGGGTGTGCAGTTTCACTGCCAATTCGACTTGGCATTTAAAAGTACTTGCCAAGCCTAAAACTCACCTTTTTCTACACATAAGTCACCTCTAATGTGTGCCCTGGTAACCCCTAGAGCAGGGTGCTGTGTGGGTAAAAGGTAGGACATGTACCTTTGTAGTTTACATGTTCTGGTAGTGTAAAACTCCTAAATTCGTTTTTACACTACTGTGAGGCCTGCTCACTTCATAGGTTAACATTGGGGCTGCGCTCATACATTATTGAAGTGGTAGCTGCTGATCTGAAAGGAGCAGGAAGGTCATATTTAGTATGGCCAGAATGGTAATACAAAATCCTGCTGACTGGTGAAGTTGGATTTAATATTACTATTCTAGAAATGCCACTTTTAGAAAGTGAGCATTTCTTTGCCCTTAAATCTTTCTGTGCCTTACAATCCACGTCTGGCTGGGTTTAGTTGACAGCTCTTTGTGCATTCACTCAGGCACACCCCAAACGCAGGGTACTCAACCTCACTTGCATACATCTGCATTTTGAATGGGTCTTCCTGGGCTGGGAGGGTGGAGGGCCTGCTCTGACACAAAGGACTGCCACACTCCCTACTGGGACCCTGGCAGACAGGATTGAACTGAAAGGGGACCTGGTGCACTTCTAAGCCACTCTTTGAAGTCTCCCCCACTTCAAAGGCACATTTGGGTATAAAACAGGACCTCTGCCCTACCACCTCAGACACTTGCTGGAGAAGAAACCTGAACCAGAACCTGCATCCTGCCAAGAAGAACTGCCTGGCTGCTCAAAGGACTCACCTGCCTGCTTTCTACAAAGGACTGCTGCCTTGCTGTTGGCCTGCTGCCTTGCTGAACTCTTACCTTGCTGCAGAAGTGCTCTCCAAAGGCTTGGATAGAGCTTGCCTCCTGTTTCCTGAAGTCTCAGGACCAAAAAGACTTCTTTCTTTCAACTGGACTTCTTGTGCGCCGAAAAATTAGACGCACAGCTTGCTCTGTGGTGAAAAATTAACTGCACGCCGATTTGGAAAGACGCCGCCCGACCCCGCAAGGAAAAGATCGACGTGACGCCTGCGGTGCGACCGGAACTTCGACGCACGGCCCACCTGGACAACGGCGCCCGAAATCCAAAGAGGAAATCGACGTGACGCCTGCCGTGAGGGAGAAAATTCCATGCACAGCCCACCGGAACGACGCGCAGCCGGATAACAAGCCCAGAATTCCACGCACAGACCCTGGGACATCTGGTAATCCCGCGACCCACAGAAGGAGACTGTCCGCGTGCCGGAAAACGACGCACATCTTCTCTGCGTGAAAAATAATGACGCAAGTCCGTGTGTGAATGGGCGAAACCGACGCACACACCATTTTTCCACGCATCTCCTCCTCTGCGGCCCTTTGTAGAGATGTTCCACTCCAAACCAGGTACTTTTTGCTTGAAAGAGACTTTGTTTGCTTTTTAAAGACTTAAGACACTTCATATCACTTTTCAGTGATATCTCTACAATTTCTTATTGCATCTTTTATCGTTTTAACCTACAAATACCCTGATAAATATTATATATTTTTCTAAACACTGTGTGGTGTATTTTTGTGGTGCTATATTGTGTTATTGTATGATTTATTGCACAAATACTTTACACATTGCCTTCTAAGTTAAGCCTGACTGCTCAGTGCCAAGCTACCAGAGGGTGGGCACAGGATAATTTTGATTGTGTGTGACTTACCCTGACTAGAGTGAGGGTCCTTGCTTGGACAGGGGGTAACCTGACTGCCAACCAAAGACCCCATTTCTAACATTGGTGATCAGCGGTGAGGATAGGACTTGTATTTGTGCAGTGACATACAGTAGCTAAGTATTTCACTACTTACCCACAGTTGAAGATCAACTTGATTTTTATCTCTTTTTGCAAATTCGTTCTTCTTGACAATTTTCAAAAACTAAATCCTCCATCAACATGTCTCTGGCTGGGTCTCAAGCAGGAGATTTGGACCTAGCCCTGTTGGAGACATATACGGTCAAACAGCTAAAAGGGTTCTGCAGGGTGATGAGAGTACCCACCCAAGGGGCCTCCATAAAGGAGGACTTTCAAGTGGAGCTGAGGGCCTGGGCAGAAGCCCATTTAGAGGAGGATGATGAGGAAGAGGAGCCAGAAAATGGCCCCTCAGAGGATTTGTTGCCATCAGTGGGTGATGTTACCACTGCAATTGTGTCCCCTTCCAGACCAGGGAGCAGAGTATCTGAGCAAAACCTGACCGCATAGGAAAGGAGAGACGAAAGGGAGTTCCAATTGCAAATGTCAAAACTGAAAATTGAGGCTCAACAGGAGGAAAGAAGGGCAGAGAGAGAAGCCAAGGAGGCTGAAAGAGCAACCAAACAGATGGAAGCTGAAAGAGCTGAAGCTACAGCTGAGAGAGCTTTGGCTGAAAATAAACTATTGTTGGCTCATGAACTGAGTCTCAAGGAGCTGGAGATCAAGGCAAGACAGTCTGAATCCAGCAGTAATGGTGGCAGAATACAGACAGGACCTGCTGGAGAGAAGAAGGTTTGTATACCCAAAAATGTGGTGCCCAGTTTTGTGGTGGGAGATGACATAGATAAGTGGCTAGCTGCTTATGAAGTTGCACTAGAGGCCTATGAGGTTCCTGAAGGGCAATGGGGTACAGCTATGTGGAGTTATGTACCAGTACTGGGGAGGGACACACTTCTCACACTGGATCCTAAGGATAGGAACACATACCCACTTCAGAAAGCCATTTTACTTGCCAAGTTTGGGCTGACCCCTGAGGGATACCGTCAGAGGTTCAGGGACAGCACCAAACAAACCACACAAACATGGGTAGATTTCTTTGACTTTTCCAGTAAGGCACTGAATGGATGGGTGCGGGGTAACAAAGTAGATGATTACAAAGGGTTATATGACTTGATTCTGAGAGAGCATATGCTCAGTACTACTTTTACAGAGTTGCGCCAGCACTTAGTAGATAGTAAGCTGACTGATCCCAGGAAGCTTGCTGAGGAGGCAGACCTCTGGGTTAGCACCAGAGTGTCCAAAAAGGTATCTGGGGGGGACACCCACAAAGGTGGTCAGGGTTCCCAACAGAAGAAAGAGGGGGGAGATAAACTTACAGATAAGGAACTCTCAAAAGGCCCCCAAAAGAATTCCCAGGGAGAGGGTGGCAACCATTTCTCTTCCAGATTTGGGAAAAAGCCAGGAAATTCTGATAAATCAGTGAAATTCACCCCCAAATGCTTAGAGTGCTACCAGTATGGTCACTATAAGGGCAACTCCCAGTGTTCCAAGAGAGCACCGTCCACTACCGGACAGACACCTGGGTTGACTAGTGTAGCGCACGGGGGGAATCAGACCCAGATAGCTTTGGGGAGCAGGCATAGGTTTCCCTAGTGTCCCTGGAAGAAAGAGAAATGGTGCCCAAAGCCCACATGCCCCAAAATACTTCCAAGTATAGGCAGTGGGTCACCAATGATGGGCAAAAGGTGGAGGCTCTGCGTGACACAGGAGCCAGTATGACTACTGTCAAGAGTCAGCTGGTGTCATCAGAGCAGATAGTCCCTACCACATTCCACCAGGTCATAGTCGCTGACAATCGTGAGAGTCACCTACCGGTGGCTCTGGTTCCCTTTGAGTGGGGGGGTCTCTGGTACTCTGAAAGTAGCTGTGAGTCCTGCCATGCCTGTAGATTGTCTGTTAGGCATTGATCTTGAGCATACTGCTTGGAAAGAGTTAGAGCTCAGATCCCACCTGGAGATGTTAGGGTTGCCTGAGTGGGTCTGCATGACCACACGGTCCATGGCTGCCCAGGAAGGGAGTCAAGGGCGTCTGGAGCCTGGAAAAATGGTCCAGACAGCTGCAAAGAGGAAGGGCAAGAGGTGCGGGAAACCCGCCTCAAATGTTCCCACGGTGGTGGACGGGGCCCCTGAGGAGGAGGAGGCCCCTGAGCCAACTAGGGAGGACATAGCTGACCCGGGTAACCTACCTGAACTTGCTGGCTGGCAAGTAGAGGGGGGGCAACCAGGGCAGAATTCTGCAAGCCGCAGAAGGAATGCCCCGTCCTTGAGGGTCTGAGGCAACAGGCCACAGCCCAAGCAGCAGGTGACACCTCTGGCAATCACCATATTTACTGGAAGAATGATCTCCTTTACAGTGAGCCTAAGGTTCCAGGTCCTGAGGCAGCCCATGTGCTGGTGGTCCCCCAGTGTTACCGGACCTTCCTACTGGGACTGGCTCACGACATCCCCTGGCAGGACACCTGGGCCAAGACAAGACCTTTAACAGGCTTGTCACCCACTTCCATTGGCCCAGAATGAGGACAGTCTCAGATAACTTCTGCAGAGCTTGCCCCACCTGCCAGGCTAGTGGGAAAACAGGTAAACAGCTTAAGGCTCCCCTGCAACCACTCCCAGTCGGTGGCACCCCCTTTGAAAGGGTGGGCATCGACATTGTTTGTCCCTTGGACCCCAAAACTGCCTTGGGCAACAGGTTTATCCTGGTTTTGGTGGACCATGCCACCCGCTATCCAGAGGCAATCCCTCTGAGAACAGTGACTGCACAGGTGATGACCAGAACCCTGTTGGGAATATTTACCCATGTGGGATTCCCTAAGGAGGTTGTGTCTGACAGGGGCACAAACTTCATATCTGCATACATGAAGTCCATGTGGGATGAGTGTGGGGTGACCTACCGGTTTACCACCCCTTATCATCCTAAATCCAATGGGCTTGTTGAGAGATTCAACAAGACCCTGAAGGGCATGATTATTGGCCTGACTGATGCCATGAGGCGTAAGTGGGACGTCCTCTTACCATGCCTGTTGTTTGCTTACAGAGAGGTGCCCCAGAAAGGGGTGGGGTTCAGCCCCTTTGAGCTTCTCTATGGTCACCCTGTCAGGGGACCCCTAAGCATTGTTAGGAGGGCTGGGAGAGAGCTCCCAAGTCACCTCCCCAGGATGTGGTCAGCTACATGCTGGCCCTCCACAACCAAACCCAACGCTTCTGGAAGCAGGCCAAGAGTAACCTCGAGGCCAGTCAAGAGGTGATGAAGGAGTGGTATGACCGGAAGACCACTCTGGTTGAGTTCTCACCTGGAGACAAAGTTTGGGTGATGGAGCCAGTAGAGCCCAGGGCTCACCAGGACCGCTGGACTGCACCCTTTGAGATCAAGGAGCGTAAAGGGGAGGCCACTTACCTAGTGGACCTCAAGACCCCTAGGCACCCCCTAAGGGACCTCCATCACAACCGGCTCAAACCTCACTTTGAGAGGCCTGAGGTCAGTATGCTCCTGGTCACAGATGAGGGCATGGAAGAGGAGAGTGAACCTCTCCCCGACCTCCTCTCTGTCAAAGAAGGGGATGGGGCAGTGGAGTGCGTCATTCTCTCTGACTTCCTGACTCGAACCCAGAGAGGAGACTGCTATGAGCTGTTAGAGAAGTTCTCCCCCCTGTTCTCCCTTACTCCTGGACTGACCCACCTCTGTGTTCATGGCATTGACACAGGTGACATTTCCCTTGTGAAGAACAAAATTTACAGGTTATCGGATAAGGTGAAGGCCAGCATCAAGGAGGAGGTCTCCAAGATGTTGACTTTAAGGGTTATTGAGAAATCCAGTAGTCCCTGGGTCAGCCCTGTGGTGTTGGTTCCTAAGGCTACTGCCCCAGGTGTGAAGCCAGAACTCAGGTTCTGTTTGGACTACTGGGGTCTCAACTCAGTCACCCGGACTGATGCTCACCCCATCCCCCGAGCTGATGAGCTAGTTGACAGACTAGGCGCTGCCAAGTTCCTGAGTACGTTTGATCTTACCTCAGGGTACTGGCAGATCGGCCTGACTGAGGGGGCTAAAGAGAGATCCGCATTTTCCACCCCTGATGGCCATTACCAATTCCGGGTGATGCCATTTGGGTTGAAAAATGCCCCTGCTACCTTCCAACGGTTTGTTAACGGGGTCCTAGATGGTAAAGATGCCTACTGTGCAGCTTACCTGGATGACATAGCTGTCTACAGTTCCAGATGGGAGGAACACCTGCTCCACCTCAAGGAGGTGCTTCAGGCTCTGCAACAGGCAGGCCTGACCATCAAGGCCAGTAAGTGCCAGATTGGGCAGGGCTCTGTGGTGTATTTGGGACACCTAGTAGATGGTGGCAAGGTGCAGCCCATCCAGGCCAAGATTGAAACTATCAAGGCCTGGCAACCACCTAGAACACAGACTGAGGTGAGAGCCTTTTTAGGCCTCACTGGATACTACCGCAGATTCGTCAAGGGCTATGGCACCATTGTGTCACCCTTGACAGAACTCACTTCCAAGAAACAACCTAGGTTGGTGAATTGGACAGAGGCTTGTTAGAAGGCCTTTGATTCTTTGAAGGAAGCCATGTGCACAGCCCCGTGCTCAAGGCCCCTGACTACTCCCAGGAATTTATTGTGCAGACAGACGCTTCAGAGCATGGCATAGGGGCTGTTCTAGCACAGCTAACTGAGGAGGGCTCAGACCAACCAGCAGTCTTTATTAGCAGAAGGCTATTACCACGGGAACAGAGGTGGAGTTCTATTGAGGGAGAAGCATTTTCTGTGGTCTGGGCACTGAAGAAGCTAGGACCCTACCTGTTTGGGACTCACTTCCGGGTTCAGACAGACCACAGACCCCTCAGATGGCTCATGCAGATGAGGGGTGAGAATCCAAAACTCTTGAGGTGGTCCATTTCCCTACAGGGGATGGACTTTACGGTGGAGCATCGCCCAGGGGTTGACCACGCCAATGCTGATGGTCTCTCCAGATACTTCTGCCTTATCGATGAGAGCTCCCAGGAGGTCGAGTAGCTCTCCCCACTTTCAGCTGGGGGGACACATGTTAGACCTGACATGCCTTAGGGTCGTCACCCCTAACTTTTTGCCTGCCTCCCTCCACTTTTTGGACTCTGTTTTTGCTGGCTTTTAGACTCTGCGCACTTTACCACTGCTAGCCAGTGCTAAAGTGCATATGTTCTCTCCCTTTAAACATGGTAACTTTGGATCATACCCAAGTGGACTATTTAATCTACATATAAGTCCCTAGTGATGTGCACGGTATGTGCCTAGGGCCTGTAGATTAAATACTACTAGTGGGCCTGCAGCACTGGCTGTGCCACCCACTCAAGTAGCCCCTTTACCTTGTCCCAGGCCTGCCATTGCAAGGCCTGGGTGTGCAGTTTCACTGCCAATTCGACTTGGCATTTAAAAGTACTTGCCAAGCCTAAAACTCACCTTTTTCTACACATATAAGTCACCTCTAATGTGTGCCCTAGGTAACCCCTAGACAAGGTGCTGTGTGGGTAAAAGGTAGGACATGTACTTGTGTAGTTTACATGTCCTAATAGTGTAAAACTCCCACATTCGTTTTTACACTACTGTGAGGCCTGCTCCCTTCATAGGTTAACATTGGGGCTGCCCTCATACATTATTGAAGTGGTAGCTGCTGATCTGAAAGGAGCAGGAAGGTCATATTTAATATGGCCAGAATGGTAATACAAAATCCTGCTGACTGGTGAAGTTGGATTTAATATTACTATTCTAGAAATGCCACTTTTAGAAAGTGAGCATTTCTTTGCACTTAAATCTTTCTGTGCCTTACAATCCATGTCTGGCTGGGTTTAGTTGACAGCTCCTTGTGCATTCACTCAGACACACCCCAAACACAGGGTACTCAGCCTCACTTGCATACATCTGCATTTTGAATGGGTCTTCCTGGGCTTGGAGGGTGAAGGGCCTGCTCTGACACAATGGACTGCCACACTCCCTACTGGGACCCTGGCAGACAGGATTGAACTGAAAGGGGACCTGGTGCACTTCTAAGACACTCTTTGAAGTCTCCCCACTTCAAAGGCACATTTGGGTATAAAACAGGGCCTCTGCCCTACCACCTCAGACACTTGCTGGAGTAGAAACCTGAACCAGAACCTGCATCCTGCCAAGAAGAACTGCCTGGCTGCTCAAAGGACTCACCTGACTGCTTTCTACAAAGGACTGCTGCCTTGCTGTTGGCCTGCTGCCTTGCTGAACTCTTGCCTTGCTACAGAAGTGCTCTCCAAGGGCTTGGATAGAGCTTGCCTCCTGTTTCCTGAAGTCTCAGGACCAAAAAGACTTCTTTCTTTCAACTGGACTCCTTGTGCGCCTAAAAATTATACGCACAGCTTGCTCTGCAGTGAAAAATTCACCGCACGCCGATCCGGAAAGATGCCGCTCGAGCCCGCAAGGAAAAGATCACCGCAACGCCTGCGGTGCGACCGGAACTTCAACGCATGGCCCGTCTGGACAACTCCGCCCAACTTCCAGAGAGGAAATCGACACGACGCCTGCCATAAGGGAGAAAATTCCACGCACAGCCCACCGCAAGGACGCGCAGCCGGATAACAAGCCCAGGATTCCACGCACAGACCCCGGGACATCTGGTAATCCCGCGACCCACAGAAGGAGACCTCTCCGTGTGCCAGAAAATGACGCACGTCTTACCCGCGTGAAAAATAACGATGCAAGTCCGTGTGTGAAGGGGCGAAACCGACGCACACACCATTTTTCCACGCATCTCCTCCTCTGCGGCCCTTTGCAGAGATTTTCCACTCCAAACCAGGTACTTTGTGCTTGAAATAGACTTTGTTTGCTTTTTAAAGACTTAAGACACTTCATATCACTTTTCAGTGATATCTCTACAATTTCTTATTGCATCTTTTATCGTTTTGACCTACAAATACCCTGATAAATTTTATATATTTTTCTGAACACTGTGTGGTGTATTTTTGTGGTGCTATATTGTGTTATTGTATGTTTTTTTGCACAAATACTTTACACTTTGCCTTCTAAGTTAAGCCTGACTGCTCAGTGCCAAGCTACCAGATGGTGGGCACAGGATAATTTTGATTGTGTGTGACTTACCCTGACTAAAGTGAGGGTCCTTGCTTGGACAGGGGGTAACCTGACTGCCAACCAAAGACCCCATTTCTAACATTATGACATTGGCGGTGACGGATAAATTGGCAGTAACACCGCCAATAGGCTGGCGGTAATATCCGCCAAATTATGACCATGGCGTTGATAACTCCCATAGACAGCCAATGTACCACACCAACCGCCAGGCTGTAACACCACTGACCACGGCAGTAGCCATCAACAGCCAGGCAGAAGGCAAGGTACCGCCCACCATCTTATGAAACAGCACACCGCCAGGATTTCCGGGGCGGTACCAATGTCATCAAAAGTCTGACATAAACAGAACACAGAAGACCAAAGACTCTCCCTCTGAGACACAGAGAAGAACAAGGCCACGATGGAACTGGAACCTATGCTGGGGAGTGCAAGGTCACAGTCTCTGAGTTGGGGGACTTGCCCACTGGTTCTGGAGGGGGCTCCATGCCCATAACAATTAGCTGGGGAGTGAAAGGTCATAGTCTTTGAGGTGGGGGACTTGCCCACTGGTTCTGGAGGGGGATCCATGCCCAAAACAATTAGCTGGGAGTGCAAAGTCACAGTCTCTAAGGGGGAGGACCTGCCCACTGGTTCTGGAGGGGGCTCCATGCCCCCTTTCCTATGCTGGGGAGTGCAAGGTCACAGTCTCTGAGGTGGAGGACTTGCCCACTAGTTCTGGAGGAGGCTCCTTGTACAACAGTCCCTGGGGTGGCGTACATGCCCTCTGCTGGAGGTTAGGACTGCTGTGTCCCAGCCTGAGGTGAGGGCTGCAGTGTCCCAGCTTGAAGTGAGGGCTGCTGTGTCCCAGCCTGAGGTGAGGGCACCTTGACCAGTGCTGTTGGGGTGGGGTTCTTGCCCCTCTTAGTTGGTGGAGTGGGATCCTTCCCTTTCCTGACTGGTGGAGTGGGATCCTTCCCTTTCCTGGCTGGTAGAGTGGGATCCTTCCCTTTCCTGGCTGGTGGAGTGGGATCCCTCCCTTTCCTGGCTGGTGGAGTCGGATCCTTCCCTCTTTTGCCTCCACCACTAGGAGGTGCCTCCAATGTCCCCGTGGACTGTTTCGCTGAGGTGCTGGGCTGAGTCGTTGGGACCCTACTCTTACGGGAAGGAAGGGGGGGACGGAGGGGGAGGGAAGAGGTCAAGTTGGGCAAGTAAAAGCTTTTTAGGGACGGTAGGGCGGGATGAGGGAGGAGGGATGGGAGTGGAGGTTGAGAAAGTGGTTGTTGGAGGTGTCCGTCTGCTGGACTTGGGTGCAGGTGCATGGGAAGTGTGCTGATGTGAGGTAGATGACTGTTGGGTGTCTGTGTGCGTGCGTTTGTGTCTCTTAGGAGGTGGGAGGAAGACAAGGTGGGAGAGGACACAGGGGATGCGTGGATAGATGTTGTGGAAGTTTCTACATAGGAGGTGTGTGTGCTGCTTGGTGTGGTGATGGTGATGGTGGTGGTGGCCGTTGATGCAGTGCATGCAGGTGTGAATGCGGATGTGACAGTGAGGGAGGAGGAGGAGGAGGGGTAGACAGTGGAGGCAGTGGATGTTGTTGTGTGAGGGCTTGTGACCTGAAGTGTGCTGCCTGTGTTTGTCTGTGTCACTCTTGTGTGATGTTTTGTGTGCATGCTTGTCTCTATGTGTGCATGGAATGGGTTGAGGTTGAGGATATTGGGACTGGGAAGTGGTAGTTGAAAGGGGACGGTAGGAACAGGGACAATGGCTGCCGTCAGATAGAAGGCCAGAGCCTGGAACGATCTCTGCTGGGCTGCCAATACACCATGAATGCCCTCCAGGAATGCATTACTTTGTTGCATCTGGGATGACAGCCCCTGGATGGAATTCACAATGGTTGACTGCCCTACAGAGATGGTTCTCAAGAGGTCCATACCCTTCCCACTCAGGGTAGCAGGGCTCACTGGGGCAGGTCCTGAGGTGCCTGGGGCGATGGAGATGTCCAACCTCCTGGGTGAGAGGGCACGGGCAACTCGGTGAGGGGCTACTGGGAGGGCAGTGCTGGTACGGGGTGGCGGCTGTACCTGTAGCTGGGGTGGTCCCACAGGTTCCACCACCACAAGGGAGCTTCCATCGGAGGAGGTATCAGAGTCAGTGTTGTCACCTCCTGTCTCCGTCGTGGTGCTCCCCTTGCCCTCTGTCCCTCTGGTCCCCTAGCCGTCAGTGGACTCTGCCTCCTGGGTCCTGTGGGATACGGCTCCCTCTGTCAGCAGTGCCCCTGCTCCTCCGCCAGATGATGCAAATCACACATAGACAGGATGACAGAAGAAAAAAGGTGGGGTTGAGAGAAAGGGAGCACTTCACCAACACCACATATGGCATACACATTACCATCACACACAGGTATCAGGATTGTGTCCCATGCATCGCACTGGCATTATATTGGCTAGGTACCACAGCAAGATGAGAGCCAAACACCACCAACTGCACCCATCCTGAGACCCCCTACGCCCTGTCTGACATGGTATGCAATCTAGCTATGTTACAAGATTTAGAAATATACCCATTACCCTTGAGCTGGATCACACTGCATTCTCTAAACTGGCTTTAAGGGGCACCCACTAACTGATACCCACCACCAGGTTCCCATGCCACCTACCAATTATAGTTGTAACACACACTATAGTCATCCTCGTGTGGCTGCTGTGACACCCTCAAGCACCCATCCAGCTTTGGATAGGCCACCCCCAGTATGCGGGCCACCAGGAGGGTCAGGTTCCGACATGCACCCAACCCTCGTTGGGAGGCCATCCCCAGCTGGGCCTCCTCGGTCTTCCGGGCCCAGTGTCTCAGTTCCTCCCACCTCTTGCTACAGTGGGTGCTCCGCCTGCTGTAGACCCCCAAGGTCTGCACGTCCTTGGCGATGGCATGCCACAATCCCTTCTTATGATGGGTGTTGACCTGCAGAGGAAACACAGACAGGAGGACACCATTAACCAGACAATCCAGCCTGTAACACATATGGGCCACAAATCCTCTTCCATCCCCATTGGTGCACACATTACTCAGCACCCACCATGTACACTACCACCAGACATACGACCCCCCCATATGACAGGATGCTTGCACACACATCTCCATGCAACCCTGTCACATGCCTTGTGCCCAAGGTGTACTCACCTGTTGGTCTGGAGTGCCATTAAGCTGCCCACACTGTGGTAGGACCTCATCCACCAGTCACTCAGAAGTAAAGGATCCAGACACTGGTCACAGCAGCACACGCAGTGTAGGTGTTGTCCTGTGGAAAGTCAGGAATCGAGTGAGGTTATGGACAGAAAATGGCTGTCACGTCCACGGCAGTGTACACTGTCACCGCCGCTGGTGATCCCCATTGGCCACTGTACTCCATAGGCCCCCATGTTATCCAATGAGGAATAGCATGGCGATGCAAGACTGCCTTCCGCCATGACGCGCTATGCCGGCAGAGTTACCTCACTTCCACCTGTCCCTACATACAGGCCAGGCGGATGACATTTTATGGTGGTGGACAATATTCAAATAATCGAGAACTGTCTCATTTCAGTTTTTTGCAGATACATTGCCTTTCCAAATGTCCCATCACGTTCCTGCTCTATGACACTGAGGTGGCGGTTCCATTGTTTAAATTGTGACAGCCTACTCACTCTTGTGTCCCTTAGATACCTACCACTGCAGAGGAGTTGGAGGGCAAGACAAGACCCCGTGTACAGACCCCTTGTGGACTTGGCTACACTAGAGGAGAGGCATATAATATTCACCTATAGACAGGACAGGGCGACGATCACAGAGCTATATGCTCAATTGGAGCCTCATCTAACATCTGCTATCTGTCATCCCACTGGGATACCCCCTGTAGTGCATGTTCTATCAGTGCTCCACTTCCTGGCAACTGGTTCATTCCAAGTGACAGTGGGATTGGCAGCAGGAATGTCACAGCCAATGTTCTCAATTGTGCTGGCAAGGGTTTTGTCTGCCCTGAAACACATGTACAACTACATCGCGTTTACCCAAGTGGAAGATTTGGCCACTGTGAAGGCAGGATTCTATGCAATGGGACATATAACCAACATTATTGGGGCAATTGACGGCACGCATGTCGTGTTTGTCCCCCCGCCAGAATGAACAGGTGTTCAGGAATCCAAAGATTTTCCACTCACTGAGGCCCGTATTTATACTCCGTTTGCGCCGAATTAGCGTCGTTTTTTTCGACGCAAATTCGGCGCAAAACTAACGCCATATTTATACTTTGGCGTTAGACGCGTCTAGCGCCAAAGTATGGGCAAAGAGCGTCATTTTTTAGCGTGAACGCCTTCCTTGCGTTAATGAGATGCAAGGAAGGCGTTCCCGTCTAAAAAAATGACGGCGACGCAAATGCGTCGTATTTATACTCCCGGGCAAAAATCACGCCCGGGAGGTGGCGGGTCAAAAAACCCCGCATTTGCGCCACTTTTTAACGCCTGGGTCAGGGTAGGCGTTAAGGGGCCTGTGGGCTCAAAATGAGCCCACAGGTGCCCTCCCCTGCCCCCAGGGACCCCCCCTGCCACCCCTGCCCACCCCAGGAGGACACCCAAGGATGGAGGGACCCACCCCAGGGACATTCAGGTAAGTTCACGTAAGTATAATTTTTTATATTTTTCAATTTTTTTTGGGTGGCATAAGGGGGCCTTATTTGTGCCCCCTACATGCCACTATGCCCAATGACCATGCCCAGGGGACATAAGTCCCCTGGGCATGGCCATTGGGCAAGGGGGCATGACTCCTGTCTTTACTAAGACAGGAGTCATTTAAATGGCGTCTGGGCGTCGAAAAAATGGCGCAAATCGGGTTAAGACGATTTTTTAGCGTCAACCCGACTTGCGCCATTTTAAGACGCCCTAGCGCCATTTTCCCCCTACGCCGGCGCTGCCTGGTCTACGTGGTTTTTTTCCACGCACACCAGGCAGCGCCGGTCTGCTTGCGCCGGCTAACGCCATTCCATAAATACGGCGCCCACATGGCGCTTCGGAATGGCGTTAGACGGCGCTAAATTTTTTGACGCTAAACTGCGTTAGCGCAGTTTAGCGTCAAAAAGTATAAATATGGGCCTGAATGTGCAAATGGTGTGCCTGGCGGTCCAGTATACCTCCCACGTCACTGCCAAGTATCCTGGGTCAGTGCATGACACCTTCGTCCTGAGGAATAGCAGCATTCCACAAGTGATGGCACAACTACAGAGGCACAGGGTATGGCTAATTGGTGAGGCTGAGTCCCCACCCAATGTATGTCAGTGTATGCCTTCTGGTGTTGACCCCATACCATTGTGTAAGGCTAATGTTTGTCCCTCAATACTTGCAGGTGACTCTGGCTACCCAAACCTATTGTGGCTTCTGACCCCTGTGAGGAATGCCAGGACAGGGGCTGAGAATCGTTCTAATGATGCACATGGGCAATTGTTGAGAGGACCCTTGGCCTCCTGAAGGGCAGGTTCAGATGCCTCCGTCTAACCGGTGGATCCCTGTGCTACTCACCCAAGGAGGTCTGCCAGATAGTAGTGGCATGCTGCATGATGCACAACCTGGCCCTCAGACGACATGTGCCTTATCTGCAGGAGGAGGAGACTGGAAATGCCCCTGTGGCAGCAGTGGACCCTGAGGACAGTAAGGATGAGGAGGATGAGGATGTGAGCAACAGAACAACAGTTATACGTCAATACTTCCGACACACAGGTGAGACAGTGGAACTGACAATTCCTCTGATTATTGATGTGTTCTGTGTGGCTGTAGCAGGATGGCATTCACTTCCTTTGCATCTCTACTTACTGTCACCTATGGCTTCTCATTTTGCATATGTTGGTGATATGACAACAGTGTACTGATGTGGTGTCTACAGACAGATGCAGGTTTTAAAATGCATGCTATCACAGTGTTCAGATCATTTGCACAAGATGTAACTGTTTCCATATACGCACATTTTCATCAAATAAAACACTTTCACTTAGGTTGTGTTCAAGGGTGTTTATAGTAGTGCAAATAATTGCTGGAAAAGTGCAATGGAATGGGGTGATGGTAGAGGAAAGGCCAGGGTATTCTTCCAGACTGTACGTAGCACAGGTCCAGTGCTCAAGAGGCCATAGGAAGGGGAGCAAAGGCAGTTCAAAGTGGACAAGGTGACAAGGTGGGACACAAGGGGGACATTCAGGAGGGTCTCATTTCCTGGCAGTGGTCTTGGCAAGTGTCTTTGGCTTCTGTCTGGGTCACAGGGAATGTTTTTGGGGTGGTTCATCTTCTGCAGGAGGAGGGGTGTTGGTGGCCTGTGGGTCCTGTGGGTCCTGTGGGTTCTGTGGCAGGTCCTCCTGCCCACTAGCTGCAACGGAAGTAGTGGGCTGGTCAGTTGATTGGCTAGTGGTAGGGGCCCACCGGTGTGCTGTCCATTCCTTCTTGATGTTGGCCATATCTGCCAGCACCCCTACTATGGAGACCATGGTGGTGTTGAGGGCCTACAAATCCTCCCTGATTTCCTGATGGTGTACCTCCTGCAGCCGCTTGTTCTCCACATATTGGTTAGGATCTGGTCCATCCTGTCCTGGGATTGTTGGTAAGCCCTCAGGACATTGGTGAGTGCCTCCTGGAGAGGCGGTTCCCTGTGCCTGTCCTTCCCCTGGTGCAAAGCAGTCCTCCCAGTGTCCCTGTACCCCTGTTCCTCTGTTCCCTGAACAGTGTGCCCACTGACACCAGGTCACTGATTGTCTTGGTTGTGAGGTGTGGACTGGGGTCCCTGTACAGGTGGGCACACTGCTGATTGACGTATCCTGGTGAAGCGTAGGCTCTCATTATTCTAATGATACTACTGGATTTCGGGTGGCAGAATTACCTCCGGTGTGGAAGACTGGGTCTGACCCACTACAGGTGACACTTGTCGCTCCAATCCGGGTTTTGCTCCAGCTAACTAGCGGTGCCTCATCTCTACCCATGAGCAGGGATGATTGGGCAGCCGAGCGCATGACATAACTGGTTTCTCAGGAAAGCCGTGGTCACTCAGGTCTCCTCCTTTCTCTCAGTTACATTAGTCCCACATACACAATGACAATCAGAGGCAGTATATGTTTCAATAATTCTTTAATGAAGCGACTGCATCTTAGATAGCAAAGCATGGGCTGCAATAACCAGGACGATACAGCATGACAAGATTAAAATTGTGACAAGGAAAGTAAAGCATAGAAATAACGCTACCATAATGTCACTACAGTCAATAGACTAATTCCTACCTAGGCTAAAATAGAGCACAGCGTGTTAAGCTCTAAGTCTGCCCTTCAGGTTTCCATGGGAAGACATCATCCCCCATACCTGAGCAAAGTCCTGAAGTCGGCATAAGCAGCTGTAGCGAAGCATTCAGCAATCAGCATACAGTAGTGGTTCTCTGGCTGGAATCTCCCTCTAACGTATAAGGGACAGGGAAGTGTTTTTATAATAAAAAAGCTGATGTCCTGAGAAAATGTCGCTATGTAAGGATGTGTGTTTTCTATGAATGTCAGAGACAAAACTTTATACCACGTTCACCAGCAAAGTATATCTTACTTCAGCCTTGGAAGAAGCACAGAGTGGGCAAGAATGTCTTGTCTGAGAACAGAGTATTGGCCTAGGCAAAAACAGTTAGATAGAAGGAAATAAAACAAGACCGTAAAAGTGGCTACTGTAACAATATTAAAGCAAAGCCAAATAAAATATATCTAGGTTAAAGTGCACAGCGGCAGGCCTAATATGCTTAAATAACGTGCATGGAGCTATAACTAAAATGGCTAGACAACACTGGGAACAGAGATGTGGGGAAGTTGGGTGGGTGCTGTGGTGTTGGATGGGGGAGGCTCTGTGGTAGACTGTGAGTGGGCTGGGGTGGCCGACTGACTAGTGGTCCCTGATCGGCCAGGTAGTTCACCCAGATCCTGAAGTCCCGAGATACTGTCATCCCTGGGAGTGTCTTCTGTTGGGGGACTGGTTAGTCGTGGCACCTACTCTTTGCTGAGATTGTCTGGGGCACCTGTGTGGATGTAAGTGATGTGTTATACTTCATGTCTGTGACATATTGTACAACCCTTGCTTCCCCTCTATTGTTGCTGTTGCCTTGGCACCTTTTTTTGTGTATGGTGGTGTATTGTGTTGCTTCTTAGTTCTCCATGCTGTGCATGCTTTGATGATGGGGGTCTATGCAGGGCTGGGAGGGCTGGGAGGGTTGTTCATGCATTGGTATGGCATGCAGGGCTTGGCACTGGGGTTAGTCATATGTGTAGGTGCAGTGTGTGGGATGGAGTGGAGTGATGGGAGTGAGGGTGAGGGGGTGAGATGGCATGCAGGTATGAGGGGTGATAAGTAGTAAATCTTGACTCACCAGTATCCAGTCCTCCGGCAACTCCAGTGAGTCCCCCAGGATGCAGTATTGCCAAGGCTTGCTCCTCCCATGCTATGAGCTGTGGGGGAGGAGGTTACGGTCCACCGCCAGTCCTCTGGATGGAAAGCCGTTGCCTTGCTGCCACAGAACGTATCTTCCCCCGTAGGTCTTGCCACATCCTTCTGATGTCGTCCCTTGTTCTTGGATCCTGTTCCATGGCGTTCACTCTGTCACGATTCTCCGCCATAGCTCCATCTTCCTGGCAATGGATATTTGCTGTACTTGTGCTCCAAACAGCTGTGGCTCTACCCTGACTATTTCCCCGACCATGACCCGCAACTCCTCATCTGTGAAACAGGGGTGCCTTTGTGGGGACATGGGTGTAGTGTGGTGTGTATTGTGCAGAGTGTGTTGAGTGATGTGGTGGGGTGTGGGATGTGGGGTACGTGACAGATGTATGGGTGTTTGTGGTGTGTATGTGTAGTTGTCTCATTGGTATTTGTGTTGGTCTTGTGGCACCTATTGGTATTCGTAAATGGTGGTGTGTGATGTGGGTGTGTGTTTTATAGTACTATGGGTGGATTGGTATGGTGTGTGTATGAGTGTCAGGTGTGTGTGTGTTTAGTTTTGGCCAATGTTGTTTTGTTTTGTATTAGGTTGTCCATTCTGAGCGCGCCACTGTCCTAAATTATATACAGTATATTCTGAAGTAAAACTATACATCAACCATGCTTGAGAAACATATAGATCTTAAATTAAAACTTTCTCCCCTAGACAGCTATGAACTAAACAATATCTGTAAAAGAGTTCTCTCTTGTTTTTTACATAATGTATGCATCACTCTAACCCTGAAAGGGCCTTGTTTTGACTTATACTGGGTGCTCCCTTGTGTCTGGACAAAGCTAAGCCCCTCTGAAGAGCTCTAATGAGAATGAAACAGGTGTCAGGGGTTGCTTTACTCATTCCACATTGGCTTGGACTGTATTTGACCAGTCCAAAGCTCTAATACTGTGCCTGGAGTGGTAAATGGCTTTTGTCATTTTACAGCACGGCAAGGATGACACTGTGTCAATCCTATGCTTGAAGATTTTGCTGTAAAAATGGCAAAAGACTTTGTCCCTATCTATCTTGGCGTAGATAGCACTGTCCTGATCCTATGCTTAAAAACATTGCTAGATTAGCAGATATTTGAGGTGAGCAAATCTAGAGTGTCCCTGGTGTTGCAGGATGCTCCTTACTGGAGTTGCTCTCCACCTAAATTTGTGAACTTCTCAGAGTTCTCTCTTGTTTTTGCAGATATATATAGATATATATCACCAAGCTACATAAATATGGAGTTAATAATAGTAAATCTATACTTGTCTATATATACACATATACTAACCTTGTTGATATCTCAGTCATTAATATGTGACAATACTATGGTACCGACCCAAGGCCAGAAAGGGGCAGTGAAAGCGAGAAATGAAAAATTATTGAGAGCAACCAATGGAAGAAAGAAAATGCCTGAAAAACATTGAAATTAGCACAAGGGAAAAACATTTAAATCAACATAAGGAAAAAAGTCAATCAATAATAGTGACCCGAAGGAGACAGCAACAAGAAGTGAAAGGAATCAGCAGAAGCCACAGAGTCGTTGTGAAATGAAATGAGATGTAGAAAGAAAACCAAAGAGGACAAAACAATTCAAGAGAAAAAAAAACTATAAAGGGAAAAGAATGGAAAGCAAGGATAAGAAGCAGAAAATAAAAATGCATGGAGAACACTGAAATGATACAGTGCAATAAAAAAAGGAGCCATAATTTAAAAGGTGATATAGGATGGGGAAAAAAGGGGGGGAACGTGGATGGGGGAATAAAAAATAATTTAAAAAAAAACATACTTGTTCCCGTTGCCACCTGCAGCCTTGCTCCTCTGCTCTTCTTCTGGTGTCCCAGCATTCACCGGGACACCAGCACAGGCATCACAGCAATCCTGGTGTTACTCTCATGATAAACCTAGCATGAGAGTAGCACCAGGATTAGTCTGAGTGGCTTCTTCTGCCGCTCAGACAGTGCACTGTGGTCTGTGCAGTTTCTCCAACCCGGTTGTGTAGCACAGCCGGGTTGGAGAAACCTAAGCGTGCATGTGTGTTTGGACTTGCACACTTAGAAGTGCCCAGACTCCACTCACCCTTCCCTCTTCCCGCCTCCCACAGCCCAGCCCTGCCCCACCCTTCGCAAGCTGCATCCAGGAGCTGAAAAATAAAACAATAATGATATATCGTTTTATTTTTCAGCTCCTGGCTTAACCAGGGAGGTGACGCTACTTCGCCATTTCAAAGGAGCTGCCCCTGGTTCCATGTGGGTGGAGCCAAAGCCCCTCTAGTGATTCCCACATAATTGTTTTGCGACAGCTGCGCTGTCAAGCCAGACCATAAAAAGTGATTTAATGTGGTTTAATGTGTCAACTACAGACATTTAATTGTAACATACTGTTCAAAGGCATAAAGCCCAGGGAGGTAGATTAGTTGGTTAAAGCACTTTCAAGCATGTGTAGCGTATGCCACAGCGTCCGATACTAATGGGCTGGCATTATCTCTGCGTCCCTACCTTTGGTAGTGAACTGGAACATTCGCTTCCATAGCAGTGATACTCACCCGGTGAAATTAGTAAACTAAAAAAATTAATAACGGATGTGATGTTTTTCCTCAGGTACAAAAGGTTGCGCCCTACAACACTGATAACCCTATTACACTTGTCCCAACACCCGACCCACAATCTGCTTACTGCTCAATCCTGGTCCCGCTATCGATCTTGCCTAAAGAGAAGCTCGACTTTAAATCTACTACTTAGAGTTCTGGTTTAATAACCGAGTGTATTTGGCACAATTGCATATTTTTAAACCTCATTAAGATTACACCGATGATGCATGATTACGAGAATATCTTTTGGAATGAGCTTGTTTACTTCTCTTTCACAATCAAACCTTAGATCTAGCGCCAAGTTAGCGATTGATGCAAAAATTCCACGGTGCGTCCATGCCACCTAACGGTATATCATCGCTACAACATCCCTTACACATTTTCATTCATGTGAAGGGTCAGGAGAAAGAACGAGGAAAACTACTTATCTGCCAAAACTTCCCTGAACAAATTAAGCAAATAAAAATGCAGCATGCAACCAGGACGGTAGAGCAGCAACTTGAGTCAACAGGGTCTTGTGGGAGCTCCCCATAGTTTTCAGTCTCTAGTGTTTTCTGTCCTGTAACTTTTTCCACTGATATTTTTCTGCCTTCTGAAAGGCTGGTGGCTTAGTGAAAGAATGTATCTACTCTATGGGGCAGAGTTACAAGCACCGCTTTTCATGCGTTCCCCCTCCAGCTACCTAACAACACCATGGTTGCGCCGTATTTATAATACGGTGCACCATGGCAGTAGTTAGCACAATAGCGTCAACATTTTTTATGCTATTAGGGCATTTTGCTGCAATAACATAAAAAATGTTGATGCTGGTGCAACAAACTACAGGGAGGCTCATAGGTTATACTATGGGTCCGTCATTTTAACGCCTGTCTTAGGCAGGTGTGAAAAATGACAGAAAAAATGTTAAAGTGGAATCTTGTGGGCCATCTTTACAAGAAGGTGGTGCATCCGTCCCAATGCGCCACTTTTCTTGCATCGCCCCTGCCCCACCTAACAACACCATGGTTGTGCCATATTTACAATAAGGTGCACCATGGCGTCCTTAGGACCACATTTTTGATGTTGTTGAGGCGCTTTGCTGCACTAGTGTCAAAAATGTTGATGCTAGTGCAGCAAAGCACAGGGAGCCCCATTGATTAAAATGGGTGTGTCATTTTAACGTCTGCTCTGAGAAGGCATTAGTATGATGGACAAAATGGAGCAGTGAAATGTTGTAAATTTCACTGCACCATTTTTTTCGGCCTTCCTGCATCGGAACGCCCCACCCTTGCATACATTATGCCTGGTGCAGGCATAATGTGTTGCAAGGGGTCACAAAGTGGCGCAATGCTTCAATGTGGCACAAGGAAAAGGCCACCTTAGCGGAAGAAAATGATGCTAGGGTGACGCAAGGAAGCACAAAGGGTTTATAAACATGCCCCCATGTCTCTGGGTTTAATTTTCATGGCCACAGGTTCATATCCCAAGAGTTCCACTTAGGTTTTCATCCTCCAAAGGCAAGTTATGTAATTTCCCCCCCCCCCTTTTAAAAGTGGTATAATACCATTGGAGGAAAGGAATGTTTTGTAGATGGACAGGGTTCTTTTTCACTGTGATATTTATCTATTTTTAGCAGCAGGTGTGTTGCTAATGCCGTCGTGACTCACAGTAATGACCTGGAAGACAAGGCAGTTGTCATAAACTACTAGCAGGTAAGATTTCTCGACACTGCTCCACATGGACGATCAGGGGCTGTACCATGCGGCCCTTGATCAGTTCGCATTGTTCCCTAGTTAGGCGCACACTATACAGTCAAATTAGTGGTGTAACTAGTGTGCTATGGACCCCTAGTGTAATGAAGGAAACTGGCCCCATGACTACTGTTTGAATTGCAAATAGGTCAATAACCAGGTTCAGTGGGACCCGTAGGCCTCAGGGCCCCGGTGCCACATCACATACCGCATGAATGGCACCTAGGCCCCTAAATTACACATACATATCTAAACAATGTGCGCCAGAGCAAACAGTGGTTTGCACTCTGTTTCCAGGGTTGCAGCTATTTCTTCTGATTTATAAACCTATTCGCCGGTCCCATGTTGGGTTTAGATCACATTCCGACATTTCAGTTTTCATTTGTTGATGCACACTTTACTAAGTTGTTCCTAACTTTGAATAAGAAGAAAAATAGCAAGACATGTCTTTTTGCTCTATTCACAGCTAAGAACAGCTACCTGAAATGTGCACCAAGGGATGGAAAGTGTACTCTGAACATATGTGTGAATCACAACAAAACACATGTGTAAACTGACTGTGAGGCGCACAAGCACAGAAATATTACTTCATTTTATATACATGTGCACGTTGTTCATGAGACTGCCCTTCGTCTTCCTGTTCACAACAGAACAAGGCCTAAAACCGAGTGTAAACTACCGTGAACTACTTTCTCTGCAAAAGAAACAAAGAACACATTCATGGTTTTTGAGGGAAAAAAATCTAGAGTACGGGCAAGTCATTACCAATTCTAAACGGAAAGACTGTTGAACACACAACAAAAAAATCATTTTTAGACTGAGACAAAAATCAGTTTTAGACGAACTCTCAACGGATCAGAAAAATTCGCCAAACCATCAAGAGCCTCACAGAAAAAAGGCCTAGACAGCGTTCATCTCTACCAAGGACAAGCGCCTTAGAAAAGCAACCACAGGTTTTGCAGTTCAAAGACCATCACATTCAAGTAAACAAGGTAAGCAAGAACATTATTTTATATATATATATATATATATATAATCAGAATATTGGGATTCAGCACTGATGAGACAGGATCACGCAAACAGAAACCAAACGTTTTGTTAAAGAAGGAAAAGCTTTTCTTAGCAAGTAGCATGGAACAATTAATGCATAAAGTCATAATACATGCAGGTGCAGCACTGCAGACAGATTTAGTGGGTACGAGCATTTAGCAAGTCATAACATAGTATAAACTTATTATGAGGCATTAGTGCCGAAAATATTAATTTTACAGTCACGGGTTGATATGTACAATTAATGAGAAATGCCCCTGAAGAGTAAAAGATTTCTTGGTCTATTTTTTTCTCCATGGATTGGATAAACAAAATATGTTGCACTTGTACCCAGAATACACCAGAAAAGGATTTTTGACATTTGCTAAATAGAAAATGTTGTTAACAAAGAAATTATGCCCTTGAAAAAGCAGCATCTCTTGATTTTTATTATTTGTGTACTTTTAAATCAACCCTCTTTTTTCGTTGTATTTTTGTTTATCACATAATAGAGAGGTAAAAACATTGTCAGAGTGGATCGTTTAAGTAGTAGCACTGCTATATAAACATTGGTGACAGACTCTCAAAGATATGCTTCCGAACTAGGTCAGAGAGATGGAAACGGTAAAGCTTTTTTTGCTGCCAGAACTGGCATTCTGAATAAATTGTGGCATCATAAGTGACCTTGGAGTGCGGTTCATATTTTTTCAGCAGAACAAAGTGAGGAAACGATGATTCTCAGAAAACAATTCGGCGTCCCCTGCTGAGGAAACAGCACGGCCAGAAAGGAAGGAAGTGCACCATAAGATGCCGGGATAAGATACATTCTCTGCGATAGATGGCTAGATAGATAGATAGGTAAGGAATAAAATGATAGTATCACAGCTGCTCATACTGACCAATGTTAAAAACAGGCACCCAGTGAGCAAATAAAAGGTGAATGATCAAAGGCTGCACTTTAAGAGCCAGCAGAAACGATAGTTCTCAAAAACAGAACCAGACCGGATCTGTCAACAAGGCGACCAAAAAAATGAGTCACTTTTCTCATGCATTGTCCCAAAAATAAAGACATATGCTAGTACTTCCTGGAAGAGTACTCCCTTTGGGTCATCGATTCAAAAAAGGAAAAAAGGTGCATATTTGTCTGCTATAAAATAGAGAGTTGGCCGAAAAGAAAGTAGCAATTTTGACGTCTGTGACACCGTTAGATCTAAAAACAATTGTGATATGTTCAACTGCCACAATATCAATGAACCTGTGAATATTTAGCAGAACTCATCAGTCCACAATCCACTACAATTAAGCATTCTTACATTTTATTAAATTGCATGTGGTTGAATTGAACTGAACTGATTTGAGATTAATTAAATTATGTGTAACTGATTTGATTGGATTTAAATAAAATGAAATGAAATGGATCGAACTGAATTGAAATAGATTGCAATGAAATGAACTGAGAGCACGGGAGCCTGGACTTTAATAACACACTCTCCGGATTTGTCACCGTGTTATTATTTCCACCCTGGAAGATTACACAAGTTAAAACCTTCTTGCTTACGACTTGATTTGTGTTTGTTCTGTTAGACCTCCTGCCATCGCTTCTAAAAAAATATGATAATGTGATTTGAATTTTGAAAACTGTGTGCTATATTATGACGTCATTTTCCTTACGGTCAACTGCACCCATAATATCATGCGGTCTTGTGACTTGCTTGGACAACCACCAGGGCGTGATGCTCTGGAGGTGCACTGAGGAGGGGAGTAAGTGTGCCGCACTAACTGTAGGCATTTTTGTAGCTATTGGAGAAGTTCCGTGACTCTAGTAAGGGACGCGGCCTGATGTGGAAATTGTATACTCATTATCCCATTTCACCACCAAGAAGGGCTGACAAAAAGATTGGGTAATGATGCTGAAATACTGAGGCAGCTCATGCAACTATGAAAAAGTAAAGTGCAAAATTACCAACTTTAAAAAAAAATGTTAGTTGTTAAAAAGACTAAAAGTAGTTGTCTCAGACATGGGTTTTAATAATTATATATCTGTTTTATTGGGTATTGTAGGAATGGAATATCATATTATCCTTGGCAAATAGAAATAGATGCCAGTTCACCTTTCCTATGTGTGTGTATGAAGTTACAAACTTTCTCTCGTATGAACTTCCTGAACTTTTCTTGGCAGTTGAAATTATTACGCTTAGTTTTCAGAGATATTTACATGTGTTTTTTCATTAAAATTGGGTGATTATTGCATGTTTTAAGTTGTTTTGAGAAATAATGATTGCCAGTATCCATCGCAGGATCCATCGCAGGATCATCACAATGGGAAGCAGCTGGATCAGTTTGCCTCGGCCCACTCTTTATTAAGGGCCACGAAAGAGGCTGAACTTCCTTTTGTGACATCTTCATGGTGAAGCAGGGACATAAATTGCCATTAGGCAGCGCCATTTACCGGTTAGTTACCAGGGCCTCCAAAAAAGACAGGGCTGATGCATCCAGGTTCAAAGTTGGGGGCTGTTTTAACTGTGTTAACTTGTAAGACTACAAATCCATTTTCAACACTAATATAGCCTTATGACCCGCTGTAGCGGGCTCTACCGGCCATTAAAGGCCGGCTCCCGCATTTTACAAGGGAGAGGGCCTTTGGCCTTTAATGGCCGGTAGAGCCCGCTACTGCGGGTTCTAAGTCTATTAGAACATTCTGCCACTCGGGGGCAGAATGTTCAAATAAATAAAACAAATTCCTCACGAAGCCCAAGGGGATTAAAGCTTTGTTCACAGCTCTTGATGTGAACAAAGAGAATATTGGAATGTTGGCTCCGGGCTTTTACCGGCCAGTAAAAGCCCGGAGCACTCCATTGTCTGCAATGGAGATCCGAACATTCCAATGTTCTAATATAGCCTTAGAACCCGCCGTAGCGGGCTCTATCGGCTATTAAAGACCCGCTCCCACGTTAAAGGCCCGAGCCGAAGGATGCACATTTTCTGGGATGTACAGTTAGTTTTCAAACTGTAGAATAGTTCAATATAATAATAACTAGAAACATGAATGCACCACAGCCTATACAGTGTAGTCTTGAGATCTGTTCCAATGTGGTAGGTTACGTGTTTAAATCTGGGAAGGACCCATGCATACTTTCATCTTTCTGAGGTTGATAATCGTAGTTTCATGAAGTTGGTAATTAGACACCTATGCACTATAGCCCCAAGAAATGTGAAACATATGTTACCAGTGTTAGAAATGGGGTTTTTGGTTGGCAGTCAGGTTGCCCTCTGTCCAAGCCAGAACCCTCACTCTAGTCAGGGTAAGTCACACAATCCAAAATCAGCCTGTGCTCACCCTCCGGTAGCTTGGCACGAGCAGTCAGGCTTAACTTAGAAGGCAATGTGTAAAGCATTTGTGCAATAAATCATACAACACCATAGCATAACACCACAAAAATACACCACACAGTGTTTAGAAAAATATAGAATATTTATCTGGGTAATTGTAGGTCAAAACGATCAAAGTTGCAATACGAATTTGTAAAGATATCACTGAAAAGTGATATTAAGTGTCTTTAAGTCTTTAAAAAGCAATAAAGTGTCTTTCAAGCACAGAGTACCTGGTTTCTGGTGGGAAATCTCCTCAGAGGGCCACAGGAGAAGAGATGCGCGGAAAAAGGGGTGTGTGCGTCGATTTCTCCTCAGCACACACAGACTTGCGTCGTTCTTTTCCACGCGGGGAAGTCGGGCGTCGTTTTCCGGCGCGCAGACAGTCTCTTTTTGTGGGTCGCGGGGATTACCAGATGTCCCGGGTCTGTGCGTGGATTCTCCTGCTTGTTTTCCGGCTGCGCGTCGTTCTGCGGGGCTGCGCGTCGAAGTTTCGATCTCACGGTAGGCGTCGCGTCGATTTCTCCTTGGAAGTCGGGCGGCGTTGTCCTTGCGAGGCCGTGCGTCAAAATTTTGGTCTCACGGCAGGCGTCGCGTCGATTTCTCCTTGGAAGTCGGGCGGCGTTGTCCTTGCGAGGCCGTGCGTCAAAGTTTCGCGCTCACGGTAGGCGTCGCGTCGATTTCTCCTGGAAAGTCGGGCGGCTTTGTCCTTGCGAGGTTGTGCGTCGAAGTCTCGATCGTCCCGAGGGCGTCGCGTCGATCAGCGTCGGTGTGCGGCGTTTTTCTCGCCGCGAAACAAGCTGTGCGTCGAAATTTTCGGCGCACGGAGCGTCCAAGTGAAAGGAAGAAGTCTTTTTGGTCCTGAGACTTCAAGGAACAGGAGGCAAGCTCTATCCAAGCCCTTGGAGAGCACTTTCACAGCCAGACAAGAGTTCAGCAAGGCAGCAGGGCAACAGCAAGGCAGCAGTCCTTTGTAGAAAGCAGACAGGTGAGTCCTTTGAGCAGCCAGGCAGTTCTTCTTGGCAGGATGTAGTTTCTGGTTCAGGTTTCTTCTCCAGCAAGTGTCTGATGAGGTAGGGCAGAGGCCCTGTTTTATACTAAGTTGTGCCTTTGAAGTGGGGGTGACTTCAAAAGAGTGTCTAAGAAATGCACCAAGCCCCCTTTCAGCTCAATCCTGTCTGCCAGAGTCCCTGTAGGGGGTGTGGCAGTCCTTTGTGTGAGGGCAGGCCCTCCACCCTCCCAGCCCAGGAAGACCCATTCAAAATGCAGATGTATGCAAGTGAGGCTGAGTACCCTGTGTTTGGGGTGTGTCTGAGTGAATGCACAAGGAGCTGTCAACTAAACCTAGCCAGACGTGGATTGAAGGGCACAACAAGATTTTAGTGCAAAGAAATGCTCACTTTCTAAAAGTGGCATTTCTAGAATAGTAATATTAAATCCGACCTCACCAGTCAGTAGGATTTTATATTATCATTCTGGCCATACTAAATATGACCTTCCTGCTCCTTTTAGATCAGCAGCTGCCACTTCAACAGTGTATGAGGGCAGCCCCAATGTTAGCCTATGAAGGGAGCAGGCCTCACAGTAGTGTAAAAACGAATTTAGGAGTTTTACACTACCAGGACATATAACTACACAGGTACATGTCCTGCCTTTTACCTACACAGCACCCTGGTCTAGGGGTTACCTAGGGCACACATTAGGGATGACTTATATGTAGAAAAAGGGGAGTTCTAGGCTTGGCAAGTACTTTTAAATGCCAAGTCGAAGTGGCAGTGAAACTGCACACACAGGCCTTGCAATGGCAGGCCTGAGACAAGGTTAAGGGGCTACTGAGGTGGGTGGCACAACCAGTGCTGCAGGCCCACTAGTAGCATTTAATCTACATGCCCTAGGCACATGTAGTGCACTCTACTGGGGACTTACAGGTAAATTAAATAGTCAATCATGGTTAAACCAATCAATAGTACAATTTACACAGAGAGCATATGCACTTTAGCACTGGTTAGCAGTGGTAAAGTGCTCAGAGGTCAAAAGCCAACAACAACAGGTCAGAAAAAATAGGAGGAAGGAGGCAAAAAGTTTGGGGATGTCCCCATCAAAAAGCCAGGTCCAACAACCAGGCACTGTGCAAACTATAAAATATAAAAGGTAAAATATTTGAGAGTCTATACAAAATGGCTGTACGGTTCTGATCTCCATGTACACATAGACAGGTATCACTTTTAGAACATAATAAAATAGTGCAAATATCTAGATTGACTGCCAAATCACACTGCAGAAGGTTCTTGAGGTGTCTACAGGAGCGCCAATACTGCAGTAGGTAGAGCAGCACTTGTGTCCGCAAGTATTTGGACCAACTGAACCCTTATTAAGGCTGTCTTTTAATACTAAGCCATGAAAAGGGGACCCATATTCTTTGCTTGCATGAAGAGCCTATGGCTCGCCTTCTATGGCACTGAATCCCTGCATCTGCTCTCACAGGAAAGAGTTCAATAGTGCTTTTCTGCTGTGGTGCGGGTGTTTCCGCCTGTGAATGATGAAGCTGCTATAGGATGAGATCTGTCATGGTGGATGGAGGAAACCCTGGGCTTGTGCTGCTCAACAGCCCTATTGCTGAGCAGGGCATTGTGGGCAGTGGTTATTGTGCCATCTGGTCTTTGTGCTGCCAGACTGTTCTGTTGTGTAGGGAACTCTGCCTACACCAGTTTCAAGGTGCAGCAGGAGGGATGTTTGCAACCCTAACGTAGATGGTTAACCATTAAATGATCATAAAATAGAACAACCACAATACAGTTCAATTTGTTAAAATTTTACCTCACAACTTTTTTATTTGTGTTTTTAATATTTTGTGCTTTTGAATCATTTCCAATTCCTTAGCTCAAGCATCGGTGGCGTATCTGGTATTGTTTATAGTCTGTACGATTTCTCAAGACAAACACAGTGCTGTTCTTATATCCTTAAAATATTGATCCATTAAATGCAACTGATTGGTTCTAAATGCTACTTTGTATTCAACTCTTGAGATTGTTTTAATAAACAACATACCTTTTGTACATTACAAATAACACTATTCTCACTGTAACTATTGTTTTTGTTAAAGCACAATACTTTGAGATGCTCACGAAAGCAGGAGATAACTGGAAGTTACATCTAAAAGTGTTTAGTAAGAACCTTTATTATTTACAAGGCATAGTTCAGAGGAACAGACTTACAAAAGCTTTAGAGTGTCTGCAGAATTTATCCATAGGCATGCTATAGTTTCTTTCTAAAGAGCTTCAAAAACTTCCATCTCACGGACCTATATGTTGTAGAGACCCCTGAGTGGATTTCCCCAAATGTAGATGTCCATGTTCGTACATTTAGAACAAAATTGTGTGTAGACATTCAGGAGAGGGTTTACTAATAATTTGATCATTGACAGTTATTAGGTTCCTAATATTGGTTAGCTCATTTCTTTAAGTGACAAGGCTAGCCCGTTTTTATGTATTGATCGTTTACCAGTTTATCACCATATTAGTCATGATCAGAGGTCAAGGAATTAACCACATTTTTCATTTCAAGGGGATACTATTTGGATTAGATCAGGTTGTGATATTGTTTCATATAGTTCCGAGCAACTAATATGTTGGAGATTAATGTACTCGATTTCTGGATTATTTTCGTAATTAGGGACAAAATCAGTCCAAATACGATGTCATAGTGTTAAGAGTTGTAGGAACTGTGAAGCAGCCTAGGCTCACAGTTGGCCCAGACAAATACAGATTCGGGCTAAATACGATATAATATTTTGTTTTCAGTGCATTAATTAAAACATGAATTGATGTATGCAAAGGGGATACTCCTAATCAGTGAAAATAAGAGCAGTTTGCTATTGAAGAGATGTTAGTATTTGAACCAGTGTGAACCTGAGTTCAACGAGGAAAGCAGTTGTGGTGCTACCTCAATGTCTGAAGTACCAACTTAATATCAGTTGCATTATTTTCCTTGTGACCTTATCCATGATTGGGTACAATTATTATACTTAAGGGAAGTAAGGACGTTTGTTGATTGGCTAAGAGTGTCAACGTTTTGTTTGGGGGACTGAATTCTTTAGTAGAGCTGATTATAAATTGTTGGTGTAAGTTATTATTACAAAAAATGTTATAGCTCATTTTTCTTTTGACTATGTCATAGGAATGCAAAATAACAAGTCAAATTGTTTGTGATGATTTTCTACTGAGAAGGAAGCATGAGCTAAATTTTTACACACACTTCACAGTAGATGTGAAAACATAATTTTTTGTTTTTGAGCAGAATTTAGAAATGGATAGTACAAAACAAATAATTGGGGCAAACTACTTGTGACCTGATGTTGAAGTTGCTGTTGAAAGCGTTGTAAGATATTGTAATAGTTTTGCCGATTGTGGTAAGGTTGAAATTGCAGTGCAGCTGGTAATATGCTTGCAGTTGTTCATCTGACCTGGGAGAAAGTAAGTATGTATTTTGTTAGAAATGGGGTCTCTAGTTGGCAGAGGTATACACCCTTGTCCAAAAAGGAACCGCAATCCTAGTCAGGGTAAGTCACACACAATCCTATTTATCCTGTGCCCAGCCTCTTGTAGCTTTGCACTGAGCAGTCAGGCTTAACTTAGAAGGCAATGTGTAAAGTATTTGTGCAATAAATCATGCAACAACACAGTGAAGACCCCACAAAAATACACCACACAGGTTAAGAAAAATATAAGATATTTATCTGATTAAACTGAGGTCAATACGATCAAGATTTGATAAGCACAAGTTAAAATATCACTTTTGCAATGTTAAGAAGAGTCTTAAGTCTTTAAAAATCAACAATAGTCTCTTGTGTGCACAGAGTGCCTGGTTTGCGTCAAAATTACACACACGGAGACCGCAGAGGAGGAGATGTGTGGAAAAAAGAAGGTGTGCATCAGATTCCTTGATGCGGCACAGACGATGTGTTGTTTCTTCCCACACTGCAAGGGCTTTGCATCTATTTCCAGCATGCAGTCTTGGATCCTCACTGCGATGCAGTGTCTTTTGATGGCCAGGGATGATGTGTGGAAATCCTTGGTGTGTGGGACGAAGTCACAGGTGCTGCGTCGAGCCGGTGGGTGATGCATCAGAGTTTCTGTCACACGGCAGGCGCTGCATCCGTTCTTCACTCAGGAAGTCGGGCTGCGTTGCTCCGGCTTGGTTGTGCGTCAATGCAGTGCGGCTGTTTGTCGAAGTTCCAGTCACAAGGCAGGCGCTGCATCGATCTCCACTCGGGGACCCGGGCTGCGTCATTCCGGTTCGGCGATGCAGTGATTTTCTTGTCATTGGCAGGCTGTGTGTCGATTTGCCCCACACAAGGAGTTTCCTTGAAGAGAGGAAGTCTTTTTTGCCCTGAGCCTTCAGACCCAGGAGGCAAGCTCAATCCAAGCCCAGCAAAGTCAGAGGCCAGCAAGGCAGCAGGGCAACAGCAAGGCAGGAGTCCTTCACAGCAAAGCAGTCCAGGTAAGTCATTTGGGTAGCCAGGCAGCTCCTCTTGATAGGTTGCAGGATCTGGTCCAGAAGCGTCTGATGTGGTGGGGTCAGGGACCCAGTTTATATACCCAAAAATGCTTTTGAAGTGGGGGAGACTTCAAAGAGCGATTTCAGTACAGGACTGTCTGCCAGGCTCCCAGTAGGGGGTTTGGAAGTCCATTGTGTGAGGACAGGCCACTAGCCTTTGGAAATGTAAGTGTCAGGCCCCTCCACCCTTCCAGCCCAGGAATACACATTCAGTATGCATATGTGTGCAGGTGTGACTGAGTATCCTGTGTTTATGGTTGTCTGGGTGAAATGCACAATGGAACTGTCAGCCAGCCCAACCCAAGTGTGGATTGTAGACAGGCTGTAAGACACAGATGGATTTTAAGTGCACAGAAATGCTCACTTTCTAAAAGTGGCATTTTAAAAATAGTAACATAAAATCCAACTTCACCAATATGCAGGATTTTCTATTACCATTGTGGAGAAACTAAACATGACCTATTTACCCCTTTCTGATCAGAATCTACAACTTAAACAGTATATGAGGGTAGCCCCAATGTTAGCTTATGAAAGTAGCAGGCCGCACAGTAGTGGAAAACAAATGTAGCAGTTTCCCACCACCAGGACATATAAAACACACAGGTATGGGTCCTGCCTTTTACCAAGATAGCACCCTGCCCTATGGGTTATCTAGGGCCTCCCTTAGTGGTGACTTATGTGTAGAAAAAGGAGAGTTTAAGGCTTGGCAAGTACTTTTAAATGCCAAGTCGAAGTGGCAGTGTAACTGCACACACAGGCCTTGCAATGGCAGGCCTGAGACATGATTAAGGGGCTATTTATGGGTGGCACAACCAGTGCTGCAGGCCCACTAGTCGCATTCAATCTCCAGGCCCTGGACACATGTAGTGCACTTTACTAGGGACTTTCAAGTAGATCAAATATACCAAATGGGTATGAGTCAATGTTACCATGTTTAAGGGAGAGAACATATACACTTTAGAGCTGATTAGCAGTGGTAAAGTGTGCAGAGTCCTAAAATCTGCACAAATTAGGTCAGAAAAAGAGAAGGAGGAAGGCAAAACGTTTTAGTGTGACCCTGCAGAGAGGTCATTTCCAACATATGTTATGGAATCTTTTTGCATTTTATAGTTTTTGGAACAGTTTGTTATTGTCCTAAACAAAAAATACTCCAAATCGTAAGACGTTTGAGTAGCTTCAGAAATTATGAATGATAAATCAGTAAAATGTTAAATTGTGTGTCCCAGAAAAAAGTTATGCAAAAATAATGCGGATAAGAAATAATGCTGATGAGAAATGCGATTCATTTATCAACTAGGAAAGCCGCCATATTTCAAACTCTAAGACAATCTACAAATTTCACTGAACTCTTTTAGTTTGTTTCTGTATGTTGCAAATAGATGTTGGTCCCTAGTGTCTTGTACTATGTATATGGATGACATTGTGCATGATCTTTTATTGGGTGTCTATGTGGCATCATTTGAAAGTTTGTTGATATGGAATACATGTATGATTATTATGTAACAGGGAGGGTTATGGGAGTAGCAGCAGGAAGTTAGCTTGAATGGCCATGCCTATAAGATTACAGTTCAATTGCAAGTTACGGATAGTATTGACCTGCTAATCAACCTTCAAGATTAAGATCTCTAAGTGAAGGATGGTGTATGGATGGAAAAGAAGAAACTGAAACTCGACTGAATTCATCAATCATTGTCCAGAGCTTTACCCTTTTTTAACTCTCTTCCTCAAACATTAAGGTGACAGGATAAACCCTTCCAGATTCGGAAAAATTGACAACCTTCTTGTTCAACCAATACTCATCTCTGCAAACTCTTCTATTAGCACAATCTCAGCTCTCCATAATCGTTTCCTATCACCATAACCACCCCCAATAGTGCAGGAAATGGAAACAAATTACTCCGGCAACCTTGAAACTAGAAGTCAACGTGAGCAGCGGAAAAGGTGGGTAGTTATGAGAGAAGTCTGACTTCTATTTTAATTTTAATTCTGTCACACATAAATTGGCAAATAGGGCAAATGTGTCAGTAAATATGTTCTGGCTTACTTAATTGGCCACAAAGTGGCTCCATATTAAAATAGCTTACCTGGTTAAGGCAGCTGCTATAGAGATCTGTATCTGTCCAGCAATTTCAAGTAAGATAACTGGTGGCTAGTGCACTTGCTACAGAAATATGTATTTTGTCTAGTCACAGTTTTGACTCTTCAAGTGTTTACTGCAAAGCACATCCAGTAATATGCAGATTACAGAATTGTATTTTATTTAGGTAGGTCAGTGGGCAACTGCTTTTGCCACAGAGATCAGTTTGTTAGTTGCAGTTCCTATGCTGCAAACCTTGTAAAATAGCAGAGTGAACGATGAGCGGCATCAAAGCGTAGCATGCAAACTGCAGCTTATGGCTTTTCTAAGATTGCTAAATAGAGTTCATTTGAATTGTAATAAAGTCTTAAAAGTACAAACTGCCTCAGCCTCAATCACTGGAATATCTTTTAAATCCTGATTTTGTGTTTCTACAGACCATGTACTTTTAACATAAGTCTAACAGTATGGACGTTATATGACTCCTACATCTTGTAGTGAAGCCACTTTAGTTGTGTTTTTGGGATGTTATTTTAGCAAATAGGCCTGCTGCTTGTGCCTCTTAGCCTTGCTCCATTTTATTTTATTCCATTTTATTCTTTTAGAAACAATCACAATTGTGGTTATGTTTTATTTTCTCTATCTTGTTGTTCTTTCACCTCAGACATTTCTTAGCATTACATTATTTTTCTCTGTGTTTTGTTCAAGGCTGCAACAAGATAGGGTTGTCGGAAAAAAGTGGTTTATTGTGTCTCTAACATTTCACAGAAACATACGTATTTTTACTGGGGGACATTTTTCTCAGAACACTATCTGTTTTATTATAAAACATGTCTCTGTCCCCTGTAAGTTAGAGGGAGGTTCCAACCAAATGACTGCCACTGCATGCTGTTTGATTTCGCTAAAGCTGTTTGCTGAGACTGTCAGCTCCCTGGCCTATATGGGGAAGGTATTACAATAGACAATAGGCTTCTTCACTACTGCTATACTCAGGTATAGGGGATGACATCTTCCCGGGGGACCTGAAAAGTGGATTAGGGCTTATCCTGCTATGCTCTAACATAGAACATTATTGGCATAGGCAGGAATCATACATCTCGCATCTTGACAGTATGGTGGGACTTTTCTTGTGTTTCACTTTTCTTGTCACCATTCTGGTTTTAGTATGTTTTATCATCCTAATTATAGCGGTCCATGTCTTTTTACCTAGAATGCAGCTGATTCAATAAAACTTATTGAACCATTTTCTTCTTCTGTTTGTATTTGCATGTGTGAGACAAATGTAACTGAGAGAAAAGGATAAGATCCATCACAGTTTTCCTGAGAGGTCACAATGTTATGCGCCCAGCTGCCACAAATCACCCCGTGCTCTTGGGCATAGGTGAGGTGCTGCAAGCTGGCCAGAAACAGATTGGGCCGACAGTTGTCACATGGTGTTGGATCAAACTCAGTTCCCCATAATTCAGGTGATGCTGCTGTCCAAATCCACAACCTCATTGGTACTATGACAGCCAATGCAACATGGCGCTGCCAACGATTGGTCTGGCACTGAATTTGAGACCTTCCTGAGTATCTCTGTCTCACTATGTGTGAAATGCACCTCAATACTATATATGGAGACGTCCATGGTGTTGAGTATCTCCTCCAAGGCTAGATAGGTAGACCTATTTGATGCTGTAGGTTGTTCAAGCTTGAACCATAAAAGGATCAATCCTCATTTGGTGTCCTTATCTCTAAACAAAATACACTCTATATGACCAACCCGAACCAGGTGGTAATTGCAGTAAACCTGAGCCCCCTTCCCATTTTCTAATTATTTACTGCTACATGGTCTCACAGCTCAAGGGGGCGATGTTACTTTTGTAGTTGAGGCTTATCCAGCCTATAGAACAGAAATGTTTTATTCCTGGGTTCATTTTCTAACAATAGATGGGAACAGCAACACATTTCATAAGCATACACTTATTTAAAGATTCCTTTATCTTTAGAAGACCACTATAAATGGCTTAATGGCATCCTACCCCATACACCACTACACATTAGGCCTCGTCCTGGCCACAGTTAGCCACAGTTAGCCACATACACAGCACATCCTGAGACAGGCACCTTGGCAGTAGACGAGGTTTGCCGCACATATGATGAGCCAGTTAGAATATATAGACTATTAGTACAGTTTGTAATGCAAACATTAAATACCAACCCAACATGTGCTGCACCAGCGCAACTGCATGCAGTCACACCAGGCATTAACCCTGCGACTGTCCATTCAATTATGGGTGAAATACCCGCCAATCGGGAAAAAATTACATTTTGATGAGCTCAAAAAATAAATGTGCTGGAGGCAGTGTTTCTCCAATTGGGACCTAATGTTAAACATGGAAATCTCACTATGGGCTTGCCATTCTGGATGGTTTCTTCGGTGGATAATTGCAACACCTGGAGCACGGTATTTGCCGCATTCTATACCACCGCACACGGTACTCCAACACATGGCAATCTTCTGGAAGTGTTGAAACAAATACCAGATGAATATGGGGCTGCCCCGGCCCTGGATTTGGGGATGCAGTTGGTGGTCAATTTTGCCACTGTGTCTTCAATAATATTAAGTAATCTTAAAGGGGAAGCAGTAGCTTTGGCTGTACGCCAGTGGCTCTGTGACTTTCCTCAACAGGATTAAGAACTTGAGCTGCCAAAGATTATCGCTGAAACCTATTCAATAATTTGTCAGGATAGTCTGGGAGCCAGACCTAGTAAACCACAATTACAGGGTAAATCCAATAAGGATTCTATCAAGTAAGCACCTGAGGGTTCTAAATGAAATTGGGTTTAACAAAAACAAACACCTAAAAGAAAGGGAAAGAATCTCCACATTCGGAGACTCCTCAAAACTGCTATAACCTTAGAAATAGAGATAAGGTAAAAATTCCTGATAGATATCAATATACTGATACACGCCAATCTCCTTCCTTTCAGGACTCACCAGATAAGCGCAGTGAGAGAGGTGAGCATTCAGAGCAGCAAACTGAGTACGTGAAACTAAGAAAGGAGTCACAACACTCAGCAGTTTCTGATAAAAAGATGAGAAACTTCCCCAACAAAAGCATCAATTTAAAAAGAAGGTGGCAGTGATTTCTGTAAAAAATGCCACTTAGATTGAAAGCTTTACCGACGAACAGGAAGTGGGCAGTGGCCCTGCTAGACAGCACTGCAGAGTTCACAATAGTTCGCATGAATCTTCAAGAGTATCTGGAGGTGAAAGCAACGAGTGACTTTTTAGAAGTCGAGACTGCAGACTTGTGAGTCTCCCGACTCAAAAGGGTGTATAAACAAAAAATACAATTAGAAGGAGACACTGAGCATACAATTGATGGTATCTTTTGGGATTGTATAACTACCATTTATTACATCTTATTGCCTGACGAAGTTTGGCCACCAAAATTTGTCCGTAATCTCCCATATGGGGAAGAGGTAATTGAACAGTCTTTCTCGCCCCCTAGTTCGAGTAAAGCTCAGAGAGACTTGCGGTATTGATTGAGCGTTGGCACAGGCACCCACACTGTCCCTCAACCATGTAGGGTGAGATAAAGATTCTCCCTACCATATAATATCAATTAGGTTACAATCACAACCTCAACCCCAATATCCTATTAAACATGAAGCTAACGCACCTGTGAGGGAAATCCTAACGCAGCTAGAGAACCAGGGCGTTATTGAACCCTGTGTCTCACCACTGAACAACCCGTTGTTCCGCATAGCTAAACCTGACCATTCCTATAGAATAGTCTTAGATTATAGAAATTTAAAGAGTCATACCTGCATATTTGCCTTTCAAAATGCACACAGTACAGCACTCATTAACAACATAGTGCGCAAAAAATACAGAACAACCTTGGATGTTTCCAATGTTTTTTTCCGCCAAAACATAGCACCTGAAAGTAGGGATTTAACGAACTTTAGCGCTCTAGGCTCACAAAAACTTTTTTGCAGACTATCACAAGGGTATGAAAACATTCCGGGATTGTTTTCAGCTTGTGTTACTTCAATTTTACACAACATTGACCCTGAGGCATTGTCCTACGTAGATGATATTTACATTACGGATGGTGATCTCATTCAGCATAGAAGACAGATGAACCGCATTGTTGTGGGATTTGCCAAATTAGGCTACAAATGTAATTTTTTTAAAAGAACAAAAGTAACCCTTCTTAGTGTCCTATTTTTGGGACCCCAACTATCAGATGAAGGCCAGAGTCTTGCTCTCCACTTTCTAGAAAAGTGTGCACAATTGCAACCACCAAACACTATCAGAAAGCTCCAGTCATTGTTGGGCTTTTTAAACTTTGGCAGAATTTACATTCCAGATTATGCACAATGGATTAAACCATTATACAATCTAATATGTCCTGCATTTTCAAGTAAATATTGGACAGCCGAACACACACACATTCTTAGAACATTACAACAAGACATGCTTGCAGCAAAACACTTACACACAAGGGACAACAAAACACATTTGGTCCTCAGAGTAATTGCTGGTGCCCTTGCTTTCAACTATGTAACGTTCAGTGAGGGCGATACCGTCCCCAAAGCATGCAAATCACATCTGTATTCCACAGCTGAACAATACTTTGCTCCCACAGAAAAAATTCTCACTGCTGTTCAGATAGCTGTTATTAACAAGAGACTTCTGGCCAGGGGAAGCACATTATTGTCATATCTCTGATTCTAGCCCTTGAGTTTGTCACAAAAGCCAGTGTTTCTAATGCAGAGGCTCTACATCCACATTGGTTTCAACGGACAATGCTCTCTGACAGCCACTGATCTTGACTATGTTTTCGACTCTAAATTACAAACTCAAGAATTTCTTCAATATGAACTAGAATACCGAGTTCCAGCAAACCCCTTGCCTATTGACCAATATCACACAATTATTTACACTGATCGTTCAACCCTACCAGCAAAAGGCACTAAACATCAATACTCCACTGCCTGTGTGGTTGTCAGAGGCTACATGAAGCATGGTGAACTCCATCTATAACATACTTACACACAGTACTTAGGAGACTGCACTGCACAACTTGCAGAGCTTAAGGCTCTGTTGATGGCACTGGAGCACATGGATCCAGGACAATTAACAAATATTGTCTGTGATTTGTACTATTGTGTCAAGTCCTTCAATGAATACCTGCATTACTGGCACCAGAATGGGTTTGTATATTTGAGAGGAAACACCATCAAACGTAGATTATTGTGGGGGAAAGTAAAGGATCTGAAAGAAACTCTACCCAATGTCTATGTAGTTCATACATTAAGACATCAACCTGTTGGAATTCACACTACAGGCAATACCTTGGCTGATGAAATGGCCAAGTCAGCAGTAGCTACAGCTCCTGTTGCTGCAATAACATTCACGGATAAGGTTGGATGATGAAACACGGGCTGCTGTGAAGACTTCGGCTGAAAGCAAGCCCATGCCAAAGGCACATCCTGGCAAATATTCCTACCGCATAGCTAGCCTAAATACTGTCCTATTAACAATACCAATGGTGGGTGATCGTATGGTCCCCAACCAAGACCAAAGACCTGAGTTTATTAAAGCAGCTCAAGAGGGAGTTGCTTCTGCCTATGCTGGTTTGGCAGTTATTATTTCTCTACTACAAACATGTTACTGATGGTCAAGTCTATATAAACATAACAGGTATTATGTCCTTTGCTGTGACATCTGTCAGCAAATAAAAGGGTCCACCGTCAAACTCCCACTGCAGACATCCTTCTTGATTTCCAACAAACCAATAAATGTGTGTACCTGGACCATTGTGGTCCTTTGACACCTGATGTTGCTTACAAATATATCTTAATCGCTGTTGAATCATGCTCCAGATTTTTATGGGTATGGCCACAACACTCAGCTGATGTTACAACTGTTATTAAAGATTTGCAAGTCTTTATTGGCACATACGTATTTGGGGCTTTCCTTTGGAACTAGGGCCCTGCTTTCGCCTGAAGGGCATTCAGTAACACCATGGCTTTGTTAGGATCCAACTGTACTATTCATCTCTGTATCGTCCTGAGGGAAATAGTGTTGTGGAGCAAAGAAAGCAAGACTTAAAGAAATCCTTCACAGCCAGAATATTAGACACGAGTCATAGGTGGCTCAATCACCTGTATGGAGTCCAGAGAACACTTCATAATCTGCCCAGAAGGTCCGTGGGAGGGCGCAAGCAATATGAAGTCCTGTTTGGAACACAAATGTATGTTCTAGATCTTGATGGTCCTGGCGCTGAGGTGGCAGATACACCTTTTGCCAAAAATGAATGTGTAAATGTCTTGCAGGACTTACAACAGTTCTGTGATAACAACGCATCTACCAGTGCCTCCTCCTTTGGAATGCGGGATGCACCAATAGCACCTACCAGCTGTATTTCAAAAGCTGGGGATCTAGTGCATGAAAAGATTGCTGTGAAAAATAAGTTTGGTCCTTCCTGGGAATACAGGGTACCAGAACTGTTATTCTACCACCGTTGCCAGGTTCTAAAGAAAACTGTTTTGTCTCCATTGACAATGTCAAGCTACACCATATGGTCACTCCTACACAGCAGGCCTAGAGGACTCCTGGTTAGTTCCCAACTCCCTCTCACTACAGACCAGGATGTTCCTCTACAGATTTTTAACAGTAACGCTGACACTTACCGGAGCTGGGGGAGGGTGGAAGATGATCTTTCATTAGTACTACTATCTCCTTCTGTGACAAGAAACGTCCACAGCAATGAGCAATTGTTCTCAAATTCAACTTAAACAGATGGAATTGCTTACTATGAATCACCAATTCACTTCTGCCACCTCTCCTCTTTGAAACATGGCTCCACTTTTTGCACAAACTGCTACTGGATGTTTTACAGATGTCAGCGACTCTTTCATCGACTCATCTGCCTCTTCTGCAACAACACCGTCAAGAGCATGTAAGCTGATAAATTGGCTCAAAATTAACTATTTCATTTGTCCATGGAACTATCTGTGGGTTTTACAAACTGTACTTGCCTTCCTTCTATTGATTGGGTTTGTCATTGTCTTTTTCTTATTGATACATGGTCATTACCTTCTTGAATGCTCTACGGTTGAACTGGTAGGTGAGGTCTTAAAACCCATAAATCCCATAAGATCCATTGTGATTTGTGGGATAAAGTTTCTTAAAAGGCTTGATTGAGGTTATTCAAATTCCATATGTATTTAAAATTTCCATGAATGATGCAATAACACCTGGAGTTGTTTCTGATGATTGGGATGTAAAACAGTTGATTCTATGCTCTATGAGTTTCAATATTTTATTGTATTTGAAAGTGAAGAGGTTTATCAATCAAAAGAAAAGGATGGAGATATGTTCTGTTACAATTGTTATGAACTCCATTTTGTTTACAAAGAAAGCACCCCATAGAGTATTTTTAATTACACACACTGGCTACAATGCCCGACTCCAGTCGGGAGTTCAAAAACATACTCTGAAAAGTTTGTATATTTTACTGGGCATAATGTAAAAAAGGCTGGGTCGTATTATTTTAGATTGCCTAAAATGGAAACACACAAGGTTTTGTTAACTGACACAAAATTAATTTATTCTGATTCATTTGTTTCCCAGTTGGCTATAGAAGGCTATGAATATTGGCTGAAGTTGATTGACTTAAAGAGCATGTGGGGATCTATAAATTGGCAAATAAGGGGAAAGGAAGCTTAATTTAGAGCATGCCTGATCCCTGTTCAAATGATATTTTTAAATGAAACTGTACAAGCTGTTTAGACTTGGCAAAAAGTAAGGAATTGAATGCGCCCAGTGTCCTTGCTAAATTTATCAATTGACAAAAATACATTAATGCAACTGAAGAACAGCTCAATGGGTGGGTTCAGAGTGGAACACTTAACACATCGCTTTCATGTCCTGGCGTGTGGGTATTGTGGCCAGTGGATACAAACGGTTGTCATATGTGTTTTGTAAACTCCACAGGGGGGTTTAGAACTAATAGACCTGACACTATGGGGGTCATTATAAACCTGGTGGTCTTCTGACCGCCAGGTCAAAGGTGGCGGTTTCACCGGCAACAGGCTGACAGTGAAGACCGCCACATTATGAGTGAGGCAAGTTGGCCTCTGCCAACCCGCCACATCTCCAGGGCGGATGGAGATGCTCATATCCGGCCCGATGGTCTACAGAAGACTACCTGTGGTATTAGGAGCCGCCTTTCAACAAGGTTTCCGGGGTGGTAGCACCGCCACGAAAACCTTGGGGGAAAGGCTACCGGTGACAGTGAATGTTATACCTGTCACTGGTAGACAACTCCCCCATCCCCCCAGCAAGCACAATAGCCCCCCTCCAAGTACAGCACCCCACCCCCCCCGGTACAGCACCCTCCAACCCCACACATATGCACATGCACACAGACACCTACACACACAATACATGTACTCATTCACTACACTTTTTATATACACACATTTATTCACACGCATCCATACTCGCATTCACCTCAGCATAACTACACACATTCAACCATGCATGCACAGACCCATCCAAACACGCATACACACACCCATACATACACTCATGCACATACCCATCCAAACATGCATACACACATGCAGACAAACACCCTCTCACACACGCATCACAAAACACCCCCCACCCTCCCACACCCCTCCCCTGTCGGACGATTGACTTACCTGGTCCAGGGAAGAGGTTTTCCAGCAGGGAAGGGGAGCTTCCACCTCTGGCAGCGTCCCAACATCAGGACACTGCCATGCTATATTATTGCACATAATGTGGTGGGCGGTGTCCTTCTGGTGGGTCGGGGCATGCCAGTGGTGGAACCGCACATGCGCCTCTGCCCGCCAGCACAACTACTGCAGGATTTCTGCCCATAGTGTGGCAGAAATCCAACAGTACTCGTAATATGGTGGTCTTCTGGTGCCCGCGGCTTTGGCGGTCTTCAAGGAAGACCGCCGAAGTCAAAATGAGGGCCTATGTGTCATCAGAACACTTGAGTATAGTCACAACATACAGTGTAGGCAAATTATGCCACCAATGGTTAAAAAGTTCCTCACTGGATGCTGTTATAGAATGCCTTGGTACCCTGTCAAATAACACAGACTTGCAGGGTTTCCTGTTAGGCCACAGAAGACAGCATAAAAAGCACTTCTTACATGCAATTTGTAATGAAATTTGGAAACTTTCCCGACAAGAAGTTCCTGCCTGGTTAAGGGAAATGGATCAGGAGAATTTACAGAAAGCATTAGCTGTTGTAGATAATGGGATTAACACCTCGTCTGACCGCATATACACTTTAAATGACATTGTTTCATCTGCAATAGACATTGTACAAAGTGAAGTCATTTTTACAACATGGACAGAGCCAGCTTAGGTCCATTATGCAGTTAGGTTGGACATTACAAACATTGATGTCTGGTGGTGTTCTCTGGCAATACGTTATTGCAAGGGACATTTTTCAGCATTTAATTTGATGCTACAGCAACAAATAATGGCTAAGAAAGAAACGACTTATGTTAAGCTAAACATCTAAAAGTTAGAAAAGTTGACTTTTACTGTGGCTGAAATACCATCTGCTGAATGGTTAATACATGGGGTTATCAATCTGCCTATTTCAACACTGCAAATCACATCTTGCTTAAAACACATTCCAGTGGGCAGATATGAAAGGCTAGGAGATAGTTACATTCATGAGGTGTGGAAGCTACCCTTTTTGAATAAATTTCTCAATGGCATAAAAGAGGTCTTTCTTAGCGGCAGTAAATGCGAGACTTCTGAGCCATTTGATGTTATGTAAGCAGCTGTCCTTGCAGGGGGGGGGGTGCAATGCTTCAGCAGCAAATTTAGCTTGCTCTCTGAAGGGTATTCCAGTCCCCTTGATTACACCAGAATTCCAGGTGTTCTCTAACGGAATTGCTTATGTAGTTTCAGTCTCCCAAATTGTCACCTGTTGAGGAAACTTACTTTTTCCCCCACACAACAGACGAAAGTAGCAGATGTTTGGCCTCATATTGCTACTTAAAATGTGAATTTTGACAAGTTAAGCAGACTAAAGGGTCTATTGTTCCAAAATCATGAGGCACTAACATCTGTACACAAGACCTATGAGCTCCAAGTAGTTAGGTCAGCTGCAGAAATACAGTCCCTTTTAAATGCAAACTTTCCGAGACACTTTGATGAACTTGGTGGATAGATTTGTAATGCATCCAGTACTACAGGGATTGTACATATCTTTAAGACTGTTGGTTCTGGTTTCATCAGCACCTTCTCCTCTACATGAAGCATAATACCGTCAGCCATACACTTGATATTTTCGAGAATTTTCAGGAAATTTCCAATTACTTTGGCCACAATAGACGGCATCTTGCTGTTGCTATTTTTTATTAGCAATGGCTGACCAATTGCAACAAGGAGAACTGATGGCACTTCCACCAGCACAACTGTACCATGAACTCATGATGCAGTATTTTAGAGTACCACTCCTGGAAGAACTGGAGTGTAACTGGTCTCTGTCATTTAGATTGGTTTTAAATTGTGTGCAGCCCTTGTTTCAGTGCCTCTCGTGCTTTTTTGAATGTGCACTGGAAGCTTGGCTTTCTACATGATGCTTACTTTAATTGGATGCTGATTTGTTGATGTTCTCGTTGAGGGCTCATAACCAGAAATGCGCATTGAGGGTGCGTTTACTATGTGAAGTCATTTATGAGCTGCACTTTGTGGATCATGCAGCTATTGCTTCAACATTTGGCACAACGTAGAATGCTGGTGCCTCTGCTGGAGCTCACGCCAAGGAACATGAGGCTATTTGGTTTTCCTTGGCACCAAATTGGTCACATTACCACCTGCCGAGGTAGAAAATGTCCTTGATTAAATTTTCCTGGCTGTGACTAGTGATTTTCAAAATGACACTGGCTTTTAAAGCTCCACTTTATTGACTCCTGTGCTAAAATTTCAAATCGTCCATTTCATTTTTTTCTAATATGCCTGCTTAAGTATGTTTTGACTTGGCACAGTTGACATTTAAGTATATGTGTTTTAAGTGATGTATTTTATTTGCTTTTAATTTAGGAACTAGACTGTTTCACCCACTTTGAATCGACAAGAGGAGGGGGTAGTGATGCTATTTAGTTGGGTTTTTGGGCATGTAATTTTAGCAAATAGGCCTGCTCCTTGTGCCCTTTAGCCTAGTTACATGTAATTTTATCCCATATTATTCTTTCAGAAACAATCACATTTGTGGTAGTGTTTTATTTTTCTCTATCTTGCTATTATTTCACCTAGGACATTTCTTAGGATGACATTTTTTCAGTCTGTGCTTTGTTCAAGGCTGCAACAGGATAGGGTTGCCGGCACAAAGTGGTACATCATGCCTCTAACATTTCACAGAAATATACATATTTTTATATGGGGACACTTTACTGAGAACACTAGCTGTTTCATTATAAAACATCTCTCTGCCCCCTGTTTGTTAGAGGGAGGTTCCAGCCAGATGACTGTCACTGCATGCTGTTTGGCATCGCTAAAGCTGCTTGCAGAGACTGTCGGTTCCCTAGCATATATGGGGAAGGTGTCTCAATAGACAACAGGCTTCTTCACTACTGCTGTACTCAGGTTTAGGGTATGATGTATTCCCGGGGAGTCCTGAAGGGCAGATTAGAGCTTATCCTGATGTGCTCTAACATGGAACATTCGTGGCATAGGTAGGAATCATACATCTTTCTTTGTGACAGTATAGTGGGACTTATTTTATGTTTCACTTTTCTTGTTACCATTCTGTTTTTAGTATGTTTTATCATCCTAGTTATTGCAGTACATATCTTTTTATCTAAAACTCAGCTGATTCAATAAAACGTATTGGACTATTTTCTGCTTCTTTTTGTCTTTGCATGTGTGAGACAGATGTAACTGAGAGAAAAGGACAAGATCTGATAAACCACAATTTCCCTGAGAGGTCACAATGCCCTGTGCCTGGTTGCCACAAATCACCCTGGCCCTTTGGCATAGGTGAATCACTGCTAGCTGGCCAGAAATGGATTGGGCCGACAGTTGTCACATAGTGTGGGATCGAACTCAGTTCCCCACAATTCAGGTGATTCTGCCACCCAAATCCAGCAGCCTCATTGGTACGAGAGCCAACGTGACAATCTTGTAACCCATGTGGTACTATGTAAGACTTCCTGCATATTGAAATATACAGTTGTTTGATTTATCATCTAAGAATGCCTTACATCACACACACACAGTACACAAACACCCTACATTGGTATGAGTAGCTCTCTGAAAGAAATTAAATTAAAAAATAAAAGTGTTATTAAAATCATCTTTAGTATAAATGAGCAAATAGACAGGTTCATATCACATTTTTAAAGTGCAAGCATAAGTCTTATGCATAGAGGTTGACAAAGTCGAAAACCTACGTCCGCATTTTAGTTTCTCTTAAGTACCTGAGAAATTATAACAAACTGTATGCCTCTGTTTCTCCTCAATGTATTGGCATCTAGGCGTTCCAGATACCTCCCAGTCAGGATGATACTCGAACTAAAGGATGGCTGATGGCCCTTTAAACGAGGACTTTATTTTGGGCCTAGCTGGAGTGAAAAAAGAAAGCCCTCTCACTACCTGCAGGATACTGTTTCACATGGAAAGCTGACAACATGAAACAGTACAGAATGTGTCCTGGTGTCGGAAAACGACACTGAATCAAATTCAGCATACTTCACTGGAGGCCGGCCTGGATCCAGGATCCTAGATGCATCTCAGTATTAGCTGCCAAATATGAAATCCGACTGGATCCCCCTCGTTTCTTGCACTGTTCCCCACACTCTCTTGCTCATTAGTTGGGTTGTATGTGACTTTATTCGCCTAAATCTGTTATGTGTAAGCGTGTTTACCCCTGAAGGGTGATGAGTGACGCTACATAAAAACTGCAAATAAATCAATACAGCTGTGGAGAGTTAATTCATCATTATACAGCTCCTTCTACTTGAAAAAAATAAATTCGTTTTGGATACTTTTCAACAGAATGCATTTGCATTTGTGAATACTAATCTAGAGACCGAATTATGCAAGCTCATGTCAAGTGAATTCAGATTGCATCTCGATATTCAGGAATGCCTGGATGATTTCCTTTCTTCCAGATTGTCATCAAATGTATTAATGTAGTTTAAAAATGCACTTCAAATTAAACGGAGTCAATTAGATAGCGCTTAAACCTTCTATACCTTAAAGGCCTCTTACTATCCTTTAGTTTAAAGAAACATAGGCGCTGTGCCCACTTTTTGGGCCCTGAGATGCTACTTTTCTATATGATCTTTGGAGCACTACGTTGAAATCTCTGGAATAGAAATGGAACAAAACGTTTTAGGTGTATCTCCTGATTTCCATAACATTGTTTTGCATGGTTTCCCTTTTGCCCTGCGAAAGAGCAAAACACTTTTTCGTGTAAGCTAATATTTTGTATGAAGTACGTACCATATTAATAACATACGCACACAAATGGTGTGTGCTGCTTGTTTGGGACGAACATGCCTTTGCCATTTCCTTGTTTATTTAAATTCTAATTTTGTTGGCAGTCCTTAATAATTTTTTGGGCACATTTCATGAAACACAACATCTTGTCCGTATGGTGCTTCCAGATGGCACTGGAACAGGCACGCTTTTTCTACATTGAAGAAATCAGTAAATGGCGTCAGTGTTATGAATATTAATCAATCAATAAGGTTATACTGATGGCTTTGGAAAGCGTATTAAACTAGTCACGTGCTTTATCATTTGCATATAGCTGGCGTGTGAGCATGAACAGTGGCCATGACTATATACAGTGGACGCGATTTACTAACCAACACAACTGAGCCCGAGGTGCAAAAATTGCTGGGCTGCATTGCATGAATGCTACGAATTGTGCAGTAGCAGATCACACCAAAGGGTTACGTGCCAGTTACATAGTAGGCGGCACACACAAAAAGCAGCCTGTTTTATGCAATGGCTAGTAGTATGTTATGATGCGTAGATAATTCAGCAAAAACTCGTGTGGGCTTTGTACTTGAGTTACACCTTCCAGTACAAATTCTGGCATGTGGAGACCCGCGCAATTGTAAACTGTTTTAAGCACTGCTTAGCACGTGCACATGTGCATCTCTTCCTTAAACCTGCGCTTATATATATTATGAAATTACCTGGTCCTACCGAACTTCTCGTTTTGTTTCCTATTGATATGCAAATCAATATTATGCCAGGAATGCTTCAGCTAAATGATTATCTTGTAAGATCCTCTGTCTCCTCTAGCTAGGCCCCGGTCAGTTCTTTTGAAGTTACATGCTCACTTTTGAGTCATTATGCTCTTTGTCATGAAGCTACATCTTCTCTCTTGTAACTTAAAAACCTGTATAGAGTTTGGTGGATGGAATAATCCATCAAAACGTGGAACACATCCTGTCCAAGGTATTACAAGTGCTATAGGCTACAATGTGCTTGTAATACGGCGAAAGGGTCATACACCAAGTTTGTGACAGAGCATTCCACCCTCTAAACTCTAAATAAGACCCTAACATTGTTTTAAAGCGCTTGTTGCTCTAAACATCTGCTTTAAGAGAATTGGAAGTAAATGAATACATGAAAAGTATCAGTCTTTGATCAGTATCTAAGTAATAATCATCCTTGTTCGAGGGCTGTATGCCAGGCAGCATACACGTCAATATAGAGATCAGCTTAATATACGTATGCATCCAGTAGGCACTACCTGAGTAAATTTTACAAAATATAATGGAATACTTCTGCAGATGAAAGAGAATCCAAAGCAAAGCACAAGTTGACCCCGAGATGGGATTTCATATGTCATAACAAAGAACCAGTTGTAGGAATTATGTGTGCCTGAGTGAAGTTACATTTTGCCACCCACTCACTGCACAAAAGCTTCCATAGGCAAACTGGCACCACTCAGCTAGTGATACCCTGAGAAGTAGTCTAGTATTGCCTTGCCTTAGCATCAGCCTTTGCTATCCTTTGTATTACTATAAGATAAAGGGCCCTGCTTCACTCATGCACCTTATACCTTACTTTCAAACTTTAACACTAAGGCCCAGATTTATGTTAAAGTGGCACAGCGTGGTGCTGCGCCAAAAATAGCAGCGCTGCACCACTTTAGAAACACAGAGATGCGTCATTTTTAAAGGAATATGGCACACCCCTGCGTTTCTTCCTGCGCTGGCACTGAATTAAGCTGCCTAGTGCCAATACAGGCATCCTTGTACCATAGTGCAAGGGTGTCTGTGTTGAGTGCACATAAACAGTCTATAATGGTGATTTGGCACTTCTATGTGTGCTGAAAAATGCAGCACAAATAAAAGTACCAAAGCATAATTTTGAATGATTGTTTATGTGCAAGAAAGTGTCCCTTCCTGCACGTAAACAATCTTCCATGGCATTTTGCTTCTTCTGTGTGTGCTGAGAAAAAGCAAAATCGAATAGGAATAAAAGCATTCCTCCTCGTTTTGACATGCTAACGCCACCCCTGGGGTGGCATTAGTTTTTGGCGTTGCCTCACGTTTACAACAACTTGTAAATGGGAGGCAGTGTCAAAAGCAATGGGTGTTGCGGGGGAAAGTCCACTGCAACACCAAGTGCATGCCCCTTTGATGCAGAAAACTGCTTCGGAGGGGCCCATAGTTACAAGGAGGCATAACGCCACAAAAAAGTGTCATTACACCTCCTTGTAAATATGGAGCAGTGCTTAGCACCACCAGAGCGTCACAATAAGTGACACACGGGTGACGCTAGGGGCTCTTAAATATGCCCCTGGGTGCCACAGGGCCCAGGAAAACCAGATGTTTGCCTTGTCTTGGTTTGTTTTGGCTCAAAATGTTTCCAGGGAAGTGGTGTCAGCTCGTTGTTGCCACCTAAAGATTGCTATGCAATTTCCCTCAACCACAGAAAATAAATCTGGCTATACTGCAGTGTGGTCTCTCCTTCAGAAGACAACCTTGCGGCTGCTGGTGTCCTGCTTTGGAGTCAGTTGAAGAACATTGCAGTCTTTGGCACTCCTCCCTGTTTATATGCAAGAGTGCCAAATCATTCTGTTTTTTACCCACCGTCCCCGAGTTCACTTCTCAGCACTAGCAATGAATCCTTCGTTACCTCCATGCATGCACGGCTCTGCCCTCTGTTGCATATAAGGACAGAGAGAGGGTCTGATAAAACTCATCTTCCTTTCTCTTGCCACATTACATCATTCCTTTTGTGTATTATAAGTAGACCCCTGTATAATTTCATTTTTCTCTCCCCCACTTATCCTTCCAGTGTCTCTGCGGGTTTCAGCTCCTTGACCCTTCTCTTTTCCCTACTTCTTTCCTTCTTCCTTAACAATTTTTAGCACCTTCCGCTTCCATTACCTTCCTTACACAGTTAAGGCCAGATTTAAGAGCCCCTTGCTCCATATATCGTCACATTAGTGTCATTATTTTACACTAATGTGATAACATTATGGAAAAAACGCTGCACCATGTTTACAAAGAGGTGCAATGCTTGCATTGCACCACTTTGTAACCCCTTGCACCACAGTATGCCTGCACCAGGCATAATGTATGCAAGGGGGCAGTCCCCCATTAGGGGGGGCAAAAAATGGAGCAAAGAAATCTAAAAGATTTCTTTCTGTCATTTTTTAAAACATTTTTAACGCCTGCTCAGAGAAATCATTAAAAGGGGTCACACCACTGGTTACACTGGGCCCCTATGTACTGTTCATGGTTAGCACCCAAAATTTGACACTAACCTTGAACAGTACATCAATAGCGTAAAAAATTCTCATGCTATTTCTCCCTACTCTGTGCCATGGTGTGCCGTATTTTAAATACGGCTCACACATGGTGGTGGAAGTGGGGCGCTAAGGGGTGCAAGGAAAGTGGCACTGCGTGTCATTTTTATTTCCATTAAGTTCTCACATGTACTACTGTGACATGTGGATACTGTTTGCCCTACATGCCAATCTATCAACGTTTTATACCATGGATGATCCATTAAGCCAGGAATTACAATTGTTATGACAGGACCAGCAGTATTCCAAGAGTTGGACATGGAACTGTCATGTCTTGGATGGCCCCAATATTCCAAAAACAACAATTAAGATAAGAGAGCGTTTGGTCCCAAAATATTCAGAATTATACGTAATATGCCAAAAGTGTCTAAAACCTATCAGGAATTACCATCAATATGGGAGAAAATTTTGTCCAGAGGGCACAGAACTGCAATGGGTGGCCCCAAAATGTCAGGTATTACCACAAAATATGCCATGGGTGTGCTCAAAGTGCTTACCACCAATATATATGCATGGCCGTCCGAAGAAATATTTTCATGGGGACATAATTTTAACGTCAGCGGGGATGGCGGCCATACTGGTGCGGACAGGGTAACTCTATGGTTGCCGTAGTGTTACGCTGCACTGTGAGCACCCTCTTGTACCCCTCCATCCCTGCAGATATCCATGCCAATATGCCAATGTAGGAAAGACACAGAATACTTGGACAGACTTACCCACATACACCCGCACAGACACACAAACACTCTCATTCTTTCACTTGCATACACACACACACAAAGATGCCATCACCTCCACGCACTTCAAGGCCTCTTTTTTTTTACTTATCGTTAGCTATCAGACTACCGTGGTCCATTCTAGAAGAGAACAATGCAATCCAATTTCAAACTATAAGGCCCAGTTTATGAGGACTAGCTTTTTGAACACTTTAGAAGAGCTCTGGTCAATAGGTGTTATTAATGCATTTACTCTCAGACTGAAGGTAAATAAAGGGATACACACTATTTTTAAGCTTTAGTACAGGAGACCACAACTGTGTGGTTCTGGAAAATTATCATTTTTGTTCCTTTTAGGGATCCTTTTCTTGGATTACATATGTTGGTTATTTAGATATACATGTCATACATGTCAAAAGATAAAATGGAAATTTATTCATCTCAATATTCATTCCGTCGAGAAAACCAAGTCTGCTTGAAATGTTTATATATATTTGTATATATATATATATATATATATATATATATATATATATATATATATATATATTAGTCACAAGCACAGTTCCGGTAAATGCACTAGTCACTTTACTATGGTGGATTAGCAGTGAATTTAACAGTTAGGAGTTTGTTATTAATTTTATGTACTGTATATTTATATTTATATGAAAAATTCTGGGGTATATGATTGAGCTACACAAATATGCATATTTATTCATCTATTTATGTATGCTTATATCGATAGTTATGACACTCTTTTATAGAGATGTTTGTTAGACCAATGCATAAAGATGATAAAGTGGTTAGGTTTTGGTAGGTTTTCTTTTCTTTTCTTGCTTTGTTTTTTTTACACACAATTTATTTTTATATATTTAGTAAAGTTTGGAACGCATGTAGGAGGTGACTTTAGGAAAAGATCCAGACCAAATGATATATAGTGGCGTTTTTTATAATGTCTCAATATTTAGTGACTATACTGACTACAGAGCCAACCCATTTGGGGAATAATTTATAGATATGCTTTGGCATGATGAGACATGAATTTATGCACGTATATGATGTATTGGCCAGTCATTTCACTACTTATATCTTATGCTATGTATATATATATATGTTCTTCTTATATTTAGAAAAAATGTTTACATTAAAATAAGGAGTATTTATATTTGGATTTATATTGAAGATTTTAAAGTATTTTAGCTATATTTATGGATAGCGATTACAATTACGATTAGAGTATTGGTAATGATGATAAGAGACCACACCACGGAAATTGAGTACTGTTTATAACAAAATAAAATTAAAGAAAATGAATAAAGTACAGTTATTCCGATGGGATATATCGTGATTGTAAGGACAGGAAGTACTATTTGTTTAATTTTACAATGTCGCTTTGAATTTGGTCTGTAGTTTGTTTTTACACATTGGGTTATTTAGGTGTTTTGAAAGTCTATGTATGCCATTGTGAACAAGGCTACGGCCGAAACGCGTCATTAAATATCATTTGATGGTTGCTTTCCTACAGTGTCCGGATCCTCTTTCCTCATATTAGGAGGGTATTGTTGATGATATATTTATATATATATATATATACATATATGTTATTTTGTATAAATCAAATTCTCTGTTGTTGGAAAGCAATAAAATTAAAATTGAAATTATCACTTCTTGTTGGAAAATGGGTTATTGGTAGGGCAGGTAGGTACCTACACCTAGCAACAAGCCACTAACCTCCACATAGGTACAGTTAGGTCTCAGTAAATTAATCCCAGCTCAACCCTTGGTAGCTTGGCAACGAGCGTCAAGGCTTAACTTAGGAGACAAAGTGTAAAGCATTCAAATATCACAAAACAGTAATTAAATAAAACACAGGAAACAGTTTAAAAATCCAAAACCAATTTATAACAATAGTTTATATTTTTATCTTTAAAATGACACAAAAACGATTAAAATCGGTTCAGGGGAACCGGAGATATGAATTTTTAAAGAATTATTACTTTTCTAGCGCTTAGAAACAAAAAGCGCCAATCGGGTCATCTGGTTGCACCTCGACCGGGGCAAAGTCAAACTTTCAGGCCGACCGCGATGGAGCCCTGCTCGGCTACAGGTCGCGGGAGGCCTCGGTTAAAAAAGTTACCTTCTGACTTAGTCTTTATTTTGAAGTTTTTCTTCACCGGGACGAACCTGCCAGTTGAATCCGACCTCCTGGAGCCCTTGTCCGGATACGCGATGTGGGTTTCCTCGGTGGAGACTTTTACCTTCGGACTTAGTCGTTTTTTCGAGATGAAAATCCTTCGACCGGGGTAAACCTGGATCTTGATCCGACGTCCATGGAGCCCTTCTCGGATACGATGGCTGGGAGGTCCCGGTCAACTTTTTACGTTCGGACTTAGTCTCTTTTTTGGATGTTTTTCTTTACCGGGACGAACCACGAAGTCAGGCCGGGTCGCGGTTGAGGCAAGCCGGCTAGAATTTCCGCGGCGGGTCGGTCCCTCTCTGGACTCTGGACCTTTTTTCCAAAAATTCTAAAATCTTTTCCAAACTTCTGGGGCTTCACCCAGATGTTCTTTTAAGGTTCTTTTGGGGTCCACAGCTCACCCCAAGGGTCCAGAAGTTCTGTGATGGTCCTTGGGGGGTGCGGACTTCAACTCCCAGAATGCACCTGGCGCAAACTCCTTTTTGGCCACTGGACAGTGGTCAGCTGGTCGCTTTCTTCAGGAGTTGGTGCAGGGGACTCTGGTTTAGCAATTTTTCACCTGTAGCAAACAGGGAGTCCCTCCTTGAACCAGTTGAAGCCAGGCAAAGTCCTTCTTGTGGTGAAGCCCAAGTGTGCAGCTGGTGCAGTCCTTCTGAGTGCAGGGTCCAGGTGCAGGCCAGGGGTCCAGCAGGGCAGTCCTTCTTCTTCTTTAGTTCCTTTCTTGTTGAATTCTGGAGGGGATCTGAGGTGTGGGTGCAGGTCTGCCAGTTTTATCCTTGCTCCTGGGTGAAAAGCAGGGGGGCCCTGGTTCTCCAATCAGGGACAGGGTCGTCCCCCTGTGATGACCACTTCCTGGGAAGTGTGGCAAAAATCCATCCCAGAAGGCAACAGTCTCTAAAAATCCAACATGGATGAATCTGATTTTTGGAGGTTACATCTGTCTGAGCCCACCCACTGGTGTGGCTAAAAATCATAAACACACCCCTCTCCTGCCCTCTCCTAATCTAATCAAGGGGGCACCTAATTGTCTGGGGTTGCAGGATGTGGGGGTGTTGCTGGGTGCTCCAAATGTCCTTCTCTGCCTTTGAAGACCAGTTTGGCCGCCCTCCCCCTTCCTGCCTCACCATCTGCTGAGGGGAGATTCTCTCCCCCAAGCACATTCCTTTGTGTGAAGCCCGGCCACTTCACACCTCATCAAGGCAGCCTGGCAGAAGCTGCTGCAGGCTGGCCAATCAGAGCACAGCTGCAAAAACAATGCAGAGCTGAAATTGGTAACTTTTTAGGTAAAGTCTAAACTTTTTACCTGGACAAGTTATATTAAATCCAACAACTGGAAGTTGTGGGATTTATTACAACAATCAATTTGATACCAAATTCTTGGTATGTAACATTTAAGGAGACTTTAAAATTTAAAATAAAGTCTGCCCATTCTAGCCTATGAAGGCCATTTACTTCAATGAGGGAAAAACGAATTTGGCTGTTTTTACCTCACCAGGGCTTATAAATCTATTTTTATAAAGTCCCTGCTTATAGTTACATGGCACCCAGCCCTAGGGGCACCTAGGGCACACCTTAGGGGTGACTTATATGTAAAAATAAGGTAGTTTAAGACTTTGGAAGTACCTTTAATTCCAAAGTCGAATTTGCATATAACTTTAATTTAAAAGCAGCCAGCAAAGCAGGCCTGCCTTTAAAATGACACTGGGCACCTCAGCAGTGCACCTAGGTGTGCACCACCTATGCTGTGGTCCCTAAACCTACATGCCCTACCATATACTAGGGACTTATAGGTAGGTTAACTTAGCCAATTATAATTAGCCTAATTTGCATATCCATTTTACACAGAGCACAGGCCCTGGGACTGGTTAGCAGTACCCAGGGCACCATCAAAGTCAGGAAAACACCAGCAAAAAGAGGAAAATGGGGGCAAAAAGTTATGGGGCCTCTGCAATCAGCCCTGTTTTCTCACCCTTCTCTTTTATTGTTTTCGAACAATAAGCTTGGTTCTAAAGAATGCAATTAAGTGAAAGGGTGCCAGGGGATTTTCTGCTAATTGGTTATTCTGAAGGATTCACCAATGTTCAGATATATCATATGAACTAAGATCAGAGTATGATCAGAGTATGAAGAGACAGAAAGGATCTTTGTGTCAGAGATTTGAGACAGAAGCTAGACAGCACCGTATCCCCTTCCTTTGCTGAGGGCTACCACAAGGCATAGTTAGCGTTTGCTCATTGGGTTTATTAGCTGAGGCAGATGAGAACAGCAGGTGGTGCAATTTTGCTGAACATGGGTTCTATTGTTCAGAAGATGTAAATTGGTATGAACAATCTTTGAGAGTCAAATTTGGCTGTTTTTCTTTTGGTTCTAAGTTTACTTTAGTTAGCTGAAGAGATGAAGGTGGGGTTGGAGAGATTACTTTTTAAGAAATCTTTATGAATTTGTAATTTACTGATTTTTACAATAGTTACTATTTCTATTGTATGCCCTAGGATGGAATTTTGAATATAAACATAAATATTTAAATGCATCCCTGGTTTCCCAATATTCTGGATTGTGCCTTTCTATGATGATTGAGGGTTTGAGTTCCACTAATTTGTGTCTCATAGGCATGATTATCAGCTAGTACTCATCTCACTCAAATAGTATTCAGTGGGTGGTGTAGTGATTGCGGTTCAATTGGCTTTCTGTGTCGGTTTAGCACATTGACAAAGTCTTTAGTGCTGGGGGTCCAGAAAGCCTATTTCCAGGATGTATTCCTGAAGATTAAGAAAATATATCAGTACCTCAGCAGGTATGGATGCTGCTGTGGAATATGTGGCGAAATGCCCAGTAACAGTCAATGTATATTAATGGATGAAGCATCTTTTGTGTGGCACTCAAAGTTGGGAGCATTGGCATAGCAAGGTTGCAATGGGCTCTAATGCAAACTAGGCAAATAAGTCCACTGCTTAGGTAATAAAATACTGGTATATTTAGCGTATATTGCCACTCTCACCGCTGCGCCCAAGTGCCACCACATGTTTGGGGGCTGTATCCTGTCCTCCGTGTCCCACAAAGCTCGCTTCACTCACAGTTGGTGGTTGTGGCTACAACGTAAACTTCAAGGGCCCCAGCAACTGCAAACAACTAGTCAAAAGTTGTGTTTTTTGGTTGCCCCTGAATATTTGCAGCCAGGGCCCACTTTAGTACCTGTGGCGCGGGGTTCAGCAATCTTTTTTGGCACTCCCCCACACCAACCCCTCCCGTGATCGCACGCCTCAGATTCCCGCACTACCATCCGGCAAAAGTGCCCCTCATCTCTCCATAGCCCCCGACATACAATTAATTTGTTTTAAATCTCTTGCAAAGGCTGGCTTTACTAATCCACTCAGCTATTCACTTACCATGCTGTTCTGTTCTTTACAGCAGCGATATTAACCCTCTTTCCTACTTTATGTGGAGTCAAAGCTGACAATGGTGCTTAAGCAAGAACATTAATCACAAGAGTTACCTTGACATTTTAATTGCTTCCTGAAGGCTGGACCACAAGGAACTTTTCAACAGGTGCTTTTAAATCGAAAGTTTCATAAGTTATTGCTAAACACGGCGCCCCCATGAAGTCAGCACCTGGTGAAGCTGCACCGGTCGCACCGCCTTAAAGCCGGCCCTAGTTGCAGCCAGGATTCAAAGTACACGGCCACTTTCTTGAGCTTGAGACTAAACTGGCAGTTTGCCACAACATTTTTTGTTGGACCTGGCCCTTTTAGAGCCCACTATGGAACACTCGAGGGCTAATACTTTGTGGTCACCAGTGGCACTAAACATAATTTTTCACTCATGAGGAGTATTGAAGGCATGCTTTCTAGGGAAGACCACACACACTGGTGCACTCATACAGACACACAAACACAATTTTGAAACATTACTGAACCTTAGAACATATTTACAGAAGGAATGCTAAATGTTAAAGTATCTCTTATAGTACACATTGTTTAAATCAAGAAAAGAAAAACCTTTAACATGCATTTAGGAAAAGAGAAGCTCCTCATCATCATAGCACCACTGAATTTTCTTGCATCAGTTTTCAATTGGAGATAACTCAGCACCCATAACCCAGCAAAGCAGTTAAACCCTTCAGAAAGAACATTTGGATTATTAGAAAATAAATTATAAAAACCAGCATGCGTGCATGACTGTGGTGTTTGTGTATGTATGTTAGTTTGAATGGGGGTGTATGACACAAGTGCGTGGGTGAGTGGGGGTGTGTTTGTTTGTGTGTAGGAGTATGTGAGTGCATGTGGGCGTGTATGAGGACACGTGCACAAGTGCATCAGGGTGACAAGAATGCCTATTTATGTTGCCAAGGTGCAACACCGCCAGCTTTTTCTGGAGGTGCGACCGGTAGAAAAATGCTCGTGGTCTTCCGCTTCGTGATACCACTAGCTGTATCACGCCATCTGCCGTGCAGGAGGTGCCCACCTCCAGCCCAGTAGAACGTGGTAATGTGGCAGGACGGGTTGAGGCTTAGCTATTTGGCTTCAGCCAAACCTCCAAACTCCAAATTTGGCAGAATTCACCGCTGGCACGTTGGCGGTGACACCACCACAGTGGACCTCGTCATGAAGGCCTAAGTCTTTTTGATGTTAGCTTGTTTGAACTTTTCTTAGGAGATTTGGACAGCCTATTATGATACTATGGCCCTCATTACAACCCTGGAGGTAAATCCCGCTTACCGCCATGCAGAAGACCGCCAACACACCGCTGCGGTGGCAGAATACCGCTAAAGCTATCGCGACCCACAGCTCGGAATCCGCCAAAATCCAGACACCCACAGAAGTCCGCCACACCAAAGGTCAGTGATAAACTGGTGATAACAAAACCTCCACTGTCACGCCAACAGGAATACGCCCACACTATCACGACACACAAATCCACTCGGCGGTCCTTCAACCACGGTATTCCATTGGTGGTACACACGGCCGCGCTCAAAATACACACCCATTTACAAAACACAACCACATTGGACAAATGGAAATAATACACATACCTGATAGACGTACTGTCAACATCAGGGCAGTGCGCGCCCTACGGGCGACTAGAATGCAAAAACCTAACAATTTCAAGCTAACATAATTTATGCATTGTGCTGATATGATGTTGTTTAACCTTTTGCATTACAAAGTTCAATCCTGAAGACTTATGTTCAGCATGCATATAAATACTGTTCACATGCAATGTACTGCTGCAGGCTTTCAGACTGTGTCAGGGTGTGGTCCCCTTCCAGGGCCTTCTAGAAGCTTTCCCTGCAACATGCCTGGGTGTGGTTGGTGGGCTGGGCTAAGACTCTATAAAAGGGAGCCAGCCCAGCTCCACGTCCTCACTATTCGGAGGTCCCGGTGCAGAGCAGCAGCAACTTCCTGAGCTCGTGTTCCGGAGGCCTACTCTTGGCAGTTACATGGTGGTATTCGAATCGGCAAGACGCGCGATTCGTTCCTCGTGCTTTAACCCTTGATATTCATTGTGCGCTACCATTTCTTGGCAGTTACATGGTGGCATTCGAATCGGCAAGACTCGCGATTCGTTCCTTGTGCTTTAACCCTTGATATTCATTGTGCGCTACCATTTCTTGGCAGTTACATGGTGGCATTCGAATCGGCAAGACGCGCGATGCAATTCTTGTGTGTAATTCATGTTATTCCTTGTACGCTACCATTTCTTGTTATTCATATGGTAGTCTTCGAATCGGCAAGTCGCGCGATTCCTTTTCTTGTGTTTAATTCATGATATTCAATGTGCGCCACCATTCCTTGGCATTCACATGGTGGGCTTCGAATCGGCAAGACGCGCAAATCATTTCCTGTGTCTAATTCATGATATTCATTGTGTGTTACCATTTCATGACATTTATTGGCTGACATTCGAATCAGCAGAACGCACGATTCATTTCTTGTGTTGAACTCATGCTATTCAGCAAGTGTTACCATTTTATAGCATTTACTTGGGGTTGCTCGAATCGGCAATACGCGCAATTCATTTCTTGTGTTTAAAATCACGGTGTTCATTATGCGCTACCACTTCATGGCATTTCCTTGGTGACCTCCGAGTCGGCAAGACGCGCAATTTATTTCTTGAGTCTAATTAATGTTATTCATGGTGCACAATCATTCCATGGTATTTACAACCTTTGTGAAAATCTGCAATGTGCACAATTCATGTTCCTGCAATTTTGAGAAAAAAAAAATGCTAGAGTTCTAGATGTGATGTTGTATATACATAATAAGTTCCTCAAGCACGATTCATATGATGGATTAGAAATCATTCAGATTATTTCCTGATCCTCATGCAAAAGATAATATTTAATTTGAAAGTTGCATTTAACCTTTCTTGATTCCCTCACAGGTATCTAGTCATCTTGAAGCCTAGTTATTTAAGTCTATGCTTAGGTTGTCCATGTTTTCAGAATGACAATGCTTAGAGTCATAGCCTAGTACTGATTAATATGATATAATCTTGATATTGTGTGTTTTAACCTTTTTGCTTCCCACAGGTCTCCTTCCCTGCTGTTCCCTTCCTAATCCCCTTTTCCCCACTTGGACTCTCTTAGACTCTGTGACAATTCTAATCCGAGTATTGGAGCTGTCTTGTGGTGGAAGTGTTGGGAACGTGCACAGACCCCGATGATCTGGTGACTCTGACACACACCCACAAACCCTTACGATGAGAATTGCAATAGAAGGCCAGAGAGAGACACCACCAGAAACAACTCTAGCATCCACAGGCACACAACATCATCACTCACACAACATCCACGCGCCTCCCTCAGACAACACACACAAACACATCCCCTCACACATCACAACCAACACCACCTCACACATCAACCACACCACATCATGGCACCTCAACGACACCCCAGGTTCTCTGAGGAGGAGCTCAGGGTCATGGTGGAGGAAATCGTCCGGGTAGAGCCACAGATATTCGGATCACAGGTGCAGCACACCTCCATTGCTAGGAAGATGGAGCTATGCCGCAGAATCGTCGACAGGGTCAACACAGTGGGACAGCACCCCAGAACACGGGATGACATCAGGAAGAGGTGGAACGACCTACGGGGGAAGGTGCGTTCCGTGGTCTCAAGACACCAGATTACAGTACAGAGGACTGGCGGTGGACCTCCACCTCCTCCCCCACAACTAACAACATGGGAGGAGCAAGTCTTGGCAATACTGCATCCTGAGGGCCTTGCAGGAGTAGCAGGAGGAATGGACTCTGGTAAGGCAACTTTTAACTAACACATCCCCCAACCTACCTGCATGTCATCACATACCCCCACCCTCACCCCCATCATTCCAACACCTCACATATGCCCCACTATCACAACCCACACATCCTAACACCAAGCCCTGCATGCAACACCAAAGCATGGACACCCATCACCAAAGCATGTCCACAACAGATACCCACACAGACCCCAAACCAAATATCACACAAGGACCTAGACAGGAATGCAAGCACTGGAGTACAGGGTCACTCACCCATTGCACACAATGGCACACACAGATGCAATAATCATGCCTTTACACCCCTGCAGGACCCCTAACCAACATCACCGGACAGGAGGTTCCAGACATGTCCACTCCCCCCACAGAAGAGGCCCACAGTGATGACAGCAGCTCTGCACAACTGGATCAAGATGACCAGCCCGGCCCATCAGGGACCTCAGGACAGTCGGTTGCCCTGCCACTGTCACAAGCCACCACAGAGCCTCCCCCCTCAGGAAACACCAGCACAGCACCCACCCAGTGGGCCCATCCCTCTGTACCCAGGACAGGTCAATCAGCAGTTTGTCCACCACTACAGGGAACCCAGGCAAACCCACCACCCCAGGAAAATCAGGGACCTGGGGGCAGTGGCAGTGGGCACACGGTTCAGGGGACAGAGGAACAGGAAAACAGGGGAAATTGGAGGACTGCTGTGCGACAGGGGGAGGACAGGCCCAGGGAACCCACTCTCCACAAGGCCCTCTCCAACATCATGGGAGTGTACCATCATTCCCAGGAGACAATGGCAACAATACTGGCCAACTTTCAGGAGACCCAACGGCAGCAGGAGGAACACTATCTGGGGATCAGGGAGGAACTCAAGTCCATCAACACCACCCTGGTCACCATTGTAGGGGTGCTGCAGGACCTTGTCAACACCAGGAGTGACACTGTGGCACAACAAGGGGTCCCTGACACTAGCCTGGATGATGAACAGCCCACCACCTCCGCCGGCGCTAGTGGACAGGAGGCACCCCCACAGGTCACGACACCAGCACCACACCCCCGGCAATGGAGAGTCACCCCGCAAATGGTCCTTGAGATACAGGAACACGACAGAGAACATTGCCAAGACCCCCGAAGGAAATGAGACCCCCTCAATGTCATCCTTCTGTCTCACTTTGTCACCCTGTCCATCCTTCAACTGCACTTGCTCCACTTCCTATGCCCCTTTGGACAATGCACCTGTGAAACAATCAGACTGGACTCTGCCATGGACATTCCTCCACCATCACCCCTGACCATTTTACAACCCCCTCCACTTATTTGCATAAAAATAAACACACATCAATCACAAAACATTCTGGAGTCAGTCTGTGTTTTCACAAATGTGTAATTGCAATAACTATGGAATATAGCAATGTCAATTTAAATGTCAACATACCGATGTAACACAGCTCTAGTCCATGAGGAAATATAGCAGAGGTCACAAAGTGGGACCCACATATTTTAAATGGAAAGGCAAAGTGACAAGTCAGGGTCCATACACTGGGTGAAAATGACAGACTAATGATAGGTCAAATAATAATATGAGATGTGGGAGGCAGTGATGTCCTCTTACCTGTGTCTCACTGGAAGTATTGCTGGATAACGTTGCTTCTGCTGTCGATATCCTCTTCTTCTGCCTCCTCTTCTTCACTGTCCACAGGCTCCACAGCTGCCACACGACCTCCAGCTGGACCATCCTCCTGCAGAAAAGGTACCTGTCGTCGTAAAGCCACGATGATCTGGCACACCTTCCTTGGTGAGTAGTATAGAGAACCACCTGTCATATGGAGGCACCGGAACCTGGCCTTAAGGAGGCCAAAGGTTCTTTCTATAATCCTCCTAGTTCACCCATGTGCCTCATTGTAGCGTTCCTCTGCCCTTGTCCTGGGATTTCTCACTGGGGTCAGTAGCCATGACAGGTTTGGGTAACCAGAGTCACCTGAAAATATTGAGGGACAACTGTTAGACACACACTAACCCGTGGGGACAACCCTGAACCCGGACAACTATTCACAGGGTATAGGGTCCTTGTTCTCACCTATTAGCCACACACAGTGCCTCTGGAGTTGCCCCATCACATAAGGGATGCTGCTATTCCTCAGAATGTAAGCGTCATGCACTGAGCCAGGAAACTTGGCATTCACATGGGAGATGTACTGGTCGGCCAAACACACCATCTGCACATTCATCGAATAGTAGCTCTTCCGGTTTCTGTACACCTGTTCACTCCTGCGGGGGGTACCAAGGCCACATGTGTCCCATCAATGGCACCTATGATGTTGGGGATATGTCCCAGGGCATAGAAGCCACCTTTCACTGTAGGGAAATCTTCCACCTGAGGGAAAATGATGTTGCTGCGCATGTGTTTCAGCAGGGCAGACAACACTCTGAACAACACGTTTGAGAACATTGGCTGGGACATCCCTGATGCAATGGCCACTGTTGTTCGAAAAGACCCACTTGCCAGGAAATGGAGTACTGACAGGACCTGCACTAGAGGGGGGATCCTTGTGGGGTGGCGGATAGCTGACATCAGGTCTGGCTCCTACTGGGCACACAGTTCATTGATTGTTGCACGATCAAGTCTGTAGGTGACTATTACGTGTCTCTCTTCCATTGTCGACAGGTCCACCACCGGTCTGTACACTGGAGGATGCCGCCATCTTATCACCTGACCCAGCGGACGTGCCCTATGGACGAGAACAGCGAGCAGAGGGTCAGCCAACACTGAGGTATTACAAAATGTAATTTGCAGACATTTATTAATCAACAATGTGCCTGTTACTGTGTGTATGCAAGGCCTAGATAGGTGTGACGCAGTTATTATTAATGCCATGTGGCACCCTGAAATAGCGGCTGCCTGACCTGTAAGGTGGGACAAGGGGATATGAGGTAACTGTGCTGGTGTTCCACACCGTCGCGGTAGGCGGTCGAAGACCGCTGCGCAATCCTGCATTGGTTAACATTGGACCCTATGGGTCTCAGGAGCCAATGTCGATGTACGCCGGTGGTGACGGTACGCACCGCCGCGGATGTGACCGGCATTTTCTGTCTGTTCACTCACTTGATACCTGACCTTCGACAGGAGAGGACCTACATTGCAAGTGCTGCTGTGACCTGGGTCTGGAAGCGACGATGGCTCATGTGTCTGGGGAAAGGGCCCCTGCCTTCACTTCGGAGGAGTTGGAGAAGTTAGTGGATGGTGTCCTCCCCCAGTACACGCTACTCTACGGTCGTCCAGACAAACAGGTGAGTACACTGTGAGCATGCTGCATGGGCAATGCCTGTTTGGAGTGGTGTGGATGAAAGATACATGGGGGGAGGACTGAGGCCTGCATGAGCGTACGGTGAGTGTATGTGCGTCAGGGCAAGGGTGGGAACGTGGGCCAATGAGTATGACGGTCCGGACGGGTAAAGATTATCCTTTTCCCCTGTACTAATCCTCTAGGTCAACGGCCACCAGAAGAAGGATATTTGGCGTGCCATCGCCAAGGACGTCCGGACCCTGGGGGTCCACCACAGATGGAGCACCCACTGCCGGGAAAGATGGGAGGACATTCGCCACTGGAGCAAGAAGACGGTGGAGGCCCAGCTGGGGATGGCCTCCCAACGTGGGAGGGGTGCCCGTCGCACCATGACCCCCCTGATGTTCCGGATCCTGGCAGTGGTGTATCCGGAGTTGGATGGGTGCCTGAGGGCATCACAGCAGCCACATGAAGGTGAGTAAAGTCACAATCATCTGACTCTGCACGCATTACAAGGTGTCTGGGTAGGGCAGGTAGCCAGTGGGTTCCCCTAGGCCAGGGCGAGCTTTGTAGGCAAGGTCCCTTGTGAGGCAGGTTCAGTGGCACCCCAACCCCACTAGTGGTTAGTGCCATCTACACCTAGTCAGGCTCCTATAACTTCCATGTGTGCAGCAAGCGGGCATAGGCCTTGTACCCCATAGCCCTGTGAATAATCTAGGAACTATAAGTGCATGGTGTAGTGCAGAGGTCTGCTGTGTCTGTAGTGTCCACCAACGGTAGTGGTGTTGCATGCACTGAACATGTCTTTCTTCTGTCTCCCCCCCCCCCATTTTGTGGTCTCCCTGTTATTGTGTTCAATAGCATCAACAGGTGGAGGAGCAGTGACACCGGAGCAGGAGGGAGCTGCATCCCACTTGGCCCCGGAGGGTGAAACAACAGAGTCTGAAGCCACCAGTGGGACGGAGGGGAGGGGAGCTACACGGTGGGGACAGGAGGTGACAGCAGTGACAGCGACTCCTCCTCTGATGGGAGCTCCCTTGCGGTGGCAGGCCCCTCTGTGCCCCGCACATCAACAGGTACAGATGCCACCCCCCCCTACCAGCACCGCCCTCCCAGCAGCCCCTCAGCGTGTGTCCCGTGCCCGCTCACTCAAGAGGGTGGGCATCTCCTTCGCCCCAAGCACCTCAGGCCCTGCCCCAGTCACCCCTGCTGCCCTCAGTGAGGAGGCTATTGACCGCCTGAGATCCCTCACTGTTGGGCTGTCTACCATTCTGAATGCCATCCAGGGTGTTGAGAGGCATTTGCAACAACAAATGCATACCTGGAGGGCATTCATTCTGGCCAGGCAGCCCAACAGAGAGCATTTCAGCCTCTGGCCTCAGCACTGATGGCAGCCATTGTCCCTGTGTCCAACCTCCCCCCTCGAACTTCCTCCACCCAGACCAAATCCCCTGTACCTCAGCCTATCCCAAGCACACCATCAGACCAGCATGCTCACACCTCAACACACAAGGGTGGCTCAGGCAAACATAAGCACCACACATCCCACAGGCACTCACACAAGCACCATACCCATGCAGACATACCAACATCCACTGCCTCCACTGTGTCCTCCTCCTCCACATCTCCCTCCTCCCTCCCAGTCTCGTCTCCAATTACACCTGCATGCACTACATCTTCAGTCACTATCTCGATCACCAGCACGCCCACCACCACACACCGCTCACGTACACTCACCACCCCCACTACCATTCACACATCCCCTGTGTCCTCTACCAGTGTGTCTGTGAGCCCTCCTCCCAAACTACACAAACGCAGTCACACACCCACCCAACAGCCATCCACCTCACAACAGCCTGCAGCCCATGTACCTTCACCCAAATTCAGCAGACGTTCACCTCCTAAAACCACTACCTCTTCCTCCACTCCCAAACCCCCTCCATCTTCCCGTCCCAGTGTGTCTAAAAAACGTTTCCTTGCTAATATTGACCTCTTCCCTACACCTCCCCCCCCCGTCCGTCCCCTAGGGCCAGGCTTTACAGGTCCCAACCCAGCACCTCAGCCACCACATCCCCAGGCACAGTGGTGCCAGCAACTGCGGGATATTGGAGTGCGCCAACCATCAGGGCTTCCAGTGTGCCATGGAGCGAGGGCAAGGACATTCCGCCACCTGCAAAACTAAAAAAGTTGCCCACATCCCGGAGGGAGAAGCAGAAAACACCTGCCACCAAGGGCTCAGGGAAAACGAAAGGCGATAGTGGCAAGACAGCTGAGCCACCATCCAGGGTGGGGAAGGGCCAGAAACTGAAGGGCAGGTCAGGAGAGGGCATGGTGGCACCAACTGAGGGCCAGTGTCACACCTTCTGTCCACGTCGATGCCAACCTGTATGGCGGAGAAGACCGCCACCTGCACCGCCACCAGCACCGCCGCCACAGAGCCCGCCGCCAGCACCACTGTCATTGAGCCCTCCACCAGCACCACCTCCACAGAGCCCGCAGCCAGCACCGCCGCCACAGAGCCCGCCGCCAGCACCACTGGCATTGAGCCCGCCACCAGCACCGCCGCCACAGACCGCGCCGCCAGCACCACTGTCATTGAGCCCGCCACCAGCACTGCCGCCACAGAGCCCGCTGCCAGCACCGCCGCCACAGAGCCCGCAGCCAGCACCGCTGCCACAGAGCCCGCAGCCAGCACCGCTGCCACAGAGCCCACAGCCAGCACCGTTGCCACAGAGCCCGCAGCCAGCACCGCCACCTCAGAGCCCACCACCAGCACCGCCGTGACTGACACCGCCACGACTGACACCGCTGCAAGCACCGCCGCGACTGACACCGCCCAAGCACCCCCAGCGGCCTGCGACATCCTGAGCCAGTGGCACCACCGCAGACATGGCTGCCATCCCCAGTGGTCATACCAGTGTGTCTGTGAGCCCTCCTCCCAAACTACACAAACGCAGTCACACACCCACCCAACAGCCATCCACCTCACAACAGCCTGCAGCCCATGCACCTTCACCCAAATTCAGCAGACGTTCACCTCCTACAACCACTACCTCTTCCTCCACTCCCAAACCCCCTCCATCTTCCCGTCCCAGTGTGTCTAAAAACTTTTCCTGTCTAATATTGACCTCTTCTCTACACCTCCCCCCGTCCGTCCCCTAGGGCCAGGCTTTACAGGTCCCAACCCAGCACCTCAGCCACCACATCCCCAGGCACAGTGGTGCCAGCAACTGCTGGCTATTGGAGTGCGCCAACCACCAGGGCTGCCAGTGTGCCATGGAGCGAGGGCAAGGACATTTCACCACCTGCAAAACTTAAAAAGTTGCCCACATCCCGGAGGGAGAAGCAGAAAACACCTGCCACCAAGGGCTCAGGGAAAACGAAAGGCGATAGTGGCAAGACAGCTGCGCCACCATCCAGGGTGGGGAAGGGCCAGAAACTGAAGGGCAGGTCAGGAGAGGGCATGGTGGCACCAACTGAGGGCCAGTGTCACACCTTCTGTCCACGTCGATGACAACCTGTATGGTGGAGAAGACCGCCACCTGCACCGCCACATGCAGCGCCACAAAGCCCGCCACCAGCACCGCCACCACAGAGCCCGCCGCCAGCACCACTGTCATTGAGCCCTCCACCAGCACCACCGCCACAGAGCCCGCAGCCAGCACCGACGCCATAGAGCCTGCCGCCAGCACCACAGTCATTGAGCCCGCCACCAGCACTGCCGCCACAGAGCCCGCTGCCAGCACCGCCACCACAGAGCCCACAGCCAGCACCGCTGCCACAGAGCCCGCAGCCAGCACCGCTGCCACAGAGCCCACAGCCAGCACTGCTGCCACAGATCCCGCAGCCAGCACTGCCGCCTCAGAGCCCGCCACCAGCACCGCCGTGACTGACACCGCCACGACTGACTCCGACGCAAGCACCGCCAGCGGCCCGCGACATCCTGAGCCAGTGGCACCACCGCAGACATGGCTGCCATCCCCAGTGGTCATTCGTCCGCTGAAGCACTCTGGGCACCAGGCCCCCTCCAGAACCAGTGGAGAGATACATCCACTACCTCTGTCCTTGGCAGGAAGAAGCACTCTGGGGACCAAGCCCCCTCCAGAACCAGTAGAGTATCACATCCACTACCTCAGTCCTTGGCAGGATGAAGCACTCTGGGCACAAAGCCCCCTCCAGAACCAGTGGAGTATCACATCCACTACTTTAGTCCTTGGCAGGATGAAGCACTCTGGGCACAAAGCCCACTCCAGAACCAGTGGAGAAAGGCATCCACTTGTGATACTGAGGCGTTGCACTCCCCAGGATAAAGCAGTTGGCAACCCACACACTGAAAAGTCTTGAGAGACTGTGGCTTTGCACTCCCCAGGATAAAGCAGTGGGCATGGAGCCCCCTCGTGGAGCAGTGGCGTCGTGTCTCCATCAGGCTGAGGTGCCCCCCTCCCCTTCCCCCTGAGGTGCCTGTTTATTTTCCATCTGATACCCCTCCAGTGTTCTCTCCATTTGGAGTCAGGTACCTAGTGTGGGCCTCGCCCATGCATTTCTGGCCCAGTGGTCCACGGACAATGATTGGTGCACCATCTGGACTTGTGTATTTGATGTACATAATTGTATATACTGGATTTGGAGTTTTGACTACTGGATTTTTATTGATTACAATCGTTCAAATCAATTCCTTTTGTCCTTGTGTTATTCAAGGGGGGCTGGGGGGGTGGGGGGGTGTATATGTAATGTTACAGCATGTATTTGTGTGTATGGTATAGTGGGTGAGGGTTGGGTGGGGTGGGGGTGTTGTGTGTGTGTGTCACTCTCTTTTCCCTCCCCCTCCCCTGTGTTGTAGGTGCAGTAGTCACTGTGACCGTCGCCCCCGTCTCTGGAGCTCCTGATAGAGGAGCAGGAAGACCATTGCCGGCAGGATCTGCAGTTATGGCTCCATGGCGTCCTGGTTCCTCGTGGGGTGGGGTGTGGAGAGGTGAGTGATTTCCCCTTCTGTGTACTGTTTCCGCCGTGTTTTTGTTCACGTCGGTTCCGCCCCGGAAAAGGTGGCGGATTGGCATCTTGTGATAGGGTGGGCGGTACATTGTCTTTCGTCTGTCTGTTGGCGGTTACCGCCGCGCTGTTTGTTTGTACCGCTGTGGCGGTTGGAGAGTTAAAATGGCTGTCTATGTTGGCGGTTTCCGCCGTGGTGGTAATCCCATTTTTTTTCCGCCGGCCTGTTGGCGGTATGACCGCCGCTTTAACACCGACCGCCAGTGTTTTAATGAGGGCCTATATCTTTACAGTCTTGTTATGAGAATTACCTACATTACTTTAAGCCTTAATCTGTAATAAAAACCCTTGGACTTTATTTCAGACTTGAGTTTTCCTAGTGGGCCACATTGATCATTCTGTCATGCTAAATTGATTTGCTGTGAAATTGATGCCTAAGTCGCCACACCCTTATGATGGGTGAAAACATGTATTGACCTCATTTAAAGCATTACTGTGAGAGGGAATATGCTCCAGCAATCTCGTACCAGAGTAGTGGTTTCTCACACAAGGGAGAGACAAAGTTAGGGTCGGTGTTAGGGAGGAGGGATTATGCCATGCGACCTCCCCATTCCAAATTTGCCTACCCCAAATTCTGCCCCATGGTATGTTCCAAAGATTGTTGAAGTTCCAGCATCATTCCTTCATTCCTTAATGTGTGAGCATTAATAGGATTTGGTCTGAGATTGATGTGAAGTGTTTTGCAGAGTTTTTGCAGCTGTGTGGTTGTGGCACTTAATGCTAAGAAGCAGTTGTTGTTGTTGAACGGGTCTGCTCTGGCCTAAGATCCTGGGATAATGCACAATTATAGAAGACACTTGGTTTATTTATTGTCTGCAGAGTAAAGTACTTGTTGTGAGACGTCATCAACAGTGCTAAAAATTTCCATGAGTGAATGTGGGCTTGTTGGTATTAAGTGAATCCTGAGTGCACATGGAGGATTTGTTTCAACTGGAGTTAGGTTTGCTGGGCAAGTCTCATTTGTGTGTAATTGTGAAAGCCATAGGCAGAAAGCATACCTCCATACTATTTTGAAGTGTTTGATTGCCCCATTCTGTAGTGAGCAGACAGGTTGTTGGTTTTCTTGATTGCAATACCTTCCATTAGGTGTGTGTGTGAAAGCAATTGTGTGAGAGACAATTGCAAAGCGGATGAGTTGCTCCAGGGAGTAAGATTGATGTAATTGTGTGTCAAGCTAGTATAGGTTGGTTGGTGTAAAGCTGCATTGGTATTGGTGGATAGTGCCATGCTGCTTTTGGTACAGAACATTGAAGTGATAAGTGTGGTAAAAGAATTATATCCTGATTTGTGTGAAAAGTTTATCGTGATTTAGTGAATTTGATTGAAATGTAAGTTCTTTAAAGCTTTAAAAAGTGCATTGAGAGGAGATGAATTTATTCCAGTGAGAAAGGGAAAAGAAATCCCACCTGAAGGTACTATGTTATGCCTTGTGTCTTGAACAATGGAACAAAATTACCGAGAAAGAAGGTGCATTACAATTTCCCTGCTATAGAACTTATAATATAAGAATTCTTGAGAACCTGAGGTGAGTACTTTATGAGTTGAAACTGCCTCCAAAACCTGCAAAATCTGAATCGCTTAATACTTGGGAAAACATAGCTTGTTAGATACTAAAAGACAAGTATGACAATAGAATGCAGAGCGCATAGTAGACATTTGCAGAGGCAAGATGGGATGATCAGCAGAAAGCTTGGAGAGCAGAGTTTATTGGGGGAGCTAGATTGTATCCAGCCATTATTAGTGAAGAAGGAGAAAGCACTAAACCAAAAAGTAAGAAAATGAGAGAGAAAAAAGAACAGACAACAGATACAGAGAAAAGGTCTGTGACATGTGAGAATGATTCGGATGATGAATTTATAAATCAGATATTGTTAAATCGCCCACCTCTATATCATTCTTTAGAGGTAGGTGCAACAAGTAAAACTGCATTAGATATAATCCCTAATGTGCTTAATGCTCCAGTTGCACAAATCCTGAATCATACAGTGTCAGGTACATTTACAAATTCAGTAGGTCAAATTCCTATTGTGAATCAACCAGTTCAGAGCTCTGGCATAAATCAGCTTGTAAAGAGTCCTAATATGAATCAGATTGTACCAAATTCTAGCATGAATCAGTCAGTACAGACATCCTATGTAAATCAGCCAGCACAGAGTTTTAATTCAAATCAACCTGTGCAAACATTTAATCTAAATCAGCCCATACCAAATGTTTCTTCAACTCAAACAGGAAATACGTTTTAGTGCTGCCTTGTCAGGGCAAAGTGTAGGAGTGACAATTCCTCAGAACCAGATAAATTATATTAGTCCAGATGCATTAACAGTTCCTGTAACAATAGATCCAGTTGTTCCATTGTATGCTCCAGGTATGTCTGGAAGTAATGCACACAATCTAAATGTCCCGAACCGATATCCTAGTCACATCCAATGGATTGACACTCAATAGTGTATAGATATAAGTAAGCTGAAAAAACTCAGATGGAGGAAACATGTTCTCTTCCAAGACCATTAACCCCTACACGGATTTCAAATCCAACTTCAAAGAAAAGTCAGATCTGATTTACTCTTGATGTGAGGTTTCCTCAGAGAGATCTTCACCATATTTTGTGTCCAGATCAGAACCAATACTAAATATTATTTGCAGTAACCAGCAAGGAAGAATGCCCTTTATCACACTAGAAGACATGTCTATTTCAAGTACCACAAATCAGCAAATTGCAGATTATGAAAGAACAGAGATGTTACAGAATAATCCAGTAAATATGTGAGGTTTTAAGTGAATGGCTGAATAATTTGAGAGCTGCAGGTGCAACAGGAGGAACGGATTGCAGTGCAAAGGCAGCCAACATTCCACAGAGAGAATGATCACTGAATGTGTCCTGATTAAAATTTGGAATTAAATTAAATGATATTAGGAACTCTGGACACCTCCCAATTAGATGTTTACATAGAGAATGAATTGCGGTTTGCGGGCAAAGATATTACCAAACATGCAGGACAGGCTTATGAAAGGTTATTTGAAGTGTTCAAGAAATATTATGTGGATTTGGAGAAATCAAAGTCCTTAAAGAGAAGTTATATATATGAGATTAGTGACAAGGATATATTAAACATGAGACTTCCTGGAATGATATTGCAGATTAGGGAATTAATAATGTATACCCAGAAATGGGGAAGGTAGATGGGAAAAGAAGAGAGCAGAAGAAAACAAAAACAGATGTGCCTCTGGCAGGAGCAAATCAAACTGAGGCTAATGTGAAGATGCTTTCCATGAGAGAAATTCCTGGTGGTGGTTATGTTCATGTGTCTTGGAGAAGGAGTGATATTTTATCCTTTACAAATGATTATCCAAAATTGAGGGAAAAACCAGTGGAATGGTATAAGCAAACAGAAAGGTTTGTGAAATTTTCAAAATGCCTGTGGGAAGGGTTGAATACCTTGTTTGACATTTTGGTTCCAAGTAACTTGTGGACCGAGTGCAAGGTCTTTGTTGACTTGTCTAAGAGATCCAGTGACAGGTGTGCTATCTGAAGAGGTAATGAAAAAGGAAATTGGCTTCTAAAGGAAAAGGTGTCTCCAAAATACATTGATTGACTGAGGATTGACAGGACGACTCAAGAATCTAAGGCGTCCATATATTCCCATCATGAGAGATTGTTGCAGGCTTTCAAACATTACAGTGGTATTTAAACCATAGGAGCTAAAGATATGGGTCATTTTGTTCCCCGATTTGTGCAAGGATTGAAACCATACATACAAGCCAATGGACGAGATCCTGTGGTATGCCAAATATTGCAGTGATGAATTGGAATTAAAGAAGAAAAGGTTGAAAGAGAAGGTAATGGGGATGCAATTAAAAGCAGCGCAGGAATTTGAGTCCGCAATTGGTGGTGAATACTGGTGGTATGCAAGGAGTGCGTGAACAGAGAGCTAATGTTTTCCAGCAAAGAGGCAGAGGATGTGGTGTTTCTGTCAATCAGAGTGGAGCTATTGATGTCCAGGCTTTGAAAAGAACCACATCATGTTGTGGTTGGGTATTGGAGGTGGGAGTGTCCCCTTAATAGTGTGAATAATCAGTTACATAATAATGGAGTTACAGAAGAGCAATGTAGTAGACAAGTTCAAATACAGAGAGCTCAAAGACCCCAAATGCAAAATGTGCCCCAAAGACAGCAGATACCATAAGCACGGATGTCTCAGCAACAGACAAATGTGTCCCGACAGAATTTAAATCAGGTTGCAAGTATAGATGTGAATCAGTTGACATCACAATTTCCTTTAATGGATCTGAGTGATGAGGATTTTTCAGGGATTCTTCAAATGGATTGTTCAAATGAAGAGGATTGCTTGCTATGTTCTCCCTTAAAAGTCATCCAGTGTGGTCCCTATGTAGATGGTAATGTAAAGGGTCACCGTGTGTCATTTCAGGAAGAAAAGTTTTAGGAGTCATAAATAAACTGTTGCCCAACCCAGTAACAGAATCTCTCCTAGGAAAAATGGGTTCCTATGAAGCTGGGCATCAATTTGTGGTCTGGGATTCAAGTCCTGCAAGCTTGCTTGGACGTGATCTGTTGTGTAAGTTAAATTGTTCCACTAGCTGCACGCCCCATGGATTAGAAGTCCAAACAAATGATGAGTATGTACCATTCAAAATTGTAGATCATCCCCGAATGTCATGTTGTACCTAATGACATGTAATGATGTGCCCAAGGATCTGATAGACACTGGGTCACCTGAAGTTTGGGATTTTTCAGGAAAGGAGATAAGACTCATTAAAGGAGTTGAGAATGTAAAAATAACAGTGAAACGAAATGCATTGTATCCAAAAATTCCCTCATATAGCATGGCAAAGGAGACAATTGCAGGAATTACTTCGTTTAATTGAGCAGGGTTTCCTGAAAGAGATAACGGGAAAGTTCATATAACTCTCCCATTATGGGACTGTGGAAGCCCAACAGAAAGTACTGCATTGTCCAGCATCTTCACAAGATTAACAAGATAGTTGTTTCATGTCTAATTGCTCTGTCGAGGCTGCTACCGGACACCACAGGACTTCAGCGCAGGACAGCACAGGACGCTGCAGGACAACAGCTCCTACTCCTGCCCCTTCTGATCCTGCTCATCTGTTTGCCAGCCACACTTGCCCTTCTGCCCTCACATTAACAAAGCAGTGAGGTCGGCGCTGTACTGGCTGCTCTGGCTTGCTGGATCTGTTGGATACAGTCCCAGAGTTCCAGCCGATTACCCCTGACAGAGCTCCCTGCTCAGGTCTGCACAGCAGTGTGGCACGCGAGGTCTAGATTGCCAAATTTAAAACCGCTTCAGCCCTTCAGCGGATTCTTGCAGGTTTCTGGGCCTCTGGACACTGCCCTTGGACTGCTGCAGGTGAGCAGGTTAAGGACATACTTAAGTATGCTGCAGGAACGTGAAGCAGGAAGAGTGAGTGGGAAGAGCGGGAGGTGTGACAGGTGTGTCCTGGTAGAGGGCAAAGAAGTAAAAAGGAAGAAAAAGGAAGGCAGGGAACACTAAACAGGGAGGACTGGGATGAGTGGTAATTAGTCTACCACACCTGGTTAAGCCCCTTGACCACAAAGCAGCCCGGCTAGGACTTGGTGCAGCTTGTGATCTAGGGTGAGCTCTGGCCCCCAGTGTCCCCTTGTGTCCTTGCTTCATCCAGCCTGCTACCAGTCATCACCTATAAGCCTTCCACTTGGTATTCATCATTCTCTCAGTCCCTCTGCCTGGGGACGTAAGATCCAGGACTCAGGAAACAGGCTATATCGGCCCATATTGGCCCTCTATCTTAAAATGTCAAGTCCCATCTGTGCACAGCAACAGCAACAATAGTCACAGCCTAGCTCGCCAAGCTAACCAACCTGACCTGCTTTTCTTATTCATCACTGAAAGCAGGGTAGGTGTTATCTTCTAATTTTAGACAAGTTCTTCAAGCCTGGCTTGGCCAAGTTTAATTTAAGGTCAGTTAGGACCCACTTCAGACACCCACCCTGTGGTTTGGGAAGATGAAAGGCTCCCCTGGGTTAACGGGGAAGAAGAAAAGCATACCTGCCAGAGAAGCAGCCAGCTTGGGAACAAGTTCCTCTGCAAATTCAATGCTCTCACCCCCTGGCTTAACTGCAGCAGTAGGAAGTAGCTCCACAAATGCACTTGTGGCCCCAACACCTCCTTCAGGCTTCAATGAGCTATTGACAATCTATAAAGACCTATTAACAAAAAAAAGCCAGCACAAAATTGATATTGAGTTTTTTTTTTTTTTACCTCAAGGGCTAAGCAGCGGCTATCTTTTCCTCAAATGCAAAAATACTCGGACTACAGTCATCCTTGAAGCAAACCATTATTAATCAAATCGCCACATATGGCCTCTCTCAGAACATTTTACAGGGCTCCTTAGAACAGGTGGATGCCCCGCCTCCACAATCAAACACTGTTATCACAGAGTCTGCGCCATCTCACAGCCCAAAGTAAAATGTGATTCTCAAGTGGCTTTTCTTAACACCTACTCCGGGGGCAGAGAAGTGTGGGTCGAAAATTTGTCGCGATGTGGTGCAAAGCACTCTTGCATCTGGTTAATCATAACAAGCCAGGTGGAGCTACTCAACTTATAAAAACACTCTTTACATTCGTAGCAGATGTTCACTCACACTCAGATAAGATTGACACCCCAAATAATCTATCTGGAAGTAAGGATGCAGACATGTCATTTTAGTTGAAGTTGCAGGTACTCAAGAAAAGGACCCACCCAGGCCCTCTTCCATCACTTCTGCAACCCCTTGACAGATGGCCTCACAGCCTCCTTATATTCAAACTACAGGTGCCAATTCAGAAAATTACACACACACAAGGGACAATCCACAGATTTTGGCAGACACTAACTGTGGGCCTGATTTAGATCTTGTAGGTCGCACCGAGAAGACCCCCAAACTGATGGTCTTCCACCAGCTGTATTTAGATGTTACTAATCTGCAGGCAGTGGCGTGGCATTGATTCACTGACAGAGGGAGACGGCGGTGGAATTCCATCAGTTTGAGTTCAATTTGAGAACAATTGCTCATTGTTGTGGATGTTTTTTGTCATGGAAGCGGATAGTGGTACTAATGAACGCTCACCTTCCACCCTCCCCAAGCTTGGGGAAGTGTTAACATTGCTACTGAAAGTCTGTAGAGGAATATAATGGTCTGTAGTGAGATGGAGTCAGAGACTACCCAGGAGTCTTTTAGGTCTGCTGTGTAGGATCGGCCATATGGTGTAACTTGACAGTGTCGATGGAGACAAAGCGGTTTTCTTTAGAACCAGGCAGTGGTAGTAGAATAACAGTTCTGGGTCCCTGTATTCCCAGGACTGGAACTGTTGCACAATAAGGGCTGAACTCCTTTTTCACAGCAATCTTTTTATTAACTAGATCCCCAACTTTGAAATCCAACCTGTAGGTGTTACTGGTGCATCCCTTATTCCCAAGGAAGTAGCACTGGCAGATGCATTGTCATCACAGAACTGTTGTAAGTCCTGCAAGACAGTGACATTCATTTATGTCAAAAGTTGCATCTGCTGCCTCTGCGCCAGGACCATTGAGACCTGGAACATACATTTGTGTTCCAAACAGACATTCATATGGGGTACCCCCTCCCAGGGACCTTCTAGGCAGATTATTAAGCGCTCTCTGGACTCTAAACAGGGGATTAGGCTAACTACGACCTGTGCCTGATACTCTTGCTATTGAAGATTGCTTTAAGTCGCAGTTTCTTTGCTCCACAACACTATTTCCCTCAGGATGATATGGAGATGAATAGTACAGTTGGACCCCTAACGAAGCCATGGTGTCCCTGAATGCCCTTAAGGCGAAAGCAGGGCCCTGGTCCGAGCAGAAAGCAGCAACTGCATGTGTGCCGATAAAGAATTGCAAATCTTTAATAACAGTTCAAGCCTCTGCTGAGCCTTGTGGCCATACCTATAGAAATCTGGAGCATAAGTTGACAGTGACTTAGATGTATTTGTATGCACCATCAGGTGTCAGGGGACCACAATGGTTCAGGTACACACATTGTAGAGGTTTGTTAGAAATTAGGAGGGGTGTCTGCGGGGGGCATTTGCCGGTGAATCCTTTCATTTGCTGACAGATGTCACAACAAAGGACATACTGTTTGGTCTGTTTCTATAGACCCGGCCACCAGTAACGTGCTTGTAATAGTGAAATAGTAGCTGCTACACCAGCATGGGCAGAAGCAACTCAGGTCTTTGATTTTGGTTAGGGATCACACGATCACCCACCCCTGGTATTGCTACTAGGGCAGTATTTAGGCTGGATATGTGGTAGGAATATTGGGCAGGAATGCCTTTGGCATGACCTTGCTTTCAGCCAAAGCGTTCACAACAGGCAGTGTTTTATCATCCACCCTCGTCCGTGAACGAACTATTGCAGCAACAGAAGGTGTAGCTACTGTTGATTTGGCCTCTTCATCAGCCAAAGTTTTGCCTATAACGTGTAGACCAACACGTTGATGGTCCAATGTATCAACTACATGGACATTGGGTAGCTTTTCTTTCAGATCCACTACCTTCCCCCACAGTAGTCTGTGTTTGATGGTATTGCCTTTTGAATCTCTGAACCTATTCTGACACCAGTAATGCAGTTATTCATTGAAAGACTGGACACAATAATATGAATCACAGACTATTCATGTCAATTGTCCTGGATCCATGTGTTCTAGTGCCATTAACAGAGCCTTGAGCTCTGCTAATTGTCCTGTGCAGTCCCCTAAGGGCTGTATGTAAGTATGTTGTGGATGAAATTCACCATCCTTCATGTAGCCACTAACAACCGCACAGGCAGCGGAGTATTGAGGTTTAGTTTCTAGAGCTGGTTGGGCTGAACCATCAGTGTAAATTAATGCATGATTTTGTTCAATAAGCAATGTTTTTGCTGGAACTGGGTATTCTAGTCATATTGAAGAAATTCTTGAGTTCCTAATTTAGTGCTCAAAACATAATCAACATCAGTGCCTGTCAGAGATGTTGTCCATTGAATCCAACAGAGATGTAGTGCATTGGCGTTAGGTTTTTGTGATAGCCTCTGGGCTGGGATCCTAGATATAACAATGATGCGTTTCCCTTGGGCCAGAGGTCTCTCTTTAATGACAGCCATCTGAACAGCAGTCAGATTTTTTTCTGTGGGAGCAAAACATTGTTCAGCTGCGGAATACAGATGTGATTTGTATGCAAAAGGGATGGTATTATCCTCATTGAACGTTACATAGGTGAAACAAATGGCACCAGCAATTACTCTGAGGTCAAATGTGTTTTTTTGTCCCTTGTGTTAAGTGTTTTGCTGCAAGCATGTCTTGCTGCAATGCTCTAAGAAGGCCTGTGTGTTCGACTGTCCAATATTTACTTGAAAAATCAGGATGTATTAAATCATATAATGGTTCAATGCGTTGTGCATAGTCTGGATTGGAGGTTCTGGCAAAGTTTAAAAAGCCCAACAATGACTGGAGTTTTTTGATGGTGTTCGGTGGTTGCAATACTGCACACTTTTCTAGAAAGTAGGGAGCTAGGCTCTTGCCTTCTTCTGATAATTCATATCCTAATAATAGGAAACTAAGGAAGGTTATTTTTGCTTTTTTTAAATTAAATTTGTAGCCTAATTTGGCAAATCCCACAACAATGCGAATCACCTGTCTTATATGTTGAACGAGATCATCATCCATAAGGTAGATATCATCTATGTAGGACAATGTCTCAGGGTCAATGTTGTGTAAAATTGAAGTAACATGAGCTGAAAACAATCCTGGACTGTTTTATACCCCTGTGGGAGTCTGCAAAACATTGTGTGAGCCTAAAGTGCTAAAACTTGTTAAATCTCTACCTATATTTTGGAAGAAGAAACCAGTGGAAATATCCAAGGTTGTTTTTTTGTATTTTTTGCACACTATATTGTTAATAAGTGCTGTAATGTGTGCATTTGGAATGGCAAATGTGTGTGTATCACTATTTAAATGTCTGCATTCTAAGAGTATTCTATATGAATGGTCTGCTTTAGCTACAGGGAACAACAGGTTGTTCATTGCTGAGACACAAGGTTCAGTTACACCCTGGTACTCTAACTGCATGAGGATTTCTCTTACAAGTGCTTTAGCTTCCTGTTTAATAGGATATTGGAGTTGAGGTTGTGGTTGGGACCAAATTGATATTATATTGTAGGGAGCATCTTTATCCCACCCTACATGGTTACGATACAGTGTGGGTATCTAGCCAATGGGCAATCAATAGCTCAAGTCTCCCTGACCTTTACTACAACTAGTGGCGAAAAAGATGGTTCAAGAAAATATCATCAATTGTGCGCTCAATGTGTCCTTATTGTATTTTCAGTGTATAGAGCCTATCGGGTGTGAAGATGTGCATGATCGCAGTCTCGACTTGTAAAAGGTTGTTAGTTGCTTTCACTTCCAGATGTTTTTGAAAATTCTGGCAAACTATTGTGAAATCTGCTGCGCTGTCTAGCAGAGTAGGTGCCTACTTCCCATTCTTCAGTAAATCTCTTATCCTCAGCGGCATTGAGTACAGAAATCGCTGCCATCTTCTTCTTTTTGAATAAAGGTTTTTGTTGGGGAAGTTTCTCCTCTTTCTTAACAGAAACTTCTGATGAGAGTTGTGACTCCTTTCTCAGTTTCATGTACTCAATTTGCAGCTCTGACCACCCACCTCTCCCACTGCGCTTATCTGGTGAGTCTTGAAACGAACGAGGTTGGTGTGCATCCTTATATTGATATCTATCAAGCGCTTTTATATTATCTCTGTTTCTACGATTATAGTGGTTTTGAGGGGTCTCCGAATGGGGAGAGTCTCCCCTTTCTTTCCTTAGGTGTTTGTTTTTATTTATTCCAGCATTTTTTTAGAACCCTCAGGTGCTTTTTTGGTAGAATCCTTGTTGGATTTATCCTCTAATTGCGACCTATGCTAGAGTAGGTCTCGGTGATCATTTTTGGCAGCTCAGATTCTAGATTCTGTACAGGAATGTCCCGGAGCTGCATGCACACTGCTAGTGTAACTGCTTTCCCTTTAAGATTACTTAATAATATTGAAGACACAGTGGTAAAATTGCCCATCAATTGCATCCCCAAATCTAGGGCTGGGGCAGCCCCCAATTCATCTTGAATTTGTTTTAACACCTCTGGAAGATTGGCAAGTGTTGGTGTACCATGTGCGGTAGTATAGAGCGTGGTAAATACCCTGTGCCAAGTGTTGCAGTTATCCACTGCGGGAACCATCCTAAATGACAAGCACATAGTGAGAATTCTGTGTTTATCTTGAGGTCCCGTATTGAGAAATACTGCCTCCAGCATGTTTATTTTCTGGGCTAACTAAACGGTATTTCTTCCCGCTTGGCGGGTACCTTACCCATAATTGAATGCATAGTCACAGGATTAATGCTTAGTGTGACTGCGTGCAGTTGCGCTGGAGCAGCGCGTACTGGGTTAGTATTTAATGTTTGCATTACAAGCTGTACTCAGAGCCTATATATTGCTGTAAGCTCAATGTATAAGCGGTGAACCTCAGCTACCACCAAGATGCCTGCATCAGGATGCAGTGTGTATGTGGCCAATAAGGGCCAGGTAGGACCATCATTACTCAGATGACCTAACCTAATATTGTGTGGGGTAAAGTGCCATCAAGCCAGTTATGGGGGTCTTGAAAGGATAGAGGTATCTCTAAATATGCTCTGTATTGTGCTGACACATTAGCAGGTGCATAATGATGAACTGTATTAGTTTTCCCATCAACTGCTGGAAAGTTGACCCAAGAATAACATATTTCTGTTCTATAGGCTGGATGAACTTCAACTACAGAGGTAACAGGACCCCCCTGGGTTGTAAGGCCATTAGCTAATAAATGAACAGTGAGGGGTGGTCACATATTTACTGCATGTACCTCCTGTTGTGGGTTAGCCATATTAAAATGTATCTGTTCAGAGATAAGGATACCAAATGAAGATTGATCCTTTTAAGGTACAAGCTTGAACAACTTACAGGATCGAATAGATACTACCTACCTTGCTGAGGAGGAAATCTGCAATACCCCAGATGCCTCTGTATATAGTATTGAGGTGCCTTTAGACAGAGATACAAAATTCATATCCTGACCAAACGTTGGCAGCGCCATGTCACGTTGGCTCTCATTGTACCAATTAGGCTGCTGGATTTGGGCTGCAGCGTCACCTGAATTGTGGGGAACTGAATTTGATCCGACACCATGTGACAATTGTCAGCCTACTCTGTTTCTGGCCCACTAGCAGCATCTCACCTATGCCCAAGAGCAAGGGTGGTTTGTGGTAACCAGGTGCATGACATTGTGACATCTCAGGGAAATTGTGTTGGATCAGATCTCATCCTTTTCTCTAAGTTACATTTGTCTCACATATGCAAAGACAGACAGAAGCAGGGAATTGTTCAATAAGATTTATTGAACCAGCTGCATCTTAGATAAAATGACATGAACTGCAATAAAGAGGATGATAAAACACACTAGAAACAGAATGGCGACATGAAAAGTGAAAGACAAGAAAAATTCCACCATACTGTCACTATATAAGATGTGTGATTCCTACCTATGCCACTAATGTTCTATGTTAGAGGACAGCAGGATGAGCCCTAATCTGTCCTTGAGGGCTCCCCAGGGATGACATCATCCCCCATACCTTAGTATAGCATTAGTGGAGAAGCTTGCTGTCTATTGAGACACCATTCCCATATATGTCAGTGAACCAGCAGGCTCAGCAAACAGCTGTAGCAAAATCAAACAGCATTCAGTAGTAGTCATCTGACTGGAACCTCCCTCTAACATTCAGGGGACAGAGAAATATTTTTATGATAAAACAGCTAGTGTTCTGAGAAAAGTGTCTACATGTAAGAATACATATGTTCCTGTGAAATATTAGAGACGTGGTGTACCACTTTGTGCCTGCAACCCTGTCTTGTTGCAGCCTTGAATAAAGCACAGAGTGAAAGAATGTTGTGCTGACAAATGTAAATGCTTTCCTTAGTGAAAAGCCAGAAAGATAAAGGAAAATAAAACATCACCACAAATGTGATACTTTCTAAAAGAATAAAATGAAATAAGATGAAATGTTACTAGGCTAAAGGGCACAGACAGCGGGCCTAGTTGCTAAAATAACTTGTACACAAAACATCACTCAAATGGCTTCACTACAGCACCATTGACGACGGATGGGATTCTTTGGCGGAGACAGAGGTTCAAATGCAGGCTTTCGTCTATGGGACCTCCGACATCTAAATATGGCGGGCAGACCATTGCAGCGGCAGATGGGTTTTCCGTCAAAAAGTTGACAGCAGACCATTACAGCCAACATCGAAATCAGGACCTGTGTCTTTTCAGGCAGTCTCAGTAATCCGAGTACTCAAGAGGATAAACCTCTTCCAAACCAGTCCTTGCTTAATTCAGCAGAGTGGGAAGCCATGATAGCTATGTATGGCAAGGACCAGCTGAATCTAACAAGCTCTCCTCCCGTAGAGACCCATGAACTGAAGTCCCCAGGCCAATTCAATCAAACTCAGCGGGCATGTGGGCAACTCTGCTGAGAATACTTAACAGATGAAGCCCATAACTACCAATCTTCTAAAATGGATACCCAGATTAAGTTGTTGAACTTGTTGAGCACACTAGCAGTTTTTACTTTTGGGATTGACACTAAAATTGCCAATCTTAACATTCTTATAGCAGGAGCTCAAAAGGCGTCAGAAGCCATTTGCACGTGCTCTCCCATACTGGACAAACTAGGGTCCCTTCTGAATATCTTTAGTGACATTCTCAGTGACCTGAAGGAATCCATGAAATCAACACCCTCAACAATTGACACCCCGTTACAAGACCCAAATGGTCCTGCCCAGTCTGTACATTCTCTGCTCTTTCTCATGAGCTGCCCACTTCAGTGAACCTGGGCGACTCAACACAGACCCTTCAAAGATTAACCGAGCTCGCACCCAAAGGAGCAACTATTGAAACCACAACTGAGGAAGTGATGTGAAACCCCCATCCCTTAAATAGTTCCTCTTCAGGCATGGAAAACAATTATTCCATCACAAACTAAAAATAAATTAAAGTTAACAATCTTGCAAAGGCAGGGCTGGCATAAAGCACGAAAACAATGGGTCAAAATTACTAAAGGTAGTAATATCTATTCCTTTTTCTGCAACTCAGGGAGTAACCCAAACCTGTGCAATAGAAGCAAATCACAGGATCAACAATCAGTCAAAGGATGTAAGGATAAAATGGAGTCTACATCTTCTAACCAGGTCTTGGCAACTGCCCAGCTAACAACCTCAGCAAATACATGTGACCTGGGTGACTATGTTGAGTGCCACCAGAAGGCCAGCCAAGGAACTAAACAAAACGAAGATCCTGCTATACCTCAAACTGACACACAATGTAATAACAGGGCCACCAACCAATTCAGCCAATGTCGCTCACCCAGCTGGGCTTCAGCAACCAGTGGCTATCAACTCAGAAAGCCCAGCCACACTGATGGAAGTCCGCAAGAACTACCAATCTCGGTCATCAACTTGCCAACAATATCAAGCACTGTACAACAGGCGGTGACCTCAAGTATCCGCAGCCAGGTCAATCCAACCCCCCAGGAGAAGGTCAGCACAGATGTTGTGACAACTACAGGCAGATTTACAAACCTGCCAGCAACTTCTGCCCAATCATCTACAACGAAGATTAAAATGCTCTGTACCACCAGTCATGATCACGCTGATACAGTGAAAACATCTCCCGGTCCAACAAGTTCTACTGGCAGCCAGGTACTGTTAATGTGCCCGGAATACCAGTTGATGGGGCCCAACATCCTAAGCTTCTTAAGACAAATTACAAAAATATCAAACCTCACTGTGGCTGACATTGTCTCAGTGAAGTTTCTGTCCCCTCCTCAAGGAGAAACCAATTAAACCACCAAGGTGAGCTGGGTATCCAGCGGAGTTGCAAACTAGGTACTGGAAGTCTCCACAGTGTTTAAAGCCTGTGGGACACAGATATTACCAAATGTAAAACAAGCACACACCCACCATCGCAGAAGGGAGACAGTGCATCCCCCCTTCCAGCAATGGCCCTTTCTCCATCCTAAGGAACGCATGGAGCAAATCGCCATTATCTCCTACTCTGCAAAATCTATGGCAACAAGTGAACACTTCAAGAGACCTCGCCTACATCCATGACTGGTACTATATTCAAGGAGCTCTGAACAAGTCATTAACCAGCCTTGCACACTTAGTGCCAGTCTCTCCGCCTGTCAACCTTCAGATTTTTTCATGGAACATTAAGAGCCTGCTAGATGAACTTGCAAATAATGAGACATAAAGGCCTATAGTTATACTTTTTTAGCGCTGCATTTGCGTCGTTTTTTGACGCAAAATCGGCGCCGATTTTGCATCAAAAAACGACGCAAATGCGGCGCTAAAAAAAGTATAAATATGGGCCAAAGGGCCAGATGTAGCAAACGTTTGCGACTCGCAAACGGGCCGAATCGCAATTTGCGACAGTGCAAAATCGAAATGGGATGCAAAAAGCCCATTTCCGACTCGCAAAAAGCGATGGGATCCGTTTGCGAGTCGCATCTGTAGCGACCCCATTTTGCGACCCGCAAATTGCGAGTCGCAATTTGCGAGTCGCAACCCATATGCAATTGCAACTCGCAAATTGCAACTAGTCGCAAAAAGCCCAGTTTGCATGTCCCATTTACCACTAACTCAGAGCAGGTGGTAACCATTACCAAAGTATAAAAGGAGACCCAGAAGCCATCTGGGTTACTCAAGATGGCGGAGATATACCTGATAGCAGTGAGGAGGAGAGTCTACGCAGCCCAGCAGAGGAGGAGGAGGGGGGGCCACAGACAGGAGAAGATATATCGAACCAGGCAGACTCTTTTCCAGCAAACTGAAGAGGAGATCTATGATAAATACCGCCTTAGCAGCGCAGCCATTCTAGAATTAATAGATTTACTCAAACCACAGCTAGAACACAAGACTCTGCGTGGCTGCGCCATCCCTACGCATGTGCAAGTACTATGCGCACTGCACCTCTTGGCCTCAGGGAGCTATCAGGGGGTCATTGCCGTGGAAGGTGGGGTATCCCAAAGTGCAGTGTCAAGGTTCCTCAGGGCATTCCTAGATGCCTTAGTCACGCACAGGTCTCACTTCATATACTTACCAAGGAATGAGGCAGAAATTAACAGCACCAAGCTGGACTTTTACCGCATTGCCCACTTTCCCCATGTCATTGGATGTGTAGATGGGACACACATTCAAATATGCCCCCCTGCTAATCTGGAACACATTTTCCGCAACAGAAAGTGTACCCACTCACTCAACATACAGGTTGTTTGTGATGCCCATTACGTCATCACGGACATCGTAGCTAAGTTTCCAGGCAGTACCCACGACTCATACATTTTTAGGCATAGTGGGATACATCAACGCCTGGAACGTGGGGAATTCGGAGACGGCTACCTCCTAGGTAGAGCCACAGACACTTGCAGACATACACACAGGTCACTGTGCACGACTATCTGGACTTCCTAACAGTGTACTTTTGTGCCCAACAGGTGACAGTGCATATGCTCTAAGGCCTTGGATCATGACTCCGTTTTTAACACCAAGAACTGAATCAGAGAGGCAATACAACAGTGCGCATAAGAGGACCAGGAACCTGATCGAGTGCACCTTCGGACTGCTGAAGGCAAGATTCAGATGCCTCCACCGCAGTGGAGGCGCCCTCCAATACACCCCCATTACCGCTTTCAAAATTGTGGTCGCATGCGCCATCCTCCACAACATAGCCACCCGACGTGGGCTACCTCTCACCCCTGCAGACCCAGATCCTGATGATGAAGAGCAAGAACAACCACATCGCCATCATGGGGATAGGAGTCTAGCTAATCAAGGCAGACTGAGACGGGACCACATTGCAACGCAATATTTTGGACGGTACGTGTCAACTCCCCCCATACTCACCTATTAACCATTTGTTAAGTGGAACAAAAATAACTGTTTTATTAATGTCATGAAGAAACTATATACAAGTTGAAATTGTCCATGGGCAGGAAAATGCCAACCAGTCATGTGGCACATTAACGCCATGTGCCACATTAATCTGTCCTGGCTGTTATCTATGATCTCCTGCCCCTCCTGCCAGCCTGGCTGGTCCCTGCTGCGTCCATGGTGCTGTGCCTACCACTCCTCAGCACCCTACTGTCAGTGGCAGAGACACTGCTCACTGTTGAGCCCTCCTCCCAGGTGTATTTGTTAACTTCCTGGCTGTGATGTCATCATCATGTGCCAGGAAGTGTTTCCAGAGTGTTCTGGTATGCTTTCTGGAGTGTTCTGCTGCACCTGCAAGCAATTTTGAAGGTAATCGCAATTTGCGACACCCACTCGCTAATTGCGAGTTCGTTTTTTGCACACTCGCAAACAGCGACCTCGCAAACTGCGGACTCGCACACAGCGTTGCGAGTCCGGCTGCGAGTCGCAAAATCGGATCGCTTTTGTTTCTGACATTCCAATTTGCGACTCGCATTTTGCGAGTCGCATCAACTCGCAAAATGCGAGTCGCAATTTTTATTTTTGCTACATCTGGCCCAAAATTCTTTATCACTTTTAATGTAATCATGTTACAGGAAACATGGGCTGAGAAAGTTCAGACAACTCCATGATACATCAATTATACAGTTGCAGCCAAAAAAGCACTTTTACAGACATCTGTCTAGCAGTATTCGTCCACGCAGCCCTGCAATGCAGCCATTTCGCGAAACTGGCAGCTTGGGTCTGCCTGCAAATAGTTCTTCTTACCCTGAAACAGGGCTCCTGAACTTTAACTTAGCATTCATAAACATTTCTATTCTCCCAAGGGTGAAATTCAAGCTGGAAGTCAAGGTACACCTTACAAGCAAGATTTCTGCCCTGCAGGATAGCTCATTACCCTATGAAACAGTATTCTCTGGAGATTTTAACACACATTTTGCTGTGGTCTGCTCAGGACGAGGAACACTTATGGCCCAGATCATTTTCTGGCATATTCCAGATCAAGTATTATTAAAACCGACATTCAAGCATGACAATAGGGGAAGAGAACTTGCCAGAAAACTAGTGGCCATGAATCCGCGAGTAATCAATGGCCGCTTCTGCAACGACCAGCCACCGTCCTTCTCTTATCATACTCACAAAGTGCACAATGTCTGTACTTTAATAGACTGTGCCCTCGGCCCCACTAGTTCATCTTTCAAATTAAACCCAGGGAAAAAAGCGACCACCTTGCATAAGCGTTAACTCTTGTTCTGCCTATGGACTGCCACAAATCAATAAACGCATTACAAGGCAGCATCTATATGCTAAAGAATAGAAGGCTTAAATGGTCACCCAGGATGATTGTTGACCTGTCAGTCAAAGCTAAGGGTTTATGGGCTGCCCTTCTGGAAGACACGATTCCAGTTCACAAAGGCTGGGCGCTATTTACAGCAAAACATTTAGATCACCACCCATCCTTTGGGGGGAAGCTCTAGGGACAAGTTAGCTAGCTAGCACTAAGAAGACATATTTGGGGCTTTAAAAGAGAAGCAATTGAAGGAATATCGGCCACAAATTTGCATGATCTCAACCCCTGGAGGCATGACAAGTTTTTTAGAACTGTGAACAATCTAAATGATCTATCACAAACAAAAGTCTCAGTGAATATGTCCGTAGAAACATAGTATCAGTATCTATCGGACCACTTATGCTACCAAGGTCTCAAGCTGACCCTGCTTGAGTCAGCCACCACAAAAAGTGATGGTGCCCCCAGTCGCTAAAACTGCCTTATCTGGACCTGTTTCATGCCCATCCTAGCAATAACAATTAGAGGGCAGATAATGAGAAATCAAAGAGCGGAATGACTAGACACTATCATGGACAGGGCCATGTAGGTCATGATGCAATGATTAGAACTTTTAGGCAGGCATGGTTTAACCTCAGATTCAGATTGATAGCAGAAGCTGTGTGCCATAGGTGTGTCACATGCCAGCAGAGGAATGTAGGAAAATGCAAAGTAGCCACATAGGTAGATCAGGAGGACCATTCAATAGAATGCAGTTGGACTTTATTGAGCTACCAGGATGCAATGGACAGAGATATATCTTGGCCATTGTGTGAGTTTTCTCTCATTATGTTGAATCTTACCTGACCAGGAGGAACGATAGCAAGTAGTCGCAGTAGCACAGCTGTTGCTTATAGAGTTGATACCACGTTTTGGATTCCCGACTTCTGTAGAGTCAGACGAGGGACATGCTTCAAGTGAGCAAAGACTACATTGCAATTACAAACCTGTGGCTTCTGGATTGGTGGAGCAAGGTAATGGAACTCTGAAGTCCAGAGCTGCAAAAGTATGTGAATCCAACACTTTGAAATGGCCAGATGCAGTGGCTCTTGAATTAATGAGTTTGTGCAGTACTACTGGTTTAACACCTCATGAAATCATCATGGGAAGGGTCATGAGATTGCCAACTGTACCTGCAAATGCACTTGTAAATATTACAAATCACTTGGTATTGGATTATTGTAAAGGACTATCTGACGTGGTTCTTTCTGTGTCTCATCAGATTGGAAAAGCTTCAGCACAACCCAGCAGGAGCTTTGCCATGACCTGTGTCCAGGTGAATGGGTCATGGTTAAGAAGTATGTGAGGAAATCCTGCTTGGAACCACATTGGAAGGGGCCCCCCTAGGTGGTGTTGTCACTACGACAGCTATGAAGTGTGCTGGTCTTACTTACTGGGTACATGCGAGCCACACTCGTAAAGTTCCTTGTCCCCTAGATAATACAGTACTTGTCCCTGAAGGGTGGGTTACAGTGAGTCAGAGGGATCAGGTTAGTGAAGCTGTTGGCGATGTGCAAGTGGCTGATGCAACATAATTGTGGTCAGAGGGAGTCTGAGCGAGTCAACAGCAGTAGTTGGTGCAGCAGGGTCAAGACAGAATCAGTTGACTCCTAGAAGCTCAGATGCTGACGAAGGACCAGATGTTGTAGTAAAAAGAGTTATACTCATAGGCAATTGGCCAAGTGAGAAAGCTGTGTGAGCTGTGCAAGTGCCCCCAACAATTGCTGAAGAACCTAAGGAGTCCAGTCAAAGTAACTGTGATGCTGAGGGTCAGGTAACATGGAGATCAAAGAGAAGGAGAATACCCATGCAAAAGTACTCAACTCCTGAATGGACATACTTTGCAGCAAATGACTTGGAAAATAAATTTACAACATTTTATTTTAACAATATGTATTCAGTTGAGCATTCTTTAATTCCTTTTTGTGGCCGAACTAAACACTTAAATACATTTTGTTGCCACTTGATGAACTGAAACACTATACCATGGATGGGTTTATTGGTGATTTTTAATCTGCACATTTACTAGAGACAGTTGAACTTTTATTAGAAATGTTTGAACTTTTGCTAGAGACAACTTGTTGAACTTTCTAGAAGATCAAGAAGGGTTTTGCAAATGTTTGAATTAACAAAAAATCTTTTATTTTCTTGGTATCTGCTTTGCTCACAAATAGAAAGGACTGAACAAGACATTTTGGCTCTCATTACAACCTTGGCGGTCGGTGTTAAAGCAGCGGAAATACCGCCAACAGACCAGCGGAAAAAAAAAATGGAATCACGACCATGGCGGAAACCGCCAACATAGACAGCCACTTTAACACTCCGACCGCCACAGCGGTAGAAACAAACAGCTTGGAGGTCACCGCCAACAGACAGGCAGAAGACAATGTACCGCCCTTTTCTAGGGCGGAACCAACGCAAACAAAAACACGGTGGAAACAGGGCTTGGAAGGGAAAACACTCACCTCTCCACACCCTACGAGGAACCAGGACGCCATGGAGCCAGAACTCCAAATACTCCCTGCAATGGTATTCCTGCTCCTCTATCAGGAGCAACAAAGACGGTGGCGACGACCACGGTGAGTACTGCACCTACAACACAGGGGACGGGGGAGGGAAAAGAGAGTGACACACACACACGCAACACCCCCACCCCCACCCTCACCCACTACAACATACACACAAATACATTCTGCAACATTACATTTACACCCCCCCACTTCCCCTTCAAGAACGCAAGGACAAAAGGAAATGAGTTGAATGATTGTAATCATGAAAAGAACAGTAGTCAAAACTTGAAATACAGTATATACAATTATGTACCAACCACACAAGTCTGGATAGTGCACCAATTATTGTCCGTGGACCACTTGGCCCAAAATGCATGGGCGAGGCCCACACTCGATACCAGACTTCAAATGGAGAGAACACTGCAGGGGCATCAGATCGAAAAGAAACAGGCACCTCAGGGGTAAGGGAAGGGGGGGCACATCAGCCGGATGAGTGCACGACGCCACTGCTCCACGAGGGGGCTCCATGCCCATTGATGTATCCTGGGGAGTGCAAAGCCACAGTCTCTCAAGTCTCTCCAGTGGGTGGTTTGCCCACTGCTTTATCCTGGGGAGTGCAAAGTCACAGTCTCTCAAGTCTCTCCAGTGGGTGGTTTGCCCACTGCTGTATCCTGGGGAGTGCAAAGCCACAGTCTCTCAAGTCCCTCCAGTGGGTGGTTTACCCACTGCTTTATCCTGGGGAGTGCAAAGCCACAGTCTCTCAAGTCTCTCCAGTGGGTGGTTTGCCCACTGCTGTATCCTGGGGAGTGCAAAGCCACAGTCTCTCAAGTCTCTCCAGTGGGTGGTTTGCCCACTGCTGTATCCTGGGGAGTGCAAAGCCACAGTCTCTCAAGTATTTTCAGTGGGTGGTTTGCCCACTGCTGTATCCTGGGGAGTGCAAAGCCACAGTCTCTCAAGTCTCTCCAGTGGGTGGTTTGCCCACTGCTTTATCCTGGGGAGTGCAAAGCCACAGTCTCTCAAGTCTCTCCAGTGGGTGGTTTGCCCACTGCTGTATCTTGGGGAGTTCAAAGCCACAGTCTCTCAGGTGGATGCCTTTCTCCACTGGTTCTGGAGGGGGCTTTGTGCCCAGAGTGCTTCATCATGCCAAGGGCAGAGGTAGTGGATGCCTTTCTCCACTGAACGTGGTGCATCATGGAAGCTGCCCAGGCTCCTGGAAGTGACCACCAGGCTCGGTCGACTGACCAATGGGGATGGCAGCCATGTCTGTGGTGGTGCCACTGGCTCAGGATGTTTTGGGGCCGCTGGCGGTGCTTGCGGCGGTGTCAGTAGCGGCAGTGCTGGCGGCGGGCTCTGTGGCATCGGTGCTGGGCACGGGCTCTGTGGCATCGGTGCTGTCGGCGGACTCTGTGGCAGCGGTGCTGGCGGACGCCTCTTTGGCATCGGTGCTGGCGGCGAACTCTGTTGCAGCGGTGCTTGCAGCGGACTGTGGAATCAGTGCTGGTGGCGGACTCTGTGGCAGCGGTGCTTGCGGCAGATTCTGTGGCAGCGGTACTTGCGGCAGACTCTGTTGCATCGGTGCTGGTGGAGGACTCTATGGCAGCAGTGCTGGTGGCGGACTCTGTGGCAGTGGTGCTGGTGGCGGTGCTGGTGGCGGGCTCTGTGGCGGCGGTGCTGGTGGAGGGCTGAGTGACTGCGGTGCTGGTGGCGGGCTCTGTGGTGGTGCTGGTGGCGGGCTCAGTGACTGCGGTGCTGGTGGCGGTGCAGGTGGCGGTGCAGGTGGCGTTCTTCTCCACCGTACCGGTTGGCGTTGACGTGGACAGAAGGTGTGACACTGGTCCCATAGTCGGTGTCACCATGCCATCTCCTGACCTGCCCTTGATTTTCTGGCCCTTCCCCACCTTGGATTGTGGCGCAGCTGTCTTGCCACCATCCCCTTTTGTTTTCCCTGAGCCCTTGGTGGCAGGTGTTTTCGCCTTCTCCTTCTGGGATGTGGGCAACTTTTTTACTTTTGCAGGTGGTGGAATGTCCTTGCCCTCGCTACGTGGCACACTGGCTGCCCTGATGCTCGGCGCACTCCAAAAGCCTGCTGTTGCTGGGACCACTGTGCCAGGTGATGTGGTGGCTGAGGTGCTGGGTTGGGACCTGGAAAGCCTGGCCCTAGGGGACGGACGGGGGGGGAGGTGTAGGGAAGAGGTCAATGTTAGACAGGAAAAGTTTTTTAGACACACTGGGATGGGTAGATGGAGGAGGTTTGGGAGTGGAGGAAGAGGTAGTGGTTGTAGGAGGTGTACGAATGCTGTATTTGGGTGAAGGTACATGGGCTGGAGGCTGTTGTGAGGTGGATGGCTGTTGGGTGGGTGTGTGCCTGCATTTGTGTACTTTGGGAGGTGGGCTCAAGGACAATGGCTGCATCAGTGCTGAGGCCAGAGCCTGAAATGCTCACTGTTGGGCTGCCTGGTCAGAATGAATGCACTCCAGGTATGCATTTGTTTGTTGCAAATGCCTCTTGACACCCTGAATGGCATTCAGAATGGTCGATTGCCCAACAGTGAGGGATCTCAGGAGGTCAATAGCCTCCTCACTGAGGGCAGCAGGGCTGACTGGGGCAGGGCCTGAGGTTCCTGGGGCGAAGGAGATGCCCACCCTCCTGGGTGAGCGGCCACAGGACTCACGCTGAGGGGCTGCTGGGAGGGCGGTGCTGGTAGGAGGGGTGGCGGCTGTACCTGTTGATGCAGGGGCACAGAGGGGCCAGACACCACAAGGAAGCTCCCATCAGAGGAGGAGTCACTGTCGCTGAAGTCACCTCCTGTCCCCGCCGTGGAGCTCCCCTCGCCCTCCGTCCCACTGGTGGCTTCAGACTCTGTTGTCTCGCCCTCCAGGGCCAAGTGGGATGCAGCTCCCTCCTGCTCCGGTGCCACTGCTCCTCCGCCTGATGATGTTATTGCACACAAGAACAGGGAGACCACAAAAAGGGTGGGGGAAAGACACAAGAAAGACATGTTCAGTGCATGCAATACCACTACCGTTGGCGGACACTACAAACACAGCAGCCCTCTGCACTATGCCATGCACTTGGAGTTCCTAGAGTAATCATAGGGCCATGGGGTACAAGGCTATGCCCGATTGCTCCACACATGGAAGTCACAGGAGCCTGACTAGGTGTAGATGGCTCTTACCACTGGTGGGGTTGGGGTGCCACATAGCCTGCCTCACAAAGGGTCCTTGCCTACAAAGCTCGCCCTGGCCTAGGGTAACCCACTGCCCACCTCCCCCACCCAGACACCTCGTAATGCGCGCAGAGTTAGATGGATGTGACGGTACTCACCCCCTTGTGGCTGCTGTGATGCCCTCAAGCGCCCATCCAACTCCGGATACACCACCGCCAGGATCCGGAACATCAGGGGGGTCATGGTGCGATGGGCACCCCTCCCACGTTGGGAGGCCATCCCCAGCTGGGCCTCCGCCGTCTTCTTGCTCCAGCGGCGAAGGTCCTCCCATCTTTTACGGCAGTGGGTGCTCCGTCTGTGGTGGACCCCCAGAGTCCGGACGTCAAATATCCTTCTTCTGGTGGGCGCTGACCTGGAGGAATAGTACAGGGGAAAAGGAAAAACGTTCACCGTCCGGACCGTCACAGTCATTGGCCCACGTTCCCACCCTTGCCCTGACGCACATACAGTCACTGTCCGCATATGAGGGCCTCAGCCCCCCCCCATGTATCTTCCATCCACACCACTCCAAACAGGAATTGCCCATGCCGCATGCTCACAGTGTACTCACCTGTTTGTCTGGAGGATCGTAGAGAAGCGAGTACCGGGGGAGGACCCCATCCACTAACTTCTGCAACTCCTCCGAAATGAAGGCGGGGCCCTTTCCCCAGACACATGAGCCATCGTCGCTTCCAGACTGAGGTCACAGCAGCACTTGCAGTGTAGGTCCTCTCCTGTCGAAGTTCAGGTATCAAGTGAGTGAACAGACAGAAAATGGCGGTCACGTCCGCGGTGTTGCGTACCGTCACCGCCGGCGTATATCGTCATTGGCTCCTGGGACCCATAGGGTCCAATGTTTACCAATGCAGGATTGCGCTGCGGTCTTCGACCGCCTACCGCGACGGTATAGAACGCCAGCGCAGTTACCTCATATCCCTTTGTCCCACCTTACAGTTCATGCAGCCGCCATTCCAGGGGGCCACATGGCATTAATAATAACTGCGTCACACCTATCTAGGCCTTGCATACACACAGTAACAGGCACATTGCGGATTTACAAATGTTTGCTACTGACATTTAGTTATACCTCAGTGTTGGCTGACTCTCTGCTCGCTGTTCTCCTCCATAGGGCACTTCCTCTGGGGCAGGTGGTGAAATGGCGGCATGCTCCGGTGTACAGACCGCTGGTGGACCTGTCGACAATGGAAGAGAGACACGTAATAGTCACCTACAGACTTGATTGTGCAACAATCCAGGAACTGTGTACCCAGTTGGAGCCAGACCTGATGTCAGCAATCCGCCATCCCACAGGAATCCCCCCTCTAGTGCAGGTCCTGTCAGTACTCCATTTCCTGGCAAGTGGGTCTTTTCAAACAACAGTGGCCATTGCATCAGCCTATGTTCTCAAACGTGTTGTCCAGAGTGTTGTCTGCCCTGCTGAAACACATGCACAGCTACATCGTTTTCTCTCAGGTGGAGAATTTGCCAACAGTGAAAGGTGACTTCTATGCCCTGGGACATATCCTCAACATCATAGGTGCCATTGATGGGACACATGTGGCCTTGGTACCCCCCGCAGGAGTGAACAGGGGTACAGAAACAGGAAGAGCTACCATTCAATGAATGTGCAGATGGTGTGTTTGACCGACCAGTACATCTCCCATGTGAATGCCAAGTTTCCTTGCTCAGTGCATGACGCTTACATTCTGAGGAATAGCAGCATCCCTTATGTGATGGAGCAACTCCAGAGGCATTGTGTGTGGCTAATAGGTGAGGACAAGGACCCTATACCCTGTGAATAGTTGTCTGGGTCTGGAGTTGTCTCTAAGGGTTAGTGTGTGTCTAACAGTTGTCCCTCAACATTTGCAGGTGACTCTGGTTACCCCAACCTGTCATGGATACTGACCCCAGTGAGAAATCCCAGGACAAGGGCAGAGGAAAGCTACAATGAGGCACATGGGTGAACTAGGAGAGTGATCGAAAGGACCTTCGGCCTCCTGAAGACCAGGTTCCGGTGCCTCCATAAGACAGGTGGTTCTCTCTACTACTTACCAAAGAAGGTGTGCCAGATCATCGTGGCCTGCTGTATGCTGCACAACCTGGCACTGCGACAACAGGTGCATTTTCTGCAGGAGGATGGTCCAGAAGGAGGTCTTGTGACAGCTGTGGAGCCTGTGGACAGTGAAGAAGAGGAGGCAGAAGAAGAGGATATCGACAACAGAAACAACATTATCCAGCAATACTTCCAGTGAGACACAGGTAAGAAGATGTCACTGCCTCACACCTCTCATACAATTGTTAGACCTATCATATGTCAGTCACTTTCACTCAGTGTATGAACCTTGACTTGTCACTTTGCCTTTCCATTTCACAGATGTGGATCCCACTGTGTGACCTCTGCTATATTACCTCATGGACTAGAGATGTGTTACATCGGTATGTTGACAATACAATCGACATTGCTAAATTCCGTAGTTATTGCAAATACACATTTGTGAAAGCACAGACTGAGTCCAGCTTGTTTTGTGATTCAAGGGTGTTTATTTCAGTGCAAAATAGTGGAGGGGGTTGTAAAATGAGCAGGGGGGATGGTGGAGGAATGTCCATGGCAGAGTCCAGTCTATTTGTTTCACAGATGCATTGTCCAAAGGGGCATAGGAAGTGGAGCTAGGGCAATTGATGGATGGACAGGGTGACGAAGTGGGACAGAGGGATGACATTCAGGGGAGTCTCATTTCCTGACGAGGGTCTTGGCATTGTTCTCTGTCTTTGTCCTGGATCTCAGGGACAGTTTGCAGGGTGGTTCTCTTCCTGCAGAGGGTGGGGTGCTGCTGTCGTGGTCCTGTGGCGGTGCCTCCTGTCCAGTAGCACCGGCGGAGGTGGTGGGCTGTTCATCATCCAGGCTAGTGTCAGGGGCCCCTTGTTGTGCCACAGTGTCCCTCCTGGTGTTCACAAGGATCTTCAGCACCCCTACAATGGTGACCAGGGTGGTGTTGATGGACCTAAGTTCCTTCCTGATCCCCAAATACTGTTCCTCCTGCAGCCACTGGGTCTCCTGAAACTTGGCCAGTACCGTTGCCATCATCTCCTGGGAATGATGGTACGCTCCCATAATGTTGGAGAGGGCCTTGTGGAGAGTGGATTCCCTGGGCCTGTCCTCCCCCTGTCACACAGCAGTCCTCCCAGTTCCCCTGTTATCCTGTGCCTCTGTCCCCTGAACCGTGTGCCCACTGCCACTGCCCCCAGGTCCCTGATTTTCTTGGGTTGGTGGGTTAGCCTGGGTTCCCTGTAGTGGTGGACACACTGCTGCTTGATGTGTCCTGGGGACAGAGGGATGAGCCCGCTGGGTAGGTGTTGTGCTGGTGTTTCCTGACGAGGGAGGCTCTGTGGTGGCTTGTGCCAGTCTCAGGGAAACCGACTGTCCTGAGGACCCAGATGGGCCGGGCTGGTCATCTTGATCCAGTTGGACAGAGCTGCTGTCATCACTGTGGGCTTCTTCTGTGGGGGGAGTGGACATGTCTGGAACCTCCTGTCCGGTGACGTTGGGTAGGGGTCTTGCAGGGTTCAAAGGTATGATTATTGCATCTGCGTGTGCCATCGTGTGCAATGGGTGGGTGACCCTGTACTCCAGTGCTTGCATTCATGTGTAGGACCTTGTGTGATAATTGGTTTGGGGATCTGTGAGGGTATCTGTAGTGGACATGCTTTTGTGATGGGTGTCCATGCTTTGGTGTTGCATGCAGGGCTTGGTGTTGGGATGTGTGGGTTGTGATAGTGGGACATTTGTGAGGTGTTGGAGTGATAGGGGTGAGGGTGGGGTATGTGGTAGCATTCAGGTAGGGTGGGGGATGTAATAGTTAAGATTTGACTTACCAGAGTCCATTCCTCCTGCTACTCCTGCGAGGCCCTCAGGATGCAGTATAGCCGAGACTTGCTCCTCCCATGTTGTTAGTTGTGGGGGAGGAGGTGTGGGTCCGCCACCAGTCCTCTGAACTGCAATCTAGTGTCTTGAGACCACGGAACGCACCTTCCCCCGTAGGTCGTTCCACCTCTTTCTGATATCATCCCTACTTCTTGGATGCTGTCCCACTGCATTGACCCTGTCTACGATTCTGCGCCATAGCTCCATCTTCCTAGCTATGGAGGTGTGCTGCACCTGTGATCCGAATAGCTGTGGCTCTACCCGGGGAATTTCCTCCACCATGACCCTGATCTCCTCCTCAGAGAACCTGGGGTGTCTTTGGGATGCTATGGTGTGGTGTGGGTGATGTGTGAGGTGGTGTGTGTTGTGATGTGTGAGGGGATGTGTTTGTGTGTGTTGTCGGAGGTGCGTGGATGTTGTGTGAGTGATGGTGTTGTGTGCCTGTGGATGCTAGTATTGTTGATGGTGGTGTCTCTCTCTGGGCTTCTTTCTCAATTTTTGTCGTAGGGGTTTGCGGGTGTGTGTTTTATATTGTATTGAGTGTGTGGGAGTGGTGTGTGTATGTGTATCAGGTGTGTGTATTTCGAATTGTCCAATGTGGTTGTGTTTTGTAAATGTGTGTGTATTTTGAGCACGACGGTGTGTACCGCCAATGGAATACCACGGTTTAAAGACCATGCGTGGATTCGTGGGTCGTGATAGTGTGGGCATATTCCTGTTGGCGTGACGGTGTCGGTTTTGTTATCGCCAGCTTATCACTGACCTTTGGTGTGGCGGACTTGTGTGGGTGTCTGGATTTTGGCGGATTCCGGCCTGTGGGTCGTAATAGCTGTAGCGGAATTCCGCCGCCGCAGCGGTGTGTTGGGGTCTTCTGCACGGCGGTAAGCGGGATTTACCACCAATGTTGTAATGAGGGCCTTGATATTTTGCTGCTACAATTTGCAATTTTACATTTTTGATTTTGAATTTTGGTCTGAAATTAGAGAATTCATGGAGCTGAATAGAAACAAAGGTAATAAGTGTAAGTACCTATGTGTAGGATTATTAGTTGTGACAGTTTGTAATGATTACCTTATTGCTCACTGGATTACGTTTACCAACACCTAGTGAATCAGAAAAAGTTAAATCCACAAGTATCCCAAGTTTTGCAAGACCAATAGCAAACCAAAAGTCTTTCCTTAATGAGAAAGATTTACATGCAGATGGATCCAGAGGTGATTTGTCTACAAATGTCTATCACAAAGTATTAGTTGAGTATGTGAATAACATGGAAGTCAAAGATTGTTAGGTGTGCACTCAGTTGCCATCAGTGAGTGAGGGAATTATTTATCATAGTATCCTCTTGGCCTGTGGAATTTTCTGTAGGTTGTTGTTAACACTTTTGTATCAGCAGGAGTATTTCCAATATTATTACTCAAATTATGACCTCGCTTTCTCAGTTGTCCCACTCATGATATATTTGAGCAGCGTTGCTAAAGTGAAAAACATTGATACAGTAGGAGGTTTCTTTAAACCAACATTGATATTTGTTACAGCCTATGCCCAGAGAAACAATACGACCTGTATACTTACCCCAGTGGAAAAATAATTTATAGGACAGGTCGAAGATAGAAGAAGAGTGATGAAAGATGAGACAAAAAAGGAGTAATGCAACAAAGTTGAAGAAAGGAAGAAACTCATTAATTTGCAGTGAGTCAAGGATCCCTTGCATTAGATTGGCAACACATAAGGAAATATAGACCGATATCGTAAACTAATTTTTGTACAGCATAGTAAATGTAGACATGTATTTTTGCTTGAAAGTGTTTGGAATTTTATGTTAGCTGCACAAGACCCCACCATACCAGATGTTTATTTCATTCATGGGCAAAATGCCTATTGCAAGTTGCCAAAAGGCTGGTATGGTACTTCATATCTAGGACTAGTCTTTCCAAAGATTTATCTCATGGAGGATTTCAATGATCCTGTTTGGGATGAAAAATCAAACATCAGAGTTGAAAGAGGTGCTAGTATTTCAGAGATAGTAGGAGACACTTTTGGTGCCATAATTCCATCTGCGTTGTGATCCTGAATGATCACTAGATAAGGAAATTGACAACTATCATCGATCTACACACAACAGGTGCCTTCTTGTTAGTTGACACAGAGATGGTTGCCATGAGATCAGTGGTTTTACAAAATCGTCTTGTGTTAGACATCCATCTCATGAAGGAGGATGGAGTTGCAAAACGTTACAAGTGCAACAGTGCTGCACCTACATACCTGGCAATAGTAAAGAGGTTAGGAAGTATACATTACAAATATTGCACACCTGAAAAAGGACCTGAAGGAATTAGAAGAGACGGTTGCCCAGGAAGCAGTAGGCAGTGGTTTTTCAGCAGTTGAAAGGTTGTTTGGGAGCCTAGAGAAAGGACTTTGCCGTTTTAATTCGCTTTGCTTAGCCTAAGTGAGTCCTGTATGGCCCTGTTTCCTGACTGTGCAGAAAATGTTTAGTCATTGTTGCTAGCATGAACTTTTCTTTCAGCCTTTGTTCTCATGAGGATGCTAGCTTGGTAACAGATGTTCTATTGTCTTACACATAGTGAGCTGAGAAATTAACTTTGATTCCAGTACATTCAGGAACTGTGGAATGGACTATATATACAATTGTTTCGATCCACACAGATGAGCAAAGGTGGATTGTTTCTACATGTTGGCAATGGGAACGTTCATCAATGTTGCAGTTCTGTGTTGCATGACTGGCATGACTAGCATTCATTGGATAATTACACCTTCTGCATCATGTGGAGTGATGGATGAATGAATAATTTTTCACTATGAACTTTGATGTGTGGTTCCCCTGCTAGTTTTTTCCACATTCTTCTTTAAGCATATTTTCCCCAGTCTTTGTTGCTTGTTGAACCCCCTGGACTCTGAGAGGTACATTTCTCTCTATCCTTGCCCCTTTGAAATGTTTTGCTGATACTTAGAGATTTTTCCCCTGACCCAGAGAAGACTCTTGACCGAGCTTCTTACATGCTGACGTCTTTCCTTTTTATCTATTTTTGGCAGCTTCAGTTAGTCATCTATTTTCCTAGATTTCATTTCTTCCAAATTTGTTTTCTTTTGTGCTTTTGCCTTTTTACCCCTATGTATTTAACTTAGCACGTGGTATTATGGACTTGTGGATTTGAAGGGTTCCCCTAAATTGTAGAATTTAAACTGCTAAATGAGTAACAGAATTACAGTGTTTGTTTCCACCTTTTCAAACTTTCTTATTGTTGTTATGTGTAGCATTGATTGAGTGCTTAGTCTTTTTGATGTTAGTTCCTTTGAGCTTCTCTTCTTTAGGATGTTTAGACAGCCTTTTACAATTCTGTATCTTTACAGTCTTGTTTTGAGAATCATCTACATTACTCTGAGCCTTAATCTGTAATGAAAACCCTTGGACTTTATTTCAGACTGGAGTTTTCCTTTCGGTGGCCATATTGGTCATATTGTCAATCTAAATTGATTTGCTGTGAAATTGGTGCCTATGTCTCCACACCCTTATGCCGGGTGAAAAGATTTATTGACCTCATTCGATCAATAATCCTGAGAGGCAGCATGCTCCAGCACAATGACAGGGAGAAACCCAGAGGGCAATTCCTTTAGTCCTTCATGGGTTAGCTTCAAGTGTTCACAGTGCAATGCTTTGTATTGCAATGTGTGCAGTTTTGACCCTTCCACGGTGAATGATTCCATAATTCTTTGCTACACACTAAGGTGCATTCTGTCTGGGTCACTGTTGGACCCGGACCTTTTTGCAGGGTCATCCCCAAACATTTGACCTTCCTCCTGCTGTTTTTCTGACCTCTTTTCTGTTGGCTGTAGGACTCTGAGCACTTCATCACTGCTGATCAGTGCTAAAGTGCATGTGCTCTTCCTTTTAAACTAGGTATGATTGGCTTACACCTGATTGGCACATTTAATGTACCTGTAAGTCCCTTGTACAGTGGTATCCCTTATACCCAGGGCATGTAAATTAAATGCTCCTACTGGGTCTGCAGCACAGCTTGCACCACCCATAGAAGTAGCCTTTCAAACCTGTCTCAGACCTGCCACTGCAGGGCCTGTGTGTGCAGTTTACAGCCACAGTGGCTTGGCATCTAAATTTACTTGACAGCCATGGAACTCCCCTTTTACTACATATTGGTCACCCCTAAGGTAAGCCTTAGGTAGCCCTATGGGAAGAGTGTTGTGTAGGTAAGAGGTGGGACATGTGCCTTGTTGTGTAGTGTATCCTGGTAGTGACAAACAAACTATTGGGTTTCTCACTACTGTGAGTGCTCCCCCTCTCATAGTCTTGCAATAGGAATGTCCTTGCATATGTCTAAGTGGTATGTCCTGATCTATAAGGAGCAGGGTAGACATGTTTTGCATGTTTGGAATGGTAATTAAAAATTGTGCTTACTGGTGTAGGTGGATTTTCCATGGCTATCTTAGACATGCCACTTTTAGGAAGTGGGCATTTTTCTGTGCTTATAACTCTGGTGCTTTTGCAGTTTGACTCTAATCCACATTTGGGGTTGAGTGACAGCTTAGCTTTGTGCATACTTATCAGACAGCCATCACACAGGGAAGGTGGAGGTGTGATAGGAGTACATCTGCATACTGAGTGGTCTTCCTGGGCTGAGAGAGATAGAGGCAGGGTACACTTACATATGTATAGGCTGTGTCCTGCACTGACAAAAAGGGTTTGTTTACCCCTTACTTATGTCTGGAGCTAGTGTGGAGCAGCAGGGGCATTCCTGGAAGTGGTTAGGGCTGGTTGGAACCTTCTCCCCACTTCTGGAAGCTGGGCAAACTGAGTGTAAGTATAGGGGTTGTTCCCCATGTTGACAGACCCTGCATGGACTTGAAAGCAGATGCTGCTGAAAGGGACTGCGATCACCATTAGGATTGACCTGATTGCTGTGCTGACCTATGGCCTGATAGGTCACCAGAAGGACTGCCACTGGATTGTCAGGACCCTATTGTGCTGGTGTGTCCACACCCTACATTGATGCCACAGTGATCTCCGAGGGGCCAGCATAGGATTACCCAGTTACAAATTCTGCTCCTGGCCCTGCCATTAAAGTGCTTAGCGAGTGCTATCATTTTTAGTGGAGCCTGATGAGTGCTTTACTCTGCTGTCCCTAAAGGCGTAAGAGCTGTGCTTTAATGTCCCTTGAGCGTGTGGTGAGCGCTGTACTTGGGTGTTCCTGGGGCCGTGTGGTGGGTGCCTCTGTTTCCAGAATAAATCGTGCCCCCCTTCCTGTGATGACTGGCTGAGAAGGAGAAGCAAGTGTGCCCCATCCAGTGCCCGCAGGGAACCAGTAGGCACGTATTCTTGCTCTCGGGTGTGGAGCTCCGATCAGCTATGGGACTCGCACTGCCACGGTCCTACCTGCCAGAGTGCAGCAGCCTCGTGGAGAACAGAGGCAGTGGTCCGGGAGGCCCTGTAGGGCTACAGATGCACTTCAACAGTGAGAGCAGCTAGAGAGGAGCTGCAGAGGTTAGCAGCCGCCCCGCACGGACACGGGCAGCTGACTATTGTTCTGCCCTATGCGGGGGGACCTGGAGAGGTCTCATTGCCACCGCAGGAGTCATGTGTGTCGCTCCCCCAACTTCTTTGGGGCCTACCTCATTAGGGGGCACTATCTTGCCAATCGCAAAATGGGACTGGGACCTCGACAGATGCCTGTTCCTGCTAGGAGAGGAAATACCACATCTTGTGGAAAAGGAGCTCCTGGCCCAACGTTGTGCCAATTGCTTGATGCCTTACGTCCCCATTGAGATCTTTACCATACACCCTCTAAGGTTAGCGCAGATGTGCCACAACCTTCATATAGAAGGGGGTTGTGGTAATTGCTGGAGGTTCTATGTTGCCACTGTGTTCTTTACCATAATTCTGCTAAAGGAAGCGCAGATGCGCTGTCATGTTTGTGTGGAAGGTATTGATGGAATTTTTCCGTTGATGTGGCATTTCACCACACTATTTCTGCCCTCACTGTTTCTGCATTTCTTATGACCTAATTTATGTAATATGTTGTGCTTGCCAATTTGGGGTGACATACATATATTCAGGACTTACCTTGTATGAAGGGGAAGGGTGTTGTTTTACGTCATGTGCACTGTGAGAATCTTTCTTTTCTTTTGCATTCACGATAAGGGTTTGACAACTGTTTGCTTAACAGAGTATTACTTTTTCATGTCATTTTTGGTCTATGATTTTTATGCACTACAGTTTATTCTCATATAACTTGTTGTGGAGTTTCTTTTTTAGTGTATTTAGTGTGTCACTGATTGGTGTGTTTTGTGAAAATGCGTTATACATTGCCTCTGGGATAAGCCTGACTGCTCTGGCCAAAGCTACAAAGGGGGTGAGCGGGGGTTATCTTGGGTGTGTAGCTCTCTTGTTCTGACTAGAGTGGTGGTCAACACTTGCAAACCAAAAACCTCATTTCAAACACTCACTAAACTTGATACGTTATGAATCTGCCTTTCATCTCAATGAGAACAGTAGTAAATGCTGGGACAGACGCCTGCATAGGACCGGAGGCCTTCTTCTCACCATCTGCATTTGCAATGTTCCAGGAATGCAACACCAGTCTTATATTGTAAACGTGACATCAGGGGAACCATGGCTTTCCCAATGTCTATAACATGCTCACTCACAGTTAAGCTGTGCTATATTGGCAGCTTTCACTTTGAAAATCGGCAGTCAGTTGCCATTCTGTGCTTTTCAATTGCATGTGTAATCACAAAGCATTTGTGCATTCCATTGCAGGTTATGCATGTCTTGTAATTCTTGTTTTACCTACCCTCACACATTATCAGTGATTCAGTGACAAATTCAGTTGACAGTTAAAGCGTTTAGCATAGTTTCAGTAAATGTTTGCCAAAGAGCTGGAAAAAATAATAAAGATAGTTGTAGGACAATAGGTTTCCCACAGGTTTTGGTGAAGGAGTGATTTGATACTATAGGTCTTAGTTAGAGTTTGGAGGATGAAGGACATCTAAAAAAAATGGTGGATGTTCTCTCTGCCCTATGTAGCATAAAAAACCTAAGCACTCATAGGGGGACTTCTGCCACTTTTGTCAGATGTCACACATCTGACAACTATACAGAATATGGTATCAACATATTTTGAAAAAAAGTTCAGTTTTGTTCAAATTTGCTTATGGCAGAAAAATGCCACATTCTAAGTTAGGTTTTGTGTGGGAGAGGCGACTGTCGCAAGACATAGCCTCTTTAAAATTTAGATATTGACTGGAAATATGATATTCTCCCTCCACACATACCTGGATTTCTTGGAGAGAATACGGCAGTCACTGTTGTGTTAGTACAAGTGGCATATGCCCAAGGCAGCGAGTGGATTGCTTGCAAATACAGCATGCTGCAAGCAGCTTTGTTAGGGTGCGGAGTCAGGACATTTACTGTTGAACGCTTGTGCAGAGCTAGTGGTTTTCTATTTAAGCAAGAACACTTTGAGAGGATTTTGACATTTGGAGCCTTGCTCCAGTTTGCTCATTTTATAATTTAACATTTATGAAAGAGTCAATTGGCGTTGCTGTCTACATTCACTCTCAACAGGAGGTGGACATGCTTAGTGGTGGAACACTGAATATGAATTCAATATGCTAGATCAGGAGTGTTAGACTTGTCTTCATTCCAAACGTTTTGCTTTTACCCTCCTATTTTTCTGATTTTGTTTCTGTTGACTGTAGGACTCTGTGCACTTTACACTGCTAACAAAGTGCTAAAGTGCTTGTACTCACTCCCTGAAACATGGTAACATTGGCTTACACCTGATTGGTATATTTAATTTGTTTATAAGTCACTAGAAAAGTGGTATACCATATTCCCAGGGGTTCTAAATTAAATTCTGCTAGTGGGCCTGCAGGACTTATAGAACCACCCACCTAAATGGCACCTGTATAAAAAGGAAACGTCTGGGTCTGGCAAAAGGGTTATTTCGCCAGGTTGGCATGGCATTGTGAAACTGTACATACAGGCTCAGCCATTTCAGCCTGAATACAGTTGTAAACTGCCAATTCAACTTGGAAATAATACCCTCTTGCCAAGCCTTAAACTCCACAATTTTATTGTATATAAGTCATCCCTTAGGTAGGCCCCAGGTAGCCCTTAGGCCAGGATACATTGTAATTCAAAGGTTGGACGTGTACATTTATGTTTTACTTGTCCTGGTAGTTACAAACGTATAGATTTGTTTGTCACTATCGTGAGGCCTACCTTTCCCATAGGATAACATTGAGTTACCTTATTACATTTAATGTGTGGTAACTTTTGATTGGGAATCGGTGAACCTTACATGTTTGGTGTCTTGGAAATTGTAATGTAAAACCCCTTTCAATGGTAAAGTCGGATTTTAAGTTACAATTTTGAAAATGGCACTTTTAGAAAATTGGCTCTTTCTGCCCTTTTTGATTCCCGCAGCCTGTTCTTCAGTTACATGACTGGGTGTGGTAGGCAGTTGGACTTTGTTTATTCCTCTCAGACAGCCACACAATAGAATGTGTGTATGGATGTGCGATCACTGGCAGGGTGGGGGTCTGAGCTGGGCACAACCACTCTTGCAATTGAATAGGCTGTGCTCTGCCTTCACACAAAGGATTTGTCACCCCGTATTGTTCATGCAGACAGCCATAAGCCAGGGCAGGGGAAGCAGGAAACCTCAAGCATTTCAAAGGGAATTCTCTAGAAATGTCTCCTATTTTGAAGAAGGCACTACAACAGGTATAAAGATAGGACCCTCAGACCCTCTCCTCAGTTCACTTTCTGGACCTGCAGAATGGTTCTCAGAAGGCTGCCTGCTGATTTTGCCTGCTGTGAACTTCAGAAAAGTGCTTTACTGTACCTGGAAGGTAAGTCTGCTGTGATGTCTGGAGCCTGCCTTGAAACCTAAGAGGCCTGCCCTTCTGCTTAAGGTCTGTTTCAATTCTTGAACCCAGAACTACCAGAGTGACTTCAATAGCTAGTTGGCTGGCCTCCTGATCAGAGCATCAGGGACAGAAAAGGGACCAACCATCTTGAACTTGCACCTGGACCCATTCAGAGTGAGTCCTAATCCCCCAAGTGCTGCACCTATGGATCTGGATCCTGGGTGGTGGTATTAAAGGTGTCTAGCTAACTAAAATCCAAAACTTGGGACTTAGACAATTTTTGGCTAAACTGCTCTGAGAGGTGACGGGGACTAGTCTACTGATCTATCCACAGAGGGTGCATTGCCAGTTGGCCTGACTTTGTGGCAGCTCCCGCATGTTCTTCTCCACAGCAGCAAATCCTTTTCAGCAGTCCTTCACCAAAGGGGTATACAGCTCGCTGGAGAGTTTCAACACATAAAAAACACTAAGGGCCTGATTTAGAACTCAGAAGATGGGTTACTTCATCACAACAGTGGCGGATATCCTGTCCGTTGAAATCTAAATCCCATTCGACATATTGGGATTTAGATTTCGGCAGGTGGGATATCTTTCACCGTTGTGATGGAGTAACCCATCTGCCAAGTTCTAAATCAGTCCTTAAGTCCAAACGTTGGATTCGTCACTATGATTTCTTGCAGCTGCTCCCCCAAAATGATGCTTCCTCCTGCAGCCTAGCCACACTAAACTTCTACCTTCTCAAATACTTTTTCTTCAGATTTCTTCTATATCTGAAGATAAGCACCGATTGGGTCCAACCCAATTTTTAAATCTGACTCTTGCTCTCTTGAAGTCAACTATATTTTTTTGCCTTTGACCCAGTCTGGCATGACTAGATGTCTGCAGTTGGCACTTTGATCTTTTAGGCACTAGTTTTTATTTCAAGGTTTGAAAATTCATAACTGAATATACTTATTAGATTTTTGTGGTTTCAGTGTCGAATATTTTATTAAAATGTACTCTATTTTTAAAATTGGCATGGGATTTTTCTTGTGTTGTGTTTTCCTATTGTTAGTGTTTGTGTGATGCATAAATATTTTATAGATTGCCTCTAAGTTAAGCCTTACTGCTTTTCTGACAGATTACCATAGGGCTAAGCACAGGTTAATTTAGTGATGTCTGTAGGTCACCCTGACATGGACTGTGGCTGTTGCTTGAGAAGAGTTAACAACCCACTCAATCAACAACTTAATTTCTCCCAAGGAGCAATACAATCTCAAGACTCTGCTTCCTGCTATCTCTTTCAAACATGGTTATCACCTGCTGATGACCAGCCTACTTCGAGTGGCGAAATTCAACTTCTTTTCATGAAATGTCACAAAATGTTTGCAGAAATTATACAGAATTATTCTGAATTAATTTCAGAGTTCCTTGTGTGAAAACTGAATGTGATGGCATACCCTGCCTTGAGAAACCATGCAAGATAGCAGCAAGGGGACAGGCTTGAGGAGAAAATGTCTCCTGCAAGACATTTTCTGCTACAGCAAGTCCCCTACTGAAAAAGTATGCCCAATTTATTACGTACGAAAATTGCAGAATTTTACCTATTTCACAGGTTACGCCCCAATTTAACTATTCTGATGTTACTGTGTTTACAGAGAAAAAACACCCATAACATTGCCTTAGTTTTACGACCAGTTGATAGCCTTATTTTTACTGTTAACTGTCATTGAATAGGATCTAGAAATTCCTGAGAATAAAGGTTCAAGATATTTAATTAAAATGATGGAGGTACTGCATAAGCAGTAAAAGTTTGTGACTATTGAGATTTGTAGTATCTCAATAGGCAGGATGCGGGACCTCTATCTGGTCCTGAACACTAACATTTAAATCCCAGTGAAGGCTTTTGCAGAACGTTTTGGTGTGACCCATCTGATCCTATCTGCTGAAGGACAAACACGAGGGGTCAAAATAGCACAATAATTCTTCTTAATGCTAGGCAAGGAAATTGAATATTAACTGGATGCCTTGAAAAATATTCTGATTACGTGCTTTCGTTTTTACAACTTCTTCTGAGAAATGCAAGAAATATAAAATACCACCATGGCCTGGAACCATTCACACAGGTAGACAATGATGTCGTTACCTGATTAAAATGCGGATCTTAGCAATAAAGGATTTAAATAGACAGGATATATAACGTTAGATATGTTTCAGAACCACACATTTTATCTTATAATCGCGTGACTTGATTTCCCAATTTTCTTTTTCGTTTTTAATGAAACTTTAGATTCGTGCTAATCATTTTTAATCATTTTGTTTTTATACACATGGTTTTTTTCATTGAACTTATTGCACAAACTGCGAATTTATCTTCAGTGTCAAGCCATAGTATAAAATGGTTCCTAGGTAGTCAAGTAATATTCTAATGTCATTTTGAAGGGGTTTGGAGCGTATGTCATCCATCCTTTGCTTTGCTGTGCTAAGTATGGAACACATCTTCATAGCCGCAATCTTGCTCTATAGGCAGCAGGCTCTCTTGAGGATGAAGCAACTATGCACCCGTCCATCTCTTGCACACTGGGATATGGGCCAATTAGTATAGTGCCCTTAAAGGCCTTTGAGTTTGTTGTTTATAATGGATTCTATTTCGTCCTAACTATTTTCTCAAAAGCTAGAATGTCTATTGATATACTTTGCGTGGAAGAGTTAAAAGGTAATCATAACCATCGCCCTTTAAGGTCAATTTTTGGTTCAAATGTATTCTTTGAAAATTATGAAAGCAGTTGAATTTTCCTAAAACAAAGCTGCAGTGGTTCGCACTATAGTTGAATATATGTGTCCTTCTTGTCAATGCAAAGCCAAACCTTCCTAACTATGGTATACTCACTAGCCACCAAATGGTGGGGAGACCGACTAATCAGTGGGGTTGTACGACAGTGTGTTATTAGATGTGTTAAATCCCACTGGTACTGTTTTTTCCATGATCGTCTTTTTCCAGGTTGGTAATGGTTGCAAAAGCTCCTCTCCGTCCTCTGTGGACCACTCTGCAAAATAAGATTGTAGTGTTGGAGTAGTCAGTATAAATGTGCCGGTAACTTCATCTTGCTGGTGGTTGGTTGAGGATTCACACAGCAGATAGAATTTCTAATTTTAATTATAGTTTTGGCATGTTCAGGTTTTTACTAATGATGCTTAACAACATGTACAACTAGTATTTTTTGTTTTCGATTTGGCTAAGTGTTTCTGCAACACCTTTCTCGTTCCTTAAACTGGAGGAATGGAACTCCATATTTGTTCTTTTCACGTTATCTAGGCCAATTTGGGGAATAAGGGTGCTGCTATAGTTTAAGACGTTCTTCGCTAGTGCTTCAATATTACTAATAGTAGCTGGACTTGCTCTGGTGCTGTATCAAGTCAAGGGGTATAATAGCCACCTTTAAATGCCAACTTAGTAATTTACAGCTGAGATTAAAACAGTTCTAAATCTTTCTGAGCTTCTGCTTTTTTTACTTAGCTCTGTTCTAACATTAGATGATCGTGCTACATATGATGTACCACTACCAACGTAGCTATATAATCTCCTGTGTATAAAAGAGTATCTTTAGGCAACTCTTCTTTTTGTGCAGAAACATTGGCCCTAACAGAATTAGAACCCCAGGAGAAGGTGTCACAACACAATTTTTATATAATTTGGTTGTCTGAGCACCCTTTTTCTTGCCTTATTTTCCAGGCTGGTATTAAGCTGAAGATGCCTTAGGATGCATCATACCAGCACCCTCATCTTGAAAAGGTATGGATTTTGTTCTCAGGTGTTAGAAATTGGGTTGTTGGTTGACTGGAGTGTGAGCCCTGGTCAAGCAGCAACCACAATCCTAATCAGGGTAAGGCACATGCAAACTCCAAATTGACTTGTGTTCCCTCCTCTTGGCACAAATCAGTCAGGCCTAACTTAGAGGTAATCTGTAAAGTATTTGTGCAACACGTCAAACAGTAAATCAGTGAAAACACCACATAAAAGATTCCACCCCAGAAAAGGGAGCAGAGACAGGCAGCGGGCACCAAATGGCTAAAGTAAGAAACTGCCAACTTTCTAAGTGTAGCATTTTCAGAATTACAATGTAAAATCCAATTTTACCATAAGTTGTGATTTTAAATAGAGACCCCACACTAAAAGCTTTTTCTTTTACAGATTGAGAATCACACTTAATCACACTTATAGGATTAATAAGGTATTCTCAATATTATCATATGGAAGAGATAGGCCATGCAGTAGTGAAAAAAGACTTTGGGAGTTTTTCACTACCAGGATAAGTTTAAAGGTACATGTCCTGCCTTTTAAATACATTGCACCCTAACCTCTAGGTTGTCCATGGCCTACCTTAGGGATGGCACATGCATGAAAATGGAAAGTCTGGGCCTGGCAAAAGGATTATTATACCAGGTTGGCTTGGCATTGTAAAACTGCACATACAAGCTCAGCAAAGTCAGGCTTGAAGCATGGTTAAAGGGCTACTTAAGTGGGTGGTACAATCAATGCTGCAGGCCCACTAGTAACATTTAATTTACAGGCACTAGGTACATGTAGAACCACTTCACTGGGGTCTTATAAGTAAACTAAATGTGCCAATTGAGGTAAAACCAATATTACCATGTTTACTGGAGTATTCACAAGCACTTTAGCACTGGTTAGCAGTGGTGAAGTGCAGAGTCCTAATGCCATCATAAACTTGGTCAGAAAAGTGTAGGAGGTAGGCAAACAGTTAAGGGAAAGATCACCCTAAGGATTTCAGGTATAACATCTGGTGAGAGCCAAAAGGCATAATGAGATAAGAATATTTCCAATATTTAATGAGAAATGACTGCCAAATGAAGAAGTGTCGATACGATGTGGAAGATGCTACCAGAACCTACAATGTTGCTAATATTCTTTTGTCCAAGATCAGGGCAACTTAAAAATATGTTTTTGCTATTCAAGCTGACTTTGAGGTGATACAGACTCCAAATCTCCCAGCTGGCCACCTGCATTAAGTACTGTCAAAGGTTTCTGGTGGGCTGCATCATCCAAGACCTTGACAGAGAGCTATGTAATTACTGGGTAACTTGCTGTAGTCCTTCTTACTATATTGTGCAGTGTTTGTTCCATTTACATCTTGGGCATTAGCTCATGTAGCCATTTTTTAAACTGCAGATACAACATGAAGTGTAAATTGAAAGTGAGACACAGTTTGTATTCTTTATTGTTAGACCTGGCAGCTTTTTGGCGTGTCTCCCCAAACATTTTGCCTTCTTCCTCCTCTTTTTTTCAGATCTGTTTCTGCTGGTTTATTGTCTCTGCACACTTTACCACTGCTAATCAGTGCTAAAGTATAAGTTCTCCCTATATAAATTGCACTATTAATTGGTTTATCCATAATTGGCATATTTGATTTACTGGTAAGTCCCTAGTAAAGTGCACTAGAGGTGTTGAGGGCCTGTAAATCAAATGCTAGTAGTGGGCCTGCAGCACTGATTGTGCCACCCATATGAGTAGCCCTGTGAACATGTCTCAGACCTGCCACTGCAGTACCTGTGTGTGCAGTTTTAAACTGCCAATTCGACCTGGCAAGTGTATGCACTTGCCAGGCCCAAACCTTCCCTTTTTGTACATGTGAGGCACCCCTAAGGTTGGCCCTAGGTAGCCCCAAGGGTAGGGTGCAGTGTATGTTAAAGGTGGGGCATGTATTGAGGTGTTTTACATGTCCTTACAGTGAAATACTGCTAAAGTCGTTTTTCACTGTTGCAAGTCCTATTTCTCTTATAGGTTAACATGGGGGCTGCCTTCAAATAACTTTTAAGTGCAGTCTCCCTCTGGGAGCAAATCGAAATTTGGAGTTTGGAGTCTCTGAACTCACTATTTAAAAACACATCTATTTGTAAAGTTGGTTTTCAAATTGTCTTTTTTAAAATGCCACTTTTAGAAAGTGGGCCTTTTCTTGCTTAATCCATTCTGAGGCTCTGCCTGCTTTTGTATTTCACATCTCGGTCAGACTGACAGTTGGGCTGTTGTGAATTCCCTCTAGAAAGTGACAAAAAGGGAGCTGGAATGTAGCCTGCATATCCTGATGGGCCATCTGGGATAGCGGGGGAGGGGTCACTTACACCTGAAAGGGCTGTGCCTGCCTTCACACAATGCAGTCTCTGACCACGTGGTGTGTGTCTGGGGCCAGGCCTGGGCAAGGCAGGATCTTGTCAACAACAGAAAATTTCCTTTGAAGTTTGCCTAATTCAAAAGCAGAAAGGGGTATAAGTAGTGGACCCAAAACCCCAAACTTTTAGAATTTTTCTGGATCAAGAGGAACCTCTGCCAAGGAGAAGAGCTGAAGAGCTGGAGGAGGAGTAATGGCCCTTTGCTGTGTGTGCTTTTCTGGATTGGCCTGCAGTTGCTGCTTCTACCTTAAAAGAGAGCAAAGAGTGAACTTTTCTGTGTATCCTGCTTGAGAGAGTTCTCCAAGTGCTTGGAGAAGAGCTTGCCCCCTGTTGGAAGTCTCAGGGATACCAAAGATTCAGTTTCATCTGTCTGCAGCACTGGGAAGTGTGTGTTCTGTGTTGTTCCACACAAAAAACCACCACAATGCCGCCAACAATGCTGCTGGCCTGCACGGTGACATGCTGACGCCGCCTGGAGCCGCACCACCCCGCTTCACACCGCAACCCTGGTCTCACCGACACCGCCGCTGAGCTGCTGCTTGCACCTTGACCTGTGGGCCCCTCACACCGGCATCGCATTGCTCACACCACAGCCTGGGCATCCCCGACGATGATGCTCCTGCTGACACCACGCCGCTGCCTGCACCGTAGCCTGTGGACACTGCTCGTGACGTACACAAAGCACAGTCCCGCAGTACAGCCCCAGTCCACAGATGCAAGCACTACCGACTCCACTGTTTTCACCAGATGTCCCTGTCTGCACCGTGGCACTTGGACACCGCACGGAGGCCATCCCGAGCTGCACCGCTGACTTGGGCCTACCAACGACAGCGCTTCAGCAATGATGACGCGCTGCTGCAATATAACCGATGACACCGCATGTCGCACCGCCTGCTTCACCCTGCAGCCCTGGGCTCAGGGACACCGCTAAATGCTGTCACCGAGTCGCTGCCTGCACCGTGACCTGTGGGCACAGCATGTCGCATCGTCCCACTTCTCAACGCAGCCCAGACACCATCCAAAACAGCGCTCCTGACTTCATCAGCCCGGAGTTCTATCCACAATGCATGTGATTTCAAGGGCCCAACGACCCCCATACCAACTTCCGGAACCAACACCGCGACGCCAGCGATGCTGCTCTCCGGGTCTCATTGCGAGGATCATGACACCCTGCAATTCCAAAGGTACTGTTTGCGGGTCTTCCCGACACCGTAGCTGGCCCACGACGCCGCAGCCGGCCAGAACTGTTGGTTTTGTTGATCAAGACGCCTTGATAGCCCCAGATGGAGCTATTGACTAGAAGGAACTGTATTTTTAAGTAATTCTTGCAAAATTCATATCTTATTTATTGTATGATGGATATTTGTCATATTTGGTCTTGTTCTATATAGATAAATACTGGCTATTTTTCTAAAACTGGTGTGGTGTCCTTTTGTAGTGCTTTCACTTGTTACTGCATGTTATGTGCAAATGCTTTACACATTGCGTCTGAGATAAGTCTAACTGCACATGCAAAGCTAACAAGGGAGTGAGCAGGGATTATCTGAACTGGGTATCTCCCTTATCCTGACTAGAGTGAGGGTCCCTACTTGGACAGGGTGCAAACCAACTGCCAACTAGAGACCCCATTTCTAACATTTATTTATTCACTTTGTTGGCAAAATAACATTCTCATTGCTTATTTCTGTCTTTACTTCTTGCTCTTTGGATGCCTAAGCCCATTATAAGACAAAGACAACTTGCTGCTCTGTAATCACCCTTCTGCTGTTCATTTTTGTTTTTGTTTTAGTTTGCTGTCATGATAACATAATATTGAATTTGCAGTGTTTGTTTTCACACAGTAATGCTGTGCTGAAACACAGATTTTGTAAACTAACAATGAAAATAGTGACCCTTTTTTAAAAGTATTTACTGTGAAACATTTCCTCTGTGTGTCTCTTAAATTCACCAATTTCAATTCAAATATCTGACAATCTTCTTTGAAGGTACAGCATAAATCCATAAAAGCAACCTGCTCAGAAATGGCTCCCTTTTTAAATCATTATTTTAATTATTGCTATTACTACTACTACTACTATTTCTACTACTAAGATTGCTACTATCCCTACTAAGGCCTTCATTATAAGTTAGTCCGAATACATTAGAGTTTTCAGACATGTGGAAAATACCATTACTCAAGAGTGCAGTATTTACCACACAAAGTGAATACCTCCTAGTCTGAGTTATAGGGAAAATGATGCATAACAAGCAGAAACTTTTTTAGCACACTGAATTCTTCATGTTTTGCCTTTTTCCTTGGCCTTTTCCCTGATACACTTCAGGAGGGTTGACATTCTGGAATTTATCCGGGGAAAACTGCAAGTGTGTCATAATTATCACATAACTAGTAATTTTGATCCCTGTGCAAACGTGTTGGGATCTGGATTTAGCCATTACACTTCATGAGGGCTTAATATTGCTACTACTGCCACCACTAATACCACCACCACCACTACAACTAATAATAATAATATTATTAATAATATTAATAATAGGCACCTGCGGCAGCTCTTATTACATTATTTATATTTTTTCTGTGAATTATATGCAACCAGCACAAAGAATTTACAGCATCAACTATAATACATCACTCTTCTAAAAACTAAAATATATGATTTAATAATAGCAGCATGGGGCACATTTAAGAGCCCCTTAAACCGTGTTAGAGCCGCCTTAGTGTTTTTTTAATACTAAGGTGGCCTTTCCCCATGCCATATTTACAACATAGGCCCTCATTCTGACCCTGGCGGTCAAAGACCGCCAGGGCGGAGGACCGCGGGAGCACCGCCGACAGGCCGGCGGTGCTCCAATGGGGATTCCGACCGCGGCGGTAAAGCCGCGGTCGGACCGGCACCACTGGCGGGCTCCCGCCAGTGTACCGCCGCCCCATTGAATCCTCCACGGCGGCGCAGCTTGCTGCACCGCCGCGGGGATTCCGACCCCCCCTACCGCCATCCAGATCCCGGCGGTCCGACCGCCGGGATCCGGATGGCGGTAGGGGGGGTCGCGGGGCCCCTGGGGGCCCCTGCAGTGCCCATGCCACTGGCATGGGCATTGCAGGGGCCCCCGTAAGAGGGCCCCTACATGTATTTCACTGTCTGCTGCGCAGACAGTGAAATACGCGACGGGTGCAACTGCACCCGTCGCACAGCTTCCACTCCGCCGGCTCGATTCCGAGCCGGCTTCATCGTGGAAGCCTCTTTCCCGCTGGGCTGGCGGGCGGTCTGAAGGCGACCGCCCGCCAGCCCAGCGGGAAAGTCAGAATTACCGCCGCGGTCTTTCGACCGCGGAACGGTAACCTGACGGCGGGACTTTGGCGGGCGGCCTCCGCCGCCCGCCAAGGTCAGAATGAGGGCCATAGTGCCATACATGCATTACGCCACTTTGTAACCCCTTGAACTACATTATGCCTGTGCCAGGCATAACGTATGCAAGGGGGGCGTTCCATTGTTAGGAAGCCTACAAAAATAGTGCAGTGAAATTTAACAGATTTCACTGTGCCATTTTTGCCATCATTTTTAATGCCTGCTCAGAGCAGGTGTTAAAAGCTGGCCGAACGCCAGGAGCTGCCCATCTTAGAAAAGGTCTCCCACTGTGTCAAACCTGTGTGTCTGACAGTAGATTAGCTGATCTGTTGTGAATGGACCTTGCGTGCTGGGTAGTCTTGGCAGTAGAATGTTGGGGGCGTAGGACCTGGCTTTGACGGTTAGGTGAAAGGTTCTGGTGATGCACTTCTGTGCCAGCCAGCCAAGTGATGATCAGGTGTGGTGTAGCCTGATGGAGGGTTGGAGGAACCTCCAGAGCATGTGTATGGGGAGTGGACCAGCCTCAGTAGCAGCCACGAAGGTGTTCCTGTCAGACAGCCAGTGGGCTACCTATTTGAGTTTGGCCACTAAATGATAAGATTTAAAAGAGGGGCCCCCCAGACCCCATGGCATCTGCAGTTTGTGAAAAGCAACCAGTTGCCTGCCAAGTCATGAAGAAATGGCGTGGTGGAAAGACTGGCATGTTGACAAAGTAGTACAGCAACCGGAGGATTATCATTTTTGACAATGTAATCCTAATGGTGAGGGCTAAGAGAAGTAATTGCCAGAAGCACACTTGGGAGTGCAGGGATTGGGGCATAGCAGCTTAGTATAGGCTAGGAAATGGGGGCCTAGTCCCACCGCTTGGAGGGTCGCAAACAGATACTCCCATTAGTGGGAGTCAAAGGCTTTCCCTATGTCTACATATTGGAGTGATGCCTTTTCCATCACAAAGAATAGGCGTCAGATATTGTTGGAGGTAATGAGGCCAGACACAAAACCATTTTGATCAGGGTGAATCAGCTGTGGGAGCACCTTTAAGTACTGATCTGCTAGAACCCTGCCTAGTATCTTATAGTCTGTTCCTAATATGGCTATTGGGCTGTAGGAGGAAAAGGTAGTGGGGTCTCTGTCCAGTTTCAGGAGGAACTCCTGGAGGGAGTTGGGGGGACCCAGTCCTAAGGCCTCATTGTAGACCGTCACTAGTCTGGGGCCTGGATAACAGCATAGTATGCATAATAATCAATTTGGAGCCCTTCTAGGCCAGGGGACTTGTTTTGTACAAGATCATGAATTGCCTGTTTTACCTCCTCAATGGTGATGAGGCTATCAAGCTCTTCCCATTGAGCCACATTTATGGTTGGGAGGGAGAGTGGATTTAGGAAGCATCGAATTGCTGCTGATACAGGCTGTGTGGTTGTTTGTATAAGGTGGTATAATAGGCATGAAAGGCCTGCAGGATAGCAGACAGCAAGTGCAATGTCTGTCCTGGGGATAAGGTTATTTCTGTTATCGTGGGAGCTCGCTACTCATCACAGGTCAGCCACACCACAAATCCACTGGGATTGTCTTCCCCCAAGTGGACACAGGCCAAGCATTCCTTGAAGTTGTAACAGTGGAGGTGTTCCACAAGGGTTGCCTGTCACCTTTTAGCTTGGAGCAGGGCGTCATGGGCCACAGTATCTTGAGGGGCCTGTTATCGAGTCTTGTGACTTCCCATCAGCCTCCCTCAATTGCTCCTGCTGGATAACCCCTATGTTTTGGATGCAGTATCCATGGGTAACTACTTTGAATGCGTCCCACTCTGCCCCTCTGGCCGCCGCCTTTTCATGATTATCTGTGAAGTACCCAGTTATGTGGGTGAGGTGGGAGTCAGTGAATGATGGGTCATCTAAAACTTCCTTGGGTAACCTCCAGAAGGGAACCGGAAGATGGGGAGACCCCCAATTTACATCAAGAAAATGTGCAGCATGATTGGAGAGGACCCGACCTAGGTAATCTTTGGCAGTTACCTGGAAGAGTAGGTCTGGCGGGCAGAGAAAATGGTTCAAGAGGATTTAGAGGTCATTAGCGGGGTGGAATAGTGGGAGTAATGGCGGGTGTAAAGGTTGTGTGCACTTCACACATCATGAAGTTGCCATTGGCCGACCCAGGCTAAAAATTATTGGGTGTGCTGGTAGGTTGGGGTTGGAGGGGGGGTGGGATAGGTCAAGACTGACATCTAAGACATTGTTGTTGTAGTCTCCCTCTAGTATCCATGGGATGACTGCCCATTGCACCAGTACCTCTGACAGGGCGGCCTAAAACGGTGCTTGGTCTGTGTTGTGTGTGTAAATGCAGCTGAGGAGCATCCATTCTCCATCAAGGTAGCCCTTGGCGAACACGTATCCACCCTCTCAGTCAATAGCAGTTGTGTCCAATTAGAATGGCATGCCCAGGCGTAGCCAAATGAGAGCCCTCCTTGCGAATGCAGAATAGGAGGTGCCAATCATGGTGCCCCTCCAATGGTGCCGGAAGCGCTGGAGTTCACCCTATTTGAAGTTGGTCTCCTGCAGGAAGTGTATATGAGCATTCTGGCACTTCAGATAAGCATATGTTGAATTGCGTAGCCGGGCAGAATGCATCACCCTCATGTTAAGTTTAAGGAATCAGACCTTGGGTGTTAAAGACATTAGAAACACTTAGGTGTGGTGGAGGGGAGGAAGGGGGATAGTGAGGCCTGAGAAGCTCCCAGGGGAAAGCTCAGATTACAGGTTGTGGTGGAGATGTTACCCTAAAAGGAAAAATACAAGTCAAAACATGTAAACAACAAATGTTAAACAATGATAGGTCTCACGCACAAACTTTGGCTGGAGAATGCCATCTAGAAGGTAGAGGTGACATGGGAGTGTTGACACGTTCTTGATGTGGGTGAGTTCAGGGCCTTCGGGACAGCAATCAATAAGTGTCTAAAGTAGAGCACTGGAAAGGTCCCTTGTTGGGTATTAGGAAGCTGGTTGATCAGGGAGTCTCCATTTACGGCGAGGTGCAATGAGGGCAAAGCCAAGTTATCAGTGGTTGTGACCACTATAGGTCAGCTGCTGATTGTGGGGTCACCACCTGGCCCATCAGGAGCCCCATTGGCATGTCTTCACTTTGTGGCCCATCCTCCTCTCTCCCCGTGGCACTTTAGCTTGAGTGGTGGGATGGCAAAGCTTGGCGAATTGCAAAGGCATTGCCGAGGGCTGATTGTTGGCTGTGGTGGGAGGAGTTGGGAGACAGGGATCTAGGATTGGTCCATGAACTCTGGCAGCATCCCCCATCCCACCTGTGACGGGATCTAGCCAGGGTCGAACTGACAGAGAAGGTGTAGGTCTTTGAGTTCCCTTGAAGTCAAGTTCTATCCAGTCACATGAAGAGGCAGGGTCCTCGAAGAAGTGTGCATGGTTGTCATGCAGGATTTTGAGATTTGCCAGGGTGAGCAGTGATTATTGAATAGCCAGTTCTTGAAGTCTGCATTTCACTGCTAGAAATGATGCATGGCTACATTGAGTTTGTGCTGTATAGTCTGGGAACATGGATCCCAACAGTTTTCGTAGAGCAGGGGTGTCACAAGTTTAGCAGCCTGAAGGATCGCATCTCTGTCCTTAAACCGAAGCAGTTGGGCTACCACAGGGAGTGGGGATGACACCGGTGGGGGCCTGTGAACCAGATTCCAGTGTGCTCTTTCCATGGTGAAGTGAGGGGTCAGGCCATCAGTGGGCATTAACAACTCCACCCTTTTCTCCAGAAAGTCTGTCATCAACCGGGAACCCCCCGCTCTCTCCAGGAGGCCCAGAACATGGATTTTGTTACATTGGGCCCTGCCCCCTGCATCCTCAGATCACAATTCCAGTCATTTCACCCAGATGAGGAGGTCCTGGGTAGTCTGTCCTTGAGTTTTTAGCTGTGGATTTAACTCTCAGAGATGGCGTTCTGCATCAGTGACCCGGGCGGGCAGTTTCCACTGGTCCTCCTGAAATAGGCCAAACTCTATGTGAAGTTTATCAATCCGTGCCTCTACTAAAGATCTGGAGGATTTAATGGCAAGGAGGATGGCATCCAGCTTGTCAACAGTGACCTGAGAAGACCATGGGGCTCCTGCCCATGTTCAGAATCTTCTCAATGGCGGGACGCTAGTGAGGGAGGGTGAGAATGGGGTTTCACTGACTTCTACCTGCCCACGGTGCAGTTCTAGTGTTGTCAGCCAATGAGTTGGTGAGCCCCCATGCTTGGAGGGATCCTCTGTGACATCATCAGTTGTTGGGCATTCGTTGTTGTTAGTAGTGTACTCTGTGGGCAGAGTCCCCTGTGATCAGGAGAGTGCATTCTTTTTGGACTGAGTGAGTCCCGCCCTTGCCAGTCGGCAGTGGTACGTATGGGCGCCAGGACAGCAGAAGGTGAGCAGCGAGGTTGAGTCTCCACTAACCAAAGTCTATGGATAGCTAGGGGGGCTTTAAAGCTTCATCATCATTTGTTTAGGACCAAATGCATTTAGTGTTTTGCATCCATCGCTCCCCACTACTGACCCCCTCCAGGGAGGCCCCCTCCAGTAAATGGGTGGCCACGCGTCCCCTCAACAGGGGTTGCTCAATCCCACAGAGAAAGTCATGTTTGTTTCTGCCATCGAGGGGGGATGTTTATTGCTCCCCTTGTTCTGTGTGCTGTCGATAAATGGGGGAGTCTGGCGCTGCCCCCCCAACTCCATTCCTCGGTCCAACTGATGCACCTCAGCTCCTCACCTTATGTTGAGGTCTGTAGTCTTCAGCATGGGGGTCTTACACGCCCTGCGCCTCAGCAGGCAGCAAGGCCCTCAGTGTAATGCATAGGCCCTCGGATGGTGACCAGCAAGGATCAGGCCTCTCATCCAGGTCAAGAGCCACCCGCCCGGTGGAGAGGGAGAAGCGGAAAGGTCTCCCCATCTCAGCGCCGTCCTCCACCACTGATGCTTTGCTTGGGCCCAGCTAGGCTGCACTGCCCCACCCAGGGACCCAATGCCGTGACCAGCACTGTAGCAAGTCGACCCCACTGCACCATGCGGGCAGGACCGAAAGGCCACCTAGGCCGCACCAGGCCTCCTGCTCTCCACCGAGTTAGATTGAGAATATCAGGGGCAGCACTCCTTGTCATTGGGGCCTCCCACCAGCTAGCCCTGCCCCTCCAGTTTGCGGGCAGCAGCCAAGTGCACTCGCACCGGGGATAGGGGTGGTGTGGGGAGCCCACAGGAAGCTCGGTCTGAGTGCCACCCACGATGGGGGAGAGCTTCATGGGTCATGGGTTGCTGTTTTCTGCAGTCGGCAGTCTCCCTGTAGGCACCTGCTGCAGGGGGAGTAGGGAAGAGTCTCCCAGGCCCTCAAGATGGTAGGATTGTAGGCGATTGAGGCTGTTGGGCCCTGGAGCTAGTTCACTAGGCACCCACTATCTTTGTCTTCTTGGCCTCATGTGTCTCAACATTTCATCCATGGACCTCATTTACGCGGCCCTAGCGGCACACTGCACCACCCGAGCGTCATTTTTTTTTACGCTACTGTGACGCCGTGTGTCAGGCCATATTTTTTTACAAGGCCACGCAAAGCCACCTTGCTTGGCTTTTCATGGCCTTGTAAATATAGACCCCTTTCACACATAATACTGCCTGAAAGGGGCGTTCCATGGATGTTGCTTGGTGTGTTCCAACATAACACCCATGGAACCTGAAGGAATCTGATGCATTCCCAGATTTACAAGTCTCGGAATGCGTCAGATTCCTACGCCACCCCAGTGGTGGCATAAGAATGACACCACAGGGAGAAATAACCGTATCTCTCACAGTTTTTTCCTCTTTCTGTGTGTGTTGCGTGCAGCACACACAGAAAGAGGAAAACACCTCTTGTAATTGTTTTTTGTGCAGGAAGGTGCCCCTTCCTGCTCAAAAACAATCATCCCAGCAAAGCAGGCATTCTTGCGCCATGGTCAGCGCAGGGGGACAGGACAGAAATGTACCATATCTTGAAGATACAGTGCATTTCTGCCCTTTCCCGATGGTGCAGGGCAATGCACTTCCTTAGGCCAATCTTCCTTAGGCCTACCTTACGAAGGCCAAGATTTAAGAGGGCTTAGTGCCATCTAGCGACACATTAGCATCATTTTTTTACATTAATGTGGCGTTAGATGGCCAAAAATGCTGTGCCAGATTTACAAATTGGCGCAATGTATGCATTGAGCAACTTTGTAACCCCTTGCGCCATATTATGCTTGCGCCAGCCATAATGTATGCAAGGGGGGTATTCCCCCGTTAGGCGGGTGAAAAAAAAGGGTGCAAAGAAATCTAAGAGATTAGTTTGCGTAATTTCTTTCCAACATTTTTAACGCCTGCTCAGAACAGGCGTTAAAAGGGGGACCACTATTGATTACAAAGGGCCCCTTTGTACTGTTCAGGGTCAGCGCTAAAAATTTGGGGCTGACCCTGAACAGAACATCAATGTCGTCAAAGATTTTGACACTATTGCCTGCTACCTGCATTTTAAATACGGTGCACACATGTTGGCGGTAGGGAGGCGCTAAGGGCCACAAGGAAGGTGGTGCAGCACTGTGTGCCGCACCACTTTTCTTAAATATGCCCCTTACTGCCTAACTTTCACCCAAACTCCAGGGCTAAGGATATTGCTTTTCTTTCTTGCCTGAATCTCACAGTGGCATTTGTCCACTTGCATTTTGCCAACTGCTAAAACGGTGACTTGGGGACGTTGAATTGTACTGGCCTGATGCAAACCTCTTACGATAAGTTTCATTCAGTTCAACCGGGTATTTAGGGGCATATTTATACTCTGTTTGCACCGAATTAGTGTCATTTTTTTTTACTCTAATTCGGTGCAAAACTAACTCCATATTTATACTTTGGTGCTAGATCCCTCTAGCACCAAATTTATGGAGTTAAAGTCATTTTTTGAAAGTGGAGACCTACTTTGCCTCAATGAGATGCAAGGTAGGCGTTCCCGTGCAAAAAATGACTCTATGGCCTTAACGCCATATTTAGGGGCATATTTATACTCTGCGGCATATTTATACTCTGTTTGCACCGAATTAGTGTCATTTTTTTTAACTCTAATTCGGTGCAAAACTAACTCCATATTTATACTTTGGTGCTAGACCCATCTAGCACCAAGGCCCTGATTTAAACTTTTTTTGCACCGCATTAACGTCATTTTATGACACAAAAGTGGTGCAAACTTACAAAATATTGGCCCTTATTTATACTTTTTGCTGCAAAACTGCACTTACTCAGTTTTGCACCAAAAAGTTTAGCACCGGCTTGCACCATTTCTGTGCACCAGCCGGGCACCATATTTATGGAATGGTGCAAGCCGGTGCAAAGGGTAGGCTAGAGTTTTAAAAAATGACTTTAGTCGGGTGGGGCTGGCAGTATGGAAGAAGAGGGTTTAGCACCAAAAAATGGCTTTAGGCAGGTTAGAGTAAAAAAAAAATGACTCTAACCAGATTAGCATCATTTTATGGTGCTAAACCTACCATGCCACATGACTCCTGCCTTAGAAAAGGCAGGAGTCATGTCCACCACCCCAGTGGCCAGCACAGAGGACAGGGTTCCCCTGGGCATGGCCATTGCACCCAGTGCCATGTATGGGGGCCCATTTCAGGGCCCCCTATGGCACTTTCAAAAATAAAATGCACTTACCTGTACTTACCTGGGATGGGGTCCCCCATCCTCGCAGTCCCTCTAGTGTGGGTGGGGGTGCCCCTAGGGCCTAGGGAGGGCACCTCTGGGCTTATTCCATGGTGTTCCACCATGGAAATAGGGCCACAGGTCCCCTAACACCTGCCCTGACCCAGGTCTTAAAAAATGGGGCAAAGCAAACTTTGCCCCATTTTTTGACCCCTCCTCCCTCCCTTGCACCATTTTTACATGGGAGTATAAATATGGTGTTAAGGCCATAGAGTCATTTTTTTGCACGGGAACACCTACCTTGCATCTCATTAAGGCAAGGTAGGTTTCCACTTCCAAAAAATGACTTTAACTCCATAAATTTGGTGCTAGACGGGTCTAGCACCAAAGTATAAATATGGAGTTAGTTTTGCACTGAATTAGAGTAAAAAAAAATGACACTAATTCAGTGCAAACAGAGTATAAATATGCCCCTTAGCATCAAAAAATTATGTTAATCTGGTCAGAATCATTTATTTTGACTCAAAACTGCCTAACGTCATTTTTTTTTAAGCTAGCCTACCCTTTGCACCGGCTTGCACCATTCCATAAATATGGTGCCCAGCTGGTGCTAAAAAATGGTGCAAGCCGGTGCAAAACTTTTTGGGGCAAAACTGCCTTAGTGCAGTTTTGCACCAAAAAGTATAAATAAGGCCCTTAGTTTTCAGGCAGCTGAAAAACTGTTCGTTATAAACCGTGATGGCCAGTTTCTTGCGTGCAGTGTTTGCCATAACAATAAGTAATTAGCAAAATTGAAAATGTTCCGAGAAAATAATGTATTCCTTATCTCAGTACAATTTCTGCGTGTAGCAGAAAGCTGTGGCCCATAATTTTTTATCATTTTCTTCAATCGTAAAATACATATTTGTGGAATTTAAATTGCCGTCTGTTCGCAGAGCAATCATTTCCTCTGCACAATTTCTAACCAATCTGTCACTGGTAGGGTTTTTCAGATTTGCCTCAAGTAACTCGAAGACGTATATCTCGATGAATCAAAAGATAGCGGTTTCCTCTTTCGTGCGAATAAGATGTCAGATAAACATGCTCATTTGAATGTAAAACGAAGGGTACATTGACATTTAGTCAGCATTTCTCTTGTATTGGCCAGTTTATAATCTAAAACAGGTGATTTTCAAAGAAATCACACATGTATTTCTGACTGCATAGACTACTTATAACATAACTAGCGACACCTTCTAGTACTGAACCATTTATTGAATCTTTTGTACCAACACCAACCTTATGTCCTAATAAATCTATGCAAGTGGTTTGCAAAGATGTTACTGTGCAAGATTGCCAGCAAGTTTGCAAGACTGACAAGTGTACTGTGTCTCGTAGATTTCCATTGTTTGCTTACCCTTGCATCTGTCAGTTGGGTCTGAAAATGGATATGCCATATTTGTGCAGCTTTGAAACTGAATTGATGTCGGTTTGTTTTTTCCTCGAGCAACTTAAAAGAGCCGCAATAGTCCAAATTTAAACGTGAACAGCCATGAGCAGGAAACTCTGTTACTGCAGGAAGTAACCACAGAATATTTAAGGGGGATTTAGCAAGTTTGCATACCCCTAAGCTATTCAAAGGTTCGAAAGTTCCTGGAATCCCAGTTGGTGCAGTAGCACAGAATAACAAAGAGTACTTGTGAGCACTATATTTAGCACAGTAACCACCACTCGTCATAAGTGTAGAAACAACTGGGCACACATCTAATCCTGTTGCTGCCTCCAACAGAAGTAGCCAGGTTTACTAGGTAGATAAGGTAAGTCAGGTGAAGGAGGTAGGTATGGTTGGTAGGTAAATTGTGGCAAGTTAGGTATGGGAGGTTGATATTGTAAGATAGGTAGGTATGGTAGGTACAATAGTTCTATCCAGTTAGGTCACACTAAGAACTCGTTCTCTTTCTAATCTACCACATTTCCACATGCATTTTCAATCTTTCTTTCAAAAGGTCTTGGCAAACTAAGACGAACATTTTCAAAAGAAATATGCAATGTGTACAGGAATTGCACGTGTTTTCATCATACCAGACAAAATATAACTTTACTATTGATGCATTCCCGTTTCATGAAACAAGGTATATTTGCTCTTTTTGTAATCTGTTACCAGATAGTGGTTAGGCTCTGGGACTTCTGTCATAACCCACTTTATAGACTTTATAGCTTGATCATAATAATAAGACAGTTTGTAAGCCACATGCATTTTGGGTCTGAATGGCTAAATGCTCAGCAATTCATTGTGGGTTGTGGAAAGCACCATTGTTGGAATTGCCAATGGACTTTACTGGGTAAGACTCAATACAAAGGAGTGTAAGTTTTGATTGGAATATGTGGTTTTGTGCAAGGTGTGGCGCACTATTCCTTCACATGAGCGTGTGATACCGAGCAAAACCCTACAGCTGAAGCAAATTACTGATTATTTTGGGAATGATCAAAGTATTGGAGGAGTACTGTGGGAAGCTGCAACAATCGCAGGTTTCAGGTGGCGAACACAAATGCATAAGCATTTTGCGTGCGTAACTGTAGCAGGTTTGCATTCATACTTGTTTTAATACTTTAAAAACGTGCATTATTTCTCAAAACGTTTTCTTTTTTTATCTTCATGAAAACTGTTTTTCCCCAATTAAAAAGGCCAACGCTTTATCCCATCAATAGGGCTAATTCACAAAAGTTCACTTACACTTTTCTGTATGTTTACCTTTGTGAGTTAAGCCCTTAATTGAGGACATTCTCTTCCCATCCCTACACCAGCTACAGATTTACTCATGCCTTTCACTTAAGTAAATCTCTAACTCTCCAGGATAGGATTTCACCATATCATTAAATCGGCCAAAAAGCTTTATTCGGCCAAATTGCCATAAAAGAATAGCAGCACAGGATCAAATAGTTTTAAACATGGGTACTCGCAAAAAATTTCCGAGGGGCCAAAAAGTTTGGTCTGTGACATGCCTGGGGGCCGCATTGATGCCAGGGCGGTGGAGGTGGCGTGACTAGGGGGATTGGTGGCAAGGTAGGTGTAGGGGAAGCAAAGGATATATATCCAGTGGCTGAAATAAACAATGGGAAACCAGAAAACCTGGAATTAATCCCGGCTTACCCACTTTTCCAAATTGTGTGATCCTAGGAAATTGTTTAGTGTCACTTTCCCTCCTTTTTTCTGCATTATGTTTGATTTAATAAACTATAATGTTGTTTATGTATGATAGGAACCCAGGCAACCATAAAGTGCACACACCAAGTGGCTTGCCTCTTTAATTAGCTATTGGTGGTGTTCTCAGGGTAAGGGAAATAATTAATGTATCCAAATTTATGTTTGAAAACTATCACTTTAAAAGGAATACATCTCAATGCACTGATAAAATAAATTGTACTAAGGCGAAACGGTTCTGCATGTTAACTAAATACACTTAATTAATTTTGGAGAGACTGTCTTAGTTTTACACTTATGCTGCAAGATGTCTTTAAAAATGAAGGCGTTTCTAAAGTTAAGTGCAGGAGTCCCTAGTTACTTCCTTTCTTTAGCACCAATTAAGTTTGAAATAAATGATTGTGGAAGTATTAATATTTTTGTTAGTGCGGAGAGCAAACAGCTGCCCAGTGCTCCTGTTGCCCCAGGGGCCGCATGTAAAGGTCAGAGGGGCTGCATGAGGCCCAGGGGCAGTACTTTGAGTATCCCTGGTTTAAAACAATAAATAAAATACAGATAATATAATGAGATGGAATTGGAAATAAACTCACAGCTAACAGATTGTCAATGCCCTTGTATCTTTCAGAATCTTGAGAGAACAAGATATGAAACTAATAACAGTATGACAGATAGGTTCATTTGGCAGACATTGCAAAAATGTATGACTTTTTTTTAGCTGATCTACAATCATTCAAACGTAAAATAGGACATACAAATTGCGTTCTGGGAATGGCATACAATCTGCAAAAAAATAATGCAAAAAAGATTGCTGACTAGTGCCATCACAAGGACAATTGCAGGGATGAAAACTTACTGCCCTCTTGTGGGAAAGCAACACATATGGTAACCGGATTGTCATGACTGATGTTAGAAGACAGGATTTGTGAGTCGATCACTGAAGGGGATACATGAGAAGAAAACAGGATAAATCAATGATTGATCCTCCACCTCTACTCGCAACAGTTGAAAGAGGCAACGCACTATCCTTAAAATCCAAATTAATAGGAGCACTGATAGAAATTGAAGAAGTGGACTGAGTCACTGATTTAGAGTTGGACTTGTTACTTTTGCCTTCTCCCTTTTTTGTTTTGCCTTCATTGTGTTTCCTTTTAAGAGGAGGCAGTTTGGAGGCCATTGAGGGTGGTGAGGTGGAGCATACATTTGAACTATCATCAACAGTGTCAAACACTAAGCAAATATTTACGTTTGAAATAGGTATGAATGCTGGCGATCTTGCGTAGAGTTGCTCGAGGGGCACCATTACCCTCCGATAGTGGAGATGGTGAGGAACTCAAAGAAACGTTAACCAGTTTTTGCACCAGGTCGATACAAGTTTCAACAATTTAGAGTTCTGTTGAAATAGCTCTCAAAGCAGTAGATAAATGAGTGATTAAAGGAGATACCGCAGCTCCTTCACTTCTTAGTTGAAAGGACTGGGTGGACTTTTTCTTTCCCACAATGGAGATATATAAAACTAAAGAAAACAAGGAACATAAAAGGTCCTGCTTGGCAGTATTGAAGGCTAGCTTGGGACCAAGAGGGGGGCCCAGCCACAGACAGGTGCAGCTGGCCAGCTTTTGGCCCGGTCCTTGCCCAGGCACAGGCACAGGTGTATCCCGCACGTGTCCTGCGCCACGGTGTGCAAAAGGCGCTTTATAGGACATTGGTCATCAATGATTCTAAAGATCTGCTGCCTGGGATACGTAGACCCATCCCAGGTAAATTGTTAAGTGCACAGGTACTTGGTGCAGCTGTAAAGCATCGTGCGCCGCAGTGTGCAAAAGGTGATTTATAGTGTGTTGGTCATCAGTACCCCACCTCCTAAAAAACTGGGCCTTGGAGATGTATTCCCACCCCAGGTAAGGTGGGAGAGAGCACAGGTACTTGGTTCGGCTGTTAAGTGTCCCTCGCCTTTGTGTGCAAAAGGTGCTTTATAGTGCGTTGGCCTTCAGCGCCCCACCTCCTAAAGAATTGCTGGCAGGTGGATGTAGTCCCACGTCAAGTAGAATGGCAAGTGCACATGGACTCGGTGTGGCTGTAAAACATCTCATGCCGCGGTGTGCAAAAGGTGCTTTATAGCACGTTGGTCATCAGAGACCCTCCTCCTGAAGAACTACTGCCTGGGGTATGCAGTCCCAACCCAGGTAGAATGGTGAGTGCACAGGTAATCGGTGCAGCTGTTAGGCGTCCCCATATAAACTTTGTGAGTACCCAAAACTGTGCATGTTTGTGGGGGGTTCACCTACTCTTCAAGGCATATTCACACTGGACTGTCATCCGAACTCTGAGCATAATTGATCACTGTTGAAATTAAACGATAATGTTGTAATTTTTTTTACAATCAAGTAAACCTATTTGCAATTGTAACTTCACGCTTGATAAAGACCAAACGCGAATCTACACTTTTCAAATAAAGTCATTTACACCCCTCATTTTAGAGGGTCCAACAGCTTTGTTAAAAGGAGTTAATATGAGCTCTGTGATAGCTTTCCAGAAAGTATACAGGATGCTTACGTGAAAACTAACTTTCAAATAGGTAGGAATTTTTGTTTGTTCCTTACAGTTACTTACCAGCTGCTTCATATAGTGAAGGTCTACTTCTACAGGGGCTGGGCAGGGTCATATTATGCAATTTACTTGCCTTACTGCATTTCCCATTTTCTCTTTTTCCCTCCCATTTCCTCGCATTCCCTTATTTCCTGCCTCCCTTTTCATGCAAGGTTTGAAGTTTATCAGTGGCAGATCAGAGAGCACGCATAGTATTATTTGTAATTGTTATCAATGTACGCAATCCAATGTTTTTCCTGTTTCGATGCCAGGTCTCCACACAGAAGTTGTTTGTGTTGGAGTCTAAACAAGTAGAAAGGAGCCAAGATTTTATATATTGTGAAATCTTTGGAAATATGCTACCAAAATTTTTTATTCAGCTGCATGTCCAGCCACTTTGGCCATAAAACAACAGCATCTGCGTACGAGCAAAAATCACAAGATGCTCCGGAATTTGCAGGAACTAAAGTTAAGCATGTAAAGGAATCCATTAGCATCTCTTTTCCAAATCAGCTGAGAATAGGGATTGTTAGAAATGGGTTTTTTGGTTGGCAGTTAGGTTGCCCTCTGTCCAAGCAAGAACCCTCACTCTAGTCAGGGTAAGTCACACACAATCCAAAATCAGCCTGTGCTCACCCTCCGGTAGCTTGGCACGAGCAGTCAGGCTTAACTTAGAAGGCAATGTGTAAAGCATTTGTGCAATAAATCATACAACACCATAGCATAACACCACAAAAATACACCACACAGTATTTAGAAAAATATATAATATTTATCTGCGTATCTTCAGGTCAAAACGATCAAAGTTGCAATATGAATTTGTAAAGATATCACTGAAAAGTGATATAAAGTGTCTTAAGTCTTTAGAAAGTAAACAGAGTCTCTTTCAAACACAAAGTACCTGGTTTCTGGTGGAAAATCTCCTCAGAGGGCCACAAAGGAAGAGGTGCGTGGAAAAAGGGTGTGTGCGTCGATTTCTCCCCAGCACACACGGACTTGCGTCGTTATTTTCCACGCGGGGAAGTCGGGTGTCGTTTTCTGGCGCGCGGACAGTCTCTTTCTGTGGGTCGCGGGGATTACCAGATGTCCCGGGTCTGTGCGTGGATTTTCCTGCTTGTTTTAAGGCTGCGCGTCGTTCTGCGGGGCTGCGCGTCGAAGTTTTGATCTCACGGCAGGCGTCGCGTCGATTTCTCCTGCGGAGTCGGGCGGCGTTGTCCTTGCGAGGCCGTGCGTCAAAGTTTTGATCTCACGGCAGGCGTCGCGTCGATTTCTCCTGCGGAGTCGGGCGGCGTTGTCCTTGCGAGGCCGTGCGTCAAAGTTTTGATCTCACGGCAGGCGTCGCGTCGATTTCTCCCGGGAAGTCGGGCGGCGTTGTCCTTGCGAGGCCGTGCGTCAAAGTTTCGGTCGTCCCGAAGGCGTCGCGTTGATCAGCGTCGGTGTGCGGCGTTTTTCTTGCCGCGGAACAAGCTGTGCGTCGAAAAGTTCGGCGCACGGAGCGTCCAAGAGGAAGAGTGAAGTCTTTTTGGTCCTGAGACTTCAGGGAACAGGAGGCAAGCTCTATCCAAGCCCTTGGAGAGCACTTTTACAGCCAGGCAAGAGTTCAGCAAGGCAGCAGGCCAACAGCAAGGCAGCAGTCCTTTGTAGAAAAGCAGACAGGTGAGTCCTTTGAGCAGCCAGGCAGTTCTTCTTGGCAGGATGTAGTTTCTGGTTCAGGTTTCTTCTCCAGCAAGTGTCTGATGAGGTAGGGCAGAGGCCCTGTTTTATACTAAGTTGTGCCTTTGAAGTGGGGGTGACTTCAAAGAGTCTCTAAGAAATGCACCAAGTTCCCTTTCAGCTCAATCCTGTCTGCCAGAGTCCCAGTAGGGGGTGTGGCAGTCCTTTGTGTGAGGGCAGGCCCTCCACCCTCCCAGCCCAGGAAGACCCATTCAAAATGCAGATGTATGCAAGTGAGGCTGAGTACCCTGTGTTTGGGGTGTGTCTGAGTGAATGCACAAGGAGCTGTCAACTAAACCTAGCCAGACGTGGATTGAAGGGCACAACAAGATTTTAGTGCAAAGAAATGCTCACTTTCTAAAAGTGGCATTTCTAGAATAGTAATATTAAATCCGACTTCACCAGTCAGCAGGATTTTGTATTACCATTCTGGCCATACTAAATATGACCTTCCTGCTCCTTTCAGATCAGCAGCTGCCACTTCAACAGTGTATGAGGGCAGCCCCAATGTTAGCCTATGAAAGGAGCAGGCCTCACAGTAGTGTAAAAACGAATTTAGGAGTTTCACACTACCAGGACATATAACTACACAGGTACATGTCCTGCCTTTTACCTACACCGCACCCTGCTCTAGGGGTTACCTAGGGCACACATTAGGGATGACTTATATGTAGTAAAAGGGGAGTTCTAGGCTTGGCAAGTACTTTTAAATGCCAAGTCGAAGTGGCAGTGAAACTGCACACACAGGCCTTGCAATGGCAGGCCTGAGACAGGGTTAAGGGGCTACTGAGGTAGTGGCACAACCAGTGCTGCAGGCCCACTAGTAGCATTTAATCTACCTGCCCTAGGCACATGTAGTGCACTCTACCAGGGACTTACAAGTAAATTAAATAGTCAATCATGGATAAACCAATCAGTAGTACAATTTACCCAGAGAGCATATGCACTTTAGCACTGGTTAGCAGTGGTAAAGTGCCCAGAGGTCAAAAGCCAACAACAACAGGTCAGAAAAAATAGGAGGAAGGAGGCAAAAAGTTTGGGGATGTCCCTGTCAAAAAGCCAGGTCCAACATGACCCCCTACCAGCCTAAAGCCAGGGGAGAACAATCACTATCCTGATGTACTTCCCTGTTTGAGGCGACAGAACAAGGACCCAGGCCCACAACAGCAGGGGCATGCTCCAGTTCTTCGCCTTCCTGACTCCAATTGGATCACTCTGTCCATACTCTCAGGGCCCACTAAGCCAACCCATGGGGAACCTTTCTCCTTACCTGCGGATCCCATCTGTGCAGCACCTAATCTTACTTTGCTCACAGATGTATCCCAGGAGCAGGATAGTACCACCATGACCAACACAGTGGTGTTGCCCACTCTACCCCTGGGGTGTGACACTTGTCCCCTCCCCAGGGATAACTCTGTCCACCCGGACAGCAAGCCACAGTGATTACTGACAGCTGCCAGGGATGAGAGCCAGGCCCCAGGCCTCTCAAAGCTCTCCAACCACTGTGGCTGTGGAGAGTGGGGGGCGGTAGCCCCAGGTGCTGGGCACCCTTTAACCACTCTCCCTTCCACCAGGTCAGGGATGACAGCCTGAACCTGGTCCTCCCCTCTGGGGCTTTGTACCCTCCCTCCTGGAGCGGTACCCCCAGAGTCCAACATGGTCAGGGTGCTTACAGAAGTCACCCTGTACCATTCCTCCACCAGTGCAGGGCTGTTAACCTGCAACTGGCCCTCCAACCTGGGGCCTGTACCTTCAGGTTGGACTAGGGCCCGGGGTGAGGCTTCCCTCCCCCTGCCCTCCCTTCTGGGGTCCAGCACCCTCCAACTAGGAGTGGCCTCCTCAGAAGACAACATGGTAGGGGCACTGTTATCAGTAGCCCCTCCCTCCAGGTCCGGGGGGACACCCTGAACCTGGTCTTCCAGCCCAGGGTCTGTACCCTCAGACTGGATCACTGCCTGGCAAACCAGGACTTCCTGGGAGGCACACTGACCCTCCACCAGGTCAGAGTTTAACCTCTGCACCTGACCATTCAACTCAGAGTCACCACCCTGAAGTTGAACAATTGCCTGGCACGCCAGGACTTCCTGGAGGGCACACTGACCCTCCACCAGGTCAGAGTTTAACCTCTGAACTTGGCCATTCAACTCAGAGTCATCACCCTGAAGTTGAACAATTGCCTGGCACACCAGGACTTCCTGGAGGGCACACTGACCCTCCACCAGGTCAGAGTTTAACCTCTGAACTGGGCCATTCAACTCAGAGTCACCACCCTGAAGTTGAACAATTGCCTGGCGCACCAGGACTTTCTGGGAGGCACACCTACCTCCCACCAGGTCAGAGTTTAACCTCTGAGCCTGGTTCCCCAACCCAGGGTCACCACCCTGAGGTTGGGCAATTGCCTGGCACGCCAGGACTTTCTGGGGGGCACACCTACCCCCCACCAGGTCAGAGTTTAACCTCTGAACCTGGTCATCCAACCCAGAGTCAACACCCTGAGGTTGGACAATTGCCTGGCACAGCAGGGCTTCTTGGGAGGCACACCTACCTCCCACCAGGTCAGAGTTTAACCTCTGAACCTGGGTATCCAACCCAGAGTCACCACCCTGAGGTTGAACAATTGCCTGGCACGCCAGGACTTTCTGGGGGGCACACCTACCCCCCACCAGGTCAGAGTTTAACCTCTGAACCCGGTTATCCAACCCAGAGTCAGCACTCTGAGGTTGAACAATTGCCTGGCACGCCAGGACTTTCTGGGGGGCACACCTACCCCCCACCAGGTCAGAGTTTAACCTCTGAACCCGGTTATCCAACCCAGAGTCAGCACTCTGAGGTTGGACCACTGCCTGGTACACCAGGACTTTCTGGGGGGCACGCCTACCCCCCAACAGGTCAGAGCTTATCCCCTGAACCTGGTTAGCCAACCCAGAGTCACCACCCTGAGGTTGAACCATTGCCTGGCAGGCCAGGACTTCCAGGGAGGCACACCTACCTCCCACCAGGTCAGAGTTTAACCTCTGAGCCTGGTTCCCCAACCCAGGGTCACCACCCTGAGGTTGGGCAATTGCCTGGCACGCCAGGACTTTCTGGGGGGCACACCTACCCCCCACCAGGTCAGAGTTTAACCTCTGAACCTGGTCATCCAATCCAGAGTCAACACCCTGAGGTTGGACAATTGCCTGGCACAGCAGGACTTCTTGGGGGGCACATCTACCTCCCACCAGGTCAGAGTTTAACCTCTGAACCTGGGTATCCAACCCAGAGTCACCACCCTGAGGTTGAATCTTTGCCTGGCATGCCAGGACTTCCTGGGGGGCACTCTCACCCCCCACAAGGGACACACCGTCCCCAAGGGCCACACAAGAGTCTGGTTGGCGCAGGTCTCCCGACCTCTGCCCATCCGGCAGAGTCTGGGTTTCCCCCAAACCAGAAACGGTTTCACCTGGGTCATTCCTGGGGGGCTCTGCTCTCAGAGCTGTCCCCTGACTCTCAAGGTCCTCCACTGGGGTCTGCAACCCCCTCTCAACCCTATGTCTGGACTTCTGCACCCCCTCACTAGGAGGGGTACTGCCAGACACCAGAACTGTTGGGATGCTGGCTACAGTCACCCCCCCAAGTTCTTCTGACACTGCGGGGCTTCCCTCAAAAGGTGGCCCTACGGTACAGGCTAGGCTTCCCTCCTGGTGTTCCCTCATGGAACCCTCTAGGACCTGGGACCTACCTGGGACACTACAATCCTCTCCCACCACTCTCGGTTGGGAACCACCTAGACCACTCCCTTCAGGAGCACCCCCAAATGCCTCTTCAGACTCTCTGGTACTCACCCAGAAGTCTGCCTCCATTGTAAGTTCCCTGGGGTCAGAGAACTCACACTCCACCTGGTGTTGGCGTAGCTCTGGAAAATAAGGACCAGACATATGCTCTCCCGCAATTACATCACTCTGCCCTTCACATGTATTAACCACAGTACCCTTCACCCAACCACCCAGTAACTCAACCTTGGAAAAGCACTCTACTTCACCCTCCTGAGACTGGTGAGACAGTATCTGTCTGTCCCTGACACTCAACCCAAACTCTTCTGGGATGTTTCTACACTCTATATCCAGGACGTCCACCAGGGGGGAACCCTTTTCTCTGTCACTCTCTGCTAGAGTCAGTAAAGTGTCCCTCCCCCCAGTAGGAATATGACTCCCTGTGCCAGTTCCCCAATCCTTCTCAGGGACCCTGTGCATAACGGGAACTACCTCATACCCTTGAACTGCCTGGGGTGTGTCAACTCCCTTCTTCAAGTTGGGCACCACATCTCTGGGCTTGTGCCCTTCTTCAGCAGTACTAGATGCAAGATTTTTGCTGCCACCATCTGAACTGGACTCAGCCCTTCCGGCCTCCAGTTTCAGCTCTTTACAGCTCAGCTCTTGAGCTGCAATCTTTTCTTCTTCCAGGGCTAAGAGTCTTTTTGCCTCAACCTCTGCAAGATACTCCTCTAATTGTTGCTCCTGTCGCCTTTGACTTCGGAGCCATTCATCTATTTCTGGGTCACTGTCCAACTCTGAGTAGTCTTCCTCCTCATCTGAGTAGTCTTCCTCCTCATGTGCGTAGTCCTCCTCCTCATCTGAGGGGTACTTAGTCATTTGGTTTCTTGCTGCCTCTCTCTCTGCCCATCTTTCCTCCCCCCAGACTATGTAGTGATGGAGCATCTCCGCTTTAGTAGATCTCCTTGCTACAGGAAGGCCCCATTGTCTGCAAAGCTTCCTTAGGTCAGCCTTAGTAAGGTGGTCAGTACGAACAAAGAATGAGTAGGTACACAATCCCATTTTGATAAGATCTTATCAGCAAAAACCAAAATCCAAAGTTCAAAATATCAATAGTATATCCAGGAGGACATCAGAGAACCAAGAGCCAAAAAAGATGAAAAATCAAGTTGACCTTCAACTGTGGGTAGGTAGTGAAATACTTAGCTACTGTATGTCACTGCACAAACACAAGTCCTATCCTCACCGCTGATCACCAATGTTAGAAATGGGGTTTTTGGTTGGCAGTTAGGTTGCCCTCTGTCCAAGCAAGAACCCTCACTCTAGTCAGGGTAAGTCACACACAATCCAAAATCAGCCTGTGCTCACCCTCCGGTAGCTTGGCACGAGCAGTCAGGCTTAACTTAGAAGGCAATGTGTAAAGCATTTGTGCAATAAATCATACAACACCATAGCATAACACCACAAAAATACACCACACAGTATTTAGAAAAATATATAATATTTATCTGGGTATCTTCAGGTCAAAACGATCAAAGTTGCAATATGAATTTGTAAAGATATCACTGAAAAGTGATATAAAGTGTCTTAAGTCTTTAGAAAGTAAACAGAGTCTCTTTCAAACACAAAGTACCTGGTTTCTGGTGGAAAATCTCCTCAGAGGGCCACAAAGGAAGAGGTGCGTGGAAAAAGGGTGTGTGCGTCGATTTCTCCCCAGCACACACGGACTTGCGTCGTTATTTTCCACGCGGGGAAGTCGGGCGTCGTTTTCTGGCGCGCGGACAGTCTCTTTCTGTGGGTCGCGGGGATTACCAGATGTCCCGGGTCTGTGCGTGGATTTTCCTGCTTGTTTTCCGGCTGCGCGTCGTTCTGCGGGGCTGCGCGTCGAAGTTTCGATCTCACGGCAGGCGTCGCGTCGATTTCTCCTGCAGAGTCGGGCGGCGTTGTCCTTGCGAGGCCGTGCGTCAAAGTTTTGATCTCACGGCAGGCGTCGCGTCGATTTCTCCCGGGAAGGCGGGCGGCGTTGTCCTTGCGAGGCCGTGCGTCAAAGTTTCGGTCGTCCCGAAGGCGTCGCGTTGATCAGCGTCGGTGTGCGGCGTTTTTCTTGCCGCGGAACAAGCTGTGCGTCGAAAAGTTCGGCGCACGGAGCGTCCAAGAGGAAGAGTGAAGTCTTTTTGGTCCTGAGACTTCAGGGAACAGGAGGCAAGCTCTATCCAAGCCCTTGGAGAGCACTTTTACAGCCAGGCAAGAGTTCAGCAAGGCAGCAGGCCAACAGCAAGGCAGCAGTCCTTTGTAGAAAAGCAGACAGGTGAGTCCTTTGAGCAGCCAGGCAGTTCTTCTTGGCAGGATGTAGTTTCTGGTTCAGGTTTCTTCTCCAGCAAGTGTCTGATGAGGTAGGGCAGAGGCCCTGTTTTATACTAAGTTGTGCCTTTGAAGTGAGGGTGACTTCAAAGAGTCTCTAAGAAATGCACCAAGTTCCCTTTCAGCTCAATCCTGTCTGCCAGAGTCCCAGTAGGGGGTGTGGCAGTCCTTTGTGTGAGGGCAGGCCCTCCACCCTCCCAGCCCAGGAAGACCCATTCAAAATGCAGATGTATGCAAGTGAGGCTGAGTACCCTGTTTTTGGGGTGTGTCTGAGTGAATGCACAAGGAGCTGTCAACTAAACCTAGCCAGACGTGGATTGAAGGGCACAACAAGATTTTAGTGCAAAGAAATGCTCACTTTCTAAAAGTGGCATTTCTAGAATAGTAATATTAAATCCGACTTCACCAGTCAGCAGGATTTTGTATTACCATTCTGGCCATACTAAATATGACCTTCCTGCTCCTTTCAGATCAGCAGCTGCCACTTCAACAGTGTATGAGGGCAGCCCCAATGTTAGCCTATGAAAGGAGCAGGCCTCACAGTAGTGTAAAAACGAATTTAGGAGTTTCACACTACCAGGACATATAACTACACAGGTACATGTCCTGCCTTTTACCTACACCGCACCCTGCTCTAGGGGTTACCTAGGGCACACATTAGGGATGACTTATATGTAGTAAAAGGGGAGTTCTAGGCTTGGCAAGTACTTTTAAATGCCAAGTCGAAGTGGCAGTGAAACTGCACACACAGGCCTTGCAATGGCAGGCCTGAGACAGGGTTAAGGGGCTACTGAGGTGGGTGGCACAACCAGTGCTGCAGGCCCACTAGTAGCATTTAATCTACCTGCCCTAGGCACATGTAGTGCACTCTACCAGGGACTTACAAGTAAATTAAATAGTCAATCATGGATAAACCAATCAGTAGTACAATTTACCCAGAGAGCATATGCACTTTAGCACTGGTTAGCAGTGGTAAAGTGCCCAGAGGTCAAAAGCCAACAACAACAGGTCAGAAAAAATAGGAGGAAGGAGGCAAAAAGTTTGGGTATGTCCCTGTCAAAAAGCCAGGTCCAACAGGGATCCTTTATAGTGAGACAGTGATACTAATAATGCTACACACTCTTATCTACATATCGGGTCGTATTCCTGTGCCTTTACTAGGTGTAGGCTCCTCTGAAGGCACAAAGATCACTGCGGGGCTGTCACTGATCTCATAATTTGGTGGCCAACGGTCTGTGCAGGGGTGGCAGAGGAGATGGCCTCCTCCACCATGACGACGACGGGCCACCTCAGGGTCTAAATCTAAGTCTAGCACAGTGATTGATACTCAAAGTATGGCCCGGGCCGCATGCGGCCCCCCTGCCCTTTACATGTGACCCCCTAGGCAACAGCAGCACTGGAGTCCACTCAGAATGAACATGAAAAAGATGTTAAATTAACAGACAAGCATTTATTTAAAGTTTAACTTAAGTTAAAGAAAGGATGTAACTAGGATGTCCTACACATCTTACATTTAGGAACACCTTTGTTTTTAAATAAATCTTGCAGCAAAAGAGTACAAATATAATAAAGTCTGTAAGAGGCAAGTCACTTATGTGCCTCATTGGGTAGCCTGGGTTTATATCATACATGAACATCATTATTGTTTAAGGACGTTTTGTATAAAATACATCAATAAGTTGTGTATTTCGAGATCCTCATGGGTAATGATGAAAAGGGAAGGAAAGTGAAATAAAACAATTGCGAAGGATCCAACAATTTAGTTAAGTGGAGAAGCGGGATTATTCCCAAATTTTTGGTTTCACGTTGTGCAATTCAGACACTAGACATATATGCTTCACTTCCCCTACACCGACCTTACTATCAATCCCCCAGCCCCTGATCGCCACCGTGCTGGCATCAATGCGGCCCTCCGTCACATAACAGGCCAAACTTTGTGGCCCCTGGGAAAATATGAGTACACATGGTCTAGAATCTCGGCCTGAATACATGCAGTTAGATAAAGAAAAGAGCTGAAAAAGAGCAGATTATTTAACATATTTTAGATCATCAAGAATTCTATGCATTATGATGGCCCAGTGGCACTGTGACGCTCATTTGTAAATGGGAAACCGTTTCTACAAAACTGCTTGTGTATCAGAACAGTGTGAACATCCCCCTCTCAAGTACAGAAAGCAACACATCCCAGCTCTAAAGGTAAGTTGAGATCTGTAGAACTAATTTTCTGTTCAAGGTAACCCAGCGTTAAAACACATGCAGCCTTATTTAGACCCTGGTGGTCTCTGCTTCGTCTGCCAGGGCAGTGGAGGAGTGAAGGGATATGCAAGCAAAACTCCCAAAACAAGTGTTTGTGTTGTTAAAATAAAAACAAATGTCCCTGACTTGCTTGGAGTTTTCTCCCAGCTTGGGTTGATTTATGTGTTTTCCCGTTGGGACCACCAGGCGATCCTGAATGGCAAATAACGCATCAGAATTTTGCCCAAAAAAGGGTAGATGGTATGAGGCATTTTGATTGCCTGCCCAATGTCACTCTGACGAATAGTCAATGTCTTTCACGAGAGACATGAGGCTTCACCCAACTTTCAAACAGATCATGCAAACCATGATTTTGGCAGACAGCCTATACCACCAACTTTGAGGCAGAGTACCCTGTATCCCAAAGTCTAAATATGACCCATACACGCTTTTTAGGTGTATGTGTCTGTTTCTACAGGAGTGGGCAAATATGGCGCACATTTTGATGCATTCATATAAAACATACAATCAGGTATACATGCACCCAGACAATACCCAAAGGCACAGCCATGCATGTGTACACACACACCATATATTGGGACAAAAGTGAATACTAGAGAGATAAGTTGATGGATTGATGGCTATGTGTATGTAAAGATGGATGAAAACATGGTTGGATGGCTCTGGGTATATAAAATGATTGGTAGATAAATGGACGGGTGTTGTTGCATAGCTTGGTGGATACACATGTAGGTGGCCCACACTTGCACTGCCCATAGCATTTCAGAATGTAGTGACCTACGACAAGAGCCAGGAAATACATGGTAAACTAATGAGGATCTTGCTTATAATGTTACAATGGATGATAAATGTTGATTTATTTTCGTCATATATCTAGTGATTCTTTGTAAAATAAAATCAATTTGCACAATGCCTTCTGAGGCAAAAGAGCCCACCAGACCCTGACTCTTATAAAATAACCAATCTTTCCTGAACCATCTACAGAATGTTTGTCAGACAGAATATGGTGGAAGAACTCTGACTGGCAGCATATGCAAATCATCTACAGAAAAGGTTGTTGTTTATTTGGATGAGAGTCTAAATGCACACATTCGAAAGAGCTTGATACCCCACTTTTTAGGAAAGCCTCTAACTATGAAAGATGTTTGCAGGCCACCTACTGTATACCCACAAAGGACTGAGGCCACAAAGCAGCAACAGAACAAAGAAGCAGGCCAAAAACGTTAGGTCTCAGCATTCTAGTGCTATTGCTAATGCTGTGTCCAGGGTTTGACTGGCCCATAGGGCAATCAGTCAGAGTCCAAGAACCGGTCTGATAGGTCAGTGTGTGGGCCAGTTTTTAGGTCGAGCCTATTCAGCGCTTGCTCTGTCGCTTAGCGACCTGTTGTAATAAACTGTGTGGACTTCAAGTCCGCCCATTGCATTACATTTGTCTAATTCCTGTGTCCTTTAAAAATCCTTGCTTACAAGTGGTTAATTTATCTTCTTTGTCCCTCATTCATCTATTGTTTACTCCCATGGAGCACTGTCGCAGTACTTGTAGCGTTCGACTTGTCCCTTTATAGTAACTGTGAAAGGGACTGCTTTTTCTTTTGTCAAACAGCACTGGACAGAGTGCTTGAGTATTTCCATCGCTCCGGCTTCCATGTACGTAAATAGGACGGTAATTACTGAGGAAGCGTGTGTGATTTTGGAGGCCCCACAGCTTTTATTATTTCAGCACGGCACCCACTTCACGGCTGCTGTGCTTCATGTTTCAGCCGTGCACCTAACTTAGTTTTATCTATCTACAACACAGTGCCTGGTCTTCTTTTTCATTTTTGTCGGTGGACCTTGATGTATTTTAAAACCATTACCAAACGCCTCCGAAACTCACCTCACCTCCTGGAGAGGAAGGGTCTAAACTCTTGTAGCCCTACAATATCTGTGCTCTGCAACAGGGAGTTGTCTGGAAGTGTTTACTTTGTGCTATCTTATTTCAGTACGGCAAGTAATGTGTGTGTGTTTCAGCAGCATGTAGTGTGCTGTGAGCCTTGCTTCTTGTGGAGGAAGGGTGCAAATTAAGGCCCATATTTATACTTTTTGACGCAAAACTGCGCTAACGCAGTTTTGCGGCAAAAAAATTAGCGCCGGCTAACGCCATTCTGAAGCGCCATGCGGGCGCCGTATTTATTGAATGCCGTTAGCCGGCGTTAGCCGACCGGCGCTGCCAGGTGTGCGTGAAAAAAAACGACGTACACCAGGCAGCGCCGGCGTAGGGAAAAATGGCGTTTGGGCGTCCCAAAATGGGGCAAGTCAGGCTGAGGCAAAAAAATCGTCTTAACCCGATTTGCGCCATTTTTTTGGGGCGCCCAGACGCCATTAACATGACTCCTGTCTTAGCAAAGACAGGAGTCATGCCCCCTTGCCCAATGGCCATGCCCAGGTGACTTCTGTCCCCTGGGCATGGTCATTGGGCATAGTGGCATGTAGAGGGGCACAAATCAGGCCCTGCTATGCCACAAAAGAAAATTACAAAAATACTTACCACAACTTACCTTTTCTTCCCTGGGATGGGTCCCTCCATCCTTGGGTGTCCTCCTGGGGTGGGCAAGGGTGGCAGGGGGTGTCCCTGGGGGCAGTGGAGGGCACCTCTGGGCTCATTCTGAGCCCACAGGTCCCTTAACGCCTGCACTGACCCAGGCGTTAAAAAGAGGCGCAAATGCGGGGTTTTTTGCCCCGCCCACTCCCGGGCGTCATTTTTGCCCGGGAGTATAAATACCACGCACATGCCTGGGAGTCATTTTTTAAGACGGGAACGCCTACCTTGCATCTCATTAACGCAAGGAAGGTGTTCACGCCAAAAAATGACGCTAACTCCATGAACTTTGGAGCTAGACGCGTCTAACGCCAAAGTATAAATATGGAATTAGTTTTGCGTCGAATTTGCGTCGAAAAAAACGACGCAAATTCAGCGCAAACAGAGTATAAATATGCCCCTAAGAGACCTTCCTTATGGCGCCACTGGTCATAGCGCTGTAAGATGTTGAGGTGAGTGAGGCTTGTGATTTCTTTGTTCGGGGTTCTTTTAATTTTAAAATCATTATGAAACTCCTCCAAAACACACCTCACTCAGGGAGAAGGGTGGGACCAAACTCTTGTAGTGGGAGGAATATGTTTTTAAAAAAAATAAATTTAGCAGGCGCCGTTCCTCCGATTCTTGTGCACTGCAATGTGGAGTTGGCCAGAAGCTTATTGCTATCATATTTCAGGATGGCAAGTAATGTCTGTTTGTTTTTTTCAGCAGCTTCTGGTGTGCTGTGAATCTTGCTTCTTGTGGGGGATGGGTGCAACTTAAGAGATCTTCCTTAAGGAATGGCACCACCCACCCTCTAAGCACTATGCAATATTGGTCAGTGCTTGTTCTTCCTGGTTGTCGCGCTGCACAGATATATTTCATGGCAGTTAGAGGATTATTGAAGGTGATTCAATGTGTGATTTGTGCTATGGTGCAGGTTGTCTTCTTTTGTGTGAATGTTGTAAAGACAAAAAAACCTGTTCCTTATGTGCTGCATTTTAATTGTAACTCCTGCGGAGAGAGCTACGAAGAGAGATGCTGTATGGTGTTGTGTTTATAACACTTATATAGTGCTTACTAGTGTAGGGCGCTGAAGCCCTAGCCTATACAGATAGTAAGCTACAGCATTAGTGTGTGTGGTGGAAGGATGTTAATTTTGGGATATCCACAGTATCAAGCATCATATAACACGAAAATAAACAACAACAAGAGGGATAGATGACTTGATGTCACTGCTTCAAACTGCCATCACCTACATGGTACATATTTGCTTGAACAAGCAAGTCTGTGAGGAAATGTATTGTGCTCAGCACGGAAAGAAGACAGGATTCCATTATGTATGTCTTCACTGTCCTTAGACTCTGGGGGAAAAGACCGCAAGGAGACTAGGAGATAAGGGATTTACAGAAAGTAACAGATATCGATCTGTGTACCCACCCAACCATACATCCCTCCTCCCGCCAACTCCAGAAGAATATTTATTTTCAGATGCTCTGTGTGAAAGATGTCATACTTGCGCTGGACCAAATACTCAAACTAAAATATTTACATATATAGTGCTTCATGTATTGCTGTGGATTTCTAAGCACCTCAAATGCAACCAGTTTTAATACTCTCAGGAAATGAAATGCAGTGTATCAGCTTCTGAAGTATGAAGGGCTGAGGTACCCTTTACAGCGAACGTAAAGCAAAGTTGAAGAGCATGCACCTAAGAAATCATTCCTACTGCCATTTCCTGCCTTCAAAAAGAGTCATGTCTTCGGAATCCCCAGTGCAACAGCACACCACAGCATTGCTGACCCAGCCCTGAGGCCATTAATGTGGAGATGGATTAATAGTGACTGTGCGTTACAGCGTGGTAGGATTGCTCAGCAGAAGCATGCTTGCGCTTCACTGCTTCCCAGTCTGTCTGGTGTCATTTCTGTATGAAATCTCATACCTAGATCAGGGGCGTAGCTGTCACTAGGGCAAAAGAGACACTGATTCTGAGGTCCAGACGCTGGAGGGGCGCGCTGCTCCCCAGTCTGGTTCCAGTTATATCTCGCCAAAAACCTTGTACTCCTGCAGGCTACTGAAGCAGATAACATGCTCGAACTTCTGTCAGCCCTTGCAGGCCCCAGCTACCAGCAACCTTGAAGTTTGATTCAGATGACAGATCCGATTCATTTTACTGTTTATTTTACACATTCCAATTTTTTTTTAAATGTCGCTCTGTTAAAATATCTACTATGTTCCAGGCACTAGTGTTTTCGCTCACTAGGCCTCCTCAAAAATACAACATGCATTACAAATGTCTCTATGTTAGTGTTGCTTGTTAGCGTGGCGCTTCAGCACCCTGTCAGGGATAGGAGAGCAATATACGTGCCAATACAACCCAAAGTGGCAGGGCCACTGGAATTATGCAATTGTGCGGCTGCAGCGAATTAGGAATAATGAGAGATTTGCCACTTTTGCCACATAATCCATCAACTGCCGCACAATCCGCAGATTTGAACAAAAAAATGTGTTTCTAGCTCAAAGGGTTCAAAAGTGAAAATAAATGCAGTGACACATGTTGCACAGTGGAAAGCCCCTTTGCAAAGCTGCACTGGTCACCTTTCTGTTGATTATTGTTATGCTTGGGCATTAAGTTGGTACTAATGAGGTGCAACCAAGGCCCAGACAGTGCTACCAAGTTTTAAAATGAGCAAATAATGTAGTACTGCTGTACCAAAATGTGCTGCTTTATGCTGTATAATTTGCCTTTTCTTGCTGCATAATTTACTCAACCCTGCCGTATAATTTGGCCCTCTTCTGCTGCATAATTCCAGTGGCCCTGAATGTAGGTGGCCACCTGTCAGCTATGAAACACAACGAATGAATACCTCCGTAGAGCCATTGTTTCCTGTGGGAACTACAAAGCCTGACATAGTGCGACAGTAGGTCAGTCAGCGTTGTGTGAACATGGTCTCTGCCAGTCAGCAGAGTACAATTTGTTAATAATAAATAAGACAACCAACATGTTTGACTTTTGAACAATTTTCTACAGTTAATGAAAATATTTTGGAATACCTAATTTTTCAAAAGTAAATTTAAAAAACAGTTTATTTTAAAACAGGAATAATTTATTCAATTGCACTTACTTTCATAGTCAAGTACTACTTATGTACTTTATTATTATTCTATAGTATTATCAACACCAGTGATAATATTATGAGCATTACTATTGTTATTATTGTTGTTTTGCTGTTTTATTATTATTAGATTATGCTAACAACAACAACAATAATATTTTTTTTTACAAAAACATTTTTATTGAATTTTCAATACAGATCTGCTTACCATATTTTTGTATTTACAATGTCAGGATTTGGTTGATCTGTTATAGAATACGCATTTAAAACAAACAATAAAAACTTAACTTAGGTCTTACTATAATACTCAGAAATTGTTTGACTGCTGTGTCCGGGTGATAGGCTTGGTTATGCTCTTCCCTGCTAGTGTATGTCTTGTTGGTGGTGGTGTGGGGTACCGGTCCAATGTCTGTTTGTGGCATATGCAGTAATACTTATTGTTCATATTCATGTTATTAGCTCCTCTCTTGTTGGCCGCTGTAGATTGTAGCAAATTGAGGATGTGAAGGTGGAAGCTCTCTCGACCCTTATAATATATCTCGCCTAACTTACTTGGTTATATTAGAGGTGAACAGGTGTAATCCTATTAATCTCGAAGCTGTCGCTTAATCGAGTTCATGGCTGCCTCTCATCATTCTTGGCCTCTAATCTGCTCACTAGTGTTTCCCAGGCTTCACATCCTGTGTGTTGTTGGCCCTCTCTTGCTAATTTTCGTAGTACCAGAGATTCTGTACGGGCCCATCGCAATGTCGTGTAATGCCAGGTTTTCAAATCTGGTGCTATGGATGCTTTCCAATTCATAGCTATCAATCTCTTGTACATCACATATGCTAGGTCTGCGAACTTATGAAGGGGGCTATGTTTCTTTTCTCTCAGTCTCAGCCCTAGCAGGCAAGATTTAGGATCAACTGTGAGCGCCAGGCCCGTCAACTCTGAAACTTCCTCTACTACTCCCCTCCGCTCCCTATTCACCTGAGCGCATTCCCAGACCATATGGTAAAAATGTGCTTGTGGGGCATTACATCTAGGGCAGGTAGGGTCTGAGCCGGGGAACATGCATTTAATCCTAGCTGGTGAAAGGTACGTTTGGTGTGTGTAGTTGAATTGTGTATAGCGAAATCTGGGATTTCTCGATACCCCCATGTGTGTTGTAAAACTTTCGGCCAGTCCTCATGCGATATCGGGTTTGGCAGGACTGTATTCCATCTTTCCCTTACATTCTCCAGGTTAGGTTCGGGGAGTTTATTCAGAGTTTTATATAAGTTCGACACTACCTTTATTTGATTGTCATATTGCAGCATGTGGTGCAGTATAGGGGAGATCGCTGGTTCTTGGTCTCCGGTCCCCCATGCCTTCTTAATTGCGTGACATATAGCATAGTATGTTAGAAATTGCCCAGGATTAACTGCTGTGAGGGCTTGTATGGAGTCAAATGACATCAGTTTCCCCTCTTCAAAGCAGTCTCCTGCTGTCAATATGCCCGCCCTTACTCAGGGCGTTAGCGAGTGCATCCTCGCCACGTTAGTCCATCCAGGAATCAGCCCCAGAGTGATGAGCGGCGAATAGGGGAGCGTTCCGTGACCGTTTTGAATATATCTCTTCCAACATGATTGTGCCACTAGCATTAACGGATTATCAGAAGCCCCTTTCGGTGTTTTATTTGTTAGCCATGCGATCAGAGATTCTCCGTGTAGTCTCTCCAGCACTCCAGTGGATTCCGCCTGTGTGGGCCTATGTAGCAGGTGCAGTATCCACTGTAACTGTGCTGCTGCGTAATAGAGTTCAAAGTTGGGGGCACCCAGGCCGCCCGCTCTTACCGGGCACTGCAGTGTGGCGAGTGCGACGCGTGCTCTGCCCCCTCCCCATATAAGTTGCAACAGGAGTGCGTTCAAGTCGCGAAAGAAACTCTCGGGGATTAAGGGTGGCAGTGCCGCAAGGGAATATAACAGCCGGGGCAATAACAGCATGTTTGCTACCGCCACTCTTTCCAGGGGTGACAATGGTAGTTTACTCCAGAATCGCAACAATCCCTTCGCAGAAGCCAGTGCTCTCCCCAGGTTTCCATCTCTGAGGTCTTATGTTCTATGATATATGTAGACCCCCAAATATTTGAACGTGTCAAAACACCATTTCAGGTGCCCTACTGTGGCATTTTCTTCTCTAGACGGGTACCATATGGTTAGTGGGAACACACACGATTTCTCCCAATTTACCACCAAACCCGATATCTCCCCATATTCAGTCAAGAGTGAGATTACTAAGGGTATCATCTTGCTTCCTTTCCACACGTATATTAGGGCATCGTCTGCATACAATGATATAACATGATGTAGCCCATTCCTTATCATTCCCCAACTATCTTCCATGGGCCATATTCAAGTTGCTAGTGGTTCCATCGCTATAGCAAACAACAAGGGCGTTAGGGGGCAGCTCCGCCTGGTGCCTCTGGCGATCCGGAAGCTATCAGATATGACCCCTCCTGTTTTCACCCAAGCTTGTGGATTGGCGTACAGTGTCTAGACCCACTGTATGTAATTAGGGCTGATTCCCATTTTCCGCATGGTAGCGAGCAAAAAGTCCCACCCCAGTGTATCAAATGCTTTCTCAATATCTAGCGAAAGTACCATTTCATCATATGCTTCCGGGGGGGTGTCTCCCATTACACTCAGCAATCTACGGATGTTTAAAAAAGTATTTCGTTTTGGGATGAATCCATTTTGGTTGTCATGTATCAAAGTGTGTACAATGGGAGCTAACCTGTTAGCCAATTTTTTGTCTAGGATTTTACAATCGAGATTTAGGAGTGAGAGTGGTCTATAGGATTTAACGTCTGTGGGATTGCGCCTTTGCTTAGGAAGAACCACTATCATTGCCTCTCTCTATGTGGGGGGCAATATCTTGCGGCACCATGCCTCCTCGAACATTCTCAGCAGGTGAGGCTTTAAGTGTTTCGAATACATCGCGTAGTATTCTATAGGAAGGCCATATATTCCTGGCGCTTTGTTCCTGGACATCTGTGCTAATGCTAAGTCCAGTTCCTCCATACCCAGTGGGGCCTCCAGCCTCTCCCCGTCTGTCTGTGGCAGATGTGCCAAGGATGATTGTAGGAGGCTGGACTGGCTTGTAGTGAGTACCAAGGGGTACTTGCACCTTGCACCAGGCCCAGTTATCCCTTATTAGTGTATAGGGTGTCTAGCAGCTTAGGCTGATAGATAATGGTAGCTTAGCAGAGCAGCTTAGGCTGAACTAGGAGACGTGTGAAGCTACTACAGTACCACTTAGTGTCATATGCACAATATCATAAGAAAACACAATACACAGTTATACTAAAAATAAAGGTACTTTATTTTTATGACAATATGCCAAAGTATCTTAGAGTGTACCCTCAGTGAGAGGATAGGAAATATACACAAGATATATATACACAATAGCAAAAATATGCAGTATAGTCTTAGAAAACAGTGCAAACAATGTATAGTTACAATAGGATGCAATGGGGAAACATAGGGATAGGGGCAACACAAACCATATACTCCAAAAGTGGAATGCGAACCACGAATGGACCCCAAACCTATGTGACCTTGTAGAGGGTCGCTGGGACTATTAGAAAATAGTGAGAGTTAGAAAAATAACCCTCCCCAAGACCCTGAAAAGTGAGTGCAAAGTGCACTAAAGTTCCCCTAAGGACAAAGAAGTCGTGTTAGAGGAATAATGCAGGAAAGACACAAACCAGCAATGCAACAACTGTGGATTTCCAATCTAGGATACCTGTGGAACAAGGGGACCAAGTCCAAAAGTCACAAGCAAGTCGGAGATGGGCAGATGCCCAGGAAATGCCAGCTGCGGGTGCAAAGAAGCTTCAACTGGACAGAAGAAGCTGAGGTTTCTGCAGGAACAAAAAGGGCTAGAGACTTCCCCTTTGGTGGACGGATCCCTCTCGCCTTGGAGAGTCGTGCAGAAGTGTTTTTCCGCTGAAAGGACGCCAACAAGCCTTGCTAGCCGCAAATCGTGCGTTTGGCGTTTTTGGACGCTACCGGGGCCCAGGAGGGACCAGGAGGTCGCAAATTGGACCTGAAAAGAGAGGGGACGTCGAGCAAGACAAAGAGCCCTCACTGAAGCAGGTAGCACCCGGAGAAGTGCCAGAAACAGGCACTACAATGATGCGTGAAATGGTGCTCGCCGAAGTTGCACAAAGGAGTCCCACGTCGCCGGAGACCAACTTAGAAAGTCGTGCAATGCAGGTTAGAGTGCTGTGGACCCAGGCTTGGCTGTGCACAAAGGATTTCCGCCGGAAGTGCACAGGGGCCGGAGTAGCTGCAAAGTCGCGGTTCCCAGCAATGCAGCCCAGCGAGGTGAGGCAAGGACTTACCTCCACCAAACTTGGGCTGAAGAGTCACTGGACTGTGGGGGTCACTTGGACAGAGTCGCTGGATTCGAGGGACCTCGCTCGTCATGCTGAGAGGAGACCCAAGGGACTGGTGATGCAGCTTTTTGGTGCCTGCGGTTGCAGGGGGAAGATTCCGTCGACCCACGGGAGATTTCTTCGGAGCTTCTGGTGCAGAGAGGAGGCAGGCTACCCCCACAGCATGCACAAGCAGGAAAACAGTCGAGAAGGCGGCAGGATCAGCGTTACAGAGTTGCAGTAGTCGTCTTTGCTACTATGTTGCAGGTTTGCAGGCTTCCAGCGCGGTCAGCGGTCAATTCCTTATCAGAAGGTGAAGAGAGAGATGCAGAGGAACTCGGCTGAGCTCATGCATTCGTTATCTAAAGTTTCCCCAGAGACAGAGACCCTAAATAGCCAGAAAAGAGGGTTTGGCTACCTAGGAGAGAGGATAGGCTACTAACACCTGAAGGAGCCTATCAACAGGAGTCTCTGACGTCACCTGGTGGCACTGGCCACTCAGAGCAGTCCAGTGTGCCAGCAGCACCTCTGTTTCCAAGATGGCAGAGGTCTGGAGCACACTGGAGGAGCTCTGGACACCTCCCAGGGGAGGTGCAGGTCAGGGGAGTGGTCACTCCCCTTTCCTTTGTCCAGTTTCGCGCCAGAGCAGGGGCTAAGGGGTCCCTGAACCGGTGTAGACTGGCTTATGCAGAATTGGGCACCTCTGTGCCCAACAAAGCATTTCCGGAGGCTGGGGGAGGCTACTCCTCCCCTGCCTTCACACCATTTTCCAAAGGGAGAGGGTGTCACACCCTCTCTCAGAGGAAGTTCTTTGTTCTGCCATCCTGGGCCAGGCCTGGCTGGACCCCAGGAGGGCAGCTGCCTGTCTGAGGGGTTGGCAGCAGCAGCAGCTGCAGAGAAACCCCAGGAAGGGCAGTTTGGCAGTACCAGGGTCTGTGCTACAGACCACTGGGATCATGGGATTGTGTCAACTATGCCAGGATGGCATAGAGGGGGCAATTCCATGATCATAGACATGTTACATGGCCATATTCGGAGTTACCATTGTGAAGCTACATATAGGTAGTGACCTATATGTAGTGCACGCGTGTAATGGTGTCCCCGCACTCACAAAGTTCAGGGAATTGGCTCTGAACAATGTGGGGGCACCTTGGCTAGTGCCAGGGTGCCCTCACACTAAGTAACTTTGCACCTAACCTTTACCAGGTAAAGGTTAGACATATAGGTGACTTATAAGTTACTTAAGTGCAGTGTAAAATGGCTGTGAAATAACGTGGACGTTATTTCACTCAGGCTGCAGTGGCAGGCCTGTGTAAGATTTGTCAGAGCTCCCTATGGGTGGCAAAAGAAATGCTGCAGCCCATAGGGATCTCCTGGAACCCCAATACCCTGGGTACCTCAGTACCATATACTAGGGAATTATAAGGGTGTTCCAGTAAGCCAATGTAAATTGGTAAAAATGGTCACTAGCCTGTTAGTGACAATTTGGAAAGAAATGAGAGAGCATAACCACTGAGGTTCTGATTAGCAGAGCCTCAGTGAGACAGTTAGTCACTACACAGGTAACACATTCAGGCACACTTATGAGCACTGGGGCCCTGGGTTACCAGGGTCCCAGTGACACATACAACTAAAACAACATATATACAGTGAAAAATGGGGGTAACATGCCAGGCAAGATGGTACTTTCCTACAATGATCCTGCCAGAAAGGATTCAAGTTGTTCAGCCGTGCATACTGTACGTTTGGTGTAAAGGTTCGTGTAGTATTCCCTAAACGCCCCATTTATCTCTTCTTGCGTGGTGGCCATTTTGCTGTCGTCTTGTTTTATAGCCCCTAAGGGAGACTGCTGACGGTTCTCACGGAGGAGCCACGCCAGCAGCCTGCCCGATCTGTCCCCCTCCGATTGTAGGTGCATTAAATGATACTTGTGGTCGTGTCGACGAAGACAAGAGTCGACTTCATTATATTTTGCGTGCGCCTCCTTTAGCACTGTGTGTGGTGTCTCCCTTCGTGCCACTGCTGTTTCCATTGTTCTCAGTTCCTTTTCCAATTTACTAATCTCTGCATGAAGGGCGCGTCTTACTCCCCAGGTGGACGAGATGCAATGACCTCTGACCACCGCCTTGTGTGCTTCCCACTCTACTGCTCTTGTGTCTGTGGAGTCTTTATTAGTTTCCCAGTACTGTATCAATGTCGTGTTCAGACCCTCTGCGAATGCTTGGCCTTGGAGAGCTTCCACTTGCAATCGCCAAGTAGGGACTACCAAGCGTCTCCTACCCCAATTTATTGTCAATCTAAGCGGCGAATGGTGCGACAGTGTCTTGGCCAGGTATTCTGTCCTGTTGGTCAGTGCACATACGTCCAAGGTCCCCCATATTATATCTATTCTAGTGTGCACTTTATGAGGTATTGAGTAAAATTAATATTCCCTCTGTTGGGGGTGTTTCATGCGCCATAGGTCATAGAGTCTCATGTCCCCTGCCCAAGTCGACAAGGAACACCTGGCATTTCCATTTGTTGAACCTTTCGGGGGGGGTGTTTGATCTGTCTAACACTACATTCGGTATACTGTTGAAGTCGCCCCCCCAGATGGCCGGGGCTGCAGGGTTTACCAATATTGAAGGGGATAAGCATGCCCAGAAATTCCACTAACGCATTATTGGGGGCATAGATCCCTATTATTGATAATTGTCTCCCATCTAATTGCCCCTCTATTGCCACATATCGGCCCACCTGATCTATCCTTTGCGAGGTTTGTACAAATGGGACGCCACCTGCTATCCATATCAATACTCCTCTAGCGAAGGCTGAATACGTTGTGCCTGTTATCTGCCCGCCCCATTTTCCGCGGATCTCCTGTAGATCAGACTCCAGTAGATGTGTTTCGTGTAGAATAGCGATATGTATTCTCTGGTGTCTGAGACGTGCATATACCCGGGCTCTTTTACCTGGTGCACCCAGCCCTCTCACGTTCCACGTGACTATTTCATATTGGTGTGTATTGAGATTTGTGTGCTGAGTCATGTAGCGTTGTGTGATGTACCTATATGAAACCCGTTCCAGGTTACAATGCCAGTCCGGGCCCCCACACTCCTCACCAAATATATAAGTAAGGCTAATAGCCGCAGCAGTATTCTCTGTGTTCTGATTTGACCTATTATATACAACTTAACTGTCTCTCCCCCTCCTTCCACCCCTACTAGTTCCCCCACACAACTACAAACACGTAATAAACTACATATCACACTACTACTTAAGAAAACCTGTATCCATGCGAATACCTGTAGGGGAGCTATTTTTGCAACCGGATGTGGCTCTTATACAGGGCTCACATCCTCCCACAGACATAGTCTGCGCATATGTGTGGGCGCTCCCAGAGTGTTAGCCCCCCCAGTTCGCATGCACAATTATATTAGACAATGTTCACATTAAAGAGGAATAAGTTGTTCAAAAGATACTCGGGGGTAGCAGCGGCCTCCTCCGAGTTGCTTCCCACGTCGACCACCTTTGCCTTCCATCAGCTTGTCGCGCATTTCAGGTGGAGATGCAGTCCGGTTGCTTGTATTCACAGTTCATCTGCAGATCTGGGGCTGAGCTTTGGGCCCCCGAGTACTCCTGTTACCGTAGAGTCCGAGCTAGCCGAGTCAGAGACCGAGTTGGTCGTGGGGGCCATCCGGAGTGCCCCAAAGGAGTTTTGCGTGTGCAAGGGAGTTTCTTTCAATACTTTTGCCCTTCCTTCTGCTGCCTGTTTTTCCGTGGGTTGACCCTTGGGGCGTTTCCTGGTGCGCTTTCGTGATGAGGGGGTAAGACATTCCTCTCCTTCCTTTATTTCCTCTTGGGATTGTGCGAAGCCTTTGGCGTGCAACCACATCCAGGCGTCTTCAGGGGAGGTGAATATGTGGGTGCGCTCGTCTGATATTACTCTCAGTTTTGCAGGAAATAGAAGGGCATATTTAATATTGTGCTCGTGGAGGCGTTGTTTGATTCTTACATAAGAGTTACGTTGCTTCAGTACTTCTTGGGTGAAGTCTGGGTAGGCATTAACCACTGAGTCTTCGTGCCGGAATGGGCCTTTACTGCGGAATTGCTGTAATATTAAATTGCGATCTCTATAGTTTAAGAATCTTGCTATCAGTGGTCTGGGTGGTTGGCCTGGGGACGGCGGCCTCCCCGGGACTCTATGAGACCTTTCCACAGAGAAGAACGGGGACCCACTTAGCACTGCTTTGATTAGCCATTGCTCTAGAAATATTTCCGTGCTCTGTTCTGGTAATTTCTCAGGGAACCCATGGAAGCGGACATTATTGCACCGGGATCTGCTTTCTGCTTCTTCAGCGTGTCGCCATAGGATCTTCACCTCTGCATCCAGACGTTGAATTTGTTTTTGATTATCCGAGACTATAGGATTTGTCACATTTAGCGCATCTTCCATCGACTTTACTCTCTCCGTCAGATTGCGATGGTCCACTCTGAGTAAATTCAGATCTTGTGATACTGTGTCTATTCTGAGTTCCAGGGAGGATTTAGTGTCCATGTACGCCTGTAGCACTTTTTTGAATTGTGTAGTGGGTTTGAAGTGTGCTTTCCAGCGACTGTAAGGTTGGGATTAGCTGCTGATTGTTCGGTGCCGGTCCAGGCGCATTTCGTTCTTGATTTTTTGAAGATTTAGACTTCCTGGCCATATTGGGTGTCTGTTAGGCCGAGCTCGTGGTGTAGGGCAGCATTGTTGTGTGCTGCTTAGGCATCCGAGGTCTCTGATGATGCGAGCACACTCCTCGGTGGTTGATTCTCCGCTGTGGCTCAGCCGAGTCTGCCTGCGATTCCCTTCAGTCAAGCCGGGCGGCGACGGTGCAGGACGAGGACAAATAGATGGCGTGCCCTACCGCTGATAATTAAACGACCTGGGACAGGGGCGTGTCACCTCCCTCGGTGTGCCCAGCCACCGCCAACAGAATAGGATTCTAGGCTTCCTGGGGCACCCCAGCCAGCCCGTCGCGGGCAACGTTCCCGGATATCTATGTGGCCTCTGGCAGAGATGTGGAAAGAGGGCCGGATGAGAAGGCCAAAAGATAGTAAATGGCAAGGCGGGGGAAGGGGAGAGAACCCGTTTCCTGATCCATTTCTTTGCCCCCCTTGATTTGTTCTAGAACTTCAAGGACCTTTCCTTTTGCAGCTTCAAATTCTTCAGTCACTACTCTGGGGTGCAAGCCCTCAGAAATATAGAGGTCAGCCTGTTTAAGCAGCTCGCCAATAATCAACACGTTTGAAGTGGTACCATCTCCTGTAATGTCATCCTGCGCTGTTGCAACTTTTGCTATTAACGATGCAGTTGGGTGTTGAATTTGCATTTCATGAAGTAACAACCGCTAAAAGAATATGCCTGGGTGTGATCCTTCCCTTTTTGTTGTCCCTGGCAGCATTCCCCGCCAGCTCCAAGATTTCAGCTGCCAGTCTCTCCCGACCAAACAGGCCCCCACCAGTCCTGTGGTGTTATTGCCCCCGCTCCACGGGAAAGGAGTTCGGTTGTGAGTGGTGTTGAGGGAGTTGTCCCTCGATCACGTGGACGACTCCTTCGGGCCCGGGCGAGTGCTCGTTAGTCCAGAGTGGCTCCTCTCTAAATATTTCACGGCCTCGCCACCGTCTCTGCTTCTATTTGTCTGCTCCAGGCGGCAGTTCTATATGGCGGCGTGGCGCGCGGCGCCCGGGCACAGCACATCAATTCCCCGCTCCTCATCTGCAGGCGCTGGGGCGTCCCGTCCGGCAGGGGAATCCAAGTTGAATGCGGCAGCTGCTGCTCTCCAATGAAAGGGGGGGTGAAGGGGTGGGGGAGAGGGGAGAAGCTGTGTGTTAACACGGTCCCCTTTCGATAATACCCCCCCTGTCTCACCCCCTCACCTCACGCTGTTGTCCGCCGATCAGAGGCACACCGCCTAGCTCCGTCTCTGTCTCCCCGGCCGCTCGAGATCTTGCGGTGCCGTGGCCTCTGACTGCCTCGCAGCTCACGATCGGTCTTGGCTTTCCCGTCCTCCCACACAGTGCTGCTCGGTACCACAACAGCACATCTGCCTCTAGGACTAAAATGCAGCACTCAGGGTGCCGAATTCCACCCCGGGAGCGCCCTGCAGGATGATTACCGTGAGCCCGATTCTGAGCTCACGGATTAGGCGTCCGACACGGCCACCATTTTGGCTCCTCATCACAACAACAATAATAATAGCACTCGGTGATGCTCTCTCTTAACTGAGTGCTTCTCCCTGCCCTCATCCATGACGGGCTTGTTCTGGGGTGCTTCTCCTGGTGTTGATTTTTTTCCGTGTTCTTCCCCCTCAGCTTCATGTTGCTTTCTCTCTCTCATCCATTTTTTTTCCCTGCCCCATCAGTACCCACCCATGCCCTCAATGTTGTTTCTCCCCATGCCCAGTGTTGCTTCCTTTCTCTTTCCCCAGGTTGCTTCCGCCCACGTTGTTCATTCAGTTACCCATGTTACTTCCACCCGCTTAAAAAAACACTTTTCCACTTTTCTTTTTCATTTAAAAAAGAAAGAAAATAGAGTGCCTGTGTCATTTTCTAGTAGCACACGTGTGGTGCATATGCCTACAAAATTACATGAGCGGCTGTGCCATATACTTTTTAAAAATTGCACTTAAACCACTTAAACACTACTGCACAGTATCGGGGATGCTGTACAGCATCGCTAAAAACCATTGCCAAAGCTAAAAGCTCCCAAAAGCGAGGTTAGATTCTACAACACACTAATGCACTAGACATCTACAGCATACGCCACTCCACTCCACTCTAACACTCCATGCTACTCCACAATACTCGACGCAAATCAAATTTACAACCATCTACTCCACTATATAACATTCCACTCTCTTACTCTACCCCACCCTATACCACTCCACTCTATCCCACTCCACTCTCACAATCTACTTCATGTATGCCACTCTACAACATTCTACTCCAATATAAATAACACCGTGTATGCCACTCAACTCTACACCACTCCTCAACACCCTATACAACTAAACAAAACACTATAATACATTCTAACACTCTACTCTACTCAACTATAAGACCTTTCACTATACAACACTATACTCCATACATTACACTCCACAACACTACATCCAACTTCATAATACACCATGCCACTCAACTCTACACCACTGTATGCCACAGCACTGCATGACATTACACTCTACTCAGCTCTACAACACTTCACTGCATGAACCCCTTACGTCGATTACTGAAAGCCAAACTGAGTAGCAGCCACACTAATGTACAACATGGCTGAAAACATATTGGCAAAGACATAGGTGAGACCTAGTGGGTATGTCAATGCTTGTTACTGTTGATTTCCCTGATATTACCACACACATTGCCCGTAGCAAGCATAAATGCATGAGTCCCCTAAACCTTAAAAAAAACTTACACAACGTTTCTTTACAGGTTCAAAACTGCCACATTTGCAAATGAGGGTCACTTTCTTTTGAGCTATTTGATTCCCTAATGGGGACCACTTTCATTTTGGTGTCTCTTCTTATTTTACGCCTCTGTCCAACACTGGCTGTGTCCATATAGTAACCACCCACACAAAGTTACTAAATGGATTATCCACAAGAGCAATAGTAGGCCAGGTGGAGTACACATGTAAATTATTTCAAGGCAGACTTGTAGGCACTTTTATGAATCCCCTGAAAGTCAGATGAACAAACCAATTTATTAGTGAATAGCTGAAAAACAAAGGTAACTGGAACAGCAATGCCATAACTTAACTCTTCCAACTGCAATGGGAATATATTGAGATAAGTACAATGGTTTACACTGCCTTGGATAACATACGGAGCTGGTGTGTTTATGAGACTCTGCATTTCAAAAACTTCTTTCTTCTACCAATCATCAGTCATTCTCTGAAGAAAGAAACTAGGCCCATAGGAGCCTTGGTCCTGGGTAGTAACACACATCTGATTACTTAACTCTGGATATCTTTTGAATAAACAGACAGATACGCGTGGTGTTAAAAATTAACCAACCTGTTCATCGCATTTTGGAATTAGAAATGAAGATCAGATAAGGATAGTAATTCAAAAGGTGCTGCTTTCACACACAGAGAAGGGTAGAGCCTGCATAAGAGCACACAGTATACAAGTGTAGACTCTTCACCTGAATAAAAGGTAGGCAGAAGAGAAGACTCTGCACACAGATACCATCAAAACATGTACCTGCACAAGAGCACAATATGCAGTGAAGACTCTTCGGCCCTTATTATGACATTGGCGGTAAATCCCACTTACCACCATGCTGACTGCTGCCAACTTAATGCCGATACGGTGGATATCCGTTCACCATATTATGACACACACAGCAATCCGTCAGTATTCAGCCACAAACACAATTCCGCCAGCCCAAAGGTCAGTGATAAACTGGCGGTATCAAAACCCACACCGTTATGTCAACAGAACAACGCCCATCCCATTATGACCCACGAATCACCATGGCGGACATTCAATGACAGTAAACCATTGGCGGTACATACCGCTGTGCTCAAAATACACGCACACAAACAATTGGGCAATTCAAACAACACACACCTGACACCCATACACACACCACACCAACACCACTATAAAACATACACCCACAGTACCCACAACCCTTTACGAACACACAAAAAAGTCAAGAGACAGGCACCAAGCCCACAGACAAAACCAGAGCCAACACCACTTACACCTATATACCACCCACGCACCCCACATCACACACCCCAACACATTACCCAACACACCCTCACCTACACACCTCACACAACAACCATGGCACCACAAAGACACCCCCGATTCACAGAGGAAGAGCTAAGGGTCATGGTGGAGGAAATCATCAAAGTAGCACCACAGCTATTTGGAGCACAGGTGCAGCAGATATCCATTGCAAGGAAGATGGAGCTATGATGGAGAATCAATGACAGGGTCAATGCCGTGGGACAGCTCCCCACAACATAGAGATGACATCAGGAAGAGGTGGAACGACCTACTGGGAAGGTACATTCCATTGCAGCAAGACACCAACTCGCTGTACAGAGGACTGGTGGTGGACCCCTACCTCCTCCCCCACAACTAACAACCTGGGAGGAGCAAGTCTTGACAATCATGCATCCCGGTAGGTCTAGCCGGAGTAGGAGGAGGACTGGACTCTGGTAGGTCAACTTTCAACAATTATCACCCCCCTACCTGCATGCCATCACATAACCCCACCCTCACCCTCACTCCCATCACTCCACCACCTCTCACACACCCCACCATCACACTCATCCCAATGCCAAGCCCTGCATTCCATACCAATGCATGGACACCACTTACAGCCCTGCATGGACACCTATCACTAAAGCATGCACACTAGAGAGAATCAGCTATCCTACCAATACCAACTTACACAAGTGAACGCTGCCATGGCAAATATAAACAAAGAGGGCAAGCCACGGATGCACAATATGTCAGACACAGAAACCGTTAGAAATGGGGTCTTTGGTTGGCAGTCAGGTTACCCCCTGTCCAAGCAAGGACCCTCACTCGAGCCAGGGTAAGTCACACACAATCCAAATTATCCTGTGCCCACCCTCTGGTAGTTTGGCAGTCAACCTAAACTTAGAAGGCAATGTGTAAAGTATTTCTGCGATAAATCATACAATACCACCATATAGCACCACAAAAATACACCACACAGTGTTTAGAAAAATATATAATATTTATCTGGATAAATGCAGGTCAAAACACTTAAAATGCAAAAAGTATATGTTGAGATATCACTGAAATGTGAAACGCTGGTGCTGCGTCGATCTTCTCATTGAGAAGTCGGCCGCGTCGTTCTGGTTCGGCGTGCGGTGAAATTTTCACAGCGGTGTAAGCTGTGCGTCGTTTCTGGAAGGCTGTGAGTCAAATTTCGCCCCACAAGGAGTCCTTCTTGCAGAGATGAAGTGTTTTTGGTCCTGAGACTTCAGGGAACAGGAGGCAAGCTCTCTCCAAGCTCTTGGAGAGCACTTCTTCACCACAACCAGAGAGCAGCAGGGCAGCAGGGCAGCAGTCCTTCACAGAAAGCAGCCAGGCAGGTCTTCTTGGCAGGATATAGGTTCTGGTTTAGGTTCGCTTATCCATGAAGTGTCTGAGTTGGTAGGGGCAGAGGCCCTGTTTAAATACCCAAATATGCCTTTGAAGTGGGGGAGACTTCAAAGAGTGGCTTAGAAGTGCACAAGGTCCCCTTTCAGTTCAGTCCTGTCTGCCAGGGTCCCAGTAGGGGGTGTGGCAGTCCTTTGTGTAAGGGCAGGCTACTGTCCTTTGACATGCAAGTGGCAGGCCCTCCACCCTCCAAGCCCAGGAAGACCCATTCAAAATGTAGATGTATGCAAGTGAGGCTGAGTATTCTGTGTTTGGGGTGTGTCTGAGTGAATGCACAAGGGAGCTGTCAACTAAGCCCAGCCAGACGTGGATTGTAAGGCACAGAAAGATTTAAGTGCAGAGAAATGCTCACTTTCTAAACGTGGCTTTTCTAAAATAGTAATATTAAATCCAACTTCACCAGTCAGCAGGATTTTGTATTACCATTCTGGCCATACTAAATATGACCTTCATACTCCTTTCAGATCAGCAGCTACCACTCAAACAATGTATGAGGGCAGCCCCAATGTTAGCCTATGAAGGGAGCAGGCCTCACAGCAGTGTAAAAATGAATTTAGGAGTTTTAAACTACATAGGTACATGTCCTGCCTTTTGCCTACAAAGCACACTGCCCTAGGGGTTACCCATGGCACACCTTAGGGGTGACTGCTATGTAGAAAAAAGGGAGTTTTAGGCTTGGCAAGTACTTTTAAATGCCAAGTTGAATTGGCAGTGAAACTGCACACACAGGCCTTGCAATGGCAGGCCTGAGACAAGGTTAAGGAGCTACTGAAGCGGGTGGCACAATCAGTGCTGCAGGCCCACCAGTAGCATTTAATCTACAGGCCCTAGCTACTTATACTACACTCTACTAGAGACTTTTAAGTAAATTAAAAAGCCCAATTGGGTATGATCCAATGTTACCATGTTTAAAGGGAGAGAGCTTATGCACTTTAGCACTGGTTAGCAGTGGTAAAGTGTGCAGAGTCTAAAAAACAGCAAAAACAGTATCTCAAAAGTGGAAGGAGGCAGGCACAAAGTTAGGGGTGACCACTCTAAGGCTGTCAGGTCTAACAGAAACAATAACACATCATTTACATCCCCACAGGTACCCCAACCAATGTCACTGGAGAGGAGGTGCCAGCAATATCCAGTCCCCCAACAGAAGAGTCCCACAGTGATGACAGCAACTCTGGTTTTCTGGATCTGAATGACCAACCTGGCCCATTAGGGACCTCTGCACTGCTGGTTACCCAGGCCTACTCACACACCACCACAAAGCCTCCCCCATCAGGAAACATCACCACAGCACCCACCCAGCGTACCCACACCTCTGTCCCCAGGACACGTCAATCAGCAGTGTGTCCATCTCTACTGGGACCCCAGGCCACACCTCATACCCAAGACAATCAGGGACCTGGGGTCAGTGGCAGTGGGCACATGGTTCAGGGGACAGAGGCACAGGCCAACAGGGACACTAGGAGGACTGCTGTGCACCAGGGGGAGGAGAGGCCCAGGGAACCAACTCTCCAGGAGGCACTTGCAGAGATCCTGGGAGCATATCAACATTCCCAGGACATGATGGGGCAGATCCTGGACAATGTGCAGGAGAACCGGCGGCTGTAGGAGGGAAAGTACCAGGGGATCAGGGAGGACTTGCAGGCCATCAACAACACCCTTGTCTCCATAGCAGGGGTGCTGGCAGACATGGCCAATATTATGAGGGAGGCAGTCACACAACAGTGGGCCCCTGCCACTTCTTTGACCAATAGCAACATGGGAAGTAGTTTTAGGAAATCTAACTTAGCCAGATTGCACAGAGAGGAGATATGCCATTCTCCCCATTCCTTTGAGTGTTTAGATGCTATTCTTTCCGAACTGCACTAAGAGACTTTGCTTTCCTGAAGTTTAATGCTGAATTCCAATGTCTTGCTGACCAAAGAGTTGTCCACTTGACGAAGACTGTCACAGCTTGCTAAACATAGTGAGGCAACGTATAAGACGATGTTACTGATTGTTATGTATATTTGCTTTTGTCCCTAGGCACCAAACGGTAATTTTGATAGAGCCATAGTTAGATGTTTTCCAAATTTGTGTTGACTAAATTGTTTTGCATGAAGTCCAAACATGCTATTCTAATCTGAAGGTTAGTAGGGTGCTCACTAATGATGCTCGCTACATGAAAAAACAGTTGATGTTTTTTCTTTGCTGAGTCTAAATGTATGCCATTTCTCTTGTGGAGTTATTCTTGCTATTGATTTGTACTGTAACCTTAGAATGTGTAGTAGTCCAAGTCTTGATTAAATTGCAATTCTTTAGATTTGAGCAGCCATTATTGGCCTGTATGCTTACCATTTGATTTTTTAGACTAATTTACATGATATTAGCATTGTTAATATAGGGAAAATAAACATTCTAACTTTTACATAAAGGTGTGGTTATTCATGACCAAAAGGTCGTGATGTGTGGAAATTACTGACTCCTATGATTGTTGATATTATTGAGTGTCATTGTTATTGATCTGTGTTGGCACAGAGTCTCATGGTGGGAACTACACTAAGCGCAGTCAAAAGGTCCATCAACCTACAAACGGGTACCCTTATAAATTAATGTCAATTAACTAAATAAGGTCAGATGAGCTAATACAACAAAACCCTTTTGAAAACCAGTCCTTATTTAACCAATCAAGGTAATCGCCCGCCCTACACCACCCCCACTCTTCTTGTATTCTAGCTTGAGAAGGCAGGGTCAAATCTAGCTCAGCCTACCATCTCTTCCTAATGACAAAATGCAACCCAACTGCTGTTATGACCCACCTTTTGTTTCCCTTTACTCCAGCCTCACGCAACCCTTAGTCAATAGAAACCTCGGAGCCCCCTAGACTGCACCACCATGCCCAAACAGCCTGGGAGGGGAGACCGCCAAAGTTGGGTGTCCCACAGCCTCACGACCCCCCTTGTGACCAGTACAAATAAAGTGCCTCCAGTGAATACCTCTACAAGCATACATGAAAATAGTTTATACATTGTATAAAAAATAATATATCACTGCTTGAATTCTACTTCCAAGTCTGAGAATGTTTTTAACAAAAGAAAGATCTATTTGTGTGATTCAACCACAGGCAAAAATGGAATCCTCCAGCATCCCAAATGAGCATTAATTGCACAAGCAGAGGCAAGACATACATATATAGGTTTTCACATGCAGAACTCCATGTGAGATCATGTGATAAAATTGGAACAAAAGAGTTTCACAGGTGCAGGATTCTGAAGTTATGAGAAAATATACAGACAACTTTCAAACAAGTACTGAAATGTACACTCTTCTTTTTTTCAATTTTCTGCCTTAAGAGCCAGGCATGAAAATTAGACTTTACATATTAAAGACTGATACAACGTAAAGGCATGGTTATCAGTGAACAGCAAAATGGATGTGGCAGTTAGAGTTACGCTAAGGCAAAATTGTACACTCTCTCAATGGTTAAGAGATTAAGGGGGTCATTTTGACCTCAGCGGTCTTTTTAAAAGACCGCCGAGGGACCGCAGTTCGGAAGACCGCCAGTGGTGGCGGTTTGCCACTCTGCCTATTATGACCGTTGGCAGCTCTCCGTCCTTTTACGGACGGAGAGGCGCCAACAGGCATACTAGCGGGAGGCGGGGAAGTGGAGGTTGCTCCACCGCCACGCCAACAGAACACCGCCCAGCGAATCACGTCCTGTGATTTGGCGTGGCGGTGTTCTGTTGGCGGTGTGGTGTCGGCGGAGCTGCCCCCATGGCTCCCGTCCCCTCCCGGAGGATCGTCAGACCAGGTAAGTCGATCGTCCGTGAGGGGAGGGGGGTGGGGGGTGTTGTGTGGGTGCATGGGAGTCGGGGTGGGAGTGGGGGGTGGGGGAAATCTACGGCGGTGAGCCGGGTCCAAATACCGCCGGCGGTATAGTGACGGCCGCCGGGCTGGAGATCCAGGTCTCCAGCCCGGCGGTCGTCTCCGCCCTGGTGGGCAGAACGGAGAACCGGCGGATGACCATGGTGGTAAACGCCATGGTCATAATTCCACAAAGTAAGACCGCCAGCATGTTGGCGGTCTTACCGCCGGTTCTCCGTCTTCCGCCAGGATCATAATGACCCTGTAAATTAGGACTCCTGCACAACACTTATTAGAGAGCTTTACAAACATCCCAACTGGCTAGATTATCTATAAAAGGAAAATAACTTTTTGATCATTGGGATGTAAATGGAAGTCTTATGGAACTTGCATGAAATATTTAAAGAACATGACAGTTTACAATGATATTTTGACAGGGCAGTGCTTCTCTCATGCTGGTAACAGTATGAGAGAAGCGTCAGGATTGGGTGGGGTAGGGATGAAGAAGACAAGAAGAATCCAGACGGCGGTAACAGGTACGTTTTTTTCCCCACTGCTTCACGCACTGCCTTATGCCCCTCCACCCATTCCTGGCAGCAGCCATTACTGTATTTTGATAGATCAGTAGTAGTTTTTAGAGTGGGAGAAAGTATTAATTTAGGAAGTGAGGCACCTGGGGCACCTGGAAGAGAAGTCATTAGTCTCTGGCTCACCCTCTCTGGGTGCAGAGAATGAGACAGAGCACATGACTGTGTGCCATACACCTGGTGAGCGCCTACACTTCACAGGCCTTTGCTCATCAGCCCAAGGACTCCTTAGGTAGGGGTACTACTCCCATGGACTTCTGCGTCATTCTTTGAAGTAGACTGAAAAGGAACTTCAACTCTGGTAGTCTGCTGAGGGGTCCAATTGACCACAGGGCTCTAGGGCTATATTTCAATGCCACTGATATTTATAAAAACCTTCTAGGCCTGGCAACCCCACACATCTCCAAGGGACTGCCATAAATTGTAAGGCGGCTGCACATTAGCAGTATTTTCAATTTCAGATGCCTTTGGCCCTGATAGGCTGATTTTAATGTCACAATCCAGCCACCAAGATTGAAGCCTCCTGGACCACAGATCTTTAATGTTGTTTTGGGATTAATTAAAATGCCTTTACAATCCCTTAGCACTGTGGTTTGTTCCTCCTAATGGCAATAGGCTAGTTATGATTTGGGACCGCCATCTTCTCCTAGCCTTTGGTAGTCTACTTACTTAGGGTCATATTTATACTCCGTTTGCGCCGGATTAGCGTCGTTTTTTTTACGCAAATTCGACGCAAAACGAACTCCATATTTATACTCTGGCGTTAGACGCGTCTAGCGCCAAAGTCCATGGAGTTTGCGTCATTTTTTTGCGTGGACACCTACTTTGCGTTAATGATATGCAAGGTAGGCGTTCCCGTCTAAAAAATTTACTCCGAGGCATGTGCGCCGTATTTACACTCCCGGGAAAAACTGACGCCCGGGAGTGGGCGGGTAAAAAAAATTTACGTCCAGCCGCTTTTGCGTTGTTTTTTAGTGCCTGGTCAGGGCAGGCGTTAAGGGACCTGTGGGCTCGGAAGGAGCCCAGAGGTGCCCTCCCATGCCCCCAGGGACACCCCCTGTCACCCTTGCCCACCCCAGGAGGACGCCTAAGGATGGAGGGACCCATTCCAGGGAACATAAGGTAAGTTCAGGTAAGTAATTTTTTTTTTTTTTTGGGTGGCATAGGGGGGCCTGATTTGTGCCCCTCTACATGCCACTATGCCCAATGACCATGCCCAGGGGACAGAAGTCCCCTGGGCATGGCCATTGGGTAAGGGGGCATGACTCCTGTCTTTGCTAAGACAGGAGTCATTTCAATGGGGGTTGGGAGTCTAAAAAAATGGCGCAAATCGGGTTGAGGCGAAAATTTTGCCTCAGCCTGACTTGCCCCATTTTTTGGCACCCAAGCTCCATATTCCCGTACGCCGACGCTGCCTGGTGTACGTCATTTTTTTTAACGCACACCAGGCAGCTCCGCTGGCTAACGCCGGCTAACGTCATTGAATAAATACGGCGCCCGCATGGCGCTTCAGAATGGCGTTAGCCGGCGTTAGATTTTTTGACGCACAACTGCGTTGGCGCAGTTGTGCGTCGAAAAGTATAAATATGGCCCTTAATGTTACTGTGCAGGACCGCATGGTCATCAGGCAGACCACGTTTGCATGAACTCCCCAAGCACCTGGGTCTTCAGCCACTTGCAGGGTGCCCGTGTGTCCAACAGTGGGGTACTGTTAGACCTAGCATTCTTGGTGTGGATTTCACTTTGAACTTGTTGCCATCAACCCTCCGTTTTGCTGGCTTTATTTTTGCTTGCGTCTGGACTCTGTGCACTTTGCCACTGTTAACCAGTGCAAGAGTGCTTGTGCTCCCTCCTTAAAACATGGTACAATTGATTTATACCCAAATTGATGTATTTAATTGTTACTTTAGGTTACTTGTAAGTCCCTAGCAAAGTGGCACTACCTGTGCCCAGGGTCTGTAAATGAAATGCTACTAGTAGGCCTGCCACCCAGCCATTAAGAAGCCCTTTAAACATATCTCAAGTCTGTGCTTGCAGTCTGTGTGTGCAGTTTTTAAACTGCCATATCCACCTGGCAAAAAAATCCTTTTGCCAGGCCCAAACCTTCCTTTTTAATGCATGTAAGTCACCCCTAGGGTAGGCACTGGCCAGCCCAGAGGGAAAGACACAGGCGGCCAATACAACATTGGCGGTAAAAGGCGCTTACCGCCGTGCATAAGACCGCCAACACACCGCCGCGGCCGCGGAATTACACCACAGCTATTATGACCCACATCTCGGAATCCGCCAAAAGTCAGACACCAACACAAGTCCGCCACACCAAAGGTCAGTGATAAACTGGCAAAAACAAAACCTCCACACACCACCGTGCTCAAAATACACACTCTTACAAAACACAGCCACATTGGACAATTCAAAATACACACACCTGATACACATACACACACCACTCCCACACACCCATTACAACATAAAACACCCGCCCACCAACCCCTACTACCTACACCACCCCATGGCACGGCAAAGACACCCCAGGTTCTCGGTGGAGGAGCTCAGGGTCATGGTGGAGGAAATCGTCCGGGTAGAGCCACATCTATTCGGATCACAGGTGCAGCACACCTCCATTGCTAGGAAGATGGAGCTATGGCGAAGAATAGTGGACAGGGTCAACGCAGTGGGACAACACCCAAGAAATCGGGAGGGCATCAGGAAGAGGTGGAATGACCTACGGGGGAAGGTGCGTTCCGTGGTCTCAAAACACCACCTGGCGGTTCAGCGGACTGGCAGCGGACCCCCACCTCCTCCCCCACAACTAACAACATGGGAGGAGCAGGTCTTGGCGATTCTGCATCCTACGGGCCACGCAGGAGTAGGTGGAGGAATGGACTCTGGTAAGACAAAGCTTTACTATTACATCCCCCACCCTACATGCATGCTATCACATACCCCCACCCTCACCCCTAGCACCCCAACTCCTCACATATGTCCCAACATCACAAACCACCCATCCCAACACCAAGCCCTGCATGCAACAACAAAGCATGGACACCCATCACCAAATCATGCCCACTGCACATACCCATACACCCCCCTAAACCATCATCACACAAGCTCCCGCAGAGGAATGCTAGCACTGGGGTACACGGTCACCCACCCATTGCACACCATTACACACACAGATTTAATAAACATCCTTTTATACCCCTGCAGGACCCCTACCCAACGTCACCGGACAGGAGGGTCCACACATGTCCACACCACCAACAGAAGAGGCCCACAGTGATGACAGCACCTCTGTCCAACTGGATCTAGATGACCAGCCCGGACCATCAGGGACCTCTGGACAGTCGGTTCCCCTCACACAGGCACAGGCCACCACAGACCTTCCCCCCTCTGGAAAAAACAGCACAGCACCCACCCAGCGGGCCCATACCTCCGTCCCCAGGACACGTCAATCAGCTGTGTGTCCACCACTACAGGGACCCAGGATAACCCACCACCCCAACGACAACAGGGACCTGGAGTCAGTGGTAGTGGGCGCACGGTCCAGGGGATGGAGGCCCAGGAACACAGGGGAACTGGGAGGGCTGCTGTGTGACAGGGGGCGGACAGGCCAAGGGAACCCACTCTCCACGAGGCCCTCTCCTCCATCATAGGAGCCTACCACCACTTCCAGGAGACGATGGCAACGGTACTGGCCAAGGTTCAGGAGACCCAGCGCATGCAGGAGGAACAGTATATGGGCTTCAGGGAGGAACTCAGAACCATCAGCTCCACCCTGGGCACAATCGTAGGGGTGCTGAAGGAAGTACTCAACACCAGGAGGGACACTGTGGCACTACAAGGGGCCCCTGACACTAGCATGGACGATGAACTGCCCACCACCTCTGCCGGCACTAGTGGACAGGACGCCCCGCCACAGGACCACCACACCAGCACCCCACCCCCTGCAGAGGGAGAACCACCCCGCAAACGGTCCCTGAGATCCAGGACAAATACAGAGCACGATGCCAAGACTCCCGCCAAGAAATGAGACCACCCTGATTGTCATCCTACTGTCCCACATTGTCACCCTGTCCATAATTAAACTGCCCCAGCTCCACTTCCTATGCCCATATGGGCAATACACCTGTGAGACTAATAGACTTGACTGTGCCATGGACACTCCTCCGCCATCACCCATCACCATTTCACTACCCTCTCCAATATCGAGCATTTAAATAAACACACCTAAAGCACAAAATGATCTGGAGTCTGTCGGTGATTTCGAAATAGTGTATTAGCAATTACAGTGACCAAATGTTTTTTTAAATAGTAATGTCAACATACCTATATCACACAGCTATAGTCCATGAGGAATCTAAGCAGATGTCACACAGTGGGACCCACATCTGTGAAATCGTAAGGGAAAGTGACAACTCAGTGACCATACACTGGGTGAAAACGACAGACAGAAGAGAGGTAGTAGTGTCAAAGTAGATGTACTAGGCAGGTTTGTATTCCTACTTGTGTCTCAGTGGAAATATTGCAAGATCACTGAGTCCCTGTTCTGCATGTCTTCTTCCTCTGCTTCCTCCTCATCACTGTCCACAGGCTCCACAGCTGCAACAACACCGCCATCTGGACCATCCTCCTGCAGAAAAGGCACCTGTCGTCGTAAAGCCTAGTTGTGAAGCGTACAGCAGGCCACGATGATCTGGCACACCTTCTTCGGTGAGTAGAGTAGGGATCCACCTGTCATATGGAGGCACCTGAACCTGGCCTTCAGGAGGCCGAAGGTCCGCTCGATCACCCTCCTAGTTCACCCATGGGCCTCATTGTAGCGTTCCTCTGCCCTGGTCCTGGGATTCCTCACTGGGGTCAGTAGCCATGACAGGTTGGGGTAACCAGAGTCACCTGCAAATGGCGAGGGGCAACTATTAGACAAACACTAACCTGGAGGGATAACCCCAGACCCAGACAACCATTCCCACTGACTTGCTTCCAGGTGCTCACCTAATAGCCACACATGGTGCCTCTGGAGTTGACCCATCACATAAGGGATGCTGCTATTCCACAGGATGTAGGCTTCATGCACTGAGCCAGAGAACATGGCATTCACATGGGAGATGTACTGGTCTGCCAAACATACTATCTGTACATTCATAGAATGATAACTGTTCCGGTTTCTGTACACCTGTTCACTCCTGTGGGGGGGGGGACCAAAGCCACATGGGTCCCATCAATGGCACCTATGATGTTGGGAATATGTCCCTGGGCATAGAAATCAGCTTTTACTGTAGGCAAATCCTCCACCTGAGGGAAAACGATGTAGCTCCGTATGTGTTTCAGAAGGGCAGACAACACTCTGGACAATACGTTGGAAAACATAGGCTGGGACATCCCTGATGCCATGGCCACAGTTATTTGAAATGACCCACTTGCAAGGAAATGGAGCACTGACAGCACCTGCACTTGAGGGGGGATTCCTGTGGGATGGCCGATTGCTGACATCAGGTCTGGCTCCAACTGGCTACACAGTTCCTGGATTGTGGCACGGTCAAGCCTTTAGGTGATTATCAAATGTCGCTCCTCCATTGTCGACAGGTCCACCAACGGTCGGTGCACCGGAGGATGCCGCCATCTCCTCACATGTCCCAGCAGACGGTGCCTATGAAGGACAACAGTGAGCACAGAGTCAAACAACTCAGAGGTATGTACCCACAGTTTACACAGAACACCAATCATACACAAAAGGTGGCCTGTATGTGTGTTGAGTCTAGGCCTAGGTATGTGTGATGCAGTTGAAAATGAAGCCATGTGGGCCCCTGAAATGGTGGCTGCCTGACCTGTAAAGTGGGACAATGGGATGTGAGGTAACTGCGCTGGCGTTGTGCACCGTCGCGGTAGGCGGTCGAAGACCGCGGCGCAATGCTGCATTGGTTAACATTGGACCCTATGGGTCCCAGGAGCCAATGACGATGTACGCCGGCGGTGACGGTAAGCACCACCGCAGACGTGACCGCCATTTTCTATCTGTGCAATCACTCGATACCTGATCTTCGACAGGAGAGGACCTACACTGCAAGTGTTGCTGCAACCTCGGTCTGAAAGAGACAATGGCTCGTGCGTCTAGGGAAAGGGCCCCTGCCTTCACCACAGAGGAGTTGGAGAAACTTGTGGATGGGGACCTCCCCCAGTACACGCTACTCTACGGTCCTCCAGACAAACAGGTAAGTACACAGGGAGCATGTTGTATGGGCTATGCCTGTGTGGAGAGGGCTGGATGTAAGAAGGAAGGGGGCAGAGTGCTGCGTGCATGAAAGACGGTGAAAGCAGGTGCCACATGGCAAGGGTAGGGATGGGGGCCAATCACTTTGACGGTGCAGTTGGTAATGACTTCTCTTCATCCCCTGTACATTTCATGTAGGTCAGCGCCCATCAGAAGAAAGATATTTGGCGTACCATCGCCAAGGACGTCCGGACCCTGGGGGTCTACCACAGACAGAGCACCCACTGCCGGAAAAGATGAGAGGACATTCGCCGCTGGAGCAAGAAGACGACGGAGGCTCAGCTGGGGATGGCCTCCCAATGTGGGAGGGGTGCCCGTCGCACCATGACCCCCCTGATCCTGGCGGTGGCCTACCCGGAGTTGGATGGGCGCTTGAGGGCATCACAGCAGACACAAGGGGGTGAGTACACTCTCATTGTGCTGACTTTGCGCGCAGTGGAGTTGTCTGGGTGGGGGAGGAGGGCTGTGGGTTTCCCTAGGCCAGGGCGAGTTCCGTAGGCAAGGTCCCTCCCTAAGGCAGGCCATGTGGCACCCCAGCCCACCTCTGTAGAGTGCCAAGTACAGCTATTCATGCCCCTGTGTCATCTATGTGTGCAGATGTCATCCATAGCCTTATAGGCCATTTCCCAGGAATTAAACAGTGGAGCCCAAGAGCGTGGCGTAGTGCAGGGGGCTTCTGTGTCTGTCGTGTCCGCCAACGGTAGAGGTAATGCATGCACTCAACTTGTCTTTCTTCTGTCGTCCCCCCCCCCCCTTTTTGTGGTCTCCCTGTTCTTGTGTACATTAGCATCATGAGGCGGAGGAGCAGTGGCACCGGGGCAGGAGGGAGCTGCATCCCACATGGCCCTGGAGGGCGAGACTAGGGACTCGGAATTCACCAGTGGGACCGAGGGCGAGGGGAGCTCCACGGCGGGGACAGGAGCTGACACCAGCGACACTGACTCATCCTCTGATGGGATCTCCATTGTGGTGGCGGCAACATCTGTGCCCCCCGCATCTACAGGTACTGCCGCCACCCCCCGTACCAGCACTGCCCTGCCAGCAGCCCCTCAGCCTTCGCCCCGTGCCCGCTCACCCAGGAGGGTGGGGATCACCTTCGCCCCAAGCACCTCAGGCCCTGCCCCAATCACCCCTGCTGCCCTCAGTGAGGAGGCCATTGACCTCCTCAGGTCCCTCACTGTTTGGCATTCTACCATTTTGAATGCCATCCAGGGTGTAGAAAGGCAGTTGCAACAAACTAATGCATTCCTGGAGGGCATTCATTCTGGTCAGGCGGCCCTTCACCGAGCTTTTCAAACTCTGGCCTCAGCACTGATGGCAGCAATTGTCCCCATCTCTAGCCTCCCCCCTCCAACTTCCTCCACCCAGACCCAATCCCCTGTACCTCTGCCTATCCCAAGCATACCATCAGACCAGCCTGCACACACCTCAACACACAAGGGAAGCTCAGGCAAACATAAGCACCACACATCCCACAGGCACTCACGTAAGCAACACACACATGCAGACACACCAACATCCACTGCTTCCACTGTGTCCCCCTCCTCGTCGTCTCCCTCCTCCCTCCCAGTCTCGTCTACACTCACACCTGCATGCAAAACCTCTATAGTCACTACGTCCCTCACCAGCACATCCACCAGCACACCCCGCTCACGTTCAGTCACCACCCCCACTGCCATTCACACGTCCCCTGTGTCCTCTCCCAGTGTGTCTGTGACGCCCCCTCCCAAGATACACAAACGCAGGCACACACCCACCCAACAGCCATCCACCTCACAACAGCCTCCAGCGTATGCACCTTCACCCAAAGTCACCAAACGTACACCTCCTACTACCACCACCTCTTCCTCCACTCCCAATTCCCCTCCAGCTACCCGTCCCAGTGTGTCCCAAAAACTTTTCCTGTCCACCCTTGACCTTTTTCCCACACCTCCCCCACCCCATCCATCTCATAGGTCCCGAAGTAGCACCTCAGCCAAAACATCTCCGGGACCAGAGGTGCCTGTAGTCACCGGTATGTGGAGTGCACCGGCCACCAGGACAGCCAGTGTGGCACGGAGCCACAGCACAGACAGTCCCCCACCTGTGAAGCATCAGAAGTTGGCCAGTGCCCGGCGGGAGAGGGGGAAGACTCCAGCCACCAAAGCCGCTCCCAGGGGTCCCGTTGGGAGTGTGGAGTCAGCTGTGACACCTTCCAAGGTGGGGAAGCGCCACAAGAAACCCGGCAAATCTGGGAAGAGCTGTACGGCGGAGAAGACCGCCATCATCCCCGCTGCCCAGGAGGCCACTGCCAGCCCCAGCCCAGCTGCCCAGGAGGCCACCGCCAGCCCCAGCACAGCTGCCCAGGAGGCCACCACCAGCCCCAACCCAGCTGCCCAGGAGGCCACCGCCAGCCCCAGCCCAGCTGCCCAGGAGACCACCGCCAGCCCCAGCCCTGCTGCCCACGAGGCCACCGCCAGCCCCAGCACAGCTGCCCAGGAGGCCACCGCCAGCCCCAGCTGCCCAGGAGGCCACCGCCAGCCCCAGCCCAGCTGCCCAGGAGGCCACCGCCAGCCCCAGCCCAGCTGCCCAGGAGGCCACCGCCAGCACCAGCCCCGCTGGGCCATGAAGGACCGCCAGCAAAAGCCCCGCTGGGCCATGAAGGACCGCCAGCAAAAGCCCTGCTGGGCCATGAAGGACCGACAGCACAAGGCCCGCTGGGCCATGAAGGACCGCCAGCAAAAGCCCCGCTGGGCCATGAAGGACCGCCAGCAAAAGCCCCGCTGGGCCATGAAGGACCGCCAGCAAAAGCCCCGCTGGGCCGTGAAGGACCGCCAGCAAAAGCCCCGCTGGGCCATGAAGGACCACCAGCACAAGCACCACTGAACAGGGCACCGCCAACTCAAGCACCACTGAACAGGGCACCGCCAACTCAAGCCCCGCTGAACAGGGCACCGCCAACTCAAGCACCGCGGAACAGGGCACCGCCAACTCAAGCCCCGCTGAACAGGGCACCGCCAACTCAAGCCCCGCTGAACAGGGCACCACCAACTCAAGCACCGCTGAACAGGGCACCGCCAACTCAAGCCCCGCTGAACAGGGCACCGCCAACTCAAGCACCGCTGAACAGGGCACTGCCATCTCAAGCACCGCTAGCCCATAAGCGGCAGGGGCACTGACGCAACTGGGTCCGTCACAGGTTGAGTGATGCACTCTGGGCACCAGTACCCCTCCAGAACCAGTAGAGACATTCATCCACTACCTCTGTCCTTCACAGGATGAAGCACTCTGGGCACCAGTCCCCCTCCAGAACCAGTGGAGAGATCCATCCACTACCTCTGTCCTTCACAGGATGAAGCACTCCGGGCACCAGTCCCCCTCCAGAACCAGTGGAGACATCCATCCACTACCTCTGTCCTTCACAGGATAAAGCACTCTGGGCACCAGTCCCCCTCAAGAACCAGGGGAGACATCCATCCACTACCTCTGTCCTTCACAGGATGATGCACTCTGGGCACCAGTCCCCCTCCAGAACCAGTGGAGACATCCATCCACTACCTATCTCCTAAACAGGATGAAGCACTCTGGACACCATGCCCCCTCCAGAACCAGTGGAGACTGTTATCCATTTGTGAGACTGTGGCTTTGCACTCCCCAGGATTGAACAGTGGGCAAACCACCCACTGTAGAGACTTGAGAGACTGTGGCTTTGCACTCCCCAGGATTGAACAGTGGGCAAACCACCCACTTGTGAGACTTGAGAGACTGTGGCTTTGCACTCACCACGATGGAACAGTGGGCATGTGGCCCCCTCGTGGATTTGGCGTTGTGCACTTAAGCGGCTGATGTGCCCCCCCTTTCCCTCCCCCTGAGGTGCCTGTTTTCTTGCTGTCTGATGCCCCTGCAGTGTTCTCTCTATCATGGGCGGGGATCTTGTGTGGGCCTCGCCCATACCGTGTGGTCCCAGTGTTCCACGGACTTTCTTTGTGCAGTGCCAGGACTACTGTGCCTGGTATATATTTTGTACATGGTGTATATATATATATATATGTATATATATATATATATATATATTTCTGCCTACTTGTTTGTAATATATTCCGATGGTTACACTCATTTTCTTTGGTCTTTCATTCTTCCGGGGGGTGTTTGGGGGGTGTAACTTTGATGTATTGATATGCATTAGTGTGTGTGTTGTAGTGGGTGAGGGTGGGGGTGTTGCGTGTGTGTGTCCCTGTTTTTTGCCTCCCTCCTCCCCTGTGTCGTAGGTGCAGTACTCACCATGGTCTTCGCCGCCGGCGTTCGTGCTCCTGGTAGAGGAGCAGGAAGACTATCGCAGGTAGGATTTGGAGTTCCGGTTCCATGGTGTCCTCGTTCCTCGTGGAGTGTGTAGAGGTGAGCGTTTTCCCTTTGAAATTCCTGTTTCCGCCGTGTTTTTATCCGCGGTGAATCCACCCCGGAAAAGGTGACGGATTGGCCTGTCACAATAGTGTTTCGGCGGTACATTGCCTCCCGCCTGTCTGTTGGCGGTGACCTCCGCGCTGTTTGTTTGTACCGCCGTGGCGGTCGGAGTGTTAAAGTGGCTGTCTTTGTTGGCGGTTTCCGCCACGGTCGTAATTGCAATTTTTTTACTGCCGGCCTGTTGGTGGTCTTACCGCCACTTTAACACCGTCCGCCAGGGTTGTAATGACCACCACAGTGTTTTTAAAAATTGGGACATGTACTGTATAGTTTTAGGTGTCCTGGTAGTGAAAAAGACTTACAATTGTTTTTCGCTACTGCCAGGCCTACCACTCCAGTAGGCTACCAATGAGGTATCTTATTACGTCTAATAATTGATCATTTTCAAATAGGAGCAGGTAACCAGTCAATGTTTGGTGTATTTGGAATTGTAATGAAACATCCTCTCTCATGGTAAAATTTCAATTTTGAAAATGCTACTTTTAGAAAGTTGGCATTTTGCTGCCTTAGCTATATAGGCCCTCATTCTGACCTTGGCGGGCGGCGGAGGCCGCCCGCCAAAGTCCCGCCGTCAGGTTACCGTTCCGCGGTCGAAAGACCGCGGCGGTAATTCTGACTTTCCCGCTGGGCTGGCGGGCGGTCTCGTTCAGACCGCCAGCCAGCCCAGCGGGAAAGAGGCTTCCACGATGAAGCCGGCTCGGAATCGAGCCGGCGGAGTGGAAGCTGTGCGACGGGTGCAGTTGCACCCGTCGCGTATTTCACTGTCTGCGCAGCAGACAGTGAAATACATGTAGGGGCCCTCTTACGGGGGCCCCTGCAATGCCCATGCCAGTGGCATGGGCACTGCAGGGGCCCCCAGGGGCCCCGCGACCCCCCCTACCGCCATCCGGATCTCGGCGGTCCGACCGCCGGGATCTGGATGGCGGTAGGGGGGGTCAGAATCCCCGCGGCGGTGCAGCAAGCTGCGCTGCCGCGGAGGATTCAATGGGGCCGCGGTACACTGGCGGGACCCCGCCAGTGGTGCCGGTCCGACCGCGGCTTTACCGCCGCGGTCGGAATCCCCATTGAAGCACCGCCGGCTTGTCGGCGGTGCTCCCGCGGTCCTCCGCCCTGGCGGTCAAAGACCGCCAGGGTCAGAATGAGGGCCTTAGTGTCTGAAGCCTGTCTCTGGGTCACATGACTGGGTGTAGCTGACAGCTGGTCTCTGTGTATTCCTCCTAGACATCGGAACTTAGTTGTGCATGGATGGGCTGTAACTGGCACTATGGAAGGGTTGAGCTGGGCACATTTCTACTTACTCTTGAATAGGCTGGGTCCTGCCTCCACATAAAGGAATGCATACCTGCTGTAGTTAGTGTGGTTCCAGGACAGGTAAGGCACGATGTGTGGGGACTTCAAAGGAAAACCTCTGGAAGCTTCTGCCACTTTAAATAAAGGCCCAGACATAAACATTGGATGCCAGACACCTACACTTTGGTACACTTTTGGTCCTGTGGGTATTTTGCCAGGTAGAAGGACTGCTGCTGAAAGAACTGCCTCTTTGCTGGGCTGCTTCTCTGAGGAACTGCTGCCCTGCTGTGCTGACCTGTTGACCTCCTGCCTGGGTGAGAAGGACTGGACATGCATCTTTTTAACCCAGGACCCTAGCATGACTCTAAGGGCTAGGGGGTTGACTTCCTGATCTGACAGGCTTCAATAACCTTCAACCCAGCAAATGGACTCTGCCATCTGTGGGTGCCATCCCAATCCTGGACCTTTGGAAATGGGCCTGAAGGTGATCTGCCAGCCCATCTGTGGATCTAGCCAAACTAATGCATCACCTCTCCTGTGCAGCGCAAACTCGAGTAGAACCAGCGCATCGCCTCTGCTGTGCAGAATCTCTCGGGCACAAGGACTCTGCATTCACCTCGCAGCCCACATTGGAACCACTGCAGTGCAAAGTTTTACCGACGAAGGCCATCCTATTGCATATTTCTCATTGACGGCAGCCTTGACAACAATGCAGGTTCCCACGTTGCAGACTCCCAGCTCTTCAGAGTGGATGCCTTGCATCGCAACTCAGCAGTGCCTTGGAACAAACACATCCCCTCCTCTGCGTGGCGCATCCTCAGCATAGGACCTCACTATGTTCCGTAACCAGGACATAGGGTACTTTCATCCAGCAGGCCTAACTGGGTGCCTGTAGCCAGCCCACGTTCCTTTGCAGTCAGCCTGAACTTGGGACTTTGTCCCGGTTGGGTGTGATCAGATATCCCCAGTTGGTGCTTTGTTCTTTTTGATGCATTTTCACTGAAACTTCAAAACCTACAAATCTCTGGTTCTCCTGTTTGGATTTTTGTTGTTTTGGTCTTCTTTATTTTATTAAAATGTACTCTATTTTACTAGATTGGTGTGGGATGTTTATTGTGTAGTGTTTCACTTTATTACTGTTCGAAGTGTTGCACAAATACTTTACACATTGCCTGCCTGGTCTGTGCTAAGCTACCCGAGTGTTGAGCACAGGTTAGTTCAGGGTTTGCTCTTGACTTCAACCTGACAAGGACTGTGGTTTCTGCTTAAGCAGGATTTTACCCCACAACCAGTCACCCAGTTTCTTTTTTGGGTGTGTTATCTAGGGTTATTTCTACCAAAACCACTGTTAAATAAGGAGTGTGCTCCAACATACCAACTGAGACCGGCATGAACGGAAACACACCTGCTTGCCTGCTTAGCTTCACTGCATTTACAAGATTATTAATCATGAATTAGACAACTGTGGTATACTGAAATGCTGCATTTTGATTAGCTACATGCCAGTTGATAACATCCAGGCAGATTAACTATCTCTCACTGGAGACAAGCCTCGTGGTAGTTACAATCCACAAATCACTTTTTGTTTCAGTAACAAATGCAGTCCCAATTGTGCTCCAACTTATTGCGAATGGACTCTGATTTTGTTAACTGACTAATGTTCCATTAGGATGGTTTGCGAAATCGCCATTTGCAGAGTGTTGTAGAATGAATTGGCTTATTAATTTCAATTAGGCAAATTGCAATTTGTGACCCTCTGTAATTGGCTGCAAACACAGGAATTGTGGCCGGCAAGAAAAAGCAGACCACCATTCCTGTCTTTGCTTTACAGTTCCTTAAAAGAACCATTGCTGCCCCCCACACAGGAAAGTAGCAAGGGTTAGTGGTCCACTAGACCACTGCTTATTCCCTTTAGGCTTCCAGCATATTTCCCTACAGGGAATGGGTCCCAAATGAGATCTTTCTTCTTTGCGAATCAATAACCATCTATTTTGAGGAGTTGGCAACTCGTCAATGGTTTGGGACTGGAATTGTGGGTGAAATCATTGACATATACCATCCCGAATAGCAATTTGCAAGGAGTGCCGCTTTTATGACCCCTCCAAATTACACACTGCTATGGTGCATAATTCTAATTTTTCGAGTTGGAAAAACGTTTGAGTTTTTCACATAACAAAAATTAATTTTGTAGTTGCAAACCCTTCCAAATTGCAGGGTCTGCGATCACAAAAAAATTAATTTCGTCGGCCCTAGAATGCTATATAGGTCACATAAAATGCCTGCACTGAGTGCCATGCTGTTGGAAAAGACATCATTAGAATGCTTTATTTTTCTTGGCAAAAGGCTAAATAAAGGAAATATGATTATTAGAATGGTTCTCATCTTTATTGCTAAATGTTCAAGACACAGAGAAGCCACCGAAACATTTTTATCATTACATGTTATTATTATTTATGTAACATTTTTCCAGTCTGTGAAAATTGTTTCGAACTATGTAAACCTTTACAGTTTACACTATATGTTACTCCGTTACCTTGTTCTTCAGGGAACTAGGATAAGGTCTTAAAACTGATCTTGGTTTCATTACCCTGTATTTCATGCGCTACAAATGTACTTGCAGTCATTTAAACAAGAAACATCTTTAGGCCCTCATTATGAACACGGCGGTGTTTACCGCCGTGTTCAGCCTGGCGGTCATTTAACTGACCGCCAGCCCCCCTGGGATCCCGCCGGCAGCATAATGAACATTTTGCTGGGCCGGCGGGTGGAAACGTTGTTTCTACCCGCCGGCACAGCAGAATTCAGGCCGGGACATCACCAGCGGCTCCACATGGAGCCGCTGTCAATGCCTCTGTGCGGCGGGTGCAGCTGCGCGATGGGGCACTGCACAGGGTCCCCCAAATTGCCCCATGATACCCATTCAGCCAGCCTTTCCCTGGGGGTGTGAACCGCTGGGAAAAGGCTGGCGGAATGGGTATCATTATCCGGAGGGCAGCGCCACTTGCAGCGCTGCCCTGTCGGATTGGAATACACCGCCCCCGCCAGCATTACAGCTGGCACTGGCGGTGTATTCCGCAGTGTGGTTTTGGGCGGGTCTTTATATGGCAGTCTGGGCCGCCATGCCGGATAGTGGTATTTACCGCCACCACCGGCATGACGGCACAGACCGCCACAATCATAATAAGGCCCTTAGTGTTTAACAACAAGGTAAAAGCTTAATAGCCATTGTTTAAGCATATGCAACTACTAATGCTCACATCACTGCCCAGAGAAGACCAAAATAGTATCAAAATGTAGGAGGCTGGATTGATAAACTATTTTAACAATATGAACAATGTTAGAGTCCCACGAAGTCATAACAATCTCTCTCATAGAAGTAAAAATGTTTCTCTATCAAATCCTAGATTTACCCTTGGTGGCTCAATGGAGGAAGTGTGAAAGACCCCTTTTCCAGTGAAAATTGCATTTGGTACATAGGCAGCAACACCAAAATAGCATTACATTTAAGAAATAATCACAGCATGCTCAAAATGACACACAAATTGAGACGGTTACAAAAAAGACAAATCTATTTCAGGGGGAGGCTTGTAGGAAACTAGCTCTTGGGTTTAGTGGGGAAAATACTTTTTCCTCACTTAAAAAAGGACAACATCCAAAAGTCCAGTCATGGCTGATCTTGCTGTTTTTCTTCCAAATGCACCTGTGTTGGTTACTTGAATATTAAAAGCAGTTGCTGGTTTTGCTGGTTTTCTTCCAAATGCAGCTCTCTTGGTTACTTGACTATTTAAAGTAATTCCAAGGTAGACATACTTCTCCCACTCGGACTGCTGGCCCTCCTAGCTTTTGGAGTCAGAAAAAGGCCACCAATTTTGCTCTCAGAAAAGTATTTTATGTTGATTGTTGGACCTGGTCCTTTTTTGCAGGGTTATCCCCAAACATTAGCTTTCTTTCTCCTATTTGTTCTGCCATTTCTTTTATTGGCTTTAGGACCCTGGGCACTTTATCACTGCTGACCAGTGATAAAGTGCAAGTGCTTCCTGTGTAAATTGTATTGGTGATTGGTTTCTCCATGATTGGCCTTTCTGGTTTACTAGTAGGACCCTAGTAAAGTGTACTATGTGTTCCCCCGGACCTGTAAATCAAACGCTACTAGTGGGCATGCAGCACTGATTGTGCCACCCACTTGAGTAGCTGTATAACATGTCTCAGACCTGCCAATGCAGTGTCTGTTTAGGCAGTTTTGAACTGCCACTTTGACCTGGTAAGTGCACACACTTGCCAGACCCAAATCTTCAATTTTACTACACATGTCACTCCTAAAGTTGGCCCCGTGGACAGGGTGTGGTGTATTTGAAAGGTAGGACATGCACTAGTGTGTTTTACATGTCCTGATAGTGAAATACTGCAAAATTCAGTTTTTCCTAATTGCAAGGTCTATATCTCCTATAGCGTAACATGGGGATTGCTTTGAAATATCTTTTATGTGTAATTTTTCATTGGGAGAAGATAGAAATATGGAGTTTTGGGTCTCTGAACTCACAGTTTAAAAATACAACCTTTGGTTTGAATTGTAAGTTTGAAAATGCCACTTTTAGAAAGAGTGTGTTTCCTTGCTTAACCATTCTGTGCCTCTGCCTGTCTGTGGAATGCACGTTTGGGTCAGGATGACAGTTGGGCTTTTTGTGCATTCAATGGAGACCCCGGAAAGGCAGTTTGGTAGTACCCGGGTTCTGTGCTAGAGACCTGGGGGATCATGGAATTGTTCCCCCAATGCCAGAATGGCATTGGGGTGACAATTCCATGATCTTAGACATGTTACATGGCCATGTTCGAAGTTACCATTGTGAGGCTACACATAGGTAGTGACCTATGTACAGTGCACGCGTGTAATGGTGTCCCCGCACTCACAAAGTCCGGGGAATTTGCCCTGAACGATGTGGGGGCACCTTGGCTAGTGCCAGGGTGCCCACACACTAAGTAACTTTGCACCTAACCTTCAACTTATAAGTTACTTAAGTGCAGTGGTAAATGGCTGTGAAATAACATGGACGTTATTTCACACAGGCTACAGTGGCAGGCCTGTGTAAGAATTGTCAGAGCTCCCTATGGGTGGCAAAAGAAATGCTGCAGCCCATAGGGATCTCCTGGTACCCCAATACCCTGGGTACCTCAGTACCATATACTAGGGAATTATATGGGTGTACCAGTATGCCAATGTGAATTGGTAAATTTAGTCACTAGCCTGTTAGTGACAAATTTGGAAAGCAGAGAGAGCATAACCACTGAGGTTCTGGTCAGCAGAGTCTCAGTGAAACAGTTAGAGATCACACAGGGAACACATACAGGGCACATACTTATGAGCACTGGGGCCCTGCCTGGCAAGGTCCCAGTGACACATAGACTAAAACAACATATATACAGAGAAATATATCAGTAACATGCCAGGCAAGATGGTACTTTCCTACACTTGCAACTTCTGTACTGGGGTTGAATACATCCTGCTTTCCATGGCTCTCCAAGGACTTGAACTGAGATTGCCTCCTGTTAGGAAGTCTCAGGGACATCAAAGAACAAATGCACCGCCTGTCTTGTGGCTGCAGAACCGATGCAGCACCTGTTTCCCCGTGGCTCCATCAACACAGCATGTCTGGTTTTCCATGTATCGACCTTGGTCTTCAACTCTTCATTGACCAAGCACTGCAGCAAGGAACCGAGACCACATGTCTGTAGATCGACACATTGCCTTTCCCGCAAGGAAAGAATCAATGGATCATCTCCCCTGCCATCAAGGATCTGACGCATAGCCTCTCCTGCAAGGAAAGAATTAACACATCACCTCTTCTGCACATTAAGGAACCCACGCATCGCTTTGCTTTTTTGACACCTCACCTCCCCTGCGGCCCCAATCTTCTTTGTTTTTGACTCATTTCAGGTGATTTGTGCTGAAAAATATACAACCATTGATTCCTATAGGCTAAGACTCATTTAAACCTTTAGAAAGTGATAGCTTTACTTATGTAAGTTGGAGTTTTGCTGTTGTGTACTTGCTTTACTCAGGTAAACATTGGCTATTCTTTCTAAACTGGTGTGGATTCATTTTGCAGTGTTTTCACCATGTTACTGTGTGCGTTTGTAGACAAATACTTTACAAATTGCCTCTGAGGTAAGCCTGACTGCTCGTGCCAAGCTACCAAGGGGGTGAGCAGGGGTTATCTTAGCTGTTTGACTCCCTAACCCAGACTAGAGTGAGGTCCCTACTTGGACAGGGTGGAAATCGCTACCAACTAGAGACCCATTTCTAACATCCATAGATTCAATATATAGCTGAAGTTAGAATTATTCAATCTTTCACCAGGAAAATAAGTATTCTTTAAAGAGGGTTGTCTTCTTTCTGATCCTTAACAATCATTGCAGTCGTTTTTATAAGTTTAACCTTACTCTAATTGTTCAGTACTCTTCGGTGATTTCATCTTATTGACATCACAGGAAGTGACATTAGATGACCCTGGTTTTTTAAAGGGTGTCATGCCACATGACTGTAACCCTGATTACATCACAAAAATTGACATCACTGAAGCTCCGTTATAACTGCATGATTAATATAATAAGGCACCTAAAAGACTGTTTTAGATACCATCTATGTTATTCTGCTTACTTGATCTTTGAATGTTCTGGGACAGAACACTTGCTCTGAAGTGTAGTGAATGAATGAAGGGAGAATGCCTGACAACTATTAGGGGGTTTCTTCCACCCCCTGAGAAATGTTTTAAAAGAATGTAGTAAAATAGTGCATTTTGCCCAAAAATACCTTGAGTAGTCCATTACCTGTATTTTGCCATGAGTGTCCATTATGTCAAGAATTACCTCTATTGTGCCAGCATTTTATCACAGATGGCCATTGTGATAAAAATGACCTTCAATAGGCCAAGACCAATAACTTGCAAGCATATCGCCACATTGTCAAGCTCACTTACATTCAATAACTCACACTCACTCATTCATTCATTCTCACTCACACTCTCTAACACCACCTACCACTGATTCATATTCATTTTCACTCACTCACTTGCAGTCATTCATTTTCCTTATTGTGACTCAATCAGACTTACTAACAATCAATTTCACACATTCTGACTCACTACCTGTCCCTGAATCTCTGTCACAGACTATCATGGTTCTGAGTTGCCTATATAGCACTGAGGCCATGCCCGATGGCCTGGTCTGACAGGAGTGTGTGGGCCGTTTTTGAGGATTTTTCTGGGCCTGTTTTATGGTTTGGTGGGCTGGTTTTCAGTGTTGACATCTCAAATATTGCCACAAGCATAGCTTGCAGCAAGCTTATATCCATGCAGGCTTCGGTGCCCTGTACAGAGTGTGTCTTTGCAAATTCAAAATTACACTGATTTACAAATGTGGGCCATTTTTCTATGTAGCTAGTTCGCTAATGAGGGCAACGTATATTATGGTGCTTGGGCTCATTTTCTGTTCCAGTTTGACCCTGCTCACGGTAACACATACATTCCCACTCGTTCACACATACACACACCTTCCACATAAACACACTCTCACCAACAAGCACGCACAGATCCTACATTTAAAAGCCTTTTCAACTTACTTCTAGGCTTATTCAATGTTCCCATTCCAGCTATTTAGGCTCCATTTTCTATTACACTAATAGTGAATAATGCAATGTTATACACTATTAGTATAACGAAAAACTGACTCGAACTAAAGAGTGTGAAAACACCTCTGTATTCTTGATACTGATTTTGCCTCCTCTGAGATGGGGGAACGCAAAGGCAGTGCCATGAATTGCAAGGCGCAAGCCAAGGGTTGCAGTTGCAACACTTGGCAACCCCTTACTGACTTCCATGGAATATTTCCCTCTTCAGTTTTACAAAATGGCAGACACAAACGGGTCCTGGGATTCCCTTTACCTTTCCCCCTACTCTTTCAAAGAAAACCTCAGCCTTTGGCATCAAAACAGAGTTCCTTTAATTCAAGGTATTTCTGCACTGGCCACTTAGGGAGGGAGGAGATGAGGAGTAAACTTAAATTTCACCAAATTGAACCAAAATGACAGGTGAATTGTAACTACATAACACCTTCATCTCTCGCAGATCTACAGCAATAGAAAGTGCATCAAGTAACATTTTTGATTCATTTTGGGAAATGTAGTCTCATAAAGCAACAAAGGAAATACTGTTATCAAGAACCTTAAAAGCACATTGTTTTTAAAGTCAACCTCGCTTATTATTTTGATGCAATGTAAATTGTGTGGCAACTGAACACTGTAAACCCTTTCACAAGGTTAGCAACAAAGAAAGGCAATTATTTGAAGTTACTTTTGTGGCTCAAAATCAAATCGTAATTGAAGGAACAGTAATAAAAAAGATAATCAAGTTTTTAGAAACCACAAAAATATATTGTTCCAATGAAATGTGTGAGACTGTATCTACCAATGTAACAGGAAGCAGCATTCAAGTAGTTAGTCACACTTTAATCATGCTTGAGTCTTAAAATAGAATTCACAAACATAGCAGAACGGGATAGAGGAAGAGTTCATTTATACTTCAGACATCCAATGTTATTGGGCTACAGTCACATTTCAATATGACATAGAGTTAATACTCGCCAAAGATTTGAGATCACTAGACATACATGAAATTATGTTTGAACTGTCATTCCAAAGCTGTAAAAAATGTTTAGGATAGTCATTATTTGAGATGAAGAAGGAATACGAATAGAGATGATAACAACATAGAGATGGAAGTGCGGTATCAGGTCCTCTTGGTTATGAACACTGCTGTAAAGTGTGAGAAGCTGCCGCACTGAGCATGTGCATCACACACTGTTAGGCATGGCATCCTTGGCCTTGTTTCCCCAAACATTTTGCCCTCTGACTGCTGCTTTTCTGACAATTTTTGCTGGCTTTAGGATTCTGTGCACTATACCACTGCTGACAAGTGCTAAAGTGCTGGTGCGCTGTACTCTAAACATGGTAACTTTGGCTTATCCACAAGTGGCATACTTAATTTACTTGTAAGTCTCCAGTAAAATTCACTGTATGTTTCAAGGGCCTGTAAATTAAATGCTACTGGTGCGCCTGCAGCACTGATTGTGCCACTCACTACAGTAGCCCTTTAAACATGTCTCAGACCTTCCACTGCAAAGTCTGTGTACAGTTTTAAACTGTCATTTCGTCCTGGCAAGTGGACTCACTTATCAGTCCCAAACCTTCCTTTTTATTATATATATGTCACCCCTAAGGTGGGTCCTGGTTATCCTCAAGGGCAGAGTGCAGTGTATCTAAAAAGGTGGACATGCACTTTTAAGTTTTAAAAGTCCAGGTAGTGAAAGCTATTAAATTTGTTTTCACTGCTGCACGGCCTATCTCTCCGATTGGTTAACATTGGGGTTACTTTCAAGCCACCTGTAAGTGTAACTTTCAATTGAGAAAAGATAGAAATTTGGAGTTCACAATTTAAATTAACAACTTATGGTGAGGTCGGATTTTTAGTAAGTCTGAAAATGCCACTTTTAGAAAGTTGGCATTTTTTTACTTTAACCATTCTGTGCCTCTGACTGTCTCTTAATACATGTCTGGGGTGGATGACAGCTGGGCTTTGTGCATTCCCTCTAGACAGTCAAACGCAAAGAAAGCTTGGGTGTGACATTTGCATCCTGATGGCCCATCACTAGTCTGATGGGCCATCCTGGGCTAGATGGGAGGGAGGAGCTGATTCACCTGACTAGGGCTATGCCTCTCCCTACACAAAGGGCTGCATAATCCACTGTTGAGTGGCTGGAGCCAGAGAAGAAAGGGCAAGGACCTGTGCACTTAAAAGGCCTCTCTTTGAAGTCTCACCCACTTCAAAGGCTCAACTGGGTATAACTACTGGACCCCAAACCCCACCAAATCACAACTTTGCTGGAACCAAGAACATTCTACCTGAACAAGACTGTTGTGCTGCAGGAGGGACTGCCACTTAGCTAAGTGGTCTGCTGTGTTGGCCTGCTGCTGCTGATTGCGGTGCTGTGGGAGGGACTGCCACCTTGCTACCGGCATTGCTGTGCTGCTCCTTCTTGCATGAAAGTGAGAAGGACTGGGCCTGCTCTCTACATCCTTAAACCCAAGTTGCTCCAAGGGCTTGCTGGCTTTCACACTGTTCTCCTGCAGCCTCCGGGACATCAAAGACTGCCTGTAACTGTCCTAGTGCTGCTGGACTCTGCCATTTGTGAGCCCTACCGTTGCCTGAGGTGCCCCTCTCCATTTTAGGGTCTGCTAAAACCGATGCATCCTCACCACTGCATCAGTCAGAACCGATTCACCATCCTTCGATGCCAATGCAGGGGCTGTTCAATTACAGTAGATTCACAGCCTGCATTCATCTCAATGGAGTTCGATGCTGACCCAGGACCAGACTGTAAGGCTCGACGATGACGCAGTGACCCGACTGCATGAAAAAGACTGATGCATTGCCTTCACGTTTGCTCCTCTACGTTGCCGCTTGCTCCATCCAAAGTAGTGTTTCAACAGACGCAGAGTGCGTCATGTAGCCGGCCTACCCTCCATCTCAGTTGGTCTGAACTTTGGATTTGCACTGGTCCCTCACAAATCCAAGTGACCTTTAGACCGCTTGTGACTCCTAAGCACCATTTTTATTTTAAGCTCCATATCTCGACTTCTACTTATTGTTTTTCATCTCATTTTACTCAGATAAATATTCTCTTATTTTCTAAACCAGGTTGGAGTCTTTTTGTGGTGTTTTCATTGTAGTACTGTGTGTGTGTGTGTTGCACAAATTTTTTACACATTGCCTCTTAAGCTAAACATGCCTGCTCTGTACAAAGCTACCAGAGGGTGAACACAGGTCAATTTAAGGTGTGCGTCTGACTTACCCTGACTAGGAATGTGGTCCCTACTTGGACAGGGTAAATACTTCTGCCAACTAGAGACCCAGTTTCCAATATACACAAAGAAGGTAAGCATAGAGTAAGGAGGGGAAAAAACGGACTTCACATGAGTGGTGACTAAATGGTACTGATGCCAAGTTGCCAAGTAATGTTCATGAAAGCTGGAGTCCAACTGCAGCACTTTTAAAAGATATATGTACACAAACTTGAACAGACCCTAAAGTGGTGCTTCTTGTTTCCTCAAAGCTAGGACTAAGTCTGATGTGTCACTTGTGACTTTACCTGAGTTCAAACCCCAAACTTGTACTTGGTCTTCAGAGATGCTGGCTGACAATAAGCACTCTCTACCCCTTACCAAAGGTCATTGGGTGGCTGCCCAAAATCCATTTATAAAAGCAGTGCCCACATTCTATTTTTTCACCTGTACCCTCTAGCTTCCAGCTGGCAAGATGCTGAATGTAGGTCCATCACCTCCTTCAGTAGCCTGGATGCCAAATGAAGTATCTTTATTAAAGTCACAAAATAAAGTTTATTAATCTCCACCATTGGAATTTTTATTAGAAATCAATAATCAAATAAGTAATCAATAAGTCACAATAAAATCCATTAAATACATTCCAAAAAGGAAAGAATCCCTTTTCTAGGAATGAGAAGGAAAAGGAAATTGTGTCAGTTTCAGAAACCCATAAAGAGTTCTGATTTTGAGAGAAATCAAGTATAAAGCATAACGCCTCAGCATCAAAATTCAACTCAATAGCTCAAATCAATTAAAGCAGAACTTCTCATTAGGAAAGGTTCAAGAAACTCAGTAGAGTCTCCAGTATATATGAAATGGCATACCAGAAAAAAGTGTTGGAGAATGTGGTTGTCTGTGTGTCTACTCTAGGAACATGCACTATAATAGACACACTAATCAATGTCGTGAAACCTATGCTCTTATTTCTTCAATTGACCAATCAGCTTTCGATAAACTCATGGGAACGCGTTATCACCATCTTATCGGAGGAATCCAAAAAGCTTCAGACAGCAACTTCTAAGGCTGCAACTATGTCTTTTTGTGTAACTATTTAAACTGGTTCCTCATAAATCATCCTCCTTTTCTTATGTTTGTGTGTGAACTTTCATAAAAATCTTTCTAAATAACAAGTCTATTCATTAGCTAACAGTAGCCTTTAAGAAGGAGAACCATCTTTATAAACAGAAAATCAATTTGTGCAGTAAATATTTGTGATAGACAAGTCTTTCAAAAAGAAGACTGTACAACACTACCTGAAGATTTTTAATGTCATGTTTGGTGAGGAATGTTTTCATTTCATTGGAAATTAAATGAGTGCCATTGTCTGTTACTATTTTTTCGGGGACTCCTGCCAAAGAGAAAACGTCTTCAAGAAAATAAATGACTGATTGAGTGTTGGCAGTTTCAACAATTAAGTAATAAATTCATTTGGAATAATAATCAATCAGCACAATCAAAAATCTGCAGTTAGAATGTAGTAACTAAAATGGACCCATAAAATCAAAGTCAATCTTGCACCAAGATGGATCAGGTAATGGGACAGAATGAAGTGGCTTTTCGACTGGTTTCCAGTGCTTGTCAGAAACTATGCACAGAGGGCACGAATTAATAAATGAAGTGACTTGGCTCTCCATGATTGGCCACCAATAGTGTTTTCTAAGTTTCTTACAAGTGGCAGTGATACCTGCATGGGCCTCGTGTGCTAGTGCAATCAAGTGTTCTCTCAAACCACTAGGAGGAATAAAACAACAGTCCCTGATGCAAATTTCATTTTGGCAAGAAAGTTCTGCAGAAATGTGAGCAAATAGTTTAAGAGAATTCTCTAAATTCCAAATGGGTGGCTATCCCTTTGGTAGAAATTCTACAACACTCTATAAGATATCATCACTGGCTAAAGGTACCAACCACTCTTTTTGTGAAATGGCTCCTTGAGTTTGGACACAGCATCAATGGTTGCGACAACACAGTCATAATTGTCAATAATGTCATGACATGCAGGTAATGGTAAACGTGAAAGACAATTGGCTCTGAGGTTTTTGCCACCTTGAATGTAGTGATTGGTGAAATCATACTCTTGTAGCTTAGAAAGTAGCCAAAGAAGGCGTGCAGAAGCTTTACCTAAACCATCACCTTGAAGTAAGCACACTAGAGGTTTATGATCTGTGTACATTTCAATGAATTGCCTGATAAATATGTCTTAAACTTGTCTAAAAGTTCTAGACAGCCCAGACACATGCTAATGTCTCCATTTTGATAGTGCTATAATTCATTTCTATTTCTGTAAGACCTTTTGAAGCAAATGCTGCTGTGATTTCTTTGCCATTTACCTATGACCAAAAACAGCTCTTACCCCTTTCATGCTGGCATAAACAGTAATAAAACAACACATTTTCCAAGGCAATAAGATGTTCATCCTTAGTTTTCATGAAAATAAGGACATCATCTTGGAAGGCTTGCACATTTTTTAAATCTTTAAACAGAATATCAATGATTCTCTGAAAAATGCTCGCTGCAGAATCAAGACCGAAAGATAGTCTTAAATACTTTCTGCACTCCAAAAGGTGTAATAAATGTAGTGAGTTCTTGGGACTCAGTATTCAAGACTATCTGATGATATGCAGCGTTTAAGTCAATTGCTGAAAATTATTTGGCCTCTCCTATGTTAGTCAGCATGTCCTGTATGCGAGGTAATAAAAGGCAATCAACTAATATGTTATTATTAAGTGATCTAAGGTCTAGCCATCAACGAAGTCCCCTTTAATTTTTCTAGAAATTACAATGTGAGAAACTCATACAGAAGATCCAATAGGAGATATAATTCCTTCTTGTTCTAAATTCTCCAACACTTTTCTTAAATCTTTTCGGACACTGATAGGCACTGAGTTTAACTTGTGAATAACAGGTTTGGACTTAGGTTTCGGCCTGATCTAGTGTTCAAATCCTACTACACTACCTATTTCACATTTGACAACATTTGGAAATTTATAAATCATAGTAGGTAATACATAAGCATAATTTTCAATAGACAACACTGGTATTTCTCCAAAAACAGTGGGATTATCATGGCCTGGTTCAAAATGAATACCTAACTTAGCTAAGTCCATCTAACCAACAAGATTCCAACCATGAACGGCAACATAAATCTTGGTTGAAACACTTCTACCTAGTATTTGCACTAGGGAATGAAAGTAGCCAAGTAATTCAATCTCTTTGTCTCCAAATGCTTTGGGACTAATGTTAGGGATTTCAGGTTTGAAGGTAGTAGGCCATGAGGAAAAGAGTGTGCTGCCATGACTTGGAGGGATTTACCACTTATCAAAGCTTGACAAATGTGACCCTTTACTTTGACATCTTTCAGATCATTATTAATTGTAAGAACCTCGTTAGTGGATCTATTAGAACAATCCTGAGCTTGGGAATTGGACGTATTAGTATTACTAGGGTACCCTTGGATGTCAACATTGTATATTCTAACATTTGTTTCTGCGTTTTGGGACCTGCAAACATCTTTGAAATTCCCATTTTGTTTGCATTTCATATACTTCTTACCAATTGCAGGACATGATGAACTGATGCCTTTGTGATTCCTGGAACCACAGAGATAACAAAAAGTTTGTTTCTTTCTTTGTTTTCCATATCTAATCGCTTAAATGTTTTTTTCATCTGAAATGTACGAAACTGGTGAGTGCCCTTCACAACTGGTCAATGCTTGTGTGGAAACTAAAGATCTTTCAATACTTTTAGCAATGTCTATAACCTCTGAGAGGGATGGATTCCTGCAAGTAAGTAAACTTTCTGCATTTTTTTTGAGAAACAGTTGAGAATGAACTGGTCCCTAATGTAAACATCAACAGAGTTTTCAAACTCACATGGTGCAACCAAGACTTGTAAAGCCACAACATATTTTTCCACTTATTCATCACTGGCTTGTTTGTATTTAAAAAAATCAATGTCCTTCTAAAGGTACACTAGCCTCTTCAGAGAACTGCTTTCTTAGTCTTTCTATTGCTTCAATGTAGATATTCCACAAAAAATCACCACTGGATGTTGGTATTTTAGGAAGACTGTCAAAATTATTCTGGTCAGCTACATCCAGGTGATTAAATAACAAAGCAAATGTTCTTGGTGGTCCATAGGCTAGACCATCTATGGCTGCTAAATAATTTTCAAAAATGCACAGCCATTGTTTCCACTTTATTTCCAGTTTGCCAGGTTTCGATAAAAATGGGGATGGATGTGTGGTATTTTGAGATGTAGCCATGGCAAAAAAAACATACAAAGGATTGTTTTATGTAACTACAAAATGCAATGGAGAAGGCCAGGTAAACATGTAAATAGAAAGAGAAAAATATAACATGTTTGCCTTAGAGTGTCTTTAAACAATTCAAAATGGCTGCTGGCGTACAACGTCACCAAGTGATACCCCATAATTCACTGCTCATGCAGGAGTGACAAGCGAGCTCAATTAGAGGAGCACACAGCACTGGAGCACAGCCAGCCAAAAACTTGAGATGTAAGTGAACTTCAACAAATGTATAACAGCTGTAGAAATAAGGTGAGAGATGCAAATGTACAGTAGCAATGAGGGAGGTAAATAATGACAGTCACAGAAGTGGCTGGAGCCAGATTGACATTGCACTAGAGCAGTGTCCTCATCTCCCACAGCCGGAGGCACTGCTGTAAAGTGCAAGGCAGATTTCAAAACAAGCTGTATGCGACTGGCTGGAGTGAGGTTGATGCTGCATTAGAGCAGTATCCCCAAGCTCCCACAGAGACGCTGCTGCAGAGCATGAGGCAGATTTTCAAAATAACTGCCAGAGAAGGGCTGGAGGGAGAAGTGCACTGCATGGGAGCAGTGTTCTCGAGCTCCCACGGCCAAACACACTGCAGTATGGCGTGAGGCAACTTTAAAAACAAACCGCACACCTCCAGAAATGCAAAACTCAAATTGTCAATAAAGTTCAGCAAATGGCTGGAGCGACAAGTACACTGCGCAGGGCAGTGTTCTCAAGCTCCCTCAGCCAAGCACACTTCAGTAGAGTGTGAGGTAACTTTAAAAACTAACCACACGCCTCCAGAAATGCAAAACTCAAATTGTCAATAAAGTTCTGCCTGCAGAGTTCACCCAGAATGAAAACGCCTCAAAGAATGCAAGTGTCACACACCTTTTTATAAGATTGATTTCGAAATTGTAAACAGCAATATCTGTCAGGTTCAGGAAACAAGGTGTGATGATCAGCTCAGCGTCAGCCTGTGTTTTTTTAGATTGATCTCATGTTCTCCACCAGGATATAGTAAAACCCGACTCCTGGTACCAGAATGTAGTGGTGGGTTTACCAAAAGAAGAAGTCTTCAGACGGAACGGCTGAATCAATGTTATTTATTTCATAAGAAAGGAAGTTACATAGAACCACAATTGTCTCTGCCTGCTTAGATGAGAAGCCAGCAGTAAACTGACCCTCACCTAGCAACAGAGGTGAGCATTCCATGTGAGGTAGAATAGGCTTGCATCATGACATTGGAAATGTCATGATGAAACCCTACTCTATGAAAAGTGACAAAAGATTATGGGGGTGATTCCGACCCCGGCGGTCCTTGACCGCCAGGGCCGGGGTCGGCGGGAGCACCGCCAACAGGCTGGCGGTGCTCCTAAGGGCATTCTGACCGCGGCGGTATGGCCGCGGTCAGAACCGGAAAACCGGCGGTGTCCCGCCGGTTTTCCGCTGCCCTGAGGAATCCCCCATGGCGGCGCAGCTTGCTGCGCCGCCATGGGGGATTCCGACCCCCTAACCGCCATCCTGTTCCTGGCGGTTTCGATCGCCAGGAACAGGATGGCGGTGAGGGGTGTCGTGGGGCCCCTGGGGGCCCCTGCAGTGCCCATGCCAATGGCATGGGCACTGCAGGGGCCCCCGTAAGAGGGCCCCACTTTGAATTTCAGTGTCTGCTTAGCAGACACTGAAATTCGCGACGGGTGCGACTGCACCCGTCGCACACCTTCCACTACGCCGGCTCCATTCGGAGCCGGCTTCCTCGTAGGAGGGTGTTTCCCACTGGGCTGACGGGCGGCCTTTTGGCGGTCGCCCGCCAGCCCAGTGGGAAACCCAGAATGACCGCCGCGGTCTTTTGACCGCGGTACGGTCTTCTGGCGGTTCCCGCTTGGCGGGCGGCTCCTGCCGCCCGCCAAGCTTGGAATGACCCCCTATGTGTATAAGACAACACACTACCCTAGAACAAGTGTTCTTTAAGAAGAGGTCTAAAGGTTGTGATAGATAACGAATTCCAAATTCCAAGGAAGGAGCATTCCAAACTAGTGCAGCAAGTAATTCTATGTGTCTCTTCTTTTTGTAAGTAAGTTGGAAAGATTGACTGATGATGAGGGCTTAGACACTTCTGAATGTCAAGACAGAAGTGTAAAATATATTGAACGAGAGGGAGGATGAACTGTGTCCTACTTGGATTTGAAGGACAAGGTCCCTTAAACTAAAGTCAAAGATAGGGCAAATTGATTTGTTCTCTGATACCAGTAGCCACTGCAAGGATTTTTTGAAAACCAGGTAAACATGAAACCATCTTAAATTCACAAAAATACCCTCAATGATTGCTCCATGTAGAAGCAATTAAATATGTCTTTTCAAAATGTGAAGTACAAAAAAAGACAACTAGCGTTCATCAATAATTGTGTATCACAGTCAAAGTTTACTAAAATAAGACAAGACAAAGGAACTGGACAAGGAGAATGCAAGTAAGGGCTTGACAGTGCAGCTTGACAGTGACATGAAATCTGCCGAAAATGTATTGATGCCTCATTTAGCAACCACTATCATTGCTTTCTTCATTGATACATCAGGGGATATTTGGTGTCCCAATGGTAAAGCCACCTCTGGTCCAGTTGTCAGCAAAATTCTTTTCACCATGCATCCACCAGCTGACATGGAACCAGAGGCCCTTGTCTATAGGGTAGGCCTTCTGATACCAGTCAGCCATTGTTTCCTACTCTGAGGCAAATAATGACCTCCATTTTCTGTGAGAAACCTTTGAGCACCTCAGAGACATTACTTTTTTTGCTTTTTATTTAAAAAAAATCCCTTTTTGGTGGTTTGTCTCTTGACAACTATAGAATAATGAGGACTAGGAGGCATTATTCAGTTTCACAGGAATTGCATCTGTGACATCAGCAGGAAAAGTGTCAGTGGAAAATACACATCACCCTAGTGGTTATCCTGAAATATGATGACCCAGACACTGCTGAGCTGGTGGAGGCAGTATCTCCTTCCTAAATAGACTGCCAGACAGCCTAACAGGCTTGAAAGGATACTGTAAGACCACTTGCAATTTCAAAGAAAGTAACATTTATTTAAATATCTTTGAGCTGGAGTTAATTTGCTTTCATGCAAAAACATTCCGTTTCCTTTAACCGCAATGGAGCAGTCCCATATCATGACGGTAACCAAGCCCCCTAGCATTCCATGTGTAGAATACAACATACAGACGTGCTGTCAGAAAGATGCTAAGAATGGAACATTGACAACAGAATGGAATGTGTATGTGTGCTTCTCTTTCGCTGTAATGCTGGACTCACAGCCTGAAGAGCATCACCCAAAGAAACAACGTGAAAGGTGACATGGTAAAATGCAACAGACTAAAGACGAAAGAGAGCATGGGGCATCAAAACAGAAGTGTCTTTTATTAGTGAAGCAGATTGCTAAAAAAGTGGTTATATCATGGATTTCAACTGTAAAAAGCAGCCCACCTAGCCCTAAAACCGTCTCACAACTGCCAAACAAGATTGGCAAAGCCAATAAGTTTCACCTATACAAGAGCTATTAACTTCGGTAATGTGTTTTGCCATGTTGTACACCAGTGTGGCTGCTGTTCAGCATGGCTGAAGGTTAGTGGCGTGGAGTGTCAAAGTGGGAGAGTAGAGTATCATAGAGTGGATTTGTTGGAGTGTCGTAGACTGGAGTAAGGGGAGAAGAGATTCATAGAGGGAGTAGAGTTCAGTGCTCCAGTGGCAGAGAGTGTTGTAGAGTGTGGTGGGGTGGAATAGGGTGGAGTGGTTTGGAGTGGATTGAGGTAGTGGGGGTAGATTGCATTGGGGCAGAGTGGGGTGAATTGGGTAGAGTGGGGTGGATTGGGTGGAGCAGGGTGGATTGGTGGGATAGATTGGATTTGTGGTGGGGTGGATTGAAATGGGGTGAAGTTGATTAGATTTTGGTGGATTTGAGTGGGGTGGATGTAACTGGATTGGAGTGGGTGGTTTGGATTGGAGTGACAGGGGTGGGGTGGGGTGGATTGGATTGGAGTGTGCGGTGGATTGCAATGAAGGGGGTGGATTAGATTGGACTGGATTGAGGTGGATTAGATTGCAGTGGGATGGGATGGATTGGATTCATTGGACTGGAGTTGGGTGGTTAGGACTGGAGAGGGGTGGATTGGATTGGATTGGGGTGGACTGGACTGGAGTGGGGTGGATTGACCTGGGTTGGGCTGCATGGATTGGATTTCAGTGGGTGGACTTAATTGGGATGGTGTGGGATGGATTGGATTGAGATAGAGTGGGGTGGGGAGATTGGAGTGAGTGAGGTGGATTGGAATGGGTTGGATTGGATTGGAGTGGGGTGGATTGAAATGCGGTAGAGTGGATTAGATTGGGGTCTGGAGGGCTATAGTGGGATGAATTGGAGTGGAGTGGGGTGGGGTGGTGTAGGGTGGATAAGATTGGGATGGGGAGTTGTTGAATTAGACTGGGGTGGAGTGGGGTGGATTGCATTGAGTTGGGGTGGATTGACATGGAGTGGGGTGAATTGAAATGGGTGGGGTTGATTGGATTGGGCTGGGTTTGATTAGGGTGAATTGGATTGGATTGGAGTGGGGCAGGCTGGAGTGATTGGATTGGAGTGTGGTGGACTGAACTGGGACGGTGTGGGGTGGATTGGATTTAGGCAGAGAGGGGTGGATTGGGGTTGAGTTCGGTGTTGTGGTTTAGAGTAGAGTGGGCGGATTGGAGAGGAGTGGGTGGGGTGGAGTATGGTGGATTGGAGTGGGGTGGATTGCATTGAGGTGAGGTGGATTGTATTGGCATGAGATGAATTGGATTGGAGTGGGGTAGACTGGACTGGGGTGGATTGGATTGAAGTGGGGTGGATTGGAGTGGAGTGGGTTGTAGTGGATTGAACTGGAGTGGGGTGGATTGGACTGGAGTGGATTTGATTTGAGTGGGGTGGGGTGGATTGAATTGGTGTGGGGTGTCCTGATTGCAGAGTGTTGGACAGGATTGGAGATTGGTAGATTTAGGTGGTTTGGAGTCAGGTGGATTGGGCTGCAGAAGTGTGGGTTAATGTCGACTGGATTGGACTGGAGTGGGGTGGATTAAAATGTATTGGATTGGATTGGGGTAGTGTAGTGGATTGGATTGGAGTGAGGTGGATTGGGTAGCAGTGGACTTCATTGTAGTGGGGTGGATCGGATTGGAGTGGGTGGATTGGATTTGATTGGGGTGGGGTGGATTGGGCTGAAATAGGGTGGGATGGATTGGAGGGGGTTGGATTGGAGTGGTATGGATTGTACTGGAGTGGGATGGATTAGACTGGAGTGGACCAGATTGAACTGGAGTGGGGTGAGGTGGATTGGACTGGAGAAGATTTGGGTGGGGTGGGGTGGATTTGTTTGGGGTGAGGTGTATTAGATTGGAGCGGAGTAGAATGGATTGGGCTGGATTGGGGTAGATTGGTAGGGTGGATTGGATTGGTGTGGGATAGACTGGATTGTAGTGGGGTCAATTGTGGTGAATTGGAGTGGGGTGAAATGGGATGAGGTTGGGTGGTTTGGATTGGGATGATGTGGATTGGAGTGGGACAAATTGGAGTGAGGCAGATTATTTTGGGTTTGAGTGGGTTGTTGGGATTGGAGTGGAGCAGGTTGGAGTGTGGCAGGTTGGAGAGGAGCAGGAGGGAGTGCGACAGATTTATTTGCATTACATTGGGGCAGATTGGAGTGGGGCAGATTGAAATGGATTGGAGTGGGGCAGATTGGTTTGGATTGAAGTAGGGCAGATTGGAGTGGGGCAGGTTGTTTTGGATTGGAGGGAGGCAGATTGGAGTGAGACAGATTGTTTTGGATTGGAGTGGGACAGATTGCTTTGGACTGGAGTGGGGCAGACTGGAGTGGGGCAGATTGTGTTGGATTAGAGTGGGGCAGGTTGGAGTGGTGGTGGATTGTATTAGGGTGGATTGTATTGGAGTGGTGTAAATTGGGTTGGTGTGGGGTAGATTGGATGGCAGTAGGGTGAATTAGGATGGAGTGGGGTGAAGTGGCATGGAGTGGAGTGGGTTGGATTGGGTGAGGTGGATTGGATTGGAGTGAGGTGCATTGTTTTGGTTTGAAGTGGGGCAGGTTGGAGTGGTGGTAGATTGTATTAGGCTGGATTGGAGTGGGGTGGATTGTGTTGGGGTGGGATGAATTGGGATGGAGTGGGTGGATTGGATTCAGTGAGGTGAATTAGTTTGGAGTGGGGCTTAGTGTTTGTGATTTGAGTGGGGCAGGTCAGGTTGGTGTGTATTTGACTGGGGAAACTTGTTTTGAATTGGAGTTGGTCAGATTGGAGTGGGGTGAGTTAGAGTGGGGCAGATTGTTTTGGATTGGAGTGCAGCAGATTCCAGTGGGGCAGATTGTTTTGGATTTGGGCAGATTAGATTGGGGCCGATTGTTTTGGATTGGAGTGGAGCAGATTCTTTTGAAATTAGATTGGGGCAGATTGTTTTAGAGTGGTGCAGATTATTTTGGAGTGGGGTGAATTGGATTGAGACAGATTTGATTGGTGTGGGTTTGTAGGATTGGAGGAGGTGGGTTGCAGTGGATTGGATTAGTGTGAGTGGTTTGGTTTTGAGTGAGGTGGATTGGTTTGGGTGAGGTGGGATGGAAGGGGTGGATTGGAGTGGGGTGGATTGACGTGAGGTGGATGGGGGTGTACTGCACGATTATGTGCTAAAGTATCATTGCAGAAATTACACATAATAAAGCAATATTTAGAACAAGATAATCATCATCTTTTGAAAAGAACACTCAGAAGCAAAAACAAAAGAGAACGGGAGTACAAAGTGAGGAAAGATGACTTGGCAAAATAAAAGAAAGTTAGGTGTAAAAAATAAAACCTTGCAATTTTTTTGCCCTGCTGGGCATGTTTTTGCCAGTCACAAGCCTTCCGTTTGTAGGGCACTAGAGATTAAAAAGAACAAAATAGTACCTCCATCACATCAGGAGCAGCGGATGGGCACTGATTAGGTTTAATCAATAAGTGCTTGGTCCCTGCTCCACACAGAGGAACAGGACTAATGCCAGGCCTGCCTTGACAAATTATGAGTGGCAAAGAAGAGTGCCAAGCAAGCCACCAAATGGTAAGTGACAGGGGGGCACCAAACCCTTTATTGTACGCAGCAGAGTTTTGAAAGCACGACGCATGCGCTTACACTCACAGGCTCAATCCTATAAACCAGACCCCACACTCACTTGTCAGGTCAGCCCATCAGGCACTGCTTGATTTTCCTTTAGGCCAGTCCGACCTCAAAGCAGGGTTATGACCTCACTCACATAATTAAACAAGCATTTGCAATGTAATGAGTCTCGCGTTTCCTCGAGTTAGAGCTATTAGCGTTGTAAATTCCTAACAGGACTTTTCTTGCCACGTAAATTGAAAATGAAAAGTGAAAACAGTTGACATAAGCAAGCCGATTCACAGCACCACAGCCGCCATGAGCATGAGCGTGAAAGAGAGACACAAAAGGAAAAAGGACTTCACTCGCAGTCAAACCTATCATCAAGCGTGCAATTATACCACAGGGTTGATGGCCAAGGTGGCAACAAAACTGCACCGAGGAAGGACAAATGTAAAGACTTTACCAATGATAACAAAGGATTTTTGAAAGGCCAGCCCATGAACGAGTGATAGTGATGGGTGTGCGGTGGGAGTGGTTAAAAGCTCACAGATAGATTACAACATGCTAGAGAACTTGTGCACGCGACTGAAAACTGACAAAATAATGAACAAATACAATTTTAAAAGTTACATTATTTGCTTTTCTTGCCGCATAATTTAGCAAACGCTGCCACATAATTTGGTGCTCCCCTGCCACATAATTCCAGTGACCCTGGCCATATTATCGGCAAAGCATTACAAAACTAACCACACTCTTATGCACCACATCACCGTGCAGCCCAGGACCACGCCATCAATAGACCAAGTCACACTCTCTTTAGCAAAACATCGCAAGATTTACCAATCTGAATTGTGATGCTCATAAAAGGTGAACTTACTGCAGACCACTAGTGGACAACCGGCCATGCTAGCTAATGAAAATCATCAACCCATTCCGCACATCCCTGGGCGCACTAAATACACTACAAATACTTTCAAAGATCAAAATCATGGCACATTGACAATACACTAAACCACTTCTAAACTAAACACTGAACAAACCCTTTACTGACTGCCCACGACCATACACCAAAAAAAAAAAAAAAAAAAAAAATACACACCTGATGTTACTCTCAAGACAGCAGGAAACGCCACCTAGATTCAGAATGTACTACAAAGCCCCAATAGCGGTAGTAACAGCTGCATAACTGCCAATCGCATAATGTTACATAGCAGCTAAACTGCTGGCAATGAAACACGGAAACTACAGTTTGAATCCCAGCGCCCTCAAGTTGACCACATTGTGTGATTCTTGACAGATCACTGTTATCTCCCTCTGCCGCAGTTTTCCTCCGCCAGTAAAGGGAGTGTGCTGCAACATGCTGAACTACTGCAGCATTTACCACTGTTAATAAGCATTTGCAATTCAACGGGGGTCGCATTTGCTTCAGTTAGAGCTATTAGCGTTGTAAACTCCTAACCAGACTTTTCTTGCCATATAAAGTGAAAACAAAAAACCAAGCGTGATCGCGCTATGTAAAACCCAGCGCGATCGTGCCGCGTGGAAAATAAAAAGATAAAGTAGTGTAGAAACCAGGCTGAAAACATGGAGCCTTGTATGTTTTCAGTGGATGGCCTGTGTGTTGGAGGAGGGCTAAACACTGGAAAAGGCATGACTATGCATGCCTTTCACTAATAAAATCAAGCGGATTTTAAAAGGCGAGCCCACAAACCAATGAAAGTGACAGGCGTGACATGGGCATGGTTAAAAGCCCAAAAAGAGATTACAACAGGGAGGGAGTGCTTGTGCGCTCGACCCTAAAAATGCACTGTGAGCAAGACAGATATGCCTACAAATAAAAGAAATGCAGGGACACATACCACTGTTCTTCCACTTTAACACAAAAGAGTGCCATAAAATAAAAAAAGGTACATGGATAAATAATGATTCACACCCCCTTTTTCAAAATCTGGAACACGAGTACTAAGGTGTCCACACACTAAATATGAATTCATATTATGTCACTGAACTTTCAGCAGCCACATTCTACTAATTTTCTATTAATTTGTTGTGCAAATATGTCAGGCAGACTGTAAAATATTATGAACTCGGCAAATAAATAAATATCTGTGTCACAGGACGAGTAGATAATATACTGATCTAAATTTGGTAATAAAAGAGGGATACATTTGTGTTTACTGCTCTGATATATAAATAAAGCTAGTCAAAGTGATAGTAATATACAATTAACTTAAAGATCAGGTTGACCTCAATGGTTGAAAGGTAATGAACTCATCTTTCTCGGGACTGAACAAAAAATGGATATGTTAAAAAGATAATTCAGCAAGACAAAGAATAGGCCTGATGAAATGGTCCATTGAAGCTTGTCAACATTTGATGGTTCCAGTAGAAAATTGATGGTTACCTGCAAATCCCCTTGTATGAACTGTGTGGGAGACATTGCCTAGCCGGGTTGAAAAAAGAAGGAATAAAGGGGCGCTGTTCTTCAGGAAGGGACCACCCCAAATGGGTTTTAAAAAAGCAATGAATTCACACAATGTTACCTTTCTGAAAACAAGATAAATAGAAAAATACACAGTTTTCTATGAAATTTGGCCTGCCTAAATCCGCAAAAGGTTGGATGACTAGGACTCGTGTTCTTTTTTTGTGCCAAAGCCATATGAGTATAGAGACACGTAAAGGGTTAGTAGACATAGGCTTGCATGGGCACGTACAAGTGCTAGAAACAAAGTAACCATTTACACTGTTCTGAATCTAAAAGAATAACAATGCCTTCTTCGTGCTGACTAAATCCCCCTAGCCCCACCCAAATTGCATAAGTCTTACCAGCAAGGAAGTCACTAGGGAAATTGATGCAATCTTTGATTGTTTCGTAATAACAACCGGCCCCAGCATGGATAAAGATGTTTTATTATACATAACCGTGACTGCTTATAAAAAGGATTCGTTTATTTCTATTATTTAAACTTGTCCAATACAATTATAATGTATATTGCCCTTACTTTATATGATATATTTTTCATGGCAAATTACACCCCTTTCATATATGCACTTGATATTTTAGCGTAGAAGGAAAACCACAAGTGCCCCCCACGCCACAAGACAATACTTCTACTGCCAGTAAGCATAATTAAACCTCTACAAATGTTTATATATCTGTAGATTGTTTTTTCGATGTAACTGATTAAATGTGTTTCATTACACCCGTGAAAAAGCCAAAGACCTGCGGGTCACGAGCACGTGTTGCCTGTTAAAGTTCGCTGCCTACAGAAAACATGAAAATGACACATGAAAAATACATCCTGAGTCAAATCTCACCATTGTGTCACAATTTTACTTGAATGTATAGAAAGTGATGACGGTAACCTTTTGTCGGCATTCTCATTTTCGATTTCTTGTAAATGTTTTGGATAGGGTTCCCAACTCATGGTTTATACAATGCACAGCACACCAATTAAATCTACTACACACAGGAATTGGCCACACAGTAAGTGAGCAATACTTTGGGACCCTATACCTTTCTAGCCCACATTTCATAATGATTGTTTCTTAATCTCTCTGGTTCCTACTCTGTATCTGCGAGATTAAAACAATTGGCAGTTAGTATTGTGAAAATTCTTTTAATTTTGAAATGCTTGAGTGTAATTCTTTTTCCCACAACCGAAGGTTCCAATTAATTTGTGATGTGGCTTAAAATACCAACTGGGGAAAAAAAATCAAAAGTATTATATATTGGATCTTTCTGAACAAAAACAATAAAATGCATTATTTATGGCATTTGATGTACCAAAGAAAACCAAGTGTTTCTTTCACCACAAGGCAACACCTTTGATAAGACCATATCAAAATACACCCAGCCTTTTGTATCTTGATTCATGCGAGTCATAAATAAGTGTAGAAGTAAATTTCATTCCCAGGCTATTTATGTTTGTTGTAATCCTGCAACCATAAAGCAGAATATTTATCACTCATTTCTTGTCCAAAAGTCAAGCCTGCAATAAGAATCCAATTAAAATTCATCAACACGCTCCATATATAGTAACATACAACAGAAAGCCACCCACATTCTGACTCCATCAGTAGGGTGTCTACCAGAAATGTTATGAAGGAGAGAAACCACAATCTTAGCTTTAAATGAACTCCCAAACATCTTGTTTAGAGGTACGCACAAGGTTGAACCACATTTGGCATTAAGGACTCCTTAAGCTCACTTTGCATGGTAAGCATACACAAAAACTACTTTTCAGAGATATTTGGGTGCGTTGTAGAACAACACTACAAATAAATGTACAACTGGGAGATAAAGAACGTAAAGCTTCAAGCTAAGTAGTAACACAAAAATGCATATCCACAATATGTTTTCAAAGAATAGTTTGACAGGAAGTGGAGAAAAAGTCCCAGGGTGAGTACTAATCTCTTGATCATTTTCCCACATTTGGCTAAAACACGCAAAAATTGAGGTAAATGGACGGATGGAGCAACTTTGCTGCAAAAAAAGTCTTTATCAAATGTGTTCACTGTGAGGTGCATAAGAGAACCTGAATTGTTAATTAAATTTTGCATGCTAAGAGTACTTAGAGAAGGTGGGGGGGCTAAAGAACCCCAGTGAAGAAAATGAACAGCATGCGGATTAACCTGTCCAGAGCACCTTCTCAGTATCAAGTGTACTGAGATGTACTCCAAGAGGTGACTGGAGTGTCCCAACAGCCACATTTCAACATCAATCGAGATAAAATTGTGTCTGAGTTACATTCCACTGGCATCCTGCCAGGGCATGAACCATGTCTCTCTTGGCCGCTTCCCCAGGCGTTTTTGGATGTCCAAGTACTGACCCAGTAATCAGCTGCCTTTTCAAATTTTCTCGGATCAGTTATATTGAGGTGTCCTAAGTGTTGGTGGAACTTAGTGAAATATTATTTAATATGTGTTTTGTTGTAGCCACATTAAATAACACTTTAAACATATCCGCATTCTTACCTCTTGCCTGGCACTCATCCATTTCAATGGTATGTCCACCTATATGCCTTCCAAGACTGGAGTGACCTTTTGGTGCTATCCCGAAAGAGCCTCAAGTAAGGCTCATTAGTCAAAATATGTTAGTTCAACAGGGCATCTTAAATGTAAGAGCAGTCTGTTCTCTTTTCTGGCTGAAGTGCTTGGATGAGTGCACTGCTATGCAACTACTTCATCAGAAATGAGCCCTGATGCTCCTTAGCTAACAGATGTATCATACTATTAAGCACCAAAGAAGACAGCACTGAAGAATGTTCCCCTCAATCATTTAAGTAGTCTTTGCCTTTTAGATTTATAGGGGCATATTTAACAAAGGCTTGCAATGGCCTTCCATCATGTAGTGTGACACAATCAGTAAATTATATGTAAGAAACAACGCAAGTGCACAAATGCACCTTTTTTTAATTGTGTGGTGAAATGCTTTGCAGAAAACAGCTGTGACACGCAGGATTTAGTATATGCAGTGTAGGTGTTCCTGTGCAAAATCCAATGCAAACATAACAGAATGGTATTTAACATTATGGCCCTCATTACAACATTAGTGACAAAAGCCATTTACCGCCGTGCAGAAGACCGCCAACACACCGCCGCAGCAGTGGAATTCCGCCACGGTCATTATGACCCACTGCTCGGAATCCTCCAAAATTCAGACACCCACAAAAGTCCGCCACACCAAAGGTCAGTGATAAACTGGCGAAAACAAAACCTCTACCATCACGCCAACAGAAATATGCCCACACCATCACGACACACGAATCCACGCAGCGGTCATTCAACCGCGGTATTCCATTGGCGGTACACACCGCTGCGCTCAAAATACACACACATCTACAAAATACAACCACATTGGACAATTCGAAATACACACACCTGATACACATACACACACCACTCCCACACACCCATTACAATATAAAACACACACCCACATCACCCACAAACCCCTACGACAAAATTACCGAGAGAAGGCCAGAGAGAGACACTACAAACTACTACCATGCATCCACAGGCACACAATACCATCACCCACATAACTTCCACGCACCTCACACAACACACCACTAAATATCACCCCACTTATCACTACACACACCACCCCACACATCACCCACACCACCCCATGGCACGACAAAGACACCCCAGGATCTCTGAGGAGGAGCTCAGGGTCATGGTGGAGGAAATCATTCGGGTAGAGCCACAGCTATTCGGATCACAGGTGCAGCACACCTCCATAGCTAGGAAGATGGAGCTATGGCGCAGAATAGTGGACAGGGTTAACGCAGTGGGACAGCACCCAAGAAATAGGGATGACATCAGGAAGAGGTGGAACGACCTACGGGGAAGGTGCGTTCCGTGGTCTGAAGACACCACCTTGCAGTTCAGCGGACTGGCGGCGGACCCCCACCTCCTCCCCCACAACTAACAACATGGGAGGAGCAAGTCTTGGCGATTCTGCATCCTGAGGGCCTCGCAGGAGTAGATGGAGGAATGGACTCTGGTAAGTCAACTCTTAACTATTACATCCCCCACCCTACTTGCATGCTATCACATACCCCCACCCTCACCCTCACCCCATCACTCCAACTCCTCACAAATGTCCCAACATCACAAACCACACATCCTAACACCAAGCCCTGCATGCAACAACAAAGCATGGACACCCATCACCAAAGCATGTCCACTGCGCATACCCACACACCCCCCTAAACCACCATCACACAAGGTCCCACACAGGAATGCAAGCACTGGTGTACACGGTCACCCACCCATTGCACACCATGGCACACACAGATGTAATAAACATCCTTTTATACCCCTGCAGGACCCCTACCCAACGTCACCGGACAGGAGGGTCCACACATGTCCACACCACCAACAGAAGAGGCCCACAGTGATGACAGCAGCTCTGTCCAATTGGATCTAGATGACCAGCCTGGCCCATCGGGGACCTCTGGACAGTCGGTTCCCCTGACACAGTCACAGGCCACCGCAGAGCTTCCCCCCTCTGGAAACACCAGCACAGCACCCACCCAGAGGGCCTATACCTCTGTCCCCAGGACACGTCAATCAGCAGTGTGTCCACCACTACAGGGAACCCAGGCTAACCCACCACCCCAACAACAACAGGGACCTGGGGGCAGTGGGCACACGGTCAAGGGGACGGACGCCCAGGAACACAGGGGAACTGGGAGGGCTGCTGTGCGACAGGGGGAGGACAGGCCAAGGGAACCCACTCTCCACGAGGCCCTCTCCAACATCATGGGAGCCTACCACCATTCCCAGGAGACAATGGCAACGGTACTGGCCAAGTTTCAGGAGACCCAGCGCCTGCAGGAGGAACAGTATTTGGGCTTCAGGGAGGAACTCAGATCCATCAATTCCACCCTGGGCACCATCGTAGGGATGCTGAAGGAAGTCCTCAACACCAGGAGGGACACTGTGGCACAACAAGGGGCACCTGACACTAGCCTGGATGATGAACTGCCCACCACCTCCGCCGGCACTAGTAGACAGGAGGCACCTCCACAGGACCACCACACCAGCACCCCACCCCCTGCAGAGGGAGAACCACCCCGCAAATGGTCCCTGAGATCCAGGACAAAGACAGAGAACGATGCCAAGACCCCCGCCAAGAAATGAGACTACCCTAAATGTCATCCTTCTGTCCCACCTTGTCACTCTGTCCATCCTCAAACTGCCCCAGCTCCACTTCCTATGCCCATTTGGGCAATGCACCTGTGAGACTGATAGACTGGACTCTGCCATGGACATTCCTCCACCATCACCCCTCACCATTTTACAACCCCCTCTAATATTGAGCACTGAAATAAACATCCTTAAAGCACAAAACAATCAGGAGTCTGTCTGTGATTTCGAAATAGTGTATTAGCAATTACAGTGTCAAAATGCTCTTTCAATTGTAATGTCAACATACCTATGTCACACAGCTCTAGTCCATGAGGAAACAAAGCAGATGTCACACAGTGGGACCCACATCTGTGAAATCGTAAGGGAAAGTGACAACTCAGTGACCATACACGGGCTGAAAACGACAGACAGTAGAGAGGTAATAGTGTTAAAGTACATGTAGTAGGCAGGTTTGTATTCTTACCTGTGTCTCACTGGAAGTATTGCAGGATAACCGAGTTCCTGTTGTCGATGTCCTCTTCTTCTGCTTCCTCGTATTCACTGTCCACAGGCTCCACAGCTGCCACAACACCTCCATCTGGACCATCCTCCTGCAGAAAAGGCACCTGTCATCGCAAAGCTAAGTTGTGAAGCATACAGCAGGCCACGATGATCTGGCACACCTTATTTGGTGAGTAGAATAGGGATCCACCAGCCATACAGAGGCACCTGAACCTTGCCTTCAGGAGGCCGAAGGTCCGCTCTATAATCCTCTGAGTCCGCCCATGGGCCTAATTGTAGCGTTTTTATGCCCTCACTGGGGTCAGTATCCATGACAGGTTGGGGTAACCAGAGTCACCTGCAAATGGCGAGGGACATAGGTTAGACACACACTAACCTGTAGGGATATCCCCAGACCCAGACAACCATTCTCACTGACTTGCTTCCAGGTGCTCACCTAATAGCCACACACGGTGCCTGGAGTTGACCCATCACATAAGGGATGCTGCTATTCCGCAGGATGTAAGCGTCATGCACTGAGACAGGGAATTTGGCATTCATATGGGAGATGTACTGGTCTGCCAAACACACCATCTGAACATTCATCGAATGATAACTCTTCCGGTTTCTGTACACCTGTTCACTCCTGCGGGGGGGGTACCAAAGCCACATGTGTCCCATCAATGGCACCTATGATGTTGGGGATATGTCCCAGGGCATAGAAATCACCTTTCATTGTAGGCAAATCCTCCACCTGAGGGAAAACAATGTAGCTCTGCATGTGTTTCAGCAGGGCAGACAACACTCTGGACAACACGTTGGAAAACATAGGCTGGGACATCCCTGATGCTATGGCCACTGTTGTTTGAAATGACCCACTTGCAAGGAAATGGAGTACTGACAGCACCTGCACTGGAGGGGAGATTCCTGTGGGATGGCGATTAGCTGACATCAGGTCTGGTTCCAGCTGGGCACACAGTTCCAGGATTGTGGCAAGATCAAGCCTGTAGGTGATGATCACATGTCTTTCCTCCATTGTCGACAGGTCCACCAGCGGTCTGTACACCGGAGGATGCCGCCATCTCCTCACCTGTCCCAGCGGACGGTGCCTATGAAGGACAACAGCGAGCACAGAGTCAACCAACTCAGAGGTACGTACCCACAGCTTACACAGAACAAGAATCATAATCCGAAATTTGGCCTGCATGAGTGTTGAGGCAAGGCCTAGGTATGTGTGACGCAGTTAAAAAGTAAGCCATGTGGGCCCCTGAAATGGGGGCTGCCTGACCTGTAAAGTGGGACAATGGGATGTGAGGTAACTGCGCTGGCGTTGTACACCGTCGCCGTAGGCGGTCGAAGACCGCTGCGCAATTCTGCATTGGTTAACATTGGACCCTATCGGTCCGAGGAGCCAATGACGATGTACGCCGGCTGTGACAGTACACACTGTCGCGGACGTGACTGCCATTTTCTATCTGTTCAATCACTCGATACCTGATCTTCGACAGGAGAGGGCCTACACTGCAAATGCTGCTGTGACCTCAGTCTGGAAGAGACAATGGCTCGTGAGTCTGGGGAAAGGGCCCCTGTCTTCAAATCGGAGGAGTTGGAGAAACTCATGGATGGGGTCCTCCCCACTACACGCTACTCTACGGTCCTCCAGACAAACAGGTAAGTACACTGGGAGCATGCTGTATGGGCTATGCCTGTGTGGAGTGGGGTGGATGAAAGATGGGGGGGGAGATTGAGGCATGCATGAAACGACGGTGAGCGCATGTGCCACATGGCCAGGGTAGGGATGGGGGCCAATGACTGTGACGGTGCAGTTGGTAATAACTTTCCTTTTTCTCCTGTACAATTCATGTAGGTCAGCGCCCACCAGAGGAAGGACATCTGGTGTGCCATCGCCAAGGATGTCCGGCCCCTGGGGGTCTATCACAGACGGAGCACCCACTGCCGTAAGAGATGGGAGGACATTCGCCACTGGAGCAAGAAGACGGTTGAGGCCCAGCTGGGGATGGCCTCCCAACGTGCGAGAGGTGCCCGTCGCTCCATGACCCCCCTGATGTTCAGGATCCTGGCGGTGGCGTACCCGAAGTTGGATGGGTGCTTGAGGGCATCACAGCAGCCACAAGGGGGTGAGTACACTCTCATTCTGCTGATTTTGCGCGCAGTGGAGGTGTCTGGGTGGGGGAGGTGGGCTGTGGGTTTCCCTAGGCCAGGGCGAGTGTGCTAGTTAGGTCCTCTTGTTCTGGCAGAACCTGTGGCACCCCACCCCACCTGTGTACAGTGCCAAGTACACCTAGTCAGGCTCATGTGACATCCATGTGGGCAGATGTCGGCCATAGCCTTCTAGGCCATGTCCCAGGGATTGAACAGTGGACCCCAAGTGCGCGACGTAGTCCAGGGGGCTTCTGTGTCTGTCGTGTCTGCAAAGGGTAGCGGTAATGCATGTCTTTCTTCTGTCGTTCCCCCCCTTTTTGTGGTCTCCATGTTCATGTGTGCATTAGCATCTTCAGGCAGAGGAGCAGTGGCACCGGAGCAGGAGGGAGATGCATCCCACATGGCCCTGGAGGGCGAGACTATGGACTCAGAATTCACCAGTGGGACGGAGGGCGAGGGGAGCTTCACGGCGGGGACAGGAGCTGAGACCAGTGATACGGACTCGTCCTCTGATGGGAGCTCCCTTGTGGTGGTGGCCACACCTGTGCCCCCGCAGCTGCCACCCCCCATACCAACACTGCCCTCTCAGCAGTCCCTCAGCCTTTGCCCCGTGCCTGCTCACCCAGGAGGGTGGGCATCACCTTCGCCCCAGGCACCTCAGGCCCTGCCCCAGTCACCCCTGCTGCCCTCAGTGAGGAGGTCATTGACTTCCTCAGGTCCCTCACTGTTGGGCAATCTACCATTTTGAATGTCATCCAGGGTGCAGAAAGGCAGTTGCAACAAACAAATGCATTCCTGGAGGGCATTCATTCTGGTCAGGCGGCCCTTCAGCGAGCTTTTCAGACTCTGGCCTCAGCACTGATGGCAGCCATTGTCCCTGTCTCTAGCCTCCCCCTCCAACTACCTCCACCCAGACCCAATCCCCTGTACCTCAGCCTATCCCAAGCACACCATCAGACCAGCATGCACACACGTCAACACACAAGGGAAGCTCAGGCAAACATAAGCACCACACATCGCACAGGCACTCACACAAGCATCACACACATGCAGACACACCAACATCCACTGCCTCCACTGTGTCCCCTTCCTCCTCGTCTTCCTCCTCCCTCCCAGTCTCCACTCACACCTGCATGCACTACATCTACAGCCACTACTTCCATCACTAGCACACACACCACCACACCCCGCTCACATGCAGTCACCTCCCCCACTACCATTCACACGTCCCCTGTGTCCTCTCCCAGTGTGTCTGTGATGCCACCTCCCAAGATACACAAACGCAGGCACACACCCACTCAACAGCCATCCACCTCACGACAGCCTCCAGCGCATGCACCTTCACCCAAAGTCACCAAACGAACACCTCCTACAACCACAACCTCTTCCTCCACTCCCAAACCCCCTCCAGCTACCCGTCCCAGTGTTCCAAAGAAACTTTTCCTGTCCACCCTTGACCTCTTTCCCTCACCTCCCCCACCCCGTCAGTCTCCTAGGGCCCGACTCTCCAGGTCTCAACCTAGCACCTCAACCACAACATCTCCGGGACCAATGGTGCCTGTAGTCACCGGAATCTGGAGTGCACCGGGCAGCAGGGCAGCCAGTGTGGCACGGAGCCACAGTACGGACAGTCCCCCACCTGTCAAGCATCAAAAGTTGGCCAGTGCCCGGCGGGAGAGGGGGAAGACTCCAGCCACCAAAGCCGCTCCCAGGGGTACAGGTGGGAGTGTGGAGTCAGCTGCGACACCTTCCAAGGTGGGGAAGGGGCAAAAGAAACTCAGCAAGTCTGGGAAGAGTAGCACGGCGGAGAAGACCGCCATCATCCCCACTGCCCAGGAGGCCACCGCCATCATCCCCGCTGCCCAGGAGGCCACCGCCAGCACCATCCCCGCAGCCCAGGAGGCCACCGCCAGCACCAGCCCAGCTGCCCAGGAGGCCACCACCAGCATCATCCCCGCTGCCCACGAGGCCACGGCCATCATCCCGCTGCCCAGGAGGCCACTGCCAGCACCATCCCCATCCCCACTACCCAGGAGGCCACCGCCATCATCCCCGCCTCCGGGAGGCCACCGCCAGCACCATCCGCGCTGCCCAGAAGGCCAGCACCAGCCGGGCTGCCCAGGAGGCCACCGCCAGCATCATCCCCACTGCCCAGGAGGCCACCGCCAGCACCAGCCCCGCTGGGCCATAAAGGACTGCCAGCACCAGCCCCGCTGGGCCAGACAGGACCGCCAGTACCAGCCCCGCCGGGCCAGAAAGGACTGCCAGTGCCAGAAAAGACCGTCAGAACCAGCCCCGCTGGGCCATAAAGGACCGCCAGCACCAGCCCCGCTGGGCCAGACAGGTCCGCCAGCACCTGAGTCACTGCCAAGGACCCCGCCGCAACACGCACCGCTGAACAGCATACCACCGCCACAAGCACCGCTGAACAGGACACCGCCACCACAAGCACCGCTGAACAGGACATCGCTGCCACAAGCACCGCTGAACAGGACACCGCCGACACAAGCACCGCTGAACAGGACACTGCCGCCACAAGCACCGCTGCCAAGGACTCCGCCGCAACAAGCACTGCTGGCCCATGAGCACCAAGGGCACTGACGCTTCTGAGTCCGTCACGAGCATGATGAAGCACTCTGGACACCAGGCCCCCTCCAGAACCAGTGGAGTAAGGCATCCACTACCTCAGTCCTTGGCAGGATGAAGCACTCTGGACACCAGGCCCCCTCCAGAACCAGTGGAGTAAGGCATCCACTACCTCAGTCCGTGGCAGGATGATGCACTCTGGGCACAAAGCCCCCTCCAGAAGCAGTGGAGAGATACATCCACTACCTCAGTCCTTGGCAGGATGAAGCACTCTAGGCACCAGGCCCCCTCCAGAACCAGTGGAGTAAGGCATCCACTACCTCAGTCCAGTGGAGTAAGGCATCCACTACCTCAGTCCTTGGCAGGATGAAGCACTCTGGGCACCAGGCCCCCTCCAGAACCAGTGGAGACTGTTATCCACTTGAGAGACTGTGGCTTTGCACTCCCCAGGATTGAACAGTGGGCAAACCACCCCCTGCAGAGACTTGAGAGACTGTGGCTTTGCACTCCCCAGGATGGAAGAGTGGGCAAACCACCCACTGTAGAGACTTGAGAGACTGTGGCTTTGCACTCCCCAGGATTGAACAGTGGGCAAACCACCCACTGTAGAGACTTGAGAGACTGTGGCTTTGCACTCCCCAGGATGGAGCAGTGGGCAAACCACCCACTGTAGAGACTTGAGAGACTGTGGCTTTGCACTCCCCAGGATGGAACAGTGGGCAAACCACCCACTGTAGAGACTTGAGAGACTGTGGCTTTGCACTCCCCAGGATTGAACAGTGGGCATGTGGCCCCCTCGTGGATTTGGCGTCAGGCAGTCAACCTGCTGAGGTGCCCCCTCCTTTCCCTTCCCCCTGAGGTGCCTGTTTTATTGCTATCTGATGCCCCTGCAGTGTTCTCTCCGTCATGTTCGGGGATTGAGTATGGGCCTCACCCATGCCGTGTGGGCCCAGTGTTCCACGGACTTCAATGGAGCACTACCTGGACTACTATTCTTTGTGTATATATTTGTTTATAGTGTATATATATTTTTGTGTATTGGATTTTAATATATTACAATGGTTACACTCATTTCCTTTTGTCTTTGCATTCTTACGGGGGGTTGCGGGGTGTAACTGTAATGTATCTTGATGTATTAGTGTGTGTGTTGTAGTGGGTGAGGGTGGGGGTGTTGCGTGTTTGTGTCCCTGTTTTTTCCCTCCCCTCTCCCCTGTGTCGTAGGTGCAGTACTCACCGTGGTCTTCGCTGCCGGCGTTCGTGCTCCTGGTAGAGGAGCAAGAAGATAAAGGCTGGCAGGATCTTGAGCTCGGGTTCCATGGCGTCCTGATTCCTCGTGGGGTGTGTAGAGGTGAGCGTTTTCCGTCCGAAGTCCTTTTTCTGTCGTGTTTTGCGGTGAGTCCGCCCCGGAAAAGGTGGCGGATTGGTAGGTTGTGATACTGTGGGCGGTACATTGTCCCCGCCTATCTGTTGGCGGTGACCGCCATGCTGTTTGTTTGTACCGCTGTGGCGGTCGGAGTGTTAAAGTGGCTGTCTATGTTGGCAGTTTCCGCCACGGTCTTGATTCATTTTTTTTCCGCCGGCCTGTTGGCGGTCTTACCGCCGCTTTAACACAGACCGCAAGGGTTGTAATGACCACCTATATCACTGCGTCAAGTATCATGGTGTAGCACGATGCAATAACAGAAATGCATCAGAATTGCTGCGCATCAGCAATCCAGGCATAGGAAATGATGCAGTGGCAGTAGTACAAATTCCTCACCAACACAGTACACTCTGGCAAGCTCAACTACGCCACAGAGAATGTATACTGCAACTGAGAGTAGCCTGGAGATAGCCACATAGGCAGGAAGGAGAGTGTTTTACATCAGCTCGTATCCCTCATGACCTCAAGGAGGAGGAGGTCATACAGTTCTACAGACTGAAGAGTCCATAATGGAATTGCTGGAGAAGATAGCACTAAGGGGGTTATTACGACCCTGGTGGTCAGTGTAATAGTAGCGGTAGTACGGCCAACAGGCTGGCGGTACATACTGCTACTATTATGACATTGGTGGTTTGTACTATATATATTTTGTATATTTTTTGTTTCTAGTATTGTTTTTTGTATTTGTCATTGTATCTGTATTGTTGGGTATTTGCCAAATTTGGGGTAGTAGTCACTTAGGTTTAGTTAGGGGCTTAGGGTTTATTTTTTATTTTTCTTGGGTTAAGGATAAATTGGGCTTGTTCCATTGTGGACATGTCTGGTAAGGGTAGAGGGAAACATTTCACAGAGGGAGAAGTCAGTGCTTTGATCTGGTTGGTCATGCACTTCCTGCAGCAGATGATGGCTGCAGAACGAAGGGTCAACAAAGGTTACAGACCCAAGAAATGTAGGGATTGTTGGAAGCAGGTGTGATGGCACTTGTCAAAGGTGGCCCATGAGCAGCGCTCCATATTGCAGATAAAGCATTGTTGGGTGGACATAATTTCCAGGGAGGATGATGTTCTGGACCTGCTGGGTTTGGAGATTGAAGGCCCCATAGGTATGTATTAGTGTGCCATCAGTATGCAGTAATGTAGATAATGTAGTTAAGGTACATATCAATATCAAAATATAGTTGCAATGTTTGGATGCCTTTTGACACACTAGGCAAGACAGAGTGACACCAGGTGGCAGATGTATCAAAATGACACACAAAGCAGTATGCCTGGCATAAATACTGTTTTGAGTTACAGGAAGTTTGACACTAAGTAATGCAAAACAGTCCTTTGCCCAAATGAGGGTTAACAGTTTGCAATATCCAACACTGAAGAAGGTTTGGGCTTGTAAATGAAATAGGATTTACCATTTCTTGCTGTTTTCCCTCATTCATGTGATGCAAACACTGATTATTATGTGGCTAAATCTGCCCCTATGGCTACATACAAAATACAGATCATTATCACACTGCACAAGGTATAATGTATGTGTCAAGAGTAGTGTATATATACCAAGGGGCACATTTATTAATACTTCACGCAGCACACCACCTTGCTGCGAGGAGCTGCATGAAGATGAAAGGGCAGGAATGCTCTGTATATAACATATTACAGTGCATCCCGTCCTTTCCTAGCACTAGCCCACCTTGGGATGCATAGTGTCATTGCTAGAACCATTGCATCATGGTGCAAGGGGGTGCATCAGTTTTTACCACATCACATGCATGGGGCCTGATATTGCCATACAATGTAAACCATTTTTAACCTTTCACCTTCCAGGCAGATCAGTCCTGTGACATGACTAGTTGCATTACATGGTCATAGTGCTTAGTTTAGATTTAGAAGTATGTGAACTAATTTGTAATTCCATTTTATCAATTTAGTTTTGCAGGTGGACTTTGCTTATTTACACAAGGTGAAACTGACAGCTTCAAGGATCCCGATGCCAAACTTAAGTGTCATAAATACATGGTTATAACTCTGTGACAAGTGTGTGTGATCCATGATAGTTGTAACAGTTTTCTGTGTATGGGGAGGTATTCATCATTTTCCAACAAATCACTCAGATTTACTGATCAAACACAACATGATGTTCCACAGACTGTAAAATAAACAGGAGATACGTTAATGTGAATGTACTGCCAATATAGGTGTAGGTAAGTATTTCTGCAGTACCCCACCTGAAATATGGGGATGTTATACCTGTGACAGTAACTGTGCATAATACCCAATGGCTCTTTGCTTAGACAATCATGACAGTGTCACCAGGATAGACATCACGTTTCAATCATAGCACCACAAACAGATGCTGCAGATGTGAAAGGTATATCCCATCTTTAGGTGTATCTTGTAAACAACCCATGAAAAGGTACAATTGGCATCTTAACATGTGTTGTTGCAAGGGTGTGCGTCATCTGTATGACATCAAAACTTTCCCTCAGTATTACAACTTACCTGAGGGATTGCTGTTGTTATCCTGTCTCATGGGTGACTGACCCTCCATCAGAGGTGTCCATGTCAGGTCTATGTAGAATTGAGTGACAGTGTCCCCGTTACACTGATGCAGAACAGCTAATGTACCAATCCAAGGTTTCCTTAAAAACAAGAGCTCTCAGCCTGCCTAGTGCACATTGTGAGGGTAGATTTCCACATGGTAGGGGGCTTGTGCAGTGGTATAGCAGTTGTGCCGTGGATGACAGCCCCTATATTTCAGTTTTATATGTATGTGTAGAGCACAGGGTAGCAATATCATTGTAAAACCTATGCTGCCCCAGTAGGCCTCACTTCATGGAGACAAAACCATTGACCTAAGTCTGGCTAGCAGGACATATGCACTTGATTACCCATATATTGGCAAATGCATGTCAGTCTCATGGGCAGTTTCTAACCCATGGACATTTATGTCAAGTTTTCATGTAGTGCAATGCTGCAAGCCACCTTGCTGCACTGAGAGAAAGGGAAAAATGCCGGAATGCACAGTGATTCCATGAGCATTCCTGTCCTTTCCTACTGTTGGCGTACCTTTCCCTGCATAGCACCAAAGCAGGCACCCTTATATCATGGTGCAACAGGGCCTGCATTGTGGGCAAAATAGTTCTTGGGCAGGTAAGGACAACTGCCTGCATAAACACCCTACTGAGAGGCTTTTTGCTCTTTCTTTGTGTGGTGCAGAATGCAGCACAGGAAGATTGAGGTAACAGAAATGTGAAATTTATTTCTCCTGGTTTAGGTTCACCTGTGTACTTGATGCACATTTCTAGGTCTAGCACTGACCCAAAATCTATGAAGATATCAAAATAAAGATGTTTATGCAGTGAGAAGCCCACCCTCAATCTATGGGATGGCTCCCTGCCACAGAGTAAGGCAAATCAAGAAATGTGTGCTGCCTTGTATAACTCCAGTTTACTGAAGACATGCAAAGCCATACAAGCTGCCATTGCTTATTCTTACACATTTCATTTATGTTTTGCCCTGACCTTGCCCCTTCACCACATGATGTAAGACCAACAGAAAAAGTGCACCTATTCGTCCCATGGGTATTATTTACCATTGACACATCGGAATGAGTGGGAATCACTGTTATGGGTGAAATGTATGGTTCTATATATGTTCTTAAATAGATTTTTGTACACCTACACTGTAATGAAGGTATATTGTACACTTATGTTTACCAAGAATAAGGCCCTCATTATAACATTGGGGCAAATGCCGCCTTCTGGCATGGCGACGGCTGCCAACATACCGTCGCCGTGGCTACCGACCATCCACCAAATTATGACCGTAGCAGGAATTCCGCCAGAAGGCTGACGGAATTCCAGCTACGGTCATGGCGGCGGATGGCGGTAAGGTGGCGCTGCTGCCAGCAGCAGCGCGACACCAGCAGAATGCCGCCGACCGTAGTATGAGCCATGATACGGCCTGGCAGTGTTTTGCTGCCGAACGCTGCTGCTGGCAGCAGCGCCGCGTCCCGTCTCCTGTGCATGAGTGGGTGTGTGTGTACGTGCATGTTGTGTCTTGTGATTGCATGTGTACCTGGATGTATGTTAGTGAGTGTTGCTGTGAGTGTGTATGAATGTATGCATGCATGGGTGAATGTGGGTATGCGTGTGTGTATGGGTGTGTATGTATGTGCGTGTATGTGTGTATATGTCGGGGGTCGGGAGGTCGAGGGGGTGGATGGGGGAGGGAGCAGGGGAGGGGGGCAGAGGAGACCTCTATCAGTGCCAGGGAAGGAATTCCCTGGCACTGAAATTGCCTACCGCCATGGTTTTCATGCCGGTACAGAAACCACGGAAACCATGGTGGTGGATGGGGTCAAAATGCCATCGGTGGCCTAGTAATGGCCGCCGGGCTGGAGACTGTAGTCTCCAGCCCGGCAGTCATTACCGCCATGGCGGTTGGTGTGTTAACTTGGCAGTTTGGCTTTGGCCAAACCACCAATGTCATAATAGTTGCGGTAGTTACTGCCAGCCTGTTGACGGTACTACTGCCATTATTACACCGACCGCCGGGGAAGTAATGACCCCCTATGTGTAGGTATGCGCTGGCATTTATGATTGCATAACAATGTCAGTTATATTTTGTAATATGTAATGTATGTATAATACTTGCCCTAAAATGATATACAGTCAATTTTCTCCCTAGCTCACATAACACCAGGCATGCCAAAACCTTTGCTTTGGGATCGGCACGTTATGGCCACATTTGAAAGATAGCCCATGGGTTTGGAGAATGGACCTCTCACATAACAAGGTAAAGTTGGCTGGCGTTTGGAGAGGACCTACAAGCTCACAGGCACAGAAGACCCCCACCGCTACAGTGCCTCAGGTTGCCAGTCAGCCGCCAAGCACATCATACCACAACCCTGGAGCCTCCAGTGGAGAGCAGCTACAAGCCACAGGACAGAAAAATAATAAGGCCCATATTTATACTGGTTTGCGTCAAAAATTTTACCGCTGGCTAACGCCATTCCTACGCACCATGCGTGCGCCTTATTTAAGGAATGACGTTAGCCGGCGCTGCGGACTGGTCAGAGTAAAAAAAAATGACCCAAACCACGCAGTGCCGGCATAAGGGGAAATGGGGGTTGTGCATCAAAAAATGGTGCAAGTCGGGTTTGATGCAAAAATCATGCCTCAAACCGGACTTGTGCCATTTTTTGACACACAACCCCCATTGAAATGACTCCTGTCTTAGCAAAGACAGGAGTCATGCCCCCTTGCCCAATGGCCATGTCCAGGGGACTTCTGTCCCCTGGGCATGGTCATTGGGCACAGTGGCATGTAGGGGGGCCCAAATTATGCCACTTAAAAAAAAAAAAAGACTTACCTCAACTTACCTGTACTTACCTGGGATGGGTCTCCCCCATCCATGGGTGTCCTCCAGGGGTGGGTGGGGCTGGCAGGGGGTCTCCCTGGGGGCAGGGAATGGCACCTCTGGACTCCTTTCATGGTCAGAGACTATAGAAGTGAGCCCACAGGTCCCTTAACGCCTGCCCTCACCGAGGCGTTAAAAAACGGCGCACATTAAGCTGTGCGCCGTTTTTTAAGGCCCGCCCCCTCATGTACGTCAAAATGACGCAGGAGTATAAATAAGGCGCACAGGCCTTAAAGCCATTTTTTGGGCGGGAACGCCTACCTTGCATGTCATTAACGCAAGGCAGTTTCCCGCATACAAAAAATGACACACACGGAGGAATTTTGGCATCCGCGGGCTCGGGTGTCAAAGTTTAAATATGGTGCACAGTTTGCGCTGAATGTGCGTCAAAATTGTTGACGTGCATTCGGCGTAAACAGAGTATAAATATGCCCCTAAATTTGCAGCATGAGAAAATGTCCATGTTTTGCTCGTAAGGAGGTTTTATCATATGGAATTGTATCATATGGAATTATAATTGCCCCAATGGAAAAGCAGCAGAAGCACTAGGGAGAGATTTTGATGAAGTACCAGGAGACACTCTGGGGCATTGCTGCCAAAAACTGATTCCTGGACTCTTCAACTGCACACCCCCCTCACTTTTTTAAACATTTTGTTTTAGTAATGTAAGTGTTCATAGTTAGTTTATGTTTAGTGTAGGCTTAGGAATAGTTTAGGTTATTTACAGTTAAGGTAGATGCATTAATGCGTTATATTCTAGTACATTCTTATCATAGTAGGCTTTTAAATGGTGATTATAAAACAAACCCCACCAAAAAATGTAAATTAAAAAACTACACAAATAGGTACTTGATTAAGATTTTATGAGTAGGTAGTATATGTTTAGGATGAAGTTAATGTTTCTATCATACTGATCTATGTGTATTACGCTGGGTGGATGGGGTGTTGATGTTTAAGTTGTCATGTTTCGACAGGTTAAGTATTAGATAAGGTAGTATGGACTAGTTTTAATGATAGCTAGTGCAGGCTAGTTAGGGTTAGGTAGTGTTTTTAGATATTATGTTTTCTATTCCAATAAATTAATCGTTGTTCTCTAATTGGATATTATTTATTTGTCATGAGTTAGTACTATTGTATTAGGTGCGTTTGTGATGTTCCATTAGTCCTGAGTACATTGTAGTAAAACGTTGCATTATCTGAATCCCCTGGACAACTGTAGGTCTTCCTCACATGATTAGAGTTATGTATGAACCCATTTCCATACTTTGGACACTACAGGTAGTGCTCATTATTTGATTTTACATGCAGCATAATACAGGTAGTCTCCTTACTGTTAGATTTGACATGATACTACATATTACTGCACCCTGCCTGCACTAGGACACAAACTGCCGGCTGGCACTCCCACGGGCACCCTTGCGCCATAGTGGAAGGGGGTCTGCATTGCTGGCTAGCTTATTTATGTGCAGGAAGTCACAGATGGGTGGACAAAATACATTGGCATTGGCATTTACTTCTTGCTAAGTGTACCACATCATGCAGCTCACTTACAAAGATGGCAAGATGTTTTGTACATAAGTCTCCAATTTCACCATCCCCTTGGGAGGTGTTGCATTGTTAAAGGCTTTAGCAATACAAAAGGATGATGGACGGTGTGCTGAAACTTTTCAAACACTCACCACTAGTCACAGAATGGGGTTTAATCCATTGTTCTTTTACTCATCATGCCACCTCAGTTTGGACCCCGCCATATGAGCAGTCCAGCATGAACTTCCAGGCCAGGTCCTCCCTGAACTGGAAACAAGCATTCTGGGACCGGTTTCAGGGTATCACTCTTCATCAGCCAGGCTAGCTTGAATCCAGTGGCACAGTGAGCAAGGGACCCACGTGTGGGCATACCCTTCCCACTTAGGGCAGTTTTAGCAGCACAAAAGGGGAAACAGGGCTGAACTGTTGGAAAGTGTGTGCATTATGAACCATGGTTGATGCTTCACGTGTGGACCGGGCTCCTTTACGGGCAGTGGCATTGCGTCAAATCCTTACAGTGATGCGTTAGTTCGGAATGATGCTGTGATTCAGTGCATGGATTTTCCTTTTGTAAGGCCTCAGAACTGTATTTGGCACCACTTGACGGGATAGAGCTCTCAGAAGAGAAGCCCAGTTGCTGGCAGATGAAGTCTTTGATATTCCTGAGACTTCTTAACAGTAGGCAATCTCTACTCAAGCCCTTGGAGAACCTTGGAAAGCAGGATGTAGAAAGCAAAGTCCAGTCCTTTTACTCCCAGAACAGGAGCACTTAGCAGCAGACCAGCACAACAAAACAACAGGCAGAGTGGCAGTCCCTCCTACAATATCCAGTGCTTCTTTCTGATAATATGTCCTCAGTCCAGAAGTGTTCCAACTATGTGGGATCAGAGGTCCAGTACTTATACCCATTTCAGTCTTTGAAGTAGGCAAACTTTAAAGAGAAGTCTTTGTAGTGCACAAGACCTTGCCTTTCCTGCCCTTGCCCCAGACACACTCCATGGAGTTAAAGACTGTTTTGTGTAAGAGCAGACACAGCCCAATTCAGGTGCAAGCCTCAGCTCCTTCCACCACTCTAGCTCAGAAAGAGCCCTCAGTCTGGTAATGGGCCATGAGGATATGATGGGCACCCCTCAGGTCCCTCTGTGTGACTTTCTAAAGTGAATGCACAAACCACCCAACTGTCATCCTGACCCAGACATGTATTCCACAGAAACGCAGAGGCGCAGAATGGTTAAGAAAGAAAATGCCCGATTTCTAAAAATATTATTTTGAAACCACAAATTTAAAAACCAACTTCATCAAAAGTTGCATTTTCAAACTGTGAGTTCAGAGACCCCAAACACCATCTCTATCTGCTTCCACTTAAAAGTTATTTATATGTTATTTTATGTTACCCTATGAGAGAGATAAACTTTGTAATAATGAAAACAGAATCCAGCAGTCTTTTACTATAAGGACATGTAAAACACACCAGTACATGTCTTACCTTTAAAATAAACTGCACCCTGCCCACAGGCTTGCCTTGGGCCTACTTTAGGGGTGACTTACATGTAGTAAAAGGGAAGGTTTGGGTCTAGCAAGTAGGTGAATGGGCCAGGTCAAAATGGCAGATCAAAACTGCACACACAGGTATTGTGGTGGCATGCCTGAGACATGTTTGCAGGGCTACTCATGTGGGTGGCACAATCAGTGCTGCAGGCCCACTGGCAGCATTTGATTTACAGGCCCTGGCACACCGGGTGCACTATACTAGGGACTTACTAGTCAATCAAATAAGCGAATCATAGAGACACCAATTACCAATATATCCTAGACAGGGAGCATATGCACTTTGGCACTGGTTAGCAGTGGTAAAGTGCCCAGAGTCCTAAAGCCAACAAAAACCAGTCGGAAACAAAAGGAGGAAAAAGTTAAAACAATTAGGGACAACCCTGCAGAAAAGGCCAGGTCCAACAGGTTACAAAGAAGGTGGCATGATGTCCTAAATAGAACAGATAGAAAAACTGGCCAGGGGTCTCACACAAATGTTTATCAGGAAGTCTTTCTTTAGAGACTGGGGAACTGTACATTTTTCTTCTCTGATGAGTCTACTGCCTCTCCTGGAAGTAGTGGTGTCGGAACAGGGGGCAGCTGAGTGACATTACTAGGCTCAGGCACACAAACATCAGAGGCAGAAGATGTAATTCCCATGTTCCCAATAACATGTGAATGTCGGTAAGGCAGCATGTTAGTCCCTGGCGAGGGCTTTCTGGTTGGCCCACAATGCAACAATGTTGTTACTGAGGACACTTCTTGTTACTATGAAGGGGTCAACCTTGGCATCCAGGGACTGAATGGATGTATTGATGGCTCCCAGCTGCCTGACAACATCACTAGTCATAGATGTAGAAGACTGTTGTTATTTAATTCTGCATCGTGACACCAGCAATGTCAGCTAGGGAGTCATCAATCCCATGGAGCCAAGAGTAGGTGTCTGGGATTACCTTTGTCAACCCCTTTTTTAGGGTTAAGACACCTACAAACTCCTTCAAGAGTGCCTGCTATGGACTTCATCAGCCATTTACTGCTGGACTCCTACCACTCACTGAAATTTAACTTGGGGATTGTCAGAGTCCTCAGCTGGTATGTGTCCGGCTGGTGGTTCATGTCCAGCCTGTGCTAGTTCATCTGAAAACTGAACAACATCCTATAGCAGAGGAGAAGCTTCAAAAGTGTCCAGGAGCTGTTGGAATGAGTCTTCATCCTTGGGGGGGACAGGGTGATGTCATCAACAGGTTGGGCACCAAAGGCAGGCTGATCTCCAGGAGAAGTTGTTTGCCCCTTTGGAACAAAATAGAATTATGTTTCAAGGCTTCCATGATTGAATATGACATAAGTGATTTCTGTTACATTCAGACTGTATTTTTCTTTACTTTCAAGTACTTAAGAATAAGTGGAACATGTGATTCTATAAGTGAATATGTCCCTGTTATACTACTGTTGCTTTTCACATGGTAATACATGTACATTGATCACACAATCACAGTATTCACCAGTGAGGCTAGAAGTGTAAATTTCACACAACAAACACCGGTACGCAGCTTGCGGCCCTGCCTAAAAGAGTGAGTGCAGGAATGGGTTACATTTAATATGCTATAGTGTTTTTCTGCTCTCTGCCTGCACTGATGCAAAAATTGCTGCCCAGTACCACTGCAGGAACCATTACTCCATGTAGCAAGGGTGTGTGCATTTTCTCTAGCCAATAGTGTAAAACATGATGCATTGTTGTACCTCACACATTCCTGCACTCTACCTATCACACAGCACAACACACCAAGCTCCCTTGCTATACCTTGCTATACTGTTGTGCATGCAATTTGTGAATTACTGATCCCTAGGAGCAAAATTTCGCAAACATGCACACAACACTACACAGCAAGCCACCATACTACACTGCATAAAAGGGGAATGGGTAGGGCATGTAAATGCCATATGTCAAGTTTTTCAAGGGAACGCTGTTGTTTCCTATGCCTAGCACACAAAGAGTCATCTCCAGGCTCTGGAATATAACAAAGTAAGGCCCAGTTCTGAAGTGAATAGCCTCTTTCATAATTGGACATATGCAACAGCTCAAGCTCACTCCATTCCCTAAGAACCCAAGCAGCTTGTATGCAGAGTCCCACAAGGCTCTTCACTCAGCCCCACTTTCTTCAACTTCTACATAACTCCTCCACCAAGCAACATTCAGACCCAGGGACTCTACATCATCTCTTCCACAGGTGACACCCATATCATACAATAACTCTCAGGATACATCAACACTATTACACGTTTATACAATATGCCATTGACCAACATGGCTAACTCTATGTGAGATAAGAAGCTCATACTCAACCTGATAAGATAGAAGTTATGATATTCTGCAACATGAGCACACCCTGATTGCCCACATAACTAGGCCCCAACCCTTCCCCCTCCAACCACCCCAGAAACCTATCTATCAGTCTGGACACCAGCCTCACCATGAGACATCAAATTGCCACTATTACCTCCATCTGCCTTCGCGTATTTTGCATGATCAGAAATGTCTTCATATGACTCCCTGCTGACACCTGTAGGACCATCACCCAGGCCCTCATCAGATGTAGACAAGGACTACACCAATGCCCTCCACTACAGCATCTCTGCACACCTGCTACACGAGAGGCAAACTATCCAAAACAACACTGCCAGACTATTACTAAACCTACCTTGCAGCAAGCACATCACACCTCTCTCAGAGGAAGACACTTGGCCCCCATTCAGACACACAGTCAGCTCAAGATGCTCACCGACACCTACAAGACACTACACTACCAAGGACCCACCTAGCTCACCCACCATCTGCTTTTCCACCTACCAATCATGAATCACTACTCTGCATCACTTGTACTGATGCACACCCACATATTCATTTGAGCAAGTCCAGAGATAGGGTCTTCCCTTAAATGGCAGGCTACACTTTTGAGAACCACACCTAGAACATCAGGACAGCCGCATCAAATATGGGTTTGTGGTAGAATCTTTACACCTGTCTCTTCAAGTGATACTACTTGCAAAACATGCACCTAGATATCCTATTGAATGACAAGTTGACCCTCTACAAAGCCACATTAACTGAATCTACATTACAGTACATTTTTGGCTACCTAGCCCCAAAACAAGCACCCATGTGTCATGGTGCAAAGGGGGCTGAATTAGCATTGGCATAGCGGACAAGTTTCCAAACATCATGCATGATCTGCTACTCCTTTCCAGGTATTTTACTTTGTGTTCTGGAACGTGTAGTCCTGTTCTTTAATTGAATAAATTACACTACAAGTCCCAGTAACCTGGACTGGAGCAGCACATCATGCATGGACCTGGAAAACCTGGCAGGGCTAGATTGGGCTGGAAAAACTGGTAGTGCCCACAGAAAGGACAGTTATGTGAAGGATATTAGTTAATATGTAGACATCCATGCCCTTCCCCTTTCACACAGCGCAGTGCAGCGCAGCGCAGCAAAATGTTTTGCTGCATTGCACTGCATGACAGTTTGAAAAATAAGGTCCCTTGTTTTCACTCGCCCTATAGTTCTTGTTGGTCTTCTACTTCAGCACTTTCCTTATCTTCTACTCCAGCTACCAACTCTGTTGGAATCATGGCTGACTTAAGGCTCTTGGCCAGTTTTTCTTTGGTCCTGCATTTGTAGTCATACCACCTTTACTCACACTCCAGGATAGTCCTTTTTGTTTGTGCAACAGAGTTTATCTTGTCCACTACGGATTGACAAATGGCATCCTTCATTTCTAAAGGCAGTTGTGAGGTGACAAATAAGAGGTGTTTGGTCTTTGTCCCTCACTCATTAGTATCTGGTTCCCCTCTTCATTGAAGTTGGACTTCCTCTTCCTTTTCCTCTTGGATGATGGCAGGGTTGGGGTTGCTGCCATCCTGGCTTCCTGAGGCTTGTTCCATGCTTCTCGGTACTGAGGAGTATAATGTGCATTGCTTTTTCAAACATTCTAGTGATGCAAAGCTCTCCTGTGTGACACAATGCTGACTTGTTTCACGTAAAGGTGCTTTACAACATGCAAATCAACTTTGCATCATGTAGCTATTACTTGCTTTGCGGTACTTTGTAACATTCTCAAAACCGTTGTGTCAAAATTCGTGACTCATCTCAGAACCTTGCCCCATGGTGCACCCACACCATAAATATGGCATATCCATGACGCAGGGAAATGCTGCAACACAGCACAGAGTTTTTTATACAGTGCTGAGCATCACAGTGTTGCATCAGTAATGACAAATATACCTCACCGAATCTGGGCTTGGTCACGCTTGTATCACCACTTACTTTGTTAACACCTTGACTGCTTCCAGGAAAGCTGGGTGCTCTCAATCTCATTGTCTTTTTCATGCGACGATAACCATTCACAATGGTTCACTCTTTCCTGAATCCTCTGGTGGTCAAAGTCGCTCTCTGTCTTCTCTGTATGCAAATCAGCCTGTAACTGTTTTTCAAGCGCCAATTCCTTTGTTCTTCATCTATACCCCTTCCTGTCTCCAAGGACATGAGGTGTGAGACTCCTTACATAGATTGGTTTGCGAGAATTCTAATAACCCTTCATCGTGTCAACTGAAAGAAGAGACTAAGGGCAAATGTGGTTAGCCTGCAGTGTCTTATCTCCTTTCCTACACTTATTGACTGAGTGCTGCTTTCTGAATACAGATTAGATATAGGAAAGATGAAAGAGGTAAGGAAAGAAGGAAAGTCCAATTACATTTTTCTAGCTTTAAGAGAGGTCGTTTGTTTGGTACACCAGCTATTCAGGTGGCATTATTGTCTCAAGAAGAACCTGTGCAAGCAACAGCTGTAGGGGATACTGTGAGAATCATAAAGGACACCAGCAACAAGTGTGATTTGTCTATATTGTGGTGTTGCTGGACATACGATTCAGACTTGTCTTAAATGACCTCAGAAAAAACATAAGAAAAATTCAATCATCTCCTGAGAAAAAGATGGCAGAAGTGTGTTGGTTTCCTTATATTGGACCTTTTATGACACAATTTGACAACCATCTTTTTCTTTTGTAAATGACCTTGAGTTCAGAAGAAGGAAAGTTATTAATGCATAAACACTGGTGGGTAGTGGTGCTTGTAGGTTGTTGATTGTTTTGGACTGGACACTAATATTTTTAAGAGAACTAAGGAGACTTATGAGATTTTATTATAAATAGTGTCTCAGAGTTGAAACAGACATATGAGCCCACTTTTTGCACCCATGGGCTCTTTGGTATTACAAACGGGGCTGTCAGATGCTTGTGTGACCCCTTATGTAATACAAAATGTGCTGAAGCTAAATGCAACCAGCACAATTTCAGTAGGGTTTTAATTCATTTGCATGGTGATGTGGCCCATGCAAGTGAGGTAATACTTTGGTTGTGCATCCCTTCTATATTAAACGTGCAGGAGAAGAAGCAAAGAGGCTGTTGTGAAGTGCACTGACTGTAAGTGCACCTCTAAGGTGGCTCCTTAATAGTGGGTCACAGGGTCCCTGGAAAAACCCAAAGCAATTATCCTGCAGGTAGGTGTAGTACTTCACCTAGGTGTGGTAGCATTTCTGCCTTTCTTTGAAATGTAGGCCCGTTTGTTACCTACAGTGAAAGTTGGACCATTACCTTGTGTTGGATTTGGCCCTTTCTGCAGGGTCATCCCCTGAACTTTTGCATTTGCCCTCAATTTTTTTTGCTGAATTCGTTTTTGTTGGCTTTAGGATTCTGGGCACTTTACCACAGCTAATGAATGATAAAGTGTGTGTGCTCTCTACTTAAAGTATAGTAACATTGGCATATCCACAGTTTGAATATTTAATTTACTTATAAGTCCCTAGTAAAGTGCACTACCTGTGCCCCAGGCCTGTAAATTAAATGCTATTAATGGGCCAGTGGCCTTGATTGTGCCACCCACTTCAGTAACCCTTAAACCATGACTCTAGCTTGCCATTACAGAGCCTGTGTGTGCAGTTTTTAAATGCCATGTCAACCAGGCAAGTTAACCCTATTCCCAGCCTGAAAACCCATTTTTAAGACATATAGGTCACCCCTAAGGTGGATCCTGGGCAGCCCCGAAAGCAGGGCGCAGTGCATTTAAAAAGTTGGACATACACGTCCAAGTAATCAGAAACTGTTAACTTCTTTTTTCACTGCTGCAAGGCCTATTCCTCCCATCGGTAAACATTGAGATTGTTTTATTACATTTTATAAATGTAATTTTCAATTCGGGCCAGATAGATATTTCGAGTTTGGTGTCTCTGGACACACAATTTAAAATCACAACTTATGGTGAAATTGGATTTTAAGTTGCAAGTCTGAAAATGCCACTTTTAGAAAGTTGGCATTTTCTTACTTTAATGATTCTGTGCCTCTGAATGTCTCTGAATACACGTATGGGGACAGCTGAGCTCTTGTGCATTCGCTCTAGACAGCCACACACAAAAGGAGCATGGGTGTGTCTGATGGGCCATCCACATCTTGATGGGCCATTAACATATTGATGGGTCATTTTAGGCAGGGTGGGTGGGAGAAGCTGACACACCTGAATAGGCTGGGCCCTGGCCCCTCACAAAAGGCTGCATAACCCAGTATGGGGTGCCTGAAGCCAGGGACGGAAACTCAGGGACTTTGTGCACTTTAAATGCCTCTCTTTGAAGTCTCCCCGCTTCAAAGGCACATTGATTATTTTTGTGTGGTGCTTTCATAGTGTTAGAAATGGGGTCTTTGGTTGGCAGTCAGGTTACACCCTATCCAAGAAAGGACCCTCACTCTAGTCAGGGTAAGTCACACACAATCCAAATTGTCCTGTGCCCACCCTCTAGTAGCTTGACACTGAGCAGTCAGGCTTAACTTAGAAGGCAATGTATAAAGTATTTGCGCAATAAATCATGCAATAAAACAGTATAAGCATCACAAAAATACACCACACAAGTTTAGAAAAATGTAGAATATTTATCTAAGTTGATTAATGTAAAAACGATCAGAATTTGATAAGTACAAGTTTGAATCTAACTTTTGCAATGATAAATAGAGTCTTTAGTTCTTAAAAAGCATTAATTGTCTCTTGCAAGCACAAAGTACCTGGTTTGCTTCTAAATTATCCGCACTGGACTGCAGAAGAGATGATGCGTGGAAAACAGGGAGGTGTGCAAACAGACGATGCAGCAATGATTTTCCATGCAGCAAGGGCTTTGCGTTGATTTCCGGCATGCAGGCTTGGGTCCTCTTCGAATTCCAGGGTATTTGGACGCCCCAGGGACGATGCACAGAAATCCTGGAAGGGCAGGGCAAAGTCACAGAAGCTGCGTTAATCCAGTGGGTGATGCGGGGAAATTTCTGTTGCAAGGCAGGCGCTGCATCGATTCCTCTCGCAGGAAGTTGGGCTGCATCGTTGTAGCTCGACGATGCATCTATCCGGTGGGCTGTGTGTCGCAGTTTTGTTCGCAATGCTGGCACTACATCGATCTCCACTCGGGGAGCCGGGCTGTGTCGTTCCGGTTTGGCAATGCAGTGATTTTCGTACTGCAGGGCAGGCTTTGCGTCGATTCCGGCAGGCAGTGCATCGATTTTCGCCGCACAAGAAATTCCTTGCAGAGATGAAGTCTTTTTGGCCCTGAGACTTCAGGAAACAGGAGGCAAGCTCAATCGAAGCCCTTGGAGAGCACTTCTTAGCAGAGTCAGAGGGCAGCAAGGCAGCAGGGCAACAGCAAGGCAGCAGTCCTTTACAGCAAAGCAGTCCAGATGAGTCCTTTGGGCAGCCAGGCAGTTTATCTTGGTAGGTTGCAGGTTCTGGTTTGGAATTTCTTTACCAGGAGGTATCTTGTCAAGAAGTGTCTGAGTTGGTAGGGTCAGGGTCCCAGTTTATATACCCAATGTACCTTTGAAGTGGGGGAAACATCAAAGAGTGGCTTAGAAGTGCACAAGGTGCCCTTCCAGTTCCATCCTGTCTGCCAGGGCACAGTAGGGGGTTGGAAGTCCATTGTGTGAGGGCAGGCTACTGTCCTTTAACATGTAAGTGTCAGACCATCCACCCTCCCAGCCCAGGAAGACCCATTCAGTATGCAGAAGTGTGAAGGTGTGACTGAGCATCCTCTGTTTGTGGTTGTCTGAGTGAAATGCACAAGGGAGTTGTCAACTAACCCAGCCAGACGTGGACTGTGAGGCACAGAAGGATTTAAGTGCAGAGAAATGCTTACTTTCTAAAAGGGCCATTTCTAAAATAGTAATATTAGATCCAACTTCACCAGTCAGCAGGATTTTGTATTACCATTCTGGCCATACTAAATATGATCTTGTTGCTCCTTTCAGACCAGAATCTACCACTCAAACAATATGTGAGGGTAGCCCTAATGCTAGCCGATGAAAGGAGCAGGCCTCACAGCAGTGAAAATGAATGTAGGCGTTTTACACTACCAGGACATATAGAACACACATGTCCATGTCCTGCCTTTTACTTACATAGCACCCTGCCCTATGGGTTACCTGGGGCCTACATTAGGGGTGACTTATATGTAGCAAAAGGGGAGTTTTAAGGCTTGGCAAGTACTTTTAACTGCCAAGTCGATTTGGCAATGAAACTGCATACACAGGCCTTGCAATGGCAAGCCTGAGACATGGTTATGGGGCTACTTATGTGGGTGGCACAATCAGTGCTGCAGGCCCACAAGCAGCATTTAATCTACAGGCCCTGGGCACATGTAGTGCACTTTACTAGGGACTTATAAGTAAATTAAATAAGCCAATTGGAGTATGAGTCAATGTCACCCTGTTTTAAGGAGAGATGGTGGTAAAGTGCGCAGAGCCCTAAAACCAGCAAAACCAGTGTCAAAAAGTGGAGGGAGGCAGGCACAAAGTTGAGGGTGACCACCCTAAGGCTGTCAGGTCTAACACACTGTGTTACTGTTTTACGTGTTGCACAAATAAAATGTTGCACAAATACTTTACACGTTGCCTCCTAAGTTCAGCCTGCCTGCTCTGTGCTAAGCTATCAAAGGGTGAGCATAGGTAATTTAAGGTGTGTATCTGACTTACCCTGACTAGAATTGTGGTTTCTGCTTGGACATAGTGCATTCCTCTGCCAACTTGAAACCCATTTTTTAACACCTTCAAACAGCGGGTCTGGCTTTACCTAATGTGCTCTTCTTAGTATAGGTGAGGCTTGCGGCTTTACTGGGAATGGCACATTTGCTGTGAGAGGGCAGATAGCCCATTGTGTGCACCAAACACATAGATCTAAGTGTGCATAACAGCATAGAGTAGCACAGTTCACAATACCTATAAGGTGGCTTCTGGGATGGTTCAAACTGTTGATGCTTCTTAATTAAGTTCAGGTCCAATACAAGGTACCTCTTTACCTATGACAGTCTCTTTCCATACTGAGGTGCATTCTTTTGAAGTCTTTTGACATTGTTGTCTTTCCTAATTAAACTGTGTTATTTTGAGCTTCTTGGTTAAAGAGTTTCATCCATATCTTGTTTTTGATCTACTAGGCAATATCATTTCCATCACAGTTTAGTCATGATCAATGTTTTGCTTCAGGAAGTTAGTTGTCAGCAATTTATGAGATAAAGGATTCCACACCAAATGTAATTGTGGCTATTCCTACTTCTACATCAATTCTATAACATCCTTTTTCTTCAGTCTTTGATAATCCCATGAGCTGCATCCCAACCCCATTGGAATATGGTTGCACTAAACCAACTATACCTGATCAGATTGTACATTTTGAAAACATGTATTCCTTATTCCAAACAAAAGAAAGAGACTGGGTATCTTGGATTTATGCTGGCTTTTCCATGGATCCAAAGAAGGTTTCGGATGGATTTGACTGGCCTTCCCCTACTGATGTTAAAAAGACTCAAACGTTTCCTGGAATTGTAAGTTTATCATCAACTTATTTAGAAATTAGCAAATATAACCAGTGACAACCACAGTCTCCTAAAATGGAAAATATGAAAAGAGGTTTTTGCTGGGATGTCCAAGTTGAACAGGCATTTCATACCATTAAAAATATATTTACTTAAGCTCCAGAAAGATGTAATTCGGATACATCTAAGAAGTTCATTGTGGGGACAATCATCTCTAAAAGAGCTGCAGAAGTGAGGGGGGCAGGACATGTGGGGAGGAAGGAGAAATAAATGGGTGAGCAAGCAGGGGAAGATGGTGGTGCCAGAGCAATGAACAGGACACTGACTGGGTCACAATGTAGAAACAAAGGGGGTGATTCTGACATTGACGGGCGACGGAGGCCGCCCGCCAATGTACCCCCGTCAAAATACCGCTCCGCGGTCACAAGACCGCTGAGGGTATTTTGAGATTTGCCCTGGGCTGGCGGGCGGCCGCCAAAAGGCCGCCCGCCAGCCCAGGGCAAATCTACCTTCCCACGAGGACGCCGGCTCCGAATGGAGCCGGCGTAGTGGGAAGGTGCGACGGGTGCTGTTGCACCCGTCGCGTATTTCAGTGTCTGCAAAGCAGACACTGAAATACCTTGCGGGGCCCTCTTACGGGGGCCCCTGCAGTGCCCATGCCATTGGCATGGGCACTGCAGGGGCCCCCAGGGGCCCCGCGGCACCCCCTACCGCCATCCTGTTCCTGGCGGGAGACCCGCCAGGAACAGGATGGCGGTAGGGTGTGTCAGAATCCCCATGGCGGCGGAGCACGCTCCGCCGCCATGGAGGATTCCCCCGAGCAGCGGAAAGTCGGCGGGGGACTGCCGACTTTCCGCTTCTGACTGCGGCTGAACCGCCGCGGTCAGAATGCTCGTGGGAGCACCGCCAGCCTGTTGGCGGTGCTCCCGTGGTCGGTTGCCCTGGCGGCCACCGGCCGCCAGGGTCAGAATGACCCCCAAAGTGTATGAGGGACTGACTGTCACCAACTCAGTGACCCCATTTTGTCTCCTTTTTTCAATCATGATGCACCATTACTCTTATCACCTGTGAGTCATGGACAACCAGCAAGCCTATATAACTGGTGGTTTATTAGTTGAAAATTTAGAGGCAAATGTCTTTTGTGATCTTTGACAAGAACAAATACCACCAATTTGTGATTCAGGACACTTTACGACAAGTCTGATAGTACTTGGGCTTCCGTGCTAGTTCATTTCACCTGTTCTTTACTTCATCCACCTAATGCTGGTGCTCTTCCACTTCAATGCAGTCTGTCGTTTACCTATTGCTAGGGTCAGGCCGACAAACATAGGGGCTTATTTTCGACCCCTTGCAGCGCTGATGAGTCATTCTTTATATGGGAAAAAGGGACACACCTGCCGCACCAGGGGCTTGTAAATAAGTCTTTGGGGCCTGATTTAAGAGGCCCTAGCTCCACCTTAGTACCGCCATAGAGTCATTTATTTTTATGCTAAGGAGACGCTAAATTGGCTTTTTCCACGCTCCATATTTACAAAGTGGAGCGATGCATGTATTGCACCACCTTGTAAACCCTTGCGCCACATTATGCCTGTGCCAGGCATAATGTATGCAAGGGTACGTTCCCCCCATTAGGGGGGGCCGAAAATATGGTGCAAGGAGATCTAAAAGATCCCCCTCAGTGCACATGTATGTTTGGCCGGCTGTTTCGGGCCGGCCAAACGTACATGTGAAGTAGGCTCTGTCCAACTCGGCACCACAGCGCCGGATTGAAGAGAGTAGGCAGAGGCTCCCACTCTGCCTCGGAGTGCCCAGCCAGAATGCTCCGTCCAATACTACCGCTGGTTTCATGCTGCTGGCAGCATGAAGGCAGGATTGGGTGCAGGGCAGGCTGGGAGCCTAAGCCTGTCCCTGCAGATAAGGAGTGGGGAGCGGTTGGAAGTGGCACAGCACAGCAAAACAGGTACGTTTTTTTTTTTTTCGTTCATTTAGTTTTTTGTTTTGGTGCTGCACACCGCCTCCGCGCAGCACAACCCCACCCCTTCTCTCTCCCTTGAGCTAACACTGGCTAGTCCAATGTCCAAATCCATTCACTATCAAAGATTTCACCCCACATCTTTCTTAAACAGCTTCTAGTATACTTAAAGATGTTTTCTTTTGTGCAATTCGATGGCTAAGTAAAAGGTTCAACACAGAGGTGTAAGCTCCAATTCTTAGGACCGCTTGAACTACAGAATGTGTTTCGGATGGTTTGACCTTCCACTCATATCTTCATAATGCCATTGAGGAGGGCATTTTGGGTGACAAATCGGCCAGGAAGCACAGGACATTTTAATGTAAACTCATAAAAGGGCATAGGAGGCTTGTTATCTATGAATTCACCTAAATATTTTGCCCCTACTTGGGTCCATACACGAACCTCAATCCTGTCTGCCATTGTAATGAGTCTTGGCAGGGACCACAGTGGTATCTGAGGTGCATAAAAGGTTTTCATCCCAGTGCGCAGAAGAGTGAGTTTCCAACAGTATTTGTCTACAGTAAACAAGCTTAGCACTGGTGCCAACCCGTAGATCCAGGAAGTGCTTTATGACCTTCTCCAAACCAAGTTCCCCATCCAAATACCACAATTCAACACTGTCATTTTCAGCAACTCATTTTACCAGTCACTGTAGCTGTGCGACAGCATGGTATAATTAAAAAAACAGGTACCCCCAGGCCACCTGCTGTTGAGGGAAGCTGTATCTTCTTCAGGGAACATATGTGTTAAAGTCCAGGTCAATCAGGATGCCATTCAGCACCGAATGGAACTTATGTGATAGACACATTGGCAAAGTCACAAAGACATAAAGCAGCCTTCCTAGTATGACAATTTTGGAGAATGCAATGTGGCCCTTTGATGCCAGAGGGAGCAGCTTCCAGAATTTAACGGTTTCTTTGATTTTCACAGTATTATCATCTGACATATCGTCTTCAGTATGATATATCCAACTCTAAGATATTTGAAGGTCTCAAATTTCCATTTCAGAGGCAGAAGAGACAAAGTATTCCTGTGCTTTGGAGTCAGGGGCCAAACAAGAAAGACACAGGTATGATGACAGATAGGGCTATTCATCCTCACCAGGGTTTAAATTCATGTTTAGTTAACAGAGTCCGTATAGCTTTTTGTAGAAGTAGTGTTAAGGATTCCCCACACGTTCTTCATAGTGAGTGAAAGTATGAGGCATATTATGTTGAGCTGAGCGGATCTTTGGACTGTGATGATAAGTGGGATGAAGAAAGTTTAAATTGTCTCTGCTTTCGGTAATTGTTGGCAATTTGTCAGATTTAATGGTTGAGCTTTATTTTATCTTCTTTTTTTGGTTCAGTTAATAGTGTCCTGATACAGTGTCCCAAAAACAGGGGAAGCTCTACCCCGCACGTCCCTCACTGTGTTATTATTGTAGTATATTTAAATATTATGTGGAGACATGTCTCCTCTGCAACACTGGTACTGGTATTATTGGTGAGATTGGCCACTCCTTCTTATGTAGGTGAGGTCTCATTGTGAGCACTAATGTTCGGTTTGTCTTGTGTTTGCATAAGATGGCTATGTTTTCATTCACAGGTGACTGCATGTGGTTGATATTGTGAGCGAGTGATCTATGTTTATGTATGGCATGTTTTGGGTTTTAGTTTGTTTTTTAAGTACATAGTGGTTTATTAATATAAAGTATTTATTATGTTACAATTGTTGTAATTAATTCCTTCATGACATGTTGTCCTGAGGATGGTGTCAGGGACTGTTTGGGCCGCTGGAGATCGAAACATCGACCATAGACCCTCATGATGGAACTCATCTAACTTCGGCTGGAATAGTTCATGGTTGGTGCCCTCCTTGTGTTCCATAGGTGTGGAGTTTGTGGGACTGGAATCAGCTATCTGTGCTTGTATACATGATTAATCAGTGTTGTTGTTGCTGCTCTTAATATTTGTATTAAAAAAAAAATTATCATTTGTTTGCATAAACTGGATAATCATGTAAAATTGACATCCATTTTGTATCACGCCGTATGTGGATTTATTCAAATATAGAATTGGTCCATGCTTGGACTAGAACGTTAAATGTTGATATTCATCTATGTTGAATTAATTGTCAAATGAGTCCTTGAACATTTGTTACATTAGAAATTGAGTTAAGACAATGGCACTGCATCTTATTTAAGCAGTTGAGCTCTCATTATATACTCTTCGATTGCATCACCCTCTCTCACCTCTACATCCTTGTAAAAGTCAGAGTAATACTGAGAGACTGTTAACTTTATTGGGCCCTGTATCATCAAAGTAGTATTAGACATAGGGGGTCATTCTGACCCTGGCGGCCGGTGGCCGCCAGGGCCACCGACCACGGGAGCACCGCCAACAGGCTGGCGGTGCTCCCACGAGCATTCTGACCGCGGCGGTTCAGCCGCGGTCAGAAGCGGAAAGTCGGCGGTCCCCCGCCGACTTTCTGCTGCTCGGGGGAATCCTCCATGGCGGCGGAGCGCGCTCCGCCGCCATGGGGATTCTGACACCCCCTACCGCCATCCTGTTCCTGGCGGGTCTCCCGCCAGGTACAGGATGGCGGTAGGGGGTGCCGCAGGGGCCCCCGTAAGAGGGCCCCGCAAGGTATTTCAGTGTCTGCTTTGCAGACACTGAAATACGCGACGGGTGCAACAGCACCCGTCGCACCTTCCCACTACGCCGGCTCCATTCGGAGCCGGCGTCCTCATGGGAAGGTAGATTTGCCCTGGGCTGGCGGGCGGCCTTTTGGCGGCCGCCCGCCAGCCCAGGGCAAATCTCAAAATACCCTCAGCGGTCTTGTGACCGCGGAGCGGTATTTTGACGGGGGTACATTGGCGGGTGGCCTCCGCCGCCCGTCAATGTCAGAATCACCCCCATAGTGTATAACAAGTGGGGTGGTTTATGACTTATTTAGTATTGATGTACTTGTTAGTTAATTGTGTATTTTTGGCTAGATGACTAAGGATAATCTGTGGGTTTTTAAAACAAATATGGAAAATGTTGTGCAATATGTGTATAAAAAATATGAAATGTATCTAATCAAAAATAATTTATGAATAACGGAATAAGTATTTGAAAGAGGTGTTTGGACCAGTGACTATCTTGTAATAATTCCTTTTATTAATATTCATAGGTGAAGCAGGAATGTTTATTTATAATTGATGTTTGGTCTGCCCCTATTCCCGAACCTAACAAAGTACATTTAGCGGTGCCTTTCTTGCAGGAGGTATTCCAGGACATTATCCTATATGTGTTTCTCATAATGGGTCTGTTAGACCTATCAGCCTTAGGTTGGTCTTGCCTCAAAATTGCTGCCTTCACCCTGTCTATTTTTGTTGAAATTAGGACCCTGTGCCCTTTATCACAACTACCCAGTTCTACAGTACTTGTGTTCTTTACCCTAAACAAGGTTGAATTGGCTTCTACCCAAATGGCATATTTAATTTACTTTTAAGTCCCTAGTAAAGTGGTATCCCATTTACCTGGGGCCTGTAAATTAATTGTTGCTTGTGGGCCTGCAGCACTGACTGTGCCACCAATTTATGAAACCTTGTCAAAGATGTCTCAGGCCTGCCATTGCAGGTTTAAACTGTCATTTACACCCTGCAAATAAACCTTCTGCCATACCCAAACCTTATACTTTAATACCCATAGGTCAGCTCTTGGATGGGCCCTAAGTAGCCCACAGGGCAGGGTGCACTGTATTTAAAAATTTGGATATGTACTTTTAAGTTTTACATGTCCTGTAATGAAAAATTGTTAAATTAATGTTCCACTACTGTAAGGCCTACCTCTCCTATAGGTTAACATTAGGTTACCTTATTACATTTATTAAGTGGTAACTTTCAATTGGGAGCAAGGGTACAGATCGCGTTTGATGTCTAAGGAACTGTAACTAAAAGCCCTTTTTTAATTTTAAAGTCACAATTTTGAAAATGCCACTTTTAGAAAGTTGCCCTTTTTTTATCCTGATCATGTGGTGCCTGTAGCCTGTCCCTGGGTGACATGATTAGGTGTAGCTGGCAGTTGGTCTTTGTGTATTGCTCACAGATACAGCAACAAATGGAGTCTAGGTGTTGTGAAGAGGGGCCACTCTGACTTAACAAGGTGGAGGAGTTGTCATTTACCACACTTGCATTTCACAAAGGCTCTGCCTGAACACACTCTGAAAGAGTATGTCATCTATCTTTTGTGTCCCCAGACAAGCTGGGGCCTGGGCAGGGAGGAAGGAGATGTCTGACACCTCACGAGGTGGAAACCTCCAGAATTTTCCCCTACTTCAATGTGGGAACCAGGTATAAATAATGGACCCTCAAACCCAAGGCTTTAGTTCACATCTCAGCCTGTACAAGACTAATTACAAGGACAGCTGTGCTGCTTTGCTGAAAGAAAGATTGTCTCCCTGCTGCCTTGCTGTGCTTGCCTGCTGCCTTGCTGCCTCCTGCCTGAGTGAGAAGGACTGGACCTACATCTTGATCCCAGGACCACCAGCATGAATATTTGGCTGCCCTCCTGATCACAGCTTCAGGGAGAAAGCAGACTCAAATAACTGTGTACCCAGCACCAGGTCCCTGCAGGCTGTGAGTACTGCCCTCCCAAGTGGTGCCACCTCATCCAGGACAGCAGGAAGGGGACCTGAAGGTATTCTGCCATCCCAGCTGCAGTCCCAGCAGAATTGATGAAGGGCGATGCATCGCCTCTGAAAACTCCCCATCAGAACCGCAGCATGACGCATCTCCTCACAAAACTTCACATCGAAACTGTTATGTGATGTTTGCCCAGTGCAGGACTTCGAATTGCGGTCCACATTGTCATAAGAACAGTCACTTCATGACATATCCTCAGCTCAGACCTTTGCATTGCAAACCCCCTGCGAATGGCATGCTCTAAAACAAAGCAGGACTCTGCATCGTTATCTCCTCAACCTCTTTGGAACAAGCTGGTGCACACACCATCTTCAACACAGGACTTTTCATCACAAGCCCTCTCTCGACAGCATATTTGCATCGCAGCCTCTCAGCTCCTTGGAACCGCCAATGTGTGACACATCTCCAAACCAAGCACTTTCATCGCCTCAGCTGCACGGCACATGCTTGAATCGGGGCCTCGTAAGGATCTGCAACCAGGATTTAAGGTACTCTTGTTCAGAGGGACTAACTTGGTCCTGTAGCACACTTCAGCTTAGTCGGCCTGAACCTGTGACTTTGCCCCAGTCTGGCATGACAAAATACCCACAGTTGGCACTTTGTGCCCTTTGCTGCTATTTTCACCTACATTTTTAATATTGCAAATCTCCATTTCTACTGAGTGGATTTTTTTTTTTTATTTTTTTTTTTTTTTTTTTTCATTTTGCTTTATTTTTCTAAATTGTGCTTTTTCTGTGTTTTGTTTTCACTTTATTATTGTTTGAAGTGCTGCATCAATGCTTTACACATTGCGTCCAAGTTAAGCCTGACTGCTTTTGTGTCAAGCTACCAGAGGGTTAAGCACAGGTTAATTTGGGGTTTGATTGAACTTCACTCTAACAGAGACTTGCGGTTTCTGCTTGATTACGGGTTCACCCCCCTACAACCAGTAACCCAATTTATTACATAGTCAATACAGAAAATGTGGTGGGATGCCATTTAATGTGACCCTGAAAGCCTTTGACAGCATTGAGGCCCACTGCGATGCATCTGCATCGTACTTCCAGATAGGTCAATCTAAACTACTGTAATCTCACCCAGACTGCTGTGAGATAAACCAAGAATAGAGAGTCCAAAGTCAACTTAAATGAACAACTGTTCCGGAATATGCACAAACCTGTCAATGCCCTTAGACATTTTGCTAAATGCTACAAAAGAATATGTTGTGGCATATGGGTACGACCACTGTCAAGACTGCAGAGCAGTCCCCTAACACTCCTTGAATGCCAACTACCATCCCAGCTGCACCTGGTCTCATTCAGCTGCACCCTGACCCCAGGTTTACCCCCACAGGCCTGCAGAACTCTGTGTTCACATAATAATCTCAGAGTGAACCTCCAACACTTTCACAGTTAAAGTTCAACAACAGCTCCCCCGGTTTCAGTGCTGATCTCAAAGTAATTCATTGGCAGTCATAGGTGTGACCCCGGGAATTCCTGAGGTAAGGTTAGATTTGCTTTGCTCCAATCCCACATCAACTTTGATGTTTCCAGAATCTGATTATCTATTTGGGTGGTATCTTTGTCTGTTCTTCTACTGTGACAACTCCAGAATGGCCTGAGTTTGTTCCACCCTGGACTGGTTACTAGTCAGTCCACTGAAGAATATCACTGCCTTTCTCCTAAATTCATTCCTCTTGCCAGATTACCAAGTGTTTGCATCAGACAGCGCTATTTTAGTTTCACTGGCTTTCTTTTCCACCCAAGAAAAGGCAGCCTCTGGGTACAGGAAAAGGTGTGCCCAATACCCATTAAGGATGTTAAACTTAGATGGCTAAAGAAGCATAAATGTCAGCCAGTGGAAGTGGTGGTGTCTCTTTTTTGCTAGGCAAGCCATTGTTTATTGCTGGACGGCTAGGGAAAAGGGACACAGTTCTGCCCTCTATGTTGAAATGGCTATGTTGTCTGGTCAGTTGTAGAAGTCCCTGAAATTCAATAATCGCACCACCAGAAGATGAGAGGGTGCCCCAGGCCAAGGGGCATCATTCAAACTCTATTTGTGCTTTCGATTGAGAAAAATGATGAAAAACTTCTCAGTGCCACCACTTGCTAAAAACCAGTCCTTTAGGTACAACTCCTCACTAGGTTCCTCTACCTTGTCTTGAAGATCGACCAACCAAACATTGTTGCAACTGGAGTACTCTTCAGCATCCGCTGCCCTGTTTTCCAGTGTACAAACCTTATACTGTAGATCCTGGAGTTGCTGTTTCATCTCCACAAATGTTGGACATGTAAAAGCCAACACAGAGTCCACCTCAGTCACTTTCTCAGCCATATTCTTTTGATCTGCTCTCATCAGCCCTATGTCTACCATGACTGGGTCTATCAAGGCTTCCAATGCCTTTTGGGATGTGGCTATTGCCTCAAGTATAATGTCAAATCTGCTGAAGAAGGCTGCTGGGTCATTTGATGCCCCTTTGCGCACAAGCTCAGATAGCGCCGCGTCTATCACGCATCCCTGTGGAGGCCCCGCAGATTTACTTCTCCCCATTATGTTGAGTAGGCAAATGAAGATTGGATCTTATGTGAGGATCTCCCTTGTACAATATTAGCTTTTTATGCACTTTTTCAGGGACCCTCTCACCACTATTTTCTCATGCAATTGGGTGCTTGTACCAAATGCCATAATCGGGAGAAAGATTGCAATTTACAAGAGGATCCCCAGCTCTGAGTACAACAATGACTCTTTCTTAGCAAGTGGTTGCAGCTGTTCAGTCTTCTGGGATTGAATTAAGGTGGTTCAATAATAAATGGATCAGAAGGAATTTGTAAATGTTCATCTTTTAAAATAAAATTAATTGTAGTAAAGACTTGTGACTTGGTTTGATGTGAATGTGGCATTACACTGCTATTTCTGGTTATAGAAAAGTGATGGAATGTAGATTATGCAGGATCTAGTTTTACTCTGGTTTTGGAGGTCTTCTGTTCATTTATTTGGTCAAAAATATATTCTTGCTTGACCCATTTGTACGCAACACAAATCATTAAATTCTAAGCCTTACAGGTAGTTAGAGCTGTCACCAGTATCCGGACCAATGACATGATTGGTACTGATTAGTTAACATATCCTATGCCGTTCAGACACTACTGAATAATAATGATCAGAGTAAACCTTTTTTCTAAGAGGGCACATTTATCTCATTTGTCTAAGCTATCCACAGCAGAATAAATGTATTAACGTTTGTTGACAGACATTTTTTGTCTTCATGGAGCATTTCATACTATTATTTTGACAGTGAAACTCATTATCTTCCACAGTTTTGGAAGACTGTGTAAGCCATTAGGGGTGGAAGAAGCTCTTACCTTTGGCTATTATTCTCAGGAAAATAGAACAAACTAGTAACATTTGGAACAGCATATGTGATGCTTTTCTAATGTTAGTCAAGCTAATTGGGCTTCATATTTACCAAATGTGGAATTTTCTTATAACAATGTGACTCATAGCTCCACTAAATTTCACCATTTCACCAAATCAGGGGTTTTGGGAAACACTGGGCAGCCATCCCACCTAGCTATTTTTGCAACAGTAGGAGCTCACTGAAAAATGCAGTCTAATGTCAGATCAAGACTGACAACTATCCTCATCTGGACAAGTACCCCTTCCCCTTCTAGGGATACTAATGCCACAAGTTGGACAGATTCCACCCATGGGTAATCCTTAGCCTATAAACCTCTCCTTGAAGACACTGTTCTGTGAAAACCAGACCTCATTCACTGTGATCCTGTGGAAGTGATTCCTACTCCTCTCAGGGATCACTAGCTTACCTTCTGGATCCACTTCCCACCTAAAGACTATGAAGACTTCCTCTGGGTAATCCTCCCCAAAACTATACTATTCACTCCTTTGAAGTTCCTACCAGTGTTAAGCTTTTTCCCTGAGCCTTGTAGCAGCCCTCTTCTGTGCCCTGGCTGCTGCTAGTCAAAATCACTTACCCTTATCTAAGGGTTTTGTCCCCCACTGGATTCCCACTTTTCTGCTTGTGAGGAGTGGGATGGAACTCTCTTGCTTGATTCAAAGTTTGAGGCCCTAAGAAATATTATTTTTGAGGTTTGTTGCCTCCTTCCTTTCCCTTATGTGGGCTTGTACTTCTCTCCTTCCTGAGTTCACTAGGCTAGCCTGGGATCTTTTGGGCATCTTAGTGCTTACCCACACATCAACTGCCCTTTCAAGCTCTCTGTGGTCAGTCAGCTTGGAGTCCACTAAATGCTGGTGTAACACAGAAGAACCAGCACTCAAGATGGACTCTGACATAAACACATTGTATAGCCCATCGTGAGTGCCAACTGAATTGTTCTTCTCCTAGCTCTCCAGTGCTTTTATTGAGATGGCCACAAAATTTGTCCAAGTTTAATGTGATTTTGTGTTTTCCAGAACTTCTCACTAAACTTTTCAAGAGTAAGACTAAACGTTTGCACTGGTGCATTAATGTAGGTGTATGAGTCTGCTACCCCTTCCTCTAGGGTTAGAACTGTGACCTTCTCAAGTTTAGGAACCCACTGTCAAAATCATGCTTCTCATTGTGTCTGGTCCACCCTGCTTTTTCATAGGAAGAAAGCCATTTATCAATGTCATACCCTACCACAAAGGTTGTTATGCCCAGTATGGCCTTCTTTTCTTCTAAGGCAAGTTCCTAATCCTCCAGTGCAATCCTCTTCTCCTCAAGGGCAAGGACGGACAGATTGGCTTAAAAGCCCCTCTCAGCCTGCTTTTCCTGAAATTCTATTTGTGGGCTGCCATTTGAGAGGGTTTCAGGTGGTCGGCACCTTTTCTTCCCTCCCTCCAAAGTGGAAATGGGTAACTCCTTTGAGGCAGAGCATCCTTTGCCTCTAATACTCCTTGTGTTTCTTCAACCTTTTCAACATTCTTCTCTGAGGTGACCTGGAGCTGTTAGTCTTCCTCCCAGGCTCTCAGAGCCTTGATATGGACCTTTTGTGGTAAATTCATATTAACATTGCTTTCACTAATATTGCTTTCACTTATTGTTTATGATTATGTTTATGCTTATGTTTATTTATTGATTATAGGGTGCTCCAACAAAAAGATTCAAGAGCACCTTTTACGTCAAAGTGATCCAATGTTGCAGGAGGCAATAGATATTGCTAAGAGTTTTGAAAAGTCCATGAATTCTGTTAAAACTATTTACACTGATAGTGTTTTTATGGGTGCTGCTGCTGTAGTAATGAAACGTTCTAACAAGATGGTTGGTGCCAAAGGAAAATCTAGCAAGACAAACACATCTAATGTAATGAATAATAAGTTTCAATGCAAACATTGTGGGTCAAGAAGATGCTCAGCTCAGATTAAAACATGTCCTGCTAAGGGCAAAGAAGGCTTTGAATGTGGGGAGATTGGTCAAGAGAGCCTCCATGGTGAGGAGAATACTTTGGATGAGGATGAATCAATGGAAAGTGGGGTGCTTTGTGTAAAGGATTATTGTATAAGTGAGAGGGATGAGAAAGTCTCGAATGATGGGAAGATCAGATTAATGAGGGAGCTTTGAATGTTCAGGTTGTTTACAATGAAGAAAGATAAATGATAAAGTGAATGTGGAACCCTATGTGCCATCTATGTGTGAAATTTGCATTGATGAGAAAAAACTAGAGGTTATGTCTGACTCAGGGTCCCCATATACCATTATATCTGACTCTTTTTTGCACAAGAATTGGCAAAATAAAAGCTTGGAACCTAACGGTTTTAGAGTTCATGACTTTGGGGGAAAGAGATTAATATGTTGGAGTATTTTGTCTCTGAAATATGTTTCAAGCATAAAGCCATAATTGGAAAAGTTTATATAATGGTTGGCAATTTGCAAGTGTTGGGTTTAGAAACATCAAAGGAAGTTTGATATCACTTTTAATCCAATGCCAAAGTGAAAATGTGTATGACGGATGAGGCACAAATGGTTCAAGAAGTGTTGTGTGAATAGAAAAATTGCAAATGCTATTAAACAAACATAAAAGTCTATTTTAAAAAGAGTTTGAAAAGCTGAAGGGTTTTTCTCCTCCTATTCAACTGAAGAAGGATGCAGTACACATCAAGCATAAACTAAGACACATTCCTCTATCAGTTAGGTGTGAGTTATCCAAGGTGCTTAAAAGTTTGCCTGAAGAAGGTGTAATTGAACCAGTGGATGCGTCAGAATGGGTTGCAGTGGTATTCTTTGTAAGAAAAAAATGGAAGAACTCAGGATGTGTGTGGACTTTAGGCCAGTCAACAATCACATTGTTGTGGATTGCCATCCATTACCTAGGGTACATTAATTATTTGCAAAATTGGATGGTGCAAGTATTTTACCACAGTTGACCTAAAATCTACCTATCATCGGGTTGAATTGACAGGTGATTCTAGACACATCACCACTCTCATAACACCAGATGGGACATTTTGATGCATCAGGATGCCTTTTGGACTAGCATCTGCTCCATTGGTATTCCAGAATCATGTTTTGTTTGTTCATGGGTACCGACAGAGTGGTTGCATTTCAGAACGATTTTATTAATGAAGTGGAATATCTGGGACACATTAGCCAGACTTAATAAGGCAGTTAAGGATAATTTATATCTGAGTCAGGAACCTGGCTTTGCAATGACACATACAAATCCAATGTCAGAGATGAGAATACTGACAACAATAGAGGTGTCACTTCTGAGGTTACTGGTTCATACGGGAATGTTGAATACAGAAAGAGAAACACCAGAATACCCCAAAAATGTGAAGATTTCATTATGTATTGACAGTACATTACATGCTGCATTTTGTGTTTTGTTAAAATTATATATATATATATGTACACACATATATATATATATATATATATATATATATATATATATATATATATATATATATAACTTCTCTTGTATTTTATATAAGTAAGGGAGGTATGTGGTGAGTTCATATTAATATTGTTTTCACTAAGATCGCCTTGACTTACTGTGTGTTTCAATGTCCCCTAACCTGCTAGGTACTTACCTATGTGTCTGTTGGCCCTTTGTTGTATATTCATATTCTGCATTCCAAGTTCACTTATGGATTCTATTTCAGTTGTATCTGGCATTTGCCTGTGTGTAGATGCTCCAATAAACATATACCTATTTTATAACATTTTGTCATCATTACTTACCACACATTTCTCCTGGAATTCAGGCAGCAACAGCAATAGAGTATACATACCGCCAATATGAGGAAACAAAATGGGGGAACCTGAGTTCTGAGTTGGCAAGTAACAACCAAGGTTTTCTCTTAGGGGAGGAACTCATAAAAGAAATTGGACTGTATGTTCAGACTTTCAATTCTTTAGACAAAGCCCATTCTTTTACGTGAATTTGTAGGTGGGTCTCTCTCGAGACCTGCAGATTGGGGTTGTTCCACAGGCCAGACAGCCTTCTTCAGATCCTTCCCCTTCAGGCAACATTTCATGTAGTCTAGGCTCACAAACTTCCCGTTAAAAGGAAGGGGAAGATGCTTCTTCATTGTCAGGGGGACAAGCAAGAGGAGAGGGAATTCAAGGTAAGCGTGCCTTCCTCTCCCCAAGTAAAAGTGGGATGCAGATTATTTCAATGTGCATATTGCTGGGATATGATTGCTAACATTCTATAGGAGAATCAACAGTTCAGGGGTTTTAAATCGAGTTTTGTACTATCCCAGTGCAGGCAGCAGCTCCAATGCCTATTCGGTTTTCTCAGAAGGGTGAGGGTTTGATTGCAGAAGAGGTTCAGGAGTTGTGAAAAGGACAATATAGTCTTGTGTTTTGCACCAGAAGGCTCTATCAACAACGGTATAGTAATGAACAAAACACTCACAGCCATAATAAATTTGAGAGACATGAAACAGTATGTTCTTTAAGATGGAGACAGTAGTCAGCCTGAGTATATTTTGTTTTCAGAGGATTGGATGGTGAGCCTGGATTTAAAAGACAAAGACACTTACTTGACAGTACCAACATTCCAGCACCACAAGATGTTCCTGCAGTTCCTGTGGCAGTGGCAGGACTTCAACTTCATCCCCCCTTCTTTTGTCTTCTGCGCTTTGATGTATGACCAAACTTCTAAAAACAATAGCAGCACATCTCAAGTCATAGGGCTGAGGGTGATCATTTATCTGGATCAAGAAAATTTATTTTATTAAAATTGGTGCAGATAGCTATGGATCTGACTCATGATTTGGGCTTTTTAGTCAACAAGGAGAAGTCAAATCCTCTTCCTTTAAAACATGTGGAGTTTCGGGGTTCCTGTTGGATGCAGAAAAACAGGTTTTGTCTCTTTCAGCTGTGAAATAGATGTCAATAAAGAGGGATTTGAGAATGACGCTAACTCAGCAACAGATTTCTTTGTGGCAGTTTGCAAGAATAATAGTTCTTCTCTCATCGTCAGGTTATGCAATTTGTTTAGGTCCTCTTCGTTAATGGATGCTTCAGATATTAAAGATAAAACATCTCTGAAGGGGTCTGCAATATGGAGGATCAGGAAGCTAGGAAGGGAGAAAGGATTGTGGTTAGACCATTTAGATGCATAGAATGGAAGAGCAATTTTGCTACATGCCCAGATCTTGTATTGGAGTTGTATTCAAGTCTATGAGATGGGGCACAAGATAAGGCATGTACTTGGCTGACTTAAGATGGACCAGGAAGGAATTACTAAAGCACATAAATTGTTTAGAACTGCTTTCAGGCTCCTTTGCATTTTAAACCATAGTAAAGGACAGTGCCAGATGTGCTGCACTTCTGTGAATGGAAATCTGTCTAATGTCAGGTACATAAACAAGCTAGGAGGGACAAGGTCAAGGGTCTTGGCATAGCTGGCCAAGTCAGTGTGGGAGTTCTGTCTCAGGATGAGGATTTACTTTATGGCGGGATATCATCTGTATCCATTCAACATGGTAGCAGAAAGATTGTCTATGAGTCTCTATGACAGCAGCAACTGATAGTTGCACCCTCAGGTCTTCATGGCCATAGCGGAATTGTGTGAGACCTTTAATATAGATATGTTTACCTAATGTCTGACAACTCAGCTGAGCAAACATGACAGTTGGAGGCTACATGTGGAGGAATTGCTGAACCAGTTTTTGTTGGCTTTTAAGACTCTGAACACTGCACCCTTGCTAACATGTGTTAAAGTGATTGTGTTCCTCCTTCAAAACATGGTAAAATGGTAATACGGGTATACACCTGACTTGTCCATTTAAATGCTGTATAAGTCTGTGGTAAGTGGTACTACACGTACCCAACCCTTGTAAATTAAATGCTACTAGTGGACTGCAGTGCTCACTGTGCCACCCACTTAAGTAGCTTTGTAAAACGTGCCTTAGGTCTGTCACTGCACCCTGTAGTACAATTTTACCCTGGAATCTAAAGGGTCATAAGGCAGGGTGCATGTTATTTAAAAATGAGGGAATATGCACTTAAGTTGATGGCAGCCGGGGAAATAAACTACCTTCAGTGATAAAAGAAATGGAAGGGGTGGCCGCCAAGGCTGTCCCAAGAGCTCAGGTTTTTGTGGCCCCAAACTGAGAGTATAGTGGTCCATATATAAAGCAAGGGGTAGGAGGTGGAGACAATCTACAGTAGCAGGACCAGTGGAGCAGGGGTTCTCCATTCTGAGAGAAGAGCACCCCAAGGCTGGTCCTGGTGAAGCCACTTCTGACCAAGAGGTGCTGCCGGTGCTGTTCCAGAAACAGAAGACAGGAGACCTGTACCAGGCGGACCCCTGCATGACAAAGAGTGTTTCAGCCTTTTTTGGTGGTGGTACCCACCTTGAAGTTCTGGTTTGACAGACACCTGTTCCATCACAGGTTACAGAACCTAGTCTGGGAGAGCAGTCTCAGGATAAAACCCCTGAGATAGTGGGAGAGAGAGTGGGAGTAGGGTGCCAATAACTCAGGGCTTTTTTCCCCTCATTCTGACAAACCCAAGAAGTCAGGGAAACCTCAGCAGTGAGTGAGTGACTCCTTGCCAGTTGCAAGGCTGGGAATGAGACCTGCCCAAAACCCCAGCTTTGAGCTTCTATCTGGCAGTGGATAGCCCGGGCCCTGGTTCTTGACAATGACAGTTGTGAGTGGCCTCTGTTGGTGTTGGTCTCTTTGAGCAGAGTTTTCCCTAGGTTGGAGACAGAAGTCTGATCCAACGACTGGAGTGAGCCACGTCACCCTGTTAGCCATGGTAGTACTGTCTGCCCAATGGGATGCACCTGTGAGGAAACTGAAGTCAGGGGCCTCAAAGATGGTGTCCACAGATAAGAAGAATGGATCTCCTGGGTCAGCCTAATGGATCAGGAGGGTGTTGGCATAGGGGACCAACTAGGTTCTGGGAGGCGTAGAAATGACAAGTGCCACTGCAGAAGAGGCTAATTAAAATGTGCTCTCTCTTTTCCGAAATTGCTTTGGGATTTTACTTGTGTTGTGTTTCACTTTATTTCTGTTTGAATGCTGCAAATTTCCTTCACACATTGCCTCTAAGTTAAGTCTAACTCCTTTTGTGCCATGCTATCAGAAGGTTAAGCAGGGGATAATTTAGTGATTTTTGTGGTTCACCCTGACCAAGGATTCTGTTTATTACTTAAGTGGGTCTCTCAGCACTCTCAATTTATATCCTAACCACAGTTCAGTTCTGGAGAACACGCTATTGCTGGTGGCTTCGAATGTCTCAGGGCATTATTCAGAATTGCCAGACTTTTCGGAGTCAGCTTCCAAATATATCAGAGCATCTTGGGCAAAAGGTACAACTAGAGCTTACAAGTCAGCATGGGAAACCTGGTGTAGCTGGTGTGTGGAAAGGGACATTGACCCTATTTAGTCACGTCATAAGAGTTTTGAACATCTTTTCATTCTTGGCAGTGGATCAGAAATCTTACAAGACAATTAATAGCTACAGGTCAGCAATTTCACCAAAGCTCTGGAAAGCGGGGATTAAAACAGCAGCCAAGAATTTTATGGTGCATAGATTTGTAAAGGAGATTTGGCATGAGGATGCTCCTAAGCATTGATATTCTACACTGTGGGAGGTTAATTTGGTTTTATAACACTTTCAATTCTAGGAAGGCAATAACAAATTATTATTCAAACATCTGCCATCTAAACTGGTAACATTGTTATGTTTGGTTTCTTTCAGAAAGGTGTCTGATGGTTACGGCTTTGGATGCATCTGCTGTGCATTTTTCTCTAATTGGGTGACACTTTACAATTACAAGGCGAATCAAGAATTATTCTAATACTATTGAGCATCCTTTTTTCTCTTACACCCTTAACTGTGTGTGGTAAGGTAACTTTAACATTATATACTGGTAACTGAGAGACTGGGGTCAGCAGCCCTGTTGTCATAGCATTGCAGAAACACTCTGCCACTCTGAGTAGATGGGTAAATGGGATAATGGCTTTGAAAGGTGTAGAAAGAGGACAGTTTAGTGCACAGTGTTGGGTGCAATGGCTTAAAAGGCCTTCTGGGCTGGTGCCAAGCTGGAAGATATTCTATGAGCAGCAGATTTGTTGAGGGTTTCCACATCTGAAACGTTTTTGTAAAGCCATCCAGCATGCTGCAATGGATGTTGTTGAACATCTGTTAACTTGCATAAAAGTGCCTCCTGTCCTGAAATAAAGTTGCAGATTCTCCTAGTTCTTAGTAAAATGTAAAAATGAATGTGCAGTATAAACAAAGCAGGAAAAGTGATTACATGATATTCACCTCAAATCAGCACTGTCCTTCACTAATAGCAAGAATAAATGTATTTTCATAGGAACACACGAGTTTGCATTTTGCAAAATACCAGTGCTGATATTTCTCCTCCTCAGATTTAATTTAACATCCATATAAAAATAGAAAAGCCTAGTGAGACAAATATACAGATCTGAAGACGTTTGCACTGGAAATAATTGTATATAAAACATGTATTCACCAGATTATATATTTTCTAGCCATCTCTCTGACGTAAGATAGCAGCGGAAACAAAATCGTTCATGTTAATGGCTGGTTGGTCTTTAAAGGATGTGACACCGTAAATTTGCCCTGGGGTGAAGAGGCGTAGCAAGCGTGCCACAGGCCTTACTGCGAAGAGTGAAGGAGGCTGCCATGTCAAGAGTTCTGTAGTAAAACAGGGCCTTATTTGGGGTACAGAGACCGCTCACATATTTAGCTCCCGGGCAACTGCACCTGCTGCACTTCTGATAGCCACGCCCCTGCTAGGCTGGGTTGCTTGATTACTGCTACAACTTCCTGTAGCTGTTTCTTGCGCTGCACGCTCAAGAGCAAACCGGACGCCACTGTGAAGAGCACTGAATGAAAACCGACGTGTTCGCAAAACAGAATTGAGCCTTTAAGCTATCAAGGTACGTTTTACTCACGTTCTAATTTAGTATGCAGTTTTTACACAGCGGTAATTTATTTAGGTTTAATTTCTATTGTGGGCATCCACACGCTTTGGGGAGGAATACGGCTACGTCCTTCCTCGATTCAGAATGCCTCAGCTGAAATATTTTGTCAAATAAATTAGGCGACTGTAGAATTCGCTTACCTTGACTTATCGTTGTGTTGTTCTGTGACATATTAAATATGCCTTTTCAGAGTCTATAATTGGTATGGGAAAATAGATTGCCTAACCCATCATTTGCATCACTTGAATACCCTGTGAGAAGCAGTCGTCTGCCATGTAAGTAATGTAGTAACAAATGCGCCATTGAGTTAGACCGAGGTAGGAAAAGGTGTAAAGGGAAGTTTATTACATATGTGTACAATCGTTTACATACACGATTAGGAGGGGGAGTGCAAATATAAAATAATATCATATGTTAAAAGATTCTTCGTGAGGAATCAACAATGTGAATGGTGTATTATCTTAACAGCATGCTCGTAATTTGTCGGTCTGGGGTAGTTAATTACTATCATGTTAAATATTGTAATATGAGCGCTACATTTCTGCATATAACTTGTAACTTTATCGCTACACACGATGCTTGACTGTACGTTTTGGACGGACAGCGCCTCAGCTAGAAAAGCTGCCCCTTACACGTGTGACTTGCTCAGAACGTGTATGTGTAGGACTGTATATACAAGGACAGTCCACTGTGGGTTCTAGATGGGTCGGGGGAGGCATCTCAACCAGAAAACAGTCCCTACACATGTGACTTGCTGGTAAAATTCAGGACGGTTACGGGGGCAGTCCCTGTGCGGCTCCAAGCCACAAGAGATTGGGTCTTCATAGTCTGTTCTTTAATATTGTCCTATGGTGCTCTGGAAATCCATTTTGCGGTTTCCTGTACAGAAGAAGCGCTGAAGCGGAGCTACGTACGAATCCTTGATGCCTTGAATAGCGACTCTGAAGAAGCCATGTTGACATTCATGTACTGAGAAGGAATGAAAGAGCGAGAGAGTGAGTGAATATTTCACAAAATCGACGTGTCGCGGATGGAGTTGAGTGTGTGGCTGAGAAGCACGAGGGAGTGAATTAATCAAGTGAATGAGCCTCAGGAAGGGTTTTTTTTCAGCATATATGTGGGTCATCTGAGTGAGCGAGTTTGCCGAAGGTTCGTGAGTTGAGTATGTATATGAGTTGAGTAAATGGGGGGGGTCACTGGACTACCTAGCCAAGTGAATGAAAGTGTCTGTGAGCGAGATTGAGTCAGTGAACGAATATCTGTTGGTCCATGGGTCAACCCTGGGGAACCGGATGCAATGTCAGTCTGGTACATGCGGATGACTTGGTTCAGATTTTTATTCATCTCTTTAGTATCATAATTACTTCCCTCGAGCATTAATTTTCTCCTTGCGGTGGTTGTGACGGTTTCTGCACGCCCTTGACCGTTAGCGGTGGAGGGTGTACTGGTAGGGCTTTTCTCACAGTTCTAGCTTTGACTGGCATGCACCGCCTACATAATCTGACGTCAATACACAAAAGAGGCCAGGGTTTCCCATCTTAAACTCTGCACTCAATGTATGTGAGAATTTCTCTGAGGCTTCTGTTATTGCATCCAGACATACAAGGGACATACCCCTAAAAGAAGTTAGGCCTGTTGGCTTTACCAATGCATGTTAGCAGTAGCAGATAAATAGGTGACAGCAATTACTGTGTTGTGTATAATTTGGACTAAAAATGTCTAAATTCTGAAATTATTAAACTATGAAATAAAGATTACAAAGGTGTGTAGAAGGGATAATGGTATTCAGAGTGTCTCAGTCACTCCCATTCTCTAGGGTGACAGATGCTCTGAACAAAAAAAACGGGACAGCCTGTGACATAGAAATGGGACTAAATGTTGACACTGCACTGATCAGTGCCAACATTTAGCCCTGTTTCTATGTCAATGTCATATATTATATATATCAGGACAGCCATATGAAACACACTACCATTCTCACGTCACACTACTATACTCTGCAGTCTTTCTCTCTGATAGGCACTTAAACAATTTTTCTCGCCATATCCCGAAATCCTCTGTCTGTATCTCTGTCCATCAGCATGTACTTCTTTGTGTCACCCTCTTCACATACAACAAACCCACCCACCTGTAAGACTAAGGGGAATATTTACAAGAAGTGGCACATAGGTCCCAATGTGCCACTTTTCTTGCCTCGCCCCTGCCCTACCTAACAACACCATGGTTGCGCCATATTTACAACACCACGCACCATGCCGGTTGTTAGGACAATAGTGTAAAATTTGTTGGCGCTATAGTGGTACTTTGCTGTACTAGCATCAAACATTTTGACACTAGTGCAGTAAAGCACTTGGAGGCCCATTAATTAAAATTGGTGCATCGTTTTAACGCCTGCTCTCAACAGGCTTTAAAACTGACAGAAAAAATTTGCGCAGTGAAATGTTGTAAATTTCACTGCACCATTTTTTCGGGCCTCCCTTCGTCGTAATGCCCCCTCCCCTTGCATACATTATGCCAGGCGCAGGCATAATGTGGCAAAGGAGTTTACAAAGTGGCACAATGCAAGCATTGCGCCACTTTGTAATTACAAAGCAGGAGGAAGGCCTCCTTAGCGTAAAAGAAATGACGCTAGGGTGGCACAAGGTGGCGCTAGGGGCTTGTAATTATGCCCCTACATTTTTTTTCCTTTTACACTGTGAATACATAGACAGCTGTGCACCTTGTTAATCTTTCCCATCGAATCGTAATTAAAAATTAGAACTTATATGACCATTGCTCTGTTCACTCTGCAGAGAAGCCAAGGATTGAATGTCGATGGAGTCTGAATACCTATAGGAACAACTGGTAGGCACTGTCAGACATGGGCACTGCCCTGCCTTCAGCATAAGTGCCAGAACTCTCAATCAAGTCCCATTATAGTAACCCATCTACAACTTGTACATACCCAACACATAAAGGCATATCGGTTCAGAGCCAGCACTATAAACGAGCCATATATTAAATGAAAAAAAATACGTACACAATATTGTAGAAAGCACATTCTCGTAAGGAGTCAAGATGAGATAAAACATCTGAAATGAAAACGAGGACTACATTGCTGACAAGGATTACCTAAACATTTTTTTAGCCATTGTTGAGACATCAATTCCGTTGCATTGCAAATGCTTATTCCTTTTCATCTCTCCATATCGATGATGCTCATGGAGGCCATGGCGCTGTGAATCGGCTTGCTTATGTGAAACTGTTTTACCTTTGATTTTCAAGTTATGTGGCAAGAAAAGTCCGATTAGGAGTTTATAAATCTAATAGCTCTAACTCGAGCAAACAGGAGACCCATTGCATTGCAAATGCTTGTTAATTACTGACTTAGGCCCATATTTATACTTTTTTAGTGCTGCATTTGCGTCATTTTTTGATGCAAAAGCGGAGCAAACTTACAAAATACAATTGTATTTTGTAAATTTGCGCCACTTTTGTGTCAAAAAGCGGCACAAATGCGGCGCTAAAAAAGTATAAATATGGGCCCTCGTGTTAGACCGGGCATACCCCCTCCCCTCTTAAAGCCCCGATACTCAGACACTATTTGACATAACCCTCTTTAAGAAATTACTGAATTTCTTTTCAGTCGGAATTCTTTTGTTGTTTAATTACGCAGCAAAGTAGATTTAGCTCACAACAGACAGAAAGACAGTCAAGTCCGTTGATAGAAAGACAGCTGGACAAATATAAGCCCCTAGAATCCAAGTATGATCTTTGACTTCGTTATTTTGCAGTTAGACCGCAATGGTGAGTTATCCGACAAACTGCAGTCCGGATGTTAATATTTACCGAATCTGTGTGACAAAACTAAATTTATGTTAAGGATTTTCTGGCATCATGGAAGATACAGTAGAGGCAGTTATAAGAACAAAAAAGTAAAGAATGAATCACCCTGTTCAGCTTGCAATGTTCGATGTATCGTAGACTAAATTTGAGATTTCTTTTCGATCGATGTCCTTGAGTTTGGAATGTATTATTATCATCATTATTATTAATATTATTATTAGTATTTAGTTTGAAGTAAGTACGTCTGGCATTTTCTCAAGGCACCACCATCTGAAATTTCCTACTTCTACCTTTACACATAACCATGTTTTAATTAGTACTGTCGAGAAATCTTTGTTTAAATACATACCTATATAAAATAAAAGAAAAACAATTTCACACATTTTTATTTGTCTGGTTAACCAAAATGAAGACACCATAATTAAGAAAGTCACAATAGAAAATAACATCAACTCTCATCCTTATCCTAAACCTACCCTAACCCAAACCCGGCTGTAACTCCTACTCATTAATGTACCCTTACTCTTAGTGAGCCCTAAACTATCCCTTTCTCTTCCCTCTGTCCACTTTTACTTGAACTAATCCTTGCTCCAATCAGGTGCTTCTTCATTTTCTGTTCATGTTTAGTGTGGTTATTATGGCTTCTTCATTTTTAAATAACGACCTATCAAGGTTTAAAAACCATTCTGTTCTTTGATGCTCATGCCCTGTAACAACCAGGGTCAGACTGGCCATTTTGCTACTCTGGCATTCTTCCGTGGGCTGAAAGGACGGGAGCTGAATTCAGAGCAGGATGGAATCATATGAATTTGTCATGAAAGTTCTATGCCGCATTCTATTTGGGGCCTTCTGTGCTTTGGGCCTACCTTGAACCGTATTGCCAGGGCCGATTTTTGTTTGCAGTTTGACCACTGGTGACAACCTTGAGCCTACAGCAGGAGGACAAGATGGCCACCTAGATGTGATTTTTTGTGTTGTGAGCTTCCACCAGCTGCAGCAAAATCCTGCATAATCCTACTGGTCTGCATACTTTCACCCCCATGGATGCAGGTTGTGACACACACGATTTAGTTGCCCCTCCCTGAAAAACAGAAGCAGGAGTCGCTGGTGGGCCTTAATGATCCATGGACTAACATTTGTGCTGTTATTCACACTGAAAACCCACTTCCCTGACAGTTGACAACGGGGGCCTAGTGCCTATCCGGGGTAGAATATGGTGATGGATAAGCCAAGAAAGGTTGTGCAATCTAACAAAATGGACAACTTCACACGCCCAGTGCCACCTGGGGGGACAGTGGAACACATGGTTGGGGATGTCCCGCCCTTTGCTCAGGGTCCTCCAACGATGATTGATCTTAAATTTGCAATTACAAGCTCTAGGGAGGCCATGGTTGTTATAATCAACACAGTGGCCTTTGAGGTTGGCCTGTTCCGCGCCGACTTCAGGAATATGTTTTGTCTCCACCAAAAAGTGGATGCGAGATATTGGCCTCAAATAAGGACTGCTGTTTCCTGCTGGCTGAGGATGCAACAGGATGAGAAGGTGCACTTTTTTGAGTCTCCAGAGTTGGTAAATGAGTGGATGGGCACACTGGGGGAGAAGAAGCAGAGAGCTGCTACTGACCGGAGGAACACTACACCCAAAGCTCTGTCTAGGAGCACAGGGTCGTGATGAAATTCAGAGGGATTGGCAGCTCAGTCTGGGTCCTACTGCACCAGACGGATAGTGGTCCCCCCCAATGGCACACTTGGAGACTCCAATTGTGTGCCAGATACGGGAGAATCCTTCCAGCAGTACCAGAAAGAGAGGGACAGCCTCAGTGACAGTACTGATGCAGGAACCTAGGGACACCTCTCCTCTCCATGTGGGTGGTACTGCCCATAACTGAGTTTGTGGAGGCTGCCAAGAGGTCTGCTGGTTCTATATTTTGAATGGCACTATTCGTGTTTCAGTCACTGGTTGGCTGCCATGCCCGTTCTGGTTGAGATTTTTTTGGAGTCATGATAATGCGGTCCTAGTTTGTATTACACAATGTAGAGTGGTACTCGGAGGGACCTATGTTTGTGTAATGAGGGAGTGGGAGACTGGATTATGGCTACAAACATATGAATCATACAGATGATGTATCCTGTTGGAGTGGGGGGAGGGAGGAAATGTTGTGATTATGTTGCCATTTGCAATGACAACTGGCAGATACACAGAGTTTTAAGTAGGAGGAATGGAGGGTCAGGGTCGCTTGGGAGCAGCTCAAGTGCACTTCGCCTACCCGCACCAGGGTGATGCTGGACTGTCAGCGAACTGCAATTTAGAGGTCGAGGCTTTGGCCTCCAAGGTTGGGGGTGGTGGGCTCTGAGTTGTAGACTGGTTAGGCTAGACTTAATTTGTTTGATTGCACTGCATGGGCAAGGGTGGTTGAGTTTGTGGGTCTTTGATTCAGAGGGATTTAGAGGATAGGGAAGGGGGCTTTACCTTAACCCAATTTGAGAGTGGGCCATGCATTCCATGGCTGTGTGCTGGGTGTTGGAATCCGGGAGCGATGCATGCTGTTTTCCTTTTTCTGTGTATGAATTGACCAATGGATCGGATTTGGAAAGTTGTGACTTGGAATGTGAGAGACCTTGGGCAGCCGGTGGGGACACTGCTTGGGGCACCCGCACAAGCGTTGGAGGGACAAGGTCTTTGTGACCACTTAGTTAAGTTATGCCTGGGGAGTGTTGGTGTGTGGCTCTGGGTACCCCATTTGTGGCCACAGGAGTGGTATTAGACCCAAACGGCCATTTAATCGTTGTGTCTGTTACTTGGATTTTAGGGCACAGAGCATTATACTTGTTAATGCCCTGAATACTGATAATATTGACTTCTATGGTAAACTGATGAGTGTGGCCACTGACCATCTGGGCGCAAAAGTGATTGTGCCAGGGGATCCTAATTGTTTGCTCGATGGAGTGTTTATTCGTAACCGCCCGAGGGCTGACACAAAACCTGATATGAGTGGAGCATTGCAAGAAGTTATGTGTGGGATTAACCTCAAAGATGTATGGAGGGAACGTAATTCGCTTTGGTGCTTGTATCCCTGCTACACCCTACCGGGAATTGCAGCAGTCTAGATTATTGTTTAATGACTGAAACTCTAATGCATGACATTTTGGATAGATCCTATTTAGTGTGCTATATATCAGATCACTCCCCCCCTTTTGTTCTCCAGTAGGACTAGCGGGAGGGTTCCAAGTGTCCCTCTTTGGCAAATCTGAGCTGAAGCCCTCACTGACACCATGTTTGCGCAATCTGTTTCAGAAACGTTAGATCATTACTTTGATGAGAACTTATAGAGCACAGGTTCTAGAGCAATGGAATGGGATGCAATACAGTGGTGCTCAGGAGGAAATGTATGAAAGTTTCCTATGCGGCAAAGATGCAGCTCATCGGAATTCTAGACCTGCCCTAGCAGAAACTGCATCGGTTGGAGGACAAGCTGTTAAGGGTCCCTCAGAAGTTGAGAATGTAGAAAGAGGTTAAGAGGTAACTAATCGAAATGTGGAATGGACGTGATAAATTTATGCACACAACTTGCAGACAGTGCTTATATGCAGAAGCGGATAGGCCAGTAGAATGCTGGCCATGCTGCTCCACATTGAAACACAGGAATCCCCGGTGGTAGTGCTGAAGGAGATGGTGGGACAGGAGGTTACCTCACAACAGGGCATGACTGAAATTGTTGTGGACCACTTACAGAAAGTATATGTATAGCCCCCCAGTGCCACAGTGGCAGGTGTAGCTGATTTTTGATGGCTTTACCAATGGCTAGCCCCTCAGTGGAAGACAGACCACACCTAGACGTGCGATTACTAAAGAAGAAATTGTGTCAGCGATTCAGGCTTTATGGACCTCCAAGGCTCTGAGGGGGCAATAGCTTGCTGGCTATATTTTATCAAAAAAGTCAAATTTTCTACCAGAGCGGCTACTGGCGGTATACCAGGAGGCGCTACAGAGGGGGGGGGGGCTCCCTGACTCAATGAGAGAGACGCTTATAGTTATTGTGCCTAAACCTGAAAGGGACCCTAAGAAAGTCTCATTGTATCGTCCCCTCCCTATGCTAAATATGGATGCAAAAATACTCAGAAAACTGCTAACCACAAATTGGCTTGGACACATGTGGGGATTAGTGCACGAGGATCAGTACGGCTTTTTCCCCTGAAGGAATACTCTGTGTAACTTACGTCAGCTTGCACTGATGATCCATGCTTTCGAGGTACAAGAGGAGCCATGTGCCCTGGCCCTGCAAGAAGTTGAGCAGGTCTTTGATTCCCTCTCCTGGGAATATCTTTGGATGGTCTTGCGTCATGTTGAAGTGGGGGAGCTGTATATCAAATGGGTGCAGCTGCTGCATAGAGACCCAGTGATGAGGGTTAGAGTGGGTAGAATGGTGTCACCACGAGTATGCCTTAGCCAGGGGACCAGACAGGGGTGCTCTTTGTCCCTGGTATTTTTTGTACTTGCGATTTAACCACTGGCAGGCCGGTTGCGATTGTTCATGCATGGCTGGGAAGTGACAGCAGGAGGGACCACACACATGGTCTCTCTTCACGTTGCTAATGCCCTGATATATTTACAGCAGCCAGAATGATCTGTCCCAATTTTGTTGGCAGTATTGGAGGAGTTTGGGGAGTTCTCTGGACTCCATGTAAACCCCACCAAATCTAAATTGCTCCCAATCGGGGCTTTGGGGAGACCTAGCGTGGTCAGCTCCTGGGACTATTACTTTTGTGGGAGAGTGTGAGCGCCTGCTATTTAGGTGTACAGATTGCTAGACAGGTAGATTTGTTCCTGTCTTTGAATATATCCCAAGTCCTGGACGTTTTCAGGCCTCTATTAAAATATGGAGTATTCTACAGTTATCCTTAATGAGTAAGATGTGATTAGTTAAAATGGTGGTGCTGCTCAGCTGCCTATGTGTCTTCCAAGAAGTGATCTTTGACATTCTCAGGAGATACTTCCTAGAACTTGATAAACTGCTGGGTGAACGATTCCTGGGTTGGGAAGGAGGTGAGTGCAACTGACCAACCTTTAGAGGCCTTGGTGTCGAGTGGTTCTAGAGCTGCCTGATCTGGAACTCTATTATCTTGCGGCACAGTTACACCGCGCAGTGCATTGGTTTGACGACAAAGACAACTGGAAAAAGCATCTGGTTTGAGGTACTTATGGGGACAATGGTTTCCCAAAATGCTGGAGGCGAGAGTTTATGACACTGCAGGACGCAATACACACTTTCCAGTTGGAGCAAGGTCAATTCTTACAATTTGCTAAGATGGCGGTGATGATCTGTGACATTTCGCCCTCATTTCCAGAGGCTCCCCCTGAGTCTGCAACTCTGGTTAAATTTTTCCCTACGGTGGGAGGCAGTTAATCTCCTTTCTTTTTAGGGTGCTCAGGGAGGATGGCTCAGTCAAACGTTAACTGGTGCAGGACAAAAGGCAGAATATGCTGGGTGAACAACTAACAGAAAAGAATGGGAAATAGTGCATGCAGCGGTACAGCGCACTACTGCAAATGCGAGGTTTAAATTGATCGGGTATTGATCAGGTATACATGACCCCTACTACCTTACATGCAATATACCATTAAAGGATCTCCTCCTGCCCCCGATGCTCCATTGAGCAGGTGGATTTACTTCATATGGTCTGGAGGTGTGTGGCTTTAGACACGTATTGGCAATCAGTTTAAAAATGTATAGATATTTGAGGCCACAGGGGGGCGTGGCCAACATGGCAACCGGAGCGGCAGTATAAATTGCAGCTCCGATCCCTGGCCCAAATAAACATCCTGTTCGCGGTGCCTGCACCTTGAAAGAAGGCCGCGGGCATCGCCTTAAATCGCTGACCCGGGCCCGCGCTGCGGGCCGTGTCCGGAATCCGGACAATATGCCCGCTCTGCGTCCTACGAGCGAGCTGCCGCGAGGCCGTAGATGTGTTCACGACCGCGGCCTGAGGTCTCTTAGAAACGCGAGCCGCCAACTTCGGACCCGCATCGGCAGCCGCGTCAGCGACCAGCCCGGAGGCTGAGTCGCGTAAACAACTGCTGCTCTGGTGGAGCCGTCGGCGGCTCTGCCTTCCCTGGTGCCCGCGTTTGTGCTCCGACCGCCGCACCCGCTTCTCACGCTGCGTGCGGGCTGCCGGGCAGCCGGATTTGCATCCACATCCGAGGCCGGGAGACTCGCGAGGACGCGAGCTGCCAGGCCACTGCCCATTTCAGCCACCGCACCCGCGGCCGGCCCGGAGGTCGTGCCGTGGTAATATCGATCCAGCTGGTGGAGCCAAGGGCGGCTCCACACTTTTGTCCACGGTTCGGGGCAGCCGCTCTGGACGAGGCTGCCCCACTATGAAAACAATACTCCACGGATAGGGGCCTGCTGCCCCTCCCTACAGCGCACTCCTCCTGTCATCCGCTGGACAAGCTTAGCACCGATGTGCCCTGGATACTCCGGCTGGTGGTAGGACCTACACCAACAGCAGCTACTGTACACTGAGCGAAGCGCCCGCTACGCCTGCGGCGCGCGCCCTGCTTTGCGGCGAGCCCGTGACAGGGACTGTGGTTTATATAACAACGCCCCGCTGTCAGAGGACCCACATCGTGGACTGAACTCACGTCCGGCCTGGTGATCATACTACAAAAACCTCAGCACTGCGGACTACGACCGAGGTGGGTGCGCACCTTTAACTAAGCTGTAAACTGCGTGTTGCGCACGTGGTCACGTGCTTACATTCCGCACATCAACAACCCCTGTGCAGGGCTGTCACCATTGAGAGTGGGCATGTCCGAAATTCCACAGGGCCCATCGCTTGAGGCCATACCGATGCTCCGAGTGAGGGCTCGCGGGAGTGGTATGCCTGTGATGGAGGTGTAGCGGCCCTCCTACCTGCACTAACACTTGCTAATATAATTGCCCATTATCCACACACTCTTCCTCATTGACCCTCAACTGGGCAGCCTGCCCTTGGCACCCAGGCTGAACCGACCTGCGACGCACTCCTCATCCTACCAAAATGTGACACTTTCAATTATCCTACTGTCCCGCTACAAATGTGAGCCTGTGGGACAACACCATTTCTTCCATCTACAGTGACACAGTGTGCTCATCCCACCTGCTACCAGAAGTTGGGACATGTACTAAACTCGATCCAAAACAGCAGTGCACCCATTTCTCCACCATATATTTACCAGCTCGCATCTCAATCATGCGCCTACAGACCCGATCCGGTGGCGTGTGAATTGTCTCCCACGCTTGGTACGCTACCCTGTGGACGGCAGAATATCACTCTTTGCTTTTAACTGTTACCCTCAGCCCCCCGGAACAGCTCCCTCACTGCACCACAGGTGGCATTTTATGAACGCCCCTCCTGCATCGCCTCCACCCGGTTCTATACTGTCTAGACTCTCCTGAAACCAATTTGCCAAATGGTCAAACCAAAACCCCACGTGCACCTCCGGGTAAAATGGATCTTGACACCCCCCCTCCCATTGACACCCAAGTGTCCATGCAACTGGCCTTGCAGAAGATGGACATCACATTACAATCACACACGTCGCAGTTCGAGAAGATACTGCAAGCTATCCTAGACACTAAGTCCACCCTAGAAGCCAAGATAGGCTCGGTAGCAGAAGACCTTAACATACTCCGAACTGATCAACTCGCACTGTCCAACAGGGTATCTGAATTAGAGAAAGACTCTGCAATACTACCTCGGTCTGTGAAGGATCTCCAATCGCAATTATCATACCTAACAACGGAGGTGGACCTCTTAAAACGCAGAGCGGAGGACGCAGAGAGCAGGTCCCTACGCAACAATATACGTCTGGTAGGATTTCCAGAGCGGGTTGAAGGCCCCAGCGCAGAACTATTCATAGAACAATGGCTTACGGACACAATCCTCAAAGACAATATCCTGAAGTTCTTCTCTGTCGAACGTGCCCACAGGGTTCCGGGAAGACCCCCTCCGCCGGGCGCTCAGCCTCGCCCGCTGATAGGGAAACTCCTTAATTACCGTGACAGAGACCTCATTCTACAATTGTTTCGCAAATCCGGCCCGATGCGCTTTGAAAATGCAATGATCACTGCATATCCAGATTTTACAGCGGAAGTCCAGAAGAAACGGAGCTCTTTCTATCGTGTCAAAGAATGCCTTCGCAAACACCACATCAAATATGCGTTGATGTTTCCAGCCAGACTCCGAGTACAAGATGACACTCGTGTACATTTCTTCACTACACCAGAAGATGCCTGGACCTGGCTACAAGCCAAGGGCTTTGCTGACCCGATAGACACAGACACTCCAGGCAACAGCTGGTATCCACCTAAGACAAGGCGGAAGCAACGTAAAAAACAAGGCGCTAAACCCTCACCGGAACAATCACAAACTGAACGCTCCCTTCTTCTGCAAGCCACGTCTAGATTCGTTAATACATCACCAACTGCCCTGTCTAATCAAACAGATGGGGAACCAGACCACGACCCTGCTTCTGACTCGCCGGAATCCACGCGAGGCCCTACTCTCACGCCACCACAGCAGACGATATTTGTTAAGCTAACCGAGATTCATTCATCCCTGCTTTTTACACACGATAACGGGACTTCCTCCCCCTGGATCTCCGAGTGAAACCTGGTGACACTGCGGGCCCCCGGACGCGGCGCGCGGCCCGATCGCGGGCCTGGGCGGCGCACTCAGCATCATAAACAACCTGGGCAGGGTGGTTTTATCTTATCGCTCTGTACTAACGCTATTTGGCACCCCCCATGCGCCATATGGACTGTTCTCCCATGCCGGCAATAGCCGGAATTTTTTTCATTTTTTCACTATTCTTGTTGATGTTATATACTGTTTTCAAGTGCATTTTTTTTTTTTTGGGGGGGTTACTGGCTTTGTCACACGCTACTTCACCGCAAATACATCCGCAAATGCCCAACCTGCATGCACCACACCAATAGACTCACATTTAACAGTGCTGGGAACGCTACCTGGCTGGTCTTAGTGGGTAATCGTTGCAATATTCCCATAATGGGACCGGGGGACAAACACCTCCCCGTTTTAGTTATATTTACAAATGCATTATGGCTTCTCAAACACAACGGGGAATCTTGAAATATAAGATACTCACATGGAACATCAAAGGTATGGCAGCGCCGCAAAAGCGACAAAGGATTCATACATTTCTTAAAAGACAACAAGTACACATTGCCCTGCTACAAGAGACACACCTCACTAAATCCACATTAGAGAATACACGCTTAAAATGGAAAGGACAATTACACGCCACCACCTCCTCTTCCTTTGCTCGAGGTGTGGCGATTTGGATTGCCCCTGGGGTCCCATTTACTACGACTCGCACACAGTGCGACCCAGAAGGTAGATATGTGATACTAGAAGGCGTCCTTGACAGGATCCCCACTAGAGTTGGTAGCGCTATACTCCCCTAACTCTAGTCAAGGTGACTTCCTGAATACGCTTACCACTGGCAGTCTCAGTGACCCTGCATTAGAGTGCATCTGGGGGGGCGACTTTAATAGCGTCCTAAATACTCAAATGGACCGCTCGTTCCCCCCTCTTGGTGCGGCTTCATCCAACCGAGCCTCACAAGCTTTAGCAAAATGGGCCTCTCACAATGATTTAAGAGACATCTGGAGGATAGGTCACCCCACCCACCGCGAATATTCTTACTACTTCCCAGCACATAAATTATACACCAGAATAGATATGATCTTTGTGTCCGCAACCGTAATCCCAAAAATGTGTAGTACTGAATATCTGGCACGCACTATATCGGACCACAACCCATTATGCGCAATAATGGCCTGGGGCCACATGCATACTCGCATCCCAACATGGCGACTGCAATCAGAAACTCTCTTAGATCCCCCCTTCCATACAGAAATGTCCAAACAACTGGCTGATTACTTCTTACTAAATAAAAACACAACAGCATCTCGTGCTACAGAATGGGACGCCCACAAAGTGGTGATACGTGGCCACTGCCTCGCAGCCACAGTGGGAGAAAAGAAGATACTCACTAAAGAACTACAAGACTTAGAAGTCAAGCTCCGTAAAGCGGAGATCGAGGTTTCCAGGGGTGAGGCCACATTATCTGGACTGAACTCGCTTAAAGCTGCCTACAAAGAAGCAGACACTAGGCTGGGTAAACATGACTACAGACACTACATGACACGGCAACACGCCGAAGGGGATAGATCAGGCAGACTACTGGCGTGGCTGACCCACCAACCCTTGCAATCATCACCTATTGGTGCAATACGTTTAAGTTCTGGCGTCATTGTCAATACTCAATCTGAAATCAACGACGCCTTCTCAACATACTACCTCACTCTATATACACCTCCTCCCTCCCCGTCAGAGCAGCAACTAACTGATATATTAACGTTTGTCTCTCACAACCAACATATTATAGACAATGTTACCACCTTGGACGGTCCCATTACAATAGAAGAATTGCGCGTAGCACTAACACAAATGGCACGAGGCAAAACCCCTGGCTCAGATGGCCTGCCGGTAGAGTACTTCCACTCCCACGCCACACATCTTCTGCAGCCACTCATAGAAGTATTCAATGAGGCATGCAATAAATTACTATTACCGGAATCCATGCGCAAAGCTCTAATAGTTGTTCTCCCAAAAGCAGGCCGCGACCCTTTAGATGTTACATAATACAGGCCACTCTCTCTTCTCAACACAGACTGTAAACTACTGGGGAAAATACTAGCAAATAGATTACTTCCCCACCTAGAAAGTTTAATACACTCAGACCAGTCTAGTTTTATCCCTGGGAGAAGTACCTTTTTAAACATCAGAAGACTGCTTCACATAATGCACAGTAACACAGAACCAAAAGCTGTAGCCCTCTCCTCAGACATTGAAAAAGCGTTTGATACGCTGAGCTGGGATTACCTTCCATGCACACTTAAAGCGTTTGGATTTGGCTCCGGGTTCTTACAATGGATCAAAACGCTCTACTCTAAACCCACAGCTCGAGTCAAAAACGGTCGTGTTATCTCAGAAGCGTTTCCCATAGGCAGAGGCACCAGACAGGGATGTCCATTATCCCCTTTATTATTCGCCATAGCTATGGAACCATTAGCAATTAAACTACGCAGTTGCGCGCATCTATGGGGCATCTCCGAATCCAACACACATCATATTATATCCTTATATGCGGACGACGCCCTGATATACCTGCGTAATCACTCCACCTCCATGGCTGGGGTACTATCAATGCTCGACTCCTTTGCCCTGGCTTCTGGTCTACGCGTCAATTGGTCCAAATCAAGTACCTTTCCTCTTACCCCCATACCAACAGACCTTCACATGACACTACCGCAATATCAACTCCCATGGTCACAGAATACCTTTAAGTATCTCGGGATCCAAATCTATCACTCCATTACTGACCTGAAAGAAGGCAATATTGATAGAGCACTCAGCTCTACTCGCAGCTCAATGTCATTCTGGGGCTCGCTCCCCTTATCTCCCATGGGTCGAGTAGCAATAGCTAAAATGCTCATCATTCCAAGGTTTTTATATTTTTTTACCGCCCTGCCGCTGTGTCTCCCACGGGCGTTCTTTAACAAACTGCACTCATTATTAACTGACTTACTCTGGGGCAGAGACAGACACAGGGTAGCGTTAGCCACAACACAATACCCGCAAGAGGCGGGGGGCTTGGTCATGCCCAACTTCGAGAGATATTACGCAGCTTCTCAGCTGCTATGGGTGTCTACATGGCTCAAAGAGACCCCCTCCCCTGAATGCATAATGCTGCAGACATATTTGGCCCCGCAAACATTGCTGTCCTCACTCTTATCTGGTCCTAACCGCCTACCCTCAAAACTTATATTGCTAGAGGCAGCTCGCTTCTGTTGGCGCAGATACGTTCAAAGAAAGACCCCTCTATCCCCTTACTCCCCTCTGTTACCGCTGCTCCAGCTACCGAACACCCAAGCATTATCATTAAACCACGATACGCGAGACATCAGTACTCTAAACGTAGGCGACTACTACTCGAGTTCTAAATTACACACCCTCGCGGACCTAGTGGCCTCTGGGGTTATGCACACAGGAGCCTTCCTGACGTACAACGCTATTAAACGACTACTTAACAACCTCTGGGGATCCGGCAATAATGAACCTCCCGAATCCCAACTACTTACTGTTATTCTTACCATGGGTGGCGCAAAAGGCATCATAACTAAATTATACACAGTACTGATGGCGGAGGTCTGCTCCGCGTTACCGCTTGCTAAAGCACGCTGGGACTCTGTCCTCCCTACACCACTGTCACAAAAAACATGGACTGCGGCTCTTACAACGATTAAGTCAATATCCCGCAACCCTCGGTTGCGTTACACCCAATTCAATTATATTCACCAGGCATATTTATCTCCGGCCCGCATCCAAAGAATATACCCGAACGCAAACCCGACATGTCCTAGATGTGCTACTCTGGCAGCAGATTTCTATCACATGGTCTGGAGCTGTCACCCCATAAACTCAGCTTGGCATCGGGTCACAAATACCACAGCAGACATTGCATCTCACACTCTGTCGCCTACCCCTGACTCATGTTTACTTGGCATACGTCAACGCACCAAAGGCGATAAACATCTGCACAGATTTATTGATTTGTCATTTGTTGTCTTCAAGCGCCTTATAGCCACGCACTGGAAAGCCCCACACGCACCATCTCACTCTGCCTGGCTTCGCAACTTGCACAGTCGCTCACAAGCCGAAGCTCAGACATTACGCTTACTGCAATACAAGGGCCTACTACAGGATGGCCCCGAAGTCTGGGACACTTTCGTGGTAGCGATTGAAAACAGGGATGACACATACCCCCCTTGACAATTGAAATAAAATAAAATAACAACGGCAAGACCTCACCCTCTGGTTTAATAATTACAGTGGGGTACCCCCAAACCCCCTGCCCACAATCTTTCTGTACATTAACCCCCTCATGCCCCCTCCTAACGGCATGTGGCGGTACTTTTGGATGCTTACGCAGGGACCACGCCTTCACGCACTACATGCTTTGCTTTGTTTATCCCTAAAATGGCTCTACGCCCTATCATACCTCACAACCAACATCTCAACTGGGTTGCCCCGATCTCCAAGCACAATAATCGGATCTTCTCTCTATTTTAGCCCACCTTCCGGGGTTGGTGTAACCAGCATTAGGAATAATACCAGCGGTGTTTAGCTGTGACCTTAGTTAATTAATTAGTTGCATAATTTACGGTGTTTTCGGAACTATATCGCGCAACCGCGCTGTAGTGACTTACAAATGCGTGTAAACAATTTGAAAAATTATCAATGACTAAACATGTTTTCGTGTGTGCATAATGTTTAATAAACAGATTTAAAAAAAAAAAAAAGATATTTCAGGCCACAGGACTCCTGCAGAAAAAGAAGACAAAAAATTAATCTTATTGGCTGGTCGAGTAGGAGTCCTCTAGGACTGAAGGATGTGCTTGGAGGCTGCTGATTGAAAAAAAATGTTGTGGTGCCATTACAGTACTCAGGAACTCGGACCTTGAGTCCTCAAATCTTTCTTTAAAAAAGAACATAACAGAGCAGAGTATAAATACCCTGCTCCCTCGCCCTTCAGGAGTGAATAAGCCGCCTCACCTCAAGCTGAAATTTTAAAAAAATAAGTGAAAGGACATCATGGTCCTGCGGACCTAAAAAAATAAATAAAAATGTAAGTGCAGCCTTTAGGCTGTGCAAAACTCTTCACGGGGAGTGGACTCCCAAAACATTATGAAACCACATTATATGGATAATCCCACAATCAACATTCAGGCCAAGGTTTACTAAATAGTCACACAGAGCAGTGCAGTAGTGAAAAATGCTGCACTGCGCTGCATGAGAAGGAGAAAGCAGGAGAGCACCATATTTACAGAAATATGGCTCTCTCCTCCTCTCTGCCTAGTGTCAGTGCTGATTTTGGCTGCTGTGCGCCATAGTGCAAGGGTGTCTGCATAAGGATAGCATATGTTTTGTACTCAAGGGATAGCCCTTGAGTACAAAATACTTTGCTTAGACACATTTTAAAACTTTTCCTACTTTGTATGTGTGCGTCACAGTGCAGCATGCACGCACAGTCAGAAAAGAAAGTAGAAATAAACACATTTCTTCTTTTAACTCCTGATTTTAAATGGCCTTAACATTTGGTGCAAAACCATGTCTGCTATTGTTTGTAAATAGGGTTTTGCATCAAAAGGCATAGGTGCTTGCATGGGAACACCCATGTACCACCCATTTAATGCCCCCTCGGCACTAAGTAATGTACTAAGTAACAGAACGCATTGCTTTGCACTGCTTTGCGTTACCTTTAGGGTACTTTCCAGCACAAAACAGGTTTTGCAATGGAAAGTAAATTAGAAAAAAAACTGTGCAAAATATTTGTAAATCTATCCCTCAGTGTGCAGCCTGTACGTAGAGCCCACTCCCCCCAGACACGCAACTGCTACTAGGTAGGCAAGCCTCTACTAAGTCAGTGAACCTTTAAAGCTGTTTTGAAAGAGTTCTCTGAATTTAGTGCTACCAAAGTTCAGTTTGCAAACCCTTGCCTTCCTCTTTTCATGCCTTAGTGGTGTGCTTTCAAAACACAACATTTTTAAAGTTCAAAACAACTGTGGTCTCCAGTGATAATGCATGAGCTCAGGTATTTTCCAGTTCAGAGGTAAACAAGCAGCACTTTCCTACTTTTTTACTTAATACACTTTCAAAGACACCATGTTAGTAGAACATCCACTTCTTAACCTTTTAAAAGAGAAACTGACATACTGTGATTTCATCACCTGATTAGGTAGTAAAACTAATCAAAAGGGACAATCTTGTACTGCAACATTTATACAGCACTTACTTCTGGTATGTGGGGTGCCAATGCACAAGTCTACACGGGGGCATGGCACAGCATGTAAGGTGCATGGATGCATGGTTATTGTCTTTGTTTGATCTCATGTGTGAAGTGTTTCCATGTTGTGGTCACGGAAGTGCAGTTATTGTGTTAAGGGCTCAGCGCTTAGCAATGTGATGGATGAAGAAGTGTGAGATATAGGTGCTCAGTTTATGATTTTCAGTAACCTGGCAGTTTGATTAGCTCCAAGGTCCTTTATGTTATTTTTTGTGATCATAGTCCATCAAGCTGTTATCGTTCAGGTTTGTGCATTCTGAGTTTTTTATTTATATTTAGGGTCCAGAGCAGGCATAGGCAGAGGGAGAGATGTTCAGGAGATTTGCTGGGATATAAATTCTTACAATCACCCTTTATATGACTGTCATTATGAGAAACGAAGAAACAATTGTATGTTTTTAATTGGGACATGCAGTGGTGGACTAAATTGGAGTCCTCCTGTGACCAGAGGTATGTGGCAAACTTTTTTAGTTATTCCATTTAGTTCAGTTGATAATACGTGGTTTATCAATGTGGACCATTACAGTAATGGGTGAGATACGTGATCTGTAGAGGTTCTATCTTACATGAGTGTAAGAATGCCCAACAGTATAATGGAACCATTATTCAGCTTTTGAACTACAATCATCTGCTAAACAGCTGAGTGTTTTAGAATAAGTATTAGTATTAGCATTAGTAATAGTATCAGTGTTAGTATTAGTAATAGTATTAGTATTAGCTTTAGTATTAGCATTAGTATTAGTATTAGAGAGGGCCAGAAGGGAAGTATGCATAAATTGAAATTACTATATGAAACCCAGGTTAGACACAGGTCAGCCCTTCAAAACTTACTTAGACATAGAGAGATGTGTGCTGGTCAGTCTGTTCCATATCCATGGACTATAGACTATAGACTGTATACTTTAATTGAAGGAGAAATGATTGTTTTGGGTTCTATCTCATGGATACAGAATAATATAGTTAAACTGGAAACCACCATGTTTTCACCTATCTTCTGACCTGTAAATGCTTCAGGAGGCCCTGAATCTTTGGTGGTAGCAAGCTGCAAAGCTTTGCAGCTAGTAATGAGAAAGCAGTACTCTCCCAATGATTTTGTGTAGTAAGGCGGTATGATGATTCTTAGTTCAAGTCTGGAGCATCTATAATTTTGTTTTTGCATTGCTTGAATTTGAATTTAATTTGTAGGTATATCAAGCATTTTCCTTGGAAAGCTATGTGGACAACATGGAGTGCCTTGAACATTGTTTGTAAAGCTACAGGCAGCAATTTGAGCACTTGCAAGAATGGTGACATGAGTTCTCTGGAATGGAGGCAGGGGAAGGAGTGTAGCAGCATTATAGATTACTTGTATTTTGCATGCAATGAAACTGGGGGTTGTTGACATAGTTAAACTTGGAGAATACAAGTATGATGATAGATTGTAGCTTTTGGTGATACCCACGTTATGTGGAGATGTGTCCCATTATATAGAAGGTGCAGGACTTCGTTGTTGCTGGCCGGTGTTTAAGGGGCGGGACCCTCGAGCCCCTTTAAATTTAGCATTGCGCACCCGCCTCGTGGGATGCGCAGGCCTTCGTTGTTGCTGGCTGGTGTTTGGAGGCGGGACCCTCAAGCCCCTTTAAATTTAGCATCGCGTGCCCGGCTCGCGGGACACGCATGGGCAGCGCCCTGGCAAAGCCCGGGCCAAGGGCAGGCCCGTCCTTCGCCCGTCATCAACTGGAAGAGGCTAGGCTGGGCCACCCCCCTGATATTTTTATTGTTATTTTAGGTTTAGAGTTGTGCATTTATTAGGTTAAAGTATCTAGACGTATTTGCTTTTTATTAGGGAGACTTTTTATCTCTAATTCTACTATTTTATCATTTTATATTTTTGAGACCTATTGTCCCTCTTTGGTGAGGAATTTAACATTGCACGGTCGCTCTTTAGCATGCAGCGTTGCTCTGTGGTGGAGATTGTGCTCGTTTAGGGATGGGTTTGGTTATTCCTCTTTTGTTGTATTATAAATTATTCAAGGAGAGTTTAGACCTGAGGTAATCACGCCAAGGATAGAAGGTCCTACTGTTGTCCTTTTAGGGGGTACGTGCAAATTTTATTCATTATGGGGAAAAGAAACATTAGTCTGCAACGGGGGAATGTGGGATGGGCTCTTTAGTCCAACCTTCCATTACTAGTTATTTTTCATCTGTAATTGGGGCTATTGAATCTGAATTGGAACAAGTAGAAGAAAGGATTGGGGTCGTTCAAAAATCTGCTCAGCAACCCCCACTGGAACCTGTTGTTCACATAATTGCTAATTCAAAAATCAGGCCATTTCCGCTGGTTTCGTCTACCAATATTATACAGTCCGGCCACGATGCTATGCCTCCTTTAGATTTAACCAAATCTCCTACCTCTAATGCTAACTCATCTCTGGAATGCTCCCAGGCTGACTCTCCTCCACCGAAGAAGAGGAGAGCCGGAAAAGGGTCTAAGAACATAAAAAAGGGCCCGGGCTCTAAAGGCAGAACCCATACTTTTCAGGCAATAAGTGCTAATGATCCAGCTGTTTTGGCTTCTACTACTGAATGCTCTATGAACAAGGATGCTCTATGTGATTTTACCAGCACAGTAGATTCCATACTTAAATCTTTTTGTGCAACTCTAGAGGAGAAACGTATCACAATTATTACTAGAAAGCTTGACTGTTTCTGTAACAATGTGATTAGTATTCTATCCCAATCATTCAATTCAGGATTATCGAGTACGGGAAATGTTCACAGTCATGAACCGGTAAAACAAGCCAATCCATTACCTACATTGTTATCTCAAGGAGTTGGTATTCCCTTGGCTAATTCCCTGGCTGTTTTTGGCCAAGATGATATTGTGAATGACCTGTCTCAAGGGAAGCCTAAGGAAGCTTGTTCCTCTATGTTACAAATTCATTCATCTAACATATCTGTAAACCATGTAGATTCTTTGCACTTACCTCCTGATTGTATTCCGTATGTTTTGGTTCTGACATATGTCCCTCCGTTGGATAGTTCCAAAAAAGAAGACACACCATCTTTAATCAGGAAGTCTGTTCACTGGCTGAAATCCAAATTTAAATCAAATTATCATTCAAATAATAAGATCCTTATGGCGCGCAGAGTGAAGGGGGTTGGTTACTTAAGGAAAGCAGGTGAGGGAGATTGTGTTGTAATACATTTTGCAACTCCTTGTTCAGTTGACTATTTATTGGCTAACTCTGATCAATGTAATAGGTCAGATAATGGGATCCAAATTCACTCATTGTGCCATTTTTATGACCCCTCTCTCTTACCACACTGTTCTACTGTTGACTTAAGTAATCATAGTTTGGCCCCAATTAGGCCACAATTCCAGGTAAATGTTTCCACTAGCAATCGTTTTCTGGCCTTTGATTCTCTTGATGAGAACGATTGACTGATGGTTACTGAAACCCAGTGTCCCAAAAATTTAGCGAGACCAAAGGCCGGAAATGATCATGATAACTGTACACAGGAAGAATGGAAGATTCTATTTGATACGTTCCCTTTTAAAAACATTGATGAATCAACTTTATGTCTTGGGTTCAAACCGACAACGTTGATTAGTTGAAACATAGCGGGGCTTCGATCTAAAATAGATAACTTGGACTGGATGAGTTTTATATCATCCTATGACATTATCTGTATTCAGGAGACCTGGTCAAAAGATACGTTTCTCCTGGATGGGTATACATCTTTTTGTCAGCCAGCAATAACTTCTTCAAAGGGGAGGGCACGAGGAGGTCTTGTAGTTCTCGTATTCCTACATCTTCCATTAGTGAATGTATCTTTAATTTGGTCCTCTCCTTAATTTATGGTCATTTTATTATCCCTCAGAGGATGTAAAGGTATTTTGATTTAACATTTTTATAATAACGTTCCACGTGGTATCCTTAAGGGAAGCCTGGAGGAGGTAGCAGATTTTATTGATTCATCTAACGACCTGCAGGATGAAGATTTTGTTGTTTTATGGGTTGGTGTTAGGACTTTATTCCAAGACCTTTGTTATGACTTGAAGGACTCTTCAAAATTCTGGAAGGTGGTAAATCACTCATATTTTTCAGATAACAACACCAAGGCTGATGATTGCCTCATTGCAGAGGATGCATCCATACATCCTCATTTTAGGAAAGCATTTTGCCCAGATAATGGTGATAATGATAATCTGATCAAGTAGGATAACATTACCACACAGACTATTATAGACTCCAATATAAACACCCTAGACATCACTTTTGATCTTCATGAGGTTCTTGGAGCCATTAATCGATCAAGTCAGGGAAAGGCTCCTGGCCCTTATGGGGTTCCTGTCGATCTCTTTAAATCTGAACCTGATCTCTGGGGCCCTCTAGTTACAAATGTGCTGAGAAGCTCTGCTAAAAGTAATATACCCTCCGCATGGAAACTAGCTACTATCATCCCCATCTTTAAAAAGGGTAACAGACAAGATCCTTCGTGTTATAGACCAATATCTCTTTTTGACTCAACGGCCAAGATTCTGGGAAGCGTGATCTTATCTCGCCTGGAAGACTGGGTGACAGAGGCACAGATTTTATCTCCAATTCAATTTGGTTTTAGATCCGGTCTAGGCACAGTTGAGCAAGTTTTAAACTTGCACCTGATACTCAGTAAATATGTAATTGCCAAAAAGGAGTCTATTCATATGGTATTTATTGATTTAACTAGTGCTTTTGATTTGATAAATAGGGAGAAGCTATGGCAAATTATGGGAACTCTAGGCTGTGATGTGACTCTATTGGAGCTTATTAAACGTCTACACACGGATTTAATTGTGTCAGTTCAGTTCGGCCCATCCGGTCAGAGAACTTCTCCTATTTCCTCAACGAGGGGCATAAGACAGGGATGTATTTTAGCTTCTTTCCTCTTCTTGATATATATAAATGGGCTTTATGATTTTATGATAAAATACAGGAAGGATGTACCAAAGATGGGCCAGAGATTGCTTCCAGTTTTATTATATGCAGATTATGCTGTATTAATTGCTCATACTGCAAATGGTCCACAGGGCTTGTTGGACCTTTTTTCCAACTTTATGTTGGATCTTGATTTGAAAGTTAACTATTCCAAGACCTTTGTTATGACATGTGGCCCCCGAAATACTAAGTCCAAACAATTTACAATGGGAGGCAAAATCATTAACAAGGTAAAGAACGTTTGTTATTTAGGTATGTATGTGAGTTCTTCTATGTCCTGGAGTACCAACCTCAATTTTAAGACCCAGCAACTGTCAAGGAATATTGAAGCGATTTTCCGTTTTACTCGTAAATTTGGCCATAGACCTCCCTCTCAGATTAAAACGCTTTACAATTCCAAGTGTGTTTCAGAAGCCTTAAATGGGGCAGGTATTTGGGGCTATAACAAAATACCCTCTCTCCAACCTGTTGAAAATACATTTTTGCATAGGTTATTTATGGTACCTAAGTGCATAGCAAATTTCATTAGTCATGAGGAGGTTGGTCAATGTTTTTTGGAGGACACAGTTTCTATTGCCCCCTTATTGCTCTGGATTAGATGCTGGTTGAATCCAGCGGCAAGCCTTGTGCAGGATTGTATTTCTGATTGTTTACAGTTGGACAATTCAAATAGGATTCCCTGGCTTTCGTACGTGCGAAAATCTTTTGGAAAGCTGGAGCTTAGGTATATGTTTGAGGAACCTCAATTGTTAACTACAAATTCTAAGTCTGTTTTGAAATCTCGCCATTTTGAGTATATTTCAGATTTAAGACTTTATAGTTCCCTGAAACTGAAATCTTTTGACCCTTATATTCAGATTGCTACGGCATCACACATGGAACATTATTTGACTTGGTTTCATGTCCTAAAATATACTCTTCTTTAATTCTTTTTAGATTGAATCTGATCCATTTTAAGGTGGCCTTTCCCAAACAGTGTATTTGGCAAAAAAGATTTACCACCTTGCCCTTGTGATTCTAGACCAAAGCAGAGTACTTCTCATTTTTTTCTTTTTTGCTTTTTACATGCTACTCCTAGAAATGCCTTTATTTTACCTATTTTACGAAAACTGAGACCCATTCACTACAAGGAAGCTCTACTATATTTTCAGAAATTGTCAGCCATTCAAACTTGTTATCACATATTCAATTTTATCAGATCCTCTAATGGTATTAGGAAACAGTATATTTCTGTGTAATTTTTATATGCCTATGACAGTTGCTGTTCAATATCTTAATGTATTTGATATTAGTCAATGTTTTGACAAGAATTATTTTAAATTTGCACACTTTTAGTCGTTTTAAATTATGTCCAGTATATTTGTTTGCTACCTGTAAATGGGAACATGGATTGGACGATCTTGGGCTGTTTAGGTAATTTATTTTATGATATTTGAGTGTGTTTTAAATTATTTTATAGTTTTGAAATATGTGATTTTGTTTGTACTTTTATAGCAATTGCTGAATAAAGATTTTTGACTGACTGACTAGAAGGTGCTCTTTGTGATATTGTTGAAATGTATTATCAAGGATGGGTCTGAATCCATGGTACCCTTAGTTTTCTTATTTCTCTTAATGTAATGGAGCGGCATAAAATTTCTGGGGTCACCTGACAGTAAGCAGGTGTTATGGCCATTGTCCTCACATCATAATCAACGTTGAGCTTTAGGTGGCTGCTATCGGCGATGCATTTAAGTCACAGAGGCAGTCATCAAACACTGACTTGTGGAGGTCTTCTGGGGCATCCATTTTTAGAATATTCTGCATATCATATGTATAGTTGTAATAGGTGAGAGTGATAAATCACATCATATCTGGTAAAGGGATGAGGCAGATGATGAATAAGTAATACTATGGACCCCTGAGAGTCACAACAATGTTAGGCAAGAGGGATGATGTGAAAGGTAGTAAGTACACCAATCTGTGTCTCTCTTTGAGGAATCAAGCAATTAATTTCAAACCATTTTCAAATATTCCAAAATGATGACTTTTTTTTAGTAGGATGTGGTGGTGGGCAGTGTCAAATGCTGCTCATAGGTCCTGGGGCAATTAGACAGCCACTCTGTTCTTGTCCACTGTGAGTTATAGGTCATCTCATTTGGATATGAGGATAAAGGCTAACTATGTGCCTCCACCTAATGTTAATTCAGATTGTTAGTCTGACATCAGTTCATTTTCTTCACTAAACTTGGAAAGTAGAGTAAAAACTGTTATTTCAAACATTTTACCAGAAAGGGAAATTAGATTAGAATTAAATATTAGTGTGTAGTATGCTTGGCTGAATAGGTCAATGTTATTTTCTTGATTGTGCAGCACAATTGTTTACCCCACTCTAAACCTGCCTTCGGGCCAAATATTACACACCCATGATTCTTTAGTGAGACAAAGTAGTGCTAGGATGGCACCACACCAAAAATAATAGAACACACTTGTTCCAGGTACCAGTGTAGCTGCAAAGGTATTTGTGCATAATATGCAACTGCCTGAATTATGCTTACCCAAAGACATACCTAGCTCCTGTAGCTTGGCTGGTCATTGCATGGACGCCAGATTTTATTAATTTTCATCAGATGACCCACTCATTTGTTCCTTGCATGTTCAGTGCCTTTCCTATGATTCACCTCTGTCGGAGCTTTCCTTCAGACTTCTGCTGGTAATCTCCCACATGCTTCTAGAACAGAACCTTCCTGTTGTGCTATATTTCAAAACCTGTCACTATTGGTGGGGAATCCCCAGACTTTTTTCCTTCAGACCTCCTGCTTTGCTGACCTCGTTTTTGCTGGTTTTAAGACTCTGGGTACTTTACCACTGCTTACCAGTGCTGAAGTGCATGTGCTGTCTGCTTAAAACATGGCAACATTAGCTTACCCACAATTGGCGTATTTAATTAATTTATAAGTCCCCAATAAAAGTGTGCTACCTGTGCCCAGGGCCTGTAAATTAAATGCTACTAGTGGGCCTGCTGCATTGATTGTGCCACCCATTTCAGTATCACTTCAAATATGCCTCAGGCCTACCACTGCAGAGCCTGTGTGTGCAGTTTAAAACTGCCATCTCAATCTGCCAAGTTAACCCTCTTCCCAGGCCCAAACCTTCCTTTCTAAAACATAAAAGACACCCCTAAGTTAAGTCCTGGACAGTCCAAGGGAGGGTGCAGTGTATTTAAAAAGTAGGACAAGTTTTACCTGTCTTAGTAGGGAATAACTCAAACATTCTCTTTTCACTACTGCAAGGCCTAGCTCTCCTACAGGATAACACAAGATTACCTTATTACCTTTTATAAGTGTAATTGCCAAATTTAAAGGGATAGGACCAAGGTTTGGTGTCGGATTTTAAATTGTAACTCTAAAAACGCCACTTTTAGAAAGTTGCCATTTTCTTTTTTTGTCATTTGATGCATTTTGCCTGTCTCTGAACACATCTGGGATAGGTCACAGCTAGTCTTTGTGCTTTCCCTCCAGACAGCCACACACAAAGGGAGCTTAGGTGTGGCTGATGGGCCAGCCTGGGCAGGAAGGGAGGGAGGAGCTGACACTTACACCTGAACAGGCTGTGTCCTGTCCCCACACAAAGGGCTGCTTACCCCCCTGATGTGAGCCTGGATCCAGAACAGGGAGGACAGGGCCTCTGTGCACTTCAAAGGCATCTCTTTGAAGTCTTCCCCATTGCCAAGGCACAACTGGGTATAAGTACTGGACCGCAGACTGCACCAACTTTGTACATATCTGGATGTGTGACTACTCTGCCACAAATAAGGACTGTTTTGCTGCTACAAGGACTGCCACTCTGCTGGACTGCTACTCTACTGGACTCCTTCTCTACTGGACTCCCCCTCTGATGTGCTGACCTGCTGCCTGCTGCCCTCCTTTCATGGGAGTGAGACGGACTGGTCTTCCAGAACCAAAGTGACTAAAAGGGCTTTCTGGACTTCCTCCTGTTTTCTGAAGTTTCAGGGACACAAAAGACTTCCAACACACTTGCTATAGCACCCTGACTCTGCCAACTGTCAGTCTTGCCCTAACAAGTGGTGGCAATCCAGTCCTGATCTCTTGGAAGTGGGGATAAGGTGCTGGTCCAGTCAGAACTGATGCATCGTCCCTGCTGTGTGGATCAGAACTGGAACACTGTCCCTGTTGTGAGGATGGGACCCAGAACATCGGCCTAATTGCATGGATCAGAGTCAACACATTGCCTCCCCATCCCAGATCAACCTCTGAATATCGCCTTCAAAACAGCTGCATCTCAGACCTGACACATCTCCGGTTTTGCGTGGAGAAAACTGTTGTGTGGGAAAGATCAACATATCACCTTCACCGCCAACGCATCACTTCAGTCTGCTCCCCACATCCTCAACATTGACGCAACCAGTATTAAAGTATGTTAAAGCAGGGACCCTCACTCTAGTCAGGGTAAGGGATATACACACCTAGGATAACCCTACTTACCCCCTTGGTAGCTTGGCACAAGCAGTCAGGCTTATCTCTGAGGCAATGTGTAAAGTATTTGTACCAACACACACAGTAATACAGTGAAAACACTACAAAATTGACACAACACAGGTTTAGACAAATAGTCAATATTTATCTAAATCGAACAAGACCAAAACAACAAAAATGCAACACTCACAAGTAAAGTTATGAATTTTTTAATGAAAAAGATTTTTACTCCATAGAAAACAATGGATGCATTGATGTTACACAAAGTACCTGGTTTGCATCAGAAATAAATCCGCACGGGCAAGCGTGCGTCGGAAAAGTCAGCGATGCATCGATTCCTTACTCACAAGTGAGGCAGTGCGCCGTTTCTTCTTAGGTCAGGTAGGCCATGCATAGTTTTCTCTCCCACAAGAGAGCGGTGTTTCGATTTCTGGATGGGCACCTCGGATCTGGGCAGATTCACGTTGATTTTGATGCCCTGCGATCATGCGTGTGAAATCCGGCCGCAGAATGATGAGGAGCCACGCCGCATGAGGGGTTGTGTTGATTTCAGCAGCCACAAGTGGGTGTTGCCTTATTTCTCCAGCAGCAATACAGTTGATGAGGGGATTTCCCAGCCATGATGCAGATGGTGCATCAATTTCTCAGCCATGATGCGGGTGGTGCATCGTTTTTACAGCCGCGTTGCAGGTGGTGTGTCAAATCTTTCCCTGCACGGTTCCTGTGTGTGGATTTACGCCTTGGTTCCACCAGCTTCACATTTCAAGGGCCCGGGGACTGACGTGGGCACCACTTGGCAGGGTAGGTGTCTCAGCAGAGAGTCTAGGTACTACCAGAGGAAGTCTTTGATGGCCCTTAAACTACAGAACAGGGGGCAAGCTCTGTCTAAGGCCTTGGACACACTTCACAAGTAGGAATATACCACAAAGTCCAGTTTTTGTGCTCTTTCAGGCAGACGCAGCAACTGCAGGCCAACCCAGCAATGCACAGTCACAAGCAAAGGGACAGTACTCCTCCTCCAGCTCTTCAGCTCTTCTGCTTGGAAGAGATTCTTCTTAAATCCAGACATAATCTAAAAATCTGGGGTTTCGGGTCCACTACTTATACCCCTTTCTGCCTTTGAAGTAGGCACACTTTAAAGGAAAGTCTTTGTTGTTCACAAGATCTTCCTTTGCCCAGGCCTAGTCCTAGACACACACCAGGGGGTTGTTGGTTATATTGTGTAAAGATAGACACAACCCTTTCAGGTGTAAGTGTCAGCTCCTCCCTCCCCACTCTTGGCCAGGAGACTCATCAGGACATGTAGGCCACACCTCAGCTCCCTTTGTGTCACTGTCTAGAGAGAATTCACAACAGCCCAATTATGTTGGAAAATGGGTTATTGGTAGGGCAGGTAGGTACCTACACCTAGCAACAAGCCACTAACCTCCACATAGGTACAGTTAGGTCTCAGTAAATTAATCCCAGCTCAACCCTTGGTAGATTGGCAACGAGCGTCAAGGCTTAATTTAGGAGACAAAGGCCCTCATTCTGACCTTGGCGGGCGGCGGAGGCCGCCCGCCAAAGTCCCGCCGTCAGGTTACCGTTCCACGGTCGAAAGACCGCGGCGGTAATTCTGACTTTCCCGCTGGGCTGGCGGGCGGTCGCCTTCAGACCGCCAGCCAGCCCAGCGGGAAAGAGGCTTCCACGATGAAGCCGGCTCGGAATCGAGCCGGCGGAGTGGAAGCTGTGCGACGGGTGCAGTTGCACCCGTCGCGTATTTCACTGTCTGCGCAGCAGACAGTGAAATACATGTAGGGGCCCTCTTACGGGGGCCCCTGCAATGCCCATGCCAGTGGCATGGGCACTGCAGGGGCCCCCAGGGGCCCCGCGACCCCCCCTACCGCCATCCGGATCTCGGCGGTCCGACCGCCGGGATCTGGATGGCGGTAGGGGGGGTCGGAATCCCCGCGGCGGTGCAGCAAGCTGCGCCGCCGCGGAGGATTCAATGGGGCGGCGGTACACTGGCGGGACCCCGCCAGTGGTGCCGGTCCGACCGCGGCTTTACCGCCGCGGTCGGAATCCCCATTGGAGCACCGCCGGCCTGTCGGCGGTGCTCCCGCGGTCCTCCGCCCTGGCGGTCAAAGACCGCCAGGGTCAGAATGACCACCAAAGTGTAAAGCATTCAAATATCACAAAACAGTAATTAAATAAAACACAGGAAACAGTTTAAAAATCCAAAACCAATTTATAAAAATAGTTTATATTTTTATCTTTAAAATGACACAAAAACGATTAAAATCGGTTCAGGGGAACAGGAGATATGAATTTTTAAAGAATTATTACTTTTCTAGCGCTTAGAAACAAAAAGCGCCAATCGGGTCATCTGGTTGCACCTCGACCGGGGCAAAGTCAAACTTTCAGGCCGACCGCGATAGAGCCCTGCTCGGCTACAGGTCGCGGGAGGCCTCGGTCAAAAAGTTACCTTCCGACTTAGTCTTTATTTTGAAGTTTTTCTTCACCGGGACGAACCTGCCAGTTGAATCCAACCTCCTGGAGCCCTTGTCCGGATACGCGATGTGGGTTTCCTCGGTGGAGACTTTTACCTTCGGACTTAGTCGTTTTTTCGAGATGAAAATCCTTCGACCGGGGTAAACCTGGATCTTGATCCGACGTCCATGGAGCCCTTCTCGGATACGATGGCTGGGAGGTCCCGGTCAACTTTTTACGTTCGGACTTAGTCTCTTTTTTGGATGTTTTTCTTTACCGGGACGAACCACGAAGTCAGGCCGGGTCGCGGTTGAGGCAAGCCGGCTAGAATTTCCGCGGCGGGTCGGTCCCTCTCTGGAGCTTTTTTCCAAAAATTCTCAAATCTTTTCCAAACTTCTGGGGCTTCACCCAGATGTTCTTTTAAGGTTCTTTTGGGGTCCACAGCTCACCCCAAGGGTCCAGAAGTTCTGTGATGGTCCTTGGGGGGTGCGGACTTCAACTCCCAGAATGCACCTGGCGCAAACTCCTTTTTGGCCACTGGACAGTGGTCAGCTGGTCGCTTTCTTCAGGAGTTGGTGCAGGGGACTCTGGTTTAGCAATTTTTCACCTGTAGCAAACAGGGAGTCCCTCCTTGAACCAGTTGAAGCCAGGCAAAGTCCTTCTTGTGGTGAAGCCCAAGTGTGCAGCTGGTGCAGTCCTTCTGAGTGCAGGTTCCAGGTGCAGGCCAGGGGTCTAGCAGGGCAGTCCTTCTTCTTCTTTAGTTCCTTTCTTGTTGAATTCTGGAGGGATCTGAGGCGTGGGTGCAGGTCTGCCAGTTTTATCCTTGCTCCTGGGTGAAAAGCAGGGGGGGCCCTGGTTCTCCAATCAGGGACAGGGTCGTCCCCCTGTGATGACCACTTCCTGGGAAGTGTGGCAAAAATCCATCCCAGGAGGCAACAGTCTCCAAAAATCCAACATGGATGAATCTGATTTTTGGAGGTTACATCTGGCTGAGCCCACCCACTGGTGTGGCTAAAAATCATAAACACACCCCTCTCCTGCCCTCTCCTAATCTAATCAAGGGGGCACCTAATTGTCTGGGGTTGCAGGATGTGGGGGTGTTGCTGGGTGCTGCAAATGTCCTTCTCTGCCTTTGAAGACCAGTTTGGCAGCCCTCCCCCTTCCTGCCTCACCATCTGCTGAGGGGAGATTCTCTCCCCCAAGCACATTCCTTTGTGTGAAGCCTGGCCACTTCACACCTCATCAAGGCAGCCTGGCAGAAGCTGCTGCAGGCTGGCCAATCAGAGCACAGCAGCAAAAACAATGCAGAGCTGAAATTGGCAACTTTTTAGGTAAAGTCTAAACTTTTTACCTGGACAAGTTATATTAAATCCAACAACTAGAAGTTGTGGGATTTATTACAACAATCAATTTGATACCAAATTCTTGGTATGTAACATTTAAGGAGACTTTAAAATTTAAAATAAAGTCTGCCCATTCTAGCCTATGAATGCCATTTACTTCAATGAGGGAAAAACGAATTTGGCTGTTTTTACCTCACCAGGGCTTATAAATCTATTTTTATAAAGTCCCTGCTTATAGTTACATGGCACCCAGCCCTAGGGGCACATAGGGCACACATTAGGGGTGACTTATATGTAAAAATAAGGTAGTTTAAGACTTTGGAAGTACCTTTAATTCCAAAGTCGAATTTGCATACAACTTTAATTTAAAAGCAGCCAGCAAGGCAGGCTTGCTTTTAAAATGACACTGGGCACCTCAGCAATGCACCTAGGTGTGCACCACCTATGCTGTGGTCCCTAAACCTACATGCCCTACCATATACTAGGGACTTATAGGTAGGTTCACTTAGCCAATTATAATTAGCCTAATTTGCATATTGATTTTACACAGAGCACAGGCCCTGGGACTGGTTAGCAGTACCCAGGGCACCATCAGAGTCAGGAAAACACCAGCATAAAGTGGATAATGGGGGCAAAAAGTTAGGGGGCCTCTGCAATCAGCCCTGTTTTCCCACACAACCCCCCCCCAGCCCACACGCCCAGGAGACTCAGCCCAACCCTGGGAGAGTCTTCCTGGCTTGTTAGGCGAGGAAGACAGTGAAGAAAACTGGCTGTCCCTTTGCAGGGCCTACTCTGCCTTATATCCTCCTGTCAGGGTCACTCCCTCTGGGTAGTGAAGCCATCCCAACAGTAAAAGGACCCAACTCAAACTGAAACTTCCCTCTAGGGGGGTCTTCCTCCTCTCTCTCTGCCAACTTGGGTAGTGAGGTGCCCACCTCCCCTACTCCAAACTTTGCTAGGGCAACACCTAGCTTACCCAAAGAGGTCACCCAACACTTGAGCAACCCCACCATGACCAATAGGGTCAGAGGGCCTACTTTACTATTGGCCCTGGGGTATGCCTCCCAGGCCAAGTACAGTGCTGCCAGGAAGGCTAGCACCCAGCAGAGGCTACTGACAGCTGTCAGTACCCAGAACCACACCCTAAGCTCTCCACTGACAGGTGGCTGAGCTGCTTTAGGGGCATCTTTGGGGTCCTGGCACCTCTCTTGCTGTCTAGAGTGGGGGGCTACCACCTCCTGTGGCAGACACCCTCCTTCCACTCTCCCTTCTGTCAGTGCAGGGGCAACACCTTGCATCTGGACAGCTGCCTGACTACTCAGGACTTCCTTGGGGTCAGGTGAGGCCTCACCAGTGCCAACTCTGGGCTCCCCCCCTACTGGGGCAGAAGGCCTTTGGCTCCCTGGAACTCTCTTTAAGAGTGGCCTACCCTTCCTTTTCTTCTTTCCTTTTCTTGGGGACCCCTGTCTCCTAACTAGGGACTGACTCCCCAGGACTTTGGGTTGGGGGGGCGCCCTGGGCGACCACCCCATCTGTGACCAGACTCACCTCTGGGAGGTCATTGCCCAGGATACAATCTAGGGGAAGGTCAGCACTGACTACCACCCTAATCCAGTCAAGGATACCCTCCCTCTCTAGGGGCACTATGGCTACAGGTTTGGAGGTGACCTCCCCTGTGGCTATCCTGACTTTCTTTGTCTTTCCTGGGACATACATGTCTGGGGTCACTAACCGGTCACTCACTATAGTGTGACTGGCACAGGTGTCTCTCAGGCCAGTGGTAGGGATCCCATTCACTTGAATGTGGTGGAAGTGCCTACTCCCACCCTTAGGGATCACCAGCTTACCATCTGGTCCTGTCTCCCAGCTCAATGCTAGGAGGACTTCATCATCTGAGGAATCCTCCTCTATGGCTACACTGGACAGCCCAGTGCTAACCACCTTCCTTGGACAGGCTGCATCTCCTCTGAAGTGACCTGTCTGCTGACAGTCAAAGCAAGCCCTACTGTCCAAGAGTTTTTTTAACCCTGGGTCTCCCTGTCTCTGCTTGTCAGAGTGGGAGTGGGATTTACTCTCCTCCTTCTTAGGGTTCTGGGGTACAGAGGGAGTCTCTGTGGTGGGCTTACCACCTCCCTCCTTAGGTTTTTGGGGACCTGTCCCCCCCTTCTTGGAGTCTCCCCCCTGGGACTTGACAACCACCCTGGTTCTCAACCACTCATCAGCTGCCTCCCCTAGCTCTCTAGGGTTGGTCTGCTTAGAGTCCACTAGATGCTGGCGTAACCTTTCTTGGGTACAATTGGTCAAGATGTGCTCTCTCATGATCAGATTGTATAACCCCTCTTAAGTATCTACTTTGTTACCAATAATCCAGCCCTCTAGTGCCTTTAGTGAAATGTCCACAAAGTCAACCCAAGACTGGGTACTGACCTTCTGGGTGTCCCTGAACTTCATTCTATATTGCTCTGGGGTCAGACCAAACTTCTTGGCTAAGCACCTCTTCATACTAGGGTATGAATCTGCCTCCTCCCCCCTTAAGGTCAGAAGCCTATCCCTCCCTGAGTTGGGGACCAACTCCCACAAAAGGGAACCCCAGTATTGAGGCCTAACCCTTCTCATTTGGAGTGCCCTCTCAAAGGCCCCCAGCCACTTATCTATGTCATCCCCCTCTACATAAGCAGGAACTACCCCCTTGGGTAATCTGGGGCAAACTCCCCCACCCATGGACACCTCAACTTCTTTATCGCTGCTTCCATCTCTTTTCTCTTTGTATGCCCACTTTTTCTTTTCTAGGGCCAGCTTCTCTGCTTCCAAAGATATGTATGCTAGCTGGGCCTCCAGCTCTCTTTCTCTGATGGATGGGTTCTCTCTTCCTGAAAGGACCCCCTTCCCACCACTAGCTTTGGATCTGCCCCTAGTGACTGTATTTACCGAGGACCGTTCTTCCTCATCCTCACTTGGGCTCAGATGCCTTCCCTCCCCTGAGTGGTTAGAGCTTGCATCCTCCCTTCTTTCTCCCTCCTCTGGAGCTTCTTCTGACTCTACCTCTTGGGCCTCAGCCCATGCTGTCAGGGATGTGATCAGGATTTGCTTCCTGAGATCAGTGGTTGCAGGCAACCCTCTTTCAATACACAACCCCCTAAGCTGGACTACTGTCAGTGTGGGTAGGCTAGCCAGATCAAGCTCCATGGTTCCCTAGTTTTGTGTCAACAAAAACTTTTTGCAAAAATTGGAAACAAGAATTTAGAAAAATTACAAAAATTCAATATTTGAAATTAATCCAAATTAAAAATTAAAAACAATTTTTGCACTAGGACAATTTAAAGGATTTTTAATTTGTTTTACCTAAAACTGTAACGTGATATTGAACACAAGTACAGGATTCCGTCGCTGCTTCCAATTATGTTGGAAAATGGGCTATTGGTAGGGCAGGTAGGTACCTACACCTAGCAACAAGCCACTAACCTCCACATAGGTACAGTTAGGTCTCAGTAAATTAATCCCAGCTCAACCCTTGGTAGATTGGCAACGAGCGTCAAGGCTTAACTTAGGAGACAAAGTGTAAAGCATTCAAATATCACAAAACAGTAATTAAATAAAACACAGGAAACAGTTTAAAAATCCAAAACCAATTTATAAAAATAGTTTATATTTTTATCTTTAAAATGACACAAAAACGATTAAAATCGGTTCAGGGGAAGCGGAGATATGAATTTTTAAAGAATTATTACTTTTCTAGCGCTTAGAAACAAAAAGCGCCAATCGGGTCATCTGGTTGCACCTCGACCGGGGCAAAGTCAAACTTTCAGGCCGACCGCGATAGAGCCCTGCTCGGCTACAGGTCGCAGGAGGCCTCGGTCAAAAAGTTACCTTCCGACTTAGTCTTTATTTTGAAGTTTTTCTTCACCGGGACGAACCTGCCAGTTGAATCCGACCTCCTGGAGCCCTTGTCCGGATACGCGATGTGGGTTTCCTCGGTAGAGACTTTTACCTTCGGACTTAGTCGTTTTTTTGAGATGAAAATCCTTCGACCGGGGTAAACCTGGATCTTGATCCGACGTCCATGGAGCCCTTCTCGGATACGATGGCTGGGAGGTCCCGGTCAACTTTTTACGTTCGGACTTAGTCTCTTTTTTGGATGTTTTTCTTTACCGGGACGAACCACGAAGTCAGGCCGGGTTGCGGTTGAGGCAAGCCGGCTAGAATTTCCGCGGCGGGTCGGTCTCTCTCTGGAGCTTTTTTCCAAAAATTCTCAAATCTTTTCCAAACTTCTGGGGCTTCACCCAGATGTTCTTTTAAGGTTCTTTTGGGGTCCACAGCTCACCCCAAGGGTCCAGAAGTTCTGTGATGGTCCTTGGGGGGTGCGGACTTCAACTCCCAGAATGCACCTGGCGCAAACTCCTTTTTGGCCACTGGACAGTGGTCAGCTGGTCGCTTTCTTCAGGAGTTGGTGCAGGGGACTCTGGTTTAGCAATTTTTCACCTGTAGCAAACAGGGAGTCCCTCCTTGAACCAGTTGAAGCCAGGCAAAGTCCTTCTTGTGGTGAAGCCCAAGTGTGCAGCTGGTGCAGTCCTTCTGAGTGCAGATTCCAGGTGCAGGCCAGGGGTCCAGCAGGGCAGTCCTTCTTCTTCTTTAGTTCCTTTCTTGTTGAATTCTGGAGGGATCTGAGGCGTGGGTGCAGGTCTGCCAGTTTTATCCTTGCTCCTGGGTGAAAAGCAGGGGGGGCCCTGGTTCTCCAATCAGGGACAGGGTCGTCCCCCTGTGATGACCACTTCCTGGGAAGTGTGGCAAAAATCCATCCCAGGAGGCAACAGTCTCCAAAAATCCAACATGGATGAATCTGATTTTTGGAGGTTACATCTGGCTGAGCCCACCCACTGGTGTGGCTAAAAATCATAAACACACCCCTCTCCTGCCCTCTCCTAATCTAATCAGGGGGCACCTAATTGTCTGGGGTTGCAGGATGTGGGGGTGTTGCTGGGTGCTGCAAATGTCCTTCTCTGCCTTTGAAGACCAGTTTGGCAGCTCTCCCCCTTCCTGCCTCACCATCTGCTGAGGGGAGATTCTCTCCCCCAAGCACATTCCTTTGTGTGAAGCCTGGCCACTTCACACCTCATCAAGGCAGCCTGGCAGAAGCTGCTGCAGGCTGGCCAATCAGAGCACAGCAGCAAAAACAATGCAGAGCTGAAATTGGCAACTTTTTAGGTAAAGTCTAAACTTTTTACCTGGACAAGTTATATTAAATCCAACAACTGGAAGTTGTGGGATTTATTACAACAATCAATTTGATACCAAATTCTTGGTATGTAACATTTAAGGAGACTTTAAAATTTAAAATAAAGTCTGCCCATTCTAGCCTATGAAGGCCATTTACTTCAATGAGGGAAAAACGAATTTGGCTGTTTTTACCTCACCAGGGCTTATAAATCTATTTTTATAAAGTCCCTGCTTATAGTTACATGGCACCCAGCCCTAGGGGCACATAGGGCACACCTTAGGGGTGACTTATATGTAAAAATAAGGTAGTTTAAGACTTTGGAAGTACCTTTAATTCCAAAGTCGAATTTGCATACAACTTTCATTTAAAAGCAGCCAGCAAGGCAGGCTTGCTTTTAAAATGACACTGGGCACCTCAGCAATGCACCTAGGTGTGCACCACCTATGCTGTGGTCCCTAAACCTACATGCCCTACCATATACTAGGGACTTATAGGTAGGTTCACTTAGCCAATTATAATTAGCCTAATTTGCATATTGATTTTACACAGAGCACAGGCCCTGGGACTGGTTAGCAGTACCCAGGGCACCATCAGAGTCAGGAAAACACCAGCATAAAGTGGATAATGGGGGGAAAAAGTTAGGGGGCCTCTGCAATCAGCCCTGTTTTCCCACACCCAACTGACCCAGACGTGGGATACACAAGCAGGCAGAGGCACAGAATGGTTAAGAAAGAAAATGCCAACTTTCTTAAAGTGGCATTTTCAAACTGACAATCTGAAAACCAACTTTACAGAAATAAGTATTTTTAAATTGGGAGTTCAGAGACCCCAAACTCCAATCTCTACTTGCTCTCTATAGGAAAGTGCACTTAAATGATATTTAAAGGCAGCCCCCATGTTAACCTATAAGAGAGACAGGCTTTGCAACCGTGAAAACTGAATTTGGCAGTGTTTCACTGTCAGGACATGTAAAACATATCAGTACATGTTCTATCTTTAACATATACTATACCCTGCCTATGGGGCTACCCAGGGCATACCTTAGGGGTGGGTTACATGTATAAAAAGGAAAGATCTGGGCCTGGCAGTTGGGTACACATGCAAGATCGAACTGGCAGTTTAAAACTGCACACACAGACACTGCAGTGGCAAGCCTGAGCCATGTTTACAGGGCTACTCATGTGGGTGTGGTAATCAGTGCTGCAGGCCCACTGTTAGCATTTGACTCACAGGCCCTGGGCACCTCTAGTGCACTTTACTGGGGATTTACTAGTAAATCAAATGTTCCAATCATAGAAGCGCCAATTTCACATATAATTTGCACAGGGAGCACTTGCACTGAGCACTGGTCAGAGTACCCAAACCAGCAAAAACAAAGTCCAGTACACAGTCAAAACATTGGGAAGCAGTGGCAAAAAAGACAGGGGAGACCATGCCAAAGATGCCAGGTCTAACAGGGTACTTTTGTTCAGTTGGTCTCATTGGGTCCCTATCGGCATTCCATGCTTCATTGTGGTTGCCATGAACTTTTTGACTTTGTCCAGCGGGTCTAAATATCCCTGGTTGGTGATTCTTGTTTCTAACTGCTATTTCACAGTATATTCTCTAAAAATTCATAGCACAAGTGCTACTTATTGAATTTTTGTCAATTTGGTTTTGTTTTGTTTATTAAATTAAGCTCTATTTTCCTAACCAGGTGTGGTATTCTTTGTGTGGTGTTTCCACTGTTTTACTGTTTGAAGTATTGCACAAATATTTACACATTCCATCTTAAGTTAAGTCTGACTGTTCTGTGCTATGCTACCAGAGGGTGAGATCAGGTTAACCTAGGGTGTGTTTGAGACTTACCCTGATTAAGATTGTGGTTCCTGCTAGGAGAGGGTGCATATCTCTGCCAACCAGAAACACAATTTCTAGCATATATTATTAGAGACTTGTTTGGACTCCTGTCCTTCATTTGTTGAAGAAATTAATATTCTGTGTTTTTTGGTTTTGACTACAAGATTTTCAATGAGGTGACCATCTTTTCCTCCTACAGGTAAATAATAGTCTGAATGTGGCATCATGTCCAGGCATCCACGAGAAAGGCTCTGAAGGGCAATGCCCAACAAACCTTCTAGATAACTATCTAATATGCAAATTAGTTTTGTTGTATGTATGTGAATCTTTTTCATGGATCCAACCATATCATCTCCAATTTTGACACTCCTTTTCTATGTACTTTCTTAAATTGCTTACACGGTGAATCTCTTATTGACAATATTGTGAGACATCCACACTTACTAATTTGACTTTTTGTGACAATCACACAATTGTTTGCACAATTGTAACTCGTTGTTGTTGTTTTGACAAGCAACTTAATATTTTGGCTGATGTTCATTTAGACTAGATTATCTATACTTTGAGAATATGGATGACTAGTTCCAATTATTTTGGTGCCAAGTTTTTGTGTGTGTCTGTTTCTGCCTTCTGTTGTATGCATCATAACAATCCCTGGATTCCGAGAGACCTCCCTTATTTTTGGGCAGATAATTATTTTCTCACACTTCTGTGTGTTACTGAAAGATATGTCTGAGAGTCATGCTATTGAAGTGGTGTGCAAAGGTTCACAGAGGGCTAAGAGTGAAACCCAATTTAGTTGAAGGCATACCGAAGCATATGTCATGCTATGTGTTGAATTTTATTGTTGTCTGTGGAGTGGTTGAACATACTTAATGCATATACCTTTTGAACTGCACTGCTTTTGTCTGATGTACAGGCAGAAAGCACAGTTTGACTCCAGTTTTGCAAGAAACTATTTATTTGAGAAAGTGTTGGTTTTAGTACCACCTATGTTGAAATAATGATATTTGCAAAGTCTGCAAGATTACTCAAGCATGTGGAAAGGAAGAAAAATTATTTCATCAAGCACATCAGTCATAGGAAGTAAGGAGGGTACCCACTCCTCCTTCTATTTCAAACAAGGCTGAGGAACTTAATCAAAACTCTCCCTTTAAAAGCAAGTAACTAGCTCATTTTTGCATGGGGCTAGAAATTAGAATTATGTTTTTTTGTTCAAAAGGTTTTTGGCAGAACCTGTGATGTCCTGATTTCTTTAAAAAGCCCTGTACAAAGCAGGCCATCTAGGATGTGTCTCAATCTACTACTCTTTGCACAGCAACACTAGTGAAGTTTGACTTGAAAATACTGCTGTGAAGTACTTTGCTAGCCAAAGTGTGTCTGTGCTGTTTTATGTGATTCCCACTCTGAAACCTAATTTGCTGTTCTTTTCCTCTAAGCCTCTTTGAACCCTACCCCACCATGCCCACCTTTGGATATGTCTTTTCTCAGTGGTTTCCACTCCTGAAAAAGGCTTATTGGAGTGGACGCTGAGGTAGCTGGTGTTTTAAAACCATATTCTGTTACTTTAATAAAGGTATAGGTAGGCTGGGTAGCTGCTTATTGAGGCAGTAGATAGCTATAATGTGTAGTTACAACTATTGAAGAATAAGAAAAAGGATAATTACCATGGAAGGGGAACAAGTTGATAACACTTAGGTGAATAAAGTGCCTTAAAGTGTTGAAAAATAGACAATTCCTAAGTGGGTAAAAAGGAAATGAGTGATTGATGATGGTAAAGAAAAAGGACTATAATTGCTGAGATAGTGAAGAAGAAAGAATGCTAGAGAGACATTAAGGGAGGAGAGAATATTGTAGAGGTTTCCGGAATAGAGGGCTTAAATGAATTGTTGCAAAGTACACAGCACCCAAAGATTTTAATGAGCAGAGTGGACCTGAGGCAGATTATCAAGAGATAGATCCTTGAGGATAAGGATGAGAAAGATTAGAATGTGCTTGAAATGTAAATTAAGCTACAATTAAATATAGTCCTGTTATACAAAACCATAACATCTTTGCTTACTACAGAGTAAACTCAGTATTGCCACACATTAGCACGTAAGTCACAGAAATGTCAAAGGTAAGCACTACGAAGGCATAATGTTGTCACACACAAGCAAGTATGATGAAGTCTAACAGGGCTATTCACAAAAATAATTTACACATGTGAGCTATTTATACTGTAATTCACTCCTACACTTTTGAGTAACTTCAATACTTTTGGCTAGTCACAAAATCTGTATGTAAAGAGATTCAAAAGTACAGCCTGACATGTCTACGCCTCACTGAAACAGGGGGTGGAGCCAAATATAGAAGTGGAAATTACGTTTGCCAAAAAGAAACACCATACATGGCCAACCAATGACACAGGAGCACCATCTCAGAGAAAATAAAGGTTGTAGGGACTTACATCCTTTAGGAAATAATCTTAAGTGAAAGTAACTTACTTCAAATACTTAGCAATATAAATACTTAATATAAATTAATATATATTATATAGTGAGTTTAATATTAGTTTATTAAAACCATTAACATACACAATTCAGCAGTTATAAAATCATACCTTCATCTCCAGATTAAAAATAGCTAATTCAAACAATTTGAGATCAGTAAGCCAAACTTATTTCAACCTGACTAATTCCAGGGAAGTTGTACAGAGAGTGCATTGTGCGAGCCGGTAGAAGCTTAAAACATGCTAGGCGCAAGCTCATTATGCAAAAAGGTGTACTGTGCAAACAACCATAGGCATGGAGAATACGTTGGCCTGTGCAAATAGCCCGATAGCCAACCGTGAATGCTATAAATCTCCTATTTGCCTCCTAGCAGCCCAAAATAAAATAGAAACCTTCTAGAGTCCTGTTGGCAAATGCCCTTCTCTAAGCCATAAGTAATATTGCTATTTTCAATGCTTTTATCTGCACCAGTCCAATGTTCAACATAAAGTTTTTTTTATGTTTTATTGCCTCTGTACCTGCAGACCTGTAGGTTCTTACTCCCAGGGCTAGAACTCTTTACACAACAGGTGACTTCGGTGTACTAGTAACTTAGGACATAAACAGCGTATGTGCATATACGTTTCTTTTGCCAGGTGGCACAGGCAGCACAATATGTCCTCCGACTGACCCTTCATGTGCCATTTGGGTTTAAAGCCTAGGGATGGACCAAATCTCATTTTCATACGTTCCCTCTTGTTGGTCATTGAAAATGCTTCCTCATAGTAGGGTAGTTCCTTGCTGGTCTCATACGAATTTATCACCAGTCACCCATGCACTCATTTTGCTAATGATCTTTTATACTCCAGGGGGCTTTTCTGCTGGATACACTTGTTCAATGTTTTCTTGAACGTGTGATCACTCATGATCAGTTGCTTTAAATCTGAAAGACCAAGATTCTCTCTGCTATTCTGCAGATACTTGTCAAAATGACTTTTCCCCTTTGTAGATTGATTTCCAACGAGGCAAGATATATACTGGGAAATGTCTATGGTTTTGTACTTTTAAAATGTGACCCTAACTATAACGTCCCTGTAACCTTTGTTTTTTTAAGTGAATATATCTATTTAAAATAGTAGTTTTTAATTTAACGTATTTACATTGATAAAAGATTTAATTCAAAATAAAGTAATAGAGCTGTAGAATATTTTTCTTTTGTTCTACATTTAAAATGAATGTAGAAGATAATATAATTAATATAGATCGATCTACCTGCTATGATAACAGGCCAGAGTCTTAGAAAAAATCATCAACAGACACTCCCAAATTCCTCAACGAACATAAACTACTGGACATCAATCAGTCTGGCTTCAAACCCAACCACATCTGCGGACTTCCACAAGGATCTTCCCTGAGCCAGACTCTCTTAAATGCATACATGATCCCTCTAGCCACTATCATCCACTCTCACAATAACATCGTCCTCTCCTACTCTGATGACATACAACTCATTCTCTCTCTCAAGGAAAGACACCCAGAAATTGCCCACTGGAAGTAGACCAACTGTCTAAAGCAGAACATTGACGAGACTAAAATCATAACTATTGGGAAGATCACAACACCATGGGATTCCACCTGGTGACCAACAAAGCTAGGACTGACACCCACCACCCACGCCAAGAAGCTCAGAGTCATCATCGACAGCCAACTCAACATGATCACCCAAGTCATAGTTGTTACTGCCTCATGCTTCCATACCCAGAATATTCTTTGAGAAATATTAAAATGGCTCCCAACCCACACTCGGAAAACTGTCACTCACGCCCTGGTCACAAGCAAGCTGGACTATAGGAACACCCTGTATGCCTGGATCAACCAAAAACTCATCAGAAGGCTGCAGATTCAGAACTCGGCAGCCAGAATCATTTTCATCCCCCACACAGCATTACATCACACCACACCTGAAGGAGCGGAACTGGCTCTCCAGTCCCAAATGAGCACTATTAAAACTCTTAACCCACGTTTTCAAGGCAATACATAACACTGGCCCAACAATCTTCAACATTCGCATCTGCTGTCACATACCTTCCAGACACCTCAGATTGACCATACTCCTACTTGCACAAATCCAGCGCCTTAAGAAAACCATATCTGGTGGTCAAGCCTTCTCCTACATCCCTTCTAAAACATGGAACAACCTGCTGCTGCACATTAGAGCTTCCTCCTCACTTGTTGAATTCCACAAGAAGCTAAAGACCTGGCTTTTCGAGTAGTCCCACTAGGGCCTATGTGTGCCTAGACTCCCATCTGCTCAGCACCAGTACTCCCCGGAGTAATAGTGCACTCTACAAATTTGCATAATATAGCATAACAATGCGTGACATAAGCTCACATAACATAACATAAGCTACCATAACATAAAATAACATAACATAACATAATTAATATAAGCATGTTACTAACTTTTTCAAAGTTTAATAAACATAAAAAAAATGTCCCTATACTTTATCATACCGAGATCTCCACCATGAGTGAGTAGTCTCCCTAGTAAAAATATGTTTATGTTTATGTGAATGTAATGTAATTTTATGTGTTTATTTTAAATGAAGAGCAAGAGAAAAACATGCTCCAGCATTATTAAATTAATATTGAATTTAATCTTTTATTGATTTAAAAATAATTTAAATTAAAAAATCAATCCCCATTTAAACTAAAACAAAATGGTATGCATTGATAATTAATAAGACAGCACAGACCACATAACGGGTGTGTGCCTTCAGTAAGGCCCCATCATTTTTAATTGACGCATTTCTTACATTTCTCATCTTTTTTTTAATTCTTTGTTTTAGCAGTACGTAATAATCAATTTCCAAAGAGGTAATCTCCTTTCATTTTCATTTAATCCGTGCTGTCTTGACAGAACCCATACATAATTTGGGTTGATGGCTTTAAAACCCCTCAACATAGTTCATTTTAGTAATCTAGGATTCATTTCCATAAATATATTAATAGGAACAAATAAAAGTGTCCTCATTGGTCCAATTAAGCTAACAGAAACATTTAATAAAATATAGCCGTAAATCCATTGGGGACAGGCACCTTGAATGGCTAGTAAAATTTCCTGAATGTCTCTATATGGTTATCCAATTCAGTTTGCTATTCCGGTGTGGGCACTGGCATTGATTTCGAGTGTATAAATTCCTGGAACTGGTCCCTTTGTTTTCCAGTTCCCCACTATACAGTTGACTATGAAAATAGAGGGAAATAGCCTTCTTCGGATTCTGATATGTGATCAGGCTAGGACGTTTTTATCCAAGCTATAAATTAACTTTCCCATTGAGCTTGAAGCCCCAGTATAATTTGTTTCTCAGCCCTGTACAACACCTTTTCGAAGCCAGTAAAGAAATACATTTTTCAAGGCACTTGTATATTATTTACCCCTTCACTGCCAGGCCTTTTCCACCTCGGGTGTCAGGACTTTTTTGGCTATTTGGGGCAGTTCGCGCTTAGGCCCGCATAACGTTTTGTCCACATAAGCAACCCACGTCAAATTTGTGTCCTTTTTCCAACATCCTAGGGATTCTAGAGGTACCCAGACTATGTGGGTTCCCATGAAGGAGACCAAGAAATTAGCCAAAATACAGCACATTTGAGCTTTTTTTTAAAAAGGGAAAAAGGGCTGCAAAAGAAAGTTTGGGCTTTTTTCCCTGAAAATGACATCAACAAAGGATGTCTGGTGCTAAAATCATCATCTTCACAGCTTTCAGCAACAGGCAGACTTGAATCAGAAAACTAAATTTCTTAACACAATTTTGGCATTTTACTGAGACATACCCAATCTTTACTATTTTTTGTGCTTTCAGCCCCGTCCCAGGTAGTGGCAGAACTGTGTATGAAACCAATCCTGGATCCTGGGCAGCTAAATATTTCTGAAAAGTAGACAAAATTCTGCCATTTTGCTCCACGTTTTTAAAAGCTATGGTAGATTTTTGAAAGCAGTGTACTGTTACATTTGCTAGACCATTCTAGTTGCGGGAAAATAAAGGGTTTGTAGGTTCACCGGCCTCCCAATAAAAATGGTACTGCACTTGTGTGGGTAGGCCTAATGCCCACGACTGGAAACACAACATGGACACATCACATTTTTACATTGAAATCTGACGTGTTTTTTGGAAAGTGCCTAGCTGTGGATTTTGGCCTCTAGCTCAGCCAGCACACAGAGGAGCGCACCAAACTTGTGTATTTTTCAAAACTAGACACCTAGGGGAATGCAGGATGGGGTGATTTGTGGGGCTCTCACCAGGTTCTGTTACCCAGAATCCCTTGCAAACCTCAACATTTGGCAAACAAAATATTTTTCCTCACATTTCGGTGATAGAAAGTTCAGGAATATGAGGAGCCACAAATTTCCTTCCACCCAGCATTCCCCCAAGACTCCTGATGAAAAATGTATCTCAATTGTGTGGGTAGGCCTAGTGCCCACGACATGAAATGCCCCAAAACACAACATTCCAAAAGAAAACTGACCTGTTTTTTGTAAAGTGCCTAGCTCTGGATTTTGGCCTCTAGCTCAGCCAACACCTAGGAACACCTAGCAAACCTGGACATGTCTGAAAACTAGACACCTCGGGGAATTCATAAGGTGGTGACTTGTGGGGCCCTCACCAGGTTCTGTTATCCAGAATCCTTTGCAAACCTCAACATTTGGCAAAATAATACACTTTTTCCTCACATTTTGGTAACAGAAAGTTCTGGAATCTGAGGGGAGCCACAAACTTCCTTCTACCCAGCATTTCCCTACATCTCCCGATAAAAATGGTACCTCACTTGTGTGGGTAGACCTAGTGCCAGTGACAGGAAATGCCCTAAAACACAACATGGACACATCACATTTTCCCAAGGAAAACTGACCTGTTTTTTGCAAAGTACCTAGCTGTGGATTTTGGCCTCCAACTCTGCCAGCACCTAGGGAAACCTAGCAAACCTATAAATGTATGGAATGTAGACACCTAGGGGAATCAAGAAAGGGGTGACTTGTGGGGCTCTCAACAGGTTCTGTTAACCAGAAACCTTTGGAAACTTCACAATTTAGCCAAAAACACTTTTTCCTCAAATTTTGGTGATGGAAAGTTCTGGAATCTAAGAGGAGCCACACATTTCCTTCCACCCAGCATTTCCGCAAGTCTCCCGAAAAAAATGGTACCTCACTGGTGTGGCCATACCCAGTGGCCGTGGTAGGAAATGCCACAAAACATAATATGGACACATCAAAATGATCTATTACAAAACTACCTGTTTTTGCAGGGGAACACCTGTGTTTTTGGTCATCTAGGGAACCCTACCACACCCAGACATTTTTTTAAACTAGCCACCCGGACTCCACTGCAAACCTCAAATATAGCTAAAAAATTCACATTTTCCACACTTTTCTTTGTAGGATCACTGTGCCGGTACAATTTCCTCACTTGTGTGGGTTGCCCAGGTGCCTGCAACAGGAAAAGGCCAAAAATGTGTAGCGATTGAGGGGACAGCACAGTTAGTTTATAGGCACAATTTCTTTAATACATTTTTAGGCTAACTCTGCTTTGGGAACCCACACAAGTGAGGTATCATTTTACTTGGAAGTCTGAGGGGGATGCTGGGTGGTAGGAAATTTATGCTGGCGCGGTGATCCAACAAAGAAAAGTGAGGAAAATATGCTTTTTTAAGTATGTTTTGAGGTTTGTAGAGAGTATGGGTAAGAAAACTTTGGGGGATCCACGCAAGCCACACCTCCCTGAACTCCACCGGGTGTCTAGTTTTCAAAAATGTGTGGGTTTGGTAGGTTTCTCTAGATGACCGCTGCAACTAGGACCAAAAACGCAGGTCCACCCCCATAAAAAGAGTAAAAAGAGGTAGTTGTGTAAGAGGTGTATCAACATCCTTCTGTGATGTTCCAAACACTAAAATTGTGAAAAGAAACACACTTAGGTTATGTTAAAAGGACCCCTCACTCACCAACCAAGTTGGTGGCATGCTTCCTCATTGGTGTCCCACCCGAGACACCCAGCATGTCACAGGTGTTCTTCAATGCCAGATTACAGGGGAGCAGGTTTTGTCATTTTTACCACACATACTGGTTGGATTTGGAAAAGGAAAAACTCTTTCCTTTCCCTCTGTGTCTGTTTTCCCCCTTAATTCCCTACTCCCCCCCTCAGGAGAATGACTCACCGAAAGGAAGTCCTCTCTCCAAACATGCTGGAAGCCATTTGGTTTTTCCCAGCAGCATTTGATGACGCAGGTTTTGTCAGTTGTAGGTACATGGTTTTCCCTGATTAAATCATTAAAAGAAGAATTTGATTTTCTCCCTTTAGCCAGAAGGAAAACAGTGGCTTTTATACATCTAACCTCAAAATTGGATTCTTGTAATACCCTTTATTTAGGCATTTCTAAAAAACTGCTTCTCGGGTTCCAGGTCAGGGCCGGCTTTAGTGCAGTGCGACTGGTGCAGCTGCATTTGGTGCTGGCCTGGAGGGGGGAACTGACATGGGGGGGCACTGTGTTTCGCATAACCTACATTTAAAAGCACCTTCTGCAGAGTTATTTGAGCATCCAGCATTCAGGCAGCAAAGAAATTCAAGATAACTCTTGTGATTAATGTTCCTGCTCGAGAGAGAGAGATTGGAGTTTTGCCTAATGGTAGTTTTGACTCGCCATAAAGTAGTAGTGCAGACGGTTAATATGCCTACTGCAAAGAACAGATCTGTAGTTTATATGGATAACTGAGTGGATTAGTAAAACCATCCTTTAGCAGTGCTTTAAAACAAGTGAAATGTATGGGAGAGAGAGGCTATGCAGAGATGAGGAGCACTTTTGCCGAGTGGTAGTGAGGGAATCTGAGAAGGAAGTAATTGGGGGAGCGGCAAAAAAGACTGTCGCACTGGGCGCCACCAGCCCGAAAGCCAACCCTGCTCCACATTGTCAACAATTTGGCTGCTAGATTCATGGTCAGACTTCTCAGGCATAGCTCTGTATCCTAAGAGCTCAGAGAGTTGCATTGGTTGCCGATTCATAAAATGGTACTTTTTAAAACTCAGGTTTGTTTTTCAAGTTCTTCCATGCTACTGGCCCCAAATATGTATCCCATCATTGTTGTCAATACAGGACACAGAGGACCCTCAAATCTTCAAATTCTAATATGTTAAACCCTTCTACATTCAGGCTAAAATCTATAGGAGGCAAATCTTTTGCTGCCTTGGGATCCAAGGCTTGGAACCAACTTCCTGACTCTTTTCAATATTGACGAATGAAGCCAGTTTTAAGAAGAACCTGAAAATTTGGTTGTGCTCACTCTGGATTCACTTTGTTACCACCTAATATTTTGTGCCAGTGTGGGGTACATCAGTTCAAGAATAAGGTTTAAGGTTTTTCAAGTTACAGTCTCCATAAAGTGTCTGAGAATTAGATGTAAAAGGGAAACCCATGGTGATCAGTCCATGCACATAGTTCTGGCTTTGTCACCATAGCCAAATTGCTATTGTGTAAAGTGGCATCCAGCAAGAGTCCCAGGCAGGGTGTGTAGTAAGTAAGTATTACGGAGTGACAAATTAAAACCGCTAGAGTATTTATAAACTTAAGTTCTACTGCCTTAGGTGTTCAAGTCATCAATGAAAATCAATTAGTAGGATTACTTTCTCTTTCACTGTGGTGTGCATCACAATCTCTACTGCGGGGTGGTGAGATCCAGCAAAGAGCAGCTAGAAGGAAGATAAACCAGAATGCAATTGTGAGGATTGTTTTAAATGTGAAGGACAGTGTTTTCACCACTTGGGCAATTGAACCTCCTATGCTGTATTCACCAGAGATTGAGGAGCAATAACAGCCAACTACTTCACCAGCCTCTTAGTTCTATTTTGTAGATAGCTTTTTGTGGTTGGATGGCACTAGATGATTTGAAGGGGGCCACAGTTCTTGCTTCTGTCAGGAAAAGCATTTTTAGAACATATTGAGCCAATAACTATGAAATTTGATAGCAGTGCTGTGCTGCAGACCTACAGTTAAAGAGCATAGCTCGGATCGGGTGCCTCTTTTTTGCTTCATAGTGGTGAAAAAAGATATATTTTGAAAATGGAAGAGATGATACAAATTCTCCACCCTCTAGGACCTGATGGTATGTTCTTGTAGCCTTAGCAATCAGTTTGGCTGGGACTGTTTCTACTGGAGCAGTGTCAAGGCTGATTTCCATATGACTGGCTTCAAACTGAGGTGGCATGATGGGAAAAAGAATGATGGGTTGGAATATTAGCCCAAGTGATTGCCAGTGGTTGTAGTTGTTGCAAGCATTCCTCGCATCACCTTTTGAATTTTGGATGTGATTAGAGTGCTACATTTGAATTGAAGAGAGTTAGTAAACCTTCATGAATATTGGTATTTCTATAGTAGACATCTGGGATAGAGAAAGATTATGGGGAAGCTTGGCAAACATGGCTGGTGGAGTTAAGACACAGATAGGCTTGCCTTTCGTACCTGTCCTAAAACTCAGAATCTCAGAGGGCCAACTCAGCACTGAAAACCATGTCACAACCAGACTTCTGAAGCTATGGAACAATATCACATCACAGATGAAAGAGGCTACTTTTATCCTCTTTAGAAAGGTGCAGAAAATACAATTCCTCACGAAGTCTCCAATCCACCACCAATGAGGGAGGTTTATGCCCCTTCAGCCCCAAGGTAACTTATGGAAAGGACTCCCCTGTTCATCTATTTGCCTGTATTATATTTTGTTGTTACACACAATCTTGAATAGTTCCATAACCACTCAAGTATGTGCAACTCTCAATTACTTCATAGCTAAGCATATGCTAACGACCTACCACTTCCCCTATACAATTCTGCCTTTTCCCAATAGCTACACACACACAGGGCTAGTTCCAGAGAAACCTTTTTAGTTCTTGAATTATGTTGATATGTAGTAAGTGGAAGTTACCTGGCCTGAGAACTAAAAAAAGACTTTGTGAGCTGGCAAAGAAAAACACTAAACACCTAACTCACAAAATGTGCAATTCACATTGAATGAGAAGGGTAACAGTTACCCAAATTATCTCTTTTATGGTAAGTACCCACACTGAGTAAGACATTGTGCCGAGGGGGCAAGAACATTGAGAGGACTTTTCTGATGCTATGGAAACCATTGTTACTGCTGTGAATTAGGTAGTGCAGTGAGACGTAGGAGGCATTTGCAGATGGATTCAAGCTGAGTTTGGATGCAGGTAAGGTTGTAGGAGCTGGACCAACAGAGGACAGTGCACCAAGCAGGTAATGGCTGACAAATGGGAGGATTGAGAAATCTGTGTAGTGCAATTGGTAGTAGAGTCCTGTAGGAATGAAAGAGGAGCAGCTTTGGAAGATAAGTTGTAGAGACAAAAACAGAGATGCTGTTGTTACCTTGCATCTTGACGCTTAGAATTCAAGGATACATTTGAAAACCTAAGGCTGTGCTCTTACAAGTTTATCTCACGCACTCACTCCTCTGTTGGAGCTTTTTTTTTAAAAGTGGGATGAAAATGTGGTCATGCCTCATTGCCTTTTTGTGCATCATCTGCCACTTGAGTCTTTGATGATGATGGAAAAAGAAGTGTCAGCACTAGAGTGAGAAGAGCTTCTTTTCATGTTCAGTGAGCTCTTCAGGGTGGTGGTCAATACTAAGGGCCTTACTTAAAGTTCGGAGTGCAAATTTCACTCTGTCATGAAGACGGAGTACAATATTCCATGACCTGATGGAGTAATTACAAGGCCAATTTGGGGCTGAGACCAGAGTACCTTCTTGAAAAACAGTCCATTTATAAGCATGCTTGCACTGCATTATGGAACCCACTTCTAATTATCTCTTGTATTGGAAAGAGGAGACCCTTAAGAATGGTCAGACACAAGTAAAAGATATAGGGCCAGATGTAGCAAAGGGTTTTTCCCATTCTGTCCTTATGGGAAAATGTGTTCGTACATTTGGCCCATAGTTCTTTTTTTCCGGAAAATGTTCACCACGTTTATCAAACACTTCTACACAGATGTGCCATTGCAACTGTCTACACCTGTATTTCAGTTACTGAGACATAAGTTAGATAACCATGGATATCCTTTATTTAAAGACATGAAACCCTCCCCCACCATTGGTGGCTTGCCTCATCATAAGGTTCCCTCCTTAGCCAGGGCAGACATGTTGTCTGTCTCAGTGGGCTTTAAATAAAAAGGAGCTCCTTAAAACCTGGCAAGGGATCAAATTGTTGAAACATGTTGAGAATCTGACAGAGGGACTAAATGTAAGTCATTCCTTTTCTGTATTTTTTTTTTTAATCTTGGCCAGGTCACTTTATTTAATTGATTATAGGTTGACCCATATTAATCCATATAGTAAAAGAAATTGGATCTTCTTCTTTGGAGCCCATTCAGACAGATAATATGCCTGTTTTTTAGCATTAGACAAACTGGGAATTTCATTTTCTCAAACTGACATTTAGAGGGGTAGCAGACATTCAATGTAAATACTTAAGCCAATGTTCTAAATGTGCATTTTGTGAACTTACACATTTTTTGTGATGTCAACTAATGGGTCAGGAGTGCCAACATGTATCAAGGACAGACACAGACAATTCTCAAGCAGTTCTTCATCAGATGTAAGTCTCCAGTCCTGCATTTTATTTTGCATTCTGTTAAATTAATTTTGGTTTTTCTCACTCTAAGTTGAAAACAAGTTGCAGACTGCAAATGAGAAAAACAAACAGAAAGTTACACTCTAACATCTGATATGTGAGTGCAGTTTTTAAGCGGGTTGGTAACCCAAAGAGAGAAGAAAGACAGGCAGTGTTGGCAAGATCGATCAAACAGAAGCAGTCAGATAAACTAGGTCACTCTGAAAAGGAATTTACAACAGCATTCATAAGAGTTGGAATCTGGTAAAGCTGGAATGTGCCCTGTGCTCACATGAAAAGTTTCCTGCTATCACATTAGCTTCTAAACAGAAAGACAAAACTAGCATAATTATAAAGTAAAAATAAAAACACTGGAACTGGAGGAACTACCTTATGAGCAAATGTGTTCCTTGTGAAAGAGCACAATGCAGTCTCTCAAGGTGCAGTTAACCAGTGGCCTAAGTAGGCTCACTCATTGCCCCACTCTGTAGTGTGGGGAAGCAAAATGTTAATAACACAACAACAGACCATTAGATGAAGAGAGGTGGCTGAAGAGCCCTTTACGTAAGTATATTCTACTTATAGTTTTCGTAAAATCACAAGGTCCTACCTACAGCCAGACCTAAGAAGACATGTTATGCTGAGTAATAGGTGAACCTGCTAGTCATTCTATGTTTTTAAGTGATTAACTATGTTCTCTCAGGGAAGGCTACAATCCCACAAAAATTAGCATGATAATTAGTTTCTGACTTGACTTGTGCATCCAGCATGCTCATGATGGATTCTGGGGCCCACTGAGACCCCAATGACTATATGGAAATCTATTGCACGTTTTGGGTAGAGCTGTTATTTCACAGATTAAACATTCTGGAAAATGCTAAGATCCCAGAATTGTGGAAGGGATCACTCCTTCATCTTTTGTATAAAAAAGAGATTTAAGCTTCCCAAGCAATTTCACACCATGCAAACAGAATTTGGGAGGGTGGTGAAATCCTTGTTGGGGTGACAGATGTATAAATGGTTATCCAAAAGGTGTTGGGCACATCAGGAAGGTAAATATTTCTGAGAGAGAGTGGTTCACTATGAAATGCCCTTTGGGTAGAAATGTGACTGAATGATCTTAATAAATCTGTGAATCTACTGGGTAATATTCATTATCTCAAAAGCTTGAGGCAGATCACTCAGGTGTTCCAATTTAACAACAATTGTAATTATGGGTGAGGATGAGCTCTTCTGGATTTGGTGACTTTTAAGTTCCTGAAGAGATCAAAATATTTCCTAGTTTAGTTTAGATCTTTGCCCTCACTGTAGATAACTAATGTGATGGACACATTTTTTGACCAGGAGTTTATTGCTATTAATAAAGATAGAAAAATTTTGAAGACTACGTTTCAAAACGAAGCCCAACACTTTATGCTGTAGACTTTGCAAGACCTCCTCTTAGACTCTAATGAATGTGGTCTACAGTTCACAACTCCTGTCACAGAAAGAAACTGTTGGCTAAAACCACTTTTAAGAAAGAAGGCAACACAATAAAGGAATGAGCCTTTGAATAACTGATTATAGTCAAAACAATGTGCTATTTATTGTTTGCTTAAATACATTTATGAACTTTGTTAGAAATGGATTTAACAAATTGAGCTGATTGTGTGCCTAGTATAGACTTTTGTTTTTAGGTTTATCTTTTAGGACAATCTTGCTGTTAAGATTCTGTACTTTTAGGTCGAGGGCATATGGAGTATTTTTTTTAAAAATGTTGTCTAGATTCTTCGCCTATTATAATGTTATAATGCTATTTATTAGCTATAAATAAAACAATAGCATAGTTTTATTTATTCAATCATTGATTCCTGAGGCTTCATAGTGCCCTAAAAAGTACAGATTATTCTAAATCTACTGACATTCTCATTTTATTGACCGCCAGAGAATAAAATGCTATGTGTATAAAGGTGAGCAGTAACTTCTAAGACGTTTTCAGAAGCAGTCCATTAGTCCACTGACATGGTGTACAGTCTTAATTCATTTAGTTATTTTATCGTGCATTCTTCTATCTTTGAGATATCTCTTCTTCCTCTCTCGTCACAGCATCTGACATTGTTTCCTGTGTTGCTTCTAAAATTGAATCTGTCTCGTCTTGCTATCATCAGTATCACGTACGGTTCTGTATTTTCAAGCTACACATCCATATCTATATTTTCTATCAGTACAATAAGCATTTTTAGTCAGAGTAAATGCTACAATTTATCTTGCCACTCCTTGTCCATCCTTCCTGATTTACTCTATCCACACTCTCCTTCTTGTCTATTTCTGTATTTTTCAAATTCTTTATTTTTTCAGAGTTTTTCTTGCCTCTTTATTTAATTAAAATGTATGCTTGTTTAGAGTGGGTCAATGTCTAACATATTGTTGGCGTTATTTTTCAACATAAAATACTTGACTGTCACTTCCACCTTTCTTAATATCTGCAATTTAATTCCCTTCATACTTTATTTAAGATGACTTTTCAACAAGACATTCCACAGAAACTGTTATTTCCAACTTCTCTTATTTGTTTTTACCATCTATGAGCTGATTGGCTGTTTTTCTTTTGGTTGAGTTACCATCTTTTGATACAGTGGCTAATTTTATTCTTCTCGCCACCTTCTCCTTCCCAAAGGTGCCTGGCCTTGTGCACACCTGGATTCACTGACGTGTAAAACATTTTCAGGGCACGCTAGGTAATGTAAACTCAGTAATTTGCCTTTTTGGAATTCCAAGGCATTAACTAATTGCTCTAGTATTTTAATTTGTGTGTGTCTCCTTTTGAACGTAATCAGTGTCTTCTTATAATTATCCACCTTATTTCTATCAGATGAGATCTTATATTTGTCATTTTTCTCCTATTGACTTCCATTCAAAAAACTGAAAAACATCTTGAGTGTACTTTGTAATAAGAAAAGAGGTTTGAGTAACCAGTAAATGAAATGTACCAAGAGTGCCTGTTGAATAATGAATCACTATATATATATATATATATATGTATATATATATATATACATATATATATATATGTTAATCACCAAATGGCTGCTTTCACATCGCACGCTCTTGCTGTCGGTGCCGATGAAGGAGTTAGCAACCAAAACTCCTATAAATTTCTTCAGCAGAGTGATCCATCTCACTCCAAGAAGTTCTTATTTCAGCCTTTTATTATCATTTAAAAAAAAGTGCTTCCACCACCCAACGCGTTTCAACCTAAACAGGTCTTGATCACAGCTATATTTATATTTTAGAGTATTGATAGAAACTGTATCACAAAATCCCACCAACTCATCAACGTAACTGTCTGAGGTATAGAGGGCAAAGAAAAAAAGAAAGAGCAAAATATAAAATTTAAATTATTTACACAATGGTGTTCCGAGCTTTCGAAAAATGTTTTCTAAAAAAATTAAGTTAAAGTAAAAGCACAGCTGTGTAACAGCTACGCTTTTCTTGACATACATTTTGTCAATATTGTGGAAGTGTATTATTTTAATCTTTAATTCGACCACGAATACATTCATAGTGTCCTATAAATTGTATCAACATGAAGCTATTGCAATTATTTATCTATATAACACATCAACGTGTGAATACATTTTCATTGCAGTGCTCTAGCATCTCCTTAAGCCTATAATAATACTTTGATTAATCCTTATAGTTAATAATCTAACTTGAATTTAATAGTGTTTAAACTGTAGGTCTACAAGTCAATGGTAATTGAAAATTAGATAAAACCTAGAGTTCAAACAGTCCTGCATATTAGGGAGGCAAATTTCGCCTGGAATTTAGGGGCAGTTAATTTAAAATGGAATTGGTTTACATTCATGCAAATATCAAACAGGAAAATGGGCAAGACAATGAGGGCGGATTTTTTTATTTGGTGGAGTGAGAGCATTGCTGTATATCGTTGGTGCTCCTACGTAGGCAAATTTGTGATTCCCCTTATTGTAATAAGAGTCCAGGGAAGCAAGGGGTTTTACAGTGGCAGTGCTCGGCTAACTCTTAGCTTGGGGTCCCATTATCCACTGGGCCACCAAATAACAGTGGAGCTTGCCTCACTTCTTTTACAGGGCTACCAACACTCAATTTCCCTAACTGTGTCCATCTTGCGAGGCATGGCATTTCTAGGCACAATGGACAACTTGTTCAGGAAAACAACACTCATGCGTTATGACAATTTTATTTATTTTTTCTTCTGAAATCAAGTTCCCGCCTTGGGAGCTTGTTTTCAAAACAAAAAGATTTTCTCAGGCGGTGCTTCAAACATGGCACCTGCTCAGCAGAGGATCAGTGCCATCATTGAAGTTGGACAATGTGGAATCTACATTAGGCACAGAAAATTCTCCCCTGATCAATGAGGATCTCTTCACATGGTGAGCCGTCCTCTGTCAGGAGGGCAGACGTCAAAATCTCTGTGCATTTGGTGGGACAATGGACCATTGACTAATGTTTAAGTAACCTTATAAATAATTAAAAAATTAGTTTGTGCAAAAAGAGAAGCAACCTTATGGTTGTGATTTCTATGCAGAGTCCAAGAATGGTGTGAATGTACAAATGCATCCTAGTGGGATGTTTCTAAGTGCTTATTCCCCTAGTTTTCCATGTTACCCATGTTAAGAGTGCTATTTTTCCTCTGGCCTTACAGTCGATGTCTCAGCTTATACAATACACCTATACATCTAGTCCTTTACTCTTACTCTCTTCAGAAATGGGAACATGGTACTTGCCTAATACCTTGATAAAACTGGCACAACAAAAGGAAATGTCTAACATTTTAATTTGCTTTTTTGGCCAAGTGCTTCTGAGGTCATAGTCTTCTTTCCTGCAGCTTAGTGCAGGTGATTTGCTTTTGCCTTCTCTCTTGTGGCTGTTTCAAATAGTCCATAAATGTAGCAGATTGTTAGCAAGTTTGTTAGTGTCACCCTAAGGTACACCATAACACCCTCATTAGAAACAGGCCTTTAATTGTGATGTATGCACTGAATTAGTAGGGCAACTGGTGCTGTAGGATTTTTTTTTTTGTTTGCACAAATTTTATCAAGTAAAACGTAGTGGAATTTATGCAGGGATAACACTGCACAATCCTAGTTAGCAGTTCAGAACACAGAAAATATGCAGTGTTAACGTGTTTTTGACATTTCTTCACCTCAATTGACTTTGTAACTGTTCTTTTATGTTTATAGATAACAATCTTTACCAAAACATATCCTTTCCTCTAATAAACCAAGGTGTATGAAGAACCCTGTTATACAAAGTTCAGGTCAAAAAGCCATTATATATTTAAACCATCGGGATTTCAATTATGAATAGATATTCACACAGTCATATCTTTCTGATGTAGTTCGGAGGTAGGGTTGACCCAGGGGTTACCCAAATATACACACATATTAGCAGTGGTGATAATGTAATGAAGACTTCTAAACAATTCAAACCAAGTTCTTCTCAACAGGAAAGACTAGAGGGCCACTGAGGCACGCCTTAGAGTCTTCTACAGAAACTATTTTCCTATCCCTCCAGAATAGAAACACCATTGTAAAGCCCACAACACAATAAACAGCAGTGATACACTTACTTTTGTAAATTTCTAACACTTACTCTAAGGGTATATTACCTAGTTTTCCCCACAAAACTAAAATAGCACCTCATGTCCGGATAAAGCTACGCCTTCTGAAATGTAACAGATGTTACTAATGTCCTGAACTAATAAACACCACTCCAAAATAAGTAAATGTCAGAACTTTGTTGAGGGTACAATTTTTAATAGTACATGTCCTGAATCTTTTATTTTCGTAATGGATACATGCCCATCAAGCATTTTCTTTAATCCATTCGCTACATGGACCTTAAGTACTGCATCACCAGTATTTCAAAGAACCAAGATATCCTGATTCCCCTCACCTATGGTGTCCTTGCCCTTTTCCTTTAATCAACCAATCTGACCATTTAAGGGATAAAATGAAAAGCATAAGAGACAGATTGCAGTACTGGTGCACACCTCTGGTCAGATCAAAACTTCTTGTGGAGTTCCAATTTGATCCAAAAAAGTAATTGTCAAATGCTACACTAGCAAAGATGCTCCAAAGCCTTAACTTGTTGCCACAGTGAAAGGCAGAGCTGAGGTCCATTAGTGTGTGAGGTAAGGAGCAGGAGCAGCTTTTGTTACTTGGTAGGGGTGGGCTGGCGAGCAGGTGGGTAATTAATTTACCAGGGCACCAGGGCACTTACAGGAAGACTGAGAACCTGTGCCTGCTCTCTCCAGCCCGGCAACTGGGTGCAGGGATGGAGACAGCCCAGTGCACATGTGTGTTTGGCCAGCCCGTGACGGACAGCCAAACACACATGCACACTGATGAGATTGCTCTGTGCGCTCCCCTTCATGGCTGTCATTGTAGTGAAAGGTTTGCAGCTGCTGCTGCTGACGGGGAGCGTACCTGGTAAGGGCTGACAAGATCAATGGTAACTGCTGATCAACAAATTTAAATTCAAACACCTCTCTATTGTCCACAACCCACCTGTAAAGTCATGCTGTACCACCGCCAGAATATATTTTTCAGTAGCCCAAGTCAAGCTTTTTCATAGTCACTCACCCAGTGACTTTCAAAACTGAGTCTATGAGGGAGTTCTGTGGATAAAACTGTGGATTTCCTTTGTTGCCCTTCCCGAATATAGACTCTGATGACTCTGTAGTTCTAATAGTTACTTGCTGCATATAAAACATTGTTGACTGTAGATCAACATTGTGTTTAGAAAGTACTGCAGGTACACCATCAGGACCTGGAGCTTTTCCAAATGGACTATCTACGCCTTAAAGACCTCCTGTAAATTAATTGTTTGCCTGTTACCAATAGTAAAAAAGGCACAACTAACAGAGGAAGTCAACCAGTATATGGTACTAAAATGTGAAACATATAGTTCCTCTGCAATGTGAGTATCAAGTGGTGTACCAGTGTCATTCTGAAAGAAAGAACTATACACTGAATTCCAGAATACTTGTTGATCTTTTGTTGAACTAGCAGCTCATGAGCTGTCCCATGCTTCATTGCATATTGCAGTTTCCCTCTTTTTCACATCATTTTATAAGCTCTTTTGTATTTAAAGTAAAATCTATTTTTTAGATGTTTCATTTATATTTTGATTGTGTTAATTGCTTATGCAGGGAGATGTGCAATTCCGAGTGCTCAGGGATGGAATCAGGAAGGCGTGGGCTTTTGCTGCGGATCCATATTTATTTCTACATTTCATGTAGCTCATGGTCATCAAAGGTATGCGCAGTCAGACTTGGGTCTTTTAGAGGAATGTGTTAATGCGGCATCTATTAAAAATCAACATATATTGTGTTAATTCACCTCTCGAGTCTCCTGATTTACGATGGAAGAATCATTTTTTCCACTAGCAGAGCCTCAACCCTCTCTTTCACTGAAAATCTCACCTTAGAACCCCAACAATGTTCAAACAACTGCACTACTGAGCATGGAGCTGCAATCATGCCTCTTTCTGCCCTGCATTGCACTGCTAGACAGGAAAAGAACCAATGTCCAAACTGAACTGGGAGAAGGCTCACAGCACTTCAGGGACATTGGTGCTCATTATGAGCATGGCGGATCCCCGCCTGCCAAATAATGAACCTTTCTGTGGGCCATGCCTCTGTGCGGCAGGTGCAGCTGCACCCGTCGTGCAGATCACTGCCCGAAAATTGGGCAGTAACCTGCACGACGGGGCACTGCACCGGGGCCCCTGCACTGCCCATACAAAGTGCATGGGCAGTGCAGGGGCACCCCCTCCGCCTGCCTTTCTCTGGCGGAGGGGGTGCTCCTGCACTGCCCATGCACTTTGCCCCTTGAGATTTAGCTCTTCTTTATCACTCCTAAGCTTACAGGACTAACCTTTGCTGACAAAGACTCAAAATCATACGGCATTCTGTTTCTGGACATATTTACCACTGCTAGAAACTCAGTAAGATACTTGTAGGCTTTTTCCAGAGCATGTTTCTTAGGAACAGGGCTCTTGCAAACTATATACCAGAGGGTCAAGCTTCTTTCTTCCTTCTCATGGACATTCTAGACTGAGAAGATCAGAATGCTTTTCTCAAAGAACTTGAGGTACATTGACTATCAGCATTAGGACGTCCTCAGAAGGTCTTCCATGAACCATCCATCAAGGGGTTCAAGAAAGGCTTTTTCTTTTTGAGCAAAGGGGGTCCATATTTCTTCAGAACCCTGGGCTCTACAAACTGTCAACGACTACTGTCTATTCCGTTCAGGTTCTCTCATTCAATATACCCGTTCCCCCATTAATCACTGGCCTCCCTGTGTTATGCTATTAGTAGATCAGAATGGCCAAGCCCTGCTTTCCCAGGGCACCATAATTGAGGCTTGCCTTTGTTCCTCTTTCTTCATCACTACAGTCTTTCTAGCTGAAAGGAAAGACAATAGCTGGATGTGCCCAGAGATCAATCTCTGGTCCCTCAAAATTCACTTCACTTCAAAATGGAAGGTGTTCATCTCCTTCCAAATGTTTAGAGCAAGCCTGGCTTACCAGACTATTCCTCAAAGATGCCTCTCTCATGCTTCCCATACAAGAAGGCAAAGGACCTCAATAGAACCTCTTTGAAGCTGACATATTTTGTTTGTCTATTGTCCCACTAGAGGGTTTCTGGAGTATCTGCCTTAGAGATTATGGCTATGTACTTCACCCCAGGTGGCATCTGTTTTCTTTTGCAAGACATACAAAAACTTTTTTTATTTTATTTTTACCCCACAGTTTTGAACAATGCATAGCTGTATGTTTGCCATTGCTTTCAGGTTGATGATCAGAAAACACAACTGCTCTGGCCTGCGGGATGTGCTTGGCACCCAGTGAGTTAGTGTTGACCTAGGTAAGTCCAAACCATACTCCACTCATGACACAAATGTTTCAAAAGTCTTTATCTTAGGTGATAGCTGCAAAATGCCCTTAAAGTGGAACATTGAATCTGTGCCTCATTTTTCATGACTTCCTACTCTATACTTAACCCCATTGTTTCTAGCCTCCTCCTACCCGTGCTGTCTTTTTTTTGGCTATTTGGGGTAGTTTGCGCATAGGCCCCAATAACATTTTTTCCACATAATCTATCCACGATAAATATGCATCCTTTTTTTCCAACATCCTGGGGATTCTGAAGGTACCCACAGTTTGTCGATTCCCCTGGAGGGGGCTGAAAAATTATCCAAAATACAGCTATATTTTAGGCTTTTTGGGACAAATGGGAAACAAGTGCTGTGGAAGAAAGCATCTGTTTTTTCCCCACAAATGACATCAACAAAGGGTTGTGATGCTAACATCACCATGTTCCCCGCTTTCAGGAACAGGCAGACTACAATCAGAAAATCAACTTTTTCTACACAGTTTTGGCATTTTATTGTGACATACCCCATTTTTCCTATTTTGTGGGGTTTCAACCTCTATCCAGTTGGTGATAGAAATGGGTGTGAAACCAATAGTGGATCCACAAAAGCTATACATTTCTGAAAAGTAGAGAAAATTCTAAATTCAGCAAGGTATCATTGTTATAGATCCTTCAAGGTTTTCCTATAGAAAGTAACACTTGAAATACAAAAATATTGAAATTGAGTTGAAAAAAACAGCCATTTGTGTCAAGTTTTCATTTTTCAATTGTTTTCATTTGTATCTTTGTTACAAGTTTTCATTTGTAACTTTTTCTAGGTGTGGTTGATTTTCAAAAGCAGTATACCGTTATGTGCACCATACCATTCTGATTGCAGGGGTATATAGGGTTCTCCAAGAACCCGAGCTACCCAGAGTAATAACTGAGCTGTAGCTTGCAATAGTGTTTTATTATGTACCCGATATACAGCAATTCTTTGGTAAAATTTCAATAGTGAAAAATAGGGATTAAGAAAACCTATGTATTTCCAAAATGGGCACAAGATATGGAGTTTAGAAGCAGTGGTTATTTGCAAATATCTGAATTTGGGGGTACCCATATTAGCATGTGAATTAGAGGGCATTACTCAAAGTGACTTTTTTCTTACCCTTGTCTTACATTTGGAAGGCGCAAATGCAGAGAAAGATGTTCGGTAATAACACTCGCTCTGCTATTCTGTGTTTCCTCAAGTCTCCCGATAAAAATTACACCTCACTTGTTTGGGTAGGCCTAGTGCCTGTTAAAGTAAATGGCACAAAACGCAACATGAACACATCACATTTTTCCACTGAAAACGAACTTGTTTTTTGCAACATGCCTAGCTGTGGAGTTTGGGTCCTAGCACAGCTGGCACCAAGAGAAATCTAGCAAACCTGTACATTTTTTAAAACTAGACACCTATGGAAATTCAGGATGGGGTGATTTGTGTGGCTCTCACCAGGTTCTGTTACCCAGAATCCTTTGCAAACCTCAACATTTGTTCAAAAAACAAATTTTCCTTTTATTTCTGTGGAGCAAAGTTCTTGAATCTGAGGGGAGCCACAAACTTCCTTCCATCCAGCATTTACCCAGGTCTCCTGATAAAAATTGTACCATACCTATGTCGGTAGGCCTAGTGCCCGCAACGGGGAAATACCCCAAAATGCAAGGTGGGCAAATCAAATTTTTCCACTGAAAACTGACTCGTTTTTTGCAGGTGCCTCGGTAAACCTAGCAAATCTGTATATTTTTTTAAGCTAGACAACTAGGGGAAAGCTGGATGGGGTGACTTGTGTGGCTCTCACTAACTTTTGTTAACCCAGAACTCCTTACAAACCTCAACATTTTTCTTCAAAAACACATTTTCCTCAAATTTCTGTGATGCAAAGTTCTGAAATCTGAGGGGAGCCAAAACTTCCTTCCACCCAGCATTTCCCCAAGTCTCCATATAAAAATGGTACCTCACTTGTGTAGGGAGGCCTAGTTCCCACGACAGGAAACGTTCCAAAAGGCAATGCGGACATATCACCTTTTACCACTGAAAACTGATTCGTTTTTTGCAATGTGCGAGCTGTGGATTTTGGGCTCTAGCTCAGCAGGCACCTAGGGAAACCTAGCGAACCTGTACATTTTTTTAAACTAGACACCTAGGGAAATCCAGAATGGGGTGGCTCTCATCACATTTATTACCACAAATCCCTTGGAAACCTCAAAATTTGTCTACAAAATACATTTTCCCCAAATTTCTGTGATGGAAAGCTCTGGAATCTGATGGGAGCCACAAATTTCCTACCACTCATTGTTTCCCTCAGTCTTCTGATAAAAATGATACCTCACTTGTGTGAGTGGGCCAAGTGCCCACGACAGGGAAAGGCCAAAAATGTTTAGAGATTGAGGGGACACAAAAGCCTGTCTATAAGCGCAGGTTTTTTAATACATTTTTAGGCTGACTGCTTGGGGCACCCACTCAAGTAAGGTATCATTTTTATCGAGAGACCAAGGGGTGTGGTGTGTGGTGGGGAATGTGTGGTTTATTTCTGTTTCTGGACTATTATGGCACAGAAATTCAAGGAAAATGTGTGATTGTAGCCACATTTTCAGAATTGCAAGGCATTGTAGGTAAGAAAACTTGCTGGGGTCCACCAGAGGCACACCACTCTGTACTCCCCTGGGTGCCCAGTTTTTTAACATATCTAGAGTTGGTAGATTTTCCCTAGACAAGAAGCGAGCACACTACCAAGTCTCTTACTTCTGTGATGTCCCAAACACTCAAATTGTGAAAAAAACACCGCTAGCTTTTGTTCAAAAGACCCCTCACCCACTGGCCTCATTTGTGGCATACTACATCAGTGGGGTCCCACCGGAGACACTTAGCATGCCAGGGGTGAGCTTCAACACTTGATTACAGCGGAGCAGGCTTTTACATTAGTTGAATTCTCAACTCAAAGGAGAAGTGTAATAAATATGTCTTGTGGCTACTCACCGTTATTTTTACACATTCATACTGGTTGGATTTGGCACAAGAGTGATTGGTGGTTTAATATATTCAATTTTATTAACAAGAGATTTCACACAAATTAAATGCACTGTTAATAATCGAAAGGTCAAAAATTGAACCAATGGCTCACAACTCGGCTGTAAAGCCGCGTCAAGACACCAACCGCTTTACAGTCTATTCACATACCTTTCAGACATGACACACACAAGACCATTCACACTGCCAGCCACAGGCCCAGCACATTACAACACTCACCTCAACAGACAAGGCCATTCAGAGGCCTATCACTTTCATATGCCTACATTCCTAACACAGCAATCACACCAACTGATGGAGTGTGTGAACTGGTGTTTGGTTAGCAGTGTGTGTAGTGACCAGCAGCAAGTCACTACTCACATGCAGCCACCCAAGCGCCAACTTTCTCACCGCCACCCAGGAGCCAGCTCACTCACACCGCCAGCCAAGTGCCAACCCACACACACCGCCAGTCAAGCACCAGTACATGCACACCACCAGCCAAGTGCCAGTCAATGCACACTGCCATCACATTTTTTTAACAGAAAAAGAAAACACAAACCAATTATAAGTAAATACAAAAGTACAAACAAAACAGCTCTCACTAAACACATCACAATAATGCCAACTATGAAACTGAACAAAAAATATAAAATGATACAAACCAGGCAACGCTCATGGGTGCCCCAATAAATGTTTGTATGTGGTATATACTTAAATAAGCAGGCACACACAGCCCAGGTTTAAAAGGGCAATCAGGGCAGTGCATACAACTGTCCATCTGCATGCCTCTTTGCATACAGACTCCACATCTCTTACAGGGATTGTTTTTTTTGGGCCGTAGAAGAAATGTGATCAGCAAAGTAGCAATCTTTCAATCTAGCCACATCTTCCATCACTCCAACTATAAGATCACATGCCTGTTCCACTACAACAAGGCTGCCTATCACATACTGAACAAAAGTCATCTTTGACTCTGGAGAAAAATCCTTGAACACAACAAAAGCTTTAAAGGTTGCTAAATGGAAGAGAAGGATAGCCAACTTCTTATACCAAATGTAAGCCTTATGAACAGCAGTGTAAGGTTCCAACCTCTGATCTACTCTATCTACACTGCCCATGTGCTTATTGTAGTCTAAAATGTACAAGGTTTACACACTTCAGCAGCCTGACCCCAAACGGTCTTATGTGAAGTACTTTAATCATGAATGTCAATCAGCATGTAGACATCCCTTCTGTCTGCAAATTTCACAGCTAGCAGTTCATCACTATGCAAGGCACTGAACTGTCTCCTCTCAAGACATTTTACAAACAATCTCCTTCAGATAACCTTTACGGTTAGAGTGGACTATGCCACAAGCAACAGTGTCCACTTTGAACAATTCCCTGATCAATTGCGCACCAGTGTATGTTATCTAGGTACAAGTGGAGACCTTTTTTCCCACACAATTTTCTCACTAACTCCAAAAGTGGATGGACAACCAGGGGGTAATAGTGGAATCCCTACCAGTGTGGACCCAGAAATTAAAGCCATATCCTCTACTACTCTCAGAACGCATGTACATCTTAATTCCATAACATGTCCTTTTGCTAGGATTGTACTGCCTTAAAACCAAACAGCCCTTGAAAAGGACCAAAGACTCATTCATAGCAATTTCTTTCCCTGGAATATAGATCTCTGAAAATTGATCTACCACATGATCAAGGAAAGGCTGAATCTTAAATAGACAGTCAATATCAGGGCGATCTTGTGGCAACTCTAAAGTATTTTCAACAAAATACTGCATCTGAGGCTGAAGCAATACAGATCCAAACTCATTATTGCAGGAAATATGGCTGTTGCCATCAAGGGACTGGTACACCAATATGAAGACAGTGACAGCTTCCTTTTAAAGCCCATCAAAAAAGCTTAACCCAAGAACTTCAGCTCTTCTAGATTTATGGGAGTCCACCAGGTGGCTCCAGCAGGGCTTACGTCTGAAACTATTGTCCCTCAAATACTGTTCAGTATATAAATGAGTCTGCTCAACAATCCCACCCAAAAAATACATCATCCATAATTAGTAAACAAAGTGTGGCTTTATCACAAAGACTTACATAGTCAAAAATGATACCACTCTCTCGCCAGAGACTGCTATACTCATCAGCAACTAATCTGCACAGAAACAGACAGCACCAACAATATCCCACTAAAAAGGAAAAACAAAATACAATTACACATAAGACAACACAATACACATAGTGCACAAATCCAAGGAGAATTTCACACACAATAAAACATAAGCTAAATATGCTGCTATTATTACACCATTTACAAAAAACTAATTCATGAATGGCAGTGGTACTCATTGAAGTAAACAGTACAAAAATTGTTTTTTACCAGACACAAGCCATTACACAAACTACAGATCTACCACTGCTGAAACCTCAAGCAGGAGTCACAGCAAAGGAATTAAAAAATGTTGCATTAAAATAAAAAGGAGCAATAAATATTACAATCACAAACGCAAATAATGTGTCAGTCCACACATACCAAGCTGGGGGGCAGATGAGCTTAAAAATATGGCCAAAGCATTCACCCCCTACAGGGGAGTGACCTTTGCCCAAGGGTCCCCTCCACAAAATTGCCAAAATCTAAAATGCCTGGTGTCTCGTGGTTTCTGCCCCCTTGCAGGCAGACAGGCCTAAAAAAAGAGGCCAAGTTGCCCCAAGGGTGGTAGAAACAGCCATAATTTGTGCCCCCTAAAGGTAGCGACCCTTGGCCAAGGGGTCATGCCCCAAAATCACCAGAATTTTAAATCCCTGATGTGTCGTTTCTGCTCCCCCACGTCCAACCTTTGGGGGCAGATGGGCCTAATAAAGTTGGGGGGGGGAGAAACAGCAAAAATATTTGTCTCCTAAAGGAAGCGACCCGTGCCCAAATGACCACTCCCTAAAATCACCAAAATGTAAAGTTCCTGGTGTCTAGTAGTTTCTGCGTTCTTTAGGGGCAGATGGGCCTCATAAAAGGAGGCTGATCTGACCCCTAAGGGGGTAGAAATAGCCAAAATACTTCCCTCCCATAAAGGGATCGACCCTTGTCCAAAGAGCTTCTCCCCCAAATCACCAAAATTTAGAATTCTGGGTGCCTAGTGGTTTCTTCCCGTCATAGGGGGGCAGATCGGCCTAAAAAAAAGGCTGATCGGCCCCAAGCGAGACAGAAATGGCCAAAATATGTGCCCCCTAAAGGGAGCGACTGTTGCTTAAGGGGCCGCTTCCCACACATCGAAAACACACACACAACATAAAAATCCCTGGTGGCCTAGTGTGTATTCCTGCTGCACGATCACGACACCATGCACAATTATGCAGTGTGAATACATTTCTAAGAGACACTGAGGGAAAGGACAAATTCTTTCCTTTCCTACTGATGCCTCTTTGAAGACCCCCACACCTCCCAGTAGGAAAAACTAACCTCCTTTCCTTTTGCTTCCTGCGCTGCTGGCCTGCTCTGATGATGCCGGCTTGCAGTGTGTGTGCTGACATCATCAGTTCATCAGGAGGGGGTCGGTGGCAGTGGAAGCGCTTCTGCTGCCATCCCTGGTGGGGGAGTGGAGGGCAGGGACCACCAGTGCTTTCCCAGTGGATGGGTGATAAGATTGCTCCCGGACGTCAGATGCACACAAGGAGTTAAAGGCCCTGATTTTGAGTTTCTTGGATTTAAAGTGCTCTGTCGCAAACCTGATAAAGTTTATGCAGGGTATATTATTGATTGTGTATAATAAATAATACCTGTTCTGAGTTTTCGGGGGGGATATCATGTGGCTTGTGCTACTTGGTGCACCAAAATTCACATGGTACTGTAAATACTCACATTTCCCCTGTTAAATTCTGGCACATTTGACCTGCCGAAATATAGTGAATGGAGAGTCATTTAACAAGCCCAATGCCACTCAATTCTGAATTCCGACCCTGCATAAATAGAGGTTTGTGCAGGGATCGGTGAACTCCAACCAACTTGCATCAGGGCCATAGGTGGTACTGCTCAGTATTGTTACAAAGACTTTGTACTTACATATTGTAAACTTTAGTATGTTGAACAAAATGTAGATTTCCCCATCCTGGTAGGAAACCATAATTTCAAGAAAAGCTTGAAGGAGAATATTAGCTCTTTCTTTCAAGCCCATCTCAATAAACAAGCACTCTTCATTGGTTCCCAGTCGAGCAGAGAGTCCAATTCAAGGCCCAATGCATAGCCCATAGGGCATTTTCAATTAAAGGCCCTCACAACCTTCGACCATTGCTCTCACCCTACACTCTGAGTAGAACTGTGAGGGCCAGATATCCATGGCCCTAGCGCCTCCTTGTACCACAGTAGTGCCATTTTTTTACGCTAAAGTGGTTGAAAGAGGCAATTTTTGCTGCACCATATTTACAAAGTGGAGCAATGCATGCATTGTCCCACTTTTTAACCCCTTGCACCACATTCTCCCTGCGCCAGGCATAATGTATGCAAGGGGGGCGTACCCTTAAAACGTCTCAAACCTCGTTATGCTTAGTGGTATAATCTGTGTTGCATTTTCAGCGCTGGAATGCCAAAGGGTAGCCATGCGCTCCATAAATGTGCGGAAGATAAGATCATGTGTTTGGTGGAGCTGAAGCTCATAATGTTAGCCTCCGTGTATTTCTTAAAGTTATGATTTTCTACTTAGGACAAGTGTAATCTACATTTTCAATGTTTTCACATTCAGCAGCCAAATGTGAAGGATCAGCAGAAGGTATGCGTTGAACGTTAGACTTGCAACCTTGCATTTAACCTGAGCAGGAAGTAGCAACAGATGAGCATCTGCTAACATAGGGTTGATGATGGAGAGGAAACCTATAAAACGTCAAAACATATCACTTACTCCAAATTTTCACATATCACTCATCTCCATAACTCACTGAAGCAACTGAATCCATTGGCGAGTTCTACTTATTATTATCACGATTTCCTGACCCTGTGGAAACCGCTGTTTTCAGAAGAGTTGGAACTCCAGGTTCTACAAAGTTTACTACAGGGTGTAAAAAAGTCTGCATCTGTCATAAAGTTAAGGCAGGTCAAACCGGATGAAATATAACAGGGGAAAAAATACAATATTTACTGTTAAATGCAGATTTGGGTGCAGTGACCACTAAAATCTGCATATTATTGTCCCAAAATTTAGAACAGGGTAAAGTCTGTGGAGTCAGATTTTATCGGCTACTAAAAAATAACGCTTTCACACTGCTAACCAGGGCTTTAATGTGGATCTGCAAGCATAATTTGTCCTTTTCCCTCCTTAACAGAATGTTGTTTAAGGTAACTGCGAAACCAAGTACCCCTGTATCAAATCTTCAGCTGGCAGAAATAATGTCCTTGTCAAAAAGGCATTCCAGCTATTTCAATATTTGTACCGTTTCATATGAAGTATGAGGCGTCTGGAGACAAAAACGAAATCTAAAGGATGTTTGAGTGTTGTATTTACTGCATATAATATATTAAAATCATATTTACTAGTTGAAGAGCCACTGAGGACAAGAACAAAAAATATAAGTCCATGGGCTCCTAAAACCTAGAGTGAAGACAATAAAAAGAAAACAAATACAATCTAATACATTTTAAAACATGAATACATGTCACACATTGTAGTATTCCTGGTGGTAAATATGATAGCAACGTTGAAACTTTATGTCTGTTTTACATGTACTTCCATACATATGTAATCATTTAATCAGTGGCTCGGAACAATTCTGAAAAAAGTACTTTATGAAGCCAAAGCGTATACTGAAGTGCTGTAACTGAACAACAAAATTAATATTCAAACCCTCTGCCTCCTCCAGTTGCCCTAAGTTCTATATTTTTCCTTCAGTTGTTGTAACCAACTTCTCAGCTACAGACATCTCACGCCCCCGGATTTCCTGTTGTTCCTTCCTATGAGAAGCATATGCTACTGTCTTTAAATGTGGCTTCACATCCTGATATTGTCAAAAGCTAGACAATGACAATCATGAACTGTTAGAAACGTCTAAGTGGAACAGTAATCACGCAATTCAGTTATAAACAAATCTATGGTCATAGCACAAAGGGCCTTGATTCTGAGTTTGTGGAAGTAGTAGTTGGAATGATAAATACCACTCCCTAACCTGATGTGATAGATAGCACCTATCCCTAGTTTTTAGGGAATAACATTGTGATTTTAGTGCTTTCGGCCCTAAAATTTACATGTGATGCTAAATGCAATACTGTTTTCCCCAGTTAAATTCTGAAATGTTTGTCTTGACGAAATTTAATGAAGGATGAGTTTTTTTTAAATCATCTAGTAATTACTGGGGGCAGTTATTACGACTCAATTCAGAATTCTGACTCCTGCACAAACAAGAATTTGGGCAGGAGTCAGATAACAGCAACCAACTCGGAATTGACGACATAGTTCCCATTATTGGGCTGACATCTTTATAAAGGAGGTGGTTTCCTATATATTACAAGCGTGTGAAGAAAAGACTCTCCCTTAGCTTCTTCTTATAAAGCCCCTCGTGGTTCCATTGTATCATTCAGAATTTTAGCGGGATTGGCGATAATACCACAAATCAGCAAAGTAGTTACCAGACCTATTAACTCACATATTGATGCGAATTTCACCTTAACATGTAAATAACACACAGAAACGTGCATCCATATTTCAAACTGTAATGTTAGCCCCAGCATTTTACTGTTGATAACGGGCACTGTTTCCTTTGTAATGAAATGGGATTATTGTATTTTGTAATGGTGTAATAGCATTTCCATTCAAGGAGCAAAATCGTATTAAATGGACGAAAATTAGATTCGAAGGATTTCACTTCCTCTGCAACTCTAAATCAGGATCATTGCTGACATATTATCCCACATTGGTCAAAACTTAGTACGTCTTGTATCCTGTAGAGTGCATTTTGCCTAAGGGCCTAATAGTTTTTCCTTACATGTGCATAAAGGGAAAGGTGTGATGTCTGAGTTGATGTAGTAGGGCAGCTTCAATTTGTGACCGAAATATGTTGCCGAGGTTTATAGGCTGATGAGATGTCATCCCGGTAGGAAGTCCAGGCAAGTTAGACCAGAGCCTCTGACAGAAAGCAAGGGGGAGTCTGAGTTTGGAGACGATTGGAGTAGGATGACAAGGTCAGCCATCAGGAAAAATAGCGTCTACATTATGCTTGATTAATGCATTACCAGGGTCCTTTTTGTGCTTAGTGTGTGTTAGACCTGGCATCCTTGATGTGGTTTCCTCCCTAACCTATTGCCTTCAACCCTCCTGTTTCAATGACTTCGTTTTTGCTTTTCAGTCAGCAAAATTGCATATTTCCAGTTCTACTAATTGGATTTCCATCGCTTTGGTCTTAATTTGTTCATTACATTTTGCTCTATTTTGTTAAATTGGTGTGATATTTTTTGTGTGTTGTGTCTTCACTTTTATTACTGTTTGAAGTGCTGCATAAATACTTTACAGATTGCTTCTAAATTGAGCCTGACTGCCCTGTGCCAAGCTACCGGAGGGTTGAGCACAGGTTAATTTAGGGTCTTGTGTGCCCTACCCGACAAAGATTGTGGTTGCTGCTTGAGTAGGGCCCTCAACCCAATTTCTCACAGTGTGTGCAAGGGGGTGGCCATCACAGATTACCAGTCACCCTTGCACTGTGAATAAGCACAGACGAGAGGTAGATGAGAGGTAAACCCTTGAAACCCTGGGCTTTTGGTGAACTGCCAGGCCTCTTCTAGGTGTAGTATTTCAGATGGGACCATCTGTGTTGGATTAGTGATTGGCAACTTGTAAATGGATAAATATTTAGTGAGTGTGAAGTGAGGGCTCCTAATGAAGTCCTGTGTGCCCCAATACCTACTTAGGGAAGATGAAAAGTATTATTACCTTGGAAAGAAGGTATCTCACCAGTGCTCGATATTCATCTCCTCTTGACTGATCCCCCAAAGACCAAAAGGAAATCTCCTGGAACCAGCTAAAAGAGAACTGTGTTCCCTCAGAAGACCAAGGAGAGAGGTCACATGAGTACTCCTCAGGAAACCATTGCCCTACAGATTATATAGTAAATGAGAAGCAGGACCGCACTGGCTCAAGGACCATGGTTGGAGTTATGCTAGGAATGAAAAGCAATCACCACAGATACATAAACTAGTAAAGAATGTTCAGACACATAAATCTCTGAGCAGCACAACTACAGGGCCAATACGCCCAGATTAAGTCACATCAGTATTTTGGTAATCCAGGGACATTGAAACAAATGGGTATCAGCTAAATTCTACCTCAGGTCTCAAGAGAGTAATAAGTAACCTGAATGACAGACATGTGACTTCACACACATGGCTGGTGAATGAAATAGACACTGCTAATTGTTTGTATATTTTATGTAAATATTGTTTAAATTGAGAAGTAAACATTAAGTATTGTGTACACAAATTCTTTGTGGTCTTTGTTGCCTGTGGGACGTGAGGAATGTGTTAGCCTTTAGGTTACTTTGCCTGGTCCTAGACAACAACTGTTAGAAAAAGCAAAGGTTTTTACATCAAAGGACAGTGGCTTGGTAGGGCCACCAGTATTATCTGGTATTTCGTATAACACTCAACAAATGATTTGAGGAATATTTGCAACTAGTCTAACCACTGGCAGGAATTTAGGTAGCATTCCAACCCAATCTTCTTTTGACCACCATGCCACCTCAGATTAGACGCAACCAATTGTCAGTCTTGTTCCTGTTCCAATAGGAACAGTCCAGCCAGCACTGCCAAGCCATGTCGTCACTGAACCAGAAAACATGCAAACAAAGCCCTTTTTTGGCCTGATTGGGCCTTCTCAGCCAGGTATATGTTGGATCCAGTGCCACAGTGAGCAAATGGCCCACATCTGTGCATAGACTTTGTCACTTAGGGCTTTACATCAAACATGCAAAAGGTGATGCGAGGAATACATGCAATAAGTCTCACCACTGGCATTTTTTCGAGGTAGTATTCCAATCCATTGTTCTTTTGTCCATTTTACCACCTCAGATTAGACCCAGCCATATGCAAATCAGTTTTGTTCCTGCTTAAGTAGAAAAAGCACGGACCAACCAGCCAAGGCACATCTTCTTTGAACCAGAGCACAGGCAACCCAAGACCAGTTTCAGCCTGAGTGGGTCTCTTCAATCGGGGGTAGCTTGGCTGTAGTGGTACAGTGTCTGTTGTTTAGCCCAGTGTCATTTCATAGCCTGAAATTCTGGTAGTCAGCTCCCTTCAACAAGTAAGACTTGCCTACACAAAAGAATTAAGGCTCACTGAACCCCACCTGAGTTTCGGAAAGTGAGAACACCTCCCCATTTTACCCACAGGGGCGTAGATTGTTAGAAAGATTGGGGAGTGTGTGCACGTGACTTTCCAACAATCAGGCTGTTATATAATGTTAAAATTTTTAAAAGACATTAGATAACAAGCAGGGTGCATGAGAAGTGCCTAAGGGGAAGAGGAAAAGGAGAGGTGCGGATTGGTAGGAGTACTAAGAGTGAAAACACAATATTTTGTAAATTAACCAACATTGTTTGATAACTTTAAAAACAGACAGCAAGAAACTGTGTGTGCGTTTTTGTCTGTGTGTATGTAAAACGTCCTGATGAAATATGACAGACATCTCACCATACCAAAATGAAAGCACCTCTAGCCAATTCTTTATCAGAAAATACATTTATTAGGGGAATGTAATACCTCAAACAACCCCCCTGTTACCCAAAGTTAGCACCATGTCTGTGCCTTGTGAAAAAGGTGGAATGCTTAGTGCTCTGCTGTGTCAGTACCAAGTGAGTCGTCACAATTGAATCTCTAAGCTTGTGTATATGGAGCAAAGATATTTATTTATATTTGAATTAATAAGAATGGCAATAATTGTAGGTGATACATTGATTTCATAGTGTGCTCAAATAGTTTGAAAAGTTGAAAAGGTTTCAGAATTTAAAAGCTAAATTGCCTTTGCCTAGATCCCAAAAATGTAGGGCATAAGGAGCATGATGTAATTTATTCCACTCTAGCCTCTGCATGACCTTTACAATGGGCACTGAACTACCTGTTATGAGGATATTTTACCCTGATACCAATCCAAAACTAGAATGATGATTCACTCTGCGTGTGCCCTTGGCCGTAGCTGGCACCTTGCTGGGACTCAGTGACCTAGAAGTGAGGGTATCCTGGTTCCCTACTTGGAGGCACTGAAGAATCATCATCTCTGGACTATGAAAATGCGTGACCTGGGTAAGGATAGGCAATGGTAAGACCCCTGCACAGCTACAATGGGGGGAAAGGGCATGTCCCTTCCACATTTGACCACTACCTGTGAAACCTTGGAAATGGGGTCTGCCTCAGAGGACATACCCAAGGCTATTTGTACTGCCACAGTGCTGCTATTCGGTATCAAAAATGTCAGTCTTGATGTATCCAGTTTTGCTTGTGTGCCAACAATTTTATTTGTCTACTATGTGTATGAGTCCGAAGTCACTGATTAAACAAAGTAGGTGGTGTACTGAGACAACATTTACTACTTCCATCTTAACCCAATCAGCTATCCAGACTCATATGATATGGTCCCTGCCAACCAAGGGGAGGTATGTCACTCTTCATGAGGCTGACCAGAGGAATTTGAGATGGTCCTTGCCAACCAAAAGAAGGTCTGTCACTCCCCGAGAGAGAGACAGGACTCATTTGAGATGGTAACTGCTAACCAAAGGGAGGTCTGTCACAACCATGTCAGCCAAAGGGAGCTATGTCCCTGCCCACTGTGGTCATGCACAGAACCCACTTAGCACTGGCACATGCCTCTAGGGCATGTCACTGCACCCACCAGCTTGGTGGATCACCAAATGCTGGGCACCGCTTGCAATTTGCACTAATCATGGTGTGCTAGATATGAAACATGACAGCATCAATAATTCAAGTTTTTTAGTCCTAAAAGTAATCCTTCATTGTTTAGTGCTTTTGTGTAGATGCTTAAGTGTGTGAATGCATAAATAAGCCAATGAGTGAATGAGTTAGCGCAAGGGTAGATGAATGGGTGAATGACTGCATCAATGGATTAGTGAGCGGCAGCAATGTGCAGAGAAAACCTCTCATCTAGTGGAACCATGCCTACCCCAGCATTATACACTCAGCCATCCATGCACTCACTCATAATCTCACCCATTCATTCATCCATGTAGGTGTGTACCACCCTTTTATCCACTGATGCACACACAACCATTCATCAGTTCAGTCATTCACCCACATATTCACACACTCATTCATCTATTTGTGTTCATTCACTCATGTATCCATCTGTACACACAATCATTCACTCATTCAACCATCCTTCACTCACTCAGAAATACACTCATCCAGCCATTGATCCACTCTTTGACCCTTTCTCAAATCACCAATCAACAAAGCCGCACGTACAAAATCAGCAACCAATAGAGTTGCAAGTTTCTCAAAACAAAACAAAAAACAGCATTGGAAATGGTAAATGGTCTGTGTTGCATTTTAAGTTAGACATCAGAGCCACTAGCTTTATCAATGTTTGTTTGTTTATTAAAGGTGGATACTTATGTCGTAGCTGCACAGTACAAAGTTTTAGGTTTTTATAGAAGTGTTGAATGCTTCTGGGCGGTCGAGCAATACCCTCAGGGTTAAAAGGGCTTCCCAATCTGACTCTTAACCTTCTAAGCAAAGATGTCTGAAAATTACAAATTATATTGCATGTAATTTCATTTATGTAGCAATTACTACCCTTGATAATAGGAGGCAAGAGCTACATGAATGAAAAAAAGTGAGGAGTTTTTTTTTTCTTTTTCTGGTCTGGCTTGATAGTGCACCTGTTGACAGACAGTTATAAGCATCAGTAGAATTGGCTCTGCTCACATGTTGGGAACGAGGAGTACATGTTTTGATTGGGCAGAAGGTATGCGCTTCCACAAAAATTGCTTACCCTCTACACAGCAGTGATCATTTGGTTTGTTGATCCAGCTGCCTGAGCTTTAACTTTCAGTCAGGGCCGGTTTAGTGATGGTGGCGCCCTGTGTGACAGTCTTTTTTTGGCACCCCTCACCCCATGACCACCTTCTCGGATTTCTTCACTACCACCTGGAAAATGTGCCCCTCATCTCTCCATAGTCCCCTTTCACATACATTAATTTGTTTTAAAGCGTTTGTGAAGGCTGGCTTTACTGATCCACTCAGCTATCCACACAAAATATCATTCTGTTCTTTGCAGCAGGCATATTAACCCTCTAGGTTACTTGACACCTAGTCAAAGCTGCAGCTGGACAAACCTCCGATCTCTCTCTCTAGCAAGAACATTAATCACAAGAGGTATCTTGACCTTTTAATTGCTTCCTGAATGGTGGATGCACAAGAAACCTTTCAGCAGGTGTTTCTAAATTGCAAGTTTTGTAAGTTATTGCTAAACACAGCGCCCCCCCTGAGGTCAGCACCCGGTGTGGCCGTACTGCCGTAGATTGTAAAGCTATTAAAATGTCTTAGAAAACAAGATACTTTATGGTGTTTTTTTCACTGGCAGCAGCACAGATAGAAGGAGGACAGTCATTAAATTACATGGGTTTTTAGGACTGGCTTGAATGCAACTGTCACCTGACCATTAATCTTCACCAATACTATTCTACAGTCCTCTGCTCCCACACAAATACATATATAATCCCATGCTATCTACTTGTAAGGCTTTACTTTACCATAAGTCATTCCTTTAAAGCCAGTCCTATTGGTATTTCCATTGCTTGACCTTAGTTGTCCATGATGTAAAGAGGACATATCACTTTGTATTATGTCTATTGCAGAAGAAACTATGGGCCTGATTCTAACTTTGGAGGACGGTGTTAAACCGTCCCAAAAGTGGCGGATATACCACCTACCGTATTACGAGTTCCATAGGATATAATGGACTCGTAATACGGTAGGTGGTATATCCGCCACTTTTGGGACGGTTTAACACCGTCCTCCAAAGTTAGAATCAGGCCCTATGTTGTTTAAGGTGTATATCTGGTAGGACAGGGTATTAATCCCATTAACAGCTAATGCCTTCGGTAAGTTTTCCTGATCTATTTGCCTTAACCAGGCAGCAGCTTCTTGTTAAGAAAGCTTCTAAATTTCATTATAAACTGCATATAAGAAGCACTTTCTGCGTTGTTTTCTGGGGCCTATCAGGAAATCCTGTAAGTCAGTGTTATTAGACAGGAGACTGAGGTGTTCTCTAACAGCATCTAGTTAGGAACTCTTCAACCATTGCTGACATAGTTTCCCTACACTGTATGTTGTTACTATACCTGCATGTTCAGATGACACATAGCGAGGGTCTGGCCTACTTGTTCTAAAACCCCCTCCGTGGAGTTTATAAAATGTTGGTATCTATTGGCCACAATCCCCACCCGCCAGGACATGAAAGTGAAGCATTAAACAAGCCATTCTGGGCCATTCATCAAGCTGATCTTCAGTTGCATTTATATATGTTTGCCATTTATAAAAGTTTGCAGGGACAGGAATACTGGGTGCATTCAATTCCTTAATTTTTGCTAAGCCTAAACAGCTTGTTTGTTGTACTGTTTCATTTAAAAAATATCATTTGAACAGGTATTAGGCATGTTCTAAATAAAGCTTCCTTTCCCCTTATTTGCCAATATTCATAGCCTTCTATAGCCAACCAGGAAACAAAGGAATCCAAATAAACGAATTTCATATCTGTCAATAATATATGTACATTTTCCATCAATGGCAATTTGAAATCATATGGCTCAGCATTTTTAACATTTTGCCAATAAAAATATGCAAATTTTTCAGAATATGTTTTAGATCTCCCTTGTGGTGGAGTTGGACAATGTTCCCATTGTGTATAATTAAACAAAGTCATTGAGGTACTTGCTCTGTGAATGAAATGCTGTCCATAATAATTATAGCAAAACATGTCACCATAATTTTTTTTAGATTGATAAAGAACCTCACTTTCAAATACAGTGAAATATTGCAATTCAGTCATCATAGAATCAACTGTTTTCACATCCCAGTCAGCAGAACTCTGGGTATTATTACTCCGTTCATAGAAAGTTTAAACACACATGGTATTTGAATGATCTCTGTGGGGCCGTATATATCAAATGTGACTTTATCTCAAACAATCACATCAGGAATTGGTATAGAGGAAATGTTCACGAAAGACAAGTCTCTGTGGTCCTTGTGAGAAGAAAAATGGGGTTTTAGGACCAACTGTTGATCTTTCAGGAAGGTAATGACCATGTATTAATAGAAAGAATGTTATGACAAACCCAATCCAAAGAAGGAAAGCTAATACAGTCAAGGAAAGCCACAGGTAGTTCCATGGCGAATAAAGTAATTTGTTTTAAGCCAGTTTATCAGCTCACGTGTTTTTGGCAGTTCAGATGTAGAAGAGGCAAATGCGTCTGAGATAGTGTTGTTGATGTCGGCAAAGTATCCAGAAGCAGTTTGTGCAAAAGCTGGAGCCGTATTCATGGGAGTAGAACTGGTAGGGGTCTTATGCGGTGGTTCACAGTAAATGACGCCATCCGTCTGTGTTGAAGTTGTGTCAAATCGATCAGTAATTTCTATATCGTTTGTTGTAACAGATGTTAGTAGAACTAATGCAAGATCATTTTCCATCCTCCCCAAGCTCAGAGAGGTGTCAGCGTTGCTGCTGAAAACTTGTAAATGGACATCTTGACCAGTAGTGAGAGGGATTCGGGAACTACTGGCTGCTCCTCTTGGTCTGCTGTGCAGGCTCGGCCACATAGTGTAACTTGACATTGTCAATAGATACCAAGCGGTTTTCTTTAGCGCCAGGCAACAGTGGTAATATGACAGTTCTGGTACTGTGTATTCCCAGGACTGGGACCGGTGCACGATAAGAAGGACCAAACTCCTTTTTCACAGCAACTTTTTCACGTACTAGATCCCCACCTTTTGGAATCCACCGGTGGATGTTATTGGTACATCCTTAATTCCTGAGGAGGCAGCACTGGCAGAAGCGTTGTCAACAAGGAACTGTTGTAATTCCTGCAAGACAATGACATGTTCATTTATGTCAAAAGGTGTATCTGCTGCCTCCATGCCTGGACCATCAAGATCTGGAACATACATTAAAGTTCCAAACAGGCACTCGTATGAATTACGACCACCCCAGGGACCTTCTAGGCAGATTGTTAAGAGCTCTCTGGACTCCAAACAGGTGATTAAGCCAACTACGACCCATACCTAATGCTCTGGCTGTTAAGGACTGCTTTAAATCATGGTTTCTCCGCTCCATGACACTATTTCCCTCGGGATGAAATGGAGACGAGTAATGGAGTTGGCCCCCTTACAAAGCCATGGCGTCACTGAATGCCCCTAAGGCAAAGACAGGGCCCCAGTACGAGTGGAAAGCCGCAACTGCATTTGTGCAGAGAAAGACTTACAAGTCTTTAATAACAGTCCGAGCGTCAGCCGAACGTTGTAGCCACACCCATAGAAATCTGGAGCAAGAGTTGACGGCAACTAAGATGTATTTGTATGCACTGTCCGATGTTAGTGGACTACAATGGTCCAAGTACACACATTGTAATAGTTTGTTGGAAATTAGGAGGGGAGTCTGCGGTGGGCGGTGGGTGTTTGACGGTGAAACCCTAAATTTCTTGGCAGATGTCACAACAAAGGACATACTGCTTGGTCTGTTTGTATAGACCTGGCCACCAATAATGTGCTTGCAATAATGATATTATAGCCGCCACACCAGCATGGGCAGATGGAACCCCCTCATGCCCTGCTTTAATCAACTCTGGTCTTATGTCTTTATTGGGAATTACTCAAACGCCCACGTCTGGTATTTTTACTTCTGTGTCAAGGAAGCCTCCGATTCAGTAGGAATATTTAGCAGGAAATGCTTTTCAATAGGGCGTGCCTTCAGCAGTAGCTTTCACGGCGGCCCATCTGCCATCATCCGGTTTCGTTCCAGAACAAGTTACTACAGAAACAGAAGCCGTAGCTACTGCTGATTTGGCTGCTTCATCAGCCAGTGTATTTCCAGCAATGTGTATTCCAACACGCTGGTGTCCAAGTGTATGTAGAACATGGACGTTTGGTAGCTTACCCTTCAGATCTGCTACTTTCCCCCACAGAAGTCTGTGTTTGATGGTGTTGCCTTTAGAATCTCTGAACCCATTCTGGCGCCAGTAATGCAGGTATTCATTGAAGGTCTGGACACAATAGTACGAATCACAGACAATCAGTGTTAGCTGTGCAGGATCCATATGTTCCAGTGCCATCACCAGAGCCTTTAGCTCTGCTAGTTGTGCTGTGCAATTCCCTAGGGTTTGCGTGAATGTATGCTGTGGACAAAATTTATTATCCTCCATGTAGCCACTTTTGACTGCGCAACAGCGGAGTATTGATGCTTTTTGCCTATTGCTGGTTGTGCTGAGCCATCGGCGTACATGACTCTTTGATATAGATAACAGGCAATGTATTTGCTCGAACTGGGTATTCAAGTTCATATTGCAAAAATTCTTGCGTTTGTAACTTTGGGTCAAAAATATAGTGAACATCAGTGGCTGTCAGAGATTTTGTCCATTGAATCCAAAGTGGATGTAATGCTTTAGCATTGGAACGCTGGCTTTGGTAACAGCCTCAAGGGCTGGGATTGGAGATACGACAATAATGTGCTTCCTCTGGGCCAGTGGTCTGTCTTTAATGCAGCCATCTGAACAGCAGTGAGAATTTTCTCAGTGGGAGCAAAGTGTTGTTCTGCCGCTGAATACAAATGTGATTTGCATGCTATCGGGACTGTCTCACCCTCATTGAATGTTACATATGTGAAACCAATGGCACCAGCAATTACTCTGATGACCAGTTGTTTTTTATTATCCCTTTTGTGTAGGTGTTGTGCTGCAAGCATGTCTGTTTGCAAAGCTCTGAGAATGCGTGTGTGTCTGACTGTCCAAAATCTACTGGAAAAATCAGGACATATTAAGTCATGTAAGGGTTTTATGCGTGATGCTTAATCTGGAATGTAAGTTCTGCCAAAATTTAGGAAACCCAATAGGGATTGGAGTTTTTTAATTGTATTTGGAGGTTGTAACTGTGAGCATTTTTCTAGGAATTGAGGCGCTAGGCTCTTTCCTTCACTTGATAATTTGTATCCCAGAAACAGGACACTAAGGAAGGCTATTTTTGTTTTTTTAAAGTTTAATTTATAGCCGAATTCGGCAAATCCTACAACAATGCGGGCTACCCTTCTTAGATGTTGCAGTAATTCCTTATCCATCCGATAGATATCATCTACATAGGACAATGCTTCAGGGTCAATGTCGTGAAATACTGAAGTCACACGAGCCGCGAGCAGTCCTGGACTGTACTTGTACCCCTGGGGTAAACAACAGAATTTTTTCAGAGAGCCTAGTGCACTGACACCTGTTAAGTCTCTACTCTCAGGCACTATATTTTGGCAGAAGAAACCACTGGAAATATCCAGTGTTGTTTTGCATTTTTTGCACACTATGTAGTTCATGAGTGCTGTGCTCTGCAAGTTTTGTATAGCGTATGTGCGAGTATGACTGTTTAAATGTCTATAGTCTAAAACTAATCTGTACGAATGGTCCGGTTTAGCTACTGGGAATAAGGGATTATTCACTGATGAGATACAGGGTTCGATTACGCCCTGGTACTTCAGCTGTGTGAGGATTTCCCTCACGGGTGCTTTAGCATCATGTTTTATTGGATACTGTGGGTGAGGTTGAGGTTGATTTTTAATTGGAATTACATGATAGGTGGAATCTTTATCCCACCCTACGTGGTTGCGATATAACGCTGGTGCCTGTGCCAATGCCCAATCGATGGTGTAGGATTCTGTGAGCTCATTGGGAACAAGAGGTGAGAAAGAAGGTTTGACAACATCTTCCCCATATGGGCAAGTACGGACAAATTCAGGTGGCCAATCCCTTTCAGCCAGTAGAATATCATATATATTTACAATGGTGTCCCAAAAGATTGCTTTGATTATGCATTCAATGTCTCCTTCTAACTGTACACCCTATCAGACATGGAAACACGCAAGTCTGCAGTTTCAACTTGTAAGAAGTCCTCAGTTTTTTTCACCTCCAGATGCTCTTGAAGAGTCCGACGAACTATTGTAACCTCTGCCGCGCTGTCTAATAGCACTAATGCCCACTTCTTGTTCTTCAATAGCCCTCTTCTTGAGTGGCATATTGAACTGCAACTACTGCCACTTTTTTCTTTTTACATTGGGGTTTTTGTAGGGGAAGTTTCTCTTCTTTTTTAACAGAAACTTCTGCAGAGCGTTCGTATTCCTGTCTCAGTTTCACGTACTAATTTCTTCGCTCTGACCGTCTACCTTTATCACTGCATTTTTCCCGTGAGTGCTGAAAGGAACGAGATTGGCGTGTACCAGTATATTGATATCTGTCAGGCGTTTTTATATTATCTCTATTTCTGAGATTAAATTTATTCTGTGGGATCTCCATATGCGGAGATTCTGCCCTTTATTTTTTAGGTGTTTGTTGTTTTTTATCCCAGCGTTTCTTAGTACCCTCAGGAGCTTGCTTGGTAGAATTTTTATTAGATTTACCTTGAAATTGTGGTTTTGTAGGTCTGGCCCCCAGACTATCTCGGCCAATACTAGAATAGGTCTCAGAGATAATCTTTGCCAGCTGACATTCTTGATCCTGTGGAGAAACGTCCCGGAGCCGCATGATCACCGCTAGTGCGACTGCTTACCCTTTAAGGTTACTTAATATAATTGAAGATACTGTGGCAAAATCGCCCATTAGTTGCATCCCAAAGTCTGGGGCAGCCCGATATTCATCTTGAATTTGTTTTAACACTTCCGGTAAATTGACAAGTGTCAGTGTACCATCTGCTATAGTATAGAGAGTGGCAAATACCGTGCCCCAAGTATTGCAGTTATCGACTGGGTGAAGCATCCCAAATGGCAAGCACATAGTTAATATTCTATGCTTATCCTGAGGTCCCACATGGAGAATTACTGCTTCCAGTGTGTTTATTTGTGGAGCTAACCAAAACGTAATCTCTTCTTGTTTAGCGGTTACCTTACCCATGATCAAATGTACAGTCACCAAATTAATGCCTGGTGTTACTGCATGTGGTTGTGCCGGAGCAGCACGTGCTGGGTTTGGATTTAATGTTTGCACTACAAACTGTACTAATTGTCTGTATATGGCCGTAAGTTCAGCATATAAGCAACGGACTTCAGCTGCCGTTAAGTTTGCTGCAGCAGGGTGAGGTGTATATGTGGCCAATAAAGGCCAGGTAGGACCATCATTCCTTAGAGAACCTAACCTAACGTGTAGAATTGTATGGGGTAGGGTGCCATCAAGCCAATTATTATGTTCTTGATAAGACAGAGGTATTTCTAGATGTGCATATGTTCTGTATTGTGCAGGTATGTTTGCAGGTGTATAGTGATGAAATGTATTTGTGTTCCCATCAGCTGCTGGAAATGTGACCCAAGAATAAAACATTTCTGTTCTACAGGCTGGATGAGCCTCAACAACAAATGTAACTGGACCCCCTGGGCCGTCAGGCCTTGTGCCACTAAATGTGCAGTAAGGGGTGGTCGCATATTAACTGCAATTGCTACCTGTTGTGGGTTCGCCATAATGAATGGTAAATTTTGGTTCAGAGATAAGCACACCAAAGGGGGATTATCCTTTTAGAGTTCAAACTTGAACAACCTACAGTGTTAGTTAGGTACTCCCTACATAGCAGAGGAGGCAAACCCTCAATACGAGGGATGTCTCCGTATGTAGTACTGAGGTGTCTTTGTGTGTAGTGAGACAGAGATACTCAGGAGGACCCGAAAATTAGTGTCTGACCAAACTTTGGTGGCGCCATGTCGCATAGGCTCTCATTATCCTAATGAGACTACTGGATTTGGGCAGCAGAATCACTTGCACTGTGGGGGACTGAGTCTGAACCCTCTCCAGGTGACACCTGTCGGCCTAATCCGGGTTTTGTTCCGGCTAACTAGCAGCGCCTCATCTCCACCCTATAGGAGGGATGATTGGGCAACCGAGCACATGACACAATTGACTCCTCAGGGAAATCGTGGTCACTCAGATCTCATCCGTTTCTCTTAGTAACATTAGTCTCACATATACAAGGACAATCAGAGGCAGAAAAGAGTTCAATATGGTTTTATTGAAGTAACTGCATCTTAGTTAATAAAGCATGTGCTGCAATAACTAGGACGATGAAGCATGACAGGATTAAAATTGTGACAAGGAGAGTAAAGCATAAAAAACAACGCTACCAATTCGTCACTAGAGTCGCTAAACTAGTTCCTACCTAGACTATGTTAGAGCACAGCATGTTAAGCTCTAATTCTGCCCTTCACGTTCCCCTGGGAAGACATCATCCCTTATACCTGTGCAAGAGGCCTGTAGTCTACATAAGCAGCTGCAGGGAAGCACTCAGCAATCAGCATACAGTCGTGGTCATCTGGCTGGAATCTCCCTCTAACGTACATGGGTCGAAGTAGTGTTTTTATAATAAAACAGCTGGTGTTCCAAAAAGGATTCCCACGTAAGAGTGTATATGTTTCTGTGAACATTAGAGACGGAGCTTACCACGCTTGCTGGCAACCTATCTTACTGCAGCCTTGAAAAAAGCACAGAGTGAAAGAAATGTCTTGTTTAGGAACGCAGTGCTGGCCTAGGCAAAGAACAGCTAGGTAGAGAAAATGTGGCCATTGTTAAAATAATAAACAAAGCTGAATAAAATATAGCTAGGTTAAAGTGCACAGCGGCAGGCCTAGTTCACTAAAATAACGTGTATGAAGCTATAACTAAAATGGCTACACAACAATCCCATGTGATCTACTTGTAAGGCTTTACTTTACCATACGCCATTCCTTTAAAGCCAGACCTATTGGTATTGCCATTGCTTGTTTTAAATGGCTTTGTAGTGATTCATTGCCCGTCAGGCATTCCAGAATGGTTTGCCAACAGCATCTTGCATTCTAATGGGAAGTGTTTGTAGTTTTGATTCTAAAATATCCAAGTACAGATAAAAAAGTAAGAATGTGTAAAGTAATATTGGTTAGTTAGTTTGGGCAGTTAGTTTGTTTCGGTCGTTGACGGTGGGCGGCACCAGTACTTATTAGTGGGTACAGGCTCTTTTAAAAAATGGCCCTACAGCAAAAATTGAGCAAAATGTGTCTGGCTGCTCTTCTGTTCTTGAGAGAAGACCAGCTAAGGCTAATGCATTGATGTTGCCTGTGAGTCTGCCAGGCAGTACTGTCCTCAGGGTGATGGCTTGACGACACAGTCATGTCACACAGTTTAACAATATTGTGACAACTCTAATAGTCCAAAGACCGGCAGCATTGGAGAACAGACCAATATGCTACCTCACAATTGTGTGTAGCAAATTTTTGGTAGGGCAGGACTTGTGCACCATAGCAGGAACACACAAGAGGAATAGTCTCCTGTGCTTTGTGGAGGCCTGCTTGGTGCTAGCCTCTACTGTCTACCTCACAGAATGCTGTATGTGCCTCTCACCTAGGGTATTTGGTAGCTGAACATGTAGTAGTCTGACAAAATGGATCCGCACGGCACTGTACAAAGACAACACCAGGCATTGCACATACCAAAGATTTCTGCCACAGCATTATGTGTAGCCTACACCATTTTGTGCCTGCGTGGTTTCCTCTTGGACCTCTTTATGATCTCAGCAAAAGGCGGTAGGCGGTTGGAAAAATATGGTGAAAAATGGTGTCCTGCTCCTAATCCAAGACACATACACATTTCAAAAGCTCAATTGAATGCTTCATGGCTGTGCAACTTGTGGGCCTTGCTGTTCCTCAACATGAATCACTTTTGCAGTCAGCTGGTGCATGCCCTGTCGGTTACTAACTTATGTCAGCTTCTAACCAGCAAGTGTGGTTCTGTGGGTTAACTCACCTGCTAGTGAGACACAGTCCAGCTGCCTCCCTTCTTTTCAATGGCTGACTGAAGAGTGGAATTTAAAGATCGAGCATGGTGCCACAGATAAGATTCCACATTTTAAATAGGTGAGGGACCCACAGATGACATCAGAGTGAATACCCTAAAACAAATCAACCCCCCAGCCCAACATGAAAGCCAAGGAGTAGCCTAAGATCACCAAAATTATTTTGAGAAGTAAACATTCTCAAGCCATATTTATTTTTCAAAAGACACATAAGCGACAATTCTTGAGCATGGCACACTTAAAAATACTTATATCATGTACATTGAACTACCATCTTAATACAATGCTAGACCTAAAAGTTTTCTGTCCGAAATTTCTAAAAATCATGGTTAACAACCAAGCTGGCCTATCTAGTACCATCCCAGTGAAAATTTGACTTGGGAGCTCCAGATCTGATAACGTGAACCTAGTCACTGTCCCATACCAGGGGATCTCTCCTTGGGCCAACTAGTAAGCTGGACCCTAAACCATGCCACAGCAAAACAAAATGGGAACCCCATCTTATTGTAGAATGGAGCTCATTCCTAGATACAGCTGAGTCCTGACCTGCATTGTGCTCAACCCCTGCACACACAGATCAGAGTCCATGCACAAAAGGAGCTGATCTCCTAAACATATAGGGCCTCATTACGACCCTGGCGGGCGGCGGAGGCCGCCCGCCAGGATGCCGCCCTCCAAAATACCGCGCCGCGGTCAAAAGACCGCGGCGGGTATTACAAGTTTTCCCCTGGGCTGGCGGGCGGTTGCTGAAAAACCGCCCGCCAGCCCAGGGGAAAACGACCTTCCCACGAGGATGCCGGCTCGTAATCGAGCCGGCGGAGTGGGAAGGTGCGACGGGTGCAGTGCCACCCGTCGCGTATTTCAGTGTCTGCAAGGCAGACACTGAAATACTTTGCGGGGCCCTCTTACGGGGGCCCCTGCCGTGCCCATGCCATTGGCATGGGCACAGCAGGGGCCCCCAGGGGCCCCGCAACCCCCCCTACCGCCATCCTGTTCATGGCGGCTTTCCCGCCATAAACAGGATGGCGGTAGGGGGGGTCGGAATCCTCATGGCTGCGGAGCGCGCTCCGCAGCCATGGAGGATTCACACGAGCAGCGGAAAGTCAGCGGGAGACCGCTGACTTTCCACTTCTGACCGCGGCTGAACCGCCGCGGTCAGAATGCTCGTTGGAGCACCGCCAGCCTGTTGGCGGTGCTCCCGTGGTCGGTGGCCGCCAGGGTCAGAATGACCCTCATAGTGTTGAGCGTCTTTACAGACAGGTGATTTCTTGCACTGAACCCGAGCAGGGTCCATGTATACACAGAGGGGAGCCCCTGCACAGCTAGAGTTACACTGATTCATAGATTGTGGTGGGCTAGTTTGCATGAAGAGTTCATCTCTTTCAGTATTCATTCCTTTATTATAAGAGCTGATTTTATTTGGGTACTGATATACCGGTCATCAGCAGCTCATAATCTGCGGAAGTACCACAGGCCTCTCAGCCAGGTTAGTCTCTGACGGAGTGAGAAGAAGAAGGTGAGAGGCTGGGAAACTGTGTAGAAAGAGAGATAGATGCGATAGAGAATAATGAAACAGAGGAGAAAGTGTGAGACAGAATATGAAGGGGCGAAAGAGAAGTAAAAGAAATGAGGGGAGAATGTCAGTGAGATGGAAAACTAGAAAGAACATGAAGCGGGAGATGGCAGAGTGAGCGGTATGTGATCAGGCAGCACAACAATGATGATAATGCAAGCTTTACAGCATATTTTGCTTATTAATTTTGCTCCCTTCGTCACCAGAAGAGAGACTGTCACCTTGCAAGTGGGCAATGCCCATGCTGCCCGTGAATTTTGCAGGAACAATTCACCAAAGAAACATTTTGGACACCAGCACTAAGAATATATATATATATATATTTTTTTACAAATGTAGCACTGAATGAGGGTGAGGGTATTGCACACACAGAATCATCACTTGGCAGCCATGTTGTAGAATTGTTTGGTTGGTATAGTCAATTTTGAAACTTTCACAAGGAACATCAAGCATCAACCTTTTGAATATCTTGGTGAGTTTGGTCTTTCTTTAAAATTGTGTATAAAAATGACCACTGACATGTCAATTTTATATGGGTTCGGTAAAGTTAAATATTTTATTAGAAGCATTATTAAGACATACTACAGGCCCATCATGACATTGGCAGCATCCCTAGCACAAAGAATAGGCACCATGCACAGGACAGTATAAGGAGATGGGGGACAAGGTGCTGTCACACAACCAAGTACGGAGAGGGCAGCAGTTGTGAAAGCTGCTCTGCAGAACAGGTTGAAGTGGAGCAGCAATTTAATTCTGGGTCTATCCCACAGAACAGGTACAGAATGGGCAGCTTCATTTCCTTAAAAAACAGCTGCAACTGAGGTGACAGCAGTGCAAGCTTCCCTCTCCTATGGAACATGTATGCCCTAGGCAGCATCAGTGTAAGTTAACCTACGTAATAGGCCCCTACCTCGCAAGCTTTCTTTCATCACAGACCAGGTACTTCTTGACAGCAACAAACATGCTCCCTTGTTTGCAGTATGGAGTAACAATACAAGATCAACCTATATTTAGAACAGACACAGCTTTAGTGCAAACTTTTATCGCTGAAAAACGATGTACCGCTCAGGATGTAAATTACACACAGTTTCCCTGGAGCAGGTGCTAAATCCATTTAAGTGGGACTATGAGTGGAAGTGTGTGGGCTGCTGTCACTCTCACCAAGGTGGCATTCTAACAGTATATTGGTAGTCACACTCTTTGTGTAAGATACTGTTAGAGATGCTTCTGACATATCTTGATACTTCTGAAGTTGTTACACACTGAGTCTTGCCTGTACCACAACTCATACATTTGTCATATCCTGGAGCCTTGCTGCTGTAACTGAGTCTTGCTTTTAGTACCTGCTGCTCTTAACACTACCATCTCCTAAAACCTTTGTTTCTGTCCACGCATGTAAATGCTGCTGGCCATCATATACTCTCAGTCCCTGCTGTCATACTGAGTACTGTTGTCAAGGGATATAACTTGTACAAGTCACCCTGCTTTTTCAGCCTTTAAGGCATAATGCTGTCATCCACTGCTAATCCATATGTCAGTCTTCCTTCTATCACTTCTCTTCACTTGGTTGGAGCAGACAAACCACAAAGAGAGAGGATGGGTGTGTAAAGTATAAAGCTCAACTTCAAGAGTGTAGGGAGGAGGGGTTCCCTCAGCCAACAAACAGTCTAAGCACTTTCCCAAACTACTAGCTATTTCTTCCATCTTCCTTTAGGCTCATCAGGCATCCATTCAGGTGGAGGAACAGAAGCTCCTCACTGACTGGGGAAGCATGTGTTGTCCACAATCTGGAACTACAGGAGCATGGTGCGAGAGGTGCAGCAGGTTGATGGCAATGTGCACACCATCCCATATGCATATATCTATGCCCAGGTCTCTGTCTAACTATCCTCAAATGTTTCAATCTAATCCTGCAGCAGTGTCTTGTGCTGGTGATGTTCACCATAATAAAAGCTAATCTATTTATACACAACTTCAGATCCTTCATAAACATGTCTGTCAATATTATTTACCATGAGTAATTTCTAGTGCAAATTTAAATCTCAGCATCTTTAGCCAACCTTCTTTCTTTCTGAGAAAAAGAAAATGTGACAGTGCAATTTTAGCTTAGCCATGTATGTGTATTTCTAAAAGAACATTAACCTCACAAAACACAAACTAGCTTTATAGTTGTTATTTATGATATTGGTGTTATCTCTCATAGCCTCTCATAGCCATATCAAGAAAGGATTGCAAAGTCAAACTCTTGTACACTATCATAAAAGAAAATATCACAGTAAACAAAGGTACTCATCATCATGACCATGATCTCTGTTCCACCCTGATGGGTACAATTGAGATACTCACTAATAATAAATTATTACATCTTTGAAAAAATATGTACATTTTGAAGGTATACATCACGTTACACTTTTAAAGCATGATGTATATGCACATAGAATACCCTGACCTTAAACAAGAGACAACACAGTCAAGGTGCGACTGCTGTTGAATATCTTCATATCACAATAATTTGCATTTGTTTCACTCACTAGACAACATGGGGAACTCAGCACATAGAGAAATATCAAAAGAATAGAAGTGTTCAGAAGGATTGGCGAACGTAAACCTTTTTTGAATTATTTTAACATCAACTAAGAAAGAAGATGGGGTGTAGTGAATAAGTCAACCTCGGGCCTGGTTTTGAATGAAGCTCAGCAATTGTCTGAAAATCATGCAGTTCTGGGCAAATGTTTAAACTGTTATGATAGTGTAATTGTGTGTAACTGTGTGTATTTTGAAGATTTAAGCTTCTAATTGATGTATACAATCTTACTTTGTCTTCCATAATCCCCTATAATGTTCAGCACTCCGCTGCTCAACAGCTAGGTCTCTGCTATAAAAGTTTAGACACATACGTTTTGACATTTGTCGGCTCACATGGGCAGAGAACCTCCCCCATCCCGTCAACTAGGGGCGTAAGGCAGGGATGTATCTTAGCCCCTTTTCTCTTTCTGATTTATATTAATGGGCTCTATGATTCACTTTTAAAACATGCAAAGGACATACCGAAGATGGGTCAGAGACACCTTCCAGTTTTATTATATGCTGACGATGCAGTTTTAATTGCCCGTACTGCAAACGGTTTACAGGGACTACTGGACGTATTCTACGATTTTATGTTGAATCTTGATCTGAAAGTAAATTACCCCAAGACTTTTGTTATGACTTGTGGCCCACGCAATACAAAGTCTAAACTATTTTCTATGGGAGGGCACACTCTTAATAAGGTCAATGAATTTTGTTATCTAGGCATGTACATGAGTTCTTCTTTGTCCTGGAAGACACACATTAATTTTAAGCTCCAACAGTTGATAAGGAACAATGAAGCAATTTTTCGCTTTTCAAATAAATTAGGTCACAGACCCCCTGCTCAGTTGAAAACTCTTTATAATTCCAAATGCACTGCATCAGTCCTTTATGGGGCAGGCGTCTGGGGCTATAATAAAATACCGTCTCTTCAGAGTGTAGAAAATAAATTCCTGCGCAGATTATTGTTGGTTCCAAAATGCACCGCAAACATAATCTGCCATGAAGAACTGGGTCAGTGCTTTTTGGAGGACAGGGTCTTTATGGCTCCCCTACTGCTCTGGATCAGATGTTGGTCAAACCCTATGGCAAGCTTGGTCCAAGACTGTATCTCTGACTGTCTTCAATTGGAAAACTCAAATAGGATTCCCTGGCTTATGTTTCTGCAAAACTCCTTTGAGAACCTAGGGCTTAGATATATGTTTGATGATCCCATCTGTTAACCACAAACTCTAGGTCTGTTTTGAAGTCTACTTATTCCAAGCACATATCAGAGCTGAGATTTTATAGTTCCCTGAAATTGAAATCTTTCGATTCTTACTCTCGGATTGTGACTGTTCCATGCCTTGAACCCTATTTGTCTTGGTTTTCAAGTTTTAGAATAATTTCCTTTTTAACACTTTTTAGACTTAATCTAATTCATTTTAAGGTAGCTTTCCCCGAACCATGTTTCTGGAAAAAGGATTTACCACTTTGTCCCTGTGACTCCAAATCAACTCAGAGCACTTTGCATTTTTTTCTTTTTTGCCCTTTATATGCTGCTCCTAGAGGGGCCTTTATTTTACCCACGTTACGTCTTTTTAGACCCATTCATTATAAGGAAGCCCTGCTATACCTTCAGAGATTGCCTAATATCCAAATTTGTCACCATGTATTAGACTTTGTCACAGCTTCTTTATGTATTAGGAAAAGGCCTACTCCTTTTTAAATATTTTATGTACGTATAGTATATCATTTTAACGCTAACATTTGTACTTTTCTGACTTTGTGATTTTTAATCATGTCTAGTATATTTATCTATGTATGTCAAGGGGTTTCAGATTGGATGTTCATCTGGTGCTTTCAGTAATGGTTTTAAATTTTATTTTATACTATTTATAGATTGGGAAATGTGTCTTGGTTTGTACTTTTATGGCAATTGCCGAATAAAGTTATTTGACTGACTGACATTGTGAACAGATATCCTGCTTATTCCACTCTAGCAGTGCCCTTCTTTTTGAGCTCTTGATGACCACCCTTATTTTTTCATATCCAGATAGAATTCACCCCGTCATAATTTTATTTATCTCAGTGCACTTGCCATAACTTTAATGGGGATTGTGAGAAATGGGGTCTTTGGTTGGCAGTCAGGTTACCCCCTGTCCAAGCAAGGACCCTCACTCTAGTCAGCGTAAGTCACACACAATCCAAATTATCCTGTGCCCACCCTCTGGTAGCTAGGCACTAAGCATTCAGGCTTAACTTAGAAGGCAATGTGTAAAGTATTTGTGCAATAAATGATACATTAACACAGTATAGCACCACAAAAATACACCACACAGTGTTTAGAAAAATATATAATATTTATCTGATAAGATGCAGGTCAAAACGATTAAAATGCAATAAGTAAATGTTGGGATATCACTGTAAAAGTGATATAAAGTGTCTTAAGTCTTTGAAAAACAATAAATGTCTCTTAAAAACAATAAATGTTTCTTGCAAGCACAAAGTACCTGGTTTGCGTTTAAAATCTCTGCAAGGGACCGCAGAGGAGGCGATGCATGAAAAACGTGGAGGTGTGCGTCAGTTTCGCTCTTTCGCACACCAACTTGCATTGTTATTTTCCATGCAGTGAAGACTTTGTGTTGATTTCCGTCGCGTGGACTTGGTTCCTCTTCAGCTTGCGTGATTTTCTGGCACCCCGGGGATGATGCATGGTATCCTGGGCTTGCAGAGTGAAGTCACAAGTACTGCGTCAATCCAGTGGGCGTTGCGTGGAAATTTCTCCCGCGTGGCAGGCACTGCGTTGATTCCTCTCTGGAAGGTGGGCTGCGTCATTCCAGGTCAGCTGTGCATCAATCCAATGGGCCGTGTGTCGAAGTTCCGGTCGCTACGCTGCGTCAATCTTCTCATCGCGAAGTCGGGCTGCGTCATTCCGGTTCGGCGTGCAGTGAATTTTACACTGCGGTGAAGGCTGTGCATCGTTTTTAGGAGGCTGTGCGTCTAATTTTCGTCGCACAAGGAGACCAGTTGCAGAAATGAAATCTTTTTGGTCCTGAGACTTCAAGGAACAGGAGGTAAGCTCTATCCAGCCAGAGAGAAGTAAGGCAGCAGTCCTTCTCAGAAAAGCAGTCCAGGTGAGTTCTTTGGAAATGAAATCTTTTTGGTCCTGAGACTTCAAGGAACAGGAGGTAAGCTCTATCCAGCCAGAGAGAAGTAAGGCAGCAGTCCTTCTCAGAAAAGCAGTCCAGGTGAGTTCTTTGGCCAGACAGGCAGTTCCTCTTGGCAGGTCTGGTTCAGGGATTCTTCACCAGCAGGTTTCTTATCCAGAAGTGTCTGTGAGGTAGAATGTCTACCCCAAGAAGTGTCTTGTCAGGTAGAGTGTCTACCTCAGAAGTGTCTAAAATATGTAGTTTTGGGTGCTCTTCTTATACCCATTTTGGCCTTTGAAGTAGGCTTACTTCAAAGGAAAGACTCACTTGTTTGTGAAATCCTGCCTTGACCAGGCAGGGCCTCAGACACACACCAGGGGGTTTGAGACTGCATTGTGTGAGGGCTGCACAGCCCTTTCAGGTGCGAGTGACCACTCTTCCCCTCCCTCCTAGCACAGATGGCTCATCAGGATATGCAGGCTACACCCCAGGCTACACACCAGGCTACACCCCAGCCCCCTTTGTGTCACTGTCTAGACAGAGGTGTAAACAGCCCAACTGTCAAACTAACCCAGACAGGGAATCCACAAACAGGCAGAGTCACAAAATGGTTTAAGCAAGAAAATGCCCATTTTCTAAAAGTGGCATTTTCAAACACACAATCTTAAAACCAACTTTACTAAAAGATGTATTTTTTAATTATGAGTTCAGAGATCCCAAACTCCACATGTATATCTGCTCCCAAATGGAATCTACACTTTAATCATGTTTAAAGGCAGCCCCCAGGTTAACCTATGAGAGAGGTAGGCCTTGCAACAGTGAAAACCAAATTTGGCAGTATTTCACTGTCAGAACATATAGAACATATGTCCTACCTTAACCATACACTGCACCCTGCCCATGGGGATAGCTAGAGCCTACCTTAGGGGTGTCTTACATGTAGGAAAAGGGAAGGGTTAGGCCTGGCAAGTGGGTACACTTGCCAAGTTGAATTTACAGTTTAAAACTGCACACACAGACACTGCAGTGGCAGGTCTGAAACATGACTACAGGGCTACTTATGTGGGTGGCACAACCAGTGCTGCAGGCCCACTAGTAGAATTTGATTTACAGGCCCTGGGCACCTCTAGTGCACTTTACTAGGGACTTACTAGTAAATCAAATATGCCAATCATGGATAAACTAGTCAACAGTACAATTTAAACAGACAGCATATGCACTTTAGCACTGGTTAGCAGTGGTAAAGTGTCCAGAGTCCTAAAGCCAACAAAAACAGGTCAGGAAAAATAGGAGGAAGGAGGTAAATGGTTTGGGGATGCCCCTGCAAAAAGGCTAGGTCCAATAGGGATCATGCAAGTCTACTTCTCCATCTCTGTGGGAGCACTTTCTTGTGCTCATTGGGAAATTCCCCCATAGACAGCTTCTTGTTCCCTGGAAGCACTTGATTATAATATGGCTTATGTTGTCTTTAGAGAGAAAAGCACTTTCCACTAAGCCTTCAGTGCTTTATTTTCTTTGTATCCGGCACGCACACTGTCACAAAACTTGCTCAGTATCAACCACTTTGCAGATATCTGATGGTCACTGGACTGGTGGACACTTTAGAAGCTCCAGCAGTGCCTAGTGACTAAGTACGAAAGTATTGACAAAGTCAATAGACCTGGCTTTAATGTGCTAAAGCATGAAAAATACAGTCATATACAAATGCTGTTTGCATGTGTTAGCTCATTAAAGTCAGATTTATTGGTAATACGTGTGCTCATACTGGCTCTGAGGATGTCTCTGTGCCCACTGCATGAAGTTGTAGCTTGTCCTTGTGGAGTGAAGTACTAGCTCCTCCACCCCCAAAATTTCGGGCCTAGTTTCACCCCTGCTTCTGCAGATTGTAGCTGTTAACTCCTTATTTGCGGAGGATTGCTCTGTGTCGTCCTCCACACCAGTGCTTGTGTGCCTAGGACAGCTTGAAGCTGTCTTCTCACACAAGGCAGGAAACCCCTCTGGTGTAAACACCAGAGGGATTTTCCTTTTTAATATTTCAGCCACTGGAGCTTCCCCAGCAGCCCAAGGCATTTTCTATTATCAATGTAATGACAATCGACATGCAAGGTGCACTGATGTCATTACATTGAAAGTGAAAGTGAAATGAGGTGATCAGCTCTTTTCATTTTCACTGCATCAGTGCTCTGGGGCGTATCTCAGCCCCCAAACACCAATTCTAGTGGGGGAGGGGGGTTGCATTGGAAAGGGCAGACTCTCCACTTTTGAATGCTACTATTCCCCAGAGGATCCCTACTTGGGGATCACCGTAGGGGGGCAATCCCAATGTAGGGATCCACTCAGTAGATACCAGGGAGAAGGGGAGCAGCCCCTTGGACAAGGGCTTGTGCTCCCCTTGCTGTTTTTTAATACAGTTTTTCTGCCCCCACAGGGGGCAAATACTCCATTTGCCCCATTGGGGGCAGAAAGCCCACTAGACACCAGGGATTTTCATTTTTTTAATTGTAGGGATAGGGAAAGGGGCTACCTAGAATGGGCATGGCCATGCCCCCACCCCATAAAAATGGGGAAAGTCTTTCTGACCCCTGGGGGGACAAATGGGACAATTACCCACGTCTGGCTCCTTGGGGTTCCGAAAGCTCGATCGACACCAGGCATTACATTTTTTTTTTGTAGCCATGTGGTTGGTGCTGCGCAGCATGGGCATGGCCATGATCCCACCCCCATAAAAATGGGGGAAAAGTATTTTTCTCACCCCGGAGGACAGAAAACCCACTTGACACCAGAGATTGCTTGTATTATTTTTAAATAAAGGGGTGGGGCTACCCAGCGTGGGCATGGCCATGTCCCCACCCCCGAAAAAATCGGGAAACAGTCTTTCTGCCCCACTGTATGGCAGTAATATATATTTTTTATGAAATAATAGGGTGGGTCTTTCCCAGTCTAACATCAGCCCCCACCCTCACCCCTAAAACCTCACCAGCCATTCTGCTCCCCTGCGGACTAAAGCATCCCATCTCAATGACAAGATGGAAAACATTTGATTCTTTTGGATGTTGTGTTTACAAATGGGTCAGAAGAATTTGGCTTACTCCCAGTATGATCCCTCTTGCAATGGTGAACTGCTGCACTTTTTGGGCTTGGGTAGGCTGCCACCTGGAAAAACCTACTAGACCCAGACGGTTCTGAAAGCTAGACATCCTGGGGAGTCCAGGGTGGTGTGCTTCAGTACTACTAACAATGCCCTGCAAACCTCAAACATTGACTAAAACACACATTTTCTCACATTTCTGTAAGGAAAACTGCTGGAATCTCTGGGAAGCCATATATTTTCTACCACACAGCATTCTCCAACGCCTGCTGATTAAAAATGGTACCTCACTTGTGTGGGCGGGCCAAGAGACCTTGACACAAAAGGTCCTAAAGTGCTAAGTGGAGAGATCAGCAATAGCGGCAGCTATGTGATTTGGGGCCGTTCTTGGCCGCTACCCATGGAAACCTACCAAAGACAGACATTTTTTAAAAGTGGACAATCAGGGAATTCCAAGGTGCTGTGCCTTGTGTGAATCCCAGGAGGTTTACGTGCCCACAATGCCCTGAAAACCTCAAACATTGCCTGAAATCACTTGTTTTCCCTATATTTCAATGATGGAAACTTCTGGAATACATAGGAATCTGCAAAATCCCTGCCATTTAGCACTGCCCCACTTGTGCCAATAAAAATGATGCACCACTTTTGTGGTTCGTCCTAGTGCCAGCGACAGGAACAGATCCAACAGAGGTCAATAGGAGTCCCCACGCAAGAGGCTTCCAATGTCCTTGGTTTGAACCGTTCCTGTAAGGAAAATGTGAGATATCAGGCAAAAAAACCTCCTGGTATCCACACAAGTAACCCCATCCTGGACTGCCATAGATATCTAGTTTTCACAAATGTAGAGGTTTGTTAGGTTTTCCTGGGTGCCAGCTGAGCAAGGGTCTAAAATCGACAGCTACCCACTTTGCAAAAACTGACCAGTTCTGAGTGGCTCCCTGCAGAAATGTTAGGAAAATGAGCTTTTTTGTGAAAGGATTGCAAGGGATTCACAACTTAGTGAGAGTGATGCAAATCACCCCATCCTGGATTCCTCTACGTACCTAGTTTTAAAAAATGTACAGGTTGGCTAGGTTTCCCTAGTTGCTGGCTGAGCTAGGGCCAAGAATCAACAGCTACCCACTTTGCAAAAATTGGCTCCATTTTGAGTGGAAAAATATGTATTCATGTTATGTTTTGTGCCACTTCCTGTTGCAGGCTCTGGACCTACTTACACAAGTGAGGTACCATTTTAATCAGAAGACATGTGAGAGCATTAAATCGTAGAACATTTATTATTACCAATTGGATTTTACTGCATTTGTGCCTTCCAAATGTAAGCTAGTGCGTAAGAAAGAAGACATTTTGAAAAATACTCTCTAAATCATATGCTAGTACGGGTGCACACAGTTCAGAGCTGTGAAAATAGCCACTGCTCCAAAACTCCATATCTTGTGCCCATTTTAGAAATACATAGGTTTCCTTGATGCCCAATTTTCACTCTACATATTTCACCATATAAATTAGTCTATACTCAGTACACAATAAAAAACCCTTGTACAGTGTAGCTCACATTTTGGCTCTGGCAGGGGCGTAGCTTGGTCAGTAAGCTAGGGATGTGTGAGCTTCAGATTTTCCAACAATCATGCTAGCATTCAATGTCAAAATACATTATACGACAAGCTGGGCAAGTGTGAGAAAACATAGTTTGTAGAGTAACTAACATTTGTATTAGAACTTTCAAAGCAGAGAGGGAGAGAATGTGTGTTTTTGTCTGTGTTTAAGTAAAAATTAATTGTGAAACTTGACAGCCACTTCACCATACAAGTGAAAGCACCTGTACCCAACTATTTTCCAGAAAGTATATTTATTAGAGGGGTGTAACACCCCAAAGCACACCACTGAAGCTACACATCTGGGCTCTGGGTACCTTGGGTTCTTGGAAAACCTACAAACCCTATATATCATGGCAACGAGAAGGACATGGCAGATGTAATAGTATATTGCTTTCTAAGTCTGCCATTGTGACATAAAGGTACAGATTAAAAAGTTGTCATAAATGGCTGTTTTTTACATCTCATTTTCAGTATTTCTTTATTTCAACAGTTAGTTTCTTTGAGAAAACCTTAAGGGACACACACATATGACCCCTTGCTTAATTCAAAAGTGTGTCTATTTTTCAGAAATCTATAGCTTATCTGGATCACACATGGGATTTACACTAATTTCCACCACAAACTGATGGGAGAGCAAATAATAAGAAAAATGGGCTACCTCATTAAAAAATGTCAAAACCGGGGTGATTTTTTTTTTTTTTAAATTCAGCCCTGCATGTTCCTGAAAGCTTGGATGATGGTGATTTTAGCTCAACAAACCGTTCATTGATGCCATTTTTATGAAATAGAACAGACACTTTTATCCAAATCACGTTTTTACTATTTTTCCCAAAAAACACAAACTTTAGCTGTATTTTGCCTATTTTCTCTGTGCCCTCCAGTGGAATCTACAAACCCTGGGTACCTTTAGAATGTCAAGAGGTTTTTGAAAAAAGGACACAAATTTGGTGCTGTTAGCTTATATGGGCAAAAGGTGATGGAGAGCTAAGTGCGAACTACCCCAAATATTCTAAAAAAAGGCTTATCCCCCGAATTGGTGGGGAGGGTGTTAGAAGTGAAAAGGTTAAGAGGCATTGCTACTGATCTTGTTACTGTCTGCCCAATGTGTGTGTGTTTTACATCATGTTTTAAAAAAAGTAATTTGTTTGCACTTAGTCTGCAACTTTTGTTTCAGGGCTCACTGGTTCAAAATTATAGTTCACTTTCATTCCTAAGAGACCAGTATAGGACTGTGGCTCAGTGGTGCGAGCCCCAAGCTCCAGTGGGCCCCCTCAGCACAGCACATGCATGGCCTAAATGAGTTCGGAGCCCCCCCCCCCCCCGCCATATTGTGTGCACCAGTTCAAGTTTTGTTACACCAGTGTCGTGCGGACTCTGATCTCTAGGCCTCTGCTTTGCTCTGCTGTGCTTTGCATCCCAGGAGTCTTAGACTGGCACTTGTCTAAGAGTACATTTATTTGCAAACATGACCGAACTGAATGAAGAGCTTCGTCTGCGACGCTGTCTTTCTAAAGCCTTGGTTGAAATAATCTTATCTTTTTCATCGATTGCAAAGTTGGTCGAGGCCGTAGCACCAGACGTTTTTGTTCATTGCTTATCTGGCTATTTATGGTGGTTTCTGCCGGCCCACCTACTATGATTGTGATGTTTCAAGGCAGGAAGTTTTGGTCCTTATTTTATTCTTTATGGATTTATAATATATTATCACCCCTTTCGTGCTGTAGTTTGCTGATGAAATGCAACATGCAATCCTTGGTGAGCCCCTCAGTGCACATATAGGTACTTCCCAGAAGTGTGGGACTCCCTGCCAGCAAGTAAACATGATGTTTTGATGTAATAAGTGGTGTGTTGAAATATTATATAAACACGTGTGTCGCTTAAAAAAGCACTGCAAATGAGGAACAGAGGGGGAGTGACCCAGAGCAGCTTTCTCGCATGAATACATGCACAGGAAACAGGCAATGTCTGCTAAAAAGCCAAAATCTGACAAGTTGAGTGTCACTGATTTATTTTAAAATCAGTGTGAAATTAGAGGATTGCTCTGTAGGTAAAAAACAAAATACTGACAGAAAGTATGTGATTAAATATTAGAACATTGGAATGTTCAGATCTCCATTGCAGACAATGGAGCGCTCCAGGTTCCAATGTTCTCTTTGTTCACAGCAACTTCTGTGAACAAAGCCTCACAGAGCCGAGGGGATTTTTATCCCCTCCGGCTTCATGAGGAAATTGTTTTATTTAATAGAATAGTCTGTCCTCTAGTGGCAGAATGGTCTAATAGCCTTAGAACCCGCAACAGCGGGCTCTACCGGCCATTAAAGGCCCTCTCCCTTGTTAAAGGCCCTCGCTTTCAGCTCAGGTCCTTAAAGTGGGAGCGGGCATTTTATGGTCGGTAGAGTCCGCTACAGTGAGTTCTAAGGCTATATTACAACATTGGAATGTTGGGAGCTCCTTTGAAAACAATGGAGTGCGCCAGGCTTCTAATGGCTGGTAGAAGCACAGCGCGCCAACATTCCAATGTTTGCCTTCACAGCTGTTGGAGTGAACAAAAGCCTCATAGATGCCAGGGGATATCAATCCCCTGGGGCTCCGTGAGGACCTTGTTTTATTTATTTATACACTCTGTCCAATAGCCTTACAGCCCTCTAGCAGGGCTATACTGGCATTAAAATCCTGCTCCTTGTTGAAGGGCCTTCGGATCGGGACTTTAACGCTGGAGCAGGCCTTTAATGGCTGGTATAGCCCGCTACGGCAGGCTATAAGGCTGTAATACCCACTGTTCCTCTTTCGATGTGCCTCTTCTTACAAACTGTGTCGAAAGTATGTGGAGACAGGCAAAAATAAGGTGTTAATTATAAATAAAAAGAAGGTAACAAGGTGAATGTGTATCGAAAGTAGAAAAGTTTGCATCAAGCTATCCCGAATGACCAGCATCTCAGAAGTAATATAATCTCTCATATATTACAGTACAACCACTTCATAGTTAGTGGAATGTTACAACAAAAAGCCAAGAAATACTAATTTTTCAGAAGCCAAATCCTCCTTATTATATAAAATAAAGCATCGCCACTTGTGTTCCTGCACTGGAGAATGCTATGAAATAAATATAATTGGTTTGGAGTCTGATTGTGCTGCCAGTTCTTTTTCAACCAGACCTAGATTCTTGAAGCTGAAATAGTGTGGTTTGGAGACGTAATTGGAAATATATAAATATATATATATATATATATATATCTATATATATATATATAGCGATAATGTAATGATGGTTTTAGTTTAAAAAAATGTGTGTTAAACATTTTTGCAGCTGCACTCCACAGACTTCACAATTTTAGTATCTTACTTTGTTCTGCATTGTAAGGAAATGTGTGCAGCAGGTTTTCATAGAGGGTTAAATTTGTATTTTTCTGCAGGCAAGTTCTAAGACCAAGATTTAGTGCTTGTGTGTCAGTCGTTCCTTTTACATGTGGACCTGTCTGCTGGTTCACAAATTACACCCAATGCATCATAATTAAGATGTAATCTTGCAGTGTTGTCATGTAAGATCCAGAAAAAGCATTTTGGGGCAGATTTAAGTAAAGTGGTGCTGCACCTAGTGCACACCACTTTCCTTGTGCCCCTTAGCACCCCCTACAGCCACCATGTGTGCACCATATTTAAAATACAGTGCACCATGGGGCAGGATAGGGCAATAGCGTCATTTTTTTTACGCTGTTGATGTACTCTGCAGGAGTAGTGCCACAATTCTGGTACTACTCCTGCAGTTTACATAGGGGCCTATTATAGATAATGGTATGTCCCCTTTTGATGCAGGCGTTAAAAGTGCAGACAAAATGGCACAAGGAAATCCCTTCGATTTCTGTGCACCATTTTTTCGGCCCCCATGACGGAGGAATGCCCCCCTTGCATACATGCCCGCAGGCATAATGTGGTGCAAGGGTTTACAAAGTGCTGCAAAGCATTCATTGTGCCACTTTGTACATATAGCGCAGTAAAAATGCCACTTTAGCTCCTGCCTTAGCATAAAAAAATTATGCTATGGTGGTGCTAAGGTTTTGCTAGAGGTTCTTTAATCTGCGCCTTTGACTCTTAAATTTAACCTGTAAGTATGATAGGATATACGTTTCCAATTTCTGACAAAACGCAGCACAGAATGTATTGCATTTTGAATTATAGAAATGGGTAATTATAGCCCTGGTGCTTTCTAGGTTGGAATATTTCAATGCCCCTTATATGGGCATTCATCAACAATCTTTTAGTAAGCTACAAATCATACAGAATACAGCAGCCCACCTTTTAGAAAACTTTCCTAAGTTTAAGTCTGTGTCACATGTAATGTCAGAATTGGCACTGACTTCCTTTTGGGAAATGAGTAGCTTTTAAGGCCTTATGCGTGGTTCACAAAGACTTTCATGGTATAGGCCGTAAGTACCTTAGGAAGGAAATTGGATGGTAAACACCGAGGAGGACACTCCACTCAGCCATCTCAAGTACAGTTCAATTAGCCAAAATAATCATGGCCTCTTGGTGTGGCAGAAACTTCATTTATTCAACATGTAAACTTTGGAACAGATTGCCTCAGCATCTTAGAGTCCAGTCAAATTATACTCATCTATTTTAGAAAGCACCTTAAACCTGGCTTTCTTCCACCATATTGAGTGATTAGGGTTGTTACATTGGTACTTCTAGCCAGGTATCACTGTCAAGACGCCTCTGGAAATGTTCACACTCTATAAACAATTAACATTAACATTAATTTGAATGTTTTAGTGCTTCTCTCCAATTTTATTATAATTCCAAAATATCTCAGTATAATAGATTTCTAATTTCTCGTATCCTAGCTTTGATGTGAAGCTATTACAGGTCATGTTCATATGCATAATCTCATATTTCTTTGATGTACAAAGTGATATGCAGAATACATAAACTGTTACCATGAACTAAATTGGGACCGTGCATAGAACAGAAGTCCTCAAGAAAGTGCAAATGCTGGAATTCTTACAGCATAGCCAAGAATTGAAAAAGTGAAAAGTTATAATATAGTTCATGGAATGCAGAGAGATGATCCAATGTACTAGGCAAACAGGTATATGGAACAATCAAAAAGAGAGCTGTTGGAAGCAAACACTCAGAAAGAGTGAGACAGCATAGAAAGAGAGTGGAGCAGGGAGAGGAGATAGGAGGTACTCAATGAGGTGCTGCTGGAACTGCAGAATACTGTTTTTTATATTTAGAAAGTTGCTTACCTAAGTTATCCACCTGCCATGGTATTTAGCAACAAAGTGGGACCATGGTGGCTCGGTGTAGGGGGCATAGTGAAGGAGACAAAGAGTGACTTCACAAGGTGCACCACACGTTGCAACACAAAATTTGGACCACAGCCCTCAGATCCACCTCTAGAGGTTGCATGTTTTGATGGCATGTGGCTTCATGAATTACACTTTAGGTTATAGAGGCAGAGCTTGTGTAGGAAGTAAATGCAACTTTCAGGGAGACCAGGGAGCAATGAAGGGGTGATTTAGGATCATGTTACCCCATTTATCCATCTTTTAAGTTGAGGCAAAAAGATACACCCTTCAGGCAGACTAGATAGTAATGAAGGGGGCATTACCGGCAAATAGATGACAGATCCTTGGTGGCCCAGATGATGCACGCTAGTGACCTCATGTAATCCTCTGAACTAAGTCATGACGGGTCATGAAAACAGTATACAGTAACAAGTATAAAATAAAAAATTGCAAAAGTCTGGAGTAAATCAAAGCCTGTTTCTGGCCTGTCCATGGAATGTCCAGAGTTGGGAGGCAACCCTGCTTGTTTCACCTTTTAATAAATTGTCATACTTGTGGATAAAAAAGCTGTGCTCCAACCACATACGATTTATAAACAATAGTTTAGTAAGTCTTTAGACTCCACGCCGGACACTTGTCACAGACACAAAATTACGGAAATTAAGAAGTGCAGTTTTATCTATTCAACCTACCAAAATGGCTGCTTGTCTCTAAGCAGCTCTCTTAGTGCACCTGCATTTGAATCTTCTAGTTGATTAACATATGTAAGAATTAAAGCATAAATGTTTCTTAAAATGTTTTCATGGCTACTGCCACACATAATCCCACTTTTGATCTGTTTGCCTTGCTGTCACTTTCAGACATTTAGAAATATTGTACAGTCCCTAGGACAGAGGGTGAAAATGGCATTCAGCTTTATAGCATGAGGTAGGTACAGTGACCCAGAAGGAATATAGTGCATTGTGTAATTGATGTCATCTTTCCACTGATGAAACGCTGTTTGATGTTAAAACTGTGAAGAAAAAAACTATATTTCTGAGATCACTTTATGCTTTAGGCCTAAGAAAACAAACCACAGTTACTTGGAGGTCTCTAGTTTTCCGAAAATCCTAGAGCTGGAAGGGTTCCTTGTGTTCAAGCTGACCCTTAGACTGAATACAGCACTCATCCCCAGTGAGAAATGGAAGGAAGTGGTATTTTAGGCATTTATTTGATTTGATGTTCTCAGGACATTCTGGGAAAAACGATCTTCTGGTGGGATCCATACAAACCACTCCACCCTGTTTGCTTCCCTTGTGTCATAAAGACTTAGGGCCCAATTTATATGTCAGCAGAGGGGAGTACTCTGACACAAACGTGATGGATATCCTGTCCACAGTATTACAATCCCATGATATCCTACGGGGATTGTAAAACGGCGGACAGGATATCTGTCATGTTTGTAACTGAGTATTCCATCTGCCAACATCTAATTGAGGCCCTTAGTGTGCCTCAGGGCTGAGGAGATGCTTCCAATGCCAGGGCTGGCCAGCCTCCGTTCTTGTTCACTGAAAATGTGAGAACGTGTATTCCTGAGCTATAACAAGGTGGGTAGGTTGGGGTAAGAACCCACAGGGCGAACAGGCTAGACCCACAGATGAAGTAACAATTACCCAGAGTGGAGGGCCTCCCGGCCTATAAGAGAAATAATACCCTTGTGTCTGGTAGGCTTTCTGCACCCCTAAGGATTGGCAGATTAGATATAAACATCAAAAACTGCCATCCAATAGGTCAGTTTAACTGGGCTTGCACTGCGTGTTGCAGTCTGATGCTGGACATTCCCTTTCACTCAAAATATATTTTCCTGGGGTCCGGGTGGCTTTCTACTCTTCTTGAGGGCATACTGGATTACACCTCCCAATCTTCCTCCCTCTTTGATGGGACAGCAACTACCCATGGTGTTTAGTGGGCTTTGAACCTGCACGGTTACTGGGAAATTGAGGTAAATCCCAAATCGGCTTCACAGTGGGCAAAAAGATTGCCTGATGCCTACCAGTGGGGCAATGCTGCCCAGTGCCAGGACTGGCATACCCACACCCTATTGCATATATGTATGTAGGTATGTACGTATGTATATTGTACTTCTATGGCACAAATCTAGCCAAAAGGCAGCAGAGCACTGTACAGAGCCAAAGACAAGCATAAACTCAGCAAGTGTCAGAAGAGGATGCTGAGTTATGGACGGTTAATACATTGCAGTATAGTGTTTTTTAAAGAGTCTAGTCTTCAACTCATTCCTAAGTTGGAGAAAAATTGGGGTCATCCTGATGGATATGTGGATGTTCTTTCAAATCCTTGGTGCACAGATAGAAGAGGCCTGCAGATTTATTTTGGCTTTTTAACACTTATTACTCTGCAGTCTCATGGTATCCTGGCTGTGTGTGTGCTGAGAACTACCACTGCTTGACTATAAGATAAAAGGGGGTGCAGGTCATTATGCTTTTGTAAATGAATCAGATAGTTTTGAGTTTTGAAAAGAAAGCTAAGCTCATCTGTAAATGGACAAATAATCCCCACTTTGAACCCAGTTTGTATTGTTCGCTTTGCTGTGATATGAACCAGCACAAACATCATGCTGAAAATAATGCTGCATTTTTAGTGATGTTTGTGAGAACTCAGTAACAAGCCATTAGTAATGTTTTTGTCACTCAAGTCCTGAAGGTGTAAAAGTGGGGGTGGTGGAACCGAAATAACACTCAAAGTTCCTTACACTGTGGCAACATTTGCTCTTTTCAGTTGATTGATCTACAAATAGTATGTTGGCAATCTTGTATCTAATTTTATTTTTAAAAGGGACAGCAAAAAATAATTGCAGTGTTTAGTTGTTAAATATTTTCAGAGATGCTGATGTTATTGAATTATTTTCAGAAAATACGTTTATTATTCTCGGGGGCCCAATGGAAAGTTTTAACATCGGGTGTGTTGCATTAAAATGTTTGAATATAATTTCTGTAGAGGTAGAGTAGGGTACATAGAGATCACAAACTCTGAGTTAATGGGGTTAAAGACATTTGGGTGAAATAATTTACTCTCTGGCCTCACTATCCTATTGTCACTCCAACCTCTATTGCATTCTCCGGGATAGCTTTCATCCTTGCCTCCAGAGAAAACCGAAAAGGTTCCTATTTGTAGACTGTGGCAAGTGACTGCCCCTCTGATTTAGAATATCACCAGTTTTAGTGATTTCTGCCTGGCTGTCAGAGAATTCTATGCCTTCAGAGGAGCTGCTGCCATTGTAGCTCCTTTGAAGGGCCTGAAAGTTTGCCTGAGTGGGTGCCATGCTTCATGAGACCACTCAGCTAAATATTTCTATTTTACAATATCATAACCTCAAAGCAGGACTTTTTTGCTGTTAAACAAAAGTTTTTTGTGGCAACTCCAAAGAGAAAAAAGTGCTTTAAGCACCTTACATAGGGTGCGTGTTCTGCGGTAACTACACCACGGTCCCAAGTTTGTCAAGACCATTGATGTACACTTTCCATCAATGAGGGCTCCACTGGTGGAAATGACAGTCCATCCAGCTCTAAATAAAACAGATGGACCGTCAGTTTAGTTGACACCATCGTAATAGAGTATCCTGTCCGGCAAACATTAAATCTATCTGTTAGAAATGGGTTGGTTGGCAGTGAGGTTACCCCCAGTCCATGCAAGGGCCCTCACTCTAGTCAGGGCAAAGGAGAAACACACCTGGTTAACCTCCACTGACCCCCTTGGTGGCTTGGCACGAGCAGGCAGGCTTAACCCAGAAGCAGTATATAAAATATTTGTACCAACACACACAGTAATACAGTGAAACACTACAAAATGGACACCACACCAGTTAAGAATAACGGCCAATATTTATCTAAATCAAACAAGACCAAAACAGCAAAAATCCAACATACACAAGTTAAAATATGCATTTTCAAAAGAATAAGGGCCAGATGTAGTACGCGTTTTGCATGGCGCAAACTGCAAAAATAAAACGGGAATGCGACTCGCAAATAGGAAGGGGTGTTCCCTTCCTATTTGTGACTCACACCGTGATGTAGAATTGCTTTGTGACCGCGAACGCGGTCGCAAAGCAATTCGCAGTTACCCCTTCCCCTTTGTGAATGTTGCCATTAATGTTTTTTCAGAGCAGGCAGTGGTCCAATGGACCACTGCCTGCTCTGAAAAACCGAAACCAAATGGTTTTGTTATTTTTTTGTATTGCAACTCGTTTTCCTTTAAGGAAAACGGGCTGCAATAAAAAAAAAAAAACTGCTTTATTTAAAAAGCAGTCACAGACATGAAGGTCTGCTGTCTCCAGCAAGCCACCATCCATGTGAGTGCAGGGAATCTCAATGGGGTTGAAAAATGCAACCCACCTCATTAATATTAATGAGGTGGGTCTTTGCGACCCCATTGAGATTCGCAGACGGTGTCTGAGACACTGTTCTGCATCCGATTTTACGAATCGGATATTACTACAACTGGCCCCATATCTGGCCCTAAATGATTACAATGAAGCAGTATCATGGCACCTTGAGGTGCCACTGCATTTTAAGTCTTAGTTATTGAGACATATGTATTACCTCAGTCAGTCAAAATATCATTAAGCAGTAGCCATAAAAGCAAACAATTAACACAACTTATGTTAAATTTAAGATACATTCAATACTTTGAGCAAGCAATTAATTTTTACGATCAGTTAATTGAAACATTAACAGGTCAAAAAGCAATGTCTTATAAAATCAACTAGAAAATGCAATTGATTTTACCCAGGAAGACAAAAAATCACGGTCTCGAGCCATTTAGTTCCCTTAACATCACAGCATTTTGTATAAAATTATCTACATCCAAGAACATTTCCCGTAGGGCTAGTTACACTAGAAGGTAATAATGCTAGTCTGGCCCTTAATAGCATTAAATCACACTGTAAGGAAAAGGAATGCAAATAAAGTGCAAAGTGCTATAAAAGATATCATAGACATTTCATTAAAGTGTTCAAATCATTAAAAAACGTAACAATTTAAAGCAGTGTCTTATAAACCAGCTATATGCGAGGATTAGTTATCTGCTGAGAGCCACAATCCATGATGCTGTCGAACCATATTGTTTCCTTAGCTTCAAAACGCTTTGAATAAAACTAATTATGGGCAACGAGTTTTTTTCTTAAGCTAGTTGATGTAAAACTAACAATGCCTGTCTAGCCCTTGTTAACGTTGAAACGGGCAGTAATGGCAAGGGATAGGGTTTCCTATTTAAAATACACAATTTGTAGAACATTTGTAGAACTCTGTGAGTTGCTGTGGTCCCAGTGGTATTCAGTAAGATTCTCGAAACAAGTACCACATTCGGGATAAGCAGCTAACAAAATACAGTGTTTATTCTAAAACGTGTTAGATAAAGTCTATGCTGGGGATTGTCTGCCATCAATGGATAAGGTTTCAGTCCTCTCCCGAACAATCGATCAAGATGATAATGGACTGAGGATTTATTTGATTCCTGTGCTATTCTAAAATTTTCACGTTTAGCATTGTGCAGTTGCTTCACCACTTCACTCTAGCGCCTTATACAGGCTTAAGCAAACTTTTATAATCTGTGACGTGAGACTCAACTCTTCCTTCCACCACACACAAACCCTCAAAAGGAGTGGGCTGCTCTTTATATAATCCGCCACAAAAGATAAGACCAGGCGCAGCTCCTCCATTGCAGAGGAGCGTCACCCCCCCCACCGCTAGCAGCAACCGCAGCAAATCCTTTCACAAGGAAAGGATAAGAAACTTTGTTTATTATCCTTTGCTTGTTAAAGGGGCGGGGCATTGGGGGTGATGAGCAGACGGGAGTGCACTGTGCCTTCCCCTCAGAGTGCATGTGTGTTTGGCCTGCCGTCTCGGGCCGGCCAAACACACATGCGCACAGGGCTCTCTCCAGCCCAGCAATACAGTTACTGGGCTGCAGAGAGCCTGCACAGGCTCCCAGTCTGCCCGGGAGCACCCGGCTGGGTGCTCCCCGCCAATCCTGATGCTGCTCTGAGCAGCATCAGGATTGGCCGCAGGGCAGAGTGGGAGCCTGTGCCTGCAGCAGGGATGGGAGATTAGCAGCACCCCCCACCCTGACAAAGCCTTGCGAGCTGCTCCTGTAGCTCACTGTGCAATCCCTCTCCCAGGGTCACTCATTGTTCTTGAGTATCACATCCAAGAACCCCAAGAAGAATAAAACTCTTCAACAGCCTGTAATTCTACCTGCAGCTCTCTACCACATAGCCATCCAAATAAAAAATAGTATTCCTGGTACCGCCTCTTCCTTCGATACCCATACGTGATGTGTATATTGATGACCTGCCTCATCCTGCGTTACGTCTCAGTTATTCCAAAAGCAAGTTGTATCTCTTTTAAAATACGGCTCCAAATTCAAGGCCAAAAAGAGTTTGTACTCGGTGTCTTTTGTCCATACACGAAGTTCCCCTTGGATTGACAACTGCTTTACCACCGTTAGTATTCTATTGCAGGATCAACGTATAGGCCTGGTGATGCACAACAGGTATCAACAGTGTGTGAGGTGCCCATTTTTAGGTATTCAATGGTCTACTTTGGCTCCCTGCCAGGACATCCTATGAGAACAACACATAGGACACAATATATCATACAAAAAGGGGCTTTAGGTGAGCCCTTTACAGTCTTGGCTTGTTTAGTCAAGCCCCTTTTAAACACTGGCTCCCTGCGTTGTCCAGCACATTTTGTTACCAGCCCATAGAACATTGAACTTATATACATTTTTCATTAAAGACCAGAATAGAATAAATCTTCACAGTAACACTGATAAAAAATGCAAACATGGTCACTCCGCCCATTTGGAGCACCTGACTTCCCCACTGTTTCCCTATCTACTCATTTAAGATGCAAAGGAGCCAGGGACACCCTTTCAACAGCTACTGGGATGCTCAGTTTCCACCACAAGGAACTCCGCAACAAGGGAACTTGCAAGCATCTTTTATAGGGTGCGGTACCAGAGCAGCATTTGCAAAGTACCCTTATGGGAATCACCACTCATATTTTGCTCCTATCATTTTTAGCCCTGCTGTTAGCTATAGGCATAGAGCTTCAGCTGTGGGTGCCAGGGGTTGAGCAGAAATGCCTCCAAAGATTTTTCTCTCCATCGTAGCTTTTCCAAGATGATCTACACAGCAATCTTCATGCTAGAGGACAGCGCTGAAGACTGCAGCTGAACAGAAAGTGCACAAAGGTAGCAGACAATTCACACTTGGAGCTAGGAGCAGCCTGCATGCACACTCAATCCCAGTGGTCATCCACTATGGCTACAACTGCCTCTCTTTTTTTCTTTCACCGGATCAAATCCAGTTCATGGGCGCAGGCTTCCCTGAGAGGCAGAGAACTTGCCTTGGTCTTCACTCGTGCTTTTTTGACGTGCAAATACTGCATTTACATATAAACAGAAGATGTTTATTTACATATAACAGCTGTAACATCATGTGGCTGGTGGAAGAGGACCACATTTGCTCGGTTAGTTTTGCAAATTCACAAGGGCGAACGCTGTAGTGTTCAGCCTCAGACATCCACAATATATTAAGTGACGTGCTACACAGGTCTCAGGCAGTGCAGCACATCAGCTAACTGAGCTTTGGTGGGGCTAGTAACTACAAACCTTTATGCTTAATCCTGGGATAAGAGGGGTGCAGACAGTGAGATTGCAGATTAAAGGGAGAAATGGAGGACAGATGTCTAGAACAGGCCCCGCTTGACTGGGCAGGCACCTGACCAGGGCAAGCTAAAGCTGTGGACCATCTCATTCAGCATCAACTTGTTTCTGTGGCTTGCTGTTTGTAGGATCTGAGAATTTGTGAAGAATATCAAGATAAGGACTGACCAGTGTCCACCATTTGCTAAGGTACATCATGTCTCCATCCCATGAGAGCCCCCATCCAAAATTAGCCTCTGCCATATAACCATTCCCTTTACATCCTTTCTCTGAATCCCTTTACCTCTCTTTGTCCCATCACAATCACTAATTTGCAAGAGCAGTGCCTAGTGTGTGAGAATTCATAGGTGGAAGAACTGTTAAAAAAATCTAAAAATGCTTATTGTTCAATATTTGTGATGGCTGTGCAGGTAAATGCTGTCTGATTTAGAAGTGTGAGGAAAGAGACCTTGGGAGGCTCATCTATTTCTGGACAGTTGAATTAGCAATTCTCTATTTCATTTGAAAAAATGTAAAGGTACAGATCCAATGTTTTTAACTCAGTCCGCGATTACCAAGGCTGCCTACTCTTGATTTCACTTCAAGCTTCTCTTTTCCACCACACTACACTTTTGGTATCTTTATCTCACTTTTGCAGATTCTTTTTCATCCCCAGTTTAACCATGTGTCACCTATTTGCAATGTTATCCTTAATTATCCATTTTGTGCACTCCACTGTCTTGTGAGAAATGTGTGCCAGTGCCCAACATCTTGCTCAAATTAAGTAATACATCTGATTAAGGTGAACTTCAAAAATAAATATGCAGTGTATGTAGCCCAGTGACAGTGGGGTTCTCATGCAGTACAATCCAGATCTCAGGTGACAGTCCTATGAAGTATGCTTTTTTGCAGATGATGCCTCCATTGAAAACAGTGTGGTTTCTTCTGAGAAAACGAGTTATTAATTGGGGTGGCTTGGTGTCCACCACAATTAATAAAGTAACTATCTTGCTAGGTACAGTCAAATGTTTCAGTAATTTAAACCTGAGCTTAACCACTGGTATATGTGGCACAGAGCAGACAGGCTTAATGTAAACAAAATGTGTAAATAGTTTAGAGATGCTAAAACGATTAAAAAGTCAAAAACACTGCACAATAAAAATCCCACTCCAATTTAGAAAAGTAAAGTCAAATGTAGTAAACAAAATGATACCAAAATGACAATAATCCAACAAGGTGACTGGGAGATGATCATTTTCAAAGATTTAAAAGAAAATAGCACCAAACGTGCTATGCGCCAATGATAGTCAATGATTGCTGTAGAATTGCTGTGGAACAGCAAGACATAGGCATGATTTGTGGCCAACTGTAATAGAGTTTGGCTCAGATACACCAGTTAGATTGGACCTGCAAGGGAAGTTTGAAAAGGTTTCTAAGTCCCATTCTGAAAATGGACTTTGTTGTTTTGTTTTTTTTTTCTTTAAAACAAAATCCTCTCCATGCGGGCCAACCTGAAATCCAGTCTGATGCTATGGAACTGCAGGTCTACCCCATTTGAAGCTCTGGAGCAATTGAACAAAAGTTTTGAAAAGGTTCCCAAACATCTTTTGGCACCTAAACAACCTCAGCAGTGCATTTCCCAGAATCCCAGGACCTCAGGGGAAACACATAGAGACTCTCATGGTGTCAGACACAGGCCCCCCCAAAGGCAAGTCCAGGTTCAATTGCACACTAGTCATCTGGAATACTTCACAGTAATGGCCTCATCAGTTTTTTATGTTCCTGGAGACACCCAGGGGATCATCCTTATGATACTGGGAAACCTTTCTGCCCTTGGATTTTAAGTGGAAGTGGCCCAAACCTCCTCCGGCCCTTCTCACAGGTCACAGATTCAGTCCAACATGCATCCTTTTTCAAGCCCTATGGTGGTCCAGCTTTGTAAGGATGATTAGCTTTTTGATGGTAGACACCCTAAGACACTTCTAGTTCCTCTCTGACCGATTAATTAAAGGTTTCTAGGCCCTGACCTACCTATATTTGCAGTAGTTCTGGTTTACGTTAGTAAAAACAGGCCCACAATGTCATGTCTCTGAGCATTTTTAAGATAGAGAAATTTTTCAGCACGCTATACTTAGGCTCTGAGGGCTGGGTGTGTATGTGGAGGGGCAGTAATATGGCAATTCTAGTGTCCAGTCCCGTCTAACAATAAAATCCAGTTTGAAGTAGGCTCTGTACCCACAACAAACCCATAGACAGAAGTCTGACTGGAAAAAAAAACAGGGCCCAACAGCATCCAGACAGGTGATATACAAGATTTGCGTAGCATTCTATTGGCTTGCTTTGAAAGGCGCAAAACATTTACACATGCTTGAAACATAGCAGTCATGCTGGATTTGACATTGCGGTGACAACAGGAGTGGTACAGTCCCCCACCCTGCATATTCTATTGAGCTCAGGGAGTCATCTCTGCCCACTCAGGTAAGCCTATTGTGTGCTCCTGGGAGGAATTTCACACCTCATTCACACTTTATTCAAGGCTGTTTATTGGTGGGGAGCAAATGAAGAGGTAATGTAAATTAGCCTCCTGAAAGTTCAGGCAGGGAAAGGTAACTTTTCTAAAAGTTACTTTTCATTATTATTTATTAAAAATCGGACTTTTCCAATTCATTGGGTTTTTGATATTATTCAAAATAGAGGTTTAAATACTTTTCTAGCTGGTCCCTTTTCCCAGTTAGTAGTATTGGAATTGTAATCTGCACTCCAACTTTCTACATAGGACAGCTAGGCTTCTCACTGTGAAAAAACCTTTAGGCCTTGTAACTGCAGGAATATGTTAACATTAATTTAGTACATGTCACATTTTTAAACACCATGCACCAGACCTTGTGGGCTACAAGACCTACACTGAGGTGATTTTCTTACTAATAATTAAAAGGAAGGTGTTTACCTGTTAAAAGTGGTTATTTTAACAGGATGCACTGCAGGTTTAAACTGCAACAATCAGACTACACTGGTAGGTCCTGAAGCTCGATTTTCTTTATTACACTAGGGGATTGTGTAATACATGCTGCAGTCCACAGATGACATTTAACTTCCCATGCCACTGGTGGAGTTTCTACACCGTATTCTATGGCCTACTAGGAGAGTTACTCATGCCAGGAACAGCCAATTTTGACCTGTTTCAGGGTAAAGGTACATGTACTGGACCCCTCTGGATTTGCCTTTTTCTGTTTCTGAGTTGTGCTGCCTGAAAATACAGAACTTACTCAGAGAAATATTTGGTGACATTAGTTCACTTTACAACCTTCAGGCATAAAAAGGCTCTCAGTTCTAGGCTGCCCCAGAAAAAGATATGGGCACATATTGTAGTAACATTTTATTAACAGGTTCCAACACCAAATTGAACATTTTCTCCTTGGGCTAGCCATCCCAGCCTGCATGGTATTCCAAACTACACAGAATTCAAAACTCCATATAAATGTGTATTGTGTTTCTAAATCTATCAGAAATGTTCACATCACAATTTCGTAATCTGTTGCCGACTTGCATTTTTGTAGCCTGTGTGATGTGGTATAGTTCCCGTCTTGTGCTACATCAATCACAACTAACTAAACTCTGAATGGGTGTTTTAAAATGTAAAACTGATCCTGTTCTCAGGGTAAAAAGAAAGCTAAGCTTCCTATTCTTTCAGGCAAGATTAATTTTGCAGTAAACTCTTGTGTGATGTGTTCCTTTGAAGGTGAAGAATGTCTGAAAGTGAAAAGAATTCAACCTAGAGTCAGAAACTTGAGCATGTAACTCTTGGCTTCAAGGCGCTCCTCAGCGATTCTCCTCTTTTATACACAGGAATTCATAGCTACCAGGAAGGCGCATATGCCTCCAGGCACTTGCGACTAGATGTATCATGATTTCCAATAGTGATTACCAAATTGCGATTTTTTTGTGAATCACAATTAAGTAATCACTATTGGAATATATGAAACTCCTGGAGTTTCATATAGCGATTCGCAAGGGCTCACAAATGGACCTACCTCATTAATGTTCATGAGGTAGGTTGCAATTTGTGACCCATTGCGAATGGCTACAATCACAGGGATGATGACCCACTGGGCTCAGTGGACTTCCACGTCTGTGATTGCTTTTAAATAAAGCAATCTTTTTTCTTCTTAAATGCAGCCCGTTTTCCTTTAAAGGACCATTGCCTGCTTTTAAAAAATGTTTTCACATGCATTCACATAGGGGAAGGGGTCCCTTTGTGAATGGGTTAGCACCAATTTGAAATTGGTGCTAACTGCGATTGTTTTGCGACCGCAATCACGGTCACGAAACAATCATACATACATCTGTGATTCGGTTTTAGGAAGGGACGCCCTTGACACCCCCCTTCCTATTACCGAATCTGTATGAAGTCACAAATCCAATTTGCGATTTGTTAGCAAGTTACCGAATCACAAATTGGACTTGATACATACATCTGGCCCGTGGTCTTCATATTTGAGATCGGTAGAGTTGATTAGGGATGCAAATGGGCCAGGGAATTAACCAAGTAACTGGCTGGTTCAGTCCCCGAGCAACTCTTCAGGCCAAGGGTAGTTAGAAAAAATGCAGTGCTTAATTTGAGCCAGTGGTTTCCGGTGCAGGGCACCGGCACTTATTTTTGAGGACACTTATTTTTCTGCCTCAAGCATTTACTGCGAGCAAAAGACACCTATGGGAAATACGGAGGAAGAGAAAAACAAAAAGGCATCACAAAGACAGAAACCTGCAAGTTACAGAATCACAAATTGGACTTGATACATACATCTGGCCCGTGGTCTCCATATTTGAGGTCGGTAGAGTTGACTAGGGATGCCAATGGGCCAGGGAATTAACCAAGTAACTGGCTGGTTCAGTCCCCAAGCAACTCTTCAGGCCAAGGGTAGTTAGAAAAAATGCAGTGCTTAATTTGAGCCAGTGGTTTCCAGTGCAGGGCACAGGCACTTATTTTTTAGGACACTTATTTTTCTTCCTCAAGCATTTACTGCGAGCAAAAGACACCTATGGGAAATACGGAGAAGAGAAAAACAAAAAGGCGTCACAACGACAGAAACCTGCAAGAGTGAGCTGAAGGGACAGGGAATCGCTGTAAATTGATTAAGAAGACCCAGTGGGCACTTGCACGTTTTTATTTAGACATTAAGCACTGAATATGAAAAGAGCCCTTGTTTCAAAGCAGATAAATAAAGATGTTATCTTTCTGTGAGGCTTGTTCAAAGGTTAACGTGCAGTTCTAACACTCAGGACTTAAACATAAAGTGTAACGGTCATAAGCTTCCACTAGGATGATCTATGTTCACTTTTCGTACAGTGACATCACAAAGGTGATGGGTTCATACACAAAGCTTCAACTAATTTCCCAAATACATTGCTTGTGCAAAACAGCTCTACTTTTCTTTGTTTTCACTTTTCAGCTCTTTCAAATGGGAAGCTGCTACTTATTGCTGTTGAATAGGGAGAGAGCAACTCATTCTGGACTACCAGCCCCACATGCTAGCCTGGTGCCTATTAGTGAACTAGATTGACAGCACGCTAATTAACACAGTAATTACTTTTTCTAACTCGTATTCCTTTCTAATAATAAGGCTGATGACGAAAAATGGTCTTCTGGATAATTTAGCTCTAATTATTGTAACTGGTTGTCAGACCTTATATTTATTTACATATGTATTTATTATGCATGTATTTAATTATTTATGGTGCATATTTAGATGTGCGCTGGGCCACCTGGTACCAGTGCCCTGTGCATTTTAACAAAAAGATGCATGGCATGCTTACAAGAAGCAAGCACAATATTAATCAATTTTAGAACTGGGATTTAGGGCAGATATCCTGTCCGCCGAAATCTAAATCCCATTATGCCCTATGGGATTTAGTTTTCAGCGGATGGGATATCCATCAGTTATGATGGAGTAACCTGCCCGCCCAGTTCTAAATCAGGCCCAGAATCTTATTAACATCGGAGCAAATGGTGTCTCCCTGATGTAGATCAAGATAAGAAAGTTAAATGAAATGAATGAAGTTTGGGACTCAGTTTTGGGAAGTGGGTACTCTACCTAGAGAATAGGGCCTTTTTGGTAGAACGCCCCTCACTGATGGATAGCCCGTAAAATAAGGAAAGGAACAATCTTGTAAATGAAAAGAACAGCTGAAATTTTAAAATGTGAGGTAGGGCTGTGGAAACCTTTTAAAAATATTTGTTACTTTATGATTGGCATAATTGATAAAATGCTACAATTTGCTTCAAATTGGTTTAATATTGCTTTGAGTGTTTTTTGCAATTGTTACAGCGTAGACTGATACAATGAACTTGAACTGAACTATTGGGGGATTTCTCACTTGCTTCGTGTCACACCTTTGCAGGAACTTAAAACCTCAAGACCTGATATTTTCGAAAACATTTGTAAACATCTGAGGTGATGCAAGCCTCTCACTCGTTCTGAACGCTCGGGTTTTTCATTCCCCTACAAATTCAACAAATCTATCTTACATTTTAATTGCTTTTCAAATCACAATATTGATACAGTTTCAGTTGCTTCAGGCTCTTCTAGAAGACTTTTCTAAAAAAGCCATTACAATGAATCACCTTAGAACTCTTCTAAATGTTAGTTCTGAAAATGTTGAGTCAGAAAAATTTGGAAGTTCTAGGAGAGGACACTGTTAGAAATGGCAGTGTTTGCACCCTGTCCGAGTAGGGACCCTCACTCTAGTCAGGGTAAGGGAGTCACACAGCTAAAATAATCCCTGCTCACCCCTTTCGTAGCTTGGCTCAAACAGTCAGGCTTATCTCAGAGACAATGTGTAACATATTTGTAGACACACACTCACACACACATATGTACACCCCCAACACACACACCCAGTAGCACAGTTAAAACACCACAAACGTACTCCACACCAGTTTAGAACAATAACAAATATGTATTTGAGTAAAACAAGACACAAAAAAACAAAAATCTAACATACACAAGCAAAGATATCACTTTTAAAAGATTAAGGGGAAGTGCCACTTTATTGCGCCCTTTAGCACTCCCCTACAACAACCATGTGTGCACTGCATTTAAAATACGGCACACCACGGAGCAGGGGAGGGTGCAATAGCGTCAACATTTTTGACACTATTGATGTACTGTTCAGGGTTAACGGCAACATTTTGGCACTAACCCTGAACAGTACATAGGGACCCATTGTAACCAAAGGTGTGACCGCTTTTAACGCCTGCTCTGTGCAAGCATTAAAAGTAGCCGCAAAAAATAATGCAGTGGAATCTCTTAGATTCCACTGTGCCATTTTTGCAGTCCCCGGAAGGAGGGAAAGCCCCCTTTGCATTCATTATGCATGGCGCATGCATAATGTGGTGCAAAGGGTTACAAACTGGTGCAATACATGCATTGCACCACTTTGTAAATATAGCGTAGCAATTGTTTAAGCCTAGCGCCACATTATCGTCACAAAAATGCCGCTAATGTGGCACTAGTGCTTCCTAAATCTGGTCCTAAATGTAATTATAGTTCATTGAAATCAATGGAGCGCTTGACTGAGGCAAAGTACTTTACATGGGTCAAAAAACAAAGATGCTGCGGGCCGCAGGGGAGGTGATGCATTGAAAGAGCCAGAGATGAGTCGGTTCCTTACTGTTTCATTGAAGGTGATGCGTCGGTTCCTTACTGCTAGGCAGGGGAGGTGATGCTTCAGATCCTTACTGCCACAGGGGATCCTGTTTGCCATTTGCGGCTCAAAGCATCAGTTCCTTACTGCGGCATGGTGTTGATGAAGAAAATGGCACCCAGGGATGCTGCGTCTGTGATGCGTCGGAAGTCAAGCCACGATGCATCAATCTGACAGTGATGATGTAGGCGCTGCGTCGGAGTCAGTTCAGTGCTTCACAGACTTCTGTGATGCAGTGCTCGAAACGTATGCAGTGGTGGTTCTTCTGATGTGCTGTAATAGAAAGCTGGGGCCAGCATGGAAAACAGTAGTTGTTGCGTCAAGCGGGGACCATGCTCCGGTGGAGGCAGTGGCGATTCATTAAGTCCTTACAGTGATGCATCAGTTCGAAATGACACAGTGAGTGGATGCTTGAATTTTCTTCTTGTAACATCAAAAGCCTCCTTCAGGGGTCCAGACTGGATTTGGCACCACTTGCCAGACAGGGCTTTCAGCAGAGGAGCCAAGGTAATGGTAGATGAAGTCTTTAATGTCCCTGATACTTCTTAACAGGAGGCAAGCACAACTGAAGCCCTTGGAGAACCTAGGAAAGCAGGATGTAGAAAGCAAAGTCCAGACCTTTCACTACCAGGACAGAAGTAGCAGGCCAGCACAACAAAGCAACCGGCAGTGTGGCAGTCCCTCCTACAGCATCATACTCTTCTTCATGAAAAATGTCCTCAGTCAAGAAGTGTTCTAACTATGTGGTGTCAGAGGTCCAGTACTTATACCCATTTCTGTATTTGAAGTAGGCAAACTTCAAAGAGAAGTCTTTGTAGTGCACAAGACACTGTCTTTCCCTCGTCTGGCCCCAGACACATGTCAGGAGGTTAGAGACTGCTTTGTGTAAGGACAGGCACAGCCCAATTTAGGTGCAAGTGTCAGCTCCTCCCACCGCTCTAGCTCAGGAAAGTCCATCAGGATATGCAGGGCACACCTCAGCTCCTTTTGTGTGACTGTTTAGAGTGAATTCACAAACAGCTGCTGAAGAAGATATGCTAATTAAGAAAATGATTAATTATGTTTATGTGCTTAACAATGAAAATTGTGTAGACAAATTAATCGTAGAGAAAATAATGTGCACGTTTGAAAAATGTGCCCTCGGGCTATGACCGCCATGTGTACTAATATCACTGAAACTGTATGAAACATTGAAAATATATGAGAAAAATGTAGTAATCTGTCATATTGAAATGTATAACCTATGTTTTACTTCAATTTGTAGTATTAACTTAGCAGAACTTAAGGCCTAGTCTTCCTAGGCCTCTCACACAGTGAGCAGAAACAATAACCGCGTTTACAAGAAGCTGCCATGGCCTGTCCTAGACTCACCCGATGTTAAAGTTGCTTAGCTAGAATTTTCTGCAATGTACCGGCGGACAGGAGATGATGAAAACAATTTGATACAATTATGTGTAGAGTAGGCTAACTGTACTTTCCCAGGACTTGAACAATGAAGACACTGACTGAAGGGGAACATGCAACAATTTCGATACCTGAAGAGCTGGATGATGAGGACATCGTATGGCGAACCAATCCACATCTTGTGGACAGACTGATATTGAAAGTGGTAGATTTGGTAAACAAATACTATAGGTTAAAGTCAAATCTGCTGGCTGACTGACCAATTAGGAATTAGGGGGATGAACTGGGAGACCCTAATAAAAAGTCATGGTAAGGGGCTAAAACTTCAGATGTGAGGGAAGAATTGATGACGTCAGGAGACGCTGTCCGAGGTTCTGTCATTGGGCTCGTACTCTGTGAGCCTGATACGTAACTGACTAATTGATGACCTGAAGACGAAGACTCACTTGTTGATGATCCATCCTGGATAGGGAGCTATGAAAATGTGACTGACTGTTGTGCCTTTTCTTCTAGGTACCAACTGTGCTGATGATAGAATTCTCACTTAGCTTTTTCCAAATTAGTGTTTTCCTCTAAAAAAATTTGCATGAAGGCCACATGCTGATACTAATCTTGGTTAGGTAGGCTGTTAAGGGAGACATTGACAGTGAGACTTGACTGACAAGCTATTTGCTGAACTCTGCTATTCATGCTGGTATTCTTGGATTATGTAAATGCATCTACCTGTATGGTTTCCTTCAAGTTATGTTGTGATGTTTTTCATTAACAAATTAATAATTGAGTGGACTGAATAAAGATTGAACTAATGGATGATTTAGAATTGTAATCAATAGGGAAATACAAATTGTTTAACTCTTTACCAAGTTGTGATTATGCATGAGTAAATGGTTTTTGAGCAGTTTTATCATAGAATCTTTCTTGATTATTGATGTTAATTATTGATCCAGTAGTCACTGCATGACTGGGATACTCCATGCGATTCAAAAGGTTTATCGACCTATACGCGTCCCCATGTAAGTTTACTTACTAGGGACAAGGCGCGCTAGCACGTTTTGGTAGCAGCTTGATGGTTAGTTTCCTTGGAGAACTAGTTATGTGGTGATTACTGGTTATGGTGGTAGTTTAAGCTAGGGTTAGATGTTCATATTTTTATGAGGTTTGAATTTTGTTTTTCTGAAATGGCAATTGTAGCAAAGATGATGTCCCCTTAAGCTCAGAAATGACTTTCCCAGATCCTGGATCCCGCTAGTAAAGTTGGGTATGTTCGCTGCGTGTTTTGTGATATATGAAAGTGGTAGGTTGTGCTTGCAAACGCTTAAGCAAATCGCAGGTGAATGGTGATGTATGTGAGATAAAGTAGGGAGTCTGCGTACTCCAGTTGGGATTAGTAGGAGTGTGTGCACTCCGCAGTACGAGAGTAGGGAAGTCGTCGAACTTCATATGTGTGTGGCACTTATGCAAAAAAATTATCCACATGTTTGTTGGTGATGTACGGACCCTGCGTTGTCTTAGACTTCGGATTATATTGACAAGTGTAGGAGACACTTGGTTATATGTTGTAAACCGTCTGGTTTAGTAGGTTGATCGGGCGTGGTCAACAAGTCAGGTGTGTGAGTTAATTGAGTAGGAGAAATCTTTCTACTGAGATTTGGCGAGTCCTATGTGCACCAGGGCAGACCCATTGATCAGTTGAGAGTGAAATTCGCGGGTCGAATTTTGCTTGCGAATGTGGGAGACTGAGAAAGAGGAATAGCTATATAAGCGAAAGGGCCATTAGTGAAAATCCGTAAGGTCTCTGAAGCAATTGTGTACATTCCTGTAGTAAACCAGCAGGTTTGTTTTAGTTATTGGTATTTGGTTAAAGTGCTTGCAATATTTGCATTAGTTGTGTGAGTTGAAGTTTAGGAGGACAAGCCACAAGACTTTGTCTGGCGCAGTATGTGAGTGTGACATCAGAGTGTGCCGCACTGGGATAGGTTGGATAGTAAGAAGAGTCGCGAGCAGATTGGCAGCCATCCATAAGAGGCAATTGGTTGAGTAAGCGGGTGAAGGGAATCTTGGGAGTAAAAGTAATTTCATTATTGAATCGGAATAAATACAACAGAGAAAATGAAGTTTTTCAAGGTGTTCAGAAGTGGTATGAAGGGTGATTCTTACATTAAGGCGTCAGTGGGGGAGCCGACCCCACTGGAAAATTCTCCGGCTTATATTGTTATGGAGGAGCAAGGTGTCGCACCGTGCCTTTGGTTAAAGCAATGATGTAAGCTAACAAAGAAGTTAGGAGCCTTAGCGTTTCCAAAGCATGGAATATTTAATTTGAGAATTTTGGATGAATTGCGAATGGCATTATATGAGATGAAGCCATTACCGAGGGCAGCACAGTTTGAAGCTTTAGCGGTTTGGGAGCTGGTGTCCAGACAGCAACAAGAGATGAAATTCAAGAGGAGAATAAAGAGAGTAGAAAGATCCTTAGCTGAAGCTAGGTGGGACTGGGAACAGAAAAGGTGGAGAACAGAGACGCTACAGGGAATTAAATTGTTTCCTGCAATCACAGAGGAAGACGAGACAGAGAAGGAAGATAATGCTAAAGAGAGTGAGAGTGCAGGGACAAAGAAACAGAAAAAGCCTTATGTAGACAGTGAGGACTCTGATGTTGAGGACCTTATTACACAGTTGTTGAGGGATCGACCTCTGCCCTTTGGGACTTATTCAGGGGGTCCAAGTACTAGTGCCGCTCCAACTGCTCCAACACAAGCATCGGGAACAGTGGGACCAGTGCAGACAGATAGTGGACAGATACCAGGGGTAGTACAGAGTACACCTAATACAGGGACTACTATTGTGGTCCAAGCTCAGATGCATCCACCATCAATACAGGGAATTTATCCAGATGTGCCAGTCCTTGAAACGATTTCGAACTTAGTGGTGCCACCGGAGCAAGTGCTTCCGAGGCCAATGCTAGTTCAGACAGAGCCAACTCCAATGTTATTGCCTCCTGCACAGCCACAGGGTTTGCCGAAGTTTACACTGATAACAGGAACACAGTCAGACGTTACACCAGTAATGAACCAGGCGATGGGGGTAGCTTTTCCACAAGGTGCAGGTGTGGAAAAGTTACCCCCATCCAGTTGCAATATCGCTACCGATTACTGTTGGTCCAGCGGCACCTTTATTCGCCCAAAAGAAAGTGAGTGCAGGAAATCAGAATGAAATATCTTGTGAGAAGGGGAATGAGTGATCCTGTGCAGATGATGTCATCTGTGGGTCAGACTTTTAATGGATCTAGACCGTTAATGGATCTTAGTCCACTTGTAGCACTCCCAGATGCAATAAATGGCCCGAATGCGAGTCAAAGTATGAAACATTTGATGCCAGAAACTCCAGGTGCAGTGATGTAACATGTACCAGTACCAAATGCAAGTAACCTCTCATTACAGGGATTATCAGCACAGCAATTGAGTGAATGGCTAGACATTCTAAACACACCTCAAAATACATCCAAGGGTGAAGAGCAGATAAATCATGTGAGGTTAACTACCGAAGCAATGGAGCTAGTTAAGGGAACAACGGGCGTGAATAGGTTAGAATCCTACACAGAAGAAGAGCTGGGGTATCTGTGCCCCAGAAGTACAGGGGAAGTGAGTAAAATACATCAGAAATTGGCAGAGCTGGCAGAGAAACATGACATCGAGATTGAGAAAACAAAGCATTTGAAACGAAGTTACAGGTTAGATTTTGAGGCAAAGGATTTTGAGCATATGAGATCGACAGGAATGAAGGCTCATTTAAAAGAACTGTTGCAGAGTGCTCAGATCTGGGGAGCTTTAGAAAAGTGGGAAGGTAGATGGGCGAAGAAGAAGGATAAGCGAAAACGAGATTCACAAGATGGGTCTGAAGATGTTCAGAAAGAAATGGAATCAGTAAAGATGCTTCTGATGAGAGAAACTCCACTAGGGTAGATTGTTCATGTCCCATGGCAAGGAGTGATATATTGTCATTCACAAATGCTTACCCGAAACTAAGAGAGAAACCGGTTGAATGGTATCAGCAGACAGACAGGTTTGTGAAACTTTCTAAATGTTTGCGAGAAGACTTCAACACATTGTTGAAGATAGGGGTTCCAGCCGATTTGTGGGTCAAGTGTAAGAGAGCAGTAAATTGGCCAACAAGTGCACCTTCACCTAAGGTGATGAAACATTACTATAAGGTGATTGAGTTCCTGAAGAATTTCTCCCCAAAATATTGACTGGCAAAGAATTGATAGAACAGTTCAAGAGTCTAAAGAGTCAATACATACCTACTATGAAAGATTGTTAAAGGCATATAAAGAGTACAGTGGTAAGGAAGCAATTGAGCTGAAAGACATGTTGCATTTTGTGCTCAGATTCGTCAAAGTTTTGAGACCAGAAGTAGGACAGATGATTAAGAGTCATTTGATTTGCTGGCAGGCAAAGCCGATTGATGAGGTGTTGCAGTATGCAAAATACTGTAGTGATGAGATTGAATTGAAGCAGAAAAAGCTCAAGGAGAAAGCAATGGTGATGCAAATAAAGGCAGCTCAGACAGGAGTGCAAGGAGCTTTAGTACCACCTATGCCGCCACAGCAGAGAACTATTATTTTCCATCCTCAATTGAGAGGTAGGGGTCGTGGAATGGACATGATGCGTGGTCCGAGGTTGGGTACTGTAGTAGTTCAGAATGACATGCAGGGGATGAAAAAGATGTTACTGTGTCATTTGTGCGGAAACGTGGGACACTGGAAGCGGGACTGTCCCTTGATGGCGCAGGTTGGTGTCGTTCAGCAAGGAGGTGATGTCAGTACATTTCAAACTGTGAAAGTCTCAAGAATGAAAGGATTTATTCCTACTGTTCAGAATTGAGTGCAGAATTTCCAACCCATGCAGCAAGAGCAAGTGCTGCATGCACAATTAACACAGTTGCAACCAATACAGCAGCAGGTTCCCATGGTACCTATACAGCAAATGCAGATACCTCAAGCCCTGATGGAGCAGCAACAGGTGATGCTCACTCAGCAGGTCACAGGTCAGAGACAAGACAGAAGTTATGACACAGTACACCAATTTCCATTTTACAGTGAGGATGAAATAAACTATGAATGGATAAGTGACAGTTCGGATGAAGGACCACGTATGCTTTCAGCATCCTTAGAAGTAGATCAGAGAAGTCCTTTTGTGAAGGGAAAGATGATGGGTTACAAGGTTTCATTTCTGGTAGACACAGGAGCTCCACGCTCTACAGTAAGAAGTGTGGAAGTCCCGAATTTACCTCTTTCAGGTAGAACAGTTCAAGTTTTGGGAGTTGAGAATAGACAGTTGACAAAATCAATCACAGACCCGGTGCAGGTTGAGATCGGTAATTACCAGGGACTGCATAGGTTTGCAGTGTGTGACTCGAGTCCAGTATCCCTACTGGGAAGAGACTTACTGCGTAAGACAAAATGCTCCATTAATTGTTCAGATACTGGAATAGAAGTACAAACTAATAGCGATTATGAAGAAGAACAGGTGGCTGAAATGGTGATCAACAATGCTTGTGAGGAATACCCATTGAGTGAGTTTTTCCCAATGTTTACTGTGAGAGAATTGCATGCAGATTTACAAGGAACAGTGAAGGAAGATGTCTGGGACATGACAGGTAAAGAAGTGGGTTTGATTAAAGAAGTGGAACCGATTAAGGTCCCTTTGAAGCTAAATGCAGTGTACCCGCAACTTCCATAGTATAACATGCCACAAGATGTTCTGATGAAGATAGCGCAAATAATTGGAGATTTCCTAAAACAAGGAGTTTTGAAGGAAGTGTTAAGCAGTCCATGTAATTCACCAATAATGGGCTTAAAGAAGCCATGTGGGAAAGTGTGCATTGTTCAGGACTTGCAAAAAGTGAACGATCTGTTGGTCAAGTATTGTCCAGTGGTGTCAAATCCAGCAATGATACTGTTTCAGATTCCTTACGATGCAGAGTGGTTCACAGTGCTTGACTTGTCACAAACTTTCTTTTCCCTGCCTCTTCATGAGGATAGTCAGTTTCTTTTTAGTTTCAAATTCCTAGACAGAGTCTACAGCTGGTCAGGCTTCCACAAGGGTATACGGAGTCACCATCACTGTTTAATCAGATCTTGAAAAATTATCTGGAGTCATTGGAATTACCATATCAATCGACTCTAGTGCAATACATTGATGATTTGTTGATCGCATCCAGAACAAGGGACGAGTGTAAGTAAGACTTGATTGCCCCGTTGAATCATTTGGGAAATTTTGGACATAAGGTGTCACCTGTAAAACTGCAGTATTGTCAGAAATCAGTAAAATACCTGGGACATCAGATTGAAAAAGGGTTAAGGAGAATCTCCAGAGAAAGAATTACCATGATATTGTAGAGAAGTCCTCCGACTTCGCAGAGAGATGTCAGAATGTTTCTGGGAATGGTGGGGTACTGTGGATAGTGGATTCCAAATTTTGCCGAGATTGTGAAACCCTTACAGCAGTTAACACATAAAGAAGTTACAGATCCCATCACCCTAGAAAAAGCTCCAGATGAAAGCGTTCACTGAACTGAGAGAGAGTCTGTGCAGAGCTCCAGCATTGGGAATGCCTGATTACACAAAGCCACGTGATGCTTGTTCTTTGTATGTTTTGACACAGGTCCATGGAGGTGCTTATCGCCCGGTAGCCTATTTTTCAGCTACCTTGGACCTGGTCGCAGCAGCGTTACCAGGTTGCCTGTGTGCAGTAGCCGCAGTTGGTCAAAGTCTTTCCCAACATGAGGGTGTAGTCATGGGATACCCTTTGACGGTAATGGTACCACATTCTGTTGAAATTTTACTGACAAGGATGAAAACACAATATTTGACTGGTGCAAGACTGACAAGGTAAGAGACAAGCATATTGGGTGCTCCAAATGTAACATTGAAAAGATGTACAATGTTAAATCCAACAACATTGCTTCCAAGTAATACTGTCAAAATTGAAAAAGAAGAAGACATAGAGCATGATTGTCTTGAGGTAGCTGAGCTGTGTACAAAACCAAGACCTGATATTAGAGACACGTGTTTGGAAGAAAATTACCAAATTGTCTTTGTTGATGGTTCATGTCACAGAGAAGGAACAGGGACATTGAGAGCAGAATACGCAGTATGCACAATTACAGGCACATTAGAAGCTTCTTGGCTTCGAGGTGTATATTCTGTACAAGTGGCAGAATTGGTAGCTCTTTCTAGAGCATGCTATGTTTCTGCGAGACTAAGAGTCACAATCTATACAGGCAGTCAATTTGGCTTTGGAATTGTTCGTGATTTTGGTCAGTTGTGGTCGCAAAGAGGGTTTTTGACCTCTACTGGAACACCAGTGAGAAATGGCAACAAAATAAAAGAGTTGTTGTATGCAATACAGTTACCTGAAGAAATTGCAATGGTTAAATGCAGTGCACATCAAAAGACACAGGATTACATTTCATTGGGAAATGGATATGCAGATTAAGTCGCAAGGTTTTGCGCATTGAACAGTAGATCATTTAAAGACAAGTGGGAACTGATGCCTGAGGAAGAGAATAATTGCACAAGTTTTGCCTTAAAAGTGATTGATACTCTGGAGGAGTTGAAAACATTACAAGAAAATGCAGATAAGGAGGAGAAATGACTCTGGGTTAAGTTAAAGTGTGTCCAAAGATCTGCTGAAATTTGGGTTTCTGAAGAGGGTCAGATGGTGTTGCCCAATAGTTTATTGTCCCAAATGGCCAGGTATTACCATGGGCAGGCACATATTGGAAGGGATGCCATGGTCAGGTTGTTCAAGATTGATTGGTTCAATCCTAAATTCAGACAAGCAGCAGAGGCAGTAGGTCATCGATGTGTAATTTGTCAGCAACTAAATGTGGGAAAAGGGACAGTGGTAAATTTGAGCCACATTGGAAGAGCAGGAGGTCCATTCAGCAGAATGCAATTGGATTTTATTGAGATGCCTGCATGTGGTGGTCTGAAGTATGTGTTGGTGATTGTGTGTGTCTTTGGTCATTGGATTGAAGCATACCCCACATGAAGGAATGACTCACAGTAGCAAAGATGTTGCTTAGAGAGTTAATACCACGGTTTGGATTTCCGATCTCTTTAGAATCAGATAGGGGAACTCACTTCAATAACGAGGTGATCAAACTCTTATGTGCAGCACTAAACATTGAGCAGAAGTTGCATTGTAGCTATTGCCCTGAGGCATCAGGAATAGTGGAACAAATGAATGGTACATTGAAATCAAGAATTGCCAAGATATGTGCCGCTACCAATCTGAAATGGCCAGATGCATTACCTTTGGTGTTCATGTCAATGCGAAACATACCTGACAGGAAGACAAGGCTGTCGCCCCATGAGATCCTCATGGGCAGAGCAATGAGATTGCCAGCAATTCCAGCCAATGCACTTGTCAATATTACAGATGATATGGTGTTGGACTACTGCAAAGGTCTGGCTGATGTGGTTCGCTCTTTCTCTCAGCAGGTGCAGGCACTTACCCTGTCACCCATCCATGACCCAGGTCACAATCTGAGATCTGGAGATTGGGTGATCATTAAAAAACATGTTCGCAAGACCTGTTTGGAACCACGTTGGAAAAGTCCCTACCAGGTGGTGCTAACAACTACGACAGGTGTAAAGTGTGCAGGACTGCCGAATTGGATAAATGCAAGTCATACAAAGAGAGTGGTGAGTCCGCAAGATCATGAAGAAGTATTGTTGAGAGCACCAACAACAGCAAAACAAGTGTCTACACGTGAACCAGAAGAAGAGCAAGCTGAAACTGAGGTTGAACCTGAGCTTGTAGAAGATGGGTCTATCACCCCTGTAAGAGACAAGATTGGAGAATTACAGGAGGGTGAGCAATAGCCTAACACAACGAATACAGCAGGTGAACCGAGTACAGCAGAGGTTCTCCCAGAAGTAGATGATGCTGAAAAGCAAACAGAGTGCCAGATCAAGAGGGTGCAAGAGTTGAGACAGATCAAAGCCAAAGTGATTTGAATACGCCTGAACCCGATGCAAGTCCATCAAGAGAAAACACCACAGAAAAATAGAAGGAAAAGAGTCTAATCCTGAGGAGAATATTGACAGAAGGAACGAGAAAAGGAGATAGTTGGCCTGAATCGCAAATTGGGAAGAAGAAGGAATTGGTCATAAATAAAACAATAGAAGAAGAAGTGGATACGACGAGAAAGGAAGAATTGAGTGAAGGAGAATTAAGTGGTGAACAAAGGTTGAAAAGGAAAAGAATAGCAAGTCGAAGATACACAGGTCCTAAGTGGGCATATGCAGCAACAAACGAATGGCAACAAGAGTTTATGTCCTTTTGTTTTGATAGAGAAGTTCAGAATCAGTACTTTGATGTAACCTGAAGGGGATCAGAAGACTGAGTTGTTGAGCTGATCTAAAGAAAAACCTGAAAAGAGAGACTGTTGAATTAAAACCGAAAGAGACATGGATAACCTGATATGACAATTGAAAACCAGATGTGACAAGCTGCTAATCGATTTTGACAAAGGAATAATGGTTCCCGGGTGTGAAACTGAACTGTGAGAAAGAAATATTTTTCTTTATTTTTGATTTTCCTGTTGCACTTTATCGAGGAGTTGCTTCTACTTTCTGATTCTTTACAGATCATGGCTGAGCTACATAACCAAGTTAGAAATGTTAGGTATTGTAGGTATTAGAGTGTTGGAGTGGCAATTATGTGTGGAATAATGTTTATAATAATGATTGTGGGAATGTCTATTCATGATATGAAAAGGGCTACTATTGTTTCTGTTCCTGAAACTACTACACTAACAGTTTTAGAAAGGTTTAAGCTAAATAAGAAATACTTGCATGACTATACTAATACTCAAGCAGACCTTTCTTCTAATGTATTCTATCCCTTGCTGAGTGAGGATGTTGAGACGATGGATGCAAGGAATTGTCTTGTGTGTACGCAAATTCCTTCCTCCGTGGAAGAAGGGGTTACGTACCATAGTCTGCCATTAACATATGGCTTAAGATGTAGTTTGCTAGTTACAAGATTCTATAAACAAGAGTATATACAATACTTTTATCCCAATTATGATTTAGTGTTTTCATTTGTTCCCATTATTAGATATCTGAGTAAAATAGCTAAAGAGCATAATATAGTATTAGTTAGAGGCTTCTTTGAACTGACATTAACTTTTGGTACCGCATACGCTCACAAAAATAATCTGACATGTTTACTTACACCAATAGAAAAAAGCTTTATAGGACATACTGATGACAGGAGAAAGGCATTGAAGGAGAAATTAGAGAAAGGATTAGAGAAAAGGACTTATAAGAATGATTATGCTTACACTGCTATTAAACGCAAGGGAAATTAGCTTTAGATGCATTACATGTAGGGAAGCTTTGTATGTATAGGCCAAAATCACACACTGGCACATTATTTGTGGGAATGAGTGAGTGTAGGCATGTGTTCTTGTTTCAGAGTAAATGGACTTTTATGCTGAAGGTCATACCTGGGATTTACTATATTTGTGGACTTAAGGCTTATTACCGTCTTCCTAAAGGATGGTATGGGAAATGTTATTTGGGGATAGTTTTCCCTAGGATTTATCAGATAGATGATTTAAAGAAGTTTCCGAAAGTGACTGAATTACATCATAAGCGACAGAGGAGGGAAACCTCTTCTTCAATTGTGGGAGATATTTTTGGTGCAGTAATTCATTCTGTAGGAGTTATTATGAATGCAATGAAGATACGAAAGTTGTCTACTATTGTGAATAACATGCTGACTAATTTTACAGGGGAAATACTCCTGTTAGATACTGAATTAGCTGTGGATAGAGCTATGACGCTTCAAAATAGGCTTCTTTTAGACATACTTTTAGCAAAAGACAGCAGAGTCTGTAAGATGATTAATGCTAGGCATTGCTGTTCTTATATACCCAATAATGATAAGGAGATAAGAGACTTGGGGCCACGTGTAGGAAAGTCCGAGATTGCGACTCAGAAATTGCGAATCGCTATGGGGTATTCATGAGGTGGGTTGCATTTTGCGACCCCATAGCAAGTCCCTGCACTCACAGGGATGGTGGCCTGCTGAAGTCAGCAGACCTCCATGTCTGTGACTGCTTTTTAAATAAAGCAGTTTTTTTTTTCATTTTGCAGCCCGTCTTCCTTAAAGGAAAATGAGTTGCAAAATGAAAAAAATACCGAAACCATTTGGTTTCGTTTTTTTCAGAGTAGGCAGTGGTCCATAGGACCACTGCCTGCTCTGAAAAAATATTATTGTCGACATTCACAAAGGGGAAGGGGTCCCATGGGGACCCCTTCCCTTTTGCGAATGAGTTACCACCAGTGTGACACTGGTGGTAACTGCGAGTTGCTTTGCGACCACATTCGCGGTCACAAAGCAATTCTGAATTGCGATGCGAGTCGCAAATAGAAAGGGAACACCCCTTCCTATTTGCGAGTCGCATTCACAAATTGCGAGTCGGTACCGACTCGCAATTTGTGAATGTGCATCGTGTGAGGCCGTTTGCATGGCGCAAACTGCGATTTTCACAGTTTGCAACATGCAAACGGCTTGCTACATCTGGCCCTTACTTACTAATTTAACTAATTCAAGTAAGGATTTGAAGGAATTGAAAGAACCAGGGGTTTGGGAAAAGGTTGAAAAGGATTTGCTTGAGTGGGTAATTGGTTTAGTTAAATTTGGAATGGGGTATTATTAAAAATTGTACAGGGAATATTAATTGTAATTGCTTGTATATTAGGATTATGGGGCATATGCAAATTATGGCAAAAATTAAAATTGAGGAGATTTAAAAATAATCAAAGGAGGGACGAACAACCTAGAGAAAGAATCTATAGAGAAAATTTGAGAAGAAGGCAAAATACAGCAGAGACGGAATTGTGAAGTGTTGATAAAGGAAGGTGTGATGACATATTTAGTCATCAGAGGAGGGACTGTTGAAGCAGATATGCTAATTAAGAAAAGTATTAATTATGTTTATATGCTTAAGAATGAAAATTGTGTAGAGAAATTAATTGTAGAGAAAATAATGTGCACGTTTGAAAACTGTGCCCTCGGGGTATGAACGCCATGTGTACTAATATAACTGAAAATATATGAAATAATGAAAATATATGAGAAAAATTTAGTAATATGTCATATTGAAATGTATAACCTATTTTTTACTTCAATCTGTAGTATTAACTTAGCCAAACTTAAGGCCTAGTCTTCCTAGGCCTTGCACACAGAGAGCAGAAACAATAACCGTGTTTGCAAGATGCTACCACGGCCTTTCCTTGACTCACCCGATGTTAAAGTTGCTTAGCTAGAATTTTCTGCAATGTACCGGCAGACAGGAGATGATGAAGACAATTTGATACAATTATCTGTAGAGTAGGCTAAATGTACTTTCCCAGGACTTGAACAATGAAGGCACTGACTGAAGAGGAACATGCAACAATTTCGATACCTGAAGAGCCGGATGATGAGGCCATCGTATGGCGAACCAATCCACATGTTGTGAACAGAGAGATGTTGAAATTGGTAGATTTGGTAAACAAATACTATAGGTTAAAGTCATATCTGCTGACTGACTGACCAATTAAGAATTAGGGGGATGGAATGGGAGACCCAAATAAAAAGTCATGACAAGGGGCTAAAACTTCAGATGGGAGGGAAGAATTGTTGACGTCAGGAAACACTGTCTGAGGTTCTGTTGTTAGGCTCATACTCTGTGGGCCTGATGTATGACTGACTAATTGATGAACTGAAGACGAAGACTGACTTGTTGCTGATCCATCCTGGATAGGTAGCTATGAAAATGTGACTGACTGTTGTGCTTTTTCTTCTAGGTACCAACTGTGCTGATTATAGAATTCTGACTTAGATAGATTTTTCCAAATTAATGTTTTCCTCTAAAACATTTTTGCATGAAGGCCCACGTGCTGATACTAATCTTGGTTAGGTAGGCTGTTAAGGGAGACGTTGACAGTGAGACTTGACTGACGAGCTATTTGCTGAACTCTGCTATTTATGCTGGTATTCTTGGATTATGTAGATGCATCTACCCATATGGTTTTCTTCAAGTTATGTTGTGATGTTTTTCATTAACAAATTAATAATTGACTGGATAAAGATTGAACTAATGGATGATTTAGAATTGTAATCAATAAGGAAATAAAAATTGTTTAACTCTTTACTGAGTTGTGATTATTAATGAGTAAATGGTTTTTGAGCGGTTTTATCATAGAATGTTTCTTGATTATTGATGTTAATTATTGATTCAGTAGTCATGGCATGACTGGGATACTCCATGCGATTCAAAAGGTTCATCGACCTATACGCGTCCCCTTGTGAGTTGTAAGTTACTTACTAAGGACCAGGCGTGCTAGCACAGCCCAACTGTCATCCTGACCCAGACGTGTATTCTACAGCCAGGCAGAGGCATAGAATGCCTAAGCAAGAAAATGCCCATGTTTTAAAAGTCGCATTTTCAAACTTACACTTCAAAAAACTACTTCACCAAAAGATGTATTTTTGAATTGTGAGTTCAGAGACCCCAAACCCTTCATCTCTAGCTGCTCCCAATGAGAAGTTACACTTGAAAGATATTTCAAGGCAATCACCATGTTACCACATGGGAGAGAGAGGCTTTGCAAAAGTGAAAAACGAATTTAGCAGTATTTCACTATCAGGACATTTAAAAACATCAGTATATGTCCTATCTTTTAAATACACTGCACTGTGCCCATGGGGCTGGCTTGGGCCTACCTAATCAGGCCCAGAATGGTAATAATATCAGAGCAAATTGTGACTCCCTGATGTAGATGAAGATGAGATAAGAAAGTTAAATGAAATTAATGAAGTTTCGGACTCAGTTTTGGGATGTTGGTACTCTACCTAGAGAATAGGGCCTTTTTGCTACAGTGCCCCTCACTGATGGGTAGCCTGTAAGATAAGGAAAGAAAATATCTTGTAAATGAAAGGAACAGCTGAAATTTTGAAATGTGAGGTATGGATGTGGAAACCTTTTTAAATTATTAGTTACTGGAAAATAACTTATGATTGCAATAATTGATAAAACGCTATAATTTGCTTTTAATTGATTTAATATTGCTTTGAGTGTTTTTTGCAATTGTTACAGCATAGGCTGATACAATGACCTTGAACTGAACTATCAGGAGTTTCTCAGTTACTTCATGTCACACCTTTGCAGGAACTCAAAATCTCAACACATGTGATTTTCACATACATTTGTAAACATCTGAGGTTATGCAAGTCTCTCACACGTTCTTAAACGCTTGGGTTTTTCATTCTTCTATGAATTTCAACAAATCTTTCTTGCATTTTAATTGCTTTTCAACTCGCTATATTGATACATTTTCAGTTGCTTCACGCTCTTCTAGAAGACTTTTCTAAATAAGCCATTGCAATGAATCACCTTAGAATTCTTTTACATGTTATTTCTGAAACTGGTGGGTCAGAAGAGTTTGGAAGTTCCAGGAGAGGATACTGTTAGAAATGGCAGTGTTTGCTCCCTGTCCAAGTAGGGATCCTCACTCTAGTCAGGGTACGGGAGTCACACAGCTCTGATAATCCCTGCTCATCCGCTTGGTAGCTTGGCTCAAGCAGTCAGGCTTATCTCAGAGGCAATGTGTAAAGTATTTATACACACACACACATACTCACACACACACACACAGTAGCACAGTTAAAACACCACAAAAGTATTCCACACCAGATTAGAAAAACAGCCAATAAGTATTTAAGTAAAACAAATAAAAAAAAATCCAACATACACAATCAAAGATATCACTTTTAAAAGATTAAGGGGCAGTGCTACTTTCTTTCTCCCCCTAGCGCTCCCCTACCACCACCATGTGTGCGCTGTATTTCAAATACGACACACTATGGCGCAGGGGAGGCAATAGCGTCAACATTTTTGATGATATTGATGTACTGTTCAGGGTTAGCGCCAAACCTTAGGCACTAAACCTGAAGAGTACATACAAGCCCATTGTAGCCAGTGGTGTTTCTAATGCCTGCTCTGTGCAGGCATTAAAAGTAGCTGCAAAACATAATGCAGTGGAATCTCTTAGATTCTACTGCACTATGTTTGCAGTCCCCGCAACGAGAGAAGGCCCCCTTTGCATACCTTATGCACGGTGCATGCAGAATGTGGTACAAAGGGTTACAAAGTGGTGCAACGCATGCACTGCGCCACTTTGTAAAAATAGCACAGCAGTTTTTTAAGCATAGCGCCACAATAGCGTCACAAATATGACGCTAATGTGGCACTAGTACTTCCTAAATCTGGGTCTAAATATAATTATAGTTCATTGAAATCAATGAAGATCTAAATATAATTATAGTTCATTGACATTAATGAGGCAAAGTACCTTAGATGTGTCAAAAAACAAAGATGATGCGGGCCGCAGGGGAGGTGATACATTGAAAGAGCCAGAGATGCATTGGTTTCTTACTGTCACATTGAGGGTGTTGCGTTGGTTCCTTAGTGCTAGGCAGGGGAGGTGATGCTTTGGTTCCTTACTGCCACGAGGGAGGTAATGTGTCATTTGCGGCTCAAAGCATCAGTTCCTTACTGCGGTGTGGTGATGATGAAAAAATGGCACCCAGGGATGCTGCATTGGTGATGCGTCGGAAGTCAAGCCACGATGAATCAATCTCACAGTGATGAAGTAGGCGCTGCATCAGAGCCAGGTCTGTGCGTCACAGACTTCAGTGATGCAGTGCTTGAAATTCACCCAGCGGTGGTTCTTCTGATTTGCTGCAATGGAAAGCTGGGGCCGGCATGGAAAGCAGTAGTTGTTGCGTCAAGCAGGGATCATTCTCTGGTGCAGGCAGTGGCGATGTGTTGAATCCTTACAGTGATGCGTCGGTTCGAAATGACAGTGAGTGCATTTTCTTCTTGTAACACCAAAAGCCTCCTTCAGGGGCCCAGGCTGGATTTGGCACCACTTGGCGGGACAGGGCTTTCAGTAGAGGAGCCAAAATGCTGGAAGATCAAATCTTTGATGTCCCTGAGACTTCTTAACAGGAGGCAAGCTCAACTGAAGCCCTTGGAGAACCTTGGAAAGCAGGATGTAGAAAGCAAAGTCCAGTCCTTTCACTAACAGGACAGAAGTAGCACGCCAGCACAACAAAGCAACAGGCAGCGTGGTAGCCCCTCCTACAGTATCCAACTCTTCTCAAATGCAGAATGTCCTCAGTCCAGAAGTGTTCTAACTATGTCGTGTCAGAGGTCCATTGCTTATACCCATTTCTGTCTTTGAAGTAGACAAACTTCAAAGAGAAGTCTTTGTAGTGCACAAGACCCTGTGTTTTCCTGGACTGGCCACAGACACATGTAAGGGGTTTGGAGATTGTGTATTCCACATTCCACAGCCAGGCAGAGGCACAGAAAGCTTAAGCAAGAAAATGCCAATTTTCTAAAAGATGCATCCCAGTAGGGAGACAGTACCACCATGGCAAACAGTATGATGTGGCCCATTCCACCCCTTGGGTCTGACTTTGGTCCCCAACCCAGGGAAAACGCTGACTTCAAGGACAACAAGCAACAGAGGCCACTGGCAGGTGTCAGTGTCAAGAGCCAGGTCACAGGCCATCTCAGGGTCTCTAGTCTCTGTGGTTGCAAAACGTTGGGGGCAGTAGTCCCAGGTGCCTTTCACCCTTTTTCCACTTCACCTCTCAACAGTTCAGGGGTGGTATCCTGAGAATGGTCACTCAAATTAGGGTCTGTACCCTCAGGCTGAGCATAGGACAGGGGTGGGCTCTCCCTCCTCTTACCCCTATTGCTGGGTTCCTGTACTTTTTGGAATGGTACCCCCAGAAACCTGAACTGTTAGAGCACCTTTGGCAGCTGCCCCTCCAGTTCCCCTGACACCAGGGGCAACTCATTTCCCAGAATGCAGTCTGTGGGCATCTGGGGACTAACTATGATTCTTCTCTGGGTCACCACCCGATCCCACTCTAGGAACACCAGACCCGTAGGGTGGAAAAAGTACTGCCCAGGGGGTGGAGTCACTCTATAAACCTGGCTGGTGTACTGTTCTTGGGAAACTAGCCTTTCTACAACCAAGGTCTGACTAGCCCCAGTGTCCCTCAGAGCAGTGACTGGGAACCCTTCCACTTCCACCTGGTTGAAATGATGACTAACTAAAGGAGTTTATGGCATGTTCTGTGATCTGCCTCTGAGGATTATCTCTCCCTAAGACCACACTGGCCACCCCTGTAAATGTAAATTAGCACTTGTATAGCGCACTACTCACCCGTTAGGGTCTCAAGGCGCTGTACTCATACCACTATGGACCCCTCCTGGCTTTTCCCTGTGAGGCGCCCACTACTGAGCACCCCCAGGGTGAAGCCAGGCATCCAAGCGCTGTTGGGGCCATTGTGGAGATTAAGCAAGCTATTGCCCAGAGTTGCAGAGTGGGACCCATGAATTAGATTAGGCACTGAGGCAAGAATTATCTGGTCAAGGGGAATTGAGCCCAAGACCTGCCGAAGCGGGACTTGAACCATGGTCTTGAGCCAGATCTCTGCTTCAGGGTCTGCTGCTCTAACCATTGAGCCACACTTCTCCACTGCTGTAAAGGGATGGCCAGTGTGTTTTTTTTTTAGGACAGACAGAGTCCCCTTTCTTGTGTCCTAGCTGGGAACACTCATAGCAACAGGGTTGAAAATGGGGCACCCTAGACCACCACCCACCAGAACCTCCCTCCTTCCTGTCAGAAGGAACATGGGAACCTTTTTCTCCCCCCTTATCTTGGGGCCTGTCCTTGGCTCCCTTTACCTCCTCCTCCTTCTTCCAAAGGGGACACTGCCCACCTTTGGCTGAGTCTCCCCTCATACAACTTTTTGTGAACCGTGGTACTGATCCAGCTGTCAGTTTCCTGAGCAAGCTTCCTGAGGTCAGTAACCCTGCTGTCAATCAAGTGGTAGCGCAGCTCTGTAAAACAGAAACTAGGCAAGTGCTCCCATGCAAACAAATTGTACAGCCCCACATAATCTGTTACCTCACTGCCCTTCACCCACCCATCAAGTGCTCTGAAAAAAAGAATCCACACACTCAAGCTGGTCTGGGAATCAAGCTTACCACTCTCCCTAAACTTTTTGGTGTACATCTCTGGCGTCAGGCTATACCTAATGATAAGGGCACCATTCATGGAAGTGTAGGTGAGCTCATTAGTTGCCCTTAGTGCCAACAAGGTGTCCCTCCTTTTCACTGTGAAGTAGTTCCACAAACATGTCCCCTCAATCTGTCTCAGGGATCCAAGGATTTGAAGATCTGACACATAGCCCTGAAACTACCTTTGTATGAAATCTCTGAATGTACTCTTTACATAGTTTCTTGTGTAGGTGGGTGCAAAAACCTGGCCAGTTTAGGAAATGAAAAATTGACTGCACTTAAACATGATCACATGGTTAAAACTGAAAGTTTGGGCACCTTTTGTGACATACATGAAAAGAAATAGAAAACACAAGGGTGGTCCAACCATTAGATCCAGTGTTCTCTGACTATCAGGTTTCAACAAGATGCCCTCAGCCTCATTGTATCATATGATCAATAAGCAAAGTAGTGTTGTCACGCCCGGGGATGTTGAACTGCTTTACATTTTGAAGCGGATGTCTCCATCAAAACAAATGCAAGTCTCAAGGTGATATTACATTTATGTAATTCTGTACAACTTATGTAACTATATCTATACGTCTGCATGTCTACTGAGTAATATTAATAAAGTGCTTTAAAAGAGTCTTAACAAGTTTCCTTACATTTTTTGATGCAATATGTTTGTAATATGTTTGTGCTTTAGGAAGATTTTTCTTTCGTTTGCACCTAGAGTGAGAGTGTTGAAATGGTTGTGTTTATCACCTACCCTTTCTTTGCTAACATTTCAATCAATCAAATACATTTCTTAAGCGCACTACTCACCCGGTAGGGTCTCAAGGCGCGGGGGTGATGAATTGATTACCTTCAATATACGGGTAATAAAAGTTCTCATTCTTTTAATTGTGCAGCTTGTGCAGGTACGTTTCCCTACTAAACAACGCACAAAGAATTTCTAGTGCCTACATAACAGGACGCATACAAATGCCTACTGCTTTCAGCGCTACCTTCCAGGTCTAATGCCATGTATTAACATTGCTCCAGTCATTATACTACTGTCCTGCATCCAGGGTACGTCCGTATTTAGTATAATTATAAAAGATCGAAAGCAGAGGTTGCACAGTAATTTAATACAACACTGATGTACATGTACAAATGTAACATTCCTCTCAGTGTTAGCGAACACCGTAAAACAAAACCTGACAACAACTCACACAAAAATGATAAACAAAGCAGAATATTGCTGGACCTGAAAGGTGAATTAGAACCACGAGAAAGCATTCTGGGAATTAAAGAAAGTATGTGCCAAATCCGTTCCACATATTATCAGCTGCACGATTTGTTAGTGCATTGAGAATGCCTTGTTGTAAACAAATTTTATTATTTGGAATTTTTAGTGAACTGTACCTTTGGCTTGCAGACTAACGTTGATTTCACATGTGACTCTTCTGTCTCTTCCAGTAAATTTTATTTTTGACAATTTGGCATCTAGTCGTTCCTCGCGAGATACCATCTTATTGAGGTTCCAATAAAATAAATATGTCTTTAGTCAATTATTTGAGTTTACTGCTCTGTACTTAGTGCTGCATTATACATGTCCCATAAACCCCAATGTGCCCAGTAACAGGAGCTATTGGTTCCATCTAGACCACAAGCTATGCAGGTATAGCAAAGGTCTATTCACAAAGGTAAATTTACACATGTAGATCTACTTATGTGTAAATTTACTCTTTCACCTAGGCGTAATGTTACTACTTTTTGCTAGTCATAATTTCAGTGTGTAAAGCTATCACTAGGTGTACACTTACACAGCTGGTGGGGACATCTAAGACTGAATTTATGAGTGTAAAGTTACTACCTTCATGGGTGAGATCTCCGCCACCACAGTGCAGATCTCACTATGAAAAAGTATAAGGACATTTTTTAAAGTGTATTTATTAAAAAACATTTAAAATCTAGTAACACAAAATATAAATGTATCAATGTAAAATACATTAATATAACTGTTTTTACCTTAGAACCAATAAAATAAACATTTGGAGCACATTATTTCTACAAACTTAATGTGTATTGATTAGTTAAATAAATTAAATGTATTATTAATATTATAAATATGAATTTTTTTAAAAAATAGAATAAAACAAAGCTTACTAGCAAGTATATTTGTAACAATACTTAGTAAATTTTATGGAATGTGTTTATTTAATGTACATTATTTTTTAATAACAGTTTAAGAATATATATATATATATATATATATATATATATATCAACATCAAAATCGCTGATTCTCTGCCATTTTCAGCCTGTGGTATGGTAGCAACGCCTCTTCAATGCAACCATTCTCGAACCTCCTTCGTGTCCATCCAAATGCAACAGAAAGGCACACCATGGCTTGTTTGGATGGGATGTTTTATTTAATCGTGCAGACAAACAAAAGAAAAGAAAAACCACTCAACGCGTTTTGGAGCCCACGCTCCTTGATCACTGGTCAGGTTATGTAGTTTATTTTCAGTATAAGTAACCTTCAGAACCACCTTTCCTCAATCAACAGTGTAAGCAGGCTAAAGCCAAAAATCTCTACTCTTTCCCAGAAGTCACATCGGTCATGATTGAACATCATTATTTTCCGTCTGTTTTGAAACCATATTCAGGCTAACCACATTTCCAGTCTTACTAAACCGGTAAACGGTGCAGTTCAACAAGACTTAACTTTGCTTGACTGTAGACATTTGCCTTTTGCTTTCCACAAATAAATTTGCCCTGTAACTATGTATTTGATACCATAACAGCACCGATATGAATTACATTTCCATCACACCCAAATGGGCTATTATTTCATATCCTTTCACACCAGATAAAAACAATTTTCATTGTAGTTCCCCAATAACAAATGTAATTCAATCAGCGATATGGCATCACTAATACAACCCAAGTGGGCATAATCCCCAGTCAAGGTTGCATCTTACTGGTTAAATGCTCTACTGCCACTTAGATGCACCAATGGACCAAATTATGTAACTAAAAACGTACCAAAGATAGAAAGATAGACACAATTAGAAAGAAATATAGAAAAATGTATAGACATACACATATATATATATTTATTAGCACCATACATCCCAAATTAAACAATACTCCCAACCCTGCCTGGATTTTTAATCAAACCAGACACAAATGGCTCTTTGCGTTCCTTTTCTTTTTCGAATATTGGCTCAAATCTTCCCTGTGAAGACAACCAAAAAGTAAAATAACATTAAAGAAACAAGTGTAAACATACTCGTGAAAAAACACTAACAAAATGACTTATATAGCTAAAAACTAGAATTGAAAAAGAGAAACACATATTTAGGAAAATATCATAAATATCAGTCCCTAACTGCTATATATTCCATTAAAAACTCAAAGGATCTATCCCATTACTAGCCATTTCACCCCAAGTGCACTGATAATTCTTCGTCCATATTTAAACCTTCTGGGATGTAATTTGTTTTAGTTAATAATGAGTCTGGATTCATGACGGCTCAACTCCTGTTCTCTGAATACAGTCTAAAAAACAAAATTTCAAGACTTTGGTATTATTTCCATGTGCCTGACCACTGGATACTGTTTATCCTCATCATTTCTGACCATAAGATGTTCCATTACCTGTTTCTTGGCTTTATGTATTGTACTGCCAATGCAGTATTTCTGGCACGGATAACCCAAAGCACAGATACAATATTCTGGGTTACATGTTAGATGCTTCCTTATTGTATACATCTGACCTTCCTTTGAAAATTTTACTGACTTACAATTAGTATTATACTTACAGTCTTTGCATGTGCCACATGTATAGAAGCCTCCTATCCTTGTCTGTTCACCTCTTTTTCTAGATTGAATTAGGCCATCACATAAGGTGTCCTATAGTGATGTACATCTCCTGAATGTAATTTTTGGTGTTTCTCCAACAAACATTTGTAGATGTTCTTCCGATCTCAAGATCTCCCAAAATTTTCTGAGACTAAGTTTGACCTCTCACATTTGACTGTGACAACAAGTAATAAATCTCACCGGTCAATTTTATCCTTTTGTCTGATCTTTGGAACTAATAACTCATTTCTAACTATCATTTTTACCCTGTCACACACCTGTTGGGTGGTACTCATAGAGTAACCTCTTTCCTTAAATCTGGCCTTCATGATGCTCATTTCTTCTGAGCTGCAATTTCTCTTAGGTCTTAATAGCTCTCCAGAGGGAATACTCTCTATTAAGTGTCTTCCTCTGTGGAAGAGGAGGCAACAAAGGAGGCGGAAAGAGGCAAGAAAATATGGAAAGCACTGTGGGAATGTGTACAAGAGGGCAAAAAATTGCAAAATAAAGGATAGAAAGATGGTAATCAACCTGTCTGATAGTGCCCTTACAAAACCACAACTTGAAGTTTTGTTTTAGGTCATTCTTTTTGCCCAAGAGCAACTTTCATTTATAGTGGGAGTCGTATTGATCTTTTCAACTTCACAAGGAAACTGAAATTAATACATTGGTATGAAACTAAGGGCCTGATTCTAACTTTGGAGGACGGTGTTAAACCGTCCCAAAAGTGGCGGATATACCACCTACCGTATTGCGAGTTCCATAGGATATAATGGACTCGTAATACGGTAGGTGGTATATCCGCCACTTTTGGGACGGTTTAACACCGTCCTCCAAAGTTAGAATCAGGCCCTAAATCTCCGGGAAAAGTCAGGAATGAGATAGGAAGACCATCTAATTTAAGGATAGAAGACATTGATGTTGTTCAGACTATGGGAGAAGTGGCAGGAGACTAGGACTGGACAGTAGATCCAGTCTCCAATCTGATAAAGGAGGGTATCAATGTGGATTGGGACTGTGGCTGGATAAGTGGCTTCAAACCAAAATCTGTATTTCTGCCACAAATTGTGAATGATTCTATTGATGTTTTTGAGAAATGCATGATTAAGGTTCAATCAGGAAACTTGTAGAGTGCGCTAATCTCCCTGAGGGGCATGCAGGTGCTGGTGTGAGGAGGGTCTATTCGAACAGCCAGGATTTGAGTCCTCTCCTGAACTCGTCGATGGACGTTGTTGTGCAGAGGTGGATGGTAAGATCGTTCCAGGCCTTGCCAGCAAGGTGAGAGAAGGAGCGCCCTCTGGTTCGGGTGTGATGAATGCATGAGATATTGCAAGGGCGCCAGACCGCAGGTGTCTGGTGGGCCGGTGGAAGGTCGTTGAAGTATTCTGGTCCAGCATTGTGGAGGGCTCTGTATGCATCCATGAGCAGTTTGAAGTGGCATCTTTTCTTGACAGGGAGCCAGTGCAGGCTACGGAGGTGGGTGGTGATGTGGACTTGTTTGGACAGATCCAGGATGATTCTTGTCACTGCATTCTGAATGGTTTGGAGGTGATTGAGCAGGTGGGTGGAAGTTCTGGCATTGAGGGTGTTCCCATAGTCAAGCCTGCTGGTGATGAGTGCAGGGATGACAGTTTTTCTGCTGTCAGTGGGGATCCATTTGAAGATTTTTCAGAGCATTCTGAGAGTTTTGAAGCAGGCTGAGGCAGTCGAGTTGACCTGGCATCTCATAGAGAGTTTGCTGTCAATGATGTTTCCAAGGTTGCAGGCATGAGTGGTGGGGGTAGGTGGAGATCCGAGGGTTGCGGGCCACCAGGATTCATTCCATGGTGAGAGCGGTCTTCCAAAGAGGAGAACTTCACTTTTGTCAGTGTTGAGGCAGTTGGCTTTCATCCAGACGGTCACATCGGTCATGTCGTTCTGGAATCTAGATCTGGTGGAGTCAGTGTCTTCAGAGAGGGAGAGCATGAGCTGTGTATCGTCGGTGTAGGAAATGATGTTGAGACCGCAGCTGAGGGTGATTAGGGCCATTGGGGTCATGTAGACTTTGAATAGTGTTGGTCTGAGAGGGGAGCCCTGGGGTATACCGCAGATGATGTTCTTGGGGTTGGAGGTGAATGGCGGGAGGCAGGTCCTTTAGGTGTGTCCGGTGAGAAAGGTAGACAGCAGCTTGAGGGCGTTGCCTTGGATATCGATGTGGGTGGAGTCTTTGGATGAGAAGATGGTGGGAGACGGTGTTGAAGGCCACTGACTGGTAGAGGAGGATCAGGGCTGCTGAGTTGAACAGTCAAGGATGGCTCTAATGTCATTGGTGGCAGCTATGAGTGCTGTTTCTGTGCTGCGGTTCGGGGAGAAGCCGGATTGAGAGGGGTCAAGTAGGTGGTTGGACTCTAGGTAGTCTGTGAGTTGTTGGTTGACAGCTTTCTTAAGTACCGATGCCGGAAAAGGAAGGAGAAAAATGGGGTGGTAGTTCTTGAGGTCGGATGGATCGGCTGTAGGTTTCTTTAGTAGGGGTTTGACTTTGGCGTGCTTCCAAGCTTCCGGGAACGTGGTGGTGCTGAGTGCCGCGTTGATAATGATGGTGAGCGGGGGTCCAATTGCTTTGTGCCCAAGGTTGAAGACGTGGCAGGGGTCGGTGGCGGCTCTGGAGTGGATGGGAGACATGATGGAAGTTGTTGTCTCAGTGCTGAGGGGTGTCCAGTTGGTCAGGCGGTATGGAGGGGGTCGGTTGGAGAGGCAGGAATGGCTGGTCTCGGCGCCTGGGGTTCGAATTTTTTTTAGAGGTTGGCGATCTTAGAGTGAATGAGTCAGCAAGTGAGTTTTAGAGGAATTGGGAGTGCTGGATTGTATTTTCGATGGTGTCTGGGAAAGTGTATCCTCTGACGATGGTGAAAAGCTCCTTGGTTGGTTGGTGGACTGAAGGCGAATGGTAATGGCTGCTTTCTTTGCTTTTCTGCTGATGTGGTGGTAAGATTTGAGGGCTGTTTTGAAGGTCATCTGGGTCTCTGCTGGTGCGCCATCATCTCTCAAGGGAATTGCATTTGCGTTTCTCAGCCTTGAGTTTGGGGGTGAACCAGCTGATGTGCTTGTTTGCTGTTCTAGAGTTGAGGGTTTTGATGGGTGCGATGGCGTCAGCGTTAGTGGTGATCCAGTCGGCTAGATGGGCGGCTGCTTGATTGACATCGTTGGATAAGTGGAGGGTGGTGGGGTTGAGGGCCACCGTCCATTGGAATATGGAGATGATGTTCCTGCTGCTGCAGGAGGTGGGAGGAGGAGTGACGGTGGACTGTGGGGAGCCAGTGATGGCAAAATGGACAATCCTGTGGTCCATCCAGGGAAGCTCCATTGTGTGGCTGAACTGGATCATGTCGCTGGACGTGAATAAGGGGTCAAGGGTGTTTTTGGTGATATGCGTGGGGTTGGTGATCATCTGAATAAGGCCTCTGTTGCCCATGGAGTCTAGTAGGGTAGCTGAGTTGGCGTCTTTGCGGTGAAAGTTGAGATCTCCGAGGAAGAGGTAGTGTCTGGACTACATGGCAAGGGGGGTGATGAATTCAGAGATGGAGCTGCAGAAGGGGGGGCAGGGTCCTGGGGGCCTGTAGGCGAGGGTCCCTCTGATAGTGGTCTTGGTGTGTACTTGGAGGTGGAAGTTGAGGTGTTCCATGTCGGGTGAGGGGGGTCAACAGAGGTGGTGAGTCTGATTGTGTCCTAGTGGATGATGGCAATTCCTCCTCTGGGCCTTTTGAGGCAGTCTTTATGGGCCAGATGTATGAAAAAATGTTGCACTCGCAAACATTGCGAATCGCAAAATTCGGCCGTTTGCAAGTGCAAAAAAGTGGTCTGCGATGCATGAAAGGCATTCGCAGACCACAAATAAGAAATCACAAAAATTGCGATTTCTTGCATTGCCACCTGGTTATGCGAGTCGCAATTTGCGATTCGCAAAATCCACATCGCAAGTAGATGCTGCAAAAAATCGCAAATTGCGATTTTTCGCAAAATACCATGAAAAGAAACCAGGTGGTAACCTGGTGCAAAATTAAAAAATGCATTTAAAATGCATTTTTTAATTGAACATGTAAAGCACACATGCCCTTTTGGCTTGTGTGCACCTTACATGTCCCCCAAAATATTTTTGGGGTGCAGCAGAGGGGGCCTTAGGCCCCCAGCATCCTGGGCTTTTGCATTTCCAAAATTGCGATTTCTGGTTCAGAAATCGAAATTTTGGAAATGCAAAAAATTCGCAGATAGGGGCCAACAGGCCCATAGCTGCGAATGGGGCCGGTATAACAATTTGTGATTCGGTAATAGCATTTGCGATTTTTAAGAAAACGCTATTACCGAATCGCAAATGTGATACATGCCACTTTGCGAGTCGGAACTAGCGTTTTCTTAAAAATCGCCATTTCCGACTCGCAAAGGGCCGTGATGATACATCTGGCCCTATGTGTAAATAAGTAGCCAGTTGGACTGGCGGTGGAGATGTCAGGGGCTGAGGATTTCTTGAGCCAAGTCTCTGTGAGGATTACTACATCGGGGGAGGTCGTTGTGATGGTGACCCAGAGTTTGATGGCATGCTTGGCCAGGGAGCAGATGTTGAGTAACAGGCATTGAAGTCTGGGGTGGTGGTTGGTGGCCTTGGTGGAGGCTCGTGGTTCTAAGGCGTTGCAGGTGAAGTGGCAGTCGAGGCAGCCAAATGCTCCTTCAGTGTTCTTCAGTGAGCAGGAGCAGCAGAGGGTGCTGCAGCGTCTGGGGCCCATTCCTCGGATAGCGGAGCTGGAGTAGCAGTGGACGGTCAGAAAGCCAGGGATCCTGGTGCTGGACGTGGTTGGCATTAGGTAGCCTGGTGGGGTGGGTGTGGTGGAGGGCGGTTCAGGCCAGGGCCTGCGACGCACTCGCGTCATAGTCTGGGGCAAGATGGTATCAGTCAGTTGCCTAGCAACTGTTCGCACTGTTCAGCTAATCAGGAGCGATATCAGGCAGGTGATGTGAGGCAGCAACGGGGAGTCCCTGGAGAGAGGCTAGTGTTGCTGCTGGTCACATGAGAGAGTGGGAAACAGGCTCACCGATGCCGGGCTGTGGCTGGCATTAATTAGCCTGGTGGCAGGGGGCAGTTCAGGGCGGGGCATGCAACACACTTGCATTGTAGACTGGGGCAAGATGGTGTTGTCCGGTTGCCTAGCAACTATTCGTGCTGAACAGCAAGCCAGGAGCGGCATCAAGCAGGTGATGTCAGGCGGCAACAGGGAGTCTCTGGAGAGAGGCTCAGGTTCCTGCAGGTCACGCGGGAGAACATGGAAACAGGGTTAAGGTTAAAGTAACATTATAGTCCGGTGTGGCAATGTAAAATTTTAAACTCTAAAACTTAAACTACAAAAATTCATCCAGTTATAGTTTTCTCAACTAACTATAACTTGTGCCCTAAGGCAACTATAACTTACGCCCCACCATGCACAGTTTTCTCACCAATAATTGCATTGCAAATACTGCAGTGATATTATCAATGATGTCATAGAAGACGTCATGAATAGTACTGCTCACATACTGCAAAATGCAACTCATGAACCTATGTGCGGAGACATCCACCTCTTTCTGCCATGTTTAAGGAGATTTCCACACACTAGGTATAGGTTTTGGCAGCAAATCTGCGAGGGATCGGGGGAGTGGCTAGAAAATAGGGAACACTTTGGGCCAGATTACAAGTATCGGTGCTATTTATCACTTTTGGTAAATAACGTTACTCTAGGGTTTGTTATTTATCAGGTGAGATAAATAGCACCTTTACAAGTTTCTGGGGAACAACATGCTGATTTCAGTGTTTAATGCACGAAAAACTGCATGATATGGTAAATACCATATGCTTTTCCCTGTTAAATTTTGGCATGTTTGACCTGCCGAAATTTTTAAAATGTTTAGTTGTTTAACGCATCTGATAACTATCTGATGTGTTAAGTAAGACCAAACTCAAAATTCTGACCCGTTGTGTAAACAGGGGTTTATGCGTGGGTCAGAATTTAATGAGCAACTTGTAATCAGGCCATTACTCTTAAATAAAGAAAACATTCCGCACTATTTCCAACAAATGTGAAATAGTGGTTTACAGATACTTTCAATCTCTAGTGTAGGAGACTACTCATTGCACCTCTTTTGAATAAGTTACACCAAAGCTTGAGAAGGTGTGGTTGACTCTAGGCATACCACAAAAGTTGAAGTCACATAAGAAACCACCACACCAGGGAGAAGTTTGCTGAGTACATGGCGACACTTGGAACAGGGCCGGTTTTAGCACTAGTGGCACCCTGTGCGACAGTCATTTTTGGTGCCCTCCACCCTATGACCACCTTCTCAGAATCCCTCACTACCATCCCGCAACTGTGTCCCTCATCTCTCAATAGGCCCCCTCTCACAGACATGTATTTGTTTTAAAGCGCTTGTTAAGGCTGGCTTTACTAATCCACTCCGCTATCCACATAAAATATAGTTCTGTTCTTTGCAGCAGGCATATTAAACCCTCTGCGTAGGCATATTAACCCATTGCCCCCTTGACAGTGGCGAGAGGACAAAACTCCCATCTCAACCTCTCTTACAGGAACATTAATCAGAAGAGGTATCTTGACATTTTAATTGCTTCCTGAAGGCTGGACACACAAGGAACTTTTCAGTAGGTGCTTTTAAATCGCAAGTTTCATAAATTGTTGCTAAACACAGCACCCCCGAGGTCAGCGCCCCCCATTCCAGGCCAGCACCCAGTGCAGCAGCACCACTCACATTGCCCTAAAGCCGGGCCTGACTGGGAATAAAAAATGAAAACATCACTTCACAGATGACAAAAGACAACAGAGAAGTGGAAAGGTTTATGTGTACAGTTATGAAAACCATAAAGCTAACCAGTGAACAAAAGAAGATTTGGGTAAACCATGCTTTTCTTCTTGTCTATGGCAATTATCCCTTTCACCATCGCCCAACATTCCCCTTTTTTATGTTGCTTCAGCTGAACCCAAGGAAAGTCAACTCAAGATCAAAGTTCTAGAAACTGATCATATCCACAACTGAAGAGTATGAGAGCAGTAGAATGCAAGTTAATCGTCAGGAGTGACAGAGTGGGAGCTCTTCACAGACAGAAATCCCATAGGCAAGTTCAGTCTACCTTTTGAGTGAAGTCCTTGAACAATAGCTAGTCACAAAGACACCATGATCACTGTTGAACATAATGGTGAGCCAGTGACTAGAAATGCGTTAGTGTACAAGAGAGTCAAGGCTGTGCCAGTATAGTCTCTTGTAGTACTCACTCTCATGAAGAATGACAACTCTAATCTCTCCAGCATGCCTAATAGGGGAACAATAGGGACACCTCCTGAGACAGCTCTGAGACATTCTCGTGCTCACTTCCACAAATGGGTGCTGGAGAAAATGAACTGCCTTCAGGTGGCTGTAGGTCCAAAGTAGCTATCACTTTAAGAGATGTGTCACTTTACACTATTGAAACCCAGTCGGCCTTCCCACATTTCAGTGGTTGTACCTCTTTAAGTGAAACATTTTACATTTATAAAAATAATGTTATTTGGGTTTTGAGGCCAAGTTTTTTTTGTATTTTGCAGAGGTTTGTTATGCCTATCAAATTAATCCATCCTGCAGCTGTGTAATCAGAATGACATCATTATGTATCCATTTATCATATGAATGGATATGGCCAGCGGCGTAAAGACACTGGAGCCTCCCCCCCGCCTGAAAAGAACATGGAGGGTCGGACTCACTCAGGCCAGGTGATGTGCTGAGGGTGCCCCCTAGAGCTCGCCCTCCTCATCCCCCCACACCACAGGGGCTGCGGGGGCCTTTGTTTTCGCCCCAGGATGTGGCTGTGTGGATCACATGAAAGGAAGTCAATCACAATCGGGCGTCCATCTGCACCTGACCATGAGTGTGTGAGTCTATAGGCCACTGTACAGTTGCACGAGGAACCACAACTGGCAGAGCAAGGGCGAACATCCACAAATAAATAGGCTAGTGTTTAATCTGTTCATTTAGGACCACATTAACACAAATTCTGAGCTGTGCCTTGATTTTGGCATTATTATTTTACACGTATTGTTTATAGTAGTTCACATACTTTTCTTTTTCTACATGCTTGAGAAAATGCTTCTTCACATCCATTTACACACGATAAACCAAAGATGGGATTAACTGCTGTACGGTTTATACACAAAAGTAAACGTCGGTCACAAAGGTTAAAATGTTCTGCACTCCCTATTACTAAATTGATTCCAACTGAGTGGATTTTTGAATTATGTTTCACAAGCGTCCAGCGACGGTGCTACTCAACTACAACCAAGTACCTCTGATAAGTAGATAAACAAATAATACCAATCTATTATGTGTTTTAATCAGTCTAAATAGAAATATTGATTCCATGGCTCATACTGATTTTGATCATTCTGATCCTTTATGAACTGAAGCTGAATCACCTGCAGGAGTTGATGCAAAATCTGATATAGAAAGATTCAATCTTTCTCCCCTATGTGCTTTCCTCCTAGGGGCAGCTGACATAACCCTTGCTATACCTTGTTCAATATTTCTACTCCTACAAAGACCAATACACACACACAGCAACCCCAATATTTTGGAGCATTTCTCCACTCTCCTAACCTCTACGTGACTACACACACCTGAATATTCTATGGTCCAGAGCATAATATCTATATTGTGCCTCTGGCATTTCAGCTTGATCTTTTGGTTTTCAATTTAACTGTAATTTGTCCTTCTCTAACCAAGTTAGTCAGGTTTTCAGTTACTGAGGACGCTAAGGAAAGTTATTCCTCTCCTCGCCTCTTAGTATGCAAAACGGTCATTCATTCTACAATTATCTCCTGTCTCTCTCTCGATTATGGGAAGTCTCTTTACCACAGTCTTCGGGTGCATCTCTCTCAATGTCTACAAATCATTCAAAATGTGGCTGCCCACTTCATCTTCCTGTCTGTTCATCACTATCTTCTCACCTAAAGGATCTCTACTGGATTCCCATTCATATACACTCTGATTTCAAAGCTCTCTGCCTAGTTCACCAGATTCTTAGCAATACTTGATACATCTAGACATAAATTTTGACTCAATTACCCCTCACATTGGCTGTGCTCTGAAGCAACCAATCAGGTGATGACACCATGATTCAAGTGTAGTCACATTGATGGATGTTCTTTCTCCCAACTGGCTGACAAATACTGGAAATTCTCTACCTCCTTCCATCAGGAATATAACATACCCGCCTTTCTTCAGGAATAAGTTAAAAACGTGTTTTTTAAGTGGAGTAATCTCATTAGATTGAGCCTCTCTCCCTTAGCACCCGGATCCTGTTTGGTTAACAGCAGGGCTTTATAAATTCTTTTCAATTCAAACTTCAGCAGAATTACCTCCTTTGAACCCAGTAATCCATCTCCTCTGCATCAAAACAGCTCTCCCAAATTGTAAATCTGCTGTCTGTAATACGACTTCCATATCTGCCATCATCCAAAGTTTTATCTTGATGCTATTTCAGTTTTTGCTAATTTTTCACACCACTATCTTCAACATTTTTTGTTTCTTGATAGAACACAAAAATGTGTTGCTTTTATTTACATGGGGCTCCCTCTCACCAATTGCTTGGAGATGACTGAGAAATTTGGGATCCACTGACAACAGTAGCCTACCATTCCCAGAAACATCCTAACATCTCTCCGTGTCGTTGGGGGATTCATCTGCAACAAGGCGGTCACTCTCTCCCTGGATAACTTCCTTGACCCTTCCTCAATTAGGTGACCTAAGTATTTCACCTCTTTCTGGCATTGCTGCAGCTTCTTTGGGGACACCCTATGCCCATTCTTTCCCAAGTGGTTCAGTAGGGCAATCGAATTGTACTTGCAGTCATCTCTCGTTTTGGATGCAATTAACAAATCATCAATGTTCTGCACTAGAGTTGATTGAAAAGGCAATTCCAATTACTCCAAATCCTTCTTCAATATTTGATTGAAGATGGAAGGTGATTCCGAAAACCCTTGAGGAATTCGACACCAACTATAAACCTTATCCATGAATTTGAAGCTGAAAAGAAATTGGCTGTCCTCATGAAGTGGCACAGAAAAGAACGCTTGGGACAAATCCACTACTGTGAACCATTCTGCATCACATGGAACCTGGAACATTACTACAGCTGGATTTGGCACCACTGGGCAACATTTCACCACTATGTCATTGATTTTTCTAAGGTCTTGGACAATTCAAACTTTCCCACAAGGCTTTCTCAGTCCCATTATTGGTGAATTACATGGACTGCTCATCACCTCTTTCAAAACTCCCTGATTCACAAAATCTGCAATTAATTGTGCTACCTGTGTGAGGACATCTTGCACCATGTGGTACTGCGGTACCTGGGGGAATACAGCATTCGGCTTCACACTAACTTTAACTGGTTCCACTCCTTTTATCAGCCCTACTTCTTTCCCTGTCAAGTCCCACACTTTCTCTCTGACAGTCCCCTGCAAATTGGCTGGCAGATCAGTCACTGTGAACATTGGGAAGAAGTTAATCAGAGGATACTCCTCATCTGTTGTCTCCGTTTCAGGCTCTGAAACCTGTCCGTCATCCCCTTCATCGTCACTGTTTGTCTGCACCTCAATCCCCTCATTGGAACAGGTGATAGAACATCTTGTCTTGCACAGTAAGTCTCTTCCTAGTAGGGACACAGGACTTGAATCACAAACTACAAACCTGTGCAACCCTGGAAAGTGCCAAGCTCAACCTGAACTGGATCTGTGATCGGGTTAGTCAAGAGCTGATTCGCCACTCCTACTACCTTGACTGTTCGTCCCAAAAGAGGCAGCTTCGGAACCTCTGCACTTCTGACTGTAGAGCGTGTAACTCCTGTGTAAACCAAGAATGAGACCTTGTGACCCATCACTTTCCCTTGCACGTAAGGTCCTCTCTGGTCTACTTCTAGGGATGCTGCAAGCCTACACTCCTCACTATCTGAGCTTTCATCCGACCATTCATTGTTTATTCCATTTTCACCACGCAATGGGAACTGTTGTACTGCGTTACTTTGATTCATTCTTTGACCTGTGACCTGTTGAGGAAGCATCACCTGTTGCTGTTCCTTTGGTGCTAAAGGCAACTGCATTTGCCTTTAGCACCAATGGAACAGCAACAGGTGATGCTTCCTCAACAGGTACCAAAGGAACCTGCTGTTGCATTTGCTGCATCTGCACCGGTTGTACATGCGGCATCTGCACTTGTTGCGTGGCTTGAAGACCCTGCATCTGAACCATGTTATTCTGGAAGTTTGGATTTGGACCCCTCATCCTTGGTCCTTTAACATTTTGGAATGCATTAACATCATTGCTTTGTTGAACAACACTCTCCAGCACCATCATCGGGCATTCCCGATTCCAGTGTCCGATGCCACTGCAAGCATGACAGGGTAACACCTTCTTCATCCCCTTTATGTCATTTTGAACTACTACGGTATTCAGATCTGGACCACGGTTGACAAAACCTCCTCGACCTCTGCCTCTCTCTTGCGCCTGAAACATCCCATTTCCTTGCGGCTGTTGCACCATCTGCTGTAGACCATTTCCCTGCATCCCTGTCTGTGCTGCCTTAATTTGCATCACCATCACTTTCTCCTTCAGCTTTCTCTGCTTCAACTCAATGTCATCACTACAGTACTTCGCTGTTAGAAATGGGGTCTTTGGTTGGCAGTCGGGTTACCCCCTGTCCAAGCAAGGACCCTCACTCTAGTCAGGATAAGTCACACACAATCCAAATTATCCTGTGCCCACCCTCTGGTAGCTTGGCACTGAGCAGTCAGGCTTAACTTAGAAGGCAATGTGTAAAGTATTTGTGCATCATACAATAACACAATATAACACCACAAAAATACACCACACAGTGTTTAGAAAAATATAGAATATTTATCTGGATATTTGCAAGTCAAAACAATAAAAGATGCAATAAGAAAATGTAAAGATATCACTGGAGAGTGATATAAAGTGTCTTAAGTCTTTTAAAAGCAAACAAAGTCTCTTTCAAGCACAAAGTACCTGGTTTGAGTGAAAAAAGTCTCCTCAAAGGGCCACAGAGGAGGAGATGCGTGGCAAATGGTGTGTGCGTCGGTTTCGCCCCTTCACACACAGACTTGCGTCGTTATTTTCCACGCGGGGAAGACGTTGCATCGATTTCTGGCGCGCAGACGGGTCTCCTCTTCGGGTTGCGGGGTTTTCAGACGCCCCGGGGTCTGTGCATGGAATCCTGGACTTGTTGACCAGCTCTGCGTCATTCCGGTGGGCGATGCGGGGAAATTTCTCCCTCACGGCAGGCGCTGCGTCGATTGCCACTCAGGAAGTCAGGCAGCGTTGTCCCAGGTGGGCCGTGCGTCGAAGTTCCAGTCGCACAGCAGGCGCTACGTCGATCTATTCCTTGGGAAGTCGAGCGGCGGCGTCCTGGTTCGGCAAGCAGTGAATTTTTCACCGCGGAACAAGCTGTGCGTCAAATTTTTTGCCGCACAAGGAGTCCAGTTGCAAGAGAGAAGTCTTTTTGGTCCTGAGATCTCAGGGAATAGGAGTCAAGCTCTATCCAAGCCCTTGGAGAGCACTTCTGCAGCAAAGCAAGAAATCAGCAAGACAGCAGGGCAACAGCAAGGCAGCAGTCCTCTGTAGAAAGCAGTCAGGTGAGTCCTTTAGGCAGCCAGGCAGTTCTTCTTGTCAGGGTGCAGGTTCTGGTTCAGGTTTCTTCTCCAGGAAGTGTTTGAGGTGGTAGGGCAGAGGCCCTATTTTTATACCCAAATGTGCCTTTGAAGTGGGGGAGACTTCAAAGAGTGGCTTAGAAGTGCACCAGGTCCCCTTTCAGTTCAATCCTGTCTGCCAGGGTCCCAGTAGGGGGTGTGGCAGTCCTTTGTGTGAGAACAGACCCTCCACCCTCCCAGCCCAGGAAGACTCATTCAAAATGCAGATGTATGCAAGTGAGGCTGAGTAGCCTGTGTTTGGGGTGTGTCTGAGTAAATGCACAAGGAGCTGTCAACTCAACCCAGCCAGACGTGAATTGTAAGGCACAGAAAGATTTAAGTGCAGAGAAATGCTCACTTTCTAAAAGTGGCATTTCTAAAATAGTCATATTAAATCCAACTTCACCAGTCAGCAGGATTTTGTATTACCATTCTGGCCATACTAAATATGACATTCCTTCTCCTTTCAGATCAGCAGCTACCACTTCAACAATGTATGAGGGCAGCCCCAATGCTAGCCTATGAAGGGAGCAGGCCTCTCAGTAGTGTAAAAACGAATATAGGAGTTTTACACTACCAGGACATGTAAACTACACAGGTACATGTCCTGCCTTTTACCCACACAGAACCCTGCTCTAGGGGTTACCTAGGGCACACCTTAGGGGTGACTTATATGTAGAAAAAGGGGAGTTTTAGGCTTGGCAAGTACTTTTAAATGCCAAGTCGAAGTGACAGTGAAACTGCAAAGACAGGCCTTGCAATGGCAGGCCTGAGACAAGGTTGAGGGGCTACTTCAGTGGGTGGCACAACCAGTGCTGCAGGCCCACTAGTAGCATTTAATCTACAGGCCCTGGGCACATATAGTTCACTCTACTCGGGACTTATAAGTAAATTAAATAGTCAAATTTTGTGTGATCCAAGGGTACCATGTTTAAAGGGAGAGAGCATATACATTTTAGCACTGGTTAGCAGTGGTAAAGTGCGCAGAGTCTAAAAACCAGCAAAAACGGTGTCCAAAAAGTGGAGGGAGGCAGGCAAAAAGTTAGGGGTGACCACCCTAAGGCTGTCAGGTCTAACATTCACATACTGCAACACCTCATCAATCGGCTTTGCTTGCCAACAGATCAAATAATTCTTAATCATTTTACTAATCTCGGATCTCAATCCCTCAACAAACCTGAACACCAGGTGATTCATGTCCTTCGCCTCTTTAACCTCCGTACCACTGTAGTGTTTGAACGCCTTCAACAACCTCTCATAGTAGGCATGTATCAACTCCTTGGCCTCCTGCGCCGTTCGATCAATCTTTTGCCAATCAATATTGTGTGGCGAAGGTTTCTGTTTCAAAAACTCAATCACCTTCTAGTAGTACCTCATCACCTCGGGAGACGGTGCTCCTGTGACTCTTCCCTTGCTGGTTCCGTGGTTGGCCAATCCACACTTTTCTTGCACTCAAGCCACAAATCAGCTGGAACTATGAGCTCAAAGAGGGTATTCAGGTCTTCCCAAAGACACTTCGTAAGCTTCACAAACCTGTCCGTCTGCTGATACCACTCTATCGGCTTCTCCCTCAGCCTGGGGAAGTCATTTGTGAAAGACAAAATATCACCTCTAGACCATGGTGCATGGACAAGAACCCCTCCGGCTGTTTCTCTCATTGGTAACATCTTTATTGTACCGGTATCCAGCACTGCTTTCGCCTGCTGCTCTATGCCGTCACTCTTGCTTTTATCTCTTTTCTTCACCCATCTGCCTTCCCACTTTTCTAATGCTCCCCAAACTTGTGCACTCTGCTGTATTTCTTTAAGGTGTGCCTTCATCCCAGTAGACCTCATGTGTTCAAAGTCCTTAGGCTCGAAGTCTAGCCTATAACTCCTCTTCAGATGTTTAGTATTGTCTAAGTCTATGCCGTATTTATCAGCCAGGTTTGCCAACTTCTGGTGCACCTTGCTCACTTCTTTAGTTATCTTTGGGCACAGATACCTCAATTCTGCTTCAGTATATGATTCTAGCCTGTTCACTCCCATGCTCCCTTCAACTAGCTCATTTGCCTCCATGCCTAACCTCACAAAATTCAGGTACTCTTCTCTTTCCGACCGCTCTGCTGTCGCAGGAGTGGTCGGTGGTGAGTTTAACTTGTCTAACCATTCATTCAGTTGTTGCACAGTTAAACCTTGCAAAGAGATATTCCCAGCCTGCATCATTGGTGTTTGCGGTACATTCACACTCGAGATCTGCGGAGTCAGCAGTCCCAAACCTGATTGTCTCATGGTATCTGGAGGAATCCCAATCGGACTGAAGTCTAATAGAGACCTAGTTCTTTCGAATGTCAGGTCCACGGGAGTCATCCCTTGAGAGCTCCCTACGAACCCTCCTCTTGTCATCTCTTTGGTCATTATTCCCTGATCACATACGCTAGGCTTTGCCTGTGTGTACAATGGTACTGGTGGACCAACTGTAATAGGTAAGGATATGGCGGCTGGCAGCAGCCTATTTCCCAAAACCTGTGGAGTATTAGCTCCTATATTCTGATTCATTATCGGTGCTGTGGCTGACTGTGGTCCTGCGACCGAGGTGCAATTCGGTATCAATTGTTGCTGTGCCTGAGGCAGTAAAAGTGGAGTTGCCTCAGTTTGTATCAGCTTTGGTCTTGTGTATGCCGGATCTGACGGCACCATCAAATTCATAGTAATCTCTGATATTCGGACATCAAGGTAGAGCCTCTGAACCTGTGGTGGCTGCAACCGAGGTTGCATTTCTGGAGCAGTAGACACACTGACACTATTCTGTATCGGAACTGGAGTTTCAACAGTATTTACCTGTACCGGGTATGTTGTCCCCTGGTTCTGCATCGAATTTACAGGACCTGCACTAGTACTTGGTCTATTGTCATCTAGGGCATATGGCGGTGGTCAATCATGTAGCAACTGATTAAGGAACTCATCATCATCCAAGTCATCTGCCTCTGCCCAGGACTTCTTAGTCCCCTTTTCTTTGCTAGAACCCTTGTCAGTCCTACAAATAGCTTTCCCTCCTTGGGTTTCACCTTCTTGAGTTATTGCTGGAAACATCCTAACTCCGTCTATTATTTCTCTTCTCCAAACCCTCTGCTCGCTATCCCACCTAGCCTCCACTAGTGTCTTTTCTGCTTTTCTCATTCTACTCTCAAATTTCTGTTGCTGTTGTCGTATGGCCATCAGTTCCCAAATTGCTAACGCCTCAAACTGTGCTGGACTCAGAGGTGGCTTTTGCTCATGTATCACCCTCCGCAAATTTTCCAAAATCCTTATATTGAACGTTCCATGTTCCGAAAATGCCAAACACCCTTCCTTCTCTGTCATTTTGCACCATAGCTTTAGCCAAAGACATGGCGCGACTCCCCTCTCCTCCATTACGGCATAAGCCGGTGTATCCTCTGGCGGTGTAGGCTTCCCTACACTCGCGGTAATGTACACATATCCCCTCAAAGCACTCTTTAAAGCCTTGAAAAACCTCATTTTTGCATCTTTTATTTTGTTTACAATCGAATCAGGAAGTGACTTTAATTCCCAGGACTCTCTTCGCTCACCTTCTCAACCAATTGCCTCTCACGGACGGCTGCCAATCCGTGCGCGACCCTTCTTACTAACTGACCTATCCCAGCGCGGCTCCAATGACGTCACACTCACACACACTGCTACTGACAAAGTGTTGCAGCTTGTCTCCCTCACTCTTGATTCACCCAAAAACGAATGCACTATATTGCAAGCACTAATAAAACTCAAATTTGCCGGTTTACTACAGAGAAGGGTAACACAATTGCTTCAGAACTTTACAGAGATTTAACTTAGCCTCGGCCGCTACTCTCTCCTTCTCTGATCCCGCACTCGCAAGCAAAATTTGACCTGTAAATTCTACTCTCAACTTGTCAATGGGTTGTCCTCGTGCACTTTAGGACTTGCCAAATCTCCATCGAAGTTTTCATTCACTCACCTTGACTCAAACTCGACTCGTCGATTTCACCATCGTCCTATTAAAACGCACAAATTACAACACATACCAAGTGTCTCATACACTGATCAATATACTCTGGAGTCTCAGGGTCCGTACATCACCAACAACCATGTGGACAATTTTTTAGCACAAAGTGCCACACTCACATGAAGTTTGCCGACTTCCCTACTCTCATATTGATGAGTACCTACACTCCTACTAAAACATCACCTGGCCTAAAATTCTCACAACCCTTATAATTCACCTGCGGTATGCATAAGCTGTGCAAGCGCAACCCTACGTCACTCACACTATCACTAGAACGCCGAGAACATAAACAACTCACTTTAGCAAGCTCCGAGATTCCGGGAAAGTCATTTGGGACTTAGGAGCACATCATCTCTCCAATTTGCATTATTTCAAAAACAATTTTCAAACAGTAGTCCCTCGTTCTAGGGCCCCAAAGGGCCAAAACCGTCCTCTGCTACCAGAACTGATAACGTGTCAGAACCTTGATAAGTGAATTTAAAAAAGAGACACGTCTAGGCCAATGAACCTTTTGACCGCGTTTGGAGACTTCCCAGAACGAGGTATCCTTTGCATCACAATCAATGGGTTCAATAACCCTATCAATATACACAATAACTAATCAAGCAAACCAATCAGTAACAGTTAATATGGATCAATAAAACGAACGCACCATGACCTTTTAGCATGAATAACCACACAAATAGTAAGAGTTAGGATATTTATTCCCTATTAGTTACAATCTATCATCATATGTATTAGTCTCAACAATAATAGACACATCGAAACCACTATAACTTGGCAATCAGAGCAAAACTTTATCAAAGCATAGATCATGAACATTAGAACAAAGCACAACAGTATTATGAATCAACTTTAGCAGAGCATCATTAGTACATTATTCAACAAAGCAATTATTTAGTCTTTTGTCTATTTACATCCGGTATTAATGAACTCCTTAACTAACCTCAAATTAGCATCAGCATGTTGGGCTTCATGCAAAACAATTTAGCAACATGAATTTGGAAAACATCTAACTATGGACTCTATCAAAAGAGCAGTTGGTACCTAGAAAGAAAAGCAAACAGACAATTTCAATTTATCATCAGATAGTTACCCATCTGAATGAGTCAGCAAGCAGTGTCAGTCTTCGTCCTCAGGACATCAGTCGATTCGCCATCAGCCAGGATAAAACAGGTAAGTCTCAGTAGGGCATAGCAAGAAAAGACTTTTCCCTCATAAGGAGGAGAAGTGCATAACAGGCAAGGGGGTAGGATGAGGATGGTTTAAAGACAAAGGTGGTCATTTTGACCTCGGCGGTCTTTTTCCAAGACCGCCGAGGGACCGCCGTGCGGAAGACCGACAGTGGTGGCGGTTTTCCGCTCGGCCTATTATGACCGTTGGCAGCTCTCTGTCCTTTTACAGATGGAGAGCCGCCAACAGCCATACTGGCGGGAGGCGGGGAAGTGGAGGTTGCTCCACCTCTACCGCCACGCCAACAGAACACAGCCCAGCGAATCATGTCCTGTGATTCGCCGTGGCGGTGTTCTGTTGATGGTGTGGTGTCGGCGGAGCAGCCCCCATGGCTCCCGTCCCCTCCCGGAGGATCGTCGGACCAGGTAAGTCGATCGTCCGTGAGGGGAGCGGGGTGCGGGGGTGTTGTGTGTTGTGTGCGTGTATGGGGATGTGCGTGTGTGTATGTTGAGGGGGTGTGTGAGTGCGTGTATGCTTGCGGGGGTGTTGTGTGTTTGGGAATGAGTGCGTGTATGTCTGTAGGTATGTCTGTATGGATGTGTGCGTGTATGTTTGAAAGTGGGTGTGCGTGTCTGACTGTGTGTGTGGATGATGGCATGTATGTCGGTGTGTGTGCGTGTATGTGTGTTGGTGGTGCCTGCGTGCGTGTCGTGTGTGTATGAATGATGTTATGTTGGGGGTCGGGGTGGGGAGGGGGGTCCTGCCACCTTTGGGGGGTGGCAGGTGTGGTGGGGGGGTTGGGGAGGGAGTCGGGTGGTGGTGGGGGCTGGGGGAGACCTCTATCAGTGTCAGGGAAGGAATTCCCTGGCACTGATAGTGCTTACCCCCATGGGTTTCATGGCGGTTTCAAACCGCATGAAATCCATGGCGGTCAGCAGGGTCCAAATCCCGCCGGCGGTATAGTGATGGCCGCCGGGCTGGAGACCCAGGTCTCCAGCCCAGCTGTCGTCTCCGCCCTGGCGGGCAGAACGGAGAAGCAGCGGATGACCATGGCAGTAACCGCCATGGTCATAATACAAAAAAAAAGACCACCAGCCTGTTTTGCGGTCTTACCGCCGCTTCTCCGCTTTCTGCCAGGGTCATAATGACCCCCAAAGTCTCTCAGAATGACAAAGGGTGATGAAGGATGACGAGGAATGTCAGAGTGATAGCTCAGGAATGGCTAGGAATAGCTCAATAATGGCTGATTTCTCTTTGGGTCACACCGTTATATCAAAGTTGTCGAACAAGTCTCTAATTTCCCACTGGGCAATATTTGGTGCATCGTTATCTCTGTCCAATAATCCGTCACACACCTTACTAGAATTTTCACCTAACACAGTTCTCGTGCAGTTGATTGGCTCCTGTGATTGACGTCTTCAACGGGTGGAATGTCAGTTAAGAAAAGTTACACTTGGCTCTCCAGTCAGTAGTTCCATTGACTTCTCCTAGTCCAGGCGACCTTGCACCTGTTGTGAATTACAATGTTGCATTCAACAAGAATATCAAGTCGGGTCGCATAAGAAAGAATTTACTACGGCTACACACATATCTCTAGCTTCTGGAAAAGTACAGCTTCGTGTCCTTCAGGAAAGCAGCACATTACATGTTAGAAAACACAATTAACATGAGACCAGGCAGCTAAGCACAGACCCTTACTAACTAAGGCCTAGTGATTAATTTAGCAAAACCTAATACATAACTTCTTAATGCTAATACAAAATCATACATTAGTACATTGTTAATTCATTATTAGTCAGTTTCATTAATCATCGTATACATTGGTGGCCACTCCCAGTGGGCACATTTCAAACACGTACATTATGTTTCTTCTAGGTTAACATATCTTCTACACGGCTCCATTACACATTATATTGCAAGCTTTTCATGTTAATGTTAATTCCAAAAGTCACACTCCAACAAGGGCGCCCCCTAAAAGGTGGCAAAATCGGATTACCCAATATAGAAGAAAAAATATACATAACAGTAAAACTTATATACTCAACATGTGTTTAAAAGTATTAATCAGTGTGCAGTTTATTACTCAAAAGTAGTAAGAGGGTATATATATTCACTTTCACGAGAACCCCCTTATATTTATCTCAAGTATAACAAATGTACTCCCCTTAATCAGAAATTAATGCCTTCCTTAAATGTCTCAAATCCTATGCTAACTGTATTCGTTTGAAAGCCATTTTAAATCTAACTTTTGCCTAAGTTGTAACCAGGCCGGAGTTGCACATGTTGCATTTTCATGAATGTTTTTGCCAGTGTCTTATTTTTCTCTACTCTGCAGTAGTCATTTTGGGTATCTCTTAGTTAGAATAGGGTTTTGTTTATTGTATTAGACTGATAGTTAACTGGACATGGAGACTGAAATGGTGGCAGAGATCCTCCTGTACCACGCAGGTCGGACCGATGTGCCATCAAAGGTCGCACAGATGTGTACCACACTGTCCAGCACTGAGAAACTGGGGAGTTTACCTGGTCCCAGAGATCAACAAGACTTGATTGGCTTGTTTGGCAGGAACTGATATTGAAAATCTTCTAGAAGTTCCTTTCCTGCTTTTAATTTAATTGTCCTTAATATAGTTTAGCAGATCCTATCCTGACCTTACTGAGAGAAGACTTTCCCACTCAGCTGATTTCTTCTGCCCAGAGTATTGAGCTTCATGCTTGAACACTTGCATCCCCCCCCCTAAACTTGGTTCATCTGATGCTGAAACCATCTTTCCTCATGGAAATTTCCTTGTCTCTTTCAATGCTTTATTTAGAATAGGGACTCTCCTTTATGGAGCTGATATTTTGGATATTTTGCCTCTGTTAATCCTCTGGTAACTTGGCACAGAAGCAGTGAGGCTTAACTTAGAGGCAATGTGTAAAGTGAATATGCAGCACAGAAGCAGTAATAAAGTGAATACACCACACAAGAAAAATCCTACTTAATTTAGAAAAATAGAGTGAATGCAAAACCTTATTTGACACTAAAATGACAAAACTCCAATCAATAGAATCTGAGATATGCAAATTCAAATATTTAGTAAGGATAGCACCGAAAAGCACAAAGCTCCACTTGCGGCCATCTGGTCATGCTAGAACGGGGGAAAGTCACAAGTTCAGGCCAACCATGATGAAATGTGGGCTGGATATAGGGACTAGGTTAGTCCCACTGAAAAAGTTACCTTCTCAACGTCTGGTGCGAAGAGTCTAGTTCGCTGTGGAGGAGGCTGCAAGGAGAGTGCCACGGATTCTCAGCCCTGTAGCGCAAAAAGCAGACTGGGCATCGTGGATGGTGATCACTATAGATCGAAGATCCTTACAGGCGTCTCAGACAGTCGTTGCTGGAGCTTTGCGCTGATGTTCTTTCCGGACTGTTGATACTGTAGTGTGAAGTGCAGATCTTGCGGTGCCGGTTGTAGCTAGCAGTCAATGTAGTGCGAGTGTGAAGATTCTGGTTCATCAATGCTTTGCATTGGCAGTTGGTGTGGATAGCAAAATTTAGGCACAAACAGGCCTGTTCCCAGTCACAAAGAGCCCAAAACTTCAGGTTTTCTCCAATGTAGCCAGAGGAGTGCATTCTAATGTGAAACAAATGCCCAGGACATGTGGAGGCACAGCTTAGGAATCAAGGACAGACTCTTACAGAGGCCAGCACGGCTCAGGCTAGTTTAGTTGCAGGTCCAGGCAGGTTCAGTTGCAGCCGGCCATCTGAGCAGTTGCCAGGAGGCATCCGGAGCTTGCTATCTTCCTGTAGCTCTGACGAGGAGGTCAGTCAGCTGACCCTTGGTGTCAGTTCAGGGAGCCTGGGATGAAGGCAGCATGTTCAGTCATCCTTCACAGACAGCTAGGCAGGCCTCCATCAGCTGGGCAGTCCTTATTCTGCACTATCCACATGTTCAGTACTGTACTGAACAGTTAGTCTGAGGGTCCACTATTTATGTGAAGTGGGAGAAACCACATCTGGTTCTAGAATTTCCTTCTTCCCTCTGCCTTGGTTACATGATGTTGGAAGTCACAAAAGGCTAGTGTGAAGTTCTTTGTGTGTGTGCTGAGGGAGCTTCTTGGAAGTGCAAGTGTGGTAGGTGACAGCTCCGCCCCCTCTCATCTGCTTATGATGGCTCATCCTGTCAACTTCCAGTCCACCTTTTTGATACTGACTGGGAGAAATACACAAAGGCCAACTGATAAGAACACCTAGTCATGTGATCCAGGATACAGGCTGCAAGCATTTTAAGAACTGGGACCTAAAATCCTACTTTATCATTTGAGAGTGTTTTAAATTACAATTCATTTGAGTGTAAACATGACATTTCTACTTGTTCCCAAAAATGAAACGTTTGTTGTTCATTACATATAATTAGTGAAATAAGGTAACCCAATATTATCCAATGGGAGAAGTAGGTCTTGCAGTAGTGAAAAACAAATTTACTAGTTCTTTACAATATAAAAATTAAAAGTACATGTTCAACATTTTACATACACTGCATCCTTCCCTATGCACTCCTTAGGGCCTCCGCGAGGGGTGACTTATGATTACTGAAAAACAATCTATGGGCTTGGCAAGAAAGATTTATTTTGCCTCCTCAAAATGGTACTTTAAAACTGCACATAGGTTTCAGTGGTAGGCCTGGGCATGTTTTAAAGGGCTACTTGTGTGGGTGGCACAATAAGTGTGGCAGGCCCACTAGTAGCATTTAATTAACAGGTCCTGAGTGCAGGTAGTACAACTTTACTAGGGGCATATCAGTAAATTAAACATGCCCATTGGGTGTAAGCCCAATTTTACTATATTTTAGGAAGAGAGCACAAGTACATTAGCACTGCTTAGCAGTGGTAAGTACACAGAGTTGTAAAAGCCTACAAAAACGTGTTCAGAAAACAGGACCGGTAAAGGGAAAAAGTTTGGAGAAGGCCCTGCAGAGAAGGCCAACTCCAAAAGTAAATATGTGCATTATGTGACCCAAAACAAAGGGTCACAGTTTTAGCCCACTGGTCCCTCACAGCAAAAAACAGCTACTCGTGGCATGTCTTGGTTTTCTCCTTTCCTCAAATATACTGGGAAAACCTTTGTACATTTCGGTGTTTAACTGAATTTTTGCCTCAAGTGTTTCCTGTTTGAATGAGCAAAAAACTGTTATCTAATAAATTAATTTAATACGATTGTATTGTTTCTGATTACTAGCATGTGTGCTCTATGTCGTATTACACCTCCAGTTAAATTTTCAACTTTCAGTTTTTAGGAAATTGCCCTCTGATGTTTTCACCTACGTCTGCCGGTGTCAGCCAAAACGATGATGAACGATTCAACCGAAACATGCAGACTACCGTTCAATGAAAGCACAACAGCTCTGGTTGCCACGTACAGTATCGTTTTTGCCCTTGGGCTACCAGCAAACATATTGACAGCATGGCTGACTTTTCTACAAATCAGAAGAAAGAATGTGCTGGCTGTGTACCTTTTCAGTCTCTCTCTCTGTGAATTGATGTATCTGAGTACTCTACCACTGTGGATTCTTTATGTTCAAAACAACCATCAATGGAAGTGGGGATCAGTAGCCTGCAAGATAACAGGATACATTTTTTTCAACAACATCTATATCAGTATCCTTCTTCTGTGTTGCATCTCTCTTGACAGATTTGTGGCAGTGGTGTATTCCGTGGAGTCTAGATGCTGGAGACGCCAGAGGATCGCAATTGGCATCACATGTGGTCTCTGTACATCGGTTGCCATCATCCATTCTCCAGTGTTTACTGTGAGCGATGGGGTGCAAACCCAAAACAAATCATCCTGTTTTGAAACTTTGCCAATGCCTTCACGGGTAGCGTCATTCAACTATGCCAGATTTCTGGTTGGCTTTGCCATTCCCTTAGTTGTTCTTGTCTATACTAACTGTGGCATAGCAAAAATCATTCGAACAAGCAATACGCTTAGCGTGCAACAGAAGCGTAAAGTGAAGTACTTGACGACTGTGGTTATATCAATTTTTCTCACATGTTTTGCTCCATATCATGTGGTGCTGCTTGTAAGGGCCATAGTATTTTCTCTGAATCCTGGACAAACCTGCTGGTTTGAAGAGAAGATCTACACAGCCAACTGTGCTTTGCTGTGTTTGGCCACGGTCAATGGCATCGCTGATCCATTTATTTATGTCCTAGCCAGTGAAAATGTTAGAAAGGATATCTGTAGGGATCTGAGAAAATGGAGACTTCATTCCTTCTCAAACGTTAGGAGTGAAAGTAACGTTTGCCCCCAGTTACAGAATCCGAGACAGTCACATAAGAATGAGGAAATTGCGGAAAGTACACCTTTAAAGTGACCCAGTGACATGCTGCCAGAAAACATACCAGATGTACCAAAATACTTTTTTCAAGTTGCCCTTATCAAGAGACTTACTATCCTCTGTGTAAATCAAATAAATTGTTTGTAATTTGTAAAGAAAAGGTTTAATTAACAATTCACTTTCTATTTGGTTGTGCTTCCATCTAGACCTAATCTAGCAGCACCCTGAACTCCAGTACTCCGTGAGGTTAGGTGCGACATGTATGAAGGTTTCTTGCAAATGCAATGCCTGCACTGTGCAAATTACCACACATTCCAATTGCACAATATCCACTTAGCAATGTACTATAGAGGTCTCGTGAGAAGCAAGCCTCTTTGCAATATTAAATGGCAGCGTTGTAGCTTCTTGCAAGTTGCAGGACAAAGTGGGGGTAAAGCAGCATCACTCCTCCTATGCAGGGACATGTATCAATGGTTTGCAATTGGTAATGTGATCGTAATCACGTAAAGGTTACTGACTGCTGAATAGTTGGTAACAATACACAAAATGGAAGCTGCCTTTGAGGGACAATTTACACCAGCCCAGTAGCAACCCTAGGAATCAAAAGGAGCATGCCCCAGTCCCATAGCTCGCTGCATGTACCCCTAGATCCGCCTTTCACTCTGTGCCATATTCTCAGGACTGGTTTGCAAATGGGCACTTAATGAATGTGAATGCATAAATGCAGGTCTGCTGTTCATTGTGGGCCTCTCTCTCATCATCGCTCCTCCCCTACATCAAATCATCAGGGAAAAAACAATCAATGCACATCTGTCTAGGTGTCTGTAAAAGAATACCTTGCTGGACAACTTTTAATCAGGTTTCTGATCTTTTCACGGTACAGAGACCTCTGGCATAGCTGTATTTGATGCTCTTAGAATGATGCGAAAGCAAGGCCATTCCACAGCTCTCATATCATTATATATATATTATATACCTTACAGCGGCTTTGACAGGTTGTATGACAGAACCATGCATGGCAGAACCAAGCATGGCTTAGGAACGCGGTTGGAACCACAACCGCTACTTTACCAGCCATGCCTTTACAACGAATTCTGTTGTAAAAGCATGCTTAGTAGAGGTATATGTAGTAATGCCATGCATGGTTGTGTGATACAATCCCCCCGACCTAAACCCTAATGCCTACCCTATCCTAAAAATTACCCCACCCTGTACTAAAAACGACTTCGCCCACTCGCCCCCCAAACCCATAAACCTACCCTGCCCATGCCCTTAACCCTAAAAGCTACCCTGCCCTTTTCTAAAAGCTACCCCAACCCCCACCCCTGCCCTAAAACCTACCTTGTCCTAAAAACTACCCCACCCTCACCCTAAACTCTAAAAAACTACCCAACTCTGTCCTAAAAACTACCCCAACCCCCACCCCACCCTACACCCTACCCTGTCCTAAAAACTACCCCCACCCTGTCCTAAAAACTACCCCAACTCTCCACCCCCACTCTCAACCCTAAACCCTACCCTGTCCTAAAAACTACCCCGTCCTAAAAACTATCCTGATCCCCTGCCCCCACCCTAAACCCTAAAATCTACCTTGCCCTGTCCTAAAAACTAACCCGACCCCCCACCTGACTTAAACTCTGAAACATACCCTTTCCTAAAGACTAACTCCCTGTTCTAAAAACTACCCCAACCCCCTAATTCCTAAAACCTACTCTGTCCTAAAAATTACTGCACCCTGTCCTAAAAACTACCCTGCCCCCCAGCCTGAACCTTAAAACATATCCTGTCCTAAAAACTATATGCCCTGTCTTAAAAACTATCCCAAACCCCAGCCCCGCCCTGAGCCCTAAAAACCTACCCGCCCTTTCCTAAAAAGTACCCCGACTCCTAACCCCTGCCCTAAACCCTAAAACCTACCCTGTTCTAAAAACTACCCCATCCTGTCCTAAAAACCACCCCAGCCTCTCCTCCCGCCCTGAACCCTAAAATCTACCCGCTCTGTCCTAAAAAGTACCCTGATCCCTCACCCTGAACCCTAAAACCTACCCTCTCCTTAAAACGACCCCACCCTGTCCTAAAAATTACCCCAACTCCCACCCTAAACCCTAAAACCTTCCCTGTCTTAAAAACTACCACACCCTGTTTTAAAAACTACCCCTACCCCCACCCTAAACCCCCAAACCGACCAAACCCTGTCCTAAAAACTATTGTGACTCCCCGCTCTAAACCCTAAAAGCTACACCATCCTGTCCTAAAAACTACCCCGACCGCCCTGCTCACGCCCTAAACTCTAAAACCTACCCCGCCATGTCCTTTAAAATCCCCCTATCCGCCCCAGCCCCACTTACCCAGCCGCCGCGTTCCTTTTCCAGCTGTTCCTGCTGTCTGCCTGAACCACGCATATGCATGATGTCTTAAACATGCAATTGCATAGTTCTGGAATAAGCGTGGTTCAGGCGGGCATGGTTATGTTTGAGCAGTTATGCTACGAGTTGCTCTGGCCGCGTAGAATAGGCTGTTTCTCTCTTCAACACTATCTCATATTCCTTTATGATCAATAACATTTCAAGAATATCTGTAAGCAAATGTCTCAACTTCTTTCACTCCCATAGAACCTAGACCATTATTCTACCTCTTTTCAAGTCTTCTAACGTGCCTTTTCTGCTTGCCCGGCAAGCCTCAGTACCTAAACCCACCTTTTTCAATGTGTACATATCTCCTGTAGCACAGGTTATTTGGTCATTTTGGCTTGGATACCATCTCATATGTCGATGACACACAGATACACATGTCCATCACCGGTTATCCCAACCTAGTTCAGTTTAATTTCTGCTCTTCCATGAGAGCTTTTGTTAGTTGGATGCAGAACAACTGCCTCAAGCTCAACACTGACAAGACGGAAATTTTTCTATTTGGCCACCAGTCTCCTATCTGGATAGTGGCCTGGTGACCACATAACTGGGTACTCCACCAGCCATGGTTGCTTTTGCAAAAAACTCTAGAATAATTTCCAAAAATGTATTCAGGAGTGTAGCTCCCATGTGGGGGGGGTGCTAAACCCCCCTAAAAATTGTATTCTGTAGTAAATAGTTGGGTACAGGTGCTTCCAGTGGGTATTGTGAAGTGTCTGTCCAATTTTACTTGGAATTTTTACATGCCTACACTGACAAAAGCACACACACACTCTTATGTTTTAAAGGCCTTAGGAAATTTTGATTAGTTTGAAAAATATTGTGTTTTAAATACCCCTAACAATCTGCCCTTTTCTCTCTTTCCAGTACCCCTTTGGCCCCACAATGTCCTGCTTATCATATATTGTGTTTTAACAAGATATCCCAGTGTGACTGTTGGGAAATCTGAAGCCGATATCCCCACAATCATACTAACCAAGCTACGCCCAAGAATGTATGCACTTTTGTGAAACACATCAATCATGTTTCCGGAATACACCTTACTAAAAATGCTCAGGAAGAAGGTACCTCTGCTTCCTCTATGCACCTGTAAAATGATCATCCACGTCTTAATCACTTCTCACCTCAACTTTGGAAATTGAATCTACCTTGGGCTCCCATACTAATGCACACCCCACCTCAAAGTCACCCAGAGCTCAGCTGCCCAGCTTATTTATGTCCTTCATACTACTTTCTTTGTTTCATCCGACTTAAAAGGTCTTCATTGGCTCTCCATCAAAAAAGGCCCAATGTTCAAGGTGTATTGTGACCAGAGCAGTCAGTAACCTTGGCTCCATGTATGTCTGGCGCAATCTCAGGCCTTATCTGCCCAGGCACTTCCTTAGATCCAGCTCAGATGAACTTGTGATCCTTCGCATCAATAAGTGCCTGCTGGGTGGCCGTTCTATCTCGTTCTAGGAATCTGAGCCCTGGAGCAATATTACTCTCACTCTTAGATTTATTCAAACACAAGTAACCAAGGTCCAATTCTCCCTTTCTTAGCAATTGCCCAGAGTTGTTAATTTAGACAGTGGGTAATCAATTGGGGGTTTGGACCAGTTTTCCCCAGAGCAAATAGTCCTCGAAGAAACACAAGAATTGAGAACCCACTAAAGTCATTTTTTAAATTGCACTGGAAATACAAGTCGCAAGAAGGCAATCATCCATCAGGTTCTGATGTTTTATTCAAATATATTTATTGATTCCAAGCTTAGAGGCTGTTCTTAAGATAACATGAAGAAACAGCCACAAGGATTTCCAGACATGATCCTACCTCTTCAGTATTAATGAGGGTTGTAAGACACTATTGCCCTCCAGTAATATCACTTCCTCTATCTCCTATCAGTACATCATATGATAAGTATATAATTTCCATTAGTGAGTCCATCTCTGCTAAGATACAGTTCCCTTGTAATGTAGTGGATATGTGGATGATAAGAATGCAGTATAATTTCCATGCATTACACTACATGCAATTCAGCGAGGGGAGGATGTACCTCAATGAGAGAAGATTTCTGGTAGCCTTTCAAATGGCCGTAGTAACCTGATTATGACGTACAGCACAGCTAAAAAAATTATGTTGTGCAGACACAGCATTGCCATGTGACCCACCAGATGTACATCTGATAATCTTCAGTCACAAGGAAGTACCAATACATCAAAAGACTAATAATATCAGTTCACATTTGTTATGACTGACACTTAACATCTTGAAGTGCCTATACATTACAAGAAAAACAACAGTACCAGTTATATGAAGCATGGCTCAGTTTTAACTGCTATAATATCAATATAACTACAAATAATATCATGTTTTGGTTGAGTCTGTAAGAGGTGTATTGCAAAACTCAATAGTCTGTAAATCACGGTGCTAACCAACAAGGAGATCCCCCATACATAAACTATGGAAGAATACTCTCCAACTCAAAGCAGAGCTTTATTATTATCCTACTACATGTACACATGTTTTGTATTTATGTATGATTAACTGATTTATATATTTACAAGGTTCATAATAATTATTTACTGTGGTAAGCACAGAATCTCACAAAATAGCATAAAACATAACAAGGCATATATGTATTAGACTATGCCATAGATGTAGGTTTTCGGAAAAGAGTATGGGAATCTAGACAAATGTAGTTTTGGTCACTTCTCAGCACCAAGGAAAAAGGTATTAAGCTCCATGTTGGTATCAGGGACTTTTTAGGAAGAAAACAGATAGAACACATGATCCCTTGAGAAATATAGAAATCATGTAAAAGTATAGAACATTCTGACCCCAGGTGGGATTCTTATGAACGTCATGACCTCTACAAGAAAGAAATCCAAGACTCTTCTCAAGCACCAATAGGAGAGAGTGATTTAAACAGCAAAATCACAAATGGTAGGGGTAGGAAAGGGGAAGGGATAAAAAGAGGGGAGATCAGAGTTCTCAAGCACTTTATGCTTGTTTCCATTGCTCCTCTCAAGTGGCACCTGTGGTGGTATCATAACCAACTACTCCGGAAAGTCTCCGTATTGTCCTGTAGCTTATGTATATGAGACTTTCATAAGAGGCCACCTTACACATTTCTGTGAACTATTTATCATGTGTTGGTAGTTGCAATGATCACCAATGTCGCCATATGAAGATCTTGACTGCAGTCATGGCCATGGTTAGAAGGCATCGTTTGTGACCCATTATGTGGGCAGATCAGTTGTGTCATGTGGCATGACCAGCTTTTCTATCACAGACAGGGCTAGCTCTATAGTTCTGCTAAGAGGGCTTCTGATTCGGGCCCAGAGTTGGCATACATCTGGGTAATCATAGAGGATATGGACTATATCACAGTCTGCTTTGTCACATCACCAGTTGTTTGAGTGGTGCAATGGACCTCTAGTAGCCAATTTCTAGGGTGCCCAATACTAGTATTGAAGCATTTTAAAAGGTGAAAATCTCTTACTGGCCTCTCCTCTTCCTTTGTCTAAGTACTCTCCCACCTCACTCCAGTTCTTCTCTGTGTAGTCCACTTATGCCACTACAATTTATTACAAAGTTATAATAAGAGGTCTTTAGAATACAACTTATATAACCAATAACTTATAGAAACCCACTGTGACTCCTATCAGTAACTCCCAGTGTTTCAGGGATTCATGGATGGGAGAGTCTGGGATATCCAAAGCCCACACTCCTAATGTGCTATAAGGTAGTGTTTTAATTGTGTGTATTTCCATTTCTGATATGAAGGTAGTTGGAATTCCTCCTGTATTATCTCTGAAGCTTTTAGGTTTCCTAATGCCATCAGCTCATCTAGGCTGATGATCCCTGTCCTCTGCCATATTTTTCATTTAATGGGTTGTCCTCCCACACATATACTGGCATATAGGTGCGTACGCAATCTAACATTGCTTTTCAGTAGATTATGACAGTGAATCCAGGTTGGCACTGTGTTGTGGATCAATGGGTTTGATGTTAATGAGGAAGGTATTTTGTGCTGATAGAGCAAATGGAGACCCAGCCCTCTGCGGATGGCATCTCGCTCAATGAGAACACCTAAATGAGTTTTTGGCCACATTTTGGTCAATTGTGATATATGTACTGTAATGTTGTAGTCTTTAAAGCAGGGTAGACTGTAACCCCTACATTTACTATGAGCCACTATATTAGATATTCTCAGTCTTGGTCTCATGTTCCCTAACAAAAATCCTTTGAAGCTCTTGTCAATAGATCTCAGCAGGAAGGTCTTGAATAAGAAGAGTGTTGTGCCTAAGATATATGTAAATTGAGAGACCCCAACCATTTAACTGCTTATAATTCCGCCCATAGCAATAGGAATAGTTGTGAGCATTTTGCGCAGTCCAAATTAGGTTTGGCTGGAAGCAAGTCTGGTTTCATTCTTTCCAAACCGTCATTATTGTATATCACTAGATATGTGAGTATTTAGGGCTTCCATAGGAACTGATATCCACAATGGCAGCTTTCTTGTGATCCGGGATGCAGGTAGTGCTTCATTTTTGTCTCAGTTGACTGTGTAGCTTGACATCTTAGAGGTTTCTGTTAAAGTTGACATAAGAGCTGGGAGACTGCTATCCAAGTAAATAATTGCTAGAAGGAAGTTGTCAGCACATAACAGTATCTATGAGGGACCTGCTGGATTAGGGAGTGCCTGCCATCTTAGGTGACTGGAGAATGGTCTCCGCTAGGGGTTCTATTGCTAGTAGGAACAACAGTGGAAACAAGGGGCACCCCTGCTACATTCGTCTACGGATTGGAAAAGGATCTGAGAGAAAGCCTTTATAGTTGACTTATGCAGTGGGGGTCTCATAAAGCTATTTATCATTGGTGGTGAAGTTGTCTCCTAAGCCCAGTTGCTGAAGCGTACAGAACATGTAATTCCATTCTATGAGATCAAACACCTTTTCATTATTAAGGGTCAAGGCCAGTCCATCTTCCTGGGAGTCTGTTGAGAACCTACAATATGGGCTAAGGTGCACATATGATTGTAGAATGTTTTCCCGGGTATTAATCCCACTATGATGGATCAGATCTGTTATGAATTGTTTAAGTTGTTCAGCCAAGATTCCTACCAGTATCTTGATATCACATTATTGAGAGATATTGGGTGTCAGCTGCCACAAAGTAATGGATATTTTCCATATTTCAGTAGGACAGCAATTGTTGCTGTATTGTAAGGGGATAATAGGCTCTCACATTGATCTGCCTCATTTAAAGGCCTTGTAAAGTGATTCTATTGCTTCATCCTTAACCCACTTTAAAACTCTTTTGGAAAACTGTCTTCACCAGGGATTTTGTTATATGGAGGTACCTTCATTGCCTGAGCTATTTCTTCCTTGGTGATCTCGCCCTCTAGGAGTGCCCTACCATCCACATTTAGACATGGTAATTTCAGATTAGTAAAGACTCTCTCATCTCGGGCTGTTGCTCTCTCCTATGTTCCCCCAATCAGTTGACCTGAGTCATTTTGAATTCCAGGAATAGCCACCATTGTCTACCTTTGTGTAAGATGAACAGCTAGAAGTCATCCTGCCTTTTCCCTCTATTCACAGTGTCATGCTTTGAGCGTGCAAAGCATATACCCTGTCTTGGTAGTATATAGTTCAAATCCATTTTTGCCCGCTCCAGTTTATTTTTGTTCTAAATTTTGGGATTAAATATCACACTCGAAAGAGGTCTGCTGCTTTGCTCTGCATGTGTTGGCCAATACAGATTTTCTCACGACTTGTCCCCAAAGATAGCTTTGGCAGCTGTCATTAAGATCTGCGCTGAGGTCACTAAGTCCTTGTTTTCTTTTACATATATGGCCATGGGTACTTACAGCTGAAAAGATTTCAGGGGAATTTTTTAGTGTGAGATGTTAAGGTACAAGAGCTTCATCATTGGTTTACTGATATTCCAGTCTATACCCAGGCAGACAGGGAAATGACCTGTGAGAGACCCCCTTCAAACTGGTGCAATCAGTGTAATCATTTGTGATATCAAAAAGTAGCCCAACCTCGACTAACTGCCATGGACAGATAAAAATAAGAAAATACTTTTCTAGAGCATGCAGTAAGTGCCATGTTTCTAAGAGGCCTTGATCTTCCAGGATGTAGATTGCCTTGTCCTTATTGCTGGCTTTGTCAATCGGACCTGTTCAGACAATTTTTGTGTCTGGGGAAAGGTACCATTCTCCCCAACGAATTGTGTATTTGTTGTTCAGTTCTGCTTTGACTTGATTGAGGCAAATAAAAAAAGGCTGTATAATTCAGTGAGTAGATTGACCCTACACTGACTACTCTTGTGCCTATCCTTAGCTTGGGAAACACGTATCTCCCTTCGTCATCAATCCAGAACTGTATCACTTAACCTAGGAGGAATCTTTTCACTGGGATTGCTACCTCACATTTTTGAAGGAGGCAAGGGGTGGTGGAATCCTGCTGGGGGTTCTACAACTAAAAATAATCTTCCCCACCCAGTTCCTCTTAAGATTTTCAGTCTCTATTTTCAATGGATGAGTGTCTTGTGGCAGAAAATGTCCACCCAATAAGAGGACAACTAAGTCAGAACATTCCTTCTTTTGATATCCTTTCTCAAATCATTCTCATTTAGGAAAATAATGTTGAGAGATCTAGCCGTCATAGTTAGCTCACAAAGATGCAGGTCTAAACCTAGTTACAAGGGTTGAGCATGTTCTCTTTAAAGTATAGGTCCCCCCTATTACGTCAGAATGCAGAGTTGGATGTAGAAGGGGTGTAAGGTGTAGGGAGAGAAAATGGATCAGAACTGTTTCGACCCCTAACTAACAACCAATAAGTGTATTTTTGTATGCTCTAGGTACTTGTAAGTACCAAAACGTTAGGTGAAATGGAAGTGGCGAAACATATGGATGTGTGTCCTATTCGAAGCACTTTCAATACGAGGCCTTTCTTTTCAGACGTACCTGAAACCCAGTAGGGAGATCCTCTGACCTCTATAGATGGTTCTTGTGACGCCAAATAGAGGTACCAGATCAGGTGTGTAGGGAGATGGTGTAGAGGAGGGAGGGAGATGGGAAGATCAGGGTGTAGTGACTGGGAAGAGGGAATAGAAGCATGTTGATTGCATATTTGAGTGTAGGGAGATGTTAGCGTGCCTGGTCCTTAATAAGTAAACTTACAAGGGGACGCGCATAGGTCGATGAACCTTTTGATTCTCATGGAGTGTCCTAGCTATGATGCAACCAATGTTTCCCAATAATCAATACACAAAATTTAATAACCATTGGATTAATCATTAATTAATTAGCAATAAACATCACACCATGAAATTTCAGTCATGAATAACCACAACTCTGTATACATTTTAGTAATTTTATTTCCCTATTAGTTACAATGATAAGTCATGAAGTTAATTCATCTCAATTAAATTCCATCAAAAACTGGCATGAATTCATTAGAAGGCCCCAAAAACATAACCTAGTCAAATCTTGCATCAGAGTACATTCTAAAGCATTTGCACAGGTCAAGAAATGAATCAAAAGCAATAAGTCAAATTTTGCCATGGAGTTCGGCAATTTAGTCCGTCAATCCATTTGTCTCTATAACTTGTTAATCGTCATGGAAGGAAAACCTTGCCTAACCCAGATTAGTATTAGCATGTGGCACATCAGGCTCTCAGTCAGAGAGTATGAGCCCAATGACAGAATCTCAAATCACCTCTACGATCTTGCAGTCATGCTCACCTAGCATCCTCTAACAACTCTTCTCTCTGTCACGTTGTTATATCAAAGTCACCCAGACTATCCCCCAATTCCTAATTGGTCAATTAATCACCAGTTATGACTCTAACCAATAGTTGTATTATTCCAAATCTATGTATTCTAATATTTCACAATTCACATGTCTTTGATTGGTCTGCTTTATGATGTCCTCATCATCCGGCTTGTCATGTATCGAAAATGTTGCATCTTCTCCAGTCAGTGTCTTCATTGTTCGAGTCCTGGGATAGTACACCCAGTGCGCTTTACACTAATCGTTACATTTCTAGTTCCGTCATCTCCTGTCCATCGGATCACATAGAAGTTTCAGTTAAGCAAATTTTTTTAAACAATGAGCAGTTCACCGTCAGTTCATTTGTTCAGCATTTTCCATTAGACGTTAAGAAATTCAGCTTTCTGCATGAGGCCTGGTAAGACTAGGCCAAGGCATTCGCTAAGTTAAGGCCTACAATTATTAAAAAACATAGGTTATAACTCTCAACATGACATATTACTACATAATTCTAATAAGTTTTCAATATTTCATGTGTGTTAATCTTATTTTAGTACATTCGTGGATTCTGGTGAGCATTCTCCGAGGTCACAATTTCAAACGTGAACATTATTGTTCTACGTTAATCATTTGCTATCATTTTCATTATTCAAATACATAAACATTCATTAACACTTTCTAATTAAGTCATTTGCGTTAACAGAGATGAGGGATCCAGTACTACTCAGTCTGTGAGGGAGGGGAATTCCATACTGGAATTTTTCCGGAGTAGTTGCCAAGTCACATTTGATGGTAAAAAGGATATTTTTAAAATTGTGCAGATTCACTTCTGGACATAACATACTGTTAAATGCGTGACTTAACTATTCATTAAAGATTTTTAGCTCTTACTCAGATTAAGTTACGCTTTGGTGGTAATTTTGGATATGATTTTCACAGTGAGGAGGGTGAGGGGAGAGAATTTAAGAAAGATGGTGGGAAAGGCCATTTCTCTGTCACATATTATAATGGAAACTAACTTTTGGAGGCAGGTAAAACAATTATAATAGTGAACAGTTGCAAGGAAACAGATAGAAAATGCCAGCTTTATGGTGGCTGCAATGTATTCATCTGGCCATGTCAGTTTCCAGTGGTTGGTTATAGGTCTCTTCCTCCTGCAACGTCACAGGGGTTCATTGGTGATCTAGATTTATCTCAAACTTTCTGCGACAGCTCTGATTACTTTCTCTAAGTCTGATTCTGAAAGGGGCAGTCTTGTGATCTACAACGATGATGAGATTGTTTGTTGTCTTGTGATATGGAATTGTTGCCTGTGTTGATAACAGCATAGTTTCTATAGTCCAGCCATCCAGTACATTGTGCAAACTTGTAATCTCCTCAGGATCAGTGTTATGCCTGGTGTGCCATTCACAGTTACCCATGTTCTAGATGGCTCTGGGAGTCTGTATTTCTTTCACATTTTAAGAGTTTTAGTTCTAGGGATGAAAAGGCCTTTCTTTTGGCACTGGTCTCTGCTGAGAAATCTGTGGCAATCTGAATTTTGCATCCATCCATATCGTACAGGCTGTACTCATGTGCTGCCAACAGCACCTCTGGAACTTGAGTATGGCAGAGGAAGCATAGTATGATCAGGGTATGATCACTTGAAGCAGCTATGAATCTCTAGTGAATAGTAGTTGGGTCTGAATTCTGAGTACCTCCCTAGTTTCAGAGGTAGGGAAAAGGATAAACCTATAAGGTGTAGGGGAAGCTCAACTAAGAACCCTTTCCTGTCATCCTTTTTGGTATTCTCATCTTTTCTGGTATTCATGTAGTATTCATTTCTTGAGATCAGTCAGTTTCTGTTTGAGATACCAAATGTCTGGGCTCCAGGCTTCCACTTACTCCAGCAGGCCCTCATTTGAGGACATCTTACTACCCCATCCCTCAGCTTTTTTAAGAAAATACCCCATGTCCATCTTGATAGTGTTTTGGTCCAATGTGAGATCTGTTATCTTCACGTCCATGGAGCTCAGTCAGGCCCCACTGAGGTAATCTCTTAAGGGTGACATCTAGGGACGCCTTCTGTGTCACTTGGGTTGTTGTTGCCTTGACTCCCTCCCATGACCTCTTCAAGAAGTAGTTGTTTGAGGCCTTGCTAGAGACCACTGTAAGGACTTGCAGAAACCAGCGTAGGATGATTGAATGGTGGACGGTACTAGGACTCTTAAGAACTGAAGCAGGTGGCATAGAGAAGGCGGAAGGGAACATGAGACCAAGACTGAGGTCACAGCTTTTTTAACCTCCCAGTCGTGGCAGCGGTTTTATTGGCGATTCAACACTTCCACTCCCACTTACCCCATAGTATCCTCAGAAAACTGTTGCTCCCCTCTCAAAGGGCTTGTAGTTGTAAGTATAGCTTTCAACAGCCCTGAGGAGGTTTCTCTGTTGGCTTCGTACTATAAGGTATTGCAGCTGGAAAGACAGTAGCTGTAGCACTGCGGTCTGTGAGTACTGACACATAGGTCTGACAGCAATGAGGGCTGGGTTGGTGCTACCATGTTGATCACATTAATAAGGGTCTGTAAGTATTTTCCCTACAGTCAGGGAATTTAGTCCTCATGTCCTTCTTGTTTCATGATCACATATAACGATTCATGAACATTACTCTTTCAGGGTAGCCCCGGCGTCTTCTCTGTGGAATGTAGTGCAATGTCTCAGTGCAGCTGCAGAGTTAGGAACTGTAGTGCTGCATTATTCGTGTGGTTGCACCTATGGACTGTGTGTTAAGGGCATACTGAAGAAATGCCACCAGCCTGGATGAGCAAATATAAGCTTTTCATGGTAGGGAATTGAGTCTTCATGTCTTTTTGTGAAGTGACCTTGAAGAATTTAGTAGCAAACACACATGGGGACACATACCTTCTGTTCCATATTTTGTACGCTAGGTTCACCACTTCTGAGGAGAGCAATGCAGGAGGCCCCTCACCACTGATGTCTTTCCTACTTCAACACGGGTGAGAACTCTACTCAGGAGGAAGGCAGGCCAGGCCAAATGTTGCACTCTCTATGGTATTTGCAGGTTTGTACGGGCCCGAAGGGGAAGGCCACAGTTGCCTAGAGTGTCAGGTGAGCGGATAGGGGCAGGAAGGTGAATGGAGATGCCAAATCTGTATGTCCTACTAGGCCACTGGTATCCACAAGCTGTTCTGGCAATGCGACATCAGCAGTAGCGCACTGCACTTCCTCTGAGGACGAAGAGCAAGGGCAATCGCTGGTACACTAATTTGTGCTTTCTTGCTCAGAAAAACACATTATGTTCCATGTGTCAGTGGACCGCAGGCTTTTGTGGGTTTTTGGTCCAGTCTCTATCACTCAAAGGCTGTGATCCATGTCAGCTCTTGGCAGGATGGGCCTTGTGTTGCAGGTTGTCGGTTGGAGCTTCAAGGAGAAGCAGCCATCTTTCCCTGCGGTAGGACTCCGCCCCATATGCAGTTCTTAATATTGATCCCAGGATAAAATACAAATCAAGAGAAAAAACTGGTATGTTGCTTAGCTCATGAGAATTAGTAAATGGTTTTCAGAAGTAAGAAAAATATAAAGTTTCGACTACACAAGCTTGTCTGAAAACTTTTGTGTCTTGAGTGCTAATTTCCCGGTACATGCAGCAGGCTAAATTGGGTTTAGCAGGAAAATATAGGTGCAGTTACACCAAAAAAGGCAACCCATTTAAAATATTTCACAGTCATATGGCATTCAAGGTATACAGAGGTTTAAGACTGAAGCTCCAATAGTTGTTGGCGGCGAAGACACAGTACTTCAAAAATCTTATGACATATAAGGCAAAGTAAAAACTGACAAACGGCCTTGATAAAGGGATAGATTAAGGTGTGTCCGCTAATGCGTCACTAGATCAGGAAATAGGCCTTGTACTCAATGTCATCACTTTATAGTGGGGGATTTTAAAGTTGGTGCAGTAGGGCTGGAGACATTTCAGACTTTCTGGATAGCCACTGACTAAATAAATGTTTTCCACCTTGATTCACTATATGTAAATCTTCTACGAATATCCTTAAACGTAAGAATGATCCTGAGAGTATCAGAGGTGTCTAAAGTAGGACAGGATTAATTTCAGATTTTCAGGATAACCATTGGTGTGTACATATATTCCATCGACAAACATCAGAAATTGTGCAAGGATCTGTTTTTAATAGACCTGCCTGGCACACCCGTCGTTTATAGAACTCATGGTAAATTAGGGTTGGTCTGAGTAATCTAAGATACAAATTGTCACTGTTTACACCTTCACTGCATAGTCAACATTTTGTTTCCTGTTATTGGTAATAAAGGCTGTGCAGATATGGGTACCAGTTTCTGTCACTGTATTGCTGGATTCAGTGCACTCTCCTACATAAGTTCACTGCCTTGGAAGTGGGACACATTTATGATGAAGCAAATTCCTGGAAAAAGACAACCTCGCACTTTCTCTGCTAGAAGTGTCATCCACTTCTAACTTCAATTGCACCAGAGAAGGGAGAGGGAGTTCTAAAATTAGATTTGTGATCGTATTATGTATTGCCTTGGCATTCTCCCAGAGCACCTTTTTAAAGATGCGCCATGGTGTAGACCGAGGGGATGAGCCGTATTACCAACAATGCACTGTTCTTGAGTTTGCGCATTAGTGAAAGACAGAATAGCTATTTAAAGTAACAGTTCCATCTTTCACTGTGCAGGTGGTACCCTTCCTGCACTTCAAACCAGGGACAGAGATCCCCTTGCACGTGGGTGTGATAACGCATCCCAACTTTGATAATTTAACTTACAGGGGACTCGTTTTAGGCCAATGAACCTTTTGACCCTGATTGGAGACTCCTTAGGACATCTCAATTAATAGGTCAATAACCTCATCAATATTCTCAATAACTAATCAATCAAACTAATCAATAACATTTAATAAGAATTAGACACACCATGATCTTTCAGCCATGAATAATCACACAAATCTGGTAAAAGTTAGGATATTTATTCCCTATTAGTTACACTCTAATAGCATATTTATTAGTCTCAATATCAGTAAGCACATCAAAACCACTACAATATGGCAACTTGAATAAGATTTTATCAAAGCATAGATCATAAACATCAACACAAAGCATGGCATTAACATGAATCAACTTTAGCAGAGTATCGTTAGCACGTTATTCAACAAAGAAAGAATTCAGTCATTTGTCTATTTGCATCCGATTTTAGTGAACTCCTTAGCTAACCTCAAATTAGCATCAGCATGTTGGGCTTCATTCAAAACAATTTAGTAACACAAATTTAGAAAACATCTAACTATGGCCTCTATCAAAAGAGCAGTTGGTACCTAGAAAGAAAAGGCAAATAGACAATTACAATTAATCATCAGATAGTTACCCATCCAAATGGGTCAGCATACGGCGTCAGTCTTCATCCTCAGGACAGCAGTCGATTCTCCAACAGCCAGGATAGAACAGATAAGTCTCAGCAAGGCATAACAAGAAGGAATTCTTCCCTCATAAAGAGGAGAAGTGCGAATCAGGAAAGGGGGATGGTTTAGAGCAACAGACAAAAGTCTCTCAGAAAGCCAATAACAAGGTTTGGTGAGGACGAACGGCAAAGAATGGCTTCAAAAGAATGGCTCGATAATGGCAAAGTAATAATGGCTCAAGAGTGGCAGGGTAAAGGCGAGTAATGGTTAAGAATGGCTTCAAAAGAATGGCTGATTTCTCCTTGTGTCACGTTGTTATATCAAATCTGTCAAACAAGTCTCTAATTTCCAATTGGGCAATATTTGGTGCATCGTTATCTCTGTCCAATAATCCATCACACACCTTACTAGAATTTTCACCTAAAACAGTTCTCACGTAGTTTATTAGCTCCTGTGATTGACGTCTTCAACGGGTAGAATGTAAGGTAAGAAAAGTTACACTTGTCGCTCCAGTCAGTAGTTCCATTGTCTTTTTCTAGGCTAGGCGACCTTGCACCTGTTGCGAATTACACTGTTGCATTCAGCAAGAATGTCTCCTTGAGCAAGTCGGGTCTCATGAGAAAGAATGTACTACAGCTACACACACATCTCTAACTTCTGGAAAAGTACAGCTTCATGTCCTTTAGGAAGACAGCACATTGCACGTTAAAAAAACACATTTAATATGAGATCATGCAGCTAGGCCCAGACCCTTGCTAACTAAGGTCTAGTGACTAATTTAGCAAAACCTTAACACATAACTCTTAACTCTAATATAAAGTCACACATTAGTACATTGTTAACTCATTATTAGTCAGTTTCATTAATCATCGTATACATTGGTGGCCACTCCCCGTCGGCACATTTCAAACGCATGCATTAGTACTATTTTAATACATTTTCTATGCAGTTTCGTTATACATTATTTTGCAAGCATTTCATGTTAATACGGATTATAAAAGTTACACTCCAACAATCCCTCCTTCCTCTGATGACTCTTGTCATCATACAATTCTTGTACCTTTTCGCAATTTGATTGTTCAAAATTCTCCCATCTCAATTTCTTCCCTCGACCTTGCCTTCCCATATTTTGCTCTGAACATTTTCTCCCTTTTCTTTTCTTCCCTCCTCTCATTAAGTTTTGCCATTTTCAATGTAATTCTTTTGCAAATTTTACATGACAACCATAACCCAAATAAACAAGATAGAACTATCAATATTCCCTGTATTATTTTTGCCAATATCCCATGCCAAATATTACTAAACCAGCTTCCCACTTTAGCAAATCCCTTTCCAACCTTTTCCCAAACACCTGGTTCTTTCAGTTCCTTCAAATCTGTACTATCTCTTGTTAGGTTAGTAAGCATACTTCTAATCTCATTACTATTGTCAGGACTATAGGCACAACAATGTCGCTCATTAATCATCTTACAGACTCCGGCATTTTTCGCTAAAAGAATGTCTAAAGCAAGCCTGTTTTGAAGAGTCATACCCCTCTCCACAGCAAGTTCAGTATCCATCAGGAGTATAGCCCCTGTAAAATTTGTCAGCATGTTATCCACAATAGTAGACAACTTTCGAATCTTTATCGAATTCCAGATAACTCCCACTGAAGGAATTATCGCCCCAAATATATCTCCTACTACACCAGCAGCAGTCTCTCTCCTTTTCTAGGACGATGCAATTCTGACAATTTCGGAAACCTCTTCAAATATTCTAATTGATATATCTTTGGGAAAACTATCCCCAAATAACATGTCCCATACCATCCCTTTGGAAGACGGTAATAAGCATTAAGTCCACAAATATAGTAGATCCCAGGGATGGCTGGATCCTGTCCATTTAACATGAACTTCCACTTACTCTGAAACAAAAACACATGCTTACATTCACTCGTTCCCACAAACACATTGTCATAATATGACTTAGGTCACGTAATGCAAAGCTTACCTACGTGTAGTGCATCTAAAGCTAATTTCCCCTGTTGCCTAACTGCACTATAACTCTCACTACTAATAAAAGATCGTTGCTGCAAGCCTTTCTCTAATTTTCCTTTCAAAGCCCTCCTTCTATCTTCTGTGTGATCTAGAAAGTTTTTCTCTACAGGTGTGAGCAAACATGTCAAGTTATTGCGGTGTGCATATGATGTACTAATTGTTAGTGTGGCTTCAAAGAACCCCTTAACTAATTTTATGCTGTAATATTTAGCTACACTATTCAAATCCTCTAAGATAGGCACATAAGTAAACACAAGGTTGTGATTAGCATAAAAGTACTGAATCTCTTCCTGGTTATAGAATCGTGTTAGTAACAGACTACAGCTTATCCCATAGGTTAGAGGCAAACTATGGTAGGTAACTCCCTCTTGCACTGAAACAGGAATCTGCGTACACACATAACAAGCTTACGCATCCATATTGTCAACATACTCACTCAGCAAGCGATGGAAAACATTAGTAGATAGTTCCCCTTTTGTGTTAATTCCCTCATGCAAATACTTCGTATCTTGCTCAGACCTCTCCCAAGCTGTTAGTGTAGCGGCCGTCTCAGGAATCGTAGCATTGTTAGTCTCACTCTTATCCACCAAAGCCATTACCACAATCACAACTATGATGAATATCACACAAACAACACCTAAAGCAACACCCAAACATTTACAATGCCTACTTCCCCTATTATCATCGCTAGTGTTAGCCATGATCTGTAAAGAATCAGAAAGCGAAGTAATATTAGTTCAAATAACAACCAACAGAGGATGGTCAAACATATTAAGATATTTTTCCAGCAAAGCTAAGCAAAGTCTTTCTTTAGCAAGTATTTACAGGTTTTTTTTTCATTCACTCCCAGGATCCTTGTCAATTCAGGTTAGCAGTTTGTCAGAATCGGTTCTCAAATGTCAATTCAGGTTAACAGTGTCACATCCGGTAATTTATCAGTCTCTTTTCTCAGGTTTCTTTAATTCAATTTTCACATCAACACAGTCTCTTCCTCTGGCCAGACTCAGGGGCCAAATGTCAACATCAGGGCAGAGTGCGCTCTATGGGAGACTAGAATGCAAAAACCCAGCACTTTTAAGATAACGTAATTTATGCATTGTGCTGATATGCTGTTGTTTAACCTTTTGCATTGCAGAGTTTAATCCTGAAGACTTATGTTCAAGGTGCTTATAAATACTGTTCATTTGCAATGTATTGCTGCAGGCTTTCAGAGTGTGTCAGGGTGTGGTCCATTTCCAGGGCCTTCTAGAAGCTTTCCCTGCAGCATGCCTGGGTGTGGTTGTGGGCTGGGCCAAGACTCTATATAAGGGAGGCAGCCCAGCTCCACGTGCTCACTATTCAGAGGTCCCGGTGCAGAGCAGCAGCAACTTCCTGAGCTCCTGTTCCGGAGGCCTACTTTGATCTTCCAGGCCTTGCCCTTTCACTTTGTCGGTGATTCTTGATCAGGGCGGTAAGACGGAGGTCGGGCTGGGCCCCTGATCCCGTTCTCGAAGGCTTTCGATTTCTTGGGCCTAATTTGCATGCTAAACAATTTTACTCTTGTGCGTGTGAATGTGCGCTTGGTTTTTTCATGGCATTTACATGCTGATATTCGAATCGGCAAGAGCCGCGATTAATTGTTTGTGTGCAATTCATGTTATTCATTGTGCGCTACCATTTCCTAGCATTTACAGGGTAGCATTCGAATCGGCAAGACGCACACTTTGTTTCTTGTGCTTAATTCATGTTATTCATTGTGCGCCACCATTTCCTAGCATTTACAGGGTAGCATTCGAATCTGCAAGACATGTGATTCATTTCTTGTGCTTAATTTATGTTATTCATTCTGCGCTACCATTTCATGGCATTCACATGGTAGCATTCGAATCAGCAAGACACGCAATTCATTTCTTGTGTTTAATTCACGTGATTCATTGTGCGCTACCATTTCATGGCATTCAGATGGTGGCATTCGATTCGGCAAGACATGCGATTCATTCCTTGTGCTTAATTCATGAATATTCAGTGTGCGCTAACATTTCATGGCATTCACAAGGTAGCATTCGAATCGGCAAAACACGCGATTCATTTATTGTGCTTAATTAATGATGTTCATTGTGTGTTACCATTCCATTGCATTTACGTGGTGACATTCGAATCGGCAAGACGCACAATTCATTTCTTGTGCTGAACTCATGTTACTCATTGTGCGCTACCATTTCATGGCATGTACTTGGGGGCCTTCGTATCGGCAAGAAGCGCGATTAATTCCTTGTGCCTAATTCATGTTATTCATTGTGCACAATCATTTCATAGCATTTACAAACTCTTGTTGAAATCCGCAATGTGCGCAATTCATGTTCCTGCATTCTAAGAAACTAAAGTGCTAGAATTCTAGATGTTATATTGTATGTGCATAATAAGTCCCTTAAGTACAATTCCTATGGTGTTATAGAATTCATTCAGATTATTTTTTGTCCTCATGCAAAATACTATGCTTGAATTTGAAAACATAATTCTAGAAGGTTCTGATGTTTCTAATCCATGTGTAACATTTCATTGAGAGGTTCATTGAACAGTTGTATTAATCTTTCTTGATTCCTTCACAGGTAACCAGACATCTTGAGGCCTAGCTATTTAGTCCGTGGTTAGGTTATCCATGTTTCCAGTATGACAATGTTTAGAATTATAGGCTAGTAATGATTAATATGATATAATCTTGATATTGTGTGTTTTAACCTTTTAATTTCTGCAGGTCTCCTTCCACGCTTTTCCCTACCTAATCCCCTTTTCCCCACTTGGACTTTCTTAGACTCTGTGACATTCTAAGAGTATTGGAGCTGTTTTGCGGTGGACGTGTTGGGAACGTGCGCAGACACCGAGGATCTGGTGACTCTGACACCAAAGTACTGACCTGGTACTTCTCGATCAAAACGGAATGCCAAGAACTCTTGTTGCCACTCAGCTGATGTTGCATATACCCATTCAGGACCTGCGTACCTTCTGTTTGCTATTCTCTTTCTTTTCAACTTGCGATCGCCTTGCAATTCTCCTTCACTCAGGTCTTCTTTCCTTCTTGTATTGACCTCTTCCTCTACTGTATCGTCAACAACCACCTTCTCCTTTGTCACTTGCAATTCTGGCAACTTATCTACTTTCAGCGTTTCTTTGGTCTTTGATCTTCCTTGTGGCAACCCGTTGCCCTCCTCTTGTTCTATGGTATTCTCGCTTCATGGACCTGCAATTGGCTCAGGAGGAGTCTGGACACTCTGACTCTCTTCCGCCTCAACTCCTTCGCCTTCTGGGTCTGTCAGGGGCTCAATTTCAACACCACATCCGTCTACTTCTGGGAGGACCTCTCTCTGGGTCGGACCTCCTGGCGCCTCAGTTGAGATAGGCCCACCGTCACCCCTCTGGGTCTCGTTTGTTGTTTGAGTGACCAAGCCGTCCTCAACGGGCTCTCCTGTCTCAGTTCCCCTTTGATTACTCTCCGGCCCTGAGACTTCCTTTTCTGTTGTTGTTACTTTCGACAATTCAAGTTCCTCATCAGTTGGGCACGTCACCTTTCTCGTGTAACTGGCATGGTTCCAGTTTGGAATTCCCGCACACTTCACAGCAGTAGTAGTCGTCAGTATTACTTTATATGGCCCCTTCCAACGTGACTCCAAACACAACTTCCTCACGTGTTTCTTGACAACAACTCAGTTACGGGCTTTCAGAAAGTTGACCTTGATCATTTATCGGTGGCAGTGTGGTTGCTTCCACCTGGTGAGAGAAAGAGCGGACCACGTCAGCCAGACCCTTGCAGTAGTCCAACACCATATCATCCGTGATATTCACAAGAGCATTTGCAGGCACTGCGGGTAGTCTCATGGCTCGACCCATGAGAATTTCATGAGGAGACAGTCCTGTTTTCTTGTTGGGCGTATTTCTCATTGACATTAGCACCAAAGGCAATGCATCAGGCCATTTCAAATTTGTAGCTGCACACATTTTTGCCATTCTAGACTTCAGGGTACCATTCATCTGCTCCACTAATCCTGAGGCTTTAGGGCGGTAACTACAATGCAGCTTCTGTTCAATGTTCAATGCTGCGCACAATAGCTCAACCACCTCATTGTTGAAGTGACTTCCTCTATCTAATTCTAAAGAGATCAGAAACCCGAAACGTGGTATCAATTCCCTAAGCAGCAGCTTCGCTACTGTGAGGCTGTCATTTCTGCGTGTAGGATATGCTTCAATCCAATAACTAAAGATGCACAAAATCAGCAACACGTACCTGAGACCTCCACACACAGTCAGCTCAATAAAGTCCAATTGCATTCTGCTAAATGGACCTCCTGCTCTCCCAATGTGGCTCAAATTCACCACTGTCCCTTTCCCCGCATTCATCTGCTGACAGATGATGCACCTGTGACAAATCACTTCTGCAGCTTGTCTGAATTTCGGGTTAAACCAATCAATTTTGAACAACCTGATCATGGCATCTCTCCCAATATGTGCTTGCCCATGGTAAAACCTTGCAAACTGTGACAGGAGACTGTTCGGCAAAACCATTTTCCCCTCGTCTGACACCCACAAATCATCTGGTCTTTGCACACATTGCATCTTAAGCCAAGAACGTTTCTCATCCCTGCTGGCACGTCCCTGCAACAATTTTAATTTTTCCAATGTGTCAATGTAGGAAAGTACCATCTTGCCTGGCATGTTACCCCCATTTTTCACTGTATATATGTTGTTTTAGTTGTATGTGTCACTGGGACCCTGTCACCCAGGCCCCCAGTGCTCATAAGTGTGCCTGAATGTGTTACCTGTGTAGTGACTAACTGTCTCACTGAGGCTCTGCTAATCAGAACCTCAGTGGTTATGCTCTCTCATTTCTTTCAAATTGTCACTAACAGGCTAGTGATCAATTTTACCAATTTACATTGGCTTACTGGAACACCCTTATAATTCCCTAGTATATGGTACTGAGGTACCCAGGGTATTGGGGTTCCAGGAGATCCCTATGGGCTGCAGCATTTCTTTTGCCACCCATAGGGAGCTCTGATAATTCTTACACAGGCCTGCCATTGCAGCCTGAGTGAAATAACGTCCACGTTATTTCACAGCCATTTTACACTGCACTTAAGTAACTTATAAGTCACCTATATGTCTAACCTTTACCTGGTAAAGGTTGGGTGCTAAGTTACTTAGTGTGAGGGCACCCTGGCACTAGCCAAGGTGCCCCCACATTGTTCAGGGCCAATTCCCCGGACTTTGTGAGTGCGGGGACACCATTACACGCGTGCACTACATATAGGTCACTACCTATATGTAGCTTCACAATGGTAACTCCGAATATGGCCATGTAATATGTCTATGATCATGGAATTGCCCCCTCTATACCATCCTGGCATAGTTGGCACAATCCCATGATCCCAGTGGTCTGTAGCACAGACCCTGGTACTGCCAAACTGCCTTTCCCGGGGTTTCACTGCAGCTGCTGCTGCTGCCAACCCCTCAGACAGGCATCTGCCCTCCTGGGGTCCAGCCAGGCCTGGCCCAGGATGGCAGAACAAAGGACTTCCTCTGAGAGAGGGTGTTACACCCTCTCCCTTTGGAAAAGGGTGTGAAGGCAGGGGAGGAGTAGCCTCCCCCAGCCTCTGGAAATGCTTTCTTGGGCACAGATGTGCCCAATTCTGCATAAGCCAGTCTACACCGGTTCAGGGACCCCTTAGCCCTGCTCTGGCGTGAAACTGGACAAAGGAAAGGGGAGTGACCACTCCCCTGACCTGTACCTCCCCTGGGAGGTGCCCAGAGCTCCTCCAGTGTGCTCCAGACCTCTGCTATCTTGGAAACAGAGGTGCTGCTGGCACACTGGACTGCTCTGAGTGGCCAGTGCCACCAGGTGACGTCAGAGACTCCTTGTGATAGGCTCCTTCAGGTGTTGCTAGCCTATCCTCTCTCTTAGGTAGCCAAACCCTCTTTTCTGGCTATTTATGGTCTCTGTCTCTTGGGATTCCTTAGATAACGAATGCAAGAGCTCATCCGAGTTCCTCTGCATCTCTCTCTTCACCTTCTGCCAAGGAATCGACTGCTGACCGCGCTGGAAGCCTGCAAAGCTGCAACATAGTAGCAAAGACGACTACTGCAACTCTGTAACGCTGATCCTGCCGCCTTCTCGACTGTTTTCCTGGTGGTGCATGCTGTGGGGGTAGTCTGCCTCCTCCCTGCACTAGAAGCTCCGAAGAAATCTCCTGTGGGTCGACGGAATCTTCCCCCTGCAACCGCAGGCACCAAAAAGCTGCATTACCGGTCCCTTGGGTCTCCTCTCAGCACGACGAGCGAGGTCCCTCAAATCCAGCAACTCTGTCCAAGTAACTCCCATAGTCCAGTGACTCTTCAGTCCAAGTTTGGTGGAGGTAAGTCCTTGCCTCACCTCGCTAGACTGCATTGCTGGGAACCGCGACTTTTGCAGCTACTCCGGCCCCTGTGCACTTCCGGCGGAAATCCTTTGTGCACAGCCAAGCCTGGGTCCACGGCACTCTAACCTGCATTGCACGACTTTCTAAGTTGGTCTCCGGCGACGTGGGACTCCTTTGTGTAACTTTGGGTGAGCACCGTTTCACGCATCCTCGTAGTGCCTATTTCTGGCACTTTTCTGGGTGCTACCTGCTGCTAAGAGGGCTCCTTGTCTTGCGCGACGTCCCCTCTACCTCCTGGTCCAATTTGCGACCTCTTGGTCCCTCCTGGGCCACAGCAGCATCCAAAAACGCTTACCGCACGATTTGCAGCTAGCAAGGCTTGTTGGCATTCTTTCGGCGGGAAAACACTTCTGCATGACTCTACAAGGCGAGTGGGATCTGTCCTCCAAAGGGGAAGTCTCTAGCCCTTTGCGTTCCTGCAGAAACTGCAGCTTCTTCTGTCCAGTAGAAGCTTCTTTGCACCCGCAGCTGGCATTTCCTGGGTTCCACAGGTACCCTCGACTGGAAATCCATCGTTGTTGCATTGCTGGTTTGTGTCTTTCCTGCAGAATTCCCCTATCATGAATTCTATGTCCTTTGGGGAACTTTAGTGCACTTTGCACTCACTTTTCAGGGTCTTGGGGTGGGCTATTTTTCTAACCCTTACTATTTTCTAATAGTCCCAGCGACCCTCTACAAGGTCACATAGGTTTGGGGTCCATTCGTGGTTCACATTCCACTTTTGGAGTATATGGTTTGTGTTGCCCCTATCCCTATGTGTCTCCATTGCATCCTATTGTAACTATACATTGTTTGCACTGTTTTCTAATACTATTACTGCATATTTTGGTATTGTGTACATATATCTTGTGAATATTTGCTATCCTCATACTGAGGGTACTCACTGAGATACTTTTGGCATATTGTCATAAAAATAAAGTACCTTTATTTTTAGTATATCTGTGTATTGTGTTTTCTTATGATATTGTGCATATGACACTAAGTGGTACTGTAGTAGCTTCACACGTCTCCTAGTTCAGCCTAAGCTGCTCTGCTAAGCTACCATTATCTATCAGCCTAAGCTGCTAGACACCCTATACCCTAATAAGGGATAACTGGGCCTGGTGCAAGTACCCCTAGGTACTCACTACAAGCCAGTCCAGCCTCCTACAGTCAACCACCCTCAAAGCGTAATCTGTGCATGACTCATTTTCTGTTTTAGGTAACAATTCCCACTGATCTTTAAACGATATACAGTTCAATGCGCAAAACCTTGCGACTTGATCCGCATATCCATTTCACATTGAAACAAACTCTTGTGATTTCACATGAGCGCCTCATTTCACCACGGCAATTTCATGAGGTAACTGAATCGCGTGCAACAACTCCTTAATCCTTTCACCATTTTTCACTGGAGAACCAGAAGAGGTCATCAAACTCCTCTGTGACCATAGCTGGCCAAAATCATGGACAATTCCAAATCCGTACCTGCTGTCAATATAGATAGTTACTTTCAGTTTGTCTGTGGCATGGCATGCCCTAGTAAGAGCAACCAATTCAGCCACTTCAGCAGAGTATACTCTTTCAAGCCAAGATGCTTCTAGGATACCAGTGATTGTACACACAGCGTATCCGTCTCTCAGTACCCCTACTGAGTCTCTCAAACATGAGCCATCAACAAAGATAATCTAGTCATTTTCTTCCAATTGGGTATCTTTTATGTCAGGTCTCGGTTTGGTGCACATTTCTGTTACCTCAAGACAATCATGTTCTACCTCATCAGCATCTTCAACTTCTGTATTCTCATTTGGAAGCAAAGTTGCCGGGTTCAGCACTGTACATCTTTTCAAAGGTACATTTGGTGACCCCAATATAATCGTCTTATATTTCATCAATCTTGCATTTGTCATGTGCTGCGTTTTGGTACGGGTTAACAAAATCTCAACCAAGTGTGGGACCATTACTGTTAAAGGATGTCCCATCAGTGTGCCTTCACATTGTATAAGGCTTTGATCAACTGCTGCTACTGCACGCAGAAAATCCCGGTAAGGCTGCTGCAACAGGGTCCAATGTAGCTGAAAAATATGCTACAGGTCGGTTTGCACCTCCATGGACCTATGTCAAGACAGACAAGGAACAAGCATCACGTTCATGACAAAACAGAACAAAAGGCTTTGTGTAATCAGGCATACCTAAAGCTGGAGCCCTGCACATACACTCTCTCAACTCAATGAATGCCTTCATTTCTTTCTCGGACAAAGTCATGACATCTGGCCCATCTTTAACCTCCTTAACAGTCAGTCACCAATGGCTTAGAGATAACTGAGAAATTTGGGATCCACTGACGACAGTAGCCCACCATTCCCAGAAACATCATAACGTCTCTTCGAGATGTTGGGGGATTCATCTGCAATATGGCGGTCACTCTTTCCTTGGATATTTTCCTCGACCCCTTCTCGATTAGATGACCTAGGTATTTCACCTCTTTCTGACAGTATTGCAGCTTCTTTGGGGACACTTTATGCCCATTCTTTCCCAAGTGGTTCAGTAAGGCAATAGTATCATATTTGCAATCATCTCTCGTTTTGGATGCAATCAACAAATCATCAATGCACTGTACTAGAGTCAATTGAAAAGGCAATTCCAGTGACTCCAAATCTTTCTTCAATATCTGATTGAAGATGGAAGGTGATTACGAAAACCCTTGGGGAATTCGACACCAACTGTAAACCTTGTCCAGGAATTTGGAAACTGAAGAGAAATTGACTGTCCTCATGAAGAGGCACAGAAAAGAACGCTTGGGACAAATCTACAACGGTGAACCATTCTGCATCACATGGGACCTGGAACATTATTACAGCTGGATTTGGCACCACTGGGCAACATTTCACCACTATGTCGTTGATCTTTCTCAAGTCTTGGACAATTCGAACTTTCCCACAAGGCTTTCTCAGTCCCATTATTGGTGAATTACATGGACTGATCATCACTTCCTTCAGGACCCCTTGCTTCACAAAGTCTGCAATTATCTGCGTTACATGTATAAGGACATCTTGTGTCATATGGTACTGCGGTACATGGGCAAGCACAGCATTAGGCTTCACACTGACTTTGACTGGTTCTACTCCTTTTATCAATCCCACTTCCTTTCCTGTCAAGTCCCACACTTTCTCTTTGACTGTCCCCTGCAACTCTGCTGGCAGATCAGTCACTGTGAACATTGGGAAAAAGCTTATTAAGGGGTATTCCTCATCCGTTGTCTCCATCTCTGAGATCTGTCCGTCTTCCCCTTCATTGTCACTGTTCGTCTGAACCTCAATTCCATCATTAGAATAGGTGATAGAACACCTTGTCTTGCACAGTAAGTCTCTTCCCAGTAGGGACACAGGACTTGAGTCACAGACTACAAATCTGTGCAATCTCTGGAAGGTACCAATCTCAACCTGAACCAGATCTGTGATCGGGTTAGTCAGGAGTTGGTTTGCCACTCCTACTACCTTTATGTTATGACCTGAAAGAGGCAACTTCGGAACCTCTGCACTTCTGACTGTAGAGCGTGTAGCTCCTGTGTCAACCAAGAATGAGACCTTGTGACCCATCACTTTCCCTTGCACTTAGGGTCCCCTCTGATCTACTTCCAGGGACGCTGCAAGCCTGCACTCCTCACTGTCTGAGCTCTCATCCGACCATCATCGTTTATTCCATTCTCACCACGCAGTGGGAACTGTTGTACTGCACTGCTTTGACCCATTCCTTGACCTGTGACCTGTTGAGGAAGCATCACTTGTTGCTGTCCCATTGGTGCTAAGGGCAACTGCATTTGCTGTCTAGGTACCATGGTAATCTGCTGTTGCATTTGCTGCATTTGCACTGGTTGTACACATGGCATCTGCACTTGTTGCATGGGTTAAAGAACCATGTTATTTTGGAAGTTTGGATTTGGACCCCTCATTCTTGGTCCTTTAACATTTTGGAATGCACTAACATCATTGCTTTGTTGAACAACACCCGCCTGTACCATCATCGGACATTCCCGCTTCCAGTGTCCAACGCCCCTGCAACCATGACACGGTAACATCTTCTTAATCCCCTGCACATCATTTTGAACTACTACAGTATTCAAATCTGGACCACGGTTCACAAAACCTCCTCGACCTCTGCCTCTCACTTGCGCCTGAAACACTCTGTTTCCTTGCGGCTGTTGCACCATCTGCGGAAAACCATTTCCCTGCATCCCTGTTTATACTGCCTTAATTTGCATCACCATCACCTTCTCCTTTAACTTTCTCTGCTTCAACTCAATTTCATCACTATAGTATTTTGCATACTGCAACACCTCGTCAATTGGCTTCACTTGCCAACAGATCAAATGATTCTTAATCATCTGACTAATCTCAGTTCTCAGCCTTTCAACGAACCTGAACACAAGGTGATTCATGTCCTTCTATAACCTCTGTGCCACTGTAGTGCAAGAACGCCTTCAACAACCTCTCATAGTAGGCATGTATCGACTCGTTGGCCTCCTGCGCCGTTCGATCAATCTTTTGTCAATCAATATTTTGCGGCAAAACCTTCTGCTTCAAAAACTCAATCACCTTATAGTAATACCTCATCACCTCAGGAGACAGTGCTCCTGTTGCCCTGTCCCTTGCCGGTTCTGCTGTCGGCCAATCCACACTCCTATTGCACTCAAGCCACAAGTCGGCTGGAACTATGATCTCAAACAGCGTGTTCAAGTCTTCCCAAAGACACTTCGCAAGCTTCACAAACCTGTCTGTCTGCTGATACCACTCTATCGGCTTCTTCCTCAGCCTGGGAAGTCATTTGTGAAAGACAAAATATCACCTCTAGACCACGGTACATGGACTAGAACCCCTCCAGCTGTTTCTCTCATTGGTAACAATTTTATTGTACCCGTATCTGGGACGGCTTTCGCCTGCTGCTGTTCCGAGCAGTCACTTTTCCTTTTATCTCTTTTCTTTGCCAATCTGCCTTCCCACTTTTCTAATGCTCCCCAAACTTGTGCACTCTGCAGTATTTCTTTAAGGTGTGCCTTCATCCCAGTAGACCTCATGTGGTCAAAATCCTTAGGCTTGAAGACTAACCTGTAACTCCTCTTCAGATGATTTGTATGGTCTAGGTCTATGTCGTATTTGTCTGCCAGATTCGCTAACCTTTGGTGCAACTTGCTCACTTCCTTAGTTATCTTTGGGCACAGATACCTCAGCTCTGCTTCAGTATATGATTCTAGCCTATTCACTCCCATGCTCCCTTCAACTAGTTCAGCTGCTTCCATACCCAACCTCACAAAATTCAGGTATTCTTCTCTTTCTGACCGCTCTGCTGTCGCAGGAGTAGTCTGTGGTGAATTTAACTTGTCTAACCCTTTGTTCAGTTGTTAAGCAGTTAAACCTTGCAACTAGATATTTCCAGCCTGCATCATTGGTGTTTGTGGCACATTCGCACTTGGAATCTGCAAAGTCAGCAGTCCCAAACCCGATTGTCTCATGGTATCTGGAGGAACCCCAATCGGACTGAAGTCTAACAGGGATCTAGACCTCTCTACTGTCTGTTCCACTGGAGTCATCCCTTGAGAGCTCCTTGCGAACCCTCCTCTTGTCATCTCTTGGGTCATTATTCCCTGATCACACACGCTAAGCTTTGCCTGTGCATACAATGGTACTGGTGGACCAACTGTAATGGGTAAGGATATAGCGGCTGGCATCTGCCTGCCTCCCACACCCTGGGAGCATTAGCTCCCATATTCTGATTCATTACGGGTGCTGCGGCTGTCTGCGGTCCTCGAACCGAGATGCAATTCGGTAACAATTGTTGCTGTGCCTGGGGCAGTAAAATTGGAGTTGGCTCAGTTTGTATCAGCTTTGATCTCATGTATGTCGGATCTGACTGCACCATCAAACTCATAGTAGTCTCTAGTACTGGGACATCACTGTAGAGTTTCTGAACCGGTGGTGGCTGTAACTGTGTCTGCATCTCTGGAGCAGTAGACACACTGACACTATCCTGTATCGGAGCTGGTGTTGCAACAGTGTTTACCTATACCCGGTTTGTTGTCCCCTGATTCTGCATCAAATTTACAGGACCTGCACTAGTACTTGGTCTATTGTCATTTATGGCATATGGTGGTGGTCGATTATGTAACAACTGATTGAGGAACTCATCATCATCTGAGTCATCTGCATCTGCCCAAGACTTCTTAGTCTCTTTTTCTTTCCTAGAACCCTTGTCAGTCTTACAAGTGGCTTTCCCTCCTTGGGTTCCGCCTTCTTGAGTTATTGCTGAAAACATTCTAACTCCATCTATTATTTTTCTTCTCCACATCCTATGCTCGCTATCCCACCTAGCCTCCGCTAGTGTCTTTTCTGCTTTCCTCATTCTCCTTTCAAACTTTTGTTGCCATTGTCGTATGGCCACTAGTTCCCAAACTACTAACGCCTCAAACTGGGCTGGCCTCGGAGGTGGCTTTTGTTCATTTAACGCCTTCTGCAAATTCTCTAAAATCATTATATTGAACGATCCGTGCTACGGATACGCTAAACCCCCATCTTTCTCTGTCAATTTGCACCATTGCTTTACCTAAGACATGGCGCGACTCCCCTCTCCTCCATTATGGCATAAGCCGGTGTATCCTCTGGCGGTGTAGGCTCCCCTACACTCGGGGAAATGTACACATCTCCTCTTAAAGAGCTCTTTAAAGCCTTGAATAACTTAATCTTTATGTCTTTTATTTTCTAACAATTGAATCAGGAAGTGACTTTAATTCCCAGAACTCTCTTCGCCCACCTTCTCAACCAATTGCCTCTCACGGACGGCAGCCAATCCGTGCGCAACCCTTCTCACTAACGGGCGTATCCCAGCCCGGCTCCAATGACGTCACTCACACACACTGCGGCTGACAAAGTCTTGCGGCTTGTCTTCCTCACTCTCGATCCACACAACTAATGCAATATATTGCGAGCACTAGCAAAAAACTCAAATTTGCCGGTTTACTACAGGAAAGGGTAACACAATTGTTTCAGAACTTTACTGAGAATTCACTTTAAGCCTCAGCTGCTACTCTCTCCTTCTCAGATCCCGCACTCGCAAGCAAAATTTGACCCACAAATTCTACTCTCGACTTGTCAATGGTTTGTCCTAGTGCACTTTAGAGCTCACCAAATCTCCATTGAAGTTTTCATTCACTTACGTTGACTCAAACTTGACTCGTCAACCATGCCCTATTGACCTATGAAACCGCTCAAATTACAACATAAACCAAGTGTCTCATACACTTATCAATATACTCCGGAGTCTTAGACCACGCAGGGTCCGTACATCACCAACAACCACGTGGACAATTTGTTAGCATAAAGCGCCACACTCTCATGAAGTTCGCCGACTCCCCTACTATCATACTGCAGAGTACGCACACTCCTTCTAAAACATCACCTGGCCTAAAAGTCTCACAAACCTCACAATTGACCTGCAGTATGCATAAGCTGTGCAAGTGCAAAACCCTATGTCACTCATTCTATCACTAGAACGCCGAGAACATACCCAACTCACTTCGGCAAGCTCCGAGATTCCAGGAAAGTCATTTGGGACTTAGGGGCACATCATCTCTCCAATTTGCTGATTTCAAAAACGATTTTCAAACAATGGTCCCTCGTCCTAGGGCCCCAAAGGGCCGAAATCTTCTGCTACCAGAACTGATAACGCGTCCCAACTTTGATCATTTAACTTACACGGGGACTCGTTTTAGGCCAATGAACCTTTTGACCCTGATTGGAGGCTCCTTAGGACGAGACATCTATTTAACATCTCAATTAATAGGTCAATAACCTCATCAATATTCTCAATAACTAATCAATCAAACTAATCAATAACATTTAATAAGAATTAGACACACCATGATCTTTCAGCCATGAATAACCACACAAATCTGGTAAAAGTTAGGATATGTATTCCCTATTAGTTACACTCTAATAGCATATTTATTAGTCTCAATATCAGTAAGCACATCAAAACCACTACAAAATGGCAACTTGAATAAGATTTTATCAAAGCATAGATCATAAACATCAACACAAAGCACGACGTTAACATGAAACAACTTTAGCAGAGTATCGTTAGCACGTTATTCAACAAAGCAAGAATTCAGTCATTTGTCTATTTGCATCCGATTTTAGTGAACTCTTTAGCTAACCTCAAATTAGCATCAGCATGTTGTGCTTCATGCAAAGCAATTTAGCAACACGAATTTAGAAAACATCTAACTATGGCCTCTATCAAAAGAGCAGTTGGTACCTAGAAAGAAAAGGCAAATTGACAATTACAATTAATGATCAGATAGTTACCCATCCAAATGGGTCAACATACAGCGTCAGTCTTCATCCTCAGGACATCAGTCGATTGGCCATCAGCCAGGATAGAACAGTTAAGTCTCAGCAAGGCATAACAAGAAGGAACTCTTCCCTCATAAAGAGGAGAAGTGCGAATCAGAAAAGGGGGATGGTTTAGAGTAACAGACAAAAGTCTCTCAGAAAGACAATAGCAAGGTTTGGTGAGGAAGAACGGCGAAGAATGGCTTCAAAAGAATGGCTCGATTATGGCAAAGTAATAATGGCTCAAGAGTGGCAGGATAAAGGCGAGTAATGGCTAAGAATGGCTTCAAAAGAATGGCTGATTTCTCCTTGTGTCACGTTGTTATATCAATTCTGTCAAACAAGTCTCTAATTTCCAATTGGGCAATATTTGGTGCATCGTTATCTCTGTCCAATAATCCATCACATACCTTACTAGAATTTTCACCTAAAACGTCTGATTGACGTCTTCAACGGGTAGAATGTCAGGTAAGAAAAGTTACACTTGTCGCTCCAGTCAGTAGTTCCATTGTCTTGTCCGAGGCTAGGAGACCTTGCACCTGTTGCGAATTACACTGTTGCATTCAGCAAGAATGTCTCCTTGAGCAAGTCGGGTTTCATGAGAAAGAATTTACTATGGCTACACACACATCTCTAACATCTGGAAAAGTACAGCTTCATGTCCTTCAGGATGACAGCACATTGCACGTTAGAAAAACACATTTAATATGAGACCAGCAAGCTAGGCCCAGACCCTTGCTAACTAAGGCCTAGTGACTAATTTTGCAAAACTTTAACACATAACTCGTAACGCTAATATAAAGTCACACATTAGTACATTGTTAACTCATTATTAGTCAGTTTAATTAATCATTGTATACATTGGTGGCCACTCCCCGTGGGCACATTTCAGAAAGCTTGCATTAGTACTTTTTGAATACATTTTCTATACAGCTTCATTATACGTTATTTTGCAAGCATTTCATGTTAATACAGATTATAAAAGTTACACTCCAACAGGTGCACTGAGTGACACCTTTTGTGCCACCCAATGGCCTGCCTTCAGGGAGCACCCTTACTAAGCACCACCCTTTTTTGGGCACACAGTCAGTGTACCTCCTGATGTTCTTTTTATGGGCAAGCACAAAGTGCTCCGTCCATTCTGTAATCTCTCTTTGGGCTTGAAACCACGTCCATGCCACGTCAGTCACTTACATTGGTTTGTGTGCTTGCCTTTTAAAATCAGCTTGCTTTCATTTGTGAAAGGCAAGCATATGTCATGCCTTTTCCGCTGTTTAGCCCACCTACACAGCACCGGTAAAGTACCAAAAACATACGAGGCTTGATGTTTTCAGCCTGGAGTCCAGACTACTTTATCTGCTTATTTTCCACACAGCGCAATTGCGCTGCATTTTACATAGTGCGATCGTGCTGCATTTTTTTTTTTGCTTTACAACACTAATAGCTCTAACTCGAACAAATGCGAGACACGTTGCATCGAAAATGCTTGTTGTCTTTGCATCTGAAATTGGGTGCAGGCGCACAGGTAAAGTGCTTTCCTCATTTGCGTAGGTCAAGCCCCCATGCAAACTAGGGAAAATCCTCTTAAGCTATCCCGTGCTATCAGCATTACAGAGGGAGCCTCACAAACGCCCATATCGCCTCTGTACTACAGTACCCTGGACCACAGAGTATGAGCATATATGCTGTTTGCAGCCCCAGGGTCACAATCTGTAATGCAGGTCTCTCTTTTTAAGACTTGCACAGTTACCTACAGTAACACAGGTGACAATAACTAGGAATTTACAAGCTAAAACAAAATAATGAATAAATGTTTTTTTGAAGCAAAACTGGAAACCAGCAACTGATAACTTTCCATACATAATTCTGGAAACTTTTGTCAATGCTCGAAAAGCCATTAATTTACGTCCATGAGAGGGTGCTACTCTATGTGTGCAGAATTGCAACTTTTTTCTTGAACGGGGCCCTTGGTATTTGGTAATGCAGAGGTATAGCTAAGGGCCACCTATAAAGCCTGTATAGGCCCCGCCTGAGATCACCTTAGCGGAATTCCTCTATTGAATACTCTACTATCCAATCGTGAGTGGTCTATCGTTCCCTCATCTGGAATTACAGGGTGCAAGAACAACATAACTAATTTAATGTGCCTCAAAATTCAGCTAGCAAAATCGTATTGGGAAAGGGCTGCATTGTAGTCCCACCCCTTAACTGGCCCCTGTCCAACCCTTAGACAAGGCGACGGGGGAGCATGTAATGCTTCTGCCAACCATTATTTCCCCATCCTTCCCTCCACCCAAGCACACATTTACCATTGCTGACTAGAATCTTGGCATAATCGGATCCCCATGCGAGAGATTCAGAGGCCATGTAGGTCCTGATACCCTGTTCCTGTAGGGGGTGGCCTACATCGGGACAGTGCAAAAACAACCATATTTGTAGGGCACTGGATAATACTATTAGAAGATAATAGACGTTTAATATTACCTAGGTCATTGGTCCTCATTTTATCAACCTCAGAAGGATGTCAGGACCCACCGAGATTCGAAACTGTGACAATACAGTAAACATCGACCCCTGAAGAAGAAGCATTAGTCCACTGAGGAATCAGACCTAAGAAGCACTAGTGCTCTCCACTGTCCAACAGCTCGCGTTCACACCCTACCTAGCTAATTGAGCTTCCTTTGTGCCTTCGCTCAGTCACAGACATTCAACCGTGGTAGAAGAACATCAGGCCCTTCACATACAGGGAGCATTTTTTTTAACGTGGGTTACACCTCAAGCCGATTTACTGATGGTATCTCGATAGGTTTACGACAAGAGTTTCAGAATGTTATAATTAAATTTAAATAAATGTCACTAATATACTGAAGGCAAAAGTTGGAAATGTTAAGTAGGAACGCCCAGAACTTTTTTCATTATTTCAAAGCACATCATGACTGTTGAACGACAGTGCTTTAATATTGGATGCCCACGAACATATTGGAAATATGTACATGTTCGTCTTACTTATGTTTTTTGCAATAGTAAACGTATCTGATGTAGGGTGCATTTAAATACTTTGTTAATGAAAATTTGACAAAATCAGTCTGATGACGCTCTGGGCCCATTATCTTTTCTTCTTCTGATGGATCTTCTTGGGGCGCTTGAGTGGTAAAGGGGAGTTAAAGTCAACCCTTCAAATCAATTACCAGTAAAACCTATTTGGTCACACATTTAATCTCAGAGACAGAGAATAAAGTTCAAACGTTTATTACAAATAAAGGGCCAAAATGATGTAAATGAATCTTAGAAACATGCCATATAAGTACAAAATCATCAAGGTGAAGTAAAGTGTTGAATAAAGTTAAATCATACAAGAATAAGCCATGTGAGAATTTCAGTTGAGGCAATACAAAAGATGAGATACAAAATATGATGATCAGTATATAAATTGCGGTCTTCTGGACTAATCATTGGAGAATCTAAGTTAATATACATATCGAAAACTAGAGGGAAATCCTAATTAAGTCACAGGGAATATAGGAAAGTGTCAGCATAGGAGAAACCTCACTAGAAGTTCTGATACAGAGGTGATATATAGCATACAACCACACAACGGAATAATGAGTATAGAGATCTACAGATTTCCAGGTCTCAAGGGAATCTGCTCTCGGCTAACAAGGTGAATACTAATTGAACCTACAGAACCTTAGAGAAATTCATGTCATCAACACTAGTAGTTTTCCATCTTCCTTGCACAGTTGTAATTGGCAGCTTCCCTCAGGTTTCTCATCCCACAAATCGAACATCAGGACGACCTTGAATGTTTCTGGGTGGCTGGTACACAAACAGGAGTCTTTTCTTCTCAGTTCATCAGTGCTACTTGCCCTCCCCAAAGTTTCCTCCCATAGCTCACTGTCTTCAACATACAGTAAGCCCTTCCTTATCTTTAGGCTCACAGGGACGCACCTGCAAAGAAAGAATATTACAACGCGAGCAAAACTCCACATTGAAGGTTAAACACAAGAAACAAAGGGCTAGATTTAAGAAATGTGGTGCTACATTACACGTACCGCTTCTTTTCTTGCAGCCCCTTGCGCCCCCTACCGCCACCATGTGTGCGTTGTACTTACAATTTGGCGCACCATGGAGCAGGGTAGAGGGCAATAGCGTCAGAATTTCTTTATCATGTACTGCTCAGGGTTAGCACAGTACATTGGGGCCCATTGAAAACAATGGCATGCCACGCCTGTTCTGAACAGGCGTTAAAAATGTAAAAAGAAATGACACAAAGAAATCTTTTAGATTTCTTTGCGCCCCCCCTAACAGGTGAAAGCCTCCCTTGCATACATTATGCCTGGCGCAGGCATATTGTGGTGTAAGGGGTTACGAAGTGGCACAATGCATGCATTGTGCCACTTTGTAAATCTGACGTGCTGATTTTGGCCTTGTAGGGCCACATTAACGCAAAAAAGTGATGCTAATGAGGCACAAGGAGGCGCTTAAGGCTTTAAAATCTATCCCCAAATGTTTCAGTCCTTTGGTTAGTCTAACTTAATAGGACATTCAATGCACATTTAAAATACATGATTATAAGTGCATCTTGCTATTATGAATGAAAACAAGAGGTAAATGAAATATGATTATATATGTGGTTACATCATGATACCACAATCAGAATATATGGATATAAATGTGCATAAGTACTACAATTCATCATGTTTAAATCCAACATTAGGACACATATATACAGACTACTAGTCTTTTACTGTGAATGCACCTTCAATAATACAACTGAGATGCTCCACTTTACCTGTGTAACATTAAGGCACACGTCATATGTATTGTTGATTATATTATTATGTCACTCCTGTAAAGCATGATGGTACAACTACACTTATGTGTTGGCAATCCCCCTCTGATGACGAATTAAGTCCTCACCATTGATGACGCAGAAATGAAGGTTTTACATTTATTAGCGCTTAAACGTAGTACTGCAATAATCATGTGTGGCTTTAACCAAACTAATAAAGATTGTACGGGGACAAAATGTGCCCTTAGAGTAGTTCGCCAACATTCATAAGCGTGCTTTATATAACGTGATGTATTAGAATTGCACTAATCCGACATAATCATAAACGTGTGCTACGATTTGCTTGCTTGAAATGTTTTGGCTTAGCATAACTTTAGTGGAGGCTTTGGCCTAGTTCCTGGTCTCACGGTTTAGATGCTCGTGTTTTTCCAATGTGCTATTAAACGTGTATTTTTGCTTGAAGCTGTACTTTTCCACTGAGATCGTTCACATGCTTATCTTAAGGTTTCGTGCCAGCCTGGCATATTTCTCTCTTTACTCCAAGGTCAATCTGCAGGTGCGGACAATGGAAGCTCTGAAAGTGAGTTAATTGGTATAAAATGTTGCAACTTGCGTACTCGTCTCCAAGGATAATGTATGCTTAAGTAAAAGCCTGAGAACTGTTGTTTTTGATTGGACAATTTGAAGCCAACCTATGAACCCTCCAATGGAAGACCCTACTGGATTTGAACTGTTGTCTATTTAAACCAGGTGCACGAGAAGAAAGTAGCCATTACAGCCATTATTGCCATTACCAGCTCGATACCCGCCATTTTGCAGGACATTGCAGCTATTATGGCCCACCTTGCTGCGACGCCATTTTGAAAGAGACTTTGATGCTTTTTCTAATCGAGAGAAAGAGACTTTAATGATTCTTGCCCTAGAGACTTTAACTTTGATCCCTTTACATGAAGTAGTAGTTTTATTTTGCCGCCGTGAGGCAATTGCCCCATCCACCCCTGCCCCTTTGCCGCGTCCCATGCTGATCGAAACGGTACCCATGCTGATCGAGAAACGGTACCTGTGAGACGAAGACTTCCTTGAATGCTGATTGTAATTGGTAAATATGAAAGGAAATTGTACAATTGCATTGTGTTTCTTTTAGGTAACCAACTGCTGATTTTTGATAAGAGCCCTAGCTAGGAGTTTTCTAAATTAATGTTGCTAAATTGTTTTGCATGAAGTCCCACATGCCGATGCTAATTTGAGGTTAGATGAGGATTCTTTTGTTGCACGATGCAATTTGAGACCTTGTTATGCTGACTAAATGTATGCAATTAGCTCATTACAGATTATAGTTTTAGTGATTTGCATTGCTATTATCGAATGCCTTGTTATTGAAATGATGCATAGATTGCATCTGTTTCGCCGTTATGGACAGCTATTAATGTTCATTTACGTTTATCATCTGGTGTTGAGACACATCTATATTGTGCTAGCTTTGTTAATATAGGGAAATAAATTTACTAACTTTGAATAAACTGGTGTGGTTATTCCTGACTGAAAGGTCAGGGTTCGCCGAAATGTATTCTGGATTAATTGTTAAGTGTTATGTTGATCAGGGTATTGCTTATGTTCGTTATTGATTATTGATTTGATTAAATTGACCGATATAGAGTAAGGAGAGTCCCACTTAGCCAAAAGATTCATCGGCCTAAAGAGCGTCCAAATACAGGTAAATTATTAGTACGGAACGCTCTATCAGTAGATGGTAGCAGAGGACGGTTTCGTCTTTTGGGACCCCGTACTCTTAAAGTACATGGTGTTGAATTGACGGTTACACCCTTTGAGATCCCACTCGAGAAGTTGAATTAGATTTTCTTGGATAAAACTGATTGAGAAAATGATGATGGGCTAGGTCCACCGCGACTTTCCGGGGATCTCGGAGCTTGCGGATGGAGAGAATGGAGGTGTGAGATCGGCGTTGGTGGTACTAGTGACGGTATGAGTGAAGTTAGGATTTTGCGCTTGCACAGCTTATTGCCGCAGATTGTGTGAAAAGGTTGCGAGGATTTTAGAGAATAGCGGAGGTGCGACTCCGGGTGTAGAAGTAGGGAAGTCGTCGAACTTCATAGAAATAGCGGAGGTGCGACTCCGAGTGTGAGAGTAGGGAAGTCGTCGAACTTCACGTGTATGTGGCGCTTTGTGCAGAAAAAGGTCCACGTGGTTGTTGTTGTTGAGACGGGCCCTGCGAGGTCAAGAGACTCCGGAGTATGTTGTTTTATGTTGTGGTCTGGGCGGTTTAGTAGGTTGATCGGGCGTGGTCAACGAGTCGGTACGTGTGTTAAGGGAGTGAAAGAAACTTCGACTTCGGGCTTTGACAAAAATTCTAAGTGCACTAGAATAGATCATTGACAAGTTGAGAGTAGGTCTGCGGGTCAGATTTGCTTGCGAAAGTGGGGACCGAGAAAGATGGAATAACTGCCGAGGCTAGTGAAAAATCCCTAAGGTCCTGAAGCGATTGTGTTACCCTTCCTGTAGTAAACCGACAGATCTGTTTTATAATTTTTGGTAGCTCGCGATACATGCCAGAAGTGGTTACGAGAGGAGCTGAGTGAAGGAGGATTAGCCGCGAGGCTTTGTCAGCCGCAGTGTGTGTGAGTGTGACGTCACTAGGAGCCGCGCTGGGATAGGTTGGTTGCAGAGAAGGGTCGCGCACGGATTGGACGCAGTCCGTGGGGCTCGATTGGAAGGGGAAAGGCAAGCGAAGAGTATTCCGGGAATTAAAGTCACCTATTGATTACATTTTTGTGAAATAAAAGACGAGAAAGTGAAATTTTTTAAAGCATTAAGGAGTGCGATGAAAGGGGAGTCTTACATTAAAGCGAGCGTAGGAGAGGAGACGCCGCCCGAAGGTACACCAGCTTACATTGTAATGGAGGAAAAGGGGGTAGCTCCGTGCCTTTGGCTAAAGCAATGGCACAAGCTGACAGAGAAACATGGGAGCGTAGCATTCCCGATCCACGGGACATTCAATATAAGGATTCTAGAGAATTTGAGATTCGCGATGTACGACATGAAGGTGCCTCCAAGGCCAGCCCAGTTTGAGGCTCTAGCAATTTGGGAACTAATGGCTAGACAGCAGCAGCAAAATAAGTTCGAGACCAGGATAAGGAAGGTAGAAAAGACACTAGCGGACACTAGGTGGGATAATGCACAGAAGGTGTGGAGGTCAGATGTATTGCAGGTGATAAAATTGTTTCCCGCAATTACTAAGGAAGAAGAGGAGACAGGTAAGAAAGCTACCTGTAAGACAAACAGAAGGTGTTCCAAGGATAGAGAGGACGAGGAAAAGTTGAGAAGAGAAGAGGAGTTAGAGGATGAGGAGTTAATAATGCAATTGCTGAACGACCGTCCACCACCTTATGCGAAGAGTGGACAAGGTCCAAGTACCAGTTCTGCCCCTCCGGCACCGGTACAGAACAGTGAAACTCAGAGTTCAGGAGCACCATCGGGGTCTAAGGACCCGAGTTTACTGTTCACCCCGCAGATACCGCAGGTTAGGAGAATATATCCAGATGTGCCCATGTTGAAACCAGCAGAAAATTATCAGCCGCAGATGCCAGGGTACTACAGCAGTGACAACAGTGCAGGAATGATTCTAGATCCAACCGTAAGGGGAGTACAGAATGGTCACAACCCGACATTGGCACAAGCCGAATCAACCCAGTTTTTGATGCCTCAAAAGCAGATGCAGGGGGGGACAGCACATGCTCAGATGACGGGGAGTCAGATGGGCATGCCGGCAATGATGACCCATAGTGTGGGAATGAACATGCCTCAGAACATGGGAAGTAGACAAAACCCAGATGCGATATCGCTACCCATTACTGTAGGTCCACCGGTACCTCTGTACAGTCAGCCTAACTTAGGTATGAGCGGTCAGGGATCAATGCTGCAGAATGGGACCGAAAGGAGGTGCATAGAAAACACTCCAGGGATAACCCCTATAGCGGCTCAGCCAAATGGATCTGGGTCCTTGATGGAGTTTAGTCCCATATGTGCTCAGTCAACACTGGTGAGGTCAAGTCCCCCACTGGTGATACCGCTGTCATCGACTACTGAAAAGTTGCCGCAACCATCAATGGCAGTCGATGTGAACGCTACACTGATGGGGTTGAATGCGCAACAGCTGACACAGTGGTTCAACAGTCTGAATTCCACACAAAGCTCAGCCAGTGGGAAGGGAGAAGACTATCTGAATAGGGTCAGGTTGAACATGGAAGCACAAGAATTGGTGGAAGGGACTATGGGTGTGAATAGGTTAGAGTCCTACTCGGAAGAAGAGTTGAGGTATCTGTGTCCAAGGATTACGAAAGAAGTGAACAAGGTACATAGAAGCTTGCAAGAAATAGCTGACAAAAACGGGGTTGATATAGACAAGACAAAATGCTTGAGCAGGAGCTATAGGTTGGATTAAGGGACCACAGATTTTGAACACATGAGGTCAGCAGGCATGAAGGCCCACCTTAGAGAGTTGTTGCAGAGTGCACAAGTGTGGAGGTGCTTAGACAAATGGGAAAGCAGATGGGTAAAGAGAAAGGAAAAGAGGAAAGACAGTGTCTCAGAGCCCAACGAGAAAAGACCGCAGAGTAGTGATGCAGTAACCATGTTACCAATGAGGGAGACAGCAGGGGGAAAATTAATACATGTACCATGGCACAGAAGCGACATTCAGTCTTTTACGGATGATTTTCCCAAACTGAGAGAGAAACCGATTGAATGGTATCAACAGACTGATAGGTTTGTGAAGCTTGCAAAATGTCTCTGGGAAGACCTGAACACCCTCTTTGAGATCGTGGTTCCGGCAGATTTGTGGGAGGACTGCAAAAGAGCTGTAGGTTGGCCGACAAGTGAACCAGAGAGAGACAGGGAGACGGGTGCACCATCACCTATGGTGATGAGCCTGTACTATAAGGTGATTGAGCATTTGAAGACGAAGGTGGCCGCGAAAAATGTGGATTGGCAGAAGATCGATCGAACTGCCCAAGAGGCTAAAGAGTCGATTCATAGTTACTATGAGAGGTTGTTGAAGGCGTTCAAGAACTACAGTGGCACAGAAACAATAGAGGCGAAGGACATGCTTCATTTTGTGTTCAGATTTGTGGAAGGGCTGAGACCAGAGATAAGTCAGATGATAAAGTCGCATTTGATTTGTTGGCAGTCGAAACCGATTGATGAGGTGTTGAATTATGCGAAATACTGTAGCGACGAAATTGAAGTGAAGCAGAAAAAGTTGAAGGAGAAAGTGATGATGATGCAACTTAAAGCAGCTCAGACAGGTCTGCAAGGTTTGCAAGGGTTGCAAGGGTTCCAACAGCAGGTACCGCAACCGCAGCCGCAGTTGCAGGGAAATATGATGTTTCAGCCACAGGCGAGAGGCAGAGGCAGAGGAGGTTTTGGGAATAATGGTCCGGATTTAAACACTGTTGTGACTCAGAATGGTGTGCATGCATTGAAAAAGGTGATGCCGTGTCACGTGTGCGGGATTGTCGGACATTGGAAACGCGAGTGCCCGATGGTGGTGCAGGAAGGTGCAGGTGTTCGTCAGCAAAACAATGATGTCAATGCATTTCAGACAATGAGGGGACCGAAAACGAGAGGTCCAAACCCAAATTTTCAGACCATAAATCAGTTGCAGGGATTACAGCCCATGCAGCCGCAGCAAATGCAGATGCCCCGTATGCAGATGACGCAAATGCAGCCAATGCAACAGCAGTTTCCCATGGTACCTAATCAGCAAATGCAAATACCTTTGGCACCAATGAGTCAGCAGCAAGTGATGGTTCCTCCACAGGTCTCGGGTCAGGTAATTAATACAAATGGCACCGTACAACAGTTCCCACTACACAGTGAGAGTGGAATAAACAATGTATGGGAGAGTGAAAGTTCAGGAGAGGAAGGAGATTGTGTGCTTGCAGCATCCTTGGAAGTTGATCAAAAGGGTCCGTACGTGGAGGGAAGAGTAATGGGTCATCGTGTCTCATTCCTGGTTGACACAGGAGCAACACGTTCAACTGTTAAGAGCAGTGAAGTACCAAATTTGCCACTCTCAGGGAGAACAGTTCAAGTGGTGGGAGTAGCAAACAGGCACCTGACAAACCCAATAACAGATCCGGTACCAGTCAGCATTGGTAACTATCAAGGGTTACACAAATTTGTGGTATGTGACTCAAGCCCGATAGCACTGTTAGGGAGAGGCCTATTGTGCAAATTGGGTTGTTCGATTATGTGTTCGAACGAGGGAATTAAAATTCAGACGAGCAGTGATGGGGAAGAAGAGGACAGTGTAGAGGGGGATGAGATGGAAACTGTCGATGAAGAGTATCCTTTGATTTGTCTTTTCCCGATGATAACTGAAGAAGATATTCCAGCCGAATTACGGGAAACAGTCGGAAAGGAAGTGTGGGATATGACAGGGAAAGAGGTGGGATTGATGAAAGGAGTGGAACCAGTGAAAGTGACTGTAAAGCCCAATGCAACCTTTCCCCAGACCCCACAATACCACATGGCACAAGACACCCTCATGAAAGTTGCCCAACTCATTGACGAATTTGTAAAGCAGGGAGTACTGAAAGAAGTGTTAAGCAGTCCATGTAATTCACCAATCATGGTACTAATAAAGCCGAGTGGAAAGGTCCGAATTGTACAGGACTTGAGGAAAATAAATGACATTATAATTAAATGCTGCCCTGTCGTACCGAATCCAGCTGTGATAATGTTTCAAGTCCCTTGCGATGCCGAGTGGTTCTCAGTCATCGACTTGTCACAAGCATTCTTTTCTGTGCCTCTTCATGAGGACAGCCAATTTCTCTTTTGTTTCAAATTCCTAGATAGAGTTTACAGTTGGTGTCGAATTCCTCAAGGGTTTTCTGAGTCGCCGTCAATCTTCAATCAGATTCTAAAGAAAGATTTGGAAGCATTAGAATTGCCATTCGAGTCAACCCTAGTACAGTACATTGATGACTTACTGATTGCATCAAAGACAGAAAGTGGCTGCACAGCCGACACCATTGCTCTGTTGAACCATTTGGGAAGGAATGGGCACAAGGTGTCTCCTTCCAAATTGCAGTTCTGTCAGAAGAAAGTGAAATACTTGGGTCACCAGATAGAGAAAGGGTCAAGGAAAATAATGAAGGAAAGAATAACGAGTGTACTTCAAATGAGTCCATCAAAGACAAGGAGGGAGGTGAGGAAGTTTTTGGGAATGGTGGGCTACTGTCGCCAGTGGATTCCCAACTTCTCGACTCTAGCAAAGCCTTTACTGAAGCTGACCCAGAAGGATGCCTTGGATCAAATTGAGTTGAAAGGAGATGAGATGGATGCTTTCATTGAGTTGAAAGAATGCATGTGTAGGGCTCCAGCTTTAGGTATGCCTGATTACACAAAGCCTTTCACATTGTTTTGTCATGAACGTGATGCATGTTCTTTGTCTGTCTTGACTCAAGCCCATGGTGGCATAAACAGACCAGTAGCGTATTTTTCAGCTACTTTGGATCCGGTCGCAGCAGCACTTCCAGGGTGTTTGCGCGCCGTAGCAGCAGTTGGTATCAGCCTCACTCAGAGTGAAGGAATAGTGATGGGACACCCAGTAACAGTCATGGTCCCTCACTCAGTTGAGATACTTTTGACCCGCTCCCGAACGCAACACATGACTGGAGCAAGACTCACAAGGTATGAAACGATAATTCTGGGCTCACCGAATGTGCAGCTGAAAAGGTGCACTACGTTGAATCCAGCAACCTTGCTTCCTGGTGAAAATGCTGAAATTGAGAACGCTGAAGACGTCGAGCATGACTGCCTTCAGGTGACTGAATTTTGCACAAAACCTCGACCTGACATTAAGGATACTAAGCTTGATGAAAATGACCAAATTGTTTTCGTAGATGGTTCCTGCCTAAGAGATGGGATGGGAATTTTGAAAGCAGGATATGCTGTATGTACCGTAACAGGTGTCTTGGAAGCGGCCTGGCTCCAAGGAGTCTATTCTGCACAAGTAGCAGAACTTGTAGCCCTTACAAGAGCATGTCAACTGTCTGCATTGATGAAAGTCACCATTTACACTGATAGTCAGTACAGGTTTGGAATTGTGCATGACTTTGGCCAACTATGGTCACAGAGAGGTTTCCTGACTTCTTCAGGATCCCCAGTGAAAAACGGGGAGAGAATAAGGGAATTGTTACACGCCATTCAAATGCCAGCCGAAGTTGCAGTGGTAAAGTGTAGTGCTCATACAAAAGGACAGGACCATGTCTCTCTGGGAAATGCATATGCGGATCAAGTCGCAAGATTTTGTGCCTTGAACTGTATATTACTCAGGGATGAATGGAATTCGATAAGTGAACCAGAACTCGAACCAGCTGAAGCATTTGCCTTGAAGGTCGTAGATACAATAGATGAACTAAAAGCATTACAGAATAACGTCAGGGAGGATGAAAGAGATTCCTGGATTAAATCACAATGTATAAAGAGACCAGATGAGTTATGGGTTTCAAATGAGGGAAAATTTGTTTTGCCAAATAGTCTCTTATCGCAGCTTGCGCGGTTCTATCATGGGCAGGCTCACCTAGGGAGAGATGCCATGATAAGATTGTTCAAAACTGATTGGTTTAACCCCAGATTTCGTCAAGCTGCAGAAGCAGTTTGCCATCGATGTGTCACTTGCCAGCAGATGAACCCAGGAAAGGGAACAGTTGTGAACGCGAGCCACATTGGCAGGGCCAGTGGCCCATTTAGTAGGATGCAGATGGACTTCATTGAGATGCCTGTGCATGGAGGTCTAAAGTATGTGTTGATGATTGTGTGCATTTTTAGTCACTGGATTGAGGCATACCCCACACGTAGAAATGACAGTCTTACAGTTGCGAAACTATTGTTGAGGGAGTTGATACCACGTTTCGGATTCCCGATCTCTTTAGAATCAGATAGGGGAAGTCACTTCAATAACGAGGTGATAAAGTTACTTTGCGAAGCGCTGAACATTGAGCAAAAACTGCATTGTAGCTATCGCCCTGAAGCCTCAGGACTGGTGGAGCAGATGAATGGTACACTGAAATCAAGAATGGCGAAGATATGTGCATCGACAAATTTTAAATGGCCTGACGCATTGCCCTTGGTGCTAATGTCAATGAGAAACACCCCTGATAGAAAGACTGGATTGTCTCCGCACGAAATTCTCATGGGCAGGGCTATGAGACTTCCTGCAGTTCCCGCAAATGCGCTTTTGAATATTACAGATGATATGGTGTTAGACTACTGCAAGGGTCTGGCTGACGTGGTTCGCTCTTTCTCTCACCAGGTGGAAGCAACCACCTTGCCACCGATCCAAGGTCCAGGACACGCACTGAAAGCAGGTGACTGGGTCGTGGTAAAGAAGCACGTGAGGAAGTCGTGTCTGGAACCCCGTTGGAAAGGCCCTTTCCAAGTGATCCTGACGACCACTACCGCTGTGAAGTGTGCGGGGGTTCCCAACTGGATTCACGCCAGTCACACAAAGTAAGTGTTGTGTCCCACAGATGAGGAAGTTGAAGCGCTGAAACTGCCAGTGCCTGATAAAACAGTGCTGAGTGCTGAGACAGAGCAAAACCGAACTGAAAGCGAACAGGCCGGAACAGAAGAGAGGGAAACATTCTCTGAGGACGAAGCGACTAACTCACTTGGGGAAGACCAAGGAGAAAGTTCAGACAGCGACGAAGCAGCTGAAGGTGACAAAGAACCTGAAGCAGCTGAGGGGAGCAAAGAGCCTGAAGCAGCTGAAGGTGACAAAGAGCCTGAAGCAGCTGAAAGTGATAAAGAGGCAGACGAAAGTAAAGGTGACGAAGGGCTCGAAAGAAGTGAAAAAGCAGGAGAGCCTGATCAGAGGAGGGTTTTCCCAGAAGAAGACGATACAGAAAAAGAAAAAGAGAACGTGAGTGATTCCCCAGAAGGAGGGGACAAGGTAGAACAGAACGAAACAGTTCAAGCTTCCACAGAAAAGATCGCAGGTCCATCAAATGGACATGGTGCAAAGAGGAGACTAAGTATATCACCAATAAAACAAAGGACTAAAGAAAGTTTGAACGACGGAGAAAGGCCAAAAGTGAAAGAGAAAAGAAAAGAAGTAACTGTCGTGGTACCATCCCCGAGTGAAGAAAAAGACTTGACAAAAGTGGAAAGTACCAGCGAAGCAGAATCGAAAAGAGAAGCAAAATTGAAAAGGAAAAGGATACCGAACAGAAGATATTCCGGTCCTGAATGGGCATATGTAGTTCATGACGATTGGACTGACGAATTTGTATCTCTAAGCCTCGAGAAGGAAGAAGAAGAGATACCTATAGAAAAGAAAAGTTTTATGGACAGTGTTGATTGAAAGGGTAATAAATGACATTGCTTGCTACAATCTAACGTGATACAAACAACTAGTTAAGACATTGCTAAACCGGATGAGACATTTGCTAACCTGATAAGACTTTTTGAAAACCTGATTGACTCTTAAACACGATTTGAGACAACGTGCCAACTGAGAAAAAAATAAAATAAATAATAATAATAATTTTTGAGTTATTGCCGAATTGAGACAAATGCTGCTAACCGAGAAGTGACTGGCCTCTTGAAGAAAACTGTGTGAACATTGCGCTCGTTCAGCTTTGTAACTGAATTACTAAATAGTTTTCTTATAGGTGCTTCTAGCTCTCTGATTCTATACAGATCATGACGCAAAACAGTAGAAAGAAATATTGTAAATATGCGTGTATAGGCTTGATAATTGCATGTGTACTAATAATAATGGCAATAGTGCTTGCAATGCATGGAAAGGGTGAGAATGAGAAAATCGATGCTTCTACTTTTGCTCCAGTTACTGTCACTGAACTAACCGCATTGAAAGGACTAGAATTAGATGAGAGACACTTGCATGATAAGAAGGAGCTTTCGTATAACGTTTTCTATCGCTTGCTAACAGAATATGTTGAGACTATGGATGCGAAAGATTGTTATGTGTGTACACAGATACCGACATCAGTAAAGGAAGGGGTGACTTATCACCACATGCCTCTTACATACGGGATTACATGTAGTATAGTAATGTCTAGATTTTATGGTCAAACTAACATACTCAAATTATGATGTTACCTTTGCATATGTTCCTATAATAGCGCAGCTAAGCCAGATTGCTAAAGATTGGGATGCTAAAATAATGAGGGAATTTTTCGAGCCAATGCAACCTTTTGAAACGGCTCACGCTCATAGGGAAAACCTTACCTGCTCGCTCTCTGCAGTAGAAATAAGCTTTTTAGATCGCACAGATGATAGAAGGGCACAAATGAAGGCGAAATTAGAAAAGGAGCTACATAAAAGGACTTCAGTAGACAATTATGATTTTGCCGCAATAAAGACACAAGGGAGAATAGCTTTAGATGCTTGGCATGTAGGGAAATTTTGTATATATCGAGGTGAATCTTATTATGACAACATTTTTGTAGGAGCAAGTGAATGTAAACATACGTTTATCTTTAAGGCCAAATGGACATTCATGATGAACGGACTTGACCCTGTCATACCAGGTGTATATTACATTTGTGGGTATAATGCCTATTATCGTCTTCCAAAGGGATGGTGGGGGAGATGTTATTTGGGTATAGTGTTCCCAAAAGTTTATCAACTGGATGACCTATCGATGATTCAAAAGACATCTGGATCCCATCGTATCCAGAAAAGAGAGACCGCAGCTGCTGTGGTAGGAGATATATTTGGAGCTATGATTCCTTCATTGGGAGTCGTGTTGAATTCCATCAAAATAAGAAAGTTGTCTACTATAGTGGATAACATGTTGACAAAGTTTTCAGGTGCTATAATCCTGATAGATGCTGAACTTGCAGCGGAAAGAGCTATGACTCTTCAAAATAGGCTTGCTTTAGACATTCTTTTAGCAAAGGATGGCGGCATTTGCAAAATGCTTGGTGCGCGCCACTGTTGTACGTATATTCCCGACAACAGTGTGAAAATTAAAACTATGCTTGCTAATCTAACAAAAGAGAGTGGAGATTTGAAGGAATTGAAAGAACCAGGAGTGTGGGAGAAGGTTGGAAAAGGACTTGCTTCAGTGGGAAATTGGATTGGTGGAATTTGGAATGGAATATTACTAAAAATAATACAGGAAATTTTAATAGTATTGATTTGCATATTTGGAATTTGGGGAATAAAAAGGGGAATAATAATGATTATGGCAAGGATTAAAAGAAGGAAGGAAGAGAAAATGATGAGAAGAATGGCCGAAGAATACAAAGCGAAAACTAGGGGAATTAAAAGGAAAAGAGAACTGACAGAATTTTAATGGAATAAAATTTGTGGGAATAGTTTGTGTGATGACAAGTAGTCATCAGAGGAGGGATTGATGATGCAGAAATGAAGGTTTTACATTTATTAGCGCTTAAACGTAGTACTGCAATAATCATGTGTGGCTTTAACCGAACTAATAAAGATTGTACGGGGACAAAATGTGCCCTTAGAGTAGTTCGCCAACATTCATAAGCGTGCTTTATATAACGTGATGTATTAGAATTGCACTAATCCGACATAATCATAAACGTGTGCTACGATTTGCTTGCTTGAAATGTTTTGGCTTAGCATAACTTTAGTGGAGGCTTTGGCCTAGTTGCCTGGTCTCACGGTTTAGATGCTCGTGTTTTTCCAATGTGCTATTAAACGTGTATTTTTGCTTGAAGCTGTACTTTTCCACTGAGATCGTTCACATGCTTATCTTAAGGTTTCGTGCCAGCCTGGCATATTTCTCTCTTTACTCCAAGGTCAATCTGCAGGTGCGGACAATGGAAGCTCTGAAAGTGAGTTAATTGGTATAAAATGTTGCAACTTGCGTACTCGTCTCCAAGGATAATGTATGCTTAAGTAAAAGCCTGAGAACTGTTGTTTTTGATTGGACAATTTAAAGCCAACCTATGAACCCTCCAATGGAAGACCCTACTGGATTTGAACTGTTGTCTATTTAAACCAGGTGCACGAGAAGAAAGTAGCCATTACAGCCATTATTGCCATTACCAGCTCGATACCCGCCATTTTGCAGGACATTGCAGCTATTATGGCCCACCTTGCTGCAACGCCATTTTGAAAGAGACTTTGATGCTTTCTCTAATCGAGAGAAAGAGACTTTAATGATTCTTGCCCTAGAGACTTTAACTTTGATCCCTTTACATGAAGTAGTAGTTTTATTTTACCGCCGTGAGGCAATTGCCCCATCCACCCCTGCCCCTTTGCCCCGTCCCATGCTGATCGAAACGGTACCCATGCTGATCGAGAAACGGTACCTGTGAGACGAAGACTTCCTTGAATGCTGATTGTAATTGGTAAATATGAAAGGAAATTGTACAATTGCATTGTGTTTCTTTTAGGTAACCAACTGCTGATTTTTGATAAGAGCCCTAGCTAGGAGTTTTCTAAATTAATGTTGCTAAATTGTTTTGCATGAAGTCCCACATGCCGATGCTAATTTGAGGTTAGATGAGGATTCTTTTGTTGCACGATGCAATTTGAGACCTAGTTATGCTGACTAAATGTATGCAATTAGCTCATTACAGATTATAGTTTTAGTGATTTGCATTGCTATTATCGAATGCCTTGTTATTGAAATGATGCATAGATTGCATCTGTTTCGCCGTTATGGACAGCTATTAATGTTCATTTACGTTTATCATCTGGTGTTGAGACACATCTATATTGTGCTAGCTTTGTTAATATAGGGAAATAAATTTACTAACTTTGAATAAACTGGTGTGGTTATTCCTGACTGAAAGGTCAGGGTTCGCCGAAATGTATTCTGGATTAATTGTTAAGTGTTATGTTGATCAGGGTATTGCTTATGTTCGTTATTGATTATTGATTTGATTAAATTGACCGATATAGAGTAAGGAGAGTCCCACTTAGCCAAAAGATTCATCGGCCTAAAGAGCGTCCAAATACAGGTAAATTATTAGTACGGAACGCTCTATCACCATCATGCTAAAATCTTTTAATAAGATGGATCAAGACCTTGTGATTTTCATCAATTTCTGTGTATACTCCTCCAGATGCTTAATTTCATCATTATATTTACACTGATTCTGTTCCAACTCCATATCTGCTCTTTTTGTCATTGCTTGTTTATCCTTAACCCCTGATAAAACCCACTACTATAAGGATTGCACAAATGGCAATAACAAAAAATGGCTTTAGAACAAAATCCACATCTCTACTTTCTAGATTTCCAAACCATCTGCCTACAGCAGCAAACCCATCTCCAATAGCTTCCCATGCACCCATCGCTTTCAACCCTTCTAAATCCCTCTTCAAACAAGTCATTTTCTGAATGCATTTCTCTAAATCCTTACTTTTGTCTGGGATGTAAGTACAGCATTGCTGAATTTTTAGCATTCAGCAGACTCCACCCTCATTTGTGAGAAGAAGGGCCAATGCAAACCTGTTCTGCAAAACTATAGATCTTATCCCTACATCTCAGTATTTACAACCAATACAGAATTTGTTGTATTCGTTGCCAGTTTATTCACTATCGTAGAGAGCTTTATCATTTTCAAATCATTCAGAATCACGTCTACAGACAGAATCAATGTACCAAAAATATCTCCCACTACTTCTCTAGCACTTACACCTCTTCTAGTTCTTGACTTTGTTTCCTATATAGCATCATTAACTGTTCCTCATGAAAAATATTCGGGAATACTACACCTGAATAACATGTACGATACCATCCCTTGGGCAAAACTAAATAAGCATTCTTTCCACAAATAAAGCATACTCCAATGAAACTGCTGAATCTGGGTGGCAGCACCACCAGGTTGTGGGGAATTGTGACAACTGTCAGTCTAACACTTTCAGCTATCTAGCAGTACCTCACCAGCACCAAAAAGTGGTAGTGATTTGTGGCATCCATGTGCATGAAATTCAGACTTCTCAGGGAATTCGTGGTGCAACAGATCTCATCCTTTTCTCTCAGTTACCTTCATCTCACACATGCAAAGACTAACAGAAACCAATATTGATTCAATCTATTTTATTGAATCAATTGTGTTCTAGATAAAATGACATATTAATGTGGATACTATACCTAGAAAATTACGATTGACTTAGAATAGATAAACTAATAAATATAGACTACTATAGAAGGTAATTGACATGGTAGAATTTTAGAGATACATGATCTTGAATTGTATTTAGTTGACATAATGCTGAATTTGACCATTCTAAAAAGATGTTTGGATTATATATATATTTTTATATTTTATGTTTTAATTCACGTTGCCTTTGGTTGATATACTACATGTCCCATAATGACTCTGAATGGATGTTGTGACTTTTCAGTATAAAGGGTAACAGAGTAAAAGGACTCACTAACCTTGACAAATACCGCTCTGGGCGAAATGCGTTGGTTATCTGCATATTCAGTGGAATAAAGGAACTATTATGTTCACGGAGTGCAGTGAGACTTCTTTGTTGTAATTTGGTAACTCGAGTGATCGGTCTAACCTCCAGCACATGCACCAGCTGATGAGCGCATCATTGTGAACGACCGCATTGGAATTGGTGTGATAAAATGACATGTAGTGCAATGATTAGGATGATGAAACATAATAATAATGTGGTGACAAGGAAAGTGAAATATAAAAAAGTCCCACCATAGTGTCAGAATGCTAGGTGTTGTAATTCCTACCTACAACCACTAAAGTACTATGTTAGAGCACAGCAGTATTAGCCCTAATCTGCTCTTCCGAATCCCTAGGATGACACCATCCCTCATACCCAGATTTAGTTGTAGTGAAGAGGGCTGTTAGTCTACTGAGAGTCCTCTGTCATGGAGGCAGAGAAAGATGTCAAGTATCAGCAGACAACTGCAATGAAGGGACAGCATGAGGTGGCAATCTTCTGGATGGAACTCTCCCTCTAACGTATAGGGGGCACAGAGATATTTTATAATAAAAACAGCTAATGTTCTAGGAGAACATCCCATAATTTAAAACACACATGTTTCCGTGATGTGGCAGAGATTGCAGATTTCCACTTTGTGCTGGCAGCACATTGGAGACAGCCTTGAGCAGAGTACAAACAAGAATGGAAGAGTGAAAAGAATGAAAACCGTTTCTGTGCTATAAGCATTCAAGATAAAGGAAAATAAAACTAAAAGACAGAAGTGAGCTTCTGCACAGAAACAAAAATGAATAAAAAGAATTGCAACTAGGCTGAAGGCACAGGCTGCAGGCCTATGGCTATAATAATGTGCTCATAAAAGCTACTAAGGTACCCTCACAACACCCTCCCCCTGTTGGCTCAAAGTGTAGAGGTGTACCCAATCAAACTGTATTAAAATGAATTAAAATATTTGTACAAATGTCCAAGTTGACAAGCAAGCATACTTGAAGTTGGCCAAATTAAAAACTGTCAATTAAAACAGAACTATTTTGGGAATGAACAAAGCTGAATGTCAAATTTAAAATCCAGTGTACTTTTGAAAACTGCTAATTACATCCAGGACAATTGAATGAGGAAAGGTCCCACTTTTGCTGGTGTTAAAGCAACCAAATCGGTGCCAAGGAAAACCAAAGAGCACTTGTCTTCCAAGACCTCAGCTCCAGTCGAGGTGGCAGTATTCTGTGTAGTGCCAGATGTTGAAGTTCCCAGAGCCACTTGACCCACAAAGGGCTGCTCATAGAGGGCTTCCCTTAGCAAACACACCCTCAACTCACATGTCTGGTAATGAGCCCTCATTGAGAAGATCAACAGATCAGCATCTAGTGAAAGTAAGCACCAAGTAGAAAGAGATAGTTCTAGTGCACCTTCAAAAAGTCATCAAAGGCAACGAAACCCAGACTTCACACAGTTCAGTACTGGTCTAAATGACAGAGACCAGTTGCAATCCAGTTCCTCAAGGAGTGGTGCTCCGAAATATTGCATCACGCGTTCATGACACAGTTGCATTGGTGGAAGCACCATCAGCCCTTCTCGTTGAGATGAGGAACCCATTGTGACTGAAAAATAGCAATAGCAGAATACCACTAATTGAGGCCAAAGTAATTGGGAATCCCCTGAATACACCCAAAAGAAGTGAGTTTTTCTGCCAAATATAGATGAAATGGTGCAGGCAAACCCAGAACCAACAGCCTTAAAGAAGTGTACAATCCTGGCAGTATTGGACGCATTAAATATTCGTCCCATGAGTTCACCAAAGTGTCTTGGAATGTTTGTGTTTAAAAGGGACTCTATTTCCGCAGATGACCTTGCTACTTAAAGCACCTAGGTGTCGCACACAGATGTAAGTGCTACATTTTTATGAAACAAAAGAGCTTTTAGTCTGCTCAGCTTGTCAAAATTTACATTAAAAGTAGCAATATAAGGTCTGCTACTTTCATCTGTTGCATGGGGGGAAAAAGGAAGTTACCACAACAAGTTACAATTTGGGAGACAGAAACTACGTAGGCAATTTTGCCTTGCATTCCACAAGAGCTCTCGCTGTTTAGAAATACATAACATTAATTTGAGAGCACCCGGAACACTGATAGAATTAAGAGTATAGGGACTCCCTTCAGAAAACATGCTAAATTTGCTGCTGAAGCATTACATGCTCCGTGCAAGGAAAGCTGTTTGCAAACCATCAAACAGCTTGAAGAAGTCTTGTATTTGCTGTCACTAAGAAAGACCTCTTTCATGCCATTGAAACATTTGTACGTAAGGGCAGCTCCCACACCTCATGAATGTAACTATTTCCCAGCCTTTCATATCTGACTACAGGAATGTTTTTCAAGCAGGATGTGAATTGAAGTGTTGAAATGGGCAGATTTATAACCCCATGAATTAGCTAGACAGCAAATAGTATTTCCGGCACAGTAAAAGGCAACTTTTGTAATTTTTTGATGTTCAGCATACTATGGGCCTCATTCTGACCCTGGCGGTCCTAAACCGCCAGGGCCGCGGGCAACGGAAGCACCGCCAACAGGCTGGCGGTGCTTCAGTGCCCATTCTGACCGCAGCGGTAAAGCCGCGGTCAGAAAAGGGGATCCGGAGGTTTCACGCCGGAATACCCCTGGTAGGGCTGAACCTCCATGGCGGCGCTGCAAGCAGCGCCGCCATGGGGATTCCGACCCCCTTCCCGCCATCCTGTTTCTGGCGGTTTTTACCGCCAGGAACAGCATGGCGGGAATGGGTGTTGTGGGGCTCCTGGGGGCCCCTGCACTGCCCATGCCACTGGCATGGGCAGTGCAGGGGCCCCCTAACAGGGCCGCAGCATGATTTTCACTGTCTGCATAGCAGACAGTGAAAATCGCGACGGGTGCAACTGCACCCGTCGCACCCCTGCAACACCGCCGGCTCCATACGGAGCCGGCCTCTGTGTTGCAGGGCCTTTCCCGCTGGGCCGGCGGGCGCTCCTTTGGCGGGTGCCCGCCAGCCCAGCGGGAAAGCCAGAATGGCCTCCGCGGTCTTTTGACCGCGGAGCGGGCAAATGGCGGTGACCGCATGGCGGGCGGCTATCGCCGCCCGCCGCGGTCAGAATGACCGCCTATATGTTGCTTCCTTCTTAGCCATTATTTGTTGTTGTCGTGTCAAGTTAAATGAGACAAACAGGTCCTTGGCCCTCACATAAAGCAATGAAACACAACCATTTTTCAATGTCTGTATTGTTCAACCTAACTGCATAATGGACCTAAGTTGACTCTTTCCATGGTGTAAAGATGACATCTCAGTTTGCATAATGTCGATTGCAGAGGAAATTATGTTGTCAAGAGTGTAAATGCAGTCAGGCAAGGTGTAAATCCCATTACCTACAATGGCTAGTGCTTCCTGTAACTTTTCCCAATACATTTGCCATCAACGGCTGCGACTTGGAAAGTTTCCAAATTGCATTGTAAATTGCATATAAGAAGCACTTTTTACATTGTCTTCTTGGACCTAACTGAAAATCTTGTAAGTTTGTGTTATTAGACAGGAGACTTAGGTGTTCTTTTACAGCATCTAGTGAGGAACGTTTTAAACATCGCTGGCATAATTTGTCTACACTGTATGTTGCCACAATACCTGGATGTTCTGGTGACACATAGCGAGGGTCCAGTCTGTTTGCTCTAAAACCCCTGTGGAGTTTACAAAATTCACATAACAACCATTTGTGTCCAATGGCCACAATAACCACCCACCAGGACTTGAAAGTGATGTGTTAAATGTTCCATTTTGGACCCAACCATCGAGCTGACCTTCACTTGCATTAATGTATTTTTGCCGTTTTTAAAATTTTGCTGGAGTGGGGATATTGGGCGCATTTAATTGTTTAATTTTCACCATGCCTAAACAACTTGTCTGCTGCACTCTGTCATTTAAAAATGTAATTTGTAAATGTCTCAGTCATGGTCTACACAAAGATTCCCTTCCCAATATTTGCCAATGTTTAGTTCCCCAAGCACTCTTTAAGTGGATCAACTTCATCCAATATCTGTAGTCTTATACATCCAACGGGAAACAAAATAATCAGAGTAAATCTATTTTGTATCAGACAACAATACATTGTGCATTTCCATGATGGGCAATTCAAAATAATATGATGCAGCATCTTTAACACTGTGCCCAGAAAAAATATGTAAACTTATCCATATATGTTTTAGAGTTCCCCATTGGCTGGGTAGGACAATATTACCATGGCTTATAATTAAAAGAGTCTTTTGAGTACTTGCTCTATGAATGAAATGATGTCCATAATAATTATAACAGAACATATTGCCATAATATCTTCACTTTCAAATATAGTAAAGTACTCTAATTCAGCTAGCATAGAAATAAACTGCTTTTACATCCCAATCATCAGAAACAACAGCAGGCATCATTTAAAGATAGTTTGAAGACATATGGAATTTGAAGGACCTCAGTTGGACCGAAGATATCATTATCCCAAACAATACCATCAGGAACTGGTATAGATTAAATGTTCACCAAGGACAAGTCTCGACGGACCTTATGTGAAGAAAAATGTGGTTTTAGGACCTCATCCACCAGTTCAACTGCAGAGCATTCAGGAAAGTAATGATCATGTATCAGTAAGAAAAAGACAATGACATACCGAATCCAAGGAAGAAAGGCAAGTAAAGTTAATAAAGACCACAGATAATTCCATGGATAAGTGAGATAGCTATCTTTAAGCCAAGTTATCTGTTTACATGTTCTTGACGATGGTGTTGCAAAACAAAAGAAGAGGATGAGTCAAAGGAGAAATCATCTTGATCGGCAAAATATCCAGCAGCAGTTAGTGCAAAACTTGAAGTTGTATTAGGAGTTGGAGAGCTAACAGAAGTCCCCCTCTGTGGTTCATAGTAGACAATTCCATCTGTTTAGGTTACGTTTGTGTAGTAGTCTTCATTATTTTTCTTGTTTGTTGTTTTAGATGAAGATAGTGGTACTAATGACGTATAATTTTCCAGCCTTTGAGCTGCTCAATACCTGTAGAGGAACATCCTGGTCTGTAAAGAGAGGGATTCAGGAACTACCCAGGAGTCCACTAGGTCTGCTGTGAAGGATCGGCCATATGTGTAGCTTGAAATTTTCAATGGAGACAAACATACCAGATCCCCAACTTTCAGAATCTAGTCAGTTCAAGTTATTGGTGCATCCCTTAGTCCCAAGGAGGCCAAACAGGCACACAATATCGGAACTGTTGTAATACCTGCAATACAATGACATGTTCATTTATGTCATAAGGTGTATCTGCCACCTCCGAGCCAGAGCCATCAAGATCTGGAACATACATTTGTGTCCCAAACAACACCTCATAAGGGTTGCGCCCACCCAAGGACCTTCTTGGCAGATGTTTAAGTGTTCTCTGGACTCCATACAGGTGACTAAGCCAACTATGACCCATGCCTAGTACTCTTGTTGTTAAGGATTGCTTTAAGTCTTGATTCTTTTGCTCCACTACACTTTTACCCTCAGGATTGTAAAGAGTCAAGAAATATAGTTAGATCCCTAACAAAGCCATGGTATCCCTGAATGCCCTTAAGGTGAACGCAGGGTCTGGATCCAAGTGGAAAGCTGCAACTGCATATGTACTGATAAAGACATGCATATCTTTAATAACAGATAGAGCGTGCTGATCATTGTGGCTGTACCCATAGAAATCTGGAGCATGAGTTCACATCAACTAAGATGTATTTGTATGCACCATCAGGTGGCAAGGGACCACATTGGTCCAGGTACACACACTGTAGTAGTTTGTTTAAAATAAGAAGGGGTGTCTGCAGTGAGTGTTTAATAGTGGACCCTTTTATTTGCTGACAGATGTAACAGCAAAGGACATATTGTTTTGTCTGTTTGTATAGACTTGGTCACCAATAGCGTTTTTGAAGTAGAGAAATAGTAGCCACCACACCTGCATGGACAGAAGCAACTCCCTTATGTACCACTTTTATCAACTCAGATCTTTAATCTTGGTTGGGGATCACACGATCACCCACCCCTGGTATTGTTACTAAGGCAGTGTTAAGGCTAGTTATGTGGTAGGAATATTAGGCAGGGTATGCCTTGATAATGGCTTGTCGTCAGTCAAAGCTGTCACCGCAGCAAGTTTTCATAATCCACCCTCATCCATGAATAAGCTACCACAGCAACAGAAGCCATAGCTGGACTTGGTAGTATTGAAGAGGGCTGTCTACTGAGTCTTCTCTCATGGAAGCAGAGACAGACATCAAGCCTCAACAGACAACTGCATGACAATCTACATGGCCCCACTTGTCAAGATCATCAAACAACATAGGCTAAACATAATCTCCTACGCCGACGATACCCAACGTATACTCTCCCTGTCCGTGGACTCTGCAAAGGCCAAGAGAAATTTATACAACGTGATACGAGCAGTTGCCTCCTGGATGGAAGCTAGCTGCCTCAAACTCAACTCGGACAAGACAGAGATCCTCATAATCGGCTCCACCCTTTCTTCCTGGAACAACTCCTGGTGGTTCACCGCACTGGGAAAGCCCCCACGGACCATGCACGCAACCTGGGCATCATCCTGGATTCCTTTCTATCCATGACCTGCCAAGTCAATGCCATCTCATCATCATGCTTCCACACCCTCCGACTCCTGCAAATTATTTTCAAGTGGATTCCCTCTGACACAAGAAAGACAGTCACCCACACACTCGTCACTAGCAAATTGGACTACGGCAACGTACTGTGTACCGGCATCACAAAGAAACTTCAATCAAGACTACAAAGAATCCAGAATGCAGCAGCCAGACTCATCCTAGACATCCATCGACACAGCCGCATGTCCACCCACCTCAGTGACCCACACTGGCTCCCAGTCAACAAGCGCATCACATACAAACTCCTGACTCACACCTACAAGGTACTGTACAACATAGGATCGGCATACCTCAACCACCGCCTCGCCTTCTACGTACCCAACAGACATCTCCATTCTTTCCAGCTTGCCCTTTCAGCCGTCCCCAAGATCTGGAAAAGCTCAACAGGAAGAAGATCCTTCTCCTACCTAGAAGCCTGGACATGGAACATGCTACCTCTCAAGCTCAGGCAGACTGCATCACTGAAGCAGTTCAGGAAGGACCTCAGGACCTTGGTCTTCGACTGAGCAGCACACCCACAAACAGTGCCTTGAGACCCTACGGGTGATTAGCCATGCTTTACAAATCTCTGATTGATTGGAAGGGACAGCATGTGCTGGCAATCTTCTGGCTGGAACTCTTCCTTTAACATATAGGGGTCACAGAGTTTTTTTTATAACAAAACAGCTAGTGTTCTAGGAAAACCACCCATAATTTAAAACATGCATGTTTCAGGGAAGACGCAGAGATTGCAGTGTTCCACTTTGTACTGGCAACATATTGGAGACAGCCTTGAGCAGAGCACAAAACTAGAATGTCAGAGTACAAAGAATAAAAACAGTTTCTGTGCTAAAAGCATACAAGATAAAGGAAAATAAACCATCAGAGCAGAAAAGAGCTTCTGCTTGGAAAATAAAAATGAATAAAATGAATTGCAACTAGGTTAAAGGGCACAGGCTGTAGACCTATGGCTAAAATAACGTGCCCATGAAATTCACTAATGTACCCTCACAACACAATCACAGGATCATTTTTAAAAGAATTCTCCCTCTCCTCCAACCTCAAGGGTGTGTTCACATTCACTCTTTCCTATAAATAATGGAGCCAATGATTTGGTTAATTCATAAATACAGCTTTCCCTTATGGTGTTGATCTAAAGCTAATGGTGGTTGGTTTCCTGTTTACTTGATATTCATTTTCTTCTCTATTCCACCTGTGCGGTGTCTTATGATTCTTATTTGTTTCAGACTTAGGGGCTGATTAGAGTTTGGCTAGGAGATTACTCAGCAACAAATGTGACAGATATCTCATCTACCCTAATACATTTCCATCATAACCTATAAAAATTGTAAGACAGCGGTCAGATCTCAGTCACATTTGTGACATTTTAATCCCTCCGTCAGATGCTAAGTCAGGCTATTAGACTCTATATCCCTCCTTCTTTCTTCCAATACATTCAAAAATATCTTCTCTACTTTTGTCATTTCACAAGTCAAATTATGTCTATGTGCATATGCAGTGACTAGTGTTGTGACAGGTGCAAAATATTTACCTGCAATTTCTGCACTTTTTTATTCAAATGTTTAAACAAAGTAACTTCTGGGAGAACTAAATCATAATTCGAGAAGTAATATTGAAAGCTATCCTGCCTATAAAATATATGCAATAAAAGACTACAGGAAACTCCATAGGTTAAAGGAATGTGATCAAATTTTTGATGTCTTTGGACACTGATGCAGGTAACTGCATACAAACTTAGCAAGCCCATGCATCCATAGTATCAATATACTCATAAAGCAATCTACAATATACATTTGTAGAATAATATCCTTAAGAATCATCTATGTGCAAAGCCATATCATCTAATGTGTGTAAGCCACCATCTATAGGACTCAGTGAAGTAAGAGGAGGGGCGCAGAATAGGATAAAGCAGAAGACTTTATTGTCAGAAAATGGCCCCAACAGCCAGGGCAGGCATCCACCTAGGTGAGTGGTAACAACTGTTCTCAGCATTCAAAAGTTAACAGTAACCAAATAACTTAGAACGATGCATGAGGGCAAAGGAGGAAGACACTTCACTCTACTCTACACAATGCTTAACACTATTCTTAAAAGACAATAACTAAATAAACAGATGATATAAATAACCCAATATAAAGTATTACAAAGCACCACGCACCTCCTCCGTTTAATATATGAAGAAAGAAAAGTAGAAAGAGTGACAAAAAACTGAAAGGATAGCACAAAGAAGAAATGCAGAAACAAAATGAAATAAATGGCAAAAATATTTAGGGGGTCATTACGACCCTGGCGGACGGTGTTAAAGGTGCGGTAATACTGCAAACAGGCCGGCGGACAAAAAAAGGGAATCATGACCCTGGCGGAAACTGCCAACAAAGACAGCCACTTTAACACACCGCCCGCCACGGCGGTACAGACAAGCAGCGCGGCGGTCACCACCAACAGACAGGCGGGAGACAATGTACCGCCCACACTATCACAACCCGCCAATCCGCCACCTTTTCCGGGGTGGATTCACCGTGGATAAAAACACGGCGGAAACAGCTTGTGCTATGGGAAAATGCTCACCTTAACATATCCCACGAGGAACGATGACTCCATGGTCCCCAAACTCCAAATACTACCTGCCCTTGTCTATCTGCTCCTTTACGACCAACAGCGAAGTAGGCGCAGAAGATACCGGTGAGTACTGCACCTACGACACAGGGGAGGGGGGAGGCAAAAGTTAGGGGGACACCCACCAAACACCCCCACCCTCGCATATTACAACATACACACCTTTTCCACCACAAGATCCAGGAAATCTACAACAGCTTCTCCCAGAAAATCCTGGCACCGGAACCTGTGACCGACCCACCCCCTCAGAACCCACCCAGACCATCCATAGCTGGTCCACGCTCACCACAGAGGAAAAAGTTAAAATCATGAACAGCATCCGCTCCAGAGCCCCCTCGGGCCCATGCCACCACCGCATACACATCAGAGCCAGTGCATCCATTGCCCCCAAGCTCCGGAACACAATCAACTGCCCAATCAACACAGACACCCCTCCCAGAGGACTGGAACCACACTGAAATACGCCCTCTCCTCAAGAAACCTTCAGCTGACCCATCAGAAGTAAAGAATTTCCGGCCCATCTCGCTGCTACCCTACTCCACCAAAATACTGGAGAAAGCAATCAACGCACAACTATGGAATTTCATCGAGGCCAACAACTTTCTGGAGTGCTCCCAGTTCGGCTTCCGCAGCAACCACAGCATGGAAACAGCCCTTCTGGCAGCCACTGACGACATCAGATTACTCCTAGACTGTGGCCACACCACAGCACTCATACTCCTCAGCCTCTCAGCAGCATTCAACACGGTCTCTTGCAGCACTCTGCGCACCAGACTTCACGACATAGGAATCCGCAGAAGAGCCTCGGAATGGATCCTCTCCTTCCTCTCTGGGAGGACGCAGAGGGTCAGACTCCCGCCCTACACTTCCAGACCCATAGGAGTCAACTGCGAGGTCCCCAAAGGATCCTCACTGAGTCCCAAACTGTTCAACGTATACATGGCCCCTCTCGCTGTCATCGTCAGAAGCCACGGTATGAACATTGTGTCATATGCCGATAACGCTCAGCTCATCATTTACCTCACTGAATACCCGGGCACGGCCAAAAAGAACTTCACTCAGGAATGGAACCCATCACCACCTGGATGAGAAAAAGCTGCCCCAAGCTCAACTCCGACAAGACTGAGCTCATCACCTTCGGATACGCCACCTCAGCTTAGGATGACTCCTGGTGGCCCACATCCCTCAGCCCCCCTGCACCAACTGAGCACGCCCGCAACTTAGGAATCATTCTTGACTCCTCCCTATCCATGACCTGCCAGATAAACTCTATAGCCTCTTCCTGCTGGCACACACTTGGAAGATCTTCAGATGGATCCCAGCAGACTGTCGCAGGACACTCACCCACACCTTAGTCACTAGCAAGCTTGACTATCAAAAATTACCAACTTATCTCCCTACTTCACTTCCCCGCGAAGGTCATAGAGAAGATAGTCAAAAACCAACTTTCCCTCTTACTGGAGGACAACAGCCTACTTGACATCTCCCAGTCTGGATTCCGCAAAAACCGCAGCACCGAGACTGCCCTCATCACCTGTACCAACGACATCAGGACCAGGCTCAACAAAGGTGAAACCATAGCCCTCATCCTCCTCGACCTCTCCGCAGCCTTCAACACCATATGTCACCAAACCCTTCGCACACGGCTCTTCGACGCCAGAATTCGTCACAAAGCCCTGGACTGGCTCACCTCCTTTCTCTCCGAAAGAACACAAAGAGTTCGCCTCCCCCTGTACCGGTCAAAGGCCACCAAGACCATCTGCAGAGTCCCCCAGGGATCCTCACTCAGCCCCACCCTCTTCAATATCTACATGGCTCCACTCGCCAACATCGTCCGATCCCATGGCCTCAACATCATTTCCTATGCTGACGACACTCAGCTCATCCTCTCCCTCACAAGGAACCCCGTAACCGCCAAGAACAACCTCCACACCGGACTCCTCGCCATCGCCAACTGGATGACAGCAAGCCACCTCAAGCTGAACTCAGAAAAAAACAAGATCATCATCTTTGGCCCCAACAAGTCAGCATGGGATGACTCCTGGTGGCCGCCCACCCTGGGGTCGCCCCCATCACCCACCACCCACGCACGCAATCTCAGCTTCATACTAGACTCTTCACTCTCCATGACCCAGCAAGTCAACGCCATCTCGTCCTCATGCTTCAACACCCTTCTAATGCTCCGCAAGACCTTCAGGTGGATCCCTGTGGAAACCAGAAGAATGGTCACCCTCGCCCTCGTTAGTAGCAGACTGGACTACAGCAACGCCCTCTAAGTGGGATCAAAGGCCAAGCTCCAGAAAAAACTCCAGCGCATCCAGAACGCCTCAGCACGTCTCATCCCCAACCTCCCTTGTCACAAACACATCTCTGCCCACCTCAGAGCCCTCCACTGCCTACCCGTCAACGAAAGGATTGTCTTCAAAATCCTAATCCACGCTCACAAAGCTCTCCACGAAACCGGACCGGCCTACCTCAAAGATCGACTTAACTTCCACAACCCAACACGCCAGCTCTGCTCCGCCAACCTCGCCCTCGCAGCAGTCCCTCGCATTCACCGTACCACAACTGGCAGCAGATCGTTCTCCCATCTCGCCGCCAAAACCTGGAACTCCCTCCCCACCAACCTACATAAGACCCAGGACCTCCTGACCTTCAGAAAGTGGCTCAAAACCTGCCTCTTCGAGCAGTAGCACCCCCACCCAGCGCCTTGAGACCCTCCTGGGTGAGTAGTGTGCTCAACAAATTAATTGATAATTAATTGACTATGTCAAAGCCCTCTATGCCGGCACCCCAACCAAGAACATCAAAAAACTAGAACTCATCCAGAACGTCACCGCCAGACTCATTTTGGACCTCCCTCACGAGAATACATATCCCAACACCTGAGGACCCTCCACTGGCTACCATTCGAGAAGAGAATCACCTTCAAGCTTCTCACCCACACTTACAAGGCCATACACAACGCAGAACCAGCCTACTTGAACCACTGCGTCTCCTTCCACACCCCACCAGATCCCTCCGCTCTGCCCAGATGACCATGGCCACCATCCCTCGCACCTGCAAAACCCCCGCCAGAAAACATACCTTCACCTACACTGCAGCAAAGAGCTGGAACAACCTCCCCCTGCACCTCAGACAAATGCTGATTAATTGATTCCAAGTTTTCATTTAATATTTTCTAAATATTTTCAAAATTATCATTAAGGGGAAACCTCTGGAAAACTGAATACCATTCCTGTTGAAGTTTAAATGGAATAGCTAAGGTTCAGAAGGAAGTTCTGGACAGGAGTTCTGTGCAGGATACTGAGGACAAAAAGAGTTTTGATTTTCATCATGGCTCCTTCTCACACTCTTTTTCTCTATCAGCTGACTTGAAGATATCTCACTCATCCTCCAGTGGGGAATCCTCTAAAACAAATTCCATTACTGGAAATCAAGTTTATTCTGAATCCAATGTTGCTTTTATTGATAAATTTGGAACTCTGGGTTTGGATGAGTCTAGTGAGGATGCCAGTAGTATCACTCATGAATCCATTAATGAGCCCTCTTCGGAGGAGACTGTTGTCAGTTCAGAACAACCAAATAAGAAAGTTTGTTTACCTAAGATAGCCCAATGGGATTGCAAAGAATGACACTCTGGTGGAATACAACCTGAATGAGTGAATGCACAGCTGCTTTGTGGGGTGGGAAAGACTGTATAGTGATCTGGTCTCCAAATCACCACTATAATGGACCACTCCAAATGGTCGCTACCTCTCTAGAAACCTATATCTTGTTTATACCGAATGTGGGGTTCCGAGTGAATATTGTCTCCGAGATGGCCCACCCATCCCAATCTAGAAATGCTAGTAGACTTAGGGGGTCATTCCAACCCTGGCGGTCGGTGATAAAGCGGCGGCCAACCCGCCAACAGGCAGGCGGTCAAAAAAATGGAATTCTGACCCTGGTGGGAACCGCCAATACAGACCGCCACCTTAACACTCCGACCGCCACGGCGGGACAGACAAACAGCGCGGCGGTCACCGCCAACAGGCAGGCGGCAGACAATGTACCGCCCACCCTATCACAACTCACCAATCCGCCACCTTTTCCGGGGCGGGAGCACCGCCGATAAAAACACGGCGGAAACAGACTACGAACGGGAAAACGCTCACCTATACGCACTCCACGAGGACGGAGGACAGCATGGAACCCGAATGAAACATCCTACCAGCTATTGTCTACCTGCTCATCTACCACGAGTACGAACGCCGGCGCAGACGACAACGGGGAGTACTGCACCTACGACACAGGGGAGGGGGGAGGAGGAAAGCTAACGGGCAAACACATATGCCATACAATCACCCCCCCACCCCAAATACCTACACACCAATGCAGAGCAACAAGTCAGAGTGACACCCCCCAAACCCACCGGGATAATGCAAAGACACAAATAAAATTATCTTGAAAATATATGTATAATAAAGCTCCATTGAAGTCATGGGAAATATGCAAAATTAAAGATACAACATAAGGAATGAACATAGTTAAAAATATATACATAGGCAATAAGTCCTGTCCATTCTGTCAAAGTTCCATAGTCCGTGGGCCAATGTGCACAAACACAGGGGCAAAGCCCACACACGAGACCAGATACCATTGGAGAGAACACTGCTGGGGCATCAGATGATAAAAATACAGGCGCCTCAGGGGGAAGGGAAGGGGGGGCACCTCAGCCACATGAGTCCACGACGCCAGATCCACGAGGGGCATCCATGCCCACTGTGCCATCCTGGGGAGTGCAAAGCCACAGTCTCACAAGTCTCTACAGTGGGTGGCGTGCCCACTGTGCCATCCTGGGGAGTGCAAAGCCACAGTCTCACAAGTCTCTACAGTGGGTGGCGTGCCCACTGTGCCATCCTGGGGAGTGCAAAGCCACAGTCTCACAAGTCTCTACAGTGGGTGGGTTGCCCACTGTGCCATCCTGGGGAGTGCAAAGCCACAGTCCATCAGATGGATTACCGACTCCACTGTTAATGGAGGAGCCATGGTGCCCAGAGTGCTTCGTGAAGCCCTGCTCGACACAGAACCGGCACTGTCAATGGGCCAGCGGTGCTTGAGACGGCAGTGCCCAGCGGAGCGGTGCTTGACAGGAAGGGCCCAGCGGAGCGGTGCTTGACAGGAAGGGCTCAGCGGAGCGGTGCTTGACAGGAAGGGCCCAGCGGAGCGGTGCTTGAGACGGCGGTGGCCAGCAGAGCGGTGCTTGACAGGAAGGGCCCAGCGGAGCGGTGCTTGAGACGGCGGTGCCCAGCGGAGCGGTGCTTGACAGGAAGGGCACGGCGGAGCGGTGCTTGACAGGAAGGGCCCAGCGGAGCGGTGCTTGAGACGGCGGTGCCCAGCGGAGCGGTGCTTGACAGGAAGGGCCCAGCGGAGCGGTGCTTGAGACGGCGGGCCACTGTTCAGTGGTTCTTGTCACGGCGGGCCCCTGTTCAGCGGTGCCTCTCACGGCGGGGCCCTGTTCAGCGGTGCTTCTCACGGTGGGCCCCTGTTCAGGGGTTCTTGTCACGGCGGGCCCCTGTTCAGCGGTTCTTGTCACGGCAGGCCCCTGTTCAGCGGTGCTTCTCACGGTGGGCCCCTGTTCAGCGGTTCCTGTCACGGCAGGCCCCTGTTCAGCGGTTCTTGTCACAGCGGGCCCCTGTTCAGCGGTTCTTGTCACGGCGGGCCCCTGTTCAGCGGTGCTTCTCACAGCAGGCCCCTGTTCAGCGGTTCTTGTCATGGCGGGCCCCTGTTAAGCGGTTCTTGTCACGGCGGGCCCCTGTTCAGCGGTTCTTGTCACGGCGGGCCCCTGTTCAGCGGTTCTTGACACGGTGGGCCCCTGTTCAGTGGTGCTTCTCACGGCGGGCCCCTGTTCAGCGGTTCTTGTCACGGCGGGCCCCTGTTCAGCGGTGCCTCTCACGGCGGGGCCCTGTTCAGCGGTGCTTCTCACGGCGGGCCCCTGTTCAGCGGTTCTTGTCATGGTGGGCCCCTGTTCAGTGGTTCTTGTCACGCCGGGCCCCTGTTCAGCGGTGCCTCTCACGGCGGGCCCCTGTTCAGCGGTTCTTGTCAGGGCGGGCCCCTGTTCAGCGGTGCTTCTCACGGCGGGCACCTGTTCAGCGGTTCTTGTCACGGCGGGCCCCTGTTCAACGGTGCTTCTCACGGCAGGCCCCTGTTCAGCGGTTCTTGTCACGGCGGGCCCCTGTTCAGCGGTTCTTGTCACGGCGGGCCCCTGTTCAGCAGTTCTTGTCACGGCGGGCCCCTGTTCAGCAGTGCCTCTCACGGCGGGCCCCTGTTCAGCGGTGCTTCTCACGGCGGGCCCCTGTTCAGCAGTTCTTGTCACGGCGGGCCCCTGTTCAGCGGTGCCTCTCACGGCGGGCCCCTGTTCAGCGGTGCTTCTCACGGCGGGCCCCTGTTCAGCGGTTCTTCTCACGGCGGGCCCCTGTTCAGCGGTGCTTCTCACGCGGGCCCCTGTTCAGCGGTTCTTGTCACGGCGGGCCCCTGTTCAGCGGTGCCTCTCACGGTGGGGCCCTGTTCAGCGGTGCCTCTCACGGCGGGCCCCTGTTCAGCGGTTTTTGTCACGGCGGGCCCATGTTCAGCGGTTCTTGTCACGGCAGGCCCCTGTTCAGCGGTTCTTGTCACGGCGGGCCCCTGTTCAGCGGTGCCTCTCACGGCGGGCCCCTGTTCAGCGGTGCTTCTCACGGCGGGCCCCTGTTCAGCGCTTCTTGTCGCAGCAGGCCCCTGTTCAGCGGTTCTTGTCACGGCGGGCCCCTGTTCAGCGGTGCCTCTCACGGCGGGCCCCTGTTCAGCGGTGCCTCTCACGGCGGGCCCCTGTTCAGCGGTTCTTGTCACAGCGGGCCCCTGTTCAGCGGTGCCTCTCACGGCGGGCCCCTGTTCAGCGGTGCCTCTCACGGCGGGCCCCTGTTCAGCGGTGCTTCTCACGGCGGGCCCCTGTTCAGCGGTTCTTGTCACGGCGGGCCCCTGTTCAGCGGTTCTTTTCACGGCGGGCCCCTGTTCAGCGGTGCCTCTTACGGCGGGCCCCTGTTCAGCGGTTCTTGTCACGGCGGGCCCCTGTTCAGCGCTTCTTGTCACGGCGGGCCCCTGTTCAGCGCTTCTTGTCACGGCGGGCCCCTGTTCAGCGGTGCCTCTCACAGCGGGCCCCTGTTCAGCAGTGTTTCTCACGGCGGGCCCCTGTTCAGCACTTCTTGTCACGGCGGGCCCCTGTTCAGCGGTTCTTGTCACGGCGGGCCCCTGTTCAGCGGTGCCTCTCACGGCGGGCCCCTGTTCAGCGGTGCCTCTCACGGCGGGCCCCTGTTCAGCGGTTCTTGTCACGGCGGGCCCCTGTTCAGTGGTGCCTCTCACGGCGGGTCCCTGTTCAGCGGTGCTTCTCACGGCGGGCCCCTGTTCAGCGGTTCTTGTCACGGCGGGCCCCTGTTCAGCGGTTCTTGTCATGGCGGGCCCCTGTTCAGCGGTGCCTCTCACGGCGGGCCCCTGTTCAGCGGTTCTTGTCACGGCGGTCCCCTGTTCAGCGGTGCTTCTCACGGCGGGCCCCTGTTCAGCGGTTCTTCTCACGGCGGGCCCCTGTTCAGCAGTGCTTCTCACAGCGGGCCCCTGTTCAGCGGTTCTTCTCACGGTGGGCCCCTGTTCAGCGGTGCTTCTCACGGCGGGCCCCTGTTCAGCGGTTCTTGTCCTGTGTTTCTAGGGAGCCAGACCTGGCCAAGACTTCCCGCTCACTCGCCATCCGACGTTGTGGTCGCGGGGCCCTCCTGTGATGGAGTCCTGGGCCCGTGGGTGTCATCCGTAACAACCGGAGTGGGGCTGGTGGGGCCCTCCTGGGCAGCTTGCCTGCTGCCTGACTTCTCCGCCCGGCTGCCCTTGCCCTCCTTCGCTAAAGCCCTGTGGCCCTTGCCTCCCTTTGATGATGTGGCAGGTGACGGGGCAAGGCTACTGTCCTTGGTGGCAGCCGTCTCAGGCTTGTCGCGCCGGCCCTTAGTTTTCCTTGTCCTCTTCCCAGGGGGTGGGCTGGCTGTCCCCTTGCTGCTGGCCGATGTTCCTGCCCTAGGAGCTGGTGGACTCCAATAGCCCTGCACTATGGTCATAGTAGATGCAGGGCTGCTTTTTTTACTCTTACCAGATGGAGGGGGTGGGTCAGTGATTGGAACGAGCTCAAGGTTGGAAAGGAACTGCACTTGGGAAGGACAGGGACGGGTAGGTGTAGTGGGTATGGGAGTGGAGGAAGAGGATGTGGTTGTAGGAGAGTCAAGTGTGCTGTCTTTGGGTGCAGGTGCTTGTGACGGAGGCTGTGGTGAGATAGATGGCTGTTGGGTGGGTGGCTGCCTGCGTTTCTGTGGTTTGGAAGAGGGGGTGACAGACACACTGGGAGAGGACACAGGGGACGTGTAAATGGCAGTGGGGGTGGTGACAGCACGTGTGCAGACTGTAATGGAGGGTGTGCTGGTGATGGAAGTACTGGCTGATGGTGGTGTGCATGCAGGTGTGAGTGGAGACGTCACAGGGAGGGAGATGAGGAGTTGGGGGACACAGAGGTGGTAGTGACTGCTGGCATGTCTGCATCTGGATGTTGCTTGGGTGAATGCTTGTGGGATCTGTGGTGCTTATGTCTGGATGAGCTGCCCTTGGGTGTAGAGGTGTGTGCAGGCTGGTCTGATGGTGTGGATGGGATAGGCAGAGGAACAGGAGACTGGGACTGGGTGGAGGGAGTTTGAAGAGGGAGGCTGGAGACAGGGACAATGGCTGCCGTCAGTGTTGAGGCCAGAGCGTTGAACGATCGCTGATGGGCAGCCTGACCTGAATGAATGCCCTCCAGGTATGCATTGCTCCGATGCACCTCCCTTTCTACACCCTGGATGGCATTCAAAAGGGTAGACTACCCAACAATGAGCGTCCTGAGGAGGTCAATGACCTCCTCACTGAGGGCAGCAGGGGTAACTGGGGCAGGGCCTGAGGTGCCTGGGGCGAAGGAGATGCCCGCCTTCCTGGGCGAGCGGGCACGGAGCGAAGGCTGAGGGGCTGCTGGGAGGGCGGCGCTGGTGCGCTGGGTGGCGGCTGTACCTGTTGTGGCGGTGGGCAAGGATGTTGCCGCCACCGCAAGGGAGCTCCCTTCCGAGGACATGTCGGTGTCGCTGACGTCTCCACGGGTCCCCGTTGTGGAGCTCCACTCGCCCTCCGTCTCACTGGTGTACTCGGAGTCTGTTGCATGGCCCTCCGGGGCCATGTGAGATGCAGCTCCCTCGTGCGCCGATGCCACTTCTCCTCCGCCTGATGATGCTAATGCACACATGAACAGGAAGACAAAGAAAATGGGGGGGCGGAGAAATGAAGACAGGTTGAGTGCATGCATTGGCAACACCGTTGGCGGAGAGGACAGACACAGAAGCCCCCTGCACTAGGCCGCGCAATCGGGGTACACTACTCAGTTATTGTGACTAGGCCTACAGGTCGATGGACAACAAATGCACACATGGGTGAGGCCGGACCATGGATAGCTATACTTGGCACCCTACAGACGTGGGGGGTGGCGGCACAGGGCCATGCCTAACGGAGGGGCCTAGCCTACAGAATGCGCCCTGGCCTAGAGATAGCCACAGCCCTCCTCCCCCACCCAGACACCTTCACTGCGCGCAAAGATAGCAGAATGTGCTGATACTCACCCCCTTGTGTCTGCTGTGATGTCCTCACGCGCCCATCCAAATCGGGGTAGGCCACCGCCAGAATCCGGGACATCAGGGGGGTCAATTGGCGGCTGGCACCCCTCCTACGTTGAGAGGCCATCCCCAGCAGAGACTCGGCGGTCTTTCTGGTCCCGCGGCGGATGTCCTCCCACCTCTTTCGGCAGTGGGTGCCCCGTCTGTTGTGGACCCCCAGGGCCCGGACGTCCTTGGCGATGGCACGCCAAATGTCGATCTTCTGATGGGCGCAGACCTATGTGACATGTACAGGGTGGTAAAGGGAATCTCATTACTTTTCTGCCTGGTCAATGTGAGTGGCCCCCCCCTCCCCAACCTTGCCATGTGGCACATGCTCTCATCTTTCGTGCGTTGCACTCCTCATTCGCTCCCCACCATCTTACATACACCCCACTCAACACAGGCATAGCCCATTCAACGTGCACCCTGTGTACTTACCTGTTGGTCTGGAGGACTGTAGAGTAGCGCATACTGGGGGAGGACCCCATCAACAAGTTTCTTCAGAAGTGAAGGCAGGGGCCCTTTCCCCAGTCGCAGCAGCCATTGTATCTTCCAGACCGAGGTCACAGCAGCACTTGCAGTATAGGTCCTCTCCTGTGGATGATCAGGTCTCGAGTGATTAATCAGATAGAAAATGGCGGTCACGCCTGCGGCGGTGCGTACCGCCGCGGTGCGTACCGCGACCGCCGGCGCACATCCTCATTGGCTACTGAAACCCATAGGGTTCAATGTTAACCAATGCGGCTTAGCACCGCGGTCTTCGACCGCCTACCGCCACGGTGTGCCACGCCAGAATATTGACCTCACATCCCACTGTCACACTTCACAGGTCAGGCAGCCGCCATTTCAAGGGCCCACATGGCATAATTTTTACTGCGTCACACAGGCCTAGGCCTTGCATTGCCACTCATACAAGCCTTTCCATGCATAGCGATTTGTGTACTGTGCAAGCTGTGTGAACGTACCTGTGGGTTACTTGACTCTGTGCTCCATGTTGTCCTTCCTAGGCACCATCCGCTGGGACTTGCGAGGAGAAGGATGAATCCTCCCGTGTACCGACCGCTGGTGGACCTGTCGACAATGGAAGAGCGACATATCATACTTACATACCGGCTTGACAGAGCAACTATACATGAACTTTGTGCCCAGCTGGAGCCAGACCTGATGTCCCCCATCCGCCAACCCACAGGGATTCCCCCTCTGGTGCAGGTTCTGTCAGTACTCCATTTTTTGGCAAGTGGGTCTTTTCAGACAACAGTGGCCATGTCATCTGGGATGTCTCAGCCTATGTTTTCAAAGGTTTTGTCCAGAGTGTTGTCTGCCCTGATGAAATACATGCGGAGCTACATTATTTTTCCTCAGGTGGGCGAATTGGCTACAGTGAAGGGTGATTTCTATGCCCTTGGACATATCCCCAACATCATTGGTGCCATTGATGGGACCCATGTGGCCTTGGTTCCCCCCAAAGAAAGTGAGCAGGTGTACAGAAACAGAAAAAGTTATCATTCGATGAATGTCCAGGTGGTCTGTTTGGCTGACCAGTACATCTCCCATGTAAATGCCAAGTTCCCTGGGTCGGTGCATGACGCGTATGTCATGCGAAATAGCAGTATCCCTTATGTGATGGAACAGCTACAGAGACACCGTGTGTGGCTAATTGGTGACTCTGGTTACCCCAACCTGTCGTGGCTACTGACCCCAGTGAGGAATCCCCGGACCAGAGCAGAGGAACGGTACAATGAGGCCCATGGGCGAACTAGGAGGATCATAGAAAGGACCTTCGGGGTCCTGAAGGCCAGGTTTAGGTGCCTGCATATGACAGGGGGATCCCTAATGTACTCACCAAAGAAGGTGTGCCATATCATCGTGGCCTGCTGTATGCTTCACAATCTTGCTTTTGCGACCCCAGGTGCCTTTTCTGCAGGAGGATGGTCCAGATGGTGGTGTTGTAGCAGCTGTGGAGCCTGTGGAGAGTGAAGAGGAGGAAGACGACGGGGACGACATGGACAACAGGGATACAGTCATACAACAATATTTTCAGTAGCACACAGGTAAGAATCACCCATGCCATATTACATTTACTTAAGGCCTCATGCGTCTCTACTGTCTGTGTTTCCCCCCAGTTCCTGTTCACTGATTTGTGACTTTCCCTTCCCTTTTCAGAGCTGTATGACCCACTGCGTGACTTCTGCTTTGTTTGCCCATGGACTAAAGCTTATTGATCTTGGTATGTTGTCATCACAAAGTAACTGGACATTATTGCACCGTTATGTGTATTACATTTGTTAAGAATACAAGCAGACTCCTGTTATTTTAAGTGCAATAAGTGATTTATTTTAAGTGCTACATATAGGTACATGATAGTAAAACGGTGATGGGTGGGGGTGGAGTAATGTCCATGGCAGAGTCCAGTTCTCAGACGAACAGGTGCATTGTCCATATGCCTGTGGAAGGATGGAGCAGGGGCAGTCAAAGGTTGGACAGGGTGACAATGTGGGACAGTGGGATGACATCAGGGGGTATCTTATGCTGGTGGGGGTCTTGCAATCCTACTCTGTCTTCTTGTGAGATCTCAGGTTCCGCTTGCGGGGTGGTTCTTCTGCAGGAGGTGGGGTTCTGGTGGCCTGTTGTTGTGTGGGGGCCTCCTGTCCTCTAGCACCGGCGGAGGTGGTAGGCTGTTCCTGGCCTGGGCCAGTGACAGGGGCCCTTTGGGGTGCCACATGGTCCCGCAATGTGGTGACTATCTGGTTGAGGGCCACGACGATGGTCCCCATTGCGGAACCGATGTTGCTCAGTTCCTCTCTGAACCCCATGTACCGTTCCTCCTGCAGTGCCTGGATCTCCTGGAACCTGGCCAGTACCGTCGCCATCGTCTCCTGGGAGTGGTGGTAAGCTCCCCTGATGGAGGAGAGGGCCTCTTGGAGAGTCGGTTCCCTGGGCCTGTCCCCCCCTGTCGCACAGCAGCCCTCCCAGTTCCCCTGTGTTCCTGGGCCTCTGTCCCCTGGACGGTGTGCCCACTACCACTGCCCCCAGGTCCCTGTTGTTGTTGGGGTGGTGGGTCAACCTGGGTGCCCTGTAGAGGTGGACACACCGCTGATTGACGTGTCCTGGAGACAGAGGCATGGGCCCGCTGGGTGGGAGCTGTGCTGGTGTTCCCAGAGGGGGTTGGGTCTGGTGTAGCCTGTGGCTGTCTGTGGGGAACCGACTGTCCAGAGGTCCCCGATGGGCCGGGCTGGTCATCTGGGTCCAGGGAGACAGAGCTGCTGTCATCGCTGGGGGCCTCTTCTGGGGGTGGGATGGACATCTCTGTACCCTCTGTGGCGGTGTGGTGGCGTTCGGGTCCTGCTGGGGTATGAAGGTATGGTTATTGCTTCTGTGTGTGGCATTTCGTGTGATGGGTGGGTGTCCGTGTACCCAAGTGCAGGCATTCCCTTGTGGGGGCTTTTGTGAGGGTGGCTTGTGGGGGTGATGTGTGTGTGCAGTGGGCATGCTTTGGTGATGGGTGTCCATGCTTTGTGGTCACATGCAGGGCTAGGTGTTGGGATGGGTGGGTTGTGATGGTGAGCCATTTGCAAGGAGTTGGTGTGATTGGGTGGGGGTATGATTTGGCATGCAGGTGGGGTGGGGGGAATGAAGTAGTGGAGATTTGACTTACCAGAGTCCATTCCTCCGCCTACTCCTGCGAGGCCCTCAGGATGCAGGATGTGCAAGACTTCCTCCTCCCATGCTGTGAATTCTGGGGGAGTAGGTGGGGGTCCGCCGCCAGTCTTCTGCACCGCAATGTTGTGCCTTGATACCATGGAACACACCTTCCCCCGTAGGTCGTTCCAGCGCTTCCTTATGTCATCCCGATTGCGTGGATGCTGTCCCACCGCGTTGACCCTGTCCACTATCCTTTGCCATAGCTCCATCTTCCTGGCAATTGTGGTATGCTGCACCTGTGCCCCGAAGAGCTGGGGCTTGACACGGACTATTTCCTCCACCATTACCCTTAGTTCTGCGTCACTGAACCTGGGGTGTCTTTGGGGTGCCATGGGGTGGTGTGGATGAGGTGTGGGGTGGCGTTTGTGGTGATGAGTGTGGTGCGTGTAGTGGTGTGTGGTGTTTGGTGCGTGGATTCTGTGTGGGTGATGGTATTGTGTGCCTCTGTGTTGTGGGTTTGTCTATTCTGTGCTCTCTCTCTAGCCTTCGTCAATAATTTTGGGTCGTAGGGGTTTGTGGGTGATGTGGGTGTGTGTTTTATATTGTGTTGGGTGTGTGGGAGTGGTGTCAGTATGTGTATCAGGTGTGTGTGTTTCAAAATGACCAATGTGGCTGAGTTTTCTATGTGTGTGTCTATTTTGACCGCGGCGGTGTGTACCGCCAATGGAAAACCGCGTTTGAAAGACCGCCGCGTGGATTCGTGTGTCGTGATAGTGTGGGCGTATTTCTGTTGGCGTGACGGTGGAGGTTTGGTCATCGCCATCTTTTCGCTGACCTTTGGTATGGCGGACTTTTGTGGATGTCGGGTTTTTGGAGGTTTGCAAGTTGCGGGTCAGAATGACCGTGGCGGTTTACCGCGGCCGCGGCGGTGTTATGGCGGTTTTCTGACCGGCGGTAAGCGCCTTTTACCGCCGAGGTCAGAATGACCGCCTTAATGCCACGCATCTCAAAGGTCACAGCACATACTGTTATATGATTTGCATGGTTTTTATCACAGGTTTGGTCAAATGAGTTTCTATCACTGGACCTTGTATTGGGGGTTGTTTATGTTTGTGGTTATATAATATCATCTCACATGGCCGACGCCCACAATGTTACACTTGTCTGATCATGAGTGAATTACCAAGCATCTTCATATTAAGTGAAAATGGCTGTTGCAAACCAATATAACATGATCACCTGGAAGTCAGGGGCATGGGGTCCATACTAAAATAGTATAGGATACTGGCCCAGTTAGACCCTCATCGGGCACACATAGTATGTTTGCAGGAGACCCATCTTACTACACTCGTAGCCCTCAAATATTGCAAGAAATAGAGGGGTTCATTATTTCACACCTCTCTGTGTGGGATGCCGCAGTATGGATCTGTACTGGGGTTCCATTTACAGCTTTGGACAGTAGAAGTTATGTCCATGTGTGCTACACCCTTCTTCGGAGTACTTTAGATGGCACGTGTAGGAAACTCGCACTTGTTACAGTTACCCCCCCACACACACTTTTTGTCTGATATTGATGCTGACTTGACTGAGAGTGTGCTGGGATCCTGCTAACCAGGCCCCAGCACCAGTGTTCTTTCCCTAAAATGTACAATTGTTTTCACAATTGGCTCACCTCTGGTACACAGATAAGTCCCTTGTAAAAGGCACCAGTGGTACCAACGGACCTGTGACCAGGGGAGGTCTCTAAGGGTTGCAGCATGTGTTGTGCCACCATAAGGGACCCTTCACCTAAAACATGCACACTCCCATTGCAGATTGTGTGTGTTGGTGGGGAGAAAAAGGCAAAGTCGACATGGCATCCCCCAGGGTGCCATGCCCACAAAACACTGCCTGTGGCATAGGTAAGTCACCCCTCTAGCAGGCCTTACAGCCCTAAGGCAGGGTGCATTATACCACAGGTGAGGGCATAGCTGCATGAGCAATATGCCCCTACAGTGTCTAAGTCCATCCTTAGACATTGTAAGTGCAGTGTGGCCATATTAAGTATATGGTCTGGGAGTTTGTCAAAACAAACTCCACAGTTCCATAATGGTTACACTGAATATTGGGAAGTTTGGTATCAAACTTCTCAGCACAATAAACACCTCTGATGCCAGTGTGGAATTTATTAAAAAATGCACATAGAGGGCAAGATGCCCCCTGTATTTTACCCAGTCCTCTAGTGTAGGACTGACTGGTCTGTGCCAGCCTGCCAGCAGCAGGCGAGTTTCTGACCCCATGGGTTGAGTGTCTTTCAATCAATCAATCAGGAATTTGTAAAACACACCACTCACCCATGAGGGTCTCAAGGCGCTGAGGGGGTGAGAAGGTGGGGAGGTGCTGCTACTGCTCGATCAGACAGGTCTGGAGACGTTTCCTGAAGGTAAGGAGGTCTTTGTTCTGGCGCAGGTGGGTGGGAAGAGTGTTCCACGTTTTGGCTGTGAGGTGCGAGAATGATCTACCACCGGTTGTAGTTCTGCGGATGTGTGGGACAGCTGCGAGGGCGAGGTTGGCGGAACGGAGATGCCGGGTCGGGGTGTAGAAGGAGACCTGTCTGTTAAGGTATTTTGGTCCGGTGTTGTGCAGTGCTTTGTGAGCGTGGGTGAGGAATTTGAAGGTGATTCTCTTGTTGACTGGGAGCCAGTGCAGGTTTCTCAGGTGGTCTGTGATGTGGCAGTGGCAGGGGATGTCCAGGATGAGGCATGCGGAGGCGTTCTGGATGCGTTGCAGCCTCTTCTGGAGTTTGCCCGTGGTTCCTGCGTAGAGGGCATTGCCATAGTCCAGTTTGCTGCTTACGAGGGCTTGGGTGGCTGTTCTTCTGGTTTTGGTGGGTATCCATTTGTAGATCTTTCAGAGCATGTGGAGGATGTTGAAGCTGGAGGAGAAGATGGCGTTGACTTGCAGGGTCATGGATAATGAGTAGTCCAAGATGAATCCTAGTTTGCATGCCTGGTCGGTGGGAGTCGGAGCGGGTCCGAGAGTGGCAGGCCACCAGGAGTCATCCCATGCAGAAGGGGTGGAGCCGAAGATGAGGACTTCCGTCTTGTCGGAATTGTGTTTGAGGCAGCTGCTCTTCATCCATTCGGCGATGGACTTCATTCCTTTGTGGAGGTTGGTCTTGGAGGAGTCCTTGGTGAGGGAGAGGACCAGCTGGGTGTCGTCGGCATATGATATGATGTTGAGGTTGTAGGATGTGGCGAGGTTAGCGAGAGGGGCCATGTAGACGTTGAAGAGGGTCGGGCTGAGGGACAAACCCTGGGGTAGGCTGCAGATGATTTTGGTGGTGTCCGAGCGGAATCGGTGGAGGCGGACTCTCTGGATTGGGGCGGTGAAATAGGAGGTGACCCAGTCCAGGGCTCTGTTGCGGATTCCTGCATTGCTGCGGCGTGCCCGTAGGGTGTGGTGGCAGAAGACGGTGTTGAACGCAGCCGAGATGTCCAGGAGGATAAAACCGCAGTTTCGCCGTTGTCCAGTAGGGTTCTGATGTCGTCGGTGGCGGCGATGAGGGTGGTTTCAGAACTGTGGTTGCTGTAGAATCCAGATTGGGAAGGGTCCAGGGTGCAGTTCTCCTCGAGGAAGCGGGTTAGTTGTCTGTTGACACCCTTCTCGATTATTTTTGCGGGAAGGGGAGCAGGGAGATAGGCTAGAAGTTCTTGAGGTCCTTTGGGTCCGCCTTGGGCTTTTTGAGGAGGGCGTTGATCTCAGCGTGTTTCCAGCTCTCCGGGAAGATGGCAGACTCAAAGGAGCTGTTGATGATTTTCCATAGTTGGGGTGCGATGACGGAGCTTGCTTTGTTGAGGATGTGGTGAGGGCAGGGTTCAGATGGAGAGCCAGAGTGGATGGTCTTCATGATTTCGATGCTTTCGTTGTCATTGATGGGGGTCTAGGAGAGCAGGAGGTTGGGCGGAGGTGAATCTGTGGTGTTGGTGGTTGCTGGGGGGGTCTGGCTGCTGAAGCTGTCCTGGATGTCTGCAATCTTGTGGTAGAAGTAGGAGGCTAGGGAGTCACAGAAGTCTTGAAATGGCAGGATGTCATTGGCATTACAGCTGGGGTTGAAGAGCTCCTTGTGGCTTTGTGCGTTGTTGTTGATTCAGTCTTGGAAGGCGGTTCTCTTGGCGGCTCGGTTGAGTTGGTGGTATCTGCGGATGGTGTTTTTGAAGGCTATGTGGATGTACAGAGTCTGATCTTGGCGTCACTTTCTTTCGAGTCTACAGCAGGTTTTCTTAGATCCGTGGAGGTCAGTGGTAAACCAGAAGGCCTTTCTGTCGGTGTGTCTGTTGGAGGGATTCTTGATTGGGGCGAGAGTATTGGCACAGGTGTAGACCCATTGCCTGAAGTAGCGGGCAGCTGCATCAGTGTCGGTGGTGTCGATGGGTGGGTTCCAGGAGAGGGTCGCTATAAGTTGGTCTTCAGTGACCTTGTTCCAATTGCGATTGGGGATTCATTGTGGGTGGTGGTGTGTTGTGGGTTTCTTGAAGCAGAAGAGGATCCAAAGGTGACCTGTCCAATGGAGTTCCGTGGTGTGGCTGAAGGAGACGTGATTGCTGGTGGAGAAAATAGGGTAGAGTGTGTGTCCTGCGGAGTGGTTCGGTGTCGTGATGAGCTATTTAAGGCCAAGGTTGGAGAGGTTGTCGAGCAGGGTGGCGGTGTTGTTGTCATTGTCGTTCTCGAGATGAAAGTTGAAATCCCCGAGGAGTATGTAGTCAGTGGATGCGAGAGCGTGTGTGCTGATGACGTCAGTGATGGAGTCGCTGAACTGCTGTCGGGGGTAAGTGGGCCTGTAGATGAGGGTCCCTCGGAGGGTGGGGTTTGGGTCAGTGTGGATCTGGAAGTATTTGGGGTTGCTGAGGGTGTCTTCGGTGCTGGTTGTGATCCTGAGGGTGTTCTTGTGGATGATGGCGAAGCCGCCTCCTTGTTTGTTGGAGAGGTCCCTGTGGGTGATCTTGTAGCCGTCTGGGATGGCTAGGGTGATGTCAGGTGCTGAGGAGGGGTTCATCCAGGTCTCTGGGGGGGCTGAGTCGAGTAGATTCCATACCTCTACTGCATGCTTGTGGACGGAGCGGGTGTTGAGGAGGATACATCTGAGATGGTTGCGTCCTGCCTTGTTGGATGGGTTGTTGGCGTGGAGGCTGGTGAAGGTGCAGTTCCGGCAGGAGAAGGGTCCGTGAGTGGTCTGCAAGGAGGCTTTAAGGAAGGTGGGAGAGCAGCCGGTTTTGAGGGCGCAGAGGGTGGCGGCATTGTAGTGAAGATGTGTGTGGCGACGGTGGGGGGGACGGGAGCCAGAGCTTCAGGTGCTGGGTGCCGTCCAGGCGTGGACAGGCACAGATGGGAGTGCATTTGGTGCGCCTTCGGCGCCAGCGGCGCACCTGCTGAGTGCGGCCGCCATTAAGTAGGGAAGTGGGGGGAGGAAAGGACAGCTGGGAGGCAGGAGTTGGGGTGAAAAACAGTGTGAAAAACGGGGCGGGCTGCAAAAAGGGGACAGGGCCGCGGGGGCACCACAGGCGGGAGAGATAGAGAGTGGACAGACGAAAGTGAGAGAGAGAGAGCAGAGTTAGATAAAAATGAGGAAAAGAGTAGAGTGAAGCAAAATGAGCACAATGGGACAGAAGTGAAGCAGATCAGAGAGCAAAGCAGAGAAAGGAGGAGAAAAGGAGGAGAGAGGCAGAAGGTAGCCCAGTAGGAAAGCACAGCTCTCCCACTAGACACCAGGGATGAGGCGCAGGCAGAAGCCTGCGGGTGGAGGAGGGCCTCGAACTCCTGACAGGGGGCAGGAGTTCAGAGGAGTCAGGGAAAGGGCTCTACTTGCAAGGTGGAACCACGGGATGCAGAGCAGTGCACTGACCAGGCCTTTGTACCCTCTGAGGCCAGAAACTACTGTAACACCTGGGGGTGGGCCTCAAAGGCTCAGGTCTCGTGTTACAGTGCCCCAGGGTACTCCAGCTAGTGGAGATGCCCGCCCCCCGGACAAGCCCCCACTTTTGACAGCCAGTTCGGCAGGAAATTTAAGAAAAACAAGGAGGAGTGACCACTTCGGCTGGGACCAACCCTAAGCTGTCCATAGCTGAAGTGAACCCCTCCCTGCAGAATCCTCCATCTTGGTTTGGAGAAGAGGGACCAATAGGGGTAGGAATGTGCCCCTCACCCCAGAGGGAGTGGACACAACTAGTGTGTATCCACCTTCAGGGACAGTAGCCAGTGACAATTGCCCTCTGAACCCTGTAACGCCCCTAAATCTTGTATTTAAGGGCTTCCCTGAACCCAGTTTGCAGGATTCCTGACGACCTCACAAGAAGAAGAAGGACTGCTGAGCTGAAACCCCAGCAGAGAAGGAAAGGAGACAACAACTGACTTGGCCCCAGCTCTACCGGCCTGTCTCCTGCTTCAAAGAACCTGCAGAAGAAAGGTGACACGTCCTGCAGGTCCAGAGACCTCTGAAAAACCTCCAGAGGACTGCCTGCATCATAGAGGATCAAGAATTCCCATGGACCATGGCCCTGTCAAAAGAAGAAAAGAAGAAGAAACCGCTTCCAAAGGACTCCCACCTCACTCAAGAAGCGTGAGTCTTGACCACTCTGTACCTGACGCCCCCGGCCAGTGTCCAGGTGGTCCACACAGCCAGAGAGGGTCCCCAGATGATTCTGAGCAAGTGCTCACCCTGGGTTGGCCCCTCCACCCCTACATGACGACGCCTGCAGAGTGAATCCAGAGGGCCCCCCTGACTGCGAAAGCTCCGGACGAAGATATCCGATGCCAAAGGACCCACTGCATCTGCAGCCCCCAGGCTTTGGAGAAACTGACACCTGGTGCAGCAACGATCAACAGGCACCCTCTTCCCTGTCTGACTGGTGGTGTGCCCGAGACAACCCCCTGGACCTCGCCTACAGCCTCAATGTGACCCCTGGGGTCCCCTCATAGACCAGCATTGGGAACCCGACTTCCTGTTTGCACCCTGCACCCTGCCGCCCCTGTGCCGCTGATGGTGTGTGTTTGGTGCCTACTTGTGGCCCCTCTAGTGCTCTTCTAATCCCCCCTGGTCTGCCCTCCGAGTCACGGGTACTTACCTGCTGATAGACCTGATTCCGAGTACCCCATCTCCATAGTAGCCCACGTTAAAATTGCACAACTTTGACCTCTGCAACCGTCCGGCCCTGTGTTGCTGGTGGTGGGTGTTTGGGGGTTGACTTGAACCCCCAACGATGGACTACCTATAACCTGAAGACTGGAACTGTAAGTTGTGTACTTACCTCTAAAACTGTACTTTCTTTTCTTCCCCCAGGAACTGTTCAGAAAATGCAGTGTCCACTTTTAGAATAGATATTCTCTGTTTTCTTAAAAACTGTTTACTTGACTAAAGTGAAAGCAAGTTACATTGATGTCTATGTTAAGTACTCACCTGCAACAGTATTTACTTCTGAGCTGAATCTTGTGGTTCTAGTAATAAAGTAACAAAAATATATTTTTCTACATAAAATCATATTGGTCTGGAGTTAAGTCATTGAGTGTGTGCTTCTTCTATTGTCTGTGTGTGTAGAACAAATGCTTTGCACTACCCTCTGATAAGCCTAACTGCTCAACCACATTACCACAAATAGAGCATTAGTATTATCTATTTTAACCTCTGTTAAGCCTCTGGGGAATCTCTGGACTCTGTGCACACTATGGGCCTGATTCTAACTTTGGAGGACGGTGTTAAACCGTCCCAAAAGTGGCGGATATACCACCTACCGTATTACGAGTCTATTATATCCTATGGAACTCGTAATACGGTAGGTGGTATATCCGCCACTTTTGGGACGGTTTAACACCGTCCTCCAAAGTTAGAATCAGGCCCTATATCTCACTTTCATATAGTATTACAGAGCCAGCTTCCTACAGCACGCCTATGGTGTTGGGGAGTATCTACATCCCTAACACAGAACAGGATGTATTTTTGGCACACCAATGCATGATCCTCACAGACTGGGCTCACTATTCTTGGATTATAGGTTGGTACTTTAATGCTGTGCTTGCTGTTGGTCTGAACTGGTCCCACCCACCTTTCCTCCGGCTCGGTCCACAAGCCAAGGCCCTACAACAGTGGGTGAAATGGTGGACCCTGTCAAATGCCTTGCACAGCCGTAATGAAGCATGCACGAATATTCATTTTACTCCCACCGAAGCCCTACATGCACACCTTAATAGAATCCTGTGCACCACCTAGCTCCAAACCAATATCACCCAAGCAACATACCTCGGGGAAACCAATGTCAAATCATAATCCATTAGAGATAACACTATTATGAGGCCGAGTGCCAGCCCCCATTTCCACATGGCACTTGCAGCCACAGCTGTTAGAAGATGAGGTGTTCCAAGAAACCAAAGCAACAACGATTAATGCCTATTTTGCTGAAAATGCCAACTCGGACTCCTCTCCTTTAGTGGAGTGGGAGGCGTTCAAAGTAGTGGTGTGAGGAACGTCAATAATTCAGTCATGGGTGCCTATATAACAGGTCACCGCAATCATACACACATCAAGAACAGCCTGGAGCAGAAAATGAGATACATTTCCCAAAGTTCCAAGAAGCTAGGATTGAATATGCTAAACTCCTTGAGCGCATGTGCATCATTGATCATAGGGCCTAAGTGCAAAAGACCCACACTAGGCAGATAAATCAAGTGCACTTTTAGCCCGCATCATTAGGCAAATGCCTACTCCTAGCCTTACAATACTCACTTCCCAGCATACCTAGGTCACCACCCAATTAAAGATTAATACAGCGTTTCATGACTTTTAAGCGCACCGTACTCGCTCGACTGACCCCTGCTGACTCTCCGGCCATTCCTTCTTTTCTGGAATGGCTGATGCTGCCCGAAGTACCAGTCACACATAGGGAGGCATTGGGTGCCCCTCTCAGCCCCAGTGAAATTCAAGGGGCCATTGAAGAGCTGCCCTGGAATAAATCTCTGGGTTCAGATGGCCTCCCTGTGGAGTTTTATGCCACCTTTGCTAACTGCCTGGTTGCATAACTGGAGCGATTAAATAAGACCTCTCTGGAGGAAGGCATGCTTCCCCCTACCACTAGACAGGCGTTGGGAACTTCCATATTGAAAACCAGCAAACCCCCACCAGACATGACCCCGTATAGACCATTATCATTACTCAACGCTGAACATGAAATCCTCAGTAAGGTCCTGGTGCTAAGTTTGCTTCTCCTGCTTCCAAAACTCATACACACAGATCAGTGTGGCTTTGCCCCAAATAGCAACACTTCCCTCAACATATATGATTACACCAAATCATGAATGCCACTAGGGGCAATCATCCATGGGCCGGATGTCTTTCTTTAGATCTCCGACAAACTTTCAATACATTGAATTGGGACTTAATGTTTGCTGCCCTCAGACACTTTGGGATTCACCCTACTTTTATACACTATGTAAAATTATTATACACCTTTCCCAGAGCAAGGGCTCAAACAAGATTGCACATTTCAGATTCATTTCCAATATTTCGCAGCACCAGGCAAGGATGCCCACTGTCACATTACTGTTTGTACTAGCATTGCAACCCTTGGCACAGTGGATTCAACAAGAAGCCCTGAGCTGGGGTATACTTATACGACTCATACAATATCAATGTATGCTGATGACATGAACCTGGCTGAGACTGCCCAACCGTTTTCTAGGTTTGCAAAGCTTTCGGCCTTTGTCTCAATATTGATAAATCTTACGCTTTCTCATTTGAGGGCACCTATACTGAGGCATGCCTACCTTTTGGGGATGTGAATGTCCAAGTAGTGCCCCAGACATTTCATTATTTAGGGATACAGGTCTACTGAGAGACACTGGATTTAATAGAAGGAAATCTCCTGAAGGCAACAACATCCGTTAAATCACAGATTCGTTTTTGGGTCACACGACTACTATCAGTGGCTGGTCATTTAGCTCTTGCCAAAATGGTTGTTACCACACCAACTTGATCATTTTTTAAACTTGCCAGTAACGTATCCCAGCTCACATTTTCAAATTACTTAGGGCCTTATTTATACCTTTTGTTGCAAAACTGCTCTAAGGCAGTTTTGCCCCAAAAAGTTTTGCACCGGCTTGCACCATTTTTTAGCACCAGCTGGGCACCATATTTATGGAATGGTGCAAGCCGGTGCAAAGGGTAGGCTAGCTTAAAAAAAAATGACGTTAGGCAGTTTTGAGTCAAAATAAATGATTCTGACCAGATTAGCATAATTTTTTGACGCTAAGGGGCATATTTATACTCTGTTTGCACTGAATTAGCTTGATTTTTTTTAACTCTAATTCAGTGCAAAACTAACTCCATATTTATACTTTGGTGCTAGACCTGTTTAGCGCCAAATTTATGGAGTTAAAGTCATTTTTTGGAAGTGGAAACCTACCTTGCCTTAATGAGATGCAAGGTAGGCGTTCCCGTGCAAAAAAATGACTCTATGGCCTTAACACCATATTTATACTCCCATGTAAAAATGGTGCAAGGGAGGGAGGAGGGGTCAAAAAATGGGGCAAAGCTTGTTTTGCCCCATTTTTTAAGACCTGGGTCAGGGCAGGGTTTAATGGACCTGTGGCCCTATTTCCATGGTGGAACACCATGGAATAAGCCCAGAGGTGTCCTCCCTAGGCCCTAGGGGCACCCCCACCCACACTAGAGGGACTGCGAGGATGGGGGACCCCATCCCAGGTAAGTACAGGTAAGTGCATTTTATTTTTGAAAGTGCCATAGGGGGCCCTGAAATGGGCCCCCATACAAGGCACAGGGTGCAATGGCCATGCCCAGGGGACCCCTGTCCTCTGTGCTGGCCATTGGGGTGGTGGGCATGACTCCTGCCTTTTCTAAGGCAGGAGTCATGTGGCATGGTAGGTTTAGCACCATAAAATGACGCTAATCTGGTTAGAGTCATTTTTTTTTTTACTCTAACCTGCCTAAAGCCATTTTTTGGTGCTAAACCCTCTTCTTCTATACTGCCAGCCCCACCCGACTAAAGTCATTTTTTTAAACTCTAGCCTACCCTTTGCACCGGCTTGCATGATTCCATAAATATGGTGCCCGGCTGGTGCACAGAAATGGTGCAAGCCGGTGCTAAACTTTTTGGTGCAAAACTGAGTTAGTGCAGTTTTGCAGCAAAAAGTATAAATAAGGGCCAATATTTTGTAAGTTTGCGCCACTTTTGCATCATAAAATGACGTTAATGCGGTGCAATAAAAGTTTAAATCAGGGCCTTGGTGCTAGATGGTTCTAGCACCAAAATATAAATATGGAGTTAGATTTGCACCGAATTAGAGTAAAAAAAATGACGCTAATTCGGTGCAAACAGAGTATAAATATGGTGCAGAGTATAAATATGCCCCTAAATATGGCGTTAAGGCCATAGAGTCATTTTTTGCACAGGAACGCCTACCTTGCATCTCATTAAGGCAAAGTAGGTCTCCACTTTCAAAAAATGACTTTAACTCCATAAATTTGATGCTAGAGGGGTCTAGCACCAAAATATAAATATGGAGTTAGTTTTGCACCGAATTAGAGTTTAAAAAAATGACACTAATTCGGTGCAAACAGAGTATAAATATGCCCCTTAATACCTTATTGATTGACCTGGCATGGGGCGGTAGGAGATGGAGGGTCAGCTTTTCTAAACTATAGCTGCCTCCCCACAAAAGGTGCTCCAGATTTTAAATCCTACTGCCTGGCAGGGCAACTGCAAAGGCCCTCTTTCTGGCTGGCCAGACATAACCTACTGGAAATTGGTTACACAAACACTTTGCAAGACCAGAGCAAATTGCACATCTTGATCTGCCTTAGTTCTCATTCACCATCTTCTGCACCCCCTTATGCTGCATATCGCCCTCACATATTGGACCTGTGGTACACCGCCAGAGGGATGCCAAGAGCGGGAATTCTCACGATAAGAAGACTGCTTCCCTTGGCACAGGTGGGAGTCACAACAGTTGGAACACTCTTTGGGGACGACATCCTGAATCACTCAGACTTTGCTCACATTCAAAGTCTGACATTTTTACTTTTCTAAACACAAGCCAGTGTTACATAACATGTTCAACAACACAGGGTGCTGGATGGTGCTGAACCTCCCACACACAAATTTATGCAAGCGATGCACACAAAGGGTGACGGCGGACACCTGATTCCCTGGCTATACTGAGAGCTCTGTATATACCTTTTAATCTCCCTAACCTTCTTGTGAGCTAAATAAGAAAGGGACCTCACCCAAGAACTCCAGGATAAAGAATTGGTCTTCCTCCTTGAATATCCCAAAAGAATCTCCCAAAATTCCCTATTCAAATGTATTCAGTTTTCCATATTGGGCCAGACATATCTCACACCACATAGAGTCTACTCAATGTTCCCAGCACTGTCTTCTGTTTGTCCCCGATGTTAAGTCTCTAACATATGTTGTGAACTTGCCCCGTGCTTTCCTCCTACTGGATGCAGATCCAGTCCTCATGTCTGAACTGACCGAGCGGGATCCTTAACAATCAGTAGAACACTGTATTCTAGATTTGTTCCCATGACCCAAGGGTACTAGAGTAGTGGCACAATTTGGTGATTTATGCTTCAACTAGCTAACTCTTGACAAGGCACTGTAAATCCTCAGCAGTGCCCCTTCTTTCCTAGTGGAGAGAGGAGGTGAGGAGATGGGAGGTAGCGGAGAGTGAAGCTCTATCCCGTGAAGAATACTGGGGCCTACAGAAAAAAAAAACAGAAATGAAGTAGGAAGCACTAGTATAATCCTTCAAAACACAGGAGACTGCTGATATCTGATCTTATGCCCTGAAGACCACCCCTGTAGTGCGATGCCCTGCACACCCTGAAGAGGTGCTGCCTACCCACTATGAAATGCACCCTGATAGAGTGTCTCCTCCCGTGGGCTAGCGGTAAAGCTACATATTAACACTACTGCTCAAGCTCAGTGGAACCCATGCACCCATTAGCTGCAATTCCACATCATCACTATTTCTCATCTGCAGGATCCGACAGAATGTATACACATGAGGACGATGTCCAGTTCTAGGGTGGAAGGGAGGGGATGGTTAACTTTAGCTTATAGTTTACATCACAAGCATTTCAATGACACATTCCACCCTGCTGTGCACCACCTCGCTCCAAACCAATATCACTCAAGCAACATACCTCTGGGAAAGCACTGTCAAATCATAATCCATTAGAGATAACACTATTATGAGGCCGAGTGCCAGCCCCCATTTACACATGGTACTTGCAGCCACAGCTCTTAGAAGATGAGGTGTTCCAAGAAACCATAGCAACTACGATTAATGCCTATTTTGCTGAAAATGCCAACACGGACTCCTCTCCTTTAGTGGAATGGGAGGCGTTCAAAGTAGTGTTGCGAGAAATGTCAATAATTCAGTCATGGGTGCCTGTAAAACAGGTCACCGCAATCCTACCCACATCAAGAACAACCTGGAACAGAAAATGAGATACATGTCCCAAAGTTCCAAGAAGCTAGGATTGAACATGCTAAACTCCTTGAGCGCATGTGCATCATTGATCATAGGGCCTATGTGCAAAAGACCCACATTAGGCAGATAAATCAAGTGCATTTTTAGCCCGCATCATTAGGCAAATGCATACTCCTAGCCTTACAATACTCACTTCCCAGCACACCTAGGTCACCACCCAATTAAAGATTAATACAGCGTTTCATGACTTTTAAGCGCACCGTACTCGCTCAACTGACCCCTGCTGACTCTCCGGCCATCCCTTCTTTTCTGGAACGGCTGATGCTGCCCGAAGTACCAGTCACAGATAGGGAGGCATTGGGTGCCCCTCTCAGCCCCAGTGACATTCAAAGGGCCATTGAAGACCTGCCCTGGAATAAATCTCTGGGTTCAGATGGCCTCCCTGTAGAGTTTTATGCCACCTTTGCTAACTGCCTGGTTGAATAACTGGAGCGATTAAATAAGACCTCTCTGGAGGAAGGCATGCTTCCCCCTACCACTAGACAGGCGTTGGGAACTTCCATATTGAAAACCAGCAAACCCCCACCAGACATGTCCCCGTATAGACCACTATCATTACTCAACGCTGAATATGAAATCCTCAGTAAGGTCCTGGTGCTAAGTTTGCTTCCCCTGCTTCCCAAACTCACACACACAGATCAGTGTGGCTTTGCCCCAAATAGCAACACTTCCCTCAACATATACGATTTCACCAAATCATGAATGCCACTAGGGGCAATCATCCATGGGCCGAATGTCTTTCTTTAGATCTCCGACAAACTTTCAATACATTGAATTGGGACTTAAAGTTTGCTGCCCTCAGACACTTTGGGATTCACCCTACTTTTATACACTATGTAAAATTATTATACACCTTTCCCACAGCAAGGGCTCAAACAAGATTGCACATTTCAGATTAATTTCCAATATTTTGCAGAACCAGGCAAGGATGCCCACTGTCACCATTACCGTTTGTACTAGCATTGCAACCCTTGGCACAGTGGATTCAACAAGAAGCCCAGAGCTGGGGTATACTTATATGACTCATGCAATATCAATATATGCTGATGACATGATCTTGTACTCGAAAGATTTCTGTGTGAACCTGGCTGAGACTGCCAAACCGTTTTCTAGGTTTGCGAAGCTTTCGGCCTTTGTCTCAATATTGATAAATCCTACGCTTTCTCATTTGAGGGCACCTATACTGAGGCATGCCTACCTTTTGGGGATGTGAATGTCCAAGTAGTGCCCCAGACATTCCATTATTTAGGGATACAGGTCTACTGAGAGACACTGGATTTAATAGAAGGAAATCTCCTGAAGGCAACAACATCTGTTAAATCACAGATTAGTTTTTGGGTCACACGACTACTATCAGTGGCTGGTCATTTAGCTCTGGCCAAAATGGTTGTTACCACACCTACTTGATCATTTTGTAAACTTACCAGTAACGTATCCCAGCTCACATTTTTAAATAAGTTAATACCTTATTGATTGACCTTGCACGGGGCGGTAGTAGACGGAGGGTCAGCTTTTCCAAACTATAGCTGCCTCCCCACAAAAGGTGCTCCAGATTTTAAATCCTACTGCCTGGCAGGCCAACTGCAAAGGCCCTCTTTCTGGCTGGCCAGACATAACCTACTGGAAATTGTTACTTTGCAAGACCAGAGCAAATTGCACAGCTTGATCTGCCTTAGTTCTCATTCACCATCTTCTGCACCCCTTATGCTGCATATCGCCCTCACATATTGGACCTGTGGTACACCGCCACAGGGATGCCAACAGTGGGAATTCTCACGATAAGAAGACTGCATCCCTTGGCACAGGTGGGAGTCACAACAGTTGGAACACTCTTTGGGGACGACATCCTGAATCACTCAGACTTTGCTCACATTCAAAGTCTGCCAGTTTTACTTTTCTAAACACAAGCTAGTGTTACATAACATGTTCAACAACACAGGGTGCTGGATGGTGCTGAACCTCCCACACACAAATTTATGCAAGCGATGCACACAAAGGGTGACGGCGGACACCTGATTCCCTGGCTATACTGAGAGCTCTGTATATACCTTTTAATCTCCCTTACCTTTTTGTGAGCTAAATAGGAAAGGGACCTCACCCAAGAACTCCAGGATAAAGAATTGGTCTTCCTCCTTCAATATCCCAAGAGAATCTCCCAAAATTCCCTATTCAAATGTATTCAGTTTTCCATATTGGGCCAGGCATATCTCACACCACATAGACTCTACTCAATGTTCCCAGCAGTGTCTCCTGTTTGTCCCTGATGTTAAGGCCCAGAATCCACTCTCTAACATATGTTGTGAACTTGCCCCGTGCTATCCTCCTACTGGGTGCAGATCCAGTCCTTATGTCTGAACTGACCGAGCGGGATCCTTAACAATCAGTAGAACACTGTATTCTAGATTTGTTCCCACGACCCGAGGGTACTAGAGTAGAGGCACAATTTGGTGATTTAGTGCTTCAACTAGCTAACTCTTAACAAGGCACTGTAAATCCTCAGCAGTGCCCCTTCTATCCTAGTGGAGAGAGGAGGTGAGGAGATGGGAGGTAGCGGAGAGTGAAGCTCTATCCTGTGAAGAATACTGGGGCCTACAGAAAAAAAAAAAAATGGAGTAGGAAGCACTATTAGAATCCTTCAAAACACAGGAGACTGCTGATATCTGATGTAATGCCTTGAAGACCACCCCTGTAGTGCAATGCCCTGCACACCCTGAAGAGGTGCTGCCTACCCACTATGAAATGCACCCTGATAGAGTGTCTCCTCCCTTGGGCTGGCGGTTAAGCTACATATTACCACTACTGTTCAAGCTCAGTGGAACCCATGCACCCATTAGCTGCAATTACACATCATCACCATTTCTCATCTGCAGGATCCGACGGAATGTATACACATGAGGACGATGTCCAGTTCTAGGGTGGGAGGGAGAGGATGGTTAACTTTAGCTTATAGTTTACATCACAAGCATTTCAATGACACATTCCACACTGTTGTGTTTTATTATACCACATCTCCTGCTCCTCTTGTAAAGTTAAACATTGCTCACTGTCAACACCACAACTAGTTGCACGATATAAAGTTCTGATATTTGTGCTTCTTATTCATTAGATGAAGGTGTCTGTATTTATATATTGAAAATGCAATAAACTTTATATAAAAAAAAAAATAAGGCATAGTTCAAATTCACTAATAATCACATCCAGAATGAACGGTCTCAGTCGATCCACCAGCACAGAAAAGTCAAAATAAAATTCAAACACAATGTTCATTTCAAGGAGTTCAGTTGGATCTGCATTGTTAGCCCAACATTCTCTTTCTTCATTATTTGCAGGGCAGTATGTCCATTTTGGTGAAGAGTACCTCCAACAGGGAACTCTAGTTCTTTTATATCTCCCCAGTTTTCATTTTCACTAAGATCAGAGTTCTCAATGTCCTCTGGATTTGTTGGAGTCACACGCTCCTTGGGTAGATTCAGTTTCCCTCTTTCTTGCCTTCTGGACCAAAGATCTCCAGCTTCCATTTACTTTCTCACAGCACTAGGTTATTGGCCATTTTCTGAATATGAATTCAACTCATTTGCCACTACTGGACGAGACTCTTCAGACTCAGCTTCAACTGTGGATCCCTCCAGACACCCCTCAGACCGAGCATGTGCTGTTTCAGGCTCTCTGTGTTCTCTGCCAGCTTGACTAACCTGCTCTTGTTGTCTCTCTGTCGCCACAGGTCCTTCTGGGACAGGTGCTGCTAACTCAAGGGCACAATCAACTCTGTGACTATGGGAACTGTGCATCCAGTTAGGGAAACCTCCACGTTTAGCAGCTGTCATTGCCACCAGAATGACTTGATACGGCCCACACAAATGAGGCTCCAAACACATCTTCCTTATGTGTTTCTTCACCAGTCACCAGGACTGAGATCATGCCAATGTTACTTATGCAGCGTGGCTGTGGCCGTTCTGACCTGATGAGACACAGAATGCACCACATCAGCTAGTCCTTTGCAGGAATCAAGGATCATATCATCTGTCATGTTCACAAGTGCATTCGCAGGTATAGCTGGCAATCTCATAGCTCTGCCCATGATTATCTCAAGGGGAGATGGTCCTGTGTTCCAATCAGGTACTTTGCTAAGACTCACCAACAAAGGGGGCAAAGCATCCGGCCATTTCAAAGATGTTGAAGCACAAACGTTTGCTGATCTGGATTTCAGAGTCCCATTAGCCGGTTCTACAAGACCTGAAGCCTTAGGTCTACAGCAGCAATGTAATCTCTGTTCAACTTGCAATGCTGTGCACACCAAACTCAGGACCTCATTATTAAAATGAGTCCCTCGATCTGATTTTAGAGTGGTTGGGAATTCAAACCTAGGAGTTAGTTATCGCAGCATCAATTTAGCTACAGTGAAACTGGCATTTCTTCTTGTCAGGTAAGTTTCAACCCAATGCAAAAACAGGCACATGACCACCCGGACATATTTCAGGCCGTTAATCACAGGTATCCAGATTATGTCCAACTGCTTCCCCTGAAGGTGACCTCCTAATCTTCCTATGTGACATGTTATTACTACAGTTCTCTTTCCAACATTGTTCTGCTGGCAAACAAGACATCTGTGAAACAACGCTTCAGCCATCTATCTGAACTTGGGATTACACCATGTTTGCCTAAGCAGTTGTACCTTGGCATCTCTCCAGACATGCGCTGGAAATGCCTAGCCATTGGGGGTAACAAACTATTTGGCAACGCAGGTCTTCTATCCATTGAAACCCAAATGTCGCCCTCTCTCTTGACACAACCTGCTCTGACCTAACCCTGCTGTTCTTCCTCTTCCTGAAGCCCCTTTACCTCTTCCCATGTGTCTGCAGTTGTTAACAAAAGGTTGTAATTGGTCTCATTCAGAGACTTTCTCTCAGCTCAGGAAGGCAATCAAACAATTGCCACCCCAGGTTACCAACTCAGACATATCCTTGTGTGTTAGCCGCTGTAAAAGCTTGGCCACCAGGGAAAGGTTGGGTATTCTCTGGCGACAGTAGCCCACCATTAACAAAAACATCCTGAATTCTCTCTGAGGAGTTAGTGGATTCATTTTCAGAATTACCAAACTCCCCTCTTGTGGCACTTTCCTTGCACTTTTCTCATTTTGATGTCTGAGATACTGGACCTCTTTCTAGCAGTATTGCAACATGCTTGGGAACACTTTATATCCATTCTCAGCCAGGTGGTTCAACAGTGCAACAGTAGCTTGCTTACAGGATTCCTAAGTATTCAATGCCACCAGTAGGTTGTCAATATATTGGACTAGAACTGAGTTTCAAGGCCTGACCAGGGACTCCATAGTCCTCTTGAAGATCTGGTTGCAGATGGAGTGACTCTCAGTATACCATTGTGGGACTCAGCACCATGCCAAAACATAACTGCTGAACCGAAATGCAAAGAGGAACTGACTGTCATCATAAAAGGGTAAAGAGAAGAAACCTGGCACAAATCAATAATCATGAACCACTCTGCCTCACATGGAATCTGAAACAAAATCACAGCTGAACTCAGTACCGCAGGACAGCAGGGAACAACAATGTTGTTGAGTTTCCTCAAATCTTGAACAATGTGATATTTATTACTCAGCTTCTGTAAGCCCACAATGGGTGAACTGCATGGACTCTCCATACTCTCTTTCAGAATACCTTGATGGATCATGGATTCAATTACAGGTTATAATCTTAGCAATTGCTTCATGTGTCAAATTATATTGGGGTGATCTCTGATATGCAGCATTCGGCTTCACTGTTATTCGAATGGGTTCTAAACCTTTAATCAAACTGATATCCTTAACTGTAACATCCTAAACCTCAGACCTGACAGCGTCTTTATGCTCTGTTGGCAAGTCATCAATGGTCATCATGGTAAACAATGCAGTGTAAGGACCATCATTCACCAGTTTGAAGGTGACATCCTGATTGTGAGTTTGCATTTCTACACCATTCGCAATACAATAAATGACACAGTTGAGCTTGTAAATGAGATCCCTCCCCAAGAGACTCACTGAACTAGAATCACACCACAAATCATTGATTGTCCTCAAAAGACTCTATTTTCACAGGCCCTTCTGTCAGTTCTGGGGTTATAATTTGTTTATTCGCAGCTCCTAGAACTTGGATAATTTTTCCCGAGAGGGGCAGGCTTTGGACTTCTACTGCTCTCAGAGTAGAATGGGTAGCACCAACACCAGCCAAGAATGACACAAGGTGGCCATTCACTTCACCATCTATGAATGGACTACTCTGGTCTTTGTCCAAGACTGCATCAAGTATGCAATCGTCCTCCCCTCTCCGACAACTTCAGACTAATTGATGGGAGTCATAGTTCTAAAAGGTTTCAAACATGGGATCCTGTTGGAACTGATTATTATCTTGGAATGCATTCAAATTCATGTTTGGAACTTGATTCGAATTCAATCTTGGGCAGTTCGCATTTCGCTGTGGCATCAGGGGTTGTGTAACATGCATCATTGTAGTACATTTAAATTCTGCACTCTTTCTTTGCACATTTTGCATCTGTACAAGGTTGTTACTCTGGGGCTGCAGACACCCTAAATTCTGGAGTTGATTAGTTGGGTTAGGACAACATTCACTCTTCCAATGCCCCAACTCCTTGCAAAATAGCTAGAGTTGGTTTGTCTTCTTCAGACTACTCACATCCATTGCAGTACTATGATCAATTAGAACACTTAAATCTTTATCCTGCACAGCAGTAGCTCCCTGCTGATAAACTCCTTGCATAGCACCAACATTCCCTACAAAAGGCTGGGTCTGACTACTTCTATGAGCAGCCTTCAGCTGAGCAACCATTAATTCTCCTTCATTTTCTTCTGTTTCATCTTTATTTCATTACTGCAGTACTTTGCATATGTTTCATCAAATGGCTTATTCTGCCAACAAATCAAATGCTGTTGAATTATCATGCTAATTTCAGGTCTCAGTCCTTTCACAAACCTCAACGCAAAATGTCCCATATCCTTCAGTTTAAGCGTCTCTATTCCACTCTACTGCTTGAATACCTACAACAATCTCTCATGGTAAGCATGGATCAACTCTTTAGGTTCCTGAGTTATTCTGTCAAATTTGATTCAATCAACATCTAGAATAATGAAAACTTTTTAATACTAGTGAGTGTCTCAGAGGTAACATTGCTTTTTGTTCGAGGAGATGGAGCATGATAATATTGTTCACGGTTATTACAATTTTAAATATAGAATGGTGACAGCCTTTATTGGCGATCTCACCCCTGTGTACATGATCCCCTCAGTGCCTGTGTGCCTATTTATCCTTTTTTATATTTTTGCACCCCATTGGAGCACTGCTGGCAGTTGTTTATAACTCTTGATACTTATCTAATTGAATGTATGTTTGGGTATTATTTATTTTCTACTTTATAGATCACACCCTGGTTGCAGCTCTACTATGTTTTTATGTTGGATTTCTGCACCCTGAAGAAGGTGGCTCTCGACTTGTGGTTCCACTGAAATGCGCATTGGTGCTTTGTGTGGTACTTGTAGAATCAGTAACCTTCTAGAGTACTTGTAAATTGAAGACTATTCAATATTCATCAATAAGGATTGACTTAATACTAGGATATTAGACAACCATATTAATGAGACTAAACATGATCCAATGGCAGCCCAACATTCTAAGTGGTTATGACGTTTATTGAAATGTATGTAGGGGGGTTAATTCAATGAAACAATGTATGTGGCCCTGTGTTTAGAAGGAGTGACCTCACTATAGTTGTAACCATTTTGCTTCATGTTGGAGAGGTGTGGTATGATTGGAATGACTGCTTTATTTTTAAGTGTTTTGAGAGGAAGTGTGCTCTGTGACACAGTTAATATGGTGTGACTTTTGTTTTTGGACTCTTGACCCTGCATTATTTTTGGAAAAGAATTGTGGAGAAAGAGAAAGGATTTGCAGTTAATAAAATAGTTCCTTTGAATTATTCACTGCCTTATATATTGTTTTTGTAGCTCCAGTGTTTATATTATGAAAAAATAATAAGAGATATTTCTTATTATTTATCATTTTAAGGCAGCTTATCATTTTCAGTTGTTTCTGTGTATCATTCAGATTGATACAGATACACCCTGTGCATCAGGATACACTATACCAACCACACCTCAAGTTCACTCAAAGATAAATGTCCCTGTCTCAATTGTGCCATTGATGACATCTCACAGCAAACACTACCAGACTTAGCAGATAATTACAATAAAGTGTCCTCTACACTGTTAAATACTATCATTGGTTCTTAGGTCATGTCGGACCTGATAACAACTTTAACTTCTTTCACTGAGCACCGCACTCACACAACATTCAAACATCTCCACAAGACGCCATTCAAACTCCACAAAGTACGGCAAGCTAAATATTAACCACTGCTACTTGCAACCCTATGAAGCTCACTCCTCCGCTGACATGACTCTCTTCCGAATCTCCGGAACCCTGCCGATCTTCCAAATTCTGCACATGGACACTAGGGAATCGGTTCTAGGGACAAACTCATCTAGTATAGAGGGTTCTAGCTCCCTTTACTTCAACACCCAAACCATCCTCTGTAACCATCTGATGATGCTCTGGGCCCATTATTTTACTTTTCTTCCTCCATGGACATTTTTCGGGTACTAAGTGGCAAAGGGGAGGTAAAGTCAACCTTTCAAATCAATTAACAGTGTACACTATTTGGCCATGCATTCAATCTCAGAGTCAGAGTATAAAGTTCAACAGTTTATTACAAATTAAGGGCCAAAATGAAGTAAATGAATTTCAGAAACATGCTATGTAAGTTCATATTCACCGAAGGTGAAGTAAAGCATTGAATAAAGTTAATGTGTGTCTGCATAAGGCATAAGAAAATGTACTTTGAGGCAATACAAAAGATCAGAAACAAAATCAGATGATCAGTATATAAATTGCGTTCTTCTGGCCTAATCACTGGAAAATCTGAGTTAATCAAAGTATCCTAAACTAAACTAAAGGTAAATCCCGATTAGGTCTCGGAATATAGGAACATATCAGCATAGCAGAAACCTCAGTAGAAGTTCTGATAGGTGATTTATACTGTAAAGGTACACAAAGGAAAAAAGAGTAGAGAGGTCTGTACCCTTTCAAGTCTCAAGGGAATCTGCTCTGCCCTAACTAGGTGAATACTAATTGAACCTACAGAATCTTTGAGAAATCCACATCATCAGTACTAGTAGTTTTCCATCTTCCTCGCTCAGTTGAATTTTGGCAGTTTCCCTCAGGTTTCTCATCCCACTAATCCAACATCAGGACAACAGACTGTGGGGACAAAGTTGTTAATATCGGTAAAAGTCATCAAGGATTTCTTAGTACCTACAGGTTTTTTTTTAATTGTGCGTCACCTGCATATCCATAAAACGGGGCCCCCATTGAGTAAAGAAAGTGGGCTAATTGAAGAATGTGTATATTAAAAGGAATGGCGAGAGCACTGAGCCCTGATGAACACCACATTTGATGGGGAGTTTCTTTTGATTTAAAAGACAGAAGAAAGATACTTTGGGGGTCGTATGGAGAGAAATGATTAAACCCACTTCAATGTTAGCCCATCAACATCATTGATATGTATTATTACATAACTGATGGCCTCTTAAATCCACGGTAATACAAGTTATAGGTCTAGGTTTAAGTCACTTACATATAACTGCTTGATTTCAGTGTATTGTTTGTTTTAACATGCTTTTTTATTATTTAAATACCTATGTATAACTCCACTTTAAGCTTTGATTTTTTTTCAGTGAATTTCAAAGGTTTTTTAATGTAAGTTAAAATCATACTACCTTACTAAGTCAAGAGCTTGATATAGTGCGACATTATGAAACAAACTGTCTTTTTAAATTTCTGTTTAGCGTCTTATTCTAACTTGTACTGTGGTGAAAGTAATGCAGGACATTCACTGGGACAATATCGAAAGGTCCCATGCACATGGTAGGGCTTCAGGACCAGAGAGCACCACAACCCAGATTTACTCTTGCTTTGTGACAGTTTTGTCTCACAAAAGTGATGTAAATCCTCACAAAGTGTTGTTTTGGTATTTAATTTCCAGCGCAAGACTTATTTTGAGGGAACGTGTCCTAGAGTAGTTCTATCCAGAGATTTTCATGTAAACACCCATGTGTTTCAACTTAAATCTATCTACTATAAAAGGTAAAGATAAGCGTAAGGAGTGAGATTTTTTTTTCTAAGTTTCCATGTGTGCTTTAACTGCAGCAGACATAAAAAGTTGTAAAATGTTTAACGATGTGTGAGAAACTGCTATCAAGGGCCAATTGAAGGAGACCCCTAAAATATGGTAAAATTGACTAATTCCTAATTAGCACATTTAGATGTTCTATAAGGCAGGAATATATGGTGCAGAAATATACCCATGGCAAGGAAAGTTAAATGCCACTTGTGGACTGTCACTGAAAAGTTAAATGCCACCTGGGGACTGTGCTACATGAGAGCCGTCTACCCATGTGACACAGAGAAACATGTTTTCTGTTCTACTATTGTAGCCTGACTGCTGTAGTTTAAACCTGCAGTCCAACCTATCCAAATAATCTTTATGACAATTAAAAACCTCCCTTTTAAAAATGAACAAGTCACTCAGATGTAGGCCTTGTATTCCAGAAGGTAAGATGCTTAGTATTTAAAAGTGTGACCAGTAGAAATGTCATGTTACCTTGTCACTACACTGACATGCCCTCAAAAGGTATTTTTACCTCGGAAGGCCCTGGCTGTCCAATAAGGAAAACTGATTAGAATATTAATTCTGCTGTCCCACATTTGGCACAAGCAATACAATTGATTCAAAAGGAGCTTTAATATCTATTAAAATCATTTTTATGGGTGAAACTGGTGTTTTAATACATATTTAGGAAAAGTAACGTTTTAGAAAGTTACCTTTTCCCTGCCTGAAGTTCCTGGAGGCCAACTTATGTTAGTCCACAGTAGCTGCCCTCTTGTTGTTTGACCTTAATGAGGAGTCAAAACTGCTCCCAGAGCAGGTCAATGGTGTTGGCCTGGTGACAGGATAGGTGTGGGGCAGATGATCCCTATCATCTCAGGAAGGGCAGATTGGGAGGTTCCAAGAACTTCATTAACATTAATGGGTCAGAGGTGAAGTCTGCCTATTTACACTTTAGTGCATGGATAGACCTAGGAGGGGAAGCTCTCAGGCCACAACGCGACCAGCCTGGCTTTCCATCCTAGTCGAAGGGGGAGCTAATCCCAGAACTAGTTTGGTAAAGCTAAGGAGGAAGGAAATGCTCATTCCCTTACACACACCCCTTTCTGACATACAAGCTCCCTCCGAGGCCAGAGGCCTATGCCATATTGGACTCCCCTTAGAATTGTGCATTCTGGGCCAGTTTGCATTGACTCAAACAGAAAGTGCCGGAAAAGTGGGTAGTGTTGCCCCCAGGAATTGTTTTCCGTTAGTTAGGGAGTGTCTGTCAACATCAGGATAGTGCGCGCTCTATGGGCGACAAAAATGCAAAAACCCAGCCTTTATGCAAGAGCATAATTCATGCATTGTGTTTATATGCAGTATGTTAACTTTTTGCATTGCAGACTTTAACCTTGAAAAACACTATTAATGATGTTTGCAATAACTGTTCATTTGAAAGGTATTGCTGCAAGCTTACTGAGTGTGTTAGGGTGTGGTCTCTTTCTAGGACCTTCTAGAACCTTCCTCTGCATCATGACTGGGTGTGGTTTGTGGGCTGGGCCAGACTCTATATAAGGGAGCCAGCCCAGCTCCACGTGCTCACTATTCAGAGGTCCCGGTGCAGAGCAGCAGCAAATTCCTGAGCTCCTGTTCCGGAGGCCTACCTTGATGTTCCAGGCCTGCCCCGCATTATATTGGTGATCCTTGAGCAGGGTGGTAAGGTAGAGGTTGGGCTGCGTCCCCGACTCCGTTCTCAAAGACTCTTGAGTTTTGGGCCTACTCGAGAAACTTGCAGAGTACGCAACTCATTGCTCTCATGTAAAAGTTAGTGTTCAGATCGGCAACAGCTTGCGTGATTATTTAATGGCATTTGCATATTCCTGTTCGAATCGGCAGTGTGCGCAATTCATTTCCCGCATGTAAACCTTGGTGTTCAGATCGGCAACAGCTTGCGCGATCATTTTATGGCATTTGCATATTCTTGTTAGAATCGACAGTGTGCGCGATTCATTTCCAGCATGTAAAACTTGATGTTCAGATCGGCAATAGTGTGCGCGATCATTTCATGGCAATTAAAACTTTGATGTGTAGTGTTTGTTGAAGTGCACACATTTATCCTTGGCTTTTGGATTTTCTGTGAAGATGCTAAATTCAAAATGTGACACTCTTTGTGCATATTAAGTCCCTAGTACAATTCCTATTGTTTTCCAGGGAATGTTTGAGATTGCCTTTTGTCCTCATGAAAAAATGCAATGTTTGTTCTGAAACATTATTCTAGAAGTTTCTTGTATACCTACACAGTATGTGACATTTCATGAAAAGCTCATATGAAACATTGTATTAACCATTCTTGATTTTTTTCTAGGTACCCAGAGTTCTTGAGGTCTAGTTATAGTCACTTTTTAGGTTATCCATGTTACAGTATGAGAACGCTTAGAACCAGAGTCTAGTGAAAGTCAATGCGATTATATCTTGATATTGTGTTGTTTAACCTTTTGCTTCCTACAGGTCTCCTTCCCAGCCGTTCCCTACCTAATCCACTTTTCCCCCACTTGGACTCTCTCAGGCTCTGTGATATTTCTATCAGAGTTTTGGAGCTATCTAGTGGTGGACATGTTGGGAACGTGCGCAGGCCCCGAGGATCTGGTCTCCCTGACAGAATAGTGAGCCCACAAATGTATTATCCTCCTGGTTTGCGTGTGTTCTCAACATGGCCACATTGGATGAGCTAGTCGAGGTTATCACGCAGCTCCAAGCAGAGGTAGTGTCATCAAAGGATATAGCAGCCAGCTTACCTGAGAGAGTGAGTCAGATGCAGGGAAGGGTAGAAAAGAAGGAACAAAGTCCTTTGGGTGTGTCTTGGCCTGGTCCTCCTTCTCAAGCTTCTGGAGGTAATCCTCCTACGAACATTTCCCTCAACGTTCCCTCAGCTATTCCCCTAGCTCCTCCAGAACGTTTTTCAGGCGATCCTGTGAAAGCGCAATCTTTCTTAGTTCAAGTGGAATTACATTTTACCTGTCGACCAAACACTTTCCCTGATGCCCAATCCAGGGTGGCCTTCTTGTTATTTTACCTGACTGAGGACGCAGCCACCTGGGCAATCCCTCTTGTGCGTAAAGACAGTCCCCTGCTTTACAATTGGAGAAATTTTGTTCGTGAGTTTGAACGAGTGTTTGATCGAAGAACAGTGACATTGTCGGCAGATCGTGAACTATTAGACTTGCGACAAGGTAACCAAGATCTCATTTCTTACTTAGCTAATTTTAATCGTCTGGTAGCCGAGACATCCTGGCCAGAAGAAAAGCAAGCGGCCTTCTTTTACAAAGGACTCAAGGACGAGGTAAAGGACATTCTTGCCCAGATAGACCTGCAGCCTACAGATTGTCGAGATCTAATAAACCTTGTTTTGACACTGGATCATCGTCTAGCAGAACGAAGGGGAACACGCAAAAAGACTGAGAATCAAGAACCCAGAAACAGAGAACTCCAGAACCTATGGAAATCTGAACTATCAGGAGACCTTTGACCAAACACGAAAAGGACCTATGTAGAAAGAATGGACAATGTCTTTATTGCGGGAGCAAGGGTCATTTTGCCAAAGATTGTCCAATCAAATCAAAGAGCAAACGAGGTCCTGTCCAGAAACTTGCAGCCAATGTACAAGTCGAGCCGGAAAACTAAATCACCCAAGATGTAAAGAAGGGTTGCTCTTGGGTGTCACCGTGGACCCTTCACAGTCTAGACATCTCAAGCTGGGCATAAAAGTTCAAGTAAAGAAAAATAAGCATTTCAAGAAGGCCCTCGTAGATTCTGGGGCTAGCGGGAACTTTGTTGATGCCCAATTGGTTCGCGCATGGGGATCCCATGCACCAAGAAGAAGACTCAAGAGATAATACAAGCAGTAGATGGAAAACTCTTGACTGGAAGCCCAGTAATTCTGCAGACTGTCCCCTTGTCGTGATCTGTGATGGGGGAAATCAAAGAACCAAATATGAAGAGAAGCTCATCTTTGACATGATCCATGCTCCTCAGCATGGAATTATTCTTGGCTTACCATGGTTAACGCATCACAATCCTGAGATTAACTGGGCAGAATGGAAAGGTGTGTTCTCTTCCGCCCTATGTAATAAGAAATGTCTCCAGATGTCTTGAGTCGCCAAAAATTGCAACTGTAGCGGAGAAAGAAGTAAAGTTGTCCAGGCAGTATTCGTCCTATGAAGATGTATTTGATGAAAAAGAAGCAGAAACCTTGCCTCCTCATAGACCTTATGACTGCCAAATTGATCAAACTCCAGGTGCGATACTCCCTAGCTGTCATGTGTACGCCTTGTCAGAACATGAAAATCAACATTTATGAAAGTACCTAGATCAATTCTTAAGGCTTCATCCGCCCTTCCAAGTCTCCCGCAGCCTCTCCTTTGTTTTTTGTCCCTAAGGCAAATGGGGACCTTCGAAACTGTATTGACTATAGGGGCTTGAACAAGGTCACAGTCAAGAACAAATACCCCTTGCCTCTGATTCCTGTCTTGTTGGATCAAGTGAAAAAAGCAAAGATTTACACTAAGCTCGATCTACGAGGTGCTTACCATTTAGTCAGAGGCGACAAATGGAAAACTGCGTTCAAGACAAGATATGGCGGGTGTTAGAAATGGGGTTTCTGGTTGGCTAGGGTATGTACCTCAGCCAGGCAGAACTTACCCACTCTAGTCAGGGCAAGGGAGTTACAAATCCAAGATAACCCCTGCTCACCCCCTAGGTAGCTTGGCACGAGCAGTCAGGCTTAACCCGGAGGCAATGTGTAAAGCGTTTGAACAACACACACAACACATGTGACGCAATATCCCCACCACAAAGGAAACACAACACCAGATTATATGAAAATATACTGTATTGTACACAACGTAATTATCAGACCCAACATCACATATTAGTACTATCCTGCTACCTTAGCAGTTGTCAGAACGTTACACATTAGTTACTCTGCAGACTAGCAGTAGTCACACATAACACACAGGTTACTCAGTATTCTGCAACATAAGCAGTAGTCAGGAAACACGTTATCACATTAGAACACTTGTCATAAGAATATCATAAAACGCCCATAGTAGGAACATTAGAAAACCTATGGCAAGTTAGGGAAACATATTAGCAAATCATGCCCATAAAAGGAACATTTGCACACATGTATAAAAACATCATAGAACAGGTAGGCAATATATAATGCAATAAAGGATCTAGTAAGAACTTGTGATATGTATATTGTCACTTAGAAGTACCTGACTTGATGAAGGCACCTCCAGTGCCTATTGAATGAAAAGAAATGGGGCCCCCAGCGCACCTCTGCGCAAAACGTGGGCCACCTGGCTATTCTGGGTGAGAGGGGGGTGACACCACCCCCCCCTCTGTACTCCTAACGGGCCCCTCCTGGGGCCCGCGATCCCTGGGAGCCCCCTCGGACCTCCACCGGCCCTCCTGAGGGGGGTCACCATCCAGGGAGAATGCCAAAAGGAGGGGGGCGCCACGCACCCCCTCTGTGTCAGGGGCGGGTCCCTCCTGGGACACGCGGCATTCGCAGGTCCCCCCCCCGGGCCTTAACTGGCCCTCCACGATAGGGGGGGGGCAAAGAAATCAGTACTGGCCCACACAAGGGCCAAGACAGGGATCGGCGGGGTGGGGCGAGCCTCCGGCGAGGCTTCGGCCCGCCCGCGATCCCACAGAGAGCCCCTCTGGGCTCGGCAGGGCAGGGAGAGGCTTCCTCCTCTCCTGCCCGTCTCCGGCTTCACTCCGGCTCAAGGAAGGGCCTTCCGGTGCCCCAGGGGAGCTCTAACGAGCGGTCCTCGCCCCGGGGGCACCAACAGGAGCACGCTTGCTCCTCAGAACAGAAAGGAGGTTTCATTTGTGCCCTGGGACACTGGGATGAGCGCGAACCTCGCGCTCAGGAATACTTCAAAAGCCCAGCCGTGGCGGTGAACCTTTCAGCAGCGGAGCGCTCCAGGAAGCGCGAGGGCTTGTTTTTCAGCCCGGGTTGCGGCGGTGATTTGGGCAGGAATAAATGTTTTTCCCAAAGCGCTCAGGCAAATCTGCAGACCGGGCTGCGGTGGTGATCTCTTGCAGCACGTTTTAGAGAGAGTGTTTTTTCCAAGCACTGCAGGCAAGTTGTAGAGATCGTGGCAGGGGTCAGGGGCCACAGCACCCTGCCCCTGGGAACAACAAAACAAGAAGAAGCACAGGGCTGGTGGGCCCAGTTACAGGCCAGCACAAGGGGTGCGGTTGGTGGCAGTTCCTCCTAGTGACCAGGCAGGTCACAGGTCAGCACAGCAGCAGCAGTCCATGGTGGTTTCCTGGTGAGTCCATTTATCAGCGTTCTGTGTCCAGTTTCAAGTTCCAAGAATGTTCAAATTGTGGGGAAAATTCCCCTGTAATTATAGTCAGTTCTTACAGTGTTTTACCATGGTAGGGAGAGGAGGTCCCAGCCAGTTACAACTGGTTCTGGGAGTGCCCCCTCTCTCCTTTCAGCACAGGCTCCAAACATCAGTGGGGGGTTAACGACCCTATTGTGTGAGGCCAGAGCACAGCCTTTACAAATGTAGGTGTGCCCCGCCTCTTCCTTTTCTCAGCCCAGGAAGCTATTCAGTATGCAGATGCACCTCTGTGACACCTCCACCCTCCCTGTGTACAGGCTGTCTGAAAAGTATGCACAAAGCCCAAACTGTCACTCTGCCCAGACGTGGATTGGAGTCAAGCTGCAAAACACCAGAGTCATAAGCACAGATAAATGCACACTTTCTAGAAGTGGCATTTCTGTGATAATAATAAAAAATACACCCACACCAGTAAGCAGCATTTATTATCACCATCACAACCATACCAAACACGCCTACGCTACCCCTCATAAATCAGACAATACCCCTTAAACATAACGCAGGGCATTTCTAATGCAATCCTATGAGAAGGCTGCACTCACAGCAGTGAGACACCAAGTTAGGCTGTTTGTCACTACCAGGACAGGCCATGCAATATGGCACATGTCCTGCCTTTCTACATACATGGCACCCTGCCCATAGGGCTAGCTAGGGTGTACCTTAGGGGTGACTTACATGTAGTAAAAGGGAAGTTCTGGGCCTGGCAAGTAAATTTAGATGCCAGGTCCCTGTGGCAGAAAACTGCACACACAGGCCCTGCACTAGCAGGCCTGAGACAGGTTTGAAAGTCTACTTCAGTGGGTGGCGCAAGCAGCACTGTAGGCCCACTAGTAGTATTTAATTTACAGGCCCTGGGTATAGAGATACCACTGTACAAGGGACTTATAGGTAAATTAAATATGCCAATTAGGTATAAGCCAATCATACCAACTTTAGATGGGAGAGCACCTGCACTATAGCATGGGTCAGCAGTGATAAAGTGTTCAGAGTCCTAGAGCCAACAGCGAGAGGTCAGAAAAACCAGGAGGAAGGATGCAAAAAGACTGGGGATGACCCTGCGTAAGGCCAAAAGTCCAACACAACCCCCTACCAGCCAAAAGCCAGGGGAGAACAATCAATACCTTGATGTACTTCCCTGATTGGGGCGATAGAACAGGGACCCAGGCCCACAACAGCAGGGGCATGTTCCAGTTCTACGCCTTCCGGTCTCCACTTGGATCTCTCTGTCAATGCTTCCCAGGCAGCCTAGACCAACCCACGGGGGTTCTTTAGCTGCCAATGGCCAGAACTAGGCCCCAGGCCATCTAGGAGCATCTGGTCTCTTAAACCATAACGAGTGGGGGGCGGTAGCCCCAGGTGCAAAGCAACCTGTCTCCACTCCACTTCCAATTAGTTCAGGGGCTCTACCCTGCCACTGATCCACCAACCTAGGGTCCGCACCCATAGGTTCTACAGGGGCTAGAGGCGAGGCTCTCCTCCCTCTACCCCTCCTTCTAGGATCCCGCCCTCCTCTCCTAGGAGGGGTATCCCCAGAATCCACACTTGCCAGGGTTCTGGGTACAGCAGCCTTGCACAACTCTCTCGCCAGCCCAGGATCACTACCTGGCGACTGACCACACAACTTAGGGACGACACCCTTGGGTTGCACCGGGGTCCGGGCGGGCTTCCCCCTCCCTGAACCCCACTTCCAGAGTCCTACGTCTCCCCACCTCAGGAGGAGCCACCAGAAGTTTCACACGGGGGTGAGCACACTAACCGCCCCCCCAACCAGGTCAGAGTTTACCCCCTGAACCGGTCTATCTAGTCCAGGGACGACACCCTTAGACTGGACCATTGCCCTGCGAACCAGGACTTCCTTGGGAGCACACCTACCCCCTACCAGATCAGAGCTTACCCCCTGAATCTGGCAATCCAACCCTGAGTCATTACCCTGCAGTTGAACCACTGCCTGGTGCACCAGGACTTCCTTGGGAGCACACCTACTCCCCATCAGGTCAGAGTTTAACCCCTGAACCTGATCATCCAACCCAGAGTAACCACCCTGCGGTTGAATCATTGCCTGGAGCACCAGGACTTCCTGGGGGGCACACCTACCCCCCACCGGGGAAACACCTTCCCCAAGGTCCACACAAGAGTCTGGCTGGCGCAGGTCTCCTGACCTCTGCCCATCTGACAGAGTCTGGATTCCCCAAAGCCCAGAAATGGTCTCACCAAGGTCATTCCTGGGGGGCTCTGCTCTCAGAGCTGACCCCTGACCCTCCAGGTTCTCCACTGGGGCCCGCAGCCCCCTCTCAACCCTATGCCTGGATTTCCACCTCCTCCGCTGTAGAGCGAGACTACCAGACACCAGGACCGGCGGAACGCAATCACCAGCCACCCGCCAAAGTCCTAATGACAAAATGGGATCCTTCTGAACAGCTGGCCCTACGGCACAGGCTAGGCTCACCTCCTGGTGTTCACTCATGGAACCCTCCAGGACCTGGGACTGGAGCTCGGGTACCCTGGGCCTCAGCCCAACCCCATTCCCTCTCCTCTGAGACTGGACATGGGGTGCCTTACCGGCCCAATACACTGGGACCTACCTGGGACACAAGCCTTTTCCACCACACCTGGTTGGGAAACACCTAGACCACTCTCATTAGGAACACCCCCTCATGCCACACCAGACCCTCTGGTACACAACCAGAAGTCTGCCTCCTTTGCAAGCTCCCTGGGGTCAGAGAGCTCACACACTGACAAGTGTTGGAGTAACTCTGAAAAACAACAACAAAGCAGGTGCTCTCTGACAATCAGATTAAACAGCCCTTCAAAATTGTTTACTGTGCTACCCTTCACCCATCCATCTAGTGCAATTCAGCAATCCTCCACAAACTCCTCCCAAGACTGGTGGGACAGTTTCTTACCACATCTAAACCTTTTTCTGTATTTCTCAGGGGAAAAACCATAATTCACAATCAGTGCATTCTTTACGGAGGAGTACCCCTCCCTGTTACTCTCTTCCAGAGTCAGTAGGGCATCCCTCCCCTCCTCAGGAATAAAGCTCCCTAGGTCAGTTCCCCAATCCTTCTCAGGGATCCTGCGCTCTACCAGAGCCCTCTCATATTCCTTTAACCACTGACGTATGTCACCCCCCTCTTGGAACCTAGGTACCAGATCTATGGGTATGTGAGGAACATCTTTGCTACAGCACTCTACATTGTTGCCACCACTGGACTCCACCTGCAGTGCTGGTGAGTCCAGAACCTTCAGACTGCACTCTAGAGCGAGTCTTTCTCTGGCAAAGGCCCTCTCCGCCTCTGCCATCCACTCCTGTACTAAGGCCTTCTCTACCTCAGCCCTTCTCTCCTCAACAGCTAGGCGCGCTAACTGCAACTTCAGGTCCCTCTCTTCCCGCCTATCTCTTAGCTTATCAGGCATCAAGGAATGAGAGGTAGCCCTGCTTCTTACACTGGACCCAGCAAGGAACTCCCTATCACTGGGGCCTTCCCTGTCAACTGGCGTCCCCAACCGGTCATTCTCACCCTCTTGATCAGTCTCTCTACCACTCTCTAGGGATGAGGTCTGGGAGCCCTCCCATTGGGAACCCTCGCTACACTCAGGATCCTCTGGATACCCCCTAAGCACACTCCCTCCCTGGGTATATGTCACAAACCTTTCAAAGAAATTCAGAGATTTCCTGAGGTCCCCTTCTACAGGCAGCCCTCTCTCTCTACAGAACCCCTCTAATTCCTCCTGCGTGTAAAACGGCAGGTCCTCCAAATCAAAGGTAAGCCCCATCTTGAAAAGGTACAAATAACTCAAATGTGACAACCACAATACCCAAGCGTGAGAATTGAAAACAGGAAAAATGACCAAAGAGAGAAAGTTAAGAGAAGCCAAACATGTGATGGTCTAAACGCAATCCTTGTAGTGAAATAATGAGTCACAATGGTATTGTGCAAGCGCAAGTCCTATCCTCACCGCTGACGACCAATGTTAGAAATGGGGTTTCTGGTTGGCTAGGGTATGCACTTCAGCCAGGCAGAACTTACCCACTCTAGTCAGGGCAAGGGAGTTACACGTCCAAGATAACCCCTGCTCACCCCCTTGGTAGCTTGGCACAAGCAGTCAGGCTTAACCCGGAGGCAATGTGTAAAGCATTTGCACAACACACACAACACCTGTGTCGCAATATCCCCACCACAAAGGAAACACAACACCAGATTATATGAAAATATACTTGTTGGACCTGGCTTTTTGACAGGGTCATCCCCAAACTTTTTGCCTCCTTCCTCCTATTTTTTCTGACCTGTTGTTGTTGGCTTTTGACCTCCGGGCACTTTACCACTGCTAACCAGTGCTAAAGTGCATATGCTCTCTGTGTAAATGGTACTATTGATTGGTTTATCCATGATTGGCTATTTAATTTACTTATAAGTCCCTAGTAGAGTGCACTATATGTTCCTAGGGCCTGTAGATTAAATGCTGCTAGTGGGCCTGCAGCACTGGTTGTGCCACCCACTTCAGTAGCCCCTTAACCCTGTCTCAGGCCTGCCATTGCAAGGCCTGTGTGTGCAGTTTCACTGCCACTTCAACTTGGCATTTAAAAGTACTTGCCAAGCCTAGAACTCCCCTTTTTCTACATATAAGTCATCCCTAATGTGTGCCCTAGGTAACCCCTAGAGCAGGGTTCTGTGTAGGTAAAAGGCAGGACATGTACCTGTGTAGTTATATGTCCTGGTAGTGTAAAACTCCTAAATTCGTTTTTACACTACTGTGAGGCCTGCTCCCTTCATAGGCTAACATTGGGGCTGCTCTCAGACATTGTTGAAGTGGCAGCTGCTGATCTGAAAGGAGCAGGAAGGTCATATTTAGTATGGCCAGAATGGTAATATAAAATCCTGCTGACTGCTGAAGTCGAATTTAATATTACTATTCTAGAAATGCCACTTTTAGAAAGTGAGCATTTCTTTGCACTAAAACCTTGTTGTGCCCTTCAATCCACATCTGGCTAGGTTTAGTTGACAGCTCCTTGTGCATTCACTCAGACACACCCCAAAACACAGGGTACTCAGCCTCACTTGCATACATCTGCATTTTGAATGGGTCTTCCTGGGCTGGGAGGGTGGAGGGCTTGCCCTCACACAAAGGACTGCCACACCCCCTACTGGGACTCTGGCAGACAGGATTGAACTGAAAGGGGGCTTGGTGCATTTCTTAGACACTCTTTGAAGTCAACCCCACTTCAAAGGCACAACTTAGTATAAAACAGGGCCTCTGCCCTACCTCATCAGACACTTGCTGGAGAAGAAACCTGAACCAGAAACTACATCCTGCCAAGAAGAACTGCCTGGCTGCTCAAAGGACTCACCTGTCTGCTTTTCTATAAAGGACTGCTGCCTTGCAGTTGGCCTGCTGCCTTGCTGAACTGCCTGGCTGCTCAAAGGACTCACCTGTCTGCTTTTCTACAAAGGACTGTTGCCTTGCTGTTGGCCTGCTGCCTTGCTGAACTCTTGTCTGGCTTAAAAGTGCTCTCCAAGGGCTTGGATAGAGCTTGCCTCCTGTTCCCTGAAGTCTCAGGACCAAAAAGACTTCTCGCTTTCACTTGGACGCTCCGTGCGCTGAAATTTTCGACACACAGCTTGCTCCGCTGCAAGAAAAACGCCGCACACCGACGCTGATCGACGCGACGCCTTCGGGACGACCGAAACTTTGACGCACGGCCTCGCAAGGACAACGCCGCCCGACTTCTAAGAAGAAATCGACGCGACGACTACCGTGAGCTCGAAACTTTGACGCACGGCCTCGCAAGGACAACGCCGCGCGACTTCCAAGGAGAAATCGACGCGACGCCTGCCGTGAGACCAAAACTTCGACGCACGGCCTCGCAAGGACAACGCCGCCCGACTTCCAAGGAGAAATCGACGCGACGCCTGCCGTAAGATCAAAACTTCGACGCGCAGCCCCGCAGAATGACGCGCAGCCGGAAAACAAGCAGGAAAATCCACGCACAGACCCGGGCCATCTGGTAATCCCCGCGATCCACAGAAAAGAGACTGTCCGCGCACCGGAAAACGACGCACGACTTCCCCGCGTGGAAAATAACGACGCAAGTCTGTGTGTGCTGGGGAGAAATCGACGCACACACCTTTTTTCCACGTATCTCTTCTCCTGTGGCCCTCTGAGGAGATTTCCCACCAGAAACCAGGTACTTTGTGCTTGAAAGACACTTTATTTGCTTTTTAAAGACTTAAGACACTTTATATCACTTTTCAGTGATATCTTTACAAATTCATATTGCAACTTTGATCGTTTTGACCTGCAAATACCCAGATAAATATTATATATTTTTCTAAACACTGTGTGGTGTATTTTTGTGGTGTTATATTATGGTATTGTATGATTTATTGCACAAATGCTTTACACATTGCCTTCTAAGTTAAGCCTGACTGCTCGTGCCAAGCTACCGGAGGGTGAGCATAGGCCGATTTTGGATTGTGTGTGACTTACCCTGACTAGAGTGAGGGTTCTTGCTTGGACAGAGGGCAACCTGACTGCCAATCAAAAACCCCATTTCTAACAATACTGTATTGTACACAACGTAATTTTCAGACCAAACATCACATATTAGTACTATCCTGCTACCTTAGCAGTTGTCAGAACGTTACACATTAGTTACTCTGCAGACTAGCAATAGTCACACATAATACACAGGTTACTCAGTATTCTGCAACATAAGCAATAGTCAGGAAACACGTTATCACATTAGAACATTTGTCATAAGAATATCATAAAACGCCGATAGTAGGAACATTAGAAAACCTATGGCAAGTTAGGGAAACATATTAGCAAGTCATGCCCATAAAAGGAACATTTGCACACATGTATAACAACATCATAGAACAGGTAGGCAACATATAATGCAATAAAGTCTCTAGTAAGAATTTGTGATATATATATTGTCACTTAGAAGTACCTGACTTGATGAAGGCACCTCCAGTGCCTATTGAATATAAAGAAATGGGGCCCCCGGCGCTCCCCTGTGCAAAACGGGGGCCTCCTGGCTATTCTGGGTGATAGGGGGTGGCACACACACCCTCTGTACTCCTAACGGGCCCTCCTGGGGCCCGCGATCCCTGGGAGTCCCCCCAGACCTCCACCGGCCCTCCTGAGGGGGGGTCACCATCTGGGGAGAATGCCAAAAGGAGAAGGGGCGCCACGCACCCCCTCCATGTCAGGGGCGGGTCCCTCCTGGGACACGCGGCCGTTGTAGGGCCCCCCGGGCCTTAACTGGCCCTCCACTATGGGGGGGGGCAAATAAATCAGTACTGGCCCACACAAGGGCCAAGCCAGGGACCGGCGGGGCGGGGCGAGCCTCCGGCGAGGCTTCTGGCCACCCGCTATCTCTCAGAGAGCCCCTCTGGGCTCGGCAGGGCAGGGAGAGGCTTCCTCCTCTCCTGCCCATCTCCGGCTTCACTCCGGCCCAAGGCAGGGCCTTACGGTGCCCCGGGGGAGCTCTAACAAGCGGTCCTTGCCCCAGGGGCACCAACAGGAGCACGCTTGCTCCTCAGAACAGAACAGAGGTTTCCTTCGTGCCCTAGTGGCACTGGGATGAGCGCGAACCTCGCGCTCGGGAATACTTCAAAAGCCCGGCCGCGGCGGGGAACCTTTCAGCAGGGGAGCGCTCCAGGAAGTGCGAGGGCTTGTTTTTCAGCCCGGGTTGCAGCGGTGATTTGGGCAGGAATAAACGCTTTTCCCAAAGCGCTCAGGCAAATCTGCAGCCCGGGCTGCGGTGGTGATCTCTTGCAGCACTTTTTAGAGAGAGTGCTTTTTCCAAGCACTGCAGGCAAGTTGTAAAGATCGTGGCAGGGGTCAGGGGCCACAGCACCCTGCCCCTGGGAACAACAAAACAAGAAGAAGCACAGGGCTGGTGGGCCCAGTTACAGGCCAGCACAAGGGGTGCGGATGGTGGCAGTTCCTCCTAGTGACCAGGCAGGTCACAGGTCAGCACAGCAGCAGCAGTCCATGGTGGTTTTCTGGTGAGTCCATTCATCAGCGTTCTGTGTCCAGTTTCAAGTTCCAAGAATGTTCAAATTGTGGGGGAAATTCCCCTGTACTTATAGTTAGTTCATACAGTGTTTTACAATGGTAGGGAGAGGAGGTTCCAGCCAGTTACAACTGGTTCTGGGAGTTCCCCCTCTCTCCTTTCAGCACAGGCTCCAAACATCAGTGGGGGGTTAATTACCCTATTGTGTGAGGCCAGGGCACAGCCTTTACAAATGTAGGTGTGCCCCGCCTCTCCCTTCTCTCAGCCCAGGAAGACTATTCAGAATGCAGATGCACCTCTGTGACACCTCCACCCTCCCTGTGTACAGGCTGTCTGAAAAATATGCACAAAGCCCACTACTGTCACTCTACCCAGACGCGGATTGGAGTCAAGCTGCAAAACACCAGAGTCATAAGCACAGATAAATGCGCACTTTCTAGAAGTGGCATTTCTGTGATAGTAATAAAAAATACACCCACACCAGTAAGCAGCATTTATTATCACCATCACAACCATACCAAACACGCCTACGCTACCCCTCATAAATCAGACAATAACCCTTACACATAAGGCAGGGCATTTCTAATGCAATCCTATGAGAAGGTAGCACTCACAGCAGTGAGACACCAAGTTAGGCTGTTTGTCACTACCAGGACAGGCCATGCAATATGGCACATGTCCTGCCTTTCTACATACATGGCACCCTGCCCAGAGGGCTAGCTAGGGCGTACCTTAGGGGTGACTTACATGTAGTAAAAGGGGAGTTCTGGGCCTGGCAAGTACATTTAGATGCCAAGTCCCTGTGGCAGAAAACTGTGCACACAGGCCCTGCACTAGCAGGCCTGAGACAGGTTTGAAAGTCTACTTCAGTGGGTGGCGCAAGCAGCGCTGTAGGCCCACTAGTAGTATTTAATTTACAGGCCCTGGATATAGAGATACCACTGTACAAGGGACTTATAGGTAAATTAAATATGCCAATTAGGTATAAGCCAATCATACCAACTTTAGATGGGAGAGCACCTGCACTTTAGCACGGGTCAGCAGTGATAAAGTGCTCAGAGTCCTAGAGCCAACAGCGAGAGGTCAGAAAAACAAGGAGGAAGGAGGCAAAAAGACTGGGGATGACCCTGCATAAGGCCAAAAGTCCACAGGGGGTCATTACAACATTGGCGGAAAAAGCCGCTTACCGCCGTGCAGAAGACCGCCAACACACCGCCGCGGAATTCCGCCACAGCTATTATGACCCACATCTCGGAATCCGACAAAATTCAGACTCCCACACAAGTCCGCCACACCAAAGGTCAGTGATAAACTGGCGATAACAAAACCGACACCGTCACACCAACAGAAATACGCCCACACTATCACGACACATGAATCCACGCGGCGGTCTTTCAACCGCGGTATTCCATTGGCGGTACACACCGCCGCGCTCAAAATACACACACTCTTACAAAACACAGCCACATTGGACAATTTGAAATACACACACCTGACACACATACACACACAACTCCCACACACCCAATACAATATAAAACACACACCCACATCACCCACAAACCCCTACGACCACAATTCACGACCGAAGGCCAGAGAGAGACACCACCATCAAAAAACTAGCATCCACAGGCACACAACACCATCACCCACACAACTTCCACGCACCTCACACAACACAGCACTACATATCACCACACTTATCACCACACACACCACCCCACACGTCACCTACACCACCCCATGGCACGGCAAAGACACCCCAGGTTCTCAGAGGAGGAACTCAGGGTCATGGTGGAGGAAATCGTCCGGGTAGAGCCACAGCTATTTGGATCCCAGGTGCAGCACACCTCAATTGCAAGGAAGATGGAGCTATGGCGAAGAATAGTCGACAGGGTCAACGCAGTGGGACAACACCCAAGAAATCGGGAGGACATCAGGAAAAGGTGGAACGACCTACGGGGGAAATGCGCGTTCCGTGGTCCCAAGACACCACCAGGCAGTTCAGCGAACTGGCGGCGGACCCCCACCTCCCCACCCACAACTAACAACATGGGAGGAGCAGGTCTTGGCGATTCTGCATCCTGAGGGCCTCGCAGGAGTCGGTGGAGGAATGGACTCTGGTAAGTCAAATCTCAACTATTACATCCCCCACCCTACCTGCATGCCAGCACATACCCCCACCCTCGCCCTCTCCTCTGTCACTCCAACTCCTCACAAATGTACCAATATCACAAACCACACATCCCAACACCAAGCCCTGCATGCAACAACAACGCATGGACACCCATCACTAAAGCATGCCCACTGCACATACCCATACACCCCCCCTAAACCATCATTACACAGGCTCACACACAGGAATGCCAGCACTGGGGTACACAGTCACCCACCCATTGCAGACCATGCCACACACAGAAGCAATAATCATGCCTTTCCAACCCCTGCAGGACCACTACCCAACGTCACCAGACAGGAGGGTTCTGACATGTCCACTCCACCCACAGAAGAGGCCCACAGTGATGACAGCACTTCTGTCCAACTGGATCTAGATGACCAGCCCGGACCATCGTGGGCCTCGGGACAGTCGGTTCCCCTCACACAGGCCCAGGTCACCACAGACCTTCCCCCCTCTGGAAACACCAGCACAGCACCCACCCAGCGGGCCCATACCTCCGTCCCCAGGACACGTCAATCAGCTGTGTGTCCACCACTACAGGGAACCCAGGATAACCCACCACCCCAACAACAACAGGGACCTGGGGGCAGTGGCAGTGGGCACACGGTCCAGGGGACGGAGGCCCAGGAACACAGGGGAACTGGGAGTGCTGCTGTGCGACAGGGGGCGGACAGGCCAAGGGAACCCACTCTCCACGAGGCCCTCTCCTCCATCATGGGAGCCTACCACCACTCCCAGGAGACGATGGCAACGGTACTGGCCAAGTTTCAGGAGACCCAGCGCCTGCAGGAGGAACAGTATTTGGGCTTCAGGGAGGAACTCAGAACCATCAGCTCCACCCTGGGCACCATGGTAGGGGTGCTGAAGGAAGTACTTAACACCAGGAGGGACAATGTGGCACTACAAGGGGCCCCTGACACTAGCATGGACGATGAACTGCCCACCACCTCCGCCGGCGCTAGTGGACAGGAGGCACCGCCACAGGACCACCACACCAGCATCCCACCCCCTGCAGAAGGAGAACCACCCCAGAAACGGTCCCTGAGATCCAGGAACAAGACAGAGCACGATGCCAAGACCCCCACCTAGAAATGAGACCACCCTGATTGTCATCCCACTGTCTCACTTTGTCACCCTGTCCATATTGAAACTGCCCCAGCTCCACTTCCTATGGCCATATGGGCAATGCACCTGTGAGACTAATAGACTGGGCTCTGCCATGGACACTCCTCCGCCATCCCCCCTCACCATTTAACTTCCCCCTCCAATATTTAATATTTAAATAAACACACCTAAAGCACCAAAAGATCTGGAGTCTGTCTGTGATTTCGAAATAGTGTATTTGCAATTACAGTGACAAAATGTTCATGAAATTTTAATGTCAACATACCTATGTCACAAAGCTCTAGTCCAGGAGGAATCTAAGCAGATGAGACACATTGGGACCCACACCTGTGAAACCGTAAGGGAAAGTGACAACTCAGTGACCATACACTGGGTGAAAACGACAGACAGGATAGAGGTAGAAGTGTAAAAGTACATGTAGTAGGCAGGAATGTATTCTCACCTGTGTTTCACTGGAAATATTGCTGGATAACTGAGTCCCTGTTCTGCATGTCTTCTTCCTCTGCTTCATCCTCATCACTGTCCACAGGCTCCACAGCTGCCACAACACCGCCATCTGGACCATCCTCCTGCAGAAAAGGCACCTGGCATCGCAAAGCCAAGCTGTGAAGCATACAGCAGGCCACGATGATCTGGCACACCTTCTTTGGTGAGTAGAATAGGGATCCACCTGTCATATGCAGACACCTGAACCTGGCCTTCAGGAGGCCGAAGGTCTGCTCGATCACCCTCCTAGTTCGCCCATGGGCCTTATTGTAGCATTCCTCTGCCCTTGTTCTGGGATTCCTCACGGGTCAGTAGCCATGACAGGTTGGGGTAACCAGAGTCACCTAATAGCCACACACGGTGCCTCTGGAGTTGACCCATCACATAAGGGATGCTGCTATTCCACAGGATGTAGGCGTCATGCACTGAGCCAGGGAACATGGCATTCACATGGGAGAAGTACTGGTCTGCCAAACATACCATCTGTACATTCATGGAATGATAACTCTTCCAGTTTCTGTACACCTGTTCACTCCTGTGGGGGGGGGGGGCAAAGCCACATGGGTCCCATCAATGGCACCTATGATATTTGGGATATGTCCAAGGCATAGAAGTCACCTTTCACTGTAGGCAAATCCTCCACCTGAGGGAAAACGATGTAGCTCCGCATGTGTTTCAGAAGGGCAGACAGCACTCTGGACAATACGTTGGAAAACATAGGCTGGGACATCCCTGGTGCCATGGCCACAGTTGTTTGAAAAGACCCACTTGCAAGTAAATGGAGCACTGATAGCACCTGCACTGGAGGGGGGATTCCTGTGGGATGGCGGATTGCTGACATCAGGTCTGGCTCCAACTGGGTACACAGTTCCTGGATTGTGGCACGGTCAAACCTGTAGGTGATTATCACATTTCTTTCCTCCATTGTCGACAGGTCCACCAGCGGTCGGTACACCGGAGGATTCTGCCATCTCCTCACATATCCCAGTGGACGGTGCCTATGAAGGACAACAGCGAGCACAGAGTCAAACAACTCAGAGGTATGTACCCACAGTCTACACAGAACACCAATCATACACAAAATGTGGCCTGTATGTGTGTTGAGACTAGGCCTAGGTATGTGTGACGCTTTTGGAAACTAGGCCATGTGGGCCCCTGAAATGGCGGCTGCCTGACCTCTAAAGTGGGACAATGGGATGTGAGGTAACTGCGCTGGCGTTGTACACCGTCGCGGTAGGCAGTCAAAGACCGCGGCGCAATGCTGCATTGGTTAACATTGGACCCTATGGGTCCCAGGAGCCAATGACGATGTATGCCGGCGGTGATGGTACGCACCGCCGCGGACGTGACCGCCATTTTCTATCTGTATAATCACTCGATACCTGATCTTCGACAGGAGAGGACCTACACTCCAAGTGCTGCTGTGACCTCGGTCTGGAAGAGACAATGGCTCGTGCGTCTGGGGAATGCGCCCCTGCCTTCACTTCGGAGGAGTTGGAGAAGTTCGTCGATGGGGTCCTCCCCCAGTACATGCTACTCTACGGTCCTCCAGACCAACAGGTAAGTACTCAGGGAGCATGTTGTATGGGCTATGCCTGTGTGGAGAGGGCTGGTTGTAAGAAGGAAGGGGGCAGAGTTTGCGTGCATGAAAGACGGTGGGTGCATGTGCCAGATGGCAAAGGGTAGGGATGGGGGCCACTCACTTTGACGGCGCAGTTGGTAATGACTTCTCTTCTTCCCCTGCACATTTCATGTAGGTCAGCACCCACCAGAAGAAAGATATTTGGCGTGCCATCGCCAAGGACGTCTGGACCCTGGGGGTCCCCACCAGACGGAGCACCCACTGCCAGAAAAGATGGGAGGACATTCGCCGCTGGAGCAAGAAGACGGCGGAGGCTCAGCTGGGGATGGCCTCCCAACGTGGGAGGGGTGCCCGTCGAACCATGACCCCCCTGATGTTCCGGATCCTGGCGGTGGCCTACCCGGTGTTGGATGGGCGCTTGAGGGCATCACAGCAGACACAAGGGGGTGAGTACACTCTCATTCAGCTGACTTTGCGCGCAGTAGAGGTGTCTGGGTGGGGGAGGAGGGCTGTGGGTTTCCCTAGGCCAGGGCGAGTTCCGTAGGCTAGGCCCCTCCGTAAGGCATGGCCCTGTGGCCCCCCACCCCACCTCTGTAGAGTGACAAGTACAGCTATTCATGCACCTGTGTCATCTATGTGTGCAGATGTCGTCCATAGCCTTGTAGGCCATTTCCCATGAATAGCACTGTAGAGCCCAAGAGCACGACGTAGTGCAGGGGGCTTCTGTGTCTGTCTTGTCCGCCAACAGTAGCAGTAATCCATGCACTCAACATGCCTTTCTTCTGTTTCCCCTCCCTTTTTTGTGGTCTCCCTGTTCTTGTGTGCATTAGCATCATCAGGCAGAGGAGCAGTGGCACCGGAGCACGAGGGAGCTGCATCCCACATGGCCATGGAGGGCCACACTACGGACTCAGAATTCACCAGTGGGACGGAGGGCGAGGGGAGCACCACGGTGGGGACAGGAGCTGAAATCAGCGACACGGACTCATCCTCTGATGGGAGCTCCCTTGTGGTGGCGGCAACATCTGTGCCCCCCGCATCTACAGGTACATCCGCCACCCCCCCCTACCAGCACCGCCCTCTCAGCAGCCCCTCAGCCTTCTCCCCGTGCCCACTTACCCAGGAGGGTGGGCATCACCTTCGACCCAGGCACCTCAGGCCCTGCCCCAGTCACCCCTGCTGCCCTCAGTGAGGAGGCCATTGACCTCCTCACGTCACTCACTGTTGGGCAGTATACCATTTTGAATGCCATCCAGGGTGTAAGAAAGGCAGTTGCAACAAACTAATGCATTCCTGGAGGGCATTCATTCTGGTCAGGCGGCCCTTCACCGAGCCTTTCAAACTCTGGCCTCAGCACTGATGGCAGCCATTGTCCCAGTGTCTAGCCTCCCCCCTCCAACTTCCTCCACCCAGACCCAATACCCTGTACCTCTGCCTATCCCAAGCACACCATCAGACCAGCCTGCACACACCTCACCACACAAGGGAAGCTCAGGCAAACATAAGCACCACACATCCCATAGGCACTCACACAAGCATCACACACATACAGACACACCAACATCCACTGCCTCTACTGTGTCCCCCTCCTCGTTGTCTCCCTCCTCCCTCCCAGTCTCGTCTACACTCACACCTGCATGCACTACCTCTACAGCCACTGCGTCCCTCACCAGCACCCCCACCAGCACACCCCGCTCACGTGCAGTCACCACCCCCACTACCATACACACGTCCCCTGTGTCCTCTCCCAGTGTGTCTGTGACGCCCCCTCCCAAGATACACAAACGCAGGCACACACCCACCCAATAGCCATCCACCTCACGACAGCCTCCAGCGCATGCACCTGCACTCAAAGCCACAAAACGTACACCTCCTACAACCACCACCTCTTCCTCCACTCCCAAACCCCCTCCAGCTACCCATCCCAGTGTGTCCCAAAAACTTTTCCTGTCCAGCCTTGACCTATTTCCCACCCCCCCCCCCACCGTCCAACTCATAGGTCCCGAACTAGGACCTCAGCCACAACATCTCCGGGTCCAGTGGTGCCTGTTGTCACAGGTATGTGGAGTGCACCAGCCACCAGGACAGCCAGTGTGGCACGGAGCCACAGCACAGCCAGTCCCCCCCCCTGTGAAGCACCAGAAGTTGGCCAGTGCCCGGTGGGAGATCGGGAAGACTCCAGCCACCCAAGCCGCTCCCAGGGGTCCCGGTGGGAGTGTGGACTCAGCTGTTACTCCTCCCAAGGTGTCCAAGGCCCTCCAAGGCCCCATTGTCGCTGCCCAGGAGGCCACCACCAGCCCCATCGTCGCTGCCCAGGAGGCCACCGCTAGCCCCATCCTCGCTGCCCAGGAGGCCACCGCCAGCCACATCCTCGCTGCCCAGGAGGGCCCCGCCAGCCACACCCCAGCTGGCCAGGAGGGACCCGCCAGCCACAGCCCAGCTGCCCAGGAGGGCCACGCCAGCCACAGCCCAGCTGCCCAGGAAGGCCCCACCAGCCACAGCCCAGCTGCCCAGGAGGGCCCCACCAGCCACAGCCCAGCTGACCAATGAAGGAAAGCCAGCCCCAGCCCAGCTGGGCAATGAAGGACCGCCAACTCAAGCACCGCTGAACAGGGCCAGCACCGCTGAACAGGGCAAGCACCACCAACTCAAGCACCGCTGAACAGGGCAAGCACCGCCAACTCAAGCACCGCTGAACAGGGCAAGCACTGCTGAACAGGGCAAGCACAGCCAACTCAAGCACCGCTGAACAGGTCAAGCACCGCCAACTCAAGCACCGCTGAACAGGGCAAGCACCGCTGAACAGGGCAAGCACCGCCAACTCATGCACCGCTGAACAGGGCAGGCACCGCCAACTCAAGCACCGCTAGCACATGAGCGGCAGGGGCACTGACGCAACAGGGACCGTCACGGGTGAGTGATGCACTCTGGGCACCAGTCCCCCTCCAGAACCAGTGGAGACATGCATCCACTCCGTCTGTCCTTCCCAGGATGAAGCACTCTGGTCACCAGTCCCCCTCCAGAACCAGTGGAGACATGCATCCACTCCGTCTGTCCTTCACAGGATGAAGCACTCTGGGCAACAGTCCCCCTCCAGAACCAGTGGAGACTGTTATCCATTTGAGAGACTGTGGCTTTGCACTCCCCAGGATACAGCAGTGGGCAAACCACCCACTGTAGAGACTTGAGAGACTGTGGCTTTGCACTCCCCAGGATAATGCAGTGGGCAAACCACCCACTGGAAAGACTTGAGAGACTGTGGCTTTGCACTCCCCAGGATGGAACAGTGGGCAACCCACCCACTGTAGAGACTTGAGAGACTGTGGCTTTGCACTTCCCAGGATACAGCAGTGGGCAACCCACCCACTGTAGAGACTTGAGAGACTGTGGCTTTGCACTCCCCAGGATACAGCAGTGGGCAAACCACCCACTGTAGAGACTTGAGAGACTGTGGCTTTGCACTCCCCAGGATGGAACAGTGGGCAACCCACCCACTGTAGAGACTTGAGAGACTGTGGCTTTGCACTCCCCAGGATACATCAATGGGCATGGAGCACCCTCGTGGATCTGGCGTCGTGCACTCATCCTGCTGAGGTGCCCCCCCTTCCCTTCCCCCTGAGGTGCCTGTTGTGTTTCTATCTGATGCCCCTGCAGTGTTCTCTCTGTTTTGATCTGGTATCGTGTGTGGGCCTCGCCCATGCATTTTGGGCCCAGTGGTCCACGGACTATGAATGGTGCAATACCTGGACTACTATTCTTGGTGTATATTTTGTTAACAGTGCATATATGTATATTTTTGGTTACTGCATTTTGATATATTACAGTGGTTACACTCATTTCCTTTTGTCTTTGCATTCTTCCGGGGGGTTTGGGGGGTGTAACTATAATGTTTATATATGTATTGGTGTGTGTGTTGTAGTGGGTGGGGGGGTGTTGCGTGCTGCATGTGTGTGTCCCTGTTTTTTGCCTCCCCCCTCCCCTGTGTTGTAGGTGCAGTACTCACCGTGGTCTTCGCCACCGGCGTTGGTGCTTCTGGTACAGGAGCAGGAAGACTATCGCAGGTAGGATTTGGAGTTCTGGGTCCATGGTGTCCTCCTTCCTCATGGAGTGTGTAGAGGTGAGCGTTTTCCCTTCGAAATTCCTGATTCCGCCATGTTTTTATCCGCGGTGAATCCGCCCCAGAAAAGGTGGCGGATTGGCCTGTCATAATACTGTGGGCGGTACATTGTCCTCCGCCTGTCTGTTGGCGTGACCGCCGAGCTGTTTGTTTGTACCGCCGTGGTGATCAGAGTGTTAAAGTGGCTGTCTTTGTTGGCGGTTTCCGCCACAGTCGTAATTCCAATAAATTTTCCACCGGCCTGTTGGCGGTCTTACCGCCGCTTTAACACCGTCCGCCAGGGTTGCAATGACCACCATGGTCTCTTTGAATACACCGTCATGCCCTTTGGACTGTGCAATGCTCCAGCAGCATTTAAATTTTTCCTGAATCACGTCCTTAGAGAGTATCTCAACATATTTGCAATAGTCTATATCGATGATATTTTTATCTACTCTGACAATGAAACCAAACATGTACAACATGTCAAGAAGATTCTCACAGCTCTTCGAAAGCATCATTTATATTGGAAACTAACCAAGTGTGAGTTTCATGTTACCACAGTTGAGTTTTTAGGGGTTATCCTTACCCCTCAAGGTATGGTCATGGCAGGAAAGAAAGTACAAGCTGTATCTGATTGGCCCACTCCAAAGACTGTTCGAGATGTACAGTGCTTCCTGGGTTTTGCAAACTTTTATCGCAGGTTTATAAACCATTTCTCTCAAACAGTGGCACCAATCATCAAGTTATTGAGAAAGAAAGAAAGAAAAATGTTTATGGTCTCCAGAAGCTGACCGAGCCTTTTCAACTTTGAAAGAAGCTTTTTCCACTGCCCCAGTCTTGACTCACCCTGATGTGGATCGTCCATTCATAGTTGAAGCAGATGCCTCAGATGTGGCAGTTGGTGCAGTCTTGTCACAACGAAGTAAACACACTAGCCAACTTCATCCTGTAGCTTACATGTCTCGAAAGCTGAACCAAGTTGAACAGAACTATGTCATTGCTGAAAAAGAGCTTCTGGCGATCCGTGATGCCTTTAAAGAGTGGAGACATCATTTGTTGGATGCCAAGTACACTATCACAGTATATACTGATCATCGCAATCTCCAGTTCATGGGTTCAGCTAGACTTTTGACTCCTCTGCAATTACGCTGGATGCTGTTTTTTGCCGAGTTCGATTTTGTGGTAACTTTTCATTCTGGTAAAGACAATCGCAAAGCAGACGCCTTGTCCCGCCAAGAGTCTACCACGTTGCCTACAATCCAGCCTTCCAGAGCTATCATTGCTCGAGACAAAGTCCTCTGCATCATAAAAAACAAAGACTTCTTTGAAGACATCCGTAATTCCTTCACCATTGAGAAATGGCAGGCATGGGCTCAAGCAGATCCCAAAAGAACAATCAAGCAAGGACTACCTTTCCATGATGATCGTTTGTTCATGCCCACTACCAAGCTTCGCAAGTTAGTATTTCATTGGTTTCATGTTATACCTACGGCAGGTAACCCAGGCACTCCTAAAACTCTTGAATTAATCCAATGCTACTTTTGGTGGCCTACTCTGACAAAAGACCTCAAAACAATGGTCACTAACTGTGAAGTCTGTGCTCGCATCAAGACAAGTCATTCAAAACCGAAAGATTTGTTGCATCCGCTCCCAACTCCACGTCGACCTTGGGAACACATTTCGTTAGGCTTCATTACAGGACTACCAGTGGTTCAACAGCACTCAGTAATCCTTGTGGTGGTAGATAGTCTCATGAAATATATACATTTCATTGCCTGCAAGAAATTACCCACCTCCAGTCAACTGGCAACCATCCTACTGAATAGAGTGGTCTGTTATCACGGGCTGCCGAGAATGATTCTCTCCGATCGAGGATCGCAATTTGCCTCCAACTTCTGGAAAACGTGGTGCAAAACGCTTCAATTTACATCCACACTATCTACTAGCCATCATCCTCAAACAGATGGCCAAACTGACTGAATCAGACATTGAAGCAATATCTGCGTGCTTACGCTGAGAAAGCACTTTATTCCTAGACATCAATGCCCTGGTTAGCTGAACTAGCCTACAATAACTCGTTTCACACCTCCACTGATGTCACACCCTTTTTTGGCATGTTTGGCTATCATCCTGATAACTTGCCCATCACAATTCCTCAAGAAAGTTCTCTTACACCAGCTGTGCCGGAAACAATTCAACACCTCCACCAAACCCAGAAACTGATTCAACAACATCTAGAAAAGGCAAAAATACAAAAAGCACTACAACAAGAAACATTGTGAAGGACCTCAGTATCAACCAGGTGATAAAGAGTGGCTTTCTACAAGACATATAGGGCCTGATTACAACTTTGGAGGAGGTGTTAATCCGTCCCAAATGTGACGAATATACCACCAGCCGTATTACGAGCTCCATAGGATATAATGTACTCGTAATACGGCTGGTGGTATATCCGTCACTTTACCGTCACTTTTGTGACGGATTAACACCTCCTCCAAAGTTGTAATCAGGCCCATAGACTTCAAGAAAAAGCACATGTTTAATCCCAAATTCATAGGTCCTTACACTGTCCTCCAGCAAATTAATCCAGTGACCTATAAACTGTTGCTGCCCCGGTCACTGCGTATTCATCCGGTGTTCTATACTTCCCTCCTGAAAAAAGCAGTGTGGAAGGTACGCTCCCAACCAGCTCCAGTTCTAGTACAGGGAGAAGTGGAATACGAAGTTGAACAGGTGTTGGATTCCAAACTTAGAGGTCGTAGCCTGTGGTATATGATCTCTTGGAAAGGTTACAGTCATGAAAGTAACTCATGGGTCTCCGCATCTGACGTTCATGCTCCACGACTAGTGAGACGTTTTCATCGTCTTAACCCAGGCAAACCAGGCCCTAGAGCGCATTTGAGAGCGGCGAGTACTGTAAACATCAGGACAATGCACGCTCTACGGGCGACAAAGATGCAAAAACCCAGCCTTTATGCAAGAGCATAATTCATGCATTGTGTTTGTATGCAGCATGTTAACCTTTTGCATTGCAGACTTTAACCTTGAAAAACACTATTAATGATGTTTGCAATAATTGTTCATTTGCAAGGAATTGCTGCAGGCTTACTGAGTGTGTTAGGGTGTGGTCCCTTTCTAGGACCTTCTAGGAGCTTTCTCTGCAGCATGACTGGGTGTGGTTTGTGGGCAGGGCCAGACTCTATATAAGGGAGCCAGCCCAGCTCCACGTGCTCACTATTCAGAGTTCCCAGTGCAGAGCAGCAGCAACTTCCTGAGCTCTTGTTCCGGAGGCCTACCATGATGTTCCAGGCCTGCCCCGCATTATTTTGGTGATCCTTGAGCAGGGTGGTAAGGTGGAGGTCGGGCTGGGCCCCCGTCCCTGTTTTCAAACACTCTTGAGTTTTGGGCCTACTCGTGAAACTTTCAGAGAACGCGATTCATTGCTCTCATATAAAACTTAGTGTTCAGATCGGCAACAGCTTGCGCAATCATTTCATGGCATTTGCATATTCTTGTTCGAATCGGCAGTGTGCGCGATTCATTTCCTGCATGTAAAACTTAGCGGGTCATTCCGACCCTGGCGGTCGGTGGCCGCCAGGGCCACCGACCACGGGAGCACCGCCAACAGGCTGGCGGTGCTCCTACGAGCATTCTGACCGCGGCGGTTTAGCCGCAGTCAGACGCGGAAAGCCAGCGGTCTCCCGCTGACTTTCCGCCGCTCGTAGGAATCCTCCATGGCTGCGGAGCGCGCTCCGCAGCCATGGAGGATTCCGACTCCCCCTCCCGCCATCCAGTTCCTGGCGGTTCTCCCGCCGGGAACCGGATGGCGGGAGGGGGAGTCGCGGGGCCCCTGGGGGCCCCTGCCGTGCCCATGCCTATGGCATGGGCACGGCAGGGGCCCCCGTAAGAGGGCCCCTAAAAGTATTTCAGTGTCTGCAAAGCAGACACTGAAATACGCGACGGGTGCAACTGCACCCGTCGCACCTTCCCACTCCGCCGGCTCTATTACGAGCCGGCGTCATCGTGGGAAGGGAGTTTTCCCCTGGGCTGGCGGGCGGTCTTGCGAAGACCGCCCGCCAGCCCAGGGGAAAACTCGGAATACCCTCCGCGGTCTTTCGACCGCGGAGCGGTATTTCGGAGGGGGGAAGTCTGGCGGGCGGCCTCCGCCGCCCGTCAGACTCAGAATTAGGGCCTTAGTGTTCAGATCGGCAACAGCTTGCGTGATCATTTCATGGCATTTGCATATTCTTGTTCGAATCGGCAGTGTGTGCGATTCATTTCCCGCATGTAAAACTTGGTGTTCAGATCGGTAACAGTGTGCATGATCATTTTATGGCATTTGCATATTCTTGTTAGAATAAACAGTGTGCGCGATTAATTTCCAGCATGTAAAACTTGATGTTCAGATCGGCAATAGTGTGCGCAATCATTTCATGGCAATTAAAACTTTGATGTGTAGTGTTTGTTGAAGTACACACATTTATTCTGGGCTTTTGGATTTTCTGTGAAGATGCTAAATTCAAAATGTGACATTTTTTGTGCATATTAAGTCCCTAGTACAATTCCTATTGTTTCCAGGGAATGTTTCAGATTTCCTTTTGTCCTCATGTAAAAATGCAATGTTTGTTCTGAAACATTATTCTAGAAGGTTCTTGTATACTTAGACAGTATGTGGCATTTCATGAAAAGCTCATATGAAACATTGTATTAACCATTCTTGATTTTTTTTCCAGGTACCAAGAGTTCTTGAGGTCTAGTTATAGTCACTTCTTAAGTTATCCATGGTTACAGTATGAGAACGCTTAGAATCAGAGTCTAGTGAAAGTCAATGTGATTATATCTTGATATTGTGTTGTTTAACCTTTTGCTTCCTACAGGTCTCCTTCCCAGCCGTTCCCTACCTAATCCCCTTTTCCCCCACTTGGACTCTCTCAGCCTCTGTGATATTTCTATCAGAGTTTTGGAGCTGTCTAGTGGTGGACATGTTGGGAATGTGCACAGGCCCCGAGGATCTGGTCTCCCTGACAGTATCAACAAGTCATCCCCAATCACGTACTACTGAATTGTACAAACATAGATATCACTACCGCTCCTGACAACACATTCTGGACCTGTGGAAAATTGACTAAGGATGGCACCTGCTGTTTGAGGCCTGTGAGTAGACCTGAAGGTTTACACCTGCCCCTACTTGTATCCAGGGCTTTCGAGGAAGCAGAGACGGGGTAGGTCTGCGGCCGGAAGCTGCACTGCATTCCTTACACTAATTAGCGTTTGCTCTGCCTACGCTCAAGGAGACATTACCAATACCCAAATACTGTCAGTTCTTAACAACATTAAGGTATTCATTTATACCAATTTCTGGTTACTTGTGACTGGCAGTACTTGGAAACATATAGCTCAACATTCTAACCACTGTGTAGGTAAGGAAATGTTGGTCCTGGAAAATGCCATAAGGTTAGTAATGACTTCAATTGGCAAGAAACATGTTGACCCACTGAGATGTCGAAGATCATTGTCTCTCTCGATAGCGACCATCTTTTTAATTAGACAGGTGGACTCACTTATTAAAAATCCCCTTAAATAGGACTGTGAGAGGAGGCCTCTTTTTGCATGGTTATCCCCTACTTTTTGCCTGATGTTGATGTGTTCTAGAAGTTGGTAGTGCCCAGGGCCCCTGCTAAACAGGTTCCCTGGGCCAGATCTCTTTCCCTAAAACTGTTGTGATGCTTGGCACAATTGGTTATGCTCTTAAATACCCCTGTAAGTCCCTAGTAAATGGGTATCCCAGTACCCAGAGCAAGAGATATTAAGAGTAGGCCCCTGGGGGCAGCAGCACTCATTGTGCCAACCCCACGGGCCCTGCACACAGATGCACCCAGCATTGCCATTGCAAGCTGAATGTACTGGGGCAACCCTAGAAGGATAACATTGACATGGCACACTCTCTGTGTGCTCTGTCAACCATACACTGCATCTGTTATGGGTAAGTCACCGCACTAGCAGGCCTTTCAGCCATAAGGCAGGGTGCACCATACTATATGTGAGGGCATAGCTGCCTGAGCAATATGCCCCCACTGTGCCCTTGCTAAACCTAGGACATAGTGAGTGAACAGGGCAGCCATTTTTATGTATGTGCTGGGCACAGGTCAAACACGCGTTCCCCAGTGACATAATAGCCACTCTGTGGTATCAAACAACTCAGAATATTAAATCCAAACTGATATCAGTGTTGGATTTAACCTTAAGTGTACACAAGGTGCCCACCGATCTCTGCGACCACCCTGCAAAAGAAGAGACTGGTAACTCAAATGTACGATTTTTAATGCATTTTTAAAAGTGACTGCCTATTGATTCCTATGGTGCGTAAATACGCACAGAAAGACTAATTTTGCTAAAACTTTGAAAAGTCATAGCAAGAAAAGTACTTAACCTATTCTAAAGATTTTGGTCTTAAAAATTATGTAAAAGTCTTTAGTATTTATATAAATTCTGGTCTTGAGTTATTCATTGAGTGTGTGTGGTACATGATTGGATTTGTGAGTACAGCAAATACTTAGCACATCTCCTGGATTAGCCTAACTGCTTGACCAGCTACCTTAAAAATTAGAGCACTAGGTGGTCTGATTTTTACCCCTGAAAACTAAAATGTGGTTCTCCCGACCCTCTGCATAGTGTACTTGGTTTTGTACACTACATAGAGGGCCAGCCTCCGACATTTGGTGTATCAGCGGTGGGACAAAGACTTTGGCCCTCATTACAATATTGGTGGTAAATGCCGCTTACTGCCATGCAGAAGACCGCCAACACACCTCCGCGGACGTGGTATTCCGCCACAGGTATTACGACCCACAGCTCGGAATCCGCCAAAACATAGACACCCACACAAGTCCGCCACACCAAAGGTCAGCAATAAACTGGCAATAACAAAACCGACACCGACACGCCAACAGGAATACGCCCACACTATCACGACCCACAAATCCACGTGGCGGTCTTTCAACCGCGATATTCCATTGTAGGCACACACCACTGCGCTCAAAATACACACACTCTTACAAAACACTACCACATTGGACAAATAGAAATACACACACCTGATACACATACACATGCCACTCCCACACACCCAGTACAATATAAAACACACACCCACATTACCCACAAACCCTTACTACCCAAAACTTTGACGAAGGCCAGAGAGACAGCACAGCAAAGACAACATCAGCATACAGAGGCACACAACACCATCACACATACACATCCACGCAAAAAACACCACACACCCCTAAACATCACATCACAACACACACCACCTCACACATCACCCACACCACCCCACGGCTCCGCAAAGACACCCCAGGTTTTCTGAGGAGTAGCTCAGGGTCATGGTGGAGGAAATCATCCGGGTAGAGCCACAGCTATTCGGATCACAGGTGCAGCAGACCTCCATAGCTAGGAAGATTGAGCTATGGTGCAGAATCGTGGACAGGGTCAACGCAGTGGGACAGCATCCAAGAACTAGGGATGACATCAGGAAGAGGTGGAACGACCTACGGGGGAAGGTGCGTTCCGTGGTCTCAAGACACCACATCGCGGTTCAGAGGACTGGCGGCGGACCCCCACCTCCTCCCCCACAACTAACAACATGGGAGGAGCAGGTCTTGGCTATACTGCATCCTGAGGGCCTCGCAGGAGTAGCTGGAGGAATGGACTCTGGTAAGTTAAAGCTTTCACTACTTCATCCCCCACCCTACCTGCATGCTATCACATACCCCCACCCTTGCCCTCACCCCCATTACTCAACCTCCTCACTATCACAAAGCACACATCCCTACACCAGGCCCTGCATGCAACAACAAAGCATGCACACCCATCACCAACGGATGGCCACTACACATACCCACACAGACCCCTAAACAATTATCACACAAGGTCCTACACATGAATGGAAGCACTGGGGTACAGGGTCACCCACCCATTGCACACCATGGCACACACAGATGCAATAATCATGCCTTTACACCCCTGCAGGACACCAACCTAACATCACCAGACAGGAGGTTCCAGACATGTCCACTTCCCCCACAGAAGAGGCCCACAGTGATGACAGCAGCTCTGTCCAACTGGATCTAGATGACCAACCGGGCCCATCTGGGACCTCGGGACAGTCAGTTCCCCTCACACTGGTACAGGCCACCACAGAGCCTCCCCCCTCAGGAAACACCAGCACAGCACCCACCCAGCGTGCCCAATCCTCTGTCCCCAGGACACGTCAAGCAGCAGTGTGTCCACCACTACAGGGAACCCAGGCTAACCTACCACCCCAAGAACAGCAGGGACCTGGGGGCAGTGGCAGTGGGCACACGGTTCAGGGGACAGAGGCCCAGGAAAACAGGGGAACTGGGAGGGCTGCTGTGCGACAGGAGGAGGACAGGCCCAGGGAACCCACTCTCCACGAGGCCCTCTCCAACATCATGGGAGCCTACCATAATTCCCAGGAGACGATGGCAACGGTACTGACCAAGTTTCAGGAGACCCAGCGGCTGCAGGAGGAACAGTATTTGGGGTTCAGGGAGGAACTCAAATCCATCAATACCACCCTGGGCACCATTGTAGGGGTGCTGAAGGACCTCGTGATCACCAGGAGGGACACTGTGGCACAACAAGGGGCCCCTGACACTAACCTGGACGATGAACTGCCCACCACCTCCACCGGCGCTAGTGGACAGGAGGCACCGCCACAGGACCACGACACCAGCACCCCACCCCCTGCAGATGGAGAACCACCCCGCAAGCGGTCCCTGAGCTCCAGGACAAAGACAGAGAACAATGCCAAGACCCCTGCCAAGAAATGAGACCACCCTGAATGTCATCCTTCTGTCCCACTTTGTCACCCTGTCCATCCTTAAACTGGCCCAGCTCCACTTTCTATGCCCCTTTGGACAATGCACCTGTGAGACTAATAGACTGGACTCTGCCATGGACATTCCTCCACCATCACCCCTGACCATTTTACAACGGTCGAGTCCGGAGCGCGGCCACGGGTCTGTTACCCGCTACGTTCCAGGAGTGTCAAAAAAAATGTACGCCTGGCCCTAGGCCCAGGAAGTACATTCCTCAAAAGGGAGGGGAGACATTTAGGAATAGCACGTTCGAGTTTTACCGGACTAGCATAAGTGACTGGAGACATTACAACTGACAATTTCAGGTTATAGGAGTCTTTTCAGTTTGCAATTAGGAGAAGCATGTAGTCATTAGGTCCTGAAGAAGCGTGGCTGGATCCGGCTGGAACATAGAGACGCGAAACATGTTGACCCTTTTCCAGGGATGGCCTGGTAGTTCCTTACCTCCTTTTTCCTAATAATTGTGGTAGAGAGTGATTGATCATTGTCTCTTTTTCACTCTATTGATCGTTTTTAATCTTGGCCTAAACCCCCCTATGGATTAATAAAATTGTTACCCTTTGGGTTGGGTTTTGAGGCAATTTTAGTTTTTAGTGTGACTCTCCTTTTTTTTTTTTCTCTCTTTTTCCAAACTCACTCCTGGGGTCTTGGCGTCATCGAGAAAAGATCCCCGTCAAAGAGCCCCCCTATGGGGGGTGCCCGTCAGACATTGCAGCGCCAGTCTGACGAGAAGCAACTCCGATGATGAAGCATGACACCCATCTGGGTGTGTGAGGACTTTTGCTCCTAAAATTTAGGACTCCCCTGTATACTTTCTCCTGCCACTCTCTTTTGGAACAGTGTATCTTGTTTGTTTGCATTTTACAACACCCTCCACTATTTAGCACTTAAATAAACACCCTTAAATCACAAAACAATCTGGAGTCAGTCTGTGCTTTCACAAATGTGTATTTGCAATAACTGAGGGAAATAGCAATTTCCATTTTATTGTCAACATACCTATGTCACACAGCTCTAGTCCATGAGGAAACATAGCAGAGGTCAAACAGTGGGACCCACATCTGTGAAATCGAAAGGGAAAGTGACAAATCAGGGTCCATACACTGGGTGAAAGTGACAGACAGATGAGAGGTAGAACAAGTGTATCAGATGTAGGAGGCAGTGATGTCTTCTTACCTGTGTCTCACTGGAAGTATTGATGGATCATGGTGTTTCTGTTGTCTTTGTCCTCTTCTTCTGCCTGTTCTTCTTCACTGTCCATAGGCTCCACAGCTGCCACAACACCTCATTCAGGACCATCCTCCTGCAGAAAAGGCACCTGTCATCGCAAAACCAAATTGTGCAGCATACAGCAGCCACGATGATCTGTCGCACCTTCTTTGGTGAGTAGTATAGGGAGCCACCTGTCATATGGAGGCACCTGAACCTGGCCTTCAGGAGGCCGAAGGTCCACTCTATAACCCTCCTAGTTCGCCCATGTGCCTCATTGTAGCGTTCCTTTGCCCTTGTCCTGGGATTCCTCACTGGGGTCAGTAGCCATGACAGGTTGGGGTAGCCAGAGTCACCTGCAAATGTCGAGGGATAACTGTTAGACACACACTAACGCTTACGGACAACCCCAGCCCCAGACAACTATTCCCACTGCATAGGGTCCCTGTCCTCACCTAATAGCCACACACGGTGCCTATGGGGTTGCCACATCACATAAGGGATGCTGTTATTCCTCAGAATGTAAGCGTCATGCACTGAGCCAGGAAACTTGGCGTTCACATGAGAGATGTACTGGTCGGCCAAACACACCATCTGCACATTCATTGAATGGTCACTCTTCCGGTTTCTGTACACCTGTTCACTCCTGCGGGGGGGACCAAGGCCAATTGTATCCCATCAATGGCATCTATGATGTTGGGAATATGTCCCAGGGCACAGAAGTCACCTTTCACTGTAGGCAAATCCTGCACCTGAGGGGAAACGATGTAGCTGCGCATGTGTTTCAGCAGTGCAGACAACACTCAGGACAACACGTTAGAGAACATTGGCTGGGACGTCCCTGATGCAATGGCCACTGTTGTTTGAAAGGACCCACTTGCCAGGAAAAGGAGTACTGACAGGACCTGCAGTAGAAGGGGGATTCCTGTGGGATGGCAGATAGCTGACATCAGGTCTGGCTCCAACTGGGCACACAGTTCCTGGATTGTGGCACGATCAAGTCTGTAGGTGACAATTTCATGTCGCTCTTCCATTGTCGACAGGTCCACCAGCGGTCTGTACACCGGAGGTACGAAATAAACAAATCTATTGCACAAATATGTCATTCCGCTATGTGCCTGTCTTAGTGTGTATGCAAGGCCTAGATATGTGTGACGCATTTTAAATTGATGCCATGTAGCCCCCTGAAATGGCAGCTGCCTGGCCTGTAAGGTGGGACAAGGGGATATGAGGTAAATGCGCTGGCATTGTACACCGTCGCAGTAGGCGGTCAAAGACCGCAGCGCAATCCTGCAGTGGTTAAAATTGAACCCTATGGGTCCGAGGAGCCAATTACGATGTACGCCGGCGGTGACGGTACGCACCGCCGCGGATGTGACCGCCATTTTCTTTCTGTTCACTCACTTGATACCTGATCTTCCACAGGAGAGGACCTACACTGCAAGTGTTGCTGTGACCTCAGTCTGGAAGTGACGATGGCTCAAGTGACTGGGGAAAGGGCCCCTGCCTTCACATCTGAGGAGTTAGAGAAACTAGTGGATGGGACCCTCCCCCAGTACACGCTACTCTACGGTCCTCCAGACAAACAGGTGAGTACACTGTAAGCATGCTGTATGGGAAATGCCTGTTTGGAGTGGTGTGGATGGGAGAAAGGGGGGGGTGCATGAAACAACGGTGAGTGGATGTGCGTCAGGGCAAGGGTGGGAACGTGGGCCAATGACTGTGATGGTCCGGACGGTTATATTTTTTCCTTTTCCCCTGTACTATTCCTGTAGGTCAGCGCCCACCAGAAGGATATTTGGCGTGCCATCGCCAAGGACGTCAGGACCCTGGGGGTCCACCACAGACGGAGCACCCACTGCCGGAAAAGATGGGAGGACATTCGCCGCTGGAGCAAGAAGACGGCAGCGGCCCAGCTGGGGATGGCCTCCCAACGTGGGATGGGTGCCCGTCACACCATGATCCCCCTGATGTTCCGGATCCTGGCGGTGGCCTATCCGGAATTGGATGGGCGCTTGAGGGCAGCACAGCAGCCACAAGGGGGTGAGTACACTCACATCCATCTGATTCAGCGCGCATTTGAGGTGTCTGGGTGGGGGAAGGTGGGCTGTGGGTTCCCCTAGGCTAGGGCGAGCTTTGTAGGCAAGGACCCTTTGTGAGGCAGGCTCAGTGGCACCCCATCCCCACCAGTGGTAAGAGCCATCTACACATAGTCAGGCTCCTGTGACTTGCATGTGTGCAGCAATCGGTCATAGGCCTTGTACTCCATGTCCCTGTAATCAAATAGGGAACTCTAAGTACATGGCGTAATGCAGAGGGCTGCTGTGTCTGTAGTGTCCGCCAACGGTAGCGGTATTGCATGCACTGAACTTGTATTTCTACTTTCTTTCTCCCCCTCTTTGTAGTCTCCCTGTTCTTTTGTGCATTAGCATCATCAGGTGGAGGAGCTGTGCCACCGGAGCAGGAGGGAGCTGCATCCCACATGGCCCTGGAGGGCGAGACTACGGGACTCTGAATTCACCGGTGGGACGGAGGGCGAGGGGAGCTCCACGGCGGGGACAAGAGCTGAGACCAGCAACACCGACTCCTCCTCTGATGGGAGCTCCCTTGCGGTGGCGGGCCCCTCTGTGCCCCCCGCATCTACAGGTACAGCCGCCACCCCCTACCATCACCGCCCTCCCAGCAGCCCCTCAGCGTGTGCCTTGTTGCCGCTCACACAGGACGGTGGGCATCTCCTTCGCCCCAGGCACCTCAGCGCCTGCCCCAGTCAGCCCTGCTGCCCTCAGTGAGGAGGCCATTGACCTTCTCAGATCCCTCACTGTTGGGCAGTCTACCATTCTGAATGCCATCCAGGGTGTAGAGCGGCAGTTGCAACAGACAAATGCATACATGGAGGGCATTCATTCTGGTCAGGCAGCTCAACAGCGAGCTTTTCAGACACTGGCCTCAGCAATGATGGCAGCCATTGTCCCTGTGTCCAACCTCCCCCCTCCGACTTCCTCCACCCAGACCCAATCCCCAGTACCTCAGTCTATCCCAAGCACACTATCAGACCAGCATGCACACACCTCAACACACAAGAGTAGCTCTGGCAAACATAAGCACCACACATCCCACAGGCACTCACACAACCACCATCCCCATGCACACATACCAACATCCACTGCCTCCACTGTGTACCCTTCCTCCATGTCTCCCTCCTCCCTCCCTGTCACGTCTCCACTCACACCTGCATGAACTACATCTTCAGCCACTACCTCCATCACCAGCACGCCCATCGCCACACACCGCTCACGTGCACTCACCACCCCCACTACATTCACACATCCCCTGTGTTCTCACTCAGTGTGTCTGTAAGCCCTCCTCCCAAACTACACAAATGCAGTCACACCCACCCAACTGCCATCCACCTCACAACAGCCTCCAGCCCATGCACCTTCACCGAAAGTCAGCAAACAAACACCTCCTACAACCACTGCCTCTTCCTCCACTCCCAAACCGCCTCCATCTACCCGTCCCAGTGTGTCTAAAAAAAACTTTTCCTGTCAAACCTTGACCTCTTCCCTTCACCTCCCCCACCCGTCCGTCCCCTAGGGCCCGCCTTTCCAGGTCCCAACCCAGCACCTCAGCCACCACATCCCCGGGAACAGTGGTGCCAGCAGTAACCGGCTTCTGGAGTGCGCCAAGCAGCAGGGCAGCCAGTGTCCCAAGGAGAGAAGCCAAGGACATTCCCCCACATCAAAAACAAAAGAAGTTGCCCACAGCCCGGAGGGAGAAGGCCAAAACACCTGCCACCAAGGGCCCAGCCAGGACAACAGTTGGGAGTAGCAAGACAGCTGCGCCACTTTCCAAAGTGGGGAATAGCCAGGGGAAGAAAGGGACAAGACCGCCACGGGCACCGCCGCTCAGGACACAGCCGCCAGCAGCACGCTCACTGAGTCCCCCACCAGCCCCGCCGCTCAGGACACCGCCGCCAGCAGCACGCTCACTGAGCCCCCCACCGCACTGCCACTCAGGACACCACCGCCGGCATCACGCTCACTGAGCCCCTCATAAACACCGCCACTCAGGACACCGCCGCCAGCATTACGCTCACGGAGTCCCCCACCAGCACCGCTGTCCAATGACTGCTGCAAGCACCGCCGCTACTGAGCCCACTACCCGCACCGCCAGCGGCCACCCTACATCCTGTGCCAGTGGCACCACCGCAGACATGGGTGCCATCCCCAGTGGTCATTCGTACGAGGCTGGTGGTCAGTTCCAGGGGCATGGGCAGCTTCCATGTTGCCCCACCCTCAGTGGAGTGTCAGATCCACTACCTCTGTCCTTGGCAGGATGAAGCACTCTGGGCACAAAGCCCCCTCCAGAACCAGTGGAGAAAGACATCCACTACCTCTGTCCTTGGCAGGATGAAGCACTCTGGGCACAAAGCCCCCTCCAGAACCAGTGGAGAAATACATCCACTACCTCTGTCCTTGGCAGGATGAAGCACTCTGGGCACAAAGCCCCCTCCAGAACCAGTGGAGAAAGACATCCACTACCTCTATCCTTGGCAGGATGAAGCACTCTGGGCACAAAGCGCCCTCCAGAACCAGTGGAGACTGGTATCCACTTGAGAGACTGTGGCTTTGCACTCCCCAGGATGCAGCAGTGGGCAAACCACCCACAGGAGAGACTTGAGAGACTGTGGCTTTGCACTCCCCAGGATGCAGCAGTGGGCAAACCATCCACTGGACAGACTTGAGAGACTGTGGCTTTGCACTCCCCAGAATGCGGCAGTGGGCAAACCACCCACTGGAGAGACTTGAGAGACTGTGGCTTTGCACTCCCCAGGATAAAGCAGTGGGCAACCCACCCACTGGAGAGACTTGAGAGACTGTGGCTTTGCACTCCCCAGGATACCTCAATGGCCATGGAGCCCCCTGGTGGAGCTGGTGTCGTGCACTCATCCGGCTGAGGTGCCTCCCCTTCCCTTCCCCCTGAGGTGCCTGTTTTATTTCGATCTGATGCCCCTGCAGTGTTCTCTCCATTTGGATCGGGTATTGAGTGTGGGCCTCGCCCATGCATTTTGGGCCCAGTGTTCCACGGATTATGTAGGTGCAGTACATGGACTTGAATTCTTGGTGTACATATTTGTTAATAGTGTATGTATATTTTTGGCAAATGGATTTTACAAGATTACATTCGTTCAAATCATTTCTTTTTGTCCTTGCGTTCTTCCAGGGGGTTTTGTGGGTGAAATGTATTTTTTCAGCATATATTAGCGTGTGTGTTGTTGTGGGAGAGGGTGGGGTGGGGGTGTTGTGTGTTGCATGTGTGTGTCACTCTCTTTTCTCTCCCTCCTCCCCCCTCCCCTGTGTCATAGGTGCAGTACTCACCGTGGCCGTCGCCGCCGTCGGTCGTGCTCCTGGTAGAGGAGCAGGAAGACAATGGCAGGGAGTATGTGGAGTTCCGGCTTCATGGCATCCTGGTTCCTCGTGGGGTGTGTAGAGGTGAGCGTTTTCCCTCCCAAGGCCTGTTTCCGCCATGTTTTTGTTTGCGTTGAATTTGCCCGGGAAAAGGTGGCGGATTGGCCTCTCATAATAGTGTGGGCGGTACATTGTCTTCCGCCTGTCTGTTGGTGGTGCCCGCCATGCTGTTTGTTTGTACCGCCAGGGCCGTCGGAGTGCTAAAGTGGCTGTCTATGTTGGCGGTTTCCGCCACGGTCATAATTCAATTTTTTTCTGCCAGCCTGTTGGCGGTTTTACCGCCGCTTTAACACCGACCGCCAGGGTTGTAATGAGGGCCTTTGTGTTTGCTGAAACCCCTTTTACAATTGTGTCAACGCATGAATAACTCCCCAAATTGACTTTTAGATAATTGTTTTTGATTTTTCGAATTGACTAATATTTTTCACAAATATTCAAAAGTAATTGTTAGGGCCCTGGCTAGGTCCCTACACCTTTAGAAAAAGTTTAAAAGTCTTTGCTTTAGTTGGTTATCCAAAAAGGGGTGTTCTAAATTCCAAAAAGGTCCCAACTTTAGAAAAATAAAAATGCCTGATTCAAAGTCCAGAAACCAGGAGCTCAAACTGGAACCTTATGAGGCATATAGCTATGACCAATTAAGGAAACTTTGCAGTCTTTACACAATTCAAACTGGAAAAAGCCCAAAAAACAGAGACACTTAGGTTTCTGGTGGCCCAGTATGAAAACCATCATCCTCCAGCTGATGATATGACTCTTAGGTGGATGAAGATCCTGTGGCAAATGGAGATGAGGGTAGCTCCTCTTCTCACACAAGCTATGACCTCATGAAGAGTACCCTAATTGAGGCCTTTAGGTTTACAACTGAAGAGTACACAATAAAGTTTAGGGAGGCTCGAAAATCCCAAGCCAAACCTGGGTTGACTTTGTGGACTATTCAGTAAAATGCTGGGTGGTTGGTTGGCTTGGAACAAGGTACAATTTTATGATGGGCTGTATACTTTATTTATGAAAGAGCATCTGTTGAGTAATTGTTCCAATGATAGACTATATCAACAACTGGAAGACCGGGGTCCATTTTCCCCTCAAGAGTTGGGTAGAAAGGCAGACCATTGGGTCAAAACAAGGGTTACCAAAACTACCACTGGTGGGGGAGACCAAAAGAAAGAGGCCAAAAATCCCCCCAAGGGAAAGATGGGAGCCAGGGTAAAAACAACAAAGAGTCTTCTCAAGGCCCCCACAAATCTTCACAGGAGGGTGGCCCAGAGACTACTCACAGACCAAGGGAGGGTACAAAGGGAAATACTTTGACCCCAACAAGGCTTGGTGCTCAGACTGTAAGACAAAAGGGCACTGAACTGGAGACTCTGGCTGTAAAAACAGAAAGAATGCCTCTAGTCAACCTGCAGTAAATGTAGTTGCCAATATCCAGATGGGAACAGGGGTGTGGCCTGACCATGTCAGTGTCCCCACAGAGGCAACCTTAGTCACTGAGGGTGGGGTAGAATTATCCTGTGCTGCTTGGGCAATTAAAGTGTCCAAATATAGGCAGCACCCCGTGATTAATGGAGAAAAAATAGAAGCTTTGAGGGATACAGGGGCTAGCGTCACCATGGTGTCTCAGCACCTGGTCCCCACAACTCAGTTCCTAGTAGGGAGGTATTATCCTGTCACCAATGCTGACAATGAGGCCAAGTTCCACCCCATGGCTATGGTAAACTTTGAATGGGGAGGAGTAGTAGGGCAGAAGGAAGTGCTTGTGTCCTCATCCATCCCTGTAGATTGCCTACTTGGTAGTGATCTGGATCAATACCCCTGGGCTGAGGTAAAGCTAAAGACCCATGTAGCAATGCTTGGAATCCCTGAGTGGGCTTGTGTCAAGACTAGGGTGCAGAGCAAACTTCAGAGAGAAAAAGGAGAGCTGGATCCTGAAATAGTGGACCAGCCTCCCAAGAGGAAAGGCAAGAAGACTGGGGGACCATCTTCACACCAGATCCCAAGACAGGACCCCTCTCCTCAGGAAGAGAAGGAGTCACCCACCTTAGAGGGAACTGAGCCTGAGGAGCTTGGGCCTTACCACCCAGAGCTATTGGGCCCGGGGGACCCTCTAGGGAAGATCTGTGCCAGGGACAAAGAGAGTGTGCCACACTTGAAAGCATGAGACAGCAAGCTGCTCAGGAGGAGCTAGGAAATGTCAGTGGTACCCACAGGGTCTACTGGAAGGAGGGGCTCCTGTACCCTGAGGCCAGAGACCTCAAGCCTGGTGAAACCAGGAGGGTGGTAGTTCTCCAGAGGTTCAGAGACTTCCTTCTCACTTTAGACCATGACATCCCCCTAGCATGGAATCTGGGTCAGAACAAAACATGGAGTAGGTTGGTTAACCACTTCTACTGGCCAGGGATGTCCCGAAAAGTGAAGGACTTTTGCCAGTCCTGTCCCTCCTGCCAAGCCAGAGGCAAAGCAGGTGGGCACTCAAAGGTCCCTTTAATTCTACTGCCTGTGGTTGGGGTTCCCTTTGAGAAGGTAGGGGTTGACATTGTAGGCCCCCTTGACCCACCATCAGCATCAGGACATAGATACATCCTAGTGGTAGTGGATCATGCCAGTAGGTATCCTGAGGCGATTCCCCTTGGGACTATCACTGCATCTACAGTGGCCAAAGCCCTCCTGGATATTTTTACCAGGGTGGGATTCCCTAAGGAGGTAGTATCAGACAGGGGATCAAACTTCATGTCTGCATACTTAAAACATATGTGGCAGGAATGTGGAGTGACTTATAAATTCACTAGCCCATACCATCCACAGACCAATGGGCTGGTAGAAAGGTTCAACCAGACCCTAAAAGACATGATTAGAGGACTCCCTGAAAAACTCAGGAGATGGGATGTCCTACTTCCTTGCATGCTGTTTGCCCACAGGGAAGTGCCACAAAATGGAGTAGGTTTTTCACCCTCTGAACTTTTGTTTGGGCATCCTCTTAGGGGGCCACTGAGTCTTGTAAGGGAAGGCCGGGAGAGACCTCTCAAAGAGCCCAAACAGGACATTGTGGACTATGTACTCGGCCTACATTCCCGAATGGCTGAGAACATTGAGAAAGGCAGCAAGAATCTTCAGGCCAACCAAGAGCTTCAAAAGCTTTGGTATGACTAAAAAGCTGCTATAGTGGAGTTCCAACCAGGGCAGAAAGTTTGGGTGTTGGAGCCTGTTGCTCCAAGGGCCCTCGAGGACAAATGGTCTGGGCCCTATCCCATTCTTGAAAGAAATGGGGAGGTCACTTATCTAGTGTACCTGGGCAGTTGCAAAAACCCCAAAAGGATCATTCATGTCAACCGCCTAAAACCCTACTTTGACAGAGCTGATGTGACCACGCTCATGGTCACAGGTGAGGGACAGGAAGATGAGAGTGAACCTCTACCTGATTTCCTCTCCAGCAATCCACAAGATGGTTCTGTAGATAGAGTGATCTTATCAAACACCCTCTCAGGACAACAGCAGACCTATTGCAGGTAAGTGCTAAGTCAGTATGCTGGACTTTTCTCTCCGACCACTGGGAAAACAACTGGTGTACCCATGATGTGGACACTGGTGGCAGCCTGCCTTAAGAATTTAAAGATAGTCTGACCATGTCAGAGAAGGCATAGAAGCTGAAGTCAAGAAAATGCTGGATTTGGGTGTCATTGAACCCTCAGAGAGTCCCTGGCCAAGCCCAGTAGTGCTAGTCCCCAAATCTCACTCCAAGGGGGACAAGAAAGAAATGAGATTTTGTGTGGACCTCAGGGGCCTCAACTCAATAACTAAAACTGATGCACACCCAATTCCAAGAGCTGATGAGCTCATACACAGACTAGGGGCAGCCATATATCTGAGTAGTTTGGATTTAACATCAAGGTACTCACAGATTGGTCTGAGCCCAGGACCAAAACAGAGGTCAGCATTCTCTACTCCTAGTGGGCATTAACAGTTCATTGTTATGCCCTTTGGACTCAAGAATGCACCTGCCACCTTCCAGAGGTTGGTGAACCAACTCCTTGCTGGGCTTGAAACGTTTAGTGCAGCTTACTTAGATGATATAGCTGTCTATAGTTCCACAAGGCAGGATCACCTGATCCACCTAGGAAAGGTCCTTGAGGCCCTGCAGAAGGCATGCCTCATTATCAAGGCCAGTAAGTGCCAGATAGGGCAGGGAAAAGTTGGGTAGATGGGCCGCCTGGTTGGTGGAGGCCAAGTACAACCTCTACTACCCAATATTCAGACTATTCTGGCTTGGGAAGATCCTACACACCAGACTCAAGTCAGGGCATTCCTTGACTTGACTGGATATTATAGGAGGTTTGTGAAGGATTATGGCACCATAGTTGCCCCCTTCACAGAGCTTACCTCCAAGAAGATGCCCAGAAAAATCCACTGGACAATGAGATGTCAAGAGGCATTTGACACTCTGAAGAAAGCCATGTGCTCTGCTCCAGTACTTCAAGCACCAGACTACTCAAGGGAATTCATAGTCCAGAAAGATGCTTCAGAGTTGGGGATAAGAGCAGTCCTCTCCCAAAGGAATGATGATGGACATGACCAGCCAGTTGCTTATATTAGCACAAAGCTACTCCCTAGGGAACAAAAATTGAATGCCATAGAGAGGGAAGCATTTGCTGTGGTTTGGGCCCTGAAGACGTTGAGGCCATACTTGTTTGGCTCTCACTTCACTGTTCAGACTGACCACAGTCCTCTCAGGTGGCTCCAACAAATGAAAGGTGAAAATCCCAAACTGCTTAGGTGGTCCATATCCCTACAGGGAATGGACTTTAAAGTGGAACACAGACCTGGGACTGCCTATGCCAATGCAGATGGACTCTACAGGTTCTTCCACTTAGAAGATGTAGACTCACTAGGGAAAGGGTAGTCTCATTCTCTTTCGTTCGGGGGTAGTGTGAAAGGAGGCCTCTTGTTGCATCATTAGCCCCCACTTTTTGCCTGATGCTGATGTGTTCTAGAAGTTGGTAGCGCCCAGGTCTCCCTGCTAAACAGGTTCCCTGGGCTAGATCTCTTTCCCTAAAACTGTTGTGATGCTGGGCAAAATTGGTTATTCTCTTAAATACCCCTGTAAGTCCCTAGTAAATGGGTACCCCAGTACCCAGGGAAAGAGATATTAGGAGTAGGCCCCTGGGGGTAGAAGCACTGATTGTGCAATCCCCAAGGGCCCTGCACACAGATGCACCCAGCATTGCCATTGCAGGCTGCGTATCCTGGGGCAACCCTAAAAGGATAAACTCGACATGGCACACTCTCTGTGTGCCCTGTCCACCATACACTGCATATGTTATCGGTAAGTCACCCCTCTAGCATCCCAGATCTCCCTCCTGAGTGAAGGCATCACTCAAGAAAAGCAAGTAAACTGAAAAAGAAGATGAAACCAGTGAAGGACACTTCACTGAATTGCTGATATCTCCAAGACCATAAGTCACAGCTAGACCCAACAAAACACAGGTGACAGTCCGGAAGAGCCCCCCAACTGTACCGAGTTTGGTGGTGCTGAAACCCTGGTGACCGAGAAAGAGCAATACACTGGGTCCTGGTCAGCTGACGTCTTACTGGGAGAAAACAAGTTCCCCAAGAGCTAACAAAGCACCAGGAGGAAGCCCCAAACGAGGGACTTACGGAACACCCTCGACCTCTGACCAGAGTTCCCCCGTTGTCCTGCAAGCGACCCCCAAAGAGACTTAATCCAGTTCCAGAGGACTCCGTTGCGCACAGCATCCAAGATCTCCAAAATGCCCTGGCCACCCTGGGCCCTGCATCGCGGGTTCTGCTGTGTGCCCCGCGTCCCCAACCCCTTGTGACTTCGACAGCCAAAGGGGAGCCGCAGGCACCTCTTTGAATTTGCAAACCAGCTCCTTTTCCAAGTGACCCATCCAGGTGGCCCTGTGCCTATCCCAAGAACTTTGCCAACGCTGCTCCCGCTGAAACCGGGAGCTGCCTGAAGCTCTCCAGTTGACACAAGGTGCCAACCGACCTCTGCGACCACCCTGCAAAAGAAGAGACTGGTAACTCAACCGTACAATTTTTAATGTATTTTTAAATGTGACTGCCTATTGATTCCTATGGTGCGTAATTACGCACAGAAAGTCTAATTTTGCTACAATTATAAAACGTCATAATAAGAAAAGTACTTAACCTATTCTAAAGATTTTGGTCTTAAAAATTATATAAAAGTTTAAAGTATTTTTATAAATTCTCGTCTCCAGTTATTCATTGAGTGTGTTTGGTGCATGATTGTATTTGTGAGTACAGCAAGTACTTAGCACATCTCCTGGATTATCCTAACTGCTCGACCAGCTACCTTAAAAATTAGAGCATTAGGTGGTCTGACTTTTACCCCTGAAAACTAACATGTGGTTTTCCAGACTGTTAGAAATGGGGTCTTTGGTTGACAGTCAGGCTACCCCCTGTTCAAGCAAGGACCCTCACTCTAGTCAGGGTAAAAGAGAATCACCCTCAGCTAACCCCTGCTTACCCCCTTGGTAGCTTGGCAGAGCAGTAGGCTTAACTTCAGAGTGCTAGGTGTAACGTATTTGTACCAACACACAGAGTAACTTAATGAAAACACTACAAAATGACACAACACCAGTTTAGAAAAATAGGAACTATTTATCTAAACAAAACAAGACCAAAACAACAAAAATCCACCATACACAAGTCAAGTTATCAATACAAATGCAAAAAGAGTCTTTAAGTAGTTTTAAACACACTAGCGCTGCTAGAGTGAAAATGTACCTGATGTGCGTCAAAAATAACCCCGCACGGGCGGGTGTGCATCAAAAATAACTCCGCACGGCGGTACTTGAGTCAAAAATCCAGCCACACGTTGATCCGAAAATCCAGCAGCACAGGTTGTGATCTCCCATACTCCGTCAGCGATGCTGCGCGTCGTTTCTCCTGCTCCGTGCATCGATTCTTCGGTTGCGTTTCCTGCGAGCATCATTTCTCAGCTGCGGAGCCGGTGGCACGTCGTTATTTTCCGCTGCAGATCGGATTCCCGTCAACCTTTTCCCCACACGGCGCTCTGTGCATGGATTTTCTTGTCTTTAGGCTGCCAGCTTCTCCTTTCAGGGTCCCAGGAACTGGATGGGCACAACAGGGCAGAGTAGGAGTCTCTCCAGAGAATCCAGGTGCTGGCAGAGAGAAGTCTTTGCTGTCCCTGAGACTTCAAACAACAGGAGGCAAGCTCTAGATCAAGCCCTTGGAGATTTCTTCTCAAGATGGAAGGCACACAAAGTCCAGTCTTTGCCCTCTTACTCTGGCAGAAGCAGCAACTGCAGGATAGCTCCACAAAGCACAATCACAGGCAGGGCAGCTCTTCTTCCTCAGCTATTCAGCTCTTCTCCAGGCAGAGGTTCCTCTTGGTTCCAGAAGTGTTTCTAAAATCTGTGGTTTAAGGTGCCCTTCTTATACCCAATTTCTCCTTTGAAGTAGGTCTACTTCAAAGTAAAGTCTCTTTGGAATTTGAAATCCTGACTTGTCCAGGCCAGGCCCCAGACACTCACCAGGGGGTTGGAGACTGCATTGTGTGAGGGCAGGCACAGCCCTTTCAGGTGTGAATGACCACTTCTCCCCTCCCTCCTAGCACAGATGGCTCATCAGGATGCGTAGGCTACACCCCAGCTCCCTTTGTGTCACTGTCTAGTGTGAGGTGCAACAAGCCCAACTGTCAAACGGACCCAGACAGGGAATCCACAAACAGGCAGAGTCACAGAAATGGTATAAGCAAGAAAATGCTCACTTTCTAAAAGTGGCATTTTCAAACACACAGTCTTAAAATCAACTTTAGTAAAAGATGTATTTTTAAATTGTGAGCTCAGAGGCCCCAAACTCCACATGTCCATCCGCTCCCAAAGGGAATCTACACTTTAATCAGATTTAAAGGTAGCCCCCATGGTAACCTATGAGAGGGACAGGCCTTGCAACAGTGAAAAACGAATTTAGCAATATTTAACTTCCATGACATATAAAACACATTACTATATGTCCTACCTTAATCATACACTGCACCCTGCCCTTGGGGCTACCTAGGGCCTACCTTAGGGGTGTCTCATATGTAAGAAAATGGAAGGTTTAGGCCTGGCAAGTGGGTACACTTGCCAAGTCGAATGTACAGTTAAAATTGCACACACAGACACTGCAGTGGCAGGTCTGAGACATGATTACAGAGCTACTTATGTGGGTGGTACAACCAGTGCTGCAGGCCCACTAGTAGCATTTGATTTACAGGCCCTGGCACCTCTAGTGCACTTTACTAGGGACTTACTAGGAAATCAAATATGTCAATCATGAATAAACAAATTACATATAATTTTACACAGAGAGCATGTACACTTTAGCACTGGTTAGCAGTGGTAAAGTGCTCAGAGTTCAAAAGCCAACAGCAACAGGTAAGAAAAAATAGGAGGCAGGAGGCAGGAGGCAAAAAGATTGGGGATGACCCTGCATAAGCAAAAAAGTCCAACACAACCCCCTACCAGCCTAAAGCCAGGGGAGAACAATCAATACCTTGATGTACTTCCCTGATTGGGGCGATAGAACAAGGACCCAGGCCCACAACAGCAGAGGCATGTTCCAGTTCTACGCCTTCCTGACTCCAGTTGGATCCCTCTGTCCGTACTCTCAGGACCCACTAAGCTAACCCATGGGGATCCCTTCTCCACATCCTCAGATACCATCTGTGCAGCACCTAACTTCACCTTGCTCACAGATGTATCCCAGTGGGCAGATACTACCTCCAGGGCCAACACAAGGTGTTGCCCACTCCACCCCCGGGGTGTGACTCTCGTCCCCCCCCAGGGGCAACTCTTTTCTGGTTCCTCAGTTCATAACTGAACCTAATTCTTTAAACTACATCTCTTCTATAAAAGGAACTGTATACCCTCATTATGACATCTCGTCTAGTTAGGGCATGTATGCTGGACCTATAAGCGCTCCTGGTCCCATCTTGTTTGTTGAAACTGAAGTGTACAAACATAGATCGCACTACGGTGCCTAAGAGCACAATCTGGCCCAGTGGAAGAACAGAAAAAGGATGGCACCTGCTGTTTGAGACCTGTGAGTAGACCTAAAGGTTTGAACCTGCTCCTACATGTACCCAGGGCAAAGAAGTGGACTCCAAGGATCAATTTGCTGTCTTCCTCTGTGGCTATAGAGACACAACAAGATGGAAGAGGCATTTTCCTGAAGTGACAACCTGACCAGCTGCAACTAGACCATGGCTTGACCCTCCTTTATGCCCCTACCAGAGAAAGTTGTGACTCCTACTTGCTGTTCATGAAATCCTGGGTCTCAGTTGAGTCCAGCTGAACCTCTCCAAAAAGCACTAAAAAGAGGGACTTGGAAAAACATTTTTGACTCTAGAGGACTGGGACCAACCTCCCAAGTCAATCTGATGAAGGCGTGAGCTCAGCAAGCAAAGATTTCAAGTTGGCCCAGCCCAGAGATTTTGTTGATTGTAAAAAATATGAATGCCCTAATGTAACCATCATTCGCGCCCTCGCCTTGCACAACTAGTTACTTCATTGATGGCACCCTCTATGACATCATTTACAATATCATTGCAACATTTGAAGTGAAATTATTGATGAAAAAACTGTGCATGGTGGGGGTACAAGTAATAGTTACCTTAGAGCATGAATTATAGTTACTTGAAACAACCTCACACTGTAATAGCTCAAATTCTATTGTTTTGTGCCTGTGAATTCAGAACATAACTATAACGTCCCTGTAACCTTAGTTTTTTCAGTGGAAAAAAAGAATGTATATATACACACACACAAGACATCAAATACACCTGCTCATTATATATCATAAACGTTGCCTTTTTCACTGCCTGTGAATCAACATTGGATACATTATTGTATATATCAAACAAATGGTATTATTATTTTGTGGAGATTTGGAAATCAAGTTGCAATTTCATTGTGTCTCATATCGATGTCTTTATGCACTTTGGATAGTGTGTTTTACGACTATGGTTAGTCCTTTTCACTGTTTAGTGTAATATAAACAAACATTCTCTATCTGCAAAGCTGTATGAACAAAATCAGCTTAGGTCAAGAGATTCCCTGGCCAAAATAAAAGGATTTATTAATACTTCAAGTGTGGCTTGAGTGGTTGTTCTTTCAGGTTTTATGATGTTAATATGTTATGATCTTCATTTAATGTTATATATTAAAGATTGCCGAGATACCAGCATAGAAGCCCGGTCCTCAAGCGGGGATATTTTCTCTTTCTCAGAGAGACTTTAAAGCAGGAATTCAACAGGCTGCCACCAACCTATAGCGACACACCACAGACGATACAGCAGAACAGTTGAATGTCAATAAGATTGCATCAAAGTATTCCGGATGGCTGGCTCTCTCCCAGGAACTGCAAAACAATGGAGAACATGTAAGGTTGGGACCCGCATTACACGTTGATTCTTCTCTGCACTGAACTGCATTCTAGGATCAAATCCTGGCACAACCTTAATGGGCGACTACACTGAGATGCAAAGCAAAAAGGCAGAGGATTCCTTATTTGACGAATCCAGTGGCTTCAGTTGTTCCCAATCTGTGCGCCGCGGCACCCCGGTGCATCATCAAAATTAGCCGGGATGCCATGCAGAAAGCACACAGTTTGGGACTCACATGTTGAAAAAACATATAACACATCAGTGTCTATCAATATGGATTACACATTCAAGTATCTATACCGCATGAACGAAAATGTTGTCTGCAACAGCTTGTTACTCAATTTACTTACTTTTTTCCAGAATCTTAATTGTGGCAAAAATTGATGCTAATTAACTGCATCATTTTACAGCCATTGAAAAGGTCGTTGAATAAGCTTGCAGATCAAACATAAATTCCCCAGAGGACTCCTCACCAGCAATAGATTTTGCTCTGTCTCTGATGCTTGTTAGCCAAATAAATGAGCCCAGGTATTTCAGTATTGTTCGGTGTTTATATAAACAAGATTTCTGGGAGCACATCGATTTAAAAAAAAAATCCACAGTAAAGTACAGTTAACACAAACACCAAGCTAAAATAAAAAGTAGAAGTAAAGCATGTATTTTTCCATGTCATTTCCTTTTTTTGGCATACTAGGTGATTTGCCCAAAATCACAATAGCCAAGGCAAGGGTGGCATTCGAAACAGGTCCATAAACGTTCTATTTTTCAGTTTCATATTAAAGCATGGAGGATTTTAATGATATAAGCCCCTCGCAACAAAAGTACTTTTACAAAAAAATATATATATTCTTAACATTTTTACCAATGACAATTTTTACTAAGCTCTACCATGAATCCCACAGACTGCACTGGGGGTATGGAATGGTAACTTGAGGGCTCTGAATACAGAAGCACTAGGTGTGAGCCTTTCTCTTGGAAATTTCAGCATATTGTTGTTCACTACTGAAACATTTCTGAGCATTTAATAGACCAGATGAATCTTTGCTTTTATAGTAAGACTGATAAACTGATTCAATTAAACAACACAATGCACGACCTAACCCAACCCCACCCATTTAGTGTATCAGACATTGTGCAGCTGACAGATCTGTCAAAAATATGGTTAACCCGTGTGGTCCTTTAGCGTCCCCGCTGCTCTACAACATCATAGTATTTGCTGCAGAAAGCTTAAATGTGCTGATTCACCATCATAGTGAAATCGTATACTGACTGTAATTAATGTAAATATCTTAACCAAACTGAAAACATACATTCCTTTGTCGTCGTTATATGGAGGGGCCTTCTTTGGGTCGTTTTCAGGGACCTTGCGGATTCCTGACACTCTCTTGTGCTTTTTCCCAGAGAATGGCCGCGGCAGACCTCACCAGGCTCCTCCGGTGACCCTTTGTGCGCCCCTTCCTCACGTCCATATTCTGTTTTGTTTCTGCAGGTCCCATAAGTCCTGACAGGCAGGTAAGTTGGTACACGTTTTCTAACATATCTGTTCAAGACAGACACAAAGGCGTTATAAACCAGAGGGTGGGAAAGCAGTAGTGTTTTGAGGGTAAGGAGTCTTGCACACCGCCCTGTTGCTACTCTTTTACTTGACACTGACTCATTGCAATAAACACACGGGTATCCTGGTTTGTCTTCTGCAAACATGATGCATTCTTAATTGTCTCTCTCAAGGTGCCCAATAACTCTACACTTACCTTGAGGGGTCTACAACAAGCGCCTCTGTATCCTCGGTTAAAGTTAAATACATTAGATGGTAGGCACAGCAAGGGCTCCTCCAACAAGCAGAGCACAACAATTTGGTGCTTTTATACAGCACAATTTTCAAAAAAGTCTACTCAGTGTCACTAGTTCTAAGTCAGGGTCACTACTTCTGTGGGCAATGGCAGGGCCAGGGTAGATATTCAACTGGAGCCAGCTTCCAGTCTTGTCTCACTTGTCCATCTCTAGTTGGGAGGAAGCTCAAAGTGCTGGTTTCCTACAACACCGTCTGGTCACTAATAAAAGGAAGATAAGGCTGCTGAAGTCCTACAGCACCAAGGCTGGCACAGGACTCACAGTGCTATGGTCACAGTACTGAAAATGTGCTGCTGGTAGAAAGCTCACACTACTCAATCAATCAATCAGTATTTGAAAAGCGCAGCTACTCACCCGCGAGGATCTTAAGGCGCTGAGGTGGGAGGGGCCTCATCCAAAGAGGCACGTCTTGAGGTTCTTCCTGAAGATGGAGAGCGACGGGCTTTGTCTGAGGTGCAGAGGGAGGTTATTCCAGCTCTTCGCTGCAGTATAGGTAAAAGATTGTCATCTGGCGGTGGTTTACGGATGCAAAGGACGGTGGCCAGGGCCATCTGGGCAGAGGGATCTGGCAGGGGTGTGGAAGGAGACTCAGTGGATCAGGTAGGCTGGTCCTGTGTTGTGTATGCCCTTGTGTGGGAAGCTTGAAGGTGATTTGCTTCTCGACTGGTAGCTAGTGGAGGGTCCTCAGGTTTTGGGAGATGTGTTTACGGTGAGGGAGGTCCAGAATTAATCTGGTGGCGGCATTCTGGATGAGTTGAAGTTTTTTGATGTTCCTAGTTGAGGAGTGGGCATAGAGGGCATTGCCGTAGTTGAGCTTGCTCGTGACTAAGGTGTGGGTGACTATTCTGCAACAGTCTACTGGGATCCATCTGAAGATCTTACGGAGTTTGTGGAGTAGGTGCTAGCAGGAGGAGGTGACAGCGTTTACCTAGTGGGTCATGGATAGGAAGGAGTCAAGGATGAATCCTAAGTTGTGGGTGTGCTCGGTCGGCGCAGGGGAGGCGCTGAGGGATGTGGGCCATCATGAGTCGTCCCAAGCTGAGGTGGCGTTTCAAAAGATGATGAGCTCCGTCTTGCCAGAGTTGAGCTTGAGGCAGCTTTCTCTCATCCAGGTGGCGACGGCTTCCATTCCTGTGTGAAAGATCCTTTTGGCCGTGTCTGGGTCTTCAGTGAGGGAAATGATGAGTTGTGTGACATCGGCATATGACAATGTTCATACAGTGGCTTCTGACAATGGCAGCAAGAGGCGCCATGTATACGTTGAACAGTGTGGGACTCTGTGAGGATCCTTGGGGGACTCCGCAGTTGACTCCTGTGGGTGTAGGGCGGGAGTCTGACCCTCTGTGTCCTCCCGGAGAAGAAGGAGTAGATCCTTTCCAGGGCTTTTCCGCAGATTCCCATGTCATGGAGTCTGGTGCGCAGAGTGCTGTGGGAGACCGTGTGAAAAGCTGCTGAGAGGTCGAGGAGTATGAGTGCTGCGGTGTGGCAATGGTTCAGGAATAATCGGATGTCGTCGGTGGCTGCCAGGAGTGCTGTTTCCGTGCTGTGATTGCTGTGGAAGCCGGACTGGGAGCTTTCCAGGGAGTTGTTGGCCTCAATGAAATTCCGTAGTTGTGCATTGATTGCTTTCTCTAGTACTTTGGCAGGGTAGGGTAGCAGTGAGATGGGCCAGAAATTCTTTAGTTCTGATGGGCCGAAGGTTTCTTCAAGAGAGTGTATATTTCTGCGTGCTTCCAGTCCTCAGGGAAGGTGCCGTGCTGATGGAGCAGTTGATTGTGTTACGAAGCTCTGGGGCAATGAATGCGCAGGCTCTGATGTATATGTGATTCGGGCAGGGGTCTGAGGAGGCTCTTCATTGGGTGCTGTTAATGATGTTGACTGTTTCATCTGTGGTGAGCGTGGACCAGTCATGGATGGTCTGGGCGGGTGCTGGGGGTCGGTCGGTCGCAGGTTCCGGTGCCAGGTGACAGAAAGCTGTCGTAGATGTCCTGGATCTTGTGTTGGAAAAAGGAGGCGAGTTTGTCGCAGAGGTCCTGTGAAGGGGGGATGCTGGTGGCTTCGGAGGGGGGATCTGTGAACTCGTTGATGACTGAGAAGAGTTCCTTCGAGTTGTGTGCGGAGGAGTTGATGCGCTCCCGGAGTGCGTCCTAGGTCAAAGACACAGGGTACTATAGGGTACACTGCAGGGACAGGTCACTGCTACAGTCTTGTTAGCACACACATGCGCTGCTGGGCAAAGGTCATACTACTTGAAAGTGTCCTCTGCTCCAGGCATTCTACACCACAATCAATGGTTGCCCCTCATTTACAACTGGATGTTCAGATCCGATCTGAAGCTCAGCCCCACAAGAGGCTATTATTTCCCAAGAAAAACAAGCAATGACTAGTCCAAACCTGAGTCAGCGGCATAAAATGGGACCAATTCAGACGCTAACTTTCATAGAACACCAAATTACTTGGATTCACCCTGGAAACCAACCTCTCAAGGACCACAATGCCAAGGCAATAATGCGCAAAAAATGAAAAAACAGAAGGCAGACCCAGACCTTCTCCATCAATGCACCCAGGACCTGAAACAGCATTCCTGTAACTAGCAGGGCCTCCAAAATCTGCTCAGGAACTAGTCAAATGCACACCTCTTTAAAGAGCAATACATCACAATGCAGTAACAGTTCACTTCTCTGAGAGCCCTGTGTCCCTCCAATCAGTCATTGACACTGCATGGGGCTCCCCAGTGGATAAGCTAGGATTACATCTATGATTATAATATCTTCATCACCAACCATTGTCAGGGAGAAAAATTGAAGTAGGGTTGAGCGAACATCCCCTACCTGCCAATGAAAAGTAACATAATGGGGAGCAGTGGCCAATAGGTCCAGGAAGCCATGGGTAGAAAATGTTTGCGAAACACTGGGCTAGACGGATGTAGCCAGCTCTATAGTGACAGCGAGCTCAACAGGAATAAATGTAAAACTGAAATTGTGTCTCATGGAAAAACTGCATAAAAATAGAATTGAGCAAATGGTGGGAAGGAACATCTCTACAAAAGTACTTTGACATTGGACATATTCAGAGAGGTTTAACCCTTTGGCAGCCAAGGACTTAATGGTTACGTCCTTGGCTGCGGTGCTGAGGCACCAAGGATGAAACCGTTACATCCTGGTCCTGGTACTGGCTCATGGGGGGAGCGCTAGCGCTCCCCCCATGAGCCTCGCCTCAGCGCCCTCAGGGCAGAGATGGAAGGGGAATCACTTCCCCTTCCACCTTCGCCCCCCCGTGATCATGCGCTGACCTCATGAGAGGGCTTCCCCTCCGCGCTGGAAGCTCAGCTTTCAGCACTGATCAGAAGACAAATGCTTATGCATTTCTCTTCCGATCACTGGAGGGACGGGGAAAGCCATGAAAGGAGAGGAAATACCTTTTCTCTCCTTTCATGTCTCTCTCAGCATTTCTGCTGCCCAATCGCATTGCCCACTAGACACCAGGGAATTATTTTTTGGGGGTAATTGTCATGAGGGGTGTGGCCCCTTGAGCAAGGGCCGCGATTTATTTTTAGGATATTTCTGCCCCCAGGGAGGGCAGAAAACCCCTAGATACCAGGGATAATTGTTTTTGTGTATATTGTGTTTTTTTTATATGTGGGGAGCGACCCTTTAGGCAAGGGTTGATCCCTGGGGGTAGGCAAATTATTTGTAGGCCATTTCTGCCCCCCTGGGGGCACATCGGCCTCATATAATTAGGTCGATCTGCCCCCGGGGGGGGCAGAAACCACTAGACACCAGGGATTTTTTTTATTATTCTTACACATAAGGGGAGCCGCCCCTTGGGCACAGGCCACTCCCTAGGGGGCCAAATTATTTTTTATTTTTAGGCCATTTCTGCACCCCCTGGGGACAGATCGGCCTAGACACCAGGGATAATATTTTTTGTGTTTATTTTTTTTTTATATGTGGGGGGGCGACCCCTTAGGCAAGGTTTGCTCCCGAGGGGGCGCACATTATTTACACAAGGGATTTTTTTTTCATATACTTGCGCATAAGGGGAGCGGCCCCTTGGGCAAGGGCCGCTTCCCGGGGGGAGTAAAAATATTTTTAGGCCATTTCTGCCCCCAGGGAGGGGGGCATAAAACCCCTAGACAACAGGGATATATTTTTTTTGTTATGTGGGGAGCGACCCCTTAGGCAAGGGTCGCTCCCCGGGGGGCTAAATTGTTTTTAGGCCATATTAGCCCACCTGGGGGCAGATCGGCCTAATGTAATTAGGCCGATCTGCCCCCAGGGGGGACAGAAACCACTAGGCACCGGGGATTTTTTATTAATATACTTATGGATAAGGAGAGCGGCCTCTTGTGCAATGGTGGCTCCCCATGGGGGCAAAATATTTTTAAGCATTTTCTGCCCCCATGGGGACAGATCGGCCTATTATAATTAGGCCGATCTGCCCCCATTGGGGGCAGAAAGCTCTAGGCACCAGGTATATATATATGTTTGTATTTACTTTATATTTTTATGTATGGGGAGTGACCCCTTAGGCAAGGGTCGCTCCACTGGGGGGGGCAAATTGTATTTAGGCCATTTCTGGCGCCCATGGGGGCAGATCGGCCTATTTCTATTAGGCCAATCTGCCCCCGGGGGGGCAGAAACCACTTAGGCACCTAGGATTGGTGTGTGTGTATGTGTGTGTTTTGTTTGGGGGGGTAGCCCCTTGGGCAAGGGTTGCTCCCCATGGGGGCACATTACTGTTAGCCATAGGCCCATCTGCCCCCAAGGGGGGCAGAATGTCCACCAGAGACCAGGGAAGATTTTTTTTTCAAAATAAGAGGGTGGGGGTATGGCGATACCCCGACCCCAAATAAATGGGGCCAAAATTGTTCTGCCCACCAGTGGGCAGATTAGGCAATTACCCCCGATCCACACCCCAGGGGGGCAGAAACTCTACTAAATACCAGGGAATTAAAAAAATAAAAATAATAATGGGGTGGTGGCTACCAACTAGTATGGGCCTGGTTATGCCCCCACCCCAACTGAAGAGGGTAACAGTCTTTCAGCTCTCCCCCGGACACTAAAACATCTTTGGGTTTCGGTTTTACATTTGGGGCATGAGAGCTTGGCTAACTCTCAAAATTGTCCCACTTGGAATGGTGAGGGCTGCACTGTTTGGACTGAGGGACGCTGCTGTGTAGAAAAATCCACAAGACCTAGACACATCTGAAAATGAAACATCTGGGTGATTCAAGGGTGGTGTGCTTCACATGCACCCTGCACCATTTTCTTACCCACAATACCCTGCAAACCTCTAACTTTGCTGGAAATCACACATTTTTCCCACATTTTTGTGATGGAACCTTCCGGAATTTGCAGGAATCCACAAAATTCCTACCACCCAACATTGTCCCATCTATACCGATAAAAATTCTGCTGCACTTGTCAGCCTAAAAATGTTTTTTTCCCAAACTGCCCTTTCGGACCCGCTTTGGATCCCCCCAAATTTTGACATGTTTTTGGCTCTTCCTTGTCACAGGCACTTGGCCCAGCTACACAACTGAGGTATCATTTTTACCGGGAGACTGAGGGGAACGTTGGGTAGTAGGAAATTAGCCCCGATGCAGTGATCTCACGCAGAAATGTGGGACAAATGGGATTTTTTAGCTAAATTTGAGGTTTGCTGAGGATTCTGGGTGAGAAAACATTGGGGGATCGACCCAAGTCACACCTCCATGAACACCCTCAGGTGTCTAGTTTTCAGAAATATGTGCGTTTGGTAGGTTTCCCTAGATGGCTGCTGAGCCCAGGACCAAAAACGCAGGTGTCCCCCACCGCAAAAACAGGTAGTTTTGCGTTTGATAATTTAGATGTGTCCAGATAGTGATTTGGGGCATTTCCTTTCGTGGGCACTAGGCCTACCCACACAAGTGAGGTACCATTTTTATCGGGACACTTAGGGGAACCCTGGGTGGAAGGAAATTTGTGACTCCTCTCAGATCCCAGAACTTTCTGTTACCGAAATGTGAGGAAAAAGTGTTTTTTAGCCAAATTTTGAGGTTTGCAAAGGATTCTGGGTAACAGAACCTGGTGAGAGCCCCACAAGTCACCCCATCTTGGATTTCCCTAGGTGTCCAGTTTTTAAAAATGCACAGGTTTGGTAGGTTTCCCTAGGCGCCGGCTGAGCTAGAGGCCAAAATCCACAGCTAGACACTGCAAAAAACAGCTCTGTTTTCTTTGGGAAATTTGATGTGTCCATGTTGTGTTTTGGGGCATTTCCTGTCATGGACACTAGGCCTACCCACACAAGTGAGGTACCATTTTCATAGGGCGACGTGGGGGAATGCTGGGTGGAAGGAAATAAGTGGTTCCTCTCAGATTCCAGAACTTACTGTCACCGAAATGGGAGGAAAAGGTGTTTTTGTTGGCCAAATTCTGAGGTTTGCAAAGGATTCTGGGTAACAGAACCTGGTGAGAGCCCCAAAAGTCACCCCATCTTGGATTCCCCTAAGTGTTTAGTTTTCAAAAATGCGCAGGTTTGGTAGGTTTCCCTATGTGCCAGTTGAACTAGAGGCCAAAATCCACAGTTAGGTACTTTGCAAAAAACAGCTCTGTTTTCTTTTGGAAAATGTTATGTGTCCACGTTGTGTTTTGTGGCATTTCCTGTTGCGGGCTCTAGGCCTACCCACACAAGTGAGGTAGAATTTTTATCAGAATACTTGGAGAAACACTGGGTGGAAGGAAACTTGTGGCTCCTCTCAGATTCCAGAACCTTCTGTCACCGAAATGAGAGGAAAAATAGTTTTTTGGCCAAATTTTGAGGTTTGCAAAGGATTCTGGGTAACAGAACATGGTGAGAGCCCCACAAGTCACCCCATCTTGGATTTCCGTAGGTGTCCAGTTTTTAAAAATGCACAGGTTTGGTAGGTTTCCCTAGGCGCCGGCTGAGCTAGAGGCCAAAATCCACAGCTAGACACTCTGCAAAAAACAGCTCTGTTTTCTTTGGGAAATTTGATGTGTCCATGTTGTGCTTTGGGGCATTTCCTGTCATGGGCGCTAGGCCTACCCACACAAGTGAGGTACCATTTTTATAGGGCGACGTGGGGGAATGCTGGGTGGAAGGAAATTAGTGGCTCCTCTCAGATTCCAGAACTTTCTGTCACCGAAATGGGAGGAAAAAGTGTTTTTTTGGCCAAATTTTGAGGTTTGCAAAGGATTCTGGGTAACAGAACCTGGTGAGAGCCCCAAAAGTCACCCCATCTTGGATTCCCCTAAGTGTCTAGTTTTCAAAAATGCTCAGGTTTGGTAAGTTTCCCTAGGTGCCAGTTGAACTAGAGGCCAAAATCCACAGTTAGGTACTTTGCAAAAAAAAGCTCTGTTTTCTTTGGGAAAATGTTATGTGTCCACGTTGTGTTTTGTGGCATTTCCTGTTGCGGGCTCTAGGCCTACCCACACAAGTGAGGTCGAATTTTTATCTGAATACTTGGAGAAACACTGGGTGGAAGGAAATTTGTGGCTCCTCTCAGATTCCAGAACCTTCTGTCACCGAAATGCGAGAAAAAAGTGTTTTTTGGCCAAATGTTGAGGTTTGCAAAGGATTCTGGGTAACAGAACCTGGTGAGAGCCCCACAAGTCACCCCATCTTGGATTTCCCTAGGTGTCCAGTTTTTTAAAATGCACAGGTTTGGTAGGTTTCCCTAGGCGCCGGCTGAGCTAGAGGCCAAAATCCACAGCTAAACACTCTGCAAAAAACAGCTCTGTTTTCTTTGGGAAATTTTATGTGTCCATGTTGTGTTTTGGGGCATTTCCTGTCACGGGCACTAGGCCTACCCACACAAGTGAGGTACCATTTTTATAGGGCGACGTGGGGGAATGCTGGGTGGAAGGAAATTAGTGGCTCCTCTCAGATTCCAGAACTTTCTGTCACCGAAATGGGAGGAAAAAGTGTTTTTTTGGCCAAATTTTGAGGTTTGCAAAGGATTCTGGGTAACAGAACCTGGTGAGAGCCCCAAAAGTCACCCCATCTTGGATTCCCCTAAGTGTCTAGTTTTCAAAAATGCTCAGGTTTGGTAAGTTTCCCTAGGTGCCAGTTGAACTAGAGGCCAAAATCCACAGTTAGGTACTTTGCAAAAAAAAGCTTTGTTTTCTTTGGGAAAATGTTATGTGTCCACGTTGTGTTTTGTGGCATTTCCTGTTGCGGGCTCTAGGCCTACCCACACAAGTGAGGTCGAATTTTTATCAGAATACTTGGAGAAACACTGGGTGGAAGGAAATTTGTGGCTCCTCTCAGATTCCAGAACCTTCTGTCACCGAAATGCGAGAAAAAAAGTGTTTTTTGGCCAAATGTTGAGGTTTGCAAAGGATTCTGGGTAACAGAACCTGGTGAGAGCCCCACAAGTCACCCCATCTTGGATTTCCCTAGGTGTCCAGTTTTTAAAAATGCACAGGTTTGGTAGGTTTCCCTAGGCGCCGGCTGAGCTAGAGGCCAAAATCCACAGCTAAACACTCTGCAAAAAACAGCTCTGTTTTCTTTGGGAAATTTGATGTGTCCATGTTGTGTTTTGGGGCATTTCCTGTCACGGGCACTAGGCCTACCCACACAAGTGAGGTACCATTTTTATAGGGCGACGTGGGGGAATGCTGGGTGGAAGGAAATTAGTGGCTCCTCTCAGATTCCAGAACTTTCTGTCACCGAAATGGGAGGAAAAAGTGTTTTTTTGGCCACATTTTGAGGTTTGCAAAGGATTCTGGGTAACAGAACCTGGTGAGAGCCCCAAAAGTCACCCCATCTTGGATTCCCCTAGGTGTCTAGTTTTCAAAAATGCGCAGGTTTGGTAGGTTTCCTTAGGTGCCAGTTGAACTACAGGCCAAAATCTACAGCTAAGCACTTTGCAAAAAACACGTCAGATTTCAATGTAAAAATTTGATGTGTCCATGTTGCATTTCCTGTCGCAGCGTTAGGCCTACCCATGCAAGTGAGGTACCATTTTTATTGCAAGACTTGGGGGAACACAGAATAGCAAAACAAGGGTTATTGCCCTGTAGGGTGGGCGTGGGATAACCTACTGGTTTGGAGACCTTAAAAATCAAACTAGAGTCACGCTATAGTTCAGAACTGGTGTCTTGTTATTATTACTTTGAGTTATTTCCAGTTATTTAGTTCACAAACGTTATTGTCAGTTCCTACTGGAGTTTCTCCACTCCTACTTCTCTCAATGTCTCTTCCTCTCTATGTCTTCCTTTCTCGTTTCTCCTCCTCTGGTCTTTTCTCTTCTTCTTTCTTTTCCGTCCTAAAGCTTCTTTCATCTTTCTTTTTCCTCTTCCTTATGATCGTTCCTCTCGAGTACAGACCCCGTGATGAAATCGGGACAGAAGAGGGAGCCCGGTAACCAGACAAAAGAAAGGAACCAAAAAAGGAAACAGTAAGTATATCGGTTCCCTTCTTACTTTGTTTCAGTTAGGGTTAGAGTGTGCAGGTGCGGCGTGAAACAAACAACTACGGCGAGTGCTCCCCGGTATGGTATTGTGCTCACTGTGTTCAATTAAAAGAAGAGGAATTCTATTTCTCAGAATCCTGTTTCCTGCACAGGATTCTGTATAGTAAGTGGAATCATGGTGTAAGTTAGTCAAAAAGAAAAAAAACAAAAGAGAAAAGATTAAACAAAAAAATAAAAAACACAGAGAGATGGATTGCCTATTTATCCGGACTCTCCTTAACCCCTTCGCTGCCAGGCCTTTTCCCCCTCAGGTGCCAAGCCTTTTTTTGGCTATTTAGGGCAGTTCACGCTTAGGCCGTCATAACTTTTTGTTCACATAAGCTATCCACGCCAAATTTGCGTCCTTTTTTTCCAACATCCTAGGGATTCTAGAGGTACCCAGACTTTGTGGGTTTCCCAGAAGGAGGCCAAGAAATTAGCCAAAATACAGTGAAAATTTTGTTTTTTTCAAAAAAATGGGAAAAAGGGGCTGCAGAAGAAGGCTTGTGGTTTTTTTCCTGAAAACGGCATCAACAAAAGGTTTGCAGTGCTAAAATCACCAGCTTCCTAGCTTTCAGGAACAGGCAGACTTGAATCGGAAAACCCAATTTTTCAACACAATTTTGGCATTTTACTGGGACATACCCCATTTTTATGATGTTTTGTGCTTTCAGCCTCCTTCCAATCAGTGACAGAAATGGGCATGAAACCAATGCTGGATCCCAGAAACCGCAACATTTCTGAAACGTAGACAAAATTCTAAATTCAGCAAGGGGTAATTTGTGTAGATCCTACAAGGGTTTCCTACAGAAAATAACAACTGAAAAAACAAAATATTGAAATTGAGGTGAAAAAATCTGCAATTTTTCTTTACGTTTTATCTGTAACTTTTTCCTGCAATGTCAGATTTTTTAAAGCAACATACCATTACGTCCGGTGGACTCTTCTGGTTGCGGGGATATATAGGGCTTGTAGGTTCATCAAGAACCCTAGGTACCCAGAGCCAATAAAGGAGCTGCACCCTGCAGTGCGTTTTCATTCTATACTGGTATACAGCAATTCATTTGCTGAAATATAAAGAGTGAAAAATAGCTATCAAGAAAACCTTTGTATTTCCAAAAAGGGCACAAGATAAGGTGTTGAGGAGCAGTGGTTATTTGCACATCTCTGAATTCCGGGGTGACCATACTAGCATGTGAATTACTGGGCATTTCTCAAATAGATGTCTTTTTTAACACACTCTCTTATATTTGGAAGGAAAAAATGTAGAGAAAGACAAGGGGCAATAACACTTGTTTTGCTATTCTATGTTCCCCCAAGTCTCCCGATAAAAATGATACCTCACTTGTGTGGGTAGGCCTAGCGCCTGCGAGAGGAAACGCCCCAAAAGGCAACGTGGACACATCACATTTTTTTAAAGAAAACAGAAGTGTTTTTTGCAAAGTGCCTACCTGTAGATTTTGGCCTCTAGCTCAGCCGCCACCTAGGGAAACCTCCGAAACCTGTGCATTTTTGAAAACTAGAGATCTAGGGGAATCCAAGATGGGGTGACTTGTGGGGCTCTGACCAGGTTCTGTTACCCAGAATCCTTTGCAAACCTCAAACTTTGGCTAAAAAAACACATTTTCCTCACATTTTGGTGACAGAAAGTTCTGGAATCTGAGAGGAGCCACAAATGTCCTTACACCCAGCATTCCCCCAAGTCTCCCGATAAAAATTATACCTCACTTGTGTGGGTAGGCCTAGCGCCCGCGACAGGAAATGCCCCAAAACGCAACGTGGACCCATCACATTTTTTTAAAGAAAACAGAGGTGTTTTTTGCAAAGTGCCTACCTGTAGATTTTGGCCTCTAGCTCAGCCGGCACCTAGGGATACCTACCAAACCTGTGCATTTTTGAAAACTAGAGACCTAGAGGAATCCAAGATGGGGTGACTTGTGGGGCTCTGACCAGGTTTTGTTACCGAGAAACCTTTGCAAACCTCAAAATTTGGCTAAAAAAACACGTTTTCCTCACATTTTGGTGACAGAAAGTTCTGGAATCAGAGAGGAGCCACAAATTTCCTTCCACCCAGCGTTCCCCCAAGTCTCCTGATAAAAATGATACCTCACTTGTGTGGGTAGGCCTAGCGCCCGCGACAGGAAATGCCCCAAAACGCAACGTGGACACATCAAATTTTTTTAAAGAAAACAGAGGTGTTTTTTGCAAAGTGACTACGTGTAGATTTTGGCCTCTAGCTCAGGTGGCACCTAGGGAAACCTACCAAACCTGTGCATTTTTGAAAACTAGAGACCTAGGGGAATCCAAGATGGGGTGACTTGTGGGGCTCTGACCAGGTTCTGTTACCCAGAATCCTTTGCAAACCTCAAAATTTGGCTAAAAAAACACGTTTTCCTCACATTTTGGTGACAGAAAGTTCTGGAATCAGAGAGGAGCCACAAATGTCCTTCCACCCAGCGTTCCCCCAAGTCTCCTGATAAAAATGATACCTCACTTGTATGGGTAGGCCAAGCGCCCGCGACAGGAAATGCCCCAAAACGCAACGTGGACACATCACATTTTTTTAAAGAAAACAGAGGTGTTTTTTGCAAAGTGACTACCTGTAGATTTTGGCCTCTAGCTCAGGTGGCACCTAGGGAAACCTACCAAACCTGTGCATTTTTGAAAACTAGAGACCTAGGGGAATCCAAGATGGGGTGACTTGTGGGGCTCTGACCAGGTTCTGTTACCCAGAATCCTTTGCAAACCTCAAAATTTGGCTAAAAAAACACGTTTTCCTCACATTTTGGTGACAGAAAGTTCTGGAATCAGAGAGGAGCCACAAATTTCCTTCCACCCAGCGTTCCCCCAAGTCTCCTGATAAAAATGATACTTCACAGGTTTGGTAGGTTTCCCTAGGCGCCGGCTGAGCTAGAGGCCAAAATCCACAGCTAGACACTCTGCAAAAAAAAGCTCTGTTTTCTTTGGGAAATTTGATGTGTCCATGTTGTGCTTTGGGGCATTTCCTGTCATGGGCGCTAGGCCTACCCACACAAGTGAGGTACCATTTTTATAGGGCGACGTGGGGGAATGCTGGGTGGAAGGAAATTAGTGGCTCCTCTCAGATTCCAGAACTTTCTGTCACCGAAATGGGAGGAAAAAGTGTTTTTTTGGCCACATTTTGAGGTTTGCAAAGGATTCTGGGTAACAGAACCTGGTGAGAGCCCCAAAAGTCACCCCATCTTGGATTCCCCTAAGTGTCTAGTTTTCAAAAATGCTCAGGTTTGGTAAGTTTCCCTAGGTGCCAGTTGAACTAGAGGCCAAAATCCACAGTTAGGTACTTTGCAAAAAACAGCTCTGTTTTCTTTGGGAAAATGTTATGTGTCCACGTTGTGTTTTGTGGCATTTCCTGTTGCGGGCTCTAGGCCTACCCACACAAGTGAGGTAGAATTTTTATCAGAATACTTGGAGAAACACTGGGTGGAAGGAAATTTGTGGCTCCTCTCAGATTCCAGAACCTTCTGTCACCGAAATGAGAGAAAAAAGTGTTTTTTGGCCAAATGTTGAGGTTTGCAAAGGATTCTGGGTAACAGAACCTGGTGAGAGCCCCATAAGTCACCCCATCTTGGATTTCCCTAGGTGTCCAGTTTTTAAAAATGCACAGGTTTGGTAGGTTTCCCTAGGCGCCGGCTGAGCTAGAGGCCAAAATCCACAGCTAAACACTCTGCAAATCACAGCTCTGTTTTCTTTGGGAAATTTGATGTGTCCATGTTGTGTTTTGGGGCATTTCCTGTCACGGGCACTAGGCCTACCCACACAAGTGAGGTACCATTTTTATAGGGCGACGTGGGGGAATGCTGGGTGGAAGGAAATTAGTGGCTCCTCTCAGATTCCAGAACTTTCTGTCACCGAAATGGGAGGAAAAAGTGTTTTTTTGGCCACATTTTGAGGTTTGCAAAGGATTCTGGGTAACAGAACCTGGTGAGAGCCCCAAAAGTCACCCCATCTTGGATTCCCCTAGGTGTCTAGTTTTCAAAAATGCGCAGGTTTGGTAGGTTTCCCTAGGTGCCAGTTGAACTACAGGCCAAAATCTACAGCTAAGCACTTTGCAAAAAACACGTCAGATTTCAATGTAAAAATTTGATGTGTCCATGTTGCATTTCCTGTCGCAGCGTTAGGCCTACCCATGCAAGTGAGGTACCATTTTTATTGCAAGACTTGGGGGAACACAGAATAGCAAAACAAGGGTTATTGCCCTGTAGGGTGGGCGTGGGATAACCTACTGGTTTGGAGACCTTAAAAATCAAACTAGAGTCACGCTATAGTTCAGAACTGGTGTCTTGTTATTATTACTTTGAGTTATTTCCAGTTATTTAGTTCACAAACGTTATTGTCAGTTCCTACTGGAGTTTCTCCACTCCTACTTCTCTCAATGTCTCTTCCTCTCTATGTCTTCCTTTCTCGTTTCTCCTCCTCTGGTCTTTTCTCTTCTTCTTTCTTTTCCGTCCTAAAGCTTCTTTCATCTTTCTTTTTCCTCTTCCTTAGGATCGTTCCTCTCGAGTACAGACCCCGTGATGAAATCGGGACAGAAGAGGGAGCCCGGTAACCAGACAAAAGAAAGGAACCAAAAAAGGAAACAGTAAGTATATCGGTTCCCTTCTTACTTTGTTTCAGTTAGGGTTAGAGTGTGCAGGTGCGGCGTGAAACAAACAACTATGGCGAGTGCTCCCCGGTCTGGTATTGTGCTCACTGTGTTCAATTAAAAGAAGTGGAATTCTATTTCTCAGAATCCTGTTTCCTGCACAGGATTCTGTATAGTAAGTGGAATCATGGTGTAAGTTAGTCAAAAAGAAAAAAAACAAAAGAGAAAAGATTAAACAAAAAAAAAAAAAAAAACAGAGAGATGGATTGCCTATTTATCCGGTCTCTCCTTAACCCCTTCGCTGCCAGGCCTTTTCCCCCTCAGGTGCCAAGCCTTTTTTTGGCTATTTGGGGCAGTTCACGCTTAGGCCGTCATAACTTTTTGTTCACATAAGCTACCCACGCCAAATTTGCGTCCTTTTTTTCCAACATCCTAGGGATTCTAGAGGTACCCAGACTTTGTGGGTTCCCCAGAAGGAGGCCAAGAAATTAGCCAAAATACAGTGAAAATGTTGTTTTTTTCAAAAAAATGGGAAAAAGGGGCTGCAGAAGAAGGCTTGTGGTTTTTTTCCCTGAAAACGGCATCAACAAAAGGTTTGCAGTGCTAAAATCACCAGCTTCCTAGCTTTCAGGAACGGGCAGACTTGAATCAGAAAACCCAATTTTTCAACACAATTTTGGCATTTTACTGGGACATACCCCATTTTTATGATGTTTTGTGCTTTCAGCCTCCTTCCAATCAGTGACAGAAATGGGCATGAAACCAATGCTGGATCCCAGAAACCGCAACATTTCTGAAAAGTAGACAAAATTCTAAATTCAGCAAGGGGTAATTTGTGTAGATCCTACAAGGGTTTCCTACAGAAAATAACAACTGAAAAAACAAAATATTGAAATTGAGGTGAAAAAATCTGCAATTTTTCTTTACGTTTTACTCTGTAACTTTTTCCTGCAATGTCAGATTTTTTAAAGCAACATACCATTACGTCTGGTGGACTCTTCTGGTTGCGGGGATATATAGGGCTTGTAGGTTCATGAAGAACCCTAGGTACCCAGAGCCAATAAATGAGCTGCACCCTGCAGTGCGTTTTCATTCTATACTGGTATACAGCAATTCATTTGCTGAAATATAAAGAGTGAAAAATAGCTATCAAGAAAACCTTTGTATTTCCAAAAAGGGCACAAGATAAGGTGTTGAGGAGCAGTGGTTATTTGCACATCTCTGAATTCCGGGGTGACCATACTAGCATGTGAATTACTGGGCATTTCTCAAATAGATGTCTTTTTTAACACACTCTCTTATATTTGGAAGGAAAAAATGTAGAGAAAGACAAGGGGCAATAACACTTGTTTTGCTATTCTATGTTCCCCCAAGTCTCCCGATAAAAATGATACCTCACTTGTGTGGGTAGGCCTAGCGCCTGCGAGAGGAAACGCCCCAAAACGCAACGTGGACACATCACATTTTTTTAAAGAAAACAGAGGTGTTTTTTGCAAAGTGCCTACCTGTAGATTTTGGCCTCTAGCTCAGCCGCCACCTAGGGAAACCTCCCAAACCTGTGCATTTTTGAAAACTAGAGATCTAGGGGAATCCAAGATGGGGTGACTTGTGGGGCTCTGACCAGGTTCTGTTACCCAGAATCCTTTGCAAACCTCAAACTTTGGCTAAAAAAACACATTTTCCTCACATTTTGGTGACAGAAAGTTCTGGAATCTGAGAGGAGCCACAAATGTCCTTACACCCAGCGTTCCCCCAAGTCTCCCGATAAAAATTATACCTCACTTGTGTGGGAAGGCCTAGCGCCCGCGACAGGAAATGCCCCAAAACGCAACGTGGACCCATCACATTTTTTTAAAGAAAACAGAGGTGTTTTTTGCAAAGTGCCTACCTGTAGATTTTGGCCTCTAGCTCAGCCGGCACCTAGGGATACCTACCAAACCTGTGCATTTTTGAAAACTAGAGACCTAGAGGAATCCAAGATGGGGTGACTTGTGGGGCTCTGACCAGGTTTTGTTACCGAGAATCCTTTGCAAACCTCAAAATTTGGCTAAAAAAACACGTTTTCCTCACATTTTGGTGACAGAAAGTTCTGGAATCAGAGAGGAGCCACAAATTTCCTTCCACCCAGCGTTCCCCCAAGTCTCCTGATAAAAATGATACCTCACTTGTGTGGGTAGGCCTAGCGCCCGCGACAGGAAATGCCCCAAAACGCAACGTGGACACATCACATTTTTTTTAAGAAAACAGAGGTGTTTTTTGCAAAGTGACTACCTGTAGATTTTGGCCTCTAGCTCAGGTGGTACCTAGGGAAACCTACCAAACCTGTGCATTTTTGAAAACTAGAGACCTAGGGGAATCCAAGATGGGGTGACTTGTGGGGCTCTGACCAGGTTCTGTTACCCAGAATCCTTTGCAAACCTCCAAATTTGGCTAAAAAAACACGTTTTCCTCACATTTTGGTGACAGAAAGTTCTGGAATCAGAGAGGAGCCACAAATTTCCCTCCACCCAGCGTTCCCCCAAGTCTCCTGATAAAAATGATACTTCACTTGTGTCGGTAGGCCTAGCGCCCGCGACAGGAAATACCCCAAAATGCAACGTGGACACATCACATTTTTTTAAAGAAAACAGAGGTGTTTTTTGCAAAGTGACTACCTATAGATTTTGGCCTCTAGCTCAGGTGGCACCTAGGGAAACCTACCAAACCTGTGCATTTTTGAAAACTAGAGACCTAGGGGAATCCAAGATGGGGTGACTTGTGGGGCTCTGACCAGGTTCTATTACCCAGAATCCTTTGCAAACCTCAAAATTTGGCTAAAAAAACACGTTTTCCTCACATTTTGGTGACAGAAAGTTCTGGAATCAGAGAGGAGCCACAAATTTCCTTCCACCCAGCGTTCCCCCAAGTCTCCTGATAAAAATGATACCTCACTTGTGTGGGTAGGCCTAGCGCCCGCGACAGGAAGTGCCCCAAAATGCAAATTAGACACATCACATTTTTTTAAAGAAAACAGAGGTGTTTTTTGCAAAGTGACTACCTGTAGATTTTGGCCTCTAGCTCAGCCGGCACCTATAGAAACCTACCAAACCTGTGCATTTTTTAAAACTAGAGACCTAGGGGAATCCAGGATGGGGTGACTTGTTGAGCTCTGACCAGGTTATGTTACCCAGAATCCTTTGCAAACCTCAAACTTTGGCTAAAAAAACACATTTTCCTCAAATTTTGGTGACAGAAAGTTCTGAAATCAGAGAGGAGCCACAAATTTCCTTCCACCCAGCATTCCTTCAAGTCTCCCGATAAAAATGATACCTCACTTGTGTGGGTAGGCCTAGCGCCCGCTACAGGAAATGCCCCAAAACGCAACATGGACCCATCTCATTTTTTGAAAGAAAACAGAGGTGTTTTTTGCAAAGTGCCTACCTGTAGATTTTGGCCTCTAGCTCAGCCGGCACCTAGGGAAACCTACCAAACCTGTGCATTTTTGAAAACTAGAGACCTAGGGGAATCCAAGATGGGGTGACGTGTGGGGCTCTGACCAGGTTCTGTTACCCAGAATCCTTTGCAAACCTCAAAATTTGCCTAAAAAAACACGTTTTCCTCACATTATGGTGACAGAAAGTTCTGGAATCAGAGAGGAGCCACAAATTTCCTTCCACCCAACGTTCCCCAAAGTCTCCTGATAAAAATGATACCTCACTTGTGTGGGTAGGCCTTGCGCCCGCAACAGGAAATGCCCCAAAACGCAACGTGGACACATCACATTTTTTGAAAGAAAACAGAGGTGTTTTTTGCAAAGTAACTACCTGTAGATTTTGCCCTCTAGCTCAGCCGGCACCTAGGGAAACCTAACAAACCTGTGCATTTTTGAAAACTAGAGACCTAGGGGAATCCAAGATGGGGTGACTTGCGGGGCTCTGACCAGGTTCTGTTACCCAGAATCCTTTGCAAACCTCAAAATTTGGCTAAAAAAACACATTTTCCTCACATTTTGGTGACAGAAAGTTCTGGAATCAAAGAGGAACCACAAATTTCCTTCCACCCAGCGTTCCCCCAAGTCTCCCGATAAAAATGATACCTCACTTGTGTGGGTAGGCCTAGCGCCCGCGACAGGAAATGCCCCAAAACGCAACGTGGACACATCACATTTTTTTAAAGAAAACAGAGGTGTTTTTTGCAAAGTGACTACCTGTAGATTTTGGCCTCTAGCTCAGCTGGCACCTAGGGAAACCTACCAAACCTGTGCATTTTTGAAAACTAGAGACCTAGGGGAATCCAAGATGGGGTGACTTGCGGGGCTCTGACCAGGTTCTGTTACCCAGAATCCTTTGCAAACCTCAAAATTTGGCTAAAAAAACACGTTTTCCTCTCATTTTGGTGACAGAAAGTTCTGGAATCAGAGAGGAGCCACAAATTTCCTTCCACCCAACGTTCCCCAAAGTCTCCTGATAAAAATGATACCTCACTTGTGTGGGTAGGCCTAGAGCCCGCGACAGGAAATGCCCCAAAACGCAACATGGACACATCACATTTTTTTAAAGAAAACAGAGTTGTTTTTTGCAAAGTGACTACCTGTAGATTTTGGCCTCTAGCTCAGGTGGCACCTAGGGAAACCTACCAAACCTATGCATTTTTAAAAACTAGATACCTAGGGGAATCCAAGATGGGGTGACTTGTGGGGCTCTGACCAGGTTCTATTACCCAGAATCCTTTGCAAACCTCAAAATTTGGCTACAAAAACAAGTTTTCCTCACATTTTGGTGACAGAAAGTTCTGGAATCACAGAGGAGCCACAAATTTCCTTCCACCCAGCGTTCCCCCAAGTCTCCTGATAAAAATGATACCTCACTTATGTGGGTAGGCATAGCGCCCGCGACAGGAAATGCCCCAAAATGCAACGTGGACACATCACATTTTTTTAAAGAAAACAGAGGTGTTTTTTGCAAAGTGACTACCTGTAGATTTTGGCCTCTAGCTCAACCGGCACCTAAGGAAACCTACCAAACCTGTGCATTTATGAAAACTAGAGACCTAGGGGAATCCAGGATGGGGTGACTTGTTGAGCTCTGACCATGTTATGTTACCCAGAATCCTTTGCAAACCTCAAAATTTGGCTAAAAAAACATGTTTTCCTCACATTTTGGTGACAGAAAGTTCTGGAATCAGAGAGGAGCCACAAATTTCCTTCCACCCAGCGTTCCCCCAAGTCTCTTGATAAAAATGATACCTCACTTATGTGGGTAGGCCTAGCGCCCGCGACAGGAAATGCCCCAAAACGCAACATGGACACATCACATTTTTTTAAAGAAAACAGAGTTGTTTTTTGCAAAGTGACTACCTGTAGATTTTGGCCTCTAGCTCAGGTGGCACCTAGGGAAACCTACCAAACCTATGCATTTGTGAAAACTAGATACCTAGGGGAATCCAAGATGGGGTGACTTGTGGGGCTCTGACCAGGTTCTATTACCCAGAATCCTTTGCAAACCTCAAAATTTGGCTAAAAAAACAAGTTTTCCTCACATGTTGGTGACAGAAAGTTCTGGAATCAGAGAGGAGCCACAAATTTCCTTCCACCCAGCGTTCCCCCAAGTCTCCTGATAAAAATGATACCTCACTTATGTGGGTAGGCCTAGCGCCCGCGACAGGAAATGCCCCAAAATGCAACGTGGACACATCACATTTTTTTAAAGAAAACAGAGGTGTTTTTTGCAAAGTGACTACCTGTAGATTTTGGCCTCTAGCTCAACCGGCACCTAAGGAAACCTACCAAACCTGTGCATTTATGAAAACTAGAGACCTAGGGGAATCCAGGATGGGGTGACTTGTTGAGCTCTGACCAGGTTATGTTACCCAGAATCCTTTGCAAACCTCAAAATTTGGCTAAAAAAACATGTTTTCCTCACATTTTGGTGACAGAAAGTTCTGGAATCAGAGAGGAGCCACAAATTTCCTTCCACCCAACGTTCCCCAAAGTCTCCTGATAAAAATGATACCTCACTTGTGTGGGTAGGCCTAGCGCCCGCGACAGGAAATGCCCCAAAACGCAACGTGGACACATCACATTTTTTTAAAGAAAACAGAGGTGTTTTTTGCAAAGTGACTACCTGTAGATTTTGGCCTCTAGCTCAGCTGGCACCTAGGGAAACCTACCAAACCTGTGCATTTTTGAAAACTAGAGACCTAGGGGAATCCAGGATGGGGTGACTTGTTGAGCTCTGACCAGGTTATGTTACCCAGAATCCTTTGCAAACCTCAAACTTTGGCTAAAAAACACATTTTCCTCAAATTTTGGTGACAGAAAGTTCTGAAATCAGAGAGGAGCCACAAATTTCCTTCCACCCAGCATTCCCCCAAGTCTCCCGATAAAAATTATACCTCACTTGTGTGGGTAGGCCTAGCGCCCGCGACAGGAAATGCCCCAAAACGCAACGTGGACACATCACATTTTTTTAAAGAAAACAGAGGTGTTTTTTGCAAAGTGACTACCTGTAGATTTTGGCCTCTAGCTCAGCCGGCACCTAGGGAAACCTACCAAACCTGTGCATTTTTGAAAACTAGAGACCTAGGGGAATTCAAGATGGGGTGACTTGCGGGGCTCTGACCAGATTCTGTTACCCAGAATCCTTTGCAAACCTCAAAATTTGGCTAAAAAAACACGTTTTCCTCACATTTTGGTGACAGAAAGTTCTGGAATCAGAGAGCAGCCACAAATTTCCTTCCACCCAACGTTCCCCAAAGTCTCCTTATAAAAATGATACCTCCCTTGTGTGGGTAGGCCTAGCGCCCGCAACAGGAAATGCCCCAAAACGCAACGTGGACACATCACATTTTTTTAAAGAAAACAGAGGTTTTTTTTGCAAAGTGACTACCTGTAGATTTTGGCCTCTAGCTCAGGTGGCACCTAGGTAAACCTACCAAACCTATGCATTTTTGAAAACTAGAGACCTAGGGGAATCCAAGATGGGGTGACTTGTGGGGCTCTGACCAGGTTCTATTACCCAGAATCCTTTGCAAACCTCAAAATTTGGCAAAAAAAACACGTTTTCCTCACATTTTGGTGACAGAAAGTTCTGGAATCAGAGAGGAGCCACAAATTTCCTTCCACCCAGCGTTCCCCCAAGTCTCCTGATAAAAATGATACCTCACTTATGTGGGTAGGCCTAGCGCCCGCGACAGGAAATGCCCCAAAATGCAATGTGGACACATCACATTTTTTTAAAGAAAACAGAGGTGTTTTTTGCAAAGTGACTACCTGTAGATTTTGGCCTCTAGCTCAGCCGGCACCTAAGGAAACCTACCAAACCTGTGCATTTTTGAAAACTAGAGACCTAGGGGAATCCAGGATGGGGTGACTTGTTGAGCTCTGACCAGGTTATGTTACCCAGAATCCTTTGCAAACCTCAAACTTTGGCTAAAAAACACATTTTTCTCAAATTTTGGTGACAGAAAGTTCTGAAATCAGAGAGGAGCCACAAATTTCCTTCCACCCAGCATTCCCCCAAGTCTCCCGATAAAAATGATACCTCACTTGTGTGGGTAGGCCTAGCGCCCGCGACAGGAAATGCCCCAAAACGCAACATGGACCCATCTCATTTTTTGAAAGAAAACAGAGGTGTTTTTTGCAAAGTGCCTACCTGTAGATTTTGGCCTCTAGCTCAGCCGGCACCTAGGGAAACCTACCAAACCTGTGCATTTTTTAAAACTAGAGACCTAGGGGAATCCAAGATGGGGTGACTTGTGGGGCTCTGACCAGGTTCTGTTACCCAGAATCCTTTGCAAACCTCAAAATTTGGCTAAAAAAACACGTTTTCCTCACATTTTGGTGACAGAAAGTTCTGGAATCAGAGAGGAGCCACACATTTCCTTCCACCCAACGTTCCCCAAAGTCTCCTGATAAAAATGATACCTCACTTGTGTGGGTAGGCCTTGCGCCCGCAATAGGACATGCCCCAAAACGCAACGTGGACACATCACATTTTTTGAAAGAAAACAGAGGTTTTTTTTGCAAAGTGACTATCTGTAGATTTTGCCCTCTAGCTCAGCCGGCACCTAGGGAAACCTAACAAACCTGTGCATTTTTGAAAACTAGAGACCTAGGGGAATCCAAGATGGGGTGACTTGCGGGGCTCTGACCACGTTCTGTTACCCAGAATCCTTTGCAAACCTCAAAATGTGGCTTAAAAAACACATTTTCCTCACATTTTGGTGACACAAAGTTCTGGAATCAGAGAGGAGCCACAAATGTCCTTCCACCCAGCGTTCCCCCAAGTCTCCCGATAAAAATTATACCTCACTTGTGTGGGTAGGCCTAGCGCCCGCGACAGGAAATGCCCCAAAACGCAACGTGGACACATCACATTTTTTTAAAGAAAACAGAGGTGTTTTTTGCAAAGTGACTACCTGTAGATTTTGGCCTCTAGCTCAGCCGGCACCTAGGGAAAAATACCAAACCTGTGCATTTTTGAAAACTAGAGACCTAGGGGAATTCAAGATGGGGTGACTTGCGGGGCTCTGACCAGGTTCTGTTACCCAGAATCCTTTGCAAACCTCAAAATTTGGCTAAAAAAACACGTTTTCCTCACATTTTGGTGACAGAAAGTTCTGGAATCAGAGAGCAGCCACAAATTTCCTTCCACCCAACGTTCCCCAAAGTCTCCTGATAAAAATGATACCTCCCTTGTGTGGGTAGGCCTAGCGCCCGCAACAGGAAATGCCCCAAAACGCAACGTGGACACATCACATTTTTTTAAAGAAAACAGAGGTTTTTTTTGCAAAGTGACTACCTGTAGATTTTGGCCTCTAGCTCAGGTGGCACCTAGGTAAACCTACCAAACCTATGCATTTTTGAAAACTAGAGACCTAGGGGAATCCAAGATGGGGTGACTTGTGGGGCTCTGACCAGGTTCTATTACCCAGAATCCTTTGCAAACCTCAAAATTTGGCAAAAAAAACACGTTTTCCTCACATTTTGGTGACAGAAAGTTCTGGAATCAGAGAGGAGCCACAAATTTCCTACCACCCAGCGTTCCCCCAAGTCTCCTGATAAAAATGATACCTCACTTATGTGGGTAGGCCTAGCGCCCGCGACAGGAAATGCCCCAAAATGCAATGTGGACACATCACATTTTTTTAAAGAAAACAGAGGTGTTTTTTGCAAAGTGACTACCTGTAGATTTTGGCCTCTAGCTCAGCCGGCACCTAAGGAAACCTACCAAACCTGTGCATTTTTGAAAACTAGAGACCTAGGGGAATCCAGGATGGGGTGACTTGTTGAGCTCTGACCAGGTTATGTTACCCAGAATCCTTTGCAAACCTCAAACTTTGGCTAAAAAACACATTTTTCTCATATTTTGGTGACAGAAAGTTCTGAAATCAGAGAGGAGCCACAAATTTCCTTCCACCCAGCATTCCCCCAAGTCTCCCGATAAAAATGATACCTCACTTGTGTGGGTAGGCCTAGCGCCCGCGACAGGAAATGCCCCAAAACGCAACATGGACCCATCTCATTTTTTGAAAGAAAACAGAGGTGTTTTTTGCAAAGTGCCTACCTGTAGATTTTGGCCTCTAGCTCAGCCGGCACCTAGGGAAACCTACCAAACCTGTGCATTTTTTAAAACTAGAGACCTAGGGGAATCCAAGATGGGGTGACTTGTGGGGCTCTGACCAGGTTCTGTTACCCAGAATCCTTTGCAAACCTCAAAATTTGGCTAAAAAAACACGTTTTCCTCACATTTTGGTGACAGAAAGTTCTGGAATCAGAGAGGAGCCACACATTTCCTTCCACCCAACGTTCCCCAAAGTCTCCTGATAAAAATGATACCTCACTTGTGTGGGTAGGCCTTGCGCCCGCAACAGGACATGCCCCAAAACGCAACGTGGACACATCACATTTTTTGAAAGAAAACAGAGGTTTTTTTTGCAAAGTGACTATCTGTAGATTTTGCCCTCTAGCTCAGCCGGCACCTAGGGAAACCTAACAAACCTGTGCATTTTTGAAAACTAGAGACCTAGGGGAATCCAAGATGGGGTGACTTGCGGGGCTCTGACCACGTTCTGTTACCCAGAATCCTTTGCAAACCTCAAAATGTGGCTTAAAAAACACATTTTCCTCACATTTTGGTGACAGAAAGTTCTGGAATCAGAGAGGAGCCACAAATGTCCTTCCACCCAGCGTTCTCCCAAGTCTCCCGATAAAAATGATACCTCACTTGTGTGGGTAGGCCTAGCGCCCACGACAGGATATGCCCCAAAACGCAACGTGGACACATCACATTTTTTTAAAGAAAACAGAGGTGTTTTTTGCAAAGTGACTACCTGTAGATTTTGGCCTCTAGCTCAGCCGGCACCTAGGGAAACCTACCAAACCTGTGCATTTTTGAAAACTAGAGACCTAGGGGAATCCAAGATGGGGTGACTTGCGGGGCTCTGACCAGGTTCTGTTACCCAGAATCCTTTGCAAACCTCAAAATTTGGCTAAAAAAACACATTTTCCTCACATTTTGGTGACAGAAAGTTCTGGAATCAGAGAGGAGCCACAAATTTCCTTCCACCCAACGTTCCCCAAAGTCTCCTGATAAAAATGATACCTCACTTGTGTGGGTAGGCCTAGCGCCCGCGACAGGAAATGCCCAAAAACGCAACGTGGACCCATCTCATTTTTTGAAAGAAAACAGAGGTGTTTTTTGCAAAGTGCCTACCTGTAGATTTTGGCCTCTAGCTCAGCCGGCACCTAGGGAAACCTAACCAACATGTGCATTTTTGAAAACTAGAGACCTAGGGAAATCCAAGATGGGGTGACTTGCGGGGCTCTGACCAGGTTCTGTTACCCAGAATCCTTTGCAAACCTCAAAATTTGGCTAAAAAAACACATTTTCCTCACATTTTGGTGACAGAAAGTTCTGGAATCAGAGAGGAGCCACAAATGTCCTTCCACCCAGCGTTCTCCCAAGTCTCCCGATAAAAATGATACCTCACTTGTGTGGGTAGGCCTAGCGCCCGCGACAGGATATGCCCCAAAACGCAACGTGGACACATCACATTTTTTTAAAGAAAACAGAGGGTTTTTTTGCAAAGTGACTACCTGTAGATTTTGGCCTCTAGCTCAGGTGGCACCTAGGTAAACCTACCACACCTATGCATTTTTAAAAACTAGAGACCTAGGGGAATCCAAGATGGGGTGACTTGTGGGGCTCTGACCAGGTTCTATTACCCAGAATCCTTTGCAAACCTCAAAATTTGGCAAAAAAAACACGTTTTCCTCACATTTTGGTGACAGAAAGTTCTGGAATCAGAGAGGAGCCACAAATTTCCTTCCACCCAACGTTCCCCAAAGTCTCCTGATAAAAATGATACCTCCCTTGTGTGGGTAGGCCTAGCGCCCGCAACAGGAAATGCCCCAAAACGCAACGTGGACACATCACATTTTTTTTAAAGAAAACAGAGGTGTTTTTTGCAAAGTGACTACCTATAGATTTTGGCCTCTAGCTCAGGTGGCACCTAGGGAAACCTACCAAACCTATGCATTTTTGAAAACTAGAGACCAAGGGGAATCCAAGATGGGGTGACTTGTGGGGCTCTGACCAGGTTCTATTACCCAGAATCCTTTGCAAACCTCAAAATTTGGCAAAAAAAACACGTTTTCCTCACATTTTGGTGACAGAAAGTTCTGGAATCAGAGAGGAGCCACAAATTTCCTTCCACCCAGCGTTCCCCCAAGTCTCCTGATAAAAATTATACCTCACTTATGTGGGTAGGCCTAGCGCCCGCGACAGGAAATGCCCCAAAATGCAATGTGGACACATCACATTTTTTTTAAAGAAAACAGAGGTGTTTTTTGCAAAGTGACTACCTGTAGATTTTGGCCTCTAGCTCAGCCGGCACCTAAGGAAACCTACCAAACCTGTGCATTTTTGAAAACTAGAGACCTAGGGGAATCCAGGATGGGGTGACTTGTTGAGCTCTGACCAGGTTATGTTACCCAGAATCCTTTGCAAACCTCAAACTTTGGCTAAAAAACACATTTTCCTCAAATTTTGGTGACAGAAAGTTCTGAAATCAGAGAGGAGCCACAAATTTCCTTCCACCCAGCATTCCCCCAAGTCTCCCGATAAAAATTATACCTCACTTGTGTGGGTAGGCCTAGCGCCCGCGACAGGAAATGCCCCAAAACGCAACGTGGACACATCACATTTTTTTAAAGAAAACAGAGGTGTTTTTTGCAAAGTGACTACCTGTAGATTTTGGCCTCTAGCTCAGCCGGCACCTAGGGAAACCTACCAAACCTGTGCATTTTTGAAAACTAGAGACCTAGGGGAATTCAAGATGGGGTGACTTGCGGGGCTCTGACCAGGTTCTGTTACCCAGAATCCTTTGCAAACCTCAAAATTTGGCTAAAAAAACACGTTTTCCTCACATTTTGGTGACAGAAAGTTCTGGAATCAGAGAGCAGCCACAAATTTCCTTCCACCCAACGTTCCCCAAAGTCTCCTGATAAAAATGATACCTCCCTTGTGTGGGTAGGCCTAGCGCCCGCAACAGGAAATGCCCCAAAACGCAACGTGGACACATCACATTTTTTTAAAGAAAACAGAGGTTTTTTTTGCAAAGTGACTACCTGTAGATTTTGGCCTCTAGCTCAGGTGGCACCTAGGTAAACCTACCAAACCTATGCATTTTTGAAAACTAGAGACCTAGGGGAATCCAAGATGGGGTGACTTGTGGGGCTCTGACCAGGTTCTATTACCCAGAATCCTTTGCAAACCTCAAAATTTGGCAAAAAAAACACGTTTTCCTCACATTTTGGTGACAGAAAGTTCTGGAATCAGAGAGGACCCACAAATTTCCTTCCACCCAGCGTTCCCCCAAGTCTCCTGATAAAAATGATACCTCACTTATGTGGGTAGGCCTAGCGCCCGCGACAGGAAATGCCCCAAAATGCAATGTGGACACATCACATTTTTTTAAAGAAAACAGAGGTGTTTTTTGCAAAGTGACTACCTGTAGATTTTGGCCTCTAGCTCAGCCGGCACCTAAGGAAACCTACCAAACCTGTGCATTTTTGAAAACTAGAGACCTAGGGGAATCCAGGATGGGGTGACTTGTTGAGCTCTGACCAGGTTATGTTACCCAGAATCCTTTGCAAACCTCAAACTTTGGCTAAAAAACACATTTTCCTCAAATTTTGGTGACAGAAAGTTCTGAAATCAGAGAGGAGCCACAAATTTCCTTCCACCCAGCATTCCCCCAAGTCTCCCGATAAAAATGATACCTCACTTGTGTGGGTAGGCCTAGCGCCCGCGACAGGAAATGCCCCAAAACGCAACATGGACCCATCTCATTTTTTGAAAGAAAACAGAGGTTTTTTTTGCAAAGTGACTATCTGTAGATTTTGCCCTCTAGCTCAGCCGGCACCTAGGGAAACCTAACAAACCTGTGCATTTTTTAAAACTAGAGACCTAGGGGAATCCAAGATGGGGTGACTTGCGGGGCTCTGACCACGTTCTGTTACCCAGAATCCTTTGCAAACCTCAAACTTTGGCTAAAAAACACATTTTCCTCAAATTTTGGTGACAGAAAGTTCTGAAATCAGAGAGGAGCCACAAATTTCCTTCCACCCAGCGTTCCCCCAAGTCTCCTGATAAAAATGATACCTCACTTATGTGGGTAGGCCTAGCGCCCGCGACAGGAAATGCCCCAAAATGCAATGTGGACACATCACATTTTTTTAAAGAAAACAGAGGTGTTTTTTGCAAAGTGACTACCTGTAGATTTTGGCCTCTAGCTCAGCCGGCACCTAAGGAAACCTACCAAACCTGTGCATTTTTGAAAACTAGAGACCTAGGGGAATTCAAGATGGGGTGACTTGCGGGGCTCTGACCAGGTTCTGTTACCCAGAATCCTTTGCAAACCTCAAAATTTGGCTAAAAAAAACACGTTTTCCTCACATTTTGGTGACAGAAAGTTCTGGAATCAGAGAGCAGCCACAAATTTCCTTCCACCCAACGTTCCCCAAAGTCTCCTGATAAAAATGATACCTCCCTTGTGTGGGTAGGCCTAGCGCCCGCAACAGGAAATGCCCCAAAACGCAACGTGGACACATCACATTTTTTTAAAGAAAACAGAGGTTTTTTTTGCAAAGTGACTACCTGTAGATTTTGGCCTCTAGCTCAGGTGGCACCTAGGTAAACCTACCAAACCTATGCATTTTTGAAAACTAGAGACCTAGGGGAATCCAAGATGGGGTGACTTGTGGGGCTCTGACCAGGTTCTATTACCCAGAATCCTTTGCAAACCTCAAAATTTGGCAAAAAAAACACGTTTTCCTCACATTTTGGTGACAGAAAGTTCTGGAATCAGAGAGGACCCACAAATTTCCTTCCACCCAGCGTTCCCCCAAGTCTCCTGATAAAAATGATACCTCACTTATGTGGGTAGGCCTAGCGCCCGCGACAGGAAATGCCCCAAAATGCAATGTGGACACATCACATTTTTTTAAAGAAAACAGAGGTGTTTTTTGCAAAGTGACTACCTGTAGATTTTGGCCTCTAGCTCAGCCGGCACCTAAGGAAACCTACCAAACCTGTGCATTTTTGAAAACTAGAGACCTAGGGGAATCCAGGATGGGGTGACTTGTTGAGCTCTGACCAGGTTATGTTACCCAGAATCCTTTGCAAACCTCAAACTTTGGCTAAAAAACACATTTTCCTCAAATTTTGGTGACAGAAAGTTCTGAAATCAGAGAGGAGCCACAAATTTCCTTCCACCCAGCATTCCCCCAAGTCTCCCGATAAAAATGATACCTCACTTGTGTGGGTAGGCCTAGCGCCCGCGACAGGAAATGCCCCAAAACGCAACATGGACCCATCTCATTTTTTGAAAGAAAACAGAGGTGTTTTTTGCAAAGTGCCTACCTGTAGATTTTGGCCTCTAGCTCAGCCGGCACCTAGGGAAACCTACCAAACCTGTGCATTTTTTAAAACTAGAGACCTAGGGGAATCCAAGATGGGGTGACTTGTGGGGCTCTGACCAGGTTCTGTTACCCAGAATCCTTTGCAAACCTCAAAATTTGGCTAAAAAAACACGTTTTCCTCACATTTTGGTGACAGAAAGTTCTGGAATCAGAGAGGAGCCACACATTTCCTTCCACCCAACGTTCCCCAAAGTCTCCTGATAAAAATGATACCTCACTTGTGTGGGTAGGCCTTGCGCCCGCAACAGGACATGCCCCAAAACGCAACGTGGACACATCACATTTTTTGAAAGAAAACAGAGGTTTTTTTTGCAAAGTGACTATCTGTAGATTTTGCCCTCTAGCTCAGCCGGCACTTAGGGAAACCTAACAAACCTGTGCATTTTTGAAAACTAGAGACCTAGGGGAATCCAAGATGGGGTGACTTGCGGGGCTCTGACCACGTTCTGTTACCCAGAATCCTTTGCAAACCTCAAAATGTGGCTAAAAAAACACATTTTCCTCACATTTTGGTGACAGAAAGTTCTGGAATCAGAGAGGAGCCACAAATGTCCTTCCACCCAGCGTTCTCCCAAGTCTCCCGATAAAAATGATACCTCACTTGTGTGGGTAGGCCTAGCGCCCACGACAGGATATGCCCCAAAACGCAACGTGGACACATCACATTTTTTTAAAGAAAACAGAGGTGTTTTTTTGCAAAGTGACTACCTGTAGATTTTGGCCTCTAGCTCAGCCGGCACCTAGGGAAACCTACCAAACCTGTGCATTTTTGAAAACTAGAGACCTAGGGGAATCCAAGATGGGGTGACTTGCGGGGCTCTGACCAGGTTCTGTTACCCAGAATCCTTTGCAAACCTCAAAATTTGGCTAAAAAAACACATTTTCCTCACATTTTGGTGACAGAAAGTTCTGGAATCAGAGAGGAGCCACAAATTTCCTTCCACCCAACGTTCCCCAAAGTCTCCTGATAAAAATGATACCTCACTTGTGTGGGTAGGCCTAGCGCCCGCGACAGGAAATGCCCCAAAACGCAACGTGGACCCATCTCATTTTTTGAAAGAAAACAGAGGTGTTTTTTGCAAAGTGCCTACCTGTAGATTTTGGCCTCTAGCTCAGCCGGCACCTAGGGAAACCTAACCAACATGTGCATTTTTGAAAACTAGAGACCTAGGGGAATCCAAGATGGGGTGACTTGCGGGGCTCTGACCATGTTCTGTTACCCAGAATCCTTTGCAAACCTCAAAATTTGGCTAAAAAAACACATTTTCCTCACATTTTGGTGACAGAAAGTTCTGGAATCAGAGAGGAGCCACAAATGTCCTTCCACCCAGCGTTCTCCCAAGTCTCCCGATAAAAATGATACCTCACTTGTGTGGGTAGGCCTAGCGCCCGCGACAGGATATGCCCCAAAACGCAACGTGGACACATCACATTGTTTTAAAGAAAACAGAGGTTTTTTTTGCAAAGTGACTACCTGTAGATTTTGGCCTCTAGCTCAGGTGGCACCTAGGTAAACCTACCAAACCTATGCATTTTTGAAAACTAGAGACCTAGGGGAATCCAAGATGGGGTGACTTGTGGGGCTCTGACCAGGTTCTATTACCCAGAATCCTTTGCAAACCTCAAAATTTGGCAAAAAAAACACGTTTTCCTCACATTTTGGTGACAGAAAGTTCTGGAATCAGAGAGGACCCACAAATTTCCTTCCACCCAGCGTTCCCCCAAGTCTCCTGATAAAAATGATACCTCACTTATGTGGGTAGGCCTAGCGCCCGCGACAGGAAATGCCCCAAAATGCAATGTGGACACATCACATTTTTTTAAAGAAAACAGAGGTGTTTTTTGCAAAGTGACTACCTGTAGATTTTGGCCTCTAGCTCAGCCGGCACCTAAGGAAACCTACCAAACCTGTGCATTTTTGAAAACTAGAGACCTAGGGGAATCCAGGATGGGGTGACTTGTTGAGCTCTGACCAGGTTATGTTACCCAGAATCCTTTGCAAACCTCAAACTTTGGCTAAAAAACACATTTTCCTCAAATTTTGGTGACAGAAAGTTCTGAAATCAGAGAGGAGCCACAAATTTCCTTCCACCCAGCATTCCCCCAAGTCTCCCGATAAAAATGATACCTCACTTGTGTGGGTAGGCCTAGCGCCCGCGACAGGAAATGCCCCAAAACGCAACATGGACCCATCTCATTTTTTGAAAGAAAACAGAGGTGTTTTTTGCAAAGTGCCTACCTGTAGATTTTGGCCTCTAGCTCAGCCGGCACCTAGGGAAACCTACCAAACCTGTGCATTTTTTAAAACTAGAGACCTAGGGGAATCCAAGATGGGGTGACTTGTGGGGCTCTGACCAGGTTCTGTTACCCAGAATCCTTTGCAAACCTCAAAATTTGGCTAAAAAAACACGTTTTCCTCACATTTTGGTGACAGAAAGTTCTGGAATCAGAGAGGAGCCACACATTTCCTTCCACCCAACGTTCCCCAAAGTCTCCTGATAAAAATGATACCTCACTTGTGTGGGTAGGCCTTGCGCCCGCAACAGGACATGCCCCAAAACGCAACGTGGACACATCACATTTTTTGAAAGAAAACAGAGGTTTTTTTTGCAAAGTGACTATCTGTAGATTTTGCCCTCTAGCTCAGCCGGCACCTAGGGAAACCTAACAAACCTGTGCATTTTTGAAAACTAGAGACCTAGGGGAATCCAAGATGGGGTGACTTGCGGGGCTCTGACCACGTTCTGTTACCCAGAATCCTTTGCAAACCTCAAAATGTGGCTAAAAAAACACATTTTCCTCACATTTTGGTGACAGAAAGTTCTGGAATCAGAGAGGAGCCACAAATGTCCTTCCACCCAGCGTTCTCCCAAGTCTCCCGATAAAAATGATACCTCACTTGTGTGGGTAGGCCTAGCGCCCACGACAGGATATGCCCCAAAACGCAACGTGGACCCATCACATTTTTTTAAAGAAAACAGAGGTGTTTTTTGCAAAGTGACTACCTGTAGATTTTGGCCTCTAGCTCAGCCGGCACCTAGGGAAACCTACCAAACCTGTGCATTTTTGAAAACTAGAGACCTAGGGGAATCCAAGATGGGGTGACTTGCGGTGCTCTGACCAGGTTCTGTTACCCAGAATCCTTTGCAAACCTCAAAATTTGGCTAAAAAAACACATTTTCCTCACATTTTGGTGACAGAAAGTTCTGGAATCAGAGAGGAGCCACAAATTTCCTTCCACCCAACGTTCCCCAAAGTCTCCTGATAAAAATGATACCAAGTGCCTACCTGTAGATTTTGGCCTCTAGCTCAGCCGGCACCTAGGGAAACCTAACCAACATGTGCATTTTTGAAAACTAGAGACCTAGGGGAATCCAAGATGGGGTGACTTGCGGGGCTCTGACCACGTTCTGTTACCCAGAATCCTTTGCAAACCTCAAAATGTGGCTAAAAAAACACATTTTCCTCACATTTTGGTGACAGAAAGTTCTGCAATCAGAGAGGAGCCACAAATGTCCTTCCACCCAGCGTTCTCCCAAGTCTCCCGATAAAAATGATACCTCACTTGTGTGGGTAGGCCTAGCGCCCACGACAGGATATGCCCCAAAACGCAACGTGGACCCATCACATTTTTTTAAAGAAAACAGAGGTGTTTTTTGCAAAGTGACTACCTGTAGATTTTGGCCTCTAGCTCAGCCGGCACCTAGGGAAACCTACCAAACCTGTGCATTTTTGAAAACTAGAGACCTAGGGGAATCCAAGATGGGGTGACTTGCGGTGCTCTGACCAGGTTCTGTTACCCAGAATCCTTTGCAAACCTCAAAATTTGGCTAAAAAAACACATTTTCCTCACATTTTGGTGACAGAAAGTTCTGGAATCAGAGAGGAGCCACAAATTTCCTTCCACCCAACGTTCCCCAAAGTCTCCTGATAAAAATGATACCAAGTGCCTACCTGTAGATTTTGGCCTCTAGCTCAGCCGGCACCTAGGGAAACCTAACCAACATGTGCATTTTTGAAAACTAGAGACCTAGGGGAATCCAAGATGGGGTGACTTGCGGGGCTCTGACCAGGTTCTGTTACCCAGAATCCTTTGCAAATCTCAAAATTTGGCTAAAAAAACACATTTTCCTCACATTTTGGTGACAGAAAGTTCTGGAATCAGAGAGGAGCCACAAATGTCCTTCCACCCAGCGTTCTCCCAAGTCTCCCGATAAAAATGATACCTCACTTGTGTGGGTAGGCCTAGCGCCCGCGACAGGATATGCCCCAAAACGCAACGTGGACACATCACATTTTTTTAAAGAAAACAGAGGTGTTTTTTGCAAAGTGACTACCTGTAGATTTTGGCCTCTAGCTCAGCCGGCACCTAGGGAAACCTACCAAACCTGTGCATTTTTGAAAACTAGAGACCTAGGGGAATCCAAGATGGGGTGACTTGCGGGGCTCTGACCAGGTTCTGTTACCCAGAATCCTTTGCAAACCTCAAAATTTGGCTAAAAAAACATGTTTTCCTCACATTTTGGTGACAGAAGTTCTGGAATCAGAGAGGAGCCACAAATTTCCTTCCACCCAACGTTCCCCAAAGTCTCCTGATAAAAATGATACCTCACTTGTGTGGGTAGGCCTAGCGCCCGCGACAGGAAATGCCCCAAAACGCAACGTGGACACATCACATTTTTTTAAAGAAAACAGAGGTGTTTTTTGCAAAGTGACTACCTGTAGATTTTGGCCTCTAGCTCAGGTGGCACCTAGGGAAACCTACCAAACCTGTGCATTTTTTTAAACTAGAGACCTAGGGGAATCCAAGATGGGGTGACTTGTGGGGCTCTGACCAGGTTCTATTACCCAGAATCCTTTGCAAACCTCAAAATTTGGCTAAAAAAAACAAGTTTTCCTCACATTTTGGTGACAGAAAGTTCTGGAATCAGAGAGGAGCCACAAATTTCCTTCCACCCAGCGTTCCCCCAAGTCTCCTGATAAAAATGATACCTCACTTATGTGGGTAGGCCTAGCGCCCGCGACAGGAAATGCCCCAAAATGCAACGTGGACACATCACATTTTTTTAAACAAAACAGAGGTGTTTTTTGCAAAGTGACTACCTGTAGATTTTGGCCTCTAGCTCAGGTGGCACCTAGGTAAACCTACCAAACCTATGCATTTTTGAAAACTAGAGACCTAGGGGAATCCAAGATGGGGTGACTTGTGGGGCTCTGACCAGGTTCTATTACCCAGAATCCTTTGCAAACCTCAAAATTTGGCAAAAAAAACACGTTTTCCTCACATTTTGGTGACAGAAAGTTCTGGAATCAGAGAGGAGCCACAAATTTCCTACCACCCAGCGTTCCCCCAAGTCTCCTGATAAAAATGATACCTCACTTATGTGGGTAGGCCTAGCGCCCGCGACAGGAAATGCCCCAAAATGCAATGTGGACACATCACATTTTTTTAAAGAAAACAGAGGTGTTTTTTGCAAAGTGACTACCTGTAGATTTTGGCCTCTAGCTCAGCCGGCACCTAAGGAAACCTACCAAACCTGTGCATTTTTGAAAACTAGAGACCTAGGGGAATCCAGGATGGGGTGACTTGTTGAGCTCTGACCAGGTTATGTTACCCAGAATCCTTTGCAAACCTCAAACTTTGGCTAAAAAACACATTTTTCTCATATTTTGGTGACAGAAAGTTCTGAAATCAGAGAGGAGCCACAAATTTCCTTCCACCCAGCATTCCCCCAAGTCTCCCGATAAAAATGATACCTCACTTGTGTGGGTAGGCCTAGCGCCCGCGACAGGAAATGCCCCAAAACGCAACATGGACCCATCTCATTTTTTGAAAGAAAACAGAGGTGTTTTTTGCAAAGTGCCTACCTGTAGATTTTGGCCTCTAGCTCAGCCGGCACCTAGGGAAACCTACCAAACCTGTGCATTTTTTAAAACTAGAGACCTAGGGGAATCCAAGATGGGGTGACTTGTGGGGCTCTGACCAGGTTCTGTTACCCAGAATCCTTTGCAAACCTCAAAATTTGGCTAAAAAAACACGTTTTCCTCACATTTTGGTGACAGAAAGTTCTGGAATCAGAGAGGAGCCACACATTTCCTTCCACCCAACGTTCCCCAAAGTCTCCTGATAAAAATGATACCTCACTTGTGTGGGTAGGCCTTGCGCCCGCAACAGGACATGCCCCAAAACGCAACGTGGACACATCACATTTTTTGAAAGAAAACAGAGGTTTTTTTTGCAAAGTGACTATCTGTAGATTTTGCCCTCTAGCTCAGCCGGCACCTAGGGAAACCTAACAAACCTGTGCATTTTTGAAAACTAGAGACCTAGGGGAATCCAAGATGGGGTGACTTGCGGGGCTCTGACCACGTTCTGTTACCCAGAATCCTTTGCAAACCTCAAAATGTGGCTTAAAAAACACATTTTCCTCACATTTTGGTGACAGAAAGTTCTGGAATCAGAGAGGAGCCACAAATGTCCTTCCACCCAGCGTTCTCCCAAGTCTCCCGATAAAAATGATACCTCACTTGTGTGGGTAGGCCTAGCGCCCACGACAGGATATGCCCCAAAACGCAACGTGGACACATCACATTTTTTTAAAGAAAACAGAGGTGTTTTTTGCAAAGTGACTACCTGTAGATTTTGGCCTCTAGCTCAGCCGGCACCTAGGGAAACCTACCAAACCTGTGCATTTTTGAAAACTAGAGACCTAGGGGAATCCAAGATGGGGTGACTTGCGGGGCTCTGACCAGGTTCTGTTACCCAGAATCCTTTGCAAACCTCAAAATTTGGCTAAAAAAACACATTTTCCTCACATTTTGGTGACAGAAAGTTCTGGAATCAGAGAGGAGCCACAAATTTCCTTCCACCCAACGTTCCCCAAAGTCTCCTGATAAAAATGATACCTCACTTGTGTGGGTAGGCCTAGCGCCCGCGACAGGAAATGCCCAAAAACGCAACGTGGACCCATCTCATTTTTTGAAAGAAAACAGAGGTGTTTTTTGCAAAGTGCCTACCTGTAGATTTTGGCCTCTAGCTCAGCCGGCACCTAGGGAAACCTAACCAACATGTGCATTTTTGAAAACTAGAGACCTAGGGGAATCCAAGATGGGGTGACTTGCGGGGCTCTGACCAGGTTCTGTTACCCAGAATCCTTTGCAAACCTCAAAATTTGGCTAAAAAAACACATTTTCCTCACATTTTGGTGACAGAAAGTTCTGGAATCAGAGAGGAGCCACAAATGTCCTTCCACCCAGCGTTCTCCCAAGTCTCCCGATAAAAATGATACCTCACTTGTGTGGGTAGGCCTAGCGCCCGCGACAGGATATGCCCCAAAACGCAACGTGGACACATCACATTTTTTTAAAGAAAACAGAGGGTTTTTTTGCAAAGTGACTACCTGTAGATTTTGGCCTCTAGCTCAGGTGGCACCTAGGTAAACCTACCACACCTATGCATTTTTAAAAACTAGAGACCTAGGGGAATCCAAGATGGGGTGACTTGTGGGGCTCTGACCAGGTTCTATTACCCAGAATCCTTTGCAAACCTCAAAATTTGGCAAAAAAAACACGTTTTCCTCACATTTTGGTGACAGAAAGTTCTGGAATCAGAGAGGAGCCACAAATTTCCTTCCACCCAACGTTCCCCAAAGTCTCCTGATAAAAATGATACCTCCCTTGTGTGGGTAGGCCTAGCGCCCGCAACAGGAAATGCCCCAAAACGCAACGTGGACACATCACATTTTTTTTAAAGAAAACAGAGGTGTTTTTTGCAAAGTGACTACCTATAGATTTTGGCCTCTAGCTCAGGTGGCACCTAGGGAAACCTACCAAACCTATGCATTTTTGAAAACTAGAGACCAAGGGGAATCCAAGATGGGGTGACTTGTGGGGCTCTGACCAGGTTCTATTACCCAGAATCCTTTGCAAACCTCAAAATTTGGCAAAAAAAACACGTTTTCCTCACATTTTGGTGACAGAAAGTTCTGGAATCAGAGAGGAGCCACAAATTTCCTTCCACCCAGCGTTCCCCCAAGTCTCCTGATAAAAATTATACCTCACTTATGTGGGTAGGCCTAGCGCCCGCGACAGGAAATGCCCCAAAATGCAATGTGGACACATCACATTTTTTTTAAAGAAAACAGAGGTGTTTTTTGCAAAGTGACTACCTGTAGATTTTGGCCTCTAGCTCAGCCGGCACCTAAGGAAACCTACCAAACCTGTGCATTTTTGAAAACTAGAGACCTAGGGGAATCCAGGATGGGGTGACTTGTTGAGCTCTGACCAGGTTATGTTACCCAGAATCCTTTGCAAACCTCAAACTTTGGCTAAAAAACACATTTTCCTCAAATTTTGGTGACAGAAAGTTCTGAAATCAGAGAGGAGCCACAAATTTCCTTCCACCCAGCATTCCCCCAAGTCTCCCGATAAAAATTATACCTCACTTGTGTGGGTAGGCCTAGCGCCCGCGACAGGAAATGCCCCAAAACGCAACGTGGACACATCACATTTTTTTAAAGAAAACAGAGGTGTTTTTTGCAAAGTGACTACCTGTAGATTTTGGCCTCTAGCTCAGCCGGCACCTAGGGAAACCTACCAAACCTGTGCATTTTTGAAAACTAGAGACCTAGGGGAATTCAAGATGGGGTGACTTGCGGGGCTCTGACCAGGTTCTGTTACCCAGAATCCTTTGCAAACCTCAAAACTTGGCTAAAAAAACACGTTTTCCTCACATTTTGGTGACAGAAAGTTCTGGAATCAGAGAGCAGCCACAAATTTCCTTCCACCCAACGTTCCCCAAAGTCTCCTGATAAAAATGATACCTCCCTTGTGTGGGTAGGCCTAGCGCCCGCAACAGGAAATGCCCCAAAACGCAACGTGGACACATCACATTTTTTTAAAGAAAACAGAGGTTTTTTTTGCAAAGTGACTACCTGTAGATTTTGGCCTCTAGCTCAGGTGGCACCTAGGTAAACCTACCAAACCTATGCATTTTTGAAAACTAGAGACCTAGGGGAATCCAAGATGGGGTGACTTGTGGGGCTCTGACCAGGTTCTATTACCCAGAATCCTTTGCAAACCTCAAAATTTGGCAAAAAAAACACGTTTTCCTCACATTTTGGTGACAGAAAGTTCTGGAATCAGAGAGGAGCCACAAATTTCCTTCCACCCAGCGTTCCCCCAAGTCTCCTGATAAAAATGGTACCTCACTTATGTGGGTAGGCCTAGCGCCCGCGACAGGAAATGCCCCAAAATGCAATGTGGACACATCACATTTTTTTAAAGAAAACAGAGGTGTTTTTTGCAAAGTGACTACCTGTAGATTTTGGCCTCTAGCTCAGCCGGCACCTAAGGAAACCTACCAAACCTGTGCATTTTTGAAAACTAGAGACCTAGGGGAATCCAGGATGGGGTGACTTGTTGAGCTCTGACCAGGTTATGTTACCCAGAATCCTTTGCAAACCTCAAACTTTGGCTAAAAAACACATTTTCCTCAAATTTTGGTGACAGAAAGTTCTGAAATCAGAGAGGAGCCACAAATTTCCTTCCACCCAGCATTCCCCCAAGTCTCCCGATAAAAATGATACCTCACTTGTGTGGGTAGGCCTAGCGCCCGCGACAGGAAATGCCCCAAAACGCAACATGGACCCATCTCATTTTTTGAAAGAAAACAGAGGTTTTTTTTGCAAAGTGACTATCTGTAGATTTTGCCCTCTAGCTCAGCCGGCACCTAGGGAAACCTAACAAACCTGTGCATTTTTTAAAACTAGAGACCTAGGGGAATCCAAGATGGGGTGACTTGCGGGGCTCTGACCACGTTCTGTTACCCAGAATCCTTTGCAAACCTCAAACTTTGGCTAAAAAACACATTTTCCTCAAATTTTGGTGACAGAAAGTTCTGAAATCAGAGAGGAGCCACAAATTTCCTTCCACCCAGCGTTCCCCCAAGTCTCCTGATAAAAATGATACCTCACTTATGTGGGTAGGCCTAGCGCCCGCGACAGGAAATGCCCCAAAATGCAATGTGGACACATCACATTTTTTTAAAGAAAACAGAGGTGTTTTTTGCAAAGTGACTATCTGTAGATTTTGCCCTCTCGCTCAGCCGGCACTTAGGGAAACCTAACAAACCTGTGCATTTTTGAAAACTAGAGACCTAGGGGAATCCAAGATGGGGTGACTTGCGGGGCTCTGACCACGTTCTGTTACCCAGAATCCTTTGCAAACCTCAAAATGTGGCTAAAAAAACACATTTTCCTCACATTTTGGTGACAGAAAGTTCTGGAATCAGAGAGGAGCCACAAATGTCCTTCCACCCAGCGTTCTCCCAAGTCTCCCGATAAAAATGATACCTCACTTGTGTGGGTAGGCCTAGCGCCCACGACAGGATATGCCCCAAAACGCAACGTGGACACATCACATTTTTTTAAAGAAAACAGAGGTGTTTTTTTGCAAAGTGACTACCTGTAGATTTTGGCCTCTAGCTCAGCCGGCACCTAGGGAAACCTACCAAACCTGTGCATTTTTGAAAACTAGAGACCTAGGGGAATCCAAGATGGGGTGACTTGCGGGGCTCTGACCAGGTTCTGTTACCCAGAATCCTTTGCAAACCTAAATATTTGGCTAAAAAAACACATTTTCCTCACATTTTGGTGACAGAAAGTTCTGGAATCAGAGAGGAGCCACAAATTTCCTTCCACCCAACGTTCCCCAAAGTCTCCTGATAAAAATGATACCTCACTTGTGTGGGTAGGCCTAGCGCCCGCGACAGGAAATGCCCCAAAACGCAACGTGGACCCATCTCATTTTTTGAAAGAAAACAGAGGTGTTTTTTGCAAAGTGCCTACCTGTAGATTTTGGCCTCTAGCTCAGCCGGCACCTAGGGAAACCTAACCAACATGTGCATTTTTGAAAACTAGAGACCTAGGGGAATCCAAGATGGGGTGACTTGCGGGGCTCTGACCATGTTCTGTTACCCAGAATCCTTTGCAAACCTCAAAATTTGGCTAAAAAAACACATTTTCCTCACATTTTGGTGACAGAAAGTTCTGGAATCAGAGAGGAGCCACAAATGTCCTTCCACCCAGCGTTCTCCCAAGTCTCCCGATAAAAATGATACCTCACTTGTGTGGGTAGGCCTAGCGCCCGCGACAGGATATGCCCCAAAACGCAACGTGGACACATCACATTGTTTTAAAGAAAACAGAGGTTTTTTTTGCAAAGTGACTACCTGTAGATTTTGGCCTCTAGCTCAGGTGGCACCTAGGTAAACCTACCAAACCTATGCATTTTTGAAAACTAGAGACCTAGGGGAATCCAAGATGGGGTGACTTGTGGGGCTCTGACCAGGTTCTATTACCCAGAATCCTTTGCAAACCTCAAAATTTGGCAAAAAAAACACGTTTTCCTCACATTTTGGTGACAGAAAGTTCTGGAATCAGAGAGGAGCCACAAATTTCCTTCCACCCAGCGTTCCCCCAAGTCTCCTGATAAAAATGATACCTCACTTATGTGGGTAGGCCTAGCGCCCGCGACAGGAAATGCCCCAAAATGCAATGTGGACACATCACATTTTTTTAAAGAAAACAGAGGTGTTTTTTGCAAAGTGACTACCTGTAGATTTTGGCCTCTAGCTCAGCCGGCACCTAAGGAAACCTACCAAACCTGTGCATTTTTGAAAACTAGAGACCTAGGGGAATCCAGGATGGGGTGACTTGTTGAGCTCTGACCAGGTTATGTTACCCAGAATCCTTTGCAAACCTCAAACTTTGGCTAAAAAACACATTTTCCTCAAATTTTGGTGACAGAAAGTTCTGAAATCAGAGAGGAGCCACAAATTTCCTTCCACCCAGCATTCCCCCAAGTCTCCCGATAAAAATGATACCTCACTTGTGTGGGTAGGCCTAGCGCCCGCGACAGGAAATGCCCCAAAACGCAACATGGACCCATCTCATTTTTTGAAAGAAAACAGAGGTGTTTTTTGCAAAGTGCCTACCTGTAGATTTTGGCCTCTAGCTCAGCCGGCACCTAGGGAAACCTACCAAACCTGTGCATTTTTTAAAACTAGAGACCTAGGGGAATCCAAGATGGGGTGACTTGTGGGGCTCTGACCAGGTTCTGTTACCCAGAATCCTTTGCAAACCTCAAAATTTGGCTAAAAAAACACGTTTTCCTCACATTTTGGTGACAGAAAGTTCTGGAATCAGAGAGGAGCCACACATTTCCTTCCACCCAACGTTCCCCAAAGTCTCCTGATAAAAATGATACCTCACTTGTGTGGGTAGGCCTTGCGCCCGCAACAGGACATGCCCCAAAACGCAACGTGGACACATCACATTTTTTGAAAGAAAACAGAGGTTTTTTTTGCAAAGTGACTATCTGTAGATTTTGCCCTCTAGCTCAGCCGGCACCTAGGGAAACCTAACAAACCTGTGCATTTTTGAAAACTAGAGACCTAGGGGAATCCAAGATGGGGTGACTTGCGGGGCTCTGACCACGTTCTGTTACCCAGAATCCTTTGCAAACCTCAAAATGTGGCTAAAAAAACACATTTTCCTCACATTTTGGTGACAGAAAGTTCTGGAATCAGAGAGGAGCCACAAATGTCCTTCCACCCAGCGTTCTCCCAAGTCTCCCGATAAAAATGATACCTCACTTGTGTGGGTAGGCCTAGCGCCCACGACAGGATATGCCCCAAAACGCAACGTGGACCCATCACATTTTTTTAAAGAAAACAGAGGTGTTTTTTGCAAAGTGACTACCTGTAGATTTTGGCCTCTAGCTCAGCCGGCACCTAGGGAAACCTACCAAACCTGTGCATTTTTGAAAACTAGAGACCTAGGGGAATCCAAGATGGGGTGACTTGCGGTGCTCTGACCAGGTTCTGTTACCCAGAATCCTTTGCAAACCTCAAAATTTGGCTAAAAAAACACATTTTCCTCACATTTTGGTGACAGAAAGTTCTGGAATCAGAGAGGAGCCACAAATTTCCTTCCACCCAACGTTCCCCAAAGTCTCCTGATAAAAATGATACCAAGTGCCTACCTGTAGATTTTGGCCTCTAGCTCAGCCGGCACCTAGGGAAACCTAACCAACATGTGCATTTTTGAAAACTAGAGACCTAGGGGAATCCAAGATGGGGTGACTTGCGGGGCTCTGACCACGTTCTGTTACCCAGAATCCTTTGCAAACCTCAAAATGTGGCTAAAAAAACACATTTTCCTCACATTTTGGTGACAGAAAGTTCTGCAATCAGAGAGGAGCCACAAATGTCCTTCCACCCAGCGTTCTCCCAAGTCTCCCGATAAAAATGATACCTCACTTGTGTGGGTAGGCCTAGCGCCCACGACAGGATATGCCCCAAAACGCAACGTGGACCCATCACATTTTTTTAAAGAAAACAGAGGTGTTTTTTGCAAAGTGACTACCTGTAGATTTTGGCCTCTAGCTCAGCCGGCACCTAGGGAAACCTACCAAACCTGTGCATTTTTGAAAACTAGAGACCTAGGGGAATCCAAGATGGGGTGACTTGCGGTGCTCTGACCAGGTTCTGTTACCCAGAATCCTTTGCAAACCTCAAAATTTGGCTAAAAAAACACATTTTCCTCACATTTTGGTGACAGAAAGTTCTGGAATCAGAGAGGAGCCACAAATTTCCTTCCACCCAACGTTCCCCAAAGTCTCCTGATAAAAATGATACCAAGTGCCTACCTGTAGATTTTGGCCTCTAGCTCAGCCGGCACCTAGGGAAACCTAACCAACATGTGCATTTTTGAAAACTAGAGACCTAGGGGAATCCAAGATGGGGTGACTTGCGGGGCTCTGACCAGGTTCTGTTACCCAGAATCCTTTGCAAACCTCAAAATTTGGCTAAAAAAACACATTTTCCTCACATTTTGGTGACAGAAAGTTCTGGAATCAGAGAGGAGCCACAAATGTCCTTCCACCCAGCGTTCTCCCAAGTCTCCCGATAAAAATGATACCTCACTTGTGTGGGTAGGCCTAGCGCCCGCGACAGGATATGCCCCAAAACGCAACGTGGACACATCACATTTTTTTAAAGAAAACAGAGGTGTTTTTTGCAAAGTGACTACCTGTAGATTTTGGCCTCTAGCTCAGCCGGCACCTAGGGAAACCTACCAAACCTGTGCATTTTTTAAAACTAGAGACCTAGGGGAATCCAAGATGGGGTGACTTGCGGGGCTCTGACCAGGTTCTGTTACCCAGAATCCTTTGCAAACCTCAAAATTTGGCTAAAAAAACATGTTTTCCTCACATTTTGGTGACAGAAGTTCTGGAATCAGAGAGGAGCCACAAATTTCCTTCCACCCAACGTTCCCCAAAGTCTCCTGATAAAAATGATACCTCACTTGTGTGGGTAGGCCTAGCGCCCGCGACAGGAAATGCCCCAAAACGCAACGTGGACACATCACATTTTTTTAAAGAAAACAGAGGTGTTTTTTGCAAAGTGACTACCTGTAGATTTTGGCCTCTAGCTCAGGTGGCACCTAGGGAAACCTACCAAACCTGTGCATTTTTTTAAACTAGAGACCTAGGGGAATCCAAGATGGGGTGACTTGTGGGGCTCTGACCAGGTTCTATTACCCAGAATCCTTTGCAAACCTCAAAATTTGGCTAAAAAAACAAGATTTCCTCACATTTTGGTGACAGAAAGTTCTGGAATCAGAGAGGAGCCACAAATTTCCTTCCACCCAGCGTTCCCCCAAGTCTCCTGATAAAAATGATACCTCACTTATGTGGGTAGGCCTAGCGCCCGCGACAGGAAATGCCCCAAAATGCAACGTGGACACATCACATTTTTTTAAACAAAACAGAGGTGTTTTTTGCAAAGTGACTACCTGTAGATTTTGGCCTCTAGCTCAGCCGGCACCTAAGGAAACCTACCAAACCTGTGCATTTTTGAAAACTAGAGACCTAGGGGAATCCAGTATGGGGTGACTTGTGGAGCTCTGACCAGGTTCTGTTACCCAGAATCCTTTGCAAACCTCAAATTTTGGCTAAAAAAACAAATTTTCCTCAAATTTTGGTGACAGAAAGTTCTGAAATCAGAGAGGAGCCACAAATTTCCTTCCACCCAGCATTCCCCCAAGTCTCCCGATAAAAATGATACCTCACTTGTGTGGGTAGGCCTAGCGCCCGCGACAGGAAATTCCCCAAAACGCAACATGGACCCATCTCATTTTTTGAAAGAAAACAGAGGTGTTTTTTGCAAAGTGCCTACCTGTAGATTTTGGCCTCTGGCTCAGTCGGCACCTAGGGAAACCTACCAAACCTGTGCATTTTTGAAAACTAGAGACCTAGGGGAATCCAAGATGGGGTGACTTGTGGGGCTCTGACCAGGTTCTGTTACCCAGAATCCTTTGCAAACCTCAAAATTTGGCTAAAAAAACAAGTTTTCGTCACATTTTGGTGACAGAAAGTTCTGGAATCAGAGAGGAGCCACAAATTTCCTTCCACCCAACGTTCCCCAAAGTCTCCTGATAAAAATGATACCTCACTTGTGTGGGTAGGCCTTGCGCCCGCAACAGGAAATGCCCCAAAACGCAACGTGGACACATCACATTTTTTTAAAGAAAACAGAGGTGTTTTTTGCAAAGTGACTACCTGTAGATTTTGCCCTCTAGCTCAGCCGGCACCTAGGGAAACCTAACAAACCTGTGCATTTTTGAAAACTAGAGACCTAGGGGAATCCAAGATGGGGTGACTTGCGGGGCTCTGACCAGGTTCTGTTACCCAGAATCCTTTGCAAACCTCAAAATGTGGCTAAAAAAACACATTTTCCTCACATTTTGGTGACAGAAAATTCTGGAATCAGAGAGGAGCCACAAATTTCCTTCCACCCAGCGTTCCCCCAAGCCTCCCGATAAAAATGATACCTCAATTGTGTGGGTAGGCCTAGCGCCCGCGACAGGAAATTCCCCAAAACGCAACGTGGACACATCACATTTTTTTAAAGAAAACAGAGGTGTTTTTTGCAAAGTGACTACCTGTAGATTTTGGCCTCTAGCTCAGCCGGCACCTAGGGAAACCTACCAAACCTGTGCATTTTTGAAAACTAGAGACCTAGGGGAATCCAAGATGGGATGACTTGCGGGGCTCTGACCAGGTTCTGTTACCCAGAATCCTTTGCAAACCTCAAAATGTGGCTAAAAAAACACATTTTCCTCACATTTTGGTGACAGAAAGTTCTGGAATCAGAGAGGAGCCACAAATTTCCTTCCACCCAGGGTCCCCCCAAGTCTCCCGATAAAAATGATACCTCACTTGTGTGGGTAGGCCTAGCGCCCGCGACAGGAAATGCCCCAAAACGCAACATGGACACATCACATTTTTTTAAAGAAATCAGAGGTGTTTTTTGCAAAGTGCCTACCTGTAGATTTTGGCCTCTAGCTCAGCCGGCACCTAGGGAAACCTACCAAACCTGTGCATTTTTGAAAACTAGAGACCTAGGGTAATCCAAGATGGGGCGACTTGTGGGGCTCTGACCAGGTTCTGTTACCCAGAATCCTTTGCAAACCTAAAAATTTGGCAAAAAAAACACGTTTTCCTCACATTTCGGTGACAGAAAGTTCTGGAATCTGAGAGGAGACACAAATTTCCTTCCACCCAGTGTTCCCCCAAGTCTCCCGATAAAAATGATACCTCACTTGTGTGGGTCGGCTTAGCGCCCGCAACAGGAAATGGCCCAAAACACAACGTGAACACATCAAATTTTTTTCATAGAAAACAGCGCCTACCTGTGGATTTTGGCCTCTAGCTCAGCCGGCCCCAGGGGGGGTAGAAATGGCCTAAAATAAATTTGTCCCTTAACCCTCCCCCCCCCTGGGAGCGACCCTTGCCTACCGGGTCACTTCCCCTGCGTGACATTGGTGCCAAAAAAAAAATCCCCGGTGCCTAGTGGTTTCTGCCCCCTTGGGGGCAGAGTGACCTAAAATCGGCCAATCTGCCCCCAAGGGGGGCATAAATGGTCTAAATACAATTTGCCCCCACGGGGAGCAACCCTTGCCTAATGGGTCGCTCACCATCTCTAAAAAAACAAACAAACAAAAAAACAAAAATTCCCTGGCACCTAGTGGTTTCTGCCCCCCTTGGGGGCAGATCGGCCTAATAACAATAGGCCGATCTGCCCCCAGGGGGGGCAAAAATGTCCTAAAATAAATTTGACCCCCCCCAACCCCTCCCCGGGAGCGACCCTTGCTTACGGGGTCGCTCCCCCTGCGTGACATTTGCGCCAAAAAAAAAATCCCCGGTGCCAAGTGGAGTCTGCCCCCAAGGGGGGCAGAAAGGGTCTAAATACAATTTGCCCCCCAGGGGAGTGACCCTTGCCTAATGGGTCGCTCCCCATCTCTAAAAAAACGAATAAACAAAATAAAATTTGCCCTGGCGCCTAGAGGTTTCTGCCCCCCCTGGGGGCAGATCGGCTTAATAACAATAGGCCGATCTCTCTCCGGGGGGGGCAGAAATGGCCTAAAATAAATTTGCCCCCCCACCCGGGAGCGACCCTTGCCTACGGGGTCGCTCCCCCTGCGTGACATTGGCGCCAAAAAAAAATCCCCGGTGCCAAGTGGTTTCTGCCCCCTTTGGGGCAGATTGACCTAAAATCAGCCAATCTGCCCCCAAGGGGGGCAGAAATGGTCTAAATACAATTTGCCCCCCAGGGGAGCGACCCTTGCCTAATGGGTCGCTCCCCATCTCTAAAAAAGCGAATAAACAAAATAAAATTTGCCCTGGCACCTAGAGGTTTCTGCCCCCCCTGGGGGCAGATCGGCCTAATAACAATAGGCCGATCTGCCTCCGGGGGGGCAGAAATGGCCTAAAATAAATTTGCCCCCCAAACACCACCCGGGAGCGACCCTTGCCTGCGGGGTCGCTCCCCCTGCGTGACATTGGCGCCAAAAAAAATATCCCCGGTGCCAAGTGGTTTCTGCCCCCTTGGGGGCAGATTGACCTAAAATCGGCCAATCTGTCACTTTAAAAAAATAAATAAACCTCTCTGGTGTCTAGTGGGGTTTCAAAAGCCGGATTGCAAGCAATCCGGCTTTTGAAACCCTGGGAGAGACTTCAAAGGGAAGGAAATACATTTCCTTCCCTTTGAAACCTCTCCTTGCCTCCCCCACATGATCGAAAGAGAAATGAAAAGCATTTCTCTTTCGATCGTGCTGGAAGCTGAGCTTCCAGCGCGATGGGGGAGGCTCTGTGATTGTCACGGGGGAGGGGGGCGCTCGATATTCCCCTTTCCGCCCTGACCTGGGGGTGGGGGGGTGGCCCTCGGGGGGAGCGCTAGCGCTTCCCCCGAGGGCCGGTAGCAGGACGTAATATTTACGTCCATGGCGCCACACGGGCGCTGCCATGGATGTAACCATTACGTCCATGGCGGGGAAGGGGTTAAGCACCATGCACTGTCCGCATTCCCCTCTCCCACTCAGCAATAGCCCAGGTTTTATGAGGCAGGCATGTACCTGCGATAGCCACGTCCCTCCAGGGACGTGGCTGGAGTTGTAGCGGGAGGTCCTCAGTGTCGACCGGGCGTCCTCCCGTTTCTGGTTCCTCTTCTTCTCCGTTGGTCATCCTGGTCCCTCGGGTCGACTGTTCGTCTTGCGGTTCTGCGTTTGATTTCTCCTCCTTAGGCTCCTCCTCGAACGCCGCTCCTCCCGTTAGTCCGTCTTTTCTTTCAGACGAAACCCAGACGTCTGGGTTAAAAGTTGGAGTTTCCGGATGTCTGCAGTCGGCAGTGCCCCTAGGGTATCGCACAATAGGTCTTGGGGCACCGTCACGGAACAGGATCCCCGCAGCCCTGTTACATGCCCCTTGTCCTTCTCTCCATTTTGTCCTTCCAAATGTAAGACAGTGTGTAAAAAAGACATCTATTTGGGAAATGCCCTGTAATTCACATGCTAGTATGGGCATCCTGGAATTCAGAGATGTACAAATAACCACTGCTTCTCAACACCTTATCTTGTGCCCATTTTGGAAATACAAAGGTTTTCTTGATATCTATTTTTCACTCCTTATATTTAAAAAAATTAATTGCTGTAAACCCGGTATAAAATGAAAACCCATTATAAGGGGAAGCTCATTTATTGGCTCTGGGTACCCAGGGTTCTTGATGAACCTACAAGCCCTATATATCCCCGCAACCAGAAGGGACTAGCAGACATAACGGTATATTGCTTTTAAAAATCTGACATCGCAGGAAAAAGTTACAGAGGAAAACGTGGAGAAAAAAATGCAGTTTTTTTCAACTCAATTTCAATATTTGTTTATTTCAACAGTTTTTTTCTGTAGGAAAACCTTGTAGGATCTACACAAATTACTCCTTGCTGAATTCAGAACTTTTCAGAAATGTTTAGCTTTCTAGGATCCAGCATTGGTTTCACACCCATTTCTGTCACTAACTGGAAGGAGACTGAAAGCACAAAAAATAGTAAAAATGGGGTATGTCCTAGTAAAATGCCAAAATTGTGTCGAAAAATTGGGTTTTCTGATTCAAGTCTGCCTGTTCCTGAAAGCTGGGAAGCCGGTGATTTTAGCACCGCAAACCCTTTGTTGATGCCAGGGAAAAAAACACAAGCCTTATTCTCAAGCGCTTTTTTCCCATTTTTTATTTAAAAAAATGAAATTTTCTCTGTATTTTGGCTAATTTCTTGGTCTCCTTCACGGGAACCCACAAAGTCTGGGTCCCCATAGAATCCCTAGGATGTTGAAAAAAAAGGACACAAATTTGGGGTGGGTAGCTTATGTGGACAAAATGTTATGAGGGCCTAAGCATGAACTGACCCAAACGGCCAAAAAAAGGCTTGCCACCTGAGGGGGAAAAGTCATGGCAGCGAAGGGGTTAAGGATATTCACTATTCCCATTTTTGCACAACCAAATCCAAACCTCCTTGGAGAATGGGCAGAAAACTTGACCAGTACTCAAGGAGGGGTGTTAACTCTCCCAATAAAGCATGCATGGAATGAACATGACAAAACGCCCATAAAAATAAAGGTACTGTTAGAGTAACTCAAACTTGAGAAAGACAAACTAATTAACAACAACTTTTTTGAGGCAAAAGAGGATCATTTGGATAACTACAGAAAATAACATACTTTTCAGAAACACAAAAACAACTATGATACAGGCTGCATTTTAACATTTGTGAGAAGGCTTAATAAAGCCTGCTTTGACATTGTAAAAGAATGTAATTTGAAAGCACTAGACAAGAAACTGAGGGCACCAGTTGAGACATAAGCTTCAAAGTTGATTCCATAGTGTTAGAAATGGGGTCTCTAGTTGGCAGACCTACACACCCTTGTCCAAGTAGGGACCACAATCTTAGTCAGGGTAAGTCACACAATCCAAATTATCCTGGGCCCACTCTCTGGCAGCTTGGCACTGAGCAGTCAGGCTTAACTTAGAAGGCAATGTATAAAGTATTTGTGCAATAAATCATGCAATAACACAGTAAAAACACCACACAAATACCCCACACAGGTTTAGAAAAAGATAAGATATTTATCTGGATAAATTAATGTCAAAGCAATCAACATTTGTGGAGCACAAGTTGAAATATCACTTTTGCAATGTGAAGAAGAGTCTTAAGTCTTTGCAAATCACCAATTGTCTCTTGTGGACACAAAGGGGGTCATTCTGACTTTGGCAGTCCATGACCGCCATGGCGGAGGGCGGCGGAAGCACCGCCAACAGGCTGGCAGTGCTTCCTGGGCGATTCTGACCGCGGTGGTAAAGCCGCGGTCAGAAAAGGGGAGCCGGCGGTTTCCCGCCTGTTTCCCGCTGGCCCAGGGAATCCGCCATGTCGGCGCTGCTTGCAGCACCGCCATGGGGATTCCGAGCGCCTTCTCGCCAGCCTGTTTCTGGCGGTGTCCACCGCCAGAACCAGGATGGCGGGAACGGGTGCCGTGGGGCCCCTGGGGGCCCCTGCACTGCCCATGCCACTGGCTGCCCATGCCAATGGCCACTGGCATGGGCAGTGCAGGGGCCCCCTAACAGGGCCCCACAAAGATTTTCACTGTCTGCTGTGCAGACAGTGAAAATCGCGACGGGTGCCACTGCACCCGTCGCACCCCTTCAACTCCGCCGGCTCCATTCGAGCCGGCTTTATTGTTGAAGGGGCTGTCCCGCTGGGCCGGCCGGTGGTCTTCTGGCGGTCGCCCGCCGGCCCAGCGGGAAAGCCGGAATGGCAGCCGCGGTCTTTTGACCGCGGAGTGGTCTTTCGGCAAGAACCGCTTGGCGGGCGGCGACCGCCGCGGTCAGAATGACCGCCAAAGTACCTGGTTTGTGTCAAAATTACACTGACGGAGACCGCAGAGGAGGAGATGTGTGGAAAAAGGAAGGTGTGCTTTGAATTTTCCGATGCGGCACAGACGATGCGTTGTTTCTTTCCACGCTGCAAGGGCTTTGCATCGATTTCCGGCACGCAGTCTTGGATCCTCACTGCGATGTGGTGTTCTTTAGACGCCTAGGGATGATGCGTGGAAATCCTGGGTGTGCGGGGCGATGTCACAGGCGTTGCATCAATCCGGTGGGCGATGTGTCAGAGTTTCTGTTGCCTGGCAGGGGCTGCGAGGATTCTTCACTCAGAAAGTCGGGCTGCGTCATTCCGGCTCAGCTGTGCATTGATCTGGTATGGCTGTTCGTCGAAGTTCCGGTTGCAATGCAAGTGCTGCATCAGTCTGCACTCGGGAAGTCAGGCTGCGTCGTTCCAGTTCGGCAATGGCGTGATTTTCTCGTTGCTGGGCAGGCTGTACATCATTTTCGGCAGGCTGTGCGTCGATTTTTGATGCGCAAGGAGTTTCCTTCAAGAGAGGAAGTCTTTTTGGCCCTGAGATTTCAGTAGCAGGAGACAAGCTCAAACCAAGCCCTTGGAGAGCACTTCTCAGCAAAATCATAGGCCAGCAAGGCAGCAGGGCAAGAGCAAGGTAGCAGTCCTTCACAGCAAAGCAGTCCAGGTGAGTCCTTTGGGCAACCAAGCAGATCCCCTTGACAGGTTGCAGGATCTTGTCAAGAAGTGTCTGATTTGGTGGGGGTTTATCCTGGATTTGGTGGACCATGCCACCCACTCCCCAGAGGCAATCCCTCTGAGGAGAGTGATTGCACCAGTGGACACAATCTCTGTTGGGAATGCCACATGGGTAAATATCCCCATTCCCAGAGCTCTACAGTGGTTTTGAAGTGCTCAAGGTCCCCGTTCAGTATAGGTCTGTCTGCGAGGGTCCCAATAGGGTGTTTGGCAGGCCATTGTATGAGGGCAGGCCACTTGCGTTTGAAATGTAAGTGTCAGGCCAATCCACCATTCCAGCCGAGGAAGACCCATTGAGTATGCAGATGAGTGCAGGTGTGACTGAGTATCCTTTGTTTGTAGTTGTCTGGGTGAAATGCCCAAGGGAGTTGTAAATCAGCCCAACCCAGACGTGGATTGGAGACAGGCTGTAGGGCACAGATGGATTTTAAGTGCAGAAAAATGTTCACTTTCTAAAAGTGGCATTTCTAAAATAGTAATATAAAATCCAACCTCACTAATAAGCAGGATTTTCTATTACTATTCTGAACATACTAAGCATGGCCTGTTTACCCCTTTCTGGTCAGAATCTACCACTCAAACAGTATATGAGGGTATCCCTAATGTTAGCCTATGAAAGGAGCAGGCCTCACAGTAGTGAAAAACACATGTAGGAGTTTTCCACTACCAGGACATATAAAACACATAGGTATATGTCCTGCCTTTAACCTACATAGCACCCTACCCTATGGGTTACCTAGGGCCTACCTTAGGGGTGATTTATATGTAGAAAAAGGGGAGTTTACGGATTGTCAAGTACTTTTAAATGGATAGTCAAAGTGGCAGTGAAACTGCACACACAGGCCTTGCAATGGCAGGCCTGAGACATGGTTAAGGGGCTACTTATGTGGGTGGCACAATCAGTGCTGCAGGCCTACTAGTAACATTTGATTTACAGGCCCTGTGCACAGGCAGTGCACTTTACTTGGGACTTACAAATAAATCAAATATGCCAATTGTGAACGAACAAATGTTAACATGTTTAAGGGAGAGAGCATATGCACTTTAGCACTGATTAGCAGTGGTAAAGTGTGCAGAGTCATAAAAACAGCAAAAACAGAGTCAGAAAAGTGGAAGGAGGCAGGCAAAAGGTTGGGGGATGACCACCCTAAGGCTGTCAGGTGTAACACATAGAGAATGAGGATAATACATGTGGTACCATAAAATGTCCTATTTAGAGGATTTTTGAATTCTGAGAAGCAACAGGAACCTTGAAAAGAAATCAATAAGAGGGATAGGAAAAGGAGGCAAAACAAGAACAAAAAATACAGGAACAGAAGGAAAAATCAAATAGAGCCCAGTGGGAACAAAAGAGCAGAAACAGAAAAGACAATGATGGAAACAGCAGATCAACTAAAGGCAATTAATTTATCTGAGAGATCTCTCACAGACATTGGAAAAAGGCTGTTAAGTTTAGGACTGTGATTTAGCCTTACAAAATCTTCTGCGAGGTGCATATCATTTGATACAAGTGGCATCTGGATATGAATGGAAAACAGCCTTCCGAACTCGTTATGGATTATTTGAATATCAAGTGATGCCATATAGATTGTGTAACGCTTCTGCGGCTTTTCAGCATTTTGTGAATGATATATTATGAGAATTTCTTGACAGAATAGCCGTGGTATATATAGATGATATCTTGATTTTTTTTTGACAACCTACAAGATCTTGTTTCACATGTTCGATACATCCTCATGAGACTACAATAGCACAATCTATATGTGAAATTGGAAAAGTGTGCCTTCCATGTGGAACAAGTGGAGTTCCTTGGATTCATTTTGTCACCAGAAAGAGTCAATATGGATCCAGCTAAAATAAAGACAGTTTGAGATTGGCCTCCACCTTGCAATGTTAAAGGAATCCAAAGCTTCTTGGGATTTGCAAAATTCTATCGAAGATTCATATCCAATTTTTCTCAAAAAGTCACTCCCATCACTCGTTTGTTAAAAAAAGGAGTGAGGTTTCAGTAGACAAAAGAAGCAGATTATGCTTTTAAACTTTTGAAAGACTCCTTCACCATGGCTCCAATATTATTACACCCCAATCCAGATGAGCCTTATTATGTGGAAGCAGATGCCTCAGACGTTGCTATTGGAGATATTCTTTCTCAACGTCATAAAGATACAGGGAAATTGCATCCAGTTGCCTTTTTCTCTCGAAAATTAACTCCGCCAGAGGTAAACTATTCTATTGCTGATAAGAAACGTTTGGCAGCCAAGGAGACCTTTTGTGAATGGAGACATTATATTTTGGGAGCTAAGCATAAAGTAACTGTTGACACTGACCATCGAAATTTATAGTTTTTTAAATCAGCTCGTACATTAACAGCAAGACAATTGCCTTGGTCCCTTTATTTTGCGGACTTTGATTTTGTCATCACCTTTTGACCTGGAAAAGCTAATGGCAAGGCAGATGCTCTGTCACAAATTGATGTTGATGCATCTAAAGAACCTCCAGAAAGAGGTCTGTTCATTCCAAAAGAGAAGTTTAAATTAACCATTCACTATGCAGATTTGACCAAAGAAATTTAAGAAACAGTAACGCCATAAACAATGTTAGAGTGGTTCAAAGAAGCTCCAGAAAGGTTGTGATTAAGGATGGATTACCATATTATAAAGATGCATTGTATATACCAATTTTAAAATTACAAGAAAAAGTTCTTCAGGCTTGCCATGATGATCAACTCTCTGGACATAAAGGGGTTTTTGGTGGCCACAAATGAAAACTCAGATAGGACGAAACATGTCAAAAAGGAAAATCCAACAGAACAGCTCCACAAGGTCTTTTAAGACCGTTACGCACAGCACCCCATCCTTGGCATACTGTTACTATGGACCTCATTGTAGATCTCCCTAGTAGTCAAGGTTTTAATACTATCTTAGTTTTTGTGGACACTTTCACCAAGATGGCACATTTCATTCCTTTTAAAGAAATTCCTCGAGCCCCACAAGTTGCCCAGTTGTTTATACAACATATAGTACAAGCTCATGGGATTCCAACTTGCAACTGACAGGGGATCCCAATTTGTTTCCCACTTTTGGAAGCCTTTTACTAAGGGATTAGGAATTGAGTCACGTTTCTCAACCAGTTATCATCCAGAAACAGATGGGCAAACAGAGAGAGTGAATCAAGAATTAGAACAATATTTAAGACTCTATTTATTTGAGCAAAAAACTCATATAAAGCTCAGGCAGATAAGAAAAGAAGAGAGAGGGAACAGAGTCTGGTTATCCACACAAAATTTACATCTCAAAGGAAAATGAACATTTCAGCCATGATTCATTGGTTCATTTAAGGTAGACATGATGATCAATCATGTGGCAGTTAAGTTGCAGTTAACATCATATCTAAAAATACATCCAGTCTTCCATGTTTCATTGCTAAAGAACAGTCCTCCAAATTTGCATTTAAACACTCCTCCGAATCCTATCCAGATTAACTCTGCAGAAGAGTATGAGGTCAATCGAATTTTAGATTCCAAGATAAGAAAGGGAAAGTTATACCATTTAATTGACTGGAAAGCTTACGTTCCGGAAGAACGATCCTGGGAACCTCATGACAGTGTGCATGCCTCAAGATTAATAAATAACTTCCACAGAACTTATCCAAACAAACCTAAATTGGAGAACTTCCAACAGTGATAGTGAAAGAGAGAGGCAAAATCCTAATAATAGTCCTAATAAAATCCTAAATAATAGTTAGTGGAATTAATCATTAGTAAATGTAAATAAATGATGCAGTTACAATATTGTGTCCCTAGTAATTGTAATTGTAGTCTTGCAGGTGCTGTTATCCAGTTAAAATAAGAAGTGAATGGCAGATTGAGTATTAGAAGAAACACCATCTCTGAGGAAGTCTCTCAAAATCCCATTCCCCTTTCTCCCTCCAGGGTTCTCAAAACGGAGTTTCTATTTTGTTGCGACTAGTCTGGGTTCGGACTGAGGATTTACCTTTTGCTCCTGAGGAAATCGAATCAAGGTACTCTGACATTATGTGGGAAGAGGCAGAGATGTTTCATGTTTGCACGCAAATTGAAATTGTGTAAATATCACTGTATAAAGTGTAAGAAAGTCCAGAGTATGGCATTTCTCTCAATAGACCAAGATATCTCTAACCCTCTAATTTCAGGCATTGAGAGGTCTAGTGAAGTTCATGATACTAAAGATCCACTAGTGAGGGTGGATCAAGTCATTAGAATGAAATAATATAGATTTGAAACTGATTTTGCCTCTCATACCACAGATGCCCAGAGACAACCCAGAATTTTTTTGTGACTTAGTTAACAAGGACCAGGCCAAAACACTCCCTCAGACATACAACACCACCAAAGAGGTTAGCACATCGACCCTTGAAAAATGATAAATGTATGTGTTGGACCTGGCCCTTTTATAGGGTCATTCCCCAGACTTGTGCCTTTGCCTTTTTCCTCCTTATTTTTCTGACCGCTGTTGGCTTATGTTATGACTCTGAGCTCTTTTTCACTGCTAATCAGTGATAAAGTGCCTGTGCTCTCCCTTGTAAACTTGGTATGATTGGCTTGTACCTAATTGGTATATTTAATTTACCTATAAGTCCCTCGTAAAGTGGTATCCCTATACCTAGGGTTCTGTAAATTAAATGCTACTAGTGAGCCTGCAGCGCTGCTTGGGCCACCCACTGAAGTAGCCTTTCAAACCTATCTCAGGCCTGTTAGCGCAGAGCCTGTGTGCGCAGTTTTCTGCCACAGGGACCTGGCATCTAAATTTAATTGCCAGGCCCAGAACTCCACTTTTACTACATATAAGGCACCACTAAGATACACCCTAGCTAGCCCTTTGGGCAGGGTGCCATGTATGTAGAAGGCAGGACATGTGCCTAGTAATGTGGCCTGTCCTGGCAGTGACAATCAGCCTAACTTGGTGTCTCCCTGCTGTGAGTGCTGCCTTCTCATAGGATTGTATTAGAAATGCCCTGCCTTATGTGTAAGGGGTTTTGTCTAATTTATGAGGGGTAGCATAGGCATGTTTGGTATTGTTGTGATGGTGCTAAGAAATGCTGCTTACTGGTGTAGGTGTATTTTGTATTACTATTACAGAAATGCTACTTCTAGAAAATGAGCATTTCTCTGTGCTTATGACTCTGGTGTTTTGCAGCTTGACTCCAATCCACGTCTGGGCAGAGTGACAGTTGGGCTTGGTGCATACTTTTCAGACAGCCTCTACACAGGGAGGGTGGAAGTGTCACGGAGGTGCATCTGCATATTGTATGGTCTTCCTGGGCTGAGAGAAGGGAGAGGTAGGGCACACCTGCATTTGCAAAGGCTGTGCCCTGGCCTCGCACAATAGGGTCATTCACCCCCCAACTGATGTTTGGAGCCTGTGCTGGAGGAGAGAAGGGGGCACTCCAAGAACCACTTGTAACTGGTTGAAACCCCCTCTCATCCTCATTATAAAACACACTTAAAACTGAGTATAAGGACAGGGGAATTTTCCCCACAATTTAGACATTCTTGGGACTTGAAGAGACTTACTGGAAACAGGACTCAGGACGCTGCTGAAAGAACTCACCAGGAACTTCCTTGGACTGCTGCTGCTGGGCTGACCTGTGACCTGCCTGGTCACTAGGAGGAACTGCCACCATCTGCATCCCGTGTGCTGGCCTGTTGCTGGGGCCTGCTAGCCCTGTGGTTCTCTCCCCACTTTTCTGTCTCCAGAGGCAGGGTGCTGTTGCCCCTGACACCTGTAAACTATCCAGAGCACGAGGAGTGCTCCAGCTTCCTTGTTTTGGGCCATATGTTAGAGGCAGCGCTGCATCTGAGGGCCCCCCCAGCACCTCGTGAGCGCTTTACTGGGTCCCTGGCGCTTGTTGCGCTTGCTGGCAGGAGTGCCCGATCTTACCGTTGCAACCTGGGCTTGCTTTCTGCACAAAAGCCAAGCGGGTCAGAGTCAGGGCACAAGGGAGCGCCGATCGGGAGCTGTGGGATTTTTCTACTGCCCCCCCCGGGGTGAAGCTCGCTGAAGGAGGTGCCCCCGGGGGACTAGCAGGCACCAACTGTGGTTCACAGGAGGTACCGTCATACTGCAACAGGTACTATCCAAAGGCTACCTACCCTTTTCTAATGTTCCTGCAAGGGGCATTTTAGGCCTTGGGATGCAACCTGTGGATTTTATGATGTGCCATATACTTTCTAATGTTCCTCCTATGGGCATGTAAGGTATTGTTTTGATGGGTGCATTTCTTTCTACTATTCCTGTCTACTGCTTATGTTGCAGAATCCTGAGTACTTATGTGTTCTAATGTGACAACTGCTTATTCTTGCAGAGAATTAGTAACTCGTGTAACGTTCTTACAACTGCTAAGGTAGCAGGGTATTAATGACATGTAATGTTTGGTCTAATTATGTTTTATGCAATACAGTTCATTTTTACATAGCTCAGTGTTGTGTTTACTTTGTGGTGTACATATTGCATCACGTGTGTTGTGTGTGTTGTGCAAACGCTTTACACATTGCCTCCGGGTTAGGCCTGACTGCTCGTGCTAAACTACCAAGAGGGTGAGCAGGGGTTATCTTAGACGTGTAACTCCCTTGCACTGACTAGAGTGGGTGGGTTCTCCCTTGCTTAAGTGTGTACCCTAGCCAACCAGAAACCCCATTTCTAACAGTATACTAATCAAACCCTTAGATAAGGATGTAAACATAATAACATTATCAAGATCACACTATGTAGAAGACACTATGACACAATTGAATATCATTGACGGCTTTGAAAAAAATCAGCAAACAATACAGATTTACAAGGCATGTATAATGACAAGCTCACAGATTAGGAACATCACAGGATCTTGGAATGGAATAAACATCTGTTCCTGAAAACATCCCCCCCATGCCCACAATGCGCCTACTATCTAAAATCCACAAAAATGCCCTCAAACCCTCAGGGAAACCAATCATCTCCTCAAATGGTAGTCTCCTTGAGAACGCCTTTATTTATGTGGCTGATTTCCTCTTTACTTATATATAAAGCCTACACGGTTATATGAGAGATACTACTGATTTCCTAGACAAGATCTATAACATCAATATGGGGCGAATGACAATATACCTAGTGACAATAGAAGTTTTACATTCTATTCCAGCATCAGACACAGGGATGGATGTAGAGCATGCAGATCCTACATAGAGCTAGAGAGATAAATTTCCTGGAAAAACACCCATGTTACTGGACCTGATAAAAATTGCTTACATGAAAACATCTTTCTTTTTGAAAATCAGTAATACAAGCTGCTTCAGGGAACAGTGATGGGCAAGTGCTCCACTCCCAGATACACAAATCTTTTCATGGGCTGGTGGGAGGAGCAGGTTGTCTAGACATATGACAAGGAGAAATTTACTGGTCACATAATGTTGCGGTTGGGGTATATAGATGATCTTTTTCTCAAATGGAAAGGCAAAGAATACGAACTGAAACAATTCTACATTACAATTAACCAGAACACCCTCAACATTTACTTCACAATGAACAGAAGTTGTGGCAGATTAGATCACTCAGATTTGAAACTCAGTATCAGTTGCAATCAGATGGAAAGAACCTTTTTTCTTTAGAAGACAGATCGGAACTCCACCCTAGATGCATGCAACAGTCACCCATTGAATTGTAGGTGGAGTATACCATAAAGAGAGTACTTTAGAGCCAAAGGGAACTTTAGTTAGGAAAGGGCATTTATTCAAAATGGAATGAGATGACCAACAGATTCTACCAAAGAGGTTATTCCATAAGAATTTTCAGGGAAGCTATGAAGAAAGTAGATAAAATAACAGGAGAGAATCCTTTATACAATGCCAACCCTGTAGAAAAGACTTCTGATTCATTTAAAATTCATTTTATCACAACTTTCAGTGAACAAGCATGGTGATTCAGTTCCATTTTTTGCAAATACTAAAACATTCTCAGGAATGAACAAACTTTGATGCATCATTAAATTATACACTTCTCATAACATATAGCAAAAGCTCTACATGTAAGGATAAGCTAGCCCATGCAATCTGGAATGTCAAAAAACACAAAAATGGATATCACCAAAACCTAGTTTCTTCATATGTAGTCACTATAAGGCATGGAAATACAGTAATAATATGAAGGAATACAATCTGAGAGGTCCACTGAGAAATGAATGATTAAAAAACACATAACATGTAAAACAGAATATGTTGCATATGTCATCAAGTGTACCTACCAGAAGGTTTACATTGGTAGTACTATCTTTCCAGATAAGAGGAAGATGCTAGTACATAATAGATCCATTACAAATCAGAATCCCAATTACTGCAAAGCCAAACATTTAAAAATCCAGTCTGGCTTGAGTGGTTGTTCATAAGATGTTATTAGTGTGTTGCCAAAATAACTCAAAATGCATGTTCCTCCAGGAGAGGGCAATATATATATATATATATATATATATATATTCACTTAAAAAAAACAAGGTTAGAGGGACGTTATAGTTAGTCTCACATTTCAAAACCATAGAAATTCAGCAGTTATAGTTAGCGTTCCCTCAAGTAACTATAACTCGTGCTCTAAGGTAACTATAACTCGTGCTCCCGCCATTTTGTCTGTCTGAGTGTAAGAGTGCGTACATCAGTGTTTTAGTGGGTGTGTCAGTGTGTGTGCGGGTCTGTGAGTAGATGCATGAGGTTATCGGGGGGTCTGTGAGTGGGTGTGTGACAGTCTGAGTTGGTGTGTGAAGCATTTCAAATCTGTCTACTGCATGCATGCAGGTAACAGAGATGAAAGCTTCGGATTTTGACAGCCGGACCTGCCTTACAGATCCTGCTGTCAAAACCCAAAGGATCTGCTGTTGCTTGCAGCCAAGCCACAGCAAACAGCTATGTCCCGAGGATGGGCACCCCAGGACATAGCAGGAGCCAGCCCTGGGGGGTGGCGGTCCACAGGGCCATCTGTGGCTCCAAGAGAGGGGCTGTGTAGACCCACTCCAACAAGGACATAACCCCTGGGAGGTGGTGGCCCCCGGGGCTTGGGGGTCTCAAAGAGACCCCCTTTTGGTCTTTTAAATATTTGCCCTGGGGGTGGTGCTCCCTAGGGCACTGGGGCACACGCAGCCCTGCTTACAAATCAATATAACCCCAGGGAGGTGGGGGCCCCTGTGGTTGTTAAGGAGGCCATTGGGCCTCCCCCACTTACTTAAAACATTCTTGCCCCAGGGGGGCAGTGGTCGCCGGGATGCAGGAGCCATGCGGCCCCACTCATATTTGTATATTTCCTCAGGAAGGTGGTAGTCCCTGGGTCTGTGGGGAGACCATAGGGCCTCCTCCTCCTTAAAAAACATTTTGTCTGGGGGATGGTGGCCCCTGTGCAGCCCCCTGCTCACATTAGCTCAATCGCCCAGGGGAGGTGGTGGACCCTGGGGCTTATAAAAGCCCAAGGAGGGGGGGCCCTTGTTCCCACTCTTACATTAACCACAAATGCCCCAGAGACCTGGCCCACCCAGGGGCAAATAAAAAAAAGCACGGGAGACTGTGTTTTTTCGCTTAATCTCTGAATAATCTGCTGATGCATTCACAGATTTTTCAGATTTTGTTTTAAATGCTTTTGTTGCCCTGGCCGAGGCCCAAGATAGCTGCCAACACTTCCTTGTTGAAGTGTTGGCAGCCAATCAAATGTCAGCACTGGGACAGTTGAATCCGTGTCCCTATATATCCATATTTTTTATACTTAAATGACTCCAAAACTACTGAACTGATTCACAGCAAACTACAAAAAGCATAATCTGTGGAATAGAATCTAGCTCCGTGACAAATTCGGTGTAATTCTATTCAATGGTTCGGGCTGTAGGCATGTCTAAATGTCCTATGGGGAAAATGAGTCTTGGGACCCCAGTTTTTCTCGGCCCCCACTTGACAGATCACACTAAAACTTTCAAGACAGAAGCTGAACTAGTCAAAGTATAAGTCTTGAAAATTCGTGAAGATTTGTCAAGCAGCTATAAAGTTATAGGCATAACAAGAAACATTATTCCTATGGAAACTAGGTCCTAACTAAAACTACCTAGTGGCACCCCCCCAGGTTATAAATATACCTGAGCTACTGCAGCTTATACACCCCAATGCACTGCTTATGACCTCACATATTAAATCACTCATTACATGGTCAGTGTTATCACTGATGACATCACTGACATCTCAAATTACATCACTGATGACATCACTGACATAACTATAGCATCCCTGCAACCTTTGTTTTTTTCAGTGAAATTCTAAGATTTTTATAAATTGTATTTCCTAACTATAACATCCCTTTAACCTTTGGATTTGTTCAGTGAATTTCTTTGTTTTTTTAATTGTATTTCCTAACTATAAGGTCCCTGCAACCTTTGCAATTTCAGTGAATTTCTACATTTTTTTACAAAAAACATATATTTATGAAACACATCTAACTATAACATTACTTAAAATTTAGTTTTTTAAGGTAAAAAAAAAACAACAAAAAAATATGTAACTACACAACTTTCATTCTTTTATAAACAAAACGTGTTTTTAAAAAACATTTTTGGATTTGTGGATCCACTGCAAGCCCAGCCAAGGCATACTTCCTGTTCTGGGCTCCACGGTGAAACCGCGGATCCAGTGCGATATCTTGCAACATTTCAAAACATAAATAGACACCACAAAATTGATGTTAGAGGTAGGTGATTTGGTAAAATAACATAGAAACGTATATTCTAATAATTGATTCTATTTTACAAGGTTGTTTTAATACATATGTCTGGTTTCGTGTTGACGTCGTGGTGCTGGATCTGTGAATCCCATGTGACAGAGCAACAAATACATTTGAACGGTTGGAACACCTGCCAACCTCTTCTACAGGATGTTGATTCCCTTTTCTTCTTCTTTGGGTGTGTCTCCTTAGTCTTTACAACTCTGCAGCAGAGGTGGAACTCTTTCTTTTTTTGTGTTCTATTTGTGAACGTGTTTCCAAAATGGCATCAAGAAGAGAAAAGGAGAAAGAGGAAGAGCAGAAGGAACAAGAGAAAGAAGAACTGCCAAAACTGCATTGCTTGGAACCTTTTCTTCATACCATCAGGAGAAAAAAGGTAATATCAAAGGTGGTTAAATTGAACCTTTGCAATAAAGAACTCTCCAAGGGAACAAATAAAAAGTATTCGCATGACACAAGCAGCATGCTAATACTTCTGTGGACCATCCACCGTGACAACTGGCGAGAGCAGAAATCCAGAGGGATGCAGCAGAGGTATCTACATCAACTGCCGCAGACCCACTTGTCCTGGAGATCCGATTCCTGCCGCCACAACTGCAAATATTCCTGCAGTAGTGCCCAAGAAGCCCAAGATTGCATCTTATTGCACAGGGTGCAATAAAGTAGTTTCCATTGTTGAACCATCCATGCCTACATTTGTAAAGAGAAAGACAGTTATTGATGTTCAATTAATTAAAATTGTTACATTATAACATAAATGATAAAGTAAGATAAAAAAGCATAATTTCATTATGTAATGGCATTGAACAATAGAGTGAGGTTAAAAGTAATGTTCCATAAAAGATCCAGAATTCATGTTAGTAATCACTTTTTGGGGGCATCAATGATATGTAACAAGATGAAAAAGGTAAAAGGTAGTGTATCACTGGAAAGGATAAAACACAATATTTCATAAGCTGGAGCTAATTTCCAGTTCTTTTGGCACACAATACTAAGATTTCATCGCATACAATACACAAGACAGGGGCACCATAAGGCAATAAGTAGTTCTAAGGGAATTTGGGGAAATAAGTGCTTCCAGGGCCAAACATTGTTCATATAAAAAGTGTTCCATGCGGATGAGGTACAAGTTCATCATTCCAAAAATCATCTAAAGTGCTGGTAAAATTCAGTCAGAGAGATCAGGATCAAAATGCTACATAGACTGATACCAGAGTGAGCTTCTTTGTAGACTTTTTCAACTGCTGAGAAATGTAATTTTTAAATCCCAGAGATCCTGATCCCATTAAATTATTTTTGCTGATTTCAGTAAGAGTTTTGCAGTCATTCTCTGTGGTACAGTGCTGCTTATTGTCTTCCGCTCTTGGGACCTTAATAGAAGATGTCAGAAACTGGCCCCATGCTCTTGAAATTTCTCCCAGGACAGATGTTTTAATGTGCTTACTGCAGCTCTTTTCAGGGCTTGGAAATATGAAACTAATTTAGCCTGCAGTACCAGATCATGCTTTGGTATGTTGAATTCCAGCCTTGTTTGGGATTGACTAGTTCACCCGGGCAGTGCAAATAAATAGCTGTAGCCGATACACTGCTGTTTGTCTAGCTACTCATGGAGATGTTTTTTTAATAACAAGGTGCCATATGTAATTGCAGGCATCAGCTTAGTTGCCATCACTGTGAGCAGAGCATTTTTATTTTGACATGTAAGGCTTCTCTTTCATTTAACCAACCAAGGTGTAAGACTCTTTGCTGCTACACACCATGCACCTAGGTGGGCTTTCCTGTCCCCTCTTTTGTTAAGAGTGACACCGCTGTATTTAAAACTTGATAATCTTTCTAGTCTTGACCCTTCAATGAATCAGGAGCCCCTTTTTATAAGATGTTTACTAAAAATCCTCATTTTTGTTTTTGGTAAGCTGATGGTGATGTCAATGATGGTGTAGTATTGTTCCAGAGGGGCGAGCAATCTCTGAAGGGCCATTTGGTTATTATCTAGTACTACCATGTCATCAGTATATTGTAGAACTTGTATTTTCCACTTCTTCAGGCAGAGGGGGACAGATCCTTGAGACAGCTAGATGACTTTCCAAGTCTGCCACATACAGATTGAAGAGCAGAGGGACAAGGGTGCAACTCTGTTACAGGTCTTTATTTGTACAATTGTTTCTGAGGTTGCCCAGCATAGAGATTCTATTGCCTTCAGGGCGAGTGATAGTATCCCCCCTTCCTTAGTTTCACCCATAACCTGCCTCTTGGGATGTTAGTAAAGGCATTTATGAAATCAATGAAAACTGCATTAAGTGGCAGGGACTTGGGGAGTTTGGCTTCATCAACCAGGCAAGTTAGGGTCAGAAGATTGTCCTCGATGTGGCTGTGCTTTTGAACGCCGATCTGGAACAAAAGGATCTGTTTCTTCTCAGTTGCGCAGGTTTACAGGTCTTCATACATAGCCTTGCATAGCACTTCCATTGAATGTCTAGCAGTCCTATTGTTCTGTGATTTGCAGGAGACGCTCTGCATTTCTTTTTGGGGAAAAATACCAGAATTGAACCCATTCAACCTTTGGGAATGGTAGCTGTGGCATAACATTTGGAAAAGAGTGGGGTTAAGTCGAATGTCCAAAGCTTTATATCATATTTTAGTAAGGTCACCTGAAGGCCATTTGGTCTGGAGCCCCAGCTTTTCTCATTTTCTTACTAGCAATTTCTACCCTCTTTAAGGGCTGCCAGGAATTAGTATAAGATAGAGCCTGTGAGGTAGTCTCTTTTATCACCCTTAATGGGCAATCCATCTTATCTGATGTTTCTGAAAGTAATGTCCCCAGGTGAGGCTGCTTGATAGCCCTATCAAGTTGGCAGTCCTGGGGTACCGGCCAAGCTGCCTGCTTATTGTATCTGCTGTTTAAATTTGTTATGCTGTAAAGCTGCTTTATGTACTCAGATCATTGTTTTGTGGGGATATTAGAGACCTTTGGATTTCGAAGTTGGGTGAGTTTGTTCACTAACCCCCAGAATTTCTTAGAGTCTTTTATCTTGAGGGCAGTATGAAGTTTGGCCCAGGTCTGTTCCTCCTCTTTTGTTTATCCTCCCCTAATTGTCTTCTATATTCGTGCCTTAAAAATGTCAGCTTTTCTTTCATAGCTTTTGTCCCCTGGATTTTATACTCACAACAGTGTAGCTTTTTAATTAGCTTTTAGTTGTTGAGCCCTTGGGCAATGCCAATCTATCTATTTTCACCCCTGAACTTTTTGTGGTGCAAGTTGTCTTGAAGAGATACAGTCCAAGGGTCCCAACCTATAATCACTTCCATTCCCCACTTTTTCTCCTCAAACCTTTCTGTTATAGCGAAACTTAGGGCCATATTATGTGTTTAGCGGTCCCACTGCGAACCGCCAAACTCACGGGGAGGACGCCACCGCTATGGCAGTGGTGTCCCCCTGTAGCATATTCCAATGTTTCCGTCAGGCTGACTGGCGAGAACATTGTAGTAAGCAGTACCCTCTCGAATCCCCTAAGGGAGCAGAGGCCAATACCCTAGCACACAGCATACTCAGAATGAGCATTGTCTGCAAAGCAGACAGTGCGCATTCTGACAGTGCTGAACAGTGGGGCCCATGGGCATGGGCAGTGCAGTTACCTCCCTTGTGGCCCCTGGCACTGGCTTTCTGCCACTCTTCTCATGGAGGGGACTATGTCATGAGAAGGCTGGCAGAAATCTGTGTTAGTAATCAGGCAGGAGGTACTTAACGCAGTGCCACCCTGGCTGAGTATAACAAGACCACCATTGGACCATCTTGAATCATGTTCCCAACTAAAATGGCAGCCCCCTGGTGGGTCTGCCCACCAGCATTGCAATGTGGTGTCAGACCGCCTCAGTTTGCATGTTCTGACTGTTACCGCAAGGCTGGCAGTCCTTGTACCACCAGGCTCGTAATAAGGGCCCTTAGTTTTATTTAATTGGCCTGAGGCAATTTTGTCCGTCAGTTTGTTCTTTTTAGTGGGCCGTGGTTTTCCTGTTGGCCCCACATCTTTGATTCTTGATGCCTTTCCAGGGACGTATGAATCTTACATACAATTGCAGCGTGGTCACTCGTTTTTAGGACTATCTGGAAAGTTATGGAAATGTTCTATCAAGGTTCATAGTTAATCCAGAGTAGCAGATCTGAAGGTGGAAAAATGGTTATATACAACAGGGCAATCTGATGTTATTCTACCATTGAGGCAACGCAACCTTAGAGCCTCTAGGGTGTTTACCAGATTTACGCTACATTTTTCCTGCCGCTTATCCTGGGTGGTCACTTGAGGAATGCATCAACACTCATCCTCCCTCTCTTTCCACTCCTCATAGTTGTTGCTTCGAAGTAGGTTAGAGTTGAAATCACCTCCAGTCAGCATGTGGACGTTACATTGGTCAGCCCTGAGGTTTTCTAAGCAGCCAATAGGGAATTCAGTGACTCTCCCTACCATGCAACTGTAGGATGGAGATATATATTTCCATTAATTGAGGGGTGACTCACTCTGTTATGTTTTTTAAGGGGTCAATTTTGACTATGATACCATCCCCTTTTTCTGCCCTGATTTTAGATGTCTTTAATGCCAGATTATTTTTTATTTGTATAAAAAAACCCTCACTAGCGGGGCCACCACTTGAGGATAATAAAGCAGGTGCCGCATGATTTGAGTAATCAAGAACAACTCCAGCTCCAGAAACCACGTTCCCTGCAGGCAGACTATATCATTCTTGGTTAGTTTTCCAAGCTCTCTTAGCTTTCCATCATGTTCTGTGAGGCCCAGGAGGGTAGCCACATGTTATTCTCCTTCCATTCGTTAGGGGTGTTGCTTTAACCAGCCCAAGGTGGTCTCCTGCACTTTGTTGTCATTTGGCCCAGAGTGTTGATTACCTTTTCCCCTTTCTTACGGCACGGATTTTGGCCATAACTGACTGTGGTCCCTTGTGGTCCTGACTGCAGATTATTTTCGTGGCATCTTTGTTACAATGTTCTCAACTACCCGAATAGCATTCCTAAGGGACGATGTGGTGTTAGTGCCTAGAGCCTCAATCCTAAGGGGCTGGCATAGAGGGTTCAATACCATAGGATATCTTTCAGGTGGGGTTAATTCCACAATTAGATAACAGGTCTTTGTGATTTTAAAAAAACTTCAGCAAAACTTTCTTCCTGGAAGCCAATTTCACTCCATTCATTTATTTCTCCATAGCCCTGGGGTGTGAAAGGCCCTTCATCTCAGGTGTTCTAGGCCTGGCAGTTTGGTGGCTAGTCTGAGAATGTTCTGTCTGTTCAGCATGTCCCATTTCCCTTGTGAGATGTACTCTTGATATAATATGATACTTTTTTGGCCCAAACGAGGCCCCTCTGTTTTTACCATGTTATCAGGCCCCAGAGACTGTTTATCATGGCTATCAATATATATTTCTTTTTTAATTAGGAGTGCTGTGCCTGCATCTCTGCCTGGGCTTAATACCCAGGTTTTGAGCAGGCTATGATGAACCACAATTATTTTTTGTTTTCTACAAGACTGTTTGCACAAATTCTGTGTGTTTCCCCAATTATTTATTTTAAATTACAGTTATATAAGGCAACCCAGCATAGGCAAAGCCTTATAAAGACATCACCCTTGGAAGGCCTCATGATGTCATAAATCCTGATAATGCATCTACAATACCTTGACTATTCTGCATTGCTGTAGCATTAAAATAACATATTTGACAGTTCTTCCTACAGGTAAAGTAGACAGAATATCTGGTCGACAATTTGGGCACACATTATTTTCTGTAGCTTTTCTCAGTAATCTCTCAAAAGTCACACTTTTGGACTTTGGTAACAAATAAATAAAAACATTCCAATTCTATTTGTGTCGTTGATGTGCATGAGCAATCTCCACATTCATGGTGCCATGAATAACTAAGGGCCTCATTATGAGTCTGGTGGTCCGAAATGCTGATGGCGGTCTCCCCACCAGACCCATTACAAGGTTTCCAATAAGCTGACTGGCAGAAAGGTTTCCACTGGGCAGCTCAGTGAAAATATGCAGCAGCATTGGTCTCAGCTCCACATGGAGTTGAGGTCAATGCCGTCGCACACGAGGTCCCTCCAGCACCCTCAGAATGTGCACTGTCTGCAAAGCAGACAGTGCACATTCTGAGGGTGCTGGGCAGAGTAGGAGGACCCCTGTGTCCCCCTGCACTGGCTTTCCACCAATCTTCTCATGGCAGGGTCCCCGCCATGAAAAGGTTGGCAGAAAGTGGCGTTGCATTACGCCAGGTGGCTCTAAGTTCAGCACCACCCTTGCTGGTTACAATTCTGACTGCTGTCACCCAGTCGGGTAATGTGGTAGTCGGACCACCACAGTTGCAGCAGTTTCTTCTTCTCTTTCATTTTCTTCCTTCCAAAACCATCACTATACTGCTTTGAAACTTTGAAACTTTCTTCTTTGGACAGTTGGAACATTTCTCATGAACAGGATACTGTCCTAAATGAGGCGCATACTGACTTCTTAAATGGTTGAATTCTTTAACACAACTTGAGCCTGTGTTTACTTTGTTCCCATCGAACATAACTAGGTGCAAACCAGATAGTGCCCTATCTTGAGGCAAAGCTACATGTGGCTTGCCTTCCTTAACACTGTACAATCAATATTAATAAAGGCTGCAACTAAACTTAAACCTTGTGATTTATGAATAGTAAGAGCTTTGTTATACAAACTGGAAACTTTCCAGTCAAACATATAGACCTTTCACAAGTAACAAATGTTCGATGGGAACAAATGTGCTTTACATGGTCCAAATTGCTTTGTGTTGTCAATCTGATAAAATGTAATCACAAGGTATTCCGCCACATTCCTATTAGGAAAATTAATAAAATCAACAACTTTACCCATAGCACTATTAACCAAACCTTCTTCAATGTTTACATTTTGGTGCAAAACCACCCCACAGTTTTGCATAGATTTAAACATTTTTCCAATTCTGCAGTTCATGAAACAGATTTTTCTAATGAATCAATTTTTGCTTGTAACTTTTCAATTAGCAATACAGTGATACCCTGGTGTTCCATTTTATCTATTGCCTTCTGTTGCAAAAATTATTTTCTCCAGCAATTCATTGTTGAAACATGCACACTCCTTAAATGTAAGCATTAGGCACACAATACCATCTTGTATAATAATGAGCATTAGCTCTGCTGCTGTCTTTGTTTTTGGTTTAAGGATTTTAAGAAGATGACAGAACACCCGCTGTAATATCTTTCAAAATATTACCTAATTCAATGTCAGATGCTTATCGCAGATTTCCTGAATAATTCTTTGTACTGGAAATTTAACCAAATATTAACATTTCCAATGCTTCCCAAGTAATTCCTAGTTTCATCATGCAGCAGTGTTTTGCAGTAAATCCCTAAAAATAATCAAAAGTTTTCCTCCAAATAGGACATCATAATCCGTTCTCAGAACCTTTTGCATTCTCAAATCACAGAGGCAAGCATTATGTTTGAGACCATGCTCACCTCATCAATGATTAAAAGTTTCAACTTTTTTAACACTCTTGACACTTCACGACAAGCTTCAATAGTTAACATTTGGTATTATAGATTGCTGCCATGTTCCACAGGCAGCATCAAAAGTCGATGCAGAGTGATCCCTTTGATATTGTGTGCAGCTCATCCAGTAGGTGATGTAACTACACAGAATTAATTGCACTCTGTAGTGTTTTGTGGAAAAGCAGTAAAAACTTGTAATAAGAAACTTTTACCAATGCCAGATTGCCCACTGATGTACAGCAGTATAGGTTTAAATGTAGAAAATCCACACTGTTTCTTGTCATAAAGCAATCTATGCTCAACTGTAGCTTTTACCTCTATATGTATTTATATTTCCTCATCACTTAGCTGTGCAACTAAATATTCCAAATTAAGGCCCATATTTATACTTTTTGGCGCAAACCAGCGCCGGTGCTGGTTTGCTTCAAAACTGTTACCGCTGGCTAATGCCATTCCTATGCGCCTTGCGGGCGCCTTATTTAAGGAATGACGTTAGCCGGCGTAGGGGAAAATGGGGGTTGTGCGTCAAAAAAATGGTGCAAGTCAGGTTTGAGGCAAAAATCAAGCCTCAAACCGGACTTGCACCATTTTATGAAGCACAGCCCCCATTGAAATGACTCCTGTCTTAGCAAAGACAGGAGTCATGCCCCCTTGCCCAATGGCCATGCCCAGGGGACTCCTGTCCCCTGGGCATGGTCATTGGGCACAGTGGCATGTAGGGGGGGCCAAATTAGGCCCCCCCATGCCACTTTAAAAAAACAAAAAAAATACTTACCTCAACTTACCTGTACTTACCTGGGATGGGTCCCACATCCATGGGTGTCCTCCAGGGGTGGGCGAGGGTGGCAGGGGGTGTCCCTGGGGGCAAGGAAGGACACCTCTGGACTCCCTCCATGGTCAGAGACCATGGAAGTGAGCCACAAGGTCCCTTAACGCCTGCCCTGACCCAGGCGATAAAAAACGGCGCACATCAGGCTGTGTGACGTTTTTTAAGGCCTGCCCTCTCCTGTGCATCAAAATGACTCAGGAGTATAAATAAGGCACACATGTCTTAAAGTCATTTTTTGGGCAGGAACGCCTACCTTGCATGTCAATAACGCAAGGCAGTTTCCTGCATCCAAAAAATGACTCACACAGAGGAATTTTGACATCCTCGGGCGTCAAAGTTTAAATATGGTGCACGGTTTGCGCTGAATGTGCATCAAAATTTTTGACGCACATTTGGCACAAACAGAATATAAATATGCCCCTAATTGTTCCTGTCTTGCTTGCTTTATTGCAATCTCCACCTCATTCATTGCAACAGCAGCCTAATTTTCAATTATTGGATGTCTAAGTGGGTACTGTCTTTGGCTACTTTGCGAACCATCCGTAGCTACCCCAGCAGCAAATATTGCTTCCAATTCAATTTAATTATTCAACATTTTCAAGTAGTTTGAAAATACTGAGCACTCAATGCCATTTTTTGCAGCATTGAAAGGGTCTTCATAGCAGTCAATCCTTCCTAGTAAATCTGTTTCAGAACCCCATGGTTTAAATAGCTGCAAAAATGCCAAACAGAAAATTTCTCTTTTTTAAGGAGGCTGGCAACTCAGTTTTCTGTGGTTAATTAGACTGCCTTTCCTGTGTCTCACCAGACACCCACTGCAACCAACTACTGCAAGCTTACCTTCATGTACATTTTCTGTCACATTGTTTCTATATGTGTAGTACTGGAGTACTTCATATAAACAGAATTTATGGAACAGACTTCAAAACTCTGTTTCGAGTTGATTCCAGGCCTAGACTTGCCTATGCCTATGTACCTAAAATATAAACTTAACCAATCATAGCATTCATAGGATCCGATTTCCCTGTATGAAAGCATTTTCAAACTGAATCTACACAATTTCTTTGTTAAAGACTTTCCTGCAGAGATCTCATCCCACACATCTTTCATCTCCATCTTCTCAGATTTTGTTATGTATAAAGTAATATAATGAACAACAGATATAGAGTTGTCTGACACAATTTGAAGATCCATATTGGCATTCCACATTTGCAAAATTACAGGATTGTACTTGCTGGCCCTTGCGGCAGGTTCATCCCCTGACTTTTTGTCTCCTTCCTCCTATTTTTTCTGACCTCTCGCTGTTGGCTCTAGGACTCTGAGCACTTTATCACTGCTGATCAGTGCTAAAGTGCAGTCCCTTCTACAGTTCTTATGATTATTGCTTATACCTATTTGACATATTGAATTTACCTGTAAGTCCCTTGTAAAGTGGTATCTCTATACCCAGGGCCTGTAAATTAAATGCTACTAGTGGGCCTGCAGTGCTGCTTGCACCACCCACTGAAGTAGCCTTTCAAACCAGTTTTCTGCCACAGGAACCTGGCATCTAAATTTACTTGCCAGCCCTGACCTTCTCTTTTACTACTGTAAATCACCCCTGAGTTAGGCCCTAGCTAGTCCTATGGGCAGGGTGTTATGCATGTAAAAGGCAGGACATGTGCCAGGTTGCGTGGCCTGTCCTGCTAGTGACAAGCAGCCTATTTGGTTTCTCACTGCTGTGAGTGCTACCTTCTCATAGGATTGCATTGGAAATACCCTGCCTTATGTGTAGGGGGTATTTTCTGATTTATGAGGGGTAGCGTAGGCATGTTTGGTATGGTTGTAATGGTAGTGATAATGCTGCTTACTGGGGTAGGTCGATTTGTTATTACTATTACAGAAATGCCACTTCTAGAAAGTAAGCATTTCTATGTGCTTATGACTCTGGTGTTTTGCAGCTTGACTCCAGGTGAGCAGGGGTTATCTTGGATGTGTAATTCCATTGCCCTGACTAGAGTGGGTGGGTTCTGCCTGGCTTAGGTGCATACCCTAGGCAACCAGAAACTTTTGTTTGTGGATGAAGGACAGCAAAGCTTGAAATCTGTGTTTAAAGTACTTGTAAACATTTGCAGGATCCAAAGAGCAAGGTTCCCCTTTTGTCTTCAACTCAATACCTTTAACGTAAGAATGTGCTGCTTAAAAACTTGTATAAATCATCCCATGAATAATCTGCACAACTCAGTGCTTTGGTTCAAGTTGATGCACCTAAATTTCGCAACATACACTTGAGTTCACCATGACGATGATATCAGTACTCATTGGTCCCACGTAGGCATGAAATCAAATGTATCAAATTGTTCTCAAAGTTCTCATCTTTTCCATGAATCTTTTCATTAAACTCTTTTGTAGATATATTTTGTACATTAACTCCTGTCTAAAGAATATGTTTAACAGTAGATGACAGTCCAGACAATTCACTTTGAAACAAAAGATGGAATACATACGGAATACTTTGTCGAAATCTAGGGTCCTCTGAATATAATCTTGTTGACCTATACTCAGCTGCAGGTATTTGCACAGGGCGGCCATCATACCATTCGCCTACTCCTGTTGGAAATAGTTGAGGAAGCATGGAGCCTCTAACTTTTCTCCCACACACTCATTGGAGATCCTTTAGCTTCTTTCATCTGATTCAGTCCATCCCCCAATGAATGTAGTGTGCATATACTGTAGTGCTCATTTATTTATTCAGATCTACTTCCGTCCACATTTTCAAATGGTCCACTTAAAGCAACATGTCCTCCTCCATGCAAGTGCTGTGTTCAACAACATCTACATTCCTGGCAGATTTGTTTGTTTTGTGTGGGCACACCATTCACTAGAATAACAAGTGGTTCTTCCAAATCTTTTTCTCTACACCCTCAGTTTCAATATTGTGTTTAAAATCTAAAGGTAAATACACAAATCTACCTTTAAGCCCTTTCTGAAGTATTTTCTTCAATAAAAACTAATGCTTGAAAATGGGTGTGTAGATTGTATGAGTATTGTTTCGTAAACATTCAGCTGTTGAAGGTCCTCTGGAATTTCAGCCACCTGTAACTTACTGTATTTTTCTCTGGCAGACATTTTGTTGTCCTCTAATTTGTCACAGCAATGCTCGACTATGATCTAGTGTGTCGACAAATCAAGACGCTCCTTCACAAAGATTACACTGCAAATTCTAGCCACATTTCTCTGTTTTCTTCCTCAGTTTTTAACCACACCAACATTTCTAATTTGGTCTTTGTAGTTGGTGGACTGAAAACAAAAATAAACATAGTTTGGTTGCTCTGTAGAAACTGGATCAAACTTTGCTGCTTCTCGTCTAAAGTTATCAGTACTAATAGGTGTGTTTTGTTCCTCTGCACCTGAATATACCAATGCTTCATTTTGGCCAGACTACACTTCAGGACCAAATAAATATAAATGAATATCTTTACAAGCATTTTCATTCTGTGATATATTACAGAAGTGCTTTATTCATTACTACTAAATACAATGCAGGACTTTTGATAAAGTCATCTAACTAAATTTCATATTTTTTAAATGTTAAGCATGCTAACATTCGAAGGGATAAAGGTGCATTTGCACACTTTCTTGAATAAACACGCCAATGAGTGACATTGTACATTAAAATATTTCCTCACTTTGCATGGGACTAATGTTTGTAAAATTTAAATTTTCCACTTCACATTTTTAGATGGAAATTGATGCAAAGAAATTCTTAATGTATCAATTGATGCATGGTCAATACAACAAATACTACTGCACTCCCATTTATACACAGAAGCATGTCTACACTTTCCTTGTACCTCTTCAGCTATCTCTCTTCTGCTACATTTGTAGGAGCCATCTCCTCTTTTGCAATGGGATTACCGTCTTTTACTTCATAACATTGACAAGTTGTTTCAACTGCATGCAATAATGCATTCTGTTGTAAGTAGCTTTGTTCATTAAAAAAGGCTCAGTACTAGATGTATGTTTCCATTCTCCTTTGAAAATTTTGCAAAAAAAGATTTTTTTTCTGGCTTCTTTTCTTTATAGATAACAAGATATCCGATGCTCTCATTCTGCTTAGTATTAAGATAAATCACTCACTCGTCAGGGAAACCGCTTTATCAACCACACTCTCAACATATTGTTTTTGTTTCAGTGCTGCAGTTCTCCTCTTATACTGCTCTGTGTTTCATACCAAATTCTGTATTGCCTACTTCTAAACATTCTCTTTTGTATTTCTTTTAATTGTTTCTACCTCCTTGTCAAATTAGGTGTTTTTATAGGTCTGGGCCGAGTTTGCATACCCGTGCTACCTGGAAGTCTGCAAAATCGGAAAAAAATCAGTTGCGCTATACGGAGTTCCGCTAGCGGGTGGAGTTTCTTGCTACACCCATTTGTGTGACCCGTTTGTGTAACATTTAAAGACATTTAAAGTCACTAGCAACGCGAAGTATGACCTAACATTGAAATTCTTGTGCGAACTGCACCACACGGTTCACATGAGCGTTGGTCATCTTGTTTTTTGGTTTGTTATGGTACTGGGACATAGTTATATCCTCTCTATATCTCTCTCATCGCCCACTTTTAAAACCTATTTTACCCTACTTTATTTTTATTGTATTATCTTTTCTCCTCATTTTTGTGTGTTTTTTTGGCGACTGTGTTTACTTTTTCATTTATTTTGCTTTATTTTTTTCCCCTTCCTTCTTCCTAATCCTTCCTTATCCCTCCCACCCACCCCCAAGTCCCCAGCACCATGGCCAGGCCCCCAACTCCAAGCACCATCCACATTCCTTGCGGGTGGCGGTGGTGCAAAGGCGTGCAGCCCGCCCCATATTTTCCGAGGTAGAGTTGACTGCCTTGGTGTTCTATGTGCAGCGCTACCTCCCTTCAACCTTGGCAGCAGGGGGCAGAGCGGGGTCTGGGTACGACCTCCAGGAGCGCCAGCAATGCTGAGAGAGGGTGCACCTGGCTGTGCGCCGCTGCTCTGGGGTCCGGCACATCCAGCAACAGCTGATTCACTGGTGGCCTGACATCCTAGATCGGGAGACGGACCTACTTGCCCTGCAAGGTGTCAAGGCTGCGGGGCTTGGTGAGTAATAATTAATTATTAGTTGTATTCTATGCTAATAGCTTCTTTCCCAGTAGCAAGCATGCTGGTGGTCAGACAGAGGTAAGTTAACTTTATGTTACAAACATATTATTATGTGATCGTCATCTAGACAGGTGCTCTGCGCTACCTAATTGAACTTGTTTTTGGCGCTTTCTTGGGCTGATTAAGAAGCAGTGCAGAGACTCCTCCTGTGCCCTGTCTAAGAAAGATAGACATCATTAATATATTAGTATTAGTGAGTTTGCATGTTCTCTCACTTTTCTATGCCTTTATTTTTTGTAGCTCGTACAGTGGCAACTGGCAAGCAATCTCCCAGTGATGTGTAGTAGGTTTGCATGCATACAATCTATGCATTGAGAGATTGAGAATGAGATTAAACTGTAGAAATCATTCATTGCCGTTTATTAGTAATTGCAAAATAAAGTTTAGGAAATTTGGAATAGGATTGTCCAATATACTAGTATAGTTATTATACATGCGCTCTGAACCTCTAATGTAGAAATGTTACTGCGTTTGCCTTTTCCCTTAAAAAATTATATTCCTGGAGAGATTATTTATTGACAGTATCATTAATCTTTTCTAATTTTTTTCTTACATCATCCAGCATCCAGCTGCAGGAAGAGGGGTGGTGGTGACGAGTCAGGCAATGCACCTAAAAGTGGCCCCTCCACAAGTGGCGGACAGGGGGCTATGGTGGCCACAGTAAGTCCTCCTGTTGTTGATAATATTAATATTTGTTTCCCTAACTTTCACCACTTGACACTTAGGATTATTTTCTCCCTTTTTATTGTGCCTGTTTCCTAATGTTTTTCCAACTCCACTTCGATTTACCTGTTTCATAAATTCTTCTTATCCTTGCATTATCCTGTTTACTTAGTTCCTATATCTCAAGTTTCTTCACTTCAAACTGTCTGGCTGTACTAGTCTGTCTGTCGCTTCCTTTCTTCTGCTTTGTCAGTGAGTTTTCCATCTCCCCTTAAACATCTTATCTTGTGGAGTTGTGGTAAGGCTCAGAGAACACATGTACTGAAGATTGCATGCCCATGTAAAGTATTCTACACATGTTTCGTGAGAAGGCTTTCTTTTTCTTGCTCCAGGCTCCAGCTCAAATATTAAAGAAAAAAAGTTGTTTCTGAACATGGTCATGTAATTGTTTGTACCCTCCAATGTTATGTATGTTTTATTAGTCTACTAGCAGTTGATGACCGTGCACCATGGTTGGAAGTATGAGGAGGATGGCCCCATTAAATTAGCCAACCAAGACCATGTGTCCTTCATTGACCAATTCTTGCAGCCTTTTCATTTCTCCAGAAAAACTCAAATGCATCAACCAACAACATGCCCAACTGATCTTTTGATAGAAGAGAATCTGAAACCGAAATATAGTGATGTACTGCGGTTGTAATTTGCTACTGCAAAAAACAAGAGGGGGAGGCATATGTTGCATCTAAATTGTGTAATGTGTTTTCCTAGTCACACATACTACCAGTCCCAGGGGCCAGCAGTGACAGCGCCAATGCAGCTGCGTGAGCGGATGAGGGGGGAGTCTCTGCAGGGGCAGTGGTGGGTGGTGGTAACTCCTATTGCTTGCTTATTGACAATTAGTAATATAGTCACTACAAGGGTGCACTAGTGTTGTTGACTCACTCATCAACTCCCTGCTTTTGCAGATGCAGCTGGAGTTAAGTAAGTATTGGCCTCTTATATTTGCAACTCAGCAGACTAAAGTTTATAAAATGAACTTGAACTATGATGTGTTTTGGAAAATTTAAAGAAGGATGGAAGTAGAATGGATGGGTGAAATATAATATGAGTGAAAGGATGTGTGTGTGTGGATGAAAGGATGCATATTAATAATCATATAGGTGGGTGATGAAGAGGATAATAGGATGCATAGGTGGGTGAAGGATGGGTAAAAGGGTATACGGGTGAAGGATACCAGCCCAGGTGGGTGAAAGGGTATGGGTGAAAGAATTCCATGCCTGGATGGGTGAGTGGGTGAACGGACTCCTCAGGTGCCTTAGATCCCATGGATGGGTGAATGGGTGAAAGGATGCATGCGTGCTTATTGGGTAAATGAATGTTGTTGAAAGGTTAGTAGAGAGACATATTTAGAATTTGGATGGTTTTAAATGGCGGAAGGACTGGATCACAGAATGTAAAGATACGCTTAAATTGCGTGTATCAGAGCCAAGGGTGAAGAATAAGAGTACTAGAAGAACACATTTGCAATAATGAATAGATACATGCTTGGAATGGAGAAACAAGGAAGCTCTTCTGGACAGGGGAATTTTTCTCACCTACTTTACTTTCTTGGAATGGTTTTAATCAAAGGTTTGATGCAAAGGCTTGTATGGTATTTCAGAATATTCCCTTGGCACACAGTATTTTTCAAGCAAGGCAGGTAATATGTATCCCAGCATCCATTTACCATCACCTACCTCCTTGCTGTGGCCTTTCACCAGTGCTGCCCAGGATTACCTAACAGCTGCATGGTTCAATTCAGCAAAATCGGCACTGCAATGTTGGCTGTGCAATGTGCATCTGTCAGCTTAAGTTAAGTTAATGTTTCAAACACTTTTCAATACAGGCAATGCAAACACAAGTTGTTTCCTCCCAGTGCTTCCTTGTCAGTCACTTCCTATGACTTCACTCCTTTAATCTTTCTTAAGTTTTGAGCCAGACTTCCCAATTATTTTAAAAATTCAATCTTTGCTTGTGCCACATTTTTCAAGCCAAGTGATAAATAATTCATTATGACTTACATAATGGAGTTACTTCTGTTCTAATTTTCCCCTTTCAACATTTGCCAACCACAGTGAGTCACACTACTAGTCATGATGGTGATAATGAGGAATTGATTGATCTGTAAAGTATGTACTCTATCTACCCATCCTAAACCCCATCTACCTTACCCTGCAGTTGACTATGTTAAGAAGATTCCTTTCCTTACTGCAAAGCAAATGTATTATTTTGGAAAAAACTAGTCATTACAAAGTGTGGTGGAGGAGGGGCATGAGGAAAGTGAGTAAAGTGGTCCATAAGTAAGTGCCTTAATTTTCCTGAATGGGATAGTCTGTGATGGTGTGAATGCACCAAATACAATCTATATACCATTCCTTTATCCTTTCCCTGCATTGCAGTGCATTGCTTTTGATTGATTATGTTATACTATATGGTGTTTTTCATTCTAGTATTCATCAGCCTTGTAGTCCAGGTACAAAGAAGAACAGGGCCACTAGAATAAAATAATTTGCTACAGACAGTAACAGGTGTGAATATGGTGCCAGCTGAGCTAGCAATGCCACCATTAATTTAGCACAACAGGAGAGAGAAACATACTGGTACTCCATAGTGCATATTATGGCTGTGACAGTTATCACCTTAAATTGAATGTCCTGATGTTGCCACCAAATATGTTGCTACTGTGCCACTAAACTACATGATTTTAAACAAGTGTTTTGCTCAGAAAATTGTTTACAATTTCTCTTTTTTCTTTCTTGATATACTTATTCCTGCTGATCCACCATCATGGCAAGAAATGGCAGTCTGGCTGCAGTGGACGAAGCTGGAGGCCATATGGGCTGAGTACCAGTGGCTGATGATCCTTGAGGAACAGGAAGATGAGGTGACAGCAGTTGCTGCCAGTACTCAGGGTCCCAGCCAGGCCCCAGCACCTGCAGCCCAGCAGTGCTAGGGCAGCCGCCTGCCATCCTATCATCCCCGCTGTCATCCCTGCTGCCCCCCTCGGAGACCGGGTTCCAACGCCGTGTCCTTTGGAGGCTGGCGCAGTTAGAGGCCCAACAGGCATGTGTGGAGGGGCTCCTTAGAAGAATCCTAGCCCGCCTTTAATGCCCTCCTCTGGCACTTTTTAATCTTTTATTTTGGTGCGTGGGACTTGCTATGGGTGGAGAGGGTGGCAATTGGTTTTTGCAGGGCTTTATTTTTAATTCTTCAAGTCAACATGGACAAATGGACATTTTTGGTGGAGAACATTGGTTGGGGAAAGGGATATTTGTTTGGGGATAGGGGTGGGCCAGTTGTGGGTGAAAGGGGTGGATATTTAGGGCCGAGGTAAAATAGTTATTCACATTTCTTTATACTAAAATCTTTTTTTGGGGTGTTTTACTCCGCACCGCTGCCCTTACACAACATGTTTTCAAAATCTGCTGATAGTGTATTCCTTTTAGCGCAGCATGTCTTACAAATCTACTGATAGTGTATAACAATTATTTGTGAAGTTACGTAACCTTTTCCTAATACTCTTCTAGTCTCTGCAGTGCATTCTGCAATATTTGACCCATAGGAGTGGAGTGGAGAGATTTGCAATTGCCAATTACATTGCCTAAAATAAAGGTAGACCAATGCTCCATAATTCTCTTACCCGAATGATTGAAGCAAGGGCTGCATGTTTTTTCAAGGTACCATGATGGTGTAGTAGTGGCATGTTAGCACACTAACAGTGAAGGAATCGGAAGTGCGGTCGCACTCCACCTCTGTGAACTCAAAAGAAGAGTCTGCACACTGACCTAAGGTTGCTACTACCACATCTGTCCCACCACATGTGTGATTAATCAATGGTGTAAATTATTAAGTAACACCTCAATAAATCACACAGCCAGGGGGAAGAGCGTTAGGGATTGGAAGAATGTATGGGAAAGGAATTTTGGAAAATGTGTGACAAAAAGACAAACACTATACAAACACAATATTCATCTGGGAAATGATCAGCAGCCTATTGTGGGAGGATTAGAAAAACAGGAATATGTGTGACACAGATAACTTTACATTCGGTCAGCCTCAGTGAGACCCAAGTTGTATCTATCTAAAAATGTTCGGTCACCTACATTTGCAAAATAGTACATATAATTAATCTTGGGGTAAAGCTAACACACACAGTTCTAAAAAAAAGAATATTGAAAGAAAAATTATACTAGTCTGTATTGCTCAATTGGGAGGTGCATCTGCAATCTTCGTGGATTGCCTTTCAATCTTCTTGGGTGCCTGTCTGAAGTGGTCCGATAAGGTACGCATGAGTGTTATGGTGCAGGAGAAGAGAAGCCCTGTGGAGTGTGAAACAGAAATGATTATCATGATATTGTAGAATCAGGAAGGATGGAATGGAAGGTAAGCTTCATGAGGAGTAGTGTACCAGGAAGACTCAGAAGTGGGAGAGCAAGAGCAAAGACCTTTGCGCTCATCCACCAACAATCACAGACAAGTGTCAGCATGTATCAGGATGATCAAACTCACAACTGTCATGTTCATCACAACATTAGCCTAGAGCACTGCATAATGTGACATTATCATCTATCACGTTTCTCTTCTCCAGTTTCCTACAACAGCCCCCCCACTCAACCATATAGTTTCACATTTGATCCAGCCAGCAGATACAACCAGCAGCATTTCAGTTCCCAAATCAAGTAATTGACGTACCTCTCAATACCAGTCCACAGACTGGAGTAGGCCTTTTAGACTCAACCTCACATCACCCATGTTGATTTCCATGAAGTTGATAACTTTCTTTTTAAGTTGTCAAATCATGCTCTGATTCCTTCCATCATCCTCCAGACTCTGATTAAAGATTATTATGTCCAACTCCATACCAACTGCTCCCGAGAGTCACAGTCTACAGTCCCAATTGAGATAGAGCGACCAGTAACCGTTTACACAACAAGAGAAACATTGAGTATTTTTTTTCTGAACTAGAATTTTGTTTGTTGGCTAAATGGAGCAGTCGGGTCTTCTTTGACAAATGTGAACCAGAAAGCAAAGCACCAGAAAACAAAGCAGTGTGAAAACGCCAGCAAACAAATTTCGGTAAGTCTCACAGGGGAAAGGAAAAAAATCACCTTCAGGAAAAAGTTATCACTCGTTATTATTTTTGTGCCACCAACATTAAACATAAGCCAGCGTAATATATTAAAACAATATAAACATCCACTCTCACTATCTGCAACCACTAGAGATGAGCCACAAGAACCATCTCAATTCTCAACATTGAAACATGTATTCCTCATATCAATCATTGAGGCATATAGCATTACCTACCTGTTCCAATTAAGCATAGTGGCACATTGCTGACCCTCTTCAATTCAGGAAATGAAACACACATTGGCCAGTAAGTTGCAAATCAAATAGCTGGGACAGTCCTCCTAGGGGACAAAAGAAAGGATAGGCAGAGAATGGAGGCAGGCATTGTCTCTAAAATTTCCTTGAGTGATTTTGGGGGGCTCCTTCAATGCATACTGGTCCAACTACAATTTGGCCATAGATATGCCTAAAACTGATGCAGTTCAGTAGACATTTAGACAGAAACAAACTATATACAATAATCAGGTTCCCGCAGCTAGCTAATGTTTTTTTCTCAAAGCAGTTCATAGTAGAAAGTAGAAAGTTCTATGGTACCGCAGGTCTAGTCAAGGAAGTAGAGTTCGTCCTCAAACGCAGGTGGTTCACCGAGAAGTTGGTCAGCTAACAAACTACTGTGACCTGAGTCTGACCAATCATCCCCCTCATTCACCTCCAGCTGTACTTCAGCTATACTGAAATTTGGTGGTATAAAGTGCTGCTGAATCGTTTTGACAATGGTCAATCTCTTAACGTTTTGGGGCGAGAGACTGGTCCTTCTCACTGTCACAACTGCTCCAGCTGCACTGAATGTATGTTCATCAGACACACTGGCTACAGGGCAAGCCAGATACTTTATTGCAAGCCTGCAGAGCACTGTCTATTGGTGCCGCTTTCCATACCAATACACCAATGGGTTTTGATCCAGATAGACCTTCATTGGGTCATCCAGGTAGGCCTGGACCATCCGCTCAATAGTCATTGTGCTCCACCTTGCTCGAGCTCTTTTGCCATTGCCTCTGCAGTGGACTTAAGCCCTGTCTTTAGAAACCAACCAAATGCAGATTTTAGAGCTGCTGTTTCTCTTCCTGTTATTGTTGCTGGTGTTGATTTGGGCTGCTGTGATCTAACAGCACTGTCCGCAGGCTCTATGGAAGTTGTAGGCTGCACCCCATAACTTATGCCCATGAGTGACCTCTAATTTCAGACGCTCTCTTTCTGTGTCTCTGGCTTGCTCAGCAATCCATGTCTTGTAGGTTGAAACATCCCCATCTGAAGGGATGAAAGTGGCCAGTAATTGTTTGTACCGTGGTTCAAGAATTATAGGCACAGATGTAATGTTTGGATGACACAATGTCTCTTTGAAGACTGGTTATAGGGATTAAGCTCTCAGCCAACTCCTGCACATCTGTTTTTTCATCCACACCTGCGTGTGTTTCAGAAACCTCCTTCAGCTGTGTCTGCAGCATAAACACCATTAGGATAGCTTGACTCATAGTACAGTCTTCCTTGTTGACTTCCCATGTGAAAATTGCATTTGACCAGGCCCCATTGATCCTTCTCAATGATCATGCCTTTCACAGTTGCATTCCTTCATTGCATGACATATTCATTGATCGGTCTGTACAGTTCAAACAGACGTTGTAACATGTAATAAGTAGAATTCCAAAGTGTTGGCACCTCCTGTATGAGGGCTTTGACTGGCATTCCATTATCATGTTGGATAATACTCAACAGCTTGCAGGCTTTAAACAAATGGCTAAAATGAGTGCAGATTCTTCTGCATGTGGACAAATAAGTTACTGACTCAGGGTTCTTTCTTGAGTAAGTCCTGTACAAGGATGTTTATGCAGTGCGCAAAACACAGGACCCTGTAATAGCCACCATATGACATGGCCTTAACTATAGTACTGCCATTGTCAGTGTCAACAAATCCAATGTTAAGCCTTCTGGGGCACAGACATTCAAAGACCTTGTTGTTCAAGTCATCCAAAATGCTTGCAGCTGTATGGGATTTCTCCATGGCAAGCATAGCTACTGTTGCATGCTTCTTCATACCATTAAAAATTTCAGCTGTGTCAACACCTGCAGATATTTCTCTAACCCCCACAAGAGAGATCCAGTGTACAGTGATGCACATGTAATCAGTGCTTGGCGACTGGTCCACATGTCTGTTGTCAGGTGGATTGTGTGGGCAGCACTCTGCTGCAAAGCTTGACCAACCAATCCCAGCACATCATGATGTAGCGCTGGAAAATCAACTCTGGTAAAATAGGTCTGGGTGGGAGCCTTCCATTTCTGGCAGACAGCCGCCCTAGATTCTAGAAAACCCACTCCTTCCACAAAAGAAAGAGGAGGTCCAACACTAATATTGTAGCCAGCTTCCTGTTGTACAAATGTGCTGTTAGGTCTTTGCGTTTTTACTGCCCCTCCTGCCTAAACATGGCAGTATTAGTAGCCTGGATTTCTGGTGCCACTGATGCAGGCAACTTAGAAGGTGGTGGTAGGGTCAAGGTGCATCTCAGGGGGGCAGCCTCTGTAGGTTCTTGGTGTTTCGACCTGACTCTGAGTCTTCCTATGCCTTTGCGATGTTGTTGATGTCGGTGACTATACTACTGCACTGCTGAGGACAGGGCTGATTTGTGTAACAAAAATGTCACCCTCTTCTTTACCTTCAACTTCCACTATGGTCAGATCAGATTCCCTGCTTTCAACACCTTCACTAACACCACTTGCAGGCTTTTTCTTTTTGGCCGCTAGGGTGCGCCTCCCAGTGGTTGCTTGGAGTTTTCTCAAATGTGTTGTTTGGCTTCCAATTCCATAGTTTGTATCAAGCTTTCCCCGACTAACACTTGCTCGGCAAGTGTAGCATATGGTAATGTTTGGCTCCTTTTCACTAACTGTAAAGAAGTCCCAAACTGGGGAGGTCATCTTTCTAACACTGGTGCCACTGCCAATGTCTGAAGAAGTGGTGATAGGTGGATGTTGTTTTGATGATGTTTGCCTCTCTGCAGAGCCTTCTTCTACTGAGGTGGCTGAGGATGTAGGTCTCACCTGGGTCCTTGTAAATATAGAAGCTGGTGGAGGTATCGGTGCCAGATGGGGTAATGTTTGATTCCACTGGGGCTGAGCTAACATCTGTAATGATTGGCTCTTCGTCAGACTCGTCATCCTCCTCTTCTTCATCCATAACTCTAAGGCTTTGAGGAACCTTCTTTTCACTCCATGCCTCTCCTGGTATGTCTCAGACTGAGGTGGCATCCAAGTAGAGTCTTGATCATCAGAAGGGGGGGCTTGAGGAAGAAGATGTCAGAGATCTGGAAGACAGTGGATCTTGTGAAAGAGGAGATTCTTCTGCTTCCTCTGTATGAAGCTCAACATCCTGATGTGCTCCTACTTCTGGAGGAACTGCCATTGCTGGCTGCTGCTGTTGTTGTTCACTGGTCTGAGTTTCCAGCAACAATTGGGTACTACTTTGAGAAAGAGATGAGTCCAATTCAATGACACTGCTCATTGGCGTTCCTGTGATTAGAGAGGCTCCCTCTATGCCAGACATGAGCTTGGGTCCAGTTTGGAATGGAGCCACTGATGCGGGAGTGGTGCTCCCAGCTTGCTCCCCAGAGGCTGATGCTGCAGGATGTGTGCCCTTTGTGCAAAAAAGGTGTGGGGCGACACCCCAGTGGTGGGAAGCTCATTCTTATCACAGCCCACTTTCTTGGTAGCAGCTTACTTTGGGGCCATCTTGAAGCTGTCAGTTGGCAGTAGCACTTAGCTTCACAAGCTGAAGAGATGCCTGTGTGGTCGTGAGTGTGGTCACACGTCACATTAAGTACAGGCCTTCTGTCTTGCAGTACTGTGGGTGATGTCTCTTTCTCTTTGTGCACCTAAAACCTAACATGCAAGAAGGATCAGTGAAATGTGGCATCATTGTTGCAGTTGCATTAGTAGTAGAAAGAAACAATATCATAGTATGGTTACTTAAATAAACGTATAAATAATTATGAAATATAGTGTACCCATTCGTAAAAACAACACACCAACATTAACTTTCATTATCATGTACAGTCATGAAGGATAAGAAAGAGGAACAACTACAACTTACAGAATGTAACTGTTAGCTTTATCTGTCTGCATCAAGTTGGAATGTAGCACTCAGGGAGGTGCTAGTGACAAATGAAATAATAATCCTTGAATAATTTAACGGGACTAATGGGGAATATAGGGAAAAAAATGAAATTTATTTAAAAAATCAAAAAGCAAGAAAAAAAGTTTACAAATATATTTAAATATTATTATTATTATTAGACTTATATTACAAATGTAAATACAAAAATGGTTATGAAAAAAATAGAAAAAAGGATACTTTTTAAAATAGATGTTAATTGCTGATGTACTTGGGGAAGGGGACTAGCATGAAAAACCACAGGGATTTGGGAGGCAAAGAGTGGTCAAGGTGAAACAAAAAGTATATAATAAAGTATACAAAACAGCTCCTATAGTACATTTTGTGATAAGCATTGACCTACTAAGTGAATAATACACAAAATGGCCAATAGCCACATAGTCAAACAACAACCAGCAAGGAGGCATGGCCACCACAACAAAGAAGAACGCATGCAGCCCTAAAGCACACTGGCTGCCTACACAAAATGGCCACCAACCACATGGTCAAACAACAACCATCAAGGAGGCATGAGCACCACAACAAAGAAGAACACATGCAGGCCTAAAGCACACTGGCTGCGTACACAAAATGTCCGTCAGCCACATGATCAAGCAACAGCCAGCAAGGTGCATGGCCACCACAACAAAGAAGAACACATGAAGGACTACTGGCTGCCTAAACAAAATGGCCATTAGCCACATCAAACAACAAGCAGAATGAATAGAAACAAAAACACATATAGGTATAGGACTATAATTTTGACAATACAAAAAGAAAAGAAGGCATTGGTACAGGAGAAACAAAAACATTAAGTCAGTATTAGTAATTCCAAAAACTAAACTTAAAGGGGCTAAAACTTTTACAGCAGTAACACACATCATTCAAAGGCAGCAAGTACTTTAATCGCGCCATACACTGCAGAAAAAACATGTGAAATACCACCATACAACATTTTCTTATCTTTAATCCAATGCCATCCATGGTGTTTCAGTTCCACAGACAACATAAACAGTTGTTTTTTCATCATGTAATCATGACTAGTACTGGGCTTACTGCTGGATGGCCTGTTCCATTAGCAGGCTTTGCCACTTAACATTAACATTTAATTTAATGAATATTGCAAATTTACAAAACAAAACATGGAGAAAATTTACTGAACTGTTAAATATTTCTCCTTTGTAGAACAAAAATGACAAGTAAAAATATAACTAAGCTCCAAATGCAGGCCACCCACCAAAATAAATAAAAAAAATTGAATAAAATAAAATGAAAGTACAGATAAATCCTGGGGTATGCCCCCTATCAAACAAACAAGTTGTGCAACACCCTTATACAAGTGTTTTTAAACTTACTTGTGAAAACTCAAATACAACAGTCCTTAAATCCGATTATATATCCAGGAGATAAAAAGTGATCCTTCCAGCTCGAAACCCAAGTGGAAAGTGACGATGGACAAATCAGTGGGAGGAGCCTGCTGGACAGGAACAAAAAATTGGAGTCTCCGTGACACTTCCTGTTGTTGGAAAAAAAAATAAGAAAGAATTACTCCTCGCACAACAATATCAACGTGAACTTTCAATTAGAGAAGATTTTTTACTCGAAGTTGTAGATTTTAGCTGCTTCAGCTTTTCCACGTTGCAGCAGCAGTCAATTGCGCTCACTCGCGCTCGCCTACATCAAAAAAGACATGCCGAAAGTCACTGGCACAGCACTAACTCTTGTGAGTGGGTAAAAAATCTCATTTCTGCTCGTGAGAGAGCAGAAGTCTTTCGTCTCACTTCTTGTGCACGCAAAATGACAGAAAGCGTGCACCAATGGGGGGAAAACAGAAAAAACTCCTATATTGCGGAGTGCGGAGTCTATTGTTAACTCCGCAGAGTTGCAGAATTTGGAAAACTCTGCTGGTGGAGTGGAGTTTTTCACCCAGGCCTAGTTTTTTATAACATTTTTCACTTTCAATCTGACCTACTCCTTCTCTGTTGTGAGTCAACTGTAAACGCAGCTTTTTATTTGAAACTTTTTCCACATTTTGCATTTTTCCATATTCTGTTTTAACAACCTCCTTAGTATATATAATATATATAACTTGTTAGCTGATCAAATGGAGTGCATGCTTCTATACAATGAGGATGGCGATGATGATGGGCTTTTAGCAGCGCACACTGAACTGTTTAACTCTTTAAAGTATCTCTTCACGAAATAGATTATTAGTAATCCCAAGAAAAAGTGCTGTGCACGGTGGTTCAGTAACTTATGCAGGGAAGCACAGCTCAACCTATTGAGATCACTAAAAGAAGGCCACGTAGAGCTCATAAGAAAAGCAAGGAAGGACTATAAGCAGGAATGCTCTAAGGCGTGCAGAAGTTGGGAAGAGGCCAGATGGGCTGCTATCTTGGAGACTGCCAAATCTAACGATACTTCCAGGTTTTGGAAATTGATAGCAGATGACTGCAGAGATTCTGCTTCTGTACCTGGCACTTCAATTCTCTCTGCAGTATGGGTTGAGCATTTTGGCCAATTATACGAAGGTCCATCTGAAGTATCTCTTAGGACCCTCGACGATCGCATAATCCATGGGGCCACCCCGATTAAATTCACTTTAGCCGAAACAAGAGCTGCAATAGATTAATTGAATTGGGGAAAGGCCCCTGGCCCTGATAAGATTCCGGGCGACTTATATAAGACAAGACCCTATATATGGGCACCTTATCTTAACCTAATCTGCAATGCAATTGCAGCAGGAGCTCCTGCCCCATCTTCCTGGAAAGGGGCTGAGATAGTTCCCATCTTCAAAAAAGGGAGTCCCAATAATCCTGCCAATTACAGACCGATTTGTCTACTTGACAACTCCCAAAAAATGTATGCAAAACAACTTTTGTTTCACCTTGATGAATGGATTTCGGAGTCTGAAGCCATATCCAATTTACAAGCGGGGTTCAGACCTGCTGTGAGCACCATAGACCAAGTCCTGAGATTCCTGACAATTAAATGGAAGACTGTGGACCTGGGAGGGGGAAATCTGTATGTGGTCTTTATAGACCTTAGAGCTGCATTTGACTTGATCCCCAGGAACATGCTATGGTTAACACTCTCCAATATGGGGGTTCCATCTGGCCTTTTGAAACTCATTACCCGACTGCATGATAACATCTATGCACAAATTAGATGCGGTCAGGAGGGTGAGCTGACAGACCCTGTAGCCATTAAAGAGGAGTCAGACAGGGTTGTGTCATGGCCCCCACTCTTTTCTTGCTTTACATAAATAACTGTATTCATTATCTAGAGAATTGTACAAACGACTTGCCCAAATTGGCTGGAAAGAAAATCCTGTGTCTGCTATACGCGGACGACACAATTTTGCTAGCTAAATCACCAATGGGAATTCAAAATCCGGTCAACCAATTTTGTGTCTTTTGTAGAGACTATGGGCTGGACGTTAATGTCAAAAAAACGAAACTTATGATATACAGTACCTCAAGGAAACGATCTCGTGCAAGAATAGTAATGAACTCAATCCTGTTGGAGAAAGTAGAAGAGTTTGATTACCTAGGTATCATGCTATCGAACACAGGTAATTGGGAGGCAGCTATTGACAAAGGGGCACGTATTATAAGCCAAAGAGGTGGGGCCCTAGTACGCAGGTCCAGAAAGGCTCCGAGTCCCCCCCTGAATACAATCGCGGAGATTAATAATGTCCAAATCCATGCGGCGGCCCTGTACGGAGCGGAACTTTGGGGTGCGCACAGAAAATTTGACATTTTACAAACCAAAGAAAACCATTTCCTTAGACAGGTTTCCAGGTTAGGGATGGGCACACCAAAGACCCCTCTCAGGCTCGATCTAGGTCTTAATAGTATTAAAGCTACTGCGGGCCTGAGACCACTCTCTTACCGGATCCGTCTATGGAAAACTGTTGAACTTGAACCCAGGGTGGCGATAAGAGAACTCATAGCCTCTCCCCAGGGACCGGAAAAAATCCTCTGGCTGAAGGAGATGAAATCTGCCTGGGACAAAATAGGATTTCCTCACTACTGGAAACACCCTGAACTGATCCCTAACAACGCAAGGCAACTTGTCAAAAGGAGATATTGGGAGAAAGCCAATGAAGATCTCCTGCAGTATAACAGGGCGGGTAGGCTAACAATAGAATTTCTTCAACTCAAACACGAACCCCGGCCCGAGAACTTCATGGATCTCCCCATGACTACATATGCCGTACCTTATTTCTACAGCTAAGATATGGCACTCTGCCCATTAACAGCTAAACGGCTCGTTGGTCATCAAGCAACGCTTTGACTGACATATGTATACTTTGCCACCATTGTAAGGAAACAACTGAGCACGTGCTATTTTTCTGCCCCTTATACAAGAGCCCCAGAGGGAGGTGGATCATTCCCCTCTGCAAAAATGTATTACTGCAGGACAGAGCCAACGCCATCAGAATATGTAAATATGATACATCTACACTGGTAGTTAGCTCAGTCACCAAATATTTATTCGAAGCCTGGTCCATCTGTCGTAGGTACATTTCAGCCAAGGGTCCCCGAGTTGGTTAGGCATCTCCCCTGTCTACAGAATGAGATTTTAACAAGATATACTTTTCTCTGCTTTTAACTTTTAGATCCGTCATGCAATCTGATATTGATGTGAATTTTATCCAACTTTTATGTGGTCTTTTTAGGAATTTCATTAGGAGCTTGCGGTCTCTTATATGATCAGCCGAGACCCTATAAGTTTATAGAGATAAATTTCCACCCAAAATCGCCACAACACTTGATAAAACATTCTACATATGACAAGAACCTCATTGTTTATAAATCGGCCAAGATACTGAGCAAAGTTCCATGAAAGGCACTAGCTGTATTTATCTGTATGATGGGCACAAGCTTTTTTAAGTTCTTTTTATCTTATTGTACGTCTCTTTTATTGTATTTTAACTATGATTATAGTCTTAGTTCTAAGGAATGCACTATCAATATTTATCTGATTGCTGGTTATTGGGTTTTGTCAGTACTATGTATGATTGTTATTATGAATTTTAACGGCTCAAATTCACTATGTAAGACTGTTATTTTTGAATTTCAATGGTCTAAATTTTTAGACCGAATGAACATAAATAAAATTAAAAAACTCCTTAGTTCTCTTACCAGCTGCTTTTTTTTCCAGTACGTTCTCCACATCATGTTATTTTTTTACTATCATTTTTAAGTAGATAGTACTCTTTCCTCTGTTTTTTTATTTGAATCTTCCTAGGTATTGTAAATCTTCCTCTTTAAACACAAGTAAATATCTGAAAACCAAATATAGAATACATTTAACATTGTATTACATACCATTAGATTACAGAATATAAGCAATTCAGTAGCTACATAAGTGGCTATGTCAGTTTGTAACAGGTTGTTTAAGTGTCTAAATATAGGTGGATCAATGGGTGTATAAGTGGTTGTGCAGGTGGTGAGTGGATATGTAAGTGTATCAGTGCCTTTGTGGATTTGTCACTGGATGTGTAAGTAGTTGAGTGGGTGTGTGACTGAGTGTGTTAGTGACTATATGTGTGTCTAAATGAGTATATAAGAAGCTATATTGATTGGTAATTGGCTGTGTTAGTGGGTGTTTAGGTGTATAACTGTGTGTAATTGGCTCTCTTAGTGGTGCATACAGAAGTGCTGTGTAGGTGTGTGAGTGGATGTGTAAGTATCTCTGTCACTGTCTGACTAGGTGTGTGTGGTTGTGAGTGGTTGTATGGCTTTCTAAATAGGTATGTGAGTGGCTGTATGGGTGGCGGCAGGGTGTATGACAGAGATTTTGGGTGTGTGTGTAACTGAATGTCTGACTGCTGGGTACATGATTGGCTGCATAGTTGTGTAAGTGGGTGTGACAATGCCTGTAGGGGTGTGTGAATGACCATGTAAGTAGATGTATATGTGAGTAAATGGGTGTGTGAATGGTTTTATGGATGGGTGACTGAGTGTACCAGTCACTGTCTGGCTTTATGAGTGATGGGTATATAAGTGCTTTGTGGGAATGTAACTGGGTGTGTAACTGACAGCCCTACCGTGTGAGTAGGTACAAAGTATATACTATTAAAGTATGTGCTATAAGCAAGCACCCACATGATTTTTCAAACACACTCATTCGTACTGTCTTAATTTAAAAAAAACTATAAAATCAGTACACCAATTCCTCTTACTCCTTTGCTGCTCACTGTATTTTCTATTTAGTGTTTTAATCTAGCTTGCCTTCTATTTTGCCTTTCACCGTAATGTGAAGAAGCTGCACATTTTCTTTCAGCTTACGTACATTGATATTGTTTCTTAAATGTACGACTTAACATTACCATACATTTTCTATGTTGTTGTCCAGCTTTTATTTTAATATCTTCTAATATCTGTTTCCCACTTCAAATCTCAAGTATCAAATCTCTCAGTTCTCTTAAACTCTTGGTGCAACCCTCCCACTGTGCTTTTACCCATACTCCCAAACTTAGAAAATCACAGAGTTCCTTTAATCTTTGTATTTTTGTTATACCACTTCTTAATGGTTACTATTCTTTAACCATTTCAATGTTTCCTGTAAAGAAGCCCAATTTGATTCACAAGACTTTCCCTCAACAGCATACTGGCTTCACATTACCTGTAGCAGGTGTGGTTGACTGTTTGCAATTCCAAGCATATCCCAAAACAAAACATAACTGTCTTTATTTTTACAAAGCCAATCACAGAGTTAGTTATGTTTTCCTTAAGTCACTACCTAATATTTTTTCGCTGCACATCTCTGCCAACCAATCAAATATCCTCATTTATATATTAGGTGCTGTCCTCCATTTTAACTGCCTTTCACCTTCAAAATTGCCTCATTTTGTTGCAGCCTTTTCCTTAGCCTTTGTGCTACTCCCACGTGTCTTCAAAATGGTCAGAGTCTGGATTGAGGGCGTAGGTTTTGTGTTTTAGCCATAGAGAGTGCTATAAATAGTGGCAGTGACAGGGACATAGGTTTACCTAATGTAAAAATTAGTTGGGTTGCCCAGAGAGGGTTAAAGTGGCATCAATTGCCACCTTTGGTTGAAAGCACTGCAGAGTACCTTATATCCAGACCTCATCATTTTGCACTGTGACAGCAATGACCCAGGCACAATTACTGGGGAAGGACTGGAAATTCTAATGATGGATACCTTTGGTACATTAATGGCACCCTTCCCACATACGGCCTTGGTGTTCTCCAACATTTGCTAAAGACAGAAGTGGCAGTGGCCAACCACATTGTGTCCACAGAAAGAGAAATCCAGGAAACATGTCAAAAAAACTGATTCTGTATTAGTCTGAAATCACAGCATGAGCTCTATATTCCACAACAACGTACACTTTGATATGTATGGAATATATTGAAAAGCCAGAGTCCATTTCACAGACAAAGGCAACAGGGTGTACGCCAACAACTTAAAAGACTGCATCCTGTTCTATATGTAATTATCATTTATTCATCATAAACACAAAGGCTCTTTTCAGTCCCATCCCTTCTCCCAAACATTGGTTCTTTTTGTTTCCTTTTTTTTAATGTCTCACACAGAACCGCTGATCTGATGGAGATCTCCAACCAAAAGCACACATTCAGTACAAAACAACAGCACATTTAGGATCTGTGATGGATCTGTTCCCAACCAAAAGCACACATTCAGTACAAAATGTCACCACCTTTAATACAGTGGGTGTGTGAGTGGGTGAATGGGTGTATGGGTGTGTAAGAGAGTGTGTGTCTGTGTGGATATGTGAATGGGTGTGTGAGTGCCTTTGTGGGTCTGCGAGTGGCTGTGTGAGTCTGTTAATTGTTGTGAGTGGCTGTATGCATCTGCAAGTGGCTGTGTAAGTGGTTTTAAAGGTCTGTTAGTGGCTGTATAGGTGTGTGAGTGGGTGTGTGAGGGGTTCTTGAGTGTGTAAGTAGACATGTGAGTGTGTGAATGGGTGTGTGTGTGAGTATGTCAGTGGTTTTCAGGGCCTGTAAGTGGGTTTTAGTGGCTGTGTCATGTGTAAGTGGCTGATGGGGTCTGTGAATGGGTGTGTGTGTGGTTGATTGGGTGTGTGTGTACCTGTGTGGGGGTGTGAGAGAATATGTGTTTAATGGTAGTTATATAAGCAGCAATGTGAGTGTGTGAGTGACTCTCTGTGTCTGTGAGTAGATGTATCAATGACTGTATGGGTGTGTGAGAGGCTGTGTGAGTGTGTGTATGGATGTTTGAGTGGGTGTGTGAGTGGTAGTATGGGCATGTAAGAGAGTGTGCAAGTGAGGCTGTTACATGGAGGGGTCACGATGAGTGCCGTAGGGTATCCATGGACCCTCACACGTGTATAAAGCATTTTTGGGACATTCGTAACCCACAAGAGTCCTTCACAGGCCCCTCTATCACTCCCATAGTGTCAGTGTACCTGTACCCTGACCCCTTCAATCAGTAGTAAGTTCTATTTGTACCCACAGGACCATGCCCGATACAGCAAATTAGCAGATGCAACTTTCCTGTCAAGTTTCAGCCAGCCAATCACAGCACTGCTACTGGCACGTGGATCCACGGATCCACCATGGAAACTCTGCTCACAGCAAAGCAAACTGCTTTCTTCTGAGAGTGGGCACCTTGGAAGATAGCAGGAGACTTTCCTGGGGGTTGGTGGTCCCCAGTGCCATTAAAGCCCCCCTCTCCTTTAATTGGCACAGGACAACTCCACGGAGGTGGTGGTCCCCAGGGGCTATATGGGCTGGGAAGGGGGCTGCGCACCCCCCCCCATTTTTTAATATTTCATGGGCCCCAGGAATGTGGTGGTCCCCGGGGCCCATGCAACCCCTTTTTAAATGTTTCACTTTAGCCGTGGGGAGTCCAAAAAGCCCCAGGAGGGGAGTCTGCACAGCTGCCTCCATTTAAAAAATCAAGCACCAGGGAGCTGGTGGCCCTGGGGCTCCTTGAGCCCAAGGAAGGGGGTCTGCACAGCTTCCCTTCAAAATAGTTATAAAGCCCGGGGACTTGCACTGTCCACCTTAGAGGTATGTAAAGGTCTTCCTGCCTCTTGCCTGGATGATGGGCAGCTTACCAAGAGCCCTCCCAGTGTGTCAGGATGTTTACTGTCAATTTTGGTGGCACGTTCTTGATGCTGAATAATATGAGGACTTCTACACAAAACAAAGAAGCACTTACGTTAAATAGAAGGACCCTGGTTTGGTGGAGATTTATATCTTTGTATTCTTGTTGGCCTTTCTATAGCAGGATTCATGTTACCACAGTAGTTTGGAGAAAGACGCATGAGGAACAATCACATTCCCAAACGCACACAAGGTTACCTGGAGACATTTCCTTGTGGTCTATTACGCAGCTGTAGTGTAGAATACACACTGAACATTCACCAAACAAGGTAACACTTGGTAACTAACCAGTAGAAAGTACTTCAAGTGGGAAGACATTTTGTGCAAAACTGTGGACTCTTTTTGGATAAATAGGCAGGTGCAGTTCCTTTGTGGCTGAGTCACTCATGCAGCTACTGGAAAACCCACACAGACACTGACATACCCAGTCAGGCTCATGCGCCCACTCACAGACTCACTCAGAGACTCATGCACTGACTTACAGACCCACACAGGAACTCATGCACTCAGTCAGAGACCCACTCACAAACTCATGCACTGATTCACAGATATACTCAGAGACTCATGTACCCACTCACAGACTTACTCAGACACTTACGCACCCATTCACAGACCCACTTGGACACTTATGCACTCATTAACAGAACAACTCTGAGACTCATTCACCCACTCACGGACCCACTCAGAGACCCACGCACTCACTCAGAGACTCACTCAGAAACGCATGCACCCACTCACTGAGCTACTTAGACACTCATGTACTTACTCACAGACCCACTTAGACACTCGTTCACCCACACACAGACCCACTCAGACTCTCACAAACACACTCACACAGACACTATCACACCCACTCTCACACCCAGAGACTCCCTTTCACACCTACTCTCACACCCAGACAGACACTCTCCCACCCACATAGACCCTCCCACACCCACACTCTCATCCAGGCAGACACTGTCACACCCACTCTCACACCCCAACACACCCTCTCACACCTATTCTCACACATACAGAGACATGCCCTGTGGCCAACAACCACCATGCACGGCTATATATATATATATATATATATATATATATATATATATATATATATATATATAGATAGATAGATAGATAGATAGATAGATCCATATATTAATATATATATATATATATACATATGTAGATATATATATATATCTATACATATATATATACTGCCAGTAGGATATATATATATATATATATATATATATATATATATATATATATATATATATATATATATATATATATAAATATATATATATATATCATTACTATAACTATATAGCATGTGCCTAAAAGTATCTGTAACATCTCTCCTTTACTCTTTAATGAACTCTAAAGTTTTTTAATGTAAAGTAATGTAAATGTAATGTCAATTTAATTTTTGGTGTTTCCAGTGAATTTCTATGTTTTTTTAACATAAAGCAAGATGTCCATCACCATGCACGGTGTGGGGTTTAGCACGGGACATGGCCTGGGGCCAGGACCTGCTCTGAATGATCCCATGGGCATCTTTCAGCAGTGGGCAGCATGAGGTTTGGTGCAGGGCCTAGCTCGTCACCAAGCACAGCTGACTATCTGATGTAACAGTACAAAGGGTGTCAAGTAAGGCTTTGGGAAACTGTTAGAATACCAAAATATAAAAAGTGGTAGGCCTATTGGTTTCATCAAGGGGGCCAGCACATCAGCAGACTTTCCTGTCAAAAAGTCACCAATAACTAGATTCAAATGTATATTTCATAATTTCACACATTGCAATGTTTAATATTGGTGATTATCACCAAATATTTGTAATAAAACATTTTTTTTTTTTTTTTTAAATTGAGTCCTTTCTTAAACATATTTCAGGCCACAAAGTACAGCTATGGGACCAACTACAAGGGGTCCGTGCACTTCAGGTGAAGAACACACAGCTGCTGCTTGAAGTGCTTCACAAATATGGTAAGCTTTCCTGCGGTCATGGATTCAATTACCGAAGAGACTCACTGTAGTTGTTGTTTTAATGTTGCTTGTGGCTGCTGCACTGCAGCCCTCCAAAACATTAATAAAATACCTAGTGTGGCCTATTCCCCTTCTCAGGGCAAAACCACTATGCAAAACTATAAACAAAAATCCCTTGCAGGGCAGTATGGGTGCTCCTTGCATGAAGTAGTAAATAATAAATGAACTGCTCCTGCTGCTCATTTATTATTCTTTTTATTATTCTTTTTTTATTTTTGGGGGTGTTTGTGGTGTCCTATCTTCAACAGGGACACCAAATTTTTAAATTACCGTTGGGGCTCCTGAGGCCCTTGCCTGCTCCCCAGCCATAGTGGGTGCTAGAGTAAAGCCAGTCATATTTCACTGTGGGTGCAATGGTGCCCACCCGAGGCTCCCACAAGTCTATGGTTGAGGGCTGCAAGGGAGAGCCCCCTGACAGCTCACCAGCCAGTACCCATCATGAGTGCCAGTGGGAGCAGGCTTCATTCCTTTGCTCCCACCTGGGCAGGATCAGCTATTTTTCCTACTAAGATAATAGGGCTGCTTATTTAGGACAGCAGAACTTCAGTCTGTGGGAGACTTAAAGCCTGATTTAGATCTTGGCAGTAGTGGTCCCGTCGTCAGCTTTCCATTGGATAACCTGTCCACCGCCTTGGTAGTTCGCCCATTCAATTTTGATGTTGGCGGTCCCTTAGACGTAAGGCCATTGACGAACTGTCGTCACTGCAATGAATCTTCACCTGCGTCAATGGTGTGCAGGCAAAAGCAGCTGGCGGCAGGACTCTAGACACTTTTACTGCTGAGTCAATCACGATAGGGCTTCCTGCTGATTTAACTGTGGCGGTCAAACATCCACACCTGAGTTGGGAGGACTGGGAGGCAGAAAAGCACAAAACCTACCTTTTTTCTAGTTTTCTCATTTCCTGCCGCCATGAACCCTAACATACAAGTCCTACCAATGCTGCTGCTCCTGGATCAAGATGAAAATCAACCACTTTTGTCACCGGAACAGAAGGTACGTCACTGTATTACCTGTCATCCTCGGAATAGTCAGTCTATGTTAGCACTGGACTTGTGCATGTTTAAAAAAGATTTGCAACCCATAGTACAATGATGTGCAATATATATGTGTCTGTAATGTCACTGCCCTGAAGGCAATGGACACCTACACAAAAAGTTACAAAAATACACAGGTGTGTGCAATCATTTACACAAAACTACCATAATCTTTACATAAATATGACACCTAAATTGAACTACAAAACCCAATATAAAGTAGCAATTGCACAACACAATGCTACAAGTGAGTGCACACAGAATGCACAACTTATGTTAGCTTAAAACTCCAAATATGTCAGAGATGAAGGTCACATGTCCCCTTGGCATGCGTAATTTCTGTCAAACATTGGATGTCTTTTAACTCAAAAGTATAATTTTCCCTGTGTTATGCATATGTGTATATTAGTAACACATCATGTGGAAATAAAAACACATGCATTTTCCAGCCCAAATAAGAGAAACATGGACAATTTTGGTGTACGTTCCCGGATACATGAAGAATGCTTGCCCCAAAAATAACATGTCCATCACAAATGTACAACGCAAATGTATGCATTATAAAAATTATTTCAACAACAAAACTTGTGCTTGTCAGTGTCAGAAACGAGGGTAAGCGCATGGCATACACATTAGCATAAATAACAGTATCAGCAAACAATTAGTAACAGTTACAAAAACAAAGCGAGGACAAAGTATTTGAAAGAAAATATTTTTTATAGAAAACTGAGATAATTTTCTCAAAATATATATTTAATCAAATACATTTGCATAACAGCTGCATTGTTTTTAACAGTCCCAGTCCTTTGGGTTTGGTAGTGGTGGAATTGGTTTTGGGAGGTGTGAGTTTGGATTTGGGAGGGGTGGGTTTGGATTTGAAAAGGGTGGGTTGGGGTTAGGGAGCAATGGTCTACATTTGGGAGGGGTGGTTTGGGATGTGTAAGGTATCAGGACCAAAGCAAATAAAATGTTTTCCCTGGGACAATGGGTGGGGTAGTTGGCAGGGGGTTGGGTTTGGGAGGTAGCGGGAGTGGCAGTTGGTGATGTGCATGTGTCTGTTTATGGTGATGTTGCCTGTGGGTCTGGTGTATGTGGTGTAAATTCTGGCTTGTGTTTCTTTCTGGGTGTCTGTTGGTCAGGTGAGTGTGGGCACTAGTGTACACTGTGTGTAATGTCTAATGTGTGTGTCTATGGATGGCTTTGCTGTGGAGGTGCTGTGTGTGTTTGTGGTGCCTGAAGATGTGCTGGTGCATGTTTGTGTGTTGGTAGGTGTGGTGTCTGCAGATGTGGTGGTAGTGTCTGTGTATGTGTGTGTGGTGATGGGTGTGGGATCTGCAGGCGTGGTGGTAGTGGCTGTGCATGTGGATGTGGTGTCTGCGTATGCATGTGGTGGTGGTGGGTGTGGTATCTGTATGTTTGTGTATTTGTCTGTATTGTGTGTTGTATCGTTTTTTAATGTGTATGTGCTGCTTTTTGTGTGGTGGAGTAGGTGTGTGCAAAGGAGTGAGTGTGCTTTGGATAGGGCTGAGAATAAGGTTTTGGGTTGGGGAAGGGGTAGGAGTTGGGGTACGAGGCTGGGATGGGTGGGAGGCTGCTGTTAGTGAGGAGGCCAGACCTTGCAATGACCTTTTTAGGCAAGTTATGGCACTGTGAATACCAAACAGGTAAGCTAACATTTGTGTCATCTGGCCACTAAGACCCTGGATGACATTCAGTACTGCAGTCTGGCCTAAAGAGATAGTTATCAAGAGTTCAATAGCCTCCTCATTGAGCACAGCCAGGGCAAAGGGGGGAAGATGCCTCCAGCGAAGGTGACACCACTCCTTTTACGGGGTGGGTACAGCCAACTGGGGTAGAAGCTAGAGGGAGGGTGGAGATGGGAATGTAGGTGGCAGACCACAAAGCAGATGGTAACATCACAGTTGGGTCTGCCATCACTAGGGACTGGTTTTCTGTGGAAGCCTCCAAAGATGATGATGTAACGCTGGTAGTCTCTGTGTCAGCCCCATCACCCTCTGTGTTACTGAGTCCCTCGGTGTCAGCGGTGTCTGCACCGACAACAGTGGCCAGCTTCATCCCCACCGATGTGGCAAATGGCACCTTCGCATTGTCCAGATGATGCTGAAAACACAGATACAACAGTTTGTGTGTATCTGTATAAATGAAACTAAACATGAACTTCAAGGCTCTCAAACATGGCTTCTTTATCATCGGTCACTTATCCACTTTTATTTCTCTGCAGGAACTGTTTCATGCCTCTGATTGCTAGGGCTTTGTTGTTTAGAATACTGAATGTATGCCCCCAAAACTCACAGTAAACAGAAATACATATGTACAGTGTGTTTACAAGGTTCAATATTCCGCATCATGTATATTCACTAAACGTTACATAGGTATCATTGTGTGTCCACGAATACGGCAATGTTGTACCAAAATGTCTATGAACTGAAAGCCTGTTTCCTTTGTCTGACTGTTTCACAATGGTAACATTTACTTCAAGTGACGAAAGTATATTTCAATTGTACCACATACCATGTGGAATCTGTACTGAACTAGCTTAGCCAGGTATTATGCGCAATGTACATACCCATGGTGTTGAAGATATTTACTAAAATATATTTTGAGGTGGATTGACAAATGGCTTTGCCAGCATGAGTAAATACATAGGCCTTGATACATTTCTAACCCACTTCAGAACAGAGCAAAAACACATTCACATTTCCAAAAGAGTCATGTTTTGGGCCTGATATTGACTTTCCAAGATGGCATACTCCAGCATCTATGTGATGCAACCTTCCGTTTGCAAACGTCTCTTTAAGTATCACATTTCTCACCATCATTGATTCCTCATCTGCACATAACTAAGGACACTAAAATGTTGTTTGGGGGTAAGTTTAACTGTCACCATTGTGGACACATTTTTGTCTGTTTCAATCAATACAGTTTGGCTTAATATTTCGTGTTGGTCGACACAGACTGGCTTACATGCACTGGCTACATGAGTTGTCTTGAATCTTGCTTTGAAAACACATTTCTAACATGTTTCAGATAAGGAAAGACGCCATTGTACGTTTCCTGTCCTTCTGGACCATATGCTCATTTTTATTTTGTCATTGTTCCAACTTGCTAATGTAAAGTCTGAAACATCAACTGTACAAGTCCTTAGTATTCCATGTCACCAGTAATAGGGCCTACATTACCAACTCACATTTGTGATGGAGCATCAGATTAAGCATGAAGCCAATGTAGCTGTGCTTGGGGTAATGGTCAAATAATGTATAGGTTGTTTGGCCTTTAGTAGCTCACATTGATTGGGCCTAATCAAGAGTGGGTCTCACTACAGGAAAGGTTTCATAGCTCCAGCCTAGATGATGTTAATGCATATGTGTATATGTTTGGGAATGTACAATGTCTTGATATGATTTTAATTTATCAAATTATTGCTTCCATGTAGAGGACTCAGCGTATCCTAACCGACCATGGTTGTTGGCACCACTGAAGAATCCAACAATGCCAGGGGAATTCCACTTCAATGTGGTCCATGAAAGAGCATTGAGGCCAGTGGAGAGGGCTTGTGGGCTTCTGAAGGCCAGATTTCGGTGTCTGGACAAGACCAGTGGAGCCCTCTTCTACTCACCCAATAAGGTGCGCCAAATCAAGTATGCCTGCTACATGCTACACAATATCGCCCTGCAACAGAACATCCCAATCTTCACAGAGGATGGATACTGTGAAGAGCCACCTGGTGAAGCTGTTGAAATGGCCAATAAAGATGGCAACGGTGAAGAGAAAGGAATTGACCTATGTCAATATGTTGTTGACACTTTTTTATGTGAGTTTAAGTGTAGCTTTACATTTAATAACATCTAATATCAGAACAACTTGTGACATACTGAAAATAACAGTCTGTGATGGTTATTTAGTAGGAATGGTCAGTTTAGAAAAGTCCAAGGCAAATATGTTTGTAGATCAAAGTTTCCCTACATTGACTACTGTATTTATTGACATAGATTATATTTGCTTGTGCTAAGTGTATGTCTCCTCCTAACTTATCATTTGAGTCAAATTTCTTATGTGAAATCATTAATTTTCCCTTGTTATTTTGTTTTAGGATCCTTCACCATGTCATCTTCATTTGGACATTTCAAAGTTGTGACATTTACAGTGATATGTTGCTGTTGGAAAGTACAAAGGGAACATGGGTTGATCCTCAGATGAACCCCCACTTTGGATGGACAGATCCTGTACAAAGACCACTTGCACTGTGACTGAAAGTTCTTGAGATTGCATCAGACCTGTTTTCTGTTGGATGTTGCTACCAAGGCTATAAGTGCTACTTAACTTGCTCTAACTACACATATATGTCAAGTCATAGCATACTGATCTCCTTTCACTTTGGCTAAATCTTCAATTTGTGCTTCGTGTATGAAGCTGTTGATGTGGCTCCTCAAATTTGAAATAACTTTTTGTAGCTCTCTACTGAATGGTGGCTGTGGCATGACTCCAGCAGATACTGCCACAGTGTACTGAAATGGTCATGAAGCCTCAAATTTAGTTGCTGACATGATGTAGACTATTGGTGTTATTGATGTAGGATTGGTATTGTGGGGGCAGGATGAGTGGCTCCAGCTGAGGTCATGAATCAATAATAGTTTGCATACCTAATTTGCTTTTTTGAAGTATTCCCTTTTTTCCAGAGTGTCAAAGTTGTGGAGCGCTAACGTCTAAATGGCACAAATTGTTTGGGTTATGCATGGTCATGCATTGATTGTGTAAATCATCTTTGATTTTGTCAAAGACTTGTTACCTACACATGTATGACACCAATATATTGTGAATTCATTGTTTCCTTTTCATATTTTTGTTAATGGGAAACACATAACTAAGTTGGTATCTATGATTTGTTTTTTAATCATATTGGTTGACAGGTTTGAAAAGGGTACTAAAGACATAGAAAATGAATTACCACATTAAATACTACACCAGTCTTTGACTTTGTTTTATGCGTATTTATTTTGAAAATGAATTAGTACAATATCTTTGAAACCAGAATGAAAAAGAACAAGAATAAGAACTAGAGTTCACCATGGTGAATGAAAATATATTTGTTGAGCACAAGTTGTTTTGAAAGTAAATGTGTCCATGAAATAGTCCATAGAGTGAATGGTAGACACACAGTGGAAGAAATTAGGTTTGGCGTCTTTTGGAGGTGGTAGTGGAGGTCTTGTCAACCTCTCCTCATGGTCCTGGTGAACATCCCCTCCAGGGGGGGTTGGCAAAGGTATAGGGACTGATGTGGGTGAAGCAGATTCCTGTTGTGGCGCGGCCTCCCTGTTGTGGCTAAGGAAGGTGTATTTTGTCCTGATGCTAAAAGACCACAGACAGGGGTAGATGGTGCAGGAAAAGGCCTACATATATATAAGATGGTAAATGTCATACATCACCCCAGTCAAGGAGCACAATTTGGAGTTGTGATTGTGCATCTCAACAATGTGCTTCTTCTGCACTTGCTTAATGTCCAGGATCTCTGTTAAGACATGGACTTGTAGTGCTCCCAAGACTCGGACAATGGTGGTCTGGGTGAATATGATGCCACGGGCCTCACTTTGATGGCCCACTGAAACCCTCCCATGACCCCTAGCCCCACTGCCCTATGCCCATGAGGCAGTGTGGCCCATCCCACTGGGCCCAGGCACACCTGGAGGTGTTGGTAGTTGCTCAGCAGTAGCCAGACTGGGGGGGACAAGATGGGAGTTGTGTTCTTCTGGGCATAGGAACTGGAGGTATCCATTGGCTGAGTGGTTGTAGCAGCTGGAGTGGGAGGTGTAGGTCTGGGCCAGACCAGATGGGCCATGCAGCTCTCATCATACAGACTTGCAGGAGTGGTGTCCTCATTGAAGGCTTGATCCTGGCCTGGAGTAGGGGTGTGTTCGATCGCAGGCGGTGGTCCACTTGACCTGGGTGTTAGACCTAATATAAATTAAGTATTGCATCTCAAATGTGTCTTCAGCTACAAATGAAGCAACCTAAAACAAGAAGTTTTATGATAAATGGAATGTTTAGGCCTTTGCGTGATTTTTTTTACTTTTTAGTCATGCAAGTTAATGTACACAGATGCAAACTTCAGTAACAATGATGGAGGGATGAAATGTAAAATCTAAATTAGTGAGTGTACACTACACGTATCAGACATGTAACTCTACCCTGTGGAGAGACGATTTGAGAGATCAGTGATTTCAAGTCCTAGCAGCCTCAAAAACGAACAATGGCACAACTTATTGAATTTAATGGCATTGGTCATCATATGAACACTGCAAATCAATTGTGTATCAATACTACTTATAATCAGCATGCCACAGAACATGATTGGAAACCTTTGAATCCACAAACTATGATCTATGCAAGCAAGTAGATCAATTCAACGTAGTGATAAGAAGGTGACAACATAATGGTGAATGACAAATGAATAAAGCTTTTACTTTTTTGCATATGTGGAGGGAAAGGGAGGTTGAGCTACATGATATTGCATAATTGTTTTGAAGAGACAAAAGCAGGGCATTATGGTAGTTTTAGTAAACACTATTGCTAATATTTGTGAAAAAATTAGTAACACATACCTTTATACATTACTACAGTGAAAATGAACACACATTTATGATATATGCACATATATGTGTACAACATGACTATCTTAAGATACCACTTAGAAGCACTATACCTTCATGTGCATATGGATGGAGTTTGGAACCTGTTTTTGAAGTACAACAACCTACATTGAGATAAAGCAAGGGACTAGGCAAATGCAGGTGATGATCCATAAACAACAGCACACAATCCGAAAATACATATTCTTCATTGTTAACTAGAGAGAAACAGACATGATTCTACTGATTTGAATACCACAGGATATTTTTGAAACTGAAGTTTAAATATATATGTATCGATAGTTGTATAAAAAGATTTTGAATGGCTAAGTTAAGGGCAAGGACACAATTTGTGATTAGTGAGACATACATAGTTGTAACTTACCAGTCTCCATCCCCCACCGAGGAATTCCTGCCATGCCTTCAGGATGTAAAATCTGCGAGACCTTCTCCTCTCAAGGAAAAAGTTATAAGGTGGGGGCTAGAAAACCACCATCAGTCCTTTAGGCGTTGCTTGGAGGACGGGGAACACACTTTTACCTGCAGGTTTTTCCACCTCTTTTTAATTTCCTCCTGCGTGTGCAGATTGTTAGCTTTAGCATTCACTCTGTTCACTATTCTGGTCCACATTTCCCTTTACTGAGATATGGTAATATGTTGTACTTATGGTCCAAACAATTGTGGCTGTACTCTAATAATTTTATTCACCATGACTGTCAATTCTCCCTCTGTAAAACGTGGGTTCTTCCTCCCTGCCATAGTGATAAAAAATATATATATATGCTAGTGCCCCTAAAGTGATTTTAAAAATAATGAAAAAATGAAAAAGTGAAAAGGGAGAATTGAAAAAAGAAAGTAACCTGGCCATTCAGTGGCAAGATTGTCCTCAGATTGGTGGTCAGTAGTGGAATGGCAAAGGATCATTGTCTGAAATGGAGTGTGATTTATTTTGGAGGTGTTCACAATTTTCCAGTGTACATCAGGTGTGGGCTGCTAACATCCATCCAATAGCCACAGCTATAGTACAATGCTGAATGGGTCCTGTGATGGACTCCATCTTTCATGGGACTGCCGCACCACTGGTACACCACCAGCACAGTTATCTAAATATGGGTGGCACAATGCTGCTCTTCCGATAGCAACAGAGCAATACTCACTGGCATTGGAGTCGGCTACGTCACCTTCGGAATACAGCTAGCACAACGGAGTACACTCCATTGACATGGACAGTGGGTGAACAGCCATAGATCTAAATACAGTGATCAGAGTGCTATCAGCTTGACAGAGTACTTGTGACTGCTGCTGCGACGGGACGGCGATATTACCATCAAGATCTAAATCAGTCCCTAAGTCCAACCACATCATCGGAAATTGTCAACTCAAATCCTGGCTAGTTCGCAGTGCCTCAACTGAACTCCTGAACCTACTGGGGTGGAAGGTGATTGTGGCAACTTAAACATGACACCCTGACTCCCAGGGAAGTTGTGGAAACAGATCTCACCCTTTCATTGTATTACTCATGCATGCCCAGGTGAAAACACAAAAATATACAAACTATGGCCCTCATTACATTGGTGGTAAAAACCGCCTACCGCCGCGGCAACGGCCCCCAAAGACCGTCACCGCGGCTACCAGCCGTCCGCCATAATATGACATTAGCTGGATTTCCGCCACAAGAAGGGCAGAAATTCAGCTGTGGCCATACTGGCAGATGGCAGTAAGGTGGCGCTGTTACCACCAGCAGCACCACGCCAGTAGACCGCCACCAGCCGTATTATGAGAAATAATATGCCTGCCGGTGTTCTGCTGTGCTGGCAGTAGCAGTGCCCATTCCGTCGCCTGCCAGAAAAACCCCTGGATCCAGGTAAGTCGGGTCTCCAACAGGGGAGGGGAGTGGGAGTGTTGTGTGTATGTGTGGGGGGGTGCATGTATGTGTGTTCATGATTGCGGGGGGTTGTTGTATGTTGACTGCATGCGTGAATGTAAGGAAGTGTGAGTGCGTGTTTGTATTGTAATCGTGATGCGTGTCTGCGTGTATTTGTTGAAGTGTGTGGATGTGTGTGTGATTGGATGTATGCATGTGTGTATGTATGTGTGAATGAGCGCGTGTCTGCGTGTGTGTGTGTGTGAAGGGGGTGTGGATGTAGGGAGCTTGGGGGGTCATTGAAAAGGTAGGGGGTAGGGGAGTCATTGGAAAGGTAGAGGAAGGGTGGGGGACACCTATCAGTGACAGTGAAGGAATTCCCTGTCACTGATAGGGCAACTGCCATGGTTTTCGTGGCATAGGCTGGGTCATAATCCCGCACGCGGCACAATGGCGGCTGCCGGGCTGGAGATGGATATCTCCATCCCGGCAGCTGGTACCGCCATGGCTGTCGGAGTGGTACATTGGCGGGTTGCCTTCAGCCAACCCACCAATGTCATAATGTGGCAGTAAGTTTCGCCAGCCTGTTGGCGGTACTACCGCCACATTATTGCCGACCACCCACGTCATAATGACCCCCTATGTTTTCAATATATTTATTGAAACAAACATAATTTTGCATTAAGCAAATGAGCTTTGATAATCAGGCAGATGAAACAAAGCAAAGTAACCAGCACGATAAACATGATAAAGACATTGAATAATCCAACCATGCTAAATGTGTTTTAGATGTTCTAGAGGCTCCTCCCTAACCTTAAGACTACACTGATAGCATAGCAGGTGTACTCTTCTCCCTGGCCCATTCTAGGGGATGAGCATGAGCCCCATACCTGTAGGAGTCAGAAGTTGGCCTTCGGTATAGATGGCAGTCATCTCAGAAGCTGGTAGGTTAGTGCCAGCAGAGCTGCATCCCAACACAATATTGGTCTCAGGACGGTCATAGCTTGAGTGCCCTATGCCCCTTTTGGGTCAGTACAAAATTTATATGATAAACCATACTGTACTGTAAGCACTGCTCTGATGCAATGCTTTGTCTAGATGTTAGAAGCTGTCTCCTGAACAGACAACACAAGAATTTGGATATTATGCACACCGTTCCTAGCCTTGCACAGAAGGTACTGATTACATGTTGTGCAAATCCTAACTAAAAAAGCAACTCATGCCACATGTGCCTAGAAGAATATCTTGCAAGAAATGTGTGTCCTTGCTAAAAGTAGCACAGCTAAAATGCATAAAATATGAAATATAAAATGAAGATAAAATCAGAGGGAACCAACTGAGGTCTGAAAGGTCCTCACAATATCCTCCCCCTGCCAGTGATAAAGACAGATTCTGAGAACTATACTATATAAAATACTAATGGATTAAGATGTTAACATCAACAAGCAGAGCAAAGAACCCATAAAAATGAGACAATTAAAATATAACAATTTGCTTTAAAAACAAAGGCCAAATTTAAAAATCAGTGGAAGCATCAATGATGTCAGATCTGCAGATGACAAAACCACCAGAGCCTTAGTGAGTAAGTCAAAGGAACAGACATGATCGATAGCCTCAGCTTCCACTGAGGAAGCAGCATCCTGTGCAATGCCCACAGTGAATGAGCCATAAGAAAGGTATCCTGGAGCCATAGCATCTACATCCATATAAGATGCCTCATAAAAGGCATCCAGAAGCAATTGTAGTCTCATAGGACATCTCTGTAAATGAGCCCTCAAACAGAACATTAGAAGATTCATGTCCGTATCAAGTACCTATTGTCTTGCAAGACACAGATCCAGTGCACACATGAAAGGGCACCAAAGACAGTTGAACAGAGGCTGCACACAGTAGAACAATTTTGGCTGGAAAGGCAAAGACCAGTTTTCATTTTTTTCCTCCAACAAAGGAACCCAAAAGTACTGTATCATGTGTTTATGACACAGCCAGATATGCGGTAGTTCTATCACCATTTGGCTTTGAAATGGGACATCCATTGTGGAACAGAAAGCGAAATAGCATAATACCACCAATTAATGACAATATAAGCAGTGTGCCTCTATGTACACTCAAAACAAGGAGTATAAAAAAGATAGAATCACTCCGAAAACAGCAAGCAGGATGCATTTGGATGCACCATCCTAATTCAGGAGGCCACAATGGTCTAGATATGCACACTGTAGAGGTTTGTTTAAAACTAAGAAAGGTGCATGCAGTGGGTGTTTTATGGTTGAACCTTTAATGTGTTGGCAAATGTTACATCTAAGGACATACTGCTTTGTCTTTTTATACAGACCATGCCACCAGTTGTGTTCTTGTAGCAATGAAACTGTTGCCGCCACACAAGCATTGGCAGATGCTACCCTCTTGTGTGCCGCTTTAATTAATTCTAGCTGTAGTCTTGTTTGGGGATCACCTGATCACCCATCCCTGTAATGGTTACATAAGGAATGTTTGGAGCACTTAAGTGGTAAGAATACTATGCTGGATATGCTTTGGATAAAGGGGTGCCATCAGCCGAAGCGTTCATGGCAGTCAGTATTTCTTCATCCACCCTTGCGTGGAAATGAGTAATCTCAGCAACAGTAGCAGTAATAACTGAGGACCTGGCTTCTTCGCCAGCCAGTGAATTCCCTACAACATGTATTCCAACACAGTGACTCAATGTATGTATTACATGAACCCATTGCAAACTATCTTTAGGCACTACTCCTTTCACCAAAGCACTTTATGTTTGCAAGTATTTCCTTTGGACTGTCTGAATATATTGAGGTCCCAATAATGAAAGTTTTCATTAAAAGATTGGACACAGTAATACATATCGCACACTATAAGAGTGGGGAATTCAGGATCCGTGTGCTCCAGTGCCAGAATCAAAGCTTTTAGTTCAGCAAGTTGTACAGTGCAATCCCCAAGGGACTGCATGAACGTTTGTAGAGGGTGGAACGCTCCATCCCTCATTACTCCGGAAACAGCTGCGCAAGCCGCGGAGTATTGATGTTTGGTGCCTATGGCAGGCTGAGCTGAACCGTCAGTATATATAATTTTTTCTACCAACCGAGAGGCAAAATGGTAGTGAGAATGGGGTATTCCAGTTCATGCTGGATAAATTCTTGAGTATGTATTTAAGGTCAAACACATGATCTACATCAGTGGCAGTCAAGGAAGTGGCCCATTGTAGCCATCTAGAATGTAAGGCTTTTACATTTGGGATGCCACCTTTTGTGACAGCCTCTAAGGCTGGAACGAGAGTAATGACAAGGCTGAGTTTTCCTTGAGCCACTGTTCTTTCCTTAATAACGGCCATCTGAACAGCAGTCTGTATTTTTAGAGTGGAACCAAAACACGTTTCAGCATTGAACATAAATGTGACTTATATGCAATCTACACTGTTTTCCTTTCATTGAATGTGACATAGGTAAAGACCATAGCACTCAGTATTATCTGGATGGCCAAATTTGTTTTGTTTACACGTGTGTGTAGGTGTTTGCTTCAAGAATGTTGGCTGGTAGTGATCTGAGTATTTGTGTGTAAGTTGGTTTTGAATATTTACTGGAAAAATCAAGACAAATTAAATCGTTCAATGGTTTTACGCGCTGTGCATAGCTTGGTATGTATGTTCTGTCAAAATTCAAGAATCCTAACAAGATTTGTAGTTTTTATGGAATTTGATGGTTATAATTGAACACACTTCTCAAGGAAGTGTGGTGCCAGGCTCTTCCCTTAATTTGATAACTTGCATCTTAGGAACAGGACAGTGAGAAAGGCAATTTTTTTTTCTTAGAATTAAATTTGTGGCTGTGTTCTGAAAATCTCAAAATTATGTGATCTACTCTGGCTAAATTAATGTTTAACTCATCATCCATCAGATATATGTCATCAACACAGGACAATGCATCTGGATCATATCATATAATATTGGTGTTACACAGGCAGAGAACAGCCCTGGGCTGTTCATATACCACTAGAGGAGCTGGCAAAAATAGCACTGTGAGCTGAGCGTGGAAAAACTGGTTAAATCTATTCTTTCGGGCGCTATGTTTTGACAAAAAACTTTTAATATTTTGTACATACAATGTTTTTCTTTAAAGCAGCACTCTGTGAGTTTTGTATTGCAAATGTGCAAGTGTGGCTATTGAACTGTCTAAGACTATTCTATTGGAACGATCCGGCTTAGATACTGGGAATGAGGGGTTGTTCACAGGAGATACATAGGGTTCAATTACTCCCTGGTACTCGAGTTGAGAGAATTTCTCTCACTGGAGTTTTTTCTTTACATTTAATTGGCTTTTGGGGTTGCACTTGTGGCCTGGACCTTATGAGTATTACATGACAAGGTGAGTCCTTATCCTAGCCCACATGGTTGAAGTAGAGCACAGGGTCTGGCGCAAGAGCCCAGTCTGAAACGTATAGCTGCTTTACTTGCTCAGGAACTTCGACCGAGAAAGATGGGAAAATTACATCTTTGCCTTGTGGGAAAGTTCTTACAAACTCCGGTGGCCAATGTTGTTCAACCAAGAGAATATCATAACTATGGGCCTTATTACGAGTTTGGCGGTCGGACCTCTAGGCCACCATGTTGGTGGTCCTGAAAAGACTGCCATTTTGGCAGTCTTTCAGACTGCCCTATTGTGAGTTATACAGGCATGATTGCCGACCACCAACCAAAAAAGGCAGACCTCCAGTAGCAGGGAGGCATGGAAATCCCCGAAAGCACAGCAAACAAACCACTGACCATATTACAGGCACACAGTTGCCATGGAGGGGACCCATGATGGTCAGCCAATAGTGGTCCAAACCACAGCGGTCCGCTGTCACCAAAGTAATACACAACTCCACATTGGAGGCGTTTGAAAACAACACAGCTGACACACATTGCCATACTAGACAAACCTGCAAAGGACATTATAAAACACACCCCTTCACACACAACAATCCTTTCATCTCCAACGCAAAACAATGAAGCCAGAGTGACCTTTGTACTCAGAACAGATATTAGGCACCACTTTTTTCTCACCATTTCTTTTCACACCAAGCATACACTTTTGTCCAGCCACAGCCTTTTGTACTTTCCCTCTTTAGTAAGTCACTTCACACGTATCTTTTTCCAACTATGTCACGTTCACAAAATCCCAATTTTTCTGAAGATGAGTTAAGAGTCATGGTGGATGAAATCATAAGAGTAGAGCCACAATTGTTTGGTGCACAAGTCCAGCATACTCCTCTCAGAAGGAAAATAGAAATGTGGGACAGGATCGTTCATAGAGTCAATGCTGTAAGCACCATCCTGTGCACAAAGGAGGACATTAGGAAGAGGTGGAATCCTCAGGGGCAAGGTCCATTCCCTGGTCTCCAGCCACCAGCTGCAGGCAAGGAAGCCCTCCCAGTGTCCCATTATATCTCTTTCCCTGGGAGGAGAAGGTCGTAGCCATCCTGCATCCTGAGAACTTGGCAGGAATGCCTGGGAGAGTGAAGTCTGGTAAGTCACAACATTTAAAATGTCACCATGCCCACAGCTCACGTTTTGCCACTGTTACTGTCACTCCACTCATAAGCCCAGTATCCTCTGGTCCAAAGACCTATATTTGGAAACCCACACTTGAAGTGTACTCACTTGAGGACATGACATTTGTATTGTGTTTATAGGACAGGGACTGACATGACTACAACTCCCAACATGCTCTGTTCTACAACTCCAAACACCAGACCAGTGGTCAAATATCCACATACTCCTGTTTGGCAAATCACAAATTAACTTCACTCACCTGGGAGGTGGGAAGCAGAGAAAGTGACCTGACTGCAACTTCCAAGAGGCACGATTCATGTAACTATAAACACTAGCACAGTGGTCACATGCTACAATACATCTGTTAATGAACTCTCAATTCAAGTGGACTCACCAGGGGGGGGCAGGTGTCAAGTGTGTCTATTGGAGAGAGTGACAAGACTGCACTCTCAGCAGGCTCTGTTTCAGCAACTTGAAACACCAGAACAGTGGTCACTTGTCGTAAGAACACTGCCTGCGAACTCACAAGTTAAGTATACTCAGCTGAGAGGATGCCATTTGTCAAATGTGGGAAGTAGAGGGAGTGACATGCCTACTGAGGCCAGGAAGGCCCTGTGCCTGTAAAATCAAACATCAGCCAATTATTCTCTTGTCCAAATACTGTTGTTTATGATCGTTCAACTTGACGTGGACTCACCTGGGAGAGTAGCAGATTTTTAGTGTGTGTAGTACAGGGGGTGACCAGACTGCAACTCACAGCAGGCCCTGTATCTGTAACTCCAAACACCAGTACATTATTTCCTTGTCTAAATACCCCATGTGTCCTAACTCTCAATTGAAGTGTACTTACCTAGGAGGGTGATATTTGTAAAGTGTGTGTAGTATAGGGACTGACATAACTCCAACTCCCAGGAGGCCCTGTTTCAGTAACTCCAAACACCAGTCCAGTGGTCACTTGTCCAAAGACCACTGTTTATCAATCCCCAAATTAAGTTTACTCACCGGGAGGATAATATTTGTCAGGAATTGGGGAGTAGTGACAGTGACCTGCCTGCAAATACCAGGAGATACTGTTTCTCTAACTCAAAACACCAACCTAGTGTACTGTTCTCCAAATACCCTTGTTTGTCAATTCCCAAATGAAGTGTACTCACCTGGGGGATAACCTTTGTCAGGTAATGGGGAGCAGTGAGAGTAACCTGACTGCAAATCCCAGGAGGCACTGTTTCTCTAACTCCAAACTCCAGACCAGTGGTCACATGCCCCAATACATCTGTTGGTGAACTCTCTTGTTTGGTAATTTTCAAATGAAGTCTACTCACCTAGGAGGATGGTATATGTATAGAGTGTGCGGTACTGGGGAGTTAAAAGACTGCAACTCTCAGCAGGCCCTGCATCTGTAACTCCAAACACCAGTGTAGTGTTCCCTCATCTAAGGACCCCTGTGACTTAACACTCAATTGAAATGTACTCACCTGGGAGGGAGATATTTGTATAGTGAGTGCAATACATGGAGTTTCATGACTGCAACCCAGAGGAGGCTCTCTTACTGTCACTACAACCACCAGCCCAATGTCCTCTTCTCCAAAGACACATGTTTTGGAAATCACACATGAAGTCTACTTACCTGTAGGGGATGACATTTATCAAGTGTATGAAGTAGAGGGAGTGACATGACTGCCAAGGCCAGGAGGCTCTGTCTCTCCAACAACAAACACAAGTTCAGTTTTCTCATGCCCAAATAATCCTATCTCTTAACTCTCAAATGAAGTTTACTCACCTAGTAGGGACGAAGATACAGATCATGCTCAAATCTTAGATGTGGCTGGCCACCTTGCTCCATCTTGACCTAGTAATCCAAGATGAAACTATTGAGGATAGGAATGACATCTCACCCAGTTTATACAACAAGTATTCCTAAGGCCTCAAACTGCATCACCAGATTGGTATTGGCAGCAGACACATTCACAATGCACTGACCACATGATGACTCCAGTCACATATACAAAACAATCCTGGGTCTACCTGCAGAACAATCAACTAGGCATCAAAATAGCTAAAGACATATCTTGCCTAGCCACTGTTTTGCCTGTATTGGTCGCAAGATGACATTCTCAGGCCATCCTCTCAAGGGATAAAGATCCACACACCTCAGCAGCCGCTTCAGTCAAAAAACTCTGGCATGCTCCACAATTATCATGTCAATACAACCAATGTCCTGGCTACTTGCCACGATAAGATGAACTGCAAAATAAATTTGTATAAGGTCCATGCTTAATGTAACACTAAATTGTTGGAGGTAGATGTCACAATACAACCAGTAACATTGTATCTTTCACATCAATAGGTCAGACTCCCAATAGGCACACAGAGGCCACAGAAGAGACTGCCTCTACCCCCATGGATGAAGCCATCAGTGAAGAAGTCATTCCTGGACTTCCAAGCGCGGAGGATGGTTCTGGCCATCTGGGCATCCTGGTCAGACACCAACAGTGAGTCTCAGTGTGGCCACATCAACACCTACCAGCCGGGTTGCCTCAACATCACAGGCAACCATTCACACCCAACCTGTGTACCAAGCACAGTCTCCATCATCTCATGTCCCACAGTCCTGAATCTTGAGTTGCAACACAACACTTCCAACACTGAGGGCCCAGTACCCATTTGGAGAGGGCACCCTTTGGTAAGAGCGCAGGCCCATGGGGGAAGGGTGCCTGGGAGGGATGCTGTGGGCCAGCAGACTGGGGCCACTGGGAACGCTCCTGGCCAGTACACTATCAGCCAGGTCATGGGGGCCTAGCAGGAGTCCCAAGGTGTGCTCGGCCAGGTGTTGACCAAACTCCAGGAAATCAAGAAGCTACAGAGGTACATCGATAGGGATGTGCGTGAACAGTGGGAGGCTCACAAACCAACATGGCCCTCTAACAGAGGTGATGAGGGACAATAACACCACCCTGGGCAGGGCTCTATCACACCACACTATCCCTTCCTTTGGTCAATGTTGAACTTTTTTGCTTATGCAGGGTCATCCCCAATCTTTTTGCCTCCTATTTTTTCTGACCTGTTGCTGTTGACTTTTGAACTCTGAGCACTTTACGACTGCTAACCAGTGCTAAAGTGTATATGTTCTCTGTGTAAAATTGTATGTAATTGGTTTATCCATGATTGGCATATTTGATTTACTAGTAAGTCCCTAGTAAAGTGCACTAGAGGTGCCAGTGCCTGAAATCAAATGCTACTAGTGGGCCTGCAGCACTGGTTGTGCCACCCACATAAGTAGCTCTGTAATCATGTCTCAGACCTGCCATTGCAGTCTCTGTGTGTGCACTTTTAACTTGGCAAGTGCACCCACTTGCCAGGCCTAAACCTTCCCTTTTGTTACATGTAAGGCACCCCTAAGGTAGGCCCTAGGTAGCCCCTAGGTAGCCCCAAGAGCAGGGTGCAGTGTATGGTTAAGGTGGGACATATGGTAATGTGTTTTATATGTCCTGACAGTGAAATACTGCTAAATTTGTTTTTCACTGTTGCAAGGTCTGTCACTCTCGTAGGTTAACATGGGGGCTACCTTTAAATCTGATTAAAGTATAGATTTCCTTTGGGAGCGGATGGACATGTGGAGTTTGTGTTCTCTGAGCTCACATTATAAAAATACATCTTTCAGTAAAGCTGATTTTAAGATTATGGGGGTCATTCCGACCCCGCCGCCCGAACACCGCCCCGCGGTCAAATGACCGCGGGGAGCATTCTAACTTTCACGCTGGGCCAGCGGGCGATCTTCAAAAGATTGCCCGCCGGCCCAGCGGGAAAGCCCCAGCAAAGAGGAAGCCGGCTCCGAATGGAGCCGGCGGATTTGCTGGGGTGCGACGGGTGCAGTTGCACCCGTCGCGATTTTCAGTGTCTGCCAAGCAGACACTGAAAATCTTAATGGGGCCCTGTTAGGGGGCCCCTGCACTGCCCATGCCAGTGGCATGTGCAGTGCAGGGGCCCCCAGGGGCCCCACGACACCCGTTCCCGCCAGCCTCTTCCTGGCGGTGTAAACCGCCAGGAACAGGCTGGCGGGAAGGGGGTCGGAATCCCCATGGCGGCGCTGCTTGCAGCGCCGCCATGGAGGATTCCTTTGGCCAGGGGAAAACCGGCGGGAAACCGCCGGTTTCCCTTTTCTGACCGCGGCTTTACCGCCGCGGTCAGAATTGGCCAGGAAGCACCGCCAGCCTGTTGGCGGTGCTTCCGTGGTCGTTGGCCCTGGCGGTCAATGACCGCCAGGGTCAGAATGACCCCCAATGTGTTTGAAAATGCCACTTTTAGAAAGTGAGCATTTTCTTGCTTATACCATTTCTGTGAATCTGCCTGTTTGTGGATTCCCTGTCTGGGTCAGTTTGACAGTTGGGCTGGTTGCACCTCACACTAGACAGTGACACAAAGGGAGCTGGGGTGTAGTCTGCATTTCCTCATGAGCCATCTGTGCTAGGAGGGAAGGTAGGAGTGGTCACTTACACCTAAAAGGGCTGTGCCTGTCCTCACACAATACAGTCTCCGACCCCCTTGTGAGTGTCTGGGGCCTGGCCCAGGAAAGGCAGGATTTCACATTCAAAAGAGACTTTACTTTGAAGTAGGCCTACTTCAAAGGAGAAATTGGGTATAAGAAGGGCACCCAAAACCACAGACTTTAGAACACTTCTGGAAACAAGAGGAACCCCTGCCTGGAGAAGAGCTGAAGAGCTGAGGAAGAAGAGCTGCCCTGCCTTTGACTGTCCCTTGTGGAGCTATCCTGAAGTTGTTGCTTCTGCCAGAGTAAGAGGGCAAAGACTGGACTTTGTGTGCCTTTCATCTTCTGAAGAAATCTCCAATGGCTTGATTTAGAGCTTGCTTCCTGTTGTTTGAAGTCTCAGGGACAGCAAAGACTTCTCTCTGCCAGCACCTGGAGTCTGTGGAGAGACTCCTGCTTTGACAAGTGGTGCCCTATCCAGTCCCTCGGCCCTTGGAAGGAAAGCTGGTGGAAATTCAAGGAAATCGACTTCGGACGACTTCGGACCGACGCCGCTGCTGGATCCGGTGACGCCACCTGCACATGACTCAGTGATCTTCGCTGGAATGCGACGACCTTCACAGGCCCGACATCGCTGCAGCCCCACTGAAGTCCGCGACTCCGTGGAAGTCGCCGCACCACGTCGTGACCGACACTGCTCGAAGTGCGCAGATTCAACGTTTCGCACAGACGCCGCGATCCCCGACTTCGCGCACCGGCTCATTTTTATTTCTTCACCGAGGTACTGTACCTGGGGGTCTACGCGACTCCGTGTCCGGCGCTGCTGGAGTCGGATTGTTGGGAACGACTCCGATACGACGCCGTGTTAACACCTCATCGAAATATTTTGTGTATCTAAGCGCTATTTTTTAGTTTAATCTTTAAAAATTCAGAACTTGACTTGTGTATGTTGGATCTTTGTCGTTTTGGTTTTGTTTTGTTTAGATAACTATTACCTATTGTTCTAAACTGGTGTTGTGTCATTTTGTAGTGTTTCCATTGAATTACTGTGTGTGTTAGTACAAATACTTTACACCTAGCACTCTGAAGTTAAGCCTACTCCTCTGCCAAGCTACCAAGAGGGTAAGCAGGGGTTAGCTGAGGGTGATTCTCTTTTACCCTGACTAGAGTGAGGGTCCTTGCTTGAACAGGGGTTAACCTGACTGTCAACCAAAGACCCCATTTCTAACAGTCAATCAATCCCAGACCCTTCTTCATTGGTGCCATCCAATGGAAAGGTGGCCCTGCCAGAGGAACAAGACCCAGACACCCCCTTCTCTGTAGTAGCAGATCCCGTCACCATGCAAGCAGGGAGGTCTGGCAAAGAATCCAGGAGGTGCAGATGGCAAGACACCAACCACTGCCAGCAGGTGACCTCTTCCTAAAGGAACTCCTTTGTGTGCCACACATTCACTCTGTTGACTGATCCTGAACTACCCACCAGTTCCAATGGGAGGTACACTCTGAACTTTCGACTTCTAATGGTGTGGAATCTAGTCCAATTATTTTATTCACCATGACTGAAGCTTCACTTCATTCTTTTTCTTTTTTACTTTCCAAATTCGATTTCATACAACTGCACTGTAATAAATTCACCCATCACAAACCTCATTGTCTGCTTGCCTACTTTGAACATTTTGCTATGTAGAGGTGTAAGTCCATGTGAACCATATGATGGAGACATGAGTTACTTGTGCAAGGAGGGATATGGCACAGGTACATAGTGTCCTGCTCAGGATTACAACCATTAAACACAAACACATACGTACAAGTGTCTGGTCACAACAAACAGTTTATTCCAGTGTACAGCACATAGGCTGTCCATATGTCTGGACCTTTGTGACATGAGAATGTGTGACTCTTACTGAGTGAAAGTACATATTCCAGGGTACAGCCCCCCGGACCACGGAAGGGAGGGATTTGTCACGCATTGTCCAGTAGAATAGGCAAACATTTAAGTGGTTGATGTCAGCAGCTTGACCCTTATCACATATCACACCAAAGTCATCCAACCCCCAGAAAAATAAGTGCCACCCCTCACAAAAAAAGTGCTGGTGCCCCACAACTGAAACCACCAGCTCAAATTAAGCACTGAGTACAGGCACTGTGGCCTGCAATGATGAAACACAGCTACAGCTACATGCAGATCATATAAGAAGAGTGTTTAGTCAATGTGAAGGGTGAATGCCTTGCTCACAATTGATGATTACATAGTTCATGTATGACGACACACATGATGCAATCGGCCCAACAGAGCACACAAAACAAGTCCAACTTGCACTTCAGACCTTCCACCCAAACACTGTTCAAGCTGCTGTGGCATAGTTCTCAAAGACCCCAAATGTGTGACCTACATTACCTGGAACAATCCATGCCCAATATGTATGTCAGAACAGCATCAGATACCTGCCAATATCACAACTATAAAATGCCCACATGATGATGTCATGGTAAAAGTACCTGTACAAAGACAAAACAAGGAGTATAGGCTTGAAAACGTACCTACTACACAAATCACATAGCAAGCATCTGGAAATGAAATTACATTGCAATGAGACTGACACAAACAAAACAGCATCATCAAGGTTGGGATATGTCAAAATCTGACTCTTCAATTAGTCTTTGACTGAATATTGCAGAGTATCAGCTCCCTAGTTGTTGCTAAAACACTGAACTCCACACATTCTCACAACTACAGTTCATTGCACAGTCATTACATCACATGACATACACTCATGAAAAGTAGCTGTTGATGAGATCTTCCCACAAGTCAGCTCCTATCTTTTCACCACAGTCATCCTCACTTGGCATTTCACAGGGCTCTTCCAGTGGCACTGCAGCCTCCCTCTCCTCTGGTATGTACGGGATATTCCTCCACAGGGTAATGTTGTGGAGCATGCCACAGTGATCTGACACACTTTTCCGAGTAAGTAGAGGATGGCTCCACCAGTCTAATCAAGACAACTAAACCTGGAATTCAGGAACTCACAAGCCTGCTTCACAATCTGCTGTGTTCTTCCATGGGCCTCATTGATGCGGACTTCCCCTGGTTTAGTTTGATTCCTTATTGGCATCATTAACCAAGAACGGTTCAGATATGTAGAGTCACTTGTTAATGAATGGGATACATATGTGCAACAATGGGTCACTCAGTTCACGATTCTAGGACCAGACATTGTACAAACAGGACAGATGTGACTTACCAACCAGACAGTCCCTGTCTTGGTACAATTGTGACATCAGCTGGCATATGGCGCTGTTCCACATAATGAAGGAATCATTGGCCTCAACCTGGATAATGGGCACAGACCTGTGAAATGTAGAGATCTGCCTAACAGACAACTTGCACATTGATGCAATGGAAGTTCTTTATGTTGCGGTATACTTGTTCATTGGCCTGCAGTGGGACCAAGCCAACATGTGTGTCATCAATGGGCACCATTACATGTAGGATGCATACAAAACCATAAAAGTCAGCCTTTACATGGGCTAAATCCTCACATCGGGTAAAATAGTTATAGCTGTCCAGGTGTTTCAACATTGCTGAGGGGAAATGCTTCAACACCAGACTGAACATAGGTTGGGACATGCCACCAGTTAGGGCCACTGTATGTTGTAAGTACCCTGTGGCTAGAAAGTGCAACACTGTACAGCAGGATTATGTGGCGTTTTTCGATGAATGTCTGGCAGTGGACGATAGACATGAGGTTGTTGCATCCTCCCTCTCCCTCAGTACCTATGTGAAAAGACATGATTTCTAACATTAGTTAGTGTGTCCAAAGCAAAATACATGATGCATGTAAATGATATCATGTGATGCTGCAAAAAAACACAAGAGTCACATGTGGCCACCATGGTTTTCCACACATGTGGTCACCATGGTTTTCCACACCTGTGGTCACATCTATATGGACCAAACTCAAAGATGAACAACGCAATTTTACCTCAAAATGTGACGAGTAGCCCTACCCACAAAATGACTGTCAGCAGTGATGAACTGTGTCCCACTGCTAAATGCCATCTGTGCCGTGCAACATACTACAGTGGTGCTTGAGTAGTAGGCAGTACATGACAGGATAGAATAAGCCTGTTTCTAAGGTCAAAAATCAATTTTCGCAGGTGTGATTCGGTTGATATAACCCAATACAGCATTTCAGGCTGCCAAAATGGCGGCTGCCTGATCCAATCATTGGACATTGGGAACCGCCCACGACCACCGGCAGAAGTCATTGTGGTGGTAGGTGGTTGCTAACGTTTTTGCCAGTGGCAGTCGCAGGCCAATGGCTATGTCTGCTACTGGGGACAACCTCAGACGCAACTTTCATGTTCTGCAGATTCACTCACTTGACTCCTGACACTGCTGCCAGCAAGACTGCCGTGATCTGCTGTGCTGTGGGAGCAATCAGGCCATGTCCAGCAGGTTATAGGGCCTTGTCTTCCCTCCAGAGGAGCTGGAGAGGCTAGTGAATGAGGTCCTACTCCTGTATGGACAGCTCTATGGCTCACCTGAGGTACAGGTAAGTACCTCGAGTTCACAATTTTCTCTGTACTTCACCATCCTTTCCCTCCTCACAGGCTAGAATGTGCCCATGGGTGCCAGTTTGACTTCTTGTGTGCCTGCTGTTGCAGTCTGTGTGGCGTCAATGGAATGGGCAATGTGCAGTTACTGGGGGCCAGTGCCATTTGTTAAATTGTTGTGTGAGTTTTTTTGGGTCCTAGATCCTCCTTTGGATTTGGATGCACATAACTAGGTAAGGAGACATTTCTGCCATCTACTGACATATCTTTTATGTAGGAAAAGTACCATCTTGCCTGGCATGTTACCCCCATTTTTACTTGTGTGACAGTTTGTTTTTGCCTGTGTCACTGGGATCCTGCTAGCCAGGACATCAGTGCTCATAGTTTGTGGCCTATATGTGTTCCCTGTGTGGTGCCTAACTGTATCACTGAGGCTCTGCTAACCAGAACCTCAGTGTTTATGCTCTCTCTGCTTTTAAAATTGTCACTGCAGGCTAGTGACCATTTTCACCAATTCTGATTGGCACACTGGAACACCCTTATAATTCCCTAGTATATGGTACCTAAGTACCCAGGGTATTGGGGTTCCAGGAGATCCCTATGGGCTGCAGCATTTCTTTTGCCACCCATAGGGAGCTCAGACAATTCTTACACAGGACTGCCACTGCAGCCTGAGTGAAATAACATCCACGTTATTTCACAGCCATTTTACACTGCACTTAAGTAACTTATAAGTCACCTATATGTCTAACCCTCACTTAGTGAAGGTTAGGTGCAAAGTTACTAAGTGTGAGGGCACCCTGGCACTAGCCAATGTGTCCCCACATTGTTCAGGGCAATTTCCCCGGACTTTGTGAGTGCGGGAACACCATTACACGCGTGCACTACATATAGGTCAATACCTATATGTAGCTTCACAATGGTAACTCTGAGTATGGCCATGTAACATGTCTAAGATCATGGAATTGTCCCCCCATGCCAAATTTGGTATTGGGGTGCCAATCCCACGCATCCCCGGGGCTCCAGCATGGACCTCCGGTACTGCCAAACTAGCTCTCTGGGGTTTTCTCTGCAGCTACCGCTGCTGCCAACCCTCAGACAGGTTTCTGCCCTCCTGGGGTCTGGGCAGCCCAGTCCCAGGAAGGCAGAACAAAGGATTTCCTCTGAGAGAGGGTGTTACACCCTCTCCCTTTGGAAATAGATGTTAAGGGCTGGGGAGGAGTAGCCTCCCCCACCCTCTGGAAATGCTTTGAAGGGCACAGATGGTGCCCTCCTTGCATAAGCCAGCCTACACCAGTTCAGTGATCCCCCAGCCCCTGCTCTGGTGCGAAACTGGACAAAGGAAAGGGGAGTGACCACTCCCCTGTCCATTACTACCCCAGGGTGGTGCCCAGAGCTCCTCCAGTGTATCCCAGACCTCTGCCATCTTGAATGCAGAGGTGTGAGGGCACAGTGGAGGCCCCTGAGTGGCCAGTGCCAGCAGGTGACGTCAGAGACCCCTACTGATAGGTGCTTACCTGGTTAGGTGGCCAATCCTCCTCTGAGGGCTATTTGGGGTCTCTCTAGTGGGTTTTCTAGTCAGATAACGAATGCAAGAGCTCACCAGAGCTTCCCTGCATCTCCCTCTTCGACTTCTGCCAAGGATCGACCGCTGACTGCTCCAGGATGCCTGCAAAACCGCAACAAAGTAGCAAGAACACTACCAGCAACATTGTAGTGCCTAATCCTGCCGGCTTTCTCGACTGTTTCCTGGTGGTGCATGCTCTGAGGGCTGTCTGCCTTCCCCCTGCACTGGAAGCCAAGAAGAAATCTCCAGTGGGTCGGCGGAATCTTCCCCCTGCTGACACAGGCACCAAACCTCTGCTTCACAAGTCCTCTGGGTCCCCTCTTATCTCAAAAAGCCTGGTCCCTGGAACACAGGAGCTAGATCCAAGTGACCCCGACAGTCCAGTGGGGGTATATATTCATGTAGAGCCACATACGGGAGTATGTCTCCATTTTTTATTTGCTGACATACTCCTTCATGCCTCATAGCATGTCATTTGGTATGTACAGCTGCAGTAGCAATGAGTGGCATGACAGGCAGGCCTAGAGTTTTGAGCCACAAAGTGCATTGCTATGCCATTGATGTGGCAGCATGAATCACAGTGCACTGCACATGTGTAATGGGTAAGGTTTGTGACCTGACTGTTGGCATGCATCATGGAGTGACTTGCAGTTCTGTTGAAATCACATGTTTGAGTACAAGCATTCATCCACAGACAGACATCTAAGTCTGCATGACCATAATGAATACAATGATGTAGTTTCCAATTGGGAAACATGTTGATGGCCTTTAACAAGTACTTGCAAATCTCAGGGCCTCTCTAACATCCAAGGGACTAATGGCATCTGTTGATGCATTCAGAGTATGTCATTGTAGGGGGTGCCAGACATTAGTGGTGATTACCCTGGGGCTTGCTGATTCATTGAGCTGTGGATTTTGGGGACATCTCTCCCTGACAAATTGCACATGATTCCTACAGTATCCATTTCCATGCCACATGTGTGGCCTATCTCAGAAACATTAGTACTACCTCCTTGACTCTACTGGGACAAATATCTCTTGCAGAAGTGTGTATTGTTGATATGTTTCCAGTGTGATATGAGTATTTCCATGTCACCTTCTTCTATTGTACTTTTGTCATGAACATGGGAGGATTTTGGAGCATCATTTCTTATTGTTGGGTCATTACATATGTGAAACATAGATGTGTGTATGACCTTGTGTGGGATCTGTGGTAATGCAGTTAGCATTGACCTACTATTCTATGACTACGGGTAACTGAGGTCTGCTCTATGAGGCAAAGCATTCAAGGGTGATGAGGTCTCCTACTTGTTGAATGGTTACTGTGATTGCACATCTTCAGCCATGCAATTGTAGTTGTCTGAGATCCTGATTTTCATGTGTACTCATGGTTGGTTGCGTCCATGGCAGCATGGATTTTGTGCTCCATCGATGATCATCAGCAGTGGAAGGATGTGTGTGATAACTTCATGGTGGCACCAGACGTGTAAGGCAGCCTGCAGGTGACTTGCTCCTTTTATTCTCCCCGTTTCTGCCTACTGAGAGGTGGTGGTTGGACCCCCACGGTCACATTGGCAGTGTGCAACCTCATAATGTGTCCGGCGGAAACACAGGCTCTGCTGACTTGTTTGTGCTGCCTTGAGACCGTGGCGGTCTCTGCTGCCTGGACTCAATGACCTGTAATACAACGGTCCAATCGCCAACCCGACGGCGGTCAGACCTCCACCGCCACCATGGCAGTCCATGGACCGCCAAAGTCAAAATGAGGCACTGAGTGGTGCTCTTTCTTGGAGTAGTAACTTAATTGTGCATATTATGTCCCCCTCAATTTGTATGTTCAATTTGTATTATCTGTCTAGAGGGGCAACTTGCCTAGTTGGGGTTTGTACTTCTAAGTAGTCACCAGTTGCTTTCCCATCCAGAAACTCTGGCAAACTATTGTGACCTCTGTTGCACTGTTTAGCAGAGTCACTGTCCATGTACTGTTACGCAGTAATGTTCTCAGTATATGCAACACATTTTGCTGAAATTCCTGCAATCTTCTACTTTTTCAATTGTTTATTTTATTCAGGAAATTTCTCTTCCTTTTTTATAATAATGTTAGACGAGCGGTGTAAGTCCTTTTTCAGTTTCACACACTCTTCTTGCCTGCACTCTGACCGCCCGCTCTCTCAGATGATTTGTCAGATGAGTCCTGAAAGGAATAAGAAGGATGTGTATCAGTATGCTGATACCTCTTAGGCTGTTTTAAATTATCACGGTTACATAAATTATAACATTTTTCAGAGCTCTCCAGCTGCAGAGATTCTCCCCATGGTTTAATTTGGTCTGTATTTGATGCCAGCATTTTTTGTCCCAGCATTTTTTAGAAGACTATTGCACTTGCTTGGTATTAGCCTTTTCAGAATTACCTTTAAGCTCTGGCTTAATTGGTCGGCTTCCTAGATTATCACGACCTATAGATGTATAGGTGTATACATTTATTTTTGGTAACACACGCTTCTGGTCTATTACAGTAACTTGCATAAGACGCTGGAGAACTGCCAATGCTGCTGTCTCCCCCTTTATGTTTCCTAAAATAATTGAGGATACTGTGGCAAAATTGCCTATTAACTTCAACCCCAAGTCCAGGACAGGGTCAGCCCAGTGTTAATTTTGTATCTGTTTCAAAACACCTGGTAAAACAGCAAGAGATGGTGTACATGGGTTTTGCTATATATTGCAGCAAAGACCATGGGTTATGGTATATATTGCAGCAAAGACTGTACCCCATGTTGCACAGTCATCTACAGCGGACACCTTCCCAAGTGGCAAGCACATTATGAGAACTCTGTTTGTCTTGGGGTCTCATATGAAGAAACACCGCTTCAAACTGTTTTTTTTTTAGCAATCCAGAATGGAATTTCCTCCCATCTGTTGGGTACCTTACCCATAATACAATTAATAGTTGCCGGGTTAATACCAGGTGTAGTAAATTGTGGTTGGACAGCTTGAGCAGCCCTCGCTGGGGCAGTGTTTAATGTGCACATAACAAATTGTGTTAAGTGTCTGTATAATTTAACTAGATTATTATAAAGTGGGCGTAAATCGCCTGCTCCTAAATTTTGTGTGTTTGGATATGGTGTGTAGGCAGCTGGAACTGGCCATGTTGCCCCGTCATTACTTAGGACAACCAATCTAATGTATTCAATAATGTGTGGGAGGGCATCTTGGAACCAATTTTCATGTCCCTGATATGTCAAAGTTATTTCTAAGTAGTGGTATGCTGTGCATTAGCCTGGTGGTTTGGCCACTGTGCATGTATGAAATGTATTTGTGTTGGCATTGACTGTAAGAAAGGTGACCCATGAGTAAAATGCTTCAGTTTGTATGTAACATGTGCTTCTACCACAAACGTAACATCCCACCCTTATTAGGTAGCCCATTTTGGAGTAAGTGTTGTGTGACAGCATATCTACAATTGACAAAAATAGTAACTGGATTCTATACTCACACAAAAAGAGGGGCGAGAGGTATCACTCTTCCCTTATCCTCCCACCCTTTACCAAAAACACACTAAAAGGCCAAAGAGGTAACCATTAAAAAGGGCCATTCTTTCCTACTAATCATGAATCTCAAGTGGATTTTAAAAAATGCCCTCACCCACTAGATAATGGCATGCTTCATCATAGGGCATGCTACAACACTCTAGTGCAGACCGACACCCAGGATGGAGCAAAGGTGTGTTAGCTAGGGTCACTCCCCTATCTCTTAAAAGGAACCACTAGGCAGCCAAGATTAAAACTGTTTTAGGAGGTACCCACTCTAATTTTATTTTAGACCCCCCCTTTGGCTGGATTTGAAATTTGTTAATTTGGGTGAACTTTGGGGAATTACTGCCCTGTCCCCCTCTCGGCTTAAATCAACATATTTCAGACCCTTCCTTGCTCATAAAGGGCACTTGACCTTTATCAGGACTTTAGATACCTCACAGCTTTATTCAGTATCCCCCCACTTTTTAGCTATTTATTAATGATGGACATATTTTCTCTGGCTATTCAAGCCCCTCTTTGGAACACCTCGGTAGTTCCTGTAGGGAACAAATTGAAAAACACTTGATTTTAATCTAACCCAGTCGAGAACAGGTAAAATCATTTAATTGTATAACTAGGTCCTATGCTTGACCTATATCAGCTCAAGTGCACTGTTTGTGTACTGGGTTTTAGATAGAACACACTACTTCTTGTGAAACCTGTTACCATCACAAGTTTTCCTTGAGTTTCCTGCAATATTCTCCAAAATCGGGGTAGTAGTGGGAGCATCGCCCTGTAGTCACACACTGTTTTGGATATTCAAAAACAACATAATTAGTTCACCCTCGTTGTTATGCCCTTGACTGTACATTTAATAAATCACTTCTACTGTCTAACACAGTCACTGGGTGCTTACATTGCGGCCAACCTACAATGTGCCTTCTCTCTCAGCCCCCCGGCATCTCCCATATAATAGAGACACAAACCGCATATTCACTGAATGTGTGATGCATGTTTCTTACTTTCAGACATACTCACCGGGTGCTTGCAACACCGACTCTCCAATATGGCCCCTTCTCTCAGTCCCCCGGCACCTTGCAACATGTTTGTTTCCTCATAGCTGCCTGGCACATTGCAGCATGTTTTATGATCACTCTCATGACCATTGTGTGCTACAATGCCCACTGCTTCAGTGTGGCCCTTTCTCTCAGCCCCGCAACACCTTGCATCATAATCAGTCTCATAACATGTGAGTTGCAAATAAATTCAATGGGGTCTTGTTGCCCTACTCCTCAGGGGTCCTGTTTTATACATAGCAAAACACTCATCCCTCCATGTCACAGGTCCTTCGAGGTTGTGACCCATGAGATTCATGTCCACGTCAGCCCAGCCTCTCTACCGCTCTCCCCTGCCACTTACTGAATTAAGGATTGCGATGATGCCCGACTCAGTCGCTTGCTGCCCTCCGTAGGCTGTTGGGGCGCGTCGGGTGCTCATATTTACACATTCTTTAGTGCTTTCACCTCGGTAACATGGTTCTATGGGCCACTAGAGCAAGCCACCGCCTCATCTCCGGCCCTCTCCACCCGCAATCTTTGAATAAGGAAAGCCTGATTTGACAGAGATTACACTGTTTTCCATCATGTTGGAATTTCAAATGGGTCCAACATATGAAGGAGTTCATAATGAAAACAGTGACAGGGAAAACCTGTAGCTGCCAGTCAGCATAACCTGCTCCCTACTCTATCCTTATATCATAGAAAAGGGATGCCCATTATCGGTATCAAATTGCCCTGGGCCTCTAAATCACTTTTTCAAATCTTATGAAACCGTCATACTGTACAGTGAACCTCATTCATTGAATAGTGGGACTAGTCACATAATCCTATTCACAACCAAACCCCAAGGCTCTCCTCATATTTCTGTCACCGCTGGGGGCTATCCATGAGGTATATTCACTTCTATTAGGAGTATAATTTCCATTCTGTCTTAATTCCTCAAGTGTGTTTTAGCCCTCTAGTGCACTCTCCTAATCTTGAATGCATTACACCCATACAGTGGCCAACTAATAGGTAGTATTATATTGAGAGTATAATTTCCCCCACACTCTTCTAAAATTGGATTCTCCTTTCTTCTCTGTCATGTTCGCCTGCTGTAATTAGGGAAACATTCCCAAAACTCCAAGTATGTTTATGTCCAGTTTCTGCTCTGAGTCTATAGAAACCCCATAGACAACTCATATAGTGCCACAGAATTTCATCATTCAGGCCCCTCTGGCTATTCTTTAATGTGTACATCCACCTATGTTCCAGTCTGAACAAAAACCTCTTGACATCCTTTATAGTGTTTGGGATGTAGGGTTTGTCAATCACTACTCAGTGTAAATTAGCCACTAAATGGTTCATTTCTGAGTAGTGGGTTGCCAGTTTTGTCAGGTGTCCCTTCCTGCACATAAACAATCTATTATGGCTGGAGATGAGGCAGTGGCATTTTGATTCTGCTCTACGTGTTGCAGAATACAGCCCACTTAGAAAAAGAAAGAAATGAGGAGAAATAAAAGCTTTCCTCCTTGTTTTGCCATGCTAACGCCACCCCTAGGGTGGCATTTGTTTTTGTTGCTGCCACAGATTTGCTATTTCTCATAAATTTGGGGCAGCGTCAAAAGCAAAGGGTGTTGCTGTGGAACGCCCACTGCAACACCCATTTCATGCCCCTCTGACGGAGAAAACTGCGTCAAAGGTGCACATATTTACAAGGAGGCATAACGCCACAAAAAGTGGCGTAACACCTCCTTTTAAATATGGAGCAGTGGTTAGCATCACCAGAGTGTCACGAAAAATAACGCTCCGGTGGCGTTCGGGGCTCTTAAATCTTCCCTTAATAATTGCACTCCTCTTGAAAAAAAAAACATAGTATTAGCTAAACCCAGGCCGTTGGAGTTCAGGAAGCACTTTTTTATTCACGATCCTCTTCACCAAATTTGACGCCGTGAAGAATGTGGTAACACAAATATTCCTATCAGTTGATGGTAGTACATTAGTTTCCAGCAGTGCATCCCGGTTACTATTCCTTGCCCTTTTCTGGGACTTGTTGATCACCCATTTAGGGTAAAGTCACTCTTCTAATTTCTTAGTCAACATGTTGGCCTGCTTATCAAAATCACTTACTTCCGAGCAGTGCCTACGCAGTCGCAGAAACTGAGAGTAGGGTAAATTCCCCCTCAAAGACTTCAGATGAAAGCTCAAAAAGGAAAGGAGACTATTCCTATCAATTGGTTTGTGGTGTAATTCCATTGTGAGTCTTCCTTCCCTTGGTGTAATATCCAGATCTGGAAAATGGAGAGCAAAGGTGTAAATGTTGAATTGGAGCGAAGGTCCGTATCCTCCTTCGTTGCGTATCTTTCATCTCCCGTCCACCCAAAACACCCTTTGAGCAGAAATGCTTGCGAAAGGGAATGCACATGACACAATTCTGGAGCTGGCATACCATGTTCAGACTGGGATAAAATATAAGCCAGTGCATCACACTAAAAGTGACCCCCATTATTCAATTATAAAGCTATAAAAGTGGACCACATTTGCAAGTCAGTACCGTTTTGAACTTGTAAAGACAAGCAGGACATGTGTTTTGCAAGATGTGGGCAATTGCATGCATTTGTGCTTGCTCGAGGCAAAGTTTGTGGTAATACCAGAGGATGTAACGGCCCTACCAACCATAAATGTCTAATTTGCAAAATGTATCACTTGTCATTTGTATGGAATTTAAAATAAAATGTTTTTGAAGATAATTCAATTTACAAAAAAAAGGTTAGCACATCATTCGGAGGTGGGCGATAAGCTAATTTTCAGTGAAAACTGGCAATATGTCTGCCCATCTCTCAGTTTTCCAGCCTAAGTTAGAGATGGGGAAGCTGCTGTGTTCAGCCACTGGAAACACTCTGGGAGAAACTTCATAACATGTCTGGGTCAATGATTAACATGTTTAAAAACAAGGGGGGTTTGTTTTGTAAAAATATGTAAGAAATGCTCGCCAGCCTGTTCTGTTGCCTTTGCATGGCATATCGGCTTCTACTGAGCAATTTCATCCAAAGTGCTCACATTGTGGGAGGAGATGCACTTTCAGAAAAAAATTCCTTCTCTTCAGATGGCAATCTCTTAAAATGATGAGTAGATCACTAATCAGCCAGTAGTAGATTAGTGGCCCATCTGCCAGGGGCGGCTCCTCCATATGGGCAGAGGAGCGTTCCCCCCTCCCCGCCCAGCAGCTGCACAGCTTCAAAGCTTTTCCACCAAAACTATAAAAAACTATGTTTATTATAGTTTTTGGGGAAAAGGGATGGGGCCACAGGGGTGACGAGCAATGAGCACTCCCCCTCACTGCTCATGTATGTTTGGGCAGCCGTCTCCGGCCAGCCAAACACACATGCACAGAAGCGTCTATCCAACCCAGCAACACAGTTGCTGGACTGGAGAGAGATTGCATATGCTTCCAGACCAGCAACCCCTCCTTGAGCATCGCCCCGCCCCGCCCCGCCCCGCCCCCTCGGTGAGCCGCAACTGCTATCTGCGCCATACTCTAAAGGAGAACTGCACACTTCATTTCCAACACATCCCCATTGTGGATTGAAAAACTTTACAAATTTAAAACTTTTAGCAAAAATTCTGAGATTGGATTGTGTTATGGTTCGATTTGGTGAGTTCTATTAAGATGAAACTTATCTTGCTAAATATATTCTTGGAGGTGAAGACATATGAAAACAAAAATACTTGCCAAATACATAAAGGACAAATATCAGGAACTTATTAATACTGTGCAAAAAATTATCTCAATTTTAACATCTATAAAATGGTGCTGATGGTAAGTGGTTACAATAAAAACCTTTGGTACATGTTTGACTGGCCCATTTACCTGGGTGACACAGTGATCCTAGTATTATTCAAGAAGAATGAGGGGCTTAACTCGACTAAAATCTCACCCTGGATATTCAGGTTAACTCAGTGAGACCTGCTTGTTTTTAGAAATGGACAACTCTCAGGAAGATCTTTCCATTTTCTGTAGAACTCATCATGTAATTGTTTGGTTATTGTTGTTATATCAGCCCACTTAAGCCATGACTGAACTACTCTACTTAAGAATGACCACTGAGTGGATCAGAAAGTTGCAGTGAGTGCAAAATTCTGTGTTATGACTTTTACCTGGTTCAGGCCTGCAGGGCATTCTAGTGTCTCCTTGCAGTAACGTTTGTGTTAATGTATTTTGCATTGTCTATGACATATTTTATCAAACTGACCTTCCTTTTTCACCTGAAAAAAATCAAATCCTATGTATAACCTCCATCTCTTCAATATGGAACTGAACCTTTGATATCAAATTTCATGAAATCAACCTAGTCACATTTGGCCTTTTTACTCTTACACACGCCTTTTACAAAGCAATCAAGACATTTCTCTTTGCCCAATTGGTTCAATCCCTGATCTTGTGGGTCACAGTTTAATTTCTAGTGCCAAAAGACCTTAGGAAGCATTATCACATAAATATACAATAGAATCTAATACAATGCACAGTGGTTGATAAGTGGAATAGTAAAACAAAACAGTAAAAGGACAGAACCAGTGTTTGCTTTGCAGCATTATAAAATAAACTAAAACATTGCCATGTATGGTGACACAAAGAGGAAATAAAACCCTATAGTTTACATTGATGTTTGGTTAAGAGAGAACAATTGGTATCTGTGAGACATTGGGTTGTGGTTGACTGGGGTGCTAATCTTGGTCAAGCAACATCCACAATGCCTTGCAGGATGAACCCTAAAAACTCACTAAAGTAACCTGTGCTTAAACCAGGATAGTTTGGCAAAAAAGCAGTCAGGCTTAACTTAGAGGCAATGTGCAAGGTATTTATGCAGCACACAAACAATAATAAAGTGAAATCACAACTCAGAAAAAATCCCACACTACTTTAGATAAACAGAGTGCATTCAATAAGCTATTTAACACAAAAAGGACAAAAATCCAATCAGTAGAACCAGAGTTATGAATTTTTAAAGTTTTTAGTAAAAATTAGCACCTAGAAGATCTAACCACTAACTGCAGACATCTAGTCTAGCAAAGTTGGGTCAAAGTCAGAAAATATGCCCAACCGTGATGGAGCACTTTTTGGCTACCAGAAGTGGATTGGGCATGGTCAGCACTTACTTTTGGACTTAGAAGAAATTAAAAAAAAATATTTCTGAGAAGGTAAAGTTCAGTGGGGCAAGGCTACAGGCGGTGTCCGAAGAGGGTCATCATCGAGGAGCCTTGAGTCAAAGCAGCAGTGCAGATTTCCAAGTTAGGATGTAAGGCCTCATTACGAGTTTGGCGTGTGACCATTATGCTGGTGGGCCGACCACCAACGGTCTGGCGGAGCGGACCACCATATTACGAGTATGGTGGTCATACCTACAGAAGACCACCAGCGGTTTGCCAGCACCACCAGGCAGCACAGACCGACACGGTCACCAGGAAGCACAAACAGTCCAGCAGAGACAGTGTTTCAGCCGAACCCATTACGAGGTTGCACTCCGCCAATGTGATCGTAGTAGTCTAACCACCACGTATCAGAAGGCAGAAACAGACAGTATAAAGGGAACCACTCACCTGTAGGCAGTCTCACATGTCCAGTGCTGCCATGGAGCCCTTCAAAAACATCACACTGCTGCTGCTGATCATCCAAAGACAATAAAATCAATGTTGACGTGGATGACATCAACCATAAGTACACACACCAACCTGCATCATTAACCTTTAAAAACATCTTGTAGCACCGGGAAACACATCATAGGGGTGGAAGCCATGGGCAGCATCCACACATTTCATACAACACACACTCATTGACGTACAACTACATGGACAACTACACACTCACTACAAGCACACTTTGGCCAGCACACCCACACTGCACTGCAACACTACACAAATACACACGGCCACACACCTCAGGTACAGGGATATTGAAGGCAACACAACATTGTCACACACAGCAATAACTACACATCTACATCACACATACAAATTTAATGCACACACTCACATCCACTACTGTCCAGGAACAGTCCTCATATACAACAAACATATCTATCTATGAGGCATGGAACACAAACCACATTACCAGTAAACAACCCTGCAATGAACGCACACATCAAATTACAAGGGAAGCACAATGGCATGCACAAAACACAAAGTGACAAATACACCAAGAACAACATCACAACTATATCTACATAATTGGGATGGGGCCATCTGTGACACCCAAGGAAGGAGACTGCACTGGAACATATATAACTTTGAACAGGACCCTTAAACAACATTTCCACGGGAAATGGCCCTACATGGGTATAAGGGACAAACAATAACAAAAAGCATTTGTCATGTACATCTAAACAATGGGGAAGGGAAAGTCAACAAAGGATACAACTCCCACTGCATGGGACATACCTCTACAGGAACCAGCAGCAAGGGACCTACACTTAAATGGACACATGATCAGGCGAAAGCAAACACATCAAGCAGAATTTAACACACTCCATGTCTGCACATACAAAACTCAAGATGACACACATCACAGCTATACATAAGCCAGATCAGGGTGACAATTCAAACACCATACATGCCCACATTGCACCACAGAAAACGAAATACATACCATAACAAACACTACACAATATCATGACTCCAATATTGCATTTACGCACACATACCTATACATATAACATAAGCTCTTCTCTTGGGGAACACCAGTATTGCAAACAATACCACATGGAGCAGCAAGCAGGCTCAAACACAAGCAACTACAGACACACAACCAAAGTCACTCAGGAAATACTTAAAGCTAGAAAAGGAATTGCAGGACAAAGGTGTACCCAAACACACAACTCTTTGGGTGTATTTGAATAAATAATGATAAAGTCCATGGCCATTGGCCAGTCCTTGAATAAAGGCCATAATAGCACAGTGTTGTGTCAACACTTGACTCCTAACTAATATGTAAACTCCACAGGTAGGGGCATCAAGGGGCAGGCAGGCACCTCAGGGATTATCTGGGGTGGGTGATCGGATTTTTGAGTTTGGGCTTGGGAGGGGGACTTCTACTTGGGGAGGAGGCATATGGGAGCTTGCAGGGGCAGGGGAGGTCTTAGAAGTGGAAGGATGGCCTTGGAGATGGCTGTGCACCTTCTGGGTGTTGTACAAGGGTAGGACAGGGGTAAGGCCAAGGTCACACAGGAATAGCTTCTTGGACACACGGGGACAGTCATCAGAAGGGGCTCAGGATTTGGCGGTTGATGGAGTGGCTGATGTGTAGGTGTGGATGTCGAGGGTGCATGCTTATGGGAGGTATGCAGGTGTGTTGTGGGTGTCTGTTGGGTGACTGAGTTAAGGCGTGTATGTGTCTTGAGCTTAAGTGGGGTGGAGGTGCTGGAGGATGCCCTCTGTCTGTTGGGGTCGTGGCTCCAGGTCGGTGGATGTGCTGGATGTAGGTGTGTCTGTAGTCGTGGTGTCTGCAGGTGTGGTGCGTGTGGTGGATATCTGAGGGTCTGCTGGGGTGGTGTCTACGGATATGATGGGTGTGGTGGCTGTGTCAATGACTGTTGTGATGGTGTCTGTAGGTATGCTAGATGTTGTGTGTGTTTGATCCTGGGGTGGTGGAAGGTGTCAGGGGAAGTAGTGACTGTTGCTTTTTCTGTGGGTGGATGTTGTCTTAATGCATGCTGGTGTATCTTGAGGTGCTTGTGTTTGTATGTGCTACCTTTGTCTGTTGAGGTTGATGCATGTGTATCTGTCTGTGTGCTTTGAGTAGGATGTGGAAGGGGGATTTGGACTTGAAAGAGGCAGTTGGAGGGGGACAGAAGCTGAGGGGTGACTGACTGCCATCAGTGTGGAGGCCAAAGCTGAAAGGAACTCTGTAGGCCAGCCATTACACTATGAATGCCTTCCAGGAACACTTTGTCTGCTGCAGTTGGGTCACCAGTCCCTGGATGGCATTAACAATGGCTAATTGATACACAGAGATGTTCCTCAGGAGGTCAATAGACTCCTCACTGAGGGCAGCAGGGGTAATAGGGGTTGGGACAGAGGTGCCTGCAGAAAAGGAGACGTCCACCCTTTTGGGTGAGCAGGCACAATATACTAGGTGGGGAACAACAGGGAGGGTGCTGATAGAATGGGGGTGGCAGACGAGAATGGCACTAGGGGGGTTCCCTGATGGGTTTGTCACCACTAGGGAGTGGCCACTTGAGGAGGAATCAGATGATGAGGATGTTGATCCAGTCTCCCCCATGGCACTCCCTTCACCCTCCAAGTCACAAGGTCCATCTGTGTCAGTGGAATCTTGAACTGAGGTCCCATGGCCAGATGCTTCCTCACTCGGCTGTGCCATGTCTCGTTCTTCTGCCTGTGCTGATACTGCAAAAAGAAAGAGAACTAGGGTCATAACATGCACATAATAACACTTCAATCATAACTCTGAGTGACAAACAATACCATAATGTCAAGTAGCCCCCGGGAAAAAGTTAGTGGCATATTTATGTGCCATAACATATGTATGCATGCCATCTGGACTTACCAAAGTTACACAAAAGAAATTCAGGATCTCAGACAACTCCAATTGCATGGATAAGGTCTAGCAACCACAATAACCAGAAAACAACTAGGTGACCCCTCAGTCCTCAAAGCTGTGTCACATGCAGCAAACCCCTGTAAACTTGTAGTCAACTGTTCTGTGCGACCCACTCACCTGAATTCCAAACATTCCGATAAGGCAATAACAATTCCCCTATCCCGTTGAGGACTAACGTGACAGTGATGAAGAGTACATTGCTCCCTCGCAAGTCCACAAGGGGAAGGGGGGTTTCAGAAGGTAAAAAGAGAAACTACCAGCTTCTGCTTTGTGGATTGCAGAATCGGACTGCTGGACCCAGGACCACGTGTTGTGTTGGGTGTTAGGAATTCTGATTTCTCAAAATACCGGGTTCTTGGTATTTAGGATTCTGAGCTGCAAGAGAATGACTTCATTAATACACTGAGCTTGCATAAACTATAGCAAAATTATATTTTGCATAGTGTCAGTTATTGTTGATACATTGTGCATAAACTTCTATAAGGCTGAATGTCTCTTCCTCTTTTACAATATTTTCAGAGTCTCTGAAGCAATCTCCAAACTCAAAAACAATAAATTTGACTATAGAGCTTCTTTGTGTTCTGATGTAATCTCTATCCAATAATAGTTTTGGTAAACGTACTCTAATCCTGGGGGCGTGGCTACATAAGCCAACATGGCAGCTGCGTTTTGACCACTCTCCGCGGCCTGCCACCAATCTGCCCACATCTTCCCTGCCTGGGTGGCCCCTGATGGGCTGAGGGCCTGATGGGCCATAGTACCATTAGTAGTAGCTGAGGGAGGAGGCAGGCCCAGCCCCCCTGGGCGGAGATACGGCTACATTGGCATGACACGCTGTTTTGCTTCCACTAATGACCGAGCTGACAAAAATCTCTGGAATGCACTTCTCAGTTCAAAGAAGACATTTAGGGGGTCATCACAACCTCGGCGGTCTTGTAACAAGACCGCCGAGGGACCGCCGTGCAGAAGACCGCCAGTAGTGGCGGTTTGCCGCTCAGCGTATTATGACCGTTGCTGCCCTCCTTCATTTTTCCGACGGAGAGCCGCCAACAGCCATACTTGCAGGCGGCGGGGAAGTGGAGGTTGCTCCACCTCCACCGCCACGCCAACAGAACACCGCCCAGCTAATCACGTCCTGTGAATCTGCGCGGCAGTGTTCTGTTGGCGGTGTGGTGTCGGCGGAGCTGTCCCCATGGTTCCCGTCCCCTCCCGGCAGATCGACGGAACAGGTAAGTTGATCGTCCGTTAGGGGAGAGGGGTGAGGGGGTGTTGTGTGTTGTGTGGGTGCATGGGGGTGTGCGTCTGTGTATGTAGGGGGGTGTGTGAGTGTGTGTATGCTTGCAGGGGTGTTGCGTGTTTTGGGAATGAGTGCGTGTATGTCTGTGGGTATGTCTGTATGGATGCGTGCGTGTATGTTTGAATGTGGGTGTACGTGTCTGACTGTGAGTGTGGATATTGACATGTATGTTGGTGTGTGCGCATGTATGTGTGTTGGTGGTGCCTGCGTACGTGTCAGGTGTGAATGTGTAAGGTAATGTCGGGGGTCGGGGTGGGGAGGGGGGCCCTGCCACCTTTGGGGGGTGGCAGGGGTGGTGGGGGGTGTAGGTGAGGGAGTCGGGGTGGGGGTGGGGGGGTGGGGGAGACCCCTATCAGTGCCTGGGAAGGAATTCCCTGGCACTGATAGTGCTTACCGCCATGGATTTCATGGCGGTTCCTACCGCTGGAAATCCACGGCGGTAAGCCGGGTCAAAATACCGGCGGCGGTATTGTGACGGCCGCCGGGCTGGAGACCCAGGTCTCCAGCCCAGCGGTCGTCTCAGCCCTGGCGGGCGGAACGTAGAACCGACGGATGACCATGGTAGTAACCACCATGGTCATGATTCCACAAAGTAAGACGGCCAGCCTGTTGGCGGTCTTACCGCCGGTTTAACACCAACCGCCAGGGTTGTAATGACCCCCTTATTATCATTTCACCACGAGGTTCCTAAAAAATGAGTTTAGTAGATTGAAAGCACACGTTTAAAAATAGTCACAGCAATGAAAGGAAAATATACCAAAATGATTCTCAACTGCAATATACACAGCAAATATATGTAGTTATGATTATGCAAAGCAAAGAAAGAAGTAAACATTCATCACCGTAGGGCCTGCCAAGCTCTTCATCTTTCTCATGCCAGCAAGAAGATGACCCTGTTCAACTGCGAGAAAGAGATATCCACCCTCACAGGACAGATGTCAGGCATTTGACATCTAATCCTGACCGAGATCTCGGAAATTCCACCGCTACTGAGCAGGGCCACCTTTTTATATCTTAAAGAACCAAAGAAGGGCTTTCTAGAAAAACCCTTCCCATAAAAAAGAAATATTCAATAATGCTGGTTAATGTAGGTCAGAGTTGAAAGAAACAGGTTGGAACTGGCCAGTCTCCCAAATTGTCTCTCTCAAGGGCAAACCGTTCCCTGCTTTCACTAAAAAACAACAATCTGGTACATTCTTATCGTGCTGATGCCTACCTCCTCCATAATATGTCCCAGCTCTTCGGTGAGAAAGAATACGAAAACAAGCACAGTTTACAGTGTGCAGCCTTTAACATGGCAGTGTCTAACACTACGATAAAGTCAATAGGCAGCTAAACTGAATACAAAATGTAATCTGCAACTGGTGAACACTAGACAGCTAATCCAGGTGCAAAGTAGTGCAACACAAAGTCAGTGGTCAAAAATACATATTTCACTATACACTCTTATCTGCGGTGTCCACCTGACCCAAAGATGGCGGGTGCCATGTGAAACAGACTTGGGCTTCGGTGGTTTCCAGGCCAAAGCACCCTTAAGGGGGACCCGAGACGGGCCCTGCTCTTGGTGGCCGTGGCACCCCGGAGGACAGATGAGGGCGGCAGACCTGCGGCAGACTGGAGGTGAGGTGGGGGGTCGGCCGGAGGGGACGTCCAGATAGCGAGGAACGGGCCACAGCAGAGCTGGGCGATAAGACCGGAAAGCTGCTTTACTGGTTGGCGACTCAGGATGCCTCAGCCCGGGTGGTACTGCTTATTAGAGATCGGACTGGCTCTATGCAAGAGGAGCTACAGGCGATTGCCCACACTTTTGCCTCCTATTATAAGGATCTGTATGCACAGGTCCCTCGGCCCATGGAAGAACAGGAAAACCCCATCCTGGGGGATATTCCGCTGCCCTCCATTCCGTTATCTTTGGCCCAAGACTTGGACCTACCTATGACAGAGGTGGAGGTGGATGACGCCATCACAGAGGTAGTATTAATGTCACTCAGATAGGCCTCACATGTGTCATTGAAAGGAACAACATTGACGTCTTGTTCAATATGTCAGGGAGAGATGTCTTCAGAATACACAAAACAATGAATCAGCAAGCCCCAGGATAACTACCACTAATGTCTGACACCCTTTACAATTACATCATCTGAGTGTGTTTGTTCTAAAGTTCTCTTCCTTGCATGCTGGAGAGACACAGAACTTGCAAAGGCTAATAGAAGGACCCCAAACTGTTGTCCAATGAGATGCAACATCACTACCCACATCTCAGACACCACACATTTTATTACCATAATTGAGGGCATGTCCTTTGAGACCTCCACTGAAATATGGGAACAACCAGTGAAGGTACCAACATGGTTCCTGATAGACCTTGACCAAGAATTTGTTTTCTGTTTGACTTTTGCTACTACTTCCAGACCAAGGGAGTGGCAATGGGAACTGGATTCACTCCAGATCTAGCAACCTTGTACATGGCCCACTATGAAAAACATACAATGTTTTGCAAAGAGAACTCTTTCGCTGACAAAATTTGAAAATGGTGTAGATACATCAATTATGTATTTCTAATTTGGAGGGGCACTCTATCCCAACTACATCAGTTCCACCAGTGGCTCAACTCTAGATCAGATGACAATACAATTTACAAAGGATAAAAAAGTAAGGTTCACATCGCCTTTCTAGATGTAAGGATGGGGGTGGAAGATAACAAGATCTTTATGACACTCAATAGGAAACCCACCAAAAAGGTATAAGCTTTTACACTACACAAGTCATTATCCCAGGAGTCTCAGGGATAATCTTTCCTTTGGCCAATTTCTATGAATCCGTAAAATTGTTCCAGAAGACAGATTATTTTAGAGAGTCAGAAATTCTTATAAAGAAATTCACAAACAGAGGATATCCCAAAAGACTTGTCAAACAAGCGAGGAAAAGGGCTTGGTACAATCACAAAGAATTTCTTTTAAAACCCCAGAATAGTGACAAAAAGATGGATAGGATTGTTTGTGTTTACACTTTCTGTCCTGAAAGCAATTAACTTAATCTCACTACCAAGGAACCATCTTTATTCTCTTTCAAAAGGGGAAAGAATCTGGTTGATGTCCTAGTGAGGGCAGCATTAATATCATCGTACAATACACCATTACCCACACTATGGGGTCTCCCAGCAGTAGTCGGTCATTTCAAATGTGGTCACTGTAAAGCCTGTAAACTCTGCATAAATACAAATAACTTTACCTTCAACACTGTTGATATGGTTCTTACCAACTTTACCAATTATAATACCAAGGATGTGATCTATGCCATTTGGTGTCCATGCGGCCCCATTTATATTGGTCAGACCACACAAAAGGAGAAATGTAGAATCCTACAACATAGCAGTGAAATAAGGTGTGAGACAATAGAGCTCCAATGGTGGAGCATTTTCAAAGACTACAACACAGTTGTGAAGATTTCAAGTAGCAAGTGATTGAGCATGTCAAAATGGTGTGGCAGAGACAAGGCTAGCATCCTCTCAATGACAGAACTGTTTTGGATTAACAAATGCGGCTCAGTGATGAAAGATTTGAATACTCTGGAGGACTGGAATCAAGCCACCTTACTGTGAACTGTTTTCACTATCAGAATTGAGTGTCTGGTATATAGGTTTATTGAGTACACTAAAATTCAGGTATCTACCATCATGCGTAATTGTGATTCTCAACATATTCTGTTTTCTTCAGTCACTATATTATCAACATTGACTACTTATCAGACAGGTGCAATCAGTAGTACCGTATAGTTTCTACCATTTTTTGGACACAAGATGCATGTATTTTTCTGCATATAGATATTGTTTTACAAGATGGATTAAACAATGTGCGGTCATTGAGGGTGATTTCTATTCTTTCAGCCCCTCCTACTAGGACCAGTTCCCATGTTTTATTCCCAAACTTTTTGTAAACATACCATTATACAGAGTCTGGACTCCGCAAGGCATCTTCAATCATATTGCCTCGTATGCCCCTTGGTGGTCATGTTATTTGCATCTGCACTGGGTGACATACTCCTCTTGTGAGGCGTGGTCATTCCCCTATTGGGATTGGCCTCTGTATTTTATAAGTTCATATGTGGCGGTTGCTGATCTTATCGTACGTAGCCTCATGGTCCTTTCTATAATTATTTCACTGAGGCTCATAATATTAGCCTGGTTCCCAATGCGTTTCATTAACAAAGGTTTGGATCCTTAAGGGTTAAAGCCCTTATACTAACGCCATGTGCAACAAAGCCTCGGTGACGACATAAAAAGAGAGGTTGCCGCACAGCGCAGACTTTGTACACACTGCACAGCTCGGCTGTTTAACCCCTTTGCAGCCAACGATGTAACAGTTACGTCCTTGGCTGCAGGGCTGAGGCACCAAGGACGCAACTGTTACGTCCTTGGACTGGCTTATGGGGGGAGCGCTAGCGCTTCCCCCATGAGCCTCGCCTCGGTGCCCCCAGTGCAGGGATGGAAGGGGAATTGCTTCCCCTTCCACCCCTGCACCCCCTGACCCTCCCGTAGCGTCTGATGATGTCAGTGTGCGATCGCGTGCTGACCTCATCAGATGCCTACCCCTTAATGCTGTAAGCTCAGCTTCCAGCACCGATCGGAGAAGAAATGCTTTTGCATATCTCCTCTGATCATGTGGAGGTGCCGAGGGAAGCATCAAAGGAAAGAAATGGCATTTCCTTTCCTTTGCTATCTTTCTCAGCAGAAATGCCCACTAGACATAAGGGGAGTGGCCCATTGGACTAGGGTCATTTCCCATGGGAGCAAATTAGTTTTAGGCCAATTTTCCCCCCCCCCAGGGGCAGATCGCTCTCTTATAATTAGGCCGATCTTCCCCCAGGCGGGGCAGAAACCATAGACACCAGGGATAATTTTGTTTTTGTTCAGGTTTTTTTTATAGGTGGGGAGCGACCCCTTAGGCAAGAGTTGCTCCCTGGGGGTAAAATTACTTTTAGGCCATTTCTGCTCCCCTTGGGGACAAATCGGCTTATTTTTATTAGGCCAATCGGACACCAGGGATTTTTTCTTTTTATATTATTGAATAAGTGGAGCGGCCCCTTGGGCAAGGGCCACTCCCCACGATGGCAAGATATTTTTAGGTCTTTTCTGCCCACAGACGGGGCAGAAACCCCTAGACACCAGGGATATATATATATTTTTGTTTACTTAATTTTTTTATATATGGGAAGCGACCCCTTAGGCAAGGGTCGCTCCCCTGGGGAGCAAATTGTATTTAGGCCATTGCTGCCCCCATCGGCCTATTTTTATCAGGCCAATCTGCCTCAAGGGGGGCAGAAACCACTAGACATCAGGGATTTGTATTTGTTTGCATCAATTTCACGCATGGGGAGCAACCCCTTAGGCAAGGGTCATTCCCCTGGGGAGCAAATTTATTTTAGGTCATTTCTGCCCCCCTCGGGGGCAGAACAGCCTATTTCTATTAGGTCGAACTGCCCCGGGAAGTAGAAACCAGTTAGGCACGAGGGATTGGTGTGTGTGTATGTGTGTGTGTTTTGTTTGGGGGGGCAGCACCTTGGGCAAGTGTCGCTCCCCATGGGGGTACATTACTGTTGGCTATATGTGCCCACCTTGGGGGAAGATCATCCTATTTTTGGAAGGCACATCTGCCCCCAGGGGGGACAGAAAGCCCACCAGAGACCAGGGAAGAATTTTTTTATCAAAATAAGAAGGCAGGGGTATGGCTATACCCCCACCCCAAATAAATGGGGCCAAAGTTGTTCTGCCACCAGTGGGTAGATGGGGCAATTAACCCCGATACACACTTCGGGGGTGCAGAAAGTCTACAAGATGCCAGGGAATTAAAAAAAAATAGTGTGGTGGTGGCTACCAACCAGTATGGGCATGGTTATGTCCCTACCCCAACTAAAGGGGGTAACAGTCTTTCAGCTCTTACCCCCACACTAAAACATCTTATCCCATGGCAAGCAACAGGCCATTTGATTATTTTGGGTTTTGGTTTTACATTTGGGCCATGAGAGCTTGGCTAACTCTCAAAATCATCCCACTTGGAATGGTTAGGGCTGCACTTTTTGGACTTTGGGACGCTGCCATGTAGAAAAATCCTCAAGACCTAGACACATCTGAAAACTAAACATCAGGGTAAGTCCGGGGTGGTGTGCTTCACATTCACCCACACCATTTTCTTACCCACAATGCCCTGCAAACATCCAACTTTGCAGGAAATCACACATTTTTGCCACATTTTTGTGATGGAACCTTCCGGAATCTGCAGGAATACACAAAATTCCTACCACCCAGCATTGTCTCATCTATACCGATACAAATTCTGCCCCACGTGTCAGCCTAAAAATGTTTTTTTTCAAACTGCCCTTTTTCACCCTCTATGGTTCCCCTTCAATTTTGACATGCTTTTGGCTATTCCCTGTCACATGCACTTGCCCCACCTTCACAAGTGAGGTATCATTTTTACCGGGAGACTGAGGGGAACGTTGGGTGGTAGGAAATTTGTCACGGTAAGGTAATCCCAAACAGAAATGTGGGAAAAATGAGATTAAGTTCAAATTTAGGTTTGCTGAGGATTCTGGGTAAGAAAACACTGAGTCACACCTCCCTGGACTCCCTCAGGTGTCTAGTTTTCAGAAATGTCTGTGTTTGGTAGGTTTCCCGGTATGGCTGCTGAGCCCAGGACCACAAACGCAGGTGCCACCCCCCTGCAAAAACAGGTAGTTTTATATTTGATAATTTTGACGTGTCCAGATGGTGTTTTGGGGCATTTCCTTTTGGGGGCACTAGTCCTACCCACACAAGTGAGGTACCATTTTTATCAGGACACTTGGGGGAACACTGGGTGGAAGGAAATTTGTGGCTCTTCTCTCATTCCAGAAGTGTCAGTCACCAAAATGTGAGGGAAAAGTGTTTTTTGGCCAAATTTTGAGGTTTCCAAAGGATTCAGTGTAGTAGAGCCTGGTGAGATCCCCACAAGACACCCCATCCTGGCTTCCCCTAGGAGTCTAGTTTTCAAAAATGCACAGGTTTGGTTGGTTTCCCTAGGTGCCGGCTGAGCTAGAGGCCAAAACCAACAGCTAGGCACTTTCTAAAAAACAGCTCTGTTTTCTTTGGGAAAATGTGATGTATCCATGTTGTGTTTTGGGGCATTTCCTGTAACGGGCGCTAGGCCCACCCACACAAGTGAGGTACCATTTTTATCAGGAGACTTGGGGAAATGCTGGGTGGAAGGAACTTTGTGGCTCCTCTCAAATTCCAGAATTTTCTATCACCAAAATGTGAGGAAAAAGTGTTTTTTTTTTTGCCACATTTTGAGATTTGCAAAGGATTTTGGGTAACAGAAACTGGTGAGAGCCCCACATGTCACCCCATCTTGGATTCCCCTTGCTGTCTAGTTTTAAAAAATGCACCTGTTTGGAGGTTTCCCTAGGAGCCGGCTGAGCTAGAGGCCAAAATCTATAGCTAGGTACTTTGCAAAAAACACGTCAGATTTCAATGTAAAAATGTGATGTGTCCATGTTGTGTTTCCTGTCACGAGCATTAGGCCTACCCACGCAAGTGAGGTACCATTGTATCGGGAGACTTGGGAGAACACAAAATAGCAAAACAAGTGTTATTGCCCCTTGTCTTTCTCTAATTTTGTTTCTTCCAAATGTAAGACAGTGTGTAAAAAAGACATCTATTTGAGAAATGCCCTGTAATTCACATGCTAGTGTGGGCACCCCGGAATTCAGAGATGTGCAAATAACCACTGCTTCTCAACACCTTATCTTGTGCCCATTTTGGAAATACAAAGGCTTTCTTGATACCTATTTTTCACTCTTTATGTTTCAGCAAATGAATTGCTGTATACCCAGTATAGAACGAAAACCCATTGCAAGGTGCAGCTCATTTATTGGCTCTGGTACCTAGGGTTCTTGATGAACCTACAAGCCCTATATATCCCCGCTACCAGAGGAGTCCAGCAGACATAACGGTATATTGCTTTAAAAAATCTGACATCGCAGGAAAAAGTTACAGATTAAAACGTGGAGAAAAATTGCTGTTTTTTCACCTCAATTTCAATATCTTTTTATTTCAGCTGTTATTTTCTGTAGGAACACCTTGTAGGATCTACACAAATTACCCCTTGCTGAATTCAGAATTTTACCTACTTTTCAGACATGTTTAGCTTTCTGGGATCCAGCATTGGTTTCACACCCATTTCTGTCACTAACTGGAAGGAGGCTGAAAGCACCAAAAATAGTAAAAATGGGGTATGTCCCAGTAAAATGCCAAAATTGTTTTGAAAAATTGGGTTTTCTGATTCATGTCTGCCTGTTCCTGAAAGCTGGGAAGTTAGTGTTTTTAGCACCATAAACCCTTTGTTGATGCCATTTTCAGGGACAAAACCACAAGCCTTCTTCTGCAACCCTTTTTTCCCATTTTCTTTTTTTCAAAACAAATGTTTCACTGTATTTTGGCTAATTTCTTGCTCTCCTTCAAGGGAACCCATAAAGTATGGGTACCTCTAGAATCCCTGGGATGTTGGAAAAAAAGGACGTAAATTTGTCATGGGTAGCGTATGTGGACAAAAAGGTATGAGGGCCTAAGCGCGATCTGTCCCAAACAGCCAAAAAAGGCCTGGCACCTAAGGCTGGAAAAGGCCTGGCAGCGAACGGGTTAATTACTGGCACAGTTACGCGACCCCCAGGTCCTTTTGGGTACATTTTGAATTCACTGTTAGCTTTTGCTTTTGTCTCAATAGCCGATAAGATTAAGAGGAAATCTTTATCTGTTGTCATTGTAGTAGTATGAATATTGTCTCAATTCTGGCTTAACCCTGCGGGGTCTGATCGATCGATTGATTCGATTGTTTTTGAAAAACAACTGCCCACTCACTTGTTTTAACAGCGGGTGAGCATTAAGTTGACACATTGTTTTGTGGACATATTTTTGTTGACATACGGTTACTAACGCACGGTTTCCTTGAACCGGGGCCTCCATTACGAGCATGTAAATACAGACACATGCCAGCTGTATGTCTTACATACAGATCAATTAAATTGGTTTTGTAAACGATTACTTGCTTATATAGTGAGTAGTATTTTGTTTATATATGATTACTAACACATGGCCGGCTTAAATCAGAGCCTCATTCATGAGCATTTAAACACAGGCATAGATGACCTACATGCACAAGCCCCCTGTGTCAGGGCCATTACACACATATACACCACAGATACGTGCTGATTGTCCATCTAGGATGACACTGTTATCCCCCTCAAGCGGCGGGCTCACATGGGACTTGTTCTTTTGCATGTGGCAGGGATGTTTTTTCCTGCACAATTTGTGTCTATTATGATTGGATGCTGTTTCAGAAGAGAATTCTGCACTTTCCCATATGGGGATCTCATGTGGGCATCCTATGCAATTATTTATCATGTTTGAGTCTTTGCATTGGAGTTATTGGGTGTCGTAAACGCCACCCTTGAATTCATTGATTGTATTTATTATCATGAACACCCTTTCATCTGGACCTCATGTGGACCACGAACAGTGATTTACAATGTCATATCTGTTTTTTCAGTGATTGTGTGGTGGCTGTTTGGAAGGATTTTCACATTTATTAATCCTACATCTGGTATTTGTCTTGTTCAATGTTTCTCCACATAGATAATCTTCGTCCTGATGATGACCCTGCATTGATAAATCCTACAATAGTGTTGAAACGTCAACAAACCATATAATTGTGGACTAGTTTCCAACTTGGCTAAATGTGGATGTGAATATCTGAAAGGATAGATAGTCTAGGACAACACTATAATGTATTCCAGTCACATATGTATATACCATCAGTGGATCTTTTTCACTTTGCACTGTGCTGTCAATGTACTGGAGCACCATATATATTTTATTTCATTATAATTGTCTTTCTTGATAATCAAATAAAACCATATCATTTTTTATGATTATTTCCTTTCACTACACTCTCTCGATATATAGTAAAATACTGTGGAAGGCAAGTGCTACACTTCCTCCTCGGGACCATTTGTGTCTGATATTACATCTCAGACATGGCAAGCATGGTATCTGTCTGTGGATGAATGCCTGAAGCCAAACACATGTGATGTCAACATCACTGCAAGTCACTCCATGATGGAAGCCAACAGTCAGGACACAATTCCCAATCATCACACTAGTGCAGTGCACTTTTCCACATGATTCCACATCAGGGGCATAGAGGAACACAGAGTGGTTCCACAATCTTGGTCTATCTGCCATGCCCCTTAGTTATACTGTGGTTCTACATGTCAAATGACATACTATGATGCATGAAGATATCAGTCAGAGAATAAACAAAGGTGACACACTCCTGCCTGTGTCACAATGTGAAGTGGCCCACCTTTGTAAATGCACTATTCCACTAACAGTTTTCCGTGCACATATATGGGAGTGAATACAGACATCATCACATCAACATGGCTAGAACATGCTTGAAATTGCAGCCTAAGAATGTTTCCCTAAGAGAAATGGACACATGCTGACATGTAGGGAGAATGGTATGTTGGCTACAGTCATGGGACATAACTCATGTCAATGGACATTCCCCACTTACCAAGGGAAAGTAGTTTGCTACATCTGCAGTTCATTAGCCATGTAAGCCATGTCACATCTATGCTGGACACACACATCACAGACTGCAGTGAAGCATCAATCAAACACTACAGATAACTTGCTTCTGGGTGGCAGATGTCTGCATACACATAAGCCCAGAGACATGGAAGAGGACAGTGATTCCAACCCACTTACCTTTTCTCTGTGACATTCAGGGGAAGTGATCTGTGGGTCACAATGACACCCACTACAACAGCAACTAGTACATGAATAGCCACTTGTTGTCCCTACAGAGAAAGTGGCTTGAGGATTCTCTCCGGGTTTGTACTAGGTTCAGATGGCAAGGAACACCAGTTTGATACACATGACATGTCAACAAAAACAATCTCCCATATACTGTGTGACACGTGGCACACCCCTCATTGTTAGGGGTAGCAGACAGTACCCCAATCCTTCACCTGACAATGGAACTGGCAGGAATTTGCTGACTACTAACCCCCTTGTGGCTGCTGTGCTGCCCTCAATTGCCCATCCAACTCCAGACAGGCCACCGTCAGAATGCAGACCATTAGGGGGGTCATGGTCCGACGGGCAGCCCGCCCACATTGGGAAGGCAGCCCCAGCTGGTGTTCTACAATCTTCCGGTCCCGGTGGTTCAGGACCACCCAACTCTTCCTGCAGTGGGCACTCTGCCAGCTGTAGGCCCCCGTGCCCGCACCTTCTTGGTGATAGCTCTCCAAATCTCCTTCTTCTGATGAGCATTGACCTGCATGGATGCAAGAGGCAAGACAATAAATTATGTCATCAATGCCCCATCCAAAATGGCAGAGTCACATACATGCCAGACAGCAAACTAAGCTAAGAACAATTTGTTTTGCCCAAACTGGCCAGGTGCGGCACATACCAGCCACTGAGTACAGAGACATGACTATAAACACTTCCTAATTAGCAGACAAAAACACCACCCCGCTCAGGCCCTTCACTGACTAGGTAGGGCAACTGACATCTTGTGGGACATTCCCTATCAATCTGACTGAGATCTGAAACACCATGGTACACATGACAACTATGTGGTTTCTTAAATGTATACTCCAAAGGCATTAATGTATCAATTCACTCACATGTTGGTAGAGAATTGTTCCCTACCAACATTTGATACAGGCTACTTCCAGGACACAAAATTGGATATAACACATGGGCAACAATGAGGAGACTGGCATGGTGGTAGAAGTTTCCTAACCTGTTTATGTGTGGACATGTGGACTAACTAATGCATACTCATGCCACCTCAGGGAGTTGGGCTCTGTATCATGTACCTGTGCACACAGTACATGCTTCTGGACATATGTATCCATCCTACAGAGATGGTAACCAACAAAGACCTGCATTGTCCATTTTCAGCCATGAGACCTAACAAATGAGTCACGTATCATGGGTTCCCAGGATTCATCACACTGTCTGCAGTGTGAGACTATCATTTACAAGAAGCCTGCACAGGACAACGCTGACCTTTGTGATGATGGCAACAGGGCTGTGGGAGTAAGGAACCTGTCAGGGGTCAGACACACACAATGACAGTGAAGCCAAGTGTACATTTATCACAGAGCATCGACTCCCACTAATACCATGTACATACTCATCAGTGAAAGAACCTCAATTAGCTTCAACCTAGCACAGAACACAGATTGGTCTACATGGCAGGATATACGGGGATACAGAGAGTGGGCATAGTGGTCACAGTTGCATAGTCAAAATGACTCAACAAAAGCCTAGACTTGGACCCATACAATGAGAAACATTTGACAGGCCCTAGTCACTGCGGGCTGAGCAGACAGAACCAACATGAAAATCTATTCCCATCACTTCCATGCATGACAGTACATCATGTAGCCAACAACTATTTGGCATGTGGGGTGTATGTGGCAACCTGAAGAGCACAGTGAGTCAGGATATGCCTTCAAAACAGCCGATTAAGAAGGCCAGGTGTGGTTTGAAGCTCAGTGTCAACATACATATAGCTCACTTTACACAATCTCACAAATACAACATGCATACAATGCTCATGCTGTAATGGGAATACATGTGGTCTCATATTGAAAACATCCATGTGTCAAGTATTGTATAGGGATGGCTGTGATGTCACCTCACCTAGTTATGGGCATCCAACATAAGGTACAACAGGGTACACTCAAAACATACACACACACACACACACACACACACACACACAAACGTCTAAGGACTCTCCATCTGGCACTGATCACAGTGACATGCAAAACTACTCTCCCATTGATGCCACAAAGACTGCATCCACCTGGCCTTGACTTTACATTCCAGCATTTATGGGCACATTCTAGCCTGTGTGGATGAACAATATGGTGAAGTACATGTAAGGAAGTTAACATGAGGCACTTACCTACACCATAAAGCTGTTCATACAGGGGTAGGACCTCCCTCCACTAGCCTCTCCAGCTCCTCCTGGGAGAAGGCAGGGTCCCTATCAACTGCTGGACCTGGCATGATTTCTCCCAGAATCAGTGCAAAACAGCTCCGGTAGTAGAGGTCTTGCTGGAAGTAGTGCCGGGAGTCAAGTGAGGGATTTTACAGAACATGGCGGTCGCGTCCGCCACATATGCGGCCGTTACCTCCTGCGGACACAGCCATTGGCCCAAGACTGCCACTGGCAAAAATGTTAGCCTATGGGCGTGTCTGCAGCGGTTGCATCTGCCTACCCCCATGACGACTTCCGCCAACATTCGTGGGTGGTTCCTAATGTCCAGTGGAGTAGGTCAAGCAGCCACCATGTTAGTGTCATCTCATGCATATTATAGCCAATAAAAATGTGTCACAACTCTGAAAAATGTGGTTTATATGGATGCTAAGTGCTGGTCTTGTCCTGTCTTATAGGTCATTGAACTGTGACTCTATTTTTGTACAATGCTAAGCATATCTGGCAACTTGCTTGGGGGCACAGCCCCCCCCCCCCACCCCTAGAGCAATTTAGGTTTTGGAACATCAACTCACAATCCAAGTCTAATGTACAAATTGTTGCACACCAGATAGATGATGTGTACACATTTGTGGGAATACATGGGGGAAACATGTTACTTCTGTGTAATTGTGGTGATGTGTACTGTGCATCACATCCTCAACTTCTGTTTGTAAATGACATGCATATGTGTGTTGCAAGGTACACATTGAATGATGGCTATACTCACTTGTTAGACCTGACAGCCTTAGGGTGGTCAACCCTAACTTTTTGCCTGCCTCCCTCCACTTTTTGGACACTGTTTCTGCTGGTTTTAGGACTATGCACACTTTACCACTGCTAACCAGTTCTAAAGTGCATATGCTCTCTCCCTTAAAACATGGTGACATTGGTTAATACCTATTTGGCTTATTTACTCTACTTGTAAGGTCCCAGTAAAGTGCACTATATGTGCCCAGGGCCTGTAGATTAAATGCTACTAGTGTGCCTGCAGCACTGATTGTACCACCCACACAAGTAGCCTCTTAACCGTGCCTCAAGCCCGCCATTGCAAGGCCTGTGTGTGCAGTTTCACTGCCTCTCCGACTTGACATATAAAAGTACTTGCCAAGATTCAAACTCCCTTTTTTCTACATATAAGTCACCCCTAAGGTAGGCCCTAGGTAACCCATAGGGCAGGGTGCTATGTAGATAAAAGGCAGGACATGTACCAGTGCAGTTTACATGCCCTGGTAGTGTAAACTCCTAAATGTGTTTTTACACTACTGTGAGGCCTGCTTCTTTCATAGGCTAACATTAGGGCTACCCTCATATACTGTTTGAGTGGTAGATTCTCATCTGAAAGGGGTAACAATGTCATATTTTGTACGGCCTAAATGGTAATACAAAATCCTGCTGACTGGTGAAGTTGGATTTAATATCACTATTTTAGAAATTACACTTTTAGAAAGTGAGCATTTCTCTGCACTTAACTCCTTCTGTGCCTTACAATCTACGTCTGGCTAGGTTAGTTGACAGCTCCCTTGTGCATTCCACTCAGACAAACCCCAAACACAGGATGCTCAGTCACTCTTGCACACATCTGCATATAGAATGGGTCTTCCTGGGCTGGGAGGGTTGAGGGCCTGCCACTTACATGTCAAAGGACAGTAGCCTGCCCTCACACAAAGGACTGCCACACCCCCTACTGGGACCCTGGCAGACAGGATGGAACTGAAAGGACCTTGTGCACTTCTAAGCCACTCTTTGAAGTCTCCCCCACTTCAAAGGCACATTTGGGTATGTAAGCTGGGTCTCTGAACCTACCAACTTAGACACTTCCTGGAGAAGAAACTCTGGACCAGAACCTGCAACCTGCCAAGAAGAACTGCCTGGCTGCCCAAAGGACTCACTTGGACTGCTTTTCTGAGAAGGACTGCTGCCTTGCTGTTGCCCTGTTGCCTTGCTGCTCTCTGGCTGTGCTGAAAAGTGCTCTCCAAGGGCTTGGATAGAGCTTGCCTGCCTATCCCTGAAGTCCCAGGACCAAATAGACTTCATTCCTGTAAAAGAACTCCTTGTCTGGCGAAAATTGACACACAGCCTGCAAGAAATGATGCACAGCCTGCATCGCAGTGAGAAAATCCCTGCATGCAGAACCGGAACGACGCAGCCTGACTTCGCAAGGAGAAGATTGACACAGTGCCAGCGCTATGACCGGAAATTAGGCGCGCGGGCCACTGATTCGGCGCAAAGATGATCCAGAATGATGCAGCCAGACTTCATGAGAGGAATCGACGCAGCAGAAATTTCCACGCTTCACCCACCGGATCAACGCAACCCTGGTGACTTCGTCCGGCACACCCAGCATTTCGACTTATCGTCCCAGGGCATCCGAAAACCCTGCAACCCGAAGAGCATCCCAGTCTCCACACTGGAAATCGACGCAAAGCCTGCCCTGTGTGAAAATTCAATGATGCATCGTCTGTGTGCACCAGGAAAATCGACGAACAGCTCCCCGTTTTCCACGCATCTCCTCCTCTGAGGTCCCTTGCGGAGAATTTGAATGCAAACCAGGTACTTTGTGCTTGCAAGAGACACTTGTTGCTTTTTAAAAGACTAAAGACACTTTTATATCATTTGTACAGTGATATCTCAACGTATACTTATTGAATCTTGATTGTTTTATTATATATTTTTCTAAACACTGTGTGGTGTATTATTGTGGTGTTCTACTGTGTTATTGCATGATTTTTTGCACAAATACTTCACACATTGCCTTCTAAGTTAAGCCTGGCTGCTCAGTTCCAAGCTACCAGAGGGTGGGCACAGGATAATTTGGATTGTGTGTATCTTACCCTGACTAGAGTGAGGGTCCTTTCTTAGACGGGGGTAACCTGACTGCCAACCAAAGACCCCATTTCTAGCATCACATTTTGTCCTACATAGGTACCGAGGGAGGGGAAGGAAGAGACATCATCATGAGTACCATCCACTGCCAGACCTTCAGGCCTTGGAAGACAGACACATCATCTAGATCTACTGCCTCAATAGGCAAACGATTGTGGATCTTCATGATCAGTTGTAGCTAGGTCTGATGCCTGCCATTAGTTATCCAAATAGCATTCCACCCATTAAACAAGTCATAGCAGTGGTGTACTTCCTGGCCACAGGGTCCTTCCAAAATACAGTGGCCCTATCTGCTGGGATGTCTCAGTCTAGGTTTGTCTTGTTTTGAAGGACTATCAGCAATGTTAAAACACTTAGACAGCTACATTCGGCTTCCTCAACGTGAAGACTTAGCCCATGCGAAGGATGACTTTTATGGTTTGGCACATATTCCAAGCACGGCAGTGAGCAAGTCTATAGGAACAGGAAGAACTACCATTTCATCAATGTCCAAGTTGTATGTTTGGAGGACCCCTACATTTCACAGGTCTGTGCCCATTATCTGGGTTCAGTCCATGATGCCTTCATAATGAGAAACAATGCAATTCCACAGCTGATGTCACAACTGTACCCAGAGAAGGCCTGGCCAGTTGGTAAGTCACATATTTCATGTTTTTTTATGCAATCTCTGCTGCAAAAGAGACGTTAAGAGGGACTTACACTTGCACATATGTCCCATTCCTTTACAGGGGACTCTGCATACCCAAACTGTCCATGGTTGTTGACACCGGTATGGAACCCATTTTGCTAGGGGAAGTCTGCTTCAACAATGCCCATGGAAGAACACGGTGTGCCGTGGAGCGGGCTTTTGGGCTCCTAAAAAACAGATTTCAGGATCTGGACAACACAAGTGGAGCCCTACTCTACTCACCCAAAAACGTATGTAAGATCATTGTGGCCTGCTGCATGCTCCACAACATTGCCCTCAGGCGAAATATCCCATATATTCCAGATGAGGGAGAGAAAGCAGTCCCACCGGGTGAGAATCCTGAAATGCCAAGTGAAGATGACCATGATGAAGAGGAAGGTGAAGACTTACGTGCAGTTCTCATCAATCACTTCTTCACACAAGTGTAAGTATGTAATGTTATGTGATTAATGTGACTGTATGGGGAACTGTAGCAGTCAGGTTGTGTTGAGTAGGGTAATGTTTCCGAAAGACAGGGCATCTCATGCTATCCAGTATGCAGCCAAGCTTTGCTTGCTAAGTCATACTTGAACATGTAACAGCCTTGATGATCTTCTTTGTTTGTGTCAGTCTCATTGAAATGTGAGTGGATCTACTGAAGTTTCAATTATGTCTGGTTCCTATGTATGATGTATCCTGCCTCAGGTCCTTGTATTTTTTTGCATCCAGGTGCTTTCACCATGCCATCTTCATGTGGACATTTCAGTATTGTGACATTGGCAAGTAGCTGCTGCTGTTCTGACATATGAAGTGGACCTGGATTGATCCAGATAATATTGGTCACAGATTTGGGTGTATGAGTCCTGCACCAAGGCAGCTTGGACAGTGGGTGGGTGGAAATCAGAAGTGCACTATACACTTGTTTGATGTGGTGTGTTGGTCCAATAGACTCATGTGTGTGATCATGTGGCCTTGAAACATGTCATCCAGTGCAACCCATGCAAGCTCCCTTCACATTGTGTTGATAATGATCCTGTATGACCTGTATGCAGTTGTAGATGTGTTTCCTCATTGCAGGCCACAGTGCCTATGCCACAACACTGACGCAGGTTTGTATCATACCACCAGATGCTCGGTCATTAAAATAGGATGGTCCTAGGATCAGGGAATGTTGCACTGCCCTCTGTCTGTGCCATGGCGTATGTTAAGTTGTCAGACATGATTTTGGTATGTGATAAGGCTCAAGTTGGTGATAACATCCACTACTCTGTTAGCCCGTCCTACAGGACAAGCCCTTTCCTCTGCCGTTTGTGGGAATGATACCTCTGGGATAGCTAGCCTGACTCAATATGTTTCAGCCGTTCTTGATGATAGTCTGGGCATTTTAACAGCCTATGTACAGTATAGTGCAATAAAATGTTTGGTGTGACCAGGTACTTGTGTCTTTGCATTGATAGTTATCCTCAGCATGACACTCCCCGAGACAGATCCCTCCTTCAATTACCATCTTATGTCTACCTCTTGTGCATCACATGGGTTTACCATTCAACATCTCAAAATGTGCAAAAAAAAGAGGTGATATGCATTGCTTTGGTGATTGGTGTGTTTATTTACATTTAACTGAGATACTAAAAAAAAAGTAAAGTGAAGGGATCAGTCATGGTGGGTGTAATTTTTGAGTAGATGCCACAAAGTTCAAAGTCCAGTGTCCTACTACAATGGAAAAGTAGGAGGTGGTTAAAATACAGTCAACAGGGTGAATCTGTGGCACACAAAGGAGTGAAACCACGAAGAGGTCACCTGCTGGCAGTGGTTGATGTCTTGCCATCTGCACCTCTTGGATTTTTGGGTGGATGTCCCCACTTGTGGGGGGTTCAGCTGCTTCAGAGGCAGAGGTGTCTGAGGCGACTGCTTCGTCTGGCAGGGCTTCCCTTCCATTGGCTGCCACAGATGTTGAAGGGGCTAGTGTTGTTGGGCCAAGGGGAGGGGTCTGTTGTTGTTCTCGGGCCCTGATCAGGGTACTGCAGATTTCCTTCCACGCCCCTGTTAGGGATGCCAAGATGGTGTTGGAGGTCTCCCACTTTTCCATGGCTTCCTGATGGAAGTCCCTCTGCAGCTGCTTCATCTCCATGAGTTCAGTAATTACCTGGCCCATCACGCCTTGGGATTATTGGTAAGCTTTCAAAACCTGACTGATGGTGTCCTGGCCAGGAACATCACCAGCAGTCTCTTGCCACTGGGCCACACCATCCCTCCCATGCATCTTATGCCATGTCCCTTCATCCAAGGCGCAGCTTGCCCCCTTCCACTGGTTCCAGAAGCATCATTGTTGGAGTAGGATTGCTGTGACTCAGGTACCTAGACTTGAGGACACAAGATGTTTGAAACTATCCTTGGGACACAAGTTTAGGGGCAACTGGCTGCCTGAGACATTGAAGCCACAGGGCTGGGAGGAGTCAGTGTGATCAGGGTGAGGCTCATTGGTGTCGTCTTACCAGGTTGCCAGGATGAACCAGAACTTTTAGGTTGGCGACACCAACGGGACATGGGTATTAAATTAGACCCTAATTCAGAAAATCAAGTTATGGTGGTGAATAATGGGAGTGACTCACTAGAGATTTGTAAGGAATTCCCAGGAGTGTTTAGTGAGAATTTGGGTTGCTTGGCTAATTTTAAGCATAAGATTATACTGAAGAAAAATGCAGCCCCTTTAGTACATAAAGTCAGAAGAGTACCTAAATTGATGTTAGAACCCCTCAGAGCGGAACTGAAGAGGTTGTTGGAGGCAGGAGTGATTGAAGAGATAGAATCTTTGGAATGGTTGGCCCCTGTTGTTTTGGCACCGAAGGATAATGGGAGGCGGATCCGCATGTGTGTAGACCTTAGAGATCTTAATAAGTATATATGGGCAGATCGTCAACCTTTACCTAACATTACGGAAAAATGGTAATGTTCGGGCGGCTCGAAAGTGTTTAGTGTGTGGGATCTATCCTTGGCGTATCATCAGATTGTTTTGCACCTTGAGTCCATACATCTCACCTCCTTCGTAACACCCTTGGGGCCTATCAGTTTTTGAGGATGCCTTTTGGACTGGCCTCTGGGGCTGCTTGTTTCCAACGCATTATGAAAAGAGTCTTAGTGGGAATTTCTGGTACTCTATGCTTCCAAGATGACATATTAGTTCATGGCAAAACTGTGAGTGAACATGACAAGATTTTAAGAGAAGTCTTGGGGAGGTTAGCTGGGTCCGGCCTTACTGTAAAGAAAGAAAAGTGTAAGTTTAGGGTCACTTCGGTGACTTACCTGGGACATACTATTTCTGGTGAGGGAATCAGACCCAAGTTGGAGTTAGTTGATTCCATAATCTGATCACCTGAACCCAAAGACAAAGATGGTGTGAGGTCGTTTCTGGGGTTGGCGGAGTATTACTCCAAATTCATTGCCAACTTTTCTAGCATGACGCAACCCTTGAGATCTCTTTTAAAGAAGGGTTGTGAATTCATCTGGACGGAGGAATGCATGGCTGTGTTCTCTTTCGTAAAGAACTGCATTGGGAAGATGCCCGCCTTGGGGCATTTTGATGTGTGTGTCAAAACTTACTTGTACACAGATGCCAGTGTCAAGGGTTTGGGGGCAGTCCTTATCCAAAGGGTGGACCAGGAGGAGAAGGTAATCGCTTTTGCTTCCCGTTCCCTCAAGGAGGCTGAGCAGCGTCACTCAGTCATAGAAAGGGAGGCCCTTGCGTGTATGTGGGCAGTCAAGCATTTTAAATGTTACTTGTGGGGCTTACCTTTTGTGGTGAGGACTGATCACAGGTCTCTCGTCCAAAAAATTTCCTCCAAGAAGGGTGAAGAGTTGACCCCAAGAATAAGAAGGTGGGTGGAAGGATTATTAGAGTACAATTTTGTCGTGGAATATGTGCCAGGGCCAAAGAATATGGTGGCAGATTTCCTGTCCCGTTCTTCAATTGACAGTAGTGAGGAGTTTGATGATGAGGTTGTAGTCAAATGGGTGAGGGAGATGGCCATAAACAAAGAAGAGTGGAAATTAGCTGTGGAGAGAGATCCGGACAGGCATAAACTTGTTGAATTCATTGTGAAAGGGTGGCCAGAACACAGGGATATTTCTGACTCTTTGAAGTTGTACTCCAGGCCCTCGGCATGCTTGGAACATCATAACATACTTGTATTAGGTTCGGTGGTTGGTTGATGGGCTGGTGGTGCTGGTGGTTGGACAGCCTATTTCCCAACCTCTGCAGTGCAGGCAGTATAGATTTATTGGCTGGCTTTTGGCAGCCCTGCCTGTGTAATAAGGCAGTTTGTATGACTGCCACTATGACGGTCTTTTGGCGGCTGCCACTATGGTGGTCTAGTGGTCTGACAGCCAAACTCGTAACCAAGCCCTTAGTGTATTTTTTGGAAGTCAAAAATGCCCAGCTGGATGAGATGGAGGGCTGTAGCTGAAGATAGTCCCATTGGCCAAGAAACCCCTTTGATGAATAACTGCTGAACAGGATTTTGCCACTGGGGAAAAGAACATAGTGGGAGAAGCCACAAAGTAAATTCGATCATCATTGCACCTTAGGCGGATAGGTGAGCAGGTTAGTCCCTGTCTCCTCCTGGTTTTCAGAGTAGTTTTTGGCCAAAAATGTTCTAAGTCCTCAGTTTTGGGATTTAGCCACCTGGGCCCATTTAGCACCACAACCATTGGGCCAGGACTGGTGGGACACCACTTGTGGTCCAGGACTCATTCAGGCTGAGTCCTGGTGTAGGTTAAAGATGGTGGGTGCCTTTTCTGTCCCAGTGGTTCTGAAAAAAAGGCCAGCAAACCAGCCCTTGGAGTCCCTCTGGTAGTCCTGGGCTTAGATGAAGATGCAGGGCTTAACAACCGGGCTGCCCTCTGAGGGTTCAAGGCAGGCTTCTGGCAGCAAAGCAGTATTTCCAGGTACAGCAAAGCAGTCTTGCAGAGTGCACAGCAGGCTAAAACAGTAGACAGGCCTCAGAATGTTTCTATAGGATCAGGAGTAAACTGAAGAGTTGGTGTCTACTTTTATACCTTGGTGCTCTCCTTCTGAAAGGTGGACGAAGCAGTGACTACACTGTGGCTTTGAAGTACATAGAATTGTCTGACCCCCCTACCCTGGAGGTGATAGGTCATTTCTGTGAAGGCAGAGCGCTCCCTGTTCAGTTGCAAGTGGGCTGTGCTCAGCTTCACCACATCCTGCAAGCAGATGGCCTATTTATGTACACCTAATTCCTCTATTGTGTGACTGTCTGGGAGGAATTCACAAAGTCTAACTGTCAGTTACACCTAATAATATGCCCCAAGACAGGTTGCAGGGACAAAAGAGCTAAAGGCAGAAAAATTTAAACTTTCTAAAAGTGGTATTCTCAAAATTGTAATAAAAACAGATCTTACCATTAAAAAGTGATTTTGGCTACAATTCCAAAGGCACCAAACATGATGTAACTAACTACATGCTCCTAATTGGAAAAGGCAGATTATTAAATGTAATAAGGAATCTCCAATGTTATCCTATGAGCGGTATAGGCCTCACAGAAGCTTCACTACCAGGACATATAAAACTAAAAAGTAAATGTCCCATCTATCAATCAATTACAAGGTAACCTGCTCTATGAGCTATGTACGGCCTACTTTAGGGGAGAATTATAGTGAATAAAAGGGGAATTTAGGGCTTTGCAAGGTGACATGGCAGTTTAAACCTGCTTTCAGGCTGCAGCGGCAGGCCTGAGATGTTTGAAGGTGCTACTTAAGTGGGTATCACAATAAGTGTTGCCGGCGTACTAGTAACATTTAATATACAGGCCCTGGGTATATGGTATACCAATCTACAAGGGGCTTATAAGTAAAGCAAATATGCCAATTAGATGCAAGTCCCATAAACCATGTTTTGGAGAATGAGCACAAGCTCTTTAGCACTGGTTAGCAGTGGTACATTTCAGAGTCCTAGAGCCAACAAAAACAAATTCAGCAAAAACGTGAAGAGTAAAGGCAAAACGTTCAAGGGTGACCCTGCAGAGAGGTCCAGGTCCATCAGTATTATAGGTGGAGACGCAACCCACATCCGCAAACATGCTTGGCACCTGGGGAGAAACTGGGGTGTGGATGGGAATTTTGCATTTGTCGCCCTAAGTGGGAAGGGTATGCCCAGACGTGGGTCCCGTGCTTCCCATGCCACTGGATTCAAGCTAGCCTGGCTGATGAGGGGTGAAACCCCGAAACCGGTCCCAGGATGCTTGTTTCCAGTCCAGTGAAGACCTGGCCTAGCAGTTCGGGCTGGACTGTTCCCATGGGGAACAGGGTCAAGACTGATTTGCATATGGCTGGGTCCAAACTGGAATGGCATGGGCAGCAAAAAAACGATGGATTAAACCCAGATCTGTGACTGGGGGTGAATGTTTGACAATGTTCAGCATTCCGTCCATCACTTGTTGCTTTTGCATTTGTCGCCCTAAGTGGGAAGGGTATGCCCAGACGTGGGTCCCGTGCTTCCCATGCCACTGGATTCAAGCTAGCCTGGCTGATGAGGGGTGAAACCCCGAAACCGGACCCAGGATGCTTGTTTCCAGTCCAGTGAAGACCTGGCCTAGCAGTTCGGGCTGGACTGTTCCCATGGGGAACATGGTCAAGACTGATTTGCATATGGCTGGGTCCAAACTGGAATGGCATGGGCAGCAAAAAAACGATGGATTAAACCCAGATCTGTGACTGGGGGTGAATGTTTGACAATGTTCAGCATTCCGTCCATCACTTGTTGTTTTTGCATTTGTCGCCCTAAGTGGGAAGGGTATGCCCAGACGTGGGTCCCGTGCTTCCCATGCCACTGGATTCAAGCTAGCCTGGCTGATGAGGGGTGAAACCCCGAAACCGGTCCCAGGATGCTTGTTTCCAGTCCAGTGAAGACCTGGCCTAGCAGTTCGGGCTGGATTGTTCCCATGGGGAACAGGGTCAAGACTGATTTGCATATGGCTGGGTCCAAACTGGAATGGCATGGGCAGCAAAAAAACGATGGATTAAACCCAGATCTGTGACTGGGGGTGAATGTTTGACAATGTTCAGCATTCCGTCCATCACTTGTTGTTTTTGCATTTGTCGCCCTAAGTGGGAAGGGTATGCCCAGACGTGGGTCCCGTGCTTCCCATGCCACTGGATTCAAGCTAGCCTGGCTGATGAGGGGTGAAACCCCGAAACCGGTCCCAGGATGCTTGTTTCCAGTCCAGTGAAGACCTGGCCTAGCAGTTCGGGCTGGACTGTTCCCATGGGGAACAGGGTCAAGACTGATTTGCATATGGCTGGGTCCAAACTGGAATGGCATGGGCAGCAAAAAAACGATGGATTAAACCCAGATCTGTGACTGGGGGTGAATGTTTGACAATGTTCAGCATTCCGTCCATCACTTGTTGTTTTTGCATTTGTCACCCTAAGTGGGAAGGGTATGCCCAGACGTGGGTCCCGTGCTTCCCATGCCACTGGATTCAAGCTAGCCTGGCTGATGAGGGGTGAAACCCCGAAACCGGTCCCAGGATGCTTGTTTCCAGTCCAGTGAAGACCTGGCCTAGCAGTTCGGGCTGGACTGTTCCCATGGGGAACAGGGTCAAGACTGATTTGCATATGGCTGGGTCCAAACTGGAATGGCATGGGCAGCAAAAAAACGATGGATTAAACCCAGATCTGTGACTGGGGGTGAATGTTTGACAATGTTCAGCATTCCGTCCATCACTTGTTGTTTTTGCGATGGGAATCTAGAGCCATGCAGTGGCAAAACCAAACTTCCCTGCAAAGCGCATAAAAGGGGCTCTTCTGATTCAGTCAGGAGCCTGTGCACAGTGCCGGCCACTGCATGGTGTACTGCAGATCAGGATACAGGGGCTATTGTTACGTCACTGGAGCTATGGCAAAAATATACCGCTTTCGCTCTTACCCCCTCACAGGAGGAGAGGGCTCGTTGATAGACCTGAATGGCTTCAGCCTATTTGTGGGCCTGCTGAGGACCTGGAGCCAGATGTACTAAGAGTTTGCTCATAAAAAGTGGTTGCAAAATGTGCACCGACAATTGGCAGCAGGACCTATGTACTATGTCACTTCGCAAAGTAACTATTTGCAAGGACTGACAGAACAAAATCACAAAACGATCTGCAGAATGAATATTAATGCAATCCCTGTGATTGGTTACGGTGATGGTGGGCTGCAAGCTACGGTGATGGTGGGCTGCAAGGGACAGCAGGCAACCACTGTTGTTTTTGCATTCTGAAATAATTCTGTTTTTGTGCAGCACTTGGTCCTTAAAGAACTGATGCTGCTTTAAAAAAATGAACGTTTTTTCCTTTGCAAAAACATCATTCGGAGCAGTCAATGGTCATCTACACTGCTGCCTACTTCCCCCGGGGCAGTCAACATGATTCCCAAAGTATAAAGGGTCATACACTCCATTTTACGATTTGAAAAACCATCTGACTTCAAAAATGGGTTTTGTACAATAGATAAAGGCATTTTGCTGTAGATTGTGCGAATTAAAGAACTTCTGATTGAAACATTATGTTGTACATCTGGCCCTTTATTACAATGGTGGTGGAACGTATGAAGAAGAAATGCTTTACTAGGGACTCTCATCACCACTAGCTATAGTAATTTCCTGATGCAGTTTTACCATGCATTATGGGGAGGCTCCTCAAGAATGGGTAGTAGCAAATGGAATTGGTGTTTCCATGCAGAATTTCACATTTTGTCAATATTCTGTGCTCTCTTCCCGACACACAATTTTCCGGGTTTTTCCCTGGCAAAATAAAAGTGGTGGAAAACAATCAGAAACAAGTTCTTCCCATAAAAAAAGTCCCTTCTGACTGGTAGATAGGGCGTGAACAAGCTACCACCAAGGAGCCATGTAGTCCAGTTTTAGGAAGGTGGAGGGCTACATCTCTGCAGCACACATAAACAAATAGCTTGATGCAGGCGATATCACCCTCAGCCTATCATGCTAATAAAGACTGCGCAGATCATATGTAAAAATAACAAAGTACATGAGAGACCAAACAAGTTCCTTCATAAATGCGATGGTTTAGTTCAAGGGGTTTGGGGATGGTGAGCTGTTGATCTAGAAAGGAAGTGACTCTACAGAGGTTAATAGTATACCTATCACACATAGCATACTACTGTGGTCATGTCTGTGCTTTGGTGAAACTGGGAGTCGATTTAAGTTAGATGCCATAGTCTTAATACAAGAGTCTGAAGCCTTTCAGGTGGGAGATAATTTTCTGTGTTAGGAAATGTTATTTACAGTCACAGTAGGTAGATACAGATAGGGCTCCATTCACTCTCCAAATGAAATCCACAACCAGCTTCACCCAGCACCGAAACACTAACATTTCATGCATCATTAAATCCATATAACATCACAGCACCCACACTCAACATGTTTTCTTCAGCATACTAATTGATACACGGATGCACTGACCAATGCAAGTATGTACCCTAAGTTTAGAAGCAAATCTGTGAGTTTTGCAATGTAATGCCAACCAACCAAAGTTATATTGGAGAATACTATTTAAAAAGATATGACTAAACTAGGATTTTGTAATCATCGTATGCGTGGGAAATATTCTAGTAATTAGTTGAGATGGTTGCCATTGTTATAAATTAGAATGACCATTATAACTATTCAACTTCCCTTGTTATGAAAACAAAGAATGTATTTGTAACTATAGCTAATTGTGGACAGAGTTTGCACATTTCTTTTTATAAAAAACAGAACGCAATTTATAGTGCACATGAAAATTAAGAAATGTTTGGGGAGTTGGAAAGTGATTATATAAATGAAGAAGACCGCACCGCACAGTGGTAACTTTAGGTGGATTGCTTAGTTAAATTTTAAATAAATAATTATAATGAAAAACTCCTTCTGTGTGTTGGACTTCTAATTGACATGGCCTGGAGTGGAAGTTCTCACAATCCCCATGTATATTAGACAAGTACACTCATAATCATGTTCTGACCAATGCACACATAAGTAGTTAATTCAAGAAGGTTCAATTACAGTCATCCCAAAAACACCCTTTCAAATCATAATGCTTATCACGAGGCATAAGAAGTAAAGGCTCTGATTGATGAATTGATGAACACCATCAATTCATATAGATATTTGAAGCCCTGCAGGCACTAATGTACCCAGGTTGACACTCATGTCCTGATTTGCACAGATTACATTTTTCACCACACCAAAGGGAAATCCAGTACTCAGTCCAAACAGCAACACACCAGTGGTGCCCTTCCAACCTATACTGCTTCTGCTGATTAGAAGTGGTATTGGACCTGGACAGCAAGAGGGCATACTAGGATTTAACATAAGCATGCCCTGACCTACATGCTACATTTTCTGGTCTGAAGTTTCTATATTTGAGTGCAACAGAGACAATGAGCCTCATTTTGAGTTTGAAGGGAAGGAAAACCCGTCTGCCAAACTTCCTACACAGTGTCTGCCACCGTAGTGGCGACCACCCTGCCGGAACTATTAGGTGTTTCCCGCTAGGCAGATGGGTGGAATCCTCGGTTTCCGCCCATCAGCCTAGCGGGAAACAGGTGACAGCATTTTCTCTGTCTCGTAATTGAGTCGACGGCAATGCTGCTGCCACCTGATGCACCAGCACCCTCGCAATGTTGAATGTCTGCACAATAGACAGTGAAGATTGTGAGGGAGCTGAGCAAGGGGAGCCCTGCACTGCCCATGCCATCTGCATGGGCAGTGCAGTGGACCCCCTGAGGCCCCATGCACATGTTCTCTGCCAGGATTTAAATGGCAGTAAATCCGCCATGAATAGGCTGGCGGAGAACAAGGTTGTAATCAGCAGGACGGCGCTGCATGCAGTACCACCCTGGCTGATTGCGATCTCTGTCACTGCCAGGCCTTCTGGATTATGGATCCCGCCGGTGCTGGTGATACCCCGTAGACCTGACCACCAGGTTCTTAATATGGTGGTAGGACCAGCATGGCAGCGGAGGTACTGACCGCCACTGTTAGGCTGGCGGTCTTAAGTCCAGAAGCCTCATAATGAGGCCTATTGGGTCTACAAAGACAGGCCCCTGAAAATTTTGGGTGACAGGGGGTTGTGAAGATCTAGAGTGGAGTGAGTAAAAGAGCGAAAGGAGGTGTTGTTCATGCTTACTTGTAAGTGCGAGCAGTAGAATATCTATAAAAAGATCACTGACAAAATATTGATTACAAAAATATCGTGGCACTCAAATATTGTGCCAAAGATATTGTTTTGAACAAATATCTTTTCCCTATACTTATAATGGTAAGTACAAAAATAATGAAAAAAATAATGTTCCACACTAATATCATATAAAAAAAGACAAAAATATAGTTTTTCAATAATATGTAGTTCACAATAGTAAATCTTAAATATTTTAATACATAACATTAATATCATGTATTAAAAATAAATATAAGTAACGTTTAATACTACATATACATATATATTTATATAAACATACACACATAAATACGTGTGTAGTTTATATATACACGTAAATATATAAAGCATAAATAATCTAACAAAATTAAACACAAAACATTAAATAACTTACCAAAATAATTAAAATTTAAACAACACATTTACAAAAAATATTCCAGTCTGTGCAACAGTAGGGAAAACGTTGGACTCAGCAGGGGTAAAACTTACTATCCCCACTTCAGTCTGTGCAAAAATAGGAAAGTATTTCACTTCAAACATATTACATTATTTATTAACTCTATAATTTCACCATAAATATAAAACTGTTAATATAAAAATTATACATATGTATATTTAAAAAAATTAACACTTTATATAATTAATATTTGTTTACTAATTCCTATGAAATACAAATGTTAGTAACTGATTGTTTAATTAAATACCCACAATATACTCCCACAAACCTAGCAGTCCAGTATTAAAATATAATTAAAATATAAAAGTATAACAGAATTATCATATTAGGTATTCAATAAATAATTATTTTCAAATAAATTATGAATTGTTAATTGATTATTACTTAAGTAATAATTAAGTAATAATTAGGCAATAATTAAGTAACGTCCCACCCTATTCTCCTACAAACATAACAACTTCTAACTAACATATGACATACAAATATGATTATTAAACAATTCATATAATTACAGCTTTTAATGAAAAATAATAATTAATTGATAATTATTATTACTTAATTCACTCCCCCCCTCAGCCCATACAAACTCAAAAATACACACCTAAGATATAACTTAAAAAATATAACTATACAATTTACATAATTAACAATTAAATAATTCATATTAATTCAAATTTAAATATTAATTAATTATACTTAATTAACGTCCCACCCTGTACCCCTGCAAACCTCAGAACCCACTACAACACTATAAATTACTATTAACAATTAAATAAAAAAATTATAATAACTTAAAATTACAAACTATATTTAACCCCCTGGGTGCCCAGGAAGAGCTGGTCTCACCCTCGGCCACGGTTGCCCTGTGCCAAGGACGAGACCAGCTCATCCTGCTAAGGGCCCCTACGCTCCCCCTGATGGCCAAGCACCCCCCTCCCCTGTGCAGGGATTGAAGGGGAATCGCTTACCCTTCCACCCCTGCACCCCTGGACCACACCGTGGCATCTTGCGCTCACATCATTAGAGGCCTACCCCTCCACACTCGAAGTTCAGCGTCCAACGAAGATCGGAGGAGAAATGCAAAAGCATTTCTCCTCCGATCACGTGGAGGGGGCGAGAGAGGCATGAGAGGAGAGGAATGCGATCGGGCAGCAGAAATGTCCACTAGACACCAGGGATATTTTTTTTTATGCATGAGGGGAGCGGCCACTTGGACAAGGGCCTCTCCCCAGGGGGGCAAATTATTTCACGGCCATTTCTGCCCCTCCTGGGGGCAGATCGGCCTAACATAAACCCCTAGACAACTGGGATCTTTTTTTCTTTTATATATGGGGAGCGACCTCTTATGCAAGGGTCGCTCCCCTGGAGGCAAAATTAACTCTAGGCATTTCTGCCCCCATCGGCCTATTTTTATTAGGCAAATCTGTCCCCAAGGGGGGCTGAAACCATTAGACACCAGGTATTTTCTTTTGTCAGTTTCAGGTGAGGGGAGCAACCCCTTAGGCAAAGGTCGCTCCCCTGGGGGGAAAATTTGTTTTAGGCCATTTACTATTCCCTGAGGATTTTTTTTTGCGCCAACTTCACGCAAGGGGAGCGACCCCTTAGGCAAGGTTCGCTCCCCTGGGGGAAAATTTATTTTAGGTAATTTATGCTTCCCTTGGGGGCAGATCAGCCTATTAGGACACTCTGCCTGGGGGGGTGGGGCAGAAAACACTTAGGCACCAGGGATTGGTGTGTGTGTATGTATGTGTTTTGTTTGGGGGGACAGCCCCTTGGGCAAGGGTTGCTCCCCAATGGGGCACATTACTGTTGGCCATCGGCCTATTTTTGGAAGGCCCATCTGCCCCCAAGGGGGGCAGAAAGCCCACCAGAGACCAGGGAAGATTTCTTTTCAAATTAAGAGGGTGGGGGTATGGCCATATATGTGGGGCCAAAGTTGTTCTGCCCACCAGTTGGCAGATGGGGCAATTACCCCTGATCCACACCCCAGGGGGGGCAGAAAGTCTACTAGATGCCAGGGAATTTAAAAACAAAACAAATAGTGGGGTGGTGCTGACCAAATATGGTCCTGGTTATGCCCCCACTCCAACTAAAGGGGTAACAGTCTTTCACTCTCCCCCAGAACACTAAAACCCCATGGGGGCACATTACTGTTGGCCATCGGCCTATTTTTGGAAGGATCATCTGCCCCCAAGGGGGGCAGAAAGCCCACCAGAGACCAGGGAAGATTTATTTTTAAACTAAGAGGGAAGGGGTATGCCATATAAATGGGGCCAAAGCTGTTCTGCCCTCCAGTTGGCAGATGGGGCAATTACCCCTGATCCACACCCCTGGGGGGCAGAAAGTCTACTAGATGCCAGGGAATAAAAAAAAAAAATAGTGGGGTGGTGGCTACCAACCAGTATGGTCCTGGTTATGCCCCACTCCAACTGAAGGGAGTAACAGTCTTTCAGTCTCCCCCGGCACACTAAAACATCTTATCCCAAAGCAAGCAAGAGGACATTTGATTATTTTGGGTTTACATTTGGGCCATGGGAGCTTGGCTAACTCTCAAAATCGTCCCACTTGGAATGGTGAGGGCTGCACTTTTTGGACTTTGGAACGCTGTCATGTAGAAAAATCCACAAGACCTAGACACATCTGAAAACTAAACATCTGGGTGATTCCAGGGTGGTGTGCTTCACATGCACCCCGCACCATTTTCTTGCCCACACATTTTATCACATTTTTGTGATGGAACTTTCCGGAATCTGCAGGAATACACAAAATTCCTACCACCCAGCAGTCTCATCTATACCAATAAAAATGCTGCCCCACTTGTCAGCCTAAATATGTTTTTTTTTCAAACTGCCCTTTTGGACCTGCTTTGGTTCCCCCTCAATTTCAACATGTTTTTGGCTCTTCACTGTCACAGGCACTTGGCCCACCTACACAAGTGCGGTATCGTTTTTACCGGGAGGCTGAGGGGAATGTTGGGTGGTAGGAAATTTGTCCCAGTGCAGTGATCCCACACAGAAATGTGTGGAAAAATTGTTGTTGTTTTTTAGCTAAATTTGAGGTTTGCCGAGGATTCTGGGTAAAAAAAACACTGGAAGATCCACGCAAGCCACACCGACCTGGACTCCCTCAGGTGTCTAGTTTTCAGAAATGTCTGGGTTTGGTAGGTTTCCCTGTATGGCTGCTGAGCCCAGGACCAAAAACGCAGGTGCCACCCGCAAAAACAGGTAGTTTTGTATTTGATAATTTTGATGTGTCCAGGTAGTGTTTTGGGGCATTTCCTTTTGCAGGCACTAGACCTACCCACACAAGTGAGGGGCCATTTTTATCGGGAGACTTGAGGGAACGCTGGGTGGAAGGAAATTTCTGGCTCCTCTTAAATTCCAGAACTTTCTGTCACCGAAATGACAGGAAAAACTATTTTTTGGGCCACATTTTGAGGTTTGCAAAGGATTCTGGGTAACAGAACCTGGTAAAAGCCCCAGAAGCCACACCATCCTGTATTACTCTGGGTGTCCAGTTTTCAAAAATGCACAGGTTTGATAGGTTTCCCTAGGTTCCGGCTGAGCTAGAGGACAAAATCCACAGCTTGGCACTTTGCAAAAAACAGTTCTGTTTTCTTTGGGACAATGTGATGTGTCCATGTTGTGTTTTGGGGCATTTCCTGTCGTGGGCACTAGGCCTAAACACACAAGTGAGGTACCATTTTTATCAGAAGACTTGGGAAACGCTGGGTGGAAGGAAATTGGTGGCTCCCCTCAGATTCCAGAACTGTCTGTCACTGAAATGTGAGGAAAAAGTGTTTTTTTAACCAATTTTTTAGATTTGCAAAGGATTCTGGGTAACAGAACCTGGTGAGAGCCCCATAAGTCACCCCATCCTGGATTCCCCTGGGTGTCTAGTTTTCAAAAATGCATAGGTTTGGTAGTTTTTTTCTAGGTACCGGCTGAGCTAGAGATCAAAATCCACAGCTAGGCACTTTCCAAAAAACACGTCAGTTTTCAATGTAGAAATGTAATGTGTCCATGTTGCGTTTCCTCTCCTGGGCGTTAGGCCTACCCACGCAAGTGAGGTACCATTTTTATCCAAAGACCTGGGATAACACAGAATAGCAGAACAAGTGTTATTGCCACTTGTCTTTCTTTATATTTTCTCCTTCCAAATGTAAAACAGTGTGTAAAAAAGACGTCTATTTGAGAAATGCCCTGTAATTCACATGCTTGTATGGGGACCCCAGAATTCGGACATGTGCAAATAACCACTGCTTCTCAACACCTTATCTTGTGCCGATTTTGGAAATACAAAGAATTTCTTGATACCTATTTTTCACTCTTTACATTTCACCAAATGAATTGCTCTATACTTGGTATAGAATGAAAACCCATTGCAAGGTGTAGCTCATTTATTGGCTCTGGGCACCTAGGGTTCTTGATGAACCTACAAGCACTATGGCCCATATTTATACTTTTTGACGCACAACTGCGCCAATGCAGTTGTGCGTCAGAATTTTTACCGCCGGCTAACGCCATTCCAACGCACCATGCGGGCGCCTTATTTATGGAATGGCTTTAGCCGGCGCTGCGGACTGGTGTGCGTCAAAAAACATGACTCACACCAGACAGCGCCGGCGTATGGGAAAATAGGGGTTGTGCGTCAAAAAATGGGGCAAGTCAGGTCAGAGGCAAAATTCAGGCCTCAAACCAGATTTGCGCCATTTTCTTTGACGCCCAACCTCCATTGACATGACTCCTGTCTTAGCAAAGACAGGAGTCATGCCCCCTTGCCCAATGGCCATGCCCAGGGGACTAATGTCCCCTGGGCATGGTCATTGGGCATAGTGGCATGTAGGGGGCCCAAATCAGGCCCCCCTATGCCACAAAAAAAATCTGAAAAAAATACGTACCCGAACTTACCTTTACTTCCCTGGGATGGGTCCCTCCATCCTTGGGTGTCCTCCTGGGGTGGGCAAGGGTGGCAGGGGGTGTCCCTGGGGGCTGGGGAGGGCACCTCTGGGCTCCTTCCGAGCCCACAGGTCCCTTGACGCCTGCCCTGACCCAGGCGTTAAAAAACGGCGCCCATCAGGCTGTGCGTCGTTTTTTAAGGCCCACCCCCTCCAGTGCGTCAAAATGACTTCAGAGTATAAATATGGGGCACAGGCCTTAAAGTCATTTTTTGGAAGGGAACGCCTACCTTGCATATAATTAACGCAAGGCTGGTTCCCCCTTCCAAAAAATGATGCACATGGTGGAATTTTGACGCCCGCGGGGTCGGACGTCAAAGTATAAATATGGGGCAGGGTTTGCACCGATTGTGCGCCAAAATTTTTGACGCACATTCGGCACAAACAGAGTATAAATATGCCCCTATATATCCCCACAACCAGAAGAGTCCAGCAGATGTAACGGTATATCGCTGTAAAAAATCTGACATCGCAGTAAAACGTGGAGAGAAATGGCTGTTTTTTTCACCTCAATTTTTATTTTTATTTTTGCTGTTACTTTCAGTAGGAAAACCTCGTACGATTTATACAAATGACCCCTTGCTGAATTCAGAATTTTGTCTGCGTTTCAGAAATGTTAGGTTTTCGGGATCCAGCAGTGGTTTCACACCCATTTCTGTCACTAACTGGAAGGAGGCTAAAAGCACAAAAAATAGTAAAAATGGGGTATGTCCCAGTAAAATGACAAAATTGTGTTGAAATATGTGGTTTTCTGATTCAAGTCTGCCTGCTCCTGAAAGCTGGGAAGTTGATGATTTCAGCACCACAAACGCTTTGTTGATGCCATTTTCAGGGTAAAAAACAACAAGCCTTCTTCTGCAGCCCTTTTTTCCCATTTTTTTTAACAAAACGACATTTTTTGCTGTATTTTGGCAAATTTCTTGGTCTCCTTCGGGGAAACCCACAAACTCTGGATAGCTCTAGAATCCCTATGATGTTGGAAAAAAAAGACGCAAAATTTGGCGTGGGTAGCTTATGTGGGCAAAATGTTATGAGGGCCTAAGCGCGAACTGCCCCAAATAGCCAAAAAAAGGCCTGCCACGTGAGAGGAAAAAGCCTGGCAGCGAAGGGGTTAAAAATATTAACAACATTTATACAAACAATGCAAAACATATACAATTAAAATATGAACTAAAACACATAAAGATAATTAAAACATGCTATTTTCACAACTATAATATTAAAACGATATGAACAACAGTGATATTATTGAAAACAATGGGCCAGATGTACCATAACGGCCCATTGCGATTCGGTAATAGCGATTTTTAAGAAATCGCTATTACCGACTAGCAAAGGGCCATGTATCACATTTGCGAATCGGTAATAGCGATTTCTTAAAAATCGCAAATGCTATTACCGAATCACAAATTGCGATACCCGCCCCATTCGCCAATATTTTGCATTTCCAAAATTGCGATTTCTGAACCAGAAATCGCAATTTAGGAAATGCAAAAGGCCAGGGTGCTGGGGGCCTAAGGCCCCATCTCCTGCACCCCAAAAACTTTTTTTTAAACATGTAAGGTACACACCTGCCAAAAGGGCATGTCTGCTTTACATGTTTAATTTAAAAATGCAGTTTAACTGTATTTTAAAATTTTGCACCAGGTTACCACCTTGTTGCAAAGCATGGTATTTTGCAAGTGCAAAATGCCATTTTTTGAAAAATCGCAATTTGCGTTTTTTTTCATTGCGACTCGCAATTTCCAGGTCGCAACGTAAGAAATCGCAATTTTAGCGATTTCTTATTTGTGGTCTGCGAATGCATTTCATGCATCGTAGACCACTGTTTTGCACTCGCAAACGGCTGAATTTACCGATTTGCACCGTTTGCGAGTGCAAAACCTTTTAATACATATGGCCCAATATTACTTATCTAATAAATTGATATTTTTGCCAACAATATTTCTGCATCACAATATTTATGTGTCACAATATTAAAAACACAATATTTATGTAGCTCAATATTTAAAATTTTATATTTTGTCCAAACACTTCTATAAAAAGAGTCAGCACTATACTTTTAACCAGGTGTAACAAATCATGTTACAAATAACAGTTGCATGCAATGGGCTGTGGTTACTCTTGGTTTTGTGAATAAAACAGAAAAGAGGTAGCAACTGTACACAACAACTGCAAAACTTGAATACCTTCATAGCATGTAAATGCACCTATCAATGTAAAGCACTGTGGAAGGTTGTAAAAGTACAAGTTTGGGTGAAACTATAGGAATATATACACATGGATGTTTGAGACCCCTGGCAGTAAAATTAATGGTAGATTAAGTTGCATTAATAGTGTTTACTATCAAAGGGTTTAAAATGTTCTCGTCCAACAATAAATCCAATGAGTTGGATCATGGAATAGAGGAGGGAGGTACATGGAAATATTCTAGTCATTCATTTACAATTGGCCTAGACGTCAAAAAGGTACTGTAAAAAAACTAAAATTCTGGGGTCATCATAATAGGGTGCATTAAATCTATTAAAGAAACCCAGACAGGGATCCACATTGACTCACAAAAAGTAATGGTTGTATAATTAGGCCAGCAATAAAAAAATGAAATTGGGGGGTGGCACCAATCAAACAAGGTGGCTCACTGAATTTTCCAGACAGCCAGAAAATCTTTTATAAGGGTAGACCAGATTATATGAATAACCTATGTTTTCAGTAGATAGAAAGGACTTTAAGAGGACACGTTTATCCAGAATGTTAATGTGTCCCATGTATATGTATTTAGGTCTTCCCAAGTTCATATCACGTTTCTTGCTTTTTGAGTAAAAGCTCAAACCTAGCCTTGTACATCAAAACATAATTATTAGAAAATGTATAGTGCATAATCTAATGAATAATTAATTGATGTAGGCAACACGTTCCACATTTATAAGAATCTAAAATTAATGTAGTCGCTTAATTACACTTCTATTACATATTTCAACTTTAGTTAGTGACACACAGACATTTTCCCTTAATTATTTTAATTAATAAATAAAATATACAATTCTTGAAGACTGCTGATTTGATACTCTTTCATCATAAAATTCTATTACTTCCTTTACTATATTGACCATATTTTGGAGTAAATTATACTTTAGGAGTTATTTATGTAGATAATTTACCTCGGTGTAGATACATACTAAATAAATCTTAGATTCTGTACTTGTGTTACAAGGCCTACAAGGGTTATGACGAATATTCTGAAGGTACCCAATTTTAGCATACCATAAAATGCATTTATACCTAAATGAAACTCTCACTAAAATAGCACAACCTGTATGATTTACTGGGACAATCAAATATCTCTGAGGCCCAAACCTATTGTACATCTTGCTTAAAGAACAGTACGTTTTTAAAGATTTTAAATTTACGTAATTATAAAAAAAAGCTGTCAAGCTGTGCATTTTTCTTTCAATGATCTTTCATTATACTTTGTTGTCTTTTCAGTATAGATATCCTTAAGCAAATATTTCACTATCAAATTGTTGGGGTAGTCAAAGAAGTTCTAGGACTACACTCGTTGATATTTATCATTTTGAAAATCAACCCAATGTAGATTCACCAATGATCTAAAAAAGGCCCTTCCAAATGGAAATAATATCGGAGAGTGGCTTTCTTGGTGAATAATCACATCTAATCCAGCAAAACATAAACAATATGGGGACATGGGATTTGACCTCCTATAAATTAAATAATCATCTAACGGCTGTCACTTCAATTCCACTTAGCTTAACACAGGTATTTTCTGCAAAGAGAGGGGAAGCATACAACACAACAAAAGCTACTTTTCAATTGAAAGGCTTCAGTAGAAGTTAGGCTGAAAGATCTCAGTATGAATTACTGAAGCTTTTTAATCCACTACAAGCAGAAAAGGCTTCATCTTAACTATATCCACATGAAGTCCCCAACTTAAGTTGGAGTTTAGAATAAATCCTACATGCACATAACTACGCACCACTGCAACCACGGACCCATTCTTTTTGCAAGTAAATTTGTACTTATGTCTGATAATTTTATTATATTATAATTTGGTATTAAGGAAATTTCCCTTTTACATACTGATAAACAGTCCAACTGATGCCGAAATCCAACAGGAGTTTGATCAAATAATATTAGCATATACTAAGACACAGGCACTGGCTTAGACCTATTCAAAATGTAGGAAAGTCTTTGAGAGAAAAAAAGTCAAAACGTTTAGGAGAATGACACAACCATGTTTCAAGCCATTACCTGTTTGAAGTTACCAGGAGTGATTTCCATCCTTCCCCATGCACATTCTAACTCACCTTTGGAAATGCAAAGCTTGGAAACATTTTATTAGACCACCTTCTGTTTGTTTTTTCCATAACACATTATGGCTGATTTTGACAAATGATTTTGTGTAAACTACCATGCAGGAATACAAGATACAACTAAAATGGAACAGCTTATTAACCACTTCGCTGCCAGGCCTTTTCCCCCTCCTGTGCCAGACCTTTTTTTGCCTATTTGGGGCAGTTCGCGCTTAGGCCCTCATAACTTTTTGTCCACATAAGCTAACCAAGCCAAATTTTCGTCCTTTTTTTCCAACATCCTAGCGATTCTAAAGGTACCCAGACTTTGTGGGTTCCCCTGAAGGAGGCCAAGAAATTGGCCAAAATACAGTGAAAATTTCGTTTTTTTAAAAAAAAATGGAAAAAGGGGCTGCAGAAGAAGGCTAGTGGTTTTTCCCCTGAAAATGGCATCAACAAAGGGTTTGCGGTGCTAAACTCAGCAGCTTCCCAGCTTTCAGGAACAGGCAGACTTGAATCCGAAAACCCAATTTTTCAACACAATTTTGGCATTGTACTGGGGCATACCCCATTTGTGCAATTTTTTGTGCTTTCAGCCTCCTTCCAGTCAGTGACCGGAATGGTCATGAAACCAATGCTGGATCCCAGAAACCTAAACATTTCTGAAAAGTAGACAAAATTCTGAATTCATCAAGGGGTCATTTGTGTAGATCCTACAAGGGTTTCCTACAGAAAATAACAGCTGAAAAAGAAAAATATTGAAATTGAGGTGAAAAAAACATCAATTTTTCTCTACTTTTTACTCTGTAACTTTTCCCTGCAATGTCAGATTATCGAAAGCAATATACCGTTACGTCTGCTGGACTCCTCTGGTTGCGGGGATATATAGGGTTTGTAGGTTCATCAAGAACCCGAGGAACCCAGAGCCAATAAATGAGCTGCACCCTGCAGTGCGTTTTCATTCTATACCGGGTATACAGCAATTCATTTGCTGAAATATAAGGAGTAAAAAATTGCTATCAAGAAAACCTTTGCATTTCCAAAAAGGGCACAAGATAAGGTGTTGAGGAGCAGTGGTTATTTGCACATCTCTGAATTCCGGGGTGACCATAGTAGCACGTGAATTACAGGGAATTTCTCAAATAGATGTCTTTTTTACACACACTCCTATATTTGGAAGGAAAAAATGTAGAGAAAGACAAGGGGCAATAGAACTTGTTTTGCTAATCTATGTTCCCCCAAGTCTCCCGATAAAAATGGTACCTCACTTGTGTGGGTAGGCCTAGCACCCGCGACAGGATATGCCCCAAAACACAACGTGGACACATCACAGAAAACAGAGCTGTTTTTAGCAAAGTGACTACCTGTAGATTTTGGCCTCTAGCTCAGCCGCCACCTAGGGAAACCTACCAAACCTGTGCATTTCTGAAAACTAGAGACCTAGGGGAATCCAAGGAGGGGTGACTTGTGTGGCTCGGACCAGGTTCTGTTACCCAGAATCCTTTGCAAACCTCAAAATTTGGCTAAAAAAACACATGTTCCTCACATTTCTGTGGCAGAAAGTTCAGGAATCTGAGAGGAGCCACAAATTTCCTTCCACCCAGCATTCCCCCACGTCTCCCGATAAAAATGATACCTCACTTGTGTGGGTAGGCCTAGCGCCCGCGACAGGATATGCCCCAAAACACAACGTGGACACATCACAGAAAACAGAGCTGTTTTTAGCAAAGTGACTACCTGTAGATTTTGGCCTCTAGCTCAGCCGCCACCTAGGGAAACCTACCAAACCTGTGCATTTCTGAAAACTAGAGACCTAGGGGAATCCAAGGAGGGGTGACTTGTGTGGCTCGGACCAGGTTCGGTTACCCAGAATCCTTTGCAAACCTCAAAATTTGGCTAAAAAAACACATGTTCCTCACATTTCTGAGGCAGAAAGTTCTGGAATCTGAGAGGAGTCACAAATTTCCTTCCACCTAGCGTTCACCCACGTATCCCGATAAAAATGATACCTCACTTGTGTGGGTAGGCCTAGCGCCCGCGACAGGATATGCCCCAAAACACAACGTGGACAAATCACAGAAAACAGAGCTGTTTTTAGCAAAGTGACTACCTGTAGATTTTGGCCTCTAGCTCAGCCGCCACCTAGGGAAACCTACCAAACCTGTGCATTTCTGAAAACTAGAGACCTAGGGGGATCCAAGGAGGGGTGACTTGCGGGGCTCGGACCAGGTTCTGTTACCCAGAATCCTTTGCAAACCTCAAAATTTGGCTAAAAAAACACATGTTCCTCACATTTCTGTGGCAGAAAGTTCTGGAATCTGAGAGGAGCCACAAATTTCCTTCCACCCAGCGTTCCCCCACGTCTCCCGATAAAAATGATACCTCACTTGTGTGGGTAGGCCTAGCGCCCGCGACAGGATATGCCCCAAAACACAACGTGGACATATCACAGAAAACAGAGCTGTTTTTAGCAAAGTGACTACCTGTAGATTTTGGCCTCTAGCTCAGCCGCCACCTAGGGAAACTACCAAACCTATGCATTTCTGAAAACTAGAGACCTAGGGGAATCCAAGGAGGGGTGACTTGTGTGGCTCGGACGAGGTTCTGTTACCCAGAATCCTTTGCAAACCTCAAAATTTGGCTAAAAAAACACATGTTCCTCACATTTCTGTGGCAGAAAGTTCTGGAATCTGAGAGGAGCTACAAATTTCCTTCCACCCAGTGTTCCCCCAAGTCTCCCGATAAAAATGATACCTCACTTGCGTGGGTAAGCCTAGCGCCGGCGACAGGAAACACCCCAAAGCGCAACGTGGACACATCCTAAATTTTGGAAAAAAACAGAGGTGTTTTTTGCGAAGTGCCTACCTGTAGATTTTGGCCTCTAGCTCAGCCGGCACCTAGGGAAACTACCAAACCTATGCATTTCTGAAAACTAGAGACCTAGGGGAATCCAAGGAGGGGTGACTTGCGGGGCTCGGACCAGGTTCTGTTACCCAGAATCCTTTGCAAACCTCAAAATTTGGCTAAAAAAACACATGTTCCTCACATTTCTGTGGCAGAAAGTTCTGGAATCTGAGAGGAGCTACAAATTTCCTTCCACCCAGCGTTCCCCCACGTCTCCCGATAAAAATGATACCTCACTTGTGTGGGTAGGCCTAGCGCCCGCGACAGGATATGCCCCAAAACACAACGTGGACATATCACAGAAAACAGAGCTGTTTTTAGCAAAGTGACTACCTGTAGATTTTGGCCTCTAGCTCAGCCGCCACCTAGGGAAACCTACCAAACCTGTGCATTTCTGAAAACTAGAGACCTAGGGGGATCCAAGGAGGGGTGACTTGCGGGGCTCGGACCAGGTTCTGTTACACAGAATCCTTTGCAAACCTCAAAATTTGGCTAAAAAAACACATGTTCCTCACATTTCTGTGGCAGAAAGTTCTGGAATCTGAGAGGAGCCACAAATTTCCTTCCACCCAGCGTTCCCCCACGTCTCCCGATAAAAATGATACCTGACTTGTGTGGGTAGGCCTAGCGCCCGCGACAGGATATGCCCCAAAACACAACGTGGACATATCACAGAAAACAGAGCTGTTTTTAGCAAAGTGACTACCTGTAGATTTTGGCCTCTAGCTCAGCCGCCACCTAGGGAAACCTACCAAACCTGTGCATTTCTGAAAACTAGAGACCTAGGGGGATCCAAGGAGGGGTGACTTGCGGGGCTCGGACCAGGTTCTGTTACCCAGAATCCTTTGCAAACCTCAAAATTTGGCTAAAAAAACACATGTCCCTCACATTTCTGTGGCAGAAAGTTCTGGAATCTGAGAGGAGCTACAAATTTCCTTCCACCCAGCGTTCCCCCAAGTCTCCCGATAAAAATGATACCTCACTTGCGTGGGTAGGCCTAGCGCCGGCGACAGGAAACACCCCAAAGCGCAACGTGGACACATCCTAAATTTTGGAAAAAAACAGAGGTGTTTTTTGCGAAGTGCCTACCTGTAGATTTTGGCCTCTAGCTCAGCCGCCACCTAGGGAAACCTACCAAACCTGTGCATTTCTGAAAACTAGAGACCTATGGGAATCCAAGGAGGGGTGACTTGCGGGGCTCGGACCAGGTTCTGTTACCCAGAATCCTTTGCAAACCTCAAAATTTGGCTAAAATAACACATGTTCCTCACATTTCTGTGGCAGAAAGTTCTGGAATCTGAGAGGAGCTACAAATTTCCTTCCACCCAGCGTTCCCCCACGTCTCCCGATAAAAATGATACCTCACTTGTGTGGGTAGGCCTAGCGCCCGCGACAGGATATGCCCCAAAACACAACGTGGACATATCACAGAAAACAGAGCTGTTTTTAGCAAAGTGACTACCTGTAGATTTTGGCCTCTAGGTCAGCCGCCACCTAGGGAAACCTACCAAACCTGTGCATTTCTGAAAAGTAGAGACCTAGGGGGATCCAAGGAGGGGTGACTTGCGGGGCTCGGACCAGGTTCTGTTACCCAGAATCCTTTGCAAACCTCAAAATTTGGCTAAAAAACCACATGTTCCTCACATTTCTGTGGCAGAAAGTTCTGGAATCTGAGAGGAGCCACAAATTTCCTTCCACCCAGCGTTCCCCCACGTCTCCCGATAAAAATGATACCTCACTTGTGTGGGTAGGCCTAGCGCCCGCGACAGGATATGCCCCAAAACACAACGTGGACATATCACAGAAAACAGAGCTGTTTTTAGCAAAGTGACTACCTGTAGATTTTGGCCTCTAGCTCAGCCGCCACCTAGGGAAACCTACCAAACCTGTGCATTTCTGAAAACTAGAGACCTAGGGGGATCCAAGGAGGGGTGACTTGCGGGGCTCGGACCAGGTTCTGTTACCCAGAATCCTTTGCAAACCTCAAAATTTGGCTAAAAAAACACATGTTCCTCACATTTCTGTGGCAGAAAGTTCTGGAATCTGAGAGGAGCCACAAATTTCCTTCCACCCAGCGTTCCCCCACGTCTCCCGATAAAAATGATACCTCACTTGTGTGGGTAGGCCTAGCGCCCGCGACAGGATATGCCCCAAAACACAACGTGGACATATCACAGAAAACAGAGCTGTTTTTAGCAAAGTGACTACCTGCAGATTTTGGCCTCTAGCTCAGCCGCCACCTAGGGAAACCTACCAAACCTGTGCATTTCTGAAAACTAGAGACCTAGGGGGATCCAAGGAGGGGTGACTTGCGGGGCTCGGACCAGGTTCTGTTACCCAGAATCCTTTGCAAACCTCAAAATTTGGCTAAAAAAACACATGTCCCTCACATTTCTGTGGCAGAAAGTTCTGGAATCTGAGAGGAGCTACAAATTTCCTTCCACCCAGCGTTCCCCCAAGTCTCCCGATAAAAATGATACCTCACTTGCGTGGGTAGGCCTAGCGCCGGCGACAGGAAACACCCCAAAGCGCAACGTGGACACATCCTAAATTTTGGAAAAAAACAGAGGTGTTTTTTGCGAAGTGCCTACCTGTAGATTTTGGCCTCTAGCTCAGCCGGCACCTAGGGAAACCTACCAAACCTGTGCATTTCTGAAAACTAGAGACCTAGGGGGATCCAAGGAGGGGTGACTTGCGGGGCTCGGACCAGGTTCTGTTACCCAGAATCCTTTGCAAACCTCAAAATTTGGCTAAAAAAACACATGTTCCTCACATTTCTGTGGCAGAAAGTTCTGGAATCTGAGAGGAGCCACAAATTTCCTTCCACCCAGCGTTCCCCCACGTCTCCCGATAAAAATGATACCTCACTTGTGTGGGTAGGCCTAGCGCCCGCGACAGGATATGCCCCAAAACACAACGTGGACATATCACAGAAAACAGAGCTGTTTTTAGCAAAGTGACTACCTGTAGATTTTGGCCTCTAGCTCAGCCGCCACCTAGGGAAACTACCAAACCTATGCATTTCTGAAAACTAGAGACCTAGGGGAATCCAAGGAGGGGTGACTTGTGTGGCTCGGACGAGGTTCTGTTACCCAGAATCCTTTGCAAACCTCAAAATTTGGCTAAAAAAACACATGTTCCTCACATTTCTGTGGCAGAAAGTTCTGGAATCTGAGAGGAGCTACAAATTTCCTTCCACCCAGTGTTCCCCCAAGTCTCCCGATAAAAATGATACCTCACTTGCGTGGGTAAGCCTAGCGCCGGCGACAGGAAACACCCCAAAGCGCAACGTGGACACATCCTAAATTTTGGAAAAAAACAGAGGTGTTTTTTGCGAAGTGCCTACCTGTAGATTTTGGCCTCTAGCTCAGCCGGCACCTAGGGAAACCTACCAAACCTGTGCATTTCTGAAAACTAGAGACCTAGGGGAATCCAAGGAGGGGTGACTTGCGGGGCTCGGACCAGGTTCTGTTACCCAGAATCCTTTGCAAACCTCAAAATTTGGCTAAAAAAACACATGTTCCTCACATTTCTGTGGCAGAAAGTTCTGGAATCTGAGAGGAGCTACAAATTTCCTTCCACCCAGCGTTCCCCCACGTCTCCCGATAAAAATGATACCTCACTTGTGTGGGTAGGCCTAGCGCCCGCGACAGGATATGCCCCAAAACACAACGTGGACATATCACAGAAAACAGAGCTGTTTTTAGCAAAGTGACTACCTGTAGATTTTGGCCTCTAGCTCAGCCGCCACCTAGGGAAACCTACCAAACCTGTGCATTTCTGAAAACTAGAGACCTAGGGGGATCCAAGGAGGGGTGACTTGCGGGGCTCGGACCAGGTTCTGTTACACAGAATCCTTTGCAAACCTCAAAATTTGGCTAAAAAAACACATGTTCCTCACATTTCTGTGGCAGAAAGTTCTGGAATCTGAGAGGAGCCACAAATTTCCTTCCACCCAGCGTTCCCCCACGTCTCCCGATAAAAATGATACCTGACTTGTGTGGGTAGGCCTAGCGCCCGCGACAGGATATGCCCCAAAACACAACGTGGACATATCACAGAAAACAGAGCTGTTTTTAGCAAAGTGACTACCTGTAGATTTTGGCCTCTAGCTCAGCCGCCACCTAGGGAAACCTACCAAACCTGTGCATTTCTGAAAACTAGAGACCTAGGGGGATCCAAGGAGGGGTGACTTGCGGGGCTCGGACCAGGTTCTGTTACCCAGAATCCTTTGCAAACCTCAAAATTTGGCTAAAAAAACACATGTCCCTCACATTTCTGTGGCAGAAAGTTCTGGAATCTGAGAGGAGCTACAAATTTCCTTCCACCCAGCGTTCCCCCAAGTCTCCCGATAAAAATGATACCTCACTTGCGTGGGTAGGCCTAGCGCCGGCGACAGGAAACACCCCAAAGCGCAACGTGGACTCATCCTAAATTTTGGAAAAAAACAGAGGTGTTTTTTGCGAAGTGCCTACCTGTAGATTTTGGCCTCTAGCTCAGCCGCCACCTAGGGAAACCTACCAAACCTGTGCATTTCTGAAAACTAGAGACCTATGGGAATCCAAGGAGGGGTGACTTGCGGGGCTCGGACCAGGTTCTGTTACCCAGAATCCTTTGCAAACCTCAAAATTTGGCTAAAATAACACATGTTCCTCACATTTCTGTGGCAGAAAGTTCTGGAATCTGAGAGGAGCTACAAATTTCCTTCCACCCAGCGTTCCCCCACGTCTCCCGATAAAAATGATACCTCACTTGTGTGGGTAGGCCTAGCGCCCGCGACAGGATATGCCCCAAAACACAACGTGGACATATCACAGAAAACAGAGCTGTTTTTAGCAAAGTGACTACCTGTAGATTTTGGCCTCTAGCTCAGCCGCCACCTAGGGAAACCTACCAAACCTGTGCATTTCTGAAAAGTAGAGACCTAGGGGGATCCAAGGAGGGGTGACTTGCGGGGCTCGGACCAGGTTCTGTTACCCAGAATCCTTTGCAAACCTCAAAATTTGGCTAAAAAAACACATGTTCCTCACATTTCTGTGGCAGAAAGTTCTGGAATCTGAGAGGAGCCACAAATTTCCTTCCACCCAGCGTTCCCCCACGTCTCCCGATAAAAATGATACCTCACTTGTGTGGGTAGGCCTAGCGCCCGCGACAGGATATGCCCCAAAACACAACGTGGACATATCACAGAAAACAGAGCTGTTTTTAGCAAAGTGACTACCTGTAGATTTTGGCCTCTAGCTCAGCCGCCACCTAGGGAAACCTACCAAACCTGTGCATTTCTGAAAACTAGAGACCTAGGGGGATCCAAGGAGGGGTGACTTGCGGGGCTCGGACCAGGTTCTGTTACCCAGAATCCTTTGCAAACCTCAAAATTTGGCTAAAAAAACACATGTTCCTCACATTTCTGTGGCAGAAAGTTCTGGAATCTGAGAGGAGCCACAAATTTCCTTCCACCCAGCGTTCCCCCACGTCTCCCGATAAAAATGATACCTCACTTGTGTGGGTAGGCCTAGCGCCCGCGACAGGATATGCCCCAAAACACAACGTGGACATATCACAGAAAACAGAGCTGTTTTTAGCAAAGTGACTACCTGCAGATTTTGGCCTCTAGCTCAGCCGCCACCTAGGGAAACCTACCAAACCTGTGCATTTCTGAAAACTAGAGACCTAGGGGGATCCAAGGAGGGGTGACTTGCGGGGCTCGGACCAGGTTCTGTTACCCAGAATCCTTTGCAAACCTCAAAATTTGGCTAAAAAAACACATGTCCCTCACATTTCTGTGGCAGAAAGTTCTGGAATCTGAGAGGAGCTACAAATTTCCTTCCACCCAGCGTTCCCCCAAGTCTCCCGATAAAAATGATACCTCACTTGCGTGGGTAGGCCTAGCGCCGGCGACAGGAAACACCCCAAAGTGCAACGTGGACACATCCTAAATTTTGGAAAAAAACAGAGGTGTTTTTTGCGAAGTGCCTACCTGTAGATTTTGGCCTCTAGCTCAGCCGGCACCTAGGGAAACCTACCAAACCTGTGCATTTCTGAAAACTAGAGACCTAGGGGAATCCAAGGAGGGGTGACTTGCGGGGCTCGGACCAGGTTCTGTTACCCAGAATCCTTTGCAAACCTCAAAATTTGGCTAAAATAACACATGTTCCTCACATTTCTGTGGCAGAAAGTTCTGGAATCTGAGAGGAGCTACAAATTTCCTTCCACCCAGCGTTCCCCCACGTCTCCCGATAAAAATGATACCTCACTTGTGTGGGTAGGCCTAGCGCCCGCGACAGGATATGCCCCAAAACACAACGTGGACATATCACAGAAAACAGAGCTGTTTTTAGCAAAGTGACTACCTGTAGATTTTGGCCTCTAGCTCAGCCGCCACCTAGGGAAACCTACCAAACCTGTGCATTTCTGAAAAGTAGAGACCTAGGGGGATCCAAGGAGGGGTGACTTGCGGGGCTCGGACCAGGTTCTGTTACCCAGAATCCTTTGCAAACCTCAAAATTTGGCTAAAAAAACACATGTTCCTCACATTTCTGTGGCAGAAAGTTCTGGAATCTGAGAGGAGCTACAAATTTCCTTCCACCCAGCGTTCCCCCAAGTCTCCCGATAAAAATGATACCTCACTTGCGTGGGTAGGCCTAGCGCCTGCGACAGGAAACACCCCAAAGCGCAACGTGGACACATCCACAATTTTGGGAGAAAACAGTGCCTACCTGCGGATTTTGGCCTGTAGCTCACCCGGCGCCTAGGGAAACCTACCAAACCAGTGCATTTCTGAAAACTAGAGACCTAGGGGAATCCAAGGAGGGGTGACTTGCGGGGCTCGGACCAGGTTCTGTTACCCAGAATCCTTTGCAAACCTCAAAATTTGGCTAAAAAAACACATGTTCCTCACATTTCTGTGGCAGAAAGTTCTGGAATCTGATAGGAGCCACAAATTTCCTTCCACCCAGCGTTCCCCCAAGTCTCCCGATAAAAATGATACCTCACTTGTGTGGGTGGCCCAGGTGCCTGCAACATAATAAGGCCCAAAACCTGAAGGGATAGAAGGGATAGCACAGCAAGTTTATAAGGGCATATTCTTTTATACATCTTTAGACGGACTCTGCTTTGGGGACCCACATAAGTGAGGTGTCATTTTACTTGGGAGACTGAGGGGAAAACTGGGGAGTAGGAATTTTGTGCTGGAGCGGTGATCCTACTAAGAAAAATCAGGAAAATATGCTTTTTTATGCAAATTGTGAGGTTTACAGAGGAGTCTGGGTAAGAAAATGTTGGGGGAGCCACACAAGCCACACCTCCCTAGACTCCTTGGGGTGCCTAGTTTTAAAAAGTTTCTGGGTTTTGTAGGTTTCCCTACATGACGGCCGCACCCAGGACCAAAAACATAGGTGGGCCCTCCCCCCCAAACACAGGTATTTTTGGAATATATCACTTTGATGTGTGCACATACGTCCGTGATGTGCCAAACACTAAAATTGTGAAAAGAAACACACTTAGGTTATGTGAAGAAGACCCCTCACCCACCAACCAAGTTGGTGGCATGCTTCATCATCGGGGTCCCACCTGAGGCACCTAGCGTGTCTCAAGTGTGCTGCGACGCCTGATTACAGCGGAGCAGGTTTTGTCATTTGTACCACACATACTGGTTGGATTTGGCACGAGGGTGAGTGATGGTTCAGTAGATCAAATTTTATTAACAAGAGATTTCACAAAAGTGAAATGCACTGGTAATAACTGAAAGGCCAAAAAACTGAACCAATGACTCACAGCTCGTGAGCTGTAAAGCCACGACAAGGCACCAACCGCTTTACAGTCCATTCACACACCTTTCATACATGACATGCACTAGACCATTCACGCCGCCAGCCACGGGCCCAGCACATTACAAGACTCGCATCCACAGACAGCGCCAGTCAAGGGCCCATCACTTTCATACGCCCACATGCCTGATACAGCAATCACACCAGCTGATGAGTGTGTGGACTGGCGTTTGGCCGGCACTGCCAGCCAAGCGCCACCCCACCCACACCACCAGCCAAGCGCCACCCCACACACACCGCCAGCCCAGCACCACCCCACACACACCGCCAGCCCAGCGCCACCCCACACACACCGCCAGCCAAGCGCCACCCCACACACACCGCCAGCCAAGCGCCACCCCACACACACCGCCAGCCAAGCGCCACCACACCCACGCCGCCAGCCAAGCGCCACTCTACACATGCCATCCCCTTTTTTTTGTTTTTAAACAACAAAGAAACCACTAATCATAAATTAGTACAAAACTACAAACACAAAAGCTCTAACTGAATACATGACTAATGCCAACCGTGAAACCGAACATATAAAAATATAAAACACCAGTTTACGCTCACGGAATTTCCCAATAATTCTTCTGTGTGTGGTAGCTCCTGAAACAGCCACCCACACACAGCCCAGGCTTTGAAGGACAATCAGGGCAGTACATCCTAGTCTCCTTCCTGATACCTCTTCGAGCACAGACTCTACATCTCTTAGCAGGAAAGTTTTTTTTGGCCGTGGGAGGAATGTGCTCAGCAAAGTGACGATCTTTCAATCTAGCCACATCCTCCACCACTGCTTCTCTAGGAACTCTTGCCTGTTCCAGCACAACAAGGCTAGCTATGATAGACTCCTGAAATTTCACAAATGTCATCCTTGACTCTGGAGAACTATCCTTAAACACAACAAAAGCATTAAAAGTTGCCAAGTGGAACAAGTGAAGCGCTAATTTCTTATACCACACATAAGACTTACGAGCAGCAGTGTAAGGTTCTAACCTCTGATCTACTCTATCAACACCACCCATGTGCTTATTATAGTCTAAGATGCACACAGGTTTGCGCACTTCGGCAACCTGACCCCAAACAGCCACAGGTGAAGTACTCTCATCATGGATGGTGCTTAGCATGTATACATCCCTCTTGTCTACAAATTTCAGAGCTAGCAGCTCATCATTCCGCAAGGCACTGCACTGTCCCTTCTCAAGTTTTTTACAGACAAGCTCTTTTGGATAGCCTTTCCGATTAGAGCGGATTGTGCCACAAGCAACAGTGTCCACTCTGAACAACTCCTTGAACAACCGAACTCCAGTGTAGAAGTTATCTACATATAAATGGTGACCTTTGTTAAACAGTCGTCTACCAAGTTCCCACACAATTTTCTCACTAACTCCAAAAGTGGGAGGACAACCAGGGGGGTCAATATTGGAATCCCTACCAGTGTAGACCCGGAAATTATAAACATATCCTGTACTACTTTCTGACAGCATATACAATTTAATTCCATACCGTGCCCTCTTGCTAGGAATGTACTGCCTAAAAACCAAACGACCCTTGAACAGGACCAAAGACTCATCTACAGATATTTCTTTCCCTGGAACATAGATCTCTGAAAACCGATCTACCAAATGATCAAGGACAGGTCTAATCTTAAAAAGACGGTCAGAATCAGGATGATCTCGTGGCAAGGCTAAAGCATTATCTACAAAATGCAACATCCGAAGAAGAAGCTCATACCGGTTACGACTCATGATGGCAGGAAATATAGCAGTTGCCATCAAGGGACTAGTAGACCAATATGAAGACAGCGACGGCTTCCTTATCAGCCCCATCAAAAAAGTTAAACCCAAGAACTTTTTCAACTCTTCCAGATTTGTGGGAATCCACCGGCTAGCTCTAGAGTGTGGCCTAAGTCTGGCAGCGTTGTCCCTCAAAAACTGCTCTGCATACAAATTAGTCTGCTCAACAATCTCTTCCAAAAATATATCGTCCATAAACAACTCAAAAAAGTTGACGGGCAAAAAGTTTTCCGTATTAACTCGACACCCTGGAAAACCAGTAAACGCAGGCAACTGTGGCTGCTCCATGTTTGGTGCAACCCATGCGTCAGGTCTTCCAATGGGAAGCCTTTCAGCCGCTGGCTCCTGCACCATTGGCACATCACTGTCCTCCTCTAAAACAGGCCCTTCATCAGCACTGAGAGTGGCTTCATCATCAGATGATTCATCTCTGACAGAAAATTCACTTCCAGAATCCTGCACTTCCTCCTCTGCCTCAGATGCAGAGTCAGTCTCATATTCATGGTCAGAAGATGACTCAAAAAGCACACTAACAACCTGCTGAGCGGTCATCCTACGGCTGGCCATGATCCTTCCTACTAAAATTAACTGGACAAATACACCACCAACAACCAGCACTGTGTAAGATAAGTAACAAAGTATAGGTTTATCACTAAGAATTATAAACTCAAAAACTATACTGCTCACTTGCCTGAAAAAGCTTGACTCACCAGCAACTACTCTGCACAGCCACAGCAATCACCAACGATATCCCACTAAAAAGAGAAAAAAAAAAGCAAATTAGACATAAGACAACACAATAATCATTGTGCATAACTCTAAGGACAATTTCACACACAATCCTGCATTCAGTACACCACCTACAAACATGTCATTCATGCATTGCAACAATACTCACTTGGAGTAAATTTATTTACTTACCTAAAACATGCAACTACGCAAACCGCAGGACAACTACTGCCAAAACTGCAACAAGCCACAGCAAAGTCAGCAAAAGCTTTGAACTAAAACAAAAAGGAGAAAAACTGTTATTATCATAAAAGTAAATACTTCGCCAGTTGACAAACACTCCGCCACTAACCATTTTTTCATTTTCCCGTGTCTAGTCTTCTCTGCTTGGGGGAAGATGGGCCTAAAAAAAAAATAGGCCAATCTACCCCCAAGGGGAGGGGGCAGAAATCACCCAGATTACATTGCACCATTTGGGGGGGGGCGACCCTTGCCCAAGGTGCCACACCCCCACACAAAGCACACACACACATACATAGTATCCCTGGCGCTATGGGGATTCTGCCCCCCTTGGGGACAGAAAGGCCTAAAAAATAGGCATATCTGCCCCCTAGGGGGGCAGAACTGCCCAAAAATACATGTCGGCCCCTGGGGGCGACCCTTGCCCAAGGGGCCACCCCCCAACACAAAAAATAAAAATCAACAATAAAATCCCTGGTGTCTAGTGGCTTTCTGCCCCCCTTGGGGGCAGATCGGCCTAAAAATAGGGCCAATCTGCCCCCAAGGGGGGCAGAAACGACAATAAATACATTGCGCCCCTGGGGGGAGCGACCCTTGCCCAAGGGGCCACCCCCCAACACAAAGCACACATACATACATACTATTTCTGGCGCTATTGGGATTCTGCCCCCCTTGGGGGCAGAAAGGCCTAAAAAAAATAGGCCTCTCTGCCCCCAAGGGGGGCAGAACTGCCCAAAAATACATGAGGGCCCCTGGGGGCGACCCTTGCCCAAGGGGCCGCCCCCCAACACAAAAAATACACATCAACAATAAAATCCCTGGTGTCTAGTGGCTTTCTGCCCCCCTTGGGGGCAGATCGGCCTAAAAATAGGGCCAATCTGCCCCCAAGGGGGGCAGAAACGACAATAAATACATTGCGCCCCTGGGGGGAGCGACCCTTGCCCAAGGGGCCACCCCCCAACACAAAGCACACATACATACATACTATTTCTGGCGCTATTGGGATTCTGCCCCCCTTGGGGGCAGAAAGGCCTAAAAAAAATAGGCCTCTCTGCCCCCAAGGGGGGCAGAACTGCCCAAAAATACATGAGGGCCCCTGGGGGCGACCCTTGCCCAAGGGGCCGCCCCCCAACACAAAAAATACACATCAACAATAAAATCCCTGGTGTCTAGTGGCTTTCTGCCCCCCTTGGGGGCAGATCGGCCTGAAAATAGGGCCAATCTGCCCCCAAGGGGGGCAGAAACGACAATAAATACATTGCGCCCCTGGGGGGAGCGACCCTTGCCCAAGGGGCCACCCCCCAACACAAAGCACACATACATACATACTATTTCTGGCGCTATTGGGATTCTGCCCCCCTTGGGGGCAGAAAGGCCTAAAAAAAATAGGCCTCTCTGCCCCCAAGTGGGGCAGAACTGCCCAAAAATACATGAGGGCCCCTGGGGGCGACCCTTGCCCAAGGGGCCGCCCCCCAACACAAAAAATACACATCAACAATAAAATCCCTGGTGTCTAGTGGCTTTCTGCCCCCCTTGGGGGCAGATCGGCCTAAAAATAGGGCCAATCTGCCCCCAGGGGGGGCAGAAACGACGTAAAATACATTTGCCCCCAAAGGGGAGCGACCCTTGCCCAAGGGGCCGCCCCCCAACACAAAAAATACAAATCAACAATAAAATCCCTGGTGTCTAGTGGCTTTCTGCCCCCCTTGGGGGCAGATCGGCCTAAAAATAGGGCCAATCTGCCCCCAGGGGGGGCAGAAACGACGTAAAATACATGTGCCCCCAAAGGGGAGCGACCCTTGCCCAAGGGGCCGCCCCCCAACACAAAAAATACACAGCAACAATAAAATCCCTGGTGTCTAGTGGCTTTCTGCCCCCCTTGGGGGCAGATCGGCCTAAAAATAGGGCCAATCTGCCCCCAGGGGGGGCAGAAACGACGTAAAAAGCATGTGCCCCCAAAGGGGAGCGACCCTTGCCCAAGGGGTCGCTCCCCTACACTAATATTCACTCACACACACACATACAGAAATCCCTGGTGTCTAGTGGGCATTCCTGCTGCCCGATCGCATCGCGATCGGGCAGCAGGAATGCTCAAAGAGACATCGAGGGAAAGGAAAACCCTTTCCTTTCCCTCGATGCCTCTCTGAGAGCACCCCCACCCCGCACGAAGGTGAAATACTCACCTTCTCCCTTGACGCGCTGGAAGCAAATGGCTTCCAGCGCGTCATTCCCCGTTTCCATGAAATCAGCGCGCGATCGCGCGCTGACGTCATGGGGGGGGGCGGGGGGGGGTGGGCGTGAAAGGGGAAGGGATTCCCCTTTCAGCCCTGGCCTGGGGATGTTGGGGGGCGGCCCTCGGGGGAAGCGCTAGCGCTTCCCCCGACTGCCAGTCCCTGGACGTAATGGTTACTACATGGCGCCACACGGGCGCTGCCATGGACGTAACCATTACGTCCGTGGCGGGGAAGGGGTTAATAATATGAGTTACTGTTGTTATATGCATTTGTAAAGCACACTATCACCCACTGGTGTCATGACCTTAACATTCTTATCTGTTCCTAAGTTTCTTTTTAAAGCCAGACTGTTCAATAGGTAACACCTCAACTATTTCTATCCATGCAGTAAGACGGCTGATCATAAGTTGTGCATAAATCTTACTGTTGGAATCAAAAAGGGCAATAAATCTACAATTGTCTGGTCTACTTTGTACATATGAGAACTAGAATACTTCTACAACAAGGACTGGAAATCTCCTTAGACATAATGACTTCAAGAAACAAGAAACAGAAACAAGGTTTGGAGCATAGTGGTCCATGGTCCACAAACTGGCATTACTCTGATACAAAACAACTGATAGGACATTTGGACTTGGAGATCTCAAAGGTTTAATTTCACAAATAACCCTTTCAATGACCTCAGTTTGTAAGCTATCCAACAAAAGTTCACAATTTGAAAAAATGACCTTGTTTTGCTGGCCTTAGGCTTTTGGACATTGGCTCATCTCCAATTGGCATATTTAATTTACTTATATCCCCCTAGTCAAGTGCACTCCTTGTGCCCAAGGTCTGCAAATTAAATGATACTAGTGGACCTGTAGCACTAATTGTCCCACCCCACATGAGTAGCTCCTTAAACATGTCTCAGGTCTGCCATTGCAGACCCAGTGTGTGTAGTGTTGAACTGCCATTTTGACCAAGCAAAGTACAACTTTTGCCAGGCCCAAACCTTCCTTTTTAACACATATAAGTCACTCCAAATGTAAGCCCTAGGCAGCCGCAGTGACAAGGTGCAGTGTTTTTAAAAAGTGGGAAATGTACTATTACATTTGACATATCCTGATGTTGAAACATTCTTACATCCATTTTTCATCACTGCAAGGCCTATCTCTCCCATAAAGAAGAGACAGGCTTTTCGAGTTTGGTGTCCCTGGAATCACACTTTAAAATCCTAACTTACAATGAAGAGGGATTTTAAATTGCAATTCTGCTTTGCAGACAGTGAACATCACGACGGGTGCTGGTGCACCCGACGTACTACAGCATTGCCGCCGGCTCTATTATAAACCGGCAACAATGCTGTAGGCTGTTCCCAGCTGACCCAGTGGGTGGAAACTCTGTTTCCGCTTGCTGACCCAATGAGAATCTCGTAATGGGGTCCTCGGGGAGGCAGCCACACTGGTAGCAACCTGCCCGTCAGGACTTTGGCAGACGGACTTTTCCGCCCGCCGAAGTTATAATCGACCCCATAGTCTGCAGCATCCATAAAAATGGAATAAAGTACATTGTTCACTCTTTTACATCAGGGGTGTGTATGGGGGGGGCCAAACAAAGGGCCTAATTACGAGTGTAGCGGTCCTCAAACCGCCACACTCGCACTGGCTGTCAAACCGACCACCACATTACGAGGCTGGCGAGCAGCCCGCCAGCCGACCACCATCTATGCCGGGATTGGAGATCCTGACGGGCTGATGGAGGTGCAGGATCGAATCAGCCAGGGTGGTGCTGAACTCAGTGCCGCCCTGCTGATTACAACCTAGTTTTTCACTAGCCTTTTCATAGCGGTTTCACCCCATGATAAGGGCGTTGGAGAACAGGTGATGGGGGCCACAGGGGAGCCCCTGTAGAGTCCCGCTGACCAGCACCCGCTTTATGCGCACTGCTGTGCATTACGAGGGTGGTAGTGTCCCGTGATTACGAGCCGGCAACAATGCTGCCGCCACATTTCCACTGGTTAATGCCAGTCAGCACAGCGGGAAAGTCTTAATGGGCCAGCAGAGAGGTTGCCAACATGGTGGCAACCATCCCTTCTGCAGTTAGGTGGATAGGTGAAACTAGAATCAGAATGTCCCAAAGCCAATTAACAATGGCCCATTCAATTTTACAAGACCACGGCAAATAATAAGCAGCTTCCTTTACATCAAATGATTCATTCAGCAATCTAAAGTTAGCATCATAAATGTAATAGCCACACAATTTTCAATTAAATCTCATACATTTCCAGACATTGTCACTTATTGTAGTGGATCCTATTTAGTTTTAATGGGAATCAGGAGTTTAGCTTAGCCTTTGGCTTGTAGGCCTGGGCCCCCGTCACCTAGTGACTTTTAACCTACTTAGCTTGCTCTGTTTTAGAAAATTTATAAAATTATTCCTTCTAAAATGGCTGCCAAGTTTATAGTCAGGAAGATGTTTTAGTTTGATGTTATCAGTGCCACTCTGTAAAGGCGTCACTATCAACTTCGAAGATAAATGAGATACGTAGGTATTCACATCATGTACTTTCCCACTTTCGTGTGAAAGTAACATAATATACCTTTTAAGGGAATTGTTTATAAAATTGCCGCCTCAAGCAGCCCTTTTTATCTATTGTTTGGGAAGATACCCGTGTCAGGGGTCGTACCAGATCTGTATAAATACATCTCACACAGACAAAATAATCAGAGGCATTCCTACCAGATGCCATTGACGCTATCTATGGTACACATCGCCTTGATGCTGACCCAGTCTTCGTGTCCCTCCAGAGTCTGATCTGGAGACCTCATTCCAAGATAACGAGGGATGAGGGCTCTTCTCGTGGACATGGTACTTGCAGATTAGGTTTAACACCACTAGCTCTTTTTAGGTAAGAGATTAGGTTCATCATAGTAGGGTACTAGGGTTTATTTCACACTTGTTTTACATCTTATGTAATTCCAAGATGGTGGGGGTCTTTGTATTCATGATTCTCATTTTTACCCTTCTGTTTCTTGCATTGTTCAATATCTTAATCATTGCAGCCCATGTAATTTATAGTAGATTACAGTCTTGTTAATAAAACATATTGAAAACATCACTGCATCTCTTTTATTTGCCTCTGTGTGACTGAGACATGTTGTTCATGTCAGAAAATGGTACTCTCTGTTTAACCATGACGACCCTGAGATGTCGCACTCTTGAGACCATACGTAAAAGCTGCCACAAATTACCTTTTATTGTTTGGGTTTTTGGTGAGGTACTGCTGGTGAGCCAGGATGGTTGGGACAACAGTTGTGACTTTTTGTAGGACTAGCCTAGTCGCCTGCAAACATAAGTACTGTCATCCTTAAACTAGCAGTCTTGTCTGGAGCAAGAATCAAACTACGACATTAGCAGTTGGTGAAAATTTGTGATATCATCAATGAAATCAATGATGATATTACTGAGACTGCGACACCTATTTGTGGTATACATTACCAGTGCTGTTGTTCTGCTTAATCTTCCACTCTAGTACTAGAACCTAGAAAATATTTGTTTTCCAACATCACATTTTTTCCTAAAAATCCATGCTGCAATGATCGTAATATCAGGAGTCCTCACTTTGATCGCCCCTTGTTGGAAGAGTTGGCAAATCTTTCCCACCTCTGATAGTGCAAAAGTTGTTACTTGCCTCCTTTTTTTTACACAGATAAAGTCAAAGGAATCAAGGTACTGACTAATAGCGGCAATCACTATTGTAGTCTCAATACCTATAATTCTACAAAAAAATATGCTAGTGTACATCACTAATAAAGTTGAAGTTTAAACATTTACTGTTAGGAAGTGTTAGGTCAGCAACACAACAAGCAGAACTTAAGGCTTTGTTTTGGTCTTTTTCACCCAAGGGTCAAATTGCAAGGGTCTGTGTATAATTAAACTGTCAACTCAGCTCCATTCTCTAATAGTTTAGACTTGCTTCTCACTACTGCTAACGTTTGGATACGTACTACCAGTCGCAGTCCAGTCCACTTGTTTGCCTCAGTTGACAATTTAGTTACCATAGCATTCTCTTTGTAGAGGTTAATAAGATGCTACACTAAACTTTTCATGAAAAGTTGATAGTTCCTCGTCTTTCCCAGAGGCTGCAGTAACTCAGGGGAGGGAGGCAGCTATTTTTAGATCATTGAATGTCCCCAAAATGGCTGTTTCTACCTTCCTGTATCAATTAGGGCATTTGTAACTGCTAATATAAAATCAGCAACCCTCATACCTGGTATGGTTATCATTGTTGCCTCATTCTGAGTTCCACGTCTAGATGGTACAAATCTCACCATAGTAAAATCAAATATCTTTATACAATTGGGCCCTGATAGTACGCTCATTAAGACTAACAAATTGCATTAGTTTAGGATGTTAAATTACTGTTACATTCCATTCAGGGGCGAGAAAAAACAGTTCATCCCTCTTGCATTGGGTCCAGGTCCAAATTACACAATTCTGAAAAGGCTGCACAGCAGACTCAACCTGGGTAAATTATTGCAGATTTAGATTTAAATCTAGAGTCCTTCACTGAGAGACAAAGAAGGATTCTTTGTCTGGTCAATAGTATCATACCTATTGTCCTTACTGATTGCACAATTTAATTCTTCTTTGAATGTTATGCCCCAAACACAACAAGCCTTTTTGGTACCCCGGGACCCCTTAAATATGGGGAAACATGAGCCTCATTTTCAGATATTATTGAGTCAGACATTAATAACATGTTCATGTTTCCAGCAATGGATGAACTTCAGCTATCACTATAATTGGTTGTGGTGACAAAAATCACTATTCTTTGAATTTGGGCAGGCCACAGGCAGAGGGAAATATACATTGTGTTATGCTGCAGTGAATTTTATTTGCTGACAAAATGCTAAACGAAAATGATGTGCAAAGCTTATGTTAAAAATAAACATGTGAAATGCAAATCTTGTAGTAGGTAACTATACTTACCTTTTCTAGGCTTGTGAAATATAGAAGAAATATTGTCTTAACATTAGCCTAACTGAGGATGGCATGTTAACTGAAAATAATTAATTAACACTGGCAGACATGTTTTTCACATTTGAAACGTTGTTTGCACATTATGTTTTTCTTCTCTTTACTGCTGATGTTGCCATTTTGGAAGCTTATTGCTAGCTAGTGAATAGATACTTGTTTTGTATTAGGCAACTGATAGTACGAGTCTCACTGGGAGGAGATTAACATGACTGGAAGACTGATTCATGGGAAGAAGTTTTTGTACCACATGAAAACAACATTGAAACATTCAAGGATTCATGTAGAAAAGTTCAATGATGCTTTGGTGAGAGCATGGGGAGTACACCTATTCCGAGGAGTCTGCTGACATTCTATTGGTGGATGAAAAAGACAAAAGAAAATAATGTTGCAAGATTGAATTTGTGAGTTTACATTAATGGGCGTTCCTATATTACAGGGTAACCCTATTCTCCTTTCCTAGTAGAAGGATAGGGTCTTCATTACAGAGACTTGTTCTCACTTGCATCCTCGCAGGAGTCACTCTTGATGGGAGACTGCTGAGCTTAATTTCTTATTGTCTGCTGATTTTGAGCTGATAATACTTTCCAGCTTATTATGCAAAAGCTTTTTTATATGCTTCCATGCTTATGCTTTGATTTCTCTTACCAGATGTCTTTATGGGTATTTGAGCTTACCCATTTTCCCGCAATCTTTATGTAGAATAGGCAGTGTTCCTTTATCAAACACTCTTGTTGCATTATTACTATAGTGACTGTGATTTTGACTAATATTGTATTCTACTTTACAATCAAATATCTATTAATGGATCATATTAACTTTTAATGATGAGAGAAATAATAATACAATTTTAATAAAAGATGGAAAAATAAAATATTTGAAAATAAAACCCTTTGACTCACACTAACTCTCTGTATTGACTGAATCAAAGATTTAATATATTGATTATGCTCTTATGTAGATCATCCCCCTTTTTTCTCTCTGCCGACAATCAAAGGTCAATACAACCAGTGGCAAGGTTTGTTTAATGATTACACCAGGAGATTGAGATATAGAAAACCCCGTTCCTGAGAGTGGTAGCAAGAGGACGGTGTATGTCACGAGAGAGAGAAGCTATAATAGTTTGCCCTAGTTTAGAAGTGCCCATGTCCAATGGTAGAGGGTGAGTATTAATAGGGTTATGCATCACAATTGTCTTTGTAGAGATGTTGTCATTGATTCGAGGTTAATTGTTTGTGCTTTGCAAAGTAGTGGTGTTCACGTGCTAATGTTGAGCAGCTGAAGTTGTTATCAGACTCAAAGTAGTCTAAGATCCTGGGATAAGCAGTTGAAATTACGGTGACATAATGATTTGTTGTGAGTGTACTAATATTGATTGGTGCTAGTGTTGCTTATTGCACAAAGGGGAAGCTACATTAGTACGGGTCATTTCCCAATGGTCGAGATTTCATTTGTGTGTGTACATGTGTAGGTAAGTTGGAGAGTGTTAAAACTGATTTCTGATAGGGTTCCTGTGTGAATGAATTCTTTAGAGGAGCAGAAAACAGTTATTTGTCTATTGTGTGTGCTTGGAGTTGTAGAATCTTGTGTATAAGGCAAATTGCATAGGAGGGTGAACCGCTGCAAGGAGTGCAGTTAAGTCAGAGTCTGCCGCATTGGGATAGGTCAGTTGGTGTGAAGTACCTTGCTGAGATTGTTTGATGAGTCATCAAGAAACAAACTGTAATAGGTTTGTGAAAGAAAGGTTACAACAGCATTACAGGAAAGGACTGTCATATAGGGAATTAAAAACAGAACCCAAACATTGAAATTCTGAATTTGATCACTGTACATTTATTGCTGAATTCCTGAAATAGTTAAAAACTTTGAAGGGTTTTAGAGATTTGATGACGGGTCCCAGTTCGGGAGGGTGAAGAGGCACCACCACAAAGTAAGTCAGCTCATTATATGGCGACAAATGTAGGGCACCATAAATGTTTGTTGCTTCGTCCATGGTGCAAGACCACTGAAAATGAAGGACCATTTAAAACTTCCACCACACTGTACTTTAGATTTAAAGGTTATTGAAAATTTAGGGGAGAAACTATATGAGGTGAAGCCACCTCCTAGGCCTAAATACTATGAAGCATTAAATGTTTAGGAGTGAGCAGCACATGCTAAAGAGAATGAAAGGTATCAGAATAGAGCAAGGAGAGCTATGCAGATCTTCATTGGGATGAAGGGCAGCAAAGGTGGCGGAAATGTGTAGTCGAGGGAGATAGAATTTATCAAGCTATAACTACGGAAAAGTCTAAAAAGAATCAAAAACAGGGAAATGATGATGAGGAAGCTGCACGAAAAACAGACATTGATAGTGATTCAGGGCATGACATTTAGATGCTTTGTTGACGTCATGTCCACTGCTACATTGGCTACAGCCCGTTGACTGCAATACAATTCAGATTGAAAGACCACTTGCAGTACTTCCAATTGCAACAGACCTGCTGACGCAGCCCCTACAGTAATAGGTCCAGGTGCTACAGCTTCTATTGTGGCTGTTCCTGTGACACAGTTCATATTAGCTCCACCTTTAGGGATTCTTGCTGCGACTACACTGATAAATATTATACTACATCTAAATCCAATTGTTTTAGGTGGGTCAAGAGGAACAACTACAACAGGGACCATCTCAACATCATAGACTTCACAGATTGTTGTCTGGATCACCGCAAAATGTTCAATCATTGAGAGAATGAAGGAGAATTGTCTTTACAACACCAATTTCACAAGGAGAGTCAGGACCATTTGATGATGGGATTTTTCTCCATGGTTTCAAGAAACGTCAGAAGAACAAGAGATACAGAGAGGCCAACTAATAGTCAAGAAAGAGAGAGACCCTTGGAAGTCCCAACAGTGAAGGTGGAATTAGAAGTGTTTATTGAAAGATACTTAGATATTTCACATTTTGAATCAATATCAGGAAAACAAACTGATTTATTTGAGTAAAGAAATTACAAGGTGTGCAGCTGCCACACATGATAAATTACCTGAATTGGCAGGAAAATATGAAGTGGATCTTTCTAAAAGTATTCCATTATAGAAAAGCTTCAGAGCATAACTAGATGATGAAGCTATTGTGAAAATGTGATCTTCAGGGATGAGATTACATATTGTGGAATTGGTAAAAATGCACCCACAAATGGTGTGATTTTGACAGAGAGAGCAAGTGGGGAGAGAAACAGGAAAAGAAAAAGAAATAATTAAGACATCAGATGCTACTAAAGCGAAAGGTAAGCCATCACTAGCACTCCCAGATGAAGATGAGGTTTTAACCTTTTCTAGACAAGAGATATCAGGTGGAGGTTCATGCGCAGTGGAGTAAATGTCATCTCGCAACATTTATGAACATCTTTCCAGAACTGAGAGAGAATCCTGCCCAGTGGTAAACACAAGCTGATAGACTAGTAAAGATTTTGAAGGTTTTGTGGACGGACTTGAAACCTTCTTTGATACTGTGGTACCAAGTGATATATGGGCTGAATGCAAGATAGCTGTGCAATAGCCACGTTCTCAACATCTGAGAGATGTGCATATTTGTGCACCCTCACCTGTGATAATGACTAAGTATGACGAGAAGATTACCTTTTTGACAGGAAAGGTTCCAGCAAGGGATATTGATTGGTTAAAGGTCAATAGAACTACTCAACAAGCTATGGAACCAATGCATGCACATTATGAATGATTGGTGCAGATGTTCAAACAACATAATAGCCAAGACAATCCTGAAAAAGGTGATCTGGGGAGTTGTGTGTCATAATTTATTCTTCGGTTGTGACCAGAGATCAGTATGCACATAAAACAGAATGTGATTAGTTGGCAGACAAAACCTTCAGCTGAGATTCTTATGTATGCAATATGCTGTAGTGATGTGCAAGAAATGAAGCAGAAGAGACTTAAGGAGAAGGTTATGCTTGCACAGACAAAGCTCGTTCAAAAGGGATTTCAGAATCAGTCGCATGGAGGAAATGTTCGTCATGCAAGGCGGAGGTCAGCTTGCTCAAGGAGGAGTTAGTGTTTCATAGGGTAGAGGTCAAGGTGTTCCGGTGATCTGAATTCTGGAATAGACATTGCAACGTTGAAGAAATCGACTCCTTGTTATTATTGCAACATGCTGGGGCACTGGAAGAGAGAGTGTTGATTGAATTGAAATAGAATGAGTGGTGATGGGCAAATGCAAGGGTGAGTCAAACGCATCTGCATAATTATTCAGTTAATGTACCGGCCCAATCAATACAAATGCCAATACAGTCACGGGTTCCTATGTTCCAGGTCTCACAGGCTCCAAAGTCCACACAGAAAATGGGAAGTCCCAGGTTCAATATGAATCAGGTACGAGATCAAATTCAAATCTATTTCAGAATCAGAACCTATTTCAACAGTTCGCCATGTTTGAATCTGATAATTCCCAATGACGGTGCCTGAAGAGGGAGGAAGATTGCATATTTGGTGCAGTCTTAGAGCCCTGGATGCCTTAAAGTGGTTGCAGCACTTGGTTCTCACCTGCACAAAAACGCAGTATCTGACAAACAGCGGACTTAGAAAGCATGAACAACAAATACTTGTTGTGTTGAAATGGTGTTGCATGCTAAATCCAATTACCTTATTACCATTGCCTCAAAATGAAATTGATGGGGATGAACATGACTGTCTAGATGTTACAGATTTATGCAACAAGCCGTGACTAGACATTAAGGATGAACCTCTTGATGAGCTTGATTATGCAATCTTTGTGCATGGCTCATGTCTAAGAGACAATAAGGGAACTCTGAGACCAGCCTATACTGCTTGCACCATTCAAGAAGTGGTAGAAGCCTTCAGGTACAACCTCTAAACAGGTGGCAGAACTAGTTGCCCTTAAAAGAGCTTGCTGTGTTTCAGTTCAATTGAGAGTAACTACATTTACAGATAGTGGCTTCAGTGTGGTCCATGACTTTGGACAGGTATGGTCGCAGAGGGGGTTCATCACATCAAGAGGTGCCTCCAGTAGGAATGGGGAATATGTACTATGACTACTGGAAGATTTGCTGTTACCTAAAGAAATAGGTGGATAAACGTCCAGCTTACAGAAATGGCAACAACTATGTCACAGTTGGGAAGCAATAGGCTGATGAAGTTGCACAATATTGTGCACTTGTGACGTGCACATTTAACAGAGAATATACAAATGAATCTGATAAGGACAATACTTTTTCTATATTGTTATAATGGCCGATACTTGGGAAGTGATGAAAAGATTGCAGGAAGAGGTTCCAGATGCAGAACGGCAAGGGTGGATCAGAGGTTTCAGCTGATGGAAGACCAAGGTTGCCAGATAGTTTGTTCTTTCCCATGAAACAACATTTTCATGGTCCTGCACACATTTGAAGATATGTAATTGTTAGGCTGTTTAGGCAAAACTGGTTTAATCACAGATTCAGAGTTCTAGCAAAAAAATATGCCATAGATGTGTAACATGTCAGCAGATGAATGTGGGAAAGAGAACAACTGAAACCATAAGGCATGTAGGAAGAGCAGGTGGACCTTTTAATAGGATGCAGTTGGACTTTATTGAGATGCTGGTCTGCAGAAGGCTGAGGTATGTCCTAGTTACAGTGTGCATTCTGGTTCTGATGAGTCTTTAATGCACCCCTGACAGGATACCAGGATTACCCTCTCATTAAATTCCCATGGGTCATGATATGAGACTTCCCACAGTACCTGCAAATCACCTTTTGAACATCACAGATGACATAACCTCAATTACTGCAAAGGATTAGCTGATGTGGTGTGTTCTGTTTAGAACCAAATGGAAGCCGCAATTGCCAATCCACATCATGAGAAGTGCCATTACCTTAGTCCTGGCGAATGCGCTTTAAAGAAACATGTGCAAAAATCTTCCCTGGAACCTAGATGGAAAGGCCCCTACCAGGTCATCCTGATTATCAACACTGCTATCAAATGTACCAGGATACCTAATTGGGAGCATACACCACACACTCAAAGAGCAATGTGCTTGTGTGAAGAAGTAGTGTTCTTCAAGCCAAATCTGAGATCTCCTGTACCTCCACATCCATCATGACCAGAGGGGGGCGAAGAGCAGCAACATCACACACCCGGGGGGGCATGGTGGGCGGCAGGGACGCTGCGCGCTGAGCGTCCTACCTGAGCTCCCCGGTGGACGCTTAGAGCAGTTTTTCACCCTCGGGCAGAGGCACGGAGGTGCCTCTCTGCAGTCACATGTGTGGGGGCTCCAGCACCACAAAGATGGACGGTGTGGGCTCTGTTGGGGTTGCGGGTTAGGCACGCGCCACCCTGGAGCTCCATAGGAGCCGTCAGGCAGCATTGCGTTTTCCACTCCAGGGGAGCGTGGGTAGAGCCAGCACCAGTCCGGTTGCTGAGCAGGCGGCGGCGTGCAGAGCAGGTTTGGAGCAGGAGGATCCTGGCAAGAGGACGAGTGCAGGAAGAAGCAGGCGTCTCTCACCTTCCAAGGTGGTAAGAGGCTCCATTTTGGACAAAGGTAAGCAAGGAGTCCATAAAAAGGAGGGTTTTTCTAATAGAAGGAAAACAATAGACTTAAGCTTACCTTTAGGAGGAGAAGGTGGGAAGGAGGAAGGTAAACTTCAGGTTAGAAGTCCCGAGTGGAGGAGTTCAGGAAAAATTCAAGGAGAGCTACTTTAAGACAGAAAACAAGCATTGGCAAAGTAAGTGACTCCCTCCGTGTGAACACATTTCAGGGCTCTCCCATTGGTAATCTCTACTTCTACTGCCCAGATGGAGCAGATGGTGCAGGCGGTTTAATTCCCTCAGGATGAGGGCATGGCAAGGGAGGGTATCATACCCCCCGGACTTAAGGAATCATCTCAGGTTGGATCCTGTTGTGACAGTCAGGGTGAAGCTAGGGCAAGTGCCAAAGATTCAGAATCATTTAATTCTCCTGACCCTGGGGGGCCTTCGGGGGTAATGGGATCTCCCCCCCTAGGGTAACCTGGGGCAGGTTGAGCCATCCGAGCCCAACAAATTGTATAACATGTTCCTGGCACTTACAGAGAATATATCTAAGGGGTTTGCGGTCTCAGAGGCAAACCAAGGAGAGATCAGGTCGGTTCGCGAGTCATTGGAATTTTTTTTTGATCTTCTGGCACTTAGGACTCAAGCTCTAGAAGAGTTGATGGAGTCCATTAAAGGAGAAATAAGCAAGAACAAGGAGGAAATTAAACTACTAAAGTAAAGTGAACGTAATCTAGAGGAGAAATTGGAACATTTGGAAAATTCTTCAAGGAGGATTATTTTAAGGATTTTAAAGGTGCTGGAAGGCGTGGAAGGAGACGACGTAAAAAAATATGTAACTTCTCTTATAAAAAAAACAATGCCCGTGGAGGAAAGTGAAGCTGAGATCATGAAAGATATCCAGAGGATTTTTAGAGATCCGTTTAGGAGGGATCTTAATAAGAAGAAGCCACAGAAGATTTTGGTTAATTTTCAAACATATCAATTGAAAGAAAAAATATTGGTGAAGGTGTTGGGGCTGGGACCCTTAAAAGTTGAGGATTTTTCATTTGAGTTTAGGTCCGATCTATCTAGTGTAACATTGAATAGGCAGTGGGAGCTGGGAAAACAATTGGAGGAATTTAAAAGTGTAGGTGCAGGTGCTCAACTCAAATTTCCAGCAACTCTTCATGTAATGTATAATAATAGAATGTGCAATGCCTTAGCAGATGAAATGTTAGAAGGTATAAAGAAGGGTGATACTGTGCAGGCCACGCCGGGGAGCTCAAAGAGGCTCTAAATGAGACCCAAGGGTCTGTCAATAGGATGGGGGGTTCCCCCGGGTTGGCAGGGTAAGGAGGGGGTCACAGTGGGGACTAGGGTGGAGGAGATTGGGGTTGCACAGAGGGCAAGTTGGTTGGGAGGAAGCTATAAAATGTCCTTATGCACCTTAGGCTACTCACGTATAATTGTATAGGGCTATAGGGTATCAGGGGGACGGGGCAGGATTATTTCAAATAATGTCTTGGAATGTTAATGGTTTAAGGGTGAAGGCTAGGGCAAAAAAAAATTGTTGTTTCTCAGGAAGTGTCCAGCGCATATAATAATTCTGCAAGAGACGCATCTAACTAAAGAGGAAATATTACGTTTGTTTTCAAGTCACAAATGGCTCCAACACTATGGGGGTCATTCTGACCCCCGCGGGCGGCGGGAGCCGCCCGCCTGGAGGGAGCCGCCAAATGGCCGCTCCGCGGTCGAAAGACCGCGGAGGCCATTCTGGCTTTCCCGCTGGGCTGGCGGGTGACCGCCAGAAGGCCGCCCGCCAGCCCAGCGGGAAACCCCTCCCCACGAGGAAGCCGGCTCCGAATGGAGCCGGCGGAGTGGGTAGGTGCGACGGGTGCAGTGGCACCCGTCGCGTATTTCAGTGTCTGCAAAGCAGACACTGAAATACAAAGTGGGGCCCTCTTACGGGGGCCCCTGCAGTGCCCATGCCATTGGCATGGGCACTGCAGGGGCCCCCAGGGGCCCCACAACACCCCATACCGCCATCCTGTTCCTGGCGGGCGACCCGCCAGGAACAGGATGGCGGTATGGGGTGTCAGAATCCCCATGGCGGCGCAGCAAGCTGCGCCGCCATGGAGGATTCTGCAGGACAGCGGAAAACCGGTGGGAGACCGCCGGTTTTCCTGTTCTGACTGCGGCTGAACCGCCGCGGTCAGAATGTCCTGAGGAGCACCGCCAGCCTGTTGGCGGTGCTCCTGCATCTCCGGCGGGGTCGGAATGACCCCCCATGTTTGTACAGACCATAATTTTAACACTAGGGGGGTAGCGATTTTAGTTAAGCGACAGGTAAATGTATCATTGGTAGGAGCCAAAAGGGATAAGTCAGGTAGATGGGTTATGGTTACTCTCCTGTTGGAAGGAAGAAAATTCACATTGGTAGGGTTTTATGGCCCCAACTGTGATGATATAGAACCTCTGCAGGGGTTTTTTGCGAATCTCTTGGATTGCATGGATCCGGTTATCATGGTTGGGGATTTTAATTTGGTTCTAGACAATAAATTGGATAGGTCAGCTAGTTGTAGGTCAGTGGGTACAGCAAAATCCCAACAGTATCTTAAATATCTTAAATTAATGATGAAAGAGTTCCAATTATGTGATTTGTAGAGATTAAGAGCAGGTGAGGAGCAGGAATTTTCTTTTCACAACAGAAAGTACAGCCATGCGTCACAAATTTATTATTTTTTAGTAGATAAATCTGTGTGTGGCTTAGTAGAAGATATTATTTATTCTCCCGCACATTTTTCTGACCATGCTGCAGTGACTTTAAGAATGAATTGCTCTCAGGAGGTGGGCGGGAGAAGGTGGACTCTGGATAGGAGTTTACTATTAGAAGAAGACATCATAGGCCGACTTCGTAAGGACACTGAGGAGTTCTTTAGAATTAATCACAGTTCATCTCCTATCAGTATAGTGTGGGATACTTTTAAGGCGGTAATGAGGGGGAGGATTATAAGTGTTGCCAGCTGTGGAAGAAGGCAGTATAGGGATCAATTGGAGGGTATAGAGATGCAAATTCGGTCATGTGATTCTGATATGGAGAAGGGAGGTGATGAGGACTATTTGAATAACAAGAAAAGGAATTTGCGGCAGCAGCTGAAATCGGTTTTACAAGCAAAAATAGAGAAGAGATGGGAGGCAAATAAGCAGGCCAGGTTTGAGATTGGAAATAATATGGGGACGTTACTGGCCTGGAAAATTAAGAAAGATCAGGTTCGGGGTATTATAGAGGAACTTGTGTATAGTTATTCGGGGATCAGATTGACATCCCCTGATGATATAAAGGAGACCTTCCTAAAGTTTTTCGTATCTCTATATAGGGGGGATGGGGAAGTAGAGGTCAAGGCAGCTGAGAATTGGTTAGAAATGGACGCCTTCCCCCGCCTCACGCAGGACAAGCAGTCATATTTAATTAGATCTATTACGGAGGAAGAAATAAGGGCAGTTTTTAAAAAGAGTAGTAAACGGAAGGCGGCAGGACCGGATGGTATTCCGGTTGAATTTTATCAGGTCTTGGGCAACTCTATAATCCCTCCGATGGCTCAATTGCTTTCAGAGATTTTTGAGGAGGGTGCTTCGTCGCCAGTTTGGCGGTGCGAAGCTACTATTTCTCTTATTTTAAAACCAGGGAAATCTCCAGCAAGGTATGAATCTTATAGACCAATATCTCTGTTGAATAGTGACTATAAAATCTATGCTAAGGTTTTGGTAAATAGGTTGAGTAGGGTAATTGGTGAATTAATTCATCCAGATCAGAAAGGTTTTATACGGAACAGGTTTATGTATTAACCTAATTGGTGCTATCAACTTAGCTACCATGTATCAAGAACCGTTAGCAGTTATAGCATTGGATGCTATGAAAGCGTTTGATAGGGTTAGTTGGAAGTACTTAAATTTAGTTCTTGAACGGAACAACTTGGGTAGTAAATTTTGTTGTGCAATTCGGTTGATTTACCAGGCACCAGAGGCTAGGGTTTTGGTGAATGGGAGGCTTACGGATCCGTTTGAGACTACTAGGGCTGTCCCCTTCCCCCCTTGTTGTTTGATCTGCATATAGAGCCCTTTGCAAGAACGATCAGTCGAGATTCAAACATTTCTCCCTTCTGTGGTAAAGGGTGGGTGAAGAAAGTTGCCTTATTCGCTGACGATCTTTTAGTGTACACTTCAAATCTATCAGACTCTCTTCCTGCACTATTGAGTTTGGCGGATGGGTTCGGGAGGATTTCGGGTTACCATGTTAATCCAGATAAAACAGAGATAATAGCATGGAATTTGGAGGTCGATAACTGCTGCACGACAAAATCCATGAGGTACTTAGGCTTGTTAATTGATCGGGCGGTGGAGCGAATCGCAGAGATTAATGTTAGGACTGTAGTAACAGAATGTAGTAAGTTAATGTTAAGATGGGCACACTTGCCTCTTACATTGATTGGGAGGGTACATTTGGTTAAAATGATGATCCTGCCTAAGATGAATTTTATTTTCAACTCCATTCCACTATTAATGGATAGTAGGCTCTTGAGTAGGTTTCAACAAAAGGTTAACTCATTTATTTGGGCACAAAAAAGTTATAGGATTGCATGGAAGGCACTGCACAGGAGAAAGGAGGCCTTACTCTTCCTGATTTACAGTATTTACGCATGGGCATTTCATCTTAGAAATGTTAGAATGTTATTCTCTGATCCAGATCGTTCAGCAGTTGGCGAAATGCTTAATTGCATGGTAACAGCAGTAAAAGGCGCAGCCACATACTTTTTGTATAAGTTTGGGGATCACAAGTTTTTTAAGAAAGTGAGATTGAAAATACTGCAGGGTGCAGCTAAAGTGTGGTATAGGGTACGGCAAGTGGCAAAAATCGAGCATTATGGTTTTTGGGCACCGTTCTGGGAGTCCCTGGGGACGCCTGAATGTCTTACAGATGTGTTAGCTTTGCCTCGTAAGAGAGCGGGGATCCAATACTGGGGGGATTTAGTTGGCAATGGTTCCTTACTATCTTGGGAAGAGTTTACAGAATGGACTGGAGGAAACCTGTCAAGGTTGAAGTACATACAACTGAGAAGCTGGTCCCAGAAGGTTACAGTTAGGTTGGGGGCCGAAAACCAGTTCGTAGAAAATATAAGAAATAATCAGGTGAGTGTCAGGAAGGTTTCTAGTTGGTATTGGGCTCTGGTTGAGGTGCAGGATGGGGACTTTAACCTGCTGTACTCCCCTTGGGGGGAAATTGTGTCCGCGGGTCAAATACAAAGATGGTGGGAAAATTCAATGTGTGTTGTATATAAGGAATGCAAGTTAGCATCATTACTGAGGAACTATCTCTTTACTTTGCATAGGGTCTTTGTGACCCCGGCGAAGCTCTCGAAGATGAGAGGAGGGGATCCAGTTAACTGTGCAAAATGTGGGCTATCGAGAGCATCAGACATCCACATGTTTTAGGACTGCCCATTGGTACAAAGTTTTTGGGTAAAAGTTTGTAAGGTTATTACGAATGTTGGGGAGTCTCCCCTTAGTAATTTTTAGTGTCCTGAAAGAAGAGTAAGTCAAGAGTGGGGTGAAGAAGAGGTTCATTTGTTATGCAATAATTTTGGCTAGGAGGGAAATATGTTTCAAGTGGACATCCCCTTCCCCCCTTCATATATGGATTGGTTTGGTGCACTCAATGGGATCTCTAGGCGGGAAGTAATAACTAATGATTTACATAGGGGAAGAAAGGTGGAGGTATGGTCACGATTATGGAACAACAGTTTACAGGACAACACTGCTTGATGGGGTACCATTATTAATTTAAATACTGTCCGATGATTAAAGGCCAGGTCAACTTTATCCTCAAAACAGATTGGTGTATTGAGATTAAGTGCGAGAGACCGCCCCCCCCCGGTGTTATGCATCTCTATATATGAGTGAGGCCTTCTGTTCATTTGGACGATATAGAGTTGATTCAATCAGGGGTGTATGAGGATGGAAAAAAAAACATCACACACCAGTAAAAGTTCCTGAAATTGGGCAAACTGATGTTGAAGCACTTACTGAAGAAGAATCGAGGGCTCAGGATAAGGGAATTGTTGAAGCATCACAAAAGCAATCAAATGATCCAGATAAAGGAATGAGGAAGAGAAGAGAAAGACCCCATGGAGATCTAAGTGGCTCAATGGTAGAAGGCAAGTAAGATCAAGTGAGTCAGTTGAACGCATACCGCAAGCTATCATCGAAGAGAAAAAATCCAGTAGTGTAAGTGAAACAAAAGAAGGTCAACAGACACGAAGGAGATCCAGAAGAGCAAGAGCATCTTGTTGTAGGTATTCTGCAGAGGAATAGACTTACTACATGCACAATGTGTAGAATGAGTTGGCACTAAATTTTAATAAACTAAGATCAAAGGCATTTGAACCTCCATGATACGCCACACTGAACAGCATTAACTAAACTATTTGAAACAATGTCTAACTACCATTAAGAATTTGATAAGGACTATTTAGTGAACTTGAAACTGAAATTAATTTCAATGACAAATGGTAAACTTTGTTTAAAGTTAAAATAGAAGTCTGAAATAAATGAAACCGAATAAATCAATAAATAAAAAGAATGAAGAAAATTCAGGGATAAAACATTTAGAAGATCGAGTAGAGCTAGGGATGACTCACAAAGAAAAGTGTAAATAACCCAAATGAAAGTTTTGTTTGCTTGCACAATTAGAAGACAATGCGGAATACTGACTCTGACTGCTGCTATACCTTACTTAAAGTCTGACGGTAGACACACTTGCATTTCCTTATCAAGGCTAGATGTATGATCATTTTAGGCTCTACATTGATATTAGTAATTGTAATGCCTTTAGTTGGAATTAGTTTTACACCAGTGATAGCAATACCTATAGCTGCACCGGCATCTACAACTCCAATGCACACAATAGATGAGATCAAATTGAATGCTTCATTTGTAGATTCCTCAAAATGTTTATTCTAGATTAGTTTAAGAATACATTCAAGCTGTAGATACTAAAGATGGTTATCCATGTGCACATTTACCTACCTAAGCTGCAGAAGAAGTGACATAGCACCAGAGTATTTTGCTTAGTTTATTTAATACACAACAACGTTTCGTAACATTACTATTCTAATTATGATATGATTCTTTCACACATACCTCTTCGGAAAAGAATGAATCCCCATCCACAGGCAAAAGACATGGAAATTGCAAGGTATTTCTTTAAATCGCCAACAGTCATAGACACTGTTAAGGGATCCAAAAAAATCTAATGAGACCATTAGAGAAGACATTCATTTTAACATTAGAGGAGAGAAGATCCCACATTTTAGCATAGTAAAAATGAAGAAGATTGAAGGAATGTTTGGAAGGCAGAAGAAGATGGATGTAAAAAGAAAATGATTTACCAAAAGTTAAACTTAGCTAGATGTCAAAAAGGTAAATTATGTATTTACAAAAGAAGGAACCAAGTTAGAAAAAGACATATTGGGATTAGCAATTGTGAACACACATTTGAAGTTCTGGGAAGAACTATTCAGATTTTAATAGGGGGAGAGGTAGTTATTGCAGGAGTATATTTTGTTTGCTGACAATATGCTTATTTTCAGTTACCTGCTGATTAGGAGGGTGCTTGTTATTTAGCTTTGTTGTTTCCCAAAATGTATCATGTAAATAGCATAAATGCTTTGTCACCCCATAGACACAAACATAGTACTAATGATGGGACACAATTAGTAGGACACATTTTTTGAGCAATCGTAACATCTGTAGGAGTATTTTTGAATGATGGAAAAATTCAAAAGTGATGAACAGTAGTGAATAAATAGGCGATTAGTACATTTGTGCGTTGCTAGCAGTTAACACAGAATTATCAGCTATCAGATCAATTGTTTTGCAAAATCAGTTACCTTTAGATATTTTGATGGCAGACAAGGGCAGAGTATGCAAGATGCTGAAAAATCACATTTTTGCTTGTGCATTCCTGAAAAGAGTGGAAAGGTAGAAGAATTTGTAAAGAACATATATGACCTGAAATCTGAACTAGAACCCTTCGAAACCACTAGTGTATTAGGGAGATTACGCAAAGGAGTTTATGTTATTGGTAACTGGTTTTCAACAGTGGGAGGAGGACGTTTTAGAGTCATTTTGAAAACTGCACTAATCATTGGTATTTGCTTGATAACTTTATGTGCTTTATATAAAGGATGTAGATGATATCTGACAAGGAAAAAAGAAAGAAAGAAACAGACAAATCAGAAGGGAATTAGAAATGGAAAAGATAAAGCATAAAGAATACAGGAAGTTGAAGCGAATTGGAAAAATGAAAATTAGAAAGGATGACTCACCAGGGTGTGAAAGAGCACTCTAAAGATTAATTTGTGAAGAAATTATGATTTTTATCTAACCATCGGGGGACTGCTGCAGAGAATTGTATTTGCTGACTAAGGGCCAGATGTAGGAAAGGGTTTTGCCCATTCTGTGTCTATGGGAAAATGTGTTCGTACATATGGCCCTAAATGTCTTATTAAAATGATGTGCTAAGCTTATGTTAAAAATAAACATATGTTAAATGCAAAATTTGTAGTAAGTAACCATCCTTAAATGTTCCAGGCCCGTAAATGTAGGAGCAATATTGACTTAAAGTTAGCCTAACTGGCAATGCCACAGTAACTGAAAATAATGCATGAACACTGAAAGGCCTGTTTTTAACATTTGTATAGTTGTTTGGGCAAGATATGTTTCTTCTCTTTACTGTAGAAGTTGACATTTCAGAAGCGTATTGTTAGTTAGTAAATAGGCACTTGGTTTGTATTGGTCAATTGACAGCAGGGTTCTCAGCGGGAAGAGATGAAAACGACAAGAATAATGATTCACTGGAAGAGGTTTTTTTTACCACAAAGAAACAACATTGTAAAATTCAAGGACTTATGTCTAAAAGTCAATTATGCTCTGGTGACAGCAAGAGAAGTGAACCTGCTCCCATGAGTCTGCATATATTGTATTGGTAGATGAAGATGATGAAAGAAATAATGTTGCAACATAGAACTTGTGTGTTTATATCAGTGTGTGTTCCTAGGGTAGAGGAAGACCCCATGTGTCTTTCCTAGTAGCAGGATAGAGTTGTCATTATGGAGACTTATTCTTTCCTGCATCTTTGCAGGAGTCAAGTCAAACCAAGTCTCACTTTTTTGATTCAACACAGTAAATCAGAAAAGCAAATAGTTCATTAAAATCAGCAAAACTCAATACACCATTTCATCGAGAATAATGAAACGCACCCGCTAAAAACCATTATACATAAGAACAAACAGTGTAATTATCAAAAATTGCAGGTACAATAAAGCAGGTCTTTCTTGCATAAAACCCAGTGGCAAAAGTAAAGGACATATAAACTTGTGGCGCAGGTTAGTACATTTTGGGCAAATAAAAACAATATGTAAAGTGTCAAGTGCAGCAGCCATTTCACATGTGCAAATTCCAGGTTCCGATGGTTTGTGCCAACCAGCTATCAACTGGAAGAACAGATTTAAGTGGAAGAAAGTCACCGATGCAAAACTGGCATGTCCTGTGTTAAATACAATTCACATTTGCATGAAAAGTTAATAATTGCATAATGATTGCATGTATTTTTAAACAATGGCCATTCATCCCTTTTTCTATGCACAAAGACCCGAAATACCTCTTTGACCCACCGCACATCAGCTTTAAAAATTAGCTCTGGATGAGAAAACTGTTCTGGCCTGCCAAGGTTCCCTAAAATAATATAATGCACCCAGGGAATTTGAAGACAGTGTTCCAGAACCAAAACATCTTTCAAAATAATTATATTAAATTCCAAATCATTTTTAGCCATACAGAGAACCACAATAATATGGGGCAGATTTGTATGTAGTGGGCAATAATTCCTGCACCCAGTTCTTCCTTCATGATCTATGCAGGTTCAGAATGTGTAATCCAAAGCAGGGGTTAAACACTCTGGAATTGCCACACTGATGTAATGGGATAATGTTTGTGCCAGTTTGTCCCTCAGAATGGGCGACCTTTAATGCAAACACATGTAAACTGGGGATTGTTCAGGACAAGACTATTTGAAGAAGTAAGTAAATCCACAGATAATCCCAATCTTGATTAGAAATGTAATATGTTCTGCATAAAGTTAATATGAATTTAGTCAGTGCATATAGGTCTTCAAAATTAGCCTTGACCTTTCTCTTCAAAGTTCTGTTCAACTTTGCCTTAGGTACTTTTTAGCTATTGATCGCGCATCCGTATTTAGCCTTCGACTGAGTTTACCACCCACTTTGGGCTGCATTCCCACGCAACCCAACTCCGAGAAGACCCAATCCTGGCACGCCAGGGGACGCTACTGGCCTAACACTGTCCACAGAGTGAGCCTCGATCAGAAGGACATGGACCCCCTGAGCGACGGCAGGTCGCTTTACAACCTCAGATTGACCTGCTGAATTTGAGCATATTAATAAGCGGACAAAAAGAAACTAACCAGAATTCCCCCAGTAACAGTGAGTGAAGAGGGAAGAGTCCAGCGGTGAATCCCATCCCAGTGGCAGACTGGGAAATGTGGTGTACAGAAGACCAACTCCCCGGCCTCACTCAGGGTGTCCAAGTCCTTCTGATTGAGGCTCACCCCACGGACAGTGTTAGGCTCTGCAAGTTTACAGGTGCTTGCATCTGAAGACACACACCTTTAGTTCACTGGGTCAACTATCTTACCTAATCTATCCAAAGCACAATGTCAATAACTTGTTTTGCAATATTCACTAATACGATAACTTGGGTATCCATTTTGGAGGAATAAAATCCTAAGGCTGGAATTGCTCTTGCTAACACTGGAGTCATAAACAGCGCTATAGCAAGTAGGGAACACTTGTCTTCACTAGCTCCTTCAGTATCTTTACCAGAATTGGCATTTGTACTGGTTGTAAAAACACGCTCCACATTTACCATTTTACTACTTTTCCCCTGATTACTGGAATATCTTGAATGAACTCAAACTGATCAGTATCACCTTTAGAATATCCACCATTTTCCTTTTACTTTTCTCAGCACTACCTCCTCATTTTGAGTGTATTTGTTAATTCTCCCATATTGAATGTGCTGCTGCTAGCACCCCCTGTGGTTAGAGGCAGCAGAGTAGCTTTGGAGCTCACACCAGATTGAATGGGCAATATGAACTCCAGAGAGATGGAAGAAACCCTTATCAATACCTCAACCCTAAAAACCCTCACACCGTCTACTCTTACCCATCCCTGAACCTAAAATGCCCTTACTACCACATACTCCTAAATAATCCTGAACCCTAAAAAACACTTATTCCCACTATTACCATCTGTAAGCATTGCATATCACCTCACTCAAGACATGGGAAATGAAAGCCCCCTCTGTTTTGTAAATTAATTTAATTACCATCATAAAGGTGCTGACACTCACATTGTTTAATTTATAAAGTCAGAGGAAGGCAGCGATGATAACATTAAAAGGGGTTCCTGTCATTCCTAATGAATAACATTGTTCAAAAAAGACATTCTGACATTTTATGCACATAGCCAGTCAGGCAGAAATAGCGCAATACATAACACATGACACAGTGTACTAATTTAGGTCAAGAAATAATTGAACACAAATAATTATTCTTTGGTGGTAAAGGGACAGAAAAGTAGGTATTCATCCAGTGGCTAAACAGCACTAGGCATAATAAGGAAAGCTGAGTTCAAATCCCAGAGTTCCCAACTTGATCAAAATGTGTGATGTCATGGAAATCACGTTATTTAACTATGTCTCATTTTAAGGGCATCAATCAATCAATCAATCAATCAAATTTCTTAAGTGTGCTACTCACCTGTTAGGGTCTCAAGGCGCTGGCTGTGGGGAGGGGTGTTACTGCTCGAAGAGCCAGGTTTTGAGGCGTTTTCTGAAAGTTAGGAGGTCCTGGGTCTTGCGTAGGTTGGTGGGGAGGGAGTTCCAGGTTTTGGCAGCGAGGTGGGAGAAGGATCTGCCGCTGGAGGTCATGCGTTGGATGCGGGGGACTGTTGCGAGGGTGAGGTCGATGGAGTGGAGCTGGCGGGTCGGGATGTGGAAGTTGATTCATTCTTTGAGGTAGGCCGGTCCGGTGTCGTGGAGGGCTTTGTGAGCGTGCATTAGGATTTTGAAGACCATCCTTTTGTTGATGGGTAGCCAGTGTAGGGATCTGAGGTGGGTGGAGATGTGCTTGTGGCGAGGGAGGTTGAGGATGAGACGTGCGGCGGCGTTCTGGGTGCGCTGGTGTTTTCTCTGAAGCTTGGCTGTGGTCCCTGCATTGAGGGTGTTGCCGTAGTCCAGTCTGCTGCTGACAAGGGCGTGGGTGACCGTTCTCTTCTGGTTTCTATTGGAATCCACTTGAAGGTCTTGCGTTGCATGTGGAGGGTGTTGAAGCAGAAGGATGATATGTTGTTGATTTGTTGAGTCATGGAGAGACGAGTCTAGTATGATGCCAAGATTGCGTGCATGGGTGGTGGGTGTCGGGGGTGGTCCTAGGGTGGCAGGCCACCATGAGTCGTTCCATGCTGTCTTGTTGGGTCCGAAGATGATGATCTTGGTTTTTCCTGAGTTCAGTTTGAGGTGGCTTGCAGTCATCCAGCTAGCAATGGCGAGGAGTCCAGCGTGGAGGTTGTTCTTGGCGGTAGATGGGTTCCTCGTGAGGGAGAGGATGAGCTGGGTGTCGTCGGTGTATGAAATGATGTTGAGGCCGTAGGGGCGGACAATGCTGGCGAGCGGAGCCTTGTAGATATTGAAGAGGGTGGGGCTGAGTGAGGATCCTTGGGGGACTCCACATATGGTCTTGGTGGCTTTAGACCAGAATAGAGGGAGGCAAACTCTTTGGGTTCTTTCAGAGAGGAAGGAGGTGATCCAGTCCAGGGCTTTGTGGCATATTCCGGCGTCGAAGAGGAGTGTGCAAAGGGTTTGATGGCATACGGTGTCGAATGCTGCGGAGAGGTCTAGAAGGACGAGGGCAACGGTTTCACCCTTGTCCAGTCTGGTCATGATGTCGTCAGTGCAGGCGATGAGGGCAGTCTCGGTGCTGTGGTTTTTGCGGAATCCAGACTGGGAGATGTCAAGTGTGTTGTTGTCCTCCAGGAAGCGGGACAGTTGTTTGTTTACTATCTTCTCCATGACCTTCGCGGGGAAGGGGAGTAGAGAGAAAGGTCAGTAGTTTGTGAGGTCTTCGGGGTGTGCTTTGTTTTTTTTTTAGCAGGGCGTTGACTCCGGCGTGTTTCCAAATATCTGGGAAGGTTTGCGGTCTCGAAGGAACTGTTGATGGTGGCCCGGAGCTGTGGAGCGATGATTTGTCTGGCCTTGTTGAAGAGGTGGTGGGGGCAGGGGTCTGTTGGGGAGCCTGAGTGGATGGAGCTCATGGTTTTGCTGGTTTCATCATCATTGGTGGCGGTTCAGGTGTTCAGCACGTAGGGCATCACATCTGACACCACCTAGTGTTGTAAATGTCTGCTATATAGAAAACATACTTATGTATCTTTTAAACGACAATAATGTTGCTCCACATACAACAACAATAGTGTCCATCTATAAAGTGAACATGATAAACTGAAAACTCTAGCTTTACTCAAGGCAGTGCTGTCAATGCATTGGAGGTGAAGATAAGGTCATATTTAAAAACTATTGCTTCTAACAGATGTCAGTACAATGCTTATTAATCCAATGCAGGAGTTTTTAACCTTTTGACTTCTGACAACCCCCCACTGAACCAATATTGGAACCCAGGGACCCTCACTGAATCATTATTGTATTACAGGGACTTCGGCCTGACTGGAAAACCAAAATAATACCTAAAAATACAGAAACAAGCATCCATCCAAAAATATACATGAGGATATATTTTATTTATGGTTCAAAAAAATATAAATAAAACCCCCCAAAATCGCAATTGTAATGGGAAGATTGGAGCTTTTCCAAATTCAGTTATCTCTACTATATTCTGTTTGATGCACCTGCACTGCTCCCACAAATCAGTGTGAGGATACTAACTTAATTTGTAGTCTCCAATTTCAAATTCCTTTACATTTACAGAACATTTTAAAATGAGGAATTTCATATTTTGCTGATTTATGTACATTTTATTAATTAGTTAATAATATTTACTTTTATTAGCAGTCAGCAGACCCACTGAGCATGCGTCGCCGATCCACTATGGGCCCCGGAGCATAGGTTAAGAACCCCTATCTAATGTACTAAAGTAAAACAGAAGCTCAAGAACAATCTGATATTAATCTGAAAAATGTTGATGATTTACAGAACATCTGCTGTGTCATTTCATACCTAATTTCTAATGCCCCTACTTGTGTTTGCATTTTAGAGTCAATGCAGACTGTGGTTCAGTCCCGACGCGACTCTATTAATTTTCTGGCTTTCCGATATTCTTTATTTGCTGTGCAGTTTTGCTACCATCAACAATACTGAAGTACCCTGCTGATATTACATTTATTTGCTCTTGTAAAAAAAAGAAGACTTAGACGGGATGCACTGTGCTCACCAAAGTCCTGAGTTTTATCTATTTCTGATGGTACATTACCTTACTTTTCTATGACAACTGTATGTCTCGTTTAAGAAAATGTTATTAGATCCAACAAGACCAATAAGATGAAAACATCTTAGTAAAACATACTTCTGAAAAACCAAATCCTGCTAACGATTTTCTTCATATGTTTTTGCACATAAACGTTAACTATATTAACCACAATGACACCATATTTAAATTATGATCATAGCTTAGATTCTTTAAAAAGTCAGGTATGCAACAAGAGCAGTAGATGCAAGACCCCAGTGCATTTCTGCTTTCCTCAATTATTTTTTTGCTTTTTGTTTAATCAGCACCTGCTAATAGGTTTTAAGCTTTTCAGTTCATACACTTTGGGTCTTTCCTGTGCCCTGGAATTACTGGGTGTGCGAAAATGCACCTATTCCTAATTCCTCCCTAAAATAGGGAATGATATGAAAAGGTTTAGAGATTTCCACCAAAATCAGTATGCCCTGGCATTTGCCTGGACTTTTCCCCCTGTTAAATTTCAGTAAATTTGCCATAATCTAACCACGGGGTGTATTTGAGGCCTTTAACCCTGTAACTTCGGGTGTTTTGTTGCCAAAATGAAGGCATCAGCCATACAAAACCTATAACTCCTGATTTTATGTACCTACGTCATACACCATTTTAGTTTCAGCTAACATTATGTTGGTAGCATTCCTTTCATAACCAAATATTTAGTGTGAACTTGAATGTTCAATAGCAGTTTTCAAAACATTACCTACATTATACTTCAGCAACATAGGGCCTCATTCACGAAATACTTTGCATTTGCTAACCCCGCTTAGCTGACTTTGCTAATGCAAAGACCCTTACTGGTGTGCACAACTGTCCATTGAGATTTAAAATTATCATTACTATCCCAGTGTGCAAATTGCAAGTTCTTGTGAGATCCAACGGTGAAGGGGAAGCTCAAAGGAATACAGTCCCAGTGGTATGCACAAATTCTCAGTAATCACTCTAGTGCAAGCACTCAATTTCGAACAGATCATACTTTGTGTATACAGCATGTGGGCAGCGAAATGTAAACATGTCAGTTCCACTGACCATTGCTTCCTTTACCCAATGTTCTATTCACACAATGGCACTTTTTGTGGTGTTGCAATGCCTTGGATTACTCCAAATTTAAATGACATGCCTGTCTGCAAAATGTGGAAGGGCAAGTTAACAAATCACTTACACCTACAGGAACTAGCTGCAAAATACACAAATCTAAATGAAAACATGCACAGTCAATTGCAAACAAAACTAAACACATTCTATGTCTGCACATACAATATTCAATCTGACACACATCTAATGAATACATGATCCATGTCAGGGGGACACGGCTAACACCATACATGTTCACATTGGACAACACAAGATGAAATACTTACGGTTACAAATGGGGTTTCTAGTTGGCAGTCAGTTTACACCCTGTCCAAGTAGAGACTCTTACTCTAGTCAGGGTAAGGGAAATACACAGCTCAGATAACCCCTGTTCACTCTCTTGGTAGCTTGGCACAAGCAGTCTGGCTTATCTCAGAGTCAATGTGTAAAGTATTTGTACATACACACAAAGTAACACAGTGAAAACAAAACAAAAGGTCTCAACACCAATTTAGAAAAATAGCCAATATTAATCTAAATCAAACAAGACCAAAATGACAAACCCCATCATACACAACAGAAAATATAAACTTTTAAAGTAAAAAGAGTCTTAATCCATAAGAATCAATGGATGCATTGTTTTACCACAAACTACCTGGAATGTGTTGAAAATAAAGCTGCAGGGGCGAGGGTGCGTCAGAAAAACAAGCAATGCATCAATTCTTTACTTGCAAGAAAGGCCGTGCGTTGATTCTTTCTCCGCCGGGTAGGCGATGCATTGATTCTTTCCTCACAGAGAAGGAATGTGTTGATTTCTGGACAAGCAGCCTCAGGTCCCTGCAGTGATTTGACGCCCAGGAACAATGTGTGGAAAATCCGCATGCACGGCAATGATGAATCTGCACTGAGCTGGCAATGTGTCGATTTCTGCAGCCGCGAGGCCAGCGCTGCATCACTTTTTCAGCCACTCAGCTCTGGTGTGTGGATTTTCACTCAGGTTCTGCCAGGTTTTCCTTCCAGGGGACCAGGGACTGGAAGTGGCAAGTCAGGGGTCTCTGCAGGGGAGCCCAGGTGCTGGCGGAAGAAGTCTTTGATGTCCCTGAGACTTCTTAACAGGAGGCAAGCTCAGTCCTAGCCCTTGGAGAAACTTCACAAGCAGGATATACAGCAAAGCCCTGACTTTGTCCTCTCAAAGGCAGAAGGAGCAACTGCAGGCCAACCCAGCAAAACACACACAGCTAAGGGGCAGTACTCCTCCTCACAGCTCTTCTCCTTGACAGAGGTTTCTCTCGATCCAGAAGTGTTCTAAAAGCTGGGGGTTTGGGCCCACTGCTTATACTCATTTCTGCCTTTGAAGTAGGAAACCTTCAATGAAAAGTCTTTGTAGTGCACAAGACCCTGCCTCTTTCTTGCCATGCCCCAGCCACACTCTAGGGGGATGGAGACTGTATTGTGTGAGGTCAGGCACAGCCCTTTCAAATGCAGGTGTCAGCTCCTGATTCCCTCTCTAGCCCAGGATGACTCATCAGGATATGCAGGACACACCTTAGCTCCCTCTGTGTCACTGTCTAGAGTGAATTCACAAACAGCCCAAATGTCTGTCTGACCCAGACGTAGATTCAGAAGCCAAGCAGAGGCACAGAATGGTTAAGCAACAAAATGCCCACTTTCTAAAAGTGGCATTTTCAAACAGACAATCTAAAAAACAACTTTACCAAAAGATGTATTTTTAAATTGTGAATTCAGAGACCCCAAGCTCCAGTTCTCCATCTGCTCCCAATTGGAAACTACACTTACAAATATTTCAAGGCAATCCCCATGTTAACCTGTGGGAGAGATAGGCCTTGCAATACTGAAAAACAGATTTGGCAGTATTTCACTATCAAGGCATGTAAAACACATCAGTACATGTCATACCTTCTAAATACACTGAATCCTGCTCCTGGGGCTGCCACTGGCCTACCTTAGGGATAACTAACATATACTAAAAGGGAAGGTTTGGGCCTGGCATTTGGATGCACTTGCCAGGTCGCAGCAAACTGCCCACACAGACACTGCAGTGGCAGGTCTGAGACAGATTAAAAGGCTACTCATGTGAATGGCACAATCAGTGTTGCAGGCCCACTAGTAGCATTTGATTTACAGGAGCCGGGCACCTCCAGTGCACTTCACTAGGGATTAACTAGAAAATCTAACATGCCAAACAGTGATAATCAATCATAAACACAATTTAGATAGAAACCACTTGCACCAGGGTACCAAAACCAGCAAAAATGAAGTCCAGTACACAGTCACAAATACAGGAAGCAGAGGCAAAAATACAGAGGGAAACCACACCAAGGATGCCAGGTCTAACTCTTACTATACCAAAAAGAACACAATGCTATAACACCACAATTGCACATAACCAGACAGTAAACATATACCCTTGTCTTGGAGGACAACAGCACTGCCCACAAGGTCACATACTGCAAAAAAAACAGCAAAAGGAACAGCAAGCAGGCTGAAACGCATTCAACAGTAGACAAACAACACAAATTACTGAGGAACAACATAACTATAGCAAAGGAATTGCAGGACAAAGGTGTACCCAATAAAACAACAACTGTTTGGGTTTATTTAAACTAAATTAATCAGAACAAAGGCCATTGACCAGTCCATTTTCCTATCCAGTATAGCGCAGTACTGTGCCAAAACCTGACTCCTAACTGCCATGGAACCTCCACAGGAAGGGGCATCAGGTGGGAAGACAGGCACCTCAGGGATCATTCTTTGGGGATTGGATTTTGAAGGGGTGATGGTCTTAGGTTTTAGAAGGGTGGTCAGCTTTATGGGAGGGGTGGGCTTCTTCTTGGGGGGAAGAGGTATTGGGGATTGCAGGGGAGGCAGTGGAAGTGGAAGGGAGGGTTTGGAAGGTGGGTGAATGGAACAGGGGAAAGGCCAAGGTAAAATATAAAAACTTTCTTAGGACCCAGGAACGGTCAGCAGAAGGAAGTCAGGATTTGGAGTTCGAGGGAGTGGTTGTCTGCTGCCTAGGTGTGGATGTTGTTGGTGCATGCTTCTGGGAGGTATGCTTGTGTTTGGTTAAGTCTGGAGGATTTTTATCATCAGCTTGAGAAGGCTCCTTTAGGTCCGCTCACTGAGGTCGATTGTGGATACGACTCCTTCTGTGAGTGGATTTCTGGTGCCCTCGATTCTCTGATTCCTATGTGTTGGTCTAAGTGTCACCGGAAGGAGCCGAGCCCTTGGTATGACACTTCCTTGGCATCTCTTAAGAGGGTCTGTAGACAGGCCGAAAGATTATGGAGGAAGTCATATGACTCTGATCTGAAAATATGTTATCTTGCTAAAATCAAGATTTATCACAGGGCAGTGTGTCAAACTCGTGCCTCCTTTTATGCTCAACAGTTTCAGAATTCTACCAATCCATCGAAACTTATTTTTAAAGTATTAAAGGACCTGATGGCGAAGAGAGTAATTGCAGGGGAAATATGCTCGGATTCACATTGTGAGGGTTTGGCCTCTTTCTTTCATGAAAAAGTGCAAGCCATCTATCGCACTTTCCCAACGGGTTCCCTGATGCTAGAGCAGGTTGGTCGCACCTTAGGTGAGGGGGAATGTCTTTCCATCTTAACCCCCTTATCTCTGGAGATGTTTGACTATCTCAGCGCCAAAATTAAGTCTGGCTCTCCGGCTGACCCGTTGAAACCGGCCCAACTTAAGACTCTGGCACCGGTTTGCCGCTCCCTGGTACTGTCCTTGATCAACCTGTCTCTTTCTTCTGGAGTGGTTCCCGTTAGATGGAAGCAGGCAGTAGTTACGCCAATTCTGAAGAAGGCGACCCTTGACCCCCTTAAACCTGAAAGCTACCGCCCTATCTCCCTTCTTCCTTGGGCCACGAAAATAGCAGAGGCCCATGTGAATGCCACTCTTACAGACCACCTTGGTAGGTTTAACATTCTTGATCCTACCCAGAACGGGTTCCGTGCGGGTCATAGTACGGAGACGGCCCTCCTCTCGATGGTCGAGCATCTGCGCTCCGTGATGGATTCCGGTCGGACGGCGGCACTGTTGTTATTAGATCTTAGTGCCGCCTTCGACACGGTCTCGCACCGAATTCTGATTCGGCGTCTTGAGGAGGTGGGCGTTTCTGGCTCCGCCTTGCACTGGTTTCGTTCCTTCCTTATGGATAGGTCATTCCAGGTGGCGATCCCGCCCGGTAAGTCGTCACTCTACCCGTTAGACCAGGGAGTCCCACAGGGGTCTTCACTGAGTCCCACCCTTTTCAATCTGTATGTGAGACCGTTGGCTGCGGTCGTCAAGCGGTGGGGCCTAATCATGGTATCCTACGCAGATGATACGCAGCTGGCGGTCACACTGAGTGGGGACTCAGACCTGGAGGCTCCCAGGTTTTGTGATGGTCTGCGGGAAGTGGCTAACTGGATGAAATTCAACAGTCTCCAGTTAAACACCAAAAAGACGGAGATTATGGTGGTTGGTAAACAGGTGGTTTTGTGGGATGATAAATGGTGGCCTTCGGAGTTGGGTGTGACTCCCCTCCCAGCGGCAGAGATAAAAAACTTGGGGGTATGGTTTGATTCTTCTCTGAGTTTCATCTGTCATACCAAGAAGGTGGCGGCTTCTTGCTATGGCATCATCAGAGGACTTCGACCTATCCTCAAATTCTTTGATGCACCTACAAGACAGCTGGTGGTTCAAGCATCAGTGCTGTCTAGGTTGGACTATGCCAACTCCCTACTGGCTGGGATAAACCAGTCAGAATTTCGGCGGCTCCAGCGGGTTCAAAACGCTGCGGCCCGACTGGTGACTGGTCTCCCCAGGCGATGTTCGGTGTCCAATACTCTGCGCTCTCTCCACTGGCTCCCTGTGCAGCAGAGGATTAGATTTAAGGTTCTCTGTTTTGCATTTAAAATCTTAAAGGGTACTTCCCCGCAAATTATGGAGAAATTGCTGATTCCTTATGTTCCCTCTCGCACTCTTAGATCGTTAGGCCAGAACTTAGCAGTGGTTCCGCGCTTTAAGCTGAGCAGAATTGGGGGCCGCTCCTTTCGAGTCCTGGCAGCGAGTTGGTGGAATTCTCTTCCTCCACAAATCCGGGGCATTGATGAGCTCCTTCAGTTTTGGCGGGCTATTAAGACCTTTTTATTTGTCTAAGCTTATCTGTTGTGTTTTGTTTTCTTTTGCCCGCTTTTAGTGCTGTGTTGTGTTTACCTTCTCAAAGCGCCGGGACGCCCCTTTGCTGGGGCAGCTGTGCGCGGTACAAATAAAAATAACATAACATAACATAACATAACGTGTCTGTTGGGTGCATGAATGAGTGGGTTTGTGTGCCTTGGGGGCTAGGAGGTAGAGGTGCTGGGGGATGAAGTGGTGGATATGTGTGTGGTTGTTGGGGTGGTGTCTCCAGGTATGCTGGATGTGGTGGATGAATGTGTATTTGGTGTTGTGGTATCTGCAGGTATGGTGCTTTTGATGGATGTCTAGGGGTCTGCAGGTAAGATGGGTGAGGTGTGTGTGTCACTGGCTGTTGGTATGGTGCCTGTGGGTATGCTGGATGTGGTGTGTCTAATGCTGGGATGGTCGGGGTGTCTGGGGAAGTGGTGACTGTTGTGTCTGTGGGTGGATGTTATTTGTGTATGTGTGTGCTGGTGTGTTTTGTGGTGCTTGTGTTTGTGTGTGCTGCTCTTATGTGTTGATGTGGATGTGTGTGGATCTGTTTGTCTGCTTTGAGTAGGTAGGGGAAAGGGGGATTTGGAGTGGGAAGAGGGAGGTGGAGGGGGACGGAAGGTGGGGGGTCACTGGCTGCCATTAGTGTGGAGGCTGGAGCCCTAAAAGATCTCTGTAGGCCAGACATTGCATCATGAATGTCTTCCAGGAATGCATTGGTCTGTTGTAGCTGACTTGCCAATCCCTGGATGGCATTTACAATGGCTTTCAGACCCACAGAGATACTTCTCAGGAGGTCAATAGCCTCCTCACTGAGGGCAGCAGGAGTAACCGGGGTTGGGGGTGGAGGTGCCTGTGGCAAAGAAGATGTCCACCCTCTTGGGTGAGAAGGCAGGGCCAACTGGATAGGGAGCAACAGGGAGGGCAGTAATAGAACAGGGGGTGGCAGACAAGGATGGTATGGGGGAATGCCCCAATGGGTCCACCACCACTAGGGAGTGTCCACTGGAGGAAGAATCCAATGATGAAGAAGATGCTCTAGGCTCCCTCGTGGCACTCCCGTTGCACTCCAGGATCTTTGTCGGTGGTGTCTTGACCCAAGGTCATGGGGGTAGGATAAATGTTGCTCAGATAGACCACACATGTTGCATGGAAATGGACACTGTAGACATTATTATATACAATATGTAAGGGAGAGATGTCCTCAAAAATCCACCTCACAATGAATCAGCAAGCCCCGGGCCAATCACCACTAATGTGTGGCACCCCTTACAATTACATTCTCTAAGTGCATCAGTAGACGCCAATAGCCCATTGGATGTTGGAAAAGCTCTGAGATTTGCAAGCACTTGTTGAAGGCACTCACAATGTTGCCCAATGGGAAGCTACATCATAGTCTCCACTATGGTCATGCAGATATAGATATCAGATATCTGTAGATGAATGGTTGTACCCAACCACATGCTATTGCAACCTAACCTCAAGTCACTCCATGATGTTGGCCAACAGTCATGGCAGAAACCTTACCCATTACACATGTGCAGTGCACTTTTCCACACAATCCCACATTAAGGGCAGAGATATTCACATTGTGACTCTAAACTCTTGGCCTACCTGTCATGTCCCTCATTGCCAGTGCAGTTGTACATGCCAAATGACATGCTATGATGGGTGAGGGTATGCGTCAGACAAAAAACATTGGTGGCACACTCCTGTCTCTGGCACAACATGAAATGTACCCCCATTGTACATGTACTATTCCACAAACAGTTTGCCATGCACATATATGTGAGGGAATACCACCATCATCCCATCAACATAGGTTGACCATGCATGAGACAGCAGCTTACAAATGTTTTATAAACTAGAAAGGTACACATGCTGACATGTAGGCACAAGGAATATGGCTACAGTGATGGCACAGAAATCATGTCAATAGACATTCCTCACTTACCAAGGGAAAGTAGTGACATAAAGCTGCATCTAAAGAACAATGCAAGCTCTGTCATATATGTGTTGGACATCTTCACATTCCAGACTGCAGTGAGGCAGCAGCACCCATCATACGCTGAAGACAACTGGCCTCTGGCTGGCAGATGCCTAAAAACACATTTACCCAGACACACGGCTGAGGATAGTGAGCCATCACCCACTTACCTGTGACCCGTAACATTTAGGAGTAGTGGTCTGTTGCATAGAAATTACACACACTACAACAACAAACAGTAGTTGTAAGATCAATGTACCTGGCCATATGTCGTCTTTGTGGAATCTACCCAGTTGTGTCCTAGGTCCCCAGGCCAATATGCAAGGCACATCAGCATGCACCACATGACATGCCTACACAAACAATCACTCATCTACTGTGGGCCACATGGCTCACCCTTAATAGTTAGGGGGAGCTGTCAGAACCAAACTCATTCACTTGGCCATGTGACAGGCAGAAATATGCCCTGTGCTCACCCCCTTTTAGCTGCTGTGCTGCCCTCAAACACCCATCAAGCTCCAGATAAGCCACCGGCAGAATGTGGGCCATTAGAGGGGTCATGATCCGACGGGCACCCTCCTACGTTGGGGGGACAGCCCCAGCTGGGCCTCTGCGATCTTCCAGGCCCAGCGTCTCAGATCCTCCCACCTTTTCCTGCAGTGGGCACCCTGCCGGCTGTGGACCCCCAGGGTTCACCAATACCTGCACATTTTCTATCCCATTGATGCCACACAGACTTCAACAACAGGCACATGAGTAGTCATCCTGGCGCACATGGCTATGTTCTAGCCTGTAAGGAGGGAAAGATTGTGAAGTACAGAGAAAACTGTGCACATGAGGTACTTACCTGCTCCTCTGGTGCCCACAGAGATGTTCATATAGGGGTAGGATCTCATCCACTCGCCTCTCCAGCTCCTGTAGAGAGAAGGTAGGGGCCCTATCACCTGCTGGTTGTGGCATGATTGCTCCCAGTGGTGGTACACAGCAGCTCAACTAGTGAAGGTCTTGCTGGTAGCAGTGTTAGGAGTCGAGTGAGTGAATCTGCAAAATATGGTGGTCACGTCCATTGTGTACACATTCGTCACTGCCGGCGGACACAGGCATTGGTCTGTGACCGCCACTTGCAACAACGTTACCCTCTGGCTCGTTCTGCCACGGTTGCAGCTGCCTACCACCATGATGACTTCCTCTGGCAATTGCAGGCGGTTCCCAATGCCCAATGGAGTAGGTCAGGCAGCCACCATTCTGGTAGCATGAAATGCTGTATAGGACTAGCTACACTATGACACACCCTAAAAACATGTGATATAAGCTCACATACATCCTTATCTTGTATTGCCAAGAAGGTCCTTATCATCAAATAACATTTTAAAATTTTGCAGGGTTTAGATGGCATTAAACAGTAGTATATAGTACACCCCCACCGACGGTCTTTATGCTCTTGGGGTAGGCCGTCACATTTTTGAGGGGCAATTGTATCACACAAAGTCCTAGTTTGGTCCAATACCATGCAATGGACACATGTGTGTGAAAACATGTGGGTCACATGTGACTCTTGTGTAGTTGCCAGCTGGGATGTGCACTGGGTGCCATGTCTATGCAGTCTGAAATGCTATGTCACATGATAAACTTGGCATGCATCATGTATGTTGCTGTGAGCATACTGACTAATGTTACAAATCATGTCTTGTCACACATAGGTACCTAGGGAGAGGGAGGAGGCGTTGCTCTCCTGTCTACCATTCACTGCCAGACCTGCAGATCATGGAGCATCGCCATACATAATGTTGTATCACCAGGATAGGTGAACAATAGTGGACTTGTCGTCAGTTGGAGCCAGATCTGATGCCAGCTATTAGTTATCCAACCAGCATACCACCCATTGTGCGACATGTCAGTGTTGCATTTTCTGGCCACAGTGTCCTTCCAAAATACAGTGGCCCTGTCTGCTGGTATGTCACAGCCTATGTTCAGTCTGGTATTGATGGATGTCCTGTCTGCAATGTTGAAGCACCATGACACCTTTATCCAGTTTCCCTGAAGTGAGGATTTAGCCAATGTGAAGGCTGACTTTTATGGTTTTGCACACCTACACATGTGCTGGGGGCCACTGATGGCACACATGTTGACTTGGTGCCATTGCATGCCAATGAACAAGTCCATCAGAACAGAAAGAACTTCCATTCCATCAACGTGCATGTAGTCTGTTTGGCAGATCTAGACATTTCACAGGTCCCATTCCATGGCAGGAGACTCCACATATCCCAACCATCCTTGGTCGTTGGCATGTTGACACTACAACAGAATCCAACTACGCCAGTGGAAGTCTGCTTCAATGAGGCCCATGTAAGAACAAGGTGGGTCATGGATTGGCTTTTGGACTGCTGAAATCCAGATTTCGGTGCCTTGATCGGACAGGTGGAGACCTCCTCTATTCACTCTAGAAAGTGTGTAAGATCACTGTGGATTGCTGCATGCTCCACAACCTCTACCTGCGTAGGAACATCCCATACATTCTAAAGGAGGGGAAGCCTGCGGTGCCACCAGGTGAGACTCCTGAAATGCCAAATGAGGAAGACAGTAGTGAAGAGAAAGGGGCTGACTTGCGGGAAGATCTCATCAATAGCTACTTTTCATGAGTGTATGTCCTGCGATGATATGACTGTGACTGTACAATGGACTGTAGTTGTGAGAATGTGTGGAGTTAGCTTTGTACAAAAAAGCTAAGGAGCTGACACTCTGCAATGACCAGCCAAAGGAGGTTTGATTAATATCCGTTTGACACATCCCCACCTTCAGAAAGTTGCTTTGTTAGTCCTTGCAATGTAAGTGTTCTCCAAGTTGCTTGAAATGCGATTTGTGTCATGGTTATGATTCTGAGCCTATATGCATTGATTTGTCTTTGTACAGGTACCTTCACCATAACATCATCATGTGGACATTTCAGAGTTATGATATTGGCAGGTTTGTGATGCTGTCAGGACAGACAAAGTGGACATGGATTGTTCCAGGTAATGTAGGTCACAGAGTGTGGGTGTAGGAGAGCTGTGCCAAGACAGCTTGCACAGTGTCTCGTTGGAAGGTCAGAAGTGCCCTCTGGACTTTTTGTATGTGCTGTGGATGGGCCACTTGCATCATGTGTGTCATCATATGGGCATGGCTCATGTAGTCATAGACTGCAAACAGATAATTTTTCCTTTACATTGGCTAAACACTTTTTGTATGGCAGATATGTAACTGCCGATGTGTTTCATCATTGCAGGCCACAGGGCTTGTGGCACAACACTGACATACGTGTGAGTGATACCAAAGCCTGGGCAGACTATGCGGAGTCGGGCTATGCAAAACTCAGCAAAGTAAATACAAAACTTCACTGCGCTACACAGAGTTCCACGAACAGTCAGACTTCTCCATTGCACCCATTTGTGTTGCATTTGATGTCAAACACAATGTGAAGTACGCACTTGCGTTCAAAATCGCACATGAACGGCACTACGCAGTTCGCATGGGTGTGGTCATCCTGTTTTCCACTTTATTTATGGTGCTGGGCTTTCAACTTTTCAAGTTTTCAATCTGACCTTACTCTTTTTAATCCTCCTCCCTAACACTTAATTTACCCCTATTTTAAATGTATTTTAAATTCTCTTTTTTATGTGCAGTGCCACCTCCCCTCCATGCTGGCAGCAGGTGGCACGCCTGGGAGCATTTGCCCTATGCGGGAGCAGCAGCAGCGTTGGGTGGGTGCACTGGTTGGTCAGGACCACCACCCAGGTCCAGAGCACCACACAGCAGCTGACACACTGCTGGGAGGATATAATCTACCGCGAGCAGGACCTGCCTGACCTGCTAGGCATTGAGATTCCGTGGCTTGGTGTGTATTATATTTTTATTGTATTTGTGTTCAACAATGCTAACTTTTTTTTCTGAATAGCATGCGGCCTCCATTCAGAGATAAGTTATGTTTAGTTTACGTTAAGAATGCTATTTATTATGAGATCCAGTTAGAGCTAGGCTGGTGCTACATCAACGTACTCGTAGGTAGTCACTCACTTTGGCTTATTATTCAAGAAGCCATTGCAATGAAAACTCTTCTGTCCTCTGGTCTTCATAGGGAATTAGTGATATCAGTGAGTTAGTGTTTTCTGTGACTTTATGTAGCTCGTACAGTCCCAAGCAATTGAACAGTGATGCGAGAACGCATGCAGTGCAAAAAAAGGGAGACTGAGTTGGTCCACCAAGGGGCTTGAGAAATGAGAATAGAATGAAAGATCATTTATTGCAATGCATTAGATCCAAATGTAGTGTTTGATAAGGAAATTTGGAGTAGGGATTTTAGAAGTATAGCCAACTCAATGATAGTTGATCACACTAGTATATAGTACCATAGGCAATCGGATTTAAGTACAATGTTATTGCATTTGCCTGTTATATAATAATTTTGTGGAAATTAACGGTACCACAAATGTATTTTTTTATCTACTTTATTTCTAATCTTACATCAGCACCCAAGGGCAAGAAGGGGGGCACTGCACCGGTGGGTTCAGCAGGAGCTGGGAAAGTGCTGACCCCTCAGCGCTAATGCTGATGGCTATGCTCATGTCAGTAAGTCCTTTTATTTAATATTATTATTATTATTTCACTAACTTTTACCTCTCCCCACCTTTATACTACTTTTAATTTTGCCTTGTTTACTTTATTCATACTGACTCCTTTTTTTCAACTCCCCTATCCAAGTTTTGTTTCATTCCTGTAATCTCTGCATTATCTTTGTTTCTGTCTTTCATTGGCCATTTTGTATTCCACCATTTCATTGCTCTTCAATGATTCTGAGTCATTGTCAATCATAGGCTATAGCTCTGCCCCTGTATTAAACAGAGCTTTTTTAGCTTGATTACCTATCTTTTCTAATATTCCAACCAAATGCCCAGAGTGATATTTTTGACAGAAGATATTGAAGTGCTAACTAAACTATAATGCTGTATTGGAGTCCTTTTTTTAATTTAAAAATGTAAGAATGGGAGGTGTACATGGCTTCTAAAAACTGTATCTGTATTTTTATCATAGTCACACCAACCAGTGGAACCGGCTCTAGTTGTACCACTGCAGGAGCAGATGGAGCAGGGGGAGACACGGCGGCAGGAATGGGTGATGGTAAGTGACATTGCTTGCTTATTGACACTTACTCTTACTCACTAGCTACAAGGACAATGTAATGATGGGATTCATGAACCCCCTCATTACAGCTACAGTGATGGTTGTGCTATTTATGGCCTCTTCTATCTGCAACTCACCTAAAGCACACACAATGTAGCTAAAAGAGATGGCTTGGTGGAAACATGAAAGAACTGAAGGTTAAGAGAAAGGATGGGTGGTGAAAAGAGTGAAAGGGAAAGATGAGTGGGTGGATGAAAAAAGATGTGTGGGTGAGTATTAGTATTGGGTAAATAGATGGATGGGTGAAAGGATGCTTGAAAGAAAGGGTGGATAGTGTGGGTACTGAATGGATGGATAAAGGATTGTGAATTTGGGTGAAAGACTAGATGAGAGAAAGTAAAGCTCAAATCGTGATGGCTGTGTGTATAGGGGAAGAATTAATGGATGACTGAATATTTGCTTGGATGAATAAAGAAGGGAGCTCTTCTTCTGGAGAGAGATCAATGAAGCCCCTCTGTTATTCTATAGCAAAAGCTCTACATACCTGCCTAATCCATCTGCCTTACTTTGCAGTAGAGTATGTCAAGTTTCTTTACTTTCCTTACTGCCCAGTGAATCAATTTGCTGGAAAGAATTTGTGATGGTCGGTGAGACCAGTGAGTAAAGTGGGACTAGTAAGTGCCTGATTTGATTTCAAGTTTGGTGTAGGGGATACTCTGTGACACATGTGACAAATACAATCTTTATAGCCTATTCCTTTCCCTGTAGTATAGTGTGTCGTCCCTCCCATCCATCCCTGTCAACTTACAGAAGACAGGATAAATACATCTGCAGTTTATATATGACCTGTGTGAAGTATCTTATCTATTTATCTACCACTTTGGAGTCAGGGTAGAAACTTAACAAAGTGAAAGGCATGTGAGTAAGAACACGGCCATTGGAATTAAATATAGAAAATTGTCAGCTGCAGCTGCCCGAGCTGTAGACAGTAGCAACTTACTTGAAGTGCTGGCTAGCATGTCTCCAATTTTTGGGCACAACTACTTGTACTCAATAATGGATAATGCCTTACTCATCATAATCATAATAAAAGGTAATTTATTTTTATTATTCCACTAAATGTGTCTGTTTAGTTACTAGAAAAGCCTTCAAAAGAAATAAATGAAATGTTTTTTTATCTGGTCGTAGTATGCCCTAATTCTTTTACACCAGACAGTCAATGCTTTTTATGTGAGGCATGTGTAGGTAAACAAATAACATATTGGCCCTGTGACTCTCCTACCCATAATCACATCAAATTCCAATGTCCCTAGAGGACAAGCAATGTAGTGCTACTGTGCCACCCACTATCTATCTTTTGAAGAAGTGTTTATTCAGAGCATTGTTTACAATTTGCCTTTTTTATTCTTCTTTTTCTCAATATAGCTACTCCTGCCCTACGACGACCACCAACCAGGCAGGAGATAGCAGCACATCTGCTACACTGGTGATCCTGGAGGAGGAAGAGGCCGAAATAGCTGCCTCGGACCCAGGACCCAGCAGAACAGCATGCCAGCCTCCCAGCCAGACATCACCGGTGCCACTGACAGTAATTAGGGTCCCTGTCTGCACTTCCTGCTGAACAATTCCACTCCAACAGGGCATTGCTCAGATGCATCCTGCAGTGGATGCATCAACTGGAGAGCCGGCTCGCCACTATTGAGCAGAACCTGGACTATCTCTGGACCCATATTGACAGTGCCCTCTTTTAAGCCCTTTTTTAATGTTTTTGTTTTGGTGGGAGGGACTTGTTGTGGGTGGAGAGGGTGGGGAGGGATTTGAGCTGGACTTTGGACTTTTTGGGGAATGGTTATTTGTTCAGGGAGAGGGGTGGGACGGTTGTGGATGGAGAGGTAGGGTTTTCTATTAGTAAACAACTAAGACCAGACTACCACAATTACAGCTTTAGACACACAACAAACAGGACCATATGATAATAAAATCTAGCAATAGCCATTTCTTCTGAGCAATGGTGGGGATCTATAAAACTAAACTTAGAAAATTAAATCAAGTAATCAGGAGAAGTGGGCTCAGACTCAAGAGTGTTTGGAGCAGGTTAAGTATTTACAGAACACACACCTAATGCATGGATGAAGATGTTGATGGGGCGGGTGTGGAATATTGCTCAGGTAATAGACAATAGAAAGTCATGCAATGAGTTTGTGTTACTTTCACCACATCAGCCCCAGCAAATTTGTAATTCATTTATGGTGTAAAATTAGATCTAACCTAAAAAAATCACACAACCCGTGGGAAGAGTGTTAGAGGCTCAGTGAATGGATGTGAAAGGGGATTTGGAGGAAAGTGTGACAAAGACAAACACTACACAAAAGAAACCATGACAATATTAGTTGGGGCGGTGAGCAGCACACCATCATCAATCTGTTGTGGAAGGAAACAAATAAATAAGTAAGTATGACACAGTTCAGTAAATTAATTGGGACAGTCCTTCTGCCCCATAAAGAATCAAGATAGTATATTCTAAGTGTTATATTGTCTAGTTTTGAAATGATACTGTTTTGTCAAATTGGGTAATGCATCTACATTCTTCTTGGAATGTCGGTCGTCACTCTGGTGCCTGTCAGAACCTGTCCGCTAGGTAAGCTGGAATCATGAGCTTTCCAAGTTTTGTCCGTGCAGGGAATGACTAGGAGAAGGCTTGTGTATTGAAAAAAAACAGTAGCTGTATTATAGAGTAAAGGAAAAGGGCAAAAGAAAGCAAGGTAAGCTACGTGAGGAGTCAGGAGTGTACCAAGAAGACCCAGAGGCAGAGCAAGAACATAAGAAGAGTTCCACGTTTGAGCTAGCAATGTAGCAAACACATACTCAGCAGCATTTCTAAATCAACGCACTTCTCTCCAGTTCACAGAGCTGAGTGAGTACTAGGCCTCAGAATCTTCTCCATCACCATGGGTTCTCTTTGAAGTAGAAAATGTTCCCCTTTCTAGCTGTTGAGGTAGTTCCGCCCTGAGTTCTTCCATCTTCCTCGTCCAGATTCAGAATAAATCCATCCCAGACCGAAACTGAGCAAGGTAGACCTGTGAATTGCACTGCTGTTGAAGAACAAATAAAAAAAACAGAACTAAATTATTTTTTGTGTAGCTTTGTGTTCGGTCACTAAAGTGGCTGGTTTGTTATGAGGAACTATGCAAGTAAATTTCACTACTTCTGAAAGGCCAGTCACTTTCAGAAAAATATTATTACCAATCAGCCCCCAAAAATTGCAAATTATCGGAAACAAGTTTACTAAAAATGATTGAACTCCCTCCTTCACTGTCGTCCACCACATACATCAGTCATCACTCACAAATTCACAATTAAAATATCACCACTTGTTGCAATAGTTAGTAGTTACCTCTTACAATCCAAGCACAGTGGTTAAACAAAATATCTACTCTTTGATGGTATCCACACATTGGAATTAGGCACCAGCAGTCTTTTAATCAATGATCTTCTAGGGAGCCCTGCTAGGTGATGTAAAAAAAATAGGAATAGGCAATGGCATGTGAGGCCCTCAAGGGATGCCCTCAATGGTTCATGCGGGCTTCTTCACTGCACATGGGTCCAACTCCAATCCGGGCTTATATGTGAATATAAAATCAATGGTGGGGCAGCATAAATCCGACACAAATATAATGTTGTACTAGCATTTTTTTGCAAAGAAAGAAAGAGAAAAAGAAGCTGAATGAGAAATATTTAAAAAGTTATATGGTGGCACTGGCATACTCAATCTAGGAAATTGAGTTTGTTCTCCCGTACGTTGGTCAGCTAAGACGCTTGATTTTGACCAATCATCCTCTTCCTCATCCTGTGGTGTTTCAGGAATGGTTTAATCAGGTGATATAAAATGTTGGTTCATTTTGATCATGGTCATTCTCTCCACATTTTGAGGCAAGAGACTGGTCCTTCTCACTGTAAAAACTGCACCAGCTGCACTGAACACACGTTCAGCAGACACACTGGCTAAAGGACAAGCCAGAAACGTTATTGCCAGTCTGCTGAGCTCCTGCCATTGGCACATTTTCCCATACCAATGCACCAACAGGTTTTGATCCACATACACTTCTTTGGGGTCATCCAGATATCCCTGGAACATCCTCTGAATGGTCATTGGAGCTGCTACCTGCTCGACCGCTTTTTCCTTCACCTCTGCGCTGCCACTTGAAACTAAGCCGATACAAAGGTTGGGTCTGATTTTTCTGTTGCTGCTATGTTGGTGCGGTTGATGGATATGAGAAAAGGCTGCCCTCTCTGGCAGTTGAAGGTGGCACCTCAGAACTGCGGAGTGGGACTCTAAGTTCCAGCCGTTCTTCTTCCAATTCTCCTGCTTGCTCAACAATCCACCTCTTGTATTGTAAAATATCCACTTCACAAAAAGGAATGATAGCGTGGATCAAGTAGGCTGGCACTGATGTACTCTTTGGATGAGATGATGTCATTTTGCAGCCTTGCATTACAAGTCAAGTGATAGCTTAGGCTATTAACCAAGGCAAACGCTTCTGGGTTTTCATTTGCACCCCAGAATACGAACCTTTCAGATACCTTCTTTACCTGCTTCAGTAGCAGCTGCAATAACAGGATAGCTTAGCCCACTGTACTGTCCTCCTTGCTAACTTCCTGCGTGGAAACCTGAATAGGAAGCAACATCTGTGTGAGGCCTTTGACTAGGCCCCGTTTGTCCGCATCCATGCTCGGAGCTTTCCCATTTGCATCAGCTCCTCTTTGAATGACATAGCCATTGATCTGTTTGGACTGCTCAAATAAACGTTGCAACATAACACAGGATGAGTTCCAATGTGTTGGCACATCCTGTATCAGGGCTCTAACTGGTACTATGTTATCACCCTGAATAATCCAACACTGTTTCTGGGCTTTAAAAGAATGGCTGAAATGAGTGCAGATGTGTCTGCAGGTGGTCAGTATGTTGCTGACAATGGTGGTCATTATGACATTTGTCGGTAAATGCTGCTTACTGCCACGGTGACAGCCGCCAACATACCATAATGGAGGCGAACATCTGTTTGCTATATTTTTACACACACACATGAAACCGACAGAATACTGCCACACACACAAATCTGCCAGACCAAAGGTCAGTGGTAAAGTGTTGGTACGAACACCCTTACCATTACGCCAACCAAAAAACGCCCATCACATTATGACCCGATGAATCACCACGGCGGACATTCAACGGCGGTAAACCACTGGCGGTACACACCAGGACGGTGAGAATGGCCATCCAAATACAAAAACAACACAACATTGGCCTAACTAAAATCACACACCTGGCATTCATACACATACCACACCCACCCACCCACAACACTATAAAACACACAACCCTTTACCAACACAAAGACTGCAATAGCTAGCCACCCAAATCTGAGGCACCTACACACACACACACACCGCAAACACCCATACATCCGTCACGCACTCCACCTCCAACATCCCACCACATTACTCAACACCCTCTGCACAATGCGCACCACACAACACCCATGTTCCCACTAAGGCACCCCGTTTCATAGATGAGGAGTTGAGGGTCATGGTGGAGGAAATAGTCAGGGTAGAGCCACAGCTCGTCGGAGCACAGGTACAGCAAATATCCATTGTAAGGAAGATGATGCTATGGCGGAGAATCATGGACCGGGTGAACGCCGTGGGACAGCATCCAAAAAAAAGGGACGACATCAGGAAGAGGTGGAACCACCTACGGGGGAAGGTACATTCCATGGCAGCAAGGCAGGAGCTTGCCAAACAGGGAACTGACGGTGGACCTGCCGCCTGCTCCCCCACAGCTGACAGCATGGGTGGAGCAAGTCATGGAAATCCTGCATCCTGAGCGACTTACTGGAGTAGTCGAGGACTGGACACTGGTGAGTCAAAATGTACTACTTATCACCCCCATACCTGCATGCCATCCCATCCCCTCACCCTGATTCCCATCACTCCACCCCATGCCACACAGTGCACTTACACATGTGACTAACACCAATGCCAGGCCCTGCACACCATACCAATACATGTACAGCCCTCCCAGCCCTGCATGTACACCCCCCACCAATGCATGCACAGCATGGAGAACTAACAAAACCACATTACATCGCAATACACAAACCATGGTGGCAGGGCAACAGCAATGATATAGGGGAAGCTAAGGATGTACAATATGTCACAGGCATGAAGTATAATACATCACTTACATCACCACATGTTCCCCAGCCAATCCCAGCAGCGAGGAAGTGCTATGACTATCCAATCCCCCAACAGAAGATGCATCCAGTGATTACAGTAACTCTGGACTTCTGGATCTGGATAACCTATCTGGCCCATCAGTGACCACTGGTCATTCGGCCACCCCAGCCCACTCGCAGTCCACCACCGAGCCTCCCCCCTCGGTATCCAACACCACAAGCACCCCCCCAACATCCCCACACCTCTGTCCCCAGGACACATCAATCGGCAGTGTGCCCACATGTACAGGGACCCCAGTCCACACCTCACAGACAAGACAATCAGAGCCTTGGGGTTAGTGGCAGTTGGCACACCGTTCAGGGGACACAGGCACATGTGCCCCAGCCAATCCCAGCAGCGAGGAAGTGCTATGACTATCCAATCCCCCAACAGAAGATGCATCCAGTGATTACAGTAACTCTGGACTTCTGGATCTGGATAACCTATCTGGCCCATCAGTGACCACTGGTCATTCGGCCACCCCAGCCCACTCGCAGTCCACCACCGAGCCTCCCCCCTCGGTATCCAACACCACAGCACCCCCCCAACATCCCCACACCTCTGTCCTCAGGACACATCAATCAGCAGTGTGCCCACATGTACAGGGACCCCAGTCCACACCTCACAGACAAGACAATCAGGGCCTTGGGGTCAGTGGCAGTTGGCACACCGTTCAGGGGACACAGGCACAGGGCGACAGGGACACTTGGAGGACAGATGTGCGCCAGGGGGAGGACAGGCCCAGGGAACCGACTCTCCAGGAGGCACTCACTAATTTCCTGGGGGCTTACCAACAATCCCAGGACAAGATGGGCCAGATTCTGAACAACATGCTGGAGAACCAGCTGCTGCAGGAGGTACACCATCAGGAGATCAGGAACAATTTCCAGGCCCTCAACACCACCATGGTCTTCATAGCAGGGGTGCTGGCTGATATGGCCAACATCATGAGGGAATATACAGCACACTAGAGGGCCCCTTCCACTAGCCAGTCAACTGAACAGCTCACCACATCTGCTGCAGCTATTGGACAGGAGGCCCTGCCACAGGACCCACAGGCCACCAGCACCCCTCCCCTGTAGAAGATGAACCATCCTGCACACGGTCCCTGCGACCCAGACAGATGCCAGAGACACTTGCCAAGACTAAGACCACCACCAGGAACTGAGACCCTCCTGAATGTCCCCCTTGTGTTCCACTCTGTCACCTTGTCCACTTTGAACTGCCACTGCTCCCCTTCCTATGGTCCCTTGGACACTGGACCTGTGCTACAAACAGACTGGACCAATACCCTGGACTTTCCTCTACCATCACCCCATTCCATTGCACTATTCCCTCTATATATTTCACCACAATAAACACCCTTGAACACAACTTGAGTGATAGTGCTTTATGTGATGAAAATGTGCAATTATGTTTACAGTTACATCTTGTGCAATTGACCTGAACTTTGTGATAGTATCTGAACCTGGCCTTCAGGAGGCCAAAGGTATGTTGTATTATTCGCTTGGTTCACCCATGTGCATTATTAAACCGATTCTGAGCCCCTGTCCTGGCATTCCTCACAGGGGTTAGGAGCCATGACTGAGTCACCTGCAAGAATTGAGGGACAAACATCAGCCTTACATAGTGGTATGGGGGATTACTCCAGAAGGCATACACTGACATATCTTGGGTGGGGACTCAGGCTCAGCTACCAGCCACACCCTGTGCCTCTGTAACTGTACTATCACATTTGGGATGCTGCTATTCCTCAGGACGAGGCATGATGCACCAACCCAGGATATTTGGCAGTGACGTGGGTAATGCATTGGTCAGCCAGGCACACCATTTGCACATTGAGTGAGTGGAAACTCTTCTGATTCCTGAACACCTCTTCATTGTACCGGGGGCCAGACAAATACAAAATGTGTTCTGTCAATTGCCCCAATAATATTGGGAATATGTCCCATTGCTTAGAATCCAGCCTTCACAGTGGCCACATCTTCCACTTGGGGGAAAGCGATGTAGCTGCACATGTGTTTGAGCAAGGCAGACAAAACCCTTGCCAGCACGATTGAGAACATTGGCTGTGACATTCCTGCTGCCAAGCCAACTGTCACTTGGAAAGAACCAGTTGCCAGGAAAGGGAGCACTGATAGAAGTTGCAAAAGAGGGGGGATCCCAGTGGGATGACGGATAGCTCATAGCAGATTAGGCTCCAATTGAGTACACAGCTCTGTGATTGTGGCCCTGTCCAGTGTATAGGTCAGTATTATATACCTCTCCTCCAGGGTAGACAAGTCCACAAGGGGTCTGTACACAGGGGTGTACCTCCTCTTCCTACTCCTCCGCAGTGGCAGGTACCTAAGGGACACAAGAGTATGAAGGATGTCACAAACTGAACAATGGAAACAACACCCCAGTGCTGCTGGGCATGTATGTAATTGGACTATGCGAATGGCAATGTACAATTCACAGCAATGATGCAGTTTCAAATTTCTGATTATTGTCCACCACCATGAAATGGTAACCGCCTGTCCTGTAAGTATGGACAGGTGGAAGTGATGGTGGAAGGTGTTCTTGCACCGCCGTGCTATTCATCGCTGGCTAACATGGGTCTCTATGTCCATGTGTGCATTAGCATCATCTGGCTTAGGAGCAGGGGCACCGTCAACAGAGGAAGTTGCATCCAACAGGACCCAGGAGGCAGAGTCCACTGACGCCAAGGGGACCACTGGGACGGAGGGTGAGGGGAGCACCACAGCAGAGACAGGAGGTGACAACACTGACTCTGATACCTCCTCGGATGGAAGCTCCCTGGTGGTGACGGACACCTCTGGAACCACCCCAGCTGCAGGTACAGCCACCACCACCGTACCAGCACTGCCCTCCCAGTAGTCCCCCACCAAGTTGCCCATGCACGCTCACCCAGGAGGGTAGGCATCTCCTTCGCCCCAGGCACCTCAGGCCCTGCCCCTGTGACCCTGCTGCCCTCAGTGAGGAGGCTATTGACCTCCTGAGATCCACCTCTATGGGGTAGTCAACCATAATGAATGCCATCCAGGGCTGGCATCCACAGTCACATCCACACTCATACCTGCATGCACTGCATCAACAGCCACCACCATCACCACATCATGCAGAACACACATCTCACTTGCAGACACCTCCACAACATCCATCTACGCGTCCAGTTTATCCTCTCCCACCCTGTCTGCCCCCTTCTAAGAGACACAAACGCACGCACTCAGACATCCAACAGCCATCCACCTCACATACCCACACTGTCCATGCACCTGCACCAAAGTCCAGCAGACGACACCTCTGACAACCACTCCCACAACCTCCACTCCCAATCCTCCTCCCACATCCTCCCCCAACATACCTAAGAAGCTTTTCCTTGCCCAACCTGACCTCCCACCCTCCACTACCCCATCCTGTCCATAAGAGCAGGGTCCCAACGACCCACCACAGCACCTCAGCCAAACAGTCTGCCACTGCTCCCATGAAATCCTCAGCTGCTGGCACACAGGGGACCCAGAGTGACAGCTGTCACTCCTACTGTGAGCACACCTCTGCCTCAGAAAGGAAGGACTAGAGTGGTGAAAACCAAGGGACAGGAGACGGGGACAGTGGAGGTACCTTCTAGTCCTGGAGGCAAGAAAGAGGAAGTTCCCACTCCACCACCCAAGAAAGGGAAGGTGCCCACTCCATCACCCAAGAAAGTGAAGGTTCCCACTCCACCAACAAAGGGAGGCAGGAGGCCCCCTCCACCAGCAGTGAGCAAGGAGCCCTCACCTCCAGCAGAGGCAGCCAGGGTAACACCTCCAACAGAAGTGAGCAAGGAGCCCTCACCTCCAGCAGAGGGCATGTAGGCCACCCACCAGGGACAATTGGGCATAGAGCCCCCTCCAGAACCAGAGGTCATGTTCCACACTTCAGTGACTGTGGCCTTACACTCCCCAGCAAAGACAAATGGGCATGGAGCCCCCTCCAGAACCAGTGGGCAAGTTCCCCACTTCAGTGACTGTGGCCTTGCACTCCCCAGCAAAGACAATTGGGCATGGAGTCCCCTTCAGAACCAGTGGGCAAGATCCCCACTTCAGAGACTGTCACCTTGCATTCCCCACTAGGGACAATCAGGCACGAAGCCCCTCCAGAACCCGTGGGCATGTTCCCCAATTCAGTGACTGTGGCCTAGCACTCACCAACAAAGACAAATGGGCATGGAGCCCCCTCCAGAACCAGTGGGCATGTTCCCCACTTCAGCTGAGATGCCCACCACCCCCTCCATTCCCCCAGAGGTGCCTGCCCATTTCCAACATGATGCCCATGCACAGTGGAGTCCGGATAGTCAGGAGTCAAGTTGGGCCTTGGACTGTGCCCTGTGGTCATGTGGGCCTTTTGGACTTTGGACTGGCCATTGGCCCTTTCTGAACATTGATGGATGCGTTTTCTTCGCATGGACAATATGGTCGCTGTTGGCATCAAGTTACAGTGTTTGCTGATTCTCATTCGGTTGGTGTGGTACACTGGCTGTCTATGGGAAGATTCACCGCCATGGTCATAATTTGGCAGTAATAACTGCCAGCCTGTTGGCGGTATTACCGCCACTTTAACAGCCATCGCCAATGTCATAATGAGGGCATATGTCTTTTTTTTTTTTAAGAAAGTCTTGCACAACCAGGTGGATGGAGTGTGCCAAACACAGAACCCTGAAATAGACACCATCTGTTAAGTCCTTGACTATGTTACTGCCATCGTCTGTGGCAACAAATCCAACTTGAAGACCTCTGGGATGCAGCCATTCAGACATCTAGCTATTAAATTCATTCAAGATATTTGCAGCTGATGGTGATTTCTCCATGGCAAACATGGCTACTGTTGCATGCCGCCAAATGCTCCTAAACATTTCCTTAGGGTTAAACGTATGGATAACTTTTGCTTTACCCCCAGAAAAGCGATCTAGTGTGCAGTGATGCACGTTATCAGTTGCCTGACAGCTGCTCCACATGTCTGTTGTCAGGTGGATATTGTAGACATCACTTTTGCTGCAAAGCTTGTCCAACCAATTGTAGTACATGCAGCACTGGAACAGCAACTCTGGCAAAATTGGTCCAGCTTCAAACTTTCCATTTCAGACACATTGCTGCCACAAACTCTAAGAATCCCACTCCTTCCACAAAAGAAAAAGGGAGGATTTCCTGGGCTAACATTTTTGCCACCTTCCCACTGTAAAAACATGCCATTAGGTGGTTGTGCCATAGGGCCTCTCCTGCCTAAACATGCCTGTAAATGTAGGCTTGTTTTTCCTTTTTTTGTGAGGCCACTGACGCAGGTGACTTTTCAGATGTAGGTGGTGGTAGACTCAAAGCGCATGGTGGTGGTGCAGTCACCGTATGCTGTGGTGTCTCAATCTGACTCTGAGTCTTCCTGTGCCATTGTGCGGTCACTGAGGAGGGTGATTCTGGCGTACTACTGGGGATAGGGCTGCTTTGCATGAGGATGTCACCCTCTTCTTTCTCACTTTCCATCGTGGTTTGACAAGTTGTAGCTGATGTTTCCTGGCTTTCCTCACCTTCACCACCGCAGCAAGGTTGAGCCATTTTTTTAAGATGCTCCTCCCACTGGTTGTCGTGATGTTCTTTAATATGGGTTATCTAGCCTCCAGTACCATAATGTGACCTAGCTTACCTCGACGAACACGCGTGTCGCAATTTGAGCAGATGGCAATATCCTCCTCCTGTTTGCTAATCATAAAAAAAGTCCCAAACTGGGGAAGAGTACTTTCTTATAAGGCCAATGCCTGAAGAAGAATAGGATGTAGGTGGGTGTGTCAACTGCCTTTCTACAGTGCATACTTCTACTGAGGTACGGGTTGGTGCAAGTGTATTCTGGGGCCTTACATATTTGGGAGCTGGCAGTGCTGCCTGTGCCACATCCCTCAGGGCAGGTTGAATAGAAATGTCGGACTCCTCTGTGCCAGCTTCCACAATGACTGGCTCATCATCATCCTCATCCCCTTCTATGATTCTAAGGGTTTCTGGAACGTTTCTTTCTTTTCCCTTACCTCTCCTGGGATCTCCCGGACTCTGCCAGGGCCCACTCCATGTCCCTATCATCATCATCAGAAGTGGTGCTTGGAGAAGATGGTGGAGTAGTAGCCTTCCTTTTCCTTACTGGAGACCTGGGAGCCATTGATTCTAAAGGAGGAAGCTCTTACTCAGCAGGAAGCTCGACCTTTTGTTCTGCTCCAACTTCAGGAAGATCTGGCTGTGGCTGCTGTCTACTCAGCTGTTTCCTATTGTTGGAAAATGGGTTATTGGTAAGGGTAGGTAAGTACCTACACATGCCAATAGGCCACTAACCTCTACTTAGGTCCAGTTAGGTCTCAGTAAATTAAACCCAGCTCAACCCTTGGTAGCTTGGCAATGAGCGACAAGGCTTAACTTAGGAGACAAATGTGTAAAGCATTTAATAATCAAAAAACAGTAAATAAGTAAAACATAAAAGTCAATAAAACTCCAATACCAATTTATAAAAATAGATTATGGCCCTCATTACAACCCTGGAGGTCGGTGTTAAAGGGGCGTTAATACTGCCAACAGGCCGGCAGCAAAAAAAATGGGATCACGACCAAGACGTAAACCGCCATCATAAATAGCCACTTTAACACTCCAACCGCCAAGGTAGTAGCAACCAACACCGCGGCGGTCACCGCCAACAGACAGGCGGAAGATAATGTATCACCCACCCCATTACACCCCGCCAATCTGCCGGCTTTTCCGGGGTGGTACCAACACCATCAAAAGCACGGCGGAAACAGTGTTTGGAAGGGAAACCACTCACCTCTCAACACTCAATGAAGAACCAGAACGACATGGAGCCCGAGTTACAGGTCCTCCCTATGCTAGTGTACCTCCTCATACACTAAGAACATCAAAGGCGGCGGCAACGACCACGGTGAGTACTGCACCTGGCACACAGGGGAGGGAGAGAGGAAAAAGAGAGTGACACCCACAACACCATACACACAAATACATGCAGGAACATTACGTTTACACCCTGTAATCCCCTGGAAAAAGGCAAGGACAAAAGGAATTGAGCTAAACAGTGATATTTTAGAAATAGGCAGATATACGTAACTAGTCAAAAAACAGTATTTACAGAAATATACAATATGTACATAAGGTCGTACATTGTCCTTTGCAAATGTCCGTGGCCCACTGGGCCAAAAATCATGAGCCAAGCCCACACTTGACTCCTGCCTCAATACGGAGAGAACACTGCAGGGGCACCAGGTCGAAAACATACAGGCATCTCAGGGGGATGGGGAGGGGGGGGACCTCAGGTGGAAGATAGAATAACGCCATTGCTCATCGAGGGGGCTCCCTGCCCACTTCGTGGTCCTGGGGAGTGCAAAGGCACAGTCTCTCAAGTGGGTGGTTTGCCTACTGCTTGGTCCTGGGGAGTGCAAAGCCACAGTCTCTCAAGTGGGTGGTTTGCCCACTACTTGGTCCTGGTGAGTGCAAGGCCACAGTCTCTTAAGGGGGTACCTTTCTCCACAGGTTCTGGAGGGGGCTTGGTGCCCAGTGCGCTTCATACTGCCAAGGATTGGGTGAGTGGATGCCTTTCTCCACAGGTTCTGGAGGGGGCTTGGTGCCCAGTGATGTAGCATATTCCCTCACCTGGGTGTCTGAGGCACAAGATTTGCAGGGGACAGGTAGCAGGAAAGTCCATGGAGTTAGGGCCAGACTCTATCCTGCGGCGACTAAGGCTGCAAACCGGTGGTTGTTGCGGTGCTGGTGGGGGTGCTGCCAGTGGTGGGGGAGGCTCCAGCCCGTCTCCTGCAGCCCCAGACGGATGCTCACTGGGGCTGCTGCTGTTGTTAGTGGTCCTACTGTCAGCGGTGCAGGTGGTGGTGCTTGGGGCGGTGCTTGCGGCGGGGATGCTGGAGGTGCTGGCTGTGGTGCAGGTGCCGGTGCTGCCAGTGGTGGAGGGAGGTACCAGCCCTTCTCCTGCAGCCTCTTACGGCTGGCCACTGGGGATGCTGCTGCTGACAGTAGTGATGGCAGCAGCGGTGCAGGTGGCGGTGCTAGCGGCGGGGATGCTGGCGGTGCTGCCCGCGGTGCAGGTGGCGGGGCTGTCAGTTCTGATGGTGGCCACCAGGCCACCACCTGCAGGCTCCGACGCCTGAGGTGCCTTGCCTGGGCTTTTCTGCCCCTTCTTCACGTTGGCAGCTGCTGTTGGGACCTTGGCTCTGGCAGCTGCCGTTTTGGAGGAGGACTTGCTGGGTGGGTTGAGCTCCTTGCCCTTGGTGCATGCTGTCCCCTTCTTCACCTTGGCAGGTAGCGGTATGGTATGGTCCTTTGCGGAGGTCAGTGGCACACTGGCTGGCCTGATGGGTGCCTCCTTGAAGCCCCTGGGAATTGCAGGTACCACAGCGGATGCTGACTTGGTGGCTGGTGGAAGAGGGAGTGGTTGTAGGAGGTGTCTTTCTGCTGAGTTTAGGTGAAGGTGCATGGGCTGGATGATGTTGTGAGGTGGATGGCTGTTGGGTGGGTGGGTGCTTGCGTTTGTGTACTTTGGGAGGAGGGGTCACAGACACACTGGGAGAGGACACAGGGGACGTGTGCATGGTTGTAGGGGTGATGACTGCCAGTGAGGGGTGTATTGTGATGGGCGTGCTGGTGATGGAGGTAGTGGATGAGGATGTAGTGCATGCAGGTGTGAGTGGAGATGATACTGGGAGGGAGCTGGACGAAGAGGAGGAGGGGCACACAGTGGAGGCAGTGGATGTTGGTGTGTCTGCATGGGGATGGTGCTTGCGTGAGTGCCTGTGAGATGAAGTGTGGTGCTTATGTGTGCCTGAGCCACCTTTGTGTGTTGATCTAGGTGAATGCTGGTCTGAAGGTGTGCCTGGGAAAGGCTGAGATTGAGGGGATTGGGTCTGGGTAGAGGAAGTTGGAGGGGGGAGGCTAGAGACAGGGACAAGGGCTGCCATCAGTGCTGAGGCCAGAGCCTGAAATGCTCCCTGTTGGGCCGCCAGGCCAGAGTAAATGCCCTCCAGGTATGCATTTGTTTGTTGCAAATGCCTCTCGACACCCTGGATGGCATTCAGAATGGTTGACTGCCCAACAGGGCGGGATCTCAGGAGGTCAATACCCTCCTCACTGAGGGCTAACTGGGGCAGGGCCTGAGGTGCCTGGGGCGAAGGAGATGCCCACCCTCCTGGGTGAGCGGGCACGGGAAACACACTGAGGGGCTGCTGGGAGGACGGTGCTGGTGGGGGGTGGTGGCTGTACCTGTTGTTGGGGTGGGCACAGAGGTGTCCGCCACCACCAGGGAGCTTCCATCGGAGGAGGAGTCACTGTCTGCGGTCTCCCATCCTGTCCCCGTTGTGTTGTTCCACTGGCCCTCCATCCCACTGGTGCCCTCACCCTCAGTGGATTCGGTCTCATGGGCCATGTGGGATGCAGCTCCCTCCGTCGCCGGTGCCTCTGCTCCTCCACCAGATGATGCTAATGCACACAAGGACAGGGTGACAAAACAAAAAGGGGGTGGGGGGGAGACAGACGATACACTTGGTCAATGCCAGCAACACCACTACCATTGGCGTACACAACACACAGGGAGCAGCCCTATGCACTAGGCCATGCCCAATAATTTACTAAGACAGTCACCAGCCCATGGGGTTCAATGCCTAACGACATTCGCTGCACACCTGAAACCCACAGTATCCTACCCAGGAGTAGATGGCCGCCAACACTATAGGGGTAAGAGACTGAGCCTGCCCAACAAGGGACCTATCCTATCATGTTCGCCCTGGCCTAGGGGCACCCACAGCCCACATCACCCACCCAGGTACCTCCTAACGTGCGCAAAGTCAGGTTTCAGATTCTGTACTTACCCCCTCTTTTGGCTGCTGTGATACCCTCAAGCGCCCATCCAACTCCGGATAGGCCACCGCCAGGTTGCGGAACATCAGTGGGATCAAGGTGCGACGGGCACCCATTCCTCGTTGGGAGGCCAGCCCCAGCTGGGCCTACGCCGTCTTCTTTGCCCAGCGGCACAGGTCCTCCCACCTCTTGCGGCAGTGGGTGATCTGCCTGTCAAAGACCCCCAGGGTCCGCAACTCCTTGGCGATGGCACACCAAATACCCTTTTTCTGGTGGGCGCTGACCTGCAGGGACAAGACAGCAGAAAAGGGAATTGTTCACCCGTTCGGACCGTCATACTCATTGCCCACCAGATCCCACACATCCCCTGATGCACATACATTGACCACCTTACATGCTGCACTCTGGCCAGGACCCCTCTGCCCCCCCCTACATGTGGCTTACACGCACAGCAGTCCATACATTCATGGCCCACGCATCCTGCTCACAGTGTACTCACCTATTTGTCTGGAGGACCGTAGAGTAACGTGTACTGGGGTAGGACCCCATCCACCAGTTTCTCCAACTCTTCTGCAGTGAAGGCAGGGGCCCTTTCCCCAGACACATGAGCCATTGTCGCTTCTAGACACAGGTCACAGCAGCACTTGCAGTGTAGGTCCTCTCCTGTTGAAGGCCAGGAAGCAAGTGAGTGATCAGATAGAAAATGGCAGTGACATCCACGGCTGTGCGTACCGTCACCGCCGGCGTACATCACCATTGGCTCCTGGCACCCATAGGGCCCAATGATAAACATTGCAAATTTGCGCGACGGTCATCGACCGCCTACCGCGACGACGCACAATGCCAGCGCAATTATCTCATTTCCACTTGTCCCTCCTCACAGGTCAGGCAGCTGCCATTTCAGAGGGGCACAGGGCATGGCACCTAACTGTGTCACAGCAGACATGGGCACATCAACGGACTCTCGAGTTCGCATACTGTTTCTGTAAAGTCAACAATTCATCATTAGTGCAATATAAGTGTGAATATGACCCTCTGCTCACCGTTGTCTTCCATAGGCTTCAACCGCTGAGGCAGATTATGAGATGGCGGCATCCTCCGGTGTACAGACCCCTGGTGGACCTAGCGACAATGGAGGACATACACATTATCATTACCTACAGACTTGATCGTGCCACAATCCAAGAACTATGAGCCCAATTGGAGCCAGACCTGATGTCTGCTATCCGCCAACCTACAGGTATCCCCCCTCTAGTGCAGGTCCTATCAGTGCTCCATTTCCTGGCAAGTGGTTCCTTCCAAACAACAGTGTCCATGGCATCAGGGATGTCTCAGCCAATGTTCTCCAACATGTTGACCAGAGCGTTGTCTGCCCTGCTGAAACACATGTGCAGCTACATTGTGTTCCCCCAGGTGGAGGATTTGGCCACAGTGAAAGCTGACTTTTATGCACTGGGACATATGCCCAACATCATTGGTGCCATTGATGGTACACATGTGGCATTTGCCACCCTCCCCCGGAGAAATGAACAAGTTTACAGGAATAGAAAAAGCTATTTCCCACGTGAATGCCAAATTTTCTGGCTCTGTGCATGATGCCTATTTCTTGAGGAATAACAGCATCCCATATGTGATGGGCCAACTCCAGAGGCACAGGGTGTGGCTAATAGGTGAGCCAAAGGTCCCCACACAGTATGAGTAGGTGTCTGGGTATGGGGTTGTCCCTAAGGGTTAGTGTGTGTCTAACAGTTGTCCCTCGATACTTGCAGGTGACTCTAGTTACCCCAACCTCTCATGGCTACTGACCCCTGTGAGGAATGCCAGGACAAGGGCAGAGGAACGTTACAATGAGGCACATGGGCGTACAAGAAGGATTATAGAAAGAGCCTTTGGCCTCCTGAAGGCCAGGTTCCGGTGCCTCCATCTGACAGGTGGATCCCTGTACTACTCACTCAAGAAGGTGTGCCAGATCATCGTGGCATGTTGCATGTTGCACAACCTGGCCTTGAGACGCCAGGTGCCTTTTCTGCAGGAGGATGAGCCTGGAGATGGTCTTGTGGCAGCGGCGGAGCCTGTGAACAGTGAGGAAGAGGAGGCAGAGGAAGAAGATGATGATAACAGAACCAATATTATTTGGCAGTACTTCTAGTGACACACAGGTAAGACACTGTAACTTCACTTAACATTTCAGTTATCTGTTGGACATTGTACAAGGCAGCCTGTTTCCCTATGTCTATGGCCACTGACTGCACCCTTTGGCATCTCCATTTTCAGATCTATGTGTCCCACTCTGGCTCCTGCTATGTGTACTGCTACCCACCAGAGGTCATCCTAAAGTATATTTCACTGTAGTTTTGATTTGCAATGCTTTAATAATGTTGTACTAATACATTTTGAATCATTTGACAGACTCCAGATTGGTATTTGTTCCAAGGGTGTTTATTTAAGTGATCATAAGAAGAGGGGGTGGTGCAAGGGGCTAGGCTGATGGTGGAAGGAAGTACAGGGTAGAGTCCAGTCTCTTGGTATCACAGGTGCATTGTCCAATGGGACATAGGAAGGGGAGTAATGGCAGTTCAAGGTGGACAGGGTGACAGTGTGGGACAGAAGGGTGACAATCAGGAGAGTCTTATTTCCTGGTGGGGGTCTTGGCAATGTTTTCTGTCTTCTACCTGGATCACAGGGACCGTTTGTGGGGTGGTTCTCCTTCTACAGGGGGTGGGGTGCTGGTGGCCTGTTGTTCCAGTGGCAGGGCCTCCTGTCCACTAGCGCCGGCGGAGGTGGAAGGCTGTTCCTCGGTTTGGTTAGTGTCAGGCACCCGTTGTTGTGCCGCAGCCTCCCTCATGGTCTTTCCCATGTCTGCCAGCACCCCTGCAATGGTGGCCAGGATGGTGTATATTTTTGTTAGGTCATCCCTGATCCCCAGGTACTGTCCCTCCTGCAGCCGCTGGGTCTCTTGCAGCTTGGGCAGTATCTGGCCCATCGTCTCCTGGGAATGGTGGTATGCTCCCAGGATGTTGAAAGTGCCTTGTGGAGAGTGGGTTCCCTGGGCCTGTCCTCCCCTTGTCGCACAGCAGTCCTCCCAGCATCCCTGTTGTCCTGTGACTCTGTCCCCTGAACCATGTGTCTACTGCCACTGACCCCAGGTCCCTGGTCATCCTGGGTTTGTGGGGTTGCCTGGGGTCCCTGTAGTGGTGGACACACTGCTGATTGATGTGCCCTGGGGACAGTGGCATGGGGCAGCTTGGTGGGTGCTGTGGTGGTGTTTCCTGATGGGGGAGGCTCTGTGGTGGGTTGGGACTGTGCCTGGGTACTCATCTGTCCAGAGGTCCCGGATGGGCCAGGTTGGTCATCGAGATCCAGGCATGCAGAGCTGCTGTTGTCACTGTGGGCCTCTTCGGTGGGGGTACTGGATGTAGCTGGCACCTCCTTTATGGTGACGTTGACTATGGGTCCTGTGGGGATGCAAATGCAGTGTTAGTGTAGCTGCGTAGGCCATATTTGGCATGAGTGTGTTTCCCTCTATGATTGTGATTTCCTTGTCAGCTTGGCCTTGTGTGAGTGGTGATTTACTGGGCATGCTGTGGTGATGGGTGTCCGTGTAGGTCTGTGATGGGGTCCATGCATTGGTGTTGCATGCAGGGCTTGGTATTGGGATGGGTGAGTTGTGATGGTGGGGTGTATGTGAGGTGACGGAGTGATGGGAGTGAGGGTAAGGGTGGGGGTATGTGATGGCATGCAGGTAGGGTGGGGGATATTATAGTGAAGATATGACTTACCAGAGTCCAGTCCTCCTGCTACTCCCGCGAGGCCCTCAGGATGCATTATCGTCAAGACTTGCTCCTCCCATGTTGTTAGTTGTGGGGGAGGAGGTGGGGGTCCATCGCCAGACCTCTTTACGGCTACCTGTTGTTTTGCAACCATGGAACGCACCTTCCCCCGTAGGTCATTCCACCTCTTCCTGATGTCATCCCTTGTTCTGGGGTGCTGTCCCACGGTGTTGACCCTGTCTACTATTCTCCGCCATAGCTCCTTCTTCATAGCTATGGACGTCTGCTGCACCTGTGATCCGAAAAGCTGTGGCTCTACCCGGATGATTTCCTCCACCATTACCCTTAGCTTCTCCTCTGAGAACCTGGGGTGTCTTTGGGGTGCCATGGATGTGGTGTGCGTGAAATGTGTGAGGATGTGTGGGATGATGTGTTGTGTATGCTGTGATGTGCATGGATGGTGTATGGGTGATGGTGTTCTGTGCCTCTGATTGAGTGGGTGCTCCTGCCTTGTATCTCCTTCACCCCAGGCACCTCAGGCCCTGCCCCAGTGGGCCCTGCTGCCCTCAGTGAGGAGGCTATTGACCTCCTGAGATCCATCTCTGTAGGGTAGTCAACCATAATGAATGCCATCCAGGGCTGGCATCCACAGTCACATCCACACTCATACCTGCATGCACTGCATCAACAGCCACCACCACCATCACCACATCATGCAGAACACACATCTCACTTGCAGACGCCTCCACAACATCCATCCACGCGTCCCCTTTGTCCTCTCCCACCCTGTCTGCCCCCTTCTAAGAGACACAAACACACACACTCAGACACCCAACAGCCATCTATCTCACATACCCACACTGTCCATGCACCTGCACCAAAGTCCAGCAGACGTACACCTCTGACAACCACTCCCACAACCTCCACTCCCAATCCTCCTCCCACATCCTCCCCCAACATACCTAAGAAGCTTTTCCTTGCCCAACTTGACCTCCCCCCCTCCACTACCCCCATCCTGTCCATATGAGGAGGGTCCCAATGACCCAGCACAGCACCTCAGCCAAACAGTCTGCCACTGCTTCCATGAAATCCTCAGCTGCTGGCACGAAGGGGACCCAGAGTGACAGCTGCCACTCTTACTGTGAGCACACCTCTGCTTCAGAAAGGAAGGACTAGAGTGGTGAACACCAAGGGACAGGAGACGGGGACAGTGGAGGCACCTTCTAGTCCTGGAGGCAAGAAAGAGGAAGTTCCCACTCCACCACCCAAGAAAGGGAAGGTACCCACTCCATCACCCAAGAAAGTGAAGGTTCCCACTCCACCAGCAAAGGGAGGCAGGAGGCCCCCTCCACCAGCAGTGAGCAAGGAGCCCTCACCTCCAGCAGAGGCAGCCAGGGTAACACCTCCACCAGAAGTGAGCAAGGAGCCCTCACCTCCAGCAGAGGGCATGTAGGCCACCCACCAGGGACAATTGGGCATAGAGCCCCCTCCAGAACCAGTGGGCAAGTTCCCCACTTCAGTGACCGTGGCCTTGCACTCCCCAGCAAAGACAAATAGGCATGGAGCCCCCTCCAGAACCAGTGGGCAAGTTCCCCACTTCAGTGACCGTGGCCTTGCACTCCCCAGCAAAGACAAATGGGCATGGAGCCCCCTCCAGAACCAGTGGGCAAGTTCCCCACTTCAGTGACTGTGGCCTCGCACTCCCCAGGAAAGACAAATGGGCATGGAGCCCCCTCCAGAACCAGTGGGCAAGTTCCCCACTTCAGTGACTGTGGCCTCGCACTCCCCAGCAAAGACAATTAGGCATGGAGCCCCCTTCAGAACCAGTGGGCAAGATCCCCACTTCAGAGACTGTGGCCTTGCACTCCCCACCAGGGACAATTGGGCAGGGAACCCCCTCCAGAACCAGTGGGCATGTTCCCCACTTCAGTGACTGTGGCCTTGCACTCCCCAGCAAAGCCAAATGGGCATGGAGCCCCCTCCAGAACCCATGGGCATGTACCCCACTTCAGTGACTGTCACCTTGCACTCCCCACTAGGGACAATCGGGCACAAAATCCCTCCAGAACCCGTGGGCATGTTCCCCAATTCAGTGACTGTGGCCTTGCACTCACCAGCAAAGACAAATGGCATGGAGCCCCCTCCAGAACCAGTGGGCATGTTCCCCACTTCAGGTGAGATGCCCACCACCCCCTCCATTCCCTCTGAGGTGCCTGCCCATTTCCAACATGATGCCCATGCACAGTGGAGTCCGGATAGTCAGGAGTCATGTTGGGCCTTGGACTGTGCCCTGTGGTCATGTGGGCCTTTTGGACTTTGGACTGGCCATTGGCCCTTTCTGAACATTGATGGATGCTTTTTTTCGCATGGACAATATGGTTGCTGTTGGCATCAAGCAACAGTGTTTGCTGATTCTCATTCGGTTGGTGTGGTACACTGGCTGTCTATGGGAGGATTCACCGCCATGGTCATAATTTGGCGGTAATTACTGCCAGCCTGTTGGTGGTATTACCGCCACTTTAACAGTCATCGCCAATGTCATAATGAGGGCATATGTCTTTATTTTTTAAGAAAGTCTTGCACAACCAGGTGGATGGAGTGTGCCAAACACAGAACCCTGAAATAGACACCATCTGTTATGTCCTTGACTATGTTAATGCCATCGTCTGTGGCAACAAATCCAACTTGAAGACCTCTGGGATGCATCCATTCAGACATCTAGCTATTAAGTTCATTCAAGATATTTGCAGCTGAGTGTGATTTCTCCATGGCAAACATGGCTACTGTTGCATGCCGCCAAATGCTCCTAAACATTTCCTTGGGGCTAAAACATATGGATAACTTTTGCTTTACCCCCAGAAAAGCGATCTAGTGTGCAGTGATGCACATGTTATCAGTTGCCTGACAGCTGCTCCACATGTCTATTGTCAGGTGGGTATTGTAGCCATCACTTTTGCTGCAAAGCTTGTCCCACCAATTGTAGTACATTGTAATGCAGCACTGGAACCGCAACTCTGGCAAAATAGGTCCAGCTTCAAACTTTCCATTTCGGAAACATTGCTGCCACAAACTCTAAGAATCCCACTCCTTCCACAAAAGAAAAAGGGAGGATATCCAGGGCTAACATTTTTGCTACCTTCCCACTGTACAAACATGCCATTAGGTGGTTGTGCCGTAGGGCCTCTCCTGCCTAAACATGCCTGTAAATGTAGGCTTGTTTTTCCTTTTTTTGTGAGGCCACTGACGCAGGTGACTTTTCAGATGTAGGTGGTGGTAGACTCAAAGCGCATGGTGGTGGTGCAGTCACCGTATGCTGTGGTGTCTCAATCTGACTCTGAGTCTTCCTGTGCCATTGTGCGGTCACTGAGGAGGGTGATTCTGGCGCACTACTGGGGATAGGGCTGCTTTGCATGAGGATGTCACCCTCTTCTTTCTCACTTTCCATCGTGGTTTGACAAGTTGTAGCTGATGTTTCCTGGCTTTCCTCACCTTCACCACTGCAGCAAGGTTGAGCCATTTTTTTAAGGTGCTCCTCCCACTGGTTGTCGTGATGTTCTTTAATATGGGTTATCTAGCCTCCAGTACCATAATGTGACCTAGCTTACCTCGACGAACACGCGTGTCGCAATTTGAGCAGATGGCAATATCCTCCTCCTGTTTGCTAATCATAAAAAAAGTCCCAAACTGGGGAAGAGTACTTTCTTATAAGGCCAATGCCTGAAGAAGAACTGGATGTAGGTGGGTGTGTCAACTGCCTTTCTACAGGGCATACTTCTACTGAGGTACGGGTTGGTGCGGGTGTATTCTGGGGCCTTACATATATGGGAGCTGGCAGTGCTGCCTGTGCCACATCCCTCAGGGCAGGTTGAATAGAAATGTCGGACTCCTCTGTGCCAGCTTCCACAATCACTGGCTCATCATCATCATCATCCCCTTCTATGATTCTAAGGGTTTCTGGAACGTTTCTTTCTTTTCCCTTACCTCTCCTGGGATCTCCCGGACTCTGCCAGGGCCCACTCCATGTCCCTATCATCATCATCATCAGAAGTGGTGCTTGGAGAAGATGGTGGAGTAGTAGCCTTCCTTTTCCTTACTGAAGACCTGGGAGCCATTGATTCTAAAAGAGGAAGCTCTTACTCAGCAGGAAGCTCGACCTTCTGTTCTGCTCCAACTTCAGGAAGATCTAGCTGTGGCTGCTGTCTACTTTGCTGTGTTTCCTATTGTTGGAAAATGGGTTATTGGTAAGGGTAGGTAAGTACCTACACATGCCAATATGCCACTAAACTCTACTTAGGTCCAGTTAGGTCTCAGTAAATTAAACCCAGCTCAACCCTTGGTAGCTTGGCAATGAGCGACAAGGCTTAACTTAGGAGACAAATGTGTAAAGCATTTAATAATCAAAAAACAGTAAATAAGCAAAACACAAAAGTCAATAAAAATCCAATACCAATTTATAAAAATAGATTATGGCCCTCATTACAACCCAGGCGGTCGGCGTTAAAGAGGCGGTATTACTGCCAGCAGGCCGGCAGTAAAAAAAATGGGATCACGACCAAGGCGGAAACCGCCATCGTAAATAGCCACTTTAACACTCCGACCGCCAAGGCAGTAGCAACCAACACTGCAGCGGTCACCGCCAACAGACAGGCGGAAGACAATGTATCGCCAACCCCATTACACCCCGCCAATCGGCCAGCTTTTCTGGGGTGGTACCAACACCATCAAAAGCACGGAGGAAACAGTGTTTGGAAGGGAAACCACTCACCTCTCAACACTCAATGAAGAACCAGGACGACATGGAGCCCGAGTTACAGGTCCTCCCTATGCTAGTGTACCTCCTCATACACCAGGAATATCAAAGGCGGCGACGACGACCACGGTGAGTACTGCACCTGGAACACAGGGGAGGGGTAGAGGAAAAAGAGAGTGACACCCACAACACCATACACACAAACACATGCAGCAACATTACATTTACACCCCGTAATCCCCTGGAAGAACGCAAGGACAAAAGGAATTGAGCTAAACAGTGATATTTTAGAAATAGGCAGATATACGTAACTATTCAAAAAACAGTATTTACAGAAATATACAATATGTACATAAGGTCGTACATTGTCCTTTGCAAATGTCCATGGCCCACTGGGCCAAAAATCATGGGCCAAGCCCACACTAGACTCCTGCCTCAATACGGAGAGAACACTGCAGGGGCATCAGGTCGAAAACATACAGGCATCTCAGGTGGATGGGGAGGGGAGGACCTCAGGCGGAAGATAGAATAACGCCATTGCTCCTCGGGGGGGCTCCATGCCCACTGCGTGGCCCTGATGAATGCAAAGGCACAGTCTCTCAAGTGGGTGGTTTGCCCACTGCTTAGTCCTGGGGAGTGCAAAGCCACAGTCTCTCAAGTGGGTGGTTTGCCCACTGCTCGGTCCTGGGGAGTGCAAGGCCACAGTCTCTTAAGGGGGTACCTTTCTCCACAGGCTCTGGAGGGGGCTTGGTGCCCAGTGTGCTTCATCCTGCCAAGGATTGGGTGAGTGGATGCCTTTCTCCACAGGTTCTGGAGGGGGCTTGGTGCCCAGTGATGCAGCACATGGGGTGTGGCAGTTCATATTCCCTCACCTGGGTGTCTCAGGCACAAGATTTGCAGGAGACAGGTAGCAGGAAAGTCCATTGAGGCAGGGCCAAACTCCATCCTGCGGCGACTAAGGCTGCAAACCGGTGGTTGTTGCGCTGCTGGTGGGAGTGCTGCCAGTGGTGGGGGAGGCTCCAGCCCGTCTCCTGCAGCCCCAGATGGATGCACACTGGGGCTGCTGCTGTTGTTAGTGGTCCTACTGTAGCGGTGCAGGTGGCGGTGCTTGGGGCGGTGTTTGCGGCGGGGATGCAGGAGGTGCTGGCTGTGGTGCAGGTGCCGGTGCTGCCAGTGGTGGAGGGAGGTACCAGCCCTTCTCCTGCAGCCTCTGACAGCTGGCCACTGGGGATGCTGCTGCTGACAGTAGTGATGGCAGCAGCGGTGCAGGTGGCGTGCTTGCGGTGGGGATGCTGGCGGTGCTGCCCGTGGTGCAGGTGGCGGGGCTGTCAGTTCTGATGGTGGCCACCAGGCCACCACCTGCAGGCTCCGACGCCTGAGGTGCCTTGCCTTGGCTTTTCTGCCCCTTCTTCACGTTGGCAGCTGCTGTTGGGACCTTGGCTCTGGCAGCTGCTGTTTTGGAGGAGGACTTGCTGGGTGGGTTGTGTTCCTTGCCCTTGGTGCATGCTGTCCCCTTCTTCACCTTGACAGGTGGCGGTATGGTATGGTCCTTTGCAGGGGTTAGTGGCATGCTGGCTGGCCTCACGGGTGCCTCCTTGAAGCCCCTGGGAGTTGCAGGTACCACAGCGGATGCCGACTTGGAGGCTGGTGGAAGAGGGAGTGATTGTAGGAGGTGTCTTTCTTCTGAGTTTGGGTGAAGGTGCATGGGCTGGATGCTGTTGTGAGGTGGATGGCTGTTGGGTGGGTGGGTGCTTGCGTTTGTGTACTTTGGGAGGAGGGGTCACAGACACACTGGGAGAGGACACAGGGGACGTGTGCATGGTTGTAGGGGTGATGACTGCCAGTGAGGGGTGTATTGTGATGGGCGTGCTGGTGATGGAGGTAGTGGATGAGGATGTAGTGCATGCAGGTGTGAGTGGAGATGATACTGGGAGGGAGGTGGACGAAGAGGAGGAGGGGCACACAGTGGAGGCAGTGGATGTTGGTGTGTCTGCATGGGGATGGTGCTTGCGTGAGTGCCTGTGAGATGAAGTGTGGTGCTTATGTTTCCCTGAGCCACCTTTGTGTGTTGATCTGGGTGAATGCTGGTCTGAAGGTGTGCCTGGGAAAGGCTGAGATTGAGGGGATTGGGTCTGGGTAGAGGAAGTTAGAGGGGAGGCTAGACACAGGGACAAGGGCTGCCATCAGTGCTGAGGCCAGAGCCTGAAATGCTCTCTGTTGGGCCACCACGCCAGATTAAATGCCCTCCAGGTATGCATTTGTTTGTTGCAAATGCCTCTTGACACCCTGGATGGCATTGAGAATGGTTGACTGCCCAACAGTGAGGGATCTCAGGAGGTCAATAGCCTCCTCACTGAGGGCTAATTGGGGCAGGGCCTGAGGTGCCTGGGGCGAAGGAGATGCCCACCCTCCTGGGTGAGAGGGCACAGGAAACACACTGAGGGGCTGCTGGGAGGGCGGTGCTGGTGGGGGGGTGGTGGCTGTACCTGTTGTTGGGGTGGGCACAGAGGTGTCCGCCACCGCCAGGGAGCTTCCATCGGAGGAGGAGTCGCTGTCTGCAGTCTCCCATCCTGTCCCCATCGTGCTTCTCCCCTCGCCCTCCATCCCACTGGTGCCCTCACCCTTGGTGGATACGGTCTCATGGGCCATGTGGGATGCAGCTCCCTCCGTCGCCGGTGCCTCTGCTCCTCCACCAGATGATGCTAATGCACACAAGGACAGGGTGACAAAACAAAAAGGGGGGGAGACAGACAATACACTTGGTCAATGCCAGCAACACCACTACCGTTGGTGTACACAACACACAGGGAGAAGCCCTATGCACTAGGCCATGCCCAATCATTTACTAAGACAGTCACCAGCCCATGGGTTTCAATGCCTAATGTCATTCGCTGCACACCTGAAACCCAGAGTACCCTGCCCAGGAGTAGATGGCCGCCAACACTATTGGGGTAGGAGTGATACTGAGCCTGCCCAACAAGGGACCTATCCTGTCATGTTCGCCCTGGCCTAGGGGCACCCACAGCCCACATCACCCACCCAGGTACCTCCTAACGTGCTGTGATGCTATTAATTGTGTTTGACCAATGACTTTGTGTTTCCCCACTGCGCATATTAGTTGCTCAATCTTCACCAGTAGCACATTATGGTGGTCATTACAACCCTGGCGGACGGTGTTAAAGCGGCGGTAAGACCGCCAACAGGCCGGCGGTAAATGTTTTGGAATTATGACCGTGGCGGAAACCGCCAACAAAGACAGCCACTTTAACACTCCGACCGCCACGGCGGTACAGACAAACAGCGCGGCGGTCACCACCAACAGACAGGCGGAAGACAATGTACCGCCCACAGTATCACAACCTACCAATCCGCCACCTTTTCCGGGGCGGATTCACAGCGGATAAAAACACGGCGGAAACAGCCATTTCAAAGGGAAAACGCTCACCTCTACACATCCCACGAGGAATCAGGACACCATGGAGCCGGAACTCCATATTCTGCCAGCGATAGTCTTCCTGCTCCTATACGAGGATCATCAACGCCAGCGGCGAAGAGCACAGTGAGTACTGCACCTACGACATAGGGGAGGGGGAGGCAAAAACACAGGGACACACACAACCAACATCCCACCCCCACCCCGACCCTCACCCACTACAACACACACACCAATGCATATCTATACATTACAGTAACAACCCCCAAACCCCCCGGAAGAATGCAAAGACAAAAGGAAATGAGTTGAACCATTGTAATATATCAAAATACAGTAAGCACATATATACAGATATATATACACATTAAACAAAAAATACACCGCGATTAGTAGTGCAGGAAATGCACCATTCATTGTCCGTGGACCACTGGGCCCAAAATGCATGGGCGAGGCCCACACAAGATACCTGATCAAAACGGAGAAAACATTGCTGGGGCATCAGATAAAAATACAACAGACACCTCAGGGGGAAGGGAAGGGGGGGCACCTAAACCGAATGAGTGCACCACGCCAGATCCACGAGGGGGCTCCATGCCCATTGATGTATCCTGGGGAGTGCGAAGCCACAGTCTCTCAAGTCTCTACAGTGGGTGGGTTGCCCACTGCCATATCCTGGGGAGTGCAAAGCCACAGTCTCTCAAGTGGATAACAGTCTCCACTGGTGCTGGAGGGGGACTGGTGCCCAGAGTGCAGCACACACCCCGTGACAGTCCCAATTGCGTCACTGCCCCTGCCGCAAATGGGCTAGCGGTGCATTCCATGGCGGTCTTTGCCCTGTTCAGCGGTCCCTGGCCTGTTCAGCAGTGCTTGCGTTGCCAGTGTCAGACCTGTTCAGCGGTGCATTCCTTGGCGGTCTTTGCCCTGTTCAGCGGTCCCTGGCCTGTTCAGCGGTGCTTGCCAAGGCAGTCCTTCATTGCCCAGCTGGGCTGTGGCTGGCGGTCGTTCATGGGTCAGCTGGGCTGTGGCTTGCGGGGCCCTCCTGGCCAGCTGGGCTGTGGCTGGCGGTGGCCTCCTGGCCAGTGACGATGGGGCTGGCCTCCTGGGCAGTGACTCTGGCGGTGGCCTCCTGGCCAGTGACGATGGGGCTGGCCTCCTGGGCAGCGGGGATGATGGCGGTCCTCTCCACCGTGCTGCTCCTCCCAGACTTTGGAGATTTCTTCTGCCCCTTCCCCACCTTGGAAGGAGTCACAGCTGAGTCGACACTCCCCCTGGGACCCTTGTGAGTGTCTTTGCTGGCTGGAGTCTTCCCCCTCTCCCGCCGGGCACTGTCCAACTTCTGGTGCTTCACAGGGGGGGAGGACTGGCTGTGCTGTGGCTCCGTGCCACACTGGCTGTCCTGGTGGCTGGTGCACTCCACATACCTGTAACAACAGGCACCACTGGTCCCGGAGATTTTTGGGCTGAGGTGCTAGTACGGGACCTATGAGTTGGAGGGGGGGTGGTGGTGGGAAATAGGTTAAGGGGGGCCAGGAAACGTTTTTTGGAGACACTGGGACAGGTAGATGGAGGGGGTTTGGGGGTGGAGGAAGAGGTGGTGGTTGTAGGAGGTGTAAGTTTTGTGGATTTGGGTGCAGGTGCATGGGCTGGAGGCTGTCGTGAGGTGGATGGCTGTTGGGTGGGTGTGTGCCTGCGTTTGTGTATCTTCGGAGGGGCATCACAGACACACTGGGAGAGGACACAGGGGACGTGTAAATGGTAGTGGGGGTAGTGAGTGCACGTGAGCGGGGTGTGGTGGTGGGTGTGCTGGTGTGGGACGTAGTGGCTGTAGTGGTAGTGCATGCAGGTGTGAGTGTAAATGAGACTGGGAGGGAGGAGGGAGACGATGAGGAGGGGGACACAGTGGAGGCAGTGGATGTTGGTGTGTCTGTATGTGTGTGATGCTTGCATGAGTGCCTGTGGGATGCGTGGTGCTTATGTTTGCCTGAGCTTCCCTTGTGTGGTGAGGTGTGTGCTGGCTGGTCTGATGGTGTGCTTGGGATAGGCAGAGGTACAGGGGATTGGGTCGGGGTGGAGGAAGTTGGAGGGGGGAGGCTAGACACAGGGACAATGGCTGCCATCAGTGCTGAGGCCAGAGTTTGCAGGGTTAGATGAAGGGCAGCCTGACCAGAATGAATGCCCTCCAGGAATGCATTAGTGTGTTGCAATTCCCTTTCTACACCCTGGATGGCATTCAAAATGGTAGACTGCCCAACAGTGAGTGACCTGAGGAGGTCAATGGCCTCCTCACTGAGGGCAGCAGAGGTGACAGGGGCAGGGGCTGAGGTGTCTGGGGCGAAGGTGATGCCCACCCTCCTGGGTGAGCGGGCACGGGGCACACGCTGAGGGGATGCTGGGAGGGCGGTGCTGGTAGGGGGGGTGGCGGCTGTACCTGTAGAAGTGGGGGGCACAGATTTTGCCGCCGCCACAAGGGAGCTCCCATCGGAGGAAGAGTCTGTGTCGCTGGTTGCAGATCCTGTGACCGCTGTGGTGCTCCCCTCGCCCTCCGTCCCACTGGTGTATTCTGAGTCCGTGGTGTGGCCCTCCATGGCCATGTGGGATGCAGCTCCCTCGTGCTCCGGTGCCACTGTACCTCCGCATGATGATGCTGATGCACACAAGAACAGGGAGACAACAAAAAGGGGGGGGGACAACAGAAGAAAGACAGGTTCAGTGCATGGCTTACCGCTACCGTTGGCGGACAATACAGACACAGCAGCCCCCTGCACTACGTCGGGCTGTTGGGCTCTACAGATGCAATTCCTGGGATATGGCCTACAAGGCTATGGACAACATCTGCACACATAGATGACACAGGGACATGAATACCTGTACTTGGCACTCTACAGAGGTGGGGTGGGGTGCCACATGGCCTGTATTACGGAGGGGCCTAGCCTACGGAACTCGCCCTGGCCTAGGGAAACCCACAGCCCTCCTCCCCCACCCAGACCCCTCCACTGTGCGCAAAGTCAGCAGAATGATGTTGTACTCACCACCTTGTGTCTGCTGTGATGCCCTCAAGCGCCCATCCAACTCAGGGTAGGCCACCGCCAGGATCCGGAACATCAGGGGGTCATGGTTCGAAGGGCACCCCTCCCACGTTGGGAGGCCATCCCCAGCTGAGCCTCCGCCGTCTTCTTGCTACAGCGGCGAATGTCTTCCCATCTTTTCCGGCAGTGGGTGCTCCGTCTGCAGTGGACCCCCAGGGTCCGGAAGTCCTTGGCGATGGCACGCCAAATATCCTTCTTCTGGTGGGCGCTGACCTACATCACATGTACAGGGGAAGAAGAGAAGTCATTAACAACTGCACCGTCTAAGTGAGTGGCCCACATCCCTACCCTTGCCATGTGGCACATGCATTCACAGTCCATCATGCACGCAGAACTGTGCCCCCTTCATTCTTACAACCAGCACTCTCCACACAGGCATAGCCCATACAACATGCTCCCTGTGTACTTACCTGTTGGTCTGGAGGACCGTAAAGTAGGGTGTACTGGGGGAGGACCCCGTCCACGAGCTTCTCCAACTCCTCTGCAGTGAAGGCAGGGGCCCTTTTCCCAGACGCACGAGCCATTGTCTCTTCCAGACCGAGGTCACAGCAGCACTTGCAGTGTAGGTCCTCTCCTGTCGAAGATCAGGTATCGAGTGATTCAACAGATAGAAAATGGCGATCACGTCCGCAGCGGTCACGTCTGCGGCGGTGCGTAACATCACCGCCGGCGTACTTCGTCATTGGGACCCATAGGGTCCAATGTTAACCAATGCAGCATTGCGCTGCGGTCTTCGACCGCCTACCGCGACGGTGTACAATGCCAGCGCAGTTACCTCACATCCCATTGTCTCACTTTAGAGGTCAGGCAGCCGCCATTTCAGGGGCCCACATGCCCTAATTACCAACTGCGTCACACAGATCTAGGCCTTGTCGCACAACACAAATACAGGCCACATTTTGTGTATGAATGGTGTTCTGTGTAGACTGTGGGTACATACCTCTGGGTTGTTTGACTCTGTGGTCGCTGTTGTCATTCCTAGGCACCGTCTGCTGGGACATGTGAGGAGATGGCGGAATCCTCTGGTGTACCAACCGCTGGTGGACCTGTCGACAATGGAGGAAAGACATTTGATCATCACCTACAGGTTTGACCGTGCCACAATCCAGGAACTGTGTGCCCAGTTGGAGCCTGACCTGATGTCAGCAATCCGCCATCCCACAGGGATCCCCCTCAAGTGCATGTGCTATCAGTGATCCATTTCCTTGCAAGTGAGTCATTTCAAACAACAGTGGCCATGGCATCAGGGATGTCCCAGCCTATGTTTTCCAACGTGTTGTCCAGAGTGTTGTCTGCCCTTCTCAAACACATGCGGAGCTACATCGTTTTCCCTCAGGTGCAGGATTTGGCTACAGTTAAAGGTGACTTCTATGCCCTTGGACATATCCCCAACATCATCAGTGCCATTGATGGGACCCATGTAGCTCTGGTCCCCCCCACAGGAGTGAACAGGTGTACAGGAACCGGAAGAGTTATCATTCGATGAATGTACAGATGGTATGGTTGGCAGACCAGTACATCTCCCAGGTAAATGCTATGTTCCCTGGCTCAGTGCATGACGCCTACATCCTGCGGAATAGCAGCATCCCTTATGTGATGGGTCAACTCCAGAGGCACCGGGTGTGGCTATTAGGGGACTCTGGTTACCCCAACCTGTCATGGCTACTGACCCCAGTGGGGAATCCCAGGACAAGGGCAGAGGAACGCTACAATGAGGCACATGAGCAGACTAGGAGGGTGATCGAACGGACCTTCGGCCTCCTGAAGGCCAGGTTCAGGTGCCTCACCTGACAGGTGGATCCCTATTCTACTCACCAAAAAAGGTGTGCCAGATCATTGTGGCCTGCTGTATGCTTTACAACTTGGCTTTGCGACGACAAGTGCCTTTTCTGCAGGAGGATGGTCCAGATGACGGTGTTGTGGCAGCTGTGGAGTCTGTGGACAGTGATGAGGAGGAAGCAGAGGAAGAAGAAACTGACAACAGGGACTCAGTTATCCAGCAATATTTCCAGTGACACACAGGTGAGAACACATTCCTGTCTACTACATGTACTTTCACACTTCTACCTCTATCCTGTCTGTTGATTTCAACCAGTATATGGTAACTGAGTTGTACATTTCCCTTACGGTTCCACAGGTGTGGTTTCCAACGTGTCATCTGCTTAGATTCCTCATGGACTTGAGATGTGTGACATAGGTATGTTGACATTACATTTGAAAGAGCATTTTGACACTGTAATTGCTAATACACATTTTCGAAATCACAGACTGACTCCAGATTGTTTTGTGCTTCAAGGGTGTTTATTTAAATACAAAATATTGGAGGGGGAAGTTAAATGGTGAGGGGTGATGGCGGAGGAATGTCCATGGCAGAGTCCAGCCTATTAGTCTCACAGGTGCATTGCCCATATGGGCATAGGAAGTGGAGCTGGGGCAGTTTAAATATGGACAGGGTGACAAAGTGGGACAGTGGGTTGACAATCAGGGTGGTCTCATTTCTTGGCGGGGGTCTTGGCATCGTGCTCTGTCTTGTTCCTGGATCTCAGGGACCGTTTGCGCGGTGGTTCTCCAACTGCAGGGGGTGGGGTGCTGGTGTGGTGGTCCTGTGGCGGTGCCTCCTGTCCACTAGCGCCGGCGGAGGTGGTGGGCAGTTCATCGTCCACGCTAGAGTCAGGGGCCCCTTGTAGTGCCACAGTATCCCTCCTGGTGTTAAGTATTTCCTTCAACACCCCAACGATGGTGCCCAGGGTGGAGCTGATGGTTCTGAGTTCCTCCCTGAACCCCAAATACTGTTCCTCCTGCATGCGCTGGGTCTCCTGAAACATGGCCAGGACCGTTGCCATCGTCTCCTGGGAGTGGTGGTATGCTCCCATGATGGAGGAGAGGGCCTCGTGGAGAGTGGGTTCCCTAGGCCTGTCCGCCCCCTGACGCACAGCAGCCCTCCCAGTTCCCCTGTGTTCCTGTGCCTCCGTCCCCTGGACTGTGTGCCTACTGCCACTGCCCCCAGGTCCCTGTTGTTGTTGGGGTGGTGGGTTATCCTGGGTTCCCTGTAGTGGTGGACACGCAGCTGATTGACGTATCCTGGGGACGGAGGTACGGGCCCGCTGGGTGGGTGCTGTGCTGGTGTTACCAGAGGGTGGAAGCTCTGTGGTGGCCTGTGACTGGGTGTGGGGAACCGACTGTCCCGAGGCCCACGATGGTCCGGGCTGGTCATCTGGATCCAGTTGGACAGAGCTGCTGTCATCACTGTGGGCCTCTTCAGTGGGTGGGGTGGAGATGTCTGGACCCTCCTGTCTGGTGACGTTGGGTAGTGGTCCTGCAGGGGTGTAAAAGCATGATTATTGCATCTGTGTGTGTCATGGTGTGCAATGGGTGGGTGACCGTGTACCCCAGTGCTAGCATTCCTGTGTGGGGGCTTGTGTGATGATGGTTTAGGGGGTGTATGGGTATGTGCAGTGGGCATGTTTAGTGATGGGTGTCCATGTTTTGTTGCTGCATGCAGGGCTTGGTGTTGGGATGTGTGGTTTGTGTTATTAGTACATTTGTGAGGAGTTGGAGTGATAGGGGAGGGGGCGAGGGTGGGGGTCTATGATAGCATGCAGGTAGGGTGGGGGATATGAAAGTTAAGATTTGACTTACCAGAGTCCATTCCTCCACCGACTCCTGCGAGGCCCTCAGGATGCAGAATCTCCAAGACCTGCTTCTCCCATGTTGTTAGTTGTGGGGGAGGAGGTGGGGGTCCGCCGCCAGTCCGCTGTACCACGATGTGGTGTCTTGAGACCACGGAACGCACCTTCCCCGTAGGTCGTTCCACCTCTTCCTGATGTCCTCCAGATTTCTTGGGTGCTGTCCCACTGCGTTGACCCTGTCGACTATTCTTCTCCATAGCTCCATCTTCCTTGCAATTGAGGTGTGCTGCACCTGTGATCCGAATAGCTGTGGCTCTACCCGGACGATTTCCTCCACCATGACCCTGAGCTCCTCCTCCGAGAACCTGGGGTGTATTTGCCGTGCCATGGGGTGGTGTAGGTGATGTGTGGGGTGGTGTATATGGTGATAAGTGTGGTGATGTGTAGTGGTGTGTGGTGTTTTGTGCATGGAAGTAGTGTGGGTGATGGTGTTGTGTGCCTTTGGATGCTGTTTTTCTTGCTGATGCTGTCTCTCTCTGGCCTTCTTTCAGAATTTTTTGTCATGGGGGTTTGTGGGTGATGTGGGTGTGTGTTTTATATTGTATTGGGTGTGTGGGAGTGGTGTGTGTATGTGTTTCAGGTGTGTGTATTTTGAATTGTCCAATGGGGCTGTGTTTTGTAAGAGTGTGTGTATTTTGAGCGTGGCGGTGTGTACCACCAATGGAATACCACGGTTGAAAGACCGCCGCGTGGATTCGTGGGTCTTGATAGTGTGGGCGTATTTCGGTTGGCGTGACGGTGGAGGTTTTGTTTTCGCCAGTTTATCACTGACCTTTGGTGTGGCTGTCTTCTGTGGGTGTCTGGATTTTGTCGGATTTCGACCTGTGGGACATAATAGCTGTGGCGGAATTCCGCGGCTGTGGCAGTGTGTTGGCGGTCTTCTGCACGGCGGTAAGCGGATTTTACCGCCAATGTTGTAATGACCCCCTATATGTTTTGTTCAGTTTAGCCGCCTATTGGCTTTGACGTGGCATTAGCCATTACATTTTATATTCAGTTTAGCTGCCTGTTGGCTTTGACATGGCATTAGACATTACATTCTGTATTCAGTTTAGCTGCCTATTGGCTATGACATGACATTAGACATTACATTTGATATTTAGGTTAGCTGCCCATTGGCTTTAATGTAGGGCTAGACATTGCAGTTGAGACATTACAGATGTCTGTGTTTTTCCAAGCTGTGTTTTTCCACAAGATGGATCAAGCTGTTTTCTTCACACCAGACCTTAGCTGATAAGAGCACGTAGATTTTGTGTTTACCTCGCAATCCAGTCTGAGAGCGAATTTGCTCAGGAGAACTTGCCCCTCTCTAAGGTTATCCGGCTCTCACACTGAGTTTGCTTTTAAGGATGACTCTGGGCTACAGTGAGTTAGATTTGAATCTGCTTGACTTCAGGCTGGAGCTAGACGTCAGTGGCCAGTCTCCCGTTTGGGTAGAAAATCTCTTTCTCGCAGTTGACCGGAGTCATCAATTTGCAGACCCCAGAAAGATGAAGCTGAGTTTAGGCCCTACCGCCTTGCCCATACGGTGATGAATTTGACTTTTATGCTTTGCTTTGCAGTTATGTTATATATATTTGCTGTGTACATTGCAACTGAGAAATACTGTGATATATTTTCCTTTCATTGCTGCGACTACTTTTAAACGTGTGCTTCCAATCTACTAATTTCGTCTCTCAGGAACTTGTGGGTGGGGGAGAATTAACAACAATAAAGGTCTTCTTTAAACTCAGAAGTGCATTCCAGAGAGTTTCTGTAAGCTCCGATATTGAATATCGAATCAAATATCGAATTAAAGTACAAAGAAATAATGGTGCATGCCCAAGCAAACAAACACAATACCCTTATACAATAGTTTTTGAACTTACTTGTGAGATTTAACAAAAACAAAGTCCTTGTTCAAAGGTATAGCCTGAAGACAAAGAGAGTGATCCCTCCACCTCGAAATCCAAGTAGAAATAGACCAGGAGATGGACAAAGCACTGGGAGGGGCCTGCTAGACAGGAACAGGAAGTTGGAGTCTCTGATACACTTACTTCCTGTTTGAAAAAGAAATAAAAAGCCTTCATGACCTGAAAAACAAATTGCTGGGTCCATTGGGTAGAAAATCTAGTCAAAATCTGTTTTTGATTGGATTTTGTAGCTCTGGAGTAGAAAATCTACTTCAGAAGTGAGTTGGCACTCACAAGCGGGCCTGTTTTGGCTGCTGGCGTAGCAAGAAGCAACCCAAGTGAATGCAAAGCCTCGCACATGCTCACTAGCGGCCCGGAGTATTGTCACACTCACAAGAGAGCATCAACACCCAATCTCGCAAGCACGAATATACTCTGCTCCATGGCGGAATGTAGAATTCGGGAGCTCTGTGCTACTCCACGCAGTATGAAGTGCCCGAATTCTAAAAACTCCACCGGCAGAGCAGAGTTCTATGCCCAAGCCTAGTCAGACCACCAGATGGATGGTAACTGGATCACAATGGGCCTATGATCAGATACTGTTGCACTGCCATTGGTCTGTATCTCAGATTATATGGTGTTGGAAAACTTTAGTGTGGAATTTGATAAGGCTCAAGATGATGACATAATCTGCTTCCTTGTTTGCCAGTTCTATGGGCCAATGTCTGGCAAATCCCTTTGCTTCATGGTTTGGGGGTCCGTACCTTGGGATATGTAGAATAACTCAGTATGAGTTACACAATATTGTTTCTAAAAGTACAGACATATGGACAGCCTATGTGCTTTACTTTGGAATTAAATGTATTTGTGTGTGCAGACACCGGTGCTAATTTGTTGGAGTGTAATGATTATAGCCCTGAGCCGGACGTTGTGTACCTGTGACATATCCCTCCATGCACAAGTAGCTACTGTCCTCATCACATGGTCCACACAGTCTACATCTCTACATAGTAATTAGTGGAAATTAAGCAAGCAGACAACAAGTTTGTGATGGGTGAATTGTTTACAATGCTAGTGCAAAACATAAACTGTGGACAGACATGAACTTAAAAGTAAAGTTTAGGAGCCAGTCATAGTGAATGGAATCAACTAAGTAGATGTCACACCACTGGAAGACCAAAGTCCAGAGTACTCTGCCCATTGGAACAGGTAGGTGGTTCAGGAAACGTCAACAGAGTGAATGTGTGGAAAACAAAGGATGTCCCTTTAGGAAGAGGTCAGTTGCTGGCAGTGGTGGGTGTCTTTCCATCTGCACCTCCTGGATTATTTGCTAGACGTCCCCACCTGCGGGGGGATCTGCTGCTACAGATGCAGGGGTGTCTGGGTCTTGTGGTTCCCCTGGCAGGGCCTCCCTTTCAGTGGCTGGCACCGATGTCGGTGGTCCTGGTGTTGCTGCACCAAAGGAAGGGGTGGAGTGATGTTCAATAGCCCTGCCCAGGGTGGTGTTGATGTCCCTCAACACTCCTGTTGGGGAGGCCATGATGATGTTCTGGGCCTCCCATTTCTGCTGCATGTCCTTCTGTAGCTGCTTCCTAGCCCATCACGCCTTGGGACTCTTGACAGAGTCCCAATATGTGGCTGATGAAGTCCTGTCTGGGGGGCATCAGATTGTCGACGCTGTGCTTGGTACACAGGTTGGGGCGCGAATGGCTGCCTGAGATGTTGAAGCAACCGGGCTGGGAGGTGTTGATGTCAGCACAGTGAGAATCACTGGAGCCGTGTGACAGGGGGTCTTCACGTCCAGCAGTCCAGGAGTACTGACCTCACTGAGGGCTTCATCTAAAGAGAGGGGGTGGCAGTCTTCTCTGTGGACTCTGTGTGCCCAGTGGCAGGTCGACCTGTTGATGTGAGACATACAATGTTACTGGTTGATATGTGACATCTACCTGCAACAGTTTAGTGTTACAGTAAGCAGAGACCTTCTTCAAAGTTAAGTTGAAGTTGATCCAATTGTGCCAAGTGGCCATAGAATTGAGTGTTTTAACTTAACATGTGTGAAGTTTGCCAATTCATTTTGACCCAAGCAGCTGATGTGATGTGCAGTTCATTTGCACTTTGGAGGATGGCCTGGAAATGACATCTTGCCACCAGTGCAGGCAAGACAGTGGCTGTGCAAGATATGGCTTTGGCTATTTTGTGGCCTAGGTGATTGAGATGCAGACAGAGGCAGGAGATTGTTGTATATGTCACTGCAGAGATCATGTGGTAAGTGCAGTGTGAATAAGTCTCCTGCCTATGCCGTTCTGGTGATGCATCTTGAGGCCTTAGGGCTAATCTTTTTGGCACATTGGGTAAGGTGTCCTTCCTTCCTAAGTTGAGCATCATCAGTATCTTTGTCACTCCCAGGTGAGTAAACCACAATTAAGAGTTAGCAAGCAAGTGTATTTTGACAAGTAACCACTGGCCTTCTGTTTGGAGTAACAGTTACAGGGCCTGCTGGGAGTGTATTCAGGTCACTCCCTATACTTCCAAACACTTGACAAACGTTATCCTCCCAGGTGAGTGAACTTCAAATGGGATTTCACAAACAGGTGTATGTTTTTGCAGTTTCCAAAACAGTGCTTCTTGCCCTTCCCATTCATGTCACTCCCTCTACTTCCCCCACTTGATGAATGCTGTTCTCCAGGTGGGTACACTTTATTTGTGGGTTATCTGATGAGGGTATTTGCAGACAAGAACAATGGTATAGTGGTTGGAGTGACAGAAACAGGGCCTGTTGTGAGCTGTAGTCAGCCCAGTCCCTCACTAGTTTTATCTTGGGTTAGCATGCCAAGATGGAGCTAGGTAGGCAGACACATCTCTAAGTTGAGCATGATCTGTATCTTCATCACTCCCAGGTGAGTAAACTACAATTAAGAGTTAGCAAGCAAGTGTATTTTGACAAGTATCCACTGGCCTTCTGTTTGGAGTAGCAGTTACAGGGCCTGCTTGGAATTGTAGTCAGGTCCCTCCCTATACTCCCAAACACTCCAACCACTAAACCATTGTTCTTGTCTCCAAATACCCTCATCAGGTACCCCACAAATAAAGTGTACCCTGTTGTGAGCTGCAGTCAGCCCAGTCCCTGTACTTTACACACTTGACAGATGGTATCCCCCCCAGGTGAGTAAACTGCTTTTGGAGTTGGCAAACAGGTGTATTTGGCCAGGAGTGCACTGGTCTGGTGGTTGGAGTGACAGAAACAGGCTCTATTGTGAGCTGTAGTCAGCCCAGTCCCTGTAATAAACACAGTATACAGATGGTATCCCCCAGGTGAGTGTACTTCATCCGAGAGTTAACAATGAGATGTATTTGAGGAGGAGTGCACTGGTCTGGTGTGACACAAATAGGGCTATTGTGAGCTGTAGTCAGGCCAGTCCATGTACTTCACACGCTGGACAGAGAGTATCCACCCAGGTGAGTAAACTGCATTTTAGATTTGGAAACAGGTGTACTTGGGCAGTAGTTCACTAGTCTGGTGGTTGGAGTGACAGGAAACAGGGCCTATTGTGAGTTGTAGTCAGTCTGGCCCCTGTATTACACACCGTCTACCAATAGTATCCTCCTAGGTAAGTAGACTTCAATTGAAAGTTGACAGATAGGGGTATTTTGGTAAGTGACCACTGGTATTGTGTTTGTAGTCACAGAACAGTGCCTTGTGGCCTTGGCAGTCTGGCCACTCTCTCTACTACCCAACACTTGACAAATGTTATCCTCCCAGGTGAGTGTAGAGAACTGAAATGATTTCAGACAGATGTATTCGGGCCTGTGAAGCCTGTGCTGTTGTTTGGAGTCACAGACCCAAGGCCTGCTGGTAGTTGCAGACATATCATTCTCTGTGCTACACACACTGTACAAATGTCATTGCTCAGATGAGTCCACTTCGATTGATCTTTGTTACTACAGATGTCTAGTATCACAATACTACTGTGGTAGTGTTTGCAGTTACAGGCACAGTGCCTGCTGGAAGTTGTAGTCATGTCAGTCCCTATACTACACTCACTGTACATATGTCATCTCCCCAGGGGAGTACACTTCAATTGTGATTTGCCAAAAGGTAGTCTTTGGACAGGTGGCTGGTGAGTGGAGTGACAGTAATTGGGGCAAAAGATGACTTATGTTCATGCATGGCACATCATTTTTGTGCATTTTAAGTGTTGTAACTTACCAGACTCCACTCCCCTCGGTATTCCAGTCAAGCCCTCAGGATGCAGGATGGCCAAGACCTTCTCCTCCCAGGGTAGTAGCTGTAATGGGGCACTGGAGTGGCCACCACCAGTCTACTTGGCCTGCTGCTGGTGCCTGGAGACCAGGGAATTGACCTTGGCCCTGAGGCCGGTCCACCTCTTCCTAATGTCCTCCCTCGTGCGCATGGTGGAGACTACAGATTTCACTCTGTCGACTATCCTGCCCCACAGTTCCATTTCCCTACTGAGAGGAGTATGCAGGACTTGTGCTCTAAACAACGGTGGCTCTACTCTTATGATTTCATCATTCACCATGATTCTTAACTCTTCATCCGAGAAACGGGGATTTTTATGACATGACATGATGGTGAAAAAAATAACAGAGGTGGCAGGGACTTGCCTAACACGGGAGGTGCAATAGGGGATGAATGGTCAAGGGTGTCTGCAGGGTGTTCTATGGGATTGAGAAATAAATTAGGGTGTCTAATCTATGTGCTCTGAAGATATAGGTGCTCTGGTTTCTGGTTGTTACAGTGGGGATGCAAAGGATAGTGGTGGGTGAAGTGGTGTGTTTCATAGTGCTCATTGCAGGTGTATCTAGTGAGGTAATGTGTGTCAGCTATTTTGTTTTCAAATTTATCCAGTGTGCAGTTGTCTCTTACTTTTTGGGCCATGAACCGCTTTGGTTCGGACCGCCATTGGGTGACCGCCAGTGAAGGACCGCCGCAGTGGCTATGTGCTTGTAATATGCTTGGTTGATGGTCGCAGGGCTGATGGGGAGGGAGGTCGGCCCGTCTTTTTATCGACTGCTGCTGGCGGTTTGCCATTTTTGGTTGCCAGTCATGCCTGGTTAACTCCATGTAAATGCAATTCCATGTATCCTGGGGGCTCCACCATGGACCCCCAGTACTGCCAAACCAGCTCTCTGAGCTTGCAATGCAGCTACAGCTATTGCCACCTCACAGACAGGGTTCTGCTCTCCTGGGGTCTGAGCAGCTCAGTCCCAGGAAGGCACAACAAAGCATTTCCTTTGGGAGGAGGGTGTTACACCCTCTCCCTTTGAAAATAGGTGTAACAGGCTGGGGAGGGGTAGCCTCCCCCAGCCTCTGGAAATGCTTTGAGGGGACAAAGGAAAGGGGAGTGACCACTCCCCTGTCCATCACCACCCGAGGGGTGGTGCCCAGAGCTCCTCCAGTGTGTCCCAGACTTCAGCCACCTTGCTGTGCAAGGTGTGGGGACACTCTGGAGGCCTCTGAGTGGCCAGTGCCAGCAGGTGACGTCAGAGAACCCTCCTGATAGGTCCATACCTGATAAGGTAGCCAATCCCCCTCTCAGGGCAATTTAGGGTCTCTCCTGTGGGTTTCTCTTCAAATTCTACTAGCAAGTTTCCAGCAGGAATGCTTTTCAACTACTACTTCATCCTCTGACCTGGGATCAACCGCAGACTGCTCCAGCAACCGCTGTAACAGCAACAAAGTATCCAGAAGGGCTACTTTTCCTCTGCAACTTCAGCTCCAGACAGCAATTGCAACAGTTTCCACGGTGTGCACGCTCTAGGGACTCCCTGCCTTCACCCTACACCAGAAGGACCGAAGAAATCTCCCGTGATGTGATGGAGTCACTTCCCTGCCCATACAGGCACCTTCTAAGTCGACAACCGGTTCTCTTGGACTCCTCTCTTGGCGACGAGAGTGCTCCTTGGAACACAGAGGGTGGACCCCATTGACACAGACTGTCCTGAGGACCTGCTGTCCCAATTTGGAGGAGGTAAGACCTTGCCTTTCCCGAGAACGACAGTACCCCTGTGCACTGCGTCTTCTTCACCTCCTGAGGCCTATGTGTACTATTTGCAAAATTCCTTCATGCACAGTCTGGCCCAGGTCCCCAGTACTCTATCCTGTGACGCTCAAATCGCTGAGTTGTAATCTGGCGGCGTGGGACCTTCCTTTGTAGTGCTGCACCAACCGCATTTTGCACCTCCTTTGTCCCTTTGTCCCTGTGTCCTGGGACTCCCGTGGGTGCTATCTGGTGTTCTGAGGGCTCTCTAAAGTGCTGAGAGCCCCCTCTTCCTCCTCACACAGAGTTGAGGCCCCCAGGTCCCTCCTGGGCCCAGATATCGCCAACCTGACGTAAAACACAACTTTGCCGGAACCAAGGCTTGTTGGAGGAATTTAGCACCAAAAGTCACCTGCATCCAACTTCTCTCGGTGGGACATCCAGTGCATCATGCAGGAACCTGCTGACATCTTCCTTGGGTGCATTTCTGTAGTCTTTGTTCAACCGGGGACTCTTTTTTTGCACCCTCTTCAGGGTTGGCAGGGACTCCTGTCCTTCCTGGAACTTCTTTTGACTTCTGGACTTGGTCTCCTTCCTTTGTAGGTCTTCAGGTCCAAGAATCCACCATTTGTCGTTTGCAGTCTTGTTTGGTTCTAGCAATAACTCTAATCACGACTTCTAGTGTGTCTTAAGGAAACTTGCAGTACTTTATTCCTGCTTTTCTGGGCTCTGGGGTGGGATAATTTGCTTACCTTTACTATATTCATACTCTCCCAGCGATTCTCTACACACTACACTTGTCTAGGGTGGAATTCGTGATTAGCATTCCACTTTCTTAGTATATGGTTTGTTTTGCCCCTAGACCTATTTTCTCCCATTGCATTCTATAGCATTTCCTATTGTTTGCATTATCCTATGTCTAATTACTTTCCTTATTTTGGTGTCTAGTGTATATTTGTGTATAATACTTACCTCCAGAAGGAGTATTGCCTCTAGATATTTTTGGCCTTGTGTCACCCAAATAAACTACCTTTATTTTTGCTAACACTGAGTATTGTCTTTACTTGAGTATAAGTACTGTGTAACTATAAGTGGTATTGCAGGAGCTTTGCATGTCTCCTAGTTCAGCCTAAGCTGCTCTGCTATAGCTACCTCTATCAGCCTAAGCTGCTAGAACACTACTACATTTCACTACGAAGAGATAACTGGACCTAGTGTAAGCCTCCTACACTAAAGTCTGTAACATTTTGGTTAATTACTACACTGCCTTGTATGCTCCACCACTGGTGAACACTCACTGACTATCTATGGGCATCCGGCTCTTCCCATATTATCAGATCACAGACCTTCTCTGGAAGGACCACGAGGCCTAGCTGAAATAGGCAAGCAACAGAGAGATGGCCAGGGGCAAGAACAGAGAGTCGTGTAGCCTTCCGCATGAATTTTACTTGATGTACGAAAGACCGCTGACTCCTCAATGCTAGAAGGTCTGTAACTGAGATTTATCATTTTACATGCTTCCACAAATGACACATGGGGCAGTTCTAGTAGTAAAAACGAAATATGACTGTGATATTTTAGATAGGGCTTCATAGGGACCACTCTATATGCTTAACTTGGACAATAAAATCCTGGAGAGGATGCAAGAAAATAGATTTCGTAATTCCTCTACGGACCTTCTTAATCATTATAAAAGTGGCTTCAGTTTAGGCAGGGGTACTTCCTGAACTTGTCAAGATGTATCCACTTGATGACAGCCCTCCAATGCTGACAATGTCTTAGCTGTAGCATCTTCAGACACAGAAAAATAACTCAACATTGTGAGATCGAACCATTTACAGCAGATCCTACAATCTATGAATTCTGGCCTCAAATATGTGTGATGAACCGACCAGTATTGACTGAACCCACCGAGAGATACAGAATGGGGGGTAATCTAAAACCAGTGGTAGGTAGGGAAAGGAGTGAGACAGTGGTGCCCTATGATTAAGTCACCGAGGTGCGGTTTTACCAAACAGAGATGACTTATAGACTGGGAACTTGGGACAAGCAGTGAACATTTCAAGAGATTCGGTGAAATGATTAAAGAAATGTGATTAACCTGCACTATGTGCCATAATGTTTGAAAAAGTCCTCTTAAGCTGGGAGGGTGCAGGTAGCCTAAATATATACTGAAACTATTTTGACTGATCGCATGTGTTTCACACTGTGTCATTTGTCGCTAATTGTTGATGAAAGTAGAAAGGGAAAGCGAAATGCACATATAACTAGGTAAACCTATTTGATGTGTAGTAAATACAACATTTACTATTTGTTCTGTTAAAGTTTTTCGAATGACAAGCATATTGTTCCAGTAACATTTGTTGGAGGCTCGGTGTGCTTTAAAATGCACTAATGGACATATGTTGTCCCCAAAAAATGACTACTTTTCACGGTGATACAATATGTGGATCACCAGCAAGCAATTTGGAGTCCGACTGTCAATTTAGTTTTGTCTTCAGTGTTTGAAGCATTAATTCCCCCAAATGTGGGCCTAGTCGTGCCCCTGGCTACACTCCAGCCATAAGCTTCTCGGTGTCGTTTCTGACTGGCTCTGTCTCTCCCTCAGAACTGTCAACAGGCTTTCAGCAAGTTCCAGCTTTGACATTTTGTGTCATCGCTGTCATTGTGCAGCTCTGGCTGGCCTTAGAATGTTCTCTTTCAAGGAACACACGCTCATAAATGTATTTTTTAACTTTGCTATTGCTTTAATTTGTTTAATTTTTGCTAGATACATTTACTTTTGTACGTTTAGTTTTTAAATTGAAATTGCATCTAAAATTGCTCATTTTTGATGATTTTCATTAATCAGAATACTAAAAATGTTGACCAACAGACACACTGACATTATTCACTCAACATACCCTCTATTTCTGCATAACAATTAACAAGTCTGCCCCGAAAACATAGACTAAATTGAAACCATACATGGAGCCCCTGTGCCTCGGGTTAATTACTGACAAGGATCTCCAGTCACAAGCTCCATGATTTTATGCCTTCAGTGTGCTATGTACTAGAGAGTTCACACGTTACCGCAGAGGTGCATATTTACTGTATAGAATCACCAGCAGGTTTCAAAAGAATACCAAAGAACTTGACATAGTTCAGGTAGGAATGTTTTATAGCACAATTAGAGAGGTAGAGTGAAGTCGGTGACATATTATGGTTTGAATGATCAGCTCTGCAAGAGTTTATGAACTTCACTGAGAGACATTTGAAACACGTGAACGGTTGGAATCTTCTTTCCACGGGATAATTTATAAGCAGACTCTTGGGCTAGCAATAGTCAGTTTCTCTGATGCAATTGATCTTACTAGACATCATAGAATAGACTGATTATTGTACCTCAGCGACCCCCAATCAGGTAGATATAATGCTGTGTTTATTGTGTGAGCTTGACGTAGCAGCGAAGTTATGTTTTTCACCGCCAGCGCTGTATGTTCACAGATGACCACTAGATGGCATTCCGCACCTAGGAAAGATTTTTTGGAAGCTACGAGTCTTTAAAACAATTAAAAAAGGTGTTACTTTTAGCTTAATGTTCGGCGGCCACAGCTTTTCCAGCAAAATATGTACTTGTCGCGCTTCACAATTAATGTAGTTTCTGATGCATAATTTACGTTCAAAAGTTATGAAAATGTTCGTGCACAGATTGGAACTCGGAGCTAGACACTGCAAACCATCATGGAATGGGTGACTTTTCAGCAGTTTTATTGCTGTCTGTCTTCAGGCACTGAAACTGACAGAGTTGACAAGTTCAGCGACGATCTACACGTGATAAATTGGTGCACTGGGTAAGAACTGTAGCTTTCAGCAGCAGTACAAACGCATAAACAGTTTAAATGTAATTCGAGCAGAATAAAGAAAATGCCTGAATCTGTCAAGAGATGTTTTGTTTTACGTGTTCATACACGGGCACTATTTACAACGGAGTAATTATTTCAGCAGGACATCGCATATATCATGTTTCTCTCAAAATCCAGCATCCTAAATCCTACATTGCCCATTAGTGAGACACATACATAATAAACACGAACCTGCAGTCCTGCTTAATAGGGGTGTTTCGTAATTAAAATAGGTATTTCAGTAGGCCCTCTAATGCTATCAGAGTAAACAAGAAACCAGAGACGTGTTAGAACATAACTGGGATGTTCTGAATAAATGATAAGCACATTATATTACAAGAAACTTGATGTGGATGGTTGTTTTCTCTCCAGTGTAACACTGTATATGTATCACGGATTGTGTTTGAGTGTTCTTGTGCTTCCAAGCAAGATAAAATGTATGAGCCAGTGGTAATTAACATCATTAATAGACCCTGATAACTAAGAGTAGTTTTCTTTCTAAAAAAAAACTACATGGGGCACGTCAGGCAGTCATCATGGTGGGTGCACTTTGATGGTACCCTGAGCAAATTAAATGAAATCTAGATGTCTGCCCTGCGGCTTCTATGGTGATTTGTAGCAGTAGCTTGAGCTTCAGAGTAGGCCTGTGTGAAAAGCTCAGCTCTGGTAGCAGAGTTTATGGAATTCGGCAACTCCGCACTCCACAGACTTACAGATAAACTCTGCACTCGGCACTCCGGACTCCGCAACGTAGCAGAGTTTTTTTCCTGTTTTCCCCCGTTGGCGAGCGCTTTCTGTCCTTTCGCGTGCGGATTTGTGAGATGAAAGACTACCGCTCTCTTGCGATCACTAACACATTTTCTACCAGCTCACAAGAGTTAGCGCCATGCCAGACACTTCTGGTGCGTCTTTTTTTACATAGGCTAGCGCAAGTAAGTGCAATCGACTATTGCTGCAACCTGGAGAAGCTGAAGTAGCTAAAATCTACAACTTCGAGTGACAAATCTTCTTTAATTGACCGTTTGCGTTGATATTGTTGTGTGAGGAGTACTAATTTTCCCCAACAACAGGAAGTGCCCCAGAGACTACAACTTCCTGTTCCTGTCCAGCAGGCTCCTCTCACTGCTTTTTCCATCTCCTGGTCACTTTTAACTTGGATTTCGAGCTGGAAGAATCACTTTTTTATGTCCTGGATATATCATTGGATTTAAGGACTGGTGTATTTGAGTTTTCACAAGTAAGTTTAAAAACACTTTTATAAGGATTTTGTACAACTTGTCTGTTTGATACGGGGCATGCACCAGGATGTATATGTACTTTTATTCAATTTTTAAAATTTATTTTGGTGGGTGGCCTGCATTTGTGGCCTAGTTATATTTTTACTTGTATTTTTTGTTCTACAAAGGAGAAATGTTTAACAGTTCACTACATGTTCTCCATGTTGTGTTTTGTAAATTTGCAAAATTAATTACATTGAATGTTAATGTTAAGTGGCGTAGCCTGCTAATGTAATATGCTTTCCAGCTGTAGGCCCTCTACTAGTCATGGGTGCACGATGAAAAACAACTGTATGTGGTGTCTGTGGAACTGAAACACCATGGATGGCATTGGATTAAAGATAACAAAATGTTGTTTGGCTGTGTTTCACATTTTTGTTCTGCAAACAGTGTATGGGGGGTTATAGTACTTGATGCCTGTGTATGATGTGTGTTGTTCTTGTAAAAATTTCTTAGCCCCTTTAATGTTAGTTTTTGGAATTACTAATATTGACAACACTATTTTTTGCTCCTGTACCAATGCCTTCCTTGTCTGGCCAGTGCATGAGAGTGTTTGTCATAGGCTACCATTTGTCTTTGTTCCCCAAGCCATGTGGCTAGGGACCCTTTTTGTATATTCAAAATTATTGCCCTATACCTATGTGTTTTATTGTTTTCTATTCATCCTGCTTGTTGTTTGGTGTGGCTGTTGGACATTTTGTTTAGGCAGCCAGTAGCCCTGCATGTGTTCTTCTTTGTTGTGTTGGCCATGCCCCCTTGCTAGTTGTTGTTTGACCATGTGGCTGGTGGCCATTTTGTGTAGGCAGCCAGTGTGCTATAGGCCTGCATGTGCTCTTCTTTGTTGTGGTGGCCATGGCTCCTTGCTGGTTGTTGTTTGACCATGTGGCTGGCAGTCATTTTGTGTGTTTATTCAGGACTAGTAGGTCAATGCTTATTACTAAACATACTGTATGAGCAATTTCTAAATATTTTGTCATATACGTTTGTTTGCATTTTTCACCTCCACCACTCCTTGCCTCCCAAATCCATGTGTTTTTTAATACTAGTCGCCTTTCCCTAGCACATCAGCAATTGCAATCTATTTTAAAACATTTTTTTATCCTTTTCTTCTATTTTTTTCCCAACCTTTATTTCATTTAATTTTATATCAGTCTAATAATAATAATAATAATATTGACATTTAAAAAAAAAAAAAATATTGCTTTCGATTTTAATTTTTTAAATTTTATTTTACTTATTTTTTTTCCCCTATTTTCCCCGTTAGCCCCATTTCTGCTATAGGCGTACAGTTGCACTACATTACATAACATTATATTATTCAATGATTATTATTATTACATTTGTTACCAGAACCTCCCTGAGTGCCACATGCCAACTTGATGCACTCAGATAAAGATAACAGTTACATTTTTTATGTTGTACTTGTTGCTCGCTATTATCCTTCATGACTGTACTTGCTGGGTAGACCTGGCATCCTGGGTGTGGTTTCCCCTGCCTTTTTTTGCCTCTGCTTCCCTGTGTGCTGGACTTAGTTTTTTCTGTTTTTGGGTACTCTGGGCACTTTACCACTACTGACCAATGCTAAAGTGCAATTGCTTTCTGTGTAAATTGCATGTGTAATTGGCTTTTCCATGATCTGCCTATTTGATTTACTAGTGAGTCCCTAGTAAAGTGCACCAGAGGTGCCCTGGGCCTGTAAATCAAATGCTACTAGTGGGTCTGTAGCATTGATTGTGCCACCCACCTGAGTAGCCCTGTAAACATGGCTAAGACTTGCTATTGTAGTGTCTGTGTGCAGTTTTAAACTGCCAAGTCGACTTGGTAAGTGTACCCACTTGCCAGGCCTAAACCTTCCCTTTTTATACATGTAAGCCACCCCTAAGGTAGGCTCTAGGTAGCCCCATGGGCAGGGTGCAGTGTATGTTAAAGGTGGGACATGTGCTGATGTGTTGCACATGTCCTAACAGTGAAATACTGCCAAATTAATTGTCCACTGTTGCAAGGTCTATCTCTCTCATAGGTTAACATGGGGGCAGCCTTTAAATATCTATTAAGTGCAGTTTCCCTTTGGGAGCAGATGGAGATGTGGATTTTGGTGTCTCTGAACTCAAAATGTAAAAATACAACTTTTGGTAAAGTTGGTTTTTAAATTGTCAGTTTCGAAATGCCACTTTTAGAAAGTGGGCATTTACTTGTTTGAACCATTCTGTGACTCTTCCTGCTTGTGTATTCCCTGTCTTGGTCAGACTTACATTTGGGGCTGTTTGTGAATCTCCACTAGGCAGTGGCACAGAGGGAGCTGGGGTGTAGCTTGCATCTCCTGATGGGCCATCTGGGCTAGAGTGGAGGGAGTAGTGGTCACTTACACCTGAATGGGCTGTGCCTGTCCTCACACAATGCAGTCTCCAACCCCCTGGTGTGTGTCTGGGGCCAGGCGTGGGCAAGGCAGGATCTTGTGAACAACAAAGACTTTCCTTTGACGTTTGCCAACTTCAAATGCAGAAATGTTATAAGTCCTGGAACCAATACCCCAGATTTTTAGATTACTTCTGGAACCATGAGGAACCTCTGCAAAGGAGAAGAGCTGGGGGAGGAGTACTCACCCTTTGCCTGTGCTTTGCTGGGTTGGCCTGCAGTTGCTGCTTCTGCCTTAAAGAGGACAAAGGCTGGGCTATGTGGTATATTCCTGCTTGTGAAGTGTCTCCCGAGCTTGCCTTCTGTTTTGAAGTCTCAAGGTCATCAAAGATTTCCGCTGCCAGCACTTGGATTCTGTGCTGAGACTCCTGCACTGTCAAGTGGTGCCCAATCCATTCCCTGGGCCCTTGAAAGGTGAAAGTGGTAGAACAAGGACTGAAATCCACACACAGGAAGACATGCAGGGAAAATGTTGATGCACCACCTGCAATGCCAATGTAAAAATGACACGCCACCCGCCTCGTAGCTGAAATCGACGCACCACCTGCATCACGGCTGGGAAATTGTGGCATCACCTGCCTCTCGGCTGGGGAAAAGATGCAACACCCGCTTGCAGCTCCTGATAACGACACAAGCCCCACAATGCGCTGTCTTCCATTACCGTGCGGCCGGATTTCACGTGCAGCATAGCTGGGTGTCAAAATCAACGTGAATCTAAATAGATCCGAGGTGCCACGTCCGGAAAATGACGCATCGCTCCCTTGCGGGAGAGAAAAATAATGCATTGCTGACTTTTTCGACGCACGCTCGCCCTTGCAGCTTATTTTTTTTACATACATCAGGTACTTTGTGTAACAACATTTCCATTGTTTTCTATGGAGTAAGAATCTAGTATTTTAAAAATTCATAACTTTACTTGTGTATGTTGGATTTTTGTTGTTTTGGTTTTGTTTGATTTAGACAAATATTGCCTATTTTTCTAAACTGGCGTGGTGTCCATTTTGTAGTGTTTTTACTGTATTACTGTGTTTTGGAACAAATACTTTACACATTGCCTTTGAGATAAGCCTGACTGCTTGTACCAAGCTACCGAGCGTGAGCAGGGATTATCTTAAGTGAGTATCTCCCTTGCCCTGACTGGAGTGAGGGTCCCTGCTTGGACAGAGTGCAAACTGACTGTCAACCAGTGACCCAATTGTTAACAATGCTAATGAAAGTTAATGTTGGTGTATTGTTTTTATAAATTGATACACTGTATTTCATAATAATTTGTTTATTTAAGTAACCATTCTATGAGATTGTTTGTTTCTATTACTAAGGCAACTGCAACAACAATGCCACCTTTTGCTGATCCTTCTTGCATGTTTGCTTTTAGGTGCATGAAGAGAAAGAGACATCACCCACAGTACCTCCAGACAGAACGCCTGTGCTCGACGTGACACATGACCACACTCACAACCACAAGGGCATCTCTTCAGCTGGTAAAGCTAAGTGCTACTGCCAACTGACAGCTTCAAGATGGCCCCAAAGAAAGCTGCTTTCAAGAAAGAGGCCAGTGATAAGGAGGAGCTTCCCACCACTGGTAAGTCGCCCCAGACCTTTTTTTAGGCAAAGTTGTGTGCCTGCCGCACCACACTCTGGGGAGCAAGCTGGGAGCACCACTCCCACAACAGTGGCCGCATTGCAAAGTAGGCCCACGTCTGGCATTGAGGCAGCCTCTCTAATCACAGGAAGGCCGACAAGCAGTGACATTGAATTGGACTTTGCTCTTTCTCAAAGTAGTACCTAATCATTGCCAGAAACTCAGACTTGGGAACAAGAACAGCCACAGCCAGCAATAGCAGTTCCTCCCGAAGTAGGAGCACATCAGGATATTGAGCTCCATGCAGAGGAAGACGCAGAAGTCACTCTTTCACAAGATCCACTGTCTTCCAGATCTCCATTATCTTCTTCCCCAAGCCCCCTTTCTGATGATCAAGACCCCACTTGGATGCCACCGCAGTCTGAGGCATGCAAGGAGAAGTAAGGAGTGAAAAGGAAGCTTCCTGAAAGCCTTAGAGTTATGGATGAAGAAGATGAGGACAAGACTGAGGATGAACCAGTCATCATGGATGTTAGCTCAGCCCCAGTGGAGTCAAAATTTCAGCCCATCTTCTCAACCTGCTCCGAGAGATGTGACACCAATACCACCACCACCTCCACCAGCTTCCATAATACAAGGCCCTAGGTGTGACCTACATCCACACCCGCCTCAGTAGAAGAGGCACTGCAGAGAGTCAAATGTCATCAAAACAATATATACCTACAACCACTTCTTCAGACCTTGGCAGTGGCACTAGTGTTAGAAAGTTGACCTCCCCAGTTTGGACTTCTTTACAGTTAGTCAAAGAGAGCCATACATTGATCATTTGCTGAGCAAGTGTTAGTCGGGGTAATCTTGGTACAAACTATGGAACCGGAGGCCAAACAACCCATTTGAGAAAACACTATTCAATCCACTGGGAGGTGCACCTTAGAGGCAAAAGGAAAAGCCTGCAAGGGTTGTTAGTGAAGGTGTTGAAAGCAAGGAACCTGATCCGATCATGGTGGAAGGTGAAGAAGAGTGTGACATTTTTGTTACACAAATCAGCCCTCTGCCCATCAGTGCAGTAGTATTGTTGCCTACATCAGCAAAATTGCAATAGCATACGAAGACTCAGAGTCAGTTCAAAACACCAAGGCAAGAACCTACAGTGGCTGAACCCCCGAGATGCATAATGACCTACCACCTTCTTCTAAGTTACCTGCATCAGTGGCACCAGCAAAGAGAAAAATCCAGGCTACAATTACTGCCACATTTAGGCAGGAGGGGCAGTACGAACGCAGCACATTTGTACAACAGGAAGCTGGCTAAAATGTTAGCATTGGACCGCGTCCCTTTTTCTTTTGTGGAAGGAGTGTGTTTTCTAGAATTGGTGGCGGCTAGCTACCCGAAATGGAAAGTTCCCAGCCAGACCTATTACCCCAGAGTTGCTGTTCCAGTGCTTCATCACGTTGTGCTGGAATTGGTTGGGTAAGCTTTGCAGCAGAGACAATTCACCTGAGGACAGGCATGTGGACCAGTTGCCAAGCTACTGATTACATGTGCATCACTGCACACTGGATCTCTTTTGTGGGGGTTAGAGAAATGATATCTGCTGGTGTTGACACAGCTGAAATTTTTAATGGTGCACGGAAGTATGCAACAGTAGCTATGTTCGCCATGGAGATATCCCATACAGCTGCAAGCATCTTGGATGGCTTTAACAACAAGGTCTTTGAATGGCTGCGCCCCAGAGGGCTTCACGTTGGATTTGTTGCCACGGACTATGGCAGTAATATAGTTAAGGCAATGTCAAATGGTGGCTATTTCAGGGTCCTGTGTTTGGCGCACTGCATAAACATCATTGTACAGGACTTCCGCAAAAAAAGAACCTCAAGTCTGTAACTTACTGTCCACAGGTAGAAGAATCTACGCTCATTTCAGCCATTCTTTTAAAGTACGCAAGCTGTTGCCGATTATCCAGTGTGATAATAGAATGCCAGTTAAAGCCCTCATACAGGAGACGGCAACATGTTGGAATTCTACTTATTACCTGGTACAACATCTGCTTGAGCAGTACAGACAGATCAATGAATATGTCATTCAAAGAGGGGATGCAAATGTGACTGGCATGATCATTGAGATGGACCAATGGGGCCTCGTCAAATGCCTGACAGAGATGCTGCTTTCCTTTTAAATGTTCACACGGGAAGTCAGCAAGGAGGACTGTACCATGGGTCAAGCTATCTCATTGGTTCATATGTTGCAGAAACAGCTAAAGAAGGTGTCTGAAACGTATGTGTGTGGATGAAAAAACAGAAGCGCAGTAGTTGGTCCTTCACTTATCCATTATTACAAGGCTTCAAAGAGACATTGTGTCATCCAAACATTACATCTGTGACACAATTCTTGACCCACGGTACAAACATACTGGCCACATTCTTTCCTTTCTCAGATGGGGATGTTTCAACCTGCAAAAAATGGATTGCTGAGCTAGCCAGAGACCTAGAAAAAGAACAGCTGGAGATTAGAGGCCCACTCATGGGCAGAAGGTCTTGGGTGCAGCCTACAACTTCCATAGAGCCTGCGGACAGTGCTGTTAGCTCACAGTAGCCAAAATCAACACCAGCAACAACAACAGGAACCGGAGAAGCAGCCCCTAAATCTGTTTTTGATTGTTTTCTAAAGGCAGGGCTTTAGTCCACTGCAGAGTCAAAGGCAAAACTGCTCGAGCAAGGTGGCGCACCAATGACTATTGAGCAGATGGTCCAGGCCTACGTGGATGACCCAACGGAGGTCTATCTGGATCAAAACCCATTGGTGTCTTGGTATGGGAAGAGGCCCCAACGGACAGTGCTCAGCAGGCTGGCAATAAAATATCTGGCCTGCCCTATAGTCAGTGTGTCTGCTGAGCGTGTTCAATGCAGCTGGTGCAATGAGAAGGACCAATCTCTCATCCCAAAATTTCAAGAGATTGACCATGATCAAAATGAATCGCACTTTATAGCACCAAATTATAGCATACCTGAAATACAACAGGAGGTAGATGGGGGTGATGGTTGGACAGGCTCTTGTCACGGCAATGTGTTCGCTGACTAATTTCTGGGTAAACCACCTGAGTTTGAGGACAAGCTCTACTTCCCTGACTAGACCTGAGGCACCATAGGGCTTTCTACTTTCTACCTTAAACAGCTTTGAGCAAAAAAAGAAAAAAACAGTAGCTAGCTGTAGGAAAATTATTACTGTATATTGTTTGTTTTTGTCTAAATGTCGAATTGTTTTAGTCACATGTATGGCCAAATCGTAGTTGGACCAGTGTGCACTGAAGAAGCCCCCAAACCCACCAAAATCACTTCAATGAGATTTGAGAGACAATGCCTGCCTCCATTCTGTGCCTATCCTTTCTTTTGTCCCCTAGCAGGACTGCCACAGATATTTGATTTAAAACTTACTGGCCAATGTGTGTTTCATTTCCTAAATGGAAGAGGATCAGTAGTGTGCCACTATGCTTGATTGGAACAGGAATATATATATATATACACACCTCAACAATTGATATGAGGGATACTTGTTTCAATGTTGAGAGTTGAGATGGTTTGTGTGACTCATCATGGCTAGTGGTGGCAGATAGTGAGAGTGGGTGTTTATATTGTTAAACATATTACACTGGCTTATGTTTGTGTCGTGAGAGATTTACAATGTTGGTGGTATAAAAATAATAATGGGTAATAATTTTTCCCTGAAGGTGAATTTTTTTCCCCTTCCCATTTCACACGTACCGAAATTCATTTGCTGGCGTTTTCACACTGCTTTGTTTTCTGGTTCACATTTGTCAAAGAAGACCCAACCAGTCCATTTAGCTAACAAACAAAATTCTAACCCAGAAAATAAAAAATACTCAGTGTTTCTCCTGTTGTTAAACAGTTACATGTTGCTCTATTTCAATTGGGTCGTGAGACTGAGACTCTCGGGAGCAGTTGTACATAATATTCTTTAATCAGAGTCTGGAGTATGATGGAAGGAATCAGAGCATGATTTGACAACTTAAACAACCAACAGAAGAAGGAAGTTATCAACTTCAAGGAAATCAACTGGGGTGATGTGAGGATGACTCTAAGAGGTCTACTCCAATCTATGGACTGGTGGTGAGAGATGAGTCAATTACTTGATTTGGGAAATACAATGCTGTGTGTGTTTGCTGGCTGGTTTAAACTTGAAACTGTAGTTGGGGGAGGGCCCTGTTGTAGGAAACTGGAGGAGAGAGACATGTGATGGATGATAATGTCACATTATGCAGTGCTCCTAGCTAAATGTTATGATGAGCAAGACAATTGCAAGTTTGATCATCTCGATATATGCAGACACTTGTCTGTGATTGTTGGTGGACGATCGCAAAGGTCTTTGCTCTCGCTCTGCCACCTCTGAGTCTTCTTAGTACACTACTCCTCATGATGCTTACCTTCCATTCCATCCTTCTTGATTCTACAATATCATGATGATAATCATTTCTGTTTTACAATGCACAGGCCTTCTCTTCTTCTGCACCACAACACTCATGCTTACCTTATCAGACCGCTTCAGGGAGGCATCCAAGAAGACTGACGGGGCAATTCAGGAAGATTGTAGATGCACCACTCAATTTGGCCATTGAGACTAGTATCACTTTTCTTTCAATATTCTCTTTTTTAGAACTGTGTGTGTTAGCTTCATCCCAAGATTAATTATATGTACTAGTTTGTCAATGTAGCTGAACATTTTTAGATATATACAACTTGGGTCTCACTGGGGCTGGCAGAATTTAAAGTCATCTGTATCATACATATTCATGTTTTTCTATTCCTCCCACAACAGGCTGCTGATCATTTCCCAGATGAATTTTGTGTTTGTCTTTTTGACACACCTTTCCCAAAATCCCTTTCCGATCCATTCATCAAATCCCTAACCCTCTTCCCTTAGGCTGGGTGATTGACTGAGGTTTTACGTCATAATTTATACCACTGATTAATCTCACACTTGGTAGGGCAGATGTGGTAGAAGCAACCTCAACTCAGTGTGCATTTCATTTGGGTTCACTTAGGTGGAGTGAGACCTTGCTTCTGAAGCCTTCTCTGTTAATGCGTTAGCATGCTACTACTACACCATCATGCTACCTTGAGAAATCATGCAGCCCTCGCTTCATCCATTCAGGTAAGAGAATTATTCAGCATTGTTGTACCTTTAGTTTAGGCAATATAATTGGCAATGGCAAATCTCTCCGCCCCACTCCTATGGGTCAAATTTTGCATAATGCACTGCAGAGACTAGAAGAGTATTGGGAGAAGCTTAATTAACTGCATAAATAATTGTTATACACTATCAGCAGATTTGTAAAACATGCTGCGCTAAAAGGAATACATTATCAGCAGATTTTGAAAACATACTGCGTAAAGGCAGCAGTGCGAAGTAAAACACCCCCAAAAAAGATTTTAGGCATTAAGAAATGTAAATAACTAGATATTTTACCTAGTCCCTCACAAAAATAATAAATAAATACCCACCCCTTCTACCCACAACTGGCCCACCCCTATCACCAAACACATGTCCCTTTCCTCTCACAATGTTCAGAACAGAAAATGTCCAATTGTCCAATGTTGCATAGGGGAACAAAATAAAAATAAAAGTCCTTCACAAGCTCATTCCTGCCCTCTCAACCCACAAGTTCCCACTCACCAAAATAAAAGGTGAAAAAAGGGGCTGAGGAGGGCACTAAATGTGGGCCAGGATTCTCCTGAGGAGCCCCTCCATACGTGCCTAACAGGCCTTAAACTGTGCCAGCCTCCGAAGGACGTAGCATTGGAAGACAGTCTCCGAAGGGGGGCAGCAGGGATAATGCAACAAGGGTGGCTGCCTTGGCACTGCGGCGTAGGTGTTTCTGAGCTGGGGGCCCTGAGTATCAGCAGAAGCAACTGCTGCTGCTGCCTCCTCTGCCTCCTCCTCCTCCCCTCCTCCTCTTCCTTGAGGACCACCAGTCACTGGTACTTAGCCCGTATGGCCTCCAGCTTAGTCTGCCGCAGCCGGGCTGCTATTTCCTGCCGTGATGGTGGAACAGCATGAATAGCTATTATCAAGAAAGAAAAAAGAAAAATTGTAAATAATGCCCGAGCAAAATACTTGTTTAGAATCAGGTAGTGTAGTGGCACAGTAGCAGTACATTTGGTGGTCACCTCAGGGCATTCAATTTTAAGGTGATTACTGTCACATCCATACAATGCACTACGGAGTACAAGTATTTTTCTCTTTCCTGTTGTGCTAAATTAAAGGTGGCATTTCTAGCTCAACTGGTGTAGGAGGCTGGCCTGGCTTATAGTGGGTACCTGATGGTACTTGCCAGGTCCAGTTATCCCTTATTAGTAGATTAGTAGTGTTCTAGCAGCTTAGGCTGATAGAGGTAGCTATAGCAGAGCAGCTTGGGCTGAACTAGGAAGCATGCAAAGCTCCTACTATACCACTTATATCATATAGCACTATATCATAAGAATCACAATACTCAGTGTTACTAAAAATAAAGGTACTTTATTTTAGTGACACTGGCGGTCATTACAACATTGGCGGTAAAAGCCACTTACCGCCGTGCAGAAGACCGCCAACACACCGCTGCAGCCGCGGAAATCAGCCACAGCTATTATGACCCACAACACGGAATCCGCAAATATTCAGACACCCACACAAGTCCGCCACACCAAAGGTCAGTGATAAACTGGCGAAAACAAAACCTCCACCATCACGCCAACAGAAATACGCCCACACCATCACGACCCACGAATCCACACGGCGGTCTTTCACAGCGGTATTCCACTGGCGGTACACACCGCCGCCCTCAAAATACACACACACTTACAAACACAGCCACATTGGACAAATCGAAATACACACGCCTGATACACATACACACACCACTCCCACACACCCAATACAATATAAAACACACACCCACATCACCCACAAACCCCTACGACCACAATTACTGAGAGAAGGCCACAGAGAGACACCAACATCAACAATACTAGCATCCACAGGCACACAACACCATCACCCACATAACTTCTACGCACCTCACACTACACACCACTACATATCAGCACACTTATCACCCCACACATCACCCCACACATCACCTACACCACCCCATGGCACGGCAAAGACACCCCAGGTTCTCGGAGGAGGAGCTCAAGGTCATGGTGGAGGAAATCGTCCGGGTAGAGCCACAGCTATTCGGAGCACAGGTGCAGCACACCTCCATTGCAAGGAAGATGGAGCTATGGCGAAGAATAGTGGACAGGGTCAACGAAGTGGGACAGCTCCCAAGAAATCGGGAGGACATGAGGAAGAGGTGGAATGACCTATGGGGGAAGGTGCGATCCGTGGTCTCAAGACACCACCTTGCGGTTCAGCGGACTGGCGGCAGGCCCCCACCTCCTCCCCCACAACTAACAACATGGGAGGAGCAGGTCTTGGCGATTCTGCATCCTGAGGGCCTCGCAGGAGTAGGTGGAGGAATGGACTCTGGTAAGTCAAATCTTAACTATTACATCTCCCACCCTACCTGCATGCCAGCACATATCCCCACCCTCACCCCCATCAGTCTAACTCCTCACAAATGTCTCAACATCACAAACCACACATCCTAACACCAAGCCCTGCATGCAACAACAAAGCATGGACACCCATCACTAAAGCATAGCCACTGCACATACCCATACACCCCCCTAAACCATCATCACACAAGGTCCCACACAGGAATGCAAGCACTGGGGTACACGGTCACCCACCCATTGCACACCATGCCACACTCAGATGTAATAAACATCCTTTTATACCCCTGCAGGACCCCTACCCAACGTCACCGGACAGGAGGGTCCACACATGTCCACACCACCAACAGAAGAGGCCCACAGTGATGACAGCAGCTCTGTCCAACTGGATCTAGATGACCAGCCCGGCCCATCGGGGACCTCAGGACAGTCGGTTCCCCTCACACTGGCACAGGCCACCACAGACCTTCCCCCCTCTGGACACACCAGCACAGCACCCACCCAGCGGGCCCATACCTCCGTCCCCAGGACACGTCAATCAGCAGTGTGTCCACCACTACAGGGAACCCAGGCTAACCCACCACCCCAACAACAACAGGGACCTGGGGGCAGTGGTAGTGGGCACACTGTCCAGGGGACGGAGGCCCAGGAACACAGGGGAACTGGGAGGGCTGCTGTGCGACAGGGGGAGGACAGGCCAAGGGAACCCACTCTCCACTAGGCCATCTCCTCCATCATGGGAGCCTACCACCACTCCCAGGAGACGATGGCAACGGTACTGGCCAAGTTTCAGGAGACCCAGCGCCTGCAGGAGGAACAGTATTTGGGCTTCACAGAGGAACTCAGAGCCATCAATTCCACCCTGGGCACCATCGTAGGGGTGCTGAAGGAAGTACTCAACACCAGGAGGGACACTGTGGCACTACAAGGGGCCCCTGACACTAACCTGGACGATGAACTGCCCACCACCCCCGCCAGCGCTAGTGGACAGGAGGCACCGTCACAGAACCCCCACACCAGCACCCCACCCCCTGCAGAGGGGGACCCACCTCGCAAACGGTCCCTGAGATCCAGGACAAAGACAGAGAACGATGCAAAGACCCCCCCCCAAGAAATTAGACCACCCTGAATGTCATCCTTCTGTCCCACTTTGTCACCCTGTCCATCCTTAAACTGCCCCAGCTCCACTTCCTATGCCCATTTGGGCAATGCACCTGTGAGACTAATAGACTGGACTCTGCCATGGACATTCCTCCGCCATCACCCCTCACCATTTTGCTACCCCCTCCAATATTGAGCACTAAAATAAACTCCTTTATAGCACAAAACAATCTGGAGTCAGTCTGTGATTTCGAAATAGTGTATTAGCAATTACTGTGGCAAAAAGCTCTTTCATTTGTAATGTCAACATACCTATGTCACCCAGCTGTAGTCCATGATGAATCAAGGCAGAAGTCACACTGTGGGACACACATCTGTGAAATCGTAAGGGAAAGTGACAACTATGTGCCCATACACTGGGTGAAAACGACAGACAGTGGAGAGGTAGTAGTGTTAAAGTACATGTAGTAGGCAGGTTTGTATTCTTACATGTGTTTCACTGGAAATATTGCTGGATCACTGAGTCCCTGTTGTGCATGTCTTCTTCTTCTGCTTCCTCGTCTTCACTGTCCACAGGCTCCACAGCTGCAACAACACCGCCATCTGGACCATCCTCCTGAAGAAAAGGCACCTGTTGTCGCAAAGACAAGTTGTGAAGCATACAGCAGGCCACAATGATCTGGCACACCTTCTTTGGTGAGTAGAATAGAGATCCACCTGTCATATGGAGGCACCTGAACCTGGCCTTCAGGAGGCCGAAGGTCCGTTCGATCACCCTCCTAGTTTGCCCATGGGCCTCATTGTAGCGTTCCTCTGCCCTTGTCCTGGGATTCCTCACTGGGGTCAGTAGCCATGACAGGTTGGGGTAACCAGAGTCACTTGCAAATGGCGAGGGACAACTGTTAGACACACACTAACCTGGAGGGATATCCCAAGACCCAGACAACCATTCCCACTGTCTTGCTTCCAGGTGCTCACCTAATAGCCACACACGGTGCCTCTGGAGTTGACCCATCACATAAGGGATGCTGCTATTCCGCAGGATGTAGGCGTCATGCACTGAGCCAGGGAACTTGGCATTCACATGGGAGATGTACTGGTCGGCCAAACATACCATCTGTACATTCATCGAATGATAACTCTTCCGGTTTCTGTACACCTGTTCACTCCTGTGGGGGGGTGGGGGTGGACCAAAGCCACATGGGTCCCATCAATGGCACCTATGATGTTGGGGATATGTCCCAGGGCATAGAAATCACCTTTCACTGTAGGCAAATCCTCCACCTGAGGGAAAACGATGTAGCTCGGCATGTGTTTCAGCAGGGCAGACAACACTCTGGACAACACGTTGGAAAACATAGGCTGGGACATCCCTGATGCTATGGCCACTGTTGTTTGAAATGACCCACTTGCAAGGAAATGGAGCACTGACAGCACCTGCACTTGAAGGGGGATTCCCGTGGGATGGCGGATAGCTGACATCAGGTCTGGCTCCAGCTGGGTACACAGTTCCTGGATTGGGGCACGGTCAAGCCTGTAGGTGATGATCACATGTCTTTCCTCCATTGTCGACAGGTCCACTAACGGTCGGTACACCGGAGGATGCAGCCATCTCCTCACATGTCCCAGCAGACGGTGCCTATGAAGGACAACAGCGAGCACAGAGTCAAACAACTCAGAGGTACGTACCCACAGCTTACACAGAACACAAATCATAATGCAAAAAGTGGCCTGTATGTGTGTTGAGTCTAGGCCTAGGTATGTGTGACGCAGTTAAAAATGAAGCCATGTGGGCCCCTGAAATGGCGGCTGCCTGACCTGTAAAGTGGGACAACAGGATGTGAGGTAACTGCGCTGGCGTTGTACACCGTCGCGGTAGGCGGTCGCAGGAGCCAATGACGATGTACGCCGGCGGTGACGGTACGCAACGCCGCAGACGTGACCGCCATTTTCTATCTGTTCAATCACTCGATACCTGATCTTCGACAGGAGAGGACCTACACTGCAAGTGCTGCCGTGACCTCGGTCTGGAAGAGACAATGGCTCGAGTGTCTGGGGAAAGGGCCCCTGCCTTCAAATCAGAGGAGTTGGAGAAACTCGTGGATGGGGTCCTCCCCCAGTACACGCTACTCTACGGTCCTCCAGACAAACAGGTAAGTACTCTGGGAGCATGCTGTATGGGCTATGCCTGTGTGGAGAGGGGTGGATGTAAGAAGGAAGGGGGTAGAGTGCGGCGTGCATGAAACGACGGTGAGTGCATGTGCCACATGCCAAGGGTAGGGATGGGGGCCAATAACTGTAACGGTGCAGTTGGTAATAAGTTTCTCTTCCCCCTGTACAAATCATGTAGGTCAGCGCCCACCAGAATAAAGATATTTGGCGTGCCATTGCCAAGGACGTCCGGACCCTGGGGGTCTAACACAGATGGAGAACCCACTGCCGGAAAAGATGGGAGGACATTCGCCGCTGGAGCAAGAAGACGGCGGAGGCTCAGCTGGGGATGACCCCCCTGATGTTCAGGATCCTGGCGGTGGCATACCCGGAGTTGGATGGGTGCTTGAGGGCATCACAGCAGCCACAAGGGGGTGAGTACACTCTCATCCTGCTGATTTAGCGTGCAGTGGAGGTGTCTGGATGGGGGAGGTGGGCTGTGGGTTTCCCTAGGCCAGGGCGAGTTCCGTAGGCAAGGTCCCTCCGTAAGGCAGGCCATGTGGCACCCCACCGCACCTCTGTAGAGTGCCAAGTACACCTAGTCATGCCCCTGTGTCATTCATGTGTGCAGATGTCGTCCATAGCCTAGTAGGCCATTTCCCTGGAATTGAACAGTGGAGCCCAAGAGCGCGGCATAGTGCAGGGGGCTTCTTTGTCTGTCGTGTCCGCCAACGGTAGCGGTAATGCATGCACTCAACATGTCTTTCTTCTGTCGTCCCCCCCTTTTTGTGGTCTCCCTGTTCTTGTGTGCATTAGCATCATCAGGGGAGGAGCAGTGGCACTGGAGCACGAGGAAGCTGCATCCCACATGGCCCTGGACGGCGGAACTACGGACTCGGAGTTCACCAGTGGGACGGAGGGCGAGGGGAGCTCCACGGCGGGGACAGGAGCTGACACCAACGACACAGACTCGTCCTCTGATGGGAGCTCCCTTGTGGTGGCTGCAACATCTGTGCCCCCCGCATCTACAGGTACAGCCGTCACCCCCCTACCAGCACTGCCCTCCCAGCAGCTCCTCAGCCTTTGCCCCGTGCCCGCTCGCCCAGGAGGGTGGGTATCACCTTCGCCCCAGGCACCTCAGACCCTGCCCCAGTCACCCCTGCTGCCCTCAGTGAGGGTTGGGCATTCTACCATTTTGAATGCCATCCAGGGTGTTGAAAGGCAGTTGCAACAAACAAATGCATTCCTGGAGGGTATTCATTCTGGTCAGGCGGCCCTTCAGCGAGCTTTTCAGACTCTGGCCTCAGCACTGATGGCAGCCATTGTCCCTGTGTCTAGCCTCCCCCTCCGACTTCCTCCACCCAGACCCAATCCCCTGTACCCCAGCCTATCCCAAGCACACTTTCAGACCAGCATGCACACACGTCAACACACAAGGGAAGCTAAGGCAGACATAAGCACCACACATCCCACAGTCCCTCACGCAAGCATCACACACATGCAGACACACCAACATCCACTGCCTCCACTGTGTCCCCCTCCTCCTCGTCTCCCTCCTCCCTCCCAGTCTCGTCTCCACTCACACCTGCATGCACTACATCAACAGCCACTACTGCCATCACCAGCACACACACCACCACACCCCGCTCACATGCAGTCACCACCCCCATTACCATTCACACGTCCCCTGTGTCCTCTCCCAGTGTGTCTGTGACGCCCCCTCCCTAGATACACAAACGCAGGCACACACACACCCAACAGCCATCCACCTCATGACAGCCTCCATCGCATGCACCTTCACCCAAAGTCAGCAAACGAACACCTCCTACAACCACAACCTCTTCCTCCACTCCCAAACCCCCTCCAGCTACCCGTCCCAGTGTCTCCCAAAAACTTTTCCTGTCCAACCTTGACCTCTTTCCCACACCTCCCCCACCCTGTCTGTCTCCTAGGTCCCGAACTAGCACCTCAGCCACAACATCTCCGGGACCAGTGGTGCCTGTAGTCACCGTAATCTAGAGTGCACAGGCCACCAGGGCCGCCAGTGTGGCACGGAGCCACAGCACAAACAGTCGCCCACCTGTGAAGCATCAAAGGTTGGCCAGTGCCCGGCGGGAGAGGGGGAAGACTCCAGCCACGAAAGCCGCTCCCAGGGGTCCCGGTGGGAGTGTGGAGTCAGCTGCGACACCTTCCAAGGTGGGGAAGGGACACAAGAAACCAGGAAAGTCTGGGAAGAGCAGCACGGCGGAGGAGACCGCCATCATCCCCGCTGCCCAGGAGGCCACCGCCATCATCCCCGCTGGTCCAGAGGGGACCGCCAGCACAAGCCCAGCTGGGCTACAGAGGACCGCCAGTACAAGCCCCGCTGGGCTAGAGAGGACCGCCAGCACAAGCCCCGCTGGGCCAGAGAGGACCGCCAGCACAAGCCCCGCTGGGCCAGAGAGGACCGCCAGCAGAAGCCCCCCTGGGCTAGAGAGGACCGCCAGCAGAAGCCCTGCTGGGCTAGAGAGTACCGCCAGCAGAAGCCCCGCTGGGCTAGAGAGGACCGCCAGCACAATCCCCGCTGGGCCAGAGAGGACCGCCAGCAGAAGCCCTGCTGGGCTAGAGAGGACCGCCAGCACAAGCCCCGCTGGGACAGAGAGGACCGCCAGCACAAGCCCCGCTGGGACAGAGAGGACCGCCAGCAGCTGAGTCACTGCAAAGGAGCCCGCCGCTCCAAGCACCGCTGAACAGGGCACCGCCGCTCCAAGCACCGCTGAACAGGGCACCGCCGCCTCAAGCACCGCTGAACAGGGCACCACCGCTCCAAGCACCGCTGAACAGGGCACCGCCGCCTCAAGCACCACTGAACAGGGCACCGCCGCCTCAAGCGCCGCTGAACAGGGCACCGCCGCCTCAAGCGCCGCTGAACAGGGCACCGCCGCTCCAAGCACCGCTGAACAGGGCACCGCCGCTCCAAGCACCGCTGAACAGGGCACCGCCGCTTCAAGCACCGCTGAACAGGGCACCGCCGCCTCAAGCACCACTGAACAGGGCACCGCCGCCTCAAGCACCACTGAACAGGGCACCGCCGCCTCAAGCACCGCTGAACAGGGCATCGCCACTCCAAGCACCGCTGAACAGGGCATCGCCACTCCAAGCACCGCTGAACAGGGTATCGCCACTCCAAGCACCGCTGAACAGGGCACCGCCGCCTCAAGCACCGCTGGCCCATGAGCGCCAAGGGCACTGACGCTACTGAGTCCGTCACCGGCCGGATGAAGCACTCTGGGCACAAAGCCCCCTCCAGAACCAGTGGAGAGCTACATCCACTACCTCTGTCCTTAGCAGGATGAAGCACTCTGGGCACAAAGCCCCCTCCAGAACCAGTAGAGAGATACATCCACTACCTCTGTCCTTAGCAGGATGAAGCACTCTGGGCACAAAGCCCCCTCCAGAACCAGTGGAGAGATACATCCACTACCTCAGTCCTTAGCAGGATGAAGCAGTCTGGGCACAATGCCTCCTCCAGAACCAGTGTAGACTGTTATCCACTTGAGAGACTGTGGCTTTGCACTCCCCAGGATTGAACAGTGGGCAAGCCACCCACTGGAGAGACTTGAGAGACTGTGGCTTTGCACTCCCCAGGATGGAACAGTGGGCATGTGGCCCTCTCGTGGATTTGGCGTCGTGCACTCAACCGGCTGAGGTGCCCACCCTGAGGTGCCTGTTTTCTTGCTCTCTGATGCCCCTGCAATGTTCTCTCCATCATGGTCGGGGATCTTGTGTGGGCCTCGCCCATACCGTGTGGGCCCAGTGTTCCAAGGACTTGATTGGAGCACTACCTGGACTACTATGCTTGGTGTATATTTTGTTTATGGTGTATATAAATATTTTTTGCCTACTTGATTTTAATATATTACAATGGTTCCACTAATTTCCTTTTGTCTTTGCATTCTTCCTGGGGTTTGGGGGGGGTGACTATCATGCATTAATATGTATTAGTGTGTGTGTTGTAGTGGGTGAGGGTGGGGGTGGGGGTGTTGCGTGTGTGTGTCCCTGTTCTTTCCATCCCCCCTACCCTGTGTCGTAGGTGCAGCACTCATGTGGTCTTCGCCGCTGGCGTTCGTGCTCCTGGTAGAGGAGCAGGAAGACTATCGCAGGGAGAATTTGGAGTTCCGGCTCCATGGTGTCCTAGTTCCTCGTGGGGTGTGTAGAGGTGAGCGTTTTCCCTTCTGAGTCCTGTTTCTGCTGTGTTTTTATCCGCGGTGAATCCGCCCCGGAAAAGGTGGCGGATTGGCCTGTTGTGATACTGTAGGCGGTACTTTGTCTTCCGCCTGTCTCTTGGCGGTGACCGCCAAGCTGTTTGTTTGTACCGCCTGGGCGGTCGGAGTGTTAAAGTGGCTGTCTTTGTTGCCGGTTTCTGCCACAGTCGTAATTGCTAATTTTTTACCGCCGGCCTGTTGGCGGTCTTACCGCCGCTTTAACACCGACCGCCAGGGTTGTAATGACCACCAAAGTGCCAAAAAAATCTCAGAGGATATACTCCCTTAGGAGGTAAGTAAAATACACAAAATATACATACAAACCAAAATCAGGTAAGTAAATAGTTAGAAAAGTAGTGCAAACACTGTAGAATACAATAGGATGCAATAGGCTTAGGGGCAACACAAACCATATACAAGAAAGTGGAATGCGAACCACTTAGGGACCCCAGGCCTAGTGTAGTGTGTAGAGAGTCGCTGGGAGTGTAAGAAAGCACTAAGGGTGCCCAAGATACCCCACCCCAAGACCCTGAAAAGTAGGAGTAAAGTTACCCTACTTCCCCAGAAACACACTAAAGTCGTGATAGGAGATTCTGCAAAGACAACAACTGACTGCAAAGCACTGAAGACAGATTCCTGGACCTGAGGACCTGTAAAGGAAGGGTGACCAAGTCCAAGAGTCACGAAAGTGTCCAGGGTGGGCAGGAGCCCACTAAACCCTGGATGAAGGTGCAAAATGGCTGCCTCTGGGTGGAAGAAGCTGAAGATTCTGCACCAACGAAAGATGCCAGGAACTTCTCCTTTGCATAGAAGAAGTCCCACGGCGTGCTGGAGGATGCAGAGTTGTTTCCACGCAGAAAGACCGCAAACAAGCTTTGCTAGCTGCAAAGGTCGCTGTTGAAGAAAATGGGTGCTGCCCGGGCCCAGGAAGGACCAGGAGGTCGCCCCTTGGAGGAGGAGACAGAGGAGGCGCTCAGCAGCACAGAGAGCCCATGCAGAAGCAGGCAGCACCTGCAGAAGCACTTGAACAGGCGTTCAAGAAATCTGCGCGCGGCGGTCGTCTCAACACTACAAAGGAGGGTCCCACGAAGCCGGTGGTCAACTCAGTGAATTGAACAATGCAGGACGGAGTGCTGGGGACCTGGGCTATGCTGTGCACAAAGGATTCCTTGCAAAAGTGCACAGAAGCCCTAGCAGCTGCAGATCACGCAGTACACAGGATTACTGTCTAGCATGGGGAAGCAAGGACTTACCTCCACCAGATTTGGACAGAAGGACCACCGGGCCTGTCGGCGTCACTTGGATCCAGCTCCTGTGTTGCAGGGACCACGCTCATCAAGATGAGAGGGGACCCAGAGCACCATTGATGCAGACGTTTTGTGCCTGCCTTAGCAGGGGGAAGATTTTGTGGACCCACGGGAGAATTCTTCTTGGCTTCCAGTGCAGGGTGAAGGCAGACAGCCCTCAGAGCATGCACCACCAGGAAACAGTCGAGAAAGCCGGCAGGATTAGGCGCTACAATGTTGCTGGTAGTCTTCTTGCTACTTTGTTGCAGTTTTGCAGGCGTCCTGGAGCAGTCAGCGGTCGATCCTTGGCAGAAGTCGAAGAGGGAGATGCAGAGAACTCTGGTGAGCTCTTTCATTCGTTATCTGAAGAGAAACCCACAGGAGAGACACTAAATAGCCCTCAGAGGAGGATTGGCTACCTAACCAGGTAAGCACCTATCAGGAGGGGTCTCTGACGTCACCTGCTGGCACTGGCCACTCAGAGGCCTCCATTGTGCCCTCACACTTCTGCATTCAAGATGGCAGAGGGCTGGGACACATTGGAGGAGCTCTGGGCACCACCCCTGGGGTGGTGATGGACAGGGGAGTGGTCACTCCCCTTTCCTTTGTCCAGTTTCGTGCCAGAGCAGGGGCTGGGGGATCCCTGAACCGGTGTAGACTGGCTTATGCAAGGAGGGCACCATCTGTGCCCTTCAAAACATTTCCAGAGGCTGGGGGGGGCTACTCCTCCCCAGCCCTTAACACATATTTCCAAAGGGAGAGGGTGTAACACCGTCTCTCAGAGGAAATCCTTTGTTCTGCCTTCCTGGGATGAGCTGCCCAGACCCCTGGAGGGCAGAAGCCTGTCGGTGGGTTGGCAGCAGCGGTAGCTGCAGTGAAAACCCCAGAGAGCTAGTTTTTCAGTACCCGGGGTCCATGCTGGAGCCCCGAGGATGTATGGGATCGGCACCCCAATACCAGATTTGGCATGGGGGGAAAAATCCATGATCTTGGACATGTTACATGGCCATATTCGGAGTTACCATCGTGAAGCTACATATAGGTATTGACCTATGTGTAGTGCACGCATGTAATGGTGTCTCCGCACTCACAAAGTGTGGGGAAATTGCCCTGAACAATGTGGGGGAACCTTGGCTAGTGCCAGGGTGCCCTCACACTTAGTAACTTTGTACCTAACCTTCACTAAGTGAGGGTTAGACATATAGGTAACTTATAAGTTACTTAAGTGCAGTGTAAAATTGCAGTGAAATAACATGAACGTTATTTCACTCAGGCTGCAGTGGCAGCCCTGTGTAAGAATTGTCTGAGCTCCCTATGGGTGGCAAAAGAAATGCTGCAGCCCATAGGGATCTCCTGGAACCCCAGTACCCTGGGTACCTAAGTACCATATACTAGGGAATTATAAGGGTGTTCCAGTGTGCCAATCAGAATTGGTAAAAATGGTCACTAGCCTGCAGTGACAATTTTAAAGACAGAGAGAGCATAAGCACTGAGGTTCTGGTTAGCAGAGCCTCAGTGTCATGGTTAGGCATCACACAGGGAACACATTTAGGCCACAAACTATGAGCACTGGGGTCCTGGCTAGCAGGATCCCAGTGAGACAGGCAAATCAAACTGCAACACAAGTAAAAATGGGGGTAACATGCCAGGCAAGATGGTACTTTCCTACAGCTGGCACCACAGTTGTACTCATTACTGTCTGTAGCTGGGGCAGCTGTACTAGAAAATTATTTTATTCCAATGGCCCTGTTCTTTGTACCTGGATTACAAGGCGATGAATATTAAGAATGAAACAAGCCACTTAATATAATCAATCATGCAGCCATCCTGTCTGCCATAATTAGGTGGTGGGATTTAGATTGTATGTGGCGAATTTACTTCGTCACAGATTATCCCATTCAGGAAAATTAAGGAAAATCAAGGCACTTACTTATGGACCACTTTACTCACTGTCCTCATGTCCCTCCTCCACCACACATTATAATAACTGATTTTTCCAACAACAAAAAAATACATTTGCTTTGCAGTAAGAAAAGGAATCTTCTTAACTTACTGAATTGCAGGATAAAATAGAGTAGATTAGGATGGGTAGGTGGAGTACACACTTACAGATCAATCAATTCCTCATCATCATCATCATCATGTGCCTAAGGTTTGGCTAGTAGAGTGACGCACTGTGGTTGGCAAATGTTGAAAGGGAAAAAACGGAGCAGAAGTAAATCCATTATGTCATAACAAATTTTATTTACCACTTGGCTTGAAAAATGTGGCGCAACCAAAGATTTAATTTTTCTAATTATTCAGAAATCTGGGGCAGAACGTAAGAAAGATTAAAGGAGTGAAGTAATAGGAAGTGACTGTCACAGTGGGCACTGGGGGGAAAGGGAAACACACCTTGTATTTAGCATTGCCATGCATTAAAAAGTATTTGACACAACTTAAGCTGACAGACACACATTGCACAGCCAACATTGCAGTGCTGATTATGCCAAATCAAACCATGCAGCTGTTAGGTCATCATGGGAGGCACTGGTGAAAGGTCATAGTGAGGGAGACAGGCAATGGTAAATGGATGCTGGGATGCCAATTACCTGTCTCGCTTGAAAAATACTGTGAGTCAAGGGAATATTCTGTAATACCATCGAAACCTTTGCATCAAACCTTTGATAAAAACCATTCAGAGCAAGTAAAGTAGGTGAGAAGAATGACACTTTTCAAAAGAGCTCCCATGTTTCTTCATTCCAAGCATTTATCTATTCATCATTGCAAATATGTTCTTCTAGTACTCTTATTCTTCTTCACCCTTGGCTTTGATACACACCATTTAAGCTAAGGTCTACATTCTTTCATCCAGTCCTTCACAATTTAAAACCATCCAAATTCCAAACATGGCTCTCTACTACCCTTTCCCTAACATACATTCACCCAATAACCACCCATGCATCCTTTCACCCATTGACCCATCCAGGAGATCTAACCCACGGAGGAGTCAGTTTACCCAACCAGGCATGGAATCCTTCCACTCGTAGCCGTTCACACACCTGGGCTGGCATCCTTCACCGGCATACCCTCTCATCCTTCCTTCACCCACCTATCATCCTCTTCATCATCCACCTATATGATCATTATTATGCACCCTTTCATCTACACACACATCATTTCACTCATAGTATATTTCACCCAACCATTCTACTTCCATCCTTTTTTCAATTTTCCAAAACACATCATAGTTCAAGTTTATTTTATAAACCTTAGTCTACTGAATTGCAGATAAAAGAGCCCAATACTTACTTAACTCTCGCTGCATCTGCAAAAGCAGGGTGTTAACGATTGAGTCAACAACACTAGCACACCCTTGTAGCGACTATATTACTAATTCTCACTAAGCAAGCAATAGGACTTACCACCGCCTGCCACTGCAGAGACTACCCCCTCATCCGCTCCGCAGCTGTGTCAGCTCTGTCACTGATGGCCCCGGCACTGGTGGTCGGTGTGGCTAGAAAAACAAAAAAAAGACACAATTTAGATGTCACATTTGTTTTTTTCTTTTGGGTACGGATTCTTTTCTATCAAAATGAAAGGAGGCATTGTTTTCTTTTTATAGCCAGGTAGTCAAGTAAAAAGAAATAGTAATGGAGGGGCCGAGAGAAATAAAAAGGTGCATGAACTGGTCAGTGAAGGGCATATGGTCTTGGTTGGCTAATACAATGAGGCCATCCTCCTCATACTTCTAACCATGGTTCACGGTTATCACCTGCTAGTATACTAATAATACATACACAACATTGGAGGGTACAAACAATTACATAACCATGTTCAAAAGCACAATTCTTTTCCTTTTTTTAATGACTGAGCTGGAGCAAGAAAAAGAAAGCCTTCTCACGAAAGGTGTGAAATACCTTACATGGGCATGCAATTTTCAGTATATGTGTTCTCTGAGCCTTACCACCACACCACAAGGTGGGATACATAAGGGGAGATGAAAAGTCACTGACAAAGCAGAAGAGAGGAAGCCACAGACAGACTATCATAGGCAGACTGTTCGAAGTAAAGAAACTTGAAGTACAGAAAATAAGTAAATAGGATAATGCAGGGAAAAGAACATTTTACGAAACACATCATTCGAAGTGGAATTTGAAAAAAACTAGGAGACATGCACAGTAAAACGGTAGAAAATAATTCAAAGCGTGGAGCGGTAAAAGTTAAGGAAATAAATATTAATATTAACAACAACAGTCGGACTTACTGGGGCCAGCAGAGCCATCTGCCCCGGCACTTGTGGAGGGGCCACCTTCAGCTGCCTCGCCGGCCTCAACAACAGTCCTCCTCCTGCCCCTGGATGCTGGATGAATTAAGAACAAAAATTAGAAAAGATCAGTGGTACTGTTAATAAATAATCTCTCCAAGAATATTATTTTTTTAAAGGATAAGGCAAACACAGTAACATTTCTACATCAGAGGTTCAAGGGGCCTGTATAATATTAATATTAGTATCAAGGACCACCCTATTTTAAATATCCCAACCCTATTCCTAATTTTCTAAACTACATTTTGGAATTACTAATAACTTGCAATTAATGATTTCTACTGTCCTCATCTCAGTCTCAATCTCTCAATGCACAGATTGGATGCATGCACACCTTATACACTACTTGTGCCCAGGACCTGTAAAGGAAATGCAACTAGTGGCCTGCAGCACTAATTGTGCAACCCACTTCAATAGCCCTTCAAACATGTTTCAGTCCTGCCATTGCAGAGCCTATGAGTGCAGTTTTAAACTGCCATGTCGACCTTGCAAGTTAACCCTCTTGCCAGGCTCCAACTTTCCTTTTTAGGGTCGAGCGCGCGCAAGCGCTCTGGCCCCTGTTGTAATCTCTCTGTGGGCTTTTAACCACGCCCATCATCTTGGTTGGTTCATGGGCTTGCCTTTTCAAAGCTTGCTTGATTTCATTAGTTCAAGGCATGCATACGTCATGCCTTTTCCAGTGTTAAGCCCTCCTCTACAGCACCGGTAAACTACTGAAAACATAAGAGGCGCCATGTTTTCCGAATGGCTTCTGCACTATGTCTTTTTATTTCCTATGCAGCGCGATCCCGCTGGGCAGTAGTTGAGCGCTTTGGATGACATCGACCCTGTTACATGGATAATTCTACTTTTGCCGGTTACATGGATAATTGCACTTTTGCTGCTATGTTTCACTGGAAGCGAACTTCTGTTTCTTTCCTTTTCTGTGTCTCCTTCGCGCTCATGGCGACGTTGGCTCGCAAATGTGAAACTCTTTTACTTTTTATTATCAGTTTATGTGGCAAGAAAAGTCCTGTTAGGAGTTTACAAAGCTAGTAGCTCTAGCTCGAGCAAATGTGAGACCCATTGCATTGAAAACGCTTGCTAATACATATGTTACCCCTAAGGTAGGCCCTGGAGCCCAAAGGCAGGGCTCAGTCTATTTTAAAAGTAGGACACTTAATTTTAAGTTTTAAATGTCTTAGCAGTGAAAAAACTCTTACACTCTTTTTTCAGTAATGCAAGTTTGGTGTCACTGGAGTCACAATTTAAAATCACAACATCAGGGCCTACCTTAGGGGTATCATATGCATTTGCTTTTTACTGTCCTTTCTGTGGTTGTTCTTTCAGCTGGGCCTCTTTTGTAATGTTATCTTTTTACTTTAACCATCTAGTGCCTTCTGCCTATCTCTGAATACACGTCTAGGTGGGTCACAGCTGGACTTTTGTGCATTCCCTACAGACATCCACACAGAAAGGGGGCTTAGGGTGACTGATGGGCCATCCTGGGCCTGATTTGTCATCCTGGGAGGGATAGGAGGGAAGAGCTGACACTTACACCCGAATGGGCTGTGTCTTGAACTCACACAAAGAGCTCCATCCCACCCTGTAGTGAGGCTGGAGCCAGGGCAGGAAAGGCAAGGACTTTGTGCACTCCCCCACTTTAAAGGCACCACTCTGTATACGATCTGGATCTCAGACACCACCAACTCAGGACACTTCTGGACTTGTGGATACAGTTTCTTTAGCAAGTGTGTTGCTGGAGGTGAGGGTTAAAAGAACAGTTGGGATGGGATAGTCTGTGTTTTTTTAGCTTTTAGGATTGGGAGTGGCCTGTTGCGGGAGGGGGAGATGGAAAAAGTAAATGAGGACAGGATAGGGGTGGGTTTTTTAAGGCTTAGAGAGAGGGGGTGAGCCCTTTGCAGGCAGGAGGCGAGGCTTTTGATTTTTTTGTTTATAAATGGGTTTGTTTTTTTCTCGATGTGTCATCTTTTTTTATTTTACTAGTAGCTATGACTTGTTAGTGTAGCATTATTATTAATTAAACTACAAGCTCCACCAACATTGTAATGACAGAGGCTAAGCCTCATACCAGGCCCATCACAAAGTAATAGTCCAACTGTGTACGTCCCCTGCATCCTCCCTTTAGTCTATCCCTACCAGATCTCTTTTGCCACATTAGGTAGGTTATCATATATCCTCCAGTCCATCCCCTCCAATCAGTGTTGGAAAACCGATCATGACCATACCCAACCCTCTCCCACTTTAATGACTTGATAAGCTGAGCTGCACCCACCCTCCCATCAGTAACAGATCTATACTTACTACCCTTGCCCTACTATCTGTAAATATTGACCAGTAATGGTGTAGCCAACTAAGAGTCAAAATAATAAACTCTCTCATTTTTAATACTTCTTTACTTACATGAGAAGAAAAAGTGATGTCTTCTTCCTACCCTAGTCGGCCTATACTTAACACAGAGTTTTTATCAGTGGTCCTTCTTACTGCTAGTGGTGCCCCACGGCTAACACTGGAGTCATCACGGAAAAACAAGGTTGTTCTTATTCTGAAAAATGCTTCTGACCCAGCCAAAGGATTCTCATTTTGCCTCACAGACATCTAGACTAAAAGAAAACACAAAGTGAGTAGGAAATCCAAGACAGAGACAATTATGATAAAATAACTAGCAGTGCAGAGTTGTTTACTAAAGTGAGCATAATTAAGAACGCAGGTGCCAGGACGCAGGAGGTTACTTTAGCGGCATTTAAGGAAGATAGATTGTGACAAAAAGTACACACTATCTATCCTTGGCCAAACAATGTTGTAATTTATTCTCTGCACTATGAGGTACCTTTCTTGCCTGCATAGGAGAGGGTGGGATGGGCAAATTTACAATGTTTGGTAACCTCCTCCTGTAAGAGTTGACATAGCCTTAACCACATACACAGTACCAAAGGAGAGATATGTTTTTGGTAGAACTTAATAGAACAACTGATTGTATAACTTGGTGGAAAGGGGGTTAGGAATTTAATGAATGGATGGGTAAGGGGAATTAGGGAAAAGTGACAGATAAACACGACATAAACTAAGTTCATGAGCACATTGTATCTATCGCGGAAAGAAGAAGACACTCCAGTTACCAAATTCAAACAGTCTTTCAGCCCCCAGACTCCTAGGTTAGCTAATTGTTACCTAGGCTTGAAAAAGGCAAAATAGAGAGAACTCAAATTTAAAAAAAACTGTTATAATAATATAAAAGGATTGTTGTATGACCAGCAAAGAGAAGAACAAGGAACATGGTTGCCTTATTCTACCCAGAGAATCTTTCCTTTCCCAACCCAACCCCCAAATAGATCATGTAGCATTGCAGAGGAAAGGATTGCACAATCATATATATCTAAAATGTGTCTGGGTCCACTCATGGAATTTGCCATCATCAGTAACTCAGCAGTTTCAGGTAAGAAAATACACTTACCCTAATCACAAACATTCTCAGGCAACATCAACTACCTCGCCAAACACCTTCAAAAGCTGCAGAAAAAGAACAAAATTTTTAGCCATCTCACACGCACAACTCAGATAAAATGGTGGGCAAGCACATGAGGAAGAAGGCAGCTAAATCAATGTCTGTCTGCTAGAGACTGGACTCTAGGAACCACCCCGACACACATGCAACAAAAAATAACCTATATTTTGTATGAATGCAAGGCTATCAACCAGATCCTAAAATGATTTTAAAAACTATAGTACAACGGTTGTGAGAATGTGATAAATAAATAGAGAAATACACTCTCCGTCATACTGCAGGACCTGCCAGGCCCAAACAGTAAAATATCAACACAATAAATGATTAATAAATGTGCGCAAAAGGCACAAAAACACATAAACATGTGGAAAAATGTTTATTATAACCCTGGACCTCCACCATCCAAAAAATGTGCAAACATTATTTCTTTCCACTACTCTAAATTCCAGGTCAATCAAAAAAGAAAATAGTAACTAAAATAATTGTATCTGCTCTCCCTCAGCCAACAAACTCTTTGTAGACTACTGCATCGCCCTAACTTGATTTTTCCCAAAAACGTAAAGTTTCCAGAATCCAAGTTCAAGCTGTCCAAGGGCTCCACAAAGCAATGAGAAGAGTCTTGTGAACAAGACGACTGTATGTATAGTACCCGCAGTCTCCATTGCACTTTCTATCTGGTAAAAAATAAGTGTTTTACCTAAAACAAATTACCCGGGTAGTTTGCGCCGGAATAACTTCAACCTGAAAATGAATGTATGTTGACTGCCCGTGTTAAAGAACTGCTTATCATGTTCGGAAAACGCTGCTCATGGTCATGCTAATTGCTTTGTTTCTGTGTGATTATCACATTAGAATGTTTTCCTGAACCAAATTATTGTTACATGATATGGTATAGTTACGTAATCTCGGGAATTACATACATTTAATTATGTGAAATTGCCCAAATTTTGCAAATTACACCTACGTAATTACAATTTTGGCCAGGCATAATTACCAGTAAATGCCGCTAGCCAAGGAATCATAGGAACAAACAACATTTATTGCTGCTTTAAGTGACACAGAGAAAATATCTACTAGTATAGAAAGGGATTCAGTAGTGTGTTCCTGGGCAGTCGGAAAATGCAAGACTTATCAATGGGGAACTCATTTTCAATTGAGAACACAAACGTTTATCTATACGAAGAGTGAGCATGGATCAAGATGGGCAGCTGTACGTTTAGTGCGTTCATTTTCCAAACTTGTGGGCTACAAGACCTACGTGGGGGCTAACATACTCATTTTTTAAAAGGGAGGTTCTTACTTGCCAAAAAGAGCAATTTTGACAGGTCGCTGTGCAGGTTTTACACTGCAGCAGGCTACTCTTGCATGCCCGACATTGTATTTTGTTGGTCTACTCTGTGGATGCACTTAAAGGCGCTGTACTCCACAATGGCATTTAACACCCAGACCCTAAGTTTACTTTCTACAATTTTTACTAGGGACATGCAGGCAAGCTAAATGTGCTTATCAGGAATAAGCCAATTTAATCATGTTTAAAGAGAGAGCGAAGGTGCCTTATTTCTAGTTAGCAGGGGTAAAATGCACAGAGTACTAAAGCCAGCAAAACTATTGTCCATTAAAGGGGGGAAATCCTGGTGTAACCAGGCAGAAACAACAGAACTAAGAACTTCTTTGTAACAGAGCTGTCCTTTAAGCAAACACATACCCATGTAGAGAGGAATGCTTGAACCCTTAACTTACACATTCAGAGTCCAAGAACGTAACTATTAGTCCACCAGTGACAATCTATAAAAAAAATAAAAAAAATAACAATGATATTCAGTTTTAAAAACCTGAACAATGAGGTTTTATTGGTGACTGTATTAACAGAACAAGTCGTAGTAAAAGGGGGTAGAGAGAGGGGCAGAGAAAGAGTGAGAGATGAAGAGAGAGTATATATTTTGCTATTTCTGGCCAGTATATCGATTATAAAAGGGATTCTCAAGTTATTGCAATATGATCATTACTGAATTTTAAAATATTTTGTAATGGAGTTTACCTTTAACCGGTTCTGTGCCGCGGATGTAATGGTTACGTCCTGCGGCACAGTGCTGCTGTGCCCAGAACGTAACCATTATGTCCTGGGCACCCAGCCCAGAGGGAGCGCTAGCGCTCCCTCTGTGGGGTCCCCCCCCCAAGTCAGGGATGGAAGGGGAAGCCCTTCCCCTTCCACCCCGACGCCCCCCAACCCCCGTGATGTCAGCACGCGCTGACAATCACAGAGCATACCCCATCGCGCTGATCGGAAGAGAAATGCTTTGCATTTCTCTTCCGATCACGTGGGGGAGGCCGAGAGAGGCTTCAAAGGGTAGGAAATGTATTTCCTTCCCTTTGAAGTCTCTCTCTGCGTTTGACAGCCGGATTGAAAGCAATCTGGCTGTCAAAACGCCCACTACACACCAGGAATGTCTTTTGAAAAAAGGAAATTGGCATAAGGGAGCGACCCCTTGGGCAAGGGTCACACCCAGGGGGGGCATTTTTTTTTAAGGCCTTTTCTGCCCCCCCCCACCGGGGGCAGAAACCTCTAGGCACCAGGGATAAAAAAAATATATAGTTTGTTTTTTTTGTTTTGTTTTTTTGTTTTTGAGGTGGGGTGCCTTGAGGTGGGGAGGCAAGGGTCGCTCCGCTAGGGGGCAAATTATATTTAGGCCATTTCTGCCCCCCCATGGGCAGAAACCACTAGACACCAGGGAGTTTTTTTTTTTGTTCGTTTTTCACGTAAGGGGAGCGACCCCTTAGGCAAGGGTCGTTCCCCTGGGGGGCAAATTTATTTTAGGCCATTTGCTGCCCCCCCATGGGGGCAGATCAGCCTATTTGAATTAGGCCGATCTGCCCCCAAGGGGGGCAGAAACCACTGGGCACCGGGGATTTTTTTGTTGTTGTTTTACAGATGGGGAACGTCCCCTTAGGCAAGGGTCGCTTCCCTGGAGGGGCAAATTGTATTTAGGCCATTTCTGCCCGCTTTGGGGGCAGATCAGCCGATTTTAAGTCAATCTGCCCCCGATACCACTAGGCACCAGGGATCTTATTTTTGCGCTGTCACGCAAGGGGAACGACCTTGTAGGCAAGGTCGCTCCCCAGGGGGGGTGGGGGGGCAAATTTATTTTAGGCCATTTCTGCCCCCCTGGGGGCAGATCGGCCTATTGTTATTAGGCCGATCTGCCCCCAGGTGGGGCAGAAACCTCTAGGTGCCAGGGCAATTTTTTTTTTTGTTTTAGTTTTTTTCTTTGTTTGTTTTTTTAGAGATGGGGAGCGACGCCTTAGGCAAGGGTCGCTCCCCTGGAGGGGCAAATTGTACTTCGGCCAGTTCTGCCTGCTTTGGGGGCAGATTGCAAGATTTTAGGTCAATCTGCCCCCAAGGGGGGCAGAAACCACTAGGCACCAGGGATCTTTTTTTTTGCGCCGTCACGCAAGGGGAGCGACCCCGTAGGCAAGGGTCGCTCCCGGGGGGGTCAGGGGGTCAAATTTATTTTAGGCCATTTCTGCCCTCCCCGGGGCTGGCTGAGCTATAGGCCAAAATCCACAGGTAGGCACTTTGCAAAATAGTTATTAGGTGATCTGTCCCCGGGGAGGGGGGCAGAAACCTCTAGGCGCCAGGGCTAATTTTTTGTTTGTGTTTTTTATTTTATTTTTAGAGATGGGGAGCGACCCCTTAGGCAGGGGTCGCTCCCCTGGAGGGGCAAATTGTATTTAGACCATTTCTGCCCCCCTTGGGGGCAAATCGGCCTATTTTAGGTGAATCTGCCCCAAGGGGGGCAGAAACCACTAGGCACTGGGGATCTTTTTTTTTTTCGCCGTCACGCAAGGGGAGCGACCCCGTAGGCAAGGGTCGCTACCCGGGGGGGGGGACAAATTTATTTTAGGCCATTTCTGCCCCCCCTGGGGCTGGCTGAGCTATAGGCCAAAATCCACAGGTAGGCACTTTGCAAAAAACACCTCTGTTTTCTGTGAAAAAATGTGATGTGTCCACGTTGTGTTTTGGGCCCATTCCTTTCGTGGGCACTAGGCCCACCCACACAAGTGAGGTACCATTTTTATCGGGAGACTTGGGGGAACGCTGGGTGGAAGGACATTTGTGGCTCCTCTCAGATTCCATAACTTTCTGTCACCGGAATGAGAGGAAAAAGTGTTTTTTGGCCAAATTTTGAGGTTTGCAAAGGATTCTGGGCAACAGAACCTGGTCAGAGCCCCACAAGTCACCCCATCTTGGATTCCCCTAGGTGTCTAGTTTTCAGAAATGTGCTGGTTTGCTAATTTTCCCAAGGTGCCGGCTGAGCTAGAGGCCAAAATCCACAGGTAGGCACTTTGCAAAAAACACCTCTGTTTTCTGTGAAAAAATGTGATGTGTCCACATTGTGTTTTGGGGCATTTCCTTTCGTGGGCGCTAGTCCTACCCACACAAGTGAGGTACCATTTTTATCGGGAGACTTGGGGGAACGCTGGGGGGAAGGAAATTTGTGGCTCCTCTCAGATTCCAGAACTTTCTGTCACCGAAATGTGAGGAAAATTTGTTTTTTTTAGCCAAATTTTGAGGTTTGCAAAGGATTCTGGGTAACAGAACCTGGTCAGAGCCCCACAAGTCACCCCATCTTGGATTCCCCTAGGTCTCTAGTTTTCAAAAATGCACAGGTTTGGTAGGTTTCCCTAGGTGCCGGCTGAGCTAGGGGCCAAAATCTACAGGTAGGCACTTGGCAAAAAACACCTCTGTTTTCTGTCAAAAAATGGGATGTGTCCACATTGTGTTTTGGGGCATTTCCTGTCGCGGGCGCTAGGCCTACCCACACAAGTGAGGTATCATTTTTATCGGGAGACTTGGGGGAACATAGAATATCAAAACAAGTGTTATTGCTCTGTGATCGGGCGAACCCGATCACAGTGACAGCAGCCGTGGGAACTGACGTATCGGGCGAACCCGATACGTCATTTCCGCGTCCCCATGTTGCCATGGGGACGCACAACTCGCCGCAGCTGCGTTTCCCCGTTCCCGGGGAAACGCTCGAATTAAAAAAGGCCGCGGATCGGGAGAGGGAGGAGAACAACGACGAAGAGCAGGACGGCGGGAGTCAGAGGAGGACGGACACCGGTGAATACACGAAGGAGCAGACCACCAGGCAACAGGAGCCGAACAACCCCGGAGAACAGGACAGACAGACGAAGGAGCCTAGCCACGGCCCTGGAGGGTCGTGGCTCACAAAGGTACGGTCCCTCTTTGGGACAAGGGGCAGGAACCCTAAATCTACGCTGGGAAAGGGAAGTGGGGAGGAGTAAGAGGGGAGAGGGATCAAGGAAGGGCACAGTCTGACTAAAGAATACCTAAACCTCTCGGGCGCACCTTATGACTTACCTGAAGCACCAATACTGTTATGCTTTAGCACAGTTCACGGGTGGACTCACTTTTCCTCCTATTCCCCTACTTACCCACTCCCTATTCGTTCTTCACTAGAGAGAGCCCCAGTAAATACCTATATACTTACCCAAGTCTTCTTCTGTTTTCTTGTCGGTACATCCCTGGAGCTTTACCACGTCACTCGAGAAACCTGGGAAAGGAAGAAAAGAGAGAGAAAGAAGACCAAGTTAAAGGAGAGACATTGAACTGGGCTACGCCATATTTCACTATGTAAACTTGAAGGAACAAAAGATAACGCCTATAAAATAAACCTTTACTTACCATAATATCGGATCTCTGTCTGGTGTATACTGTTCAGCCTGCCACAGTGGTGTCAGAAGTGGGATCGTGTGTCCCGGCGGCTGAGGAACGGTATAACCATGAGTGAACATCCGAGCCTTGAGGACATGATTAAACAACTGGCGGAAGGCCAGCGACATTTACAGCTGGTTTGGGAGGCTCACCAGCGCGAGGCCAAAGAAGATAGAGAAGCCTTACAGTCCGCTCTAAAGAGCCAAGCCACTATATTGGCAAACAATCAGCTGGTTCACGAGACGGCCATGAAAAAGTTAACTGAGACCATAGCTGCTAGTAAAGTGCACCCTAATGTCCCCAGTTCGGTTCTTCAACGGTATCAGGAGGGGGAAGATCCTGATTCATTCTTTACTAACTTTGAGCGGGTCGCCTCTTCGGCTCAGTGGCCCGAAGACCGATGGGGACAATACATCGCACCCTTACTCACCGGTCTTATACAAGCAGCCTATCAGGCGGCCAACCCCGATGGAACTACACCGTATAAAGACATTAAAAAGAGCATTTTGGAACGGATTGGTGACGACACTGAGTATTACTGAGTAAGGTTCCGTAAGGTTAGATGGAGTCAAAATGAGGACCTTCGGACCTTTTACTTTAGGGTTAAGGATTTGGCGCTCAAATGGCTAGGTCCTATAGGCAATAGTCGAGAGGATGTTATTAAAACAGTTATCCTCGAACAATATTTGGATTCATTACCCACAGATAAGACAACATCCTAATGTGGATACGGACATGGCTATAGATCTGGCTTGTGCGTATCACAGATCCACGGACGTAAGATCAACTTCACCTCGGCCCAATCCCAAAACCCTTCCCCCTCCAACACGGCCCATCCAGAGATATCCTGTAGAAGACCCTATTTCGCGTAAACCAGGGGAGGCCCATCCAATGTCCGGACCCCAATGTTTTAACTGCGGAGAATGGGGACATATTGCCCGCGTATGTCCCAGGAAACCAGAGGGGACAGAACCTATGGAAATAGGAGTAACCCGACGCAGAGTCTTATGTACAGGAACAGGGGATAGCAAATTTAAACAGACACTCCGAATTAATGGGCATCTCCTCTCGGCCCTTATAGACTCGGGTTGTACTCAGTCAGTAATACGACAAGATTTAATAGATCCAGTAGATGAAAACACCTGCCAAAGAGTAACTATTTGTTGTATACACGGCGATAAGGCCCAATATCCTCTCTCCACAGTAGAACTAGAGTGGGGAAATCACAGAGACTTTCTTCCCATGGGGGTCATGGAACAACTAATAGAGGAATGTATTGTGGGAACAGATTACGTACACTTCCAGCAATTGTTAAATAGTACCCACAAGGAGAACTTCGAATGGTGGACAGAGGCTCCTTTCCCTTATAGCGAAATTGACTGTCCCCCATATCGTAGAAAACTTTCTCGCCGGGAAAAGAGGGAAGGCAAAGCCCAGTTTCGAGCAAATAATAACCAACCTCAACCCATAAGAGTTATAGCAGAGAATCACAGGGACCCCATCAGTTTCCGGCAGCATCAGAGGGAGGACCCTACTCTTACTCATGCTTGGGGAGCAGCAAAACCGGGAGAAACTGACGAGGTGGGTCCCTATTTTTTTGTACAACGCAATCTTCTGTATAGGGTGACCACTAACCGGGCAGGGGAACGCAAGTTCCAATTAGTAGTCCCCGAGACATATAGAGACCAAGTACTTTTTCTAGCCCACAATCAACCGGGAGGGGGCCATTTTGGCAGAGACAAAACTGAAGAATATCTCCTCCGAAGATTCTACTGGCCAGGGGTTTTTGCTCATATTCGAAAATATTGCTCTCAATGTCCTAGGTGTCAGCTCACCGAACCAGGCCGGCCCCAGAAAGCACCTCTCTTACCTCTTCCCATCATTGATATCCCATTCAGTAGGGTGGGAATGGATTTAATTGGTCCCTTACTTCCCTCAACTAAGGGACACACATATATACTAGTGATAGTAGACTATGCAACCCGGTATCCCGAAGCCATACCTCTTTCCAGTATGACGACTAAAACGGTAGCCCAGGCAATGATAACGGTATTCACGCGGACCGGGTTTCCCCGAGAAATTCTTACGGACCAGGGTACACCCTTCATGTCCAACCTGATGAAGCAAATCTGTAAAACACTTGGCATTACTCAGATTAAAACTTCCGTTTATCATCCACAGACAGACGGACTGGTAGAACGCTACAATAGGACTATTAAAACTCTCTTAAAGAAAATAGTAGATGAGACTGGGAAAGATTGGGATCAGAAACTACCCTTAGTGTTATATGCCATTCGTACCCACGAACAGTCCTCTACAGGGAATAGTCCATTTGAACTGGTCTTCGGGAGGCAACCGCGTTCCCTGTTAGATATGGCCGTCGAAACCTGGGAGGAAGAAGAAGAAGAGGAAGGGAGACCAGTGTTAGAATACGTGCAGAGATTGAAATTGCATTTACAGGACTTATGGGAGAATGTAAGACAACACATGGAAAAGGCCCAAGAGTCGCAGAAACACTATTACGACAAGGGAAGTAAACTCCGTACATTCCTTCCTAATCACCAGGTGTTGATTATGAGACCCACATCTGATCAAAAGTTGTTAGCTAGATGGCAAGGGCCATATAGGATTGTTCGAGCAATCTCCCCTGTCACCTATCTCATCGAGTTAAGTGTCAACCCCAAGAAAACACAAATTTATCATGTGAATCTTCTCAAGAAATGGGAAGCGGAACCAGAGGTCAGTGAGAGAGTAGCAGCGAATTGTCTCTTATCCCCCGTTAAGGAAATAGAGATAGAGTTGTTTCCCTCGGGGAATCCACAAGAGGTAAACTTGCCCATTGTCAACACCTCGTTGACAAAATCACAGAAGGATCAGTTAGCTGCCCTATTAACTCAGCACTCAGGAGTATTTTCAGATACACCAGGCAGAACATCCCTAATCCAGCACAGAATAAGAACAGCCCCAGGGCAGATTATTCGATTACGGCCCTATCGTATTCCCGAGGCTAGGAAACATATAATCGAAACTGAAATAGAAAAGATGATACACATGGGAGTTATTGAGCCTTCTGTCAGCCCATGGTGCTCACCCGTAGTTCTGGTTCCCAAACCTGACAGAACAGTTCGTTTTTGTATTGACTTCCGCCAACTCAATGCCATCTCTGTATTTGACTCATATCCTATTCCCCGGGTGGATGATGTTCTCGAGAAGATAGGGACAGCCAAGTATATGTCTACTTTAGACCTCACTAAAGGATACTGGCAGATACCCCTTTTTCCCGAAGATAAAGAAAAAACAGCCTTCTCAACTCAATCTGGTTTAAATCAATTCACTGTGTTACCTTTTGGCCTTCATGGGGCGCCAGCAACCTTTCAAAGGTTGATGGATAGATTGTTAAAACCCTTTCATTCATTCTCTGCCGCTTATCTTGATGACGTTGTTATCTTTAGCAATACGTGGCTTGACCATCTGTACCATCTACACCAAGTCTTAACTACTCTCACAGACGCCGGGTTGACTGCTAATCCCAGGAAATGTGTTTTAGGGAAGACTGACATATCGTATCTAGGCTATAAGATAGGCAGTGGTATGTTAAAACCTCAAATGACTAAAGTAGAAGCGATTCAAAACGCACCAACCCCAAAGACAAAGAGAGATTTGCGTTCCTTTCTTGGACTCGTGGGTTACTATCGTAGGTTTATTCCGGGGTATTCCACGGTGGCGGCGCCACTTACTGAACTATTATCAAAAAAACACCCCAACAAATTGGCCCCTTTTTCGGACACTCAGAGACACAGTTTTGACCAGTTAAAATCCGCCCTTACCTCAGACCCAGGTTTGCGATGTCCTGATTTCTCCCAACCTTTTCATGTGTACACAGATGCTTCGAATGTGGGCATTGGGGCCGTTCTGGCTCAACCGGATGCGGGTGGTGGAGATCACCCGATTGTCTTTATTAGCCGGAAGTTGTTTCCCCGGGAATGCCATTACCCCACGATTGAGAAGGAGTGTTTGGCCATTAAATGGGCTGTGGAGACTCTACAGTATTATCTTCTGGGTCGACCTTTTGTACTGTATACTGATCATGCTCCGCTTACCTGGCTTGCTTCCCATAAGGATTCCAACTCTAGAATTCTCCGATGGTTTCTTGAGCTTCAGCCATTTTCCTTTCAGGTTTGTCATGTTCCTGGAACGCAACAGGGTCCTGCGGATTACCTATCCAGGTTTCCTTGCCCTTCTTCGGTCCTCGAACAGGACCGTTCTTGGGAAGGGGTATGTGATCGGGCGAACCCGATCACAGTGACAGCAGCCGTGGGAACTGACGTATCGGGCGAACCCGATACGTCATTTCCGCGTCCCCATGTTGCCATGTGGACGCGCAACTCGCTGCAGCTGCGTTTCCCCGTTCCCGGGGAAATGCTCGAATTAAAAAAGGCCGCGGATCGGGAGAGGGAGGAGAACAACGACGAAGAGCAGGACGGCGGGAGTCAGAGGAGGACGCACACCGGTGAATACACGAAGGAGCAGACCACCAGGCAACAGGAGCCGAACAACCCCGGAGAACAGGACAGACAGACGAAGGAGCCTAGCCACGGCCCTGGAGGGTCATGGCTCACAAAGGTACGGTCCCTCTTAGGGACAAGGGGCAGGCACCCTAAATCTACGCTGGGAAAGGGAAGTGGGGAGGAGTAAGAGGGGAGAGGGATAAAGGAAGGGCTCAGTCTGACTAAAGAATACCTAAACCTCTCGGGCGCACCTTATGACTTACCTGAAGCACCGATACTGTTATGCTTTAGCACAGTTCACGGGTGGACTCACTTTTCCTCCTATTCCCCTACTTACCCACTCCCTATTCGTTCTTCACTAGAGAGAGACCCAGTAAATACCTATATACTTACCCAAGTCTTCTTCTGTTTTCTTGTCGGTACATCCCTGGAGCTTTACCATGTCACTCGAGAAACCTGGGAAAGGAAGAAAAGAGAGAGAAAGAAGACCAAGTTAAAGGAGAGACATTGAACTGGGCTACGCCATATTTCACTATGTAAACTTGAAGGAACAAAAGATAACGCCTATAAAATAAACCTTTACTTACCATAATATCGGATCTCTGTCTGGTGTATACTGTTCAGCCTGCCACATGCCCCTTGTCTTTCTCTAAATTTTTTCCTTCCAAATATAAGAGAGTGTGTAAAATAGACGTCTATTTGAGAAATGCCCTGTAATTCACATGCTAGTATGGGCACCCCGGAATTCAGAGATGTGCAAATAACCACTGCTCCTCAACACCTTATCTTGTGCCCATTTTGGAAATACAAAGGTTTTCTTGATAGCTATTTTTTACTCTTTATATTTCAGCAAATTAATTGCTGTATACCCGGTATAGAATGAAAACCCACTGCAGGGTGCAGCTCATTTATTGGCTCTGGGAACCTAGAGTTCTTGATGAACCTACAAGCCCTATATATCCCCGCAACCAGAAGAGTCCAGCAGACGTTACGGTATATTACTTTCAAAACTCTGACATTGCAGGAAAACGTTACAGAGTAAAACGTAGAGAAAAATTGCAGATTTTTTCACCTCAATTTCAGTATTATTTTTTTTCAGTTGTTATTTTCTGTAGGAAACCCTTGTAGGATCTACACAAATTACCCCTTGCTGAATTCAGAATTTTGTCTACTTTTCAGAAATGTTGCGGTTTCTGGGATCCAGCATTGGTTTCATGCCCATTTCTGTCACTGACTGGAAGGAGGCTGAAAGCAAAATAAATTGTAAAAATGGGGTATGTCCCAGTAAAATGCCAAAATTGTGTTGTAAAATTGGGTTTTCTGATTCAAGTCTGCCTGTTCCTGAAAGCTGGGAAGCTGGTAATTTTAGCACCGCAAACCCTTTGTTGGTGCCATTTTCAGGGAATAAAACACAAGCCTTCTTCTGCTGCCCCTTTTTCCCATTGTTTTGGGAAAAAAAAACATTTTCACTGTATTTTGGCTAATTTCTTGGCCTCCTTCTGGGGAACCCACAAAGTCTGGGTACCTCTAGAATCCCTAGGATGTTGGAAAAAAAGGATGCAAATGTGGCGTGGGTAGCTTATGTGAACAAAAAGTTATGAGGGCCTAAGCGCGAACTGCCCCAAATAGCCAAAAAAAAGGCTCGGCACAGGAGGGGGAAAAGGCCTGGCAGCGAAGGGGTTAAGCAAAAGCATGAGCATTGAGGCAGGAGGGTATTAGCCTTTAGTCATCACAATGGAAGTCTAAGACCTTAAGTATTAGCCACCAAAGACTACATATTGGTTTTATGACATTACTATGACATTGTGAGAGTACAGGGCTGATTGTAGAGGCCCCCTAACTTTTTGCCCCCATTTTTCACTTTTTGCTGGTGTTTTCCTGACTCTGATGGTGCCCTGAGTACTGCTAACCAGCCCCAGGACCTGTGCTCTGTGTAAAATCTGTATGCAAATTAGGTTAATTATAATTGGCTAAGTCAACCTACCTATAAGTCCCTAGTATATGGTAGGGCATGTAGGTTTAGGGACCCTAGCATAGGTAGTGCACCCATGGGTGCACTGCTGAGGTGCCCAGTGTCATTTTAAATGCAGGTCTGCCTTCCTGGCTTCTTTTAAATTAAAGTTACATGCAAATTCAACTTTCGAATTAAAAGTAGTTCCAAAGTCTTAAACTACCTTATTTTTACATGTAAGTCACCCCTAAGGTGCCATGTAACTATAAGCAGGGACCATATAAAAATAGTTTTATAAGCCCTGGTGAGGTAAAACTGCCAAATTCGTTATTCCCTCATTGTAGTGAATGGCCTCCATAGGCTAGAATGGGGAGACTTTATTTTAATTTTTTTAATCTCCTTAAGTAACAGATACCAGAAGTTTGGTATCAAATTAATTGTTATAATAAATCCCACAACTTCCAGTTGTGGGATTTAATATAACTTGCTCGGGTAAAGAGTTTTAAACTTTACCTGAAAAGTTCCCAACTTCAGCCCTGCAGTGTTTGTGCTGCTGTGCTCTGATTGGCCAGCCTCTGGCAGCCTGGCCAGGCTGCTTTTGATGAGGTGTGAAGTGGCCTGGCTAAGTACAAATATATATGCTTGGGGAGGAGATCTCCTCTCAGCAGATGGGGAAGCAGGAAAGGGGAGGGCTGCCAAACTGATCTTCAAAGGCAGAGAAGGACATTTGGAGCAACCCAGCAACACCCTCACTTCCTGCAAACCCAGACAATTAGGTGCCCCATTGATTAGATTAGGAGCGGGCAGGAGAGGGGTGTGTTTAGGATTTTTAGCCACACCAGTGGGTGAGCTCAGCCAGATGTAACCTCCAAAAATCACTTCCAGACATGATGGATTTTTGAGGAATGTTGCTCCCTGGGATCGATTTTTGCCACACTTCCCTGGAAGTAGTCATCACAGTAGGAAGGACCCTGAACCTGATTGGAGAACCAGGACCCCCTTGTTTTTCACGCAGGAGCAAGGATAAAACTAGCAGATCTGCACCCACACCTCAGATCCCCATCAGATTCCAACAAGGAGGAACTACAGACGAAGAAGGACTGTCCTGCTGGACCCCTGACCTGCACCTGGACACTGCACTCTGGAGGACTGCACCAGCTGCACACTTGGGCTTCACCACTAAAAGGACTTTACCTGTCTTCTACTGCTTCAAGAAGGGACTCCCTGTTTGCTACAGGTACAAAGGAGCTGCCTACAGTCCCCTGCATCAAGTCCTGCAAGCAGATCCCAGCTGTCCAGCGTCCAGTGGCCATTTGAGGATTCTGGCCAGGTGCATTCTGGGAATTGTAGTCCCAACTCCCAAGGAGCAACTCAGAGCTTCTGGGACCTTGGGTCAAGCTGTGGACACTTCAAGGACACAAAAAGGACCTCTGGAAGAAGATCCAGAAGCTTGGAGATGTTTGGAGCAACTCCATAAGTTGAAGAGGTGCATTGTGGGAGTTGTAGTCCCAGACCCCAAGAGGCACACGAGAGCCTCTGAACCCTTTGCTGGTGCTGTGGACCACTTTCCTGAATCCAACACTTCTGAAAGTAAGTGTGACAGTGTTACCTCGCGGGCGGCCTGAACTCTGGACTTTGTTCCTTTCCAGTGTGACCTTTTTTTTAACCCTTTGAGCGCTAGTAAGTATTAATTCTTGAAAAATTCATATCTCCGGTTCCCCTTATCCGATTTTTATTTGTTTTGGTGTCATTTTAAAGATAAAAATATAATCTATTTTTATAAATTGATTTTGGATTTTTAAAATGTTTCCTGTGTTTTAATTACTGTTTTGTGATATTTGAATGCTTTACGCTTTGTCTCCTAAGTTAAGCCTTGTCGCTCGTTGCCAAGTTAACAAGGGTTGAGCTAGGTTTAATTTACTGAGACTTAACTGGACCTAAGTGGAGGTTAGTGGCCTATTGCTAAGTGTAGGTACTTACCTGACCTTACCAATAACCCATTTTCCAACAGACATTCAATGTAAAAATTTGAGTCAATGATGTTCCATAGGTCATTGTACCATCTAAAATCATTGAAAGGACGGAGGAAGTGGCTCAGAAAGTGAAATTGAGAAAGAGAGAGAGAGAGAGCAAGAGAGGTCTTTTTATGTGGGGCCTGGCATATTTATTTAAAAACACAATCATATTAGTGCAACATGAAAACAATTGACTTCTTGCTAAGCCTCGTTACTCCTCATAATGGAGCTAGCCCTTAAGCAAACACCTGACTATGGAGATAGAAGCAGCGAAGCCATAGTACATAACTACAGGATACATGCAGATTTTGATTGTAGATAAAGTGTAATCAGCAGCAAAACCCAGAGATACCTAAGGCCAGGCACCACAAAGCAGCTGCCACTCAAGCATTCTAAAAACAACCAGCAGGGAACATACTAAGGACATTGTAATACATACCTAACATTCCTGACAATCTATTACTTAACTACCATTTCTATTCCTTCTTTGCCAAGAACACAAAGGTAAAAACCACCTAACACAGCACACTGACACTAAGGACAATGATAAGGGATAACACCAAATGGAAAACAGGTAAGAACCACTAACAAGACAATCAACATGGCACACATAGGAAATACTCTGAAAACTCGCACAGGGCCTTCCTGATACATCAGAGGTGTGCCAGAAAGTTACACACAAAATATCCAAACCACCCCTGTAGTCTGCGAGATCTTGCCACGCATCCGACAAAAGACCCACCTCAACAATTAGATGAGTTTGAGTCATCAAACGCACCACTCACATACACATCCCCACTTCTCTCATCAAGTTGCCTTCCTTGAAATTCACAGTCATTCATCAGCAATGCACCACTACATTCATCCTCCCTGTCGTGAACATAACTTATACGATTCTTTTGAAACAAAGCCACTTTTCTCAAATTCCACGTTTGACCATTTTCCAACTCAACCCAATTACTACCTACTTTTACCATCAAGTACAGCCATCTAAAATTGGATAAGCCATTTCCAACATCTACTGGCTTCACCTTTACCCGATACCCCACATTAATTAATCTCTTCAGTGTAACTTCTGCTGCCTTCTCATTCCTCACCTGAGCATTCAAATCACACATCCGGGAAGGGACCAATTTTGTTACTGGTTGGCTTCTTCTCATCATCTCAAAAGGTGTCTTCCCATGTTTATATTTATAATAGTACACTGGGCCCAGTACATTTCCTCCATGGCATTGTGAACAACCAAGTCAGCACATTGCAAGCTAACTCCAAAGTTACTTTCAGCAATCTATTAACCCTCTCGACATGACCATTTCCTTGAGAACTATAAAGAAAGGTACACACATTTCACACCAATACCAATCAGAAAACGCATTCATTTCTAACAATGTTAATTAGCATCCCACTGTCAATTACCAACATAGCTTGTTTGCCTTCTCTCCTGAAAACGTCACCCAACATTGCTATAATGTGCCTGGTGGCAACATCCCTCATAAATACCACTTCAACCCACCTAGATTTCGCAGCCACAATGACAGCAGCAAACCTTTCCTGTTCAGGTCAATAAGCAAAAAGGCCAATAAAATCTAAGCACACTTTCTCCCAAACCAAACTGGCCTTACAGGTGTTGTCCATCACTAATGGTTTCCAAGCCTACCTTCAATTGTTTCCCAGAATTCCTACAAACCTCACATTCCTCCACCAATGTTTTCACCTGTCCATCTAATGCTGGCCATCAAAAATTCTCTTTCAATTTCTTAAGAGTCAAAATCTGCCTCAAATATCCATCATGCGCCAGATGGATCTCTAAAATGGCAGTACAAACACCTCTTTAGTGGTGATAAAAGCTGTGAGATGTCTAGAATCTGGGTGTTTCATCATCTGATGGTAGGCACTACTCAAATCAAGTTTTGAGAACTACCTACCATCAGACAAAAACCAAATTAGCCCATTAATATTAGGAAGAGAGAAGCAGTTTGTGATAATGTTCTTGTTGAGACTGCGTAAGTCAACACAGATTCTGAATGAGCCGTCAGCCTTTTTCATTATCACCACCGGTGAGATCCACTTGTCAGTTTCTACTACTTCGATTATTTTGTCTTCGATCAATTGGTCTAAAATTGCCTTGACCTCTGTTCAAACCGCCATGAGAACCTTCTTTGCAACATGCCTGACGGTTTCAGCGCCTTTCGCACAATGATCTTATGAAACATCTACTGGCCACCCCTAGTCGTTTTTCAAAGATTTCCTGGTAATCTTTCAAAACACCATGGAGTTCTGCATCTTCTTCTTACACTACCATTACTTGACTCACAGCCCTTGGATTCACAATAATGTGCAAATCATATTGATGTGACTAGCCTATTGAGTGGCCCAGATTCTGCATCGCAGGCCATTTCCCACAATCTCTAGACCTCAAAATAAAGTTCTTGTGGGGCTAAAACTTATCACTCCTATGTCTGCCCCTTGGTAGCCTTTTAGAATCACATCAGTTCATTTGAGTTCCACATTAGGCCAGGTGACATCAAAGATCTGTTTCGGTATTATGTTAAATTTGATCCTGCACCCACCATCAACAAGGTGTCTTTACCCTTGATACTAAAAATGTCACTCAGCTGTACTTTCCTTTTCACCTCATTGGAGAGCTCACTGACTTTACCGGCATTGACCATTGCATTAATACTTTGTGTTGCATATCTCTCTTCACTTCATCCTCCAAAGAAATAAATGCTTTGTTCACAGCTTTGCATATTCAGGCAAAGTCTCCTTCTTTCTGCAATTCTAGCACTCTTTGCTTGTAGCATAGCTATTCCTTGACTCCACCAGATGGAACAGGCTTCCGCATCTGTAGCACAAAGCTGAGGCCAACTTGCCAGTATAATCTGACTTACACATTTGTTTAGAATTTCCTCCTTTGTTGTTGATGGTTTGACATCTAAAAAATGCTTTCTTACCCACAGTATTTATCTGATCCACATTATTATGCAGTTCAGCCACCTCAACATTTTTTAAGTTCCAATTGTTGCATTTCCTTCATACACATTGCTCTATTCAACCACCTTAGCCGTCCTTAATCAAGGGATTACTAGTGGCCCAAAGGGGGTCTTGTATTTCCTTATTGTAGCACTGCACGATGAACTGGTATCTTATTAACACTTCTGTCAATAGCCCAAATTGGCATTTGTCTTCTATGTCACGTAATCTAGCCACTAAGTCATTAGTTGATTGAGTAGGCGTCTGTGATTGAATGTAAACCTTATGAGGGTGCGTAGCAATGTTTACTGGCAAACAGGTATGTAAGTGTAATTTTGCTTGTACACATTAATGATTCAAATTACCTTGGTCATCATGTACTGCAGGTAAGTATTAAAATACATGCTGACTTTCTTTACCTAACAACCCATTAAGAACAGCTCTTGTCCTGGTGGGAGGCAAATCTATGACACCTAGTGCTTGTAGGTGGTTGTCAAATGTTTCAATCCAATGTTCCCATTCAAATGGAGGATTTCCAGGCAGCATTAAAAACTTTTGTGGATTAATAATAATTTTCACTAAAGCTCATTATGTATGAAGTAACAATTACCATTATATGATTACCACACTTAATGGCGTACTAGCAGAAAAAATGTCCGTAATCGTGAACAAGTTCATCGAGTGGTGCTGTGGTTAGGAAAACAAATAGGCTAGATTGTGTCAAAGATGAGCCAAAACTCAGTGATAAAATCCTAGTAGGAGTGACAAAATTAAGAAGAGAGAGATCATGCCGGTGAGTTAATAATTTATCCTTTGTTATATTTATAGTTTCACTTCTATTTTCAAGCTGGAGGGCAGAAGAATCAGTGCTGATGTTATGTGAAGAGCAGGTGGTTTTCACATGCTGGGGGAAGAGTGAGTGCACAAGGGCAGCACTCAAGTGTTCGAGCGTTCAAGCTCGAGCTCACAACATTGGACAGGGCGATTCTTTAACTAAAATAACATTTAAACACTCCCCATGGATAACATAAATGCTTGCTTTGAAGAAGACACGGCACTGGAGGTAGGTCAGAAGTGTTCTAGGCTGGAAATCATATATGTATTGAACTTGGTATTGAAGATTGAGGAATTGAGAGAGTTGTTCTCAGGCACAGGCTGCTCGGTTGCCCAAGCAACTCGTTGCCTAAACTATGTAGTAAATAACCAATCTATCAGTAGATTTGTAGAGCGCTTCTTGTCACCCGTGAGGGTATGCAGGTGCAGGCAGGGCCCAGTTGATTAGCAGAATAGCTAGGTTTCCAGGGAATTTTGAGACCCTGGAAGATATCGGGAGGTGAGAAGATGAAAGGGTAGCTCGTTCCAAATCTTTGCTACTAGGAAGAAGTTGCAACCTCCGAATCTGCTATGTTGGATGTGGGGAGGGGTAAGGGTTGGAGAAAGGGAAGTGAAGCAGAGGCGTCTTGTGGGCTCACATCCCTGTGTGCCAGGTCCACTATCACTGCATGTGCCAAGAGTAAGTCACCCCTAAAGCTGGGTGCAGCCAGGCACATGTGAGGGCATATGTGCATGAGCAGATATGCCCCTGCTGTGTCTCTGTCAATTCTGAGACATAGTAAGGGAACAGTGAAGCCATTTTAAATGCATGTGCTGGACACTTGTCAATGCGAGTTCCCCTGCTACATGATGGCTTCTTTGAGTCCTGGGGTGTTCGATATCCAACATCTCATAATAAAAAACCATCACTGACCTGGATTTATTTATAAATGCACACAGAGGGCACCTTAGAGGTGCCCCCTGAAAACCTACCCAGCTACTGGTGTGTTCATTGACTGGTACAAACCAGTGCAGACACCCTAGATCGAGTTCTGGCCCGCCGAGGCAAGGTCCAATGCTCCTTGGGCACAGAACAAAATGCCGAAAAATCCCCTGAGGTTGCACTTGGTCAGCTGGTTTTAACGTACTTCCTGAGAAGTGCAACATTAGGTGCTTGACCCAGTCATTCTCCGTTATATTTGCGTTATAAGCTGCCCTTGGACCTTTATCTGTATCATTGATCAGTTTCCAAAATTTCTTTGACTCTTTTCATGTGGCTGGATGAGATAGTTTTGCCCGAAGTGTTTCTTGACTATTACATTAAAAAGTTAATATTTCTTTTTTCAGTTTCCTTCGCTCTTTTCGCAGATTGCAGCAGCTCTGGATCCTCTACACTAGGATGCAATTTCCTGAGTATTCCACTGATTTTGGTTTTCAGCAGACGGATGTGACTTAGCAGTACTGGAGGCTTGCGGGCCCTATACAAGCTTCCTTATTTGAGCCTTCAACTGGGTATTTGGATACCAGATAGTCGGTCAGAGTTTTCCATGCTGTTATCAAGTTAGTGTCACCACAGGCAAGTTGCTTAAGGGTTCCCACTGCATCTTCCACCAATGTTTTTGAAGAGCTTGAGCTCCACTTCAGACACTTCACATTTTCCGTCCTGGCCTCTTCCTACAGGGCCCTTGCTGGTTCTTGTTTACACTTATTAACCCCGATCAAGTTTGATTGCAGGTGGAGGTCTCTCTCTTGTCTGTGTGAGATTTTGAAATTGCTCACCTGCTGATATAGTGGGAAGTTTAAGGCACTGTAGGCATACACAGCCAGAGAGGAAGGAGGTGTAGAAGAGGGAAGAAGAAAAGTTAGCTCATCAGAGAGTGTTTGGGTGCAACAGCATTAGAAAATTAGGTGTTATCCTGCTTTACAGAGGTGAGTCATGGTCATGTACAGTTATACATTACTATGCTTAAGGGGAACATCAAATAGTAATTGTTGTTGTCTTTCTATTATACTTCAATCACTCAATGTTTTTTTTAAATATACATATACAGTTTAATAAATTACCCATATAACTCAACTGTAGCATTCTCAATATTTGTTAGTGTATTTAAAGCATTCATTTGTATGCCTCTTTCACTAGTTTATACTGACTGCCAACAGGTTTCACAATAATTTGATCACTTCCGCAGTGCCTTACAAATTAATCTTTATCTCAGTTTATTAAAGGCTCAATAAAATTAAAAAAATATAAAGAGATCTTAGATTTCATTTGATACTTAATTTGGTGTAGAATATTGTACCTAATTCCAAAAGTCTTGCTTCGAAATGCATATCTTGCTCAAACTAGTCTCCAAATCATCTATTACAGGTCCATCCACAAATTTAAATACACTCAAGATTACCAACAAATATATTTATAGGCACCAACATGTTACATCTTAAATAAGATAGTTTATGTAATTTATTAACTACAAATAGCAGAAATCCAAAAAAGAAATTTGTATGTGCAAACCCATTCAAACATTGATATGCTTCTATATTGTACATTAGATCAAACAGTCAGGTGGAGTGTGTTCCAGTAGGAGGCTGGCCTGGCTTGTAGTGGGTACCAGAGGTACTTACACCTTGTGCCAGGTCCAGTTATCCCTTATTAGTGTAGAAGAGGTGTTTCTAGCAGCTTAGGCTGATAGAAGGTAGCTATAGCAGAGCAGCTTAGGCTGAACTAGGAGACATGTAAAGCTCCTACTGTACCACTGGTGTCATATGCACAATATCATAAGAAAACACAATACACAGATATACTAAAAATAAAGGTACTTTATTTTTATGACAATATGCCAAAAGTATCTCAGTGAGTACCCTCAGTCTGAGGATGACAAATATACACAAGATATATGTACACAATACCAAAATTATGCAGTAAAAGGAAGTAATGCAAGCAGTGTAAAGTTACAATAGATTGAAATAGGAGCACATAGGTATAGGGGCAACACAAACCATAGACTCCAAAAGTGGAATGCGAACCACGAATGGACCCCAAACCTATGTGAGCTTGTAGAGGGTAGCTGGGACTTTAAGAAAACAGTGAGGGTTAGAAAAATAGTCTACCCCAAGACCCTGTAAGGTAGGTGTAAAGTGCACCTACAACCCCCAGAGAGCACAGAAGTCGTGATAGGGTGATTCTGCAAGGAAAACAAATACCAGCAATGCAACAACAGTGGATTTCCGGACCTGAGTACCTGTAAGACAAGGGGACCAAGTCCAAGAGTCGCGACAGTGTCGAGAGTGGGCAGGAGCCCAGGAAAAGCCAGCTGAGGGTGCAAGGAAGCTGCCACCGGATGGAAGACGCTTGGTGTTTTGCAAGAACGAAGAGGACTAGGAACTTCCCCTTTGGAGGATGGATGGCCCACGTCGTGAAGAAGCTTGCAGCGGTATTCCCACGCAGAAAGACCGCAAAGAAGCCTTGCTAGCTGCAAGGGTCGCGGTTAGGGTTTTTGGATGCTGCTGTGGCCCAGGAGGGACCAGGATGTCGCCACTTGGATGAGGAGACAGAGGGGGCGCCCAGCAAGTCAGGCAGCCCTCACAGAAGCAGGCAGCACCCGCAGAAGTACTGGAACAGGCACTTAGAAGAGGAGTGAACCGGAGTCCACCCAAAGTAACAAAAGGGAGTCCCACTACGCTGGAGGACAACTCAGAAGGTTGTGCACTGAAGGTTAGAGTGTCGGGGACCCAGGCTTGGCTGTGCACGAAGGAAATCCTGGAAGAGTGCACAGGAGCCGGAGCCGCTGCAAATCACGCGATACCCAGCAATGCAGTCTAGCGTGGGGAGGCAAGGACTTACCTCCACCAAACTTGGACTGAAGAGTCACTGGACTGTGGGAGTCACTTGGACAGAGTTGCTGAGTTCCAGGGACCACGCTCGTCGTACTGAGAGGGGACCCAGAGGACCGGTGATGCAGTCTTTTGTTGCCTGTGGTTGCAGGGGGAAGATTCCGTTGACCCACTGGAGATTTCTTCAGAGCTCCTGGTGCAAGAAGGAGGCAGGCTACCCCCAGAGCATGCACCACCAGGAAACAGGCGAGAAAGCCGGCAGGATGAAGCGATACAAGGTTGCAGTAGTCGTCTTTGCTACTTTGTTGCGGTTTTGCAGGCGTCCTGAGCAGTCAGCGGTCGATCCTTTAGCAGAAGGTGAAGAGGGAGATGCAGAGGAACTCTGGTGAGCTCTTGCATTCGGTATCTGAAGAATTCCCCAAAGCAGAGACCCTAACTAGACAGAAAAGGAGGTTTGGCTACCTAGGAAGGAGGATTGGCTAGTAAGAGAGGTAAGAGCCTATCAGAAGGAGTCTCTGACGTCACCTGCTGGCACTGGCCACTCAGAGCAGTCCAGTGTGCCAGCAACACCTCTGTTTCCTAGATGGCAGAGGTCTGGGGCACACTGGAGGAGCTCTGGGCACCTCCCCTGGGAGGTGCAGGTCAGGGGAGTGGTCACTCCCCTTTCCTTTGTCCAGTTTCGCGCCAGAGCAGGGCTGGGGGATCCCTAAACCGGTGTAGACTGGCTTATGCAGAGATGGGCAGCATCTGTGCCCATCAAAGCATTTCCAGAGGCTGGGGAGGCTACTCCTCCCCAGCCATCACACCTATTTCCAAAGGTAGAGGGTGCCACACCCTCTCTCAGAGGAAATCCTTTGTTCTGCCTTCCTGGGCCAGGGCTGCCTGGACCCCAGGAGGGCAGAAACCTGTCTGAGGGGTTGGCAGCAGCTGCAGTGGAGACCCCGGAAAGGCAGTTTGGCAGTACCTGAGTTCTGTGCTAGAGACCCGGGGGATCATGGAATTGTCTCCCCAATGCCAGAATGGCATTGGGTGACAATTCCATGATCTTAGACATGTTACATGGCCATGTACGGAGTTACCATTGTGACGCTATACATAGGTAGTGACCTATGTATAGTGCACGCGTGTAATGGTGTCCCCGCACTCACAAAGTCCGGGGAATTTGCACTGAACAATGTGGGGGCACCTTGGCTAGTGCCAGGGTGCCCACACACTAAGTAACTTTGCACCCAACCTTCACCAGGTGAAGGTTAGACATATAGGTGACTTATAAGTTACTTAAGTGCAGTGGTAAATGGCTGTGAAATAACGTGGACGTTATTTCACTAAGGCTGCACTGGCAGGCCTGTGTAAGAATAGTCAGATCTTCCTATGGGTGGCAAAAGAAATGCTGCAGCCTATAGGGATCTCCTGGAACCCCAATACCCTGGGTACCTCAGTACCATATACTAGGGAATTATAAGGGTGTTCCAGTATGCCAATGTGAATTGGTGAAATTGGTCACTAGCCTGTTAGTGACAATTTGGAAAGCAGAGAGAGCATAACCACTGAGGTTCTTGTCAGCAGAGCCTCAGTGAGACAGTTAGTCATCACACAGGGAACACATACAGGGCACATACTTATGAGCACTGGGGCCCTGCCTGACAGGGTCCCAGTGACACATAGACTAAAACAACATATATACAGTGAAATATGGGGGTAACATGCCAGGCAAGATGGTACTTTCCTACAGTTCCTTAAAGTGTGACTTTGTTTTAAAGTATTTTTTGGTTTATCTGAAATGCACTATTTAGGAAAAAGGTCCAACTGGAGGAAATGTCTTGTAACCACTGAGTATATTTGGCTACTTTCTCCAGTATATTTGGTAATAAAACGTATAAAAGATTTACAACCCGCATTTTAAGACTGTACAATATTAGCAGTTAGAAGATGCTTTCTTTTAACCGCTTTAGTTCTTCTTGCTTTTTTTTCAATGACCGTGTCGGATTAGCCTCTTTATTTAAATCTCAATTCACAATCTAAAAAAGGTAATGTTTCTGCTGCTGAATTCCATGCTAAACTCAGTCTGTGAAAGTGAACAGAAGCTGTAAAAATAAGAAGACTTACTATTAAATGGAGGCCAGGAACGTAGCTTCAGAAGGTGTGACACCCCCCAAATAAATGCATGTTTGACTTGGTAGTTGGGTCTGGAGGACCGGAATCAGGTCCACTATGTATGTGCCGTTTTTTTCTTGTCGTGTGCAGGTAATAAAAGACAGTGACCTCTGACATTAAACAGGAGAAAGAGAGAGAAAGAGAGTGCCAGACATATACATATGGTTGCTCAGTTTCTAATATGAAAGCAGACAATCTGGAATCAATAAAGTTATTTCGGCTAGTCCAAATTGTATGGTCCTATGCAAATATTTTATTCCACAGAAGCTTGCTCTTTTTTTATCATCAGATATTGAGAGCACTTTTGAATACTTGTGTTCAGAAAGTGCGTTGTAAAAGTACCTATGCTTGATTCAAAATATAATGATGTGCCAACTATACTAAAAATATATCCCACATTTAGGTTTATGTGACTTCTGGCTTGCCTCTTAGTTCACTAATGCTCCCAAACGGCAAAATCAGTACACTGCAGCTTGCGGCCCCCATGGCACTTGACAAACCGGAGCCAATACCCACTGGCATAGTATCTGGCACTACAACCGGGTCACCCCTGTATAAAGCCAGCTGCAAAGTCACACCAGGAGGGACCAATTTAAGAAACACTCAAACTACTGCTCACGAAAAAAAAAACAAAGACATGAACAATGAAGCAGGGGTGGCGACGAAAGGAGTGGCCACTGCCAGTGAGATACTGTAAAGATTGTCCTTGTCAGGAGTGCAAAACGACTGGGACGAAGCCACCCAACCTAATTAATTTCCCCAGGCAGGAGCAGGCTTCCCCAGGGGACCCGGTCCCGGCAGCCAACACACCAGTCCAGCAAAGCTGGAACACGAGCAGAACGAAACAACTATAAGAAAGGTCCCATTGCACCAAAAGAACAAGCAAACTAGAGCGCAACTAATCTTTTTCGCAACCAGGCGCGGAACTGAGCCTAACAAGATGGGGAACTGACAGACCGAAGCTGAGCCGAACACAGGGGCAGACTTTGACGACTTAACACAGGAAGAATGGAATGAGCACTTCGCCTCATGTTCGTTGGAGAAGGAAAATGAGTGTCCAACTGTACACCAGGAACCCTATACTGCGGGTACCCCGGCCTCCTACCATAGACAAATGGGAGGCATCCATAATCTCTCCAATATACAAAGGCGGCGACAAATCGGATCCTAGAAATTACCGACTGATTGCGCTTATCGACAATGAAGCAAAATATTTTGCTGGGGCTCTCCTCGAACATTTGGTTGACTGGGTTGGTCAAAAATCAATAATTCCCCCAAGCCAAACGGGGTTCATCAGCCATTCAGGCACGGATACTAATATTATGGTTCTATCTCTCATACTTGATTCCTAAACAGCTGCGAAACCCCCACTCTATCTCTGCTTTATTGACTTCAAAGCAGCATTCAACAGCATCAATCGAAGCAGGCTCTGAGGAAAACTTAATAGCTGGCAAATCCCACTGCAACCCCTGAAAGCCATTGAGACCCTGTACACCAGCACGTGGGTTAGGATCAAACTGGGCAAGGAATCAAACCTATCTAGGAGGATCCCAAAGACCAGAGGCCTAAAGCAGGGCTGTGTTTTGGCCCCCACTTTATTCAATCTCTTCATGACTGATTTTTCAACAGTGCTCTCTTCAATCAACTCCCACGCACCACAAATGGGGATGAAGCAACTGTTGAACCTCATATATGCAGATGATGTGCTACTCAGTAGGATAAGGGTAAGCATGTGACATCCCTTGGAAGGCACAGACAATTACTCCCTTGAGAATGGGCTGCAAATTAAACACAAAAAAAACTATGATTCTAGGCAAGGGATGCCTAAGGGGGATGGGTGGTCACAACCTAGGGACTAAGTGCCAGCACACCTGAAGAAACAGCAACTTATAAATACATGGGTCTTCTGTTTCACTGTTATGGATTCTTTCTTAAACACACAGAATAAGACATAAAGGGGCTGCTCTATACACGGGGCTTCGGATATTGTCAATCGACTTGAACAAGTACACGCTCACCCCATTGCTAGAAGTAGCCAGAGCCAAGGTGGTTCCTACATTAGCTTACGGAAGTATTGCACATCGTGGCAGAGACTCTTAAGGTCCTGGATGACACCATAGCAAGCATATAGAGGCAAATGTTCAAGCGTCCAAGTTACATCACCAGCACAGATAAGGCTGGAGTTTCATTTACCCAAACAGTCTCTAGCAAGGCGCGCAGCTTATATCAACTTTTTTCGTAAAACAAGGAGTGCGGCCAGGAACACTATAAACTACAACATATGGGAGGAAATAACAGCGAAGCCCTGCTCGCCGGCACGAAAATATCTTGATACCTCAATAACGCGGTTCAACATCGAGAATTTATGGTCATCGGGCCTTAACCACAAACTAATTAAAACCTCAACTAAAAAAGTAACAAAGCTTCTGTCCCTAACTGAAGACAAAATAACTCTTGAGAAAAGGCATCATGCCTGGCTAGTCCTAAACAGCTAGAAGAATCTACCCCCCCAGCCTTACTTGGGAGAAGTCTTAACCTACAGCATCAAGAGTACTTGCTTTACCGCTTGGGGGTCCTCCCAGTAGTCAGACACGGAAGCCCATGGCGACGGCCCGCAAAAGAGGAACCCTGCCGGCTCTGCAGGACAGCATTTGAAACTGTGCCCCACATGTTGTGCCTATGCTCCAGGACCCTGAAGGATTGCCGCAGGCTTCTGCACCTACTGTGGGTACATCTGGGGATGCGCATGTGCAGACATGCGACCCTAAGCTGCCTCAATTCTGCTAACCAAAAACTGATTGCCCATGGGGTGAGATATCTGCAGGGCGTAGAGCGTACCCTGGCTGATGCAACCACTGCAGACTTTAAGAAATAGGCACATGACCTCTGCCAGGGTACAATAACAGTAACGTCTCAGTATCAAATGACACTTGCTAACTTAACATTTTACAAGTTTAACGGTCTTATTTAATGTGTTTCATTCTGTACAAGTGCAACGGTTTTATTGTGTACAAGTACGATGATTTTTATTAACATGGCGCACTGATAATAAATTTGATTTGAATAGTTCACTAATGGCACTGTGTTTGGGGAGAATCATTAATGTATCTACATTCATGTTTAATAACTATCACTTTTGATAAATGGCTGTCTATGCAGTGATATAATTTGATGTACTAAGGTGAAGCAATTCCGTAGATAGAGAAATACACTTTTTTAATTTAAAGAGAATGAATCATATGCTTACATTCTCTTTGTTGCACGATATACGTTCCAAACTTTCCATGGCTTGGCTCGTGCCTTGACTTTTAGAGCCAAGCCAGAGCTTTGGCTCAGCTCTGGATCTGCTTGCCCTATTAGTTTGCTGGTGTGCCAACCTCTATTTGTGACTCAGACTTAGTACATAAGGCCATTAGACACATGGAGCCCTGTCTCCCCTCCCTGCACTGATTTGTTAACTTGACCATCATGGCTTCTTGTAGGAGAGACAAAGTAGGGTGTTTGTAGTGAAAATACATTTACAATAGGTGACTCCAGGGCATGGACTTCAGGCTGTTGTGTTGTATGTGACACTAGTCATGAGTTCCCAAGGACAGCAACCGGAACCAGAAGAGAAGGGGAGGAGCGTAGCTTCACTGAGTGTGTTTGAGGCATAGCTTTGGGGGAGTGTTTAGGGTGTGACACAACCCAAAAGCATTCTTGGCTTGGTAGTTGGGTCTGGGGCCCAGAGTCAGGTCTGGTATGTCTGTGTCAGTCTCTCTCATCTTTCCCATTTCACTGAGAGCATTTAACTTGTTCAGCCTTTTCTGCTTGTATCACTGATTTTCCTACGGAAAATTGCATGGGGAAACCACATTTTGCCAAGCCCCCTTCTTTCTCCACCTTCACTTGACAGGTCACCACAAAACTTTCCAGGAAGTAGCTGAGGTGGATGAGCCTTTTTTTCAAGATGTGTGAACAGCATCCAGAAAAACAATATAAAAAATGTTTTTTTAGGAAACATGGTCTTAACAATAACTACCCATATCAATGCTCAAGCTTTAAGAAATAGGTTCGCATTAGCTACGGGGGCCGGCATGCTTTAGCTGCCGGCTGGACCTGCAGAGCTGTAAGAGTGAACATGCCACAAGGTGAAGCCATGTTGATGTGTGACTGCAAAAAGCTAAAGAGCAATCTAATTATTAAACTAATAAGCAAGTGCTTAATTTAAGCTAGTAGTTGCTGGTGGGGGCAGTGGCATTCACTTTTGAAACCAGCAGTTATTTTTCCTCCTATGATGTTTCCGGAGAACAAGAGAGAGGAAAACACAAACGTGAAAGGAGGAAGTCGAAGAGAAAGAGTGAAAAAACGTTACCCAGGGGAGAGAGAGAAGGAACCTGCAAGAGCGAGATAAATGAACAGGGACAGTCTAGTAATGGATTAAAAAGGCATGGGGTGAATGTAAGGCTACGTAGCTTGGTTGTCGACGCGCTCATATTTAAATACACCGGTTACGGGCTTCTGAGCAGCGTTTTAGTCACCTCTTTCCAAAATCACTTTGTCCTCGTGTCTTAGAACACACAAGTGTCACATCTCCAGTACAAAACAACCCCATAAACACTAGACCGCCAATAATCAATATAACTGTACATTGCTGCAAAAAGACCGCGGACATATTGGGTGCATTCCTACAAACGTCGAATCTGCTAATACATTGAAAGATTTCACGACACCTAACATGGCCGCTCCCGGAAGTATCAACGTACGTATGAAAACGGTTCATTCTCGAACGGATTTACTTGACTTACTCAGACTTAACTCACATGACGTGTCGATGCACCAATCACAAGCAAGTGATTCCGCTCATCCATGGCAACACTTTTGTGGGCGCTAACGAATGAGCGGAGGTTATAAAGCTGTCGGTCAGCAATAGGTCCCGCCCCGAGCTTTATGCCTTCTAGCTCTTCTTTTACGAGAGGAGGCGGAAGCCTGACTAATCGATCTGTAGCAGTGGGTAGAGTTGGCGGTTGAAGGCCAAAGAGGCGAGCGTGAATCGGGCCGACGAACCGTGCCGAGCCAGACCCAGGCCTTTTGCATGCCTCTCTCTTTAGAGCCCGACTGATAACACCCACGCTGTGAGTATTGATCGCCGAAGAGCAATGTAGTTCCTCTGAGCGACATGTAGACAACAGTCCGATGGCCTCTTCCGCTAGAGCAGGGCACTGATTTATTTTGTTCACACTACGGCTTGATGTAGCGCTTGGATTGGCCTGGCGCCCTTACATTTTTCTGCAGATGGGAGGCCCTTCCTTTCCCCAGTTCCGCGCTTCACAACCCATCCCCCCCCCCCTTTCCGCCGCTTTTCGAAAATGCCGCTAAGATACAATGAGCGAGACGTTCAAAATGGCGGCGCTGCATGCCCCGAATGGGGGAGGGGTGGCCTGGCAGTCTTCGCTGAACAAGGCCGTTTATTTCGCGGTGTTAACGGCAAATCCTTTTGGTTTGCATTCTTCCCTCCAACAGGCCGCATGTCCAGACTGTAGCTCACAGAAGGAGCAAGTGCGATTAGCCGCCCTTTTCTCATTTACGTGTTTTTATTTTGCATTAACATTAAGACGAGAGCGTCTTTTCAGCCAAAAATTATTTCTCTTAAATTTTAAACATTTAAAATGTCAGTGTGCCAGGTATTGGGGACGTACAATTCTCTCAGCGAGCGATTTTTCTGATAGGGACCTTGTCAGTGGTATCCATTTTTGTAGTCGTTACGTTTGCTATGCATCTATTCAAATGGTCGGTTACGTCGTTTACATAAATAATTGTACAAGGGAAAAGCGCCTTCTTTTGTTGGTAAGAAGGTAATAATCAATTGACCGAAGTTTAGGCCCGGTTTAGTGTGTGGATTCTTTAGTCTTCTCTTTCAAGAGGACCGGTACACTTCAACCCACCATTCTCACCTCGTATTAAACATCTTAAAGCACACGACTCCTAAACATGGGGTATGCTATGGAAGTACTTTGTTTGCGCGCAAAGAGTATTTCCCCATTTCAGAAGTGGCCGCATTTACGTTGGCCTTTTCTGTAATGCTTAAGCATAGGATGCAGCAAAGATATATTGGAGCAAGAGAAGCTGTACACTTTCTGCTTGTCTTAATTGTCGTATAACATGTATTCTTTATGGAATATCTAATCTGGTTAGTTCAGGTTACCTCCGAGTTGGTATTCATGAGGCCCGATAATAGTCACCAAATCATCTGTTATCTCCTGGCTGGAGGATAGAGGAAAGGCGAAGTATGCTCAGTTCCTTAAAGCATGGTGCAACTAAACAAATGCAGACTAAAGGTCGCTGGGGCTCAGCTCACTTCCAATTAGAAACATGATGGAAAATTGCCTGTAACGAACGAGGAGGTTAAAGATAGGCTACACAACGTAGGATTTCTGATTTGACCGCAAGAAGTTGGAAGGTTTGAATGCTGGAAGGGCACTGGAGCACTCGCGATGAGTTTGTAGCTTTGACTATTGGACTAGGTTAATTTGAGATGTTGAAATAAGAAAGTGACATGGTACATCTCTGGTCCAGCGAGAGTATGCATAGTGGTGGGGCGGCAAGTTATGTGATTACGCTATTCCTGATAATGTTAGTGAATTATAGATTTGCCTCTGGGTTCGAGGTAAAGAGCATGTTGCTTAGGGAGTGGTCGGATATACATTTTTAAAGTCTTATTTGAAAGAAAACATAAGCACGGGGTGAGGCGTTCCATATCTTGTTACATCGAAATAGTTTTCAAATGGGTATTATCAACAGCCTGGTAAGTATACAAAACAAGCGTGAGCACACATCACAGATTAGGCTATAGACCATTTTAGCCCCTGTTCAATCGCAATCTAGTGCGCCCGTTTCGTTTCCCACTCGGCTTTTAGATCATCTAGAGGACCTGGGAATTGTTTAATATGTGAAAGTTTGGTGATGCCCTTATTCCACAAGTGTTCAGATATTATTCTACTTTCCTAGGGATTGTACTTCCAGGAGGTCTTCCAACCTAGCTCGTCTGCCATCTTGAGCATGCCTCAATTGGAACTAGAGAAAGTACTGGGATGTATGAAGTCTAGATTTTGCTGCCAGGTCATCTTCACGCTTAATATGATTTTGAGTCCCCAGTCCCATTTGGGACATGTCTATCAAATCCCAGGCATGAAACCCCTTCAGACGTGGTTTGCAGGAGTCATCTGCCCTGCTCTAAGGAAATCATTTGCGCCGGGACACCCTGCCGCCTCATGTCACAGCGCCTCTAGCCACCACACCATCGGGAGATCAGAACTGAGTGGCTGCCATACAGCAGAGCGAGTAGGTCGTACCAGTCAAGCATGTGTATCTCTAGTCAAAAGCCTGGATCTTATCTTTCTCCATGCATCCCAGTCATTTGTTGGGTTAAGTTACCCAGTAGTATACCTTTAGGGTTGCACAACCATGACTCGCATCATAAGCTGTCCTGTTGCCATTGGCGAAGGGGTGACGAGAGGAACTAGGAAATCATTTTGAAAAGCACCTCAACATGACCAAAAATGACAGTGTGGCCCAAAGCAAGGGGAACATGTTTAGCTCCCTGCTTCCACGTTGGGACAGGAGCATTTTCATATCTCGGTATCAAAAGTGGTCTCTGGCGTTCTGTATGGAAGTTAAGGCCAGGAAAGAGGAATATTCTATTAAATGAACATATGTGGACTTTCCCCAGGTGACCCTAAGGCTAGATGTGTCCTTATAGATGCTAAGTATATCCATGCAGCGTGGAGGGGTTGTTGTCTGGGTTTCACCTGAAAAGTATGTTATCCATGTGTAGGATACCCCATTGTTTGAACCACCACCCTTTTGTGTGTCAATCCTCAGCCATTCAGTTAGCAGGTACATAACTAAAGCAAAGATCATGGGGAAAGTGAACATCCCTGGCACTGAAAGTGACCCATTAACTCATACCAGGTTGTGTAGTGTTACGGTGAAGTCTCATGGGAGTATGATTGTCATGTAAAAAGACAGTAGGTTCGGAGATAGTGTCAAGTTCTTCGCAGAAGTGATGCTGTGAATCATGCAGACTGTTGATGGTGAGCTTTGGACATCTGTTCTCAGTGAACTCGAGGTGTGACACAGCTTGGCTAGGTCAGTGTGGAAAGCTTTGTGTGAGAATGAGTCATTGGGGACTATCGGTGTCTCTGATCGCAGCAACGCGTGTGCGGGCTTATTGAAAGTGACTCACGGTATTTGATTGCAGACTAATATAGCGTTTCAGAAAGCGTGCATACCTATGTGTTTTGGTTTGGACTCAAAAGAATTAGGTCACTATTACTATCAGAATGGTTAATTGTGATTTATAACTTTTATTGCCGTACATTTGTCAATTTAGTTTTATGATAGATAGCAGCATGTCAAACCGGCTGATGTGTATTGGGGGAAAAAATGCCGGGTACTCATAGGAACATACAGCTATGGATGCAGTAAGCATCGTAATCCGCATGTTATTCCCCCAATTTTTGGGTGGTAATTTATGCACCTGATAATCTCGGACTCGGCGGTGCAATGAATATTTTACCAATTACCATGCCATTTGTAGTGAGAGCCAATGAGGCTTGACTTTGTCCATATGTTCCTTGGAAATATATTTTAAAGTTTCCAACTTGTGTTGAAGTGGCATTGTCAATGTCACTCTGACCTCAGTACACAGCTGTGTAGCTGCCTATACGGTTTAGTCAAAAAATGCGATTATAATATGCATGCCTGTCTTTCCCGCATCCTTCATCACAATGCTATGTGCTGTGCCCCAAAACACAATAACACCTCCTTAGTCACTAATGCATGACAGCAATGCGACCCCTATAGGACTATAGAAAAGCTACAATACATTATATCCTGCTTCCCACAAGATTTTGTAAAAGAAGGTAAAACATGTTGCATGTGGTAAATATAAACCTATATCTCCCAACTAGCTATTCACTTTATTTTTTGACTGTTTGAAGGATTCGTCGGAGTTGGATAAAAATGGCTGGTATTTAAATTTAACCATGAAATCTTGATACATGGGTTTGTTCTTTGCAAGATCAATGTGTGTGGCTGAGGAGGACCCCCAGGGACAGGGGCTGTGGTGCTCACGGCACGGCCCGAGGTGGAGAGAGCACCGATCACAGAGAACCATAGTATCTTCATCCCATAGACTACTGTAGGAACCTGCCAGCCAAACTGAGACTGCACAAAAGCCAGAACGTGATAAGTCTTAAGGCATCCACATTATTCAGGCCGAACGTTACTGCTAAGTCTACAGTGGTAGGAAAAGTGATGAGGTGGCTTTGTACATCCTAGCACAATGCTCAATGTTTACACATGGATGACTAGCTAATACTATGGATGAGACTGGCTGATGAAGGGTGATATCCTGAAACTGGTCCTAGGATGCTTGTTTCCAGTCCAGGGAGAACCTGGCATGGTAGTTCGGGCTGGACTGTTCCCATGGGGAACAGGGTCAAGACTGATTTGCATATGGCTTGGTCCAAACTGGAATGGCATGGGTAGCAAAAAAAAAAACAATGTAGTTAGAGCCAGGTCTCTGTACTGGGGGGTGAATGTTTGACATTGTTCAGCATTCCTTCCATCACTTGTTCTTTTTTACAGCTTGTCTTGCAGCCAGCACATGCGCGCTGCCTAGGCTCGGCCTAAAAATGAGGAAATGGTCTATGTAAGGGTTGGAGATGAATCTGTTAAAAAGGAAGCAAGTGCAGATTTGAAATGGGAAACATGTAGTACGGAGACTGAATATAATTCCGTATTTCAAAAACATAACAATTGGATAAGGGCTTTTATGCATGCACGTGTTTTTTTTGGGGGGGGGGGGGTGCACAGTTTAATGGAGGTGTGGTGTGTCAGAGTGCGAAGACCAGTGATTTTAGTTTTTGAGAAAGTGGACCTCTGAAGAGGCATTGTGAAGGATTGTATGCACCTGGCACTCTTTAATTTATTTTTGACCCTGGTTTATTTTGGGCATTATAGTGCATTACATCCAATAGCAGTGTAGAAAATAGAGAATGAATGCTTCATTTGAAGCAGTTGTTCCTTGAAATGTGAATTTGTGATCTAGCCCATGTGTTAAATGTTGGGCTTGTCATAATCCTTTTAGGGGGACTGAAATAAAGCAGGACACACTAATAAGTTGCCCTTGACGAATTGCTGGTGCTTCTTCCTCAACTAGTAAAAAGTAATGCCTTCTCCTTCGACTTATTTCTTTATTCTTGTTCATAGACATACTTTCATTTTCCCAACTAAAGCTAGATTAGAAGTGGATATTTGTCCAAGTAGCCAGTCCCTATGACAAGCTCACATGCAGAAGATCAAATCTATGGGAACAATTGTGGGAAAGTGTGACAGATAAAAATGTCAGACAGCAGTGGGTGACCATCCTAAATGGTGTCTGTGTGTGTGTGTGTATATATATATATATATATATATATATATATATATCCCAGTCACCACTAAGAAGTTATCGTTGGGATCTTGTTTCCATTGAAAAAGCATTTTTTGACTTGCCTGTCTTTTGCACCGCTCAATGATTCTTAATGAAATCCTCCCAAAAAAGTGTCTCTGTGATTCTTGTTGCGCATGGAAGGTTTCGGGGATGATCTGGCAAGCGGGGGCCAAGAAAAAGGGGGTGGGTTGAAATAACATTGTTTTCCATGTTAAGTACTACAGGACCTTAACATGTCTACAGCACCAAACTACTGGACGGAATTACACCAAAAGTGTCCGAAAGCTGGCTTTTGGTAACAGATTGTGCTTTTGCTTAGTTAATAGAAATCCGTTCAGTAGTTTTTGAGAAATTAAGGGAAATCCAAATTTGTATTTCTCTGACCACGCAGTATTCGAGAATAAAAAACGGACTTGTGCAGGGAAATGCTTGGGGCTTGGCTTCAGCAGAGTCAAGGAAAAACGCAAAAAAACCACTAGAGCAAAAAAAGCATTAAACAAATATTATTTGCAACGAATTAGGAATATGTGCCCAAAGGTAGCTTTATCTTGCGCCCTCACCGTGCACTAGTTACCCCACAAATTACAGCACTCATGACATCTTCAATGGCGTCATTGATAGTCACTGTAACATCTGCAGTAAAATTATTTCTCACATACCTGTGCTTGGCGAGCGTGCAAGTTATAGTTACCTTTGGGCATGAATTATAGTTACTTTGGGTAACTCTAACTATAACATGTGTATTTGTATGGTTTTGTACAAGTAAATTCAGAACCTAATTATGTCCCTGTAACCTTTGTTTTTTTAAGTCTGTGTATGTATGTATATATATATATCGCACATTGGTTTATTTACACATTTTTATATAGTGTTTACTTTACCCAGAGGTTCCAAGATTCTTTCACTATAGAAATAGATCATTACATAAGGTAACATTTACATTGTCAAACAATGTAGGTACGTGTAAAGGCCAAAGACATTGGAGAGAAATAATCTAGAAGGGTAACCAAACATATCATCGTTCAAACAGTCATAGTGAAATCACGATGTGAAGTTGGCCTTAATTATTATAGTCCTAATTGTAATAAAGAGATTATTAAAACATACAATTATCATACAAACCTTTGTCAGAAATGCATTTTTGGCATTAGAATGTAATGCTCAAAACCGCCCCTAGGGGGCACCATAACAAAAATATAATTTGAAAGAAACATGATTATGTAATGATATTGTTAATCCCAAGAGGGAATACCCCTATGGAAAAAAAATACAGGAGAAAGTAATGCAGTGTAACCATATACTTGGCCCCTAGAGGGCATTTTAGGGCTAGCAGTCCTACTACATTATTGCAAACAAGGTCTTTAAAACAAAACTTCTCCCAGCTGTAAAACAAGTCGTAGCCATGAGAAAGCTTGAAAGACTGAATAGTGGGAGAGGTTATTATTTTGGGGTCCCCACTAACCTAGTGTGGAAACCCAGAGATGATGATGAGTGTTTTGAAGGTGGTCCCATTGTCCTAGGACCAGCACAGGCTGAGTTATGAGCAAAAAACATTTGCCAAAGTAATGCCCTGCAAAGCATTATGGGACGGGTTCGGTGCCATAAATATTGTAGCATGTTGCATGCAATGCTCAGAACAGCCCCTAGTGGACACCACAATAAAATAGCCTTTGGAAGAAATATGGTCATGTAACCATGCAGTCCGCCCTTAGAGAGCATAATCACATGATAAAGGATTGTTAGAAAGTAATGCAGTATAATCATATATTTAGCCCCTAGAGGGCATAGTGCATTGCACATTTTCAAGGCTAGGAAGACTATTACAAACAAGGCCCATAAAAATAGCTTTTTCCAGCTGTAAGATAAAAGTTCCAACCATGAGAAAGCTTAAAAGATAATGAATGGGATAGGGGTTATTATTTTGTAGTCCCCCCTAACAGTGGGGACATAGAGATGATGTAGACAGCACATAAAGGTCAGTGTTTTGAAGATGGGTTCCATTGTCATAGGACCACCACAAGCTGAGTTATCAGCAAAAATGTTTTGTAAAAGTACTGCACTGCAAAGATGTAGACAGAGCGTGCTGTGAACGTTTTGGTGGTGGTTCCTTTGTCCTAGGACCACCATAGGCTGAGTTATGAGTAAAAATGTTTCGAAAAAGAATGCTAAGCATAATGGGACGAGTTTCCTGAGTGCAGTGCATAGTATAGTAACTGCTCTCTCACTGTGCAGGGAGAGCCGCTTTCGCTTTAAAGACTTATGTTTTAGTAAAGCATTCACACATTTTAAGTGTTTTGAGGGGACCACAAGAAATTACTCAGATTTAGGTAACTGTGAACAATATGCCCAGCGCTCCAAAACTGCTGATCGAGGTCACACTGTTGTGCCTGATCGTGCTGTGAGCACCATGGCTGCCATGTAGCACGAAGGGGAGAGACAAAAAGTAGTTCGCCCATGCTGAGTTATCTTGCCAATCACAGAATTCTCCATGTAAGCTCCATAAAGTGATTTTTGAAAGGCAAGCCCATGAAGGAGTTAGTGATGGGTGGGGTTAAAAGCCCACAGTACTTGTTTTCAGCTAAACTCAGACCGGACGGAGATCCTCAGTCTGGGACGACTCCTGGTAGCTGACCACACTTAGCAGCCCCCACCCCTACAAACCACTCTGCAACCTCAGCGTTTTCCTAGAGTCAGCGCTCACCAGGTCAGCTCCGGTGCGGTCACCTGTTTCCACACCCTCCGACTCCTGGAAGATCTTCAGATGGATCCCAAGCCACTGCACAAGACTGTGACACGCTCTGATTGCAAGGAGATTTGACTACGGCAACACCGTCTATGCTGAAACCACCAAGAAGAATCTGAGCAAGTGTAGCCAAGTAAAGACATGTATCTGTTTGCTCAATATTGTTATGTAGTTGAAAGGGGGCGGCTTATGAGGAATGTATGTTTTCAGCAGTATTCTTGGTTTTGTAGTCTCCATGTTCAGAGCAAACTGATAATCTGCTGTCACAAAACATCAAATGAAAAATAGATTTATTTTTAATATGAACTATTTGGTTCCAATAAACTGTACAATTGTCTTCTGGAGGATGCAACACAACCCGCCATGCTCGAGTCGAAATCCAGGCTCTTGCCCCTCTACCCCATCCATTCTCTGTCCTCAGCCTTGCAGCAGAGAAGGATATGGGCTGCCATCCCCCCTCAAGTTCACCACTCCCTCCTCATTGCCAAGGGCAACCATTCCGAAGACCTGTTGACTTTGCCAATGCTTGTTTCCTTTAGAAATGAAGTGCACGGTTTGCTCCCAAATCTGAATCTGCCCCAGTTGTTTGTCTGGGTTAGCACAGAGTTCACAAAGGCAGAGTTTGTTTTCTTAACATGCACGTATACGTAGCCAACCAGAAAAAAAAAATCTGTGTAGAGAATCTGTGGATTCCACCTTGAATACTATGCACGAAAAATAGAAAGGCTTGCAAGTACATTTTTCAGAGATTTGGCTGCATCAGTGTTTAAACCCCAGCTATGCATGAGTCCCACGGACACAAAATGATCAACCCAAGAATTTCCTTCGTTAATATTTGTCATGCCACCGCTGTGGATCTTTAACTGCATAGAAAATGTTATAATTGGAAGAGACCACCATCAGTGTCGGCCACATCCCTGGCGCTGCGAGGAATGTCCTTTTTGCAAATCGCATATTAGTCATTGAGATTGTAAACTCACCCTCCACATCTATTGTATCATATTTTTCAGTTTGGAGAGTGAGGAGGAAAATGTGTGCCCAACATGTCTCATGCTCAATTTGAAACAAAACTCTGAGTTAAGTGGCAGATACAGTTTGCCATGTGTGCTGTAGTTAAACATCTGTGCCCCCATCATTCCATCAGCACATGCTTGTGACGATTCATGCATATACTCGCTCAACACCTATGCAGTAGCACATGATATGGCAGCCGGAAGAATCATGACCTGTGTACACTTGATTACGCCACCCCCTACCCTTTTTTCCTCAGTGCTGTATGGTATCAGCAAAAATAATTTCTGTTTGCTGTTGAAGCACGCCATTAGCACTATGTATTGGGGCCGTTTGGTCACCGCCTTGCAGACTACCCGGTTACATGGATAATTGCACGATTGCCAATATGTTTTTTTGTGTGTCTCTCTCCTTCGCGCTCATGGCAGCTGCAGTGCTTGGAGTCGGTTAGTTCTTGTTCTTATTTAGACCGTCCAACTGGTGTTTGTCACTTCCGTGGAACATTGCTTGTCTACACCTCTATCTGCTTCTATGCCGCCACCTGTGCATCTGCATCATTTTTGGAAAGCACTTCATGAGTGCCCATGTTTTTCCCGCTTTGTCTGCCTTTGCCGCCTACCGCTTTCCACTTGACTCATGTTGTTTTCCAGCTGCACTTCACCCTGCGCCTATCCTCCCTACTTTTTACACACCACTTTCCCTTTCATGAAAAAAAAATGTGAACTGTCCATCACATGGTGTGTGGAGTTTGTAGGTTGCAGGCAGTATTTAATTGTAGCAGTAAAGGTTTGATAGCTCTCCGTGTTTACCAAGGAAAATTTTGTTTATTGGGAAATGTGATCGCTTTTCTAGTTTAATTAAAAGTAGAAATGTGTTCTAGGTTGGCTTTGAAGGAGAACGCACGTGCCCTTATACGAGTTATGCATTATTTTTCTCAGGTAGCTGCGGGAGAGGCTTCTGTTGGTTTCGAGTACCTAAAAGAGTGCCAGGTTTCTAGGGGTTACTGCACATGAATGTTTAAAGTGACAGTTATTCCGTGGAAGATGAGCACAGTAGACTCTTCAAAGGTGTACTTAGACTTACTATATAACAGAACCCATGTATTTGTAAAACACATGTTCAGTCTCGGAACTGATAACGTGTTTGCTGTTGCTTAAGCTTATGGTACTGATTTGTCGACCATGTAAGGATGAATGGTAGTGTGGACCTTCTGGGATTCGAACCGTGGCAATGCAGTCAGACAAAGATCCTCAGTGTATGGAACTGGTGTTCATGTGGCACTAGAAGGTCCTGTCTTCAGCCAGCCATCTATTTTGCTATTGTTACCAACTCTGAAACCTGCGATTCAGACAAAGCGTTATTGTGAAAGAGAAAAGCAATTTAATCGATTGGTAATTTATCAACCAACACCCTCCACGTATCCCTGCTTCTCTGTAAAATAGCTTGAATCATAGCCCAGAGCTCCCATATTCAGCACTCCATTGCGTTCTACACATACATGCATTTAGATTCATTCATGAGGTAGATACCAGAGAGCCACCTGTGAACACCCCAGTGCTCATACACGCACATCCAGATTGTAATTAGTGAATGCAATACAGAGTGTTATGGTGCGGTTAAGTTGGCTGTGAGTCTCAAGTGTTGTACTTTATTTAGACTTTTTAAAATAAGAACGATATGTTAGTATAATCTGGTGCCTGTTTATACTGTCTGAGCACAGTAGAAAACAAACGTTGCAAACTTGATATCTCACTCTAGTTTAAATTAGCGGTAAATGTCCACCACTCTTACTTTTTTTTAGGTCGAGTGAAAGTGTTCAACCTCGTGTGTACTTCTTATGGCTTAAAGGGATTTTAATTTGTTGGTTGCAGTTTCCTTTAAAAATTCTTGCTCTCTAGTGGTCAGTTCTGCCTTTTTTCTCCCTCCTTTTTCTGTTTCAGAGCAGTGACTAACTAATGTATTCTACTTTTGGTATCTTTATTGCTGTGACAAACTATTTTTGTTATTTCTGTGGTGGTCCCCTTTTACTGTGGGTGCTTTAACCTCTTAGCTGCTCGGCCTTTCCCCCCCCAGTGCTGAGCCCTTTTTTGGCTATTTGGTGTAGTTCGCGCTTTGGCCTTAACTTTTTGTCCACATAAGCTATCCACGCCAAATTTGCGTCCTTTTTTTCCAACATCCTAGGGATTCTAATGGCACCCAGAGTTTGTGGTTTCCCCTGGAGGAGACCAAGAAATTAGCCCAAATACAGTGAACATTTTGTTTACAAAAAAAAATGGGGAAAAAAGGGCTGCCGAAGAAGTCTTGTGTTTTTTTTCTCCTGAAAATGACATCAACAAAGGGTTTCTGGTGCTAAAATCACCATCTTCCCACCTTTCAGGAACGGGCAGACTTGAATCAGAAAACCACATTTTTCAACACAATTTTGGCATTTTACTGGGACATACCCCATTTTTCCTATTTTTGGTGCTTTCCGCCTCCTTCCAGTTAGTGACTGGAATGGGTGTGAAACCAATGCTGGAACCCGGAAAGCTAAACATTTCTGAAAAGTAGACAAAATTCTGAATTCAGCAAGGGGTCATTTGTGTAGATCCTACAAGGTTTTCCTACAGAAAATAACAGCTGAAAAAAACAGCAATTTTTCTCCACGTTTTACTCTGTAACTTTTTCCTGCAATGTCAGATTTTTTTTAAAGCAATATACCGTTACATGATCTGGACTCTTCCGGTTGCGAGGATATATAGGGCTTGGTAGGTTCATCAAGATTCCTAGGTACACAGAGCCAATAAATGAGCTGCACCTTGCAATGGGTTTTCATTCTATACTGGGTATACAGCAATTCATTTGCTAAAATATAAAGAGTGAAAAATAGGTATCAAGCAAACCTTTGTATTTCCAAAATGGGCATAAGATAAGGTTTTGAGAAGCAGTGGTTATTTGCACATCTCTGAATTCCGGGGTGCCCATACTAGCATGTGAATTACAGGCCATTTCTCAAATAGACATCTTTTTTTACACACTGTCTTACATTTGGAAGGAAAAAATGTAGAGAAAGACAAGGGGCAATAACACTTGTTTTGCTATTCTGTGTTCCCCCAAGTCTCCCGATAAATATGGTACCTCACTTGCGGGGGTAGGCCTAATGCTCGCGACAGGAAACGCAACATGGACACATCACGTTTTTACATTGAAATCTGACGTGTTTTTTGCAAAGTGCCTAGCTGTAGATTTTGGCCTCTAGCTCAGCCGGCACCGAGGGAAACCTAGCAAACCTTGGCATTTTTGGGGAATCCAAGATGAGGTGACTTGTGGTGCTCTGACCAGGTTCTGTTACCCAGAATCATTTGCAAACCTCAATATTTGGCTAAAATAAACACATTTTCCTCACATTTCAGTGACAGAAAGTTCTGGAATCTGAAGAGGAGCCACAAATTTCCTTTCACCCAGCGTTCCCCCAAGCCTCCTGATAAAAATGGTACCTCACTTGTGTGGGTAGGCCTGGTGCCTGCGACAGGAATAGGTCACACAACTGTCAATGTTGGTCCTTACATGAGGCAGCTGTTGACCCTGGGGTGATCCATTCCTGACACAGGCACTAGGTATAGGCACTCAAGTGGGGTAGTGTTTTTATCAGGACAGGTGAGGAATCACTGGGTGGTAGGAATTTTGTGGATCCCAGCATATTCCTGTAGTTTGTGTGACAAATGTGAGAATTTGTTTTTATTCAACATTTCAGCTTTGCAGGGTATTCTGGGGAAGAAAACTTTGGGGAATCCCCACAAGTCACACCTCTGGACTCCCCCGAATGTCTAGTTTCCAGAAATGTTTGGGTTTAGTGTGTTTCTCTATATGGCCGCCGAACCCAGGACCAAAAACACAGGTGCCTGCCTTACAAAACCAGTTTTGTTTTGCCTTAGATAATTTTGATGTCTCCACAATACGATTTGGGTGGTGGAATTTGGGGCTGAACTAAATTGGGGAGCCTCCAAGAGAGCACTCTCTCGCTCTCTGCTGGCCGCCGCATTCACCTGCTCTCTGGGTTGGGCTAACCCACTATTACCCCATTGCACAGACTGCTTGCGAAGGGAAAGCAGGACTGTCCTCATCACCTCCCTCATAATTTACTGGAAGAGGAGTTATCGAATGGGACTCCTCCGACTGAAAAATCACTCCCAGAGTCTGCGCCATTGTCCTATCCCTCAGATGCTGTCTCAGTATCTGGTGTCTCAGTCTCTGATCCTATGTCAGAGCTGGCCTCTAGAACCCGAGTGACGGCAGCAGTCATCCATCAAGATGCCATCTCTGCTATTGGCTAAACTGTTGCTCTAAAACACTAGCCTGCGTAGACAGTCACAAAATCGATGGTGTGTGTGAGATACGTGCAACAGTAGAGGCCACCTTACCTGCGCTTCTTCCCTCAATCAGCACGTTCTTTCAAGACACTCAAAAAACACCTTGTCACTTACCATTCGTCAGTCTTTAGCACCTCCTGCGCCCAGTCCAACAATCATTATTGGTGCTCCCACTCCCTCCTCCTCGGATTCCCACATTACCACCCAGTAAAAGTGCCCTTCATCTCTCCATAGCCGCCCTCCACCCCGCACATACATTTCATCTGTATTATAGCGCAGGTAATGGCTGACTTTACTAATGTACTCAGCTATTTACATAAAATACAGATTTGCACTTTGCAGTAGGCATATAAACCTGCACTTCTTTATGGCACTAAAACTGCCACTAGACAAGTATGACCCTTTTGTAGCAGAAACATAATCACAATACTTACTTGACTTTTTTATTGCTGCCTAAAAGCTACAGTTGAAAAGCGTCAGTTGAAGTATGTGCATTGCTTTGAAGACGCAAGCTGCAACTGCAAGACAACTGGTGGCAAAAATAAATATATATCACTTTTATATGTGGGTCTGGTTTTCCTGGGGGCCAATCGCAGCCCCCAGGGAAACCCCACACGTATTGACAAAAGTGATATCTATATTTATAGATAGTACTCTGTATGGATCAAAAATTATCAAGAGGAAGAGGCAGAACAGGCCGTGGCTTTGGAAGAAAACTAAATCGGGCAGGATCAATAAAAGAAAATCAAGGAGAGCAAAAAGAAACAGGCAAAAGACAATACTCTCTCAGGAGTTTAAGGAAATAAGCAAATCCCCGAACTTAGTAGTTAATCTCTCTGACTATGAACTAACGGAATTGGAATTAAAAACTCTTAATAAAGGCTTATCGTTTTGCCCTGAAATTCATCATAACCATGTAGACACCCGAATAGACATTTATAAATTCATAAGAAAGTTAAAATTGCTGAAATTTCATGCACAGCAAAAGAAAAAGACTTTGCCTAATTTAGATGGTAATACTACAGTGGAATCAGAGGAGACTCAATTAACAGTTGACCAAGCAACTGATTTGAAAACATGGTTTGATTTAATCCATAACTTACAGGATGATGAATACACGGAAATGGAAGGTTTGCAACAATTAAATGTGAACACCAAATGCCATATACCATCTGGTCTAAAAGAGAAATCAAAGTTTTGTCCAATTCTATCTCCAGGCAATAAAATAGATTTATATTCCGAATTAGTCTTAGAAGACTTGGAGCGCTTACAAAATAAAAGACTAGGAAAGAACATGGAGAACTTGACGAAAAATGAACGCCTGGCATTGAAAAACTTGATGCAAAATAATCGGATTACAATTAAGCCAGCAGATAAAGGAGGAAATATTGTCATCCAAAATATATCCGATTATATGACAGAAGCTTATAGACAATTAAATAATCCAATCGAATATAAAAAGTTGACAAAAAACCCTATTAAAAAGTTGACATTTCTTTTGCACACCAAATTGGAGACTTGGCATTAACAACTGTTACTTGATCGTGAGGAATATAGGGTTCGCTACATAGATGATATTTTTATCATCTGGAATGGATCAAGGCAGGAATTCATGCAATATTTTGGCATTCTCAATAATAATGAAGTGGGTCTCAAATTCACTTGTGATACTAGTCAAACCTCGATTAATTTCTTAGACATTACGATTTATATTGAGAATGACAAAATAGAAACCACAGTTTTTTGGAAAAAGACTGCATGTAATAGTATACTACATGGGAAAAGCTTTCATCCCAAATCTTTGATCAACAGCGTCTCCTAGGGTGAATTTATAAGAATGAGGAGAAACTGCTCTAGTGAAAAAGATTCATTGTCAAAATGCTATCAAACGTATGAAAGATTTAAACCTCGAGGATATAACGAGAATATTCTCAAGAAAAATCTTAATTTGATTCAGTCTAAAAACGAGAGGATTTTCTGTTTTCAAAATAAGGGAAAAGATTCAAAAGAATCAATCAGAATGATAATGCAATATACCAAAGAAAGCACTCTTATTAAGAACATTTTGTGTAAACATTGGCAGATTGTAAGAAGGGACCCGGATTTAGGATCCCTAGTTGGCCCTATGCCTCTATTCTCATACAGGAAGGCACCTAGCATAAAGGATATGATAATTAAAAGTAATTTTGTCTTGGAGAAAGACCACAATTGGCTGGGGGAAAGACAAGGGTTTTTTCAAATGTAATCATTGTAAAGCCTGTAAAATAGGACAATCTCTGAAAAAGGTCATATTTTCAAATGGACAAGAACTGGTAATCAAGCATAAGATCACATGTGATACAAAATTTGTGGTGTATGTCATTGAATGTCATTGCGGTTCCAAGTATATTGGTAGCACAATTTGTGCATTAAAGAAGAGAATCTTGGAACATATAAGAGCAATCACTCATAAGGATTTTACATATGCCACAGCTAGACACTTACAAACCCACACACAAAATGATTGGAGAACCTTGAGGTATTTTATGGTATTGATCATATCCCTGAACATGAGAGAGGAGGTGACAGAGTTAAAAAGTTAAGGCGACTCAAATCTAGATTTATAATACAGATGAAAACGAGGGCCCCCTTTGGGATGAACAATGATGAAGAACTTTATGTCCATTTGTAGGTCCAGCCTTATGTTATAATACCTAGCGTTAATGTGGAATTATAGACGCTTGTACACTAACATTTGGTTTGACCACCTTTGCAGTGAGTAAGAAGAGCTAATTTCTATCCAAGGTGACATATATTTTCTTTTGAAACCATTGAGCGTGGCTCTTTTGTATCTGTTTTACAATCAATGGCTGAATTGATTTACTTGTAAACCGATATGGTTGCATATAATTAACATTTTTGATACATTAAGAAACCAATGCTTATGACGAAATTTAGCGCTATTTTTGGTAGAGTGATAACAATGGCTAGTTTAAAATCTAAAATTTAAATTGAAAGCTAAATTTAAATTAATATAATTTTAATTAAAGTAGTACGCACATTGATATATGCATTTAATAATAAGTTGACCTCTTTTTGTATACAGTCATTGAGGTTAGAATAATGCTGTTTGAATAGAACTGACTTATGCCCTCTTTTGAAACGCAATAACATTCATATAATTATTATTTTCTTTTGCTTGTTTTTTGTTGTGACGTAAGATGTAGTGTTTTAGAACCACAAGTCCCAACATGCATTGTAATCAGCATTGAATGTCACTATAAATAGAAGTTGTAATAGTAACACGATTTTTTTAACTCGAAAAAGACCAGACGGTCGAAACGCGTTGTTCGTTCCTTGTTTCCAGCTTGAAATTAAATAAATGCAAGATTTATCACCCCTAATGGAGTGAACTGCTAAATTTTGATTGACATATATATATATTTATTATTATTATTATTATTATTTTTTTTACAAAAAACACTCAGTTGTGTAACTCACTGCTCACGAAAGCCATAGTATCCCTTTTTGGTAGACTGTAGCAAAACATAAAAGCAACAATGTGAAACTTGCTCACCGTCCCATGGCATCTTGAGTCTTTCTCTCCAGTGCCCCTCCCTGCCAGCACTCACAACCTCGAGTCTTTCTCTCCAGTGCCCCTCCCTGCCAGCACTCACAACCTCGCACACAGGGCATTGCTTATCGCCTTTATTGGGGCCGTAAATCTTCTCAGGCTGCTCTGCTTGTTAAAATACCAGGCAAGAATGCTTGCAAGACTTCAAAACACAAGGTAGTGCAGTCATCTCATCTTTCCTCAAGAGCTTGTGATTTCTGATGCTCTAGTGACCTTTTACGGCACAGTTCGTTGCAAATTTAGCAAAACGCTACATACATTTAATATGGTTATTTTGCATCAGTATGTTCCAAATTACATTTATGGTGCAGTGTTGCTAGCTGGCACTCTGCATATGTCGTGCTCTGTTTTATAGTCTTAAACCCAGATTTATTTTGTTATTAAATGCACACTTCCACCTATAGCATTGTGTGTACATAGATTTTATATGACTTATGTGCCTTACTTGTCATTCAGTAATAGTTGTATAGTAGGGCTTGAATACTTGTTCTTTCAATCTATACTATAGCAATTTCCTTATTGTGCCACCTTTTCACATTTCTACATACAGGGGCTGGAGGAAGCAGTGAGCAATAGTTCCATGACTGTAATGCCTTTGAGTCTGCAAACCTATTAACATGCACGATTTAAGGATTTTCACCAGGTCTCCCCTAATTTTTTCCCAAACTGAGAGAGGTTCTTTCTATTTCCCTCTCTATCAGCTGGCTTTACTGCGGGGGATCCCATTCTGCTCTTTCTCAAGGAGCAAAGTAGTCCACCCCTCCCCTTTTCATTTTTTCCCCAACATTTCTATTCTGAAAGAGCAAAGAATCAGCACTCTCACTTGCAAGCTTTGCAAACATGTGCATCTAATCAGAGCGCATTCTGAGAGCATTATACTTGGCCTCATATTATTAAACTCTTCAAAATGTGTGTACTCCCTTTTTTTCATGCTGGAACCACTGTTAGTACAATGTGACCATAAAACATTTAACATCGCTCAGCCTAATAACAAAGACTTTTCATTAATGAACTATAAATACAAGTTTAAACCGCATTAACTTATGGACACTCGTATTACCTCAACTGCAGACAGTTTTCCTTCTATGTAAACTGGCAACCAAAGGGTTTGTGCTGCCGGGGGTTGGGCCTACTTGTCCCAAGGACAAAAACATGAAAACTTGTTACCCTTGACCTCCAAGCAATGTGTCCCAGGTGGTGGGCAATAGGAATTCCACATCCCTCCTGTATCAAACACAGCACCACACAATTCAACGCTACAGAAATCAACATAATTCCAGTCCACGCATTTCCATGACATACAATTCCACTACACGCCACATATATCGATTCACACCACAGATTTCCACATCATGCTATATTTCAGTGCCACGCCACATAAATCCCCTTAATGCCACTCCACAACACATACCACTCCACATAATTACACTCCATGACACACAATCCCACTCAACAATTTCACTACACACAATACCACATAATTCCAATTAACACCAATCCAGTCTCCACACCCTACAATTCAAGCACACACAATTCCACGCCACCTAGTTCTGCTCAAGTCCACATAATTGCAATCCACACCGTATAATTCAACATCATTACACATAGTTCCAAGCCACTCCACATCAATCATACCATACAACATAATTACACTCTGGCGCTATTGAATATCAACAGTCAGAATAGCAAGGTTGCATACTCTTGAATCTACCCCTGGCCTCTTTAATCCACTGCCAGACACTGTTCCCCTTTAGCTCCTTTGTGGGTTCCTGCTTTCTTCCTTTGTTTTCAGTTTTTCACTTCCTTTGTCTTTCCCCTTTGTTCTCCCCCCCCCCCCCCCCCCCCCCCCCTCCAATGCTTTCAGAAAATATCTGCCCACTGGATCAAATTAAGCACTGGGTGCTGCCCCTCATTCACCAGGTCTGGGCATCTCCAGTGTCCTAAGGGATCATTCTGATTAGTTTAGTGTGTGTGTATATGTATGGATATATATATATATATTATTTGTATGTATATCCGACCATTCAATGTCTTTTTAAGCTCTCATGGCTGGAACTTTTGTTTTACAGCTGAGAGTAGTTTGTATTTTAAGGGTCTTGTTTGTAATAGTGTTGCAGTAGGCCTGAAAATGTGTACGCCACTACGCCCTCTAAGGGTTAAATATGTGGTTGTACTGCATTACTTTCTGCCTTGTTTTCATGTTGCTGTGTCCTCTAGACTCTGCCTATATGGTTACATGGCCATGTTTCATTATGGTGTCCTCTAGAGGCTGTTGTATTAGTCAAGATACTACAATATTTGCTGCACTTGGAAACTTGCCCCATAATGCTTTGCAGGGCATTCCTTTTACAAAACATTATTTCCCCCATAACTCACCGTTTGGTGGTCTTCGGGCAGTGGGGCCACCATCAATTTTCAGCACTGTCTAGGGCAGTAATCCCCAAAGTACGGCCCGGGGAGGCGCATGCGGCCCTCCTGACATTTACCTGCAGCCCCCAGGTCAACAGCAGCACTGTGCTGCTGTTTATTCGACTCGGCACAAAAAAAGTGTTAAATAAACGGGCACATTTTTATTTGGCGTCTAGTTGAAGTTAAAGAAAATGAGTAACTAGGGTGTTCTGGAACTCTTAACTTTAGAAACACCTTCATTATTAAAGATAGCTGGCAACAAAAATATAAAAGTATGATTTGTGTGAAATTCAAACATTAACTTGCAGAACCATTTCACCTTAGCACACAACTTTATATCGGAAGTATTTTTTTAAAGTGATAGTTTTCAAAAACGAATTTAGAAACTTTCATCCCTTTCCATCCTACACACCCGGACAACAATGTAAACTGTGAACTAAAAGGCAAGTCAGTTATGTGAACTCTTTGGGAGGGCTTGGTTTCTATAAAATATGAACAACTTTATAGTTTATTAAATCAGACACAGAAGGTTTTATACATCCTACATCCTGAAGACATTATAAGGTTCTTATACGTGATGAAGAAAGAGGAAAAAAAAGGAGGTAAAGTGAAATAAACATTTGCCTATGATCACACAATATGGTTAAGTAGGAAAGCTGGAATTTATGTCCAAGTTTTTGGTTTCACATTGGGCAATTCAGGCCCTAGATGTATATGATTCACTTCCCCTACACACACTTTACCACTACCCCTCCCTGACCTACCCCCAGGCCTCCGACTGCCACCAAGCTGGCAGCAATAAGGCCCTTGGTCACATCAAAGACCAAACAGTGCGGCCCCTGAGAATATTTGTGAGTACCCATGGCCTAGGGAATCTCTAGGTCCCCACACTAGGTTGGGAGTGGGGTCTGCAAAATATTAAACCGACATAACATAAGCAATTTAGGTAAGACTAAGCTAGCTAGATGTGATTTGCAGATCAGCCATTTGGGGCTCCTTGAGATAGGATTTTCAATTTGATTAAGCCATACTGAGATACCTTGTTGACTTTTACCTTAGTGTTTGTTTTTGTCTTGCCTTACTGCAGTCTGGAATTTCAATGTGTTGAGCTCTTGCTAAGCATCTGGCAAAACGACAGTTCAGAAGTACGATGAAGGCGCTTCTCACTGAGGTAACTCTTGTACACCTAGTTCTTCTGCCCATCCCTCTTCTCACAGAAAACAGCTCTGCTATTTTCAGTGTAGTTGGAAGGGAACTGGAGGAGTGGTGTCCTAAGGATGCCCCCTCATATATTCCCTCTTTGCTAGGAGGCACAGTAGCCTCCAGCTAGGGCATACACTATGGCTTTTCTTTTAACAGAAAACAGTTGCAGATGTGCTTCAGTTCTTTCCTGTACTGGATTGATGTCCTGTGTGTCGTGGAACGGTTAGATTGAGTATTGTCAGTGTCTAATCTGAAAATGTCATCAGTATGTTTCTGGTCCACTTTGAGGTTTGTGTGTGCTTTACAGTAAAATGTTTTTTTGTTTTTTTATAGACATTATGTTTGCAAGAGGCATGAAGAGGAAATGTTTTGAAGGCGAAGAGGATATCGAAGGAACAGTAGCTGGCTTTAGAACCATACCTTCGTACAATCTCCAAAGGCAGTCTTTGTTAGACATGTCCTTGGTCAAACTTCAGCTGTGCCACATGCTTGTGGAACCTAACCTTTGTCGCTCTGTGCTCATAGCCAATACTGTACGGCAAATTCAAGAGGAAATGACACAAGATGGGACTTGGCAAATGATCAGTGCACAAACTACAGGACAGCCGCCTTTGGACAGATTGGTTTCAACAGACATCCTTTGTCGTTCTTCGAAGGAACATGAAGGAAAACAGACTTCTGGTTATAGTGAATATGAGGAAATTCAAACACAAGAAATTTCTGATTTATCAACTGTTGGTGGAGTTCAAGCACCGCGAAGTTTGCAGAACAATCTTTGGGAAATGGAAAACCAGCAAGAAAATAGGGGGAATTTGCATAAGTCAATAGATCAAATATTCGAGACATTGGAGAATAAAACTCCAAATTCTGTTGAAGATTTATTTTCTGATGTGGACACTTCTTACTATGATCTTGATACAGTGTTGACAGGAATGATGGGAAATTCCAAAGTAGGCCATTGTGATGTCCTGGATAACTTCACAACTCAACCTACCACAAATAGTAACTGTAAATCAGAACTTAATGAGATTGACCATATCGTAGAAATTCTTGTTGAATCTTGAAACTTGTGTACACACTAGTTAAATGTGCTTTATTAAGAGACTTGTACTTCATTGATAAAGGAATTTGTAAATGCAATTTGCATTAAATACAAAGCACTTCCGAACTTTTCGATGAAAAGTTAACATGCACAGTGTTTTGTTATGATGTATTAAAATGCAAGTTTTTCCTGCATTTTCAGTTTACATTTTTTATGCTGTGAGGCCCTACACATAACCGTTTCAACTTTAGATATTTTTTCTGTCTAGAAAATCCAAGCCTCTAATAAATTATGGCTTAAAAAGGAAAACCTTCAAATGTTGTGATCTATTCAAGCAATTCATTGGATATTCCTTTATGAATATTGCTGTACTATACTCCTGAGTAGCTGTCAGGCCTGTCTAAAAATGCATCACAAGATCACCTTTTATGCTGAAGCAGACCGAACACGGTGCCTTTGACTTTTGCCCTTTTAAAGGCATATTGCTTAAAATCATGGCCTCTTTGAGTTTCAGTGTCTTTTTTTTTTTTTTTAAACTGTCTGTACAATTTGTTTACAGAGATTTTTCGCAATCTTTAAACTACATTATGCTACTTGTATGCAGTATTTTAGATTTTTCATCTATTTTCCTAAGAATATATATTTTACTATTCATCTGGTCAACTGCTCTTTTTATTATAAATGCGTGTTGACTATTTTTGAAAACTTTTGTAGAAGGATTTTTTTTTTTTTTTTTTTTTAACTTGATGAGCTACATCGTAGCCCACTTGGACATTGTAAATACACAATTTTATAAATTGTATTTGTTGGTGTAAGCGTTTTCAGATTTCTGTACTTTTACATAGTACCATACTAACTTAGAAAATTTGAGTATGTAGCACACCTACACATTTATGAACAGTCTTATTGTAATAAATGTGTTCTGTGGAGACAGACATTTCATTTTTGAAATTCTGTTCAAGCCATGCGTAATTTCAAAGTATAAATTATGCTTATTTATATGAATGTCATGCGAGTGTGTTTATGTACCAGCCACAAAACAGTTTAGAAATATCTTGCACTAATTACTGAGTGTTGACGGGGCCTTCAAACATGTCTGGTATGATATTAATATTATCTTGTCCTTTCTCTCCGTGTTCGACTTTTCACTTATCCTCACATAATTCAAAGCAGTTCAACATAGGCTATGTATTTGCTTTGCATACAATGCATACATTCGTTATAGAGTGTATTTTGCATATCTAGCTATGTTGTATCTCAGCTCTTAAATTAGGTTTACTTTTGTAATTGATGTTTGTGGCCGATGTCTAGGTCAATCATGGTTTTAAATTCCTTGTGCAAACAGAAAAACATTCTTGTTTTTTTTGTGATTTTTATTACGGAAACCTGCAAAACGTCACCTGGAGAAACAAGAAATTTACAACTGCAGGCATGTTGTAACTTTTACCTTATGAATGGTGACCTAACTAGTGCTTCTCAGTCCTGAAAGTTGCTACTTTATACGGTACTCTAGGTTTGTTTCATCCAGACAGTAAGTATGCTCAGTAAAATTATCCGTATTCTGAGCTGCAAAGAAATTTTGAAACTTGTGCAGCAGCAATTGTAGTGACATCAATGGTTTAGAAGTCCTGACTAGCAAAGTATGTCATTTTGCAAGTTAATTGTCATTCAGATCTCTCAAAGTCTTATTTAGGCCGGACAATGTATGAATTGTTGATACTTAAAATTGGGGGTTAGGGGAGTGGGGTAACCCTTCAGTATTCATCCGTTTTTGAATTGTGGACTTCGAGGCATAGCTTTGACCTGCACATCCAAGTCGAATATTATAAGTGCTGAGTAGTTCCGTTGTCACACGGTAAAAGGGTGCTTTGGTTGGCCTGCAGTAATGCAATGAGTCTTTGGTATTCAAAACATAATTTTGTATTACATGCTGGAAATTTTTCAAACACTTTTATTGTTTAGATTAAGTCCGGTTTACTGTCTACATAACCCTACTTGTCTTGTTTTGCCCAGCATAATTTACTGTTATCTGGTCATTTATTATTCAAATGCTTAAATTAAAATTTGCTGTTGTTACAGTAACATTTTCAAATAAAAACCGTCCAAAAACTGGATGTTATACCAGTGTTCTGACACCTGTAAATTTCTATGGACCCATAATGAAACTTGTCACACCACACATTTTTGTCAGTGAAACTTTGCCATGGGGAAGAAATGGTTACCGTTTTCTTAAAACCAATTTTATTGTCGTAGCATAGTATTTTATATCTTGAAAAGTGTAACACCCATAGTTTATATTAAACTTTATACATTATTTGGGGGTTTTATGTGGTTTTTTGAAGGAAAAAAAACAGAACTTATGTGGCAAATAAGTCTTAATTGGGATATTCAAAGTGTATTCCTCTGCTCTGTACATTTAGGGCTTAATTTCATACTGACTCTCTTGGAACTGCAGCACCTGCCTGCCCTGTACACTGTCACTTGTATCAATCACTGGGCAGTACATCAAAATAAATGTTACTATATGCATAACAAACTGACTAGAAGGATGGTAATTGAGGATGGAAGACAATATATTTGGGAGATGAAAGTGCTGTGCTCTCAGTATACCACTGTATTAGTTAATGGCGTGGATGCCGGATGGAAGTTTGTGACACTGAACTAGAGGTGCAGCTTTCGTGTGTGTTTGAGGGTTTACCCAGTTTGTGAGTCTGGGGTAAAGAGAAGATCAGCTTCCGAAACTAAAAAGGGTGAGTAAGGTTGTTGTGGTCTTCAGCTTTTGCAGGTGATGACGTGAGAAAAAGGAGCACCATGTGATTGATACAAGTGACCGTGAACATGGCAGGCAGCCAGAAAAGAAAGTAATTTGGCATACAACCCCCTAAACACCACTGAATGAAACACCCTGACCTCCCCCCCCCCCCCCCCCCCCCCCCCCCCCCCCAATTTGGGTAACAAAGCGAAAGGACTGTAATTGCTGAGGGAAAGTGAGAAGCATTTTCTTTTCCTTCCTGTTTAATTTGCATGGATTTGTTGACTGTCTGCCTTGAGAAAGGAATACAAGTGTGGTAGCCCAGGAGAGCGATGTTGTGGAGGTTACTGTAATTGGGTGCTAATAGATGACAGTCGCTTCACAATCAGTAAAAAAAAAAAAAAGTCTGGTCAAAGAGTTTATCAATCTGGGGAACAAGCCAGCTACTAAAGTCTGCCAGAATGGAAATTTTGGGTGGTGGCGAGTAATGCTTTTCTAAGTATCCACAAATATTAGCTTGTAAAGTTGAGGCATGGCGATTAATATGAACGAAAGTGTAGAGTTTCAGGAAGATTGGTGGAGGAGCATTATTTATTTTGAAGTTAGAGTAGGGTTTGGCACATTTCTGGTAGACGTTCCTGTATTAAAGTTGATGATCTCCATTCTGGAGAATTATTTTGAACTGCTAGGGAGAGTAGTGTGCATGATGTGGTGTCAGCAGGCCTAATAATTTAACAATTTCAGATTAATATTCCTGGGCGTTGTGGGGGGGGCATTGTGTGCTTAGATGTGCTGCTGCTGAAAGTGATCTGGGCACACTACGTTCTTCTTTCCACCACTTGTGTGCCTAAACACAGCTCACTCCTCAACTGTCAGGAGGTCACGGTGGTTGCATCTCTGAATAATCACCCAAATGTATGGTGGAAGAATCGGATAGGAGTACTTTGGGTTCTAATCTTGAGTGCTTGCCATATCCAAAAAGAAAAACCAGGCTGCTGGCAGAGCAACAAATTGGACAGTGGTTCACACACTGGCTGAAATGGGGAAGACTGTAATGTCATATCTGTGAAACTGCCAAACCTAGATGCACTTATCTTCACACCAGGACTACCAGCATTGGTTGTGATCAGTGGAACCTTCTCTATATAGCACTGGGGGTAACTAAAGGCCACAAAACTGCTCATTTCCATATGCCTCACACAATATGGATAACTAAAAATTAATAACATTTCCACGCCATATGGCTCTGACGTGCCTAACTTCGTTGTGTGACTTTGGGTGAGCCAGGCACTAAGCATCTTCCAGTGGGACCATGTGCACCAACAAATGTCAAGCTGGTAATAGTACACTCTGGTCACTCCTACTGATCCCGTTGGGTGTGAGAGGCAACTGATGCAACCAGTAATGGAGAGAGTTCTGTTAAAATCCAGATATACAAGAGATACTCACTTACATGGAATGCATTAACGGCAAAGCTATTCTATCTTCCAGGCTTGTGCTAGTTTTCTGCTCTTTGTATGGAAGGGTATAAAAGGAGGTGGAGGTTTTAGTCACTTGTGGGGCCACAACCCAATTTGTGACCTTTTATTCCTCCTATATTCTGCTACACCAGCAGTCACCCCACTGACTGTCTTCTCTATGCACTGCATTCTTGAAGATTTATAAAATGGCAACACTCCAACACTGGGTCATACTGGACACTTTTTATGCCAGATACCTTCATCTGGACTACCTGGTTGAAGAGAGACGCCTGGTGCATTTTGACCAGGCCCCCAAAATTAATTGTAAGGTTGATACTGCAATTAGCTTTTGATTCACATGCATACCACCTCTCACAAAACAGAAGCTAATCCCCTCTGTGATGGGATATTTGGTGTAGAGGCCTTTTAGCCTCCAACATGCAGAACTAATGAACTCCACTCAGCCAGGCATATCAATTGAATTTCATTAAGCCAGGGACTCCTAGCCTACGTATGTATCAGCTATTTCTATAGCGTGAACCTAGCCAAGAGACAGCAGAGCACTGTATAGGATCAAAGACAATCCTAAAGTCAACGTGTGATCGCTGGGCTGTAATGAAATTTAGTACATTGTTATGTGGTGCTATTTAAAGAGGTGAGTCTTTAACTTTTCTCCCTAAATTAAATCGAGCAGCGTTGGGACTGTCATCATGGCTATATTAAATTTGTTCCAGGTCCTGGGTGGACTTCATAGTCTGTCCTGACTACAGGCGTGCCGAGAACCATGAGGGATGGTGGGCTTGTTTGCAGGTGTGTTGGATTTAATTTACGGTGAAGGAAACCCTAACACGAATTTCGAGGCTCATTCAAACGTATCCTGGACTGATCATGGTGCCAGTCACAAAATATATAACAATTGAAATCTATTCTTTCTCAATATTCAGTGTAGTTGGATTAGGTGGTCCTGCCCTCACTGTATGTGTTCCACATGCAATTTAGGTCTACACTAGTAGTGTGAAAAAGTTAGACTCGGTTACCCTTCACATGTACATTACACATGTAGCTTCCAACCAGCCTTGAGCCCTTCACCCTCTGTCCACTTGCAGCTGACCTTATCCTGAAAAGTAAATACTGGCGGTCACTGCTTACCAACCAATTTCAGGGGAGCAGTATAGTGGGTGAAACTCCTTCATATTGAAGCCAGATACCTGAAAACAAAAAAAGGGGGGGATTTTCCTGTGTAGAAAATCCCTACAAGTTCCTCTAAACTGAACCACTTCTAATTGTTCTTGGACCATCATGCTTACGAGCGCCAACATGACTAAGCTAAAATTACACTATTCTCATTCTGACAGCCAACACTAAAGAGCAGTAAATATAAACTGAATGGCATTTGTATACAGCCAGAAATTGAATTCCTGAAAGTGATGTCATTCACCTGTCAAAGGCTCTGCAGAACTTTATCACCCACATCAATCTTATCCCAGTGGACCTGCAACACTTAACTGCTTCAGAGACAAATTCATAAATTTCCACCAATGTAACTCCTCCTGAATGAGCGCCCCTAACTTTTTTCTTCCAAACTCAAACCAGACTGGCACAACAAGCAATCGAATCCATAAAACACCGCCACCCTCCGATTCTCGTACAAACCAGTGTTACATATTTACTCTTCTGCTGCCTTGCTATCTTCGAATGTATCCTGCCCTTTTCAAACACCTGTGTTTTTGGTCCTAATTCAAATGAAAAATCTCTCCACCTGACCCCTCCAACCATATGCCAGTCTCCAAAAATGTATGTCTGGCACGCCATTCAAATGTATTTGTTTGAATAAGATCATTATAGAAAGAAAAGCAATGGTAATAGAGCAAAACCGTACTCGAGCCATCAACTATGACCTCAATTACAGAAAATTAAAGACCAGTGTGGCAGAAATTTTCCTTCAGCGGTTAAAATGGAAAATGACAGTAATAAACTTTGCAAACTGAATGCTTTCCATAAAAAACAACTTTCCATCGTTAAAAATCAGTCAATTTTGCGGAGACTGGAAATGTAATAAAATAACCGAAGAGCTGCAGTTTGGCAAGATGCTGAAACTGCTTCAGCAAGCTGCCTAATCCCTAAGTGGTTAAATGTGTTTCAGAAAGGATGTTGCAGATACTTTCCAACTCTTAGCAAATATATAAAATGAGTCCTAAAGACTACACTTAAGCTCTGCAAATGCAGCACATTAGGTTTCCCTCCAGGGAGACCCGATCTTCAACGATGCAACAAGACAAAAGCAAAGACTGGCCAGGTAACGTTTCAGCTGTTTGGCTTTGGGAGCAACGAGTAATTCTGTGCATGATTAAAAGCATAATAGGTGATAGCTAGGCTTACGTAATCGTAGTAGAAGCACAAAGTTCTAAGTAGTTTCGTTATGTCCCTCACTGATGCAAATGGTAATTGGACATTCTAAAGATCTGTTAAATTCAAATTCCTAATTGAGGACTCTTAAATTGAGGTCCCAGGGATTAATCTGTGGCTTCTGCTTTTGTTTGTTTCCAGGCAGATCAGATGTAGCTGGCCATTGGGAGCTGAATGTAAGTTCAAACAGAAGATAACAAAAGGGCCTTTATGCAATCTTGTCTTTCTTTAAAGATTACATTTGAGACTCCCCTGTTGTGGTGCTTTCAGAAAGCTCAGACGTACACTGCCCAATGTGACAATCTGCCATGAAAAGCAACTGCCCAAGAGTCTGCTATAGTTTGGAAGACCTACTATGCAGAATTGGGCTTACTGCGATGCCTTTGTTTCCTGTTCAAACGTAAAGCATTTGTTCAAGATTAGAGCCTTTGAACCCAAATTACAAGGTGCTTGTGTGCTGGGACTAGTTCTAACTTGATGTTACCCAGGGACGATTGAACTTTGCAATTTTCCTATGAAATGCTTCATTTTGTTATGGGCAGATGACATTTGTTTTCTAGGCAATAGGCTTTCAGTGTTGAAAGATCTCTTTGGAGACTGTGGTCCAGCGTAACTATCATCAGGGAATTGTACAAAGAGAGAAAGAGTGCTAAATTTTGGGTTTGTTTCACAACTTCCTGCTACAGCAATTAGTTTTTCTCTGAACACTGCTTCCAGCGGCGTATGTTTAAATAACAAGGGTGCCAGTACACATCCTCACTTTAAGCCTTTTTTGTAAAAATATTTTCTGATAAAACAAAAATTTAATCACTCACACAGGCCTTCATGTAGAGATAGATAATTTCCCTCAACAATAGATTTGTAATTCCAAATCCTCTAAATGTTTGGCATAGTAAATTATTGACCACATTGTTGCCCACGGTTTTAACATTTATGGAAATTGCACAAGTCACTGAACCCTTGGGGGTGGGGACGATGGGGGGAGGGGGACGGTGGAAAGCTCCTCATGATGCAATCCTGTCTTGTAAAAATTGACATTTCTTTGCCTAGATCTCTAGCTTTATGACAGTATCTGCCCTTACCATCAAGTAGGCAAGATTTTTGTGTAATGCGTATTGAATCTTGGCAGCTCTGGAATTGAGTACAATTTTTGTATAGCGGTGTTAACCAGCTGGCCCAAAAACTGTTGTTCGTTTTGAATGCCTCAACAGGAAGGTCATAGGGCCAGGTGCACAATTTCTGCAGATTGTGACGTGCCTTACTAACCCTGTTACATGTAATATCTAATAGGTTGTGAGTTTTTACATTTAGAGGCATTAAAAAGCCAAGCGATTCATCAGTTAAATACAAAGATTTAACAGAATTTAGCCATTTCTTTATGCGACTGCCATTTACTTCTGTTTGTGTCCCCCCTCATTGATGAATCCATTAAAAGTCTCAAAATGTTCCTTCACTATAACTTCATAAAGTTCTAGCCATTGATTTATCTTGATCTGCCCGTTTTGTCTCCCAGATTGCTTTTTTATAAAGAGCTTTCTCTTGCTTCATTTCTTGACTTAGTTCATGGTAATTAGTGGCCACACTGAGGTTCCTAAGTAATCTATTAAAAGAATGAATTGTTTCTTTTAATTTACTGGCGAACCAAAATTTTATGTTTCTAGGCCCCAAGGATCTTAAGAGTACTAATTGAAGGTGTGTGTGTGTTGGAGTCTTCCTTATGTAATGGCATAGCTTAATGAGAAAAATGGGGCAAATATCCTCACAAAATAATTGTTTATGGAAAGTAAATCTCTCCATTATTTGCAAAGAAACCAATTCCATTAAGCAGTATTATAAACTTTCATAAATCTCCGATCATCTGATTCTACAGTTTCAGAAAACTGACAAAAATTGTGTACCCATTTGATCATCTTGTTTCTAGTGTGTATGCATTGAATTGTAATCCGCTGTGGAAAATGGTCACTTCCCAGTCTAGAAACTATTTTGGTATTGTGTTTAAAGAACTCAGCTGACACCTTTTTAGGAAGTTTGGTCATGTTGTACAGCTCTATCCTGCCAGACATAGAAAACAAAGGAATGCTTTGGACACTGTCTAGTAGTTGTCCTACCACAATATATTTTTCTTTTATTAAGTTTTTAGTATTGCTTTTTTGACGAGTCCATTGGCTTAGAGGTCGGGTCTCTTTCCTCACTGCTTTGCTACCTTTGGTTTTGAATCCTCTTCAAATTGAGATTGGGTTGAAGGAGAGCTAGCTTCCTTTTGATTGGCTTCTTCTACAAATGAATTCATGTTAGTCATCTGGCTGTTCCTCCCTCCAATCCCCCCTCTCCCCAAGTTTGTTTCACTTTAATTTGCCCCATTTAGCATTCTCCACTAGAGACTAGCTACGTTTTTGCTAATGTGCTTTAAGTGCTGATGTAGCTAGTGGGAGATCACAAACATATTTATCTTGGCTGTTTTGTTTTAAATGTCCCACCTAAATTCATAGCATATTAGTGAAGAGTTTGTAGAATATTGACAAGCATGAACATTTTTTTGGTGTTACTTTTTTATCTCACCTTTTGCCCAATCTACCAAGTCATTTAGTCATCCTAACTTAGAGTTGATAGATGCAGTGTAAGATTGTAACTGGTCTACCTGAATTTTTCACTTTGTTCGCATGCAGTGTTCATTGCTTCCAAAGTTGAAATTTGTAGAGGCTAACACTTTCTTTTATGTTGTGAATCAGAAGGCCTTTTAAGAGTTTCTGACTTGGAGGCTGGATGAAAATGAGATTTGATTGGGCTTGTACTGTGCTGCAGTGCTTGTACTAAAGCAGGAATTTTCACCCATGTTTGCATTGTTTTTGTTCTTATGTAAAAACTGAGGAGAGCAGAATGAGTATTTATACTATCTTCCAGGCCGTCATTATGTGCGTTTGTGTTAAGATGTTTCTTTCATTTTGCCTTTGAGAGTTCAGAGTACTGAAGTGAAACACCAAGTGATCATGGTTTAATAAACATTTTGTCACTGGAGGAGGAGTCCTTTTACCAGTTTTTACTTTGATTCAGAGGTATGTGAAATTACTGTGACTGACTTCCCTGACTCATCTAGCTTTCCTCGTCGCAGGCTGGAACAGTAGGGTAGACCTAGAATCAGCTGAAAGGTATGTAAAATAAGCCAGTCGACCAAAACCTTGTTTTTTTCTGGAAGATAGTTTTGTTGAATATTATCAGTAGTCAGTACATCAAATACAGTTGATCAACCTTGTGAGATTATTGCTACAAGAACAGGCAAGCAGGATTCAGACATGGATAAAGTTTGGTTCCCGTAGGAATGTTTTCCGAATAGGAATATGCAGGTCTGTCCATTGATATAAACAACAAGAATAAGTACCACAGGTGAGGATCTTAGGTGTATGATTTATGTCATACGGTCTTAACCATTCAGCACTGCACATCATAAAACCATTTTGCGTAACAAACTAGAGTCATAAGGGGGGTAAAAAGAATAAGAGATCTGAAGAGGGGGGGGGAGCGCATGTGGTCATCGGAGGTGAGCTTGTTACATCATGAAACATCAGGAGGCATATCAGTCTGCTTTGAGGAAAGGAGACTATAGCTAAAGAGTTACTATTTATTCTCAAACAAAGCTAAAGATTTGTCATGTGTGGGCAATTGTGGTGCTCTCCTGTGTCATAATATGCTAGTTTAGTCACGGTATTGCTGAATTTGTAACCTGTGAGGTTGTGCATGTCCTGTATAAAAAACAGGGTTCTTAGTAGTGGAAGAGGCAGCTCCAGGGCGAAACTGAATTTGCATCCCTAATCGGTGGTACCTTGTTTAGGGTATGTACACGTGAAGTTCCAGTCCTTGCGAGAAGGCAGCTCTTCAGCCTTAAGTGCACATGAGTTGCCATTCAGGGGCGATGGGTCACCTCTGATATGTGGCATTTAAACTTGGCTTAGTTTAAGGTGTGGTCTCTGATCTGATGGTGTTTGAGTGGCTTAATAATGAAGTGGCCTTATCGCTGCCCCCTATTTGTGGGGATTTTAATATACACATTGTAGGGGATTGGGGTGGTGACAGGAAATATTCTGGTTGGAAATCCAGATTTCTTTTGGCTATGTGTGATTTGGTTCATAGTCACCGATTGGTGGATGTTTGGGGGCGAAGATGCCTTCAGACCCCAGATTTACATATTATTCTGCCCCACACCAAAAACATGCACAACTTGATTATTTTGTGGTTTCAAGTTCTCTTCTTTGGGGCTGCAAAATTGGGACATTTCCCTGCCATATGTTCAATCACAATCCTCTTGCGCTAACAATTACGCTCGAGGTGTAGAAGAACTGGCCCCAGAACTGAAGCTTTGAGTGTGCCCTTTTACTAGATAAAGATCATTATATACTACTTTAAAAAAAAAAATGGATACCTATTTTTTTTATGAAAAAGCATTGGGAGTGCTCCGGTTTGGGTTGCATGTGGCATGTTTGAAGGCTGCATTTGCGGAGAGACCATGCGCTTCAGTCTGAATCGCCAAAAGGAGAAGCTCCGAATGACTGAACTATTTAAGACCCTGGTGACAGCTAAAACCAAGCTAGTATCTGCGGTTATCAAGAGTAAGAACGTACAAGAAGCCCAACAAGGGGTAGCAATTGTTAAAAGTACAATCTCTGAGATGACTGCCAAAAAAGGGGCAGACCAATAACCAATATCTAGCCTAGAATGTGAACTATTATAAGTTTAGTGAATAGGTAGGTCTCCACCTTCCTGTTCGTGCATGTCAAAACTAGGTGCAGGGAGACATAAAAGAAGTGAGGGGCCCTATGTTTGGGGTACTTGTTGACCCTGTGGATATCCACTCTGCTTTCCAATGGTTTTACTCAACCCTTTATACTGAGAACTTAGACTGAAAGGGCAAAGAGGTTCAGCAATTTTGGGACAAGACCTTGCTAAATGTCCTAGGCGAAGAGGATCAGGAATCACTGGAAGGCCCCATTACATGGGATGAAATCCTGTTGGCGATCTCTATAATCTGGCATCGAGCAAGGCATTTGGGTCAGGTAACATTCCTCTTGAATTTTATCTGTTTTTTTCTGGCCTCCATTAAAGATTATCTAATGAACATATATCTATAATAATGGAGCTGTTTCCCCCTAAGTTGTGGGCTTTGGCCAACATTGTGGTTTTCCCAAAGAAAACATAAACCAATGCAGGAATTGGGCTCATACCGCCCAATCATGCTGATCAATGGGGACTCTAAAATCTATTCTAAAGTATTGGCCACACGCCTGTCCAGGTTTATTAGCAAGACTGGGTTTCCTCGACAGCACAGCTTCATTTCATAGGAGAGGGATGACAGAACACAGTAGTCATGTTTTCTTTTCAATACTGCTGGTACAGCTGGGGACACTATGGCTTTAATCTTCTTGGATGCTGAGAAAGTGTTTGATAGGGTCTTCTGGCTGTACCTGTGTGATGCTCTGCAAAAAGTGGGCATTGGGTCAGGATTCATTAAGGCCATTGGCACTTTATATCAAGATTCCATTGCTAGGGTCATTGTAAAGGTAGGGGTATTCGGATCCAATCAAGATACAAAGGGGGATAAGGCAGGGGTGTCCTTGTTCCCTAATCCGTATGTACGGATACGTAATGCTAACCCCACGATTATGCCATTGCACTTTAATGTATGAGATACTAAGACCTTGGCATATGCCGACGATGTGGTGCTGGTTACCCCAGATCCCAAGAAGAGAGGCTATTTGGTTCGGGAGGTTCTCAGGTTACCGGTTCAATGACGAGATGACACAAGGGGTGGTTAATAGGTATGTCTCGTTGAGCAATTCCAGTGAGGTAGACAGTGCAATATATAGGGGTTAATCTTTCGGCCAAAGTCGACCGGATTACAGCCTTTAACCTTGAGCCCCTAGTATTGAGGAACGGTAAGCACATTTCCCGGAAGAAGAGCTTGCATCTCTCTTTGGTTGGCCGGTGTAACGTCCTTAAAGTGCTGCTTCTCCTGAAAATGTTATATTTCTTTTGAGCTATTCCATTAGAGGTAGATCATTTTTTGTTTAAAAGATTAAAGGACATAAGATTTGTATGGTCCTGCAGTCGGGCCAAGAGAGATTTGAGCTTCTTGACGTACCCAGGGTAGAGAGGTGGATTGGCACTACCAAATTTTAAATTCTATTATTGGGGGACTACTCATTAACAAAGTTGAATCTTGCTCCCCGAAGACAATCCAGACTTGTAGGCTGCTGTTAATGATCTCTCACTGTATGTGCTTGTACTTGGGACAGAGGCTTGGGGTTGCCTCAGGAGGTAAGTTGTATTCGGATATTTCAAAACGGTTTGACTCCAGCCTCTGCTGGGTTCTTTAAAGGTATGGATTGCTGTGTGTAAACATCTGAGCATCAGCCGATTGAATTATTAATTATCCTAGCCCTAATAATCCTTAATTACCAGACTTATTCCAGGATCTCTGTATTTCCCGCTGGAAGGGACTAGGGCACACTAGGCTGGAGGAGGTTATTTTTCCCTATAAAGGTTTAGTGTCTTTTGAGGATCTTATAAGGGACTATTTGTTTGGGCACAGGGAATTCTTTATATTTCTACTAATCCGGCATTTCCTCAGCCAGAAGGGAGGTGGCCCTGCCATACTTCTCTGAGTGGACTTACTTTTAAGTGCAAGACTTTGTCCACTTGGGTAAGTATATGGTTTGCTGAACCAGCTTATGAAGGATGATTTGAATAAACACTGAAAAATGGTAGGAGAAAGTCTTCACCCCCTAACTCTTTTCTTTAATTCTCAAAATCTTGACATCCATATTAAAGAGAGGGTGGCAGCTGCTGCAGAGCAAAGGGATACCTACCTGTTTCAGTAGAAAGGTTATTATGGCTGTTGGACCTGGCTTCTTTTGTGGTTAATGCAGATGAGGGGTGAGAATCCCAAACTGCTGAGGTGGTCCATCTCCTTATAGGGAATGGACTTTACGGTTGAGCACTTTCTGGAACAGACAACGCCGATTGTCTTCTTTACATTGAATCAATCAATACACATGTCACCTTTATACATGAACAATGCATTTTAATACACAAATAGTCACATCACCCCTGTTGGATTTTTCCTTCATGAACTCTGTTAACACCAGCACATAGGTATGTGGTTTGGCAAGCTCTGATGGTTAATAACTGACAGGTCACAGGTGGGGTAACACTTAGCCGACAGCCAAACCCACACGCTCAGATCAGATCCCACAGATAGGCATCAACACTACAATGGTCTTCAGAGAGTGATTCCCCCCCTCCCCCCCCATCCTTAACTAAAGCACAAATGGCCAGAGGGACACATGCATTGCCAAAACATCATAAAGTTAGATGCCATATTTAGTTAGGTACACTTAGCCAAGCAGGACCTAGAGGGGACATATGGACTTGTACTCACTGACCCACATAGTGTCAACGTCAGGTCAAGGCCCGTCTGAATCCTTATCTAGAACTTGTATCTATGACTCTGTTTCAACTGGCCGCATGTTTCACTAGGGAAAGAATGTTTTATGTGTTTATTGCTCCCCTTGAAATTAATAAAATGTGCTTCATTTCAACGTGCTATGAGAGACCGTCCTCAGACCCCAGTGCTGTAACTGCTCTCCCAGCTGTAATGTTTAATTGAACAATCTGTTTCCTGTTTTTCCAGACACCTCTTGGCTTGTGTTTTTTTATGGTAAAATCTAATTCGAGCAACAGTCTCTCCAGGTTCTTGTGCCTTAATGAAGAGAACTCCCAGGGGGTTGGTTAGCTCACCACACTTTCAGCTGAGGGAGCATGTTTTAGACCTGGCATCCTTGACGTGGTTTCCTCTAACGTTTGCCTTCAGACCTCCTGTTTTGCTGACCTCGTTTTAGCTGGCTTCAGAACTCCGGGCCCTAACCAGTGCTAAAGTGCATTGCTGCTGGAAGCAGGGTAACATTGGATTGTCCACAACTGGCATATGTAATTTACTTATAAGTCTCTAGTAAAATGCACTGTCTGTGCCCAGGGCCTGTACATTAAATGCTACTGGTAGGCCTGCACCACTAATTGTGCCTTCCACTTAGGTAGCCCTTCAAAAAAAGGTCTTCAGCCTGCCATTGCAGAGCCTGTGTGTGCGCCAGTCCCAAACCTTTTTTTTTTTTATACATATAAGGCACCCCAACGGTATGCCCTAGACAGCCCAACGGGGCAGGTTGCAGTGTATTTAAAAAATAGGACATTTACTTTATATATGTCCTAGTAGTGAAAAACTCAAATTAGTTTTGCAGTACTGCAAGACCCTCCCATAGGATAACATTGGGATTGCTTTATTACATTTTATAACTGTTATTTCAAATTGGGAAGAGTTGAGACCCCTACATTTGGGATTGCTGGAATCACAATTTTAAATCACAACATATGGTGAAGTTTGATTTTAAATAGTAATTCTTAAAATACCACTTACAGAAATGTTTTTTTTTTTTTTTGCACTCCTTTAAACAGCTGGTGCTTTCTGCCCATCTCTGAATACACATCTGGGTAGGTGACAGCAGGGGCCTTGTGCATTCCCCCCCACCCCCCCAGGCAGCCACACACAAAGGGAGCTAAAGTGTGACTGATGGGACATTCACAGCCTGATTGGCCATCCAGGGAGGGAGGGAAGGAAGGAAGGAAGGAAGGAAGGAAGGAAGGAAGGAAGGAAGGAAGGAGGGAGGGAACGAACGAACGAACGAACGAACGAACGAACAAACAATCAAACACTGGCACTTATAGCTGAATGGGCTGTGTCCTTATCTCACACAAACCCCATGTAGTGAGTCTGGAGCTAGTGCAGGAACTCTGCACTTCAAAGGCCTCTCTTTGAAGTCTCCCCCCTCTTCAAAGTCACCACTGGGTATAAAAGCTGGACCTCAGACATCACCAACATTAGGAAACTCCTGGACCTGTGGATATTCTGCCAGGAAGGACGACTGCTGTGCTGCTAAAAGGACGGTAAACATGCTGAACTCCTGCTGTGCTGACCTGCTTCATTCCTTGCCTGGAAGTGAGGAGGACCGAACCTGAATCTCTCCATCCCAGAACCAGAGTGACTCCAAGGGCTTTCTGGCTTGTCAGCCTTCCAACACATCTGCTACAGCTCCTGGACCTGTCTTCTATCAGCTCCTGACCCCAAGAAACACGCCTCTAGTGCAGGGACCTTGAAAGTGGTTTTGTGGCTCCTTAAAACAAGGACAGCGAATGGCCTGCTTGCACAGGAACGGCTGCGCCCACAAGAACGATCAGTGCGAGCCGCTGCAAGTTTATCTTGTCACACAGCAAGCATCACCCTTGTGACCTTGAGGCTCCAATTTGCCCGGCAGACACTTCGTGCCCATTGTCCACCACCAGCCTTACTCTCCTTGCTCTAGTAAACTTCTTCCCCACGAACAGGATTCTTAGGTCAAGGTATGATGAGATAAAACAACAGCAGGGCTTGTCAAGGACTATATCTGTCCCGCGCTTAACTGTGGTCAGTCTGAATTTTTTGGAATTAACCTGGTCTAGCGTGACCAGATATTCCCAGTTAGTGCTTTATGCTTTGAAGCATTAGATTTTTGTTTTTTTAAAGATCATATCTTCAATTATACTCTTTGGATTTTTGTTGTTTTGCCCTTGTTTGTTCATAAAATTTAGCTCTATTCTTTTTAACCTGGTGTGGAGTCTTTTTGTGGTGTTTTTACTGTTTGAAGTGTTGCACAAATACTTACACATTGCCTCTTAAGCTAAGCCTGACTGCTCTTTACCAAGCTACCAGAGAATGAGCACAGGTTATTTTGTGGGGTGTATCTGACTTACCCTGACTAGGATATTGGTACCTGCTTTGATAGGGTGCATACTTCTGCCATCCTGAAACCCAATTGCAAACATTGGTGATCAGTGGTGAGGATAGAACTTTTGTTTGTGCAGTGCCTTATAGTAATTTGGTGTACGGTACCAATCCATCCCTAAATCCTGTGATCCCAAACGTTTTAATAGAGCACCCCCTCCCCGTGAAAAAAACAAATATCAGGCCCCCTTACAAACTTTTCACATTTATTCTATTAAATTGGCAATGTTTAAATATGTGTAGATTGATTTAAACAATGCAGTTATTTAAGTTCTGTTACTGTTTCAAAAATGCAATCAAATACATGATGCCAAACTTACTATTCTGGTTGAGTAGGCCATTCTAACCTGTAAAAGTATTCACAGTTCAATTATTCGAAGTGTGGGGGTAGGCGTTTTGAAGAGTATTTGGAGTCCCTTCTCTTTTGACAGATACTCCCATGTTGGATGTAAATGACAAAACATGCTAGTGATGGCCCATTACAGAGAGGTTTACTGCTGCTCATTTTTGTCAGCTTAAAATAATGCCCTGTTATCAGCATAATGTTTCTTTATCAGAGCCTGTTGCCCCCTCCCCCTGCAATCACTTGAGGCCCCCTCTAGTGGGGCCCAGTTTGAATATCCCTGCCTAAACCAATTTCAGTCTATTTTTCCCAAATCATGTCTCTACCTGGAAGTTCTACAAGTGCAAAAACGGACTTTGAGCTGGCCAACCTGGAGCGTTACACTGTGGCCCAGCTCAGGGATTTCTGTATTGAGTTGGGCTCACAGGAGAGTCTGAGACTGACACCTGGAGAGGAAGGGGTAACAGCCCACCAGGACTAATGATACCCAACGGCCAGGGAGTAGTGTATCATATGGAGGCCGGTCCCCAGAGGAGTTGGAGCACTGGAGGAAGGAGAAAAATTTAAAATTGCAGTTGACTAATCTCAAATTGGAGAAGGAGCAAGGATTAGAAAAGAAAATATTGGCCATTGAGGAAGAGGAGAAGAAAAATAAATTGGCCATTGAGAAGAGGAAACTAATGTTGACTCATGGACTGAGTCTGAAGGAGTTGGAAATTAAGGCCAGAAAGGCTGAGGCCAGCAGTGATAGTCGCGTCATTTCTTCTGTGTCCTCTGACAGGAGGGTCCACATCCCCAAGGGTTTGGTGCCTGCCTTTGAGGTGGGAAATGATACGAACAGATGGTTTGAGGCATATGAGATTGCCCTGCAGATGCACAAAATTCCAGAGGGGATTGGAGGGCTAATCTGTGGAGGCACATCCCTAATGAAGGACAGCCTACTGCCCCTATATGTGGATGATAGCATGAGCTATACCTCCCCTCAATTCCCCCCCCCCCCCCCCCCCCATGAAACTCTGATTAGGAAGTGTAGTTTGACCCCAGGGAAGTACAGGCAAAATTTCAGGGACAGTTAGAAGCTATCCCAACACACCTGGGTGACTTGTATTAATTCCATTTGCAAGACACTAGATGGTCGAATGAAGGGCAGGGAGGTGAAGGATTACCAGGGGCCGTATAACTTGTTTGCAAAAAAGCACATGTTCAGTCTTTGTTTTACAGATCTGCATCAACACCTTGTTGACAGTAAGGGCCCTGACCCCCAGGGAGCTTGGCAAGGAGAAGGACAGCAGGGTCAGCATCAGGTTTCACAGGAAGATATCTGGGGTGGATCAACCTAAGGGTGGGCAGGGTCCTTGTCAGAAGAAGTGGGGTTGGGGGGGAATTGGAGTAGCAGGAGGAAAAAGCAAGAAGTCCTCTAAAGGGCCCCAAAATAGTTCTTCAGGTCAGGGCTCCCATCCCCCTACTGAAAAGAAAAAGAGATAGTTCCTTGTCAGTAGATCTGCAGGGAAGGCACTTCCCAAATGCTGTGAGTGCGATAAGGAAGAGTACTTCAAGGTAGATGATAAGTCTCCCAAGAAGGCACTGCTACCCCTGTGGGCAGTCACTGGGTTTGCTAGTGTAGCGCTTGGGGAGGAGATTTTCCCAGATAGTTTGGAAGACAGTGTAGAGGTTACTCTAGTGTCCCTGGGTGGCAGAGAAATGTTGCAGAAAACCCACATGCCTGGTAATACTAGAAAGTACAGGCAGTGGGTCACCATTAATGGGCAGAGCGTGGAGGGTCTGAGAGACACTGCAGCTCATATGACATCCATTTGGTGTCATCCGACATCCTCAGGGCAGGTGTTCCACCAAGTTGTTTCTACTGGCAAGTGTGAGACCCACCACCCAGTGGCTCTGGTTTCATTTGAATGGGGAGGTGGGTGTCTTCAGGTTCCTTGAGAGTAGCTGTGTGTCTGCCATGCCTGTGGATTGTCTGCTTGGCAGTGGCCTGGACTATATTGCCTGGAAGGAGGTGGAGCTTAGGTCCCACTTAGAGATGTTAGGGTTGCATGTGTGTGTGTGCCTGACCACACAGTCCATGGCAGCCACAGAAGGTGGTCAGAAGGACCTGGTGCCTGGAAGAATGGCCCAGGTCTTGCCTTGATCTTCCTGGAAAGGATGTGGCCGAACTGCGTGCCTGCCAGCGCTATCCAACGTGCTGCAGGAAATGGGTCCCACCAGGGAAGAGTTCATCAAGGCGCAGAGGGAATGCCCTACCTTTGTGGGTCTGTGGCAGCAGACTGAGACCCAGGTGGCTGGTGGCACCCCTTGCAAACACCTGGGTTACTGGGAGAATGGTCTCCTGGATAGTGAGACTCAGGCTCCTGAGCCTGGTTCAATCCATGTTTTGGTGGTTCCCCAGTGCTACAGGGCCTTCCTGCTGGGGCTGACTCATGATGTTCCCTTGGCAGGTCATTTGGGGTAAGACAAGACCTTTGACAGGCTTGTCACCCAATTTTACTGGCCTCAAATTGGGAAGACTTCAGATGCACACTGCAGGTCCTGTCCTACCTCCCAGGCGAGTGGCCAGACGGGGGGAGAGGGCGGGTAAAGGCTCCCCTACAACCTTTTCCTGTCACCCCCTTTGAAAGTGTGGACTTCAACATCATTGGGCCTCTGCACTCCAAGACAGCCATGGGCAACAGATTTGTTCTGGGTTTGGTGGACCATGCCTCCCGAAAGCTATCCCTCTAAGGGCTGTGACTGTGCTCGCCAGGGCAGTGATGGTGATCTTTAACCATGTGGGTTTTCCCCAACGAGGTGGTATCTGACTTCATGGCAGGGTAGATGAAGGCCATGTGGAAGTGGTGTTTGGGGTAACCTACAAGTTCTCCACTCCTTACCACCCACAGACCAATAGGCTTGTTGAAAGGTTCAAAAGGACCCTGAAAAGCATGATTATGAGCGAACTAGAGCTCATGAGGCCATGCCTTTGTTTGCCAACAGGGAGGACCTCAAAAGGGGTTGGTTTTAGTCCCTTTGAACTTCTGTATGGGCACCCTGTGAGAGGACCTTTCAGTTTGGTGGAGCCCGATCCCACTAACGCCCCTCCCCCCAGGATGTGGTCAGCTACATGCTGGCCCTCTGCAACCGGGCAGCACGTTTTCAGCAACTTGCTTACAAGACTCTGAAATGCTGGAATGACCGGAATGCCACTGTAGCTGAGTTTCAAGCTGGCCAAAAAGTGTGGGTGATGGAGCCAGTGTGAGCCCAGGGCCTTGCAAGGCTGCTGGTCTGGACGTTATGAGGTAAAGAAGCATAAGAGTGATGTCATCTACCTGGTGGACCTCAAGTCTCCCAAGAACCATTGAGGGCCCTGCACGTCAATCACCTCAAGCCCCACTTCAAGAGGTCTAAGCTTATTAAGCTCCATGTTACTAATAACGAGGTGGGAGAGTGAACCTCTCCCTGACCTCCTATCTTCCAAAGAGCAGGATGGGTCAGTGAAGGGTGTCAGCCTCTCCCCTTCACTTACCCTAAACCAACAGAGAGACTGCAGCCAGTTGCTGGAGCAGTTTGCCTCTTTATTCTTACTTGTCCCAGGTTTCACTACATGGTATACCCAGGATATTGATACTGGGGACAGCACACCTGTGAAAAACACAATTTACAGGTTGTCTGGTAAAGCGGGGGCAGCATTAAGCAGGAGATCTCCAAGATGCTGGCATTAGTAGTTATTGAGCCCTCCAGCAGCCCTTGGACTAGCAGTCTTTCGTATTGATCCTCAAGGCTGCTCCTCGAGATGTCACACCTGAACTTAGATTCTGTGTGAACTAGCATGTGCTAAGTGCAGTGACCAAGACTGACATGCACCCAATCCCCCAAGCTGATGAGCACATAAACCTGCTTGGACCTGCCAAGTTTCTCAGCATGTCCAACTTAACATCTGGGTATCTTTCATATTGCCTTGATTAAGGGGGCCAAGAGAGGTCTGTGTACTCTACCCCCCGAAGGGCACTTGCAGTTCCTGGTAATGACCTTTGGGTTGAAGAAAGCTCCTGCCACCTTCCAGAGCTTAGTCAACCATCTCGTAGCTGGACTGGAGGGCCTCTGTGCTGCCTACCTAGATGACACTGTGGTATTCAGTTCTAACTGGGAGGACCACCTGTGCCACCTGAAGGAAGTGCTTCAGGCTCTGCAGAGTGCAGGCCTGACTATCAAATCAAGATAAGGCAGGGTTCGGTGGTCTATTTGAGTTACCAAGTGGGAGGTGGCAAGGTGTAGCCTCTCCAGGCCAGAATTGAAATCATGCTGGTTTGGGAACCCCTCTTAAAGGCCCATACGGAGCTGAGAGCCTTCCTGGGCCTCACTGGCTATTACAGGAGATTTGTCAAGGGTATGCTACCATTGTTGCCCCATTGACAGAGCTGACTTCCAGGAAGCAGCTATGCCAGGAGATATGGATAGGCATGCCAGAAAGCTTTTGACATCCTGAAGGAGTGCATGTGCACATCACCTGTGCTCAAAGCCCCTGACTTCTCCCAAGAATTCATTATGCAGACAGATGCCTCAGAGAATGGCATAGGGGTCTTGCTCTCACAGTTAAGCAAAGAGGGCCTGGATCCGCCTATAGCCTTCATGAGTACAAGACTACTTCCTAGGAAACAGAATGGAGGGCAATAGAAAGGGAAGCCTTTGCTGTGGACTGGATTCTGAAGAATCTGAGACCATACCTGTTTGGTACTCACGTCCAGGTTCAGACAGACCACATACCCCTCGGATGGTTAATGCAGATGAGGGGTGAGAATCCCAAACTGTTGAGGTGGTCCACTTCCCTATAGGGAATGGACTTTACAGTGGAACACCGTCCTGAAATGGACCACGCCAGTGCTGATGGGCTCTCCAGGTTCTCCCTCCTGAGTGAAGAGATCTCCCAGAGGGTTGGTTAGCTCTTCCTACTTTCAACTGGGGGTGGGGGGGAGGAGGGCATGCGTTAGATCTGGCATCCTTGGTGTGCTTCTTCTAATTTTGTTGCCTTCAGATCTCCTGCTTTGATGACCCTGCTTTTGCTGCCTTTAGCACTCTGGGTACTTTACAACTGCTAACCAGTGCTAAAGTGCATGTGCTCTGCTCTTGAAACATGGTTATGTTAGTTTGTCTACAATTGGCATATTTAATTTACTTATAATCCCCTAGTAAAGTGTACTATCTGTGCTAAGGGCCAGTAAATAAATGCTACTCGTGAGCCTGCAGCACTAATTGTGCCTCCCACTTCAGTAGCTCTTCAAGAATGTCTCAAGCCTGCCGTTGCAGAGCCTGTGTGTACAGTTTTAAACTACTATGTCGACCTGGCAAATAAACCCTCTTGCTAGGCCCAAACTTTCTTTTTTAATACAAATAAGTCACCCCTAAGGTAGGCCCTAGATAGCTCAAAGACAGGGTGCAGTGTATTTAAAAAGTAGGACATGTACGTTTAATTTTTACATGTCCTAGTACTGAAAAACTCTTAAATGTGTTTTTTACTACTGGAAGGTCTATCTCTCCCCTAGGATAACAATGGGATTGCCTTATTACATTTCATAAGAGTAATTCCAAATTGGGGAGAGATGGGGCCCCCAAGTTTGGTGTCTGGACTAACAATTTAAAATCACAACTTATTGTGAAATCGGATTTTAATTGTAATTCTCAAAATTACACTTTTAGAAAGTTGGCAGTTTCTTCCTTTAACAATATGGTGCTTTCTGTTTGTCTCTGAATACACATCTGGGTGGCTGACAGCTGGGCTCTTGAGTATTTCAGTACACTCCTGGACCAGTGGATACTCTGTCAGGAAGAAGGCCTGCTGTGATGCTGAAAAGACTGTCACTCGGCTGGACTCCTGCTCCGCTGATCTGCTGCCTTCTGCATTACTTGTCTGGTAGTGAGAAGGACTGGACCTGAATCTCTCCAACCCAAACCTAGTGCCTCCAGGGGCTCGCTGGCTTGACTCCTGTTCTTACGAAGTCTCAAAGACACAGAAGACTTCCAAGATATATACTACAGCTTCTGGATCCGCCTTCAGCCTGCTCCTGACCCCAAAGAGGCATGCCTCTCTTGGAGTAGTTTTAGCTCCTGAAATTAAGCTTTTGGGCTCATAGCGACCACGAACGGGCCACTTGCTTGAAGAATGAGCATGAGCCACCACAAGTTCGACTCTTAGCACAGCAAGAATCACCCTTTGTGACTGCTAGCCTGGCAAACTTCTTCTCCGTGAATGGGACTCTAGGCTCAACTTTTCGAGGAGGTAAAACTTCAGAGGGACTTTGTCCGCACCGCTCTCCATCGCGGTTGGCCTGAACATTTGTATGTAACCTGTTCTAGCATAACCAGATAGCCCCAGTTGACGCTTTATGCTTTTAAGCAGTAGTTTGCATTTAATTCTTTAAAAATCTCAACTTCTACTCTTTGGATGTTTGTGGTTTTGTTTTTTGTTTGCTTAAAAAAAAAAAAAAATTAAGGTCTAGTTTTCTAACCTGGTGTGTAGTCTTTTTGTGGTGTTTTCACCGTGTTACTGTTTGAAGTGTTGCACAAATACTTTAGACATTGCATCCTAAGTTAAGCCTGACTGAACTGTGCCAAGCTACCAGAGGGTGAGCACAAGTTAATTTATGGTGTGTATCTGACTTTCCCTGACTAGGATTGTGGTTCCTGCTTAATCAGGGTGCATACCTCTGTCCACCAGAAACCCAGTTTCTAACAACAGCCTTATTGGACAGCAGCGACAAGAACACTGTATGTTCTCTTTCCTGAAAGTAGCATGAAAGTAGTCTATTATGTTGTCCTTGACCCCTCAGTAAAATTCCCTGGGAAACCCATCTTCCCCAGAGCCTTTCTGGTATGAAAGGTTACTTTATTAGTGCAGATTTGGTAATCTTCAAGATCCTCAAAATGTAGCAGCTTGGTAAATACTTTATTCCCTTTGTGCCTGACCTCCTGTATAATTGGACATGGCTAATTGTCCTGATTCCCTTCTCAGCTATAGTTGAAAATAAATACCTAGAGAAAAAAAGGTCAACATGGAAACTTATATTATATTCCTGAAAGAAAATCTACCTCCAGGTTTCATTGTGCAATACACTAAACTACACTTCAGCTCCTCTAGAGAATACAGTAAAAGAAAGGGAACATTTGGAAAGATGTTGTAGCAAACTTGAGCTTAGCCCCTCCACTTCCTCTGTTGTCTTAACCCTATATAACATGGGTCTTCAAACTGGGGGCCTCAAGTGATCCCATCAGAGAGATGCCAGGATCTGGCTAAAAGAAGCATTATACAGATAACAGTGCTTTGTTTTAAGCATTTTTCTGCACTTTTAAATAGGTAACAGTACTCACCTGCAATGTTTAAATAAGTCTAGTCATATTTAAACATTGCCACCTTTATAAAAGAATTGTGAAAAATTCTGAGAGGGAGGCACAATGATTTTTATTTTTCAACTGGGGGGGCGCGGCATTAAAAGGTTTGAAGACCACTGCTCTATAACAAACCAATCCTTGGGAAAATAAAAGGATCATTAATGGAACCATTGCCAAACTAATATTCAGTCAATCAGACACTTGTAAAGAGCAGCTTATCACCCGTGGGGTCTCAAGGCGCTGTTGCGGGCGTACTGTTCACTCGAACAGCCAGGTCTTGAGATCCGTCCTGAACTGCTTCAGCGAGGCTGCCTGTCTAAGGTTGAGTGGGAGCGTGTTCCATGTCGGGGCTGCGAGGTAAGGGAGAAGGATCTGCCTCCAGCTGTGCTCTTCCTGATTCTGGGGATGGCGGCAAGGGCCATTTGGAAGGATCAGAGCTGCCTGGTTGAGGATGTAGAAGGTCAGGTGGTGGTTGAGGTAGGCCTGTCCGATGTTGTGCAATGCCTTGTAGGTGTGTATCATTAGCTTGGAAGTGATGCGTTTGAAGCTTCTTTGTGATGCCGGCATAGAGTGTGGTGCCGTAGTCCAGTTTGCTGCTGACAGGCACGTGGGTGACTGTCCTTCTTGTCTCGGTGGGGATCCACTTGAAACACTGACAAAGCTAATAGGCCTTGTCTTTCAACTTTGCCAATACTTTTTTACTGACGCTGCTTTGCATTTCCAAAAAGATTTTAAAAAACGCTTTTACCCAATGTGCATGCGCCCTTACATCATGTTGCTTTAGTAGCCCCAGCGTGATGACATAAATGCATGCATATTTTACAACTCAGAATTCATTTTTGGTTTTTGGCCCAATAGATTATTTAGGTGTGTGCAGGTGTAATGACTCCCTGTGTTTTTAAATTTAGCAGTAAATTAAAAGAATAAAAATAATTAAGGTGCTCAAAAAAGCATTTAAGGTAGTGCATAGAATCTGCAGCTGCCAGGCCTTCCTAAAAATAAAAAAAATATTAAATATAAAACAATTGGGAAACAGAGGTTGGGTAAGCAGTGGGCGAGGTGGGGGACCAGTGTCGGTTATAGAAAAAAAGGATCTAGATTGGAAGGGCTGGGGGTTGATAAACAGATGAGTTGAGAGAGCAACATGGAGTGTGCATAGGAGGATGTGAAGCAGGAAGCACCACACAATGTCAAGAGCAAGAAAAAACATGCCCTCCCACGGAGTGCTAACAGCAAATGAAAGAAAGCAGTTCTGTGAATGTGAGATGTGGAAGGATAGAATACATCTAGTTAAAATGAAGGAAAGGAAGGTAGGCTTCAGGAGAGAGACCTCAAGTATTGATATTGTACAGTTGTGAACAGACCGCTAAAGCTCCTTGGAGCTGATACATAATAAGGTGGATTTTGAAGTCATTTTAAGCGGGGGCATAATAATATCATTGGTTGGCATAGATTGACAGCTGTTCTATGGTTAACTACTGTTATGGCGTTTTCATAAGGCAGATTTCCTCAATCTCTGATTTTTTTCAGATAGAACAAAAATGTAGGTGTTATCCTTTGTCAGTCAATACTCATTGGCTTGCCTGCAGACAGGAAAATACAAGAATGTCAAACTGAGTCCTTTCAGTATGTTTGCAAGGAAAAGAGAGGAATTTGTTCTAATGTGTATCCTTTACTAGAAGAGACAAGTATAGGAGCAATGACAACAAATCTATCACTGGTAAAACCCATCCTGAGGGTGAAACAACCAGCTACCCCTAAACAGTAACTAATTTAGCCTCTTCTAACCTGAATAGGAAGGAGCATTTCCTGGCTTGACAAGATGAAGAACAGGTTGTTGATCTATATAATGAATACCAGATTTCACATTCATTGTAAAAACATTTTCTCCTGAACGGGCTGGTTCATTAAGTGAACACCCAGTTAAAAAAAAAAGCTGGCAAACGTACAAAACCTCTGCTGCTGCACTTTAGTCAAGCAAAAGTAGGACTGAAACAATACTTCTTCAAATCCTAGACTTAAAGATGTCAAATAAGTGTATCAAAATATAAGGACAGGGGTTGCTGGTTTACCAAATCTTCCCTCTCCAACAATGAGATTAGATGTGGGATTCCCAATAATTTATACAGAGATTGTTCATAAGCTTAAAAATTGGCAGTGAACATTTCTAATGCGGGGTGCTTCCCTCTGGACTATGATCCGCACCACAGTGCATTTTGCAAATGCCTGGCTATATAGCTTTTCATTGCTGCAAAGGTTCATTTGTTTCTTCATAGCTTAATGGTTGACTCTTCAAAACCAATCCTCACTAAGAAGTTCTTCCAGATAGTACTTCCTACATTATGCCCATGCAAGCCAAACATTTTTTATTCACATGGAAAATGTATTAGTGGTGCTAGCATAAGGAATGAGAAGTGTATCATCAAGACAGCTGGGTGTACATTTTGCACAAGTGCACCAACTTCCTTTTACATTTAATGCCATCACATATTTTCCTGTTGCTTACACTTGGAGTCTCTTCAGTAATGCTTAGAGGATCAGTGACACAAGATTTCAGGTGTTTTGTGAAAATGATGTGTCAGTAGTTAAGAAAAGTGTAGTAACTAGCACAGTGGCACCAAGAGAGAAATAGGCTGCGAGAGGCTCCATTTAAAAAAAAAATCCACAAAATAACGGTTGAATTTCCAGTTTAAACCTGCACAGCCAAGTGACTGGTGGCAGGCCTGCATTATGTTTTGCATTGTCACGTTAGTGGTGGCACCATATGTACTGCTGTCTACTAGTGGCATTTAACTTACAGGCCCAGGGTACACTTTGTACCATACTCCAGGGATTTATAGGTATGTTAAATATGCCAATGAGGAGTCCAGCCAACTTCAACATGTTTTAGTCACATGCTCTGGGGCCTGGTGAGCACAGACCCAGTGGTCAGAGTAGATAAAAACAGCAGCATCATTACAATAAAATATAGGTGTTTCCTACTGTCACAGACTCTAGCAGCAGTTCAGCCATCCCCATCTTCCGACAAGTTAATTCCCTCTCATCATTCAGACCAGGGCTAGGAGTAGGTTATCCATACCTCCCACCCTCCTCATGTTCTAGTTGATGGGTTTTCCATCATGTTGTTTTTCATTGTTTCCTCTGGTTCCTTCTTGGTTGATCTGAGTGCAAATTTGAAATCAAGAGAGATCAATGTGGTACTTCTCTCCAAATGCCCTGTGCTGCAGCGACCAAATCCAGGTTCTCTGCTACAGTCTACAGTGCACCTTCCTCCACCTGAGGATCAGCCTTTGCATACTTCTTTCTTGTGTTATCCACTGGCCATAATCTTGATCTCCACCTGGTTGTACTTTCTAGTCCATCTGTATAGACAACTCCTCTTGGAGCCACAAACGAGACCCTTTTTGCACAGAGGTGATTGCCTGGAAGGTACAGAGACTAATATTGGTGATGATAATGAACTGCTGCAGACTAGATGATACCTTGCGGTCACTGCCAAGACATTAGTGGTGCCTGCAACCTCACTGGGGAATAAAGACTTCCATGCCTTGTAGGTTGCAACTGCATTCACATCCAGGCTGCTCTTGGCCTTCAAGCTTCAGATCATAGGGCAGGATCAAGAGGTGTGAAAGAAGCTATCCTCCAACCCTGTGATGTCCAAAGCCTTGGACACCTAGTAATGTGTGCCCTAAATCTGTCTGAGAATCCTCTAGCTTAGTCTATTTTGGTGAAGGCATCTTCACTAAGTGGCAATCAAATGTACTGCCACAGCAACAAAAAGGTGAAGAGACTTAGGGTAAGACTATTTGTTAAGTGGATACGTGGATGTCATTTTGACCAGCTTTGGTCTCCATCCCTGGCACACATTTGCCCTGCTGTTTTCAGGCCATACGCAAGAAAAGTACTGATTCATACTTACCCTCACTCTTATCCCAATTAATTTTATAATCCAAAATGTCAGAGAATGGCGATATAAGGCTCATCAGGACCGGGAATGAACTGTTGAGGCCCATGAGCAAAACATCATACGCATACAACATTTTTGTCATACAAGCCAAAGTAGATATGCCCACTTCTGGGAGGATTGGCAGATGACTGTGGCCAAAGGCCCAATATGCAAGAGGGACAGTAGTGGGGAGAGGGGGCATCCCTGACGGGTACCCGTATTCAGTGGAAAGAGATCCGATAGGAAAGCTCCACAGTTTATCTCACCAGTGGGCGCAGTATATAGCGAACAAACTGTCCCAATGAAGTCGTTCACCAGTCTCATTCAGTAGAGGATCTGGAGCATATATCTCCATTCTGGGCAGTTGAATGCCTTTTTGGCTTCAATAGACAGAGCCAGTGGGGCCTCTTGTGAGTCTTTAGTGAACCACAAGCAGTGAGCAAGGGATCATAATGGTTGTGGCAAGAGTGTCTGAGGACAATTCCTACCTGAGTATGGTCTATCAGGCCCAGGATAACTAATTTGTAGCATGCAGCCAAAGTGTTTTCTAAGATCATGGCATCCGTACCTTAGAGAGATATGGAGTAATAGCTGCAGGTTCTCTGCCCTTTTCAATAAATTGGTGAACACAGCCTTATTGGACAGTAACAAAAAGGACCCTGTGTGTTCTGCCTCCTGAAAAAGTAGCATGAAAGTGGTCTTCTATGTTGTCTTTGACCCCTGGAAAAAAAGTCTTCCCCTGGGACTTTCTTGTATGGAAGTTTACCCAATTAGTGCAGATTTGCAGTCTTCAAGACCCTCAAAATGAGGCAGCAGTTAAACACTTCATTCCGCTCATGCTTGACCTCCTGTACAATTGGGCATGTCTAAGTTTCCTGACACCCTTCTCAGCTAGAGTTATAAAGACACCCTTAGAGTAAAAAAAATGGCAATGTGGAATCTTATTCTATATTCCTGAAAGAAAATCTGCCTCCAGGTTTCATTGTAGTAGTAAACTTCTGTATGTGCAGTACACTAAAGTCTTTACTCAGAGCCTCCAGAGAATACAGTAAAAGAATGGGAACTTTAGGAAAGATGCTATCGCAAACTTTAGCCAAGACCTTCCATTTCCTTTGCTGTATTAACCCATTGTACCTTTCCACTCCTTGGGAGAATAAAAGGAACAATTAATGGAGCCGTTGCCAAACTTGCATTAACAAAGCCAATAGTCAAAGGTGGTGTGGAGAAGAAACCACTAATTTCTAGGGATCACAGTGATATGGCCACCAAGAACATAACCACTGGTTAGGCCAGGAAGCAGTCAATGTTGCTCAAGCCACTTTTAGAAAGTGCAGAAACAACATGATGGACGGAAAGCAGAACAAATCAAACATTCACCCTCAGCCACAGATGTGGGTTTAATCCATCAGATTGCCATGCCATTCCGGTTTGGACCCAGCCTACAGGCGCTTGGACCTCCTCTTTGCTCTACCAGCCATCCTTATAAAAGAAACCGGAGGTGGGGAGGGGGTTCTTACAACCAACTCCAATAGGCATACCACACGGCTGCTCTCTAACCAACCAAGTGAGGGTAAAAATACCTTGAGTCACCAAGTAGCACCCCATAGAGACAGCAAAACTATAGAGTTCCTAAAGCACTCACACTAATTTTCAGGCCATACCAGACCAACAGTTAAAACCCACTTGAAGCAACTGCTCACTTCCTACTCACCCTATTTAATAGAAACACATAGGGGCATATTTATGAAAAGTGGCTTTGCACCCACTATGAGGCTTACCAGCAGTAGTGGGTCACTACAAGTGTAGCAATTGCGCAGCGTGCAAAATGACCTTTAATACTACTGAATTTTGTCACAAAGATTACACACTCACCCTGCCAAAATTCACCAATTGCAATACGCAGGACGTCATCTATGCCATTTGGTGTCCCTGAGGACTACTTTATATAGGACAGACCACACAGGATCCTCCAGCACAAAAGCAGGATCAAGTGCAAAAAACCTGGGGCTCCACTTGTTGAACACTACGAGGCATCACAACATACATGTGGAGAGATTAAATGGCAAGTAGTGGAACAAATCTCCTTGGGACCAAGGGGCGGAGATAAAGAACACATCCTATCTAAACGCGAACTGTTCTGGATCGAGAAATGTGATACTATCAGAGAGGGCCTTAACACTATTGAAGATTGGCGGCACTCTGCCCTATGAATCATACACAGAAAGTGTTATGTACAACTATAGGGCTGACACGGCCACCCCCCTATATGTTTAGACCTGGGTTCCCTGTCAGGTTACAGTTAGACAGACACTATTTAAGTTATAATATGACATCAAGACCTCAGGCATGCCCACCTTAACAGGTTGTTACATGATTACAGACTTCCTGCTGCACACATTGTCACTTTTGGAATTCACGTGGAACAGGACAAAGTTCGTTCGCTAACGTTGATGATGCACTTTTTGTGTTAAATCACAATATGGTTAGTACTGTGCATTGCATATGTATATGTATCTCCTGAGGTCACGATGACATGGATATAGGAAATCACATACTCCATGGACATATCAACACGAGTTGTACTTGGCCCTGTATATAATATGTTCCTCCTGAATGTACTTGTAATATTTATATCGCTTTTCAGCCCTGTGATAAGGGCCCATGAGCCCAGTCATTTGACTGATGGTAATCAATCAATCCTACAATTACCGGTCCATATTTGCAGCTGAGTTTCACTGCCATGGTTATTGTGTACATCTACTGTAACACTTGTGGTCTGTGTGGTTTTTCACTTTTTCAACCAGTCAGCCACCCGGTTTTCACTGCTGAGCATCACCGTCATGTTTACTGTGTACATCTACTACTACACTTGTGGTATGTGTGTTTTCACTTTTTCAACCGGTCAGCCACCTGGTTTTGGACTGCTGACATTATCCTTGCCATTAACCAGATTCCTGATGGTTCAGGATCCGTTCCGCTACTGTCCCCCGTGCGTTCCGTTGCATATTCTCAGAATTCGCACGCGCGCATTTTGTCAACTCCCAGACCTAGCGGCCGTCAACCGCGGTCTCGGATTAAGCGGACCAGAAAGGGAACCTTCCCTTTTGGGTCCGGAGGCGGCTCGGCCGCCTTCCCGTACGGCCACGTTAGATTTGCAAACGCCAACCGCTGATTGGTCAGTAACTGAACCAATCACAGCCGTGTATGCTCGCTCCAATATGGAGGCAGAGCATTTTTAAGACAGACGTCCGCAATACGTGCGGCGTCGTCCATGATACATCTCGGGCGTACGCAGGAGTTCCTCCAACCCGGGCTTTCTGTTTCGCCGGCTGGATTCAAGCCTGCACGCTGACTGCTTCGGCAGCAGCCCGTGTTCATAAGTAAGTGTTTCACCCTTTTCAGGGACAATCCACTTATTCCTACCTGTCCCTAGAGTGGTGGCCAGCTTCATTTACGCACACTCCTTGTATTATAGAGCACCCGAGCCCCTGAATTTTCAACGCTGTCTAGCCAATTACAGCCACTTGACAATTTGAACACCCCCCACATTGAGATTATTCATCTATCTGTAAGTGATTAATTTTATTTCCTCTAGTATCCAATCCTTTGTTATTGCACGATACCGACCTAACCACTCAATACTTCTTTGTCCTAGAAAACACCTGAGCCCCAGATACTAGCGATCACGGGCGCTCTTTGATACTACGACCGCAGACAAGCGTAGATTCGTAGACCTTGGGACTTTGCCATGTCTTGTAAGTCCCTTTATTTTATTTTATTTTATTTTCCATTCAGACTAATCCATGTGATTATCAGGCATATTGAACAATGTAATCATTTTCCTAATAGAAAGATGTCCCTGATCACCAGATTGGTTCTTTACACTGGAATTTAGGTGAGTTTCCCAGTCTGTATACTTCTAATACCATTATTCACACTGATTAACCAGACCTCTAGTAATACAGTGATTTATACCACCCATAGGTGCTACCAATTGGATTATCCTTGTCCTGATGATGACCCTTTCTTGACTCACCTTATTACGGGGTCGAAACGTCAACATATCTCCAAAAAGTGGTTGAGACAAATACAAAGACATTTTGTGAAACTTCAGGGCTTCCTGGACTGAATGAGCCACTCGAAGTTCATAATTTTCTTTAAACCACACTCTGCACTGACTGTATATATCACCTTCACTTACCTGCACTTCAGCACTTTCACTGTTTTTTAGGAGCACCTATTGAGACAAATGTGAAAATATAATAAATACTCTCTCATGAACAAAATTACATGTTCAATCAATATTCACATGTAAAAACGTTTTGGATTAATATGATCAAAGTAATATATGAAGTAATAAATTTCTTTTGATATCCCATTTATGGTACACAGAGAATTTCTTAAGTCTTTTGTATCCCGCAGAAGTCTAGGTTACTTTCCCCCTTGCACTGACCTCTAATGCAAACACAACCATAAATCTGGGCCTTAGATCGCCCCAAGAAACCATTAATCAAAAGATTGCCATGTGCCTAAACTAATAATTCATGCCCAAAAAAGACTTGCTTACAAACAAAAAGTCTCCCTTTGCACCGTCCTCCCTCACCTACAGTCACAGTGGCCATCACCGGAGCCACCACCAAGTGGCAAAAACAAGCTTTCAAGCCCATGCAGTCCCCAGTAGGAGACGGCTGTGCCGTTAATGCAGAGTTGCAGCGAGAGGACCATGCTGATGGCATGAGATGGCTCCAAGACCTGCAGACCAAGTGAAAAAACAAAACAAGGCTTGAAGAGGGTGCTTGTGCGGGGCCCAGTGGAGCTGCATCATATTGCACCGAGGCAGGGATCGAGAAACAGAGACCCGCTTGTAGCCTCCCCTCCCCTTTTGTTGGCGGGGCTTGCCTCGCCCCAAGGGATACGACCCTGGAAGCACTACAGTTGCCTCCGGGACCACACCCCTGGCCCAGTCAATCACAGCCCACCTCACTGAGAGGCCGTGGTGCATCATGCCGCAACCCCCAGCTCCGGCCCACGCTCTCTGCCATATGTATGGCTCCCCCGAATTGGGGGAGCCTTTGCCATTAAACAGAAAATATGGTATATATGATGGGTCTCTATTTAATTCAGAAAAGCTCCAACTTTCCCTTTTAAATTAACATTTTTATTTTTTATATTTGTTTGTAAATTAAATAAAATTTATTATCATTTCTGTGTTTGTTTGATGAATCATTGTTTGCGTATTTTAGTGTGTTTTACTGTACGAACCACCCAAACTGTTAAGACATGGGAACCCCAGATTCCTATAATGGGTGAGTGAGGGTCCCTGGCATCCAATAATGATTATTTGGGGGTTCCCGTATTTCACTGTTTTAGACCAGTGGTGCCCACCCTGTGGTCCGGGGACCCCTGGGGGTCTGCAAAGCCTCTTCAGGGGGTCCGTTACTGCTGAGAAAATGAAATAATATTAACAGATTAGGTCCCCTGCTTTCAGAAATGACTCAGTGAGGGGTCCCCGAATTCCAATAATGATTCACTGGGTTCCGGTATTGATAAAGTGGGGTCCACAAGAGTCAAAAGGTTGGGAACCACTGTCTTAGACCATTGGCAGTTAGGCTTTCACACCTGGAGGGAATAAAATGACACTATTTCTAGCCATTGATAAAATAAAGAATATTATGGATGACAGTAATTTGCTGAAGAGCATACTACATGACTCTGCCACATTTGACATAGTAACGCAAATTAATCTCAATGACAGACTTAGGGAAATAGGTATGTCCAGGGCTCCAGCTACCTAGTTGGCATCCTTTGTGAAGGATCACACCCAGGTTGTGCCCATGTCACCATTTTTTCAAGCAGCTAACAGACAACGTTCAGAGTTTTGCAAAGCTCCTCACTCAGTCCGATGCTATTTAAAATATCCACGTCACTCATTACCTCAGCTCTTTGGGCCTTGCTTCTTTGATATGTCTTATGCCACCAGTGGAATTCAGCTCCACGGGATGCTCCAAAATATAGGCAACTGCTTTGTAGGCATCTTTAGATGTCATGAGTGATGTCATCAATGATGGCATTTGAAATATCAGGTATGTCAAATGATATAGAACATCACAAGTCATATGTGAGGTCATAAGCAACGTATGACAGGGGTACAAGATATAGTTAGCTCAGGTAACTAACTGCTGAATTTCTGTGGTACAGTGGGTGTAAAATCTGAATTTCTAAGGTTTTTTTAATTCAATTTCCTAACTATAACGTGCCTGTAACCTTTGTTTTTTTCACAGTGAATTCCTATGTTTTTTTTTTTGAGTTCAGAAAAGATTTTTATTCTTTTAAATGCTAACAGAAGGAAAAAAGAATAATAAATAAATAAAACAAACAGCAGAAGCGAATTGGTAAGTAATATCACAAAATTACACACATAATTTTTTTGTCTTAGTCCAGGATATAACAATGAGTAGGTCGAACAATGTATTGAAAGCATACATGGATCCTAATAGTGGATTAGATAATTAAGTAGAGAAGAGAAAAAGAATATACGAAATAAGAGAGAAGGTGAGAGATAGAATAAGATATATGTTTTGTTTCTGTGGGGAGTAGGTAATTTGGTTTGCTGGCAGGTTAGAGGTTTGAGCTCTAGGTATTAGGGATGAACCAACAAGAAGAGATTGTTCATGGGGGTTTACTGGAAGCAAAAAAGTTATCTAGGGTGCCCCATATGTTATGTGAGTGAGTTTTCCATGGGGAATGCTGGAGTGCAATATTGACGGCTCCGCGTATTTGAATTAGCCAGTTCAGCCAAGATTTAAAATTAGTTTTGTGCGTGGATTTCCAGTTTACGGTAACAGACTTGATTGCTGCAGTGAGCATAAGGTCAAGAAGGAGGCGATCTGATTCCTACTTGATGTTGGTATCTAGGAAGCCAGTAATGAAGTGTGAAAAATCTTTTTTTGGATTAATATGGAACAATTTGGAGAATGCATCAGTCCAAAATGGTTGAACCTGTGTACAAAAAAAGATTAGATGAGGAAGATCTCCAGTCTGTTTCTGGCAGTTCCAACAAGTAGGAGTATCCATTATGTGTGTAGGCGAGAGGATGTCCAGAAAATATTACGTAGTGTCCAAAATTTAGTCTGCGAAAGAATAGGGGTGACTTTGTGTATAGTCACTGATGTCCAGATTTTTGTCCACTCCGAGTCTGTAAACATCGAACCAGATTGGTTATTCCAAAAGGCTAGGGTCCTCTTCAAAGAGTTGGTAGTTGATGGCTGAAGGAAATGGTATAGTTTAGAAACTTAGTGGCCATTTTTGGATAATTTCAGGATTAAGGGAAAAATTGACGGGTCTGCGTGAAGGGACTGAGTTTTTGACAGTGATACTTTAAGTTTGAGGAAGTTATAAAATTCCTTGTTTTCAATATGGTATATAGTCTGTAGATGCGCAAATGTGTGAGGGTTGAAGGGTGTACATAGTGATTATGGGTAGTAAATACCCTTGTTTATCCATGATTGCCAATAGAGGATTTGACCTTTGTATTTGATATTTGGGTTGTGCCATAGGGAAGCGGTGTTAGAGGATTTCAATTTAACTTATAGATTGTTGACGGAGAGTAGTGCACGTTTAGTATTGCTAAATATATATTTAGAATATGGTATATGCTTGTCAGTAGAAGTGAGTAGGGTTGCCGGTTCTAGGTTTCCCAGTATGGCATTTTCTGCTTCAAACCGTAGAGGAGTGTAATTTTAGAGTGGTGAAAGCCAGTAAGATCCTTGTTTGGCAAGAAATGCTGCCTGGTAAGTTCTGAAGTTGGGTAGGTTAAGACCATCCAGATTTTTGGGGAGTTTTAGTTTGTGTAAGGCTATCCTAGGTTTCTTATCTTTCCTTAAAAAGTTGTTGATTATTTTATCTATTTTATGGTGGAAGTCATCATTTTTTATTGTTTCGATGCCACCCCACCAGGTGATGAATTTAGGAGACCATCCCTGTAGTAGTTGTTTGATATTTCCCAGAGTTAGTTGTTCGTTATGTAGTAGGGTGTCCATTAGATCCGATCCAAACTCTAAACCTAAGTATTTTATGTAATTTGGTTGCCATGTTAGTCCTGAATTTCCCAGTAGAGTTTGTGGGCCTAGTGTGTTTAGCAATTTCACTTCTGATTTATCTGTTTAATTTATAGCCGGATACACAAGAATATTGTTGAATTGTGTCCATTAAGGCCCGAATGGAGCGTTGGGGGTCATCTGATAAAATTAAAATGTCATCAGCGTAAGTTATCAGTTTAATTTTTTTATTATAGAAGTCTATACCTGATATCTGTGGATTATTATTAATATGTGAGATTAATGGTTCAAGGGCTATGAGGAATAGGGAGGGTGAGAGTGGGCAACCTTGTCTCGTGCCTTTTTCGAGGTTAAAGTGCGTAGAAATCATGCCGTTTACAGAGATAGCGCCTAGGGTTGCTGTATAATGCCATGATCATTTTTATAAAGAGATTTCCAAGGTTAAAGTATTTGAGAGATTGTTCCAGGAATGTCCAGGAGACCTTGTCAAAAGCCTTTTCTGTATCCAATGCTATAGCCACTGATGGCGTGAATAGGTGTTTGGCTCGTTCTATGGCATGGCAGAGAAGGTGTGTATTGTCGTTGGCCATTCTGTTTTTCAAAAACCCTACTTGTGAATTGCTAATCAGTTGAGGAAGGAAAGGATTAAGGCCCTCATTACAACCCTTGCGGTAAATGCTGCTTTCCGCCATGCTGAAAACTGCCAACATACTGTTGCGGCAGCGGAATTCCGCCACAGGTATTACGACCCACATCTCGGAATCCGCCACAATACCGACACCCACACAAGTCTGCCACACCAAAGGTCAGTGATAAACTGGCAATACCAAAACCTCCACCGTCACGCCAACAAGAATACGCCCACACTATCACGACCCACGAATCAACGCAGCGGTCTTACAACCGCGGTAATCCATTGGCGGTACATACCGCCGCACTCAAAATACACACACATTTACAAACCCAACCACATTGGACAATTCGAAATACACACACCTGATACACATAGACACACTACACCCACACACCCACAACACTATAAAACACACACCCACATTACCTACAACCCCTTACAATGACATTTTTGCACGGAAGCAGAGAGAGAGATTAGCAAACACTACACCAGCAGCCTCAGGCACACAACACCATTACTCATACAACATCCACGCACCTCAAACAACACACACCAACACAACACATCACACAGCACAATAAACAGCACCTCACACATCACCCACACAACATCATGGCACCTCAAAGACACCCCAGGAGGAGCTCAGGGTCATGGTGGAGGAAATCATCCAGGTAGAGCCACAGCTTTTCGGTTCACAGGTGCAGCACACCTCCATTGCTAGGAAAATGGAGCTATGGCGGAGAATCGTCGAAAGGGTCAACGCAGTGGGACAGCATCCAAGAACACGGGATGACATCAGGAAGAGGTGGAACGACCTATGGGGGAAGGTGCGTTCAGTGGTTTCCAGGCACCAGATTGTTGTACAGAGGACTGGCTGGCGGTGGACCCCCACCTCCTCCCCCACAACTAACAACATGGGAGGAGCAAGTTTTGGCAATACTGCATCCTGAGGGTCTGACCGGAGTAGCAGAAGGACTGGACTCTGGTAAGTCATATGTTTACTACATTATCCCCCCCACCCCACATGCATGCCATCACATACCCCCACCCCCACCCCCATCACTCCAACACCTCACATATGTCCCACTATCACAACCCACACATCCCAATACCAAGGCCCTTCATGCAGCACCTATGCATGGACCACCATCACCAAAGCATGTCCAGTACAGATACCCACACAGACCCCAAACCAACTATCACAAAAGGGCAAACACAATTATGCAAGCACAGGAGTAGAGGGTACCTCACCCAATGCACAATATGGCAAACACAGATACTAAAACTATGCATTTACACCCCAAAAGGACCCATACCCAATGTCACTGGACAGGAGGTGCCAGATATATCCAGTCCCCCCACAGAAGAGGCCCACAGTGATGACAGCAGCTCTGCACGCCTGGATCAAGATGACCAGCCCGGCCCATCAGGGACCTCTGGACACTCGGTTCCCCTGCCACTGTCACAAAGCACCACAGAACCTCCCACCTCAGGACACACTAGCACAGCACCCACCCAGCGGGCCCATCCCTCTGTCCCCAGGACACGTCAATCAGCAGTGTGTCCACCACTACAGGGAACCCAGGCAAACCCACCAACCCTAGAAAATCAGGGACCTGGGGTCAGTGGCAGTGGGCACACGGTTCAGGGGACAGAGGCACAGGATAACAGGGAAGCTGGGAGGACTGCTGTGCGACAGGGGGAGGACAGGCCCAGGGAACCAACACTCTACGAGGCACTCTCCAACATAATGGGAGCATACCACCATTCCCAGGAGACCAAGGGCACGGTACTGGCCAAGTTTCAGGAAACTCAGCAGCTGCAGGAGGAACACTACCTTGGGATCAGGGAGGACTTGAAGTCCATTAACAACACCCTGGTCACCATTGCAGGGGTGCTGGCAGACCTTGTCAACACCATGAGGGACACAGTGGCACACAAACGGGCCCCTCACACTAGCCTGGATGATGAACAGCCCTCCACCTCCGCCGGCGCTAGTGGACAGGAGGCACCGCCACAGCAACAACCGGTCGCCAGCACCCCACCCCCTGCATAAGGAGAACCACCCCGCAAACGGTCCCTGAGATCCAGGAACAAGACAGAGAACATTGCCAAGACCCCCGCCAGGAAATAAGACCCTCCTGAATGTCACCCTTCTGTCCCACTTTGTCACCCTGTCCACCTTAAACTGCCATTGCTCCTCTTCCTATGCCCCATCGGACAATGCACCTGGGACATGTCAGTGTAGGCCCTCTCCTGTTGAAGGTCAGGTATCAAGTGAGTGAACAGATAGAAAATGGCGGTCACGTCCGCGGCGGTGCATACCGTCACCACCGGCGTTCATCGTCATTGGCTCCTGGAACCAATAGGGCCCAATGATAACCAATGCTGAATTGCCCAGCTGTCTTCGACCGCCTACCGTGATGTTGCACAACGCCAGTGCAGTCACCTCATTTCCCCTTGTCCCACCTTACAGGTCAGGCAGCCGCCATTTCAGGGGGCCACATGGCAGGCCAACTAACTGCGTCACACCTATTTAGGCCAGGAATACGGACAAAGGCACATAGAGAAAATGTTACGATTGTGCTAAACAGCCTTGTGAAACCTATGTGGTGTATGACCCTCTGCTCACTGTTCTCCTCCATAGGGCATGTCCGCTGGGGTAGGTGATGAGATGGCGGCATCCTCCGGTGTACAGACCCCTGGTGGACCTGTCGACAATGGAAGACAGACACATCATAATCACTTACAGACTTGATCGAGCAACAATCCAGGAACTGTGTGTCCTGTTGGAGCCAGACCTGATGTCATCTATCTGCCATCCCACAGGAATCCTCCCTCTAGTGCAGGTCCTGTCAGTGATCCATTTCCTGGCAAGTGGGTCTTTTTAAACAACAGTAGCCATGGCATCAGGTATGTCACAGCCAATGTTCTCTAACGTGTTGTCCAGAGTGTTATCTGCCCTGCTGAAACACAAGCACAGCTACATTGTTTTCCCTCAGGTGGAGGATCTGCCCACAGTGAAAGGTGACTTTTATGCCCTGGGACATATCCCCAACATAATTGGTGCCATTGATGGGACACATGTGGCATTTGTCCCCACCACAGGAATGAACAGGTGTACAGAAACCGGAAAAGCTACCATTCAATGAATGTGCAGATGGTGTATTTGGCAGACCAGTGCATCTCCCATGTGAATGCCAAGTATCCTGGCTCAGTGCATGACTCTTACATTTTGAGGAATAGCAGCATCCCTTATGTGATGGGGCAACTCCAGAGGCACCTTGTGTGGCTCATAGGTGAGCCCAAGGTCCCCACACAGTTTCATTTGCTGTATGGGTATGGGAGATTCCCTAATGTTTGGAGAATGTCTAACTGTTGTCCCTCGATATTTGCAGGTGACTCTGGTTACCCCAACCTGTCATGGCTACTAACCCGTGAGGAATCCCAGGACAAGGGCAAAGGAACGCTACAATGAGGCACATGGGCGAACTAGGAGGATAATAGAACGCACCTTCGGCCTCCTGAAGGCCAGATTCCGGTGCCTCCATCTGACAGGTGGATCCCTATACTACTCACCGAAGAAGGTGTGCCCGATAATCGTGGCATGCTGTATGTTGCACAACCTGGCTTTGCAACGCCAGGTGCCTTTTCTGCACGAGGATGGGCCTGATGGTGGTCTTGTGGCAGCTGTGGAGCCTGTGGACAGTGAAGAAGAGGAGGCAGAAGAAGAAGATGTAGACAACCGTAACAACATCATCGTGCAATACTTCCAGTGAGACACAGGTAAGAGGATGGAACTGCTTCCCACATCTCATACTATTGAAGGACCTAGCATAAATCTGCCTTTTTACCTCTGTGTATGGACCCTGCCTTGTCACTTTGACTTTCCATTCCACAGATCTGGGTCCCACTTTGTGCCCTCTGCTATGCTTACTGCTGGCCTACAACCGTGTAACATTGGTATGTGAACAAGTACATTGACATTGCTATATTTCAGAGAGGTTGCTATTACACATTTGTGAAAGCACAGACTGACTCCAGATTGTTTTGTGATTCAAGGGTGTTTACTTCTGTGCTGATAAGTGGAGGGGGAGGTGAAATGGGCTGGGTTGATGGTGGAGGAATGTCCATGGTAGAGTCCAGTCTCTTGTCTACCATAGACAGAGCATCCACTGCCGGAAAAGATGGGAGGACTTGCGCCGCTGGACCAAGAAGACGGCGGAGGCCCAGCTGGGGATGGCCTCTCAACGTCGAAGGGGTGCCAGTCGCACCATGACCCCCCCTGATCTACCGGATCCTGGCGGTGGCATATTCTGAGTTGGATGAGCGCTTGAGAGCATCATAGCAGCCACAAGGGGGTGAGTACACCCTCATTCAGATTACTCTGCATGCTTGACGATGTGTCTGGGTGGGGGAGGTGGGCTGTGGGTTCCTGTCAACACCAGAGCAGTACGCGCTCTATTGGCGACAAAAATGCTAAAACCCAGCACTCTCAAAACAACGTAATTTATGCATTGTGCTGATATGTTGTGGTTTAACCTTTTGCATTGCAGAGTTCAATCCTGAAAACTTATTTTTAATATGCTTACAAATAATGTTCCTTTGCAATGTATTGCTGCAGGTTTTCAGAGTGTGTTAGGATGTGGCCCCTTTCCAGGGCCTTCCAGAGACTTTCCCTGCAACATGCCTGGGCGTGATTCTGGGCTGGGCCAAGACTCTATAAAGAGAGCCAGCCCAACTCCCAGTGCTCACTATTCAGAGGTCCCGGTGCAGAGCAGCAGCTTCTTCCGGAGCTCCTTTTCCGGCGGCCTATTTGGATCTTCCAGTCTTCTGCACTCATCCTTCATTGGTGATCATTGTTCCAGGCGGTAAGACGGTGGTTGGACTGTCCGACACCGTTATTGACAATTTTCATATTCTTGGTTTAATTCTTAAATGAGTAACAGATTACTTGTGCGCTACCATTTCTTGACATTTATATGGTAGTTTACAAATAGGCAAGACGCGCGATTTATTTCATAAAGGTTTGACTTTGTTATTCATTACGCGCTACCATTTCTTGACATTTATATGGTAGTTTACAAATAGGCAAGACGCGCAACTTATTTCATAAAGGTTTGACTTTGTTATTCATTACGTGCTACCATTTCTTGACATTTACATGGTGGCTTAAGAATCGGCAAGACGCGCAATTCGTTTTATGGTGTTTAAACATTGTTGTCCATTGCGCGCTACTATTTCTTGACATTTACATGATGTTTTACAAATTGGCAAGACGCACAACTCGTTTCATGCGCATACCATTTCTTGACATTTACATGGTGGCTTAAGAATCGGCAAAAGAAGCGCGATTCGTTTCATTGTACTTTGATCTTGTTATTTATTGTGAGCTGTTATTCCTTCACATTTATATTGTGTTTTACGAATCGGCAAGACGCGCTATTCGATTAATGATGGTTTGACTTTGATATTCATTGCGTGCTACCATTTCTTGGTATTTTACATGGTAACACTCGAATTGGCAAGACGCACGATTCTCTCCTCAAGTTTAATTCATGTTGTTTATTGTATGCCACTATTCTAAGATATTTATTATGTAATATTCGAGTTGACAAGTTATGTGATTTGTTTCCTGAATCCATATTGTGTTATTCATGGTGCACAATCCTTTTATGGTGTTTACTACATATATATATATATATATATATATACATATATATATATATATATATATATATATCTGCAATATGCGCCATTTGTGTTGAAACATTTTAAGAGTACACAGAAGGCCAGAGTTTCTAGATGCAATATTGTATGGTCCTAGTATACACATTCTCAAAACAGGATTTATATGACTGGTTTAACATTTAGTCAGAATGTTTTTTCTGATTCTCATGTAAAGGAAAGTACTTGAATAAGAAAGTTTTCATTTAATTCATCTTGATGCCCCTACAGGTATCCGGCCATCTTGAAACTTAGTAATTCTAAACTTAACTCTTAGATTGTTCATGTTTTCAGAGTGACTAGGCTTAGAATCATAGTCTAGTATTGATTTCAGGAGATATAATTTTCATATTGTGTGTTCTAACCTTTTTCTTACTACAGGTCTCCTTCCCAGCTGTTCCCTTCCTAATACCCTCTTCCCCTCTTGAACTCTCTCTGTCTCTGTGATTTATCTATCAGAGTCTTGGAGCTGTTCAGTGGTGGACGTGTTGGGAACATGCACAGACCCCGAGGATCTGGTGACTCTGACAGAATAGTGAGCCCACAAATTATTATCCTCCTGGCTTGTGTATGTTCTCAGCATGGCCACGCTAGACGCGTTAGTCAAGGCTATCACCCAGCTCCAAGCAGAGGTGGTATCATCCAAAGAATTGACAAATAGCTTAGCAGAGAGAGTGAGTCAGTTGCAAGATAAGGTAGAGAAGAAGGAACAACGTCCCACAGGTGTGTCTTGGCCAGGTACTTCTTCTCAGGCTTCTGGAAGTAATCCGATTTCCCTAAATGTTCCTTCTGCAATTCCTTTAGCTCCACCAGAACGTTTCTCAGGTGACCCTTTGAAAGCACAATCTTTCCTGGTTCAAGTGGATCTACACTTCACCTGCAGACCAAATACTTTCCCCGATGCCCAGTCCAAAGTAGCTTTCTTGTTATCATATCTGTCTGGGGATGCAGCTACTTGGGCAATTCCTCTTGTGCGTAAGAGTAGTCCCTTGTTGTACAACTGGAGAATTTTTTTTGTGAATTTGAGAGAGTGTTTGATCGTAGAACTGTAACACAGTCAGCAGATTGTGAATTATTAGATTTACGCCAAGGGAATCAAGACCTAGTGTCGTATTTAGCCAACTTTAACCGGCTGGTTGCCGAGACATCCTGGTCTGAAGAAAGACAAGCAGTCTTGTTTTACAAGGGACTCAAAGAAGAACTAAAAGATATCTTAGCGCAAATCGACCCCCAACCTACAGACTGTCAAGAATTAATAAATCTTGTCTTGAGACTTGATCATCGTTTAGCAGAACGTAAAGGAACGCGCAAAAAGATTGAAAAATATTCATGGCACGTTCATGATAACAGAGACTCAAGAACTCCGAAAGAAAGAACGCCGGAACCGATGGAAATTGAAACCATCAGAAGACCTTTGACCAAAGATGAAAAGGACCTACGCAGAAAAAATGGACAATGTCTTTACTGTGGGCGAAAAGGTCATTTTGCCAAAGATTGTCCAATCAAACCAAAGAACAAGCAAGGTCCAGTTCAGAAGGTCGCAGCCGATGCACCAGTCGAGTTGGAAAACTAAAACACCCAAGATGCAGAGAAGGGTTGCTCTTGGGTGTCACCGTGGACCCTTCACAATCTAGACATCTTAAACTGAAAATAAGAGTTCAGGTCAAGAAAAAGATCTATTTAAAAAAAGCTCTAGTCGATTCTGGGGCTACTGGGAACTTTGTTGATGTCCAATTGGTTTGTGCATGGGGGATCCCATGTATTGAAAAGAAGACCCCAGAAATCATCCAGGCAGTCGATGGAAAACTCTTGACTGGAGGTCCGGTAACTCTTCAGACTATCCCCTTGTCGATGATTTGTGAAGATAAGAATCAAAGAAAGAAACATAAAGAAAAAATCATCCTTGACGTGATCCATGCTCCCCAATATGGGATTATCCTCGGCTTGCCATGGTTAACTCATCACAATCTGGAGATCAATTGGGCAGAACGAAAAATCGTGTTCTCATCTACGCTATGTAACGAACAATGTCTCTAAAAGATTCAAGTACCAAAAGTTTGCAACTCTTACATAGCTACTGCCGCGGAGAAAGAAATTCAGCTGCCCAAACAGTGTTCATCTTACAAAGATGTATTTGATGAGAAAGGAGCAGAGACTCTACCTCCTCATAGATCTTATGACTGTCAAATTGATCTAGCCCCAGGTGCGATACTTCCCAACTGTCGTGTATATGCCCTGTCAGAACATGAAAATCAACATTTACGAAAACACCTAGATCAATTTTTGGAGAATGGCTTCATTCGCCCCTCTAAGTCTCCTGCAGGTTCGCCTTTGTTTTTTGTTCCAAAAGCTAAGGGAGAACTTCGAACTTGCATCGACTATAGGGGTTTGAACAAAGTCACCATCAAGAATAAATATCCTTTACCCCTAATTCCGGTCTTAGTGGAACAAGTAAAGAGCAAAAATCTACACGAAGCTTGACCTTCGAGGTGCTTATCATTTGGTCAGAATGAGAGAGGGTGACGAATGGAAAACAGCGTTCAAGACAAGATATGGCCTTTTTAAATACACCGTCATGCCTTTTGGTCTGTGTAATGCTCCAGCAGCATTTCAATTTTTCTTGACGTTCTTAGAGAGTACCTCGACATATTTGCCATAGTCTACATCGATGACATTTTGATCTACTCAGACAATGAAAACAAACATGTTCAACATTTCAAGAAAATTCTTGCAGCCCTTCGAAAACACCATTTATATTGCAAACTAACCAAGTGTGAGTTTCATGTTACCACAGTTGAGTTTTTAGGGGTTATTCTTACCCCTCAAGTTATGGTGATGGCAGAAAAGAAAGTAAAAGCCGTATCTGATTGGCCCACCCCAAAGACTGTTCGTGATGTACAATGTTTCCTGGGGTTTGCAAATTTTTACCGGAGGTTCATAAATCATTTCTCCCAGACAGTGGCTCCAATCGCTAAGCTACTAAGAAAGAAAGAAAAGTTTGTATGGTCCCTAGAAGCTGATCAAGCCTTCTCGACTTTGAAGGAAGCTTTCTCCACTGCCCCAGTCTTGACTCATCCTGATGCGAATCAACTTTTCATAGTGGAAGCTGATGCTTCAGATGTAGCAATAGGAGCCGTCTTATCACAACGAAATAAAGACACTGGTCAACTTCATCCTGTAGCTTATATGTCTCGAAGTTGAACGAAGCCGAACAGAACTATGTCATTGCTGAAAAAGAGCTTCTGGCGATTTGTGACGCCTTTAAAGAATGGAGACATCATTTGTTGGGTGCCAAATACACTGTCACAGTATATACTGATCATCGTAATCTTCAATTCATGAGTTCCGCCAGACTTTTGACCCCTCGGCAATTACGCTGGATGCTTTTTTTTGTCAAATTTTATTTTGTAGTAACCTTCCGGCCTGGTAAAGATAATCGCAAGGCTGACGCCTTGTCCCATCAAGAGTCTACCACGTTGCCTGCATTTCAAGCCTCCAGAGCTATCATTGCTCCTGACAAGGTTCTATGTATCATAAAAACTGAAGATTTCTTTGAAGAAATTCACAACTCTTTCACTGTTGAAAAATGGCAAACATGGGCCCAAGCAGATCCCAAAAGGTCAATCAAGCAAGGTTTACCCTTTCATGACGCTCGTTTGTTCGTACCCACTACCAAACTTCGCAAGATAGTGTTTCATTGGTTGCATGTTATACCTACGGCAGGTCACCCAGGTACTCCTAAAACTCTTGAACTGATCCAACGCTATTTTTGGTGGCCTACACTAACAAAAGATATAAAAGCAATGGTAAACAACTGTGAAGTTTGTGCTTGCATTAAAACAAGTCATTCAAAACCAAAAGTGTTGTTACATCCACTTCCAACCCAAATCGTCCATGGGAGCACATTTCTTTAGACGTTATTACCGGTCTGCCAGTGGTTCAACAGCATTCAGTAATTCTGGTGGTAGTAGATAGTCTCACCAAATATGGACATTTCATCGCCTGTAAAAAATTGCCCACTTCTAGTGAATTGGCAACTATTTTACTGAACAGAGTGGTTCGTTATCATGGACTGCCAAAGGTTATCCTCCACGATCGGGGGTCACAATTTTCCTCCAATTTCTGGAAGACATGGTGTAAAACACTCCAAGTGACATCTACGCTATCTACTAGTCACCATCCTCAAACAGATGGTCAAACGGAGAGACTAAATCAGACTTTGAAACAATACCTACGCGCCTACGCTGAAAAGGCACTTCATTCTTGGACATCTATGCTCTGGTTAGCTGAGTTAGCTTGCAATAACTCATTCCACACTTCTATTGGCGTTACACCCTTTTTTGGTTTATTTGGCTATCATCCTGACACCTTGCCCATCACAATTCCTCAAGAAAGTTCTCTTACTCCAGCAGTGTCAGAAACCATTCAGCATTTACATCAAACCCAGAAACTGATTCAACAGCATTTAGAAAAAGCCAAACAGAAATATAAAAGGCATTATGTCAAGAAACATTGTGAGGGACCGCAATATCAACCAGGTGACAAAGTGTGGCTTACCACAAAACATATAGACTTCAAGAAGAAGCACATGTTTAACCCCAAATTCATAGGTCCTTATACTGTCCTTCAGCAAATCAATCCGGTGACCTATAAACTACAATTGCCCAGATCCTTACGGATTCCTCCAGTGTTCCACACTTCCCTCTTGAAAAAGGCATCCCAAAAGGTCCACCCTCATCCAGCTCCTGTTCTAGTACAAGGGGAAGAAGAATAGGAAGTCAAGAAAGTGTTGGATTCTAAACTGAGAGGGCGTAATCTATGGTACTTATTCTCATGGAAAGGTTATGGTCCTGAAAGTAACTCCTGGGTTTCCGCATTGATGTTCATGCTCCAGTACTTGTGAGACGCTTTCATCGTCTTAATCCAAGCAAACCAGGCCCTAGAGCGCGTCTGGGATAGGGGAGTACTGTCAACACCAGAGCAGTACGCGCTCTATTGGCGATAAAAATGCAAAAACCCAGCACTCTCAAAACAAAGTCATTAATGCATTGTGCTGATATGTTGTGGTTTAACCTTTTGCATTGCATAGTTCAATGCTGAAAACGTATTTTTAATATGCTTACAAATACTGTTCCTTTGCAATGTATTGCTGCAGGTTTTCAGAGTGTGTTAGGGTGTGGCCCCTTTCCAGGGCCTTCCAGAGACTTTCCCTGCAACATGCTTGGGCGTGGTTCTGGGCTGGGCCAAGACTCTATAAAAGAGAGCCAGCCCAACTCCCAGTGCTCACTATTCAGAGGTCCCGGTGCAGAGCAGCAGCTTCTTCCTGAGCTCCTGTTCCGGCAGCCTATTTGAATCTTCCAGCCTTCTGCCCTCATCCTTCATTGGGGATCATTGTTCCAGGCGGTAAGACGGTGGTTGGACTGTCCCGACACTGTTATTGAGAATTTAAATGTTAAATGAGTAACAGATTACTTGCGCGCTACCATTTCTTGACATTTATATGGTAGTTTACAAATAGGCAAGACGTGCGATTTATTTTATAAAGGTTTGACTTTGTTATTCATTACGCGCTACCATTTCTTGACATTTATATGGTAGTTTACAAATAGGCAAGACGCACGATTTATTTCATAAAGGTTTGACTGTTATTCATTACGCGCTACCATTTCTTGACATTTACACGGTGGCTTAAGAATCGGCAAGACGCGCAATTAGTTTTATGGTGTTTAAAGATTGTTGTCTATTGCGCGCTACTATTTCTTGACATTTACATGATGTTTTACGAATTGGCAAGATGCACAACTCGTTTCATGAGCATTTAACTTTGTTGTTCATTGTGCGCTACCATTTCTTGACATTTACATGGTGGCTTAAGAATCGGCAAAAGAAGCGCAATTCGTTTCATTGTACTTTGATCTTGTTATTTATTGTGAGCTGTTATTCCTTCACATTTATATCGTGTTTTACAAATCGGCAAGACGCGCGATTCAATTAATTATGATTTGACTTTGATATTCATTGCGTGCTACCATTTCTTGGTATTTTACATGGTAACACTCGAATTGGCAAGACGCACGATTGTCTCCTCGAGTTTAATTCATGTTGTTTATTGTATGCCACTATTTTAAGATATTTATTATATAATATTCGAGTTGACAAGTTATGTGATTTGTTTCCTGAATCCATATTGTGTTATTCATGGTGCACAATCCTTTTATGGTGTTTACTATATATATTTATATATATATATATATATATATATATATATCTGCAATATGCGCAATTTGTGTTGAAACATTTTAAGAGTACACAGAAGGCCAGAGAATGCAATATTGTATGGTCCTAGTATACATTCTCAAAACAGGATTTATATGACTGGTTTAAAATTTAGTCAGAATGTTTTTTCTGATTCTCATGTAAAGGAAAGTACTTGAATAAGAAAGTTTTCATTTAATTCATCTTGATTCCCCTACAGGTATCCGGCCATCTTGAAACTTAGTCATTTTAAACTTAACTCTTAGATTGTTCATGTTTTCAGAGTGACTAGACTTAGAATCATAGTCTAGTATTGATTTCAGGAGATATAATGTTCATATTGTCTGTTCTAACCTTTTTCTTACTACAGGTCTCCTTCCCAGCTGTTCCCTTCCTAATCCCCTCTTCCCCTCTTGAACTCTCTCAGTCTCTGTGATTTATCTATCAGAGTCTTGGAGCTGTTCAGTGGTGGATGTGTTGGGAACGTGCACAGACCCCGAGGATCTGGTGACTCTGACAGTTCCCCTAGGCCAGGGCAGACGCGCAAAGGTAGATCCATTGATTTGCAGCCTCATTCCCAGTCCAACCCCAAAGGTGGTATTTGCCCTCTACACCTAGTCAGGCTCCTATGGGTTCCAGCTGTGCATTAAATGGTTCTCAACAGAGTCCCTCATGGGCATGTGCTTTTCCCCTGCCCTGTTAGTGCATGGCTTAGTGCATTTGGCTGCTCCTTGTGTGTTGTATCCGGCAACGGTAGTAGTGTTGCAGGCATTGACCATGTGTCTGTTATGTCTTTCCCCCCTTTTTTCATTTTGTCACCCTGTCCTTGTGTGCATTAGCATCATATGGCAGAGAAGCAGTGGCACCGGAGCAGGAGGGAGCTGCATCCCACATGGCCCTGGAGGGTGAAGTAATGGAGTCCGAAGGCACCAGTAGGACGGAGGGCGAGGGGAGCTCCATGACGGGGACAGGAGGAGACACCAGCAGCAGCGACTCCTCCTCTGATGGGAGCTCCCTTGCGGTTGCGGGCACGTCTGTGCCCACCGCTTCAACAGGTACAGCCGCCACACCCCTACCAGCACCGCCCTCCCAGCAGCCCCTCATCGAGTTTCCCGTGCCCGCTCACCCAGGAGGGTGGGCATCTCCTTTGCCCCAGGCACCTCAGGCCCTGCCCCAGTCAGCCCTGCTGCCCTCAGTGAGGAGGCTATTGACCTCCTGAGATCCCTCACTGTTGGGCAGTCAACCATACTGAATGCCATCCAGGGTGTTGAGAGGCATTTGCAGCAAACACATGCATACATGGAGGGCATTCCTTCTGGCGTGGTGGCCCAACAGAGAGCATTTCAGGCTCTGGCCTCAGCACTGATGGCAGCTATTGTCCCTGTGTCCAGCCTCCCCCCTCCAACTTCCTCTACCCAGACCCAATCCCCTGTAGCTCAGCCTATCCCAAGCACACCATCAGACCAGCATGCACACACATCAACACACAAAAGTGGACATGGCAAACATAAGCACCACACATCCCACAGGCACTCACTCAAGCACCATTATCCCCATGCAGACACACCAATATCCACTGCCTCCATTGTGTCCTCCTCCTCCCTCCGTGTCTTGTCTCCACTCACACCTGCATGCACTACATCTTCATCCACTACCTCCATCACTAGCATGCCTATAACCACACACCGCTCACGTGCAATCCCCACCCCCACTACCATGCACACATCCCCTATGTCCTCTCCCAGTGTGTCTGTGAGCCCTCCTCCCAAAGTACACAAACGCAGGCACACACCCACCCAACAACCATCCACCTTACAACAGCCTCCGGCCCCATACACCTTCACCCAAATTCAGCAGACGTAAACCTCCTACAACCACTACCTCTTCCTCCACTCCCAAACCCCCTCCATCTTGCCGTCCCAGTATGTCTAAGAAACTCTTCCTGGCTAATATTGACCTCTTCCCTATACCTCCCACCCCGTCCTTCCCCTAGGGCCAGGCTGTCCACGTCCCAGCCCAGCACCTCAGCCACCAAATCCTCCAGCACAGTGGTCTCAGCAAGTCCGGACACAACGCGGGCGGCACCCATCAGGGCTGCCAGTGTGCCACCTAGCGAGGCTAAGGAGCAGGCCATTCCGCCACCTGCCAAGGTGAAGAAGGTGCCCATATGCCGGAGGGAGAAGCCGCACCTGCCACCAAGCAAGGGCTCCTCCAAGCCAAAAGGGGACAGTGGCAAGGGACCAGCAGCAACATCAAAGGTGGGGAAGGGACACAAGGCGAAGAGCAGGTCAGGACAGGGCATGGAGGCTCCGGCTGAGGGACCAGAGTCACCCCTTCTGTCAACCAGAGCATCAACCTGTACGGCGGTGGACACCGCCACCTGCATGCCTGCTGCCTCAGGAACAGTCCCCAGCATCATCCCCAGTGGGCAGCCGTCCGAGGCTGCAGGAGACGTCCTGCTGTGTCCCTCCACAGGTGCAGACACATGCACCACCACCAGCACCTCGGCCACAGACACTGCTGCAACCACCGCCATCAATCCTGTGACGTGCTCAGACAGTGCCACCACAGCTGACATGGCAATCATCCCCAGTGGCCAGCCGTCCGAGGCTGCAGGAGACATCCTGGACCCTGCACAGCGTACATGAGGCACGACACCCAGCACTGTTTGTACCTGCAGGTGGCAGGCGAAGTCGCAGCAGGGTGGAGTGTTTCTCTGCCTCCATGGAGTATCATGCTACCTGTTCCAAGGCAATCTCGTGGCACACACACACCCAGGTGAGGGAATGGGACCTGCCACACTGCATGTGAAGCACTCTGGGCACAAAGCCCCCTCCAGAACCAGTGGAGATTCACATCCACTACCTCAGTCCTTGGCAGGATGAAGCACTCTGGGCACAAAGCCCCCTCCAGAACCAGTGGAGATTCACAACCACTACCTCAGTCCTTGGCAGGATGAAGCACTCTGGGCACAATGCCCCCTTCAGAACCAGTGGAGACTGACATCCACTTGAGAGACTGTGGCTTTGCACTCCCCAGGATAAAGCAATGAGCAAACCACCCTCTGGAGAGACTTGTGAGACTGTGACTTTGCACTCCCCAGGATAATTCAGTGGGCAAACCACCCACTGGAGAGACTTGTGAGACTGTGGCTTTGCACTCCCCAGGATAAAGCAGTGGGCAAACCACCCACTGAAGAGACTTGTGAGACTGTGGCTTTGCACTCCCCAGGACCTATCAGTGGTCATGGAGCCCCCTCGTGGAGCAGTGGCGTCGTCCGTTCATCTGGCTGAGGTGCCCCCCCTCCCCCTGAGGTGTCTGTTTATTTTCCATCTGATGCCCCTGCAGTGTTCTCTCCGTTTCAAGTCAGGTATCTTGTGTGGGCTTCGTCCATGCATTTTGGGACATTGATCCACGGACAATGATTCATTGATATCCGGACTTGTGTAGTTGGTGTACATATTTGTATATACTGATATTTGAATTTGGCCTATCTGATATTTCAATGAATACACTAGTTACAATCATTTACTTTTGTCCTTGCGTTCTTCCAGTGGGTGATGGGGTGTATCTGTAATGTTGCTGCATGTCTTTGTGTTTATGGTGTTGTGGGTGAAGGTGGGGTTGGGGGGGTTGCGTGTGTGTGTCACTCTCTTTTCCCTCCCCCCCCCACCTGTGTGCTAGGTGCAGTACTCACCAGCATCGGCAGGACCTGTAACTCGGGCTCCATGGCTTCCTGGTTTTTCGTAAAGTGTTGAAAGGTGACTGGTTTCCGTTCCAAGTCCTGTTTCCGCCGTGCTTTTGATGTCGTTGGTACCGCCCCGGAAAAGGTGTGTTGTAATACAGTGGGCGGAACCTTGTCTTCCACCTGTCTGTTGGCGGTTACCGCTGTGGTGTTTGTTTCTACCGTCGTGGCAGTCAGAGTGTTAAAGTGGCTGCCCATGTTGGCGGTTTCCGCCTTTATCGTGATTCCATTTTTTCTACCGTCGGCCTGTTGGCGGTATTGCCGCCGCTTTAACACCGACCAAATTTTTGCATAAATTTGACAGTCAAGGTTTATTAGCGAGATTGGTTTGTAATTCTTTGGCAGTAAAGAGTCTTTACCTTCTTTGGGTATGACAATAATATTTGCGTTAGCGGTTGTGCCGGTGATTTCCCCAGAGGAGGCGTATGTGTTAAATAGTTTTAAGAGAGAAGGATGGAGGGAATTTGTGAATGTTTTATAGAATTTGGTGTTAAAGCCATCTGGTCCTGGAGCCTTATTATCTTTTAGTGTGCTAATTGCATCCGTGATTTCTTTTGTGGAGAATGGTTTGGCTAATGTCTTCTTAGCCTCATCAGATAGCTTGGGAGCTTGGGTAAGTTTAGTTTATGTAAGTATTTCATACATTGTTCAGGAGTAGTTTGGTTATCTTCGGAGTATAACTCAGTGTAGAATTGTCTAAAAGTGTCTATGATTTTTTGCGGGTTGGTGTGGACTAAATTTTGCTTATCCACAATGGCAGATATATTCTTTTGGTTTTGTTTATGTTTTAAGTATGAGGCTAACATTTTTCCTGCCATGTTGGATTCACATAGTTTAAGGTCCTTAAATGTATTAATCCACACGCCAGCGCATTCGCTAAGTATTCTGTTGGATTCATATTTCTTAGTGGTAAGTTTATTGAGGAATTGTTTATCTAGCGTTATGATATGGGAGGCTTCTAACAGGCCAATTTCACGTTCTAGCTCCAAAAGGGTGTTGTTCTTTGCTTTGTTGATTCTGGTTTTCAAATCTATCAAAGTGCCTCTTAGAGTAGATTTAAGAGCATCCCAAAAGTTTGAATATGGACATCTGAGGTAGCGTTGTTTGAGCAAAAGTCAGTAATGGCCCACTCAATTTGTTGTATATTTTCTTGGTCTTTTAAAATCTTGTCGTTAAATCCCCATTTCTTTGTCCGGTTTCTGGGATTAGACCCAGTTATTAGGGTGTTGATGCATGCATGGTCAGAGATCAGTATTTATGAGATATTTGTTTGATCTATGAGGTGGGTGTGGGAACCCGAGATGAGGATATAGTCTATTCTTGTATACGAGTTAAGTGGGTAAGAATTGAAGGTGTAGTCTCTCACAGCCGGGTGTTGGAGCCTCCATGTGCCTTTAAGATCGTGTTTAAAACAAATGTCCTTTAGGATTTTATGTGCTTTGGGTGGGCGATAGTTACATCTGGATTGTCTTTCTAGCATGATATCCAGGGGAAGGTTAAAATCACCTGCAACTATTACGAGATCATTATTTGGTATTTGATCTAATTTTCTTGAAATCATGTTCCAGAAGTCACAGTCGTCATTATTTGGGCCACATATATTAACTACGTGTATTTTAGCTACATCATTCTTTAGAGTAGAAATGACCAATATGCCTTCTGTATCTGCTGTGTAGGACTCAGTACTCAGATTGGCATTCCTGGAGATCAAAGTGACCACACCTCTTTTTTTGTGAGTTGTCTCTGAACAGTGAATATCAACAATCCAATTGGTTTTGAGTTTGAGTGCCTCTGATTCAGAGATTCTTGTTTCTTGAAGGAGAATAATATCGCCTTTGGATTTGTATATTTGACTCATTATTTTCTTGCGTTTTATTGGATGATTTATGCCCTTCACATTCCAGGATATGATGTTAATATTTTCTTTATTAGGAGAATTAGCCATCATAAAATAGGAGGAGATAAGAGTGTGTAGAAGAATATTGTGGAGTACCTTCTTTAAAGAAAGGACAACTTTGTGGAAGAAGAGTCGCCTTAATATGCATTTGGAAACTACAAATGTGTGTACTGTTCCTAAAACTGGGTTTAGTGTTCCAGTATTCAGTGTATGTATGTTGGATTGAGCTCTTGTTAATTGCGATCATACGAGATGGAATCTTGGATAACTTCATACCGCCCTATACTGTTTGGTAGTTAGGTTCAAAAGGGAAATAGAAGAGGAAGGCGAGAAAAAAGGGAGAAGGAAGAAAAGAGACGGAAAAGATACAAAAAGAAAAAATAGAACCAACTTCCTCACCCCCACCCAACTAACCCTCCCTCCCTCCCCCTTGCCCTGAAATAGTGCCATGGAGGTGGAGACAGAAGAAGAGCAATACATCTCCCGTGGCAACGCTGAGCAATAACAAACTGTAACATATACATGCCGCTAAGCAGTTATTATCACAGAGGAGAATGAACAAAGGACTAACTAGTCCTGTAACTCAGGTTAGGATATAATTTTGTCCAAAAACTGTTAGTATTTAAGCAACAGCACAAAAATATTGTAATATTCTCTACATTCTCATTGGTCAAATTATTGTAGGAGTGATAATATAATTGTCCAGCATTATGAGTACATCAGGAGATAACCTTGTGGAGTATGTTCCGCTTTTGGTCAGCAAGATGGTGTGTGAATCCGTAAGTGATGCAGTGACACAATGAAACATAGTTATCATATTAAGCTCCAACAAAACCTAATAGCGAGGACAGATCACATTCACATAATTTACAGAAGCATGCAGAAGTTTACAAATGTTTTTTTAGTTGTTCTTTTTTTTTTTAAGGATAACATTTAGTGTAACAGAAGTTATGGTTTCCTTTTGTTCGATAATGACCTATTTACATCCATTTCCTGTTCTGTCAAGTTGTCTAGAAAAGATTTTAGCTCATTATGGTCATCGAAGATTTGGTGTTTTCCATCTATTGTGATCCTGAATTTCGCTGGACCTGCAAAAGAAAATTGGATTTTCATGTTTCTAAGTCTACTGCGCAACACCAAGAATCCTTTCCTTGTGTCAACTGTTGTTTTGGAGTAATCTTGTGAAATATAGATTCTGGATCCACTCCAGCTGATATGGTTATTTTTGCGCATATAGAGCAAGATTGATTCCATATGTTGGAACCGCAGAGGTCTGCAAACTATTGGTCTAGGTTTGGATGAAGGGCCATATTGCTGTTTGAAAGATGGGACTCTGTGTGCCCTTTCCAGTTCAAATGTATCATCAAATTGAAGACCAGTAACCATAGGTAGCCATGTCTCAAGAAAGGAGATGCATTGATGGAGTCTTCTTTTGTTTCAGGGTCTTCAGGAAGTCCAAAAATTCTCAGATTACCTCTTCTGTTACGGTCTTCCAAATCAGCGATATTCCTCCTCATTGATGACGTAGAAGCATGAAAGAAGCGAAGTTCCTTGTCCGTTTTGATTCTAGCATCTTCCAGATCGCTGATTCTTTGTTCTGCCTCAGAAACTCTAATATTGATGATGTTGATGTCCGCTCTGATGGCTGTTAGTTCAAGTTGCATTGAGTCAGTGTTTGTTTTGGTAGATTTGGTCAGGTCATGTACATCCAATAGTTTTTTCAGGATCATATCCATCATACTGTTCATATCAGCCTTACTTTTGATTGGAGAATCCGGAAAAGTTGGTTCCGCTTTGAAACGTTTAACATGTTGTTTTTTATCCTTCTCAGTCATTATGAGTAGTACGATTGGTAGGGCTTGGTTAAGATGTTTATTGTATTTGATGGAAATAGCTTTTAGGGACCTTTGTCTGTCACTAGATCTTTTTTGCACACAGCCATGAGATTAGTTATGTCGAATGTCTGATCTGACGTGCAAGGCCCCTGTGTGTCTCATAATACGGTTAATTATAGTTCTGCCAGCGTTAGCCTTATAACTTGAGGGTCATGTAGAACGTTTTAGTTGTATGCCAGGAACTCTTTCAATTGTCTTTTTATAACCAAGTTGGGGAGCAATGTGTAAAAGTCAAAGCGTCGGCACATGACTAATGTCTGATCTGACATGCATGGCCTCTGAGTGTCCCATAGCTCTGCCAGCGTTAGCCCTATGATATGGAGGTTATGTATGACGATATAGTTGGGTGTCTGGGATTCCCTCAATTGTTCTCCTATATCCAAGTTGGGTAGCAGTGTGAAAAAATGAAAAAGTCAGCACATGTTCGAGGTATGGGTGCCATTTTAGGGTCAGGCAGAGTGAGATAATTTCATGCAGTTGAGTAGTTTGTATGCTTGATGTAATCAAGTAAGGTGTGCTTAACCAAACTATTTTTTTAATATAGATAGTACATATTGTGTGGGCCCATTAGCATTCTGTGCGCTTTCGCCCGCTTCTCGTATTATTTAGGATTGGGGTGCCGCCATTTTGTGAAACGCACGATCGGAACTATGCAAAGAAAACAAAGTTGGAATCCCAGCAATTTGTTTGTTTCTGACCTTGTTCTGGGTATGTATCTTGGGGTCGGAAGCTTCCCAAGGCGGAATCCTCTGATCTCCAGTCGAATGAGAATCTGAAAGTGGCTTAATTGCTCATTTTTCCTGCCGCATCGCCAGGAGAGACGGAGCTACACACCCATGCGTCTCCTCATCCAAGCCACGCCCCCTCAATTTCTTTGTTTTTAATGCTGTTTCTAAACTATAACTTCCCTATAACCATTGTTTTTTTAGTACATTTCATTTTTTTAAATTAAATTGTACTGCAATTTCACCCATAAGTTCAATTTACTAATATATATTCCTACAACTTTATAAATATGTTTTATTCACACATTGTTTCTCATTATACATTTTAAAAGTAAAAATGAACACATCAAGGTAATGTAACTTATGTAATGTTTCTATAAATGCAATGCACCAAGTATTTCTCTTTTTTTAATTCATTTTATGGATCTTCTGTGAATTCAAGAAGGCATCCGGTATAAGTGCTGTATGGTTACTAGTTCCCTTTGACCAAATCGCAGTGAATCTGCAGATTCGATAAAACATTAAAAAACATAAATATCATATATAGGCCACAAACATTTTAACCCTATGCTTGTGTAAAACAGCAGGGAGCCGTCTGATGCCTCGGTGCTCATGTGCATCGGATGGCTCCAAGGCACTGAAAATTCCTCCGTTGTGGGCACCAGAGGGATTTCCTTTCATTACTGTCAACCTTAGATGCTGGGGAAGAGTTTCCCCAGCAACAACGGTTGAAAATATCCCCTTCCTGTAATTATGATCAGTGTGGTAAAATGAGCTCATTTGCACTCATTTTCTTCAGTGCTTAGGGTCATATCTCAGCCCCCTGAGCACTGATTTCAATAGGAGGAGTACTGTTAGAAAGCAGAGAATCTCCCCTTTCCAAAGGTACCTTTCCCTAGCATATCCCTGCTTGGGGATAACCCCTCGAGGGCAATCCTCAAGCAGGGATCCACTACTAGACACCAGGTAGGGGGATGCAGCCCCTTGAGCGAGGACTTTTGCTCTCCCTTATGTTCTGATGGATACAACTAACTGTGGATTCCTCACCTTATGAATTCGATCCTTGCGCCAGCATCCAACGGAAAGTCTTCTTCCTAGCTGTCTACGTCGACGAGGACGTCATAATGGCACGGCTCCATGTGACTCCGTCTGACGTCAGCGTGCCAATAAGAGGTCCCCGTCAGCGTACTAACGTCAGTTTTTCCTTTTTCCGTGCATTCGACTTCAACTGTTTTCTTCCTGGCCCGTTGGTTACTGTAGAGATCTTGTGAAGTTACAATGTCGCCACGAAGAAGTCCGGTTTTAAGCCGTGTAGGGAATGCGGAGGTCGGATGTCAGTGACCGACCCCCATTCGGATTGTATTTGGTGTTTGAGCTCTGAGCATGATGTGGAAGGCTGTTCTTCATGCCAGAGCATGAATCCGAAAGCTCTGAAGGAACGAGAAGCGAAGCTCTTCTTGGCCAAGGCAAAGAAGAAGGAACACAAGAAGGTTTCTTCCTATGCTTCTCCCAAAAAACATAAGAAGCGGCGTCATCATGACTCTCGGCGCCGTCATGACTCTCGGCGCCGTTCGGAGCGGAGCCGATCGAGGAGTCGTTCGAGGTCGAGGTCTCGTTCGTCACGGCGCCAGAAGACGTGGGAGAGGAGTCCTACGGTCACGCCTCAGCCGGAGAGTCCGAGGTTGTCACCGGCGCCTTCAGTCTATGAGGTCACTCAAGATAGTCCTCGTTTCTCACCGGAGCCGAGGGATCCTGATGTTCCCCAGACGTCTACACAGCAGTACCCAGAGTTCCCGAATCCAGGGACGGATCCGGCCGCATTTTTGAATGCGATGTATGCTGTGTTTCAAGCCATGGCCCCTGCTGGTGGACCGGTGGGTCCCACAGGGCCATTGGCATTCAATTTGGGCTCACCGGCGTCGTACAGGCCTGCTCCTTTCATGCCCTTCTGCCCTTCAGAGCCTGGTGGTCCGGCGCCGGGAGTTTCCCCTGGCAGGAGTCCTTCGCCTGGGACCGTGGATCCGTCGGCTTCTCAACCGACTCCTTCTCCACGCCATCCGGCGTCATTGGTAGCCTCTTCCAGACCGGCTCCATCTCCTTCTGCACATTCGGCGTCGAGGAGGTCATCGGCCGACTTTGGGCCAGCGCCGGTTGAATCCGGGGGTCTTCCGGAACCAACTCAAGGTCTGAGAACATCGGCATTGATGGAGTCCTTGTCGACGCCGACTCTGGAAACCCATTTAAGATCTCGGAGGAAGGCGTTGAGGCTTCTGGAGGAAGAGGAGTACAGAAGGCTTGAGGAAGGCGAGATAGAGCCTTCTGATGATTTTCAAGGACTTGCCACTGCAAGTGGCTTGGATACTTCCCCGGAGTGGGACATTGCTTCTCCGGGGGAGTTTACTGAGGAGGCCTCCTCTTTCCATGCTGTGGTGAGGAGGGCGGCTGACTATCTAGATTTGCCTTTGTCCTTGGCAGAAGTCAAGACTAATCTGCTCACGGAGGTTCTTCATCCTCCTTCCTCCAGTGCTGACCCCTTGTTGCCTTGTAATGAGGCGTTGACTGAGCCTATTATGGACCTGTGGAAAAAGACAGTGACTTCTCCTGCGGTGAACAGGGCAGTGGCGAGAAGGCATAGGAGTGCCCCAGGAGATCCATCATTTCTATCTCGTCACCCGACTCCGGAGAGTTTGGTGGTTCAGGCATCATGTTCTGCGAAATCTGCCCCTGGTACATTCCCTGGTGTTCCAACAGACAGAGAATCCAAGAGGATGGAGCAATCCTCGAAGAAAATTTTCTCTTCTTGCAGCATGGCCCTGAAAGCTACCAATTCCACTTGTGTGCTAGGCAGATACATTCATGCCCTGATGGACTCTGCGAAGGAGATGGCAAAAGATCTGCCACAGGAAGTGCGAAAATCTTTTGGGGCCCTTTTCTTGGACCCGCAAGCGGCTGCACAGCAGATTATTCAATCTGGCCTGGATACTACGGATTCTATAGCCAGGGCCATGGGAACATCGGTGGCTACGAGAAGGCATGCCTGGCTAAGGTCTTCGGGTTTCTCGTCGGATGTACAATCCACGTTAATGGACCTTCCATTTGATGGGGAAAAGCTGTTTGGGGACAAGGCAGATTCTGCCCTTGAACGGTTTAAGGACTGTCGGGCTACAGCTAAGTCCCTGGGTTTGCAGACCCCTTCTGCTGCTATGTTCAGGCCATTTCGTAGGTTTCGAGGGTTTGCTAGAGGTTCTGCCTTTCGTAGGTCTCAATCTTAAGCCCAACAACCTGCCAACCCGCCCTATCGTGCCTTCAGGGGGCGAGGTAGGGGCAGGGCTAGAGGTCCAGCCCAGCAGCTCTCTTCTTCTTCATCCTCCTCGGGTGGACAGCAGCAGAAGCAGCCCTAGTTTTCCCCACTTTATCAGTCACGCTTCTCCTGTAGGAGGAAGATTGAGTCTTTTTCTGCAGCAATGGAGGTCAATTACAACAGACTCGTGGGTGCTAGGAATTGTGGAAAAGGGCTATGCTCTCCCCTTTCAGGAGTTTCCTCCTCCCTTCCCTCCCCGTCCCTCCTTTTGTTCAGAAGAACATCTTCTGTTGTTGCAACAGGAGGTTGTAGTCATGTTGGCAAAGGGCGCTATAAAGTTGGTACCGTTGCAGGAAAAGGGTCAGGGGTGTTATTCAAGGTATTTCCTGATTCCCAAAGTGGACGGTCATTTAAGGCCGATCCTAGACTTGAGGATTTTGAATTTGTTCCTTAAGCAGGAAAAATTCAAAATGCTGACCCTAGCGCAGGTGCTGTTGGCGTTGGACGAAGGAGACTGGATGGTGCCTGTCGATTTGCAGGACGCGTACTTTCACGTTCCCATAGTCAAGTCGCACAGGAAGTATCTCCGTTTTGTGGTCGGATCGCAGCATTACCAGTTCGCGGTCCTTCCGTTTGGTCTTACTTCAGCACCTCGGGTTCTCACAAAGGTGATGGCAGTTGTTGCAGCACATCTCAGAAAGAGGGAGGTAGCGGTTTTTCCCTACCTGGACGATTGGTTGATCAAAGCCAAGTCTCCAGAGATCGTGTTGTCTCATCTGCGAATGACAACACAGTTGTTGTTCGACCTGGGTTTTTCGGTGAACGTACCCAAATCTCACCTGGAGCCCTCTCAACGCCTCCTGTTCATAGGGGCAGTATTGGACACGACAAGGTTTCGGGCCTACCCCCGCCTCAGCTGGTGCGGAACATTCAGGCACTGATTCCTTTGTTTCAAAGAGGAGCGGCAGTTCCAGTCCTCAAAGTCTTACGCCTGCTAGGTCTGTTTGCTTCTTGCATTCTGTTGGTCACTCATGCTCGCTGGCATATGAGGGCTCTTCAGTGGTGTCTCCGCAGACAGTGGTTCCAGCACAAAGGGGATCTCAGGGATTCAATAAAGATCTCCAGGGACGCTGTAGCGGATCTTCATTGGTGGTCAGTGGACGGCAACCTTTCCCAAGGGAAACCGTTTTCACTACCACCTCCGGTGGCCACAGTGATATCGGATGCCTCCACTCTAGGGTGGGGAGCTCATCTGGGGGACCTGGAGATCAAGGGTCGTTGGTCTTCAGTGGAACAGATGTTTCATATCAATCTGTTGGAATTGCGGGCTGTATGTTTGGCGCTCCAGGCCTTCCTACCTTCCCTTGGTGGTCAGTCAGTTCAGATCCTGACGGACAACACTACCGCGATGTGGTATATAAACAAGCAAGGAGGAGTGGGGTCGTATCTTCTTTGCCGAGAAGCCCTACGACTCTGGTCCTGGGCTCAGGACCATCAGATTTGCTTAATAGCAAATCATTTGGCCGGAGTGTTGAATGTACTTGCGGACGTTCTCAGTCGTCACTTCTCATTAGATCACGAGTGGCGTCTCCATCCGGATGTAGTCCTCCACACCTTCGAGATGTGGGGTACTCCTCAGGTGGGTTTATTTGCCACTCGGGAGAACGCGCATTGCCCGTTGTTCGGCAGCCTCCAGTATCCGATGCAAGGGGCGTTGGGGGACGCGTTTCAGATGTCCTGGAGCGGCCAGTTGCTTTATGCGTTTCCCCCCATACCCTTGATTCCTCGGGTTTTGAGGAAGGTTCGTTAAGACCGGGCCCAAGTCATATTGGTAGCACCGGACTGGCCGAGAAGGGTATGGTATACAGACCTATTTCAACTCTCTCAGTGCCCTCCGTTCCGTCTCCCGCTCAGGGCAGATCTCCTCTCTCAATCGCAGGGGCAGGTTCTACACCCCCACCTCCAGAGCCTGCACCTTCATGCCTGGAGATTGAACGGGGCAACCTGAGTTCCTTTTCTCTCCCACCGGATGTAGTGGATGTTATACTATCAGCCAGGCAACACTCCACTAAGTCTATTTATGCCGGAAGGTGGGCAAAAATTGTGTTGTGGTGTGGAGAGAACCAAAAAGATCCTTTAAAGGCCCATCTTTCAGATGTACTCTTGTTTGTTCTCGGTTTGGCGAAGAAAGGCTGTGCTATAGCTACAGTTAAGGGTTATTTGGCAGCTCTGTCGGCGTTTCTTTGCCTTCCGGATCAGCCATCTTTATTCAAGTCTCCCATTGTACATAGGTCCCTTAAGGGTTTGGTGAATAGCTTTCCTCCTACTCCTTTTCACATGCCTCAGTGGGACTTAAATCTTGTTTTAACATTTTTAATGGGTTCGCCTTTCGAGCCCATGCATTCATGTCCATTGAGATATTTAGCCTTCAAGACTGTTTTCTTGATCGCGATTACTTCTGCTAGAAGGATTGGTGAGCTTCAGGCACTCTCCGTTAAGCCTCCTTTCACTGTGTTTTTCCCTGATAAAGTGGTTCTAAAAACCAGGGCTGCTTTTCTGCCGAAAGTTGTCACCCCTTTTCATTTAGGGCAGAATATCACTCTTCCTGCTTTTTACCCTCCTCCCCACCCGTCTAAAGAAGAAGAGAGACTCCATAGGTTGGATCCTAGGAGGGCCCTGAGATTTTATCTCAAAAGAACTAAAGACTTTCGTTTGGATGAGCAACTGTTTGTTGGGTATGCTGGTCAACAAAAAGGCAGAGCTGTACAGAAAAGGACACTCTCCAGGTGGGTCATCTTGTGTATAAAGATCTGTTACTCTTTGGCAAAAAAGGTCCCTCCTGAAGGTATCAGGGCCCACTCTACTAGAGCTAAATCTGCATCCTCTGCTCTGGCGAGGGGAGTTCCATTGGTAGAAATATGTAAAGCGGCAACTTGGGCGCCCCTCCATACTTTCGTGAAACATTACTGTTTAGACTTCAAGATGAGGAGGGACGGTCACTTTGCTCGCTCGGTATTGCAGGATTTCTTAGTGTAATCAGGTGGGCACCCACCACCGAGTGCGGTACTGCTTGGGACTCTATTCATAAAGTGAGGAATCCACAGGTAGTTGTATCCATCAGAAGAACAAGTTACTTACCTTCGGTAACGCTTTTTCTGGTGGATACACTGACTACCTGTGAATTCCTCACGGTCCCTCCCGCCTCCCCGTTGCCTGCCTGGTTACACTTTTATCTTGCAGTATTTAGCTTTATATTTATATAAATGAAAGTCTATATATATATATGTTTATATATGTATATTTATATGTATATAGTGACATTGTTCTATTTATTTTGTATATTTATGTATTCCAGCTTTCAATAAGAATGGATTATTTAAATGATCAAGATTTTTGTGTGTGTACATCTTTCTATATTATTTATAAATTTTCATGGTCAGTTTACTCCTATTTGCTTTAAAGGCACGAAAAAAGTGAGGTGAAACTGACGTTAGTATGCCGACGGGGACCTCTTATTGGCACGCTGACGTCAGATGGAGTCACGTGGAGCCGTGCCATTATGACGTCCTCGTCGACGTAGACAGCTAGGAAGAAGACTTTCCGTCGGATGCTGGCGCAAGGATCGAATTCATAAGGTGAGGAATCCACAGGTAGTCAGTGTATCCACCAGAAAAAGCGTTACCGAAGGTAAGTAACTTGTTCTTTTTGGCATTTAGGCCCATATTTATACTTTTTTAGCGCTGCATTTGTGCTGCTTTTTGACACAAAAGAGGCGCAAACTTACAAAATACAGTATAAATATGGGCCTTAGTCTTTCTGCCCCCGGCCCCCTTGGTGGCAGATCGGAGCAATAAAATAAATAGGGACACAATCTTCCTCCTCCCGTGGGGCAGATGGAGGTAATTACCCCCAATCAGCCCTTGAGGGGGCAGACAGCCCACGAGACACCAGGCAAATTAAAAAGAAAAAAGAGGGGTGGGGGCTGCCCACCACCATGGGCGTGGGTATGCTACCACCCCAACTGAAGGGGGCATCAGTCTTTCTACCCTCCCGCAGACTAAAGCATCTCATCCCAATGGCAAGCAAGAGGACAGTTGACTCTTGGGTTTTGATTTTACATATTGGCCAAAAGAGCATGGCTAACCCCCACTATCATCCGAATTGTAATGGTGAGCTGCTGTACTTTTTTTGACTTGAGTACGCTGCCACCTGGAAAAACCTACCAGACCCAGAGACTTCTGAAAACTAAACATTTGGGGGAGTCCAGAGTGGTATGGTTCACATGCACCCCAAACCATTTTCTTACACAAAATGCCCTGCAAACCTCCAAACTTGCCTGAAATCACGCATTTTCCCTACATTTCTATGATGGAACCTCTGTAGGTGTCTAGTTTTTTAAAAATGTACAGCTTGGCTAGGTTTCCATAGGTGCCAGCTGGCTAGAGTCCAAAATCTAGAGCAACCTGCATTGGAAAAAAGAGAGTCAGTTGTGGGTGGAAATATGTGCTGCATCCATTTTGCGTTTTGGACCATTTCCTGACGTGGGCAGTAGGTCTTCCCACATAAGTGAGGTACCATTTTTATCAGGAGACTTTGGGGAATGCCGGGTGGAAGGACGTTTGTGTCTCCCCCCAGATACCAGAACTTTCCATCACAGAAATGAGATTCTGGGTAGAAAAATGTGATACAAGCCACAGAAGTCAGCCCCCCCTGATACCCCTAGGTATCTGGTGTTCAAAAATGTACAGGGTGGCTAGGTTTCCCTAGCTGCCAAATGAGGGAAGGTCCAAAATCCAGAGCTTCCCACATCGGAAAAAGAGTCAGTTTTGGGTGGACAAATATGCTGCATCCATGTTGTGTTTTGAGTCCTTTCCTGTAGTGGGCACTAGGTCTAAATACACAAGTGAGGCACCATTCTTATGGGAGACTTGAGGGAATGCTGGGTGGAAGAAGTTTGGGGGTCCTAGCAGATTTCAGAACTTTCCACCACAGAAATGTGAGGAGAGGAAAATGTGTTTGTTTTGACAAAGTTAGAGGTTTGCGAGGGATTCTGGTGAACGTCACGGAGGTCAGCCCACCCTGGATACTCCTAGATGTCTAGTTTTCAAAAATGCACAGGGTGTCTACATTTCCCTAAGTGCCAAGTGAGGTAGGGTTGAAAATCTACAGCTACCAACATTGGAAAAAAGAGTCCGTTTTGGGTAGACAAATACGCTGCATCCATGTTGTGTTTTGTCCGTTTCCTGCCGTGGGCACTAGGTCTACCCACACACGTGGGGTACCCTTTTTATTAGGACACTTGGGAGAATGCCAGGTGGAAGGAAGTTTGTGGCATCCCACTGCTTGTGGGAGCATAGAATAGTAGAACATTTGTTATTACCGATTGGATTTCACTGCATTTGTGCCTTTCAAATGTAAGCCATTGTATAAGAAAGATGACATTTTGGAAAAAAACAAACCCAAATCATACGCTAATACGGGTACCCACAAATTCACAGATGTAGAAATAACCACTGCTCCTAAACTCTATGGCCCATATTTATACTTTTTTAGCGCCACATTTGCGTCGTTTTCTGACGCAAAAACGACGCAAACTCACAAAATACAATTGTATTTTGTAAGTTTGCGGCGATTTTGCGTCAGAAAACGATGCAAATGCGGCACTAAAAAAGTATAAAAATGGGCCTATATTTTTTGCCCATTTCAGAAATACAGACGTTTCTTTGATATCCATTTTTTACTCAGCCTATTTTGCTATAAGAATTGGTCTATACTCACTACTCAATTAAAAACCATTGCATGGTGCAGCTCAGTTGTTTGCTCTGGGTACCTTGGTTTCTTAGAGAACCTTCAAACCCTATATATCCCTGCAAATGAGAAGGGTTTAGCGGGCATAATGGTATATTGCTTTTGTCAATTGGCCATTGTAACAAAAAGTTACAGATGAGAATGTTGTCACAAATGCTCCTTTTTTCCTACTCCTTTTCAATATTTCTTTATTTCAACAGTTATTTTCATTGTGAAAACTTGGAAGGATCTGCACATATAACCCCTTGCTGAATTGAGAATTCTGTCTACTTTTCAGAAATCTATAGCTTTTCTGGATCACCTATGGGTTTCTCATTGGTTTGTACCAGAAGCTGGAAATAGGTTGAGAACACACAAAATAGGGAAGCTAGACTACCTCTTAGTCACCAAGGAGAATAAACCTATACAGTATCTAAGAATGCACTAGCAAAAGTTTTGTATTGTCATCTAGAATACTAAAATTAAGTGGATGTGTAAGTGGCTGTATGGGTGTCTCAGTGGATGTGGTACAAAATTAGTTTTTTTTTATTCATCTTTGGCAGTTCCTGAAAGCTGGGAATATGGTGACTTTAGTACAATAAACTGTTTGTTCATGACATTTTTAGGAAAAAACTGACATTTTTATCACAAGCATTTTTTTCCAAAAATCTCAAAAATGTGTAATGGACTTTTTCGGTCCCCTCCAGGGGAATCCACAAACCAGAGGCACCTTTGGAATCCCTAGGATGTTGGGAAAAAAGGACACAAATTCCCACATTCTCCACATTCATGGTGCCACTAGTAACTAAGTCCAAATAACTCATTAAAAGGTATTTCCTCTTCTACTATAACAGCAAACATCACCATTGAAAACTCCTGTGCATCCTCTTGAGTATTTTGAGTAAACTGTACAGATCTACTACTTATAGTTACAGTGTCTTGAATTAAGGATGCAGAATGTACTTTATTCCTCACATTGCGCAGATGGGTCAACAACACACACAGTGCAGAACACACTACCTTTTGTTGTTTCAGTTGAATTGCATCTACAACATGAGTCAATACAAACAATACACTTACCACAACATTAGCATAGTAGTTCACACCAGAGGGGTCTGACAATTGGAAACCAACACTGTCTCCTTCATTTTCAATTTCTTGTTTCTTAACAACTTATTTCTTCTCTTTCATTTCCTTCCTTGCAACAGCATCACTTCACTACTTTGAAACTTTCCACTTTGGACAGAGGAAACATGTCTCGTAAACTGGATACTGTCCTAAATTAGGAGCATACGGAGTTCGTAATTGGTTGAATTCTTTATCACATCTTGAGTCCGCATGTACTCTGCTCTCATCAAATGCTACTAGACACAAACCAGACAATGTCCTAACTTCAGACAAAGCTACATATGACATACCTTCCTTAAACACTGTACAACCAATATTAATAAATACTGCATCTAAACTTAAACCTTGTGATTTATGAATAGTAATAGTATATGCTAGAGAAACTGGAAACTGTTTCTATCGAACATATAAATCTTTCACAGATAAAAAACGTGCAGTAGATTGTCCAATTTGCTTTGCATTGTTGATCTGATCAAATTTATTTACACGCTACTATACCTACTTCCTATTAGGAAAATAAAATAAAATCAACATCTTTACCCATAGCACAGTTAACCAAATTTTCTTCAACATTTAAATTTTGGCACAAAATCACCCTAGAGTTTTTGCATAGTCTTAAACAGATTTTTCATATGAATCCAGTTTTACTTGTAACTATTTATTTAGAAATACGACACCATGTTATCTATTGCCTTCAGTTGTAAAATGTCTTCTTTCTTAAGTTCCAGCATTTCATTGTTGAAAGATGCACACTCCTTCAATTTAGGCATCAGGCACACAATGTATTTACCCTCTTGTATAATCCAAAACATTAGTTCTGCTGCTGTCTTCGTTGTTGGATAAGGGTTTTTAAGAAGATGACTTTAAGAAAATGACTTTGTAGAATATGTCTTTCCTCTTTCCTCTTTTCAGAGAGCACCAACTCTTAATGAGTAAATATTAAGAGTAGGTAAAATATTACTATATTCAATGGCAGATGATTCTTGCATATTCCTGATTAATTTGTTGTATTTGAAATGTCACCTATTTTTTAATAATTCCAGTGCTTCCCAATGAATTCCTAGTTTCCTGATGCAGCAGTGTTTTGGACACAGGCTGACCCTTCACAGGAGGAAGTTGCAGTAGATCTTCTAGTAGACAATCCAATGTTTTCCTCCAAATAGGACATTATAATCAGTTCCCAGAAGGCAAGCATTAAGTTTGAGGCTATGCTTACCTCATCAGTGATTAAAAGTTTAAACTTTTCTAACACTCTTGGGCCCATATTTATACTTTTTTAGCACCACATTTGCGTCATTTTTTTTACGCAAAAGCAGCGCAAACTTACAAAATACAACTGTATTTTGTAAGTTTGCGCTTATTTTGCGTCAAAAAAATGACGCAAATGTGGCGCTAAAAAAGTATAAATATGGGCCTTGATTCTTCATGGCAAGCGTCACCAGATAACATTTAGTATTCCAGTTTGTTGTCATGTTCCACAGGTAGCATCGGAAGTCAATGTAAAGTAATACCTTTGGTAGTGTTTGCAGCTAATCCAAGAGGTGCTGTAACCACACATGATATATTGCACTGTGTAGTTCTTTATAGAAAATCAGTAAGAACTTGTAATAAGAAATGTTTACCAGCGGCAATCTGACCACTGACATAGAACAGTTGAAATGTTCAGTATGCACAAGCTTTTCATGTCATGAAGCAATTCATGCTCAACTAAGCTTTCACCTATATGTATATATATTTGCATTTGCTCATCATTTAGCCATGCAACTATATCTACCAAATCAAGGCCCATATTTATACTTTTTGACGGAAAACTGCGCCAACGCAGTTTTGCATCAAAAAAATTAGCACCGGCTAACGCCATTCTGAAGCGCCATGCGGGCGCCATATTTATTGAATGACGTTAGCCGGCGTTAGCCGCCGGCGCCGTCTGGTGTGCGTTAAAAAAAACGACGTACACCAGGCAGCGCCGGCGTAGGGGGATATGGGGCTTGGGCGTCAAGAAATGGGGCAAGTTAGGTTGAGGCAATTTTTGCATTTCGACCCGATTTGCGCCATTTTTTTTCACTCCCAACCCCCATAGAAATGACTCCTGTCCCCTGGGCATGATCATTGGGCATAGTGGCATGTAGGGGGGCACAAATCAGGCCCCCCTATGCCACAAAAAAAATAAAAAATAAAAACTTACCTGAACTTACCTTAATGTCCCTGGGATGGGTCCCTCCAGCCTTGGGTGTCCTCCTGGGGTGGGCATGGGTGACAGGGGGTGTCCCTGGGGGCATGGGAGGGCACCTCTGGGCTCCTTCAGAGCCCACAGGTCCCTTAACGCCTGCCTTTTGCAGGCGCTAAAAAACGGCGCAAAAGCGGCCGTATGTCATTTTTTTTGACCCGCCCACTCCCGGGCGTGATTTTTGCCCGGGAGTATAAATCCGACGCACATGCCTCGGAGTCGATTTTTTAGACGGGAACGCCTACCTTGCATATAATTAACGCAAAGTAGGTGTCTACGTTAAAAAATGACGCTAACTCCATGGACTTTGGCGCTAGACGCATCTAACGCCAAAGTATAAATATGGAGTTAGTTTTGCGTCGAAATTGCGTCAAAAAAAACGACGCAATTTCGGCGCAAACGGAGTATAAATATGCCCCCAATTGTTTCCTGTCTTGCTTGCTCCAGTGCACCTCCACCTCATTCATTGCAATAGCATCCTCATTTTCAATTATTGGCTATCCAAGTGGGTCCTGACTTTGAGGACCTGAACTTGGCTACTTTGCTAACTCTCCTTAGCCACTTCAGCAGCAATTGTATCTTCCGGTTGAATTACATCATTCAACATTTTCAAGTAGTGTGCAAATACTGAGCACTCAATGCCATCCTTGAAAGTATATCTGGTATTACTAACGTTTTAACCTTACCTTGAATTATATATTTACAAGTGAATTGGATGTGATACTTGACCATTGTATAATTCACAAAGTATTTATTGATTCACTTTGTTTTGTGAGTTAACTGCAACATATACAAGTGTTTCTAGAAATAACCTCCATTATTTTCTAAGTACTTATTGCATACATGTAGTTTTGGTCCTAATGTGGTTACAATATAGAATCGATTGTTATATACCCCAGTGTGAAGTCTCTGTTTGTGGTGTATTCATTATGTTACTGTAAGAGTGTGTCACACAAACTCTTAACACATTGCCTCTGATGATAGACCTGCCTGCTCTGCGTCAAGCTACCAGAGGGGAGCACAGGTTATCATGGTGTGAATGTGAATTGCCCTGACTAGAGTGGCTGGTTCGGCCTGGCCTAGGTGCGTACCTTAGCCAACCAGAACCCCCATTTCTAATTTTGGTGATCAACGGTGAGGCTAGGACTTGCGTTTGTGCAATACCATTGTAGGGCAATGATTCACTACAACTCAACACTACGACCGTTATGTGTTTTTTCTCCTGTTCTCCCACATTAGCTATTTTTTAATTTACTCCTGCTTCACCTTCTTATGCCTGGGACTCTTGTTGTTTGCACTAGTGTTAGAGTACATTGCCAAAAGAGAGTCAACCTTTGAGCTTGATGAACTGTTGTTTTACAGTGAAGAGGAGTTAAATGGGTTCTGCAGGGAGACAGGACTAGCTATGGACAGGGAATGCGCCAAGCTGGACCTCCAGAGAGTTCTGTATACTGTACTTTTGAGAGGGCGCACTGGGAAACAGCTTTAAAAGATGACCAGGAGGGTAATCATTCTGGGGAGGACTCTGAGGGTAAGGGCCCCTTGGAATTCTTAAAGATCCTAAACCTTGGAATCTCATGGAAGGTTCTGGACTCGAATCTCAGGAGAGCAGTGGCCCTGTGGAGTTTGAGGAGGAGGGAGAAAATGACTGGGCAGAAGCTCTTGTGGAGGAAGGGGATCACGTAGATAGGGTATCCCTCCCCACCAGCCTCAGGACCACCCAGGACCACTCCGCATTCCGGAGACTCCTAAAAACCTGGCTCTTCGAGCAGCAGTAACCCCCCCCCTTTTTTCCCCTAGCGCCTTGAGACCCGCACGGGTGAGTAGCGCGCTTTATAAATATTAATGATTTGATTTGATTTGATTTGATTTGATTTATCCCTTGCTGGGTCTATTGCCAGCAGCAATGTCACCTCACACCCTGTGTCCCCTGAGGAGCTCAAGGACAGACAGGCGGAGAGGGACCTGAGGATGCAGTTGGCCCAGCTGGCTGTAGAGGAGAGGAGGGCTGAGGCTCACTGAGCCCTAACTGAAGAGAGATTGGCAGAGGCGGAAAGGGCCTTTGCCAGGGAAAAACCTGCTCTTGAGGAAAGCAAATTGGCCTGTGAGCGTAGTTTCGGACTTACAAGCACAGCAAGTAGAGTCCAGTGGTGGCAGCAAAGGTTGAGAGTCTAATGTTGAAGATAACATTCACATACACAGAGACTTGGTGCCTAGCTTCAAGGAGCGGATGACGTAGATCAGTGGTTTTAGGTGTATGAGGCAGCTCTAGAGGTGCACAGGATCCCTGAGGAGGAATGGGGAACTTTCATGTGGAGTCATATTTCTGGTGATGGGAGGTATGTCCTACTGGCCCTAGAAGGGAATGATAGGCAGAGGTACACCCTCATGAAGAAAGCCATAATAACAATTTATGGATTTACCCCTGAAAAGTATAGGTAGAAGTTCAGGGGCAGCTGTAAACTGTCTCACTAGTCTTCAGAGGAAGTTGTGGAGTATTTTTGCAAAATATTGGATGGATGGGTGAAGGGTAGCACAGTAAACAGTTTTGAAGGGCTGTACAATATGATTGTCAGAGAGCACATGTTCCGTTGTTGTTTTCCATGGCTATGCCAACACCTGTTGGAGCGTACGTTCTCTGACCCCAGGGAAGTGGCAAAGAAGGAAGTCCTCTAGGTGAGCACCAGAATGTCTGGGAAGGCATTTGGGAGGAATCCTAATGGGAAGTGGCTCAGGTTCCCCCAACCCAGAGCAGGGAAGGTTCACAGTATCAGAGACAGGCTCCAGTGCCACTGTCTTGGGGTGGGGGGTAAAGGGCCCCATGTCCCTTCTCAGAATAGGAAGAGAGGTAGGGATGGGCAGAGGCCCAGGGTGCCCCATACCCAGTTCAAGACACTGGATAGTTTCTGGAGGAAGCACCAGGAGTGGAGGCTACCAGCGCCGAACCAACTCTGGATTCTGGGGGTAGCACTCCCAAAAGGAGGGTATGGAACCCCGGAAGGAGGGGCAGACGGGCGAAGGACTCATCCCTGACTTCTGCGCAGCTCAAGGGTACAGACCCTGGGTTGGAGGACCAGTTGCAGGGCATCACCCCTGAACGGGTGGGAGAACTGAGCAGGACAGCCGCCAAAAGAGACCTGACAGTCCAGTGTTATGGGGGTACCACTCCCAAGAAAATGAACCCCGGAATGAGGGGGGGGTAGGAAGAACTCACCCCGGACTCCTGTTCAGCTGATGGGTACAGACTCTGGGCTGGAGGACTACTTTCAGGATACCACCCCTGAACTGGTGGGAGGTGGAGTGGATAAAGGATGCAAAGGTCCTGGGGCGACATCCCCAACTCTGAGAAATCACAGAGGACAGAGACCCCTGGATAGCTTGGGGCCTAGCTCTTGACACTGACCACTGTCAGTGGCCTCTGTTGGTTGCTCTCCTTGAGGACAGAGGTTTCCTTGGGTTGGGGACAGAAGTCAGACCCAAGGGGTGGAATGGGCCACATCACTTTGTTGGCCAAGGTGGTACTCTATGCCTACTGGGATGCATCTGTGAGCAAATTAAAGTTAGGCGGCTCACAGATGGGTCCACAGATGAGAAGGATGCTCCATGGATTAACGAGGGCCCTGAGAGCACAGTTAGAGGGAGCCAACTGTGTTCAGAGAGGTGTAGTTTTGGCATGTACGCCTGCTGTAGTGGGCCATGGTCCATGTTCTATTGCTGTAAGCAGGGAAGTCCATCAAGGTATTGAGAAGTCTACCCTGGCTTTAGGCTGGAGGAGGGTCGTGTCAGACCTGGCCCTTTTTGCAGGGTTACCCCAAACCTTTTGCCTTCCTCCTCTTATTTTTCTGACCTTCTTTTTGTTGGCTTAAGGAGGTTGGGCACTTTACCACTGCTAACCGGTGCTAATGTGCCTTCTACTCTAAACATGGCATAAATGGTTTACACATGTTTGGCATATTTTATTTACTTGCAAGTCCCTTGTAAAGTGGTATACCGTATACCCAGGGCCTGTAAAAAAAAATGCTACTAGTGGGCCTGCAGGACTGATTATGCCATCCACAGAAGTAGCCTTTTAAACCTGCCTCAGGCCTGCCACTGTGCCTGTGTGTGCGGTTTACTACCACTTCAACTTGGCATTTAAAACTACTTGCCAAGCTTTAAAAATCCCCTGTTTATTACCTATAGGTCACCCCTAAGGTAGGTCTTAGGTAGCCCTATGGGCAGGGTGCTGTGTAGTCCTGGTAGTGACAGTCTATTTCGTTTTTCACTACTGTGAGGCCTGCTCATCTCATAGGTTGGGATTGGGAATTCTCTTATATACTTTTAAGTGGTAATTCCTGATCAAAAAGGAGTAGATTTGTCATGTTTGGTATGTTTAGAATGGTAATGATAATTCATCCTTACTGGTGAAGTTGTATTTCACATTACTGTTTTAGAAATGACACTTTTAGAAACTGGACATTTATCTGTGCTTATAACTTTGTGTTTTGCAGCCTGCCTCCAATACCATCTGGGTTGTGGTGACAGCCACTCTTTGTGCATTCTCTCCAGACAGCCATAATACAGGAAGGGCTGGGAGTGACAGGATATGTCTGCATTTATCTGCATACTGACAGTTTTCTTGGGCAGGGAGAGGTGGGTCACACTTACATTTGAATGGGTTGTGCTCTGCTCTCACCCAAAAGGTTGATTTACTCTTGATTGTCTGAAACCAGGGCTAGGCTGAAAGGGATTCTTGTGCATCTCAGAGAGCTCCTTTGAAATCACCCCTACATCATGAAAGGCACTTTTGGGTACAAGTACTGGGGCTCTTACCACATCTAATCATACACTGCGTGGGACTTGTAACCAGAGGCTGCTGGCTCTACATGTGCTCATTTCCAGAAGTCTGCTGTGCTGCAAGGAGGGACTGCCATTTTACTGACATCTTTGCTGTGTTGACCTGCTGAGTGCTGGGGTGCAGGAGGCACTGCCACTTTGCAAACCTGCTTTAATGAGCTGGCCTGCTACATTTTTTGTGCTCCTGAGTGTTCTCCAAGGGCTTGTTGGCTGGCCACTGTTCTTTCAGAGTCTCATGACCAGATAGGACTCTGCAGCTTCCTTATTGCCTTGGGACTCTCACTCCAGCAATAATCAGCATCCTAACGGCCCAGCGTTTGATTTGACTACAAGCGTTTTGTGCTGCCTAGAAACAGCACTCCCCATCAGCCTGAAGCACCGGGGTGTGCCCGTCAGGACTAATGACTGCTGATGCTGCAGCACCTGAAAGTGACTTCCGCCAGAACCTCCATGTACAGGGGAGAGTTACTGAGGATTAGTGTGTCTTTTAAGGACCGGTGTGTCTCTCATCGGAGCCATGCTGCACCAGCAGTGTGAACTGAGCCTTCCATGCTCGGGCTGCCCAGGCCAGGAGTGCAGAGTCTACGAGCTGCCAGCAACGCCAGCGCCACCTTTTCAATCATTGCTGTGCAAGAGAGCTGCTGCAGCGCCCCTAAGCACACACCCCTTGGAAGACGCATTCCATAGACAATGCCGGAGATGTTGCCTACATCAGAGCTGGTCTACCCTGCTCCCAGGGAACACCTAGGTTTTTAGATGGCACAGGCCCCGCGGGCTCGCCGATGCTGGGGCAGCACCACTCTGAGGAGTGACAAGTGGCCTGTGGAGCCCCCGCTTTTCTTAAAAGGTTCAGTCCTCCTGCAGCTGCACCCTGCACTTGCAGGCAGCTGAGTCTGTGTGCAGAGGTGGGGGACCGAGAGAGGTCTCCTGTGGGACCCATGAGATTGTGCTTCCCTCCCCCTGTGGTCAACCCTCAAGGGCATTGTCTGCTTCGACTTGGTAGAGGGGAAACCTTAGATAAGACCCTGAGAGTGGCACAGAGCTGTCATTACGGGCCCGACTATGTTAGAAGACACAAAATTACCTTAAAGATTTAAATAGAAGCGCAGAGGCTTCTGGGCCAGAAAGTTACAGGGTGATTTCAATGGGATATGTTCAAACCTTTTCTTTTCAAAAGATTATCTGGTATTACTAGTGTTTTAATCTAACCTTGACTGACATATTTAGAAGTGCATTCACTGTGATACTTGATCATTGTATAATTCACAAAGTATTTATTGATTCATATCATTTTGTGAGATTACTGCAATATATATGTGTCTGCATTATTACTTATTGGATACATGTGATTACATGTGATTTTGGGCCTAATGTGGTTACAAAATAGAGTGTTTTTTATATATCCCTGTGGAGTCTCTTATGTGGTGTATTCATTGTGTTACTGTGAGAGTATGCTGCATGAACCCTTTACACATTACCTTTGATGATAAACCTGAGGATGAGCGCAGGTTACCCTGGTGGGTATCTGACTTGACCTGAGTAGAGTGGTGGTTTCTGCCTGGCGTAGGTGCATACCCTAGCCAACCAGAAACCCAATTTCTAACAGTTTGTTTTCTCTGTAAAAACTGCATTAAACTTTGCTATTTATTGTCTAAAGTTATAGCACTTATGTTTTGTTTCTCTACACCTGAACATACAAACTCCCTATTTTGCTCAGTCTGCACTTCACGACCAAAGAAAAGTAAATAAATATCTTCACAAACATTTTCAACCTCTGGTACTGTGCCATACAGAAGTGCTTTCTTCATTTCACCTAAACACAATGCAATATTCTTTACAAAATAAAGTCTTATACCTAAATTTCACATTTTTAAATGATAAACAGCCACCGTTTGAAATTGATGAATGGTGCATCTGCACACTTTCTTGAATAGACATGCCAGTGAGTGTCCTTGTAAATTAAAATAATTAAAATATTTCCTAACTTTGCATAGACCTAGCACTTGCAACATTGCAATTTTCCACTTCACACTTCTATCTAGAAATCGACATAGAAAATGTCTTAATATATCATTTGATTGCTGGTGAATACTACAAATACTACTGCATGCTATTTATACACAGGAACATGCTTATGCCTTCTGTGTACCTTTTCACCTTTCTCTTCCTCTATATTTCTAGGAATTTTCTCCTCTTTTGCAATGGGAGTTCCTTTTTTTTACCATATAGCATTGGCCATTTGTTTCATCTGCATGAACTAATGAGCTCTGTTGAAAGTAGCTTTCTTTATTAAAGAAAGCCTCAGTATTAGACAAATGCTGCCATTCGTTTTGGAAAAAATTCAAAAATTAATTTTATTATTAAACCTTTTTTTGCTTCTTTTCTTCATAAACACTATTTTAGCCAGTGTTCTCATTCTGTTAAGTATCAAAATAAATAATTTGTGCTTCAGGGCAAACACTTTATCAACCATACTCTCAATTTTTTTTTTTTGTTTTAGTGCTGCCCTTCTCCTCTTATACTGCTTGTTAGACATTGAGGGCCTGATTATGACCTTAACGGAGGAGATTACTCTGTCCCAAATGTGATGGATACCCCATCCACCGTATTGCAAGTTCTATTATAACCTATGGAACTTGTAACATGGCGGATGGGATATCCGTCACATTTGGGACAGAGTAATCCCATCCGCAAAGTTCATAATCAGGCCCTGAGTCTCTAATTGGCAGAGGTATGCTCCCTGTCCAAGTTGAGACCACAATCCTAGTCAGGGTAAGTCAAATACACACCCTACATTAACCTGTTCTCACCCTCTAGTAGCTAGGCACAGAGCACTCAGGCTTAAATTAAGAGACAATGTGTAAAGTATTAGTGCAACACTTACAGGGAGTGCAGAATTATTAGGCAAGTTGTATTTTTGAGGATTAATTTTATTATTGAACAACAACCATGTTCTCAATGAACCCAAAAAACTCATTAATATCAAAGCTGAATATTTTTGGAAGTAGTTTTTAGTTTGTTTTTAGTTTTAGCTATGTTAGGGGGATATCTGTGTGTGCAGGTGACTATTACTGTGCATAATTATTAGGCAACTTAACAAAAAAAATGTATACCCATTTCAATTATTTATTATTACCAGTGAAACCAATATAACATCTCAACATTCACAAATATACATTTCTGACATTCAAAAACAAAACAAAAACAAATCAGTGACCAATATAGCCACCTTTCTTTGCAAGGACACTCAAAAGCCTGCCATCCATGGATTCTGTCAGTGTTTTGATCTGTTCACCATCAACATTGCGTGCAGCAGCAACCACAGCCTCCCAGACACTGTTCAGAGAGGTGTACTGATTTCCCTCCTTGTAAATCTCACATTTGATGATGGACCACAGGTTCTCAATGGGGTTCAGATCAGGTGAACAAGGAGGCCATGTCATTAGATTTCCTTCTTTTATACCCTTTCTTGCCAGCCACGCTGTGGAGTACTTGGACGCGTGTGATGGAGCATTGTCCTGCATGAAAACCATGTTTTTCTTGAAGGATGCAGACTTCTTCCTGTACCACTGCTTGAAGAAGGTGTCTTCCAGGAACTGGCAGTAGGACTGGGAGTTGAGCTTGACTCCATCCTCAACCCGAAAAGGCCCCACAAGCTCATCTTTGATGATACCAGCCCAAACCAGTACTGCACCTCCACCTTGCTGGCGTCTGAGTCGGACTGGAGCTCTCTGCCCTTTACCAATCCAGCCACGGGCCCATCCATCTGGCCCATCAAGACTCACTCTCATTTCATCAGTCCATAAAACCTTAGAAAAATCAGTCTTGAGATATTTCTTGGCCCAGTCTTGACGTTTCAGCTTGTGTGTCTTGTTCAGTGGTGGTCGTCTTTCAGCCTTTCTTACCTTGGCCATGTCTCTGAGTATTGCACACCTTGTGCTTTTGGGCACTCCAGTGATGTTGCAGCTCTGAAATATGGCCAAACTGGTGGCAAGTGGCATCGTGGCAGCTGCACGCTTGACTTTTCTCAGTTCATGGGCAGTTATTTTGCGCCTTGGTTTTTCCACACGCTTCTTGCGACCCTGTTGACTATTTTGAATGAAACGCTTGATTGTTCGATGATCACGCTTCAGAAGCTTTGCAATTTTAAGAGTGCTGCATCCCTCTGCAAGATATCTCACTATTTTTGACTTTTCTGAGCCTGTCAAGTCCTTCTTTTGACCCATTTTGCCAAAGGAAAGGAAGTTGCCTAATAATTATGCACACCTGATATAGGGTGTTGATGTCATTAGACCACACCCCTTCTCATTACAGAGATGCACATCACCTAATATGCTTAATTGGTAGTAGGCTTTCGAGCCTATACAGCTTGGAGTAAGACAACATGCATAAAGAGGATGATGTGGTCAAAATACTCATTTGCCTAATAATTCTGCACTCCCTGTAAATTATAGCAACACAGTGAAAACACTACAAAAACTTCATACCAGTTTAGAATAATAACAAATATTTTTTATGAGTAAAACAAGACCAAAACAACAAAAATCCAATAAGTAGAACTTGGGATATGAATTTTTAAAGAATAAACTGCAATATAGTGCTTAGAAGTCAATAGCGCTAAAAGGTTACTTGAGGTCGCATTAGACTGAGGTAAATCCAAAGTTCAGGCTGACTATGATGGAGGGCAGGTCACCTACAGTACACACGCTGGGCACGCTGAGAAGTACTTGGATGGAGGCATGTGTTGCCGCTGAGTAGCGGATGCAAAAGTGATGCATCGGTTCCCATTTCACTTAGCCAGGAAATGCGTCGCCGTCAAGCTGTACATTTATCGATGCAATGTTCTCAAAGTGTGGCATTAAACCCTTTGCTGTGAATGCAATGCATCATCGTTAAGCTGCGCAGCAGGCAATGTGCCAGGGCTGGTGATGATGCCTCGATCCGCAGCCGCGATGCAGAATCCTTGTCTCCAGCGGCAATGCATTGGCGTCGAGAAGGGATGCAGCAGTTCTGATCGGCGCAACAGCATCGCTGTGTCGACTCATGTAGAAGAACAGGTACAAAGCCCACTTTCGAGGCCCATGACTGGATTGGCACCTCTTGGCAGGACAGGACTCACAGTTGGCAGAGTCTAGCAGCTGAAGCAGGATAGAAGGAAGTCGTTGATGGCCTGAGACTTCAGAACAGGAGGCAAGCCAGCAAGCCCCTGGAGTCTCTTAGATTCTTGGAGGGTGTAGAGAGGCAAGTCCAGTCCTTCACACTCCCAGGCAAGAGGCAGCAGACCAACATAGCAAAGCAGTTCAGCAGAGTGGCATTCCCACCTGGCAGCACTGCAGTCCTTCATCCTGACAGAATGTCTTCAGATCCAGAAGTTGGTACTAATTTGATGAGGTCTAGGGACCAGTACCTATACCCAGTTGTGCCTTTGAAAAGGGGAGACTTCAAAGAGAGGCCTTTGAAGTGCACAGGGTCCATGCCCTTCCTTTCGTGGCTCCAGAACCTTTACAAGGGGTTATGCAGCTCTTTATGTGTGGGGGGGTCCCATAAATAATACGCAGACCTGCTGAACACAGTCCGGGTGTGTGGGAGCCCAGATGGCTTCAGCGGTGCTGCACATAGCGTTGCAGGCCTGGATCACCCAACGCTACGAGGACCGCAGGATTGACAAAAATGGCGTCTCGCTACTGACGCAAAGTCCAGTGATATCTGAGGGGGCCGCTGGGGAGCCACTGCCGACCACACAGACACAATATAACCTGCACGGGTCGATAGGACCGCACAGAGGTATCCCACGAGTGGCTATGCGAGGCGTGAAGTCGAAAGGTGTTGGGCCTAACTGCTGGCTATCCCATATCGCGGTGTCATTGGAGATAGATGCGGTGCTGCTGAAGGTGAGGGTATGGCACCATGCTGAGAAACAGTAAACCGTTGATGTGGATGAAAAATAGTGTGCCTGACACTGCTGTTACAGCGTGCTGCATGTCACCGCTGTGAGAATCGGTTATGGCCTAAAAACTACCAGAGGCTCCGGGGCCCTGATTTGATGTTATGGAACGGATCTTCAAAATAGTGCTGGCGCATGTGGGATCGTGCCGGGCCCGCTAGTCAAGCTGAAAGTGGCCACGGGCCTACCCACTGTGATTTGTGTGTTTGACTGCCTTCGATAAACCATGTGAGATGCTGAGATAAAACATACAGAGTAAAAGATCACACCTTAATAATAACTTGCAGGCCACATCGCATTACAGTCTTTGACTGAGATATATTTTGCCGATATTTGCAAGGCACACTACTCCGCGGGCCCTGGCATTGCACGGCCTACTCGCAGCAGTGCTGATCGAGCGGTGCAATCAAAGCCGAGCGTAAGGCCATCTTACAGTTGAACCAGCAACACAAGCGCACATTCGCTACCACAGATCTTTTCCTCGTGAGGTCATGGGGAAGCCATGACCCACCAAGACAACAGGAGACACCATGCAAATAGTTGACACTCTCACATCAGACCCCTCGTCACAAGTTGATCAGTTTTGACATCTTAAATCCACGCTTAACAGCCACAGAAATTTGAGAAAATCTTACATGCGATACTGGACACCAAAACCTTGCTAGAGGCTAAAATTGACTCAGTATCCCTGGAGGTGAACCTGTTGAGAGCAGATCATCGCAAGCTAGCAAATAGGGTTACCCAAGCCAAATCAGTCACGCAAACTATATCGCTGACCCTCCAGTCCATGCAAACGCAAATAACGAACATGCAGGAAGAGATATCTGCTTTACACCACAGAGCTGAAGACGCAGAAGGACGATCACGGCACAACAACATTCACTTTATTGGCTTCCCTGAATGCTCAGAACGTCCCTGTGCTGAACTGTTCTTAGAGGAGTGGCTTCTGTCGACCGTGCTAAAGGATAAAACACCCCCTTTGTTCTCCATAGAAAGGGCTCACCGCATACCAGGACGTCCCCCCGAAGCGGGAGCACCACCCTTATAGCCCGCCTATTGAACTTTCACGACTGTGACCTCATCCTTCAATTATTCCGCACCAAAGGCCTGTGGCACTTCTACAACACCATGATTTCAGCCTACCCAGACTATGCCATAGAGGTGCAATGTAAACGCAGGTCCTACATGAAGGTTAAACATCGGTTACGCGAACTATAAATCAAGTACGCCCTCCTCTTCCCAGCAAAACTTAAAGTTATGGACCATGAAAGAACACACATCTTTCAGACACCGAGGATGTGCGGACCTGGCTGCACGCCAAAGGTCTAGCAGCAACACTCGGAGAGGAGAAAGAAACAGACACATGGGTGACATCTAAACCACAACAACATCACAGGAAACCACCAAGCTCCCGAGCAGATTGAGACCAAGCAGCAGCGGAGCAAGCCCGAGCAGTAGTAGCAGCGACACAATACCGAACTAACTCCTTCACCGCTCTACGCTCAGATCATACAAAAACATTGGGGTCCAAAACTGGCGACTCGGAGATCTCCTCGATTGGCAGCAATAAAGACCCTCACATTACACCTGGATCAGTAGACGATATTATTTGAGGCTAATCAACCAATACGTTTTGCATTGAGGTCCATCAGCTGCCCTTTTTTCAGTGCTCCTCTCGCCAACCGGCAGGAATTTTCTGCAGGCACAGACTCAATCAGGGTCCTCTCTCACACTACAACACGGGCCCTAATGCGGGGCACATCAATACATGTGCTGATAACGTCCCCATATGATGTATCTCTCAACACATTGTTCACTAAGTTATCATGGCAAATGTTATTTTGCAAATGATTATGTGCATTGGACGGTATACCACGCGGTTTCAGCCCTGGGGAGATTGTTACTAAAGTTGGGGTGTTCTTCGATTTACCTGCTTGCTTTATTGTGCTTAACATTGTATTATTGTGTACAGCATTGCTATTATGTGCATGGAGCAATAACTACTGTGGGTGCAATGCGATGTCAGGTGTCAAAATACAACTAGTAGCTAAGAGGGTATTCTCTCTTGCTCATTGTATTAGGAATGATGTCTAACACACCCTCACTGACCCACACTCCACAATATAGATTCTTGACCTGGAATGTACGGGGCATGGCATCCTTCATCAAGCGCCATAGGGTATACTCATATCTCAAACGCCATCAGGTACATATTGCAATGCTTCAGGAGACCCATCTTACGGCCTTGGAACTAGTTTGAGTAAGATCTAGGTGACAAGGACAAACATATGGTACTATTACATCCGCTTATGCCAGGGGAGTTCTCATATGGGTGGCTCCTGGAGTCCCATTTGCCCTTACAACACAAAACAGAGATCCAGACAGTCGTTATGTCATTTTAAAGGTAGGCTAGATGGCCCTCCCATTAATTTAGTGCCCATATATGCCCCTAATGTGAACCAAACACAATTCCTAGATTCCAAGACCCGCTAACTCTAGCAATATGGGGTGGAGATTTGAACTGCATTTTGGATTTGCAGTTAGACCGTTCTCACCCCCCACTACCTATTGCAGCAAGCAACCGCATTACTCACCACTTCAAGAGTTGGAGTACTCATATGGGGCTTGGCGATATATGGTGCATGGGTCACCCGCAAGACCGCGAGTACTAGTTTTATTCCCCGTACATGATCTACACACTAGGATAGATATCCTTTTTAGCACCACTAACAACTGGCCCCTTCTAGATCCCTAGGAATACCTAGCAAAAACACACTTGGACCATATTCCACTGACGGTGGTACAGACCTGGGATTTACCATGGCCCTCCATACCTAATTGGCACCTACAGGCGGAGGCTCTATCGGATCCTCCGTTCTGCGAGGCACTATCGCAGGTCATCCGGCAATACTTTGTGACGAATGCTGGCTCAACCTCTTCTCGAACGATAGAATGGAAAACTCATAAGGTAGTGATCCAAGGACACTGTATGGCTACTACCTGGAGGGTTAGACGGCAGTTGCTATGGGATCTCTCTGAAGTGGAACGAGACTTACGTCAAGCGGAAGTACATGCTACGGGGCAGACTGTGTCACCCTCACAGCTCTGTCAGTACCGTGTCCGTCGCCGCGAAGATACCTGACTTCAGTCATCACTACTATCGCACACGGATGGCTCTACGGCATGCCCAAGGAGATCGCTCAGGCAAGTTGCTTGCCTGGCTTCTCCGCGAGGTACACCGTGGCACACCGGCTATGTTGATTAGAATAAATGATGGCACAATGGACACATCCCAACTAGCTATTAATGATACCTTTCGTGATTACAACCGACAGCTCTATGAGAAACCTGCCACCTCGGACATGAGCCATATGCAGGATTTTCTGAAAGGGGTATCCCTCCCTAGTCTCACTACCACACAACGCAATGCTATAGAAGAACCCATTCAGATAGAAGAGATCAAAGAAGCCATATCGCAAATTGCTCGTAATAAAACGCCAGGTGCAGGCGGCTTGCCTATTGAATATTATGCCACTTACTCCACTGCCATCACTCCACGTTTCTTGGAGGTTTATCGTGAGGCTTTTGAACAGGGCATCTTACCACAATCCTTATGCGCGGCCCTGATAGTGGTACTACGTAAACCAGGGCGTGATGCACTGGATGTATGGTCATACCGTCCCCTGTCCTCGCTAAACTAGGATGGCAAGATATTAGGAAAGGTACTAGCTAACCGATTACTCCCTGTAATGCAAATATCAGTGCTCCATGACCAATCAGGCTTCATACCGGGCTGCACCACATTTCTCAATATACGGCACCTTTTACATATCATTCATAACGGAGGAACCGGAGATCCACATCAAGTGGCAGTCTCCTTAGACATAGAAAAAACCTTTGATACTTTGAGATGGGATTTCCTCTTTGCGTGTCTTGAAACAAAGGGATTCGGACCTAACCTTCTCAGATGGATTAAAACGTTGTACAGAGAACCACTGGCTAGGGTGAAGACGGGTCAGGTGAAATCTAATTGCTTCGGCATACAACGGGGGACTCATCAAGGTTGTCCACTTTCGCCGCTCCTGTTTACCTTGTCCGTGGACCCCCTTGCATGCTATTTGCGGGACCGGGGTGATAGTTGGAGGCTATGGGACTCACAGTGGTTCCACGTGGTATCTCTCTATGCTGAGGATGCTCTCATCTGTCTTAGAGACGTGCGTACCGCACTACCTGAGCTCGAACAACTACTGGCAACCTTTGGGGAGATCTCGGGTCTCCAGGTTAACTGGCCTAAGTCCTGTGTGTTCCCGCTAGCCCCGTGCCCACCTGCAGACAGAATGACCACGGCGAGTCCCGTTTGCAGTGGCAATATGATACTTTCAAGTATTTGGGAGTTAATGTCTATCATGTGAAGCAGGACCTTCTTGACGGCAACTTACATAAGGCAGTTGTGAATATACGCACTTCCCTTACTTTCTGGCGATCGCCACCGGCCGTGTGGCAATATCCAAAATGTTAATCCTATCCAGGCTGCTGTATTTATTCTCAGCATTACCCATAGCGATACAGCGCGCCTTCTTTAAAACACTGGATAGCTTTCTTTAGATTTGATTTGGGGGGACGGACGCCGTAGAGTAGCCCTTTCTAAACTCCAAAGGCCATTGACAGAGGGCGGTTTAGGAGCTCCAAATTTCGAGATATATTATGCAGCGACACAGTTACAATGGCCGTCCACCTGGTTACTTTCACCACTAGACCCGGAAACACGTGCTATAAAAACCCATCTGGGGAATGTTGCAATATACACTTGGCTTACAGGCAACAACGGACCTCGCACCACTCTGACCCAATTAATGAAGGTGGCACATATATGCTGGCACTGTTATCTACACTTAAGGGGCCCTCACATTCCCTACTCATCGGAGATCTCGATCTGGGAGATGCCCGGGATAACACAGAAAACACAAGCTCATGATCGCGCCCACTGGACAGAAAAGGGGTTATCCGTCTGGGACATTTATTTTCAGATGGTACACTTAGGTCCTTTCAAGAAATGGTCACAGAACACAACATTGCACCTGGGCAATTTCTTACATATTATATTATATTGCAGGTCACGGCGGCCGCTGGGGCACAATATAGACAGAACCCCCCATATCTCACGCTTTACACTCCATTTTATTAGCCAGAAGCACTAAACGCGTTATTACAACCCTGTATGCTGCACTGCACATATCTGTAGGCAACCTTCTACAGACTGCGCACAAAAAGTGGAATGCAGCGCTGCCTCAGCCTCTGACTGAAGCGGAATGGGGCAAGGCGTTGCAGTCGGTAAAGAAAATATCCCGAAATGCCAGGTTCAGATTCACACAATTCAATTACATACACCACGCATATCTAGATCCCCAACGCATCCACCGCATGTATCCCACACATAGTCGGGTTTGCTCACGCTGCGCCTCACCCTTCGCAGGTTTCTACCATATAGTTTGGGAATGTCTGGTGTTACAAACCACTTGGCACAAGATTACCGCGATGATATGGGAGCTGACTAACCACCCCTACCCATAACACTGATCTCTTGCTTACTAGGCATTCGCTCAGAAAAAAAGGAGATAAATACCTTCACAGGTTCATTGATTTCACATTTTTGTTATTTAAACGCAGTATTGCTATGTCATGGAAATCTTCGACTCCTCCACTCGTAACACAATGGTTAAAAGATTTGCTAACTTGGGCCAAAGCAGAATCCCACTATCTCCGCTGGCTTGAAGCTTGTGGTATCACCCACACAGGAGTGGAATTGCTGGGACCCCCTGGTTCTGAATGTGAAGGCCAAAAATGATTTAAATCCTCCCTAAGAAGCGAGTTCCTCACTGATATGTGCATTACTGTTCTCCATATCTACACCCATCAAGATGCCTACAGTGGATGTCTACACTGCAAACCCCCCTTCTTTTCTGACACTCAACAATGCACTGTACACAATACTCAATTCATCCCATCATACCATATACAAGCACAAGTAAGCACAGCTATGTTTTTTCCAGTTTAAAGTTTTGTTGATACATAAAACAAATGTTTGTAAATCACTCTTTAAGAACGTTTTCTGAAGAACTTCTGACAAAGTAATCTCTTAATATATTTACTGTGATATTATCTGCAAAAATGTCAGTTTGAATAACGGAATATCATACTGTACTGTCTTCCATAAATATTGAAAACTAATAAACAAATGTGAAAAAAATGCAGCTCTTTGTGTTCAAAGAAGTGGCAGCGGAAAAGGAGGAAATGCACCTATTCCTATCACAAAAAATGTATACAGTCCTTGTAGATGAAGAATGTTTTTTTTCTTTCTTTTGATTGAAAGTGTGCATTGATCACAGTACCTGCCGGCAACAATGGTTATTTTCCATACAACTCATAGTTTGTTCTAAAATGCCTTTCTTAATACATGCTCGTCTATATTTATAGCTTATCGCATACTCAGTGTCATTTGGCAATTAGGTTACCACATTTAAGCGGCCTTTGTATTTTTGATACAATATTTCAGTTTAGTTTAATAGGAAGATGACTTAATATTCGATTACTTTTGGTTGATTATATTTTTTGTTTGCCTCATATGTGGAAGGCGTATTTATTGTGTTTCCCACTTCCTGATTTTTTCACTCGTTTTCGTAGAGGTTTTTCAACTGATGTATTTATCCCCTCTTTTCTTGTTTCTTTCTTATATTTAGTATACTATTTTGATATTGTACCCCAGTGGTTATTTGAGAACAATAGCCTAATATTAGCAGCAGTTGAAGAAACATCAAAATGCTTATCTATTTAAGGTATGATCTGCATGAATTATACATATAAGAATATATTGTTGCATCTAGCCATAACTAATTTGGGTGCTTTTCAGTTATGTCCTTTTTTAAAATGTTGTGTATTTTTCCCTTAAGGATTGATAATTTTGATACAATTAAATAAACACTCAGAATATATGTTTTTTCTATTGCTGCTTCCGGTTGGGTCTTGTTTAAAAATATTTTATGAGTTTATGCTGTTTTATTTATATAATCAATATAGCACATTTGTCAACATCTGGGCAGTGCGCGCTCTACGGGCGACTAGAATGCAAAAACCCAGCACTTTCAAGATAACGTAATTTATGCATTGTGTTGATATGCTGTTGTTTAACCTTTTGCATTGCAGAGTTTAATCCTGAAGACTTATGTTCAGGGTGCATTTAAATACTGTTCATTTGCAATGTACTGCTGCAGGCTTTCAGAGTGTGTCAGGGTGTGGTCCCTTTCCAGGGCCTTCTAGAAGCTTTCCCTGAAGCATGCCTGGGTGTGGTTTGTGGGCTGGGCCAAGACTCTATATAAGGGAGCTAGCCCAGCTCCATGTGCTCACTATTCAGAGGACCCGGTGCAGAGCAGCAGCAACTTCCTGAGCTCCTGTTCTGGAGGCCTACTTTGATCTTCCAGGACTCGCCCATTCACTTTGTTCGGTGATTCTTGATCAGGGCGGTAAGATGGAGGTCAGGCTGGGCCCCCGATCCCGTTCTCGAAGGACTTCGAGTTCTTGGGCCTACTTAGCATGATAAAACTATTTTGCTCTTGTGCATGTGAATGTGCGCTTGATGTTTAATGGATTTACATGCTGGCATTCGAATCGGCTAGACGCGCAATTCTTTTCTTGTGTACAAATCTTGATATTCATTGTGCACTACCATTTTATGGCATTTGCAAGGTAGCATTTGAATCGGCAAGACGCACGATTCATTTCTTGTGCTTAATTCCTGTTATTCATTGTGCGCTATCATTTCACGGCATTCACATGGTGGCATTCGAATCGGCAAGACACGCGATACATTTCTTGTGCTGAATTCATGTTATTCATTATGTGCTACCAATTCACGGCATTCGCAAGGTAGCATTTGAATTAGCAAGACGCGCAATTTATTTCTTGTGCTGAATTCCTGTTATTCATTGTACGCTACCATTTCATGGCATTCACAAAGTAGCATTCCAATCGGCAAGACGCACGATTAATTTCTTGTGCTTAATTCCTGTTATTCATTGTACGCTACCATTTCATGGCATTCACAAAGTAGCATTCCAATCGGCAAGATGCACGATTAATTTCTTGTGCTTAATTCATGTTATTCATTGTGCGCTACCATTTCACAACATTCACATGGTGGCATTCGAATCGGCAAGACACGCGATTCATTTCTTGTGCTTAATTCATGTTATTCATTGTGTGGAACTATTTTATGGCATTTACAAACTCTTGTGGAAATCCGCCATGTGCGCAATTCATGTTCCCGCATTCTACAAAACTAAAGTGCTAGAATTCTGGATGTTATATTCTATGTGCATGTTAAGTCTTTAGTACAATTCCTATTGTTTTCCAAGGAATGTTTGGATGCTATTTATTCTCATGTAATGAGGCAGTGTTTGTTCTGGGACATTGTTCAGGAAGGTTCTTGTATTCCTAGAACATTATGTTTCAATTCATGAAAATTCCATATGAAGCATTGTACTAACCATTCTTGATTCTTTTCCAGGTACCTACATTTCTTGAGGCCTAAATAGAGTCTAGTTCTAGGCCATTCATGTTTCCTCAATCTAAGTGTTATTTCATGTTCCGAGTATCATAGAACTCTAGACTCAACAGAGTGTTATTTCATGTTACGAGTATCACAGAACTCTAGACTCAACAGAGTGTTATTTTCATGTTCCGAGTATCACAGAACTCTAGACTCAACAGAGTGTTATTTCATGTTCTGAGTATCACAGAACTCTAGATTCAACAGAGAGTTTTTATGAATCTAAATGTGGTTTGATTCTGATGTTGTGTTGTTTAACCTTTTGTTTCTTACAGGTCTCCTTCCCAGCTGTTCCCTTCCTAATCAGATTTTCCCCACTTGGACTCTCTTAGACTCTGTGACATTCTAATCAGAGTATTGGAGCTGTCTTGTTGTGGACATGTTGGGAACATGCGCAGACCCCGAGGATCTGGTGACTCTGACAACATTGCTTTGTCTGTCCCTTGTCTTGACACTGTCATATAATTTTTGTGATGTCTTGTATTTGTTTGTTAATATATATTTGGTACATATACATTGTGTGTATTAATGTTTTTGTATATACACTTTTGTTATGTATGTTTTCATTATATTTCAGCCCTGAAGAAGTCCTTGTGAAAGGACGAAACGCGTTGGCCGTTGTATTTTTACGTATATGGAAAATTTAATAAAAGAAAAGATATTCTCGTGATGATATGGATTATGTGGACTTAATTGTTCTACTTTAAGTGGTGCATGTTCAAAATTCCTACTAAGCTCTTTGTATTGCGACAGGCCCAGCCCTATTCAGGTGCAAGTGTCAGCTTCTCTCTCACATCCAGCTCAGGAAGGCCCATCAGCCTGGTGATGGGCCAATAGGAGGTGAGTGTCGCACCCCAGGTCCTTTTGTGTGTGACTGTCTTGAGGGAATGCACAAAGCACAGCTGTCACCCACCCCAGACATGTATTCAGATGCAGGCAGAGGCAGAGAATGGCTAAATTAAAAAAATGCCAACTTTATAAAAGTGGTATTTTCAGACTTACAATTTAAAATCCGACATCACCATGAGTTGTGATTTTAGATTTTGAGTCCAAAGACACCAAACTCCAAATTTCTATCTTTTCCCAATTGAAAATTACATATAAAAACTGTATTAAGATAATCATATGAGAGAGATACGCTTTGCAGTAGTAAAAAACAAATGTAATAATTTTTCACTACCAGGACATGTTAAACTTAAAAGTACTTGTCCAGCTTTGTAAATACACTGCAGTCTGCCTTTGGGGCTTGCTAGGGCCTACCTTAAGGTTTGGGGAAGCAAATAGGCCCCTTTTCTAGGTCAAAATGGCAGTTTAAAACAGCAAAAAACAGGCTCTGCAGTGGCAGGCCTGAGAAAAATCTAAAGTGCTACTGTGGTGGGTAGCACAATCAATTCTACAGGCACACTAGTAGCATTTAATTTACAGGCTGATATAGTGCACTTTACGATGGAATGACAAGTTAATTAAATATGCCAATTGTGGATAGGCCAATGGCACTATGTTTAGAGGTCAGAGCACCTGCACTTTAGTACTGATTAGAACTAGTAAAGTGCACAGAATCCTAAGGACAGCACAATGAAGTCAGCAAATCAGGAGGACAGAAGGCAAACATCAGGGGAATCCACACCATGGATTCCAGGTCTAACACTGTTTCATGTTTCATACCAAATTCTGTATTACTCTGCTTCTAAACATTCTCAATCATATTTCTTTAAATTCATTCTGCCTCCTTATCAAAGGATTTTAAACCTCTTTTTTATTTGAAACTTTTTCAACATTTTGCATTTTTCCCCGTATTGCTTTAACAAAGTCCTTAGTTCTTTTACTAGCAGCTCTTTTTTCCAGCATATTCTCCCCATCATGTCCTTTTTTTAAATCTGTCATGGTTTCGGGCGGGTCTGATCAGGACTCTGGTTAGGGCACCCCTCAAGGTCACAGAATATCCCAAAGAGGTAGTGTACTGGGGCAGAAGAGCATTTAAAGGCATACACAGGAAGGACAGCTATGGACAGGCACAGGAAACAGGAAGGTAAAAGCAGAGCAACCTTAGTGTGAACAAACAGGAAACAGATTACTAATGGACAAACACACTGGGGTTACCACTAAGGTTGTACACACGTAGGGCTCAGAACCTCCCACAGCAACAGAAAATGTCAATGCCTCTGTGCAGTTTGCTCTTACAGATAGTCACCCCGCAAGCCCCATAGAAAGGAGCCAGCAGAAGTGATTCTGTCTCTGGACCCTTAGAGCACAAACAAGGATAGTACTTACATACACAAGACAAGCTCTTGTGGGTCCAGCTGGAAACACAGAGGCAATTCCTGGAAAACCAGAAATAGCACACTGTCACTGTTAGGCACTAAAGACTACGTATAACACTAGACACAGGATGGGGCGGGAATTGCCTCCTGGAACCCAGGAGCCGACCCCAGAACAAAGGAAAACACTTATACACTGGTGAAGACTGATTGAACACTTACCAGGTGCAAATACCCAAGAGTAAACGGAAATAGAAGGAACAAACTAGGAGGCAGGGGCAGGAACTAGGAACAGGCTCAGGCTGAAGCAAAGGTAGGAATTGGACTGGAAAACAGCGCAAGCTTCTGGCTGGAAAAACAGGAATGGGAAACAGGGAGCAGGCACTGGCTGGAACAAGCAACGACAGGGCTGGAATACAGGGAGAACGAATAAGCAGTAAACAGGACTGGAAAACTGAGAGCAGGTTCAGGCTGAAACAAGGCAGGAACAGGACTGAGAAACAGGGAGTAGGCTCTGGAAGAAACAAACAGGTACAAGGCTAAGAGATAGGGAGCAGACTGGCTGGAACAATCAGGAACAGGGCAGAGAAACACGTAACAGGTTCAAGCTGAAACAGAAAAGGAACAAGACTGGAACACCATCGGATAAGGGGTCTGTAACACAAAGGAATCGCACTCCAATGCACGACGAGGATCTTGAGGAAATGGCTGTTTATAAGCAGGTCCAAGCTGCAGCAAACCCCAGGTGGAATCACATGACTGGGCTGCACAGGAGAGGTTTCAGGTGTGTGTAGTTTCAGGCACTCGCAAGTCCTGGAGGAGACGATCCGGTGAAAAGGAGCAGCTGGACTTCTCCCATAGAAAACAATGTGTAACAGAATCCAGGCTTTCCTGACTACCAGGCTGTGCATTAGGGGATTTGCAGTCCTAGGAAGCAAATGTAATCCTATAAAAGCATACCATAGCAAAAAGAGAGACAAAGGGGAGTCAGCAAGAGACTCTAGATGAGTGGTCAAGGTGATTCCCAGGTTACCGACAGTCCCTTTTAAGGTCCCCCTAGAGATGGGACGACAGAGTTGTAACAAAATCTCACTTTTAAGCAGCTAATATTCATTCTTCTGTTTTTTTCTTCTTTGTGTCTTTCTCGGCATTGTGAATCCTCCTATTTAAACACCAGTAGATATCTGAAAAGCAAATATGGACTACATTTAACTTTACCTTGCATACGATTAGATTACATACTATAAGCAAGTGAGTAGTTACATAAGTGGTTATGTCAGGGTGTAAAAGGCTGTGTACGTGTCGGAGTATGGGTGTATAAATGGTATATCAGTGGCTGTATGGGCAGATGGCTGGGTGTGTGAGTGGTCTAGTGGATATGTGAGCGAGTGTATCAGTGTCTGTATGGGTGTGTCAATGGATGTGTAAGTAGCTGTGTGGATGTGTGACTGGGTGCGTTAGTAACTGCATGGGTGTCTAAATGGGTATGTAAGTGGCTGTATGGATTGGTAACTGGCTGTGTTAGTGGAGGTTTGGAAGTGTGTGCATGTGTCTCTGTTTGTGGTGGATACATAAGTGCTGTGTGGATGTTTAAGTGCCTCTGTTGCTGTCTGACTGTGTGTGAGGGGCTCTATGGGTTTGTAAATAAGTATGTTAGTGGCTATATGGGTGGGTGACATGGTGTATAACTGGGTGTATGAGTGTGTAAGTGTGTGTGTAACTGACTTTCTGAGTGTAGATTACATTAATGCCCGTTTAGGTAGGTGAGGTGGGTGTGACAGTGCCTGCATGTGTGTGTGTGAATGACTATTTAAGTGGATGTATAGGTGAGTACATGGATGTGTGAATACTTTTATGGGTGTGTGACTGAGTGTGTCACTCACTGTCTGGCTATATAAGTGGTGGGTACATAAGTGCTTTTGTAATAGTGTAACTGTGTCTGTGTAAGAGCCTACCTGACTGTTTGAGTGGGTACAAATTAAGCACTATTAAATTGTGTAAAATCTAATTTCAAACACATTCATTCATACTGGCTTAAAAAAAACGATATTTCCAGTATGGGAATTCCTCTTCCTCTTTTGCTGCTCACTATGGCGGTCATTCTGACTCCGCCGCCCGCCAAAGTCCCGCCGTCAGAATACCGCTGCGCGGTCAGAAGACCGCCGCGGTTATTCTGAGTTTCCTGCTGGGCTGGCGGGCGACCGCCAGAAGGCCGCCCGCCAGCCCAGCGGGAAACCCCCTTCCATGAGGATGCCGGCTCCGAATGGAGCCGGCGGAGTGGAATGGGTGCGACGGGTGCAGTTGCACCCGTCGCGATTTTCAGTGTCTGCTTGGCAGACACTGAAAATCTTGGTGGGGCCCTGTTAGGGGGCCCCTGCAGTGCCCATGCCATTGGCATGGGCACTGCAGGGGCCTCCAGGGGCCCCGCGACACCCGTTACCGCCAGCCAGGTTCTGGCGGTCAAAACCGCCAGAACCAGGCTGGCGGTAAGGGGGTCGGAATCCCCATGGCGGCGCTGACTGCAGCGCCGCCATGGAGGATTCCCATGGGCAGCGGAAAACCGCCGGTTTCCCGTTTCTGACCGCGGCTGTACCGCCGCGGTCAGAATGCCCATGGGTGCACCGACAGCCTGTTGGCGGTGCTCCCGCGGTCGTTGGCCCTGGCGGTCCATGACATGATATGTTTAGTTAATGTTCTCATCTAACCTGCCTTCTGTTTTGCCTTTTACTGTAGCTTCTAGAAGATACACATTTTCCTTCAGCCCATGTATATACTCATGTTTTTTTAAATAAACTTATTTTTATGGAACAATCTAATTAAAATACCTGTAAAATATTTTTGCTATTTTTAACTTTTATTTTAATATCTGATAATATATGTTTTCCACTGTAAATCTCATGTCAGAAATATGGCAATGCTCCTCCATTCTCAGTACAAATGTACCAATAATTGCTACTCTTCCCACTGTGCTTTCACTCATACTCCTGTACTTAACGAATCACAGGTTTTCTTTTACTTTTTTTATACCACTTCAAAATGGTCACTATTTTTAGCCCTTTCCATGTTTACTGTAAAGAAGCCCAGTTTGGTAGGTCTTTTGCGAACCGCGTATAAGCAACAAGGCTGAGCACCCCCCCACCTTTGCTCTGTGGTGGATTGGCTGATTTGCACTACAACTTTTAACAAAATTAAACAATCGGCTGTCAGTGCTTTTCATTTATGTTTCATTCTGTAAAATATAGTCAATTACAAGACATATACCCCCTACGGACATTTTTTTGTACACTAGTCTGCTTTTCTGTTTCACACTGCAGTCTCTTTTGTTCACTCCACCCACACTCTTTTGGCTCTGTTTCCATAGTAACTATGTATACAGTAATCTCTGCCAAACAGTAGGTCAGACGTTCAGAAGACTTTCTCTCAACAGCATACTAGCTTCACATTAAGTGTAGTAAGTGTGGTTGACTGTTTGCAATTCCAAACATATCCCAAACAACATATTTTTTATCTTTCCAAAGCCAATCACAGAGTTTTAAAAATATATTTATTTCTTGCATTTTTAGTAACACAGAAAACTAAAAACATACATGATACAGTGCTCAAGACAGTCTCCAGGGAAATCGACTATGGTTCAGCACTGAGGGGCATCACAATATCTTTTCCGCTAGGCACATCCTATTATAACCAACTATTTCCCCCATCATAACATGATAAATCTTTGTTGCCAAAGATCTCATAACAATGCATTATGTTATGATGTAGGTAACAAAAGAGAAAAGGACGAGCACAGGGGGTGCATATAACGTATGTCCAGTTAGGACACTGTTATGCAGCTGGCATTCTACCCTCTAGCTCTGTGATATGGTCATACATGTGCACCATCCCTCACACAACAATAGCAGTCCCTTGGGCCTGTAAATAGCTAATCAGGGGGGGCCTATATCCTCTGGGAGATGCAACCTCGGAGGCATCATATCCCAATACAACTGGGTCAGTGCTTGGCAATAGATGTATCCCTCAACCAGTCCACCTTGCAAGCAGCACCCCTGCGGCCCCTTCTCATAACAATTCTGCGCCTAGCCAGGACAAGCATCATGTCAACCAATTTCCGAATGCCTGACGGGACATACTTCACAAACCCCAGTAGGGCCACCAAAGGAGTGTGAGGAATTGCCACGCCAGCTACTTCATCAATCACACCAAACACTTCATGCCAGAAGTTATATACTCCGGGGCATCCCCACGCAGCATGCAAAAAGTTAGTGTTTGTGGCCGAGCACCTACAACAACAGGAGTCATTGCACAGCCCCATGCGATGTAAATGATTCGGTGTATAATATATCCGATGAAGAAATTTGAAATGGATCACCCACATCTATAATTTGGGGAAAGAGCTCTAATGTGCACGTAGCAATATGCTCTAATCAGTGTCCAAGAGAGGCATCTCGAAATCCTGCTCCCACAACCTCCGTACTCAAGGGCGAGCAGTCAGTACTGTAGACTCTATGATTCTGTGTAACTGAGTGACCAACAGACGTGGTGTCAAGGATGTGTAAAGTGTTTCCAATGCTTGGCGAACCGACAGCACCTTCGGGAAGTCAGCATGCTGTGCCCCAATCGCAGCCTGAAGCTGAAAGTATGTGAGTCTACAAAGTAGTGTGTTCGAGTCCCCCTGCACCACCTGATCCGGAGTAATAAATTGGCCATACGGGTACAAGGCGCCCATGGTAGTTAACTGCATTCTCTGCTGCCTCAATCGTGTGCCCGCGTCACTAGTTATGGGGACCATGGGTTGATCCAAAAGGGTATGGAAGGCGCATACAGGACCGTCGCTTCCCCCTGTGGTGCAGATCATGCCATGCTCTCACAGTGCAGGAAACTGTATCAAGCCTTTTCCGTGGTTGCAAATAAAGTGCTCTCGCCAATTGACAGGGCCGCACCAGATCACATTCTGGGTCAGTGCAAGGCAAGAACTGTACTGGATGTATCCAGGAGTGCATGAACTGCGCCTGGGCACAGCTATAATACAAATCTAGATCAGGCACCGCAAGTCCCCCCTGCTCAAAGGGCAGCGTAAGCAATTCCTAGGACCCTGTGGTCACCCACCTGCCCATACAAAGGAGATCAACAACAAATGCAACATCGTCCTAAAACACTGAGTGAGCGGGAGATTAGTAAATAGGTGGAGAAATTTTGGGAGAACTACCATTTTAGTGACTGCAATCCTGCCAGTGAACGACAGTGGCAAAGTTTTCCAGCTGTTCACCTTGTTCTCCAGCCTTGACATAGCACGGCCGGAATTAGCTCTCAACAGCTCATCCAGCCCTCTTGCCAGCCAGATCCCCAAGTATCTCACTGGCTCAGTCGCCCAGCACAGGGGAAACTCAGAGACATGTGGGCCAGTATCTTCTGTCATTGGCAGCACCACAGATTTTGTCCAATTAATTTTAATACCTGAGAGGTCCCCCAAACGAAAAAAGAAAATTGCGTATAATGGGATCTAGGTTGGTCTGTGCAGGGCGTAAAGGCTAAACCTCTATGTGTGTGGTAATGCAGAAGATGCGCAGCTAATGGCTCCATTGCGAACACAAACAGCAGCGGTGAGAGTGGGCATCCTTGACGGGTGACAGGGAACATCACAAAGGGCTCAGCAACCGAGCCATTAATGCGCAGGCTAGCAGAGGGTCCCGCGTACAGCAGGCGCACCAGGTGGATGAACCAGGGGCTCAATCCCAACCGGGCCAGGAGCGCAAAAAGGTAAACCAGTCCAGCGAGTCAAACACCTTGGTGGCGTGTAAAAATATTGCCACCACGTGATCCCCGGGACCAGCCGACTGCGCCACTTCAAAGTAGGTCTGCAAATTATGGACAGTGGACCTACCAGGAACAAACCCACATTGGTCCGGCCTGACAATGGTCCGCAGCAGGGGAAGCAGTCTCAATGCTATCTGTTTAGCCAGGATTTAGCTGTTGACATTTAGTAACAACGGGTGGTGTGAGTCACATTTAGCCGGGTCCTTATCCAGCTTAAGTATGGTTACTATCAGTGCCTCACAAAGCGAAGGTGGGAGAAGGCCCTTCTCTAGTGATTCTGCATACATTTCTAAAAGGTGTGGTGCCAGTAGTTCAGTGTATTCTTTATAAAATGTGGCTGTTAAACCATCCAAGTTCGGCGCTTTCTATCCTGGTAATTCCTGAATGATCTGGACAATATCTTCCACAGTAAAAGGGGTGTCCAGGAACTGTCTGTGGCCGTCATCTAGCCACAATAATTGTAGTGCATCAAAATAGTCAGTGTACATTTCATCACGGAGCGGAGCCCCAGCCGAGTACAGGGAGGCCAAAAAGGACCTCATCTTCCGCTGCACCGCCTCCGTCCCCAGCTGTGGTCCCGATTGCTCATCCTCTAACACAACTAGACAGTCACTAGCCCACGGTTTACGCAAAAGGCTAGCAGGCATTTCCCCAGCCCTTTCACATTCCCCGTACTGACTGGCTCATGCTTATTTCCAGAGAAAGCATGTCTCACGCTACACCGCTTCATCATATTTGTTATGATGCCCTCTATCTTCCACCAGGATTGAAATGTCACCAGAATCGTAGCTTCTATATAGATCTCCCAGCCTTCCCTCCAGATTCGGCAATTCACAGCGCAGTGTTTGAAGGACACCATGCTGCTTGGACAGACAGACTCCTTTAATAATGACCTTGAAGGCCTCTCAGAGAGTCCCAGGTAACTGCACAGAACCCTCATTGTGCACAAAAAACTCTACAATGGCCTCACGCACCTCCATCCTGAAGGTCTGCGCAAAACCCCGCTGGTAGGTGCCACAGAAATGCGCCCTGTACTCCATCCGGAATCTGCATCTCCAAAAGTACAGGAGAGTGGTTCGAGAGTGTACAGGGGCAGTGCGCCACTTCAGTAGTCCAGGAGTCTACATCTTTGGTAGCAATCACATATCTATACCAGACCAACTATTATGTGTAGTATTAATGCACATGCCCTCCCTATTATGTCCAAGGTGGTCATTACAACCCTGGCGGATGGTGTTAAAGCGGCGGTAAGACCGCCAACAGGCTGGCGGACAAAAAAAGAGAATTATGACCCTGGCGGGAGCCGCCAACAATGACAGCCACTTTATCACACCGCCCGCCACAGCGGTACAGACAAGCAGCGCGGCGGTCACCGCCAACAGACAGGCGGAACACAATGTACCGCCCATAGTATCACAACCCACCAATCCGCCACCTTTTCCGGGGCGGATTCACCGTGGATAAAAACACGGCGGAAACAGCTTTGGCAATGGGAAAACGCTCACCTGAACACATCCCACGAGGAATGAGGACTCCATGGACCCGGAACTCCAAATACTCCCTGCCCTTGTGTTTCTGCTCCTCTACGACCATCATCTACGTAGGCGCCAAAGACAACGGTGAGTACTGCACCTACGACATGGGGGAGGCAAAAGTTAGGGGGACACCCACCAAACACCCCTACCCCCACCCCCAACCTCGCATTATACAACATACACACCAATGCATTCACAAAAATCACAGTAACAACCTATAATCCCCCCGAATGAAAAGACAAAGCGAAATTCGGTCAAACATTGTAATGTGGCAATATACATGTCATACAAAAATATACAGATATATATGAAAATCAGTCATAATTATATACAGTACGAGAAGTAGTGCAGATATGTACACAACAATGTCCGTGCACCAACAGTCCAAAAATGCATGGGCGAGGCCCACAAAGGATACCTGACCACAATCGGAGAGAACACTGCCGGGGCATCAGATAGAAATACTACAGGCACCTCAGGGGGAAGGGGGGGCACCTCAGCCGGATGACTGCAAAGCCAGATCCACGACGGGGCTCCATGCCCATTTATGTATCCTGGGGAGTGCAAAGCCACAGTCTTTCAAGTCTCTACAGTGGGTGGGGTGCCCACTGTGCCATCCTGGGGAATGCAGAGCCACAGTCTCTCAAGTCTCTACAGTGGGTGGCTTGCCCACTGTGCCATCCTGGGGAGTGCAAAGCCACAGTCTCTCAAGTCTCTACAGTGGGTGGGGTGCCCACTGTGCCATTCTGGGGAGTGCAAAGCCACAGTCTCTCAAGTCTCTACAGTGGGTGGCTTGCCCACTGTGCCATCCTGGGAAGTGCAAAGCCACAGACTCTCAAGTAGATGCAGGTCTCCACTGGTACTGGGGGGGACTGGTGCCCAGAGTGCTTCATCCTGTGCAGGACAGACAGAGTGGATGCAGGTCTCCACTGGTTCTGGAGGGGGACTGGTGCCCAGACTGGATGAGTCTCCCCGTGAAAGTTCCTGTCCTGTCACTGTCCCAGCTGCACGTGGGATAAGGATGCCTGATGTGGCGGTCTATTCATTCCTACCCGGTGCTTGCCCTGTTCAGCGGTGCTTCGACATGGCGGTTCAGGACTGTTCAGCGGTGCTTTGCCATGGCGGTCTTTGCCCTGTTCAGCGGTGCTTTGCCATGGCGGTTCAGGACTGTACAGCGGTGCTTTGCCATGGCGGTTCTGGTACGGACATTGGTGTGTGGCATGACGTTCCCTACACTGGGCATTGGTGTGTGGCATGACGTTCCATCATAGCCCACCTGGGCTGTGGCAGCCGGGGCCCTCCTGGGCTGTGACTCCGGCGGTGGTCTCCTGACCAGTGACGATACTTGTGCCCTCCTGGGCTGTGACTCCGGCGGTGGTCTCTGGACCAGTGACGATACTTGTGCCCTCCTGGGCAATGACTCTGGCGGTGGTCTCCTGATCAGTGACGATACTTGTGCCCTCCTGGGCTGTGACTCCGGCGGTGGTCTCTGGACCAGTGACGATACTTGTGCCCTCCTGGGCTGTGACTCCGGCGGTGGTCTCTGGACCAGTGACGATACTTGTGCCCTCCTGGGCAATGACTCTGGCGGTGGTCTCCTGACCAGTGACGATACTTGTGCCCTCCTGGGCTGTGACTCCGGCGGTGGTCTCTGGACCAGTGACGATACTTGTGCCCTCCTGGGCAATGACTCTGGCGGTGGTCTCCTGACCAGTGACGATACTTCTGCCCTCCTGGGCTGTGACTCCGGCGGTGGTCTCCTGACCAGTGACGATACTTGTGCCCTCCTGGGCTGTGACTCCGGCGGTGGTCTCTGGACCAGTGACGATACTTGTGCCCTCCTGGGCAATGACTCTGGCGGTGGTCTCCTGACCATTGACGATACTTGGGCCCTCCTGGGCAATGACTCTGGCCGTGGTCTCTGGACCAGTGACGACGGTGCTGGCGGTTGTGTCTCGACCGCCGGAAATGATGGCGCACTTCTCCGCTGTGACACTCAGAACAGGCTGGGCAGACTTCCTCTGGCCCTTCCCCACCTTTGGTGGAGTCACAGCGGACTCTCCAATCCCCTTGGAACCCATGTGAGTTGTTTTCCCACCAGGAGTCTTCACACGGTCCCGTCGTCCACTCTCCAGTTTTAGAGCCTTTACAGGGGGTGGGCTGCCAGTGCCTTGGCTCCGGGTCATACTGCCTGCCCTGGTGGCCGGTGCACTCCACAAACCTTGAACAGGCACCACTGGTATTGGAGGCTTTTTGGCTGAGGCGCTACGACGGGACTGATGAATTGGAGGGGGGGGGGGGTGGGGGCAAAAAGGTCAACTTTACAGAGGTACAGTTTCTGACGAACACTGGGATGGGTAGTTGGAGGGGGCCTGGGAGTGGAGGAAGAGGAGGTGGTTGTCGGAGGTGTCACTTTAGGTGTTTTGGGTGCAGGTGCAGGTACTGGATGCTGTCGTGAGGTGGATGGATGTTGGGTGAGTGATTGCCAGCGTTTGTGTACTTTGGGAGGGGGCGTCACAGACACACTGGGAGAGGACACAGGGGACGTGTAAATGGGAGTGCAGGTGGTGAGTGCAGGTGAGCGGCTTGTGGTGCTGGGTCTCCTTGTGCGATTCATGGTGCCTGTAGATGTGGTGCATGCAGGTGTGTGTGTAGACGAGACTGGGAGGGAGGAGGGAGAAGAGGAGGAGGGGGACACAGTGGAGGCAGTGGATGTTGCTGTGTCTGTACGTGGGTGAGGCTTGCGTGAGTGCCTGTGGGTTGTGTGGTGCCTATGTTTGCTTGAGCTATCTGTGTGTGCTGACTTGTGTGCATGCTGGTCTGTAGGTGTGCTTGGGATGGGCAGAGGTACAGGAGATTGGGTCTGGGTGGAGGAGGTTGGAGGGGGGAAGCTAGACACAGGGACAATGGCTGCCATCAGTGCTGAGGCCAGAGATTGCAGGGTTCGCTGAAGGACAGCCTGACCAGAATGAATGCCCTCCAGGAATGCATTACCGCGTTGCAACTCTCGTTCTACACCCTGGATGGCATTCACAATGGTAGACTGTCCAACAGTGAGTGACTTGAGGAGGTCAATGGCCTCCTCACTGAGGGCAGCAGGGGTGACTGGGGCAGGGCCTGAGGTGCCTGGGGCAGAGGTGATGCCCACCCTGCTGGGTGAGCGGGCACAGGGCGAACGCTGAGGGGCTCTGGGAGGGCGCTGCTGGTAGGGGAGGTGGCGGCTGTACCTGTAGAAGTGGGGCGCACAGATGGTGCCGCCACCACAAGGGAGCCCCCATCGGCGGACGAGTCTGTGTCGCTGCTTGGTGATCCGGTGTCCGACGTGAAGCTCCCCTCACCCTCCGTCCCACTGGTGCATTCAGAGTCCGTGGTGTGGCCCTCCATGGCCATGTGGGATGCAGCTCCCTCGTGCTCCGGTGCCACTGTACCTCCGCCTGATGATGCTGATGTACAAAAGGACACGGAGAGCAGAAAAACAGGGGGAGACAGAAGAAAGAGAGTTTTAGTGCATGGCATAACGCTACCGTTGGCGGACAAGACAGACACAGCAGCCCCCTGCATTACGCCGTGCTCCTGCCCTCTGCACATGCAATTCCTGGGATATGGCCTACATGGCAATGGTGGACATCTGCGCACATGGATGCCACAGGGGCAACTATACCTCGACTTGGCACTCTGCTGAGGTGGGGTAGAGTGCCACATGGCCTACATTATGGAGGGGCCTTGCCTACCAAACTCGCCCTGGCCTAGGGACACCCACAGCCCACCTCCCCCACTCAGACACCTCCACTGTGCGCAAAGTCGGCAGAATGAGAGTGTACTCACTCCCTTGTGTCTGCTGTGATGCCCTCAAGCGCCCATCCAACTCCGGGTAGGCCACCGCCAGGATCCGGAACATCAGGGGGGTCATGGTGCGACGGGCACCCCTCCCACGTTGGGAGGCCATCCCCAGCTGAGCCTCCACCGTCTTCTTGCTGCAGTGGCGAATGTCCTCCCATCTCTTACGGCAGTGGGTGCCCCGTCTCTGGTGGGCCCTCAGGGTCCGGACCTCCTTGGCGATGGCACGCCAAATGTCCCTCTTCTGGTGGGCGCTGACCTACATGACATGCACAAGGAAAGAGGAACCGTCATTAACAACTGCACCGTTGTTGTGAGTGGCCCCCTCCCTACTCTGGCCGTGTGGCCCATTCATTCCCATGCATTAATGTACTATGAACTCTGCCCCCTTCCCTCTTCCAACCAGCCCTCTCCACCCAGGCCTAGCCCATACCACGTGCTCCCTGTGTACTAACCTGTTGGTCTGGAGGACCGTAGAGTAGCGTGTACTGGGGGAGGACCCTGTCTACCAGTTTCTCCAACTCCTGTGCAGTGAAGGCAGGGGCCCTTTCCCCAGACGCAGCAGCCATCGTCGCTTCCAGACGAGGTCACAGCAGCACTTGCAGTGTAGGTCTTCTCCTGTCGAAGGTCAGGTATCTAGTGATTGAACAGATAGAAAATGTCAGTGACGTCCGCGGCGGTGACGTGCGGCGGTGCGCATCATCACCGCCGGCGCACCTGTTCATTGGCTCCTGGGACCCATAGGGTCCAAAGTTAACCAATGCTGCATTGCGCCGCGGTCTACGACTGCCTACCGCGACGGTGTGCAACGCCAGCGCAGTTACCCCACAATCCCATTGTCCCACTTTAGAGGTCAGGCAGCCGCCATTTCAGGGGCCCACTTGGCTTAATTTACCTCTGCGTCACACATAGCTAGGCCTGCACTCAACACACATGCAGGAAGGGTTTTGTGAGTGGTGTAGTCTTGTGTGTAACTGTGGGTACATACCTGGAGGAATAATGACTGATTCTTCGCTGTTGTCCTTCGTAGGCACTGTCAGCTGGGACAGTTGAGAAGATGGCGGAATCCTCCGGTGTACCGACCACTGGTGGACCTGTTGACAATGGAAGAGCGACATGTCATCGTCACCTACCGGTTTGACCGTGCCACAATCCAGGAACTATGTACCCAGTTGGAGCCAGACCTGATGTCACCAATCCGCCATCCGACTGGAATCCCCCCTGACGTGCAGGTGCTGTCAGTGCTCCATTTCCTTGCAAGTGGGTCTTTTCAGACAACAGTGGCCATGGCATCAGGGATGTCCCAGCCTATGTTTTCCAATGTGTTGTCCAGAGTGCTGTCTGCCCTGCTGAAACACGTACGGAGATACATCATTTTCCCTGAGGTGGCAGATTTGCCTACAGTGAAAGGTGACTTCTATGCCCTTGGACATATCCCCAACATCATAGGTGCCATTGATGGGACCCATGTAGCTCTGGTCCCCCCCCACAGGAGTGAACAGGTGTATAGGAACAGGAAGAGTTATCATTCAATGAATGTCCAGATGGTATGTTTGGCAGACCAGTACATCTCGCAGGTAAATTCTATGTTCCCTAGCTCAGTGCATGACGCCTACATCCCGCGAAATAGCAGCATCCCTGATATGATGGGTCAACTCCAGAGGCACCGTGTATGGCTATTGGGGACTCTGGTTACCCCAACCTTTCCTGGCTATTGACCCCAGTGAGGAATCCCAGGGCAGAGGAACGCTACAATGAGGCCCATGGGCGGACTAGGAGGGTGATCGAACGCACCTTCGGCCTCCTGAAGGCCAGGTTCAGGTGCCTCCATATGACAGGTGGATCCCTATCCTACTCACCGAAGAAGGTGTGCGAGATCATCATCGCCTGCTCCATGCTCCATACTCCATAATTTAGCTTTGCGACGCCAGGTGCCTTTTCGGCAGAAGGATGATCCAGATGACGGTGTTGTTGCAGCTGTGGAGCCTGTGGACAGTGATGAGGAGGAAGCTGAGGAAGAAGACAACGACAACAGGGAGTCAGTCATACAGCAATATTTCCAGTGACACACAGGTGAGAACATTTTCATGTTTAACATTACATTAACTTTCACACATCTACCTCTATCCGGTTTGTCGATTTCAAACACTATTTGGTAACTGAGTTGTACCTTTCCATTACGGTTTCACAGGTGTGGTTATCAACGTGTCATCTGCTTGCATCCTTCAAGGACTTGTGATGTGTGACATAGGTATGTTAGCCTTACAATGGGAAACGCATTATGACACTGTCATTGATAATACATAATTAGTAAATCACAGACTGACTCCAGATTGTTTTGTGTTTCAAGGGTGTTTATTGAAGTGCTCAGAAATGTGAGGGGGTTGTAAAAAGAGGATGGGTGATGGCGTAGGAATGTCCATGGCAGAGTCTATTAGTCTCACAGATGCACTGCCCATCTGGGCATAGGAAGTGGAGCTGGGGCAATTTAAGTATGGACAGGGTAACAAGGTGGTACAGTGGGAGGACAAACAGGGTGGTCTCATTTCCTGGTGGGGGTCTTGCCATTTTGCTCTGTCCTGTTCCTGGATCTCAGGGACCGCTTGCGTGGTGGTTGTCCGTCTGAAGGGGGTGGGGTGCTGGTGTGTTGGTCCTGTGGCGGGGCGTCCTGTCCACTAGCGCCGGCAGAGGTGGTGGGCAATTCATCGTCCTGGCTAGTGTCAGGGGCCCCTTGGAGTGCCACGGTGTCCCTCATGGTGTTCTGTATGTCCTTCAGCACCCCTACGATGGTGCCCAAAGCGGAGCTGATGGTCCTGAGCTCCTCCCTGAACCCCAAATACTGTTCCTGCAGGCGCAGGGTCTCCTGAAACTTGGCCAGGACCGTCGCCATCGTCTCCTGGGAGTGGTGGTAGGCTCCCATGATGGAGGAGAGGGCCTCGTGGAGAGTGGGTTCCCTTGGCCTGTCCGCCCCCTGTCGCACAGCAGCCCTCCCAGTTCCCCTGTGTTCCTGTGCCTCCGTCCCCTGGACCGTGTGCCCACTACCACTGCCCCCAGGTCCCTGTTGTTGTTGGGGTGGTGGGTTATCCTGGGTTCCCTGTAGTGGTGGACACACCGCTGATTGACCTGTCCTGGGTAGGGAGGTTTGGGCCCGCTGGATGGGTGCTGTGCTGGTGTTACCAGAGGGTTGAAGGTCAGTGTTGGGCTGTGCCTGTGCAAGGGAAACCGACTGTCCCGGGCCCACGATGGTCCGGGCTGGTCATCAGGATCCAGTAGGGCAGAGCTGCTATCATCACTGTGGGCCTCTTCTGGGGATGGAGTGGTGTTGTCTGGACCCTCTGGTGTGGTGACGGTCCTTCGGGTTCCTGCAGGGGCATAAGAGCATGATTATTGCATGTGTGTGTGATGGTGTGCAATGGGTGGGTGTCTGTGTACCCCAGTGCAAGCATTCCTGTGTGGGGGCTTGTGTGATGATGGTTAGGGGGTTGTTCTGGGTATGTGCAGTGAGCATGCTTTAGTGAGGGGTGACCATGCTTAGTTGTGTCATGCAGGGCTTGGTGTTGGGATGTGTGGTTTGTGTTATTAGTACATTAGTGAGGAGTTGGAGTGATAGGGGAGGGGGTGAGGGTGGGGGTGTGTGAGAGCATGCAGGTAGGGTGGGGGATATGATAGTTAAGATTTGACTTACCAGTGTCCCATCCTCCACCGACTCCTCCGAGGCCCTCTGGATGCATGATGGTCAAGACTTGCTCCTCCCATGTTGTTAGTTGTGGGGGAGGAGGTGGGGGTCCGCCGCCAGTCCGCTGCACCGCGATGTTGTGCCTGGAGACCGTTGAACGCACCTTCCCCCGTAGGTCGTTCCACCTCTTCCTGATTTCCTCCCTATTTCTTGGGTGCTGTCCCACGGCGTTGACCCTGTCCACTATTCTGCGCCATATCTCCATCTTCCTGGCTATTGATGTGTGCTGTACCTGTGAGCCAAATAGCTGTGGCTCTACCCGGATGATTTCCTCCACCATGACCCTGAGCTCCTCCTCGGAGAAGCAGGGGTGTCTTTGGCGTGACATGGGGTGGTGTGTGTGATGTGTGGGGTGGTGTATGTGGTGATGAGTGTGGTGATGTGTAGTGGTGTGTGGTGTTTGGTGCGTGGATGTTGTGTGGGTGATGGTGTTGTGTGCCTCTGTGTGATGGGGTTGTCTAGTCTGTGCTCCCTCTCTGGCCTTCGTTTGTGATTTTTCGGTCGTAGGGGTTTGCGGGTGATGTGCGTGTGTGTTTTATATAGTATTGGGTGTGTGGGAGTGGTGTGTGTATGTGTATCAGGTGTGTGTATTTTGAATTGTCCAATGTGGCTGTGTTTTGGAGATGTGTGTGTATTTTGAGCGCGGCGGTGTGTACCGCCAATGGAATACCGTGGTTGAAAGACCGCCGCGTGGATTCGTGGGTCGTAATAGCATGGGCGTGTTTCTGTTGGCGTGGAGGTGGAGGTTTTGTTTTCGCCAGTTTATCACTGACCTTTGGTGTGGCGGAGTTATGTGGGTGTCTGAATTTCGGCGGTTTCCGAGCTGTGTGTCATAATAGCTGTGGCAGAATTCCGCGGCCGCAGCGGTGTATTGGCGGTCTTCTGCACGGCGGTAAGCGCCTTTTACCGCCAATGTTGTAATGACCCCCTACGTCTACTAAGCCATTTCCAAAACAATTGAGCACTGCATTCTCGCAGCCCCCGGGTGTGGGGGTCTTCCAGGTATGGATCCATTAGAACACTGAAGTCCCCTACCCATAGAAGGGTACAATGGCTGCTAGAAATTGGGTTTCTGGTGGGCTAGAGTATGCACCTAAGCCAGACAGAACCCACCCACTCTAGTCAGGACAAGGGAGTTTCACGTCCAAGATAACCCTTGCTCACCCCCTTGGTAGCTTGGCACGAGCAGTCAGGCCTATCCCAGAGGCAATGTGTAAAGCGTTTGCACAACTCACACAACACATATGACGCACTATCCCCACCACAAAGGAAACACAACACCAAGTTACATAAAAATAAAGTGTATTGTACACAACATTGTTGGACCAAACACAACAAATCAGTAATATCCTGCTACCCAAGCAGTTGTCAGAAAGTTACATAATACTGTTCTTCTGCCCAGATCAGCAGTAGTCACACAAAACACACATGTTACTCATTGTTCTGCAGCATAAGCCTTAGTCAGAAAAACATTACTATAAAAATGCACTTGTCATGAAATTATCATAAATGCCCATACCAGGAACATTAGAAAACATATGGCAAGTCATGGAAACATATTAGCATAGAATGCCCATAAAAGGAACACTAACAAATATATGACACATCATAAGGGAAAACAGGTTAACATATCAGTCCATAAAGCCCATATCAGGAACATCTGAAAGCGTATTTCTATTGCCGTTACCTGTTTTTATGATGAAAAGGCACCTGTAGTGCCATGAAGTAAAATAAGCCCCTCCCCCCAGTGCTCCTTTGCACTCCAACAGGGGCCGGTTTATGATGGGGGAGGGGTGCCTCGCATCCCTCTGGTTTTTATATTCGGGCCCCTCCTGGGACCCCCACCTAAACCAGCGCCTACAGACTCTGTGGGCCCTGGGCTATGACCAGCCCTCCCAAGCGGGGGTGGGGCACCACCAAGCAACAAGGGGTCGAGCGGCGTGGGGGCCTCCGATTAGGCTCCCTTCCACCCCTGACCCCAGCCGACAACTATAGGGGCCCGGTGGGGCAGGGAGCCTCCGATGAGGCTTCCTTTCCCTGCCCGCCCTGGGGTGCAGAAAATTAGGGCCTGGTGGGATGGAGCACCTCGGATGAGGCCTCCTCCCCGTCCTTCTCCACAGAGGGCTGACTCGCCCGCACCCGACCTGGTTGCGAGTCAGCTGCAGCCCACCCGGGCCGCAGCAGTGAACAGGCACCAAAGTGGATGCCTGCCTGTGCCACTGGGGTGCTCCTCGGAGTGTGCCTCACCCTGGGGGTACCAGGGGCAACGCATCTCCGGTGCACTTGAAATAGATAATGCCTGGATCGCAGCAGTGATTCTGGAAGCGGCAAAGCACTTTACAAAGCGTGAAACTGGGTTAAAATCACTGTCCTGCCCAGGTGCTTTTACAATTAAGTGGGGCGCTTTCCAAGCACCACGGCAGCAGGCAGAGCGCTTTTCCAGGCTCTAGTTTCACAAGAAAGGAAGCGCTTCTCCAGGCTGCTACAGGTGATGGCAGGGGTGAGGGACCACAGCACCCAGCCCTTGTGGGACAGAGCAAGATGGAGCACAGTGCGGAGGACCCAGCAGCACGCCAGCACAACATGGATGCAGGCAGTTGGGAGTTCCTCCAAGTGACCAAGCAGGTCAGCACAGCAGCAGCAGTCCAAGGCGGTTCCTGGTGGGTCCCTCCAGCAACATTCTGTGTCTAGTTACAAGTAAGTTAAGTCCAGAGTGTCTCCAAAATGTGGGGGAAAATCCCCTGTACTTATACTCAGTTTTTCAGTGTGGTAACAAAGAAGGGGAGAAGAGATTCCAACCAGTTACAACTGGTTCTGGGAGTGCCCGCTCTCTCCTCTAGGACAGGCTTCAAACATCAGTTGGGGGTAAACAACCCTTTTGTGTGAGGTCAGGGCACAGCATTTACAGATGCATGTGTGCCCCTCCTCCCCCTTCTCTGCCCAGGAAGACCATTCAAAATGCAGATATACCTCTGTGACACCTCCACCCTCCCTGTGTACAGGCTGTCTGAAAACTATGCACAAAGCCCAACTATAACTCTGCCCAGACGTGGATTGGAGTCAAGCTGCAACACACCAGAGTCATAAGCACAGAGAAATGCTTACTTTCTAGAAGTGGCATTTCTGTAATAGTAATAAAAAATCCACTTACACCAGTAAGCAGCATTTTTCACTACCATTACAACCATACCAGACATGCCTACGCTACCCCTCATAAATCATACAATACCCCCTAGACATAAGGCAGGGCATTTCCAATGCAATCCTATGAGAAGGCAGCACTCACAGCAGTGAGAAACCAAATAGGCTGTTTGTCACTACCAGGACAGGCCATGCTACTAGGCATATGTCCTGCCTTCTACATACATAGCACCCTGCCCATAGGGCTATCTAGGGCCTACCTTAGGGGTGACTTACATGTAGTAAAAGGGGAGTTCTGGCCCTGGCAAATAGATGCCAGGTCCCTGTGGCAGCAAACTGCGCATGCAGGCCGAATACAGGTTCAGGTTTAAAAGGCTACTTATGTGGGTGGCGCAAGCAGCACTGCAGGCCCACTAGTAGCATTTAATTTACAGGCCCTGGGTTTAGAGATACCACTGTACAGGGGACAGGTAAATACAATGTGCCAATTAGATATAAGCCAATCACACCAACTTTAGAAGGGAGAGCAACTGCACTTTAGCACTGACCAGCAGTGGTAAAGTGCTCAGAGTACTAGAGCCAACAGCGAGAGATCAGAAAAATTAGGAGGAAGGAGGCAAAAAGTCAGGGGATGAACCCGCCAAAAGGACCAGGTCCAAAAGTAACCCAACGTCTCAACAAGACGCCATGTCTCTGCCAAAAACTCTGGGTTATCTCCACCAGCAATCATGTCTTTCAGCCACACCACCGAACTCCACTGGACAGACCACCGCTGCATCCACTTCTCCTTCAAGAAACCCACAACACACCACCACCCACAACGGATCCCCCACTGCAGTTGGAACAAAGTCACTGAAGAACAATTTATTGCGACCCTCTCCCAGAACCCACCCATCGACACCACTGACACTGATGCAGTTGCCGCAACTTCAGGCAATGGGTCAACACCTGTGGCAATACTCTTGCCCCAATCAAGAATCTTTCCAATAGACGCACCAACAGAAAGGCCTTCTGGTTTAAAGCCGACCTCCACAAATCTAAGCAAAGCTGCCGAAGACTCGAAAGAAAGTGGCGCCAAGATCAGACTCTGGACAACCACACAGCCTTCAAAAACGCCATCTGCAGACACCACCAACTCATCTGAGCCGCCAAAAGAACCGCCTTCAAAGATTCAAAGACCGAATCAACACCAACACACACAGCCACAAGGAGCTCTTCAATGTCATAAAGGAACTCTCCAACCACAGCTCCAACACCAACGCCATCCCAAGACATCCCAAGACTCCCTAGCCTCCTACTTTCACCGCACGGTTGCAGACATCAACAACAGCTTCAGCACCCAGACCCCCCCTGCAACCACCAACACCACAGATTCACCTCTGACCAACCTCCTGCTCCCTTGGACCCCCGTCAACGACAATGACACAATCGAAATCATGAGCACCATCCACTCCAGCTCTCCATCTGACCCCTGCCCTCACCACATCCTCAACAAAGCAAGCTCTGTCATCGCACCCCAACTACGGAAGATCATCAACAGCTCCTTCAAGTCCGCCACCTTCCTGGAGAGCTGGAAACACGCCAAGATCAACACCCTCCTCAAAAAACCCACGGCGGACCCAAAGGACCTCAAGAACTTCCAGCCTATCTCCCTGCTCCCCTTCCCGGCAAAAGTCATTGAGAACTCCGGCCTATCTCCCTGCTCCCCTTCCCGGCAAATGTCATCGAGAAGGCCATCAACAGACAACTAACTCACTTCCTAGAGGAGAACGGCACCCTGGACCCTTCCCAATCCGGATTCCGCAGCAACCACAGCACCGAAACCGCCCTCATCGCCGCCACTGACGACATCAGAACCATACTAGACAGCGGCAAAACTGCAGCCCTCATCCTCCAGGACCTCTCGGCCGCGTTCGACACCTTCTGCCACCACACCCTATGCTCACGCCTCAGCAATGCTGGAATCTGTGACAGAGCCCTGGACTGGGTCTCCTCCTTTCTCACTGGCAGAACCCAGAGAGTTCGCCTCCCCATTCTGCTCGGAGGCCACCAAAATCATCTGTGGTGTACCCCAGGGTTCGTCCCACAGCCTGACCCTCTTCAATGTCTACATGGCCCCGCTCGCTAACATCGCCCGATCCCACAACCTCAACATCATCTCATACGCCGACGACACCCAGCTGATCCTCTCCCTCACCAAGGACTCCGCCAAGACCTACCTCCACAAAGGAATGAAGGCCATCGCCGAATGGATGAAGAGCAGCTGCCTCAAACTCAATTCCGACAAGACGGAAGTCCTCATCTTTGGCTCCACCCCCTCTGCATGGGATGACTCCTGGTGGCCTGCCACTCTCGGAACCGCTCCGACTCCCACCAACCAAGCATGCAACCTAGGATTCATCTTGGACCCCTCACTATCCATGACCCAGCAAGTCAACGCCATCTCTCCCTCCTGCTTCAACACCCTCTGCATGCTCCGAAAGATCTACAAATGGATACCCACCAAAGTCAGAAGAACTGTCATCCAAGCCCTCGTAAGCAGCAAGCTGGACTAGGGCAATGCCCTCTACGCAGGAACCACTGGCAAACTCCAGAAGAGGCTGCAACACATCCAGAACACCTCTGCACGTCTCATCCTGGACATCCCCTGCCACTGCCACGTCACAGACCACTTGAAAAACCTGCACTGGCTCCCAGTCAACAAGAGAATCACCTTCAAACTCCTCACCCACGCTCACAAAGCATTGCACAACACTGGACCGGAATACCTCAACAGACAACTCTCCTTCTACACCCCGACCCGGCATCTCCGCTCCGTTGACCTTGCCCTTGCAACCGCCCCACGCGTCCACAGAACTACAACCGGTGGTAGATCATTCTTGCAGCTCGCTGCCAAAACGTGGAACACTCTTCCACCCACCTGCGCCAGGCCAAAGACCTCCTTACCTTCCGGAAACTTCTCAAGACCTGCCTGTTTGAGCAGTAGCAGCACCTACCCCCCCCTCGCCTTCTTTCCCATCCCCTCCTCCTTGAGACCCTCAGGGGTGAGTAGTGCGCTTTACAAATCCCTGATTGATTGATTGATATATCAACAGCATCAGAACGGGCAGTCAAACAGCATCAACACCACCATCACACAGCTGCAAATTGGGTCACAGATCACTGTCCGGTGCACCATGAGAGCTTTTTACGAATGAGTATTGCAACACCCCGGGCATAATTGGAGTAAGGTGCCACGAGACGTTCGCCAATCCACCCAGCCTGCAAACGTAACCTAGTCTCAACTGTTAGGTGTATCTCCTGCAGCATGCATATGTCTACCCCATGTCATTGCAAGTATGCTGAAACCCCATGCATCTTACGTGCATGATTTAACCCTCAAATGTTCCACATTAGACACTTAAGCCTGGTAAGAGTGTTGTATGATGGCATGCATACCCCCATCCAGCGTTTCCCATTCTAGTTGTGGTGTCCAGTGTATATGGAATGTGCTGGTGTCCTGAAGATAATGCAAATTGAACAGGACTGTAACCATCTGAACACTGACATCAACCCAAAAACACTCCTAACCTCCCACAGCCCACTTTGACCCCCCCCAAATCGGGTCAGATACACAAATTCCACCCAAAGAACAATCAAAAACCTTCCCCTAAGAGTGAAAGAAAATAGCTATTTGTGGACTCATCCCAAGCAGCAGGTGATAGACCGTAGTACCCGGCGTCTTCTACAGGCACAGGGTGGGGCCGGGAACTGGGTTACAAAAGTCTGTGGGACCGGGAAGCCGATCATACTATCTAAAGCACAATGATTTCAGTAGCATCTGCTCACAGATTTCTCAAGCCACGCGCCTCCTCTCATATTTAGTTACTGTCACTGAGACAACGAAGGCTTCCTTCCTCTTTCTATGGCGAAGCAACCACAGGTTTCTTAGGAAGAGTTTTTGAAAATTTAGCTGCTGCCTTAGGCTCTGTAAAAAGGTGCAGCATTCCGCCAATCTTAACTCGCAGTATTAGCAGATAGATTAAAGAATACGTAGAAGCTATTTGAAGCAAGGGTCACTTCACCGGCAAGAAATCCCTGCGTGCAACCTGCACCGCAGGGGTGTAGTCAGGGAAGAGTGTAAATGTGTTGTTTTGATACAGAACCGGGCGACGCTCACACTCCAGCAGGATGACTGTGTCTCTATCCTTGTGGTTTAGCAGTTTAACAACAATTGGCCGGGCCGGGGCACCGGCCAGAGGGCACGGGTTGAGGGAATGGTGTACCCTTTCAACCACAAGCATCTCAGACAGAGCATTAAGAAACAGGGATTTCAGCATTAACATTCCATTTGCCCCCTGGAGGTCGACTCAGGAACCCCCACAATACAGAGGTTATTTCTTCTGGAGCTGGCTTCTAAATTATTTTTGTTCCGAATGACTTTCCATTTGAAGTATATGTTCACCCGAGTTGCGTTGATCGTCACCCAAATCCGAAGTGCGTCATTCCAGCTGATCTAGCCTGGAGTCATGGTCATCCACCTTATCCTTATGGCGGTCCATCCGGTTTGTGAGCTGATCTAGTTTAGAATCGGTTCCAGAGAGGCTTTGTTTCAGATAAACACTGCTTTAATCGACTCGGACTGCATCGGCTCTTACAAACTATGGAGCATATTTAAGAAAAGTGGCGCTACACCTAGTGCAGCACCACTTTTCTTGCATCCTTAGGGGCCCCCCTACCACCACCATGTGTGTTTTTATGTTATTGATGTACTCTGCAGGAGACGCGCCCACATTTTGCAGCTACTCCTGCAGAGTACATAGGGGCCCATTGTAATCAATGGTATGCCCCGTTCTAATGCCTTCTCTGAGCAGGCATTAAAAGTGCTGAAACAAATGACGCAAGGAAATTGTTGTTCCTGGCACAGGCAAAATGTAACACAAAGAGTTACAAAGTGGCGCAATGCATGCATTGCGTCACTTTGTAAATATGGTGTCGCATTTTTGGGGTTCTAAAGCCACATTGGTGTAAAAAAAACAATGTTAATGTGGCATTAGAATGGCACTAGGGGCTCTTAAATATGCCTCTATGTTCCATGGCATCCTCATCTCCATTATGTCTGCTGGATGCCCCAAGTTTCTATCGTGTCTCAAAGGACAATTTTGTCTGCTTGTGATCCGCCTTTCCCATGAGGAGAGGATTCCCAGTGACGCACAGGCCAATCCCCCTCAATCAGGCCAAAGGTAACTGCACTGCGCAGGCTGTACAGTGAAGGTTCAAGGGTACACATCAGTGAGAAGATAATTGTTGCTCGCTCCTGCTGGCCCTGCCACACCCCAGTGGCACTCCTGGGGAGTACGAGCAGGCCCACTATCACCACAAGTGCAGGGGCGTCCCCCTCGGGGACTGGCCCGACACAACCAGGGAAGGCAGTCCCCCTCCACCACCAGGTGGGCTCTCAGCCATGGACAGGAGTACCCAAAAACATCAAAGAGTTGTATCTACCAGGCCCATCCTCAAGACGTGGCTTAGACACCTCCAATATGTCTATCAAAAGATTGGACCCTGCGAGGCATGATCCCAGTGGCATGCTGGTTCACCCCCTGCAGCCAGTCTGAAGGTATTTGCACTGCACAGGGTGCACAGTCAAGGTTCAGGAGATGATAATCATTGTGCCCCACTATGGTCCCCACCACACTCCAGGATCTCCACTGGGGGGTGCAAGCAGGCTCACGATCCTCACAATCACAGGGATGCCCGTCACCCCGATGCCGGGCCCACACAGCCAAGGGGGCAGCCCCTGCACCACCAGGTAGGTTCTCAGCTGCAGACGGATGCACTCAATATCCACGGCAAAAAGTCATAGGATCCAGGCCCAGCCTCAAATCGTGGCTAAGGCACCTCCAATGGCAGCCCCTGCCACACCCCAGCATTAGCACCTGAGGGGGATGAGCAAGTCTGAGTTCATTCAACTGCAGAGGACCCCTCCACCAAGGGTAGCCTCCACAACCACACTTCGTCTGCGCTTATGTTCGCCATCCAGATCACCTCGCAGGGCATGCTGGGGTGGCAACAGGCAGGCCAGAGGCGATCGCTCTACACAGCTCTCTCCTCCAGGCCCCACTCACCACTTTTGGCCGTCGTTCCAGGGACCTGGCCAGCTCTGAGTGATGAGCGGCCATTTGTGGCTGCTGCCCACGCTTAGGCCTCACCTCTCAGATGCATGGGCGACATAGCGCTCCAGGGCCATTCCACAGCCACTCAATCGCTGTGCGTCACCTCCTCCTCCTATTTGTTGGTCCTGCGAGCATGGAGTCCGGTGCAGCACAAACCAGCTCCGATGCCCAAATGATGACCGGATAAATTACGGATTTTGCTCCAGACCCGGAAGAGCCTCACCCAAAGGCAGCCATCTTGCCGGCTTGCCAAGCCACTCCTCAAGCCAATCACAGAGTTAGTTACTTTTTTCCTTAAAGTCACTACCTAACTTTTGCTCCCTGCACACCTCCATCATCCAATCAAGTATGTTCTTTTTTATTTTACTTGCTATCCTCCATTCTAACCGCCTTTCATTTTCAAAATCGCCTAATTCTGCTGTAGCCTTACCCTGTGTGCTACTCCTGCTTGTCTCCAAAAAGGTTAGAGTCTGGATTGTGTGCCATATTTTTGTGTTTTGGGTCAGAGAGAGTGTTAGATAGAGTGCCACTGAGAGGGACCTAGGTTTGCCTAGCATAGACATTACTTAGGGTGGCCAGAGAGAGATAAAGAGGCATCAATTTCTGCCTTTGGTTGACAGCATTGTAGATTGCCAACATCCATACCTTATAATTGATTACTGTGGTGGCAATGATCTAAGCATAATTACTGGTGTAGGACTGAAAATCCCAATGAAGAATACCTTTGCTAAATTAATGTTACTTTTCCCACATACTGCCTTGGCGGTTTCCAACGTTTGCCAAAGACAGAAGTGTCAGTGACCAACTGAATTTTGTCCACATATAGAGAAATCCAAGAAACATGTCAATAAGGCTATTTCTGCATTTCTTCGAGAACACAACATAGGCTCTATATTCCATAATAACTTAGGCTTCAGCATGGAGAGAATATACTGAAAAGACAGAGTCCATTTTACAGATGTAGGCAACAGGGTGTTCCTCAACAACTTAAAAGACTGCATCCTGTTATATGTGTAATTCTAATCTACACACCATAAACAGAAAGGCTCTTTTCATAGCCAACCCTTTCCCCAAACACTAGTTCTTTTTGTTTTCAAAACCCTTTTTCTAATTTCTCACTTGGATCCGCAGATCTGCCATGGATCACAGGCCAAATAAGTGGTTTGCCAGCTATGTTGTGGTTGGACCTGTGATGGATCTGCTGATCCGTTCCAAACCAAAAGCACACATTCACTACAAAACAACAACACATTTAGTACCAACATATCTTATTGCAATTTATATACCTGTATCACTGCTTGTGTGTGGGTGTGTGAGTATTTGTGTAAGTGACTGTGTGGTTGTGTGAGTAGCTGTCTAGTGCCTGTATGGGTGTGTGAGTGGTTTAATTGGGGAAGAGGAGTGAACTGCATGTGTGGAGATCTTAGCAGCAAACTCTTGGGCAGATTTTCTGAATCTTTTGAAAGAGGTGGGGATGTAGCTATTAATTAATCCATCTTTTCCAAAAGATGGTGAGTTTCTACTTAGGATCTTTTTATATCTTCTTTTAAGCCTTTATTCTCTTTCATGGTATTGTCTAGTTGTTTCTTCATGTTATCTAAAATCCCTATTGGGGTCTTTATATCTAAACCCTCCATGATCTTCAGCTCGGATAGAGTCAGCTGAACTGGCACTTTAATCTGTCAGGACCGAACAGCTGAGTTCCTCATGAGAAGGAGCTGCACCCAACGCTCCCTCACCAATATCCACAACAACTTATAACACCGTCAGCGCAAGACATCAACAAGGGGGAAAGGGGAAGCGGATAAACAAGCGAGACTGCCTCATGGGGGGATTCTTATCTGCTTGCTTCTCTGGTGCTATATGTAACAGCTACCTCTAAAGGAAGACAAACATAAACAGAACATTTTCATTGTAGGATTCACTGGTAAATTAGATCTTTCTTTTCTGTGTTGCAATACAATGTTGAATAATATATATATATTTTTTTAAATAATCGAATATTTGCTAGGATTAACAATCTGCAAAGTCTTTTCTGTGAAAAATATCGATGCTGCTGGTAATTGTCATCTTCAACTGAATGTCTTTTTCACAAAATAAAAGGAAATTACGTCTTGACCTTCTAATTTACTGACTGAAACTCCAACGTTCCATGAACTGAGAGCATTGAGATACAGACAATACTTGCGATATGAAGTTCTGAGACACTGCTTCTGAAGTCTAGAGCTAAACGCCATGATATGCCCAGAGGTGCTTTGACTTAAGGAAGTTTTCATTCTATGAGGAAACACATGTGCGCCGAAGAGACGCTACCAGTGTCTCCAAAGAATCAGTTGAAGTGCGCCATCTTCCAAAGCGAGTGCCCGGATCATAAGCTGAATCCAGCTCGTGCTCAAAACACTAGACTGCTGACGTCCTTGATGTGTCCACCATCTTGGAATTTCCGAAGTTGAAGCGTGTTATGAACACACGAGGAATGACGGTCAACAGACGTTTTGCAGATGGCAATCTGCACCTCCAATGGGGATATCTTCGGGCTCTTGTCAGCCTCGGTGTACTGGGCTTCTGTGCAGGTGAGTTCTTGTTCCTGCAATAAGGTTCCTGACAGTGGGTGTGTAAGTGGCTGTAAGGGTGTGTATGTGACTGTGTGAGTGGGTGTGTAACTGGCTACATGGCTGGGTAGATGTGTACCTGTATGCGTGGCTGTGTGGGTCTGTGAGTAGGCATATAAGTGGCTCTATGGGTCTGTATGTGTCTCTGTGAGTAGGTGTGTAAGTGGCTCTGTGGATATGTGACTGGGTGTGTGAGTGGCCTTGTGGGTCTGTGAGTAGGAGTATAAGTGGCTGTATGGTTGTGTACATGGCTGTGTGTAAGTGCCTGTGTGGGTATTTAAGTGGGTGTGTGAGTGGTTCTCTGAGTGTGTATATCAGTGGCTGTGTGGGTGTGTGAGTGCCTGTGTGGGTCTGTGAGTGGGTGTGCGATTGGTATAGTGAGTATGTGAGTGGATGTGTGAGTGCTTATGTGGGTGTGTAAGTGGTTGTGTGGGTGTGTGACTGGGTGTATGAGTAGCTATCTATGTCTGATTGGCTGCATGTGTCTGTGAGTGGGTGTTTAGGTGGCTGTATGGGTGTGTTTGTGGCTGTGTGAGTGGGTGTGTATGTGGTTGTGTAGGTGTTTGAGTGGCTGTCTGAGTGTGAGCGGGGATACGTGACTGTATGGGTGTGTAAGCAGTTTTGTGGGTCTGAGTGGGTATGTGAGTGGTTGTATGGGTGTGTGAGCGGGTGTGTGAATAGTTGTGTGGGTGTGTAAGTGGTTGTGTGAATGTATGAGTGGGTGTGTGAGTGACTGTGTGGGTCTGAGAGTGGGTGTGTGAGTGGCTGTGTGGGCCTGTGAGTGTGTGTGTGTGAGTATCTGTAAGGGTGTTTACATGGCTGTGGGAGTGAGTGTGTCCTGTGTGGTTCTGGAAGTGGGTGTGTGAGTGATTCTCTGGGCCCCTGAGAGGATGTATCAGTGACTGTATGGGTGTGTGAGTGGCTGCATAGATCTTTGAGTAGGTGTATGAGTAGTTGTGTGAGTGAATGTGTGAGTGGGTCTCTGAGTGAGTGTATTTTTTTTTTAATTGGCCTCTGGATCCATGAATCTGTACTGGATTCACATGGGGGTTGCACTGAGTGCCCTGTGGGTATGCGGATCATTGTGTACCACAAAAAAACACTTTTGGGCACCTTCTTGCCCATGAGGGTTCCCTCCATCAGTCCCATGGAGTTGAGATACCTTTATCCTGCCCTCTTTATCCTATTTACAGTTAATCCCCCTCCCCGGGGAACCGTGTCCTGATTCACAAAATGGCAAATGCAACTTTTCTCTCAGGTTGTGACCAGCCGAGCACGGGATTGCAGTTAGCACGTGGACTATTGTGGTGGATCAACAGTGGATCCCTGTCTCTAGATATATATAAATATTTTTTGTTTAATAACTCCAATACTACTGAACAGATTTACACCAAACTAGTTTTGGAAATTTTGTGAAGATTCGTCAAACTGCGCCAAAGTTATTAGCAAAAGAAAAAAAAAATTCACATACGTCCTACCGGCAACCGCAAGTAGGTAATGAGCAGACTACTGAAACCATATAACCTTTTAATAAAGCTCTCATGGAACACATTAAGGACCCATGGGAGAAACGGCAACCAGTGGTACCAGAGGGTTTGGTTGTCCAGGGGTCATCCCTTAAATACAGACAGAACCAAATACCAGCCAGACCTCCTGACAGGGACTCAAAAAGGATTGCTGTGCAGGGCAACAATGTGTTTTAATCAGGTAACTTGTTTTTGAAGGCTTTAAATGCAACTTGTTTATTAGACAGGTACACACAGAAGTTCTGAGAAGACGCTCTTGCATGAGGATTGTTTGGGTTTTAGTTGTGTCACAACCTGAGCACTGAGCTTAGAATCTCCTTTTAAAAGAGTTTGCCAACAGTACAGAACTTTTAGGGTTAATTGGCATCACTTCATAATGCACCACCAACCACCACAACAATATCAAAAGTAATCCTTTCAACCTTGCAAAGGCAGAGATGGCATAACAGGTCGTCACGCCCAGTCAACTTCATCTTTGGCCCCTTTTGACCATTTTTGGCATATGTATTAAATATTGAGGAAGCTAATGAACATGAAACGAAATATTATTGGACCATATGTCATTACAGAGGGGAGACGTTCTACAATAACTATTATCAACGCATGAAACTAGGTATTTGTGATGAATTTGTATTAGTTTGGGTGGAACAGCTAGGATATGACACAAGTAATGAACACATATGTATATTGGTCTTACATTTTACCATTCCAGATGCACTAGATTGGTTGAATTGATTGTTTCCTTTTCCCAGTGTGCAGACAAGTATATTGTTGCCACTTGTGTATGTAAAAATGTTTTTGTTGTGAATTTTATATATGGAATCACTGATGTATTTATTGTACACTCACTATTCCCAATGTAATTTTTTGTTATATTCGTATTGTCACAGCCCTGAAGAAGTTTCTCTGTAGAAAAGGAATGAAACGCGTTGGCTTTTTTTTTTTATACCAAAGTAATGGAATGAAGGATATAAGAAGCTTTTGAAACTTAATTGGGACTCTGCACTCGACCTTTGATTGGTATACATCTCTAACTTATTTATTTAATTGTGCTTCAAAGGCAACAGTACTCGTTACAGCCATGAACGTCAATTCATCAAAATGCAGGGATAGCAGAAATGATTTGGCCTTTACTTTCACTCACACACACATGCTTACATATACACACATTCACACACACACACTCTCACAGAAACACATTCTCACCCACAAGAATGCAAACAGTTGTTATTATTTACTTACCTACACTGCCAGGGAGAGTTATATTCCTTCTAATTGTACTCTATTCTTTATTACACTAATTGTGAATAATATAATATAATAATATTCACTATTAGTGTAATAAAACGTTGCCAGAAAACAAGAAAACTGGAGACCCAAACAACGTCTATAAGAACGAGTTGCCTCCTGTCTTCCTGACCCTAACGTCCATAGTTACAACTGGTCGCTGATTTGGAAGTGCATCGAAGAACCGAAAAGGACTGCCTATGGAGTGTTTTTGTGATTTTGCCAAAGCTGCTATTCTGAGTTGCTAGGAAAATCAGTTGCCCAGACAGTAAAAAGCAACCGATTAACCAGTCGTTTCAGGTTAATTCTATTTATATTATTGAGGGGAATTTCCCCAACAGTGAGATGTCAAGGAATTACCCACAACTTTATTCTCAGTAGATATATTTAAAGAACATACTATGCTGTCGAAAGATTTGCTCCAGAGAAAAAAGGAAACTTTATTATTACTTTAGTGAGTTTGAAGATTATAAACTGCAAAACCAACTCCAAGAGGGATGAAGCAGAACATCAATCTCAAATAATTTATTTTAGCCTTTGCTGGGTCGCACAATGGAGTTTTTGTCAGCTTATGTATTCGTGCAAGAAGCCATCTACATAACCAAAGACAAGGGCAGAAAGACAGCTGCCCCCTGCCCATGTAAAACTAGCTCCTACTTTAAATAGGAAAAACAGAGAGAGAATTTTAGCCTTCCCTGTGTCCTAGGTAAACGGACGATAATTCCCCTAAAAATCAGCAACTTTCATGCAATCGCCAGATCCATACCACAGGACTGTCATTAGTATGAGTATGGTAAATTGGGATCACATCTCCCTGAACTGTTACAAAAGCACCTCAAACAAATTAAAGTAAAGTGCTGCTTGACACAGGTAGTATAGTAAACATTAGTTCCCAAAACTGCCAAACATTATAAAGCACGCATCTGGATAACGTCATTTAATATCTGTACCTAAAATGAATACTGCTATTCGAAACTTCCCCTTTAGTTTGGGAGTTATGTCCAAACCTCCCAAAGGGGATATGCTTGAGTTCTTATTGTTTGTGTCAAAGTATTCTCACTGTTACCATGGATTTAAAATGATGTAGTAATCCCACATTGCAATTAGGGTAGTGTTACCTCACAACATAGAAAAATCGAGACGTTACCAAAAGCACAAATCTAATGTTACCAGAGCGATATTGCACCTCCTCACATCGGGGACGTCAGCAACACAGCAGACGTTATCCCAGGATCTATGAAAAATTCTGAATGAGGATGTTTCAGTGGATAACCTAAGATTTCAAGACCGCTTTAATGCTTTCACTGTGAGATGAAGAAGCAAACACCAAGTATAAATCTGGGACAAATCCGTGGTAACAAGAACAGTGTAGTCAAATACAGAAAACCCACAAAAATCTTGAGAGACCTTTCATAACAAACAGATTTTACAGCAATATGATTCTCCATTAGCTGATGCCATACAGAACGATCATTTCATATAAATTATACTTCTAAAACAGATGATTACATATGTCATTGAAAAGGGTTGTCTCCTTATAGGGGAGACTCAAGAACAGATTGGAAGTCCCCAAACCGTTTTTTAATAACAGGTTTTGTAGTTACACGATAGTCATTTGTTAAGCAAAAATATAGGAAAAGAGAAAATCCAAGAACACCTTCTAGAATACTTCTGTTTAGCAGGCATATGTCACAGTTTTACAGTTTGTACAGTTTTGCAATTGTTCTGTAGTGCTCGTCAAACCCATGTTGCTGGAAGGGAACATAATGATTATTTATAGAAATTATAATTAATAAAACCACCTTTCCAAAGAGCCTAAATGGACTTAGTGGAGCCATCATTGATGAAGTGCGGGCGCTACAACAGTGCTTAGTGCAAACCCACCATGTTTATTTATACAATGGTAGCATTTATTTTCTGAGTGGAGATTAGAAGGCATAGGTAAATTGAAAAGTAATTCTATGTAGGGCCAGAGCCGAGGATTATGCATATCTTCCTTCATCCTTTATTATAAAAGCCAGTTCAACAATAAACGTAAAAAACTACAACACCCATGAGTCTATCACATCTCCATGGTAACCAGTATCCAATCCTTTCCCTCTCCGACTGTCCATATGTATCCTCCGTTACCATAGTCCTTCCTCTTTCTTCACTGCTCGAGCATCAGTTAAGTAATTTTTTGCCCTTACTGCCTCGTAGAGCTAGTTAAACATTAAAAGTGCTTTTTGCCTGCATATTTGTATTATCCACAGTGTGTTTCTGTCACCGGACGATCGCGCTCTTTCGCGTCGTGATCCAGAGCGCATCCCTGTTGCGGTTCTAGTCGCCATGGGCGCACGGATCATTGTGGTGACTGCGCTGCAGGGGATAGAGCATGTGGCTCTCTGGTAACCCCTCCAATTCCCGTGGAACACTGCACGGCGGTAAGAAATATCTCCTGCTGGGGCCCATAGCGCAGACATCGTGAATCGCACGCAGATCACGCTGTCAAAGGGGACAGGCATGTTTGGGGGAACGTGAGCAGGCCCAAGTGTAACCGCGGTGACAGCTCCCAAGAAATCACGCAAGTGTGACACAGGGCACCTGGAGGGCTTTGAATGCCTCACCGAAGCCTTCTATAAGAGTACACATGTGCTGAAACGAGCACCCCTCTGGGAGGAGGTATGGCCCAGAGAGACTGGTGAAGAGGTTTACCCCATATTTGACCCAGAATTGGGGTCACCCATATGGGTAGAGGGCGACACAGAGGGGGAGTCCTCCGATGACGAGGAGCAAGACTCCGGTCGACCATGGCGTCCGACCTCAACCACGGCAGATCCAGAGGAAGACCCCAATGGTATATACCATCCCAGATCCACGGAGTGGCGACCGGAGCAGAAGGTCGCTGACTACGTAGCCAGCAAAATCCGACAACCCCTGTATAAGGAGGTTCACGCCAGGTTGAAGGCCCAATGTCCACGCCCTACGTTGGCAGGCAAAGTAGCAACGATGTCTGACATAGACCCAAAACTGTGTACCTTCTTCTGGAAGTGCACAAAAGACCCTAAAAAGGGCATTGACTGTTCCTGGAGGCCATGCCAGGATAAGTTATTGGACGTGTTAGGACCCCTAACACAGATTATCCAACTGGCCGAGCAGGCAAGGCACACAGACACTCCCCTGCCAACGGACATTGTGGCAGGATGGGCCCAGAGGGCAGTTTGCCTTCTGGGAAACGCCAACTGCACCATCTCAGTGGAGAGGTGCCACTCATTACTAATAAAGATAGACCTCTAAACTGGGGGAGCTTTCTGGATCAGAGGCAGGGGCGGTCACCCCGGGCAACCTGTTTGGAGATTCGTTAGTTAAAGAATTGGGAAAGTTCGTAGCCTAGGACGCCTACTTCACGGTCCTGATTTTTCCTCCACATCGCAGGTTTCTACAATTTTTTTGGAAGGAACAAGTGTTCGAGTTCACATCTCTCCCATTCGGACTATCATCGGCATTGTGGTGTTTCATGAAACTGCTCAAATAGTGGTGGGGCATCTCAGGGGGTGTGCTTGATAAGTTATCTGGACGATATCCTCCTGATGGATCAGTCCCACTCGCAACTACTTTCCAATGTGACCATGACTATTACACTGCTCCAGGACTTGGGGTTCAGAATAAATCAACAGAAGTCAGAACTTCTTCCATCACAATCTATGACCTTTCTGAGGTTTCTCATAGATTCCATCATGGCTTCCCTCAGCCTTCCAATCTCGAAGGTGACCAAGACCAAGAAAGAACTGAAGAAGGTCATGACACGGGGCAGGATCTCCCTCCGGCAGTTGGCCAGAATTGTGGGACTTCTTTCGTCCTCATTTCAGGCCATTCTTCCCGGGTCCTTTACACTACGTAGCACTTCAATGCCTAAAAGCGCATCATCTCAGACGTGGCATGACTTACTCAGAATTGATAGCCCTCTCTCAGGAGGCAAGGACGGAGCTCCAATAGTGGCTGGACCACATGGAGGCTTGGAACCGCAGGACGATCTTTGGGTCATCGCCGGATCTGATAATCAAATCAGACGCCAGCTGGGAGGGCTGGGGAGCCAGGTGTGGGGAAGTCTCGATGGGGGGGACATTGGACCCCAAAAGGAGCTCAATCCCACCCAACATCAACTGCTTGGAGCTCTTGGCAGGATCTTTCACAATCAGGTCCCTGACGCGAGACAGGATCTCTTGCTTTGTCCTTCTGAGGATGGACAATGTGTCCGCAGTCCAGTACATAAATCACCTAGGAGGCACTTGCTCAAAAGCCCTAGCGGAACTAGCGAAGGATTTCTGGCACCATTGCCTTCAACATCCGATATCTGTGACAGCGGGAATACCTCCCAAGCTCCCAGAATGTGTTAGCGGACTGGAACTCTAGATTTCTGGAGGATACCAGCAATTGGCGACTAGACAGGGGAGTATTCTCAGCAGTGATGGAATGCTGGGGACTGTGTTCAATGGATCTCTTTACATCCAGGCTGAATGCCCAACTGCCAACATACTTTAGCTGGCGCCTTGACCCGGGAGCTTCAGCAGTGGATGCTTTTTGCAGGGCTGGGGGCAGGATCAAGTTTACGCTTTTCCCCCCTTCCTGTTGATTCCGAGAGTGTCAGCTCAAGTGGATCATCAAGGGGCTTTGGTGGTGTGGGAAACCCTGCTGTGGGGATCACAGGAGGGGTTCCCGACTCTGCTGGAACTCTCTTACGACTACCCGCTCCTTCTTCTGACTTTCCTGCATATACTCTTGGACCCTTTGGGACAACCTCATCCTATGGTTCTGCGCTTTTTGTCTTCTTGGCAGGATAACCAATATTTTTCAAGAAAAGAATTGTCAGCAAAACTCGCAATGTTGATCTGCCTTATATCTTGTAAGAGGGTTTCGGATGTGAGAGCCCTCGACATATCGGCCTGGACTTTCTCACCCAAGGGGGTAACTTTCACTGTATCCAGAAGGGCCAAATGTAATACCAGGTCGGTAACCTATCCAGCGTTTGAACATACCCTCAAGCTGTATGTTGTCAGGTGCCTGAAGGCATACGAGGAGATTACAGTTGAGCACTGACCCCCACTGGAGAGACAGTTGTTGATTTCTATAAGGAAACCGTTTAAGGCAGTATCCTCCCCATCGATTGCTATGTGGGTGAAATGGATTATGATGGAATCGGTCATCAATGTGAAAGCATTTGGGGTTTTATTTTAAATCAATTAATGAGGCGGTCTCGATGGTGGTAAGTAAGCTTTAAACATGCATAATCCTCACCTCCGGTCCTGACATAGAATGAAAAATGTCCTAGCTATCTAGAAGGAAAGTTTAAATTCTATTAAGGACACGGAGGTGAGATTATGAGGTGAGGTTATTGGACACAGGATCATTACTGAGGTGGCATTTGTGTTTTACAGTTTGGAAATGATAAATTCTTTTGGATTAGTTTGTCTAATATGTTATTGCTGTTTTAACGCTTATAAAAATGTTTGCTGCCCTAGGGCGTGTGATTACTAAGAATTGATTATTCTACTTAAAAAATAGATAATGGTCATAATTTCTCATATGTGTTGCATTACTCTCTAACTTGACGATGCCTTAACTTTCAGTCACAGGGAAGTCAAGGAAGGACTATGGCAACGGAGGATATATATGGACAGTCGAGGTGGAAAGGATTGGATACTGCTTACCATGGAGATGTGTTGGACTCATGGGTGTTGTAGTTTTTTATGTTTATTGCTGAACTTTGAACTGGCTGTTATAATAAAGGGTGAAAAAAGATATGCATAATCCTCGCCTATGTATCCTTAATAGAATTGAAACTTTCCTTCTCTATAGCTAGGAAATTTCTCAATATACTTACCACGCACACTGCTCTCCTGCAAACATCATCTCATACGAACTTCATAACGCGCGCTGCTTCCTAGTACCCGGAAATGTGCCCGTAAGTCGTTGCGCATTGTGGCACGTGCAAACTTGCTGCTATCCCTGCGAGGAAGTGCTTGGCCCGTAAGGCTCTGCACGTTGGGAAGCTCGAGCACATCCTTCAACAAAACTTCAAGTTCCCACTCCAGTCTTAGCGTGTTTGTTTCCAGCGCCATCTTTTGTGTGAAAACCTCAAAAGATAAAATAAGAATAATGGTTCTCCAGCATTTTGATCACACTGCGCCACTTTCTGAACAACTCATGTACTAACAGCAATTACATGCATTCTAGTGACTTTGGAAAACACGCTGCTGTATTAATTACGGGTTGTGCAGAGTAATCTTCTGGGCATCTCATGTGCTAACAGGGATTAATTAGCACGCTTATTGGTGTCTTTGGAATCTTGTGCCGACAGCGATTGGCACAATAACAAATACATTATTTCTACTACAGCGAATAACACGCTCATTTTCCATTGACGTGGTAATCAAATTGCATAAATGCACCAAAAGCAATTAGCAATCTTTTAATATATTTACTACCATATTTTCAATTTACAATTATATTTTGAAATCTACTATAATTTTTTGTGTGAGAGCGAAGAAAGAACATTGCTTTTTGAGTATCTTTTTATATATACTATTTTTACTGCAGCAATGAGTTTCCAGAATAACTCACTACCACCTCCACAAGCGTTTTGGCCTGCAGGTGGTGAATCTTGCATGAAATGGCCAGATTGGAATTCTTCTCTATGAACTATTTAGATACTATAAATATTGATGGTAAAATGTCCCCAGGACAGAAAAAGCAATTTTTTAAATTGAGTTAGGCAATGGGTTCGAAAGTTCATTAACAGTTACCAGTTATTCAAGATGGTGGGGATGTTTTGATAAAGCCATTGCAATGTCTTCAAAGTATTTTGCACCTAATGTATGCATGGGCATGGATCGATATAAGTTCTTTCAAAGGAATCAAGAAGTTAACAAGTGTGTGGATGAATATGTTGCTGCTTTACGTAAATTATCTCTTGATTGTAAGTTTGAAGGCCTAAAAGAACTGCTAATTTGTGATCAGCTAGTTAGGCCAATTGTGGATCCCGCAATCCAGGAGAGATTGTTGGTTAACGAAGATGCATAACTACCAGATATTTTAGCCATTGTGAGACAGGCTGAATCATCCAGGCACAATGTCAAGGTAGTAAAGGGTGAGATTTACAGTTAACAACAGGAGCTGATTAGTAAGATGAAGGGAGAGTCTATGTATTAGAGAAAACCAATAGGTATAGTCAGAGGAAAAGATATACCAAAAGAAAACCTGAGGTCTTATCGTTGTGACAGTGATTCACATCTTGCTAATAGCAAATTGTGTCCTGCTATTAAAGCAAAGTATTCATCATGTGGGAGAGTTGGACACTTTGCCAAGGTTTGTAAGAAAAAATGTGAAAGTAAAATGCATTGAAGAGGAAGATAACTCGGGTGAAGAAGAACAAGTTAATAGAATTTTCAGTACAAAAGATTTCTTTGAGTTAAACGTGAGTGGTGGGCATGATATAGTAAGAAAGAAGGCCATTTGTACCATGAGCATTGCAGGAGTGGAAGTCTCAATGTATGCAGACTTCTAATCTCCCTTCACTATTATCAATGAAGTGTACGGAAATTTGTAGGTCACACTTATGAGAAATTATTTGCTACACAGATTCGGTCTGAAAGTTTATCTGGCGAAAAGATTAATGTATTGGGTTATAGGCCACTTGTTTTTAGATAAAAAATAGACAGTTTGAAGGAATACTCTGTATTGCTAGAAGAGGACCATCTGTGTTGGGGTGCATGATCAGGATAACCTAAACATGATGTCAAATCCCAACAGTTCAGAACCTGTGATGATTGTGGATGATAGTAAAAGGGTAGGAAACAGGATGTTGGAGAAAAAAGGTTTTCTCAGGAAAAATTAGAAATTTCACAGGTTTTGTGCATCATATTGTACTAAAGGATGATACATATCCTAAAGTCCTCGAAGTTAGGAACATTCCTATTCTTTTAAGGGAGGATGTATAAAATGAGTTGGGTAAATTGTTAAATGCTGACATTAATAGAAGAGCTAGAGGCATCTGAATGGATTTCGCCCATAGTAATTGCTAGTTGCAATAATGGTCAAATCAGATTATGTCCCTCATTACAACCCTGGCAGTGAGTGATAAAGTGGCGGTAATACCGCCAACAGGCTGGTGGTAAGTACCGCCAAATTATGACCATGGCGGTGATAACTCCCATGGACAGCCAATGTACCACACTACCCGCCACGGCGGAAACACCAGTCACCACAGCGGTAGTCAACAACAGCCAGGCAGGAGTCAAAGTACCGCCCACCACATTATGAGACAGGAAACCAACACCTTTTCCGAGGCGGTACCAACACCAAAAAAAAACTGGCGGAAACAGAGCTCAGAAGTGAAAGGACTCTCCATTGGAGACACAGGCAACAACCACGCCGCCATGGAACCCGAACTGCAAGTCTTCCCTATGATCTTCTACGTCATGCTCCACCTGGAACACCAACGCCGAAGAAGATGACGACGGTGAGTACAGTGCCTAGCACACAAGGGAGGGAGGGAGGGAGGAAAATGAGAGTGACACACACACAGAACACACACCTGACACACACACACCATACACACAACCAGCTGCACATGTAAAACAATGGCACACAACACACAACATAATAAAACAATGGACCATAATGCTGGAGTAACGACAATGGATTAGCATAGCAAAATCCACCACACAAACCAAATATATACAAATGTCCATGAGGGGCCAATGCCCAGTCCAAAGTCATGAGGGCACACAGGGCCACAAGACACAGTCCAAGGCCCAACCAGTTTCCTGACACAGCGGGAGAGAACACGGCAGGGGCATCATTTTCCAAGTGGGATGGCACCTCAAGGGGAAGGAGGCACCTCAGCCGAATACGGGAACGTCCCCACTGGTTCTGGAGGGGGCAATATGCCCATTACTTTGTCCTGGGGAGTGCAAGGCCACAGTCTCTCAAGTGGGTGACTTACCCACTGGTTCTGGAGGGGGCAACATGCCCATTGCTTTGTCCTGGGGAGTGCATGGCTACAGTCTCTCAAGTGGTTGACTTGCCCACTGGTTCTGGAGGGGGCAACATGCCCATTGCTTTGTCCTGGGGAGCACAAGGCCAGTCTCTCAAGTGGGTGACTTGCCCACTGGTTCTGGACGGGGCAACATGCCCATTCCTTTGTCCTGGGGAGTGCAAGGCCAAAGTCTCTCAAGTGGGTGACTTGCCCACTGGTTCTGGATGGGGCAGCCTGCACAGCAGCCCCTGGAGGGTGGCCTACATGGCGTCTGCTGGCAGTGAGTACTGCACTGTGGTGGTGGTTGGCGGAGCCTCCTGGGCAGCCCCTGCAATGTCCGATAGCTGCGTTGTGGTGGTGATTGGCGGAGCCCCTCCTGGGCAGCCCCTGCACTGTCTGATAGCTGCATTGTGGTGGTGGTTGGCAGAGCCGCCTGGGCAGCCCCTGCACTGTCAGATAGCTGCATTGTGGTGGTGGCTGGAGGAGCCTCCTGGGCAGCCCCTGCAGCGTCCGATAGCTGCATTGTGGTGGTGGTTGGCGGAGCCTTGGGGGCAGCCCCTGCACTGTCCGATAGCTGCATTGTGGTGGTGGTTGGCGGAGACTCCTGGGCAGCCCCTGCACTGTCAGCTGCATTGTGGTGGTGGGTGGAAGTGCCTCCTGGGCAGACCCTGCACTCCCTGATGGCTGCACTTCCACAGCTGGCGTTGGCGGCCCCGTGACAGCTGGTGGCGGTGTTAGCCTGACAGCTTCAGCAGGTGTAGAGGGTTTGTCTCCTCTTGTCCATGGGTCGGGATCCTTTACCATTCGTGGCAGGGGTGGATGGGCTCTTCCCCTCTCTGCCTGGTGGTGCAGGCTCCTTCCCCTTCTTCAGAGCTGGTGCAGGCCCCTTCACACTCTTGCCTGGTGGTGCAGGACTCTTCACACTCTTCCCTGGTGGTGCAGGCCTCTTACCCTTCTTCCCTGGTGGTGCTGGCTCCCTCCCCTTCTGTGTTGTAGGTCTGGTATCCTTACCACCACGAGTAGGTGGTGCTACCACTGTCCCCGTGGACTGTTTGGCTGAGGTGCTAGGCTGTGTCCTTGGTACCCTGCCCATATGTGCAGGACAGGGGGGGGGTAGGGAAGAGGTCAATTTGGGAAAGGAAAAGCTTTTTAGGGACATTGGGGTGGGAGGAGTAATGGGAGTGGAGGATGAGGGAGTGGTTGTTGGCGGTGTATGTCTGCTGGATTTGGGTGCAGGTGCATGGGCTGTATGCTGATGTGAGGTGGATGGCTGTTGGGTGTGTGAGTGCTTGTGTTTGTGTCCCTTAAGGGGTGGGGGATACACACGGTGGGAGAGGACACAGGGGACACGTACATGGTTGTTGTGGAGGTGTCTGCCAGTGAGGTGTGTGTTCTGCTTGGTCTGGTGATGCTGATAGTGGATGTAGATGTAGTGCATGCAGGTGTAAGTGTGGACGTGACTGGGTGGGAGGTGGAGGAGGATGGGGAAACAATGGAGGCAGTGCATGTTGCCGTGTCTGCAACTGTATAGTGTTTGCATGAGTGCCTGTGGGATGAAGTGTGGTGCTTGTGTTTGCCTGTGCCACTCTTGTGTGTTGCCTTGTGTGCATGCTCATCTGTATTTGTGCCTGGGATGGGTTGGGGTTGAGGGGAGTGGGACTGGGAAGTGGTAGTTGGAGGGTGGACGGTAGAAACAGGGACAATGGCTGCCATCAGAGAGGAGGCCAGAGCCTGAATCGATCTCTGTTGGGCCGCCAATCCACCGTGAATGCCGTCTGGGATGCCAGCTCCTGGATGACATTCACAATGGTTGACTGCCCTACAGAGATGGATCTCAGGAGGTCAATAGCCTTACTGGGGCAGGGCCTGAGGTGCCTGGGGCGAAGGAGATGCCCACCCTCCTTGGTGAGTGGGCATGGGCAAATCGCTTAGGGGCTACTGGGGGGGCAGTGCTGGTATGGGGGGTGGCGTCTCTACCTGCAGCTGGGGTGGTCACAGAGGTGTCCGCCACCACCAGGGAGCTCCCAACGGAGGAGGTATCACAGTCAGTGTTGTCCCCTCCAGTCTCCGCCGTGGTGTTCCCCTCACCCTCTGTCCCACTAGTTCCCTCAGCGTCGGTGGACTCTGCCTCCAGGATCATGTGGGATGCAGCTCCCTCTGTCGCTGGTGCCCCTGCTCCACCGCCAGATGATGTTAATGCACACAAGGACAGGATGACAAAACAAGAAAGGGAGGATAGAGACAAAGGATACAATGACTGCACCAACACCACCGTTGGCGTACACAGCACCCTCACACACAGGGAACAGGCCTACGCAATGTGCAGTGCACTACCAGTGATATGGTTAGTCACCAAGGAATGATGAAGAGCTCACATCGCCAACTGCAGCACACCCGGGACCCACGATGCCCTGCCTGGAAGTGACTACTAACAAGCTAGGTTACCTGTATTTGGCATGCAACCATTACCCTTCAGAGGACCTACACTGCAATGTCTGGCCTGGCCTTAGGGGCACCCAGTAACACACAACCCCCACCCGGATACCACCCTACCAGCCAAACAAATGGTAAGATACCCACTGTACTCACCCGTTTGTGGCTGCTGTGATTCCCTCAAGTGCCCATCTAGCTCAGGGTACACCACCGCCAGTATGTGGGCCATCAGGGGGGTCAGGGTCCGACGGGCACCCCTTCCTCGTTGGGCGCTGTCCTGCAGAGGCAATACAGACAGAAGAACACCATTAAACTAACAGTCCAGGCTGTCACACACATGCCCACCATACCCTTTTCCATCACCACACATTCCATTGGCACACACATTGCCCAGCGCACGACATGCACACCACCAACAGATAATCCCCCCTCACACAATGCCTTCACACACATCTCCATGCATCCATGCTACATGCATCGTACCCACAGTGTACTCACCTGTTGGTCTGGAGGTCCATACAGCAGTCTGTACTGGGGTAGGACCCCATCCACCAGTCTCTCCAACTCCACCGAAGTGAAGGCTGGGGCCCTTTCCCTGGTCACACGGGCCATGGTAGATTCCAGACACAGGTCACAGCAGCACATGCAGTGTAGGTCTTCTCCTCTTGAAGGTCAGGAAACAAGTGAGGAATAATTTCGAAAATGGCGGTCAAGTCCGTGTTGGTGTACACTGTCACCGCCGGCGTACATCCCCATTGGCCACTGTACTCCATAGGGCCCAATATTATCCAATGAGGCATTGCACGACCGCCTACTGCCACGACGCCCAACGTCGGTGGAATTACCTCACTTCCACCTGTCCCTCCACACAGGACAGGCGGTCGCCATTTCAGGGGGGTAAACAGGCCTATCGATAATTGCTGCGTCACAGGATAAATAGGCACATACTTTGAAATTCACACTGTCCCAATATGTAATTGCACAATGTGGACTGCTGTTGTGGTTTAGTTGTTCATATTGTGACAGCCTACACACTCTTGTGTCCCTTAGATACCTACCACTGTGGATGAATAGGAGATGGAGACATACCCCTGTGTACACACCCCTGGTGGACTTAGCTACACTGGAGGACGGACACATTATACTCACCTATAGACTGGACAGGGCCACAATCAAAGAGCTTGACTTGATATCAGCTATCCGTCATCCGACTGGGATCCCCCCTCTTGTGCAAGTTCTATCAGTGCTCCATTTCCTGGCAACTGGTTCTTTCCAAGTGAAGGTGGGCTTGGCAGCAGGAATGTCACAGCCAATGTTGTCAATCGTGCTGGCAAGAGACTTGTCTGCCTTGGTAAAACACATGTGCAGCTACATTGCTTTCCCCCAGGTGGAAGATTTGGCTACAGTGAAAGCCGGATTCTATGCAATGGGACATATACCCAATATATTGGTGTGATTGACTGGACACATAGTGCATTTGTCCCCCCCCCCTGCCAGAATGAACAGGTGTACTGGAATGGTAAAAGTTTCCACTCCATGAATGTGCAGACGGTGTGCCTGGCGGACCAGTACATCTCCCACGCCAATGCTAAATATCCTGGGTGGGTGCATGATGCTTTTGTCCTGAGGAATAGCAGCATCCCAAATGTGATGGCCCAGCTGCAGAGGCACTGGGTGTGGCTTATAGGTAAGCCTTGGTCTCAACCCGGTGTATGCTAGTGTATGCCTCTGATGTTAACCTAATAGGATAGTGTGTGGCTAAATGTTGTCCCTCAATGCCTGCAGGTGACTCTGGCTACTCAAACCTATTGTGGCTGCTGACCCCTGTGAGGAATGTCAGGACAAGGGCTGAAGAACGTTATAATGAGGCACATGGGTGAACCAGAAGGATCATTGAGAGGACCTTCGGCCTCTTGAAGGCCAGGTTCAGGTGCCTCCATCTGACAGGTGGATCCCTGTGCTACTCACCCGAGAAGGTCTGCCAGGAAGTAGTGGCATGTTGCATGTTGCTCAACCTGGCCCTCCGATGCCATGTACCTTTTCTGCAGGAGGAGGTGACTGGAAATGCCCCTGTGGCAGCAGTGGACCCTGAGGACAGTGAGCATGAGGAGGCTGAGGATGAGGATGTGGACAACAGAACATCAGTTATCCATCAGTACTTCCAATGACACACAGGTGAGACAGTGAAACTTCATATTTCTATGACTATTGGTGTATTCTGTGTGGCAGTGGCATGCTGGTATTACCCACTTGTTACCTCTACTTACTTTTATCTATGGATTATCATTTTACAGATGTTGGTGATATGACAACAATGTCCTCATGTGATCACTACAGCCTGCTACAGGTCACTCTTTCTATGCTCTCACTGTGTACAGTTCATTTGGAATGGATGTAGCTGTTACCATTAATATACATTTTCAATACATGAAATACTAGTAGTCGAGTTTTTTCCAAGGGTGTTTATTGTAGTGCTAAGAAAAAGAGGGGAAAGTGCAATGGAATGGGGTGATGATGGAGGAAAGTCCAGTGTATTGTTCCAGTCTGTTTGTAGCACAGGTTCAGTGTCCAAGGGGCCATAGGAAGGGGAGCAATGGCAGTTCAAGGTGGACAAGGTGACTGAGTGGGACACAATCAGGAGAGTCTCATTTCCTGGCAGTGGTCTTGGCAAGTGTCTCTGGCTTCTGTCTGGGTCGCAGAGAATGTTTGCGGGGTGGTTCACCTTCTGCAGGGGGAGGGGTGCTGGTGGGTCCTTTGGCGGGGTAAGTGGAGGGCATTCGATGGACTGACTAGTGGTAGGGGCTCGCTGGTGTGCTATTGCCTCCCTCATGATGTTGGCTATGTCTGCCAGCACCCCTGCTATGGTGATCAGGGTGTTGTTAATGGCCTGCAAGTCCTCCCTGATCCACTGATACTGTCCCTCCTGCAGCCACCTGTTCTCCTGCACATTGTCAAGGATCTGGCCCATCGTGTCCTGGGAATGTCGGTAGGCTCCCAGGATCTCGGAGTGTGCCTCCTGGGGAGTCGGTTCCCTGGTCCTGTCCTCCCCCTGGTGCACAGCAGTGCTCCCAGTTTCCCTGTTGACCTGTGCCCCTGCCCCCTGAATGGTGTGCCCACTGACACTGACCCCAGGTCCCTGATTGTCTTGGGTGTGAGGTGTGGCCTGGGGTCCCTGTACAAGTGGGCACACTGCTGATTGACATGTCCTGGGGACAGAGGTTTGGGTACGCTGGGTGGGTGCTGTGGTGTTGGATCCTGATGGGGAAGGCTCTGTGGTGGTCTGTGAGTGGGCTTGGGTGACCTGCTGTCCAGTGGTCCCCGATGGGCCAGGTAGGTCCTCCAGATCCAGAAGTCCAGAGTTACTGTCATCACTGGGGGCCTCTTCTGTTGGGGGACTGGATAGTGGTGGCACCTCATCTCCACTGACATTGGTTGGGCTACCTGTGGGGATGTAAGTGATGTATTATGCTTCAAGTGTATGACATTTGTACTTCCCTGGCTTCCCCTCTATCATTGTTGTTGCCCTGCCAGCTTTTGCTTGTGTATGGTGGTGTGGGATTGTTATTTTCCCTATGCCGTGCATGCTTTAGTGATGGGTGTCCATGCAGGGCTGGGAGGGGTGTCCATGCGTTGGTTTGGCATGCAGGGCTTCGCATTGAGGTTAGTGAAATGTGTAGGTGCAGTGTGTGGGATGGAGTGGAGTGATGGGGGTGAGGGTGGGGGTGTGAGATGGCATGCAGGGATTGGGGGTGTGATAGGTAGTAAATATTGACTTACCAGTGTCCAGTCCTCCGGCTACTCCAGCGAGTCCCTCAGGATGCTGTATTGCCAGTACCTGCTCCTCCCATGCTGTGAGTTGTGGGGGAGGAGGTGGGGGTCCACCACCAGTCCTCTATATGGCGAGCTGGTGTCTTGCTGCTATGGAACGTACCTTCCCCCGTAGGTCGTTCCACCTTTTCCTGATGTCGTCCCTTGTTCTTGGGTGCTGTCCCACGGTGTTGACCCTGTCCATGATTCTCTGCCAAAGCTCAATCTTCTTTGCAATGGATATCTGCTGTACCTGTGCTCCAAAGAGCTGTGATTCTACCCTGACAATTTCCTCCACCGTGACCCTTAACTCCTCCTCAGTGAAATGGGGGAGCCTTTGTAGTGCCATGGGTGTTGTGTGATGTGTTTTGGTGAGGATGTGTTGGGTAATGTGGTGGAATGTTTGATGTGGAGTGGTGCTCGATGCTGCTCCCAGTGAGCGAGGAGCGGCCGGCCCCGAAACGTGATCGGGGCCGCGGAGAGGCTTGGCCGGCGGCCTGGCCCGCGAGGCGGGCCTTTCTCTGGCGGCTTCCTGGGCCCTGTGTCTGAGGGGCCGGAGCCCCAGAAGGATCGCACTGGGCCCCGCGAGCGGCGGGACCGCAGTGGGGGCCTAGACCCCAGGATTGGCAGGTGCCCTGGGCGCGGATGGCGTCCCGTTTATAGGACCTGGTCGGGGGCTGGAGGGGAGCTCCCCCCTCCCCAGAGGGTCTCTCCAGGACTGCGGAGAGGCCTGGAGGTGCGGGCAAAGATAGGAGAGACCATCACTCTGCCCCGAGGTCACCATACTCACCCGCAAGGAGGACAAGTAGGTGCGGGCCCCTGCGTGAGGCTGCAGAGGCTATATAAAGCGAAGATTCATAAAAGGAGGCTACAAAGTGCAAAGGCGCAATCTTTGACACTGCAACACCTGGTGATTTAGTCCCAGACGGAGCTTTTGGAGAGACTCAGTGGGGTGATCTGGCAAACCGAGACAGTGCCCGCGTGCCATGGCGGCGTCCAAATCCAAGCGGGAGCGTTCAGTGAGAGAAATGTTGACAGGGGCCCGCCTGACATCGGGTGGTATGGCTGAGGATTCACCGGCGACGAGACCCCTGGAGAGTCGGACGGAGATGGATCCAGATGAGGGCTCCCCGGTCACGAAAGGCTTCTTGACCTCCCTGTTTGATTAGCTTCGGAGCGACATCCAGGAGATTCGTAGTGACATTTCCTATGAGGTGAAGGAGCTGCGAGGAGAGGTTACCTCCCTGGGAGAGCGAGTGGCGCAGCTGGAAGACGGCGAGATTCCTCGAGGCGAGGAGATGGCGGGCCTGCAACAGGAGGTCGTCAGCCTCCGAGAGCAGCAGGACCTCCTCCAGATAGCGGTCAAGGATTTGGAAAATCGTTTGAGGAGACAAAATATCCGCATCAGAGGAGCCCCGGTTGGGGCGGATAAGGAGGACATTGGGGACTATGTGGTGGGCCTGTTTCGCTCTCTTCTGGGCCCGGATGAGACCCAGGAGATAGTCCTGGATAGAGTTCATCGTGTGGGCCGCGCTGGTGGGACCGCCCCCCAGATATCCTAGCCTGTCTCCACAACTTTGGGTGTAAAGAAAAGATCCTACAGCGGGCTCGCAATCTTCATCAAGTACTTTTTAAAGGACACAAGCTACAATTATTCCACGACCTCTCTGTGCGGACCTTGCAGAGGCAGAGAGAATTCAGACCTATCACAGAGCATTTGCGGGCGCACGATGTGTCCTACTCCTGGGGCCACCCGTTCCGCCTGGTCTTCCGTTGGGAGGAACAGCTCCGGCAGGTGAGATCCGTTTCGGAAGCAAATCGGATACTGGGCTTGGAGGAGAACTGCCAGGACGCGAGCGAGAAGGCGACCTTGCCTGTTGGGGCTCCCCCACGTTGGACAGATCTACTGCCCTGTGGAGACTTTTCCTCGTGAAGATGGATTTGCAAGGACTTCTTGTTTGTGAGCACCTGTTGTGTGCATTGGTTGAATGTTGTTGGGTTTCCCGGCGACGCTGGCTTCTGTGTGGAGATATTCCCAGGCCTTGGCGTTTGAGGTGGTTGATAATCTGGCCTGGGGGGAGCTCTTCCTGTGAGGTCTCTTCCTTCTTGAATACTGGTCTAATTTTAGGGTATGATTATTAAATGTACAAGCTTGAATGTCCGTGGGCTCAATAATCCTATGAAGAGGCTAGCCATCCTGTCCATTTTAAAGAGGTCGGGGAGTCACATATGCCTGCTGCAGGAGACACATCTCGTCCCAAAAGACATTTATCACATACGCTCTAAGTGGTTCCCTAGGCAGTTCTGGTCTTCGGCATCATCGAAGCATGCAGGGGTTGCGATACTATTAGCGTGCTCATTCCCTGGGGAAGTGGTGACAAAACTGCATGAGGTGCAAGGTAGGCTTCTAGCCATGAGAATGAGATTGTTTTTTTTTCCCTTCACTATTGCTTCTCTATATGCGCCTAATTCCCAGCAAGAAGTTTTCCTAAAACAGGCTTTGACGCCGCTGCTACAATCTCCGGACGGTGCCATCCTGGTGGGGGGCGATTTTAACCTGGTGATGGATGGTGATTTGGATCATTCAGTTCACCGGTATGGGCAGATGGTGTCAATGACAGTGGCGGGTCGTCAGTGGCTGAGTGAGTGTGGCCTGGAGGATGTGTGGAGGAGGGCGCACCCCACGTTAAGGGTCTATTCCTTTTACTTGGCAGCGACTAAGACATACGCTAGGCTTGACCTTTTCTTGGCCTCGCAAGAGTTTCTTCTCCGGGTTAGGGAGTCAGTGATTGAGCCTCGAGCCCTGTCGGATCACGCTCCGGTTACTGTTGAGGTTGTCATGAGTATGGAGCGCGTGGGCGCATCGGGGTGGCGATTTAGGGACTCAATGCTTAAGAATGGTGCAACAGTAGAGGCGATTCGTAGTGCAATAATAGACTACCTTAGCCTTAATGATGATGGGACCACTTGCTCGGCGACGCTGTGGGAGGCACTGAAGGCTGTATTGAGGGGTGAGGTGATGTCGCTGTCCGCTAGGGATAATAAAGCAAGGAGACTCCTTAGAGAGGATTTAGAACAGAGAGTGATGGTGTTGGAGCGTTCACATAAGCATACCGGTGCACCGAGAGTCTGACGAGAGCTTGAGAAAGTAAGGAAGCAGTTGAGGAGGTTGGACTGGGACAGGGCAGAGTATGCGGTAGTGCGCCTTAAGCATAAGTATTATATAGGAAGTAATAGATGTGGGAAGCTATTGGCACATCGGTTGCGAGCGCAGCGCTCGGCGTCAATGATAAAAATGGTTTGCTCTCCCTCGGGAGCGGAAGTGCGCATGAGCGACCAAATTGCGGAGGCGTTTGCGGAATTCTATCGGGGATTATATGGGGCTGAGGAGCCCGGTAATGCAACTCCGGAGGCCTTCCTAGAGGGTATAGCAACTACTTCTTTGACCGAGAGAGAGGCGACTTCGTTAGATCAACCTATAAGGGCGGAAGAGGTCATATCAGCAATTGCATGTTTGCAGGTTGGGAAGTCACCTGGCCCGATGGTTTTTCCGCACTTTTTTATAAGACCTTCTGTATGGAACTTGTACCGTTATCAGTGCGACTCTTTAATTCCTTTCGACAGACGGGGCTCTCACGGCCAGCATGCTGGATGCCACTATTGTGGTTATTCCGAAGCCGGGGAAGGATCCCAAGGAGTGCACCTCCTACAGGCCGATCTCCCTCTTGAATATCGATGCCAAATTGTTCACTGGCATACTGGCACACCTTCTCAATTATTACATGCCGGGCCTTGTGGATCCCGACCAAGCAGGGTTTATACCGCATAGGCAGTGTAGTGATAATACCAAGCGATTGCTTCATCTATTGGATAAAACTGATCGCTCACGCAGAAAGGCGCTCTTCCTTTCTATTGATGCCGAAAAGGCATTCGATAGGGTTCATTGGCCATACCTGTTCAGGGTGCTTGAGCGCTTTGGGCTGGGCCCGGGTTTTATGGCATGGATCTGTTGTATCTATCAGGCGCCTCGGGCGGCGGTCCGGGTCAACGGGATGCTCTCATTGCCGTTCTCAATTCAAAGAGGGACCCTGCAGGGGTGCCCGCTTTCGCCTCTCTTGTTTGCGCTCTATATGGAGCCCATGGTGCAGCGGCTTCGCGATAACCCTCAGATCACGGGCGTGAAGTTTGGGGGAGAGGAGCACATCATTTCATTGTACCCGGATGATGTGATTCTTACCCTGGCGGAACCCGCAACCTCATTGCCTGAACTAATGGGGATACTAGACGAATTTGGACGGGTCTCGGGATTCCGGATGAATATGCTATGCCATGAGCAGGTTTATCAGTGCCGAGCATGAAAGAGATCTGAAGGCCCGACTCCACTTTATATGGTCTTCCTCAAAACTCCCGTACTTGGGGATTGATTTAGGGTCCACTGTTGGTCGTACGGTGACGTTGAATTACACAAAACTTACCCGGGAGGTGCAGCGCAACCTAGAGACCTGGGGGTGACTTAAACTGTCTTGGTTGGATAGGGTGGCGGCGGTGAAGATGACCATCCTACCACGCGTTCTGTACGTGTTCAAGGCACTTCCGATGGCACCCCCGCCACGAACGATAGCAACCCTTCAAACAGCGGTTCTAAGATTCATTTGAGATGGAAAGGCGACGCGGTTACCACGTCGGGTGTTGTATCGCCCTAAGCAGGAGGGAGGATTGGCAGTCCCCTGCCTTCCACGATACTTTCAGGCAGCACAATTGCGTTTTCTATTAGAATGGAGTCGCCCTTCCTCCGAGAAACACTGGTGTTTCATGGACCAAGCGGTGGCGGGCCCCCATATATGGAAGGAGCCTTGGCTCCGGCGCCATCACAGAGCGCGGGGGCTGTACGCATCCCCGATCACGGAAGTGTCGATGAGGTTGTGGGATGTGATGGCCAGCAGATTGGGCTTGACGACATTCCCGTCCCCAATGACCCCCCTGGGTGCGAACCCTGATTTTGGTCCGGGCCTGCAACGGGAGGCACTGCACCGTTGGTACGAAGGGGGCTGCAAAAGGGTAGGATACTTTTTCGACGAGCAGGGGGTGATCTCCTTTGACCAGATGAGGGAGACATATGGCTTAACGGAGGCAGACAGGATGATGTATTATCAAATAAGACACTGGGCCATGTTGCCAGTCAATAGAGCATAGATAGATAGGCCCTTAACACCGTTTGAAAAATGGATCTTAGTGAAAAAGGATGATAAGCGGGTGATTTCGGAGCTTTACGGTCTCTAACGGGGAGGCCTGTTCGCCTAAGACTAAGGGTCAGCTGAGGTGGGAGAGGGAACTGGCGAGGGAGCTCTCTGATGAGGAGTGGGAGGGCATCTTTTACAGGACACATCACACGGCTTACAATGCGGCAGGCACAGAGACAGCCTATAAGGTGGCCTCCTATTGGTACTACACCCTAGCAAGGATTCATGCTTGGGATCCCACTAAGTCCAGCCTTTGTTGGAGTGGCTGCGGGGGCGGAGGGTCGCTTGTGCACCTACTATGGCATTGCCCTAAGCTTCATCGGTGCTGGGAGAATATTATAGACACTATTGACGCTGCGTTTGATACTCAGATCCCCAGATTTCCTGCGTACACTTTGCTGGGCCTGCCTAACCCGCTTACTTTCCCCCTGAGATCATTGAAAGGAAGGCAGATGGCCTAGGCTTTAAATGCGGCACTGCAGCTGCTATTAGCCATGTGGGGCACTGACAAGATCCCGACATTAACATCATGGCTCCATAAGCTGTGGTTCATCCTCGCTATGGAAAAGCTCACTTTGACTTCACAGCAGCACAGTGGTGACTTTAAAGAACTCTGGCAACCATTCTTACAAATACTATCCATGGAGTTCACAGAATTGACATGTCCGGCCTACTTGAGGGTGCTGGAGTTGAATTGAGCAAATGGGAGTGAGTGAGCAGTGGAGACTTATATGGAGGACCAAGATCACATTGGAACAAGGCCTGGGATCGAGTGATTGCTGTATGACGTGCCAGTCGCAGGGAAACAGTGGTGTAGTAATGGTGTCATGGGCCCTGGAGTAAGAAAGTAAAATGGTTGACTGCAATTTTGGTAGAGAGTTGAGTGAGGTCCATAGGTCTCTGGACCCCGGTGGCGATGCATATGTTGCTCCATTGATAACTATGCCTCAGGAAAGAAAGCGGATGGGGCAGGAAAATAGAAGTGAAAGGAATTCAACAGACAAAGGGAAGAAAGAGAAGGGGTCGCAAAGAAATAAAAGAGAGAAGGGAAAGAAAGAATGAGAAAATGAAAACATAACTAAGAGAAGAAATAGAGCAAACGTGTGAGACAAAAAAAAAGGGAAGGAAGATAGTGAACAAAAGATAAAACGGAAAAAATAATGAAAGAATTGTGAAAAGAAAGAGAAAAATGAACATTAGAGAAAACAATTGAGATGGTGAGACAAACAAACAGCGAAAGAACCAGGGCAAGTATGTACTGACACAGTTTCCACAGACACAGAATGGGAAAATCACTTTGAAACTCGGGGTTTAGACAAGAAACTTGTGGCTTCCACATACAGACCGGAAAAAGAGGGATTTATAGTAAAACCTGAATTGACAGATAAAGATAAGAAAAACACCAGAGCAAGAAAGGAAGCAAGAGCTAAAAAAAAAGTGAAAGGACGCATACCGGGTCAAAGCAAAGAGCAAATAAAAAAACAAAGAAACAATGAAGGGAAGAAGAAAAAAGACTGAAAGAATGAACACCTGATGAAGAAAAAAGAAAGGAACGAAACAAGGTAAGAAATAACCAAGTTTTTGTAAGTTTGAAAGAGGAGGTAGCAAGAGGAAGAGGGAAATAACAAAGAGTAGAAATAAACAGTTGAAATAAAGAGCAAAACTGTTAACATGTGGATTTTAAGAGCTGGAAAGAGAATACTGGGGGAGAAAGAAAACACTGAGAGTAAACAGAGTAAAGGAAAGCACAGAGTGAACTAGGTGAAAGAGACCCTCCCAAATAAAGATGGCAGCTAAGAATATATTTAATTGGCTCCCCCACGTCCTCAAACAGAAGTCAGAGTGTGGAACAGCATGGGTCACTGCAGAACAGCAGGAGATTTATTAGCAGGGTTGTATGTGAACCCCAATACAGCAATATTGGGGCGCTTCAGATCAGGATTGGGGGTAGAGACAGAGCTGTGTCCCGGCCCAGTGCTGAAATAACAGAAAGGCAGCTGGTGAAGAATGAGAAATGGAGCACCATGTAATCCCTGGTATTGAAATAATGGGGTGCTGCAGGTTAGGGTTGAGGTGCACTGACAGAGTTGTATGTGGGCTGCAGTACTGGAATAGTAACGGGCACACAAGGTCAGAAGTGAGGCATGTTAATGGAGCTCTGTTTGGCACCTAATATTGGCGTACTAGTGGTGCAGAGTGTTAGTCTGGAGGTGCCCTGGTGAAGCTGCGACTGGGGCCCATTATGGGAGTGGCGTTGCCTCTGAACCACAGAAGTGAGTAGTCCTGAAGAGCGTGTGTGTGAGCCTTAGTACTGAGAAGAAATGTGCACTGAATGTTAGAATTGATGGATTCTGGCGAGGCTGTGGTGGTTCCCATCAACTGTGGCATTGGATGTTAGACTTGAGGTGCACTGGCTGAGATGTGTTTTGCTCTTTTGAGTCCAATATTGGCTTGGCAGTGGGACTGATTATGAGAACTGAGCTGCTATAATGGAACTGTATGTGAGTGGGGTCCCAGTATAGGAAACAAAGTGACCTCGCTGGAGAAGAACTGTGGTGCACTGATGGAGCTGCGTCTGACGTCCTAGTACTGGAACAGCAGAGTGTACTGACTGTAATCACTGAGGTGCTCTGGCAGACAACGTGTGTGGGGTTCTGGAATGGCTGAGGGCTTGAAGTGTGTGAACTGAGGTGCACTGATGGAGCTGCACCCGAGTTCCCAGTACTGCATCAGCAGAGTGCACTGACTGCAAAAACTGAGGTGCTCTGGCAGACATTGTTTGTGGGATTCCTGGCACTGGCACAGCTGAGGGCTTGGAGTGTGTGAACTGAGGTGCACAGATGGTGCTGCGTCCGAAGTCCCAGTACTGGAGCAGCAGAGTGTACTGACTGTAAGAACTGAGGTGCTATGGCAGATAGCGTGTGTGGTGTTCCCGGCACTGGCATGGCTGAGGGCTTGGAGTGTGTGAACGGAGGTGCACTGATGGAGTTGCGCCTGAGGGCCCAGTACTGGAGCAGCAGAGTGTACTGACTGCAAGAACTGAGGTGTTCTGGCAGACAGTGTGTGTGGGGTTCCTGGCACTGGCACGGCTGTGGGCTTGGCGTGTGTGAACTGAAATGTACTGATGGAGCTGCGAGTGGGATCCCAGTATGGAGCAGAAGTGCGCACTGTCTCTAAGGATTGTGGATTCCTGGTAGAGCTGGGTGTCTAGGCTGTAAGCAATTACAAGCGACCCACCGCCTTTGCTCTCAGCACACAGGCAGGCACACTTGGTAAAAAAAATCTAGCCAAGGAAGGGCGGGAGACAGGCAGCTAAGAGAGGGTGCAGAGAGCCCAAAAAGACCAAATGTGACCAAGAAAACAGACTGATTTATAGCCTTGTTTACAGCTAAGCTCAGAGGAAGAATGTTCTGCAAATGAAAAAGGAAGCACCCCTGGACAGGAGCAGGAAACAAAGTAAAAAAAAGTCCCCTACACACCAGATAAACAGGACAAAGTGTAATTATACAGTAGTTGGTCACTGCTCCCACACAGAAGGAGGAGGGATAAAGAGGCATGATTGACCACTAACAAACAAGGATTTTTAAATGACACTAAAACTAACAAATGATATAGCTGGAAGCCCACAGAAAAAAAGTATACTTAAGTGTACAAGAGGTCAAACGCTTACCCTCAACCGAAAAAGAGGTTGCTAAGGATGTTGCATTGCAAAAATGAATACACTTCACAGAATGAGGTTGGCCAAAAAACTAGCTAAACTGCAGAATTGAGGCATTTCTGGAAAGTAAAAGAGGAGTTAACAGTTGAAAATGGATTTGTGCAAAGGGGTGATAGAGTTATTCCACCTGTTACATTGAGAAAGAAAGTTGTAACCTTGTGTCATGAGGGTCATGGAGGAATTGTCAAAACTAAACAAATTGTTAAAAGATGGTATCGGTGGCCAGAGGTAGATGTGTTTGTGGAGAGAATGGTTAGAGAATGCATTTAATGTGCCAATTCTGACAAATCTCTACGGACTGTTAGACCTATTACGTGTGAACAAATAGTTCCCAAGAAACCTTGAGACATCCTTGAAATAGATATCAGAGAACCTATTGGAGAGAGGCAGAAATATGTAAGTGCTTTAATAGATATTCTACAAGATGAATAGTGAAATTTGTGGAAAGAGTTAACACTGATGCTGTTTTGACATTTTTAGATGAAGTATTCTTGAACGAAGGTTCACCAGAACAGATAATTAGCGACAATTGTGTTCAATTCATGTCTGGTGAAGCACAACATTATTTTGCCTCGCATGAATTAAACATAGAGCCATATCACTTTATAATCTTTGTGGGAATGGAATGATAGAGTGATTCAACTGAGTGATAAAAATGCTCTGCAGTTAGCTGTCAAAAATGGAGATGGTTGGGAAATTCATTTGTAAAACAGTTTGGATGAACTGCTGTTCATGATGCCTTGGGTGTATCTCCTTTTAAAGTCATACAAGGAAGGGAAGCCAGAACTAAGAGGGACCCAGGACAGTTATTAATTTTTTCCACAATGGATTTTCCTATGGAAAAGGTCAGAAAGAAGGTTGTCAACACCAGTTTAAAGTACAAAAAAACAATATGATTTAAAGAAAAACACTGCAGATACCACAAATGAAATGAGAATGGTGGTTAAGGTGAGGAAACCTTGGAAAGTAAGGAAGGATGAAATTCTAATCACTGCACCCTTGCGTAATGCTGTCATCTTGAGTAATGGCAAAGTTTAGAATTTGAAAAGAATTGCTGTGCTTAAGGGTGGAGTTTCAAAGAATGAAGGTGTTCCTAATAAAGGTGCAAGATTGTACTGGGAAGAAGTAGAACAAGATGTTGCTTCCAGGAGGAAGATGGATGGTCCCGAGGGACAAGTTGAGGGACAAGTTGATGTTAAAGGAAGTATAGAGGAAAGGTAAGAAGTGGAGTTCAGGATGGAGGTATTACTTGTAACAGTCAAGAAGTGGAAGGTCAGGAATGAGATATTTCTGGTAACAGTTAAGACAAGTTGGATGGGAAGAGTGTAAGAGGAGGAATTGCCAGAGTAATGATGAGTGAATCTGAAAGAGGAATGGCGAATGAATCTGAGATGATGGAAATGAAAAAAAACAAGTGAGAACTAAGCCCAAATAGTTATCAGATTATGAAATTATGTATTAGGTAATTATGTCATTTTTCTTTATTATTATTTTGTTTAACGTTTTTACTTGTATAATAAAAGTGTACATAGTTAGATTTCTGTTAAGAGTGCTATTTATTTTTATTGTTTATAAAGAAAGAAGATGTGTTATGTTCTGTACCATGTCACACTATTGCGTCTTGGCATTCTTTCACTTGTTTTGCTGCCCGTGCTGTGCCCATGCTCCTATCCCCTAGGTGACTGAGGGATTCTAGATTGTTAATACATGGACAGTGGCCTTTGGAGTTTGTGGCGCAACCTGGGAGGTGAAGGTTGTTAGATTTTTTCTGTGTATTATGTGTTTCAGACTACAAATAAACTTTTGGAAACATCCTGGTATCACTTATACTTTACACTGTCCCCTTATTCTACTACCCCATGGTTCAGGCCTCCTGACTGGAGTAGAATGTTAATGAATGTTGATAATTGAGAATGTGAGACCTTTCCTGAGGTGCACTTCTGTGCTATGTGTTCCTGAGGTACTTAAACGGTAAAATAAATATTGTTTTTCTTCTGTTAATATTCCACTGTATACTTTACAACAGTTTGTAGCTGCATAAATGTCCAACATACTTTCCTCTAGTCTGAATCACTCTTCCAGCTTTTCTACAAAGCAAATAGGACACAATCTCTCTGCAGTCCCCTTCACATTTCACGACCCACTGGCCAAGCTGACAAGTAAGAGGCTTAGATACAAAGATACTCTCCCAATGTTGCCCTTTCTGTTTGGGGCAAGAAAGGATTTGACACCTCTGAATTAGGTGAAACTCTATGGTTTCAGCTCCAAGGATGTGTCCCATTGAATATATACGGATTTAGATTTTGGTGGACTGAATATCCGTGATGGAGTAACCCCTCTGCCAATATCTAAATCAGGCCCTGTGCCTATTACACATGTTCTATTATAATGTTAAAGGCAATCAGGCTTGCTTACAATCAAGTTTGTCTTGTATTCGAAATACAAAAATATTTGGGTACCACAAAGAAAAATGGAGCTTCTAAAGTATAAAATGGAGCTTCTAAAGTAAACCATTCAAGTGTTTTTCTCTATAAGAACCTACTGCTTTTTGGTCCCTTATACTATTTTACAATAATTTATTCTCACATTACTTCAAGCATTACTCATCTTGCTGTCAATAATCTGAAAATAGTGGAATTAATTATTAATATTAGTTAATCCAATTTAGAACTTGTCTTATACAATACACCTTTATTGCTAATGGTTCACTAAAACAACTTACCTTACATATGTTTTAATAGTATATTTTTCCCTACCTAAAATACAAACTTTCTAATCACTGTATCCTTTTAAATATTATTATTTGATTTGTTTTTCAAACAATTACTAGCACTTATTATTTCCTCACCACACATTTTAGAAATGCACTTGCCTTAACAGTAGTGAGACAAAGGGCCAGATTTATCAAGGGCTTGCATTACCCTTTTGTCACGCCCTCGCCATTTGACACAGAGCAGCAAGTTGTCTTGCTGTGTTGCACCAAATATTTAAAAATCTGCCCCACAGTCTACCTGAGGTTTTTGACACATATCTAAATCTTAATTTCATTTGATTTTTTTTTAGAGTTCCTCTTGCCATTAGATGGCAGTCTTATCTCATTGTTGTTAGTATTTAGAATTCTGCTAACAGGCATTCAATTCAATAGCGTGTAAACTACCTTGTGTGCTCTACAATTACTCCAACTGAGATTATTCACATATAATGATTTGTTCTAAATAAAAGCCTTCCTCAAATTGCATTTTTTATTGCTACCTAGTCCTAAATTCGATTAGAAACCATGGCAATTTATTTTATTTAATCAGACTTCCGGGCCTGTCCCTCTCCTGAGCCAGCAGACAGTGACTGTCAGTATAAGAAATAAGTCTCATAAAAACAACTGTGGTTGGAGGAGTCAGGGGGGTGTGGCTACTGCCCGAGGAAAATGGCCACCTAATCGGAGAGGTCTGCTGCACCGAGGGACAAAAATGGGCTGCTCTGCTGATACATCTCCTTCATCGACGCTTTAAACAGTGCCCAGCATATAGGAAGGTGTGGTGCTTTCAGCGACCTACTTTTGGCAAAATAGCTTCGAGAGAAACACTTCTTATAACCAAATGCTCCAGAAGCTGCCTCACAATGCCTGACCCTAAAATGGCAGACACCAGGACTCCACATGGGTGAATGTCTACTCAACTACTCCAGAGTCACTGCAAACATCCTACCCCTAGAAGTGAGCACTTAGTGGCACTACTCTACAACGTTCTATAAGGGTAGGAACCTATAATATACAAAACTAACATACTGACCAGAGAAAATATGACACTGACCCTCCCGTCCTATGCCTGACCCAAAGATGGCCACCTCCATTTAATGCAGCTCTCTCTAAAGCATGCTCCAGAACTTTCTTAATTATAAACTACAAACAATGGGATCTTGAATTTCTCCACCTCAACAGCAACCCAAATTGCAGCCAGGAAGGGCTGAGGATAATCCCTTACTCTCCAAAGTGCTGTACCTTGCTTTTCAACTATCTGCATTATGGACCAATATAAAATTATTTAAGTGTTACTAACCCAGGAAGGATACCGATTTCTGCATCTCACCCTCCTCCCAAAGTTGGGTGCCTCCATCAAACATCTCAAGAACTACCAAAATCCCACTAGGTACACCCAATGCAAAGTATACATTAAGGTCCACTCTCAAAATGGCAGACTCCAAATTGCACAACCCCAAAAAAACGAGGGGGGGGGGGTTCTGGAAGACACCAAACCTGCACAAAGGAGACACAAGAAGAACCCTCCGGCCCTAGACTTCCCTATAAAATCTAAATCTGAGAACGCCACAACTCTTAACCTAATTATGCAGAAGCTCAACCTGCTAATCCTGCTTGCTCAATTGACAAAGTCCACTACAGAACCTGTACAGAACAACCTTGCATCTTTGAAACAGGAAATGTTAAAACTGGGTGGCAGAGTCAGAATCACGGATAAACCTCCTGGAAGACCACAAACACAACTCTTTTAAATTTTTATCAACCACCACCGCAAGACTGGCTCGACGAGAAAGGAACATCACCAAACTCGAAGATAGAAATAGAAGGGGCAACTTCCGCATTTCTGGACTTCCTAAAGATAGCAAAAACCAAGCTCCTTCCTGTGCAACCTTCATCGATAAATGGATCCCCCAAGTACTCAATATAAACTTAGACAAGGTCTTTGAAATAGACCAAGTACACAGAGTGCCCACACTTAAGCCCACAATCAGCGAGGCTCCAAGAGCCCTTATTTTCAAACCCCTCCACTACTCACATACTAAAGCCATCTTCACACAGATGAAGAAAATACAGAGAATTAAGTTGCAAAGCTCATCCATTGTGATCTCTCAAGAGTACTCCAAAGACACTATCAAGAAACAAAAGGCATTCCTTTCCCAAAGTAAAACTCTGCAAGATCTGTCAATACAATTTTTGATTATTGGCTCTGCATTAATAAGAACAACTTAGAACAGCAAAACCATCATTTTTGAACACCTAAGAGACTGGCCTCCTATATTGCAGAAATCCAAAACCTGAAAATGACTTCTTAAAAACAATGAAGGAATGGCTTAACAAGAATCCTTCCTAGTAACTTTCACTAACTTTCTACTCATTAGTAACATACAGTACTCAATGCTGCCCACAAATGGCCTAAACAAAACCCAATTCACCTTCTTCCTATAATGCTGCAGAACTCTGATCGCCCAATGGGATTGACATCCGGGAGTACAAGCTCATTCTTTCATAATAACTGTAATAGGCCGAAATATTTGTTTGAGTTGATTCTTAACTAAACTAATTAACTAGCACCTACTAACCTACTAATAACCTAACAATAAACCTAACAATCTACTATTAACCCTAACCAATGGTAAGATTTCTCTTTTCTTCTTCAATGACTGGTACTGTATCTCTATGATGACCTTCAACCTGCTATGGTTAAATCGGATGTGTTATAATTGCCTTCAAACTGGTGACGGATTTATTGCAATGTTTCATCTTCTCACTTTTAACATAATTTAGATTTATCAAATCTCATATTGCCATTAATTGATACTGATACCAGCCTCACATTGACAATAATATCATCCAAGTTTAGTGCCATCCAATATTACTTAGCTGTTGTCCAATTGTTATTAAAACTGTGTTTTGACCCACAGGTTGGACAATACAAATAAATTACTAACATTTGCCTGCACTACCTGCAATACAGTAACCTGGGGTCACTTGACCGACTCACTTTGATATGTGTTGAATCTATGTTGAGAACATGCTGGCACTATGTGAACATAATGCTGGTACTAGGTTGATAATATTTTGGTTCTAGGTAGACACCTTACTAATAGCTTGTTGAAACTCTGTTGGCTCTCCGTTGACACTATGTTGATATTATGTTAGCACGATAATGACAGTAAGTGGAGAATTTACTGCAAACTGTACATTGAACTCCATAATCATGAAATACATCAGGTACCATTTCTCACAACCCTAACTGTTGACATAAAAACTTTGCTCAGCAGAAATGTTGACACGTGTCACTAACTAACACCCATCCCAGAAATACCCACCTCACTCACTACAAATATTACACTTTCTATAAATATTACAACTACTATATCTGCAAATACATTGATATAAAATACAGGATATACATTATTATCCTCTCCCACTAAATGGCAACTAACTCACTAGGCAACACTATGGAAACAACACCAGGCACTCCAACCACCATACAATATAGGTAAAAATAGCATACTTAGACGCTGCAGTGACTCTTAATACACACACCATTCTATACAGGGCACACCAAAAGTGCACTCCAGACCTAGACTTGACCACTCGTGGCCTCCATCACCTCTCCTTAGTTAGATTTTGTCAGATACCTCTCCATGGAATCTAGAGTCTCATCAAAAATATTTAATCAATCACTATACTATCTTCTCCATTTTCTTTTTACATTTCATATCTTTCCTCCTGTCTTGTACTGTGCTACTCTACTCTCTCCTTTCCCTCTTTCCTACCCCCTCTCCTTCCTCTCTCACACATTTTGTTTCCCCTCCCCTATGCTATCCCTTCAAACCCATCCTACCCCCACCTCACCGGCAAACAATAACTGGCTTTTAGCTGGTTACATCGATGAGAAGACTCACCTTCCACAAAAATGGCAAACATAAAAATACTCTCTTTTAATGTTGAGGGTCTAAATCACCCAACCGAATGACAGAAAATTCTAGACTACACACACAAACTTAAGGGAGACCTAATTCTCCTTCAAGAAACCAAGATGGCCAAGAAAGAGGCAATCCTCCTAAAAAAAGCATGTGTTAGTGATTTATCATGCGCCTCAGCCACGAACAGTAAAAATGGGCTGATCACCCTTATATCAAAAGCCTCTGGCCTCACTATCCTATCCTCAGAAGCAGACAACGAAGGCAGATGGCTTTTTATTAATTACAGAGGGACAACACTGAAATTATTGTCATGAACATCTATCCCTCCAGTAGCGACAACCCTACCTTTTGGATTAATCTCAATAAAAAAACCTCTCAACTTTACCTCCCAACTGCAGGATGGTTCTAGGAGGAGATTTCAATTTACTCTGGGACGTCACCCTGGACAGGAATTCTGCATGTCAATTTAAAACCAACAAATCCCATAAACAAATGCTAAACGTGTGCAGTTCTCTTAAACTTAAAGACATATGGAGACTTACAAAGCTACACCACATTGGACAAATCCAAATACACACACCTGACACATATACACACACCACACCCACAGACTCACACCACTATAAAACACCCCCCCACATTACACCTGCATGCACTACATCCTCATCCACTACCGCCATCACCAGCACGCCCATCACAACACACCCCTCACGAGCAGTCACCACCCCCACACCCATACATACTGTGTCCTCTCCCACTATGTCTGTAACCCCTCCTCCCAAAGTACACAAACGCAAGCACACACCCACCCAACAGCCATCCACCTCACAACAGCATCCAGCACATGCACCTTCACCCAAACTCAGCAGACAGACACCTCCTACAACCACTTCCTCTTCCTCCACTCCCAAACCCTCTCCCTCGTCCCACCCCAGAGTGTCTAAAAAAACGTTTCCTAGCTAACATTGACCTGTTCCCTACCCATCCCCCGCCATTCCCCTTGGGCCAGGGTGTCCAGAACCCAGCCCAGCACCTCAGCCACCAAGTCACCATTCATTGTGGACCCTGCCGCTCCTGGAGGCTCAAAGGGGGCACCGGTCAGGAAAGCCAGTTTACCACCAACCCCTGCAAAGGACAAAACCATACCGCCACCTGCCAAGGTGAAGAAGGGGCCATCATGCAGAAGGGGCATGGATGACGACCCACCCAGCAAGGCCTTCTCCAAATCTTCAGCTGACAGAGCCAAGGGCAAAACAGCATCAGCCAAGGTGAGGAAGGGGCAGAAAACTGAAGGCAAGGCACTTCAGCTGACGGAGGATGCAGGTGATGCCCTGGTGCCCACCAGCAGAACCACCAGCCCCGCCACCAGCACCATGTGCAGCACAGCCATCAGCCCTGCCACAAGCACCGCCACCTGCACCGCCGCTGCCACCACTACTGTCAGCAGCAGCATCCCCAGTGGGCAGCTGTCCAACCACCGACTAGAGAGACTATGGCTTTGCACTCCCCACGACTGAGCAGTGGGCAAACCACCCACTAGAGAGACTGTGGCTTTGCACTCCCCAGGACATTGCTGTGGGCATGGTGCCCCCCCTTTCCGGTCTCCCTGAGGTGCCTGTGTGTTTTCGACCTGATGCCCCTGCAGTGTTCTCCCCGTATTGAGGCAGGAGTCAAGTGTGGGCTTGGCCCATGATTGTTTGCCCAGTGGGCCACGGACATTTGCAAAGGACAGTGGGCGGCCTTCTGTACATATTTGTATATAGTGTTTTTCTATTCGTTACTTATATCTGCATATTTCAATATATCACTTATTTCACTCAATTCCTTTTGTCCTTGCGTTCTTCCAGAGGGTAACGGGTGTAAATGTACTGTTGTTGCATGTGTTTGTGTGTATGGTGTTGTGGGTGAGGGTGGGGGTATTGCGTGTGTGTTTCACTCTCATTTCCCTCCCCCCGTCCCCTGTGTGCTAGGTGCAGTATTCACCGTGGTCGTTGCGTCGCCTTTGATATTCCTCATGTATGAGGAGGTAGACCAGCATCGGCAGGACCTGCAGCTCGAGCTCCATAGCGTCCTGGTTCTTCGTTGAGTAGTGAGCAGTGAGTGGTTTCCCTTCCATAGACTGTTTCTGCCGTGCTTTTGATGGCGTTAGGTACCATCCCGGAAAAGCTGGCGGATTGGCGGGTTGTGATATGGTGGGCGGTACATTCTCCTCCGCCTATCTGTTGGCGGTGACCGCCGTGGTCATGATCCCATTTTTTTTTTTACTGCCCGCCTGTTGGCGGTATTACCGCCGCTTTAACACCGACTGCCAGGGTTGTAATGAGGGCCTTATTCACGCACTTCTCCACGAACTCTGTTGAGGACTCCTCTGCAAAGGCAACTATAATTGTTATACCCAAATAAGAGAAAGACACATCCAATCCCAACGACTACTGACACTTATCCCTCATAAGCACAGACTAATAAATGTACGCGAAGATCCTAGCCCTCAGAATAGAGCCCATTTTCAAAACATAATGCATCCCTCTCAATCAGGATTTATCAAAGGGAGATTCAGCGTGGATAATATCAGACTTTTTAGCCATGCTTGAAATAGGCAAACTCCTGCTCCAACCAACCTGCACAATAGCATTAGATGCAGAGAAGGCCTTTGATGAGGTATTGTGGACCTTCCTCCAAGCCTCACTCACCTCCTTCAACTTTGATCCTTTCTCTATACAAAGAATTGAAAGCTAAAATAAACATCAGTGGAAAGATGTCTAATCCCTTTTACCTTCAACAAGGAACCAGGCAAGGATGCCCTCTCTCTAACTCTAGAACCCCTGCTTACATTGATCAGAGAAAATCCATTCATCCCTGGCATCCTTTTCTCATCAGGCCCACAAAAACTAGCCGCCTACGCGGATAACATTATCCTTTTTACAACCCAGACAGACTCAGCCTTGCCGCACATCATTTCCACCATCAACAACTACTCTAAAATGTCAGGCTACTGCCTCAACAAGGAAAAGACAGAGGTTCTTCCTCTTAATGGGTACTGCAACAACTCACACATCAGCCCCTATGGCATCAAATGGGCCCCAGATAGGACAAAATACCTGGGTATATGGTTCACCCATAACCTAAAGACTCCATTGATCTTAACGAGAAAAAGACACTAGATAACATCAAAGATATCTTAGACAAATGGTCAACCAGGTTCATTTCCTGGTGGGGTAGAATAGAATCCATTAAATTGATGATTAACCCCCCTCATTAACTTTTTAATCAGCATTTCCCCCATATACCGCTCAGACACCTTTTTTTAAACTAAAATAGACATTACTTACCAAATTCCAATGAAAGTCTAAAATGCCCAGAATTGCCCTAAAGAAACTGAGACTTCCTAAAACACTTAAACAGCCTAAACGTACCCGACTACTGGAGATACCAACATTCCTTCCTAGTGAAACGGGAGCCACTGGCTCCTAACCTTCACCAATGCCTCACCCACGTGGCTCACTATTGAAATCGCCCTCACTAAATCCTTATCCCTCACTTCATTTCTAACTGTCAAGAAAATTAAAACACACCACCCTATAAACATTCTATCCAACACAGGCAAAATTGACAACAAACTACCCAACAAAATTAAGCACTCTTGTCTAGCCTCACTATGGCACAATGAAAATGTAAAACTAGAAGGGAGAACAATGTATATAGAGAAGTGGTCAAAAAAAGATGTTCTCCTGGTGAAAGATATTGGCACCCCTTAAGAACCTATACCGTTCTTTCAAATTAAAGATAAATTTGACTTAAATGACCTAGACTTTTACAATTTCCTTGAAATATAATCATTTATAGCTAAACATAAACCTCCACGCCCCCAGTCTACCCGACACATTGGAGAAATTTACCAAAGGTGGTCACCTAGCTTCCCAACTGTACTCCCTCCTATCCCCCACAAAAACCTTACTAAATAAACCAAGACAAGTGGGAAACTCTACTATCAGACTCCAACACTGCAAAGGTCACACCGGACTGGTCATCTACCTGGAGTAACCTCACTTCCAAAATAATAACCCCATCACTAGCACAAAGCAGCTACTGGATTGCCAATATGGCCCACTGGACTTCAGCCAAACTTCATAAACTAGGCCTCCGATCCTCCAACACATGCTGGAGCTGTGAGAAGGAAACAGGTGACTTAAAACACATGCTAATGGAGTGCACCTCCACCAAAAAGTTCTGGCAGGACATTAGTAATACAATATCTTAAATACTTCATACAAAATGACCCATACTTTAGCCTCTATTATACTGGGCATCTTCCCTACTGATACTAAACAGGCGTTAAATAAAGAGGTCCATCTCCTTTGGGACATTCTAGTCACAACTGGCCTTATAGTTCCACAATGAATGGGAAGACTCATCCAAACTATCCCCCCACGCATGGTGGGAATGGGTCTGTCTCATTAATCCACAACTGATGTACCTTAATCATTCACCATACCATCAAAAACCACTCCACCACAATACATACACTGATTAACCTTGCCTTACCATTGCAAACAAATACACTTATCTCTACCCTCTACTTTATAAATGTGGACGGACTCCTCACGCTATATCCTAAACTAATGTTCCCACTTGATTTGATGGCACAATACAGTGTATTATTTCTTTTCATTTATGTTTGTTAATTTCCCTATTGTTTAAAATCCCAATATAACACTCTTGAAATAAAAAGAAAACATCTGCGGGTCGACGAATCATGCCAGAGGACATTTATGGCCTCAAGTGACTGTATCAGGAAGTTAAAGTTGGGAAGATGAAAGCTTTGCCAATTATCCATGGGGATTGTGTGATCACACAATAGCTATGTGGTGATGAATGTGAATGAAAATGGTCTGTTAAGTCTCCTCCAATTGGTCGTGGTCAGTGGTCGAAGTGGACGGATCAGAGGGGTACGAGGTGCCCCTGCTTTTCTGATTTATTAAAAACCATTCCCCTACTTTTTGTAAAAAGACAACTGCAGCTGGACGGTTAAGTGCAATATTTTAAATGCACTTCAGCTGAAGCGTCCTGCAGTGAGTCTCCTGTGCTGTGAAATAGAAGCCGGGCACACAGCTAAACAAGACGTTCTTCCAAGGTGCTTGTTTCTCTGAAAGAAATGATAATGTGCGCAATGAGTTAATCTGCAAATGTATAAGGTAATCTGCAAACCTAAAGGTCTCTTCGGAGCTGGTACTGGCTTTAATTGATCAAATCACTCAAAGCTTTGGATGACAAAGATTTTTTGTTGAGTGGTAGTGCATAGAGTTAGCAACTGAGCAGCAAAGTGTGTGCTTTTAATTGAAACTGTATTTATATAGCCCTTTATGCCCCTGAAGATGTGTTGAAGAGACAGTTAGGTAAATATTTGCATTACGTACAGTCTGGGCATTACTAAAATCTATATTTTGGAAGCACCATTTTCTCTTAAACCTTTTTTGAATTTTGTAGCAGTCTATATTATACTGTGTGTAATAGAAGTTTAAAATAATGACTTACATACTCATACAGGCTCTGACCTCTTAGTACTATATACAAGTCACCATACTCCACAGCAACAACCAAGATTTTATTATGTGGCTCTCTGGTTACACACAGACCTCTGCAGTGCATTAACTAATAGAGGTTTCATAATGTACTACAGTGTATTTCCCACTGAGTAGCAACTTTAAAAAAAATTGTTTTTATTTAAGCTGCATGCTATTTTATATGTAGCCACCTGATGGTGAAAGACCAAAAACACCTTTTTGCTTTTTTACTCACAACTTTGACTCCACCACCACAGACCCTTTCCCATTGCATGCAGCATCACAGTTCCCATACTATTTTTAATTCACTTCGACCGCTGATCAAGGTGGCAAATGCATATGGTGACCTGGGCAGGGGTTCCCGGATCAGCTCTACGAGCCAAAGATGAGCTCAGCTGAGCGAGTACTACAAGATCTGGCAAGTAAATGGCACAGCACACTTCATGTACAAATATGGTAAAGACGTTTCCAAATTATTTTTATTCTTGAAATCCTGTTTATGGCTAATTTAAAAAAATGAACGCAGTTCAAGCTCTGTCACTGCGCTGAGTGGGCCAAGAGGTGTCAGCTTGCATTGCACTCTGAATATAAGTCCACACATCTATGTGGAGCAATATATTGTCTTGCAAAACACAGGTGAAGTTTTTGTACAGGACACACATCTAGCTAACTTGCTTCAAGGTACTCTTATATCTGACACGCAGTTAAAATGAGACACACTGAAAGTAAAGTGATTTGCTTAGAGTGACGCAATTTTGTCAGGCGTGGATTTCAATACAGGTTGCTGGTTAAACATTGTGCAATTCAGTCTCTGGATGAACAACTATTTCTCTTTCCTTTTCAGCACCGATATACAACATTTTGTGATTAATTGTTTTTGTCTAAATGTATTGCTTAATTCGAGCTGCTGTTTGTATGTGTGCCCAATCTGCACTCACTTATTTTTGGAGACACATCCTTAGTATTCGAACCCCTAACATTCAACAGTGCTGCCAGCAAGCTGATTCTTCCACAGATTAAGCACTGTCTAAATTAGTACCCTGTGTTCAGTACATACAGATATTACATATTAATTCAGCCTGACTGGATTTTAAGGAGTGTTTTTATTAATTAGAAAAATAATGTCTAATTCATATAAGGTAGACGTGGCGCGACAATGCCACAGCCACCTTGCATCGACAATTATTCACGTTTGCACAATCCATTCATTTGCAGAAAGAAATGTAAACTTTTATTTTATCTAAACAAGCTCTTCCACGTTTCTTTGTGTGCCTTTCCATTCCAGAAAATAAGCAAAACAAGAGCTTGCTCCACGGTTTTACTTATTCAGCAAAACATAACTATTGATTTTTGTTCTTCTTGAAGAAGCTAAGTCCATCATGTTCCTGTCTTTGCAACTTTCAAGGCCCTTGCTGAACAAATCAAACATTCACCCCAGACGCAGTTCTGGGTTTAATCCATCATTTGTTTGCTCAGTGTCCCCTCTAACACACCCATGGGGTCAGGGTACCTCCACCCTGATCCCTTCTATCAGTTTACAGTTTAATTTTGAGACCCCGGGCCATGTTTTGATAGTTAAAATGGTGGGCGCCAGTTTACTGTCCGGTTGCGGACAGCCATTCACAGCATTGCTGTTGGCACATTGATCCACTGCAGTTGATCCACGATGGATTGGCGTCGCTAGATATACAAATTTCTTTTTTCTTTATTAACTTCAAAACTACTGAAGCAATTAACACCAAATTACAAAAAAGGGCTCTTTATGGACCAAGATGTAGCTGTCTGCCAAATTCTGGGTAATTCTGTCATGCCGTTCAGGCTATAGTCGTGTCTGAAATTCCTATGAAAAATTGCATGGGGAAAATGCATTTTGAGACGCCCACTTTTTCTCGGTCTCTAGACAGCAGCTGAAGTGAATGGTTTCTAAAATGGTGTTAAGATATATAAAACATCGTCAAAGTTATTAGGAAACCAAAAAAACACTTTATCTAAGGAAACTAGGTCCTAACCTTAACTGCCTACTGGCGACCACCAGTAGGTCATTCAGAACTTGCGGTGTCAAGACAAGTTTATTACTCCCACAAATGCATTTCGGCCTCACACAGGCCTTATTCACATAATGACAGAGGTAGTTTACACAGCACATATTATTTATGTACATCAACATAAAAGACAGACTTTACTTAAGTCAGTAACAGCACACTTCTGAAAAAGGAAAAGTCACTTGTAAACTGTGGACAAGAAATGTGTACAAAGAGGGTTATTTACAAACCCTGTGCCCCACCGGTGCACCACTTTTTGTGTGCACCGGCGGCACATAGTGCAGACCCATATCGACAAGGCCATGAAAAGCCACCTTGGGTGGCTTTTTATGGCCTTGTAGATAAGATGTAAGGCAACGCAGCACAGGGCGTTGCGTTGCCCTACATTATGTCAGGGAGGCATTCCATGGGCGGTGCAGTGGGTTTTCCCACGCAATGCCCATGAGTTTTGACACATTCCCCAATTTACAAGGCGATGTGAACCTGGGAATGCATCAAAATCTTATGCCTCCTTAGGGGAGGCGCAAAGAGGAGAAACATCTTTATTGTTTCTCGTTTTTTCCTCTTCCTATGTGTGCTGTATTCTTCAGCACACAAAGAAAGACGAACAAGCCTCCTTGGATTCCCTTCCTGCACAGAAACAATCCTGTCTGCGACGGAGGCATCCTTACACCATGGTGCAAGGATGCCTGTGTCGGCACTAGACTGGCCATTGTGCGCCAGCACAGGGAGAGAGGATGGAAATGTACTGTATCTTGTAGATACAGCAAATTTCTGCCCATTCCCTGTGGTGCAGGGCAGTGCATCAAGGTCACTTGCTGCGCTGCCCTGCACCACAGGCTTTTAAATAAGCCCCAAAGTGAGAAAGGTGAGGACAAAATTTAAATAATAGCTTTCAAGACGTGCAAAACAGTGTATCAAATAGTGAAATATAAGAAACTGTGACATGGGTATCGAGCCAATATCATTCACACTCTACTACCAAATAAATTGAAATGTATGTTCATTCAATAGAGGTTAACCTGCACACAAAAAAAACCCAGAACGACAAGACAATACTAAATAAGGAAAAAGATGTGAAGAGATGGTAGTCAATCAAACAGCAGTCAAGGAAATGATGTGGAACCATACCTAGGTATTTTACTGACCTCATATCCTGTTGATACCAAGAACACAAGTGTTCCTGGCTGGCAGGAGTATGGTCACACACCCATACAGGCACTCTCAAACTCTATTACATGCCCACACCAGCACTCACACACCCACAGACAAACCCACACAGTCACCCACTCAAACACACAATCACACACCCACTTACACATCCACAGAAGCATTCACACAATCACTCACAACCATCCAGTCTCTGACACAGCACTCGTACACCTCACATACCCATAGAGACACTTAGAAACCCACTCACACATCCATACCACCACTCACACACCCACTCACAGACCCATACAGCCACTCACATACCCACTCACACACCCTCCAAACCACTTAGACCCCCACTCACCAACCCATACCGCCACACACCCACTCATACTCAGTCACTCAAACACACACTCACAATCCCATACAGCCAGACACAGACCCACTCACACAGCCACTCACACACCCACTCACAGACCCCTACAGCCACTCACTGACACATACAGCCACTCACAAACTCCCTTACATGCACACACAAGAATTTATACACCCATTGACACACCCATCCAGCCTCTGACACACCCACTCAGACAATAGTGAAGTAAGTGCCCTAGGTGGGATCCGAGGCACCTACTTTTAATTGTCCGGGCCCCGGGGGATGGGGTCCCTGTGGTCAAAGTTGTCCCTAGGAGGGAGGCTATTTGGCACCCCTCTTTAATTAGCCGTGCCCTGGGAGATGGAGTCCGCATGATGGAAATCGGCATAGGTACAGGTTGCGTGCCCCCGTCAGGTTAGCTGCCTTTGGGGGTTGGCTGCCCTTGAGGAGTAGGCTACAGGGCCTGACCAGCACCCCTTTTGTGCATGGCCTTAAGCCGTGTGTGATGTGGGGTTTACTAAATGGGGGGGGGGGTTGCCACAGGCCAGGCCCTGCTGCCAACCCCTCGCCATGCATGGCCTTCAGGTGTGTATGGCATGGCTACTGGCCACATAAAGGGGGTTAGCTGCAGGACCTGGCTGCAGGTCAAGCCTTGCAGCCAATCACCAACCACGCACAGCCTTCAGCCGTGCACGGAGTAGGGTTGGCATCATGTGGGGATTGGGTGCAGGGCCTAGCCACAGGCCATGCCCTGAGGCCAACTCCCTGCTGCGTACAGCCAAAGGCCGTGTGAAGCGGAGTTTGGATTAACATATGGTAATTTAATATTACTTTATATTAAAAAACAGAGAAATTCACTGGGAAAAAACAAAGGTTACAGGGATGTTATAGTTAGGTTCATATTTTACGGACACAAAACCATAGAAATTTAGCAGTCATAGGGCCCGATAAAGCTAAACGTAGAACAAAAGTCTAAGTTTAGACCAAAAGTCTAAACTTAAACTAAATGTCTAACTTTATCAGTAGTAACGTTAGACTTTTAGTCTAAGTTTAGACTTTTGGTCTAAACTTAGACCAAAAGCCTAAATTTAGACCAAAAGTGAAACTTTACTACTAGTAAAGTTAGACTTTAGGTCTAGACTTAGACTTTGGTCTAAGTTTACCTTTGCGAATCTAGCCCATAGTTAGTAACTATAACTAGTGCCCTAGGGTAACTATAGCTTGCTCCTTCGCCATGCAATGCTAATAACCCCACATATTACAACACTCGTAACATCTTCTATGACATTATTGATGACATCACTGCAACATTTGCAAGAAAACTATTGGTGAAAAAACTGTGCTTAGCAGAACATGATTTATAGTTACCTTAGGGCACGAGGTATAGTTATTTGGGATAACTCTAACTATAACTGCTGAATTTCTATGGTTTTGTGTGTGTAAAATGTGAACCTAACAATAACACCTCTGTAAACTTTTTTTTTTTAGTGAATATATATATACATATATTGATGTATTACCTATTGGTAGTTGCCAGTGGTATATATATATGTATTACCTACTGGCAATCACCAGTAGGTGGTTATAGTTATGACCTAGTTTCCATTGATAAAGTATTTTTTTTCCTAATAACTTTGGCACTGTTTGACAAATCTTCATGACATTTTAATCTTCTTCAGCTGCTGTTTGAAATGTTTCGGGGCCATTCGTCAAGGGGGGGCAAAAAAAAAAAAGGAGGAGGTTCCAAAACGCATTATCCCCATTCAATTTCCCATACAGAGTTTAGGCTCAACCGCAGCCCACACCACTGAACAGAATTACACTCAATTTGGCAGAAAGGTAGATCTTAGTCCAAAAAAGAGTGCTTTTTGTAATTTGGTGTAAATCTGTTCAGTAGCTGTGGAGTTACTAAGGAAAACAGATTTACGTGTATCTGGAGACATGAGGGGGTCCATGAGTCTGACAGATCTCATGCTGAGATCTGATTGGCTACCACCACTTCAACCAGGAAGTGGTGGCAGCCATCTTGAAGAAAAAAACATTAAAAAAAACATAAGGAGCAGGGTAGGAATACCCTGACCTCCTGGGCCTGGTGGTGGGGTCCTAAAGGCCCAAAAATGTTATTTTTTTTATTTTTTTATTTTGGTGCAAATCCACAGAGGATCTATGGGGAAAAAAAAACCAAGAGTGGTTTCCCATGCTTGTTTTTTTAAGCCGCCCTCAGGATGGCCAGGTCCCAGGGGGAATATTTTTTATCATTATGAGGGAGGGGAGTGTGCCCCCCCTCTTGGAGCCACTAATGGCCCTGGGGACCCCATTTTCCAGGGCTGGCTCATGTTCTGTTCTGGGATGCCCACCCCCTGGACATATCGGTTTCCCTGCCTGCACTGGCGTGGGCAGGGACACCTGTGTTTCGTGAGAGCATGTTCAAAGCTCTTTCCAAGCAAGAGCAAATCCCGCCTACTGGGACGTCTGATCTTTTCCCCTGCCCGCAGTGATGTGGTCAGGTTTACAGGGACATTAAAGTTACAGGGACATTATAGTAAGGTTCAGATTTTACACACGAAAAACCATAGAAATTCAGCAGCTATAGTTACAGTTATCTCAAGTAACTATAGCTTGTGCCTTAAGGTAACTATAACTCATGTCCCCACCATGCACTACTAATTACCTCACTTATTACATCACTCATAACATCTTCTATGACATCATTGATAATATTGCTGCAACATTTGCTGCAAATTTTTTTATGACAAAACTGTGCATGGCAGGGTGTGAGTTATAGTTATCTTAAGCAGGGCCACTTGAATTATGCGGCAGAAGAGGGCCAAATCATGCAGCAGGGTTGAGTAAATTATGCAGCAAGAAAAGGCAAATTATACAGCATAATGTGGCTTATTTTATAATAGTATTACTTCATAATTTCATCATTTTTAAACTTGGTAATACTCTGTGGGCACTGGTTGCTCCTTATTAGTGGCAGTTTAACATCAAACTATAGGAATAAGCAGGGGGCGTGGCCCGATGCTGCAAGATGGCGGACAGCTTCTAACAACAGCTGTGCTGCATGGCCCAAGATCTGACCAATAAAGCTGCCATCCGGCCTCTGTGGACTGCCCTGGAGTCGGTGCAGGCTAAGAGAGGCACTCGTGGGCCTCACCGCTGGCCTCTCGGGCCATGACGGCCCTATTCCTTTAATGAGTGGCCGTCCGGGAACTGTGTGGCTCACCTTGGGCCTGGGGGTGGAAGCCGGAAAGTGGGACCTGAGACTGTGCGCTGTCTGATGGCATTGATCTGGCATTGGAGGCAAGGAGGTCCATTTATTTCTTCCATCCTTGATCCCAGTGGGTGTGCTGCTCCTCCCACAAGACTGCATACGTAGGCACAGTGCAGCTCGGATCAGAGACCAAAGGACTGAACTGGTGGGGAGGCATGCAGTGGTAACAATCTGTAATTAGCGCCTGACCTACGGCACTCCAAATTTGGTCTGGTCACTGCGCGGCATCCCATGCTGATCATTTGAACGTGGCCCCTGTCTTGCTCCCCACACACAGGAAACTACCTGGAGCAGGCACCTCCCCTAATTTTGTTATCAGCACTGCTTCTGCCGTTACTGCATGCTGACTGCTCTCCCACTCTAAGGCCTGTTTGGTAATACTGTGAAGCCCGTAAGGCTCAAGATCCAAGAACAAGGTGTGCTCCTCCTGTACATGGGCTTGTGCATTTGGTGCCGCATACCCTGGCCTTTGTACCAGAGACCTTGCATCATATACGAGTGACACTAAGCTCCCCTTGAACAGACCCTGGGAGGACCAGATTGCTTGTGGCCCCTCCCCCTAGGATCTTCGACCAACACTCACAGGGTGGTGGGGCAGGCCAAGATGACTGGCCACTTAAGCACCAGATAACGCAGATCCCTGCCTCCCTTGGATGCCAAAAGCCTACCTATGCTCCTCCTCTATCAGCGACTGCTCGTACCTCCTCACCGTCCACCTCCTGGAGGTGGACAAAGAGGACTGGTGGGTCAGCAGGAAACACCAAAGGGCCACACTGCATGGGACGATAGCCGTCTCACTATCATCCAACAACCCATCAACTGCAGAGGAACCAATATGGGTTTGAAAAGGGGTGCGGATCCCTCACACCCGGAGGGACCTCCTGCCAATAACTCAAATCCAGCAGCTCCACATCTGCATATAGACGGACCTCTGCCGACCCTTCATGACACTAAAACAGACAAGATCCTTGATGCCATAACTGATACCAGGCTAGACTTAAAGAACCGCATTGATATCGTAGTTATTGAGGTGGAGCTCCTGAGGGAAGATCAAAAGAAATTACCCATCCTTGTCACATGCACTTCAACATTCTCTGTTCTGGAGTGGCAAGTTAGAAGGCTGCTCCAAAAGAAATATTCTTTCGATCGTGGATTCCCAGAAGGAGCAGAGAGAGCTGACACAGTCCATTCTCCGAAACGTGGCTGGCACAGGTGAAGGGCCCAGATACATTATTGCCTCACTATCTGGTAAAACAAGCTCACAGAGTACCAACAAAGAAACCCCTGGAAAGGGCACTTCAGGACTAGTATTAGTCCGGTTTCTAAACTATAGGGACAAGGAGGCCATTCTGTGTGAGCCACACACAGCCGAACCACTCATATACGAAAATGCTTCTGTTTTTTTTATTCCCAGACTCCACCCTTGCGGGACAGCACTGCAGAGCATCCTTCTTGGGGGTTAAGAAGTGCTTACAACGGTAAAACACTTGCTGCTCTTCCCAGCAAACCTCAAGGTCATGGTCAATGGAACTAGTTACTTCTTTACTGAGCCTCCGGCTGCCTGGAACTGAGTGGAGCAGGAAAGATACAAAGCCTCAACCTTGCCAACACCGTCCTTGCATCCCCACTCAGACAGGAAGAAACATTGTGGAAGAAATAAGAATCAGAGTGCAAAGTCAGCCAAGCTTCTAGGAGCTCCCACCCCAGCGCAAGCACAACAGGAACCGATGCACTCATTGTCAGTTGCATCCACACTATGGATCGACAGACACTCGCCGCCTCCTCTGACCGCAGACGATCAACTCTCAAATCCTGAATCAGACACATCTGATCGTCTGGCCCCATCGGAGATCTTGCCTGACGCAACCCCACAAGCTGGATTGACTTTTTTTTAACTCAGTATCGATGATGACACTAAGAGCCTTGCAGTTTGATTCACACAAGCCTTTACTACAGCATTGGTATTGCCTTTGTTTTCTTATAATCCTGACCACCCCCTGCCCCACTCTTAGGCAGCCGTGGCCTGTACTACAGGACGAATACTAGTACAGCATCTTTGGGATAGTTTGTTAATTGTTTGGGTGCTTTTGTGCTTTGGTATCACCCTAGGTTGGGAATTGTTTACAAATTTATGGAAGTCTCACAGTATGATTTGCATTCCTCACTTACATTGTCCATCCTGCCCTCGTTGATCCCACTCCGTTCCACTTGCCACGATCACAAACAATGGCGGGAATTAGAGTGCTTGAAATGTTAGAGGCCTGGGAACCAGCTGGAAGAGGCATGACATTCAGCAATATATATTTGGCGCAGGAATGCACAAACAGCATTCCTACAGAAAAATGCATATAGCGGTAGGGGAAGATGTCAAACTGCAGCTGCGCTGGAGAGGTCACTGTTACGGCAGCAGATACTCGGGTTTTACAAGAGGAGCCCTCATCTGGATCTGTACTGGTGTTCCCTTCTGCCATACGACAGTAGTAATTGACCCAGAACAGCTATATGTTTTTGTGGAAGGGACTCTCGATGGAAGACGTGTGCTACTGGGTAGTATCTATGCTCCCAACGTGGTGCAACTTTACCCAGTTAACAACTGTCCTGATCAAATGGGTACTTATCATGCGGCTTCTGGGAGGGGACTTTAATAGTGTACTTGACTTGCAGTTAGATCGCTCACACCCCCCATGACCTCTCCTACTGTGACAACGACCGCTCATTTTGACCAATGGCTGACGTACTGGGCCCTAATAGATAGCTAGTGCACACTTCACCCGGACACCAGGGAGTATTCCTAGTAATCACTCCCACACGACTCACATGTTAGTCTAGACTATATAATTTGCCATGCCTCCCTATTTAGGTATAGGTGACCTCAGCTGAATATTTAGGGATTTTGTTTTCTGAACATAACCCACTCTTAATAGACTTCACCTGGGGGATAGCTTGTTCACTAGTCTCCACATGGCATCTGCAACCCGCAGCACTAGAGGATCAGGTGTTCAAAGAGTCCCCACATTTCCTAACTGATAACTGGGGCACTGCAACATTCTACACTGTGGGTTGGGAGACGCTAAAGGTAATAATGTGGGGTCACTGCATCTGAACATCAGTGGGGGTTAGGGCAGAGCTAGATAGCAATCTCATCCAGACTGAAAACAAGCTCAGACAACTGGAAGTGGAATCCCATACTGACCCTGTGCACTCGGACCAGAACGATTTTATCCCTGGCAGAGCCACCATCTTTAACATCCAGTGCTTTCACAGGACTACGGAACGCTCCCCCATGCAGTGGCCTTATGCTGCTTCTATGGTGTTGGATTTTGAAAAAGCGTTCAACACACTAGACTGGGAATACATATTTTCCACCCTCACCACCCTGGGAATCACGGGGAGCATACAAAGGGGGTCATTACAACCCTGGCGGACGGTGTTAAAGCTTCGGTAAGACCGCAAACAGGCCGGCGAAAAAAAAAGGGAATTATGACCGTGGCGGAAACCGCCAACAAAGACAGCCACTTTAACACTCCGACCGCCACAGCGGTACAGACAAACAGCGCGGCGGTCACCGCCAACAGACAGGCGGGAGACAAAGTACCGCCCACAGTATCACAACCTACCAATCCACCACCTTTTCCGGGGCGGATTCACCGTGGATAAAAACACGGCGGAAACAGCCATTTCAAAGGGAAAACGCTCACCTCAACACACTCCACAAGGCAGGAGGGCACCATGGAGCCGGAACTCCAAATACTCCCTGCGATAGTCTTCCTGCTCCTCTACGATCATCAGCAACGCAGGCGCCGAAGACAACGGTGAGTACTGCACCTACGACATAGAGGAGGGGGAGGCAAAAGTCAGGGACACACACACGCAACACCCCCACCCCCACCCCCACCCCGACCCTCACCCACTACAACACACACTACAATGCATATCCAAACATCACAGTAACAACACCCAACCCCCCCGGAAGAATGCAAAGACAAAAGATAATTAGTTGAACCATTGTAATGTATCAAAACACAGTAATGTTATATAATACAAAATACAGTAAGCCAATATATACAGATATTTATACACATTCAACAAAATATACATCACGATTAGTAGTGCAGGTATGCACCATTCAATGTCCGTGGACCACTGGGCCCAAAATGTATGGTCGAGGCCCACATCATATACCTGATTAGAAACAGAGAGAACACTGCTGGGGCATCAGATAGAAATACAACAGGCACCTCAGGGGGAAGGGAAGGGGGGCACCTCAGCCGGACAACAGCACCACGCCAGATCCACGACGGGGCTCCATGCCCATTGATGTATCCTGGGGAGTGCAAAGCCACAGTCTCTCAAGTCTCTACAGTGGGTGGGTTGCCCACTGCTTCATCCTGGGGAGTGCAAAGCCACAGTCTCACAAGTATCTACAGTGGGTGGTTTGCCCACTGCTGCATCCTGGGGAGTGCAAAGCCACAGTCTCACAAGTCTCTACAGTGGGTGGTTTGCCCACTGTTTATCCTGGGGAGTGCAAAGCCACAGTCTCACAAGTCTTTTCAGTGGGTGGTTTGCCCACTGCTTTATCCTGGGGAGTGCAAAGCTACAGTCTCACAAGTCTCTACAGTGGGTGGGTTGCCCACTGCTTCATCCTGGGGAGTGCAAAGCCACAGTCTCACAAGTCTCTACAGTGGGTGGGTTGCCCACTGCTTTATCCTGGGGAGTGCAAAGCCACAGTCTCACAAGTCTCTACAGTAGGTGGTTTGCCCACTGCTGCATCCTGGGGAGTGCAAAGCCACAGTCTCACAAGTCTTTTCAGTGGGTGGTTTGCCCATTGCTTTATCCTGGGGAGTGCAAAGCCACAGTCTCTCAAGTGGATGACAGTCTCCACTGGTTCTGGAGGGGGACTGGTGCCCAGAGTGCTTCATCCTGTTAAGGACTGAGGTAGTGGATGCTGTTCTCCACTGGTTCTGGAGGGGGACTGGTGCCCAGAGTGCATCACTCTCCCGTGACAGTCCCAGTTCCGACACTGCCCCTGCCGCACATGGGCTACCGGTGCTTGACTTGGCGGTGCTTGCCCTGTTCAGCGGTGCTTGCCATGGCGGTCTTTGCCCTGTTCAGCGGTGCTTGACTTTGCAGTGTCTGACCTGTTCAGCGGTGCTTGACTTTGCAGTGTCTGACCTGTTCAGCGGTGCTTGCCATGGCGGTCTTTGCCCTGTTCAGCGGTGCTTGCCCTGTTCAGCGGTGCTTGACTTTGCAGTTTCTGACCTGTTCAGCGATGCTTGCCCTGTTCAGCGGTGCTTAACTTTGCTGTCTCTGACCTGTGCAGCGGTGCTTGCCATGGCGGTCCCTCATTGCCCAGCGGGGCTGTGGCTGCCGGGGCCCTCCTGGGCACTGACTCTGGCAGTGGTTTCCTGACCAGTGACGATGGCACTGCCCTCCTGGGCACTGACTCTGGCGGTGGTCTCCTGACCAGTGACGATGGGACTGCCCTCCAGGGCACTGACTCTGGAGGTGGTCTCCTGACCAGTGACGATCGGGCTGGCGATGGCCTCTTGGGCAGCGGGGATGATGGCGGCCTTCTCTGCCGTGCTGCTCTTCCCAGACTTTGGCGCTTTCTTCTGCCCCTTCCCCACCTTGGGAGGAGTCACAGCTGAGTCGACACTCCCCCTGGGACCCTTGTGAGCGGCTTTGCCGTCTGGAGTCTTTCCCCTATCCCGTCGGGCACTGTCCAGCTTCTGGTGCTTCACAGGGGGGGGACTGGCTGTGCTTTGGCTCAGTGTCACACTGGCTGCCCTGGTGCCCGGTGCACTCCACATACCTCTAACAGGCACCACTGGTACCGGAGATTTTTTGGATGAGGTGCTAGTACGGGACCTATGAATTGGAGGGGGGGGGGAAAGAGGTCAACGTTGCACAGGAAAAGTTTCTGACGAACACTGGGACGGGTAACTGGAGGGGGTCTGGGAGTGGAGGAAGAGGAGGTGGTTGTAGGAGGTGTAACTTTTGATGATTTGGGTGCAGGTGCATGTTCTGGAGGCTGTCGTGAGGTGGATGGATGTTGGGTGTGTGTGTGTGCCCGCGTTTGTGTACTTTGGGAGGGGGCGTCACAGACACACTGGGAGATGACACAGGGGACGTGTAAATGGTAGTGGGGGTGGTGAGTGCAGGTGAGCGTGGTGTGGTGGTGGGTGTGCTGGTGCGAGTCCTAGTGGCTGTAGTGGTAGTGCATGCAGGTGAGACTGTAGACGATACTGGGAGGGAGGAGGGAGACGACGAGGAGGGGGACACAGTGGAGGCAGTGGATGTTGCTGTGTCTGTATGTGGGTGATGCTTGTGTGAGTGCCTGTGGGATGTGTGGTGCCTATGTTTGCCTGAGCTTCCCTTGTATGTTGACGTGTGTGCAGGCTGGTCTGACGGTGTGCTTGGGATGGGCAGAGGTACAGGGGATTGGGTCTGGGTGGAGGAAGTTGGAGGGGGGAGGCTAGAGACAGGGACAATGGCTGAGGCAGCCTGACCAGAATGAATGCCCTCCAGGAATGCATTAGTGTGTTGCAACTCCCTTTCTACACCCTGGATGGCATTCACAATGGTAGAATGCCCAACAGTGAGTGACCTGAGGAGGTCAATGGCCTCCTCACTGAGGGCAGCAGAGGTGACAGGGGCAGGGCCTGAGGTGCCTGGGGCGAAGGTGATGCCCACCCTCCTGGGCGAGCGGGCACGGGGCGAAGGCTGAGGGGCTGCTGGGATGGCGGTGCTGGTGGGGGTGTGGCGGTTGTACCTGTAGATGTGGGGGGCACAGATGTTGCCGCCACCACAAGGGAGCTCCCATCGGAGGACGAGTCTGTGTCGCTGGTTGCTGATCCGGTGACCGCCGTGAAGCTCCCCTCGCCCTCCGTCCCACTGGTGTATTCCGAGTCCGTGGTGTGGCCCTCCATGGCCATGTGGGATGCAGCCCCCTCGTGCTCCGGTGCCACTGTACCTCCGCCTGATGATGCTGATGCACAAAAGAACAGGCAGAGCACAAAAAGGGGGGGGGGGAACGACAGAAGAAAGACAGGTTGAGTGCATGGCTTACCGCTACCGTTGGCGGACAATACAGACACAGAAGCCCCCTGCACTACGCCGCGCTGTTGGGCTCTACAGATGCAGTTCATGGGATATGGCCTACATGGCTATGGTGGACATCTGCACACATAGATGACACAGGGGAATGTATACCTGTACTTGGCACTCTACAGAGGTGGGGTGGAGTGGCACATGGCCTGCATTACGGAGGGGCCTAGCCTACGGAACTCGCCCTGGCCTAGGGAAACCCACAGCCCTCCTCCCCCACCCAGACCCCTCCACTGCGCGCAGTCAGCTGAATGAGAGTGTACTCACCCCCTTGTGTCTGCTGTGATGCCCTCAAGCGCCCATCCAACTCAGGGTAGGCCACCGCCAGGATCCGGAACATCAGGGGGGTCATGGTGCGACGGGCACCCCTCCCACGTTGGGAGGCCATCCCCAGCTGAGCCTCCGCCGTCTTCTTTCTCCAGCGGTGAATGTCCTCCCATCTTTTACGGCAATGGGTGCTCAGTCTCTGGTGGACCCCGAGGGTCAGGACGTCCTTGGAGATGGCACGCCAAATATCCTTCTTCTGGTGGGCGCTGACCTACGTGACATGTACAGGGGATGAAGAGAAGTCATTACCAACTGCACCGTCGAAGTGAGTGGCCCACATCCCTACCCTTGCCATGTGGCACATGCATTCACAGTCCTTCATGCTCGCAGAACTCTGCCCCCTTCCTTCTTACAACCAGCCCTCTCCACCCACGCATAGCCCATTCAACTTGCACCCTATGTACTCACCTGTTGGTCTGGAGAACCGTAGAGTAGCGTGTACTGGGGGAGGACCCCGTCCACGAGCTTCTCCAACTCCTGTGCAGTGAAGGCAGGGGCCCTTTCCCCAGACTCACATGCCATTGTCTCTTCCAGACCGAGGTCACAGCAGCACTTGCAGTATAGGTCCTCTCCTGTTGAAGATCAGGTATCGAGTGATTGAACAGATAGAAAATGGCGGTGACGTCCGCGGCGGTGCGTATAATCACCGCCGGCGCACTTCGTCATTGGCTCCTGGGACCCATAGGGTCCAATGTTAACCAATGCAGCATTGCGCAGCGGTCTTCGACCGCCTACCGCGACGGTGTACAACGCCAGCGCAGTTACCTCACATCCCATTGTCCCAGTTTAGAGGTCAGGCAGCCGCCATTTCAGGGGCCCACATGGCTTCATTTTCAACTGCGTCACACATACCTAGGCCTGGACTCAACACACATACAGACAACTTTTTGGATTATGTTTCGTGTTCTGTGTAGCTGTGGGTACAAACCTCTGAGTTGCTTGACTCTGTGGTCGCTTTTGTCCTTCCTAGGCACCGTCAGCTGGGACATGTGAGGAGATGGCGGAATTCTCCGGTGTACCGACCGCTGGTGGACCTGTTGACAATGGAGGAGCGACATTTAATCATCACCTACAGGTTTGAACGTGCCACAATCCAGGAACTGTGTACCCAGTTGGAGCCAGACCTGATGTCAGCAATCCGCCATCCCACAGAAATCCCCCCTCAAGTGCAGGTGCTATCAGTGCTCCATTTCCTTGCAAGTGGGTCATTTCAACAGTGGCCATGGCATCAGGGATGTCCCAGCCTATGTTTTCCAACGTGTTGTCCAGAGTGTTGTCTGCCCTGCTGAAACACATGAGGAGCTACATCGTTTTCCCTCAGGTGGAGGATTTGGCTACTGTTAAAGGTGACTTCTATGCCCTTGGACATATCCCTAACATCATAGGTGCCTTTGATGGGACCCATGTAGCTCTGGTCCCCCCCCCACAGGAGTGAACAGGTGTACAGGAACCGGAAGAGTTATAATTCGATGAATGTACAGATGGTATGTTTGGCAGACCAGTACATCTCCCAGGTAAATGCTATGTTCCCTGGCTCAGTGCATGACGCCTACATCCTGCGGAATAGCAGCATCCCTTATGTGATGGGTCAACTCCAGAGGCACCGTGTGTGGCTATTAGGAGACTCTGGTTACCCCAACCTGTCATGGCTGTTGACCCCAGTGAGGAATCCCAGGACAAGGGCAGAGGAACGCTACAATGAGGCCCATGGGCGGACTAGGAGGGTGATTGAATGCACCTTCGGCCTCCTGAAGGCCAGGTTCAGGTGCCTCCATATGGCAGGTGGTTCCCTATTCTACTCACCAAGGAAGGTGTGCCAGATCATCATCGCCTGCTGTATGCTTCACAATCTTGCTTTGCGACGCCAGGTGCCTTTTCTGCAGGAGGATGGTCCAGATGACGGTGTTGTGGCAGCTGTGGAGCCTGTGGACAGTGATGAGGAGGAAGCAGAGGAAGAAGTCTTTGACAACAGGGACTCAGTAATACAGCAATATTTCCAGTGATACACAGGTGAGAACACTTTCTTGACTACTACAAGTACTTTCACACTTCTTCCTCTATCCTGTCTGTCAATTTCAACCAGTATTTGGTAACTGCGTAGTACATTTCCATTACGGTTTCACCGGTGTGGTTACCAACGTGTGTCATCTGCTTGCATCCTTCATGGACTTGTGATGTGTGACATAGGTATGTTGACATTACTATTGAGAACGGATTTTGTCACTGTCATTGCTAATACACTTTTTCTAAATCACAGACTGACTCCAGATTGTTTTGTGCTTCAAGGGTGTTTATTGAAGTGCTAATTATTGGAGGGGGTGGTAAAATGGTGAGGGGTGATGGTGGAGGAATGTCCATTGCAGAGTCCAGTCTATTAGTCTCACAGGTGCACTGCCCATATGGGCATAGGAAGTGGAGCTGGAGCAGTTCTAATATGGACAGGGTTACAAAGTGGGACAGTGGGATGACAATCAGGGTGGTCTCATTTCTTGGCGGGGGGTCTTGCCATCGTGCTCTGTCCTGTTCCTGGATCTCAGGGACCGCTTGCGGGGTGGTTCTCCGTCTGCAGGGGGTGGGGTGCTGGTGTGGTGGTCCTGTGGCGGGGCGTCCTGTCCACTAGCGCCGGCGGAGGTGGGGGGCAGTTCATCGTCCATGCTAGTGTCAGGGGCCCCTTGGAGTGCCACGGTGTCCCTAATGGTGTTCTGTATGTCCTTCAGCACCCCTACGATGGTGCCCAGGGTGGAGCTGATGGTTCTGAGTTCCTCCCTGAAGCCCAAATACTGTTCCTCCTGCAAGCGCTGGGTCTCCTGAAACTTGGCCAGGACCGTAGCCATCATCTCCTGGGAGTGGTGGTATGCTCCCATGATGGAGGAGAGGGCCTCGTGGAGAGTGGGTTCCCTTGGCCTGTCCGCCCCCTGTCGCACGGCAGCCCTCCCAGTTCCCGTGTTCCTGTGCCTCCGTCCCCTGGACCGTGTGCCCACTACCACTGTCCCCAGGTCCCTGTTGTTGTTGGGGTGGTGGGTTATCCTGGGTTCCCTGTAGTGGTGGACACACAGCTGATTGACGTGTCCTGGGTACGGAGGTATGAGCCCGCTGGGTGGGTGCTGTGCTGGTGTTTCCAGAGGGTGGAAGGTCCGTGTTGGGCTGTGCCTGTGCGAGGGGAACCGACTGTCCCGAGGCCCACGATGGCCCAGGCTGGTCATCCGGATCCAGTTCGCCAGAGCTGCTGTCATCACTGTGGGCCTATTCTGTGGGTGGGGTAGAGATGTCTGGACCCTCCTGTCTGGTGACGTTAGGTAGTGGTCCTGCAGGGGTGTAAAAGCATGATTATTGCATGTGTGTGTGTCATGGTGTGCATTGGGTGGGTGAGCGTGTACCCCAGTGCTAGCATTCCTGTGTGGGGGCTTGTGTGATGATGGTTGGGGGGGTGTTATGGGTATGTGCAGTGGGCATGGTTTAGTGATGGGTGTCCATGCTTTGTTGTGTCATGCAGGGCTTGGTGTTGGGATGGGTGGTTTGTGTTATTCGTACATTAGTGAGGAGTTGGAGTGATAGGGGAGGGGGTGAGGGTGGGGGTCTGTGATAGCATGTAGGTAGGGTGAGGGATATGATAGTTGAGATTTGACCTACCAGTGTCCATTCCTCCACCGACTCCTCCGAGGCCTTCAGGATGCATAATGGTCAAGACCTGCTCCTCCCATGTTGTTAGTTGTAGGGGAGGAGGTGGGGGTCCGCCGCCAGTCCGCTGTACCGTGATGTTGTGCCTGGAGACCACCTATGGAGGTGTGCTGCACCTGTAATCCAAATTGCTGTGGCTCTACCCGTACGATTTCCTCCACCATGACCCTGAGCTCCTCCTCGGAGAACCTGGGGTGTCTTTGCCGTGTGGGGTGGCGTATGTGGTGATGAGTGTGGTGATGTGTAGTGGTGTGTGGTGTTTTGTGCGTGGATGTTGTGTGGGTGATGGTGTTGTGTGCCTCTGTGTGGTGGGGTTGTCTATTCTGTGCTCTCTCTCTGGCCTTCGTCAATCAGTTTTGGTCGTAGGGATTTGTGGGTGATGTGGGTGTGTGTTTTATATTGTGTTGGGTGTGTGGGAGTGGTGTTTGTATGTGTCTCAGGTGTGTGTAATTCGAATTGTCCAATGTGGCGGTGTTTTGGAGATGTGTGTGTATTTTGAGCGCGGCGGTGTGTACCGCCAATGGAATACCGCGGTTGAAAGACCGCCGCGTGGATTCGTGGGTCGTGATAGCATGGGCGTGTTTCTGTTGGCGTGACAGTGGAGGTTTTGTTTTCGCCAGTTTATCACTGACCTTTGGTGTGGCGGACTTGTGTGGCTGTCTGAATTTTGGTGGATTCCGAGATGTGGGTCATAATAGCTGTGGCGGATTTCCGCGGCGCGGCGGTGTATTGGCGGTCTTCTGCACGGCAGTAAGCGGCTTTTACCGCCAATGTTGTAATGACCCCCAAAGTCTTGTACGTATTCTCTAAGTAGACCCCACAGCCTGGGTGAAGATTGGGTAAAGCATCTCTCCCCCTTTGTCAGTGCTGAGGGGGATACGTCAGATTTGTCCCCTAACCCGCCTCTCTCTGCCCAGACTATGAAACCCCTAGCGCAGAAACTTCGACAATACACCAGAGAGTGGGGAATACCATTAATTAGTGTAGTGCACACGGCACCCCAATTCACAGATGATGTACTAATTTATACATATGCAACATTATACAGGGCATAGGCAACATAACAGCTATCCTATCAGAATTCTGAGCAGCTTCAGGGCTGGGGGTCAATTGGAGAAAATCGTATCTGTTTGCCCTCCATCCTAACTGTCCACTGCAACACTACCCAGTAGACAATCATGTTCTGCATTGGGAAGCTCATACTATTCGATATTTAGGAATACATACCTAACATAGCACTCAGAACCTTATTGATGGTAACGGTACTCACCTCTTATTTTATTTCCATAATCTACCTGTACACATCCCCAGATCAGTATTTCACTGGCCCCACGTGGCGTTGGGACGATTCATTTGGAACAAGGGCAGATGCTGCGTTGCATTATGCAAGCTGCAACTACCGGTTGGAAGGGGAGGGTCAAGGGGCCCCTAATTTTGAACACTATCATTTGGCCACCCAGCTTCAATGGCCTGCCTAATGGCTTGCGAGTTGCTAGCTGGAAGAAGTGTAACATTTCCCCTACACGCTGACCCACCTAGTCACTTGAGCACTCTGCTCAAAGTAGCCCATGATAGTTATAAAAATGCACTCTGACTGATGTCCCCAGTCCCTCAGTACTCCCCTGAAATTAGGCTTTCCACGATTAGCCGGTTCTGTGCAATGTTGGGGCAGGCGGCTATCCAACATTGGGAAGCAGCGGGAATAACCACTCTGGGAACTTTGTTTCATGACAAAGCGCTCTTATCCTTTGATCAACTAAGAGCAGACGGGTGTACCAGCTGGGCACTTCCTAGCGCAAGGCAGGTTACTGGCAGCCCTTTCTGAACTATGGCACATCATGGACACAGAACCTGAATGTTGGAAATGGCCCTTCTGCAGGTTCACCCCCAAACATTTTGCCTTCCTCTTCCTCTTTTTCTGACCTAATTTTTGCTGGCTTTAGGACTCTGCACACTTTACCACTGCTAATCAGTGCTAAACCTGTAAATTAAATGCTACTACTGGGCTGCAGCACTGGTTGTGCCACCCACATAAGTAGCCTCTGCAGTGCCTGTGTGTGTGGTTTTACTGCCACTTCAACTTGGCATTTAAAAGTACCAAGTACCAAGCCTTAAACTCCCCTTTTTCTACATTTAAGTCATCCCTAAGGTAGGCCCTAGGTAACCCATAAGGTAGGGTGCTATGTAAGTAAAAGGCAGGACATGAACATGTGTGTCCTAAATTCATTTTACACTGCTGTGAGGCCTGCTCCTTTCATAGGATAGCATTAGGGCTACCCTCATATACTGTTTGAGTGGTAGATCCTGATCTGAAAGGAGTAGCCAGGTCATATTTAGTATGGCCAGAATGGTGATACAAAATCCTGCTTAATGGTGAAGTTGGATTTTATATTACTATTTTAGAAATGCTACTTTAAGAAAGTGAACATTTATCTACACTTAAATCCTTCTGTGTCTTCCAATCCACATCTGGCTAGGTTTAGTTGACAGCTACCTTGTGCATTCACTCAGACAAACCCCAAACACAGGATGCTCGGTCACACTTGCACACATCTGCAAAATGAATGGGTCTTCCTGGGCTGGGAGGGTAGAGGGCCTCACACATGTCAAAGGACAGTAGCCTGCCCTCACACAAAGGACTGCCACACCCCCTACTGGGACCCTGGCAGACAGGATGGAACTGAAAGGGAACCTTGTACACTTCTAAGCCACTCTTTGAAGTCTCCTCCACTTCAAAGGCACATTTTGGTATTTAAGCAGGGTCTCTGACCCTACCAATTTAGACACTTCTTGACAAGACACTCTTGTCACAGACACTTCCTGGAGAAGAACCTGAACTAGAACCTGAAACCTGCCAAGAAGAACGACCTGGCTGCCCAAAGGACTCACCTGACTGCTTTCTGAGAAGGACTGCTGCCTTGCTGCTCTCTGGCTGTGCTGAAGAAGTGCTCTCCATGGGCTTGGATCGAGCTTGCCTCCTGTTCCTGAAGTCTCAGGACCATAAAGTCTTCATTCCTGCAAGAAGAACTCCTGGTGCGGTGAAAATCGACGCACCGCCTGCCAGAAATGACGCACAGCCTGCATATCGGTGACAAAAATCACCACACGCCAAACCGGAACAATGCAGCCCGACTTCCCAAGGAGAAGATTGACGCAGCATAGCGACTGGAAATTTGACGCATCATAGCGACTGGAAATTTGACGCATGGGCCACTGGATCGATGCACAGCCAAGCCGGAACGACGCAGCCCTACTCCCTGAGAGGAATCAACGCAGTGCCTGCCATGCGGTAGAAAATTCCACGCAACGCTCACCGGATTGACACAGCCCCTGTGACTTCATCCTGTCAGCGTCGGATTTCAACGCATCGGCCCCAGGGCATCCGAAAACCCCGCAACCCGAAGAGGATCCAAGACCGAGCACCGGAAATTGACGCAAAGTCTTCCCTGCGTGAAAAATAAACAACGCATTGCTCTGTGCGGCCTGAGAAATCAACGCACACCTCCCTGTTTTCCATGCATCTCCTCCTCTGCGGTTCCTTGCGGAGATTTTGTACGCAAACCAGGTACTTTGTGCTTGCAAAAGACGTGTTGCTTTTAAGAGTCTAAATACACTTTATATCATTTTTTACAGTGATATCTCAACATATACTTATTGCATCTTAATCATTTTGACCTGCATTTTACCAGATAAATATTATATATTTTTTTAAACACTGTGTGGTGAATTTTTGTGGTGTTCTACTGTGTTATTGCATGATTTATTGCACAAATACTTTACACATGGCCTTCTAAGTTAAGCCTGACTGCTCAGTGCCAAGCTACCAGAGGGTGGGCACAGGATAGTTTGGAATGTGTGTGTCTTACCCTTACTAGAGTAAGGGCCCTTGCTTGGACAGGGGTTAACCTGACTGTCAACCAAAGACCCCATTTCTAACACTAAAAATCTCCCCATGATCCATACAGTTCATATTATAGGCAGTGGGTGCGGCCTAATCACCTGGTTCACCCGAGCATTAACACACACGTCTAAGACCACTTGCTATCAATTCACAGGAACTAGAAGCAGGACATAGGTAGGGAAGTCTCAGAAAAGGAAAGGGAAGGGATACTAATATACCCTCTCAAAGTTTCAATACATTCAGCATAGCATATTGCATAGGGCCTATCTTACACCCGGGTCCCTGCACCAAATATGTGGTTCCTCCCCGGAATGTCCTAGATGCCGAGGACGCACCACTGATATGTTTTGGTCCTTCCCAGAGGTGGTGTGACTCTGGACGGATACTACTGGTGCCATTAAGGAACTAACAGACTGGGTGGATATCTATACCATGGAAAGCGCTCTTCTTGGTCTTTTCAAACGTCCGAAAGGAGCAAAATTGAGAAATCTGTTTATAGACCTTGCCCTGTTAATTGGCTTTAGGACTATTGTCATGCACTGGAAACCTCAGACCTTCCCAAGCATACATTAGTGGTGCACAGCATTAATAAAATGGGAAAAAATCTGAAACTGTAGCACTTAAAAGGGAGGAGGCACGAGATCTGCACAGAATACCTATTGCAGCTGGCTGGAAGATGTTCATACAAGGCTTATAACTACATAAAGAGGAGTTCCTGATTTAGTCCCCCACCGCCTCCTCTCCCACCATGCTCTCACTACTATCACCACACTCCATCCGATTGGTCTCTCCTTGTCCCTCTCAATGTACCTCGACTGTCAGAAGGTCTGTATCACTAATTCAGTGTACCTCCTTGATGTAGCCCATGGTTTCCATCTGCAAGGATCTATAGGAAGGCGGAATGACTATAGAGTAGGAGAAAGTAAGCGCAATGTTGCATGCTGTATCACTGCTCATGCTGTGATTTACTGTATTCATTTTGACTTCCTTTTCATGTTAATGTTTATAGACTTAAACAAACCAAGGGGTCCTGCCTTATGTATCTATCATGAGCTCACACATGTAATCTGAACGTCTAAATATACAGACTACATAATGTGCAGATCCAAATGTATTAATGCTTTATGTCTACACACTAAACAACTAATAAAAATTGGTTAAAAAAATATATAGCAGTAAGCACCAGAAAGGTGACCACTCCAGCTTTGCAAAGGGTCTTCCACTGTGCAGCACCAATTTTTGTCGCATTTTTAGTAACTTTTGAACCGTTTGAGCCAAAGACACTTTTTTTTGTTAAATGTTGCAGGCTATGTGGCAGGTGACTGATTATGTGGCAAATGTGGCAAGTCTATAGCTATGAGAAAATCGCTGCAGCCGCACAATCACATAATTCCAGTGACCCTATCCTTAGGACACAAGTTATAGTTACTTGAGATAACTGTAACTATATCTCCTGAAATTCTAAGGTTTTGTGTGTGTAAAATCTGAACCGAACTATAAGGTCCCTGTAACCTTTGGTTTCTTAGTGAATATATATATATATATATATATATATATATATATATATATATACACACACACACACACACATATACATACATATATATATATATCACTGATCACATCATTGGTGTGTTTGTTTTATGCTTTGCATAGTGGCCCATACAGTCCCAGCCCCCCTCCCGAACAGTGCGGGCCCAACATTGCTCTTGCCCTCAGTGAGCAGCTGTTTCCTGTAGGCGGTAACAATAGCTGTTTCCCAGCCTGCAAGATTGCTGGCAGGAAAGCAGAGTCTGCTCCCACCAGGCGGGATCATGGTTAAATCTCCTGCTGGGTGGGAACAGACATGCCTTCCCTGCCAGCGCTGCAAGACAGGCAAGGCACATTTGCTCCCACCCAGCGGAAGATTAAAAAATGCTCCCACCAGGTGGGATCAAACATGTTTCCATGCCCATATTCATGCAGGAAGGGAAAATAGTCTGTCTCTGGAGGGTGGGCTCCCAGGGATAAAGTATTTGAGCTGGCCCTGTGGGATGGGGACCCCGGGGCCTAACAAAGTTTAGTAACTAGGGCTGCATGTTCCCTCCCCTAATTATTGTATTGGCACTTGGGTATGGAGTCTCTAGGGCCACCATCAGCTTGAGGAGGGGGGCTGCATACCCCTTCACCTTTTTAATGATTTCAGTCCCAGGGGATGGGGTCCCCAGGCCCTAAAAAGGTTTGCATAGAGGGACTGTTTGCTACCTTCCCTTAATTACTGTATTGGACCCCTGGGATGAGGTCCCCGGAGCATCCCCTTCCCCTTACTTAAGATACCCAGCCCCAGGGATCAGGTCCCCAGGGCCCAAAAAGAGCTCAGAATAGGGGGCCCTACACCCAAAATGTTTTTTTTTTTAAATGGTGGTCCGTCATATTTTTCGTTGCTGCAATCCCATGAGACCGTGGTAAAAACAGCCAATCAAAAAAAAAATACATTAGATTCAGGGAGTCCCTCTATGTCCCCCACACAGGGCCTAGGAGGGCAGGATATCCCTGCCCCCTTATATTATTTTCTCTTTTGAAGTTGAGGACAGGGGACTACGTCTCCGAGTCTTGCCAGCAATATTTGTCTTCATGTTGTTGGCAGACAATCAGAGCGTTAACTGTAGCAGGAGTCTGACTCCAGCAGAAGTGAATTGCTTCAAGGAGAAAATGTTCCCAGAGCCAATCAAAACACTCTATTTTTTTTAACACTGGGTCTGAGGGACTCTCGCGAGAGTCCCTCAAACCCAGCAGCCAGATACACAAATATTTTTTCACCTTAACTTCTCAAAAACTACTGAATGGATTTACACCAAATCACAAAAAGCAAGCTTATTTAACCAAGATCTCGCTTCCTGCCAAATTTGCTGTAACTCCATTCTACAGTTTTTGTGGTAGGGCTTCTTAAAAAAGTCTACAGGAATTCAGGTGTAGGTGTGTGTGTAGGTGTGTGTGTAGGTGTGTGTGTGTGTGTGTGTGTGTAGTACTGTTAATAAATTGAAACTTCAAATTCTACAGCATATCCAGGCCATTAAAACAGAGACTTGACTTTTGCTATAGCCAAACATATCTGGGAAGAACATGATTGTGGCAGAGCAGGAATTTGCTATTTTGGAATCCACCATATCATGCAAGTACAGAGAGGGAGAAATTGAGAACTGACTCTCAGAAAATTAGATTCCAGGTGGATCATATTAATGGAGACTGAAATACAGTGGGGCTTTGTTATGCAGTGTCCCAACATGGCTGCCAACACTTCCTTGTACCCTAACACACCACTGCACTCTACAACATGCCACTCCATTATACATGAGTCCACTGTACAAAACTGTACTCCACTTTATAGCCCTGCACTCTACGCAACTCTATTCCACTTTCTGACACTGTACAACATGCCACTTCACTCTAGTCTATGACACGCCACTCCACTCTATGACACATCACTTCACTGTACGAAACTCAAGCCCACTCTACGACACTCCACTCTATTACAAAACATTCCACTGTATGAAAGACCACTCCACTCTGTGCCATGCCACTCCACTCTACGCTCCTCCACTATGACCCTGTATGACACACCACTTTATGGGACTCCACTCTATGCCACTCTACGACAGTCCAATCTACTCTGACATGCCATTCAACATTACTGCACACCACTCCACTCCACCACACTCCACTCTAAGCTATGCCACTCCAGTTTATGACATGCCACTACACTATATACCACTTCATTCTTTGCTCCTACATTCTAAGACGCTCTGTGACACACCAACGTATGACACTCCACTCCACTTAATGCCACTCCATTCTACTCTATGAAATGCCACTCCACTCTATTCAACTCAAGTCTCTCCCAATCCACTCTATACCAGTCTGACACTCTACACCACAATGCTCCACGGCATAGCACTTTACAACTCGACACTCTAAGCTATTCCACTCTACTGCATCTTACAACATTCTACTCCACTTTATGATATTCTACACCCCTCCACTCTTTGTCAGTCTGCTCCAGTCTATGCCACTGTACTACACTGAAGTCCACTTTATGCCACTCTAACACATTGTGCTCCATCTATACCATTCTACAACACTCTTCTCTGCCATATGGCACTGCTTGCAACTCCCTCTGTCACTCTATGCAACTTTTCTCCACTAACACACTACCCCACTCTACTCCACTATTCCACTCCATGCCACTCCACTCTACAACACTGTATGGCACTCTAACCTACCATGCTCTACAACACTCTAATCCACTCCACACAACTCCACTGTACTCCATGATGCTCTAGGACACTCCACTCACTCCACTCTAAGAGATTTCACTTTCCGGTACTCTACTCTAAAACACTCTTGTCCATTTTACTTTACGACACTCCACTTGATGACACTACACTCTATGACACTCTACTACATTCTATGCCACGCCGGTCTATAACACTGCACTCTGCACCACTCTACTCAACAATACTCCACCCTACGACATGTGACTCCACTGTGTGACATGTCACTCCTCTGTACGACACACCACTCCACTGTAATGCACTTTACTCCACTCCATGAGATTCCATGCCACTCCACTCTACGATACGCCACTTGAGTTTATGACACACCACTCTTCAACATGCCACTCCACTCTACATTACTTCACTGTATTCTTATCCACTGTAAGACACTCGACACACCACGCTATGACATGCCACTCCACTCTACAGCACACCACTCCATTATACAACACTCTAGTCCATTCTATGCTCCTCCACTCAACACCACTCTACTCCACTCCACAACTACTGTTTGGCATGCCATGTACTGAGGCCTTCTTGGGCCTACTTTAGTTCTCCATCTTAGCTTAGTTTTACATTTTATATTTCACACGTTTTAGGTTGACATCTCTTTTAGCAATTACATTTTACAGAAGTTAATCTTGCACGATATTATTCTGAGAATACACTACACATGCTGCTTGTTTTTAGTAAGCCTTTCTGGCCATGTAATCTGTACACTCTGTTCGAGGCTAGGAACATAGAACAAGATGCTTGCATTGCATTGCGTTTGGAGACAGCTTCTGAAACCTAGACCTATCATGTGCCTCTAAAGTAGTGTGGTTTTGATTATATAAATGGTGCACTGCTCTACAAGGGTCAGAGGAGCACTACGGCTGTGATTGTCCTGTGTTCGGTATGCATCTCTGCTGACGCTGATCTTCCATCTCACAGAGAAGGATTGCCAGCTTCACTCTAGACTGACTCACTGACTCAACTCTCCATGTATGGAGGGATGTCTCAGGCTATCCTCCTTGATCGGGCAGAGGGTACACCCGTTATGCTCTCAGAGTGTAGGTAGTGATAGGTAGGAATATATAGAAATATATGGTTGGATTATTTATTTTTATTTATTTTATTCACCATGTTGGTACTGCTGGTTACAATGCTTTGTTTCATCTACCTAATCATCGCAGCTCATTCTCTCTAAGCAAGAATACAAATATTCCAATAAATGTTTGAAAACCTTTATTCATATCTTTGTGTTTAAGGAGTCAGAGTGTCATGTTTGAGGTTGCCAAAAGTATCTGTGACCCTGGGAAGGTTGACAGTTCCTGATGGTGTAGACGGACTCAGTCCTCACATCCTGAAGTTCTGTCGTCCTAATACACAGTCCTACCTTTTAGTAGGAACCGTACAATAGCCACTCTAGCCTATGACATAGCAATTCACTCTACAACATGCCACTCCATTGTATGACATGCCACTTCCCTCTACCACATGATACTCCACTTTACAGCATTATACTCCACTCTACAAAACTGCATGCTACTCAGCTCTAAAACACACCACTCCCCTCTATGTCACACCTCTCTACCTCACACCACTCCACTCTACGACATGCATCTCCACTTTACGCTCCTCCACTGTAAGATACTCCACAACACACCATTCTACAATATGCCACTACACTCTACTCTATTATACAATACTACACTCTATGCCACTTCACATTACAACAAGCTACCCCACTCTATACCACTTGAATCTACACCACTCCACTCGTCGCCTCTCTACTGTACGCCATGACACTCTGCCATCTGACTACACCACAAGACTATGAAATTCTATGGAAAAATCAAAGGTTTAAGATTAGTTATAGGTAGAAAACGTGATTTATTATTTCTATACAAAACAAACAAACTACACATACATTGGAAATTCTAAAGTTATAGTTATAACCTAAAGATATAATTTATGCCCCACCCAAAGCTTACTATAACTTGCAGACCTCCGTACACAGTGTTGTGAACTCGCTAGGAAGACTACATTAACTATAACTCACCCCCTAGCATGCACACTGTTATCATAATGTCTATTCAGACATCATAAGTGTTGCTATGAATGCTATGATTTAACATGCTATGTGATGTAATATGAAAAGGTATTAGCTGTGCATATGTGTGTGTATATACATTTACAAAATGACAAATTATCCTAATAATAAGCTTGACATTCCTCAGTACTATACAAATAAAATAAAATATCTATATAAAATACTGCTATCTTTGGCTATCAGTTTAAAAGATTCTGATATAATAAAATATATTAATTTGTTCTGAGTCATTACAAGTTTAATAGAAAGCCTAACTTTTCATTATTAGGTTGTTTATGGAGAATATGCTCTTCTTTCCAGAAAAGGTTTGTGCAGGCACATTTGCATTCGATGGGGCTCGCTTTAGGTAAAGCTGGTAGCTGAAACCCTGTCCGTGCTTGGAATCTGGAGGCACCAAAAGCTAAGAAAATAAATAAAATAACATGAAATCAGTTTTGTATTGATGGTTATACACAGTTTGATTCTTCTTCACTTGATAAGCATGTATTAGATCCCTTTGGTGAATTATAGACGTCATCAAAATGAGGGCACGTTTTCCCAAACTTCATGTCAGAAATGTATAAAAGAAAAACTATAAGATAATTAAAACAGTGATACTGGAAATGTATCTCCAACTCTTTGGTTCTGCCATGCTGTAAGAAGGGACTTTTAGAGTTGTATTGCTTTTTCCTCTTTTGGGCTGCATTACAGATGCCATCGGTACACCCATTGTGGCCAGTAACAGAAATGTTTAGGTCCATCAGGGTTACAAAGTTTTAGGTTTCACTAGGGACTCTGGACTGAAATCCACCTCACTTGTAATCCTGCCCTTAATTGTGAACTCACCAGATGGAAAGGAAGATGGGTGGTGCTAACCATCAGAGTAGAAGTCACCTTCATGTTATAAGGGAAACACAGCCCACAGAGCAGCATGTGCATCAGACATATCGTAATAAGATGTTAATGTTAACAAATCATACAAATCCACTGAAAAAACAAAGGTTCAAGTATTATAGGTAACTAAGGAATAATATTTTAACTTATATTACAACGCATACAGACATCCACTAAAAACAAAACAAAAACTATGGTTAAAGTGGATTTATATGTAGGTCTTTTAACAAAAGAACAAACTACTGTTATAAAACCAACCAAACACTGAAGTTCACAAGTTATACTTACCTGACCTAAGTATAACTTGAATTGCTGTAATGCATTTCTAATGACAACAAATATTACATCAATCATTGATGACATATGAAATCTACTGCGGTGCAAGTCACAGTTTTATCTATGTGTGTGTGTGTATATATCTTTATATATATATATATATATATATATATATATATATATATATATATATATATATATATACACACACACATACACACACACACATATATACAGAACACACATACATGCGTGAGTCCTAAAGACAACCAGCAACCAGTGTCCACACTTTGTTTAATAACCGATTAAGCGTTTCAACTGTAGACTCATGCCCTAATGTAACTAACTCAGGCCCGCCATGCACAGTTTTTTCACCAGAAATGTAACTGCAAATACTACATTCATACTCTCAATTATGTTATCAAAGATGTAATTAGTGCCGTAATTTGTGGGGTAATTAGCTGTGCAAGGTGAGGGTGTGAGTTATAGTTACCTTAGGGTAGGAGTTATAGTTACTTGAGATAACTCTTTGGTTTTTAAGTGAATTTCTATATTTTTCAATTCTATTTCCTACCTATAACATCCCTGTACCCTTTGTTTTTTTCTGTGAATTTCTTTGTTTTTTAAACGTCTAATAATTTTCATTACTATATGTTAAACCAACCACTGCTGTGCACAGACCCCCGCAATGAAAATGACTATGCCCCCGGGACCTGGTTGACCCAGGGGCTGGACTTAAACAAGCACAGGAGCCCACGCTTATTTATTCATTTAATTTTCAGTGGATCTGCGGATCTGCCATGGCTCCTGCTGAAAATTCAAAAACAAAATGCTTTTTTGAACTGGGGGAGTCCGCACCACCAGAGGTAAGGGGTCAGGGTAACCCTACCCTGGTCCCTTTTGTTTTGTTTATGAATTCTTTCAGGGACTCAGCTGAAGCTGAGTCCCAACATGACTGCCAACCCTTCCTTGTTGAAGTATTCAGTAATCAGATCTCAGCATGAGATCTGGAGGGTTTGCGGAGCCTTCGTGTCCCTATAGATACAAATTTGTTTTTCTTTAATATTTCAAAAACTACTGAACAGATTTTCACCAAATAACAAAAAGGGTGCTTTCTGGACCAAGAACTATCTTTCCGCCCAATTTGATGTAATTCTGTCCAGTGGTTAGGGTTGTAGTTGTGTTCTAAATTCCTACAGAGATTAACGTGGGAAACACACCCTTTTTGACATTCCCTTTTCGTCAGCCCCCCTCACTTGGCGGATCACCCCAAAACTTTCCAGACTCCAGCTGAAGCGAGAAGAAAATTTCATGAAGATTCATCGAGTGTCACCAAAGATAAAGGATAGTAAAAAAACCACATTTTCTATAGAAACTAGGTCCTAACTATAACTACCTACTGGTGACTGTAGGTTATATAACTATAGGTAGATGAAAATGCCAGGCAAAACATATTGTTTTAAACAAAAAAAACAATGAAATTCACCAGTTCTAATTATCACAAGTAACTATAACTTGTGCATCAAGGTAACCATAACACTCATCTCCACCATGTGGCATCACTGCAACGTCATTTCAGAGGGAGGGCGCAAGTTATTGTTACTACAAATATTTCTGAACCTTAACATTTCAAAAACTAAAGAACCGATTTACATGAAATTACAAAAAAGCATGCTTTCTGGACCACAAAATAGCTTCCTGCCAAAATTCTGTTCAGCCGTTTTCCCAGTAGCCCTTTTAAAAAAACCTTAAAACTTTCCATGAAGAAACTAAGCAAAAAAGAGCACTTTTTTGAACGTTTTTGTGAAAATTCGTCAAACAGTGCCAAAGTAATTAGCAGCCCAAAAGAAGGCCTTTCCTATCGAAAAATTATCCTAGCTATAACTGTGCAGTGGATATATATATATATATATATATTACCACTTGGCGGTAGCCAGTAGGTAGTTATAGTTAGGACCACCTTTTTGCACAGATCAAAGCGTTTTTTGTTTTGCTAATAACTTTGATGCCATCTTCACGTAATTTTTAAAACTAGTTTGCCACTCACTTCAGCTGTCTGGGTTTTGGGGTGATTTGTCAAGCAGAGGCAGAGAAAGAGTGGGTCAGCCAAAACATTTTTCCCCATGCAATGTCAAACGGGATTTTGCAATTTTTAGACATGGCTAAAGCCGGAACCGCTGAACGGAATTACACCAAATTTGGCAAAAAGATAGATCTTGGTCTTGAAAGAGCCTTTTATATAATGTGGTGTAAATCTGTTCAGTAGTTTCGGAGGTATTGAAGGAAAATATATAGGTATCTAGGGAAAAGCAAGGCCCTGACTGGCTGGCCGCAACCTGAAAGGAAAGTTGCGATTGACATTTTGTTTCTTGGCCTGTCACCCGGGGAGAAAACATAAATAAAAGCACACATAAGGGGCAGGATTGAAGTGTCCTGACCCCATAAAAGACATGGAGGGGTCTCTGAGGGACCTGTCATGGGTAAAAAACAAAAAAAAAATGTTTTGGGCCGATTTGCAGATCCACTGCGGTGCAAAGCCCGACCCCCAGTGTAAATATGTGATGGATCCGCTGATTTGAAGCCCAATGGTAAACAAACGCTCAAACACCATAGCCATCTGCTAAAGGCCATGCGCAGCGTGGGGTTAGGTGCATGCGGGGGAGGGTTGGCTGAGTGCCTGGCCACAGACCTGTCCCTGCGGCCTTCCTGAAAGTGTTTCCTGGCCCCCGATCGCAGCACAGCTAGACACCAGGGATTTCACTTGGGGGGGTCGGCCCCCTCGGAAAACTGGCCCCCCTCCCCCGGGGGCATATTTTTTTTTTTAAAAAGGTAGGTTCCCACTGGGGGCTAAATTTTATTTAAAAAAAAAAGAAATGGACAGGGGGTCGCCCGTGGGCAGGGCGACCCCCTGTGGGGGCAATATTTTTTTTTTTTGTAGTTGTAGGGTTTCCCAAGGAAACCCTACAACTACTAAAAAAAATATAGATCTATATATATATATAGATCTATATATATAGATATATCTATGTAGATATATCTACATGGATATATCTATAGATAGATCTATATATATATATATATATATATATATATATATATATATATATATATATAGAGAGAGAGAGAGAGAGAGATATCTATGTAGATAGATATATCTATATAGAGATAGATCTATATATATATATATATATATATATATATATATATATATATATATATATATATATATTACTTTTGTCAATACATGTGTGGTTTCCCTGGGGGCTGCGATCGGCACCCAAGAAAACCAGACCCACATATAAAAGTGATATATATATATATATATGTATATATATGTATATATATATATAATATATGGAAAATGTCACTTACCCAGTGGTCATCTGTTCGTGGCATGAGACGCTGCAGATTCACATGCTGTGCACATCCCGCCATCTAGTGTTGGGCTCGGAGTGTTACAAGTTGTTTTTCTTGGAAGAAGTCTTTTCGAGTCACAAGATCGAGGGACTCCTCCCCTTTCGGCTCCATTGTGCATGGGCGTCGACTCCATCTTAGATTGTTTTCCCTGCAGAGGGTGAGGTAGGAGTTGTGTATATAGTAATAGTGCCCATGCAATGGAGTAAGTATGTATGTACATAATGTGGTTAAAATTGATATATTTACAAATTTACAAATGTAAAAGGTTAATTTTTGTCAACTTAAAACGGCTACAGGCTCCCGGGGAGGTGGGAGGGCGCATGTGAATCTGCAGCGTCTCATGCCACGAACAGATGTACACTTGGGTAAGTGACATTTTCCGTTCGATGGCATGTGTAGCTGCAGATACACATGCTGTGCATAGACTAGTAAGCAGTTATCTCCCCACAAGCGGTGGTTCAGCCTGTAGGAGTTGAAGTTGCTTGAAATAATGTCCGTAATACTGCTTGTCCTACTGTGGCTTGCTGTGTTGTTAACACATCCACGCAGTAATGCTTGGTAAATGTATGAGGTGTAGACCATGTGGCTGCCTTACAGATTTCAGTCATTGGTATGTTTCCTAGAAAGGCCATGGTAGCACCTTTCTTTCTAGTGGAGTGTGCCTTTGGTGTAATAGGCAGTTCTCTTTTTGATTTTATATAACAGGTTTGAATACATTTAACTATCCATCTGGCAATGCCTTGTTTGGATATTGGATTCCCTGTATGAGGCTTTTGGAAAGCAACAAACAATTGTTTTGTTTTGCGAATTTGTTTTGTTCTATCAATGTAGTACATTAGTGCCCTTTTGATGTCTAATGTATGTACTGCTCTCTCAGCTACAGAATCTGGTTCTGGAAAGAACACTGGGAGTTCCACTGTTTGATTTAAGTGGAACGGTGATATGACTTTAGGTAAGAATTTAGGATTTGTGCGTAGAACTACTTAATGTTTGTGTATTTGTATAAAGGGTTCTTGTATGGTAAAGGCTTGTATTTCACTTACTCTTCTGAGAGATGTGATTGCTATTAGAAAGGCTACTTTCCATGTTAAGTACTGTATCTCACATGAGTGCATGGGTTCAAATGGTGGACCCATGAGTCGTGTTAATACGATGTTGAGGTTCCACGAAGGAACTGGTGGTGTTCTTGGTGGGATAATCCTTTTCAGACCCTCCATAAATGCTTTTATGACTGGGATTCTGAATAAAGAAGTTGAGTGCGTAATTTGCAGATAAGCTGAAATTGCAGTCAGATGTATTTTAATAGATGAAAAAACTAACTTGGACTTTTGTAAGTGTAGTAGGTAGCTTACGATGTTTTTAGCAGATGCGTGTAATGGTTGAATTTGATTAATATGGCAGTAATAAACAAATCTTTTCCACTTATTTGCGTAGCAATGTCTTGTGGTTGGTTTCCTAGCTTGTTTTATGACCTCCATGCATTGTTGTGTAAGGTCTAGGTGTCCGAATTCTAAGATTTCAGGAGCCAAATTGCTAGATTGAGCGATGCTGGATTCGGGTGTCTGATCTGTTGTTTGTGTTGAGTTAACAGATCTGGTCTGTTTGGCACTTTGATATGAGGCACTACTGAGAGGTCTAGTAGTGTTGTGTACCAAGGTTGTTGTGCCCAAGTTGGTGCTATCAGTATGAGTTTGAGTTTGTTTTGACTCAATTTGTTTACTAGATACGGAAGGAGTGGGAGAGGGGGAAAAGCGTATGCAAATATCCCTGAACAACTCATCCATAACGCATTGCCTTGAGAGTGAGCCTGTGGGTACCTGGTTGCGAAGTTTTGGCATTTTGTGTTTTCTTTTGTTGCATATAGGTCTATTTGCTGTGTTCCCCATCTTTGGAAGTAAGTTTTTAGTATTTGGGGATGAATTTCCCATTCGTGGATCTGTTGGTGATCCCAAGAGAGATTGTCGGCTAACTGATTTTGAATTCCTGGTATGAACTGCGCTATTAGGCGGCTGTGGTTGTGAATCGCCCAATGCCATATCTTTTGAGCTAAGAGACACAATTGTGTCGAGTGTGTCCCTCCCTGTTTGTTCAGATAATACATTGTTGTCATGTTGTCTGTTTTGACAAGAAGGTGTTTGTGGGTTATTATAGGTTGAAATGCTTTCAACGCTATAAATACTGCTAGTAGTTCTATGTGATTTATATGAAGCTGTCTCTGGTGAGTGTCCCATTGTCCTTGGATGCTGTGTTGGTTGAGGTGTGCTCCCCAGCCTACCATGGAAGCATCCGTTGTGATTACGTATTGAGGCACTGGGTCTTGGAAAGGCCGTTTAAATTTATAGTATTCCAACATTGAAGCGAGGTGTATGTTTGGCGGTCCATCAACACTAGATCTTGAAGTTGACCCTGTGCTTGTGACCATTGTGATGCTAGGCACTGTTGTAAGGGCTGCATGTGTAATCTTGCGTTTGGGACAATGGCTATGCATGAGGACATCATGCCTAGTAGTTTCATTACTAATTTTACCTGGAACCTTTGGTTTGGGTGCATGGCGTGTATTACGTTTTGGAATGCCTGTACCCTTTGTGGACTTGGAGTGGCAATCCCTTTTTTTGTGTTGATTGTTGCTCCTAAGTACTGTTGTATTTGACACGGCTGTAGGTGTGATTTGTTGTAGTTGAGTGAGAACCCTAGCTTGTGAAGGGTTTCTATTACATACTTTGTGTGTTGTGAACACCGTTCTTGCGTATTGGTTTTGATTAACCAATCGTCTAGGTACGGGAACACATGTATTTGCTGCCTTCTGATATGGGCTGCCACTACGGCAAGGCATTTTGTAAAAACTCTTGGCGCTGTTGTTATTCCGAATGGCAACACTTTGAACTGGTAATGTACTCCTTGGATTACAAACATTAAGTACTTTCTGTGGGAAGGATGTATGGGTATATGTAAATACGCATCCTTGAGGTCTAGTTTTGTCATGTAGTCTTGTTGTTTGAGCAATGGGATCACGTCCTGCAGTGTCACCATGTGAAAGTTATCTGATTTGATGTAAATGTTTAATGTTCTGAGATCTAGGATGGGTCTTAGAGTTTTGTCTTTTTTGGGTATGAGAAAGTACAGGGAGTAAACCCCTGTTCCTTTCTGATGAATTGGTACTAGTTCTATTGCATCTTTTTGCAACAACGTTTGGACCTCCAGTTGTAATAGATCCATGTGTTGTTTGGACATGTAGTGTGTTTTCGGTGGGACATTTGGAGGGAATTGTAGGAATTCTAAGCAATAACCATGTTGGATAATGGCTAGGACCCATGTGTCTGTTGTTATTTCCTCCCAGTTTCTGTAAAAAGTGGTTAGTCTCCCCCCCACTGGTGTTATGTGTTGGGGATTTGTGACGCTGAAGTCACTGTTTATTTTGCGGTGTCTTGGGACTTTGGAACTTTCCTCTAGTTTTAGGGAACTGTCCCCCTCTGTATTGTCCCCGAAAATTTCCCCTCTGATACTGACTCTGGTATGTGGGCCTTGTTTGTGAGGTTGAGGGTTCTGTGCTCTGTCCTCGAAAGCCCCCTCTAAACTGTGTTTTACGAAATGTGTCTCTGCTCTGTGGGGAGTAGAGTGCGCCCATGGCTTTGGCCGTATCTGTGTCCTTTTTAAGTTTCTCGATAGTAGTGTCCACCTCTGGCCCAAACAACTGCTGTCCGTTAAAAGGCATATTCAGCACAGCTTGTTGAATTTCCGGCTTGAATCCTGAGGTGCGTAGCCATGCGTGTCTCCGTATGGTGACCGCTGTATTTACAGTCCTAGCAGCTGTGTCTGCTGCATCCATTGCCGACCGTATCTGGTTGTTAGAGATACTTTGGCCTTCTTCCACCACTTGTTGTGCCCTCTTTTGGAACTCTTTGGGTAGATGTTCTATGAAATGTTGCATTTCGGCCCAATGAGCCCGATCATATCTATCCAGCAAGGCCTGTGAATTTGCAATGCGCCATTGGTTGGCTGCTTGTGCCGCGACCCTTTTCCCGGCGGGGTCGAACTTGCGACTTTCATTGTCGGGTGGTGGTGCTGCATCTCCCAAGGTGTGTGAGTTCGCCCTTTTGCGAGCTGCCCCTACTACCACTGAGTCCGGTGTCAATTGCTGCGTGATGTACACAGGGTCTGTTGGTGGAGGTTTGTACTTTTCTCCACTCTTGGAGTGATGGCCCTGCCTTTTACAGGCTCTTGAAACACTTGCTTTGAGTGTTTCAGCATTCCCGGTAACATAGGGAGACTCTGGTACTGGCTATGTGTGGACGACAGAGTATTAAACAAAAAGTCATCTTCAATTGGTTCTGCGTGCAGGGTGACATTGTGAAACGCAGCTGCTCTTGACACCACCTGTGTGTAGGCAGTACTGTCCTCAGGTGGTGACGGTCTCCCTGGATAACAGTCGGGACTGTTATCTGATACTGGCGCATCATAAAGATCCCATGCATCAGGATCATCTTGACTCATTCCTGTATGAGTTGGAGACTGCATCATTGGTGGAGTGGCTACCGGTGATGGTTGTGGTGAGCGCTGTGGTGATGGTGGCGGAGTTATTTGTTTTGCCACCTTTGCTTGTGGTTGCTCGTCTTTCTCTTGGAAGGCAAGTTTCCTTTTAATTCGGATTGGAGGGAGAGTACTGATTTTTCCTGTGTCCTTCTGAATGTGGAGCCGTCTTTGAGTGTAATCTGGCTCCCCTGCCTCTAGCTCCTGTCCGAATCTGTGTCCTTGCATCTGTGAGGACAGGCCCTGTTCCTCGGTGTAGGAACTTGTTTTAGGCTCCGAGGCCGGATGTTTCGGTATCGAAACCTTTTCGACCGTCTTTTTCGGCTCCGAAGACACTTTTTTGCCTTTCAGTGTTCCGATATCTCGGTGCCAACTCGTTTCGGTGCCACTGCTCTCTCGATGTCGAGATTGCTCTGACCCGGTGTCTCGGGGTCGAGTCTGTTCTGTGCTGGTATCTCGACCGGAGTCGGATGACTTTGACACATGTGTGCCCTTTTTCGGTGCCGATGTCTGGTCACCTAATTTTCGGGTTAAGCCATGGCCTGTTGGCGGTGGCGTCCCCTGGGCTTTAGAGGATTTTCCGTGAGTCTTGGGCAGGGGCGTCTTACTCACGGTTCTCGGCGTCTGTTCGGAATCGACCTCGTCCGAGTCCGAATCCGCGATGGAGAAGGTTTCTTCTTCCTCCAAGTCTTGGTGTCCTGCCGGCGCCGACGCCATTTGAAGTCTTCTTGCTCTTTGGTCTCTTAGCGTTTTCCTCGACCGAAATGCTCGACAGGCCTCGCAGGTATCCTCTTTGTGTTTGGGAGACAAACACAAATTACAGACCAGATGCTTATCTGTGTAAGGATACTTGTGATATTCGGGGCAGAAGCGGAATGGGGTCCGTTCCATTAGCCTTGAAGACGCACGAGGTCGGGCCGACCAGGCCCCGCCGGGGAATCGAAAACCCCAAAGGGCCACCGGAGCTCTTCAAAATTCGGTGTCGATCTGTTTTAACTAACCCAATACCGAACGCAAACAATACCGTCAAATTTTCCGAGATTTAACTAACTTTCCGAACCGAAACACGAAGCGAAGAGGAACACGTCTGAACCCGATGGCGGAAAGAAAACAATCTAAGATGGAGTCGACGCCCATGCGCAATGGAGCCGAAAGGGGAGGAGTCCCTCGATCTCGTGACTCGAAAAGACTTCTTCGAAGAAAAACAACTTGTAACACTCCGAGCCCAACACTAGATGGCGGGATGTGCACAGCATGTGTATCTGCAGCTACACATGCCATCGAACATATATATATATTTGCCACCAGTTGTCTTGCAGTTGCAGCTTGCGTCTTCAAAGCAATACACATACTTCAACGGACGCATTTCACCTGTAGCTTTTAGGCAGCAATAAAAAAGTCAAGTAAGTATTGTGATTATGTTTCTGCTACAAAAGGATCAGACTTTTGTCTAGTGGCAGTTTTAGTGCCATAAAGAAGCGCAGAAGATTTATATGCCTACTGCAAAGAGCAAATCTGTATTTTATGTCAATAGCTGAGTACATTAGTAAAGTCAGCCATTACCTGCGCTATAATACAAATGAAATGTATGTGCGGGGTGGGGGGCGGCTATGGAGAGATGAAGGGCACTTTTGCTGGGTGGTAATGAGGGAACCCGAGGAGGAGGGAGTGGGAGCACCAATAATGATTGTTGGACTGGGCGCAGGAGGTGCTAAAGACTGTGACGAATGGTATGTGAAAAGGTGTTTTTGAGTGTCTTGAAAGAACATGCTGATTGAGGGAAGAAGCACAGGTAAGGTGGCCTCTACTGTTGCACGTATCTCACACACACCATCGATTTTGTGCCGGTCTACGTAGGCTAGTGTTTTAGAGCAACAGTTTAGCCAATAGCAGAGATGGCATCTTGATGGATGACTGCTGCCGTCACTCGGGTTATAGAGGACAGCTCTGACATAGGATCAGAGACTGAGACATCAGATACTGAGACAGCATCTGAGGGATAGGACAATGGAGCAGACTCTGGGAGTGATTTTTCAGTTGGAGGAGTCCCATTCGATAACTCCTCTTCCAGTAAATTATTAGGGAGGTGATGAGGACAGTCCTGCTGTCCCTTTGCAAGCACTGTCTGTGCAACGGGGTAATAGTGGGTTAGCCCAACCCAGACAGCAGGTGAATGCGGCAGCAAGCAGAGAGAGAGTGCTCTCTTGGGAGCTCCCCAATTTAGTTCAGCCCCAAATTCCACCGCCCAAATCGTATTGTGGAGACATCAAAATTATCTATCACAAAACAAAATGGTTTTGTAAGGCAGGCACCTGTGTTTTGTTTTTGGTCCTGGGTTCGGCCACCATATAGAGAAATATACTAAACCCAAACATTTCTGGAAACTAGACATTCGGGGGAGTCCACAGAGGTGTGACTTGTGTGGATTCCCCAAAGTTTTCTAACCCAGAATACCCTGAAAAGCTGAAATGTTGAATAAAAACTCTATTTTTCTCGCATTTCTGTCACACAAACTACAGGAATATGCTGGGACCCACAAAATTCCTACCACCCAGTGATTCCTCACCTGTCCTGCTAAAAACACTACCCCACTTGAGTGCCTATACCTAGTGCCTGTGTCAGGAATGGATCACCCCATGGTCAACAGCTGCCTCATGTAAGGACCAACATTGACCGTTGTGTGATCTATTCCTGTCACGGGCACCAGGCCTACCCACACAAGTGAGGTACCATTTTTATTGGGAGACTTGGGGGAACGCTGGGTGGAAGGAAATTTGTGGCTCCTCTCAGATTCCAGAACTTTCTGTCACCTAAATGTGAGGAAAAAGAGTTTTTTAGCCACATTTTGAGGTTTGCAAAGGATTCTGGGGAACAGAACCTGGTCAGAGCCCCACAAGTCACCCCATCTTGGATTCCCCTAGGTCTCTAGTTTTCAAAAAATGCACAGGTTTGGTAGGTTTCCCTAGGTGCCGGCTGAGCTAGAGGCCAAAATCTACAGGTAGGCACTTTACAAAAAACACCTGTTTTCTGTCAAAAAATGGGATGTGTCCACGTTGTGTTTTGGGGCATTTCCTGTCGCGGGCGCTAGGCATACCCACACAAGTGAGGTATCAATTTTATTGGGAGACTTGGGGGACCGCTGGGTGGAAGGAAATTTGTGGCTTCTCTCAGATTCGAGAACTTTCTGTCACCTAAATGTGAGGAAAAAGTGTTTTTTTAGCCAAAGTTTGAGGTTTGCAAAGGATTCTGGGTAACAGGACGTGGTCAGAGCCCTACAAGTCACCCCATCTGGGTTCCCCTAGGTGTCTAGTTTTCAAAAATGCCAAGGTTTGCTAGGTTTCCCTAGGTGCCGGCTGAGCTAGAGGCCAAAATCCACAGCTAGGCACTTTGCAAAAAACAGGTCTGTTTTCTTTGGGAAAATGTGATGTGTCCACATTGTGTTTTGGGGCATAACCTGTCGCGGGCGCTAGGCCTACCCACACAAGCGGGGTACCATTTTTATCGGGAGACTTGGGGGAACGCTGGGTGGAAGAAAATTTGTGGCTCCTCTCAGATTCCAGAACTTTGTCACTGAAATGTGAGGAAGAAGTGTTTTTTTGGCCAAAGTTTGAGGTTTGCAAAGGATTCTGGGTAACAGAACCTGGTGAGAGCCCCACAAGTCACCCCATCCTGGATTCCCCTAGGTGTCTAGTTTTCAAAAATGCACAGGTTTGGTAGGCTTCCCTAGGTGCCGGCTGAGCTAGAGGCCAAAATCTACAGCTAGGCACTTTGCAAAAAACACGTCAGATTTCAATGTAAAAATGTGATGTGTCCATGTTGCGTTTCCTGTCGCAAGCATTAGGCCTACCCACGCAAGTGAGGTACCATTTTTATCGGGAGACTTGGGGGAACACAGAATAGCAAAACAAGTGTTATTGCCCCTTGTCTTCCTCTACATTTTTTCCTTCCAAATGTAAGACAGTGTGTAAAAAAGACATCTATTTGAGAAATGGCCTGTAATTCACATGCTAGTATGGGCACCCCCGGAATTCAGAGATGTGCAAATAACCACTGCTTCTCAACACTTTATCTTATGCCCATTTTGGAAATACAAAGGTTTTCTTGATACCTATTTTTCACTCTTTATATTTCAGCAAATGAATTGCTGTATACCCGGTATAGAATGAAAACCCATTGCAAGGTGCACCTCATTTATTGGCTCTGGGTACCTAGGGATCTTGATGAACCTACAAGCCCTATATATCCTCGCAACCAGAAGAGTCCAGCACACGTAACGGTATATTGCTTTAAAAAATCAGACATTGCAGGAAAAAGTTAGAGTAAAACGTGGAGAAAAATGGCTGTTTTTTACAGCTCACTTTCAATATTTTTTTATTTCAGCTGTTGTTTTCTGTAGGAAAACCTTGTAGGATCTACACAAATGACCCCTTGCTGAATTCAGAATTTTGTCTACTTTCCAGAACTGTTTAGCTTTCCGGGATCCAGCATTGGTTTCACACCCATTCCTGTCACTAACTGGAAGGAGGCTGAAAGCACCAAAAATAGTAAAAATGGGGTATGTCCCAGTAAAATGCCAAAATTGTGTTGAAAAATTTGGTTTTCTGATTCAAGTCTGCCCGTTCCTGAAAGGTGGGAAGATGGTGAATTTAGCACCAGAAATCCTTTGTTGATGCCATTTTCAGGGAAAAAACCACAAGCCTTCTTCGGCAGCCCTTTTATCATTTTTTTTTTTTTTTAAACGAAATTTTCACTGTATTTTGGCTAATTTCTTGGTCTCCTCCAGGGGAAACCCAAACTCTGGGTACCATTAGAATCCCTAGGATGTTGGAAAAAAAGGACGCAAATTTGGCGTGGATAGCTTATGTGGACAAAAAGTTATGAAGGCCTAAGCGCGAACTACCCCAAATAGCCAAAAAAGGGGGGATGAGGGGGGCGAAAGGCCCAGCAGCTAAGAGGTTAACATACGGTATTTATATATTATTTAATGTAAAAAAAAAAAAATTGAAAATTCACTGAAAAAAACAAAGGTTACAGGGGCGTTATAGTCAGGTGCAGGTTTTACCCACACAAAATATATATATATATATATATATATATATATATATATATATATATATATATATATTTATACATATATATATATGTATATATTTAGGAGCTTGCCCCATGAAGTAAATAAGCAATAACATTTAGCTGACATTCTAAATAGGGAGTGTAAAGAATTGAAGGGTGGTTGTACTCTTTATGTAAACAGATATAAACATACAAGAAGTAAAAAAAATCCTGAGAGAAAAAGCAGCCAAGTCTCTCATGGAATTGCCATAAATGTATGTACTTATATAGGATGATGAACCTTGACTTATCTAGTGCAGTATGTGTCATCAGTCCATTCCACATCTCACACGGGGAAGCATCTTAGAATACTATTCTTCGTTGGTGTGCAGTCTCCTAGTTATAGGGACCCTAGTTTGGGTACCACATGTCTATATTTACGTTCTCCTTTTGTTAAACTGTTAGGACCAGTATTCCAATTGCATGTGGGTGTCCTAAATATATTTTTACTGGTGTGTCCCTACCACATGATTAAAAACAGGAGGGCCAGTTAATGGACCCTGCTTTTCTTTTCTGTCAACATGATTCAGCGCTCAAATATTGCCCCTATGGAGTCAGGCATCTTTCCATAGGCGTCGCATATCAACTACTGGTCACTGTAATCATAAACTACGCTAGGAAACAGGGCATGCCCAAACTGAAAAGCCAGGCTCGCAACTGGCTGGACCTAGAAAGTGGGCGCTCAGAGGTCTTGCGACCACAAGCCAGGCACCCAACAAACGAGCATCTCTTGCCTCGCATCTAGGGCCAATGTGCCAGTGGTACTGCAGCAATGAAGGACCAATAAATCTCTTGTGGCCTCATATATATTTCAACCTTTCTGAAAAGGCAGTGCTGTGGAGGCTGAAGAGAACTGCTCTTTGTTCAGTTTGGACCCCCTGTTGTGCTGCAAGTGTTGTTCAGTGCCACTTTATTTATAGCTGAGGCATGAAGTGGTAAATTAAAAAAGTGCATATTTGAATTTTAGATTGTTTCAGTATAGCTAGTACAGCTCGGAAACTGTGAACAAGGTTTGCGTCTTTCTGTTTCTGAGCTTTGCTGTCTGAAAATAAAGAATTAAACTATGGGAAATATTAGGTGGAATGAATTCACGTTATGCTTCGAAGGAGCATAAACAGAAGCTTGACACAAGTACAGCCCATCATGATACAGCCCAAGGTGCTCTTAATTGCAATTATGCAGCAGGGTCGACTAATAGAACCTTACGGTCACAAGGTAAGTCAACGGGTCTGAAATAGTTTGGCAAGTCTTTTATTATACAGCATCCACAACAGTGCCAGCTGCTTACTCGCTGCTTCCTTCCACTCCCAACCGTCCCTCCAAAAATCTTTAGGACATCTCCCTTCTATTCTCTGACATCATCGATCCAATGATGTCAGAGACCAGCCAAGACCACAAGACATCTCCCTCCCATAGAAATAGTAAATAACTTAACTTAACTATATTTCAATAACATTACAAACATATTGACATAAAAAAACACAAAGAAAGAAATGGAAATCAACACAATGTAACAAATATTGGGCTCATTGGTAAAGTGTAGCTAAAGCTAATGCAACTGAAATAAAAATGGAATAACCATAAATAATCAGTATATGATCAATATGTAATCACATACCCAATGTTACTGTCATAGCTTCCTTAATGTGTAAATCCTCTAAGTATTTGGGAGTTGTTTTAATCCTTACACTCCTCCTAATCTTCTCTCCAGAATCAGGATCAGATCCACTAATGTTTTCCTCCTCGTCCATTCCTTCAGTAATTGGTCTGTCATTCACGCATTTGGCTAGGCGCGACATGCTCCACACATCACCCCCTTCCAGAACAACAACATTCCTCCTCACTTGCGCAATTTTCTTTGGTCCCATAAACTTAAATGCCCTTTTCCTTGACCAAAAAGGTTTTTTAACATACACCATGTCATCTACATGCCACAACCTTTGATGAGCACCATGTTTAATATCAAATGCTTCCTTATATTTTGCTTGATTAGCAATAACTCTGTGTCGGATAGCATCTTCCCCAACTGGTTAATCCCTAATCTCCTTATCAGCTAACAACCACAAGGGGTTACGTTTAGAACCCGCCAATCTACCTCTCAATATTTTAAAGGGGGACATACCCGTAACAGCATTAAGAGCATTCCTGTGGGCCCATAATTTCTCCCTAAGGACCGTTTTTAAAGGGATACAATTGTCCATGGCAGTCTGTGCACTAGCTACCACCAACTGGTTCATCTTTTCAACCAGCCCATTGACTTGGGGGGAATATAAAGCAGTGCGAAAGTGAGAGATAGCCAAATTGTTAAGAAAATTCTTCATTTCCAGTGAAGTAAATTGCACACCATTATCAGTGACTATCACTTTTGGAATACCCTCACATGCAAAAACATCAGTTAAGAACTCTATGACAACTTTAGTGGTGATAGCACTCACACAACTAGCAGTGACCCACTTGGACATATAATCAACTTACACAATTGCAAATCTCTCATTGTGAGGTAGAGTTTCAAACGGTCCCACAATATCTAATCCAAGTTTGCACCATGGTTCATCAGGAACACAAACCGGGGATAAAGGAACAGTTCTTACACTTTTGGATTTATCACTTCTTGCACAATACATACAATTTTTTACGACTGCCTCAACCTGTCTATCTAGGCCCAGGCACCAGTAACATTCTCTGACACTAGCTTTGGTTAAGTTCCTGCCTAAATGTCCCTCATGAGCTAAATTGACCAGTCTGTAGTAAAACCCAACTGGAGGAACTAACCTATCACATCTGTACAGATCATTTCCAACAATACTCAGTTCATCTTTGACTTCCAAAATGCTTTAACACCATCTGGACAGTTACATAAATGAGGCCAACCCCTCACAACATATTCTGAAACCAGTATGCGAACAGTGTCTTGTTCACATTCTGCCTAGCTGGTTCTTTAATCCACAAAATTGGAATCTGATCATCTGTAGTATGGTCTGTCAAAGGTAGCCTGGAAAGGAAATCTGCTGGAATGTTTTCTTTCCCTGGTAGGTATTCCACATGGAAATTATACTCCATTAGATCTTCTACACAACGTCTGATACGTGGAGTTGTGTTTTCTATATTACTGCACGAAAACATCTGCACCAAAGGCCTGTGATCACTTCTAAGTACAAACGGTAACCCCCATAGGTAGTACTTAAAATGGTTAACGGCCCAATTGCATGCCAAAGCTTCCCGCTCTTTTACTGAATAGCGTACTTCTGCCTCTCTAAGGGAACGAGAGGCAAAAGCCACTACTCTCTCTTCACCATCAACCAACTGTGAGAGAACTGCTCCCAAACCCTTCAGGCTAGTAGCATCTGTGGACAGCAAAGTTTTCCTCCTGATATCAAAATGGCCAAGTGTATGTATCTCTCCAATTCTGGATTTAACAATGTTAAAAGCCTCTTCACACTCCGAGGACCACATAAAATCCACACCTTTCTTTAACATGGCTGTTAAAGGTTGTACTACACTCGCAAAGTTTCTAATAAACTTCGAGTAGTATTCTGCTAGACCAAGAAATGAGCGCACTTGATCTCTGTCAGAAGGAGTGGGCATTGATATGATAGATTTGGTCAGTGTCACCTTAGGTTTGATACCATTGCCAGAAATGGTGTGCCCCAGATAGGAAACTGTACCAACCTTGAACTTTCACTTTTCCTTCTTTAAGGTTAACCCTTTTTCCTTTAATCTACTCAAAACTGCTCTGAGAGCCATATCATGCTCCTCTTCATCTTCACTATAAATTAGAATATCGTCTTGAAAGAATAGGACAGAACTCCAACCCTTAAGCACTTCTTTCATTATTCTTTGAAAGCACGCAGCAGCCGACGCTAAGCCAAATGGCATTCTAATAAACCTAAAAGCTCCCAAAGGCATAACAAAAGAAGTCAAGTGTCTTGAGTCCTCATGAAGTAAGATTTGATGGTAGGCCGCCAATAGATCTAACACACTAAATGCCTTGGCTTGTGAAAGCATGGTTAAGGTTTCATTAATGTTCGGCAAAGGCTGGCGATCTACCCATATGCACTGGTTGAGACCTCTCAAGTCCACACACATTCTAATTTTAGAACCATTGTCCTTGGGAACTAAAACAATGGGAGCCAACCATTCCGAAGCTTCAATTTCTTCTATAACTCCCAAACTCAGCAATCTGTTAAGCTCATCCTGCAATGGAGACAACATCAAGTGAGGCACTTTCCTTACTTTATGTACTACTGGTTTAGCAGAGGATTTCAAAATAATTTTATGCTTGAAATCTGTCAACAGCCCCAATTTGTCACTGAACACTTCGGGAAATTCATTCACAATTGAAGCATCATTTCCTATATGAGATATGGAAAGAACTTGTTCGGGGGAATTTGGGTTAAGAATAATGCCCAAATCTTTCTGATGTCTCCACCCCAACAAGTTGTCTCCTCGTTTGGCCACATAAATTTTCCCTACAGTTTCACGCCCTTTGAATTTGATTGTCATCAGTGAATAGCCAAATAAATCAATTCTCTGTCCACCATAGCCTATGGGGGTTAATGTCAGGAGGCAAAAGTTTAATATGGTCATTACCAAAAATTGTCTCCCAGTTTTTATCACCTATAAAGGTAAAAAGGGATCCTGAATCCGCAAGGACAGGAACAACTTTACCATCAATTTCTATATCACATTTTGGCATAATTAACTTGGTGTCACTACTTATAGAGGAATTCTGAGCATAAGGACATATCACATTTAAGATTAACTGTTGACTCGACACTGCCTCATCACATGCCTGTATCACATTTATCTTCTGACTTTTGAAAACTTTTGCTAAATGTCCTTTCTTTCCACAATTTCTGCAGTTGACATTCCTAGCAAAACATCTCGGATTGTTTGCTAAATGTCCAGAGCTGCCACATTTGTAACATTTAAATTTGGACTCTTTGGGCATCTCACTGTTCCCTTTCATATGACTTGTCGCTGATTTCTGCAAGATATTCCTTCCTTGTCAATTTTCTTGAGTAAAAACTCTAGCTACTGCCGGATTAACCACGGAATCAGCTAAACAGTTCGAAGTGGTGTTCTTCATTTCCTTGACCCAGAAAGTGGCATGCTCCAAACTCTCCACTATAGCAACAGCTTCTTCCAGAGAGGGATTTTTTGCTAGCAACTTTTCTTGCACTCTTGGATTATTGGTACATCTTACCAGTTGATCCCAGATAAGAGAATCAGTTAAACCAGCAAATTCACAAGTCTGCGCTAGTGTCTTAATAAGAGAAGCAATGTAATTTCCCATTCTTTCATCTCTAGCTTGTGTTCTCATGAAACATTTATGTCTTTCCATGACTACATTTATTCGGGTATCAAAATGTTTCTTCAACATCATAACTGACATGTCATATACATCCCTAGGATCACCATCTGCAGTGCCAATCGTAATTGGATCAAGGCTCTCATAGATATTCCTTCCTTCAATACCTAAATTATGCAGAAGAATACCTTGTTTCCTTGCTGCGAAGATTTTTCTCCGCCAATGCCAATCAAGTAAGTTTCAAAAAGATTAATCCATTTTTTCCACGGTAGAACGGGTTCCCCACGTTCAGGTAAAAATTGTGGTGGTTGAGACAAACTGAGAGTAGCCATTTGAGACATTATGTAGAAACTATGCTCCAAGAAAGATAAATCAATAAATGAATAATAATACACTGAAATATTCAAAATCCTCTAAGTACTTAAATCAAGAACGGTATATTATTCACATATTGTCCAACCTTTCATTTCAATAAAATATAACATTTCCAGGAACAAAATGTATAAATGTGGTTTTGTGCCACAAAAAAAATGAGTTAGCAGTCTAAACACAGGAAAGCTGTAAAACACGTGAGATCTGACATCCTTGTCAGTCTTGCGATGTATCAAAATGGAAAACAATTGTTGGAAAACGGGTCAACAGTCTAGACACTGTAAAGTTGCAAAACACGCGAGATCTGACGTCCGTGTCAATCTCGCGATGCATGAAAGTGAAAATCAATTGTTGGGGAGGCTCGCGCTGTGTCGCGTTGCTTTTGATGACGGTCTCCTGGCAGCACAGAGTCCTTGGAATGCTGCTACAGTCATGTGCGCACGTTCGCACGAGGACTTTGGAACACGCGCTGATACCCGCTTATGGAATGGTATATCGTTCCTTCTTCTTCTTTTTAAAAAAAATTGCGCACAAACCAACGCGCGCTCGTGCCACTGCCACAAACACGGCCAGCGCGCGGTCAAAATAATACTGCCAACACAGCTCGAGCACTGCCACCAAAAAAAAAAAAAAAAAATGCAGCCGAAATACCTTCTCTTGCCAGGACCTGCAGTTCGGCAATTCCACAGCACGTACCAACTTGTGGCGCCACTCGACACAGTTGCAGGTCAGCACTCTAGGTTGCCGGACATAAAAAAAAAAAGGAACAAAAACTGCTCTATCACAACGCTGGAGTACGTGAAATATCAGCGCAAAGCTGGAGTACTAGAAATACCATCACAGCGCTTCCTCTCAACTGCATGGAACTTGACAGAAGCCCAGCCGTCCGTCCATCACACGCCAGGTTCGGTGGATGCTGTAGACTCTCGTCGCCACTGTTACAAGGTAAGTCAACAGGTTCGAAATCGTTTGGTAAGTCTTTTATTATACAGCATCCACAACAGTGCCAGCTGCTTACTCGCTGCTTCCTTCCACTCCCAACCGTCCCTCCAAGAATCTTTAGGACATCTCCCTTCTATTCTCTGACATCATCGATCCAATGATGTCAGAGACCAGCCAAGACCACAACACTTTCATTGCTCTCAGAATGTGTACAGTTAAAGCATGAGTGACATGTAAGTTACAGACAGACCCCTGAAACAGGTGGTTACGTCACTGAGAGAAATGTATAGGTGGAACAGTGAATGACTAGTCGCGTTATGACAGCATTCTCACTCAGGTGATATTCCATGTCAACAGTGTGAAGGCCCTGTTGTTTGTATCTATTCTTTGGTTTTCCACATATTGAGAAGTAGCAGTTACCTAGTAAGTCAATATTTTGGAGCAGCCCAGCCACAACCTAGGTAGCTATATTCTAAACAGGCACATAGTTGCCAACCTCTTCAAGAAGGTTCTGAATGCAATCACAATGTGCAATCCCAGTCTCAGTGCTGCACCTGTTCGAAATTCTGAGGGTTGCCACTGACGGGAAATACTGGCTTGCAAAATGCTGGTACGCACAATCTGAAAATAATAATTTCAAGATGGTATTTATGCTTAGTTCTTTCATACCTAGATAACAGCCTCTGTAAATGTCTGTGCTATCATCATTTACAAAAAACTGGATTGCCGGTTCACCTTTAAATTGGAGTAGCTACTGGCTTGCTTTGTTCATGGTCACACTGTATTTGAGTTTGTCCATAACAGTGTAACTGCACCACAACCAAGATTATAGGGCGCAGTCTCTTTTCTTTCTATTACAATCCAACTGTCTCACAGATAAAAGCCAGGTGAAGTTGTTTATTTATTTTGAAATCAAAACTAGGACCTGCTGTATCCATGCATATTCCCATAATCACAGAATGCGTAAAACCTTTTGCCACATGAGGGCCAATAAAATAAACCAGTTTCTTCTCTGACAACATGGACCTGTAAACTTAATTGGAAGTTTAGTTTGAGGAGATAATTTTTACTTGGCGACTATACTATATACCCCTTCAATGTACATAGAAAACAGGCTATGATTAGTGAATCTACACATGCCGATGTCCAAGTACCTTCACGATATTCAGTATTCTGGATGCAAACTTTTGGCTGACGGTATTGTGTCACTCAGTATCGTGACATACATCTGAGTGGTCAATACTATGGTTGTATCTGATGTGGTCGCAAGTGCAATAAAGATCTAAGTCATAAGTAGCTCAGCACTATGGCTGGAATTACTTACCTATTACAAAGTCCACCAACCAGGCCCAGCGATTCATGTTCTCCACTAAAATCGTTCCTCCTTAACTATACATTGTAAGACCAAAAGTTGTGATTCACTACAGTCTGTTTTTGACATGTGCTCTACATCTATTCATGTGACTATCTTCACACAGGACCTAGACTTGTCATAGCTACTCTGAATCTGTACAAGTATCATATGCTGTGCCATTGGAGATGGGAATATATATGGTCTGTATATTTGTTTCCAACCTATTTATTTCTAGAAGGAAGCAGTAATGACGACCTGTATAAAGCAATTATATGGCATTCAGCCTCCCCTCTCCTTCATTTTTTGTTTTTTCCCTACCCTTGGTTTAGTCTAGCTGCGTATAGCTTTTGGAGAAATCAATAAGTAAGATGTATTTAAAAACTGCAGCAATGGGCACAGTGAACCTTTATCAGATTGATTTGAGTCATAGGCTTACAAGGAGGAAGAAAGTAAGATACCAATGTTATTAATGGATAAAGCAGATACGATTTTGACACTCTGAGATCGAATGCAATGAGTATATAATGTTCACAGAGAGAAATAAACATTTGTTTAAGTCTAGATTGTTTCAAGTGTGTTGCCCTGGTTTACCTATTCCGGCATACCCAATTCCTCAATTCCTTCAAAACTTGGTACCCCAGTGGTCCTGTTCCTTCTAAAAGAAGCATTTCTCAAGCATGGGTCCTTAATAGGACAGCTTACTTTCCATTCGATGGTACATTATGGCCTGCTGGCATGACACCTGTAAACTCTTCTATTGTTTTTAAAGGAAACCTGTCTGGGCCTTTGCTGGGATTTTCACCTTATTCTCTCTCTGACACTTCTATTTATGCTCCCGTAAATGCTATCACGTTTCAGACCCATGTGCGGGCATAACAAGGGACATCATCCTTCAGCCCTCACAAACAGTACACAATGTACCTCCCAGCTTTCTGGCTCACTAGTGCTGTAAAGGGCCTGCAGATGCACTTCAAGCCTTTGCAAACAAATATATTTGAGCCTCTAAGCACATCCATGCATACTCTAACTCATACTGCAGGGAACGGATTAACAAATACCAAACTTCACAATAGCTTGAAATTATTTTGTACCTGAAATTATGCTTAAAAAGGGAACCATATACAGACTGTATAAAATAAAATGTGGACGCTCCTAGCAGCAGGTGATTATAGAAGTAATACCTCAGCTATATTGGAGAGTGGTGGCCAGGGCCATTCTGCACATGGCAGAAGGGCACTCAGATACTTATAGAGGGATCTTCACATCTTGCTGCTCTGTTAGAAATAACTCCACCACCATTGATGGTCTAATTTTTGTCAGCTGCGGCTAGCCTCTGCTGGTTGTCAGACATCGTTGATTATCACTGTGAAAGTTTAGGTTGGCGGCCTCATATATTTGAATATGCCATAGAGAGAAAGTGGATTATTAGTTGGAGTGTATGGTAGTACACCATAAGTAATAATGGCAATATTCTTTTTAGATACAGTAAAGGTTTCTATCATTTACACCTGAGCCCAGCTCCTGGTAACAATGGCACAGAGCAGACAGAGTTAGCTTAAGAAAATGTGTAAAGCATTTAGAAGTACCAAAACAGTTAAAACGTCAAAAAACAACACACTAAAAATCTGACTACAACTATTTAAAAATATAGAATCCTTCAACCCCTTTAGAACTAAAGACAAGATGGTCTCAACCTCAGCACCATTGGAGCAGGCGGCTGTGCTGAGGATGAGGGCATCTCATCCTTAGCACTTAAGTGGCTACTAAACAAAATGACAACAAAACAACAAAAATCCAATAAGGGGAACTGGAGATAGGAAATTGGGAGAAGGGTAAGGTTTGAGGCTGACTGTGATAGAGTGTGGGAGGATACGAGGCCCAGGTAGGTTCTGGTCAAAGAGTTAGCTTTGAACGTAGACATTTTTCTGAGGAAAAGGTGGTTGTTGATGTGTTGTTAGTGTGGCAAGCAGTAAGGTGGATCGGATTTGGGGTTCGACGACGGTGGGTTGCTGAAGACCAAAGTCCGCTTCAGAAAAGTGGGCTGCTTACAAATTTTGTGCCCCTAGCTTAACAGGATCCTGAGTACAAATGGAATTAGGTGCAGCCCTTAGGGTTCTCCTCACAGATTCACAACAGCAAGTGCAGTCCTTCTGTCTTCCACGGGTCCAGCAGTGTGCTGAAGAGGGTACGGGTGCTGCCACATTTATGCACAGTGCCCACCAATGGGTGGGGGAAACCCCTGGCCACTTCCTAACCAATGGGGTAAAAGTCCCCTGAGAGTAGCCAATTTTTACATGTTTTAGGGGTCATAGCACATGCACTGGGGCCTGGTTAGCAGAGACACAGTGTGTAGACTAAAAAAAACCAGAAACAAAATTTTGCAAAAAATGGGGGTGACCATGCAAAAAGGGGCATTTTCCTACAGCCATTATCACTGTCATTGTGCCCCAGACCACATTAAGGATCACCCCAAGACCTCAGCTACAATCAAGCAACAACTAGCAGAAGCTTTGTCCTTCTTATTGTTTTCTCTGCACTGACAGCTTTGTATTTTTCAGGGCTGAGATAGACAATTTACAACTGACTAGTACTCATTTAAGACAAGCTTTAATATATTTACTGGTTGAGCCTTAAAAAATTCCCAGGCCTGCACGCCAGTGAGGGGCAAAACATGTGCTGGCTGTCCACACCTCATTGTTTCTCATAAGTAGCCAACATGAATACAACTTGAGAGCAAGGAAAACTGAAGTGAAATGAATACATGCTAAATGTATCACGTAAGTGTAGAAGGAAGCTGTCTTTGAAACTGAGGCAATCGCACACCAGTTTTTACTTTCATATGAAGTCTATGCATTTGGCCATTAATGCCCATTAATTGTATCAACCAAGGCCAATACGGCAGCACAGCAAAGGTCTAGAGTAGGCACTGTTGCAAAGAGATAAACACACAGCTTAAACCCGCGGCTTAAGATAAGAATCCACTGAGGTGAAATCCTCTAACGAATTGATGTTTAATGCAGCATGAGAACATCCTATTATCATGTACAAGGTCCAGCTATTAAATGAGGATGGAACCTGGTGTGAAATAACATTTATGCCTCCCCCCAACATTCCGGCACTCCGAGACACACTCTCACTGATACAATATGCACATTTTGAAACACAACATACAACAGGCACCTTCTTCAAAATGGCTACAGAAAATGCTTTCCTCCTAAAAGAATGAGGTATGATACAAACAGATTGCTTCTTTATTCAAATTCAATGGATAGATTGCTACAGTCAAACACTTAAAAACCACAAAAATGGAGAGGTGTGAAATAAGAGCACCTGAAAAAAACACAGAACTGTGCAAAAGTCATTGAACACAGATTAGTGGCATGGAAGGGTAGGGAAGGTCACTAATCCTTTCAGTTACCTGGTCACCAAAGGTACAACAAACTACAACCTGTTATCAGAAAAGATACAACAAATAAACTGATGCTCCATTGTCTTTACAATGCTAAGGTTAAGGTCATTCATAGGCAAATTTTAGAACTGTGTGGCTAGGGTATGAAAAGGTTTTGATCTCTAACCTGACACCACTCCTTGGAGTGACGTACATCTGCAAGAGTAAGCTATCTTGGTAGAGAAAATTCTAGAGTCAAGTAGCACTTCCAGCAGTGTGCCAAAACAACTCTTTCAGGCTATAAGCCTGCAGATGCAGAGTGTGAAAATATGGATGGAGGACTAGCCCCCATATTGGCTGAGCAAATATGTCCACATAGATTCTCATTCGTAGACCCAAGCTGTATTTTAGAAGATTTGTGTAACACCCTTGCTGAACCCAGCATCAGGATTAATACAAGATAAGATCAGTAATAGTTTGGCCTTTGCAGAACACAAAAAAATACCAATATAAAAAATGTGTCGTACTAAATACGTTTTCATGTTGGAAAACAAAATCTGTACTCTCTTGACCCCAGAGTGAAATATCACTAAACCAGAACATCTTGCTTTTTGCAAAGGCAACAAATGAATCTCTCTGCAGAGACCTACGTAATAAAGAAGCCCCTTATTTAACTTCCATTTTACCTGTGCTAAATGCGCAAAAAAATCTCCATGAGCTATGTATTAGCCCATCCGATTAACTGTAGAAACAGAGAAGGGCCTCAGAGCCCAATGGCAACTTTCCAACCCTTTTACACAAAGGCACTTTTCGAGCATATATCCACCTATTATTAATATAATGCATCGTGATAAGCTGTGATGCACTATGAGGAGCTCTGAAACCTCAACCATATATAGGAAGAAGAGCAGTCAGCCAATCACTTTGAACTTCAGCATACTAAGGTGGCATTTGTTTCAGATAAGACTGCCCCCCACTGATCAACAGATCATTGATGTGTGCCTCCTGCTTTAACAGATAGGCGTCAAGACTTTGATTTCAGGTTGGCCTGAATTAATCCCCCTTCACCAGATACTTTATTCTCCATCCACAATGCAGACCTGATGCCAAGTGGTTGGAAACCAGGACTTGGTCTGAAATGCCTTTCCAGACATTGTTCCATTTGATCTCTGCACCCACTGGAACATTCTTATTTTTGTCTTGGTCTGGGGAACCATAAAGCCCAGAACAAAAATATGGCCAATTGCTGCAGAAAAAATCGGACAGGTAGCTATTACAGTGGTTGAAAGAACAGGAAGATTCTCCGACATGTCTATTCCAGTGTTAAAGGGAATCACCTGATTGTGTCCATTGTTGCTGCAATAAACCAGAGGTGCTGAGAATAACCAAAAAAGCTGAGTTAAAATTCAAAAGAAACATCAGTTTGTACATTAAGGGGGAACACCTCTTATAGATGCTGACAAGAGGCATTACAGAAGAAGGAGTAGTGTCTCTAAATACCTGCAAAGAGGAGGCAAAAAAGTCCTTAAATTAGGAAAGGCTGGAGGAGGTAACTAATCTTCATGCTTTCATGGATCCATACACCTCTGACAAGATGAGGAAGACAGAGAAATCTCTGATGTTTGTGTGCATTCAAATCCTAACAAGAATGGCACGTGGAAAATTAGGAGAGATTTAAATCGAACCAGTTTCCCTTACTGTACTGATCTAACTTCAAATATCACCAATCAAACTCTTCAGAGTAATTTGGAATCTGACTGCACTGTGGGTGCTTCAGTTGGATCTGCAGGAGTGACTGGGTCAGGATCAATTTTCTTTGTGCTGTGCAAGGCCAAGGCAAGTCTAAAAACACCCTAACCTGCTGGCCCTTAATGGCATAGCTGAGGTTGTTTTGACAGGACCTTCAAGCCCCCGGTGCTTTTCAGGGCTCAAACGCCACCTATGCTGGCGTTACACGTCTGACACCAACTCTGGTGTTTGAAATCCCAAGAGTTGAAATGCAGTCGCTCACATTGTAACCACATGTCAAAAAGAGAATCATAAAGTGAAACTAGAGAGAAAAATAGGTGTAAATCTGGTTCCACTGGGTCTGAGACAAACAGTACATAGGAACTGTCCTCATGGTGGAGGTGAAGCTTTAAAGAGCCAAGGGGTCAATTTGTGCAGTCCTGATCCTTGTGTCTCAGGTTTGCTCTAGAACAATCAGGTACCCATGCACTCGAACTGAAATACTTCGGTAGCCAGTATTGGTCATGTTAATATTTTTGTGTATGAGAGGTTTGTGGAAATTAGGTTAGAGCTCTTGAACAGTGAAACCCCGTTAGAACGGCAAGCCATATGAGGCAGTGAACACCTTCTTCAATATTTAACAATTGAAACCAAGAACTCCATTGCGGAACTAATGATCTAAAAATGAGGAAACAAACTGTTTCTCCCTACCTGTCAGTCTGTCAATAAGTGCACAAATCGTGGCGACAGAAACAAGTATCAAACAAAAAATGGCTTTACTGCTATATATTTCAAATATCAATTTGTTCATTCAGCCTTGAAGGAACACATTTGGGCATTTTATTCCCCCCTTTACATGCCTCACTCTGTGATGGTCCTCGGATTCATGATTGGTGTAGATAAACTGATTGATTCTCTTTTGCTGCTGTTAACAAAAGTGTGGCATTAATTAATGCGATTTTTAATAAACAGTAGCCAGGAGAGTCATGAAATACACAAAAGTAAGGAAATCCAAAATGAGCACACTGGAGGTGTCACAGAAGTATTGATAAATACTGAGAGTGAGCCGAGGGCTCTTATTCATTTGAAGAGTAGGTTTATCTCGCATATCTTCGTGCACGTCAAGAATATCAAACAAGAACCAATATATGTACATAAACGTTTGAGAAAATAAACAAGTCAGGGTGAATTATAGCGGCGTGCACCGAGAAAAATATCCAACTATGGTTCATGAGTTTGAAGTGGCATGAAAATTATGAATGTTTGAACCAGGAGATAATCATGCAAACACGCTGGTGATTAATCGTTGCCTAGTGCCAAATTGAATTAATAACATAATTTCTATCATTAGCAATGCGCTGAATACGTTTTTACTAAAATGACAAAATATTTCACCAGGAATTTTGCTATTCCGTTTTATTGTAACTAATTATTAATTTTAGCATTACATTATTAGTTATATTTTATTTCAGAAAACATTTTGAGAATGGCATTTCATACCGGGTTCCATTTTAAATATCACACAGAGATATAAAAGTGATTGACAAGATTCTCAAGTTGGCTTTGAGTCACAAATACATTTGGTGCCTAATCTAAACTGTGGTGGGCAAGTTGCTTGATTTGCAAGTGTAAATCCATGTTTGGTATTCACAAAACCTGAATTTACATTCCCAAATGGATTTACTCACAGATACAACCACAGTAGTATGGTGTAATTAAAAAATAATAATTTTATTCAACTGCCATCAACAAGTACAGTAGGAAAATTGAAAGATGACACCAACAGTTAATACCAATGACATAAGTACCATCATAAAAGGTCTTGAAAAGCTATAGCAATAACGTCCCTGTTAGAGGCCCTAACACCAAAAAAGAGGGGAAAAAAAGAAAAAAAGAGAAACTAGTAAAAGAAAAAGAAAAAAAAAAAAAAGAGGAAAAGGGGAAAAGACGTAAGGAGACATGCATAAAATACCATAGAACACAGTATAAACCAAGGCCAGGGAGCAGCACCATCCAACAAAATCCGTAGCTTGAAGACTGAACCATCCAAAATGAGAAGGCCCCATGAAATCATTCAGCAGCAAGCAGGTGAAGTTTCCAGCCTGCAGTAATGGGTGACCAGATCCTATCCCCCATATCTCTTATGCCCCTTGCATCTATAGAGATTTAATTCCATTTTATAGATTGCCAGAAATCTGGATCTCCACATCAAACATGATGAGGGGTTGGGATAAAGGCATTCTTATGCAATACAGAGTCGGTTCACAGCCACAGCAGTGAAGAGAAGGTAGCAATGCTCCTTTACTACGTCATTCACCTCAGAGCGGTCTAAGATCCCCCGAACCAACAGTGCAGGGGAGACCTGCACTGGCCCACCAATGATTGAGCTAAAAAAAGACCCGATATCAGATGAGACTAACTTGGAACACAAAAAAAGAACATGCACAGTTTTAACCTGCTCTGCACCACATCGGCTGCAGTTGCCACAGGACCTACCAGGCCATCTAGCCACCTTAGCCGGAGTATAATATAAATTGAATGCTGCTTTGAAATGTTGACTCTTCAGACCGATCGTTATCAAGTCCTCATTAGATATGTCCAGTGACTTTTGACGAAGAAGACCCTCTATGCAGAGTCTAGACTCCCATTTTGCATTTTGCACTTTCAGATCATCGGGTATCCCTTGTAGCAAACATTCGTAAATTTATCCCATTCTATCCCTGCGCTTAACAGTCTCAATTAGGGGGATCTTGACTACTGAATAAGAGTTCCCAATTCTTTTATCAAAAAATCACCCCGGACAATCCCATACATTCCTGCAGCTCCCTAAAAGAGTAACACTGACCATCCTGATATAAGTCCTCCAGCATCCCAATCCCCTTTTGAGCTCATCTCTTAGCCATGGTATCCTGAACAACAGGCAGAAAGATTAACAAGGTAGATAGGGGTGTATAGCAGGTAAACCTGATTATGCCTAACCTTCCCCTGAACTGTCTCTAGGCTATAAATGCTGCTATAAGAATCTTACATTTAGTTTTCTTATAGTAGCTGGGTTCAACATTTTTGAAGAAACAATCCTTAGCACAGCTACCAGGACTAATTCATATATGGATAGAGTTTAAGCAGGACTTATTCCATCAAGCCCTCTTGTGAACTTAATATTCCCATATGTTGTAGCACACAGACCCGATTATAAAATGTAAAGTTGGGTACTGACCACTCCTCCCTTCAATCTGGGAAGAACCGTAAATTTAGCCGCTCTCCTTGGCCTCCTGTAATTCAACAAATAACATAAACATGTATTTTCCAATTTGATCAGCAACCCCTTATTAATTTCAAGAGGAATGGTCCTAATGATATAGAGCACTTTTGGCAAAACAGAACTTTTTAACACACTGCATCTCCCCAAAAGCGAGAGACGTAGATGGCTGACTCTGGCCAGCTCCTGCTTGATACCTCCCAACAATGGTGTCATGTTTAGTTCTACCAAATTATCTGTGGTTGAGGTGATCCTAATTCCCAAATATTTTGCATCTGAGACTTCCTGGTGATAACTGCATGCAGTTTCCCTGGTGCATAATATCTGTGTCTTATCCTCATTAAGCCTATAGCACAAGTAGACCCCAAACCCCTTAGCCACCTCTTCAATTGCGGGGAGAGCATTTGAGGGATCGGCTGAAATTATTGGCACATCGTCTGCATAAGCCAGCACTTTATATTCCACTTGGTTTACCACAAACAGTTTGATATGGGACCTATTCTCTAGTAGGGCTATAAAAGGATCAATATATAGTGCAAATAACAGAGGCAAACATGGGTACCCCTGTCTAGTGACTCATAACATTTGGATCGTGTCAGACTCTACCCCCATTATCATAGACTGGCCTTGAGCACGTTATAAAGTGCTTTATTCGCTCTAATAAAATTCCTCCTAAAGCCCTTCCACTTCAAAACCGACCATAGAAACCCCTATGAAATCCGGTCAAAGGCCTTCTCAGCATCGAATAAGACCAGGCCCATTTAAGCTCTTGAAGCCTCAGCAACATCAAACAAGGAGATCACCTGACGAACATGATCAACTGTCCCACATCCCAAGATAAAGCCATGTTGTTGCTACGAGACCAGCACTGAGACAACCTTAGCCAACCGATTAGCCAAAAATGTGGCATAGATTTTTCCGTCACAATTAACTAAGGAGATCTCCCTCTAGGAGCCAGGATACAAAGGTTATTTCCCCTTCTTCTTGAAAGCCACTATACTGGTCATCAGCCATGAATGCGGAGTTATCCCTTTTTGTTCCAGCTGAGAAACCTGAAGCAAATCTTGTCGAAGCTCACAAAAAAAAAGCCCTAAAAAACTCTAGGGGTAAGTTATTTGGGCCCGTAACTTTGTCATTAGCTAGGGAACTCAGAGCTTCCCAAATCTCCTCCATAGAAACTGAGGCATCCACAATGGTGCATTCTTCAGTTAACCAAAATCTCTCATGGCCACTGAGTAGTCCCTCATATCCTTCTGCGTGGGGTTCCAGATCCTCAGCATAAACGGTTTCATATTATTCTCTGAAAACCCCCAAAATATCAGATGGATTTTCACATAGCCTACCTTCTCTATCTGTAATAGCCGATCCCTCTTTTCACCTCCCGTTGCCCGATCCATCTCACTAATAGCCTCCCGGTACTCTCTCCATACTCATAGCATTCTGACCTATATTGAGAGAGGTTTGCAGCAACCTCTTTGCTAAAATACTGATTAGCTTTGGATGTTAAAATGGCTTTCTTGCTGAGCCCTTGCAATATACAGACCTTGGGTGAAGAGCTGAACTAGCTTCTCCTCTCCTAAAAAGACTTTGATTTTGTTGAAATAAACCAAAGCTAAGTACTTCACCCCTAGTCCTAGCCTTCAGGGCATCCCATACCAGACTGTCCAAAGACGACCCTCTGCTAATCTCCAGGAACTTGATAATCCACTTACACATGTGATCTGAGAACTAAGTATCTAGCAGAAGTTTTTTTTTTTTATTAAAAGACCAAGATCTATGGGATTCAAGAGTACCAGATATCTGAATCTCAAGAGTCAGTGGACTATGATCGGAAAGAATCTTTGGGTATTTTTCTATAGAAGCCTGACTAGCCAAAGTCATAGACACTAAGAAATAATCAAGTTGTACCATTTTCCTGTGCGGAGCAGAGAAAAATTTAAATCAAGGGTCCAGAGCCTTACAGCTACTCCAGACATCCAGAAGCCTGTGATCTTTTGTAAACCGCTGGAGTGCTCTATAAACTGCAGGCTTCCTACCCGTATATCCTGGAGATGGTTGTCCATCCATTATATCAAGATGTATGTTAAAATCTGCACGCAAAACAAGAGGGTGGGGCCATGATGCCAGTTCTATATTAAGAAAGTTAAAAATCTCAGCCTCCTCCATCTATAAACTGAGCACAAAGTAAATCGGCCAACGCTAAACCCGCACTATAGAATAGCCCATCTGCCGAACTTATCCAACATATAGCAGTTAACCAAATATCTTGGCCTGGTTGCGAGAATAGCCACACCTTGGGATGTCAACCCCTAGTGTGAACACACCAGTAGCTACAAACCAAGTTCCTTAAACTATCCCCGCTTATCGCAAGGAATCCCACTCCTCCCCTCTAACTCCACCCACCACTCCTCCCCCACCTCAGCCATCCCCCACCCTCACCCACCCCTGCCAATTGCTGAAAACAATGGGAGCAACCAGGTCAGTTGATAGAGATGCCTCCTCCTTCCAACCTGCAGGACAGAAAGACCATATCAACCATCAGTGCTGCTCCTACCACCTAAACAAGAAAAACCCAATGCAGTCTTATCCACCCTCACACAGAGTGAATACCACAGTGCTCCCCTGACCTCACCAAGCCATCCATTGACATGCTGCTATGTGAGCCCTACAGCGCATATCATGTCACAACACATCCTGATTATGCAAACCTACACTGATTTAACAGCCCTCAGAAACAGACAAAAGGATAGCACCAGATGGGAGCAGAGCCACGCTTGGAAGGGCTCCATAGCTCAGCCAGAAACATTACTAGGCCTTAATTTCTGATGTAAAAAAATGAGCTCTGTCATGTAAAAGAACCTTAAGCTTTGCTGGGTTCATTAAATAGGCCTGTGCGCCCTTGTTTGGAAAGAATTGGATCGGTTGCCTAAGGTGCCATCTTCTTTCAACTGTAACATGACAAAAGTCAGGTCTCACAAAAAAAATGCAACCCTCAAAAGACTGTTTCTGATCCGGCCAAGCCAGATCAAAAACTGCCTGACGCAGCAGAAAGTTACCAAAAAATACCAATACTCCCTTTAGTTTGTCACCTTCCTGCGTCCCATGAGCCCTTGGCTTAAAGGGAAATCTGTTGGCTTGCTGAACCTCTGCTTCCCAGTTCCAATCAGAAAGTTTGGGAAAGCTCGCTTAAAAAGCCTCACTATATATTTGAGGTATCTCCTCCCTCTGTCCCTTCTGGGATACTCAGCACTCTCAAGTTATTCTGCCTAAGTCTATTTTCAAAGTCTTTGAGTTTCCACTGGTTATCGAACACCCGAATCTCTAGCAATTCTGATGTCACTTTATGCACTGATGTCTCAGATTTCAGAGTTACAATCCTAGCTTCCAGTTCGCCTATCCTCTCCAAGAACTCAGAACAAGTCTTGGCTACTCGGCGGATAGCACCTTGCAATTTTTGATAAGCGCTTTGAGACTTGAGGCTGTCTGCCCAGGTTTCTTCCCAATGAGTCATAATTGTTTGATAAATTGCTTCCAGAGACACTGGGTGCGGAGAGTCTTGAGATGTAATATCTCCTCCCATGGTATTTCCCTCCAGGCAGGGCGGTAGAGAATAATCCTGAAGACGTTCATGCTCTTTAATGCCTGTCTCAGCCCCTGCTTTTGTACCTTCTTGCAGCAAAGCCTCCTTCTTTCTCACCGTTCCGGTAAGGCAAGCTGCGCCTTTGGGATACTATCCCATGCCTCCCTTCTGGGGTATCCAGGCTGGTCAAGTCACTTGATATACTCCCCTCTGAGCCAATTCTGCTATGTCCGCCAGTAGCCTCTGAATCCTCATCTGACCAGTCAGACTTATCGGATAGAGATGAAAAGTGTTCCCCTGCGTTTGACTCTATACAAGGGCTTGCCTGTGACTGATCATAGTTTGCTGATGCTGGTGCATGTAAGGGATTTTTTATCAGCCATAGCAGCCATGACTCTATTGCCCGCAGTATCTGTAGAGGCAATACCAGTGGCCTTACCATGTCCAGTCGCCAAGCCCCGAAGCATATCCTTTCTTCCCTCACTGTCAAGGTTCTGTACACCATTCCGGGCAGTCAAACTAAGAATTTCCCCTTGTGTATCTGAGCCTGGGAGAGTCGCTGATGCTGCAGTCGTGCTATCTACCTGCACCAGCTCAGAAGAGCCACCCAGCCGCACAGAGGAGGCATGCCCCTCAAGTGTGAGCACTCCCAGAGCAATCTCGGAGTCAGAGGTAGCCGCAGGAAGCACCTTCTCTCCACCATTGGTGGGAGTGCATTGAGCCGTATCATGTCCATGCCTTGCAGAAGCTGATGGCAGGTACGTCCTGGGGGTAGCTCATTCGTCCGCCACTACCAAATCCTTCACCTGGATGAGTTAGCTGAGATGTTTGGGCCGTTTGAGGATGCCCATGATAGAGCCTGAGACAAAGCCTGAAGTCACCTGTAAGCTGGTAGGGCTGCCGGAGCTCACCTCCGACGTATGCCGACCAAGAGTCCTTTTTGCCAGAGCCCCCTCTCTTTGCTCTGAGCCCATAGCTGCACCACTCATCACTACAGAACCACCCCAAGGCTTAGGGTCTTTCACACTCTTAGGAGCCATTACCGCAGAATACCAATATCTCAGCCCAAAAGGCACCCAGCACAAAAACCAGCGCAACAGCTGCTCCAGCACAATTGCCGCTCTATGAGAATGGTAAGAGGGGGGTATAAACATGCCAATGACAGTGTGTTTTATTCGAAGAAGTCCATAGGGGAGCTCCAGTAGCCCCTTAGGTTTGAAGGAGGAACAACCGACTGTCCTCACACGGCCGCCATCTTGCTCCCTCTAGTATGGTGTAATTTTATGTGTATCCTCACAGGAGTGAGAAATGGTCATTTCGGGACAAAGAAGTCCTGAAATGTAGGTGAACACCCTAAAACTGGTGAGTACCTATATCCTTTTGGAAGGTACATTCCTAAACTGGAAGTAGTCAGGAAATTACTGCTGTCAAAGTTGAGAATAAATCTGTACCCTTGGAGGAAACATGGAGGGAACACCAGCCAAAAATGATGAGGCTGCAGAAGTAAAAGGTTTCTCCGACAGGAAAAATATGTTCCTCGTTTTAAAAGCAGTTTTAAAAAGCAAGAATTTCTGCATGCGTAAATGTCAACCTGCTATATTTATTATGAGTACTCCTGGAATGAAGTGAGTGCTGCTACTTTGCAGGAGGGCTGTATCTCAAAATATCTGTTACAATAATGTCAATCAGCAACAATATAGGCTAAATAATGTTGATTTGCACAATATCGCCAAGAAAAGCATACATAGTGGAATGTAACTTTACTATTTTAATTCTGTCCTGACAATATTGTGCATGTGATAGATGTTATGAGAACTCTACGAAAACAATTTGAATTTAATCGAAATGTAGGAACAAACATAGATGATTGAATTGGGTGTCATATGTATACAGGTTTTGAAAAGACAAAAGAGAAAGTGTGCATCTCCTAGCAAGACAGTATTTACCTTGGTTTGAATAAGCGCTTTAGATGCATCAGCTTTGAAGCCGTCCATCTTGGGAGGAGGTACAAGGTCTTCGATTATGTTGCTACTTTCAGTAATTCGATCTAGCTCTGCTGTAGCATCCTAAGCAACATAAAATATATTATCAGAACACTTCTTGACAAACCTTCATTATCGTCATATTGCATTATCTCAGCATCATTTGAGAGCACACTTTTCAAGCCAGTAGCTTTTTGTAGGACATGTTTAGGAGAGAAAGGAGAGTTGAACAAGATAATCAATGAAAGTCGTTTCCTGTAAATTTGCTCATTAAATTGTCACTACTTGCAGAATGTTAGGCATTGGATGGTTTTGATCAATTCGAATAACATGCAAGCAATTCATTGAGGACCGTTGACACAACAATGTCATTTTGAAATATGCCTTTTGGATTCTGAGTCCAGGTTGCTTTTCTGATGACTTGAGGACATGCAATTATGAACATTCCACTTTTAAAAACTGATATGATAAATAACGAACAAATAATGCTAATTCCATTAAGAATATAAGATCTGCAGAGTTAATGTACTCTACAAAAATTCCTCCCAACTATCTATTTCCGATTCATGAAAAACAATGCCCGGTTACTTACCGGTAATATTCATCACTCCGAGGTCAGGTCTTCCAATCCCATTCTTTAACACATGAGCAGTTGTCCTGCTCCACAGAAACTAAATACCTAGCTGTGGTCTAAAACGTTCTCCAATATGGCCCTGAACTACCCAACATGCTTAAAAGGGGAAGAACTTCATGGAGACATCCTGAGAATACCATAGCTACAAACACAGGAAAAGAAACAATCACCTGAAACATGACACAGGAGGGAGTGATGGGCTCACAAATGGAGCGGAAAGACCTGGACTCGGAGTAATGAAGATTACCAGTAAGTAACTGGGCATTATCTCCTTGTCCGTCTTCCCGTTCCATTAACACATGAGCCCAACAAGCACATGGTGATTGATTCAAACATAAAAAAAAACACAAACATGGAATGATATACATTTGTAATGAAAAATAGCACCAATCACAGATTATGTACAGATGCTAAAAAATTGTGAACCAAAATCAGATGTGCAGCCATTTCCAACTGAAGGCGGTAATGTTAGACAAATGTGAGGTAAGAAGCCCAGGTTGCTGCATTACAAATGTCCCAGAGAAGCCCCCTTAAGCATTGCCCAGTACAAGGACATGCTCCTTCAAGAACGACCGTGGACTGAAGAGGGGGGAGAATGGTGAGCAGCACCATAAGAATTGTGGGATCAGGGTGGACAAAGACAGCTTGAGGCCCTTGCCAGAGAGACCAAAGGTGAAGAACAAAGAGTCTACTAGCCGAAACGAACTAGTACAGTCTAGTTAGATTCTAAGAGTTCCTATAACATCCAGTGAATTAGATTTTTCCTTCTCAGGAGTAGAAGGGTCAGGACACAAAAGAGGTAGGACAATATCTTCCTGGCAGTGGAAATCCAACAAGAACTTAGGAAGAAAAAACTGGTTTGGGTCAAGATCACTTTGTCAGCACAAAAACACAATAAGGGGGGAGAAGCCAGCAATGCCCCAATCTCACTGATCCTGCAACCTGAACAAATTGCCACTAAAAATGAAACCTTTGTAGAAAGAAACTCAAGGTCAACTGAAGAATGTGACTCAAAAGGAGGAACCGGTAATGCTTGGAGCACTAAAGGAAGATCCAAGCAAGAAATAGGATGATAAATTCTCAAGAGTGGTGCTACTAGAGGAGAAACATGAGTCATATCAGAACCTCTGAAGGCTAGGATGACTGCCACCGTGCCCAGAGAGTAGCACCCGCCAGGCCCAACAGAAAGCCATCCTGTAAAAAAACATCAAAGGACCTGACAGGATCACAAGAGTTAGGGGACAAAGCTTTGTCCTTCACCAGGAATCAAAATTCCTTCAGTGATGGTTGTAGGATTTAAGGGTGGAAGGTGAATGAGAAAGATGAATGCTCTGAGCCACCTCAGCAGAGCAACCCTGCGCCAACAAATTCATTCTTTCAAGTGCCATACCCCGAGCCTGAGGCGCAGAAGAGAGACTGAACTGAGGAGAGAAACCCATAACAGGGATGGACGAATGGGGAATAGCCAATGGGGGTTCACTTCTAAGTCCAGTGGAAAGCAATGCCTTCTGGACCATTCTGGGATGACCAGGAGAAACTCTGCATGGCCATCTGAAATCTTTCTAAGAACCCTGAGAATCAAGGGAAACGGGGGGAAAATGTAAACAAGAGACCCCTGGGGCCAAAGAATGGAGAAGGCATCTATTTCCCTGGCCATCTTGGAAGGAAAAACAGGAGAAACAATGAGCTAATCATCCAGTTAAGCATAGACATGAATTCCTCAAGAATGAAGGATACCAACCAGGGGGCCCAAGAGCTTTGTAAAAACTCTTGGCACTGACAAAGAGCCGAAACCCAGCACCTGAAGTTGGTAATGTTTTATGTCCACTGCAAAGTGAAGAAACCTCTGCTCTGCCAGGTGGATGGGCAGTATGTGTCCACTAGAAGCCAGGTAGCTCCCAGGATGAATCAATTGAAAGATGAATTGCAATGTTACTATTTTGAAGGGTTTGTGGTGAATTTGCAAATTCACCCCTTTCAGATCCAGGACTGGATGGAAGTCTCCTGTGGATTTCCACCTGAGAAAAAGAGTAACAGCCTTTATCCATTTCCAGGGAGTGCAGGTGAAGGAAGGTAGTGCAACTATGGCTGCCTTCTCCAAAAGAAGCTGAACTCGCCCCAGCAGAGCTTCATTGGATCCCATGGCAGAGGAGTCATCTTGAAAGTTTAAGCCAGGTGAAATGAAAATTCTATCTGGCAAGCTGATGAGACTGTCCGAATAACCCAGACATCCGAGATTGTTTGCCACTGGTGACGGCAGAAGCAAAGCCGACCTCCCACCGGTAGGAAGGTATAGTTACTGCTTTGTAGGAGGAGGGGTTGAGGCAAAAGATGATTGAGACCGGGATTTGTCTCCTCCAAGGGCCCCCTGGCCATGGCCCTGCCTCGAAAAGGCTGACTATTACCCCTAGCTTGCGGAGGAACAAAAGCATAGAGATACCCAAAACCTCTCCACTTAGTGGGAGGGCGAACGGGAACAACCAGCTTCAAGTTTTTTCTGCCAATTATTTGACCATCTCCTCTAGTTGGTGTGCAAAAACCTTAGAAACCTTGAACTGCAACTTCATTAGGATTGACTTTTGAGAAACATCGGCATTCAAAGACTGCATCCAGATATGGTGAGGCGCTGCAATAGAAGCAACTGAATCTGCTGCACATAAGTTGTCGAAAGAGACATCGAACATTAGTGAACTTGGAGCTCCATCAATGACAGCTGGGAAGTCGTATCCTCACCTTCACTCAGTTGCTGTGCTAGTCTGAAAGTCTTTCTACAGGGATTGGACCATGTATGTGATGTAGGCTGTTGCCCTTATTAAGAAATTAGAAGTGGAATATGACGGCTTAATTGCACCCTCCACCTTCTTATCCACCTGGTCGGAGAGAATGGGCGCCCTCAGAGATTACCATGACGTGGGAGAATAGGCCAGCCATTACATTATCCACTTTGACAGAATGAGGGCATTCATCAGAAAACCCCTCCTAGGGATAACGCTTGCAAAGAAACCTAGGAAAGGATAACTTATCAATGTCTTTCCATTCATGTGAAAGTACTTTTAGTACCACACTGTGTAAAGGCAAAAAGTCTGGGTAATAGCGCTACTACTGCGTAAAGAAATCCTCCACTCTCATCTTCAACTGGAGTAGGGAAACCCAGATTTCCTCTAATGTGGGTGAATAGATTAGAAAGCTCTGCTCCTGTTCAAATCAACCCAGACTTTCTTCTTCCTCATTTAGATCATCCAGAGCTTTCCAGGAATTAGGCGTTGCAATTTTGTTAGGAGGCCCTTCAGGTTCCCTGGCTTTAAACAATGCCTCCACAGCCTCATTAATCAGGAGGTGCATGGCATCAACAGTCCAGACCCCACCACACTAAGAGGCAGCAGACTCCATTTCCACCCAAAACGAGACCACAGGTGCTTCCTGCATCCATTCAGGAAGCACCTGAAAAATAAATCACGCACCAAAATCACGCACCTCGCAAAATCTCACAGGAGCCACCCTGATGGAGCAGGAAGCGCCTGTGTTGAAAGGAGACCGCAAGTGTGAGGTGACTCTTATTTTGGCAAAGGTTGCCGACATCTGCAGAGCAGCATGGTGAACAAGCAGTGGCAAAGCCAATAGGTCTCGGCAATGGGTGACCTATTGCCTTTGACAATGAGGTGGGGGTGGTGCACGGGAGTGCAGGGGGGGTGGTGAATGAGAGGGCAGGTGGGGGTGTCTGCTGCAGCGCTGAGGACAGATCACGGATGGGGCAGAGTGGTAACAAGACCGTGCCTGTATTTGGGCCCCAAAGACAGTTGCACTGCAAGAGTAAGTGCTCTCGGGTCACCCAGGTTACTGAGAAGCCACAGAAAGAGTTGTAAAATCCGGACATGAAGGAGGGCAGTTGGGGGTGGGATGAGATGAAACAAGGGCGGGGGGGGAGAATTAGAAAGGACTGGTGGGTGGGTGGACGGCAGGGAAAAGAAGCAACAAGGGACAGAGATATGGCACACAGTATAATAACAAGAAATTAGCAGAAAGCCACATGCAGGGCAAAAAACAAGCAGAAAATGGGCAGAAAGGCACAAACAAAGGGTAGGAAATGAGCAGCAAGAAACAAGCAGAAAGGCACAAACAGAGGGCAAGAAACTGGCAGAAACAGCAAGAAATTAGCAGAAAGGCAGAAATGGCAAGAAATGAGCATAAAACGAGTAAAAATGCAGAAACAGAGGGCAAACAAATGAGCAAAAAGGCAGAAACAGCAGGCAAAAAACGAGCAGAAAGGTGCAAACAGAAGGCAAGGAATAAACAAAAAAAGAGGAAGGGAGGCAGAAACAGGGGGCAAGAAACTAAGAGAAAGGGACAAACAGGGCAAGAAACGAGCAGAAAGGCACAGGCGGCAAGAAACTAGCAGAAAGGCACAAACAGGAATAAACTAGCAGAAAGGCAGAAACAGAGGTCAAGAATCGAGCAGAAAGGCAGAAACAGACTGCAAGAAAGGAACATAAAATAAGCATAAACACAGAAATAGAAGTCCATAAATTAGCAGAATGGCACAAATAGAAAGGCACAAACAGAGGAGCAAATGAGCAGAAAGTCAGAAATAGAGTTCAAGAATCAAGCAGAAGGCAGAAACAGACGACATGAAAGAACCATAAAAACAACAGCTGTTAGACTTTTCATCCTTGGCGTGGTCTCCCTTAACTTTTTGCCTCTGTTCCCCAGGTTGTTGATGTGTGCTGGACTCTGATTTTACTGTTTTTGTTACTCTGGGCACTTTACCACTGCTAACCAGTGCTAAAGTGCAAGTGCTCCTGTTTAAAATGTGTACGTAATTGGTTCTCCATGATTGGCATATTTGTTTTACTGTTAAGTCCCTAGTAAAGTGCACTAGAGGTGCCCAGGGCCTGTAAATCAAATGTTACTAGTGGGCCTGCAGCACTGGTTGTGCCGCCCACACAAGTAACCCTGTAATCATGTCTCAGACCTGCAAATGCAGTGTCTGTGTGTGTACTTTTACACTGTAAATTCGACTTGGCAAGTGTACCCACTTGCCAGGCCTAAACCTTCCCTTTTCTTACATGTAAGGCACCCCTAAGGTAGCCCCACGGGCAGGGTGCAGTGTATGGATAAGGTAGGACATATAGTAATGTGGTTTATATGTCCTGACAGTGAAATACTGCCAACTTCGTTTTCACTGTTGCAAGGCCTGTCTCTCTCATAGGATAATATGGGGGCTACCTTTAAATATGATTAAAGTGTAGATTCCCCTAGAGAGCAGATGGACATGTGGAGTTTGGGGTCCCTGAACTCACAATTTAAAAATACATCTTTTAGTAAAGTTGATTTTAAGATTGTGCGTTTGAAAATGCCACTTTTAGAAAGTGAGCATTTTCTTGCTTAAACCATCCTGTGACTCTGCCGTGTTTGTGGATTCCCTGTCTGGGTCAGTTTGACAGTTGGGTTGTTTTTCACCTCACACTAGACAGTGACACAAAGGGAGCTGGGGTGTAACCTGCATTTCCTGATTAGCCATCTCTGCTAGGAGGGAGGGGTGGAGTGGTCACTCTCATCTGAAAGGACTGTGCCTGCCTCTGACAATGCAGACTCCAAACCCCTGGTGTGTGTCTGAGGCCTTGCCTGGGCAAGGCATGATTTCACAAGTAGGTGTGAGTCCCCTTTGAAGAAAGGTGACTTCAAAGACTAAAATGGGTATAAGAAGGGCACCCAAATCTACAGACTTTAGAAACACTTCTGGAACCAAGAGGAACCTCTGCCTGGAGAAAAGCTGATAGCTGAGGAAGAAGTGCTGCCCTGCCTGTGACTGTACTTTGTGGAGCTTTCCTGCAGTGCTGCTTCTGCCAGAGTAAGAGGGCAAAGACTGGACTTTGTGTGCCTTCCATCTTGTGAAGAAATCTCCAAGGGCTTGAGTTAGAGCTTGCCTCCTGTTGTTTGAAGTCTAAGGGACAGCAAAGACTTCTCTCTGCCAGCACCTGGAGTCTCTGGAGAGGCTCCTGCTTTGACAAGTGGTGCCCTATCCAGTTCCTGGGCCCTTGAAAGGAAAGCTGGTGGAAATCCAAGGGAACCGACTTCGGACGACTCCGGACCGACGCCGCTGCTGAATCCGGTAACGCCGCCTGCACCCGACGCCGTGACCTTCGCTGGAACGCGACGCTCTTCGCAGGCCCAGCACCGCAGCAGCCTCGCTGAAATCCGCGACTCTGTGGAAGTCGCCACACCATGTCGTGACCGACGCCGCTCGAAGTGCACGGATTCAACGTTTCGCACAGACGCAGCGATCCCCGACTTCGCGCATCGGCTTGTTTTCACTCTTCACCAAAGGTACTGTACTTGGGGGTCTACATGACTCCGTGTCCGGCACCGCTGGTGTCGGCTTGTTGGGAACGACTCCAGCACGACGCAGTGTTAACATCTCATCGAAGCATTTTTTGTTTCTAAGCGCTATTTTTGAGTTTAATCTCTAAAAATTCATAACTTGACTTGTGTATGTCGGATTCTTGTCGTTTTGGTCTTGTTTTGTTTAGATAAATATTTCCTATTTTTCTAAACTGGTGTTGTGTCATTTTGTAGTGTTTTCATTAAGTTATTGTGTGTGTTGGTACAAATACTTTACACCTAGCGCTCTGAAGTTAAGCCTACTGCTCTGCCAAGCTACCAAGGGGGTAAGCAGGGGTTAGCTGAGGGTGATTCTCTTTTACCCTGACTAGAGTGAGGGTCCTTGCTTGAACAGGGGGTAACCTGACTGTCAACCAAAGACCCCATTTCTAACAACAGCAGAAATAGAAGTTAAGCAAGGTGCAGAATGGCACAAACAAAAAGGCACAAACAGAGGATTAAACAAGCAGAAAGTCAGCAAAGAGGTCAAGAATCGAGCAGAAAGGCAGTAACAGAAGACACAAAAGGACCATTAAAGAAAGTGTGACAGGAGAAATAGAAGTGAAGAATCTAGCAAAATAGCACAAACAGAAAGGAACAAACAGAGGAATAAACAAGCACAAAGTCAGAAACAGAGTTCAAGAATCGTTCCAAAGGGCAAAAACAGACAACATGAAAGGACCATAAAAACAAGCATAACTGCAGAAATAGATGTCAAGAAATGAATAGAATGCCACAAACCAAAAGGCACAAACAGAGGAATAAACAAGCAGAAAGTCAGAACAGAGGCCAAGAATTGAGGAGAAAGGTAGAAACAGATGACACGAAATGGCCATAAAAATAAGCAAAACGGCAGAAATAGAAGCCAAGAAACGAGTAGAATGGCACAAACAGAAAGGAAGAAAAATAGGAATAAAGGAGCAAAAACGTAAATCAAAAAGAAACAAAGAGAAAACAGGCAAAGAGATGTAAAAAAGGAATCAGTCATTGTAAAAACAAAGCGACAGGAACAATAGCGTTCTTAATGTGCGGTGGGACCGGTCAGGCATTGAAAACAAAATGAACAAGTAGTCTTAAACAATGACTGAAAACTTGGGGCCTGATTCTAACTTTGGAGGACGGTGTTAAACCGTCCCAAAAGTGGCGGATATACCACCTACCGTATTACGAGTTCCATAGGATATAATGGACTCGTAATACGGTAGGTGGTATATCCGCCACTTTTGGGACGGTTTAACACCGTCCTCCAAAGTTAGAATCAGGACCTTGGACACTGCAGACATTAACTGTAGTTGGCCTGTACTCTCGCGGAGGTTTAAACACGGAAAAGGTATGAGTTACGCATGCCTTTCACGAATGGGGATGGTGAAAAATGTTGCAAAAATAGTGAAAGCAAATGGGGAGGCTGAAGCCCACGATGTTGGTACAGCAGTCTCGGTTCAAGGGGCACACGTGCACCGTCTAGAGCAGAGACCCAAAAACAGAATAGTAAAATGGGTTACAAAGTACAGTAACACTGTCCATGCCTACATTACGTAAAAACTAACATCACACATATTATCATAAACTTACAGAATGCTATAATCTATGCTGTGTAGATGCGATGTCTGCAAAAGCAAAATCCAAAATCTTAAAAAGAAGGGACACTGTGGTATCCATTGTTTCTTCTAACATGGGCACCAAGATGATACAAAGATGAAGAGAGGGTGGCAGTGCATTAGCACTTCAGTTGCAGTCAGGGGAGTAGGGCACTTCGTGATGGTCTGCAGGTCACATAAATTGCTCTAGTGTGAGACACTTTTGCTGGGCATTTTTGCATTGGTGACAGTACATTTTGCATCTGGCTTCAGCAGGCATGTGTTTTGACTGAGTGCTGGAAAATATGTTGCATGCACTGTCAGTTGCTGGAAATGTTAGTTTTGGGCTATTCTTGAGCCGAAAGTCACTGCAAAATTATCCAGAACCAGCGCACATTTTCCTGGCGCAAACATAATTTATGTCTGGTGGCTCACTGTCCGAATGCACGCAACATTGCAGGGCCTAGAATTTGGTCTCACAGTGACAGGTTTACATTTTGACTGGCTCGCTCAGTATTCCATCCTTCTGAAGTCAATAAAATGAGCGCATTAAATTGGGTAACAATAACCTTCTGCTATTCAGTGCCAAGATTCCTTTCTGTCAGAACGAGTACTTTAGAAGGCTTGTGCATTTTATGCTAATATGGTCCACTGTATATCTGTAGGTGAGATGTCATGCATCATAAGGCAGAGTTGGTTTACATAATTAATTAAAAAGCATGATAACCTACAAACTCACCAGATCCATGTCTGTTACCCAGTTGAAAAAAAACTTTAAACATTAATCCTAAAACGTTTATAATCACGGAAAGAATGTGACGCTCTGAGAAGGAAAACCCTCCCTTTTTCGTCCTAGCTCGCTTCATTCTTTACAGCATCAGAGATGACAGTGCATTTTAAATCTATATTAAGCAAGGACAGAATACAAGAGGCTAAGGCAACCAAGCCGCGGACACATGCGGATTTCTCAACGCTTCTTCTGGGGTGCAAGCTGTTCTCTCTTATAAACAAGGTGAATAGTACAATTCTGAAAAAAATGGATTTGTATACAAAACACAATCAATCAACCCAATTACATTTAGGGCACTTCATAGTGACAAGGAGACTTTTGAGTTCTTAACTCCCTGGACAGAATAGCTGAGGCAGGGTGAGATAAAATGACGCATTCATGAATACACACTGCGATTGGTTTACTCAGAGCATGCCATAAGATCTGCAGCCAAACATCAAGGGAAATATGCTCACTTTTGTAACAGCTACATGGAATAAAGCGTTTAACAGACTGATTTTATTATAATGACTCATTTTCACAAAGGGGGCATGCATGCAGATATACAATCTACGGTTATTTATTTGTAGCATTACTCATTTCGCTGTATTTCATGCAATATCTCAAATTGTTTTATTTGGAAAGTGATTAAGTTTGGACTGATGGAGACTCGAGTATAAAAATGCAGAAAGGGTCATTCAAAAAGGGGATGTGAGGTTTCTTGTCTCTGTTAAAAACAGTCCATCTTCTAGAACCACTGCTTTCTTAACCCCTTCGCTGCCAGGCCTTTTCCCCTCAGCTGACGAGCCTTTTTTGGCTATTTGGGGCAGTTTGTGCTTAGGACCTCATAACTTTTTGTCCACACAAGCTACCCACGCCAAATGTGCATCCTTTTATTCCAACATCCTAGGGATTCTCGAGGTACCCTGAATTTGTGGGTTTCCCTGGAGGAGACCAAGAAATTAGCCAAAATACAGCTAAAATGGTGTTTTTTTGGGGGGGGGGCTGCAGAAGAAAGCTTGAGGTTTTCTCTTTGAAAATGGCATTAACAAAGGGTTTGGAGTGCTAAGCTTTCAGGAACAGGCAGATTTGAATGAGGAAACCACATTTTTCACCACAATTTTGGCATTTTACTGGGACATACCCCATTTTTGCTATTTTTTGTGTTTTCAGCCACCTTTCAGTTAGTAACAGAAATGGGTGTGAAACCAATGCTGGATCTTGGACAGCTAAACATTTCTGAAAAGTAGACAACATTCTGAATTCTGCAAGGGGTAATTTGTGTACATCCTTCAAGATTTTCCTACAGAAAGTAACAGCTAAAGTAAAAAAGATTATTGAAATTGAGGTGAAAAAAGAGCCATTTCTGTCCACGTTTTCTTCTATAACTTTTTCCAGCTAGGGCAGATTTTTTAAAGCAATATGCCATTACGTCTGCTGGACCCTTCTAGTTGTGGGGATATATAGGGCTTGTAGGTTCATCAAGAACCCTAGGTACCCAGAGCCAATAAAGGAGCTGCATCTTGCAATGGGTTTTCATTGTATACCAGGTATACAGCAATTCATTTGGTGAAATATAAAGAGTGAAAAATAGGTATCAAGGAAACCTTTGTATTTCCAAAATGGGCACAAAAAAAGGTGTTGAGCAGCAGTGGTTATTTGCACATCTCTGAATACTAGCATGTGAATTACAGGGCATTTCTCAAATGGATGTATTTTTTTACACACTGTCTTACATATGGAAGGAAAAAATTTAGAGAAACACAAGAATCAATAACACTTGTTCTTCTATTCTGTGTTCCCCCAAGTCTCCCAATAAAAATGGTATCTCACTTGTGTGGGTACGCCTAAGGCCCACAACAGGAAACGCAACATTGGCACATTTTTACATTGAAATCTAACATGTTTTTTGGAAAGTGCCTAGCTGTGGATTTTAGCCTCTAGCTCAGCCGGCACCTAGGGAAACCTAGCAAACCTTGGCATTTTTGAAAACTAGACACCTAGGGGAATCCAAGATGGGGTGACTTGTGGGGCTCTCACCAGTTTCTACCCAGAATCCTTTGCAAACCTCAAAATTTGGCCAAAAAAAAACACTTTTCCTCACATTTCGGTAATAGAAAGTTCTGGAATCTGAGAGGAGCCACAAATCACCTTCCACCCAGCATTCCCCCAAGTCTCCCGATATAAATAGTACCTCACTTGTGTGGGTAGGCCTAGTGCCCGCAACAGGAAATGCCCCAAAACACTACGTGGACACATCAAAATGATCAAATACAAAACGACCTGTTTTTGCGGGGAGCGGCACCTGCATTTTGGGTCCTGGGCTCAGCAGCCATCTAGGGAAACCTACCAAACCCAGACATTTCTGAAAACTAGACACCCGAGGGAGCCCAGGGAGGTGCGACTTGCATGGATCCCCCAGTGTTTTCTTACCCAGAATCCTCAGCAAACCTCAGATTTAGCTAAAAAAAATCATATTTTCCCCACATTTCTGTGTGGGATCACCGTACCAGCACAGATTTCCTACCATCCAACGTACCCCTCAGTCTCCCAATAAAAATGATACCTCACTTCTGTAGGTGGGCCAAGTGCCTGTGACAGGGAAGAGCCAAAACATGGTGAAATTGATAGGGGAACCAAAGCAGGTCCAAAAGGGCAGTTTGAAAAAACATTTTTAGGCTGACAAGTGGGGCAGAATGTTTATAGGTATGGATGCAATAATGCTGGGTAGTAGGAATTTTGTGGATTCCTGCAAATTCCATAAGGTTCCATAGCAAAAATGTGGGGAAAAATTTGTGATTTCAAGCAAAGTTGGAGATTTCATGGCACTGTGGATAAGAAAATGGTGCGGGGTGCATGTGAAGCACACCATCCTGGACTCATCCAGATGTTTAGTTTTCAGATGCATCTAGGTCTCGTAGATTTTTCTACATGGCAGCGTCCCAAAGTCCAAAAAGTGCAGCCCTCACCATGCCAAGTGGGACGATTTTGAGAGTTAGTCAAGCTCTCATGGCCCAAATGTAAAACCGAAACCCAAAATAATCAAATGTCCTCTTGCTTGCCGTTGGGATAAGATCTTTTAGTGTGCTGGGCAAGAGCTGAAAGACTGTTACCCCTTTCAGTTGGGGTGGGGGCATAACACCATGCTCATACTGGTTGGTAGCTACCACACCACTATTTTTTTTAAATTCTCTGGCATCTAGAAGGCTTTCTGCCCCCGGGGAGTGGATAGAGGTAGTTAGCCCCATCTGCCCATCGGTGAGCAGAACAACTTTTTCCTATTTATTTGGGGTGGTGGTATAGACATACCTCCACCCTCTTTTAAAAAAAATAAAAGAAAATTCCCTGGTGACTGGTGGGCTTTCTGTCCCCCTTGGGTGAAGATGGGCCTTACAAAACTAGGATGATCTGCCCCCAAGGGGGGGCAGAAATGGCCAACAGTAATGTGCCCCCATGGGGAGCGACCCTTGCCTAAGGGACTGCCCCCCAAACAAAATACACCCCCACACCAATCCCTGCTGCCTAAGTGGTTTCTGCCCCCCTGGGGGAAGATCAGCCTAATAGAAATAGGCTGATAAGCCCTTAAGGGGGGCAGAAATAGAATAAAATAAATTGGCACCCTAGGGGAGCGACCCTTGCCTAAGGAGTCGCTCCCCATCTGTTAAAAAAAAAATAATCCCTGGTGCCTAGTGGTTTCTGCCCCGAGGGGGGCAGAAATGCCCTAAATGCCCTAAAATAAATTTGCCCCCCGGCGAGCAACCCTTGCCTAAGGGTCGCTCTCCTTATGTGAAATTGGGGCAAAAAAAATCCCTGGTGTCTAGTGGTTTCTGCCCCCCTTAGAGGCATATTAGCCCAAGAAAAATAGGCTGATCTGCCCCCAAGGTGGGCAGAAAATACCTACAATAAAATAGCCCCCCAGGGGAGTGCCCCCTGCCTAAGGGTTGCTCCCCATTTGTAAAAATAAAATAAAAAAAATCCATGGTGTCTATTGGTTTCTGCCCCCCTCAGGGGCAGATTGGCCCAATAAACATAGGCCAATCTGCCCCCAAGGGGGGCAGAAATGGCCTAAAAACTATTTGCTTCACATGGAAGCAACCCTTGCCTAAAGAGTTGCTCCCCATGTATAAAAAAGTTTTTAAAAAAAATCCCTGGTGCCTAGTGGCTTCTGCCCTTCCAGGGGGCAGATCGGCCTAATTAAAATAGGCCGATCTGCCACTGTGGGGGCAGAAAAGGCCTAATGAAAAAATGCCCTCCAGGGGAGCGATGCTTGCCCAAGGGGTTGCTCCCTTTCATTGCTTATTAAAAAAAGAAAAAAAAGAAACTTCCTGATGTCTTGTGGGCATTTCTGCAGCATGATCGCTTTACATTCAGGCTGCAGAAATGCTCAGAAAGACTTGAAAGTTAAGGAAAAGCCTTTCCTTTCCTTTCATATCTCTCTGCCCGCCCCACACCCGATCAGAAGAGAAATGCAAGCATTTCTCTTCCGATGGCGCTGGAAGCTGAGCTACCAGAGCGACCGGGGCAATCTCTGATGTAGTCAGCGCGTGCTGACTTCATCAGGTGTCACTGGGGGATGGGTACAAGGGGAAGCTATTCCCCTTACATCCCTGCCCAGGGGAGGGGGTTGGGAGGCCCTCGGGGAGCACTAGCGCTCCCCCCATGGGCTGAGTGCAGGACGAGCTGGTTTCGTCCTCGGCACATGGCAACCGTGGCCGAGGGCGAGACCAGCTCTTCCAGGGCACCCAAAAGGTTAAAGGGGGAAAAAGGCAGGAGGTGCAGGCTGATGTACATTGAGATGTGCAGTTCGAGGAGCTCACGTTTTATGTCTGTGATGGCAAAGCGGAGACACTATGTTCTGCAGCACACAAATGCCTTTTTTTTATTTTTATTTTTTTACTGATTTTCACTTCTTTATTAATAAATGCAAGAGATGCCTGAGAAGGATGTGGGGGCAGAAATATACAAGGTCATTCCAAGTAAAGGAGAGGAGCCGACAGATTAGTTCCAATAATCTCTGATATATTCACTTTAATAACCAGATGGGCGAACACAACTTTTTGTCTCCATTTTCCCGACTTTAAAATGTCAAACAAAATCACTTTCTGACAGCTGCTGCTGTCTAACGGCTGACACGCTTCTCTTTTATACAAACGCTGTCACTAAAAAGCGAATATATGCAAACTCGCTCTAGGTATGCAGGAATGATTCAATCCGCATATGTGTCTGTATATTTTCCTAAAACGTGGAGTTGATAATTAAACCAAATTTTTACGCTCACCGATAACAGCAAATGGCCTTTATTTCAGTTATACAATGCAACTGGAAGGCTTAGAATTAAAATAAGCATTTACAATGCAAAGGCTTTCGCATTTGCTTGAGTTAGAGCTATTAGCATTGTAAACTCCTAACCAAACTTTTCTTGCCACATAAATTGAAAGAAAAAGAACTAGCGTGATCGCATTATGTAAAACCCAGCGCAATTGCGATGAAATTGAAAACCAAAACAACGATCGCGCTATGTAAAATCCAGCGCGCTCGTGCTGCGTGGAAAATAAAAAGATAAAGTAGTGCAGAAACCAGGCTGAAAACATGGAACCCTATATGTTTTCAGTAGTTGGCTGGTGCACTCGAGGAGGGCTAAACACCAGAAAAGACATGACATATGCATGCCTTTCACTAATGAAATCAAGTGGATTTTAAAAGGCAAGCCCACAAACCAATGAAAGTGACAGGCGTGACATGGGCGTGGTTAAAAGCCCGAAGAGAGATTACAACAGGGATGGAGCGCTTGTGTGCTCGATCCTATAAAGAAAAACAAGTAAACCTCAGATTGTGACTGTCTTCCATCACTTCAGCACATACACAGAACAATTCTGTCACTAAGAGCAGCCTCAACCAAAGTGCTCCTAACGTGCAGCAGGACCGGTCAGCAACTGAAACCAAAACGACAAAGTAGTCCCAAACAATGGCTGAAAACATGGAGGCTGCGGACCTTAACTGTAGTTGGCCGGTGCTCTCAGGAGGGCTAAACACCGGAAAAAGAAATGTCATATGCATCCCCTTTACAAATGGGAATGCTGATAAACCGAGCTACAATGGTGGCAGCAAATGGGGAGGCTCTGGGCGGACTGAAGCCCACGATATAGAGACAGCAGACTCGGGTTGAGACACGCATGTGTGCAGTCTAGAGCGGAGACCTAAAAAGGAGACCGCAAGTCTGCAGCGGCTCCTAATCTGGCAAAAGATGCCCCCGCAGCCCCCGAGAGACCGACGCCCATAAAGCAGCATGTGAAAAATGAGACCGCAAGCTTATGGCAGCTCCTACGTGGGGAAAGATAGCTCCGCGTAGCAGCCCTAGATATGACCAACACCTGCTGCACAGGTCAGCAAGGTCAAATAAAAACCGGAATACTGCTACAGCAAGTCTCAAGGCAAGAACATAAAAAATATAAATGAAACAAAAAAGCATACCCACCTACCTCACATCGCCAGGCAATACACTTCTGCAGTGCAGAAAGAAAAGAATAGGGAATGACGTACTATCCCGCCACCCCCCTTTATGAATGCCGGTAGTTCGGCAGACCTCAGCTAGGTAATTAGTTTCTGTGGAGCAGAACTGCTCATGTGTTAAGGCATGGCACAGGAAGACGAGCGAGGAGGTAATGATAAAAGCTATAGTTTTTGTTAGAAATGGGGTCTTTGGTTGGCAGTCAGGTTACCCCCTGTCCAAGCAAGGACCTTCACTCTAGTCAGGGTAAGTCACACAAAATCCAAATTATCCTGAGCCCACCCTCTGGTAGCTTAGCACTGAGCAGTCAGGCTTAACTTAGAAGGCAATGTGTAAAGTATTTGTGCAATAAATCATGCATAAATAACAGTATAGCACCACAAAAATACACCACACAGTGTTTAGAAAAAAATATAACATATTTATCTGATAAGATGCAGGTCAATATGATTAAAATGCAATAAGTATATGTTGAGATATCACTGTAAAAGTGATATAAAGTGTCTTTAGTCTGTTAAAAGCAATAAATGTCTCTTTCAAGCACAAAGTACCTGGTTTACGTTCAAAATCTCCGCAAAGAACCACAGAGGAGGAGATGCGTGGAAAATAGGGGGGGAGGGTGTGTCAATTTCTTGGGCCGCACACGGCGATGTGTTTTTTAGTTTTCACGCAGGGAAGGCTTTGCGTCGATTTCCTGCGCTTGGTCTTGGATACTCTTCGGGTTGCAGGGTTCTTGGATGCCCCAGGGACGATGCGTGGATTTCGGGCGCTGACAGGACGAAGTCACAGGGGCTGCGTCGATCCGGTGGGCATTGCGTGGAAATTTCTACCGCATGGCAGACGCTGCGTCGATTCCTCTCTGGAAGTCAGGCTGTGTTGTTCCGGCTCGGCTGTGCATCCATCCAGTGGGCCGGGCGTGGAATTTCCGGTTGCTACGCTGGCACTGCGTCGATCTTCTCATTGCAAAGTCGGGCTGCGTTGTTCCGGTTCGGCGTGCGGTGAATTTTTCACCGCAATGCAGGCTGTGTGTAATTTCTGGCAGGATGTGCACCGATTTTCACCGCACAAGGAGTCCTTCTGGTAGACATGAAGGCCCCCATTACAACCCTGGCGGTCGGTGATAAAGTGGGGGTAATACCGCCAACAGGCTGGTGGACAAAAAAATGGGATCACAACCACGGCAGAAGCCACCAACATAGACAGCCACTTTAACACTCCGACCGCCAGGGCGTTAGCAACAAACACCGCGGCGGTCACCGCCAAAAGAAAGGTGGAAGATATTGTACCGCCCACCGTATTACAAGGCACCAATCCGCCAGCTTTTCCGGGGCGGTACCAACGACATCAAAAGCTCATCGGAAACAGTACACTGAAGGGGAACCACTCACCTTTCAACACTCAACGAAGAACCAGGACGCCATGGAGCCTGAACTGCAGGTCCTTCCCATGCTGGTGTATCTGCTAATACACCAGGAATTTCAAAGAAGGCGACGACGATGGTGAGTACTGCACCTAGCACACAGGGGAGATGAGGGAGGAAAAAGAGTGACACACACGCAACACCCCCACCCTCACCCACAACACCATACACACTAACAGATCCAACAACATTACAGATACACCCCTTAAACCCCTGGAAGAACGCAAGGACAAAAGGAATTGAGTCAAATCTGTGATATCTAGAAGATGCATATAAAGTTAACAATTGTAAACAACAGTTTATACAAATATAGACAATATGTACAGAGGGCCGTACACTGTCCATTGCAAACGTCCGTGGACCAGAGGCCCAAAAAATCATGGGTGAAGCCCACACTTGACTCCTCCCTTAAAACGGAGAGAACACTGCAGGGGCATCAGGTCGAAAAAACACAGGCACCTCAGGGGGAGGGGGAGGTGGGGCACCTTAGCCGGAAGATGGTACTACGCCATTGCTCCTTGAGGGGGCAACACGCCCACAGCGATGTCCTGGGGAGTGCAAAGCCACAGTCTCTCAAGTCTCTCAAGTGGGTGGTTTGCCCACTGCTTGGTCCTGGCGAGTGCAAAGCCACAGTCTCTCAAGTCTCTCAAGTGGGTGGTTTGCCCACTGCTTGGTCCTGGGGAGTTCAAAGCCACAGTCTCTCAATTCTTTCAAGTGGGTGGTTTGCCCACTGCTGGGTCCTGGGAGTTCAAAGCCACAGTCTCTCAAGTGGGCGACATGTTCCACTGGTTCTGGAGGGGGCCTTGTGCCCAGTCTGCTTCATCCTGCCAAGGATAGGGGGAGTGGATGCATCTCTCCACTGGTTCTGGAGGGGGCCTTGTGCTCAGTGATGCTGCACCTGGGGTGTGGCAGTTCACATTCCCTCACCTGGGTGTCGGAGGCACAAGATATGCAGGGAACAGGTAGCATGATACTCCATGGAGGCAGAGCCAGACTCCATCCTGCGGCGACTTAGGTTGCAAACTGCTGGTAGTGCCAGTGCTGGTGCCTCAAGTGGTGGGTGCAGGGTTCTAGATGTCTCCTGCAGCCTCAGACAGATGCCCAGTGGGGATGCTGCTGATGTCCGATGTAGTGGCACCCGCTGGGCATGTGGCGGTGTCTGCAGCGGAGATGCTGCCGGTGCTGCCCGGGGCGCAGGTGCTGGTAGAAGTGGAGGGAGACACCAGGCTGTCTCCAGCAGCCTCGGACGGCTACCCACTGGGGATGATGCTGGTGACAGTCGATGTGGCAGCGGCGGTGCAGGGGGCAGTGTAGGGGGCGGTGCAGATGGCGGTCGTTGCAGCAGTGCTTACCGTGATACAGGTTGCTGGCCTGTCAGGACAAATGGTGGTCACCAGTCCCTCACCTGGAGGCTCCGAGCCCTGAAGTGCCTTGCCTTTGCTTTTTTTTCCCCCCTTCCCCACCTTGGTAGACGCTGCTGGGACCTTGGTACTGTCCTCTTTTTTTTTGTTGATGAGGCCTTGCTGGGTGGGTCATGCGTCTTGTCCATGCAGCCTGCTGGCCCCTTCTTAACCTTGGCAGGTGGCGGAATTGGTTGGTCTTTTGCATTGGTAGGTGGCACACTGCCAGCCCTGACGGGTGCCCCCTTCGATCCTCTCGGACTTGCAGGGACCAAAGCGGATGCCGACTTGGTAGCTGAGGTGCTGGCCTGGGATCTAGACATCCTGGCTCTAGTGGAAGGACGGGGGAGGCGTAGGGAAGAGGTCAATGTTAGCTAGGTAAAGATTTTTAGACACACTGGGATGGGAAGATGGAGGGGGTGTGGGAGTGGAGGAAGAGGTAGTGGTTGCAGGAGGTGTACGTCTGCTGAGTTTGGGTGAAGGTGCATGGGCTGGAAGCTGTTGTGAGGTGGCTGGCTGTTGAGTGGGTGTGTGCCTGTGTTTGTGTACTTTGGGAGGAGGGGTTACAGACACACTAGGAGAGGACACAGGGGATGTGTGCATGGTTGTGGGGGTGGTGACTACTCATGAGGGGTGTGTTGTGATGGGCGTGCTGGTGATGGAGACAGTGGCTGACGATATAGTGCATGAAGGTGTGAGGGGAGACGCTCCTGGAAGGGAGGTGGATGAAGAGGAGGAGGGAGACACAGTGGAGGAAGTGGATGTTGGTATGTGTGCATGGGTATGGTGCTTGTGTGAGTGCCTGTGTCATGATGTGTGGTGCTTATGTTTTCCTGAGCCACTTTTGTGTGTTGATGTGTATGCATGCTGGTCTGAAGGTGTGCTTGGGATAGGGTGAGGTAGAGGAGATTGGGTCGGGGTAGTGGAAGTTGGAGGGGGGAGGCTGGACAAAGGGACAGGGCTGCCATCAGTGCTGAGGCCAGATGCCTGAAATGCTCTCTGTTGGGCCGCCACGCCAGAATGAATGCCCTCCAGGTATGCATTTGTTTGTTGCAAATGCCTCTAGACACCCTGGATGGCATTCAGAATGGTTGACTGCCCAACAGTGAGGGATCTCAGGAGGTCAATAGCCTCTTCACTGAGGGCAGCAGGGCTGACTAGGGCAGGGCCTGAGGTGCCTGGAGCGAAGGAGATGCCAATCTTTCTGGGTGAGCGGACACGGGAAACATGCTGAGGCGCTGCTGGGAGGGCGGTGCTGGTGGGGGGATGGCAGCTGTACCTGTTGTTGGGGTGGGTACAGAGGTGTCCGCCACTGCCATGGAGCTTCCATCGGAGGAGGCATTGCTGTCACTGGTATCCCCTCCTGTCCCCGTCGTGGAGATCCCCTCGCCCTCCGTCCCACTGGTGCCTTCATCCTCAGTGGATTCGCCCTCATGGGCCATGTGGGATGCAGCTTCCTCCGTCGCCGGTGCTTCTGCTCCTCCACCAGATGATGCTAATGCACACAAGGACAGGGTGACAAAACAAGAAGGGGGGGAAGACAGAGGATACACTTGGTCAATGCCAGCAACACCAGTACCGTTGGCGTACACAACGCACACTGAGCTGCCCTATACACTAGGCCCTGCCCAACCAGTCACTAAGGTAGTCACCAGCCCATGGGGTACAATGCCTAATGCCAGCCACAGGACCCTGCCCAGTAGTAGTTGGCCACTTGTACCATTGGGGTAGGAGTGCTTCAGAGCCTGCAAACAAGGGACCTACCCTGATATGATCGCCCTGGCCTAGGGGCACCCACAGCCCACATCCCTCACCCAGCTAGTTCCTAAAGCGCGCAAAGTCAGCTTTCTGAATCTGTACTCACCCCATTGTGGCTGCTGTGATGCCCTCAAGCGCCCATCCAACTCCAGGTAGGCCACCACCAGGATGCGCAACCTCCGCCGTCTTCTTGGTCCAGCTGCGCAGGTCCTCCCATCTCTTGTGGCAGTGTGTGCACCACCTGTGATAGACCCCCAGGGTCCCCACCTCCTTGGCAATGGCACTCCAAATACCCTTTTTCTGGTGGGCACTGACCTAGAGGGCGAAGACAGCGAAAAATGTAATTACTCACTCGTCCGGACCGTCATACTCATTGCCCACCAGTTCCCACCCATGCCCTGATGCACATACACTGATCACCTCTCATGCAGCATTCAGGCCAGGACGCCTTAGCACCCACCAATATGTGGCTTACATCCACACCACTCCAAACAGGCATTGCCCACATATCATGCTCACAGTGTACTCACCTGTTTGTCCGGAGGATCGTAGAGTAATGACACAGCACAACGCCAGCGCAGTTACCTCATTTCCCCTTGTCCCTCCTTACAGGTCAGGCAGCCACCATTTCAGGGGGGCACATAGCATGGCACCTAACTGCGTCACAGCACATATTGGCACATATACTGACTCTCAAATTCACACACTGCTTCTGTGACATTAATTCAAAAACAGTTGTGCCATCTATGTGGAAAATGACCTTCTGCTCACCGTTCTCCTCCATAGGCTACAACCGCTGAGGAAGATGATGAGATGGCGGCATCCTCCGGTGTACAGACCCCTGGTGGACCTGTCGATAATGGAGGACAGACACATTACCATCACATACAGACTTGATCGTGCCACAATCCAAGAACTGTGTGCCCAATTGGAGCCAGACCTGATGTCAGCTATCCGCCAGCCCACAGGAATCCCCCCTCTAGTGCAGGTCCTGTCAGTGCTCCATTTCCTGGCAAGTGGCTCCTTCCAAACTACAGTGGCCATGGCATCAGGGATGTCTCAGCCAATGTTCTCCAACGTGTTGACCAGAGTGTTGTCTGCCCTGCTGAAACACATGTGCAGCTACATCGTCTTCCCACAGGTGGAGGATTTGGCCACAGTGAAAGCTGACTTCTATGCCCTGGGACATATCCACAACATCATTGGTGCCATTGATGGTACACATGTGGCATTTGTCCCTCCCGCAGAAATGAACAGCTCTACAGGAATAGAAAAAGCTATCATTCGATGAATGTGCAAATGGTGTGTTTGGCAGACCAGTACATCTCCCATGTGAATGCCAAATATCCTGGCTCAGTGTATGACGCCTATGTCTTGACGAATAGCAGAATCCCTTATGTGATGGTGCAACTCCAGAGGCACCGGGTGTGGTTATTAGGTGAGGCCAAGGTCCCCACACAGTATAAGTTAGAATCTGAGTATGGGGTTGTCCCTAAGGGTTAGTGTGTGTCTAACAGCTGTCCCTCAATATTTACAGGGGACTCTGGTTACCCTAACCTCTCATGGCTACTGACTCCAGTGAGGAATCCCAGGACAAGGGCAGAGGAACATTACAATGAGGCACATGGGCGAACAAGGAGGATTATTGAGAGGACCTTTGGCCTCCATCTGACAGGTGGATCCCTGTACTACTCACTCAAGAAGGTGTGCCAGATCATCGTGGCATGCTGTATGTTGCAAAAGCTGGCCTTGAGACGCCAGGTGCCTTTTCTCCTGGAGGATGAGCCTGGTGATGGTCTTGTGGCAGTGGTGGAGCCTGCGGAGAGTGAGGAAGATGAGGCAGATGAAGAAGATGTGGACAACAGAACAAACATTATACAGCAGTACTTCCAGTGACACACAGGTAGGTGTCTGTAATTCAACTTCACATTTCAGTATACCTTTGGACATTGTACATGGCAGCCTCTTACTCTCTGTCTATGGCCACTGACCAGTGATCAGTGTACCCCATTCTTGGTCCTGCTATATGTACTGCTGCCCACCAACTATCAATCTGTGGTATAATTCAATGAACATAGACGTTGCAATGCTTTGAGAATGTTGTAAGAATACACCTTTCCAATCATTACACTGAGTCTAGTATGGTTTATATTTCAATGGTGTTTATTTCTTGTGCTAAATAGTATGGGGGTAAGTGCAAGGGGCTGGCGTGATGGTTGAGGAAGGTCCAGGGTAGAGTCCAGTCTATTGGTATCACAGGTGCATTGTCCAATGGGGCATAGGAAGGGGAGTAATGGCAGTTCAAGGTGGACAGGGTGACAGAGTGGGACAGAAGGGTGACAATCAGGAGAGTCCTATTTCCTGGCGGGGGTCTTGGCAATGTTCTCTGTCTTCTGTCTGGATCTCAGGGACTGTTTGCGGGGTGGTTCTCCTTCTGCAGGAGGTGGGGTGCTGGTGGCCTGTTGGTCCTGTGGCGGGCCTCCTGTCCACTAGCGCCGGCGGAAGGCTGTTCCTCGGTTTGGCTAGTGTCAGGGGCCCTTTGTTGTGCCACTGCCTCCCTCATGGTCTTGCCCATGTCAGCCAGCACCCCTGCTATGGTGACCAGGACGGTGTAAATTTTTGTGAGGTCCTCCCTGTTCCCCAGGTACTGTCCCTCCTGCAGCTGTAGGGCCTCCTGTAACTTGGCCAGTACCGTGCCCATGGTCTCCTGGGAATGGTGGTATGCTCCCATGATGTTTGAGAGTGCCTCGTGGAGGGTTGGTTCCCTGGGCCTGTCCTCCTCCTGTCGCACAGCAGTCCTCCCAGCTTCCCTGCTGTGCTGTGCCTCTGTCCCCTGAACGGGGTGCCCACTGCCACTGACCCCAGGTCCCTGATCGTCCTGCCCTGATCGTCCTGCGTTTATGGGGTTGCCTGGGGTCCCTGTAGTGGTGGACACACTGCTGATTGACATGTCCTGGGGACAATGGCATGGGCTTGCTGGGTGGGTGCTGTGCTGGTGTTTCTTGAGGGCGGAGGCTCTGTGGTGGGTTGGGACTGCGGCAGGGAAACCGACTGTCCAGAGGTCCCTGATGGGCCAGATTGGTCATCATGATCCAGGCGTGCAGAGCTGCTGTCATCACTGTGGGCCTCTTCTGGTGGGGGGGCTGGATGTTGGTGGCACCTCCTCTCTGGTGACATTGGGTAGGGGTCCTGTTGGGATGCAAATGCATTGTTATTGTATCTGTGTGTGCCATCTTGTGCAATGGGTGTGTTTCCCTGTATAATTGTGCTTTCCCTGCCGCCTTGGCCTTGTGTGAGTGCTGATTATATGGGCTGGGTGAGTCTCTCTACTGGGCATGCTGTGGTGATGTGTGTCCATGCAGGTCTGTGATGGGTGTCCATGCATTGTTGTTGCATGCAGGGCTTGGTATTGGGATGGATGGGTTGTGATGGTGGGGTATATGTGAGGTAATGGAGTGATGGGAGTGAGGGTACGGGTGGGCGTATGTGATGGCATGTAGGTAGGGTGGGGGATATAATGGTAAAGATTTGACCGACCAGAGTCCAGTCCTCCTGCTACTCTTGCAAGGCCCTCAGGATGCATGATCGGCAAGACATGCTCCTCCCATGTTGTTAGTGGTGGGGGGGTAGATGGGGGTCCATCGCCAGTCCTCTGTACAGTAATCTGGTGTCTTGAAACCACGGAACGCACCTTCCGCGTAGGTCGTTCCACCTCTTCCTGATGTCATCCCTGGTTCTTGGGTGCTGTCCCACGGCGTTGACCCTGTCCACGATTCTCCGCCATAGCTCCAGCTTCCTTGCAATGGATGTCTGCTGCACCTGTGATCCGAATAGCTGTGGCTCTACCCGGATGATTTCCTCCACCATGACCCTTAGCTCATCCTCTGAAAACCCGGTGTGTTTGGGGTGCCATGGATGTGGTGTGGCTGATATGTGTGTGGATGTGCGAGGTGATGTGTGGGGTGATGTGTTGGGATGTATACTGTGATGTGCTTGGATGGTGTCTGGGTGATGGTGTTCTGTGCCTCTGATTAAGTGTGTGCTCTTTGCTTGATCTCTTTTTTTTCGTTGTAAGAGGTTGTAGGTAGTGTGGGTGTGTGTTTTATAGTGGTATGAGTGTGAGGGTGTGGTGTGTGTGTGTGTGTCAGTTGTGAGTATTTTGAATTGTCCAATGTGGTGTGGTTTTGTAAGTGTGTGTGCATTTTGAGCGTGGCGGTGTGTACCGCCAATGGTTTACCGTGGTTGAAAGACCGCATTGTTGATTCGTGGGTCATGATACTTTGGGCGTATTCCTGTTGGCGGGACGGTGTGGGTTTTGCTATCGCCATTTTATCACTGACCTTTGCTGTGGCGGACTTGTGTGGGTGTCTGTATTGTGGCAGTATTCTCTGTGTGGGTGATAATACCCGTGGCGGATTACCGCCGCGGTCACAGTATCTTGGCGGCCGTCGGCACAGCGGTAAACAGCATTTACTGCCAGGGTTGTAATGAGGGCCGAAGTCTTTTTGGTTCTGAGACTTCAGGGAGCAGGAGGCAAGCTCTATCCAAGCCCTTGGAAAGCACTTCTCACACAGCCAGAGAACAGCATGGCAGCGGGGCAACAGCAAGGCAGCAGTCCTTCACAGAAAGCCGTCAGGTGAGTCCTTTAGGCAGCCAGGCAGTACTTCTGGGCAGGCTGCAGATTCTGGTTCAGGTTCTCTTCTCCAGGAGGTGTCTGAGTTGTTACGGGCAGCAGCCCTGTTTAAATACTCAAATGTGCCTTTGAAGTCGGGGAGACTTCAAATAGTGGCTTGGAAGTGCACAAGGTCCCCTTTCAGTTCAATCCTGTCTGCCACGGTCCGAGTAGGGGGGGTGGCAGTCCTTTGTGTGAGGGCAGGCTACTGTCCTTTGACATGTAAGTGTCAGGCCCTCCACCCTCCCAGCCCAGGAAGACCCATTCAAAATGCAGATGTATGCAAGTGTGGCTAAGTATCCTGTGTTTGGGGTGTGTCTGAGTGAATGTACAAGGGAGCTGTCAACTGAACCCAGCCAGACGTGGATTGTAAGGCACAGAAGGATTTATGTGCAGAGAAATGCTCCCTTTCTAAAAGTGGCATTTCTAAAATAGTAATATTAAATCCAGTTTCACCAGTCAGCAGGATTTTGTATCACCATTCTGGCCATACTAAATATGGCCTTCCTACTCCTTTCAGATCAGCAGCTACCACTCAAACAGTATATGAGGGTAGCCCCAATGTTAACCTATGAAGCGAGCAAGCCTCACAGCAGTGTAAAAACGAATTTAGGAGTTTTACACTACGAGGACATGTAAACTACACAGGTACATGTCCTGCCTTTTGCCTACACAGCACTCTGCCCTATGGTTTACTTAGGGCATTTCTTAGGGGTGTCTTATATGTAGAAAAAGGGGAGTTTTAGGCTTGGCAAGTACTTTCAAATGCCAAGTCGAATTGGCAGTGAAACTGCACACACAGGCCTTGCAATGGCAGGCCTGAGACAAGGTTAAGGAGCTACTTAAGTGGGTGGCACAATCAGTGCTGCAGGCCCACTAGCAGCATTTAATCTACAGGCCCTGGGCACATATAGTGCTTTTACTAGGGACTTATAAGTAAATTAAATAATCCTATTGGGTATGATCCGATGTTATCATGTTTAAAGGGAGAGAGCATATGCACTTTAGCACTGCTTAGCCAGCAAAAACAGTATCTAAAAAGAGGAGGCAGGCAAAAAGTTAGGGGTGACCACCCTAAGGCTGACACGTCTAACAGTTTTAATCTTGTGATATAAAATTTATTGCAATTAGCGCAATGTGATTTGCAGCAGCACAGCTATCCAGGTAAAACAGACAAATGCACTTGGCTCTTATTTCACCTCAAGAAAACAAATATAGGTTAAAAGGTTTACCACCACTTCTGTTTGCAGTGGGCAGGGAAACATATTAAAGTTTTAATTCCAATGAGCTATTGTCGAATAGGCCGGAATAAAATATGCATTTATTTTGCTAAGCAATGGCTTGTGGCAGCAGCCACTTTGTATAACTCTACTAACTGCCCATTCCAGTCTGTGACTGCATTTCTTAGCTTAGCTACTAGATTGTTGTGCAGATGGCACTCTCCACAAACCGAGCCTGCAATCTTCACAAGTTTTGAAATTACTTTGAAAAGGTTTATCGCAATTGCCATAAGGGTAGCGTCAAAATGTTTCAGGGGCACTAATTAATGAAAAACAGTTTTCAAGTTGCAATGCTGAAGAGAGATTTTAACCAATGCAATGACAAAGGGCAATTGCTCAATACAGCAAATACGAGGGAATACCTTTTCACTGGAATCTACAGCAAGGGCTAGAAGGAGGCTTTTGCGTGACTCTCTGCAAGAATATTCTAACCCTGTCGAAATCCTTGCATCATGAACCATTCTCCAAACGTTCGAAAAATTCATGCTGAAAAATAAATAGATGGAAAATCATGTTAATCTGCAGTAAAATCCTTTGAGCGGACTAAACATGTTTAAAATTCCATTGCATACCATGTCATTTACTAACCAATTATTAGCTGGTTAGCTACAAAGCACTAAAGGAGGCTGGACTGAACACTAAAATGTGTGAAAATGTTCGTGCCTCCACATTTCGAAGATGGAAGTGCCCTTCCACAAAATTATAAGCAAACCTCACTTGAAGTACAGTGAGTTGCCGGAGTCAGAGAACATTTCTTCTGTTACAAAGTCACTATCCTCAGAATATTGAGCTTGCAGGCATTACTTATATCCGAAGTCTGTGCATAGTGGGATTTGGGAAAACGTGAATCATTAAAATAAACCTAGAAATTCACTAGAAGAAATACGGTTTCAGACATGAATTTGCCTCAAACACATAAAACCAGTGACATTTTCCAGTTATGGTTTGTGCCGCACCCAGGTTGCTTCACGCCACGCTCAAAGCACCTATCTGCCAATGGCACATTAAAAAAAGACAGTCTTACAGGAGTAAAGAATGACAGGCTGCATTAGTTATGGCGTGCTTTGTGTGCCCCATAACTAGTGAATTTTAAAGGTTTTATAGTCCAAGCCAGAACCCCGAGAGCCATATTACTTGCATTATCACGTTGCACTGCTAGCTACGGCTGCAGAGGCCCTTTTCGGAACTTTGCAGAAACAGAAGCACTGATTCTATAATGGAGTTTAAGATGTCATGATACGCATCACAATTATGGTTAAAGGACAACTTACACCAAAGCCCAGTGACCCCAAGACCCAATTCCAGGAGATAAATATTAAAAGAGAAGTTTCCAAGTGACATATGACCACAACTATGTGCCTGCAGCCATCCCCCAAAGGTCAATCATAGATATCTGCATGGAATTTCAGAAACAAATTTACACACATCCACTTTGGACTTTTTAAATCCTGTAGAGATCCCAGAATCTCCTGCCTTTGGGAAATAATGCAACTTCTTCCAGCTCGGAAATCGTTTACTAAATTTAAGTAAAATATCTTACCCAAGTTGTGTCTTGATTACTTTAGCGATTTCATTATCCTCTTCATTTGCTTTGAGGAGCTGTTCAAAGCCTTTTACGTTTTCCTGGGTTTCTTGAAATGGAATCGCTGGAAAACTTAATTTAAAAATGTTTGCATAGTCTTTTCTGTCCTGCACAAGGTAAATTAAGTTGTATTAGTACAGAATGAAGAAAGCATTATCTCTTTGCCCAATGCAATTTCTGAATGATGCCTTTAGGTGTTAAGTCTGTTTTCCATAAGAACACTGCTCGGTACACCAATCAGCGCACACATTAAAGAAAAATCCCCATAGAGGCATACATGAACATATTTAAAAATGTAAGTAGTAATGCGGGGCTGACTCAAACTGACTGCTAATCTGATAGTTTGGTCTTCTGATAAGGTCAATCAGTTGCCTGGCATACCTCAAACAGAAAGTCAAAGGTTTATCTTAATATCTTTATGCGGTTGACTCCTCCATTTGCATGTGAAATGAGACAGATATCACACCCAATTGTACTGCAAAAGGAAATTATCAACCAAGTGAAGAAGGGCAGATGGACCTTCCTTAGGGCAGTCGATTTAGTCATTTGCAAAACCCAGGCACCATAAAACGTACCCCGTGCAGTGATACTTTTCTCCACTAACTTTTGCAATACCGAACATTTCATTAACAAATTTAACCAGCACATGCTCCGTATATTGTGTTGGTGCGCATCCTCGGAGTTGAAGACTTGAGCAGTCTCTTTACAAATTTATGTAATTTGCTTTCACTTTAGTATTAACAAATTCGGGAAAATTACGTGCAATTACACCAAATGCAAAATCAGTATTTAACGTTGTATATAAGGGTGAAATGCATCATCATATCTATTTGTCCTGCAAGAGTGAGCTGAAGGGATGGGGAGTGGCTCTAAATGGATTGAAGAGGCCCGAGACGACTTAAGGATTTGCTCGCACATTTAAATACAGCAGCTGTGTGTTTAAGAGGAAGGCTTTGGGCACCGGCACCTTTTTATTTACAAATTAAGCACTGCCTGGGACTACCATGTAATAAACTGTGGTCTAGGCCAGGAAACATAACAATAGCCCTGAATGAAAGGAGAAAACTCCCCGCATGTCATTGCACCTGATTACTTTCTTTTCCAGAAACAAACCCCATGTTCTAATAATCTGGCTGTAAAAAGTGGTCTCAATTGGACTTTTTCTGAACACTAAACTACTCTGCAAACCCACCTCCTTTAAGGTCGGAGAAAATAGCAGGTTTCTCGTATGTATGAATAGGTCAGTTGACAAAACTAAGAGTTGGAGTGGGTCGCAATCCACCTTACCTCATGAATATTAATGAGGTTGGTGGCATACTGCGAATCACTCTTATTACAGGTCATCACAAGGATAGAAGCCTGCTGGGGTCAGCAGACCAACATGTCTGAGTTAGCTTTTTTATAAAGTAATTTTTATTTTGCAGCACATATTTCTGAAAAACGTATCCTTTTTCTGTTTTTCCCTTTTTTTAACCCCTTTTCTACCAGGCCTTTTCCCCTCCTGTGCCGAGCCTTATTTTGGCTATTTGGGGCAGTTTGCACATAGGCCCTCATAACATTTTGTCCACATAAGCTATCCATGCCAAATTTGCGTTTTTTTTCCCAACATTTTAGGAATTCTAGGGGTACCCAGAGTTTGTGGGTTCCCCTGAGGGAGACCAAGAAATTAGCCCAAATACAGCAAAGATTTCGCTTTAAAAAAAAAAAAAAAAAAAAAAGGGAAAAGAGGGCTGCAGAAGAAAGCTTGTGGTTTTTTTCCCCTGAAAATGACATCAACAAAAGGTTTACAGTGCTAAAATCACAATTTCTGATGGATACAACTACCTGTGGATTCCTCACCTATTGAATTCTCCCCTTGCGCCAGCATTCAACGGAAATCTTCTTCCTAGCTTCCGCACGTCGACGAGGACGTCACAATTGCCCACGCGACGCCGTCTGATGTCATACAGGCAATAAGAGGTCCTCGCCGACGTCAGTGCCCTTTTTTCCGTGCCATTTGAACGACGGTTATTCTTCGAGGGAGCTACTGTTACTACTCTACGTAGTTACAGTTATTGTTGCTGTTACTTTCTTTGATGAAAAGAAAGAATGTTGCAAAGAAAATCTGGTTTTAAGCCCTGCAATGAGTGCGGAGGCAAGATGTCGGTGACGGACCCACATACAGACTGTTTGTGGTGTCTCAGCTCCGACCACAACGTTGACAAATGTGACTCTTGTCAACGGATGAATCCGAAGGCGTTAAAGGATCGAGAAGCAAAGCTCTTTTTGGCGAAGTCTAAGAAAAAAGAAAAGCGGCATCAACGCAAGTCATCCTCTCCGAAGTCTCATCGGCGTCATCGTGACTCCCGGCGTCGTCGTGAATCTCGGCGCCGGTCGAGTAGGGAGAGATCGCGTTCGAGGTCGCCTTCAGCTCGACGCCGAAAAACATGGGAAGTGAGCCCCACCATCTCTCCACAGCCGCAGACGCCTTTTGCATCTTCACCAGCTTCACCGACGTCGCCTGTGAATCCGCCATCGGTGTTTGAGGTTCCTCAGCGTCAGGAGTTCTCACCAGCTTTTCAGACGCCAGGGCCGGCGCCGATGTCACCTCGGCAGGCTCCTCAGTATCCGGCTTTCCCGGCCCCAGGAGCCAACAGTTCCGCATTCTTGAATGCAATGTTTTCAATCTTTCAGCAGATGGCTCCAGGTGGTGGACCGGCTGGTCCTTCGGGACCCTTGGCCTTCAACATGGGTGCTCCGGCTCCGTTACGACCGGCACCTTTTATGCCCTTCCTTCCCATGGGAAATGTGGGCTCGGCGCCGGCGCCTATGGCGTCAGCTTCACAACCAGCAACGCCGAGTAGATCTGTGGGTCCGACGCCAGAACTTTCTCCTGTCCGCCCTCTGCCTCGTATGGCGCCAAAGAAGTCCACGGCGCCGATGGATCCGGCATCGGATGGATCAGAGGGTCGGCGTCAAGCTTCAACGTCTACTGAAGCCATGTCGACGCCTAGAATTGAGGCCAGGTTGCATTCAAGGAGGCTTGCTCTTCGCCTTCTTGAGGAGCAGGAATATCAGAAGCAGGCATTGGAGGAAGGAGAGATTGAGGACCCTCTGGGGGACCTCCATGGTTTAGATACAGCTAGTGGTTTGGACACTTCTCCAGAATGGGACTTAACATCGCCTGGAGAGTATACAGAGGAGGCTGCATCATTCCACTCGGTTATAAAGAAAGCAGCTGATTTTTTGGACCTTCCTTTGCCGGTGTCTGAGCCTATGCCTAATATTTTAACAGAAATATTACATCCTGCTTCAACGGTTGCAGAGAAACTTCTGCCTTTTAATGAGGCTCTGTTAAATCGAATCCTGGAAATATGGAAGAAGCCGGTGTCATCTTTGGCAGTTAATACATCGGTGGCTCGCAGATATCGAGTGGCTCCTGCGGACCCAGGCTTTCTGTCCAGGCACCCAACCCCTGAGAGCCTGGTGGTTCAGGCTTAATGTTCATCCCGGTCTGCCCCAGGTTCTTTTCCGGGTGTGCCTTCAGATAGAGACTCAAAGAAGATGGATCATTCCTCCAAAAAGGCTTTTTCGTCATGTAGCATGGCTTTAAAATCTACTAATGCTACATGTATTTTGGGAAGATACATCTACGCCCTGATGGATGAAATAAAGTCGTCCCATGCTGAGGTGCCTCAGGAGGTGTTGAGCCTGGTTTCCGATGCTCAAGCTTCGGCGACCCAAGTGATCCAGTCTGGACTGGATACGACTGACTCTGTAGCCAGGGCTATGGGTACTGCTGTTGCTACAAGGAGGCAAGCCTGGCTTCGTAGCTCTTGTTTCTCGTCGGATGTCCAGTCAGCCCTGTTGGATCTTCCCTTCGATGGGGATAAACTTTTTGGCTCCAAGGCAGACTCTGCCCTAGAGAGGTTTAAGGAGAGTAGGGCCACGGCAAAGTCTTTAGGCTTGCAGGCCTCCTCTTCTGTTTCGTCCAGACTCTTTAGAAGATTTAGGGGGTTTGGTCTTGGTTCATCCTCCTCCTTTCGAGGCAGATTTCAGCAACAACCCGCCACTGCTCTCTCCTACAGATCGTACAGGGGGAGGGGTAGGGTCCGAACCAGGGGAGCCACCCAGCAGCACTCTGCCTCTTCCTCTTCCTCTGGAGGGGTGCAGCATGGGAAGCAGCCTTAGTCTTCCACCAATTCCTTCTCATACCACTCCTGTAGGGGGGAGGTTATTGAACTTTCTCCGCAAGTGGGAGGTTATAACATCAGACTCCTGGGTCACCAGCATTGTGGGGAAAGGCTATGCCCTTCCCTTTCGGGAGTTTCCTCCCCCCATCCCGCCCCGCCCATCCTACTGTTCAGAAGAGCATCTCCTGTTACTAGAACAGGAGGTTCAAGTCCTCCTTTCAAAAGGCGCGGTGGAGTTGGTTCCAGAGCAGGAGAGGGGTCAGGGTTGTTATTCAAGATACTTCCTGATCCCCAAGAAGGATGGTCGGTTGAGGCCAATCCTGGACCTGAGGATTTTGAATTGGTTCCTCAAACAGGAGAAGTTCAAGATGCTGACCCTAGCTCAGGTGCTTTTGGTTCTGAACAATGGAGATTGGATGGTGTCTGTCGACTTGCAGGATGCTTACTTTCATATCCAGATACTCAAGTCACACAGGAAGTATCTCCGGTTTGGGGTGGGGTCGCAGCACTATCAGTTTGCGGTCCTTCCGTTTGGTCTTACTTCAGCACCTTAAGTCTTCACAAAGGTGATGGCGGTGGTTGCGGCATAGCTCAGAAGGAAGGGGATAGCGGTATTTCCTTACCTGGACGACTGGTTGATCAAAGCCAAGTCTCCGGAGATAGTGTTGCATCACCTACAGTCGACAACCCAGTTGTTGTTCGACCTGGGTTTTTCTGTGAATGTGCCCAAATCTCACCTAGAGCCCTCTCAGCGCCTCCTGTTCATAGGGGCAGTTCTGGATACAACATTGAATCGTGCCTTTCCTCCGCCTCAGCGGATTCAGGACATTCAGGCGTTGGTTCCAATGTTTCAAAGTGGAGCGGTCGTTCCAGTCCTCAAGGTCCTGCGTCTGCTCGGTCTGTTCGCTTCTTGCATTCTGTTGGTCGCTCACGCTCGCTGGCACATGAGGGCTCTTCAGTGGTGCCTCCAGAAGCAGTGGTCTCAACACAAAGGGGATCTCGAGGGATCGGTAAAGATCTTCAGGGACGCTGCGGCAGATTTAAAATGGTGGATTGCGGACGGCAATCTTTCCCAAGGAAGGCCGTTCTCGCAACCTCCGCCAGTGACCACAGTAATAACGGATGCTTCCACTCTAGGGTGGGGAGCTCATCTGGGGGACCTGGAGGTCAAAGGTCATTGGTCTCCAGTGGAACAGATGTTTCATATAAATCTGTTGGAGTTGCGGGCAATACGTCTGACTCTCATGGCCTTCCTCCCTTCCCTTCGCGGTCAGTCGGTTCAGGTCCTGACGGACAATACTACCGCAATGTGGTATATCAACAAACAGGGAGGAGTAGGGTCGTACCTTCTCTGCAGAGAAGCTCTGCGGCTATGGTCCTGGGCAAGGGACCATCGGATTTGCTTGGTAGCAAACCATCTGGCCGGAGTCTTGAACGTGCGTGCGGACAGTCTCAGTCGACATTTCTCGACCGATCACGAGTGGCGTCTCCATCCGGATCTAGTCCGTCAAATCTTCCAGATGTGGGGAATCCCTCGGATAGATCTTTTTGCCACTCGGGAGAACTCGCACTGCCCGTTGTTCTGCAGCCTCCAGTGTCCGGTGCAAGGAACGTTGGGGGATGCGTTTCAGATGACCTGGCGTGACCAGTTGCTTTACGCGTTTCCCCCCATACCTTTGAATCCTCTAGTTTTGAGGAAAATTCGCCAAGACCGGGCCCAAGTCATCTTAATAGCTCCGGATTGGCCAAGAAGGGTATGGTATTCGGATCTTCTCCAACTCTCTCTGTGCCCCCCGCTCCGTCTCCCGCTCAGGGCAGACCTCCTCTCGCAGTCGCAGCGGCAGGTTTTACACCTCCCACCTCCAGAGCCTGCACCTTCATGCCTGGAGATTGAACGGGGCAACCTGAGTTCCTTTTCTCTCCCACCTGAGGTAGTGGATGTTATTTTATCTGCCAGGCGACACTCCACTAAATCTATCTACGCTAACAAGTGGGCTAAATTTGTGATTTGATGTGGAGAGAAACAAATTGATCCCTTATGTGCCCACTTATCAGATATCTTGTCTTTTGCGTTGTCCCTGGCACAGATGGGTTGTGCAGTGGCTACAGTCAAGAGATATTTGTCGGCCCTGTCAGCCTTTCTATGCCTTCCAGACCAACCTTCTTTAATTAAATCTCCTATAGTGCTAAGACTTTTAAAAGGTCTCATTAATAAATTTCCTCCCACTCCTTTCATTATGCCTCAGTGGGATTTAAATCTAGTCTTAACATTTCTTATGGGCTCGCCGTTTGAGCCGATGCATTCTTGCCCTTTAAGGTTATTGGTTCTGAAGACTGTTTTCCTTGTTGCAATTACTTCAGCAAGAAGAGTGAGAGAGCTGCAGGTTCTATCTGTTAAACCCCCGTACACATCTTTTTATGGGGATAAGGTGGTGTTGAGGACCAAGGCTGCTTTCTTGCCGAAGGTTGTTTCACCCTTTCATATGGCCCAGACTATTACCCTTTCCTCTTTTTATCCTCCACCTCATCCTTCGAAAGAGGAAGAAAGACTGCACCGTTTAGACCCGAGAAGAGCGCTGAGCTTATACGTGGACAGAACTAAGGATTTTAGGTTGGAGGATCAACTCTTCATCGGGTACGTGGGTAAGAGGAGAGGAAGGGCAGTCCACAAGAGAACACTCTCCAGGTGGGTCATTCTTTGCATTAAACTGTGTTACTCTCTGGCAAAGAAAGAACCCCCTGATGGAATAAGAGCTCATTCTACCAGAGCTAAGTCGGCCTCTTCGGCCTTGGCTAGGGGTGTTCCTGTGGTTGACATCTGCAAGGCTGCAACTTGGTCATCCCTCCACACTTTTGCGAAGCATTACTGCTTGGATTCGGAGGTTAGGAGGGATGGCCATTTTGCATGGTCAGTGCTGCAGGATTTCTTGGTTTGACCATTCAGGCACCCTCCACCGAGTGTGGTACTGCTTTGGGACTCTATCCAATAGGTGAGGTAGCTACAGGTAGTTGTATCCATCAGAAGAACGAGTTACTTACCTTCGGTAACGACTTTTCTGGTGGATACATTAGCTACCTGTGGATTCCTCACGGTCCCTCCCGCCTCCCCGTTGCCTGTCTGGTCTTACCAAGTTATCCTTGGGTGTGCTCCTCTTGGTATTTGAGGGCCTGCAGATATATTGTATATATTTATGTATTTATGTTAAAAAAAATAATGATGTTTTGATCTTTTGATGTTATTAAATATTGTTATATGTTTGATTGTTTCAATGGCCTATTCGTCTAAGAGGCACGTAAAAAATGTTGGTACTGACGTCGGCGAGGACCTCTTATTGCCTGTATGACGTCAGACGGCGTCGCGTGGGCAATTGTGACGTCCTCGTCGACGTGCGAAAGCTAGGAAGAAGATTTCCGTTGAATGCTGGTGCAAGGGGAGAATTCAATAGGTGAGGAATCCACAGGTAGCTAATGTATCCACCAGAAAAGTCGTTACCGAAGGTAAGTTCTTTACCAGCTTTCAGGAACAGATAGACTTGAATCAGAAAACCACATTTTTCAAGTCAATTTTGGCATTTTACTGTGACATACCCCATTTTTACTATTTTTTGTGCCTTCCGCCTCCTTCCAGTTAGTGACAGAAATGGGTGTGAAATCAATGCTGGATCCCAGAAAGCTAAACGTTTATGAAAAATAAACAAAATTCTGAATTCAGCAAGGGGTCATTTGTGTAGATCCTACACGGTCTTCCTACAGAAAATAACAGCTGAAATAAAAAGATATGGAAACTGAGGAGAAAAAAACAGCAATTTTTCTCTACGTTTTACTTTGTAACTTTTTCCTGCGATGTCAGATTTTTGAAAGCAATATACCGTTACGTCTGCTGGACTCTTCTGGTTGTGGGTATATATAGGGCTTGTGGGTTCATCAAGAACCCTAGGTCCCCAGAAGGAGCTGCACCTTGCAAAGGGTTTTCATTCTATACCGGATATACAGCACTTCATTTGCTGAAATATAAAGAATGAAAAATAGGTATCAAGAAAACCTTTGTATTCCCAAAATGGGCACAAGATAAGGTGTTGAGAGGCAGTGGCTATTTGCACATCTCTGAATTCCAGGGTGCCCATACTAGCATGTGAATTACAGGGCATTTCTCAAATAGACATTTTTTTACACACTGTCTTACATTTGGAAGGGAAAATGTAGAGAAAGACAAGTGGCAATAATACTTGTTTTGCTATTCTGTGTTTCCCCAAGTCTCCCAATAAAAATGGTACCTCACTTTCGTGGGTAGGCCTAATGCTCGCGACAGGAAACGCAACATGGACACATCACATTTTTACATTGAAATCTGACGTGTTTTTTGCAAAGTGCCTAGCTCTAGATTTTGGCCTCTAGCTCAGCCAGCACCTAGGGAAACCTACCAAACCAGCACATTTTTGAAAATTAGACACCTAGGGGAATCCAAGATGGGGTGACTTGTGGGGTTCTCACCAGGTTCTGTTACCCAGAATCCTATGCAAACCTAAAAAAACACTTTCCCCTCATATTTTGGTGACAGAAAGTTCTGGAATCTGGGAGGAGAAACAAATGTCCTTCCAACCAGCGTCCCCTGAGTCTCCCGATAAAAATGGTACCTCACTTGTGTGGGTAGGCCTAGCGCCCATAACAGGAAATACCCCAAAACACAAGGTGGACACATAACATTTTCCCAAAGAAAACAGACCTGTTTTTTGCAAAGTGCCTAGCTGTGGATTTTGGCCTCTAGCTCAGCCGGCACCTAGGTAAACCTACCAAACCTGCGCATTTTTGAAAACTAGACACCTAGGGGAATCCAAGATTGGGTGACTTGTGGGGCTCGTACCAGGTTCTGTTACCCATGGCCCTTTGCAAACCTCAAAATCTGTCAAAGTAACCACTTTTTCTTCATATTTTGGTGACAGAAAGTTCTGAAATCTGAGAGGAGCCACAAATGTCCTTCCGACCTGCGTTTTTGGTCCTGGGCTCAGCAGCCATATAGGGAAAACTACCAAACCCCAACATTTCTAAAAACAAGACACCCGAGGGAATCCAGGGAGGTGTGACTTACGTGGATTCCCCAATGTTTTCCTATTCAGAATCCTCAGCAAACCTCAAATTTAGCCCAAAAAAAAAAAATCACATTTTCCCACATTTCTGTGTGGGATCAACGCACCGGGACAAATTTCCTACCACCCAACTTTCCCCTCAGTCTCCCAGGAAAAATGACACCTCACTTTCCAAAAACATGTCAAAATTGAGGGGGAACCAAAGCAGGTCCAAAAGGGAAGTTTGGGAAAAAAACAGTTTTAGGCTGACAAGTGGGGCAACATTTTTATCGGTATAGATGAGACAATGCTGGGTGGTAGGAATTTTGTGGATTCCTGTAGATTCCGGAAGGTTCCATCACAAAACTGTGGAAGAAATGTGTGATTTCCAGCAAAGTTGGAGATTTGCAGGGCATTGTGGGTAAGAAAATGGTGTGGGGTGCTTGTGAAGCACACCAACCTGGACTCATCCAGATGTTTAGTTTTCAGATGTGTCTAGGTCTTGTGGATTCTTCCACATGGCAGTGTCCCAAAGTCTAAAAAGTGCAGCCCTCACCATTCCAAGTGGGACAATTTTGCGAGTTGGCCAAGCTTTCATGGCCCAAATGTAAAACCAAAACCTAAAATAATCAAATGTCCTCTTGCTTGCCATGGAATAAGTTGGTTTAGTGTGCGGGGGGAGAGCTGAAAGACTGTAACCCCCTTCAGTTAGGGAGGGGGCATAACCATGGCCATACTGGTTGGTAGCCACCACCATACTATTATTTTTTTTCCTGGCATCAAGTAGACTTTCACCCCCAACCCCCGGGTGTGGATCAGGGGTAATTGCCCCATCTGTTCACTGGTGGGCAGAACAACATTGGCCCCATTTATTTGGGGTGAGGGTATGGCCATACCTTCACCCTCTTACTTTGAAAAAAAAATCTTCCCTGGTCTCTGGTGGGCTTTCTGCCCCCCTTGGGATAGTGTCTTTGAGGACTGTGCTTTAGTAGGTATTTTTCAGGTCGCCGGTATTAACGCTCCAGGAAATGTTACCCGATCTAAAAACAAAGTGAGCCACTGCGACTTAATGACCTTGGACTCTGCCAGTACTGACTTTGAAATAATGAGAGATAGACCCAGTGCAGCAGGGCTCAAAATATTTCTGAAGGGAGACTGAACATTATGTTTTCTCCTAATAGTGGTAGACAGGCAGGGTAGAAAATATTTTAAGAAACACAGCAGGACAGCAGGTAAGAGTAGGATGGATACAGTAGACATATGACAGTTTTTTTGAGGGGGCAAAAACAGTGGTGGGGTTCAAGGAAATTATGATGGGGCAGGTACTATTTGATAAGCAACAACAGAGGATGTGGTTTTCATGTGGGTTGTCTGACATTTGACCCCTAGGGTATCAAAATTATAATACTTTTTTTTTAAATCATTGACTTCCTAAAAATGTGAATGCAATGTGTGACATGTATTTGTGTAATCCTCACATGATGTAAATGATCTTGCATCTCCTCCTAATACCCAATGTAACGTACAGCGCTCCGTTACTTTCTAGCTAGATTCGCTCTATATAAATACCAACATATACAAACATACATAAGGAAATAGTTTGGTGACACTATAAAGCACTCAGTGTGTAGGATGACCTGTTCCAATCGTATGATCAAAAAACCTAGGGTGACCACCCGTCCGTAATTTTCACGGACTGCCCGTAATTTAGCCCTACTGTTCCATTGTTTGTGTTGAAAGGCTTAATGGACAGCAATTTTAGCCTTTCAGCTAAAGGACAAACGCAGTTAGGACTAGCCGGTTTCCCCAGCTCGATTGAAAGACAGGGAGTTACCTGAGCTCTGATCCCGAGGTAAGGGGGAGACAGATGAGAGACAGCCCTTCTTGCCAGGGTGTCTCTTTCCCAAAAGAAATGCAAATGTGCGCCGCTGGTAAATCTGCAAATGTAAATGGGCTTGGAAACCTGTATTGGCTTTAATTAAAGGAGTCACTTGAAGCTTTCTGATGGCAAAGATATTTTCTTTCAGAGAGTTACTGTAAGGGTGTTCCAAGCTGAGCTGTGGAATGTATGGTTTTAATGGACAGTTATATATATTTTTTGCACTAGTTATATTCTGTATATTATTGAAATCTGTATTTTAGAAGAGCTTTTTTATTTAAGCTAAATGTGCTTGTGCATTTTCTGTCAGCCTATAGTATGCTGTGTGTAATGCATGTTTAAAACAAGGACGTACACATTCACAGTGCTTTCAGGAACCTCAGCACCTCATAGTAGAAACAAACATTGCCAAAGCCAATAGGTCTTGTCAGAGGAAGAGTTATTGGTTTTGTCACTGTGTTTTGGCTATGTTATACACCAGAGTGGATGCTGTTCAGCATGGCTAAACGTTAGTGGCATAGAGAAGAGTGGTGCAGAGTGTCACAGAATGGAATGGTGAAGAGTGGAGTAGAGTGTTGTAGAGTGAAGTGGCAGAGTGTCATGTTTTGGAGTGGCATACTGTGGAGTCAGGTAGTGTGGCATATAGTGGGGTGGTATGCAGGAGAGTTGGCTTGTGTGGACTGCATTGGCGTAAAGTGTTGCAGAATATAGTGGTGTAGAGTGAAGTGGCATTGAATGCAGCAGAACAGAATTCAGCAGCGTACAATGCAGTGCATAGAAGGCAGAGGCATATATTAGAGTGGTGCATAGTAGAGTACAGTAAAGCATAGTGGAGTGGTGCAGAGTAGAGTGACAGAGTGCAGTGACAGAGTATAGTGGCAAAAACAGAGTGTCAGAGTCTGCAGTAGTGCAGAGTGGTGTATAGTGCAGTGGCATAGAGAGCAGAGTAGACCTGAGTGGCATAGAGTGCAGTGGTGTAGAGTGGTGCAGAGTACAGTAGCATAGAGTGGTGCAGAGAAGAGTATAGTGCTGAAGTTTGCAGTGGCTTAGAGTGGAGTGATGCAGAGTAGGGTGGCATACAGTGCAGTGGTGTAGAGTGTATTGGCACAGTATGCAGTAGTACAGAGTACAGTGGTGTAGAGTGGCATAGAGTACAGAGTAGAGTGCTGTGGCGTACACTGCAGTTGTTTAGAGTGCAGTGGGACAGAGTGGAATGGGGCAGAGTAGAGTGGCATAGAGTGCAGCGGAGTAGAGTGGCATACAATAGAGTGGCAGAGAGTGCAGTACTGTAGAGTGGTGTATAGTGCAGAGGTGCAGAGTTCAGAGTAGACACAAGTGGCATAGAGTGCAGTGGCATAGAGTGGTGCAGTGTAGAGTATAGTGCTCTAGAGTGCAGTGGCATAGAGTGGAGTAATACAGAGTAGAGTGCAGTGGCAGAGTGTATTGGTGCAGAATGCAGTAGTACAGAGTAGAGTGGTGTACAGTACAGTGGTGGAGAGGGCAGTATTGCAGAGTAGGGTGTCAGAGTGCAGTAGTGTATAGTGGAGTAGAGTGGCATAGAGAGCAGTGGAGTAAAGTATAGTTGCATATACTGCAGTTGTTTAGAGTGCACTGGGATAGAGTGCATTGAAGTAGAGTGCAGTGGTTTAGGGTGTAGTGGGGCAGAGTGGCGTAGAGTAGATTGTTTCAGAGTAGAGTGCAGAGGCATAGAGTGTAGAGGTGCAGAGTAGAGTGCAGTAGCATAGAGTGCAGTAGCATAGAGTGCAGTGGCATAACTTACATTGTTTCACAGTAGAGTGAAGTGGAGAAGTGCAGGGTAGAGTACAGTTGCATAGAGTGGCATACAGTGTAATGGCATAGTGTAAAGTGGTGTAGAGTGCCGTGGCACAGAGTGCAGTGGTGCAGAAGAGATCAGAGTGACGTACATTGTATCGGTGTAGAATGCAGGGGCATAGAGTTGAGTGTTACAGAGTAAAGTGCATTAGCATAGACTGTATTGGCATGGAGTGCAGTGTTGCAGAGTAGCATAAAGTGGAGCTGTGCAGAGTAGATTGGTGTGGTCTAGACTGGAGTGGTGTAGCGTGCACATGCACAGAGTGCAGTGGTGTAGAGAGGCGTAAAGTGCATTGGCATAGAGCAGAGTGGTACTGAGTAGAGTAGTGAAGTGTAGCGTGAAGTGGCATAGAGTGAAGTGGAACAGAGTGGAGTGGTTCAGGGTGGAGTAGAGTGCAGTGTTCCAGAGTGCAGTGGCATGGAGAGGTGTCAGGTGGAGTGATGCCTAGTAGGGTGCAGTAGTGTTGAGTGGTGTAGAGTAGAGTGGAGTATGCATGGTGTGGTAGCACACTGCCATTACAGACAACAGATTTTTGACTGAAATGACCATTACATTTGTACAGACATACAGTTTTTCTAATAAAACTATACAGTGCACAGACGATGTGTGGAAATTGCATCACCTAGTGTGATGATTTGGTTTAATCATATTAACATATTTCTTTCTAGCACAGTTCAGAATTAACAAAAATGTGCTTCTGTTGTGTTCCTAATTCTGAAATGCTTGCAGTTCATTTAAATGTTGTTTGTTGCTAGGAAAAACTCTTTCCTACCCCCAGTATCCAGCAGGATTGTCACACAAATCCACTCACTCTGAAGTCAGAGAAAGAAAAGTAAACACCAAGCTCCCACCGAAGACAGACCCTGACATTTCCCTTGCTCTTTTAATGTACAGCAAATTTGATGCGATAAGAACAAGATTTACAGGCCTGTTTACAGAAAGGGAGCACTCGGAAGCATACTGTAAATAAGGTTTGGGCAAAGAAAGGTACAAACTTAAGTTGGGCAGCCTAAAACCAATAAAACCAGCAAACTGAAAGCAAATGGAGTTAAAAACCACAAAGCCAATGGCAAGCAATGACAGAAATGCATTCCCAGGGAAGCTCTATTAATGTACTAAACAAGGCAGCCACAGGATACTTTGTTGGGAAAGTCCATTATTTTAGCCCAGTAACTTGCAGAGGTTTGGCCACATTAATTTCCCAGGTAGTATGACAAGAAGCCCTGAAGTGGTCTCCATGTTGCAGGAAAGGTCTGTACAGCCATCTTATCAGTTTTCCATCAGTCCCTATGGTGTAGAGCTTCTGGCACACCTCATGTAGGGTTAGTGCTAGGTGGCAGACATGAAATAGGGCATTTAATGATTGTTTAAGGTGTTTGTAAATAAGTAGTTGATCTGGGTGAAGATGGTAGTCTGCCACAAGGATTTGGAAATCTAGTAGCTCGCAGTCAAGAAACAAATTCCCCAATTTTAAGATGCCTGCATCATGCCACTAACACAGTTGCTCTGAGTGCAGCCATCCTGTATGAGTGGTAAGGCCGAGCAAAGGTGGTGCAGGAGCACATGGTTTCTTTGTGTCGGTGAATTTACATGTTCTAGCAAGGCAAGAGAAAGCTGTGCAGGATAACCCCAGATGGTTTTCTGTAGAATGGTCAGTAGGAAACAAGGAGTCATGCAGTAAGCCTTCTTTAAAGTCTTTACGGATAAACCCCATCTCATGCAGGAGGCGGGCAGGCAGCCAGCGAGCCACCCTTTGGACCTTTGCAGCTAAATAACAGCATTTTAAGCCCGAAAGGCCTAATACAGTCACAGGTAGCTTTATAATGGAAAGAGCTACCTGACGGCACCACAGCAACCAAATCTGATGTGTGCCATTTCTGAAGAAAGAATGAGGGATGACCAGAGGAAGTTTGGCAAAATAATACAATAATCGGGGTAGCACACCATCTTCACTAGTGCCACATGGCCTACTACAGAAAGCATGAAAGACGACGAAAAAGAAAACTGGGCTCGAAGGGATTGTGTCGCTCTGCAAATATTTCCATCCTGCAAATCAGTGGAGAAATTGTAGATATTAATCCCTAGGTACCAAAGGGTAACTGCTTCCCAGTTTAATCTGAGGTCTAATTGTAGATAAGGGGGAAAACAGTACCATATGTTAAAGAAACACCAATGCACCTTTCTCATGTTCTTACATTTTGTTTGTGCAATTTACATCCCAGACATTTTGAAGACTCTATGTGCACTCTGACACTTAGGGATATGCCAGATCACTGGTTTAGCTTTTGCTCAATTGCAAACCCATTTTAAGACATGGACAGAGTGGGCAATTGCCTTGCACAGACTTGCAAAGGGTCTGGCTCCTGCTCACCCTTCATAAACACGAACAGCGGACCATTGCAACAGAAGAGTTTGCCAAGGTGGGTTGGTGCTGCTTGTTCAACTACTTGACAAGACCTCTTCTTTTTCCCTCCTGTTTACAGAGACAACTCCCCAGGTACATAATACCTTCCAATACTCTTGGTGGACCCATCTTGTCTGATTTTAGGAATTGTCCAACCTTGTTCTTCTCTTCCTTATCTATCCAATTTTTAGAAACCACCATTTGAATTCATCCTCCTCTTTTATTGTCCTTGATTGGTAGCCTGGGCTCCCAGCTCTGAGATAAATGTAGAGTCCTGGATGTGCACTCTAGTGCTGTGAGACTACAGACAAGCTGTGGGTACCTCACATCCTGACATTAGGTGTGAGACTGTCACCCACACCATCTGCTCTTCCTCATTAATTGTGTTTTAGAGGTGAAAGTCCATTGGAGGTGGAGGAGAGACAGTTGTTTTTGTTCAACTTGCATAAGGTTACTTACCTTAATGTTTACCAAATTGTTTGCCATGGGTTTTAATATGTTTACAAACATAATCAAGATTTTGCTGTTGCTTTCTGTCCAAAAACAATTGGGTAGATTTGGGTATGGTTGGTGGGCTTGACACAGTGCTGAAGGGCATTAATTCACTACTGAACAAGGATGTAATGTGATACCTGAATGTAGCATACTAGGAGGCAATCACAAAAAAACACCATGAATAAATAGTGCTATGTACAAAAAAAGAGTAAATAAATGCACTGATTCCACAAAGGGGTATGGCCTCTTTTGGATGTGTCTGTAAAACTGACATTCATTGTTGAATTGGTGTCCTGAATTTTGACCCTTCGTCCTGAACCTAACTGTTTTACAGTCTTATCTAGAATTTGCCTTAATGCCAGGTGGTCACCCTAAAAAAACAACTCGGCAAATTGCAAAAGCTATAAAAGCAGCACTGTAGCAGGCGTGGCTAGCAGCATTAATAATAGCCAACAGCATTGTCAACCCTTTCTATGTTTTACAATAAAGGAAGCTAAAGATGAGCGGAAGTAGCAGTGAGCACAGTAAGTAGAATGTGCCTAATAAAAGGCACTCCCATCTGACAATAATTACAGAGCGGTGAGAGTAGCTGAATAATGTCGGAGAAATGTAGCATGCCTCCAAGCAGGTTGCTCCTGGTTGTCACGGTTTCGCAGAGTCATACCAATCAGGGCCATCCATTTGTAATGTCAGAAGATCAAAATAGAAACACTCTCCCATTATTAGTGAATCATGTATCAAAATTCTATGTTTATGAATATCTAAGCAAAAAATTGTAATTTCCTTACTTCGAGAAAATTACTATTCTGCTGGACCTCTGAAATGCAGTTGACGTAATCAATTTTGACATTCATAAAACGTTTATTTTTGTAAAAAGTGACAAACTGGCAAGAAAACTAGTAAGACCCGACCTGTGTGTATGTACTGTAGTATGAAGCAAAAAATATTTCCTTGAATACAAACGCAGGTTATTGTTAAAGCGAACAGCTGAAGAAGGATCATTATAGGTACTGGCATTCTCTATAAATGTTGAATTACGGGATTGGTCACATTTATTGCGTACAAATGGGATTATGGAACCTGACTGTACATTACAAGGAAAATGTAAGTCAAGTCAAATTCCCAGACCATACAGAGGCACGAGGCCAGACAACCGTGTTGTTGTAAGGACAAGATACTACAAGGTTACCTCTAATATCTTCCTCAATGTACAGCAGGAGTATATAATTCTGTATATTAGGTAAACCAATTAGATTGAGCTGTTGGCGTGACCTACCTGCAGGCATGCCTACACAGTATGCCCTAGCTGTGGGTCTGGGTAGCGTTGCCATATGTCATTACTACAGTATAAAACACGTCTGAGATAACCTTCAAGAAAGTGAGATATGACAACATATTTTTCCTTTTTCTCACCATTTATTAAAATGTGTTTGTTCCAAACTTGTCACTTGATGTTTCGGGGCCATTATCTTTAGAAAGTTTCACTCTGGTTGATAAAAACGAGGTCTTAAAAAAGAAATCAATTTCAGGGATTCAAGCTGGACACGGCAGGTGTATATTGGAGATAGAACATCATAAAGCTTTTCCTGACCATATCATTTATTCAAGCAACCAGATGTTTGCCAATTTCAAAAGGTGAATAACTTTTCTTGGTTCCAGTGGTACACCGTGGTAAGAACTACATATGTAATTTTGCTAGGTATCCAGGCTAGGAAGAGGAAGGGCAAATAACTCAATATTGTAATCTTTTCCCACATTTGTGTCTACATTGAGCACAGCCTTCAACAGAATCTTCCACCTCTTTAATATTGAGCTGCAGAAGGCTATGTCAGGAAATTGTGAACTTTTTTTTAAGTCCTACTAATTGATATGCAATACGTACTTTCAAAGAGAGCAGGCATATTTTTTGTGAAAAGCTAAAGACTGACTAGGAACTCTTCCCTGCATTTGAATCTGTAATACATAGCACGGACTGCCAAGGCTACCCACAGACTCAACTACTCTAGTGAAAAACTGTAGGTGTGAGAGAGTCACAGGAGAGCTGCTGCATTTTGCGGTTTAACTTGTGTGAGGAGCTGAGACCGCTGCATTATGTAGACTCTCTATTTACACCTGCAGTACCTCCAGTAAGACTGGAGGCTTCATTCATTGTCTGTTCTAATGTTGCTTTAAAGTGTAATTTTAAGGATTATAGGAGTCTTGGACAAGACCTATTTGGGGGGGGGGGGGGGGGGGGAGAGTTGGAGGGGTTGTATTGAACAAATTTAAATGTCTTGCTAATTCAAGTTAAACTTTCATAAGATCATAAAAACATGTTGAATTAGGTCTTGCCCAGGACCCAACATTTTTAAGATAACACAGGTGAGAGAGACAAAAATAGATGTAGACAGAGAGTGGGAGAAATTAAATAGGCAGTGGTAAAATATTGAGAAAGTTCACTTTCTCTGGGGGGCCTTTGGAGGTGGGACCCTGGGCAATTTCCCACTTTGCCCACAGCTTATGTCTGTGGCTTCACCAGAGCAAAATCATTCTCCTACAGTGCCCTGGCATTAAAGTCTCCATGAGGAGCCCTCAGGTGTGAGGCCACTTTTGAACCCACATAGTCCTGCGCCCTTCTGGAAGGTCCTTCCATACATTTGTTATGCTTTCCTTCCCTATTATATAACAGTGGTGAATTTTGATGCGTAAAAATGATCACAAAGAGGCATTTTTGTTCCTGAACTTTGTTTTTTTTTCATTTTAAAAATCAATGACATGAGTTTAAAGCACGCAATTAAAAAGTGAAACTGATGAAACGTAGAAAAATATTTTGTGAACATTTGTTCTTATATTTTTTTGCAGTTTTTATATACCAGGAATCCGACCCAAAAGTATCAGAGTACTTGGCATGAGCACCAGTTATTTTACAAAAGGACACATTCATTTTTGTAGGCACAGTGAGATTAAGGGCCTGATTTAGATCTTGGCCGTGCCACCGTCAAACCGTCCATGGTGAGGACCAGAAAAGACCATCAAGTCGACGTTGTTCCATTCGCTATATTTAGATGTTACAGTCCTGCAGGAGGTGTACTGGTGGTGGTTTTCTGACGGAGGGAGGCCGTCTCTGGACCCAATGGGCATCGGGCAACGGTAGTGGCTATGGAATACAGATAAGTCTCACACACACACATGCACGTTGTACCTATGCCATATGTGTCTCCCTGCATCACACACGAAAGAACACACAACATATACATTATTATCCATTGCCATTCCACCACGTCACAAACACACACTGACATACATCCATTACACAACATACACACACTATTGACACTGCACCCACGCACAGCACAACCAACACAATTAGCAAATCACAACCAACACAACTACACACTCATCCACACACACATTTGCGTAACATCACAACTATGCACATCATGACAATGACCGCCACACAACACTCACCTGAATTTTGTATGCAGCAACACAGAACACAACACAACAACTTCAATGCCATATGCAAGTGGCACACATACTGACACAACCACATCACACACTCTACCTTCTTACACCTCACCCACCCAATCGCATTGCAATCACACACACGCACAACATGACATTTACAGGTCCCCTTGCAATGTGCACACATGGACACAGTTGACAGGTGTGACTGTACCATCATTTTGGTGCCAGTATTCATTTGGCAATGAATGTTGACACCAAAATGACAGTTGTGTATGTGTGCGATATGTGTTGTGTACCAGTGTGTCCCCATCCGTGTCTGACACAATTTTCTTCTCATCATATGCACGCCACAGTAATTAAAAAAATTACTGTGACATGTATATGCCTGCAGTGGTCCCAAGCTCATGTGCAGTGACCCCCCAAAATGAATAGTTTGCAAAGGATCACGGAAATGTTTGTGCAAAAGAATGTCGGTGCCAAGGTCTGCAAACATTGAGAAGACAGTTTTTGTTATGAGCTCTAAATAGCATGGGAAAGGTAGTGAATGTTAAGATTAAAATCTGAGTGTGGAAAAATGTGTAATGGGGAAAATGATAGCTTGATTTCAAATTTGTTTGCACCTGATCTGACACGCTCGTAATGAGCCTCCATGTCATACCAGGTGCAAAGCTATTTAGTACAGAGACAACACAACCTTTCTTATACACTTATCAATAGCACAGGTCATGCATCTTCAGGAAACTATAATTCAGCCACTTCATTATGCAATACATCAACTCAACTACAATCTGTGGGCTGGTAAACCACATTACAATTTTTTTGTGTAGAACAACGTATCAGTAGATAGCACTCATTGCTTTTTCTTTACCTTGTTCTGTGGGCATCACCCATAGAACTCAAGAGGGTTTGTTTGTTTTGATACCAATTGGTTTAATGTTTTTATTGAGAGTGTGCACACAACACAAAACTTAAACCTAATGGCTCTGCCAATGCTTGTAATAGTGAGCGATTGCATCATGAGCAAGTTTTATCTCTAGCACTCTACACAAACTTAAATTTGCTTCATACGCTGTTCATGACTATCAAACTGCAGTAGAAAGAAGGTTTGTTTGACTTAAAAACAAATGCTATTTAACAGCTTCAGGATTTGTGTAGTTCTATGAACAAAACATTTATTTACTGCTACAGAAAGGTCAAACTACTTGGTGGACTTTTTTGCCACTGTTGCCTATAACAGGGGAGAGATAGGGGAATGAAAACAGTGTTGTATTGAATGGTTGTGCAAAACGAGTATATCCGAAAAGCTGCATTTTTGTGGGTGTTCACCAAAGCTTTGATTCACATTTGTGTACCCGGATACACTTAGAAAATTACTCTAGCAAGCAGTAGGAGTAAGTGAGATTCTAGGGCAAGAAAAAGAAGAAAATATTTAAATAGTTAATAGAAATGATCGAAAAGTGGTCTCTCTACGCACAAGATGTTTTTCCAGTGGAGGATAAAAAAAAGTTTCCAGAAAAGTGCAAACCACTTTGTAAACCTAGTCCATAAATAAGTTAAATTTAGGGGGCTATGGACTTCCACCAGTAAATAACATCATATATGTTCAAGTTCAACCTTTTGGCAGCCTCTGAACTTCTGTCAAAAAGGAAAAAGAACAAATCTATAGAACACACTGGGCCCTCATTCAGGTAGACGCTGGATTACTAAAGCAGCACTCCACCAGATAGAAATACTGACACTGAAGGGAATGAAGGGTCATATTCTGGTAGGTTTCCACTCTACTTTAGCACTGGATCTTTGCTGTATATAAGGAACTTAGGAAAGTGTGGAAAACCCTAGGGAGGTAAAGTACCCAAGGCGCCCAGATGAAGGTGCATCTTTGTGTGCAGCTCTAAGGATGCACGAGTGCCTCTGATTGGTACAGTGTATGAGGGTCTGAGAGTCTCGTATTAGTGTTGTGAGGTTATTCTTGTTATTACACAGGGGCATTATGTCAGTTTAGGCCTGCAGCTTGTGCCCTTTCACTCTGAGACATGCATTTTTTAAAAAATTATTTTAGTAAAAGCCTTACTTTGAGTGGAGATGGTTTTATTATTTTATCTGCTTGTCCTTTCACACAGAATTTTATTATTCTTTTCTCTGCACAACATTTTCAATCCATGCTTTATTCAAAGCTGAACATGATAAGTTATGAATTATTGCTGGAACAAAGCGTTCATCATATCCCCAACTCTCATACACAGAAATATATGCATTGTCACGTCAGGGCGGTTTTCTCCAAACACCAAATATTTTATTATAAAACACCTCACTGCTCTTCCATGAGAGAGGGGAAGTTCAACCAGTTGCCATCGTACACTGCACGTCGCCTTTTCAGTTTCTGCTGAGACCTGACGCAGTCTCTCCTTCCGTGTGGAAGGATTTGCAGTAGACCAACAGACCTCTTCCTTACCTACTGTCACAGGTATGGGGTTCTTCTGGGGGGCCTGATGGGCAGATTAGGGTTTACACTGCTATGCTGTGGTATAGAACCCTAGTAGTGCAGGTAGGGATTCTAGAGCCATTCTTGTGACAATATAGTGAGACTTTTCCTCTGTTTCATTTTCCTTGTCACTGCCTTGTTTTTATTATGTTTTATCATCCTTATAATCGCAATACATGCCTCTTTATATAGAATGCAGTTGATTCAATAAAACCTATTGAACCTAGTCCTGCTTCTATTTTGCCTTTGTATGTATGAGATATGAGTAACTGAGAGAGAGGGGGTATGATCTGTTCCACCACAATCTCCATGAGAAATCTAAATGTCATGCGAAAGGGCTGCCACAAATCGCCTTTACTCTCTGGTACTGGTGAGTTGCTGCTAGCTGTCCGGATGGGTTAGGCCAACAGCTGTCACATGGCAAAGGATTAGACTCAGTCCCTTTGCTGGTGCCGCCAAAATCCAGCAGTCTTGTTACGATAACAGGAGTCATTCCGACATTGCACCTCCAATGTTAGCTAGGGACTGAGTTACAGAACTCCCAAGTATCTCTGTCTCACAACATGCTAAAGACACCCTAATTAGCTTACACAGAGACGTCCGTGGTATTAGGGATATCCTCCTCAGGTAAGATAAGTAGCACCTATTTTTCACTGAAGGTTGTTCAAGCTTGAACCTTTTAAAAAGGATTAAATCCCCAGTTGGTGTCCCTATCTCTGAACTATACAATATTGAAATATGGCAGGACCCCAACGGTTTGTAATTGCAGCAAACATGAGGCTGCCCCTCACAAATCATTTAGTAAATAATGGCCTCACGGAGGAGGGAGGAGCAGCTATATTCGTAGCTGAGGCAAATCCAGTATATAGAACTGATTTTTTTTATTCTTGGGTCACTTTTCCAGTAGTGGACAGGAACATGCATGCATTTTATCACTACACTCCTGCTAACACACCCACACAATACAGAGTATATGCATACTTCGAAATACCTCTATCTTATCAAGAACACCAAAATTGGCTTGATGGCACCCTAGCACACGTTGCACAAAATGTTATAGTAGGTCCTTTGAGTAATGAAGGTCCTACATGGCCACGACTGGCCACATATACACCACACCCTAATGCTAACACCGTGGCAGTACTGGAAGTGCGCCACCTGTATAATGATTTAGGTCAAGTATATTGACGCTTAATACAATTTGTAATGCAAACATTAAATACTGCTCCAGCAAGGGCTCCTCCTGCACAACCACATATGGCCAGGGCAGGCCTTAATCCTACTACAGTACATTCAATCATGGATAAGGTACCCACCAAACGTGAAGAAATTCCATTCTGGTTAGCGCAAAAAATAAAATAAGTGCTTTGGAAGAAGTATTTTCCTATATGAGACCCCAATATAAACATTTGTGATGGTTCCCACAGTGGATAACTGTGCATCATGGAGTGCAGCATTTGCTAAACTCTACACTACTCAATGCAAAACACTGACACCTGCGAATCTTCCAGAAGTGTTGAAACAAATTCAAGAAGAATACGAGGCTGACCAGGCCCTAGTCTTAGAAATACAATTAATGGGCACTTTGCCACAGTCTCCTCACTAATATTAAGTAACCTTAAAGGGGAAGCAGCAGCTATGGCAGGCCGCATGCAGCTCTGGGATATTCCTCTACAGGATCTGGAGTGCACGCTGCCAAAGATTATCGCTGAGACCTGTTCTAGTGTAGGTCGGGATAGTCTGGGAATCAGACCAACTAAACCACAACTATAAGGTAAATCCAATAAGGATTCTGCCAAGCAAACAAAAGAGGGTTCTAAGAAATGCTGGGATAAACAAAACAAAGATAATGTAAAACAGAGAGGAGAATCTCTCCGTCCGGAGACCTCTGAGAAACAATACAATTAAGAAATGGAGACAGTTTCAAAACTCCTGATAAATATTAATATACTGATACGCACCAATCTAGTTCCTTTCAGAACTCACCGGATAAATGAAGTGAGCGAGGAGGGCATTCCGAACAACGAAACGAGTACATGAAACCAAGAAAAAAATTCACAACGCTCAGCTGAAACTTCCATCAAAAAGGAAGAGAAACCACCCAACAGAAAGCACAGTTTTAAAAAAAGGGGGCAGCTATTTCGGCCCGAAATGCCACGCATATTGAGAGATTTAATAAAGAATAGGAAGTGGGCACTGACTCTACTAGACAGCGTGGCAGAGGTCACAGTAGTTGACCAGAACAAAGGCTTCTGGATGCGACCGCAACTAACGACTATTTAGAAGTTGAAACTGCAGACACGTGTCTTCCCCCCAGACACAGTTTACAAATTGAAATTGCAACTCGAAGGAGACACTGAGTGCACAATTCAAGTACTATTCTCAGAAAAACTGACACAGTGCTATGATATCCTATTGGCAGAAAAGGATTGGCCACCAGAATTTGCCCACAATCTTCCATTCAGGGAAGAAGTTATCATGCCTTCTTTCTCACCTCTCGTTTCTACGAAATTAGGGGAACTTACTCAGTAGATTGGGCATTGGCAATAGCCCCTGAGCTGTATCGCAATCACATGGGGTGGGACAGAGACTCTCCATACCACATAATACCTATTAGATCACAACTGCAGCCTCAACCACAATATCCCATTAAACATGAGGCTAAAGAAGCAGTGAAAGAAACACTCACACAACTTGCATATCAGGGTGTAATTGAGCCCAGCGCCTCACCGATGAACAAACCCTTCTTTCATATAGCTAAGCCAGACCATCCTTATAGAAAAGTCTTAGACTGCAGACACCTACATGGTCATACATGCACAATTGCTATACAAAATGCTCACAGCACTTCCAATGGGTGCTTCCCCCAAAATATAGTGCCTGAAATAAGGGATTTAAAAGCCTTCAGCGCACCAAGCTTGCAAAGTCAATTTTCACAACTCCCACAAGGGAATAAGATCAGTCTTGGACTGTTCTCAGCACATGAAACATCAATTTTACACAACATAAACCCTAAGGCATTGTCCTATGTCAACAATATTTACTAGACGGATGATGCCCTGGTTCTGCAGAATTTGGCAACAAATTAAATAAAAAAATAAAAAAATGCTTTCCTCAGTGTCCTGTTTTTGGGATATTAGTTATTAGATGAAGGAAAGAGCCTATCGCTGCATTATTTTTTTAGAAAAATGCATGCAATTAAAACCACCAAACACCATTAAAAAGCTCCAATCGTTATTAGGCTTCCTCAACTTTGGCAGAAATTATGTTCCAGAGTGCGCACAACGTATAAAACCATTGTATGATTTAATACGCCCGACTTTTCAAGTAAATATTGGGCAGTCGAACACACATGCTTTGTGAGAACATTGCAGCAGGACATGCTTGAAGCAAAACACTTTCACAAACGTGGTAAAACAAATTTGGTCATCAGAGTAATTGCTGATGCAATCGGATTCACCTATGTAACATTCAATGAAAGTGATACATTGCCTATAAGCAAACAAATCACATATTTACTCCACATTTGAACAACGCTTTTCTCCCACAGAAAATATTCTGACTGCTGTTCAGATGGCTTTTATAAAAGAGAAACCTCTGGCCCAGGGGAAACACATTATTGTCATAACCCCCATACCAGCTCTCGAGGCTGTCACAAAAGCCAGAGTCCCAAACGCTAGAGCACTACATCCACATTAGGTCCAATGGGCAATGTCTCTGACTGCCATTGATGTAGATTATGCTTTTGACCCAAAACGTCAGACTCAAGGATTCCTTCAATATAAGGTTGAATACCCACTAGCAACAAATATCCTGCCTCTTGATCACTATCAAACATTAATTTATACTGATGGTTCAGCAAAACCGGCGGTAGGCATAAAACAACAGTACTCTGCAGCCTGTGTGGTTGTGAGTGGTGTCATGAAGGATGGCAAATTCTTTGCTCTGAACTCTTACACACAGACCCTAGGGGACTGCACTGCACAATTGGCAGAGCTTACGGCTCTGGTACTGGCAATGGAACGTACGGATCTGTAACAGCTAACACTAATAGTGTGTGATTCCTACTATTGTGTCCAGTCCTTTAATGAATATCTGCCTTCCTGGTGCAAAATGGGTTCAAAGATTCAAAAGGGAACACCATCAAACACAGATTACTGTGAGGGAAAGTAGCAGATGTGAAAAAAATGCTACCCAATGCCCATGTAGTTCACACATTGGGTCATCAACATGTAGGAATACACGTTGCAGGCAATTTCTTGGCTGATGAGGCAGCAAAAAAAAACTGCTGTGAAAAAATAATTCAGCCCTTCACATCTGCACTGGTTCCAGACCTGGGAATACACGGTACCAGAAGTGTCATCTTACCACCGCTGCCTAGTTCTAAAGGAAACCACTTTGTCACCATTGACAATGTCAAGTTACACCATGTGACCGATCCTACATAGCAGACCTAGAGTACTTCTGGGTAGTTCCTGAACCCCTCTCACTACCAACAAGATGTACCTCTTCAAGTTTTATGCAAGCAATGCTGACACTTCCTGATCTTGGAGAGGGTAAAAAATGATCTGTCATTAGTACCAGTAACTTCTTCTGCGACAAGCAACATCCACACTTCTGATCAGTGTTATTCAAATTCAACACAAACCTTTGGAGTAGTTTACTATGAACCACCAAGGGCCACATCTGTCAGTTCCAGTTTTCCAACATCGGCTTCAGTACTTGCACTAGGTCTTCTGCAGTACCTGAATCAAGAGCATGTAAGCTGTTCACTTACCTTAAAACTAACTATCTGGTTTGTCCCTGGAACTATCTATGGGTCCTATTAACTGTGCTTGCCTTTCTTCTCTGGATTGTTTTGAACATCATTTTCATTTTGCTGATACATGGTCATTATCTTCCTGAACACTTTGCTGTTGAACTGGTGGATGAGGTCCTAAAACCACATTTGTCTACACATAAGATCCAGAGAGCCTTGTCCCTAGTGAACATTTAAGCTATATTGTTTCCTGATGGGATTGTTTGGGATAAATGATCCTTCAAGTCCCATATGTGTTTAAAGTTTCAATATAGTATAACACTGGGAGTAGTTTCTGATGATTAGGATGTAAAAACAGTTTCTTTGCTTTCCAAGCCTAAATATTATACTGTATTTGAAAGTGAAGATGTTTATCAAACAACTTCTAATTATGGCAATATTTTCTGTTACAATCATTATGGACATCATTTTATACATAAAACTAGCACCCTGTGAAATGTTTACAATTATACACAATGGGAACATTGCCCGGCCCCACCAGTGGGGAGTTCTAAAACATATATGGAAAAATGTGCATGTTTTACTGGGCGTTATGTAACAAATGCTGAGTCTTACTATTTCAAATTACCTCCTATGAAACTGCAAAATGTTTTGTTAACAGATACCAGATTGATTTATTCGGATTCCTTTGTTTCCCAGTTGGTGATAGGAGGCTATGAATATTGGTTAAAGTCCGTTGACTTAAAAAGTGTGTGGGGAACTAAATGTTGGCAAATACAAGAGAGGGAAGCTTTCTTTAGAGCATGCCTTATCCCGTTGCAAATTATATTTTTTAAACAACACTATTTAGCAAACTAGTTGTCGGTGTGTGGCGAAAATTAAGGAAATTATTGCGCCCAATATTCCCTCACCAGCCAAATTTAATAACTGGCAAAAAATAATAAAGGTCAAGAATAGCTCGATGGGGGGTCCAAAAAGGAACATTTAACACAACACTTTCAGGTCCTGATGGGAGGGTATTGTGGCCAACGGACATGAATGATTGTCTTGCATGTTTTGTAAACTCCACATGGGGTTTTAGCGCAAGCCGACCTGACCCTCGTTACATATCATCACAACACTCTGATATTGTCACCACATATAGTGTAGAAAAATGCCAGTAGTGGCTGAAATCTTCCTCACTAGCAGTGGTAAAGAAACTCCCCAGTCTCCTATCAGAATCTAAAGATTTACAAGAGTTTCCGTTGGGCCCCAGAAAACAACGAAAAAAGTGCTTCTTATATGAAGTTTTTAATGAAATTTGGAAACATTCCCAAATAGAAGCAGTAGCCTGGTTAAGGCAAAAAGACCAAGGGCTTGCTGGAGGAACATGTGGAGGTGGAGTGCTCTCCCAGGCAGATTTGTGAATTGCTGAATTTCTGAGAACTTGGTGGGACACACAGTGGAGGAAAGGAGAGCCTAGCTCTTCAGTACTCTCCAAAAGGGGATCTTTGATTCCAAAGAAAGGTCACTGGTCAAAGGGGTCTGGTCACACTTTAGGAAGTAAATGGGACTGATAAGGCAGTAATAAAGGGCATGGTTGTGGCGTTTGTAAACTTTTGATGCTCATATCAATAGATTACATCCAGATGGGTTCTTTTTGTTACTCCTATGGCCTGTGTTTGCAGCTGTCAAGGGTAGAGACAGTCTTGCTGTGATATACTGCTCTCTGGAAGAAGAGTACAGCAGACAAGCAGGCACTTCAAAGTGGGCAACACCTAGAATTTGAACTTCAGGGACAGAGGATCTGATTCAGATTTCGGCGAACGGGTTACTCCATCACAACAGTAATGGATATCCCATCCGCCACAATATAAATCCCATTATTTCCCATGAGTTTACTATTTTGGCGGCCAGAATGTCCATCAGTGTTGTGACAGAATAACCCATCTGCCAAAATCTTAAACAGGCCCAGTGACACTAAGTCACAGTTGTGTCTGGAAATTGATTAAGAAAAGGGGAGCTCAAAGCTCTCAAATTGTTAAATTGAAGCTGACATCCGCGAGAAGGAGCTCAACATGAGTGCCTCCTCTTGTGACCAGAACTAGGACTTAAGGTCTGCTAGCTTTCCATGCTGGGTGAGGGGGCATCACCCAGGAGAATCAAGAACACTTGCCTGGGGCCTGGAGCTAAGCCTCTGCCTGAACCAAGGCCAGATGACCATATGAGGTGAAGGAGATCACCTTGAGGGAGCGAAGTCCAGTGGAGTTCATGCTGAGGGGATACGGGGAGCAGGTGTGAGATTTGGGTCTGTGGGGACACACACCAATCAGGTTGTTCACCTGTGTGTAGAATTCACACCCCATTTACCAGATGGAGGCTGCAAAAAAGAACTAGGGTCATCACCTTTGGTGCCATGCTGTGTCCAGAAAAGGGCCACCGCCTCACGCCGCACCTTGACTCGAAAAAGGCCATCACCTTGTTGGTGCTGGCCATGACCCACCTATGCCAGGTGGGGCCTGCGGTAAAGAACGAGGGTCATCGCTCTGGTGCAGCATTTAGATTCAGAATAGGCCATTGCCCTGAGAAGTTCTGTAGCCCAGAAGGGGCCGGCGCTCTGTGTATGCTCATATGACCCTCCCATATGTCATGAGAGGCTCTGGTGAAGTGGAAGAGCTGTTGCCATGAGCCAGCATGCATCTGTGAAGGAGATGCGCATTGTGAACTGTGAAGAAAGGTACAACAAATTCAATTTTCCAACTCCGGGGGAACCCAAGACCTGCCACCACACCCAAAATAAGAATAGCCACATGATCAGAAGAGCACCGAGGACATCCACCATCATGACAGCAACATCTCAACCTTTGATCCTGACCACTCGAGTCGTGCACCCAGTGACTCTGAACCACCACTCCAGCTGGAGCACTTAAGACTGATGACCAGGCCCTGGGGTAACTTGCTGTGACTGACATGTTTCGACATGGAAACACCTAGACTTTTGCAAAGCCATGGTAGCGCTCCTAAGACTTGAACTCACTAGTGGGCCTAGTTAGTTAGATTTACATATGAATGGGCAATAACCACGATCATTAGAGGGGGAATGGGACTCCAGAGCTGACCTGGATAACGCTAGTATGCTTGCCTTACGAAGGCTCTGTTCACTGTTTGTGGTGTCTGGTAGTATACTTTCTGTTGATAAATAAAAGCCTATTTTTTTCATAAATGCAAGTGTTGGACTGAACAATCATTTATTTGGTTTGCTGGGTGAATTTTGAGTTGTGTGCCTGTGTATGCCTTATACCTGCCTCCTGCTTGAGAAGCCTTGGGCGGCTCGACCCACTCTACCACTGACAGCTAGGAGCCGAAAGGGTACTTAGCCCAGTTACTCAAAGTCAATAGAAGGCAGGGCTCAGGACATCAAGGGTGAAAAAATGTAACCACCACAGGTGGGCCCAGTAACACCTTGTTGCCCTAGGGTTCTCTGAAAGGGGTTCTAACAATTACTATCCACTGGAACCCATATTATCAACCTTAGAAATAACAAACGGCTGAGTTAAAACCTTCAAATGTCATAATTATTTGTTGCAGATTATACAGAGTTTTTTACACGCATGCACTCAAACTGAGCTGTTTTAACACTATAGAAGTCTGAGGCTTAGGGTAACCCAGGGATAGCTGCAATGTAAGAATTAACCTATTGATACATATTGATTACATAAAACACCAGTCTGTGACCTACAACTACCGGCTACCCTCTGCAGGAGGCAGATGAACAACCTGGTCTGTTCTATTATGATTCACACCTGCAATCAGAGAATGCACCAATATCGTTTCAGCAAACGCATTAACCATCAGAGTTACCTTACTAGCACAAAACCCTGAAGTATGCTAGATTCACAGATCTTGGCAGCTGGTGCCCTAATCCCCTAAAATAGTCACAATACAGCCAGTCTGTGACCAATTAAGCTGGCCAGAACAACTTGGCTGTCATAGTTTTGCTTGGTGCAAATTTCTTTGGGGTGGAGCTTGTAAAAAGAATAATAATGCATGGTCTCACTGTCATCCTTCCGCTATGCCTGACTACAGGCCTTTTAGCGCCACCTTAGATTTAAGATTTTAGAGTATTTGTTTTCCATTTCCAGTGCTGCATTGATCTACACCATCTGCATTAATTTCCATAACTACGGGAAGCATTTCTCTCTCTGGAGGACACTTTCTTTAAAAGATAGGCTAACTTCCACCGCTCCTTCAGCGTTTTACTCCCTAAAGCCCGGCTAGTGGCTCTACATTGCTGCTTCTTCTTGCAAAACATAAAAAAAGATTAATTTAGCAATTCAGCATTTTACGGCTTCTTTTTTACTCTTGCTTTTTACACACGAAGAGAAACACATTTCTGTTTGACATGTTAGTTAAAAGGCCATGCGAGGCCTCTAAGAACAAACCTCGATTGGTGAATCAGCTGGTGAACTGCCTGCAGTCGTCGCATTCAGTTCGAGTATTTGACTTAAATCACAGGTGTTGCAAGAGGTAGAACAATGAAGTTCGTCATGAGGTATATCTCCTTGAAAATTCTTGGATTTTGAGTTGTTCCTCAGTGCTTCGAGCGTGCAGTTGAAGCTCTCTGATTTGGCCATTGATTCTCCGAAACCTTCAAAATCACCCCAAGAACTGGTGCATTCAGTAACTTTTTTCTCTTCTTGACAATTTTCTAGTTCATCATCAAATGGTGGTAAATCAACAAAAGTTCTTTCGAGTGACAGACGACTGCTGTGTGTGCTTTCTTCCATGATGTTCTTTCTCACAAAATCAAAGCTTTCATTGAGCGTCACTGAAAGTGCATAATCTGGAGAGGTTTTCGGAAAGATGTACTCCATTGCCAGACTTTCCAGAATATGCTGGTTCTGCATTGTTGTTCTGTGACAATATTACATTTTTACCGTAATGTTTAAAAAGATTTCATTTGTCTAAAATCAGGCGAGTTTATAAAATGTTAAAAATGAAACCTGACCTCCATTTTGCTGGAATAACTATTTTGTTACGTTTGAAGAGCAATTAAACACAAGAGGCTCACTCTCCTGTTCTTGGCCTGTCGTGAATACAAAGCCTTTGATGAAAGTTTGCCCTTCAGCAAGGTCGTCTTTGTTCATGTTCTTTTATCTGCAAAAGAAAAAGTACTAATGTAAAAAGTTAGAATTGCAAAGTGGTTCTACAAGGGTAAACGGGGCATTCAGTGCACTGCGAAACCAAGCAAATACAGATTATAGAATTCAGTCATACAAAGCGTTAATTGATTTTAAGCCAAATGCAAGCTGAAAATAGCAAAGCTCCTTGTACTGCTCTCCAGTGTGTGTTCCTGGCCTGGAAAAAGGGCAGATTCTGGTTTTAATGTCGAATCAAAATATTTCTGTCTAGAGACTGTGGGGGGCATTATGTCCATGGCGGTCTTCTGACCGCCAGGGATAATGTGGCGGTATGACTGCCAACAGGCTGGAGGAACATACCGCCACATTATGAGACTGCCACTTCTCCACTCATACCGCCATGGTGGCATGAGCCACCGGGCTGGAGATGTCTATCTCCAGCCCAGAAGCCAGCATTGTACCGCCCATGGAATTATGAGCCAGCCTACCACCATGGTTTTTGTGACGTTGACAACGCCATGAAAACCATGGTGGTAGGCCCTACCAGTGACAGGGAATTCCTTCCGTCACCAGTAGGCGGCTCCCCTACCCCCCAAAACTTACCTGACGCCCCCAACCCCTCCTCCATCCAAACTCCAACCCCCCACCCCCCTCCGATCCACTCACTCACTCACCCCATACACGCACACACCACACATGACCTCACCGCCCACAGCCACCCACCCCCTCCCCACGTATACGCACACAGTACAGGGCATACACGAATTCATTCTTACACTGACATACACACATTCATTCACGCATACTTCCAGACACACTCACACACATTCTTACACACAATCATACTGACATGCAGACACGCACTCACCATTCTTACACGCATTCACTCACAAGCATACAACCACGCAAACAACACAGCACACACGCAGACGCAGTCACATACACACTCACACATTCATGCACACACTCAGACACACACAACACCCCCCACCCTCCCCTGTCGGAAGCCTAACTTAACTTGGGCGAGGAGGTCTGCCGGCAGGGAACGCGAAGGGGCACTGCTACCGCCAGCAGCGCCCCACCAGCAGAACACTGCCAGGCCGTATTACTGGTCATAATGCGGCTGGCAGCGTTCTTCTGGCATGGTGGTGCTGGTGTTAGCAGCACCAGCTTACCATCGTCCATCACCATGAGCACTGTCGCCCTTATTGTGGTGGAAGTTAGGCAGTGCTCATAATATGGTGGATGGATGGTAGCCGCGGTGGTGGTATGTTGGCGGCCCTCACTGTGGCGGTAGGCGGTATGTACCGCCGATGTTATAATTAGGGCCTGTGTGTTTTGGACGTGTTCTACAAATATCATAAATTGGGACAATACAACCACTGGGATACACACAATGCAATAAATTACGGTAAAGTTTCAAAAACTGCCAAAAAATGTATGATGTGGCAAGGAATCTGCAACTAGAATATGTCTCTACCAGATAATTTGTTACCGAAAGTAAGTAACTTGTTCATCTGATAGAGACTTCTAGTTCCTTACCTTAGAATAGATACCCAAGCAACACCATCCCTGGAGGAGGGTCTGCGAACCAAGATCATATAAAGAAGTTCTGCAGGACTGAACCGCCAAAGTAGCCACCCCTGTGGACCTGACTGGCCAGGCAGTAGTGCTTAGAGAACGTGTGCAGGGACGCCCACGTTGCTGCCTGGCAGATGTCCATGACTGGAACTCTGCGTTCTAACGCAGTGGTTGCAGCAGTTTCTCTGGTCGAGTGAACACGTAAACCCTCAGAAGGTTGCTTCTTAGCCAAAGCGTAGCACATTTTGATGCAGAGATACACCCATCTAGAGATGGTCCTCTTCTGCACCGCCCGTCCTTTCTTCGCACCCACATAAACAAGGAGTTGATCCTCCACCCGGAAGTCTTTGGTACGATCGCTCTTTTTGAAGTCACACAGTGGAGTCTCTCCTGTTCACGAGAAGGATGTGGGGGTGCGTAAAAAGTAGGCAAGGTGATGGATTGGCCTACATGAAAGGGCATGATCACTTTAGGTAGGAAAGAGGTCCTGGTACAAACCACCATTTTATCCTGATGGACAGAGATGAAGTTTGGCTTCGGGAGAAAGAGCTTCCAGCTCACTCACTCTATGTGCAGAGGTGATAGCTACAAGGAAAGCTGTTTTTAAAGTGAGAAGCTGAAGAGGACAATTATGAAGGGGCTCAAAAGAAGCACACATGAGGAAAGTGAGTACCAGGTTTAAATCCCACTAGGGCATTAGGAACAGGTTAGGTGGAAATATGTGGGTAAGACCTTTTTAGAATCTCCCAACAATGGGAGATTTAAACAAGGAAGTTTGATCCGGTAGTCTGAGGAAAGCAGAGATAGCAAACAGATAACCCTTAACGGTGCCAAAGCAGAGCCCAGCTGGGCAAGAGAGAGTATAAACAAAAGAACCTCCGATAGAGATGCAGAAAGGGGATCAACAGGCTTGTTGGTACACCATGCCACAAATTTATTCCAACAACAAACATATAACGTTTTGGTGGGGGGATGCCTGGCTGCCAAGATAACATTACAGACTTTGGGCAGAAGGTCGAAAGCTGTCAACTGCCACAGCTCAATGTCCACGGAAGAAGGAGAAGACTGGACAGGTTCGGGTGGAGAACCGTCCCCTGCTGCTGCGACAGAAGAGCCTCTCAAAGAGGCAGTCTGAGTGGAGGATCGATGGGCATGCTCAAACGCTCGGGATACCATACTCTTCATGCCAAGTTTGGAGCCACAAGAATTACTTGGGCCCGGTCGTTCTTGATCTTCTTGAAAACTCTGGACAGAAGTGGAATTGGAGGAAAGGCCTAAAGGAAGCCTGAGTTCCACTCAAGACGAAAAGCACTGCAGAGCAACCATGAAACTCCAAAGCGCAACACAGCTGACATTGCGTATTCTCGGTGGAGGCAAGCAGATCTAACTAAGGCTCTTTCCACTGCTTAAGGAGACCTGGCGCCACCTCTGGATGGAGACGCCATTTGCAATCAACCATTTGCAATCAACCATGAATTGATGGCGGAATTCCTCTGCTCTGGCATTCAAAGAGCCAACCACATGGTGAACCACCAGGGATATGCTCTGACATTCCAGCCATGTCCTGATATGCAGGACCTCTTGACAAAGGGTCCATGACCCCACCCCGCCCTTCTTGATGCAGTACCACAAGGTGGTGGTGTTCTCCGTGAACACCTGAATCACTTTCCCTTTGAGAGAGGGATGGAATGCTTTCAATGTAAGCCTGATTGCCCTGAGCCTCGGAAGGTTTACGTGGAGCCTGAAGTCCGCCAGAGCCCAAATGCCTCTGATCTTCGCCTCCCCCAAGTGGGCAACCCATCCCAGGAGTGACATATCTGTTGCTGCTGTAAGATCTGGTTGGGGAAGGAAGAGGAGTCTGCTTTTGACCCAAACGCGGTTCGAAAGCCACCACTGCAGACCCTGTGCAGGTCCCTCGAGATCAGGCACATGTCAGAGAAATTCCTCTGATGCTGCACCCATTGGAACTTCAGGTTCCACTGCAGAGCCCACATTTGCCATCTAGCGTGTGTGACCAGCTGGATGCAGGAGGCTATGAGGACCAGCAGTCTCAGAGTGATTCTCACCGAAACCCTGGACCGGGGCTGAAACATCAGTATCATATCATGGACTCGTTGATCAGGAAGATAGGCCCGAAACTGCACTGTGTCCAGAACAGCTCTGATGAAAGGGAGCACCTGAGAGGGAGCCAGGTGTGAGTGCCGTTTATAGTGAACCCCAGTGAGTGCAGGAGGTCCACTGTAGTCTGGAGGTGGGAGACAACAGCCTGAGGCAAGCCTGCCTTCAACAGCCAGTCGTCAAAATAGAGGAAGACTGAAACCCCTAGCTAGCGCAGATGAGCTGCGACAACGGCCATCACTTTTGTGAACACCCAAGGGGGCTGGTAAAGCCAAAGGGAAGCACTGTAAACTGAAAGCGCTTGTGACCTACTACGAACCGCAAGTAACGTCTGTGGGCAAGCAGGATGGGAATGTGAAAGTAGGCATCCTGCAAATCCAACGCTACCATCCAGTCTCCATGGTCCAGGGCAGATAGGACCTGAGCCAGAGTGAGCATTTTGAACTTCCTCTTTCTGAGGAAGAGATTGAGGGACTGGAGGTCTAGGATAGGGCAGAGGACCTTGTTCTTTTAAGGCACCAGAAAGTAGCGGGAATAACAACCACAACCTACTTCTGGCACCCTCTCTATGGCTCCCTTGGCCAAGAAAGCTGTAACTTCCTCACTGAGAACTGTCCAGTGATCCTCCATCATCCTATCATAGGATGGAGGCACGGGCAGAGGGGTAATCTTGAATGGAAGGGAGTACCCCCTTTGGACAATTTGCAAAACCCACCTGCCCACAATGATGGATTTCCAATAGGGCAGGTGATGGTGAATGCTGCCTATAACTGGTCCGTGGTGGAGCAAAGGACTAGGAAGGTGTTTGGAGGCTGCAGCAGGGTGGGGGGGTGAAATGGGTCAACCCCTAGTTCCCTGATCCACCAGAACGTTGGATCCCACATCCTCGTCCATGCAGAGGTTGGGCAGCATGCATGGTGGCTGGAGGGAAAAGGACACGGTTGGGTGCCCCTTCTGTTTCCAGGAAAGGGGTGAAAAGTGAACTGAGGGGGGCGAAGAGCAGCTGCAAGTCTAAGGGACTGAGCCATAGTCCAGGACTCCTTAATGCACTTGAGCGCTAAGTCCGCTTTGTCTCCGAAGAGATGGGTGTCATCGAAGGGCATGTCCATAAGCGATGGATGGACATCCCCTGAAAAGCCAGACGTCCTCAACCAAGCTTGGTGCCGTAAGGCCACCGTCGGCACAACCAATATGCCTAGTGAGTCGGTTGAATCCAGCCCACAAGGAATCGTGAACTTGTCTGAATCCCTCCTGTCAGCAACAGCTCGGGAAAAATGGCCTGGGACTCCTCCAGGACCTGTGGCAACACCTGCGTGACCTTATTCCATAAAGTATGGGAGTAGCGGCACAAAATGCATGCAGGGTTCACAGACCGTAACACTAGACTGGAAGACGAGAATAACTTCTTCCTAAGTTGGTTCAGTCATTCTGATTCCCTGTCCGGGGATGTGGAAGGGAATGCGTGCACCAGAAGAAGAAGAAGCTTGGATGACCAAACTCTCAGGTGTAGGATGTTGGGTCAGGAATTTAGGGTCGTTAGGTGCAGACCTATGGTGCCGGGCAATTTTCCTGTTGACAGGACCCCCTGTGCTGGGTTTGGACCACACTCCCAGCAGGACATCACTGAGGGCTTCATTGAAGGGCAAAAAAAGGGTTCAGATGTAGAAGCCCTGGGCTGAAGCACCTCTGTCAGCAGGTTAGTTCTGACAGCCACAAGGCAGTTCTAGGCCCAGGACCTCAGTCGCTCTTCTCACCACCATTGAATATGAGGCTCCCTCAGTAGACACAGTAGGGGGAGAAAGCATACTAGTGTCAGGGGAGGTGTCAAGACCACTGGCATCACCCACCTCCTGAGCCCAGTCTCCATCAGGGTCATCTAGCTGGTATTCCAAATGGTCCAGCGAACCCTCCATACTCTCACCATAGCTATAGGCATAAGGGTCAGGATCCAACCCTGGGAGTGAGATCCCCATCAAAGTCGGAATCGGTGTTGGGCGACGTTGTTCTGGCTCCAGGTCGGAGTCGGGAATCAATATGGGGTCGACGTTGATTGCGGGCCCAACTGATGTGGGGAGCGTTGACTTCTGTACCAGTGCCGGGGAAGGTCATGATGGTGCGACTGGTGTTGGCGTGGAGTCCGTAACAGATCCGGGGTGCCCTGCAGAGCTGAGGCCAAAGCCGCTGGCACGGAATCCGAGGGGGGCCCATTTACCCTACCTGGCCCAAAGGCATCACAGAAGGGTTGGACTGCCCAAATATGAGGCGAATGGCCTCAAAAAAATCCCTGAGTTGGGCAGGGGTGGCTCTGGCTCCCGGAAACTCAGGGAGGCATGGAGCTGACCCAGAAGCAAGCTCAGAGGACAGAGGCCTAGAGCGACAACTCTTCTCCTGCGTCACATCGTCCGAGTGATAGGGTGAAGTCGAAGAACATTTGTTCTTGACTTCTTCTTCTTGTCACCCAAATGTCCTGATGATTTGGAGTGGTGCAATGACAAGTGGGGATGGCTCCGCGAGTGGTCTCATGACCTTCTTCTCGAGCGGTAGTGACGTGGAGCCGAGGACTGTGCCACCAGGCGCTTTAGGGACCGCTCCCTCAAAGCCTTCGGGCTCATGGCCCGGCACTATGAGCACCACTTTGGGTTTTGGTCACGCTCCAGAGCACCACTAGCACACAAGGTGGGGAACTGTTGCCACCTGACAGTGCGCAAGGGTACTGCTTGAAGAAAAATCTCTGGATCCAGTCTGATGTCTGGGAGAAATCCTAAGGTAAGGAATCTGCAACTAGACGTCTCAATCGGATATGTCCAATACATGGGATGAGAAACAGCAGAAAGGTAGAATGACCAGCACTGGAATTCTATATTACACACCTCGGGCTGGATCAGAAAACATTTTTGATTGGCATTACTTGATATCCTTGATGCTAAACAGTGCAGTGTTTGGTGCAAAGACCTACCACCATCCTATCATAAAAGTAAACTTGTGGTTGTAATATATATCTGACAAGCATGATTCTCCATGTTTAAAAAGACATTCTGCAGTTGAGGTACTGTAACCACACAACACAACAACGAAACACCAAATTACAATAACAGAGAACATTAATTCAACAACAATACAACAAAGCAACAACAAAAGCACAATGCAACAAGCACATAAGACAACAAAACACAAGTCATATAGACATACCATAATAAAAACAACAGAACACAACGGTACAACACATCAATAAAAATAAAAAAAACAGCAGAAGAACAAGACTGCATAACAATAACAGAACAAAACAACACAAAAATGCAACATGCCAACACAACAGCACAGTACAACAAAACAGTGGCAAAAGGCAACAACACAACTATAAAATGCATTTGTATTGTTTGTGTTATATTGCCAATTGGGTGTGTTGCATAGTTGTATTGTTGGGCTGCTTTTTTGTTTTAAATTGTTTTTGTTATGTGCTGTGGTTAAAATTTTGATGTGTTCTAGTCAGTGTCAGCTGATGAATTTTGAAAGTGGTGGGGCGTCAGAATAACTCCCAAATTAGACTGTACGAGCAAGTGTAGTAAGAAAGAGCAACTGTTACCATGGGACGTCATGGGTAGGTGTCTCAAAGTGTATAGATTTCGAACTAAGGATAGTACATCTATATGCAACCATACCTATACTTACCTGAGGTATATTTTCACAGTTGATATCCTACCTAGATTATTCCTGTAACACAAGACTTTTGTGGATGGCATTCAGAATGAAAAAATCCCATTTTTTGTACCCTCTATGCCCTTATGTCCCCTTTCTTCTATCCACTACTCTGTTCCTTTCTCTATGCTCTGCCACATCAAGCTAGCTATATCCATTCCAATTTCTGTTCTGCTTGTATTCTTCAGAACATTTGCTCTACCGATTTCCACTTTGCTTTTCTGTGTCTCCCTTCCCTGAATGTATCAATTTCCAATTTTTCTACATAGCACTTGATTCCTTCTTTATTCTCCTTGTTCTGCTTTATCTACATAGCTCCCTGTTGCTACCTCTTAATGCAATTTCCTCTGCACACTGATTGTATTGCAAAATTTGTATAGCACTTACTACATATGTGGAGCGTTGAAGCGCTTCCCTACATGGGTAGCACGCTACGTCTTGTAAGGTTTGTGGTTGGAAGTGTGTTTCATTTGTTTTGATCCTTTATCTTATAGTTATATTTCAACAATACAAGACCATACTGCACACAATACACAAATTGTATAATGTTTCCAATCACCACCTTAAACTATTTACTTCATTAAAACAAACAAATGTGAGCAACAGGGTCTCTTAAATAACTTGAGGCTAAACTGCAACTATTTGATGTAAACTTTTGGGAGGACTGAAAAACGTGTGACATTTAACTGCATATTACTGTCTTTTAAAAAAAATGAAAGCTCTGCTCAGCTCACTACTTTTACCCATGAGTAGCAAAGAGGACTTACTGAAAAGCAATGCAGTTTTCACGGCATGCACATGCAAGGCTGCCATGGTGCACTTGAAAAATGTAATAGGCCAGCACACTGAAGCACTTCTTTAATCCATGTTGTGCTGCTGCTGCTTTGAAAAGCTGACTCTGTCAAAGCAGAAATGCAGAAGCAGGTCACCCTCCCCTAGCTACCAACTACCTGGCCACACTGGACCCGAGGATGACTACAAACCTTTTTTTGCCAAGAGTTCTCATGTGGTACAAACAAGTGCAGTCAAATGCGTCAGATGAAACAGATCAGAGCTTGAGAAATAAAATTCCTGGGCTCCATGTGTGTCTCAAATTCACAGAAACATTGTTCTCTCCCCGTTCAAAGTGCTCCACGATGTAATGGCCTGGTCTATGACCTGCTCCTGGCGACTACTTTCCCCTAAGGCCACATTGGCCACCCCTGTAGAGGTCCCACCTGTGGGGTTGGAAATGGAGTGCCTTGGGCCACCGCCCACCAGAACCACCACCCTGTTTCTCAGATGGAGCATGGGAACCTTTTCCTCCCCCTTACTCTGGGACTTGTCTGGATCATCTTTAACCTCCCCCCCCCCACTCTGCTGAGGGGAACCTGAACCACCCTTCTTGCGGTCACTCCCAGGTAACTTCTTGGACACCCTGGTGCTCTCCCAGAGGTCTGCCTCCTCTGCAAACTTCCTGGGATCAGTCAGCTTACTGTCAACTAGGTGCTGGCGCAACACTGTAAAACAGATATTGAGCAGGTGCTCTCTCATGATTAAATTGTATAACCCAACATAATCATTAACTTTGCTGCCCCGCACCCAGCCATTCAGTGTCTTACTAGGGTAATCAATGAAGTCTACCCAGGATTGGCTAGGGAGCCTGTGACTGTCCCTGAATCTTTGGCAATATTTCTCAGGGGTCAGTCCAAATTTGGCAATGAAAATGTTTTTCATGGGAGTGTACTTGTTCTGGTCCCCAACCTCTAATGTCAGAAGCGTGTCCCTCCCAAGTGTAGGCATGTGTTTCCACAGACCCGCACTGCAGTGCTCTTCAAGATTCCCATGTGCCCTCAGTGCAACTTCATAGGCAGGAAAAACACTTGTCAATCAGCCTGCCTTTCAGCTCTCTTCTCCTCTATTTTTAATCTTGCCAACTGCAGCTGGAATTCTCTCTACTCTCTCTGTTTCCTCTGCGGTCAGGCCATGACTGGAGACACTGCTTCCTGGTCTTGCAGAGAGAACAAATCCAGGGGTGTCATCACCTGCTGCTGTTGGCAGCTCCTTGGAAGAGCCCTTCTCAGGTTACACCAACTCATCATGCTCTTGGTTGCCGGACTCTGCCCAGGCCCTCAGTGCCTTATGAAACTCTCCCTTCTTGAAAGCTCCACGGACAGGTACCCCTATATCCTTGCAAAAGCCCTTCAGCTGGAGGACTGTGTACTTTTCCAGGTTAGCAAGGCCAAACAACCCAGCTCCACTTGAGGACACAGCCAGAGACATGATGTATAGGATTGATTAAAATGTAAAGACAGGAAAGCTTACAGAAGAAGAAAAAAAAGAACATTGAAATTACTTTTAACTGTGGATAGGTAGTGTAGCTATTGTACGGCATTGCACAAACACAAATCATATCCTCACTGCTGCCCACCAATGTTAGAAATTGGGAATATAGTGGGTAGAGGTATACACCCTTGTCCACATAGGTACCACAATCCTAGTCAGGGAAAGTCACAACACAATCCAAATTATCCTGTGCCCACCCTCTGTTAGCTTGGCACCGAGCAGTCAGGCTTAACTTAGAAGGCAATGTGTAACACAGTGAAACCACCACAAAAACACACCGCACAGGTTTAGAAAAATAGATAATATTTAGCTGCATAACATAAAGTTTCCAAAGAGTGTCAGTTATTAAGAAACAGTGGCTGTGTCCTTGTAACGCATACTACCTGGGATGCATCAAAAATAACGATACAAGGGAGCCGCAGAGGAGGAGATGCGTTGAAAAATAAGGCCCAGCATTGGATTTTTGGCGCGGCACAGACGATGCATCATTTCTTTCCACGCTGCAAGGTGATGCGTAGAATTTCAGAAGCGCAGCCTTGGTTCCTTACTGCGATGGGGTGATATTTTGACACCCAGGCACGATGCGTTGAAAATCCTTGACGCGCTGGTACAAGAAGCAGGTGCTGAGTCAATCTGGTAGGTGATGCAGTGAAATTTCAGCCATGAGGCGGGTGCTGTGTCGATTTCTGCACGCGCTGCATTGATTTTCCGATGCACGAGGATTTCTTGAAGGGTTGAAGTCTTTTTTGGCCCTGAGACTTCAGAATCCAGAGCCAAGCTCAATCCAAGCCTTTGGATCACACTTTAGGAGGAAGGCAGAGTCAGGAAGGCAGAGTCCATCCGGCAGAGTCATGAGCACCAGGCAGCAGGGCAGCAGTCTTTCAGCAAAACAGTCCAGATGAGTCCTTTGGGCAGCCAGGCAGTCTCTCTGACACAGTCCCGGTGTAGGTCCAGAAGTGTCTGATTTGGTGGGGTCAGAGACCCAGTTTATATACCCAAAAATGCATTTCAAGTGGGGGAAACTTCAAAGAGTGGTTTTGAGGTGCACAATTTCCCCTTTCAGTTGAGTCCTGTCTGCCATGGTCCCTGTGGGGGATTATCAGTCTTTGCGTGAGGGCAGGCCACTGGCCTTTGAAATGTAAGAGAGAGCCCCTCCACCCTTCCAGCCCAGGGAGACCCATTCACTATGCAGATCAATCCAGATGTGATTGAGTGTCCTGTGTGGCTGTCTGGGTGGAATGCACAAGGGAGCTGTCAACCAGGAAAGATCCAATGTGGATTGGAGACAGTCTGTAAGGCACAGAAGAAAGGGCATAGAAATGCCTTCTTTCTGGAAGTGCCATTTCTAAAATAGTGATATTAAATCCAACTTCACCAGTAAGCAGGAGGTCAGGAAAAGAGGAGGAGGAAGGCAAAAGGTTTGGGATGACCCTTCAGAGAGGGCTTTTTTCCAGTACATCCCCATTCCAGCGTAATAGCAGGGTAGACAAATCAATACTTTGATGGACTTCCCTGCTTAGGGTGATAGAACATGGACACTGGCCCAATAGTGCAGGGGCACTTCCTAGTTCTATGCCTTTCTGAACTCAGTGGGGCTACTCTGTCTGTACTCTATGGGGCCACTGAACTGACCCATGGGGAACCCTTCTCCTCATCTGTAGGCCCCATCTGTGATGCTCCTAACCTTAATTTGCTCACAGGTGCATCCCAGTAGGCAGGCAGTACCACCATGGCCAACAGAGTGATGTGGCCCATTCCAGTCCTTGGGTCTGGCTTCTGTCAACAACCCAGGGAAAACTCTATCCACAAGGACAGCAACCAACAGAGGCCACTAACAGCTGTCAATGTCAAGAGCCAGGCCCCAGGCAATCCACTGCTAAGTAGAGGCCCTGATCGGGGCCACTGGGTAAGCTTCTCCTCCAGCCTTAGGGTGTCAGGGAGTTTCCTATGGGCTCCTGAGGTTTCCCTGAACTCCGAGGCGTCTCAGAGTGGGGGACAGTAGCCCCAAAGGGATTTGCACCCTACTTCCACTCTACCTCCCTCCAGTTCAGGGTGGTATTCTGACACTGGTCAATCAACCCGGGGTCTGTACCTTGAGGCTCAACAAGGGACAGGGGTGTGTCCTCCCTCATCTTCCCCTACATCTGGGCTCCGTACCCTCCTCTGGGGAGTGGTACTTCCAGACAATTGAACTGTCAGGGCGCCCTTAGGGGCCACCCCTTCCCCGTTCTCCTGCCACCAAGTGTAACTCATTCCCCAGAATGCAATCTATGGGTATCTGGGGACTAACTATGACCCTTCCCTTGGTCACTCCCCAACCCTACTCCAGGGACACCATGGCCATAGGGTAGAAAAAATCCTCCCCATAGGCTGGAGTCACCCCACACAACTGGCCGGTGCACCGCTCTTGGGAAACCAGTCTCTCCACCATCATGGTATGACTAGCCCTGGTGTCCCTCAGAGCAGTGACTGGGACCCCATTCACTCCCACCTGGTGGAAGTGATGACTCCCACCCTCAGAGATCACCAGCTCACCCTCTGAATCTATCACTGGCCTTTGAAATGTAAGGGAGAGGCCCTCCACCCTTCCTTCCCAGGGAGATCCATTCAGTATGTAGATGAATGCAGATGTGACTGAGTGTCCTGTGTTTATGGCTGTCTGGGTCGAATGCACAAGGAGAGCTGTCAACCAGAAAAGACCAGACGTGGAGTCGAGACAGGCTCAGGGGTGTGGAATTTATTAAAATATCTACTTGTCCATGGGACAGGTTGCTTCTCAAATCTACTTGTCCTGTAAACATATCTACTTGTCCCTTTGGTGCCATGTAGTGTGGCGCCTAATTATGGCTGCAATCTCATTATGTAAGAGCTCTAATAATAGCCTCTCTGATTATGCCAGGGCTACTACCATAGTAGGGCTTGAATACTTGCAGTTTCAATCCCTACTGTAGCAATTTCCTTATTTTTCCACCTTTCTGCAGATCTGCATACTGGGGCTGGAGGAAGCAGTGAGCAATAGTTTCAGGGCTGGAATGCCTTTGAGTCTGCAAACCTACTAACCTGCATGTTTCAAAGATTTTCACCAGCTTCTCTCTAATATTTTCCCATAATAAGAAAGGTTGGACATTTACTCCTGACAATGGCAGAATTAGAACTTCTTCCAGGGTTGGGAAGAAAGTGGCTGGAGGGAAAATGAACTTGCAAATGCTCAATAGATGTTCACATGAGCAAATCTACACATGCGTATTTACCCATGCTAAAATACAGTTCACAAATATTTTATAGGGGTACGACATATAAAATGGGTGAACTTTTGTGACTTTTTTTAAGAATTTGGGGCCACGTGTAGGTAGGTTCAGATTTGCGACCCGCAAATTGCGAGTCGCAAATCCGAATGTAGGATGGTGTCCCTGACACCATCTGTGATTCGCAAGGGCTTCGCAAATGCACACCTCATGAATAATGATGAGGTGGTTCGCAATTTGCGACCCCCTTGCGAATGGCGGCCTCACAGGGATGGTGGCCTGATGGAGACAGCAGACCACCATGTCTGTGACTGCTTTTCAATAAAGCAGTTTTATTTTTGTAATGCAGCCTGTTTTCCTTAAAGGAAAACGAGATGCAGTACAAAAACGAAAACTGAAACGTTTTCGTTTCATTTTTTCCAGAGTAGGCAGTGGTCCGCAAGACCACTGCCTGCTCTGAAAAAATGTTTACAGTGACATTCACAATGGGGAAGGGATTCCAGGGGGACCCCTTCCCTTTTGTGAAAGTGTTAGCACCCATTTGAAATGGGTGCAAACTGCGATTGGTTTGCGCCCGCGTTCGCAAAACAATCCTACATTGCACTGCGAGTCGCAATTAGGAAGGGAACACCCCTTCCTAATTGCGAGTCGCAAACCTGTTTTGTGATTCGGTAACCAGGTTACCGAATCGCAAAACTGGGTTTGTGCATAGCAATGTGCTTTTTGCACGTCGCAAACAGCGAAAGCCGCTGTTTGCGACATGCAAAAAGCTACCTACATGTAGGTCTTGGTCCCTAATTAGGTCTGGTGTTAACAAAGACATATTGTTTTTATTAAACTTCTATTTCTCTCTCTTTCGGCTGGCTTTACTGTGAGTGATCGCATTCTTCTCTTCCACAAGGAGCATATTGTCAGGAACTACAGTGGCAATCAGTGACGAAACGAAACTGGAGGGTGCCCCTTTGCAAAGAATATGGAGGAGCCCCCTATCCAGACTCACTCAGGGCAGGTGCTGTGCTGAAGGGGCCCCCTGGAGGGCGGCTGCGGGGCCCTTGTTATGCCACTGGTGGCAACGTGTGCTTTTAGAGTTCAAAAACGTTTTGGTTTTTTTTTGCCAGTGTTTGTTACAATGTTGAGGGCCTGGTAGCTCCCACAACAATAAAGTGTTACAAAAGCCATGTCAAAACAAGACACGCATTGATGAAACTAAAAGACTTATAAAAATATATCAGATCAGTTGGCTTTGTCAGTGTTTGTTTATTTTCATGCTTCCCATAATCGTGTTGAAAATGGTTACACTGAAATATTTTTGGGAAATACTAGCATGCATCAAAACATTTTACTAAATGACACTTCATTTGCATCTAATCAGAGAGCATTCTGGGAGCATTATACTTAGCCTCATAGCCTAAACTTTTCAAACATGTGTATACACGTTTTTTTTTTTTTTTGTACTGGAACCAACGTCAGTAGTGAAGTTTGACCTTAAAACATTTATTTACAGCACTCACCCTAATAATGAAGGTTTTCAAATAATGAACCATAAATACAAGTTCGAACAGCATTGTCTTTTGGAAACACATTACCTCAACTGCAGAGAGTTCCACTCTCTGTAAACAGGCAGCCAAAGGGTTTGTGCTGCAGAGGGTTGGGCCTACTTGTCCCAAGGACAAAGTAAACATAAAAACTTGTTGCCCTTGACCCCAAACAAGATGTCCCGGGCGATAGGAATTCCACATCCCTGAGGCTGTAGGGCACATATGGCAGTAAGTGCAGAGAAATGTCCACTTTGTAAAAGTGGCATTTCTAAAATAGTATTATTACATCCAACTTCACCAGTAATCAGGATTCTCTATTACCATTCAGGAAATACTAAACATGACAGGGCTACTCCTGCCAGATCAGAATCTACTACTTAAAAGTATATAAGGGCATTTTCTAACGCTAGTGTATGAGAGGAGCAGGCCTCACAGTAGTGGAAAATTAATTTATGAGTTTTTCACTACCAGGACATGCAAGACACATGTCCTGCCTTTTACCTACATAACACCTTTCCCTATGGGTTACCTAGGGCCTACCTTAGGGGTGATTTCTATGTAGAAAAAGGGGAGTTTACAGCTTAGCAAGTAGTCTTACATGCCAAGTCGAAGTGGCAGTGAAACTGCACACACAGGCCTGGCAATGGCACGTCTGAGACATCGTTTAGGGGCTACATATGTGGGTGGCACAATCAGTGCTGCAGGCCCCCTAGTAGTATTTAATTTACAGACCCTGGGCACCTGTAGGGCACTTTACTAGGGACTTACAAGTAAATTAAATAAGCCAATTGTGTATGAGCCAAAGTTACCATGTTTTAGGGAGCGAGTCTATGTACTTTAGCACTGGTTAGCAGTGGTAAAGTGTCCAGAGTCCTAAAGCCAACAGAAATGAGGTCACTAAAAGAGGAGGAGGAAGGAAAAGCGTTTTGTGGTGACCCTTCAGAGAGGGCCATTATCCATCAGCATTTATTTAATAAAAAAATATTATGAAGGCAATAACTACGGGGGTGGAGCCCCCACAGCCATTCAAAGAAACTGACCCTGGTTTTAGTGTGTCATTTTTGTGGTGTGTTGTTGTATGGCTGTGTTGTTATACTTGTGTTGTAAAGCATGGTTGTTATGTAGTTGTGGTGTATTTTGTGTGGTATTTTAGTGTCATTGTGGCTATACTGACTTCTGTTTTTTCTATTGTGTTGTGGTGTTGTATTAGGCTGTGTTGCTATCTTGTGTATCCATTTAATGCTTCATCATAGGGACTGCTCCCTGTCCTGCTGGAGGTCATAAATCATTGGGAGTGGGCTCGCGGTTAATGTAGAACTCTTGTTGGAAGGGAGCGTGTTAAAACCCAAGTCCAACCCTACTTCTCACCAACTTGGTTGATGAGCAGTCTCATATCCATATATGATACTGTGAATGCCCCCTAAAGATTAAAATTACCTAAGGGTGACATAACACCAGTTTAATCTTGTAACCCTATCACAACATCTAAAAACAATACAGTGAGTTTTGTATGCAATTGTCAATATTCTGTTGTACTGTGTTTGTGTTGGCAATGTATTGTTTTTTCCATTCTGTTGTTTTTATTTTATTATGTACTGCTGAATTAAAATGTTGTGTTTTTGTTATAAAGAACTGAGTTGTGTTGTTATTATGGTCTCTTGCATTATGTAGCTCATTTACTCTCTTCAACAAATGCTATTACATAGCCAATCGGAAACAATGCATTCCATTCCCAAGTGGTAAAATATCATCGCTCCACCTCTCTTCCACCTTTTGGAGCATTAATCAGCCCAATGCCATGCCACAGATCTAGAGCCTGATTTAGAGTTTAGTGGACAGGTACTCTGTCACAAACATGAAGGATATCCTGTCTGCCTTATTACAAGTCTATTAGGCAAAAAGATACCTTGTCTGCCTTATTGCACCTGCATTATTCAATCACGCATTTGTAATAAGGTAGATGGGATATCTGTCACTTTTGTGATGGAGTACCCGTCCTCTTACTAAGTAAAGTAAGTTTTGCTTCCGAATGTCCCTACTGCCTTCGATCATTTAAAGATACTTCCTTAGGTTGCTGCCAAAATTCTCAGCTGAGCAGGTGAGCTTAAATCAACTTCCATCTAAATGAAACTTATAAGTCTTTGTCAAGCTGTGCTCTTGGGCACCCCGGGGAGTGAAGCCCACTGCCCCAATCCTGAAACAATTGGACAACGTGGAGGTGTAGCAGCAACCTGACTGGATGAGGTGTAATGGTAAAAGAATGGTCTTGTACTCAACACCCTTACCTTTGACAGAAAAGCCAAGATGGTGCCTGAGGGCTGTTGGCCCTAGATAGCATGGGCTGGATATTTTGTGAACTGCTTGCTGACACTCAGGAGACAAAGTTTCCAGGAGCCAAGAAATGTGAACAGGCAGGTGACTGTGACGGGATCCATGGGAGTGATGGCACAATCTTCATGCCTGCCAGTGTTTTCTCAGAGCTGAGTCTTAGACGCATGCATTCTGTGGCCTTCGCTAATGATCTTGCCCCACATCCACACTTGAGAAGTCCAGGAGTGGGACGGACGATGTGTGGAGGCACCTCAGAGTGACAAATACTGGGCCAGCAGTGTGAGAGACACAACACTTTTTGCACTCATATCAGAGAGTAACTGTTGAGGCAGTACTGGGCTTGGCTTAGACAGTGGGGAAAGGGGGAGAGTAAATGAACAGAATGGATACATGCATAGTATTAAAGACCTCAAGTACTGTGTAGGAGGGCAAGCTTTGAGCACACTGGAGCAAGATGGTGACGATGGGTAGTGTTTGCTATAGAAAGTAAGCACCCCCTTATTTAAACCACAGATCACTATCCATTACCTAAGGTGAAGGGACAAATATGATTGCAGAGACACTACAATGAATTAAGAAATTCCCTTTCTTAATAGTTCCCTCCCTCCCAACAGTCTTAACATATTAAGCATTAAAGTGGAGGAGGGAAAAGGCTTCGCTCTTGTATCTTGAGCCTTAAATGTTATCTGCTCACTAGGATGCAGGGCAGCAGAATATTTCTGGGCTCTTGTCGTGGATAGATATATATATTTCGTCTCCCACTCCCAGCTGCAGATTTAGGTGCATTTTAATCATTGAAACGCACACTACCAGAGATCCATCTCTGATGCTGCGAGTGAATCAGATCACTCAGCACCAAAAAGTATGCCATATGCCTAGAAGATGTAGTTAGAAGCCGCATCTAGGATGGATAGGAGGAAGGAGAGAAGCCCTGGTGGTATTCCAAAAAGGGTTAGAGTCACTCTTCCATTAGCTCCATGTTTGTTATGTGGTAACCAATGTGAAGAAACTAATCCATTCCCAAACCTTCACACCTGAATCTCCAAAAAGCAGCAAGAAAAAAGATCCTGAGAAAGTTAGATGACAGCAGATATTAAACTCAGGCAAGTTGAGGTTTGGAAAGACTGTTGATGCTGCTACCAAACGCAAATACTCCTAAAATTACATGACATGGAAGACAGGCCTACCACTGAAGTTGCCAAGGCAATTCAGGAAGGAGGAAGTGGAGCCAAAATGTAATAGGTTTGAAATTGATCACAGAAGCAAACATGCGAGAGAAGAGTTGCTCTTCTTGCTGGATTTTATATACAAGGAACTATCCTGGCTTAAAGTGGACCTGTCCAGGGAACCCTTCTGTTTCCACTCAGCTCAAAAGGACAATCACAGATGACAATCATGTTGATCAACCCAATCCACCCTAACACAGTCAAGTTCACACATTGCTGACTCAACAGAAGAGACAGTACCAAAGGCATGTGTTGGTATCATCCCTACTGTTCCTTTCTGAAAGGTCTCTAAACCCAAGACTAGTGCTTAGGGAACTATGTATGCCAGCTTTACATTGTCAGACACAAGTAAACAATCATGTAAAAATCAACAGAGGCTCAATCCAAAGACTAGTCCCTTTCATCCCCAATATATATCGTGGTTTTGAGGTATCTCGGTTTTTGAAATGTAAAACTACAATGCCATCTATTTAGAACACAACACGTTACCTAGCTTCAGAGAAATATTATTTTTTCAAAAGACCAGAGTTTTTCAATGCCAATCCTTAGAAATTAAAGGCATGCTAGGGTAGGAGTTGCTGCGGAGCCAGGAATCATGAGGTTCCAAAACAAACTGATGCCGAAAAAGTAATGATCTGGGATTGCATCATAAGTGGAAGGAAAACAGTAACCTCCCCAAAAGGTTAGGAAATCTGTGAAATTATAAGGTACTTAATCAGAAACTCTCAAACTGGACGCTAATCCTATTCAAATACTACAAATTGTAGATCCCTTCCAAAATCTCTAATCCTTTGTTGGTGTCATTGACATGTGATGGTTTCATTGTGTTTTTAATATATGGAATAATGAGATTTTATTAACACCACGTACCAAAGACTAGTTATCAGAAATGTGCTAGAAATAAACTTGAATGCCTCAGAGATTCTTGTGACACCCAACTGATCACCTGCATTTTCTTAAAATTAATGCCATCTATCAGTATTCATTTGTTTACCTGGGGCGTTTAACCCTTTCGATGCCAGGCCTTTTCCCCTCATGTGCAGAGCCTTTTTTGGCCATTTGGGTCAGTTTGCACTTAGGCCCTCATAATTTTTTGTCCATATAAGCTACCCACGCCAAATTTGTGTCCTTTTTTTCCAACATCCTAGGGATTCTAGAAGTACTCAGAGTTTGTGGGTTCCCCAGGAAGAGACCAAGAAATTAGCCAAAATACAGCTATTTATTTATTTATTTTATGGGAAAAATGGCTGCAGAAGAAAGCTTGTGGTTTTTTCCCCTGAAAATGGCATCAACAAAGGGTTTACTGTGCTAAAATCACCATCTTCCCAGCTTTCAGGAACAGGCAGACTTGAATTTTACTGGGACATACCCCATTTTTGGGTCGAGCGTAAGCATTCAACATGTTGTATACCTTAAAAAATCCTTGCTTGCAAGTGGTCAGTTCTTCCTTTTTGTCCTGCCTTTTTCTCTTTGAGAGCAGCACCAACTACTGTATAATTACGCCATGTCCTGTTTATCTGTTCTGTAGGGGACTTTCTTTTAGTATTTGCCTGTTTGTATTACACTGTGGGTTGGTATTCAGTTCCTCCTCCCCACCAGCTCCCTCTGCAAATCAAACCAACAGCAGAGGGGGGGCTTTTCCAGGACCTGCTCACCTTCACTCTCTTTCTCTTGTTTAAGTGGCTTCTACAGGGAATGCCTTGCCCCAGCAGTGCGTGGTGAGCAAAGGTTATGTTACAGGTTATTTATTTAAAATGGTTATTCTCTATTGCTGTGCTGTATCTTTACAAAAACACTGTTTCTTTGTGTTTTATTTTTTTAAATGTCTGGGGTCTCCTCCCCCTGCTTTCTCGGGCTCCACTGGTAGTTCCACTCGTCCCTCTCCTGGGGCCTCCTCCTCCCCCCCGTAACTCAGGCTGATGAAAATGAAACTATAGGCGCTGGGTGAGGCCAGTCTCACTGGCTGTTCTGGGTTGTGTTTTTTTGTTTCGCAAGCAACAGCAGGCACCTCCCAGCAAAGGGAACAAAGGAAACAACACACATGCTCTTCCTCACACGTAGCACTCCTTAGCCTGTTGAGAACCAGTAAGTGGTTCCATCAGGAGCCTCCATCTTGAATCAGAGTGACTGGTGCAAAAAATATGTCCCAGCCCCAACGCAAATTCAATTTCTTTTTTCTCCCGTTAACACCACGTGAGTCTAAAATATTGACCTGTTTAAGTGGAATCCATTTGTTTCCAAAGGTTGTTACAGAGCGGGTTCTTTTTAGCGCATGTTGTTTTTGGGTGATGGCTCTCCTCCCTCCCTCAAACTCGAGCACAAATTTGCTCTTCTTCGGTCTCAATAAAATAAACATAGAGTGATCTAATCAAGCCCACTTCCTCGTTCCTTCCTGGGCAAGCTGCTGCTTATTCCGATCATTTGCCCTGGTGCAGAGGAGTGTGACTCCATTAGGAGCACTCCTGATAGTCCCGGTCCCCTGGCTGTCAATAGTGCTTAATCTGACGTCATGCAGGGCTTTCTGCCTCTCTGATAGATAGCTGCTTTTGGCTTTGCTGGAAGAATCTGGACTTAACTGGTGAGGCATTTAAAATGATGTACAATGGCAGACAAAATGGCTGGAACAATAGAAAAATGCAATGCATGTCTGATTTTCACAGGCTGCTGTTTCCATTTCTCCCCAATCTTATTTCCAGACCAGAAATTGTATTTTTACTTGGTTATTCAAATATGTATGTAGTTTAACTCGCTGCCGACTCTGGAACAGGGGAACCGGGTTCGAGTCCTGGCATATATCCACATCCTGTGATTCTGGGCAAATCACACAACCTGTCTGTGCCTAAAACACAGAAAAAGTGAATCTGAGCTAATGTAATGTAATCTGGTACAAGTGTAAAGTGCCTTAAGGCCCCTGGGCCTAGATTGCGCTATATAAAAACTGCAAAGAAATAAAATACAAATAATTGCCTGGGTGCCTCAGCTGGGGTTGGAGTTTCATACATTGAGTATGTATAAATGATGGCATAAAACACGTTGCTTCAAAGTGACATACATCTTCGCTGGGGATTTCAATTAAGTAAATAAGGCCAAGCGGCACAGCCTAATGTCAAGTTTTGAAACAAAAAAATAACTTTTGCACAATTTGTAGCAACACAACATGATTCTAAATGCAGCGTGTTAGATAATTAGCAGGCAGCCTTAGCATGGCAACAAGAATAGGCCCTTTTTATTAGGTAACAGGGAACGAACACTCTGACCGAAAAATGCTCATTTGCCTGGAACACCAAAATATCTTGCACCGCACCTGGTTACACCATCCGATTATTACAGTACATCTTTGATGAGATAATTTTGAAGTTGCTCTCATTTATCTGCTCAGCATCTCAGGCAAAAAAAACTATGTTAGTTTCATTGAAAGGAGTGATTAAGATTTCTTTCTGTATTTCCACAAACATGTTTGAGTCGCCCCATAGACTGGATCTGTTCTGGGCAAATCACTATAGGTGCCTGGTCACCTGGGAAAGGAACGATGGCTTGACTGACAGCAGAATATGTGAATCGATAGACTGCTATACAGATAAAAGGTTTTGAACTTAGCCAGTGTTTGACTGGTAGCACTTGTAGTAGAGTGTTATGTGGGCTCTTTGCTTCAAGCCCAATTTAAGTCAGTGTACCCTAATTGGAGTTTTCATAATGTTTTTACAGAAGGTTAATAAAAGCAAAATATTACCGTAGTTGATACTGTTGAGGACACCTGCAAGGACAAAAATTATGCAGTCTAGTACTGTTTGCATGGGCATGATTTCACTGTGGGTATTAACTAATTCACATTTGGCCAAATATTTATTCATTGGTTGAGTATGGTGATGAGCACAAGATTGCAAATCAAGTTGGAAAGATAATAATTGCAGCCCAAGTATTAAAGTGAATCAAACTTCTCTACATTCTGTGCATTTGATCTTATTGTCAATGAAGTTTCAAAGTAGGTTACCTGGAACTATCATGCCTAGCTAAAATTGCAGAGAAAAAGGGCCAGCTGAGTGGATGAAATCATTACGAGTAATTATTTTGTTATTGAAATTGTCCATTTACCCCGTATCAGAATTCTGGAGAGGGAGTAGCTGATGAGGGAACAGTGAAGCATACCTAATTTCATGTGGACTCTCAATGACTCTTTGAATAATCAACTGAGCCAAACTTTAAGAATCTAAAATATAATTAATTGCCTGAAAGATAGCGTGTTTTTAGGTCAAGCATAGCAGCACCCAAGCGCTGCTTTCCCCGACGTGTAGTTATCTATTTGGGCCACCATGCCCACCTCACGCCCATCACGTTCACTTGTTCGTGGGCTTGCCCTTCAAAAATCCTTTGTTATCATTGGCAAGTGCTTTACTTTTGTCCCTCTTTGGGGCAGTTTGGTTGCCACATTGGCCATTGCTCCTGTTGCATGGCTAATTGCACTTTTGCCGATACGTTTGTTTGTGAGAGAACTTCTGTTTCCTTTTCTGTGTCTCCTTCACACTAAAGCTCATGACGGCCGTCAGCTCGCTTATTTGAAACTGTTTTACTTTTCATTTTCAATTTACGTGGCAAGAAAAGTCCGAATAGGAGTTTACAAAGCCAATAGCTCAAACTCGAGCAAATGCAAGACCCACTTCATTGCAAATGCTTGTTACAATTTTCTGTGCTTTCTTCCTCCTTCCAGATAGTGAAAGAAATGGATGTGAAACCAGTGCCTGATCCGAACAGCTAAACATTTTGGAAAAGTAGACAACATTCTGAATTGAGCAAGGGGTCATTTGTGTAGATCCTTCAAGGTTTTTCTACAGAAAATAACAGCTAAAATAAAAACATTGAAATCGAGGTGACAAAAGAGGCATTACTGTCCATGTTTTCTTCTATATGTTTTTTCAGCTTTGGCAGATTTTTTAAAACAATATACCGTTATGTCTGCTGGACTCTTCTAGTTGCATGGACATAGAGGGCTTGTAGGTTCATCAAGAACCCTAGGTACCCAGAGCCAATAAAGGAGCTGCACCTTGCAGTGGGTTTTCATTGTATACCGGTTTTACAGCAATTCATTTGGTGAAACATAAAGAGTGAAAAATAGGTATCAAGGAAACCTTTGTATTTCCAAAATGGGCACAAGATAAGGTGTTGAGAAGCTGTGGTTATTTGCACATCTCTGAATTCAGGGAACCCCATACTATCATGTGAATTACAGGGCATTTCTCAAATAGACGTCTTTTTTACACACGGTCTTAAATTTGGAAGGAAAAATGTAGAGAAGGGCAAGGGGCAATAACACTTGTTCTTCTATTCTGTGTTCCTCCACATCTCCCGATAAAATTGTACCTCACTTGTGTGGGTAGGCCTACTGCCCAGGACAGTAAATGCAACATAGACACATCACATTTTGACATTGAAATCTGACGTGTTTCTTGGAAAGTGCCTAGTTGTGGCTTTTGGCCTCTAGCTCTGCCGGCACTGAGGGGAACCTACAACGTCCATGACATCTAGAAGGCAGTCTGCACCCCCCCTCCAGGGAGAGGATTGGGGTAATTGCCTAATCTGCCCAACTGTGGGCAGAACAACTTTGCCCTGATTTGTTTGGGGTGGGGGTATGGCCATAGCCCACCCTCTTTAACAAAAAAAAAAAAAAAATCTTCCCTGGTGTCTGGTGGGCTTTTTGTCCCTATTGGTGGCAGATGGGCTTTACAATAATAGGCCGATTTGCACCAAAGGGGGCAGAAAGGGCCAACAGTATTGTGCCCCCATGGGGAGCGACTCTTGCCCAAGAGGCTGCCCCTCCAAACAAAACACACACACACACACATTAATCGCTGCTGCCTAAGTGGTTTCTGCACACCCTGGGGGCAGATCGGCCTAATAGAAATAGGCCGATCTGCTCCCCAAGGGGGGCAGAAATAGCCTAAAATAAATTTGCTTCCCAGGGGAGCAACCCTTGCCTAAGGAGTCACTCCCCATCTGTAAAAAATAAAGAAAATAAAAAATCCCTGGTGCCTAGTCGTTTCTGCCCCCCTTGTGGGCAGATTGGCCTAATTAAAATAGGCCCCCAAAGGGGGCAGAAATGGCTTAAAATAAATTTAATAAATTTGCCCCCGAGGGGAGCGACCCTTGTCTAAGGGGTCGCTCCCCTTGTGTGAAATTGACGTAAAAAAAAAAATCCCTGTTGTCTAGAGGTTCCTGCCCCCTTTGGGGGCTGATTGGCCTAATAAAAAATAGGCTGATGGCCTAAAAGAAATGTGACCACCAGGGGAGTGACCCTTGCCTAAGGGGTCGCCACGTGTAAAAATGTTTTTTTAAAAATTATCCTTGCTGCCTAGTGGCTTCTGCCCCTAATTAAAATAGGCCAATTTGCCCCCAGGGGGCAGAAAAGGCCTAATACAAAATGCCCCACAGGGGAGCGATCCTTGTCCAAGGGGTCGCTCCTCTTCATTATTTATATCTTTTTTTTAAACTCCCTGGTGTCTAGTTGGCATTTCTGCATCCCGATCGCTTTACGATCGGCCTGCAGAAATGCTCAGAAAGACAAAAGGAAAAGAAAGGCCTTTCCTTTCATGTCTCCCTGCCCGCCGCACCCCCAATCGGAAGAGAAATGCTTGCCGATCGCGCTGGATGCCGAGCTTCCAGTGCAATGGGGGCAACCTCTGATGAGGACAGCGTGCGATCGCACGCTGTCATCAAATGTCACTGGGGGGGGTAGTGGGGGCGGGAGTGGAAAGGGAAGCAATTCCACTTCCATCCCTGCCCACAGGTGCAGGAAGAGCTGGTTACGTCCTCAGCACCCAAGCGCTGTGGCCAAGGAAGTAACCAGCTCGCCCCAGGCACCCGAGGGGTTAAAGCCACTTCTAGCCTTATGTTCAACAAGAATAATTCATACCTATTTCAGTGGGCAATATCTACAGTACCTTTGGGGGCTGGGGTGCAGTATTTTGCTGATCTTATGCCATGAACCACAAGTATGATTGTTGCACACTTGATACCACAGGGACTACAATGTTCACTTTTTTAGTGCACTGCCGATTTTGCAGCTCATGTTGTATTGATATTTTCTTTCCCTCTTGGCTTGCGTTTCCTGCATTTTTTTGCTACTTTTGTTACTAGCAAGTCATGTGTATGCTACCATGCCACAACACTTGCCGAGGCAATTTCCCATAAAAGAATGAATGTCAGTTGTGGAAGACAAACATAAGCTACAAGGAACAAATACATGCTAAAAATAAAAAAAAAGTAAACAGATATTGGTGCTACGTTATCAAAGTTAACATATTACTTATCATACCCGAAAAACAGATTACAAAAACATTGAGTACTGCTATAAAATGGCTTGAAATCAATGCTATGAAATGTCAACAATAATAACAGGTTATTTGTTTAAAGCACGAGAGAAGGACATTTTAGTCGTTTTCTAATCATTGTCCCAACTAGAAAAACAAGAAATATTGTAATTTAGCCAAGAGCCGCCATCATACTGAATCCACCAGTTTTTCTCTAGCCATTATCTGAAAGGCCGCCTCCAGGCGCTTGACATTGACAGCGAGGAAGAGAAAGCATGGTCAGATCTGGGCGGGCCACAAGCAGAATTTGACTCACATCCATACGTATACATCCACATGAGGAGGTGACATGAAATGTGGAACTTTAAGCATTCATTTAGTCACTGTGCCACCTAGAAATTTGTTTGAACTGGCGTTAATGTTGCAAGATCTTAAGGCAATACACACAAAGACATCATAGACACGTAATCTGTCCTTGCAAAGGCGCAGCCGCATAACGACGCAATCGTGAAGAGAATGTTTTAATTGGTCGCGTGGGTTTTTAGCATGAGCAATATGGAAGCTGTTTTAAATTTTTATAATAAGAGTGAGAATAATTTAAGAATGAAATCAGAACAGGTATGAGGACAGGCATGTGTGTGTAGGATGGCCCACACCCCTGGTTCAGTCAAGGTCGAGTATGAGGTGAAGTAAAAGAGAAAGAGCCAGAATCTTACGTCAGTGAAGTCAGAGGGGTTGTGAAAAATCCAAGTGTTGCACAAAGTGTAGCAATTGAGCCACACCCATTTGACGGGAAACTGGCAAAGGGAGCAGTATGTGTCCAGCTGTGAACTTTAGAACGTTGTGACCCAAATATATGACTAAAGCATGGTGTGGTAGGTATTTGTCTTTTATAGGCAGTACATTTTCAATTGAAATGGCCTCTGTACTTGCATAACTCATACAGCTTTAAAGTGGACTTCTGCATATATTTAGCATTTGAGCATCACACAAGTACACTGTCTCGGTTTGTTTTGGTCCTATCAAGATCTTTATTTGTCTTACACTTCAAATTACAAAAAAATCAGTATGATTCTTGTGAACTGTTCTTGCTGCTGATATATTTTTAGATATTGGTACATTTTATTTACAAGCATTTATTGTGTGAAAAAATTTCACGCGAAGCAGCCTTTTCGATCATGCTTCCTGTACCCAAGCAAAAATATCACTTGGTTCACATTATGACATTCCCTCACTTTGCCATCGAGAGAGGAAAGGAAAGATAAACACCAATCTCCATGTTAAATAAGCTGGTTGGTCAGAAGACATTGCATGACACTTGACCTCTGTCTTTGTACGAACAGCAAAGACAGCAAGATAAAAACTAAATGTAAAGGGCTCTTTTTTGCCCTTTCCTCTTCTAAACTCCTGCAAAGTTAATTGGGGGTACTGAAGCACCTCCCACACTCCGACTCCGAGCGCCCTTGGAAGAGAAAAGGGTACCTGTTGAACACTGTGTAATGGAGACAAGGATTGAGAAAGACGGAGGCCCAGAGAACTTCTTTATAGATTCACACCCTGTGCTAGTGTCCTCGGCTGCTCATTCCAACCTTAGCTAAACACAGGAACTTGTAAAATCAAGAGGGTGAGCCACAGTAGGAGAGGGCACTTCCAGGGCAAACAGGGTGTGAAGCTGCACTCGGAGAAACACTAGCGGGAAGGTGCTATCAGATAGGGAGATTGAGTCTGAGACCAGGGGAGAGAAAGGGGAGAAAGAGAAAATATAAATGGGGGGAAAGAAAAAGACCTAAGACCTCAATAGAATGAGAAGAAAGATTAAAAAAGAAGCATAGCCAATGGGTCTCGCTTTCGGGACCTTATAATTGTTTAGCCATTGTGGGAAAGTGCCTCTTTTGACATGCTTAGCCCCCACTTTTTTGCCTAGCATTTGATGTGGTTTCAAAGTTGTTCATGTCCAGGTCCCCTGCTATCCAGGTTCCCTGGGCCAGATCTCTTTCCCAAAACTGCTGTGATGCATTGGCACAATTGGCAACACCTTTAGCTGCCACTATAAGTCCCTAGTAAATGGTACTTAGGTACCCAGGGCACAGTGTACTAAGGGTAGCCCCCCTGAGGGCAGCAGCACAGATTGTGCCCCCCTCAGGGGCCATGCATTCAAGTGCACCCAGCACTGCCATTGCAGGCTGAGTGTCCTGGTGATATCCCAAAATGCAAAACGGATATGGGCCACAGCCTGTGTGACCTGCCCACTATACAATGCATGCAATATAGGTAGGGCATCCCTCTGGGAGGCCTTCCAGCCCTAAGTCAGGGTGCACTATAATGCATGTGTGGGCCTCTGTACATAAGCAATATGCCCTTACTGTGTCCTTGCCAAACCAGGGACATAATAAGTGAACAGAGCAGTCATTTTAAATGCACGTACTGGACACTGGTCAGTACGAGTTTCACAGCTACATGATGGCCACTCTGAACTCTGGGTTGTTTGGTACCAAACAACTCAGAACAATAAATACAAACTAGTACCTTAGAGGTGCCCCCTGCAAAAGCTAACTAACCCTGGCATGGTTGCTGGCCGGTTACAACTAGCCAGCCACCACCAGATAAGATTCTGGAACCCTGGGGTGACAGCCTGTGCTCTCTGGGTTCAGAAAGCAAAGCTCCTCCTGGGCAAAGGTGTAACACCTCCTCCTCCAGGAATGTGCACTGCCCTGCCAGCAAGCTTCAAAGGGCTTACCACCTTCAAAACTTGACCCCCATCCCTACTGCTAGCTTCAGATGGCTGCCCCCATTGCAAATCCCCACTTTTGGCGGGAGAAACGGTGGGAAAATGCACAAAGGACAGAAGGAGTGGCCACCCCCAGCTTGTGCCACCTCTAAGGTGTTGCATGCAAAGTGACCTCTCCATTTTATTGTTCTCCATCTTGCATGGTAAGGAAATAGTCTATCACAGATAGGGAAGTGACCTCTGCCCACAGGAAGTGGTCACATAGTGGGTGTAGCCATCCTAGGGTAGATGACCCATTGGTCATTACTAGGGACTCCCCAAAACACCCACTAAATGCAGCATTTAGTGGGCACCCCTAGACCTGCAGATCAGATTCCAAGGACACAAAAAGGCCTGCAACAAAGAAGACCCCAGGCTCAAGAACTGCATTCCTGCAGCACAAAGAAAAGGGGACCAAACCCTGCCTGCTGCACCCAGGACTCGACAATCTCTGCTGAGAGGTGCATGGACATCAGACGGACTCTACAAAACCCCAGAGGACTTCCACTGTTCTGAAAATCGTCAAAGATCTCCCTCTAGAGTGAAGGCAACACTCTCTGCAACAAAAAAACAAAAGACCAGTGAAGTCCAGTTCACACACTGGCCGCTGACTAAGGAACTGGACATAGCAGCCAGACCAAATTCCACCCGATGGACCCGGAGGAAAAATCCTGCAAGTGTGTCAAGTTTGGTGGCACTACAACCTCCAGTGGCTGAACCGTGTAATAGCCCGGGGGACTGGAAACTCAACGTCGGACACCAAGAAGAAAAGTCCACTCTGGACTCTCAAAGAACCAGGAGCAAGCCCCAGTCAAAGGACTTCAGGACATGTAAGAGTCAACCCCCAGAGTGGCCCTGCCGACCTGCAATCCACCCTCAAAGTGCCCTGCCTCCTGCTTCCAAGGGCAACTTTGCGCACAGCTCCTGGCTCCCCAATCTGCTCTGCACCCAGCCTTCCTGTGAGAACAAGCTGTGCCCCAAGGGTCCCCCACCCCTTGTGACCACTACATTCCAAGGGGATCCCCCCAACTCATCATGAAAGCTGCCTGTGTATTGCTTTTCCAAGTGGTCCCCCGCAGTGGTCCTGCACCAGCCAAGGACTTTTCAGCAGCTCCTCCCGCCAAAACTAGGAGCTGCCCAAACTTACCCGGCTGGTCCAGAGGACATCTCAATGACCTCGACCTATAAATTAAAGGAGACATTGGTATACGCACCGCCTGATTTTTTTTAGGCATTTTTAAAGTTTTCTCCCATTGATCCCTATGGTGCGTAAGTACGCACAAAAAGATTATTTTTGCTAAACTTGAAAAATCATAACTTAAGAAGTACCTACCCGATTTTAATGACATTGGTCTTAAAAATTTTATAAAAACCTGAAGCATTTTTGTAAATTGGTCTCGAGCTATTCCTTTGAGTGTGTGTCCACACTTATTAATACTGTGAGTACAACAAATGCTTAGCACTTCTCCAAGACTGGCCTAACTGCTCAAACAAGCTACCATTAAAATTAGAGCATTAGGTGGTCTAGTTTTTACCTCTGTAAATCAAGGCGGGGTTGCTTGGACTCTCTGCACAGTGCACAACATTTTTGTACACTATATAGAGAGCCAGCCTGCTACATCCATGTAGCATTTTACTCTGGGTGCTGTGCGTCAGGGATTGAAGATCTATACAGGAATACATGCTTGCCTCAGGAAACAGAATTAAATCTTGGTTGGTGCAGTGGAGAATAGTTACTTGTTATTTTTTGTTCTACGAGTTCAGAGCTTGTGTGAATATGTAAGTTATTACTTAAAACTTGCAATACACAAGGGAAAATATAGACTTCTACAAATTGCACAAAAAGGTTTAAGATAAAACTGTGCTTCCAAACATAGATTTTAGTAATATCCAGGCTGTGCTTAATGCATTTTTGTTTACATAACAGTCCTTTGGAGCCCTAGTCAGGGATAGTAAATGCTATATAAATACAATTTAAATTTTAAATTTAAAAGTACGCATTTCACAGCAAATGTTTTTAATGTTTTGAATAATATGTAAAGAGACATGGCATATACAAGTGACATAAGTAATTACAATATTGTTTAAATATGGATTAATCCAGACATCCAGTGTTGTAGATTGGCATGCAACAAGAGATAGAGTGCTATGGGTAAAGGGTTGAGTAACATTGTAGAAAGCTGGTGTTATCTACGAACCCACCATATCTAATTCATCGGTCCTAGGTGGTTTATAATGACCGTGTACCAAGAGTGCTCCGGGCGCCTGCATACTGAATTATAAGGATAGAGATTCTATCTTGCAGGTAGACAAATTGGCTCACTTCGAGAACCAAAAGATATCCATATATCCCAATTACACCAAAAAGTACAGATCTCACGGAAGGGCTTTCTCAAAGTCGAGGCCAAGCTGAGATCCATGGGTGTCAGATATATGCTGCTGTACCTTGCCATGCTTCAGGTCATCTCTGGAGGTAAATCCCACTTTTTCAATAGCCCTCAGGATGTCTGCTCTGGCTGTGGGACATGGTGGGCCATGGTGGGACAAGGTGCCCACGGATAGGGCCAATCCTTGGCGCTCGAGCCCAAGTGCATCCACTGGATCAAGCAACTCTAACTGGAGACAACAGGATGAAACTTGAAACTGTGACTGGGGATCTCCCTGCGACAGATGAGGAATCATGAAGAGTGATGACCCAAGATGACGGCACAATGGCAATTGCTCCCTCCTCTCAAGACTCATTGACGGATGGGGGTGGGCACTTTCAATGGCATGAGGATATTTCTGAGACACACATTTTGGAGGGTCGCTAGATGGTCCGACCCAACTGGGGCTCCCTGGCATAATATACACAGGAATGTGGGCCTTGTTTCCCTGATGGGGAAGTATGGACTTCTTTTCTTAGAACAGTTATGTCAGATTGTTCAATGGCCTTACTTGAACTATATCTGAAACTTATGATCACTGACAATTGGATGTAAGGGTTCCGACATGGTAAGATACCCTGTAAGGTTTAGGGAGAGCCCTTCCACGTTTGTGATAGGCAATGGTGGGGGTAACTGGGATTAGGCTGGATGTCCTGACAGCATACTATGTAATGGATTTGCAGCAGCTTTATTGGTTGTTTCACTGCTTATCCAGGGTGCGTGGATTTGAGTTTATTGCATTGGTTCTGAAACAGTTGAAATTACATTGCTATGTGCCAATACAGTGTGCATGGGGGTTAAAGAAAGTGAGGATTCCCTACAGATTTTTTCCACTCTTAGAGGGACAGTAGTTGAGGGGCTAGACCCCCCTTGAGAGCAGAGTTATATGAGCTTATGGTAGATCAACTAAAGCGTGTAACCTGGAATGTCTGGGAGCTCAGACGGTATACTACCCTCTTTGGAGACACATATTTGAGTCGGCAAGGAGCACAGATTGCATACCTACAGGAGACACATCTGATGGGGGAAGAAACCAAAGAGCTGGCCAAAAAATGGTGAGGTCTACTGTATACGTCCACATACTCTTCTTATCCATGAGGGGTGGCCATCTGAGTGGCAACTGGGGTACAATTCAGGCACACATACAGTGAGGCCGATGTAGAGGGCCACTAAATACTCCTGCAGGGAGTCCTGGATGGAATACCTATAGCGATCCTAAACACTTATGCACCCAACACTGATGATTACATGTTTTATGACAGAATTTTTGACTTACTGGAGGTGGCAATGGGTACCGCCATACTTTAGGCCGGAAATTTTAACTGTATCATAGATGGCAATAGGGACCGATTATCGCCTAAGCAGGGCACCAAGCCACTGATGGTGAGATCACTCAAGAGGGTAATGAGTTGTTCAGGGCTTCTAGATGGTTGGAGGGAGCTACATCCAGATGGGCAAGAATAAACATGCCATTCCAAAACGCATGGAACATACAGCCCCTGATATCGTTTTTTGCTGGGAGGATTGACACTTTCGCACATGTCTGCAGTTAAAAACTTGTGCAGATTCTTATCCGATTATACTCCTGTTCTCTTGGAGTTACAATGGGGGCCCAGAAGAAATGAACAGCGCACCTGGTGCATGCTACCAGACTTCCTTTTTGGATCCTGCAGGCCGTGAGGCTCTGGTGTCATCCCTACAGGAATAATTAGAGCTGAAATGGGGCACCAGAAAGTACAGAGAGGTGGAGTGGGAAGAGCTAAAGGTAGTAGTGAGGGGGACATGTATGGGGACAGTCTGTGGACTACGGTGCCAAATTGAAACTGAATTCAAAGCATTGAAACAGAAACTGGTGACACTACAGAGAGAAGAAACATGCTCAGTCACTACACATGGGGAAATATTACAGGCACACAGGGACATGAGTGAGCTTTGGCATAGGCTTGAAAGGATGACTGTAAAGTCATATCGACAGACATTGCATAGGGAAGGGAACAAGTCTGGATGTTTATTGGTGCGGATACTCATGCGCAAGATCGACTTTCCACCTATCCTACACCTCAAAAATAGAGCAGGAGAAGGCTTCACCAGTAGAAGTGAGATCCTAACTGTGTATGTTAAGCACCTCCATGCAGTTTATACAGCAGACACCGCTAACCCAGAACAGGAGTTGGAAGAATATCTGGGAGGTGTAGATCTCCCCACTCTGGGTTTCGAACAGAAGCAAGGAATTGAGGGAGGACATGAAAGCACTCAATAGGTCAAAAACGGTGGGGCGGGGGGGTTCCCTGTGGAGTTTTATCAGACATACGGCACCACACTCCTCCCCAAATTATTTGAGAAGGCTTTTCATATGATTGATTGGAATTATTTGTTAAAAGTACTTAGGGCATGGAATTCGGACCTAACTTTTGTGCTTGGGTGCGCCTCCTTTATAACGAACCCTTCGTACATATAAGAGTAGGGGTCCAGCTCTTCGAGGCATGGGGGTGGGCAGGGGAACTAGTGGGGATGCCCACTATCACCACTCCTGTTTGCAGTGGCGATTGAACCTCTAGCCCTATTGTGGCGGCAGGATATGGCCTGCTATGGTATTCAGGTTGGGATGAAAATTCATGTCATCTCCTTGTACATGGACGATGCCCTGGTGTATCTTAGAACCCCAGAAGATTTCCGATACTGATGCAAGTGCTGGCAAAATTTGGTAGATTCTCTGGACTTAAGACCAATGCTCAGAAATCGGTGCTGTTCCCCATAGGGGGCCTGATGGGACGGCCTGCTGATCAGTTACCAGGGGGCTTAGCTGGAAAATGGAGGGCTTCCGCTAATTGGGTATATGGGTCACACACATGAGGAAGGCACACCACTGACTTAATGTGGAGAGGGTGGTGGGAGGTTTGACAAACTTTGCCGCTTTTTAGAATAAACTCCCTCTTTCCATTATGGGCAGAGCGGCGGTGGCCAAATTGGTCTTCCTGCCCGCCTGTCTGTATTTAGACCAGAACACACAGTTTCCACTTGACTATGAGCTTTTTCGCAGACTTATTGTGCTACTGAGGTCATTGATATGGGCTAGACACCCCAACAGGGTTTCCCTTCTTACACTGCAGAGAGATCTGGAAGATGGAGGCCTAGTTGTCCCTGATATGCAGCTTTATTATCATGCAATCCAAATACAGAATGTGTCTAGATGGCTGATAAACACAGAAGGGTGGGAGAAAAGACTGTACGAGGGCCTACTGGGTGAGGATAGCTTACCACAGCTCCTGATGAGAGGGGGCAGAAAACGATACCCGATATTGCCTCTGGTAAAAATCACAGCTGTGTATGGGAGCAGGTGGTATGTAAGAATATTGCAAGAGACCTCTTTGACAGGGAATTGCCTTTGTGGGATCTGATGCCTTTTCATGCCACCAATGACTGTATGTCAACAGAACAGTGGAGAAGGGGAGGCTGACTATTAGCAGGAGACATTTACCCGGGAGAACATTTTATATCCTTCCAATGGGCACAGGAGACCTTTGAAATAGGGCCAGACCAGTTTCTGCAATATGCTAAATTAGAGAGTGTGGTGCAGGAAGTTTGAGGTGACTTTCTGAATGCCCCTCAAGGGTCAGAGGTCCTGGGAGGGCTGGTTAGGTGGGGGAGGGAAGACACTTGATTTCACTGTTTTATACAGTGCTTACAAAATGACAGGCAGACTGCACTGTGTGTAGCACATAGAGCATGGGAGAAAGAATTAGGTAAACTGCTTTCTGATTCTGATTAGGGACTGGCCCTGGAAATGGTCCTCATCGTATCATGTAATAATAGGTTTAAACTCCTGCATTTTCCCTATCTACATCGGACCTATACCATACTGCATATGCTGAGTAAGTTAGACCCAGCTAAGAGGGCCAGATGCCAACAATGAGAAGAAGAACGGGCCACTTTCCAGCACTTGACAGGGCATGTGATGTTCAGGCCTTCTGTAGAGAGGTTATCCCTAAATTAAAGGCCACTACAGAGCTAATACTCCCACTGCCTCCCACAGCCTGCCTACTGGGAGTGATACCTAGGCCTAAGGGGTGGAAGATACCTTATAAACTGACCCAGCAGGCCCTCTTGATGGCTAAAAGAAGGGTGGCCATTAGTTGGATGGAAACCAGGGGGCCACAGATGGAACACTGGATAAGAGACTTGATGGAGTGGGGGGCAGCAGAGGAGCAGCACATGCGATTAGTGCGCACAGATGACGATGCTACGGCTGAAATTTTGGCTTATGGTTTGGTGCTTGAACGATTTACAGAAGGAGATGACTCCAGCTCAGAGTCTCTTGCTGATGCGGAGGGGTCAACGATGCACATTATGGTATTTGAATAATATTGGAGACGACCAAATGAGTAAGTTCCTTCTCTGATCTATCAGGATCATTATGTTAACCTGGCGATTTGGTTTATGAATTTATTGTGCAATAACTGCTCTACGTGATGCGCTATGAAGGCTCAAACTGACATTACTGTTGCAAATGAATCCTGAAAACTCAGAACTCTTAATACCTCACTCTCCTCTGTCGCAGGAAACATCGTCATGGCACTGTATGGTTATTTTATGATTTGCAATTGTTTTACATTTCCATGTTTTGAGTTGAAAATCTGAAAATAAAGTTTACAAAAAAAAAGTGCACCAGGCTGCTTAAAAAAAGTACACGAAAGTAATATAAATAGAACTCCTTTGCACAAACAGTTATCAAAAAGAATCTGCCACTTAGGTGGTACTCCTAGACTTGCATCAGTCATTAATTAAAATTTAGAGCAGTGCATGCTGCAACAGAATTAAGGGACACGTTTTCACCTTACGTGATTAGTATGAACGTCTTAAGTCGATCAAGTATGTTGGAAAGCAAAGTACACCTCCCTATATCGAAAAAAAAAGAAAATGGACTAAATACCACTAAGCATTGCTAAGTATAGTAAATAATTACACAGGTTAATAATAGTGGATTCACTGTGGTCATAAAAGGCAGTTTCAAGAAAGAAAAAAAACATGAGTCTTCAAAATCTAAACCAGACTGCCAATTCATCTTCCTAGCAGCTGTACTGGGGAAGAATGGCACAACGTATCCAAACTGCTCTGTGCACAACACAGATAGGGTTCCTGCTTGTCTCAAACACAGATAATGTCACGGGCACAGCCCCAAAATAAATAAGGCATTGAATGGTTATTTGTAAAGAGGGCAAAATATGATAAATGGGGCCATCATGCTAGCTTGTGGCTTATATGTGCCATTTCCGTTATCAGCGTGACCCTGTCAACCAATGCACACTGCAGCACATAAATAAAAGGGCAGAAGCCCTTTTTCATGCAGCATTTGGCTCTCCTCAGATCTACATCATATTTACAACTATTAAAAATAATTAAATAAATCCATATTCCAGAATGTACACAGTGTCTTGTCTCTATTTAGGAACTGCAGGGTTTTTGACTTGCGTATGGTAAGACAAAATCACCTTGAAAGTTCTGAGACATTTAGGCTCATATTTATACTTTTTTAGCGTCGTATTTGCGCTGCTTTTTGATGCAAAAATGGTGCAAATTTACAAAATACAATTGTATTTTGTATGTTTGCGCCGCTTTTGCATCAAAACAATGACGCAAATGCAGTGCTAAAAAAGTATAAATATGGGCCTTAGTTCATCCAAGTTCTACTTTTCTGCTGATTTTTAAAGAATAGTTGCCACGCTGCCCTTCTCCCCATACTAATACCGCTCTGCTTGGCTGCCATGGCAGTAACCAGAGTCCTGCACGGCTGTAGACGCAACAGAGCTCTGAACCAGTGAAGCTGCCACAGCAGCTTGCAGACAGGTAGGGCCATGTGGAGCGAATGGACAAAGGGATGTTGGAGTCTGTGGTGGCAGACAATGAGGGCGGACCCCGATTGATGATAAAAGAGAGGCGCATGGCCACCATTACTTCAGGCAGTATGGGGATGTGGTTAGCAAAGGCTGGGTTCTAATGGGGTACGGATCACTTTCCACTAAATTAAAGGGGCTGCATAGAAAGCGAGCTGAGGGCTGAAGCCAGGGTTTAAAGATGCAGGCACCGGCCACTTGGAGGAGCAGGGCAGTAGGACACCAGGTGGAATTAAAGGGAGGGTGAGAAGCAGGTGTGTGGTGAGCAGCAAGCGTGTCTACGGCAAGGGGGTGAAGCAGTGCTCAGATTTGAAATGCCTGTGACAAAGCTATTAAAGAAGTTTTTCTTTTAAAAAAGGCAGCACTCCAAATAAGCGCTACGATACAGTTAAGAGGGCATCACTTCGTAATGATTCTGCCAATCTTTCTAACGAAAGAGTGTTTATCACAGTGACCATTGGAAACACAAGCACTTACTAAGAAAATGGGGAAAGCACAGTGGGAGGGAGAGGGGATTCGCGCAGGGAGAATAAGTGATTTAAGGAATATAATTAAAAATAAGTACCTCTGCAAGCACACGGGGAGAGGTGCGCAGCAGATGTGAGGAGATAAAAAGAATTATAACCCTGTTTACATAAACAGAAGTTGGAGCTCAGAGCAACTGAAAACATTAAGGGCTCATGTCAAATGCTTTCAGAGAAAGAGAAAAGAAGTCCCTAAGCAGAGGCTATAATGGGAGAAGTGGAAGGCTACAAGTACTGTTATTAATTATTTTGGTCTAACATTACTATTAACAATAATTTGTTTGATATCTCTTCTGAGTATTATTTAAGAGATTTTTTTTACCCTTTTCATTAATTTCCATACCAGGTGCATTGTTGCCTTTCTTTTTAAACAATACATTTTTAGTGTGTGCATAACTTTAACTAGGCGCGGTACCCCCAAGACCCCCTGTGCGCATCGGCACCACCATTCTTTCTTTTATGTCATCTATACTTTGACGGAGAGGGTTCCCCCTCCGTCTTCTATGTTACTTGTCCCTAATACGCGAGCCGGAAGACATTTTCACTTCCGCTTTCGCTGCGTATAAGCTGCTCTGACAGCGCTCCTAGTTCAAGATTCGGGAGCACTGCTGGAGGGTAGGTCCTACAGCGTGGACGGTTTGCTGAATCATGAGTACTTCGTTTTGACAGGATCATCGGCCACATTATTCCTCCCTCAGCCGGCAACTTTACATAGACCAATTTTAAAACTGATATTTCAAGCCCACCTTTTTTTGCACACTTTATTAGTGGGTCCCTACAAGATGAAATCTGATATCATTACTAAGCCAAGGAGTTTTTATGCCATTAGTGCGGTATTTCGATGAACTTGGTAATGTGTACTTCCTGCCTTTGCCGACCAAACGATTCAGACAGGATGATACATTTCTCTTTATTAATATTTTTTTACACTTTAAAACCTGTTTCAGTGAAGCTGGCAATTACTGTGCAACAACTGCACTGGCTGTGCTTTTGTATAGACGTTATACAGTTGCAGAGTAACTTTGTTCATGCTCATAAATTGTTTTGCAGACTGATTGAACTTTGTGTTGATGTGGTATTTGACCTATGATTACTGTTCTAGATAGCAACAGCTTTAGTCCTAGGTGTGTGCTTTCCCAAGGAGCCACATTTCACAATTGGGGATGGTAAGCCTTCATTACAGTTCCCACTACCACTGAGCACTGACTCCACTAGTTCACACTGTTTGCCACGAATTGAGTAATTAACAGTATTTCATTTTGATACATACTAAATAATCCTTTGTTTGACAGGGCGACCTGCACTTTTAATTTTGACCGGACGTACAGTTCGCTTAAAGTAAGTGACTGTTCCTTAGTTTACTGTCTAGGGTGACATATTATTGTCTAACTTTTTTGTTATAGGAGAGGTTGCATTTTGGTCCTGATGAAGCGTCAATGGATCCGGCTGGACCACTAGAGGCGAAACATGTTAGAGGTTTTATGATATTTTCTGGCCTCTCATTTTTTTCTGAAAGTGACTGAGCATGACCACTCATACTTCACTTTCAACTTGTTTTTAACCTTGGCCTACACCTCATACTAACTGAATAAACTGGTGATGTTACTAGAGGTTTAGAGCAAATTTTAGTTTTTTCCTCTCCTGTTTATTTAGTGTCTGCAGATAGGCATTGTCCACAACATAGTCGATTACGTCAGTCACTACAAAAAAACTCCAGCAAAGAGCCCCCTTCCGGGGAGCCCGTCAGACATTGCAGTGCTGGTCTGACGAGGAGCATTCCCAATGATGAAGCATGACATCCATTGGGATGTGTGAGGGCTCTTGCTCCTAAAGAGTTATTTTTCCCTGCTTCTCTCTCTTGGAACAGTGTACTCTATGGTTTTGTGATTAACTACACTGGGAGACTGTACACTGGACCACTAATCTCCCTGTCCCTTCCTTGTTGTTTAATCTTACAAGTACTTTGGCGCTGCTATGGGGGAGTGAACAACTTACAAAGAGGAGGGGCAAATAAGAAAGATTAACCACTTTGAGGCAAGGATTTTTATAGGACACTAAAATAGACAAATGATAAGCAATGGGCCCGCAAAGTATATGCAACAGGTCTTGAAGCTCGACCTAAAAATTGAGACCCGTAGGTGTGTCGTATCTAAGAAGGGAGATGGGGGAGAGGTAAGGAAGAAAGAGGGGGGGGGGATGGAAAAGAGGGGATTAACTTCTGAGAACACAATGTGGAAGTTTATTTTGAAGGTTATGTTTACTTTATATGAATAACCATTGATAAAGAAATGCTTTGTGTAATGGCATGTTGCAAAGCCACTCGGTGCCATGAGGTTAGAGTGGGAGCTAGGTGAGAGAATCAGTTGTGAGTAAGTCAGTAACAACACATAATCAAAGTTCATCTCAAATGTACATTTATATTGGTTTCATGCCTACTGATCATATGCGAGGAGAGTGGTGGTCAAACATTTGGATGTCCAACCAGCATCAAGGGTGATTTCAGGACTGCCTTGGATGCTGACAGATCATGACTCATTGGCTGCAGAAAGAGTGCAAAAGTAGAGGCCTTAGAGTGCTGGTGGATCATAATCTACAAGGGGCATAGAGTAGCTTAAGGATAGCTAAATAAGAGCATATCTATCCAGTAGTTGTATGGGAGGATAGCGCAATGCAGTGGACTACTTTAAAGAATAGGATAAGACGTTTATGGAGCCTATGGTGGGTCATGGCAGCCAGATAGCTTGGATTTGACAAGTGGAAGTGTGGATGTAGCTGGGAAGATTGAACAGGGTTCATGTGGCAAAGGTTACAACCTAAATTGAGGGGGCAAACAAGTATTGCATAAAGCAACTAAAAGGCTAATTGATTCAGCTTATGGCAAGGCTACTGATGAGAGAGTTGGCAGCGCAGAAAGCTGCGGTGTAGCACATAATTACGGAGCTCCTCTGCACAATGTGAAGAGGGGACCCTGAGTCTCCCACATGTGACATATATTAATTTGCCTTGAGCTGAATGGGGCCCCTCTGAAGGGTTTGGTTGCCACTAAAGGGCTGTGGTCCAACTGCACCGCATGAGTTCCAGGGGCCCATAATATGCCCCTTGTGGAAAGGAAGCTGAGGCTGGATTTTGCAAGTGTGTGGTGAAAGGAAATGCAGGGCAGTAGCTGTGGTAGATATAGATGCTTCCAGAAGCAAGTTGAAGTGAAAAAAAGCACCAAAGATTCCAAAAGCAAGGGTTGAAGACAGAATATCAGGGATAAAATGGGTACATTCAGGTAGAGATGTCAACGCCGACAATGCCAAAAAGCAATATATTGTTTGCAGAGTTTAGCATTAGTGCAGGAATTGCCATTAAACAGTCAATGACTGGCTAAAAGTGATCAGCATAGTACTGAAATAGAAAATTATCTAAGTGTCATCAGAGTACAAGTAGTAAGAAAAGCTGAAAAAATACATAGTTTCCTCAAGAAATGTAGTGTACACAAAAGCCCCAATACTGAGTCTTGGGTGATGGCCACATGTAGAGGAGTAGGGGAAGAGAGCAGCAGAGGATAGAGTCTTTTGAGGAGTAAGACGGTAGCCAGTCCAAGGTTGATCTTGGGACACCCATGATTTCAAGAGTACAAATATAAGAAGGCTGGTCTACTCTGTCAAATGCTCCTGAAGAGAAGGCCACTAGAAGTATGCGATTCTGCAGCAGACGTTATCAAAAGTTATTAAAACTGCTGCCACACGTTCCCAACACTGGAAGGCCCTTAAAGGCTAAATGATCACTTTTCAGTTGCTGATTGATGTAAATAGGTATCAAATGGTAACCAGTGTGGCAAAAACTTTGTCCGAATAGCATTAGATGTGCAAAAATGACAAAATACTGAATACAGCCTAAAAATGTGATGCATTACGCCACATAATTTACCTTTTCTTGCTGCATAATTAAGTAACCCTGCAGCACAATTTGGTCATCTCTTGCCACATAGCTCCCGTGGCCCAGATGACAGGTGGAAAGTGAGGATCTCAGACTAGTCCTCATGATTTGCAGAAGCTATGAAGTTTGACAAATGAATGTTACTCTAGGTGCCCAATTTCATGGCCTCAGAATGATGGAAGGATGAGTTTGACTTGTTGAGTTTGAAAATCATTAACTGAAGATCATCACAGATTTCAGCAAAGAGCATTTAACTGAGCCACCTGGCCAGAGGGAGTAAGTGATAAACTGAGTAACTGGATGGTTCAGTTGTAGCACTTTTTAAAATAAAGGTATTTAAGGAAACACGCAACGACTGGTGTTGCCTCAAAAGAGAGAGGGTGAGGAAGATGTGGGAGGATTAATCAGAGATAGGCATCTTGCACAGAAAGAAGCGGGAAGAGCCTGAGTGGAAATAAACAACGACCAGGATGGTGAGACAGTCAGGTTAAGGCAGAAATAGGAGAACAATGGAGGTTTGTAGTTTAAGTGTTTTAATATTATGCTTAGATTTTTTCCGTGTTATTTCATTTAGACCCAAGATAAAGTAAAAGAATTTGAATAGTTAATGTACACATAAACACACATGCGCATGCACACGACAAATGTGAAAAACACTTGGCAGCAATCTACATTAGATTAGAAGAACAAAGAGGATGCATGGATGTCTTTGAGAATGTTTTTAAGCTACATATATTACAATTAACTGTTTGACTTTTAGAGAAACCTATGTGGAGATCACCTGCTCATTCAGGCACTTTAACTTAAAAAGTGAAACACAATGCAGGCACCTGAGAGCATTTACTTTAAAACAGCAGCAGCATCCAGATTCTCCTGAATCAACTGTTTACAATGGGCAGGTACTGAGTGTCGGTACTTCTTTAGTTCGAAAGGGAGAGTGGCAGCAATTTTCAACGGGGCTGCAAACCATGATAGAGTAAAGACGTTTCTCAGTAGCAAATAGGTAGTCTGTGACTTCCCTCCCTATGCACTCTAGCGCTGTGCACACACCGTGAATGCTCAGGTTAGCAGGTACCAAAACAAGAAAACAGCAATTAAACGATAAATGAAGACAGCCTAAGTTGCAAACTAGTTATGTCTGTACACCCAGGGACCTGTCGATGCAGGCAGTAAAACGAGTGTTTTTCCTTCCAGGGTGTTTGGGCGGTACTTCCGATTGCTTAGTTACAGCCGACAAACGTAAAGGAAGGAAGCAAACGCCCTCCCTGGAGGGTGAGAACCAGGTACCACCTGAGGACTCCGGAAAATGAGACATTTACTAAACTGCTTAATTCAATCTTGGCACTGGTGCCCTTTAGTAAGAAAAACACAATACTCGGATGCGTAAATCACCAGCTAAATGCACCTCACCTTTCGAAAAGATCTTAGAAGGCACAACTGGTAATATAATTTAAAACACGGAAATGGAACAAAACATTCATGGTAACAGAGTAGGGAAACTTCCCACAAACGCCTACCTCATCCCGTGTCACAGCGGGCGCTTAAGAAACGAGATGTGCCAAATTATCGGGTCAGGCCGCTGTCAAAGGCATTTCCTCTCCCTGGCCTCAGCTGCACTGTACTGAACACAAAAAAGCAGAAAGGGGAAGGCAGGCCCGGAGACAGGTGGCAGCTCCGCCCTCTGGAGGGGAAGAAGTGAAGGAGGCGAGCTCAGTGTGGGGATTGGCTCAAGACCGGCCCGGTGCTCAGAGGAGCAGGGCAGAGGGAGGAGCGTTCGCCATGATTACTGTCAGCGCCCAGGGTCAAGGCAATGGGAGGGGGCCAGGGTTCGGAGTCAGTGGCCACAGCATACTTAAAAGAGCTAATCTCGGGACAGTGTGTCTGTCAGTAACCCTTTTAGCAGTAAGAGAGTTCAGACTGTGGGTAGGGACAAGCTCCGCCCAGTATTCTCTCCCGAGCACTATGAGGAGTGTTCGTTCGAGTGACAGCTGAGGAAGGATTCTCCAACCGGTGGTCCTTTCTCGTCAGCTGCGGTCGAGTCAGCAATGAGATCTAAAGCAGGTATCATGAGAGGTGAACGTCATACATGTCTTTTTCCTTACCATCTCAAAAATGTGATAGACTGAGTTTGAGGAATTGAGGAATGTTAATAGTTCGCCCCAACAGTTGAACCGGGAGAGGGAGTTGGATAAACAAGCACTGGCAAAGCCAATAGGTCGAGCTTATGGGTGAGTTATTGGCTTGGCAATCAGGTGGGGGTTGGGTAAAAGGGGCGGTGCAGATGGGGGTGGGCAATGGGACGATTAAAAAAGTACTATAAAATGTCCAGAGGTTGTTTTTGTTTTTTATTATGGTCAGTTAGGAGTGTGGAGAAGAACCAGAGGCATGTTGGAGAGGGAGAATAAACTGAGATGGGATGGTGGTTACTAAAGAGCTGAATAAACAGGGATGGAAGGGGAGAAAGAAACGCACAAAAGGGTGCATGGGAGAAGAAACAGGTTGTGAGCTGCTGGAGGAGAAGAAACAAGATGTAGGTAAGTGGGGGTGGAGAAGAAACAGGATGGGCAGGGTGAGAAAAAACAGGAAGGGGCAGGTGGAAAGAGAAGAAACTTGAGTGGGTAGGTGAGGAAGAAAAATGGACGTGTTGGAAATTGGAATATTGGTAAGGACAGGTAAGTACGTACACTTAGCAATAGGCCACAAACATGCACTAGGTCCAGTCAGGGTCTCAATAAATTAATCCCAACTCAACCGTTGGCAACAAGCAGTTAGGCTTAGTTTAGGAGACGTGTGTAAAGCATTCAACAACCACAAACAGAAAATAAGTAAAACACAAAACACAATAAAAAATCCAACATCATTATTATACAAATAGATTATATTTTATTTTTAAAATGACAGTAAAATGGCAAAATTCCAATAAAGGGAGCCTGAGATATGAATTTTTAAAGAATACATGTTTTCTAGGGCATAGGAAACAAAATCAGACACAAAAGTGGACATCTGGTTGCACTTGACCCAGCACAGCTAAAATGTGAGGATGAAGGCGATGGAGCCCTGCTTACCTACAGTGAGTGGAGGCCTCAGTCAAAGTTTTACCTTGAGACTTACTCTTTTTCCTTAAGATTTTGTGGACCGGGACAAAGTCACAAGTCAAATCCACCCTCCCTGGAGCCCTCTTCAGATACGTATCGCAGGCAGCCTCGCTAAAAGTTTCTACGTTCAAACTTAGACTATTTTTCGGGATGGAAATCTTCGTCCGGGACCAAGTTGAAATTGAAGCCGACCTCCCTGGAGCCCTCTTCGGATCCACTGCACGGTAAGCCTCGGTCAAACTTTTACGTCCTGACTTAGAAATCTTTTTAGAGCTTTATTTCTCTGACGTCGGGCGACCCTCCACAGCAAGCCAATTTCAATTCAACGTCGTCGGATTGCCTCTCCACGAGCCCCCAATGAAATCCTGAAAGTCTGGGGCTCTGGAGCTTTTCAGATGGACGAACCTGCAAGCCAGGCCGAATCATTGTCGACGTAAGTCACCTTGACTCACAACGTGGGGTTGGTCCACTTATGGAGCTTTTTTCCAAAGTTGCTCCAAACTTCTGGATCTTCTTCCAGAAGTTCTTCTAAGGATTGTTTTAGGTGTCCACAACTCACCCCAAGGTTCCAGAAGCTCTGAGTTGCTCCTTGGGGTTAGGACTTCAACTCCCAGAATGCACCGTGTTCAAATCCAAAAAGGGCCATTGGTAAGCTGGTCAGTTTCTTCAGGGCTTGATGCAGGGGACTCTGGTCAGCTATTTTCTACTGTATACAGGGAGTCCCTTCTTGAAAAGTTTAAGACAGTCAAAGTCCTTTTCTTGGTGAAGCCCAAGTGTGCAGCTGGTGCAGTCCTTATGAATGAAGTGCCAGGTGCAGGTCAGGGGTCTAGCAGGGCAGTCCTTCTTATTATTGTCCTGTTACTGTAGGGATCTGTGGTGGGTGCACCTCTGACAATTTTATCCTTGCTCCTGGGGTGAAAAGCAAGGGGGGGCTATGTACAATCACATGCAGGTCACTACCCTCTTGAGTGACCACTTCCTGGGAAGTGTGGCAAAAGTCAGTCCCAGGTAGCAACATTCCTCCAAAATCCAAGATGGCAAAAAATCAATTTTCGAGGTTAGATCTGGGAGAGCCCACCCACTGGTTTGCTAAGTTTCCCTTAACACACCCCTTTCTCAATCTAATCAAAGGGCACCTGGTTGTCTGGGGCTACAGGAAATTAGGGAGGTACAGTGGCTGTCCCAAATGTCCCTCCCTCCTTTGAAGTGCAGTTTGGCTGCTCCCCACTTTTCTGTTCTACCATCTGCTGAGTCAGATCTCCCACCAGAGGATTCCTTTGTTTCAGCCCAGGCCACTTCACACCTCATCCAGGCAGCCTGGCTCAGGCTTCCAGAATCTGACCAATCAGACCAGGCCACTGCAGGGCTGAAACGGGTAACCTTTAGTAAGAATTCTAAAACTCTTTCTAGGTACACATTACATTAAATTCAACAGTGGTAAGTTGTCGGATTCATTATAACTTTTAGTTTGATACTAAACATGCCATATTTAGCTCCTTCTTATGGAAAATAAGACTTTATTAATGTAAAATAAAGTCTTTCCATACTAGCCTATTGAGCCTGTTCACTACAATGGGGAAAAACAAATTTAGCTATTTTTCCCTCACCAGGGCTAATAACACATCTTTTGTAAAGTCCCTGCTTATAGTTGCACTGCAGCTGAATAATGGGGGCAAAAAGTTAGGGGGTTTCTGCAATCAGCCCAGTTGTCCCACAGACAGGGTAGAGAGAAGGTCAAAAAAGCACTGATGCAAAATAATTGGTGTGCTCTATTTTTGTCCATGATTACGTTATGCTGAAAGTTTCTTAAAAATAGGCAGGCCCATAAGCAAAGTGTTGCTTGTGTAATTCACTGCTTATCTTTCATAATGTGCAATGTTAAGTCAAAAAATGCATCCTTCACCAACAATGGCAGTGACTACCATAAAGAACAAAGAGCATTTTATCAACCGCTGAACAACAAACCCTCAGAAATTGGATTGCTTGATTGTTTGAAACAACACACTTGACAACGTCCGAGAAATGTAATTGTGGAAGTCTGCCAGGGGCATCAGGTTGAGCTGATGCCGAGACTTGAACCTGCCCACCCATGCAATTTTCCATTAACAAGCATTAGATAGACAGATACTTCAGACACAAGAGAGCAAAATCACACAATGAAGGAAACTCACACCAAAATAATTAAGCCCTTAAAAAATCGAAACTAGCTGCTTCACATCATAGAGTGGAACAATATTGGAGAAATCAAAAGAATACAAAATGGTTTGTTTTTTCATTGCCATGTTCTTTTTACACTGCAATTCGTATCTTAGTTAACAGGCATGCCGAGGTGAGCAGTTTCTCCAAAACAGATTACTTTTTAAGAAGTAACCTGGGAAACACCTGGTTCCTAACAAGTTCTTCAGAGCTGCTTTCTCACAAACCTGACAATACAAGTTTAAATTTCCTAAAATCACCAAATGATTTATGCATTAATAAAGTAGAACAATACTAGGTTGAACTCGGTTTCAAGAAGATATAGCTGACAGTCGGGCCACACCTCCCCTGTAACAAGTCTAAAAAAAACTACAATGCAAAAACAGGGCTGTGCGTGCTTCAGCAGGAAGGAGCTGTTTGTTATTCCCGGAGCAGTCACGCTGGTGGTGGCAGAAGGGTTGGTTCACAATAAGTGAAGGCAACATGATGTATATTTGGCAGAACACTTGCGGGTTGACAGAGACGGTACGCTGTTTATCCACCCGGGCTCACTTACGTGCAAAGTCTTCCTAGTGTGGCTTCCCTCGGTTTGTAGGACTGCATGCAGCAGGGAGTTTGGTTTCCCAGCTCCTGGTCCAATGTGCAAGCCAGTGATCGGGCTCAAACGTCATGCAGCAATTGCTCCGCAGAGGGCACAGAAGGCAATACAGGGAAAGTTTTCATCAGTTCAAAGCATCAAATGCTGGAAAATTGCACACGCGGCCAGGTTCGAGTCTCGGCATCGGATCAACATTGTGTGATTGTGAGCAAATCACCTAATTTCCCTGTGCTTAAACAAAAATACAAAATAATAAAAATGAATGTAACATTGTTTCATGTGTCTCCATACATAAGTAAAAACCTTTAATAAACTAAAAACCTGAATGTAACGTAACTGGAGCTCATGTTAAGCTCCAATACCTTTGAGTCGAGGTTGTGCTAGAGGGAAAAGAAGGGGGAGTCGTGAGGGGAAAAAGACATAGGCCCTCATCACAACATTGGCGGTAAATGCCGCTTACCGCCGTCGAGAAGACCGCCAACACACCGCCGCGGCCGCGGAATTTCGCCACAGCTATTACGACCCACAGCTCAGAACCCGTCAAAATCTAGACACCCACACAAGTCCGCCACACCAAAGGTCAGTGATAAACTGGCAATAACAAAACCTCCACCGTCACGCCAACAGGAATACGCCCACACTATCAGGACCCACGAATCCACGCGGCGGTCTTTCAACCGTGGTATTCCATTGGCGGTACACACTGCTGCGCTCAAAATACACACACATTTACAAAACACTACCACATTGGACAAATCGAAATACACACACCTGATACACATACACACACCCAATACAATATAAAACATACACCTGCATTACCCACAAACCCTTAATACCCAAAAATTTGAAGAAGGCCAGAGAGACAGCAAAGCAAAGATAACACCACCATACAGAGGCACACAACACCATCAGACATCCACATCCACGCACAAAACACTACACACCCCTAAACATCATCCCACACATCTCAACACACACCACCTCACACATCACCCACACCACCCTACGGCACTGCAAAGACACCCCAGGTTTTCTGAGGAGGAGCTCAGGGTCATGGTGGAGGAAATTATCCTGGTAGAGCCACAGCTATTCGGATCACAGGTGCAGCACACCACCATAGCTAGGAAGATGGAGCTATGGCGCAGAATCGTCGACAGGGTCAACGCAGTGGGACAGCACCCAAGACCACGGGATGACATCAGGAAGAGGTGGAACAACCTACAGGGGAAGGTGCGTTCTGTGGTCTCAAGAAACCACATTGCGGTTCAGAGGACTGGCGGCGGACCACCACCTCCTCCCCCACAACTAACAACATGGGAGGAGCAGGTCTTGTCTATACTGCATCCTGAGGGCCTTGCAGGAGTAGCAGGAGGAATGGACTCTGGTAAGTCAAATCTTTCACTACTTCATCCCCCACCCTACCGGAGTGCTATCACATAACCCCACCCTCGCCCTCACCCCATCACTCCAACTCCTCCCATATGTCCCAGTATCACAAACCACACATCCCAACACCAAGCCCTGCATGCAACAACAAAGCATGGACACCCATCACCAATGCATGTCCACTACACATACCCACACAGACCCCTAAACAATTATCACACAAGGTCCTACACAGGAATGGACGCACTGGGGTACAGGTTCTCCCACCCATTGCACACCATGGCACACACAGATACAATGATCATGCCTTTACACCCCTGCAGGACCCCTACCCAATGTCACAGGACAGGTCGTTCCAGACATGTCCACTCTCCCCACAGAAGAGGCCCACAGTGATGACAGCAGCTCTGTCCAGCTGGATCTAGATGACCAGCCCAGCTGGGAACTCGGGACATTTGGTTCCCCTCACACAGTCGCAGGCCACCACACAGCCTTCCCCCTCAGGAAACACCAGCACAGCACCCACCCAGCGGGCCCATACCTCTGTCCCCAGGACACGTCAAGCAGCAGTGTGTCCACCACTACAGGGAACCCAGGCTAACCCACCACCCCAAGAACAGCAGGGACCTGGTGGCAGTGGTAGTGGGCACAAGGTTCAGGGGACAGAGGCCCAGGAAAACCGGGGAACTTGGAGGGCTGCTGTGCGACAGGGGGCGGACAGGCTCAGGGAACCCACTCTCCACGAGGCTTTCTCCAACATCATGGGAGCCTACCATCATTCCCAGGAGACGATGGCAACGGTACTGGCCAAGTTTCAGGAGACCCAGCGGCTGCAGGAGGAACAGTATTTGGGGTTCAGGGAAGAACTCAAATCCATCAATACCACCCTGGGCACCATTGTGGCGGTGCTGAAGGGCCTCGTGAACACCAGGAGGGACACTGTGGCACAACAAGGGGCCCCTGACACTAGCCTGGACGATGAACTGCCCACCACCTCCGCCGGCGCTAGTGGACAGGAGGCACCATCACAGGACCACGATACCAGCACCCCACCCCCTGCAGATGGAGAACCACCCCGCAAGTGGTCCCTGAGATCCAGGACAAAGACAGAGAACAATGCCAAGACCCCCGCCAAGAAATGAGACCACCCTGATTGTCATCCTTCTGTCCCACTTTGTCACCCTGTCCATCCTTAAACTGCCCTAGCTCCACTTCCTATGCCCCTTTGGACAATGCACCTGTGAGACAAATAGACTGGACTCTGCCATGGACATTCCTCCACCATCACCCCTGACCATTTTACAACCTCCTCCACTATTTATCACTTAAATAAACACCCTTAAATCACAAAACAATCTGGAGTCAGTCTGTGCTTTCACAATAGTGTATTTGCAATAACTGAGGGAAATATCAATGTCCTTTGTATTGTCAACATACCTATGTCACACAGCTCTAGTCCATGAGGTAACATAGCAGAGGTCACACAGTGGGACACACATCTGTGAAATCGAAAGGGAAAGTGACAAATCAGGGTCCATACACTGGGTGAAAGTGACAGACAGATGAGAGGTCGAACAATTTTATCAGATGTAGGAGGCAGTGAGGTCTTCTTACCTGTGTCTCACTGGAAGTATTGATGGATCACGGTGTTTCTGTTGTCCATGTCCTCTTCTTCTGCCTCCTCTTCTTCACTGTCCACAGGCTCCACAGCTGCCACAACACCTCCTTCAGGACCATCCTCCTGCAGAAAAGGCACTGTCGTTGCAAAGCCAAGTTGTGCAGCACACAGCAGGCCACGATGATCTGGCACACCTTCTTTGGTGACTAGTATAGGGAACCACCTGTCATATGGAGGCACCTGAACCTGGCCTTCAGGAGGCCGAGGGTCCTCTCTATAACCCTCCTAGTTCGCCCATGTGCCTCATTGTAGCGTTTCTCTGCCCTTGTCCTGGGATTCCTCCCTGGGGTCAGTAGCCATGACAGGTTGGGGTAGCCAGAGTCACCTGCAAATGTCGAGGGACAACTGTTAGACACACACTAACCCTTAGGGACAACCCCAGACAACTATTCACACTGTATAGGATCCATGTCCTCACCTAATAGCCACACACGGTGCCCCTGGAGTTGCCCCATCACATAAGGAATGCTGCTTTTTTTTAGAATGTAAGCATCATGCACTGAGCCAGGAAACTTGGTGTTCACATGGGAGATGTACTGGTCGGCCAAACACACCATCTGCCAAATTCATTGAATGGTAACTCCTCCGGTTTCTGTACACCTGTTCACTCCTGCGGGGGGGTACCAAAGCCACATGTGTCCCATCAATGGCACCTATGATGTTGGGGATATGTCCCAGGGCATAGCAGTCACCTTTCACTGTAGGCAAATCCTCCCCCTGAGGGAACACGATGTAGCTGCGCATGAGTTTCAGCAGGGCAGACAACACTCTGGACAACACGTTAGAGAACATTTGCTGGGACATGCCTGATGCAATGGGCACTGTTGTTTGAAAGGACCCACTTGCCAGGAAATGGAGTACTGACAGAACCTGCACTAGAGGGGAGATTCCTGTGGGATGGCTGATAGCTGGCATCAGGTCTGGCTCCAACTGGGCACACAGTTCCTGGATTGTGGCATGATCAAATCTGTAGGTGACTATTACATGTCGCTCTTCCATTGTCGACAGGTCCACCAGCGGTCTGTACACCAGAGGATGCCGCCATCTCCTCACCTGCCCCAGCGGACGTGCTCTATTGATGAGAACAGCGATCAGAGGGTCAGCCAACACTGAGGTACGAAATAAACAACTTTATTGCACACATTTATCAATCCGCTATGTGCCTGTCTTAGCGTGTATGCAAGTCCTAGATATGTGTGACGCATTTAAAAATAATGCCATGTGGCCCCCTGAAATGGCGGCTGCCTGACCTGTAATGTGGGACAAGGGGATATGAGGTAACTGCGCTGCCGTTGTACACCGTTGCGGTCAAAGACCGCGGTGCAATCCTGCATTGGTTAACATTGGACCCTATGGGTCCCAGGAGCCAATGACAATGTACACCGGCGGTGACGGTACGCACTGCTGCGGATGTGACCGCCATTTTCTCTCTGTTCACTCACTTGATACCTGATCTTCGACAGGAGAGGACCTACACTGCAAGTGCTGCTGTGACCTCAGTGTGGAAGCGACAATGGTTCAAGTCTCTGGGGTAAGGGCCCCTGCCTTCACATCGGAGTAGTTGGACAAACTAGTGGATGGGGTCCTCCCCCACTACACGCTACTCTACGGTCCTCCAGACAAACAGGTGAGTACACTGTGAGTATGCTGTATGGGCAATGCCTGTTTCGAGTGGTGTGGATGGGAGATAGGGGGGTGGAATGAGGCGTGCATGAAACGACGGTGAGTGGATGTGTGTCAGGGCAAGGGTGGGAATGTGGGCCAATGACTTTGACGGTCCGGATGGTTATAGTTTTTCCTTTTCCCCTGTACTATTCCTGTAGGTCAGCGCCCACCAGAAGAAGGATATTTGGCGTGCCATCGCCAAGGACATCCAGGCCCTGGGGGTCCACCACAGACGGAGCACCCACTGCTGTAAAAGATGGGAGGACATTCGCCGCTGGAGCAAGAAGATGGCAGAGGCCCAGCTGGTGATGGCCTCCCAACGTGGGAGGGGTACTTGTCGCACCATGACCCCCCTGATGTTCCGGATCCTGACGGTGGTGTATCCGGAGTTGGATGGGTGCTTGAGGGCATCATAGGAGCCACAAGGGGATGAGTACCGTCACATTCATCTGATTCAGCGTGCATTGGAGGTGTCTGTGTGGGGGAGGTGGGCTTTGGGTTCCCCTAAGCCAGGGCGAGTTTTGTAGGCAAGCTCCCTTTGTGAGGTAGGCTATGTGGCACCCCACCCCACCAGTGTTAAGAGCCATCTACCCCTAGTCAGTCTCCTGTGACTTCCATGTGTGCAGCAATCGGGCATAGGCCTTGTACCCCATGTCCCTGTGATTAATTGGAGAACTCTAAGTGCATGGCGTAGTGCAGAGGGCTGCTGTGTCTGTAGTGTCCGCCAACAGTAGCGGTATTGCATGTACTGAACATGTCTTTCTACTTTCTTTCCCCCCCTTTTTGTGGTCTCCCTGTTCTTGTGTGCATTAGCATCATCAGGCAGAGGAGCTGTGCCACCGGAGCAGGAGGGAGCTGATCCCACATGGCCCTGGAGGGTGAGACTACGGATTCCCCAGTGGGACGGAGGGTGAGGGGAGCTTCACGGCGGGGACAGGAGCTGAGACCAGCGACACCGACTCTGTGCCCACCGCATCTACAGGTACAGCCGCCACCCCCCCCCACCAGCACCGCCCTCCCAGCAGCCCCTCAGCGTGTGCCCCGTGGCCCTGAAACCCTGGATGGCATTCAGAATGGTAGACTGCCCAACAGTGAGGGATCTGAGGAGGTCAATGGCCGCTCACTCTGGAGGGTGGGCATCTCCTTTGCCCCAGGCACCTCAGGCCCTACCCCAGTCAGCCCTGCTGCCCTCAGTGAAGAGGCCATTGACTTCCTCAGATACCTCACTGTTGGGCAGTCTACCATTCTGAATGCCATCCAGGGTGTAAAGAGGCAGTTGCAACAGACAAATGTATACCTAGAGGGCATTCACTCTGGTCAGGCAGCCCAACAGCGAGCATTTCAGACACTGGCCTCAGCACTGATGGCAGCCATTGTCCCTGTGTCCAGCCTCCCCCCTCCAACTTCCTCCACGCAGACCCAATCCCCAGTACCTCAGCCTATCCCAAACACACCATCAGACCAGCATGCACACACCTCAACACACAAGGGTAGGTCTGGCAAACATAAGCACCACACATCCCACAGGCACTCACACAAGCATCATACCATGCAGACATACCAACAGCCACTGCCTCCACTGTGTCCCCCTCCTCCACGTCTCCCTCCTCCCTCCCTGTCACGTCTCCACTCACACCTGCATGCACTACATCTTCAGCCACTACGTCCATGACCAGCACGCCCATCACCACACACCGCTCACGTGTAATCACCGCTGCCACTCACACATCCCCTTTGTCCTCTCCCAGTGTGTCTGTGAGCCCTCCTCCAAAACTACACAAACGCAGTCACACACCCACCCAACAGCCATCCACCTCACGACAGCCTCCAGCCCATGCACCTTCACCCAAAGTCAGCAAACAAACACCTCCTACAACCACTACCTCTTCCTCCACTCCCAATCCCCCTCTATCTACCCGTCCCAGTGTGTCTAAAAAAACTTCCTGTCAAACCTTGACCTCTTCCCTTCATCTCCCCCACCCCTTCCGTCCCCTAGGGCCTGCCTTTCCAGGTCCCAACCCAGCATGTCAGCCACCATATCACCGGGAACAGTGGTGCCAGCAGTAACCGGCTTCTGGAGTGCACCAAGCAGCAGGGCAGCCAGTGTCCCAAGGACAAGGACATTCCCCCACCTCCAAAACAAAAGAAGTTGCCCACAGCCCGGAGGGAGAAGGGCAAAACACCTGCCACCAAGGGCTCAGCCAGGACAACAGTTGGGAGTGGCAAGACAGCTGCGCCACCATCCAAGGTGGGGAAGGGCCAGAGAAAGAAAGGGATGTCGCCGCCAACCTGCACGACGGACAAGACCGCCACCGGCACTGCCACATGCACCGCCACCACAGGCACCGCCGCTCAGGACACCTCTGCCAGAAGCACGCTCAGTGAGCACCCCACCAGCACCGCCGCCCAGGACACCGCCGCCAGCAGCACGCTCAGTGAGCCCCCCACCAGCACCGCTGCCCAATGAGTGCCGTAAGCACTGCTGCTACTGAGGCCGCCGCCAGCACCGCCAGCGACCACGCCACATCCTGTGCCAGTGGCACCACCGCAGACATGGCTGCCATCCCCAGTGGTAATTCGTACGAGGCTGGTGGTCAGTTCCAGGGGCCTGGACAGCTTCCATGTTGCCCCACCGTCAGTGGAGTGTCAGATCCTCTACCTCAGTCCTCAGCAGGATGAAGCACTCTGGGCACAAAGCCCCCTCCAGAACCAGTGGAGAATGACATCCACTACCTCAGTCCTTGGCAGGATGAAGCACTCTGCGTTCAAAGCCCCCTCCAGAACCAGTGGAGAATGACATCCACTACCTCTGTCCTTGGCAGGATGAAGCACTCTGGGCACAAAGCCCCCTCCAGAACCAGTGGAGAATGACATCCACTACCTCTGTCCTTGGCAGGAAGTAGCACTCTGGGCACAAAGCCCCCTCCAGAACCAGTGGAGACTGTTATCCACTTGAGAGACTGTGGCTTTGCACTCCCCAGGATAAAGCAGTGGGCAACCCACCCACTGGAGAGACTTGAGAGACTGTGGTTTTGCACTCCCCAGGATAGATCAGTGGGCAAACCACCCACTGGAGAGACTTGAGAGACTGTGGCTTTGCACTCCCCAGGATAAATCAGCGGGCAAACCACCCACTGGAGAGACTTGAGAGACTGTGGCTTTGCACTCCCCAGGATAAATCAGTGGGCAAACCACCCACTGGAGAGACTTGAGAGACTGTAGCTTTACACTCCCCAGGATAAAGCAGTGGGCAAATCACCTACTGGAGAGACTTGAGAGACTGTGGCTTTGCACTCCCCAGGATAAAGCAGTGGGCAACCTACCCACTGGAGAGACTTGAGAGACTGTGGCTTTGCACTCCCCAGGATAAAGCAGTGGGCATGGAGCCACATCGTGGAGCTGGCATCGTGCAGTCGTCCGGCTGAGGTGCCTCCCCTTTCCCTTCCCCCTGAGGTGCCTGTTTTATTTCAATCTGATGCCCCTGCAGTGTTCTCACCGTTTGGATCGGGTATTGAGTGTGGGCCTCGCCCATGCATGTTGGGCCCAGTGGTCCACAGACTATGTAGGTGCAGTACATGGACTTGAATTCTTGGTGTACATATTTGTTAATAGTGTATATATATTTTTGAGTAATGGATTTTTCCTGATTACAATCGTTCACCTAATTTCCCTTTGTCCTTACGTTCTTTTGTGGGGGTTGGGGGGTGTAAATGTAATGTTTCAGCATGTTTTGGTGTGTGTGTTGTTGTGTTTGAGGGTGGGGGTAGGGGTGTTGCGTGTGTGTGTCACTCTCTTTTCCCTCCCCCCTCCCCTGTGTCATAGGTGCAGTACTCACTGTGGTCGTCGCCGCCGACGGTCGTGTTCCTGGTAGAGGAGTAGGAAGACAATCGCAGGTAAATTTGGAGTTCCGGCTCCATGGCATCCTGGTTCCTCGTGGGGTGTGTAGAGGTGAGGAGTTTTCCCTTCCAAGTCCAGTTTCCGCTGTGTTTTTGTTTGCGTTGAATCCGCCCCGGAAAAGGTGGTGGATTGGCCTCTCATAATGGTGTGGGCGGTACATTGTCTTCCGCCTGTCTGTTGGTGGTGACCGCCATGCTGTTTGTTTGTACCGCCGTGGCGGTCGGAGTGTTAAAGTGGCTGTCTATTTTGGCGGTTTCCGCCGCGGTCATAATTCCATTTTTTTTACCGCCGGTCTGTTGGCGGTCTTACCACCGCTTTAACAGCGACCACCAGGGTTGTAATGAGGACCATAGTACTTTAATCATACTGCGAGGAGCGGATGACATCTGATTAAGTTTAATTCATTTATACTTCGTCCGTTCTCCACTAAAGGAAGAGAACTGACACAATGGCCTATGATGCCCAATTAAAAGGCTGCATTGAAGAGTGCAGATGGAGCAAACCAATGGTAAGGGTGGGCTCCAAGCCCTTTACTGTAAACAATACCCCTCACAAAAAACAACGCATGCGCGCTCTTAGACGAGACCTAAAAATGGCCAGGAATCAACAGAATGTATGAGAGATGCTTTTCTTGTTTCTTTCAGAAAAAATTATCGTGTGGTGGTAGAGCAACTTTCACAATAGTATTTTTTCTGTTGATTCCACAGTGTTTGAGGTTTTGTGGACCTGGGCATTACAGGTGAATGAACGTCTTGATTGCTGTGTTCAGTACATATTCAGCATGCCTGCTTTTAACAGGCGGTGCTTAGCTGCCAAGTTTCCCTGGTACATGCGTAATGTGCTGCTCCAGTCAAGGTTTTTTTCCTTTGAATTCTGCAACTTGTAGTCCTGTTTTATAATGGAATACATAAAACTGCAAGTTCCTGAATTCAAAGGGAAAACCTGGACTGAAGCAGCCTTTGTAGTTTGCTCGGCTGACTCATATTCTCATATCAATAGCAGCCCTTGGAATTTTTAATGATTGACACACCGAGGCTGGTACTCCACAGTAGCTGGTGCACTGGCATTCAAACCTTTTTGGGGAGGTTGACTACTTCTGGGCATGACAAGAGGATAGTTACTCAAGCTGTGGCTGCTGCCAATAATGACCTACTAGGTAACAGCTACTTCTCGATAAAAGGATGTGAGAAAGCGGATTATTAGTTAGGGTGGTTGTGAGATCCCTCCAAGTAATAATGCCACTACTCTGTATCAGGTCCAGTTAGTTTACTTTAATCTAAACCTTAGCTCAGCCCTGGGTAGCAGAAGCACAAAGCCGTCTAGTTTAGCTCAAAGGAAACAAAAGTAAACCATTTATGAGTCCCCAAAAGAGCTGATAAATCAAAAATGCAACACAATAATAATCCCACTCCAATTTGTAAAAATAGCTCACATTTTAATAAACAAAAAGGACACCAAAGCCACAAAAAATGGACCAGGGGACTGGAGATTTGATTTTTAGTAGTGACTACTGGTATCTGGCCACCTTAGACTGGGTCAAAGTCAAAAGTTAAGGCAGACTACATTGGCACATGGGTAAAATGCAGAGACCAGATCTGTCTCTGTAAAAAAATTACCTTCTAAATTAGTCTTTTTTCTGGAGGAATTTTCTCCTCAGCAGAACAGGCTGTCGGCTGCATCTAACAGGTGGCTGAACGACTGCAGGGATGCTGCTTGGCGTTGATCCTAGTGAAATCCTCCATGTCGGGGCTTAAAAGCTTTTTTGAAAGTTGAGCTGCTTGTAGCTGTGCAAACCAACAAATTGAATCCAACCTGCGGTGTCGGCACCAGTGGTTTGATGTCACTTTCATGGTAGCCTCTGGTTCTTTTACGAAAAAGTTTAGAAAAAGTTTTGTCTACTTTTGAAATCTTGAGGAGGAAAGATTACATCTGAGACCAGCCAAGGGTTTAGGACTTTTTGGGCACCACTTGGTGAGTTGTGACTCAATCTAGCAGAAGCCACCAGCAGGGTTTGAGGCAAATCCGATTCGAACTGGTCAACAGGGCTCTTCTTTGTTGCAAGCTTCTTGCATCTTTTGTGTTACTTAAACTTAACATGAGGCTAGTCAATTAACACATGGGTTTCACTGTTCTGTCCTGGGTTCAAGTGGGAGCAGTTCCAGCTCTTGAGGTTTCTCTCCAAAGGTAAAACAATAGGTTCAATCCTTCTTCTTTAGTTTGATTCCTTTGCTTCAGCCAGTACAACCCTTCTTCTGATTTCTACAGGTCCAGCAGTGTTCTGAGACAGGTAGCCACATCTGGCACTAGCTTGTTTCACTCCATAACCAGTAAGGAAAATATTCCCAGGGGTAACTTACCCTCTTTGACAACATTTCCTGGGAGTCTGGCCTTAAGCAATACCAAAGTGCAATGCACTGCCAAAATCCAACATGGCAGAATCGTACTTACCTTGGCTAGAGCTCTTGGTACACCCCTGAGGGGTGTCTAGGGCAATGAGGACCTCCCCCGCAAAACAAGCCTTGTGGCAGACCCCCCTCCCCAGGATTGGTGCTACTCTGTCTATTTAGATAAAGGCAGGAGTGACACAGGTGTGAGCTACACCTGCCTGTGGCAGGGGCTGCCCCGTTGAAGCTTGTACAGTTGATGATCACATCCTTCCAGACCATACTTTCGGGAGCAGGTCACACACCCTCCCAGCCAAGGACTTTTGTTCCCTTTCATAAGAGCAATTGACTCTTCCCTGCAGGCTGCCAGGTGACAGTTGGGGATTATCCAAGAAAGGGCTACTAGAGGCTATTGGCAGGAAAATTCCAACTTCCTAGAAGTGGCATTTTCAATTTAGTAATTCAAAGTCTGACTTTATCATCAGATTGGATTTTACATTGCTATTAATTTGAGTCCTTGAATCATGATTCTATCTTTTCCCAAAGTGAAGTTATGCATTATGAGGTAATGTAATATAATAACAATGGTAATGTGACCCCTCCCTTTAGCCAGCCTTGCTGCAGTGAAATAATGACTTTGGAGACTTTTCGCCGCAGGGGTGTGGGGGGGGGGGGTGAATTACCAGTATTAAAAAGGAAGTCTAAGCCTATCAAAAGGGTTATTTTTATTTTGACTGGTTTAATTGGCAACTTTAAAACTGCAATGCTAGGCTGCTGTGGAAGTCTTATAGCTGTTTTTCACTTTGTCACTTTAGTGGTGGCACACCCAGTACAGCAGTCCACTAGTGCCATTGAACTTACAGGCCTTGGTACTCTTTGTACCATATGCTAGGGACTTCTAAGTAACTTATATATGACAATTAGGTATTAGTCAAGTGCACATATATTTTAGGGGTCAGAACACATAACACCTGGCACTGGTTGTGACTGGATGAACCCCAGTGTTCAAAGTCATTAAACCAGTACTAAATGTAGCAAAAGTTGGGGGCAAAAGGATATTTCCTCACATGCTGCAAAAGGGCATTTCCTCACAATGGAAAATCAAAGAATCAACGCAAACTGCAAGTCTCCAAGTGACAGCAATAAAACATTTAGGATACTGATGTAGAGTATCACCTAAGGAAGTATGGTGTCAAAATTCACATATTTACTCACTCATTCACATATACATTCTTTTCAATGAGTTACGCATCCACCTGAGTGGGCTGACTATAACTGATGTCACTCATGTGGTAACTGTACATGTTCTGTGTGCATTGAAAGCCTCTTCTGGTATATCTCCTGAATCTATTCTACTGGGAAAGGAAGATTGCACTTGTTTCCTTGTGAGAGAGGGAAGCTTGCTTTGCTGTTGTCATGCTGTACCTGTTCCATTGCTGCCAAGGGTTCAGCTTGCTTATGTGTGACATTTCCATGTTTGCAGACCCCTTTGTATGACATTTCAGTGCCTTATGGTTGACACTTTGAGTGACACTTTCAGACGGACGGGCAAGGCAGTTATGTGACTATAGAGAGATTAATTGCGGAAATTAATCACTATGTCGAAATGTAAGGGTTTGGAAGAGGCATTAAAATACGTGCGCAATTCCTGAAAAGGTGATGCATGTTATGAAGTTGACAATGATCACATGGAACACATATGCTTTCAGTGCAGCTCGCAGGTGAGTATCCTAAGGCTAGGGGAGTTAATCACAGGTAATTAGTGCTTCACCATATTACAGCAACATGCAATGGCGTGGATCCTGAATGACACAGGCAGGTAGAGAAAGCAAGAACCTGAGAGCCTTTTCTGCTCAACTGAAGGCTGTCAAAAGACAGACAAATGTAAGGAGCACAGGGTTAGCTCAGACGGGCAGTGTTTGGCAGCCTGGCTTTTGGCACCAGGAAAGTCAGGGGATAACCTGACACTGACACTACTTTAGTGGAAAACTGCCATTATCATAGTATCCCTATTGGAAAGACATTCTACGAGTTTAAATTAGCAGATTTTACCCTTCCTTTAGGAATCAGTGGATTCTCCGTTGCCACCCACAAATAACCGAGGCCCCTGGGACTGCTGGAGTGCAGTGGAAATAATACAGTAAACATGGGGCATATGCAGTCTTCCCTTGGTGTGTAGTTAACAATAGCTCATTTGCTTAATTTATTCAATCCTCATCCCTTTGTTTTCTTCCTCCTCTCAACTATTCTTTTCATCCTTTCTCTTCTCACTCTCTAACCCCATTTCCGTTACAACACGTTTCATTAACAATTCTCTTGTTCCTCCCACCTCTCCGACCACTCACTCCCTCTACCCTTCCTTGTGCTCATGCTCTTCCTTTCCCCCACTACTGCCTTTCTCTAACCTTTATTCCTGCTTATGTAGCCCACCTTTGCCTCCTCCTCCTCTGCTATCCTTCCTTTTCTCTTCCAAATGTTCCCTCTCCAACTCACCCTTTTTTTCATTCTCCTCTTTGTTCCTGTTTCACTTTAAATTTCTCTCTCTTCCCTGGCAACTCATCTTTCTCTTTTGCTTCTCCTGCCTTATTCATCACCAACTCCCTTTGCCTCATCCTCAGTGGTTTAGCAAGGCTGCCAGGGGCAATGGTGCAAGGATGGATAATAGAGGTCACCCATAATTCGAGTTCAGTGAGTTCCAATGGCCCTGATTTACTTTGGATAGCCATGTCCTTGCGCTTCCCTCTATCCTCTTGCCCAACAAGCCTCCATGTTATCTTCTTCCTGTCTTACCAAATACTCCCATGTTCTTCTTATCTCATTCCCTTTCTCATAGTCCATCTTCTAACTTTGCCTCTCATCCCCTCCCTCGTTCCCTGCCCCCTTTTGTCTCCAGGTCTGGGGATTATTTTTTTAGGTTATTAGCTATTTAGGATGTGTGTGTTCTTTTGAGCATATGAGAAGGACAGAGGCCTCTGTCCCCCCATGGCTGAAACATACAAATATTACGGGCCAGAGGATGAACTGAGCTGACATATGTAATGTTGAACCGTCCCAGGCTGGACTTTAAAGAACATTTACCTTGCTTGGCCGTTGCTGTAAAATCTCTCCAATAGCACTCTGTTCACAATTGCTCGACTCTGAGAACATCACAAGATCACCTACAGGGCCTACACGTGCGGTGCCATCAATGTGAGACCTCATCGCTCTGTAGTCGACATCACAGTATAGCCCTGCCTGCTAGCCTCAGGGGTAAGGGTGCTGCATTACCCTGACAACTTTACCTCTCCAAGCCCATGGCCTTGAAGTCTCTGGCAGCATGAGCTGAAATAAATGCACCAGATTTCGGCGACAATGAGCACTCATTTTTGATGATTTATTCAGGTGCACCAGTATGTGTGTGAAAGTGACTTAGTAGAGATGCTATCAAACGCGTGACAAAACGTTTTCTATGCTTAATTTGGAAACAATATGTTTGCGTTTGATGAACCCCTGATGAGGGATACTTGGCAGGCATGTTGTTCTGAGGTACAAAGCTTGCACTGCTGCTGCCTGATTTGTATGTGTCCTGGGATGGGGAAAGCTTGTACTGCTACTGCCTTAACTCCACCTGTCTTCTGACGGAGGGAAGATTGCACTGTTTCCACCCAGGTTGTACCTGGTCTTTAAAGAATGGGTGTCCCTACTGCTGTTGCCCATGTTATGCAAAAACAAAGGATATATTGAATGCACTTAAATAACACGCCTTATGAACCAGGGACTGATTCACAATATTTGATGTGAGCCACCAATAGCTATAGTCCAGAGGAAGTTCCTTTACCCATAGGGGCAATATTTGAGCACCAAAACGTGTGTGGAAAAGAAAAGCAGGGCCTATTGCTCATCCCTCCCATTTTTAATCTTGTGCTAGTGAGACACTAGTGAACCCGTTTTTAAGCTCACTCACACACAATTTTAATATGGGCTTAACAGTTTAACATAGGAACAGAAAAGTTGCCATAACCTCACCCAAACGAGGGAGCCCATATTCAGCTGAATGTACAAAGAGCTACACTACTGTCTGTTGTTTCCACGTGCTAGAGGTAGAAACTACTTATGAAACATACCACACTACGTAGGTGAGGGTTCATCATCCTATGCGAGTACATGGCTATGTGATAAGTCCAGAATAACTTTGAGTGCTTCTTCCAGGAGCTGTTGTACTTCTTCTGTGTTTTTGTCTGTTTAAGGTGAGTGCATAAAAAGCAACTCCTCTCGTATCCTCCTTAGTGTATTAGATGCCAGTGCTATACTCATTCTGTATGTATCAGACAATTGTGTGATGTTCATCCTGCTTCCACCACCTGACCTTAATTTTTGTTAAAGAAGGTTGTGCTGCCCATGATTTCCTTTGTTGTGTTGTGAATTTCGTTATAAAACTTTCAACCACAGTTCATCCTACCAATGCTTATTTTAAGGCATGATGGTGATCCTAATCTTCACAAAATAGCTGAGCAGAAGTTACTTTCGGTATCATATGTGAAACAAGCTGGTTTTTGTAATGGATTAGACAAAAACATTTAGAACATACCTGAATAGTGCGACATTTTATGTATAATCCTTCTTTCAATTCTGGCATTTAACCAAAAGCTCTTTGCATGCTGTGGTTGTGAACGCATAATGATAGTGTTAAAGCAAAACTACAAACCCTGTGAAATGCAAAGTAAAATGTAGTTTATGACTTTTTTTCTTAGTAATAATCAAGGGTTCTTCAGCCCAATGTGTGGGAGGGCAGGGATAGGCTTCTAATTTTAAATGCAAGCATCTCACTGCCAATGGGCTGACATTAACACTCCCTGTGCCTGGAACTGGTGCAGCACATGCTGCAGGTGCTGGCCGTCAAGAGTTACCAGTGACCCATGACCAGCGCTGTTTTTAAAGATTGGGCCTTTCCGAGGGGTTATAGGAAGATTCTGCCCTTGTGCATCAGTGCATTTTTTCATTGCAATGAAATATGTGCCTGGGGTTATTTATGTCCGAGCGTGCTACTAGACATGTGGAGTAACAGAAGAGGGACTGCACCTATAGACTGAAGCCTGTGAGAATACCTAAAGGGCGGGACCTAATATATCCATTGTCATATATGAAAGAGATTGCAAGATTATTCAAATTCTTATATAGGTCAGACCAAACTTAAACAGGACATTTAGAGAATAGGATTCTAGCCAGGATCTCACTAGCCAGGGTTTCACCGGAAGTGAGTAGGGGATTGCAGGGTACAATAACAGAAAAGAAAATATCCAAAGCTATTAACAGCAGGCATTCCAGTAAGACAACTAGGGATGATGGTTTCTTTATTGAAATGAATGTTACCAGATTAAGAAGTATAAAACAGCACAGCTACTGCATGGAGTATGTTGGGATGCAGCATCTTTGAAACTCTTCAACCATATTTTAATCATGCACTCATATTACTAATACTGTAAAATTATCTAAACTGAGTGTTGCTACTACAAGTGGCACCCTGGGACTACCTCACATGTACTCATAATATGCTGTGAATCAGTTGACCTGCACTACTTGAATGCTACCATGTTGTGCAAATACACCTCTGTGGTAAGGCACAGAAAATTATTTTCTGTCCTGGGTGGGTCACTTAACTCGTTTGTACTGCAGTTGTGGTGACACTGAGGGACCTATAAATTCAAATAATGGAATCTATAGCACTTTATTGACATACTCTTAACATAAATAGGCTGGCGCCCCTTTTTCTGGAGGAAGTGGGCCACAGAATGCATCTCCACCGTTAACAATCTAATTCAGAACGATCACCTTAATCATTCAGGGCTTAAATTCTAAATATTGTGTGAAAAAATCTCAAACTGGGAGATGCTTCCAACTCACTCATTGTCCAAAAACAAGTTGGGGCAAACCCTTGCGAATGTCTTGCATCAACGATTATTGTAATTGCAATTGTATTTATATAGTGCTTTCTACCCCTGACGAGGCACCGAAGCACTTTTTGGTGAGTAGCATGCTACTTCGGAACCCAAAGGATTAGTGATGGATTAGTACTGGAAAATGTGAGTTAATTTGAGTGGTGGACAAGTGACTCTGTTAATTGGATTGAATAGAATAATGGAGGGATTGAAGAGGGAAGAATAGAGTAAGTGATAGGAGATCATAGTATTAAGAAGAGGTTTGGGATGAATAAAGGAGAGATGGAGGAGGGAAGAGTCTGTAGAAAGGGATTAGGGAGATCATAGTAGTAAAATGAGGTTTGTGATGAGCCAAAGGAGATATACACGAGGGAAGAAGTTACTAGGGTTGTTTGGGAGATCATAGTAGTAGGTTGAGGTTTGGTATGAGTCAGAGAGTGGAGACAGGATGGATTGAGAGAGGTATAGCGTGAGACAGAGTGGTGCATTAGATAGAGTGATTTTTGCTTACCTTTTTCTCTTGTACGTAAGAGTAAATGAATAAATATATAAATATATGTTTACATAGACAGGTAATAAATATATATATATATATATAAATATATATATATATATATAAATAAATGAAGATAATCTATTGAGATTTGAGTTGTATTGTAACAATTCAGATTTTCAAGTGTTGCAGTATTTGAATACAATTTATTTATTTATTTTTTATAATTAAAACTTATTTTTTTACTAATTTTATCTTTTCCTCAATATTTCAATAGTGAAGTGCAAGTAGATAGTTATGATAATATGTAACAATTGAGATTGATAAATAAAACAGAGAGCCAAAGGGTTCTAATAAAAAAAACTTATGTAAAAAACTATGCAATGACCTATGAAAGTGTTAAGCATAGAATAATATATATATTTTGAATCGTAAGTTATATATACATTTGTTAACCAGGCCTAAGGAGTCTCTAGATATTTTAAAATACATAGTTATTATACATATGTGTGCAAAGAAATATACATATCTAGATATATGCATACAATTAAATTATAAATGTTTATCTACACAGGGATATGCTATCCACTACTGTTTTATATGCGTGTGTAGGGTCTATTTAGAGGACCAGCCTCAACCTTGCATGGTACTATTATTAAGTCACTATTCACAGTTTCTACCACAGAACTGCTGAAGGTCAGATGACAAAATAAATTGCACATACAAATTGCAGAGGAACACTTGCCTAAATTATTAGCTCTCACGGGGTCTCAGATGGAGAAAGTTTATTTTCAGAAATGTAATTCAATAAAAACTAATTAAATAAAACAAACCATACACAGGTCTTCTGATCTCAGGAAATTATATCCTAATTCTCAAAAAATCATTGCCCAATCAGTGCTGTTACTTTTAAATAGGAAAAGTACTTTAATACACATAAAACTATAACCTGATAGAATCACCAATGTACATAAACAATACACAGCAGGCAAATTAGTATATAAAATAGTGGACATAATGACAGTGGGACCTTTTGACCCGTATAACCTTTGGCATTCAAAATCACCCAGCTAAATCTAGTGGCCTAAATGTAGCCTTCTAACATCACACATGGGGTTTAAGCATCCTTTCTGGATTCTTCACAGGTAAAGGGGGTCATTATGACTTGGCAGATGGAAAAGTCTATCTCTTGAAGTCCCGACGGGCCATTAAGAGTTTCCCACTGGGCCAGCGGGTGGAAAGATGTTTCTTGCCTCTGGCCCAACGGGAAACACCCAACAGCATTGTTGCTGGCTCATAATAGAGCTGGCGGCAATGCTGTTGTGTGTAGGGTACACCAGCACTCGTTCCGATGTTCATTGTCTGCAAATCAGACAGTGAACTTCACAACAGGGCTGGCCAGGGGAGGCCCTGCACTCCATCTCCGCCAGCCTTTACATGGCGGAGCTAAAGCCATGTAATCACTGGCGGAGAAGGGACTCGTTGCAGCGCTGCCCTGGTGGATCAGGACTGCCAGCACCTCCAGCACCAGCAGCCCCTCCTGTGGAGGAAAACTGGTGGTGCTGGTGGTCCAACCGTGGAAAACCACCACTGTTGGAATGTGGGTTTCGGACTGCCACCACGGCCCTGGCAGTCTTAAAACCACCAGGGTCATATTCAGGCCCAAAAGTCTCACACTCCCTGGGCATTCACATAGGGTAAGACGTGGGAAATCATAGATCACACCCCAGTGTAAGGATTCGAAGAGGATCAGGAGGTAGGACGAAATGTAAGACAAGACAAGAAATAAGAATACATCAACACACAAGAAAAGATTATGATCACAGGCATGGAGATTTTGGAAGACCTGTCAGTGGTTTTTGGGAGTGACATACGGGGAAGGGCCTTCCAGGTCAGGCAAAGAGGAATACAAATCAGAGCATCGAAGGGAGTATTTGCAGAACAATATAAGTAGCAGTATAGCATAATCATGTTGTATATCTCCTGAGCCATGAGGCTGTAATGTTAGCATCTTATTTTTATTTCATGGCTCAGATTACCCAGTGCAAATTCCATTGAAGTCCAGTCCTGATCTTCCTTATCTTCCCCTTGTGGATATATTCTGAGAAAGAGGCCTGATTTAATTTGAAGTTTGGGGTTGGCATCAAAACCATGCTGTGCGTGGTTTCTGTTACCTCAGTTCACTCACTGATCTGTTCTTGTGTTCCCTGCATATTTGTTTTGTTTCCCCTTCCTTTCCTCCGTGTTTCTGTCTGTTTACTTGTATCACCTACCAAGAAAGCTGCTCTGTCAGTTTTGCCCTTCTACACCTGAACTTAATCCCATTGACAACATCTCCTGGTACTCCCTAGCTCAAGGAAGGTCTCTGGGTACTTTCTGGGTTTGTTTTAGTGCTTCCTATGTGGGTATCAGGTGAGCAATACAGGAATTTAATTTGTTCAGTATCATGATACGTGCTTTACATTTCACACTCAAATTGTGTGTGCTTATTATTATTTCTAGACTTGCTGCCCCTTTGTCATATGCATTATCACGTGTTCTACTCTCCTTGAAAGAAATAGATGCAATCCTGAAGAATGGGTAGAGCCACTGGAATTATGCAGCAGGGGAGGGCCAAATTATGTGGCAGAGTGGACTAAATTATGCGTCAAGACAGGACAAATTATTCAGCATAATGCAGCACATTTTGTGATAGAAATTTTTAATTATTTTGTCCTTTTTACACAAGTTAACACTCTGGGCATATGTTGCACTCCTTGGCACCAGTTTTGCTCCTATATATAGAAATAAGCAACAGAAAGGTGACCAGTCAACCTCTGCAGAGGTCCTTCCACTGCACAGCAACAAATGTTGCTGCATTTGTAGTAACCCATAAACTGTTTGAGCTAGAAACTTTTTTTGGTTAAAATCTGTAGATTGTGCAGCAAATGATGGATTATTTGGCAAACACTGCAGTTCCATAACTATGAAAAAAACACAATGCCCCTGAATATGCGAGATGAAACTCCAATGTGTTTCTCTTCTATTCTTATCCCTGTTTACCCCTCATACTAACAGTTTGTTTGGGTTCATTCAAATCTCAACCCCTTGTTCTTATTTGGTAAATAGTGAGGATTAGCATTGACACCCACTCATCTAAACCTCCCATATGACCCTCTTGGGTCATAACATTCAGCTTCTCCCACAATTGCTAATTCTTGGCCCCAGGAGTCTTGGGATGATGACTTTCTCCATGCATAGGGTGCTAATGTGGGGCTCTAGGCAACTGTAGGTGATCCCCTAGAACTTCATATTAACTTTGAGGCAACCCACCCTTATGGGGACACCACAAAATAAGACACATTTTTTCTGCCCCAGCATTCTTCTCCTGTGTGCGGGTAGGAGTCACCTGTTTCCACTCTCCCACTTACTCCATACAGCCTGCACTTTTAATGTTTCTGGTGTGCTGGAGAGGTGCATTTGAGTTGGCCATGGTACCTGGAAGCCTTACCTTTTCATATGGTATCTCAACAAGGTCTGGAGGGCCCTCATGGGCTCTTATGGCATAGAGTCAAATCAATAGAAGTTGGGTCATTACAAAACCCATGCAGTTGAGCTTGTGGTCCCCTCGAGTGACCCAAAATCACACCGGCTCCTGAAGTGCAAACAATTAAACCCATTTGGGATTTTCTGACCTAGAGGTGCCCTACACTTCCCAGGCACCGACTTTCTCCTTGATACTACTGCACATGAGCATCTACTTTTTTAAAGCTATCTAGGGTCCTGTTAAGCCAATTATCAATGACTTCCAATCACAAGTATCCCCTTCCATGGCCTCTTGACCCCAGAACTGGTGAACGTTGTCATTTGTTTTTTTGTACAATTAACCTCTACTTTTGTAGACAGCTTGCTTTTGTGGGATACACCTGCAAAGTTGACTCCTTCACTCAATGCAAGTACCTCCTTTCCCTCATTGTTAGAACCCTAGTGCCAGATGTATTATTGCACTGGTTACAAAAACTGGTTGCAATTTGCAGCCAGTAATTTAGTGACCAGTGTGAAATTTTGTGAATTGATACTATGCATAGTTATAATCTGATAGGTGTGTTAGTAGAATTTTAAATTTTTATTCAGATTAAGTGGCAATATGACCTACCTCATTAATATTCATTAGGTAGCCCTCAAAGTGTGACTCATCCTAATTGGCCGCAGTCACAGGAGTGGTGACCTGGAATGGTCAGCAGACCACCATGTCTGAGACTCTTTTTGAATGATAGTATATACATTTTTTAAAGCAGCCTGTTTTTGTTAAAGGAAACATGGCTGCTTTACAAAAAATAATGTTCAAAACGTTTATGTGGGAGTAGGCAGTGGGTTCCTGGATTGCTGTGTACTCTCACAAAAACTATTTTCACAATTCCCAAAGGAGAAGGTTCCCCTTCCCACTTCCCTTTTGCAAATGAACTAGCATCCTAGCTTGGTGGTCACCCTTTCAGTGGTTTACAGCCAAAATTATGGTTCCAAACCTATGGTCCATTTAATACTTAGTAAGCATTTAAAAGGACACCCAAAACACTCCCCTTCTAAATAAATACCAAATCAGTATTTATTCACGCATTCATTTTCGGAGTGGCTCAGTCTTTACCAACTTTTAAACTGGGTTTGGTATATGGCCAGAAATGTTTTCGCAGTTGCAAACTCCAAATCACAGAGCTTGCGAATGCAAAAACGTTGCAGACATTTCCTCCTTTTCTCCAATCAGTCTATAATTCTCATATCATAGGTCTGGCCCAGGTTCCCTCCCCCGCCACTTTGTAAGGAAACCAGCAATAAGATGCCCTGTCTGTAGTGGAGTGGGTTCTTTCACTGGCTACTAGCACCCTGACTGGGGACTTTTGAACCATACTTATAACATATTTGTAGACAGAGATTCTGTATTTCACAGGTCTAGCTCTAAGGGCGGATTTAGGCAGTTCCTGGTTGTTGTGTCTCTCTCAGTGGTTTCAAGGTACAGTTCGTGTCATATTTGTCATTAGGTAGAAGGATGGGGTTGAAACTCCTTGTCACGAACTCCAAACAAAAGCACAAAAGAGGGAGAGACTTCTTCACTCAGCTGCCTCTCAACCTGCTGGGGGTTGCGCCTGTGAGGGGTGAATGGAGTAAGCAGGGGTAAGGTTAGTTCTTATACTTCAAAGGGTACCTCCGTCCTCACCTTCTCATTATCTGGATTGTGGTCCACTTCAGAGAACCTAAGGAATATTTTGGAGAAGCCCTCAATTTACATTTCTGCCAAGTAGGCTCCTTCCAACCTCCAGCATATTCAGCACTCACCCATAGAGGGACCAAAAATGGATTCCAGTCACCATCCGGGGAAGCACTTTAGATATACACCATGCTCATCATAATACACACATACAACATGTGCTATGCAGACACAGTCGATGTACATGTCCCCTGGAATCTACCTAGGGCTCCTTTCCATAGCTGTTGAGAGGACGATGACCACTGCTTATCCTAGCTGTCGACCTTAATAAGAAGGCAGACATTACAGTTTACAGTGAGGAAGCCTCCATTAGGGAAGCTCACCACACAGCATAAATCCAAACACCAAAGGTCAAGTAGCAAAATACTGGGAGTTTTCACAACATAGAACCCATTTTCCTGATTTGGCAGTTGAGCTAGAGAACGTCAGATAGTATACTGCTGAAAGAAGTGTTGTAATGGTATACAGTCAGAATCAGAACTTTCGCAGGCAAGTGTCCATGGAGAGTCAGAACGAATGGAGAGTAAATTAAATGTGCCAAGTCAGAAGAACTAGCAGAGTATAAGATAAAATCTTCAAAGCAGGTTGGGTTGCTTACGAATGAGCGTGCAGTAGCAGAATACAGATCAGGTCAGGTGGGATCTAGAGGTGGCATCTAGAGCCTGATGGGCAGCCTGCCAAGTCTTCAGAGGCACGGGCTTCCTCTTCCCAGGTGCAGGACTGCTTTGCTAATTCAGACATGTCTACCTCTTGTGTAAGAACCTCTCAAGCCTTTTCTAACGCCTTCACGGCAGCAGTTAATGAGGCAGTTTCAGCAGAGGTTGTGAATATTACTGTGTGCGTGCCATGTTTGCTGCTGAAAAACAAAATACTATTGGCCCTGACTCACAGGAAGTTTTCTCCTTGTGCAATTTTCCTTTCCAGGACTGCTGCACCTACCAATCTAGTGATGGTCATCCACCCAAAGTATTGCCTATAATTGACAGGATCCAGGAATATTCCAGGATGGTGAAAATCCAGAGAGGGCTGTTGACATCAACTAAGAAAACATCTTGGTCGTATTGCAAATTGGGTCATCTGCAAGTCTGTACTGTGGCATACCTTTATCTAGGTGCACCAGGCACCGAATGACCCTATTACACTGAATATGCTGTTCCCAGAGTAGGCATAGACACGTGCCTGTACTGGGAACATCTCATTAGAGCAAGGTGGACTGACTGTTTGAATACATTAGTCTGCCTTTCAGTTCAGACGGTAACTCAGTGCCTATTTCCAAGGGAATATCGATCTTCCCTGTGACCCCCATGCCCCTCTGAGTGGTGTACTAACTGTGCGCCATCTATATGTGGCATACAGTCAGTTCACCTCTTTTTCGGTCTCTTTGCCCGGGCCTGTATTATGGTGCAGATGCAAAGGATTACCTAATTTGAATTAGGTCACCCCCCCATTCAAATGAGGCAATGCCCCTTTAAAATCGCTCCTGTACTAATTTACTTCTGGTAAGATCTAAATTATACAAGGGGATGCTCAAGTGTCTGAAACCCCTTCTGTGAAGCAATGTGCCCCCTGGGCACAGAAAGGCAGGTAAATATGCTTGTTGCGCCCCCAGAGCACTTTCTGTAGAATGGTTCCAGAAATTATCAAACTGCATCAGGCACCAGTAATGTTGAGATGTACAGGGGAATTTTGTGAACCTTTCTTTTAGAATGCATGTTGCTACTGTTGGAGTGTAGTTTTATAATCAAAATTACCATGAAATGTTTGCGAATTAATGCATAATGATGCCGCATGGAAAATTTATTAATATGCTTTTACTAAACGTGTGTTTGAAGTGTGCCCACGGGGAGTGGCCACCAATGTATACGAAGATTAATGAAATTGATTAATAATGAATTATTCATGTACTAATGTATGATTTTGTATTAACATTAAGAGTTATATGTTAAGGTTTTGCTAAATTAATCACTAGGCCTTAGTTAGCATGAGTCGTGGCCTAGCTGCCCGGTTTCATATTAAATGTGTTTTCTAATGTGAAATGTGCTGACTTGCTGAAGGACATGTAGCCGTACTTTTCCAGAAGCTAGATGTGTGTAACCGTAGTATATTCTTTCTCATGAGACTCAACTTGCTCAAGGAGACATTGTTGCCTAATGCAACAGTGTAAACTTGCAACAGGTACAAGGTCGCCTGAACTGGTATAGACAATGGAATTACTGACTGGGACTGTGAGAGGACCGCGAGAACATGAGGTTGTACCTGACATTTTACCCGTTGGAGACGTCAATTACAGGAGCCAATGAACTACGTGAGAACTGTCTTAAAGTGACAATCTTAATGAGGCGACAAGTAAATAATTGGAGGGAGATAATGATGCACCAAAACTTGCCCAATTGGATATTAGGGGACTGTACAACAAGATTGATATAATCTCGTGACACAAGGAGAAATCGGCCATTCTCTGCCATTACTAGCCATTATTTTTGCCATTCCTTGCCGTATCCTAGCCATTCCGAGCTACTTTTTTGCCACTGCCATTACGTGCCATTCTTTGCGGTTATCTAGGCACTTTGTCACTCTGTCTTAAAGACTTTGCTGTTTGACTTCTCAAACCATTCTTGCCTTTGTCCTGCCAGATTCATACTTTTCCTCCTTATGAGGGAAGTGTCCCTTATTACCTGCCTTGCTGAACTTTGCTGTATTTCCTGGCTGATGGCGAATCAACTGATGTCCTGAGGACCAAGACTGACTCTGTATGCTGTCTCATTACGGAGGGTAACTATATAATGATGACGTTGTGATTGTCTGTTTGCCTTTTCTTTCTAGGTACTAACTACTCTTTTGATAGAGACCATAGTTAGATGTTTTTCTAAATTTATGTTGCTTAATTGTTTTGCATGAAGCCCAACATGCCAATGCTAATTTGAGGTTAGTTAAGAGGTTCACTAAACGGACGCAAATAGACAAATGACGGAATCAATGCTTTGTTGAATAATGCGCTAATGATACTCTGCTAAGATTAATCCATGTTGGTGTCATGCTTTGTTCTAATGTTTATGATCTTTGCTTTGACGAAATCGTACTCAAGTTGCCATATTGTGACATTGTTGATGTGTTTTCTGGTATTGAGACTAATAAACCTACTGGTAGAAGTGTAATCAATACGGAATAAATATCATAAATCTTACTAAATTTTGTGTGGTCATTCATGGCTGAAAGGTCATGGTGTGATTGAATTCTTATTGATGGTATTGATTAATTTGATTGATTTGCTATTGTGAATATTGATGAGGTTATTGATCTATTGATTGACATGTGGATTAGTTATCTCGTCCTAAGGTGTCTTCAATCAGGGTCAAAAGATTAATCGACCTAAAACGAGTCCCAGAGTGATTAAATTATCTAGATTGGGACGCGTTATCAGTTCTGGTAGCAGAGGACGGTTCAGGCCCTTTGGGGCCGTAGGACGAGGGACCATTATTTTAGAATTGTTTTTGAAATAATGCAAATTGGAGGTATGATGTGCCTCTAAGTCCCAAATGACTTTCCCGGAATCTCGGAGCTTGCCGAAGTGAGTTGGGTATGTTCCCAGCGTTCTAGTGATAAGTATGCGTGACGTAGAATTTGCGCTTGCTCAGCTTATGTGTATCGCAGGTGAATTGTGAGGTTTGTGAGAATTTAGGCCAGGTAATGTTTTAGTAGGAGTGGGTGTACTCCGCAGTATGAGAGTAGGGAAGTCGGCGAACTTCATGTGAGTGTGGCGCTTTGTGCTCAAAAAATTGTCCACATGGTTGTTGGTGATGTACGGACCCGGCGTGGTCTAAGACTCCGGAGTATATTGATAAGTGTATGAGACACTTGGTTTATGTTGTAATTTGCGTGGTTTAATAGGTCAGTTGGGCATGGTTGACGAGTCGAGTTTGAGTCAAAGTGTGTGAGTGAAACCTTCGATGGAGATTTGGTAAGTTCTAAGGTGCACTAGGACAAACCATTGACAAGTCGAGAGTGAAATTTGCGGGTCAAATTTTGCTTGTGAGTGCGGGATCTGAGAAGGAGAGAGTAGCGGCCGAGGCTTCAAGTGAAATCTCTGTAAAATTCTGAAGCGATTGTGTTACCCTTCCTGTAGTGAACCGACAAATTTGAGTTTTTGTTGTTAAAGTGCTCGCAATATATTGCATTCGTTTTTGTGTGGATTCAGAGTGAGAAAGACAAGCCGAAGACTTTGTCAGCAGCAGTGTGTGAGTGTGACATCATTGGAGCCGCACTGGGATAGGTCAGTTGCTGAGAAGGGTCGCGCACGAATTGGCAGCAGTCCGTGAGAGGCAATTGGTTGAGAAGGTAGGCGAAGAGTGTTCTGGGAATTAAAGTCACTTCCTGATTCGATTCTAAACTAAATAAAGGACGCAAAAATGAAGTTTTTCAAGGCTCTAAAGAGTGCCTTGAGGGGAGATGTGTACATTACAGCGAGTGTGGGGTAGTCTACACCGTCAGAGGATACTCCGGCTTATGCCGTAATGGAGGAGAAGGGAGTCACGCCATGTCTCTGGCTAAAGCATTGGTGCAAATTAACAGAGAAGGATGGGTGTTTGGCGTTTCCAGAGAACGGAAACTTTAACATAGGGGTCCTAGAGAATTTGCAGAAAGCATTAAATGAGCAAAAGCCGCCTTCAAGGCCAGCTCAGTTTGAGGCATTAGCGATTTGGGAATTAATGGCCATACGACAGAGGCAACAAAAATTCGAGAGGAGAATGAGAAAAGCAGAGAAGACACTAGCGGAGGCTAGATGGCATAGTGAGACCAGGATGTGGAGAAGGGAAATAATAGATGGGGTTAGGATGTTTCAGGCAATAACTCAAGAGGCCGAAACACATGGAAGAAAGGCCACTTGCAAAACAGACAAGGGCTCTAGCAGGCAAAAGGAAACTCAGAAGTCTTGGGCAGATGCAGATGATTCAGATGATGATGAATTTCTTAATCAGCTGTTACATGATTGACCACCACCATAGGCCATAAATGACAACAGACCGAGTACTAGTGCAGGTCCTGTAAATTCAACACAGAATCAGGGGACCACGAATACAGCACAGGCAAATATTGTTACTACATCCGATACAGAATGGTGCTAGTGTATCCATTGCACCAGAGACGCAGATACAGTTACAGCCACCACCAGTTCAGAGGCTCTACCTTGATGTCCCAGTATTAGAGACAACTACAAATTTGATGCTGCCACCTGATCCAGTATACACAAGATCAAAGTTGGTGCAGATTGAGCCAACTCCACATTTGCTGCCCCAGCTGCAGCAACAGATGGTTCCAAATTACACTTAGTTCACAGGACTGCAGTCAGTTACAGCACCTGTAATGAATCAAGCCATGGGATTTAATGCTCCACAGGGTCTGGAAAACGGACAAGCACCAGCTGCTATATCTTTGCTGATTACTGTTGGTCCGCCAGTACCGCTGTATGCGCAGGCAAAGCCTAGTGTATGTGACCAAGGAGTAATGACTCAAGAGGTGATAAGAGGAGGGTTCACAGGAAGCTCTCAAGGGATGACACCGGGAGAACAGACAGCGGAGAGGTCTAGATCCTTGTTGGACTTCAGTCCGATCAGGGTTCCGTTAGAAACCATGAGACAAGCAGGTTTGGGTCTGCTGACTCCACAGGTATTGAGTGCCAATACGTCACAAACACCGATCGTGCAAGCTGGAAATATCTCATTGCAAGGTTTGATGGCGCAACAACTGAACGAATGGTTAGACAAGCTTAACACTCCGCAGACTACTCCTGCAACAGCAGAGCGGTCAGAGAGAGAGGAATACCTGAATTTTGTGAGGTTGAGTGTGGAAGCAGCTGAGCTAGTTGAAGGAACTATGGGAGTGAACAGGTTGGAATCATACACTGAGGCAGAATTAAGGTACCTGTGCCCGAAAATAACCAAAGAAGTGAGCAAGGTGCACCAGAGGTTAGCGCATTTGGCAGACAAATATGGCATAGACTTAGATAATACTAAGCGTCTGAAGAGGAGTTACAGGTTAGACTTCGAGCCTAAAGATTTTTATCACATGAGATCTACTGGGATGAAGGCACACCTTAAAGAGATACTGCAGAGTGCTCAAGTTTGGGGAGCGTTAGAGAAGTGGGAAGGCAGATGGGCGAAGAAGAGAGATGAGAGGAAAAGTGACTGCTTGGAACAGCAGCAGGCGAAAGCTGTGCCAGATACGGGAACAATAAAGATGTTACCGATGAGAGAAACAGCTGGAGGGGTTCTAATTCATGTACCATGGTCTAGAGGTGATATTTTGTTATTCACGAATGACTATCCCAGGTTGAGGGAGAAGCCGATAGAATGGTATCAGCAGACAGATAGGTTTGTGAAGCTTGCGAAATGTCTTTGGGAAGACTTGAATACATTGTTTGAGATTATAGTTCCAGCTGATTTGTGGCTTGAGTGCAAAAGGAGTGTGGATTGCCCAACGGAAGAACCGGCAAGGGACAAGATTACTGGAGCACCGTCTCCTGAAGTAATGAGGTATTACTATAAGGTGATTGAGTTTTTGGAACAGAAAGTGTCGCCGAAAGTTACTGATTGGCAGAAAATTGATCGAACGGCACAAGAAGGCAAGGAGTCGATACATGCCTACCATGACAGGTTGTTAAAGGCGTTCAAACACTACAGTGGCACCGAGGTCATAGAACCAAAGGACATGAATCACCTTGTGTTCAGGTTTGTTGAAGGATTGAGGCCAGAGATTAGCCAGATGATTAAGCATCATTTGATCTGTTGGCAAGCGAAGCCGATTGATGAGGTGTTGCAATATGCAAAATACTTTAGTGATTAAATTGAATTGAAGCAGAGAAAGATGAAAGAGAAGGTGATGGTGATGCAAATTAAGGCAGCTCAAGCAGGGATGCAGGGAAATGGAGTGCAGCAGATGGTACAGCAACCGCAAGGGAACGGGATGTTTCAGACGCAACCGAGAGGTAGAGGTCGAGGAGGTTTTGTGAACCGTGGCCAGATTTGAATACTGTTGTGGTTCAAAATGATGTGCAGGGGATGAAAAAGATGTTACCATGCCACGCGTGCGGGGGCGTGGGACACTGGAAGCGGGAATGTCCAATCATGGTGCAGGATGGTGTTGTTCAACAAAGCAATGATGTCAGTACATTTCAGAATGTAAGGTTCAAATACGAACTTTTCAGAATAACGTGGTTTAGATGCAGGGTCTCCAGCCCATGCAACAAATGCAAATGCCACGTGTACAACCGGTGTAGGTGCAGCAAGTGCAACAGCAGATTCCCATGGTACCTAGACAGCAAATGCAGTTGCCTTTAGCTCCGATGGGACAGCAACAGGTGATGCTTCCTCAACAGGTCATAGACCAAACAATGAGTCAAAATAATGCAGTACAACAGTTCCCATTGCGTGGTGAGAATGGAATAAACGATGACTGGTCGGATGATTATTCAGATAGTGAGGAGTGCAGGCTTGCAGCGTCCCTAGAAGTAGATCAGAGGGGACCTTATGTGCAGGGAGAGGTGATGGGTCACAAGGTTTCATTCTTGGTAAATACAGGAGCTACACACTCTACAGTCAGAAGTGCGGAGGTTCCGAAATTCCCACTTTCAGGGCATACTATAAAGGTGGTAGGAGTAGCAAACCAGCTCCTGACTAACCTGATTATAGATCCGGTCCAGGTTGAGATTGGTACCTTCCAGGGATTGCACAGATTTGTAGTCTGTGATTCAAGTCCTGTGTCCCTACTGGGAAGAGACTTGCTGTGTAAGACGAGGTGTTCTGTCACTTGTTCCAATGAAGGAATAGAAGTGCAGACAAACAGTGATGATGAAGGGGACGATGGTCAGATCTCAGAGCCAGAGACAGAGGCCACAGATGAGGAGTACCCTTTGATAAGCTTCTTCCCGATGTTCACAGTGACCGATTTGCCAACCGAATTACAGGGAACAGTGACAGAAAGGGTGTGGGACCTGACGGGAAAGGAAGTAGGATTGATAAAAGGAGTAGAACCTGTCATGGTAGAGGTGAAGCCAAATGCACTGTTTCGCCAGGTACCGCAGTACCACATGGCACAAGATGTCCTTATACAGGTGACGCAGATAATTTCAGATTTCGTGAAGCAAGGGGTCCTGAAAGAAGTGATGAGCAGTCCATGTAATTCGCCAAAATAATGGGACTGAGAAAGCCTTGTGGGAAAGTTTGAATTGTCCAAGATTTGAGAAAAATCAATGAGATAGTGGTGAAATGTTGCCCCCATAGTGCCAAATCCAGCTGTGATTATGTTTCAGATTCCATGTGATGCAGAATGGTTCAAAGTTGTGGGCTTGTCTCAAGCGTTCTTTTCGGTGCCTTTTCATGAGGATAGCCAATTTCTCTTCAGTTTTAAATTCTTGGACAAGATTTACAGTTGGTGTCGAATTCCTCAAGGGTTTTCAGAATCGCCTTCCATCTTCAATCAGATATTGAAGAAGAATTTGGAATCATTAGAACTGCCTTTTAATTCGACTGTAGTGCAGTACATTGATGACTTGTTGATTGCATCCAAAACGAAAGATGACTGCAGGAATGATACTATTGCCCTACTGAATCACTTGGGAAAGAACGGACATAAAGGCGGTCATTCCGACCCTGGCGGTAAAAACCGCCAGGGCCGTGGTCCGCGGGAGCACCGCCAACAGGCTGGCGGTGCTCCTTTGGGCATTCTGACCGCGGCGGTACAGCCGCGGCCAGAAACGGAAAGTCGGCGGTGTACCGCCGGCTTTCCGCTGCCCAGGGGAATCCTCCATGGCGGCGCAGCTTGCTGCGCCGCCATGGGGATTCCGACCCCCATACCGCCATCCTGTTCCTGGCGGTTTCGGCCGCCAGGAACAGGATGGCGGTATGGGGTGTCGTGGGGCCCCTGAGGGCCCCTGCAGTGCCCATGCCAATGGCATGGGCACTGCAGGGGCCCCCGAAAGAGGGCCCCACTTAGAATTTCAGTGTCTGCTTAGCAAACACTGAAATTCGCTACGGGTGCTACTGCACCCGTCGCACCCCTTCCACTCCGCCGGCTCCATTCGGAGCCGGCTTCCTCGTGGAAGGGTGTTTCCCGCTGGGCTGGCGGGCGGCCTTTTGGCAGTCGCCCGCCAGCCCAGTGGGAAAACCAGAATGACCGCCGTGGTCTTTTGACCGCGGTACGGTCTTCTGGCAGTTCCCGCTTGGCGGGCGGCTCCTGCCGCCCGCCAAGCTTGGAATCACCCCCAAAGTGTCCCCAAAGAAGCTGCAGTACTGTCAGAAAGAGGTGAAGTACTTAGGCCATCTGATTGAGAAGGGATCAAGGAGAATCTCTAAAGAGAGGGTAACAGCCATATTGCAGCTGAATCCCCTGGCATCCAAGAGAGACGTTAGGATGTTTTTGGGAATGGTGGGTTACTGCCGCCAGTGGATCCCGAACTTCTTGATTATCTCTAAGCCTTTGGTGAGGTTAACCGTCAAGGAGGTTAAGGATGGCCCGGATACCATGACTATGTCTGAGAAAGAGATGAGGGCATTCATAGAGCTGAGGGAATGTATGTGCAGGGCTCCAGCTTTAGGTATGCCTGACTACACAAAGCCTTTTGTCCTGTTTTGTCATGAACATGATGCTTGTTCTTTGTCTGTCCTGACACAGGTCCATGGAGGTGCAAACCGCCCAGTAGCATATTTTTCAGCTACTTTGGACCCAGTTGCAGCAACGTTACCGGGTTGTCTGTGTGCAGTTGCAGCAGTTGGTCAAAGCTTTACTCAGTGCGAAGGCATAGTGATGGGACATCCCTTAACAGTAATGGTCCCACACTCAGTTGAAATACTACTCACCCGAACTAAGACTCAGCACATGACAAATGCTAGATTGACCAAGTACGAGACCATTATATTGGGGTCACCTAATGTATCATTGAAACGCTGTAGTGCGTTGAACCCGGCAACTTTGCTTCCTAATGAGAATACAGATGTTGATGATGCTGAGGAAGTAGAACATGATTGTCTTGAGGTAACAGAACTGTGCACCAAACCGAGGCCTGACATTAAAGATACTCAATTGGAAGAAAACGATTCCATTATCTTTGTTGATGGTTCATGCCTGAGAGACTCAGTGGGAGTGCTGAGAGCCAGCTACGCTGTGTGCACAATAACTGGTATCCTAGAAGCATCTTGGCTCGAGAGATCTTGGCATATTCTGCTCAAGTGGCTTAATTGGTTGCTCTTACTAGGGCATGCCATGCCGCTGACAAATTGAAAGTCACTATCTACACTGACAGCAGGTACGGATTTGGAATTGTCCATGATTTTGGCCAGTTATGGTCACAGAGGGGTTTTATGACCTCTTCTGTTTCTCCGGTGAAAAATGGTGAAAGAATTAAGGAGTTGTTGCACGCGATTCAGTTACCTCTTGAAATTGCCGTGGTGAAATGCAATGCTCATGTGAAATCACAAGACTTTGTGTCAATGGGAAATAGATATGCAGATTAAGTCGCAAGGTTTTGTGCATTGAACTGTATATCGTTCAAAGACCAGTGGGAATTGTTACCTGAAACTGAAAATGAGACATGCACAGGTTACGCATTGAGGGTGGTTGACACAATGGAAGAACTAAAACTGTTACAGGGACGTGACAGCAGGGAAGAGAAACGCTCTTGGCTTAAAATGCAATGTGTACAAAGACCTGATGATTTGTGGGTTTCAGATGAAGGGAAAATGGTTTTGCCGAACAGTCTTTTGTCTCAGTTTGCAAGGTTTTACCATGGTCAAGCACATATTGGGAGAGATGCCATGATAAGGTTGTTCAAGATCGATTGGTTCAATCCAAAATTCCGACAAGCTGCAGAAGTAATCTGTCACATGTGCATCATCTTTCAGCAGATGAATGCAGGGAAAGGGACCGTGGTGAACTTGAGCCACATTGGGAGAGCAGGAGGTCCATTCAGCAGAATGCAATTGGATTTTATTGAGATGCCTGTGTGTGGAGGTTTGAGATACGTGTTGGTGATTGTGTGCATCTTTATTCACTGGATTGAAGCTTACCCTACACGTAGGAATGACAGTCTCACAGTAGCAAAGTTGCTGCTTAGGGAGTTGATACCATGTTTCGGGTTCCTGATCTCTTTAGAATCAGATAGAGGAAGTCACTTTAACATTGAGGTGGTTAAGCTCTTGTGTGCAGCATTGAACATTGAACAGAAGTTGCATTGTAGCTACCATCTTGAAGCGTCAGGACTAGTGAAACAGATGAATGGTACCTTGAAATCGAGAATGGCGAAAATGTGCGCAGCTACGAATTTGAAATGGCCAGGTGCATTGCCCTTAGTGCTGATGTCAATGAGAAATACACCTAACAAGAAAACAGGACTGTCTCCTCATGAAATTCTTATGGGTCGAGCTATGAGACTGCCCGCAGTGCCTGCGAATGCTCTTGTGAATATCACAGGTGATATGGTGTTGGACTACTGCAAGGGTCTGGCTGACGTGGTCTGCTCTTTCTCTCACCAGGTGGAAGCAACCACACTGCCACCGATTAATGATACAAGCCACAATCTGAAAGCTGGTGACTGGGTTGTTGTCAAGAAACACGTGAGGAAGTCGTGTTTGGAGCCACGTTGGAAGGGGCCGTATCAAGTGATACTGACAACCACTACTGCTGTGAACTGTGCTGGAATTCCAAACTGGATCCATGCCAGTCACACAAAGAAGGTGACGTGTCCAACTGATGAGGAACTTGAATTGTTGAAAATAACAGCTACAGAAAAGGAAGTCTCAGGGCCGGAGAATAATCAAAGGGGAACTGAGACTGAAGGAGAGCCCGTTGAGGACGGCTTGGTCACTCAAACAGCAAACGAGATCCAGAAAGGTGACAGTGAGCCTATCTCAACTGAGGCACCAGGAGAACCGACCCAAAGAGAGGTTCTCCCAGAAGCAGACGGATACTGGTTGGAGGTTGAACCCCTGACAGACCCAGAAGGCGAAGGAGTTGAGGCGGAAGGAATACAGAGTGTTCAGACTCCTCCTGAGCCACTCGCAGAGCCAGCAAGAGAGAACATCATAGCACAAGAGGAGGGCAGTGAACAGCAACCTGAAAAACCAAACGTAATAGGACACTAAGAGGAGATAAGTGGCCAGAATCGCAAACTGCAAAAGGGAAAGTGGTCATCAACGAAACAATAGAGGAAGAGGTCGATACCACAAGGAAGGAAGATCTGAGTGAAGGAGAATTGCAGGGTGACCGCAAGTTGAAAAGAAAGAGAATAGCAAACAGAAGATACGCGGGTCCTGAATGGGCTTATGCTACATCAGCTGAGTGGCAGCAAGAGTTCTTGGCATTCTGTTTTGATCGTGAAGACCCAGGTCAATGTTATGGTACTTGAAGTTGCCCATAAGAGACTGTGTTAAACTGAAATTGAATAAAGGGAAACCTGAGAAAAGAGACTAATGAAAATTATCGGATGTGACACTGTTAACTTGAAATGACTTTTGAAAAATGATTGTGACAAGCTGCTAACCTGATTTGACAAAGACCCCGACAGTGAATGAGAACACTGTAAATACTTGCTGAAGAAAGGCTTTGCTTAAGCTTTGCAGGAGAAAAGAGAACTACTAACCATCCTCAAAATTAGTTGTTTACATTTATAGTGCTCTACTTTCCGATTCTTTACAGAGCATGCCTAGGTCAGGAGATGACGTTGAGGGAAATAAGCGTTGTAAATATTTGGGTGTTGCTTTGGGTGTTGTATGTGTGATATTCATTATAGCTATATTTGTGGAAATGCGTTTGGTGGATGAGAGTGAAGCTAACAATGCTACCGTTTCTGAGACTGCTACACTAACACTGTGGGATAGGTTTGAGCAGGATACAAAGTATTTGCATGATGAAAGTAATACAAAAGGGGAGCTGTCTACTAACGTTTTCTATTGCTTGCTGAGTGAGTATGTTGACACCATGGATCGAAGGCTTGTTATGTGTGTACACAAATTTCTCTTTCAGTCCAAGAGGGAGTTACCTATCACAGCTTGCCATTAACATACGGGATTAGTTGTAGTCTGCTACTAATGCGTTTTTATAATCAAGAAGAAGTGCAATATTTTTACTCAAACTATGATTTCGTGTTTTCTTATGTGCCTATTATAGAAGATTTGAATAGTGTAGCTAAATATTATGCCATAAAGTTGATTAAGGGTTTCTTCGAGCCTAGAATGGCGATTAGTACATCATATGCGCACCACAATAATTTGACATGCTTGCTTACGCCTGTAGAAAAGAGCTTTCTAGATCACACTGAAGATAGAAGGGGAGTTTTAAAGGGAAAATTAGAAAAAGGCTTGAAGCACAGAAACATTCCTTAGTAATAGCAACAATGGGGTTAGGGAACAAGGGAAGCAAGCTTTAGATGCGCAACTTATAGGTAAGCTTTGCATTACACAACCAAAGTCATATTATGACAATGTGTTTGTGGGAACGAGTGAGTGTAAGCATGTGTTTTTGTTTCAGAATAAGTTGACGTTCATGCTAAATGGAATGGATCAAGCGATCCCAGGGGTCTATTATATTTGTGGACTTAGTGCTTATTACCATCTTCCATAGGGATGGTATGGGACATGTTATTTGGAAATAGTTTTTCCAAAGATCTATCAACTGGATGATTTAAAGAAATTTCCAAAAGTAACAGGATTACTCCGTACTAGAGAAAAGAGGTAAACTGCTGCTGGTGTAGTGGGAGACATATTTGGAGCAATAAATCCTTCAGTGGGAGTTGTTTTGAATTCCATAAAGATTCGAAAGTTGTCTACTATTGTGGATAACATGCTGACAAACTTCACAGGGGCTGTACTCCTGATGGATACTGAACTTGCTGTGGAGAGGGCTATGACTCTTCAAAATAGGCTTGCTTTAGACATTCTTTTAGCGAAAAGTGGCAGAGTCTGTAAGATGCTTAATGAGCGTCACTGTTGTGCTTATATTCCGGATAATAGTAATGAGATTAGAAGTATGCTTACTAACCTAACAAGAGATAGTGCAGATGTCAAAGATCTGAAAGAACCAGGAGTCTGGGAAAAGGTTGGAGAGGGATTTGCACGTATGGGAAGCTGGTTTAGTGGTCTTTGGCATGGGATTTTAGGAAAATTAATACAGGGAATAGTAATTGTTCTGGCTTGCTTATTTGGATTATGGATATTGAGTAAATGCAGTAAAAGGGTTAAAACAAAATGGGCAAAACATAAAGAGAGGAGGGAAGACAGGAAAAGGGAGAAAATGTTCAGAGCAAAATATCAAAAGGCAGAACGAAAAGAGGAAATTGAGATGAGGGAAATGAACAAATGAAAAAAGGATTTCTAAAGAGTGGATTTGTGTGATGACAAGTGTCATCAGAGGAGGGATTGTTGGAGTGTAGTTTTATAATCAAAATTAACATGAAATGTTTGCGAATTAATTCATAATGATGCCGTATAGAAAATGTATTAATATGCTTTTACTAAACGTGTGTTTGAAATGTGACCACGGGGAGTGGCCACCAATGTATACGATGATTAATGAAATTGATTAATAATGAATTATTAATGTACTAATGTATGATTTTGTATTAGCATTAAGAGTTATATGTTAAGGTTTTGCTAAATTAATCACTAGGCCTTAGTTAGCATGAGTCGGGGCCAAGCTGCCCGGTTTCATATTAAATGTGTTTTCTAACGTGCAATGTGCTGACTTGCTGAAGGACATGTAGCCGTACTTTTCCAGAAGCTAGAAGATGTGTGTAACTGTAGTAAATTCTTTCTCATGAGACTCGACTTGCTCAAGGAGACATTCTTGCCGAATGCAACAGTGTAAACTTGCAACAGGTACAAGGTCACCTGAACTGGTATAGACAATGGAACTACTGACTGGGACTGGGAGAGGACCGGGAGAACAAGAAGTTGTACCTGACACTCTACCCATTGGAGACGTCAATTACAGGAGCCAATGAACTATGTGAGAACTGTCTTAAAGTGACAATCTTAATGAGGCGACAAGTAAATCATTGGAGGGAGATAATGATGCACCAAAACTTTCCCAATTGGAAATTAGGGGACTGTACAACAAGATTGATATAATCTTGTGACACAAGGAGAAATTGGCCATTCTCTTCCATTACTAGCCATTATTTTTGCCATTCCTTGCCGTACCCTAGCCATTCCGAGCTACCTTTTTGCCCCTGCCATTACGTGCCATTGTTTGCGGTTATCTAGGCACTTTGTCACTCTGTCTTAAAGACTTTGCTGTTTGACTTCTCAAACCATTCTTGCCTTTGTCCTGCCTGATTCATACTTTTCCTCCTTATGAGGGAAGTGTCCCTTATTACCTGCCTTGCTGAACTTTTCGGTGTTTCCTGGCTGATGGCGAATCAACTGATGTCCTGAGGACGAAGACTGACTCTGTGTGCTGTCTCATTACGGAGGGTAACTATATAATGATGACATTGTGATTGTCTGTTTGCCTTTTCTTTCTAGGTACCAACTGCTCTTTTGATAGAGACCATAGTTAGATGTTTTTCTAAATTTGTGTTGCTAAGTTGTTTTGCATGAAGCCTAACATGCCAATGCTAATTTGAGGTTAGTTAAGAGGTTCACTAAACGGACGCAATTAGATAAATGATGGAATTGATGCTTTGTTGAATAATGCGCTAATGATACTCTGCTAAGATTAATCCATGTTGGCGTTGTGCTTTGTTCTAATGTTTATGATCTTTGCTCTGACAAAATCGTACTCAAGTTGCAATATTGTGACATTGTTGATGTGTTTTCTGGTATTGAGACTAATAAACCTACTGGTAGAAGTGTAATCAATAGGGAATAAATATCATAAATCTTACTAAATTTTGTGTGGTTATTCATGGCTGAAAGGTCATGGTGTGATTCAATTCTTATTGATGTTATTGATTAATTTGATTGATTTGCTATTGTGAATATTGATGAGGTTATTGATCTATTGATTGACATGTGGATTAGTTATCTCGTCCTAAGGTGTCTTCAATCAGGGTCAAAAGATTAATCGGCCTAAAACGAGTCCCAGAGTGAATAAATTATCTAGATTGGGACATGTTATCACTACCTATTCTAAAGTAGAAATCTTATATCTTGGATAAGGAATCCGATTAAGGAAAGTTTGAAAACAGGCATGTTGGATGAAAGTATGTATTTAACCAAAACCCATACCCATTGTTTGTTAGACTAGTTATGTGGGCAAAAATAGCTCCTGGAATATAGCACACCTAGTTTTCCAGAACTCAAGGACTAAGGGGCATATTTATACTCCGTTTGCGCCGAATTTGCGTCGTTTTTTTCGACGCAAATTCGACGCAAAACTAACTCCATATTTATACTTTGGCGTTAGACGCGTCTAGCGCCAATGTTCATGGAGTTAGCGTAATTTTTTTGCGTGAACACCTTCCTTGCGTTAATGATATGCAAGGTAGGCGTTTCCGTCTTAAAAAATGACTCCGATGCTATTGCGTCGGATTTATACTCCCGGGCAAAAATGACACCCGGGAGTGGGAGGGTCTAAAAAACCTGCATTAGCGCCGGATTTTAGCGCCTGGGTCAGGGCAGGCGTTAAGGGACCTGTGGGCTCAGAATGAGCCCAGAGGTGCCCTCCCCTGCCCCCAGGGACACCCCCTGCCACCCTTGCCCACCCCAGGAGGACACCCAAGGCTGGAGGGACCCACCCCATGGACATTAAGTTAAGTCCAGGTAGGTATTTTTTAAAAAAAAATTTAGTGGCATAGGGGGGCCTGATTTGTGCCCCCCTACATGCCACTATGCCCAATGACCATGCCCAGGGGACAGAAGTCCCCTGGGCATGGCCATTGGGCAAGGGGGCATGACTCCTGTCTTTGCTAAGACAGGAGTCATTTCAATGGGGGATAGGCGTTGTAAAAAAAATGGCGCAAATCGGGTTGTGGCGATTTTTTTGCCTCAGCCTGACTTGCACCATTTGTGGACGCCCATACGCCATTTTCCCCCTACGCCGGCGCTGCCTGGTGTACGTCGTTTTTTTTAACGCACACCAGACAGCGCCGGCGGCTAACGCCGGCTAACGTCATTCAATAAATACGGCGCCCGCATGGCGCTTCAGAATGGCGTTAGCCGGCGCTAATTTTTTTTACGCAAAACTGCGTTGCCGCAGTTTTGCGTAAAAAAGTATAAATATGGGCCTAAATGTGAATGCAGATTTTTTTTGCAATGCACGTTTAAGTTGTCCCGAGGGGTTGCATACATTTGAGAAATGCAGCGCTGGAAACTACGGCACCAGTACTGCACAAAGCGAACCGCACAGTCAGGCCACTGAGAAACTAAGGGATATCTAACTGCAGAGCAACCAGGATGCTGAAGCACGGAACTCAGTTTCAAGGAAGCAAGGAGGGTGGCGATATTCCACAGAAGAAGACCTAGGGAGAAGTCCACAGAGAAAGGCGAGGCACCGTAGACATGCAAGTGAGTCTAACAAGCAAATCCATTTTACAGAGAACAGTGAGGCAAACGGAGAACATGAGGAACCAAAATCCTCAATCCTACACGCAGAGGTGCTAGGACACTGGAGGTACGAGGTGGGGTCACGCTCTCCACTAGGGAATATAGGTATAGGAGCACAAAAAGGAAGCAAATGACAAGTGAGTATCTGTAGTAAATGTAAAAAAACAAAATAGATGCCAAAAAAAACAAAATAGGTTTATTGTGGCGTCACCGTTGCAGTGTTTCAGAGAAAAACAACGGAATTTACTGACGGTAAAACGTTATTGCCTTATTTGAGTTTGCCAGCTAGATTACAATTTAATGACTTCATGAAAATCAAAAGAGATTCCTTCAGTTTTCTAGTTAATTACGACTTTCACGCAGTGTATGGCTCATGGCTGCCAGAATAGTGAGTGGTACCTCGCTGAAGTATGAGACGGAAACGCTGAAATGTTGGTTCAAACTGCCATTGCCAGCTTTAAAGGGTGAGATCAACACTATAATGAACAACCTACTGTCCAAATCAGATACACAGTGTGCTGAATGCAAGTCACAACAAGCATTAGCATTGCAATCGGTTTCGCATTTGCTTGATTTAGAGCTTTTATCGTTGTAAATGCATAACTGGACCTTTCTTGCCACATTAATTGGTCAACCCTGCTGCATAATTTTGTCCTCTCTGCCACATAATTCCAGTGGCCCTGCATATAAATAACGCACTTCCTTTGACTGCAGAGAGTCTTGCCCCGATGACGTTTTTTTAGTGCAGAAGTTTTGCAAGTCTAGAGAGTGAATAGCCCATAAACACTGTAAATTGGCCCACATCAACATATATGGAAGTGGCAACCAGACTCAAATCGTTGTTAGGAGCTGTGAATTCTCCTCAGTCTGTGCCACAGCATTTTTAACAAATTAATTTTAAGGGTGATTCTGCAGCTGCCTTATTGTACGCACAGTTGCAGATTTGGGGTGCATGCCACATAATTCATAATGTACGGCATGATTGACTCATTTAAGCAGCATCATTTTATTTCTTGCTCTTCCAGGTCAAACATCACCTCACATGCTGCATGACATTGGTAAATATAGTTGCAGATTCTACACACGCACCTTAGCTTCCACCTTTTACATTCTCATTCAGACCTTTATGTAAAGGAAAACATCTTTAGGAAACAAAAGTGAAATACGTTTACAACTTTTGAAGAAAAAAAATCTTTCTCTGTAATAGAATAGGCCTTAGTGAAACATTCCAGCAGGGATTTCGAGCCGTGTACTCTGTTCGTCCCACAGAGACAGAAAGGATTTCTAAATGGTAATATTAAATACAACGCGTGTAGATTATTCAATCTGACGCTGTTAACTAAAGAAAATAATACCCATGAAAAGCACTTTAAAGGCCTTGGTACGGGTTCCCAATTGCAAAATATGCATTTCTTAACGTTTATTTTCGGTAAAATAAGATGTGTTGTACAAAAAGGGAAACAGACGTTTGTAGTGCGTCATCACTGAGTAAAATAGATGTGTGGTACAGCGCCTGCTGCTATACGCAGGCTCTAATAAAGGAGAGCACAAGCGGAAACCTGTATCTAACTATAAAAGTTTAACACTATCTACCTAGAGAGAGGTAGAGGTAGGTAGAGGGAGGTAGCGGTAAAGGTAGGTAGAGATGGGTAGAGGCAGGTAGGAAGAGGTAGAGGTAGGTTGAGGAAGCTAGAGGTAGGTGTAGGTAGAGGGAGGTAGAGGTAGGTGTAGGTAGAGGGAGGTAGAGGTAGGTGTAGTTAGAGGTAGAGGTAGGTAAAGGGTGGTGGAGGTAAGTGTAGGTAGAGGTAGGTGGGGTAGGGAGCGGGAGGTAGAGATAGGTGGAGGTCGATGTATGCAGGGGGAAGTAGAGTAGGTAGCGGTAAGTAGGAGTAGGTGTAGTTAGAGGTAGAGGGAGGTGGAGGTAAGTGGAGGTAGAGGTAGGTGGAGGTAGAGAGAGGTAGAGTGAGGTAGGCGTGTAGCAGAGGTAGATGTAGGTACATGGAGATAGAGGTAGGTGGAGGTAGAGTTAGAGGTAGCTAAAGGTAGGTGTAGGTAGATTTAGAAGTAGGTAGAGGTAGGAAGAGGTAGAAGTAGAGGTAGGGAAGATAGGTAGAGGGAGGTAGGTAGTGATAGAGGTAGGTGGAGATAAGTAGGGGTAGAGAGGTAGAGATAGAGAGAGAGGTATAGATAGAGAGGTAGAGAGATATCCAAGAACAAAGCACCATCAACACGCTTGACGTGGGGGGAGAGAGCGAGAGACCCAGAGAGAGAAGGAGGGGGCGGGGGGAGAGAGAGATACAAGAACAAAGGACTTCAAAGGCCTTGGCACAGGTTCTCAACTGGAAATTATTAATTTCTTCACTGACATATTCGGTAAAAAAAATGCTTTCCCAAAAGGGAAATAAACACTTTCATTGAGTCACCACTGAGTGAAATAGCTGTGTGGGCACAGCACCTGCTGCTATACCTAAGCTTTAACAGAAGAAAGAGCCCAAGTGGAAACCTGTATCTAATTATAAAAGTTGCAACACTACCTATCTACCTATAGTTTAGAATATAAATAAAGAAGAATGCGTTTTATTAAATGAAATTGAACTTTCAGTGGCACTTTTACATCACACGGCACCACACTGCAATTCGTTTTAAACTCTTGATTCATGTTTTCACTATGAAAAAAATGAAGCTCTTCCCATGCAATTAAATAAAGCATTAAGCTAAGAGTAAACAGGGACCCAACCATGGAGCTCTTGGATAAACAATGAAAGTAAACTGGTAGGCATGCAAAGCGCACAATTACTGCCGAGCGAGCTCGCGCTGTGTGGGAAATAAAAAGGAAAAGCATTTGCAATGCAATAGGTCTAGCATTTTCTTGAGTTAGAACTATTGGCATTGTAAATTCATAACTGGACGTTTCTTGCCACATAATTTGCTCAACCCTGCCTCATAATTTTGTATTTTACTGCCATTTTACAGCCATCATACAGCATTTAACTAAATCACTTCTATTTACCTTCTTCCTCTATCTTAAAACATATGGAATTATCATATATACCTTTATTAGAAATAAACTTTTGATAATAGAATGTAATGCTCAAAAAAACAAAAAACACAACAAAAATGTCATTTGGGATAGACTGGAGGGTGAAAGCAAAGAGGGAATCAGGAGTAAAGATGGTGAGGACAAGTGGAGTAATAACAGTGTCATGGGCCCTGGAGTAAGAAATTAAAATGGTTGACTGCAATTTCAGTAGGAATGTACAACAGTACTTAGAGTTGAGTGAGGTCCATAGGTCTCTGGGCCCCAGTGCCACTGCACCTGTTGCTCCATTGATAACTAGGCCTCAGGCGAGAAAGCGCATGGGGCAGTAAAAGAGAAGTGAAAGGAATGCAACAGACAAAAGGACCAAAGAGAAGGGGTTGTAAAGAAATAAAAGAAAGAATGAAAAAATGAAAGCGCAACTAAGAGAAGAACTAGAGCAAACATGTGAGGCAAAAGAAAAAAGGTAAAGGAAGCTAGCGAACGAAAGATAAAGAAGAAAAAATAATGAAAAGTTTGAAAAGAAAAAAAAATGAACATTAGAGAAAAAAAGAAAGATGGTGAGAGAAACAAGCAGAGAAAGAACTAGAGCATGTATGTACTAACCCATTTCCCACAGACAGAGAATGGGAAAACCACTTTGACACTTCAGGTCCCAACAAGTAACTTGTGGCTTCCACATACAGATGGGAAAAAAAGGGATTTATGGTAAAACATGAATTGACAGATAAAGATAAGAAAAACACCAGAGAACGAAAGGAAGAAAGATATAAAAAAAACAAAGTGAAAGGACGCATATTGAGTCAAAGGAAAGAGCAAATAAAAAAGACAAAGAAAGAATGAAGTGAAGAGAAAAAAATAGTGAAAGAATGAACGCCTGATAAAGAAATAAGAGGAACGAAACAAGGAAAGAAATAACCAAGTTTTTGCGAGTTTGAAAGAGGAGGTAGCAAGAGGAAGAGGGAAATAAAAAAAGGGAGAGGAGTAGAAATAAATAGTTGAAAAAAGAGCGAAACCATTAATGTGTGGATTTTAAGAGCTGGAAAGAGAAAAGTGGGGGAGAAAGAAAACATTGAGAGTAAACAGAGTAAAGGAAAGAATGTGGTGAGATAGGTGAAACAGACCCTCCAGAATAAAGGTGGCAGCTAAGAATAGATTTAATTAGCTCCCCCACTTCCCCAAACATAAGTCAGAGTGTGGAACAGCAGGGGGCACTGCAGAACAGCAGTCGTTGTATTAGCAGAGTTGCATGTGAACCCCAATAGAGCAATATTGGGGTGCTTCAAATCAGAATTGGAGGTATAGACATAGCTGTGTCCGGGCCCAGTGCTGGAATAACAGAAAGGTAGCGGGTGAAGAATGAGAAATGGAACACAGTGTAATTCCTGGTATTGGAATAATGGGGCATTGCAGGTTAGGTTTGAGGTGCACTGACAGTTGTATGTGGGTTGCAGTACTGGAATAGTAACGGGCACACAAGGTCAGAAGTGAGGTATGTTAATGGAGCAATGTGTGGAACCTAGTATTGGCGCGCCAGTGTTGCCGAGTGTTAGCCTGGAGGTGCCCTGGTGAAGCTGCAAGTGGGGCCCAGTATGGGATTGGCATTTGCCTCTGAACCACAGAAGCAAGGAGTGTGTGTGAACCTTAGTACTGAGAAGAAATGTGCGCTGAATGTTAGAATTGATGGATTCTGCAGAACTGTGGTGGTTCACATAGTGGCGTTGGATGTTCGACTTAAGGTGCACTGGCTGAGCTGTTTTTGCTCTTTTGGGTCCAGTATTGGCTTGGCAGTGGGACTGAAAATGAGAATTGAGCTGCTGTAATGGAACTGTATGTGAGCAGGATCCCAGTTTAGGAAAAGAAGTAACCTTGCTGAGGTGGAACTGAGGTGCACTGATGGAGCTACACCAAAGGTCCTAGTACTGGAACAGTAGAGTGTACTGGCTGTAAGAACTGACGTGCTCTGGCAGACGGAATGTGTGCAGGTCTGTCAAGGGCACAGTTGAGGGCTTGATGTGTACTGACTGCCGGAACTGAGGTGCTCTGCCAGACAGTGTGTGTGTGGAGTTAGTGGCACTGGCACGGCTGAGGGCTTGGAGTGTGTGAACTGCGGTGCACTGATGGAGCTGCGCCCGAGGTCCCAGAATTGGAGCAGCAGAGTGTACTGACGGCAATAACTGAGGTGCTCTGGCAGAGAGCGTGTGTGGGGTTCTTGGCACTGGCGTGGCTAAGGGTTTGGATTGTGTGAACTGTGGTGAACTGATGGAGCTGCACCCGAGGTCCCAGTACTGGAGCAGCAGAGTGTACTGACTGCAAGAACTGAGGTGCACTGGCAGACAGTGTGTGGGTGTTCCTGGCACCGGCACGGCTGAGTGCTTGGAGTTTGTGAACTGCAGTGCACTGATGGAGCTGTGCCCGAGGTCCCAGTACTGGAGGAGCAGAGTGTACTGGCTGCAAGAACTGAGTTTCTCTGGCAGACAGCGTGTGTGGGGTTCCTGGCACTGGAACGGCTGAGGGCCTGGAGTGTGTGATTTGGGGTGCACTGATGGAGCTGTTCCTGAGGTTCCAGTACTCGGGTAGCAGAGTGTACTGACTACAAGAACTGAGGTGCTCTGGAAGACAGTGTGTGTGGGGTTCTTGGCACTGGCACAGCTGAGGGCATGGAGTGTGTGAACTGCGGTAAACTGATGGAGCTGCGTCCGAAGTCCCAGTACGGGATCAGCAGAGTGTACTGACTGCAAGAACTGAGGTGCTCTAGCAGACAGCGTGTGTGGGGTAACTGGCCCAGCTGAGGGCATGGAGTGTGTGAACTGCAGTGCACTGATGGAGCTGCACCCAAGGTCCAGTACTGGAGCAGCAGAGAGTACTGACTGGAAGAACTGAGGTGCTCCGGCAGACAGCGTGTGTGGGGTTTCTGGCACTGGCACGGCTGTGGGTTTGAAGTGTTTGAACTGAAATGCACTGATGTGGCTGCAAGTGGGATCCCAGTACGGAGGACAAGTGGATACTGTCTCTAAATATTGTGGAGCCCTGGTAGAGCTGGGTGCCTAGGCCATAAGCAGTTACTAGCTCTCAGCGCACAGGCTGGCACACTTGGTAATGAAAAGCCAAGGAAGGGAGGAAGCCAGGGAACTGAGAGAGGGTGCAGAGAGCCCATAAAGACCAAATGTGACCAAGATAACAGCCTGATTTATAGCCTTGTTTACAGCTAAGCTCAGAGGAAGAGTGCTATGCAAATGAAAAGGGAAGCTTCCCTAGACTGGAGCAGGAAACAAAGCAAAAAAACAGTCCCCTACCGACCAGATAAACAGGACAAGATGTAATTATACAGTAGTTGGTCCATGCTCCCACACAGAAGAAGGAGGGACAAAAAGGCATGATTGACCACTAGCAAGGAAGGATTTTTATATGACACTGATACTAACAAATGAAATAGCTGGAAGCCCACAGAAGAAGTATAGTTAAAAGTATACAAGAGGCCTTACACTTATGCTTGACCTAAAAATTAACAAGAGACTCCTCGTGGTGGCAAATGTTCCTACTTGATTTTTATGTGAGGGCAAAAAAGATTTTTAAAAAACCTTCTCTGTGTAAAATATTCAGACTTTAGAGATTTTTTTTTAGATATAACATAAAAAAACGAGGAACTCTGAAGATCGTCATTGGTATGAATATTGCACTTTAAGGCCCATATTTGCAAAAGAAGTATGAATTTACTTAAGGAAACACCTGGAAATGCCATACTGTCGTGTAATAGCTTTTCAAGGAGGGAACATGTGATTTGTCTTGTTTGGTGAATAAATATAATAGTGATTATATCCTGAGCCTGATTGCGACAGCTCCGCCTGCATTCCTGAGCCTGATTCCGACAACTCCACCTGCATTCCTGAGCCTGTTTGCGACACCTCCGCCCACATTCCTGAGACTGATTGCAAAAGCTTCACCCGCATTCTTGAGCCTGATTGTGGCAGCTCTGCCTGCATTCCTGAGTCTGATTGCAACAGCTCTGCCTGATTGCGACAGCTCCCCCTGCATTCCTGAGACTGATAGCGACAGCTCACACCCCTGCCAATGCCTACTTCATGCCTCTGCCGCTCTCACCCTCCCACCTCCCAACCTGGCCCCTCCCACAACTCACCTCCCAAGACATATAATGGAGGCTGTAGCATGACTGCATAGCAGCCACGCACAGTGGGTGTGCTGCCGGTGTGCCCAAGGCAAGCCCATTTTCGCCTGTCGGCACCTGGGTCCTCCCACTCCTCCACTGCTATACCACCAAGGAGCTCTAGGCTCTGAATGTTAGACACTCTATCAACAGCTGCTTCACGGCCTTCCAGTGCGCAATCAAAGGACCCTTGATCTGCCTACATTGCCATTTCTCCTGCAACACGGGCCCACGTGCGCACACCAATGTCCGCACTGCACCCACACAGAAGACTATGAACGACCAAGCACAACTCCGGTGCATCCTGCAGACACGCCACAGAAATCTGGGACACCATAACCACTCACGACCCGAACATCGCCTTCATCACGGAAACATGGCTAACACCCTCCTCGACCGTCCACATTGCCACGACCACCCCTGACGGCTATAGGATGGTATACAAGACTGCACCAACAAACATGCCAGGGGCATCACCATGATCTTCAAGGAAACCATCCAATGCACCGTCACTGGCGACGACCCAAAACCCCTCATGGAGCACCTCAACTATCAACTCCAAACCAATACCAACACCACAATGCAAGCACCTTTGTATACAGACCCCCAGGACCATGCCCAGCCTTTTACAACACCATCCCCAACCTCATTGCCCCCGTCGCCATTGACTCCCTCTACTACAAACTACTTGACGATCTCAATTTCCCCATCAATGACCCCAATGACACCAACTCCACTTCCCTCATAGAAAACCTCAATAATATCAGCCTCACCCAACTGGTCACCAAACCCACGCACATAGCCGGACACACATCGAACGCCATCTTTACTTCTAGCAACAGAATCAATTTCACCACCATGACTGAACTCACCTGGACCGACCACATCATCGTCAACTTTACCATCTTCAATACACAGCACACCACCTCCAAGCACCCTAGTACCCCCCACCGAAGCTGGAGCAAGGTAACCGAGACCCATGGGCACAGGCCCTAGGTACCTCAGAACTCAAGCCACAGCAGATCTTGACCTCAACCAGGCCATCCATTTTTTCAACCTCAGAGCCAATACTATTAGCACAGGACTAACCTGCAACCTCACCAGCTCACAATCAGGATTCCAGGCCAACCACAGCATGGAGACTGCACTGATCTCCGCCATGGATGACTTCATGCCCCTTCTCGACTGAGGAGAGTTGGCAGCTCTGATCCTTCTGGACCTCTCCGCAGCATTCAATACAGTCTCTCACCAGACTCCACAACATAGGCATTCTACAAAATGCCCTAGGTGGGTCGCCTTTTTCTTCTCAGGCTGCACGGAGAGCATCCTCCTTCCTCCCTTCACTTCTACACCCAAGAACATCACCTGCAGCATACCCCAAAAATTCTCCCTCTGTCAACCCTGCTCAACATCTACATGACCCCCCTTGCATACATTGTCAGATCCTACGGACTCAATATAGTTTCCTGTGCTGACTACACTCAACTAATTCTCTCACTCAGCAAAGACCCCCACAATGCCAAAGCCAGTGTCCACAACCCCATAACCAGCGTAGCAACATGGATGAAAAACAGCTGCCTCAAACAAAACACTGACAAACCGGAAGTCCTGATCTTTAGGAAGACCAACTCACTATGGGACCACAGCTGGTGGCCAGCCGAACTCAGACCAATGCCCTCTCCATCAGACCACGCACAAAACCTCTGCATCATTCTCAACTGCCAACTATCCATGAATCAAGTAAACTCAATCGTCTCCTCCTACTTCTACATCCTCCGTACACTCCACCAAATCTTCAAATGGACCCCAACAAACACCAGAAAAACAGTCACACATGCCCCGGTGACCAGCTGTCTCGACTGTGGCAATGCTCACTACGGAGGAGTGTCCTCCTAGCTACTTAAAAGAGTCCTGACTCTACAGAACACCTTCAGCCAGATGCATCCTTAACCTCCCCAAGTGCTCAAGCATCACCCCACACCTCAGGAATCTCCACTGGCTCCCCATACAGAAGAGTTGGCAATTCAAAATCCTCACACTTGCATACAACGCTCTACACAACCTAGGGCCATCCTACATCAACCATCGACTGAGCTTCTACGTCCAGGCAAGACAACTACGCTCCTCCTCGCAAAACCTTGCATATACACACTGCATCCATCGCAGCTGCAGTGGAGGCCACTCCTTCTCCTACACAGCAGCCAAGTCCTGGAACAGCTTGCCCCTCAACCTCTGAACAGCTCCTCCCTGGCGGACTTCAGAAGGAGACTCAAGACGTGGCTTTTCCACAGAGACATGGCACCCTCAGTGCCCAGCAAACCTTAGGGGTGTTAGTGCTGCACTTTACAAATGCTATGATTGATTAATTGATCATAAACCAAATTTCTAATGTTGGTGATCAGCAGGGAGGATAGAACTTGTGTTTGTGCAGTGTCATCCAGTAACTTGATGTACACTACTCATCAACATCCAAGACCAATTTGCATTTTAATTTCTCCCTGATTGGCATTTTTTTATTTTTCCTGAAAATCATGTATCTGGCTTCTGGTTGTACAACTGGAATCAAGGAATTTGAGCTGACCACCTTGGAAACCTACTCAGCTTAAAGACTTTTGCAAAGAGATGGGGACCATGCCCAGCCTTCTGCAACACCATCCCCAACCTCATCGCCCCCCTCACCATCGACTCCCTCTACTACGTGCTACTTGGCGATCTCAATTTCCACCTTAACAACCCCAATGACACCAACTCCACTTCCCTCATAGACAACTGGTCACTAAACCCACACACATAGCCGAACACACACTGAACGCCGTCTTCGCTTCTAGTGACAGGATCAGTTTCACCCACATGACTGAACTCACCTGGACTGACCACGTCATTGTCAACTTTACCGTCTCCAATTCCCAGCATACCACCTCCAAGGAACTTAGTACCCCCCACTGAAGCTGGAGCAAGGTAAGTGATACCCTATGGGCACAGGCCCTAAGCACCGCATACCCGAGCCCACAGCAGATCTTGACCTCAACCAGGCCATCCAAAACTTCACCACCTGGCTCACCAAATTCACCCACTGAGATGCTCCATTGAAATCAGCTAAAACCAACAACTTCTCCAAGCCAGCAAGATGGTAAACCCTGAAGTTCAGGAACTCCAAATGCGACTGCCACTGGCTTGAGAAACAATACTGCATGACCAAGGACCCACTCTGACAGAGCCGCCTACAAGGCAGCACTCAACAACTACCCCCACCACATCAGGGCAGCAAGAAAAGCAACAATCACTGCCCATGTCAACACCACAGCCAACCACATGAAAGAACTCTTCAGCATCATCAAGGAATTCTCTAACCCATAGCCACAGAGACCACCGTCCACCCATCCCAGGAACTTTGCTACAGCCTCTCAGACTACTTCCACAGCAAGATCACCACCACATACAACAATTTCGACCCCCAACACTCCGCCTCCAGTCTAGACGACATCTCTCCAGAAGAGAACATCAGCTACATGATAACCTCCTGGTACCCAATGACCACATAGACCACCACAGCGATTATGTCATCCATCCACTCAGGGGCACCCACCGAACCCTGCCCCAGCTGGCTTTTCAACCTCAGAGCCAACACTATTAGCATGGAACTAACCTGCAACCTGAACACCTCACCTCACAATCAGGATTCCAGGCCAGTCACAGCATGGAGACTGCACTGAGCTCCGCCAAGGTTGACTCGAGGGCCCGCCTCGACTGAGGATAATCGACAGCTCTGATCCTTCTTGACATCTCTGCAGCATTCAATACAATCTCCCACCAGAATCTCTTCAGCAGACTCCACAACATAGGCATTTAACAAAACATCCCTATGGGGGTGCCCTCTTTCCTCTCAGGCTGCACGTAGAGCTCCCTCCCTTCACTTCTGCACCCAAGAACATCACCTGCGGCATACCCCAGGGATCCTCCCTCAGCCCAAACCTGTTCAACATCTACATGACCCCCCTTGCATACATTGTCAGATCCTATGAACTCAATATAGTATCCTACACTTACTACACTCAACTAATTCTCTCACTCACCAAAGACCTCCGACAACGCCAAAGCCAACATCCACAATGCCATGACCAGCATAGCAACATGGATGAAAAACATCTGCCTCAAACTAAACACTAACAAACTGGAAGTCCTGATCTTTGGGAAGACCAACTCCATATGGGACCACAGCTGGTGGCCAGCAGACCTCGGACCAATGCCCTCTCCATCAGACCAAGCACGAAACCTCTGCATCATCCTCATCTGCTAACTATCCATGAATTAAATAAACTCAATCATCTCCTCCTGCTTCTACATCCTCCGTATACGCCACCCAATCTTCAAATGGACCCCTACTGACACCAGAAAGACAGTCACCCATGCCCTGGTCACCAGCGGTCTGGACTATGGCAATGCTCTCTATGTCAGAGTGTCCTCCCAGCTACTTAAAAGACTCCAGACTCTACAGAGCACCGCAGGCAGACTCATCCTTAACCTCCCCAAGTGCTCAAGCAACAGCCCACACCTTAGGAACCTCCACTGGCTCCCTTTACAGAAGAGATGCCAATTCAGAATCCTCACACTTGCATACAAGGCTCTCCACAACCTAGGGCCATCCTACATCAACCATCGACTGAGCTTCTACGTCCCAGCAAGACAACTACGCTCTGTCTCGCAAAACCTTGCGCACACACAGCATTCATCGCAGCCGCAGTGGAGGCCGCTCCTTCTCCTACACAGCAGCCAAGTCCTGGAACAGCCTGCCCCTCAACCTCCGAACAGGTCCTTCCCTGATGGACTTCAAAAGGAGTCTCAAGATGTGGCTTCTCAATAGAGTCACGGCACCCTCACTTCCCAGCAGCCCTTAGTGCTGTTAGTGCTGCTCTTTACAAATGCTATGATTGATTGATTCAGCCATAAACCAAACTTCTAATTTTGGCGATCAGCAGTGAGAATAGAACTTGTGTATGTGCAGTGTCATCCAGTCACTTGATATACACCACTCATCAACATCCAAGAATAATTTGCATTCTGAATCCTCCTTGATTGGCATTTTTTAATTTGTCTTCAAAACCATATCTCTGGCTGCTGGTTGTACAACTGGAATCATGGAATTTGAGCTGATCAACCTGGAACCCTACTCAGCTTAAAGACTTTTGAAAAGAGTTGGGGGTTATTGCCAAGTGTGCCACCATACAGGTGGAATTTCAGAAAGCACTGAGGGCCTGGGCAGAAGCCTGCTTCAAGAAGCATGATGGATAGGGGGGGCCTGAGAATGGCTCTTCTGAAGAACCTCCTGCAGTGGAAGAGGACGAAGTCCCTGAATTTGAGCTCACCATTGAGGGCAGGAAGCAGTACCTCATCCTGTGGCCTATATATTCCAAGGAGCTGAGGGAGAGAAGGGAGGAAAGAGAAATCAAACTGCAGATGGCCACATTAAAAATGGAAGCTGAGGAGAGCAAGGCTGAAAGGGCCTTGGAGGCAAAGAAGGTTAAGGCAGAGAGAACCTTCGCAGAGAAAAAACTTCTACTGGCTCATGAACTGAGTCTGAAAGAACTGGATATCAAGGCCAGGCAGGCAGATTTCAGCAGTGATGGTGGCAGCATACCTACAGTACCTGATGGAGAAAAAAGGGTTTGTATACCCAAGCATTTGGTACCCAGTTATGTGGTGGGAGATGATATTGATAAATGGTTTTCTGGTTATGTGGTGGTACTGAAGGCTCACATGGTTCCTGAGAAGCACTTGGAGGAGGGGAGGACTGTGGAAACACATGCCAACACTTGGTAGGTACTCACTACTGATACTAGACGTTGGGGACCAAACAACATATACTCCAATTAAGTCAATTTTAATTGCCAAATTTGTGCTGAGTCTCGAAAGTATCACAAAAGATTCTGGGACAACCAGAAGCTTCCCAACAAAGCCTGGGTAGATTTTGTTGCTTACGCCAGGAAGGCACTGAATGGCTGGAGGAGGGACAGCAAGGTTATTGATTTTAATGGGTTGTACCATTTAGCCATGAGAGAGCGCATGCTCAGAATCTGTTTTTCTGAGTTGCAGATGGTAAGCTGACTGACCCTGGAAGCTTGCTGAGGAGGCAGACCTCTGGTGTAGCACCAGAGTTTCTAAGAAATTATCTTGTGGTGGACTGTCCCATAAAGGTGGTCAGGGTTCCCACCAGAAGAAAAAGGGGGTTGAAAAATGTATAAATAAGTCGTTCTCTAAAAGCCCCCAAAGTAATTCCCAAGGGAGTAGCGGTAACCAGTCCCAGTCTGACCCTAGGAAGAAGGGGTTCTTTGATCATAAGCAGGGAGGTTTATACCCAAATGTACTGAGTGCTACAAGTATTGGAAACCAGCCCCTAAAAATTCCTGTGGTGGAGGTTGATGGGGTCCCTGAGGAGGAGGCCCGAGTCAACCAGGGAGGACATTGGCACCCTTTGTGACTTACCTAAGCTTGCTAGCTGGCAAGTTGAGGGTGGGCCCAATAACGAGGAATTCTGCCAAGTGCAGAAGGAGTGCCCCACTCTTGAGGGCCTGAGGAGACAGGCCTCAGCCCATGCATCAGGTGAAGCCTCTGGGTATAACCTAATCCGCTGGCAGAATGATCTTCTATATAGCCAGCTGGTACTTGGGCAGCTCAAGTGCTGGCGGTTCCCCAGAGCTACAGGGTCTTCATTCTAGGTTTGGCTTATGACATACGCCTGGCAGGACATTTGAGGCAAGACAATACCTTCACCAGGGTTGCTACCCACTTTTATTGGCCCCTGAATGAAAACATCCTCATATGCTTTCCGCAGGTCCTATCCCACCTGCTAGGCTGATAGGAAGACAGGGAAATAGCAAAAAGCTTTCATGTTCCCTTTACTCATTGTTGGCACCCCCTTTAAAAGTATCGGCATCATAATCATTGGACCTTTGGACCCCATGACAGCCTTAGGTAACGGATTTGTCCTGGTCTTGGTGGACCATGCCACCCCCTACCCAGAGGCAATCCCCTGAAGTCAGTGACTGTACCCATGGTGGCTAGAGCTCTGATGGGGATCTTTACCCATGTTGGGTTTCCCAAGGAGGTAGAGTCTGACATAGGCACTAACTTCATGTTTGTATAAATGAAGTCCATGTGGGTTGAGTGCGGTGTAACCTACAAGTTCACCACACCTTCTCACCTCTAAACCAATGGTCTTGTGCAGAGATTCAACAAGACCTTAAAAAGCATGATTATGGGTCTGCTGGAGCCCATGAGGTGTAAGTGGGACGTCCTCTTGCCATGCTTTCTCTTCGCCTACAGGAAGGTGCCACAGAAAGGAGTAGGGTAAAGTCCCTTTGAAATCTTCTATGGACATCCTATTAGGGGACCTCTGAGCCTTGTCAAGGACAGATGGGAGAAAGCTCCCAAGAAACCACTCCAGGATGTAGTCACCTACATGCTGGTCTTCCGCAACTAGATGTACTGCTTCTGGAAGAAGGAGAAAAGCAATCTAGTGGCCAGCCAAGAAGTCATGAGACTCTGGTATGACCCGAAGGCCACTCTGGTGTAGTTTCAGCCTGGCCAGAAAGTGTGGGTCATGAAACCAGTAAAGCCCAGGGCTCTCCAGGACTGTTGGACTGGCCCATTTGAAAACAAGGAGGGCAAGGGGGAGGTCACATACACAGTGAACCTCCAAACCCCAAGGAACCTTCTAAGAGTGCTCCATGTAAACTTAATTAAGCCTCAGTTACATAGGTCTGAAGTGAGCATGCTCCTCATGACAGATGAGGGGGTGGAAGAGGAGTTTGAACCTCTCCCTGACATCCTCTCTGCACAGGAACATGATTAATCAGTGGAAGGGTCAACCTCTATACCACCCTGGTCCCAGAACAACAGGGTGACTGTTATGGGTTGCTGAAACAGTTTTTCTCTTTCTTCTCACTCGCCTCTTGACTCACGCATCTGTGCATCCATGATATTGACAGTGGAGACTGTACCCTTGCAAAGAACAAAATATACAGGCTGTCAGACAGAGTGCGAGAAAGCCTCCAAGATGTTGGCATTAGGGGTGATTGAGCCCTATAATAGTCCTTGGTCCAGCCCTGTTTTGTTGATACCAGAGGCTGCCTCACCGGGCACCACACCAGAACTCCGGTTCTGCATGGACTACCGACAACCTAATTGATTCACCACGACTCATGCACACGCCATTCCCAAGGTGATGAGCTCAGTGACATGCTGGACACTGCCAAATTCCCCAGTACCTTTGATTTGACATCAGGGTACTGGCAAATCGCCCTGACTGAGGGGGCTAAAGAGAGGTCATAATTTTCAAACCCAGAGGGACACTTGCAGTTTCAGGTGATACCCTTTAGATTGAAAAATGCCCCTGCTACCTTCCAAAGATTGGTTAACAGGGTCCTGGCGGGGAAGAAGACCTTTTGTGCCACCTACCTAGATGACATTTCTGTCTATAGTTTCAGCTGGGAGAAAAACCTGCACTACCTCCATAAGGTGCTTCAGGACCTGCAATAGGCACGCCTGACCATCAAGGCCAGTAAGTGCCAGAATTGGGCAATGTTCTGTCGTGTATCTGGAACACTTGGTAGGTGGGGGCAAGGTGCAGCCCTTGCAGGCCAAGATTGAGACTATCATGGCCTGGCAACCACCTAAGATCCACACAGAAGTGAGAACCTTCCTGGGCCTTACAGGCTACTGCAGAAGAATTGGTAAGGGTTATGGCCCCCTGTTGCCCCCTTAACTGAGCTGGCTTCTAAGAAGCAGCCCAGATTGGACAAAAGCTTGTTAGAAAGCCTTTGATTCCCCAAAGAAGCCCTATGTTTAGAACCGGCACTCAAGGCACCTGATTTCTCAAAACAATTTATCGTTCAAACGGATGCTTCAGAGCACAGCATAGGGGCAGTCTTAGTGCACCTAAATGAAGAGGGCCTAGACCAACCAGTAGCCTTCATTAGTTGGAAGTTACTTCCATGGGACCCCAGAGGTAGAGTGCCATTTAAAGAGTAGCTTTTGCTGTGGTCTGGGCACTGGAAACATACCTGTTTGGGACTCCCTTCCTGGTTCAGACCTACTACAGGCCCCTCAGATAGTTTATTCAGATAAGGGGTGGGAATCCTAAAATTTACAGGTGGTCCATCTCCCTACAGGGAATTCATTGTATGGTGGAATACCATCCCGACTGTCTCTCCAGAGTTATTCTTCCTTAGTGAAGAGAACTCTCAAGGGGTTAGGCAGCTCTCCCTACTTTCACCTTAGGGAGGGCATGTGTGAGACCTGGCATCATTGCCATGGTTTCCCTTAACTTTTTTGCCATCAGACCTCCTGTTTTGCTGACCTAGTTTTTGCTGGCTTTAGGACACTCATCCTTAATTGGCATATTTAATTTACCTATATGTCCCTAGTAAAGTGCACTACATGTGCCCAGGACCTGCAGATTAAATACTACTAGGAGACTTGTGGTACTAATTGTGCTACCCACTAGTGACCTTCTAAACATGTCTCAGGCCTGCCATTGCAGAGCTTGTGTTTGCAGTTTAAACTGCTATTTCGACCTGGCAAAATAACCTTCTGCCAGACTCAGCCCTTCCTTTTGTAATACATATAAGTCACACCCCTAAGGTAAACCCTGGACAACCCAGAGGGCAGGGTGAAATGTATTTAAAAGGCACAGCATGTACTTTTACGTTTTACATGTCCTGGTAGTGAAAAACTCCCAAAGTCATTTTTCACTCCAGCAAGGCCTATCTCTCTCATAAGATAACATTGGGATTACCTTACAGACCCCCTGGATATTGTGGGATGGATCAACAAATTTTACAGCATAAATAAGCAAATTCTGGTTCACAAATATGGGAATTTTGCAGCATTTTTGCAGCACTTTATTTTGTAATTCTTTCAGCAGCAAACTCAGGTATCTTATTTTTATGAGGTATTTTACAATATGAAAGTTTGCACCAAGGAATTGTATACATTATTTATGCTGCAGGTCTATATATTGTATGTATCATTTAGTATTTATGTTCACATTACTTTTACCTTGAACACTGCCATTATTACTTATGGATTTGTATGTATTTTGTGGATAATATAATTGTAATTCTTTCCAATGGGAAGGCCTATGTGTACTTTGTTTATTTGCAATAGAGACAATTTGTTTTTGGTCAAGATCTACACATATGACATAAACCTGTTAAGGAATGATAACCATGAAACCTGTATGCTTGTCTCCTTAGGTTTTAATCTTTGCCATGTATGTGCAGTTCTTCTGAGCAGCCCAAACCTAGCCCAATATTGTGCTGCTGCTTATAATGTAGAAACACTAATGGCCAGTTGATTGATCTGAGACTGTTAGACCTGACAGCCTTAGGGTGGTCACCCCCCCCAACTTTTTGCCTGCCTCCCTTCACTTTTCTGACACTGTTTTGCTGGTTTTAGGATTCTGCACACTTTACCACTTCTAACCAGTACTAAAGTGCATATGATCTCACCCTTGAGCATGGTAACATTGGTTCATTCCCAATTGGCATATTTGATTTACTTGTAAGTCCCTAGTAAAGTTTACTGCATATGCCCAGGGCCTGTAAATTGAATGCTGCTAGTGGACCTGCAGCACTGATTGTGCCACCCACATAAGTAGCCCCTTAACCGTGTCTCAGGCCTGCCATTGAAAGGCCTGTATGTGCAGTTTCACTGCCACTTTGACTTGGCATTTAAAAGTACTTGCCAAGTCTTAACTCCCTTTTTCTACATATGTCACCCCTAAGGTAGGCCCTAGGTAACCCATAGGGCAAGGTGCTATGTAGGTAAAAGGCAGGACATGTAAATGTGTGTTTTATATGTCCTGGTAGAGGAAAACTCCTAAATTTGTTTTCCACTACTGTGAGGCCTACTCCTTTCATAGGATAGCATTAGGATTACCCTCATAAACTGTTTTAGTGGTAGATTCTGATCAGAAGGGGGTAACCAGATCATATTTAGTATGGCCAGAATGGTAATAGAAAATCCTGCTTATTGGTGAGGTTGGGTTTTATATTACTATTTTAGAAATGCCACTTTTAGAAAATGAGCATTTCTCTGCACTTAAAATTCATCTGTGCCTTACAGCTTGTCTCCAATCAACATCTGGGCTGGGCTGGGCTGGGCTGGGCGACAGCTTCCTTGTGCATTTCACCCAGACAACCACAAACACAGGAGACTCAGTCACACCTGCACTCATCTGCATACTGAATGGGTCTTCCTGGGGTGGAAGGGTGGAGGGCCTGACACTTACATTTCAAAGGCTAGTGGCCAGTCCTCACACAATGAACTGCCAAACCCCCTACTGGGACCGTGAGACAGACCTGTACTGAAAGGGGAACTTGTGCACTTCAAAACCACTCTTTGAAGTCTCCCCCTCTTCAAAGGCATTTTTGCATTGCTGGGTATAGAAACTGGGTCCACTAACTCAGACACTTCTGGACCTGAACTTGCAACCTGTCAAGAGGAACTGCCTGGCTGTCCAAAGGACTCATTTGGACTGCTTTGCTGAGAAGGACTGCTGCCCTGCTGCCCTCTGTCTTTGCTGATAAGTGCTCTCCAAGGACTTGGATTGAGCTTGCTTCCTGTTTTCTGAAGTCTCACGGCCAAAAAGACTTAGGCCCTCATTACAACACTGGCGGTCGGTGTTAAAACAGCAGTCATACCGCCAACAGGCCGACGGTAACAAAAATGGAATCATTACCACGGCTGAAACCGCCAACACATACAGCCACTTTAACACTCCGACCGCCACAGCGGTAGCAACAAACACCGCGGCAATCACCGCCAACAGCCAGGCATAAGACAATGTACCGCCCACCCCATTACAACCCGCCCATCCGACAGCTTTTTTCGGGGCGGTACCAACGCCATCAAAAGCACGGCGGAAACAGTACTTTGAAGGGAAACCACTCACCTCTCGACTTTCAAGGAAGAACCAGGACAACATGGAGCCCGAGCTGCAGGTCCTCCCCATGCTGGTGTTTCTGCTCATATACCAGGAGTACCAACGGCGGCGGCGAGGGGAGGGGGAGGAAAAAGAGAGTGACACACACACGCAACACACAACACCCCCACACTCACCCCCAACATCATACACACAAACAGATGCAAGAACATTACATATACACCCCGTAACCCTCAGGAATAATGCAAGGATAAAAGGAATTGAGTCAAATGAGTGTTATATTAGAAATAGTTAGAAATAGGTTAATAATTCAAAAACAGTATTTACAAAATATACAATATGTACAAAAGGTGGGACGATATCCGCTCAAAATGTCCGTGTCCCACTGGGCCAAAACACATAGGCCAAGCCCACACTTGACTCCTGCCTCAATACGGAGAGAACACTGCAGGGGCATCAGGTTGAAAACACACAGGCACCTAAGGGGGATGGGGAAGGGGGAGCACCTCAGCCGGAAGACGGTACAACGCCACTGCTCCTGGAGGGGGCTCCATGCCCACAGCGATGTCCTGGGGAGTGCAAAGCCACAGTCTCTGAAGTGGGTGGTTTGCCAACTGCTTGGTCCTGGGGAGTGCAAGGCCACAGTCTCTCAAGTGGGTGGTTTGCCCACTGCTTGGTCCTGGGGAGTGCAAAGCCACAGTCACTCAAGTCTCTCAAATGGGTGGTTTGCCCACTGCTTGGTCCTGGGGAGTGCAAGGCCACAGTCTCTCAAGTGGGTGGTTTGCCCACTGCTTGGTCCTGTGGAGTGCAAAGCCACAGTCTCTCTAGTGGGTGGTTTGCCCACTGCTTGGTCCTGGGGAGTGCAAAGCCACAGTCTCTCAAGTCTCTCAAGTAGGTGGTTTGCCCACTGCTTGGTCCTGGGGAGTGCAAGGCCACAGTCTCTCTAGTGGATGCTGGTTTTCCACTGGTTCTGGAGGAGGGCTTGGTGCCCAGTTTGCTTCATCCTGACAAGGATAGGGTGAGTGGATGCCTTCTTCCACTGGTTCTGGAGGGGGCTTGGTGCCCAGTGTGCTTCATCCTTCCAAGGATAGGGTGAGTGGATGCCTTCTTCCACTGGTTTTGGAGGGGGCTTGGTGCTCAGTGATGCAGCACAAGGGGTGTGCAAGGTCACAGTCACTCACCTGGGTGTCAGATCCACACGATTTTCTGTGTGCAGGATGCATGACACACCATGTATGCATGACTACAGTCCATCTGCTGACAGGGACGGCTGTACAGTGGTTGCAGTGCCGGTGCAGGTGGCAGTGCTGCCAGTGGTGGGGGAGGCTCCAGCCCTTCCCCTGCAGCCTCGGATGGCTGCCCACTGGGGCTGCTGCTACTTGTGGCGGTGCTTGCGACGGTGCAGGTGGTGGTGCAGCTGGCAGAGCAGCTGGCGGTGGTGCCTGCGGTGCAGCTGGCGGTGCTGCCAGTGGAGGGGGGAGGCCCCAGCCCTTCCCCTGCAGCCTCAGATGGCTGAAGTGCCCTGGCTGGTGTTCTGTGCCTCTTCCTGCCTTTGGCAGGCGGTGGTGCCTGTTTGATTCTGCCAGCTGGAGTCTTTGCTTTGGCCTTGCTGGCTGGTTGTGCCTCCTTCTCATTGCTGGATGCTCTCCCCTTTTTGCCCTTTCCTGGTGGCGGAACCTTCTTGTCCTTGGCAGGTGTGGGTGGCACACTGGCTGGGCTGACGGGTGCCTCCTTAGAGCCTCTCAGAGCTCCAGAAACCACAGCGGACATGGACTTGGTGGCTGAGGTGCTGGGCTGGGTTCGGCCCACCCTAGCCCGAGGTGAAGGACGGGGGCAGGGGTAGGGAAGAGGTCAATGTTGGCAAGGAAAAGCTTCTTAGGGATGCTGGGACGGGAAGAGGGTGAAGGTTTGGGAGTGGAGGAAGAGGGAGTGGTTGTAGGAGGTGTCAGTCTGCTGTGTTTGGGTGCAGGTGCATGAGCTGGATGCTGTTGTGAGGTGGATGGCTGTTGGGTGGGTGTGTGCTTGCGTTTGTGTACTTTGGGAGGAGGGGTCACAGACACAGTGGGAGAGGACACAGGGGACATGTGCATGGTTGTGGGGGTGGTGACTGTCTTTGAGGGGCTTGTAGTGATAGGTGTGCTGGTGATGGAGGTAGTGGATGAGGATTTAGTGCATGCAGGTGTGAGTGGAGACGCCCCTGGGAGGAAGGTGGACAAGGAGGAGGAGGGGGGCACAGTGGAGGCAGTGGATGTTTGAGTGTCTGCTTCAGGATTGTGCTTGTGTGAGTGCCTGTGGGATGATGTGTGATGCTTGTGTTTGCCTGAGGCACTTCTGTGTGTTGATTTGGATGAATGCTGGTCTGAAGGTGTGCTTGGGATAGGTCGGGGTTGAGGGGATTGGAACTGGGTAGATGAAGTTAGAGGGGGGAGGCTGGAGACAGGGACCATGGTTGCCATCAGTGCGGAGGCCAGAGCCTGAAATATTCTCTGTTGGGCCGCCACGCCAGAGTGAATGCCGTCCAGGTATGCATTTGTTTGTTGCAAATGCCTCTCGACACCCTGGATGGCATTCAGAATGGTTGACTGTCCAACAGTGAGGGATCTCAGGAGGTCAATAGCCTCCTCACTGAGGGCAGCAAGGCTGACTGGCGCAGGTCCTGAGGTGCCTGGGGCGAAGGAGATGCCCACCCTCCTGGGTGAACGGACACGGGAAACACACTGAGGGGCTGCTGGGAGGGCGTTGCTGGTAGGGGGGGTGGCAGCTGTACCTGTTGTTGGGGTGGGCACAGAGGTGTCCGCCACTGCCAGGGAGGTTCCATCGGAGGAGGAGTCGCTGTCTGTAGTGTCCCCTCCCGTCTCCGTCGTGGTCCTCCCTTCACCCTCCGTCCCACTGGTTCCCTCACCGTTGGTGGATTCGGCCTCCAGTGGATTCGGCCTCCAGGATGTGGGATGCAGCTCCCTCCGTCGCCGGTGCCTCTGCTCCTCCGCCAGATTATGCTAATGCACCCAAGGCCAGGGTGACAAAACAAAAAGGTGGGGGAGAGACAGAGGATACACTTGGTCAATGCCAGCAAGCCCACTACCGTTGGCGTACACAACACACAGGGAGCTGCCCTATGTACTAGGCCATGCACTACCAGTTACACAGATAGTCACCAGCCCATGGGGTACAATGCCTAATGCCATGAGCTGGACACCTGAAAACAACAGGACCCTGCCCATTAGTAAATGCCCACTAACACTATTGGGGTTGGAGTGCTTCAGAGCCTGCCCAACAAGGGACCCATCCTGCCAGTTTGCCCTGGCCTAGGGGCACCCACAGCCCACATCCCCCACCCAGGTAAAACCTTAACGCGCGCAAAGTCAAGAATCTGAATCTGTACTCACCCCCTTGTGGCTGCTGTGATGCCTTCAAGCGCCCAACCAACTCTGGATAGGCATCCGCCAGGTTGCGGAACATCAGGGGGGTCAGGGAACAACAGACACACCTTCCTTGTTGGGAGGCCAGCCCTAGCTGGGCCTCCGGCGTCTTCCTTGCCCAGCGGCGCAGGTCCTCCCACCGTTTGCGGCAGTGGGTGCTCCGCCTGTCAAAGACCCCCAGGGGTCGCACCTCCTTGGCGATGGCACGCCAAATACCCTGTTTCTGATGGGCGCTGACCTGCAGGGAAATATGCACTGAAAAAAGGGGTTATTCATACCGTCCGGACTGTTACACTCAAGTCCCACATTATCGCTCCCATCCACTTACGCACAGACATTGACCACCAGACATGCAGCACTCAACCCAGGACCCCTCAGCCCCCCCACACGAGACATACACACACAGCACTCAATACATTCATGGTCCACGCATCATGCTCACAGTGTACTCACCTGTTTGTCTGGAGGACCATAGAGTGAAGTATACTGGGGTAGGACCCCATCCACCAGTCTCTCCAACTCCTCCGAAGTGAAGGTGGGGACCCTTTCCCCAGACACACGATCCATTGTCGATTCCAGACACAGGTCACAGCAGCACTTGCAGTATAGGTCCTCTCCTGTTGAAGGCCAGGTAGCAAGTGACTGAACAGTTAGAAAATGGCTGTCACGTCCGCGGCGGTGCGTACCGTCACCGCCGGCGTACATCGCCATTGGCTCCTGGAACCCATAGGGCTCAATGATAACCAATGCGAAGTTGCAAGGCAGTCATCGACCGCCGACCGCAACGGAGCACAACGCCAGCGGAATTACCTCATTTCCACTTGTCTCTACTCAGAGGTCAGGCAGCTGCCTTTTCAGAGGGGCACAGGCCATGGCACCTAACTGCGTCACAGCAGACATTGGCACATCAACTGATTTTCAAACTCACATACTGTTTCTGTAAAGGAAGAAATGCATTTTGATTTTCACATATGTGTGAATATGACCCTCTGCTCACCGTTTTCCACCCTAGAGTTCAACCGCTGAGGATGAATAGGAGATGGAGACATCCACCCGTGTACAGACCCCTTCTGGACCTGGTGACTATGGAGGACAGGCACATAATCCTTACTTACAGACTTGATCGGGCCACAATCCAAGAACTGTGTGCCCAATTGGAGCCACCCCACAGGGATCCCCCCTCTAGTGCAGGTCCTGTCAGTGCTCCGTTTCCTGGCAAGTGGTTCCTTCCAAACAACAGTGGCCATGGCATCAGGGATGTCTCAGACAATGTTCTCCAACGTGTTGACCAGACTGTTGTCTGCCCTGCTGAAACACATGCGCAGCTACATCGTATTCCCCCAGGTGGAGGATTTGGCCACAGTGAAAGCTGACTTTTATGCACTGGGACCTATCCCCTACATCATTGGTGCCATTGATGGTACACATGTGGCATTTCTCCCCCCCCCCCCCCCCGGAGAAATGAACTGGTGTTCAGGAATAGAAAAAGCTATCACTCTCTGAATGTACAGATGGTGTGTTTGGCGGACCATTACATCTCCCATGTGAATTCCAAGCTCTGTGCATGACCCCTTTATCTTGAGGAATAGCAGCATCCCATATGTCATAGCTCAACTCCAGAGGCACCGGGTGTGGCTAATAGGTGAGCCCAAGTTCCCTAACCAGTATATGTTGGTGTATGGGTATGGGGTTTTCCCTAAGGGTGAGTGTGTGGCTAACATATATCCCTCGATATTTGCAGGTGACTCTTGTTACCCCAAAGTCTCATGGCTACTGACCCCAGTGAGGAATGCCAGGACAAGAGCAGAGGAATGTTACAATGAGGGACATGGGCAAACAAGGAGGATAATTGAGAGAACCTTCGGCCTCCTGAAGGCCAGGTTCAGGTGCCTCCATCTGACTGGTGGATCCCTGTACTACTCACCCAAGAAGGTGTGCCAGATCATCGTTGCATGTTGCATGTTGCACAACTTGGCCTTGAGACGCCAGGTGCCTTTTCTGCAGGAGGATGAGCCTGGAGATGGTCTTGTGGCAGCGGTGGAGCCTGTGGACAGTGAGGAAGAGGAGGCAGAGGATGAAGATGTGGACAACAGGAGTTCTCTCATACAGCAGTACTTCCAGTGACACACAGGTAACTTGACTTTACTTTGCAGTTTTCTGTTGGACATTGGACATGGCAGCATGATTTCCCTATGTCCCTATGTCTATGCCCACTTACTGTACCCTTTGGCATCTCTATTTTCAGATCTCTGTGCCCCACTCTGGCTCCTGGTGTGTTTACTGCTGCCCATTACAGGTCACACTAAAGTATATATAACTGTACATATGAATTGCAATGTTTACAGATTGTTGAACTAATACACATTTCAATCAGTTGACAGACTCCAGACTTGTATTTGTTCCAAGGGTGTTTATTTAAGTGCTAAGAGGTTGAGGGGGATGTGCAATAGGCTGGAGTGATGGTGGAGGAATGTACAGTTAGAGTCCAGTCTCTTTGTATCACGGGTGGCATGGCCAATGGGGTATAGTAAGGGGAGCAATGGCAGTTCAAGGTGGACAGGGTAACAGAGTGGGACACAAGGATTACAATCAGGAGAGTCTTATTTCCTGGCGGGGGTCTTGGCAATGTTCTCTGGCTTCTGCCTGGATCACAGGGACCGTTTGTGGGGTGGTTTTCCTTCTGCAAGGGGTGGGGTGCTGGTGTCCAGTTGTTCCAGTAGCGGGGCCTCCTGTCCATTAGCGCCGGCGGAGGTGGAGGGCTGTTCTTCAGTGTGGCTAGTGTCAGGGGCACGCTGGTGTGCCACTGCCTCCCTCATGGTGTTGGCCATGTCAGCGAGCACCCCTGCAATGGTGACCAGGATGGTGTGGACGTGTTTGAGGTCCTCCCTGATCCCCAGTTACTGTCCCTCCTGCAGCCGCTGGGTCTCCTGCAACTTGGCCAGTATTTGGCTCAAGGTCTCCTGGGAATGGTGGTATGCTCCCAGGATCCCTGCAAGTGCCTCATGGAGAGTGGGTTCCCTGGGATTGTCCTCCTCCTGTCGCACAGCAGTCCTCCCAGCTTCCCTGTTGCCTGTGCCTGTGTCCTCTGAACTGTATGCCCACTGCCACTGACCCCAGGTCCCTGATTGTCTTGGTTTTGTGGGGTTGCCTGGGGTCCCTTTAGTGGTGGACACACTGCTGATTGACGTGTCCTGGGGACAGTGGTATGGGTCTGCTGGGTGGGTGCTGTGCTGGTGTTTCCTGAGCTGGGAGGCTCTTTTTTGGTCCGGGACTGTGGCAGGGTAACTGACTGTCAGAGGTCCCTGATGGGCCAGGTTGGTCATCGTGATCCAGGTGTGCAGAGCTGCTGTCATCACTGTGGGCCTCTTCTGTGGGGGGACTGGATGTTGGTGGCACCTTCTCTCCAGTGACGTTGAGTGGGGGTCCTGTGGGGATGTAAATGCAGTGTTATTGTATCTGCGTGTGCCATCTTGTGCATGGGTATGTTTCCCTGTATGGTTGTGTTAGCCCTGTCAGCTTTGCCTTGTGTGCGTGGTGATTTTGTGGCTAGGTGATTCTCTCTAATGAGCATTCTTTAGTGATGGGTGTCCATGAAGGTCTGTGATGGGTGTCCATGCATTGGTGTTGCATGCAGGGCTTGGTATTGGGATGGGTGGGTTGTGATAGTGGGGTATATGTGAGGTGGTGGAGTGATGGGGTGAGGGTAGGAGTTTGTGATGGCATGCAGGTACGGTGGGGGATATAGTAGTAAAGATTTGACTTCCCAGAGTCCAGTCCTCCTGCTACTCCTGCGAGGCCCTCAGGATGCATGATCACCAAAGACTTGCTCCTCCCATGTTGTTAGTTGTGGGGGAGGAGGTGGGGGTCCACTGGCAATCCTCTGTACGGCTACCTGGTGTCTTGCAACCACGGAACACAGCTTCCTCCATAGGTCATTCCACCTCTTCCTGATGTCATCCCTTGTTCTGGGGTGCTGTCCCACGGTGTTGACCCTGTCCATGACTCTCCGCCATAGCTCCATCTTCCTTGCCATGGACGTCTGCTGCACCTGTGATCCGAATAGCTGTGTCTCGACCCAGATGATTTTGTCCACCATGACCATTGGCTCCTCCTCTAAAAACCTGGGGTGTCTTTGGGGTGCCATGGATGTGGTGTGAGTGGTATGTGTGAGGATGTGTGGGGTGATGTGTTGTGGTGTGTGCTGTGAGGTGCGTGGATGGTGTATGGGTGATGGTGTTCTGTGTCTCAGATTGAGTGGGTGCTCCTGGCTTGTCTCTCTCTCTCTGTTAGCAATCTTTTTTTCATTGAAAGGGTTGTGGGTAGTGTGGGTATGTTTTATAGTGGTGTGGGTGTGGTGTGTGTATATGTGTCAGGTGTGTGTAGTTTGAATTGTCCAATGTGGTGTAGTTTTTTAAGTGTGTGTGTATTTTGAGCACAGCGGTGTGTACCACCAATGGTTTACCGCAGTTGAAAGACCGCTGCGGTGATTCGTGGGTCCTGATACTGTGGGAGTATTCCTGTTGTCCTAATGGTGTGGGTTTTGATACCGCCAGTTTATTACTGACCTTTGGGCTGGCGGACTTGTGTGGGTGTCTGTTAAGTGCCGGATTTCTCTGTGTGGGTCATAATAGCCGTAGCGGTTTACCACTGCGGTCACGGTATGTTGGCGGCTGTCAGCACGACAGTAGGCAGCATTTACCGCCAATGTTGTAATGAGATCCTTAATCTCTTCAGGAAACTCTTTGTGCGCTGAAAATCAACGCACAGCCTGCCGGAAACGACGCACAACCTGCCTTGCAACTGAGAGATTGCCGCACAGCCAAACCGGAGCGAGCAGCCCAACTTCCTGAGAGGAAATTCAATGCAGCACCTGCAACAGAAAATTAAATGCACTGCTCTACCGAATCGATGCACAACCGAAGCAGAATGAGGCAGCCAATTCTCAGAGTGGAAAATCGAAGCAGTGTCTGGTGTGCGACAGAAAAATTAGACACATCACCCTACCGGATCGACGCAATGCCTGTGACTGCTTCCAGCACACCTAGGATTTCCACAATCGTCCGCATCAAAAAGATCCCTGCATCGCAATTAGGAACCAAGAATGCATGCCGGAAAACAACGCAAACCCCTTGCAGAGTGGAATAAACAATGCATCGTCTGTGCCACGTCAGAAAAACCTATGCACACCTTATTTTTCTACACATCTCCTCCTGTGCGGTCTTCGTGTGTGTTATTTTTGACGCAAACCAGGTACGTTGTGTAATCAAGAGATAACTGTTGATTTCTAAGGTTTAAGACTTTTTAAGGTTGCAAAAGTGATATTTCGACTTGTTCTTATTGAATCTTTAATGCTTTTATCTTATTTTTTTCTAAACCTGTGTGGTGTTTCCACTGTGTTACTGTATGATTTATTGCACAAATACTTTACCCATTGCCTTCCAAGTTAAGCCTGACTGCTCAGTTCCAAGCTGCCAGAGGGTAGACACAGGATAATTTGGATTGTGTGTGACTTACCCTGACTAGGCAGGTGGTCCCTACTTTGACAAGGGTGTATACCTCTGCCAACTAGAGACTCCATTTCTAACAGAGACGGACCGAAGTTTGACTGACAAAATAATTTTGTAAATGCTGTTGCTCCTCTAAGCATCTGCAGAACTGGTCACACAGTCCTTATACACAGCTGCAAGCTGTAAGAGGACTGACATTCTGTCAGTCATCTCACACCAAAAGAGGTCAGTGTCGATTACCCCTGAAACTGATGCCTGTACGGCTTCTTGGCCTATATCTTCAAAGTAGAGGTAAAGCTCCTGATCAGGAACTTCACTCAAATCAGGGATGGACAAATAATCACTCTTGTCCTTGGGTAGGATGCAGGATTGAAAAGACATGCTTGTTTCAGGAATCCAATGCCTGGTTGTGCCTCCCCTATGTTCTTGCCCACCCTTTCAAGGGAATTTTCAAAAGCTTCATTAAGCTGGGCTGTTATCTTTTTTTCTGTGCCAGAGTCAATTGAGTCCCTGCAGAAGTCTCTAGGAATAGTTGCAGTGACTACAGAGTGAGGACTGAATTGTTTGTGAAGTTCATGTGGAGGTGCTCTAGATAATCATATACCTTCATTGCCACTGGTGTTTTACTCTGGAATATGTCCATAAGACTTCAAATGTTCTAACATTTTTCTGACACAATGTCCAACTGAACTTGAATACAGTTTTTCTGGTCAGTCTTCAGAATCCTCTGTAGATATGAGGGTCAGGTGCCATCCGTGGTTTCATCCTATAATTCTGAGCAAGTTGCTGCTGGTACCTTTGCTTTCTGATTCCAGCAATATAAAAGATTCACGAGAAGTACAGAAGGAAGACATTTAGCTCCACAGAATACTTCTGGAACAACTCCCCAACAAGGTTCATTATGTGTGCCAAGCAGGTGATATGTATGGATTTTGTATAAAGAATTCTCAACACAGTGCTGTATACCTTGTGTATGTATGCTGCATTGTCTGTATTAAAGGAAATAATGTCCTGAAAGGCTATGTTGTACTCTGTGAGGACCCTCACAACTGCTTGTGCTACAGTTCCATAGTTGCACTATGAGAGGGACACTGTGGCCCTCATTCTGACCCTGGCGGTCGGCGGAGAGACGGCGGTCGGACCGCGAACAGACCGGCGGTATTAAAAATGGCATTCTGACCGCGGCGGTCCCCGCCGCGACCGACCGCTACTTCTCCACTCCGACCGCCGCGGCGGTCATGACCGCGGGGCTGGAGTTTGCGCACTCCGGCCCCGCGGTCGGCCCAAGACCGCCAAGGGTATTATGACCCTGCCTACCGCCGCGGTTTCTTGCGGGCGGGAACCGCCGTGCGAACCATGGCGGTAAGCACTATCGGGGCCAGGGAATTCCTTCCCTGGCACTGATAGGGGTCTCCCCCACCCCCCACTACCCACCCGAGTCCTCCCCCCACACCCTCCACCCCCCTGCCACCCCCCAGAGGTGGTACGAACCCCCTCCCCACCCCCACCCCGACATGCACATACATGTACCCCGACATGCACACACCCCCAACATGCACATATACACACCCCCAACACACACATACACAACGGGGACACATACCCGCACACATACATGCCGACATGCGCACCTGCCGAACAGCACACATTACCCATAGACACAGCAGCACCCCCCGCCCGCATACACGCACTCACACACCCCCTCTACACACTCACACGCACACCCCCATGCACGCCCACATCACACAACACCCCCCCACCCCCTCCCCTCACGGACGATCAACTTACCTTGTGCGTTGGTCCTCCGGGAGGCGACGGGAGCCATAGGGACGTGACCGCCAACAGAAGACCGCCAACAGAAGACCGCCACACAGAAATGTGGGTCGTAATTCTGTGGGCGGTGTTCTGCTGGCGTGGCGGTGGAGGTTGACCAGTCTCCACTTTCCCGCCGACCGCCAGTGTGGCTGCTGGCGGTTTTCCGGCGGAACGCTCCCAGCGGTCAGAATGCGCACAGCGGCACACCGCCGCAGTCGGCGGTCTTCACCGCGGCGGTAACTCAGCGGTCTTGCGAAAAGACCGCCAAGGTCAGAATGAGGGCCTGTGTCTGCTAGGTGGGTGTGGATTTGACAGCCACCCTATGAAGAGACCACTGCAAATAAAACATTCAACACACATCGTCCTTCAACATCAGGTGTTTTGTCAAACTGATACACTGATATTCTGATCTTGCAATTGTTTTTTTCAGATCTTCATTACCTCCTACATATCTCTCTGGTAGATAACGTTCTTGAAGCTGATGACCTCCAGGTATTGCTCCACTATTCCGTACTCACTAGTGGAAGAACTTGCATAACACACAGTGGTTAGTTCTGCTCAGTGGAATGTTCAGTTCTGTGCAGACGTTGACCACTCACTTATTATTTCCTGGTTTAAGGCACTGGCATTCGTACTCTGTGAAAAGTGAGTTCACAGTCATCTGATGGGCACCTTTCGGTGAAGAGTAAGGGTCTGTGGTATCTGTGCAGCACTTCAAGTGTTTCTGGGACCACACATGCACATCCATTGTGTGTTTCCAGATGTAGTTGACCGCCACATTGCACACACTGCAAAACAGCACTCAACCATCAGCATGAATCACGTCGCTGTAGTCTCTGGCCCAGTCTGGGTGGCCAGATGTGATCGATGCTCCACAGCCTTCACAGGCTGCATAAACGTTTCCATCCTGCTTTTGTTGTGGTGGCTCATCACTCCCTAGGAATCCGAAAGATCTAAAGATGTAGGGAAGCAGTGATTAAGATATACAATAAACTCTGATCCTCTTGCAAAGGAATAAAAAAACATGTAAACTTGGGGACAAAACCCACAATGGACAACAGAAGTCCTCAAATGGAGTTGAGCAAACACAGTGTTAAAACAGCATGGTCAGTTGCAAAGAAAGAAAAATGTGCACTCTTTTGAAGCAAAGTTGCATACATGGAGTTTAAATACATGAAGGAAGGCAGTTAAAAAATAAAATGACAAAGGAAACTGAAAATGAACCACAATGGAAAACGTTAAATTTTTTCAAATGAGGTTGGCTGGATACTGACAAAGGACAAAAAAGGGCAGGGTGAGCCACCTTCTAAGAAAGGGAACCCTAAAACGATTCAAAACTAACTTGTGTACACATTCCTTGAATATAGTAGCATATAAGCTTGGCTTTTACACTCAGGTGTGAAAAAAGGAATAGAAGCAGGCAACAGTGCACAAAGGGTGTGTAAGAAAAATCCAAAAGTTGCTCTGAACCACCCCAACAAACCACAAAATTAAACACTGAAATCCAGGCACAATGCTATGCTGGTGGCTCCAAGGAATGACACACATGAAACAGTTAGAAACACACCACCAATGCAGAGTAAACAATCTACTGAGAATTAAAAAAACAAACCCTTGACAATTGTTGGGTGAAAAATAAATAAAAATTAAACACAGTTTAAACAGGAATGCAGTGGGAGGAGTAAAAACACAAACACCACCTTGCCTGCCTGCTGTGTGACCTTCTTTCTGTTGGCCCAGTCGCGAGCCACTGGACCAATACAAGGAGGGTCACCATTCGCTTAAATTTCGCAGCCACTTTTGTAAAAAGCACGTTCTTTTTAGAGAACTGCAGATTTCACAAGTTTTTTGCAAATCGCGAAATCCTGGAGGGTCTGCTTATTACATTTTATAAGTGTAATTCACAAAGTGGAAGATATAAGTCTTTCTAGTTTGGTGTCTCTAGACTCACATTTTAAAATCACAATTTATGGTTAAGCTGGCTTTTAAATTGCAGTTCTGGAAAGGCCACTTTTAGAAAGTGACATTTTCTTACTTTTGCCATTTGGTGCCTGCTGCCTGTCTCTGAATACACATCTGGGGTGGGTGGCAGCTGGGCGATGTGCATTCCCTCTAGACAGCCATTCACAAGGGGAGCTTTGGTGTGGTTTGATGGGCCATCCACATCCTGATGGGCCATTCTGAGCAGGATGGGAGAAGTTTGACACAGCCTCATGCTTACATCTGAATAGGCTGTCTCCTGGCCCCACACAAAGGGCTGCATAACCCCATGTAGTGAGTCTGGGGCCAGGACAGCAAGGGAGGACCTCTATGCACTTTGAATACCTTCCTTTGAAGTTTCCCCCACTTCAAAGGCACAACTAGTTGTACGTTCTGGACCTCTGACAGCACCACAACAATACACCTCTGGACTTGTGGACACTCTGCCAGGAAGAATGGCTGCTGTGCTGCTACAAGGTCTGCCAATCTGCTGGGCTGCTATTTTGCTGGACTCCTGCTTTGCTGTACTGACCTGCCGCCTCTTGCCTGGGAGTGAGAAGGACTCGACCTGTGTAGGAAAGTCCTCCTTGTTGCCTTGGTCACCTCCAAACATTTTGGACAGATACTGGTGGTTACTGACTCTTGGCTGTGCCCTGGGTACTGCTTACCAGATTTCAGGGCCCGTGCTCTTTTTAAAATTGATATGCAAATTAGGCTAATTGTAATTGGCAGTATCAACCTACCTATAAGTCCCTAGTATATAGTATGGCATGTAGGTTTAGGGGCCCCAGCATAGGTAGTACACCGACAGGTGAACTGCTGAGGTGCCCAGTTTTATTTTAAAGGTAGACCTGCCTTGCTGGCTGCTTTTAAACTAAAGTTATATGCAAATTCAACTTTGGATTTGAAAATACTTCCAAAGTGCTAAACTACCGTATTTTTACATATAAGTCAACCGTAGGGTGTGCCCTATGTGCCCCTAGGATGGGGTGCCATGTAACTATAAGCAGGGACCTTACACAAAATGTTTTATAAACCCTGGTGAGGTGAAATAGTCAAATTTGTTTTTCCCTCACTGTAGCGAATGGCCTCCATAGGCTAAAATGGGGAGAATTCATTTTAATTCATAAAGTCCCCATAAGAGACTGATATTTTGAGTTTGGTATCAAATTAATTGTTATAATAAATTCCACAACTTGCCTTTGTTGGAAGTAATATATCTAGTTCAGGTAGAGAGTTCTAAAACTCCACCTGAAAGTTGCCAACTTCAGCTCTTTAGTGCTCCTCTCTGATTGGCCAGCCTGCCTTGATGAGGTGCGAAGTGGCCTGGGCTGAACACAAAGGATGTGCCAGGGAGAGGAGATTTGCCTCAGCAGATGGTGAAACGGGATGGCGGAGAGCAGCCATACTGGTCTTCAAAGGAGGGAAGAACATTTGGAGCAGCTCAGGACCTCCCCCATTTCCTCCAACCCCAGACATTTCGGTGCCCTCTGTAGGAGGCTGGCCTGGTTTGTAGTGGGTACCTAAGGTACTTACACCTTATACCAGGTCCAGTTATCCCTTATTAGTGAACTGTAGGCAGTGTCTAGAAGCCAGGCTGTCTAGAGGTATCTGTAGGCAGAGCAGTCAAGGTTGAACTAGGAGACATGCAAAGCTCTTGCAATACCACTGTAGTCACACAGTACTCACACACAAGAAAGACAAGACTCAGTGTTACCAAAAATAAAGGTACTTTATTTTAGTGACACAAGGCCAAAAATATCTTAGAGGTTATACTCCCTTAGGAGGTAAGTATTATAGATAAAATATACATTAGTAACCAAAATCAGGTAAGTAAACAGTCATAAAATAGTGCAAACAGTGAAAATCACCTTAGGCTATAATGGGCCTAGGGGCAACCCAAACCATATACTAAAATAGTGGAATGCGAATGACTGTTTCCCCCCTAAGAAAGAGTAGTGTGTACAGGGGCACTAGGAGTGTGAGAAAACACCAAAGGTAAGTAAAGTACCCCACCCCAGAACCCAGGAAAGCAGGAGTAAAGTACAGCAAGTTCCTCCAGAACACACTAGGAGTCATGATAAAGGATTATGCAAAATCCAAGCAGGACTGCAGGAGACCAACCATGGATTCCTGGACCTGAAGACCTGTGAAGAGAGGAGACCAAGTCCAAGAACAGCTGAAGAGTCCAGGAGTAACAGGAGCCCCTGCTAACCCAGATGAAGGTGCAAAAGTGGATTCTCCGGTTAGAAGAAAAAGTCAGAAATGCACCAAAGAAGACGGCTGCGGGTTCCTGCTTGGTGCAAGAGATGACCCACGTTGAGTAGATGGATGCAGGCTGGTTTTCCTAGTTGGATTCCACCAACAAGCCTTGGCTCACGCAAAAGACGTGTTTGGTGAGAAAAGGTGCTACCTGGACCCAGGAAGGACCTGGGGTTCTCAACTCAGACTGAGGAGACAGAGGTGGGCTCTCAGCACTTCAGAGAGCCTTCAGAAGACCAGGAAGCACATTCAGGAGTCCCAGGACACGGGACAAAGCAGTTGTAAATCGTGGTCATCGCAGCACTACACAAAGTGAGCCCACGCCACCGGCGAGCAACTCAGGGAGCTGACCGTCACAGGATAGAGTGCTGGGGACCTGGGCTATGCTGTGCACAAAGGATTTTGAGGAGAAGCACACAGAAGCCCTAGGAGCTGCAAAACATGCAGTGCACAGGGGTACTGTCTGGCTCAGGGAGGCAAGCTCTTACCTGCACCAAATTTGGACAGCTGGACCTTTGGACAGTCAGGGTCATTTCGGTCCGCCACCTGTGTTCCAGGATCCACGCTCATCATCAGGAGAGGGGACCCAGAATACCGGTCGTCGCTGCAGAGAGGTGCCTGCTGAAGCAGGGAAGTGACTCCATCACTCCATGGGAGATTCCTTTGGTCCTTCTGTTGCAGGATGAAGACAGGCAGTCCTCTGAACATGCACAACCTGGAAACTGTTGCAGTTGCTGGCAGGAGCTGAAGTTACAGAGTTGCAGTAGCCTTCGTGGATACTTTGTTGCAATTGTAGAGTTCCTGGAGCAATTCTGCAGTTGATCTGATGGTAGAAGGTGAAGCAGAGGTTGCAGAGGATTCCTACTGGAGTCTTGCCAAACCGAATCTGAGGAAACACCCAGAGGAGAGACCCTAATTAGCCCTGAGAGGTGGATTGGTCACCTAACCAGATAAGCACCTATCAGGAGGGATCTCTGAAGTCACCTGCTTGGCATTGGCCACTCGCATGCTCCCAGAGTATCCTAACACCTTGGAATCCAAGATGGCTAACATCAAGGACACTCTGGAGGAGCTCTGGGCACCACCCCTGGGGTGGTGATGGACAGGAGTCCAGGTTGTCCTTTGTCCTTTGTCCAGTTTCACGCCAGAGCAGAGACCGGGGGTCCCTGAACTGGTGTAGACTGGATTATGCACTGTTTGTGCCCTTCAAAGCACTTCCAGAGGCTCTGGGAGGATACCCCTCCCATGCCTGTAACACCTATTTCCAAAGGGAGAGGGTGTAACACCCCTGTCCCAAAGGAAATGCTTTGTTCTGCCTTCCTGGGATTGGGCTGCCCAAGCCCCAGGAGGGCAGAAACCTGTCTGTGAGTGGCAGCAGCTGGGGCTGCAGTGGAAACCTCAGAGAGCTGGTTTGGCATTACTCGGGGTCCATGTTGGAGCCCCCAGGATGCATGGAATTGGCCCCCCAATACCAGACTCGGATTGGGGGTGCAATTTCTCAATCTTAGACACCTTGCATGGCCAAATTTGGGGTTGCCATTGTGAAGCTACATATATATTGACCTATATGTAGTGCACACTTAGAATGGTGTCCCTGCACTCATGAAGTCTGGGAAATTGGTCCTGGACAACTTGGGGGCACCTCTGCTAGTGCAGGGGGGCCCTCACACACAGTAACTTTGCACCTAGCCTTCAGGAACTGAAGGTTAGACATATAGGTGACTTATAAGTTACCTGGTGTAGTGAAAATGGCTGTGAAATAGTGCTTAAACTAGGCTCCAATAGCAGTCCTGAAGAAGTGTTTGTATGAGCTCCTTACGGGTAGCAAAATAAATGAGGCAGCCCTAAGGATCTCTTGGAACCCCAATGCCCTTGGTACCTAGGTACCATATACTAGGGACTTATAGGGGGGTCCAGTATGCCACTCTGGATTGACAAATAGTCACTATACTAGACTATATCTAGACTATAGTGACAAATTTAGAAACAGAGAGCAGCATGAGCACTGGCGTTCTGGTTAGCAGGACTCCAGTGACACAGTCAAGCATACTGACTACACAGTAAAACATACTGACATATAGGCCACAAACTATGAGCACTGGGGCCCTGACTAGCAAGATCCCAGTGAGACAGTAAAAATACACTGACAAACAGGCAGAAATTGGGGGTAACATGCCAAGAAAGATGGTACTTTCCTACACCCTCTTGATTACATTAGGAGAGGGCAGGAAAGGGGTGTGTTTAGGATTTTTAGCCAGACCAGTGGGTCGGCTCAGCCAGACCTAACCTGCAAAATTCAGTTTCAGCCATGTTGGATTTTTAAACAATGTAGCTCCCTGGGACTGATATTTGCCATACTTCCCAGGAAGTGGTCGTCGAAGGGGGAAGTGGCCTGTCTGTGGTTGGACAGTCACCCCCTGCTTTCACCCCAAGAGGAAGGATAAATATGGCAGAGCTGCACCCACACCTCAGATCCCTACACAGAACAACATCAGAAGAAGAAGGACTGCCCTGCTGGACACCTGAACTGCACCTGGGCACTGCACTCTGAAGGACTGCATCAGCTGCACACTTGGGCTTTACCACTAAAAGGACTTTGCCTGGCTTTACATGGTTCAAGAAGCGACTCCCTGTTTGCTACAGATGAAAAATAGCTAACCAGACTACCCTGCATCAAATCCTGAAGAAACTGACCAGCTGACTACTGTTCAGTGGTCATTTTGGAGTTTATTTCAGGTGCATTCTGGGAGTTGGAGTCCTAGCTCTCAAGGAGCAACTAAGAGCTTCTGGAACCTTGGGGTGAGCTGTGGACTCCTAAAGTACCTTCAAATATCTTCTGGAAGAAAATCCAGAAGTTTGATGAAGATTGAAGACTTTTGGTAAAAAGCTTCACAAAGGGACCAACCTGCCTTCAAGAGGTAAGCCAGCTTACGCCGACTGCGACCCGTCCTGACCTGCAAGTTCGTCCCGCTGAAAAGCTCCAGAGCCCCAGACTCCCAGGATTTCACAGGGGGCTCCTGGAAAGGCAGTCTGACGAAGTTGACTCTAAATTGGCCTGCTGTGGAGGGTCGTCCGACGGCGGAGAGAACAAGCTCCAAAAAAGTGACTACGTCTGAAGGCAAAAAGTTGACTGGGACTTCCCGTGCAGTGTATCCGAGAAGGACTCCAGGAACATCGGATCAAGATTCAGTTTTGGCCCCCTCGAAGATTTTCATCCTGAAAAATCGTCTAAGTCAGAACATAGAATTCTTCACCGAGATCTCCTGTGACGTGTATGCGAGGAGGGCTCCAGGTAGGTTGGATCAGATTGGTGACTTCGTCCTGCTGAAAAAAATCTTCAAGAAAAAGACTGAGGGGGTCATTCTGACCCCCGCGGGCGGCGGGAGCCGCCCGCCTGGAGGGAGCCGCCAAATGGCCGCTCCGTGGTCGAAAGACTGCGGAGGCCATTCTGGCTTTCCCGCTGGGCTGGCGGGCGACCGCCAGAAGGCCGCCCGCCAGCCCAGTGGGAAACCCCTCCCCACTAGGAAGCCGGCTCTGAATGGAGCCGGCGGAGTGGGTATGTGCGACAGGTGCAGTGGCACCCGTCGCGTATTTCAGTGTCTGCTTTGCAGACACTGAAATACAAAGTGGGGCCCTCTTATGGGGGCCCCTGCAGTGCCCATGCCATTGGCATGGGCACTGCAGGGGCCCCCAGGGGCCCCACAACACCCCTCACCGCCATCCTGTTCCTGGCGGTCGGAGCCGCCAGGAACAGGATGGCGGTGAGGGGGTCGGAATCCCCCATGGCGGCGCAGCTTGGATTCCCAGGGCAGCGGAAAACCGGCGGGAGACCGCCGGTTTTCCTTGTCTGACCGCGGCCAAACCGCCGTGGTCAGAATGCCCTGCGGGGCACCGCCAGCCTGTTGGCGGTGCTCATGACCCCCTAAATCTGAAGGTAAACTTTTGGCAGAGGCCTGCCGCTTGCAGTAGCTGAGAAGGGCTCCATCGCGGTTGGCCTTAAACTTTGAGTTTGCCCCAGCTGAGGTGTGACCTGATATCCCGAGTTAGCCTAAGCGGGTCCCTGTATCCGGCCTGTGCTCCATCATGGTAGGCATGAACTTTTGACTTTGTCTTGGTCCGGCTCGACCAGATATCCCCGGTTGGTGCTTTTTGCTTCTAAGCGATTTTCTACACTTTATACTTTAAAAATTCATAACTCAGGTTCTACTTATTAGATTTTTGTCTTTTTTATCTTGTTTTTGTTCATTAATTAAGTTCAATTTTCTATTCTAATTAGCTGTGGAATCTTTTTGGCTAGTGTTTTCACTGTTTTACTGTTAGAAGTGTTGCACAAATACTTTACACATTGCCTCTTAAGTTAAGCCTGACTACTCTGTGACAAGCTACCAGAGGGCGAGCACAAGTTAATTTATGGTGTGTAACTGAATTACCCTAACTAGGATTGTGGTTCCTTCTTGGACAGGGTGCATACCTCTGCAAAAAAGAAACCTAATTTCTGACACCATCCATTCAGCCATCCAACCATCCAACAGTCTTTTCATCCTTTCCTGGACCCTTTCTCTCTTCCCTAACTGTCCATTCTTTATCCTTTCATGCATTAATTTTTTCACCTATCAATCCTTTCACTCTCCCATCCATCCTTTTGACCTTCTGTCTATCCATCCTTTCACCTTTTCATTTCATCCCTTCACCTCATTCTTTCATTCTTTCATCTATCCATTCCTTGACCCTTTCATCCTATCTGCCACATTTTCTGACTTATTTCCTTTCATGGTCCCTTTCTTTCTTTCACCGCCTCTCTTTAATGTGCACTTTTTCTATTACTCCCCCTCTCTGTGTTATCCCCTAATTGCATCATTACAATATTTCACTTTCTCTGTTTCCTTTGCGCTGCATCTGAGCCAGTGACACACACACATGTGTCCTAGTAGTCGCTAACTATTATTTATAAGCATTTTGTGTCCGGGTGAATGAGGCCCACAAACCACTAATTAACGTTTTATTAGAAGCCAGTTTACCAGCCCAGACCCACTGGCAGCCCTGGTTAAGCTGCTTAAGTACGTGCGGGTCATTATCCCACTGTGTGAGTCATTCGCCGCTTTGATGGGCACCCAGTGGAGAGACTTAAGGTGGAAGATCTCTGTGGTTAGGGGGGTAGGTTTAAATTCGGCTGGCGGCTGAGTTCTCTGGATGACGTGAAAATGATGAGTGAGGCAGTCTGGGATCTGAAGATGAATAGAATTTCCATTGTCAAGGCAGGAAGTAATTTATGAATGAACACTGATTCTGTGGGAGTCTAATGGTAAAAATTACACAGTCTTCCTGAACTTTTTGAAAAGAGTGCAGCATGTTCTGGATACCTATTTGATTCTTTTTCCAAAGGTGAGTTGATTTTTAGTGAAAATGCCCCAAGAGGGAGGAGCAGTTGGAGAGGGTTACTTTTGGGCAACCCAGGAGGAGATCAGGATGGGGACCTCTGGCCAAAGAGAGGAATTCCCATTTCGTCTCAGTGAGTTAGAGGCAATTGCTTTGCATCCAGCAGGGGAATGCATTCATGCAGGCCAGGAATATGACATAACCTGATTTGAATTGTATGTGGTGGAGATAATGATTGGGTTTCATCAGTATGTTGAAACTGAACAATCCAGAGGCGAACGATAAATATTAAATAGAATGGGACTCAAGGAAGAGTCTTGTCGAACCTCATAGTGCATGGCGTTAAACTGATGGTGTGGGTTATGTGAGAGAGGAAGGACCCCCGCCTCTTTAGTGCAAGGTTTGGAATGCCTTGTTCATTCAATCTTATAGGTAGAATGAAGATAATGTCAAAAGACCGCTGACATGTCTAAAAATAAATGGGCTGCAGAGTGAGTTTGATCTAGCATACATCTGAAGGCATCCAATACAGTCATGGTTTCAGTACTGCAGAAGTGTTAGAAGCCGGATTGTGAAAAATCGTGTCAGTTGTTCTCTATATTAGGAAGGGACTTGGTTTTGAAAGCTTTTTCTGATAATTTGGTGAGGGTATGAAAAAGTTATATGGGACAGTAACTTCTTGTAACTTTTGGGTCCGAAAGGATTTTTCAAGTAAAGGTGTGACCTGAGCGTGTTTTCAGTTTTCTGGGACAGTAGCTTCAGCTATAGAGAGGGTGGAGACGTTGGTGATGATTAAAAAAACCTTCTCCTGGGTTAAGGCTAGAATTTTGTGGGGACAGGGTCCAGAAACCGAGCCTGATCTAATGGATGTGAGAATTGTCATGAATTTCATATGAAATATTTCCTAGAAATTGGTGGTCCGGTCCAGGGATGGACGTGCACAGATGAGCTTGCCTTTGACATGTCTGCTGCATGCATTCACTGCAATGATACAGAGCTGTGCTGCTTAAATAAGCAGTCATGAGGGAGGAGGGCTTGATCTCCTACATGAGAATAGTGTGTTTGTGTATGAAAAATAGCATTTTTGGACCAATTTAGAAAAAAACAGAGCATTAAAGAAGACTATGTGCTGTACCTTACTCAAATACAAACCTCTCTGTAAGTATAATTAAATCATACATAGCTTGAAGCTTTGGTACAGGGATCGGAATTTAACCACTTCCACTTTTAACCAGGCTTAAGTACCCTCACAAGATATAAAACCTTTTGCCTGATCAGTTTCCCTTGAGAACTTTGTCAAAATCTGAACTTTGTACTTATGCCAGAGGAATTACCTGAGTTTCTTTACTGACAGAAAGACCTGCCAGACTTGGTGGCGTGGGAGGAAGAACACTATAAATAACCAAGGTATTTTGCAGCCTATTAGTGTCTCTATCTACAAATCCTTTCAGTTCCAAAATGCAGGCTGAACTACATTTGCAGTAACTTCGGAAGCTATGGTTTCAGGAATTCCAACACGGTCATCTGTCCCCGCTTTTCGGGTATCTCAAAGAGGATTTCGGTGTTCTGGTGGCCCCTATCTACTAAGACTATTTGTACATCCTTTACATTCTTCAATTCTTTCCTCAGGTATTACTTGTAGTCTGCTACGTTAGTTGTAAATCGAGTTGAAAAATATTGTTCTAAAAAAATATCGAAGCCAGAATCTAGACTGCCACGCTATTATGATTGTAAGTGTATATCGGTATGTATATATGTACAGATGTACTATACATGTACCTGGTTGAAAACATATATAATAATCATCAAAGCATATATGAGGAGTTAAGACTCCTCATATATGCTTTGATGATTATTATATATGTTTTCAACCAGGGGCGGCTGAACTGTTAGGGTGGAGGAGCGTCGCGCTCTGCCAGCAGCAGCAGCAGGAGCAGCAAACTTGTAGAAACAAAATTATAATAAACGCTGTTTATTGTCATTTTATTTCTACAGGGGTGGAGTCATGGGGTGACAAGCAGTGAGGGGAGTGCACAGAGCACTTCCCTCAGTGCGCATGCATGTTTGGCTGGCCGTCTCGGGCTGGCCAAACACATGTGCACAAGGACTCTCTCCAACCCGGCACTGTGTAGCCAAGTTGGAGAGAGCCTGCACAGGCTCCCAGTCTGCGTTGAAACGCCCAGCCAGGGCGCTCCAGCCAATCATAACGCTGCTCTGAGCAGCGTCATGGTTGGAGCAGGGCAGGCTAGGAGCCTGTGCCTGGAGTGCGGCAGTGGCGATGCGGCAGCAGGAAGGCGAGTAGGTAAATTCAATTTATATATATATATACACACATATATATATATATACATATATATATATATATATATATATATATGTATATATATACATGTATATATATATATATATATATATATATATATATATATATATATATGTATATTTTTTTATTTTTGGTTTGCTTCCCCCGACCCCGCCACTTTGCCGAGCCGCAACTGTTTTCAATGCGCATACATGTGGAGTAAAGAACAGTAAATCTATTCTTACTTATATATTCTCACCTTCATAATGATGTGATACACGATTTTCTGACTATAATATGTTTGTTGAGAGGTCACTGTAAGGGAGGAGGGGTGGGTGAGACAGTGGAGGACATGGCTGTTGTTGTGTTTGCATCTTTATGTTGAGTATGTGCATGGCTGTGGTGTGACTTGTGGTGCCTGTGTGTGTCCTTGTGTAGCGTGTGTGTTGTTCTGTGTGCATGCTGTTTGGCTTGTTTGCTTGGGATGGGTGAGGGGAGAGGGATGCTGGTTGGGGCACAGGTGGTTGGAGGGTACCAGGGACATTGGCTGCCGTCAATGAGGAGACCAGAGCCTGAAACGATCTCTGGAGGCCATACAAGGCACCGTGAATGCCTTCCAGGTAGGCATTGCTCTGCTGCATCTTGGGAGCCTGCCCCTGGATGGCATTCACAATGGTTGTCTGTCCCACAGAGATGGTCCTCAGGAGGTCAATAGCCTCCTCATTGAGGGCAACAGGGCTAACTGGGGCAGGGGCTGAGGTGCCTGCAGCGAAGGAGATGCCCACCCTACTGGGTGAGCGGGCACTGGCAACTCGGTGGGGAGCTACTGGGAGGGCAGTGCTGGTACGGGGTGGCAGATGAAGATGTTGTTGGGGTGGCCCCAGAGGGGTCTGTCACCATCAGGGAGCTGCCATCGGAGAAGGAATCTGCATCTGATGTTGCAGTGGTAGTAGGCTCTCCTGTGGTGCTCCCTTCGCCCTCCAACCCACTGCTTCCCTCTGCGTCGGTGGACTGTGCTTCCTGGGTCCCGTGGGCTGCAGCATCCCCACTCGCCGGTGCCTCTGCTCCTTCACCTGATAATGCTGATGCACACAAGTACACAAGAAAACAGACAGGGAGGGAGAGACAAAGAAAGGGATGCAGGCTGTGAGCAACTTAACTATATGCAGGTAGGCACACATGCAGTACACTTCAGTCTCAGAGCTCACCTTACCATAACCTTTGCACTACAGGAATGTACCACTGATAGGGAGTACACCTGCCTCTTTGGAGTACACTACACTGTGTCCTACAGATTCAATGCACATGTTCTGAAACTCCAACTGAGGCATCCATTTAATGCTCAGATGTATTGAGTACCACTACGTCACTTAGCAAGACAACCGGAACACTACCTGACTGACTTTACTATCCTATTTCCACCTTACCTGGGTACACATGCCCCCTACACAACAAGGTAGAGTAACCTGGTCAAGAAACTGAACACCTGCATACCCTGACACCTATGAGTCACTGTAACAGCAACCTTTCCCCTCATTGCCTACCATCCCCCATTACAGTTGGCACGTAGGACAGTGTGAAAACTCACCCCCCTTGTGGCTGCTGTGATGCCTTCAAGTGCCCATCCAAGGCTAAGTAGGCCACCACCAGTATGCAGGCCATTAGAGGGGTCAGGGTCTGACGTGCACCCCTCCCTCGTTGGGATGCTGTCTTCAGCTGGGCCTCCGCGGTGTTCCGGGCCCAGTGTCCCAGGTCCTCCCACCACTTCCTGCAGTGGGTGCTCTGCAGGCTATAGACCCCCAGGGTCCACATGTCCTTGGTGATGGCTCGCCATAACCCCTTCTTCTTATGGGCGCTGATCTGCATGTGAGAAATATAGGAATACACATTAATGTAGACTGACCACACGCATGCTGACATAGGATACAATCGCACTGACATTTGACAACAATACATTCCATCATCTTCCTACAGGTACACATTGATAGCCTACTCCACTACTCCTCAATGCTTGGTAATCCTACATTCACACACCTGCACCCAAGCAATCGCACTCACTGCTAGGACACTGTTTATCCACTCACCTGCTCCTCTGGTCGCCCATACAACTTTGCATACAGGGGTGAGATTCCATCCACAAGCCTCATCAGTTCCTCCTGGGCAAAGGCTGGAACCCTCTCCTCTGTAGCGTGCGCGATCTTTGTGGCCTGATGCAGGCCACAGCAGCACATGCAGTGGAGTAGTGGTTGTGCTGAGTGCAGGAGTCAAGTGGCTAAGAGAAATCAAAATGGCGGTGAAGACCACAGCGGTACGCACCATCACCACCGGCGGCGATTGTGATTGGCGCCTGTTCCCCATAGACACCAATGTTAACCAATGGGAAATTGCACGGCGGTAAAGACCGCCTAGCAAAATGACGATTTACGCCAGCGGAGTCATGTCACTTCCATCTGTCCTCAGCATGTAGGACTGGCGACCACCAGTTGAAGTGTAAAATGTAATAGAGTGCAATCTCTTCGCGCCCTCCATGCTGTCATATCTTCCTGAACATGTTATGCACACCAGTCATACACAGCAATACATGCCATATGTGATGTGTGGCATCAGTTATCTGCATTTGTAGGTTGCACACGTTGATTGTCACTGTGTTAGCTGCATGCAACCCTTCCATAATGTGAAGTCTACGTTTGTGCAGTTGTGTGTGCATTGTCATCATCCATAATGTGTTGGTGTGATGAAATATGTGTGTTGTCCCTCCCTAGGTACGACCCCTGCAGACACTGAGGAATGCACCGGTGTATCGGCCCCTAGCTGACCTGGCAACCATGGAGGAATGACACATCATACTGACCTACAGTGTGAACCGGATGACCATACGTGAACTGTGTGCCCAATTGGAGCCAGATCTACTGCCAGGTATACGTAATTCCTATGCTATTCCACCTACTGTGCAGGTATTATCTGTGCTACATTTCTTGGCAAGTGGGTAATTTCAGGCGACAGTCACATTGGCAGCAGGTGTGTCACAGCCAATGTTCAGTAACATCTTAAGGGATGTCCTGACTGCCTTGCTGAAACACCTCCACACCTACATCAAATTTTCCCAACCTGCTGACTTGCCCACTGTGAAATCTGATTTCTATACCATTGCACGGATTCCACATTTGATTGGGGCCATAGATGTCACCCAGATTCCCTTGATTCCTCCCAGAGTAAATGAACAAGTGTACAGGAATAGGAAAAGTTATCACTCCATTAATTTACAGGTGGTGTGTCTTGCAGACCAGTACATCTCTCAAGTAATTGCCAAATTCCCTGGATCTGTGGATGACTCTTACATTTTGAGGAATAGCAGTGCCCCACACCTGATGGCACAACTACAAGGAGAGAGAGCCAGGCTTGTGGGTGACACCACAAACTCAAGTTTTTGCACACCCCACACCACATTTCTAACTCTTTACTCTCTACACAATGCTGACATGTGCTATGTATTTCCACTCTTCTCAGGTGATACTGGCTACCCAAACCTGTCATGGTTGTTGCCACTGGTGAGGTATCCCAGGTCAGGGGGCGACATTTGCTACAATGAGGCACATGGCAGGACAAGAAGAGTTATCGAAAGGACCTTCGGCCTCCTGAAGGCAAGATTCCAGTGCCTGCATTTGTCAGGCAGATCCCTGTTCTACTCTTCAAACAAGGTTTGCCAGATCATCGTGGCCTGCTTTATGCTGCACAACTTGACCCTAAGGAGACATGTACCCCTACTGGAAGATGAGGAACGACATGATCCACCAGTGGCAGCAGAGGGGACAGAGGACAGCAATGAAGAAGGGGAAGATGATGTAGACTCCTGAACTCAGCTCATTCAGCTATACTTCCAATGAGTTGAAGGTACATTTAGCCTAATGTTTCCCACAACATTTTCTACGTAGAGTTGTGTACAATTGTAAGATTGTACAACCAGTGCTGGAGACACAGTAGTGTGTGTGTGGTGCAATGTTTGTACTGTCACATGCCCCTTACTGCTTCATGTGTTTGATGACTCCCAAAGGTAGTTCATACACAGACGTTTAGTGTTCCCTGCCTTCGCATGTATGGACTTTTTGGCCTACAGCTGTACTAATTTTGAAAGCTGCATATATGTGTGAAGAACTGGTGTGTAGTACAACTGACAAATGGTAATATTGGTCATTGAATAAGTGACAGTAATCTGGCAATGATGTTCAGCTTTGGACACAAATCAGGTACATGTGTCATTGAACAAACTGTACCTAAATGTATGCTACATATGCTACATATCTGTTCCTTGCAGGTCTTACTATGGTGGGATACCCTTTGCCATGTCGTGTAGAAGGAGGATTAGGACATTCCTGGTGCAAGTATCAGGAAGCCATTTATCAGATTTGTAATGTTACATGCCTGCAGACATTCACCCTAGCCACTTTCTAGTATTGTGTAACATTTGACATAGAGAAAGTAATACATCACATGCATGCATTATGAATAAAGCGCCAATACATTGGATGTGAATGTACAATTTTGATTAAGTGCAGCAAAATAAGGAATGGTGGAATACAAGGGAGTGGGCAGATGGTGGATGAAATAGTCAGTTTGGTGTTCACAGCTGTTGGTAGCTCAGGTCCAGAGTCCCTGGGGCCATTGGAAACAAGGTGTGTCAGTGGCACACAAGGGAGACAGCAGAAAAAGGGATCACTTCCTGGCGGTGGGTTTGGTCATTGCTACAGTGTCTGAGGTATTTCTGGTGGGATGGCAACATTTTCAAAGGGGTCCTTGGGAAGCAGAGGTAGGGGTGCTGGTGTCCTGTGCAGGGCCACCACTCCACTGCCAGCAGCAGATGTGGAGGGCTGGGGTGTCTCATTTCTTGTGGACGGGGCCTGCATGCGGGTGGAGATCTCACGCAGTACTCCAGTAATATCCTGCAGCACCCCTTTGATGGAGGCCATGGCATTGTGGGCCTGCCATTGCTCCATGGCCTCCTGATGGCGTTCACTCTGCAGCCTCTAAATCTCTACAAAGTGGGCAGAATCTGTCCCATCCTGTCCTGTGCTGGTATGCTGACAGGATTTGGGAAATGACCCCCTGGCCAGTCAATACCCTTGTTTGGCTCCCCCCTAGTCCCACAGATGGCCCTCCACTGGCCCCAGTCCCCTGTGCCTGTGACCTCGTTACAGTCACCCCACTCCCACTTGCACCAGGACCTTCTTCGTCTTGCCTGGTGACAGGTGGTGAGTCCAGTCTCTGTACAGGTGGGCACACAGTGGCTGAGCCAGGGACACTGGTTTGGGGCACTGGGCCACAGCTGTTGGTGGTGGCTGTGTAGTGGGGGTCTGTCTGGTGGGCTGGGTGGGGCTTCTGGAGGTTGACTCACCAAAGGTTCCTGATGGGCCTGGCTCCTCCTCCAGATCTAGACATCCTGCTGTAGTGTCATCACTGGGGCCTTCTTCTGCTGTGGGACTGGCACTTCCTGGCACCTTCTGGCAGCTGCCATGGGGAGTGTCACCTGTGGAGTTAAACAAATCTAGTTGATTTTGTGTCCTGCAGAGTGTTTGACTGTTTGTTAGCTGGGTGACAGTAGGGTTCAACAGCTTCAGGGGATATGGCGTTGACAGTCAGTTAGTTGTTGATGGTGGACATTACACATGTGCATTGGTTGCTCACATTCTCAGTGGCATGAGTTTCCTTCAGTTTCTGTCCTCTGTCCTGTCATTGCCATTTCCCTGTCAGCATCTGCCACCAGTTTCTTGTGCTTACATCCCCATACATCTGCATGAAGGACTCCCATTGGGATGGGTGCAGTGCATGGAATTAGTGGGATGGATGATGCATTGTGGGACTTGTTGTGTTTCAACCATTACATGCAGGGACTGGTGGTTGTGTGCACATTGTTTGGGTAGGTGTTAGTGGGGTGCCTGGCCATGCAGGGGATGGGTGTGGGTGGTTGATGGGGTGGGATGGATATGGGATAGGGTGTCTTGGGTTCGGTACAGGGGGTGACATGCCTTTCAGGTGCAGGTGGTGGGAGGGGTGGGTCAGTGATTAACCAGATTGCAGTCCTCCAGTGAGGCCCTCAGGATGAAGATAGCCATGACCTTCTCCTCCCACTCGTTCAACTCGGGGGAAGGTGGTGGAGGACCACCAGCAGTCCTCTGGATGACAATCTGGTGTCGCGATGCCATTGCCTGGACCTTCTCCTGCAGGTCGTTCCACCTCTTTCTGATGTCGTCCCTTGTGGGTGGATGGTTTCCCACTGTATTCACCCTGTTGACGATCCTCTGCCAGAGCTCCATCTTCCTGGCTATGGATGTCTGCTGGATGTGTACACCCGAACAGCTGTGGCTCCACCCGGATTATTTTGTCCACCATGGTCTGCAATTCCATGTCAGTGAAATAGGGGTTCTTACGTGATGCCATAGTGGTTTGTGTGGGGAGATGTGTGCTGTGATGTGGTGGTGTTGTTTGGGGTTGTGCAATGTGTGAGTGAGTTGGTAGCTGGTGTGATGAAAATTGAAGGTGCAGTTGTGGGATGCATGGTTGTGTGTTTGTGAATTATATGTGGTGTGGGGTGTGCAAAAACTTGAGTTTGTGGTGTCCCTTTCCAGTTGGCCGGTAGTTGTGTTGCAGCAGGTAGGAATAGCTCGGATTGTGGGTATTGTGGGTGTGTTTTATAGTGGGGTGTGTGGGTGGGTATGTGAAGTGTATCTATGTGTCTCAGATGTGGGATTTTCAAATTGTCCAATGTGGGGGTTTGTTGTTGGTGGGTCCATTTCGTGACTGCGGCGGTCCGTACCACCAATGGCGTACCACTGTTACACGACCGCTGTGCTGATTTCTGATTCGTATTTGGAAGCGCGGTTTCGTTTTTGCCATGGCAGTGGTGGATTCTATGCAGCCTGTTTCCCACCGTCATGCAGCCTAGTGGGGTCGGATACCTCGCTGTTTTATAGAGGACTTTGCCTTTAGGGTTGTATTACGGTGGTAAGTTTCCCGCGTCCACGACTGTCTTTTCACGGCAGACTGCACTGTGGTTGGCAGTAATTACCACCAAACTCGTAATGAACACCATAATATGTCTCTGCAGAAGATGCCATTAATGCAATACACAGGCCTCTTTGACTATCACATCTAAGTCCAGCTCTGCAACACACATGCCAGGAATATTACACCATTACTCTACATGCACAGGAAACACTAATAACCGGAATACAATTGACTCTTGTTCACTACACTTCTGTTTGTATGCTATTTTTATACCATGCTAAAATGTAGTGCTAAGTGCCAGATTTACATTTTGTGTAATTTATGCCAGTGTTTGCACAACTACACAAAATCAAGTTACGTGAATTTCGTATAACCCTGGTTACAATTGATCTAAATTACCAAACCAGTCTTCTGGTCTGCTAAGGTGCAAATTGAAACAACTGGAACAACTGGAACACTGAAAGATGTTGAGTGCAGTGGGGGAAAACAATGAGTCACACAAAAAAACGAAAAGGGTGGGATATTACTGTTGTCCAGATCCGTATTCCCCACAGTACATATATCCCAGCTGTGCCAAGAGAAGCAAAGGTACTGTTAGATACTACTTTTCTCTAGTAATGCATGTGTGTTAATCAGTGCCTCTCGTTGACCTACTTATTCTGTTGCATCAGCTCGAAATCCAGTGTGACACACCCGAAAGAAGGAACAAAGGCTTTAGTGCCTCTTGCTGTATGTGATACTACCTCATAGGCGTCTCAATAGGGTTCATGAATAGGAGCATTGTATCTGTGACATTGTGGTTTAAAGTGTCTTTCTATGACTCCTTGACCTACATTTACCCTTTTGTTCTCCGTGAGAAAATGAATAGGGGAGCTGTGTAGTCTATACATAAAATCTGTTTTTAACACTGAAGCAGGCCTGCAGAGAAGAACCAAATATAATATAAATTCAACAGATATCCATTCCCTTTATCTTCTCTTTGAAACGTAGAAACACTGGCCCTTCTATTTTGTACTGGAATTTTGCATCAGAATTGAAATTCCAAGATTCACCCAGAGGAGCGAATAATTACAATGAAGACCAATGATTTGTCAACCATATTTTTCCCTGTATTCCAGCCATGTTGCTGCGCACATATTTCCTCAGGTTTTACCTGACCGAATGTATCACTGTAACTTCCGTAAGGCACTCATTATGAATGGCTCTGTAGTTTGTGTAATATTTATGGCGTGTGATAAAATCAGACACCGTTGAGTCAAGATTAATCAGATAAAATAAATACCACCCAATAATGACTTTTTGGGATATAGCATGATTATTTTAGTACTCAAGACAACAACATATGTGTGTTCCTATCTATCCCGAGTATTTCCCCCCCTCAATAAATATTGCCGGTTTTAAACTACTTATATTTATTGCAAAACCGATAACTATGAAAGGTGCCCTAACTGCTGTTAGGCCACATATTGCAATTAACTGGGCACTTAAAATGAGGGCCTAAAGTTACCGAATGACTGCACATTTTAGAATCATGATTCACCCAGTTTCTTGTCACTAGCAGAATCAAGATTTGGGATACAGAGATTCTGACATAATGGCCATAGTCATAGCATTTAAGATTACAGTTGTCCTGATTTATTTTTTAATATGTTTTGCATTTTTTTATAAGCAATAGGATAGTTAACTCTGTAAAACGTAGGGGTGAGAGAAAAATATAACCTAGGCCTTCTTGGCTGGTGTTGTGGTTTCACGAAGTTGGCACAGCCACACTTGTCCATTTGCTGGATCAGGCTTGGCAATGATCAGCCTTGGCAATGAAATGTCACTGGTGACACTTTAGCCTACACATGTATTTGAAGCCAACAAGCTAAGTGGTGGGCATCTTAAAACCTGGCAAACCCTATTGGGTGGTGGGGCACCCTGCTCTGGGCAGGTTATGAGGCTTTGCCTGCTGGCTGGCATCCTGGCCTGTGGTGACCGGGCCTCCCAGACGAAAGCCATGGCTTCATTTATTATCATTTTATTTAGTCCTTCAGGTGTTTCTGTACTTCGTTTATGATGGCCATCACATCAGTGTTTATGTTTGTATATGTGTACATTTGTAATGGCTCATGCCACTCATTCCTTCTCCATGGTATCCAGCAACAGTTAGTCAGTTGCGTCTTGGATTCCTTGGAGGCAGGACATGCAGGACATGGAATCCTGTATTTTATTGAAATGAACTTATTTCAACTTGCCATTTGGATTCCTCTGAGTGTGTACCCCACTGGTACATATTTTGGGGATGAGTGACTACTTCCCTATGACCCCAGTGTTCACTGCATTTTTTTCACTTTTCCTGCCTCATTGCCTGTGATTTCCCAGCGCTACTTTCGGAACTTCGTGATTCAACTGGAGTGAGAAGGGGATGTGCTCTCACATTTTGACTGAATTTGCATGCGTGTTAGTGCGCTGAGACTGACAGGCATAGGCTTTCCCAGAGGTTTTAATGATGCATCCTCGAAGGTCACGTATTATTTAAAGCATGACACGTCAACCTGATGCAGCGGCTATTTAAAAAAAAAAAGTATTCAATCGATTGAGTACAATTGGCATTGCAACTTACAAACCTCATTCTGGGCACTTTTACATATGATGCTCACAATGGAAATCTGATCTATTTCTTTAAATCCACAGGCTGCAGTAACGCTGAGGAGCATTGGATTAACGGTAAAAGTACTGATTTAAATACCACAATAATTAACAAAGAATGTTCTAACTCTGCCACTGTGTTTCTAATTGGAGAGCATGGGATGGTAAAGACTTCACTTTAAACTATTAATGACAAATACTGTTTATTATTTACTGCAATTTTGATGGCTAACATTCAGCAGTTTGTGTTCAACCATCTCTCCAAACTCCAGGAAAAACTTCACTTTCATGGGAAAAATGATTCCGCCTCGCGGGACGCGCTTGTTGTTGGCGGTGGCGGCGGCTGGAGGAGGGGCAGGAGCCCTTTAAAAACATTACTGCGCTCGGCCTCGCGGGACGCGCTCGTTGTTGGCGGCGGCTGGAGGAGGGGCAGGAGCCCTTTAAAAACATTACTGAGCTCCCACCTCGCAGGACGCGCGTGGGCCAAGAGCGGGCCCGTCCTTCGCCCGTCATCGCCAGGAAGAGACTGGGCTGGGCCCGCCCCCTTTCAATTCTGCTATTGGAGCCTCGGTGGAGGAGCCTGATTCATGGAGAGCTGCTGAAGCAAGGGAGGAGAAGAGGAGCTCTCGCCATTTTGGGTATTTAAAATATTTCAATTCAGCCCCCCCCTGTGCCCTGTTGACTCATACACGCGTAAAGTGACAGCAAGGACTATTGTGTTGTAATTCCAGGGCCTTTGGGGCAGGAAGTTGTGACCGGATAATTTCCCTAAGATAGAAGATAGAAGTCGAGTATAACTTAGTTTCACTCTTCCCTAGTTCGGGGCACCGGAACCCGTAAAGAAACACACAGCGTTTTCTCCTTTGATAAAGGACTAGTTTGTCTTGATGGGGAAACGCAAAGGAGACTGTGGGAGAAGGGATCCCATTCAGGAGGCTCCCCCCCAGGTTGATAATTAGCTACTTAACCTCAGTAATGGGTGCCATTGAGTCAGAGATAGGGAGAGTAGAAGCTACCTTAGAGTCATCCCTTGAGAAAATAAGGAAGGGTGGGGGGGAGGGAAGGGAAGGATTCCGCCTGTAACATCTCCTCTAGGCAAGACAAAGACAGGAAATCCTTGTGTAACAACAGAAATTGATTTAATTACTCCCATAACTCCAGAGAGTCCACCCCCAAAAAAAAGTAGGCAAGTAATCCCCCCCACACTGTAGTAACTCCTTCAGACTTAGCCCGATCTCCCACAAACAGTCACGAGCTCGGAAAGTACTTAGCAGGAACAGAGAAGAAAAAGGGGAAATGTTTATCTAACCCTTAAAAAAAAAAGATCACAGGAAAACAGCCAAAAGACAGAAAGAACTTGGATCCCCTTAATAATTGTTTCTCCCAGATTGAAGATCAACTCAGGGATATAAAAAAGCTGTGTTCCCTGGTTCTGGAGAGAGTGGCTGTCCTTGAGGAGAAGGTTGAACTTATATCAAACACAACGACAATGAATTCCATACTACCGAGGGCGGAACCCCAGAACAATCATCCCGCCCCTGCACGCTCACCTGTCCCGGCCATCCATCAGCACCAAAACTACAGGCCGATTCCTGCTCAGAACCCAGCCCCAAAATCCCTGAACTTAGATGTATTTCAGGATTCTATAAATTTACAGCCTCAGTGGGGCATAACCAAGCGGGAAGGCTTAGTGGGTCAGGTGACTACAAGAACTCAAATAGCCTGCCCAAGGATCCCGCTGGTATGCGCTCCCTATATTTTAATCCTGGAAAACGTTCCTACATTAGAAAATACCCACTATGAGTCCCATGCATCACTGTTAAACAAAGTGACGCATTGGGTAGGAAAGCATTCGGGAGGGAGGGTAGATTTCTATAGGGACATTTTAACTGTAAGAAGGGTCCCATGGGTCGGCCCATCCCCTAAAGCATCACCAGGGGATTGCATCATTATAAACTTTAGGAGCCCCTGGATTGTCAATGCTTTGTATCACCATTTTTCAACTATGAGACCATCTGTAGGGTCTATAAGAGTACAACGTCTATCTATGTTCATTCCCCTGACATTTAATCTATGTCACTCTGATTTAATTCCTTCTGGGAAACAGAACTTTGGCAATCCCGGTGTTTCCAACTCCTCTGATACTGTCCTGACACTGTCTAATAGATTTGAGCCCCTGGCCTCACTGGAGCAGCTAGATTGACCACCAGCAATTGGGCCCTCTTTGCAAGGCCCTCTGGAGATAAATATACCGCAACAGCTCCTCTCGCAGTCTAAGGGAGTTTTTGACATACATGACACACAGGGTACGACAGCCTTAGGGATCATTTCTTGGAACGTGGCAGGCTTAAAATCAAAAATTGGAAACCCCGACTGGTTAAAACTAGTGACGGAAAATCTTTTTATCTGCTGCCAGGAGACTTGGCTTGTAGAACCCCCGCATATTAATGGCTACACCACATATAGTGTCCCTGCAATTAAGGCCTCTGCAGCTAGGGCTAAGGGTGGTCTGGTTACTTTCCTATCAGTAAAGGCCGGGGGGATGGATGCACGTGTTGTGGGCACATCCCCTTTCTTTTTGGCTTTATTTTTTAAATTAGCAGAGCCATTTGATATACTACTGATTAATTATTATAATAATACCTTTGATAACTCAGACACCAGTGTGGTTGGTAGCTTGGAGATGTTAATATATAAGGCAACAAACATTAGTAGAAAGGACTTAAGAATAATTTGGGTCGGCGACCTTAATGTTCATTTGTGTGAGCCAGAGTATTTGGACTGCTGTGGACTCTTGGATGAAAATGATAACCCCATTCAGAATTTTAAACACTCTTCATATGGGAATGCTCTTAACTCTTTGATAACAGCTAATTCTCTACTTTTCCCCATACCAGCTACTAGAGGGGTACCAATGTTTATAAGAGGAGATACTCATACTATTATTGACTATATTATCTACTCTAGAGAACTATCCTCTCTTGTCGGGCAGTTCAGGGTGACCCCGACCTGTATTAGCGATCACAACCGTTTATCTATTGTAATTAATTTGGACTTGATGAGTGACTCAAGAAGAGAGAAGCGACACCCGATATGAAGTTTTCAGCCCAAAAAGGACTTACAACCTAATGGGGAAAGATAGATAGTAATAGCTTCTTTAAAGATTTAGGGGGTCATTCTGACCTTGGCGGTCCATGACCGCCATGGCGGAGTGCGGCGGAAGCACCGCCAACAGGCTGGCGGTGCTTCCTGGGCGATTCTGACCGCGGCGGTAAAGCCGCGGTCGGAAAAGGGGAGCCGGCGGTTTCCCGCCGGTTTCCCGCTGGCCCAGGGAACCCGCCATGGCGGCGCTGCTTGCAGCACCGCCATGGGGATTCCGACCCCCTTACCGCCAGCCTGTTTCTGGCGGTGTCCACCGCCGGAACCAGGATGGCGGGAACGGGTGCCGTGGGGCCCCTGGGGGCCCCTGCACTGCCCATGCCACTGGCATGGGCAGTGCAGGGGCCCCCTAACAGGGCCCCACAAAGATTTTCACTGTCTGCTTAGCAGACAGTGAAAATCGCGACGGGTGCCACTGCACCCGTCGCACTCCTTCAACTCTGCCGGCTCCATTCCGAGCCGGCTTCATTGTTGAAGGGGCTGTCCCGCTGGGTCGGCCGGCGGTCTTCTGGCGGTCGCCCGCCGGCCCAGCGGGAAAGCCAGAATGACCGCCGCGGTCTTTCGACCGCAGTGCGGTCTTTCGGCGGGAACCGCTTGGCGGGCGGCGACCGCCGACCGCCGCGGTCAGAATGACCGCCTTAATGTTGAATAAACGGTCAGATGTTATGATATCCTTGGGTGAAGACAGGGCCCCCCACTAAATTGTCTGTGCATTTTCCTCTCTGACAAAGTATATGGCTGAGAAATTACAGCCCTCTGGCACTAGTAAAGTACATGGCCCGAGATGGTTTAACCACACATGTACCATATCTTTAAGTAACCTAAAGAAAATAACCAGCGCATCTCCCCAAGACCGACAAGCAGTTAAAGTTGCTAAGAAAAATTATAAGGAAGCACTTGCCAAGAGGAAAGCCGAATTAAGTGAGTCTGCGTGGGAGGAATTGATGGAAGCAAGCAAAACTAAAGATACAACTGCGTTCTGGCGTGTGCTTAATTCTTCATTGCTGAATGACAATTATGAGATGCCTATGGATACTGTTATTCCAGCCCAAATTTGGGTGGACTATTTTAAAAAAACTTTTGCAATAGAGACTAATGTTCAACTAGAAAAGATAAATTGTTTGAAGTTAAGAGGAAATGATCAGTCAAGTCTGGCTTTCAGTAAAACCATAAGCGTGGATGATGTAAAACAAGCTATTCAAGATTGCCCCTCTGAGAAAGCTCCTGGCCCAGACAGAATCCCTGCTGATTTATATAAAGCGCTTCCAGATTTCTGGGGGCCACTGCTTACTAATGTCCTGAGATCGGCTGTGACAGGCTCTTTAGTAGATACTTGGAAAGAGGCGATCATTGTCCCAATTTTTAAGAAGGGGGACAGGGCAGATCCTTTATGCTATCGTCCAATTTCTTTATTGGATAGCTCAGTTAAAATCTTAGGCCGAGTGATCCTAAACAAGTTGGAAAATTGGGCGACTGAATCTCATTCCCTTTCAGAAGTTCAATTTGGCTTTCGGCCCGGTGTGGGCACAGTAGAACAAACTCTTAATTTGACCCTCATAGTACAAAAATATACCAAAGTTAAAAGGGGGTGTATACATCTAGCATTTATGGATCTGTCCTGCCTTTTGACACAGTTAACAGGGAGAAATTGTGGATGGTCATGTTGAATATGGGCGTGGATAAAGACATAATCATTTTACTTAGTAAACTCCACGCCTGCACAGAGGCTCGGGTCCGCTATTCTCGGGAGGGTGGCTTGACAGAGAAGTTTCCCTCATTAAAGGGGGTTAGACAGGTTTGCGTGCTGGCCCCTTTCTTTTTCTTTTATATATAAATGGGTTAGAGAAATTCCTCTGTGAATCGGGGAAGGATTCTCCAGTCATTAATAATTCCCCAATTTCTGTACTGTTGTATGCGGACGATGCTGTACTCATTTCAAGGACAGCAAATGGCCTCCAGTTTTTATTGAATGCTTTTAATACTTTTATGGGGAACCTTGGACTTAAAATTAATAGAACTAAGTCATTTGTGATGAAAACCGGGCCCAAATTCGCAAAAACGAAACAATTTGCTCTAGATGGGCATGAGATACTCAAGGTCCCACATTTTACGTATCTGGGGGTCCCCATTGACGTGGATTTCAATTGGAATTTTTTTGTAAATATACGTTCAATACAATTTCAAAAAGCCATAGAAGCAATTTTTAGGTTTGCGAAAAGACTGAGACACAAACCTGTCAAAGAAATGATGACTGTTTTTTCCTCCAAATGTCTTTCTATTGCGACATTTGGAGCCGGTGTTTAGGGATATGCAGAATGTTCAGGCCTCCAGATTGTAGAAAATACATTTTTAAGAAGGCTACTAGCAGTCCCCCAATCTACATCAGTAATGTTCTGTCATGAAGAAGTAGGTTTGAGATATATATCTAGTTATATAAAGCTTCAACCTGTATTATTATGGTTAAAAATTTGGACTAAGCCAGAAGCATCCCTATGCGGAAAGGTGATACAGGACTGCCTCCTTTTATCACGATCTCTGGATATACCCTGGCTTAGATACGTTCATCTCTCCCTACTATCTTTAGGATTAGGAGAATTTTTTCTTAAACCGGATATTTTAACAAAACAGGACATTAAAAAGGTGAAAGATATGTATTGGCAGAAAAGCCAGGTCATGGAGCCAGCCTCGGGCGCAAATAGATTACTGGTGAGGAACGAGATACAACAACTGCAACCAAAGCTATATTTGACTACCATTAGCCACGAGCGACAAAGGTTTTTACTCACGAGGCTACGTTTAAATACATTACATTACTTGGTAGCATTTCCAGTACGTGGAACTTGGTTCAAGAATCTTCCTCCTTGTTGCTGTGATGGAAAGACACCCCAGAGTACGTTGCACTTTATGCTCTTTTGCACTTTTTATGTTGTTCCGAGAAAAAGGTTTTTACGTCCGCTATTTTTATCTAAAAGTATTAGAACTAGTCAGCTTGCTTATTTATACTTACATAACCTGGGAAACGCGGATATAATTCAGGCTGTGTTAAATTTTACATATGCTGCTTATGGAATTCGAAATATGTATAATAACGTTTTTTAGTAATTTTATGATTAAGAAACTTGTATGTTTTATTTATTGGATGTCTTTTATGGTCTCTTTGTACCGAATAAAATAATGATGATGATGATGATTCACTTGTTTTGAAAAATTTTAAGTGGCTATTGACGCCAAAAAGTTTACCCCAAAAAGGAAGAAAGCCATACTTTACAACAATATTGGCTCTAAAGGTAAACAAATTAATTGCAATTCACCTGCTTTAACACCCCTTGGAGATGGTGATGGATGAAATGTATTTTTAAAAGCCACTACAAGACTTACAAATAAACTTACAGAGCAATCAATAGTGCTGCTTGAAAGATTCAATTTTAATAACAGAAAGCAAACTCAGCGAGAGTCTAGTGGGGAGTTTGTGGCTACTCTAAGGGTTCTTGCAGAGAAATTCAATTTTGGAGATACTTTAGACATTGTCATTAAGGATCAATTCATTTTTTATTGCAATTTTAGGAAAATCCTAGAACGCTTACTTAGCTTTCGTGATCCCACTTTAAGTGAAGTAGTAGATACTGCTAAAGCCATAGAACGTTCAATTATTTCTTGCAAATGTATTGTAGCGGAACCTGTTTTGCATGCGTGCAAGTTCCTGAAACAGTAAATGTTGTGTCTGGTACAGATAAAAAAAAGTAGATTTACACAAAAAAGAATGATAGACATTGCTGTCGATGTGGCTTTGAGAAAAAAAATGCAATAAATGCCTTAAACTGGAACATTTTCAGGGAGTCTGCAGGAGTGCTGGGAGTGGTTCTCAAGTGAATTCTGTGGAGATCCCATCTATCATGGATGAATGCAGATTTGTTGAGGATTGTCCTCACACTTGAGGCGGATTCAATGGAAGTCAAACCAGGGTAAGGTCCACTATGAAATGTGTAAATTGGGACATTCAAGCTTATTTTGATGGCAGACTCAAGAGCACCCAGTCTAATAATTTCCTATATGTTCTATCATCAACTTGGGCTAATTCCAAACCATTAATGACTACAAATGTTTCTCCTAAGGCATATGGTGATCAGGATGTTAACATGATTGATTTCTTTGTGAATGATTTAAATTGTTTGGGCAGGCAGACACGAACTAAGATATCTGTGGCTAAAAAAGAGAAACATATTTTAGAATGGCAGCATCTGGCAAGGTTGGGCCTATGCTTTTTCCTGGTGCACCCATCCTGTCATGTTGAATAATATGCTGGTAGCGTCAGTTAGTGAGAATACTGACAGTATATGGTCAGAGATAGTTCAGGACTATCCAGAAGATTTTACAAATAAAATTAGAAATATCTGTAAACTTGAACACAAGATAAATCTTAAGCAGGGTGCTATACCAGTGTCCCACATGGTCAAACCGGTACCTTTGTTGGTGAGGTCAGAACTCAAGATGTTGCTTAAAAAGCTAGTTAAGAAAGGTGTCATTGTACAAACTGATTCATCAGAGTGGGTACGTCCCAATGTTGTAGTCTGCAAGAAAGATGGGGACATTTGGCTGTGTGCAGACTTGCACACTGTCAATAAAAAGTTGGTAGTGGACTGTCACCCTTTGCCCACGATAAATGAATTATTGGAAAACATAAGTGGGGCAAAGTTCTTTACAATCTTGGATTTACATTCTGAATATCACCAGAGTCCACTCACAGAGGATTCACAAGACCTTACCACCTCTGTAACCTACTTTGGGGCTTACACATTTTTACGGTTGCCGTTTGATCTTGCATCTACTACAAGTGTATTTAAAAAGATTATGGATTCTATTTTATCAAACATGCCAGGTACCAAAGCCTACCAGGATGATGTATTAGTTATGTTGCAGAACATAAGATCATACTTAACAAGATGTTAAAAGTTTTTAAAGATGTGGGTTTTACCCTCAAACCAGAAAAAGTTTTTTTATGAGACAGGAGCTAGACTATTTAGGTCACCACATTCTGGCACAACACCCAAGGTTTCACTAGTACAAGCCATTCAGGAAGCACCTCCACTGAAAGACAAGAACACTTTGAGGCCATTCCTTGAAATAAGTGAGTACTAGTCTAGGTTCATTCAGGGGTATGCCCTGTTTGTACAACCGCTTCCCAAGCTTTTGCAAAAAGGGGTACATTTAATTTGGGATGATGCAGCTAATCAAGCCTTTTCAAATCACTTATTGTTAATGCACCTACCTTGTCTTCTTTTAGTCCCAATAGCAAATGTATACTTACAGTGGGTGCAGGCCAAGCGGGAATAGGGGCTATTCTCTTACAATTTCGTGACACAAGAGAACACACCTTGGGCTTTGCCTCCCGTTCATTGAAGACGCCAGAGTCACACTACCGCACAATTGAGAGAGAGGTATTAGCCTGCTCATGTGCTACTGAAAAGTGTAAAACTTTTCTGTGGGGTAGGAGTTTTGAGTTATATATGGATCATAAGCCCTTAAAACAGTTGCTTAATGGAATTGGTCCGGGAAAAGCTTTGGCGAGGCTTGTGAGACTTATTTCTCACTCACAGTAGTATAATTTCTAAATTGACTACATCCCTGGTGGGAAGAACTCTAGAGCTGCTTTCTTGTCTAGGATGCCACTTCAGGATGTTGAACAGGTAGAAGATCATGAGGAGGTTGAGTCTGTGGTTATCACATTGGATGATATTTTGGGCCCTTCTGGTTTGGTCTCTCACGATGAATGGCTATATGCTTTCAAAGATGAGAATGTTATGTCTGCTGTAATGGACTTTGTCAAGAATGGATGGCCTAAGGAAAGATCGCTACCTGTTCCACACAGACCTTTTTCACAAGTAATAAGTGAACTTTCCATTGTTAATGGTATACTTTTATTAAACTATTCCACTGTTCCTCCTGCTACTGTTAGGAACAAACTCATTGAGGCAGCTCACCAAGGTGATTCAGGGTGGGAGCCACAAGCAAAAAGTTTAAGCAATTCTTCTGGTGGCCTTCTTTTGATTTACAAGTTGCAAAATGGATATCTGAGTGTAGTGCTTGTTTATTATTGAATAAGCACTGGATTACTTACCAAACAACCCTTCACTCTGTTTGGTCTAAATTTGCATTACACTTTTCAGGACTTTTTGAAATTGTGCCCACAGACAAAAGGCTTTTACTGGTCTTAATTGATTATTTCTCAAAATGTTTTTTTATTTGTTCCCAACAACAGTACTCCTGTTGTCATAACATTGTTAAGCAAAATCTTTGAAACTGAGGGCCTACCAAAGGAGCTGGTCACTGACAATGGGACACATTTTATTTCTTCACACATGAAAGAATTTGTTCAGAACTATCACAGCAGATATTTGAAAGTAACTCTATACTTGCCTACATCAAATGTTCTGATGGAAAGGATGGACAGGTTTTTGAAGGAAGTAATACAGTCTGCCTTGGAAAGCAGGGTTCCTGTGGAGGAATGTCTGAGAAAAAAGGTTTGGGCATATCATCTTACTCCACATACAACTACTAGTGTATCCTCTTTTTTGCTTATTGAGAAAGAGAAAACCCAGTTCTCAAGTGTGTCCTGATTGGATCAAAGAAATTACCTCAAAAGAGAGAAATTATCAATGCAAAATCTCAGAGATGGTCAAGGAAAAATGTTGCTGCAACTCAACTAGCACATAAAATTCATTATGACAAAATGCATGATGTAAAAAGTATTGCTTTCAAGGTGGATGATTGGGTATCGATCAAATGTCCCACTAGATTTAAAAAGGGTCAATCTGTTTTTGATGGACCAGTACACATTTGTAGAGGTGGTAAAGGTTCAGTTCGGATTATTGGGAAAGGCTAGTGGAGCAAGAGGACTTGTGTAAGGTTAACACTTGTGCAAAATGTGCATACACAAGGGCCTCATTGTTTCAGAAGGCGGTCTTGATCATGATGATTGGTTTGCATTAGAACAGAATACGTCTTCTTCCAGCATTACTCAATTTCTTTCCTCTGTTGTGCCTAGTGCACCCGAAAGGAGAATAGGATCACACTTTTCTGGGCCAACAGTTACAAGTAACTCAGAAGAATGTGTTGAATCCAGATTCCCTGGTGGTAATGATGCATATACATCTGAGGGGGGTAATGCAGCTGGGCCTTCTAGAGAAACTAGGAATTCTCACAATATTTCCATTCTCAGGAGATACAGAGACTTCTGTATGCAAATGAAACATTTTGCATGCTTTTTTTTAAAGGGGAAGATGATATAGCAATACATGTAGTCCTTTGTTTATTATCACTTTATTTAGTCAAACTTCAATTGTTTCTGTACTTCGGTTATGATGGCTGTCTCACATGGTTGTTTGTTTGTATATGTGTACATTTGTAATGGCTCATGCCATGCGTTCCTTCTCTATGGTATCCAGCAACAGTTAGTCAGTTGCGCCTTAGATTCCTTGGAGGCAGGACATGTAGGACATGGGCTCCTGTATTTTATTTAAATAAATTTACTTCAACTTGGCATTTGGATTCCTCTGAGTGTGTTCCCCACCGCTACAGCCACATAGTGCAATTAACTGGGCACTCCTAATGAGGGCCTAAGGTTACCGAATGACTGCACATACTAGCCGAAAGGAGATTTGGGACGCAGAGGTTCTAACATAAGGGCCATAGACGTAGCATTTAAGTGTACAGTTGTCCTGATTTATTTTATAATATGTTTTGCAATTTTTTATAACCAAAAGGGTAGTTAACTCTGTAAAACATAGGGGTGAGAGAAACATATATCTTAGGACTTCTTGGCTGGTGATGTGGTTAACAAAGTTGACACACCCACACTTGTCCATTTGCAAGGATCAGCCTTAGCAATGAAATGTCATTGGTGACATTTTAGCCAACACACAAATTTTGAATTTGAAGCCAACAACCTAACTGGTGGGCATCTTGAAACCTGGCAAATGCTATCTGGTAGAGCGCCACCCTGCTCTGGGCGGATTTTGAGGCTCTGCCAGCTGGCTGGCCTCTCGGCCTGTGGTGACCGGGCCTCCCAGATGAAAGCCACAGCTTTACCTGTCTCTCACTGGAGATTACTTGAACTATTTAACCTTCAGGAGCCCCAGACTCCTTCCACGTCCAATGCCACCCTGAGTAGGTTAAGGAAGGTAGCCCTGACTGGTGCTTGAAGCCATGGCCTGTGGGCACAAGGCCTCCCAGGAGAAATCCAGAGCTTTACCCTCTTTTCACTGGGGATTATTTGAATGGTTCAGTCCACAGGAGCCCCAGGCTGCTCCCAGACCAAAGCTGCCCTGCCAGGGGTAGGAATTATAGCCCTGACTGGTACCTGGAGCCCTGGTCTGCAGGGACCAGGGCTCCCAGGCGAAAGCCATGGCTTTGCCTTCCTCACACTGGGAATTACCGGAACTGTTGGGCCCTCAGAAGCTCAAGACTCCTCTCTGGTCTGATGTCACTCTGCCCAGGTCAGGCTTGGTGGCTCTGCCCGATGGCGGGGCCTTCAGTGAGATCTGGTATCCACTCCACATCCCAAAGGGATGTTCTTGGTCTGCAGTCACCCTACATTGGATATGGACTTTCACTACAGGCCATCTACTCAGGGTGACCTAGGTCGATGACTTCCACCATCCTGGAAGCCTAGGCCTGGGAAATCAATGAGTATTAAGAACCCATTCCCCTTCGACCTGCCCAGAAAGACTGTTTTTCCTCAACTATTAAGCCCCCACAAATTAGGGGCTTACAGAACCTGCAGGCAGACATATGTCATATTTAACTGTGCCGGTTGGCCCTCTGATCATCTTGTTGCCCATCAATGACTGGTCATCTGTTTGGCCAGTCACACAACAGATGGCTTGGATCATCTCTGTGACCAGATTGCCCTGACCAGTCAGATAACCAGACCACTCAGGTCTATTTGTGAGTGCAATGCATGCACTGAAGTCCTTCCCAGTGCCACCTGCAGAGTCGCCTAGTGACTCCACAGGTGCCCGCTTTGAGCACCTGGTCACCCTGCTGACCTATGAAGGAATGTGCTATCAGCCCTGCACCCAGTGGTGGAGGGTAAGAGGGGGAGGCCCCCAATGCTTCCCAGCACATGTTAGAGGGGGCCTCCCATGGGCCCATGCCCTGTCTCTCCTACTTGGGGCACTGGCACTCAGGATAGAGACAAAAGTTTTGCTCAAAGGATGACTTTCAAAAGATCTCAGTGAGGTAGATGCTTTACTACTTACAAAACCCTGGCTAAGCTCAGGCCATCTACGAATGATTTGGCATTGAGTGCCCCATGAACATGTGATTCACTAAGGACAATTAAAGCAGCCCCCTTCAATCTGTGCTCGTGTACCCAAGCAAGCAGCTCTACACACTGGTCCAGAGGCCGACTATCCCTGGCCAACTGAGGTTCAACAGCACTGTGGTTTCATTATGTTTTAGAGGTGAATCTGACGTGGAGGCATTCAGCATAATCCCCCAGATGGTAGCTTCACAATTCTGGCTCCTCAGTCAAGTACATACACCAAAGTTCTGAACCTCCGATTCCTCTTGTACTGAGCAAGATTCCTATTGCAGCAGCACTTCATAAAGGGAGTAAAATTAACCTGTCTCACAGCGGTCTAAATCCAGCTTATGTTCCCTATAATTGGGTGAATGATCTAACACTTGGTGAATTTTGCTTCACAACTGTACGAATAGCAGACATTGAAGGATCAAAAATTGATGTTGCTACGAACGCTTGGCCATCACAAGCCAGTTATCCTTGTTGTAACTTTTATGACAGCTCCTGCTTGAAACCCAAAAAATCAGATGGCTCATGGGGACCTGCTATCATGGTCTATATTCATACTGACAATTAAGATCAAGAGAGCTTTTGCCCTTCGGCTTCACTGGAGATTTCTGTCTTCCCAGAACTTGCCTTAGTGTTATCTTTTGACAGGTGGGTGTACTGCCTCAATCGAATTCCCAAACTGTCACTCACTGTCCTTAGAGCGAGCTGTGTGAGGCAGGCATCTAACAATAATATCTATATTTATTGCCTATATCCTTACAAATTGAGATGTTATAAATGTATCATTAATAATCATTTCTATGACTCATACTAATTATGTCTAGGCACTTAGCTATTCTAACACACACTAAATAGCATTGAAACTATGATAAACTGCATACACTCAAACACATGTATATGAGAAAATGTAACTATTTCTAATACGAAGATCAACTGTAACATTAACTACTCTCACTTCTATTTGTAAATATAAACATTATTATAATAATAAGGAGAGAAAAACATGTGTATTAATAACATTAAACAGGTGAGAACATTCTAAAATAGCATATTAATGGGAATAGACTTGGTAAATATATGTGTAATGCAGTATTTGAATGATTAATTGTCCATGAATACTTGGCACATTTTTAAAGTGTCCAGCAAAATATTCAGGCATACATTCTTTTTAAATGGGAAAGACATTTGAAGTCCAAGGTCAACTACAGCGGCATCATTACAATCAGGCCAAATATCACGACATCCTATGATGAAACCATGAAATTTAACATCAGGACAGTTAATGAGATCTTTAATTTGTTGTGTTAGTTCTTTATAGTAATTCACATTGTTCTCAAATGCTACTTCAAGGGAATTCTGTGAGTTTTCATATCGAATTTAAACATCAACCACTACAGTGGGTCCATCTTTGGTGAACACTGCATCTGGTTTTCTAAGGTCATCTTGGTTGTTTTTAACATAGGGTTCTCTACATGTCATCCATCCACATCTTTTTGCTCTATTGATCAATAGTTCCAAAATGTTATTATGTCTTTTAATTCTTATGTCTTTGGTTTTTGGACAAGTACCTGATATGTGAGCAATTGTCTCACAATCATCTTTACAGTATCTGCATGTTGAAAATTTTCTATTTCTCCCTCTTGTTATAGTTTATCTAGTGTATAGAACATTAGCTTTTAACATCAATGCAGCAATGTATTGATTTTCTTTTTGTATGTTTTTTGATCCAGAAGTTGGATGTTGGATTGTTTTCTAGATACTTGATGCCATCACCTTGGACGGGAAGATTTTTCCATTTTTCAAATTCTTCCTTCCTGCAATCATATTTGGCTAGCAATTGAAGATCATAGCTCAAAAATCTACTGTCCATGAAATTTAGTTTGTGTGTTTTTATGATTTGATCGATTTTTTTCATTTATTAATTCACCTGCTTACATATATGAGTGAGCAATGTATAAATCTGGTGTTTCTCTAAGGTAGAGGAGATTGTTCAGTTTGTTTATTCTACTTGCTGCACATAATTTAGGTACATTCAGGCCCCCATTTGATCTTTTGGAGTATAGGAGGCCATTTCATGTGTATGCAGGCAGATGTAGGAAATGTTTGGCATGTTTTGTGATTGTTTGGTCCAGTGCATTAAGAGTTTTAGCTTCTGTGCCTGTCATTTCTAGTTTGAATGACATTTTAGGGTCCAGATATTGGCATAGAATTTCAACTTTTTGAGTGGGCTTCAGTGGATGATTGTCACGTTTTTGAGCCCAAATTGTGAGAACCTCATTTGCTTTGTTTTTGTTTTTTTTGTAACCAGTGTGTGGATCAAAGTTTAATCCGAGGTATCTCCCACTTTCACCTGGATGAATATTTTCAATATTTTGTTTGTCAAATTGCCTTGGTTTGCAATTATTCGCCAGGATTTGATCTTTATTGTGACTTATGAAAAAGATGTGTGTCTTCTTTACATTTAATTTGAGACCTTTGGTTTTGCTGAATTTTTCTATGATTTTTTAATTTGTACTCATTCCTTCCCAAGTATTGCTGAGTACTGCAATGTCATCAGCAAAGGCTAGAGCGGTGATTTGCTCAATGATGCTATCCGCTTCAAAGGTAAAGCCTTTGTCATTCTTTTGAAGATCACACATCAGCAGGTCCATGGCAATGTTAAACAGTAACGGAGAGAGTGAGTTTCCTTGTTTGACTCCAGATCTCATTGTGAGTTTGGGTGTGGAAATGTTGTTTTGCCCTTGAAAGAAGTAGTTGAGTCTGTGTACAAGTCTTTTATGAGATCTCTTATATATGACGGAACTCTGTGTCTTTTGAGACTGTATAATATGTCAATGACTGACAGAACCTAAAGCTTTGGATATGTCTATGAATACCACTGCAAGTGAGTGTTTGTTCTTTCGAGCCCCCTTGATTATAATCTGTAGTAGAGTTAAGTTTTCGAGACATCCTCTGACTTTCATGAAGCCTTTTTGTCTTTTATTGAGGTTTACGAAAAAAACGAGTCTTTTGGATAGTATTTTGGTGAAAAGCTTCATGAATGCTGTACCCATTGTAATCGGTCTCCAATTGCTTATTTTGTCTAATTCTTCAAGTGGCATATTTTTGGGAATGAGAATTTACCCTTTTTTTCTAATGCAATCTGGAACCTTTCTCATATTTAACCAAGTAGATAGTATTTCAGGCAGCATTCTTGGTTCTTTATTGTGTACTTTGAATAAATCTTTCAGGCCAATATTGTCGGACCCCACTGCTTTATTTAAATTGGATTCCTCAAACACACTTGATACTTCAAGCAGTGTGATGTCTTTACATACATTTTCAAAATCACACTCTTCCGGTATCTTGTCAATTTGTGGGAATTTGGGCTTTTTCTTGTTTTCTGTCTCGATAATATTTATATAGTATTCAAAGAAAACGTCAGAACTGATTTGGCAGCTGGCATCTTCTGCACCATCAGTAATTATTCTGGCAATCTTTTTCTTGTCTTTCCTATACATTGCCTGATATTCTTTATAGCTGCCCTTTGCTTTGGTGTATCTTTTTCTGTGCGATTTATTGAGTTTTTTATTTTGCATATCTTTTTTTGGTATTTTGTTATCCATTAGTGTGCTCTGTTGCTCATCTTCAGCAGTATTCGTATGTTCATGGCCATTTTCTATTTGTTCTTCGTTATGATTGACTGGCCTCAGATTGATATCATTGGTGTTTTCAGAGATACAGCTTACAATTTTTTCTAATAAGACCAAAGCAGCTTTGTGATGCTGCACATTTTTTTTCAGTATCTTTGGGCTTCTGATATTCTGTCACTTAAATCATGAAAATTGATGATTTTGGGGGCTCTTTTTTTGTTAATAAAGTCTTTGTGCCTTTCTTTCGTTGTTGTTTCTGATGTTTCAAGTTCATCAATGGTGTCATTATAGGAATTATTGGATGACTGCTCTGCATTCATTGCCTGTTTTTTCCTTTTATCTCTACGATCCCTTTGTTTTTCTGCAATTTGTTTTCTATTTTTGTTGTTAAAGTGCGGAACCATGAGCCCATTAATGTTCCTTTTGTTTTCGTATACTTTTTGTAGTTCCGCTAGCAGCAATAATTGTTCTTGTGACCAAAGCTTTGTTGGTTTGCTGTTGGCTAGAGCTGCCAATCTAACATCATTTTGTGCTCTTGGATGGGCATGCTGAATGTGCTGCGACATCCCAATTTTGGTTCCGAATCAGAGGTCATAGTAGCTACAGAGGAACTGCAGCTCTCCTTTTGTGGGTCTACCTTTACATTTTGAATAGTGGCATGCAATATTGTGATACTCAGCCTCTTTATCACATTTAGAGCAGTAGGTTTTCAGGCAGAATCCCTTATGTTTATTGGAGACGTGTTTCTTTAGTTTTTAAAATATCTCTTTTTTTGCCATTTATGTCCTTGACCTCATATACATCAGGTAAATTCTCGAATTTTGAGGTCATTTTGTCATTCTTGGCTGACGATGTTATGAATTGAATGTTTTCCTTGAGGTCTGTTTTCCTCATCTGTCATTACATCTTGTGTACAAGTTGGTATAGTGTGATTCATATCGATGTTGCAGAGTGTGTTATTGGAACTGGGTGTGAATTGGATAAAATCAGTGAGGAGGTTAGAGATTTGTGGCAAGGACAGCACCCCCTTTCACCATCTGAGCAGGGGTTTTATTAACCAGGAACTACCCCATCTGGTATTGAGGTCATTTGTTTAGCCATTTCTCGCTATCATGCTCACGGCCATGACAGAACCTTGTTTGGCTGCCTGTCTCTATAGACTTCTCCTCAAAGAGTATAGTTGTATAGAGACAGTTACCAGTGGGACCACTTGAAGGTAAAGGCCACTAAGACTGAGAAGAGGTTAAGAGAGTCATAGGTACTTCCTCAGTTTACAAGCACTCTATTGAATTTCTTCACTTTGACATTGGCTGGAAAGCACATTGCATCAACACCCACCTTGGGCCTTTATGATGCATTGTATTAATGAAACAGTCAGATTCTTCTAGTCCACACTAATTCTAAGGCAGCTAGTAGGCACTGGTCCAAGAAGAACTCTGGCCCGCACTCTGGAGAGTTACACAGGGAAAGGTAATCACCACAGCTGGGGCGATCCTCAGATTTATGTCCATGTTTTACACCTTGGCCTGTGTTTCAAGAAGTGTCAGTGGGTAAACAACATTGCTGAAGACCTGCAGTATCTGGGCAGTAAAGGTGCACTGAGCACAGTCTACTATGGTTGACAGTCGCACCAAGAGCAGGGAGCTTTGTCCCCTTCCTCACCCGGTGCTCTTTGAGATGGGCTGGGGTAGTTGCTGAGGAAGGGCATGGAAGTGGTCAATCTCTGCCCAACGGACACTGCAAAGCTGCTGGAGGGAGGCTGTAACACTCTCTGCCAGAATGGAGTGCGACTTGCCATCCCGATGTAGATTTGGTTGTGGTTCACTGCCGCAGAGGAAATCCTCTGGACATACTGCACAGACCCTTCCTGTTAACAGCTTAACGGTTTAGCTAACTCTTCCACTCTTTCTTCAAAGTTCTTTTCAACTTTTCCTTAAGGTACTTGTTGAATATTGGTGTCACACCTGGGACTCCTCTGCTTCTCTTTGGGGGTGCACATTTGAAGTCTGAACGGCCAGTGGCAACTTCCTCTCCAGCCCTCGAAGTAATTTGCACTGTTTTTAAGGGAGACAGAGAGCAGCTGGGGTTCCCTTGTGGTTTAGGCTCCTTCTCATCCATGTTGATCCACTGCCTGAGATAGGCTGCTTCTCAGTCACTCGAAACCCAGGCCAGGTTCGGGCATAGGAGGGCAAAGGCAGCAGGGCCTTTTAGAGGACCCCAGCTGGGGGTGGTAGGGCACTGCCATTCAGATCCCTGAGGTTGCACTGGTTTGGCATGGGTTCAGTCTTGGGAGGGCTGTCCGTCGCATAGTGCACTCCCAAAGGGGCTCAGGTCCTCTTGGATGTGCAAGCTTAGCCCACACCCAGTCCTTGCAAAAGCACACAGCTGCCACAGACTGCTCTACCAGCCGGCTCACAAAATGAAGGGCCAGGCCCTGTGTCTGGGTTCCATCTGGGAGGTGACCAAGGTTTCGGGCGAGCACTGTCAGGTGCTAGGTCGCTCCACCATTAATGATCTGCCCAGAAAAGATGTGTTTTGTATTTTAAGTGCAAAATGTCACGTGTTACATTGGCATGACACTACAGCCCTTATTATGACCCTGGCGGTCGGCGGTAATATGGTGGAAAGTACTGCCAACAGGCTTTCGGTACTTTCCACCATAGTATGACATTGGCGGTTTGGCTGAAGCAAAACCGTCAATGTACCACACCGACCGCCACGGCGGTAACATCCGCCGGGCTGGAGATGTCAATCTCCAGCCCAGCGGCCCTCACTGTACTGCCTGGAGATATCAATCTCCAGCCCGGATGCCATCACTGTACCGCCTACAGGATAATGACCCAGCCAACTGCCATGGTTTCCATGGCTTCCTTACCGCCACAAAAACCATGGCAGTAGGCACTATCAGTGACTAGGAATCCCTTCCTTGTCACTGATAGAGATCTTCCCCACCCCCACCTCCATCTCCAGATACCCTCCCACCCCCTTCCTCTCCAAAACCCCCACATTCACACCCCCTACACACACACATGCATATAGACACACCCATTCCCACATGCATCCACTCATGCATACATCCATTCACACACACATCTGTACACACTTCCATACAGACAAGCAGACACGCATTCATAGAGCACAACATACACGCACTCACACCTCCATACATGCACACACATTCAACATGAAACACACACCAGCATACACACACATACAACACCCCCCAGCCCCCTCCCCTGTCGGAGCACCCACTTACCTGTGTTCAGGGTGTCCTCCAGCAGGAGACGGGATGGGGTGCTGCTGGCACCATAGGCGTCTGCCATCAGAATACCGCCAGGACGTATTATGGGTCATAATACGCCTGGTGGCGGTCTACTGGTTACCGCCATCCGCCACCACAGCCGGATTTCTGCCATCATTCTGGCGTACGGCTGACGGCTGGTAGCCGTGGCGACAGTGGGCAGTTTTTACCGCTAATGTCATAATGAGGGCCTATGTGCCTCACCTATGTGCGATAGGTAAATGTCTTAGGTGTAATTTCAAATACCTCGAACTATGATTGCACAAAGCCCTAATTACGATGCTCCTGAAATACACATTGCTCAAAAGTAAAATATTTTAATGATTTCAAGTGACAACAGTTATACTATGATGGAGGTGGAATTTCATTCAATGATACTAAAACCGTTAGGTTGTTAACCAGAATCTTGTCTATCAAAGGACTTATTATGGAAAGATTTGCCTGTACAAACAATTTTACACATTTTAAAAAGCAAGAGCACAAATGCTATCAGTGCTAGTGTTAATGTGGAATTCATCTGCATGTCATTAGCACTAACAGTAATACTCCTAACACACTTGTGTTTAGACATAAGTGAAAAGGGTTTACTTATAGCCCCATTATGATGATAAGGCCCATTTTGTGAATACTAAGAAATAACGTATGTGATCATAGAAGCAGCATGAGGTTCGACCGACTCCCCTGATTGCTGTATGTGTCGTTGCCCTTGTCATTTATATAGCACATTGTTGTGGCTAGTGTGGACAAGGAGTGATGCTACCTCACCTTTTTAAACATTCATATTCATGAACATGTGATGACAAGTGTGTTGGATGGTATGGCCTATGTAGAGTGGTGTGTGTTTTGTGAGTGCTTACTTGTGAGATTTTTCAGGTCTATCATCATCTGCATATATCAGCACAATAGGGTAGATGTATGTTGCAGGAACAGGATCAACAATGGCATTACATGCAGTTATAGTATGTCCAATGAGGACCCTTGTGAGGGTGGTGGCATAGGAGTACAAGAGTGCAGAGGAAGGTGTAATGGTGACCTCAGCCAAGATTGTCCAGGACAGCTAGTGACTGAAATAAGGCACCATAAGATGGCAGGTTATAAAAATTACACATGAAGTTCCTGTTCATGGTCAGCTACACAGCTGACTTGCTTGGCATTTGGTCATTCATTAGTGATATAACAGAGGCTACATGTATATGTAGCTTATGTGCTTGAAAGCCATAAAAGTGCTTGAATCATGTGCAGCATACAATACCCACAGCTAAATGGAGGTGGGAACTGGCCAGAAGTATTAAAGCTGTATTGATACTACCTACTTATGTCTGTAACACTTGAGAGAAGTGGGGCTAGTTTATGGATAGGTGCTGTACGTGAGAACCTGAGATGTGATCTGACCATGACACAGTGAGAGGGTTGTTCTTCTAGATGGGGAAACTAGTATTCTGGTACATACCAACTGATTAATTCATTGTCTGCCATTAAGTACATGGGTGTTGTGCTGGTCAGAATCACACATCCAAGGGCTTCTTGATGAGGGTAGCCTAAGTGAGCAGGACCTGCTGTGTCTTCAGTGGACACCCACTGAAAGGAAGTGATGCACTATTATATTTTATTACACAGTGCTAGCTGTTGTACTAGTTGGTTTTGCTTCTCTGGTTGCTTAATAGAAATATATATGTATACAAACAATACTTGATGCAACAGAATGATAGTGAAGTGTAGTGGTCATTGCTATGTAACAGTTGCATCTCTAGAGGTGGGCCAAATGAAACCCTTGCCCCAACTCTTTTTGTCTGGACCCCCTTTGTGCCCAACAAAAAAAGCTACTGAATGTGCCAGGACAGGAAGTGACACTGAAAAAACATAAACAGACTGCACCTTGCCACACACATTAATTTCTCCAACTTCCTTTCATTGCAAAGCAGTGTTATATGCTTAAAATATTTAAATCTGCCTTTGTATGTAAGTGTGCATTTATTTGCATCTAAATATGCACATATATGTAAACATTCTTACAAAGTCAGATTTAAACATTTATGTAAGTGTGTGTGTCCTTTGTAGGTTAACCCTCCAGATTTATCTGCGGTCCATTGGGCACCTACTACAGTTGACTTTGTGAGTGTATGTTCTCCTCCAGGTCAGGATTAAAAAACGCCAGCTCAGAGGTTGGTGGGATCTTTGGACTTAGTGAAGAGTGTGGTAAAACCAAACACATTCAATCAAATCTCAATCAATACAGCATCAAAATTATACACCATAACCAATTTGGCCATGGTAACACAACTTCAATCAATGAAAAGATTCAAAGCTTTATTACAACCACAAAGCCAAAGTCATGTAAATAGTGTGCAAAACTAAATTAAAAAGATAAATAAAAACCACAGGCTGACCCAATCTACGAAACAAGTTTAATCTTCTCAAAATCAATACCATTAGACATTTCAAAACAATTATGCAAACAAGCAATAATATGATTTCTGCAGCAGAATAAGATTTCAAATCATTAGGTGGTGGCATCAATCAATGCTGAAATGCAAATTTCAAAATGTAAAATTGTCATGAGTATGGTTATCACAATCTCAACATCTCAATCTTTAGGGTAATGGTTTTTACAAATTAACACCTCATTTTATAGGAGAATGGTTGTTCCTACTACTATCACAAATTAGGACAAGCATGTGTGCAACGGGCTAATACATATGGACAAAAGAAAAAAGAAAAAAAGAAGACAAAAATAACTTGGCAAAATCATCTATCTCGGGTTGGGTCAGACTAGCTCATAAAAATCAAAAGAAAAGAAGTGTCATCATGCTAAACTAATTAAAATAAGACAAGTGGAAAAATTTACATTTCAATTTTATACTACTCCTGGAAACAGCTTGGAAGTTAGATTCAGCAACAGAATACATCAGATCTGGCAGACTTCATTGTGAACATAATCAGGAAAAAAGCAGAACACGAGCTGCATATCCAGATCGGGCATGGGGCAAGTAAACAATTAAATTTAAAGGGCAATTTGATTGGTCCACTGTGCAAAACCATATGTTGTAAAACGAAAAATGTGTAATGAAATTTAGAACATCCATCAGGTTTGCAACATCTCTAAATTTTCTCAGGGTAAGTGTGAAATAATTTCTTCTTCTGTTTGACACCGGCAGTAACTAGTAACTCTGTACACTGGTTGATACATTCCAGAATCTTCCCATGGCTAACAACAGTTTTCTCCTTTCACATGAGCTAAAGCTTTTTAAACAAAGGTGCTGCTTTACTTCCAGGTCCTCATGTTCTAGCATTGCAACAATTCAAGATTATTGCAAAATTAACTTACACACAATACAATAGGACTCTTTACTAAACATGTGAAACAACCTAATGAAAAAATTCAGGTTAAAGGATAATAAATGATTCAGCGTTTTCATTACTGCAGCAAATATGAAACTTAAGGCCTAGTTATGCTAATACAAGAAATAAACATATTAATGTAAGCATTAATAAAATCTGCAAATTATAAAATCTCATGAATATATCTTATTAATAACATATCATACAATATGCAAAGCATTTGAATATTAATTGCAAATCTTTGATAACACATCACATTAAGTATGACTGAGAAGTGCATTTATTTCTTATGTAAATCAACATAGAGCATAATTATTTTCTAATCATAATAATTCTAATGATTCATTATTCTCAAACATTGTTATAAATCAGGTTAGCATTTTAATAAACTCTGTTGCCTTTTAAATGCAAACATAGAGTCACCTGATGCTGACTTCTGTGCCACTAATGTATTGGCTCTGACAACTTCTACACAATCCAATGCTATGTGATTACCAGAATTACCAGGATGCAATGGTAATTTGATTTGAGAATCATGACATATCTGCACTGTCTACTATTATGTTCTATTCAGAGGATAGGTCCACTAAGCAAAAGAGCTGAATAGTGAGGATGGTTCTGGCACATGAAACAGAAAATAGTAAACTTCAGAGGCACAGAACTGGAGATGCACCATCTAGTCAACTCCTCAGAAGTATGCAATAATAGTGTCAAAAGCAGTGCCTGACCAGCACAGCAGCAACTCCAGTCAGTTCAGCCATTAGCGTTGGCAGTAGGACAGCAGCTCATTTTCAGTTCTATTTGTATTCTTAGGCACTACTGTGTCCCAATATCTGCTGCTCATCTATCATTATCCAAAATGCAAAACTCAATTTGGGAATGCTTTAAACTTTTGACTCTTGGCAACCTTATAATGACAGCAAACTCGACACATGGTGATCTAGTCATGTTTTAATTGGCCACCCGGGAAAATGATCTAGTTCTTGAATTGAGACAGTGCGTGAGAAAGACATGCACCTGTCTACAAAAGTAATTGCTAGTGCTCTTCTTATGCACATATGCCAATGACTCTTCAAGCTAGTTGAGTTCCACAGTGCATCTACAGGAATAGGTCCTGGCATAGGATACGCAGTAATAGAAAATAAGGAGACCAGAAGATGACCCATGTGGATGGCGTCTTAAGACATTGGCCCTCATTCCTACTCTGTCGGGCGGCGGTCGCCGCCCGCCAGGCGGGAACCGCCATATGGCCTCTCCGCGGTCGAAAGACCGCTGGGGCCATTCCGACCTTCCCGCTGGGCCGGCGGGCGCTAACATTGTTAGAGCCCGCCGGCCCAGCGGGAAGGCGGCCTGCAACACTGAAGCCAGCTCCGAATGGAGCCGGCGGTGTTGCAGGTGTGCGACGGGTGCAGTTGCACCCGTCGCGCTTTTCACTGTCTGCTAAGCAGACAGTGAAAAGCATGCTGGGGCCCTGTTAGGGGGCCCCTGCACTGCCCATGCCAGTGGCATGGGCAGTGCAGGGGCCCCCAGGGGCCCCAGGAAACCTGTTCCCGCCAGCCTGTTCCTGCCGGTGAAAACTGCCAGAAACAGGCTGGCGGGAAGGGGGTCAGAATCCCCAGGGCAGCGCTGCTTGCAGCGCTGCCCTGGCGGATTCGCCAGCTGGGGGAAATCCGGCGGGAAACCGCCGGATCCGGTTTTCTGACCGCGGCTTTACCGCCGCGATCAGAATGGGCCAGGAAGCACCGCCAGCCTGTTGGCGGTGCTTCCGTCATTCGCGGCCCTGGCGGTTTTTACCGCCAGATTCGGAATGACCCCCATAGTTACATGAAATGAAAAGTCAGTGGTGGTAATGCAACAGATGGCTTAAATGAGTCACTGGTAGTCAATAGGACTTTGAAGTCCAAATTGTCTGCTCAAAAAATGTTTACTCATTTTTAGTTCTGCACAAAATCAGAGGATAGTGTTTCTTCAATGCTTACAAAGAAAACTTTTTTTATTTCTGTCCTTCCATCTTCATTCACATTGTCAATCATTCCTCCTTTTCTTTTTGGCCATGGTGTTGTAGTTGTGAAGTTATGAATGTAAGGAATGTTCAGCAGTTCTAGAACTGCTGATGCATATTGTTGTAAAGAGCGTGAGAATGCAGAGTTCTACAGTTGGCAGTTTACCGCTGGCTGTCCATGGGAAAACTACTATGCAATCCCAATTCAGCATAAAGTTAGACAAATTCCGCTGGTTGCTCGGAAGGCAGTGAAAGAGATGTTACAGGAAATGTTGTGAAATTGTATAATTGAACCAATAGAAACTTCAAGGTGGATAGCCCTAGTAATAATCACTGAAAAGACAGATATTCGGTACAGGCTCTTCGGCAAGGGTCGCCCCCCCCTAAGGAGGGCATAGAACTGTTGGCCATTTCTGCCCCCATTGGGGGCAGATCAGCCTGTTTTTTTAGGCTCATCTGCCCCCCTTGGGGGCAGAAGCCACTTAGGCACAAGGGATAGGTGTGTTTATTGTATGGGGGGGCGGCCCCGTGGGCAAGGGTCGCTCCCCTTAGGGGGGCATATTATTTATGGCTGATCGGTCTATTATTTTTAGGCTGAACTGCCCCCAAGGGGGGTAGAAACCACTGGAATGCCAGGGATTTTTTTTCTGTGTTTATTCCTGTGGGTGGGTGCCCCCTTGGGCAAGGGTCACCCCCCAAGGGGGGCATAGAACTGTTGGCTATTTCTGCCCCTCTTGGGGGCAGATCGGCCTAATTTTTTAAAGCTCATCTGCCCCCCTTGGGGGCAGAAGCCACTTAGGAACCAGGTGAAGTGTGTGTGTGTATTTATTGTACGGAGGGCGGCCCCTTGGGCAAGGGTCACTCCCCTTAGGGGGGGCATACTGTTTATGGCCATTTCTGCCCCCCTTGCGGGCAGATCATTCTATTATTTTTAGGTTGATCTGCCCCCAACGGGGGAAGAAACCACTGGAATGCAAGTGATATTTTTCATTGTTTTTTTCTGTGGGGGGTGCCCCCTTGGGCAAGGGTCGCCACCCCCCAAGGGGGGCATAGAACTGTCGGTCATTTCTGCCCCCTTTGGGGGCAGATCTGCCTATTATTTTAAGGCCCGGGGCAGAAACCACATAGACAACAGGGATAGTGTTTGTGTGTATTTTCTTTTGTTTGGGGGGTGGCCCCTTGGGCAAGGGTCGCTCCCCCTGGGGGCACACTACTAAAGGTCTTTCCTGCCCCGCTTGGGGACAGATCAGCCTAGTTTTTGTAGGCCCATCTGCCCCTAAGGGGGGCAGAATCCACTTAGGCACCAGGGAAAATTTCTAAATGCTTGATGGTGGGGTGTTTGTCAACAGGCAGAGTATTTGCATTTGTGATTGTAACAATTTATTTCTCCTTTTTGTTCTAGTTCAAAGCTTTTGCTTTCTTTTGTTGTGGCTCCTTGCGGTTTTGGCAGTGGTTGACCTGCGGTTTGCGTAGTTGCATGTTTTAGGTAAGTAAACACAATTTACTCCAAAGGAGTATTGTTGCCATGCATGAATGACATGTTTGTAGGTGGTGCACTAAATGCACAATTGTGTGTGACATTGTCCTTAGATTTGTGCACAGTGATATTTGTGTTGTCTTATGTCTAATTTTCTTTTTTTTTCTTTTTAGTGGAATATCATTGGTGATTGCTGTGTCTGTACAGGTAAGTTGCTGGTGAGTCTAGCTTTTTCAGGCAAGTGAGGGGTATAGTTTTTCATTACATAACTCTTTGTGATAAAGCCACACTTTGTTTGTTATTTATTTTAGACAGTGCTGGTTGTTGTTGGCGCATTTGTCAAGTTACACTTCTTAGAAAGGATCATGGCTAGCCGCAGAGTGACCATTCAGCAAGTTGTTAGCATGCTTTTTAAATCGTCTTCTGACCATGATTATGAGTCTGACCCTGGCAGTGAACTTTCTGTCCGAGAGGAATCTTCTGATGAGGAAGCCACTCTCAGTGCAGATGAAGGGCCTGTTTTAGAGAAGGACATTGATGTGCCAATAGTGCAGCAGCCTAGGGTTGAAAGGTTTCCCATTGGAAGACCTGAACTCTGGGTTGCCTCAAAAATGGAGCAGCCAGAGTTGCCTGCCTTTACTGGTCTCCCAGGGTGCAGAGTCAATACGGAAAACTTTTTGCCTGTCAATTTCTTTCAGTTGTTTATAGATGATGTGTTTTTGGAAGAAAACGTTGAGCAGACTAATTTGTATGCGGAGCAGTATTTGAGGGACAACGCTGCCAGACTTAGGCCACACTCTAGAGCTACCCAGTGGATTCCCACAAATTTGGAAGAGATGAAAAAGTTTTTTGTTTTTTTTTGATGGGGTTGATAAGGAAGCCAACACTGGCTTCTTATTGGTCTACTATTCTCTTGATGGCAACAGCTATATTTCCTGCAACCATGGGTCATAATAGATATTTGCTTCTTCTCCGGGTGCTGCATTTTGTTGACAATGCTTTAGCCTTGCCACAAAATCCCCCTGATTTTGACCGACTTTTTAAGATTGGGCCTGTCCTTGATCATTTTGTAGATCGTTTTTCAGAGGCCAATGTTCCAGGCAAAGAAATAGCTGTGGACGAGTCTTTGGTCCTGTTCAAGGGTTGTTTGGTTTTTAGGCAGTACATTCCTAGCAAGAGGGCATGGTATGGAATTAAATTGTAGATGCTGTCTGAAAGTAGTACAAAATATGTGTACAAGTTCCCGGTCTACATTGGTAGGGATTCTAGTATTGACCCCACTGGTTTTCTGCCCATTTTTGGAGTTAGTGAGAAAATTGTGTGGGAACTTGGTAGACGACTGTTTAACAAAGGTCACCATTTGTACGTAGATAACTTTTACACTGGAGTGCAGTTGTTCAAGGAATTGTCTAGAGTGGACACTTTTGCTTGTAGCATAGTCCGTTGTAACCAGAAGGGCTATCCAAGGGAGCTTGTCTATAAAAAAACTTGAGAGGGGACAGTGCAGTGCCTTGCGGAATGATGAGCTGCTAACTCTAAAATTTACAGACAGGAGGGATGGATACATGCTATGTACCATCCATGATGAGAGTACTTCCCCTGTGACTGTTTGGGACCAGGTTGCCGAAGTGCGCAAACCTGTGTGCATTTTAGATTATAATAAGCACATGGGAGGCGTGGATGGAGTTGATCAGAAGTTGGAACCTTATACTGCTGTTCGTAAGTCTTAAGTTTGGTATAAGAAGTTAGCGATTCACCTGTTCCACTTGGCAACTTTTAATGCTTTTATTGTGTTCAGGGATAGTTCTCCGGAGTCAAAGACGACATTTGTGAAATTTCAGGAGTCAGTGATAGACAGCCTTATTGTGGTGGAATAGGCAAGAGTTCCTAGAGAAGCAGTGGTGGAGGATGTGGCTACATTGAAAGATAGCCACTTTGCTGAGTACATTCCTCCCACGCCCAAAAAAGACTTTCCAGCTAAGAAATGTAGAGTCGGTTCTCGAAGAGGTATCCGGAGGGAGACTCGAATGTACTGCTCAGATTTTCTTTCAAAGCCTGGGCTGTGTGTGGGTGGTTGTTTCAGGAGTTACCACACCCAGACGAATTACTGGGAACTACCGTGAGCGTTAACTGCCTGTTTTATATATTCATATGTTCAGTGTCATGTGTTTAGTTAGAGCTTTTGTGTTTGTAGTTTTGTACTTATTTCTAATTAGTTAGTGGTTCCTTTGTTGTTGAACAGTGGGGCTTAGCTGGCTGTGTAAATATTGACTTGCTGTTGTCTACTGCAACACACTGCCAGCCAAATGCCAGTCCACACACTCCCATCAGCTGGTGTGATTGCTGTATCAGGCATGTGGGTGTATGTAAGTGATGGGCCCTTGAGTGCCGCTGTATGTCGATGCGAGTGTTGTAATGTGCTCGGCCCGTGGCTGGCGGCATAAATGATCTTGTGCATGTCATGTATGAAAGGTGTGTGAATGGACTGTAAAGCGGTTGGTGCCGTGTGGTGGCTTTACAGCTCACTAGCTGTGAGTCATTGGTTCAGTTTTTTGGCCTTTCAGTTATTAACAGTGCATTTTATTTTAGTGAAATCTCTTGTAAATAAATTTTGATTTACTGAACCACTACTCACCCTCGTGCCAAATCCAACCACTATGTGTGGTAAAACTGAAAAAACCTGCTCCGCTGTAATCAGGCGTCGCAGCACACCCGTGACATGCTAGGTGTCTCTTGTGGGACCCTGATGATGAAGCATGCCACCAACTTGGTTGGTGGGTGAAGGATCTTTCTAACATTACCTAAGTGTGTTTCTTTTCACAATTTTAGTGTTTGGAACATCACAGAAGTATGTGGACACATCAAAATGATCAATTACAAAACTACCTGTGTTTGGGGGGGTGGGTACCTATGTTTTTGGTCCCGGGTGTGGCCTTCATCTAGGGAAACCTACGAAACCCAGACAGTTTTTAAAACTAGACAACCCAAGGAGTCTAGGAAGGTGTGGTTTGCGTGGATCCCCCAACATTTTCATACCCAGACTCTGCTGCAAACGCCAAAATCTGCTTAAAAAATCATATTTTCTCACTTTTCTTTGTAGGATCACCGCTCCGGCACAAATTTCCTACCACCCAGCGTTCCCCTCAGTCTCCCAAGTAAAACGATACCTCACTTGTGTGGGTCCCCGTAGCAGAGTCAGCCTAAAAATGTATAAAAGAAAAATATGTGCTTATCAACTCACTGTGCTATCCCCTCAATCTCTACAGGTTTTTGGCCTTTTTCTGTTGCAGGCACCCGGGCTACCGACACAAGTGAGGTCCCATTTTTATTGGGAGAATTGGGGGAACGCTTGGTGGAAGGAAATTTGTGGCTCCTCTCAGGTTCCAGAACCTTCTGTCACCGAAATGTGAGGAAAAAGTGTTTTTTGGCCACATTTGGTGGTTTGCTGAGGATTCTGGGTAAGATAAAACTGGGGGATCCATGCAAGCCACACCTCCCTTGACTCCCTAGGGTGTCTAGTTTTCAAAAATGTTTGGGTTTGGTAGGTTTCCCTATATGGCTGCTGAGCCCAGGACCAAAAATGCAGGTGCCCCCGCAAAAACAGGTAGTTTTGTATTTGATAATTTTGATGTGTCCACATAGTGTTTTGGGGCATTTCCTTTTGCAGGCACTAGGCCTACCCACACAAGTGATGTACCATTTTCATTAAGAGACTTAGGGGAACGCTTGGCGGAAGGAAATTTGGGCATCCTCTCAGATTCCAGAACTTTCTGCCAACAAAATGTGAGGAAAAGGTGTTTTATTAGCCAAATTATGAGGTTTGCAAAGGATTCTGGGGAACAGAACCTGGTGAGAGCCCCACAAGTCACCCCATCTTCGATTACCCTAGGTGTCTAGTTTTGAAAAATGCACAGGTTTGGTAGGTTTCCCTAGGTGCCGGCTGAGCTAGAGGCCAAAATTCACAGCTAGGCACTTTGCAAAAAACAGCTCTGTTTTCTTTGGGAAAATGTGATGTTTCCGTGTTGTGTTTTGGGGCATTTCCTGTCGCGAGCACTAGACCTACCCACATAAGTGAGGTACCTTTTTTATCGGGAGGCTTGGGAGAACAATGGATGGAAGGAAATCTGTGGCTCCGCTCAGATTCCAGAACTTTCTGTCACCGAAATGTGAGGAAAAAATGTTTTTTAGCCACATTTTGAGGTTTGCAAAGGATTCTGGGTAACAGAACCTGGTAAGAGCCCCACAAGTCACCCCATCTTAGATTCCCCTAGTTGTCTAGTTTTGAAAAATGCACAGGTTTGGTAGGTGTCTGTAGGTGCCGGCTGAGCTAGAGGCCAAAATCCACAGCAAGGCACTTTGCAAAAACAGCTGTTTTCTTTGGGAAAATGTGATGTGTCCACGTTGTGTTTTGGGGCATTCCCTATCACAGGCACTAGGCCTACCCACACAAGTGAGGCACCATTTTTATTGGGAGACTTGGGGGAATGCTGGGTGGAAGGAAATTTGTGGCTGCACTCAGATTCCAGAACTTTCTCTCACCGAAATGTGAGGAAAAAGTGTTCTATAAGCCGATTTTTGAGGTTTGCAAAGGATTCTGGGTAACAGAACCTGGTGAGAGCCCCACAAGTCACCCCATCTTGGATTCCTCTATCTGTCTAGTTTTAAAAAATTTACAGGTTTGGTAGGTTTTCCTAGGTGATGGCTGAGCTAGAGATCAAAATCCACAGCTAGGCACTTTCCAAAAAACACGTCAGTTTTCAATGTAAGCATGTGATGTGTCCATGTTGCGTTTCCTGTCACAGGCATTAGGCCTACCCACGAGAGTGAGGTGCCATTTTTATCGGGAGACTTGGGGGAACACAGAATAGCAGAAGAAGTGGCATTGCCCCTTGTCTCTCTCTGCAAGAGTCCGAGCACTTACCTCGTGTGGGGGTGTCTGGGTGGGTCCGCCCCCCCCCCCCCCCCCCCCCAGGATCGAGCATCATTTTTGGCAGCACAGCGGCTCTCCCTGGCATAGCGGGAGAGCTGCATATTTCATATGCGGCTGCCCCAGCATGCTTTGCGGGGCATGAGCAGGGATTTAGTCTCCTAAACCAGCTTGTGATGGTCCCAGGGAGATGGGGCCACCACCAAACCCATGCCCAAGGACAGGGGGAGCTGCAGGAGGAGCCCAGCCTCCCCCAACAGAGTTTGTGTCCCCACCCTAAGTAGGGTGGGACAAAAGAATGATAACCCCCCAAGGTTTTTCCATTTTGTGACAGCACAAGCTTATGTGGACTTTTGTTTTGGCTTGTGCTTACAAGAGGTGTGGGATAGTATTACCCAATGTATTCAATTGTTATTTGATTGTCAACTAAGAGTAATTTGAAAGTAGTTTGAAAGTAATCTAAAAGTAATCCTAATGGTTAAATTGCTTAAGTATGGTCCTACGTGTTCTCTGTTGATGCTAATTTGAACAGTGAAACTGACTGCCACCTCTTGGCAAGATAGATGTACTTAATTGCAGATGTAGGTGTGTTCATTCCACATTACTGTCAAATGTTACAGGGGGACATCTGGGATTGTTTTGCCATGTGGGTTGTTGGATTATATCCTCCCTTGGAGGAGACATGAGAGATTACACAAGGTCCTCCTAGAGTGATTCCATCACTTTGTGTATATTTGTAGATTGTTGCATAGTATTGAGTAGTGTGTGTGTGAGTAATAAATGTACTTTTACTTTATCAAAAGAAAAGCACAGACTGGACAATCATTTATTGAGAGTCATGCTTGTGTGCTCGATATCACCAAAAAAGCTGAATATTGGTGATGGATAGACAGCCTGGATACAGATACTTGATGATTTCATTGATGCTCTGGAAAAAACAGATAATAAAAAGATGATCAAATATCTTAAAAATCTTGCTGGTGATGGTGTAAAAGAAATTATAAAGAAAAATGTCACAAACTAATGAAGTTATGTACTGTCAAATTCATTCCAGTTCTGAATGTAGATTACAAAAGATACATTTTCAGTCAAGAATGACAAAAAATTGTTGATAGCATGGATACATTTTTTGAGAGATTGGATACGCTCATAAAACACCGAGTGCAGTGCCACTTTCCCAGTGCCCCTTAGCACCCTCTACTGCCACCATGTGTGCGCCGTATTTAAAATACTGCGCACCATGGCGCAGGGTAGGGTGCAGTAGCATAATTTTCATGACGCTATTGACGTACTCTGCAGGAGTGGCACCAAAATATTGTCGCTTCTCCTGCAGTGTACATAGGGCCCCATTCTAAAGAATGGGAGGCCCCTTTTAACGCCTGTTCTTGAGCAGACATTAAAAGTGCCATAAAAAATGGCGTAAGGAAATCTCACAGATTTCCTTATGCCATATTTCTGGCTCCTCTAACGGGGGAACACCCCCTTTGCATACATTATAGGGTTACAGAGCGACTATGAAAGCGCAAGTGTAAATAAGGCGCAGGGATTTCGGCCTCATTGGGCCACATGAACAAAAAAAACAAAGACGTTAATGTGGTACAAGGCGGCGCTATGGACCCATAAATATGCCCCTTAGTCTGGAGTGAGTTCTCATGGCTACCAGACCTGAACAGGGAGCTGATTGACAAGCTGCTGACATGGAGACTGGAGGTGCCCATAGTGCGTCTGTCATGTACATGAAAAGTGAGTATAAACACAAAGCTAAAGGACACAAGGTGATGTATCCATTAAAAAAGAAGTTGTGTTTCAGATCTCGATTTTTGTCTCCACACAAAGGTAAATGTTCTGCCATTGGACAGTTATGCAAAGGCTGTGGTAAAGAGATCCATTTTGTGATGGTTTGCAAGGTGAAAGAAAAAGTAGGTCTGTCATGGTGAGAAGGTAAAACAGCCAATCGAATGTTCCAGAAGCGACGTTCAACGCACACCCACAAGGCCAAGTGGCAGCATCAGTTGAGACAAATCAACACCCAGCAAAGATGATTGTCATCTCAAGAATCATTGAAAAGTTTGTCAGTATCAGTACTGAGTGAAAGTAAAAGTGAAGAAAACGATTGTGCAATGCCAATGTTTACCTCAGAGAAATGTGCACAGAGCGACTGTCTTCATGTGAAGAGAAATACCAATCAAACAAAAGTTGACATGAGAAAGCACCCAAGTCTTTCAAACATTGTCCAACGATTACTCTGAAAATAAATGGTTGTGCAGTATCTTTTATCCTCAACAGCGATGTGTCAATAAATATTATTCCTGGGGAGAATTATCTCAATTACAACGATTGACCCCATCAAAAACAAAATTGTACACATGGGCTGCATCACCACCTTCGAAAAGTAAAGGTTCATTTGTAGCGACTATGAAGCACAAGAAGACAAAAATGCAAGTGTCCTTTCATGTACTCCAAAGTACAGCGTCAAGTGCCTGTGTACTCAGTTTCAGCACAGCTGCTGACATGGGAAAGATATTAGTGAACTACAATATCAATGCTCATCATGAAATAGTAAGTCAGTTCTCTTCATTATTTCATGGTCTAGGAAAACTTAAGACTATGAAATTACAGTTGAATGTTAATGAAGATATTTGTCCTGTTGCTCAAAGACACAGAAGAATTGCATTTCATTTACAAGAAGCTGTTGAAAAGGAACTTGAACCATTATTTAAGCATGATATCATTGAGCCTTCTGCTGGTCTGACACCATGGCTTTCTCCCATGGTTAGAGTACCAAAAAGAACAGTGAAGGTGCTGTGCGCATCTACGTGGATATGCATCAAGCGAACAAGGCAATTGAAAGAGAACGACATCCAGGTCTGCACATTGCTGATGTGACTACACAATTGCACAGCAGGAAATTCTTCTCTCGTCTTGATTTAAAAAAAGGATATCATCTCATCAGTTGGGACTCCTGGAGAATTGCAGGTACATTACAATCTTTTCTACATATATTGATCAGTTTGGATACAAAAGAATGAGGGGCTTATTTATGAGCCCTGTGCACTGCAAGACTGTTTTTTTTTGGATGCTCTGGTGGTGCAGACTATATAATCATATGTATGAGGCCACGCAAAGCCACTTTTTGTGACTTTGCATGACCTCATAGACATGGTAAAGCAAGGCAGCGCAAGTCTCTGCATTGCCTTACTCTGTGCCAGGGAGGCGCTCCATGGAAGTTGTGATGGGTTTTCCCATGCAACACCCATGGATTTGATGCTGCCCCAGATTTACAAAACCACGTAAAACTGAGAAAGCAGCAAAACCTTATACCTACCGAGGTGAGGCATAATGAAGGTCAATATTTATTTCTCCTCATTTTTACCACTTTTCATTTGTGCTGCATTTTGCTGCACACATGGAAATAGGAAAACACCTATTGGGATTGTTTTTGTGCAGGGAGGTGCTGACCATGTAGAGAACTGTTGTTTTTGCTTTTTCCAGGGGGCTCTTGCTGATCCTGTTTGAGTGGCCTTAATGTCCTGGGCACTTTCCCACAGTAAATACAGTAGGAACGTGTGTGTGCACCCTCCCTTTGTAAGTTGGGAAGGGGTGCCTACCAGTATGTGCACACTAGTGGTTTCATGTATATACCGAGCCTGGGAAGGCTTGCCTAAATGTGCACAATTGCACATTGATGTTTTCATGAATATACCAAGAGGATCATTGCCTACCAGTATGTGCACACTTGCACTGTGGTGTTTTCATGTATTTAATGAGCCTGGCATGGCTTGCCCATATTTGCACACTGGCACAATGGTGTTTTCATGTACATACTGATCATAGCATGGCTTGGCTATATGTGCACACTTGCACATTCGTGTTTTCATGTATATACTGAGCCTGGCCTGGCTTGCCTATAGGTGCACCCTTGCACATTGATGCTTTCATATGTATACTGAACCTGGCAGAACTTGCTAGTTTGTGCACACTTGCACATTAGGGTTTTAAAATATGTACCGAGTCTGACACAGCAGGCCTGTATGGGCGCACTTAGATTCTTGAGATGTTCTCAAAGCTTCTATCCAGCCTGCCCCTGCAGGCTTGTGCGTACACCAGGGCACATGTGCCCATCGAGTGAAGAATGCCCATGTGTGTTTTCACTGCTGGTATATCTTAATATGGGGGAAAGTTTATAATGAATCCTAGCTACAATATTGGATTGCAGTGGAGCAGCCTCATCATGTTTACTATCATTAGATTCCCAATGACAAACCCTTTCCAATGGTGAAGGTAGTTTTGTCTGTAATACCTTGCGAATGCCACTTCTAGAGACAGGGCATTTCCAAGTTCTAAAATCCTCTTTGTGTGCCTTTTTAATTCATGCTTAATTTCACTGGAGGCTTGGGAAGACACATCTGTGCATTCCCCAGTGACAGCTATAAAACGTGGACAACCCAAATGACAGACCTCTGCCATCCGAGGGCCTTGCTGGCTGGATTGGAGGAAGAGATTTGACACTTGGCCTCTTGGAGCTAGATCATGGCCCCACTAAAGATAAGTATCTACATTCCAGTGCCCCATGGGAGACAGGACTGAAATTTAGGGGAAAGAGCGGTGGTTCAAAGGGGAACTCTTTGAACAACCCCAACTTCAAAGCCCCACTTCACTATAGCTAGGGGGACCGCACTTCAGCAATTAGGAGATACACTTGCAGGAGCACAGGACGGAGTCCCCGTATTGCACAGTGTCAGAGGAATTCATTTTGCACAGGAGTATTTACTGTCCTAGGGAGGGATTGCACACCCTTACTGCATTATGGCTGACCTGAGCACACTGCTTGCTGCAGTGTGACACTCTGAAGTGTGCTCTTCAAGGGCTTGTTGGCTTGCCCCCTGTACTGCGTGGAGGTCTTGGGAACATCAAAAACTTCCTGCAAGGGACCAACACAGTCTACCGTGTCATCAGGAGAGCGGTGCCCTCCGACGTGCCTACGTCATCTTCTGGGTTCCATCTGGTAGCAGCGGTGTGAGCATTGGACTAAGTACTGGACCTGAAGACTGGATTTGCCTGATGTGGGACCTGCCAAGTACAGCCCGCATTAAAGGAGTGTGAACCTTCATCGTGGGGCAACATCACGCATAAGCATTTGGTTGGTAGTGAGTGGATTACTGGCCTCGGTACCCTGCATGGCCCACTGTTGTTGAGTGTGCCACATTTCTCTCATGTGACCACCGACTGCATGCTCATTGTGTGCGGTGTCCGGTTCACTGGCTGCAGCCCTCAGAGATGAGGCCTACCAGAAGCAATGCTGCATTCTACCTCGTGCGGTACCACTGAACTGGCGCCGGTGTGTGTGTCAAACAGATTTGTCTGATGCGGCTCAAGCCATCACTCACCAGACGTTGTGCCTCATTCCAGGGAGGTGCAGAACAGTAACTGATTGTGTGTTCAGAAGTGCCTGTGTGACTCAAGTCATTATGCACCAGGCGTGATATCTCATTCCAGTAAGGCGCTGCAGTGGTAACTTTTCGTGTGCAGAGCGATTGTCTAATGCGACTCAAGCCATCTTGCACCAGACGTTGTGTCTCATTGTTGGGAGGCATGGCAGTGTTAACTTTTCGTGTACAGCTGGATTGTCTGGTGCAGCTCAACTCATCACGCACCAGACAATGTGCCTCATTGCAAGGAGGCACCACAGTGGTAACCTTTCGTGTGCAGTGGGATTGTCTGCTGCGACTCAAGTCATCGTGCACCAGATGTTGTACAGCAATTCCGGGAGGCACTACCTCGGTAACTTGCCTTATATAAACGGAATTGTCTGGTGTGACTCAAGTCATTGCACACCAGACGTTAGGGCTCATCCAATGGAGGCACTGCATTGAGCACTTTGGTCAAGGACCGCCGGGGCCGGGGTCGGCGGGAGCACCGCCAACAGGCTGGCGGTGCTCCTGCGGGCATTCTGACCGCGGCGGTACAGCCGCGGCCAGAAACGGAAAGTCGGCGGTGTACCGCCGACTTTCCGCTGCCCATGGGAATCCACCATGGTGGCGCAGCTTGCTGCGCCGCCATGGGGATTCCGACCCCCTCACCGCCATCCTGTTCCTGGCGGTTTCGACCGCCAGGAACAGGATGGCGGTGAGGGGTGTCGTGGGGCCCCTGGGGGCCCCACTTTGAATTTCAGTGTCTGCTCAGCAGACACTGAAATTCGCGACGGGTGCTACTGCACCCGTCGCACACCTTCCACTCCGCCGGCTCCATTCGGAGCCGGCTTCATCGTGGAAGGGTGTTTCCCGCTGGGCTGGCGGGCGGCCTTTTGGCGGTCGCCCGCCAGCCCAGTGGGAAACCCAGAATGACCGCCGCGGTCTTTTGACCGCGGTACGGTCTTCTGGCGGTCCCAGCCAGGCCGGCGGCTACCGCCGCCGGCCGGGGTCAGAATGACCCCCTTTGTGTCTGTGTTGGGAAATGCCTTGTGCGACTCCGGTCATCACACACCAGAACTTGTGCCCATACTAGGAGGGCATGGAATTTGGTAAACTCTTCAAGTGCAACCGGGATGCCTGGGGTGACCCAAGTAATTGTCACCCCGACGTGGTGCACCCTGTACTGAGAGATGTCAAATTGGTAACTATCAAGTGGAGTGTCTGGCTTGGCTGGGCACCATTGTAAACAGCAGGGCTCAAGGCTACGATCCCCCTTTGTGTTGCAGACCAGGGCCCATGCCCAAAGGCCGGTGTGGAGACCCCTTAGTGTACTTCCTGAGTGGACACCAAATCTCCATTTGCTGACTGTTGCCTGATCAGCCATTCTCTCCTTCTTACCCTTTACCTTTTGCCTGAGATCTTGACCAAGTGCAACCACCACCAGCGAATGGCCCAGTCTACAGGGAAGGGTTGCTTCATTTCTAACTCTGAGCTGGTTGGAATGTGGAGGTAGGTTATGGTCCAATTTGGGTCTGCAAGCTCATTTACAACTCACCTGCTGGTTGTTAGGGTGCTGAAAGCGAGTTTGTGCTAGTGTATGTAGGCGAGTGTAGCTGACACCTATGGCACAGCGTAGCGCTGCGGAGTGAGTATGTGGGAGTGAGTGTCTGGGCTTGATTTCATCGTGCGATAACATTGCTGTGCACGTTGTTTACTATTGAGGTTAACATTGACGTTTACTGTTGTGGCCTAGGCTGCGGAGCAATTTAAAAAGTGCAATAGTAGCTGTATGTATACATTGCTGCTATCGTTGGGAACCAGAATGCATCCTACAACTGTTTTACATTGAATTGGGGTGAGACTGCTGATTTTGTATTAACACTGATGGGCCTCATACTATTAGTAATATTTCTAAATGTGATTTATACCCAGATATACATGATGTTTATATGGTGTTAATTTATGTGTGTTGAATATAAACTTTTATTTACATGCACCTCAAGTGAAGTTTAGGTTGTGACGCTTAGTGTACTTATTGTGTGGTCATGCTGTGCCAATGCTTTACACAATGCCTCTGTGATAAGCCTAATTGCTCTATACCAAGCTACCCAAGGGTGAGTGCAGGTTATACAGCAAGTGTAATCACCCACCCCTGATGGGGGTGGTAGGTTCTACCTGCCCAGGGCCTCGCCTTAGCGAAACAGAACGTGTCGCCTTCAGCAGCTGATCTGACTCTGTTCTCATGTGCAGACAACACCAGCTCATCGTATCTCTGACAGCCCAGGAAAAATAGAATGCAGATGTCCTAAATACCTGCATGTCAACAAGTGCTGGCATGGATGAATACACCATCTCAAATTAAACGGGACACAGCTGAAATCCTGGTGGTAGGCAACCAGCTCCAGCTGTAGGGCCCACATCTATGGCCTAAGATTCTTGGGACTTGCCCCATTCCTACGTCAGCTGTAAAGAATCTGGGCATAGGGATAGATATCAAGCTCTGAACATCCAGATCACCAAAGAAGTGGCTTCTTACTTTGGAATGCTCAGATGGCTAAGAGAGATTCTCGGCTGTCTGACACCTCTAGCACAAATAACAGTGATACAGGTGTTGATCCTCTCCCGACTACATTTTGGCAGCATTCTATATCTGGGTGTTACAAAGGCTGCTATCAAGTGTCTGCAGCTAATCCAAATTGCTGCTGCGATACTGCTTTGAAAGTGGCCAAAATTCTCCTCCTCAGCTAAGCTTTTGCACGTACTCCACTGGTTGCTGGTGGAAAGCAGTATTCATTTTAAAACACTGTGCTACATGCACAAACTATGATCAAACACTGGTCCTAAGTATCTCAGACACCTGGTCTCACACTACAATCAGATCGCTCCCTACGATATACCAAAGCCAACTTTTCTTCAGTTTCTAGAGTTAAAGGAACACGTCTAGGAGGCTGTGCATTCTCTTACCTAGGATCCAAATTATGGAACAGAATGCCAAAGACACTGCAAACAACTGAAAACCTGGCTGTTTGAGTAAGCCAGCCTATCACTTTGCTAATGTATTTTGTGAAGGCATAGTGCCGGGAAACCCATTGTGGGTATCTGCACGCTCTACAAAACGTCAGTAGTAATAATAATAATATTTTTACAATCTGGAGATAAATTGCAGATTCACCTAGCCAGGTGTGCGCGAGAGTCCTGATCCTATTAAAGACAACCAAGGAGAGTAATATGCAATCACTTTCCTTACTAACACATTACAACACTCGCAATCATGTAGGTGCAACAGGAGGTGGTACCAAAAAAACAACCAGTAAAGCAAGAGTAAATAGGAACAATTAAACCAAGGTGTCCTCTCTTCTTGATGCATCCGGAGAAAGGTTTTTAGTCCATGTGAAAAGCGAAAAAATAGAAACAATAAGAGAAAACCCAACGATTATCACATTCCTGACCTTTGCACGTTGCATCCATAACTTGCATCGAGAATTCAGAGTCCGGTCATCCATTGGATTAGTGCCCATTAAGTCCAAAACATCAGATTGTCATCTGATTGGTCTCTCCGGGGACTAAGGGCAAGACAAATAAACAACCATTAACAGCGGGTGTGTAAAATGCAGAGCCAGGATATCATCTTTTTTCAAATCAGGACTCTCCCTCAAAACTGGCTAGAAGGATCTTCAATTTTATTTATGCATGTTCAAAGCGCATTAACAACTGCCATTGCTGCATGATCAACAGGCCTACAGTAAAATGTTTTAAAAGTTGACACCCCAGATCAATCTGCACCTTTTAAGATGTCCTCTAGCTGTGCCCCAGTTCAGAAAGCTCTGAAAGCCATGCCTCTGCCTAAATGAATAGGCCTCAAAGATGCTGTATCTACGCCTGCTTTAGCTGTCACCTCCTTTACCCATCTACTCAAAGCAAAGCTTAGGATATGCAGAGAAACTCAGAAATTCCACGAATGAGGATGCATTCTTAGCTCTCCTCGTAATATGGAAATGAACCCCTGCCGGTGTGCATTGCAAAACAGTGATGCCTAAGGCTCAAACATCTAAAACTATTTAAAAAGAAACTACGCACAATATAGTTACCAGTGTAGTGAACTGCAAAAGCTCCTTATCTTTCCAAGCTTCAAACACGTGCATACCAGATTGACACCCCACATAGACGTCTACCCTGGTTTGGGGGATAAGTACATCTTATATCTTTCAGTAATCTGCAGATCAAAGAATGTTCTGCAATTGGTTTACCATCAACATTCTGATGCCTGGCTGAGATTCCAGACCTGTGTCCATTAAGAGTTCTATATGATATTTGCCTTGCTGCTATGGATGCTGAAAAAATCAAACAGTTCTAAATGTATATATTTGTAAATATTCACAAATGCACTTTTTCACCTATTCACATTTGCACTGCGCCATCACCTCATAGGAGCACCTCAATTTAGGAATGGTATATTTATTTTGGACTATATTAGTGGAATCTATTCTTAATGTGTACTTTTGCTAATAAGAAAGGATTCATATATATCCCGAAAAAATAATAAAAATGATTAGAGAAAAATAACAAAGAAATTACAGAAGAAATGTGTTTATACAAGTAGTTTGGATGTACTCTACCTTTTGGGTGGTTGAATTTTCCCATGGACTTCACAGCTGACACTTCCCTCGCAGGGACCTTTTGTTTGCTTCTGAATCGTTTTACCCCAGTCCACCAGTTACAGGGATGCCCCATATTGGTTTACGTATGATGATATCAGGCACACCACTCTTGACAGATGTTTTAAGAAAATACATATCTGATTGAGTATTGTCCTCAGTTCATTTCTGAGTCCACTTATCTTTGCCTCCAGCAATGTGAACATACCTTTTTCTGAGTCCATTACGAACCCTTAGAATTCCATTCACTATGACGGAGTGAGATCTGACTTCTTCACGTTTAACACAAATCTTAGTCTTAAATAATATTCACCGCCCCTTGCACCAGTTCTACCAGGAGATCTTTCTCTTGACGGAAGAACACCATGTTGTCTAAGTACTCAATCTTTCTCAGACCCTGGGACCTGAGAAATGCTGAAACTAGCGTCAGCAGCTTGGGGAAATCCCAAGGCGCTGAAGATATACCAAAAGGAAGGTACTTGAATCGGTCAATCTTTGACAAAAGAACCAGAGATTCTTTCTGTGACCATGAAAAATAAGTAATGTCTCTTAAGCATCTTTCAAGTGTAAATACACCATCCAATGCCCTGGCAGTACAATATCTCTCAAACAAACTACTGTCTCTGCCTTAAAATAGCGATAAAGTACAAACTGATTCAGTTCCCTCCGATTTATTACATAACTGAATTTCTTTTGTTTCTCTTTTTCACTAGAAAAATATTTGTGACAAATCCATTTGGATGCCCAGAACAGCGCTCTATTGTCCCGTTTAGAAGATACTTGACTTCTGTAGATATTAAATTCTCCTAGGAAAATATCACTGGATTTGGGCACCTGATTTGAAAGGGAACTGCCACAAAGTTTACTTGAAAGCCCTTTACCGTCTGCAAAACCCAGGGGTCTCTGAAATATTCAAATACAAAGAGAGCTAATCTTCCTTCAACTTTTACAAAAAGGGAGTGAGCACACCCTTACCTTGCACTCCCTTGTTTTGCCACCAGCCTATCTAAAGCTCCATTTACCACCCCACCCTTCTCCTCTGGGGAAAGAACACCTGTCTGATTTACTTGCACTGGCTGTTGAAGTAGGGTTTGAAGGGAAATTGACAGCTTGAGAGAAATCCACTTACCTACTCTTATTAGAGAAGAGTGTGCCTGATCACTAGACAAGAAGGCTTGCACACAGCACCCTATTGCCTTAATGAAATTATCTTCAAATAAGACACCCTCTATAGTTGATGAAGTTTCAAAACTAGTGAAATTACCCAGCTTTGGCTGAATATTTAAAAGCAAACCCTTACTCCTTTCAAAAGAGAATCTGGTGTTGGCATTCCCAAGAAAGCAATTAGCTATTTGTCCCACCTAGATGCAATCTCTGGATCCAGGAATTCCCCTGAGGATTTAGCCTGCTCAGCAGAGCATTGTACTAATGGACCCAAAAACTCCAACACCTTATCTTGACAAGAGGCCCATGCCTTATCTACCCCCTGTTTAGGGTCCTTACTACCCTTCTGAGGAATGTCGCTATTTTTCGTCTATTGAAGGAGTCAGTGCAATTTTATCCGAGATTGAGGGCCTAGGGCATTGCTCCCTGTTTTGCTTTATACTTCAGAATAACAGAACTATGCACTTCAGGACAATTTAGGACACAACATGAAACAATCACTCCTTTAACTCGTTAAACATTTTTTTCCCCTTTGAATCCTGCAATGACTTTGCCGAAATATTTTCTTTTCACTAATGACAGAGCTGAAAACAATCTCTGGAATGCACTTCTTAGTTTAAAGAAGACATTTATTATTACTTCACCACAATGTTCCTGAGAGAAGAGGTTAGTAGGTTGGAGGCATATGATTAAAAATAGTCACAGCAATGAAAGGAAAATATATCAAAGTGATTCTCAATTACAATGTACACAGCAAATATATGTGATTATATTATAGTATAATTTCAAAGCAAAGAATAAAGTCAAAATTCATCACCGTAGTAGGCCCACCAAATGCTTCACCTTTCTCATGCCAGCAAGAAGCACGACTCCTGTTCAACTGCGAGAAAGAGATTTTCCACCCCCACGGGACAACGTCAGGCAGCTGGCGCCTGCTCCTGACTGAAGTCTCAGAATTCCACGCAACTGAACAGAGTCATCTGTTTTATATCTTTGAATAGAGAACTTTCTAGAAAGCCCTCCCCCTTAGAGGAGAATTATAAAAAAGTGCTGGCTACTGTAGGTCAGAGTTAGGAAAAAAATAAGTGTCGGAGGTTGGCCAGGTCTCCAAGGCCCGATCCTTCTCAAGGCTGACTAGAGGGTTCGGTAAGAACAAAATACAAGCTTAGTTTACCATGTGGAAAAACACAGCTCATCTGCAATGTCTCAATTACAATGTCTAATGCCACGATAAAGCCAATAGGCAGCTGAACTGAATGTCTAATGCCACGTTAAAGCCAATAGGCAGCTAAACTGAATGTCTAATGCCACGTTAAAGCCAATAGGCAGCTAAACTGAATACAAAATGTAATGTGCTACTGTGAACATTGAACAACCAATATGCGCAGTGGTGAAACACAAAGTCAGTGGTCAAACATACTTAATGGCATAACACTCCCTCCTTTCAGTTCTAGTGCCCCTCAACAAATGATGGTGGAAACAACCCACTTTTGCTGCAACTAGCATGTTTTTATAATTCAATAAAGCATACTTTAATTCTGATCTAGCTCTGGAAGACTAGTCTCTGTACCACATCTGTCTATTTTGTAACATCCCCTTTTAACTTTGATAAAAGTACCAAAGCATGCAGGGTTTTTTACAGTGTGAAATGACTCTCTCTACAATCAGGACTGCAATAAATACTGTCTCAACCCACTTGGAATAGCTGTTATACTCTTCTCTTGTGTTGTCAAGAATTTCATTACAAGACCGTAGGCTACCATTATGCATCAACCTTTTAATTGCCTGCAGCACCTTTAAAGAACTTCCAAACAAAAAATCCAAACTAGAATCAGAGCTCCCAAAACTCTAGTCCTCTTTTAAATGCTGCTCCTGTTGAGATAAATACTATTTTATAAACACTCTTATGTTGAATTTAGACAAGTTGGAGTATTTTGATTTATATTAAAGAATTTTGTATATTTCTTTAATGTCACCTTATAATTTATAGAAGTTTATTTCTAATGGTGTAATGTTAGTTTTCAGTGTTTTTAAAGTGTCCAGGTATTTTCTGTACCCTTCACTTATCACAAAAATAATTTATACAAATACCAAATATCTATTTCTTTATACACAATTTATAATATCCCCCATCATATCACAACAAAAAGGAAATAGAAGAGAAACAAGTGCAAAAGAAATAAAGTGCTTGTGTTTTAATAAAGAATGAGAAGTGATAGATTTCCCATCAAACCATTCCAGAAATCATCCTCGTAAAAAACATGTACACTATAAAATACAGCCTGTTGGTTAATCCTTAAACCACATCGAATCATAGTATAATTTCTTCAAACAGAATGATATCCCCCAATTCCAGTTCTCTTCAAAAGTAAACCAAATCCAGGCTAGAGCAATATCGTCGATGTGTCGACCCCCTCACGCTCTTGGGCCAAATACCGGCTCCATATGGGCCTTTATCAGGACTGATAGATAGGGGAACCCATATAAGTCCACACTAAATTAAATATCCTTCTTCATCCATCAATCCCTTCGTCCTGACAAAGAGATCGATGTGTAAAGAAGGCTGCCTAGTGAAAGGTTGTGAAATAGAAATAGAGGTGGCATTGGTTGGAAGTCTTTGAAGAGCTTGAAATCTGCGGAATAATGAAATGATTTTGCACTATATGAGTCAAGATTGATGGATTCATTAAGGGCTATGGATGAAGAAGGATATTTAATTTAGTGTGGACTTATATGGGTTCCCCTATCTATCAGTCCTGGTGAAGACCCATATGGAGCCGGTTCTTGCGCCCTGGCATATGCGTCTCTTCATTGATTTAGTTTGACAAGTGACGTAGAGACGTTTTTGGCTCCCAAGATATCGCAAGATCTCGGCAGCCATTTTGGATTGGGTATTTTGTTATTCGAGTCAAGCTTGATTACATAGAGACGCTATTTGCTGGCGAGATATCGCGGGATCTCACCAGCCATTTTGAATTGGTTATAAATAGGTTGTTTTCTATTTAATGTACCTCGTACAAGCGGTTTACTTTATCGATTTGCTACTGGAAGCCTGTCAGTTTATTGACTGAGGGAATCGGAGTACAGAGGAGATAAATATAAATATATTAGGTGGCTATAAGAAGGTTAAGGTATTTCTTAAGTTTTTGCTTAGGAGTTTTTTTTAATAAGTTTGGTATTTTGGAGTGCATTTGGCTATGGAACCAGAACAAGGTTGCAGTAAGAACATTTCTAGTGGGGGTTCAATGAGGAATTGATCAGGAAAATTATTCAACATGAAATGAGAGTGCAAGTAAAGGATACTTTAGATGGATTACTCAAAGAGAAAAAGAGAAAAGAGTGGAATCTTATGAAGAGTATTTTATTTTAACTGAAGATGATGAGGTAAGACAGAAAAGTGGCAAAAGATTAAAGAAAACACAACATAATGAGAATAGTGATTTACAGAAAAAAAGGAAGGTGTCCTTAGCCGCACACAGAGAACAGGTGTCCTACGCGGCACACATAGAGATAGTGTCCTTAGTGACACAAACATTAATGACATAAATAATGCAGAGGGGTTTTCTGATTTAGATAATGATTTGGATGAGTATGTGTTGGATATAACACAGGATGATGATTTTAACATGGAGAATGAGGATTTTGAAAGTTCTGCCTCAAAAGAAATGATAAGAAACCCTTTGGGAGAAGAAATGTTCTCTCCTTTTGACATTAGACATCCTCGTAGTAGTGATTGGTGGCCAATGGAACGTTAGAGAATGTATTAAAAATGGTTGAGAAGGCCTTTTGAGAAAGAAGTAAGGAGAGTTTTGAGGGCAGAATGTTCAAGGCCAGTTATTGAGGAAAAGTGTGTGTTACACCAAATTTAGATTAAAAGATAATTAGCTTCCTTTCTCGTATGGGCAGAGATCCTCGGAAAGGGTTAGAACATTCCTTAAAACAGTGTCAGGACAAAGTTTTGGATGTTTTGGGCTCATTAGCAAGAATTTTTGATCTGGCAGAGGAGGCGTATATTAATGATTCTGAAGTTGATTGGGGGCTTCTGCAAGGATGGTGTCAGAGAGCAATTATTTTGTTGGGCAACGCTAATGCTGGAATTTTAACTGAAAGGAAGAAAGCTGTTCTGCTGAAGATCAGCCCAAAATTGGGTGATATGGCTGGCAGGCAATCTAGCGAAGAACCCAAAGCATTGTTATTGTCTACTGGATAAAGATCACAATAACATGAGTAAAGTTTTGCAATAAAGGTGTTTTTGGAAGGGCCAATAGAGGGGGGCCTTTTACTGGCCAGGGGATCCAAAGGTCCCAATTTAACAACCAATATAAAGGTTATGGAAGAGGATTTCAGACCTCGTCAGGTTTCTTTCTGACCAGAGGCAGAGGTGGTCGTGGTGAAAGAGCAAGGGGTTCAAGGAGAGGAAAACATTTCCAAGGATCTCAAGGTGAGTATGGAGATTTTAACTGGTTGTTCCCAAGGAAAGGATGGAGGATGGTTAAAAAATTGTAAAAAGCTGGAAAAACATTGCACAGGATCCATGGGTTTTGAAAACTGTCCAGGGTTTTGAAATAGATTTTGTAGAATATCCTTGGCAGGAGAAAGAACAGAGAGAGATTTTTGTGCAGAGGATTAAAAGTCTATAATAGATGCAGAGATAGAAGTTTTGTACAGAAAGGTGCAATAAAGCAGGTAGAGGAAGGAATGAGAGGTTACATAAGCTTTATTTTTCTAGTGCAAACAAAGGACAAAGGGTGGAGACCGATTATAAATCTAAGAGCTCTGAACAAATTCTTGACTTACAGACATTTCAAAATGGAAGGAATACATTGTTTAAGAGACTTGTTACAGAAGAACGATTGGGTAGTAAAATTTGATTTAACAGATGCTTATTTCACTATTCCAGGGAGAGGAAAGTCAGAGGTTTCTGCAGTTCCGGTGGAGGAGGAATCTTTATCATTTCCTATGTCTTCCATTTGGTTTATCTTCGGCTCCATGGTGTTTCACCAAGCTGATGAGAGTAGTGATGGCTTTTTTGAGAGAAAGAGGGATAATGTTAATAGTATATTAAGATGACATTTTGGTTATGTGTCAAGATATAGAGCAACTGAAGATAGAGTTGAGGATAGTGAAGGATTTGTTGCAAAGTTTGGGTTTCATTATAAACCTGGAGAAGTCTATTCTGATTCCAGCTCAGAAGATGGAGTTTTTGGGGTTCGAGGTAGGCACTGTGAGGGTGTTACTTTGTTTGCTGGAAAGAAAATTAAAAAGGATTTGGAAGGAAATATTACATGTATTAAAGAAAGATTTGATTTCTTTAAGGGATTTAGCGAGGATGATAGGTTTGTTATCCTCATCGATTCAAGCAATTTTTCCTGGTCCACTGTGTTATTGTGCTTTACAAAGAATAAAGAAAGAGGCATTGGGTAAAGGTTTGTGGTATGGAAACAAGGTGACATTAAATCAGGAAGCACGGGAAGAGTTGTGTTGGTGGTTGAGAAACATGGATGCTTGGAATGGTCGAACGATTTTTGTTTGTGCACCAAGCTTTGTTTTGGAGACAGATGCCAGTTTATCATGCTGGGGACCTTGTTTGGGAGAAAGTTGGACTGGAGGAGTTTAGTCACAAGAGGAGAAAAAGATGCATATCAATTTTTTGGAACTGACAGCAGGTCTGTATGCTTTGAAATGTTTCAGGGAGCTATTAGAAGGACAGAATGTGTTGATGAAGATGGATAATATATCAACAGTAGCGTATATCAATCGTTTAGTGGGGATCAGATCCCGTGGCCTATCAGATTTACAAAGGAGATTTGGTCTATACACACACAAGCTTTATTCGGCCAGCAGACCATTAAAGCAATACAATACAAATAGAAAATCATCATAAATAAGCAATACAAATCAACCATAAACCGAATTTACAAAAGGAATAAAATCCATTCTGCCCGAGCTAAAACCAGTTAAAATCATTATAGATAAAAATTACGTATACGCCATGCCTCAACTAAAAACATACTTACAGCATAAATTAACACACTTGAATTATGGCTTTTTAGAATCCTCAAAGCAAAAGCACATTTTCTTAACTTCAATTCCCGACAAATGCCACAAATCCATTTAGACCTTGGGGTAAAATAAGCAGAACAGAAAAACATAAAATGCTCTACTGTTTCCGGGGAATTACCACACACAGGACATATATCAGACGTTAAATTGGATCCCCATCTGCTCATCAGGGCCATTAATGGTAATGTTCCGAAACGGAATCTGGCATACAGTCCTTTGCCTAATAGGTCAGGTATTATATCTAGATATGATTCAAATTCCGGGTACCATTTAAAGTCAATAAAAAGGTTAGATAGACGACCACTAGATTTGCGAGCAATATAATTGTTCCGTACATAAGACCAGTAGGCTCCCTTCAATAATTTAACATGGGATTTCTCAAGTTGATAAGGGTTCTCCCATAAATCTCTCAGTCCCAATATACAGAGCCAGCTGGATACATGTTTAGTCCATGGGATAGAGGTAGAATTAGTAAATTTTAGTAATTCTAGAAGTGAGGACTTATATACGACCAATTCGGGGACTATCCATAGCCTCACCCAATACAACAAAGGTAGGTCGTAAAATAATTAGATCAGCCATTCGTTTTAACCCTAAGTCTAAAAATAAAGGGATTAATGGGGTGCTAATGGGGCATGCACATAGAGCCCGAGCAAAACTATTCTCAATTTTAGTCAATCTACTACTATCTGACATGCCCCAAATCTCTGCACCATAGACAGCAGCACCCTGCGCCTTAGCCACATAAATCTTTAATGCTGGGGATACAGCTTTGACAATTGTGCTCCTATAAAGGCGCAATATGGATGCTGCCCGATGTTGCAAAAGCCCGGCACTCTTGCTAACCTGTTCCTCCCAATGAAGTAAATCTGTGAGCCTCACACCCAGGTAATCGATGGAGCTAACCTGGTCTAAAATAACACCATCTAGCCTTATGGTGCATTTCTTCCGAGGTCCGGAACGGAGCACCATCAATTTAGTTTTCTTCAGGTTCAGCTCTAGGCCAGAATTCCGACAGAATGAATTAAATTTGTCCACAAGAATTTGTAAACCCATAGGGGTTTTTGAGATAAGTAAAGAATCATCCGCAAAAAGAAGAATAGGGATTTTCTGATTGACTAAAATAGGAGCATCATTCTGACATGCCCTTAATTCTTGCACTACCTCATTAATAAATAGGGAGAACAAGAGTGGTGCCAACACACATCCCTGTCGGAAGCCTCTTTTAATAGGGAATTTATTAGTCAACTCCCCTTGTTTGCCCCACCTCACTTGAGCATATGTGTCTTCATACATGCATTTCAATAGGAAAATTGTCTGGACTGGTATCCCTATTTTTTATAGCACTTCCCAAAGCTTTTCCCTTGGGACCAAATCAAAGGCGGAACGCAAGTCAACGAAGGCAACATATAAGGGTTGCTTTGCCAGGGCTACATATTTCCAATGTAACACAGCCAGCCTAAAGGCCTGATCTATCGTACTCACTTTAGGCCGTAACCCCGCCTGTAACGGAGAGAGAATCTGTTGTTCCGTAACCCAGCTCGATAGTCTTCCTAGAAGCTGTTTGGCGAAGATTTTTTGCAGGTTGTCAATTAAACTAACCGGTCTATAGTTGGATGGGAGATTTGGGTTACCCTTTTTGTAAATGGGGATGATTTCGGCACCCTTCCATGTCTCGGGAATCTGCCCTCCTTTTATGATTTTATTAGACAATAAGTTGATATACCAGGTCCATATACGTGGCTCAGATTTATATAGATCGCCTGGAATTTTATCTGGTCCTGGGGCTTTACCAGATTTCAAGGAATTAATAGCATCAGCAGTTTCTTCTAAAGAGAAACAAGTATAACTCTCAGGGTCATTTGTAAAAGTGAGGGGGTCTAAGCCCACATTGTCACAATCAGAGGCCACAGAGGAGGTAGTTTCCTCATAGAGAAGAGTGAAATGTTCCACCCAACATTCAGGTTGAATATGATTCCTTACATTAGATCTACCCCCTCTCTCATGTTTGGTTAACAGTTCCCCAAAAAGTTTGTTATTGTTTGTTTTTGAAGCAACCAACAACTCCTGCCAAATTGAGTCTACCCAAGATTTCTTTGAGTGTAAAATTGTCTTTTTATACATACATCTTGCTTGTTTAATCACCCCCGGAGTCCCAACCTTAATGGCCTTTTTTAGACCAAACTTAGCCCTCATACATGTGTCGTTGAACCATCTACTGTTGTTCACAGCCCTACCTCTCGGGCTTGCCTTAACCTTTTTGTAAAAAATACTTTGAAGTTTAACCGTCATGTCTGCATGAATACCAAGAAGTGGAATAGCCTCAGGGTCAGAATCTTCATAGGCTGACAAGTTGTCAGAAAACATTAGGTAGATCTCGCGTAACAAGTAAGGGTTCGACATCACTTTTGGCCACCCAACCTTTGAATAAGCATTGTTAAAAATAGGGGGGGGGGACCGTTGTAAATTGCATATTCGAGGTTCTACCAAAAATATTCCCAGTGAGGGTGAGTAAGAGGGGATTATGATCACTCTCACACCTGGAATCCACCTTCATATCCCGCAATAGCGGCCAAAGTCGCACATCTACTAGAAAATAATCGATAACACTAGTCAAAGAACCTCGTTGGAATGTAGGAGCAAGGTTTAAATCAGAAGGAGTACGCCCATTACAAGCCCTAAGGCCAAATTTTAAACATAGAGAGGCTAGCTGAGTTGCAACATGAGAACGTGGGCAGGGGCTATCACCATTCAATTGTGCAATCCCCCATAATTCATCCTCCTCCATGGTTAAATCACTAAAAAACTCAGAGGGTTTGAAGGTACAATTTACATCCCCAGCAATAATTAGATAGGAGATAGTTTGTATAGTGTCTAAAAAATCTGTAAGTAGAGTTAAAATATGTGATTCTGCTCCGCGTGAGACTGATCGTGCGTATACATTAATAAGAATTATATTAAAATTCTGCTGAAAGGAGATTTGTAAGTCCATCAGATCAGGACTATCAAATTTTAAAACCTTGTAAACACATTGCAGTTTTGAATTTAAAAGTAATAAAAGTCCCCCTTTTGCCCGACCTGTTGCTTTCTCAGATGGTTGTGCAGGGACATTAAAGGAAAGAAACCCATCTACACTAATTCGATCCTCAACCCATGTTTCTTGAAAAAGACACACATCTTGTGACTTTATGTAAGTAACCCAATCGATTTCGTCCAGTTTCCTGGCAAGGCCAGCAAGATTCCAAGTCATTATGGATAAACCAGTAGTATCTGTTTTAGTATCGAAGATTTTAGGAAAAACATCCTTGTAGTTCAACTCGTCAATGGTCTTATCCAATCTGATTATTTGTGTTTCCTCTAAAGTGTCCCTATTTATGGCTTCCTGGGTGGATGACAGTCATACAGAGCCATGATGCATAAGTTCACCTTCCTCCCGGGAGTCTTTCCTATTAGTATAGGTATTGTGACCAGTCACAAGGGCCTGTTTTAAATCCACCAATTTGGGAACTAACATAATGCCTTCTCCTTTTAGCCCCTTGAGCTGGCGCATACGTGCAACAAAATCAATAAGTTGGTCTGCCATGATTTTGTCCAAAAACACAATTGCAATTACATCAAAGTTTGACCCAAAGGGACTCCACCTTTCGGTTTTTAGGATGTGCGAGCGTATAACTGAAAGGCATTCCTGTCGATGACGCAACCAATGGATCACCTCATTAAGCCTAGACTCTTGGTCCTCAGCAGACCTGTGTGACAGCTTTGGAACATTAGTTAGAAAAAGAGTATTGCCTCCATACCCAGAGCCTATGCTTGATAGAGGCATGTCTACGGCACTCTGAGCTCTTTGGGAAGGAGTAATGCAGGTTGAGCCCTTGATCAGAGTGTTGGTAGGATGTCAATCAATATTAGGAAGAGGGCCGTCCATAGTCTTTAAAATACTGGTAGTGGCATTATGCCTCGTAGTAAGATGACGATTCGGTGGGGCAAGGGAGCTGCCAACAGTGTCAACATCGCTCGCCACCATAGTTCCACCATAATTGGAACTATTGCACCCTATATATTTGCTTTTGGGATTGGCTATATAGGGATTAAAATTAGCCTCTGTGGCACCCAGATAGAACCCAGAGCTTTGGGAATAGTCGGCAGGCCCTTTGCTCACATTGATATTGGATGAAACTAGTTTGGGCGCCACAGTTCCACCTTCCTCAACTATCTCTTGCTTTTGGCACTTACATCTCGGTTGCTGGACCATTTTCCCCTGTAGAAATTTAGTTAACTGCAGTACTAGATTCCTAACTTCTTCTACTCTATGAAGAATTAGAGGCAAGTTAACTTTACTAGGAGATGGTTCAGAGCACATAACAGTACTAGGGGGGGAGATGGCAGCTTCGATATCTGTCTTGGCCGAAGGGAGGTCATGGATCTCAGTCAAATCGCCCTCCTCGCTCAAGAACTCAAAGCGATTTCTGCATGGTATATTAGGGACAATCCTTATCTCAGGACTCAAAGGTAGGGGAATACGTTCAATTTCCTCTGCTTGGGATGCCCCCTGGGTGTGTGAAGGATTGGAGATACTACTATAAGCCACCATACCCTGCTGAATAGAGGGAATAGTGGCATTAACAATGGGCATTTCCCCTGCGCCATCATTTGTTTCCCCAGAGATAACTATTTGACTCTTCTTCTTCTTTTTAAAGAACTCCTGGATCTTTTTGGGATGGAGTGGTGGCTTACTCTGAGGCAAGGTTGCGTGGGTACCTAATTCACTATTAAGTATTGCCTCCACCTCCTCAAATAATAAATTGATCTCGTCCAGTGATTTCGGGCCACCATGTACAGACTTGTTGGTTAGTTTCCTAGGACGCTTTTTCTGTTTTTTTATATCATCCAGTAGTGCTGGCGGGTCAACAGCTTTCCTTTTCCCCATAGTTTAAACTACTGGAAGCCAAAAAAGGAAAATAATAGTCTTACTTGAGTGCTCCCGATGAGAAGTCAGTCCTGTCCCGGTCTCAATCAGGCAATGACGGGCGAGGGCTGGTCCGTTTTCTAAAAACAGAGCCGCTCAATTAAACTGAGCAATTTCCTTTAAATGTCAACTAGACTCATTCCGCAGATGAAAGAGGGGGGGCCCAGCCCAGCCTCCTCTGGTCTCCAACGGGCACAGGACGGGCCCGCGAGCGGGAGCGCAATCAGGAAATTTAAAGGGCTCCTGCCCTAAACTCGGGTGCTGGCTCCTCCCGCGACCCCCAGCTGTCTTTTTTTGCGCGTCCCGCGAGCGGGAGCGCAATCAGGAAATTTAAAGGGCTCCTGCCCTAAACTCGGGTGCTGGCTCCTCCCGCGGCCCCCGGCTGTCTTTTTTTGTGCGTCCCGCGAGCGGGAGCGCAATCAGGAAATTTAAAGGTCTCCTGCCCTAAACTCGGGAGCTTGCTCCTCCCGCGGCCCCCAGCTGTCTTTTTTTGCGCGTCCCCCTTTGGGGACATTTGGTATTTCTGCTTGGAGACCAAGATTGTAGTAAGGGCAGAGTATTTTCCAGGTCACATGAATTCGATAGCAGATTGGAATTCAAGAAACTTGAAGGATTTCAGCAATTGGAAATTGAATCCTCTGTATTTCCAAAAGATAAATCAAATTTGGGGTCTGTTGGAAGTGGATTTGTTTGCAAGCAGATTGATTTTTCAGGTACAGAGGTATGTCAGTTGGATTCCAGATCCAGGAGCCTGGGCAGTGGATGCATTCCAACAGAACTGGAAGGGAATGAAAGCTTATGCTTTTCTGCCTTTTTGCAATGATACAGAGAGTTTTGTTGAAAGTGAGGACAGAGAAGTGTCGGCTGGTTTTGGTGACACCTTTTTGGGCGTCTCAGGTATGGTTTCTTTCGTTGATGGAAGTGGCATGCGAAATTCCTTTTTTGATTCCGGCCGTAGAAGGACTTTTGGTGAATTGCAAGAGGGTAGAACATCCTTTAGTTTCAGATATGGTATTGAACCTTCTTGTTTGGAGGATATCAGGAAATCTGAATGTTTCCAAGGACTTTCAAATAGGGCTGCACAATTATTACAGGAATCTATGGCACCTGGAACAACCAAAAGATATAGGGGAGTTTGGAGAGTATGGTCTAGTTGGTGCTTGGAGAGGTATTTGGATCCCTTGGAGGCACCTATAGTAGATGTAGTAAACTTTTTTGGTCGAACAGTTTGAGAAAGGATTAAGTTATAGCACATTAAATTGCTACAGATCTGCAATTTCTGCAGGTCATGTTTTGATGGATGGAAAGAGTATAGGGAAGAATATTATTGTCTTCAGGCTGTTGAAAAGCATGAGATTAAGAAGACCACCTAAAGCTAGGTACGTTTTTTTATGGGATGTGAATTTACTTTTATCCTTATTTCAGCCTGGTAATAGGTATTTAGAGTTGAAAAGGCTTCCCATCAAATTAGCTACTTTACTTTGTTTAATTCCTTGTAGAAGAGTTTTGGATGTGAAAGCTTTGGAGGTAAGTAATAAAATCAATGCACCTGACGGTGTTTATTTTGAAATAAGGAGAACTAAGACAATGACTGATTAATTTTTTTTTCAGAAATGTGAGAAATTTAGGAAATTGTGTGTAATAGATTGTTTGTATGAATATGAGAATACAATGAAGGAATTTGGAAGAGACGGGGAAAATCGTTATTGATTTCTTATGTAAAGCCATATAAAGCTGTGACTACTGCTACTATAGCAAGATAGATTAAATGAGCTATATTACAAGAAGGTATTGATATTAATATTTTCAAGTCACATTCCTTAAGGGGTGCAATGGCAAGTAAAGCTTATTAACGGGTGGAAGATTGGAGGAGATATTTAGAGCGGCTGACTGGTCGAATGCAGGAACTTATGTAAAGCATTACTTTAGACCAATACAGCACATGGCGAATGTGGTTTTGAAGGGCTTTGAACATGCATAATGGTAGCCTCCAGTCTTTTAATGAAATTGTGATTCTCATAGTGTAATGATCGGAGAATCTAGATTTCATTAATGGCACAGAAGCTAACATTATCCCTACCTCCACTTCCCTTTTCAATAAATGAATATTTTAATCATCAATACTTAGTTATAGATTTGTGATTTTTTTTATAGTTGGACAGTATTTTTAATATAGTTTTTTATTATTGAGACAATGTATAGTTGTATGTTTTTAAAAAAGTGAAAAAATAATAAGTTAATGTAAGCCAATAGGTGACTGAATTTGTTGTTTACTATTTTAGAGGCATAATGCATCTGGGTGAAGAGGAGTTTGCGCATGGAAGAATCGTTTAACAAGGATTAGAAGATTCAAGTTTTTTTCAAGTGTTCATGTCTTTTGCATTTAAAAGAGGACTGAGTGCTGGGAGTGGACTATTTATGTACTAAGGAGTTCTGATTCTAGTTTGGAATTTTTCGTTTGGCAGTTCTTTAAAGGTGCTGCAGGAGTGGCAATTAAAAGGTTGATGCATAATGTTAGCCTCTGTGTCTTTAATGAAATCTAGATTCTCTGATCATTACACTTTGAGAATCACCATTCTTGGTCTATCAGCCACAACTTGCTAACCAATTCAAGGCTGGCTAATTTGCTCCAGGGTTGTTTTAGCTGACAAGCCTTACATCTAAATTAGACCACATAAGTATTGGACTTTACTTTAAAGCTAAATGTGACTTGACAATGATCCAACAGGCCTGAGGTGTAATAACAACACTTTCCACTGTGTTGGGAGGCCAAAAATAAGGTCCATTGTGTCTTTTGTTATGTGTAGAGCCCTGGACTGTCTGAACAAGTTCCTAGCATCCACTCCTTCAATAAAGTTTGAAGATGTCTGACATATTGACGAGTAGTCAATCCATATATTGAAGTCATCCACCACAATCAAGTTGGTGCATGTAAGAAATTGGGTTGCAGATTGAGGAGGGTAAAACTCTACTTAAGCAGCAATCACAATCCTTGTCAGGGTGAAGTCACAAACATCTCCAATTTAACCTGTTTTCATCCCTCTGGAAGCTTGGAACATTGCAGTCAGGCTTACATAAGCGGTAATGTGTAAAGTATTTGTGTAGACATTCACAAAGTAATATAGTGAAACACAACACAAGAAAAATCCCACCGTTTAGAAAAATAGACCAAAATTTAATAAATTATTCAAGATTAAAATGAAAAAATCAGTAAAACTGAAGATATGCAGTTTTAAAGATTTAAGTGAAAATAGCACCAAAAACCATGTAGCGCCAACTGTGGTTATCTGGTTGTTCCAGACTGGGAGAAAGTCACACGTTTAGGTCAACTGTGATGGAGCGCATGCCGACAATAGGGACCCAGTTGGGCCCGCTGAACAAAAGTACTCTAAATTTTGGTTGCGTAGTGTTGCGAAGTCCCGCGTTTAGGATGTGTCACGCAGTGGCGTTCCTTAGTAGCTGCAAAGCTGTGATGCGAGGTCCTGCTTTGTCGTTGAGGGTGCCATTGACAAGGGCTTGATATGCAAAGTTCTGTGTCGTGAAAACTCTGCATTGAGGATGTGTTGCGGAGCACTGGTTCCTGGAAAGCTGCAGAAGGCAATGTAAAATCCTGCGCCGGAGTTGAACCACGACGTGGTCCTGATGCCGAGTTTGTTGAAGTGATGCAACATGAAGCGGCGTGCAGTTTCTGGTCAGCGATTCGTTGTGCTGCAACACCCAATACGTTGGTTCTACTGGGACCACAGTGGGGGCTGGTAAAGCACCTTTAGGCCCACTTCCAAAAGTCCAGGGCTGCAGTGGCACCATTTGAGAGGGAAGAGCTCACAGCTGACAGAGTCCAGGTGCTGAGTAGAAGATGGAAGAAAACTTGTTCTGTTTATGAGCCTTCTGATCAGGAGGCCAGCCAACTAGACCTTGAGGTCACTCTGGTGGTCCCACCTTCAAGATGCAAGCTAGTCCTTCATTCACGCATTAGGGCAGCAGGGCAGAAGGGCAATGCAGCAGGGCAGCAGAATAGCAGTTCTTCTTGCCACACAGCAGCAGGCCAGCACAGCAGACCTTCTTGTGAGTCTTCCAGAGGTCCAGATGTGTACTGAAGAGTTGGAGTATAAGGTCTAAAATTTATACCTGGTGCACATTTCAAAATAGAAGAGGCTTCTACTGATTTTCACTCCCCTGAGGTGCTTGGAATTTTCTGGCACATGGACCAGCCACTGTTTTTGGAAAATACATCTACACCTCAGGGAGCTCAGAGCATTTCAGTCGGTGACTTACCCTCCTGGTCCCCAGCTAGCAGGCACCTCAAATAATGTGGGGTTTGTACATCTGTTTCCCCTTATCTTTTAGATCCTGTGGAATTGTCTTATTCTAGCATAACACATCTCAAGGGGAAACCTAATTCATTGTGCCTCGCCACCTGAACACCTTATCATCGTTTATCATTTAACACGTTCCCTGTCTAAGCATAAATTGAAGAATTTTCATCTGCTAGATGCAGAAAAAAACAGACATTTAATTTTTTCGGAAACCTGGTTAACAGAAGAATCTACTCCCTATAATCTAGCTGCCCTCCCAGATAAATGTTATATACTCTAGACCAATAGGCAGAGGGATAAAAGTGGGGAGGAGTAGAAGCTAATATTCTCATAAATTGAAATCAGTCACACTCCATTGTCATGGTATCTCTGACAATGACATTTGAGTTATGCAATTGAAGTCTCTGAACCAGTCATTAGGGCCTGATTTAGATGTCGGTAGAGGGGTTACTCCATTACTACAGTGACGGATATCCCATCTGCCGAAACCTAAATCCCATAGGAAACAATTGGGTTTAGGCTTCTGCGGATGGGATATCTGTCACCTTGTGATGGAGTAACCCCTCTGCTGATATTTAAATCAGGCCCTTAGTCTGTGTCCTCACTTATCGACCACCAGATGATATAGCATCAGGAATTTTTAGATGATATCCCCTATTCTTGAAAGCCATGGGAATCATACTGCGATAGTGGACTTTAATTACTGGGTTAATGAAGAGAGCATATGTCAGAAGTCCTCTGATTTCACAGATCTTTTAAATAGCCTCAATCTAGAGCAACATGTGTACGTATCTCCCTATATAAAGGGTCACATACTTCACCAAGTTTGGCCAGCAAACCTTCATTTAACCAATTTCTCATTTGCTCCTTGTATTTGGTCAGATCATTTCTATATTAAGTTCGACTTGGAGGAGCTATCACAACAGACCATTAAACCCAGTTTGATTAAACATTTTTGCAATTGAGCTCAACTAAACAAGGAAAATTTCATCAGCACTTTCCAGTCTTCCGTGCCACATCCTGGCCAGGATACCCACCTAATGGAAAAATTATTTACCCATTGGGTAATTACAGCCAGTTATATACATGGCCCCTATGCACATTTAAAACAGGCAGACAACCCCAGTGTTCTCTGTGGTTCTATGAGGAACTGAAATGAGCTACGTTGAAGCACCACCAAGTGGACCGTTATTGGTGCAGAAATTATGCCCCTGACAATAAGATTCTCTTTAAAAAGTGCTTGAACGACTACAAAGTCCTATTATGACAAACAAAGTCCTCTATTTTCACAAATAAAATACTACTATCAATCATCAAATCAAAGGACATTTTCAAAATTGTGATAGGATGTCCCCCTCATTCATGCCTTCCAGTAATTATGTAATGAGTTAAACAAATACTTCAATGAAAACATAAAAATAATAAAATACAGCATCCCTTTAGGGAAGAAGGAGCTTCCGAAAGGCTCAGAAGACAGGAGCTTAACCTTTCTAACCAGTTTCTTGTCTATCAGTGAAGAAAGTTTGGTAGAGTTTTTCTCTAAAGTGAAGTCAGGCTCCCTAAATGACCCTACACCCTCAAGTTCCTCAAATCAGTCTTTTCAGATATTTCTGGACCAGTTTGGTCCTTTCTTAACACCTCCATAACCGAAGGTTGTGTACACAGTCCTTCAAAGAAGCATAAGTAATTTGATTACAGAAGAAATTGTGTGAAGATCCCTTGATGCTAAAAGATTACCGACCTATTTATCTGCTGCCTGTCCCTGCCAAGCATTTAAAAGTCCATGTGGCACAGCTTTTTGCTCTCATCTCAAGGACTCACAATATTTCAGCATTTGTCAAGCTGGTTTTTGGCCAGCTCACTCCACTAAGTCAGTCATACTATCAGAAGTGGATGTTATGCTGAAGGAGTGTGACAAAGGCCTGGCTTCTGCTCTGGTTTTGTTAAATCCTTCAGCAGCCATCAACACAGTTGATCCCAATCTGTTGGGGATCAGGTGTAAGCTGTTGGGCTTCACAGTTTAGCTTTTAATGGGCTGAAATCTAGCCTGGAAAATTGTACCCAGGTATTTTGCCCAGGCCCCTTCAGGGCCTCCAAGGCTCAACTGGGTTGTGGTGTCTCTCAGAGCTTCTGCTTATGACTGCATCTCTTTAATATGTATATCAAACCCCCTATTCAGGCTCTAAGTAAGATGAATTGTAATGTATACAACTACGCAGGTGACTCCAGTTTAATTTTCAGATTGGATGGTTCTTTTGCCTATCAAAAATGGTGCAGTGAAAGCTTGTAAATTTTACTGCTCCACTTTTACGGGACTCCTCACTAGGGACTGCCCATCCTGCATACATAATACCAGGCACAGGCATAATGCGGTGCAAAGGGTTACAAAGTGGCGCAATGCATGCATTGTAAATATGGCAACACAAAAAGGCCACCTTAAAGCCACATTAGCGTAAAAAAAAAATTCTAATGTGACACAAGGATGGGCAAGGGGCTTGTAAATATGCCCCACTGTGTTTTATCTAAGACTGCATGAGTACAAACTTCCTTAAACTAAATGTGGATAAAACAGAGATTGTCAGTCTGACTAACAGATATTTGCAAACCACTCCATGTGGTCCACTGAAAAGGGTGAATCTCCCTTCCCCTAAAATGTCAGTTAAGAGATTGGGAGATACAATTAGTTCTCCTCAAAACTCCAGATAGGATCTGCGATCTCATCATGCTTCCTGAATCTCTGGAGAATTAAGAAGCATTCTAGTTTTCTCACCTTTGAGGCCTTAATACATGTGGTTATGGCACTTGTCACCTACCAACTACATTATGCCAACTCTTTATACTTAACGCTTCCTAAATATCAACTACATAGATTACAGACGGTTCAAAACCAAGCAGCCAGACTAAATCATAAGCTATCTAGAACCTGTCAAATTATTCCTAATTGAGAGCTCTTCACTGGCTTCCACTAGAGCAAAGGATTATTTTTCAAATTGGATGCATCAGTTTAACGGCTCTATCTGTCACTATGTGCAGCTAATTACCCCACATACTACATTACTGATGACATATTCTATGGCATCATTGATATTAACATTATTAACATTTGCAATAAAATTATTGATGAGATAATTGTGCATGGCAGGAGCGTGAGTTATAGTTACCTTAGGGCAAGATTTATAGTTACTTGAAATAACTTAAACTATTGACTAGTTGAATTTCTATGGTTTTGTGCATGTAAAGTTTTTTCAGTACAAATACAGATATGTGTGTGTGTGTGTGTGTGTGGAGGTAGCCACTCTGTTGTTGTTAGGGTTACCAGGATAACAATTTTTCACCCTTTCTAACTTTGCCCCCATTTGACGAATCACCATGAAACTTTCCGTTAAGGGTTTTGAAGTGGTTGGTCAAGGGTAAGCAAAGACGAAAGAGGTGTCCAAAACGGATTTTGGCACAAATGCATTTTTTCCATAGGCACTGTCTCACATGTAGCGGCCTAACAGCCGGATTTCCATGAAATGTGTCAGGGATAGATATTAGGGTGTGCAGATGATCCTTTTGAACACTACAGGTAAGTAGGGATATACTTTAAGTTATAAGGCATTTTAACTTAGTGATATCTGTTTGTCGTCATACTTTCACAAAATGTTGTGATATTTTGTAGAAATATTGCATTACGTAGCAATGACAAGACATTATGTGATGGCTAATTGTTTGACCTGACATCCTTGGTGTGGTTTCCTCTTAACATTTTGCCCTCAGACCTCCTTTTTTTGTTGATTTCATTTTTGCTGGCCTTAAGACTCTACACACTTTACCACTGCTAAAGTGCTTGACATATTTAATTTACCTATACATCCCTAGTAGAGTGGTACTACATGTCCCCAGGGCCTGTAAATTAAATGATACTAGTGGGCGTGTAGCCCTGATTCTGCCACTGAATTAAGTGGTCTTCTAAACATGTCTCAGGCATGCCATTGCAAAGCCTGTGTTTGCAGATTAAACTGCCATTTTGACCTGGCAAAAAAACTTTTTTCTTTTTTAATCCATATAAGTCACTGCTAGGGTAGGCCCTGGACAGCCCAGAGGACAGGGTATTTGTATTTAACAGGTAGGACATATACTTTTAGGTCTTACATGTCCTGGTAGAGAAAAACTCTTAGATTTGTCTAAGCCCTATCTCTCCTATAGGATAACATTGGAGTTGACTTATTACATTCTATAAGTGTAATTTTCAAATAGGAAGAGATAATCATTTCATGTTGGTGTCTCTGGAATCCTAATTTAAAATGTCTAATTTATGGTGAACTCGGATTCTAAATTACAGTTCTGATAATGCTGCTTTTAGAAAGTTGGCATTTTCTTGCCATATCTGTTTCTTACATCTGTTTCATGTGGCGTAGTCGACTCTACACCACTCCATTCTTTGCCACTCCACTGTACGCCACTCTAATACATACCACTCCACTCTACAGTAATCCACTGTGCGCTAATCCTTTGTATGCTACTCCTCTCTACCACACTCCAATCTACACCTCTACACCTTAATGCACTCCACTGTATGCTATTACACTCTATGACGCTCCATTCTATGACACTGCAGTGAACACCTCTAGACTGTTCAGCGCTCCACTACTCCACTCCATTCCACAGTACTCCACTACACTCTATGCCACTCCCCTGTATGCTATTACCATATATGCCACTCCACTGTATGCTACTACACTCTACCCCACTCCACTATACAACACTTCACTTTACACCACTCCATTGTACACTATTCTACTGCACGCCACTCCAGTATAAGCCACTCCTGTCTATGTTACTAATTGTACATTAACATACTGTATGCCAATCCACTCTACGCTATTCCATTGTACTCAGCTCCAACCTATGCTGTTTCACTGTATGCTATTCCACTCTATGTCACTCCATTGTAAGGCACTTCACTATATGCCTTTATATTTTATGTCAGTCCACTGTACCCCACTCCAGTCTATACTATTCAACTGCATGCCACTCCACTGTATGCCATTACACCCTACAGCAGTCCACTGTATGCTATGTGCAATCTTCCCCTATCTTCTACACACACCCCTCCAGTCTAGGACACTCCACTATATGCCACTGCACGGGCACCTGACTGTATGCTACTTCACTAATCTATTCCACCCTATGCCATTCCAGTGTATGCCACACCTCTCTACGCTATTCCACTGTATGCCACTATGGTCTGTGCCACTCCACTGCCCCCTGGCTAAATGGCAGTTAGGTACTATGAGACCAATTACCAGATAAACAGCGGGAACGAGGTTGTAAATTATCCAAAGCAATTTTCTCCATAAACATTCCCAAAGTAAAACGAGTCTCCTGGAAATTTGGCAGAATGGTGGATCTTGAAGTGGGGATGAAGAAACGTGAGACTCATTTTAAAGCAACTGCATGGACAAAAGTGTAAACATATGTACAAATATGAGTCCTTGACTGAGGAAAAAGTATCCAAAGGCAAAAATATAGTAAAATCAATTTGGAATAAATATGGTCAGTATGAAAATAAAATAACATAATACTGACATCGGTGGTGACAAACTGCTGCATCGTGAGCTTCAGTTTGTAGGATGCAAATAATCTGTGTTGCTGTCTGGTGGTTTGACTACAAAAATGATGTGAGATCGATTTAATATTCACACAAATGCCAGCCAGTGCTTAATTTGAGTCGGTGGTTGCAGGTGTGGCCTACCTGCGTTTATTTTTGACAAGCAGAACTTGTTTTTGCTTATCAGACTTTGCCCAGAAAAAGATTAAAAAAATCACAAAAAGGGGAAAGAAGGAGAACGAGAAACAGAAAAACAGTGAGAATTAAAGAAAACTAGGATGAAAAAGAACCTGAAACAGTGAGATACAGGAGCAGAGAGTGTCTAAAGGTGGATGAAAGTGGCATGAGGTAGAATTAAGACTAGGCTCCCTTATAGCAAGCCAGGCATTAGGCAGCATGAGCCGTGGGCATAGGAGTAAAAGATTAGTTACTGGAACTGGGAGAACCCCATACATACTTTAAAAAAAAATGGTTTTACTTAATACTCCTCCTTCTAAAATTGCCTATATTTACATGTAAGTCAACGAGGAAAATAATTCCCCCCAAATGAATTCTTCAATCTCTCCCTTTTTCATGCTTATAAATGTTGGCAAGTACGTGATCCGCTCCTCCTTTTTGTTATTTTTGAGGGCTGGAGATGTTTCGGACTTATTTTCAGAGATGCTTCTGCTTGTTTTGGATTTCATACTTGTCAAAACATCAGCATCAGAAGAACAGGACCAAACAGGAAGTACAGAGAGACTCATGGTTTCTGGGCTGTAAAGGGTAGAGGCATTACATAAGGTCCTTGTTGCTAAGGGGCACAGCGCTCTCGGGGCTCTTGCAAAGGGTAGATTGATTGGGGGCAACCAAAACGTTTTCAGAAGCTCACAGGAAGTTAAACCCCAGGGATACATAATGATGTGGCTCCCTAAATGTCATGGCGAGAGGCAGCTGGAACACAAATTAAGGGAGCAATGACCATGGGTTTGTTCCCCTCATGAGTGATTAGCAACTAGCATGGAGTGGTAGATTGGTTTGGGGCCACATAAGAGGTTCAGACAGGAGCAGCAAGATACTGGACGAGATTCAGACAGGATAAGCAAGATACTGGGTTATTTGCAGGCAGGGGAAGCAAGGCATTCAACTATGATAGGAGTTCCAAATTTGTACACAAAACCAGATCCACATACAAGAAGTAGGAGACTGGGCCAGGCTAAGACTCACAAAAGCAATCAAAATAACCAAACCTTACAGAAAAGGCACATAGATTTGGAAAGTATCACACTGTTGCTGCAGTGTGCTTTTCAAAGGCTCTGATTCCGATTTTCTTGACAGCAAGGCGCTATACATTTCACCTGATAAAGGTTAGCGTATGTAAAATAGCACTTATGGCGAGTTTTTGGGGAATAACAGACACAATTTAGTCCTTAACGCACACAAATCTGCATGGTTTGGTAAATATTGCCAAGTTCCTTAAGCTAACCTACTGAAAAAAAACAGAGGGAGAGGTATTTAAAACGTCTACCAATTAACTGGTGCAGTTAACACCCAGTTCAAAATTCAGATCCCGGCAAAACATGGCTTTGCGCAAGGTTGGAGTATTCTGAACATCTTTGGAATCAGGGCTATAGAGTAGTATTATTCATAAAATACACCTATCAATGTATGTGTGTCAAATGTTTTTAGATACCAAGAAGGATGGGATAACAAGCATATTTTTCTCATCAATATGCACCTCTCTGCTGCCATTGGCACACATTTGGAATGTTAGGTTGTGCTCCCCTTTTATGAGCATGTGATTGTCGCATGTGTGTCAAATCCCTACTCTTATTTTGCTTAAAACGCTTATTACATGCCTGAGCCCCAAGCATTGCATATGGATGGGCTCTACTTGTGGTATGCCCAGGCTGGCATGCATTGTCCTCACAAGGCATCTCTCTACATAATCAGTTTAAACTGTAATGGGGTCCCTCCAATAATTACTCTAGGCAGTGTAAACAACCTAAAAAGCTGTAATATCTAGTTATTAAGCTTGGAAGCAGGTCTTGCCTTAGCCTCCACTCTATCCCATGAGACATGGGTTGGTCCTTCTGGTGCTAATTTCTAGGGCATTCCAATTTTTTAATTCAGTAAAGAAGGACATAATTGAGAACCTTCTTTCTGAAACAACTCCAAGCTGGTGGAAGAACATCGTTCTAGGAAGTGATATGTAATTGGATGGCCTATTTTACATTTACAATTGCACACTGACGGCCAGATTCAGTGCCAATGCCCCAAGTGAGTGAACATGACCTTTAACAATGCACATGGAGCTGTGTTCTGTTGAGCCTTTGTTCCCAAGCAATTTACTGATGGGCACTTACTGCAGGACATTGATGCTGATTGGTAAAATATCAAGCTAAACATACTTCATAATTTCATGTGGGCAGGATATTTTTGTGAAGGCAACCCAAAACACTGGTTTTAATGTACATATTGGGGGTCATTCTGACCTCGGCGGTAAAAGGCTCCTACCGCCGGTCAGAAGACCGCCATTCTACCGCCGCGGCCGCGGAAAGCCGCCACGGTCATTCTGACCAACAACTGCCAAGCCGCCAAAAACCCGACATCCACGGAAGGCCGCCTCATCAGCGGGCAGCGATAAACTGGAGATGACCAAACCTCCACCGCCACGCCAACACAAACACGCCCATGCCATTACGACCCACGAATCCACGCGGTGGTCTTTCAGCCGCGGTATTCCATTGGCGGTACACACCACCGCGGTCAAAATACACACCCAGGCTCCAAAACCCAGCCACATTGGACAATTTGAAATACACACACCTGATACACATACACACACCACTCCCACACATCCAAGCAACTATAAAACACACACCCACATCACCGACAAACCCCCACTAGTTGGAAATCGGAGAGAAGGCGAGAGAGAGAGAGAGAGAGAGAGAGAGAGAGAGAGAACATCAATCGAAAACCCCAACACACACATGAACCCAACATCATCAACCACACCACATCTACGCACACATCACCACACACCACCACTCACATCACCGCAAACACCACCCCACACCTCATCCACACCACCCCATGGCACCCCAAAGACACCCCAGGTTTTCTGACCAAGAACTCCGGGTCATGGTGGAGGAAATCATAAGGGTAGAGCCCCAGCTCTTCGGCACACAGGTGCAACACACCACAATAGCCAGGAAGGCGGAGCTATGGCAGAGGATTGTCGACAGGGTCAAAGCTGTGGGACAGCATCCCAGAAACCGGGAAGACATCAGAAAGCGCTGGAACGACCTACGGGGGAAGGTACGGTCGATGGTCTCCAGACACAACATCGCTGTGCAGAGGACTGGCGGCGGACCACCACCCACCCCTCCCGAATTCACAGCATGGGAGCAAGAGGTCTTCAACATCCTGCATCCTGCGGGCCTCGCTGGAGTAGGCGGAGGAATGGACTCTGGTAAGTCTAGTCTCAACTACTCCCCCCCCCAACCACCAGCATGCCAACCCACACCCCCACCCTCACCCCCAACCCCCCAGCACACAGCCTCCCTGCCAATGTCTCACCAGCACAACCCACCCAACCCAAAACCAAACCCTGAATGCCAACACAAACCATGGACACCCATCACCTATGCATGACCACTGCACATACCCATCCCCCCCACAAACCACCCTCACAACTCCTGCCACAAGGGGATGCCAGCACTGGGGGACAAGGGCACCCACAAATCGCACACCATGGAACACACAGAAGCAATAACCATACTCTTTCACCCCTGCAGGGCCCGAACGCCAACACACCGGCCAGGAGGGTCAAGATATGTCCATCCCACCCCCAGAACAGGCCCGCAGTGAGGACAGCAGCTCTGTCGACCTGGAACCTGATGACCAGCCCGGACCATCGGGGACCTCTGGACAGTCGGTTCCCCACACACAGACACAGGCCACAGCAGACCTAACCCCCTCTGGGAATATCAGCACCGCTCCCACCCAGCGGGCCCATGCCTCTGTCTCCAGGACAGGTCAATCAGCGGTGTGTCCGCCACTACAGGGCACCCAGGCTGACCCAACACCCCAACAACAACAGGGACCTGGGGGCAGTGGTAGCGGGCACACCGTCCAGGGGACAGAGGCCCGGGGAAACAGGGCAACTGGGAGGGCTGCAGTGCGACAGGTGGGGGAGGACAGGCCCAGGGAACCGACTCTCCAAGAGGCCCTCTCCACCATCATGGGAGCATACCACCGCTCCCAGGAGACGATGGCGACGGTAATGGCCAGGTTCCAGGAGATCCAGGCAGAGCAGGAGGAACGGTACATGGGGTACAGAGAGGAGCTCAGGAACATCGTCCAGGCCCTGAACCTAATAGTCACCACATTGCGGGACCATGTGGCACCCCAAAGGGCCCCTGTCCCCAGCCCGGACCAGGAACAGCCTACCACCTCCGCCGGCGCTAGTGGACAGGAGGCCCCCACACAACGACGGGCCACCAGAACCCCACCTCCTGCTGAAGATCAACCACCCCGCAAGAGGAGCCTGAGATCACAAAGGAAGACAGAGTAGGATGCCAAGACCCCCGCCAGCCTAAGATCTCCCCGGATGTCATTCCACTGTCCCACATCGTCACCCTGTCCAACCTTGAACTGCCCCTGCTCCATCCTTCCACAGGCATATGGACAATGCACCTGTGCGACCGAGAACTGGACTCTGCCATGGACATCACTCCACCCCCACCCATCACCGTTTTACTATCATGGACCTATATGTAGCACTTTAAATAAATCACTTATTGCACATAAAACACTCAGGAGTCTGCTTGTATTCTTAACAAATGTATTATGCATAACGGGTCAAAAATGTGCAGTTACTTTGTGATGACAACATACCAATGTCAATTTGCTGTACTCCATTGCCGAACAAACCAGATGTCACGCAGTGGGTCATACAGCTCTGAAAAGCCAAGGGAAAGTCACAATTCAGTTGAAAGGAACTGGGGGGAAACACAGAAAGTAGAGATGCAGGAGGCCAGAAGGAAATGTAAAATGACGTGGGGGATTCTTACCTGGGTGCTACAGAAAATACTGTTGTATGACCGTGTCCCTGTTGTCCGTGTCGTCCCCGTCGTCTTCCTCCTCTTCACTCTCCACAGGCTCCACAGCTGCTACAACACCACCATCTGGACCATCCTCATGCAGAAAAGGCACCTGGCGTCGCAATGCAAGATTGTGAAGCATACAGCAGGCCACGATGATCTGGCACACCTTCTTTGGTGAGTACATGAGGGATCCCCCTGTCATATGCAGGCACCTAAACCTGGCCTTCAGGAGGCCGAAGGTCCTTTCTATGATCCTCCTAGATCGCCCATGGGCCTCATTGTACCGTTCCTCTGCCCTGGTCCGGGGATTCCTCACTGGGGTCAGTAGCCACGGCAGGTTGGGGTAACCAGAGTCACCAATTAGCCACACACGGTGTCTCTGTAGCTGTTCCATCACATAGGGGATGCTGCTATTTCGCATAACATACGCGTCATGCACTGACCCAGGGAACTTGGCATTTACATGGGAGATGTACTGGTCAGCCAAACAGACCACCTGGACATTCATCGAATGGTAACTTTTCCCGTTTCTGTACACCTGCTCATCGTCTTTTGGGGGTACTAAGTCCACATGGGTCCCATCAATGGCACCAATGATGTTGGGGATATGTCCAAGGGCATAGAAGTCAGCCTTCACAGTGGCCAATTCACCCTCCTCAGGGAAAATTATGTAGCTCTGCATGTATTTCGTCAGGGCAGACAACACTCTGGACAAAATCTTAGAAAACATAGGCTGAGACATCCCTGATGACATGGCCACTGTTGTCTGAAAAGACCCACTTGCCAAGAAATGGAGGACTGACAGAACCTGCACCAGAGGGGGAATTCCTGTGGGTTGGCGGATGGGGGACATCAGTGCTGGCTCCAGCTGGGCACACAGTTCATGTATAGTGGCTCGGTCAAGTCAGTATCGAAGTATTATATGATGTTCCTCCATTGTCGACAGGTCCACCAGCGGTCGGTACACGGGAGGATTCATCCTTCTCCTCGCAAGTCCCAGCGGACGGTGCCTAGGAAGGACAACATGGAGCACAGAGTCAAACAACCCACAGGTACGTAACTACAGCTTGCACAGTACACGATTGTCAATGCATTGAATGGCCTGTATGAGTGGCAATGCAAGGCCTAGGCCTGTGTGACGCAGTAGTAATTAAGCCCTGTGGCCCCTTGTAATGGCGGCTGCCTGACCTGAGAAGTGTGACAATGGGATGTGAGGTCAATGCGCTGGCGTGACACACCGTGGCGGTCGAAGACCGCGGCGCAAAGCCGCATTGGTTAACATCGAACCCTATGGGTTTCACGGGCCAATGACTAGCTGCGCCGGCGGTCGCGGAACGCACCGCGGCGGTACGCGCCGCCGCGGGCGTGACCGCCATTTTCTATCTGATTAATCACTCGAGACCTGATCATCCACAGGAGAGGACCTATACTGCAAGTGCTGCTGTGACCTCGGTCTGGGAGATACAATGGCTGCTGCGACTGGGGAAAGGGCCCCTGCCTTCACAACAGAAGAGTTGGAGAAACTTGTGGATGGGGTCCTGCCCCAGTATGCGCGACTCTACGGTCCTCCAGACCAACAGGTAAGTACACTGTGTGCACGTTGCATGGGCTATGCCTGGGTTGTGTATGGTGGATGTAAGATGGTGGGGTGGGGAGCGAATGAGGAGTGCAAGGCACGACAGATGAGAGCATGTGCCACATGGCAAGGTTGGGGAGGGGGGGCCAATTGCATCTATCATGTGGAAAATTGATGATATTTCAATTTCCACCCTGTACATGTCAAATAGGTCAGCGCCCATCAGAAGATCGACATTTGGCGTGCCATCGCCAAGGAAGTCCGGAACCTGGGGGTCCACAACAGATGGGGCACCCACTGCCGCAAGAGGTGGGAGGACATCCGCCGCGGGACCAGGAAGACCGCTGAGTCACTGCTGGGGATGGCCTCCCAACCTAGGAGGGGTGCCAGCCATACCCTGACCCCCCTGATGTCCCGGATCCTGGCGGTGGCCTACCCCGATTTGGATGGGCGCGTGACGACATCACAGCAGACACAAGGGGGTGAGTACCAGCACATTCAGCTATCTTTACACGCAGTGGAGGCGTCTGGGTGGGGGAGGAGGGATGTGGGTGACATTAGGCCAGGGCGCTTTCTGTAGTGTAGTCCCCTCCTTTAGGCATGGCCCTGTGCCCCCGCCCCCAACCTCCTGTACGGTGCCAGGTACAGCTAGCCATGGTCCTGCATCACCCATGTGCGCGTTTGTTGTCCCTAGACCTGTTGGCCCAGTCACAAGTACTCAGTAGTGTACCCCGATTGCGCGGATTAGTGCATGAGGCTCCTGTGTCTGTCCTCTCCGCCAACGGTGTTGACAATGCATGTACTCAACCTTTTATTATGTCTCCCCCCACCCTTTTTCTTTGTCTTCTTGTGCATGTGTGCTTCAGCATCATCAGGCGGAGGAGACTTGGCACCGGAGCATGAGGGAGCTGCGACTCACAAGGCCCCGGTGGGCCATGGCACAGACACCGAGGCCACCAGTGATACGGAGGGCGAGGGGAGCTTCACAACGGGGAGCCGTGGTGAAACCAGCGACACCGACACGTCCTCGGAAGGGAGCTCCCTAGCGGTGGTGGCAACATCCGTGCCCCCCGCCTCTACAGGTACAGCCGCCACCCAGCGCACCAGCTCTGCCCTCCCAGCAGCCCCTCAGCCTACGCTCCGTGCCCGCTCGCCCAAGAAGGCGGGCGTCTCCTTCGCCCCAGGCACCTCAGGCCCTGCCACTGTTACCCCTGCTGCCCTCAGTGAGGAGGTCATTGACCTCCTGAGGACCATCATTGTTGGGCAGACTACCCTTTTGAATGCCATCCAGGGGGTAGAGAGAGAGGTGCATCGTAGCAATGCATACCTGGAGGGCATTCATTCGGGTCAGTCTGCCCATGAACGATCGTTCAATTCTCTGGCCTCAGCACTGACAGCAGCCATTGTCCCTGTTTCCAGCCTCCCTCTTCTAACTGCCTCCACCCTGTCTCTGTCTCCTGTTCCTCTGCCTATCCCACCCACACCATCAGACCAGCCTGCACACACCTCAACACCCAAGGGCAGCTCTTCCAGACATAAGCACCACAGATCACACAAACATTCACCCAAGCAACACCCAGATGCAGACATGCCAACAGCCACTACCACCTCTGTGTCCCCCACTGCCTCGTCTCCCTCCTCCCTCCCTGTGACGTCGCCACTCACACCTGCATGCACACCACCAACAGCCAGTACACCCATCACCAGCACACCCTCCATTACAGTCCGCACACGTACAGTCACCACCCCCACTGCCGTTGACACGTCCCCTGTGTCCTCTCCCACTGTGTCTGTCACCCCCTCTTCCAAGACACACAAACGCAGGCAGCCACCCACCCAACAGCCAACCACCTCACGAGAGCCTCCAGTCCATGCACCTTCACCCAAGGACAGCACACCTGACTCTCCTACAACCACCTCCTCTTCCTCCACTCCCATAACCACTGCACCTACCTTTTACCTTGGTCCTAAAAAGTGTTACCTCTCCAATCTTGACCTCTTTCCCTCACCTGACCCACCCCCTCCATCTGCTAAGAGTCCCAAGAGCACCTCAGCCACCACCAGCCCGGGTTCACGTGTCAGCGTAGTCCATGGATTTTGGAGTCCCCCCTTTGCCAGCAGTGAGACATCGGTCAGCAGCAAGGGGACAGCCAGCCCCCCCCCTGGAAAGAGGACCCGGAAAGTGAGGGGCCGCCGCGGGAGGAGTGCCACGGCTGCCCCCAAGGACCAAAGTTCGGACACTTCACCTGCCACAACATCCAGGGGAGGCAAGGCCCAGAGAGCCACAGCGAAGGAGGGCAAGGGCAGCAGGGCGGAGAAGTCAGGCAGCAGGAGCGCGGTCCAGGAGGGCCCCACAAGCCCCATCCCGGGTGTGAGGGAGGACACCCAAGGGCTCAGGACACCGTCACCGAAGGGTCCAGCAACTGCACGGTCGGAGGGCGACTGAGCAGGGAGTCCTGCCCAGGTCAGACTCCCTGGAATTACAGGCCAAACACCGCTGAAGAGGGCCCCGCCGTGTAGAAAGGCACCGCTGAAGAGGGCCCCGCCGTCCTGAAAGGCACCGCTGAAGAGGGCCCCGCCGTGCAGGAAGGCACCGCTGAAGAGGTCCCCGCCGTCCAGAAAGGCACCGCTGAAGAGGGCCCCGCCGTGCAGGAAGGCACCGCTGAAGAGGGCCCCACCGTCCTGAAAGGCACCGCTGTAGAGGGCCCGCCGTCCTGAAAGGCACCGCTGAAGAGGGCCCCGCCGTGCAGGAAGGCACCACTGAAGAGGTCCCCGCCGTCCAGAAAGGCACCGCTGAAGAGGGCCCCGCCGTCCTGAAAGGCACCGCTGAAGAGGGCCCCGCCGTCCTGAAAGGCACCGCTGAAGAGGGCCCCGCCGTGCAGGAAGGCACCGCTGAAGAGGTCCCCGCCGTCCAGAAAGGCACCGCTGAAGAGGGCCCCGCCGTGCAGGAAGGCACCGCTGAAGAGGGCCTTGCCGTCCAGAAAGGCACCGCTGAAGAGGGCCCCGCCGTCCTGAAAGGCACCGCTGAAGAGGGCCCCGCCGTCCTGAAAGGCACCGCTGAAGAGGGCCCCGCCGTGCAGGAAGGCACCGCTGAAGAGGGCCCCGCCGTCCAGAAAGGCACTGCTGAAGAGGGCCCCGCCAAGACAGGCCCGCTCCGCTGGGTCCCGCCGTCTCAAGCACCGCTCCGCTGGGCCCTTCATCTCAGAAACCGCTCCGCTGGGCCCCGCCGTCTCAAGCACCGCTCCGCTGGGCCCTTCATCTCAAGCACCGCTCCGCTGGGCCCTGCCGTCTCAAGCACCGCTCCGCTGGGCCCTTCATCTCAAGCACCGATCCGCTGGGCCCCGCCGTCTCAAGCACCGCTCCGCTGGGCCCTTCATCTCAAGCACCGCTCTGCTGGGCCCCGCCGTCTCAAGCACCGCTCCGCTGGGCCCTTCCTGTCAAGCACCGCTCCGCTGGGCCCCGCCGTCTCAAACACCGCTCCGCTGGGCCCTTCATCTCAAGCACCGCTCCGCTGGGCCCTGCCGTCTCAAGCACCGCTCCGCTGGGCCCTTCCTGTCAGGCACCGCTCCGCTGGGCCCCGCCATCTCAGGCACCGCTCCGCTGGGCCCTTCATCTCAAGCACCGCTCCGCTGGGCCCCGCCGTCTCAAGCACCGCTCCGCTGGGCCCTTCATCTCAAGCACCGCTCCGCTGGGCCCTTCATCTCAAGCACCGCTCCTCTGGGCCCTTCCTGTCAAGCACCGCTCCGCTGGGCCCTTCATCTCAAGCACCGCTCCGCTGGGCCCTTCCTGTCACGCACCGCTCCGCTGGGCCCTTCCTGTCAAGCACCGCTCCGCTGGGCCCTTCCTGTCAAGCACCGCTCCGCTGGGCCCTTCATCTCAAGCACCGCTCCGCTGGGCCCTTCATCTCAAGCACCGCTCCGCTGGGCCCCGCCGTCTCAAGCACCGCTCCGCTGGGCCCTTCCTGTCAAGCACCGCTCCGCTGGGCCCTTCCTGTCAGGCACCGCTCCGCTGGGCCCTTCATCTCAGGCACCGCTCCGCTGGGTCCCGCCGTCTCAAGCACTGCTCCGCTGGGCCCCGCCGTCTCATGCACCGCTGGGCCAATGACTGTGCCGGTTCTGTGTCGTGCTAATGTTCACGCTGCACTCGGCCCACCCTGCTTCCTCCATTGCCTGTGGAGACTGTTATCCACTTCATGGACTGTGACTTTGCACTCCCCAGGATATGACAGTGGGAAGCCACCCACTGTAGAGACTTGAGAGACTGTGGCTTTGCACTCCCCAGGATATGACAGTGGGCAAGCCACCCACTGTAGAGACTTGAGAGACTGTGGCTTTGCACTACCCAGGATTGGACGGTGGGCATGGTGGCCCCTTCTTGGATCTGGCGTCGTGGACTCATGTGGCTGTGGTGCCCCCCCTTCCCTTCCCCCTGAGGTGCCTGTAGTTTTGTCATGTGATGCCCCTGCAGTGTTCTCTCCAACGGACTCAGGTCTCCTTTGTGGGCTTTGCCCATGTGTTGATACACTTCGGCCCACGGACATTTGCATTTTCTGTGACTGTGCGGGACTTTCTGCCTCTATTTCTCAGTCACGCAATGTTTACATTAGATAATATTTCCATCATTTTCCTATTTTGCCATGTCTTCAATTAACCTATTTTGTACATAAATGTTGTTTCTCACTTGAATCATATCTTTTCGTTATTCCGGGGGGTTTGGGTGGGGTAACTTTGACTTGGTGCTCTGCATTGGTGTGTAGATAGTTGGGGGGTGGGTGTGATGCGTATGTGTGTGCCCGTAACCCTTCCTCCTCCCCCCCTCCCCTGTGTCGTTGGTGCGGTACTCACCGTTGTCGTCTGCGCCGGAGTTCGTACTCGTGGTAGATGAGCAGGTAGACGAGAGCGGGTAGGATGTGTAATTCGGGCTCCATGCTGTCCTCCGTCCTCGTGGAGTGTATAGAGGTGAGCGTTTTCCCGTTCGTAGTCTGTTTCCGCCGTGTTTTTATCGGCGGGGCTCCCGCCCCGGATGAGGTGGCGTATTGGTGAGTTGTGATAGGGTGGGCGGTACATTGTCTGCCGCCTGCCTGTTGGCGGTGACCGCCGCGCTGTTTGTCTGTCCCGCCGTGGCGGTCGGAGTGGTAAAGTGGCGGGCTGTGTTGGCGGTTCCCGCCAGGGTCAGAATTCCATCTTTTGAACCGCCAGCCTGTTGGCGGATTGGCCGCCGCTTTATCACCGACCGCCGAGGTCAGAATGACCCCCATTGTCTGTTAAACCAGCCAGGCATCTGTCATTTTATTTTTATCAAATGGAATTTATAGTATAATTAGGTCAGTGAAGGCATGTTTGCTTACACAAACATTAGTCAAATTGTCCATCTCCATCTGTTAAATTCCTATGAACATTTACAGTTGTCTAAGTTTGAATTCTATGTCAGGACAGGAGGCGAGGATAATGCTCTACTTTCGTTCCTTTATTTCCTCCAGCAGCCTTCAACAACAAGAACTACCTTTCTCAATATACCCTGGGAAAGGAACTACACAAAACCTTCAACTAAAAGAACTACCTTTCTCAATATACCCTGGGAAAGGAACTACACAAAACTTTCAACCAATGAGAGTCCAACAGATACAGTCCATATAAACTGGTCTATCCCTGAGAACTTCCTCTTTCTTTCCTGTTCCATCACAGACACGTGTCTTCTGCTTTTTTCTAATTTTTGCTGTGATGGTATGTAATTGATTGGTACATTTCCCTCTTTAGCTCCATGTCGCAGATCATGTCTCTGACTGCTCTGCTCCTAGTGGCCTTCTCAGCTGTTTTCTGAGTCACGGAGAGTGGTGAGGCTCTTCACCCGCTGGAGGGCAGATTGTCTTCGATGCGCTTCCCGCGTCTTGATGATCTGCTGGGAAAGCACATCTTCATTGGTGTGTGCGCCTTCCCTGCGTGCATCGCTAGCCTCCCCCTAGCCGCCTCTGGAAGCATTGAATCCTGCCAGCGGGTCTGCACAAATTGACTGAAGCGGCTGACGCCCCTGGGGGTCTGTTGTAGCATTTTCAGCCCGTCTTCGCTGCGGGATTCTCCAGCAGCGCACTGAGTGCTTAGCTACTTCGGGGCTGGGCACAGGCAGTAAATTATCTAGTTTTAACCCTTGGGAGTACATCCCCTTTTTTTCGACCTGCATATCTGATTACAGTGCTACCAGCACACCGAATATTGCTCTGGTTAATCCAGATTTCCTACTCGCTTCTTGCGGCCTTACATAGTGTAATTGTTGGTTACCCAACACCTTTCATGTGTTGTAAACACATAATTTTGCAGTCCATGCGGGTAACTGATTCTGTGAGTGTACCATATTGGAGGCCTCTGCAGATGGCGAATACCTTGAGAAAAATATCATTTTGGTCCTACCCATAGATAATGAGATCTGCGAGGCAGTCAGTGCTTTTACCCAGCAAGCGGTGGCCTTAAGGCATCGAACTGCTAGAGCAGCGTCTCTTGCAACTGGCTTATGCCTGCCCAGTAGCCCTTAACCTCTCACTGGACTAATCCATCTTTAAAGGTTTCTTGTGGGGACCACTTAACACACACAATGACCCCCTAAATGTTGCATAGAAATGGGGGTGGATTTTAAGGCCTTTGATAGGGTAAAAAAGTCCTTCCTAGAATGCCTCACCCCTGCGGGCCTTGAAACCTCAACTGATGCCTTATGTGCCTCGGGCAGCCTCCCTAACATTCTGCCCTCAGTGGACGAGGATGATGATGATTCCCATGGGGGTTTCGCGGATGGGGCGGGGTCCCTCCAGGCCCTGGCGGGCCTCCCCGGTGCCTGCTTTTGTGGGTGCAAATGGCCAAGGGGCAGGAGATGCCTCAGACATGTTGGATCCTGAAGTTCTGGTTCCTCCCAGGTCAGCAGAATGGTTCCTCTCAGAGAAAGTAGGCAAATACATGGTGAGCCAGCTTAGAAAACCTCTAGAGAAGAAGGTTAGGGCTAAGCTTAGGGAAGAGTGCCCATGCCCCTCCCTGCCAGGTAGGGTGTCTTCCACCCCCGAAATCAACACCCCTATGGCCACATTCCTCCAGGAATTTATATGTGATCCTAAAATGGGTAACAACTGATCATGGAAGTCTTGCCAAGACAAGGTTCTCGATGTTACCGACCACCTGATAAAAATATAAGAATAGGCAGAGGTGAAATCTTCGGGTACCATGCTCTCTGCTGAGGTTGTGTCATGTTGGGCACAACATGCTGTGATATTTCTCTGCAATGCCAATTTTGCTCTCTCAACAGAATGGCGCCGTTCTCTCCTCATCAAGGCCGACCCCACATTGGGGGACATGGCTTCTACAGAGGCTAGAATTGTGGTGCAGGGCAGCCTGTTCGGGGAGCCATTTGTGTGTGAATTAGGAAAATTCTTAACCACCTTCACTTCCTTAGATAAACCACAGGCTTCCATCAAGAAAATGTTCCACCCTTGCATTTTTGTCAGGCCGGTCATGTCAAAGGGCCCTCGACCAGCTGCTTCTACATCTAAGGCCTTCCAAAGGGACAAGGATACTGCAGAAGCCAGGAACGATCTTGCTCTGGCAAATTTTTCCCCACTAGAAGGGACTCGTGAGGACGAGGTGCCAGAGGTTCCTACAGGGGCCATTTCCAAGGAGCCCAAGCCGGTGAGTATTCTCTACAATTCCCAGGTAAAAGTGGGGGGTCGATTAGCCTTGATTCTTCACAGTTGAGAAGCCACTACCTCAGATGCTTGGGTGCTCCAAACAGGACAGGGTTTTCAACTAGAATTGTATGGATCACCCATTCAGCACTCACATCCATTTTTTCTTGGTTTTTCAGAACACCAAATGGCGCAAATAGATCTGGACGTGGAAGACTTATTGTGCAAGGGGGCCAATATCCAATCTCAGCTGCACCCCCACAACTTTAGACAATCTGTTCTTGGAGGAGAAGTGGGTTGGTGGGCAACGACTGGTCATCAACCTGAGAGAATTCAATGGTTGGCTGTTATAACACCATTTCAAAATGGTGGGGAAACACCTCCTGTGCGATTTACTACAGCTAGAATACTGAACGGTACACTTGGATCTCAAGGATGTGTACCTTACAGGCCCCGTTTTTCCTCCTCACTGCAGGTTCTTGCAATTACAGTAGTGAGGTTCAGTCTTTGAGTTCACAACCCTGCTCTTCGGGCCTATCTCCGGCCCTGTGGTGTTTTACCAAGGTTCTGAAACCACTGGTGGAATATCTGAGGGCTCTGGAATAATGCCCAACTATTTATTTAGACAATCTTCTCATAGATCAGTGCCTTTCAGGTTGCGGGACCACCTGCAGATGACGGTTCAAATCGTCAACCTCTTTGCATCAGGTGTCACAGATAGTAGGTCTGCTATCAGGCTCCATACATGCAATTTTCCCAGGCCTCCTACACTACAGGGCCCTTCAGAGACTCAAAGCTTTTCATTTACGCAGAGGCCTTCAATACGCAGAACAGTTTCCTCTTATAGAAGAGGTCATAACTGAAATGAATTGGTAGTTAGTCCACATGGAAGGTTGGAACGGACGGGCCATCTTTGGCTCTGATCTGGACTTAATTATTGAGTCGGACGCCAGCAAGTCTGACTGGAGAGCGCAATGCAGAGATTCTTTGAGAAGCAGAAAATGGTCCGCAGAGGAGCAGGCCCTCCACATAAAAGGTTGGAGCTAATGGCAGGTTCCTTCGCGGTCCAGTGCTGGACCAAGGAGAAGGCAAGCTACTGTGTGCTCCGGAAGATGGACAATCTCTCAGTGGTCCACTACATAAACTATCTGGGGGGGCCCCACTGGAAGGTTCTAACAGATGTGACCAGGAACTTTTGGACTTACTACCTAAACAACATTTCAGACAGAGCAGAGCACCTTCTGGGAGTGTCCAACCAAGTGGCGGACTGGTGCTCCAGGGGTGGCCCGACATGAGTTTGTGACAGCTAGGTCCCTGTGTATTCTCCCAGCTCGACAATCGCTGGGGTCCTTTCTCTTTGCTTCCCATCTGGATTATCGGATTCCGAGATACTTCAGTTGTAAGCCTGCAGGATTGGTCTAAGGAGAGGGGTTATGCATTTCCCTCTTTTGACATGATTATGAGGATCTTGGTACAGGTGTTCAGACAACAGGAAGATGTGGTCTTGATTACACCAGTGTGGAGATCTCAAGTTTGGTTTCTAATTCTTCTGGAACTTTCTTGGGATATTCCAATCCCTCTGCCCCATGGTCCAAATATTCTTCAGAGTCCCCTGGGTCCATGTCACCATCTAGTCCTTCAAGTTCACTTGCCCCTCATGGCATGGAGGATTACCAAGAGAGATGGAGAGTCCCTGGCCTTTCACAAGAGGCTCAAATAATGTTGGCCACAGCCTGGGCAGAAGGAATCACAAATAGATATAAATCGGCACGGTCCAGGTGGGTGTGCTGGTGTGTTCAACCAATTTGCTTAATTATTTAATTGTAAAATATAATTTTGTATTTGGTAATGAAGCAATTATTCTAATGCACCATTTGTTAATACATTTATAGGTAGAGGCTTGGGGAGTACTGTTGATTTTATTTTAATCTCAGTTAATTTGAGAGGACAGAAACTTCTTGACACATGTAAATGATTTCAGTGATCAATGCTCACAAAGCAAAGCGTAGAGTTTAGGTCAATGCTCTGGAGGGACCTTTTAGGTGATCAGAATGAGGAGACAGATCAAGGGTGTCTATGTGAAATGGCCCACGGTTAACCTGGTATAGGTCAACCCAAAGGGGTATCTTGCCAAACATATAAAGGAAAATATGTCCAAGGTTGAAATACTGTTTTGATGATCAGGCGAATCCACATGATATGAAAAAGGTTTTTGAAGTGATCATGACCTACGTGAAGGTGGAACTCACAAGGCTACATTCACATAGGCCACTTAGCCCAAAGGGTGGTTTGGCTGTAACTGCCCCAAAGCAGACGCCATATTATTAAGAGCTTTGAAGAAGAAACCTAGATCCCAATCTGAGATAGCTGCATGCAGAAGGAACTATAAAACCATTTTGGAGCATTGAAAAAAAGTCATCAAATCTGAATCTTGGGAAGCCTTAGTGGCAGTGAGTCACGAAACGGATGCTACTGATTTTTGGCATGTTATTAATCGATCTTATTTTAAGGAGGAGGGTGCCGCCACTTTGGAAGTGATTTATCATTTGCTGTAGCTCTTTCATGGTCCTTCTCAACATACCCACTTCTTGTGGCTCTTATCTCCAGGCACATTTTTCTAATGAGATCTTTCACATGTACAAAATAGATCTGTTCATGTTATTCTCAATAAGGGTTGGGCTTCCTTTTTCAAAGTACAAATGAAAGAGCAGGTGTACCAATTTTTTCAATCTTGCTCAGCCTGCACTGCACAAAGTTGCAAGGTTTGAGAAAGAGAAAAAGAAAAACACAATGAACCTCATTTAGAAGGGGGGGGCAAAATCTGTCAGGGCGGTGGAGGTAATTACCTGTACCAAGCTGGCCAGACTACAGTCCACCACACTTAGAGATCTCTGCTGAACTGACCAAGATCCCTATGTCTTCAGAGGAACTGTTGCCATGGTGGTTCCTCTGATGACGCTGAAATTTGTTAAGTGTTAAGCCCAAGATTGGGTTGCCTATTTTTGAGTGTATATGTAGATGACAGTGAAGTTAAGATGCCTCATCATGAGACAAGAGCCCTCTGCGATTGGTGACTTTGCCCTCTGGATCACCAACCCATAGAGTTCTCTATGAATAAAGGCCCTCATTTCAACCTTGCCGCCCGCCAAGTTGAAACCGCCGGGCGGCCGCCAATGCGGCTGCAATCCCGCCGGACCTATTGGGAGATCCCCACTGGGCCGGCGGGCGGAAACCTGGTTTCCGCCCGCCGGTCCAGCAGGGATCTCGGCCGCAAATCGGGAGCCGGCTCCAAATGGAGCCGGCGGTGTTGCGGCTGTCCGACGGGTGCAGTTGCACCTGTTGCGCTTTTCACTGTCTGCTATGCAGACAGTGAAAAGCTGCATGGGGCCGTGGCAGGGGGCTCCCCTTTCCGCCAGCCTTTTCAATGGGGTTCAAACCGCCATGAATAGGCTGGCTGGAGGGGGACTCGTAATCGCCTGGGGATTTAAACCGCCGGGACAAAAGTGGCGGGATGCCGCCGGTCCCGGCGGTGGGACCGTGGCGCTTCCGCCATGGTGGTAATTCCCAAGGAAGCACCGCCAGCCTGTTGGCAGTGCTTCTGACAGAACAGCCCTGGCGGTCAAAGACCGCCAGGGTTTTAATGACCCCCAAAGTCTCTAGTGCAATTATTAAAAGTGCCGAAGCCCCAGACCCCAGACCCCAATGGGGGTCCCACTGGATCTATTTAATTCCACTATTTAGTACTGGGGTTCCCGTCTTACTAATGTTCTGAAGTCAGATGGTAGAATTGGCAAGACTAAAACATGGTCTCAATCAATTATTATACCCATTTAAAAGAAGGGCAATCACAATGACCCCAGTTCTATCGCCTGATTTCCCTACTGGATTCACTAGTGAAGGCGTTGGGTCATATACTCCTCATCAGATTAGAAGAGTGGGTGGAGGAACCCTAGATCCTTGCAGCTATGCAGTGTAGTTTTGGAAAGGGTATTGATACTGTGGACCAGTGCCTTGATCTATCCTTATTGGTAAGTAAATACACAGTAGCAAAATTGAGTTCCTATTTGGGAGTTTATTTTTACCCTCCTGGCCATTTAGCAATCAAGTAAATATTAGAACCGACCAATTTAGGAGCCAGGTTTTCAGAGCACGGAAAATTGTCATTTGAAGAGGATGTTGTAATCGCCCAGAGTGCCCTGTTGTGGTATTGTAACTTTGGGTTTACATTTAATATTGTCATGCTGCATTGCTTACATTTATATGTATTTTCACTTACCTTTGCTCATTGGCTGCCCCTATGTCGCATGTTCTGGAACCATGGCTTGTGATGCAGGACCCGTAGGGACCCGTTAGGCCAGTTTCCCAGTAGCTTATTGGATATCAGGTCAGAGTGAATTCATGGGCATTTTCCCTTTAAATAAATGTTTATTCAGCCTACTTCAGTTTGTGTAGTATCGTCATTCAGCATCTGGTGATGAGCAGAAAAAGAACACTGTCCACTGACATATATCAGCTCCAGTAAAAGCTGCAGACTGCGACAGACTCATTCGCCATCTACAGATCTTGCCTGGAGGTATTTCACTGTGTGCAGACAGGTGCTGGAAGAAGACATCAATGGTGTGCTGGAAAATCTTTTTGGCGCCTTGCCTGAAAAAGACCATGAGTTGCTTTCAGCCTGGAGCTATTTGTTAGGCTCCTGTTCCTGCCCATCCATGAGCAGATATCACTGATAAGTGCTGTCACTGGAATGAAGTGTGTGCTCTTCCTAGTGTGCACTAATCCTGGGTACATTTGTTGTGTGACGGTGCCCCCCCAAAGTGCAACTGTGCCTTTGGTACACCTTGGGCACGTGACATCACATGCAGGCAGTCATATTGGATGCTGGTATGAGTGAGTTTCCAGTAAAAAGTCCTGGGTGGATCAGTGACTCATTCAGGATTGTGACTTTGACATTGAAATACAGTAAGGGGAATTTTAACAAATTAATACTGACATTCAGCCAGGTCTCTGTAAAAATTCAACCAGAGTGGATACATACAGTATTTACCAGTGACACAGTTGATTGAGTGTAACCATTTCTGGTTCAAGCACACTGATGTCAGTGCAACATATAATCAACCACCCGCCTTCTTATAACACCCAGACAAGCCAGCACTTCAATGGAGGCATCAGTACAGGATTTTTGAAAATTACATGATAGCTATTGATGCCAATATGTTTAATGCACAAAGAAAAAAAGATTTGCTTCAATGATAGCTTGGGTCATGCGGCACAAATGGTGTTTAAAAAAAAAGGGGGAGACAACTGTTTTATATGTGGGTTGAAAAATCATTTGAGGAGCAATCCGACCTGTCCTGCTGTGGAAAAATGTTCTAATGCCTGAAAAAAGACAGGTAATTTCCAGGCTGTGTAGGAATGCAAGGGATCTAATCAGAGTTAACACTTTGGATGTCCAAGTTGATGGTTGTAAGGAGTCTCTGGATAACATTGTATTAACTATTGACATTGATATAAAAGAGTTAAATCCAATATCATTCAAAGGTCCTGCATGTGACACAAAGATTAATAGACTAATTTCTGAGTGATGGCTGATTCAGGAACCCATACAACTTATTGTCTCTGATTGAATATTTTGTCTTTATTGGAAGGCCAGATTTACATTGGATATTAACATGAAGGCTTAGGGTGAGAAGGATATAGATATGTTGGGGTATTTTGCAACCACAGTGGAGTATCTGGGCAGAGTTACCACCACAATAAATTATATTGCAATGAAGGGAAAGCTATAATTGGTTGGCAGCATCTTGCCAAAATGAGTTTATATTTGAGACTGTATGCAGAAAATCCCTAAATTGTTGATAAATCACATCACACAATATCTAGATGAAATTTTGGAAAAATTTCCATAAGTGTTTGTAGAAAAAGTTGAAATGTGAAAGGTTTTGAGCAACACATCAGCCTCAAACCACATGCTCTACCAGTGGTGCACAATGTTTGTGCGGTTCTGTTAAATGTGAGAGATGAGATGAAGTATTTGTTTGGTAAACTGTGTGCTGAAGCCATTATTGTACCTTGTGATTCATCTTTATGGATTCCTCCCACTGTACTGGCACACAATAAATCAGGATAAATTAGATTATGTGCTGACCTTTATAAATGAACATAACAGCAGACTGTCATCGCTTGCCAAGGATACCGGACTTATTAGCTAGTTTGGATGCAGCAAAGTCTTTTTTCCTTTATTGATCTCAGGCCACCGTGCAATCAAATTCTGCTTACCTCTGATTCCCAGGACTTAACTACATATATAACGCCATTTGAAGTGTATCATATTTTACATTTGCCATTTGGGCTAGCCTCTGTGGCAAGTGTTTTTCAAAAATGACAGGACAACTTTCTTACAGGGGGCCCAGACATATCAGCACAACTTTCCGATTCTGCTAGTATAGTATAGAAGCATAATCAAATTCTTTTAGAGGTACTGACCAGTTTGTCAAATGAATGAATGACTGCAATGCAGTAAAAGTGTAAGTTGTTAACTCATCAAGTACAGTATTTAACACAAGAAATTTCTTTCAATGGTATAAAGCCAAAATGTATTTGATCAGCGCAATCAAACAGACATCACCTCCAAGAAATAAAGATATGCTGCGGTCATTTTAATGCTGAGCAAGTATTACAAGCAGTTTGTGCAGGGATACGCACAAGTTGTACAACCTTTGAGGTCTTTATTGAAAAAAGGTGTGAAGAATATCTGGACAACAGAAATAGATAAGCCATTGATTGAAGAGGAGCCTTCACTTAGCACGTTTGTTCCAAGTGAGAAATATATGATTGCAGTTGATGCCACCTTGATAGGTGTTGATGCCACTCTTAGGTAATGGGTTTCCAGCAAGGGATCCAGAGGTTTGAAAGGTGCTGAAAAGAATACAATACCCTAGAATGTGAAGCTTTGTCATGGATATGGGTTGTTCAGAACTTTAGAACCTACATGTGGGTACGTCAATTTAAGTTTCATACAGATCATAAGCTGTTAGTGCACATGTTGAATGGTACAGGAGCAAACAAGGTATCTGCAAAGTTAGTCAAGTTGCTTTCTGAACTGCAAGAGTATACCTTTCTTACGTAATACCTGTCTGGTGCAAAATATTTTAGGGAAGACAGCCTTTCACGTATTCCGATTGAGTATGAAAGTGATGAGGAGCCATTAGAAGAGACAGAGGGGGTGATTCTAACTTTGGCGAGCGGCGGAGGCCGCCCGCCAAAGTTCCCCCAACAGAATACCGCTACGCGGTCAGAAGACCGCCGCGGTTATTCTGTGTTTCCCGCTGGGCTGGCGGGCGACCGCCAGAAGGCCGCCCGCCAGCCCAGCGGGAAACCCCTTCCCACGAGGAAGCCGGCTCCGAATGGAGCCGGCGGAGTGGGAAGGGTGCGACGGGTGCAGTAGCACCCGTCGCGATTTTCAGTGTCTGCTATGCAGACACTGAAAATCTTTTAGGGGCCCTCTTACGGGGGCCCCTGCAGTGCCCATGCCATTGGCATGGGCCCTGCAGGGGCCCCCAGGGGCCCCAGGACACCCCTCACCGCCATCCTGTTCCTGGCGGTCACGACCGCCAGGAACAGGATGGCGGTGAGGGGGTCGGAATCCCCATGGCGGCGCAGCAAGCTGCGCCACCATGGAGGATTCCTCAGGGCAGCGGAAAACCGGCGGGAGACTGCCGGTTTTCCGTTTCTGACCGCGGCCATACCGCCGCGGTCAGAATGCCCTTGGGAGCACCGCCAGCCTGTTGGCGGTGCTCCCGCGGTCGTTGACCCTGGCGGTCAATGACCGCCAGGGTCAGAATGACCCCCAGAGTGTGTCATGGCAGCAGTGGATCCGGTTAAGGAATGTGGAGAGATAGTCACAGAAGGTAACTGTGTGAATAAATGCATGAAAGATGAGAAAATATGAAAGGTAAAACAGAGTATCAGAGAAGGTCAACAATTAACTGTGGAATTGATTTTTTTTGCAAGTATCAGAAGAACTGTCAATTGTGAATGAATTGCAGATGGGTCATCATCTGTTTGTGCTTCCAGATTATTTGAGGGATACATTGATTGTGTTGAATCATGAGGGGCACTTAGGAATAACAAAAACATGTAAAAAGGTGAAACAGTTCTAATGGTGGCCGTTTTTAGACATTCAGCTAAAAGAAGTCATTGATAATTGTCCTGATTGTTTAATTTCAGACAAACATTTGAAGATAGCCCAAGCACCATTACATCTTGTCACCTTGCCTAATGTACCTTGGATTAAAGTAAGTCTTAATTTTTCTGGTCCAGTCAACATCTTGTCCAATTGTGGATTTTGATACTATTGAATGATTATCATTCAAAGTGGAATTATTATTGTTTTTTGTTGCCTTCAAACACAAATATAGTTATTACATTTTTGGATAAGTATTTCTCTATTGAAGGGGCCTGAGAGAAATTGTCATTGATAATGGGACCTGCTAGCGCAGATGCCTTAATAAAAAATATTTAACAAGAGTTTATGTATTTTGAATAATAGGTTTATGTAGAAAATGTAATAACGTAGAGAAATAATGCATGCATTTGAAAATGTGATTACGAAGAATGGCCACCAATGTTAACGAAGTGTACTAATCAATGATTTAATAATATGAAATGTTGAATATATTAGACTAATGCATATTGAGGGTTATGCAGTAAGCATTAGCTTTACGTATTGTAGGCCCTAATTTAACAAGTGTCTTGGCGTACTTGCCAGGCCTCATGTAAAAGCTGTATTTCTTAGCATTTAATAAAATTGCTGACCAAGTGAGTTAAACTGTGAATTTCTATTGTATTGTTTAAATGTGCTCATGACGGAAGCTCTTCGTATGAACCGGTTGCTAGGAGATGATGTTCTTGCTAATGCAACATTTTATGTGTAATGTGTGTGAGACTGACTTTCCCAGGACAAGAACAATGAAGATACTGACTAGAGCAGAAGCTGCAACAATATTGTACCCGAAAAGCTGGATGATGAGGACATCGCAAGACGGACCAATCAACAATATGAGAACAGAGAAATATTAGAATTCATAGATTTGGGATTTTAGTTTTATTGGACAGAGTGTGAACATAAGATTATCTGACCACTAGGGATCTGGGGGATAGTTTAGGTGACCTTAACTTAACGACACTGCACAGTGAGAAGACAGACATTCTGCCCTTGCCTTCATGCAGACATTTTGTTCATATTTTTCCTGACCAAGAGGTTATTACTCCCTTATGCATCTTGACAAGGGGCGCGCTTAACTTTAATGCTTAGAGACTTTGCCCTTTTATAATTCTGATGCCTAAGCCTGGGGCCTTGCTGATCGACTGATGTCCTGGGGACGAAGACTGATCCTGCTTTGTTGATCCACCCTGAGGATAGGTATATCCAGACTGTGATTATTATGCATATTTGCTTTTTCTTTCTAGGTACCAAATGCGCTATTTTGATAGAACCATAGTTAGACGTTTTCCAAATTTGTGTTACTAAATTGTTTTGCATGAAGCCCAATATGCTGATGCTAATCTGATGTTAGTTAAGGTTTCTCACTAACGACATATGACAACAGGGATTAATCCTTGGCAAATTTCTCTGCTAAACTTCATGTGCTTCATTTTGCTGATGCAGCTGACTTTGCTATTGATTTTCACCATAACCTTAGAAAGTGTTGTAGTTCAAGCTTTGATTAGATTGCTTTTCTTCCTCCGCTTTGGACAACCAGTGTTGTTTCTGTATGTGTTTCGTTTGATTTTGAGATGAATCTACATGACCTTAGCATTGTAAATAAAGGCAAACAAATATTTCTAAACTTTTACTAAAGGTGTGGTTTTTCATGACTGAAAGGTCATGGTGCGTGACAATTACTGACTCCATTAATTATTGATTTGCTGATTGCTGATGATTAATGATTATTTGTGTATTGATTATTGATTATTTACTGGATCTATGCATTTTGAAGAAGAGGGGAGATTTGGACAAACTGTAAGTTGACATGAGTAGGTATCTAAGGGTGACGTGGGATGGAAACAACTGAGTAAAGAGAACAGTACTCATTCAATGGTTTCCAGCAAAACATTGCTTGCCCATTCAGAGATAGTCCAATTGAAAACGACGAGCTGAGTTTTGTGAAAATACTGCCTCCTGCAAAATATTTTTGGCTGAGCAGCCCAAATCAAAATTGCTGACAAACAAGGCCAAAGAATGGGCAGTGGGCATGATGATGCTGGGGAACTAATATTTGACAAAAACTGTTACATTTATGAAGACCAATTAGGAATGGAGAGTGAGCCCTGGGTCTATTTCAATCGAGCGCAAGCAGCCAATTAGAGAGGTGGATGAAGGTGGCCGGAAACTCACTTCCAAGGAGGACTGACAGCTAACAGCAGGAAGAGAAGAGTTGGTACACTGGTCAAAGGAAGGTGTGGAAGCAGGCAGGCAAGAGGGGTGCAAACTGACTTAACACACCCTACACTGAGCGTGAACTGCTGGAGGAAACTGGTGGCAGTGCAGTGATGAAGAAGTGATGGCAGTGCAGCATAGGCCGAGGGTGGCAACCTCTTCGGTTTGGATTACAATCATATTGGTTAAGAAACTAGTAGATGATCATATGTATTGTATTATTTTGTTCATATGTATTGTATTATTTTTGTTGATCTCAAGAAAGGACCTACTGACGAAGAATAAGCCTTACAATCTCTCTGGGGATTATGATAATTATGAATGTGAATTGTATTCCTTGATATCAATTGTGATTTTTTGGTTTTCTGATTTATGACTCAAGATGCCGGTCTGGCGTTGCATAACACAGTTTTAGGAACTAAGTAAAGTGTGCAGTATGAATGGTGTGTTTGGTACTTATGAGTGCAATATATTTTAATGTTCTGAGATGGGAGGGTTCTCTGTTTGTTTATTATTTGTCATGAGTGACATTTATCAAAATTGTTTTTGAACTTTGGAATAAAGAAAAGTAATAGATAATTTATTCTAGGTTTTCAATTTGTGTGTCATTTGTACTCTTTAAATAAAAGGGACTTGTTATGTAGAGCAAGGGTTCCCACTCTTTTGATGTCTGTGGACCCCCTTTTTATCATTACTAGAACCCAGGGTCTCTCACTTAATCATTATTGGAATCCGGGGACCCCCCTCCCTCGAGTCATTACTGGAAGCCAGGGACTCGCCTAAACATAGTTCGTGATTTGAAACATAAAACAATACACAAAAAATACAGAAACAATCATTCATCAAACACAAACACAAATGATAACATTTTATTTCATTTGCAAATATAAATAAAAAAATAAAAAAAATAATTTTTATCGGAAAGTTTGAGTTTTCTAAATTTAATTGAAGCCACACATCGTCCATACTATATTCTGGTTAATGACCCTGCTCTGCTCCCACGAATCAATTTGAGGATACTGTTTTAATTTTTAGCCTCTAATTTCAAATTCCTTGACATTTACATTATGTTTTAAAATTTTCAGTTGTATATTTAGCGACTTTATTTATATAAACTTTATTAATCTCTTAATTATATTTCATTTTCTAGCCGTGGACCCCCTGAGATGGCTTTGCGGACCCCCGGTTGGGAACCCCTGATGTAGAGCCTATATTTGGAGATGAGTTGCCTTTATCTACTTTATAACTTGCTTTACCAGTCCCGCTCCAATATCAATGTGTAGTGTTCAGGGAACCCTTTTGTTTACATGGTTACAGCCACAGACCACACCTTACTGTTCTCACACTAAGCCAATTTTTGGGGCAGTCAAATAACACGCAGACCCTTCTGGAAACACTGCAATGTCTATAGATTTGCAAGGACATCGACAAGATAGCAAATGGTCCGGGAAGGAACCTTCTCCACCACTAAACTACCAGACTACATCGATACTCCCCCATCGCATACACAAACTTCGCTTTCTTTTGCACTTTGCTTTTGACACTAGCTCTTTACTAGCCACATGCACTTTACAATATTAAAGTTTAGCACCTTATTTACGACTAAGCACTTTACAGCCACCTATTATGAAATCCTTCGTGACCTATTTTTGATCATAGTATAAATTGATGTTTTTATACTATTTTAATATATTTGATTATTCGTGAAAGAATGTACTTATCTGTGATCCTAATATTGTAAATATTTTAATTAATCAAACAATAAACGTTAACTACTGGCACATACTTTAAATGTGAGGCGCTAGTTAAGACATGTTCTTGCAATAAAAGCAGACAACTTCGGAAAATTAATTCATTTATGTTTTGAAAATAAACAGAAGGAAATGAAGATAAAATTTAATACTCCTTATTCATACTTCATGGATTGTTAAACAAGTCAGAGTAAACAAGTTGAGTTGTGCAACACACGATGGGAACTGGTAAAACGTATACACCAATTGGTTTCTGGTCGTAGATCCTTTAAGAAACGGAAGAGGGCAGCATTGTCCCATATATATTGATCTGAAAATGAGCCACAGGTAAAAACAGTCTTTCAAGCAAGACAATTTCGAGGCAGTCTTACCTCTATTCCACTTCTTGTATTAACAGCGCCAAAAAGGTATCCCGAATGAATCCATGTCATATTCTGCAATATTGTACCTTTCAAATCCAATGACAGAACAAAGTGAGTGGTGTTTTAGACAACACACACTCGAAATTACCGGCTCTCGTTGCTAGACAAGGTTTAGATGTCTAAGTGATGTTACAATTCTCAGTTTCCGCCAGTTGGAGCTCCAGTGTTCTGGACCCGGGAGCGAAGACCCAACCAAGGGTGACCCATGGAGTTGCATACAGGAGCTGACAAAATAGAGACGAAGAGGTTTCGTGGCATTAACTGTTATAGGTACTGAGGTCTGTCTAATTCTGACAAGTCTTGAAGAGTACATGCAGGGCCGGCTTTAGGGCAGTGTGAGTGGTGCGGCCGCACCGGGTGCTGGCCTGAATTTGGGGGCGCTGACCTCAGGGGAGCTCTGTGTTTAGCAAGAATTTAGAAACTTGAGATTTAAAAGCACCCGCTGAAAAGTTCCTTGTGCGTCCAGCCTCCAGGAAGCAATTAAAACGTCAAGATACCTCTTAACGATTAATGTTCCTGCTAGGGAGCGAGATGGGGGTTTTGTCTAGTGGCAACGTTGACTCGCAGTAAAGTAGGGTAGAGGGTAAATATGCCGGATGCAAAGAACAGGACTATATTTTATGCTAACCTGGGTGGATTAGTAAAGCCAGTCTTTACCAGCGCTTTGAAACAAAAGAAAGTATGTGAAAGGGGGACTATGGAGAGATAAGAGGCACAATTGCGGATGGTAGTGAGGGAATCCAAGGAGGTGGTCATGGGGGTGGGGCGCCAAAAAAGACTGTCGCACAGGGCGCCACCAGGGCTAAAGCCGGCCCTTGTTAGGGCTATGGAATTATGCAACCATGGAGGACCAAATTACGCTGCATGGTTTTCTAAATATTGTAGAAAGAAAACCAAACTGGCCTGCAGTATGCAAAACACGTTGTGGAACTAATATTAGGATATTTTGTCATTTTAGCATTTATTGATATAATGATGATCTAATGCTGCTAAAAATAAAAGCCTTTCTTAAAAAAAGAAAAGTAATAAGGTCCTATTTAAAATACAATTCATCAACAAATAATGTTTTTGTCTTGAATGGAAGCAAAGGAATGCCATTTTACAAACAAAATCCTTCCTAACTCACAAAGTAAAATGGTTTGTATAAAAATATATCAGACCTTCCTACTCACAGGATGCCACCGTGTGACACACAATATTGGTACCCCTCACACGGTCTCTTGTGAGAAGCCAATATCACAATGTGGCAGGGAAAACGAGCTGAAAACCACTGAAAACAGTGGTTTCTGCTCCTTTTTGGAGGCTTTTAACTACCGATGTCCATTAATGAGTGTGAAAACACCCCAGGACATCAGCAACAGCCTTAGCAAGCTTTTGTTTTTTTTGTTTAGAGGAGATGGTTTGGGACCAGGGTGGGGGCAAAAGTGCCTCTTCGGTGCTTTGCAGCACAAGGCCACACTCCCTCCTAGGCCCAGACCCCTCCTCACACTGTGAGATTTTTGGTGAAGTTGGCAGGTCTGAATCATGCATGTATATATGCCAAGAAACCTGGACTTTTATTGCTGTTGTTATAGATCGGTATAAGTCTTTTTGTGTTAGTGGAACCCTTTCTGTTGCTGGGAGAAGGAAACGGGGTTTAGCTGTCTTTGTGGCCAGTCATAGCAGGAAGCTTGACGTTAGGCCAGAAGAATCAAGACCTTGTTTCCAAGTTTTACAACTTTGTGCCCCTAGGCAGTTTAGTGTTATTCTAATTAATTTCTATTTTAATTTTTTTGCATCACTGGATTTTATAGGAACTGGGTAGAATAATCATGAGATGGATTGATTGATATAAAATCCCATGCTCTATTATTTGGGCTGGGGGTTTTAATATTTGCAAACGCTCATATGTGGGGGACACCATATGTGGCTTTATAGACGATCAGGCCAGAGATTTGGGTCATTTGACACATAGCATGGATGGAGAAGCTTTAAATGAACTGGTTGTATCCCTATCTCTGACTTTCCCCTTGCCAAATAAAAATGGTGAGAAGCAAGATGTACCCACAATCATGGGCTGAGGTAAAGGTTCTATTTTTGATCATATATTGGTTTTGAGTGATTTGGCTCAATATTCACTTGATTGTGAAATTCATCCTCTCCCATTCAATAACCATAATCCAGTGAGTTTAAGAATCATCCGACTATGGACGAGCCACTGTTAAAAAGGGAGGCCCCTGTAATACAGTCATCAAGAAAAGGGGTACGTTTACGGTGGAACCTTATTGACTCGAAACAATTTTTAGAAAATGTGGTTACTATAAAACAGAAGGAGCTTCTGGGTTGTCATTGGATGTCCTCTGATTCTGCTAATATTACATCTAATTTTAGAACTTTATGCAATGCTACTGCAAGTGGGCTAACTTTAAGTAAGCCTGTAAAAGGATGACAGGGTCAGTCTTGGGGGCATATTTAAGCCCCTTTCTGTCATTTTCCTTCTCTCTCGCCTGCCCCCGTATCCGTCCCCTTCCATCCCCTGCCTGTTTTTTCCCCCCATTTTGTGTCTGTTTGCCCCAGCGCCCCCTTCCCTTCACCTTTGCCTGCCCCCCCCTGCTGCCGGTGTACCGACCCTAGCTTCTCCGCTGAGAACGGTAAGTCCAGCAGGGCTTTACATGCTTCCATAGCACTGTTGACTTCTTCCTCCTGTAAAGTGTTGTTTGAAACTGCTAACTTGCATTGAAGTTCTGATATACTCTGTGCTCACTGCCAGGGTTTGGTTTGGATTCCACCCCTTGTTTGATTTAGATTGAGTTGACTCTAGGACGGCGAGGTTCGAGTTGTCTGTCTTAGGTTCAGTTTGTAAGTTATGGATAGCATGTTACTTTTGTTAGGTATTTCATTTGGGAGAACATTTTGTGAGGTAGGATGTCTGAGATTGTTAATGCAGGAGGTGTAGAACTTTCAGATCACAGTTTCTCATCCTATGTCCGCCGAGCCTTTTATGATTGCAAATTGATGAAGTCAGCAATAACTTTGGTTCCTTTGTATTGAGACTTCGGATCTGGTGCTGGTACCCAGTTATTTACAAGCGGAGATACAGGCTTTGAGCTAAGTTTTCCGAATATAATGCACACTGAGTCTGATGTATGTACTATAGGAGAGCAGCGAAAGTCGAGCAGGGTCTTTCTTACGTTCTAATTTTAAGATCTTTAATAGTACATGGCCACTGTTTGCTGTTCTGAGGCTGGGTAAAAAATCATTTAAACTAAAAAGATAAACACTACAGCAGACCTGGAAAATAGTCTGCGTGGGACAAATAAGAGTCTGAGACCTGGACCATGTAGCTGAATCTGAATGCGTATGTCGACGGCGAAGAAAAGCACGAACACACTAGTTCTGCAGATGATCAGTGTGTTAGATCATGTCTAGTCAGGAGTGTGGCATGTGTGTTCTGATTCGGCTGGGTGCTGAATTTCCCAGGCACCCAAGAGTTTCCATTCTTGGGTCCCCTCAACGAAGCTTCCTGTGAAATGTATTACCTCTGCCCAATGTAGAGGCAGCCTCGACCAGTCTAGCATGGCACTTCCAACACAGTTAGTCTGCAGCCCATATCATGGGTGTGTGGATCAGTATGTTGAGTTGTACCCCCAACTGCTCCAGGTACATCAATTGCACTGTAGTTGGGTCATAGATGCATGTTATTGCTGAAGGCTTTTAATCAGCATCTTTGCACTATTGCATGTGTGTCTTCTGTGGTGAGAACACAATGGTGCATCACAAATGTCACCCTCTGTCTGAGCCATAGAAGTTCTACTCTTGCATAGGAAGAATACATGAGTTAGAGCAGCTGGCCCTTGCATCGCTTGCGTAGTCTAGCCCTTTCAGATTTTGAAAGATATGTTTCTTGCAGGCATCCAGAATCCATCCTGCGTGAGAGGTATAAATGCAATGCACCCTATATCTTCTTATAATAAGACCCAAGCCTCTTACATTCCATGGAACCAGGTTGTATGTGGTCAACTGCATAATCTATCCACTCCATGTTGTGCGTCAGCAGTGTACCCAGTGAGACAATGCCAACCCCTTACCATATCCAGTAACCCCACAAAGGTAGGTTCCTATGCTCTGTGATCATGATGCTGTAGTGTTTTGGTGTTCTGATCTAACATCTTACCTATAGTAAAAACAAACCATAAGCTGTTCCATCTGTCACTCGGTCTTAAACTACCCTAGCCCAGCCCTTACAAACTCCAGTGAAGGTTGCCTTCATCTTTGTTCTTTGATGCATGCCCTACCGGTGCCCATCTTCAGTTTCTGGCTGATAATAATTGCCCATCTCTTTTCCTTTGCAGGTGTGCTTTTGAGTTGGAGATTCTTTTGTCCATTTGTGGGGTGAAAGGAGGGTAAAATAACAGAACAGCATCTGGTGGAGAGGCTACAAGGATAATCAGGATACCGTTTGGGGCCCATGAGTGACACCATCCCCGATTTGTTGTTCTGAACCATTTACTCTTGAGCGGCAACAGAGTTGCTTAAAGTCTTGGGCTTTTAGCCCAGCAGTCCTTCAGTCATCCTTGCGACCTCAGTGGAGTGTGACCGGAGGGGAGTGCATCTGGCTCATTGTAAATATTTTCATGATCTGACGAAATCCTGCATGGCTGCCTCTGAAGAGTCAGTTGCTGCTTTCATGTTCCAATGTGTGATGTGGACCTGTGCATCCTTATGTCTCTCAATGGACTGCCCAGCTATAGGTTTGAAGGAGTTCTTCTTTGTCTGCTTCTGTCATGACCTGTGAGTCCTAGGTCTTTTAAAACATTCATTTTTAGCTCCAGCATAGCAGCACAGCAGCAAGTGCTGCTTTTCTGACGTGTTGGTATCTATGTGGGCTTTTAACCACGCTCACTTCATGCCCATCACTTTCACTCATTGCTTGCCTTTCAATAAATCCTTTGATGACATTAGTAAATGCTTCACCTTTGTCCCACCTTGGGGCAGTTTTGATACTGCCTTGGGGACCGATCCTGTTACATGGATAACTGCACATTTGCTGATATGTTTGACTGCGAGCTAACTTCTTTTTCTTTTTGTGTCTCTCCTTCTCACTTGCGGCGACCATGGCACTTTCCATTGACTCGCTTATATCAACTGTTTTACTTTTAATTTTCAACTTATGTGGCAAGAAAAATCCAGTTAGGAATTTTCAACGTTAGGAGCTCTAACTTGAGCAAACACGAGACCCATTGCATTGCAAATGCTTGTTAATATTTGTCAACTTTAAAGAGAAGTTATTTTAAACATTGGTGCTTTTCATTTGCCTTTTTCTTTCACCCTCCGTAGGACCTGATCACAAGAGTGACAAAAGTTAGCTCTTTGAAACCACATACTGTAAACTGCAGTGATTTGCTAAAAGTTGTTTTCTTGTAATTACCTTTGTCCTTTCACTGCTATTTAGCAAACAGCTTGGGCTGCTGTGAAAATAAAACTGAATGAGAAGTGTCTTTGTTTTCCATTGTCATTCTGAATTGCCTTCAGGTCTCGGGGTGCTGCAGCAACATACCGCTCCTCCAGCTTCTGGGCTCCTGCTCATGTGCTCTTGGCATTCTTCACAATGCCTTGAATTAGTGGAAAATAGGATGCTTCAGTATTTTACAAAAAAAACACGAAGCAGAATTCACTATCTTTCTAACAGATTATCTGCAGCATCCAGCATCACCCTGGTGGATGTATGTTTGAAAACGGTGTTATTTAGGAGCAGGGTGAGGTGGGGTGGAGGTCAGTGGGTGGACTATGTAAGTGTAAAGTTATTCATTGGAGAACAAGTCACCAGTTCAGTTGGCACTAAACAGCGTTCAGTGCTACCTTCCAGCCCTTCTGAGTCGCCAGCTAACTACTGAGCTCTTCTGCAGTGCACAAACCCATCTATTCTACTATATCGCCAGCCAACAAGTATGGATGTAAATATTTATCAAGTTCCACAAGGGAACATATTTAATTTGGTATCATAGTTATATGGGTTCTTTCAACTGCTACAGAGAGCACTGTGCAGCCTGGAGATGTACACAAGTCTTGACAGAAATAAACGAGGCACTAATCTTTCAGCATTCTATATATTGCTCCCTTGGTGGAAGGCTCGGCTCGTGTGTTGGCTCTTAGAACCAACCCACTGACTCGGCTCTGACTCGCCTCTTTTCCTGTTTTCTCTTTCTTGCCCATCTCCAATGTCTAGCAGGCTCAACTTTACTATTACAAAGAGATAGTCAATGTACCCGGACCCTCACACTAGAAACAACATCATCCCGTCCGTCATAGCTTTAGGCTCGTATTTTCTATCTGCATGCGGAGGTAGGACGGAGACCGGAGTATGCTGCCCTCCTCCACAAAACTACGGCATCAAATTTCTGTGGCCCCCATGCACCTCTCTCTCCCTTAGGCAAAAAACACCCAATGCACACAGACACGAATTGGTTTCTGGTCGTAGATCTTATAGAAAACAGAAGAGGGCAGCATTGTCCTTTACATTATAATCTCAATGTGCATAACAGGTAGCAACAGACTTTCAATCTGAGAGTCAGTGCTATCTCGGATTCGGCTATATTTAACCGCCAGAAACGCTATCTCGAACTAAAAGATTTAAGGAATTGCAATGTTGACAAGGTTTATTTGGTTGGCTTGGCGATGTCATAGTTCTCCAATCCGACAAATAAAAATACAGCAGATAGGTTCCCACGGGCTCCTTCAATATCTCCTGCTGCGGGTGTGCACTTTGCCCTCACCCCAGTGATGCACCAGAAAATCTCATAGTGATACACGCTACAGAACAGCGAGAACAATTACTAAGTCATTGTAATTGTAATGATTCTGACAAAAGGCACTAGTGAAAGACATCCTTGCGCCTGTAGATCTGGCGAATTATGTAAAGAGTTTATTGTAGAACTCAGGGAGGTCAAACTTCTATTCCTGGATACTGAACGTGAGGAAACAGTACATTATAACAACAGCCTCAAAGCCATCATAGCATGTAAACTATGACTCCAGCTAAAAATAAAGACAAGCAACGGAAATGGTCCTGTCCCAGCGTGAATTCATAGCCTGCGTGATAAGCCTTGCACTTTGGCCCATATTGATTCTTTTTTAGCGCCGCATATGCGTCATTTTTTGAAGCAAAAAAGGCGCAAACTTGCAAAATATGATTGGCCCATATTTATACTTTTTGACGCAAAACTGCGCCAACGCAGTTTTGCGGCAAAAAAATTAGCGCCGGCTAACGCCATTCTGAAGCGCCATGCGGGCGCCGTATTTATTGAATGACGTTAGCCGGCGTTAGCCGGCGTTAGCCGGCGTTAGCCGCCGGCGCCGTCTGGTGTGCGTTAAAAAAAACGACGTACACCAGGCAGCGCCGGCGTAGGGGGATATGGGGCTTGGGCGTCAAGAAATGGGGCAAGTCAGGTTGAGGCAATTTTTTCGCCTCAACCCGATTTGCGCCATTTTTTTTCACTCCCAACCCCCATAGAAATGACTCCTGTCTTAGCAAAGACAGGAGTCATGCCCCCTTGCCCAATGGCCATGCGGTCATTGGGCATAGTGGCATGTAGGGGGGCACAAATCAGGCCCCCCTATGCCACCAAAAAAAATAAAAAAAAGTACTTACCTGAACTTACCTTAATGTCCCTGGGATGGGTCCCTCCAGCCTTGGGTGTCCTCCTGGGGTGGGCAAGGGTGGCAGGGGGTGTCCCTGGGGGCATGGGAGGGCACTTCTGGGCTCCTTCAGAGCCCACAGGTCCCTTAACGCCTGCCTTTTGCAGGCGCTAAAAAACGGCGCAAAAGCGGCCGTATGTCATTTTTTTTGACCCGCCCACTCCCGGGTCTGATTTTTGCCCGGGAGTATAAATCCGACGCACATGCCTCGGAGTCGACTTTTTAGACGGGAACGCCTAGCTTGCATATAATTAACGCAAAGTAGGTGTCCACGCTAAAAAATGACGCTAACTCCATGGACTTTGGCGCTAGACGCGTCTAACGCCAAAGTATAAATATGGAGTTAGTTTTGCGTCAAAATTGCGTCAAAAAAATGATGCAATTCTGGCGCAAACGGAGTATAAATATGCCCCAACTGTATTTTGTAAGCTTGCGCCGCTTTTGTGTCAAACAAAATGACTCAAATGTTGCGATAAAAAAGTATAAATATGGGCCTTGATTCTAGTAGATAGGAGCTGAGTTAAAGCTGATGTCTTCAAGCATTATTGCGTCGGACTAAGTAAAAAGCAGTAATTCAACTGGAATGTATATGGACAAAATTGGAGAAGCATGGTGTTCGTTCTTGCCATAGAGAATACAGGATAGGACCTAAAGAGGTTTACAGTATTCTGGGACATATCCACAACCTTTGGTCGTCCAATTGATAAAATCTAACCCTGTGATAACGAAACTGTCTACTCCTCCCTCCATCCCACAACAGCACCCCTCCCTTTAAGGCTGTACGGTCTTCATTTGAAATAAACATGCCTGATCAACAACCCACTCCATCCTCACACAGGGCCAGAAAGCCTTTTGCGATTCGGAATTTGCAATTTTTAAGAAATCTCTATTTCCGACTCGCAAAATGCCATGTATCACATTTGCGAATCGGTAATAGCGATTTCTTAAAAATCGCAAATGCTATTACTGAATCGCAAATTGCGATACCGGCCCCATTCGCACCTATGGGCCTGTTAGCCCATATCTGCAAATTTTTTGCATTTCCAAAATTGCGATTTCTTAACTAGAAATCGCAATTTTGGAAATGCAAAACCCCAGGGTGCTGGGGGCCTAAGGCCCCCTCTGCTGCACCCCAAAATTATTTTTTTCACCATGTAAGGTGCACACATGCCAAAAGGGCATATGTGCTTTACATGTAAATTTTAAGAATGCATTTTCAATGCATTTTTAAAATTTGCACATGGTTACCACCAAGTTCAACTTGGTGGTAAATAGCGGTTTCTAAATGCCCAAATCGCATTTAGGAATTGCTTCATACATGTGCTAAGGAATCGCAAAAAAGGAATCCTTATTTGCGATTTCTTATTTAGAGAGTCGCAATTTGCGACTCTCTAAACAAGGTGTTGCAATTTTAAGGAATCGCTATTTTAGCGATTCCTTAAAATTACGTTCAGAATGTCTTTCATACATTCTGAAATGGCTTTTTGCATTCGCAAACGGGCATTCGCACAGTTTGCGAATGCAAAAAACCTTGATACATCTGGCCCACAGACCTTTTTAATCTCCTTGTTACTTGAGTTGCATCGCTTGTATTTTTATAACATTTCAGTTCTCTGTCACGTCATCAAGTCTTCCTTCCTATGTATGGTATCTAGGATACCTCAACCTAGGCAGCTAGGTGACCTCAGGGGTTCTGGAACATGGGGGATAAAAACAGTGGACAGTTGGCACTTACCAAACAGGACATGAGAAGTGCTATGCCTGTTCTTCAATAAACCTCGTAGTTACCTTCTGTTGGAATTATTTCTTTACTACAATTTGGTGATGAGCAGTGGACTTGGTACCTCCATGCGGCTCATCTGTGCTGGGTGCTGTGGAGGAGAGCAGCCTGCCCGGCGCTGTGTATTTGGACCCAATATCATTGTTTAAGTTGGACCGAACCCAGGGAGACTCGGTTGCCAGTGGTGGGCGGCCGTTACCTACTAGAGTGGCGGAGTTGCAGGGTGAGACGTGTTGCAGCGCTATCTTGAAATAGTTTACAGTGCAACCACTGACAATTTGGTGCACTCTGCACTGATGCACGATCAATTAGCCATTCACTGTGCGAGCCTTGAGATGCTAAGACGTCAGCAAGCTTATGTGCAACGTACCATGTGGCCATCTTGAGGGAAGAAGAGTACAATGCCAAAGTATACGCTTACTTGAGCGCAATGGTGATGCGCACACCTGTAACTGTTAAAGGAAGTATACGGTGATTAAACAAGTGGTGATCGAACAATGCTGATGTGTATTGGTGGTGCCAACACCCTGTACCATTTCAAACAACTTTAATGCGTATCCTTGATGCGCACACTCATGACTATTTTAAAGAATTTGGGCCCGTATTTATACTCCGTTTGCGCCGAATTAGCGTCGTTTTTTTCGACGCAAATTCGGCGCAAAACTAACGCCATATTTATACTTTGGCGTTAGACGCGTCTAGCGCCAAAGTATGGGCAAATAGCGTAATTTTTTTGCGTGAACGCCTTCCTTGCGTTAATGAGATGCAAGGAAGGCGTTCCCGTCTAAAAAAATGACGGCGACGCAAATGCGTCGTATTTATACTCCCGGGCAAAAATCACGCCCGGGAGTTGGCGGGTCAAAAAACCCCGCATTTGCGCCACTATTTAACGCCTGGGTCAGGATAGGCGTTAAGGGGCCTGTGGGCTCAAAATGAGCCCACAGGTGCCCTCCCCTGCCCCCAGGGACCCCCCCTGCCACCCCTGCCCACCCCAGGAGGACACCCAAGGATGGAGGGACCCACCCCAGGGACATTCAGGTAAGTTCAGGTAAGTATCATTTTTTATATTTTTAATTTTTTTTGGTGGCATAGGGGGGCCTTATTTGTGCCCCCCTACATGCCACTATGCCCAATGACCATGTCCAGGGGACATAAGTCCCCTGGGCATGGCCATTGGGCAAGGGGGCATGACTCCTGTCTTTACTAAGACAGGAGTCATTTAAATGGCGTCTGGGCGTCGAAAAAAATGGCGCAAATCAGGTTGAGGCGATTTTTTTGCCTCAACCTGACTTGCCCCATTTTAAGACGCCCTAACGCCATTTTCCCCCTACGCCGGCGCTGCCTGGTCTACGTGGTTTTTTTCCACGCACACCAGGCAGCGCCGGTCTGCTAGCGCCGGCTAACGCCATTCCATAGATACGGCGCCCGCATGGCGCTTCAGAATGGCGTTAGACGGCGCTAAATTTTTTGACGCTAAACTGCGTTAGCGCAGTTTAGCGTCAAAAAGTATAAATATGGGCCTTGATGCGCACACCAATCTTAAATACTTATTGGTGAAAAAGAACCTTTATACTGTTACTGGAGCGCATCAGTGATGCACACACCAATTAATTTGTAGAATCCTTCATGAGTGTTCATCAGTGGTGTGCACACCCTTATTGGTGCGTGTCATTGGGTCAGTGTAAATGGTAAACGCACACCATACGTCTCGGTGATACGAACATCTGTTACATTTGGTGAGAGAAAAAAACAATATTTAAGACAAAACAAAATATCTGGGCATTAACTCTTAAGTTGTACAAGCAGTGAACGTTTAATACAGTGTAGGTGATTTAGCAAAAGCATGAGTATATATTCGGTTAACACCACCAGTACCATTTCTTCCAAGAGCAGGTGAGCCTCAAATGAAATGGGCAGAATGGAAAGATTATTTTATTAATTATTTATCAGCCGTTGAAAAAGAGAATGAGAAAAAAAATTATTCTGCCAGAAAAAAGAAAATATTACTGCACAATCTTGGTCCAGAAAGCTTATGTGTATTCAGTAAAATTGAAAAGAAACCAAGACCAGAAACTGGTATAGATGGAATTCAAGAGTACTTTGGAAGATTTAGATGCAGATTACTAGCCTACAGTGTGTGTTGATATAGGCAGTGTAGGAGGCTGGCCTGGCTTATAGTGGGTACCTTGTGGTACTTACACCTTGTGCCAGGTCCAGTTATCCCTTATTAGTAGAATAGAGCTGTTTCTAGCAGCTTAGGCTGTTAGAGGTAGCTATGGCAAAGCAGCTTAGGCTGAACTAGGAGACATGGCAAGCTCCTACTATACCACTTATACCCTATAGCAAAATATCATAAGAAAACACAATACTCAGAGTTACTAAAAATAAAGGGACTTTATTTTAGTGACAATATGCCAAAAGTATCTCAGAGGATAATATGTACACAAACCCCAAACTGGTAAGTAACAGTAAGAAACGTAGTGCAAACAATGTAGAATCACAATAGGATGCAATAGGTAGACATAGGTCTAGGGGCAACACAGACCATATACTCCAAAAGTGGAATGCGAATCACAAAGGACCCCAGACCTATGGGAGCTTGTAGAGGGTTGCTGGGACTGTAAGAAAACAGTAAGGGTGTCCAAGATACCCCACCCCAAGACCCTGAAAAGTAGGAGTAAAGTTACCCTACTACTCCAGAAAGACAGAATAGTCGTGATAGGGGATTCTGCAAGAACCACAAGCACCAGCAAAACACTGAAGATGGATTCCTGGACCTTAGGACCTGGAAAGGAAGGGGACCAAGTCCAAGAGTCACGATAGTGTCCGGGGGGGCAGGAGCCCAGAAAACCCCAGATGAAGGTGCAAAAGGGCTGCCTCCGGGTGGAAGAAGCTGAAGATTCTGCAACAACGGAAAGGGCTAGGAACTGCTCCTTTGGATGAAAGATGTCCCACAGCGTGCTGGATGTTGCAGAAGTGTTTCCAGGCAGAAATACCACAAACAAGCCTTGCTAGCTGCAAGAGTTGAGGATTTTGGGGGCTGGTGGGGAACAGGAAGGACCAGGATGTCGCCCCTTGGAGGAGGAGACAGAGGGGGCACTCAGCAACTCAGAGAGCCTCCGCAGAAGCAGGCAGCTCCCGCAAAAGTACCGGAACAGGCACTTAGAAGATCTGTGAACTCAGAGTCACAAAAGGAGGGTCCCTCGACGTCGGAGTCCAACTCAGCGGGTTGAGCACTGCAGGACGGAGTGCTGGGGATCCAGGCTAGGCTGTGCACAAAGGAATCCCTGGAAAAGTGCACAGAAGCCAGAGCAGCTGCAAATCACGGAGTACACAGGTTTGCTGTCTGGCGTGGGGAGGCAAGGACTTACCTCCACCAACTTTGGACAGAAGGGCCACTGGACTGTGGGAAACACTTGGACCCAGCTCCTGTGTTCCAGGGACCAAGCTCATCAGGATGAGAGGGGACCCAGAGGACCGGTGATGCAGAAGTTTGGTGCCTGCGTTAGCAGGGGGAAGATTCCGTCGACCCACGGGAGAGTTCTTCTTGGCTTCCAGTGCAGGGTGAAGACAGGCAGCCCTCAGAGCATGCACCACCAGGAAACAGTTGAGAAAGCCGGCAGGATGAGGCGCTACAATGTTGCTGGTAGTCGTCTTGCTACTTTGTTCCGGTTTTGCAGGCGTCCTGGAGCAGTCAGCGGTCGATCCTTGGCAGAAGTCGAAGAGGGAAGTTCAGAGGAACTCTGGTGAGCTCTTGCATTCGTTATCTGAGGAATAGCCCAGAGGAGAGACCCTAAATAGCCAGAAAAGGAGGTTTGGCTACTAAGAAAGGAGGCTTGGCTACTGAAAGAAGTAAGCACCTATCAGGAGGGGTCTCTGACGTCACCTCCTGGCACTGGCCACTCAGAGCAGTCCATTGTGCCCCAACACCTCTGAATCCAAGATGGCACAGGTCTGGGACACACTGGACGAGCTCCGGGCACCTACCCTGGGAGGTACTGGTCAGGGGAGTGGTCACTCCCCTTTCCTTTGTCCAGTTTCGCGCCAGGGCAGGGCTGGGGGATCCCTGAACCGGTGTAGACTGGCTTATGCAGAGATGGACACCTTCTGTGCCCATCAAAGCATTTCCAGAGGCTGGGGCAGGCCACTCCTCCCCAGCCCTTCACACCTATTTCCAAAGGGAGAGGGTGTAACACCCTCTCTCAGAGGAAGTCCTTTGTTCTGTCTTCCTGGGCTGCCCAGACCCCAGGAGGGCAGAAACCTGTCTGAGGGGTTGGCAGCAGCAGCAGCTGCAGTGGAAACCCCGGAAAGGCAGTTTGGCAGTACCCTGGATCATGGAATTGTTCCCCCAATACCAGAATGGTATTGGGGTGACAATTCCATGATCTTAGACATGTTCCATGGCCATGTTCGGAGTTACCATTGTGACGCTACACACAGGTAGTGACCTATGTGTAGTGCACACGTGTAATGGTGTCCCTGCACTCACAAAGCCCGGGGAATTTGCCCTGAACATTGTGGGGGCACCTTGGCTAGTGCCAGGGTGCCCACACACTAAGTAACTTGGCACCTAACCTTCATCAAGTGAGGGTTAGCCATATAGGTGACTTATAAGTTACTTATGTGCAGTGAAAATGGCTGTGAAATAACGTGGACGTTATTTCACTCAGGCTGCAGTGGCAGTCCTGTGCAAGAATTGTCTGAGCTCCCTATGGGTGGCAAAAAGAATGCTGCAGCCCATAGGGATCTCCTGGAACCCCAATTTCCTGGTACCTAGGTACCATATACAAGGGAATTATAAGGGTGTTCCAGTGTGCCAATGAGAATTGGTAAAATTAGTCACTAGCCTGCAGTGACAATTTTAAAAGCAGAGAGAGCATAAACACTGAGGTTCTGGTTAGCAGAGCCTCGGTGATACAGTTAGGCACCACACAGGGAACACATATAGGCCACAAACTTATGAGCACTGGGGCCCTGGCTAGCAGGATCCCACTGACACATATCAACCACACTGACAACATAGGGTTTTCACTATGAGCACTGGGCCCTGGCTAGCAGAATCCCAGTGAGACAGTAAAAACACCCTGACATATACTCACAAACAGGCCAAAAGTGGGGGTAACAAGGCTAGAAAGAGGCTACCTTCCTACAGGCAGTTTTCATTTCTTCCAAAGAAAGCAATCTAAAACTGAGGCGGTGGAAGAGTGCGTGGCAGAACTCAAAAAGTTAGGTATATCCTGCAAATTTGGGACATCACATGACGATTTAATGAGAGATCATATTGTGATGCACTCTAACAATGCTGGTGTTCAAGAAAAACTGGGGGTGTGTGGGGAGGCCCCATTGAATTAAGTCATTGCTATTGTACACAATCATTTGCAATGCAACGGGTCATGCATTTGCTCGAGTTAGAGCTATTAGCGTTGTAAACTCCTAACCGGACTTTTCTTGCCACACGAATTGAAAGAAAGAAAACCAAGCACGATCGAGCTATGTAAAACGCAGCGCGATGAAATTGAAAACACAAAAAACAAGTGCGATCGTGCTATGTAAAACTCAGCATGATCGTGCTGCGTTGAAAATAAAAAGATAGTAGTAGTGCAGAAACCAGACTGAAAACATCGAGCCTCGTAAGTTTTTAGTAGTTGGCCGGTGTGCTCGAGGAGGACTAAACATTGGAAAGGGCATGACGTATGCATGCCTTTCACTAATGAGAGCAAGCGGATTTTAAAAGGCAAGCCCACGAACCAATGAAAGTGACAGGCGTGACATGCGAGTGGTTACAAGCCCAAAGAGAGATTACAACAGGGATGGAGCACTTGTGCGCTCGACCCTTAAAAGGCAGAAATGTCCAAAAGATGTGCTAAGACTGCACTCAAGAACAATGGCGAAACAGAATCTGTAAGTAAATTGACTACTGAGATGTGGGGAAAAAAACCAAGGGTGAAGCGTTAGGAGAAGAACAAGTGGAATAAGAGTCATATAGCTAGGGACAAAAATTGTTCAGCCATTAGGACCCAATGTTATTTTTGTGGGATTATTGTCCATTTTGCTAAAGTATGCAGGAAAAAGAAAAATCTGCATTTCGGGCCTGTAAGAAAAGCAAAACAGCCTTTTGTGATGTACAAAGGCCTTTAGGAAATTGGAAATTGCGATATCTACCCTGTAGAAATCGCAATTTGCAATACCCAGAATAGGAAATCGCAAATAGGGATTAGCTATTTGCAATTCCTATTCTGATGTACAAAGCATTTCCTAAATGTGCTGTGGGCATTTAGGAAATGCAAATACCATCAACTTGTAGTCAATGGTAACCATGGGCAATTTAAAAAAAGCACCCCAAACTGTTTTTTTTTATTGCAATAGAACACAAACATGCCCCTTGGGCATATGTGGCTCTACTTGTGCATCCCTTTTTTTGGGCTGCACCAAGGGGGGCCTTTTGCCCATTGCCATCCTTGGTTTTGCATTTCTCAAATAGCGATTTCCTACTAGGAAATCGCTATTTGGGAAATGCAAAACTGGTCCATTGACACAAATGCAATGGGATTCCTTATTTGTGATTTCCTAATAGCAATTCCTATTAGGAAATCTGTATTTCTGTACATAGCATTTTGCATTTCCTAAATACAGATTTCTCAGAAGTCACTATTTAGAAAATGCTAAATTGCATTTTAGTATATCTGGCCCTTAGACTATAGGCCAACCACACATTTTTGCTGGTAAATGATTTGTTTTACCACTTTCGTCAGTCTCAGTCCTGTGATTAAAATAATGGAGAACACAAATAAGTGCACCTGTTTGTCACTGCCTGATCATTTAGTGAGACATGATTAATAGATGTGACCACCTCATGCATCCTGCCTCTAACCATACAATGTTGGTGTCTTCAACTGAAAACCCCAAATAGGTGCTTTATTTCTGTTTCTTGGTATGCACCCGTGAGAATTCTTTGGTACAGGGCCTGAAAGTCTAGATTTCAAGCACCTGCTCTCTAACCTCACACTGGGATGATATAAATGACATATCAGCAATGAAGGAACAGAATGAGAGCACTTCTTGTCTACTTTTACCCATCTACCCCAGTCTACACACATTATCCTAATCTGGATTTTTACTGCCCAAAATATTTACATTTATATTCCTTAAAGGTAGTCCATCTAATATTGTTTCCAACATATCAATCAGTTAAAACACAGAAAACCAAAACATCAACAAAATAGGAATATATAAGTAAGTGTAGGTTTACTTTACTTCACATATCTGTCCCTTGACACACTCCATGTCTCTCTCTCACTTAGTGGCAACTGGTGAACTTTAAGAGAGGTGGGGCATACACATGTACCTGGAATCAGAGCAAGCGTGCAAGGCTGAAACTATAAAGAAGGGTTCAGAGGGGTTCTATCTGCAAGACCATTTTGAAAAAACAAAGCCAAATGTGGTATTTTACTGCATATGTTTAATGTAAATTGTCTAAAAATCCAAAGGTGCTGAATGAAATAGTTCAGCGATTTTTGGGCATGTGCAATTCCCTGTAAGATTGTCGGAACACAACTTCCCCAAGACAATTGTGAAAAATTTGTTAGAAATGGAGACTTTGGTTGAAAGTCAGGTTACCCCCTGTTCAAGCAAGGACCCTCACTCTAGTAGGGTAAAAGAGAATCACCCTCTACTAACCCCTGCTTACCCCGTTGGTAGCTTGGCAGAGCAGTAGGCTTAACTTCAGAGTGCTAGATGTAAAGTACTTGTACCAACACACACAGTAACTTAATGAAAACACTACAAAATGGCAACACCAGTTTAGAATAATAGGAAATATTTATCTAAACAAAACAAGACCAAAATGACAAAAATCTGACATACACAAGTCAAGCTATGAATTTCTAAAGATTAAACTCCAAAATAGCGCTTAGAAACACAAAATGCTTCGATGAGGTGTTAACACGGCGTCGTGACGGAGTCGTTCCCAACAAGCCGACACCAGCGGCGCCGGACACGGAGTCGTGTAGACCCCCCAAGTACAGTACCTTTGGTGAGAGTGAAAACAAGTCGATGCGTGAAGTCGGGGATCGCGGCGTCTGTGCGAAACGTTGAATCCACGCACTTCAAGCGGTGTCGGTCGCGACGTGGTGCGGTGACTTCTACGGAGTTGCAGACTTTAGTGGGGCTGCAGTGGCGTCGGGCCTGCTAAGGTCGGCGCGTTCCAGCGAAGATCATGAAGTCGGTTGCTGGCGGCGTCACCGGATTCAGCAGCGGCGGCGGTCCGAAGTCGTCCGAAGTCGATTTCCTTGAATTTCCACCAGCTTTCCTTCCAAGGGCCCAGAGACTGGATAGGGCACCACTTGTCAGAGCAGGAGTCTCTCCAGAGACTCCAGGTGCTTGCAGAGAGAAGTCTTTGCTGTCCCTGAGACTTCAAACAACAGGAGGCAAGCTCTAAATCAAGCCCTTGGAGATTTCTTCACAAGATGGAAAGCACACAAAGTCCAGTCTTTGCCCTCTTACTCTGGCAGAAGCAGCAACTGCAAGATAGCTCCACAAAGCACAGTCACAGGCAGGGCAGCACTTCTCCTCAGCTCTTCAGCTCTTCTCTAGGCAGAGGTTCCTCTTGATGTCCAGAAGTGATCTAAAGTCTGTGGTTTTGGGTGCCCTTCTTATACCCAATTTCTCCTTTGAAGTAGGCCTACTTCAAAGTAAAGTCACTTTTGAATGTGAAATCCTGCCTTGCCCAGGCCCCAGACACTCACCAGGGGGTCGGAGACTGCAGTGTGTGAGGACAGGCACAGCCCTTTCAGGTGTAAGTGACCACTCCTCCCCTCCCGCCTAGCACAGATGGCTCATCAGAAAATACAGACTACACCCCAGCTCCTTTTGTGTCACTGTCTAGTGCGAGGTGCAACCAGTTCAGCTGTCAAACTGACCCAGACAGGGAATCCACAAACAGGCAGAGTCAAAGAAATGGTATAAGCAAGAAAATGCCTACTTTCTAAAAGTGGCATTTTCAAACACACAATCTTAAAATCAACTTTACTAAAAGATGTATTTTTAAATTGTGAGGTCAGACACCCCAAACTCCACATGTCCATCCACTTCCAAAGGGAATCTACACTTTAATCAGATTTAAAGGTAGCCCCCATGTTAACCTATGAGAGGGACAGGCCTTGCAGCAATGAAAAACGAATTTAGCAACATTTCACTGTCAGGACATATAAATCACATTACTATATGTCCTACCTTAACCATACACTGCACCCTGCCCTTAGAGCTACCTAGGGCCTACCTTAGGGGTGCCTTACATGTAAGAAAAGGGAAGGTTTAGGCCTGGCAAGAGGGTACAATTGCCAAGTCGAATTTACAGTTAAAACTGCTCACACAGACACTGCAATGGCAGGTCTGAGACATGATTACAGTGCTACTTATGTGGGGGGCACAATGAGTGCTGCAGACCCACTAGTAGCATTTGATTTACAGGCCCTGGCACCTCTTGTGCACTTTACTAGGGACTTACTAGTAAATCAAATATGCCAATACTGGATAAACCAATCACATACAATTTACACAGAGAGCATATGAACTTTAGCACTGGTTAGCAGTGGTAAAGTGCTCAGAGTTCAAAAGCCAACAGCAAAAGGTCAGAAAAAATAGGAGGCAGGAGGAAAAAAGATTGGGGATGACCCTGCATAAGCAAAAAAGTCCAACAAAATTGGAGGAAAAATAATAGGTTTTTATTCACAATTGTCCTTGAAAACTATGAATTACAGGGAGTGAAAACGTGGCTGTGCCACATCACCTGACCCATCATTTATCAAAATGCACATTTTCCATCTTGTTTCTTCACAATGAGAATGTGAATCATATGTATGACTGAGTTTCTGTTTGGAAGGGCTTAGCCAGAACAGCTGGAGCTAGGACTCCTATAAGCACATACCTTGAAGTCAACAGAAACACAGGTAAAATCGACAACAGACAAGTTGACACAATCCCAGGTCAGCAAAAAACAAAATACAATAATAGTAAAGAATAATCAGTATTGGGAAATGGAATGCATTTTTCAGCTGTTGGGAAAAACCCAGCGTCCACAAACAACCTCAAAATAATTATTGGTGCTCAAGAGGCTGTGAGTGATGACAGATATAGTAGTCACCCACTTGCAAACAAACTCAAACCTATACCCTGTTTCTTCCAGCCTTCCTTGCTACTTAACTTTGCCCACATTGGAGGCTAAAGCATAGGTTTGTCTTAAGTATCCATATGGTGATCATGGCACCATACAGGATTGGAAAGTGGGAAGATTAGTTGAATGTCCAAGCTTCCATATGTTTAGGAAATACATTTGTTTTAGTTTTTAGGACACTTTATCATGGTTATGTGATATACATAGCAATTATTATAGGCACATCTAAAAATGAGTAAAAATGCACTGACTGCATCGTTTAAAATTTTTTTTTACAGAGACACTACAAACTTGTAAATCCACTCACAAGCACACTCTCAAACACGCACTATGCTGGCAATTAAACATGCATATATACATAGAAACACTTGCATGCACACTTTCAGAAGCCCACACACTCTAGTATTGTGGTATATCTCATCTAATGTGCTCCGAGATGCAGCTCCTGCTTGGCTGGTCCTGAAAATTATAAATTGGTGCTTCCTGCTTTGAAGACCTGGAAACTGACACCACAGCTTCTGTTTTTGTTATTCATGTGCTCGAGTCTCTGCCTGATCAGAAGCAAAGACTTGGTTGGATGCCGACCCTCCTTTTCTAATCTGGCTTCTGATAGGACATATGAGCATATAATAGGTAAGCCCCACCAAAGTTCCATTAGCTGACATGCTGCGCAGCCGGAGGTTTGTGAAACATGTCTGATATGGATTGTGAATGCATTGGGTCGGGCTGGAAAAGTAAAAGACTTCACAGATGCACAACACCAACGAGCACCATGCAGCCCCCTGGTGCTAAAATGATGTTGCAGGTGTTTACATAAAAGCATAAAAACAAACGATTGGTAACATGGTTTGTTTTCATTCATGTAAAAGCTGGAACACATCTAGAAAGTATTGAAAGAGGTGGGGCCACTACCGTGGCACCCCTTATTGGCGAGCCCCTCCTGCTGTCTCTCTCTTTCTCTCTACATAGATATGTATATATATATATGTGTGTGTGTGTGTGTGTGGGGCGTAACAAAGGCCCCTGCAGCCCCCATGGTGAGGGGGCCCCCAAGTTCTAGGGGGCCCCCTCAGCACAGTGCACTGTGCATGGGCGGCAAGGCCCTGACTGGGTCTGGGGGGGGGCCTCAAAGTACTTTACAGGCCCCCCTCAAGTTTCATTTTGTTAAATTTACGCAAGTGAAGTTTGTCTCGAATGCTGTTTGTTTTGATATAGGTTTGTTTCAGCCTTCTAATTTGTTTCTTTTTTAGCTCTGTATTTCTCAAAGTTGTTTGTTTTCTTTTGCTCTGTTTGTTGGTCTTTGTGGTATTAGGATATCAAAAGCTTCCTGTAGCCGCTCAAAGTTTTTGAACATAATTTATTGTGTCTAGATCTGTGTTGAATGTTAGTTGCGTTTCTAAGTATTCAAAATTGAGTTTGTTCCCTGTTCGATATGTAAGGTTGTCTTCGGTGTGTTGATTTTTTAGTGTTTTATGTTAGAAAGCTACCAAATGGTGGTCCGACCATGTCACTGGAGTAATCCTTTGAAAGGTAACTAGTCGTGGATGACATCTAGGATGTATCCAGCAATGTGTGTGGGCTTGTGTACGATCTGACGTAGGTTTAGTATGACTGTGCCAGAGATGATCATTTGTGAATGGGGCATATTGGGTTTGTGAAACCAAATGTTTAGGTCACCAATAATGTAAAGGTTGGAGCGTAGTGTTATAAGGGTTGAAACTGTGTCTAGAAATGTGTCTGGGAATGTTGCATTGATAGGTGGTAGTCCGTAAAGGAGGGCAAAGTTACAGGAAGATGGTGATGCAGAGTTGTATCTGGTAATGAGGTCCTCACAACCTTGTATGGAGATTTATTTTTGCTTGAGAATAATAGGTAGTCCACTTCCTCTTTTGCCAATACGATTTTGTGTGATAGTTTGATAGTCTGGAGAAATGACTTTATGCAACACTGGAGCCATGTCATCTCCCAATCATGATTCAGTTCTAAAGAGTAAGTCAGGTTGAGTATCAGTGAGTAGGTTGTAGATGTGGTGCTTGTTTTTAGAGAGTGATTGATAAATCATTTATTAATAGGCAGTTTAGAGATTTTGTTTTGATGGCGGTGTGATTTTGTTTTCTAAAATGAATGAGAAGTATATTTTTATTTTGTAGTAGGTGTGTAACTAGTGGTGGTAGTAACTATATGATGGTCGTAATAGTGTTGTTTTTCTATAGTGTATTCCTCACCCAGCAGGCTTAGAAGGCATTTTGTTGGGTCTACTTGTGTTGGTGGTGGAGATGGTGGTTGAGAGTGAGACGGCTAGCTGTGTTGTGTTTGTAGTGTAGCCTTGTTGTGTAATACACATGGAGATGCAAAGTTGTGAAGACATGTTGTTTATTTTGTTGCGTCTGTTTAGGGTGGAAGGTGTATGGGTTAGGTGTGGTGGCGGTGGAACATGTGGGTCATATTTTAAGTCTCTAAATTGTGTAATGTATTTGAGGCAAGTGAATAAGAGTTGTTATGTTAGAGTAATTGTGGTAGATGGTGATGAAGACTGAAAATATGGTAAGTAGAGATGGTTTAGGATGTGTATTATATGTGTATTTATGAGGGTGGGAGTGGGTATCTGATTCTAATTTGTGGCAGAAAGTATTATGAATGTTTTTGTGTGTGTGAGAGAGAATTTGATGTGCTGGTGTGTGTTATGTTTTGTTTTGTGGAGTAGTGAGAGGAGATATTGATGTAGTGGTTTTCTGAGAAGGATTTGCATGGAAGGTACTGTTGGTGAGTGGAGGTTGAATGGTAAGGGGAATGGTGATATGTTTTAAAAAATAGTATGTGTGGTATGTGAGAGGTATGGACAACAGCTTTGACTGAGTTAGATTTGATCACTGGAGGAGGTAATATGTATGGTGGAGTGGAGTGTGAGGATTGTTTGGCTGTGTGTTTTTGGTAAAAAGAGGAGGAAAGTGTTGATGGATTGAACGATGGAAGGCAGAGTATAGGTTTGGTGGTGACAGAAAGAGGTCTGTTAGGAGCAAGTTGAGGATATAGCTGGTGTTTTGTATGAACAATGAATGTGTGTGTCGGGATGGATTAAAGTTATGTATAATATGGCTTTGTGGTGTGTTGGTGATGTGTGGATTTGGTAGTGGTATAGGACAGAGTGGTATTTTGGGGGTCATTCTGACCCTGGCGGCCGGTGACCGCCAGGGTCACCGACCACGGGAGCACCGCCAACAGGCTGGCGGTGCTCCCGAGGGCATTCTGACCGTGGCGGTTCAGCCGCGGTCAGAAAGGGTAAACCGGCGGTCTCCCGCCGGTTTACCACTGCCCTACAGAATCCTCCATGGCTGCGGAGCGCGCTCCGCAGCCATGGGGATTCTGACACCCCCTACCGCCATCCTGTTCCTGGCGGGTCTCCCGCCAGGAACAGGATGGCGGTAGGGGGTGCCGCGGGGCCCCTGGGGGCCCCTGCAGTGCCCATGCCCAGGGCATGGGCACTGCAGGGGCCCCCGTAAGAGGGCCCGCAAAGTATTTCAGTGTCTGCAAAGCAGACACTGAAATACGCGACGGGTGCAACTGCACCCGTCGCACCCCTGCAACTACGCCGGATCAATTCTGAGCCGGCGTCCTCGTTGCAGGGGCATTTCCTCTGGGCCGGCGGGCGCTCTTTTGGAGAGCGCCCGCCGGCCCAGAGGAAATGTCTGAATGGCCGCCGCGGTCTTCTGACCGCGGTGCGGTCATTTGGCGGCGGTACCTCGGCGGACGGCCTCCGCCGTCCGCCAAGGTCATAATCAGGGCCTTTGTGTGAGAATGAAGGTGCCATTGTGTGGAAGTTAGGGTAGAAGGATTTATAGGTGTGGTTTGTGGGGTTTCGTGGTGGTTGTTGAGACAGTGCAATGTGTATAGGGTTTGTTTGAGTTATTTGAGTGCTGTGCATTTACTGAAACCATGTTACTATGTTTGTGGATGTGGATGGCTTAAGGTGGTTGAGATGCTCTGAACCCTAGGCTTAAATAATAGGAATCCTAGTTCTTGCCCTAACTAATCAGAATCCTAGCCTTAAAATGCATCACAATGAAACTATGTGATGCATAAAAAATAGTAGGTAGATCATCTAAGAGAAAGAAGTGCTGCTTGCTTTGTCCCTCCAAGCAGTGAACATTTAATCCAAATTCTGGGGCCATTTGGCTGCCATATTGGGGGTCTAAATGGGCCAAAGGTAAAGCAAGTTGAGAGTAAACAAATGATTGAGTGAAAAAAAAAACGATATCTAATGTGATCATCAAATGAGAGAAAAGAGGTTTTTGGTCTTCTTTATATTACAGGTGGAATATTGTGTCCACTTACACGACACAAACTGATAGACTGCAAAGATATGGGACTCTGCATAATCTTCCCGGGAAACTACAAGATTACTGATTTAGACTTGGCGGAAAAGATATTCGGTCGCAAAAGCAATGGTGTATTCTGTCCACCAAAGCGATGTTCTGTCCATCTCATTTTGAGTTGGGCGGAACTTTAGTATGTAGATGGTGGAGACTGCTCCACCTTTGCTGCATACATACACCTCCGATGGCCCAACATAGTAAGGACAGTCAGTGATTTGGCCCTGTGTCCAGCTGCCCTATTTAGACTGGGTGAACACATAGCCAGTTTTTGCTTTCACAAACCCCAATACAAAATGTGGTGGTGAGTGAAAGTAAAACCCTTTAAATGATCCCCACACCATGGGAGAAAATTTCCATGGTTAGGTTTTTTTTTCTCCAATTTCCAAAACAAAATCCTGCTTTGGGATTTGTTTTTGAAAATAAAAAAAGCTGCAAGTTTGACAATCAGCTTTGTTATGTTGACTGAGCCATCCACCAAACTTTGAATGCATTTACAGGAACTATTGTGACAATGGTTCCTGGAAATGCAAGAGATGTCTGCCGGGCTGGTGGAAATTGCTGAATTTGGCTGGCAGAGTACACTTGCAATTGCAAGAGTAAAGTATTCCACTGTAGTGACAGTACGTACTTGACCCACCAAATCAAAATTAGGCCCTGCATCTCTAACCTGATTGATTCCACACTGAAAGTGGATGAGTGCAGATACATTTTCGCCCTACCTAGTAGTGGTGGTAAACTAACAGTTTTACTTGGTTGTTGCAGTGAGGCCAAATGAGTTGCAGGGAAACCTTGTGCAGAGACTCACCAGCAAATGCGGTTTGTATGGTTCTGGAGCTCTGATGATGAGGAAATAAAAGGCATATTGAAGTGCGTTTTCCAACACACCCATCATCTTTGGGTCCACACAATTGATGACAGTAATATGTCAGGTGAGCTGTTCATAGTGGGCCTCTACTGTGCCTCATACCTTTTGTATCAGCAGCTCTACCACCGTCTTCTCTGGTGCTATGACTGATCAAGAAAGAGCCATCTTTCTCAGAGAGCTTTATATTACCTTCTGTCCACTTACACGACTGCCAGCTACCTAAGCAATCACTAGCTGCATGAGAAACAGGTATTCAGGGGGGGCAAGATGTCACACACCTCCTTTCTCCTTATGGTGCAGATTATTACTAGCTTTCAGAATAGATCTTGCTGTTTCTGTAAACTCTCTAATGATCTCACCAACCCCCAGAACCCAATCAACCAGTGGTAGACAGGCAGCCAGCCCTCCTTTCTCTTGTCAATCATTTCCAGAGGCCCAGCTGTCCAGTTGGCCTTTCTGATGCCTGTTAATGTTTTACCAAGCCCAAGACAGGGACCTGGGAGTGTGGGTGCTCTGAATTTAATTGATTATCCTGTAGGGTGCTGAATCATATGACTCACCATCCACTACCAGAGGTTCCATCACTAGATTCCTCACCATCCTTTCCAGAACCAGGGAATCCAGAAATCCAGTGCCACAAGTTAGGGGCCAGGCCACTGACCTCCCCAAGTTTGTGGTCAATGCCATTTTCAAGTTCATACGGCCTATGAATATCCATAAGGGGCCACATTTATACTTTGATTCAGACCTCTCCTTTGATACAAAAAGTGGCTCCTTGATTACTAGCTATTTTAAGCAGAGGAAGCAAACTTATATGTATGCTGCCTTAACAGTGAACCACTGAACTTTAAACTGCAGCACTCTCCCTAGCCAGGAACAGCATCCCCTTTGTGCACCTCTATGTGTCCTAAAAGGGATTTCTCCTTAGGTTAAGGCAATGCTCATTTGAGCTACAGTTCTTGCTGTGTGATACTTCAACTATGCATAAATGAAATTTATGAGCCAAAGCCTGACTTATCAATCATTTTATTCTTTTCATGAATGTTTATTCATTCCATTCCAAGGATGAGTAGATAGTGATCATGCATCCCAATGCATTTTTGGTGGGGATTTAGGGGCATATTTATACTCCGTTTGCGCCGAATTTGCGTCGTTTTTTTCGACGCAAATTCGACGCAAAACTAACTCCATATTTATACTTTGGCGTTAGACGCATCTAGCGCCAAAGTATGAGGAATGAGCGTCATTTTTTTGCGTGAACGCCTTCCTTGCGTTAATGAGATGCAAGGTAGGCGTTCCCGTCTAAAAAAATGACTGCGACGCAAATGCGTCGTATTTATACTCCCGGGCAAAAATCACGCCCGGGAGTGGGCGGGGCAAAAAACCCCGCATTTGCGCCTCTTTTTAACGCCTGGGTCAGGGCAGGCGTTAAGGGACCTGTGGGCTCAAAGGGGCATATTTATACTCCGTTTGCGCCGAATTTGCGTCGTTTTTTTCGACGCAAATTCGACGCAAAACTAACTCCATATTTATACTTTGGCGTTAGACGCGTCTAGCGCCAAAGTATGAGGAATGAGCGTCATTTTTTTGCGTGAACGCCTTCCTTGCGTTAATGAGATGCAAGGTAGGCGTTCCCGTCTAAAAAAATGACTGCGACACAAATGCGTCGTATTTATACTCCCGGGCAAAAATCACGCCCGGGAGTGGGCGGGGCAAAAACCCCCGCATTTGCACCTCTTTTTAACGCCTGGGTCAGGGCAGGCGTTAAGGGACCTGTGGGCTCAAAATGAGCCCACAGCTGCCCTCCCATGCCCCCAGGGACCCCCCCTGCCACCCTTGCCCACCCCAGGAGGACACCCAAGGATGGAGGGACCCATCCCAGGGACATTCAGGTAAGTTCAGGTAAGTATCATTTTTTTTTTTTGTAATTTTTTTTTGGCAGAGGGGGGCCTGATTTGTGCCCCCCTACATGCCACAATGCCCAATGACCATGCCCAGGGGACATAAGTCCCCTGGGCATGGCCATTGGGCAAGGGGGCATGACTCCTGTCTTTACTAAGATAGGAGTCATGTAAATGGCGTCTGGGCGTCGTTAAAAATGGCGCAAATCGGGTGGAGGCGATTTTTTTGCCTCTACCTGACTTGCCCCATTTTAAGACGCCCTAACGCCATTTTCCCCAACGCCGGCGCTGTCTGGTGTACGTGTTTTTTTTCCACGCACACCAGGCAGCGCCGGTCTGCTAGCGCCGGCTAGCGCCATTCAATAAATACGGCGCCCGCATGGCGCTTCAGAATGGCGTTAGCCGGCGCTAATCTTTTTGCCGCAAAACTGCGATAGCGCAGTTTTGCGTCAAAAAGTATAAATATGGCCCTTAATTTCTAAAAAAAAAATGAACCCAATTGCATATTTGCAAATCAAATACAGTGCAATATTTCATGCAACACATTTATCAATGAAATAAACATATGGGCCCTCATTATGAGTTTGGTGGGCGGCGGAGGCTAATCTCGTACCGCCATCAGGCCACTTATGCAGCCAGAACACTGCCGGCCCTATTAAGAGTTCACCTGCGGTGAACAGCGCCTTAACATTGATGCAGACTCATAATCGAGCTGGCACCAATGTGGTGGTGCGGACTGGGTGCAGCAGCACCCGTTGCACTTTCCAGGGCCTGTAATGCTATGGGGCAGTCCATGGGGGTCCCTGCACTGCCCATGCCAAGTGCATGGGCAGTGGAGGGGTCCCCGGCATCCCCTTTCCACCAGCCTTTGCATGGCGGGGCTACCACCATGCAAGCAGTGCTGCCCTGGAGGATTACAACTGCTGAGACCGCCAGGCTGTTGACTGGCGGTAACCTGGTAGTGCCGGCGGTCCTACTGTGGTGCTTTTGCCACGGTTGTAATGTCACGGTGGCGGTCCAACCTCGACTGTGACCCTGTTGGTCTGGTGACCGCAAGGGTCATAATGAGGCCCATAGTATGAATTCATGTATATGTTCACACGTGTTCACACACAAATACCGGTATGCAAGAATACTGTGTTTAAGAGAAAACTGCCAGGTGTGTGAACAAGAATTCTGAGATTTTAAACAGTCATGGGGTAAAGATATTTGTTGACACGAATGTTCAATGTGGCTAGTCCATAAATTTCTAAAAACGAATCCCTGAAAATTAATAGGATTGTAGGAATGCGTTTTAGTTGCCACATGGCACATAAAAAAGTGCACTTATCACCACATATAACATACAGGACAGTTTATTATGCCTTCTTCAAACATATGCATGTATAGCTGAACAGAAAACAATAAATTGAATAATTGTGCAGTCCCATAAAAATTATAAGATGAATCAAAACTGAAAGTTTAATCACAATAGTGGCACATGAACCTACTTAGTTGCCCATTACGATAAAATGAAACATTTTAAAACAAACATGCGTGTGTCCAAGTGAAACAAATGAGCTGGCGGGCTGAGCCATTTATGAGCGTATAAGTTTACGATCAACCTGTGAAGTGAGCAAACCAAAAACAGTGAACCAAAGTCATCAAGCGGTCCCATTGTGATTTCAAATTCTCCAAAGTTCAAAGTGCTATCCAAAAATTAAACGCAAATTGATATTGTTATCTGATCATTGCCTGATATGTAAAACGGAGACTAAAAGACTGCTACTTTCTAACCTACCGAAAGCATCTGCATACAACCTGTTGTGTAGCTCCAATGGCATTCGTATTTGTTTCCCTTAAATATCCTGATTTCAGGGGCCACAGGAAGGAGACTGAACATGCCCAGGGTACTCTTGTGTGTACTGTACTAACCAGCGCAATAGTGGCTTAACTAACTGATATGCATAACTGATCCACACAATATGTTTACGAACCAACACTGTCTGTTCTTTGCACATATTGGGGACTAAATGGATAACAAATTAAAGGTGATTATCTCAAAACCAAGTCTGGAGGGGATTTCACGGGGTAAGTATTATATCCATTGGTGATGTTATACACTAGTGCATCAATCCCCGTTCTACATATATGCTTTACTTTATAAACAGAATGACAAAAATACAGGAATCGTCCAAGGGTTGATTTTGGATATGAGTATACTATGTCTAGTAACTTCTACCTGGACACAATTTCTAGTATGCTGATAATGCTGGTCTTTATAAAAGAACAAAGTCTTGTGACTTCTGAGCATATGAACATGCTGTTAATAAACATACTGTTAATAAACAAACTGTTAATGAACAGAAAGGATCTTCATGGATAAAACTCAACAGTCACAGAAAACAACTGATTTCCATGCAATCAGTTAGACCTTTCTGTATTGAGGTGTCCAACTTCTTAATCCAATATAATATAATATAATATAATATAATATAATATAATATAATATAATATAACTCAGGTTTTTCCTGTTGTCAATACCACCTTTGATTGGGACAGATTCTAAAGTAGTAAATCACCGGTGGGTAACATTGTGACTCTGTGTGTGAAAATGTGTTGCTATTATAGATTTCTCAGTTCTGATTAATATAGTACTCTTATGCTCCGTTATATTGGTTTTGATTTTACATTCAGCCTTGCCTACATAGGTCAATCTGCATGGGCATTTAAATAAGTAAATCACATTGTTGAATCACAGGTGGCTGTGATGTGTAGTTTAATTTTGGTCCCTTTGGATTTTTTGAATGGGTGATTTCCTGTCCTTTGATGATGTTATTACAATCACGGTTGCTTAGACAAGCTACTGGTTTGTCTTTCGTTTTGAAGAAGTTCTTTTAAGTTTAAGTTTCTCAACCTTTTATGGGCGAATACTGGAAATTGATTGAAGATGCCATGAATGTCACTTTCTGTTTGAAGCATCATCCAGTCTTTTAAAAAATGTTCTTGAACTTAATACTCCTGGATGAGTATTTGGATACACACACCATTCCTTTCTTGTAATTTACAGGATTTATGCACATCAAAAATTGTGATCCATCAGTGCTATTGACTCTTTCCATAGCTTTCTGAAGGACTGTGCTGGGGTATCCTCTTTGTAAGAATTTGTTCACTATTATGTTTTTGCCTTCCTCAAATTTTACTGGATCTAAGCTAATGTGTTTAATTCTTAGGAATTACAATAAGAAACTACTGTAATGTAAAAGATTATTATGGTCAGTAGACTTCATGTGAATATTTGTATCCAACGTATTGTAGTTTAATATAATTTCCACATCTAAAAGGGAAATGCTTATATCACTGATTGTAGGCATAAAGCTAATGCGGTCATTGATGAGGCTGAGTACTCCTATGACTGTTGTCAAATCTTCTGCTGAACCTCTCCATACGATAAACATATTGTCTATGGAACACCAGTAACTGATGAGGTTGTCATAGGACTCTTACCTGGGGGGTTAAGACTGTGTAGTTTTAAGGCAGCAGCACCACCTAGTTTGGGTGACTGAGTCGGTCCCACACCATCTGGCAGCTGCCGGCCTCACTTTGTCAGCTTGATCGCAGCACCTTACACAAATCTAGAAAGGAAAGTACTGGTGAACAGATCTTACCTTTTCTCTCAGTTACACAAAGTCTCACACATGCCAAGGCAAACAAGGAGATGCTAGATAGGTTTCAATATATTTGTTGAAGCATTTGCATTCGGTTATAAAAACATGGGCTGCGATAATTAGGCAGATGAAGTATAATACAGTGGTTATGGTATGGAGTAAAGTGAAGAAAATAAACAATCCCACTATCCTGGTATGATTATGAAATCTAATGATTCATACCCAAAGATTTAATGTCTAAAACCTAAGAGCATAGTGGAGTTGGCCTCTATGACTATCCCAGTCTATGGAAGGAGCATCAACCCCATTTCTGGAAAATGGAAAATGATCTGCCTGTTGTCTTCTGGCAGTCCTCCTGGTTGGCTGACAAATCAGGACCAAGATCAGCGAGGCTGTCAATGGAATGGTGATTGTCCTCTGACATTCATGGCTGGAATGCCTTCTGCCCTCCTTAGGCCTGCATGGTATTTATATAATAAAATAGAACAATGTTCTAGGAACAGGCCTCACATACTAATATGTCAGGAGTTGAGGGCTGTCTCCTAACTTCTAAAGCAGCAATCAGTGTTAGAATATCATGTACTGAGCATGACAGCCTTGAACAGGGCACAAAGTGAAATGAGTGTGGAGGTGCTGATAAAATGTACAGCACTAGGAACTATTCCTTATCAGAAAAGGCAGCTGATTACAAAATAAAAACAACTAGCTAAAAAGCTGGCAATGCTAAACATATTAAAAGGATTAAAAATAATAAAACCTGTGTATGTATTTAAAGACACAAGCTAAAGTCCTAAAGCTAAAATGGGAATGTCAAGCTTAGGTACTAAGGGGAACCAACAACAAGGTGATTTTTCCACACAGTTGGAGAGGATGTGGTCCTGCTCAAATTTGTAGATAAACAAATTTGCATAGCATGGAGCTACGCAGTTGGACATAGATGTTCTTGTCCTTTGTAGATAGTACTCATTACTCCATTTACAATAACTGTGACAGAGAGAGTGAATTGTAACAGCTCAAGAAAGAATATTTTTTGTTCTCCCTCCATTTTAGTGTTCAACAATCATTATTCCACCCCTTCAATTCCCAGATTGGTAGACGGAATTATTTTGTCATCCGTGTTGAGTTTGATGCTTGCTATCTTTTTAATAACATTTGGGGTGTCTTTCACATATGTTGTCATATTTTGAACTATGGGTTGTAAATATTAGTCCAGATATCTTCCACTGGTTCATGTATGGAGTTTCCGGTGGACACTATGGGTCTGAAAGGCGAGTGTCTAAGATGTTTGTGAATGTTTGGCAAAAAAGGGATGCTGGGAAATTTTGGATCACTACAATCTAATGGGGTAACCCAATGACCCTCAGGACCTGGGTAACCATTGGTACAAAAATAATAGAGCTCTGTCTGAGCCCACAACAATATCTTCAGGAACCTATATTGCTTTAACACCTTCTGTGCATCAGGTGGCGGGGAGCCATCCGACGCCACAGTGCTCATGTGCGTCGAACGGCTCCCAGCCACCCATGCACATGGCACAGGAAATCCTTCTGGTGCAGGCACCAGAGAGATTTCCTTTTGCAAAAAAACAGCTTCCCCAGCTCTTGAGGCTGTTTTTGGTTTGCAGAGAAATGACAATCAGAGCGCACAGCACGTTTACCTCATTTTACTGAAAACAAAAGTGAAATGAGTCAATCTGCTCATTTCACTTTCTCTCCATCGGTGCTCGTGGGGCTATATCAGTCCCTCGAGCATTGATCCAGATGAGAAAGGTATTGTTGGAAAGGAGAGAATCTCCCCTTTCCAGTGGTACCCTTTTCGAGTGGCTCTGCAGGAGGGTACCCTTTTCTAGTGGAGCCGCAGGATGGCAATCCCCAAGCAAGGATCTACTCCCCAAGGCACCATGTTGGGGGAGTGGCCAAAATCGTTCACCTTACAGTGGTGAACCGCTGGTATTTTTGGGCTTGTGTAGGCTACCATGTGCAAAAATCTACCAGAAACTTCTGAAAACTAAACATCTGCAGGAGTCCAGGGTGGTAGGCTTCAGATGCACCCTACACCATTGCCTTACCCACAATGCCCTGCAAATCTCCAACTTTGCCTGACATCACACATTGTCCCTACATTTCTGTGATGGAAACTTCCGGAATCTGCAAGAATGCACAATATTCCTACCACCCAGCATTGCCCCATCTGGACTGATAAAAACTTTGCCCCATTTTTGTGGGTGCCCAAAGCAGAGTCAGCCTAAAAACGTATGAAAAAAACTGCCTTTTCGTAATTGCTTTGGTTACCACTCAATTTCGACAAATTTGTGGCCCTTTACTGTCACAGGCACTGGCCCTTCTCGCACCAGTGAGGCACCATTTTTATCGGGAAATATGTGGAAATGCTGAGTTGAAGGAAGTTGTGGCTCTCTCAGGTTCCAGAACTTTCCATCACAGAAATGTGAAGTGAATGTGTTTCTTAGACAACTTTTGAGGTTTGCATGCGATTCTGGGTAAAAGAACCTGGTGAGAGCCACACAAGTCACCTCATCCTGTATTTCCCTTGTTGTCTAGTTTTGAAAAATGTACAGGTTTGTTAGGTTTGCCCAGATGCCGAATGAGCTAGGACCCAAAATCCACAGTTAGACACATTTAAAAAAAAGGGTCAGTTTTGGTTGGGAAAATGTGGTGTGTCCACTTTGCATTTTGGGCCATTTCCTAATACGTGAACCAGGCCTACCCACACAATTGAGGCACCATTTTTATCGGGGAACATAGGGGAACACAGAAGAGAAGAACAAGTGTTATTACCAGTTGTCTATCTCTGCATTTGCACCTTCCAAGTGTAAGACAATGTGTAAGAAAGAAGTCATTTTGAGAAATTTCCTCTAAATTCCCCCAAATTCAGAGATGTGCAAATAAACACTGCTTTTAAATTCCATATATTTTGCCCATGTGAGAACTTCATACATATTCTTGATACATATTGTTAAAAATGGGGCCTCTGGTTGGCAGTCAGTTTGTACTCTGTCTAAGCAGGGACCCTTACTCTAGTCAGGGAAATGGAGATACACACCTAAGATAACCCCTGCTCACCACCTTGGTAGCATCACAAAGGCAATCAGGCTTATCTCGGAGGCAATGTGTAAAGTATTTGTACCATCTGACACAGCAATACACTACAAAATGGACACCACACCATATTAGCAAAATAGGCAATATTTATCTAAAGCAAACAAGACCAGAATGACAAAAATCCAACATACACAAGTAAAGTTATACATTTTTAAAATAATACATTTTTACTTCATAGAAAACAATGGAAACGTTGTTACACAGAGTACCTGGTTTGCATCAAAACTAAAGCTGCACATGCGAGCATGTGTTGAAAAAGCCAGCGATGCTTTGTTTTCTCCCTCGAAAGTGAGGCCGTGTGTCGTTTTTCGGACGGGCACCTCGGGTCCCTGCAGGTTTAGGTTGATTTTGACACCCAGCGATGATGCGTGTGAAATCCGGCTGCACAGTGATGGAAAAAACATGTCACATGGGGTTTGCATCATATTCACCAGCCGCAAGCGGGTGTTGCATCATTTCTACAGCCGCGATGCAGGCGGTGCATCGATTTCCTAGCCGCTATGCAGGTGGTGCATCACAATGAGCCATTAGGTGGCTGGTGTGTCGTTTTTACAGCCGGTTTGCAGGTGGTGCATCAAAATTTTCCCTGCACGGCCTCCTGTGTGTGGAGTTCAGTCCTGTCTACCAGCTTCACCTGGGACTGGATAGGGCACCACTTGGCCGGGCAGGAGTCTCAGCAGAGAGTCCAGGTGCTGGCAGAGGAAGTCTTTGATGGGCCTGAGACTTCAAAACAGGAGGCAAGCTCAGTCCAAGGCCTTGGAGACACTTCACAAGCAGGAATATACCACAAAGTCCAGTCTTTGTCCTCTTTCAGGCAAAAGCAGCAACTGCAGGACAACCCAACAAAGCACAGTCAGAGGCAAAGGGGCAGTACTCCTCCTCCAGCTCTTCAGCTCTTCTTGTCAGAGAATCTTCTTTAATCCAGAAGTAATCTGAAAATCTGGAGTTTTGGGTTCAAAACTTCATTCCCCTTTCTGCCTTTGAAGTAGGCAAACTTCAAAGAAACGTCTCTGTTGTCCACAAGATCCTGCCTTGCCCAGGCCTGGTTCCAGACACACACCAGGGAGTTGGAGACTGCACTGTGTGAGGGCAGGCATAGCCCTTTCCGGTGTAAGTGACCACTGCTCCCTCCACTCTGGTCCAGATAGCCCAGGAAATGCAGGCTACAACCAGCTCCCTTTGTGTCACTGTCTAGTGGAGATTAACAAACAGCCCAAATATCAGTCTGACCCAGGCAGGGATTACACAAGCAGGCAGAGTAACAGAATGGTTTAAGCAAGAAAATGCCCACTTTCTAAAAGTAAGATGCAGCATTATTAGACAATACTTGGATAAACTTATTTTATTTATCTTTTCTGATAGAATCTGAAAACGGTCACGGAGTGAAGAGAACGCCTGTTAGTTTTTAAAGGATTAATTTGAAAAGATTTGTTGTTATGATGAAGAAATGAGGATATCTTCAGTTGATGGTGATAAAAGGTGAGGTGAAGTTCATTTGATGAGGACTGTGGTGATGATTATTGATTCATGATAAGTTGGTCCCCTATCTTTTTAGTCCTGATGAAGACCCGTATGTGAGCCCGGAATTAGCCCGAGAGCCAGAGGGGTCGAAACGTCAACGATGATGATGGAGCCTGGATGTGTTTTGTTGTTGGGATGAAGGAAGGACTTTAATGGGGATTTAATACCCTTACAAACTATACTAAAGATTGAATGCATAAACTAGTTCAACCAACAGGTTTTCTTGCTAATCTTGATTTTATTAGTTAGGTGTGAGATTGATTTTTCTCTTTTCTTCTTTGACACGAGCACTTGCTTGTTGAGCACTTCTTTCTGTCCTTCTTTTTGCTTGATAGGGGTATTGAGCATGTGAATATGTAATTTAACTTTTTATGTAAATAAAATAAGTTTGTCCAAGTATTGTCTAATAATGCTGCATGTTAATGTATTTGTTTTTGTTCAGTAGGTCCAAAAGTGGGCAATGTAGTATTTTGTTTAATTTCTGCCCAGCCCCTTTTGGTTGTGCAGGGTTACCCTCTGTGGTTTATATTGCACTTTCTAAAAGTGGCATTTTCAAACTGACAATCTTAAAACCAACTTTACAAAAAAAATGTATTCTTAAATTGTGAGTTCAGAGACCACAAACTCCACATCTCTATCTACTCCCAAAGGGAAACCACAATTAAAAGATATTTAAAGTCAACCCTCATGTTAGTCTATGAGAACGATAGGCCTTGCAACAGTGAAAAACGAATTTGGTAGTAGTTCACTGTTAGGACATGTAAAACACATCAGTACATGTCCACCTTTAACATACACTGCACCCTGCCCATGGGGCTACCTAGGGCCCACCTTAGAGATAACTTACATGTAAAAAAGGGAAGGTTTGGGCCTGGCAAGTAGGTACAGTTGCCATGTTGAATTAGTAGGTTAAAACTGCACACACAGACACTGGAGTTGCAGGTCTGAGCCATGTTTACAAGGCTACTCATGTAGGTGGCACAATCAGTGCTGCAGGCCCACTGGTAGCATTTGATTTACAGGCCCTGGGCACCTCTAGTGCACTTTACTAGGGACTTACTAGTAAATCAAATATGCCAATCATGGAAAAGCCAATTACACATGCAATTTACACTGGGACATTTGCACTTTAGCACTGGTCAGCAGTGGTACAGTGCCCAGAGTGCCAAAAACAACAAAAACAAAGTCCAGCACACAGTCAAAACATACGAAGGAGAGGCAAAAAAAGACAGGGGAGACCATGCCAAGGATGCCAGGTCTAACACCTATTTGTCACTCTTTATATTTTACCAAATAAATTGCTGTATACCGGTACACAATGAAAGACCATTGCAAGGTGCAGATCAGTTATTGGCTTTGGGTACCTAGGGTTCTTGGTGAACCTACAAGCACAATACATACCCCCAACCAGAAGGGACAAGCGGACATAATAGCATATCGCTTTCAAAATTCTGCCATACATAGAAGAAGTTACAGATGAAAACATAGACACAAATGGTTGTTTTTATCAGCTCAATTTCAAATATTTTTCATTTCAACTATTACGTTCCATAGCAAAACCTTACAGGATCTACACAAATGACCCCTTGCTGAATTCAGAATTTTGTCTACTTTTTAGAAATATATAGCTTTCCAGGATCAACCACTGGTTTGACACCCATTTCTACCACTAACTGGAGGGAGGTTGAAAGCACAAAAAATTGTAAAAATGGCTGTGTCCCAGTAAAATGTCAAAACTGTTCTGATTCAAGTCTTCCTGTTCCTGAAAGTTGAGAGGTTTGGTGATTTTAGCAGTGCAAACCCTTAGCTGATGCCATTTGCAGGGTAAAAAACAGATGCTTTCTTCTGCAGCACTTTTTTCCCCATTTTTCCCAAAAAGTAAAGGTTTTGCTGTAGAGGGGCTAATGTCGTGGTTCCTTCCCCTAGAGGGGAATACCCAAACCCTGGGTACCCTTAGAATTCCAGGATGTTGGAAAAAAAGGATACCAATTTGGCCTGGATACCTTGTGCGGACAAAAAATTATGGGGCCCTAGCTCAAACTTCCCCAGATAGCCAAAAAAGGCATAGCAGCTGTGGGGGAAATGCCTAGCAGTGAAAGGGTTAAGGAACCCAAATGAATTATATATGATGGAAAGTCCTTCAAACTATAGAACTGATGATTGTCACCCATTGGTTGAGATGTCCGTACATTGCATTGTTTGGCTTTTTGAAAATTGTGGACTGCAGCTGCTTTGGCTCATTCCTGACAGAAGTAAGAGGATTATTCATTGGTGACGATCATGAGTTATATAGTTTGAAGGACTTTCCATATCCATTATATATAATGTATTTGCACAACCAGGCACTGATTAGATGAGCTTTCTTGCCATCCACCTCCCAGACATCCCATTCGGAGGGTCCAGTTGCCTGTTAGCATTGGTTGCTATCCTCACCCTCCCCAATTCCAGATGAAGACCTTCCTTGATGGTTTTGAGTAGCCACGCAGCTTTTAGGGTCGAAACGTCAACGCTCTTTGAATGGTCTAAAGATACCTGTCCTTCCTCCCAGGACTCTGAAGGATTTCTCCTAGTTGCCCTGGGCGATTTGGGTTTCATTTCAAGTTGCCAGACAGTTAACAGGCAGCTGATGCACTGTTTATAGATTTTTCCTTGTGCATTTTACCTTCAGTCACCTTCCTTACCTCATGTGTCACATTGCACGAGCACTTTTGGCACATTTGTCACACATATTGAATCAATTATTGATATTTAAAATTATGACTTTGAAATGAATACACATTGCTTGTAATAATGTCTTTCTGGGTACTATGTTTCATTGTTTTCGAGCAAATTGTCGAAATATTGCCATTTGGGTTCCTTAAAGCAATATGGGTTCCTGAAGCACTGACAGGGCTCGGGTATTTTTGCATGAGTTTGACTTAGATATATTTTGTTATATTCTATGGTGGTAACCTGTACCAAGGCAGTGGTCAAAATGCTTTCTAGTGTCATCACGAACTCTCTTGTTTGGTTAGTATCCAATTTCATGTATGTCGACATGTTAATTGACATTCTGTATATAGTAGAAACTATCCATATTAACTGAGGCACCTCTTTTATCAGCTTTACATCAAGTAATCTCTGGATAGTTGGCGATCTGCTGTATGATTCCTTTTTCTTTAATACTTAAATTTGAATGTCTGGACGGTTTGAATTTGTATATTTTTTTACTTTCTTTTGCATAATGACTTAAAATGAATCCAACTCTTTGTGGCTCATAGAAGCCATAAATGAACTTTTGGGCCTTAGACTCACCAAATTACAATTCCCTTCTTTTGCTGTTCTCCCACAATGTTGTTGAAAAGGTGACGTAACTTTAGAGTTTGTATAAATTTGAAAAAGCTGGCTTCACACTCCAATTCGTTGGAGTGGTAGGTTGGGACGAAAGAAGTGTCATTTTGTAATGTGAATAGTTGACAATTGGCGATGTTGATAACCAGGTTCTTCCTCTCTACACTTTTTTTTCTGGCTTCTAGTTAGCATCCCCTGTACTTTCCGTGTCACTGAAACTTTTGTTGCCACCCACATAGGTCTTTTGTTGGCGGCCTGGCTGATCTCTAAAACAAGACACCCCAGGTGCTTGTAACAGTGCACTTCTCATAACTTGCTAGGGGTGTGTGCTACAGTTAACTAATGCATTGACAAGAGTAAAACTTTGTAGGTTGCACTGCCTGCTTCCTAGTTATGGAGATCGCAAGGGGTTAAGCATGCAGCCATAGTCCTGGTTTTGAGGTTCAGTAAAATGTCCAGTTAAACATGAGGTGCCTCTTTAGTAGATACCTTAAAACCTTGTTTCTTCCAATCTTGCCATTAATATATTTCTCCATCAACCTGAACACATCCTTGGAAGCAATGACAAATATTATCTGTTTTTCGCTTCATTTAAACTCTCTTCTAAGAGCAATGGAGGACAGAGAGCATTTTCTCGACAAAACACTCCTTTGTGGAACCCCTTTACCTTGGTTTTTAAAAGGCACTGAAGACACTTAGGGCCGGATTTATGAAAAGTTAGCGTCGCCTTTATGTCATTTTTGGATGCAAAAGCGGCACAAACGTACACAATGTAGTTATATTTTGTACGCTTGCACCGTTTTTGCGTCGAAAAATAACATAAAGGCGGTGCTAACTTTTCATAAATCAGGCCCTTATTTTAAGCACTGTTCTTTACACAACTTTAGGTTAGTTTCTGTGGTAGGTATAGTCAGTCAGTGTTTGGTCACAACACTGGAATAGCTCTAGAGTGCTGACCTAAAAGATTTACAAATCAGACCTTATGAGAAGGTAGATTTTCTAATGTTGCCAGGTGCTAAAGGAAGAAGGAAGACCCTGCAGCACTGATCGGAATATAAACCTAATTGCAGATAAATGGACCAGTGAGCACAGCCTAATGTTTGCCTACATATATCCCTGTTCAGTGTAGCTAGAATAAGAAGTAGGAAAGGGGATCATTGCTTTGGGTGTCTGGATCTAGACACATTGACTCCTGTCTAGTCATATCTCAATTTAGTGAAGCAAATTCTTTAAAATATTAACGGACAATATTAAACAAACATCATCAAGAATATTTATTTGTGTGAAATGTATAACAAACCGCAGTAAAATACAAAAGATATTAAATAGGAAAGGTACGCAAGAAAAAAATAGAGAAAAAATATAACAAATACTTGGTAAGTTATAATGTTATTCTCAGGGGTCAGTGTGATATCCTGGTCCCTAAGTGGTCCATTTGTAGTCTATGCCAATATCACCGAACATTTGAATTAGTCACAATAATGTGCTTGACAGTGGCACTAGTTTACGTGAGCATAAATGGCAGCTCTTTCGAGAACTCTGTCTCATGACTGTGCTGATTAATTAAAATCCTGCATGAATCCTTAGAAAATAGCCCACCCAGTGTTACCTCTGTGCTGCTGATTCTACCCCGCAACCGGAGACTCCTCCACAGCTGTGGGACCTCCGCCACTAGTGTGGAGGCCCTTAGTGAATCAGGCCCAAGATCTGTAAGGGACAAGGGTTTCAAAAGTAAAATAACTACCAGTATCTCATTCTCTTTGAGGAGAATCTGCCCCATGTGCGGAGACTCACTCACAACTGTGGAGCCTCCGCCACAAGTGTGGAGGCCATTTATGAATCAGGCCAAAGATCTGTAAGGGACAAGGGTTTCAAAAGTAAAATAATTACCAGTATCTCATTCTCTTTGAGGAGAATCTGCCCCATGTGCGGAGACTCACTCACAACTGTGGAGCCTCCGCCACAAGTGTGGAGGCCATTTATGAATCAGGCCAAAGATCTGTAAGGGACAAGGGTTTCAAAAGTAAAATAATTACCAGTATCTCATTCCCTTTGAGGAGAATCTGCCCCATGTGCGGAGACTCACTCACAACTGTGGAGCCTCTGCCACAAGTGTGGAGGCCATTTATTAATCAAGCCCCTTGGTTGTAGACATTGAGTGGCCTTTTCTCATGGAGGCACTCAGGAGAATTAAGGTTGGGCAGTTGTTTCTTTTATTGATCCTCCTCTTCCACTTGTTATCACTTTATCTGACTGCTTTCAGCAGCGGGCATAGCTTCTCTGCCACAGCGGAGGGGCCGCCCATGCTGAGAAAGCCAGTCAGCCATACATACAAATGGAAAGAGCATTATCACTTGATATTACTGGAAATGTACTGGGTAAATTCCCAAGGTCATTTAGGAAAGTAAATATCGAGCATGGAAGACTGGAGATGGATGATTCTGGTGTGGAAGCAAATTTCACAATTAATCATTTTGTGCTTTTGAATCAAAACTATAGAGAAGCAAATGCAATATTCTTATTCTGTTTGATATAACAAACTCGTACTAGGTTGACATAAGTAGGCCTAGCTGTATTTTCAACTGCACTCTAAAATGCATAGAAGGTGCGGTGCCTGATAATGTTGTGTTTTCTGTTCCTCTGCCTATGCACCAAGGAGCCTCAAATGTGGCCTTCGTTACTTGATTAATTGTACTATATTGCATTAGCTCTATGGTCCTGTTTGCACTGTAATATTTTTAAAATGTACTATTTTCTGTCCATGTTGTCCCTAAGGAAAGGAGGATTTCCAACTATATAGCATTAAAAGTCACTTCTTTGGTCAAATGGAGGTTCTGTTTATATTTTAAATGTGGTATTGTTTTCTGTGTAAGGCATAATACAGTATTATTCATTAGAAGTGAATCAAAAGTAATTTTCCATGTGATGTGTATTTTTGTTTAATGATTTGGTTATGTAATGTAACTTTCTTTATCGTAGCACTGTGACTGTACCGTTTCTCTGTTTAAAAGTGCATAAAAATTCACCATTTCTGAAACAACCTAGGTCTTTCTCCGGTAATTTTTGAGAGCCAACTTCATGTTAGTCTGTTTATCAATCTGCACTTAGAATATTTTAAACTTCCCCCTCTAGCATATACTGAGCAGGTTGTGTGGATTTTTCTATGTTTATTTTCTGGGTAAAATCTTACAGTAAGGCTTGAGGGCTCTAATCCTTCCAGATTCACACATAGCCGCAATTCATCAGTCGTCCCTTTTGATGTAAAACGAAGCAACACTGGCTAGATGGTAGGTGGCAGGGACTGTGTGTGGACTCTTTCTCCTCTGTGACATATCGATTTTCCTGAGGAATTTGAACGTTGAACAGTAGAGTGACATTTTAGATGATGGCTGATTGTCAATAGTGGAAGCCTTCAAAAAAGAGGACAGAGGGTATTAGTATTAAAAGTTTTCTATTCTCTAAAATACAGCACAAACAGGGGTGCTCACTTGCCCGGATTCCCAATGCTCCCTCCTTCACTAGCTACTTTAGAGACAACTGTTGGAATTAAATGTGAAGGAAAACGAGTCTTGACATTAGGACTTGTCATGTATGTTGATGGCGAGAGTAGGACACGCAATTATTCAGTTGCTAAGACTCCCAACAGCACTACTTATGCTGGCGAACTAAACCGATATGCAATTACAGGCACAATCTGTTGCATTTAAAATATGTCAAGCAGGTCTACTACATGCCCAATGTGCAGTAGGGAACGTACATCGGTAGGTGGGGAAATTGTGCTATGTGAGGAACTGCTAAAGTTGATTTCCTTGGCCCGGAGCTGTCCCTGTGTTGGGCACCTTTGGAAGGTCGTCATCCTTGAGGAAGGGCATGCGGTAGGGCGGTGGCTACTGAGCAATCCAATAGTTCTAGTAGATGGCATGACCAAGGAGATACCAAAGTGTAGTACGAGACAGGCTTTGATGCCTCTTTTGATGGCCAAGTGTTATATTGCAGTATCCTGGCAAATAAATACTTTCCCAATGCTGAAGGGTTATCTACTTGAACTAATAGATGTCACAGCTTCAAAGAGGAATATCTGAAAGAGGTGATACCCAGATCATGCCCCAAGGATGTACTTGCCCCTTTGGTTGCACACTTGTTAAACCGAAACACACACAAAGTGACAAGAATGACAGTCAAGATGGTCAGGGTGCGGCTACATGATAGGATGCGATGTTGCATAAGGACAAGGTGCATCTGGAAGGAGAAGAGTTGTGTTATGCTTCTTCTGAGGGTTAATTTGTTGGTAACAAGAGAAAAAAATGGAAAAAGCTTGAACTGTACTTAATGCTTACTACAGTATATTTGGATGATGTATAAAGTTTAACGAAATCCACTTGACTAAGGCCCTCTGCTCAATGGCGACTGGCTTATCATATTATTATAATTGAAGCAGGGATTCCCCCAAATCAACCAGTCAAGTCTCTCCCTTACCTTAAGTAAACCTTACCATTTTTAAGGAGATCTTGCAGATTTGCCTTTGCATTCAAATTTTTAAGTGTTGTGTTAAGTGTGTAATTCCTGATGACCATTTTAGGGAAGTTAATAATGAGAAGATGCAAGAGTACAACAACAATTACTCCCCTCCTTAGCGAATTCGAGAATGAGAGCAATAAAGATCCTTTTGGAAAGGCAAATGCTTTAGTAGAGAAAAAATAAATAGAGAGTGTAGGAAAGTGCAGTATAAAGCAGTGATGCTGGTTCGGCTTCACCAGTGCTTAATTTGTAAATAAACAGGTGCCGGTGCTCAAAGCCTTCCTCTTAAACACGCGGCTTCCCGCAATTAAATGTGCGAACACGGAATACTGTGGCAGCGTAATCCTGAAGCCATCTCGGGCCTTTTCAATCCATTTTAAGGTACTCCCTGCCCCCTCAGCTCAGTCTTGCAGCTATCTGCTTTCTCCCATTGTGACTCTTTTGTTTTTCTCTTCCTACGTTTTTCCCATATGTGTCTTTTGCTCGCAGTGAGTGCTTGAGACAGAAAGATAAGCGCCTGACCGCAAAAATAAGTGCCGGTGATCAGCACCAGAAACAACAAGCACAAATTAAGCACTGTGCTTCACTGTGTAATAATACACTCTTAATACCCAAAATATGGTCCCTCGAGTTCCCAATAAAAATCCTTAGCTCAGTCCTCATAGTGTGGCAAAAAGCAGGCAGTCTTTACTAGAGGAATATGTGTTAAGCATTTCAGAGTGCCAACATGGACTATAAGTAATTGACACAACTCAAAAGAAATCCAACACCAATTTATAAAAATAGGGCAGATTTCTATATATCATTTTAAACAGCAAAAGAAAGCAATTCACTTACGTATAATCAGAATTATGCATTTTAAAGCAGAAATAAAATCTGTGCATTTACAAGCTGTAAAATCTCACCATTGCATCCAATGGGAAAAGTCACTAGTAACACTCTGTCACTTATGCGTGAGTTCAGGGGAATCCACTGGTAGTTAAGATTGTCCATGTCCCAAGACCAAGTTGTGACAGCCAGACCAATTTTACCTGGCTCATGGGGCTCGAGTGCAGGGGTGTCCTGGCTGTTCTTGGTGCTGAACGCTGAAGCCGCGAGTGCTGAAAAATGATACTTGTGACACTTGTTCACTTGCAGGTTGAGTTTGTGGAGCCCTCTGAGAGTTAAGCTTTGATGGGCCCCTGGACCAGGATTCACCAGACAGTACAACTTAGCCTAGTCGGGGGTGTATCAGACGCAGAGGTGTGCTTGACTATGCTTGGTACCGAATGGGAGCTGCGGTTGCTGGTTTAACCACTGAGATGGTGCGGGTGAGGAAACGGATGCAAAAACTCAACAACAAAGCCAAAGGTGACATTGGATGAAGGTGTTGCAGTGTGCCCTTGAGTTGCAGCGTCAAATAAAGGTGGTGATGGCTGGACTGGCCACCAACAAGCCTTGGCAGCAGTAAGGTAGAGGAGAAGCTTTCTCCCCTTCCAGATGTTCACTGTAAAACGGTAGCCAGCTGTAACTTGGCATGAAGCTGGACTACACCTCCCACAATACACTGGATCACCTGTCTTTGGGCGATCCCTCAGAGGGCCCGATGACCATTGCTTCTTCGGGTCAGGTGAATACTTTTTACCTGCAGTGGACAGAGGACTAGTAGCACTAATCCAAGGTAGTCCGGTCTTGCCTTTGGCTCACAAAGGGTTCCCTCTTGCTGGAGGAAGCAGTCTTTGGTCCAGAATGAGCCATAGTCCAGCAGTTCCAGTGGTTAGCCACAGATTCAAGGTATCACATCTTTTGTTAGTGTAGGTTCCTTTTGTCATCGATGCCGGCCTTATCCTTTCCTTTTGTCAGAAGTTAACACAGATCTGAAGTCCAGGTGCCAGGGATGACCTGTATGTCCTAGATTTAGGGGTGTTAGGGGTATGGATGCAGAAGCCAATGGGCTACTAGCCCCAGCAGCTAATCCACCCCTGAGGTTACCACATCCAGTGGGCTGTGGCACCTTTTCTACCTGGAACCCTCTATTCTGCCTCCCTTTAAGATGGCAGAAGTCTTCCTCTACTGTACAGACCAGGATGCCAACCGTAGAGATGTGGCTAGACTTCTGGGGGTGTAGCCTCCTGACTAACAAATTTTCCCACCTGCCTGGGTGCAAATGTGCCTAGGGTCAAGGGGCCGACTTTGTCCTCCACTGGGAAACAGCTTGCGTGCATATCAGAGGCGGTGTGCCCTTTGAAGCTCACCACCTTAATGTGACACTTCACTAGCCTTGGCGAGGGGAAAAGGGAGGTGTGATCTCCTTCCCGTCCAGGCCATTGTCCTGACTCCTGGGAGTGTTTGCATCTCTGCTCCGGGGGTCAGAATCCTGCTTTTGTTTGCAGCAGCTGTGGACCGGCAACCATAGCAACACAGAGAAACTCAGGCAACTCAGTGGGCAACCTCTAAGGTTCATTTCTCAGTCCATGCCACGTTGCCTTTAACACAAGATTTATGTCAGGGATGAGAAGGCATGTTGTCTGATACTAAACATGACCCACTTTGGTAGTACTATTATGGAGCAAGTCACTTCAAGTTTGCCCGCGTGCCAGCCCATGTTATCCTATTAACCGTTGTTCACCTGTAGTAGCCATTAATGGAAAAGGCCACTATAGGGACATATAAGCTTGTTCTTATATTTCCCAACCTTTAATATAATGCCCCCTGCCTCCTGGGCTCAGGAGACCTTTCTTTGGGGGACTGACAAATATTAAAGACAGTGCTAGGGCAGTGACACACATGGTGTGGACACAGTTGACTTCGAGCAGTTTGCGCTGGTCCTGCAGTCTGCAATGGCTGGCCTGCTGTCAGTAGTTTACCTGGGTCACATCGGGTGGCACAAACAGTACTTCAGGCCCTCATGACCCCTTTAACACCCATTCCATGGGTACCACAGGTAGCATGTACTAGGGAATTACAAGGGGGTTAAAGTACTTGCAAACTGGAGATACCAATTCACAGTTACCAACTTAGGGAGAAAGCTCTGGCACTGAGACCTGGTTGGCAGGCTCCTGTGCACTTTCAGAGTCATAACCAACATCATCTAGAGCAAAAAGGGTGGAGGTGACCATCCAAAAAGGGCAATTTCCTACAGAGAGGACACCCATTTCTGTTTTCCAGTTTTTCTTTTGATTACCTTTTTATTCTCATTAAACAGAGATGAAGGGCGAACAGACTCACTGAATTACACAAGTTAGTTTTGGTACAATGCACTTTTAGACCTACCTTTGCACTGCCCATTTGCATTTGCATTTGTCCTGATGATAGCCCATCCGTGAATATATTATTTATGCACAGATGGGCATGGGCAGTCTTGATATGTGGACTAGCTGGCCGAATCAAATCATGCTGCATAAGATATGAAATCCCTTGTCTCTAGGCTTTTGGCTCCATAACATTACAAAATGTAAATTTGATTTCTTATAGCAAAACTAAATATTTAGATAAGTTGTTCCTCAGAAAGAGAGTGGATGATATTTCTTTAGCATGTGTTTTCTCTGTAAAAGTGGCCTAGCTGGGAGAAGCGATTGTAGTCAGCAAATTCGCCTGTGCCTCTCCCTCCACCAGCCCATTTGCCCCTTCCCGCCCACCTTGTAAAAGGAACTTATAATATGTTGAGCATACCATGTCACACACACTTTATATTCCTCTTAAGTCAAACTCGTCACTTTACCCTCTCTTCCTGCAGCTCATGTGTGAAAAACGGACTTACTGAAATTTGATTGAATTTGGTGAAATGAAAAATATTAACCAGCCCACGAAAAAGAACAAAAATACCACAGGTAGAGGCAGCAAAACAAAAATATAATTCCTCTGATGACACAGACGTCCTCATTTACATTACAAAGAAAGTGACCATAAACATAAGCAGGCTGACAGCCCAAACCACATCCTTTTTGGAGTCAACCGGATAAAAAATTCTACTGGACGTCGCTTAGGGCGGAATGGTGGCTTCTTGAATATGCGGGTTTTTAGTGAGCAGAGAATCAGTAGACCACGCTCCTGGTAACCAGCAGATAACTGGGACAGAAGCAATTGTATTGAATTTTACTGCAGCATTCTTGTCAAACTTTCCTACCTCTTGACAAGGCCCCAAAGCAGTTTCATACTAGTTAACTAAGGAGTTACCTTGTATGTAGTGTCAGGTGCGAGGCCAGAAGAATGTCCTTCTGATTCAGTGCGATGGCATGTAGCTGCATCTTATGCATGGAGCGGAAAGGGACGTGAAGGTTAGGGATAGTACTGTGCTCTGCATATGCAAACTAGTCTCACTCTAATAGTTAATTGTGTCAAGATTTTGGGAGCGGGCCGGTCATTAATGCTTTTCTGATTTCTAGATGACTGTTGACGTACTTCCTTCACTTTGGGAGGATATGATACAGCTTGCATATCGGTACGCACAAAGAGCTCCCACGATGTAGGTTTTTTCTAAGAGAGGGAATAATGAGGAGTGGGGACGTCCTCAATTGATGGTTTCACCTTTGGGTGTACAGATTGATTTTAGATTGTACTAACTGGTGTGCAATGCAGAGAGCTTTGATAGAGCTTTCGCTTGTGACTGGTAAAAAGTGTAGAATTTTAAGTGCAGGTGAAAATGTGATCCTGTTTGACCAGGAATAGGACTAGTCCAGCTGCAGCATTTTGAATTTGTTGTAGCTTGATGATTATAGCCCTCATTATGTCCTTGGCGGTAAATACCGAACACCGCCGTGCTGACTGCCGCCAGCATACTGCCGTGGCGGCGCCAGATTATGACACATACATTCGAAACCATCAGAAAACAACCACAACCATAAATCGGCCAGCCCCACTAAACGTGATAGATAGGCCACCCAAATACAAAACAAGACAACATTGGCCAGAACAAAAAACCCACACCTGACACAAATACACACACCCCACACACCCACCAACAGCACTATAAAACACACACCCAAATCACCCACAATCCTTTGCTAACACGACAAGACAGCTACACTTTGCAACGCTAATCCAAAAGAGAACTGCACACACATATCACAACTACTAATTCATCCAACAAGCACCACACACTACACACCCCACCACATCACACATCACCCCCTGCATAATGTACACTCACCACACACCACCCATGTCCCCACAAAGGCACCCCCGTTTCACCGATGAGGAGTTGCGGATCATGGTTGAGAAAATAGTCAGGATAGAGCCACATATATTTGGAGCACATGTCCAGCATATACCCATTGCCAGGAATATGGAGCTATGGCAGAGGATCGTGGACAGGGTGAACGCCATGGCACTACATCCACACACAAGGAACGACATAAGGAAGAGGTGGAATGGCCTCCGGAGGAAGGTGCATTCCATTGCAGCAAGACGCCAGCTCGCCTCAGGAGGATTGGTAGTAGTCCCCCACCTCCTCCCCCACAGCTGAGAACATGGGAGGAGCAAGTCTTGACAATACTGCATCCTGAGGGACTCACTGGAGTAGCCAGAAGACTGGACACTGGTGAGTCAACATTTACTACTTATCACCCACCCCCATACCTGCATGCCACCACGATCCCTCACTCTGACACCCATCATCTCACTCCATCCCACACAGTGCACCACCACAATTACCAAAATGAAATGTCCATCCCTGCATGCCAAACCCACTGCATGTCCATCCCTTCCAACCCTGCATGTCAACCCACCACCAATGCATGCACAGCATAGAGAAGTAACAATCCCACAATCCATCACCATACACAACTAAAGGTAGCAGGGCAACAGCAATCATATAGGGGAAGCTAGTGATGCAGAGTATGTCACAGACAAGTAGCATAATACACCACTTACATCCCCACAGGTTCCCCAGCCAATCTCAGCAGCGAGGAAGTGCCACAGCTACCCAGTCCCCCACCAGAAGATGCCCGCAGTGATGACAGCAACTCTGGAGCTATTGATCTGGATGAACTCCCCTAGGCCCATTAGGGACCACTGGTCAGTCGGCTACCCCATCCTACACCCAGTCCACTACAGAGCCCCCCCTCAGAATCCAACACCACAGCAGCCACCCAACATCCCCACACCTCTGTCCCCAGGACACGTCAATCAGTAGCGTGCCCATCGGTACAGGGACCCCAGTCCATACCTCACAGGCAAGACAATGAGGGTCCTGGTGTCAGTGGGAGTGGGCACACCATTCAGGGGACACAGGCACAGGGAAGGTTAGAGGACAGCTGTGCACCAGGGGGAAGACAGGCCTTGGGAACCCATTGCCCAGGAGGCCATCAGTAATGTCCTGGGGGCTTATCAACAATCCCAGGACGAGATGGGTCAGGTGTTAAACATCATGCAGGAGAACCAGCGGCTGCAGGGGGAACACCACCAGGAGGTCAAGCAAGAATTGCAGGCCCTGAATACCACCATGGTCTCCATTGCAGGGGTGCTGGGTGACATGGCCAACATCAAGAGGGACTACACAGCACACCAGCGGGCCCCTTCCACTAGCCAGTGTACTGACCAGCCCTCCACATCTGCTGCAGCTAGTGGACATGAGGCCCTGCCACAGGACCCACAGGCCACCAGCACCCCTCCCCCTGTAGAAGGTGAACCACCCTGCAAATGGTCCCTGCCACTCACACATACACCAGAGACAGTTTCCAAGACCAAGACCACTGCCAGGAATTGAGCCCCTCCTGATTGTCCCCCTGGTGTCACACTGTGTCACCTTGTCCACTTTGAACTGCCATTGCTCCCCTTCCAATGGGCCCTTTGGCACTGGACGTGTGCAACAAACAGACTGGCCCACTACACTGGACTTTTCCGAACCATCACCCCACTCTATTGCACTTTGCATTGTATACCAATTTTTAACAAACACCCTTAGACACAACTTGAGTACTTTAATGACTGCATGATCCTGTGCAAATTTCCAGTAATATGTTGATCCATCCTACAAATGTGTCTCAGCAGTCTGTACACATCAAAGCATTACACTGTTGTAGCCACAGCAACATCTGCAATAAGAGAAGGCATAGGTGACAGTCAGGTGAGATGCAAAGGTAATGACGCATTATGCTACAGCCACACAGCACAACACTGAAATGGAGAAATGTTTAGTTCAACAGTCTTACCTGAGTGTCATTGGAAGTACTGCTTAATCATATGTGTCCTGTAGTCCACATCCTCCTCCTCTTCCTCCTCCTCACTGTCCTCAGTGTCCACCGCTGCCACAGCTACATTGTCACCCCCTCCTCTTGCAGATAGGGCACATGGCGTCTGAGGGCCAAGTTGTGCAACATGCAGCACACAACAACAATCCTGCTGATCTTCTCAGGGGAGTAGCATAGGGATCCACCTGTTGGATGGAGGCACCTGAACCTGGCCTTCAGGAGACAGAAGGTCCTTTCTACAATCCTGCAGGTACGCCGATGAGCATCATTGTACCTATTCTCAGCCCCTGTTCTCTGATCCCTAACTGGGGTCAGGAGCCAAGACAGGTTTGGGTAGCCGGAATCACCTGCAAGATGTGAGGGACACACATTAGCCCTGCACAATGGCATGGAGTATTACTCCTGAAGGCATACACTGACATACTCTGGGTGGGGACTCAGGCTCACCTACAAGCCACACTCTGTGCCTCTGTAGTTGTTCCATCAGCTGTGGGACAGTGCTATTCCTCCAGACAAAGGCATCATGCACCAACCCAGGATACTTGGTAGTGACGTGGGAGATGTACTGGTCAGCAAGGCACACCATCTGGACAATGAGTGAGTGGAAACTCTTCCTATTCCTGTACACTTGTTCATTGGTCCTGGGGGGGGGTTCTAAGGCAATATCGGTCCCGTCAATGGCCCGAATAACATGTGGTATATGTCCCATTGCTTAGAATCGAGCCTTCAAGGTGGGTAATTCATCTACCTGTGAGTACACCATGGATACGTTGCATGCGACATGGCTGCATGGAGATGTGTGTATGTGCTGGCAGTCTGTCATTTGGGGGGTATGGCTGGGGGCAATGTTAATGCAGAGGTATGGGTCATGTGTGTGCCTGATGAGGGTCAAATGCAGTTTGTAGGCCATATGTGTGACAGGCTAGATTGTCTGGTTCATGGTGTCCCTCTGTTTGTGTTTCCTCTGCAGGTCAGCGCCCATCAGAAGAAGGGGTTGTAGCGTGCCATCGGCAAGGACTTGCCGACCCTAGGGGTATATAGCATGCAGAGCACCCACTGCAGGAAATGGTGGGAGGACCTGAGACGCTGGGCCCAGAAGACTGCGGAGGCCCAGGTGGGGATGGCCTCCAACGAGGGAGGGGCACCCGTCAGAACCTGACCCCCCCCCCCGATGGCCCGCATACTGGCAGTGGCCTACCCAGAGCTGGATAGGCGCTTGAGGGCATCACAGCAGCCATAAGGGGCTGAGTGCAGTGCACTTGACAACCATTTCTGTTGCCTGGCATGGGATTTGGGTGCAGGGTACTAATCAGTGGATGCCCCAATATGCCAGTTAAGTCATTGCTGCAGGGTCGACCTTAGGTTAATTGAGTGAAATGCATGTTGTTGATAGCTAGGTAGCTGACTTTCCATTGCAGACAGGGCATAGTTGGTCCCAATTGGTGTGCAGATGGCAGAGTATGGCTCTTACCTGCTGTGGTACTTGGCCAATGGTATGCCAGTGTGGTCTATACTGCCCATTCTCAATCTCAGTGTGTGACAGTGATATGTATGCCATCTGGCCATCTGTGCTTTTGGTGCTGTGATTGACCCTGTGCTCCCTTTCTTTCTCCCCCCCCCTTTGTCATCCTGTCCATGTGTGTATTAGTATAATCTGGCGAAGGGCACCGGCGAGTGCGGGAGCTGCAGCCCACGGTACCCAGGAGGCAGAGTCCATTGACGCCGAGGTGACCAGTGGGATGGAGGGCGAGGGGAGCAACACGGCGGGGACAGGAGCTGTTACCACTGACTTAAATTCCTCCTCCAATGGGAGCTCCCTGGTGGTGGCGGACCCCTCTGGGCCCACCCCAACTACAGGTTCTACCACCACCCCCCTACCAGCACCACCCTTCCAGTAGCCCCCCCACCAAGTTGGGTGAGCCCGCTCACCCAGGAGGGTGGGCATCTCCTTTGCCCCAGTCCCTCCTCAGTCAGCCCTGCTGCCCTCAGTGAGGAGGCTTTTGACCTCCTGAGATCCATCACTGTAGGGCAGTCAACTAAAGTGAATGCCATCCAGGGCCTGGCATCCCAGATGCAGAAATGCAGTGCCTTACTGGAGGGCATTCACGGTGGCTTGCGGCCCTACAAAGATCGGTTCAGGCTCTGGCCTCTTCACTGACGGCAGCCAGTGTCTCTGTTTCTTCCGTCCCCCTCCAACTACCACTTCCCAGACTCCTCACTCCAAGCCCATCCCATGCACACATTCTGACAGACATGCACACAAAACATCACACAGATGCACGCACAACATCATCCACTGCCTCCACTGTCTCCTCATCCTCCTCCTTCCTCACAGTCACATCCGCACTCACACCTGCATGCAGTGCATCAACAGTCCCTGAACCTGCCACCTGCACAGCCTTGCCCACAGTCACCACAACAGCAGACCCGCAGACATGCACCCCACACACATGTGCAGTCACCACCACCATCATCACCACCTCATGCAGGATACCCACCTCAACTGCAGACACCACCACAACATCCATCCACACGCCCTGTTTGACCTCCCCCGCCCTATCTGCCCACTCCAAAGACACACAAACGCTCACACTCAGACCCCCCAACAGCCATCCACCTCGCACACGCACACTGTCCATGCACCTGCACCCAAGTCCAGCAGACCTCCTCCTCCTACAACCACTCCCTCTACCTCCACTCCCATCTCTCCTCCCACATCCTGCCCTATTGGCCCTAAGAAGCTTTTCCTTTCCCACCTTCACCTCTTCCGTCCCCCTCCACCCACCCCGTCCTACCCGTAAGAGGAAGGTCCCATCCCCCAAGCCCAGTACCTCCAGCACCCAGTCTGACCCTGTTCCCCCCCCAAAGTCTCCAGCTGCCAATGAGGAGCACATGAGTGCGATGCCAGCCCCCCGCCCCAAGGACACTCCTCTGCCCCCAAAATGGAGGGATAAAGTGCCACCCCTCCCAAACCAACAACCAAAACCATGGAGCCACCTCCAAAACCAAAGGCCAAGGAGATCCTTCCAAAAACAAAGGCCAAGGAGACCCCTCCCAAAACAAAGGCCAAGGGGCCCCCTCTCAAAACAAAGGCCAAGGAGACCCCTCTCAAAACAATTGCCAAGGAGACCCCTCCCAAAATGAAGGCCAAGAAGACCACTCCCAAATAGAAGGCCAAGGAGACCCCTCCAAAAACAACTGCCAAGGACACCCCTCCCAAAACGAAGGCCAAGGAGACCCCTCCAAAAGCAACTGCCAAGGAGACTCCTCCCAAAATTAAGCACTAAGAGACCCCTCCAAACACAAAGGCCAAGGAGAACCCTCCCCAAACTATGGCCATGGAGACACCGCCCAAAACTAAGGCCAAGGAGTCCCCTACCGAAACTAAGGCGAAGGAGCCCCCTCCAGAACCAGAGGGCAAGGAGCCCTCCAGAACCAGAGGGCAAGGAGCCCCCTCCAGAACCAGTGGCCAGGATCCCCCTCCAAATGAGTAGCATCACCCCCTCCCCAACCCGCCCCCTGAGGTGCCTGCCCATTTCCAAAATGATGCCCCTGAACAGTGGAGTCCAGATGCTATCATGACTCAAGTTGGGGCTTGGACTTTTCCCTGTGGGCATTACAGACTTTGAACTGGCCATTGGGCCTGCATGTAAATATGCAGTTCTGTATTTTTTGGATTTGGGCTCTTCATCTAAAAGGATTACAGTAGTTGGAACAGAGGTATGTGTCCTAGCTTTCTTTGCTCCTGGGTCCTGTTACAGTTGATGTACTCTGCAGTGGGTTTTGGGCGTGTGGTGTGTGTTGTGCATGTGTGTGTGACTCTTCCCTCCCCCCTCCTTTGTGTGTTAGGTGACTGTACTCATCGTCATCGTCTTCGTCGGCGTTGGTGCTCCAGGACGGCCATGGCATGGTACAGCACAGAGAAAACTTACAGTTCTGGTTCCATGGCGGCTGGGGACTCCTCTGTGTCCCTGGAGGTGAGTGTCTCCTTTTATATGATGTGTTTTTGCCAGGCTTTGGGTGGCGTTGCTACCTCCCTGGAAATCCTCGCGGTGTGCTATATCATAATATGGTGGGAGGATCCTTGTCTTCCGCCTGCCTGTAGGTGGCTACTGTCATGTTCAGTGGTCGTACCATGCTGGCGGTTGGTGTGGTACATTGGCTGTCTATGGGAGGGATCACCGCCATGGTCATTATTTGGCGGTCATTAACGCGGGCCTGGCAACGGTACTATGGTCATCGCCGGCATGGCGGTCACCTGGCCTCAAGGCTCATAATAAGGGCCTATGTGTCTGGAGGAACTGATGTACTGTCCATTGGCCTAATCAAGGTGTGACAATAGTGGCCCTAGTGATGCCTGTATCTTTTGAAAGAGGCATAGTAAGGGAAGATATGTTGCAGTGTTGTCAGGTAGGGATTGAAGAAGGGTTGGAATTCATGATCACACCAAGATTTTTCACCAAAGTCGATGCCCTATCTCCAGAGCCAGGTCGATGTGTGGTCCATATTTTGCCATTATTCACAGGTTAGCATTTCTATTTTGTAGGAGTTAAGTTTAAAGCAGTTCTTTAGCTTCCACTGTTACACTACAAGGAGGCCTGTTATGAGATTGGATGTCTTCAGGTTCAGTGCTATCTCCATCCTAAGGATGATATGGATGTCATCAGCATAGCTGTAGCAGGTGAGCTAGAAGGAGGTGAAGAAATGTTGAAGTGGGGACAAGTACAATTTGAAAGGAAGGGTGGCTGATTTGCTGTTGTTGACATCTACCTGAAAGATAAAGCAGCTCAACAGAAGAAATGCAACACTTTGGGTTCTGTCTTCAAGGTAGGCTTTTATGCATTTGAGCTGTGTCTTGGATTTCTGTATCAGATTGGTTTTCGGCTAGTAATTGGTAGCTCTCATTGTCAAATGCAAAAGAAAGGGTTGAGCAGCAGTAGTGTGGCAACTTCATTAGCATTAACCGTGATTCTGTTGTAGCAGTCCTCCAGCCTATTTGGAGTATGGGGAAACAACAGCTTTACACCATCAGCATCTTTATTAGCTCTGTGTGTGTAAACCTTTGACCTGATACCCTGAATTTCAGGGGGTCATGAGGACATCGTTATGGTCCTCCTGCCCTATTGAGGGTGAGGCGAGAGCACAAATTTTCCTTGATAGACATGACTGATTTTAAATGAACCCCACAAGCAGGGAAAAACTCCCTGCACATCATGGCAAAGTATTGTTGTCCAGAGAAAGCAAACTCCCTAGGCTGAGTTTGTTTTCTCTGAATGAACAAGTTTGCCAAGTGTTCACCTTGAAAGCACTACAATCTGGGTTACAAACTTAAAGACTTGCAGTGGTTTTAGTTGGTATTACACTCCCTTTGCTAGTGCATTTATGCATTCTTGTAGGTTGAGGTTTTGGTCTAATACAAAGCAAAAAAAAAAAAAAACAGTACACAATCTCTAGATTGTAATTTAAATGTCTCTAGAGATGCCATGTACAGGTTAAAATGTGGAGCTGAAAGTATGCAGCCTTGACGGACGTCTTGGTCTTCTGTTGATGTGTTGGATAGTGTGTTATCTCTTTTTGTCTGTGGCCTCTGCTTTTAATATAGGAAGTATTTCAATTGAGACTCACTTCTGGTGAGATGATGAGGTCAGGTGTGGAGCTTTTCTCATGAGTGGGAGCTAGGCAACGTTGTATAAGGTCCTTGTTGTTTAAGAATGATGATAGTAGAGACATTGCCTTGTCTGTTCTGTCTCTCAATGTAATTTAAAGTCACCCAGGTATGCATTATTTTCAGGAGTGCTTGTTTTGTCTGTTTAAACATAATGGGCCTAATTATGATGGTCTGACTGCGACATTAAGACTGTGGCGAAGCCGCCGTGGTCGGACCGCCAACACCGCCAGGTTGACACCAGGTGAGAGCCTGGTGGTATCGGCGGTCTCAATCCGCCAGGGCAGCACTGCTTGCAGTGCTGACCTGGGGATTACGGGTCCCATAGTGGTAGCGTTGCCATGCAAAGGCTGTGGAAGGGGGCTGGCAGAAAGGGACTGCCGGGGGAACCATGGGGGCCCGTGCACTGCCCTTGCACTTGGTATGGCAGTGCAGGGGCCCGCATGGACAGCCCCCTTGCACTTTCCACTGCCTAAATGACGGTCAGTGGAAAGCACAACCGGTGCTGCTGCACCTGCCACACCATCACATTGGTGCTGGCTTAATTACGAGCCAGCGTCAATGTTAAGGCCCTGTTCACCAGAGGACCGCCGGACAGAAACGCTGTTTCCGCCTGCCGGTCCTGCGATGAACTCCTAATAGAGCAGGTGGTGTTCTTGCTGCACATGCAGCCTGATGGCGGTACGAGTTTGGTGGGCAGCAGAGGCAAATGTAATGTGGGCCAATGTGCTGCTCCAGAAATGTAGGGTTGTCTTTCTTGGGGTTAAGAGGAAGTTGCACATGATGTAAATTCTTAATGGAGCTGTTTTTACAATTTGTACTTCTACCACTATGCTTTGTAAATACTGAAATCATTGATCTTCCCATTTTTGCAGATAATCTGCTGTATATCTTCCAGTTGGATGTGGGCCTCAGTTATTGTAGGGTCTTGATCTGGTTTGAGGAAATGTGTTACTGTTGTTTGTTATGTGTACTAACTAAATATTCTAGGTTAGATGCATAGATGCAAGAGTGCTTGGGTTTGCAGGAGAATGTTGCCACTTTTAATGCCAGACTGTTAATTTTCATGGATAGGGCTCTTAAATGGTTGGTGTGGTAATAAGTGGCTTGATTGAGTCTGCATTGTCAGTCTTCTTTTTTAACTTGTAAAAAGCTTTGCATGTTTGACCAGGCTTTGATTTCCCTTTATGTTTTTATTATCAATTAAACAATTTCTAGTGGGTACATGATGTCGAACCAGTGTTCTTGTCCCCTGGATATCGATTCCAGGGTGTGTGGTGACTTCCTTTCTACTACCTAGGTTGCCAAAACTGAGGCTTTTCGTGTTCCTTAACTCTCAATGCAGATTCTCTTGCCTTCAAACATAAAGCATTGTTTGTTGAGATGCTCGGTGTTAGTCTCTTGGTGCCCTCTTCTGGAGAGGAAGTTTGGAGGAGTGGGTGTATGGAAGTGAATTATTAACTGGGGTGAATGGTGGTCCACCACAAGTAATAAAGTTACTAACCTGTCAGTTGGAGGCAAAAGTTTAAAAAAATTAAGCCTGAGCTCAACTCCTGGTAGCTATGGCATAGAGCAGAAATTCTTAACATAGTTAAAATGTGTAAAGCATTTGGATGTACCAAACATTTAAAAAGCCAAAACAATCCAATGAAAATCCCACTCCAGTTTAATAAGCAAAATGACACCACAATGACAAAAACTTGCACGTTTGGTGGATTTATATTGGATTGGATAGTTGGTCTAGCTCCTCCAGAAGTCAAGAAGTCCAAAATATGTCTAAATCCTAGTTTTTTGAAGATTTTGGAATAACTCCTCCTAGACACTACTAAGGCTCTAAGGACCTTGTGTCCAGCATTTAGAGGTCTCGTCTCACTCCAGCAGAGGCTTCCAGCAGCGTCCAGTCCTCTTCCAGTTGCAACTCGCCACTCCAGGAAATGGTGCCTTGCAGCTCATTGTGCACCTGTAGACACACAGAAGTTCAGGCAGCTGACCCTTGCAGTCCAGTTCTTTGCCCTGGGTACATGTGGGAATAGGTTCAGCCCTTGGCTTTCCTCCTCATAGGATTCAAAGGTCAGGTGCAGTCCTTCTTCTGTTCATCTACAGGTCACAAAATTACTCTGAGGATCTGGAGGTGGGATGCCAGTTTTGTAGATGCCACCAGCCGGTGAGTGGGGGGGGACTCCTGGACACTCCCTAACCAAAAAGGAGAAAAGTTCCCAGAGCAACCCAACCCATTTTTACAGTACACCCTGTTTCTCTTACTGAAAACATTCCTAAAGTGTACTAGGCTAAGGTAAATCTAAGGTGGCTCAGGTTTTATGTCCTTGGGGAGAGCCTGTGTTCCAGGCAGAGGGCGTGTTTAGGGAAATGAGCAGTCTCCTCTCTCTAAACTACTCCAAACTGGTTCTGGGACCAGCCCCCCTCCTACTAGATTGGTACCCAATTAGCTACTCTGGACCTAAAGAACAAAGGAACCCCTTCCTTAGGTTTACACTTACACTAAACTATGAATGGGCAGGCTTCATCTCTGTCCAGCAGGTCTTCGTAAGCTGATAGAGGTCTCTCACCTAGCTCATTCTTTTATCAGGCCTGAGCCATTGTTGCATTCTGAGAGCAGTCTTTAAACTTCATTACGGTCAACACTGATGGAACTGCTAGAAGATTAATGCATATTAGCCTCCAGTAGCTTCAGGCAGGGAAAAGGTAACTTTCTAGAAGTTACTGTACCTTAGTATGTATTAAAAACCTAACTACAATTAGATTACATTTTTAATAAATATTAAAAATAGTGGTTAACTCATTTTTCAAGTGGTCCAAACCCTGAGATAGCAGAATGAATGTTTGAATCTATAATCCAGTTTTCCTCATAGGACAGCACAAGACAACCTCCCACAGCAAAATAGCTTTGGGGGTGCTTATCACTGCAGTAACATTGAAACATTACATTTCTACATGTCCCACTTTTAAATATAATGTACACTACCATGTGGGATACATGGCCTAGATAACATTTTTTTTAACTAATATTTAAAAGGAAGGTTTTTCAGCACCAAAAGTGTTATCTTAACAGTTTGACCTGTAGGTGTAAGCTGTAGCAATCAAGCTACATTGGTAAGCCTGAAGCCATTTCTTTCTTATTGCATTGGAAAATGGATCAATGAGTGAAGCCATCCACAAGTGACATTCAACTTTCCCTGCCGTGGGTGTAGTTTCTACACTACATACTCTGGCCTTAAAAGAGAGCTACATATGCCAGTCAGGTATTAGCCAATTGTTACCTGCTTTAGGATACAGAGCACATATACAGGGCACTAGACAGCAAGCCAAATGTGTGTGTAGAATCTAAAAACCATCAGTAGAATTCAGTAAAAAATGGGGGTGTCCACTCAGGGGGCATTTTCTCACTGTGGGTATATAATCTAACCATTTGGTCTTGAAGAGTAGTTGTGGGCTGGAAAGGTCCTAATACAATCTATTGGTGAGGAGGAAGGGATGAGTGGGATACTCGTCTGTTGTGTTTGTGGTATAGTTGGTGTTTGGTGAGGCTATTCATCTTGTTTTGGTAGACTCCATTCTTGTCAGTAAGGATGCAAAATGTAAATGAAACAAAAGTAGACTGGCATCTGAAGATTATATCATTAATTTTCCGTTGTTGAAAATGAATATTGTGATCTTAGTATAAAAAGAGGGACAGTTGCTGAACTTTCTGCCACATGGAATTTTTAAGGATTTTTAAGTTAGATAGAGAAGAACTGGTGCCTTCCGTCAATCTCATGACACACATCCTGGTGGCCTTCAAAACTCGGACCTACTCCTACCCCACTGACCACATTAAGAACATAGGTATCATTCTGGACAACAAGCTAACCATGATGACTCAGGACAACTCTGCTTCCTCTTCATGCTTCTTCACCCTCCGCATGCTTCATAAGATTTTCAAATGGCTACCCAACAGCTCAAGACACTCCATACCCAGGTCCTCATCTCCATTCGCCTGGGTTACGGCAACACTCTCTATGCAGGGATTGCAGCTCACTTCCTCTGACAAATACAGACAATAGAGAATGCCACAGCCAGACTCATCCTGGATCTCGCTGGACGTACCCACGTTACCCCTATTTCAGGGAACTCCACCAGCTCCCTGTACAGAAAATGTTTCAGTTCAAGCTCCTGACTTAAGCATGCAACGCCCACCACAACTGCAGACCCACCTACTTGATCCACTGCCTGAATTTCCACCAGCTTGCCAGACATCTCTACTTTGCTTCCCTTTCTCTTACCCTCACCCCCCACATCAGCCGCAGTAGATGCAGAGGTCGCTTCTTCTCCTACCTAGCAGTGAAGACATGGAACAAGCTACCCTTTTATCTCCAGACCTCTCCATCTCTTCCGGAGTTCCTAGGACCCCTGAGGACCTGGCTATTCGGCTAATCAACTGGGCCCTGCGAAGCCAAGATACCCTCACTAGTAGCAAGAAGCGCCCCACAAATATACTGATTGATTGATTAGAAAAAAAGTACATCTATTTTCAGCTGACCTCTGAGGCAATTTGATTAGGGTTCTATTTTTAAAGTTTTTGGTTTCAACTTGAGATGGGCCAGGGGACATCTAGTTTTAAATTGTTGTGATCTTGCTTTCTTTAGACATTCTGGATTAAGCACTTAAAACGGAGAAGATCTTTTGTTGGTGGTTATAAAGGACATTTGCTTCAGTTCTGAAAGGATTCAGTGGAACCTTCTTCTATTGAGAGAGGTGGGGAGTCAACTTCTAATCACAGAATATGATTCTTGCTTTATGACTTTTGGTATGGCACATCCAGATAATAGGCTTCAAGTGTATGAATCTCAAAATTTGTAAAGGGCTGACTTGGATTGCAATTTTGTACTAAATTTGAATTTCAAAGCCTACCCCTCAGTGATCTCTGTACCTTGATAAGAACTGCTGTCATGGCGGTTCCCATCAAGGTACAAAAAGTTTGTTGGATGGCCACCATTAATATTGATGGATGGAGTACCATTTTCCAAACTCTAGATCTAGCCATAGAGATTTCTTTTTAATTCTTGAAAACAAATAAATAATGACAGGCACACCCAGGATGCATTTTTTTCCTTTGGTGTTGGGTCATTTGCCATTTTTGTATCTCTCATCAGGTATTACATGGCATTGATGTACAGAAAAAAAGGTCAGACCAGCATGCACCTTAAGTAGGGTGGGCTTTGTAATGCTCTTCCTCTAATAGCCCCTACTCCTTTGGGTTGTTGGTGGTTCTTCAGACTGTTGTCAGACCACTAGTTTGGCAGATGGAGTACTGCATCATGTTTATGATGGAGTACCCTGTCTGCCAAAATATAAATCAGGCTGTAAGTCTTTCAGTAGTAATATCTAGTGTTTTTCTATGCTTGGTCATATTAGTTTCAAATCATTAGGAGCAGCAGACACTTTTATCTGCAAGTCTTTTTTCTCTGCCTACTGGTTCATACAGACTCCAGCTGCCTTATTGACAGTCTGATCTTCATGCCAGCTTATCTCTTAAGTCCTTATTAATATCTGTTGGGTAAAAATAACTTTATTGTCCAGCTAGTATTCTTTTCTATATACCCTCAAAGACAGTTGATCTGTAGAAATAAAAATATATTTCTATGTCTTTTACAGGCCGACTGGGAGCATTAATCTAGCGGACTGCTGCTGCACCAGTGGTGGAAATGAGGAGGACATGCCTCTCGGGGTGGTGCACCTGGACGTGCCCTGTGCAAATTTTTTTATCAGAACCTGGAGATCTGCAGATTCTCCATTTGGCTTTGGTTATAATGAAAAGAAAGCCATTGAGTGGACAACTATCACAAAGGCAGTTGATGATCTGGACCCGAAGGATGGAATTCTTTTGGGGCTTGCCTTATTCTGAAGATTATCTTGCTGTACACAGAAAAATATTGATTATAAGGCATCAATCTTTAAAACAAAAGGGAGCTGTTACATCACCAAAGATACTATGAATGTGTCTAAAAAAAGGCATTTGCATTGTTAAGAGGTTACAGCTGTCCCATGTTCAGAAACAGTTACCACTGCTTCCTCAGAATTATGTCACTATCTGAAATCAGGCATCATATTTTCCATACAAAATAGATCACATTCAAAATGATACTGTAAAAGCTTGTTCACCTGAGGATGCCCCTTCACAGAATGACAGTCATAAAAGGTTCAGGACCTTTGAATCTCATTTACCTATGAACAGCATTTTATGCTGAGGTCCAGGATGTGGTTATGGTAAAATATTGTTTCCTTTGGAGCGCTCCACTGGTCTTAAGAAAAATAAAAAAATTTAGGCTTTTCTTATTGGTTGTTATTAACTAGTTGTGGCAATCTGTGGCAGCAGCCATACTTTACCAAAGCGAATGCCACCTTTTATCTCTCTCACTTCAATTCCACCTGGTCAGACTCAGATAACAGCTCACCTACTCTTTTGAGTTAGTTCGATGTCCTAGCAAAAACGGTTTCTTAAGGACTCATTGCTCTTACCTCTGTTTGGAGATAAGTGTATAAGCTACTTGGTAATGGTATCACTGGTATCTGTGTATAGGCTCTTTGGTAATGGTATCACTGATGAGCAATCATAACTGACAAATCCTTTTCCATTTTGAAAGTGGTTTTGCTATAATAGCTTCTTGTTTTCAGCATTACATGACATGGGCTTCTCTACGAATGAACTTTAACGTGTTTAAGTTAAATCCATCCACTTCACAGGTTCCTGGATGACCTTTAAAGTGCATGGTGTGTAGTTTGGCCTAGATAGCACATGCTGGGTAAGGCACTTGAGGGTTTAACACGTGGTATAGGCACTGTGGCCCTCATTATAACATCAGCGGTAAAAACCGCCTACCGCCGGGGTGACAGCCGCCAAAAGACTGTCGCCGCGGATGCCATCCTTCCGCCATATTATGACCACAGCTGGATTTCCACCACAAAAAGGGTGGAAATCCGGCTGTTGCCATACTGGCTGATGGTGGTAAGGTGGCGCTGCTACCACCAGTAGTGCCACGCCAGTAGACCGACGCCAGCTGTATTATGACAAATAATATGGCCTGGCAGTGTTCTGCTGGCAGTAGCAGCGCCCCATCCCGTCTCCTGCCAGAAGACCCCCTGGATCTAGGTAAGTTGGGTCTCCGACAAGGTAGGAGGGTGGGGGTGTTATGTGTGTGCGTGGGGGTGTTTGCATGTATGTGTGAGTGTGTGCGTGATTGCGGGTGTGTGTTAAGTTGTGATTGCGTGCGTGAATTTATGGAAGTGTGAGTGAGTGTATGTATAGAAATCGGAATGCGTGTCTGTGTGTATGTTTTGAAGCGTGTGCGGATGTACATCAGTAGGGTACCCTTAAGCAGTGGCGGCTTATAATTTGATCATGTGGGGGGGCGACTAGGATACAGACGCAAACACATACTCACACCTACCCATCTACATGCACACTCACATCCATACATTCACAAGTGTGCACACATACAACCACCATTCACAAACACATACACACGTACAAAACGTACGCATGCATGCACAATACACACATAGTCATACATACACACACACACACACCGAACATTAAAAAATTTGCTTACCGGGCTACTGATGGTGACACTCAATGGCAACAGGGAAGCCTCAATGGTTCCTAAACACTTGGGACTGCCACCTCCTCTCATCAGCTAACTTTGTTATGGGTCAAGCAAAGAGACGAGGTGGCAGTCCCTGACTCATCACAGAGTGGGATGAGGTGAGTTAGACTGCTGATACCACCACACTCAATGATGAGGCATCACAGATGGACAATTGGCCCTTGTCACTTCATGGCTTAAAGAAGAGGTGCCCAGGTCTGGGTCTGAGCCTGTCTGTGACACCCCCCGTCAGCATCAGGAGGTGAACCTCCAACGGCTTTGCCGGGCTGAGGAGATCACTCCCACATATTTCAGCACAGGCAGCTGTAGCCTGTGCATTTGGTGCATGTACAGCGCCTGGCTGCCAGACCTGAACATGAAGAGTGACTGTCAGACTGACCTTTGCAAGAAGGTAGAGGTGACAGGGCCTTTCCACCCTCAAGGGCAGGCCTTGCCTGCAACCAGGTACATAGCAACCACTGAAATGCTGAACGTATTGGATCTCATAAGTGACAGATTAGCAGCCCTGAAGAATGCACTGGTAAGCCACCATGGAGTATTCAAACAAACAGGACTAACAGAGGACAATCAGACCACAGGCATTGTTACACCAACTGGAGTATTCTATGGAGTTAAACCTGGAAGGAGTGGGGGTCATTAGAGAAGAGATGGATATGAAGAGGGGGTGCTAGAGGTGCTGGCCCTAATAAAAGTGCCACAGACAGTCAGTATTCCTGCACCTAAATCCCCAACAGAGCACTCTGAGCCCCTCAGAAAGGACTTTCGACTATGTATGTATGTATGTATGTATTGAGTATTTATAAAGCGCATTCCGGCCCGAGGGCATCGAAGCGCTAACTGGGTGAGGCAGGATCTACTACCAAGGAGACTCCAAAACTTATTGCGGGAAGAGCCAAGTCTTGACCCGTCTCCTAAATGTTAGATAATTGTGTTCTTGCCTTAGATCCAGTGGGAGTGAGTTCCAAGTTTTAGCAGCCGCAATGGTGAACGCTCTATCTCCCCACTTCGCCTTCTTGGTGCGGGGAGTTTGGATTCGATAGGCAGAGGCAGATCGCAACAGCCTATTAGGTCTATACCATTGCAGCTTGGTGGTTAGTGCCTTAGGCCCAATCCCATGGACAGCCTTGTGAGTAATGCAGAGAGCCTTAAAAGAGATCCGCTGGGCTACCGGAAGCCAATTTAGATTTCTGAGGCACCTCTTAACAGAGGCCCCGCGGGGCAGTTTCAGTAAAAGCCTAGCAGCAGTGTTCTGCATCAACTGTAGCTTATTCAGTGATTCTTTATCCAAGTTGAGCAGAAGCGCATTCCCGTAATCCAATCTGGAAATGACTAGAGCCAGAGTAGCAGTAATTCTGCAGGATTCTGGAATAAAAGGAAACACTTTCTTTAATTTCTTCAGAGTCCACATGCAGGTCTTGATTATCTGATTGACCTGAGGTTTGAACGACAATTGATCGTCAAACAGTAATCCTAAATTCCTCGAGGTAGACCCTGGCACAGGGAGAGTGCCACACTCTTTAGGCCACCAGATGGAAGACCAGTGTTCCCTCTTAATCCCAAAGCACAGAATCTCAGTTTTTTCGCAATTAAGTTTTAGCCAATGGCCTTCATCCAGTTATTCACTGCTGTCATGCAGGCGTTGAAGCGGGTGGCCACTTCCTCCATGTCTTTGTTAATAGGGATGATAATCTGAGTGTCGTCTGCATAAGAAGTTGGGATAAAGCCGAAAGAGCGAATAAGCTCTGCCAGCGGTGCCACGTACACATTAAATAGCGTAGGGCTGAGGGAAGAGCCCTGAGGGACCCCACACGGCAAGAGGTAGGCCGGGGATTTAAAATCACCGCTGCTAACTGTGGCCCACCTATCTGATAGAAAGGATTCAATCAGCTTGAGAGCCTGGTCTCTAATGCCTACCTGATGTAGACGGTCTAGCAGAATGTGAGGGGCAATGGTGTCAAATGCTGCCGACAGGTCCAGTAGAACCAGAAAGACCCCCTGCCCCTCATCAACCAATCTGCGTATGGTATCGGATGATGCAATGAGAGCTGATTCAGTGCTATGGGATTTCCGAAAACCATGTTGCGAGCTGTCTAGGCCCTTTGAGGCTGACAGAAAATCAACCAATTCTTTATTAAGGTGTTTTTCCAGAATTTTAGCCGCATAGGGAAGAAGGGCTATTGGGCGTAGGTTAGTCAGATCATCGGGTTTGCCTGTTTCCTTCTTTTTTAAGGGAATAATAGTGGTTTCTTTCCATGCCTTAGGATACAAACCAGTTATAAGGACTTCCTGAATAATAGGGGCCAGCATAGATGCCGCTAGCTCTGGTACTAATTGAAGGATGGCAGGGGGGCAGGGATCCATAGGGGAACCCGATTTACATTCCAGAAGGAGCTTGCACATGACCTCTTGAGATGGCATTGTAAACCTAGAGATTAAAAATGGCTTATCTGGCAACACATTGGGTGTCAGCATAGGGCGCAGTGGCACAGCTATCCAGGGAGGGGAGTTTACTTGTTCCTTGTCCGACATGAAGCTAGAGTAGATGTTAAGAATTTTACATTCGAAGAATTTGGCTATTTTGTTGCAAAAGTCTTGAGAGTTTTCTACTTTAGGAGTACCTAAGGGAGTGGTGAGAACATTAATGGTTCTAAATAGCTCTCTAGAAGAGTTGGCTGCCTCGCTAATTTTAAGTGTGAAATAGTCCGATTTGGCTACCAGACAGGCTTCTTTGTAAGTGTTTAGGGCTAGTTTTAGCTCCGCTCTCTCATCTTCCCGGGGGCTAAGTTTCCAACAGTGCTCCTTCTGCCGGTATTTTCTCTGTAAGATTTTGAGGTCTTGAGAGAACCATGGTTGGTTGGGTTTTTTCCTGATGCGAGGGACAGAGAACCTCGCCGGTGCTAGCGAGTCCATTGCCTGCGTAATGCCCTGATTGAATCTGGCAAGCGGTGACAGAGTGGACGCCTTCGGATCATTCCAGTTATGTATTAATGCTATTTCCAACGGTTCTGCTTCAATGTTTTTCCAGGGTCTTAGCAGTTTTTTCGGGGGAATGGGTATCAAAGGCTGCTGCCTGACCAGAAATTTAAATGTCAGGAGAGCGTGGTCCGTCCACTCTAACGGGGTCGTTAAAAGATTAAGTTCTTCCTCAGGGTGGGTAAAAATCCCATCAAGGGTATGGCCAGCTCTATGAGTGGCCAGCCCATCCTTTAGGACCCAGTCCAGAGCCGCCATGAGATTAAGAAATTCCACGACCAGCAAATCACTCGAATTATCGAAGTGAATATTAAAGTCTCCTAAGATAATTGCTTTAGGGGCCATGATTAAGGGTTCCAATCGTGAGGTCCATATCGAAAGGAACTTAGGGATGGGGCCGGGGGGCCGGTAATCTAGCAAGCCTTCAAAGACCAGGGATTTACCAAAGAAAAGTTTAAAGGCCATAGTTTCACAGACCTCTGGCATGTGGCTAGCGCTATTCCAAGTGCAGGTGAACTCAGACCTGCAAATAATAGCCAGGCCTCCTCCTCTCCCTGACTATTGCTCATATTCAAAGTTTAAGGCTCTGAGGCTGTTCATTTTCGCTTTGGTGCACAAACAATGGGACACTCTTCTAGTCCATATTGATATTTCCACAATCATCTGAAGTTCAGATGAGCTTTGAATACATGGCTCCTTCCTTAAGACCAATGCTGTAACCCAGCCTGGCACCAAGATGATTACAGTGAACACTACACTTTAATATGAACACTGCAACATAACAGAACAAAGCTCAGCATAGCACAGCACAACACAATATACACACCATGACTGATTGCCCTACCAATGCTCCCTTTTATGATCCAACCCGCACCGTATTATTATTGATGTGCCTAATTGTATTTGACAATTTCCCCCAGATATGTCATTATTTTTGAACGGCCTACTGAGTTCGCCTGTGGCTTGGGTCCATGATTTTGAGGGGGGTAATTGGCAGCCATTATTGCCCTGTAGGTGTAGTCAATAACACTTTAGTATAACATAAAATAGCGTTATGGGCAAGACAGCAGTTAGAACCCAGGGGCATATTTATACTTTTTGACACAAAACTGCGTCAACGTAGTTTTGCGTCAAAAAGTTTAACGCTGGCTAGCGCCATTTCTTTGCGCCGCTCGGGCATCAAATTTATACTTTGACGCTTGGCAGCACAATCCACTGGTTAGAGTAATTTTTTTTTACTCAAACCAATGTGCCAGGTCGTAAAGAAAAACAACGTTGACGCGGCGAAAATGACTTTAATCCGGTTTACAATGTCGCAAACCAGATACGCTCCATTTTGTGCCGCAATAGCGTCAAAAAGCGGTGCAAACACAGCAAAATGTGCAAAGGAGAGCCAAAATGGATCCCAGACGCTATGAGAGACCCCAGGAAGATGACAACCGACCAGGAACCAGCCATGAGGACCCACACAAGACCCAGCAGAGGGAGAAGAAGAAATGGAAGTGTTGGTTCAGTGCAGAGGAGCATGAAATACTGGTGAAAGAGGTGACAGAACACCAGCACCAACTTTTTGTCACCTCTAAATTGCCAATTGGGAGGAGAGAGGCAATTTGGCAACAAATTGTCGATAAGATCAACAGTGTGGCAGAAGTACGGAGAACAGTCACAGAGTGCAAGAAGTGCGGACATGACTGCAAGCGCAGAACCAAGGAAAAGATGGCAAGGAACAGGAAGGCAGCACTGCAGACTGGAGGTGGGAGTCCAGCACCGCATGAGGCCCTGGACCGCATGGAGGAGATGGTAGCAGCTGTCATCCCGGAGGAGATCGTCACAGGGATTCAAGGACAGGACCGCACAGACTACCAGGATACAACACAGATGCAGGGTAAGTGGTATGGGGAACTAAAATGCCTATTTGTTAACTGCAAGCAGGGGGGGACATACCTACTACACAATGCATGTAAGCCATGATAATCAGGTAGTGGAAAGGGCAAAGGGGCACGGCCCAAGGGCATGGGCTGTGCAGGGCAAACCTGGGGCACAACACTACACCAACAACCTTTGCAGAGGAGAGGACACACTCATCAAAAGAAGAAGACGTGGAACAGACCACCTTCACCCGTAAGAGTACCCGGTAGCAGAAGTCCATGCGAAATGGGAAATTTTATCCTAGGTCCTGTGCTTGTCAACATGCCAGTTTTGCAACAGCTGCACACATGCACTGTTCTCCAGCCCATTGTTTGCATTGACACTATGCTCTGTGATTGTCTCTCACTACTTCATTGGCAAATCATGTTACTTCGCAGTGTATGATACTTCACCCCAGCATGTCCAAAGGCATGTCCCATTGCACCTGTGTATTATCACAATCGGATGCATCACACTATTGGACTCACAATCCTGGACTATGTAAATATTGCACTAGAGCACTTTAAAATAAATAGCACTTACACAACCACTTTGTCTCTGTGTAATGTGACACATCAACTATGTAGGAGATTAGTGATGTATGTCACGTGTCAATGGCCATAGAATGTCAAGACAACTGCCTTGAAAGATTGTGAGCTCAAAACTATGCACTGTGCTCTGGATTGTTTCATCATCTGCGCTTCCTGAGGCTTATTTCTGAAGTAAATATAAAACTAACAGTATAATGCTGTGTTGGATTGAAAAAGTTCGCTTCAAGGGATGTTTAAGCAGAAAATCAATGTGTTAAAAATTCCCTTCTAGACAATCTTTATGTCTGTGACATCTGACTATAAACCGTCATCACACACACACACAGCATACAGCAGGAATGGATGTGTACTAGTGTATGGACAAATATGTGACCTGGGAGTACAATGTAAGAAATGATAGCTGTGGGTTATGCATACAATACTACATAAGATTATAACATCACTCACCTTATCATGGTTCACATGAACATCATGCTGCAGGCAGACATACCACAGTGCCCAAGATTCCAAATCAGGTCTCAAACGATGACTGATTGAAATCACACGTCCAAACTTAACAACACATTGGGAACCATAGTAACCTTGAGTGGTGGGTGCAATGGATGGCAGATGCATTAAGAAGTAGCTTTGGTGTAGCTGCCAATGTGACAGCTCAGTTGGAAGTGGGAATAACCATGTCAATAATGCAATTTGGATGAAGGATGGTACACAAATGCTAATACTAAGTTGACACTGTTGACCCATGCCAAGGCCCTGATCCCCAAGCATATGACACATACTGTAAAGGAGTACCTAAATATTTATTTAACAGTAAAAAACGGATACCAAAACTGGGGAAACACCTTAACTAACCTAACCTATTCTAACTACACATTACCTACAACTGGCCCTAACTACCCTAATCTAAACTTACTTATCATATTTAACTAAACACACTAAACATCAACCCCCCGCCCCGCTTATATGATGGGACACATGTAGGACAACATATACTAACATAAACACATACTATCTTTTCCCAAACAAACATATATATTTTAATTTTTTATTTTTTTTTGTATTTTTTTTTATACACAAAAACCCCAACCTCATCAAACCCACAAAAAACACACATGTAAAAATATAATCCATCCCACAACCCACTTATACTAACTATTCTAACAGCCTATTCTAACCTAACACTAAGCCCCCTAAACCCACTAAATATAAGAACCAGGAAAGAAGAGGGAGGGGAGGGAATCATGGTTGAGGGTCCAACAGTTACAGGTTTGCCCTCCGCAGTATCTTTTTTATCCCACACAGTCCCCTGCTGTTGCGGGACACCTCCTGCTGCAGCCTGTCTATTCTGCGCAACATCTGTTGCATGTCACGTTGCATGTTCCTAAAGTCCGCATTGTCAATGACTGCAGCAGGGGTGGTCTGTGTGCCACTGGTGGATGGTTGGGCAGGTGCTGGTGCCATGCTTGTAGGGGGAGGTGCAGGAGCTCATATAAGTGGTCCAGGAGCGGATGATGTCGAGAGACCTGCAACAGTGGCTGTCATTCTTGGTGCCACTTGGGTCGGAGTGGTGGTGCTGGTGGTGGCAGCTGTTGTGGACACGGATGGGCCCCCTTTGGCAAATGCCCTTCAGACCCCTGTGGCTCTCTCATGGTGATAACGCTGTGCCTTGTTGCGGAACCCAGACTCCACATCCAGAATGTGGCGGTAACGCATCGCCCTCCTCTGGAATTCTCGGATTTGGTTGGCATCCATATTGGCAGCTGTCAAAAATAAGATAGCCAAACATTAGTTACATCATCGTGTGATACATCTACTGATGATATTCAAACACTTCCTCAAAATTAGCTTAAACAGCCCAAATCACAGTACAGATGATAGATTGTCACTGAGGAAGTACATGCCAAACACAGCACATGTGAAAGTAGTCCACATGTGACAGGCAAACTAATGACTATCTTCTGGATGATAATCAAGGCCCACAAGATCTGTGATTTGGAAATGGAATTGCCAGGATGGTATGAAGTTGCTAATCATGAGGGGGTATCCTAGGTCGGAACAAATGAAAGTTGGAATTACATGTCTGTCTTTCTTCTTTACTGGGATCCTCACACCTAGGTACACATATTTCAGAACCCTAACACTGTGCCTCAGGGGGGGATGGACATGCAACACATACTTTCAAACATCAAGGACAGCCAGGAAGCTGTGGACAGCTGTCCATGGGTTTAGTTAGCCCACCACATGTAAGGAGGGCTTCCAACTAGGAAAGACACAAACATTGGATAATCACATCCACATTTATGTTCCTAATTGCGGACAATTGTCCACATCATTTGCTAACATTAATAACCTTCCCATAAACCAGCACATAGATGCAAGCACACATCTGGGCCTGGGCTGCATGCACACCTATGACATTCTACTCAAGTGCCACATAAACGTAGCACAAAATGTGGAGCTAGATGCTGCTAGGAAGTCAAACATACAGTCCTACATGTTCATTAGTGAACAGGAATGCTCAAGTCCGTGGGTACGACTTTGGCATCCCTGCTCTGGGTGAATCAGGGTAAGACTTGCTGACTAAATAGTGAAAATGGCTACCACCAAAATTTGCATTGGCATCAATGTAGCTACTAATATCACCCTGTTCACATGCCCATGCCTACAGCGCAGCACTAGATTCCCAAAATATGACTCTATGCCACTGATTGTCCAACTCAAATAAGGAAAAACAAGGCACACACCAGTCAAGTCCCATATCAGATCATGTGCCAGCACATCATACCTTGCTATGTGTCCGACACATAGGAGTCAATTACCCAACAGCTGCAAACACAACACAGAACTAACATATCAACACTTACTGGATATGTCTGGGTCCGCAAATCAAGCCACTTCTCCAATTGTGTGGGGGGGCTGGTCCACCTGTAAAAACATGGAAAGGTGAAATGTGCTTAGGGGCATATTTATACTCCGTTTGCGCCAAATTTGCGTCGTTTTTTTCGACGCAAATTCGGTGCAAAATTAACGCCATATTTATACTTTGGCGTTAGACGCGTCTAGCGCCAAAGTAGGAGTAAAGAGCGTCATTTTTTTGCGTGAACGCCTTCCTTGCGTTAATGAGATGCAAGGTAGGCGTTCCCGTCCAAAAAAATGACTGCGCCGCAAATGCGTCATATTTATACTCCCGGGCAAAAATCACGCCCGGGAGTGGGCGGGTCAAAAAAAAACGCATTTGCGCCGCTTTTTAACACCTGGGTCAGGGCAGGCGTTAAGGGACCTGTGGGCTCAAAATGAGCACACAGCTGCCCTCCCATGCCCCCAGGGACCCCCCCTGCCACCCTTGCCCACCCCAGGAGGACACCCAAGGATGGAGGGACCCACCCCAGGGACATTCAGGTAAGTTCAGGTAAGTATAATTTTTTTTATTTTTATATTTTTTTTGTGGCATAGGGGGGCCTGATTTGTGCCCCCCTACATGCCACAATGCCCAATGACCATGCCCAGGGGACAGAAGTCCCCTGGGCATGGCCATTGGGCAAGGGGGCATGACTCCTGTCTTTACTAAGACAGGAGTCATGTAAATGGCGTCTGGGCGTCGTTAAAAATGGCGCAAATCGGGTGGAGGCGATTTTTTAGCGTCAACCTGACTTGCACCATTTTTAAGACGCCCTAACGCCATTTTTCCCTACGCCGGCGCTGCCTGGTGTACGTGTTTTTTTTCCACGCACACCAGGCAGCGCCGGTCTGCTTGCGCCGGCTAACGCCATTCAATAAATACGGCGCCCGCATGGCGCTTCAGAATGGCGTTAGCCGGCGCAAAAATTTTTGGCGCTAAACTGCGTTAGCGCAGTTTAGCGTCAAAAAGTATAAATACGGGCCTTAATGTCTGCATTGTACTACACTTGGAACAACAAATTACTGTGTGTGACATTATGTATGATAGATCAGCACCTCAGGCATGTAGACACCCCAACAGACATACCACTGCAAACTTGTATTGACCCTGTCACTCCTGTGAGTGATAGACACACATATGCACATGTGCAGTAGCCCTAACAATCATGTGGTGACAAACCTGATCACTCAATTGGTTGCAGATTCATTTATAGAGGGTACTCCATTTCTTAATTTGTTGTTATGAGAGACTTGTAAAGCCACATTCCTGGTGCACTGCAATACCAGTCACTCAGGTATTGTGGCTTGTGCATCAGTGGACAATCAGTTACTTTGTGATGCTCACGTGGGTTGAGTTTAGCTCATGAATTATTATGCTTTCTATGGTCCATTACATGTGGTCCTGTGTTGTCTGTAGGTTACATATGCCACATTGCCAGTGTACCCAGAGCCGGATATGCCCCCTATGACACCATGATGGGAGGGATCCTGTGTGTTACTTGATGACAATCTTACGCTAAACATGGATTGCCCATTTCTCAAAATCTAAACAACAAAGAAATATATGCTGACAGTGTCTATTTTGATCATCCGTGACAGAATGCATGGGCACAGGTGTAGTCATTGCACCTGAAATGTGTCACTCATTGTCCTGTGTACCTATATCGGCTATTGTAAATCACAGTTAGCCACATTCGTCATTTTACATTTGCCAAGTTGGGTGATCTGCAGGGATACAACAAACTTGTCCCCTAATTGAAACATGGTTTAGCAAATGTCCGACTGTGGCAATCTTGATGAGGTAGGTCTCAATTTGTTTGCATCTTGGGAACAGCAGTAGTCACATGAATGCTGGTCTGCTGATCTTAGCATACACCCATGTCTGTGATAGCTGCACTAGATAAGCAGGGGTGTACCAAACGTAAACTAGCAAACTATTTTGTCACTTTATATGTATGATGGAAACGTCAGGGGTCCCTTGCCCAACATCATGCATGTAATGATTTGTGACCCTGCATTCACCAAGTTCAGGTATCCCATGATGACCATTAACTTCTGAGAATTGCATGGCTATAAAGTGATACAAATGGCAAATGCATCAGCTCTGTTCCAGCAATTGTGCCCAAGGCAAATTAAAACACACAGGAACAATAAACAGAGGGCCAGATATTTTTTTCTACAATTTGTAGCATTTGCTTCATGTTTTACGCTTCAGCTATGGAAAGTAGCACAAAACATTATAATATTATCCCGTGTGCATTACTTAAGCGTCCATTTCTAATTTAAATGCTGCACAAACCAAGTCAAAGTATCAGCCTAAGATATTACCAGAGGTTAGGATGAACTTTGTACATATGGCCATGAATACAGTTCAGACATGTATTCCAAATAATTGGGGACTACATTCATTCCTTGCTTTAGCATGTGAAATACATCTCATTCCTGGTACACTCACAGACTATGAATAAAACATAAGTTTGAGCAGCATTACCATCATCTATTGATGTCAAAGCAGCACTAATTGACAAGATCAAGTTGTGTTCTGTAAGTGTGTGCAGCTTTTGCATCAACAAATGTCTGTAATGTGTAGCAAATATTGTATAAATCAGGGCCACTGTATATTTAACTTGCATTCCACATGTCCACAAACATTGCATGCAGCATGTCAACAAATCTTCTACTGTTACTACAGAGCATTTAAATTTGCACATGAGTCTGAATTGTACTCACCAACAGGGCCACCAATCACCACACCCAGGTGGTCCGGCAGGTCTTGCTCTCTGGCAACAAGGTCAGCCCAGCGATGCTTGATTTGGTGGTCGTTGCGCTCTGTGTTGAATATTCGGTTCAGATGGTACAGCACCTTGGACCACCTGAGTCTCCTCGCCTCCGTGTGATACCCCTGTATCACCCTGCCACCAGCCTCTAACATCAGGGGGAGGAAGTGGCACACCAGCCAAATGAATGCCCCCAGCTCCTCCTCACCCATTGTCCCTAGACATGGCCCACCCAACATGACTAGAATAATAGGGATAGGAAAGGGTAAAGAGGAAAATACAGGGAAAGGAGGGAGGAAAATGAAATTTAAATAACCCACAAACAGCCCAAAAATACCCCAACTAACAATATCCACTACCCACTTCCAACAGTACAAAGACAAAATTAGACACCAAAAAAGACAATAACACACTTACACCGAATAACTGATATAATTACAAAAACAACAGATGACAATTAGAATGGCACACAGGAGACAAAAGCACAATTTGAACAGACAAAACTCTCAGCACAGCCACACAGTCTAGAAGAATCACAGACTGCAAAGTGAAAGTGAAAGTACACCCACTGTACCATTTCTGTAAACAGGATATCCTTTTACATGACTTCCTGTCGAAATTTGATGCATATGCATGTTTTATGACGTGTTTGTGTAAATATATCTGTCTTTAACAGTGTTTGTGTCATTTTTCACATTTGTAACGTACATGAAAGCTGTAACTATACACAGATAGACTGTTAGGGCCTGCATTGTGTGTTCCAGTGTTTAGGCACATGTGGCAGATCACACTACTGCGGACTATAATACTAATGTTGTTGTGCCGGATTAGCACTCTTAACTGACGCCACAGCAACCCAAACATTTGGAATATAAAATGGTATTCCCTATTTTGAGCAGATGGTGCGTCAATTGAGGATAGCAAGGCTATGCAACTTAATACATTCACTCATTGCCTGTGTGTTTATGTCTGTGAATTGGCTATTTCAATTGTTGTTGTGCCTCTGTGTGAAGATCACAAGATGTGTTTTGAATAATGTGCTTGTATGCATGTGTTGTAAATGTGGATAACCATCAGATGCCATTCAGTGTGGTACACCAGTCAGGATATGTGTTTGTCATACCCATAGCATCTAATGCTGTGTGAACTTACCTGACTTTTGGGACAAAACATCTCCCATGACAAACTATGCACAGGATAGATAGAGGATGGTTGATATGGCAATGTTACAAGAGTAAGCCTTCACATGTACTGGAATGTTGGATACCACTTCCTGGTCACTTGTCTGTATACTACCCATGAGTCAGGCATTTGAAAATGCTAGGTAGGTACAGTGTTTGTGACACAGAGTCCCAAAACCAATCCAAAAATGTAATGTCACACCAGAAGTTTGAGTCATATAAATGACCCATGTTTCTCTTGTGGCAGTGGAGGACCAGCAGACCAAGCTGCATGTGTTCACATATTTCCAGTGGTTCATTGCACAAACGTGTCCAGTTCAAGTGTGTGGCCATGTGTACCCTGTGTCAGTATTGGCCTCCATGTTGTCACAGTTACGTGCAGATCTAGTCATCAGTCTGTGGAGCCATTCCCTGCATTAACAGAGTATCCTTCAAAGCAGAATTGACCAAAAGCCAAAGAGTAATTGACAACACACATGGGGATAGTCCAGCTATGGCACTGCAGACGTTTTATGAGGCTGACAAGAAGGCAACATTAGTGTGCTCACAAACTTAATGGATCAGTAATTAGAAACCGGCATGTTTCATCACAACATTTGTACACAGGGTGGCCTCTAAAATTCCCACTGCAACAGAGAACATCAGTGCCTCTGTGCTGAATAATCTCACAGCTAGTTACCACGGAAGCACATCAATGGGTTGTGGCCAATGTGAATCTGTGTGTGGACCATGTTTTGTTCTTTCATGCACATTAGCAAACATTGTTTGTTGTGCTGGAGGCACCATACCAAATCCATGCATACAGCCATAGTACACTGTCACTGTTTGTCACTCATGCATACATGAATCCCAGACAAGGGATGGGGCCTAGATTAGGCCATTTGAATACATGTCAGAGACCTTGATACGATAATTGAATTGATTACACTATACAATCTATTTGAGGATTCATCATGGACCTACCAGACACAATACCCCAGGAGGAAAGAGAGGGCATGGAAAGCAACTATGAGACAAATGTAGCCACATGGAACCTCAATGGTATCACAAAGACAGGAACCAGTCAGGCTAACAGGATGCAGGCTCTGTCAGGAACAAAGATGAACAAGGCAAATGCACAGTGAGCAGACTGGGAAAAGCTGGAACAACACTGTGGAAACCAAAAACTGTATTTGTGCTGTGGGCTGCAACGTTACACAATATCCCAAGGCCTGTGTTACACAAGTGATTTATACGGCAATGCACAAACAAGGATATACATAAAATGGCAGCTTCTAAGCAGTTCCAGGCAGCAGCAATGGCAGTGCATGTTCAAATGGCTGGTCTGCATGGAAGTGCTCACATGTGTGTGCAGTTCTCACAAGTCATGTAGGTGAGAATCAAGTTCTAAGGGCCAACAGTACCTTTCACATGGGACTCAATAGACAGGTGATTACAGGTCCTACAGACTACTAGGCTGTGCATTATCAGACCTGAAGTCCATGCAGACAGATGATCTATGACTATGGCATGCCATACTAAAGAGGGCAGCACACAGGAGTCAGCATGGGAGTCTGGGTGTGTGTAGATTAAGGTTATCAGGGTACAAATAGTCAATTTACAGGTCCCCGTAGAGAAGGGAGGGGAGAGGCTGAAAATATGCCTGTGGCAGGGCTTATAACCTGGGATGGCATGCGCAGGGCATTTCTTGTGAGCAATGCTTGTCATACCTGGGGCACTCATGCTATACTTTTGCAGCTTACATGGACTTCTTGTCACACATGCTCCTTGCAGAGATAGCTGAAGTCACACTTACTGCTGTCAAGGGTCTGATCATACATTCCTGTTACCAATGCAATAGCACATCCACTGCCTCATGTATGAAGCACTTTTTTAACTTATGATTGATGGTGTCTTAGTTGTGTGTCATATGCTGCAATGAACCATGTTGGCAACATGGATGTGTGCCATAGCTGTGGTCCTCTGATATTGCCCTTCAAATGTGATATAGACCGGATATATGTCATCAACACTGTGTGTGAAGTTGGGTGTACATTCATGACCATCAAATGTGATGTGCCTTTTTCAGTATCCTAATCTGTATTTGTGCAATGCTCCATGAGGCTAAACTCTTCTTATGATTCCCAGGGCTCATGTGAGGCATAAATAATTACCCAGACCATGATTGAGTGATTAAGGGAGGTGTTTAATGACATATGGTAAGACAGTGGTGATGGTGACTAGAGTTAAAAGAAGTTTTGTACAATGTGTTGTCTCTGATGCAATCCTGCTGCCATGTTTGGATGGTCCCCCTCATGTTGATGGACAGCATCCTCCTCTTCCTCCTCTTCAGGCATTTGTGGGTCTGGTTTATAGAGGGGAATGTTCCTCCTTACACATATGTTGTGCAGGATGGCACAGGTCAAAATGATCGTGCAGACTATTTCAGGTGAATATAAGAGGCTGCCTCCGGTGATGTCGAGGCACCTGAATCGTGACTTCAGGATGCCAAAAGGCCGCTCTACTATGGTTTGTGTCCTCCGATGTGCCTCATTATAGGCACGCTCTGATGCTGTGCTTGGGTTGGCAAATGGGGTCATGATCCATGGCTGGATCCCATACCCCTGATCAGCTGAAAGAGAAAATGAGTGTAAAAATGTTGATGTTGCTTGCACCATGATTATCACTTTGCATGGCAGTTGTTATATTGTGTTGTCTTTGACTCATCTGTGTTTGTGTTATTGTGTGGAATTCTGGGCTTCAAGGATGTACTATCAGCATTGGGTTGTTTAATTATCTACAATGGTGTTTGGCTGATTGAGGGGGTATCAGCAGTATTTTTGTACACTTGCAGTACATTGTGTATCTCTCATGCATTGTCATGTGAAAGAAGTGTCCATGTGTCTTCACTGGAGATGACATGATACTTCCACACACAGAATCGATTCCACAGTGTTGGTAATACGGTTGCACTATGTGGCCTGAAAATTCCATCCAATTCAACATATGTGTGTGATAAACAACAGTGAGGCCCTTTGATTTGGCTAGGTGACAATGTACAACACATCTCCATAAGTTTGCAGCACTAAAGTGTTGACAATTGACAATGCACAACTATCCCATGTGTGACAAGTTCTATGCAAACCTATTTTTGTGCCCGCACTGAGTTGGCTCATGTGCAAACGTGTACCTACACAGTGTTGACAATTAACAATGCACAAATATCCCATGTGTGACAAGTTCTATGCAAACCTATTTTTGTGCCCTCACTGAGTTGGCTCATGTGCAAACGTGTACCTGCACTACTGAACCTGGTCCAGGTAAGGTGGCTCACTTGGTTGTGGGGGTGAAGGTTTAATTGTCAGAAGGTCCATATGCCTGTACATCTTTTGTGTATATGTGTAATTGTCTCAATCCGTATGTATAGCAGTGTGCACTTTTCATTAGTGTCACATCAATATGTGTTCATAGCAGAGTCCACTTCCTTATTGGTAGCGGGCAATGTCACCCAAGAAGTGATGTGAGATATTGGAACTCCCTCAATGATTCCATGTTACCTTCATTAGAGTCTTCATCACCATGCTATGTGTCTCATGGTGTTTGACCTGCAGCGAAACACATTACACACCCCTTACACAGTACGTATTGCTAGGAAGGGTGTGTGATTGAGTGTTATTGATGTGATATTGGAAGGTTCATCTTCCAAGTTGTACTGCCAGTTAAGGCCATGCCATTGTCACTGTGTGGTTTTAAATTGGTCCCTTGTGGTTCTGGAGTGGCATCTGTTGTTATTTGCATCTGTCTTTGTCCATAGGTGTGTATCCCATTGGGTCAGGATATCAACCATGACTAGCAGTGTCACAACCTCAGTGTCTTCCTGGCCACGTGTCAATGTAGTGATGTATGTGTTGTGTGTCCTACAGGGTTGCTGTGTAGTGTGTATAGCACTAGTTTTCTGTACTTACCAACAAGTAGGCCATTCCCATATCGTCCATCCTGGAAGTGTTGATTGATGGTGCAGTGGCGGAAGATGAATGAATCATGTACACTCTCAGGATACTTTGCCATGATGTTGGTGATCAATCCCCGGTGATCCACAATGGTCTGCACATTGATGGAGTGTGTGCTTCCTGTTGCGGTATAGATGCTCTGTTGCAGCAGGTGGCACAATCCATGCATGTGTGCAGTCAATGGCACCAAGCACGTGGGGAAAGCCATTGATTTGGTAGAAGCCCTGTTTGGTCTCCTGCTACTTCTGCTGTGTGTTGGGGAAGCTGATGTGGCGGGGTGCGAGGGAGATGAATGCCTCTGGTACCTTAGGTAGAAAGGCAGAAAATGAGGGCTGTGAGATCCCGGCAACCAGGGCACCAGTGGTTTGAAAAGAGCCACTTGCCAACATGTGGAGGACAGCTAGCAGCTTGGTCTCTGGTGGAATGATGTGGGGTGTCTGCAAGCTGGGTGCCAACTGTGGCTCAATGCTGCACAGCAGCTGCTGTATGGCTTGCCAGTTTAGTCTGTAACTCTGGATGATGTCATGTTCCCTGAGGCCCAGAAGGGTTGTCCTGGTCCGTAATATCCTCTCCTGCCTTCTGCGTTGCCTTTTGGTGTGGTGGGAAGCTGCTGGTGTTGGTCCTGTGCTCTGCATCTTCGTGCATGCTGGATGAATAGCACCTCCATGTCTTCCTTTTGGAGCTCTGATATTGCTTCTGTGTGTTTTCCTTAAGTACTGGTGTGTTTGCCCCATTTTAACGCCTGCCCTGACCCAGGCAATAATTTTTGACGCAAATCGGGCTGTGCGCCATTTTCCGACTCCGCCTTCCAGCCGTGAGGGATTTTTGCACGGTTGGATAAATATGGCACATAGGTGTATAAGTCTTTTTTTTTACAGGAACGCCTACCTTGCATGTCATTAATGCAAGGCGGTTTCACGCATCCAGAAAATTACGCACACAGCAGAATTATGACATTCACGGGGTGGGGCGTCAAAGTATAAATATGGTGTTAGGTATGCATGGAATTTGCGTAAAAAAAAATATGCAAATCCGGCGCAAGCAGAGTATTAATATGCCCCTTAGTTTATTAAAGTTTTAGCTTAAACGTCTGCTGCACCAGTCAGTGGACAGAGGCAGTATCAAAATAGGTCTACTGCAATTCTTTCACACATTGCGGAATGTTTTACAGGTATTTGTATGTTGCTCAGAAATTATAGTAAACAAATAAACAAAATAAATCAGAGATAAAGTGCACTTTGTTTGCAATTTTAGTCACTCTACTGAACCTGAACGTCACAACAGTGACGGACATCCAGTCTGCCTAAATACAAATCCCATTATAGCTTATAGGATTTATATTTCGGCAGATGGAATATCCGTCACAGTTGTGGCCGAGTAACCCCTCAGCGCAACATTAAATAATACCCTAAGTGTTGATTCTGAGTCAGATGCAGTAACTTTGCCATGTCTTGAGAAAATATATTTGGCAAGTTAAAGGATCGGGTGTTGCTGATCCTGTATAGGAAAGGGACAAAATCCCCCAGTTGCTAGTCAGTCAATGTTGCATTGCAGCTCCAACTCTTTCTATCACTCAAGGTGCTTCCATAAATCTTAACAAGGTTTTGTCAGCTTGGGGACACTAGGCAAAGCTGGAGATCCTAAAGTGAAGAGAAGCTTTTGTTTTCGGACATAGCAGTGACGTGTGAAGAAGTAGGCAATACACTATATTCACAGGTCGAGAAAGAGTCATGGCTTGGCCCAGCGGCATAGAAAGTGTGTCATAGGCCCTAATGCAATGAATGGAAGTGGGTCCCCTACCTCTTGTTTGAATAGGTAAAAGAAACCACAACTGAGGAACATTGGACCCCTCATACACCCAGGCCCTCAGCACCTGCTACCCTAGTGATAGTTATATCCCTATCTTGTCCCTAAGATCCAACAAATGAACCAGGCCATTGACAGACCGACCATGCAAAAAGTTCAGTGGGAGGAAAACTCACATGTACAGTGCATTTAAGCCACCAAAGGGTCTGATTTTTCTTGGGGAGGGAGGTGTAGGGCACCACTCCCCAGCCAGTTAAGGCTACAGGGAGCCCATCCTCTGAGGCACATTTGCCTGGATTGGGAAGGGGGTGTGGGGCCCTCTCCACAATCCATCCAGTGGCCCCCAGGACACCATCACACGGGGCCAGTAGTAGCAGTGTTTGAGGGATCCCAACACCCTGGACACTGCAGTTCCCTGCCTGCAAGAATGCAAGAACCACGTGTTTGCTCCCACCTGGGCAGCAAACAGATGCAGCTGGCTCCTGCTGTGCCATGAAGGGTGCAGGTATGGGAGCTCGCAAGGGCCACAGAGACTGGGGCTCTCTTGTTGTAATTTAATAGTGATTAGATTAGGCATTAGCAGAAGACATCTTGTATTTAGCAACTATTGTGAACATTTCGCGGAATCTATCTTGTATTCATGGCAGCCATTTTCTCTGCCATGTGCTCGCCATGTGCTCTGTCCTACCTTTCTGTTAACTTCTCTTGAAAATCTGTCTAGTGACAAGTTATATTTAGCATCTCCCACTTTTGCACATGCCCAGTAAGATCTGCAGCTGTTAGTAATCAGTAATAGACAGTAATGTGTCAACTAGTCCTTGAAAACTGTTAGCCCCTCCTACCTGTCGACTGTGCATTTCCATATGACCTTATATGTATGTAAGTCTTGCTTCTATAATTGTACCACCTTCTTTTAGCCCCTGCGTGGGTATAAAAGGACCATGCTCTCTTAGTTCAGTGTGCTACTTCAAACATTACTGGAGGGTGCTGTTAGAACTGTATTTCCACCTCCTGAGGTTTAATAAACTTTGTGGGTCATTACAACATTGGCGGTAAAAGCCGCTTACCGCCGTGCAGAAGACCGCCAACACACCGCTGCGGCTGTGGAATTCCGCCACAGCTATTATGACCCACAGCTCGGAATCCGACAAAATCCAGACACCCGCACAAAGCCGCCACACCAAAGCTCAGTGATAAACTGGCGAAATCAAAACCTCCACCGTCACACCAACAGCAATACGCCCACACTATCACGACCCACGAATCCACGCGGCGGTCTTTCAACCACGGTATTCCATTGGCGGTACACACCGCCGCGCTCAAAATACACACACTTCTACAAAACACAGCAACATTGGACAATTCGAAATACACACACCTGATACACATACACACACCACTCCCTCACACCCATTACAATATAAAACACACACCCACATCACCCACAAACCCTTATGACCACAATTTCGACAGAAGGCCAGAGAGAGACACCACCATCCACAAACTAGCAGCCACAGGCACTCAACACCATCACCCACACTACTTTCACGCACAAAACACCACACACCACTACACATCACCACACTTATCACCACATACACCACCCCACACATCACCTACACCAACCCATGGCACGGCAAAGACACCCCAGGTTCTCTGAGGAGGAGCTCAGGGTCATGGTGGAGGAAATTGTCTGGGTAGAGCCACAGCTATTTGGAGCAGAGGTGCAGCACACCTCAATTGCAAGGAAGATGGAGCTATGGAGAAGAATAGTCGACAGGGTCAACGCAGTGGGACAGCACCCAAGAAATCGGGACGACATCAGGAAGAGGTGGAACGACCTACAGGAGAAGGTGCGTTCCGTGGTCTGAAGACACCACATCGCGGTACAGCGGACTGGCGGCGGACCCCCACCTCCTCCCCCACAACTAACAACATGGGAGGAGCAGGTCTTGGAGATTCTGCATCCTGAGGGCCTCGCAGGAGTCGGTGGAGGAAAGGACTCTGGTAAGTCAAATCTTAACTTTCATATCCCCCAACCTACCTGCATGCTATCACAGACCCCCACCCTCACCCCCTTCCCTATCACTCCAACTCCTCACAAATGTCCCAACATCACAAACCACACATCCCAACACCAAGCCCTGCATGCAGCAACAAAGCATGGGCACCCATCACTAAAGCATGCCCACTGCACATACCCACACAACCCCCTAAACCATCATCACACAAGGTCCAACACAGGAATGCTAGCACTGGGGTACACGGTCAACCACCCATTGCACACCATGACACACACAGATGCAATAATCATGCTTTTACACCCCTGCAGGACAACTACCCAACGTCACCAGACAGGAGGGTCCAGACATCTCCACCCCACCCACTGAAGAGGCCCACAGTGATGACAGCAGCTCTGTCCAACTGGATCCAGATGACCAGCCCGGACCATCGTGGGCCTCGGGATAGTCGGTTCCCCACACCCAGTCACAGGCCACCACAGACCTTCCACCCTCTGGTAACACAAGCACAGCACCCACCCAGCTGGCCCATACCTCCGTCCCCAGGACACATCAATCAGCTGTGTGTCCACCACTACAGGGAACCCAGGATAACCCACCACCCCAACAACAACAGGGACCTGGGGGCAGTGGTAGTGGGCACACGGTCCTGGGGACGGAGGCCCAGGAACACAGGGGAACTGGGAGGGCTGCTGTGCGACATGGGGCGGACAGGCCTAGGGAACCCACTCTCCACGAGGCCCTCTCCTCCATCATGGGAGCATACCACCACTCCCAGGAGATCATGGCAACGGTCCTGGCCAAGTTTCAGGAGACCCAGCGCATGCAGGAGGAACAGTATTTGGGGTTCAGGGAGGAACTCAGAACCATCAGCTCCGCCCTGGGCACCATCGCAGGGGTGCTGAAGGAAATACTTAACACCAGGAGGGACACTGTGGCACTGCAAGGGGCCCCTGACACTAGTATGGACGATGAACTGCCCACCACCTCCGCGGGCGCTAGTGGACAGGAGGCACCGCCACAGAACCACCACACCAGCACCCCACCCCCTGCAGATGGATAACCACCCCGCAAACAGTCCCTGAGATCCAGGAACAGGACAGAGCACGAGGCCAAGACCCCGCCAAGAAATGAGACCACCCTGATTGTCATCCCACTATCCCACTTTGTAACCCTGTCCATATTTAAACTGCCCCAGCTCCACTTCCTATGCCCATATGGGCAATGCACCTGTGAGACTAATAGACTGGACTCTGCCATGGACATTCCTCTGCCATCACCCCTCACCATTTAACTTCCCCCTCCAATATTTTGTATTTAAATAAACACATTTGAATCACAAAACAATCTGGAGTCAGTCTGTGATTTCAAAAATGTGTATTAGCAATTACAGTGGCAAAATGCTCTTTCAAATGTAATGTCAACATACCTATGTCACACATCTCAAGTTCATGAGGAATGTAAGCAGATGACACACGTTGGAAACCACACCTGTGGAACCGTAAAGGAAAAGTACAACTCAGTTACCATATACTGGTAGAAATCGACAGACAGGATGGAGGTAGAAGTGTGAAAGTACTTGTAGTAGGCAGGAATGTGTTCTCACCTGTGTGTCACTGGAAATATTGCTGGATAACTGAGTCCCTGTTGTCAATGTCTTCTTCCTCTGCTTCCTCCTCATCACTGTCCACAGGCTCCACAGCTGCCACAACACCGTCATCTGGACCATCCTCCTGCAGAAAAGACACCTGTAGTCGCAAAGCCAGGTTGTGAAGCATACAGCAGGCCACGATGATCTGGCACACCTTCTTTGGTGAGTAGAATAGAGAACCACCTGTCATATGGAGGCACCTGAACCTCGCCTTCAGGAGGCTGAAGGTCCATTCGATCACCCTCCTAGTCCGCCCATGTGCCTCATTGTAGCGTTCCTCTGCCCTTTTCCTGGGATTCCTCACTGGGGTCAGTAGCCATGACAGGTTGGGATAACCAGAGTCCCCTAATAGCCACACCCGGTGCCTCTGGAGTTGACCCATCACAGAAGGGATGCTGCTATTCCGCAGGATGTAGGCGTCATGCACTGAACCAGGGAACATAGCATTTACCTGGGAGATGTACTGGTCTGCCAAACATACCATCTCTACATTCATCGAATGATAACTCTCCGGTTCCTGTACACCTGTTCACTCCTGTGGGGGGGGGACTAGAGCTACATGGGTCCCATCAATGGCACCAATGATGTTGTGGATATGTCCAAGGGCATAGAAGTCACCTTTAACTGTAGCCAAATCCTCCACCTGAGGGAAAACGATGTAGCTCCGCATGTGTTCCAGAAGGGCAGACAACACTCTGGACAACACGTTGGAAAACATAGGCTGGGACATCCCTGATGCCATGGCCACTGTTGTTTGAAATGACCTACTTGCAAGGAAATGGAGCACTGATAGCACCTGCACTTGAGGGGGGATCCCTGTGGGATGGCGGATTGCTGACATCAGGTCAGGCTCCAACTGGGCACACAGTTCCTGGATAGTGGCACGGTCAAACCTGTAGGTAATGATCAAATGTCTTTCCTCCATTGTCGACAGGTCCACCAGCGGTCGGTACACCGGAGGATTCCGCCATCTCCTCACATGTCCCAGCAGACGGTGCCTAGGAATGACAACAGTGACCACAGAGTCAAACAACTCAGAGGTATGTACCCACAGTCTACACAGAACACCATTCATACACAAAATCTGGCTTGTATTTGTGTTGTGCAACAATGCCTAGGTCTGTGTGACGCAGTTGGTAATTAGGGCATGTGGGCGCCTGAAATGGCGGCTGCCTGACCTCTAAAGTGGGACAATGGGATGTCAGGTAACTGCGCTGGCGTTGTTCACCGTCGCGGTATGCGGTCGAAGACAGCGGCGCAATGCTGCATTGGTTAACATTGGACCATATGGGTCCCAGGAGCCAATGACAAATTACGCCGGCGGTGATGTTACGCACCGCCGCCGACGTGACCGCCGCGGAAGTGACCGCCATTTTCTATCTATTCAATCACTCGATACCTGATCTTCGACAGGAGAGGACCTACACTGCAAGTGCTGCTGTGACCTCGGTCTGGAAGAGACAATGGCTCGTGCGTCTGGGGAAAGGGCCCCTGCCTTCACTGCAGAGGTGTTGGAGAAGCTCGTGGACGGGGTCCTCCCCCAGTACACGCTACTCTACGGTCCTCCAGACCAACAGGTAAGTACACAGGGAGCATGTTGTATGGGCTATGCCTGTGTGGAGAGGACTGGTTGTAAGAATGAAGGGGGCACAGTTCTGCATGCATGATTGAATGTGAATGCATGTGCCACATGGCAAGGGTAGGGATGTGGGCCACTCACTTAGACGGTGCAGTTGTTAATGACTTCTCTTCTTCCCCTGTACATGTCATGTAGGTCAGCGCCCAGCAGAAGAAGGATATTTGTCGTGTCATCGCCAAGGACGTCCGGACCCTGGGGGTCCACCACAGACGGAGCACCCACTGCCGGAAGAGATGGGAGGACATTCGCCGCTGGAGCAAGAAGACGGCGGAAGCTCAGCTGGGGATGGCCTCCCAACGTGGGAGGGGTGCCCGTCGAACCATGACCCCGCTGATGTTCCGGATCCTGGCGGTGGCCTACCCTGAGTTGGATGGGCGCTTGAGGGCATCACAGCAGACACAAGGGGGTGAGTACAACATCATTCAGCGCACTTTGCGCGCAGTGAAGGTGTCTGGGTGGGGGAGGAGGGCTGTGTTTTTCCCTAGGCCAGGGCGAGTTCCGTAGGCTAGGCCCCTCTGTAATGCAGGCCATGTGGCACCCCAGCCCACCTCTGTAGAGTGTCAAGTACAGGTATTCATGCCCCTGTGTCATCTATGTGTGCAGATGTCGTCCATAGCCCTGTAGGCCATATCCCAGGAATTGCATCTGTAGAGCCCAACAGCGCGACGTAGTGCAGGGGGCTGCTGTGTCTGTATTGTCCGCCAACGGTAGCGGTAAGCCATGCACTCAACCTGTCTTTCTTCTGTTGTCGTCCCCTTTTTGTGGTCTCCCTGTTCTTGTGTGCATCAGCATCATCAGGCGGAGGTACAGTGGCACCAGAGCACGAGGGAGCTGCATCCCACATGGCCATGGAGGGCCACACCACGGACTCAGAATACACCAGTGGGACAGAGGGCGAGGGGAGCACCACGGCGGTCACCGGATCTGCAACAAGCGACACAGACTCGTTCTCCGATGGGAGCACCCTTGTGGTGGCGGCAACATCTGTGCCCTCCACTTCTACAGGTACAGCCGCCACCCCCCCTACCAGCACCGCCCTCCCAGCAGCCCCTCAGGTGTGCCCCGTGCCCGCTCACCCAGGAGTGTGGGCATCACCTTTGCCCGAGGCACCTCAGCCCCTGCCCCTGTAACTTCTGCTGTCCTCAGTGAGGAGGCCATTGACCTCCTCAGCTCCCTCACTGTTGGGCAGTCTATCATTTTGAATGCCATCCAGGGTGTAGAAAGGGAATTGCAACACACTAATGCATTCCTGGAGGGCATTCATTCTGGTCAGGCTGCCCTTCATCGAACCCTGCAAACTCTGGCCTCAGCACTGATGGCAGCCATTGTCCCTGTCTCTAGCCTCCCCCTTCCAACTTCCTCCACCCCGACTCAATCCCCTGTACCTCTGCCTATCCCAAGCACACCATCAGACCAGCCGGCACACGCCTCACCACACAAGCGAAGCTCAGGCAAACATAAGCACCACACATCCCACAGGCACTCACGCAAGCATCACACACATACAGACACACCAACATCCACTGCCTCCACTGTGTCCCCCTCCTCGTCGTCTCCCTCCTCCTTCCCAGTCTCGTCTACACTCACACCTGCATGCACTACCACTACAGCCACTACGTCCCGCACCAGCACACCCACCACCACATCCTGCTCATGTGCACTCACCACCCCCACTACCATTTACACGTCCCCTGTGTCCTCTCCCAGTGTGTCTGTGACGCCCCCTCCGAAGATACACAAACGCAGGCACACACCCACCCAACAGCCACCCACCTCACGACATCCTCCAGCCCATGCACCTGCACCCAAATCCACAAAACTTACACCTCCTACAACCACCACCTCTTCCTCCACTCCCAAACCCCCTCCAGCTACCCGTCCCAGTGTCTCCCAAAACCTTTCCTGCCCCCCCTTAACCTATTTCCCACCACCACCCCCCCTCCAACTCATAAGTCCCGTACTAGCACCTCAGCCAAGAAATCTCCGGGACCAGTGGTGCCTGTTGTTACAGGTATGTGGAGTGCACCGGCCACCAGGCCAGCCAGTGTGGCATGGAGCCAGAGCACAGCCAGTCCCACTCCTGTGAAGCACCAGAAGTTGGACAGTGCCCAGCGGGAGAGGGGGAAGACTCCAGCCAGCAAAGCCGCTCACAAGGGTCCCGGGGGGAGTGTCGACTCAGCTATGACTCCTCCCAAGGTGGGGAAGGGGCAGAAGAAATCTCCAAAGTCTGGGAGGAGCAGCACGGCGGAGAGGACTGCCATCACATCCCCGCTGCGCAGGAGGTCACCGCCAGCCCCATCGTCACTGGCAAGGAGGCCACCGCCAGAGTCACTGCCCAAGAGGCCAGCCCCATCGTCATTGGCCAGGAGCCCACCGCCAGAGTCACTGCCCAAGAGGCCAGCCCCATCGTCACTGGCCAGGAGGCCACCGCCAGCCACAGCCCAGCTGGCCAGGAGGGCCCCGCAAGCCACAGCCCAGCTGACCCATGAAGGACTGCCAGCCACAGCCCTGCTGGGCAATTAAGGACCGCCTTGGCAAGCACCGCTGAACAGGCCAGGGACCGCTGCCCAGGGCAAAGACCGCCATGGAATGCACCGCTGAACAGGTCTGACACTGGCAAGGCAATCACCGCTGAACAGGCCAGGGACCGCTGAACAGGGCAAAGACCGCCATGGAATGCACAGCTGAACAGGTCTGACACTGGCAACACAAGCACCGCTGAACAGGCCAGGGACCGCTGAACAGGGCAAAGACCGCCATGGAATGCACCGCTGAACAGGTCTGAAACTTGCAACACAAGCACCGCTGAACAGGCCAGGGACCGGTGAACAGGGCAAAGACCGCCATGGAATGCACCGCTGAACAGGTCTGACACTGGCAACACAAGCACCGCTGAACAGGCCAAGGACCGCTGAACAGGGCAAAGACCACCATGGAATGCACCGCTAGCCCATTTGCAGCAGGGGCAGTGACGCAATTTGGACCGTCAGGTGGTGTGTGCTGCACTCTGGGCACCAGTCCCCCTCCAGCACCAGTGGAGACTGTTATCCACTTGAGAGACTGTGGTTAAGCACTCCCCAGGATTGAACAGTGGGCAACCCACCCACTGTAGAGACATGAGAGACTGCGGCTTTGCACTCACCAGGATGTAACAGTGGGCAAACCAACCACTGGATAGACTTGAGAGACTGTGGCATCCAGGGTGTAGAAAGGGAATTGCAACACACTAATGCATTCCTGGAGGGCATTCATTCTGGTCAGGCTGCCCTTCATCGAACCCTGCAAACTCTGGCCTCAGCACTGATGGCAGCCATTGTCCCTGTCTCTAGCCTCCCCCTTCCAACTTCCTCCACCCCGACTCAATCCCATGTACCTCTGCCTATCCCAAGCACACCATCAGACCAGCCGGCACACGCCTCACCACACAAGGGAAGCTCAGGCAAACATAAGCACCACACATCCCACAGGCACTCACGCAAGCATCACACACATACAGTACAGACACACCAACATCCACTGCCTCCACTGTGTCCCCCTCCTCGTCGTCTCCCTCCTCCTTCCCAGTCTCGTCTACACTCACACCTGCATGCACTACCACTACAGCCACTACGTCCCGCACCAGCACACCCACCACCACATCCTGCTCACGTGCACTCACCACCCCCACTACCATTTACACGTCCCCTGTGTCCTCTCCCAGTGTGTCTGTGACACCCCCTCCGAAGATACACAAACGCAGGCACACACCCACCCAACAGCCACCCACCTCACGACATCCTCCAGCCCATGCACCTGCACCCAAATCCACAAAACTTACACCTCCTACAACCACCACCTCTTCCTCCACTCCCAAACCCCCTCCAGCTACCCGTCCCAGTGTCTCCCAAAACCTTTCCTGCCCCCCCTTAACCTATTTCCCACCACCACCCCCCCTCCAACTCATAGGTCCCGTACTAGCACCTCAGCCAAGAAATCTCCGGGACCAGTGGTGCCTGTTGTTACAGGTATGTGGAGTGCACCGGCCACCAGGCCAGCCAGTGTGGCATGGAGCCAGAGCACAGCCAGTCCCACTCCTGTGAAGCACCAGAAGTTGGACAGTGCCCAGCGGGAGAGGGGGAAGACTCCAGCCAGCAAAGCCGCTCACAAGGGTCCCGGGGGGAGTGTCGACTCAGCTATGACTCCTCCCAAGGTGGGGAAGGGGCAGAAGAAATCTCCAAAGTCTGGGAAGAGCAGCACGGCGGAGAGGACTGCCATCACATCCCCGCTGCGCAGGAGGTCACCGCCAGCCCCATCGTCACTGGCCAGGAGGCCACCGCCAGAGTCACTGCCCAAGAGGCCAGCCCCATCGTCATTGGCCAGGAGCCCACCGCCAGAGTCACTGCCCAAGAGGCCAGCCCCATCGTCACTGGCCAGGAGGCCACCGCCAGCCACAGCCCAGCTGGCCAGGAGGGCCCCGCAAGCCACAGCCCAGCTGACCCATGAAGGACTGCCAGCCACAGCCCTGCTGGGCAATTAAGGACCGCCTTGGCAAGCACCGCTGAACAGGCCAGGGACCGCTGCCCAGGGCAAAGACCGCCATGGAATGCACTGCTGAACAGGTCTGACACTGGCAAGGCAATCACCGCTGAACAGGCCAGGGACCGCTGAACAGGGCAAAGACCGCCATGGAATGCACCGCTGAACAGGTCTGACACTGGCAACGCAAGCACCGCTGAACAGGCCAGGGACCGCTGAACAGGGCAAAGACCGCCATGGAATGCACCGCTGAACAGGTCTGAAACTGGCAACACAAGCACCGCTGAACAGGCCAGGGACCGGTGAACAGGGCAAAGACCGCCATGGAATGCAGCGCTGAACAGGTCTGACACTGGCAACACAAGCACCGCTGAACAGGCCAAGGACCGCTGAACAGGGCAAAGACCACCATGGAATGCACCGCTAGCCCATTTGCAGCAGGGGCAGTGACGCAATTGGGACCATCAGGTGGTGTGTGCTGCACTCTGGGCACCAGTCCCCCTCCAGCACCAGTGGAGACTGTTATCCACTTGAGAGACTGTAGTTAAGCACTCCCCAGGATTGAACAGTGGGCAACCCACCCACTGTAGAGACATGAGAGACTGCGGCTTTGCACTCCCCAGGATGTAACAGTGGGCAAACCAACCACTGGATAGACTTGAGAGACTGTGGCTTTGCACTCCCCAGGATGCAACAGTGGGCAACCCACCCACTGTAGAGACTTGATAGACTGTGGCTTTGCACTCCCCAGGATGTAACAGTGGGCAACCCACCCACTGTAGAGACTTGAGAGACTGTGGCTTTGCACTCCCCAGGATACATCAATGGACATGGAGCCCCCTCGTGGATCTGGCTTGGTGAACTCATCCGGCTGAGCTGCCCCCCTTCCCTTCCCCCTGAGGTGCCTGTTGTATTTCTATCAGATGCCCCAGCAGTGTTCTCTCCGTTTTGATCAGGTATCTTGTGTGGGCCTCACCCATGCATTTTGGGCCCAGTGGTCCACGGACAATGAATGGTGCATTACCTGCACTGCTAATCGTGGTGTATATTTTGTTTAATGTGTATATATATCTGTATATATTTGCTGACTGTATTTTGATATATTACAATGGTTCCACTAATTTCCTTTTGTCTTTGCATTCTTCCGGGGGGGTTGGGGGTTGTTACTGTAATGTATAGATAAGCATTGGTGTGTGTGTTTTAGTGGGTGAGGGTCGGGTGGGGATTGGGATGTTGGTTGTGTGTGTCCCTGTGTTTTTGCTTCCCCCCTCCCCTATGTCGTAGGTGCAGTACTCACCGTGCTCTTCGCCGCCGGCGTTGATGATCCTCGTATAGGAGCAGGAAGACTATCGCTGGCAGAATATGGAGTTCCGGCTCCATGGTGTCCTGATTCCTCGTGGGATGTGTAGAGGTGAGCGTTTTCCCTTTAAAATGGCTGTTTCCGCCGTGTTTTTATCTGCGGTGAATCCACCCTGGAAAAGGTGGCAGATTGGTAGGTTGTGATACTGGGGGCGGTACATTGTCTCCCGCCTGTCTGTTGGCGGTGACCGCCGCGCTGTTTGTCTGTACCGTCGTGGCGGTCGGAGTGTTAAAGTGGCTGTCTTTGTTGGCGGTTTCCGCCACGGTCATAATTCAATTTTTTTTACCACCGGCCTGTTGGCGGTGTTACCGCCGCTTTAACACCGTCCGCCAGGGTTGTAATGACCACCTTTGTCTTTTATTTCAGTTTCTGTGGCAACTTCTTCCTATATTGTCTGAGGACTTTGTGCAGAGAAGGGCAAACCCCTTGCAATAGTAGGCCTTGCTGAGGCTTACTTCGACAAATTGGCGCCAGAACAGGGACTCATCGGCGACTCGGACGCCCGACGGATTGGTCGCGATGAAGGATTGGGATCTCGCTGCGGACGATAAATGCCTGAGGAGACCCGAGTCTTGGCAACCACTGCGTTTTTCCCTTCTTTCTGATGTGACTATCCAGGTGGCACCGGTCCTCGACTGAGATCCTTTTTGTTCATTCGTCATGCAGTGGCCATTTGGTCGATTTTAGAACTTGGCAGTTGGAACCTGGACGCCCTGTGATTGGTAAGAGCCGTTTTACGGCACTTGCTGTGGGTTTTGATGCCTTTGTTTGGTAATGAAGTTTAGCACCACTTACTGTGGCTCTCGTGTTTTGGGTGACTAGTCAATTTGTGTCCTTTGAATTGATATATAAATTGCAATTTATATAGGCAGGTAATGAGGAGAATTTTCTCCAATTTAATTTTGATTTGAACTGCACCTTAAGTGCTACTTTTATTATAATATTGCATATTCTGCACTATTTTTGGCAGGCCTGTTTTTCGCGCACTTCATAGGATGTGGTGCTTTTGTAATGGTACCAATTTGAGAATGGAAGAATCGCAACCGGCACCCCCAGAGGGGACGCCAAATAGAGATATGTATGTTAAACATGGTCTTTCTTCTATAATGTACAGCACATTCTGGAATAAATACACTCGTGCGGATCCTGAGTTACGTTGGCCTATGCATGGGTCATTTGATTTGCAAAAGATTGAGTATGTGGAGCAATGTATGTGTAAGCAAAGGTCTAGGCAAGATATGTTTGACTGTGTACGAATGTGGGAGAAAGAAGTGCGTGGACGAGTGAAGCGTGAGCAAGCCTTGCTTGAGAAAGAGCAGCGGAAGAATGTATATGTGAAAGCATTGGAAATGAGAAAGAAATAAATAAATGACTTAAAGGAGCTAGAAGAGAAAGAACGTAAATTACAGGTAACTGGCCAATACACTGTTAGGCAACCTCTCTATCCTATCCTTAATAAACCACACAATGATTTTTTGTTACTAGATCGCCCTCCACCTCCGTATGTCGTTCCTTCTGCCCTCATGAATTAGCTGAGGTCTCCGGTTCGGAGCAACAGAAGATACGAGACAGTCGCTCTATGTTGCCTGCTGACCGTGCGTCTGAGCTTAGATCTATTGCTCATCAAACAATTCGTAGCGTTGTCTCTGCTTCTGAACTTTTAGACAACATGAAAGGGTGGACGGAAAAGGAGCAGCTATATTTTACTGAGGCATTTGGCACAGAAGTTATTGAACTATTTCGGAAATATTCTGATGAGTTAGAGTCCGATGATGTAGCAGCTGATCACAAGCAAATGTGTGATGGTCTTTTTGTTTTCTCCCAGGTGGCTGATGCAATCAGGCGTCTGGTGAAATTATGTGTTGTGGCAGTCCGTTTGCAAGAGGAGAAAAGGGCGTGGACGTAGTTGCTCAGACATCTCAGACCGGCAGGGTGCAAGCTTCCATCTTCGGAACAGATACGACTATGATAGTTCACGCGAAACCAATGCAGGAGGCCGCGCCTTTGAATGTTCCTCCTAAAGGATTGGATACAAGTGATGATAAAACTTCTGTTGATGCTAAGGGTTATTTTATTTATAATTGGGTGTATATTCCTTGGAATAGGGCAGATGGAATGCCACTTAAAACAGCATTACCTGACCCGCGGAAAAATCCAGCCGCCTTTTATGAGGAAGTTGAGGGATTAATTAGTTATTGTACTATGACTTTGGCTGACATTTATTTATTTTTTGGATTGATCTTACCGCCAGATATGTGGAAAACTGTTCGTAAAGTTGATGATCGTGTAGTTTTTGGGGTGTCAGGGAAAGAATTAGAACAGATGGACGGGGATAGGGAACCTGCGAAAAAGCCATATCAGTTGATTCTAGATCTTCCCGCAGCCATATTAGTTAAGTTAAAAATGGTTATTCCCCCTAAAAAGATAGATTGGACTGTTTTAGCGTCTTGTAAGCAGAAGGCAGATGAATCGGTCTCTGATTTCTTTACACGCTTTGAAGAAGCATTTCATGAGTTTAGCGGCCAGTTATTGTCAGATGATACGGGCAGACATTTGTTTGTCGATAAATATGTTGCAAATCTGTTACCAGGAATAGCTAGTCATCTAAAAGTTAGTGAAAGTTCATGGACTACCTCTACTCCGGTTTCTCTTTTGACTATGGCTCAGTATTATAAACGTCAGGAATTAGAAGCAAAAGGTAGCGAGGATCAAACGATTAAAGAATTAAAGACAAAGGTTATGTTGGCTCAAGCTCATGGTCCGCCTTTTAGAGGTAGTGATAGAGGTGGACGTGGATCTTATGGTTCTTCTTACACTCGTTCGAATTTGTCTGTTGATCAGTGTGCGTATTGTAAGAAATGTGGGCATTGGGCTGCCGATTGTCCAGCACTACGTGTTCAGCAGTGTTCACGTGGTCGGGGACAAATGAGAAATCGCTCAGGATATTCAGGGCCTAGAAGAAGCACGAATGATCATGCTAGGGTTGATGCTAATTTACGAGGGCAGGATGGGTTTAACACTTTTGATAGACAGAACCAATACCAGATGTCTAACTATGTGCAGCCTGATTTCCAAGATTCTGCTTATGCATAGGATTGCCTAGGATTGGGTAAGGAATCAGTTGAAGTTCCAGTAGATCAGAGGGGTCCCTATGTTACAGCACATGTTTTGGGTTCTACTGATCCGTTTCTGGTTGATACAGGAGCTACTCGTAGCGCCTTGTCTAAACAATTGATTCTAAGGGCTCCCCTGTCTGGCTTAACCATTACATCGATAGGTTTCGATGGAACACCTTCCCCTAGCCCATTGTCACAACCACTTGCATTCCATGTTGATAAATTTACTGCTCCATGTCCATTTTTGGTTTCTCCAAATACACCAGACAATATTGTGGGTCTTGATATGCTCAAGTATTTCAGGGCTACAATACGATGCTCTCCTGAAGGGGTGCGTGTTATTTTGAATGATAATCATCCTGTGATGGAAAGAGTTTGTCTTGTTAAAGAGGATATTGCATTAGCTTCACTCCCTAGTACTTTGTGGGCTACTTCAGATACTGATGTGGGACAAATGATTATTCCACCGGTACATATTAGTGTCAAGGAGGGAGCTGTATTGCCACGTTTGCCTCAATACAAAATTTCACAGGAGGGCGAAGAAGCACTCGCACAAATTGTGCATGATCTTATTGCAGTTGGAGTTGTTGAGGAAGTTCCGTATAATGTTTGTAACAGTCCGATTCTTCCTATTCTGAAAAAGGATACTGATACTAGGATTTACCGATTCCTTATTGATTTACGAGAAGTCAATAAGATTGTGGTACCACAATATCCTGTGGTATCTGACATCACAACACTTCTTTCTTTGGTTCCCCCGACAGCAACCACGTTCTCTGTGATAGACTTGAAGAATGCTTTCTTTTCGATCCCTATTCATCCTGACAGCCAATATTTGTTTGGTTTTACTTTGAATAAACAATCATGTAGATTTTGCAGAGTTCCTCAAGGCTATACTGAGAGTCCTAGTATTGATAGTTGAGCGTTAAAACGACAACTTGATTCTTTTGTTTTGCCTGAAGGTGTGGCTCTCATACAATATGTTGATGATATTTTGTTGGCAGCTGATACCCCTGAGCAATGTGAAAAGTGCACTTTGTCCTTACTTTCTTTTCTTGCTTCACACCATCAGAAAGTGTAATGAAAGAAATTGCAATATTGTAGACCAAAGGTAACCTATTTAGGTCACCTTTTGTCTAAGGAGGGCCGTGCACTTACATCAGATCGTATTCAAGCAATTTTAGACACACCAGTACCCTTTACTCAGAAAGATGGTTGTGCATTCCTTGGTCTTACTTCTTTTTGTAGGCAATGGATATTAGGGTTTTCACACATTGTCAAACCTTTGCTAGCTCTTTTGACTAAAGATACTCCAATGCCCCTCCCATGGACAGATGAATGTGAGACTGCTTTCCGGCAGCTACGACAAGCCCTTTGTTCAGCACCAGTGTTAGGTACTCCAGATTACACGAAGCCTTTTTCACTTTACGTACATGAGAAAGATGGAGGTGCATTGTCAGTTTTAGTACAGACACATGGTGATAAGCAGCGTCCCTGTGCATATTTTTCAGCAGTACTTGATCCTGTCGCTCGAGCGTTGCCTGGGTGTTTTCCTTCAGTTGCCGCAACAGCTGTGTCAATACGTCAGAGTGAAGGGATAGTTTTGTCACATAAGCTGTTGGTGTTAGTACCACATGAGGTTGATGCTCTTTTAAATCAAACAAAGACACAACATTTAACTAGCGCTCGCCTGACAGGATATGAATTGACATTGCTGGCTCCTCACATTACACTGAAGAGATGTGCAACACTAAATCCAGCCACTTTGTTGCCATATCCGGTGACTCAGCCTCAGTCACAAGAAACACATGATTGTATATTCCTTACCGAAGAACAGACAAAGGGTCGTATTGATTTACAAGATACGTCCCTTCCAGATGTAGACGGGGAATTGTGGGTTTATGGGTCTTGTTTGAAGTTGCCATACGGTACCACTTCAGCTGCATATGCAATCACCACAATACACACGGTAGTGGAGACAGCTCGTATACCACAGAAATCAGCTCAAGTAGCTGAACTAATAGCTTTGACACGAGCATGTGAGCTTAGTACTGACTTATGTGTGAACATTTATACAGACAGCCGCTATGCTTTTGGAATGGCTCATTATTTTGGTTTGCTTTGGAAGGAGAGAGGCTTTCTCACATCCCATGGGATGCAGATAATGCAAGGAGAATTAGTACATAACCCCTTGACTGCATTGACATATCCAAAGAAACTAGCTATTGTGAAATGTAGTGCACACAAGAAAGTGACCGATAAGATAGGGCAAGGTAATGCCCTTGCAGACCGCGTAGCACGTGAGACTGCGATGCAGCGAAGTACTACTTCTATGTATGTAATGAAGTCACAAGCTGAACGTTGGCATAATGCTAGACAAGACGTATTAGATATACAGAAATCTGCTTCTGTGAAAGAACGTGAGCAATGGTCTGAAGAAGGAGAATTGGATGATGAGGGCTGTTGGCGGAATAATCAGATGGATAAATGGAAATTGCCTATAGCTTTTGAACAACCTATGGTTCAGATGGCACATGGGCTGGCACATGTTGGAGCTTCAACAATAATGAAGTTGCTTACGCAAGTTTGGGAGCATCCAGAAATTTCCAGTACAGCTAAGAGAGTATGGCAATGGACTACTTGTTGGTAAGTACAAAAACCTACTTATATACACACTGCACAGCAACCCTCTAGGACACACAACACATACACCACAACAGCAACATGTCAACAGGAACACACTGAGGTCGTGACTTCACTAACCATGTTTCTTAAGTCACCATTGAACCTGTCACACATCAGAATTTACTGTACAGCCTAATGTGAATACGTCAATGAGTGTGGCTGCTGAAATGTCACCTTGCAAATTGTAAGTGTCCCAATGACCTTTACATTTATACATTGCATAAGTCTAAAGGTATGGGATGGGATGTCCAGGGTACTTTGATATGAACGTGTTAACAACACTTTCAATTTTAACTGTGCATGGAACTATCATGTTCAAAAAAAGAGAGGAATAAGAGGGTATTGTGGTCCAGTGTACAACCCCCAATAAAGCTATAGAAAAATATCGGTACACTGTTCCAGTGGAAGGTAAGGAAAACACATGGGGAGGTCCTAAATTTTAGGAGCAAATAACCTCACACATCCAGGAGGATGTCATGCTTCATCATCGGTACAGCTCCTCGTCAGACCGGCGCTGCAATGTCTGACGGGCTCCACCCCAGATGGGGGGGCTCTTTGCCGGAGATCTTTTACAATGATGGTGCCATGACCCCAGGATTAAATGGGGGGAGAAAAAGGGAAATAGGAGAACAGGAGTGAAAAATGATTAAAATTGGTTCTCACAACCCCCAATGGTTAAAAAAGTTTATTAGACCAGATGGAAGGTCGGGACCAAGATTAAAAACAGAAAATATAGTCAAACGAGTGAAATAGAAATTATGATCAATCACTCTATTGGAGTCTAAGAGTGAGAGGGAGGTAGGACAATTTTCAAACCACCCTTTGCATGGGTCAACATGTTTCGCATCCTAGTGGCCCATCCGGGTCCAATGATGCTTCGTCAGGACCAAGTTGACTATCTATGTTTCCTAATAAAAAGGGACTAATGTGTCTTCTTAATTCAAATCCCAGAGTTACAGGTGGCTCACACAATATGGAACAAAAATTAGGTCACTTACATTAGTCAGGAGCATATGTTTCCTAACTAAGACCCACCCCCATTAGGAGATTATGCTCCATAGGACAACGCGAACCAATGGTCGGGCGCAGTTACCAGTTTGAAATGCTGCCGAGACCAGAGAAAGGACCTACCCGGGTCCGCGTATCCTGAAAAAGCCGGGTAGGTCCTTTCTCCGGTCTCTGCAGCATTTCAAACTGGTAACTGCGCCCGACCATTGGTTCGCGTTGTCCTATGGAGCATAATCCCCTAATGGGGGTGGGTCTTAGTTAGGAAACATATGCTCCTGACTAATGTAAGTGACCTAATTTTTGTTCCATATTGTGTGAGCCACCTGTAACTCTGGGATTTGAATTAAGAAGACACATTAGTCCCTTTTTATTAGGAGACATAGATAGTCAACTTGGTCCCGACGAAGCATCATTGGACCCGGATGGGCCACTAGGATGCGAAACATGTTGACCCATGCAAAGGGTGGTTTGAAAATTGACCTACCTCCCTCTCACTCTTAGACTCCAATAGAGTGATTGATCATAATTTCTATTTCACTCGTTTGACTATATTTTCTGTTTTTAATCTTGGTCCCGACCTTCCATCTGGTCTAATAAACTTTTTTAACCATTGGGGGTTGTGAGAACCAATTTTAATCATTTTTCACTCCTGTTCTCCTATTTCCCTTTTTCTCCCCCCATTTAATCCTGGGGTCATGGCACCATCATTGTAAAAGATCTCCGGCAAAGAGCCCCCCCATCTGGGGTGGAGCCCGTCAGACATTGCAGCGCCGGTCTGACGAGGAGCTGTACCGATGATGAAGCATGACATCCTCCTGGATGTGTGAGGTTATTTGCTCCTAAAATTTAGGACCTCCCCATGTGTTTTCCTTACCTTCCACTGGAACAGTGTACCGATATTTTTCCATGGAACTATCATCTCACCCCCAGTGAAGACACACGGACACCTGTTTCAAAAGTCACAGTGCTAGGGAGGGCACACTGTACTGCAAATCCCAAAACATACTGCTGACAAACGGTTAGCAGACAAACACTTGTTCAGCCAAGGAAACAACACAATGCAGATGGTATAGCCTACAAGAATAGGATGTCACAGTAGTACACAAAAGAGTCACAGACAACACAAGACAACTACTGCCATGAAAGGTCTTTTCAATAGTGCCAGCTACATCAACATGATCCCATTCATTTTCTCTTGCAGCTGATCAGGGGTATGGCATCCAGCCATGGATTATGACACCATTTGGCAACCCGAGTGCAGCTGCAGAGCGTGCATACAACGAGGCCCATTGGAGGACACGCAGCATTGTCGAGCGGACCTTTGGCATCCTCAAGTCAAGGTTCCGCTGCCTCGACATCACTGGTGGTAGCCTCCTATATTCCCCCGAGGTGGTCTGTAGGATCATCCTCACATATGCAATATTGCACAACATTTGCATCAGAAGAAACATTCCCCTCCTGGAACCAGAGCCACACATGTCTGAAGAGGAGGAAGAGGAGGAAGAGGAGGATGCTGGCCTGCAACAGGAGGGGTAACTACAGAACACAGCTGCTGGTATACGCAGGCGGCAACAGATTGTAAATAATTTCTTCTGAATATGATCACCTTCACCACTTTAGTTAACGAATTTAAATAAACACCTATTATAATCACCATATCACGGTCTGGCTATTCCTTTTTACACACCTTCATCTCTACTTATCAGAATAAGAGTGTTGCCTCATGGAGCATTGCTGAGATACTGAGTAGGACACAGAACATCCCAGAGCTAATGTGATGCCTAACATACAATGGTCACATACACACACACTCTTAATGACATATATCATGTACATATCTTCTTTGAAGGCCAATAGCAGAGGACCACAACTATTTCACACATACATATTGAAAGCAAGGTCCAACGCAGCATATGGCACACAACTATGACACCATCACTCAATAAGGGGAAAACAAGCCTCATACATGAGGCAGTCAATGTGCTTTGGCATCACTAACAGGAATGTCTGACAAGACCCTTGACAGCAGTTAGTCCAACTGCATCCAATATTTGCAAGGAATATCTGTGACTAGAGTTCCATAGAAGCAGAACATAGACAGCACAAGTGCCACACATATGACATGCAATGCGCACATGACATACCATGCACATGTCAGCCCATTTCCTAACTCCTGACACACCCATGCACCTGGTCACAACCCACCTGTCGGAAGAGGTCCCTGGAATACTAAGATGTGTACCCTGATAATACCTCCTCTACACACACAGACCAACATTAGCAAACCAGTGTGCTACACCCTTTCCTAAGGTATGCCATTGTCATATAACATCTGACTGCATGGACGTCAGGTCAATTTATACACTGTCTTCTAGTTTCAAAGCCCTGTTAGCACATGTAGATTGCTTCCCCTTGTGAAAATGTCTGTTGGTCCTTAGAATGCAAGTCTCACCTGCAGGACAGGTGAGAAACAGATGCAGCCCACACCTGTAATCACCTCCATGCACACCACCCATTTAAAAAAGCACTGCCCCTGATGATGCCTGGAACAGTATAGGAGTTGCTATTATGTCAAATACACCGTCAACCATTGATACTAATTAAGCCGTGTAACACAGCCCTTGGGTTCAATTGTCACCTTCAAAAACACAGGACGTACACAGATTGACATGTCAACTGTCTAGTTTGTCCTCCAAACAGTCTCAGTCAGACCACTGATTATGTAACTTGTCCAGTAGCTGGCTCCTGAATGATCTTGCATTCTGTCAGCCTGACTGGCAACTGTCTGTGCGTCACACTAAAGTATCCCTGTGTCTACATATGTACCACACTTGCATTAGCAAACCTGCCATTCATCAGGGGGCATTGGGCATGGGCTTCTTCCATGCATACACAAATACATTGTATAGCATCATCTGCCGTTTAACTGTACCATTTGAGTTACTTCCTCTTGGAAATGCAAAATTCATGGCCCACCCCTTGTCTGGGTTGCATATATGCATGAATGACAAAGTGTGACAGTGTCCCAGGGTCATAGGCAGGGATTGGGTACGGGGCTTTCAGCACAACCAGCAACCTCTGATAATGTACATGAATAATACACAAATGTCAGAACCATGACAGTTCACACACAGCATCACAGTGCGCACAACATAGTGATGGGCCGTGTGTGGTGAATAGCTGCGAGAATAAACAGCACAGAGGCTATGATGTTCCCAGATGCAGTGGGAAGTGCAGAGGCCAACCTGTGTACAAATGTGGTAATGACACCTGCCGGAACATGACAATGGAGACATTATCTCACTCAGCACACCAAGGTTGCCCTGTTGACTATCTCATTACACGTCTTTAGTGACAGGGTGGGACCATCCACATGTTGGTTCACATGTCCACATCTACTTTACTCACATTGATCAACAAAGGATACTCAGTAGTTACAGGAATAGCTGCCACTGACTCGTGATGAGTCCTGGTCCGAACTGTGACAAATTACACCCCAAACAATCTACAGGATCATCATTGGACCTCACACATGAACAAAACACCTATGTGCAATTGATCACTGGAAATATGTGGACACGTGCTGTCTTGTATGCTGGTCCACCACAGCCACTTGATAGTTGGGGCTCACTTCTATGGCCTCAACTGTGGTGTCATCATACATATGAGATTGACCTTTGTCTGTCTGTGCAAACAACATGGTACCCACTCCCTCAATGCATGTGTATGACTCACTGTGGGATTCATCAACTAGTGCCTAGGAAGCTCTTACCAATACTCTAGGACATAGGATGTAGAAAATGTGGACCTTTGACATGAACATGTGTCTGCCATCCATCTGGTGCATGCTATGTCACATGTGGTGTCAACGTGACCCTAAAACTTGGAAGTATACTTTACGGGTGTTGTTACATGTATGACTAACACATGCACTTGCTCATTCCAATTTTGACTTGTATCTTAGGGTTGGACAAATGGACGTCACATAAATACAACCAAATGTACAATAATGCTTCATGTGATATACACACACACTTGGTCAACCAACAAATTAGTTGTCAAAGCACACACTTTGAGCCAAAGGCAATTAGGTATTGTACATATGTGCGTCACATTGCTATCCTCTCCTTATGGCAAACATGCACAATTTGTGCCATACATATATGTAGGCCACACTTATGACCAGCTATGACGTCAGCCAACTGTAAACATACTGTGAAGGGTGTAGTGGATGATGTTCCGCTGCAGTATGATGTCACACATGTGAACATACACCATCAACACCATACTGTCTTCAATTAGCCAATCTCTGATGTGTTCCAAATGCAAAATAACCCAAAAAATGTAAAAATGCCCCAAACCAGTTAATGCACTGTAATTTTGACGTCCCTAGCGGTGTGCGTCATTTTTTGTTCACCAAAACTGTATTTGCGTCATTTTTTTTGACGCACAGGAGTGAAATTTAGCCCGCATCCAGATATTTGTACAGTCCATGTATCATTATGTGGATGCAGGTTAATATTCACGCCTGTGCGTCAAAAAAAAGACGCAAATACAGTTTTGTGCAACAAAAAATGACGCATAATGTGAAAAAGGCGGGACTTTTCATACAGGAAGTAATGTAATAGGATATCCTGTTTACAGATCATGTACAGTGGGTGTACTTTCACTTTCACTTTGCAGTCTATAATCCTTCTAGAATGTGTGGCTGTGTAGAGAGTGTTGTCCAGAGATTTTGTGCTGTATTTGTCCTGTGTGCTATCTGTAAAGTCATTTTGTTAAATAAATATTGTTTGTGTATACTGTAGTACTGTGTTTTGTCTACATTTGTCCATTTATCTTGTGTATTTCTTGTTTGTGGGAGTCTGTTGTGGGTAGTGTTAGTTTGGTGATAGTTGGACTCTATTAGTGTTTATGTTTACTTTTTTTCTGTCTTTTTACCCCTACTTTCACCCATTTCCCCTTTCTATTTCTTTTACCCCTATTCCTTCTCTTCAATTATATGTATTTCTGGTAGGCCATGTCTTGGCAGGATGGGGGAAGAGGAGTTGGGGGGGTTCATCTGGCTGGTGACACATTTCTTGCCACTCATGATCCAGGCAGGGGGCAGGGTCATACAGGGGTACCCGACAGAGGCGTGCAGAATCCGGTGGGGAAAGGTGCTGCATCACCTGCAGCGTGTGTATGCCAGCCAGAGGAGTGACCACCAGCTGAAGCACCGGTGGGCTGACCTCATCACCAGGGAGCAGGATCTCTTGGACCACCGGGGGATCATGATTGGTGGTACTGTTGGTGAGTACGACTATTGTTATTGTGCACAATTAAATGCTCTGTAGTGACATCAGGGGATTAGTGCAATGTCTGCCAGCTAACTTGCTGACTGTGTGTAATGCTGGGTAAATATAAGGGGATCATTGATGCACTATGGCAAGGATCACAATTGCTAGCTGCCAGGTAGCACGTACTCAGCAAACTTACAGGTAACTTTACCATGAAGGAAATTTGTGCGGCCTTTTTGTCAGCACAGCTAACAAAATAGGAGCCACTCATGTCTATCTAGGGTATTATTGACATAGAAGTACAGATGTACCAACATTTAGGCCAACAATGTTGATGCAATTGCTAGACTGACTTTAGAATCACTATATGATGCTGAAAATGAGTGCTGCCTTCACGTCAAATGATAATAGCAAAGTGGCTCAAACAATGGTCTCATGTTAGTCTGGTGAGTGTGGAAGGAAAGTGTTCACAGAAGTACTATGAATGTGTGGGATTATTGTGTTTCTTGATCTTTTTGGATACATGTCAGTTAATGATTTGAAAACATCGTGAAAAGGTGTAAGGTGCCCTCAGCTAACATCTCAAGATGTTTGTTGGAATTGGTTGAGCCACAATCCAAATATGGATGGCAGTCCAAATGTATGCACATGGCTTCACATCTCCATGGTTGGTGCAAATCACCATAGCTGGGCCACATCAATTGACTATACTGTAACAACAGGATGGCTTACAGGAGTCCCTGCCCCTCCCTCTGTACATTGGGCCTATGTGCAATAAATGTGTCATGGCCACAAGGCATGTTTGACTGGTAATGCAGTCCTCAAGTAACCAGGCGTTGGATGTTTCTCTTGGATGCACATGATGAGACGATTACACTCCATATTTTTTAGTGCTCACCAATTATGGGGCAAGTTTGCAACCACATGCTAGTTAGGGCCAATGTATGTGTGTAGATATGTGTGTAACTGTCACAGGAGACCCATGCTATGTACAAGTTAGCCGTGAAATATCAGATGCAGTACCATCATGTCTGAATGGCTGCCATGTCCTTATTCAGCCTACACATTGTAAATGATACTGAAATTGTTGCACTGTGCACAGATTTTGAGCACATTTCTTCCTTCCATACCTTACAGGTGGACCGGCACCCTACACTGTGGGAGAGGTGGTGACATTTGAGGACCCTGACCACTCCAGTAAGTGTTGATATGTCTGTTATGTGTTGTGTTTGCTGGTTATGGACTCGTGTGAGTTGGACGCATAGCAAGGTGTGATGCGTTGGGCAAGTTTTTCACTTGTTCCATGAGTGGGAATGCAGTTCTCACATGTTTTGAGTTAGCCAATGCGTATCCAATGGTATCATGTAGGGATTGTAGGACATCCCTGTAGGCCCCACTGTGACTACAGGGGATAGTCATGTGTCTGACACTTCTATCACCAAGAGTCGCAATGGAAGTCAGCCCCTATTTAGTCAGCCTGTCAGACCCACATTCTCTAAGATTGGTGGAGCTAATAGCTTCCCAATAGACATCTGCTACTCTATTTACCTACGTAAGTTTGAAACAGTAGGTAGAACCTCCTAGCAGCATGTACTTCCACATGTAGTGCATCAAGTCTGTGGAACCTGAGTGTAATGGCCTAGGTGTGCATGCAATTCATGATCGTGGGTGTTCCAGCAACTCTGTGTCTGATGTAAGTCAGGCCTCACTGGAAGTATATGTTGTGTACTAAGTTCTGCATTTCCTGACATGTCTGACCCTATGAGTGCTCTAGGGTTTGCTGACTCCAAATTGTAGATAGACCTTACCTGTGGTGTGTCTGTAGAGACAAACATGTGTGGAGTTGCCTATACACTCCTCGGTGTACATGTTGTTGGCAAATTATAGTTGTGTATCCACCGCCCCCCCTCAAACACCGCCATGGGTTTGTGAATGGGGTACCTAGTATTGATGCTACCAGTATGTTACACATACCTGTGAATAAGTGACGGTTTGGTTGCATAGTAGTATACACACTCAGGTTTGGCACTTGGTACCATACTGGAAAGTCCAGTTACAACTTGCAGACCATGTGGCTTTAGTTTTGCTTTCCGTACACTGACATTTGTAGCCCAGCTCTTGGTGGAGGATATGCAGCATGATTCATAGATGTTAACTGTCAGAACTCAGATAGCAAGTCAAGGCCAGTTGTTTCCCATCTTGTGGGTTATGGATGTGCTTTGTGTGATGTCACCTTTGTTGTCTGGCCTGCCATATACTTCCTCAGGGACATTCAATGCTCTGTATCGTGATATGAGCTGTTACAAGTACAGTAGATGTAATGTCTGATTAACTTGCTGTGCCGTTTCACACAATGCAGTTACTAATGTGGCATATCTGCATTTGTCTTCACAGCAGCTAACATGACTCCAGACCAGGTCCGTGAATTTCAGCGTCGAGCCATGCAATACCAGCACATCCTGCTGGTGGCGTCGGGGTTCCGGAGGATGGCCCGGCGATATTGCCATGAACGTGCCTCCGGGGCATGGCGAGCCTTCCCACAGGGTGGGCCTACTTTGCCCACCACAGCCACCACAGAAACAACCACCAATCAGAGCCAGGTGGCCCCACCCACAGCTGCTTCTGTTGATTCAACATCTGCTGGACTTCCTGGCCCCAGCATTGCCACCGGTGCAGGTCATCCCACACAGACCTCCTCCACCGGTACCCGGACTGCCACTGCTCCAGCTGTTGACCCTGCAGCCTTCAATAGACTTGAACACAAGATGGACAAAGTGCTGCGCAAGGTGAGCCACCTGAGCCGGGACGTGCGGCACATTTAACGGCGGGTCAAGGATATATAGAGGACCCTCCGGAGGGCCAACCTCTAGACAGTTGAATAGATGGACATGATACCCTCCCCTCCCTCCTCTTTCCTTGTTCTTATAGTTAGTGGGCTTAGGGGGCTTAGTGTTAGGTTAGTATAGGCTGTTAGTTTAGTCATTGTTAGTGGGTGGGTGGTAGGGGGTCCTGCTTGTTTTTTTTTTTACTTATTACTTGTGTGGGTGGGTGGGGGGCTATGTTGGGGTTCTTGTGTGTAAAAAAAAAAAATTACCAAAAAAAGCTACAAATTAAAAAAAAAAAAATTACCAAAAAAATATATATTTGTTTAGGATAGTATAGTATGTCTTTAGGTTAGTATGTGTTGTCCTCAATGTGTCCCGTCTCATAAGGGTGGTGGGGGGTAGATGTTTAGAACGTTTCGTTACATGTGATAAGTAAGTGTAGCTTAGGTTAGTTAGGGACAGTTGTGGGTAATGAGTAGTCAGGGTAGATTAGGGTAGGTAAGATTTTTCCTTCAGTTTCCTCATCTATGGTTATCTTTTAATAAATATTTGGTTACCCCTTAATAGTATGTGTTGAATGGTACTTGTTTGTGGGTTTGGATTCAGTGTACATCTCTTTTGTACTATAACATCTGTGTCCAATGCTACAAACAAATCCCAACTGAGCTGTACGATTGGCAGCTAACCCAGAGCTACCTTGCAAAGTGTCTACCCTTTGTTGCAACCACCAATCACAGTTAATATGGATCCCAATGTGTTTCTGTTGATAAGTGTGTTTTCAAAGTCACTAACAGTGCTTCCAGACTTGATATTGGGGAAACAGTTTTAGGTCTGACTGCAGTGTGATGATCATGCACACCCTTATAAGATGAGTTCTCATTGGCAATCTTGTATTCTTGTCTTCATAACCCTCATACATCATTTGTGACACAGTTCGGCATGATTACCTATTTGTATGTTAACTCAGACACCTTCATTTGTGCAGTTTGTTTTTTGTATTTACTTAGATTAGTGTGGCATGTTTATTGTGTTATTTCTGCATGTTGACAACATTTAGCGGGCATTGTTTGATGAGTTACTTATCCCCTGAGGAAGCATTCTTCTGTCCTACACAGCATGGTGGTGTATGGTTTCTCACTTCATCAGATTATTACCTCAGGATGGGCGGAGTATGATGCAATCATGGTCACTGTGCAGATTTCTCTAACTACATAATATCTGGACAGTTGTATTGATAAGCTACGTTATTTGACAGTAGGCACATTTCAATTATCTACTGCACAGTTGATATGTCACATTACCCAGAGACAGATTTGTTGTGTAAGTGCTATTTATTGAAAAGTGCTGGAGTGCTATATGTACATTGTACATGATTGTGAGTCCATTATAGTGACATCTTCCATTGTGATCCAACACAAGGGTTTACCAAAATGCTTTTGTCATGCTGGGGTTGCTGTTTCAGACAGTGCAGAGGGACAGACTTAGCCAATGAGTAGGAGAGAGACAATCACTGGTCTGGGTGACAAGATATACAGTGGTTAGCAGAACAGTGCTTGAGTACAGTTGTTGTAAGACTGTCATGTTTCAAAATGCAGGACTTTGGTAATAGTTGGCCATGTGGCAGGGACTAGTGCTTCCGGGTACTTTTCCTTGTGAATGTGATCTGTTCCATGTCTTCTTCTTCTGATGTGTGTGTTGCCTGCTTTGTCCTTGTTGTTGTTGGTTGTGAAGGGGCAACACACACCTCAGTGTTAGAAGACGTGGAGTCAGACATCCCGGTCGCTGCTCCCTGTGAAGGTCTTAAGGGCAGTATTGCTGCAAGGAGGGCCTGCTGGTTCTTGAGAATAGCAGCCACATCACAATGGTAGGCAGCCAGGTCAGCCCTGAGGGGTTCAATGTTGCATTCGTGCACGCGTTGACAGGATTGCTGTTGTCGGTGTTGGGTCAACTGTATTACATCTGTGCTCATTTCTTTCTGGGTTTTCTGCAGTTCCTGCAAGATAGATGTTAGGGCTTGCATAGCTGCTACCTGATCTGCAAATGACATCATGCACGAACTCACCCCCTCAAGGGTGGCTGCCATATTTTGCATCCCCACCGCACCTCCTTGGCCAGCTCCCGCTGTACTCCAACTACAGTTCTCTCAAAGCTGGTGCCAGTGTCGTCTGAGTCCTCAGCTGTATTGGAGCTGGCAGGTCTTACAATTGGGGTGGTGGGTGGTTCCTCTGCGATGGCTGCTTGTTCTGTGTTCCTCCTTGTGACAGAAGGTGGGGTCTGGAGGGTTTCAAGGACCTTTTGGATAGTCTCCTGGGGAATGTTTATCGGCTCGTCCTCCATGTCATCAGGGAAATCTGGGACAGGCATATCGGCAGGAGATCCATCTTCCTCTGCAATGAAACAGGGTACAATTAGTGTGTCTGTGTTGTGACAATTTTGATGTGACGTGCCTGCCTTTTGATGAATTCACTTTGTGATCTTGTTTTGTATTAATATCTGCAGTCCTTCAGATGGGCATTGTTTCAGGCCTATGGCCCACCTGTGTGTCACATGTATGTTATTGAGTTATCAGACTATTCAGCCTCATCGCCTCTAGGTGTTGGTTTATGCAAAATAGAGAATTGCCACCTTCTTGTCCTACTTGACCCTCCGTGTATTTCCATTCTCATGGTGAGACCTTTCACTGGCAGTGGGTGTTCTGATGGCCCTGGCAGCACACTTAACAATCTGGACCTGCCCCAATTCCTGATCGTTCACATCGACTTAGATGTAATTGACATGTGGCATATCCTATGCATGGCAATGTTATGATCTGATATGGATGTTGACATTGTTAATGGGTCCTGCTGATGTTGGGTAATGTGTGTTACATTGGATTGCCCTGATAGTCGTATCAGTGTCCAATTTCGTCCTCTGACTGTGCAGGTGTATTTCAGTGACCAGTTACATGTGTCCCCTCCTCAATGCTGTTGTCTGAGCAGTATGACATTTGGGATGTTGCCTTGTTACTCAGGCACAGGATGGACCCTGACATATGCAGCATGGGTGTGTCCTTAGTGCTGTGTAGCTCCTATTGTTGTTTACATTGGCTGATGTTTGTGACAAGTATGGGCATTGACATTTGAGTGTACTGGGGCCTTTGTCTTGTTTCAGGGGATTGTTGCAGATGTCATTCTCACCCCCTAATTTAGGTGTGTATGATCCATGGGGAGGTTACTGCCATTGGCTACTTGAGCTGCACACAGATCAGAGGTGGTAGTGGCAACTGTTGTTGCAGTGACATTGCAGTTGTCGGTTTGGCTAGAGGATTGCTAATAGGGCCCTAGTTAATGTAGAAGGTATGTTGGCTGACGAGTGCCAGGATGTAATTTTGACGTAGTAGCCTTCCCTCCTTTTGTGGCTTTCCCTTTGCTCCATCGTTGGCATGACAGCATGCCCCCATGGGACTGTTGTTGGTGTAGTGTAATGGTGTGCCCCAGCTTCTGTTTGTGCAGGCCATGCCCCAATGCCATGCCCCTTTACCCATGCCACTCCATGTATATTTTGACTTCCATGCATTTTGTGGTCGGTATCCCCCCCGCTTGCAGTTAACATTAGTGCATTTTAAATCCCCATGCGACTTACCCTGCATGTGCGTTGTCTCCTGGTAGTCTGCGCTGTCCTTTCCTTGAATCCCTGTGACGATCTCCTCAGGGATGACGGCTGCGACCATCTCGTCGATGTGGTCCAGGGCCTCCTGGTGTGCTGGACTCCGACCTCCAGTCTGCAGTGCTGCCTTCCTGTTCCTGGCCATATTTTCCTTGGTCCTGCGTTTGCAGTCATGCCAGCGTTTCTTGCACTCGATGACAGTTCTGCGTACTTCAGCCACACTGTTAATCTTGTCGACAGTTTGTTGCCATATAGCCTCTCTCCTACTGATTGGCAACTTTGATGTGACAAACAGTTGGTGCTGGTGTTCCGTCACCTCTTTAACCATGATTTCCTGCTCCTCTGCACTGAAGCGACACTTTCTTTTCGTCTTAAAAGTGTCCTGGTTCTTGTGTGGGTCCTCCTGGCTGGTTCCTGGTCTGCTGTCATCTTCCTGGGGTCTGTAGTGGTATCTGGGATCCATTTTGGCTCTCCTCTGGTGAAATGGCTGTGTTCGCTAGGGTTTTTGACGCTATTGCATAAAAAAAAACAGCGCATATCCGGTTTGTGGTGTCGTAAATTGACCCACAGTCATTTCCGCCGCGTTAACGTCGTTTTCCTTTACGACTTGACACCGCGGTGTACGTCAAAAATAATGACTCCCACCTGTTGTTTGCGCCGACGTGCGTCAAAGTATAAATATGTCACCCGCATGTCGCACCAAAATGGCATTAGCCGGCGGTAATATTTGCGACGCAAAACTGCGCCGGCACAGTTTTGCGTCAAAAAGTATAAATATGGGCCTAAGTATGTCCTGAAAGGATTAGGGATCAAACAGAAGTTCCATGCGGTTTTCCACCCACAATCAGCAGGGTTGGTGGAAAGGTATAATGCTACTTTGAAGCTGAAGTTAGCGAAGATACAGGCTTCCACATCCTTAACTTGGCCGGATGCATTACCGTTGGCATTATTGTCTATTAGGTCAGTGCCACACTCTCGATTAGGCCTTACCCCATATGAAATTGTGTTTGGAAGGCCATTGAACATTTGGGGAGTTCCTAAGCCAAATTCTGTATATGATGTACCTTGTGACCTGAAGAATGATTATTTGGCTCAGTTAACCGACAATTTGGTTTCTATTCATCAACAGGTTCGAAAAGCACTTCCTGACAGATCTACAGGTGAAGGCCATGAACTCCGACCTGGTGACCAGGTGATGATTAGGTCCTTTGAAAGATCAAGCAGCTTGGAACCAAGGTGGCGAGGCCCAGAGCAGGCGCTCCTTGCGACAAGGACAGCAGTTCGAGTGACCAACCGAAAGAATTGGATCCATAGTACTCACTGCAAGAGAGTGCAACCTACCTTGGTGGAACCTGCTGTGCTGACCGATCATCGAGAGATTTTGACTACGGAGAAAGGCCTTGCTATATCACCTGACAAATCTGCGGAGTTCTTCCTGGACCATACGATTTCTGGAGTTTCGCGATATAATTTGAGACCGAGGAAAGACCCCGTAGTGCTGGAGAAAACGGGTTGAACGACCGCCCTGGGTTAGTGAAACGGAGAGCCAATGTGGTAAGGGGGGGTGATCAGCCATGCATTAGAGTAGTGACACCCGTCTTGGCCCGTGGTGAAGAAATCAGCGGCTGCCCAGGGATAAGAGCTCCAACGATTGTTTTTAATTAATTTCTGAAAGGGTCGATTATCACTCTGGCTAAAATGAATAACAAACTGATCATTAGTACTATGGGGTTTGTTATGGTTTTGGTCGTTATAGCAATAATCACCTGGTTTGTTGAAAAGAAGGCTCTTGCTCATGAGTTTTTTGTTGCCACTACTCCAGTACCAGAGGATCACTATTACTTTACGCTTCCCTATCAAGAGCAGAAGCACCGTCAATCGTACTTCAATTATACTTTCATTCTGATGTTGCATCATACTCATAATGCTACAAATACTACTAACAGTTGGGTATGTGGAATGATACCTGCGCATCAAAAGAAAGGAGGAACACTTTTCATTCCTCTTCCTTTTTCACACAATGGTTCTTGTCAAGCTTGGTATACGCTTTTGTTTGCATCTGGAAAACGTACAGAGGGCGGACTTCTTTTTTGCCTTAATAAAGTATGCTACCAAGACAAAGATGGGTATCCCCAAGCCAAGGGAACTAAATGGGAATGGGAAGAGTATCAACCAGACAATGTTTCAATACCATAGGTCCATGTGTATTACTGCTTGTATGCCTACCAAAAGAAATATCACAGAAATGAAAGCACAACACATGTTAGATAAGGAAATAGCTGAAATGATGAGCATAAATATACAAGATGAATATTTAGATTATCCCAGAAAGACGAATGTCTTCAGCTAATGCTGAAAGGGTCGTCTGTTGTAATTTAATAGCGATTAGATTAAGCATTAGCAGAAGACATCTTGTATTTAGCAAATATTGTGAACATTTCGCAGAATACATTTTGTATTCATGGCAGCCATTTTCTCTGCTATGTGCTCGCCATGTGCTCTGTCCTACCTTTCTATTAACTTCTCTTGAAAATCTGTCTAGTGACAAGTTATATTTAGCATCTCCCACTTTCGCACATGCCCAGTAAGATCTGCAGCTGTTAGTAATCAGTAACAGACAGTAATGTGTCAACTAGTCCTTGAAAACTGTTAGCCCCTCCTACCTGTCGACTGTGCATTTCCATATGACCTTATATGTATGTAAGTCTTGCTTCTATAATTGTACCACCTTCTTTTAGCCCCTGCATGGGTATAAAAGGACCACGCTCTCTTAGTTCAGTGTGCTACTTCAAACATTACTGGAGGGTGCTGTTTGAACTGTAGTACCACCTCATGAGGTTTAATAAACTTTGTCTTTCATTTCAGTTTCTGTGCCAACTTCTTCCTATATGGTCTGAGGACTTTGTGCAGAGAAGGGCGAACCCCTTGCACTAGTAGGCCTTGCTGAGGCTTACTTCGACACTCTTTGCTCCCCCACAGCCTTCAATTGCTTTGGGTGTCTTGAGTGGACACAAGGGCACCCATATCAATTCCTACATTGCTTTGGCCATGGGAGATGGGGTCCCCGGTGCTTCTAATAGGCTTGTGGAGTGGGCAGCATGTACCCTAGAGAATAGGGTCCCTGGGGTCACGTGTTGGCCCTGAGAGGCAGCTGCATGCCTCCTCTCCCCTAAATTTTGGTGAGACCCCAGTCAATAGGGTCCCCTGGTCCTTATAATGGCTCAAGGAGGGGTGCTGCACATCCCCTTCTCTAGAATTTAAAGTGGCCCAGGGGAAATGGGGTCCCCAGGGCCTCCTGAATGCTCAGGTAGCATGGCTGCACAACCCTCTCCCCAAAATATTATGTTGCACCGTCCACCCTGCACCCTGGCCCATCCTGGGCCAAAGCCTGTATATTTAAAACAATTCTGCAGATCCATGAATCCTCTGAGGATTTGCAGTAAAACTAAAAGAAATTGAATTTCCAGTAAAACTAGCAAAAAAATGTTTTTGGTTCTTCTGGGATCCCACCCAAGTCAGACCTATAGAGCCAGGGTATCCGTACACTGGCCCCTCAAATGTTGTATACACTTATTTTCAGGAAAGGGCACTGCACCCGGAAGTCCTAAAATGGCTACCTTCACATTTTTGCTTATGTGGTGGCAGCAAACCAGATCTTACTTCTTAGTCGGTCTTCTTAGTGGATCATCAGTGGCATGTTATCTACATAACCTTTGAACCCTAATTTCTCAGAAACAACTGATCTGGTTTACCACAAATCCCCAAAAGCTTTTGGACCAAGGTCTAGCTTTCTGCCACATTTGGTATAATTGAATTCAGTTGTTCCTAGGGAAAATTGCATGGGGAAAATGTGTTTTGGGACTCAAGGGGATGAGGAGGATGAGTCTTTTTTTAGAAAGTTTTGAGAAGAGTGATGCTTAAGTTATTAGCAAACTAATGAACATGTTTCCTATGAAAACCTGTTTTTATATATATATATATATATATATATATATATATATATATATATATATACTGGTAAGTTATAATTAAATTCAGTTTTACACACACAAAACCATAGAAGTTCAGCATTCACAGTTACCTGAGCTAACTATAACTTATGCCCTCCATAATGCACTGCTTATGGCCTCACACTACATAACTCTTGATATAGTCAGTGACAACACTGAATGCATCACTGATGACATCCAAGAACCACTATCTAGCATTGAAGGAACTCAAGAATGATCCCTGTCTAGTAATTAAACTATTTGATAAGGGGGGGGATGTAGTTATCCAATCAAAACAGTTGTATCTCTCTGAGGGTATCAACAATTAAATGTTGTCACATGCTATGAACCCAGTGATGAAAATGAAGTATATCAGTCAAATATGATATCATCAACACATCGCTTTATTCCGTTAATTAAAACCATCAAAGCATAAATCACACAATACAAGAATAAAATTTAAAATCATAAATATCTTATATTCAAAAATACATGAAAGGTATAAAAACATAAATACTAAAATCAAGGAAGTATTTCTCTTCACACAGTGCATAACTACCTAAACCTTGTTCCTCAAGATAGCCAAAATATCATCCAGCGAACTAACACCCTAATCATAGGGCCTCGTAATAATCATGAAGAATGTTTTAACTGGCAAATTCGTATATGCCAGGCAGCCGCAAGGAACTTGCTAACTGCACAGAACAGGGGACAGGATGTGTCCCTCATCATGATCCTTAAAGCATCTATACAAAATCTGATCTGCATGTTCTTACAAACTGGACGTAGCCACCTCTGACGAGCAATCCTATATGCTGGGCAAATTAACATAAAATGCACAATGGTTTCCGGAGAAGTGCTACAACTCGGGCATAAATCAGTTCTCGGAGCAGAATCCCGCCTATTGCCAAAAGATTTAAGAGGTAGGCATCCATATCTGAACTGAATAAACAAACTCTTGCTTAATGGATCAGTAATAAGATCCATAAACAGTTCAAAACACGGATGCCACTTGGTGTCAAGAAATTGAGAAGTCAATCTGCCATGAGACAAATGAAGCAAGTAGTTTCACCTGACATACACCCAATAAGCTGTTTTTAGATGCTTCTTCTGCTCTTTCCTTAAGTTGTAAGGATGGCTCCAGTAGTTACTAAGACCCAGAATGTAAAACCATTTTGATATGTGTTTAAACCAAGGAATAGTAAGCACGTTAGGTCTGTCTAAAATATCTTGGATGGATTCCTTATATATGAGTAGCCCAGGAGTAGTCCAAACACGTACCCAGAATAGCAGCAGTCTTAAAGCTATAATGTCTGAGATACGTGCAAGTCCGAGGTCCCAAAACATTGGGAACAAAGGAGTATTACGTGGACAAGCCAAGAGTGATCTTACAAAATTATTTTCTCCTATTGAAAGTTTACCAGCATTTGTGTATCCCCAGACTTCTGCCCCGTAAGCCACAGCACTCTGAGCCTTTGCCCGATAAATTTTTACTGCTGGAGTGACTACTCTCTCGTTAGTCGACTTGTGGAAGCGCAGAATTGCCCCAGATCTATGTGCCAGGAGGGCTGAGCTTTTATTAATCTGGGCCTCCCACTCCTTACTAATTCTGACCCCCAGATAATCAATGGAGCAAACCTTACTCAATGGAGTCCCTTTGTGAAGGATGGTATATCCTTTGGTGGGACCACATCCCAAGGTCATAACTTTAGTTTTGGTGTGATTAAGCTCCAACCCAAAGTCATCACAAAACAAGCTAAACCTATCCATTAATACCTGTAGGCCCATCGGTGTTCGGGAGATCAAGAGAGAATCATCAGCGAATAGCAGAATCAGGATTTTTGTGTTATTCAAAGAGGGCACATCATTTTGGCAATTAGTAATAACTTGCACTACCTCATTGATGAAGAAGATAAAAAGAGTTGGGGCAAGGACGCAACCCTGTCATGCCCCTCTCCTGATATCTATTCTGTCAGTGAGTTCCCCCTGGTTACCCCATCTTACTTGTGCATAAGTATTCTCGTGCAATCTTTGGATTAAATGTACTAAATTCTCTGGGGTACCAATTTTGTTCAGAACTCCCCACAGTTTCTCTCTTGGCACAAGATCAAAAGCAGATCTCAGGTCTACAGAGGCCACATATAATTTCTTTCTGGTTAAGGTGACATACTTCCAGAATAATAGTGACAACCTAAAGACTTGGTCCATAGTGTTGGTTTTTGAATGAAATCCAGCCTGTAGAGGGGATAAAATCTGGTTCTTCAAAACCCATTCCGTAAGTCTGGCCAAAATTTGTTTCGCAAAGATCTTTTGGAGAATATCAATAAGGCTAATCGGTCGATAGTTCGCTGGCAAACCTACATCGCCTTTCTTGTAAACAAGGATTATTTCTGCACCATGCCATGAATCAGGAATGGGACCACCTGCTGCTCTGGCATTGGACAATAAACTGATATGCCATGCCCATATAGTGGGCTCAGATTTAAACAGATCCCCAGGTATCTTATCAGGGCCAGGGGCTTTAGCTGGCCTCAGAGAATTAATAGCATCAGTTATTTCAACTATAGAAAAGACAATGCTCTGAGGAGCTATTTGTAGAAGCTACATCATCATCATATCTGATAACCTTAGGGTCATGCAATACAGGATAGGCATAAATTACAGAAAAATGGGTCACCCATCCATCAGGTTGAATATATGAGCTGATGGAGTCATTTCCCCCTCTCGATCTGCAAGCCAGCAGTCTCCAAAAAGAACCATCATCCTTATTTTTAACTGCAACCAATAACCTCTGCCAGATTCCGTCTTCCCAGCTTTTTTTTGCTTGCTTCAGGGCCTTAGCATATTTAGATCTAGCATCCACAATATCTTCTTGAATTAGGTTTTTTAATGCTTCTTTTAAATTAGATCTTGCTAGAGCACAATCCTTGTTATACCATTCATTAGAAGAGATGACATCAGGTGACCGCTTTAGGCGAGTTTCTTTATAGAAAATAACCTTTATGGTATCCACCAAACCTGTATGAATTGTCAGAATAGGTATAGTAGAGACCTCTTGTTCCCCAAAGACCGAAAAGAGATTTAGAAATGATAAATAAATATCCCAAATCTGATATGGATTTGCTGCCACATTTTGCCAGCTAACACGAGTTTGTCTATGATTCAGTCGAGGGATTGGAACATTAGTAATCTCTGTCTGTCGCGTTTAAAAAAAAGCTTGGTTGGTTAGTACAAGACACAAGGGATTATGATCACTGTCATGGCGAGAAATGATTTCCATATCTAGTGTACTTGAGCAAAGCCTGATATCCACCAGAATGTAATCGATAGTGCTAAAAGAAAGCCCTCGCTTAAATGTAAGAGCACGATTTAGATCAGATCTAGTGCGACCGTTGCATTCTCTCAAACCATATTTTAAACAGAGTGAGGCCAACTGCATAGATACACACGATGCAGGAGAGGGAACCATTTCCTTGGGTTGAGGGATACCTCATAATTCATCTTCCTCACTAATTAAGGTAATAGTAGTGCCATCAGGTACAAAAGAACAGTTAAAATCACCTGCAATCATCAAAAAATCTGAAGGATCTAAGGACTCTACAAACTCAGACAGTGGTACGTGGAACAGACCTTGCGTATACATTTAATACAGTTAACCTAAAGCCAGGACAAAATGTGAGCTGTATACCCAACAAATCATGAGAGTTAAATTCAATCACAGAATGATCGCAATCTAGCCTATTATTCATTGAGATCATAAGCCCTCCTATGCATCTGCCAAATCCTCTAGTAGCCGATTGGGCAGGAGAGAAATAAGACGTGAAACCCTCTAGATGGTACGATTCCACAGCCCAGGTTTCCTGAAATAAACAGACATCGTAATTGTTAACAAAGCCCGACCATTCTGGATCATCTAGCTTTGATTCTATTCCCGCAATGTTCCAAGACATAACATTAAGTTTTGGTTGTGAGATCACCGATTGAGTTCTTATTTGAGATACAGTCATTAAACTCCCTTTATATTCTTCCTGACATTCTCCATTTGTTGTAATTGGCATTTTTGCATGAGAAGCAGATAGTCAATCCAAATCGGAAAGTGAAGGGGAATGATTCTCAGCCTTGGATGATAAATGGATAGCTGGTAGAATGGCGACTCCATCTGCCTGATTTCCAGTTGAGAAGCAGCCCCTATACAACATGTCTCCAGGAGGGTGCCTGCAGAGTCTAAGGACCGACTTCCTACCGGAACTTAGAGAACTGGTCCGTGCATCAAAGGATATGAGGTTGTTGACAATACTACTATCATAAAAGAGTATAGATATAAAATTAAAATCCGACCCCAGTTGTTTATGTCTACGGACCTCTTGTATATCAGACCGGATGACAGAAAGACAATTCCTTTGTGTACGTATCCAAAAGATTACTTTATTAATGAGAGAATCCCTCTTCTTAGGGGGCTGGCCCAGCCCAGCCTCTTCCAGGCGCTGACGGGCGCAGGACGGGCCCGCCCTTGGCCCACGCGCATCCCGCGCAGTGGTGATGTGCGGTGCACTATAAGCGCCCGTGATGAAGGGGCCGCTCCCCCAGCAGTCAGCAAGGCAAAATGGATCCTGGGACTTGGTGTCTCACCGGTAGCGGGAGCAGGCAGCAGTGATGTGCGGCACGCTATAAGCGCCCGCGATAAAGGGGCTGCTCCCCCAGCAGTCAGCAAGGCGAAATGGATCCTGGGACTTGGTGTCCCACCGGTAGCGGGAGCAGGCAGCGGTGATGTGCGGCGCGCTATAAGCGCCCGCGATGAAAGGGCCTCTCCCCCAGCAGTCAGCAAGGCAAAATGGATGCTGGTACTTGGTGTCCCACCGGTAGTGGGAGCTATTATATTGTTACAAATTTATGGAGTGGCAGCAAATGGGCCTCATAGAGTGGGCCGAGTACCAGTATTTGAAGTGTCTGTACCTTAAGACGCCTGTTTTGTACCTTTAGTCAAAATTACATAAAGACCCCATCAATCCATCGGGCAGACCTATTGTATCATCTCAGGGTAGTTTATTAGAGAATGCTTATTGATATGTTGATTATTTTTTTAAGCCATTTGTGGAGTCCCTCCCCTAATTTAGGACATAACATTGGAGGAGAATTATTTGCTCATGAGTTTGGAAGTAAACAGTCTGTACACGTCAATTCCTCATCATTTAGGAAAGAATGCATGTCGTCACTTCTTGTAAGCTGGATCTCTGTCATTTCTGTTTCACAATGAGATGTTACTAGACATGATCTATTATTGTTTGCCCAATAATTTTACTCTTGGATGGCAAGTTGTATCGTCAGACCCAGGGCACCGCGATGGGGACCTCTTTCTCCCCCAGCTATGTGTGTTTGTACCTAGACTGGTGCGAGGAACAGGTGGTCCATGACATCGACCTCTTTAACCACCATGCGGTGCTCTGAGTCAAATACATCGATAATATATTTGTCATCTGGAGTGGCTCCAAGGAAGAAACTGTGGAGTTTGTGAAAACTCTAAATAACAACAGTCTCAATCTTTCATTTACTTATCAGATTGGTAATTGTTCCCTCACATTTCTAGACCTCCATGTGGAGATATGTGAGGGTAAGATGACCATTAGACTTTCTAGAAAAAAGATGGTAAGCAATAGTCATCTGCACACCTGGAGCCGTCATCCTGAAAAGCTAATACAGAGCATTCCATACAGGGAGTTGCTTCATGCCAAAAAAAAACTGCAGCACTTTTGACTTTTGTGAATCTGAGAAAGAGAACATGATTGAGAGGTTTTTTAAAAGGGTCTCAACCCCTAAGACAGTTAAGAATGCTACTCAGAGAGTGCAGTGGGTCAATAGGGACAAAACTAATAAGAAAACTGATGATGAAAAGAAGCCCATAATATCATTACCTCTTACAGCATTAAGGCACCATAAGTGAGGCACATTATGAAATTATGACTAAACATTTGGATAACTATATGAGAATTTCCTTCAAGAAAGTGAAAATACTGAAGATATACTGTGTAAAAACATGGTGACTTCAATAGAGCCTGGTAGAAATATCAACCTGAAGGGTTTTTACAGGTGCACTAAATGCAAAGCATGTAGGTACAGCAAAAACAATAATCAAATAACATTTCCTGAGGCTGATAAACCATTTGTAACCCAAAAATATCTCACATGTAACCATTGTGTGCAGGCCCTGGGGTGTCCATGTAACAGATTATATATTGGCAGCATGGTTCATAAACCACGAAAACATGTGATGGAACACCTCAGGGCAATTACACACAAAGATGGACAATACCCAGTGGCCAACCATTTGCAACAGTATCATGTCAGCAACAGTACTAATTTACAGATGAAAGTTATGGATTCTGTGACACATACCATAAGCGGCGGTAACGAGGTTCAGAATATACGTCTCCTAGAGTCCAGGTACCTTATCCAGTATAATACATTGATTCTAACAGGCCTTATTGGCAATGAACTTGCATTACATTTGGGATGACTGGAATATTTCTGGGGAACCAGAGGTTCTGCTAGATGCCAATACAATTTAGATTTGGATTAGTGTTCAGCAACCTTGTGCGACATGTTCATATTTTTACTACTTTTATTGCTGTTGATAATTTTTCACTGAATTGTATCATGTTTATATGATGCATTTATGTTTGTATAGTTTCATGAATTACATTGATCAATTTGAATAAAGTTTTTCTGACTTGACTCAATAATGAGTAAAAATTCCACATCCAGTAAACAATAATCCATCTGTTTATACTTCATTTCATAAAAAGTCACAACACAACTATAAATTGGATTCAGGCCAATCCATACAATACTATGATAGCACTGCAGTAATGATAATGGTTATGATCATTGATTCAGGCCAAATCATACAATACTATGCAGGAACTATAGTAATGATAATAGTTATTATAACTGAGCGTTCAGTCCATCTCCATCACTCACATCTCCAGTCTATTCAATCATCATCTTGATAATGTATCTCTTTTTTATATGTTTGAAAAGTTAAAAATGTCCGTAGTAGGGCAATCATCAATCCACAAAGCTTTTATAATGTGCTATATTCTATTCTATTTTTCTAATTTTTTTTATTTTTTTATTTTACCCAGCAAATTACATAGTTATGCACAGCAAATGATTCCCCAAAGAAAGAAAGAAAACCTTTTCATTAATAATGAAAACCTTATGAGCAACACTTACATAGGCCCTCCTAGGATTAGAGACATAAAAAACAGAACATAAGTGCAGAATTCAAGCAATCAGATCCATACCCTGAAACAAGCAGATTTCCATCCTCAAGACCAAAGCACAAAAGACAGGGATTACAGATAAATAATAACAAAGAATGTATTTCCAAAGCAACAACATATTAAGCCCCCATCTAACCCCCAGTCCATAAAGTGCAAGTGCATGATTGTTGAGGCGAGTGACAAAGCAATATGGTACATAGCCACATTGCGACAACACATTAAAGCCTTCTAGTAGCATAAAGTAAGTAAAAGAAAAAGAAGGCAGAGGCTTCCCATACTGCAACTAGCACAGACATGGCTACCTTCATTGCCACCCCAAACTATTCCTGGTGCATCAGCCCCTGCATCCGGTTATTAACTGTAGCCCCAATTCTGCCCCCCACTTCGGCTTCTTCTTCCCCTCACATTTATACAGATTAATTTCCATGTTATACACTGCTGACAGTCTTGATCTCCACATTGCAATAGTTGGGGGACAGAATTTATACATTCCAATGCAATGCACAAACGGGCAACCGCTTTAGTGATAAATAATAAGTATGCTTCTCTCCTAAGAACCTCACTTTCTTCCGATCTTTCAATCACACCAATGATTAAACTGAAGAACTTCCCAATAACCTGTTTCAGTGCCTCTAGTTGGGCAATGAAAGAAAATGATGAATAATTTCAGCCTGTTCTAAGCTGCACCTATTACATCTCCTTCTCATGCCGCTAAATCTCCCAACCCACTGAGCTACCCTGGCAGGCGTGTGATAAAGATTAAAGAATATCTTATACTGTTTAATTCTCAGGGCTGCCATTAATAACACCTTGTTAACCAGGTCCAATGGTTCCTGAAGATAGAGGCCCGCTGAGCCAAGCTTAGCCTTCCACCTAGAGTTTTGCAATTCTAGGTCACCAGGATGACCCTGTACCAGCAATTCATATGTTGACCCAATTCTATCCCGCCGCCTCAGTACCTCAGTCAGGGTGATCCTTACCACTGAGTTTAAGTTTACTTTCCTTTTAAACAGAAAGTGTTGTACATAGAGAAATGTAAAGAAATCACCACTAGCCAATCCAAAAGCCTCCTGTAATTCTGTAAAAGAATAGAGTTGGTCATTGCAACATAAATCCCCTAGAACTGTGAGTCCTTTCCATGCCCATCTATCCATTATCGCATCCTGGAAAACAGGTGGAAAAATTGATGATGCTAACAAAGGTGCATAAAAATGCCATTAATAACACCTTGTTAACCAGGTTCAATGGTTCCTGAAGATAGAGGCCCGCTGAGCCAAGCTTAGCCTTCCACCTAGAGTTTTGCAATTCTAGGTCACCAGGATGACTCTGTACCAGCAATTCATATGTTGACTCAATTCTATCCCGCCGCCTCAGTACCTCAGTCAGGGTGATCCTTACCACTGAGTTTAAGTTTACTTTCCTTTTAAACAGAAAGTGTTGTACCTAGAGAAATGTAAAGAAATCACCACTATCCAATCCAAAAGCCTCCTGTAATTCTGTAAAAGAATAGAGTTGGTCATTGCAACATAAATCCCCTAGAACTGTGAGTCCTTTCCATGCCCATCTATCCATTATCGCATCCTGGAAAACAGGTGGAAAAATTGATGATGCTAACAATGGTGCATACAAATTTAGCTTTAAAATACCCAATTGCTGATTGATCTGACTCCAGACCTCACACTTTGCTATTGAGATCTTAAACCTACTCTTCTTATTATAACTAGGTTCTAGATTTTTCACCAAGCATGCCCTAGCTTCAGCTCCCAAAATCAGATCATAAATGGATGGAGACTCTGCTGCATTGATAACAGGTGGCCCATCTGCAATCAGAATTCCCATATAAAACAGCATACATGCGTAATCATAAAAAGTGTAGTCCGGGACCGAGCACTCGCCTCATGACCGTGGTAAGGTCATATATTCAGCCACCATCCTTCGTCTCCGAAACCCCCATAAAAAACTAAGACAAGCACTCTCCAGTTTAGCCTACCAATATTTGCTGATTTCAAGGGGAACAGTCCTAAGAATACACAGCACCTTTGGGAGAATAATCATTTTCAATACATTACATCTCCCAAATAATGAAAGATGGAGATGGTCAATTCTCTCAAGATCTTGTTTCATATTATGTATTGAAGGTGCCAGAATCAATTCAACCAGCCTGTCCACAACTGAACTGATTCTAACTCCTAGGTATATAGCATCAATCACGACACATTGACCCATGACACAGGTTCTTTCAGTACATAGCACCTGGGTTTTACCTTCATTCAATCTATATCCTGAGCATACCCCAAACCACCTGGCTTGAGCTTCTTTTTCAGGTAGCGCCGCAGAGGGATCTGTACTGACCACCGCAAGATCATCTGCATATGCAAGTACTTTATACTCAACTTGATTAGCTATAACCAGTTTTGATATGTGGGTTGTTCTCCAGCTTTGCTATAAACGGGTCTATATATAAAACAAATAATAGAGGCGAGCATGGGCAGCCCTGCTGAGTACCCCCAGAGATCTGTATATGATTCGACTCTAGCCTTATTATTCATAATGTAACCCTTGGGGCCTGGTACAGAGCCTTAACAGCCTTAATAAAACTTCTACCAAACCCCTTCCATTCTAGTACTGCCCACAAAAACTCCCACAATACCTGGTCAAAGGCCTTTTCTTCATCCAGTAAAACTAAACTCAATGATGCCTTTGATGCTTCAGCCATGTCAAAGAGAGCGATAACCCTTCTTACATGATCTATTGTGCCCCGCCCAGGATTGAAGCTTTGGTGTCGGAGTGATACTTATGGTGAGATGACCCTGCCTAACCGATTTGCCAATACCTTAGCAAAGATTTTCCCACCAGCATTTACTACGGAGAACAGCTAATATGAACCAGAGAGGAGAGGTCATTTGCCTCTTGTATTAAAAACAATTATTTAATTATTTTTTATTTTAATTATTATTTTCGTATATTACAAACATACAACAAGTAACAACTGGAATGTCATATATCACTGACATATTGCAGTGAAACACTGAGGCATTTAAAAAAGTACATCGCAAAAGTTAGGGCAGTGAACAATGACATTAGTACTAGGAAGCTTCATACAGAAGCATAATGTAGGGAATATGCAGTCTAGCCGTTATGTAAGGTGAAGTGTCAGTACTAAATAGAGGAGTTATGTTCAATGGGGACTGGATAATCACGGCGAGGTTGCCATATGTCGAGTGGTTGAGATGTTGAGGGTTGCAGAGTGGCATAGTCCTCTCTTACTTTATCACAATACATTATGCTTTTAAGCCAGTCCAAGTGGGTGGGAGCCTTGTCGCCACCCCAGTGCAATGCAATCTTGTGCTTGGCCAGCAAAAAAGCTATGGAAGCAGGATATTGTATCGATCTTGGGAGGTCCCTAATGTATCCCAGAACATGTATTAGGGGGTCAGGGTTTATGACTGTGGCTAACATGGCAGATATATGCTTGAACAATGAGATCCAGTATCCAGAGATCTCGGGGCAGGACCAGGTGGAATGGGCAAAGTCTGCACCAGAAGAACGGAATTTTGGACAATGATCCATCTGGTGTGAATCAAATTTACCTATGTCAGAAGGTGAAAGATAGCAGTGATGGAGACATTTAAAATGTATATGTCAACACCTTGTCATGTCCGGTTTTAGGATGAGGCTTGTTTTGAAGAGTCTAGAGGTCAGATGGTCACCTCCAGTGTCTGTCACTACAAGTGTCGGGGAGAAGTCATTAGGAGCAAGTGGGTAATTGGGAAGAAGGGATCTTCGAGTATTATGTAATCTCCAGAAAACAAAGAGATCATGTGGGAGAGCAGATGTGGATGTCAGTCGGTCATCAGTTGCAGGACATGGCTGTCTTAAAAAAAGACCCCCAATCTATGCAGGTTATGGCAGAGAAGTGTGTGGAGCACCAGAATTTCCTAGGCGTCTTAAAAGCAAATATGTTAGTTAGCTACAATGAAGGAGGTATTGATCCTGCATGCACGTCCAAAAGCTTCTGAAACATAATCTGTCCGAGTTCTCCAAAAAACGTTTTAAAGAATTCCTGAGGGAGAGTGTCAGGTCCTGTAGCTTTCCCTGTGGCTAAGACATTTATCACCTCAGAAATCTCATCTAGTGTTATTGGGGCATCTAAAATCCCTTGGTTTTCTTCACCTAATCTGGCCATATCGACACCCCTCAAAAGGTCCTCAAAGCTAGGGGTGGGCGAAGCTCACAGAGTTCTACTCTGTGGAATTCTGTGGAGTTGGCTAAAAACTCAGCAAAATTCTGCAGAGTTCCAAAAGCTGTGGAATGTCGCCTGCCCTACGTGACATATGCAAATAGGCCCAGTGCCCCCACCCTGTGCCCATAGACAAGACCCTCTTTGCGGTTTCGCATCAATGGGCATGGGGGCAGTGGGCCTGGACAATATTTATTTGCATATGTGGCAAGGGGCTGTCCTCAAAAACTTGAATCTTGCAGTCAGAGTTCCACAGAAAAGAACCTGTCTCTCTTTTCCGTGGAGCTCTGCCTGTTTCCTTTTTTCTCAATCACAGCCACAGATACCCCTTCATATGCAAACCCTGTTCATGCCCAGTCCCGTACCACATGTGAACACAGAAGAGAAAGCGAAACCAGGGTCTGAATGCTGTCTGGGTCAAGGATCCCCATCGACAGTGGTGTGGCTCTCTCCCTCCCTCTGCCCCCTGCTCCTGGGCTGCTGAGGACAGTGAAAGGAGGGAGGTCTGGATCCAGAGCTGGCGCTGGTAGAGCCCCTCAGCACTGTCAGCAGCAGCCTCCAGTAGCTCAATGCCAAGCAGAAGAAAGCATAGCCTTAGCTAGGGGTCTCCTTGCCTGTCAAAAGACAAATGTAGTTTTCATTTGGGGCAGAGTGTAAAGTGCAGCCCAGTTAGGGGCCACACAGCGGCAGCTCAGTGCACCCGCCAGTGAGCTCCATTCCACTGCCAGGCTAGCAGAGTTTTTTTGCAGAACTCCACACTCCAAGCAGAGCGCGGAGTGACAAAATCTCTGCTAACTCCGCCAGCAGAGCTCACCGCCCACCCCTACTCATAGCCACCGTTGATGTTTCAAGTTCTTTCGTATGTAGGGCTTCATAAAAATCCCTTAAGACCTTAGCAATATCAAGCGGAGATTCAACCCCTCCTGATCAGACATGGCTGCTATGCCATTCTCCACTTCTTTCTGCCTGAACCATCTTGCTAACAATTTCCTGGTGGTCTCCGCATATTCACAACATTCTGATCAAAACTGATGAAGTTTTGAAGGTACCTCCCTACTAAAATATTGACTAATCTTTGATTTTAAAATAGCTATTTCCTGCTAAATCTCTTGAAGATCCATCCCTTTAGTCAGCCTCAACATCAGTTTCTCCTCTGCTAATGAAAGCTCCTTGTATAGCGTGCATATCTCAACCTGTTGTAACTGCTGTTGTTGCATATTAAAACTCAGGATCTTCCCCCTAATTCCTGCCTTTAAGGCATCCCATACAAGGTCAGTCAAAGCAGCCTTTATATTGTTTGCCAAAAATCACATCATCCAATCACACATTGATCCACAAATACCACATCTAGCAATAGCAAAAGGTCCAGGATCTCTGTGGTCTCAGTATACCCATCACTGGGACTTCCAGGACCAGTGGAATATGACCTGAAAGCACCCTAGGAAATATTTCTATCTTGAACTGGTTGGCCAAAGTGATAGAAACAAAAAAATAATCTAGCAGGGCCAGCTTGCCATGTGAAGAAGAGTAAAACATAAAGCCTAGACCCTGGGCCTTGCACTTATCCCACGCATCTGTAAGGCCATGATCCTTCAAGAAACATTGCAACGCCCCATATACCACCGGCTTCTGCCCTAAGAAACATTGATTCTGAGCTAGATCACTTTTAACAGCAATATGGGCATTTAAGTCTCCACATAAAATGAGGGGGGCATAAGGCCAAATCCACATTCACCAAATCGAAAACATCAGCCTCATCCGACCATGTACTAGACATAACGTAAATCGTGCCTCCCTTACACTACACTCCACAAGAGTCCATCTTGTTCGCAGCTGTACGCCCAACTAAACAGATAGACTTGTTGACAAGAATCACCACATCATCATCGACTGTTCACATCTGCTGTAGCATATACCAGTGAGCCTCCCCCCTTTTACCACTGTCTTCCTAGGCCCTCCCCACTCCACCGCCCTCTGCATCCCACCCACATCTGCCACCCTCTTCCCCCGCACCTACTAGAAGCAATTGGACCACTCAGGACTGTTCATGGTGAATGCCCTCCCTCAATCCTGAGCCAAACAAACATAAACAAAGATAAGCCATGTTGTTCCCTAAATAGAACCATATAGAAAGTCAAAAATAAATCATGCTACTCCCTCCTCTACCACATTATACTAGTCACATACATCTTAACCATGGACCTGGCTGTCTCACTCCAATCAATCTATCTATTTTCAAGCAGAATTCATCCAGCCCCCCATACCTAGCACCTAATTTGGTACAAAAGGCTTAACAGCCTGTAGTTACAACTTGTGATACATATATCACCAATAAGAGAGATTAGACCCTGAGCAGGATAGTGCTCTAGTGGACCCCCCAACCACAAAACATATCAAGTGAACTCACATACATCCCTCTTGAAAACTTCTCATCAATTAATGGCTCAGCAAGCTATACTGAGAATACACCAACCATTAAAAAGCTAGCCAGAGCCAGGGCCAGAGCACAAGCTGTTGAAGAACTCTTTTGCCTTGACATCTGATGTAAAAAAGTGAGTTCTATCATGAAAAATAACTTTCAAGTTTAGCAGGTGTCATTAAATAAGCTTGAGATCCCTTCTCCTGGAATGGCTTATTCATTTGTCTAAGACGCCATCTTCTCTCAATGGTAAAGTGACAGTAGTCAGGCCTCATGAAAAAAGTGCAGCCTTCAAATGTTCGCTTTCGTTCTGGGTGAGAGAGGTAAAAAGTGCCTGATGCAGTGAAAAGTTACCAAGATATATTAGAACTGCCTTCGGTTTCCCTCCGTCCTGCATACCAGGGAGGTCTGCTTAAAAGGAAACCTATAGACATGCTGAACCTCCACATCCCAGTTCCACTCGGAGAGTTCCACGAAAGCCCCCTATAAGAGTCTATAATGCACTTGCGGGTATACCCTCCTTCCACCCCTTCAGGTATGCCCAGCATCTGAAGTTATTTCATCAAAGTCTGTTCTGAAAACCTTCAAAGTTCCACTGAGCATGCAACATTTGTGCCTCAAGTGTCTCCTCTGTTTTTCTTTGAGCCGCCGTCTCACTCTTAAGGGTTACAATCCAACTCACCACCTCCAATATCCTCTCAGAGAATTCTGAACAAGTCTTGGCCACCGGATGCATAGCACCTTTCAGTTTCTAATGGGCATATTGAATTTTTCGACCATCAGCCCGCGTCTCCTCTCGATAAGCTGTATTGCTTTGGTACATTGCCTCCAGTAAAACTGAGTCCAGATGGCAGAAGGCCAAAGAGTACCCTCCAGAGACTCTAGTGGAGGCTAGATGGGATAGTGTTCAGAGAGTTTGGAGGATGGAGACTTTGCAGAGAATTAAGTTATTTCCGACAATTACGCAGGACAATGAGAAGGAAGGAAGGAAAGCTACTAGGAAGACTAACAGAAGTCCGTCCGAGAGTAAGGAGGCTAGAAAGTCTTCAACAGTGGAGGAGGAATCGGATGATGATGAGTTTATTACGCAGTTATTGAGAGATCGCCCGCCACCATATGCAGTACATGAGAGTGGTCTGAGTACCAGTGTTAATCCAACAGCCCGACACAGGTAAAAGAGACAATGAGTGCGATGCAGGCTAATGCTAGCCTGACACAGAATGCGATGCAGAGTGGTCCTAATGTGCCTACCTCTCCTGTAGTTCAAAACCAGGTGCGTCCACCACAGGTTCAGAGAATTTATCCTGATGTGCCTATCATGAAAACGACTTTGAACTTAATGGTGCCAACGGAACAGGTTTACCCGAGACTGATATTGGTTCAGACTGAACCAACTCCACTTTTCCTACCCCAAGTGCAGCTGCAAGTAATGCCAAGATTTACACTAGTAAGAGGGACACAGTCAAATATGACTCCGATGATAAATCAGAATATGGGAGTTACTCTCCCACAGAGCGTGAGTGCCAGAACAGCCCCAGATGGTATATCGTTACCTTTTACTGTTGGTCCAGCTGTACGCTTATTTGCACAGAAGAAACCTACTGTAGGTGATCAGGGAGCAATGTCCCAGAATATAATGAGGGGAGTACAGAATGAAAATGTTCAAGTAGTCTCTCCTGTAGGCCAGACTCTTGACGGATCAAGATCATTGTTAGACCTTAGTCCATTTGTAGAGCTTCCAGATACTATGGCAGGGCCAAACATTAGCCAGACTTTGAAATTATTGACACTGCAGTCCCCGAATGTAGTTGCACGGCAGGTGCCCCTGGTCCAGGCAAGTACCATTTCGTTGCAAGGATTGACAGCCCAGCAGTTGACTTAATGGTTAGACAAGCTGAATACCCCACAGAGTGCACCTAAGGGAGAGGAGTATTTGAATTGTGCTAGATTAAGCATGGAAGCGGGTGAACTCATTGAGGGAACTATGGAGGTGAATAGGTTAGAATCCTACACAGAAGCAAAATTGAGCTATTTATGCCCAAAGATTATGAGAGACGTAAGCAATGTGCCTCAAAAACTAGCACACCTGGCAGAGAAGTACTGCACAAAAATAGAGAAAATGAAGCATTTGAAAAGGAGTTACATATTAGATTTTGAGGCTAAAGATTTCAAACACATGAGATCTGCCGGAATGTAGGCACACCTTAAGGAATTGCTTCAAAGTGCTCAGACCTAGGGAGCATTAGACAAATGGGAAGGCAGATGGGTAAAGAAAAGAGACATGAAAAAAAGGGATTCTTTGGAGCTGACTGCAAATGTGCAGCAGGATAAAGATCCAGTGAAAGTTTTACCAATGAGAGAGATCCCATGGGGGAATTTTGTTCATGTCCCGTGGAGCAGAAGTGACATTTTTTCATTCACAAATGATTATCTAAAATTGAGAGAAAAACCAGTAGAGTGGTATCAGCAGGCAGACAGGTTTGTCAAACTTGCGAAGTGTTTGTGGGAAGACTTGAACACATTATTAGAGATAGTGGTTCCAGCTGATGTGAGGATTGAGTGTAAGAGGAGTGTAGATTGGCCAACAAGTGAACCGGAGAGACACAAGAATACAGGTGCACCGTCTCCTGAGGTAATGAAATATTACTATAAGGTGATTGAGTTTTTGAAAACGAACATTTCGCCAAAGAATAATGATTGGCAAAGGATTGACAGGACAGCTCAGGAAGCCAAGGAGTCGATACATGCGTATTAGGAGAGATTGTTGCAGGCATTAAGCATTACAGTGGAACAGAATCACTTGAGTCAAAGGACATGCTTCATTTTGTGTTCAGATTTGTGGAAGGGTTGAGAACTGAAATTAGCCAAATGATTGAGAGTCATTTGATTTGCTGGCAAGCAAAGCTGATTGATGAGGTGTTGCAGTATGCCAAATACTGTAGTGACAAAATTGAGTTGAAGCAGAAAAAGCTGAAAGAAAAGGCGATAGTGATGTAGATTAAAGCAGCTCAAACAGGGGTGCAAGGTAATTTTCTACAACCGTTATCACAGCAGCAGCAAGGAAACATGATGTTTCAGCCCCAGATGAGAAGTAGAGGTCGTGGAGGAAATATGAATTGTGGTCCAGACGTGAATACTGTAGTGGTTCAGAATGATGTGCAGGGAATGAAGAAGTTATAGCCATGTCACATTTGCGGAGGTGTTGGACATTTGAAATGGGAGTGTCCAATGAATGTGCGGGAAGGTATCGTTCAGCAAAGTAATTACATCAATTCATTCCAGAATGAGAGAGGACTGAGAGTGAGAGGTCCTAATCAACATTTTCAGAATAATGTGAATAAAGTGGAGAACTTTCAGCCCATGGAACAGGTGCAAATGCCATGTGAACAAATGTTACAGTTGCAGCCAATGCAACAACAGGTTCCCATGGTATCTAGACAGAAAATTCAAATACCTCAAGCCCGGATGGAACAGCAACAGACAATGCTTTCTCAACAGGTCACAGGTCAGAGGCATAACCAAAGTAGTAACACAGTGCACCAATTCCCGTTACACAGTGAGAATGTAATAAATGATGATTGGATGAGTGACAGTTCAGATGAGGAGCTGTGTGTGCTTGCAACCTCCTTAAAGTAGATCAAAGAGGACCCTATGTGAAGGGAAAGGTTATGGGTCACAGAGTTTTTATTCTTGGTTGACACAGGAGCTACACGCTCTACAGAGAGAAGGGGAGAAGTTCCAAATTTGCCCCTTTGAGGTAGAACAGTTCAGTTTGTGGGAGCAGCAAACCAGTATTTGACAAACCCGATTACAGATCCAGTTCAAGTTCAGATTGGCAACTTTCAGGGATTGCACAAATTTGTAGTCTGTGATTCAAGTCCAGTATCCCTACTGGGAAGAGACTTGCTGTGTAAAACAAAGTTTTCGATAACTTGTTCAAATGAGAGAATTGAGATCCAGACGAATAGTGATGATGAAGATGACAAAGCCCCAGAGATAGAGTGTGAAACTACAAATGAGGAATACCCTCTGATTGAATTTTTCCAGATGTTCACAGTGAAAGAGCTGCCTCCTGATTTGCAGGGAACGGTTAAAGAGAAAGTGTGGGATTTGACAGGAACAGAAGGAGGTCAGATAAAGGGAGTAGAGCAAGATAAGGTTACTGTGCAGCTGAATGCAGTTTTCACTCACCTTCCGTAGTACCACACGCCGCAAAATGTCCTTATGAAAGTAGCTCAGATAATTTCAGACTTTGTAAAGCAAGGAGTTTTAAAGGAAGTATTGAGCAGTCCATGTAATTCACCGATAATGGGTTTGCAAAAGCCCTGTGGGAAAGTTTGAATTGTTTAGGATTTGTGAAAAATAAATGAGATTGTAGTCAAATGGTGTCCTGTGGTTCCAAATCCAGCTGTGATAATGTTTCAGATTCCATGTGATGCTGAGTGGTTCACCGTCATTGATTTGTCACAAGCCTTCTTTTCTGTGCCTCTTCATGAGGATAGTAAAGTTCTCTTTTGTTTCAAATTCCTGGATCGAGTTTATTGCTGGTGCAGAATTCCTCAAGGGTTTTCAGAGTCACCTGCCATATTTAATCAGATCTTGAAGAAGAATTTGGAGTCAATGGAATTGCCTTTCCAATTGACCTTGGTGCAGTACATTGATGACTTGCTGATTGCGTCCAAAACAAGGGACAAGTGCAAGTATGATACGATTGCCCTGTTGAACCATTTGGGAAAGAATGGTCACAAATTGTCTCGACTTAAATTGCAGTACTGTCAGAAGGTAGTGAAATATTTGGGTCATCAGACTGAGAAGGGATCAAGAAAGATATCCAGAGAAAGGATTACAACCATACTGCAGGTAAATCCCACAACCACACAGAGAGATGTCAGGATGTTTTTAGGGATGGTAGGCTATTGTCGCCAATGGATTCCAAATTTTTCAATCATTTCGAGACCATTGCAGAAGCTGACTCATAAGGAAGTCACTGATCCCATAGTGTTAGACCAGGCTGGAATGAAAACGTTCACTGAATTGAGAGAGTGTCTGTGCAGGGCTCCAGCGCTGGGTATGCCTGATTACACAAAACCTTTCACATTGTTTTGTCATGAGCATGATGCATGTTCTTTGTCTGTCTTGACACAGGTCCATGGAGGTGTAAACCGCCCAGTAGCATATTTTTCAGCTACTTTGGACCCAGTTGCAGCAGCCTTACCAGGTTGTTTGCGCCCAGTTCCAGCAGTTGGTCAAAGCCTAACACAGTGTGAAGGCATTGTGATGGGACATCCCCTGACTGTAATGGTCCCTCACTCTCTTGAGATTCTACTTACAAGGACGAAAACCCAATATTTGACTGGTGCGAGGTTGACCAGATATGAAACAAGTATTCTAGGGTCACCAAATGTGTCATTGAAAAGATGTGCAGTGCTGAACCCGGCAACCTTAATTCCAAATGAAAATGGCGAAATCGAAAAGATGGAAGATGTTGAGCATGATTGTCTTGAAGTAACTGACTTGTGCACAAAATCAAGACCTCACATTAGAGACACCCGACTGGAAGAAAAAATGACCAAATTATCTTTGTTGATGGTTCTTGTCTGAGAGACAATACAGGGAAAATGAGAGCAGGATATGCTGTGTGAACAATTACTGGTACTTTGGAAGCTTCTTGGCTTCGAGGAGTGTATTCTGCTCAAGTAGTGGAACTGGTAGCCCTTACTAGAGCATGCCATGTTTCTGCTCAGTTGAACGTTACCATCTATATAGATAGCCAGTGTGGATTTGGAATAGTCCATGATTTTGGCCAGTTATACTGAAATGGTGAGAGAATTAAAGAATTGTTACATGCTATTCAAATGCCTGAGAAGATTGCCGTGGTGAAATGTAGTGCACATCTGAAGTCGCAGGACTTTGTGTCATTGGGAAATGTATATGCGGATGAAGTTGCAAAGGTTTGCGCATTGAACTGTATATCATTCAAAGACAAGTGGGAACTGTTACCTGAAGAAGATGAAACTGGTACAAGCTATGCATTAAAAATAATTGACACTTTGGAAGAATTAAAAATGTTGCGGAATAATGTTGACAGGGAGGAAAAACGTTCATGGAGCAAAACGAAATGTGTGCAAAGACAAGATGAATTATGGGTTTCAGAGGAGGGTCAGCTGGTTTTACCAAATAGCCTGTTGTCTCAAATGGCAAGGTACTATCATGGTCAAGCACATATTGGGAGGGACGCACTGATTTGTTTGTTCAAACATGATTGCTTTAACCCAAAGTTTAGACAAGTTGCTGAAGCAGTTTACCATTGTTGTGTCATTTGGCACCAACTAACTGCAGGGAGAGGCACACTGGTTAATTTGAGCCAAATTGGAAGAGCGGGCGGTCCATTCAGCAGAATGCAGATGGATTTTATTGAGATGCCTTTGTGTGGAGGTTTGAGATATGTGTTGGTCATTGTATGCATCTTTAGTCACTGGATTGAAGCTTACCCTACACGGAGAAATGATAGTCTTACAGTAGCGAAACTACTGCTTAGGGAGCTGATACTGTGTTTCGGGTTTCCGATCTCTTTAGAATCAGATAGGGGAAGTCACTTCAACAATGAAGTAATAAAATTACTGTGTGCTGCACAGAACTTTGAGCAGAAGTTGCATTGTAGTTACCGCCCTGAAGTATCAGGACTAGTGGAACAGATGAATTGTACCTTGAAGTCGAGAGTTGCAAAGATGCGTGTGTTCACAAATTTGAAATGGCCTAACGCGTTGCCTTTACTTTTGATGTCAGTGAGAAACACACCTGACAGGAAGACAGGATTGTCGCCGCATGAGATCCTTATGTGCAGAGCAATGATTTTGCCAGCGGTGTCTGCACATGCACTTGTCAACATTACAGATGATATGTGTTAGACTACTGCAAAGGTCTGGCTGATGTGGTTCGTTCTTGCTCTCAGAAGGTGGAAGCCACCACACTGCCACGATCCACGACCCAGGGCACAATCTGAGAGCTGGAGACTGGGTTGTGGTCCCGAAACACGTGAGGAAAACGTGTTTGGAGCCTCGTTGGAAGGGACCTTATCAGGTAGTTCTGACAACTACCACAGCTGTGAAGTGTGCTGGAATTCCGAACTGGATTCATGCAAGTCACATGAAGAAAGTGCCATGTCCACTGGATCATGAAGAAGAAGAGTTGTTGAGAGTACCAACAACAGCAAGACATGTCTCAGGGCTGGAAAGAGAACAAAGGGGAACTGAGACCAGATCTGAGCCCTTTGAGGACGGTTCAGTCACTCCTGTGAAAGACGAAGGAGAAGACCCCCAGGAAGGTTTACGGAGAGCCTACATACACCTACTCTGGAAAAGATCTCAGCACAGGGGGACATCTCGGCCCACTAAATCACAAGTGGCACCGAGAAAGATCAGAGCAGTGGAAACCTCTGCCTCTATATGAGCAAGTAAGGGCTCTTCTCGATGAACGTCCCCAGATCATCACAACTCTGCTTCTGACTCAGAGAACTCTGTTGGAGAACACACTTCCGGGGATTAGCCTGGCCATGCTTGATGATCATGTCTAGCGCCAGCCTGAATGGCGATGAATAAAAACATCTCTCTAGTACTGTACTCTGGTGGTGTGGTGACCGCATCTCTTATAATGCTGATTTTTCCTATATTGTTTGATCTTTTCGAGTACTGAGTGGGCAGGGTGTGCCAGGCGGGGGGGATGTGCATGTGGGATGTGTCCCATCGTTTTTGATTGACTTACTAATTGCCCTTTCTCCTCTTTAGCTGATGCTCCTTCTCCGATTATATCTTACCATTACAAAACTTGTGGTGCCTTCCTGGCCTTTAGTTTGATCCTTGGTGGGACCTGTGTGGTTTGTGGGTTGATGTTTGGACAGGATGTTTGTATGTCTCAGTCCTTGGAGGGTATTGGGGATTCATTATTTAGTTGTGTTTTTTGTTCATCTGTATTGTCTCTTTGTAGTGAGTGGTGTATTGATGTGGAATTTTTATGTTCGGCATGGTGAGTTCATATTTGGTATGATGTCAATGGCAGCCCAGGTTAAATAAATCACATTGAATGTGTGGGACCTTCCCTCCCCCTCTAAACAATATAGGTCCTCATTACAACCCTGGCGGTCGTTGTTAAAGTGGCGGTAATTCCGCCAACAGGCCGGCGGTAAAAAAAATGGGATCACTACCATGGCGGAAACAGCCAACACAGACAGCCACTTTAACACTCTGACCGCCACGGCGGTAGCAAGAAACACTGCAGCTATAACCGCCAACAGACAGGTGGAAGACAATGTACCACCCACACTATTACAAGGCACCAATCTGCCAGATTTTCCGGGCGGTACCAACGCCATCAAAAGCACGGCAGAAACAGTACGCAGAAGGGAAACCACTCACCCCTCGACACCCGGGGAAGAACTAGGACACCATGGAGCCCAAATTGCAGATCCTACCCATGTTGCTGTATCTCTTAATACACCACGAAGTGGAAAGAAGGCAGCGACGACGACGGTGAGTACTGCACCTAGCACAGAGGGGAGGAGGGAAAAGAGAGTGACACACACACACATGACACGCAATACCCCCACTCTCCACCCACAACAACATACACCCCATCACCCCCTGGAAGAACGCATGGACCAAACGAAATGAGTTTAACTAGTGTAATATTCGAACAATCAGATAGATCAAGAGAACAGCAAATAATCAGTATACACCAATATTTACAGCAAGTACACAAGTCCGTACAATGTCCCATGAAATGTGCGTGGACCAGTGGTCCCAAAAAGGATGGGCGAAGCCTACACATGACACCTGCCTCAAAACAGAGAGAACACTGTTGGGGCATCAGGTCAGAAAAAAAACAGGCACCTCAGGGGGAAGGGGAGAGAGGGCACCTCAGCCGGATGATGGTACGACACCACTGCTCCTCGAGGGGGCTCCATGCCCACTGCCTGGTCCTGGGGAGTGCAAAGCCACAGTCTCCCAAGACTCCCAAGTGGGTTCACTGCCCACTGCTTGGTCCTGGGTAGTGCAAAGCCACAGTCTCTCAAGTGGGTGGTTTGCCCACTTCTTGCTCCTGGGGATTGCAAACCCACAGTCTCTCAAGTCTCTTAAGTGGGTGCTTTGCCTACTGTTTGCTCCTGGGGAGTGCAAAGCCACAGTCTCCCAAATGGATGCCTTTCTCCAATGGTTCTGGAGGGGGCTTTGTGCCCAGAGTGCTTCATCCTGCAAAGGACAGGGTGAGTGGATGTGTCTCTCCACTGGTTCTGGAGGGTGCTTTGTGCCCAGATTGCTTCATCCTGCCAAGGACTGGGTGAGTGGATGTATCTTTCCACTGGTTCTGGAGGGGGTTTTGTGCCCAGTGTGCTTCATCCAGCCAAGGATAGGGTGAGTAGATGCCTTTCTCCACTGGTTCTGGACGGGGCTTGGTGCCCAGAGTGCTTCATCCTGCCAAGGACTAGGTGAGTGGATGTATCTCTCCACTGGTTCTGGAGGGGGCTTTGTGCCCAGAGTGCTTCATCCTGCCAAGGACTGGATGCCCAGAGTGCTTCATCCTGCCAAGGACTGGGTGAGTGGATGTATCTCTCCACTGGTTCTGGAGGGGGCTTTGTGCCCAGAGTGCTTCATCCTGCCAAGGACTGGGTGAGTGGATGCCTTTCTCCACTGGTTCTGGAGGGGGCTTTGTGCCCAGAGTGCTTCATCCTACCAAGGACTGGGTGAGTGGATGTATCTCTCCACTGGTTCTGGAGGGGGCTTTATGCCCAGTGTGCTTCATCCTGCCAAGGACTGGGTGAGTGGATGTATCTCTCCACTGGAGGGGGTTTTGTGCCCAGTGTGCTTCATCCTGCCAAGGAATGGGTGAGTGGATGTACCTGACCACTGGTTCCGGAGGGGACTTTGTGCCCAGAGTGCTTCATCCTGCCAAGGACTGGGTGAGTGGATGTATCTCTTCACTGGTTCTGGAGGGGGCTTTGTGCCCAGTGTGCTTCATCCAGCCAAGGAAAGAGTGAGTGGATGCCTTTCTCCCCTGTTCTGGAGGGGGCTTTTTGCCCAGAGTGCTTCATCCTGCCAAGGACTAGGTGAGTGGATGTATCTATCCACTGGTTCTGGAGGGGGCTTTGTGCCCAGAGTGCTTCATCCTGCCGAGGACTGGGTGCCCAGAGTGCTTCATCCTGCCAAGGACTGGGTGAGTGGATGTATCTCTCTACTGGTTCTGGAAGGGGCTTTGTGCCCAGAGTGCTTCATCCTGTCAAGGACTGGGTGAGGGGATGCCTTTCTCCACTGGTTCTGGAGGGGGCTTTGTGCCCAGAGTGCTTCATCCTGCCAAGGACTGGATGCCCAGAGTGCTTCATCCTGCCAAGGACTGGGTGAGTGGATGTATCTCTCCACTGGTTCTGGAGGGGGCTTTGTGCCCAGAGTGCTTCATCCTGCCAAGGACTCGGTGAGTGGATGCCTTTCTCCACTGGTTCTGGAGGGGGCTTTGTGCCCAGAGTGCTTCATCCTACCAAGGACTGGGTGAGTGGATGTATCTCTCCACTGGTTCTGGAGGGGGCTTTATGCCCAGTGTGCTTCATCCTGCCAAGGACTGGGTGAGTGGATGTATCTCTCCACTGGAGGGGGTTCTGTGCCCAGTGTGCTTCATCCTGCCAAGGAATGGGTGAGTGGATGTACCTCTCCACTGGTTCCGGAGGGGACTTTGTGCCCAGAGTGCTTCATCCTGCCAAGGACTGGGTGAGTGGATGTATCTCTCCACTGGTTCTGGAGGGGGCTTTGTGCCCAGTGTGCTTCATCTAGCCAAGGATAGGGTGAGTGGATGCCTTTCTCCCCTGTTCTGGAGGGGGCTTTTTGCCCAGAGTGCTTCATCCTGCCAAGGACTAGGTGAGTGGATGTATCTCTCCACTGGTTCTGGAGGGGGCTTTGTGCCCAGAGTGCTTCATCCTGCCGAGGACTGGGTGCCCAGAGTGCTTCATCCTGCCAAGGACTGGGTGAGTGGATGTATCTCTCTACTGCTTCTGGAGGGGGCTTTGTGCCCAGAGTGCTTCATCCTGCCAAGGACTGGGTGATTGGATGCCTTTCTCCACTGGTTCTGGAGGGGGCTTTGTGCCCAGAGTGCTTCATCCTGCCCAGGATAGAGGTAGTGGATGCCTTTCTCCACTGGTTCTGGAGGGGGCTTTGTGCCCAGAGTGCTTCATCCTGCCAAGGACTGGGTGAGTGGATGACTTTCTCCACTGGTTCTGGAGGGGGCTTTGTGCCCAGAGTGCTTCATCCAGCCAAGGACTGGGTGAGTGGATGCCTTTCTCCACTGGTTTGGGAGGGGGCTTTGTGCCCAGAGTGCTTCATCCTGCCAAGTACTGGGTGAGTGGATGTCTCTCTCCACTGGTTCTGGAGGGGGCTTTGTGCCTAGTGTGCTTCATCTTGCCAAGGACTGGGTGAGTGGATGTATCTCTCCACTGGAGGGGGGCTTGGTGCCCAGTTTGCTTCATCCTGCCATGGACTGGGTGAGTGGATGCCTTTCTCCACTGGTTCTAGAGGGTGCTTTGTGCCCAGAGTGTTTCATCCAGCCAAGGACTGGGTGAGTGGATGTCTTTCTCCACTGGTTCTGGAGGGGGCTTTGTGCCCAGTGATGCTGCATCTGGGGTGTGGCAGTTGACTTCGTCCCACCTGGGTGTCTCAGCCACGCGATGTACCTGGAACAGGTAGCATGATACTCCATGGAGGCAGAGCCACACGCCATCCTGCGGCGACTTAGGCTGCCAATTGCTGGTTCGTGTCAGTGCTGGAGGTAGTGTCTCAAGTGGTGTGTCCAGGGTCCAGGACGTCACCTGCAGACTCTGACGGCTGCACACTGGGGATGGGGCTGACGTCCGACAGAGTGGCAGCGGCTGTGCACGTGGCGATGCTGATGGTGGTGCTGGTGGCGGTGTCTTCGGCGGACATGCTGCCAGCGCTGGCCGTGGTGCAAGTGACTGTTGTGGTGGATGGAGGCACCATACCGTCTCCAGCAGCCTCGGATGGCTGATCCTTGGGGAGGATGCTGCAGACTGATGTTGTGGCAGCGGCGGTGCAGGTGGCGGTGCAGGTGGTGGTGCAGGTGGCGGTGCAGGTGGCGGTGCAGGTGGCGGTCGGAGCGGGGGTGGTGACTGGTGCATGTGGCTGCCTTCCCTGATGATATGGTGGTCACCAGCCCCTCACCAGGAGACATCATGCCCAGAGCTGATGTGCCCTTTGGCTTGTGGCCCTTCCCCATCTTGACAGTCGCTGCAGGGACCTTGGCACTGTCCACTCAGTGTTTGTGGGAGGCCTTGCTGGGTGGGTGGTGTGACTGTCCCCTGCTTGAAGCCGGCCCCTTTTTGACCTTTGCAGGTGGTGGAATAGGGTGGTCTTTCTTTTCTGTTGGTGGCACACTGGCAGCTCTGACGGGTGCCCCCTTAGACCGTACTGGAGTAGCAGGGACCACAGCGGATGCAGATTTGGTGGCTGAGGTGCTGGGCTGGGATCTAGACATCCTGGCCCTAGGGGAAGGACGGGAGGAGGTGTAGTGAAGAGATTAATGTTTGCTAGGAAAAGTTTATTTGACACACTGGGTTGGGAAGATGGAGGGGGTGTGGGAGTGGAGGAAGAGGTAGTGGAGGAAGAGGTAGTGGTTGTAGGAGGTGTATGTCTGCTGAGTTTGGGTGAAGGTGCCTGGGTTGGAGGCTGTTGTGAGGTGGATGGCTGTTGAGTGGGTGTCTGCCTGCGTTTGTGTACTTTGGGAGGAGGGCTTACAGACACACTGGGAGAGGACACAGGAGACGTGTGAATGATAGTGGGGTGGTGATTGCACGTGAGCGGTGTGTAGTGATGGGTGTGCTGGTGATGGAGGCAGTGGCTGATGATGTAGTGCATCCAGGTGTGAGTGGAGACGAGACTGCGAGGGAGGTGGAGGACGTGGAGGAAGGGGACACAGTGGAGGCAGTGGATGTTGGTGTGTCTGCATGGGTATGGTGATAGTGTGAGTACCTGTGGGATGTGTGGTGCTTATGTTTTCCTGAGCCACTTTTGTGTGTTGATGTGTGTGCATACTGGTCTGATGGTGTGCTTCGGATAGGCTGAGGCAGAGGGGATTGGGTCTGGGTAGTGCAAGTTGGAGGGGAGGCTGGACACAGGGACAATGGCTGCCATCAGTGCTGAGGCCAGAGCCTGAAATGCTCTCTGTTGGGCTGCCACGCCAGAATGAATGCCCTCCAGGTATGCATTTGTTTGCTGCAAATGCCTCTCGACATCCTGGTTGGCATTCAGAATGGTTGACTGCCCAACAGTGAGGGATCTCAGGAGGTCAATAGCCTCCTCACTGAGGGCAGCAGGGCTGACTGGGGCAGGGCCTGAGGTGCCTGGGCTGAAGGAGATGCCCACCTTCCTGGGTGAGTGGGCACGGGAAACACACTGAGGGTCTGCTGGGAGGGCGGTGCTGGTAGGCGAGGTGGCGGCTGTACCTGTTGTTGGGGTGGGTACAGAGGTGTCAGCCAACGTCAGGGAGCTTCCATCAGAGGAGGAGTCGCTGTCGCTGGTATTCCCTGCTGTCCCCGTCGTGGAGCTCCCCTCGCCCTCTCTCCTACTGGTGCCTTCACCCTCCGTAGATTCACCCTCCAGGGCCATGTGGGATGCAGCTTCCTCCGTCACCGGTGCCTCTGCTCCTCCGCCAGATGATGCTAATGTACACAAGGACAGGGTGACAAAACAAGAAGGGGGGGAAAGACAGAGGACACACATGGTCAATGCCAGCAACACCACTACCGTTGGCGGACACAACACACAGGGAGCAGCCCTATGCACTAGGCCATCCACTAGCAGTTAGTAGGAAATTCCCGAGGCCATGGGGTACTATGCCTAACACCATTTGCTGCACACCTGGAACCCACAGGAGCCTGCCAAGTTGTAGATGCCCACTAAAAATATTGGGGCTGGAGTGCCTCAGAGCCTGCCCAACATGGGGCCTACCCTACCAAATTCGCCCTACCCTAGGGGAACCCACATCCCCCATCCAGACAAGTGCGCAGAGTCAGCTTAATGACACTGTACTCACCCCCTTGTGGCTGCTGTGATGGCCTCAAGCGCCCATCCAACTCCGGATATGCCACCACCAGGATCCAAAACATCAGGGGGGTCATGGTGCGACAGGCACCCCTTCCACGTTGAGAGGTCAGCCCCAGCTGGGCCTCCGCCATATTCTTGCTCCAGCGGTGCAGGTCCTCCCATCTCTTGCGGCAGTGGGTGCTCCAGCTATGATAGACCCCCAGGGTCTGCACTTCCTTGGCGCTGGCACGCCAAATACCCTTCTTCTGGTGGGTGCTGACCTAGAGGAAAGGTACAGGAGGAAAGGAAATTACTCACCCGTCCGGACCGTCATACTCATTGCCCACCAGTTCCCACCCATGCCATGATGCACATACACTCACCATCCTCACATGAAGGCCTCAGCGCCCCCTCACATGTATCTTCCATCCACACCACTCCAAACAGGTATTGCCCACTCATCATGCGCACAGTGTACTCTCCTGTTTGTCTGGAGGACCGTAGAGTAGCGTGTATGGGGGGGACCCCATCCACCAGTTTGTCCAACTCCTCCGAGGTGAAGGCAGGGGAACTTTCCCCAGACACTTGAGCCATTGTCACTTCCACACTCAGGTCACAGCACCACTTGCACTGTTGAAGATCAGGTATCAAGTGAGTGAACAGATAGAAAATGCCAGTCATGTCCACGGCGTTGTGTACCATCACCGCCGGCGTACATTGTCATTGGCTCCTGGAAACCATAGGGGCCAATGATAACCAATGCTGAATTGCACGGCGGTCTTTGACCACCTACTGCGACGCTGCACTACGCCAGTGCAGTTACCTCATTTCCTCCTGTCCCTCCTCACAGGTCAGGCAACTGCCATTTCAGGGGGGCACATGGCATGGCACCTAACTGCGTCACAGCACAATTTGGCAGATATACGGACAAACTACGCCACACAAGGATTTACTCACATTACTGCAAACACACTTGTGCAACCTATGTGGTACATGACCCTCTGCTCACCATTCTCCTCCATAGGGCACATCCGCTGGGGCAGATGATGAGATGGCATCATCCTCCAGTGTAGAGACCCCTGGTGGACCAGTTGACAATGGAAGGCAGACATATCATTATCACATACAGACTTGATCATGCCACAGTCCAAGACCTGTGTGCCAAATTGGAGCCAGACTTGATGTCAGCTATCTGCCAACCCACAGGAATCCCCCCTCTAGTGCAGGTCCTGTCAGTGCTCCATTTCCTGGCAAGTGGCTCTTTTCAAACTACAGTGGCCATGGCATCTGGGATGTCTCAGTCAATGTTTTCTAACGTGTTGACCAGAGTGTTGTCTGCCCTGCTGAAACACATGCGCAGCTACATCGTGTTTCCACAGGTGGAGGATTTGCCCACAGTGAAAGCTGACTTTTATGCCCTGGGACATATACCCAACATCATTGGTGTCATTGATGGTACACATGTGGCATTTGTTCCCCCTCTCAGAAATGAACAAGTGTACAGTAATTGAAAAAGCTACCATTCGATGAATGTGCAGATGGTGTGTTTGGCAGACCAGTACATCTCTCATGTGAATGCCAAGTATCCTGGCTCTGTGCATGATGCCTACATTTTTAGGAATAGCAGAATCCCTTATGTGATGGGCCAACCCCAAGAGGCACCATGTGTGGCTAATAGGTGAGCACAAGGTCCCCACACAGTATGAGTAGGTGTCTGGGTATGGTGTAGTTCCTAAGGGTTAGTTTGTGTCTAACAGGTATCCCTCGACATTTCAGTTGACTCTGGTTACCCCAACCTCCCATGGCTACTGACCCCAGTGAGGAATGCCAGGACAAGGGCAGAGGAACGCTACAATGAGGCACATGGGCGAACTAGGCATATTATTGAGAGGACGTTAGGCCTCCTGAAGGCCAGATTACGGTGCCTCCATCTAACAGGTGGCTCCCTATACTACTCACTGAAGAAGGTGTGCCAGATAATCGTGGCATACTGCATGTGCACAACCTGGCATTGCGGCGCCAGGTGCCTTTTCTGCAGGAGGATGGGCCTGATGTTAGTCTTGTGGCAGCAGTGGAGCCTGTGGACAGTGAGGAAGAGGAGGCAGAAGAAGAACATATTGACAACCAAAAGAACATCCCAATAATAGTGACTACATAAAAGTACACTCTTCCAAGAGCAAAAATAGAAAAAATAGAAAATAAAACCAGGGGAGACCTGTAATCTCAGGAGCGAGAACCCTCAAGCATCTCTCTGGATGACTAGCATCATCATCGGGAATAGCTCCTCACTAGGCTGGTGCTGCAATGCCTAGTGGGCACCCCGAAGTGGGGGCTCTCAGACGGATTTTTAAGATGGCTGATAAGTTCACCTGTGCAAAATAAGGGTGCGGTGAGTCACCACCAAAAGCAAAAAAAGGAGGTTTAAAATTGGTTATTCATCCATAAACTTCATCATTTAATCAGTCTCATAGAACAGGGATGAAGACCAAGGTTAAAAACAGTTTTGAAAGTAAGGTTGAGGATTATGCTCATACACCTTTCAAAAAGTAAATAAATGTGCTAGAGTGTCCTAAAAATTACAAAGAACCTCTATGTTATGGTCAACATGTTTCGCGTCTATTGGTCCATCCGGATCCATCAACGCTTCATCAGGACCTACGTGACTAAATAAATAGACCTCTTTAAAGTGTGTATCATAGGTAAAGATACATGGAAACCGGTCACTTACTTAAGTTAACTGGTAATACAGGTACCCTGAAAAACAAAGAAAAACAGATGCCAAAAGAAGCATGGAGCAAATCTCACTATTACGATATATCTCAAGTGTTAGAATGAGAATTGGCGTGACCAAACTCTGGTCAAAGACAAAGAACGGGACATCACACAAAAATAAATGCTTATCACCCCCTACTCGAGAACAGGTTCCATGGGTAAGACGTCTCTGGGACTCAAGGTGACACTAATAGTAAATGATAGTAGAAGTCAAGTTAGAACTTCATAGTAAAAATTAAAAATATGGGCATCAGATAACTATCCAAAAATTAGGGAATTCTGCGGTAATTCTGAAGAGTATATAGTTATCTTTGTGGCCTTGTAGTACCACAATTAACATTATTAGTGATTAAAATAATGTGGGGTAGGATGGACACCAAACGTAATGTCAAAATGCTGCGGATACCATCAATTGTCAAAATATAACATAATGTGAGGTTTCAGTGTGCCCAAATATGTGAGCAAAAATGTATGTTGCTCGTTACACAATATGCATTATTACTGAGTATTGGAGTAATAGTGAGTCTATTAAAACTGCCAAGATCGCAACTTGGCTTATATAATACGTCGGCGCGCTCGCCTTGCCACCAAGTTACTGCAAAAGTGTAACAAGTATCGTATCCCAAAGAGTAACAACGTTCTCACTGGAACGTGAAAAAAAGTACTTACATCCTCGGTCACTGGTCCTATTGTGGGACCTACCCTCGGAGACATCCTCCCGGAAGCAACCGGGTCGGGTGCTCTTCGAGCCGTAAATAGACGTCGCTGCTCTCAGCGCGTCTGTTAAGCAAAACAAACGAAGGACTCACGCGAGTCCGGTGAAGCAAGAATATCGAGGAAGGACTACAGGAGTGCAACCGAAATTGTAGTTCCGAGCCTCGCTAGAACGACGGAATGCAGGAGTCAAGTCCCAAAAGAAATTATCAATATTCAGGGCCAGGGATAATTATCCTGGCAGTATTCCTCAAGCCCATGAGGAACCAGTGTGTAATTAGATATTATAAATTACAAAATATGTTGCTGGGGTGCCAATTAGCCGGAAAAAAGGATTAAGGCTATAAAGAAAGTGAGGGGGAAAGTTGATACAAAAAACTTATGTTTAGAGTTAATGTACGAACTGTGGTGACAAGAATTAGGGTGAGAGGGAGGTCCAAGGGATATCGTCATTGAGTCCTCGTAGATGCTTCCCCAATTTAAACACCCATTTTTGTTCAATCCTGAAGAGGGCTCTAGAATCATCTGGACAAATAGAAGGTGCTTCAATAACCACCCACCATAAATCATCAGGGGAATGGTGAACCTCCAAAAAATGGACACTCAGTTTAGTAGTGAGCTTTTTGCACCTAATATTGCTTCTGTGTTCGTTGATACGAGTCTTGACGGGTCTGGATGTCATCCCGATGTAACGCAGATCGCAGGGGCACGTTATCATGTAAATACAGTTCTTAGAATTACAATTGGTATGTTTTTTGAGATACCAAGGCCCTATGGAGTCAAAATCAAGTTTTTTTAGATGTCTAGTAAGGTCACAAACGTTACAATTACCACAGGGGTGGTGGCCCACAACTGGTGGGAGGTCCCATAGGGTGTTTTGGTGTGTAAGGTTACGTGGAGTTCGTGGGCGTGTATGCACCACTAAATCTCTTATGTTAGCAGTCCATTTGAAAGCAAAGAGAGGCTTTTGTAAGTTGCAGCCTCCGCTTGTGAGGATGGCCCACCTCTTATTAATCAATTTCTTAATAGAATTTGACAATGGAGTGTAGCTTGAGACACACGTCAACCTAGCTTGAGAGCGGTGTTCTCTCGGCGCTAGTAGTGCCTCTCTGTTGTTGTTCCTGGCTCTTTTTCGTGCTTGGTTAACAATCTTTGATGGATAATTCCGATCACAAAGTTTGTATTGAAGAATTTCAGCTTGTTGATCAAATTCTTTAAGTAAACTGCAATTGCGTCTTAGTCGCAGAAATTGTCCAAAGGGTAGATTGTCCCGCAAAGCCTTTGAATGGTGACTCTGATAAAGTAACAGCGAGTTACGATCCGTGGGTTTGTGATACACACTGGTCTGCAATTTCCCATTGTTAATTGAAATCATCAGATCTAAAAACAGTAATTGATGGTCAGACACAGTGGCTGTGAATTCCAAAAAAGGGTCAAGGGTGTTGATCCAAATTATGAATTCCTCTGCCTGAATCATAGGTCCTTGCCAAAGGATCAAGATATCATCTATATAGTGGCGCCATAGCCTAAAAAAATTGAAGAATGGATTGGTTGGCAATGAGATGTGTTTCTTCTCAAAATCTTACATATAATGACATGGTAGGCTTGGAGCAAAGGTGCTCCCCATTGACGTAACTTGAATTTGATGGTAGAATTGATCCTCGAAGAGGAAAAAAATTCAGTTAAGGCTAGCCTGGCACACTGTAAGATGAAAGTTACAGGAGAGGACAAGGTTGATGATACATCATATAAGGCAGTCTCTATAACTTGTAAGGTTGCTTCTTGAGGGATATTGGTGTAGAGTGCCTCTACGTCTAGTGTAATGATCGCTTGTGTGGTGTCACCTTCATTGATGGTTTCAATCAAATTGAGCACCTCCTTGGTGTCTTTTAAGTAAGTGGAGGAATTTCTTACTAGTGGTTGTAAGAAATGATCACAGAAGATCGAGAGTGGTTCCAAAATTGAACCCAACCCTGATACTATAGGGCGTCCGGGGGGGGTTTGTTTGTGAATTTTCGGTAAACAATAAAAATACGGTGTCCGTGGATATGGTGTATACAAAAATTCTGCTTCCCTGGGAGAGATCCACAAATTATTCTTAGCTTCCTCGATCATAGTTCTAATCTGTGTCTGAAGTCTCACAGTAGGGTCGCGATTAATATTCGCATAGTAAGTGGAGTCACTCAGAAGACGCAAACATTCGCTTCTATAGTCAACAGAATCCATTATCACGATGGCTCCTCCCTTGTCAGCTGGTTTTATAATTATCTCAGGATCAGATGCTAACGAGGTCAGAGTCATCCTTTCTTTTGTTGAAATGTTAATAAAGGCTTGTTTGGGATGAAGGTTGTTTAAGTCAGATAACACTGCTTTCTCAAAGGTTAAGACTTCACTTGGCATCACTGCAGGAGAGGGGACAAAGGTCAAAGGTTTTTTAAGACCAGAGTCAAGAGCTTGAGGTTCCTCTGTTTTATCTTTGAAAAAGAATTTCAGACGGATCTTCCAGAAAAATTGTGCTAATTCAATATGTAGACGAAAGAAATCGTCTTGAGGGGTTGGAACAAAACCTAACCCTTTATTGAGCACAGTAATTTCTTCTTCTGAGAGTTGTTTAGATGAAAGGTTAACAACTAAGTCTTCAGTGGGGGGTTTCTCGACTGGCTTCTGGTGATCATCTGTGGTTCGTCTCTGGACCATTGGACGTGCCTGCCTCTGCCTCTCCTTCTGCCTCTGCCTCTGCCCCGACCTCGGCCTAAAAAAGGGGCAAAGGGCATCATTGGTCATGGTTGGAAGAAGAGAAAAGGTGCTTGCCACGGCATGGCTTGGTGTATCGGGTACGGAGAATAATTATAAAAAGGTTGTGGTGGTTGGTTCTCATCTGTACTCCACCCATCGGATGAGGAACCGCTGCTATAATTGCAAGATTTTCTGATTGGTGCAGGAGCCTCATCAGATGACTGGGATCGATTATCCCCCCCAAAGTCATCTTTGATATAAGGGTAGACTTTCTCACGGCTGAATCTAGTGATGTCTTTTTGAAGTTTGGAGATCTTCTGAACCACAGATGATCACCAGAAGCCAGTCGAGAAACCCCCCACTGAAGACTTAGTTGTTAACCTTTCATCTAAACAACTCTCAGAAGAAGAAATTACTGTGCTCAATAAAGGGTTAGGTTTTGTTCCAACCCCTCAAGACGATTTCTTTCGTCTACATATTGAATTAGCACAATTTTTCCGGAAGATCCGTCTGAAATTCTTTTTCAAAGATAAAACAGAGGAACCTCAAGCTCTTGACTCTGGTCTTAAAAACCCTTCGACCTTTGTCCACTCTCCTGCAGTGATGCCAAGTGAAGTCTTAACCTTTGAGAAAGCAGTGTTATCTGACTTAAACAACCTTCATCCCAAACAAGCCTTTATTAACATTTCGACAAAAGAAAGGATGGCTCTGACCTCGTTAGCATCTGATCCTGAGATAATTATAAAACCAGCTGACAAGGGAGGAGCCATCGTGATAATGGATTCTGTTGACTATAGAAGCGAATGTTTGCGTCTTCTGAGTGACTCCACTTACTATGCGAAAATTAATCGCGACCCTACAGTGAGACTTCAGACACAGATTAGAACTATGATCGAGGAAGCTAAGAATAATTTGTGGATCTCTCCAGGGAAGCAGAATTTTTGGATACACCATATCCACGGACACCGTATTTTTATTGTTTACCGAAAATTCACAAACAAACCCCCCCGCCCCCGGACGCCCTCTAGTATCAGGGTTGGGTTCAATTTTGGAACCACTCTCGATCTTCTGTGATCATTTCTTACAACCACTAGTAAGAAATTCCTCTACTTACTTAAAAGACACCAAGGAGGTGCTCAATTTGATTGAAACCATCAATGAAGGTGACACCACACAAGCGATCATTACACTAGACGTAGAGGCACTCTACACCAATATCCCTAAAGAAGCAACCTTACAAGTTATAGAGACTGCCTTATATGAAGTATCATCAACCTTGTCCTCTCCTGTAACTTTCATCTTACAGTGTGCCAGGCTAGCCTTAACTGAAATTTATTTCCTCTTCGAGGATCAATTCTACCATCAAATTCAAGGTACGTCAATGGGGAGCACCTTTGCTCCAAGCCTAGCATGTCTTTATATGTACGATTTTGAGAAGAAATACATCTCATTGCCAACCAATCCGTTCTTCAATTTTGTTAGGCTATGGCGCCGCTATATAGATGATATCTTGATCCTTTGGCAAGGACCTATGATTCAGGCAGAGGAATTCATAATTTGGATCAACACCTTTGATCCTTTTTTGAAATTCACAGCCACTGTGTCTGACCATCAATTACCGTTTTTAGATCTGATGATTTCAATTAACAATGGGAAATTGCAGACCAGTGTGTATCACAAACCCACGGATCGTAACTCGCTGTTACTTTATCAGAGTCACCATTCAAAGGCTTTGCGGGACAATCTACCCTTTGGACAATTTCTGCGACTAAGACGCAATTGCAGTTTACTTAAAGAATTTGATCAACAAGCTGAAATTCTTCAATACAAACTTTGTGATCGGAATTATCCATCAAAGATTGTTAACCAAGCACGAAAAAGAGCCAGGAACAACAACAGAGAGGCACTACTAGCGCCGAGAGAATACCGCTCTCAAGCTAGGTTGACGTGTGTCTCAACCTACACTCCATTGTCAAATTCTATTAAGAAATTGATTAATAAGAGGTGGGCCATCCTCACAAGCGGAGGCTGCAACTTACAAAAGCCTCTCTTTGCTTTCAAACGGACTGCTAACATAAGAGATTTAGTGGTGCATACATGCCCACGAACTCCACGTAACCTTACACACCAAAACACCCTATTGGACCTCCCACCAGTTGTGGGCCACCCCCCTGTGGTAATTGTAACGTTTGTGACCTTACTAGACATCTAAAAAAACTTGATTTTGACTCCATAGGGCTTGGTATCTCAAAAAACATACCAATTGTAATACTAAGAACTGTATTTACATGATAACGTGCCCCTGCGATCTGCGTTACATCGGGATGACATCCAGACCCGTCAAGACTCGTATCAACGAACATAGAAGCAATATTAGGTGCAAAAAGCTCACTACTAAACTGAGTGTCCATTTTTTGGAGGTTCACCATTCCCCTGATGATTTTTGGTGGGTGGTTATTGAAGCACCTTCTATTCGTCCAGATGATTCTAGAGCCCTCTTCAGGATTGAACAAAAATGGGTGTTTAAATTGGGGACGCATCTACGAGGACTCAATGACGATATCCCTTGGACCTCCCTCTCACCCTAATTCTTGTCACCACAGTTCATACATTAACTCTGAACATAAGTTTTTTGTATCAACTTTCCCCCTCACTTTCTTTATAGCCTTAATCCTTTTTTCCGCCTAATTGGCACCCCAGCAACATATTTTGTAATTTATAATATCTAATTACACACCGGTTCCTCATGGGCTTGAGGAATACTGCCAGGATAATTATCCCTGGCCCTGAATATTGATCATTTCTTTTGGGACTTGACTCCTGCATTCCGTCGTTCTAGCGAGGCTCGAACTACAATTGCGGTTGCACTCCTGTAGTCCTTCCTCGATATTCTTGCTTTACCGGACTTGCGTGAGTCCTTCCTTTGTTTTGTTTAACAGACGCGCTGAGAGCAGCGACGTCTATTTACGGCTCAAAGAGCACCCGACCCGGTTGCTTCCGGGAGGATGTCTCCGAGGGTAGGTCCCACAATAGGACCAGTGACTGAGGATGTAAGTACTTTTTTTCACGTTCCAGTGAGAACGTTGTTACTCTTTGGGATACGATACTTGTTACACTTTTGCAGTAACTTGGTGGCAAGGCGAGCGCGCCGACGTATTATATAAGCCAAGTTGTGATCTTGGCAGTTTTAATAGACTCGCTATTACTCCAATACTCAGTAATAATGCATATTGTGTAACGAGCAACATGCATTTTTGCTCACATATTTGGGCACACTGAAACCTCACATTATGTTATATTTTGACAATTGATGGTATCCGCAGCATTTTGACTGTACGTTTGGTGTCCATCCTACCCCACATTATTTTAATCACTAATAATGTTAATTGTGGTACTACAAGGCCACAAAGATAACTATATACTCTTCAGAATTACCTCTGAATTCCCTAATTTTTGGATAGTTATCTGATGCCCATATTTTTTATTTTTACTATGAAGTTCTAACTTGACTTCTTCTATCATTTACTATTAGTGTCACCTTGAGTCCCAGAGACGTCTTACCCATGGAACCTGTTCTCGAGTAGGGGGTGGTAAGCATTTATTTTTGTGTGATGTCCCGTTCTTTGTCTTTGACCAGAGTTTGGTCACGCCAATTCTTATTCTAACACTTGAGATATATCGTAATAGTGAGATTTGCTCCATGCTTCTTTTGGCATCTGTTTTTCTTTGTTTTTCAGGGTACCTGTATTACCAGTTAACTTAAGTAAGTGACCGGTTTCCATGTATCTTTACCTATGATACACACTTTAAAGAGGTCTATTTATTTAGTCACGTAGGTCCTGATGAAGCGTCGATGGATCCGGATGGACCAATAGACGCGAAACATGTCCACCATAACATAGAGGTTCTTTGTAATTTTTAGGACACTCTAGCACATTTATTTACTTTTTGAAAGGTGTATGAGCATAATCCTCAACCTTACTTTCAAAACTGTTTTTAACCTTGGTCTTCATCCCTGTTCTATGAGACTGATTAAATGATGAAGTTTATGGATGAATAACCAATTTTAAACCTCCTTTTTTTGCATTTGGTAGTGACTCACCGCACCCTTATTTTGCACAGGTGAACTTATCAGTCATCTTAAAAATCCGGCTGAGAGCCCCCACTTCGGGGTGCCCACTAGGCATTGCAGCGTCGGCCTAGTGAGGAGCTATTCCCGATGATGATGCTAGTCATCCAGAGAGATGCTTGAGGGTTCTCGCTCCTGAGATTACAGGTCTCCCCTGGTTTTATTTTATATTTTTTCTATTTTTGCTCTTGGAACAGTGTACCTTTATGTAGTCACTATTATTGGGAGATTGTACACTGGACCATCAACACTCCCAGTCCCTCTCTCTTTTTGGATTAACCGAACGAACATCATCATGCAGTACTTCCAGTGACACACAGGTAAGTGACTGTCACTGCTCCTCACATTTCTGAATACTGTAGGACATTGTCTAAGTCAGCCTCTTCACCTCTGTCTATGGACACTGACAGTTCACTTTGGCTTTTCATTTTTCAGATCTGGGTACCTCATTCTGCCTTCTGCTTTATGTACTGCTGCCCAACAACTGTCATACATTGGTATGAGCGGTGATGTTGTAATAATACATTTGTGAAAGAACAGACTGACTCCAGATTGGTTTGCGATTCACGGGTGTTTATTTAGGGGCTAATGTGTATGGGGATATGTGGAAGGGGCTGGGGTGATGGTGGAGGAAGGTCCATAGTAGAGTCCAGTTTCTTGGTATCACAGGTGCATTGTCCAATGTGGCATAGGAAGGGGAGTAATGACAGTTCAGGGTGGACAGGGTGACAGAGTGGGACAGAAGGGTGACAATCAGGAGGATCCTATTTCCTGGCGGGGGTCTTGGCAATGTTCTCTGTCTTCTTCCTGGATCGCAGGGTCTGTTTGCGGGGTGGTTCTCCTTCTGCAGGGGGAGGGGTGCTGGTAGGCTGTTGTTCCTGTGGTGGGGTCTCCTGGTCACTAGCGCCGGCAGAGGTGGAGGGCTGTTCCTCGATTTGGCTAGTGTCAGGGGCCCTTTGTTGTGCCACTGCCTCCCTCATGGTCTTGCCTATGTCAGCCAGCACCCCTGCTATGGTGACCAGGATGGTGTAGATGTTGGTGAGGTCCTCCCTGATCCCCATGTATTGTCCCTCCTGCAGCCGCTGGGTCTCCTGAAACTTGGCCAGTACGGTGCCCATGGTCTCCTGGGAATGGTGGTGTGCTCCCATGATGTTTGATAGTACCTTGTGGAGCGTCGGTTCCCTGGGCCTGTCCTCCCCCTGTCGCACAGCAGTCCTCCCAGCTTCCCTGTTGTCCTGTGCCTCTGTCCCCTGAACCGTGTGCCCACTGCCACTGACCTGAGGTCCCTGATTGTCCTGGGTTTGTGGGGTTGCCTGGGGCCCCTGTAGTGGTGGACACACTGCTGATTGGCGTGTCCTAGGGACAGTGGCATTGGCCCACTGGGTGGGTGCTGTGGTGGTGTTTCCTGAGGGGGGAGGTTCTGCGGTGCGTTGGGACTGTGGCAGGGGAACAGACTGTCCAGAGGTTCCTGATGGGCCGGGCTGGTCATCTTGATTTTTACAGTTTACAGTTTGATCCAGTTTGATGCTGTTGTCACTGTGGGCCTCTTCTGTGGGGGGACTGGATATGGCTGGCACCTCCTGTCCGGTGACGTTGGGTAGGGGTCTTGTTGGGGTGTAAATGCATTGTTATTTTATCTGTGTGTGCCATCTTGTGCAATGGGTGTGTTTCTCTCTATTACTGTGCTTGCACTATCGCCTTGGCCCTTGTGTGAGTGGTGATTGTGTGCCCTGGGTGAGTCTCTCTATTGGACATGCTTTGGTGATGGGTGTCCATGCATGTCTGTGATGGGTGTCCATGCATTGTTGTTACATGCAGGGCTTGTTTGTGGGAGTGGTGAGGCGTGATGGTGAGGTGTGTGGGAGATGATGGAGTCATGGGCGTGAGGGTGAGGATGAGGGTGGGAGTATGTGATGGCATGCAGGTAGGGTGGGGGGATGTAATAGTGAAGATTTGACTTCCCAGAGTCCAGTCCTCCTGCTACTCCTGCGAGGCCCTCCGGATGCATTATTGCCAAGACTTGCTCCTCTCATGTAGTTATATGTGGGGGAGGAGGTTGGGGTCCACCACCAGTCCTCTGTACAGCTACCTGGTGTCTGGATACCATGGAACGCACCTTCTCCAGTAGGTCGTTCCACCTCTTCCTGATGTCATCCCTTGTACTTGGATGCTGTCCCACTGCGTTGACCCTGACGACAATTCTCTGCCATAGCTCCATCTTCCTTGCAATGGATGTCTGCTGCACCTGTGATACGAATAGCTGTGGCTCTACCTGGATAAATTCCTCCACCATGACCCTGAGCTTCTCCTCAGAAAACTTGGGGTGTCTTTGAGGTGCCATGATGTGGTGTGAGTGATGTATGAGGTGTTGGTTGATGTGATGTGTGGGGTGATGTGTTGGGGTGTGTGTTGTGCGTGGATGGTGTATGAGTGATGGTGTTGTGTGCCTCTGGATGCTGGTGTGGTCTTTGCTTTTCTCTCTCTCTGCTTCTTCAAACTTTTTCTGTGTAACGGGTTGTGGGTAATGTGGGTGGGTGTTTTATATTGGATTGGGTGTGTGGGTGTGGTGTGTGTATCTGTGTCAGGTGTGTGTATTTTGAAATGTCCAATGTGGTGTAGTTTTGTAAGTGTGTGTGTATTTTGAGCGAGGCAGTGTGTACCGCCAATTGTTTACCGTGGTTGAATGACTGCTGCGTTGATTCGTGGGTCATGATACTGTGGGTGTATTCCTGTTGGCGTAATGGTGTGGGTTTTGGTACCGCCAGTTTATCACTGAGCTTTGGTCTGGCGGACTTGTGTGGGTGGCTGTATAGTCGCGGAATTCTCAATGTGGGTCATAATACCCGTTGTGGTGTTCCACCACGGACACGGTATGTTGGCGGCCGTCGGCACAGCGGTCAGCGGGATTTACCACCAGGGTTGTAATGAGGGCCATAATGTGCTATCTTATTTAAAACACAGGAGTTGCACATTACGTGCCTGCAGGAGGCACATCTTATGGAATCTGTGGGGAAGGCCCTCTGGGAGTGCTGGAGGGGACAGTTATATGTCACCACTTAGTGCGTTCCTCACTAGCCTGACTCCTCTCCTCTCGTTGATGGTTCCCTATATGAGAATAGTAGGGGGTGATTTTAATTGTGTGTTGGACCTGTGGGTAGGTTGGCAGACGCTGCCTGCACCTGGGCTTCATAGTGGGAGCTTGTTGACTGCTGGAGAGTGCGGAACCTGGAGTCCTGGGTGTAGTCATACTACCCTGGATTGCATTATCTGGAGGTCTGACTCAACAGAATCTATACCTGCAAGGTGACATACAGCAGGGTGCAGGAAGTGGAATATTTGGCAAAAATATACTCTGACCACTCCCCGTATTATGTTTCTTCCAGTAGCCAACACGTTGATCAAGTATCACTACTTGGAGCTTGCACTCCATGATGCTTCAGGACCAAGCTTTTCAGATTTTCTTGGATATTGGTAATACTGGCTTGATAACACAAGCTTGGCCTTGTGGTGAGGAATAGGAGGCCATGAAGGTGGTGGTTCAGGGATATTGCATCTCGGGCAAAGTGGGGGTGTGGGCCCCGTTACACACTGACATTCAGTGGCAGAAGGCAGTGCTTGATGGTCTTTTCCCCGAACTGGAGAGGACCCACGAAGGTATGGAGCAGATGCTGGAGGAAGGTGAGAAACTGTTTGTCCCAGTTAAATGCTTCCAAGAATTTGATTATAGAGCCAATGTAGACAGGGCCCAGGTTAAGAGAGATAAATCCAGAAGGCTGCTTGCATGCTTTTTGCAGAATGTGGGTTGAGGGTATAGTATTCTTCAGGTGCTGGATTCCTCAGGATTGGATGTGTTTACACAGGAGGGGATAAATGAGTAATTTCTCCAACAGTATTGTGATTTGTACTCAGCAGGGAATGGGGTAGTGAAGTGATTACATTACAGACTTCTCACAGTGACCCTTGATCCCGCAGTGGAGGATCAATTGGGTGCAGATATTACTGGGCAGGAAGTGCAGGGTTCAATTAAAGAAATGGTGAGTAGAGCTTTGACCGCTGTGACAGATTTTGCCACCTTTCTAGTCTGCAGGTAAAACAGGGCAAGTCTTGTTTCTACCCTCTCTGGGATGAAGATGAGGGGTGCAGATCTATCACAACTGCCCAACGCTATGGTGGGAATTAAGACTATTTGGGATTTGGGGGTAGCCGTCTACTGCTCTACAGACTTTCTGGACAAAGGAAATTACTGCCATGCACTTGCCACCTTGCAACGTTCATTGCCTTCTGGACCACGTTACTGTCAGTGAGTGGATGGGGGGGAAGTCTAAAAAATGGTTGTGCTGCCTCGCTTCCTTTATTTGTTCATGGCCCTCTCTGTGGAACTGCCATGAGAGTAGTTTTGGGAATTAGTTGGTATACTACTGATGTTGTACTGGAGCATGTTGCAATACTATTTGGTGCTCTGGAAGTTGTGGTTGCCCGTAATGGAATGAGGCCTGGCTGCACCTGATCTCGAGGTCTTATCTGTGGGATGGTGTGGGCACGCATGAGTGTGTCTCACCCTCCACAGACCTGTTGACATACGTGTTGATGAGGCTGGTGCCCGTTTCTAAGGTGCAAAATATGAATACCTTGATTAAAATGGCATGCTTCATTTAGGCTAGGATACTTCAGAGGACGCACACCAAATCACCATACACGAGTGTGCTACTTTTACTGCTGCCCGGAGTGACCAAGGGGATGCTGGGGGTTCAACAAGTGGATGGCGGTGAGATCGCTATACTGAGTGATTTATTTGTGGGGTGGGTCAGTTGTATCAGGAATTCAAGGAGACTTAAGACCTCCCCGTGGGACACGTTTTACTCCACTGAGCCCTTGTACATGAGATATGCAAATGGTGGGATTACTGAGTTGCTTTACAGGGCTCTCCTGGAGGGGGTGCAACTGGACCTGGTGCATCTCTGTTTGCACTGGGAGGAGGACTTAGGGATACCTTTTTCTGATTTGTCTTAAAAAAGTGCACTGGAGATCACCCCTAGGATATCTAGAAATGCTTGCTTCAAGCTCATCCAGTTCTACTGCTTGCACTGGCCTGCCTTGCCCCCCGGCACATTTGCATCATGTTTTCGGTCTCAGCATTGGGTTGTCCTAGATGCTATGCAGAGGATGCTGTTTTTTCCGCATGGTTTGGTGCTGCCCAACCTAGCTCCCATATTGGACTACTATCCTTCAGGTGGTTTGCAGGGCTACTGATCAGTATTTCCAGGCTCCCCCTCACCTGGCTATCGGGACTACACAAGCGTCTAGTAGCTTGGAAGATGGCGGATAGATTTACAGACTTGGCAGTTATTCTTGCTTGCAGGCACAATATGAGCTGGAAATTCACTTGTGGTCTGGATGTGCATAGATGGGAGTTGGAATTGGTAAAATGAATGAATTACGACAGCAAGGAGGGTTTAAGAGAGGAGGCCAGGGGAGTATGGAAAATGCTGATTCTGCCTGCAAGGGATGTCGTAGTATTGGCTTGCCCCAGACTGGACCCAGGTGGTTGCATTGAGGTGAATGGGCCCCTGTTGATAGCCCCCTCAACGGTTGCCATGTTGCAGGGAACAATCTCAACTTTGGAGGAATCTCCTTAAGTAGTCTTGGGTGCAGGTTGTGACTAGCCCCTTGCCTTTGAATGGGTAGGGGTACGGAGTTGGATGAGCATGCTCTCTGATTGCTGGGATGGAATGCAGATCCTCAGTGCTTCCAGTGTGAGTGGCGTTTACCTACAGAGGCCCCATCGCTAGCCCTTCAGTTAGCATTCCTTCTTTTGCTATTATTGATCTGTTAGGCATTATGCCAATGGTACCTCTTACATAAATGATTGCCTCTGCATTACATTCTGCCCAACAACACTACTACACTGTAACCTGTTCTGTTTGCTTAAAATGGCAATAAAAAATATTTGCAAAAAATAAAATCCCCAAGAAAGGTGACCTAGTAACAGCACAAACTACAGAGGGATGACTCTTCTGTTAACCCTAGGCAAAATGTTCAACAGTGTGATCCTGAACAGAATAAAGGAGCAAGTCAACAGTCAGTTGTGAGACCAGCAATCTGGCTTTGGCAAAAACATAACCTGCACAGATTAGATTGCAAGACTTCTCATCGTCATAGAGCAGTCGATGGAATGGGACTCCCCCTCTGCATCAACTTCATTGACTTTGAGAAGGTGTTCCACAATGTGGACAGAGAGACCTTTTGCAAACTTTTCCACCACAACAGTGTGCCAGATAAACCCATAATAATCATTAGGAACTCGTAAGAGGGAATGACCTGCAAGATAGTCCATGGAAGGCAACTCACTGAAGCTTTTTAAGTGAGGACCAGAGCCCGCCATGGTTGTCACCTCTTACCTTTTCTCTTCCTGGTGGCCATAGACTGAATCACAAAGACATCAACAGCAAGGAGAAGAAATGAGATCCAATGACACTTTAAATGTAGCTTGTTGACCTGGACTTTGCAGACGCCCTTGCCCTACTTTCCAGATGCAAGAGAAGACCGACAATGTGGCAGTCAAATCAGCACAACTTAGCTTTGATTATCACAGAGAAAAAAAACAAGATCCTGAAGGCTAACATAGTCAGCACAACTGCAGTCACTCTTGCAGGGGATTCAAAGTGAGAGGTTGAGGCCTTCACCTACCTGGGAGGTGTCATAGGCAAACACCAACTTCAAAGCAAGACTTGAAAAAGCAAAGGCTCCCTTCGTTCAACTAAAGAATATCTGGAGCTCCAAGGACCTTATACTGCAAACCAAGATCAGGCTAACACCAATAAAATATGTCCTTCTGTATGAAGCAGAAACCTGGAGGACCACAGTGACCACCACCAAAAAAATCCAGAACTTCATCAATACCTGTCTGAGCAATATCCACCAAATTCACTTTCCAAACACCATCAATAATGACCTACGACAGCATGCTTGGTGCTGGATAGGGCACACCCTCCACATCAAACACCACCAGGAAAGTCCTGACCTGGATACCTCAAGGGAAAAGGAACAAAGGAGAGCTGATAAACATTTGTCCCTGAGGCCTTGAGGCTGACTGCAAAGAGATGGGTTACACCTAGAGTCAGATTGAAAGAAAAGCCCAGGACAGAGATAGCTAGAGAGTCCTGGTTGATAGCCTATACCCAGAGGGGGTAGCAGGCTTAAGTAAGTAATTGTAAAGTTGGAGAAAATCACTTCTTTACTGTTCTTGATGTGCAGGTCTCCCAGGTAACAGGCTTGCTGAAGGATGTGATCCCGGTCTGCATAGTGCAGGTGTCTTGCTGCCATCGGGTGGGGAGGCTCCCTGGGTGGAGGGGTGCACTCCGGGACCCTATGGGCTTGCTCTAGGGTGAAGGAGGGAGAGGCCTTCAGGGGCTTCTGTGTTTTAGAGCTGTGACTTTAAGGACCATTAATGCATTGCTGATTAGGGGGACAAGAGGTGTATGCACCTGCTTTGTGTGCCCCCAGGGCACAATGGTATTATAGAAGGGTTAACAGATGTTTTTGCACCCCTTCTGTTTATAGTGATAGCTCTGGTACACATTTAGTGCCAGCACTATCATGAAAGGGCATTCCCACATTTGCATGGAGGCGTGGCCTCATGTAAATGAGGAAATCACTTTGCCTCTCAGCCCGTACCATATTATGGACATGGGCATAGGGGCAAGCATACCTTTAGAAGGCACACTGGAAGTGTGATGCAAAATGGTGGTGCACTTTCAGTTCACCTCCGAAAGTCAGCCCTCCGGGGGAAAGAAAGGGGATCCCATGGACCCCCTGACGTCCTCCTGCAGGTGGGTGGAGTCACTCACATCTCCCGCCTGCAAGGGGATCCCATCCACCTCTTGAAAGTGCAGGCGGCATGCCGCCTGCACAGTTAAACACTGAGCGGCTTTGAAGCAGCTGCTCAATATTTTACTTAAATGGTCTGCCCCCAGGGCACATTCCTGTTTGCACCCGGCGCACTTTTTGAAAGGTGCACTGTGGCCACCAGGGAAAATGCATCATACATATAATATGGCCCCTAGTATGCGACCATGTTGCTGCCTTCTGCCCTCTCCGGTTGGCCTATTATCTGCATGTTGTTGCTATGAGCCCTCTCCTCAGCATCTTCCACCTTGCTCTCTAGTACCTTAAGCCTGTCTGTTACACTGCCCATCTGTGTCTTCAGGTCCCCGGTCAGAGGATATATTCTTCGGCACCTGTTTGGTTTTTGCAATGCAAACTGTTAATTTACATTGGTCACCTCTGAGTAGGCTCGTGTCAGGCACAACTGTGTCTATATAGAGTTCAAGTGCCTCTCTAGTGTCTCTGATGACTTGGAGGATGGACTCAAGTTTGTGAGATCGGGATGGGGGCTGCACCCTGCGTGCCCTTTCATCTCTGTCTGTTCGTGTAGTGTCCAAATCTGAGCCCCTTTGGGCTCCTGTTGACCACTCCATTCATCAGGAGTGGTGCCCAAGGCTGAGGGGGGCCCCAAGTCCCCGATGGGGAAGTCCTGGTCTCCATTTGTGGCCATGGATGCAAGCCCTTTCAGCCTAGGGAAGAGTATGCATGGCACCCCAAGTCCTCCACCAACGAGAGGGCTCCTCCACTATGTATTAGGGGCCCCGTCAATCAGCACTTGTGAGAAGGTTGGCAGGCAGCACACCCAGGCCCAGTGGGAAGGGCCTCCCCCCGGCCCACCTTTTATTGCTGGGCCCTACAGGAAGCTGCACCCACTTGGCTGCCACCAGACTGGGGACCGATGTCCCTAGGTCCTGCTCAGCTTGTAGGGCTTGCAGGGCCCTGATTCTGGGCTGAGTAGGTATCTTGTATGCCCTCTCTGTGTTGCGGAGTGTGCCTAGTTCAGGCTTTGGTGTATGATGCCATTAAATTGGGGGACCCACCAGATCCTCACATCATCCCCCCAGCAGTGTTGTGCCTCCTGTTCCCTCCAAATGACACATGAAGGGGCCAAGGGCTACAACACCACCTCAGCCTCCCAGGGAGGGCCGTCCCAGCACAGGAGATGCATGCCAGATGTCCAGGAGGCCAGGGAGGAATGCTACTTCATCTTTTCCAGTTGGGAGGGGCAGTGCCCACCCCGCAGTAGGTGCCACAGGCAGCAGTGTCCAATACAGTTGAATGTCTAGGAGTCCGGGAGGTAGGTTGCTTTGTCATCCCCGTTGAGAAGCAGAACAGGGCCTGGTTGCTGCGGCACGCAGCAGAGATCCCATTTGGCGCACTGGCCCCTTGGAAGGAGCCCTTCAGATTCAGCGGCACTGCCTCCTTCCTGGTGCCCCCAGTTGCTGCGAAGTCCACAAGGCAGGAGAATGGCGAGTCCGATCCAAAGCCTCCGTGGCCCTGCAGCAGATCTCAAGATGCACCGGCTCCCTTCTACTAGTGCAATTCAACAGCTGCCAATTTAGAAAGGCCACATGACATCCCCTCGCCCTGAGCCAGACTGCACTCACCGCTGTGTCTGTGGGTGTACAACCACCTGGGTTGTTGCCGCACCTCGCAGAGACTCCACAAGTCAGGGAGGGGATTCGGAGTGCTGGGGATGGGCAGGATGATGCCTGATGCTAGTGTCTCGGCGGGTGCCTCTCGAGGCAGTTGCTCATTCAAGTGACGCCCCCACTTAAGGATATATTGGTATTACACTAAGCTAAAGTGTGTAGGTCGGTATTTTGTTAAATGAAATCCTGCATATTGTCTTAGTAGGCATGGGGTTTATTGTTTGTGACCCACCAAAACAAACCATGGGGAAAGGCAATTTGCACTATGGTAATCCTTATTGGGCTATAATAGTAGGGATTTTATATTGTTTTGACAACTGTCTTGTGTAACTATTTGCAATTTGATCATGGATTACCTGATGGTTGCCTTGTAGGAAGTCTTATAACCAAAATAGTAGGTCTGAGTTGGTTATGGTGACAAACCAATGATAACATCTAGAGTCCTGATTGGTTCACCTGGAGAAAATAATGTAGGTGCTATAGGTCTGATCTGTTTATTATGCAAAAGTTATGATAAATGCAGTACGTCTCACATATCGATTGTAAAAAGCATATGTGCAATAGGCATTTAAGAGTGGATTGTTATTTCTCTAAAGCCTACAGATAGGTATTTGGTTACATGAAATGTCACAGATAACCTTAGTAGGGAATTAGTTGGCATTGGCTACTGCCTGTAACAAAACCTAGGAGGAGAAGATTAGCATGGTAATATTTCTTACAATAATCTCTTCTTAGCTCTGCCAAGATCTTGTAACAAAGAACATTATAAAAATAATACAGTGCTTAATTTGAGCTGGTAGGGCCCACTGACAATCATTTTTGGGGACTGCACATATTTGTTGTCATTAGGCATTACCCCAGAGGAAGAGAGGGATGTGCAAACACAGGGGAAAGAAGGAGGCAGATAAAGATGGAAAAACTTTCACAAAGGAGAAAACAGGAACCTGCAAGAGATAGATAAAGTAGCAGGAAGTGCCTGGTAGTGGATTAAAGAGACATGAGGTAAATATAAGACTGTGCATTCATCACACTGATACTTAATAGCACTGGCTGTCGGCTTCTGTACTTAGCTTTGGGCTGCTATCATTCCTTTATGAATTAAGCACTCAATACATATATTCACACAGGTATACAGAGGGCCTTTAATCAGCTTTGTTCTGCCATTGGTCTGTTTGAGTGTCAATTACACTCTGCTTTCACAGATGACAGCATATTGCATAGAGTAATGGTTCAGACCACTTCAGGCATTGGCTGTCTTGGCCTGTAAATGACTGCATTTTCTAATCATATATGTACAACCACCTGAAAATGAGTGCACTTTAGTGTCAGGGCTGATTGGCCAGTCCTTTAGTTTTCCATTTTCTTATTTAGAGTTTCCCTTTCATTTATTTGCTTCTTTTCTTTTAATTTTAATATTTCTTAAGATGACACTACAGGTAGCTGCACATTTCACCTGTAGTTTACCATTTCCCATGTGGACACTTCTTTTAAACCAGCAGACCTTTATGGAATGCTGCTGTCCATATTGTAGCATTGTTTCACCAGTCCAAAATGGCCAACATGTTGGTTCTAAAAGTGCCGGCCATGCTGGATCTTTAAAACAACAATAGACTAAATACAACACTTCTGCACGACAGACATCCACTGCTATGTTCAGTTTCATTATTACAAGCATTGCTGGAAGCCCGGTATTTAGACGGCAGCATGGTTCTTACTTCTGCCAGCGTGCCTGGTCCTTAGTAAGTAAACTTACAAGGGGACGCCTATAGGCCGATGAACCTTTTGATTCGCATGGAGTATCCTAGTCAAGTAGTGATCAATGCTCATTAATAATCAATACACCAATCAAAAATGTTATTAATCATTAGACAATTATATCAACATTTCATGAATAACCACAACTCAATATACGGTTTAACAGTCTTGTTTCCCTATTAGTTACAATTCTAATCCATACGGTTAATTCAAAATTTATTCAATCAACTCAGAATTTAGTTCATTAGTGACCACCAATAACATAACCTAATCAGAACTTGAGAAAACATATGCTCTATTGCTTCCACATAAGCCAACAAAGATGAATATATCAACATTAATAGCAGAGGTCAGCAATCAGTTTGTCAATCATTTGTCACTGTCGACGTCACCTAAAGGAACCTTACCTAACCCAGATTAGCATTAGCATGTGGGACTTCATGCAAAAACAATTTGAAACATGAATTTAGGAAACATCTCGCTAAGAGAAAAACTTTTAGACAGCGCAGTTGGTACCTAGAAAGAAAAGGCACAAAATGTAATCAGTCACATTGTCATAGCCACCTATCCGTGGAATAGATCAGCATCAAAGTCAGTCTTCGTCTTCAGGTCATCAATCGATCAGCAAAACACCAGGCTCTCAAGAGCATAAGCCCAATGACAGAATCTCGTATCAATTTCAGAAAAGGTCTCTCCCCGTTCATCTGACTCTAACGTCTCCCTCAATTCTGAAATTTCTTCCCCTTTTCATGACATTTTATTAAGGTTGCCTAGTCCATCCCCCCTAATTCCTAATTGGTCAGATTAATCAGCATTTTTGACTCTACCAATAACATTTATTTTTCAGATCTATGAATTCTAATATTTCGTCGCTCTCAAGGTGTTGATTGGTTCACTGTACGATGTCCTCATCATCCGGCTCATCAGGTATAGAAAATGTTGCATCTTCTTCTCCAGTCAGTGTCTATATTGTTTGAGTCCTGGAAAAGTACCTCTAGCCTGCTCTACACAGTCCTTGTTGCAACATTTATTCCCTCATCTCCTGTCTGTTGGTACACTGTAGAAAATTCTAGCTAAGCAGACTTTATTAACATCCAGTGGTTCAGGGTCAGTTCAACACACTTGCTTCTCTACAGTTCATGATTATTCTGCTGCTGCATGAGGCCTGGCAAAACTAGGCCACAACTTCGGCTAAGTTAGCTCTACAATATAATGCAAAACATACGTATACATCTTAATATGACATATTACTACTTTATTATTGAACATTTTCAATATTTCATGCATTTTCAATCATTTTAGTACAACTTCATATAAGTTGACAACCACTCGTCGTGGGCACATTATTTTTTCTACGTTTAATTTTCCTATCACTTTCTTGTTAATCAAAACGCATAAACATTCATTAATAATTTCAAATTAACATATCTGCTTCAACAGTCCCTCCTCTGATGACTAAATATGTCATCACGCTACCCTTGCCATCATTTCACAATTCTATCTCTTCTGTATTTTGTCTCCTTCCCAAGTCTTCTCTAGAGATTCTTTCCCTGTTTCTTTCTTCCCTCCTCTGATTATTTTTTAGATCTTCTCGATTTTATCTTTTGACATAATTTACATGAACCCCATAATCCTAATTTGCAAGCAATCACAATTAATATTCCCTGTATGATTTTTAATAATACCCCATTCTAAATGTTACTAAGCCAATTTTTCACTGATGCAAATCCTTTTCCAACCTTTTCCCAAACACCTGGTTCCTTCAATTCCTTTAAATTCTTACTTGAGTTAGTCAGGTTAGTGAGTAAGTCTCTTATCTCCTTACTATTGTTAGATATGTATGAACAGCAATGCCTAGAGTTAATGATCTTACAGACTCCGCCGTTTTTTGCAAAAAGAATGTATAAAGCAAGCCGATTTTGAAGCGTCATAGCTCTATCACCGGCTAATTCAGTATCTATCAGGAGAATTGCCCCTGTAAAATTTGTCAACATGTTATCCACAATGGTAGACAACTTTCGTATCTTGATTGAATTCAGGATGACTCCCACTGAAAGAATCACTGCACCAAAGATATCTCCCACAACTGCAGAAGAGGTTTCCCTCCTCTGTCGCTTAAGATGTAATTCAGTCAATTTCGGAAACTTCTTTAAGTCATCTATCTGATAAATCTTTGGGAAAACTATCCCCAAATAACATGTCCCATACAATCCTCTTGGAAGTCGGTAATAAGCATTAAGTCCACAAATATAATAGATCCCAGGAATCACAGGGTCCTGACCATTCAGCATAAAGGTCCACTTACTCTGAAACAAAAACAAATGCCTACATTCACTCGTTCCCACAAATAAAGTGTCAGCCCGTGATTTTGGCCTATATATACAAAGCTTCCCTACATGTAATGCATCTAATGCTAATTTCCCTTGTGTTTTAATCACAGTGTAAGCATAATCATTCTTGTAAGTCCTTTTCTCTAAACCTTTTATTTTAATTTTTTATTTTAATGCGTTTCTCCTATCATCAGTATGTCCTATGAAGCTCTTTTCTAAAGGTGTATGCAAACACGTATGGTTATTCTTAAGCGCGTAGGCTGTTCCAAATGTTAGTGTAGCCTCAAAGAATCCTCTAACTAATACTATGTCATGCTCTTTAGCTATTCTACTCAGATATCTAATTCTAAGTACAAACGAAAATACCATGTCATAATTGGAGTAAAAATACTGTATATACTCCTGATTATAGAACCTTGTTAGTAGCAAGCTACAGCTTATTCCGTAGGTTAAAGGTAAGCTGTGGTAGGTAACTCCTTCCTCTACTGACGAAGGAATTTGCGTACACACAAGACAATCCCTTGCATCCATCGTTTCAATGTACTCACTTAATAAGCGATAGAAAACATTAGAAGAAAGCTCTCCTTGAGCATTAGTATAAACATGCAAATACTTCTCATCTAAATTAAACTTCTCTAAAAGCGTTAGTGTAGTAGTCTCAGGAGCAGAAGTATGAGTGGCTCCTTTCACATCAAGAACAGACATTCCCACAATCACCACTATAAACAAGATTCCACACATAATTGGCAATCCAACATTCATATATCTACAGTGCCTAGCATTTCTACCTTGATTATTTAACTCAGCCATGACCTATAAAGAATCAGAAAGCAGAAGTAACTCTTATATAAAGTGCAGTAAAAATCAAAAAGAAAAAAAAACATATTCTGTCACAGTTCAGTCTGACATCCAGGAACTCTTTTCCTTCATCAAAAATCGATTAGCAGCTTGTCACGTCCAGTTTTCTGTCAATCAGGTTATGAATGTCTTTTCCGGGTTATTTTCAATAGTCTCTTTAGTGGTTTCTCCAGATTAGATCATCAATTCAGCTGCTTGATCACCTTCAGGTTACGTCAAAATACTGACTCTGAACTTCTCTGTCAAAACAAAAAGACATAAACTTGTGTTGCCATTCATTTGTAGTTGCATACACCCATTCAGGACCTGCGTACTTGCTGACTTTGAACACATTTTAATTTAGACCAGAGTTGTTTCTCTTCTTTGTCAACATTACTTTGCAATGTTTTCAATTCTTCCAAAGTATCAATCACCTTCAATGCAAAACTTGTACATGGGTTATCTTCTTCTGACATCAATTCCCACTTATCTTTGAACAATATACAGTTCAGTGCGCAGAACCTTGCGTCTTGATCCGCGTATCCATTTCCCAGTGAGATGTAGTCCTGTGTCTTTTGATGTGCACTGCATTTTACCACAGCAATTTCTTCAGGCAACTGTATTGCATACAGCAATTCTTTTATTCTGTCGCCATTTCTTACTGGTGAACCAGTAGAGATCAGGAAACCTCTTTGCGCCCACAATAGACCAAAATCATGAACAATTCAAAATTCATATTGGCTGTCAGTATAGATTGTAACTCTCAGTTTTGCAGACACATGGCACGCTCTAGTAAGGGCTAGCAATTATGCTACTTGTGCAGAATATACACTTCGAAGCCAAGAAGCTTCTAATGTACCAATGATTGAGCATACAGCTTATCCTGCTCTCAATGTCCCTGTACCATCTCTGAGACATGAGCCATCAACAAAGACAATTTGGACATTTTCTTCCAATTGTGTATCTCTGATATCTGGTCTGGGTTTCATGCACAATTCAGTTACCTCAAGACAATCATGCTCAATGTCTTTCTCCTTTTCAATTTCAACAGTATCACTTGGAAGTAATGTGCCGGGTTCAGCACTGTACATCTTTTCAATGTTACATTTGGAGCACCTAGAATGCTCGTCTCATACCTTGTCAGTCTGGCACTAGTCAAATACTGTGTTTTTGTCCTTGTCAGTAAGATCTCAACAGAGTGAGGTACCATTACTGTTAGAGGGTATCCCATCACTACTCCCTCACATTGAGAAAGGCTTTGACCAACTGCAGCAACTGCACGCAGCCAACCTGGTAAGGCTGCTGCAACTGTGTCCAAGGTAGCTGAAAAATAGGCTACTGGGCGATAAGCACCTCCATGGGCCTGTGTAAAAACAGACAAAGAACAAGCATCACGTTCATGACAAAACATTGTGAATGGTTTAGTATAATCAGGCATTTCCAACCCTGGAGCCCTGCACAAACTCTCTCTCAACTCAGTGAACGCTTTCATCTGATCCTGGTCTAGTGTAATGGGATCTGTAAGCTCCTTCTGTGTCAGCTGCTGCAATGGGTTGGCAATCTCAGCAAAATTTGGAATACACTGACAACAATAACCTACCATTCCCAGAAACATTCTGACATCTCTCTGTGTAGTGAGTGGACTTTTCTGCAATATCATTGTAATCCGTTCTCTGGAAATTCTGCTTGACCCTTTCTCAATTTGGTGTCCCAGGTATTTCACTTACTTCTGACAATACTGCAATTTCAAAGGTGATACCTTATGTCCAAATTTTCCCAAATGGTTCAACAGGGCAATCGAGTCGGTCTTACACTCGTCCCTTGTCTTGGACGCAATCAGCAAATCATCAATGTACTTCACTAGAGTCGATTGGTACAGTAGTTCTAATGACTCCAGATTCTTTTTCAAGATCTGATTGAACAGAGACGGTGACTCTGTGTACCCTTGTGGAAGCCTGCACCAGCTGTAGACTCTGTCTAGGAATTTGAAACTAAAAAGAAACTGACTATCCTCATGAAGTGGCACAGAAAAGAAAGCTTGTGACAAGTCAACCTCTGTGAATCACTCTGCATCTCATGGAATCTGAAACAATATTAATGCTGGGTTCGGCACTACAGGACAACACTTGACCACCATGTCATTCATTTTTCGCAAGTCTTGCACAATGAGCACTTTTCTACACGGCTTCTTTAAGCCCATTATCGGTGAATTACATGGACTGCTCAACACTTTTTTCAAAACCTCTTGTTTCAGAAAATATCCAATTATTTGCGCCACTTTCATCAGAACGTCTCATGCCATGTCATACTGTGGAAGCTGCGGAAACACTGCATTTGGTTTCAAAGTTATCAAATTGGCTACACTTCTTTAATCAAACCCACTTTTTTACCTGTCAGGTCCCACACGTTTTCCTGTACTGTTCCCTGTAAATCTGGGAAAAACTCAATCAACGGGTACTCTTCGTTAATGCTTTCATTCTCAGTTTCAGGAGTTTGTTCTTCCTCATCATCACTATTTGTCTGAACTGCTATTCCAGCAGTTGAACAATTGATCGAACATCTGGTCTTGCACAATAAGTCCCTTCCCAGCAGGGATACTGGACTTGAGTCGCAGACTACAAACTTATGTAGTCCCTGGAAGTTGCCAATCTCAACCTGTACTGGATCTGTGATCGGATTTATCAACTGTCTGTTCGCTACTCCCACAACCTGAATCATTCTGCCTGAAAGAGGTAAGTTCGGAATTTCTGCACTTCTCACTGTAGAGCATGTAGCTCCTGTGTCCACTAGGAATGAAACCCTGTGACCCATCACCTTTCCTTTCACAAAGGGTCCTCGTTGATCTTCTAATGAAGCTGCAAGCATACATGGCTCTACATCCGAACTAATACTCATCCATTGGTCCTTTCTTTTATTCTCACTATATAATGGGAATTGGTGCACTGTGTCACTACTTCTGTCTTTTCCCTGACCTGTAACCTGCTGAGTAAGCATCATCTTTTGCTGTTCCCTCGGGGCTTGAGGTATCTGCCTTTGCTATCTAGGTACCATCGGAATCTGCTGCTGCATTGGTTGTAACTGTGTCACTTGTGCGCAAGGCATTTGCACCTGCTGCATGGGTTGAAAATTCTGCACTTGATTTTGAAGATTCGGATTAAGTCCTCTCATTCTAGGGACTTTCACAGTTTTTAATGTATTGACCTCACCACTTTGCTGAACAACACCACCCTGCACCATCAACGGACACTCCCGCTTCCAGTGTCCCACGTTTCCGCAAAGATGACAAGGTACCATCTTTTTCATCCCTTGCACATCATTCTGAACCACTACAGTACTCAAATCCGGACCACGGTTCATGTTGACTCCACGACCCCTACATTTCATCTGAGGGTGGAACCTAACGCTTCTCTGCTGCTGCGGTATCTGTTGCACTAAAGCTCCTTGCACTGTGTTTGAGCCTTAATTTGCCTCACCAGTGCCTTCTCCTTCATTTTTTTCTGCTTCAACTCAATCTCATCACTACAGTATTTTGCATACTGCAACACCTCATCAATTGGATCCGCTTGCCAACAAATCAAATGACTCTTAATCATCTGGCCTACTTCAGGTCTCAATCCTTCCACGAACCTGAACACAAAGTGCAACATTTCCTTCCGCTCAATTGCTTCTTTACCATTTTACTCCTTGAATGCTTTCAGCAATCTCTCATAGTAGATATGTATTGACTCCTTTACTTCCTGCACTGTCCTGTCAGTTCTCTGCCAATCAATATTTTTAGGCGAAATTCTCATCTTCAGGAACTCAATTACCTTATAATAATGTTTCATCACTTCAGGTGATGGTGCACTTGTAACTCTATCTCTTTCTGGTTCACTCGTCGGCCAATCCACTGCTCTCTTGCACTCAGCCCAGAAATCACTATCTCCAACAGAGTATTCAAGTCTTCCCACGAACATTTAGAAAGTTTCACAAATCTATCTGTCTGCTGGTAGCACTCAACTGGTTTCTCTCTCAGTTTTGGATAATCATTTGTGAATAACAAAATATCGCTCCTGTGCCATGGAACATGAACGAATTGCCCTCCTGGAATTTGCCTCATTGGTAAAATCTTTACTGGATCTTTTTCTTTCTGAGCACGTCCAGACCCTTCCTGTGAATCTCGTTTTGTTTATCCTTCTTCTTTGCCCATCTGCCTTCCCACTTTTCTAATGCTCCCCAAATATGAGCACTCTGTAATAACTCTCTGAGATGCACTTTCATCAATGCTGGTCTCATGTGTTCAAAATCTTTTACCTCAAAATCTAGTCTGTAACTCCTTTTCAAGTGCTTTGTTTTCTCAATTTCTGATGTATCTTGTCCACTTCCTTGGTAATTCTCGGACATAAATATCTCAGCTCTTCCTCTGTATAGGATTCTAACCCATTCACACCCATTGATCCCTCAACTAGTTCTGTTATCTCTATAGCCAGTCTGGCACAATTAATCTGCTCTTCACCCTTGGATGCATTTCGAGGAGTATTCAGATTATCCAACCACTCATTCAATTGTTGTGCTGTCAATCCCTGTAATAAGATGTTACTTGCATTTGGCATTGGCACTTGTTTTTACCACTGCACTTGGAGTTTGTGGTGTCAAGAGCTCTTGGGCCATTTACGGCATCTGGAAGTGCAACAAGTGGACCAAGGTCCATTGATGGTCTAGATCCATCAAAGGTCTGACCCATAGATGAAACCACCTGCACATGCTCTCTCACCCCTCTCCTCACGAGGCTTTCTGACATTTCACCCGGTTCTCCTGCAATCGGCTTCCTCTGTGCAAATAATAGTACCGATGGACCAACAATAATCGGTAGCGATATTGCATCCGGTGCTGCTCTGACACCCGCTTTTTGTGGAAGAACTACTCCCATACTCTGGTTCATCACTGGTGTCACATCTGACTGGGTCCCTGTCATTGGTGACAACTTGGGCAAACCCTGTGGCTGTGCCTGAGGCAACAACATTGGAGTCGGCTCAGTCTGAACTACCATTGGCCTCGGAACCACTTGCTCCGTGGGAACCTCTAAGTTCAAAGTTGTCTCAAGAATTGGTACTTCTGGATACATTCTCTGTATCGGTGGTGGGTGCATCTGTGCTTGGATCACCGAAGTAGTGACTGCATTAGGAGTACTTTGCACTACCCCTTGTAACTGTCCATTATCTATCTGCATTGGTCCCACTGTCCTGACATTTGAGCTGGGGCAGTTGGAGCAGAACTAGTACTTGGACCCCCTCCTGCACCGCATATGGTGGAGGTCGGTCCCTCAACACCTGTGTAATAAGATCCTCAAAATCTGAATCTTCTTCTTCCACATAAGTCTTTTTCTTCTTCTTACCTCCTGAACTCTTTTCACCATTACTAGTGTCCTCTGTCTCTTCTGACTCATCTTCTTCTGTAATTTCAGGAAATAACTTAACCCCCTGCAATGTTGCCACTCTCCACTTTTTCTGTTCCCAATCCCATCTTGCCTCTGCTAAGGACTTCTCTGCCTTCCTTATGCTCCTCTGGAATTTTATCTCTTGCTGCTGTCTAGCTATGAGCTCCCAAACCGCTAATGCCTCAAACTGTGCTGGTCTCGGAAGTGGCTTTGTCTCATACAGGGTCATTCGCAACTGATCAAAAATTCTCAAATTAAACGTTCCATGCTCTGGAAACACTAAAGCTCCCTGTTTCTCTGTCAATTTGCACTACTGCTTTAACCAAAGACATGGCGCGACACCTCCCTCCTCCATCACAATAAATGCTGGAGAATTTTCCAGTGTGGTAGGCTCCCGCACTATCACCTTAATGTAGGAATCACCCTTCATGGCACTCCGAAACACTTGAAAAACTTCATCTTTCTCTGTTGTATTTGTTTGATTCAATAAGGAAATGACTTTTACTCCCAAGATTCCCTTCCCCTGCTTTCTCAACCAATTGCCTCTTAAGGACAGCTGCCAATCCGCTCGAGACTCTTCTTGCTAACCAACCTATCCCAGCACTACTCACTTCGATGTAACACTCACACACTGCGGCTGACATAGTCTTGCGGTTTGTCCTCCTGGTCTTCAACTCACGTGAAACTAATGCAAAATTATTGTGAGCACTAACCAAAAACCAATACCCCGAAAACAAACCTGCTGGTTTACTACAGGAAGGTACACAATCGCTTCAGAAACCTTACGGATTTTCACTGATGGCCCTTTCGCTCATGCAGCTATTCCTCTTTCTCAGTGTTGGAAAATGGGTTATTGGTAAGGGTAGGTACCTACACTTAGCAATAGGCCACTAACCTCCACTAAAGTCCAGTTAGGTCTCAGTAAATAAACCCAGTTCAACCCTTGGTAGCTTGGCAACGAGCGACAAGGCTTAACTTAGGAGACTTAGGGGGTCATTACAACATTGGCGGTAAAAGCCGCTTACCGCCGTGCAAAAGACTGCCAACACACCACCGCGGCCATGGAATTCCGCCACAGCTATTACGACTCACATCTCGAAATCCGACAAAATTCAGACACCCACACAAGTCAGTGAAAAACTGGCGAAAACAAAACCTCCACCGTCATGCCAACAGAAATACACCCATGCTATCACGACCCACGAATCCACGCGGCGGTCTTTCAACCTCGGTATTCCATTGGCGGTACACACCGCCGCGCTCAAAATACACACACACACATACAAAACACTGCCACATTGGACAATTCCAAATACACACACCTGATATACATACACACACCACTCCCACACACTCAATACAATATAAAACACACACCGACATCAACCACAAACCCCTACTACCAAAAATTTCGGAAAGAAGGCCAGAGAGAGACACCACCATCCACAAACTAGCAGCCACAGGCACTCAACACCATCACCCCCACAACTTCCATGCACAAAACACCACACACCACTACATATTACCACACTTGTCACCACACACACCACCCCACACATGACCCACACCACCCCATGGCACAGACTTCTAGGTTCTCGGAGGAAGAGCTCAGGGTCATGGTGGAGGAAATCGTCCGGCTAGAGCCACAGCTATTCGGATCACAGGTGCAGCACACCTCCATAGCTAGGAAGATGGAGCTATGGCGAAGAATAGTCGACAGGGTCAACGCAGTGGGACAGCACCCAAGAAATCGGGACTACATCAGGACCACTACCTCCGCCGGCGCTAGTGGACAGGAGGCACCGCCACAGGACCACCACACCAGCACCCCCCCCCTGCAGACGGAGAACCACCCCGCAAGCGGTCCTTGAGATCCAGGAACAAGACAGAGCACGATGCCAAGACCCCCGCCAAGAAATGAGACCACCCTGATTGTCAAACCACTGTCCCACATTGTAACCCAGCTCCACTTCCTATGCCCATATGGGCAATGCACCTGTGAGACTAATAGACTGGATTCTGCCATGGACATTCCTCCACCATCACCCCTCAACATTTTACAACCCCCTCCAATATGGAGCACTTAAATAAACACCCTTGAAGCACAAAACAATCTGGAGTCAGTCTGTGATTTCGGAATTGTGTATTAGCAATGACAGTGACAAAATGCTTTTTCTAATTTAATGTCAACATACCTATGTCACACAGCTCAAGTCCATGAGGAATCTAAGCAGATGACACAGGTTGGAAACCACACCTGTGAAACCGTAAGGGAAATGTACAACTCAGTGACCATATACTGGTTGAAATCGACAAACAGGATAGAGGTAGAAGTGTTAAAGTACTTGTAGTAGGCAGGAATGTTTTCTCACCTGTGTGTCACTGGAAATATTGCTGGATGACTGAGTCCCTGTTGTCAATGTCTTCTTCCTCTGCTTCCTCCTCATCACTGTCAACAGGCTCCATAGCTGCCACAACACCGCCATCTGGACCATCCTCCTGCAGAAAAGGCACCTGTCGTCGCTAAGCCAAGTTGTGAAGCATACAGCAGGCGACGATGATCTGGCACACGTTCTTTGGTGAGTGAAATAGGGAACAACCTGTCATATGGAGGCACCTGAACCTGGCCTTCAGGAGGCCGAAGGTGCGTTCGATCACCTTCCTAGTCCGCCCATGGGCCTCATTGTAGCGTTCCTCTGCCCTGGTCCTGGGATTCCTCACTGGGGTCAGTAGCCATCACAGGTTGGGGTAACCAGAGTCCCCTAATAGCCACACCCGGTGCCTCTGGAGTTGACCCATCACATAAGGGATGCTGCTATTCCGCAGGATGTATGCGTCATGCACAGAGCCAGGGAACATAGCATTGACCTGGGAGATGTACTGGTCTGCCAAACATACCATCTGTACATTCATCGAATGATAACTCTTCCGGTCCCTGTACACCTGTTCACTCCTGTGGGGGGGACCAGAGCCACATGGGTCCCATCAATGGCACCTGTGATGTTGGGGTATGTCCAAGGGCATAGAAGTCACCTTTCACTGTAGGCAAGTCCTCCACCTGAGGGAAAATGATATAGCTCCGCATGTGTTTCAGAAGGGCAGACAACACTCTGGACAACACGTTGGAAAACATAGGCTGGGACATCCCTGATGCCATGGCCACTGTTGTTTGAAATGACCCACTTGCCAGGAAATGAAGCACTGATAGCACCTGCACTTGAGGGGGGATTCTTGTGGGATGGCGGATTGCTGACATCAGGTCAGGCTCCAACTGGGTACACAGTTCCTGGATTGTGGCACGGTCAAACCTGTAGGTGATGATCAAATTTCTTTCCTCCATTGTCAACAGGTCCACCAGCGGTCGGTACACCGGAGGATTTCGCCATCTCCTCACATGTCCAAGCGGACGGTGCCTATGAAGGACAACAGCGACCACAGAGTCAAACAACTCAGAGGTATGTACCCACAGTCTACACAGAACACCATTCATACACAAAATGTGACCTGTATTTGTGTTGTGAGACAAGGTCTAGGTATGTGTGACGCAGTTGGTAATTAGGCCATGTGGGCCCCTGAAATGGCGGCTGCCTGACCTCTAAACTGGGACAATGGGATGTGAGGTAACTGCGCTGGCGTTGTACACCGTTGCGGTAGGCGGTCGAAGACCGCGGCGCAATGCTGCATTGGTTAACATTGGACCTATGGGTCCCAGGAGCCAATGACGATGTACGCCTGCGGTGATGGTACGCACCGCCGCGGACGTCACCACCGTGGACGTGACCGCCATTTTCTATCTGTTGAATCACTTGATACCTGATCTTCGACAGGAGAGGACCTACACTGCAAGTGCTGCTGTGACCTTGGTCTGGAAGAGACAATGGCTTGTGCGTCTGGGGAAAGGGCCCCTGCCTTCACTGCAGAGGAGTTGGAGAAGCTCGTCGACGGGGTCCTCCCCCAGTACACGCTACTCTACGGTCCTCCAGACCAACAGGTAAGTACACAGGGAGCATGTTGTATGGGCTATGCCTGTGTGGAGAGGGCTGGTTGTAAGAAGGAAGGGGGCACAGTTCTGCGTGCATGAAGGACTGTGAATGCATGTGCCAAATGGCAAGGGTAGGGATGTTGTGCACTCACTTTGACGGTGCAGTTGGTAATGACTTCTCTTCTTCCCCTGTATATGTCATGTAGGTCAGCGCCCACCAGAAGAAGGATATTTGGCATGCCATCGCCAAGGACGTCCGGACCCTGAGGGCCCACCACAGACGGAGCACCCACTGCCGGAAAAGATGGAAGGACATTCGCCGCTGGAGCAAGAAGACGGCGGAGGCTCAGCTGGGGATGGCCTCCCAACGTGGGAGGGGTGCCCGTCGAACCATCACCCCCCTGATGTTCCGGATCCTGGCGGTGGCCTACCCTGAGTTGGATGGGCGCTTGAGGGCATCACAGCAGACACAAGGGGGTGAGTACACTCTCATTCAGCGGACTTTGCGCGCAGTGAAGGTGTCTGGATGGGGGAGGAGGGCTGTGGGTTTCCCTAGGCCAGGGCGAGTTCCGTAGGCTAGGCCCCTCCGTAATGCAGGCCATGTGGCACCCCAGCCCACCACTGTAGAGTGCCAAGTACAGGTATTCATGCCCCTGTGTCATCTATGTGTGCAGATGTCGGCCATAGCCATGTAGGCCATTTCCCAGGAATTGCATCTGTAGAGCCCAACAGCGCGACGTAGTGCAGGGAGGGGTCTCCTGTGTAGGTATTGTCCGCCAACTGTAGCGGTAAGCCATGCACTCAACCTGTCTCTCTTTTGTCGTCCCCCCTTTTTTGTGGTCTCCCTGTTCTTGTGTGCATTAGCATCATCAGGTGGAGGTACAGTGGCACCGGAGCACGAGGGAGCTGCATCCCACATGGCCATGGAGGGCCACACCACGGACTCAGAATACACCAGTGGGAGGGAGGGCGAGGGGAGCACCACGGCGGTCACAGGATCTGCAACCAGCGACACAGACTCGTCTTCCGATGGGAGCTCCCTTGTGGTGGCGGCAACATCTGTGCCCCCAACTTCTACAGGTACAGCCGCCACCCCCCCTACCAGCATCGCCCTCCCAGCAGCTCCTCAGCCTTCGCCCAGTGCCCGCTCACCCAGGAGGGTGGGCATCACCTTCGCCCCAGGCACCTCAGCCCCTGCCCCTGTCACCTCTGCTGCCCTCAGTGAGGAGGCCATTGACCTCCTCAGGTCCCTCACTGTTGGGCAATCTACCATTTTGAATGCCATCTAGGGTGTGGAAAGGGAATTGCAACAAACAAATGCATTCCTGGAGGGCATTCATTCTGGTCAGGCTGCCCTTCATCGAACCCTGCAAACTCTGGCCTCAGCACTGATGGCAGCCATTGTCCCTGTGTCTAGCCCCCCCCCCTCCACCTTCCTCCACCCAGACCCAATACCCTGTACCCCAGCCTCTCCCAAGCACACCATCAGACCAGCCTGCACACACCTCACCACACAAGGGAAGCTCAGGCAAACATAAGCACCACACATCCCACAGGCACTCACGCAAGCATCACACACATACAGACACACCAACATCCTCTGCCTCCACTGTGTCACCCTCCTCCTCGTCTCCCTCCTCCCTCCCAGTCTCGTCTACACTCACACCTGCATGCACTACAACTACAGCCACTACGTCCCTCTCCAGCACACCCACTACCACACCCCGCTCACGTGCAGTCACCACCCCCACTACCATTTCCACGTCCCCTGTGTCCTCTCCCAGTGTGTCTGTGACGCCCCCTCCGAAGATACACAAACGCAGGCACACACCCACCCAACAGCCATCCACCTCACGACAGCCTCCAGCCCATGCACCTGCACCCAAATCCACAAAAGTTACACCTCCTACAACCACCACCTCTTCCTCCACTCCCAAACCCCCTCCAGCTACCCATCCCAGTGTCTCCAAAAAACTTTTCCTGTCCACCCTTAACCTATTTCCCCCACCCCCGTCCAACTCATAGGTCCCGTACTAGCACCTCAGCCAAAAAATCTCCGGGACCTCTGGTGCCTGTTGTTACAGGTATGTGGAGTGCACCGGCCACCAGGCCAGCCAGTGTGGCACGGAGCCACAGCACAGCCAGTCCCCCCCCTGTGAAGCACCAGAAGTTGGACAGTGCCCGGCGGGAGAGGGGGAAGACTCCAGCCAGCAAAGCCGCTCACAGGGGTCCCGGGGGGAGTGTCGACTCAGCTGTGACTCTTCCCAAGGTGGGGAAGGGGCAGAAGAAATCTCCAAAGTCTGGGAGGAGCCGCACGGCGGAAAAGACCGCCATCATCCCCGCTGCCCAGGAGGCCACCGCCAGCCCCATCGTCACTGCCCAGGAGGCCACCGCCAGCCCCATCGTCACTGGCCAGGAGGCCACCGCCAGCCCCATCGTCACTGCCCAGGAGGCCACCGCCAGAGTCACTGGCCAGGAGGCCACCGCCAGAGTCACTGCCCAGGAGGCCACCGTCAGAGTCACTGTCCAGGAAGCCACCGCCAGCCCCATCGTCACTGGCCAGGAGGCCACCGCCAGCCCCATCGTCACTGGCCAGGAGGCCACCGCCAGCCCCATCGTCACTGGCCAGGATGCCACCACCAGCCCCAGAGTCACTGCCCAGGAGGCCACCGCCAGCCCCAGAGTCACTGGCCAGGAGGCCACCGCCAGCCCCATCGTCACTGGCCAGGAGGCCACCGCCAGAGTCACTGCCCAGGAGGCCACCGCCAGAGTCACTGCCCAGGAGGCCACCGCCAGCCCCATCGTCACTGGCCAGGAGGCCACCGCCAGAGTCACTGCCCAGGAGGCCACCGCCGGAGTCACTGCCCAGGAGGCCTCCGCCAGCCACAGCCCAGCTGGCCAGGAGGGCCCTGCAAGCCACAGCCCAGCTGACCCAGGAAGGACTGGCAGCTACAGCCCTGCTGGGCAATGAAGGACCGCCTTGGCAAGGACCGCTGAACAGGGCAAAGACCGCCATGGAAAGCACCGCTGAACAGGTCTGACACAGGCCACTCAAGCACCGCTGAACAGGCCAAGGACCGCTGAACAGGGCAAAGACCGCCATGGAAAGCACCGCTGAACAGGTCTGACACTGGCAACTCAAGCACCGCTGAACAGGGCAAAGACCGCCATGGAAAGCACTGCTAGCCCATTAGCAGCAGAGGCAGTGACGAAACTGGGACCGTCACGGGGTGTGTGCTGCACTCTGGGCACGAGTCCCCCTCCAGAACCAGTGGAGAACAGCATCCACTCCGTCTCTCCTTGGCAGGATGAAGCACTCTGGGCACCAGTCCCACTCCAGAACCAGTGGAGAACAGCATCCACTCCGTCTGTCCTTGGCAGGATGAAGCACTCTGGGCACCAGTCCCCCTCCAGAACCAGTGGAGAACAGCATCCACTCTGTCTGTCCTTGGCAGGATGAAGCACTCTTGGCACCAGTCCCCCTCCAGAACCAGTGGAGAACAGCATCCACTTGAGAGACTGTGGCTTTACACTGCCCAGGATGTTACAGTGGGCAAACCACCCACTGTATAGACTTGAGAGACTGTGGCTTTGCACTCCCCAGGATATGGCAGTGGGCAACCCACCCACTTGTGAGACTTGAGAGACTGTGGCTTTGCACTCCCCAGGATATGGCAGTGGGCAAGCCACCCACTGTAGAGACTTGAGAGACTGTGGCTTTGCACTCCCCAGGATTGAACAGTGGGCAACCCACCCACTGTAGAGACTTGAGAGACTGTGGCTTTGCACTCCCCAGGATATGGCAGTGGGCAACCCACCCACTAGTGAGACTTGAGAGACTGTGGCTTTGCACTCCCCAGGATACATCTATGGGCATGGAGCCCCCTCGTGGATCTGGCGTGGTGCACTCATCCGGCTGAGGGCCCCCCTCCCGTTCCCCCTGAGGTGCCTGTTGTATTTCGATCTGATGCCCCTGCAGTGTTCTCTCCGTTTGGATCGGGTATCTTGTGTGGGCCTCGCCCATGCATTTTGGGCCCAGTGGTCCACGGACTACGAATGGTGCAATACCTGCACTACTAATCGTGGTGTATATTTTGTTTATCGTGTATATATATATATGTATATATTTGCTTACTGTATTTTGAGATATTACAATGGTTCTACTCATTTCCTTTTGTCTTTGCATTCTTCCGGGGTGATTGGGGGGTGTTACTGTAATGTATAGATATGCATTGGTGTGTGTGTTGTAGTAGGTGAGGGTCGGGGTGGGGGTTGGGATGTTGGTTGTGTGTTTCCCTGTGTTTTTGCCTCCCCCCTCCCCTATGTCGTAGGTGCAGTACTCACCGTGGTCTTCGCCGCCGGCGTTGATGATCCTCGTAGAGGAGCAGGAAGACTAGCGCTGGCAGAATATGGAGTTCCGGCTCCATGGTGCCCTCCTTCCTCGTGGAGTGTGTAGAGGTGAGCGTTTTCCCTTTGAAATGGCTGTTTCCGCCATGTTTTTATCCGCGGTGAATCCGCCCCGGAAAAGGTGGCGGATTGGTAGCTTGTGATACTGTGGGCGGTACATTGTCTTCTGCCTGTCTGTTGGTGGTGACCACCATGCTGTTTGTTTGTACCGCTGTGGCGGTCGGAGTGTTAAAGTGGCTGTCTTTGTTGGCGGTTTCCGCCACGGTCATAATTCAAATTTTTTTACCGCTGGCCTGTTGGCGGTCTTACCGCCGCTTTAACACCGTCCGCCAGGGTTGTAATGACCACATAAGTGTAAAGCATTCAAATATCGCAAAACAGTAATTAAATAAAACACAGGAAACAGTTTAAAAATCCAAAATCAATTTATAAAAATATATTATATTTTTATCTTTAAAATGACACCAAAACGAATAAAATCGGATAAAGGTAACCGGAGATAGGAATTTTTAAAGAATGAATGCTTTCTAGTGCATAGAAGCAACTAGCGCTCAAAGGGTTAAAAAAGGTCACACTGGAAAGGAACAAAGTCCAGAGTTCAGGCCACCCACGAGGTAACACTGTCACACTTACTTCCAGAAGAGTTTGATTCAGGAAAGTGGTCCACAGCACCAGCCAAGGGTTCAGAGGCTCTGGTGTGACTCTTGGGATCTGGGACGACAACTCCTACAATGCACCTCTTCAACTTATGGAGTTGCTCTAAATGTCTCCAAACTTCTGGATCTTCTTCCAGAGGTCCTTTTTTGTATCCTTGAAGTGTCCACAACTTGATCCAAGATTCCAGAAGCTCTGAGTTGCTCCTAGGGAGTTGGGACTACAATTCCCAGAATGCACCTGGGCAGAATCCTCAAATGGCCACTGGATGCTGGTCAGCTGGGCTCTACTTGTAGGACTTGATGCAGGGGACTCTGGGCAGCTCCTTTGTACCTGTAGCAAACAGGGAGTCCCTTCTTGAAGCAGTAGAAGACATGTAAGGTCCTTTTAGTGGTGAAGCCCAAGTGTGCAGCTGGTGCAGTCCTCCAGAGTGCAGTGTCCAGGTGCAGGTCAGGGGTCCAGCAGGGCAGTCCTTCTTCTCCTGTAGTTCTTCCTTGTTGGAATCTGAAAGGGATCTAAGGTGCGGATGCAGGACTGCCAGTTTTATCCTTGCTCCTGGGTGAAAAACAGGGGGGTCCTGGTTCTCCAATCAGGTGCAGGGTCCTTCCCCCTGTGATGACCACTTCCTGGGAAGTGTGGAAAAAATTAATTCCAGGGAGTAACATTCCTCAAAAATCCATCATGGCTGAAGGTGATTTTTGGAGGTTACAGCTGGCTGAGCCCACCCACTGGTGTGGCTAAAAATCCTAAACACGCCCCTCTCCTTCCCTTTGCTAATCTAATCAAGGGGGCACCTAATTATCTGTGTTTGCAGGATGTGGGGGTGTTGCTGGGTTGCTCCAAATGTCCTTCTCTGCCTTTGAAGACCAGTTTGTCAGCCCTCCAGGGAGTAACATTCCTCAAAAATCCATCATGGCTGAAGGTGATTTTTGGAGGTTACAGCTGGCTGAGCCCACCCACTGGTGTGGCTAAAAATCCTAAACACGCCCCTCTCCTTCCCTTTGCTAATCTAATCAAGGGGGCACCTAATTGTCTGTGTTTGCAGGATGTGGGGGTGTTGCTGGGTTGCTCCAAATGTCCTTCTCTGCCTTTGAAGACCAGTTTGTCAGCCCTCCCCCTTCCTGCCTCACCATCTGTTGAGGGGAGAGCACCTCCCACAGGCACATCTCTTTGTGTGGAGCCAGGCCACTTCACACCTCATCAAGGCAGCCTGGCCAGGCTGCCAGAGGCTGGCCAATCAGAGCACAGAAGCAAAAATACTGCACGGCTGAAGTTGGCAACTTTTCAGGTAAAGTTTAAAACTCTTTACCTGAACAAGTTATATTAAATCCCACAACTGGAAGTTGTGGGATTTATTAAAACAATTAATTTGATACCAAACTTCTGGTATCTGTTACTTAAGGGGACTTTTAAAATTAAAATAAAGTCTCCCCACTCTAGCCTATGGAGGTCATTCATTACAATGAGGGAAAAACGAATTTGGCTGTTTTACCTCACCAGGGCTTATAAAACTATTTTTATAAGGTCCCTGCTTATAGTTACATGGAACCCAGCTCTACGGGCACATAGGGCACACCTTAGGAGTGACTTATATGTAAAAATAAGGTAGTTTAAGATTTTGGAACTACTTTTAATTCCAAAGTCGAATTTGCATGTAACTTTAATTTAAAAGCAGCCAGCAAGCCAGGCCTGCCTTTAAAATGACACTGGGCATCTCAGCAGTGGACCTAGAGAGCACTACCTATGCTGGGGTCCCTAAACCTCCAGGCCCTACCATATACTAGTGACTTATAGGTAGGTTATCTTTGCCAATTATAATTAGCCTAATTTGCATATCCACTTTACACAGAGCACTGGCCCTGGGACTGGTAAGCAGTACCCAGGGCACAGCCAAGAGTCAGTAACCACCAGTACCTGTCCAAAACGTTTGGGGGTGACCAGGGCAAAATGGAGGACTTTCCTACTCTCAGTCTTCCACATTCGCAAGCAAAATTCGATCCACGAATTGTACTTTCAACTGATCAATGGGTCTGTCCTGGTGCACATTTGATTCGCCAAAGCTCAGTCAAAAATTTCTCTTACTCACTTAACTTACACTCCGACTTGTTGACCACTCCGGATCAACCTACTAAACCAGACAGATTACAACATATAACCAAGCGTCTCCTACACTTGTCAATATACTACGGAGTCTTAGACCACGCAGGGTCCATACATCACCAACAACCATGTGGACAATTTTTGACCACCTAGCGCCACACACATATGAAGTTCGACGACTTCCCTTCTCTCATTCCGTGGAGTACGCTCACTCCTACTAAACCTCAAGTGGAGTACGCAAACTCCCTACTTTTCTCACATACATCACAATTCACCTGCGATCTCCATTAGCCTTTGAAAAGCGCAATCTACCACTGTCACACTATCACTAGAATGCCGAGAACATACCCAACTTTACGTGCGGGATCCAGGATCTGGGAAAGCCATTTCTGGGCTTAAGGGGACATCATGCTCACTACAATTGCCATTACGAAAAATAAAATCCAAATCACAATAATAATGAATAACTAACCCTAACTCAAACTACCACCATAACCATTAATCACCACCTAACTAGTTCTCCAAGGAAACTAACCATCAAGCTGCTACCAAAAACTGCTAGCGCGCATGGTCTTTAGTAAGTAAACTTACAAGGGGACACGTATAGGCCGATGAACCTTTTGATTCGCATGGAGTATCCAAGTCACCTAGTGATCAATGCTCATTAATAATCAATACACCAATCAAAATTGTCATTAATCATTAGACAATTATATCAACATTTCATGAATAACCACAACTCAATATACGGTTTAACTATTTTATTTCCCTATTAGTTACAATTCTAATCCATATGGTAAATTCCAACTTTATTCAAGCAGCTCAGAATTTAGTTCATTAGTGACCACCAATAACATAACCTAATCAGAACTTGAGAAAACATATGCTCTAATGCTTCCGCATAAGCAAACAAAGATGAATATATCAACATTAATAGCAGAGTTCAACAATCAGTTTGTCAATCATTTGTCACTGTGACGTCACCCAAAGGAACCTTACCTAACCCAGACTAGCATTAGCATGTGGGACTACATGCGAAAACAATTTGGAACATGAATTTAGGAAACATCTAGCTAAGAGAAAAACTTTTAAACAGCGCAGTCGGTACCTAGAAAGAAAAGGCACAAAAGTTAATCAGTCATATTGTTGCTAACGCGTCCCTTTATGATAATTTATTACACATCAGGACTCGTTTTAGGCCAATTAATCTTTTGACCCAGTTGAGAGACACCTTAGGACGAGATGTCTAATCAATATGTCAATCAATACATCAATAATGCCATCAATATTTATCACAACAATACATTTCAAAGTCATTAATCAATTCAAAGCTACTACCATGACCTGGCAGTCATGAATAACCACACCAGTTTAGTAGAATTTTTTATGAGTTTTATTCCCTATTGTTTACAATTCTAAAAGCAGATGCGTTAATCTCAAAACCAAGAAGCATAATAGCATAGCCACGATATGGCAACTTTGATAAGATTTCATTAAGGCGAGAATCACAAACATCAGAAGATAACATGGCGTGAACATAGCAGAGTCTCAATAACGCGTCAGTTCAACAAAACATGGATTCGGTCATTTGTCTATTTTCGTCAGTTAGTGAGCACCTGTCCTAACCACTAATTAGCATTGGCATGTTGGGCTTCATGCAAAACAATTTAGAACACCAATTTGGAAAACATCTAACTATGGTTTCTGTCAAAAGTAAGCAGTTGGTACCTAGAAAGGAAAAGCAAACAGACAAATTACAAATGCATTGTCATAATTACCCTCCAAAGTTTAGGTCAGCGCACAGGTTCAGTCTTTGTCTTCAGGACATCAGTCAAATCGCCATCAGTCAAAACTCAGCTCCGGGGCAAAAAGGGGGCACTTCCCTCATAAGGAGGTAAAGTGTAATATGGACAATCTAAGAACAAGGATGGTTCTAAACGAACCAATAAGTCACCAGAGTGACAAAGTTTCTGGATAAAATAAATAGCATTCCCTAACCCACCTAAATGGCTCCCCGTGTTATGGGTTTTTATCCCTTTTTCGTTGTACATTCCCCCAAAATTCTATTGGACATTTGTTATACCCCACTATCTTTAACCTATCAGGAAATACATTAGGTCATTTATCTTTCACCCCATATTATTTTACACGTCTCTCATTGGTTCTCCTGTTCGATGTCTTCAGAGGTGGCAAGTCCGGTATGATTTCATCTCTCTGTAATTCTTTGCACATCTTTTGGTCAGTAGCTCCATTGTCTTCACCGGTTTGAATGACCATGTACATTACATTAATATACACTGTTGCATTTTGTTTTAATATCACCCTACAAGCAATGAAGAATGCATGAGAACGGATCTAACATGGTTACATTCGGCAGGTCATGTCCTCTTGCGAGTCGGCACACTGCAAGATAGGAAAAATACACAGCTAAGCTTCGGCTCATGCTAACTTAAGACCTACAAGGATTTCAGCACAAATTCAATAACACAATGATTAATAATTAGTATAGAAGCTATTGAATATAACATTTTATAAACATTTTAGTCATCATTATTAGTCCACGTATACATTGACAGCCACTCCCAGTGGTCACATTTCAGGTGCACGTTTAAGCAAAATTACTATTTCGTTTTCTATGCAGCATTATCACACATTAATTTATAAACATTTCACGTTAATATAGATTATATAAGATACGCTCTCTCATTGTCATAGCTACCTATCCGTGAAATGGATCAGCAACAAAGTCAGTCTTGGTCTTCAGGTCATCAATCGATCTGCAACAATGACAGAATCTTGCATCAATTTCGGCAAAGGTCTCTCCCTGATCATCTGCCTCTAACGTCTCTCTCAATTCTGAAATGTCTTCCCCTGTCATGACATTTTATTAAGGTTGCCCAGTCCATCCCCTTAATTCCTAATTGGTCAGATTAATCAGCATTTATGACTCTACCAATAATATTTATTTCCCAAGTCTATGAATTATAATATTTCATCACTCTCAAGGTGTTGATTGGTTCACTGTACGATATCCTCATCATCCGGCTCATCAGGTATCAAAAATGTTGCATCTTCTTCTCCAGTCAGTGTCTCTATTGTTCGAGTCCTGGGAAAGTACATCTAGCCTGCTCTACACAGTCCTTGTTGCAACATTTATTCTCTCATCTTCTGTCTGTCGGTACATTGCAGAAAATTCTAGCTAAGCAGACTTTATTAACATCCAGTGGTTCAGTGGTTCAGGGTCAGTTCAACACATTTGCTTCTCTACAGTACATGGTTATTCCGCTGCTGCACGAGGCCTGGCAAAACTAGGCCACACCTTTGTCTAAGTTAGCTCTACAATATAATTAAAAAAATATGTTATACATCTTAATATGACATATTGCTACATTATTATTGCACATTTTCAATATTTCATGCAGTTGTAATCATTTTAGTACCACTTCGTATAAGTTGGTAGCCACTCGTTGTGGACACATTTTCAAACGTGCACATTAGTTTTCCTACGTTTAATTTTTCTGTCATTTTCTTGTTAATCATAACGTATAAACATTCATTAGTAATTTCGAGTTAACATATCTGCTTCAACACTTCTATTTGTGTTTTTTAACTTATAGTGGCTGTGCTGCTGATTATGTGTGTGTTTTATTGCAGTTGTGTCAGAGAATGGATGCAAAAGTGAGTCAGAGAACACATGAATGGATGCATAAGAGCAAAGAAGAGAAAGATCGTACACCTATGATGACTTACTGAATGCCTAAACCCAACTGTGACATACAGTAAAAGGCACCTTAATTTAAGTCAGACTTCTAGGCATTGCCAATGCTTGTTCTTTTGAAGATGAGAGCTTTGCTGCCTACAAGGTTGACACTTTTAATGACCCCATCAGTTCTTTGTTGAAATTGCAGAGAAATATGTATGCCTTGTAGGCCAATTGGGTATTAAATGAAAGAAAGAGCCAGGGGGAAAAAGCCGCGTTAAAGATGGGATATTTAGTTGTACATTGCAAGTTCAGTCAAGCAGGAAAATTATGTTAAACATTCTTAAAGTAAAGTAATGTTTTGTTCCACCGCTACATGGCGGGTATAGCAAATAATACCATGGTACATAGTGTTTACGATTTTATATATAGTTATTCTCACTCGAAGTCTAATTAATTGTAAACGGCCAGCACAGAGATGAAAGGTTTTATACTTTAAACAATGCTGTACGGTGAATTAACGCGAGGGATGTCGTTGGATACTTTGATGGTAACAGCACTCCAGCTGCATCGCTTTCTGGGCTTCAGTTTTGCAAGAGAACCACCTCAGCCTTCCTGGCATTCAAAATCAATTGCACTCTAAATCATTGACGGCCTGGCAGGCCTTGCGACTCCGCTACTTTAAAGAGCAAATACACAACATAAGAAGAGATGCATTTGGCATGTAGTTTCAGAATGAGCTTCTCTCTGCATTTTTTCAACGTTACATAGAGATTTCTCAATTTTTATCGACATTTATAAATATTTAACAAATAATTTTAGTTATGCATTCATGTTATTGAATTTTATATATGGGGTATAATGCTGTCATTCGGTACATCCATCTCTAATTTTCAAAATACGCCTGGTCTTTGACGTGCGTCCTCACGCCCTTGATTTGTCAATATACACTGTGCTATTGTGGAGTTCAGGTGCTATTTTTGTGGCACCTGTGTTGTTTTAATTCTGAACCTGTGAACACAAAAACGTGAATGGGTTGAGTATTAAGACACCTTTTTAAGCGCCTTGCATTACCTTGTGGCAGTTAAATAAGCCAGTTATATGGTTCTACTGCTGCATCCATGATGTCACCAAACCTGCTTTGTCTGACCTTTTCCTTTGGACTTTGGACGAGTCCTTGGTGTTCGTCTCTTTGGTGCCCAATATGAATGAGTTAGAAAACTCCCGGCATTCTGCCACCCCTCCTCTCCGCGGAGGTACTAAAAAGTCAGGCATAAGTCATTCTGGGGACAGGAATACTCCTGATTTCAGAGACTCATAATTAGCAGTTGTGGAAATACTCTGCAATCCTTTCTCCTTGCTTCATATGCAACCCTGTGCTTATCTTTCAACTCCTCCGTCAATTTTGGTTCTAAATATATGTAGAGCAGTGGTTCCCAACCTTTTCACATCCGCTGAACCCCACTTTATCATTACTGGAACCTGGGGACCCCCACTGAATCATTATTGGAATCCAGGTCCCCCTAATGAGTCATTACTGGAGGCCCGGGACCTCAGCCTAAACATTGTCAATTACCTGAAATGCAAAACAATACACACAAAATACAGAAACAAGCATTCATCATACACATATTCAAATGGTAACACATTTTATTTAATTTGCAAACAAATATTGTTACACCTGACAGCCTTAGGGTGGTCATCCCCGAACTTTTTGCCAGCAACCCTTGACTTTTCTGACACTGTTTTTGCTGGTTTTAGGACTCTGCACACTTTACCACTGTTAACCAATGCTAAAGTGCTGAAGTGCATATACTCTCTCCCCTTACCATGGTAACAATGGTTTATATCTAATTGGACTATTTGATTTACTTGTAAGTCCCTAGTAAAGTGCACTACATGTGCCCAGCGCCTGTGAATTAAATGCTACTAGTGGGCCAGCAGCATTGATGTGCCACCCACGTAAGTAGCCCCTTAATCATGTCTTAGGCCTGCCGTTTTAAGGCCTGTATGTGCAGTCTGGGTGTGCAGTCTCACTACCACTTTGACTTGGCATTTAAAAGTACTTGCCAAGCCTTAAACTCCCCATTTTCTACATACATGCCACCTCTAAGGAAGGCCCTAGGTAACACATGGGGCAGGGTGCTATGTAGGTAAAATGCAGGACATGTACTTATGTGTTTTATATGTCCTGGTAGTGAAAAACCCATAAATTCGTTTTCCATTGTGAGGTCTGCTCCTTTCAAAGACTAGTAGTGGGACTGTCCTCATATACTTGTGAGTGGTACGTTCTAATCTGGAAGGAGTAACCAGGTCATATTTAATATGGCCAGAATGGTTACAGAAAATCCTGCTTATTGGAAAGGTTGGATTTTATATTATTTTAGAAATGTCACTTTTAGAAAGGAGGCATTTATCTGCACTTAAAGCCATCTGTGCCTTACAGCCTGCCTCCAGTCCATGTCTGGTCTGTGCTCATTAACAGCTCACTTGTGCAACCACAAACACAGGACACTCAGGCACATCTGCATTCATCTGCATACCGATTGGGTCTTCCTGGGCTGGAAGGATGGAGGGCCTTACACTTACATTTTAAAGGCCATTGGCCTGCCCTCACATAAAGGATTGATAAACCCCTTCCACAGGGACCCTGGCAAACAATACTGGGCTGAAAGGGGAACTTGTGCACTTCAAAACCACTCTTTGAGGTCTGCCCCACTTCAAAGAAATTTTGGGGTATATAAACTGGGTCTCAGACCCAACCAAATCAAACATCTCTGGACCTACACCTGAACTCTGTCAGAAGACCTGCCTGGCTGCTCAAACGACTCTCTGAACTGCTTTGCTGAGAAGGACTGCTGACCTGCTGTTGCCCTGGTGCCTGCTCGCCTCTGTTCTGGAAGGACTCTTTCATACCCCAAAAGTGCTCTCCAAGGGCTTGGATTGAGCATCCCTCCTGTTCTGAAGTCTCAGGGATAGCAAAGACTTCATCTACTGACTTTTTGCTAATTTAGGGTCATTGCAACACTACAAAGTCGACACATCACGTCCTGACAGATCGGATCCAGCGACCCCACTGGGACACAAGGAAATGACGCATCACTAACGATGCTGCATCAGCTCCCCCTGGAACCGGATGGAACCAACGCCTCACCTACACCTGCCTTGCAGTGCTGAACCAACGCCTCATCTCCTAGGAAGGATTGAGCACACCTCCTGTTCTGAAGTCTCAGGGATAGCAAAGACTTCATCTACTGGCTTTTTGCTAATTTCTGAATTCAGCGATGCTAGAACGACTTTAGTGATGCCACAGCCTGCTCCTGCTCTGTGAACGCAACGACTGCGGGCTGCAATGCAGGTCCAAAGTTGCAGCAACTCCGCTGATATCACACAGGGGAATTGCGACACTGATCCAGTGACCCCACCTAGGCTCAAGGAAACAATGCATTGCTAACGACGCCACATCAGCTCACCCTGGAACTGAATGGAACCGACGCCTCACCTCCACCTGCCTTGCAGTGCTGAACCAATGCCTCATCTCCTAGGAAGCCGTAAGGGACTGCGCCCCACTGGCTCCAGCGATGCCTCTTCTCCCAGACTCTGTGTGATATCCTTGTTCTTTGTTTTCCAAAGGTACTGAACCCTGGGGTCCGTGTGACTCTGTAACTGGCACCGGTGGTGTCAGATTGTTGGGAACAACTCGGTCAACAATGCCGTGATAGCCCCAATTGGAGCTATTGTGTTTCTAGGCACAAATTCATAACTTTGTTTGTGTACATTGGACTTTCATTGTTTCAACAGTATTTTATTCAGATAAATATTCTCTATTGTTCTAAACCTGCGTGGTGTCTCTTTGTGGTGTTTTCATGGTGTTATTGTATAAGTTCTGCACAAATAATTTATACATTGCCTTCTAAAGTTAAGCCTGACTGCTCATTGCCAAGCTACCGGAGGGTGGGCACAGGATAATTTGGATTGTGTTTTGAGTTACCCTGACTAGGATTGTGGTCCCTACTTGGACAAGGGTGTATACATCTGCCAACTAGAAACCCCACTTCTAACAAATATAAATTAAACAAAATAAAAGATTTCATTTCATTAGGAACATTGGAGCTTTTCTAATTTCAACTAAAGCCACATATTGTCCATATTATATTCTGTTTGATGCACCTGCACTGCCCCCACAAATCAATCTGTGGACACTCATTTAATTTTTAGCCTCCAATTTCAAATTCCTTGATATTTACAGTATGTTTTAAAAATTTTAATTGTACGTTTAGCCACTTTATATACACTTTAATAATCTGCTAATATTATTTAATTTTCTAAGTAATCGCGGACCCCCTAAAAAGGATTTTTGTGTTGGTCTTAGGACTCTGTGCACTTAACCACTGCTAACCAGAGCTAAAGTGCTTGTGCTTACTTCAGAAAACATGGTAGAATTGTCTTACACCTGATTGGCATATTCAATTTACTTAAAAGTCCCTAGTAAAGTAGTGTACCATATACCCAGGGGTGGTAAATTAAATGCTACTACTGCTCAGCCTGCAGGATTTATTCAGCCACCCACTTAAGTGGTCTCTTAAACATGTCTAAGGCGGTCATTATGAACATTGTGGGAAAGACCGCTGACCGCTGTGTCGGCGGTTAACAGAATCCCGTCGGTGGCGGCGGATGGAAACCCGCCATATAATGATAGAAAAACCCAACCCCGACAAAAAATCCCAGACCACCACTCCCCACCAGGACCCTGTCGGCGGGAATCCCGGCCAACCCCACCCCGCCACCGCCAAGCATACCCACATCCCACCCTCCAAATAATAATGCACAAATCACCTCGGCGGACAGTGGAGGCCGGATGACCATTGGCGGCTGCGACTGCCACGGGCGGCAAGTGGCCCCTACAGCAACAAGTGCACACATTGGCTAGGCCTATCACCCACACACCTGACACACATCCAGAACACCATAAAACACCCCCATACACACCCCACAATCCCTTGCAACAAAACCTGGACCAGAAGACGGAGCGTACCAGAGCCAGAGAGCCAGACAGAGAACGCCAGCAGACAGGACACACATTGCGACCCACACAAGAGCACCCATACCCCGTCCCCAGTCCCCATCCACCACCCTCACCATGTCCCCCCCCAAAAATCCACGCTTCACCAAAAGGGAGCTAAGGACCATGGCGGACGAGATCCTGAAGGTGGAGCCACAAATATTCGGGTCCGAGGTGCAGCACACACCCATTGCTCGGAAATTGGAGCTGTGGCAGACCATTGTCAACAGGGTGAATTCAGTGGGACACCATCCACGCACCAGGGATGATATCCGCAAGAGATGGAATGACCTGCGGGGGAAGGTCAGGACCATGGCATCCAGGCACCACATTGCAGTGCAGAAGACTGGGGAAGGACCGCCACCAACACCACCCGACTACACCGACTGGGAGGAGAAGGTACTCGCCATCCTGCACCCAGAGGGACTCACTGGACTGACTGGAGGAATGGTCTCTGGTAAGTCATCTACAATTACCCCATATACAACACATCTGCAATGCATGCACCACCCCACCCCACCCACACCCACCTAGACCCACACCCAACCCAGCCATTACCCACCACATCCACCACCCTGCATTACCCACAACTCACTACCAGGCCCACATCACTCCCGCTGTGCACAGCCACCCACCCCTGCATGTACCCACATTGTAATAATATCCCCACCACAATGTAACCTACCACTGCCACTAAATGCAATGTCCACCTCACAAAGGCATCCTGGAAGGCCACTGAAAGTCACACCAGCACACAATTGCACAGTTCTGTACACCTCAAACCCTCAGGCATATGTAACAGACATGTCTATGTCCCCCAACAGGCACCACCACCCATGCAACCCTAATGGAGGGGACAAGGAGTGCCACAGCACTCCAGGGAGACAGAGGCACATCACAAGACCTTGGCGAAGGACCCCTGGACACTGATGAGCAGGCAGGCCCCTCACACAGCCCTGGATGCTCACCATGCAGCAGCCCCACCCAGGAAACCACTGTCACCCCTAACACCCAGTCAAGACCAGCAGGCCAGGGGAGGCGTTCCCACACCAGTGGACCCAGGGCACAGACAGGTGGAACACAGCTACAGAGGCCACAGTCTCCCACTCCCAACATGCAGGAAGGCGAGAGCCCCAGTACAAGTTGCATGTCAAGACCTGCGCAGGGGACACAGGCACAGGGGGCTAAGGCAAGTTCAAGTGCCCCAGTGGGTTATGGATGCAGCAGCCCAGGACGTCATTGCAGAGGTAGTGGGGGCCTACCAACATACCCAAGACAGGTTGGCACAGATTTTGCCCATCCTGGAGCAAAGTCAGAGGATGCAGCAGTAACAACACCAATAGGCCATGGAGCAGTGGAAATAACACAATGCCACAATGGCCACCATTGCTGGAGCACTGCTGCAGTTGGTCAACAAACAGTCAGACACCCACACCGGACAAGAGGTCCCCACAACAGCCCTGGACAACCAGCAACAGATGACCCAAGCAGCAGAAACAGCACAGGAAATACCCTACCAGGAATCACAATGGCCAACCATGCCACCCCAAGAAGCTCCACAGCAGGTGCCCAAACGTAGTCTCAGGCCAAGATATGGCACTGGAAACCCAGCTAAGAACAAGCCCCACTCCAACAATTGACACTGCTACTACTGCAAAGCAACCATCCCACCCTTTCACCAACTACACTTAGCAGAGGGCAAAATGAAGTACTATACTACAAATAGGACCCACGTATGACATCCAACAGGGCTGCCACCAAGTCGGTTTTGAGGACACCCAACCCTTACGACTTCCATCACTGTGCATAGCACATTTCACTGTATTCGACCAATAAACAACATTTCTCACCTGTAACACTGTCCCCTGTCTTCAGTGTTGAACAAAGTGGAGCATGGATGCAACTGGCAGAGAACAACTTTATTGTCAATTTGTGCTTGGTGGTGGTAATGTGTGTTTCAAATTAGGCAAGGAGGGAATGCATGTATTGTCTGTCAGTACCATGCTGAAGAGGTCCATGTCTCGCCTATCATGACCAGTCCTCCCTATATGACATGGCACACTGACAGTATCAGTCACTAACCACAATTACAGGCTTAAGTCCCACACAGTTATTGGAAGTAGAGTTGTATCAGTTGGTTCCTGGAATTGAAAGTTCTTCCTGTTTCTTTACACCTGTTCACTCACTCTTGGGGGGATGATAGCTATGTGGGTGCCATCGATGGCACCTATGACATGGGAAATGTTTGCAAAGGCATAGAAGTCAGACTTGATGGCAGGGAGGTCAGCACTTTAGGGGAATCACACATAAGACTGCAGATGTTGTACAAATGCATTCAGAAACCTTGTCAGTACCTGACTAAACACTGACTGTGAGAAACCAGCACCCATGTCCACTGTCACTTGAAATGAGCCTGTGGCCAGTAAATGGAGTGCGGAGAGCACCTGCACCTCAGTTGGAATGGCATGCTGATTATGATTTCCGGGAGTCATTGCAGGATCCAGTAATGCACATAGGTCCTGAATAGTTGCACGTGTGAGTCTGTAAGTGATAATGATATGACGCTCCACCATGGTCCCCATATCCACAAGTGGTCTGTACACCGATGGTGCCCTTCCTCGCCACAAGGGTCGGTACCTATGAGGGGTAAGAAAAAGGAATGATGTGCACACATACATTGGCATATTTGCTAAATACATGCAGTGCATTGTTCATAGTAGTGTCTGTACAATAACTGCAACCTGACAGATGTACATGTACATCACTAGGAGGGAACAGAGTAAATCATGTGTGATAATATACGCAATGGATAGAGGCCTAGGTGCTTCATATGGCTAGTAGGCCCTGCATTGTGAGTATTTTGAATTTCAAGATGCGTAGGCAAAATGTCTGCCCACTGTAGTTCTGCCCCTTCATTGTGGAAGTGACCTAATACCGCTAGCGGTTGACGTCACAGTGTACGGCGGTGTTGACCGCTGTTCGCACCCTCATTGGCTAACATGCATGCCAATGGGGAATCCTGGCGTATCATGATCGCCGGCGGCGGTGACGGTGCATACCACCGCGGAATGTACGCGTGTTCATCATCGTTTGATCACTTGACTCCCTGATCTCGTGCGGACAGGTACTCCACTCTGTGTACTGCTGTCGCCTGCCTCTGACTATGAATGTTCCACGTGGTGCAGGGGAAAGGGCCCCGGCCTTCACCCAGGGTGAACTGGAGAAACTAGTGGAAGGGGTCCTGCCCTTGTACAACAGGCTCTACGGCCGGCCAGAGGTACAGGTGAGTCCGGCTTTGAGGGGCACTGTGTGAGTAATGGATGGAGTGGATTGCACAGATGTGTGCTCCTGTGAGCTAGGATGGGCCATGGTGCATGGAATGCTGCGTGCCACTGTCCTGCATGTCTGGGAGTACTGTCTGTCCTATGTTTGACAATCTGCCACCTGTTCCCATTGTGCAGGTACCTGACCTCTGTGTTCCATTTCTGTGTCACCCTACTAGGTCAGCGCCCACCAGAAGAGGGCACATTGGCATGCCATCGCCAAGGAGGTATGGACCCTGAGGGTCTACAACTAGCGGAGCACCCACTGTCGAAAGAGGTGGGAGGACCTGCAGCACTGGGCGTGAAAGATCACTGAGGACCAGCTGGGGAAGTCCTTCCAATGTGGAAGGGGTGCCCGTCGGGCACTGACCCCCCTCATGCAAAGGATCCTGGTGGTGGCGTACCCAGACCTGGATGGGCTCTTGAAGGCTGCACAGCAGTCACAAGGGGGTGAGTACTCACAGACCATACTTCAGCCTGGAAGGATGAGTGTGTGTGCGATAGGGCTCATGGTGCTTAGAGCAGGGAATTTGACTGGTGTCCATCTACTGTATGTTCCCCAAAAGGTGTAGGGGTATCCCTGTCAGGTTTCACCTACCTCAGCTCCAATACTATTTCAGGGGATGGGTGTAGGTCAGTATACTGCTCAGTAGTCAGGGGCATGGCTGTGGGCATAGTGCATGGTGCTGCTTGTTGGGTGTATCTGCTGGGTAGGTGTATGTCTGGCCATTGTGTATCAGCATTCAGCTATTTACAAGTGTCTCTCCTGTTTTGTCTCGCCATCCCTGTTCTCTTGTGTTTGTTTGGTACAGCATCAACATCAGGTGAGGGAGCTGAGGCACTGGCAAGTGGGGAGGCAGCGGCCCACAGATCCTCCGAGGAAGAGACAATGGACGCCCAGGGGACCAGTGGGTGGGAGGGCGAGGGGACTTCCACGGGGGAGGCTACTACCACAGGAGGTAGTGACTCTGAGACCTCCTCTGATGGGGGTCCTCCTGCGGTGGCGGACCCTAGTGGACACACCACTACCGTGAGATCTTCCGCCACCACCCGTACCATCAGCACCCTCCCTTCTGCTCCCCACCAAGTTGCACGTGCCCGCCCACCCAGAAAGGTGGGAGTCTCCTTTGCCCCAGGCACCTCCTCCCCTACCCCAGTCAGCCCTGCTGCCCTCACAGAGGAGGCTATTGACCTCCTGAGAACCATCTCTGTAGGGCAGACAACCATCGCCATTGCCATCCTGGGTCTGGCATCTGAGGTGCAGCAGACCAATCCCTATATGGATGGCATTCACGGTGCCATGTCTGCCCTACAGAGATCTTTTCAGGCTCTGGCCTCCTCTTGGATGGCAGCCAGTTTCCCTGGCCATTCCGTCCCCCCTCCAACCTCCTCTACCCCTTCCAGCACCCCACTCCCTTCACCCGTCCAAAGCACACAATCAGACCCGCTTACAGGCACATCAACACACAAGAAGCACACTTCCAAACACAAGCACCACACCTCCCACCACAAGCATTCACACAGCCAACAGACACCTGCACACACAACAACGTCCACTTCCCCCAGTGTGCCGGCCTCTTCTGCCTCCCTGTCTGTCACCTCTACATCCACACCTTCATGCTCTGCACCTTCACCCACTGTTACTGCTCCTCTTCCTGCACTCACCACAATAGCAGACAGCCATACATGCACCCCATACACCACACCTGCACTCACCTCCTCTACTGTAGTTGACACATGCAGCACACTCAGCAGACTTGCAGACACCCACCCAACATACATCCACACAAGCTGTCTGTCTTCTCCCACCGTGTCCATCCCCCCACCTCCCAAAACACACAAACGCACCAAGACACCCAGCCATCAGACATCCACCACACCACAGCATACTGAGCAGTCACCAGCACCCACTACACACACACCTACACCCCATACATCAACTACCTCTGCCTCCACTCCCACGCCCTCGTCCACGCCGACCCCAATTGCTCCCAAGAAACTTTTCCTCTCCCATGCAGACCTGTTCCAACCCACTGGCCCACTCCGTCTTGTCCTGAAACGTGCCCACCTCCTTGCCCTTTCCGCTCCTTCCACATCACAGCTCACCCCGGTCCAGCCTTCCCATTCCCGTGCCCCTTCCCCGGTGAAGAAGAAGGCCCACTTGGAGCCTAAGCCATCCAGCTCCACCCGAACCAAACAGCCCCCACCCCTTCAAAGGAGAAGCCCACCCCCCTCCAACCTCCTCACACAAGTCTAAGTCCCGCCCCCGTCGGAAATCCCCACCCCACTCCCCACCCACTTCCGTGAGGTGCCTGGATCCCCATATAGTGTCCCATTCAGTGGAGTACCCAGCACTTGTGAGAGTCAGGTGTGGCCAGTTGTGACCAGTGACAATTAGCTTTTTATGGATTGGCCATTGGCCCTGTTGGCACTGTTTTGCTCAGTGAGCTACAAATTAAAGTTTCTGTGTGACCTATGTTTGGGCTGCACACAGTTCCACTCTGGTGTTTGTTTTCATTTTTTATGGGTGTGGGGCTATTGTATGTACTATGGTCAAGTTGCAGTGGCCTTCGGTCGGGTATGTACCTCTTGGTGTGGGGTGTCTGACATGTGCTGCTGGGAAGGGTTGGGGGGGCGTTGCAGAGTGGGTGGAGTGGGTGGGTATGTAACTTTGCCCTTTCCTCCCTTGTGTCGTAGGTTGCGGTACTTACCGTCGTCGTCTTTGTCAGCGGTCTCGGTCGTGTAGGTATATGGCAAGGAGCAAGGCTGGCATGATCAGCAGCTCTCTGTCCATGGCTGCCGCTGCACGTTTTGTGGAACTCCGGTGAGTCTTTCCTTCTATTTGTTTCATTTCCGCCTGGCTTTGTGTGGCAGTGGTTCCCACCCCGGAACTGGCGGCGGAATGGTGGTTCATAAGTTGATGGGCTGGTTGGGCCCTTCCGACGGCCTGTGGGCGGGCTCTGCCGTCGTCAGCGGGACTCCTTTCCTGGCGGTGGGTGGGATGCGGGATGCGTGTGTTTCGTTTGGTTCATTATTTGACGGTCTGGCCCGCTCCTCTGTTGGTGGTTTCTACCGCCACCGCCGGCGGAGCGGAATGGACCGCCATGTTCATAATGAGGGCCTAAGTCTAGCCATTTCAGCCTAAAACTCTCTTTTTATTAAATACAAGTCACCACATAGGTAGACCCTAGATCAACAGTTCTTAAACTTTTGACTTTTGTGGACCCCAACTAAATCATTATTGGAATCTGGGGACCCTCATTGTGTCAATATTGGAAGCTGTGGATCCCCGGCCTAAGCTATTTTTCTGATTTGAACTTGAAAACAAACACAAAAATGCAGAAAAAGCTAAACTAGTGCTGGAATACTGATTTTAAAAGAATTCAGAATCAAATATAGGAAAGGCTTTTACATTTTCAATTTTACCTCTTTATTTGTATGGATTTAATCAATTTTAATGTATTCATTTTAACATTATCTAACTTTGTAATCAGTGGCTGACTCCTGGAGTAGGCCTCAAGGACCACCAGGAGTCTCAGACCTAAGTTTAAGAATCGATGAACTTGAGAGGCTATAGGGGAGGGTACGTTATAATAAAAAAATTGGACATCTACTTTTAAGTTTTACATTACCTGGTAGTGAAAAAAACCCTAACTTCATTTTTTAGTACTATGAAGCCTACCTGTCCTATTGGATAACATTGGGTTACCTTATTACATTTAATAAGTCCCACTTTTGATTGGAATTGGAAGCAGGTAGGAAAGTCATGCTTGGTGTCAGAGGAATTGTAATTTGCAATCATCTCTAAAGTTAAAGTCATATTTTAAGTCACAATTCTGAAAATATAACTTTTAGAAAGTGGGCATTATCTTGCCCTAATCATTTGGTGCCAGCATTCTTGGGTCACATGACTGCCTGTGGTCAGCAGGTGGCCTTTGTGTATTCCTCCCAGACAGCCACACAAGAGAGGGACTCTATGTGGCCTGGGTGGGCCGTCTTTAGCAGGGTGGGGGCGAGAAGCTGTGTACTGCACACTAGCCTGCAGACAGACTGTGACCAGGACAGGAAGTCAGGAAATTCCAGACACTTCTTTGTGGGGAAGCCTCCAGAAATTTCCCCCACTTCATAGGGGGCATCAGGTATAAAATATGACCCCACACTCACTCTTAAGCTCACTTCTGGACCTGAGGAAGTAGTGTCAGAGGACTACTTTTTGCCTTTGGCCTTCTGTATACTTTAGAGGACTGCCTTGCTACACCAAGAAGGACTGGCCTGCTGCCTGAAGCCTGCTCTGTGGCCTCAGACGACTGTGCTGCTTCTTGAGCCCTGCTTTGCTACTTGAACCCAGGACTTTCAGAATTACTCTAAGGCCTAGTTAGCTTGCTTACTGCTCAGAGCCTCTTGGACAGACAAGGCTCCAACCATCTTGAACCTGAAACTGGATCCAGCCTGAGTGAGGCCCGACCCTCCAAGTGGTGCCCCTCCAACCCTGTACCCTAGGAAGTGGTGCTAATGGTGCCCAACTAGCCTAAATTCAAAACTTGGGACTTGGAAAATGTCTATCATCGTTGGTCGGCCTGACTTCACTGCACCTCTTGCTACTTTCTCCGTAACATCAAATCCTGTTCAGCAGCTTCTCACAGAAGGGGTATCCCACCTTGTGGATCCCTCGTCAGCTACAGCCTAAGGCGTTCTCCCGCTAGAGATTTTTGACTTCCAAAAAAGAGACTAAAAGCCTCATTATGACATTGGCGGTAAGTGGCGCCTACTGCCACGGTGACGGCTGCCAACATACCGTCGCCGTGGCTACCAGCCGCCAACCGCATTATGACCGTAGATGGAATATCGCCAGAAGACTGGCGGTATTCCGTCGACGGTTATGGCGACAGATGGCGGTAAGGTGGCACTGCTTCCAGCAGCAACGCCACGCCACGCCAGCAAAACACCACCTACCGTATCATGAGCCATGATACGGCCTGGCGATGTTTTGCTGGCGGGCGCTGGTGCTGGCAGCAGCGCTGTGTCCCGTTTCCTGCCGGAGGACCCCCTGCAAGCAGGCAAGTCGGGTTCTCCGACAGGAGAGGGGGGGTTGTGTGCGTGTGTGGGGGTGTTGTGTGTGTGGGGGAGTGGGTCTGTTTTTGTATGCGTGCATGCAGGTGTGAGTCGCGTGGAATGCATGCGTGAATGAATGAATGTGAGTGTACGTGTAGGTTGTGTGATGGGAATGCGTGTGTGCTACAATGTATGTTAGTGTGTGTTGCGGGGTGTGGGTATGTATGTGTGCATCCGTGGGTGGATGTGGGTATGCGTGTGTGTATGAGTGTGTATGTGTGCGTGGGTGGGTGTGTGGATGTCGGGGGGTCAGGAGAGGGAGGGGGAGGGTGGAGGAGGACTCTGGGGTGGGGGAGGGGGTCAGGGGTGACCCCTATCAGTGCCATGGAAGGAATTCCCTGGCACAGATAGTGCTTACCACCATTGTTTTCGGGGCAATAGATTTGTCACGAAAACCATGGCGGTAGGCAGGGTCATAATCCCGAGGGTGGGATTGTGACGGCCACCTAGCTGGAGACCGAAGTCTCCAGCCCGGAGGCTGTTACCACCCTGTCGGACAGAGTGGTACATTGGCGGTTTGGCTTGAGACAAGCCACTAGTGTCATAATTTGGGAAAAGGTACCGCCAGCCTGTTGGCAGTACCTTTCCCCAAATTACCGCCGTCCGCCAGGGTCGTAATGACCCCCTAATGTAGAAATCTTCACAGCGATTTCGTCTTGCAGCTCCCCGACGACTCCTCCTCCCTGTACACTACTAGCTGCCTTACTCCTTTGAACTCTTACATTTTCAGATATTTTTCTTCATCATTTCTTCTAAGTCAGAAGTTAAGTGGACACCAGGCCCAATCCACTTCTTGTATCTGACCTGCTTTCCATCGCAGTCAGCTGTAACCTTTGACTTTGTACTGTCTTGTGAGATTAGATGTAAGCAGCTGGTGATTTGATCGTATAGACGCTAGTTTTCACTTAAAACTTTCACAAATCATAACTCTGGTTCAATTGATTGGATTTTTGTCATTTTTTGTATCAAAAAACTTTTTAACATTTACTCTATTTTTTCTAAGTTAGGATGGGATTTTTCTTTCGTTTTCACTCATTTAAGTAAGAACAAATATGATGTATTTGTGAGAGATTGGGAAGTGGACTGAAGGGGGATGAAACCCTAGTCAAACAACAACCACAATTCGTGTCATGGTAACCACAAAAAGTGACTGAATCACCCCGTGCTTAACCCTTTGGTAGCTTGGCACAAAAGCTGTAAGGCCTAACTTGGATGCAAAGTGTAACGTGTTTATGTAGCATTTAAGCAGTCATAGATTGTAAATACAACATCAGAACAATTCCAAACAATTTTAGAATAATAGAGTACTATTTAATAAATATAATGACACCAAAGTACAAACATCCAATCAGTAGAATCAGAGGGATACGTTTTTAAACGTTTAGATAAAAATGGCACCAAAAAGCACAAGACCTAGGTTTGACCCGCTGAAGAATTCTTCCCTCAAGTCCACAAGAGAAGCTGCTATTCTTGTTGGGGGCAGCTGCCAGTAAGTCATTGTTAGTGAGAGGAGCAAGTTGGGTGTGGCCAACAGTCATTGTTGTAGTGTGAAGAGCCAGTTGTTGCTGGAGCTTTGCATTGGCTATCAACACGGGCTGTTGGTGTGAAGAACAGGTTTAGTTGGAGCTTTGTGTTTGCAGTCATCACGAACGGGTGGTGTTGGCGTGAAGAACAGGTCCTGCTGGAGCTTCGCATTGGCAGTTGTTTCAAAAAGTAATTTCTCAGTGAGAAGAAGTCACATTGCAGTCATGAGGAGCCCAAAACTTCTGTATCTTTACCTTGTGGTCAGGAAGAGTAGGACCTGGGACACCTCTTGGGGATCAGGACTCATTCCAGCAGAGGCCAGCAGCAGGGCTCAAGCAGGTCCAGTTGGTGCTGGTCAGCTGGGCAGTTGCAAAGAGGCTTCTGGAAACTTGTTGTGTCTCAATATCTCAAACTGGAGGTCAGCCAGTGGACCCTTGGAGTCACTTCTGAGGAGCTTGGGATCAAGGCTGATTTGCATATGGCTGGTTGCGAACTGAGATACATGATGAGCAAAAGAACGATGGGTTAAAAAGCTACCTAAGTGATTGCCAGTGGTTAGACAAACTGCAAACATTTCTTCCCTCACCTTTTCTCTGTTTGATGTACTGCCCTAAGTGGCAAGGGTATGCCCAGATGTAGGTCCTGTGCTCACTGTGCCAGTGGAACCAAACTAAACCTAACTGATAAGTCATCATCAGAATGAAACCAGTCCTAGGCTGCTTGTGTTCTGGTTTGTTGAGGACCTGGCCTGGCAGTTTGGGCTGGATTGCTCTAATTAAGAACAGGGTCAAGGCTGATTTGCATATGGCTGGGTCTGAACTGAGTTGGCATAGTGTGCAAAAGAACAATGGGTAGGGATACTACCCTGAGTGAGTGTCAGTGGCTAGATGAATTGTAAGCTTTCCTCCCATCACTTTTTGTGTGTTTGATCTACTGCTAGATGTGGCAATGGTGTGCCCAGATGTGGGTCCAGTGCTCACTGTGCAACTGGAACCAAGCTACATCTGGCTGGTGAGTCTTTATCAGGGCAAAACCAGTACTAGGTTCCTTGTGTTCTGGTTTGGTGAGGACCTGGCCTGCCAGTTTGGGCTCGACTGTTCCCATAAGAGGCAGGGTCAAGGCTGATTTGCATTTGGCTGGGTCTGAACTGAGGTGGCTGGGTGAGCTAAAGAACAATGGGTTGGGATGCTACTCGAGCCATTGCCAGTGGTTAGGCAAACTGCAAGCATTCCTCCCATCACCTTTTGTGTGTTTCAAGGCAAGCAGGTCTAGTCTTCCTTCTTTGGATAGCTGGGCAGTCCTTCAGAAGCTTCCACTGGTTCAGAAGTGCTCTGATAAGAGGTTCTGAATCTGCCCCATTTGTCCCCAGTGCCAGCTGGTGGGTGAGGCATGCCCCTTTTGTTTAACCGTATCCTTTTCCTCTCTTCCTGGCTCCAAGTTGTTAAGGGTAACAAAGGACAGGTAGGTCTAGATGTGAGCTGTATGTCTCAATGGCAGTGCAAGCTGCCCTTAGAAGTCAGGAGGGGGTGGGCAAGCCTAAAGAATATCCTGTGAAGCTCAGGAAGTCTGACTACAACTTCCAGGTCATCCTGCTCAAGAGAGCAAGAGAGAACTCTCTGCCCCATGCCTAAGGTCCCTTTGTCCCCACATTTGGAAGGAATACACAAAGCACCACAAAAGCGCCATTCACAGCGGTGTGACTCTGGACGTGGTAAAAGAGGCACATTTGGTTTAGACAAAACATTCCTAACTTTCTAAAAGTTGGATTTTAAATTGCAATGTATTTGAGTGGAAGAGGCATTTCTCTATCTGTTCCCAAAACTGAGGTTATAGCCCAATTAAGAATAAAAAGGTAACCCAGTATTAGCCTATGTGAGAAATAGACAACTTTAGGAGTTTTTCACTATCAGGAGATATAAAAATAAAACCCACATGTCCCATTGTTTAAACACCAAGCACCCTGTCCTAGGATGGCTAGGACCTAACTTAGGGGTGACTTATAAGTATTAAATAGGAAGGTTTAGGTCTGGCAACAGGTTTATTTCACCAGGTCCAAATGGCAGTTTAAAACCATACTACACGCTACAGTGGCAGGCATGAGACATCTACTTTATTAGGTGGTACAATCAGTGCTGTAGCCCACTAGTAACATTTCATTTACAGACGCTGGGTACATATAGTACCGTACACTAGGGGATTACATGTAAATTAAATGCACAAATAAAGTGTAGGACAATTTTACCACATTTGTAATTGTTGGACTTGGCCCTTTTTGCAGGGTTATCCCCAAACTTTTTGCCTCCTTCCTCTTATTTTTTTCTGACCTGTTTCTGTTGGCTTTAGTACTCTGGGAACTTTACCACTGCTGACCAGTGCTAAAGTGCAAGTGCTCTCTATCTAAATTGTGATGATGACTGGTTATCCATGATTGGCATATTGATTTACTAGTACTTCCCTAGTAAAGTGCACTAGAGATGCCCAGGGCCTGTATATTAAATGCTTCTAGTGGACCTGCAGCACTGATTGTGCCTCCCACATGAGTAGCCCACTAAACATGTCTCAGACCTGCTACTGCAGTGTCTGTGTGGGCAGTTTGGAACTGCCAGTTGGACCTGGCAAGTGCACCCACTTGCCAGGCCTAAACCTTCCCTTTTACTACTAATAAGTCCCCCTAAGGTAGGCCCAAGGCAGCCCCACGGGCAGGGTGCAGTGTATTTAAAAGGTAGGACATGTACTGGTGTGTTTACATGTCCTGGTAGTGAAATACTGCTAAATTCAGTTTTCACTATTGCAAGGCCTATCTCTCCCATAGGTTAACATGGGGATTGCTTTTAAATACCTTACAGGCGTAATTTCCCGGGGGAGCAGATGGAGATGTGGGGTTTGGGGTCTCTGAACTCACAATTTAAAAATACATATTTTGGTAAAGTTGGTATTTAGATTGACTTTGAAAATGCCACTTTAGAAAGTGGGCAGTTTCTTGCTTAACCACTCTGTGCCTCTGCTTGGCTGCTGAATCCGTGTCTGGGTCAGACTAATAGTTGGGCTGTTTGTGAATTCACTCCAGACAGTAACACAAAGGGAGCTGAGGTGTGTCCTGCATATCCTAGTGGGTCTTCCTGGGCTAGAATGGGAGGGAAGAGCTATCATCTGCACTTGAAAGGGCGGTGCCTGACCTCAAACAATACAGTCTCCAACCCCCTAGAGTGTGGCTGAGGCAGGGCAAGGAAGAGGCAGTGTCTTGTACACTACAAAGACTTTTCTTTGAAGTTTGCCTAGTTCAAAGGCAGAAATTATTATACGTTTTCGAATGCTGACCCACAATTTTAGAACACTTCTATTTCAGAAGGAGACTGTGCCAGGGAAAAGAGCTGGATGCTTTAGAAAGACCTGTCACTCTGCCTGTTGCTTTGCTGTTCTGGCCTGCTGCTTCTGCCCAGGGGGTGAAAGGACTGGACTGGTGCAAAATCCAGTCCCTGGGACCTTGGAAGCCTGCTGGTGAACTGGGGGGAAAATCCACGCACCGCTGTGTGCGAATCAGACAAATTAACGCACCGCCTGCCCTGCGGCTGAAATTTTGATGTGGCACCTGCCGCACGGCTGTGGAACTAACTCAGTGCCTGTTCTTAATGGAGACACTTTGCATAACGTGTTGTAACTTTCCACGCATCAACCCTGGGCATCAAATCTTAAACATCACAGCAAGGGCCGGAGGCTGCTGTAATGCGTCCAGAATTCGACGCATTGCTCTCCTGCAGGGAAAGAATCCACCCAATGGGGAATAAAATCGATGCACGGCCTCACTTCCGAGTAAGGAATCGACGCATCACTTGCTTTTCGGATGCATCACCTCTCCTGTGGCTTTATTTTTGATGCATACCAGGTACTCTGTGCTAAAACAACTCAGCCATTGACTTTGATGGATTAAGACTCTTTTACTTTAAAGAGTGATTTTTCTTGTGTATGTTGGGTTTTGGTCGTTTTGGTCTTGTTTTATTTGCTATTTTTCTAAACTGGTGTGAAGTTCTTTTGTTGTGTTTTCATTGTTACTGTGTGTGTCTGTATAAATACTTTATACATTGACTCTGAAATAATCCTGACTGCTTGTGCCAAGCTACCAAGGGGGTGAGCAGGGGCTATGTTAGGTGTGTGACTCCCTTACCCTGACTAGAGTGAGGGTCCCTACTTGGAGAGGGTATAAACTGACTGCCAACTAGAGACCCCATTTCTAACAGTAAGTGACAGCACAAGTACTTTACCACTGATTTGCATGAGTAAAGTCCACAGAGTCCTAAAAGCCAACATAAAAGGGTTCAACAAAGGAAGGCACGGGAAGTCAAATATCTGTGGTGACCCTACAGAAAGGACCAGGGCCAACAGGTACTGATTGATGGGTCTCAGCAACATTACTACCAGGCCACCAGCAGGAACCCCATCACCATTTTTACTCCTGCTTCTGCATTGAGACATATGAGGACATTCCACACTGCTGAGAGAGCCAGCAATCTTGTGCTGCAATTGACAATGTCTGTAATTCAGTATGTTGTTCTTTCAATCAGGTGTTGATACAGCACCAGGAACTAGGTGCCTGCAGCAGGAGCCCTGTCACTTGCTTCCAACCACTCACTCCACCGGACACATGAATGGTAAAAGATTGTAGATGGAAGCCTGCAACACTAGTGCAAGGTAGAAATTATAGCAGATGCCCTGCTCTGGAAGCCACCCAGGTCCTGTAGCAACAACATATTCTTGTCACAGAGTGGCATCTAGTGAGCCAGATGGTCAGAGGTTGTGCAGTGCATCAAGAGAATGAGAAAAATGCACCTAAGGCTGTGTTCACTGCAAGGATCCATAATGAGGCAATTAAGAGCCTTCCTTACTTTCACAGAGATGGGTGTGGTGTGTGCACACTTGTGTTTATATGTGTGCTTTTGTTTAAGTTTGCATGTGTACCTCATCTTTTGAATTTTGTAATAACAGTGTTAAATTATTCTGCTGATCCAGATTTTTGTTGTGTTGGGAGATGCTTTACCGTGGGAATACATTGCACCATTACATTGAGGTTTAATTCTGCCTCCAATTCATCAGTCGTTGGGTGTTCTGTTGAAGTTAAGTTTTTGAGTTGTCAAAATGTCATGGTCCCCGCATTGCGCCCACACATTTATGCATGTGTACACATTTACCTGTGCGTGTCTGTTTGTATGTGTGTCTGGCATTATATCTCTCCCTGATAGTGTTGCTTCCTGCAAACGTTGCATGGTGTAAAATACCAGCAAACGTATATGACGCTCCCCATCATAAAGGGTTCATTTCTGGCCCAGTTACGCCTGGTCTTCTCATAATAATGGTCATCTTTAACATATTTTGGGAAATTTTGGTCTAAATGTTACATTGGTGCAGCCATCATAGCCGTATTTTTTTGTTTTCTTGTCAAATAGCTTTTATTGCAATTTCCCACGGAATTCGTAGCCCAAAATAACAACCATATAAGTAGGTACATATTAAAATGGTTGCATACATAACAGAAATATATAATTAGGAGAATATTTTTTTTGTTTTATGTAAAAAGAAATACAGGACAAAGATTGAAAAAGAGAATAGACAGAAAAGGTATATAAAAAAAGGCTGAGACAAAGTGGGATGAAAACAGATTAAGAGAGTGGTGAGTGCAAGGAGAGGAAAGTAATGAGGGCTAACCAGAATAAATCGGATTTAACCTTTTGATGTAAAGTAGAAGAAAATACAGTATGTACGTTCTATTTTCATCACATATAAAATTCCACCATGTAAGAATGGATAGTTTAGAAAAGTCTTATCAACATGAAAGTATTACTTTAACATGATGAACATATTGTGAGCATGAACATGACTGGCTTAATTTTGGCCATCCCTCACTTAATAGTGGCTGTTCTAGCATAATAATCATCGTGATCAACATTGTAAGCATCCTGGCCATTATGGTATCTTGACTTGACACAGTTGTGGCCCTGGAATAATGGTGGACATAATTGACATATCTCAGGCATCAGGTGTTATGGTGAACATCCATGGTATGTGATTGTAACGCCTGGCCATCATAAACAGAATCTATCCAAGTGATGCATGTGTACATTTGAGCTAAGTAACTAATGAAAATGACAAGATGAGTTTTAGGGCTGTTTATTTACTAAATAAATATGAAAATATATTTTGAATACAAAATCTTTGGGAAATTGAGTTTGTTAGTGATTATCCTGCATGAGGTGGTCACTCATGGAATGTTAATGAATTTCATCACTGGTGTGCTGTGATTGTTAGTAGCTCCTGATCTTTTTCCTTAACCACAAGTTCTCAGTATATAAAAGGTTGGAGATGCTTTCTCTACACACATTTCTCTGGATGCTGGCCTTGCTGTTCAGGTCAAGCAACCAAAGAAGAGACAAAGATACCTATGGGTAAAAGGGTATTCCTTTTGTGGTTTCTTCTGTCTAAGCAATATGGGAGCACATCAAGGCTATGCCCTCTATCCCCCATGGCCTGCCACCTGCATTTGTTGCAATGGATGGAAGGAGCAATTTAAGGAGAGAGTTGGAATGGCTGGGATGTTCTTCCCATCTAGTCTTCCTCTTCCCACCTGCCTCCACTGTCATTTCAACATCAAACTAGAGGAACAGCAAAGGTGGGTTGAGAAGAGGAGATCATGGAGCTGTCACCAGTGTGTTCAATTCCTACTCCTACTTCCATGCCTGATGAAGCTCAGTGGAAAATAGGGGAGGGGAGCGGGAAGCCACTCTGCTGGTCACCGTTATGTGCAGTTTGTCACTGGTGACATCAGGGAAGAGGTTTTGAATTGCAGGCTGGCTGGAAATGGAAGGATATAGCCTCAAAGGGTGCAAAGGAGATGTGTCACTGTGGTGACTTGCAATATGGAATCTTATTGAACCTGGGGGAAGAAATGTGTATTGTCGAATGTTGGAGTGTCTTGGATGATTTTAAGTCCTCTGGGTTTCACAACTGTCAGTTGAGACAGACATCCAGAGCAGAAGGGTGGATGAGGTGTTTGTAAGATACTTCTCATAATAAAGCTGTGAAACTAAAGAGAATAAGTTTGTTTTCAATAATGGCAATGATTTGGGCTTTGAAGAACAATATATGATGCCTCAACACCCAAACCGGTCCTTAGCCAGTGTGTGGGGTTGCGTACACTACATAGTGCAGTGCCGGAACCAAGCTGAAACTATTCCACAGCATGTTGGGACAGAAGTGGTCCTCAGCAATCCTTGTCTGAAACCTGATCTGAACTTTTGTTTACACTGACTGTGAGTATACAGGTTATCTGACTTTTAGCGGTCCAGCTGCGGAATTCACAGCTTATAGAGCAAGATATTGAGCACACCACATGCCGCTAATCTGTAGAACACGAGGCAACTGGAGCGCCCTGTCATTGTAGCAGGTGTGTCACTATCTGGATGAGGAGCAAGGCAGTTAGAGTGTACTGTCATTGGTGGAGGCATGTGGCTGCAGGCCCGCCAGTGTATGACGCGAAGCACAGGCTTACGGATAACTAGAGTGCTCACCCTAGTGGTTGAGGACAAGTGCGTGAATGGTGGAGAGACCACACATCTGTGCACACGGGGATGTGTCACTGTTTTAGGCGTGACCTTCCTATAGGTAACTAGAGTGCTTACTCCAGCAACCTCTCTTTCAAAGTCACATCTTGACGGGTGCGCAAAGGAGGCGTCCTTGGATATGGGCATGTGAGCGGTGTGGAACGTGCCTCATACGCTTGAAACGACCGGGCAAGAATGTTCTAATTTTGTCAGTCTACGATCAGTGAACTAGTGGATGGGAGGAAGTGAGTGGAATGGTCTGGGAGTCTTGCTTGCAGGGACTTAAGTGACTTGAACTGTAATGAGGTGAGAAATAAATCTGTATTGGCAGTTGCTGTGATCTCTATGCACGTTTGTGTGGGCAAGAACACTTACACCAGTGCCTCATCATTGTTATGCATGTCCATTGTGGGGAGTGCGTTGTACTGTCAGCTCACAGAAATAGGAAATAGTATGTCACAGATTCACATGACAGTCCATGACCATCAGCCCATGATAACCAACACTGAATACTGATTGCTGGAAAAGGGGCCCACCTCCTACACAATTTTATTGATTCAACTTGACTACATTAAGTTATTTCCAGTGGGCAGCCATAATCTGTTCTGTTGGTAATTGGTCACAATTCATCACGTCAATGTAAAGACTGACCGTAATTGTTTGTTCAGATGTAGTATTGAGGGCTTCTACTGGAGGGTGCACATCGATGTGGTTGTTGGGTATGATGGTTTAAGGGCAAGTTTTAAAGCGCCATTCACACAAGATGCAGAACATTGCACCACCTCCGTTTTTTTTATGTCACCAGAAGAACAGGGTTGAAATGGGCAGTGGAAAAAAGTCTTTACACATTATACAAAGGTGTGGAGAAAGGAAAACCTCTCTACGTCTTCATTGTCTAGGCCCGGAAGGACAGGAAGTGTTTGAACATGTTATCTGACTGGATCATTCAGGGGCAGAAGGCCTCAATGAGTTTGAGGTGTGCATAAATAAATTAGATGAGCATAATTTACCTAAGGTGAATATGATACTAGAAAGATACCACTTTGGGAGGACAGTTCAAAAGGCACAAATTACATCACATACATAAGGAAATTAGCATCCACGTGTAAGTTTGCGAGAAATCAGAAAGAGCGGATCAGAGACCAGTTTATGTTGGAGTGCAACACAGATAAAGTAAGGGACACATTCTGGCAAAAGGATGATCCAAAGTTAGATGTAGTACTGTATTGATTATAGCTAAGATGATCCAACACTCCTTGATGTGAGTGGTTGTAATGAAAAAAGTGAATGGTGCTGGGTGGAAGGATCGAGTGCAGAATGCCATCAAGGTGAAAACTGATAATGTCAAAAGTGATCTTACTAAGAAGAAACAAATTGCTGAGAAACGTTATAGGTGTGGTGTTGGTGGATACATTGCCAATGATAAAAAGTGTCCAGCTTTGGAGGTGATATGAATAACTTGTGGCGTCAAGGGCCACTAAGCTGAAAACTGTAGGTCTAAAAATAAAGGCAGCATGGTAAAGAACTGTGTCTGGATAATGAACTAGAAAAGAGTGACTATGATGACTTACAGTGTGGTGAGATAATTATTCAAGTTCAGAATCCAGAGAAACAAGGACCAGAGGATGAAGTATATGTGAATGGCTCCAAAATAAGAACGCTTTTCGACTCTGGTGCAAACATTTCCTTAATCCCTAAAACCTTTTATGATAAGAAACTTGCCACAACTGTAGAAATGTTCAAGCCAGATATCAGAACTCTGACTTAAGGAGGCCAACCCATCACGTTGGTGGTTTATTCTCTAGAGGAAGTAGATTATAAAGGTGTCATCACTGCAGGAAAAATGTATGTATCATGCAAAGGTGATAGCATAATTAGTTGATAACATCAGGGAACTTAGATGTAATGCTGGATCCCAATAGCATGCCCCCCCATAGTTTTAAGAAAGAGCGTTCTCTTTGGATGTGGAAAAACACAAACGAAGGGTACTCAATACCAGGAGGAAGTACGGGGAGTCTCAATGATGGCTACACATCAGAGTAGAGATCAGGGTAAGTTTGGAGACATACAGAAACACAGTTGAACTAAATATTTTCCATAGGTATTTAATGAAACATTAGGTTGCTTGACAGGGTACACTCACAAAATTGAACTAAAGGAGACCGTGTTGCTGGTTGTATGTAAAGTATGAGGAGTCCCAGTTTCAATGAGGCAGGCAAAGAAGGACGTAGTAAGGAAAGGAAGGTATAAATCAGGTGGTGAAATCTGCAGAATGGGTGTCACCGGTGGTTTTAGCATGAAAGCCCTCAGGAGAAATCAGGTTCTGTGTGGACTTGAGAGGATTTACCAAGGCAGTTGTTGTGGAGAGGTACCCTCTACCTAATATTGCTGGAATGCTGACACAGTTGGAGTATGCCAAAGGTTTCTTCACTCTGAACCTACAAACAGCATATCATCAAATTGAGCTGGTAGAGGGTTTCACAGTCCTAACCACACTTATAATACCTTTTGGTATTTTTAAATTCACCAGAGGCTTTATCTCAGCAGCCTCAGCATTTCAGAGAGTGATGGAGGATGTGTTACGTGGTTTGGAGGGTGTCCAAATATGTCAAGATGATGTGCTAGTATTTGGCTCTACCCTGGAGGAGCATAGTAACAGGTCGAGGTCAGTACTGAAAAGATTCAGACAGATAGGGCTGACATTAAAGAAGAGTATATGTAGGTTAAACTGTGTGGAGACAGTGTATCTTGGACATCGGTTGTCAGGAGCAGGTGTAGAGCCTAATAAGGAGCTGGTAGATGCAATAAGATATCTTCAGATCCCAGAGAACAAGTTTTTGGGGATGGCGGAATATTACAATAAGTTCATTCCTCACTTTGTGGGTAGGGTACACAAAATGAGAAATCTTTGAAAAAGATGAGTAAAGTTTATTTGGTCAAGACAATGTGAGCTGAAAGAAGCCTTATCTAATGCGACTTCATTGAAAAGTTTTAGCATGCAGGATAAGTCCATTCTCATGACAGATGCAAGCGTGAAGGATTTAGAGGTAGTCTTGAAACAAGGAGTAGCAGGTAATGATAAAATCATCATGTTCATATCAAGAAGTCTGAAGGGTCCAGAGCACCGGTATTCGGTAATAGAAAGGGAGGCCCTATGCATATTTTGGGCGGTCAAGAAATTAAAGATATTTTTGTAGGGTAATCAGTTTGTGGTGAAGTCGGAACACAAGCCACTTAAAGACATATTTGAGAAGTAGAGCTTGAAAGCAGTCCCTAGCAGGATCTGTAAGTGGGTGGTATCCCTACAAGACTATGATTTCATTCCTGGAGTACAAAACTGAGTAGCGATTGGTACAAGTGAAAGGGAAAGAGAGTTTGGAAGGTAAAAATTTGGAAGATGATCAGTAGGATTTGGATGATTGTAATTAATATTGGAAAAAGACTGGAAGGATCAGCTAGCCAAAGATGGAGAGTTGAATAAATTGAATCAACAGATAGACAAGGGATGGCATTGATGCAAGAAAGTAGCACCAGAGTGCTTAAGGTTTTGGAAGGTAGGTGTCAGTACAACATGGGTTGCTGTGGAGAGGAACAAAACTCATTCTCCCAGCAAGTCTGAGGGCTAAAATGGTGGACGTAGCACATCAAGGCCATTCAGGAATCAGCAATTCTAAGGAGGGGATCAGGCCAAATTTGTGGTGGCCTGTACTAATCACACAGGTGGAGAGGCAAATCAGGGAGTGCCTGGAGTGTACAAAATAGTGCTAAGGGATGTATCACAAGAACAGATCCGTTGGTGGTGGGAGGCAGACAGAAAGACTGTGGGAGCAAGTGGCCCCAGAATATTAGGACCTGTGACCAATAAGACAAGGCAGTATATTATGTGATGGTACTCACTGATTTGTTTTCAAGGTAGCTGGCAATATGTATCACCCAGGGTGTAGAGACAAAGAATGTGGTCACATTTTTAAAGGAGGTGCTCGCCAGAGAGGGTATTTCAGACTCAGTACTAACAGATAATGGGGTTCAACTAGTTTCCAACGAAATGGAAAATTTTCTGTCACAGAGAGGGATTAGGCATAAGAAATGTGCCCTCTTTCATCCAGAGTCCAAGGGTATCATTGAGAAATTTAATAGGGAAACACAAACAGCAGATGAAAATGCAATGAAGAAAATATTTATGATAGGCAAGCGTTGAAACAGGCGTGTGACTGTGGGGGATTGGGTTAGGATAAAATTACCAATAGGTTACAATGGACTTCATCATTTGGAGGTCCATTGAGGGAAGTCAAACTTTTTAAAAATGAGGTCAAATTGGAGGAAAGTTGTATTTGGAACTTGAATAGAGTGGTTGTGTTGAAAGACGAGGGAAGTAATGGTCAGACAAGGAAAATGCGTGAGAACAGAAACATACAAAAAGGTGAAGACCAGCGCCTCCAGCGTAGTAACAAGGTCATAAAGGTACCTCTGTATCTGAGAGAGTATGTGTGATAGGTGTGAAAGAGAGGACGTTACGTAGGCCACATTCTTTGGGGAATAAAGAAACGTGTTTATTGAAAAATGTATATAAAGGGAGTAAGGCAGGGTTTTTTGTATACATGGTTGGTCAGGGTAAGTAGCTCCGTGTTTAGAGCGAGCACGCAGTTAAATGTTTCATTATAAAGGAGTGAGATGTGTGGTATCTTGTAATATGGAATCTTACAGAACCAGGGGAAAGGAATGTGTATTATACAATGTTGGAGTGTCTTGAAAGGTTTGGAGTCCTCTGGGTGCCACAGCTGTCAGTTGAGACAGACATCCAGAGCAGATGGGTGGACGATGCATTTGTAGGATACTTGTCATAATAAAGCTGTGAAATTAAACAGAAGAAGGCTCTTTTTCTAGTCACTATTTCCTGAAAGAATCTTAACTGACTTTCACCAAACAAACCAAAGTCTGCAGCACCTCCTAAAAACGTGTGTGTGTGTTTGTATGTGCATGAGTGCATTAAGGCATGCATGCGTGTGTGCCTATTCTCAGGGTATTTGTATGCTATTTTTGCAATGTGAGTGTATGAATTCCAAATATATTACAGCCAATAACGTTATTTCCTGGATGCAATATCCAGTTGACCAGTTATACAAGGATTTTATTTGGTCCAGTTTCAATATGGACATTGGCCAACATGTCAAAATTGGACATTGGCCAACATGTCAAAATTCTGGTAACTCAAGACAAATTCTAATTAAAACTAGAGAACTGCATTAAACACCAATACCCTGCTCCAAGATGCACTTTGAATTATATTCAGCCATCTCCAGAGTAGTTCTTCAATGTCCAAAAACTCGTATGCTTGTTCATTCATTGAGATGCAATCCACTAGAAATACTAAAATATAATTCATACTGTGCCACCCCCAGCTAGGTTCAGGGGTTGTGAAGCGGTGCAGAGAGGCCACGAGAAGCAGAATCCAGTTCATTATTATATTTGTAGTTCCTCTACACCTTTGATAATTGGTGATACCCAGATCACTGTATTTTCTACTTGTTGTCCAATAATTAGGGTAAACTATAAAATCAGACTCTTGTTGTTCTATGGAAAATGTATACAACAGTGTTTTCTAAATGTCAACTGCAAGAAGTGTAGAGAGGAAGTGCTCCGTGTCTATTGCTCTGGCAAAGTTTGCTGAGTAAATAAAGGCGTGCACTGACTATCCAAACACATTACTGTTAAGTTCAGAGTTTGCTCAGAAATGATGCCTGCCTCCAAGCCACGTGGATCGGAATTGCCCATACATAGCAGAGCGTAGTCGGCAGACACGTTCTACTTGTACAATCCATCTTTTCCGTTATATTTGCCAGCCTGCTCAATTTAACATTTTTAAACCGGAGATTTTGTATGAGAGTGAGTGGTTTTAAGGACGGGTGCGAAATTCATGCCACTTAGGGAAGGAATGTACGTCTTCCTTAACCATTCACCGAACTGCTGTGTCATTTTATTCAACATGGTTTATTTTTATTATTCTTATCGATAGGTAGTTTCAGTCACTCTTACCTACCATGCAACTCATGAAACGACTAAACAATAAGCAAACCCTTACAAAGCCACAAACATACTTTGCCATTTTACAACTAATGACCATGACCACGACTAATTACTATGAGAAGTACATCTTACACATAATTCAATGACAGGATCTCATCAAAAATATCAATGGCACATGAACAGCAGTCAAAGATACAGATGACTCCAGTGGCATGAATCACACAGGCAGGATGTGCAAAGTCTCCAAAATTAGAGACAAACATTGCCTCACAGCCACACACAACCATACTAATCTATCACAGAAGCACAAAGGACAAGGGCTTGTAAATCAAGGAGCCAAACCTTAAAATGTGTTGCTAAAGCCCTGATTGGTAGTGGTAACAGAAAAAAGCACCACCATCTTGATCAGCAGGGGATCTTGAGATTGTGCAAGGTTGAAGTTACATAGGCAGGTATTTCAAAGGACTCCTGATACTTAAGCAGCAGGTTAGTAATTGCACAGGATGTGAATTCTTCCCAAGAAATAAGTCTGCAACCTTCCATCTACTGAGAACTAACTACCCTCTGTAGCACTTGACTGTCTCAGAGAGGTGAGGCAGAGCACTCTAAGGACTACTTAGGGGAGGGGCTGTGGTCCAGTACCTAAGTCTGCAAGCAAGCAAGCAACAACACCCAATAAATCATTGTACAGTCAGTGTTTTTGCTTATAAAAAGGAACAGCAATTTATTACGTGCACACTACTTAATACTAGGCATTGATGCACAAATATATACATGATGGCAGGCAGAAATACCTATTAGGACGCCCTCTTAACAGTTCACACTCCTAGCAAGCTCAGTAACCACAATATCTCCCAGGTAAAATAGACACATTATAATGAGATGTATGTTCTAATTTATTGTTTTAAACTTGTATCACAAGTATATATTTATTATGACAACATATGTATGTACCTTTTGACAATGGTATATTACTCCACCCCTTTTGCATGGTTACACATTGAACGATCAAAAGGAGCCTGCCTTAGAATGTTCAGGTAAATGATAGTTGAGTCAGTTACAGTTAGTAAGTGACTGAATAAAGAAGACTTTTTACTTTACCTTTACGGCTTGTCTTCTCTTCATTAATAAAGTACAATACTGCCAACGAGTTACAACTGTGCAGGGGCAGTTCAATCATCTCCCCTTTGTGTACTCTCTCCTTGAGGATTTTCTTCTTTCAAGTCACTCATAACAAATTATAGTGTCTTCCTCAGCGACATCAATTCAGCTGTCCTGTGGAGCCTCACAGACAGTGACTGTGAATATATAGCCTCTCCTTATCCTCTCACCTTTAACCGTCTACTGTCAGCATGTCATGATTGTGTGCCGTGGTGAAGCAGCAATTTGTGTGATTCTCTGCAGAATGAGCAAATTCCTGGCAGTGGAACCACCTGATTCAGTGGTGCATCAACTACCTTTGAGCCAGTGGCTGAAGACCAGGAAGAGGAGGAGATTTCCAGCACCTGAATTTGGCAGCAGATCAGCAACCAAGGGAGGAGCTTGCTGTTGATGGCAGTGGACAAGCTACCTCGGAGCCGGTGGCTGAAGAACAGAAAGAGGAGGAGAATTTGGCCTTCATTATGAGATTGGCGGCAAATGCCGCCTACCGCCATGGCGACGGCCGCCAACATACCATCGCTGTGGCTACTGTCCGTCCATGCTATTATGACCATAGCCGGAATTCCGCCAGAACATTCTGGCGGAATTCTGGCGACGGTCATGGCCGTGGACGGCGGTAAGGTGGCGCTGCAGCCAGCAGCAGCGCCACAACAGCAAAACACCCCCTACCATATCATGTTCCATGATACAGCCTGCCAGTGTTTTGCTGGCAGACGCTGCTGCTGGCAGCAGTGCCACATCCCATCTCCTGCCGGATGACCCCCTGCAAGCAGGTAAGTCGGGTTCTCCGACAGGAGAGGGGGGTGGGGGGTGTTGTGTGCATGGGTGTGTGTGACTGTGTATGAATGCGTGCATGCATATGTAATGCGTGTACGCATGAGTGTATGTGTGTAGGTGCATGTTGTGTTGTGTGTTTGGGTGTGTGCCTGGATGTATATTTGTGAGTTTTGCAGTGAGTCTGTATGTATGTATGTATGTATGCGTGGGTGAATGTGTGTATACGTGTGTTTATGGGTGTGTATGTTTGCGTGTATGTGTGTATATGTGAGGGGGGTCGGGAGGAGGGGTTGAGAGTGGGAGGGGAAGTCTCTGAGGAAGGGGAGAGGGGCAGGAGAGACCCCTATCAGTGCCAGGGAAGGAATTCCCTGGCACTGATAGTGCCTACTGCCATGGTTTCCATGCGGTACAGAAACCACGGGAACCATGGGAGTGGGCGGGGCCATAATGCCATGGGCGGCCTAGTGACGGCTGCCGGGCTGGAGACTGTAGTCTCCAGCCCGGCAGTCGTTACCGCCGTGGCGGTCGGTGTGTTGACTTGGCTGTTTGGCTTTGGCCAAACCACCAATGTCACAATAGTGGAGGTAGATACTGCCAGCCTGTAGGCGGTAATACCTCCACTATAGCACCGACCGCCAGGGTCGTAATGACCCCCCTTTGTGCACCAGACTGGCTGTGGACCAGCCACCACAGAGTCAGTGGCTAAGGAACAGCTTTGTTTCAGCAAGCCTTCGAGCACGCAACCCACTCCCCTGCGGTCCCTTCAATTTTCACTTTGTTGCAGCCTGCCTCACGGTTCTCCCTCACACATAGGTGATCAAGTTGACTTCAGTGCCCCACTATTTGCTCAGCTCATCCGACGAGCATTTCCTACATCTAGGGCCCATCTTTGAAGTCCACGGTACTGGGAGGATGGTAACCTTTTTCAATTATATGCTTTTTGACCAATTTCCAAGTATATATACTACCCAGATTCATGGTGACACACTCACCTTTAAGCAATAATACTGTACTTGAGATTCAGGCACAGTGACACACATACCATTCAGCATAGTGTGCCTCCAGGATTGTGTACATGGTGACACACACCTTATATTCTATATCTAGCATAGACATTTTATATGCATGTATCAGGTAATGTAAATTCAACTCTTATGTTATGGATTCAGGAAGAACAGTAGTGGACTCAAGTTATGCATAAAGTATGATACTGCTACGATTATAATTCTTAAAAGCTACAAATAGTGAATTTATGCACCTTATGATTTAGAGTGATTGCAATTTTCATACTCAGTGTTGCAAAATTGTTTAGTGTGGGAGTAAGAATAGTTCTTCTTACTGTAAATGTCATAATTCTATACACCTATGATGGCAGCTGCAAGTATGAACCAACCTCCTTCCTTTTTGAACGAGATACGTGAACATGGTATCCATTGTAAAATTGGATACATTATTTGAATCTTACCTAATAGTAATTGGAGGTGAAATGTTCACTCCTGTATGTAAGCAACAGATACTCCTGCATAATTTAGGATCACATGATCGTAAAATATAAAAAACACTCCCAGAACCAGAGGGGGAGATGAAAATGAAAAATTGGATGTTTATAGTAAAACTCTTTTAAAACTTTGAAATTCATTTTGGTGAGAAAGTAAATGTAGTTCTAGAATGGCACAAATGTTTCAGTCCAGTGTAAGGCAAACAGGAATCAATTACAAACTATGTTGCAGCATTGAGAGGGTTAACTAAGTTATGGGAGTTTGGAAATATTACTGATTCCTTATAGGAGACCAGTTAGTAAGGTGTATGAACGAAGGTACTTGTCTAACAATCCTGTATTAAGAGATGCAATTGATATAGTACAACCGGTAGAACGTACATCTATTTGTATTAAGGAGATGAAAACTTCTAGTTATATAGTAGCCAGTGTACAGGAGAGCAGGTCAGACAATAAAGTTTGCAAAGTCAAGAATAAAGATGTATATACCAACAGAATAGTGAAAGAGGATAATAAGTTGAAATATTTCAGATGTGGTAGCAGTAACCATCTAGTAAACAATTCACAGTGCCCAATCCGAAATATTACTTGTCAGAAGTGTAGTAGAAGGAGGACATTTGCCAGAGTCTGCAGGGATGGAGAGAATGCTCAAGTTAAAGTTATTACTGGTAATGAACCATATGAGAAAAAGTATATTTTCCAAATTACAAATATAGAAAATGAGATGAAAATAAATTATCCTAAGTGCAAAGTGTTTCTCATCAAGAATCCAGTACTGATGTTTGCAGATTTGTGTTCCCTTTTTACCTTGTTAAACCAGGTAGACATTGAGAAAGTATCAGGAGGCATGAATCTGACACTGGGGAAGCCTGACATTTCCCCAGAGGGGGTATACGAAAGAGCTTGTACCTCTAGTGGGCATGATGAGACTGCATGTAAGTTTTAAAGGAAGATCCACTGTTGGTAAGATGCATGTAGTGGAAAAAGGTACAATTTTATTAGGATGGCAACACCAAAAAGAACTGGGAATAATCCTAGATCCTAATAATAAGGATCAAGTGCTCTTGGTAGACAGAGCTATTCTTGAGTTGGATATTTGTGAGGAATCTCCTGGTTTATTTTCTGACAAACTTGGAAAATCACCTGATTTCCAACATATGATCAAATTGTGAGAGGGAGCCAAACCCATAGTACACAAGCCATGTCCTGTACCCCACACGATGAGAGAACCCCTGGAGAAAGAATTGAACAAATTGTGTGAGGTGGGAATTATACAACCTATGGAATCTTCTGAATGGTTGGCTTCCATAGTCATCACATCCAAAACACAAGGGGAAGGTAATCGCTTATGTGAAGACTTGTGCAGCCTAAATGAGAACATATAGGAAGAAAGACACCCTGTTCCATACATAAACAAGATGTGAAACACTATGGGAAAAGCAAAATATTTCAGCATTGTTGATCTATTTATGGCTCACCACCAAGTAGATCTCCATCATGAGTCTAAACCTGTAATGGCATTCATTACACCAATGGAGGCCTTTATGTTTTTAAGGATGCCATTTGGACTTGCAGCTGCAGTATTTCAGAAAGGAATGCATCAGATTTTATGGGGAGTAACCAGTACCTTATATTTTCAGGACAACATACTAATCTATGGCTCCTTTATTGAAGACCACGAAAAAACATTACAGGCAGTATATAAGAGGTTGATGGATTCAGGGTTAAACGTGAAACAAAACAAATGCCAAATTAGAGTCACTTCTGTTGACTATTTAGGTCACACAAGATCAAAGGAAGGTTTCAGACCAAAACACAGTTTTATCCAAGCAGTAAAAGAAGTCCTGTACCCCAATAGTAAGGATGAATTGAAAACCTTTATGTTTTTTTATTGAATATATGGTAAAGTATGTAAAATATGATGAATATATGGTAAAATATGTCAAATATGTAAAGAATTTCTCTGATATGTGTGAGTGTCTGCATGATCTTTAAAAAAAAACAAGCAGTTTGTGTGGGAAGAAAGACATAATGAACTAGTTGATCAAATAAAATAATAAATATTTAATTCATCTGCATTAGGAACATTTGATCCTAATCAAGGTCTTGGTGTAGTGTTATCCCAGAAAGGAAATGGAGGTGAGAAAATAATAGCCTTTGCATCCCATTGCCTAACCAAAGCAGAATGTAACTATTCCGTAGTCGAAAGAGAGGCCCTCGCCTGCTTTTGGGTTGTAAAACACTTCAAATTTTACCCATGGGGTATACAATTTACCATATGTACAGATCACAAACCTCTTACATTTATGTTCTCCATTAAAGGGGCGGAATGTAGTGTTCCTCGCATATCCAAGTAAATACTTGGCCTGGAAAATGTCTGTTTTAAACTAGAATATTCACTGGGAGGTGAAAACAAAATTGCTGACTATCTTTCTAGAGCACCTCTTGAATAAGAAGTACAAGAAGAAACATTGGACAGCCCTATTTTGTTCATAGATTTGCCTGCATTATCTGAGGATGAATGGGAAGCGTGCATGAGGAAAGAGGCAAATTTAACCCTACCTACAGACATGATCATAAAAGGCTGGCCTAACAAGCGCTGTAAGATCAAAGAAGAATTGAAGGATTATTGGGAGATAAGACACAAACTAAACATTCTTGATGAGAAAATTTGTTGTAATGAGAAAGTTATACCACCAGAAGAATTAAAGGAGAAAATTATTGAACTAACCCATTAGGGTCACCTGGGTAGGAGCTGCACAAGAAATAAAGTAAGAAATAATTTCTGGTTTCCTAACATGGACTCCCTAGGGGAACAGAAAACAGCTGCGCAAAAAACAACAAAACCAAAATCTTAAGTAAAGCTCCATTATTCCCTGGAGAAGTACTAACTGAAAACTGGAATAAGCTAGCCATGGATGTAATTGCTTTACATAACAAAGGGGTAACCCAACACTAACCTGAAGGACCTGGGTAAAAAGTAATACATAACAACTAATACATTCTTATACATGGTTGCCCCAAAACAGAAAGCATCAGAGAAAAGCAAAAAAGTGCTTAAAGAAAAAAGTGCTTGCGAGTGAAATGAAGTAGAAACAAAGAAAAAACATAGATATACCACAGCCAATACAAGGAAGCCTGTTAGTAACAATTCTTATATTACATAAATGTAGTCTCATCAAGAAAGGGTAACTGTTTTATTCATAATCACCCTTTGTCGACTAATTAACCAATCCAGGCTTGATACAAATGTCGAAGTTTCGACCAGGTGAAAAAGGGAAAGGGTCTATTGTAGCCTCAACAGCAGGTCTTCATCAGGACTCAAATAGAAGAAACTAGGGGAGCAACCTAGATGGCTCACTCGTACGGTGAAGGAACTGTGCAACCTGTTCATATAGCGGGGCCAGCTGGCTCCTCAATGTTGGGAAGTTAATCCCATCCCTCAAAGGAAAAACGCCCTGGGAACACATTGGGGCAGATTTTTAAAAAGTGGCACGGCACCGAGTGCAGTGTCACTTCCTTGCGCCCATTAGTACCCCACTACCGCCACCATGTGTGCACCATATTTAAAATACGGCACATCAAAGTGCAGAGTAGGGGGCAATGGTGTAATTTATTTAGACCCTATTGATGTATTCTGCTGGAGTAGCTCCAATATTTTGGCGCTACACCTGTAGAGTACATAGGGGCCCATTATACATAATGGTATGCCCCATTTTAAGTGCCAAACAAATGGCGCAAGGAAATTTTAGAAATGTTTTCGCCCCCCAATGGGGGAATGCCCTCTTGCATACATTATACTTTGCGCAGGCATAATGTGACGCAAGGGTTTACAAAGTGGCACAATGCATGCATTGCACTACTTTATAAATATGGCTGGGGAAAAGGCCACTTTAGCTCTGCCTTAGCATTAAAAAAAATGATGCTACGGCAGAGCTAAGGGAGCGCTAGGGGCTCTTAGATATGCCCCATTTAATTAATTGTACCATAGTTGTCCCTGTAGCTCTCAGCGCAATGCAGTCTGCGCGTTCAATTAATGCCAATGATGCTCCCTGTGGAACATATACATTATCAGTAGTCAGGGACAATGTGTCTCTGATTTCACAAGACGCAGATCATGGATATAATTGGGCCCATGGAAGGTGTGGGGGCCTACAAAAGATTTATGTTAGTATTAATAGATTATACATCTCATTGGACAACTTCTAAATTACTTCATCACACTACACTACCATATTGATTGAATTCCTAAAAGATGATTTTAGCAGAGAAGGTATATCTTCCACTATAGTTACGGACAACAGGGACTAGTTTACATCCCAAGAAATGAAAGAGTTCCTGTAAACTCTTAATATAAGACATGAGAAAACTGCCTTGTACTGTCACAAAGCCAATGTGTTGGTGGAAATGGCGAATCATATGAGTAAAGAAAATACTCAATTATCCATAGTCAAAGGCTAGGATGTACAAAAATCCTTATTTGACTATTTTTGGTGATACCACACTTCACCTAATCTCATTACAGGTATTTCACCTTTTGTATCAATCAAAGGGAGGCAACCATGCATCAAAGTTAACCCCTTTTGGTTGGGTGGAGGAAAACGAGTACATATTGATTGTTCCAAAGCTCATAAAAAATGTACAGCAACATCAAATTAAATATAATGTTCAGGAAAATGACAGTTGAGTCAGTTACGAACAGTGAACGACTGAACAAAGAAGACTTCATACTATACCCCTGTTGAGTGTCTTCTCTTCATTATTAACTTACAATAATGTAGTTATCAAAAGACATGACTACTGGCATTGTCAGAGTGTCACCACATTGATAAAAAGAAGAAATATGTAATAGTAAACCATTGCATCACGATTTTAATTGCTATGGTAGGTATCATCTTTCATCGACAATTCATTAGGACATGTGATGACTGTTAAACTTGTGATTGATAATAAGGTATTCAAAATATTTCAATCACCTTCATTAAAACATTTTTTCACTGTTAGGTTTGCGTTTGTCAATAAAGCATACCAAGGGTCTTCATTATTACAAATAATAATTCATGACCACCTTTGTGATTATTAATAAAGCATTTTATTTTCAATAAAATGTACGAACGAGTCCTTGTACTTTTATCACACTGGAGCCCAGTTTTAAGATCCTCCAACAGAAGTCCCTGCACTGTGGAGAATCTAGGCAAAAGCCCAAGTTACAGAAGTGTTTGTTATAATCCATAAAAACCTACCCAGGTTATTTGTCTCATGATGTTAGAAACTTAGGGTAACATTTGAGAGTACTCCTCTGGGGGACTGCTGTACTTCTGGAAGCCCCTGAGACTTACATTGACATTTTAGGGTACTCATCTGGGATACTGACGCACTTCTGGAAGCCCCCCATAGCCTCAATGAAACTGCTGGTGGTGCCTCTGCCCTGTTAGAGGCACCACAGAAGCCGAGAAGGTAAAGTTCCCCAGCATACCACACGATTCTGGGGCACTTCTTTCTCCAGAACCATGAGTATTTGTTTAGCAGCCTTGCGTAGCAGCACACATCTTTCTGTTTTTTAATCTGGAGGCCTTTCAACACAACTTTTACTTTCTTCTAAGTGGACCCAGTTGCCCTTGTTCCTCCGTGGAGCACCTGGGTCCTTCAAGGCCGTGGACCATGTAGGGAATTTAAGCCTCCAAACCAGGCCAGCTCTCCACCCAGGCGATATTGCTCCATTACGGTTGGAGAGTCGGCACCCCCTTAATATCACTCCCACATGTGTGAGGGGATGGTGGTGCTGGCAGTGTGCTCTCCATCCTCACATGCATGGGCGCATAGGTAGTGGGGAAGGCACACTGTACAGTCACCAGGGTGGGTCCTCCTCAGGAGCATATGCTGCAAAAGCACAGAGGTGCTCCCTATTTCTTCTGTCCTAGGGGAGATGTGGTAAATTTCGGAAAAAGCAGGTGGTGCTTATTGTTTTTTTTTTCATTGCTGTGGGCGCCGATCCCCAGGAACTCAGAGACCCTGGGACAAGGGCATGGAGACTTCTGATGACAAGACCCCTTGAATGCCCCTTCTCATCTTCACTCCTGCTTGCACTGATCCCTGGGGCCCAGATGGTATTCATAGAAATCTGATGGAAGACACTACTTGGCTCCCAGCCAAACTCAGTCTTCCCAGGGAATTAAAATTCTTCCTGTGCTTTCTCAGGCCCAATGGGCGGATTTGGACGGGGGAAATTATGTTTTGCTCTGGTGGTGAGCTTTAGCAACCAGGGCTGTGGATTTTCAGCCTTCTGGCCTCTAAATATTCTACTTTCTACTGGGAGCTTGATGTTTACTGCACTCTCTCCCTTCTAAGAACCTGACTCCTGTTTGGGTGCCTGGCACCTGTTGTGAGCCCAGGGTTTTCCTCAGAAGAATCTCCAGGGATTCCAAGGCAGAATGTCCTCCATGCCTACACCCTGCATGCCCCATGGCCACCTAGTCAGCTACTTCTAGAGTACCTTGGGTTGTGGAAGTCAAGGTCCCCCTCCATTTAGAGGTGACACTTCTACAGGACTAGTCCATACAAAATCCCGGGGAGCCATCCAGGATTCATCCCCACCCAAACAGGCCCATCCCTCCACTGTCCCCTAGGAACTGTTGGGGAACTAGTGCGACTGGCTCTTAAGGAACACATCCTAGTACGGTTTTCAGAAATCCACCTTTGCAGTTGGGGCCTGATGCCTTTTCTGTTCCAGTTGGACAGTCATTTGGCATCACTTGCCCCAGATTCAGACTGTCCTTAAAAAGTCTCTTCCTTCTGCAAGGTTTTTTAAGTTATGAAAGTTCTAGAAGCTAGGTTCTACTGCCCAATCCTAGGATGACACATCATAACTACACTCATGCCCCAACCATCCAGAACAGCATCTTTGGAATTTTGAAGACAGCACCATCAAGTGGTTCATTGAACGATCTTCTTTGAGTGTTTAACCCTACTTCTAACTGTCACAGCTGCCTGGTCCCTTCCCTCCAAAATTTCAATGGGCAGCCCCTCCTGTGACTGGCTTCAGGGATCTGGCTTCCTTCGTATGTTTCTGTGGGATTAAGGATTCACCTCCCATGTGCAGTGTGAAGGGCAATTAGCACATGCAGAATTCATCCTCACCCTCTCCAATCCGAGGTTCAGGCTTAACTAATGGACAATGGTCCTATTGAGATAAGACTTTTGAGCCTCCAGCTGACCAACATATTATCTACCTTGGTCCAGCAGAGGGAAAAAGGCCTGGAATTGTAGAAGCTGAGTCAAAGAAACATGTCAAATACTCAATCACTAGAAGGAGTGCAGAAAGGTTGAAAGTGACACAGGATCAGCACTTGGGGTTCATTTTCACCATATCATCAGTGTCATGCTAGTCTCTAGGATTGTACTACTGAATATCATGGTGAAAGAATATTGAGAACAGAATATCGAGGGACAAAATGTCGAAAGGTGAGTGCTTTTAGGGAAGTATATATTTACTATTCCTAACTCAACATATACATACCTTGAAGATATATGCACCATATAGGTAGATACATATGGAGCCAGGTATAGAAAATCTAGACTTACCTGTCAATATTTGTTTCAGCATTTTGTTCTCGATATTCTGTCCCACCTATATTGTAGGTTTTATACAGAGGGTTCACATCATCTCTAGGCCTCACAAAGGTGAAACTGTATTGTGGTGCAGAGTTCGCTCATAGGGTATAAGACTGTGAAGCACACACACTTTCCTGTAACCACTACTCACAATATTAATGACCACTCACATTATAACTGATGGGTACTTTATGAAACAGGCTACTTGTGTGCAGGTACTGGACAGAGCTACACAGTAGTCTTACATGATTGTGCATACGTGTTCCTATACAACCAGTGCAGAGCCTCTTACCCTAGCTACACAGCAGCAGACCTTCACTTAAAGGCAGACACTGGTGGTTAGCACTTCCAATTCATTACAACACACCTTACAGTGATTGAGGCTCAGGTCGTGAGACTCAGTCACAACAGAAGTTCATAAACAAGGTAGCCTGAAAACAGAAAACTTCAGGTGGGTTATAAGGGTGGAATTGGTATATTTTAGTACTGGTGCCCCTTAACACGAGGGAATTGCAACTGGTTGTCTATCCAGAGTGTCAGCATGCTGTAAAGTCATGATGCAATGCACTTCCTAAAGTGACATCTACTTTTGATTGAATTATGTTTGCATACAGCCCGTCTTGAAGCACAGCCTTCACATTTGTTAGTTGAATGTAGATCTGAAACTGTTGTAAACCCATTTCTGATTTTATGACCCCATACTCGTGAGACATCACTTCCTGCCATCAAACTATGTATCAAGAATAAAGTGCAAAGGTACCATTCCAAAAAGCTGCATAAGACAAAGAACCAGTTTAAGAGTATATTAGAGTTTCAGTGAAAGAAACTTAATGATAGTAATTACCAAGTATGAGGTATATACCTGCCCTCCTCCTCACTTCTGCTTTTGGCCGCAGCCAGAAATGTTTTTGTTGTGCACTGTTCTCACATGCTTTTTGTTATATTGTCAACTGAATTTAACATGGTATGTGATTTAATAAATTCATAATAATGATTATTTACATGATTATCCCCATTGTTCCTCTGTTCCACTTCCCCCTACTTGCTCTGTCTTGGTTTCTCCTATTACGTTCGTTCGGAGGATTATAAGTCAAGCGCTGTTGTCAATTGTATGATTGATGCCAACCAGCAGTGAGCTGAATAAATACATCCTCTCTCATACAAGCCTACCTCCTCATCTTTATGAAAGAATACAGTAAAATTTGGTGACGAGGAAGGGATCGATAACCCATCACTACCACTACTAGCTGCAGCGTGCTGTCATCCTCATCTGGTTGGAAATAGCTACAGAGATATGATTGGGATCCTGACAGCAGTGCACTGGGGATGCTGCTTTTTGTCTTTGGCGCCACCCTTGCCAAGAGGAGGAACCGGGGTGCTCAAGGTAAGAGATGCCTACTTACTTGAAGTCAATTTTGACTGGGTAAGCCTTGCCTATCAGGCGATGCCTTTCTCCTCACTATAGTGGTGGTTCAGGCCTCACTTTCATATGACTGCCACAATTATGTTTCCTGTAATTCCCTGTGGGAGTGTGCTTTCCAATATATAAGCAGCAATCTAAGAATTGCCATTTATTCTCCACAGAATGAGGATTTTTTAATCTTCTGGCTTCATTGAAGTTGTACCTGCTTTGTTTCCCACTCAAATTATGATTGGATGTGGAGGGCTCTTTAAGAAACATAAAGCCCATAAAATGGAGTGCATTGGACAATGAACTTTGGCAAATATTCTTTCCACAAACTGTTGCACTAATATCTCTTCTATAACTTGGGGTAAGGAATACTAGTCTGTATACTTACTCACCATCTCAGTGGCTGCAAATGTATTTTCACCATTGAAGTTAATACAGGTTGATATGCAGTTTTACCTAACTCATAAGTTTCTACAGGCCACTGGAGATTCACCTGTTGAATAGAAAAGGAGAAAAGAGGTGTTTAATACCTACCTCACAGCCATAGATGCTGGCAGAATGCCTGTAGAGCAGAAACAAGCATTTCTCTTCATTTGGCCACAAAATCCTCAGATCTCTACCCAAGGTGGAATCACAGGCGTGCGATGAGGATTTTGATTAGTTTGAAGAAGGCATGTTGTGACTGGAGCTTAGATTCAAACCTACAATATGCACGACTCTGGAAAGGTATCTCCTCTATACCAAGAGACAAAGAGACAGCAAATGTTTTAATGAGTTTCTAACAGCCTTGCAAAGTCCCTCAAAATCATGCAGTTTTGGTAGAAAAACTGATGAGATGATCAGGGATCAATTAATAGTTAACACTAATGTAAGAAAGATTCAAGAACATCTGTGGGTCATGGGAGACCCATCCTTGGAAGAAGTAGTGAAGTCTGCAAAATCCATCCAACAATCAATGTCCTGGGTAGATGAGGTCAATGAAGTAAAAGAACAGAAGAAGGGATTGGAAGTGTGTGACATGGAGAAGAAGAAAAGTGGAAAAATATTTTTTCACAAAGTAAGGAAATCTGGAATTAGAACTGAATGTTATAGAAGTGGGAGTGCATCCCATGTTGCCAACTTCAGAAGGTGTCCTGCACGAAACAGAGAATGCAGTGCATGCCATCATCAGGGACACTTTGCTAAAGTATGCAGTGAGGACAAACAAAGTGGTAGTGCGAAAGGTGCTCAGATATCAGAGAAAGGAACCAGCAAAACATCTGCAGGATACGTGAAAGAAAATGTTAACTTAGTAAGGATGATACTTCCTGAGGGAGGGGAAATCACAGCACATTTGAGACCTCTCAAATGTGTGCTTCATCTAATGCAAACCACATTGTCATTTCTGGCAGATTCAGGTCACCTGTCATCATAAGATCCATAGACATCTTTGTGAGGCAGCATGGCCAAACTAATGCATTTTGTTGTCACCAGCTGACATTCATGCTGTGACATTCGATGGAAACAAGATTAATTTGCATGGGTACTTCTCTACCAAGCACAGAGTTGCTGAAATAAAGATCTATATGGCCAACTCAGATCTTTGCGTGTTAGGTTGGAGAGACCAAAAACTGTTAAAATAATTCTTAATCCATGTGATGTCGAGCCGGTGATGGTCATCCAGGAAGAAGAGCCAGGAACAGTCATCCATCAGTTGTTCCCAGAAGTGTTCAGTGACAAGATTGGGATGCTCAAAGGTTTCACCCTTCACATAAAGGTGAAAGAAAACGCTACTCCAGTAAGACAGAAACTGAGAAATATGCCGTTCAGTGCAAGGAGCAATTTACAAAAGTTATTAGAAAAGCTACAAAAGGAGGACATCATTGAAGAGACGAAATCCTTGCTTTAGCAAAAAAGTCAGATGGAACAATAAGACTATGTGTTGACTTAAGAGCAGTCAACGCTTGCATCATTGCCGACAGTCATCCCCAGCCAAGGATCAGTAATCAGCTTTAATGTTGAATGGAGTGACTGTTTTATCAGCTCCAGATTTCCACCATACATACCATCAGATTAAATTGGCAAACCAATCACACCATCTCACAGCTTTTATTACCCCTTTTGGATTATACCAGTACAAAAGGATGTCTTTGGGTAATGATGAACCACTTCTGTGTGCCAGAGAATGAGGTTTCATCTATTTAAAGATATGGAAAACAGTGTCCAATGCTTCCAGGACAACATGTTGAGTTTTTTAAAAAGCATAAAAAGAGCACAGGGAAGTTCTCGGTGAAGTATATAAAAGACTGAAGAAGACTGGTCTTGTTTTAAGTTCCTACAAATGCAAAATATTCCAGTCAGAAATGCTATACGCTGTGTTCCTCCACCAGATGACAAGGATAAATTAATATATTTTGCACGGTTCTGCAAACACTACAGCAAATTTTTCAAAAATTTCCCTATTTTAATGGAACCATTACACAAATTGTTGAGAAAAGATACTGAGTATGTTTGGGAAAAGGAACAACAGACAGCTTTCCTCAACATCAAATACCAGATAATACATGCGCCTATGTTACAACCATATATTGAAGTGAAGTGGTGCAATATAACAGTGGATGCAATGGCTTCTGGCCTCAGCAGTGTCCTCTCACAAAAGTCCAGTGGCAAGCAATTTGACAGCGGCGTTTGCATCCAGAACGCTAAGTGAAACTGAAAGGAAATACTTGGTGAGAGAAACGGACCTGCTTGTATGTGTCTGGGAAATTGATCACTTTAGACCCTATGGGCCTGATTTATTAAAAGTTAGTGCTGCGTTTATGTCATTTTTTGACGCAAAAGTGGCGCAAACTTACAAAATATAATTATAATTAGAAATTTGCATTACACACCGACCACAAACCTCTTGTGCAGATATTGTTTCCAGGTGGTGGAGGGAAAATCCACAGCATAGGTAGCCAAGTTGTGCTTTAAATGACAAGAGTATAATTTTGAAATGGCCCATGTACCAGGTAAATGTGACCAACCCGTGGATTGTTTATCCAGACTCCCCCAAAAGGTGCCACCGGAGATAGTCCTTTCAGTGAATGAAGGGGAAGTTGTGGATTATATTGGTGATGCATGCAGAAATTGTGGTGAAGGGGTAAATGAGGATATGTGGGTTGCAAAAGATGCCAAAGATGAGGAACTTAAATGAGTGAGAGGGTATATACTCGAGGGGTGGCATTCAGCGAAATCCTTGAGGGATTCATTGCATTCTTTCTCTCAGGTTGTCCCTAAACTCAGTGTGGTGGGGTATTTGGTTTTTAGAAATGACAAGTACCCCCCACCCAAGGGTGTTTGAGAATATATGGTGAGAATAGGCCATCAAGAGTACGTGGGAATGTCCATGCTGAAAAGCTTGTTGAGAGAATATTATTGGTGACCAGGCATAGATGTTTAGGCTGAACACATAGTTAGAACTTACAAGGTGTGTTCTGTCTCAGACAAAACTTGCAAAACCCACGGGCCACGCAAGAATAGCGTGGCTTGGACCACAGTGGTGTGGAGGAAATTGGGCTTAGATATTTCAGGCTTATTCAAAAGCTTACAATCCAATATGCAGTATGCACTTGTACTCATTGACTACCACTCCAAATGGCCTGAAGTCAAATCACAGTCAGAGTCACCACGTCCATGGTGCTGGAATTATTAATGGACGTATTTAGTAGGGAGGGATTCCCTGAGACCTTGGTCACAGACAATGGATTTCAACTATGTTTCAGGGTCACATAAGACACACCTGCACAGCTTTACACAACCCCCCCCATGCAATGGGCAGGTGGATAGCTTCAATAGATACCTTAAGAAAAGCGTTCACCAAGCCCTTATGGTCAGGGAACTCTACATTCTGTCCATTTGCAAGAGATTAAGAGCGTACAGATTTTCACCCCACTCGGTTAATGAAGTGTCTCAATTTTTTTGGCTACTTTAGGGAAGATGCCTTTCTTCAACCTTTTGGCCCTGGTGGCTTAAAACCAAGTTGCAAATTGATGGGGCTACCCACTCCAAGCATGATATAAAGACCATACAAAATAAAATTTCTAACTCTCAAAGAAAAGCAGAGTCCAGATATAATTTATAACCAGGTCTAAGGCACAGACCGTCTAAGTGGGAGACCCAGTTAAAGTGTGCATTTCCCAGGTAACAGTAAAAAATCATGGGCATAAACCCATTAAGATTGTCAAAGTCAAGGAAAAAAGTGTCATAACCCAGGATGGTAAATGTTGGAGTAAGAAAAGAGTGTCTAAGTGTAGTATTGACTACTTTGCTCAGGAGAATGACACAGGCACAGGGGCTCGTGTGAGAATGGAGTCTGTGCAAACCAGGCTGTCTCAACCTATGTCAAGAACCATTAACCCTAGCAAGAGTTCTCCAGTATGTTCCTCAGATAAGACAACCACAGTAGAACAGGGTCAGGAAACCCCTTGGGTCAGAGACCTTCAGCATCAGAACACCTCCTTTTAAAGTGTTTAAGGGTTGGTGAGAATCTTTTGTTCTCTTAAGGGAAGGAGGTATGTTATATTGTCAACAGAAATAAATGCAAGGTATGGTTTTATGAATTCAATATAAATTATTATTGACATGATTATCCCTATTGTTCCTCTTTTCCCCCTCCTCCCTCCCCTTGGTTTTGTTGTGGGTCCTCCTTTTCTCTCATACAAGCCTACTACCCCATCCTTATTGAAGAATACCACAACAGTGGGATTTGAACCCATATGTGCAAAGCACAATGGATACACTCTTCTATCCTTTTGTTCACCTGGTCCACCATCGTATTTGACACACTCTATTGGGAAGGCTGTAGATGGAATGAATGTGCAATGGGATGAAGGTGTGTGTTGCATATGGCCTACAGTTGCTCACAGTGCAGAGCAGGGTGAAAGATGAAATCTGTGGTACCATGTGTCCACAGATCCAATGGAGAAGCTTAGATCCTGAAGTACAGCAGTGAGTTGAGACTAATGAATAGGAGTAGGTAGTGAAAACATTTAAACACTGGATTTGGACCATTGAAAACTATCTGACAACTTTTGCATATTAGAATACGTGCATTCTTTAGCTGAGATATCTTTGAAATATGGTAAGGTCAAGCCTATCAACTTCTACTGGCTGTGCACAGTAAAATAAAGGGGTTCTCCTGTTGGTGTAGTGAACTGATTTCGGGCATCTCACATCACAAGTGAGGGTGTTGCCTGTGGGGCCCACTCAGTGGTTCCTCATTGACCTGTCCCCGATCTGACTCCTCATTTGGCCAGGTGAGCCCAATTACAACCCACCTCTGCCATTGGGCTTCCGGTGAGGACATCGTGTGTGGGGTTTCAAGATAAGTATTGGCATGTTATTCCCAGAATCAGAATCAAAACCGTTACGGTGTGCGACTCATGCGCTGTCCATGTATCCCCAATATCTGGGTGCAAAACTCCAGAGAGCTAAAGTGACCCTCTGTGCCTTTTCCTCACCTTTCCTACAGTATCAAGTATTGTCCCTGTAATGATTTACATGTTCACAGTGTTTCTTTATCATGGGTGCAGAAAAAGAAGTTTATTTGTCGTGCGCAGAAAAGGAAGTTTATTTTATACCTTTGTATTGTTTGTGTGAATATAAAAAGGCACGTTTTAAAGATTGTTCCTTTCCTACACATGCTGCTGCACATTACCTGGAAAATGCCATCTCCAGGTGTATCCTGTCATTTCTGCCCCCACCCCACCGGCGCCCCATGTTAAGCAAATGGGCGAGTCTCCTATTTAAACCGCATCACTGTGCCTCACGTTTGCTTTGCTTCAAGTTATTTCCTCCTCTGTCCCAACATCCTGCCTCCAGAATCCAGCAGCCTCTTCTTCCAGGGCCTTGAACTCTTAAGCGGCTCGCCTGATTTCCTCTGCTATCTGATTTCAGGATCCATCACAGCGGACCTTACTGCAGAAAAAGAAATCAAGAGAAAGAAAACAAGATCAGTAAGCTTATGAACGTGCTCCCGCGCCCCGGGGCAAACAAGGTCAGTGCTTCAACACTTTGCTTTTTGATGAAAGACACTCAGAGCTAAGTGACTCCTATGCACATTTTGGTTATTTACCTTTGCCGTTTAATAGGTAGTATTGATCCTTGGGAAAACAGACTCTAATGCACATTTTGGTTTTTTACCTTTTCTACTTAACAAATAGTTACGACTACTTAGAGGAGTGACCTACGGAAAAGGTTTCTCAAAGCCATTGTGTTTGAATCCATTTTCCTTTATATCATTGTTGCGAATTTAAAAAAGCTAAGAATTAACAAGCACTAAAGACACTGCATGTTACATGCAGCTGCCTTTAGAGAAAGACTAAATCATTATTGATTCCCAATCAGTATCCAGTGGCAAGATTCATGGACAAAGTATCCATGATTGTTCTTTAGATGTTGTTTGGTGAGTCTAAGAGCACATAAGAAAGAGAATAATGTTAATGTTAGTCTGAGAACACAGAGAAGATTTTAATTGTGTTTCTTTCATTCTTCCTAAAAGGTGTCGTTCTGCCACCTGTTCTCCCATTGGGTTCCGGACCACCAGACGTGGATCCAGTCTTCTGGACACCAGTGTTTGTCTTCCCCCTTCTTACTCCCAACCCCTAACCCTCACCCCTCTGGGCAACTCGCTCACAGTCTGTTGACCTCAACTGTGGAGGATTAGGCCATAGGGGTGTGGTTATCGCTATTCGCTCCTGCGGAAAACCTGCTCTTCAGCTGAGTGGACTGAGGCTCTGTCAGAGAGCCAAGCCCACAAAACTTAAATTCCGCCTGAGTGAAGATGACTGAGCTAACCATGGCAGATCTCACACAGGCCTTGTCCCTGGTACAGGTAGAAGTGGCCACCCTATGAAAGAAACATTATTCCCTTCATTGTGAGCTAGAAGGTTATAAACCCAGGATTGAGCCCTGAGACAAGTTCCCCGGAGTGAAACCAAAACATGAGAAACCAACCTTAAAATCACCTAGTTTTACATCACATAGGAAAACTGCTCCAGGTGAAACAACACTAGTCAATTTAACAGTAGTGACCCCAGTGCCTGTCCCTTTGGCACCTCCTGAGAGGTTTACAGGGGTCGCTAGTAATTCCAGATTTTCATGAACCAATGCCATCTTCAGTTTCTTTGCAGGCCTACGTCTTTTCCTGATGATGCTGCAAAAGTGGCGTTTGTCCTTTCTTACCTGGGCGGAAATGCAGCTGACTGGTCCATACCTCTGGTTCAAAAGGATGATCCCCTATTGTATAACTTTTCCGCTTTCAAAGCACAGATGAAAAAACTCTTCTCCAAACACACATTTATACAAGCAAGTGACACGGAGTTACTAAATCTCAAACAAGGAAATAAGAATTTATTAGCATACATGACAACTTTCAATAGATTTTTACTTGAGACACATTGGCCAGAAGATAAGCGCACCTCATTATCGAGGGTTATAGGATGAGCTGAAAGACGCCCTTTCCCAGATTGTAGACCCTCCTGAGGAGAGCTCAGAATTTATCGATCTGGTTGTTAAAGGAGGAAAGACAAGAGGGGATTCCACTTGCGTTCTTGTCTTTTGTAATGGAGACAAAAAAGAGGAGTCACAGGCCAGCAATGGGGGGAACCTATGCAAATAGGGGGCTTATGCTCACCACTCACAAGTGAGGAGAAAGAATGAAGACAATCTACTAACCTCTGCTTATACTGTGGAAAACCAGGTCACTTCGCATGCAAGTGTCCTTTTAGATCCAAGAGTAACCCAACAATGTCTTCCAAAAAGACAGTTGCGGCCCCTTCTGATGTCCCGGAAAACTAAGTTGCCCAAGGAAAGATGAGGTCAATTCGTTGGGCCAACAATCACAGACCTCAAGAGTTATCAATAGAACCCTTCCCAAGGCTCCACGGCACTTCATTATTACAGTAACTATGGTGTTGGATAATCAGGTTAGGAAAATCCAGGCAGTGTTATTAGATTCCGGGGCTACAGGTAATTTTTTAGATATTACCTTTGCAAAAACCCTGGGTATTGCGTTCCTGCGAAAACAGCAACCCATGCCAGTCCAGGCTGTGGATGGCTCAGAGCTGTCCTCAGTACTATTCACTTACTATTCTGAACCAATCACAGTTATCTGTGATAATGGCCACTCAGAGGCAGTTAGTTTTGATCTTATTGACAACCCAACCTTTGTAGCTATATTAGGAGTGCCCTGACTTCAACAGCATATTTCCAAAATATATTAGGAGACTCACACTGTGACTCTGAATTCCAGATGTTGTCTTCAATATTTTTATCAGGAACCTCCCAATTGGCATTCTCCAGTACTGTGAGCCACTGCACAAAAAGAGGCCATCATTGCTCTCACAGGTATATACCAGGACTTCGCGGATGTCTTTGTCAAAGTCCAAGCTACCATCTGGCCTCCACATCTTAGGTTTGATTGCCAGATTGACTTAGTACCCGGTGCTACCCTACCTTGCAGTTGGATTTACGTGCTCTCTCAGCACGAGACTCAGCATCTAAAACAATAACTAGATAAATAATTGGTACTAGGATTTATCTGGACCTCCTCTTCTCCTGTTTCCACGCCCTTATTCAGGTGGTCATTACAACCCTGGCGGTTGGTGTTAAAGTGGCGGTAAAACCGCCAACAGGCCAGCGGAACAAAAATGGAATTACGACCGTGGCGGAAACAGCCAACATAGACAGCCACTTTAGCACTCCGACTGCCACAGCGGTACAAACAAACACCACGGCAGTAACCGCCAACAGACAGGCGAAGGACAATGTATCACCCACATTATTACAAGCCACCAATCCGCCACCTTTTCCGGGGTGGATTCACAGCGAACAAAAACACGGCGGAAAAAGGATTTGGAAGGGAAAACGCTCACCTCTACACATCCCACGAGTAACCAGGACGCCATGGAACCGGAACTTCAGATTCTTCCAGCCCTTATCTTCCTGCTCCTCTAACAGGAGCACGAACGCCGGCTGCAAAGACCTCGGTGAGTACTGCACCTACGACACAGGGGAGGGGAGGGAAAAAACGGTGACACACACACACAACACGCAAAACCCCCACCCCCACCCTCACCCACGACAACACACACACCAATACATCATGATACATCATAGTTACACTCCCAACCCCCCCTGGAAGAATGCAAGGACAAAAGGAAATGAGTCGGTTGATTGTAGTATATACGAAGACAGTAATCAAAAAGATATACATATATTAAGATATTCACACTATAAACAAATATATACACCAAGAATACAAGTCCAAGGTATTCCACTATCATAGTCCGTGGACTATTGGGCCCAAAAGGCATGGACGAGGCCCACACTCAATACCCGAACAAGACGGAGAGAACACTGCTGGGGCATCAGATAGAAATAAAACAGGCACCTCAGGGGGAAGGGAAGGGGGGGCACCTCAGCCGGATGAGTGCACAACGCCAGATCCACTAGGGGGCTCCATGCCCATTGATGTTTCCTGGGGAGTGCAAAGCCACAGTCTCTCAAGTCTCTCCAGTGGGTGGTTTCCCCACTGCTATATCCTGGGGAGTGCAAAGCCATAGTCTCTCAAGTCTCTACAGTGGGTGGTTTGCCCACTGCTACATCCTGGGGAGTGCAAAGCCACAGTCTCTCAAGTCTCTACAGTGGGTGGTTTGCCCACTGCTACATCCTGGGGAGTGCAAAGGCACAGTCTCTCAAGTCTCTACAGCGGGTGGTTTGCCCACTGCATTATCCTGGGGAGTGCAAAGTCACAGTCTCTCAAGTGGATAACAGTGGGTGGTTTGCCCACTGTTTATCCTGGGGAGTGCAAAGCCACAGTCTCTCAAGTCTCTACAGTGGGTGGTTTGCCCACTGCTTTATCCTGGGGAGTGCAAAGCCACAGTCTCTCAAGTCTCTCCAGTGGGTGGTTTGCCCACTGCTACATCCTGGGGAGTGCAAAGCCACAGTCTCTCAAGTATCTACAGTGGGTGGTTTGCCCACTGTTCAATCCTGGGGAGTGCAAAGCCAGAGTCTCTCAAGTGTCTTAAGTGGGTGGTTTGCCCACTGCTACATCCTGGGGAGTGCAAAGCCACAGTCTCTCAAGTGGATAACATTCTCCACTGGTTTCTGGAGGGGGCTTTGTGCCCAGAGTGCTTCATCCTGCCAAGGACAGAGGTAGTGGATGGGATACTCCACTGGTTCTGGAGGGGGCTTTGTGCCCAGAGTGCTTCATCCTGCCAAGGACAAAGGTAGTGGATGGGATACTCCACTGGTTCTGGAGGGGGCTTTGTGCCCAGAGTGCTTCATCCTGCCCAGGACAGAGGTAGTGGATGCCTTTCTCCACTGGTTCTGGAGGGGGCTTTGTGCCCAGAGTGCTTCATCCTGCCAAGGACAGAGGCAGTGGATGCCTTTCTCCACTGGTTCTGGAGGGGGCTTTGTGCCCAGAGTGCTTCATCCTGCCAAGGAAAGAGGAAGTGGATGTGATACTCCACTGGTTCTGGAGGGGGCTTTGTGCCCAGAGTGCTTCATCCTGCCAAGGGCAGAGGTAGTGGATGCCTTTCTCCACTGGTTCTGGAGGGCGCTTTGTGCCCAGAGTGCTTCATCCTGCCAAGGACAGAGGTGGTGGATGTGATACTCCACTGGTTCTGGAGGGGGCTTTGTGCCCAGAGTGCTTCATCCTGCCAAGGGCAGAGGTAGTGGATGCCTTTCTCCACTGGTTCTGGAGGGGGCTTTGTGCCCAGAGTGCTTCACCCTGCCAAGCACAAAGGTAGTGGATGGGATACTCCACTGGTTCTGGAGGGGGCTTGGTGCCCAGAGTGCTTCATCCTGCCAAGGACAGAGGTAGTAGATGGGATACTCCACTCATTCTGGAGGGGGCTTTGTGCCCAGAGTGCTTCATCCTGCCCAGGATAGAGGTAGTGGATGCCTTTCTCCACTGGTTCTGGAGGGGGCTTTGTGCCCAGAGTGCTTCGTCCTGCCAAGGACAGAGGTAGTGAATGCCTTTCTCCACTGGTTCTGGAGGGGGCTTTGTGCCCGGAGTGCTTCATCCTGCCAAGGACAGAGGTAGTTGATGTGATACTCCACTGGTTCTGGAGGGGGCTTTGTGCCCAGAGTGCTTCATCCTGCCAAGGACAGAGGTAGTGGATGCCTTTCTCCACTGGTTCTGGAGGGGGCTTTGTGCCCAGAGTGCTTCATCCTGCCAAGGACAGAGGTAGTGGATGTGATACTCCACTGGTTCTGGAGGGGGCTTTGTGCCCAGAGAGCTTCATCCTGCCAAGGGCAGAGGTAGTGGATGCCTTTCTCCACTGGTTCTGGAGGGGGCTTTGTGCCCAGAGTGCTTCACTCTGCCAAGGACAGAGGTAGTATATGCCTTTCTCCACTGGTTCTGGAGGGGGCTTAGTGCCCAGAGTGCTTCATCCTGCCCAGGACAGAGGTAGTGGATGTGATACTCCACTGGTTCTGGAGGGTGCTTTGTGCCCAGAGTGCTTCATCCTGCCCGTGGTGGCCTCAGTAGCGTCGGAATCATTGGCGCTCACTGGCCTGCGGTGCTGCTGGCGGTGGTGTCTTGGGCAGCGGTGCTGCTGGCGGCGGTGTCTTTGGCAGCGGTGCTGCTGGCGGCGGTGTCTTGGGCTGCGGTGCTGCTGGTGGCGGTGTCTTGGGCAGCGGGGATGGTGGCGGTGGTGTCCTGGGCAGCGGTGCTGCTGTCGGAGGTGTCCTGGTACAGGTAGAAGTGGCTACCCTATGAGAGAAATATTATTCCCTTCATTGTGAGCTAGAAGGTTATAAACCCAGGATTGAGCCCTGAGACAAGTTCCCCGGAGTGAAACCAAAACATGAGAAACCAACCTTAAAATCACCTAGTTTTACATCACATAGGAAAACTGCTCCAGGTGAAACAACACCAGTCAATTTAACAGTAGTGACCCCAGTGCCTGTCCCTTTGGCACCTCCTGAGAGGTTTACAGGGGTCGCTAGTAATTCCAGATTTTCATGAACCAATGCCATCTTCAGTTTCTTTGCAGGCCTACCTCTTTTCCTGATGATGCTGCAAAAGTGGCGTTTGTCCTTTCTTACCTGGGCCGAAATGCAGCTAACTGGTCCATACCTCTGGTTCAAAATGATGATCCCCTATTGTATAACTTTTCCGCTTTCAAAGCGCAGATGAAAAAACTCTTCTCCAAACACACATTTATACAAGCAAGTGACACGGAGTTACTAAATCTCAAACAAGGAAATAAGAATTTATTAGCATACATGACAACTTTCAATAGATTTTTACTTGAGACACATTGGCCAGAAGATAAGCGCACCTCATTAGTTTATCAAGGGTTATAGGATGAGCTGAAAGACGCCCTTTCCCAGATTGTAGACCCTCCTGAGGAGAGCTCAGAATTTATCGATCTGGTTGTTAAAGGAGGAAAGACAAGAGGGGATTCCACTTGCGTTCTTGTCTTTTGTAATGGAGACAAAAAAGAGGAGTCACAGGCCAGCAATGGGGGGAACCTATGCAAATAGGGGGCTTAGGCTCACCACTCACAAGTGAGGAGAAAGAATGAAGACAATCTACTAACCTCTGCTTATACTGTGGAAAACCAGGTCACTTCGCATGCAAGTGTCCTTTTAGATCCAAGAGTAACCCAACAATGTCTTCCAAAAAGACAGTTGCGGCCCCTTCTGATGTCCCGGAAAACTAAGTTGCCCAAGGAAAGATGAGGTCAATTCGTTGGGCCAACAATCACAGACCTCAAGAGTTATGAATAGAACCCTTCCCAAGGCTCCACAGCACTTCATTATTACAGTAACTATGGTGTTGGATAATCAGGTTAGGAAAATCCAGGCAGTGTTATTAGATTCTGAGGCTACAGGTAATTTTTTAGATATTACCTTAGCAAAAACACTGAGTATTGCGTTCCTGCGAAAGCAGCAACCCATGCCAGTCCAGGCTGTGGATGGCTCAGAGCTGTCCTCAGTACTATTCACTTACTATTCTGAACCAATCACAGTTATCTGTGATAATGGCCACTCAGAGGCAGTTAGTTTTGATCTTATTGACAACCCAACCTTTGTAGCTATTTTAGGAGTGCCCTGACTTCAACAGCATAATTCCAAAATATATTAGGAGACTCACACTGTGACTCTGAATTCCAGATGTTGTCTTCAATATTTTTATCAGGAACCTCCCAATTGGCATTCTCCAGTACTGTGAGCCACTGCACAAAAAGAGGCCATCATTGCTCTCACAGGTATATACCAGGACTTGGCGGATGTCTTTGTCAAAGTCCAAGCTACCATCTGGCCTCCACATCTTAGGTTTGATTGCCAGATTGACTTAGTACCCGGTGCTACCCTACCTTGCAGTTGGATTTACGTGCTCTCTCAGCACGAGACTCAGCATCTAAAACAATAACTAGATAAATAATTGGTACTAGGATTTATCTGGACCTCCTCTTCTCCTGTTTCCACGCCCTTATTCAGGTGGTCATTACAACCCTGGCGGTTGGCGTTAAAGCGGCGGTAAAACCGCCAACAGGCCGGCGGAAAAAAAATGGAATTACGACTGTGGCGGAAACAGCCAACATAGACAGCCACTTTAACACTCCGACCGCCACAGCGGTACAAACAAACACCACGGCGCTAACCGCCAACAGACAGGCGGAGGACAATGTATCGGCCACATTATTACAAGCCACCAATCCGCCACCTTTTCCGGGGTGGATTCACCGCGAACAAAAACACGGCGGAAAAAGGACTTGGAAGGGAAAACGCTCACCTCTACACATCCCACGAGTAACCAGGACGCCATGGAACCGGAACTTCAGATTCTTCCAGCCCTTATCTTCCTGCTCCTCTACCAGGAGCACGAACGCCGGCGGCAAAGACCTCGGTGAGTACTGCACCTACGACACAGGGGAGGTTAGGGAAAAAACTGTGACACACACACACAACACGCAAAACCCCCACCCTCACCCACGGCAACACACACACCAATACATCATGATACATCACAGTTACACCCCCAACCCCCCTGGAAGAAGGCAAGGACAAAAGGAAATGAGTCGGTTGAATGTAGTATATACGAAGACAGTAATCAAAAATATATACATATATTAAGATATTCACACTATAAACAAATATATACACCAAGAATACAAGTCCAAGGTATTCCACTATCATAGTCCGTGGACTATTGGGCCCAAAAGGCATGGACGAGGCCCACACTCAATACCCGAACAAGACGGAGAGAACACTGCTGGGGCATCAGATAGAAATAAAACAGGCACCTCAGGGGGAAGGGAAGGGGGGGCACCTCAGCCGGATGAGTGCACAACGCCAGATCCACTAGGGGGCTCCATGCCCATTGATGTTTCCTGGGGAGTGCAAAGCCACAGTCTCTCAAGTCTCTCCAGTGGGTGGTTTGCCCACTGCTATATCCTGGGGAGTGCAAAGCCATAGTCTCTCAAGTCTCTACAGTGGGTGGTTTGCCCACTGCTACATCCTGGAGAGTGCAAAGCCACAGTCTCTCAAGTCTCTACAGTGGGTGGTTTGCCCACTGCTACATCCTGGGGAGTGCAAAGCCACAGTCTCTCAAGTCTCTACAGCGGGTGGTTTGCCCACTGCATTATCCTGGGGAGTGCAAAGCCACAGTCTCTCAAGTGGATAACAGTGGGTGGTTTGCCCACTGCTTTATCCTGGGGAGTGCAAAGCCACAGTCTCTCAAGTCTCTACAGTGGGTGGTTTGCCCACTGCTTTATCCTGGGGAGTGCAAAGCCACAGTCTCTCAAGTCTCTCCAGTGGGTGGTTTGCCCACTGCTACATCCTGGGGAGTGCAAAGCCACAGTCTCTCAAGTATCTACAGTGGGTGGTTTGCCCACTGTTCACTCCTGGGGAGTGCAAAGCCAGAGTCTCTCAAGTGTCTCAAGTTGGTGGTTTGCCCACTGCTACATCCTGGGGAGTGCAAAGCCACAGTCTCTCAAGTGGATAACATTCTCCACTGGTTTCTGGAGGGGTCTTTGTGCCCAGAGTGCTTCATCCTGCCAAGGACAGAGGTAGTGGATGGGATACTCCACTGGTTCTGGAGGGGGCTTTGTGCCCAGAGTGCTTCATCCTGCCCAGGACAGAGGTAGTGGATGCCTTTCTCCACTGGTTCTGGAGGGGGCTTTGTGCCCAGAGTGCTTCATCCTGCCAAGGACAGAGGTAGTGGATGCCTTTCTCCACTGGTTCTGGAGGGGGCTTTGTGCCCAGAGTGCTTCATCCTGCCAAGGACAGAGGTAGTGGATGTGATACTCCACTGGTTCTGGAGGGGGCTTTGTGCCCAGAGTGCTTCATCCTGCCAAGGACAGAGGTAGGGGATGCCTTTCTCCACTCGTTCTGGAGGGCGCTTTTTGCCCAGAGTGCTTCATCCTGCCAAGGACAGAGGTGGTGAATGTGATACTCCACTGGTTCTGGAGGGGGCTTTGTGCCCAGAGTGCTTCATCCTGCCAAGGGCAGAGGTAGTGGATGCCTTTCTCCACTGGTTCTGGAGGGGGCTTTGTGCCCAGAGTGCTTCACCCTGCCAAGGACAAAGGTAGTGGATGGGATACTCCACTGGTTCTGGAGGGGGCTTTGTGCCCAGAGTGCTTCATCCTGCCAAGGACAGAGGTAGTGGATGGGATACTCCACTCGTTCTGGAGGGGGCTTTGTGCCCAGAGTGCTTCATCCTGCCCAGGATAGAGGTAGTGGATGCCTTTCTCCACTGGTTCTGGAGGGGGCTTTGTGCCCAGAGTGCTTCATCCTGCCAAGGACAGAGGTAGTGGATGTGATACTCCACTGGTTCTGGAGGGGGCTTTGTGCCCAGAGAGCTTCATCCTGCCAAGGGCAGAGGTAGTGGATGCCTTTCTCCACTGGTTCTGGAGGGGGCTTTGTGCCCAGAGTGCTTCACTCTGCCAAGGACAGAGGTAGTGTATGCCTTTCTCCACTAGTTCTGGAGGGGGCTTAGTGCCCAGAGTGCTTCATCCTGCCCAGGACAGAGGTAGTGGATGTGATACTCCACTGGTTCTGGAGGGTGCTTTGTGCCCAGAGTGCTTCATCCTGCCCGTGGTGGCCTCAGTAGCGTCGGAATCATTGGCGCTCACTGGCCTGCGGTGCTGCTGGCGGCGGTGTCTTGGGCAGTGGTGCTGCTGGCGGCTGTGTCTTGGGCAGCGGTTCTGCTGGCGGCGGTGTCTTGGGCTGCGGTGCTGCTGGTGGCGGTGTCTTGGGCAGCGGGGCTGATGGCGGTGGTGTCCTGGGCAGCGGGGATGGTGGCGGTGGTGTCCTGGACAGCGGTGCTGCTGGCGGAGGTGTTCTGGGCAGCGGGGATGGTGGCGGCGGTGTCTTGGGCAGCAGGGATATTGGCGGCGGTGTCTTGGGCAGTGGTGCTGCTGGCAGCGGTGTCTTTGGCAGCGGGGCTGGTGGCGGCGGTGTCTTGGGCAGCGGGCATGGTGGCGGCGGTGTCCCGGGCAGCGGGGATGGCGGCGGTCTTGTCCACTGTGCAGATCTTCCCAGACTTGCCGGTTTTACTGTGACCCTTCCCCACCTTGGATGGTGGCGCAGCTGTCTCCACACCCCCAACTGTACCCCTGGGAGCGGCTTTGGTGGCTGATTTATTTCCCCACTCCCGCCGGGCACTGGCCAACTTTTTCTGCTTTACAGGTGGGGGACTGTCCGTGCTCTGGCTCCTTGCCACACTGGATGTCCTGCTGCCTGATGCACTCCAGAAGCCGGTTACTACTGGTATCACTGGTCCCGCAGATGTTGTGGCTGAGGTGCTGGGTTGGGACCTGGAGAGTCGGGCCCTAGGAGACTGAAGGGATGGGGGAGGTGAGGGAAAGAGGTCAAGGTTGGACAGGAAAAGTTTCTTAGGAACACTGGGACAGGTAGATGGAGGGGGTTTGGGAGTGGAGGAAGAAGTAGTGGTTGTAGGAGGTGTACGTTTGGTGACTTTGGGTGAAGGTGCATGAGCTGGAGACTGTCGTGAGGTGGATGGCTGTTGGGTGGGTGTGTGGCTGCATTTGTGTACCTTAGGAGGTGGCCTCACAGACACACTGGGAGAGGACACAGGGGATGTGTAAATTGTAGTGGGGGTGGTGACTGCACGTGAGCGGGGTGTGCTGGTGGGTGTGCTGGTGATGGACGTAGTGGCTGAGGATGTAGTGCATGCAGGTGTGAGTGGAGATGAGACAAGGAGGGAGGAGGGAGACGAGGAGGAGGGGGACACAGTAGAGGCAGTGGATGTTGGTGCATCTGCATGTGTGTGATGCTTGCGTGAGTGCCTGGGGGATGTGTGGTGCGTATGTTTGCCAGAGCTTCCCTTGTGTGTTGAGGTGTGTGCATGCTGGTCTGATGGTGTGCTTGGGATAGGCTGAGGTACAGAGGTTTGGGTCTGGGTGGAGGAAGTTGGAGGGGGGAGGCTAGAGACAGGGACAATGGCTGCCATCAGTGCTGAGGCCAGAGTCTGAAAAGCTCGCTGATGGGCTGCCTTACCAGAATGAATGCCCTCCAGGTATGCATTGGTTTGTTGCAACTGCCTCTCTACACCCTGGATGGCATTCAAAATGGTAGACTGCCCAACAGTGAGGGACCTAAGGTGGTCAATGGCCTCCTCACTGAGGGAAGCAGGGCTGACAGGGGCATGGGGCTGAGGTGCCTGGGCGAAGGAGATGCCCACCCTCCTGGATGAGCGGGCACGGGCCAAACACTGAGGTGCTGCTGGGAGGACGGTGCTGGTAGGGGGGGTGGTGGCTGTACCTGTAGATGCGGGGGGCACAAATGGGCCCACCACTGCAAGGGAGCTCCCATCGTTACCGTCCGCACCGTCAGAGTAATTGGCCCGCATCCCTACCCTTGGCATGACGCACATGCACTCACCGTCGTTTCATGCACACCTCATTCTCCCCCCCTATCTTTCATCCACACCACCCCACATACAGCATCCTCACAGTGTACTTACCTGTTTGTCTGGAGGACCGTAGAGTACCGTGTACTGGGGGAGGATCCCATCCACGAGTTTCTCCAACTCCTCTGTGCTGAAGGCCGGAGCCCTTTCCCCAGACACACGAGCCATTGTCTCTTCCAGACTGAGGTCACAGCAGCACTTGCAGTGTAGGTCCTCTCCTGTCGAAGATCAGGTATCAAGTGATTGAACAGAGAGAAAATGGTGGTCACGTCCGCGGCGGTGTGTACCGTCACCGCAGGAGTACATCGTCATTGGCTCCTCGGACCCATAGGGTCCAATGTTAACCAATGCAGGATTGCGCCGCGGTCTTCGACCGCCTACCTAGACGGTGAACAACGCCAGCGCAGTTACCTCATATCCCATTGTCCCACTTTACAGGTCAGGCAGCGGCCATTTCATGGGCCCACATGCCATTATTTTGGACTGCGTCACAGATATCTAGGCCTTGTCTAAACACTCATACAGGCATATGTCGATTTGCTAATATTTCTGAGTATGCTGTGTTTACGTACCTCAGAGTTGGTTGACTCTCTGCTCGCTGTTCTCCTCCATAGGCACCGTCTGCTGGGGCATGTGAGGAGCTGGCCGCATCCTCCGGTGTACAGACCGTTGGTGGACCTGTCGACAATGGAGGAGCGACATGTGATCATCACCTACAGACTTGATTGTGCCACAATCCAGGAACTGTGTGCCCAGTTGGAGCCAGACCTGATGTCAGCTATCCGTCATCCTGAAAGGAATCCCCCCTCAAGTGCAGGTGCTGTCAGTACTCCATTTCCTAGCAAGTGGGTCATTTCAAACAACAGTGGCCATAGCATCAGGGATGTCCCAGCCTATGCTTTCCAACGAGTTGTCCAGAGTGTTGTCTGCCCTTCTGAAATACATCCAGTGCTACATCGTTTTCCCTGAGGTGGAGGATTTGCCTACAGTGAAAGGTGATTTCTATGCCCTGGGACATATCCCCAACATCATAGGTGCCATTGATGGGACACATGTGGCCTTGGTCCCCCCTGCAGGAGTGAACAGGTTTACAGAAACCGGAAGAGTTACCATTCAATGAATGTGCAGATGGTGTGTTTGGCCGACCAGTACATCTCCCATGTGAACGCCAAGTTTCCTGGCTCAGTGCATGACGCTTACATTCTGCGGAATAGCAGCATCCCTTATGTGATGGGGTAACTCCAGAGGCACCGTGTGTGGCTATTAGGTGAGGACATGGACCCTATACAGTGTGGATAGTTGTGTGGGTCTGGGGTTGTCCCTAAGGGTTAGTGTGTGTCTAACAGTTGTCCCTCGACATTTGCAGGTGACTCTGGCTACCCCAACCTGTCATGGCTACTGACCCCTGTGAGGAATCCCAGGACAAGGGCAGAGGAACGCTAGAATGAGGCCCATGGATGAACTAGGAGGGTTATAGAGAGGACCTTCGGCCTCCTGAGGGCCAGGTTCCGGTGCCTCCATATGACAGGTGGTTCCCTATTCTACTCACCAAAGAAGGTATGCCAGATCCTCGTGGCATGCTGTATGCTTCACAACTTGGCTTTGCGACGACAGGTGCCTTTTCTGCAGGAGGATGGTCCAGATGGAGGTATTGTGGCAGCTGTGGAGCCTGTGGACAGTGAAGACGAGGAAGCTGAAGAAGAGGACATAGACAACAAGAATACGGTGATCCTGCAATACTTCCAGTGAGACACAGGTAAGAAGACAGCACAGCCTGCTGCATTTGATTTTATTCTACTACCTCTCATCTGTCTGTCATTTTCACCCAGTGTATGGTCACTGAGTTGTCACTTTCCCTTACGATTTCACAGATGTGGGTCCCACTGTGTGACATCTGCTTTGTTTACGCATGGACTAGTGCTGTGTGACATTGGTATGTTGACATTACATTTGATATAGCATTTTGCCACTGTAATTGCAAACACACATTTTCAAAAGCACAGACTGACTCCAGATTCTTTCTTGATTTAAGGGTGTTTTTTAATAGTGGAGGGGGTAGTAAAATGGTCAGGGCTGATGGTAGAGGAATGTCCATGGCAGAGTCCAGTCTATTAGTCTCACAGGTGCATCGTCCAAAGGGTATAGGAAGTGGAGCTGGGGCAGTTTAAGTATGGACAGGGTGACAAAGTGGGACAGAAGGATGACAATCAGGGTGGTCTCATTTCTTGGCCGGGGTCTTGGCATTGTTCTCTGTCTTTGTCCTGGATCTCAGGGACCGTTTGCGGGGTGGTTCTCCATCTGCAAGGGGCGGGGTGCTGGTGTGGTGGTCCTGTGGCAGTGCCTCCTGTCCACTAGCGACGGCGGAGGTGGTGGGCAGTTCATCGTCCAGGCTAGTGTCAGGGGCCCCTTGTTGTGCCACAGTGTCCCTCCTGGTGTTCACGAGTTCCTTCAGTACCCCTACAATGGTGCCCAGGGTGGAATTGATGGATTTGAGTTCCTCCCTGAAGCCCAAATACTGTTCCTTCTGCAGCCGCTGGGTCTCCTGAAACTTGGCCAGTACCAGTGCCATCATCTCCTGGGAATGGTGGTAGGCTCCCATGATGTTGGAGAGGGCCTCGTTGAGAGTGGGTTCCCTGGGCCTGTCCTTCCCCTGTCGCACAGCAGCCCTCCCAGTTCCCCTGTGTTCCTGGGCCTCTGTCCCATGAACCGTGTGCCCACTACCACTGCCCCCAGGTCCCTGTTGTTGTTGGGGTGGTGCGTTAGCCTGGGCTCCCTGTAGGGGTGGACACACTGCTGATTGACGTCTCCTGGGGACAGAGGTATGGGCCCGCTGGGTGGGTGCTTCACTGGTGTTTCCATAGGGGGCAAGCTCTGTAGTGGCCTGGGCCTGTGTGAGGGGACCCGACTTCCCCGAGGTCCCAGATGGGCAGGGCTGGTCATCTTGATCCAGTTGGACAGAGCTGCTGTCATCACTGTAGGCCTCTTCTGTGGGGGGAGTGGACATGTCTGGAACCTCCTGTCCGGTGACGTTGGGTAGGGGCCCTGCAGGGGTGTAAAGGCATGATTATTGCAGCTGTGTGTGCCATGGTGTGCAATGGGTGGGTGACCGTGTACCCCAGTGCTTGCATTCCTGTGTAGGACCTTGTGTGACAATGGTTTAAGGGGGTGTATGGGTATGTGTAGTGGCCATGCATTGGTGATGGATGTCCTTGCTTTGGTGTTACATGCAGGGCTTGGGATGTGTGGTTTGTGATAATGGAACATCTGTGAGGAGTTGGAGTGATGGGGTGAGGGGGAGGGTGGGGGTATGTGATGGCATGCAGGTAGGGGGGTGAAAGTAGTGAATAGTGACTTACCAGAGTCCATTCCTCCAGGTACTCCTGCGAGGCCCTCAGGATGCATTATAGCCAAGACCTGCTCCTCCCATGCTGTTAGTTGTGGGGGAGGAGGTGGGGGTCCGCCGCCAGTTCTCTGAACCGCGATGTGGTGTCTTGAGACCACGGAACGCACCTTCCCCTGTTGATCGTTCCACCTCTTCCTGATGTCATCCCTAGTTCTTGGGTGCTGTCCCACTGCGTTAACCCTGTCCACGATTCTTCGCCATAGCTCCATCTTCCTAGCTATGGTGGTGTGCTGCACCTGTGATCCGAATAGCTGTGGCTCTACCTGGATGATTTCCTCCACCATGACCCTGAGCTCCTCCTCAGAGAACCTGGGGTGTCTTTGCGGTGCCATGGGATGGTGTGGGTGATGTGTGGGGTGGTGTGTGTTGTGATGTGTAGGGTGATATTTAGAGGTGTGTTGTGTGAGGTGCGTGGATGTTGTGTGAGTGATGTTGTTGTGTGCCTGTGGATGCTAGTTTGTAGATGGTGGTGTCTCTCTCTGGCCCTCAGTCGCAATTGTGGTCGTAAGGGTTTGTGGCTGATGTGGGTGTGTGTTTTATATTGTATTGGATGTGTGGGAGTGGTGTGTGCATGTGTATCAGGTGTGTGTATTTTAAATGATCCAATGTGGTTGTGTTTTGTAAATGTGTGTATATTTTGAGCGTGGCGGTGTGTCCCGCCAATGGAATACCGCGGTTGAAAGACCGCCGCGTGGATTCGTGGGTCGTGATAATGTGGGCGTATTCCTGTTGGCGTGACGGTGGAGGTTTTGTTATCGCCAGTTCATCACTGACCTTTGCTGTGGCGGACTTGTGTGGGTGTCTGGATTTTTGCGGATTCCGAGCTGTGGCTCACAATGACCGTGGCTGTGGCGGTGTGTTGGCGGTCTTCTGCACGTCGGTGAGTGGCTTTTACCGCCAATGTTGTAATGACCCCCTCAGTGTCTCCAAAAGAACAAGAAAATTAGGGCGTGCATAGACTATAGGGCCTTAAACAAAGTGACTGTTAAGAATAAATATTCTCTACCTCTTCTACTAGTCTTGTTGGATCAAGTGCAAAAGGCATCCATCTTCACCAAACTCGATCTTTGCGGGGCTTACCATCTTATACGAGTCCGCAAAGATGATGAGTGGAAAATAGCCTTCCTCATGAAGTATGGCCTCTTTGAAAATGCCTTTTGGCTTATGCAATGTGTCACAGGCTTTCAAATATTTTTTTAACGAGGTCCTTAGATTATTTCTAGTCTGCTTTGTAACTGTCTATATTGACGATATTCTAATCTACCCAGAAAATGAACAGAAGTTTGAACGTCTTGTGTTATCGGTAAACAAACATTACAGGAGCATCATCTCTATGCCAAACTTGAAAAAAGCCTTTTTCATGCTTCGCAGGTGAAGTTCCTTGCTTAATTTTGTCACTTCAAGGTGTCCACATAGACAAAAAGAAAATTGAAGCTATTCTGCATTGGCCCACCCCCACTAACACCAAAGATATACAAACAGTTTTAGGACTCGCAAACTTTATAGGCAATTTATTACACATTTCTCTGATATTGTCGTTCCAATCACACATCTATTAAAGAAAAGGGCCCCCCGCATTGGTCACATGAGACACAAACCTCATTTGAGAAGTTAAAATCTTGTTTCACCACTGCACCAGCAATGAGACACCCTTACCCAACTCTACCATTCTATCTGGAAGCAGACGCTTCTGAGTTGGCTTTTGAAGGAGTCTTATTCCAACGAGATCTGGACTCTGGCAACATGCATCCAATAGCCCTTATCTAAAAAAAAACTCCTACCGTTTGAGCAAAACTACACTATCGCTGAGAGAGAACTATTGGCTGTAAAATTAGCTTTTCTGGAATGGCGTTACCATTTATGGGGGGCACGGTTTCCTATCACCATCTATTCAGGTCACAAAAACATTCCGTTATTTCGCTCAGCAACGGCTTTAACACCACAACAGATGAAATGGGTATCTTTTTTAATGAGTTCAATTTTGTGATCACATAGGCCAGGACCACAACAGTTTAAAGCAGATGCCCTCTCACGTTTTACGCAAACCCACCAAAAGGGGAAGAAATCCCCAAATCAGTACATATGATTCCCCCAGAAACAATTATATGATCCTGTTCAAACTTCCCCTTCTTGGAACAATTGAAAGAAGCCTTTTGAGAAAAAGACACTGAACAATGGCTTAAATACCCTTAACGCTCTGTATTTGACAGGTTGTTTTATTACAAAACAAAACAGAAATCATCACCTTCGGCCCCAACAAGACGGCATGGAACGACTCCTGGTGGCCCACCACCCTCGGACCGCCCCCAACACCCATGCACGCAACCTTGTCATCATTCTAGACTCATCTCTCTCCATGACCCAGCAAATCAACGCCATATCATCCTCCTGCTTCAACACCCTTCGCATGCTACGCAAGAGTTTCAAATGGATTCCTTTAGAAACAAGAAGAACAGTCACCCACGCCCTCATCAGCAGCAGACTGGACTACGGCAATGCCCTCTATGCAGGGACCACAGCCAAGCTTCAAAGAAAACTCTAGCGAATTCAAAACGCAGCCGCACATCTCATCCTCAACCTCCCTCGCCACGAACACATATCCACCCACCTCAGATCCCTACACTGGCTGCCCATCAACAAAAGGATCATCTTCAAAGTCCTCGTCCACCCTCACCCTCACAAAGCCCTCCACGACACTGGATCGGACTACCTCAACGAACGAGTAAACTTCCACATACCAACTCGACAGCTCCGCTCCGCCGACCTCGCCCTCGCTACAGTCCCCCGCATCCAACGCACCACCTCCGGTGGCAGATCCTTCTCCCACCTCGCCGCCAAGACCTGGAACCCCCTCCCCACCAACCTACGCAAGACCCAGGACCTCCTAACCTTCAGAAAGCACCTTAAAACATGGCTTTTTGAGCAGTAACCGGCACCTCCCCTCCCCACAGTGCTGTTGCGTAAGATCTCATTATTCTAAGGAGACTACTGGATTTTGAGCAGCAAGGTCGTCCACGGTGTGGAAGATTGAGTCTGACCCACTGTGGGTGACACTTGTTGCTCTAAATCCGGGTTTTGCTCCGGGCTAACTAGCAGTGCATCATCTCATCCAGGAGATAGGGATAATTGGGGAGCCGAGCGCATGACATATTAGGCTTCTCAGGGAAGTCGTGGTCACTAAGGTCGCATCCTGTTCTCTCATTCACACTTCGGACTCATATATAAATGACAATAAGAGGCAGTATAAGTTTCAATGACTGGTTTAATAAAATGACTGCATTTTTGATAGCAAAGCATGAACTGCAGTAACCAGGAGGACACAACATGACAATATTAAAATGGTGACGGGGAGAGTGAGGCATAAGAATAACACTATCATATTGTCACTAGGACTTATGGACTATTTCCTATCTAAATCATAATCTGAGCACAGCATGTTAAGCTCTAATTCTGCCTTTCAGGTTCCCCCGGGAGGACATCAACCCTCATACCTGAGCAAAGGCCGGTAGTCTGCGTTAGCATCAGCAGCAAAGCATTCAGCAATCAGCATACAGTTGTGGTTCCCTGGCTGCAATCTCCCTCTTAACGTGTAATGGGACTAGGAAGTGTTTTTATAATAACACAGCTGATGTTCTAAGAAAATGTCCCTACATAAAGATGTGTATTTTCTATGAATGTTGGAGACTAAACTTCTACCACGTTCACCGGCAATGTACCAAACTGTAGCCTTGACTGAAGCACAAAGTGATCAAGAATGTCTTGTTTGAGAACACAGTGCTGGGCTAAGCAAAAACAGTTAGATAGATGAAAATAAAACAAGACCGTAAAACTGGTTATTGTACAAATAACAATGCGAAGCCGAATAAAATATATCAAGGTCAAAGTGCACAGCGGCCTAGTGTGTTAAACTAAAGTGCATGGAGCTATAACTAAAATGGCTACACAACTCCCTCCCCTTGTCGGTTGAAAGTGGTTCAAAGCCAAAACTAAAATTGAATTGCTAAAAAGCTCAACCTAAGATATATATAAAAACCAGGTCAATTTTGACAAGTTAAAAGGACACACAAGCATACTACGTGGCAATTTAAAACATGAGCATGTGACCTATAACCGAATTCAAATGACATGTCAATTTAGAAAAGTTCCAAACTAAGTACGTGCCATGGAGAACAGGAGATCTTCCACTTCGGCAGGTGTCAGAACCGGAAAGTCTGTGCCAAAAATGATCAAGGAGCAAGTGTGTTCCATAGCCCCAGTGTCAACCAAGGCAGCATCCTGTGGAGTTCCCATTGATGAGTTGGCGTCAACTTCCTCCAGGAAGGGTAACTCATAATTAGCTTCACGTAGCAAACGCAAGCTCAGTGCGCATGTCTGGTAATGAACCCTCAACGAGAACATCAACAGATCAGCATCTATTGCTGGGGGGCGCTGCTGTGAAAGACAAACTTCCAGTGCATGTTCGAAAGAGCACCAGAGGCACCGAAACATGGGCTGCACACAATACAGAACCGGTCTGAATGAAAAAAAACAGTCACACTCCAATTGCTCCAGGAGTGTTGCTCCAAAGTGCTGCATCATACGCTCACGACACAGCTGCGCTAATGGGAGCGCCGTCATTTCTCCTCGTTACGGCGGGACAGCCATTGCGCATAAACAACAGCAACAGCAGGATGACAGCTAATAAAGCCAAAGTTATCGGAAATCCCCCAAAAATACTACCGAAAATGGAGAGGATAGCTGAAGGTACCAAACCAAATATGGAGGAGAAGGTGTGAATGAAAAAGAACCAACAGCTTTGAAAAAATGTGCTATTCCAGTTTGTGCTGGACGCATTAAATATTCGTCCCACGAGTTCAACAAAGTGTCTCAGAAAGTTTGTATTTAACGGGGACTGTATTTTTGTTGATGACCTTGCCACTTGAAGTGCGTAGGTCTCGCGCGCAGATGTAAGGGCCACATGCTTTTGAAACAGTAAAGCCTTGAGTCTACTCAACTTGTCAAAATTCACGTTTGAAGTAGCAATGTAAGGCCAAATATCAGCTACCTCCTTAAATTTAGTGGGGGGAAACAGTACATTCCCGCAGCATGTATCGACCTTAGAGACCGAAACAACGTAAACTACTCCGGCCCGCATGCCACAACAGCCTTCACTATTGAGAAGGACGTAGCTGCCGTTTGAAAGCACCTGGAACGTTGGTCTAATCAAAGGGACTGGGACTCCCTTAAGATAAAAAGCCAAGTTTACAGCTGAGGCGTTACACGCCCCATGCAAAGACAGCTGTTTACAAATCATCGAATGGCTGACAAAGTCTCGCATTCGCTACCGCTAAGAAAGACCTCTTTCATGCCATTGAAGCATTTGTACGAGAAGGGAAGCTCCCACACCTCATGGATGTAACTATCTCTCAGCTTTTCATATCTGCCTACCGGAATGTGTTTTAAACAGGAGGTGAATTGTAGTGTGGAAATAGGCAGATTAATAACCCCATGTATTAACCACTCAGCCAATGGTATTTCGGCCACGGTAAAAGGCAACTTTTCTAATTTCTCGATGTTAAGCATGACATAAGTTGCTTCCTTTTTAGCCATTAGTTGTTGTTGTCGCATTAGATTAAAAGAAGAAAATATCTCCCTTGTACTGACGTGCTGCCATGGATCGCGACCTGCCTTCAATATTTGAGGCGTCCAACCCAACTGCATAATGGACCTTATCTGACTCTGTCCATGGTGTAAGGAAGACATGTCGGATTGTATAATGTTTATGGGAGAGGAGACAATATTATTAATGATATATATCCGGTCGGACAAAGTGTTAATCCCATTATCCACAACAGCTAATGCCTTTTTAAAATTTTCCTGGTCTATTTGCCTTAACTGTGCAGCAGCACCTTGTGGGAAAGTTTCCAAATCTCATTGTATACTGCATATAAAAAACGATTTTTACGTGGTGTTCTAGGGCCTGACAAGAAATCTTGTAAGTCAGTGGAGTTAGGCAGGAGATTGAGGTGTTCTCTAACCGCGTTCAGCGACGATGATTTTAGCCACTGTTGGCATAATTTTCCCACACTATGGGGGTCATTACAACCTCGTAATGCCGCCATTGCTGGCGGTATGGCTGGCTCCCTATTTTGACTTTTCAGCTGGCCCAGCGGAAAAGTCACATCAACATTGCCGCCGGCTCTTAATTGAGCCGGCAGCAATGCTGATGTGCATGCCAAGTGCATGGGCAATGCAGGGGCCCTCAGGGGCCACCTGAGTCCCCTTACCGCCAGCCTCTTCCTGGCAGTGCAAACTGCCAGAAACAGGCTGGCGGTAGGGGAGTCATAATCCCCAGGGCAGCGCTGCTTGCAGCGCTGCCCTGGCGGATTATCACTGTCGGGGCTGAAATGGCGGTATACTGCCAGCCCCGGCCCCAGCCTGTTGGAGGTGCTCCCGTTGTTTTGGCCCTGGTCATAATGACCACCTATATGTTGTAATTATATCTGCATGTTCTGGTGATATATAGCGAGGGTCTGGACTACTTGTCCTAAAATCCCCCGAGGAGTTAATAAAATGTTGACGACACACATTGGTATCTATTGGCCACAATAACCACCTGCCTGGACGTGTCAGTGAAGCATTAAATGTACCATTCTGGACCCACCCATTGAGCTCATCTTCAGTGGCATTCGTATATTTTTGCCATTTGTAAAATTTTGCGGGGCAGGTATACTGGGCATGTTTAATTCCCTGATTGTTGCTAAGCCTAAACAACTCATTTGTTGCACTGTTTCATTTAAAAAGATCATCTGTACAGGAATGAGGCATGCTCTAAACAATGTTTCTTTTCCCTTAATTTGCTAATTTTTTGTTCCCCAGACACTTTTCAGATCAATTGATTTAGACCAATATTCATAGCCTTCCATCGATAACCGGGAAACAAAGGTTTCCGTATATATAAATTTCATATTGGTCAATAACATGTGTATATCCTTAGTAGAGGGTACCTTAAAATAATATGACTCAGCATTCTTTTGATTGTGCCCAGGAAAATAAGCAAACTTTTCAGAATATGTTTTGGAATTCCCTTGCGGTGGATTTGGGCAATGTTCCCATTGCGTGTAATTAAATACAGTTTTGGGACTGCTCGCTCTAAGTGTGAAATGGTGCCAATAGTAATTATAGCAAAACATATCACCAACATTTTCTTTAAATTGGTAGACATCTTTGTTTTCAAAGACAGTATAATATTGCAATTCAGTCATCATAGAATTAACTGTTTTCACATCCCAATCATCAGAAACAATGCCTGGTAACACTATATCATTCATTGGTAATTTGAACACATACGGTATTTGAATAACTTCAGTGGGATCATATATATCAAACATTACTTTGTCACAAACAATCCCATCAGGAATTGGCACTGCGGAAATGTTCACAAAGGATAAGTCTCTTCGGACTTTATGTGAAGAAAAATGTGGTTTCAAAACCTCTTCCACCAGTTCAACTCTCGATCTTTCAGGTAAAAAATGACTATGTATTAACAAGAAAAAGGTAATGACAAAACCAATCCATAGTAGAAAGGCTAGGACAGTCAAAGAGAGCCATAGATAATTCCATGGAAATATAAAATAAGTTTCTTTAAGCCAGTTTGTTAGCTTACGTGCACTTGACAGAATAGCTGTCGAAGAGGTGAATGAGTCGATGAAGTCGGCAAAATAACCAGAGGCAGTTCGTGTCAGTGGTGGAGTTTGTGTTTCCTGCGGTGGCACACTATAGACAGCACCATCCGTTTGGCTTGAAGTCGAGTTGACTTGGTCAAATGTTTCTGAATTAGTTGACATTAGTGGAACTAATGCAAGATCATCTTCCACCCTCCCCAAGCTCGGAGAGGTGTCGGTGTTGGTGTAAACAACTTGTAGAGGAACTTCTTCACCAGTAGTGAGAGGGATTCGGGAACTACTGGATGTTCCTCTTGGTCGGCTGGGCAGGATCGGCCACATGGTGTAGTTTGCCATTGTCAATAGAGACAAAACCATTTTCTTTGGCACCTGCCAACGGTGGTAGAATAACAGTTCTGGTACCGTGTATCCCTAGTACAAGGACTGGTGCTCTATAAGGAGGGCCAAATTCCTTTTTTACTGCAACTTTTTCACGTACAAGATCCCCAACTCTGGGACTCCAGCTGCTAGATATTACAGGCACATCCTTAATTCCTGTGGAGGCAGCACTTTTGGAAGAATTATCATCACGGAACTGTTGCAATTCCTGTAAGACAGTGACACGTTAATTTATGACAAAAGTTGTTTCTGCTGCCTCCACGCCAGGACCATCAAGATCCGGAACATACATTTGAGTTCCTAACAAGCACTCATATGAAGTACGTCCCCCAGGGACCTTCTAGGCAGGTTATTTAGTGCTCTCTGGACTCCAAACAGGTGATTAAGCCAACTACGACCCGTACCTAAGACTCTGGCTGTTAAGGATTGCTTTAAATCACGGTTTAATCGCTCCATGACACTATTTCCCTCCAGATGAAATGGAGACGAGTACTGGAGTTGGACCCCCAATGAAGCTATGGCGTTCCTGAATGCCCTTGAGGCGAAAGCAGGGCCCTGGTCCGAATGGAAGGCCGCAACTGCATATGTGCCGATAAAGACTTGCAAATCTTTAATAACAGTCCGAGCGTCAGCCGAGCTTTGTGGCCACACCCATACAAATCTGGAGCATGAATCAACAGCAACTAAAATATGTTTGTATGCACTATCAGGTGTTAAGGGACCACAGTGGGTCCAAGTACACACGTTGTAGCGGTTTGTTTGAAATTAAGAGGGGTGTCTGCGGCGGGCACTTGCCAGTGAATCTTTGATTTTTTGACAGATGTCACAACAAAGGACATACTGCTTATTCTCTTTATAGAGACCTGGTCACCAATAACAGGCCAGCAAGATCAAAATTGTAGCCGCCACACCAGCTTCAGCAGACGCCACCCCCTCATGCGCTGCTTTAATCAATTGTGATCTTATGTCTTTGTTTGGAATGTTTCGTACACCTACGCCTGGTATCTTAACCTCACCATTCAGCATACCTCCCATACAACAGTGATATTTGTTAGGAAATTCTTTAGGATAGGGCGTGCCATCAGCCGTATCTGTCACACCAGCCCAGATGTCTGCGTCCGGTTTTGAACTCAAACGAGTCACTGCAGCTACAGCGGCCACAGCCACTGCTGACTTTGCGGCTTCATCAGCCAGTGTATTTCCAGCAACGTGTATTCCAACGTGCTGGTGTTCAAGTGTGTGTACAACATGGACATTCGGTAGCATCTCTTACAGGTCAGCTACTTTCCCCCACAGTAGTCTGTGTTTACTGGTGTTGCCTTTGGAATCTCTGAACCGATTCTGGCGCCAATAATGCAGGTATTCATTAAAGGAATGGACACAGTAATATGAATCACAAACAATCAGCATAGGCTGTGCCGGATCCGTGTGTTCCATTGCCATCAGCAGTGCTTTTAGCTCAGCCAATTGTGCTGTACAATCCCCTAGGGTCTGTGTAAAGGTATGTAGAGGGCAAAATGTATCGCCCTCCATAAAGCCACTTACGACTGCGCAAGCAGCAGAATATTGATGTTTAGTTCCAATTGCTGGTTGTGCAGAGCCATCAGTGTCCATGACTCTATGATACTGATCAATAGGCAAAGTATTTGCTGGAACTGGATATTCTATTTCATATTGTAGAAATTCCTGAGTTTGTAACTTTGGGTCAAAAATGTAGTCTACATCAGTGGCTGTCAGAGACGTAGCCCATTGTATCCAACGTGGATGTAATGCTTTCGCGTTTGGAACGCTAGCTTTCGTAACAGCCTCTAGAGCTGGGAAGGGAGAAACGACAATAATGCGTTTTCCTTGGACAAGAGGTATTTCTTTAATGACAGCCATCTGTACAGCAGTGAGAATTTTCTCTGTGGGAACAAAGCGTTGTTCTGCTGCTGAATACAAAGGCGATTTGTATGCAATCGGGACTGTCTCACCTTCATTAAACATCACATAGGTAAAACCGATGGCCCCAGCTATTACTCTGATGACCAAATGTGTTTTGTTATCCCTTGTGTGTAAATGTTGTGCTGAAAGCATGTCTGTCTGCAACTCTCGAAGAATGCGTGTATGTTCCATTGTCCAGAATTTACTTGAAAAATCGGGACGTATTAAGTCATATAAAGGGTTTATGCGTGTAGCATAATCTGGAACGTAGGTTCTGCCAAAATTGAAGAAACCCAATAATGATTGGAGTTTTTTTATCGTATTCCGTGGTTGTAACTGTGCGCACTTCTCTAAGAATTGTGGTGCTAGGCTCTTCCCTTCACTTGACAGCTCATATCCTAGGAACAGGACGCTGAGGAAGGCTATTTTTGTTTTTTTTAAGTTAAATTTGTAGCCAAATTCCACAAACCCTACAACAATGCGGGCTACCCGTCTTAAATGTTGTAGTAGTTCATCAATTGTGAGATATATCTCATCTACATAGGACAATGCTTCAGGGTCAATCTTGTGCAATATAGCAGTGACACGAGCTGCGAACAGTCCCGGGCTGTTCTTATACCCCTGAGGTAAACAACAGAATTTTTTTGGGGAGCCTAGTGCGCCGAAACTTGTTAAGTCTCTACTCTCAGGCGCTATATTCTGGCAGAAAAATCCATTAGAGATGTCTAATGTTGTTTTGTATTTTTTACGTACTATGTTGTTCAGTAGTGCTGTGCTATGCGAGTTTTGGAAAGCATAAGTACGTGTATGACTGTTTAAATGTCTGTAGTCTAAGACTATTCTGTATGAATGGTCTGGTTTAGCTACGGGGAATAATGGGTTATTCATTGGTGAGACACAGGGTTCAATCACACCCTGGTACTCTAACTGCGTTAATATTTCTCTCACTGGTGCTTTTGCTTCATGTTTTATAGGATACTGCGGTTGTGGCTGAGGTTAGTTTTTAATTGGGATTACATGGTAGGGGGATTCTTTATCCCATCCCACGTGATTTCTGTATAATGCAGGTGCTTGTGCCAAAGTCCATTCAATGGAATAGGATTTAGCGAGTTCCTCTGGAACAAGAGGTAAGAAAGAAGGCTTAATGACATCTTCTCTATATGGGCAGGTACGGACAAAGTTAGGCGGCCAATCTTGTTCGGCAAACAAGAAATCATATACTTTTACTATGCGATCCTAATGATTGCGTCTATTGTGCATTCAATGTATCCTTCTAACTGTAGCGTTACTTTGTACACCCTAACTGGCGTGGAGACACGCATGTCCTCAGTTTCTACTTGTATAAAGTCATCAGTTGCTTTCACCTCCAGATGCTCTAGAAGATTCCGGTGAACTATTGTGACCTCAGCCGCGCTGTCTAGCAAGGCTAGAGCCCAATTCTTGATTTTCAAGAGGACATGCGGACTGCAACTGCTGCCACTTTTTTTTTCTTTTTAAATTGTTGTTTTTGTTGGGTGGGTTTCTCTTCCTTTTTAACAGGAACCTCCGAAGAGCGTTGTGATTCCTGTCTCGGTTTCACGTACTCTGTTCTTCGCTCTGATCGCCCACCTCTCTTATTTCTTTTGTCCGATGAGTCCTGAAAGGAACGAGAGTGGCATGTATCAGTATATTGATATCTATCAGGCGTTTTTATATTATCTCTGTTTCTGAGATTATAACTATTTTGTGGGGTCTCCATGTGCGGAGATTCTCCCCTCTCTTTCTTAGGAGTTTGTTGCTTTTTATCCCAGCGTTTCTTATTACGCTCAGGTGCTTGCTTGGGGGTATCTTTTTTTGATTGACCCTTAAATTTAGGTTTTTGTGGTCTGGCCCCTAAGCTATCATGACCAATACTTGAATAGGTCTCTGCTATTATTTTAGGCAGCTCTCATTCTTGATCCTGCTGTGGAACGTCATGAAGCCGCATGCGCACTGCAAGTGCAACTGCTTCCCCTTTAAGGTTACTAAAAACGATTGAGGATACTGTGGAAAAATTGCCCATCAATTGCATCCCCAAATCTAGGGCCGGGGCAGCCCCATATTCATCTTGAATTTGTTTCAACACTTCCGGTAAATTGGCAAGTGTCGGTGTACCGTGTGCGGTTGTGTAGAACGCAGCAAATACCGTTCCCCAAATATTACAGTTTTCTACTGTATGGACCATCCCAAACGGCAAGCACATCATTATTATTCTATGTTTATCCTGAGGTCCCGTATGGGGAAACACTGCCTCCAGCATGTTAATTTTCTGTGCTAACCAAAACTGTACTTTACCCATAATCGAATGTACAGTTGCAGAATTTATACCTGGCGTTACTGCATGTGGATGTACTGGAGCAGCACTTGCTGGGTTTGTATTTAGTGTTTACATCACATATTGTACTAATCGTCTATATATTGCTATTAATTCAATATATAAGCGACGAACCCCAGCTACTGCTAAATTTGCAACCGCAGGATGTGGTGTATAGGTGGGCAATAAAGGCCAGGTAGGGTCGTCATTACTTAGTGGACCAAACCTTACTGGTAATATTGTATGGGGTAGGGCACCATCAAGCCAATTATTATGTTCTTGATAAGATAGAGGCATATCTAAATATGCGTATGCTCTGTATTGTCCAGGCGCATTCGCAGGTGTATATTGGTGAAATGTATTTGTGTTCCCATCAACTGCTGGAAATGTGACCCAAGAGTAAAAAAGTTCTGTTCTATAAGCTGCATGGGCGTCCACCATGAATGTGACTGGACCTCCCTAGGCCGTTAGGCCATTTGCTAGTAAGTGTGCTGTTAGAGGTTGTCTCATATTTACAGCTATTTGTACCTGTTGGGGATTCGCCATGATAGTAACACTATGAGTTCAGAGAAGGCACACCAAAATGGGGTTTCCTTTTAAAGTTCAAGCTTGAACAACCGCCAGTTGTAGTATGATTACCTACACAGCTGTGGTGGAAATCCTTAGCACCACGGACGTCTCCGCATACGGCATTGAGGTGTCATTATATATAATGAGACAGAGATACTCCGGAGGACCGGAAAAGTATAGCCTGACCAGACGTTGGCGGCCCCATGTCGCGTAGGCTCTCATTATTCTAATGAGACTACTGGATTTTGAACACTTGTTGCTCTAAATCCGGATTTTGCTCCGGCTAACTAGCAGTGCATCATCTCTACCAGGAGATAGGGATGATTGGGCAGCCAAGCGCATGACATATTAGGCTTCTCAGGGAAGTCGTGGTCACTCAGATCGCATCCGGTTCTCTCATTCACACTTCGGTCTCATATATAAATGACAATAAGAGGCAGTAAAAGTTTTAATGACTGGTTTAATAAAACAACTCCATTTTAGATTGCAAAGCGTGAGCTGCAATAACCAGGATGACACAACATGACAATATTAAAATGGTGACGAGGAGAGTGAAGCATAAGTATAACGCTATCATATTGTCACTAAGATTTATGGACTATTTCCTATCTAAGTCATAATCCGAGCACAGCATGTTAAGCTGTAATTCTGCCTTCAGGTTCCCCGGGGAGAACATCAACCCTCATACCTGAGCAAAGGCCTGTAGTCTGCGTTAGCATCTGCAGCGAAGCATTGAGCAATCAGCAATCAGCATACAGCCGTGGTTCCCTGACTGGAATCTCCCTCTTAACGTGTAATGGGACTAGGAAGTGTTTTTATAATAACACAGCTGATGTTCTAAGAAAATGTCCCTACGTAAGGCTGTGTATTTTCCATGAATGTTGGAGACTAAACTTCTACCACGTTCACCGGCAATGTACCAAACTGTAGCCTTGACTGAAGCACAAAGTGATCAAGAATGTCTTGTTTGAGAAGACAGTGCTGGGCTAAGCAAAAACAGTTAGATAGATGAAAATAAAACAAGACTGTAAAACTGGTTATTGTAAAAATAACAATGCAAAGCCGAATAAAATATATCTAGATCAAAGTGCACAGCGGCCTAGTGTGTTAAACTAATGTGCATGGAGCTATAAGTAAAATGGCTACACAACAGCACCTTGAGACCCTAAGGGGTGAGTAGTGCGCTTAAGAAATTATTTGATTGCTTGATTGATTGATTATGAACAATGCATCTTTGTTCCTCTAGTACTAAGGAACCCATTATTATAGTGGTGTCACTCATCCACTCTACCAGGACATCCTGCCGAACATAAGATCAAGGCTTTAGTTACACAATGGTTTTGGTAGGAGTCCATGGACAAGGATGTACAAGCCTTTTTTGTTCTGTATGTGCTTGCAATAAACCCACTCACACAGCACCTGCAGGCCTGTACCTCCCACACACAGTTCCCCCCGGCACCATGGCATACTATCAGTATGGACTTCGTAACTGACCTCCCAAAAGAGCAAGGGTTCTCCACCATTCTGGTAGTTGTAGACAAGTTCACCAAGGTGGTGCCTTTTATCCCCCTTGCAAAATTACTGTGAGCCAAAGAATTGATCAATCCTCTTATTCAGTACGCAATTTGGGGAAGATTTAAGAAACGTGGCGCTGCATCCGGTGCAGTGCCACTTTCCTTGCTCCAGTTAGTACCCCCCTACTGCCACCATGTGAGCACTGTATTTAAAATATAGCGCACCACAGCACAGGGTAGGGGCAATAACGTAATTATTTTTGATGCTATTGATGTACTGTTCAAAGCTAGCGCCAAAATGTTGGTGCTAACCCTGAACAGTACATAGGGGCACATTGTTAAAAATGGTGTGCCCCTTTTTAATGCCTGCTCTGAGCAAGTGTTAAAAATGGTGAAAAAAATGGAGCAAAGAAATCTTTTAAATTTCTTTGTGCCATTTTTTCATCCCCACTAACAGGGGAATGCCCTCCCCTTGCATATATTATGTCTTGCGGAAGCATAATGTGGCGCAAGGGGTTACAATGTGGCATAATGCATGCATTGCACCACTTTGTAAATCTGGCGCAGGGATTTTGGCCTCGTTGGGCAACATTAGCATAAACAAAGATGCTAATGTGGAGCAAGGAGCCGTTGACCCTCTTAAGTCTGGGCCTTTGTATCTAACTTTTGGCAGGAGCTACGTTCCTCCCTACACATAGATCATTGTTTATCCTCTGCTCACCACCCACAAGCAAGCGATCAGATAGAGTGGACTAACCAAACCATGTAGCGGTATCTCCACAGTCCTGTTGACAATCTTAACTAGTAGTTGGGTTCAAGCATTACCCTTAGCAGAATCTGCCTACTATAATAATGTACATTCTTCTCACAACATGACCCCTTTCTTTTGTACCTTAGTTTACCACCCATGACTTCTGCCTTTTGATCTATCCACAAAAGAACCAGCAGTCAATACTTATCTTACTACAATGCAGGAAATATGTAAAAGAAATCTCACTTTTACAAGAAACCAAAGGAAGCATGTTAAAGGAGGCAGACAAACATCGAAGGCCAGCCCCAGTCTATTCTGTAGGTGGTTAAGATCTCGTCATCTTTCTTTGGCAGGGCCTAAGAAATTACAACAGAGGTTTATAGGCCCTTTCTCAATTAAAAAGAAAATCGATCCAGTATCCATGAAATTTAGTCTCCCTGATGAATACCAAATCCATCCAATATTTCACATTTCTCTCCTTAAACCATGAATTCCTACTACACAACATTTACCTCCTCCACCCCCGGTTAAAGTAGACACCCAGGCAGAATTTTGAGTGAATCGCATCCTTGATTTCTGTAGGCGACAGGGATGTCTATTCTATCTAGTAGACTGGAAGAGTTACTGCCCTGAGAAGTTTTTCTGGAAATCCACTACTCATATTCATGTGCCACCGTCTCTGGATTCCGGCAGCGTATTCTTCCAGGGCTTCGATCTCCGAAGCCGTTTGCCCAATTTCCTCTGCTTTCCGGTTTCAGCATCCATCATAGAGGACCTTCCTCCAGAAAAAGAAATCAAGAGAAAGAAAACAAGATCGACAAGCTTACGAACGCGCTCCCGCACCCCAGGACATACAAGGTCAGTGCTCCAGCAATTTGCTTTTTGCTGAAAGGCACTCTGAGCTGACTCCTTTGGAAAACTGACTCTAATGCACATTTTGGTTATTTACCTTTTCTAGTTAACAAGTAGTTATGACTCCTGGGATGAGCGACCTATAGAAAGGCATTGTGTTTAATCCATTTTCCTATATATTATTGTTGTCACGAGCAGCTGCCTTGAGAAAGGCTAGAACATTGTTGATTCTAAATCAGTATCTAGTGCACTGGCAAGACTCATGAACAAAGTATCCATTATTGTCCTTTTAGATGTTGTTTGGTGAGTCATTCAAGGAGCACATAAGAAAGAAAATAATATTAATGTTAGTCTGAGAACACAAAGAAGATTTTAATTGTGTTTGTTTCTCTCTTCCTAAAAGGTGTCATTCTACCACCTGTTCTCCTACTGGATTCCAGACCACCAGAAGTGGATCCAGTCTACTGGACACCAGTGTTTGACTTCCCCCTTCCAACTCTCTTAAATACCTTTAAGGAAAACTGTATGTTTAATAGCGTAGTTTAAGAATTATTCAAGGTCGACAGGACTCTCTGCAGGACAGAGCTGGCTCTATTCGTGGGCCCCCTGAAAGGCTGGGGGCCCTAGGCAGAGGTCACTTTTGCCCATACCTGAAAGCATCTCTGGGTTAAAGTCTGATACAAATGCTGATTTCCTACCTTCTATAAGTGAACAAAATAACAAGGCTGTTGTTAATCATTAGCACACACTTCACTCCAACACGCGCTTTTGCAGGAGCCATTTTGGCGGGATGGGAGTACGGTCTTTAGACTCCTGAAAGACGGTCTTTAGACTCCTGAAGCCCTTACGGGCCCTTCCCATTTGAAAACGGTTACCACTACCTTTAAGTAGGTAAAAAAAAATGTTTTGAGACTGTATTTTAGTTGCAAAACATTAATACATACCACTGTCATTAGGTAGTTAGAACTGACGCCCAAAAGATGCTCTTTCCAAATACTGAATTGCTAAATCAAATTACAAATAGGGGGCAAGTTGCAAAATCACAATTTGATATTTTCATTAAAAAAAAAAAGTGTTTTTATGCGGTCGCAAACAGGCCGATTCTGTGATTCCGTCCAATTATGACCTCAAAAACAGTGTTGTACATATTGCCCTATGTTTCGAAATCGGTAATAGTAGACCTGCCATTTTCATCCATAACGTAATCTATACAAAGTGTGCTCACCACAATGATGAAATTGCTTGGTAAACAATTAGATACACATGATCACTCACTGAATGTTTTAACCGCTATATTACATTTTTTTTCTTTTCAAACTTCTACTAACCTCAATACATCGAGTTGCAGTGGGATAATGTTGCCCTAATAGATAAGAAGCTGGTAAGATGGAAATGTAATATTGATAAATTACTGGTAAGATCGAAATGGAATATTGATAAATTACTTAAGTCTTCTGTCACTCTATTAAGGTATTATACCAGACACTGTCAGAATATCGTTTGACACAAATATTCTACAGTTAGTCAACAGACCTAATTTATCCTATTGTGAGTGAGCGGGAAACAGAGAAATATATTTCCAATTCCAAAGCCTTTTGAGATCGAGGTCCTAATGGCATACCGCTCTTACTATAAAAAATTACAGAAAGTCCCTAAGCACAAAATATTGACAGTCATTTGTTATACTTGGGTGTCACTTAAAAATGCCAACCATCCTTGCGGTGGGGTTTCATTACTTTCCTTTATAAGAAAGAACCTAAAGACAACAGAGCTAATTATCAACCAATTTCTCTGTTGGACAAGCTGCTTGCCAGGGAAATTTTAGAATATCTGCAAGAATGTGTAACGGAATAAGGGCCAGATGTAGCAAGATATGCTTTTGTGACTCGGACTCGCAATTTCCGAGTTGCAAAAGCATTTGCAGAATGGTGTCTCAGACACCTTTTGCGAATCGCAAGGGGTTCGCAAAGACCCACCTCATTAATATTAATGAGGTGGGTCGCAATTTGCGACCCCCTTGCGATTCCCTGCACTCACAGGGATGGTGGCCTGCTGGAGACAGCAGACCTCCATGTCTGTGACTGCTTTTTCAATAAAGCAGTTTTTTTTTTTTTGTAATGCAGCCCGTTTTTCTTAAAGGATTACAAAAGAAACATGCATTTACAATGCAACGGGTCTCGCGTTTGCTCATGTTAGAGCTGATCGCGTTGTAAACTCCTAACCCGACTTTTCACCTATCGGGCAAAAGTGCATTTATGTACATAACCTAAAAATGTGAAATTAACTATGTAAAGCGCTCGACTTCTGCCACTAGAGATCGCACTCGTAAATTAGAGAAAAAGAAGTCCACGAGCCCGATGGAAAACAGCGAGCCTCGCATGTTTTCTGTACTTGGTCGCTGCGCTCGAGGAGGGCTAGCCACCGGAAAAGTCATGACCTATGCGTGCCTTTGTCTAATGAAAGCAAGCAGATTTTATTAGGCAAGCCCACGAACCAATAAAAAACACTGACGTGAAGTTGACAGGGCTCCGAGCCCTTTTCTAAATACTAAAGCGTCTCGCTGCGATACGCATGCGCGAGCGCATGCAACACAGGCTCGACCCTAAAAATGAAACCATTTGGTTTCGTGTTTTCAGAGTAGGCAGAGGTCCATTGGACCACTGCCTGCTCTGAAAAAATATTTTGGGCGACATTCACCAAGGGGAAGGGGTCTTCTATTGCGAATGAGTGAGCACCCACTTGACATGGGTGCTAACTGTGAATTGCTTTGCGACAGCGTTCGCGGTCACAAAGCAATTCTGCATCGCAGTGCGAATCCCAAATAGGAAGGGAACACCCCTTCCTATTTGCGAGTCGCATTCCCATTTTGCGAGTCGGTACCGACTCGCAAAATGGGAATGTGCATCGCAATGGTCGTTTTGCATGGCGCAAACTGCCAATTTCGCAGTTTGAGCCATGCAAAACGGTTTGTACATCTGGCCCTAAATGTATTCCCTTGAAAAAGACTGCATTTAGAGCTACGGCTCATTAATCGATAACACTTAGCACTAGGAATTTTAGCCAAGAAATATGTCATCAGGAAGAAATAGAATGTATAATTTCCCCGTGTTTTTATATAGTTAGATTGTCAATTCCTCTGGTACGAACTACAGGCTTGGGGAATTCCGTAGTGCCTTGGCACGCTAATTGAGCTACATATTGTTCATTGAGTCAGAATTCTTACAGGCTCACGTGATGAGTTTAGAGGAACTATTGAAATTTGTAATGGCCTACAACAGGGATGTAATGTGGCACCCCTTTTATGTTCCATTTTGATTACTTTCAAGGAGAACCTCGCAAACATCTACTCCTTTCTGCATGTAATTGCTGGCATGCCACTTGTAGGCATGGGTGACAGTGGTCCTCACTATAATATGGTGCTGCAGTGAATAAGATGCAGGATAACCGAAGTAAAACTACAATTATGATTTTTTTCTTAAAAGATGCAAAATCAGTATCAGTAAATGAAATCACTCTAGAAGCTGTCAGAGAGTACACTCAGTTTCAGATACTTATTTATTTCTTTACATTTTTTAATTTGCACTACTAACTGTAATTTGGAACCCATAGAGTAGAGCGAGACATGTACAACCGGGACAAGGTCCAGAGCAGAAGAGGGTCCATTCAGTCCTAGTCAATGTTAGGTCCACAACAGATAGAGTGATGGTAAAGTCCTGAGAAGGGTAGTCAAGCCAGAGTATTAGTGCGAACCGGTCTTAGACATCTGCCTGAGAATACGTTATATATGCAACTACAGGAAGGATGGTATTAGCCCAATGCAGTTTTGGAAAGGCGCGTCTTTAAAGATTTTCTGAATTTGGAATGATCCAGTTCAAATCTGAGGTGGATATGTAACAAGTTCCAGAGTGAGGTGCCTAAGTGGAAGAGGCACTAGCCACCCGTTATTCTTCAGAACACATAGAAAGAGGAAAAGGCCTCAGGGGATTGTTTTTGTGCAAAAAGGTGCCGCTTCCTGCACAAAAATAATTCTCCCTACAGCGCAGCACTCATGTGCCATGCTGGAGGGTGCCTGCGTTTGCAATCAGTGGTCAAAACAATGCCAGGGCAGAGACAAGGGCAGGAATGTGCTGTATACTTTTAAATACAGCACATCCTTTCCCTTACTCTGTCACGCAGGCCTGCGCAGCAAGTCACCTTGATGACTTGGCCAAATATATGGCCCTCAGTGTTTTCACATCATTTCAGAACACTATCATTAAAACTCCAGTTCACTTTCCAAGGAGCCCTCTGACCTTTAGTGACAGCGCTTTAAAATTACCTGATTCATGTTGTTTTAAAGTGCTGTTCATCTTTCACTGAAAAGGCTGTGCCTTTGAGTGCAAGGTGGTAGTAGAGCTGGCAGAATGGGAGTCAACCTAGCCCCAGTGCCAAGATGCTCTCAGGTGGTTCAGCTACATCTGTGAATGACGCTGGCAGCAGACCAGACAAAGGATATGGATAAAATGGGCATCTGATAGGGCTCTGCCCCCCCTGCAGGCCAGACTTATGCCTCTGGACAATTGCAGGTGTTGTAGCAGCACAGTTACGTAGAACAGCTGGGGTGGGGCCTGCCTTTTACCAACTGTACTACTAGGGAAGGGTTGGATGCTTATAGAGGCATAGCCTCTAGAGCTCAGGGCCAGACACCACTGCAGAATGCACAACCTGTTGTTACTTGGCCAAGGCTAATGAATACCTCTGCAGGCCGAAGCGTGGAGTCAGTGACAGCAGAGGACATGCCAGAGTCAAATAGAGCCTTATTGGGAAACACCTGGCACCTGATAAGGTTATTCCGATGCTGTTCAGGGGTAACCAAGGAGAACCTTCAATTAATTCACGACAAAATCTTTGTGAATCGGAGTCACTGGGTTATTAGTTGTAATGATGTCCATATTGATTCATTTTATATTATATTGCAGTATTTATATAGTGCTTACTATCCCTATGTGGGGGGCTGAGTCCCTTTCCTACATGAGTAGCATTTTTTTCTAAATATTTCCTTATTACTATTTTCATGTTATCACAACAAAATGTAAGGCATTAGTATGTTGTACTTCGTGTATCAGCACAAATTATAATAAGGGATACAATAAGACAAGAGTAGAGCAAGAGTCAAGATGGAGAGGCACTTGCTGCGCAGACAGATCAATAGTTACAGCCCCATGTCAAGTGAGGTATGCTAGGGTTGCACACTCCTCACAATGACACCATGCATAAAGAAATAGGTTAAAGAATATAAAGTTAATCACCAAAACCATAATTAAACAATCAGAGGGTCAAGGGGAAGCCTCAGAAGCACAATAGTGTAGTCCATATACAAACAATAAGTAAGGACACATAGGGGAAGCGACATGGGCGTCCGTGCATATCACTGTGCTTGTTAATGTTCTCCTCCCTGTTGGTCAGCAGGGCGGCTGCTGGCAGGGACGGTCGGGCTGAGCTCCAAGAGTGCCTCAGGGGAATTTCATTGAGGGTTGTCTACGTGGCACGTGATACCTGCGGCACCTCAAACTATACCAATGGTCATGCAGGGGTATCCATCTTGTCCTGTAGTTTAAGCACAGCAAGTGTCCCAGAGGGTGACAGCGTACCTCCTTCCGGCCCGTAGATGAGAATAGCGTGCCATGGAATCAGCTTCAGCGGTCACCTACTTATGTACAACTCAGAGCCAAAAACCAATCAGGGGTGGCTGTACAGCTTTCCAAGACATAGCTATTAGCTGCTTGAAGAGGGCCACAGCCAGGTCAACCAGTCGCATGGAATGTTTGGTGGGTTTCATACGTTTGTTGATTCCTAGCAAGCAGAGCAGGATGTCAGAACTGTCCACAGGCATGTGTCCCAGCAGGGCTTGTTGCGCCATGAAAAAACTTCATCCACAGCCTGCAGAGCTGCATATCGCACTGTGATGGCCCTACGACTGGTCCATGGACACCCACGCTTACTGCCAAGGGTTTGGGTCAAGCACCTCCAACAGGGCCCTCATCCCAGGCATATTCTAAAGCAGTAACTGGGGTACTATGGCAACAAGCCACGCTGTGGCCGAATGTACCTGTTCCAATAATGCTTGGCGGCGCACGCTAGTCTGCTCATCCCTCTGGGTGAGCCTCCAGGTGTTAGGAGCTAGTCTAGAATCCCTGTGCCTCCCAGCTCCTCCCTAATTGACCTACTCTCGCCCATCACGTTCACCACCAGCCAGGACATGGGCCATTGCAGTTGTGCCACAGCAAAGTAAAACTAGAGATCCAGCACCCCTAGGCCTCCATCTGTCAGCAGTTGCTGGAGCATCCTAATGGAGACTTGCTTACGGGATCTGCCCCGTGCTAAGTCAGAGAGTAATCTTTATAGCTCTCTACAAATGCTCTGGTCGGGACCACTGGCACTGCTGCAAAGAAATATAGAAGCCTCAGGAGTACTTTTATTTTGGCTATGAAGGCTCAGCCCATGTGCGACAGGGGTAGGTGTGCCCAAAAGCCCAGGTACTGTTGCAGCACCATCTGGGTTCTGCCATGATTCCCATCCAGGAGATCCTGTTAGTGTGATATGCATTAACCCCTAGATATCAAAACGTCTCAAACTGTCCTTCACATCCTCGTGCTCTGCCACCTGTAAGGGAAAAATTCAGGACTTCCCACCCTTTGACCAATGCCCATCACAGCACCAAAGTAGTCTAGAAAGTTCAACACGCCTTGGATTTGTAGGTAAACCAGGACATCTTCTGCAGTGAAACTGTATGCCAGAGCGGCCTCATCGCCAGTCCCCTGTCCAGGCATCTCCTTCATAGCAAGGCGGCAAGAGGCTCCATAGCTAATGCAAAGAATATGGGTAGAGAGAGCAGCCCTGCCGTGTAGCCCTGCCAATGTTGAACTGGTGTCCCCATTGCACTCTGGCCCAGGGCGCTGCGTAAAGTAACTTAACCCTGTCCAGGAACTCAGGTCCCATTCCCATGGCCTCCAAAACTAGTAGCAAGTACTACTACCCAGGAATGTTGAAAGCTTTCTCAAAGTCCCAGGAGGCCGCCACTGGGAGCCCTGCAGTTCCTTCGAACGCACCCATAATCTGACATAGTCTGCGTGTGTTGTGAGAGGCGGCCCTGTGAGGAATAAACCTGCATTGGTCCAGCACTTTGCTTAAAATTGTATAATAATTGTTCAGCGTTGATAGAGGTTGATAGGAACTTACTTCCTTGGGGTCTCTGCCCAGTTTGGGCAACACCTCTATGAGGGCTTCACGTAGGGAGGGAGGCAACCTACTAAGCTGGGGTGCCTCATGTGATACCACAAGCAACTTAGGGGAGAGAGTAGCCCTACGAATCGGTTCCTGTGACCTTGTTAAGGGCCATCTGGTGTACTGCTGCTTGTACTCCCTCAGTCTGTAAAGGGTGTTCCAGTTCCTGGAACTGCAGGGAGGTCAGGCAGGGAAGGGTAGCCCAATGTATATATTCCCAGAGACATTCTGGGGAGGGGGCAAGAGGGGAGAAACAGCTGGCTGCCTGTGAGTTTACAATGCTGCCAGGAGGAGAGCGAATCGCTCCAATAATGGTCCTAGGGACCGTGGATCGAGGTAACCACACCAGCATACAGCCCAGTTTATGTACGTCCACGTAAGACCTTGTAATCAATATTGCTGGGGCAGCATGTCTCTTCCCAGCATTGGCCTCGCAGCTCCTGCAATCCAGCACAGACCTCAGCTACCATCACTGCCTCAATATCAGTGGAACGCAAGCACACCCCTAGTGCCAGCACACTCCTAAGGAGGAATGCTCAGTCTCCCCATGCAGTCTTGGTACAATGCCCCCTCATGACCACCTTCATTGTCTCCCACTCTACACCCTTGGATCTTGATGTACCTTTGTTCTCCGCAATAGTTAAGTAGATTAGTGATAATGGTGTCCCTGTAGCCTGCGTCTAGGAGGGCCTTGGTCTGCAGTTGCCAAGATGGGATTGGTGTCCTGTCCTCCCACAGTGAAAGGCCACCTTAAGGGGGATATGGTCTGATATTTTCTGACATAAGCATTCAGAGTTCAGTGCACAAGGCCAGAACTCTGCATTGCAGAGGACATAGTCCTAATCTTGTGTGTATTTGGTGCTCCGGAGCATATTTTGCGTCTCCTGGGTGACCTAACTGCCAGACATCATGCAGCTGAGTTGTAGATGTCCATTCTCTAAAGTGTCTAGTGACCTGTAGACCCTGTGCCCCAGGGAGGGGAGGCACCGAACAGTCCACGCCACTGCTATGTACACAATTAAAGTCCTCTCACCATACACCAGGAGCCTGGGTGTCCTCAATAAAGCTGGTGACAGTGTGCACAGGAATTTGCCCTGAAGAATATTGGTGTACACAGGGAGATAACCGACAGTGGGCGACCATCTAGTGCAAATTCCAGCAACATGTACTGTCCCACGGGGTCTTCTACTTTCCTACTCTGCACATGTGGGACCCCTGGAGCAATCCAAATCATAGCCCCACTGGCATGCGTGGAATATCTTGTGGAAAACCTACCCGCTCCAACGCCTGGATACCTTATCGAGCTCAGTCACGGTCAGGTGCGTCTCCTAAAGGCAGCTATGTGTATGCACCTATGCCTAAGGTATGCATAGATTCTAGGCCGGCATACGGAAGTCGCCATACCCCTGATATTTCATGTCAGTATACTGTATGTAGTAGCCATAAGTTTTGTGATGTGTCCCACAGCCAAGAATTGCAAGTGCACCCCAATAACATAGCCATCCAACATTGAGTAACTAAAATGTGATCTTAGTGCTGAATAGTCCTTATGAAAGTCTTTGAGGATCTAGCCATGAAGTAGGTGGCAGAGGACCCATCGAAGCCTTGATCCTTCTGGGCCCAAGTATGGAGCTCAATTGTTCAGGAGTCCCCTTTGCTGTGACATATGACTACCAAGTACCCACCAAGGGCCCTCCTCCTTGCTCGCACTAACCTGGCACAAACACAGTATACTCCACTCACCAGTAGGGAAAGAATCACTGTTCTGGCATCTCCCTTTGGGGTGATCTCACTGAAGCAATTGTGGATTCTCCATCCGAAGTCACCAAACCAGGAGCTCCCAACACGGATTCCTAATCTTTGGCAGGTTCCAGGACCTGGAATCTATTGACACTATGGTGGGACATGTCCACCACCACCTACATTCATTCTTTGCCAGCCTGTTCCTCAGATAGATAAGATCGGGGTTTGCATGGGTGGTGGCAGCATATTGGCTTCCAAATGGACCATCCCAGTGGGCTGTCCCCCTCTGTGCTCTGTTGGTTCTGCACTCCCTTCCTGCGCAGCCATGTCTAGGCTTCCTCTAGGGAGGAGAAGAAGTGAGTCTTACCGGCATCCACCACTCCGAGCTTTGCAGGGAAGAGAAGGACATATATCTGTCCTTGAGTTTGCAGCTGTGCCTTGACTGCTTCAAAACTATTGCCACACATTTAGACCTCCGTGGTGTTGTCGGGATACACCATGATGGCATTTCTGTTATATATCCAGGGGCCCTTGGCATGGAACAGCCGTAAGAGAAGATCCCTGTCTCTATAGTTGAGCAACTGCGCAAATCACTGGACGTGGGAGTGGCTCCTGGGATAGGGGGACGACCGGGGATTCAGTGCACCCTTTCAATGGAGAAGAACATTGGGATACAGTGGACCAGACACCTTTGTAATAACCAGTCATCAAGGATGAGCTCCACGTTGGGCCCCGCCACTCCCTCGGGGAAGCCCAGAAGTTGATACTGTTGCGCCGCATGTTCCTCTAAGCAACCTCCGCTCTCTACCCGGGGTCAAGCACCTCGGTCTGCAGTAGTTTCAGTTTATCCTGCATGATCACCAGTGAAGGCTGCATTGAGGTGAAGGAGGACTCCATATCATCCACTCTCTCAGCAAGCTTGGTGTGATTGGCATGCAGTAGCCCAATTTCTATTTCAATCACCCCAGCTTGGGTCTCCATGGCGGTTTTAGAGTCCTGGATAGCCTACAGCACCTTGTCAAATATTCCAGTGTGCTTTTCAAGGGTGATTTCCAGTTGATGAATTGGATCCATCGATGTGGGGGAAGCAGTCAGCATAGCCATTATCGTTTTTTGGAGGGGGTGAGGTTAGGATGCTTTCGGTCAGGCCATGCTTCAACAGTCGCTGCCCACGGCCACCAGTTCTCAGTGCGAGGAGGGCCAGGTCCCTGATTACTAGCAGGGCCCAGACGGGGCAAGAGCCCTCAGGCAGTGAGCCAGAGAGGCATCAGGCCAAGCAGTTGGTTCAATAGTCATGTGAGTGAGCCCTGTGAGGCCAGCAGCACCCAGAGGCTAAGCGAGCAGGCAGGGGGAGCACCCCATGTTGTACAGTTCCTTGGCACGGAGCATAAATGTCCCAGAGCTTGGGCACAGGCACCAGTGCTGCAATGCTCACAATGGGACAGTCCGCGTGGCCAGCACCGGTTGCCGGGGCACAGCCCCATCCTCTGCGCCATCACAGTCAATCACAGGGCACAGCAGGGGATGTTGAAGTCCAACAGTAAAACAGGCCCTTAAAAGTCCACATGTGCATGCAGATGTCTGGAGAAGGGAGGATGCCACACATCCCCACTTACTGCTTCACGATCAGGTGTCGCCCTCCTAGTCACTAATGGGGGGTTGTATGGGTATTACCCACTGCACGGGCAGCACAGGCCTGGAGTCCCTTACGCATCAAGGGCCCCCAGGTTCGGATAAAGTTTTGCAGTAGCCGAGCCAGCCCCTCCCTGGTGTCACACAAGATTAGATTATACAAATGCTCTCTATTTGGGGCTCCCTTTGTATCTTCTTAATCGGTTACAGATGGTGCAAAATGCAGCTGCAAGGTTGATTTTGGGAATGCCCACATTTTATTGGGTCCAGCCTCATCTGAAAGGACTTCACAGGCTGCTGGTTAATAAACGCATTATATTTAAAACATTAGTTATCGCATTTCGAGCCTTTAACCAGTTGCCCCTCCCATATGTTTGTGTAACAAACGTAGCCATTATTTGCCAAGTTGCACTCTGCGCTCAGAACAAGCTCTTTTTGTAAGTGGCCCTAGGTCTCATTTTCAATCAGAGGAGGCCCTCTTTTTCGGGTTTAGCCATTAAGGCGTACACAACCTCCCTTTAGCGCTTCACTGCATTGAGAATGAAAGCTTGTTTATGTCACAACTCAAGAACTGGCTCGTTGAACAGGATTAGTCCTCAGGTCCTTTCTTGTAATCTAGCGCCGGGACTCCGGTTGGCAGTTGTACTCTTTAAAAATATGTAGATTGATTGGAGGAAGAAGAGGAGAGATCTGTTGTGATGAACGTTTTTTTTTATCTTCCCATATCAGAGCGTCTATGTGAAATGTAAATAGCTGATCATATTGTATAGATTTTTGAGACCTGTAATGAGCGGACTATTTCAAAGCCCTCAAAATACAGATACATTTGTTTATGGATTTATTTTAGAATGATCACTTTATCTGGGTCTGGTGGCTTAGTGAACTAATGCATCCAATTTAGAAACCTGCAAAACCTTAAGTCACGTTTATGAATCATGGTGGGCCACTCTTTCTTTCATCTTTCTGTGGTCGATATACGGTGTCATCTTATCCACCATGAAGTTGCAACATCGGGCAATCCTTTTAGCATCAGTGTGATTTGGCTGTGCTAATTAATCCCCCTTAGTTATTTGTTAAGCCGTCTGTCCTTGTTACATCTATTTAACGTTGAACAAAGTGATTAATATAGGTCGTGTGACTTTGGCTGAAAGCACTGTCCAGATGTCTTTAAACAACTTTACATACACACTATAAACAGTTAAATAGTTTACAAAGTATCAATAGGCACAACAACAAAATGCTATTGTTTTCATGTGGTAATAGTTTTGTAAAATCTCCAGAACATATTTCTAGCAAGTACGTCGACTTAGACTCTGGCAACAACATAGTATTTCATGCACATACTTTCATTTCTTTTTTAGTTGGATTCGTGCCTGCAAAGGTGATAGACATATGCTAGCTGTAAGTGCTCTTGTATTTATTGCCTCACAGAAAAGGAAGGTATTTGCTTCAGAAGTGAAAGAGTCAAAGCTGCTCAGTGTCATATAAAGGTGGCCATGAACTATTCAGTGCTAAGTACTACATTGTTCCTGTAAACAATGGCAAACAAGGCCCATGCCCACTAAACCCTGTGTACTTTTCCCATAGAAACAAAAGCAAGCGTAAAGCAAACCTGGAATGCACCTCTGCTAGATAAACAAAGAGGCCTTAATATTGTTGGTGAGTGACAATGCAAACGTGAGTCACAAGACTACTGATCAGCACAGTACCTTCTGCCAAGTCGTAACAGCTGATGAAACCATTTTACATGAAAGAAAACACAGTTAATGGTCTTCTTTGCGATCTTTAGCTGAAAGCCGTTTGCATGAAGGCGTGCACCTGCTTCCAGGAGGAACTATCTGAAGAGAAGTATTACTGAAAATGGGGGAGGGGTTTTTTCAGACCGCCCCCATAGGCTCTCTGAATGCCATAGGGCCTTCAGGAGACCACTAGTCCAATGAATATCTGTGAGATAATGGGGACTTGGAACGTTTGTCACATTTTAAAGGGGGGACATCATTTTGCATTGCACCACTGATCGATTGGTACACCTACAAACGTTTTACCTGAGTGAGAATGCAAAATAACTGGCAGTAACAATGTTACCAGCATTAATTATCAAACTGGATTTCTCTAGGTGTAACAGCTGGCTGTAATGTTACAGCAATGTCAGGATTCATTAGTCGGTCCTTCTGTCAGCACCAATTGTACATGAAAGACCCAGACACAAGCCTGCATAGCAGAAAAGGCCATTTTATTAGGGCAGGCTTGTAGTTATCAAATTTATTATTATAAAATACAGTGCATGAATCGGAAACAATCCTCACTAATTCATAAAGTTTCCTGACACCCCCCTTTACTTAATGAGTCCAAACTTTGCAACAAGTCCCCCAGAACAAATTAACTTGCTTTCCCCCAACATCATCTTTTTCATCTTCAATTCCCAGACCACCTCTTGCAATACTGAATCTCTGTCTCACCCAGCTCACCAATCATTTCCAAACTAATTCCCTTTCTCCAACAAACTCCTCTTCATGGCCCTCTTTGTCTCACTTCTCCCTGAGAGATGGATACACACAACCTGACCTATAATTGCTTGCTTGGAAAGCAGTGCTACTATCATGTAAGCATTAGTGCCCCCCATACTTGGGGAAAAATTATTTAGGGTGGGTATAAAAATGAAGTGCCCTACAGTCCCCTCATTGACTGGATACTGTTAAAAGGCTGCACATACGATGCAGCTAACTCTATATATGCCTATACCTAATCTTCACCGCCCTGCTACCTTCATTACCTATCCCCGACCCTATTGCCTTTTGGTCTGATCCAAATGCCCGAAGTTGCCTGGGGGTGGGGGAAGGTGGGGCGGAGGGGCGGGGAAGGGTAGTGCCTTTGCTCCCCTCTGAGGCCCACTTAGGCGCGTAGATGAAATCATGGCCCTCTTGTTGGAACTCCGCAAGCAAATCGCGGGATCCACTAACACAGCTGATTGCATTGACTGTCTCATCACCCTCTCATGCAGTCCAGAAGGCCTTCTACAGGTCTAAGAGGAAGTTCTTACACAGTGTATTTAACTTGGTTGATGTGATTTATTTTTATCAGGATAAAACAAATACGACTTGTTTTTGCTCCCGGTTGACCTCCAAAAGGCCTTTTGCCTGTTTCCTGCAGCTTTACATGATGTTAGTTTCTATCAACAGGACTGCTGTGAACATAAAACTACTATTTATTTATTTAAAAACGTTGTTAAGTGCTGCAGTCTCCTATAAGATTCTCCTAAGCGCCTGTCAAAAAGGTGTGGAGGAATGTAAGATTATGGCAGCATGCTAGACACCTGGGTAATATCAAAGGCTGACATCTTTTTCGGTTTCACTATAGAAACCTTTACCTGAGTGTTAGACACAGCTTTGAATACAATACAATATAGAGTTGGCTTTGGGCCAGGCCCTTACTTAACTTGCATTGCTTTCTTGTTTATCTCGATTCCCGGCTCTTAATTGAAATGCGGTCCATGCCATGAAATTACTTTTCTTTTTTAATCATGTTTCATTTCTTATTTAGCACTTCATGGGAGTGGATATCGCGCACCTTCCTCTACATTGTGTGCATTTAGAGCATGTTCGAACTCTCTCCCTCTCCCCTCCCTCCCAGTACTAGCAAGAGAAGAGTATCACTCCCCCAGGCATACTGGGCACTGAAATACGTGCTTTGTGATGCCATTGATGTTGTCCTCAGCGCTTTGCTGTTCCTTTTGGTGCCACTTTTCTCTTGCATCCCCCTCCTCCTCATCTCTCTGCTACAATACTCCTGCCTTTTACTGGCACGAGATGAGCCTGACTCCTCCAAGGCGCTCCAGGTTTAGGGTAGCGGGCTTCGTGATGCTCTGGATTTGTTCTGCTGTCCTTATCTCTGCCTATGAAATGCCTTCCCAAAGTGTTTACACCCTGCGCTGCCACCCATCTCCTGCTCCATGCTGGCTGCTGGTCCTGGTTTTACTAATGTTGGATCATGAATGCAAAGAAACATTGTTTGCTGTACTTTCAAGATGGCCAACATAACGCCTCGTCACATTGTGTTATGCTATATGGTGACCATCTTGAATTATGAAAACATTGTTTTCCATATTTTAAAAAAGATCAGTTGTTGCTATTGGTAGCGTCTGACCTTAGTTTGTTTCTTCTCATTTATTTATCAGGGGACGCGTTACAGGTTGATGGACCTTTTGACTGCGCTTAGAGTAGTTCCCACAATAAGACTTCGTATCAATAACAATCAATAAAAATATCAATCAATAATCTTGGGAGTCAGTAATTTCCACTCACCATGACCCCTTTGGCCATGAATAACCACACCTTTATATAAAAGTTAGAATGTTTGTTTCCCTATATTAAAAATGCTAATATCATGTAACTTAGGGGGTCATTACGACCCTGGCAGTCAGCGGCTATATGGCGGAAAGTACTGCCAACAGGCTGGCGGTACTTACTGTCATATTATGACATTGGCGGGTTGGCTGAAGCCAAGCCGGCAATGTACCACTTTGCCCGCCACGGCGTTAACAGCCGCCATGCTAGAGATATCCATCTCCAGCCCGGCGGCCGTCATTGTTCCGTCTGCGGGATTATGTCCCCGCCTACTGCCGTGGTTTTCTAGGAGTTTGTAACGCCACAAAAACCATGGCGGTAGGCCATATTAGTGACAGTGAATTTCTTCCCTGTCACTGATAGGGTTCTCTCCCCCTTCCACTCCAGGATCCAGACCACCCTACATTCACGCCCCCATCACACACACACACACACACACATACACACACCCATTCTAACATTATTCCACACATGCATACATCCGTTTGCACACACACATCCGCACACACTTTCACACATACACGCAGACACGCATTTACATAACACAACATACATGCATTCACACCACCATACATGCACACACGCATTCAACACGCAACACACACCCGCATCCATGCACACACAAACATTCACACACACACAACACGCCCCACCGCCCCCTTGCCTGTCGGAGACCCGACTTACCTGTAGTCAGGGGGCCCTCTGGCAGGAGACGGGACGGGGCACTGCTACCGCCAGCAGTGCCCACCAGCAGAACACTGCCAGGCCGTATTATTCCTCATATTACGGCTGGTGGCGGTCTACTGGCGTGGCTCTGCCGGATTTCCACCTTTCTTGTGGCGGAAATCCGGCTGTGGTCATAATACGGCGGATGGCTGGTAGCCGCGTCGCCAGTCTTTTGGTGGCCGTCGCCGCGGCGGTAGGCGGTTTTTACCTCCGATGTCAAAATGAGGGACTGAAGGCCAGATGTAGGTATATTCCAAATTGCGAGTCGCAAATTGGAATGTAGGATGGTGTCCCTAACATCATCTGCGACTCGCAAGGGGGTGGCAAAGGCCCACTTCATTAATATGAATTAGGTGGGTCAGAATTTGCGACCCCCTTGAGACTCGCGGCACTCACAGGGATGGTGGCCTGCTGGAGACAGCAGACCACCATGTCTGTGACTGCTTTTAAATAAAGCAGTTTTTTTTTTTTTTTTTTTTTATGCAGCCGGTTTTCCTTAAAGGAAAACAAAATGCATTACAAACCTAAAAAATTAAAAGTTTTCGTTTCATTTTTTCAGAGCAGGCAGTGGTCCATAGCACCACTGCCTGCTCTGAAAAAATGTTTTCAGTTCCATTCACAAAGGGGAAGGGGTCCCATAGGGACCCCTTCCCTTTTGCAAATGGGATACCACCCATTTCAAATGGGTGCAAACTGCGATTGCTTTGCATCACGTTCGCGGTCACAAAGCAATCTGGCATTGCGCTGCGACTCGCAATTAGGAAGGGGACTCCCCTTCCTAATTGCGACTCGCAAACCCATCGCAGTTTGCGACGTGGAAACTGCTTGCTACATCTTGCCCTTAGTCTCAAAATCAAATGATACACATATAGAAACAATACTGGTTGACAGAATCTTCTAAAGAATCTCAATTTAATCAAAGTGTGGATCACTACAGATTCCACCATTACAGTACAAATCAATAGCAAGAATAACTGCGCAATAGAAATAGTATACATTTAGATTCAGCAAAGAAAATACCTCAACTGTTGTTAATATTTAGCGAGCATCTTCAGTGAATTGCCTAACTAACCTTCTGATTAGAATGGCATGTTTGGGCTTCATGCAAAACAATTTAGCCAACACAAATTTGGAAAAACATCTAACTATGGCTCTATTAAAATTAGTGGTTGGTTCCTAAAGACAAAAGCAAATAGACATGGCAATCAGAAACAGTCTTATATCTTGCCTCAGTATGGTTCAGCAAGCTGCGACAGTCTTTGTCAATTGGACATCTGTTCAGTCATCAAGGCATCGGGATTCAGCATTAAAGTTCAAGACAGAAATGTCTTAGGAACAGACAAGATACAGAATGTCGCTTCTCTGCAACAAAGTTAGGAAAAAGTGAGAATGTCTCTGTGCAGTTTGGAAAGAATATGGACTGTTTTCTCTTAGTGCAGTCTGGCTAAGTTGGATTCCCTAAAGCTTCTTCTCATGTTGCTATTGGTCAAATAATCTTACCTTTACATTTAGTCCAATGGAAGCAGACCCTCAAATAAAAGATACAACTAAACTGTTTTTCACATGTCGATGATTGCCTCCTCTTTTCCTGTTCCCGTCATTGGGCTTGTCAGGCAACAAATTTGTATTGGCTTGTACTCCAGTCATTGCATCCATTGTTAGTTCCTGGGAACATCGCCTTTACACACACTAAATTCTACAAAGTATCAATAGCTAGTAAAAGATATTCCAGCAAGCAGTTCTCATGGGAAAGAAATTTAGCTACTGGCAACTGGTCCACGTGATGAAAAATTACAAACCTAATTCTCTAAGCAGCCATTTTATGACTCGTCTAGGCAATGCAACTTGACATGAGGCCGTGCCACTAGACCCAAGACCCCACTAATTTAAGGCCTATGATTAATGAAGCAAATACATAATGCATGACCATTGATATAACATACTGCTACATTAATGCAAACAGGAGCACTACACTTTACATTAATAAGCAGGTAATAAGGACACTTTGTGATTATTGGTGGTCACTCAACTAGGTACATTTTCAAAGTTGTGTATTATTTCTCTATATTAATTCATTTTCTATGCAGATTTAAAATTCAGGCTACATGAATATTCATTAGTAAAATTTCAGTGTTAACACTATTAGCTTTGGTAATGCCACTGCGTTTTAAAAGCATTCGGCTTAAGCAAAGTCAACAGCAGCAAAAGCAGAGCATTGGCAAAGCTAGACAAATTGGTGTTGCTTGACCCTTTTGGCACTGAGAAATGTAGCGATGTGCAAAGTTCTTAACAATCAAATTCATATCATATTCCAAACAGATTAGCCTTATCCCTACCAAAGTAAGAATACGTTTTTTTTTAAAAGCACGATTGTATTTGTTTAATTATACATATCAAGTTATGTAAAGCTTCCCTGCATACCTTGTTATGCCATCAGGCCTGAAACTGGAGCACCATTTTTCAGCATCCCTCCAGTAACCGGTCCTTAAGTCTTTCCCCTCCCCAAACACTGGTATGTTATATGTATTTCTTAAACACGGTGTTCTATGAAGCTCCTGTTTTACTACACATGACAGCACATGGAAACTTGCTGCTATAATATATCTTCTCCTTCCTTCAAGAAGTAACTTGCAAGGTCATCTGTCCTTTTAATCTCATTTCAGTAGCAGTGTTTATTTAGAAAACAAGAGAACATGGAGAGTTTCCTTAACACACTATTTGAAGAGGAGTGTCAGAAAACATGACAATTGAGCACATATTTTTTTTTCTTTTCACAATCCGAATGTCTCTTGCTTGAAAATACGCAGGCCTGTTTCTTAGGTCTTATACTTTCACCCCACAATCCAAAGCACTCAATATATGATTAGCGAGCACGTTAACTTGCAGCCAAGTATGTGTTCTATGTAACATTATAAAAACACACAAAGACAATGCCACGCTGTTCAGTCTGTCCATTTGTTAATGCAAAGTGCCATTCCAAAATTACACTTGTGCAATCATTGCTACCCAGAATGTCGGCGAAAAAGCTAGCAGCATTGGTGCATAACATTCTAACAGCAATAAATATGTGTAGTAGCCATTGGCACCTAATTATTTGTACTAGGAGCCTGGACATAATCTATATTCCGCTGCAGCTCCTTCTCATTCCTTTATTTTACTTTTGTTCATTTCTCTCTTCCTAACTTCTCCTATGTTTCACACCTTCACCACTCCTCCCCGTGCTCCCTATCCTTCATACCCAATGATATTCTCATTACCCCTCACCCATACCTTTTCCTTTAACATTCCTCCTCCCTCCCCTCTTTCTCCTGTATCTTCTCACTCTTGCTAGCCTTGCCCATGTACCCTGACTCACCTCTCTTTCGTTAACTCGTTTGCACTTTTTCTGCTTCACCCTCCTTGTCTGTAGGAGTTCATCCTCATTCCTCATTTCCCTCTCTCCACTTCCTTTAGCCAACTATAACACTTCCTACTAGACCACGAGAGTTTCATGTTTAGGTAATCACGCAATCCATTTATTCCTAAGCACTCTCCATCACCCTGACCCTTCTCACCTACACTCATTACATTCCAGGCTTCTCCTCCTCATGCAAGTCCTTCCCGAAGTCCCTCTTTATATTGTCATCATACATCCTCATTTGCCCACTTTGTCCCATCCTTCTGCCTCTCCTCTCCCATTCGCCTTCATCATCCTTTAGCACTTCTCCATCTCTCACATCACTCTCTTTGTTGTCCCTCCATTCCCATGTTCCTTAACCTCGCCGCAGCCCTCCATCACCCTACTTCCCTGCCCTTTTCTTCTTCATCTTGGCCACTTCTTTATTTGCCCATCTAACCTTAAATTTCTGTAATTCTCCCTATTCTCTTGTGCAATTCACCCTTTCCCTAATGTGTGCTTTCTAGCTTAGCAAACTCATCTCTTTCATGTACTCATCTCCTATTACCGTTCTGCAATTCGTTGGCAAGTGTTTCTTTTCATTTAAGTCGATCCTATATTTCTCAGCCAATTTTTCTAATTTCTCATGTGCCTCACAGGCATTCCTACCAGCTTCTTTGCTCTAATATCTCAAATCAGCCCTTTTAAATGCATTCAGTTTCCTCATATAAATCACACCGCTCAGCATCTATTTGAATTCTGTCTTTAATTGCAATAGGTTTATTTCTTTGGCCACTGTTTATTGGGGAGGGTACAACTCTACAACTGCAACAGTGGTAGCAGAAGGTGTGACAGTTGCATCAGTAGATATGCCTAATACAACAAGAAGTACCTCTACCTCTGATGCACTCAGTACAATGGATACACTTACATGCTAAATTACACCATCTCTTGGTCTTCTTACCCCGACTCATGGTGTGCTGGCCCTACCCGAGGAGGCACAACAATATATGGAGGTGAAAAAGAAATTAGTAAGTCATCTAAGGACCCCTCTCCTTCATCATCATCTGACCCTGTGTCTCTCTCTCTCTTTTTCTGCTCTCTAAACTGACTCTCTTGTTTGTCATCTTTTCATTCCCTCTCATGATGGCAGTATAAAAACCTACACTTTTGATCATACTTTCAAGCCAAGCTGGGTGTAGTGAACCCCATCTTGTATCTAACCAACTACTAACAGGGTGTCTAATCTGGTTCTTCCTTTCCTTGCTTTCTTTCAAATAACCAGCATTTTCCCATGCATTCAATGCCTCAAACTGTGCTAGACTGGGTTGGAGTTTCATTTCATTCATCATCTGTTTCAAATTCTCAAGTTTTCTCACACTAAAGGTACTATTCATGAGAAATTGCATGTTCCTGTCATCAGAAGTGACATTGTTCCAGTCTTCGAACAACAAACAAGGGTAGAAACCTTGATTGCGGGGCGTCATAGGCCAATGTGCCTTCAGGTGGTATTTTCTTCCCCTTATAAATTGGGGTTGCAGATTTTTTTAGCACAATTACCATTCCTGTATTAGAGTCACACTATTAAATATGTGCTACAAACAATTGTAATCCACCAATCTGAATTGGCATACAGTGATAAATAACCAATCCTAGCCCTTCACCAAATGATGTAGTCAGCAACAACAACAAGACTCACAACAAAATCAACCAATTGCAATGCGTCCAGTTTGTAAGTTGACATATCATAGTACGTCAGCACATCATCTCACCCTCAACCTGCAAATTACAGTGCAATTTCGCAATCATATGAGATCTGATTTTGACACACTTAAAACAATTACAATTCATGTCTACTTCACCTAAAAGGAAGGGGAAATCAAATCTCTTCTAGAAGAAATCACACAGCAAGCAAAGCATCTTCTTGGTGAGCACCAACCTACTCTTTATCAGAGTGTTTACTCATCAGCAGTAAAGAATTAAATGTCACCAATCTGAATTAAAATGGATTCCCAACTAGACCTTTAGTAAAAACCCTATCATGGTGTGAATGTGGTGCCTCACAACACACATCTCAATGTTAGCAGACAAGTTCAACAATAAGGCCCTCATTTTGAACTTGGCAGCAAACACTGCTAACTGCCATGCTGATGGTCAACAAAAGACCGCCATTGGCGGTGGATGGCATACTGATGTTTTGTAATGATGCCAAAAATGGAAATTGTCAACCTCCACCCATTGCCAGGGTAAACGACGCCCAAAACCCAGGACACATCACCCCGCCACCGCCACGCAGTCAAACCTCGCCCACCAAATAATGATGCACAAATCAGCGCAGCAGTCAGTGAAAGTAGAACGACCACTGGCGGTCCAGACTACCGCTGTCAGCAATGGGAACCGACCAAACAACAAATGCACACATTGGCTGATTTGAAAAGCACACACCTAACATACATCCACACCACTATCAAACACACACATACACACCCCACAATCCTTTTCTATGCCAATAGCACGGCACATAGTGACAACCCAACACGCATACACTGAACAAACCATCACACAAGTCACACACACAAAATCACCACTAAAACACAAACACTGCACACCCACCATCACAGACCACACTCCCAACCACACAACAGCACTGTCACCAATCCACCTACAACACACCACCCACAACACATACCATGGCACCCCCTAAGCACCCCCGCTTCACCAACATGGAGCTAAGAACCATGGTGGATGAGATACTCAGGTTCAAGCCACAGCTATTCGGGGCACAGGTGCAGCAGACGCCCTTGACCAGGAAGATGGAGCTATGGCAGCGGATCGTCAACAAGGTCAATGCAGTGGGAACCCATCCACGCACAAGGGATGACATCAGGAAGAGATGGAACGACCTGCAGGGGAAGGTGCGTTCCATGGCATCACAACACAACATCATGGTACAGAAGACTGGCGGTGGTCCCCCACCTCCTTCCCCTGAATACACGGGGAGGAGGTCTTGACTATCCTGCACCCGGAGTGCCTCACTGGAAACCCTGGAGGACTGGACTCGGGTAAGTCAACGACAATACCCTGACAGTCACCACACCTGTAATGCATGTAGTTCCCCATCCCTCTCACTACCTGGAGGAGGCTGGCCTGGATTATAGTGGGTACTGATGGTACTTACACCTTGTGCCAGGTACAGTTATCCCTTATTAGTAGATTAGTAGTGTTCTAACAGCTTAGGCTGATAGAGGTAGATATAGCAGAGCAGCTTAGGCTGGACTAGGAGACATGCAAAGCTCCTACCATACCACTTATATCATATAGGTACTATATCATAAGAAACACAATACTCAGAGTTATTTATTAAAAATAAAGGAACTTTATTTTAGTGACAATGTTCCAAAAAATATCTCAGAGGATATACTCTCTTAGGAGGTAAGTAAAATACACAAAATGTACACACAAACCAAAATCAGGTAAGTAAAACAGTCAGAAAGTAGTGCAAACACTGTAGAATACAATAGGATGCAATAGGCCTAGGGGCAACACAAACCATATACTAAGAAAGTGGAATGAGAACCACAAATGGACCCCTAGGCTAGTGTAGTGTGTAGAGTGTCACTGGGAGTGCAAGAAAACACTAAGGGTGTCCAAGATACCCCACCCCAAGACCCTGAAAAGTAGGAATAAAGTGCTACTACTTCCCCAGAAACACACTAAACCTGTGATAGAGGATTTTGCAAAGACCACAATAGACTGCAAAGCACTGAAGACGGATTCCTGGACCTGAGGACCTGCAAAGGAAGGGGACCAAGTCAAAGAGTCGTGAAAGTGTCCTGGGGGGGGGCAGGAGACCAGTAAACCCCGGATGAAGGTGCAAAATGGCTGCCTCTGGATGGAAGAAACTGAAGGTTCTGCAACAATGAAAGGTGCTAGGAACTTCTCCTTCATGCCGAAGATGTCCCACAGAGTGCTGGAGGATGCAGAGTTATTTCATTGGCAAAAGACTGCAAACAAGCCTTGCTAGCTGCAACGATTGTGGTTGAAAAAAAAGGGTGCTGCCTGGGCCCAGAAACGACCAGGATGTCGCCACTTGGGAGAGGAGACAGAGGGAGCCCTCAGGAACGTAGAGAGCCCATGCACAAGGAGGTAGCACCCGCAGACGTCCTTGAACAGAGGTTCAAGAAGACTGAGCATGGTGGTCATCTCAACACTACAAAAGAGGGTCCCTCGAAGCCGGAGGTCAACTCAGGGAGTTGAGCAATGCAGGACAGAGTGCTGGGGACCTGGGCTTGGCTGTGCATGAAGGATTCCTTGAAAAAGTGCACAGAAGCCCTAGCAGCTGCAGTTCACGCAGTACACAGGATTACTGTCTGGAGAAGGGAGACAAGGACTTACCTCCTCCAAATTTGGACAGTTGGACCACTGGACAGTCTGGGTCACTTGGGTCCACCACCTGTGTTTCAGGGGCTGTGCTTGTCAGGATGAGAGGGGTCCCAGAGTACTGGTGACGTAGAAGTTTGGTGCCTGCTGAAGCAGGGGGAAGATTCTGTCGACCCACAGGAGATTTCTTAGTGGCATCCAGTACAGGATGAAGGCAGGCAGTCCCCAAAGCATGCACCACCAGGAAACAGTCAAGAAAGCCGTCAGGATAAGGCGCTACAATGTCACTGGTAGTCTTTTTGCTGGTTTGTTTTGCAGGTGTCCTGGAGCAGTCAGCCGTCGATCCTTGGCGGAAGTCTAATTCTTGCAAGTCGTAATCTGAGGAAAAGCCCACTAGAGAGACCCTAAATAGCCCTCAGAGGAGGATTGGCCACCTAGTCAGGTAAGCACCTATCAGGAGGGGTTCTGACGTCACTTGCTGGCACGGGCCCTCAGAGGCCTTCAGAGTGCCTCCACACCTCTGGATTCAAGATGGCAGAGGTCTGGGACATACTGGAGGAGCTCTGGGCACCATCCCTGGGGTGGTGATGGACAGGGGAGTGGTCACTCTCCTTCCCTTTGTCCAGTTTTGCGCTAGAGCATGGACTGGGGGTTCCCTAAACCGGTGTAGACTGGCTTATTCAAGGAGGGCTCCATCTGTGCCCTTCAAAGCATTTCCAGAGGCTGGGAGAGGCTACCCCTCCACAGCCTTTAACACCTATTTCCAAAGAGAGAGGGTGTAACACCCTCTCTCGGAGCAAATCCTTTGTTCTGCCTTCCTGGGACTGGGCTGCCCAGACCCCAGGAGGGCAGAACCCTGTCTCTGTGGGGTGGCAGCAGCAGTAGCTGCAGAGAAAACCCCAGAGAGCTGGTTTGGCAGTACCTGGGGCCCATAGTGGAGGCCCGGGGGTGTGATTTGAACTGGGGGGACAATTTCATGATCTTGGACATGTTATATGACCATGTTCGGAGTTACCATTGTGAAGCTACACATAGGTATTGACCTATATGTAGTGTACCCATGTAATGGTGTCTCCGCACTCACAAAGTCCAGGGAAATTGCCCTGAACTATGAGGGGGCACCTTTGCTAGTGCAAGGGTGCCCTCACACTTAGTAACTTTGCACCTAACCTTCACTAAGTGAAGGTTAGACATATAGGTGACTTATAAGTTACTTAAGTGCAGCGAAAAATGGCTGTGAAATAACGTGTGCATTATTTCACTCAGGCTGCAGTGGCAGTCCTGTGTAAGATTTGTCTGCGCTCCCTATGGGTGGCAAAAGAAATGCTGCAGCACATAGGGATCTCCTGAAACCCCCATACCCTGGGTACCTAGGTACCATATACTAGGGAATTATAAGGGTGTTCTAGTGTTCCAATTAGAATTGGCAAAAATGGTCACTAGCCTATAATGACAATTTTAAAGGCAGAGAGAGCATAAGCACTGAGGTTCTGATTAGCAGAGCCTCAGTGACACAGTTAGACACTACACACATGTACACATTCAGTCCACAACTATGAGCACTGGGGTCCTGGCTAGCAGGATCCCAGAGAGACAGGCAAAAACAAACTGACATACTTGTAAAAATGGGGGTATCATGCCAGGCAAGATGGTACTTTCCTACACTACCATCATGCCCCCATCCCCTACCCAGCTCACAACACCCAGACACTCCTATCCACATGTTTCCGACATGCCCACAACCCCCCATACAAATTACTATCCAGCCCCCTGTGCACAGTCACCAACCCATGCATGTAATGTCAGGAGCACTACAACACCCAGAATGAACCACTACGCCCTCACTAAATTCTTCAAAAAGAACACAAAGGGACCCTGCATGCTACTACATGGGAATGTAATCACCAATTACTGCTGAGCAGTGCTGCAAGGGACAAGAAAGTGCAGGTCACCCACATCTCTATCTCTCACACACAGGTACCACCACCATGCCCCCCCGATGGAGACGTCAACGAGTGCCAGTCCTCCACCTGAAGACGAAGGCCCCACTCAGGAGAGTGCAGAGGGATGTCTGGACACAGAGGAAATACCTGGCCCATCCCACAGTCCTGGAAAGTCACCTTCCAGAAGCCCCACCCGGGACACCACAGACACCTGTACCACTCAGCCACCACCATCAGCTCTGGCCCAATGCCCCCACACCAGTGTCTCCAGGCCATGGACTGGCTGTCCACAGGTACAGAGGCCCGAGTCTCCACCCACCACCAGACAGGATGATAACGGGCCCAGTGCAAGTGGGACTGCCAGACCTGTGCAGCGGACACAGGCAGAGGAGGCTAGGGCCAGTAGGAGGGTATCAGTGGCCCAGGGGAGTGGCCCAAGGAGGGATGCTGCTGCCCAGAAGGTAATTTCTGAGGTCCTGGGAGCATATCACCATTCCTGGCCATATTGGAGCAGAATCATTGGCTGCAGGTAGCACACCACCAGGAGGCATTGGAGCCATGGAAACAGCTCAACGCTACAATGGCCTCCCTTGCAAGGGTGCTGCAGCACCAGACCAACATCCAGCCTGAGTCCTCCACCGACCTGCAGGCCCCTTACACTAGCCAGGACACTGCCCTGCCATCAACATCTGCAGCAGCTATTGGAGTGGTGGCACTGCCAGAGGACTCACTGGACACCAGCACCACTTCCCCTGCAGCCCAGGTACCTCCTCGCAAACGTGGCCTCAGACCCAGACATCTCAGTCAAACACCAGTGAAGACCAAGCCCAAGGCCAGGAATTGACTCTGCCCTGAACTGTGTCCCTTGTGTGTCACTTAGATACCTTGTTGACATGCCACTGCCATTTCACCATCTTCTAATGGCCCTATGGACTTTGCCCCTGTGCTACCAACAGCTGTGAAAATGTACCTGAGTATATTGTTCACCATGTGCCCACTCCCTTCCACTGTCCCTTTTCTCATGTATGTTTTATCTTCAAATATATACACTTGTACACACAATAAATCTGTCGTCATTTGATGTTAGCAAGCAAATGTTAATGTGTATGTATTAGCTAGTTTCAATCATAATGCTGCTTTTATTGCAGGAGAGGGTCTAACAGACTGTCGTGTTTGAAGTATGTCACACTGTACATTCCATTGCTGGAACACACATCTGTTTCTTCATTCATAAAGTTGCAAAATCACTGCCAAGGGACACCACAGCACTTAGTACATAAGTCACCCTGAAACAATGCAGGAAACCCATTTGCAAAATAAGAAATGTCCCTCAGAGTCACTGAAAGTATAGCCGGATTAGCTGGGTTCTGGAGTTGATGTCTTCCTCCTCCTCCTCTTCTTCATCACCCTCATCCATCCTATGAGGTGGCAGGGGTGATTGGACAGCATCCTCCTCTACCAGAAGTGGGATAGCTTTCCTCACAGCAAAGTTGTGGAGCATGCAGCAGGCCACCACTATCTGACACACTGCGTCAGGCCCATAGCACAGGGATCCTCCAGGGAGATGCAGGCAATTAAATCTTGCCTTCGGGAGCCCTATGGTCCGCTCTATCACCCTCCTAGTTTGACCATGTGCTTCATTATAATGGGTTTCAGCATCTGTCCTGGGATTTCTCACTGGTGTCAGGAGCCATTGCATGTTTGGGCATCCAGAATCCCCTAGAAAAGTGGGTGAAAGAGGGTTAATACACACACTTACTACTTCCATGCAACCTGCCTGTCAGGTATGTCACTAGTACAGTGTCATACACACTCACCTATGAGCCAAACTCTGTCCCCCTGTAGTTGTCCCATCATGTGTGGCACACTGCTGTTTCTCAGGGCATAGGAATCATTCACTGATCCTGGGAACCTTGCATTGACATGAGAAATGTACTGATCAGCAGAACACACCAATTGGACATTCATGGAGTGAAAGTTTTTACGATTTCTGAACACTTGTTTATTTACTCTTGGGGGTATGAGGGCTATGTGAGTACCATCAATGGCAAGTACCACATGGGGTATATTTGCAAAAGTATAGAATCCTGATTTGACGGTGGTGAGATCAGATCTTTGGGGGAACGGGACATAACTTTGCAGGTGTTGCACGAATGTATTCAAAAATGTGGACAGGTTGTGGCTGAACATTGGCTGAGATACACCGGCTGCCATGCCCACTGTCACTTGGAATGAGCCTGTGGCTAAAAAATGTAACACAGATAGTACCTGCACAGTTGTAGGTATGGCATGGTGATTCCTTATCGCTGGCATCAAAACAGGCTCCATTTGTGCACAGAGTTCCAGGATTTTGGCTCGATTCAGGCAGTAAGTGATTATGATGTGACATTCCTCCATGGTGGCCAGATCTACCAGGGGTCTGTAAAGAGATGGGGCCCTCCCTTGCCACATGGGTCTGTACCTATGGGGGAGGAAGAGAGACACATTGAGTTGGGACATACACTTCCTTAAAAAGGTCCCACTATTCATGTTGTACATGCGACACAATTGTCCCTCACACAGACACAAAGAACGTGTTAATCCTGTCAGGGCAATGTGTGGTGAGGTGAGTATGTTTCATTATATCACAGTGTAGGCACAATTCCCACCATGATTCCATGAGGAGGACCAGTAATCATAACAGTACTCGATGAAGGGGAAACGGAACGGAGCCATGAACTAGGACCCCAGCCAGACTGTGAAGGCATGGTGGATGCAAAATGGCAGCCCCCTGCCCTATAGGTAGTGTAGTGTAGGAAGTGACCTCATTCCGCTGGTGTTAGTCGTCATGGCGGTAGGTGATGTTCACCGCTGTGCACCTGATCATTGGATAACATTGTTCTCAATGTGGAAGCAGGGCCAATCATGATCAGCGCCGTGGTATATACCGCCATTTTGCCATGCCCTTGCCACTTGACTCCTGCACCTCGAGTAGGGAAGAATTCCACTGCATGTGCTGCTGTGTCCTGACTCTGGTCCTTGAGATGGCATGTGCTAAAAGGGGAACGGCCCGGCCGTCATCATGGGGAAGTTGGTGAAATGGGTCCTACCCCTGTATGCAAAGCTGTATGGGTGACCAGAGGAACAGGTGAGTTACTATTTGTCCTCCTTGAATGTGTGTGAATGTGGCAGATGCTTGTAGGCATTTGTGTTGGCTGTGTGAATACTTACCCTTTGTGTGTCTGGCAGTTTTTGGCTTGGATATTGTCTATATGTATGTCTCCATGGGCTATGTCAGGTTGTACTGGCATGGCATTTGAGTATGGGGCACCCACACTGACATCTGTTTCTTTACTGTGTCCCATGCAGGTCAGTGCCCATCAGAAGAAAGGATTATGGCAAGTCATCACCAAGGAAGTGGGGACCCTGGGGGTCTACAACTGGCGGAGCACCCACTGCAGGAAGCAGTGGGAGTACCTGAGGGGCTGGGCCCGGAAGACTGGAGAGGCCCAGCTGGGGACAGCCTCCCAACAAGGGAGGGATGCACGTCTGACCCTAACACCCTAATGGCCTGCATTCTGGCAGTGGAATATGCTGATTTGGATGGGCGCTTGAAGGTAGCACAGCAGCTACATGGGGTGAGTACCAATACTGTTGTGATGCTACTACTTAGTGAAGTTAGTTGCTATTGGGTGCATGCATTGTAGTGGCAGGCCTATAGATAGGTGTGTATGTGCAGTCCTGCCCCCCTCTACGTCCGCGGGATGGCGTCCTTAGGTAGATATGGCTCGGAATGTAGGCCGGTGAGAGGTCCCCTGTTTGGGATTTTGGTTTAATGTGGCTTCACGGATTTGCAGATTTGTTGTCTTGACATCATCTCTCATTGTTTCCCATTGCAAAGTGTAGCAGATTAGAGGGCCAGGATGGTAATGTTGTGTACTGTGGGATCTTGCCTACCACTAAGGGGCACATTCATATCATATATTGTGTCTGCTGAGGGTTGGTGCCTGAGATGGGTGGGAGTGTATGTGTTCCAGCATGAATATTTTTCCTGGAATTGACATACTTATTTCTTCTTTTGTCCCCCCTCCCTCTGTGCTCTTGTGTCCTTGTGTGCTTTAGCATCATCTGGCAAGGGAGCTGAGGTACCAGCGAGTAGGGATGCTGCAGCCCACGGGACCCAGGAGGCAGAATCCACCGACACCAAGGGAACCAATGGGTTGGAGGGCGAGGGGAGTACCACGGGGAGGCGACTACCACTGAAGGTAGTGACTATGCCACCGCCTCCGATGGCAACTCCCTGGTGGTGGCAGACCCTAATGAGCCCACCCATTCTTTGCCATCTTCCACCACCTCCCATATCATCACCACCCACCCAGTAGCTCCCCACTGAGCTGCCCATGCCCGCTCACCCAGGAGGGTGGGCGTCTCCTTCTCCCCAGGCACCTCTTCTGCTGCCCCAGTCAGCCCTGCTGCCCTCACTGAGGAGGCTATTGACTTCCTGAGAACCATCTCAGTAGGGCAGACAACCATTGTGAATGATATCCAGGGGCTGGCATCCCAAATGCAGCAATGCAATGCAATTCATTCCTGGAAGGCATTCACGGTGCAATGTCTGGCCTACAGAGATCTTTTCAGACTCTGGCCTCCTCTCTGATGACAGCCAGTGTCCCTGGTCTTTCTGTCCCCCCTCCCTCCATCTTTACCTCTTCCAGCACCCCACTCCCTTCACTCATCCCAAGCACACATACAGACAGCCATGCACCCAAATCAACACACATGAAGCACACAGAGAAACATAAGCACCATCCATCTCACCACATGCAGGCACACATCCAACATACCAAAGCAGACACACCAACATCCACCTCCCCCACTGTGTCCACCCACCCTCCTTCCAAAACACACAAACGCTCACACGCATCCACTCCACATACATCCACTACACATAAGCATACTAAGCAGACACCTGCATCCACGTCCAGCACACCTGCACCTCATACCGCCACTCCCTCTACCTCCATTCCCTAACCTGTCTCCAAAACCACTCCTGCTGCACCTAAAAAGCTTTTCCTCTCCCGTGTTGACCTGTTTGAACCCACTGGCCTACCCTGTCTTAATCCTAAATGTTCCCTTGGCCTCACCAAGTCTACTCCTTCCTCTTCAAAGTCCTCCCCAGTCTGCGCTTCCCATTCCTGTGCCCCTTCCCCAGGGAGGAAGAAGGCCCTTGTTGCCCCTGGTCCCTCTGCCACCCCCGGGCCAGGCCCACTCCTCCTCCTTCCAAGGGCAAGCCCAAACCCTCTCCACCTCCAGAACCTACGCCCAAGACTGCCCCTCTCAACCTGAGTCCCCACCCTCACCACCCCCTGCCCCGATCCCTGAGGTGCCTGCTGCCCCATTGATACCCCTTTCTCAGTGGAAATGTTTTCCATCGTAAGAGTCAAGTGTGGCCTATATTTGCCCTTACAGGACTTGTATATGGACTGGCCTAGGGCCTTGTTTAAACATTTATTTTTATTACTGTTCAATTAAATTTTAGTGCCCAGTAGACCTGTTGGCACAATATTGATCCGTTGTGCAGCATTTCACTGTGGGGGTGTGGTGTGCACAGGTTTGTGCATTGAAGCAGGTATTTGTTGGCTTGTGTCTGGTAAGTACATTTTGTTAGGGTATGTATGGCTTGGGGTGTTGGGAAGGGTTGGGTGTGCGTTGCGGTGTGGGTGGGTGTGTAATTGTCCCCTTTCCTCCCAGGTTTGCTAGGCTGCGGTACTTACTGTCGTCATCTTCGTCGGCGGTCACGATCCTGGAGGAATATGACAAGGAGAAGCTCTGGCATTATTTCCAACTCTTCCTCCATGTCGACGTCGGCGTGTTCTGTGGGCCTCCGTTGAGTGTTTCCCTTTATAGGGGTCGTTTCTGCCAGGCTTTGTGTGGCAGTGGTTCCCACCCCGGAACAGATGGCGGTGTGGTGGCTCATAATATGGTGGCCGTGTAGGGCCTTTCCGTCGGCCTGAAGATGGCCTCCGCCGTCATCCGCAGTGCCCCCAAAATGGCGGTGAGGGGATGGGCCACTGGCTGTATCTCATGTGCTTCATTATGTGGCGGTCTGGACCGCCAGCCTGTTGGTGGTAGTTACTGCGACCGTTTGCGGTGCGGTCTTCACCGCCAGGTTCAAAATGACCACCTAAGTGAATTGGAAATTGGGTTGTTGGTTGACTGGGTGTGAGCCAGTTAGTTGGAAAAGATGGTCACTGTCAGCAGTCATTTCAATTCTGATTGAAGTGTGTAGTCAATGGTTGAGGGTGAGCAAGACCCATAAAACATAGGGTTCAGGGGGTGTTGCCGCTGATCCTGCTATTGAACGCCCTCACTCCGGCATATTCAGTATCTTTTATTAGATAGTCACTCATTTTTTCTCAATGAGTACATTTCCCAGTACGGGATTTGGGCTGATAAAAAGTCATCTTCTCCAGAGTACTGATGGAAATTAATATTAAAATCACTGGTTAAAATAATGCCCAGCTTTGCAATGCGTTGCCTCAAATCACATACTAAGGTCACAAGTTTGCAGATCAGGGCACTTTTCATCTCCATGTCTGGGTGAATATAAACATTTCTAACACATAAAGATTGGTCAGGAATTAATAAATATTAAAGCAAATGTTCTTACATTGTACTTTAATTTGTTGGGAGTGTACTTTTGAAGACTGTACACTATTTATGTGGTCGTTTTTGTATCTTTACTTGTTTCATATATATATGCACTTTGCTTGGGATTAGACAGAATATTCAAAGTTGACCAGAGAATATCGTTTATGTTCATGCACACTTTTGAGCACCTGATTACTTAAGTTTTGCAAGATGACGATTTGCCTTGTGACAAAGACTAGTTTCCAGCTGAAACGAGTCATCCCATTAATGCTTCTGGAATAAACACTATTAAAAATGCTGTGAGTGCCTGTTTGCCTTTTATTTGAAGGAGTTGGGAGGAGAATGAATAGAGATGTGTTTCCATGAGTTTTCCACTTTTTTAGCTACAGGACTTGGATTCCATGATCAATTTCAGGCTGTACATCTACTCAATTTGTAAAAATAGAATTATATATACTGCAAGTCCCCTCTTAGGTCTCCCATACTTTGACTGCTTATAAATTGGGATTATATAATACATGTAACCTGTGATTAGCAGAGGGGTTGATGTCCACGTTTCCTGAAGGACCACAATATCACAGTTCTTCCATTCCAGTGAGGGATGCCAATCTCCTAGTTTTGATTTGGACCCTGCTAAATTCAGAGAGCCGATATTTAAGGTGTTGACATTCTTTTTGTCTTGGGGGCTTGGAGTCCTGTTCATATGGCTTTGGATGTTTGGAGGGCACGTGGCAGCTAACCCCAAACGTCAGAGGGATAGATGTGAACCAGTGACCTTGGTTCCTTAGGGAGGAAGGGAGCTAGAATGGAGTATTAACTATTGGTTGCAAGTTCTGGTGATTTACTGAGTGCTCCTTTGAGGATTGAAAAGTGTGGAATTGAGGTATTGTTGGGCTACATGGCGTCTAATTTTTCTAATGGAGAAGGTTAACAGGGTTGGATGTAGAGCAAGATAGAAATTCTGCATGCTTCAAAATGACTTTTTTATTTTAGTGCCATTGAAGTGAAGGCTGGTGTAAGCCAATACACAAGGGTAGCTTCTCTTGAGTTGCTCTTATCCAGTGACATAACTTCCACAGAGAATATGGGGGTCATTACAACATTGGCGGTAAAAGCCGCTTACCGCCGTGCAGAAGACCGCCAACACACCGCCGCGGAATTCCGCCACGGTTCATTATGACCCACTGCTCGGAATTCGCCAAAATTCAGACACCCACACAAGTCCGCCACACCAAAGGTCAGTGATAAACTGGTAATAACAAAACTGACACCGTCACGCCAACAGAAATACGCCCACACTATCACGACACACGAATCCACGCAGCGGTCTTTCAACCGCGGTATTCCATTGGCGGTACACACCGCCACGCTCAAAATACACACACATAAACAAAACACAGCCACATTGGACAATTCCAAATACACATACCTGATACACATACACACACCACTCCCACACACCCAATACAATATAAAACACACACCCACATCACCCACAAACCACTACAACCAAAATTCACGACCGAAGGCCAGAGAGAGGCACCACCATCAACAATACTAGCATCCACAGGCACACAACACCATCACCCACATAACTTCCACACACCTCACACAACACACCACTACATATCACCACACTTATCACCACACTCACCACCCCTCACATCACCTACACCACCCCATGGCACAGCAAAGACAGCCCAGGTTATCGGCGGAGGAGCTCAGGGTCATGGTGGAGGAAATCGTCTGGGTAGAGCCACAGCTATTTGGATCACAGGTGCAGCACACCTCAATTGCAAGGAAGATGGAGCTATGGCGGAGAATAGTCGACAGGGTCAACGCAGTGGGACAACACCCAAGAAATCGGGAGGACATTAGGAAAAGGTGGAACGACATACGGGGGAAGGTGCGTTCCGTGGTCTCAAGACACCACCAGGCGGTTCAGCGGATTGGCGGCGGACCCCCACCTCCTCACCCACAACTAACAACATGGGAGGAGCAGGTCTTGGCGATTCTGCATCCTGAGGGCCTCGCAGGAGTTGGTGGAGGAATGGACTCTGGTATGTCAAATCTTAACTATTACATCCCCCACCCTACCTGCATGCTATCACATACCCCCACCCTCGCCCTCACCCCTACCACTCCAACTCCTCACAAATGTACCAATATCACAAACAGCACATCCCAACACCAAGCCCTGCATGCAACAGCAACGCATGGACACACATCACTAAAGCATGCCCACTGCACATACCCATACACCCCCCTAAACCATCATCACACAAGCTCACACACAGGAATGCCAGCACTGGGGTACACGGTCACCCACCCATTGCACACCATGACACACACAGATGCAATAATCATGCCTTTCCACCCCTGCATGTCCACTCCACCCACAGAAGAGGCCCACAGTGATGACAGCACCTCTGTCCAACTGGATCTAGATGACCAGCCCGGACCATCGTGGGCCTCGGGACAGTCGGTTCCCCTCACAATGGCACAGGCCACCACAGACCTTCCCCCCTCTGGAAACACCAGCACAGCACCCATCCAGTGGGCCCATACCTCCGTCCCCAGGACATGTCAATCAGCTGTGTGTCCACCACTACAGGGAACCCAGGATAACCCACCACCCCAACAACAACAGGGACCTGGGGGCAGTGGCAGTGGGCACACGGTCCAGGGGACGGAGGCCCAGGAACACAGGGGAACTGGGAGGGCTGCTGTGCGACAGGGGGCGGACAGGCCAAGGGAACCCACTCTCCACGAGGCCCTCTCCTCCATCATGGGAGCATACCACCACTCCCAGGAGACCATGGCAACGGTCCTGGCCAAGTTTCAGGAGACCCAGCGGCTGCAGGAGGAACAGTATTTGGGCTTCAGGGAGGAACTCAGAACCATCAGCTCCACCCTGGGCACCATCGTAGGGGTGCTGAAGGAAGTACTCAACACCAGGAGGGACACTGTAGCACTACAAGGGGCCCCTGACACTAGCATGGACGATGAACTGCCCACCACCTCTGCCGGCGCTAGTGGACAGGACGCCCCACCACAGGACCACCACACCAGCACCCCACCCCCTGCAGAGGGAGAACCACCCCGCAAATGGTCCCTGAGATCCAAGAACAAGACAGAGCACGATGCCAAGTCCCCCGCCAAGAAATGAGACCACCCTGATTGTCATGTCACTGTCCCACTTTGTCACCCTGTCCATATTTAAACTGCCCCAGCTCCACTTCCTATGCCCATATGGGCAATGCACCTCTGAGACTAATAGACTGGGCTCTGCCATGGACAATCCTCCGCCATCACCCCTCACCATTTAACTTCCCCCTCCAATATTTTGCATTTAAATAAACACACCTAAAGCACAAAAAGATCTGGAGACTGTCTGTGATTTCGAAATAGTGTATTTGCAATTACAGTGACAAAATGTTCATTAAATAGTAATGTCAACATACCTATGTCACACAGCTCTAGTTCATGAGGAATCTAAGCAGATGACACATGATGGGACCCACACCTGTGAAACCGTAAGGGAAAGTGACAACTCAGTGACCATACACTGGGTGAAAACGACAGACAGGATAGAGGTAGTAGTGTAAAAGTACATGTAGTAAGCAGGAATGTATTCTCACCTGTGTTTCACTGGAAATATTGCAGGATCACTGAGTCCCTGTTCTGCATGTCTTCTTCCTCTGCTTCATCCTCATCACTGTCCACAGGCTCCAAAGCTGACACAACATCTGGACCATCCTCCTGCAGAAAAGGTACCTGTTGTCGCAAAGCCAAGTTGTGAAGCATACAGCAGGCCACGATGATCTGTCACACCTTCTTTGGTGAGTAGAATAGGGATCCACCTGTCATATGGAGGCACCTGAACCTGGCCTTCAGGAGGCCGAAGGTCCGCTCGATCACCCTCCTAGTTCGCCCATGGGCCTCATTGGAGCGTGCCTCTGCCATGGTCCTGGGATTCCTCACTGGGGTCAGTAGCCATGACAGGTTGGGGTACCCAGAGTCACCTGCAAATGGCGAGGGACAACTGTTAGACACACAATAACCTGTAGGGATAACCCCAGACAACCATTCCAACTGTTTTGCTTCCAGGGGCTCACCTAATAGCCACACACGGTGTCTCTGGAGTTGACCCATCACATAAGGGATGCTGCTATTCCGCAGGATGTAGGCATCATGCACTGAGCCAGGGAACATGGCATTCACATGGGAGATGTACTGGTCTGCCAAACATAACATCTGTACATTCATGGAATGATAACTCTTCCGGTTTCTATACACCTGTTCAATCCTGTGGGGGGGGGACCAATGTCACATGTGTCCCATCAATGGCACCTATAATGTTGGGGATGTGTCCGAGGGCATAGAAGTCACCTTTCACTGTAGGCAAATCCTCCACCTGAGGGAAAACGATGTAGCTCCGCATGTGTTTCAGCAGGGCAGACAACGCTCTGGACAACACGTTGGAAAACATAGGCTGGGACATCCCTGATGCCACGGCCACAGTTGCTTGAAAAGACCCAATTGCAAGGAAATGGAGCACTGATAGCACCTTCACTTGAGGGGGGATTCCTGTGGGATGGCGGATTGCTGACATCAGGTCTGGCTTCAACTGGGTACACAGTTCCTGGATTGTGGCACGGTCAAACCTGTAGGTGATTATCAAATGTCTTTCCTCCATTGTTGACAGGTCCACCAGCGGTCGGTACACCAGAGGATTCTGCCACGCATCACACAACACACAAAATCAAGAGAAACACAACACGCACATCCAAGAGAGCCATTACCAAGGAAGTGTGGACCCTGTGGGTCCACGGCCGGCAGAGCACCCACTGCAGAAAGCGGTGGGAGGACCTGAGACGCTGGGCCCGGAAGACCGCAGAGGCCCAGCTGGGGATGGCCTCCCAACGTCAGACCCTGACCCCCTAATGACCTGCATACTGGCAGTGGCTTACCCAGAGTTGGATGTGCGCTTGAGGGCAGCACAGCAGCCATAAGGGGGTAAGTGTAGACTGTTAGGTGACTTCTGCATGGTTGTGTACTATGACCCTCACTGGACTTGTGATTTACGAAGTCAGGTGAAATATGGGGAGCGTAAAGTCCTGGTTGTCACACCAGTCATGTTGGAGTGTGACACGTTAGCTATGTAGATCCATACCAGGAACAAAAGTGGTGGTACTATAATACACATTCTACTGTACATATGAGTTGCTCAAATGTTCAGGCATTTTACTGGCTTCATACTCCATAACTGTGTATACTGTAGTAGTCCAAAGTGATCTTATTGGCACTGTATGTGGGTAATGGCAGGCAAGTTTGGTTAACATTGCAATTGATTTAACTGCAACATCAATGGACATCTGTACCAAATGTACTCCACGCATATCTGTCATTTAGTTTGTGTGCACAGTTCTTCTGAGGTCAGATTTGTTTATCCTGTCATGACTGACATGTGTTTGTCAATGGATGAAATTGTTGGGTCAGTCATTTAGCCAGTTGATAGGCAGGTAGGTCTTTTCAGACAGGTGTCTAGGCTACAAGGATGAGGTGATCAGTGGTAAGTTTGGGTATGGCTTGCAGGACTCTATTGTTCATGACTGCAAAATGGTCTCTTGTTTTCCTGACAGGGGCAAATGTATGTATTGTTTGTATGTGAAGTGGATGTGTCAGTCATTACCATTTCATCCCCTTCTTTTTCTCCCACCCTCCTTCTCTCTCCACCTCTGTCTATGTGTGCATTAGCATCATCTGGCAAAGGAGGAAGGGCACTGGCGAGTGGGGATGCAGCAGCCCATGGAACCCAAGAGGCTGGAACCAGCGAAACTGAGGGTACCACTGGGACTGAGGGTGAGGGGAGCACCATAGGGGAGACTGGAGCTCCACCACATCTGATTCAGAATCTTCCTCTGATGACGGCTCTCTGGCGGTGGCAGACCCATCTGGGACCACCCCACCACCAACCTTGTCCGCCACCCCCCTTACCAGCACTGCCTTCTCTGTAGCTCCCACCCAGTTGCCCGTGCCCGCTCACCAAGGAGGGTGGGCGTCTCCTTCACCGCAGACACCTCTGCCCCTGCCCCAGTCAGCCCTGCTGCCCTCAATGAGGAGGATATTGACCTCCTGAGGTCCATCTCTGTGGGGCAGACAACCATCAGGCATTCACAGTCCCTTGTCTGGCCTACAAAGATCGCTTCACGCTCTGGCCTCCTTGTTGATGGCAGCCAATGTCCCTTCATCTTCCATCCTCCCTCCAACTACCTGTTTCCAATCCACAACCCCTCTCCCTACACCTGTCCAGGGCACACCTACAGACCAGCATACACCCACTGCAACACACAAGGTGCGCAAAGACAAACATAAGTACCACAAACGAACCCACTGGTATGCACACACACAACACACATCTGCAAACACAGCAAAATACACTTCCCACACTGCCTCCCTTACAGTCACATCACCACTCACACTTGCCAGCACTGCATCATCACACACTGGTCCTGCTAACATTCCTGTCAAACCCTTAATCACCACAATTGCAGACTCACAGACACACACCCCACACACCACATCTGGACTCACCATGACCACCTTCTCTGCTACCTGCAGCACATCCACCTCACTTGCACACACCTCCCCAGCATTCACTCACACATCTTCCATTCCCTCTCCCTGAATCTCTACCCCCTTCTCCCAAGATATGTACACGCACCCATTCACCCACTCAACATACACCCACCACAGACATGCACACATTGCACACACCAGCATCCACATACAGCACACCAACACGTCACACAAGCGCTCCCTCTACCTCCACTCCCATCTCTCATTCATGTGACCTCCCGCTTGTACCTAAAAAAGTCTTCCATGCTGCCCTTGACCTTTTCCCTACTCCTCTCACACCCTGTGTGACCCCTAAATGTCCTGTCTCCCTGCCACTCCTAGGCCCTTTCACCTCCCATTCCTCGGGTGCCCCCTCTGGTGTTTCCCCTGCTCCTCTACCCAGAAAAAAATCCACCCCTCCCAGAGCCAAAGTCCCCCCCCTTGGAAGCCCAGAGACATCCCCCTTCCAAATCCAAGCCACTCCACCACCACCACCCCCAAACCCATGAGGTACCTGCATTTCCAATTGATTCCCCTATGACGTGGAGGCCTATTTGCTGTCAGGAGTCATGTTGGGGCCATGATATATGGACAATGTGTCCTGCATTTCTGGACATTGGACTTGCCATTTGGCACATTTTGTATATATTTTAACACTTTTTGATGGTTCCTAATGCATCTGCCCACATTGCTGTGGTTGGCATATTGCCTGTCCTGGTTTCCTTCTACATGGTGGTGTGACATCTATGTGCAATCGTGTGTGAGGTCTGTGTGTGGGTTGTGTCCATGCTGTTGTATGCAGTGTGTAAATGGGTTGTGCCATGTTCATGTTGTTATGTGTTTGACTGCTTGCTTGTGGGATTGTATGGGGTGTTGTGTGCATCTGTGTGTATGGTGCTGCATCTGTGGATTTCCTTGTATGTTGCTTGTACGCGATGTGTCACCTGTGTCATTGTTTGGATGTGTGTGAGAAAACAGGGCTGATTGCAGAGGCCCTCTAACTTTTTGCCCCCATTTTTCACTTTTTGCTGGGGTTTTACTGACTCTTGGCTGTGCCCTGGGTACTGCTTACCAGTCCCAGGGTTAGTGCTCTGTGTAAAATGGATATGCAAATTAGGCTAATTATAATTGGCTAAGTGAACCTACCTATAAGTCCCTAGTATATGGTAGGGCATGTAGGTGTAGGGACCACAGCATAGGTAGTGCACCCATAGGTGCACTGCTGATGTGCCCAGTGTCATTTTAAAGGCAGGCCTGCCTTGCTGGCTGCTTTTAAATTAAAGTTAGATGCAAATTCGACTTTGGAATTAAAAGGGGTTCCAAAGACTTAAACTACCTTATTTTTACATATAAGTCATCCCTAAGGTGTGCCCTATGTGCCCCTAGGTTGGGGTGCCAGGTAACTATAAGCAGGGACTTTATAAACATAGTTTTGTAAGCCCTGGTGAGGTAAAAACAGCCAAATTCGTTTTTCCTCATTGTAGTAAATGGCCTTCATAGGCTAGAATGGGGAGACTTTATTTTAATTTTTAAAGTCTCCTTAAATGATGCATACCAAGAATGTGGTATCAAATTAATTGTTGTAATAAATCCCACAACTTCCAGTTATTGGCCTTAATATAACTTGTTCAGGTAAAGAGTTTTAAACTTTATCTGAAAAGTTGCCAATTTCAGCCCTGCATTGTTTTTGCTGCTGTGCTCTGATTGGCCAGGCTCTAGCAGTCTGACCAGGCTGCCTTGATGAGGTGTGAAGTGGCCTGGCTTCACACAAAGGAATGTGCCTGTGGGAGGGAATATCCCCTCAGCAGATGGAGAGGCAGGAAGGGGGAGGGCTGCCAAACTGGTCTTCAAAGGCAGAGAAGGACATTTGGAGCAACCAGCAACACCCCCACATCCTGCAACCCCAGACAACTAGGTGCCCCCTTGATTAGATTAGGAGAGGGCAGGAGAGGGGTGTGTTTATGATTTTTAGCCACACCTGTGGGTGGGCTCAGCCAGATGTAACCTCCAAAAATCAGATTCAGCCATGATGGATTTTTGAAGAATGTTGCCTCCTGGGATTGATTTTTGCCACACTTCCCAGGAAGTGGTCATCACAGGGGGAAGGACCCTGCACCTGATTAGAGAACTAGGACCCCCCTGTTTTTCACCCAGGAGCAAGGATACAATTGGCAGACCTGCGCCCACACCTCAGTTCCCTACCACATCAAACAAGGAAGAACTACAGAAGAAGAAGGACTGCCCTGCGGGACCCCTGGCCTGCACCTGGAACCTGCACTCAGAAGGACTGCACCAGCTGCACACTTGGGCTTCACCACAAGAAGGACTTTGCCTAGCTTCAACTGGTTCAAGGAGGGACTCCCTATTTGCTACAGGTGAAAATTTGCTAACCAGAGTCCCCTGCATCAACTCCTGAAGAAAGCGACCAGCTGACCACTGTCCAGTGGCCAAAAAGGAGTTTGCCCCAGGTGCATTCTGGGAGTTGTAGTCCGCACCCCCCAAATACCATCTTCTGGACCCTTGGGGTGAGCTGTGGACCTCAAACGAACCTTAAAAGGACATCTGGGAGAAGCCCAAGAAGTTTGGAGAAGTTTGGACAACTTTTTAAAGAAAGCTCCATAGAGGGACCGACCTGCCGTGGCAACTCTAGCCGGCTTGCTTTAACCGCGACACGGCTTGATTTGCTGGTTCGTCCCGGTAAAGAAAACCTCAGAAAAAGAGACTAAGGCCCTCATTCTGACCCTGGCGGTTTGAAACCGCCAGGGCAGAGGGCAGTGGAAGCACCGGCACCGGCAACAGGCTGGCGGTGCTTCCTGGGCTATTCTGACCGCGGCGGTAAAGCCGCGGTCAGAAAAGGGGAACCGGCGGTTTCCCGCCGGTTTACCCCTGGTCCAGGGAATCCTCCATGGCGGCGCTGCTTGCAGCGCCGCCATGGGGATTCCGACCCCCTTCCCGCCAGCCTGTTTCTGGCGGTTTTCACCACCAGAACCAGGCTGGCGGGAACGGGTGTCGTGGGGCCCCTGGGGGTCCCTGCACTGCCCATGCCAATGGCATGGGCAGTGCAGGGGCCCCCTAACAGGGCCCCACAAAGATTTTCAGTGTCTGCTTTGCAGACACTGAAAATCGCGACGGGTGCCACTGCACCTGTCGCACCCCTGCAAATCCGCCGGCTCCATTCGGAGCCGGCTTCTTCTTTGCAGGGGCTTTCCCGCTGGGCCGGCGGGCGATCTTTTGGAGATCGCCCGCCGGGCCAGCGGGAAAGTTAGAATGACCCCCGCGGTCATTTGACCGCGGTGCGGTCTTTGGGCGGTTTCCGCCCGGCGGGCGGCGTCTGCCGCCCGCCGGGGTCGGAATGACCCCCTAAGCCCGAAGGTAAAAAGTTGACCGGGACCTCCCAGCCAGCGTATCCGAAGAGGGCTCCATGGACGTCGGATCAAGATCCAGGTTTACCCCGGTTGAAGGATTTTCACCTCGAAAAAGAGACTAAGGGGGTCATTACAACCCTGGCGGACGGTATTAAAGCGGGGGTAAGACCGCCAACAGGCCGGCGGACCAAAAAAGGGAATTGTGACCCTGGCGGAAACCGCCAAAAAAACCAGCCACTTTAACACTCCGACCGCCACGGCGGTACAGACAAGGAGCGCGGCGGTCACCGCCAACAGACAGGCAGAAGACAATGTACCACCCACAGTATTACAACAGGCCAATCCGCCACCTTTTCCGGGGCGGATTCACCGTGGATAAAAACACGGCGGAAACAGTTACTGCAATGGGAAAACGCTCACCTGAACACATCCCACGAGGAACGAGGACTCCATGGAGCCCGAATTACACATTCTACCGGCCCTTGTATTCCTACTCATCTACGAAGACCAACACCGGCGCGGCCGAAGACAACGTTGAGTACTGCACCTACGACATGGGGGAGGAGGGAGGCAAAAGTTAGGGGGACACACACAAAACAACCCCACCCCCACCCTCACATATTACAACATACACACCAATGCATCCACAAAAATCACAGTAACAACCCACAATCCCCCCGGAAGAATGCAAAGGCAAAGCAAAATCAGTTCAAACATTGTAATGTAGCAATACACATGTCTGTCAAAAATATACAGATCTATAATAATATCAGGCAGAAATATATACATTACGCGAAGTAGTGCAGATATGCACATATCAATGTCCGTGCACCACTAGTCCAAAAATGCATGGGCGAGGCCCACAAAAGATACCTGTCCACAATCGGAGAGAACACTGCCGGGGCATCAGATAGAAATACTACATGCACCTCAGGGGGAAGGGAAGGGGGGGCACCTCAGCCGGATGACTGCAAAGCCAGATCCACGACGGGGCTCCATGCCCATTGATGTATCCTGGGGAGTGTAAAGCCACAGTCTCTCAAGTCTCTACAGTGGGTGGCTTGCCCACTGTTACATCCTGGGGAGCGCAAAGCCACAATTTCGCAAGTAGATAACAGCCGCCACTGGCTCTGGAGCGGGACTGGTGCTCAGACTGGATTAGTCTCCCCATGAAAGTTCCTGTCCCGTCACTGTCCCAGCTGCACATGGGATAACAATGCTTGATGTGGGGGTCTTTTCATTCTTACCCGGTGCATGCCCTGTTCAGCAGTGCTTTGTCATGGCGGTCTCTGGACAGTTCAGCAGTGCTTTGCCATGGCGGTTCTGGACAGTTTAGCGGTGCTTGCCCTGGCGGTTCTGGACTGTTCAGCTGTGCTTTGCCATGGCAGTCTCTGGACAGTTCAGCGGTGCTTGCCCTGTTCAGCGGTGCTTGCCCTGTTCAGCGGTGCATGCCCTGTTCAGCGGTGCTTTGTCATTGCGGTCTCTGGAAAGTTCAGCGGGGCTTTGCCATGGCGGTTCTGAACAGTTCAGCGGTGCTTGCCCTGGCGGTTCTGGACTGTTCAGCGGTGCTTGCCCTGGCGGTTCTGGACTGTTCAGCGGTGCTTTGCCATGGCGGTTCTGGACTGTTCAGCAGTGCTTTGCCATGGCGGTTCTGGACAGTTCAGCGGTGCTTTGCCATGGCGGTCTCTGGACTGTTCAGCTGTGCTTTGCCTTGGCGGTTCTGGAACGGGCATTGGTGTGTGGCATGACGTTCCCTACTCTGGGCATTGGTGTGTGGCATGACGTTCCCTAGACTGGGCATTGGTGTGTGGCATGACGTTCCCTCATAGCCCACCTGGGCTGTGGCAGCCGGGGCCCTCCTGGGCACTGACTCCGGCGGTGGCGGTGGTCTCCTGACCAGTGACGATACTTGGGCCCTCCTGGGCAATGACTCAGGCGGTGGTCTCCTGACCAGTGACGATACTTGGGCCCTCCTGGGCACTGACAATGACTCCGGCGGTGGTCTCCTGACCAGTGACGATACTTGGGCCCTCCTGGGCAATGACTCCGGCGGTGGTCTCCTGACCAGTGACGATACTTGGGCCCTCCTGGGCACTGACTCCTGCGGTGGTCTCCTGACCAGTGATGATACTTGGGCCCTCCTGGGCACTGACTCCGGCGGTGGTCTCCTGACCAGTGACGATACTTGGGCCCTCCGGGGCACTGACTCCGGCGGTGGCGGTGGTCTCCTGACCAGTGACGATACTTGGGCCCTCCTGGGCACTGACTCCGCCGGTGGTCTCCTGACCAGTGACGATACTTGGGCCCTCCTGGGCACTGACTCCGGCGGTGGCGGTGGTCTCCTGACCAGTGACGATACTTGGGCCCTCCTGGGCACTGACTCCGGCGGTGGTGGTGGTCTCCTGACCAGTGCCGATACTTGGGCTCTCCTGGGCACTGACTCCGGCGGTGGTCTCCTGACCAGTGACGATACTTGGGCCCTCCTGGGCACTGACTCCGGCGGTGGCGGTGGTCTCCTGACCAGTGACAATACTTGGGCCCTACTGGGCACTGACTCCGGCGGTGGCGGTGGTCTCCTGACCAGTGATGATACTTGGGCCCTCCTGGGCTATGACTCTGGCGGTGGTCTCTGGACCAGTGACGAAGGTGCTGGCAGTGGCATCTCGACCGCTGGGAATTATACTGCCCTTCTCTGCCGTGATACTCACAACAGGCTGGGCAGACTTCCTCTGGCCCTTCCCCACCTTTGGTGGAGTCACAGCTGACTCTCCAATCCCCTTGGGACCCCTGTGAGTTGTTTTTCCTCCAGGAGTCTTCACACGGTCCCGTCGTCCACTTTCCAATTTCAGAGCCTTTACAAGGGGTGGGCTGTCAGTGCCTTGGCTCCGGGTCATACTGCCTGCCCTGGTGGCAGGTGCACTCCACATACCTTGAACAGGCACCACTGGTATTGGAGGCTTTTTGGCTGAGGCGCTACAACGGGACTGATGAATTGAAGGGGGGGTAGGGGCAAAATGGTCAACTTTACAGAGGGACAGTTTCTGAAGAACACTGGGATGGGTAGTTGGAGGGGGTCTGGGAGTGGAGGAAGAGGAGGTGGTTGTAGCAGGTGCCACTTTAGGTGTTTTGGGTGCAGGTGCAGGTACTGGAGGCTGTCGTGAGGTGGATGGATGTTGGGTGTGTGGTTGCCGGCGTTTGTGTACTTTGGGAGGGGGCGTCACAGACACACTGGGAGAGGACGTGTAAATGGGAGTGGAGGTGGTGAGTGCAGGTGAGCGGCTTGTGGTGCTGGGTGTCCTGGTGCGATTCCTGGTGCCTGTAGATGTGGTGCATGCAGGTGTGTGTGTAGATGAGTCTGGGAGGGAGGAGGGAGAAGAGGAGGAGGGGGACACAGTGGAGGCAGTGGATGTTGCTGTGTCTGTATGTGGGTGAGGCTTGCGTGAGTGCCTGTGGGTTGTGTGGTGCCTATGTTTGCTTGAGCTACTTGTGTGTGTTGACTTGTGTGCATGCTGGTCTGTAGGTGTGCTTGGGATGGGCTTGGGTACAGGGGATTGGGTCTGGGTGGAAGAGGTTGGAGAGGGGAGGCTAGACACAGGGACAATGGCTGCCATCAGTGCTGAGGCCAGAGATTGCAGGGTTCGCTGAAGGACAGCCTGACCAGAATGAATGCCCTCCAGGAATGCATTACTGTGTCGCAACTCTCATTCTACACCCTGGATGGCATTCACAATGGTAGACTGCCCAACAGTGAGTGACCTGAGGAGGTCAATGGCCTCCTCACTGAGGGCAGCAGGGGTGACTGGGGCAGGGCCTGAGGTGCCTGGGGCGTAGGTGATGCCCACCATCCTGGGTGAGCGGGCACGGGGTGAACGCTGAGGGGCTGCTGGGAGGGCGATGCTGGTAGGGGAGGTGGCGGCTGTAGAAGTGGGGCGCACAGATGGTGCCGCCACCACAAGGGAGCCCCCATCGGCGGACAAGTCTGTGTCGCTGGTTGGTGATCGGTGGCCGACGTGAAGCTCCCCTCGCCCTCCGTCCCACTGGTGCATTCAGAGTCCGTGGTGTGGCCCTCCATGGCCATGTGGGATGCAGCTCCCTCGTGCTCCAGTGCCACTTTACCTCCGCCTGATGATGCTGATGCACAAAAGAACAGGGAGAGCACAAAAAGGGGGGGGGGGAAGACAGAAGAAGAACAGGTTGAGTGCATGGCATACTGCTACCGTTGGCGGACAAGACAGACACAGCAGCCCCCTGCATTACGCCGTGCTCCTGGCCTCTGCATATGCAATTCCTGGGATATGGCCTACATGGCTATGGTGGACATCTGCACACATGGATGCCACAGGGGCATCTATACCTGTACTTGGCACTCTACTGAGGTGGGGTAGAGTGCCACATGGGCTTCATTACAGAGGAGCCTAGTCTACATATTTCTGGCTGGCCTAGGTACACCCACAAGCCTCCTCCCCCACCCAGACCCCTCTACTGAGCGCAAAGTCCGCAAAATGAGGTTGTACTCACCCCCTTGTGTCTGCTGTGATGCCCTCAAGTGCCCATCCAACTCAGGGTAGGCCACCGCCAGGATCCGGAACATCAGGTGTCATGGTGCGATGGGCACCCCTCCCACGTTGGGGGGCCATCCCCAGCTGAGCCTCTGCCGTCTTCTTGCTGCAGCGGCGAATGTCCTCCCATCTTTTCCGACAGTGGGTGCCCCGTCTCTGGTGGGCCCTCAGGGTCCGGACCTCCTTGGCAATGGCACGCCAAATGTCCCTCTTCTGGTGGGCGCTGACCTACATGACATGCACAAGGGAAGACGAAAAGTCATTACCAACTGCACCGTTGATGTGAGTGGCCCGCTCCCTACCCTAGCCATTTGGCTCTTGCATTCATGTTCCCTGAACTCTGCCCCCTTCCCTCTTACAACCAGCCCTCTCCACCCAGGCCTAGCCCATACAACGTGCTCCCTGTGTACTTACCTGTTGGTCTGGAGGACCGTAGAGTAGCGTGTACTGGGGGAGTTTCTCCAACTCCAGAGCAGTGAAGGCAGGGGCCCTTTCCCCAGACGCAGCAGCCATCGTCGCTTCCAGACCGAGGTCACAGCAGCACTTGCAGTTTAGGTCCTCTCCTGTCAAAGGTCAGGTATCTAGTGATTGAACAGATAGAAAATGGCGGTGACGTCCGCGGCGGTGACGTCCGCGGCGGTGTGTATCATCACCACCAGCACACCTGTACATTGGCTCCTGGGACCCATAGGGTCCTATGTTAACCAATGCAGCATTGCGCCGCCTTCTACGACCGCCTACCGCGACGGTGTGCAACGCCAGCGCAGTTACCCCACAATCCCATTGTCCCAGTTTAGAGGTTAGGCAGCCACCATTTCAGGGGCCCACATGGCTTAATTTACTTCTGCGTCACACATAGGTAGGCCTACACTCAACACACATACAGGAAGGGTTTTGTGTTTGGTGTAGTCTTCTGTGTAACTGTGGGTACATACCTGGAGGAAAATTTACTTTATCGTCACTGTTGTCCTTCGTAGGCGCCGTCAGCTGGGACATGTGAGAAGATGGCGGAATCCTCCGGTGTACCGACCGCTGGTGGACATGTTGACAATGGAAGAGCGACATGTAATCATCACCTACAGGTTTGACCGTGCTACAATCCAGGAACTATGTACCCAGTTGGAGCCAGACCTGATGTCACCAATCCGCCATCCCACTGGAATCCCCCCTGACGTGCAGGTGCTGTCAGTGCTCCATTTCCTTGCAAGTGGGTCTTTTAAGACAACAGTGGCCATGGCAACAGATGTCCCAGCCTATGTTTTCCAACGTCTTGTCCAGAGTGTTGTCTGCCCTGTTGAAAGACGTAAGGAGATACATCATTTTCCCTGAGGTGGAAGATTTGCCTACAGTTAAAGGTGACTTCTATGCCCTTGGACATATCCCCAACGTCATATGTGCCATTGATGGCACCCATGTAGCTCTGGTCCCCCCCCACAGGAGTGAACATGTGTACAGAAACAGGAAGAGTTATCATTCGATGAATGTACAGATGGTCTGTTTGGCAGACCAGTACATCTCCCAGGTTAATGCTATGTTCCCTGGCTCAGTGCATGACGCCTACATCCTGCGGAATAGCAGCATCCCTGATATGATGGGTCAACTCCAGAGGCACCGTGTATGGCTATTAGGGGACTCTGGTTACCCCAACCTTTCCTGGCTATTGACCCCAGTGAGGAATCCCAGGACCAGGGCAGAGGAACGCTACAATGAGGCCCATGGGCGGACTAGAAGGGTGATCGAATGCACCTTCGGCCTCCTTAAGGCCAGGTTCAGGTGCCTCCATATGACAGGTGGTTCCCTATTCTACTCACGGAAGAAGGTTTGCCAGATCATCATCGCCTGCTCGATGCTTCATAATTCGGCTTTGCGACACCAGGTGCCTTTTCTGCAGGAGGATGGTCCAGATGACGGTGTTGTGGCAGCTGTGGAGCCTGTGGAGCCTGTGGACAGTGATGAGGAGGAAGCTGAGGAAGAAGACAACGACAACAGGGAGTCAGTCACACAGCAATATTTCCAGTGACACACAGGTGAGAACATTTTCTTTTTTACCATTACATTCACTGTCACACGTCTTCCTCTATCCTGTGTGTAATTTATCGGGATTATATGGTAATTGAGTTGTTTCTTTCCATTGCGGTTTCACAGGTGTGGTTACCAACGTGTGTCATCTACTTGAATCCTTCAAGGACTTTTGATGTGTGACATTGGTATGTTGCCTTTACATCTCACAATGCATTTTGACACTGTCATAGATATTACATTTTAACAAATTATAGACTGACTCCAGATTGTTTTGTGTTTCAAGGGTGTTTATTGAAGTGCTCAGAAATGGGAGGGGGGTGTAAAATGAGGATGGGTGATGGCGGAGGAATGTCCATGGCAGAGTCCAGTCTATTAGTCTCACAGGTGCACTGCCCATATGGGCATAGGAAGTGGAGCTGGCGCAGTTAAAGTATGGACAGGGTAACAAAGTGGGACAGTGGGGGGATAATCAGGGTGGTCTCATTTCCTGGCGGGGGTCTTGCCATCTTGCTCTGTCCTGTTCCTGGCTCTCAGGGACTGCTTGTGTGGTGGTTGTCCGTCTGCAGGGGGTGAGGTGCTGGTGTGGTGGTCCTGTGGTGGGACGTCCTGTCCACTAGCGCCGACGGAGGTGGTGGGCAGTTCATCGTCCTGGCTAGTGTCAGGGGCCCCTTGGAGTGCCACGGTGTCCCTCAGGGTCTGCTGTAAGTCCTTCAGCACCCCTACGATGGTGCCCAAGGCAGAGCTGATGGTCCTGAGCTCCTCCCTGAACCCCAAATACTGGTCCTCCTGCAGGCGCTGGGTCTCATGAAACTTGACCAGGGCCGTCGCCATCGTCTCCTGGGAGTGGTGGTATGCTCCCATGATGGAGGTGAGGGCCTCGTGGAGAGTGGGTTCCCTTGGCCTGTCCGCCCCCTGTTGCACAGCAGCCCTCCCAGTTCCCCTGTGTTCTTGTGCCTCCGTCCCCTGGACCGTGTGCTCACTACCACTGCCCCCAGGTCCCTGTTGTTGTTGGGGTGGTGGGTTACCCTGGGTTCCCTGTAGTGGTGGACACACCGCTGATTGACCTGTCCTGGGTACGGAGGTTTGGGCCCGCTGGGTGGGTGCTGTGCTGGTGTTAACAGAGGGTGGAAGGTCAGTGTTGGGCTGTGCCTGTGCAAGGGGAACCGACTGTCCTGAGGCCCACGATGGTCCGGGCTGGTCATCAGGATCCAGAAGGGCAGAGCTGCCATCGTCACTGGGGGCCTCTTCTGGGGGTGGAGTGGTGTTGTCTGGACCCTCTGGTGTGGTGACGGTCCTTCGGGTTCCTGCAGGGGCATAAGAGCATGATTATTGCATGTGTGTGTGTGATGGTGTGCAATGGGTGGGTGTCTGTGTACCCCAGTGCAAGCATTCCTGTGTGGGGGCTTGTGTGATGATAATTAGGGTGTTGTTCTGGGTATGTGCAGTGGGCATGCTTAGGTGATGGGTGTCCATGCTTAGTTGTGTCATGCAGGGCTTGGTGTTGGGATGTGTAGTTTGTGTTATGAATACATTAGTGAGTATTTGGGGTGATAGGGGAGGGTGTGAGGGTGGGGGTGTGTGATAGCATGCAGGTAGGGTGGAGGATATGATAGTTAAGATTTGACGTACCAGTGTCCCATCCTCCAACGACTCCTCCGAGGCCCTCTGGATGCATGATGGTCAAGACTTGCTCCTCCCATGTTGTTAGTTGTGGGGGAGGAGGTGGGGGTCCGCCACCAGTCCGCTGAACCACAATGTTGTGCCTGGAGACCGTTGAACGCACCTTCCCCCGTAGGTCGTTCCACCTCTTCCTGATTTCCTCCCTATTTCTTGGGTGCTGTCCCACAGCGTTGACCCTGTCGACTATTCTTCACCATAGCTCCATCTTCCTGGCTATGGATGTGTGTTGCACCTGTGAGCCAAATAGCTGTGGCTCTACCCGGACAATTTCCTCCACCATGACCCTGAGCTCCTCCTCAGAAAAGCGGGGGTGTCTTTGACGTGCCATGGGGTGGTGTTTGTGATGTGTGGGGCTGTGTGAGTGTTGATGTGTGTGGTGATGTGTAGTGGTGTGTGGTGTTTTGTGCGTGGATGTTGTGTGGGTGATGGTGTTGTGTGCCTCTGTATGGTGGGGTTGTCTTTGCTGTGCTGTCTCTCTGGCCTTCGTCCGTGAATTGTGGTCGTAGGGGTTTGTGGGTGATGTGGGTGTGTGTTTTATATTGAATTGGGTGTTTGGGAGTGGTGTTTGTATGTGTATCAGGTGTGTGTATTTGTCCAATGTGGCGGTGTTTTGGAGATGTGTGTGTATTTTGAGCTCGGCGGTGTGTACCGCCAATGGAATACCGTGGTTGAAAGACCGCCGCGTGGATTCGTGGGTCGTAATAGCATGGGCGGGTTTCTGTTGGCGTGGAGGTGGAGGTGTTGTTTTTGTCAGTTTATCACTGACCTTTGGTGTGGCGGACTTGTGTGGGTGTCTGAATTTCAGCGGATTCCGAGATGTGTGTCATAATAGCTGTGGCGGAATTCCGCGGCCGCGGCGGTGTATTGGCGGTCTTCTGCACGGCTGTAAGCGCCTTTTACCGCCAATGTTGTAATGACCCCCTAAGTGTGAAGGTAAACTTTTAACTGAGGCCTCCCACAGCCTGGGTTCCATCGCGGTCGGCCTTAAACTTTGACTTTGCCCCGGTCGAGGTGCAACCAGATGACCCGATTGGCGCTTTTTGTTTCTAGGCGCTAAAAAAATAATAATTCTTTAAAAATTCATATCTCCGGTTCCCCTTATCCGATTTTAATCCTTTTTCGTGTCATTTTAAAGATAAAAATATAATCTATTTTTATAATTTGGTTCTGGATTTTTAAACAGTTTCCTGTGTTTTATTTAATTACTGTTTTGTGATATTTGAATGCTTTACACTCTGTCTCCTAAGTTAAGCCTTGACACTCGTTGCCAAGCTACGAAGGGTTGAGCTGGGTTTAATTTACTGAGACCTAACTGGACCTTAGTGGAGGTTAGTGGCCTGTTGCTAAGTGTAGGTACCTACCTGCCCTTACCAATAACCCATTTTCCAACAATGTGTGTTCACTGCTACTGATTGTGTGTCATTGCTACATTCAGTTCATGGTGTGTGTGGATATGTAGTGTTTCACAACATGTCTGTCTCTACCTGCACTGAGGTGCTTGTGGTCTAGTTGTCGTTGTGTGATTCTGGAGTGTTGTGTATGGATGTGTATGACTGTGTTGGTGGTGTTTGTGTGCGTTGTGTGCGTTGTGCTGTATGTTTGGCACATATCTGCTTGGCTTTGTGTGTGTGTATCGGGTACTTGGCTTTTATGTATTTTGTGTGTGCATGTGTAGATGTGTGTGCTGTCACAGTACGTTTGTATACGTGTGTGTGTGTGGCCTTCGCTGTCTGTGCTGGGAATGTGTGTTATGTGTGGGTGTGTATCACTGCTATTTCCTCCACTCTGTGGTAGGCGTACTTACGGTTGTCGTCTTTGTTGTTGTCGCTGGTCCTGAAGGTGTATGGTGAGATACGTTAGGAGGACTTGCAGTTAATTTGCCATGGCGGACGCGTCTGTGTACCTGGAGGTGAGTGTCTCCTTTTGTACTTTCTGTTTCCGCAAAATTTTCGTTGCACCCAGCCCGCTCCGGATATCCTGGTGGTCTGTTGACTCATAATATAGTGGGTGAGACATTGGTTCCCGCCAGCCTGAAGTTGCTGCTCGTCGGCGGTGTCGGCGGTGGCGGTACTTACGGTAAGTTGTCTGTGTTGTGTTGGGTTCACTGCCTTACCCGTTATGTGGCGGTGGTCTCAACACCACCACTGGTGTGGCGGTCCGGTTACCGCCAAACTCGGAGTCATTAGTCATTAGTCCTTGAACATGCACCTTGTGGAACTCATCCCAGCACTCTCTGAACTAACTTCATAGAACTCGGAGGGGGGGTAAACCAGAACATATTTTTGGTGCTGTGCCACATAGATCAGCTATTATGGGAGAGGTTTTTGGCTCCCTGATCCTTCTTCCTGCAGTATATATTCTACAAAACAAGTGCAACCCAAATGTTCACGTGAACCTGGATACTGAAGTAGAAATTAAACAAGTGTTCACATGGAACTCATATCTGTAGTTATAAATAAGACAGTGGAATACCTGCCACAAATTAATAAAAAGAGAGCCAGCATGTTATAATTATTTTCACATTTAACAATATATATAACAATTATGTCACATTTATTGTGCTTGGAATGTAACAGTATAGACAGAATAAAAAAAATCAGTGAAAAGTGTGCATTACCCAGAAAGGTTTGTGAAAACAATGCATGTGGTACAGGTATATTAGTTTTATCAAACAGCCATGTAAAATATTCATCTCTGGAAATACAGAAGCATTAAGTTGTATTCACATGGGGTTCTGACTGGCATGTGAAAGTAAAAAGAAAAATAACACACTGGTATCTGGTGTTGGAAATTCGGATTATACAGGGAGTTGGTTCTCTTTCTGGGAATATACATCTAGCAATGTAATATACTCCATATGGTGCCCCTGCAACTTGATCTGCACTGAGCAGATGCCCCAGCAGGTCACAGTCAGAACTGGACAATACAGGAGTCGCATTGGATGCCAGAATGAAACTGCTGTGCTGGACCCTTACTATTTGGAACACATTTACACAGCTGATGACATCAGATGACAGGTGATTGAAAATGCCCATCCATCACCAAGGGTGGAGATGTGTCATATAATCTGCAATATTTGTACTGCAAATGGTTTGATCCCTGTGATTCAATTAAGTTCGGGCTCAATTTCATCGAGGAATGGTGCAAATTTTTCTCCCTTATGAACACATGCCTTCAACTTGCCATTCTTAGACACTGATGTTTGATTCTGTTCAATATGAACTTCTCTGCTTCATTTGAAAAATGAGCATCTGCAGTGACTGGTTGACATTCTGTACATCCATAATGTTTTTACTTTGCCCCTTGTTGTATATTGAATGTGTATTCTTTTATTTAATCTATTTTATTAGATTTTGATACCAAGTCTTCCTTTTTTTGCCCTTCTCCATTCAGACTACACTACTGTCCCATACCTCACATTGTCCACATCAGGACATTGCTCTCTATTCCCTTGGATATTTCCAATAATTATGTTTTCTTTGTGTATATATTCACATTTTTTATTCAGCCAGCAGACTGTCCCTGTTAGACCTGGCATCCTTGGCGTCATTTCCCCTAACTTTTTTGCCTTTAGATCCCCTGTTTTGCTGACCTCGTTTTAACTGGCTTTATAACTCTGGGCACTTTACCACTGCTAACCAGTGCTAAAGTGCATGTTCTCTCTGCTGAAAACCCTGTAACATTTACTTATCGACAATTGGCATATTTAATTTACTTATATGTCCCTAGTAAAGTACACTACCAGATCCCAGGGACTGTAAATTAAATACTACTAGTGGGACTACAGCACTGACTGTGCCACCAACTACTTCAGTAGCCCTTCAAACATGTCTCAGGACCACCATAGCAGAGCCTGTGTGTGCAATTTTATATTGCCATGTCGACCTGGCAAGTTAACCCACTTGCCAGGCTCTAGACAGCCCATGGGCAGGGTGCAGTGTATTTAACAAGTAGGACATATACTTTTAGGATTTACATGTCCTAGTAGTGAACAACTCCTAAATCTGTTTTTCCCTACTTCAAATCTTATCTCTCCCAAAGGATAACATTGCAATTCCCTTATTACATCTTATAAGTGCAAATTCCAATTGGGAAGAGATGGGACCCCCGAGTTTGGTGTCTCTGGAAACACAATTCAAAATCTCAACGTATGGTGAAGTCTGATTTTAAATTGTAATTTTGAAAATGCGACTTTTAGAAAGTTGCCATTTGCTTATTTTAACCATCTTGTGCCTTCTGACTGTCTCTGAATACACATCTGGGTGGTTGACAGCTGGGCTTTAGTACATTCCCTCAGACAGCCACATTCAAAGGGAGCTTAGGTGTGACTGATGGGCCAGCCACAGCCTGATGAGCCATCTTGGGCAGGATGGGAGGTAGGAACTGACACTTACACCTGAATGAGCTGTTTCCTGATCCCACACAAAAACCTCCTTACCCCCTTGCAGTGAGTCTGGAGCCACAGCATGAAGGCCAGGGACTCTGTGTACTTTAAATACCTCTCTTTGAAGTCTCTCCCACTTCAAAACCACCACTGGGTATAAGAACTGGATCTCAGACACCACCAACTCAGTACACCTCTGGACCTGTGGATACACTGCCAGGGAGAAAGACTGCTCTGCTCCTAAAAGGACTGCCACTCTATTCAACTCTGCTGGACTCCTGCTCTGCTGACCTGTAATATTCCAAGAAAGGGACCTAGCTCCTTGTTTTATCCGAGTTTCCAACACAAGATACCGGTATGTTATTTTCCATTTTATTGACCCATCCTAGTCCCTTAAGACCTATTCTCAGTGCTATTTCTTGTATTTCATTGTCAGTTCCCAAGGTCATCCCTAGTCCTGCAGAGACCCTTTTAACCTCTAAAGGGTCTAAACACTCTTGATACTTCTACAAACAAATCATTGCTTATTTGCATGCTATGTGAATACAACGTTGTGCTTCTGTACTTCCTGGGGTAAATATTGTATATGGCTGTTTAACAAATAACAGGGTTCCTGTGCCACACACATACTGTTTCCATAAACCTTTTCTGGCTATGGTATGTCACTCGGGGTAATGCACACTTTTCACTGAGTTTTTAATTCTGTCTATACTGTTGCATTCCGTGCATCATTGTTTGAAAATAACTACAACATGCTGGGTCTATTTTAATTTATTTTTGACAGCTATTCTACTGTTTTATTGTTAGCTACAGATATGAGTTCCATGTAGAGGCAAGTTTAAGTTGTCCTTCTTCTTGCATGGCAGAGGGGGGATGAGGGAGCAGATAGTGGGAAGTGGGGTAAATTCGGAAGGGTGCTTGGCTGGTACAAGTGGGGCCGATCCAATTCAGCCGAAACAGTAATGGAGCAGCAAACGGGGCAGCAAACAGAGGTGGCAGCTGAAGTCCTGCCTTCACAGCGCCCTCCTCCTTCCTGGTATAGCTTAAGAGGAGCTGGACATGCAGAGGCTATGTCACTGAAGGGCATGCCAGATGGAGTGGACGGCAACAGCTACACCCACAGCACTGTCCTAGGCCGGGCTGTGGCACAGTCCGAAGCTGTTCTGTGAACAGGTCTGTCCAGCCCAGAGCCCGTTGCTTCCTCCTCGAACGAGCTCCGACACAGTGCTGCAATTCTCCTGCTGCACACATGGTGTAGCATGTGTGAAAGGGAAACACCTGATGTCACTGACCCATCCTTCTCTTGTGATTACAGAAGATCAGGGAGAGGTTCACTCACCTCCCCATCATCTGTCACCAGTAGCAGGGTGGCCTCAGACCTTTCATAGTGGGGTTTGAGGCAGTTGACATTGAGCACCCTTAAGGGGTGTCTGGGGTTCTTGAAATCCACCCAGTAAGTGGACTCCCCGTTCCTCTCTACCACTTCAAAGGGCACAGTCCAGCTCTGCTGGAGAGCCCTGGGCTCCACTGGCTTCATCACCCACACTTTCTGCCTAGGCTGGAATTCCACCATGGTAGCCGTTTGGCCTCATGGTTAGCCTCCAAATTCCAAGTTCTGAGAAGCCATCTTCCAGAATCTGGCCATCTGGTTCATGAGGGCAGTATGTAGCTAACCACATGATGAGAATTTCCTTACAGGATTCAAATGGGATAAAGTCCACTCCTTTCTGTTGTACCTTTATGCAGCCATGTGAAGGGGATGTCCCGCTTCCGATCCATGGGCTCAGATAGGCCCATAATCATGCCTTTAGGTGTCTTGTTGAACCTTTCAACAAGTCCATTGGTCGTGGGAGGAAGGATGTGGAGCGCTTAGAGGTAACTCCACATTCCTTTGACATAGACTTCATGTATGCAGACATGAAGTTTGTGCCCCTGTCTTACACCACCCTAGCCACTATAAGTGCAGTGCGAGATCTCAGAGGAATGGCTGGGTACCTAGCGGCATGGTCCAGCAAGACTAGGATAAGCCTACTGGCTAAAGCTGTCTTGGAGTCCAAGGGTCGTACATTATCAGTGCTCACCCGCTCAAAGTTGGTGCCAACAATAGGCATTTGAGTCAAGGGAGCTTTTAACTTTATCACAGTTTTTTGTCTAGCCTGGCAGATAAGACAAGTCCTAGAGTATGCATCAGTATCTGTCTTCAACTGGGGCCAGCAAAAGTGGATGACAAGCCTGACCCAGATGTCCTGCCAGGGATACCTCAGGAACCAGCCCCAGTAGGAGGGCCCTGTAATATTGGGGAGCTACCAATACACAAGTTACCCCATGTTCAGGGTCCTTAGGCTCACTATAGAGGAGGTCATTCTCCTAATATATGACGTAATCTCTAGAGGTGTCACTAGCTATCTGGCCTTCAGCTTGCCACCTCAGGCCCTCAAGGGTTTTTCACCCCTTCTGCACCTTGCAGAGCTCCTTTCTGGTAGGACCTCCTTCTAATTGCCATCCAGCAAGTTCAGGCAGGGTACCCAGGGTGGCAATGTCCACCCCCATAGGCTCGGGCGGGCTTTTCTGCTACCCTATCCACTTATGCTGGGGGACATTCAGGGGCTGGTTTTCACACCATTTGCACATCCCTTTCCTGACAGCTGTGTGAGCCATTCATCTAGGCTCCAAACCTTCTTGACTGCCCTCCTGGGCAACTATGGACATGGTGGTTGCACAGATCCACTCAGACAACACAAATATTTTCAGGTGTGACCTGAGCTCCCCTTCCTTCCAGGCAGTGTGCTCCAAGTCTTTCCCTAACAGACATTCCACAGGCATAGCAGGGCTCACAGCAAATATCAGAAGACCCCCCAACTCAAAGGGTAGTGTAGTGGCTCTCCTGTCTTTTCTGCTGCCACAACCTGGTAAAATGTATTCGGTATCACCTGGTCTGGGGACACCAGATGACACCTGGCAGTAGTCATACTGGCTCCTGTGCCCTTCAGTGCCTCTACCTTTTGCCCATTGATGGTGACCCACTGTCCGCACTTTTAAGTAATGGAAGGAATGTGTGTTTTGGACATCATCGCTGTATCACCAGGGACACTGGGGTATCCACACTAGTCACCCCCACCCTAACTGGGGCCATCTCTTCCCCAAGTGCTACACTGACCATCCCCTATGTCAGATTGCTCTGTAAACACGCCACTGATGTCTAGGACACCATCTCCACCCTAGTCTCGGAAGTAACCTTCATCACAGAGACCTGGCTCAACCCCTCCTTGGTCCCCAACATCACCACCGTGATGGCCAAAGGCTACCAGATGACACAGGGACCGCCCCAACAAACACCAAGGTTTCATCGCCATCATTAACAAAGAATCAATCCGTTGCATCACCACCCAAGATGACAGTACACCTATCATAGATCACCTTAATTTTCAGCTCCAAACTGATGAAAAAACAACCATCAAAGGCACCTCCACCTACAGACCCCCAGACCATCCCCCAACATTTGTGATGCTTTCATGGACTTTATCGCCTCACTTGCCATCGAATCCAAGCACTACATCTTCCTCTGAGACCTCAGCTTCTACATGAACAACCTACCAGACACGAACTCCGCCAACCTCCTGGAATAAATGGACAACATTGGGCTCACCCAGCTGGTTACAGACCCCACACACACAGTAGGACACACACTGGATCCTATCTTCACATCCAACTACAGGGTCAAGTACAGTCATACCACAGAACTGACCTGGACTGACCATTCCATCATCCACTTGGTGATCACAGGATCACACCATACCACCCCCAACGCTCCCTGCACCTCCTTCTGCAGCTGGGACACAGTATCACAGATCCAATGGATGGACACGTGCAACGCCACCCAGACCGACGCTGCAACCAACTTACAACAGATAGCCAAGAATTTCAACACCTGGATCACAATTGCCCCCTGACCAAGCTGCCCCCCATCAAACCAGTCAAAACCTGCAGATCCACCAAACAAGCCAGCTGGTTCACACTGGAACTCAGTACAATGAAACACAACTGCAAAGAACTGGAGAGAATATGGCACACCAACAGAAACTACACAGACCAACCCACCTTAAAGTGAGCCCTTAACAAATACCGCCAACAACTCAAAGACCCAAAAAGGTACTCCGTCGCAGACCTCATCGAGGCCAGCACCATCTGCACCAAGCAACAATTCACCATTGTCAGAGAGGTCTCCTGTCCACCAGCCACTGAGAGCATGATCACTCCTTCACAGGAACTCTGTGACGCTCTGGCAAATCACTTCTACAACAAATTTGCACTATAATTAGGAACTTTGAGCTCCCCCACACACCAAACTCATCAGCCTCCTCACTCCGACAGAAGTCCCCCAACTAACATCTCACCACATGGCAACAGCTCACGACTCCGGACACCACAGCCATCATGAAGTCCATCCACTCTGGAGCTCCCACTTATCTCTGCACCCACTGCCTTTTCAACCTAGGAAGCAATGAGATCAGTCACCAACTCACCACCATCCTCAACACATCCATTGCCACAGTCACCTTCTCTGATGCATGGAAACATACTGAGATGAGACTGCTCCTCAAGAAGCCCTCTGCAGACCCTAGCAAACCTCAGAACTACCGCCTCATCTCACTACTCCTGTTTCCTGCCAAGGTCCTGAAGAAGGCCATCAACCAACAGCTTACTGAACACCTGGAGAGAAACAACCTGCTGGATGCCTCCTAATCAAGATTCCAGATCAACCACAGCTCTGAGACCACCCTGATTACATACACGGATGACATCTGCACCCTACTCGACCGAGGAGAATGTTTGGCCCTGATCATACTTAACCTCTCCGCAGCCTTCAACATTGTTTCCCACCATGCCACAGAGTCGTGGGGAGAAGAACGAAATGCTAGAAACATTTGCACAGAAAAAAAAATACTCCACCAACACTCAATCATTGAAAAATAATTATTATGTCATTCTATTAATACAAGCCCATTATATCATGAAGAAAATACAAGACACTGTACCTGTCATCTGATCATGAAAATCGTTTCCCATAAATTAATTTAAGCCATAAAATACACCTATAGTATTCATAGCATGTACATCATATATTAAATAGAATTGCCAAACTTGTCCATCCATTTGAAGTTGCTGAGGTTGCCGTCCATTTGAAGTTGCTGAGGTTGTCAACATGTGTTTCATGGAATGTCCGCTTCTTCGGGCTATACATAGATGGCAAAAAAATATATACATATATATATAAAGCACAGCACAGAAAAAAAGAAAAAAGAAAAATGAACACCTGAAAAGATTTCTAGGTCTGATGCATTGAACTCAGACCTAAGCTTGTCAACAAACAATCGATCATGCAAAAGGTCATATAGATATTACATCATAGAACACATGTAATGACTTATAACATCAAAAGACAAATATGTGCATACAAGATGGAGAGACAGAGGTAATGCGTAAGTATATCAATCTGCCTGTGCATCGACCATTACTGAACGTAAGAACAAATTAAAGAAATTGAAGAGGCCTTCTTTATGGAAAAGTATCAAACAAGAGTAGACACCTAAACATTAGCACCTAAATGCTCAACATGGATATAGATATTGAAGAATATACCTTAAAACAGATTCAAACATATATACTCACCATCCTCCAATCAAATTAATGGAGCAACAAAACTGTCTTTACTCATAGAGTGAATACTTTGCAATCCACAACAGAACTCATCAACCGTAATTAGTAGCTCATAGAAGGCCTGAGTAGAAAAACAAATGTGGATGTATCAGTCCTCTGCACCACATACATATCCACAAAAAATAGAATATCAAGCCAATAAAAAAATAAAACCTACCCATACTTTTATTCATCTTCTGAATTACTGTGTCTCAAAGATACTGAAAATATTTATTGTAGCATGTGACATATCCCAAGAGTTAGTGAGATTAAACCTAATTATAAAAACATGAAAAATCACTACACATATCAATCAAATATGCAACAACCGTTAATAATATCAGATACTGTTAACATTCTTGTTCTAATCTACATTCATTACCCTAGTCCCCCAACCATCACAAAGATTGTACCCTGGAGTATTAACTCAGAGTTAACCATCTCTAGTGACACTACTCCATCCTTTTAGCAATATGAACTAAGAATTTATTGGTGATTAAAGTACCTCAAAATGCCATGATATATATTATATCTGGCACATGTTATTGCATATCCATCTCCAGTAATGATCCCACGCTCAATTAGCTACATAGGTTAGACATCCATGGACGATTAAGCTTCCTCAGAAACCCCACGGTATACACTATGGCCCTCGGAACACATCCAAGTCACCGTCAGTACCACCAGTGTGGACTGACTGCCGCCGCCAGGGGTAGGCATCTCCAGGATGGCAGGGAGCTTGTTTCTCCGGACCATATTATGACCCAGCATACCGCCATGATTTCCGGGGCAGTGTCACTGCCAAGAAAAACCTGGCAGAAATGAGCAATATAAAAGGGGGACACTCACCTTCAGGTACACAGGAACGTCCGCAGCTGCCATGGAACCCGAATTAGAAGTCTTCCCAATGCGCTTGCTGGCCATGCAATTCCACAACCAGCAACAGAGATGAAGACGATACCTGTAACTACAGCCGCCTAGCACACACTGGAGGGAAGGACATTAGTACACACCCACACATACCCTGCATAGCTACCAATGCCCACACACACACGCAAACACCTGTACCAAAACACACACCTACACACAAGTCACATATAAACAACACATACATGTGGGAGGAAAGCCAGGACAAATTTGCAACCCTCAACACCAAAGGTGAAGTAGTGCAGATATATTCAAACAAATAAATAGTTCAGGCAAAACTATATACATGAAGGGCATACTGGCCACTCCAATACAAAGCAGAGCCTCTGGCACAATGGGCATTGTCCAAGGCCCCAACTTGACTCCTGACTGCAAAGTAGTCTCCACATGGCAGGGGCATCAATGGGGCATGCAGGCACCTCAGGGGTGGGGGGACCGAGGTGGGGTTTGGGTTTGGAGTAGGGGTCCTTTGTTTGGGAGGGTTTAGGTTTTGACTTGGATTTAGGGGAGGGGGCTTAGGTTTGGGTATGGGTGGGTAACCTTGGACTTTTTGGGACTTTGTGAGGGTAGAAGTCTGAGGTGGGGGAGGGGCATGGCTTCTACCAGGGGGACCATGGGAGGACTGCGAGGTGGAAGGCAGTGATTTGGGGAGGGAGTGCTGGTAAGGGGGTGGCAGGCAAGGATGGTGCTGGGATGGTCCCAGATGGGTCCGCCACCACCATGGAGCATCCATCAAAGGAAGAATCTGATCCGATCCTGTATCCCCTGTGGCACTCCCCTTGCCCACTGTCTCACTGGTCCCCTCGGCTCCACTGGTATCAGCCTCCTGAGTCAAAGGGGCTGCAGCTTCGCCACTCACTGGTGCCCCTTCTCCTTTTGCCTGATAATGCTGACTCACACAAAGACTGAGGATGAGAGGGAGGGAGGGTGGGAGAGATAGAAATGGTGCCATGGGTCTATACCTACACATCATTCACACAGAGTAACAACATCATTATTTTCAGCCATGCCATGGCAGGCCACACCCACACCTATACATGCTACAGCAGTAGGACACTATGGGGGACACTACAGCAAAGCAGATGTTCACTACTGATGGTGGTACAATAGCAGTCATGTACTTGATGAGGGTGATACTAGTCACACTTGCACAGTGCCAGGCACATTCTCATGGTCGTTTATGGAGACATGTCCTGTACACCTCACTCAAAAGAATCCTGCATGGGTAAGTAGCATGCCCACAAATCCATTTACAAGTAGCACTTTGACATTTGGGCCCACTGTGCCTATCTACACATACAGAACATGGCAGCTGATTAAGGACTCACTGATTACCCTTGTCACAGTGGTAGGCTGATACTGATGGCAATGCCCTGACACCTCAGGTGCACTGATGCTGATGGCAGGAGATGGCCAACACAACTATGTTGAGGGTGACCACACAAATCCCACATTGGAAGGAATTGCCCTCATAAGTGACTATCTGCATGGTATTGCCACACATCTCTGATACCAAACCTGCCAGACTGGCTGATACCTATAGTTGACGTGCATCTATCAATGACCTTCGCTACATCTACCCACGGTAGTCACCCCAAAGCCATACAAGCATTACAATTTAGAGGTGTGAGTGTGTACTTACACCCTTGTGGCTGCTGTGCTGCCCTAAAGCACCCATATACCTCAGGGTAGGCCACCATCAAAATGCAGGCCATTACGGGGATCAGGGTCTGACGGGCACCTCTCCATTGTTGGGAGGACATCCCCAGCTGGGCCTCTGCAGTCTTACGTGTCCAGGGTCTCAGGTCCTCCCACTGCTGACCTGCATTGGACATCACACATCCGACACATCGCATCACCACACTCACGTGTCTTCACGCTACTAATGCTCAGACTCCTCACCCATCTCAATGCACCCACTCTGTCTGCCTCGTCCTAATGCCTTTCATCCTCACACACATCACTATCAGACAGGACAGTGACATATGCTCTGGTGCCCCATACAACTGTCCATACAGGGGTAGGACCCCATCCACAAGCTTTTCCAGCTCCTCCTGGCTGAAGACTGGCACCCTATCTCCTGCAGGACGTGGCATCTTGGCTTCCAGAGTCAGAACACAGCAGCACATGCAGTGGAGGTCTTGCTTGCACGAGTGTAAGGAGTCAAGTGAGCTGTGCCACAGTAAATGGCGGTCATGCCTGCCCTGTACATGACCGTCACCGCAGCAGTGATCACCATTGGCCCCAGTCTCTCATAGGCAACATTGTTTTCCAATGAGGTGTGGCACAGCGGTTGAGGCCGCCGGTCGCCACTACGACTAACACAGGCGGAATGAGGTTACTTCCAACTACTGTCCTGTGCATGCAGGACAGGCAGCTGCCATTTTATATGTGAATAGTGAGTAAATTAATTTTAGGTGCATCTTGGGTGAAATATCGTGACTACTGCATAGATTGACTATGTTCACACATTCAATACGTCTGCTTCTGTTCTCTCCTCTGTCCTATTCCCAGATACGATGCAATGGTGAGGATGAGACATGCTCCTGTGTTCCACTCAGGAGAAATGAACAAGTGTTCAGGAACCGGAAAAACGTTCATTCTATTAATGTCCAGGTAGTGTGTCTCGCTGACCAATATATCTCCCAGGTTACAGCCAAGTTCCCTGGTTCTGTGCATGACTCCTTTATTCTACAGAACAGCAATGTCCCATACGATGGAACTACTGCAGAGGGACCGGGCCTAGCTCATCGGTATGTAACCAATAGTATGTGCACCCCTGTAATCTCACCACTCTTTCCAACCTACCCTGTGTCTCTATCGGTATTGACATGGGTCCTACCTTTGTGCACACAGATGACTCTGGCTACCCTAACCTTTCCTGGCTACTGACACCTCTGAGACATCCAACTACAAATGGTGAAAACAGTTTCAATGAGGCCCATGGCAGGATGAGGTGTGTCATCAAGAGAACCTCGGGGCTACTGAAAGCCAGATTCCGGTGTCTGCACATCTCCGGAGGTGTCCTACACTACAAACCACTGAAAGTCAAATTGTTTGTTGTTGCCTGCTGCATGCTACACAACCTGGCCCTGAGATGTCATATCCCCTTGCTGGATGAAGAGGAGGTAACAGCTGGACCAGTGGCTGATGAAGGGGACATATTGAATGATGAGGAGGAAGTTGATGAGGATGCAGCTGACTCTAGAGCACAGTTGATTCAACAATACTTCCAATGAGATACAGGTATGTGTCAACTGTTTTGTAAGTGCCCTGTACTCCTGGTTGTCTTGTGAGATAGATGCTTCTGGTGTCTGTTCTCATTGTAGGTGTTGGTGCAGCTCTCCCTATGGGCAGGTTGGGGGGAGAACATATTGCACATCAGAGGAGGTGTAACAGTTCAAATGCCAGTGCTATTCTCACTCTGCTGTTGTTTTTCTTTAGTCATGCAATTGTTTTGCTATGTTCTATGCTTCCTGTACTGCTATGTCAGCTGTGATGGTTGTGCCTAACATGGTGGTGTCATCTGTATTGCTACGTATCCTCACAATCCACAATGGGAGGCTGTGCAACCTAGCTCTAACTGACTGTGGAACATGCCTTTAGTTAAGTTTAGTCAGCTGTGACGGAAGGACCATTGGGTATGTCTGTCTAGGGAATGTGGATCTGACATGGGCATATGGTATGTGATTTCACTTGCCAAATCACACTAGGGAGGTTGACATTGTATTGCATGTGTGTTTGGTGGGCAAAATTGACTCCTATCGTGACAGTTGTCCCTCTCTTGTTCCATCTACAGGGCATTCTTCTGGTGCAACTCTGGTTCCTGCCTTGCCTGTTGGCTCCCATGACACATGTATCCAGTATATGTCTGCTCTACAATCAACTTAGCACTATATTCTCCCCCTTCGGTCAATCTCACAGACTTTTGCAGGACAATGGGTTGACTGTCATGACGTTATACAACAGTAAATCTTACTTTTTATGATCAAAACACGTAGGCAGTGGCTGAGCTCAATGGTGTTTATTGTAAAGTACAAGTGCAATGGGCGATGAGTGGGGTCCTGGTGAGTGAAATCACAGTAGTAGGGCCAGCTGTTAGTAGTCCAGGTCCAGTTTTGAAGGGGCCATGGGGAAATGGAGAGATGGCAGTGTCCAGTCAACTGGGTGTCTCAGTGGCACACAAGGGAGAATGTTCAGAAGAGGGTCACTCCCTGGCAGTGGTTTTGGTCTTGGCATCAGGTCCTGAAGGATGTCTGGTTGGTCATCCTCACTTGTGTGGGGGTTCTTCTGCTAGAGGGGGAGGAGTGCTGGTGGTGTGTGGGTCCTTTGGCAGGGCCTCCATTCTTCTTGCTGCAGCAGAAGTGGAGGGCTCTGTTGGGATGTGGCTAGTGGAAGGGGCCTGCTGGTGGGTGGAGGACTCATGCAGGATGGTGGTAAATTCCTTCAGCACCCCTGCAATGGAGACCATGGTGGCATTGCGGGTCTGCAACTGCTGCATGGCCTCTAATTCTGCTGCATGGTAGCGAGGATCTGGCCCATCTTGTCCTGGGATTGGTGGTATACTCCCAGGACTTCGGAAATGGCCACCTGGTCAGTTGTTTCCCTTGTGTGCCAGGTGCCCTTCCACTGCCCCTGGCCCCCTGTGCCTGAGCCCGTGACACACTGTGCCCACTCCCAGTTGCACCTGGACCTTCATCGCCTTGGGTGTGTGGCCCTGAATCTGGTCCCTGTACTGTGGGGCACATGTCTGATTGACCTGTCTTTGGGACACAGGTTTTGGGACGGAGGGTTGGCTGAGGTTTAGTAGCCATATGGTTGGGGGACTCTGCTGTGTCCAGGGTGGGACTGCTGGTGGTGGACTGACCAGTCGTCCCAGATGGGCCAGGCAAGTCGTCACTATCCAGACATTCACTGGGGCCTTCATCCTGGTGATGGCTTTCTGTCTCTGGCATCCCCTGCCAGGTGGCAGTGGCAGCGGGACTGTGGATGAAAAGGGAGAGAGTTACATTGTGGAGATGTACTTGTTGGTATCATCGTGTAATGCATGGAGTAGCTTGACTTGCTTCCCAGTTATAGCAATTACAGGTGCAGCACTGCAGACATTGTTTACGGGTGATGGAATGTGCCATTGTTTGCATGTGCCATTGAGGCTTGTGGATAGTGGATGGCATTGCTGTCATTGCCGCGTGTTGGGACGCAGTTGAAGCATCCAGTTAGTGTGGCATGTGCTCTTGTTTTCCGTGCAGGTGTTCCACTGTGAAGTGGGACTGTGATCTTTTGATGTGTAGGAAGTGATGCATTGTGGGAGTTGTGGTGCTTGGCATTGTGATTGATCTCCGTGCATTAGGGAGGGACAGTGTGGGGATAGTGGCAGTGGGGTGGTGTGGCATGCTGGAGAGGGATGAGGGGTGATTTGGGGGGTACAGACGTGTGAGATGGGGTGGTTTGGGGTGTGATGGGAGGTGGGGATGCATGCTGGGAAGGAGAGGTTGGTGCCGGGGGAGTGTTGTTCACTTACCAGAGTTAAGCCCTCTGATGATTCCAGTTAGGCCCTCAGGATGCATGATGTCCCGGACCTTCTCCTCCCACGATGTTAACACTGGGGGAGGAGGTGGGGGGCCACTGCCAGTCTTCAGCATGGCAATTTGGTGTCTCGATGGCATGGAATGCACCTTCCCCTTAAGGTCGCTCCACCTCTTCCTGATGTCCTCCCTTGTGCGTGGATGGGTGCCCACTGAGTTGACCCTTTCAACAGTCCTCAGCCATAACTCTGTTTTCCTGGCCATCAATGTCTGCAGGACCTTGGCTCCACACAGTTGTGGCTCTACCCTGACGATTTAGTCAACCATGGCCTTCAACTCATTGTCAGTGAAACGTGTGTGCTTTGAATGTGACATGTTGTGGGTGTGGGGGTGTGCTGTGTGTGTAGGGTGCAGTATAGAGTTGTTGGTGGGGTGAGGGTGTTTGGTTGTGAGTGCTGGTAAATTGTGGTGTATGTGTGTATTGTAGATGTGTGACTAGCATTATTAGTGCAGCTGTGTGAGGTGGCTGTGCAGTGTATATGTGCCTATGGTGTGTTGCTGTTTCTTGTGCTCTTCTGAGTGTTTGTCTATGGTTTCTGTCACACAGGATTGTGGGATGTGTGGGGGTGAGCAGGTGTGTGTGTTGTGTGTACGTGTATCAGGTGTGGACTATTCTAACTGTCCAGTGTGGCTTTGGATTCATTTAGATGTGAGTTTTTTAACTACAGTGGTTTGCACCGCCATTAGTTTATGGCCGTTGAAGGACTGACACACTGATTTGTGGGTCGTAATATGGAGGGCGGAATGTTGTCGTCGTGACGGTGCTGGTTGTCGGACCACCTCTCTCACACCCTCGGCCGGCCTGGCAGTGTCAGATTTGTGGCTGTTTTCTGCCGATCTTCAGTCTGTGACTCCTAATACGGCGGACAGGATACCGCCAACACTGGCGATCTTTTGCCAGTCACCAATATGGCGGTCTTCATAAAAGACCACCAAAGTCGTAATAAGGGCCTATATCTGGCATATATTAATAAATATCCTAGTTACATCTCCTCCCAATGATCATGGCCACATCCACTCATGAAAAGAATTTTGAAGCATAATCACACTAAGCATTCAGATTTCCCAAATTATATATTTACACTAAGAAAAAGAAAATACAAAATCAGTATATATATCAACCTAAGAAACAAGCCTGCACTTCACTTTGCAAACCCCAAATAATATGTCAGTCATACTTTAACTCCCACTGTTTAGTCTAAACATCCAAATTAAACTGAGATTCCACATCTGACAAGCACAGGCTCAACAGTTGGAAAATTACAATACCCCTACACATCGCATATTTACCTCAACATTGAAGAATAGTATTGCTGCACAAAACTCCAAAGTGAATTCACCTAAACCCATATTGCACGTAAAAGCTTGTTTAAATAGTGTGTGCTAACCAGTTCCAAATCACAATATTGATGTCACCTGTGCAGTTAGTTATTCATTCGGTGATGTTAATTTAAACCAAAACACCGTAAAGTACAACTCCAAAACCCGAACTGGAGCACGGAAAGCCTCCCCCTGATGTACTTCACCATGATAGATAAGTTCACCATATTTTTCACACCAAAAATATGAAACAAAGACAATTAACTTAAATGCTACATGATTACTATTTAAAGATTGCTAATGGATAAAAATAGAATACTGAAACTTGGGAGATATAATTCAAGTCTACTACCACAATCAATCTAAAGATCATGATGATCAGAAGGGCCGCATCCTAAAACTCATACCCAACAGAGTGGAAAGTAACTGCACTCCCACTTAGTGCTACACAGCATTACAGACCACCAAACACAGGTTCTGTATTACAAAATGAAGCATCACAAGGGTAAACAACCTAAATTATTTCTATGGTTAAAATATTACAAAAAATAACCAAGAAATTAAAGCACTCCAAATGAATATGAAAGCAATAACATCAATAAAATGTAATTACTATATGGAAATTGCAGTTGAACATATAATTAAGATGCCGAAGGCACTGCAACATAAAAAATTATATGTTTCTAAATCAGCAACCAAATCTCAAATAAACGTAATAAAAATCACAAGAACCGCAGCCTAAAACTCATTACCTACTGAATGGAAAGTAACTGTGCCACCATGTAGTGCTACACTGCCGTTTTACCCACCAAACACAAATTCTGTATTTCAAATTAGAGCTTAACAATGATGTACAGCATGTATACGTCCGATAATTGAAAGCATTACAAGCACTACCTCAAGGGTAGACATAAAGCTCAAAACCTCCAAATCTCTCATGGCCCATTGTTTGCCACCGCAGACTCATCAACTGACCCTGCCACCATCAAGACCAACTTCCACAAATGCATAAAGAACGTCACAGCCTAGATGAAGAACAACTGCCTGAAGCTCAACATGGACAAGACCGAAGTGCTCATCTTTGCCAACCATGCCTCCTTCTGGAAGGACACCTGGTGGCCCGCTGAACTTTGACCCACCTCCACACCAAAAGACCATGCCCACAACCTCAGCATCATCCTGGACAGCACTCTCACCATGAAACTACACATCAACACAGTTGCCACTGCCTGCTTCCACACTCTCTGCATGCTCCGAAATCTTTTTAAATTAATCCTCATCAGCACAAGAAAAACAGTCATGCAAGCCCTAATCACCAGCCTGCTGGACTATGGCAATGCACTGTACACAGGAACCACTGCTGGACTCATGAGAAGGCTCCAGATGGTACAGAATTCAGCAGCCAGATTGATCCTCAACCTGCCCAACGGACTCCTGTCACACCACACCTGAATAAACCTCCACTTCCTCCGTGAAAGGAAAGATTGCAATTCAAACTACTGATACATGCCTACAAAGCCCTCCATGACCAAGGACCAGCATACATGAACCACCATCTGAAATTCCACCAACCATCCAGAAACTTTCACTCTGTCGCCCTCAACCTGGCACAAATACCACACATCTGCTGCAGCCACAGTAGAGGTGGCTCCTTCTCCTATCTCGCTGCCAAGTCCTGGAATACCCTTCCTCTCAACCTCCGCACTTCTCCCTCACTATCGGACTTCAGGAAGAGATTCAAGACCTGGCTTTTCAATTGAGCCCAGCTACTCAGCACCTGGATATCCTCACAGCCACACATTTACAAGTACTGATTAATTAACATTGTAAAGGCATTCAACTGAGTGGATTGGTCATTCCTGGTGAAAGCACTGCAAGCAGTGGGCTTTGGCCCGCTATTTAATAAATAAACATTGCAAGAGGCAGGACATATGCTCAAACCCTTAACAAGCACAAATCTGAGAAGTGAAGATATAAAAGGAGTGCTATAGGTGCCAGATGAATGCAAGCTGACTATGTTTGCAGATGATGTCATGGTAAAGATGGAGGACCAGATGAAATACAGATTTCGAATCAACATTGCTAAGACCTTAATGCTCAATACTCTCCCTTAACAGATTCAATCTTTAAGAGCACTTTCAAAATTGTCATCAGATTGACAAATTATAACTTACTTGAGGATCAAACCAATTCACTCTACAACACACTTCGCAACATTGAACTAGACAGAGCTATATATGGCAAGATTTTTCTATTTGGCAATCCAAATTGTTCTCATGGCTGGACCGTGTGGCCATACTCAAGATGGCCATCCTCCCCAAAACTGTCGCGTGGGCTCTCATTATCCTAAATGAGACTACTGGATTTCTAGGCAGCAGGATCGATAACGGTGTGGGGGACTGAGTCTGACCCACGTGTAAGGAACTCTGTCACCCTAAATCCGGTTGTTGCTCCGGCTAACTAGCAGTGCCTCATTTCTCCCACGGGGAAGAAATGATTGGGCAGCCGAGCGCATGACATCTTTGGAACTTCTCAGGGAAGTCGTGGTCACTCAGATCCAAACCAACTCTCTCATTCACTATATGGTCTCATATACAAATGACAAAGGCAGTATAAGTTTTATATAATGTTTTAATAAAACGACTGTATTTTAGATATTAAGGCGTGAGCCGCAATAACCAGAACAATACAACATAGTAGGATTGATATAGTAACCAGGAGAGTAAAACATAGAAATAAAGCTATCATAATTCCTAACCGTTTCTACTCTCCCTCTGCTTGTTCTATTTAGAGCACAGCATGTTAAGCTTTCAGCTTGCCTTTCAGTATCACTAGGGAAACGGACACACTCATACCTGAGCAAAGGCCTGTGATCTGGTTCAGCATCTGCAACGAGGCAGTCAGCGTCTAGTTGTGGTTCCCTGGTCGGAATCTCCCTCTGCCTTGTATTGGGACAAGGAAGTGATTTTATAACTAAAAGTCATAGTGATCACAAAATGTTCCTACGCAGGAATGGCAAGTCTAGACTCCTACCACGTCTATCGGCAATGTACCAGACTGTATCCTTGACTAAAGCGCAGAGTGAATATGTTATGAAGAACTCCAGTGCTGAAGTAGGCAAAACAGTGTGATATGAATAAAAAACAACACCGTAGAACTGGCTATTCTGTAAAATAACAGTACGAAGCCTAATAGAAAGCATTTAGAGCAAAGTGCACAGAGGCTCTAAACTGTTAGCAAATGAATAAAATATATTTAGGGCAAAGTGCACAGAGGCCTAATGCCTGAAGCTAATGCGCAAAATATACGTAAAACTGACCACACTACACCCTCCCCTTGTCGGTAGCAAGTGGTTCCAACAACATAAAAAAAAACATGACCTAAATTTAAACCCAACATTTCGACAAGATGAGAAGATAACAAAGTCATAAATTTAGGAAACATGTGACAATAGAGCGAATTGCAATATAGTATCAATTTAGTCGGGAGAGAGAGAAAAAAAAAAATCCAATTGTCAAACAGAAGCAACAGAACGTAGAAGCTCCTCCACTTCGAGATATGTCAATATCGGAAGATCCACGCCACAAAGTACCATGGAGCAGGTGTGTTCCAAAGCCCCAAAACCATTCAGGGCAGCACCCCGTGTAGTGCCACGGAAAGAGACAAAACCATCTTCCTCCAGGAAGGGAATCTCATAATCCGCTTCACGAAGCAAACGCAACCGCAGTGCACAAGTCTGGGAATGAGCCCTAATCGGGAACATCAACAGATCAAGATCAACCACTGGAGAGCGCTGCAGTGAGAGACAGAAAGCCAGTGCATGTTCAAACGAGCACCAAAGGCACCGAAACACGGGTTGCACACAATCCAAAACCGGTCGGAACGACAAAGACCAGTCACACTCCAAATGAGCCAGGAGTGTTGCTCCAAAACGCTGCATCATGCGTTCACGACACAGCTGCGCTGACGGGAGCAGCAATACAGGATCTCGTTGCGGCGGGACAGCCATTGCGAAAAAATAGCAACAATAGCAAAACTCCAGCAAATAAAGCCAAAGTAATTGGGAAACCCCCAAAAATGCTTCCGAAAATAGAGTGTATAGCCGAAGGTATCAAACCGAATACGGAAGAGAAGGTGTGAACGAAACCAACACCAACGGCTTTGAAAAAATGAGCAATACCAGCAGTGCTAGATGCATTAAATATACGTCCCACAAGTTCACCGAAGTGACTCGGAAAGTTAGTATTCAAAAGGGACTGTATCTCCGCCGATGACCTTGCCACTTGAAGTGCGTAGGTCTCGCTAGCAGATGTAAGGGCCACATGCTTTTGAAACAATAAAGCTTTCAGCTGACTCAACTTGTCGAAATCAACCTTGAAAGTAGCAATATGAGGCCAGATGTCCGCTACCTCCTTAAATTCAGTAGGGGGAAACAACACATTCCCGCAGCACGTAACGGCCTTGTTGACAACGACGATGTAAACTATTCCGGCACAAATGCCACAGCAGCGTTCGCTGTTAAGAACAATGTAACTGCCGTTAGAAAGCACCTGGAAAGTGTTTTTAATTTCCGGGACCGGAACTCCCTTCAGATAACAAGCTAAGTTAGCAATCGAAGCATTACACGCTCCGTGCAAGGACAGCTGTTTACAAACCATGGAATGGCTAACAGAAGTTTCGCAGTCGCTACCGCTAAGAAAAACTTCCCGCAAACCATTAACACATCTGTACTGAAAAGGAAGCTCCCACACCTCGTGTATGTAACTGTCACCCAATAGTTCATATCTACCCACCGGAATGTGCTTCAAACAAGAAGTAAATTGCAGAGTGGAGATAGGCAAATTAATAACCCCATGAATCAACCACTCAGCTGACGGAATCTCAGCCACCGTAAAAGGCAGTTTCTCCAACTTTTCAATATTTAACATAACATACGTCGCTTCCTTCTTAGCCATCAATTGTTGTTGACGAGTTAAATTAAAGGAGATAAAGATCTCTCTGGCACGAATGTGCTGCCATGGAACGCGACCCGCCTTCAAGGTCTGAAGAGTCCAACCCAGCTGCATGATAGATCGTGTCTGACTCTGCCCATGATATAAAGAAGACATGTCTGATTTTATAATGTCAATAGCAGAAGAGACAATGCTGTCAATCGTGTAAACACGGTCAGAAAGGGTATGCATGCCATTATCAACAACAGACAAAGGGCCTGATTCTAACTTTGGAGGACGGTGTTAAACCGTCCCAAAAGTGGCGGATATACCACCTACCGTATTACGAGTCCATTATATCCTATGGAACTCGTAATACGGTAGGTGGTATATCCGCCACTTTTGGGACGGTTTAACACCGTCCTCCAAAGTTAGAATCAGGCCCAAAGTCTGCAGCAGATTTTCTCGATCAATCTGTCTTAACCTGGCTGCAGCCTCCTGCTGGGAAAGTTTCCAAAACTCATTATACACTTCGTATAAGAACCTTTTTCTCCGGGGCACCTTGGGACCTGACAAGAAATCTTGTAAATCAGTACCATTAGACAGTAACTTGAGGTGTGACTTAACTGCACCCAGCGTGGAGTACTTCAACCATTGTTGACAAAGTTTCCCCACACTGTATGTAGTTATTATATCTGCATGTTCTGGTGAAATGTAACGAGGGTCTGCCCTACTAGTCCTGAACCCCCCAGAAGAGGTAACAAAACGTTGATGACACTGATTAGTGTCTACAGGCCACAATAACCACCCGCCCGGATGTAACAATGAAGCGTTAAGCGTACCATTCTGGACCCAATGTGTAAATTCACTAAAAGTAGCATTCACATAGTGCTGCCAGTTATTTAATTTAGAAGGGACAGGTATGCTAGGCAAAGTCAATTCTCTAATCGACGCCAAGCCCAAACAACTAGTCTGTTGTACTGTGTCATTGAGGAAAATCATTTGCACAGGGATAATGCATGCTCGAAATAATGTATCTCTGCCTTGCATCTGCCAATTTTTCGTACCCCAAACACTTTTCAAGTCAACAGTCTTCAACCAGTATTCATATCCTTCGACCGAAAGTTTAGATACAAACGAATTAGAATACAGTAATTTAGTATCGGTCAACAAAATTTGCTTATTAGAATACGGTGTCACTTTAAAATAGTAAGACTTAGCGCTTCGCTGATCATGCCCAGAAAAATATGCAAATTTATCATTATACGTTTTCGAACTCCCTGGTGGAGGAGTCGAGCAATGTTCCCATTGTACATAATGAAAGATGGACTTAGGGCTACTCGCTTTGTAAATAAAGTGGTGTCCATAATAGGTGTAGCAAAACATATCACCATGATTATCTTTAAATTGGTAAGCATCTTCATCGTCATAGACAGTATAATATTGCAAATCTTTTAGCATAGCATCTACTGTCTTCACATCCCAATCATCAGAAACAATGCCTGGAATAACAATATCATTCATTGATAACTTAAGAACATACGGTATTTGAATCAATTCAGTGGGACCATATATTTCAAACATTACTTTATCCCACACAATTCCATCCGGAATTGGTATCGCAGAAATGTTCACATTGGATATGTCTCTTCGAACCATATGAGACGAAAAATGTGGTCTCAACACAGTCTCCACGTGCTCAATGTCTGATCGATCAGGAAGAAAATGACCATGTATTACCAGAAAAAAGGTAACCACAAATCCCAACCAAAAAAAAATAGTCAGTACAGCCATAAAAAGCCACAAATAGTTCCAAGGAACAACAAAATATGTACGTTTAAGCCAACTTAGTAGCTTACGTGGACCTCGGATTGAAGACAGCGAAGACGAAGAGCTGGATACAGCCGCATCCGCGTCGTTGAAGCAGCCAGAGGCAGTTCTTGCAAAAGGTGCAACAGTGAACAAGGAAGCTGATGGAGGTTCTCTCCTAGGTACGCTATAAATCACATGTTCAGAAACATCAGTAGAACGTACAGCAACTTGAGAAAAAGAATCGATATCAATCGTCGACTGTGGAACAATCGCAAGATCATCTTCCACCCTCCCCAAGCTCGGAGAGGAAACATGGTCGGTGCTAATCACCTGCAGCAGGACTTCTTCCCCAGTAGTGAGAGGGATGCCGGAACTACTGGGTGTCCCTCTTGGTCTGCTGCGCAGAATCGGCCACATGTTGTAACTTGACATTATCAATGGAAACAAAACGATTTCCTTTGGCCCCTTGCAGCGGCGGCAAAATCACAGTTCTCGTGCCGCTCACCCCCAACACCGGGACAGGTGCTCGATAAGAAGGACCAAATTCTTTCTTTACTGCGACCTTTTCACGCACTAGATCCCCAATCCTGGGTATCCAACCAGTAGGTGTCACTGGCTCATCCTTAATTCCAGAGGAGGCAGCACTCGCAGAAGAGTTATCTTCACGGAATCGTTGTAAATCCTGCAAAACAGTGACACGATCATTTATGTCAAAGGGCGTTTCTGCCGCCTCCACACCAGGACCATCTAGATCAGGAACATACATTCGTGTTCCGAACAGGCACTCATATGAAGTACGACCCCCCAGTGACCTTCTAGGCAAGTTATTAAGTGCTCTCTGTACTCCATACAGGTGGGCTAGCCAACTACGAACCGTACCTATAACCCTGGCTGTTAAGGATTGCTTTAAATCACGATTTAAACGCTCCACGACAGAATTTCCCTCTGGATGAAATGGAGACGAGAATTGGAGTTGGACCCCCAACGAAGCCATGGTGTCCCTGAATGCCTTAGAGGCAAAAGCAGGGCCCTGGTCCGAATGAAAAGCCGCAACTGCAAATGTATCGACAAAGATACGCAAATCTTTAATAACAGTCCGAGCGTCAGCCGAGCGCTGTGGCCAGACCCACACAAATCTGGAGCACGAATCTACTGCAACCAATATGTATTTGTATGCACTATCTGGTGTCAGTGGACCACAATGGTCCAAGTACACACACTGTAGTGGTCTATTTGATATCAGAAGAGGAGTCTGCTGCGGGCGTCTAGCCGACGATACTTTAATTTGTTGACAGACGTCACAACAAAGGACATACTGCTTTGTCTCCTTATAGAGACCAGGCCACCAATAACGGGCCTGTAAAAGCAAAATCGTGGCAGCCACACCAGCATGCGCAGATGCCATCCCTTCAAGCGCTGCAGAAATTAATCGAGGTCTCTCAATCTTATTCGGTAACTCACGTACACCAACGCCTGGAATATTAACAACAGCATTTAGTGCACTACTCAAGCAGTAACTATATTTAGAAGGGAATCCTTTAGGAAATGGCGTGCCATCAGCCGTAGCTTTTATGGCAGCCGAAATCTCTATGTCTGGTTTTGAACTCGAACGAGTTACCGCGGCTACAGTAGCGATAGCCACTGCCGACTTTGCAGCCTCATCAGCCAAAGTATTCCCAGCAACGTGTATTCCAACGCGCTGGTGTCCAAGTGTATGTACAACATGGACTTTAGGAAGCGTCTCTTTCAGACCCGCAACCTTACCCCACAACAATTTATGTTTAATGGTGATGCCTTTAGAATCTCTGAACCCATTCATTTTCCAATAATGCAGATATTCATTGAAGGATTGCACACAGTAGTAGGAGTCACAGACTAGCAAGGTCAATATCGCCGGCTCTGCATGCTCCAACGCTAACAAAAGAGCTTTGAGCTCAGCCAGCTGCGCCGTGCAATCTCCCAAGGTTTTAGTATAAGTATGTCGGGGGCAGAAAACTCCCCCCTCCATAGTCCCGCTCACCACCGCACAAGCAGCAGAATACTGTTGTTTAGTCCCAACCGCCGGTTGCGCAGAGCCATCGGTATACATGACCACTTCATATTGGTCAATAGGTAATGTGCCAGCAGGAACCGGGTACTCTATTTCATATTGAAGAAATTCTTGAGTCTGCAGCTTAGGGTCAAATATGTAATCCACATCAGTGGCCGTCAAAGACGTAGCCCATTGTATCCACCGCGGGTGTAAAGCTTTCGAATTAGGAACACTCGCTTTTGTAACAGCCTCCAAGGCCGGAATTGGGGAAACGACAATAATGCGTTGGCCCTGGGCTAGCGGTCTTTCTTTGATCACAGCCATCTGTACTGCAGTGAGAATTTTCTCAGTCTGTGCAAAACGTTGTTCTGCAGCAGAATACAAGTGGGACTTGTATGCTATCGGGACTGTCTCCCCTTCATTAAAGGTGACATACGTAAATCCAACAGCCCCAGGAATCACCCTGATGACCAAATGAGTTTTATTGTCCCGCGTGTGTAAATCTTTAACTGCTAAGAGATCATTCTGCAGCTCTCGCAGTATGTGTGTATGCTCAATCGTCCAAAATCTACTTGAAAAATTCGGGCGAATCAGTTCATATAAGGGTTTTATACGTGTAGCATAATCAGGAATGTAAGTTCTGCCAAAATTCAGAAACCCCAACAAAGACTGGAGCTTCCGAACCGTATTAGGAGGCTGCAGTAAAGCACATTTCTCTAAAAAATGTGGCGCCAGGCTCTTGCCCTCACTCGATAACTCATATCCCAGGAAAATAACACTGAGGAAGGCAATCTTCGATTTCTTAAAATTAAACTTATAACCAATATCAGCAAAACCCACAACAATGCGCGATACGCGACTGAGATGTTGTAGAATCTCATCGTCCGTCAAATAAATGTCATCAACATATGATAACGCCTCAGGGTCCAACTCGTGCAGAAGTTCAGTCACACGAGCCGAAAACAGTCCCGGGCTATTCTTATACCCCTGAGGTAAACGACAAAACTTTTTCTGAGAGCCAAACGCACTGAAACTGGTATAGTCCCGACTTTCGGGTGCTATATTCTGGCAGAAAAATCCATTCGAGATATCCAAGGTTGTTTTGTATTTTTTACGCACTATATTATTCATAAGCGCAGCGCTATGTGAATTCTGTATTGCATATGTGCGTGTATGACTATTCAAATGTCTGTAATCCACCACTATCCTATAGGAATGGTCCGGTTTAGCAACCGGAAATAAGGGATTATTCATCGGCGAGACACAAGGCTCAATCACACCTTGGTACTCCAATTGTGTAAGAATTTTCCGAACCGACGCCCTTGCTTCAAATTTAATAGGATATTGCGGCAGTGGCTGAGGTTCTCCTTTAATGGGAATGACATGATAAGGTGATTGCTTATCCCACCCCACATTATTTCTATATAGGGCGGGGGCTTGTGCTAGAGCCCATGATTTACCATATGACTCCGCTAGTTCTCTCTGAACAAGTGGTGAAAAGGAAGGCGCAATAACCTCCTCCCCAACTGGACAGTCGCGAACAAAGTCAGGTGGCCAATCTTGTTCGGCCAACAGGACATCATATGATTTCACCATATGGTCCCAAAAGATGGCGTGTACAACGCGGTCAATGTCCCCTTCTAATCGTAGAGTCACAAGATATACTTGATCAGGATCAGAGACTCGCATATCCGCCGTCTCGACTTGTATGAAGTCATCAGTTGCTTTCGCCTCCAGATGCTCTAGAAGACTCCGGCGAACTATTGTGACCTCTGCCGCGCTGTCTAACAGCGCTAACGCCCATGTCTTGTTCGTCAAGAGAACTCTCTTCTTGAGCGGCATGTCTAACTGAGACTGCTGCCACTTTCTTCTTTTTAAACTGCTGTTTTTGTTGCAGCGGTTTCTCTTCTTGTTTAATAGAAACCTCCGCTGAGCGTTGTGAATCCTGTCTCAGTTTCACGTACTCCGTCCTCCGCTCTGACCGCCCACCTCTCTCACTTCTTTTCTCCGAGGAGTCCTGAAAGGAACGAGATTGGCGCGTATCAGTATATTGATATCTATCAGGCGTCTTCAAAGTATCCCTATTCCTCAGATTATACTTATTTTGTGGGGTCTCCGGTTGCGGAGACTGCCCACCATCTTTCTTAGGTGTTTGCTGTTTCTTATCCCAGAGCTTTTTCGCACCCTCAGGTTGCTGTTGCTTAGAATTATCCTTATAATTTTTACCCTGCAATTGTGGTTTCTGCGGTCGAGCCCCTAGGCTATCACGACCAATACTAGAATATGTTTCAGCTATTATTCTCGGAAGTTCCCGCTCCTGATTAATCTGCGGAACGTCCCGAAGACGCATTCGCACTGCTAGTGCTACAGCCTCCCCCTTGAGATTACTCAAAATAATAGAAGAATCCACGTCAAAACTACCCATCAATTGCATGCCTAAATCCAAGGCAGGGGCAGCCCCATATTCATCCTGAATTTGTTTAAGCACCTCCGGCAAATTAGCCAAAGTCGGTGTACCGTGTGCTGTAGTATAGAGAGCGGCAAACACCGTGCCCCAAGTATTACAAAGATCCACCGTAGGAACCATCCCATACGGCAAACACATCGTCAAAATTCTATGCTTATCCTGAGGTCCCGTATGGGGAAATACTGCTTCCAGCGTATTCATTTTTTGCGCCAGCCAAAATGGAGTCTCCTCACGTTTAGCCGGTACCTTGCCCATTACAGAGTGTACAGTGGCCGGATTTATTCCCGGCACCACCGCATGTGGATGAGCTGGAGCAGCACGCGCTGCATTAGTATTTAATGTCTGCATCACAAACTGAACTAATCGTCTGTACGTTGCAGTTAATTCCACATATAAACGACGCACTTCAGCCACTGCCACATTTGCCACTCCAGGATATGGTGTATATGTAGCCAATAAAGGCCAGGTCGGACCATCATTACTCAACGGACCTAACCGTACTGGTGTTACTGAATGTGGGAGGGCGCCATCAAGCCAATTATGGTGTTCTTGATAAGATAAAGGTATTTCTAAGTATGCATAAGCCCTGTATTGTCCAGGGACATTCGCAACAGTATATTCGTGAAAAGTATTTGTACCCCCATCAGCTGCTGGAAATACGACCCAAGAATAAAAAAGTTCTGTTCTATAGGCTGCATGGGCGTCCACCACAAAAGTGACCGGACCCCCCTGGACCGTCAGTCCATGTGCTATCAGATGACCCGTGAGCGGAAATCACATATTAAGCGGTATATTTACTACAACTGGATTCCCCATTAGTATAACAATAATAGCTCTAGGACAGAGAAGGCACACCAATATCGGGGTATTTCCTTTCAAAGTTCAAGCTTGAACAACCAACCACTAAGTAATAGGATGTACCCAACCTGTGGTGGCGGAAACCCTCAGCCCCACGGACGTCTCCGCATACGGAACCGAGGAGTCAAAATATATACGAGACCGAGAGAGTCAGTCGGACCCAAACATTAGAGCCAGACCAAACGTTGGCGGCGCCATGTCGCGTGGGCTCTCATTATCCTAAATGAGACTACTGGATTTCTAGGCAGCAGGATCGATAACGGTGTGGGGGACTGAGTCTGACCCACGTGTAAGGAACTCTGTCACCCTAAATCCGGTTGTTGCTCCGGCTAACTAGCAGTGCCTCATTTCTCCCACGGGGAAGAAATGATTGGGCAGCCGAGCGCATGACATCTTTGGAGCTTCTCAGGGAAGTCGTGGTCACACAGATCCAAACCAACTCTCTCATTCACTATATGGTCTCATATACAAATGACAAAGACAGTATAAGTTTTATATAATGTTTTAATAAAACGACTGTATTTTAGATATTAAGGCGTGAGCCGCAATAACCAGAACAATACAACATAGTAGGATTGATATAGTAACCAGGAGAGTAAAACATAGAAATAAAGCTATCATAATTCCTAACCGTTTCTACTCTCCCTCTGCTTGTTCTATTTAGAGCACAGCATGTTAAGCTTTCAGCTTGCCTTTCTGTATCACTAGGGAGACGGACACACTCATACCTGAGCAAAGGCCTGTGATCTGGTTCAGCATCTGCAACGAGGCAGTCAGCGTCTAGTTGTGGTTCCCTGGTCGGAATCTCCCTCTGCCTTGTATTGGGACAAGGAAGTGATTTTATAACTAACATGTCATCGTGATCACAAAATGTTCCTACGCAGGAATGGCAAGTCTAGACTCCTACCACGTCTATCGGCAATGTACCAGACTGTATCCTTGACTAAAGCACAGAGTGAATATGTTATGAAGAACTCCAGTGCTGAAGTAGGCAAAACAGTGTGATATGAATAAAAAACAACACCGTAGAACTGGCTATTCTGTAAAATAACATACGAAGCCTAATAGAAAGCATTTAGAGCAAAGTGCACAGAGGCTCTAAGCTGTTAGCAAATGAATAAAATATATTTAGGGCAAAGTGCACAGAGGCCTAATGCCTGAAGCTAATGCGCAAAATATACGTAAAACTGACCACACTACAAAACGTTATACCTTTTTTAAACCGTGCTTCTGACTACACCAAGCTGCATTCTCAAATTACTACAATGATTAATAAAGTACTTTATTTGACAAGGGAAGATATTGATAATAAGCACAAACAACTTCATATACTTCAGCACACGGATGACCTGGTGATTCCTTATGATCTCACCTCTCATAGAGCATCTTACCTCTGGTATTTAGTCAAATTGGGGAAAGAGGAAATTTATAAATTCTGGTGGCACATTGAGCACCAGATAGCAGCTATTCCTCCATGGCAGATACCATGGATGAAATTGTTACAGCACATTTGGGATCTATGCTCTTTCCAGGATAATAACAGTGTGAGACAAAGTAGCAGAGAGACTTGATTGGACTTTCTTCGATTCACCCTTTACACCAATTTGTATCACTCAGGAATTAACTCTGGCTCTGGCGTAATGTATAGCCATATTTATTGCCTAGTTTGTGTTGCTCATGCACCACACAATGTGGTGCATGAGTGATGCAAACCTTAAGGGAGATTTATAAAGCCACGCATGGCTTCTTAAATCTTGAGTAATGTAACACAGCGCAAATTGGTGTGTTACATTACTCTGCGCCAGGGATGCCTTTCCCCGGGTGTTGCTTGGGAGTTCCCACGCAACATCCATGGATTTTGACGCATTCCCAGATTTACAAGAACTTGTAAACCTTGGAACGCACCTCAGGTGTATGCCTCCTAGAATATATTTATTTCTCCTCGTTTTTTCCTCTTTCTCTGTGTGCTGCATTTTGCAGCACACATGGAAAAAGGAAAAGCTTATCTTGATTGTTTTTATGCAGGAAGGTATAGCTTCCTGCTCAAAAACCATCCTCCTTACAAAGCAGCCACCCTTGCACCATGGTGGACAAGAATTTGCCAGATTGGATAAATACAGCACATTCCTGTCCATTCCCTGTGATGCAAGGTGAGTTGCTGTACTGCCCCATGCCACAAAGCCCATAAATATGGACCTTGCGCCAATGTTACATCATTTTTGTTTGCACAGCGGTGGCGCTAGCAGTGCTCTACACTCCTCTAGATTTACAAACTGGCACATTGGGCCTAATGGTTCTCTTTTTAAACCCTTGTGTTACACTATAACTGCGTCAGGTTTAATTTATGCAGGTTAGATGTTCCCATGAAAAAAGCCGCGCAGAACTGACGTAGTGAAATTTGCAACATTTTCACTGCGTCAGAATTTTAGCGCCTGTCCAGAGAAGGCATTAAAATTGACACAGGCCTTTTCTCTATGGGGGCCTCCTCCCATTTGCTGGACTAATGTCATTTTTTGGACGCAATGCGTGAGTTTAGCACCAACAGAAGTGTCAGAATTCCTGATGCATCTGTGAAAATGTGCGCCATGGAGCTCTGTATTGTAAATACAGCACATACATGGCATCATTAGGGGATCGTAGGGCAGTGCAAGAAATCTGATGCATATGGGCAGATGCGTCAATTCTTGTAAATGAGGCCCTTAGTTTAATGAATTGCCACAAAAAGAAATGTATGATGGTTTGCTCTATCTTTCAATGCAAAATGATAAAATCATCTGAAGATCTAAAAAGGCAATATGATATGCTCAAAACTGAAAGGTTGCTTATGTTTAGGTCAGGCCATGGGTTTTGTATCCCTCAAGTGTGGGGCGATAAGCCCAGAGACAGATTTCATGAAATGGATGAAAGGCTGCCTAAAGGACCGACATAATTTATCAGAATTAAACAAATTCCAACAAGGCTCCACATCCCTAGAGAAAACGCCATACCAAAAATTATCTGAAAAATAATTTCCAACTAAGACATTGGGAGCAGTTATACAGCAGCCTGACAGCAGCATTTGGATTGGCTGCCGGGCAGGCTGGGAGTCTGTGCCTTCAGCAGAGGACTGAAGCGGTTGTGGTGGTGGCTAGAAAGGTGTTTTTTTTGTTTGTTTGTTTTTTTAAATTAATTTCTCCACCATCCCTCCCCTGCACGTGCCACCCCAAGTCACTCCTGAATACCAGGAGAGCATACTTCTGTATAACTAATGTGTCTAAGCCCTGAAGGGCAGTGAGGCCCTCAACCACCCTCACGAGTACATTCATTTCAAGGTCAGTGGCAGGTACTAACTGGACTTTGAGATAGGTGGTGGGAAGAGATGGAGGGCATTCATAGTTATTGTTATTTTTTTCTTTTCTTACAATACTGGTTGTGTTATTTAACACCATTAGGAATTTACATAGCAATCTTCTCGACAGCCAGTGGGTTGTAGGCGACACTACCTATGTTTACACAAACTACAATAATAGTTAATCCATAAAAGTAGTAGACAAGCCTCTGTAAATTCATTTAAATTAGCATGAATATGCTCCCATAGATGTCGTAAAAAGGGGCAGCCTAAAAACTAGGCCTGGGGGAATTTCAATTATGCCACAGTAATCAGAGTATTTTGGTAATTCCATGTTACTCTTTGACATGGAATTACTGATAATTAAGTGAATTCTTCTCCTTATATTTTTTGGGGAAAAATCCTACTGGAAGAGCACATTTAGCTTGCGTTTGCTTTTCACGTTCTGTTGGAATTAGTACTATTTCTCAGCACAAAATGCATGCTTGTGCCAATTTTGGATGCAAGGGTGGATTTTGCACTACGAATAAAGTGCTAAATGCTGGTAGTAAATTGGAGAAACATCATATCCAAGATATTGTGCTCGCGAGCTTCTGCTATATCTGTTCTGTTACATTTAGAGCTATTTTGCAGCTCAAAATGCATCCACTTGTCTATTTTGAAAGTGAAGGGGCATTTGTGCACTAAGACATAGGCCCTCATTCTGACCTTGGCGGTCTTTTCGCGAGACCGCCGAGTTACCGCCGCGGTGAAGACCGCCGACCGCGGCGGTATGCCGCTGTGCGCATTCCGACCACTGGGAGCGTTCCGCCGGGAAACCGCCAGCAGCCACACTTGCGGCCGGCTGAAAAGTGGAGACTGGTCAACCTCCACCGCCACGCCAGCAGAACACCGCCCACAGAATTACGACCCACATATCTGTGTGGCGGTCTTCTGTTGGCGGTGTTCTGTTGGCGGTCACCTCCCCATGGCTCCCGTCGCCTCCCGGAGGACCAACGCACAAGGTAAGTTGACCGTCCGTGAGGGGAGGGGGAGCGGGGGTGTTGTGTGATGTGGGCGTGCATGGGGGTGTGCGTGTGAGTGTGTAGAGGGGGTGTGTGAGTGCGTGTATGCGGGCGGGGGGTGCTGCTGTGTCTATGGGTAATGTGTGCTGTTCGGCAGGTGCGCATGTCTGCATGTATGTGTGTGGGTATGTGTCCCCGTTGTGTATGTGTGTGTAGGGGGTGTGTATATGTGCATGTTGGGGGTGTGTGCATGTCGGGGTGCATGTATGTGCATGTCGGGGTGGGGGTGGGGAGGGGGTTCGTACCACCTCTGGGGGGTGGCAGGGGGGTGGAGGGTGTGGGGGGAGGACTCGGGTGGGTAGTGGGGGGTGGGGGAGACCCCTATCAGTGCCAGGGAAGGAATTCCCTGGCCCCGATAGTGCTTACCGCCATGGTTCGCATGGCGGTTCCCGACCGCAAGAAACCGCGGCGGTAGGCAGGGTCATGATACCGTTGGCGGTCTTGGGACGACCGCCGGGCCGGAGTGCGCAAACTCCAGCCCGGCGGTCATGACCGCCGTGGCGGTCGGAGTGGGGAAGCGGCGGTCGATCGCGGCGGTGACCGCCGCGGTCAGAATGCCATTTTTCTGACCGCCGGTCTGTTCGCGGTCCGACCGCCGCCTCTCCGCCGACCGCCAAGGTCAGAATGAGGGCCATAGTGCTAAATGCTGAATTTTTCTTCTTGCACAATTCAAGCTTAATCTTGCAGAAGTCTTTGGCAATTCCCTGTGATTACCAGGGGCGGTTCATCCTTAAGAGTGCAGGAGATTTGCCCCGCCTGCTGCAAGCACAGCAGGTAAACTCAAATAATTAAAATGGCATAATAAGGCCATTTTATTTTGCCACCAGCTCGCATTGTGTATAGCGTGAGCATGAGGGTATGGAGTGGGGCTGAATCCAGCAATTGCAGGATGGCTACTGCCCCTTTCAGTGAGCATTTTGGGTTGGCCGGTTGACTTGCTACAGCAAGTCCAACATGCGCACTGTAGACCCAGAACACCTGGGGGATTGCTTACAAGGGCCCCCAGCCTCAGAATGAGTTCTGGGTTAGCCTGCTCCCACCAGTTCTGGAGCTGCTCTCATGCTGGATTTGCGTTACCACTGAGCAGGAAGGAAGTCCTTCCATTCCTGCTTGTGGAAGCTGAGGGAGAAGTGTCGCACCGGTGGGGGGAATGCCTAAAAAATGTTGAGTTTGTCACCATTGTGTCACACCGTATATTTGCCCTGCAGGCTGCCACATGTGATTACAATGCACAGAATTACGTGAGTTATGTCTACCTCCTACTACAAATGTGTGTTTCCAAATCCAGGTCACAGCTTTACAACATGGGCCCTTTGGCTCAGCTTCAGGAAACTACTCATGAATAATTGCCGGGTTTTAATTCTGTCTGAAAAAAATGTAAAAGAGAGAACGTCAATTGGATTGTTGAATTCTCGAAAAAGAGTATGCACTTTCTGAAAGCAATGTGAAATTTCTGATGCAGGTATTTCTGTTCCAACTTCAGCCCATTTATCTTGATTTTTCTAGGGTTTTTTCTAGTGTAGTTTAACAATAAACTGGAAGATCAGCATGAGACTCTTTCCTGCTTACAAACAGATCAACCCAAAGTTAACCTTGGGCCAGATTTACTAACATTAGGAATACCAAATCTTAATTAGGAAATCAGTATTTCTTATGTATGAAACTCTTTTGAGTTTCATTAGCAATTCCTGGTGGGTCCCAAATAGATCTACTCATGCCTATTTATGAGGTAGGTCACAATTTGTGACCCATTAGGAATCACAGCCATCACAAGGAAGGTGGAATGCAGAGGTCAGCAGACTACCATGTCTGTGATTGGTTTTTAATCAAGCATTCATTTGCTTTTTTTAAATGCAGACCATTTTCCTTAAAGGAAAATAGGATGCTTTTAAAAAGAAGAAAAAAACCGTTGCAATTTAATTTTTAAGAGTAGGCAGTGGCCTGTTGGACCACTGCTGCAAAACAGTTATACATACCATACCGATTTGGTATTTGGAAGGAACGCCCTAAACATGCCCCTTCCAAAAATCAAATCACAAATGCAAAATGTGATTGGGTAAAAAGTTAGGTACTGAATCGCATTTTGCATTTTGTACATTAGAAAAAGCATTTTTACTGTTACAAACGGCCCGATTCATTCAAACAGGCTGGTTGCGACAGGAAAAAGGCTTTGTACATCTGCCCCTTGTTTGGTTCAAGGGATTCAAAAGTCAACTATGAAGATGCAAGTATATAAAGAACACTACTATACTAAAAAAAATATTCAACCTTAATTTTGGAAAGGGAGTTAATTGAGCCACTTTACATTACTCCTTCAACAGTTGTGATCCTTGCTTGCTGCCAACCTAGACTATTATTGGTCTGTCTGTTGGAGTCACATAATTTTCACAGAGTGGTGGCAACTTGATGACTATAGGGATCTTAAGTCCCTTTGCAGATGGCACTGAATATTTTGAAGTAAGCAGTCACAATGCAAAAAATAATCTTTTTGAATAAGTTGGGTTGACGAAAAATTAAAAAATGCTCCCACCACACTCCTGAGCTCTGATGCCAATTGATTCTGTAAAATATTTATGAATAGTTTATAATCTATGTTGAGGTACAATATTGGTCCATATGAGGTACATTGATTAAGGCTCTTCCAAGGTTTAAAAACTTACATCGAAAAACTTCTTTAAATGTCATGGGGCAATTTCCTGAGTGCACTGTATGTATGTATTTAGAACTCTCTGTGATGGCACTCCTTACTTTTGTCACACATATAGTGCTGTCATTCTCTGTACTTAGGTCCTGATTTAGATCTTGGCGGGGGGAATACTCTATCACAAACATGACAGATTTCCCATCAGCCATATTACGATCCCATGTAATTCCATGGGGATTGTAATACAGCTGACGCGATATCTGTCATGTTTGTGACAGAGTATTCCCCCGCCAAGATCTAAATCAGGTACCTAGTGTGCAAATAAAAGCAAATTCCTCTGACCACTGGAACTAAAATCCTAACTTGTATAAGCAAACACCATGTCGGTTTGTGTCTCTCTCACTTGTGTTGCTTATGGCTCTATGTACCAACTGATAAGTCAACGTAAAATGATCAACTTATATCAACCTCTATCAGCTCCTTAATTGTCAAAAATAATTTCTTTATTTTCCAATGTGCTTCTGAGCTAAAACATTTCTCCATGTCCTTCCCTATGAATGATAAAAATGTATCAGTCCCTATCCTGTATCCCTGTTGCATTTTGGACGTACAACAGCCTGTTTTGGGGGAATCAATTATAATAAAGCAATAATAATAATTTCACCATATTGGCTACATTAATTCCAACATATGATATGTAATAAATAATTATTCAACCCACTCCTCTTGAAGTTTTCTACGCAGTACCCATAAGGCTTAGATAAATATTAAACAGTTGCTAGTTAGAATAGAATAGGACTGATTGTTAATTAAAAACATAATTATAAAAGATAAAAACATATATATCGGGACATATAAACTAAAAGTGAAAGAAGAAGCCACCACAATCATAAAGAATTACTACTCCTTTTACTCTAGATAAAATAATTAAAAGCAATACACTGCAAAATAAGTAAAATAAGTCTAGCAAGTCTTGTAATATAAGGGAAATAGGACAGTTTAAGAATTCATAATTTTGTTCCAATGTAAAGAACTTTTCAGAAAAGATGAAACAGCCAGCATTACAGTATGATCAGTTAACAAAAGATGGAGGAAGGCCAGCTGGCACTGGCAAAATCCCTTAGACTTCAAGAGTTAAGAGTGGTAAAATGTACCTCTAATGTAAAAAATCATAATGCCTAAAGAATAGCACCAGATGCTCCAAGGTCTGAGGACAGCAGCCATCACAAGGCCACAAAAATATTGATTCAAGATCAAACTGACCAGGAGGAAAGCAAATAATGATTGTATTGAACCCAATCGTAAGTTGGTTAGGAGTGATCTTTTCTATGGATGTCTGACAGCAGAAGGTAAGGCTCAGGGCCAGCAATGATTTTCAGAAGCAGGAGGGATGTGGTGGTTGATTTCTCTAGTGCCTTAGATTCCCTGTTTCCCTTTATGTGATTTAAAAACAGCTCCCTGACTAGTATCCTATCCTCCTTTTTAAGGAGGTAGGGCTAATTAAATAAGTCAGGGCAGCTGGGAGATTGGGCAGCATACTTGTTACAGCTTAGCCACGGTATCTTGTGGCTATGCTCACAACCAAGATAATCTTCAATCACATCCCTATTGTACACCATGTGCTTACCCCCCCATACTGAAATCCACAACAACAATGAAGCCAGTTTCACACGGTCCTCCTCATAGTCGAGGCCCAACTCCTCATAAACAAATAACAAAGGGCTGTTTAAATCCAGGCCCAAGAGCTTCCTGCAAAAGAGATTCTCTTCCAGCTGGATGGCCTTACAATTATGGTACCCCCAGAAAGCAGCACCATACAGCAGTAAGGGGAGACATTTCATTTTATATAATTGTAATAGTGGCAAAATGGGATTACTCCCTATTGAGGCTGCAAACCTAAAAAGGGCACTACAGGACTGGCTAAAGCATACGCAATGGTTGGATGAGCAAGTGAGCCAATTGTTCTGCTGATTGAAAGTTACCCCCAAGTAAGGAAATGAAGGCACCCTGGAAACCACCTTTCCCCTAAGGGCAATCAATCAGGTTTTTGGGGATTTCCTCCAACAGACCATATAGTGTGTTTTGGTGATACTAGTATCCATCTCAAGCGCATCCATGATTCTAATCCGTGAATCTAACAAAAAAATCAAGACGCACTTTATGGCTGTTGGCCATTCTGGACAGTAATACTGCATTGTCAGCTTTGAGCAGGGAGGGTCAGGTACAGACTTTACCTTGGGCAGGTTATTTCTGTTCGCTGCCAAATAAGTGTTAAGACCATTGTTATACAACAGAAAGAGGATAGGCGCCAAAACACAGCCTTGCCTACCCCCCCACAGGAGGCTATATCATTTTATACATCACCCTCCCACACCATATTTGATACAAGCATTCACGTCCATATGCAGAGCTCTTAAGAAGCTAACCAGTGGGAGGGGTAGTCCTAGGACTGCTAAATTGTTCGAGAGTTTTGCCCTGTTTACCCGGTCAAAGGCACTACTCAGGTTCATAAATGCCAGATGGATGGACCCTTGTTTGCAACCACATATTTCCCTATTATGAGGTTTACGTCCAGACATTGCTCTATGGTGCCTTTCCCTTCCCTGAAACCATACTATACTGGACAGAAGATGTTATTTGATTGGTCCCAATGTCCCATTCACTGTAAAATAATGGTTTCAACATCTTCAAAACTGAATCTAAAAGGGAAATAGGCCTATAACAGGAAGTATCTTGTCTATTCCCCTTTTTAAAGACAGGCACTATAATTGCAGATTTCCATGAGGAGGGCAAGCTAGCTTGTATGGCTGCATTTAGAGCATTTGTGAGGATAGAGGCCCAAATAGAAATCTGCCTTATTAGGTCCATTAGTATCCCATCGGGCTGGGGATTTTGTTAAAGGGGCTAGTCAAAATTTCTGCACATACCTCATCAAGGTCGAACCTAACCTCCAATGGTAAAAAGCAGCTCTTCCCAAGTGTGGCTAAGGGTACGTCAATGTCAAAATCATAGACCCTTTAAAAGTGGGCCAGCGAACAAGCAGGGGTAATAGAGGAGCCTATGTTGTCGGGTGCAGCTGCACAAAGCTGCTTCCCTTTGACAATAGCCAAAAAACCCTGGAGTCCCCAGTGTCACAAGTGTACACCAGCTGCTCCCAACAAGCCTCTTTGAGAGCTGCTTTATGCTTCCGGTTATCTTGCTTGCAATTCAATCTGGCCACCATGATGTTGTGTTGTATGCTGGGCTCAGTGTTAAGGGCCTCACAAAACTGTTTATTGGTCACCCTGTTAGAAATGGAGTTTTTGGTTGGCAGTCAGGTTACCCCCTGTCCAAGCAAAAGCCCTCACTCTAGTCAGGGTACGTCACACACAATCCAAGATTATCCTGTGCCCACCCTCTGGTAGCTTGGCACGAGCAGTCAGGCTTAACTTAGAAGGCAATGTGTAAAGTATTTGTGCAATAAATCATACAATACCACCATATAGCACCACAAAAATACACCACACAGTGTTTAGAAAAATATATAATATTTATCAGGATAATTGTAGGTCAAAAAGAATAAAGTTGCAACGTGAAGTTGTAGAGATATCACTGGAAAGTGATATAAGAATGTCTTAAGTCTTTAAAAAGCAAACAAAGTCTCTTTCAGCACAAAGTACCTAGTTTGGACCGGCAAATCTCTTCAGAGGGCCACAGAAGAAGAGAGGCGTGGAAAAAGGGTGTGTGTGTCGATTTCTCCCCAGCACACACGGACTTGCGTCGTTATTTTTCACGCGGGGAAGTCGTGCGTCGTTTTCCGGCGCGCGGACAGTCTCTTTCTGTGGATCGCGGGGATTACCAGATGTCCCGGGTCTGTGCGTGGATTTTCCTGATTGTTTTCCGGCTGCGCGTCGTTCTGCGGTGCTGCGCTTCGTAATTACGATCTCATGGCAGGCGTTGCGTCGATTTCTCCTCTAGAGGTCAGGCGGCGTTGTCCTTGCGAAGCCGTGTGTCGAAGTTCCGGTCGTCCCGAAGGCGTCGCGTCGATCAGCGTCGGTGTGCGGCGTTTTTCTCACCGCGGAACAAGCTGTGCGTCGAAATTTTCAGCACACGGAGCGTCCAAGTGAAAATGAGAAGTCTTTTTGGTCCTGAGACTTCAGGGAACAGGAGGCAAGCTCTATCCAAGCCCTTGGAGAGCACTTTCACAGCCAGACAAGAGTTCAGCAAGGCTGCAGGCCAAAAGCAAGGCTGCAGTCCTTTGTAGAAAGCAGACAGGTGAGTCCTTTGAGCAGCCAGGCAGTTCTTCTTGGCAGGATGTAGTTTCTGGTTCAGGTTTCTTCTCCAGCAAGTGTCTCATGAGGTAGGGCAGAGGCCCTGTTTTATACCCAAATGTGCCTTTGAAGTGGGGGAGACTTCAAAGAGTGGCTAAGAAGTGCACCAGGTCCCCTTTCAGTTCAATCCTGTCTGCCAGGGTCCCAGTAGGGGGTGTGGCAGTCCTTTGTGTGAGAGCAGGCCCTCCACCCTCCCAGGAAGACCCATTCAAAATGCAGATGTATGCAAGTGAGGCTGAGTACCCTGTGTTTGGGGTGTGTCTGAGTGAATGCACAAGGAGCTGTCAACTAAGCCCAGCCAGACGTGGATTGTAAGGCACAGAAAGATTTAAGTGCAAAGAAATGCTCACTTTCTAAAAGTGGCATTTGTAGAATAGTAATATTAAACCCAACTTCACCAGTCAGCAGGATTTTATATTACCATTCTGGCCATACTAAATATGACCTTCCTACTCCTTTCAGATCAGCACCTACCACTTCCATACTGTATGAGGGCAGCCCCAATGTTAGCCTATGAAGGGAGCAGGCCTCACAGTAGTGCAAAACGAATTTAGGAGTTTTACACTACCAGGACATGTAACCTACACAGGTACATGTCCTGCCTTTCACCCACACAACACCCTGCTCTAGGGGTTACCTAGGGCACACATTAGAGGTGACTTATATGTGGAGAAAGGGGAGGTTTAGGCTTGGCAAGTACTTTTAAATGCCAAGGTGAGGTGACAGTGAAACTGCACACACTGGCCCTGCAAGGGCAGGCTTGAGACAAGGAAAAGGGGCTACTTAAGTGGGTGGCACAACCAGTGCTGCAGGCCCACTAGTAGCATTTAATCTACCGGCCCTATGCACATAAAGTGCACATTACTAGGGACTTATAAGTAAATTAATAGTCCAATCAGGTATGATTCAAGGTTACCATGTTTTAGGGGAGAGAGCATATGCACTTTAGCACTGGTTAGCAGTGGTAAAGTCTAAAAGCCAGCAAAAACAGTGTTCAAAAAGTGGAGGGAGGCAGGCAAAAAGTTAGGGGTGGCTACCCTAAGGCTGTCAGGTCTAACACACCCCACAAACTTTGTTAAATCAACCAGACTGAACAACTTTTCAGCACCCCAGGATCTCCCTCATTATAACATTGGTGGAGTTATTTAGGCGGGATGAGGCATCCAGGACCAAGGCGGGAGATGATTCAAAAGGTAATAAGGGCTCCTTAATCTGATCTAGATTGGTCCTAACTAGGGTTTTGAGCAAAGAGGGAATTGGGTGATTATTCCATTTCACCCTAAGGGGCATATTTATGAAAAGTGGCGCTGCACCTAGTGCAGCGCCATTTTTCTTGTGCCCCTTAGTGCCCCATAACGGCACCATGATTTTGCCATATTTATAATACCAGCACCATGGCAGTAGTTGGGGTGACAGGAATCTTAATTTGTGACGCTAATCCTGCAAAGCACCCAGAGGCCCATTGTAATCAATAAAAATGCCTAAAAGGAATCTCATAGGCACCTTCAGCGCTGGAATGCACCTCTTGCATACATTATGCCTGGCACAGGCATAATGTGGCGCAAGGGGTTACAAAGCTTTGTAAATATGATGCATGGAAAATGCCACATTTGCGTTTAAATAAATGCCGCAAATGTGGCACAAAGGGCCAGATTTAGGTAGCCTTTTGCACGTCGAAACTGCGAAAAATGCAGTTTGCGGCATGCAAAAGGCCTAACGTGATGCACAACCCCAACGTGATGCACAACCCCAAATTGCGAGTCGGTACCGACTGGCAATTTGAGGCTGCCACTCGCAAATAGGAAGGGGTGTTCCCTTCCTATTTGCGACCGCATCGCCATGCGAAGTGGGTGGTAACTCATTCGCAAAAGGGAAGGGGTCCCCATGGGACCCCTTCCCCTTTGTGAATGCCCCCCACTTTCGGAAGTTTTTCTTTTTGCAACTCGTTTTCCTTTAAGGAAAACGGGCTGCAAAAAGAAAAAAAAACTGCTTTATTAAAAAAGCAGTCACAGACATGGAGGTCTGCTGTCTTCAGCAGGCCACCATCCCTGTGAGTGCATGGACTCGCTATGTGGTCGCAAAATGCGACCCACCTCATTAATATTCATGAGGTGGGTCTTTGCGACCCCATAGCGAGTCGCAGAAGGTGTCTGAGACACCTTTCTGCATGCACTTTTGCGAGTTGCAAATTGCGAGTCGGTATAACTCGCAATTTGCAAGTCGCAATTTTTTATTTTGCTACATATGGCACAAAGTTCCTTATCCTTAGAAGACAGGGCAATCAGGCCCGGAACAGAGTCTGGTCTACTACCTCCAGTTGTTGCCACCCTTATTTCAATAGGGATATAGGCCCTCATTCCAACCCTGGCGGTCATGGACTGCCAGGGTGAAGGGACACAGAAGCACCGCCAACAGGCTGGCGGTGCTTCCAGGGCCATTCTGACCACGGCGGTAAAGCCGCGGTCAGAAAAGGGGATCCGGCGGTTTCCCGCCGGATTTCCCCTGGCCCGGAGAATGCTCCATGGCGGCGCTGCTTGCAGCGCCGCCATGGGGATTCCGACCCCCTTCCCGCCAGCCTGTTTCTGGTGGTTTACACCGCCAGAAACAGGATGGCGGGAACGGGTGTCGTGGGGCCCCTGGGGGCCCCTTCACTGCCCATGCCACTGGCATGGGCAGTGCAGGGGCCCCCTAACAGGGCCCCACAAGGATTTTCACTGTCTGCATTGCAGACAGTGAGAATCACGACGGGTGCAACTGCACCCATCGCACCCCTGCAACTCCGCCGGCTCCATTCGGAGCCGGCTTCATTGTTGCAGGGCCTTTCCCGCTGGGCCGGCGGGCGATCTTTTGGCGGTCGTCCACCTGCCCAGCGGGAAAGCCAGAATGGCATCCGCCCGCCAGGGTCAGAATGACCCTCTTAGTCACTAAAACAAGTTATGTGCACCACCCTCAAACTGACAATGCCAACAAAGGACCTTAAAGTAAATATAGTTGATGGTGGATCCTTTTCACTGGCCCACAAAGGTTGGTTGTTCAGCAGACAAATTCACCCCTCTAGGCATCACATTGCATAAGCCTGCATGCCCTAGAGATTTAAACAGCTTCCTTCCCCTGTGGTATGAGGTAGAAATACTAAAGAAATGGTCTCCAACCAAAAAGGATTAGGATTGCACCGAGTTTGGCATTAAAATCCCCACCCAGTATAACATTAAAAGACTTAAGGGGAGCAAGGGATCTAGACTCAAAGATAGATAACACTTGAAATATCACCTCAATCTGGCATCCAGGCTCACTAACTGAGTTGTAATAGCTTACAAAGAAAAAGTGTAAATCACAAGAAGGAACCACCCAAATGATCTGTATCACGGTGTGCCTAAAAGAGACTGGTACAACCCTTAGTTGCTTCGAAATATGGACCAGAGTGGCTAATCCGACAGGCAACCTATTACCAGGGGAGGGTGTTGCTGCAACAATAAAATGCTCACAGTTATCCAATGCCACCAATTCTTGAGCTTAGGTTTCTTGAAACATGACTACATAAAACTGTCTAAGCCATTCAGGATCCTTAAGCTTGGCCCTGATGCCTGTGACATTTTAGCAGAGAACTCTTAAGGCTAGTCCTGGGTCATAGCTGGGGGTGTTCTCAGCGGCGAATGAAGGAGGTGGGAGGGGAGCTAATCTGATAGCCTTCCTTTGAGCTAATGGAATGGGGGGAAGTTGCTTGAAGTCATCATCCAGGTCTATATCTGTCAGAGGGAGAAAACTGTATGATGTAGGAACAGTGGGCTGTTTCAAAAGATGAGGCCTTGTGGTTTACAGGCGGCAAAGGCTTAATTTCCAGGTGCCTATGAAAAAGCCAATTGGAAGGATATTAATTCCCAAAACCTGTGGGGGCAGCTGACAAGTACTGTTAAGCAAACACCTAACCAGGGTAGGTGTCCTACAGTTAGTTACTATACAGTACTCTTCAAGGTTTTAGCCGTAGGGCCCATCCACCCTACCCTCCTCACAAATAAAATGCCATTGTACACAAGAAAAATTAAGTTAGCATTTGGGGCTGGCATGGCAGTGAAGGCGCGTCTGGGAGCATGGAGTCCTGGGACCTGAAGTCTCTCACTGTTGGTCCTGGTGTTCCATGTAGAGCTGGTTAAAAGGTCTCCGCTTACTGCGGGCATGCGGGCTTGGCATTAAAGGCATCCCATAGGACAGTGAGACCTGGGACCTTGAGTCTCTCTGCGTTGGCCCTAACGTCTCGCGAAGTGGGGCACATTGTGCCCAAAGTAACACTGGTCAGCAAGTCTCCTTCCCCTGCGGGTGGGCGTGGCAGTGAAAGCGCATCCTGGAGCAGAGTCCTGGGACATGGAATCCCTCTGCATTGGTCCTGGTGTCCCTTACAGTGGGGCGCCTTGTGGAACAATGTCTCGCTGGTCAGCAGGTCTCAGACATGGCAGTGAAGGCGCCTCCTTGTACAGTGAGTCCTGGGCCCTGGAGTCCCTCCGTGTTGGTCCCAGGATCCTGTACAGCAGGGCACCTTATGGTGCTATGTGGCATTGGTCAGCAGGTCTCCTCCCCCTGAAAGGCATGCAAGCATGGCAGTGAAGTTGCTTCCTGGCACAGTAAGTCCTGGGACCTGAAGTCCCTCTGCCTTGATACTGGTGTCCCGCATAGCTGGGCACCTTGTAGCACTATGCAGTGCTGGTCAGCAGGTCTCCCCTCCCTGCTGGCAGGCGGGCATGGCAATGAAGGTGCCTCCTGGTGCAGTGAGTCTTGGGACCTGTGAAGAAGCTGAAATGAAGGTTTTACATTTATTAGCGCTTAAACGTAGTGTGAAATAATCATGTGTGACTTTAATCGAACTAATGAAGATTGTACAGGGACAAAATGTGCCCTCAGAGTAGTTTGCCAACATTTAAAAGCATGCTTTACCTAACGTGATGTATTAGAATTGCACTAATCCGACATAATCGTAAACGTGTGCTATGATTTGCTAGTTTGAAATGCTTTAGCTTAGCATTACTTTAGTGCAGGCTTCGGCCTAGTTGCTTGATCTCACGGTTTAGATGCTCGTATTTTTCCAATGTGCTATTAAACGTGAATTTCTGCTTGAAGCTGTACTTTTCCACTGAGATCGTTCACATGCTTATCTTAAGGTTTCGTGCCAGCCTGGCATATTTTCTCTTTACTCCAAGGTCAATCTGCAGGTGCGGACAATGGAAGCTCTGAAAGTGAGTTAATTGGTATAAAATGGTGCAACTTGCGTACCCGTCTCCAAGGATAATGTATGCTTAAGTAAAAGCTTGAGAACTGTTGTTTTTGATTGGACAATTTGAAGCTAACCTATGAACCCTCCAATGGAAGACCCTACTGGATTTGAACTGTTGTCTATTTAAACCAGGTGCACGAGAAGAAAGCAGCCATTACCAGCCCGATACCCGCCATTTTGCAGGACATTGCAGCTATTATGGCCCACTTTGCTGCGACGCCATTTTGAGAGACTTTGATTCTTTCTCTAATCGAGAGAAAGAGACTTAAATGATTCTTACCCTAGAGACTTCAACTTTGATTTGTCCCTTTGCATGAAGTAGTAGTTATACCTTGCCGCCGTGAGGCAACTGCCCCGTCCACCCCTGCCCCTTTGCCCCGTCCCATGCTGATCGAGAAACGGTACCTGTGAGACGAAGACTTCCTTGAATGCTGATCGTAATTGGTAAATATGAAAAGAAATTGTAAAATTGCATTGTGTTTCTTTTAGGTAACCAACTGCTGATTTTGATAAGAGCCCTAGTTAAGAGTTTTCCAAATTAATGTTGCTAAATCGTTTTTGCATGAAGTCCCACATGCCGATGCTAATTTGAGGTTAGATGAGGATTCCTTATGTCGCACGATGCAATTTGAGATCTTGTTATGCTGACTAAATGTATGCAATTAGTTCATTACAGATTATCGTATTAGTGATTTGCATTGCTATTATCGAATGCCTTGTTATTCAAATGCTGCATAGATTGCACTTGTTTCGCCGTTATGGACAGCTATTAATGTTCATATATGTTTATCATTTGGTGTTGAGACACATCTATATGGTGCTAGCTTTGTTAATATAGGGAAATAAATTCACTAACTTTGAATAAATTGGTGTGGTTATTCCTGACTGAAAGGTCAGGGTTCGCCGAAAATGTATTCTGGATTAATTGTTAAATGTTATGTGGATCAGGGCATTGCTTATGTCCGTTATTGATCATTGATCTGATTAAATTGACTGATTAAGGGTGCCGAGGGTCCCACTTAGCCAAAAGATTCATCGGCCTAAAGAGCGTCCAAATACAGGTAAACTAGTAGGCCGGAACGCTCTATCAGTAGATGGTAGCAGAGGACGGTTTCGCCTTTTGGGACCCCGTACACTTAGAGTACATGGTGTTGAATTAACGGTTACGCCTTTTGAGACCCCACTCGAGAAGTTGAATTAGATTTTTCTTGGATAAAACAGATTGAGAGAATGATGATGGGCTAAGTCCACCGCGACTTTCCCGGGATCTCGGAGCTTGCGAATGAAGAGAATGGAGGTGTGAGGTCGGCGTTGGTGGTACTAGTGACGGTATGAGAGAAGTTAGGATTTTGCGCTTGCACAGCTTATTGCCGCAGATTGTGTGAAAAGGTTGCGAGGATTTTAGAGAATAGCGGAGGTGCGACTCCGAGTGTAGAAGTAGGGAAGTCGTCGAACTTCATAGAAATAGCGGAGGTGCGACTCCGAGTGTGAGAGTAGGGAAGTCGTCGAACTTCATGTGCATGTGGCGCTTCGTGCATAAAAAGGTCCACGTGGTTGTTGTTGTTGAGACGGGCCCTGCGAGGTCAAGAGACTCCGGAGTATGTTGTTTTATGTTGTGGTCTGGGCGGTTTAGTAGGTTGATCGGGCGTGGTCAACGAGTCGGTACGTGTGTAAGGGAGTGAAAGAAACTTCGACTTCGGGCTTTGACAAGATTCTAAGTGCACTAGAATAGATCATTGACAAGTTGAGAGTAGGTCTGCGGGTCAGATTTGCTTGCGAACGTGGGGACCGAGAAAGATGGAATAACTGCCGAGGCTAGTGAAAAATCCCTAAGGTCCTGAAGCGACTGTGTTACCCTTCCTGTAGTAAACCGACAGATCTGTTTTATATTTTTGGTAGCTCGCGATACATGCAAGAAGTTGTTACGAGAGGAGCTGAGTGAAGGAAGACTAGCCGCGAGGCTTTGTCAGCCGCAGTGTGTGTGAGTGTGACGTCACTAGGAGCCGCGCTGGGATAGGTTGGTTGTAGAGAAGGGTCGCGCACGGATTGGACGCAGTCCGTGGGGCTCGATTGGAAGGGGAAAGGCAAGCGAAGAGTATTCCGGGAATTAAAGTCACCCATTGATTACAAATTTTGTGAAATAAAAAGACGAGAAAATGAAATTCTTTAAAGCATTTAGGAGTGTGATGAAGGGGGAGTCTTACATTAAAGCGAGCGTAGGAGAGGAGACGCCGCCCGAAGGTACCCCAGCTTACATTGTAATGGAAGAGAAGGGGGTAGCTCCGTGTCTTTGGCTAAAGCAATGGCACAAGCTGACAGAGAAACATGGGAGCGTAGCATTCCCGATACATGGGACATTCAATATAAGGATCCTAGAGAATTTGAGATTTGCGATGTACGACATGAAGGTACCTCCAAGGCCAGCACAGTTTGAGGCTCTAGCGATTTGGGAACTAATGGCTAGACAGCAGCAGCAAAATAAGTTCGAGACTAGGATAAGGAAGGTGGAAAAGACACTAGCGGACGCTAGGTGGGATAATGCACAGAAGGTGTGGAGGTCAGATGTATTGCAGGGGATAAAATTGTTTCCCGCAATTACTAAGGAAGAAGAGGAGACAGGTAAGAAAGCTACCTGTAAGACAAACAGGAGGTGTTCCAAGGATAGAGAGGACGAGGAAAAGTTGAGAAGAGAAGAGGAGTTAGAGGATGAGGAGCTAATAATGCAATTGCTGAACGACCGTCCACCACCTTATGCGGAGAGTGGACAAGGTCCAAGTACCAGTTCTGCCCCTCCGGCATCGGTACAGAACAGTGAAACTCAGAGTTCAGGAGCATCATCGGGATCTAAGGACCCGAGTTTACTGTTCACCCCGCAGATACCGCAGGTTAGGAGAATATATCCAGATGTGCCCATACTGAAACCAGCAGAAAATTATCAGCCGCAGATCCCAAGATACTACAGCAGTGATAACAGTACGGGAATGGTTCTAGATCCGACTGCAATGGGAGGACAGAATGGTCACAACCCAACAATGGCACAAGCTGAATCAACTCAGTTTTTGATGCCTCAAAAGCAGATGCAGGGGGGAACAGCACATGCTCAGATGACGGGGAGTCAGATGGGCATGCCGGCAATGATGACCCATAGTGTGGGAATGAACATGTCTCAGAACATGGGAAATGGACAGAACCCAGACGCGATATCGCTACCCATTACTGTAGGTCCACCGGTACCTTTGTGTAGTCAGCCTAACTTGGGTATGAGCAGTCAAGGATCAATGCTGCAGAATGGGACAGAAAGAAGGTGCATAGAAAACACTCCAGGGATAACTCCGATAGCGGCTCAACCAACTGGACCCGGATCCTTGATGGAGTTTAGTCCCATATGTGCTCAGTCAACACTGGTGAGGTCGAGTCCCCCACTGATAATACCTTTAACATCGAACACTGAAAAGTTGCCGCAACCATCAATGGCAGTCGATGTGAATGCTACACTGATGGGGTTGAATGCGCAACAACTGACATAGTGGTTCAACAGTCTGAATTCCACACAAAGCTCAGCCAGTGGGAAAGGAGAAGATTATATGAATAGGATGAGATTGAACATGGAAGCACAAGAATTGGTGGAAGGGACTATGGGTGTGAATAGGTTAGAGTCCTACTCGGAAGAAGAGCTGAGGTATCTATGTCCCAGGATTACGAAAGAAGTGAACAAGGTACATAAAAGCTTGCAGGAAATAGCTGACAAAAACGGGGTTGACATAGACAAGACAAAACACTTGAGCAGAAGCTACTGGTTGGATTTTGGGACCACAGATTTTGAACACATGAGGTCAGCAGGCATGAAGGCGCACCTTAGAGAATTGTTGCAGAGTGCACAAGTGTGGAAGTGTTTAGACAAGTGGGAAAGCAGGTGGGTAAAGAGAAAGGAAAAGAGGAGGGACAGTGCTACCGAGCACAATGAGAAAAGACCACAGAGTAGCGAGGCAGTAACCATGTTACCAATGAGGGAGACAGCAGGGGGAAAATTAATACATGTACCATGGCACAGAAGCGACATTCAGTCTTTTACGGATGATTTTCCCAAACTGAGAGAGAAACCGATTGAATGGTATCAACAGACTGACAGGTTTGTGAAGCTTGCAAAGTGTCTCTGGGAAGACCTGAACACTCTCTTTGAGATTGTGGTTCCGGCAGATTTGTGGGAAGATTGCAAAAGAGCTGTAGGTTGGCCGACAAGTGAACCAGAAAGAGACAGGGATACGGGTGCACCATCACCTATGGTGATGAGCTTGTACTATAAGGTGATTGAGCATTTGAAGACGAAGGTTGCCGCGAAGAATGTGGATTGGCAGAAGATTGATCGAACTGCCCAAGAAGCTAAAGAGTCGATTCATAGTTACTATGAGAGGTTGCTGAAGGCGTTTAAGAACTACAGTGGCACGGAAACAATAGAGGCGAAGGACATGCTTCATTTTGTGTTTAGATTTGTGGAAGGGCTGAGACCAGAGATAAGTCAGATGATAAAGTCGCATTTGATTTGTTGGCAGTCGAAACCTATTGATGAAGTATTGAATTATGCGAAATACTGTAGCGATGAAATTGAAGTGAAGCAGAAAAGGTTGAAAGAGAAGGTGATGATGATGCAGCTTAAAGCAGCTCAGACAGGTTTGCAAGGTCTGCAAGGGTTGCAAGGGTTCCAACAGCAGGTACCGCAACCGCAGCCGCAGTTACAGGGAAACATGGCGTTTCAGCCACAGGTGAGAGGCATAGCCAGAGGAGGTTTTGTGAATAATGGTCCGGATTTGAACACTGTTGTGAATGGTGTACAGGCAATGAAGAAGGTGATGCCGTGTCACGTGTGCGGAATTGTCGGTCATTGGAAACGCGAGTGCCCGATGGTGGTGCAGGAAGGTGCAGGTGCAGGTGTTGGTCAGCAAAACAATGATGTCAATGCATTTCAGACAATGAGGGGACCGAAAATGAGAGGTCCAAATCCAAATTTTCAGGCCGTAAATCAGTTGCAGGGGTTACAGCCCATGCAGCCGCAGCAGATGCAGATGCCTCGTATGCAGATGACGCAAATGCAGCCAATGCAACAGCAGTTACCCATGGTACCTAATCAGCAAATGCAAATACCCTTGGCACCAATGAGTCAGCAGCAAGTGATGGTTCCTCCACAGGTCTCGGGTCAGGTAATGAGTACAAATGGCACCGTACAACAGTTCCCACTACACAGTGAGAGTGGAATAGACAATGTGTGGGAGAGTGAAAGTTCAGGAGAGGAGGGAGATTGTGTGCTTGCAGCATCCTTGGAAGTTGATCAAAGGGGTCCGTACGTGGAGGGAAGAGTAATGGGTCATTGTGTCTCCTTCCTGGTTGACACAGGAGCAACACGTTCAACTGTTAAGAGCATTGAAGTACCAAATTTGCCACTCTCGGGGAGGACAGTTCAAGTGGTGGGAGTAGCAAACAGGCACCTGACAAACCCAATTACAGATCCGGTACCAGTCAGCATTGGTAACTATCAAGGGTTACACCAATTTGTGGTATGTGACTCAAGCCCGATAGCACTGTTAGGGAGAGACCTATTGTGTAAATTGGGTTGTTCGATTATGTGTTCGAACGAGGGAATAAAAATACAGACGAGCAGTGATGGGGAAGAAGAGGACAGTGTAGAGGGGGATGAGATGGAAACTGTCGATGAAGATTATCCTCTGATTTGTCTGTTCCCGATGATAACTGAAGAAGATATTCCAGCTGAATTAAGGGAAACAGTCGGAAAGGAAGTGTGGGATATGACAGGGAAAGAGGTGGGATTGATGAAAGGAGTGGAACCAGTGAAAGTGACTGTGAAACCCAATGCAATCTTTCCCCAGACCCCACAATACCACATGGCACAAGACACCCTCATGAAAGTTGCTCAACTCATAGATGAATTTGTAAAACAGGGAGTACTGAAAGAAGTGTTAAGCAGCCCATGTAATTCACCAATCATGGGACTAATAAACCGAGTGGAAAGGTACGACTTGTGCAGGACTTGAGGAAAATAAATGACATCATAGTCAAGTGCTGCCCTGTCGTACCAAACCCGGCTGTGATAATGTTTCAGGTCCCTTGCGATGCCGAGTGGTTCTCAGTCATCGATTTGTCACAAGCGTTCTTCTCGGTGCCTCTTCATGAGGACAGCCAATTTCTCTTTTGTTTCAAATTCTTAGACAGAGTGTACAGTTGGTGTCGAATTCCTCAAGGGTTTTCTGAGTCACCGTCAATATTCAATCAGATTCTAAAGAAAGATTTGGAAGCATTAGAATTGCCGTTCGAGTCAACCCTAGTACAGTACATCGATGACTTACTGATTGCATCAAAGACAGAAAGTGGCTGCACAGCCGATACCATTGCTCTGTTGAACCATTTGGGAAGGAATGGACACAAGGTGTCTCCTTCCAAATTACAGTTCTGTCAGAAGAAAGTGAAATACTTGGGTCACCAGATAGAGAAAGGGTCACGGAGAATAATGAAGGAAAGAATAACGAGTGTACTTCAGATGAGTCCACCCAAGACAAGGAGGGAGGTGAGAAAGTTTTTGGGAATGGTGGGCTACTGTCGTCAGTGGATCCCCAACTTCTCAACTCTAGCAAAGCCTTTACTGAAGCTAACCCAGAAGGATGCCTTGGATCAAATTGAGCTGAAAGGAGATGAGATGGATGCTTTTGTTGAATTGAAAGAATGCATGTGCAGGGCTCCAGCTTTAGGTATGCCTGATTACACAAAGCCTTTCACACTGTTTTGTCATGAACGTGATGCATGTTCTTTGTCTGTCCTGACTCAAGCCCATGGTGGCATAAACAGACCAATAGCGTATTTTTCAGCTACTTTGGATCCGGTTGCAGCAGCACTCCCAGGGTGTTTGCGGGCCGTAGCAGCAGTTGGTATCAGCCTCACTCAGAGTGAAGGAATAGTGATGGGACATCCAGTAACAGTCATGGTCCCTCACTCAGTTGAGATACTTTTGACCCGCTCCCGAACGCAACACATGACTGGAGCAAGACTCACAAGGTATGAAACGATAATTCTGGGCTCACCGAATGTGCAGCTGAAAAGGTGCACTACGCTGAATCCAGCAACCTTGCTTCCCGGTGAAAATGCTGAAATTGAGGACGCTGAAGACATCGAACATGACTGCCTTCAGGTGACTGAATTTTGCACCAAACCCCGACCTGATATTAAGGATACTAAGCTTGATGAAAATGACCAAATTGTTTTTGTTGATGGTTCATGTCTAAGAGATGGGATGGGAATTTTGAAAGCAGGATATGATGTATGTACTGTAACAGGTGTCTTGGAAGCGGCCTGGCTTCAAGGAGTCAATTCTGCACAAGTAGCAGAACTTGTAGCCCTTACAAGAGCATGTCAACTGTCTGCATTGATGAAAGTCACCATTTACACCGATAGTCAGTACGGGTTTGGGATTGTGCATGATTTTGGACAACTATGGTCACAGAGAGGTTTCCTGACTTCGTCAGGATCCCCAGTGAAAAACGGGGAGAGAATAAGGGAATTGTTACACGCCATTCAAATGCCAGCCGAAGTTGCAGTGGTAAAGTGTAGTGCTCATACAAAAGGGCAGGACTATGTTTCCCTGGGAAATGCATATGCGGATCAAGTCGCAAGATTTTTTGCCTTGAACTGTATATTACTCAGAGATGAATGGAATTCGATAAGTGAACCAGAACTCGAACCAGCTGAAGCATTTGCCTTGAAGGTTGTAGATACAATAGATGAATTAAAAGCATTACAGAATAACGTCAGGGAGGACGAAAGAGATTCCTGGATTAAATCACAATGTATAAAAAGACCAGATGAGTTATGGGTTTCAAATGAGGGAAATTTTGTTTTGCCAAATGGTCTCTTATCACAGCTTGCGCGGTTCTATCATGGGCAAGCTCACCTAGGGAGAGATGCCATGATAAGATTGTTCAAAACTGACTGGTTTAACCCCAGATTTCGTCAAGCTGCAGAAGCAGTTTGCCATCGATGTGTCATTTGCCAGCAGATGAACCCAGGAAAGGGAACAGTTGTGAACGCGAGCCACATTGGCAGAGCCAGTGGCCCATTTAGTCGAATGCAGATGGACTTCATTGAGATGCCTGTGCATGGAGGTCTGAAGTATGTGTTGGTGATTGTGTGCATTTTTAGTCACTGGATTGAGGCATACCCCACACGTAGAAATGACAGCCTTACAGTTGCAAAGCTATTGTTGAGGGAGTTAATACCACGTTTCGGATTCCCGATCTCTTTAGAATCAGATAGGGGAAGTCACTTCAATAACGAGGTGATAAAGTTACTTTGCGAAGCGCTGAACATTGAGCAAAAACTGCATTGTAGCTATCGCCCTGAAGCCTCAGGGCTGGTGGAGCAAATGAATGGTACACTGAAATCAAGAATGGCGAAAATATGTGCATCGACAAATTTGAAATGGCCCGACGCATTGCCCTTGGTGCTAATGTCAATGAGAAACACCCCTGATAGAAAGACTGGATTGTCTCCGCACGAAATTCTTATGGGCAGGGTTATGAGACTTCCTGCAGTTCCCGCAAACGCGCTTTTGAATATTACAGATGATATGGTGTTAGACTACTGCAAGGGTCTAGCTGACATGGTTCGCTCTTTCTCTCACCAGGTGGAAGCAACCACCTTGCCACCGATCCAAGGTCCAGGACACGCACTGAAAGCAGGGGACTGGGTCGTGGTAAAGAAGCACGTGAGGAAGTCGTGTCTGGAACCCCGTTGGAAAGGCCCTTTCCAAGTGATCCTGACGACAACTACCGCTGTGAAGTGTGCGGGAGTTCCCAACTGGATTCACGCCAGTCACACAAAGAAAGTGTTATGTCCCACAGATGAGGAAGTTGAAGCGCTGAAACTGCCAGTGCCTGACAAAACAGTGCTGAGTGCTGAGGCAGAGCAAAACCGAACTGAAAGCGACCAGGCAGGAACGGAAGAGAGAGAGATATTCTCTGAGGACGAAGAGACCAACTCACTTGGGGAAGACCAAGGAGAAAGTTCAGACAGCGACGAAGCAGCTGAAGGTGACAAAGAGCCTGAAGCAGCTGAGGGTAGCAAAGAGCCTGAAGCAGCTGAAGGTGACAAGGAACCTGAAGCAGCTGAAAGTGATAAAGAGCCTGAAGAAAGTAACGGTGACGAAGGGCTCGAAAAAGGTGAAAAAGCAGGAGAGCCTGATCAGAGGAGGGCTTTCCCAGAAGCAGACGATAGAGAAAAAGAAAAGGAGAACGTGATTGATTCCCCAGAAGAAGGGGACAAGGCAGAACAGAACGAAACAGTTCAAGCTTCCACAGAAAAGATTGCAGGTCCATCAAATGGACACGGTGCAAAGAGAAGACTAAGGTGGTCATTCTGACCCTGGCGGTCTTTGACCGCCAGGGCGGAGGACCGCGGGAGCACCGCCGACAGGCCGGCGGTGCTCCAATGGGGATTCCGACCGCGGCGGTAAAGCCGCGGTCGGACCGGCACCACTGGCGGGGTCCCGCCAGTGTACCGCCGCCCCATTGAATCCTCCGCGGCGGCGCAGCTTGCTGCACCGCCGCGGGGATTCCGACCCCCCCTACCGCCATCCAGATCCCGGCGGTCGGACCGCCGGGATCCGGATGGCGGTAGGGGGGGTCGCGGGGCCCCTGGGGGCCCCTGCAGTGCCCATGCCACTGGCATGGGCATTGCAGGGGCCCCCGTAAGAGGGCCCCTACATGTATTTCACTGTCTGCTGCGCAGACAGTGAAATACGCGACGGGTGCAACTGCACCCGTCGCACAGCTTCCACTCCGCCGGCTCGATTCCGAGCCGGCTTCATCGTGGAAGCCTCTTTCCCGCTGGGCTGGCGGGCGGTCTGAAGGCGACCGCCCGCCAGCCCAGCGGGAAAGTCAGAATTACCGCCGCGGTCTTTCGACCGCGGAACGGTAATCTGACGGCGGGACTTTGGCGGGCGGCCTCCGCCGCCCGCCAAGGTCAGAATGAGGGCCTAAGTGTATCACCCATAAAAGAAAGGACTAAGGAAAGTTTGAACGACGGAGAAAGGCCAAAAGTGAAAGAGAAAAGAAAGGAAGTGACTGTCGTGGTACCATCCTCAACTGAAGGAAAAGACTTGGCCAAAGAGGAAAGTACCAGTGAGGCCGAGTCGAAAAGAGAAGCAAAATTGAAAAGGAAAAGGATACCGAACAGAAGGTATTCCGGTCCTGAATGGGCATATGTAGTTCATGACGATTGGACTGACGAATTTGTATCTCTTAGCCTCGAGAACGAAGAAGAAGAGATACCAATAGAAAAGAAAAGTTTTATGGACTCTGTTGATTGAAAGGGTGATAAAAGACATTGCTCGCTACAATCCAACCTGATACAAACAACCAGCTGAGACATTGCTAAACCGGATGAGACTTTTGCTGAACTGATAAAGACTGAGTTATTGCCGAATTGAGACAAATGCTGCTAACCGATAAGTGACTGGCCTCTTGAAGAAGACGGTGTGAACATTGCGCTCGCTCAGCTTTGTAACCGAATTGCTAAATAGTTTCTTTTATAGGTGCTTCCAGCTCTCTGATTCTATACAGATCATGACTGGGTACGCTACACAAAACAATAGAAAGAAATATTGTAAATGTGTGTGTATAGGCTTAGTAATTGCATGTGTACTAATAATAAAGGCAATAGTGCTTGGAATGCATGGAAAGGGTGAGAATGAGAAAATTGATGCTTCTACTTTTGCTCCTGTTACTGTCACTGAACTAACTGCACTGAAAAGACTAGAATTAGATGAGAGACACTTGCATGATAAGAAAGAGCTTTCATATAATGTTTTCTATCGCTTGCTAACAGAATATGTTGAGACTATGGATGCGAAAGATTGTTATGTGTGTACACAGATACCGACATCAGTAAAGGAAGGGGTGACTTATCACCACATGCCTCTTACATACGGGATTACATGTAGTATAGTAATGTCTAGGTTTTATGGTCAGACTAACCTACAGTATTTTTACTCAAATTATGATGTTACCTTTGCATACGTTCCTATAATAGCGCAGCTAAGCCAGATTGCTAAAGATTGGGATGCTAAAATAATGAGGGAATTTTTCGAGCCAATGCAACCTTTTGAAACGGCTCACGCTCATAGGGAAAACCTTACCTGCTCGCTCTCTGCAATAGAAATAAGCTTTTTAGATCGCACAGATGATAGAAGGGCACAAATGAATGCGAAATTAGAAAAGGAGCTACATAAGAGGACTTCAGTAGATAATTATGATTTTGCCGCAATAAAGACACAAGGGAGAATAGCTTTAGATGCTTGGCATGTAGGGAAATTTTGTATATATCGAGGTGAATCTTATTATGACAACATTTTTGTAGGAGCGAGTGAGTGTAAACATACGTTTATCTTTAAGGCCAAGTGGACATTCATGATGAACGGACTTGACCCTGTCATACCAGGTGTATATTACATTTGTGGGTATAATGCCTATTATCGTCTTCCAAAGGGATGGTGGGGAAGATGTTATTTGGGTATAGTGTTCCCAAAAGTTTATCAACTGGATGACCTATCGATGATTCAAAAGACATCTGGATCCCATCGTATCCAGAAAAGAGAGACCGCAGCTGCTGTGGTAGGAGATATATTTGGAGCCATGATTCCTTCGTTGGGAGTTGTGTTGAATTCCATCAAAATAAGAAAGTTGTCTACTATAGTGGATAACATGTTGACAAAGTTTTCAGGTGCTATAATCCTGATAGATGCTGAACTTGCAGCGGAAAGAGCTATGACTCTTCAAAATAGGCTTGCCTTAGACATTCTTTTAGCAAAGGATGGCGGCGTTTGCAAAATGCTTGGTGCACGACACTGTTGTACGTATATTCCAGATAACAGTGTGAAAATTAAAACTATGCTTGCTAATCTAACAAAAGAGAGTGCAGACTTGAAGGAATTGAAAGAACCAGGAGTGTTTAGAGAAGATTGGAAAAGGACTTGCTTCAGTGGGAAATTGGATTGGGGGAATTTGGAATGGAATATTGCTAAAAATAATACAGGGAATTTTAATAGTACTAATTTGCATATTTGGAATTTGGGGAATAAAAAGGGGAATAATAATGATTATGGAAAGAATTAGAAGAAGGAAGGAAGAAAAAATAATGAAAAGAATGGCAGAAGAATATAAAGCGAAAACTAGGGGAATTAAAAGGAAAAGAGAACTGACAGAATTTTAATGGAATAAAATTTGTGGGCATGATTTAGTGTGATGACAAGTAGTCATCAGAGGAGGGATTGATGAAGCTGAAATGAAGGTTTCACATTTATTAGCGCTTAAACGTAGTGTGAAATAATCATGTGTGACTTTAATCGAACTAATGAAGATTGTACGGGGACAAAATGTGCCCTCAGAGTAGTTTGCCAACATTTATAAGCGTGCTTTACCTAACGTGATGTATTAGAATTGCACTAATCCGACATAATCGTAAACGTGTGCTATGATTTGCTAGTTTGAAATGCTTTCGCTTAGCATTACTTTAGTGCAGGCTTCGGCCTAGTTGCTTGATCTCACGGTTTAGATGCTCGTATTTTTCCAATGTGCTATTAAACGTGTATTTCTGCTTGAAGCTGTACTTTTCCACTGAGATCGTTCACATGCTTATCTTAAGGTTTCGTGCCAGCCTGGCATATTTTCTCTTTACTCCAAGGTCAATCTGCAGGTGCGGACAATGGAAGCTCTGAAAGTGAGTTAATTGGTATAAAATGTTGCAACTTGCGTACCCGTCTCCAAGGATAATGTATGCTTAAGTAAAAGCTTGAGAACTGTTGTTTTTGATTGGACAATTTGAAGCTAACCTATGAACCCTCCAATGGAAGACCCTACTGGATTTGAACTGTTGTCTATTTAAACCAGGTGCACGAGAAGAAAGCAGCCATTACCAGCCCGATACCCGCCATTTTGCAGGACATTGCAGCTATTATGGCCCACTTTGCTGCGACGCCATTTTGAGAGACTTTGATTCTTTCTCTAATCGAGAGAAAGAGACTTAAATGATTCTTACCCTAGAGACTTCAACTTTGATTTGTCCCTTTGCATGAAGTAGTAGTTATACCTTGCCGCCGTGAGGCAACTGCCCCGTCCACCCCTGCCCCTTTGCCCCGTCCCATGCTGATCGAGAAACGGTACCTGTGAGACGAAGACTTCCTTGAATGCTGATCGTAATTGGTAAATATGAAAAGAAATTGTAAAATTGCATTGTGTTTCTTTTAGGTAACCAACTGCTGATTTTGATAAGAGCCCTAGTTAAGAGTTTTCCAAATTAATGTTGCTAAATCGTTTTTGCATGAAGTCCCACATGCCGATGCTAATTTGAGGTTAGATGAGGATTCCTTATGTCGCACGATGCAATTTGAGATCTTGTTATGCTGACTAAATGTATGCAATTAGTTCATTACAGATTATCGTATTAGTGATTTGCATTGCTATTATCGAATGCCTTGTTATTCAAATGCTGCATAGATTGCACTTGTTTCGCCGTTATGGACAGCTATTAATGTTCATATATGTTTATCATTTGGTGTTGAGACACATCTATATCGTGCTAGCTTTGTTAATATAGGGAAATAAATTCACTAACTTTGAATAAATTGGTGTGGTTATTCCTGACTGAAAGGTCAGGGTTCGCCGAAAATGTATTCTGGATTAATTGTTAAATGTTATGTGGATCAGGGCATTGCTTATGTCCGTTATTGATCATTGATTTAATTAAATTGACTGATTAAGGGTGCCGAGGGTCCCACTTAGCCAAAAGATTCATCGGCCTAAAGAGCGTCCAAATACAGGTAAACTAGTAGGCCGGAACGCTCTATCACCTGGAGTCCCTCTGCGTTGGTCCTGGCATCCTGCACAGCGGACACATTTTAATGTTATGTAGTGCTGGTCAGCAGGTCTCCTCTCCCTGCGAGCAGGCATGGCAGTGAAGGTGCCACCTGGCGCAGTGAGTCCTGGGACCTCAAGTTTCTCTGCATTGGTCCTGGTGTTTGCAAGTTAAGGAGCTATCATATTCACCAACTATAATGCTTTCAAATTGCTTTTGTTCATAATTTCAGAGTCCAATACAAAGTCCTTTTGCAATTAAAATGAAACAACTACTAGTCTTGTTCTTCTGTTTTGTTTGTGCCTTAAACTTTTAGGAACACGTACGATAGGGACTGACTATATCACCTAATGAAATATCATCTTAAAGGGAAGCCCCAGCCCCCATTTGATAAAATGCTATCTTAATGTGCATGTCTCCGTGCAGATCTATCATTTGAGAAGCAGCAGGTGTCCGATGCGTGCCTCCTTGTAATGTTCAAGTGCCTCTTCTAGTTCTTGGCTTTTTTATTCTGGTTGCCGTGTTGGGGTGAGAGTCTAGCTCTATAGTTTATGAGTATGAATGTAAAATTCCCTAGCTATTGAAAATGAAAATTTCAATTCTATTAAGGACACGGAGGCGTGGAGTATATATGTTTTTTACACTTTAATTGAAAATAGCAGTCATTTCACAGTTCATTTTTATAAATAACTTGAAAACTACAACCCACAACCTTGGGAATAACAGTAGCAAAGTGTCCAAAATGTCTAAGGCGTCCACCAATCATGTTACCCAATACTGTGTAACTGGAATAGACACCCCTTCCTTTTTCTCTTTCTTCATGCTAGGATCTCAACTATTGTGTCTTCTAAAGGTCCTGTTTCTGTACTGTGCCTACAATAAAAAACAATGTAAATTGTTATTCTTCTCCTAAGGTTGCTCTTGAAATCATTCCCAATATACACTGGTAGATTGACATATCTCAGTGAACATCGAGCCTCTGTATTTTTCCCTCCTTCAGTACCAGATGTGCATTTAGCAATAGCTGCAAAGTTATGGAACAGGATAATCCTCACCTTTGGTCCTTAATAGAATTGAAACTTTCCTTTTCAGTAGCTAACAAATGTAATTTTCTATGTCAGGACTAGAGGAGAGGATTATGCATGTTTAAAGCTTAATGAACAGCAATGCTGCTGCTGCTGAAATAAATAGTGCTGATCATGAGGTTTAGGGGAATAATGTGCATATTCCCATGCACCGCATTTTGGTATTTAACACGCCATGATCTGATTGCTACACTAAATACCATACACATTTTCCCTGCTAAAATTCAGAAGGTATGACCTGCCGAGATTTTACAAAGATTGTGGTATTTAACGCATCCGATAATTATGGTATGCGCACACAGTGGTTTACTAACAGGTTGGAATACACTTACCCACTCAAAATCAGGCCTCTGCATGGGAGGATTTCCAATCAAATGAGGGAAATTTCGAATTTCTTTACAATTATCCTATCCTTTCCCGAAATGTAGGAAGAAAGCAATTTCACCTAGAGGATAAGCTTTATTGTTTAGGTCACGTACGCTTTCATTTCATCGCGAGTCTTTTCTTTTCCTTTCGCCGGAAAAACTGCTTTTTGCAAAAAGCAGTTTTGGAAAAAGACGGCATCAGCAAAAAGCATTAGCAACGCCAATAGATCAGAAAGGTAGACCTATTGGCTTTGCCAACGCTTTTTCCTTATGTCAGCCATCTTGTATTAGGAGCTTTTGCCGTTGCATTTCAGCAGTTCTACCGCCAGTAGCTCTCCGCACACATGTATAATTATTATTATAATAATTGCACTGAGTACATGCGGTTGATATCTGTGATTGTTAGATGTGCTGTGCTTAGATATGGCCAGATTATGCAACAGATGAGTGAAATTGTCAAAGTCGAAATTACCCATCCATAAACTATTAGCCCAGAAACATAGAGCTGTCACTGATCAGTTGTCACAAATGTTTGATCATATTTCATATACCGAGAAAGCAGAAGCGCATTGCCTGGACTTGCAAGGTGAACCGAGGGACACTCTATGCTGAATCCTGTTTCCTGTGTTGGTAGTGGCATTCAATCACTCTCTCAATGCTGCTCTCATGTTGTTTTTCTTGTTGTAAAACACAACGGACAGATTTAAGAAAAGTGGTTCTGCACCCAGTGCAGCACCACTGTTCTTGTGCCCCCATATCGCCACCATGTGAGCGCCGTATTTAAAATACGTCGCACTATGGCACAGGGTAGGGGGCAATACGGTCCACATTTTTTACTCTACTGATGGACTGTTCAGGGTTAGCCCCAAAATTCAGACGCTAACCCTGAACAGTACATAGGGGCCCATTGTAACCAATAGTGTGCCCCCTTTTAACACCTGCTCTTTTTCATGCTGAAAAAATGTTGCAAAGAAATCATTTGGAAGAACTCCCCCCCTTGCATACATTATGTCTAGCCTGGGCATAATATGTGCAAGGGGTTACAAAGTGTTGCATGCATTGCACCACTTTGTAAATCTGGCATAGCAATTTTGGCTTTGTAGGGCCACATTAGCGTAAAAAAATACGCTAATTTGGTGCTAGACCCTCTTACATTTTGGCCTACATTTTTGTAAATTTGTAAATTTGCTTACTTCAATAATGATGCTCTAAAGATGTGCACTCTTTTGAGGAAATGAATTGAGGTGCAATAAATAGCAGCAAGCCATTTGATATTACTATGGTTTGTGTAAAGCCACTCGTTACGTTTGCTTTAACGTCTTAAAAAGTGGCTACTTAGGTCAATAAAAATTGGTTCAGGGACAGACACATTATATCTATTGTATTATAGATTAGTGGATCTTCTGTGAATAGCCTATTTTGTTAGTGCACACACTCAGCATACTTCTGTCCCTATGGCAAGGATGCTGTGCAGCAATATATGTAGTTTAATCCATAATGCAATTATAATTTGTTCGTCCCCAACATGCCCATACCCATGACATCACCAGGTGCTGCATGCCATGACAAGCTAACCGCACCTCGGTGGCCATACCGCAGATGGGAAAACGTTTCTAATGTACGCTCAAAGCAAAACAAGCATTGGCAAAGCCAATTGGTCTAGGCAATGCCTGAGCTATTGGTGTTGTCAATGTGGAATGCATAGCTGAACCTGCCTGGGCCTTGTACTATGAAAGCGTTCACCAGAGAATCCCATTTCTAATTTGCTGAGATATTGTACTTAAGTGCTAATTAAATGTGTTGAATGTGAAAACACATTTTTGTGTTAGCATAGCCAGTGAGCAGCATGGTGTTTGTTGCACCCCCTCTGATTTACTGGGCGAGAGGGGCCAGGATACAAAACAAGCATGGGAAAAAGGCAATACATGTTACATGTCTTTAAGAAGAGCCTACACATTTCTACACATATATTTAGGAGTACTTAAATGTGCTGGTGCACGTGGGTATATTTTTGATTTTGTGAGATTGTGTCTGTATGTCTTTCCATGTGGATTTCTTTCGGCATTTTGTGGGTTAAGACATGAACGTGGCCGTATGACTTCCCTTTCAGTTTGTGTGCACAAGTCTGTTTGTGTTTGCAACAATGCTTTGCTTTCTTCTGTCATATGATACTTTTCGAATAAAACTTGCATACACGCACCTTCATTTTAGGGCGGACATAGCAAGATGAGGCAGTGTAGGGAGCTGTGCACTGCGCAGAATGTTGATTGCAGTATACTGTTTCTGCTAATAAGAATTCTACAGAGACTGAGAAACTGGAATAGAAACGAGTCGCCACCACGCCTGAGTTTGTGTACGGCTCTGGGACTGGTAAAATTGATATACATTTATTCATTAATCCATTCCCCTGCCTTGGGATTTGCTTTAACTGGCCCTTTGCCCTCTCCAAGCCCCTGAGAAAGTGAGCATCGTGTTGACACCCAAAACCCTGGATCAGTGTCCAAAACCAATGCCCCTTACCAAGAGCACAGTAACGTTCCATTTAGACACCTCCACAGCGCTGGAGGGGAAATTGGGTTGAAGAAGTAGCTGTAGAAGAAGAACAGTCGGCATCCAGCACAGACTGCTGCATACAGCCATGTTGAAAAATGATAGCAGCACTGCGCTGCCTCCTGTGAGAATAGCGCCCCATTCAGTCAGCTTCCAAAACTAGCTCATTGAAGGCCATTTTGGACAAGCTCATCTTGCAGTTTACTATGCTGTATGTTAAATAAAATTTGAAAGGTGACACGAATGAAAAAGATTAGTTCAAAATATTTGTAAGATCTACATTTTCCTTAAAACGCTTGATGTTTTATTTTTAACTGTGGCAGACATTTTAGATGTGCTTTGTTGGTTAGTCTAGTCTGTGTCTATGTCTGCCACAGCAATACTAAAATAATACTTTGAAAATAACAGTGGTGCTATAAATTAGCATAAGCAGTCCCGTCCAGTGACAAATCCAAAGCCCACAGATGCTGGAGAAACCCTTTCTCAGGAAGCTGATCTCGGTGGCACATATGTATGGTGGCTGTTTTATGATTGTCCCTCCATGCAACTGAAACACGCGCACCAATTAAAACAGTCAGATTAAAATAGATAGTTTAGTGCTATATTTAAATTACTGTGGAGCTTTTTAAATGTGACATATATATTTTGAGTCCGTACTCCCAAACAAACAATGAGCAGTCCCGCACGCACTGACAGTAAAAGGGAAAGTGAAAACCTGTAGTGCTTCTCCTTGAATAATCTAGCTTTGGGGCAAGCAACCCAGCACTCTTCAGAAGATAAAAACCAGCATTGTGAACATGAATCGTGAGATCGTGAGACATCAAAGGCCACTGATTACATTGAATCACAGGACATCAACAGTTTGAAATACGGAGGAGGGAGACGCATGGGCATAGGATAGGAGAAAAAAAACGTAAATCAGCCCTAATGAGAACAGCAGCGCTCCTAAGGGCGTCTGGTAAACGAAGCAAAAAGAAGTTCCCAAATTGACCATGAAATGATGGATAATGGAAGGATACCATACCTTATCACTGCTCTTGGGGAGGGGAAAACGGAGGAAGAGGCAGGACAAATGCATGCCATGGACAAATGGAGATAGAGACTGCAAGAGCAACGATGGTGCCAGCAAACGGGAAGACAATGGGTGGGATGGAGCCCACAAAGAAGATACAGCATGTATCAGTTCGAAACAGTGCATGGTACCATCTAGAGCCAAGAACTAAACAACCTCCTCTCAACTACTCACATACATTCTGTAGCTTGCCATTGATTTGTGTAATTGCTTCAGTGCTCCAGATAAGGGTATTAAGCGTTATATGAAGGTGACAGTTCAATACAACACAAAAAAGACTCTCCTGCTCACCTGACTATTCAGGTGGCTTTCTTTACACTGCCCCTACAATGAGTGATGTTACTCCTGCTGCTGCAGCCAATCCTTTATTTACTCTGTGTTAGGGAAAGTTATACTGCTGTTGATGTTACTCCTATACTGAGTTGTAAAGCTCAGTGAAAACATTTAATTGCACAAAAAAAACAATTTGCTTAGCCGACACTTGTTTTAATACATGATTTGAATGAAAGACGGAACCCTCCAAAATATGTGAGCAGACTTAAGTGTTGGTTTATGTGTAAAACAAGCATTTAATTTTTTTTTTCATTTGAAAGGTTTTATAACAAAGCTGACAAATGGCTTCATATCATGTATAAGACTTTAGGCCAGTTCTGGCATTTTAGTAAACAGCATTAAGTATGTTGGGGTTTTAAACCGTTAATGAAAGCTTTAAATGTAAAACTACCACCCCCCAACTGCACCTTACTGTTGGCTGAAAAGCATTGTGTGTCATTACGCCTCTTGGCAGCCTTGTGGAATGCAAAATAAAGTTAATTTCCGAACTTTCTACCTTTTGTAGGTCTCGCCTGAGACTGTCACTTGCAAAGATCTTTTTTTATTAAAAGAAAACTCTACAAAGGGGCTTTTAGCCCACCCATTACTTACCATTGGTAGCCTTCATCGTCACTCTCATGTTTTTGCTTTTCATTGGTCAGTGTATATTTTCACTTTCTTATTTGTGCGTGTGTCCCTTTGGTAGACCATGGATCAAGTACTACTTAATTGCTTTATTTGTCTCCTTCTGCTCACGCTCTGATATAGGTAATCTATTACTTTGATGTTGCTTCATGCTTGCCCGTCCCTCCTCTCCTGTTGTTACCCTCTCCTTTGTGTTGTTGCCACAGTCCTTCCCTGCAGTGCTATGCCGCTTTGTTGCTTGCCGCCTCCCACCCTATCCCGCATTCTGGGGCATAGCTTGGTCAGTAATATTGGGGGAAGTATAAGGTTCAGATTTTTCAAAAATCACGCTGGCAGCTAATGTTAAAATACATTATAGGACACCTAGATGGCCAATTCCTTACATTCGATCAACTCACCGTGAATTTTAGTATACCACCAGGGCAATTTCTTACTCATCTACAGTTTTGCACCACAATGCAGACACTATGGGGACCAATAGAGATTGAGCCACAGCACCACCCTTTCATACAAATAATATATACTATGGGCCCAGCCGCCACCTTACTACCTGGCTATATAATGCCATACTCAACACCCTATGCACCATTCTAGCCCCACTTAGGCACCTTTGGGAGACAGATTTAGGCAGGGAACTGAGTAACAGGGAATATAAAGTAGCGCTATCCTACCCCGGGAAAGTCTCCTGTTATTCCTGTTTCAAGAATATTCAATTTTATCTCTTAAACAGGGCGTACCTCACACCAGTCCATCTAAACAAGTACTATCCCACAGTAGGTCTCACATGCCCGCTCCGCCCACAAGCAGAGCTAGACCTCCAACATGTGCTCTGGGCCTGCCCAACACTTTGCTATTACTGGTCCACAATTCACGATTCCCTGAAGGAATGTTTTGGGTCAGCCCAACCTCAATACATGGAGGCCAGCGCCCTTGATATTTAGCGCTCCTGCTGGCAATTTCCGCATTCATAGTACACTGGTGTAGGAAAGTACCATCTTGCCTGGCATGTTACCCCCATATTTCACTGTATATATATTGTTTTAGTTGTATGTGTCACTGGGACCCTGCCAGCCAGGGCCCCAGTGCTCATAAGTGTGCCCTGTATGTGTTACCTGTGTTATGACTAACTGTCTCACTGAGGCTCTGCTATCCAGAACCTCAGTGGTTATGCTCTCTCATTTCTTTCCAAATTGTCACTAACAGGCTAGTGACCAATTTCACCAATTTATATTGGCATACTGGAACACCCTTATAATTCCCTAGTATATGGTACTGAGGTACCCAGGGTATTGGGGTTCTAGGAGATCCCTATGGGCTGCAGCATTTCTTGTGCCACCCATAGGGAGATCTGAAAATTCTTACACAGGCCTGCCAGTGCAGCCTGAGTGGAATAACGTCCACGTTATTTCACAGCCATTTACCACTGCACTTAAGTAACTTATAAGTCACCTATATGTCTATATGTCTAACCTTTACCTGGTAAAGGTTGGGTGCTAAGTTACTTAGTGTGTGGGCACCCTGGCACTAGCCAAGGTGCTCCCACATTGTTCAGGGCAAATTCCCCAGACTTTGTGAGTGCGGGGACACCATTACACGCGTGCACTATACATATGTCACAACATATGTATAGCGTCACAATGGTAACTCCGAACATGGCCATGTAACATGTCTAAGATCATGGAATTGTCACCCCAATGCTATTCTGGCATTGGGGAGACAATTCCATGATCCCCTGAGTCTCTAGCTCAGAACCGAGTACTGCAAACTACCTTTCCTGGGGTTTCACTGCAGCTGCTGCTGCTGCCAACCCCTCAGACAGGTTTCTGCCCTCCTGGGGGCCAGCCAGGCTTGGCCCAGGAAGGCAGAACAAAGGACTTCCTCATAGAGAGGGTGTTACACCCTCTCCCTTTGGGAAAAGGTGTCAGGGCTGGGGAGGAGTAGCCTCCCCAGCCTCTGGAAATGCTTTGATGGGCACAGAGGGTGCCCATCTCTGCATAAGCCAGTCTACACTGGTTCAGGGATCCCCCAGCCCTGCTCTGGCACGAAACTGGACAAAGGAAAGGGGAGTGACCACTCCCCTGACCTGCACCTCCCCTGGGAGGTGCCCAGAGCTCCTCCAGTGTGCTCCAGACCTCTGCCATCTTGGAAACAGAGGTGCTGCTGGCACACTGGACTGCTCTGAGTGGCCAGGGCCAGCAGGTGACGTCAGAGACTCCTTCTGATAGGCTCCTCCAGGTGTTGCTAGCCTATCCTCTCTCCTAAGTAGCCAAACCTCTTTTCTGGCTATTTAGGGTCTCTGCTTTGGGGAATTCTTTAGATAATGAATGCAAGAGCTCATCAGAGTTCCTCTGCATCTCTCTATTCACCTTCTGCCAAGGAATCGACTGCTGACCGCGCTGGAAGCCTGCAAAACTGCAACAAAGCAGCAAAGACGACTACTGCGACCTTGTAACGCTGATCCTGCCGCCTTCTCGACTGTTTTCCTGGTGGTGCATGCTGTGGGGGTAGTCTGCCTCCTCTCTGCACTAGAAGCTCCGAAGAAATCTCCCGTGGGTCGATGGAATCTTCCCCCTGCAACCGCAGGCACCAAAGAACTGCATCACCGGTCCTCTGGGTCTCCTCTCAGCACGACGAGAGAGGTCCCTTGAACTCAGCAACTCTGTCCAAGTGACTCCCATAGTCCAGTGACTCTTCAGTCCAAGTTTGGAGGAGGTAAGTCCTTGCCTCCCCATGCTAGACTGCATTGTTGGGAACCGCGTGATTTACAGCTACTCCGGCTCATGTGCACTCTTCCAGGATTTCCTTTGTGCACAGGCAAGCCTGGATCCCCGGCACTCTAACCTGCAGTGCACGACCTCCTGAGTTGTCCTCCGGCGTCGTGGGACCCTCCTTTGTGACTTCGGGTGAGCTCCAGTTCACTCCTCTTCGTAGTGCCTGTTCCGGCCCTTCTGCAGGTGCTGCTTGCTTCTGAGTGGGCTCCTTGTCTTGCTGGGCGCCCCCTCTGTCTCCTCACGCAATTGGCGACATCCTGGTCCCTCCTGGGCCACAGCAGCATCCAAAAACCCTAACCACGACCCTTGCAGCTAGCAAGGCTTATTTGCGATCTTTCTGCACGAAAACACCTCTGCAAGCTTCTTCACGACGTGGAACATCCATCCTCCAAAGGGGAAGTTTCTAGCCCTCTTCGTTCTTACAGAATCTACAGCTTCTACCATCCAGTGGCAGCTTCTTTGCACCCACAGCTGGCATTTCCTGGGCATCTGCCCACTCCCGACTTGATCGTGACTCTTGGACATGGTCCCCTTGTTCCACAGGTACTCTCGTCTGGAAATCCATCATTGTTGCATTGCTGGTGTTGGTCTTTCTTGCAGAATTCCCCTATCACGACTTCTGTGCTCTTTGGGGAACTTAGGTGCACTTTGCACCCACTTTTCAGGGTCTTGGGGTGGGCTATTTTTCTAACCCTCACTGTTTTCTTACAGTCCCAGCGACCCTCTACAAGGTCACATAGGTTTGGGGTCCATTCGTGGTTCGCATTCCACTTCTAGAGTATATGGTTTGTGTTGCCCCTATCCCTATGTGCCCCCATTGCATTCTATTATGACTATACATTGTTTGCACTGTTTTCTATTGCTATTACTGTATATTTTGGTATTGTGTACATAAATCTTGTGTATATTTGCTATCCTCATACTGAGTGTACTCACTGAGATATTTTGGCATATTGTCATAAAAATAAAGTACCTTTATTTTTAGTATATCTGTGTATTGTGTTTTCTTATGATATTGTGCATATGACACTAGTGGTACTGTAGGAGCTTCACTCGTCTCCTAGTTCAGCCTAAGCTGCTCTGCTAAGCTACCTTTTCTATCAGCCTAAGCTGCTAGACACCCCTCTACACTAATAAGGGATACCTGGACCTGGTGCAAGGTGTAAGTATCCCTTGGTACCCACTAAAAGCCAGGCCAGCCTCCTACACTGGTTATTGCCTGGCCCACCCCGAATGGAAGCCTGGAGAGGAGCTGTACCAAATGCGGGGCAGCAGAAGAGGAAGCCCTGCATGGGAAGGAGGTGCAGGGCTTCCGTCGCCACCCCCATCTCACACCTCTGGGTGACGGTTCTCGCCCACTTCAACCAGCACCCACTGGATGATACTAGACTGCCATGTGGCACAACTCCCATAATGGTGGACTATCCCATCCATCCTTATGATCCACCAACATTGCATCCCACTGCACAAGACACGAGTAGACTCCCCTGTGTCTCAGGGACTCTGCTTCCCCCTCGCAGCCGACCACATTTTCCTCAGCTCGTGCACCCCATGCCTCCAAAAAAAGCACATTGACATTACACCACTTGCATCAAAGTCCAGGCCATTACCACTGTGTTCCAGGTTACAAAGTCCGTCTTCCCCTAGTTCTACCTAGTTTGGACCCCTGGAGGCATACAATTCACCATAGCCTACCGTGTGCCCGCATACCATTTCAACATGTGCACATAATCTCACACAGCAACGCTATTGCACCGATGTTGCCCACCATTAAATGGGTGAGGGTGAATAATCCCCCCCATTTAAATTTGCATACTGTATACAGAGAGACTTATTTCAATATTGTATGCCTAATGTTTGTAATTTGTTTGAATAAAACAATAAAAAATATGTTTAAAAAAATGTATTATAAGACAAAGGAGGGCACGCAAGAGGGGCTTCAGGGGCAGCAGAAAGGGAGAGGAATGCAGATTGGCAGGGGTACAAAGTGAGAGAAAGCACATTATTTTCTGAAATAACCAACATTTTTTAAATCTTTCCCAACAGGGAGAGAGTGTGTGTTTTGTTTGTGTGTGTAAAAAATCCTGTTGAAATCCGACAGACACCTCACTATACCTGACTCAAAGCACCTGTACCCAACTATTTATCACACAATACATTTATTAGGGGGGGTGTAACATTCCAAACACCCCCCAAAGCGACACCCCTTTCCACATTGTTTCATTTGCATTTTAATTGCTATCTCAGGAAATCCCTTGCAGTAGGATTGATCAGAGGTTACCTGGCCTCTCCCCCTTACATTTCAGTGAGCACAAGAGTGAATGCCACTTCTGAGAGCTCCTGGATTGAGGGCATTCATCACGTAAGAAAACCCTCTCAAGTCCCTCCCTCCAGAAAGTATTCAATCACCTTCGATTGGTGATCTAATACAGTTGATTACATTCTTGGAACTTTTTGTCATGTCAGGAAGTTTTGTGGGGTATATTTTACAACTGTACAGCTTCAAAGGTGCCAGGAAATCGAGCAGACCAAGATCCTGTAACAGTATACAGGTCTAAAGTGGGCATAATACCTGTCATATAGTGGTCGGGGATTTCTGGGGAATCTTTGTGGGTGGTTCTCTGGCTTAATTCAATTCAATTCAAATAAATGTTTATTCAGACCACAAGTCTTTAAACAACATAAAAACATGTTACTTATTTACAACTTTCACATAAATAACAAACAGTAATAAAATGCACGAGTTAAAATTTTAAATCCCGTTTAAAACCATCAACCCTACCTATTCACAATTTATATATTTATTTCCCCAAATTACAACACTATGACTCAGGGCCTGATTACGAATTTGGCAGTCGGACTGACCTGACCACCAAAGCTGCAGGGAGGAGGCTACTGTTCACCGGCGGCCTCCCTCCAGACGTATTATGATGTTTCTACAAGACTGAATGGTGGAAACATTGTATTACAACATTTCTGCCAGTCAGACCGGCGGAAACAGTGCCGCAGCATTGGCCTCTGCTCCCCTAAGGGAGCTGGGGCCAACACCATGACATGCTAGCACCCTCGGAATGCACACTGCAGTGTGAACAGTGCGCATTTTGAGGGGGCATGTCATGGGCATGGCAGTGCAGGGGACCCCGCCATGAAAAGGCCGGCGGAAAGAGGACTCATGATCAGCACGGCGGCGCTGAACTCAGTGCCGCTGTGGCTCACCACGGCTCTGACCAACGTTACAGCATTGGGAACCATTTTCCTGGTAGTGGTGGTGGTCCAATTGCCAGGGTCCCATCCATTTTGGGGCTGTTGCCCCTTTCCACAACAAGAGTTGCTGGCAGATCAGTGATAAACAGTGAAAAACGTAAGGGGGCCAACATACATCTCTGCTGCAGCCCATTATTAATTAACATTTTCTGTGTTAAAGTCCCCTCACCATCTGTAATAATTTGGACTGAGTTGAGCGTATGCAGTTCCTGGATTAAAATCAACAAGCTCTTTGGAATGTCTTTGGAATGTCCTGCTTGATCGGAGTTTCCCAAAGACACTTACGATCCACCAAATCAACAGCAGCACAGAAGTCAAAGAAGCAGCAGAACAAACTTCTCCTTTGCTCCACTGACTTCTGCGCAATGGACCAAAGGGACAACCAGTGATTAATTGTTGAGTGGCCATCTTTGAAGTTCCCTGCTCTGGAGGGAAAATATGGTTTAATTTGGCACATTGCTTAAGCCTACCTAATATGATTTTAGATAACAATTGTTCTCTAACATCCAGCAAGTTGATCAGCCTATAATTCCTTGAGTTCTTTCGCTCACCATTTTTATGGATAGCACAATTGTGCCTCTGCAATTTTCCTAAACCTTCCCTAAAGTCAATATATTATGGAACATCCTGTAAAACAATTCTGCCCATCAATTGGATCCGGTCTTTATAATAACAGCCAGAAGACTGTCCGGACCAGCTGCTCTAGTCAAAACCAGATCCGATATAGTGTGTTTAATATTTACCACTGTGAATAAGGACCTAATGTTCTCATCTACCCCCACCCTTGGGGCTGTTTACCAGAGTACAGTATTGCCTCCAACAGGTCCCCCCACCACTTCTCCTGATAAGCTCGCTTCTGGTTTCTAACTCCATTTTTGTACACTTTCCTCATCTTCTGAAGGCTGTTATATCTCTCGTAATCAAATCCAAGTCTAAGACCTTTCTCCCCTTTTCTATCTAGTCTTTAGCTTCCTACATTCAGCATTAAACCAGGAATTCCCTTTCCTCCGGTTAACCTGAATCCTATGCTCTAGATCCCTCTGCCTTCCAAAACCGCCTTTAGATGACAGACTGGTATATTCTCATACCACTTTATATTGTTAACTGGGGCGTTAATCAACACAAGCTCTTGTTGAAAGGAGGCTAACTTTGCCAATTATTCCTCAGTAATACGGGTTGTAAGACGCTTAGGCAAATCAATCAAGAAGGGGAGCACCCTTTCCCTTGACCTACTTACCCCATTGCTTAATTCCAGCTTTCGAGGGTAATGGTCACTTCCTTCTTCTTGTCCTACCCAAAAACATTTGATTTTATCAAAGTTCCGTGCATGCATGAAAATATAATCAACAGGACAAGGCTGCTAGCCATACTTACACGTTTGGTGCGCTTTGTTGTATGGCTCCATCCACCCGTTAATACAAAATAAGCCCTCTGAGCCCAGGAATTTGTTGAGTGCCTCCTCCTATACCTCACATGTTGTAGCTGGGAAGCTGACAAAATTGATATTACACGCCATTAGTATCTCTTTATACTAGGGTCTACTCCTCCTGGGTTTAACTTATGAATAAAATACCCTGCAAAAATGAGTAAATCTTTCTGAAACGTTATACACAGTGAATCCACATCTTCCTCAAATCTTCCCAGTTCGATCCTATATTATTTTCCTTGAGAGTACTGCATTAACTATCAACATGAAGTCATACCTCAAATCTGGTTCCTGAAGACCACTCTACAAACCAGCAGCCATTTACATTTCACTTCTACTGGTACAACCTTTATAGCTATTTTGGTGGATATCAGGGTTATTAATCCCCCAGAGGGTCGACCCTGTTGACTCCTCTTAGCAGTCCTGTTTATCTGTACATTGCCAGCAAACATTTGGGTTTCATCGCACAGCCAGATTTCCCCAGACTCACAATCTAGTACAACTTGACCAATCTTTCAAACCTTTCTAACTGTAACATACTTGCTAGACCATTAATATGCCATATTAATACCCCTGAACTGTGCGACGACCCAAAATCCCAATCAATATTGCTCAACCACCCTTCTTCCTCATAGTCTAGTGAAAGCAAAGCCACATACCTACTCTCATGACTCAAATCCTCCCAGACCGTGGTCATATTGAGTGTCAGAACAGCTATCTCCAGGGCTTTCTCTTCCCTATACTCCCTACCAATCAACCTAATTTGTCTTAAACCAAGCCCTGCATGATGCCTAAGGAACAATTTTTTCTGGACGTCCATCTCCGCTATTTCAGTTTCCTGGACAAACCTTATCCCTCCTTTCAGTACTTTATTTCTGCATTTACAAGTAGCAACTTTGACTAGCCCTGAGAAAAGCAAGACTTTAATCACTTTGCCCCACTTGCTATTCTTCATAAAGCCTACTTGCTTGAGGTCCCTTGTCCCTATTTCTGTCAGGCTAGGGCATTTGGAAAATACAAACAATAATTTTGATCGGTTTAGCTGTAGTAACTTCTTCGCTCATTTTCCTTTTTTCCCATTTTCATGCCAGTTCAAGATACAGCCATAGGTCACTGCCAGCTGTATACTTTGTTACTGTAAGAGTCGCGCCACCCTCACGCTTGCTCAAACTGCCCCTCCTTTCCCATTCAGGCCTTCTCTCTTTTTGAACCTCCTGATTTAGCATAACCCTCTTAACTCCTGCTTGCTTATCGTTCTTGGAGTCCTCTGTACTTTGGGAGTGGGGATTCCTTCCTTTAATATCCCACTCGGTTCTCCTGTTCTCCCCTTCCTGCCCCCCATCATCGTTATTTCCCTAGGAACCTTTATGGGTTGTTTTCTTTTTTTTAATCTTTTATTTGAGGGTTAAACCCACTCCCTTGGTTGGAGACCTTTAATTTCCAAAGTTTTGTTCTCACTCCCTTCCCTGGGCCTGTCCTTACTCTTTAGCCCTGGGTATATACTCCCTGTAACTGGTAGACTCACCCAGCTTCTTAACAATCATTGGCTGCTTGGACACACAAACACTCTGTGTCCCAAATGGGTGTGGGGTCAAACCCATCTGCCTCTAGTTTATTGGGAACTTCTGTTCCTTGCTTATTGTCATCCACAGGTCTTACCATAGTCGACATGCTGTCCTTTATCTGCTTTCATTCCCTCACAATTACCTAAAATTGATCTTTCTGCCCTTTAAGAATGTCATGGCTCATTACCGACGCCGCCAACAAAACTTGCAAAGTCTTTGCAAAATCAGCATTATGGTGGTCATTACAACCCTGGCGGTCAAAGACCGCCAGGGTTGTTTTGGCAGATTTCACCCCCAGCAGGCTGGCGGTGAAATCTCTTCTATTATGACAACGGTGGAAGCGCCGCGGTCGCACTGGCGGTTTCCCGCCACTTTAGTCCCGGCGGGAGTAATCCTCCAGGGCAGCGATGCCCAGGGGATTACGAGTCCCCCTCCTGCCAGCCTTTTCATGGCGGTTTGCACCGCCATGAAAAGGCTGGCGGAAAGGGGAGTCGCGAGGCCCCATGCCACGGCCCCGTGTAGCTTTTCACTGTCTGCTATGCAGACAGTGAAAAGCGCGACGGGTGCAACTGTACCCGTTCCACGGCCGCAACACCGCCGGCTCCATTTGGAGCCGGCTCCTGTGTTGTGGCCGAGATCCCCACTGGGCCAGTGGGCGGAAACCAGCATCTCCTGATGGCCGTGGCGGGAGTGCGGCTGCATTGGCGGCAGCCCGGCGGTCAGCCCCCCGCCAAGGTCCTAATGAGGGCCTATATCTTTCATTGAGGGTAATGCTGAAAATTCTACATTTAGAGTAGAGCTTCGCACTGTTCCGTCAGTGGCCCTTTTTGATGTAGCTGAAAACTGCCCATTCAGCTCCTCATACTCCCTCCCATAGCCAGTGTAATCCTCCCTAAGGGACCCTGCCTCTATACTACCATTACTTTCTTCTTCTTTCCGCCCTTCAATCTCACATAGGGAGAAGAGCTGTGGTGACGAGTACAGTCTTGGTTCGATATTAAGTTCATTCTGACTTAATGTGTCCACAATACTTATAGTCAGAAAGCTTAAATCAGAGGATAGGCCACTTATTTCCCCAGATTCCCTTGGTTGTCCTTCTCCAGGAAGTCTCAATTCGACTAGAGGTAGAGGTAATTTTTTTAAATGTTTGACCACAAATTCCTGTAACGATTTGCTCACTGACGCCCACCCTCTAAGTCTTATTCCATGCAGGGCTTTCATGTAAATTTCCCTCCTCCTATTCTCGTCAATAGACTTTCTTTCATTTTCTCTTTCAGTTCCTTCCACTTCTTCCACTGGGCTATGTTAGGGCAGCATCCTCTTGTTGGCAGCTCTTTGGCACTTTCCGCATTTTGCCTCTCCCCATGCTATCTTCTCTTGGTACCTTGCCGATGTGCCTTCTATGGATACAACTTCACACTGTGATATGACCCTGCTCACTCTTGCCTCCACCAGTCAGGCTCCGTAATTGGTCAGAAACCTTGCCCAGACAAATTCCTTACTCTTCCTGGTAGGGTCCGCGTCCCTCGAGTGAGGTGCGGTGATTCAGAAAGCAGAGACAACTGGTTCTCTGGCTTAAGATGTGTGGTTTTAGATTGACTTGGACTGGACTGAAAAAAAATATCTGCTATTTTCCTAAGGTATTGCTGCTTCTGGAAGATGAGTCCTTGTATGGCAGAGGTTAGCCTGCAAATGGTACCCAGCCATATTGCCTTTGAGAGGGACTGATTTGCTGATAAGCCAGTGATGTAGTTCAAGCAATGTATGGCCACATCACTTGAACAGCTATTCCTCGTGGTGACATTGTTTCCCTAAATAAAAGGTTCTTCTTGAAACCTAGACTGTGCCCTATTTTTCCTGTGTACACAGTGATTGTGACCTCACTGCAGCACAGGCCATTATTACTGTTTCTGATGAGGAACAGTACATGTATAGCGTTGTGCTTCATTTATACATATACTGGGGACCAAAACATATTTTTAATCAACAGACGTTGACCCAGAACATATATGTGATCCACTGAAAAGCAGGAGCTTACTGCAGAATGTTGGAGTGTGACCTTCAAAATTAATATTAATAGGAAAAGCTTGCAATAAATTCTGTTATGAAGCTGCATAGAAACTGTGTTAACATAGAAAATAATGTACACGTTTGAAATGTGCCCACGGGGAGTGGCCACCAATGTATGCGATGATTAATGAAACTGATTAATGATGAATTAATTGTGTACTAATGTATGACTTTGTATTAGCATTAAGAGTTATGTATTCGTTTTTTGCTAAATTAATCACTAGGCCTTAGCGAAGGTCTGGGCCTAGCTGCCTTGTCTCATATTAACTGTGTTTTTCTAACGTGCAATGTGCTGTTTTCTTGAAGGACACTAAGCTGTACTTTTCTAGAAGCTAAGGATGTGTGTGTAGCCATAGTAAATTCTTTCTCATGGGACCCGACTTGCTCAAGGAGACATTCTTGCCAAAAGCAACAGTGTAATTCGCAACAGGTGCAAGGCTGCCTGAACTAGGAGAAGGCAATGGAACTACTAACTGGAGCGTAAAGTGTAACTTTTCTTACCTGACATTCCACCCGATGAAGACGTCAATCACAGGAGCAAATCGACTGCATGAGAACTGTGTTTTGTGGGAAATTCTAGTAAGGTGCGTGCAGAATTATTGGACAGAGATAATGATGCACCAAATATTGCCCAATGGGAAATTAGAGACTTCTTAGACTGTTTGATATAGGAGGAGAAATTAGGCATTCTTCAACATTTTCTTCACCATTCTTTGCCATTCAACTGAGAAACTATTAGCTATACTTTAAGACTTTGACGCCCTAATACTTTAAACCATCCTCTGTTCGTTCTTGCCTGATACTTACTTCTCCTCTTTATGTGGGAAGAGCCTTATTCTTAGCTATGCCATACTGAGACTTTGCCCTATACTATCCTTGCTGATGGTGAATCGACTGATGTCCTGAGGATGAACACAGACGCTGTTTGCTGATTCATTAGGATGGGTAACTATCTAATGAAATCGTAATTGTCTGTTTGCCTTTTCTTTCTAGGTACCAACTGCTCTTTTGATAGAGGCCATAGTTAGATGTTTTTCCAAATTTGTGTTTGCCAAATTGTTTTGCATGAAGCCCAACATGCTGATGCTAATTCGAAATTAATTAAGGAGTTCACTAAGAGCGGATTCAAATAGACAAATGACTAAATTCTTGCTTTGTTGAATAATGTACTAATGATACTCTGCTAAAGTTGATTCATATTAACATTGTGCTTCATTCTAAATGTTCATGATCTATGCTTGATAAAGTTTTGCTCTGATTGCCAAGTTATAGTGGTTTTGACATGCTTGTTGATGTTGAATCTAATAAATATGACATTAGATTGTAACTAATAGGGAATAAATATCCTAACACATAACTAGGTTTGTGTGCTTATTTAAAGCTGAGAGGTCATGGTGCGTTCGCTGTATTGATCTATATTAAATGTTACTGATTAGCTTAAATGATTTGTTATTGTGAATATTGAAGGAGTTATTGACATATTGATTGTGATGCTAAAATGATATCTCGTTCTGGGAAGTCTCCAAACGTGGTCAAAAGGTTCATTGGCCTAGACGTTTCTCTTTGTAAGTTTACTTATCAAGGTTCTGATGCGTTATCAAGAATTCTACATTGGATTTGTGGCCTTACCCCTTCCAATGCTCCACCTGTTGTACCATAGATCCATTTATTTGTTGCACAAGACACTAACATCAGGAAACATGCATTACTATGAGAACTTGGGACATCCATTAGCAATGCCACGAACACCCAGAACGTAGTAAATGTATTAACATTCTTAAGCATCCCCAATAGCTGTTCACATTTAATGTGTGGATTTAACATTAGCTCTAACAAAGGATAGAATAAGGCCCATATTTCTGGATGGTTAGCATCGCTTTAGCACCTTTAATTCTGGCGCTAAAACAGTGATAACATACTTCAATATTTATATTTTGAGGCTAGACCCGTCTAGCAGCAAAATATTGGAGTTACCGCCATGTTTAGGATGCGCCAAACCACCTTGCATCAATGAGATCTAACAAAGGATAGAATAAGGCTCATATTTCTGGATGGTTAGCGTAGCTTTAGCTCCTTTAATTTTGGCACTAAAACAGTGCTAACATACTTCGATATTTATATTTTGAGGCTAGACCCATCTAGCAGCAAAATATTGGAGTTACCGCCATGTTTAGGATGCGCCAAACCACCTTGCATCAATGAGATACAAGGTAGGCGTTCCCATCCTAAACATGACGCTAACACCCTAGCGCCATATTTATCTGCAGGCATAGAAATGACGCGCAAGGAGGAGGCGGACCTAAATAATGGTGTTAAGCCCACTTAGCACCATTATTTAACCCCTGGCTAAGAACAGACGGTAGAGTGTAGGTAGGACCACTTCCATGGTGGGATACCATAGAATGGACACTGCGATACCCACTCCAAGCCCTTGGAACACCACCACCCACATCACTGGGGCACTATAAGAGGGGGACCCCATCCCAGGAAAGCTTAGGTAAGTATAATATTTTTAAGTGCCACTGGGGGCCCCTTACATGGGGCCCCCTGTCTGGCACTGATTATGTTGGGCTTGCCCAGGGGACACTACTCCCCTGTGGTGGGCATTGAAGTGGTGGTAATGACTCCTGTCTACACTTTGACAGGAGTAATTTTTTGCTGCTTGGGTGTTAAAAAATGACACTAGGCTGGTTAACGGCATATTATTTGCTGCTAACCAGCCTAACGTAATTTCAGACCCCCTAGCACCATTTTCCCTACTGCCATCCCTGACAGGCTAGCGTCTTTTTTTTAGATGCTAGCCATTCCTTAATGCCATCTTGCGTCATATAATAACTATGGCACTAAGATGGCTCTAGGGAATAGCGTTAGACGGCGTTACGAAAAATGACACAAAACTGCATTAGCGCAGTTTTGCGTCATTTTTCATAAATATGGGCCTAAGTGTGTAAATTTGGTGTACAAGGGTCCCCGGCAGCCCCGTTGCACCCCATATGGCCCCACCCCCCACCCCTAGGAATTTAGCAGTTGAAGATAAGAAGACTTTCTTCATGTGGAAATAAATATTGCAGGGAGAGAAACAATTTTAAAACAATTGTTGCGGAAAAGCATAATTTCACCATTCTCAAGCTTACAGCTTGTGGCACTGTGGTAATTCACAGGTGAAAGTATGGTGCAGTAAAAACATACTTGGAATTTTACAATTTGCACAATGTTGAAGCCATATTCTATGTAATTCTTGGGACACCTCACAAATTGGGGACCTTAGACGAATTAGAAGAGGAAATGTATTCCCTGTAGATTTTCATGATTTTCAGTGCCATATCTACTAAAACACTACTACTAGTGTCATGCACGCACCTTTGCAGAACACTGTAAAAGTGTGTCTGTGATGGTAGCATACAGTGGTACTGGAAGGAGACCTTTCCAGTACAAAATACTATGCTTTGGCATAGTATAAAATGTTCACACACTGTATGTGTGAGATATAATAATGCAGATGGGCAAATATTTGTCAGTTATGAACAATAAAAACTTTCTCATTGTTAGCTCTAGCCTTGAGGAAATGTTATTTCCTGTCCAAAATCTCAGTCTCCCATTGTCAGTAGATAGGGCTTTGCATAAATAACCATTGGTGGTAGCAAAGTTACATCAATGCACCACCAATAGCATGACCCTTGACATGAAGTAATGCAAAGTAGCACAAAGATCTCTTTGTATTATTTTTAGGGCTACTTTCTAGAGCAAAGTTTTATTGCTGGAAAGTAAACACTTTATTAACACTTTGCACTGGTTTGCTTTACTTTTTGTTAATTTGCTCTGGTGAAAAGTGTTGATACATTTTCACCTACCTGTTTTACTTAAGTGACGTGCCGAGTTATGACTGGGTATTTATGACCAGATATGGGCTGCTTGCGATCACAAAAATGCGTTTTGGTATGTAACAAGGCCAATTTGTGATTCGGTAACTTGTTACCAAATCACAAATTGGATTTGCAACTACATACCGATTCGGAATTAGGAAGGGGCGTGTCAAGGGCGTCCCTTCCTAATACCAAATCGGAGAGGTATGTATGATTGTTTTGTGACCGTGAATGTGGTTGCAAAACAATTGCAGTTACCATCTACTTCAAGTAGGTGATAACCCTTTCGCAAAGGCGAAGGGGTCTCCAGGGGACCCCTTACCCTTTGTGAATGCATGCAAAAACGTTTTTTAAGAGCAGGCAGTGGTCCCACGTGCCACTGCCTACTCTTAAAAAATGAAAAGAAAACTTTTCATTTTTCATTTTTAAATGCATCCCATTTTCCTTTAAGGAAAACGGGCTGCATTTAAAAAAAAAAAAGATAGCTTTATTGAAAAGAAATCACAGACATGGTGGTCTTCTGTGCACAGCAGGCCACCATCCCTGTGATTGTAGCCATTCGCAATGGCTCGCATATTGAGACCTTCCTCGTGAATATTGATGAGGTAGGTCCATTTGGAACCCTTCGAATCGCAGCATGAAACTCCTGGAGTTTCATACATTCCAATAGCGATTACTTAATTGCAATTAGCAAAAAATCGCAATTAGGTAATCGCTATTGGATACAATGATACATCTGACCCGTAGTGCTGTATTCCTCGTCATGTTCTCACATATTATCCTGGAGCCTCTGCCTGTTGGTTCCCTAACAAGAACCAGATGCTCAAAACATGCTTGAAGGAAAAGACTTGCATGGTAAAAGTACCCCAAGTATGCATCTACATGTCAGCTCTAAATGTAATATATTGGTTTGTATCTTCTGTACTGCAGACATGCACATCGACTGTTCTATTCCAAAGGATCCTTTTGACTGTCGTTTACTTCCACAAACACAGAAATGAAAACAAGGTCAACACTATAAAAAAAAAAAAAAAGCAACAGGCTCACAAGATGATGATGGCAACATCATCCGACTTTGCCAAAACTAATACAGCGAACTTTGACATCAAAGAGAGTGCCTTTGGATTTTGGCAGCACAGTGGGGCTTGTAAAGCAATCCACCATGCTGACTACATGGTGTTATTGCTCACCTTGAGTGGCATGACTAAAACCAGTTTACTTTCTTTGACCGGCCATTTAGGAGGCTGGCCTGGTGTGTAGTGGGTAACTATGGTACTTACACCTTATACCAGGTCCAGTTATCCCTTATTAGTGTAGTGTAGGCAGTGTCTAGAAGCCAGGTTCTCTAGAGGTAGCTCTGGATGAGCAGCCAAGGCTTATCTAGGAGACATACAAAGCTCATGCAATACCACTGTAGTCACACTTAGTACTTAGACACATATAAGAAAACACTCAGGAGCTCATTATGACATCAGCGGTAAAAACCGCCTACGGCCGCCCAAATACCACCACCGCGGCTACCATCCATCTGCCATATTATGAGCACTGCCTGACGTCCGTCACAATAAGGGCGGAAATCCGTCAGTGTTCATGGTGGTGGACGGTGGTAAGCTGGGCTGCTACCACCAGCACTGCCACGCCAATAGAACACTACCAGCCATATTTTGGCAATTCATACGGCCTGGCGGTGTTCTGCTGGCGGGGCGCTCCTGGCGGTAGCAGCACCCCTTCCCGTTCCCTGCTGGAAGACCTCCTTGCTCAAGGTGAGTTGGGCGTCCAACAGGGGAGGGGGTCGGAGGGCGTGGGTGTTGTGTGTGTCTGTGTGTGTGCATGAATGCGTGAGTGTGTGAATGCGTCTGTGTGTGTTGTGTTGTTTTCGTGGTTGTATGCGTGTGAGTGTATGTGTGTAAGAATGATGAAGCAAGTGCGTGTCTGCATGTCAGTGTGATCGTTGTAAGAATGTGTGAGCATGTCTGGATGTATGCGTGTATGAATGCGTGTATGCCAGTGTGAGTGATTGGGTGTATGCGTGGTGTGTGTCTGTGGGTGTGTGCATGTATGGGGTGTGAGGGTGTGTGTGAGGATCGGAGGGGGTGGGGGTGTGTGTGTGAGGATCAGATGGGGTGGGTGTGTGTGTGAGGAGGATTGGAGAGGGTGGGGGTTTGTGTGTGAGGATCCGAGGGGGGGTTAGATGGAGCAGGGGTGGAGGGTGTCAAGTGAGTGTTGGGGGGTGGGGAAACTCCCTACCGGTGATAGGGAAGGAATTCCGTCACCGATCGGGCTTACCAGAATGGTTTTCGTGCCGTTTCTAATGCCACAAAAACCATGGTGGTAGGCAGGCTCCTCATGACGCCGGTGGTACTATGCGGGCCGCCGGGCTGGAGTTACACATCTCCGGCCCGGCGGTTCATATCACCATGGCGGTATGAGTGGAGAAGTGGCGGGTTGGCTCAGAATGTATCTTCCGCCAGCCTGTTGGCAGTCATACCGCCACATTAACCCTCACCACCGGGACCATAATGACCCCCTCAGTGCTACAAAAATAAAGGTACTTTATTTTGGTGACACAAATACAAAAAATATCATAGAGAGTATACTCCCTTAAAAGGTAAGAAATACACAAATTATGTACACTAGTATGCAGTAATAGGCATAAAAACAGTTAGAAAACAGTGCAATCAGTGAAAATCACAATAGTTAGAAATAGGCTAAGGGGAGCACAAACCATATACTAAGAAAGTGGAATGCAACAGTCGGTCCCCCACCTAGGCAAGTGTAGTGTGTAGAGGGGAGCTGGGAGTACTATTAAAGCCCCAAGGTAAGTGCCACAACCCACCCCAGCGACCATGAAAACAGGAGTAAATCACAGTAAACTTCCCAGAACACACACAGAGAAGAAAAGAACTATGCAAAACCCAGAAGAGACTGCAAGGCACCAACAGTGGATTCCAGGACAAGAAGACCTGTGGAAAAAGGGGACCAAGTCCAAGAAGCACCGAAGAGTCCAGGAAGGACAGAAGCCCCTACCAACCCGGATGAAAGTGCAAAAGGTGAACCACCGGTGAAGAAGAAACATCAGCACTACACCCAAAAAGGTGAAGTCGGGTTCCTGGAGGGTGCAAGTGATGTCCCACACCGGATTGAGGACTGCAGTCGGGTTTGCATTGTTGGAGTCCACTAACAAGCCTTGGCACATGCAAAGCTTGCAGTTAGCAGCAAATGGTGCTGCCGGAGACCAAGAAGGATCAGGTGGACTCTACCTTGGAAGGCTAGTCAGATGGGGCCCTCAGAGTTCACAGAAGACCAGGCAGTGCACACAGGAGTCCCACAGGACAGGGACAAGAAAGTTGCAGAAAAGGCCCATGTAGCACTATGACAAAGGCTCCCATGCCGCTGGTGAACCACTCAGAGAGCTGTGCATCGCATGATAGAGTGCTGGGGGCTGGAGCTTCAAGATGCATGAAGTTCTTGGAAGAAGGATGTTAACAAGCCTCGGCAGCTACAAAAGACGCAGTGCATGAAGGTATTGTCTTCCGAGGGGAGGCAAGGTCTTACCTCCACCAAAGTTGGGCAGTTGGAAGAGAGAACTGTCAGGATCACTTCAGTCTACCACCCGTGATGCAGGATCCACACAGCTTAGCAGGCGAGGGGATCCAAGCAGCCAGTCGTCATCACAGTTGGTGCCTGCAGAAGCAGGGGATTGACTCCTTCACCGCCAGGGAGATTCGTTCTTCCTTCTGATGCAGGCTGAAGACGGGCTCTCCTCAGAGGATGCACGACCAGGGAAATGTTGCAGTTGCTGGAAGGAGCCAGAGATACAATGTTGCAGGAGGCATCTTGCTTCTTTGTTGAAGCTTGTAGGGTCCTGAAGAGTCCAGATGCAGTTTCCTCGGTCAGAAGTCGAAGTAGAGGATGCAGAGGATTCCTGCTGGAGTCTTGAAATCTGAATCTGAGGAACCACCCAAGGGAGAGACCCTAAATAGCCCTGAAAGGGGGATTAGTCACCTAGCTGGGTGACCACCTATCAGTAGGGGGCTCTGACATCACCTGCAGGCACTGGCCACTCAGATGCTCTGAGAGTTCCCTGCCAACCTTGAATCCAAGATGGCAAAACCCAAGGACCCTCTGGAGGAGCTCTGAGCACTACCCCTGGGATATGTGGTGGACAGGGGAGTGTTCACTCACCTTTCTTTCGTCCAGTTTCACGCCAGAGCAGGGACTGGGGGTCCCTGAACCGTTGTAGACTGGTTTATGCAATGACGGCACCAAATGTGCCCTTCAAAGCATTTCCATTGGTTTGGGGAGGCTACCCCTCCCAAGCCTGTAACACCTTTTTCCAAAAGGAGAGGGTGTAACACCACTCTCCCAAAGGAAATCCTTTGTTCTGCCTTCCTGGGCTCGAGCTTCTCAAGCAACAGGAGGGGAGAAACCTGTTGGAAGGTGGCAGCAGCTTGGGCTGCCTGGAAACCCCCAGAAGGCTGTAATGGCAATAGTGGGGGTCCTCTAAGGAGCCCCCAGAGTACATGGAATCATACAACCAATGCTTGCAAAAGCCTTGGGGTATGATTCCAACGTGTTTGATACCAAACATGCCTATATTCAGAGTTACCATTATGTACCGGGACATAGGTAGTGAATTATGCCCAGTACACACGTAAAATGGCATCCCCGCACTCACGAGGTCCAGGAAAATGGGCCTGGAGTTCAGGGGGAACCTCTGTTAGTGCTGGGGTGCCCTCACACACAGGTACCTTGCACCCTGCCCTCTGAGCTAGAAGGCCTACCATAGGGGTGACTTATAAGTACAATTCAAAGAATACACAGTTCCACTGAGAGATAAAAAGATAGATCCCCGAATAGAGCTCAGGAAAGACAGGGGTGGAGGTCCCTGAGAGTCCAAATGTAACGGAACAAGAGTCCTCATTACCAATTGATGACATGCTTCATCATCGGGCTCTGCTCGTCAGGCCGACACTGAAATGCCTGACGGGCCCAGTGAGGGGGCTCTTTGCTGGAGATCTTTTTTACTGTGGATAACTGCCGGTTGGTGTGTGCTGGTACGTAGGATTGGTATGAAAAATGGTACTGTTAAAAATGGTTAGAAGTAAAAAACTATCATTTATTTGGTGTTGAACCTCTGTTATGGTTAAAAACAAAAATGGAGGAGGGAAAAAGATAAGGTCTAATCTCCCCTAATCAAATAAGGTGTCGAAACTACACTAACCCTATGGTCTGGGAGTGTAGTGTATGCAAGTTCAGGATCCCCTATACTGCTTCCAAATAAAGGTCACCATGTTTCTCGCTTCTTTAGTCTACAAAGATCTAATGCGATTCATCAGGACTAATAAACCTACCTAATCCTTATTCTTCACAAAACCTACAATAGGTAATTCAATATCTCACATGAACCTGAAAAACAAAGGTAGACAAAAGTAAAACATGTAACATAACACAAAAAAGATTGGTGATGTGCAATGTAAAAAACGTGGGGAGATTCAAGAACACAATGGTGATTTGTCCCCAACGTGATGTGCATGACTAGAAAGTGAGTGAACAAGAGAAATGAACAAACATTGTACCCCTTAACTTAAGAGGAACCATGCTTACCCTCCTCATATTAGGGGATGGGCCCCATCGGGTTAGCAACAAGTTTCAGTGGTCCAAAATTGGTTTGTGTGGCTGCCACTAAGTCCAGCGTCACCTACCCCAACTTGAAGCTTCCGGTAGTGAGGAGAGCAGCCGGATGGCAGAAACATAAATAATGGAGTGACTGAAACAAACAAAGGACTTAGCACTATAAAAAGGACAATGGCCATCTTACTTTCTTAGCAAAGACAAGTAAAATCGAATAGTAGGGCTATAAAAAGGACTAAGCTACCCCTAGTAAAGTGGCAGCCATATTGTACAGCTGGAGTAAACCCCCTTATATAGTGACATGGATAAGTACTAGATGGTTACTGGCTACAAATATGGAATGTAAATTTCGGTTAAATTACAAAAAAATTGGTCAATCTCAAAAAAGGAAGGACTCGACTACCCACAAGAAATATGTGGCCATCTTAAAAAATTGAGTGACCGGGTGATCAATAGAGATCAACTACTAATAGTAGATGTGGACCACAACTTGCTCCCTAAAAGGTGAGATAGGGGTTGAAGTTGCACCAAGTATGACCTCAACTAAATATTTGGTGGTATAGTGAGAGTCCAGGAATATATTCAGCGACAACGGCTGTGACATATATAATTCATTATTAATGATGAATGAAGTCTATCCATAGAATGTCATCATTGAGTCCTATCAGATGTGTCCCCAATCTATATGCCCAACATTGTTCTTTCTAAAAGTAATTTGTTAGTGCATTCTCTATTATCCTTAATACTCTCCAAAACTACCCATTTGAGATCATTAGGAGTGTGTTGTTGCTCTATGTAGTGCTTAGTTAATTTTGTGGAGGATCTCTGACATCTTATAGTGCTACGATGTTCATTGATCCATATCTTAACCATCCTGGTGGTCATTCCAATATATCATCGGTCACAAGGGCAGGTGATCTTGTAAATGCAATTCTTAGTACGGCAATTGGTATGTGACACTAGTTGCCATTTTTTAGTCTCTCCCAGATCTAGTTCTTGAGTACTCATTGTTAGGGAGCAAATATTGCACCCTCCACAGGGGTGGTGGCCTTTGACCCCTAACAAAGGTTTGGCAATGGTTATGTCTCGATTCCTATTAGGTACTGGTCTAGTATGTACCACAAGATCTCTGATATTCTGTGTTCTTTTGAAGGCAAACAAGGGGCATTCTAAGTTTTCCCCAGAGCTGTTCAAAATGGGCCAATGTTTCTTAATGATCTTTTTGACACGATTGCTCAAAGGAGTAAAGGCGGTGACACAGGTTAATCTAGTTTGTGGTTCACGTGTGGTCTCAGTCAGCAGGACATCTCTAGGTATGTTTCTAGCTCTCTTCTTGGCCTGTCCTATAATATGTTTGAGGTAAATGCGATCCCTCAATTTCTGACTCAGGACGTCGGCTTGCGAATAGAAGTCAGAAACATTGGAACAATTACATCTCACTCTAAGAAATTGTCCAAAGGTAGATTCATCCTCAAGGATTTGGGGTGGTGGCCATCAAAGAGCAGCAAACTGTTCCTATCAGTTGTTTTAGGAAAGATGGAGGAATGTAGGACTCCATCTGTTAATATTATTCATAAGTCCAGAAAGGAAACCTCTTTGTTAGAGAAGTTAGCACCGAAATGAAGGTGACAGTCCAAGGTGTTCATCCAATTCACAAATGCCTTGACCTGAACTATGTCACCCTTCCATACCACCAAAATGTCATCTATGTACCAATGCCACAGCTGAATGTTGGAAAAAAAAAAGGTTGTGAGGGTGATAGAAATGGCGCTGTTCAAAAGTATACATATAAAGGCAGGCCAAACTAGGCACAAATGTACCTCCCATGGAGGTCCCTTGTATTTGGTGGTAGAGGTTATCTTCAAACTGGAAAAAATTATCTTTGAGATCTAAACTTGCACATTGTATAATGAAACTAATGGGAGTATTATAGGCCCAAGTCATCGAATAGAGAGTTTCTTCCACTGCTGCTAAGGTGGCATCCTGAGGTATGTTGGTATATAGTCCCTCCACATCAAGACACATCAACATATCTGTGGTGTCAAGACTGTTGATATGGTCTAACTAGACCAAGATGTCCTTGGTATCTTTTAGAAAAGTCGATGTCTGTTGGACAATAGGCTGTAAGAAAAAGTCAAAAAATTTAGACAGAGGTTCCAATAGAGATCCTATACCTGACACAATCAAGCCACCCAGAGGGGAGTGCCCTTGTGAATTTTAGGGAGGCAATAAAAATAGGGAATCCGTGGTTCTTTAGTATTAAAAAATTCGGCTTCCTGCTGGGTGATCCAACCCGCAGTTTCAGCTTCATTAATCATCCCACGAATAGTCTGCTGTAACGGGGAGTGGGGTTGATAGAAATGGGTTCGTAATACGTGGTGTCACCTAGTAATCTTAGACATTCTTCTCTGTAAAAAGTGGTGTCCAAAATCCCTATGGCTCCCCCTTTGTCAGCAGGTTTGGTAGTGCTATCTGGGTGTTGAGATAAGGAGTGAATCGCTTCTTTCTCTGAGTTAGACATGTTCAGAAAAGAGTGCATGAGTCAGGTTATACAGGTACGCCTGGGCCATGTTTTGTTGGTCACATTAGTGGACAGCACAATGAGTGGTGCAGGCACATATGACATTTAGATTTTCATGCTACTGATGTATTTTCCAGCACCACATATTATGGCTTATATTTAAAGTTTAATACACCAATTGGGGGGTTAGCCATTGTTACCATGTTTTAGGGATAAGAGCACATACACTGGACTTTGAACAGAAGAGCCCTAGGGTGCAGAGTTTAAAAAACACCAGTACTTGTCAGCAAAAAACTGGAGCGACCCCACAAATTGGGTCACTTTTTCACACTACAGCTACGTAGTTACAGCAAGTAGCACCTACACTGACCTCCTCTACAGCAAAAGATTCAAGCAATGCATTAGTAAGCAAGGGAAACAAATCATGAAAGTTGCCCTGCCCCTCCCCCCAGATTTACCACTACCCTTAAAAATCTGAGGGTTTTCAGTTATCAACTATAAATTAGGTTATAAACCTAAAATTGTTTTTTTTTTTAACTACCCTTTTGGACTCTCTTTGGTTCCCCCTCAATTTCAACATGTTTTGGCTCTTCCCTATCACAGGCACTTGGCCCACCTACACAAGTGAGGTATAATTTATACCGGGAGACAGAGGGGAACGTTGGGTGGTAGGAAATATGTCCCAGTGCGGTGATCCCACATAAAAATGTAGGGAAAATTTGTTTTTTTGTAGCTAAATTTGAGGTTTGCTGAGGACACTGGGTAAGAAAACATTGGGGGATCCACGCAAGTCACACCTCCCTGGATTCCCTTGGGTGTTTAGTTTTCCGAACTATTTGGGCTTGGTAGGTTTCCCTATATGGCTGCTGAGCCCAGGACCAAAAACGCAGGTCCCCCCCCACAAAAACGGGTAGTTTAATATTGTCCACATATGGTTTTGGGGCGTTTCCTTTTGCGGGCACTGGGCCTACCCACACAAGTGAGGTGCCATTTTTATCGGGAGACTTAGGGGAATGCTGGGTGGAAGGAAATTTGTGGCTCCTCTCAGATTCCAGAACTTACAGTCACTGAAATGTAGGAAAAAGTGTTTTTGGGTTAAATTTTGAGGTTTGTAAAGGATTCTGGGTAACAGAAACTGGTCAGAGCCCCACAATTCACAACAACTTGGATTTCCCTAGGTGTCTAGTTTTCAAAAATGCACAGGTTTGGTAGGTTTACCTGGGTGACGGCTGAGCTGGAGGACAAAATCCACAGCTTGGCACTTTGCAAAAAACAGTTCTGTTTTCTTTAGGAAAATGTGATGTGTCCACGTTGTGTTTTGGGGCATTTCCTGTCACGGGCGCTAGGCCTACCCACACAAGTGAGGTATCATTTTTATCAGGAGACTTGGGGGAACGCTGGGTGAAAGGACATTTGTGGCTCCTCCCAGATTCCAGAACTTTCTGTAACAGAAATGTGAGGAAAAAGTGTTTTTTTGGCCACATTTTGAGGTTTGCAAAGGATTCTGGGTAACAGAACCGGGCGAGAGCCCCACAAGTCACCCCATCTTGGATTCCCCTAGGTGTCTAGTTTTAATAAGTGTGCAGGTTTGGTAAGTTTCCCTAGGTGCCAGCTGAGTTAGAGGCCAAACTCCACAGCTTGGCACTTTGCGAAAAACAGCTCTGTTTTCTTTGGGAAAATGTGTTGTGTTCATGTTGTGTTTTGTGGCATTTCCTGTCACGGGTGCTAGGCCTACCCACACAAGTGAGGTACCATTTTGTATCGGGACACTTGGAGGAACGCAGGGTGGAAGGAAATTTGTGCCTCCTCTCAGATTCCAGAACTTTCAGTCACCAAAATGTGAGGAAAAAGTGTTTTTTAGGTGCTGGCTGAGCTAGAGGCCAAAATCTACAGCTAGATTCTTGCAAAAAACATGTCAGATTTCAATGTAAAAATGTGATGTGCCAATGTTGCGTTTCCTGTCGCGAGCATTAGGCCTACCCATGTAAGTGAGGTACCATTTTTATCAAGAGACTTGGGGGAACACAGAATAGCAAAACAAGTGTTATTGCCCCTTGTCTTTCTCTACATTTTTCCTTCCAAATGTAAGACAGTGTGAAAAAAAGACGTCTATTTGAGAAATGCCCTGTAATTCACATGCTAGTATGGGCACCCCGGAATTCAGAGATGTGCAAATAACTACTGCTTCTTGATACCTATTTTTCACTCTTTATATTTCAGCAAATGAATTGCTGTGTACACAGTATGGAATGAAAACTCATTGCAAGGTGCCTGGATACAGATGGAAACCAACATTGGTAATAGTAACATGTAAAGCAAGAATGCAAATCACCTCATACACAGTCATAAAGTAGCAAGCATTGGGCATAGAAACATGTATCTGAAAATAAACAAACAACATAGTTTAAAACAATGCTGGGCACCTTAACCACCAGCAGGCAGAATAAACACTGTGCCATTTACCACAACATGTAATCCCCCTATAGCAGCAAGAGCTGTCCATAGTATTGCACACAATGTCGGTTGGGCATGCCCTAGAGAATGTACCACTAAAGTGCTGACAATTTATGACACCTTACTCTACTGAATGCTACGTCACTCCACTCTACTGCATTCCACACCACTTTAGTCCATGATACGAGTCTGTGACATTTTACTACTGCTCTACAATACACTACTCCAGTGTACTCAACTCCAGTATATTCCAGTCTACTATACCTTATCCCACTCTATGCACTGTCCTATAGTCTGCTCTATGCTGTTCCACTGTCTGACACTTTACTCCACATATGAAACCACACTCTACAGCACTGTACTACACTCTATGCCACTATACTATACTCTATGACACTTGATGACACACTGCTCAACCTCTCTCTACGATATGCCACTCCACTATATGACAGAGCACTCCTCTGTAGCGTACAACACTAAACTTGGTACTCCACTGTATGACACTCTACTTAACCCTACTCCACTCTAAAACACTGTACTCCACTATATGACAGTCTATGACAACCTACTCTACTGTTCGACATGCCATTCCATTGTACTTCTCACTCTTCCGTCTATGCAACTTGACTCCTCTATATGAGACACCATGCCACTACACTATATATCACATTACTAAACTGTACAATACACTACTACACTCTAATGTACTCTACTCCACTCTATTCCAATCTACAATACTCCACTCTATGACAATATACTTTACAACACTCCACAAAACAACTCTCCACTTGTGACTTTGGACTCAACGATTTGAAACACATGTTTTGTTTTAAACTAAGATAAAACCATTAAAATACAATGAAAAAAATCAAAGGTTAAAGCTTGGTTATAGTTAGGAAGACTTATTTTCCCTATACAAACCAAGTTTACACTATGCAAACTCTAAAAATTCTAAAGTTATAGTTAAACTTTCATTTACAATTTATCTGCCATCTTCAAATTATTGTAAGTAGAAGACCTCGTTACACACTTTTTTCAGCTCACTAACCAGACAACACTAACTATAACTCAACACTCCACTATGCATTATGTCCCACAAATTGATGATACTCCACTGTACAAAACTACATTGTATGAGACTATATACATCAGTCACTCTACTGCACTACACTCAACAACACTAAATTATACAACACTGTACTCCACTGAACTACACTCCATGCAACCACACTGTACAACCTTCTGCTACACTTTATGCCTCTGTACGACACTACTCGATTACACTCCACTCCATCACACTCCATTACATGACACTCCAGTTGACTACACTCCACGGTGCAACACTCAGCTCTATAGTTCATTACAACACTACACTGTACAACACGCCGCTCCACTCTATAATACTTCACTCCATTATACGATGCAACACGCCACTCCACTGTATAGCACTGTCCTCCACTGTATTCTACGTCAGTCCCCTCTACTTGACTCCACTCTAATCCACGATACAAATCTCCACTCTACGACACTCTCCTTCACCGTACTGTACTACACTCCACATTATGAGAGTCCACTCAATGATACCTCACAGCACGATTCAAAACACATTTTTATTAAAAGATACAAACTCTTAATATACAATGAAAAAAAGCAAAGGTTAAGCATCCTTTACAGTATAAATAACTTATGTATTATTTTTATCCATACCCAACGTAAAATCCACATATATCAAAAATTTTAAAGTTATAAGTATTACTTCAATTTATAATTTATGCGCCACCTTCAAATTACTATGTCACACTCCCCGAACACAGTCTCGTCACCTCACTCACCACATTAACTATAACGCATGCCTTTTCCATACACTGTTTATACCCTTGTACACTACATCGCATATAGCATGTGAAATCATAGCATTCATAAGAACACATAACTTCTCAAATTACATTATTTATCTCAACACAATGCATGGAAGAATGGTGAGTTATAGCTAGATAGTGTTGTCTGGTAAGGTCTGCTACTTAATGATTTTTCACTGAAAACATATTTATATGTGTTTGTGTGTGTATATATCTTCCAACTGTCTCTGTGCTAATATCTGATTGGCTGCCAACACTTCAACCAGGAAGTGTAGGCAGCCATTTTTGGACTCTGCTTCAGCAAAGTCCCAAAAAAAAGAAAATGAAAAAAAAGGGGGGGGGGGGGGTAGAAATACACTGAGCACCTAGTTTTGGTCCAGGGAAAAAAAAGCTTTTTTTTAAAAAAAAATCTTAAAAATCCACAGATGGATCTGAGGATCTGCCAAACATTTATTTTAAAAAAGAGCATCCCCCCCTGTGCTTACTGTTTTTATAGCTCCCTGGTGGGCCAGTTCTGGGGGCATTGTGCCAATTTTGAAACATGGACGGGGTACATGGGCCCCCCTCTAAGGGCTTATTAAAGCCCCAGGGACCACCACCGCCCAGGAACTGAACATTACACAATGAGAGGGGGGCGCATGGACTCCCCCTGGCCTCAGGGACCACAACCTCCCCAGGGCTACACAAATATAATGAAGCAGGGTACCATGCATGGAGGCAACAAACAAAGTTATACGGGGGCCACGCAGACCCCCCTCCCGGGTCCACCACCTCCCAGGTGCTACAAGAATTTAATGATTTGGAGGGGCCGTGCGTACCCTCCCCCCAGACCCCGGGGACCACCACCTCCCTGATGCTACAATAATATGATGATGCAGGGGGGCTGGGAGGGTGCGAGCTACAGTTACCTTAGGGCGTGGGTTATAGTCACTTCAAATAACTCTAACTATAACTGCTGAATTTCTAAGGTTTCGTGTGAGTAAATTCAGAACCTAACTAAAATGTCCCTCTAACCTTTGTTTTATATATATATATATACATATAGGTGGTCATTACAACCCTGGCGGACGGTGTTAAAGGTGCGGTAATACCGCAAACAGGCCGGCGGACAAAAAAAGGGAATTATGACCGTGGCGGAAACCGCAAACATAGACAGCCACTTTGACACTCCGCCCGCCACGGCGGTACAGACAAGCAGCGCGGCGGTCACCGCCAACAGACAGGCCGAAGACAATGTACCGCCCACAGTATCACAACCTGCCAATCCGCCACCTTTTCCGGGGCGGATTCACCGTGGATAAAAACACGGCGGAAACAGCTATTGCAATGGGAAAACGCTCACCTTAACACACTCCACGAGGAAGGAGGACACCATGGAGACGGAACTACAAATGCCCTTGTCTTCCTGCTCATCTACGAACACCAGCAACGGCGGCGCCGAAGACAACGGTGAGTACTGCACATACGACATAGGGGAGGGGGGAGGCAAAAGTCAGGGGGACACACACGCAACACCCCCACCCCCACCGTCGCACATTACAACACACACACCAATGCATTTCCAAACATCACAGTAACAACCCACAACTCCCCCGGAAAAATGCAAAGACAAAAGGAAATCAGTTCAAACATTGTAATGTATCAAAATACAGTTACCAAATATATACAGATATATATACACATTCAAAATTATATACATTACGAGAAGTAGTGCAGGTATGCACATATCAATGTCCGTGCACCACTGGGCCAAAAATGCATGGGCGAGGCCCACACTAGATACATGTCCACAAACGGAAAGAACACTGCAGGGGCATCAGATAGAAATACAACAGGCACCTCAGGGGGAAGGGAAGGAGGGGGCACCTCAGCCGGATTACAGCACCATGCCAGATCCACGACGGGGCTCCATGCCCATTGATGTATCCTGGGGAGTGCAAAGCCAGTCTCTCAAGTCTCTACAGTGGGTGGGTTGCCCACTGTACCATCCTGGGGAGTGCAAATCCACAGTCTCTCAAGTCTCTACAGTGGGTGGGTTGCCCACTGTACCATCCTGGGGAGTGCAAAGCCACAGTCTCTCAAGTCTCTACAGTGGGTGGGTTGCCCACTGTACCATCCTGGTTAGTGCAAAGCCACAGTCTCTCAAGTCTCTACAGTGGGTGGGTTGCCCACTGTACCATCCTGGGGAGTGCAAAGCCACAGTCTCTCAAGTCTCTACAGTGGGTGGCTTGCCCACTGTACCATAATGGGGAGTGCAAAGCCACAGTCACTCAAGTGGATAACAGTCTCCACTGGTTCTGGAGGGGGACTGGTGCCCAGAGTGCTGCATCCTGTTAAGGACAGACGGAGTGGATGCATGTCTCCACTGGTTCTGGAAGGGGGAATGGTGCCCAGACTGCATCAGGCTCCCCGTGACGGTTCCTGTTCCGTCACTGTCCCAGCTGCACAAGGGATAACGATGCTTGATGTCGCGGTGTTTTCCCTGTCCAGCGGTGCTTTGCCATGGCGATCTCTGACCTGTTCAGCGGTGCTTTGCCCTGTTCAGCGGTCTCCACCATGGCGGTGTTTTCCTTGTTCAGCGGTGATTTGCCATGGCGGTCTCTGACCTGTTGAGCAGTGCTTGCCATGGCGGTCTCTGACCTGTGCATTGGTGTGTGGCATGACAGTCCCTCATTGCCCAGCGGGGCTGTGACTGCAGGGGCCCTCCTGGGCATTGACTCTGGCGGTGGTCTCCGGACCAGTGACGATACTGCTGCCCTCCTGGGCACTGACTCCGGCGGTGGTCTCCTAACCAGTGACGATACTGCTACCCTCCTGGGCACTGACTCCGGCGGTGGTCTCCTGACCAGTGACGATGGTGCTGGCGGTGGCGTCCCGGCCGCTGGGGAGGATGGCGCCCTTCTCCGCCGTGCTGCCCTTACCAGACTGTGCAGACTTCTTCTGGCCCTTCACCACCTTTGGAGGGGGTCTGGGAGTGGAGGAAGAGGAGGTGGTTGTAGGAGGTGTCACTTTAGGTAATTTGGGTGCAGGTGCAGGTACTGGAGGCTGTCGTGAGGTGGATGGATGTTGGGTGTGTGGGTGCCCGCGTTTGAGTACTTTGGGAGGGGGCATCACAGACACACTGGGAGTGGACACAGGGGACGTGTAAATGGTAGTGGGGTGGTGAGTGCAGGTGAGCGGGGTGTGGTTCTGGGAGTTCTGGTGCGAGTCCTAGTGCCTGTAGATGTAGTGCATGCAGGTGAGAGTGTAGACGACACTGGGAGGGAGGAGGGAGACAACGAGGAGGGGGACACAGTGGAGGCAGTGGATGTTGCTGTGTCTGTATGTGGGTGATGCTTGCGTGAGTACCTGCGGGATGTGTGGTGCTTATGTTTGCCTGAGCTACTTGTGTGTGTTGAGGTGTATGCATGCTTGTCTGATGGTGTGCTTGGGATAGGCTGGGGTACAGGGGATTGGGTCTGGGTGGAGGAAGTTGGAGGGGGGAGGCTAGACACAGGGACAATGGCTGCCATCAGTGCTGAGGCCAGAGATTGCAGGGTTCGATGAAGGGCAGCCTGACCAGAATGAATGCCCTCCAGGAATGCATTACCGAGTTGCAACTCCCTTTCTACACCCTGGATGGCATTCACAATGGTAGACTGCCCAACAGTGAGTGACCAGAGGAGGTCAATGGCCTCCTCACTGAGGGCAGGAGGGGTGACTGGGGCAGGGGCTGAGGTGCCTGGGGCGAAGGTGATGACCACCCTCCTGGGTGAGTGGGCACGGGGCGAACGCTGAGGGGCTGCTGGGAGGGCGGTGCTGGTAGGGGAGGTGGCGGCTGTCCCTGTAGAAGTGGGGGGCACAGATGGTGCCGCCACCACAAGGGAGCTCCCATCGGCGGACGAGTCCGTGTCGCTGTTTGGTGATCCGGTGACCGACATGAAGCTCCCCTCGCCCTCCGTCCCACTGGTGTATTCTGAGTCCGTGGTGTGGCCCTCCATGGCCATGTGGGATGCAGCTCACTCGTGCTCCGGTGCCACTGTACCTCTGCCTGATGATGCTGATGCACAAGAGAACAGGGAGAGCACAAAAAGGGGGGGGACGACAGAAGAAAGACCGGTTGAGTGCATGGCTTACCGCTACCGTTGGCGGACAATACAGACACAGCAGCCCCTGCACTACGCCGTACTCTTGGCCTCTACAGATGCAATTCCTGGGATCTGGCCTACATGGGTATGGTGGACATCTGCACACATGGATGCAACAGGGGCATGTATACCTGTACCTGGCACTTTACTGAGGTGGGGTGGACTGCCACATGGCCTGCATTCCGGAGGGGCCTAGCCTACGTAACTCGCCCTGGCCCAGGGAAACCCACAGCCCTCCTCCCCCACCCAGAGACCTCCACTGCGCGCAAAGTCCCCAGAATGAGAGTGTACTCACCCCCTTGTGTCTGCTGTGATGCCCTCAAGCGCCCATCGAACTCAGGGTAGGCCACCGCCAGGTTCCGGAACATCAGGGTGGTCATGGTGCGACGGGCACCCCTCCCACGTTGGGAGGCCATCCCCAGCTGAGCCTCCACTGTCTTCTTGCTCCAGCGGCGAATGTCCTCCCATCTTTTCTGGCAGTGGGTGCCCTGTCTCTGGTGGACCCCCAGGGTCCGGACGTCCTTGGTGATGGCACGCCAAATGTCCTTCTTCTGGTGGGCGCTGACCTACATGACATGCACAGGGGAAGAAGAAAAGTCATTACCAACTGCACCGTTGATGTGAGTGGCCCCCATCCCTGCCCTTGCCATGTGGCACATGCATTCATAGTCCTTCATGTTCCCTGAACTCTGCCCCCTTCCTTCTTACAACCATCCCTCTCCACACAGGCATAGCCCATACAATGTGCTCCCTGTGTACTTACCTGTTGGTCTGGAGGACCGTAGAGTAGCGTGTACTGGGGGAGGACCCCGTCGACTAGCTTCTCCAACTCCTGAGCAGTGAAGGCAGGGGCCCTTTCCAAAGACGCAGCAGCCATTGTCTCTTCCAGACCGAGGTCACAGCACCACTTGCAGTGTAGGTCCTCTCCTGTCGAAGATCAGGTATCAAGTGATTTAACAGATAGAAAATGGCGGTCACGTCCGCGGCGGTGCGTATCATCACCGCCGGCGCACCTCATCATTGGCTCCTGGGACCCATAGGGTCCAATGTTAATCAATGCAGCATTGCGCCGCGGTCTACGACCGCCTACCGCGACGGTGTACAACGCCAGCGCAGATACCTCACATCCCATTGTCCCAGTTTAGAGGTCAGGCAGCCGCCATTTCAGGGGCCCACATGGCTTCATTTAGTACTGCATCACACATACCTAGGCCTACACTCAACACACATACAGGAAGAGTTTTGTGTTTGGTGTCGTGTTCTGTGTATCTGTGGGTACATACCTGGAAATTAGTTGACTCTGTGGTCGCTGTTGTCCTTCCTAGGCACCATCAGCTGGGACATTTGAGAAGATGGCGGAATCCCACGGTGTACCGACCACTGGTGGACCTGTAGACAATGGAGGAGCGACATTTAATCATCACCTACAGGTTTGATCGTGCCACTATCCAGGAACTATGGGCCAGATGTAGCAAGGCTTTTGCGCCTCGCAAATGGTGAAAAACGCCGTTTGCGAGGCGCAAAAGCACTCACGCGATGCAGAAACGCATTTTGCGAGATGGAACCGACTCGCAAAATGCGTTTCCAACTCGCAAATATGAAGGGGTGTTCCCTTCCTATTTGCGACTCGCAACGTTTCGCGGCAAATCAACTCACAGTTACCATCCACTTGAAGTGGATGGTAACTCATTCGCAAATGGGAAGGCGTCCCCATGGGACCCCTTCCCCTTTGTGAATGATCACAAAAATATTTTTTCCTGCTCTGAAAAAAACCGAAACAAAAGGTTTCGGTATTTTTTTCTAAGTGCAGCTCATTTTCCTTTAAGGAAAACGGGCTGCAGATAGAAAAAAAAAAACTGCTTTATTGAAAAGCAGTCACGGACATGGTGGTCTGCTGTCTCCAGCAGGCCACCATCCCCGTGAGTGCCCAGACTCGCAATGGGGTCGCAAACTGTGACCCACCTCATTAATATTAATGAGGTGGGGCTTTGCGACCCCATTGCGAGTCACAGAAGGTGTCTGAGACACCTTTCTGCATAGCAAATTGCGAGTTGCAATTTGCGAGTCGGAAGGACTCGCAAATTGCAACTCGCAATTTGCCACCTACCTACATCTGGCCCTATATACCCAGTTGGAGCCAGACCTGATGTCACCAATCCGCCATATCACTGGAATCCCCCCTGACGCACAGGTGCTGTCAGTGCTCCATTTCCTTGCAAGTGGGTCTTTTCAGACAACAGTGGCCATGACATCAGGGATGTTCCAGCCTATATTTTCCAACGTGTTGTCCAGAGTGTTGTCTGCCCTGCTGAAACACGTAAGGAGCTACATCATTTTCCCTCAGGTGGAGGATTTGGCTACAGTTAAAGGTGACTTCTATGCCCTTGGACATATCCCCAACATCATAGGTGCTACTGATGGCACCCATGTAGCTCTGGTCCCCCCCGCAGGAGTGAACAGGTGTACAGGAACCGAAAGAGTTATCATTCTATGAATTTACGGATGGTATGTTTGGCAGACCAGTACATCTCCCAGGTAAATGCTATGTTCCCTGGCTCTGTGCATGACGCCTACATCCTGCGGAATAGCAGTATCCTATATGTGATGGGCCAACTCCAGAGGCACCGTGTGTGGCTATTAGGGGACTCTGGTTACCCCAACCTGTCATGGCTATTGACCCCAGTGAGGAATCCCAGGACCAGGGCAGAGGAACGCTACAATGAGGCCCATGGGCGGACTAGGAGGGTGATCGAACGCACCTTTGGCCTCCTGAAGGTCAGGTTCAGGTGCATCCATATGACAGGTAGTTCCCTATTCTACTCACCCAAGAAGGTGCGCCAGATCATCATCGCCTGCTCGATGCTTCACAATCTTGCTTTGCGACGCCAGGTGCCTTTTCTGCAGGAGGATGGTCCAGATGGCGGTGTTGTGGCAGCTGTGGAGCCTGTGGACAGTGATGAGGAGGACGCTGAGGAAGAGGACATAGACAACAGGGAGTCAGTCATACAGCAATATTTCCAGTGACACACAGGTGAGATTTTTTTTTTTTACCATTACATTCACTTTCACACTTCTACCTCTATCCTGTCTCTCATTTAATAGCAGTATTTGGTCACTGAGTTGTACCTTTCCATTACAGTTTCACAGGTGTGGTTACCAACGTGTGTCATCTGCTTGCATCCTTCAAGGACTTGTGATGTGTGACATAGGTATGTTGGCTTTACAATTGAGAACGCATTTTGACACTGTCATTGATAATACAAATTTACCAAATCACAGACTGACTCCAGATTGTTTTGTGGTTCAAGGGTGTTTATTTAAGTGCTCAAAAATGGAGGGGGGTTGTAAAATGGTGATGGGGGACGGTGGAGGAATGTCCATGGCAGAGTCCAGCCTATTGGTCACAAAGGTGCACTGCCCATATGGGCATAGGATGTGGAGCTGGGGCAGTTTAAGTATGGACAGGGTAACAAAGTGGGACAGTGGGAGGACAATCAGGGTGGTCTCATTTCCTGGCGGGGGTCTTGCCATCTTGCTCTGTCCTCTTCCTGGATCTCAGGGACCGATTGCGTGGTGGTTGTCCATCTGCAGGGGGTGGGGTGCTGGTGTGGTGGTCCTGTGGCGGGGCGTCCTGTCCACTAGCGCCGGTGGAGGTGGTGGGCAGTTCATCGTCCAGGCTAGTGTGAGGGGCCCCTTGGAGTGCCACGGTGTCCCTCATGGTCTTTTGTATGTCCTTCAGCACCCCAACGATGGTGCCCAGGGCGTAGCTGATGGTTCTGAGCTCCTCCCTGAACCCCAAATACTGCTCCTCCTGCAGGCGCTGGGTCTCCTGAAACTTGGCCAGGACCGTCGCCATCGTCTCCTGGGAGTGGTGGTATGCTCCCATGATGGAGGAGAGGGCCTTGTGGAGAGTGGGTTCCCTTGGCCTGTCCGCCCCCTGTCGCACAGCAGCCCTCCCAGTTCCCCTGTGTTCCTGTGCCTCCGTCCCCTGGACCGTGTGCCCACTACCACTGCCCCCAGGTTCCTGTTGTTGTTGGGGTGGTGGGTTCTCCTGGGTTCCATGTAGTGGTGGACACACCGCTGATTGAAGTGTCCTGGGTACAGAGGTATGGGCCCGCCGGGTGGGTGCTGTGCAGGTGTTACCAGAGGGTGGAAGGTCAGTGTTGGGCTGTGCCTGTGCAAGGGGAACCGACTGTCCCGAGGCCCACAATGGTCCGGGCTGGTCATCAGGATCCAGTAGGGCAGAGCTGCTGTCGTCACTGTGGGCCTCTTCTGTGGGTGGAGTGGAGATGTCGGGACCCTCCTGTGTGGTGACGTTTCTTAGTAGTCCTGCAGGGATATAAGAGCATGATTATTGCATCTGTGTGTGTAATGGTGTGCAATGGGTGGGTGTGGCTGTGGGTGTACCCCAGTGCAAGCATTCCTGTGTGTGGGTTTGTGTGATGATGGTTAGGGGGTTGTTATGGGTATGTGCAGTGAGCATGCTTTGGTGAGGGGTGACCATGCTTAGTTGTGTCATGCAGGGCTTGGTGTTGGGATGAGTGGTTTGTGTTATTAGGACATTAGTGAGGAGTTGGAGTGATAGGGGAGGGGGTGAGTGTGGGGGTGTGTGATAGCATGCAGGTAGGGTGGGGGATATGATAGTGAAGATTTGACTTACCAGTGTCCATTCCCCCACCGACTCCTCCGAGGCCCTCTGGATGCATGATGGTCAAGACTTGCTCCTCCCATGTTGTTAGTTGTGGTGGAGGAGGTGGGGGTCCGCCGCCAGTCCGCTGTACCGCGATTTTGTGCCTGGAGACCAATGAACGCACCTTCCCCCGTAGGTCGTTCCACCTCTTCCTGATGTCCTCCCGATTTCTTGGATACTGTCCCACAGCGTTGACCCTGTCCACAATTCTGCGCCAAAGCTCCATCTTCCTGGCTATGGAGGTGTGCTGCACCTGTGCTCCAAATAGCTGTGGCTCTACCCGTAGGATTTCCTCCACCATGACCCTGAGCTCCTCCTCGGAAAACCGGGTGTGTCTTTGGCGTGAGATGGGGTGGTGTGGGTGATGTGTGGGGTGGTGTAAGTGTTGATGTGTGTGGTGATGTGTAGTGGTGTGTGGTGTTTTGTGCGTGGAATGTTGTATGGGTGATGGTGTTGTGTGCCTCTGTGTGGTGCGGTTCTCATTTGGTGTGCTCTCTGTCTCTCTGGCCTTCGTTCGTGAATTGTGGTCGTTGGGGTTTGTGGGTGATGTGGGTGTGTGTTTTATATTGAATTGGGTGTGTGGGAGTGGTGTGTGTATGTGTATCAGGTGTGTGTATTTCGAATTGTCCAATGTGGCAGTGTTTTGGAGATGTGTGTGTATTTTGAGCGTGGCGGTGTGTACCGCCAATGAAATACCGCGGTTGAAAGACCGCCGCGTGGATTCATGGGTCATGGTAGCATGGGCGTGTTTCTGTTGGCGTGACGGTGAAGGAATTGTTTTCGCTAGTTTAACACTGACCTTTGGTGTGGGCGGACTTGTGTGGGTGTCTGAATTTCGGCAGATTCCGAGATGTGTGTCATAATAGCTGTGGCGGAATTCCGCGGCCGCGGCTGTGTTTTGACGGTCTTCTGCACAGCGGTAAGCGGCTTTTACTGCCAATGTTGTAATGACCCCCATATAATATAATATATATATATATATTACCTACTGGCGGTCACCAGTATGTAGTTATAGTTAGAACATAGTTTCCAGAGGAAGAGCTTTTATTGTTTTGTCAATAACTTTGGAGCCACTTGGCGAATCTTCATGAAATGCTCAAAATGTATGCTTTGGTCAGTTCAGTCAGTCGTCTGCTGTCTTGAAAGTTTCGGGGTGATGTGTCAAGCGGGAGCAGAGAAAAACGGAGATCCCAAAATGTTTTCCCCGTGCATTTTCCCATTGAGATTTTACACACAACTACAGCCTGAAGTGCTGGATATAATTACAGCAAATTTGGCAGAAAGCTTGTTCTTGGTCCAGAAAGCAAGCATTTTGTGATTTGGTGTAAGTCCATTCAGTGGTTTTTAGAGATATTAAAGGCAAAAAATATAGCTTTCTAGTAATGCGGATCCTCTATAGATCCATCTGTCCCCATGCTGATATCTGATTCACTGCCAACACATTAACAAGGTAGTCCAAAGAAAAGGGTCAACGTTAGTGTCACTGTGAGCACCTAGCCTTGGTCTAAGGGTCCCTTATGGACCCAGCCAGGGGTAAAAAGCATTTTTTTTTAATTCTGGGAAAATCCACCGATCTAGATCAGTGGATTTTCACAACATTGTTTTTATTAAAAGGGCGGTCTCCTGCCCTTTTTTTATTTTTCCTCCGGGTGGGCCAGGTCCTGGGAGTATTGGGGACATCAAAAAGGAGGGAGGCACACGGGGCCTCCCTCCTAGGCCTCATTTTAGCCCCAGGAACCACCACCTTCCCAGGGCCTTTAGAGACAAATAATTGGGGGGGTGCCTTGGGGACCACCACCTCCTCGGGGCAAAGCAATGATTTAATATGGGAGAGGCCCAAATGGCCTTCCCCAGAGCACTGGGTACCACCACCATCCCTGGGCTAAAAGTTAAATTAACTCTGGGGACCTGCACGGCCCCGTGCAGTCTGGGGACTGCCACCTCTCTGGGACACATGATGAAATAAATATAGGGGGCCCCGTTCGCCCCCACCCACAGCCCTGTGGACCGCCACCTCCTTGGAGCACATGACTGAATAAATGTGGGGGACATGCAGCTCCTCCTTTAGCCCGGGGCTGTCACCTCCCCGGGGCAAACACTGAATTACATGTTGGGGCCCGCAATCCCCCTGGCAACCCAGGGACTGCAACCCTCCCTGGGTGCGCAGTGCCCCACCGTATCCCTGGGGACCATCAACTCCCGAGGCTAAAATAAAAGAATGAAGGGGGTCCATTGTGGGCCCTCCCCAGGGTGAATATAAAATTGGTGGAGGGGCCAAGTGGTCCCTTTGTGGAGCCAAAGTTGGCCCTGAGGACTGCCATTCCCCAGGGCCAGCTCCTTCTATGTCTCAGGGTGCCCACCCATGGGACATAGCTGTTTGCGCTGACTTGGTGGTTGCTTTGACAGCTGGAACTCTCTGGTTCCAGCAAGCGAGAGCTGTCAAAGAGCTCTCACTTGCTTGAAGCAGATGTTTCCTCTTTTTCCCTGCCCACATCTCTGCAGGCAGGGAAACAGAGGAAACCTCTACTTCAAGCAAGTGAGAGCTCTTTGACAGCTCACGCTTGCAAACTACTGCTCTCACAAACAATGAGTTGCATGTTTAGCAGGTGGGGAGCTAGCTGAGACTGCGGTTGCCTTGAGGCACATCCCACAGCCCTTGTGGGCACCCAGGAGAGATGGGCTGACCCCAGTGGATGTGGTTCCCAGGGCAGAAATCAGCCCCCCCAAAAAAGGAACATGTTGAGGCCATACCCTGGGGGATGCGGTCTCTGGGGCCAAAACCAACCGGGGAGGTGAACTTCTATTCTAGCCATGATGCTCATTTCAAAGAAATTAAACCACAACACGGAGCACTTACAAATATATACATAGCAGCTGTCCCAGTTGAAGCTCCATTTCTGAAAATGTCAAATGATCTTAACTCCTGGGCTTGGCAAAGGCAAATAATGCAAAGTGTGCTTTCTCAGTAATTCCATATTGAAAAATTATCTGAAAGCCTGCATGAACATGAATACATCTTTTATCTATTGGAGCCCAATTAGACACATTCACACCTACTTTCACACCCACATAGACCCTCTCACAAATTCTATACACAACCACAAAGAGCCGGGGAGAGTATTGATGAATTTGTCTCTAGTATGAGAAAGTTGTCCATCAAGTGTCAATTTGGAACAATGATAGATGAATTAATTTGTGACCAATTAATTGTACAATGACGAAGTAAAAAAATGCAGGAGGGACTGTGGGCAGCGAAGAATCCCATGCTGAGGGATGCTATTGAAATAGCAAAGGTGGTTGAACAATATGAATACTGCATGAGAGAGATGGAAAAGAAAGACAAAATAGATGTTGAGGGGATTGATGTGAATTCTATACGTAAAGTGGGGAGTGATGATAATGAGGTATTAGCGGATACAAACTCAACACCTAAATGTATAAACAAAACTATCTATAGTAATTTTGAAAAAACTGTGAATAAGCCATGTATGTGATGTGGAAACAAATTTCATAATTCAGAGTCCAAAGCATGTTTTGCAATAGGTAAGGAGTGCATGAAATGTGGAAAGAAAGGTCATTTTGCACTGGTATGTAAGACTGTGTCCAAGCACAGTGTGGGGGTAGTGCATGATAATCTAACATTTGAAGAAGGAGTTGATAGAGCCTTGTCTGTAGAAAACAAAGGAGTACTATGGGACACTAAACCACCTAGACCAATGGCGAACTTCATGATTAGGGGCAAGTGTGGCAAGTGTATACAACTGATGATTTATTCAGGGTCATTATATACGATTATGCCAAAACTATTTTCACGGGAGTGGTCGGGAATCAGACTTTTGCCCAAAGACATAAATCCAGGAGGGTACCAGGGTGAGAAGATTGACATTGTGAGATATATGTTGGCAAAGACTGAGTTTGGGAAGAGACATGTTGATGGGAAAGTGTATGTGGCTAGGAATGGACCACCGATTTTGGGATGGCATCATCAATATGATCTCCACATCAAAATTGATCCTCGTGCTCATGAAAAAGTTATGTTGGTGGACAGTGATGGTATTGATGAGATTGTGGATGAATACAAGGAAGGTTTCAATGATACATTGGGAGAACTTAAAGGTTATATCCATAAGGTTGTAGTGAAAGAAAATGCGATTCCTGTCCAACATAAATTAAGAATGGTACCAATTTCAGCTTGCCAGGAAGTGAGTAAGATGATTTTGAAAATGGTACAGGAGGGTATTATTGAGCCAATTGAGAATTCTAGTTGGATTTCTCCGGTGGTTATAACAGGAAAATCAGATGGTAGCTTGAGATTCTGTGTTGACCTCCACACGCTCAATCAAAACATTGTGGTGGATAACTATCCGTTTGCCAAATATCAATAAGGTGATATTATTGTTACGATGGGGAAAGTATTTTTCTAAGCTTGATCTTAAAGTGCATTTCATCAAATCAAACTCCATGCTGAGTCCAAAGGGCTAACAGCCTTTATTACTATGGAGGGTGTCTTCCAATTCACGAGGATGCCGTTTGGACTTGCTTCTGCTGCACGAGTATACCAAAGGGTGATGACTGAGTTGTTCAAGGGAGTGGAAAATGTCATTTACTTTCAAGATGATATTTTGGTGTTTGGCGATTTGGTGGATAAATATAACAATGTATTGAGATGTGTTTTGGACAGGATCAACCAATCTGGCTTAACGTTAAAGAAAGAAAAATGTAAATTTTTGGTGAATGAGATTAAGTATTTGGGGTACACGTTGTCTGAGCAGGGAGTTAAGCCAAAGAAGTGTTTATTGGATGCAAATAAAAATGCTCCCTCTCCCAAAGATAAGGATCAACTTAGATTGTTTCTAGGGTTGATAGAGTACTATTCAAAGTTTATACAAAATTTTGCGGACAAGACAGAGAATTTAAGGAAGTTGTTGCGCAAAGTACAGAAATTTCAGTGGGGGGTTGAGAAAAAGGATGCGTTTCAGATTATCAAGGATGAGATGTGTAAGGCGCAAGTTTTGGTACCATTTGATGTTAACGCTAAAACAATCATCACAGTTGATGCAAGTGCCATTGGTTTGGGGGTGATATTGTCACAAATGCATGGTATCAAGGAAAAAACTGTGGCATTTGCTTCCCGATCTTTGACTGTAACGGAACGGAATTACTCAGTGATTGAAAGAGAGACTTTGGCTGCTATTTGGGCGATTGAGTATTTTAGGACTTATGCTTGGGGACGCAAAATTACTCTTCGCACAGACCATAAACCTCTATTGAAGATATTGCTACCGGGAGGTATGAGCAAGGTTTCAGCAAGGCTGGCCAGGTTGGTGGCCCATTTTCAGGAATATCGGTTTGATGTTGAATATATTCAGGGCTAGCGTAATGTCAGACAGATTGTTTATCTCACCCACCACAAGATTGGCAAAAAGTGGATAGAGAGAGTGTACAAGAATGTGAGGAGAAAGGAGCAGTAGCGAGTATTGAGGATGTTTTAAAGTGTACTCAGGGCACAATATCCCAACAAGAATGGTGTAGAAGTATGGAAAATGATGTGACTATGAATGGTGTGATTAAACTGGTCGAGGAAGGGGGGAGGAGAGAGAGTACTCTCAGCGTCCAAATTTGTCCTTATGTAAAAGTGTTGGAAGAATTATCATGGACAACTGATAACATTGTGTTGAGAGGTGACAGATGTATTCCTCCCGAAGAGTTAAGAATCAGATTGTTCAGGCTAGCACATGAGGGACATTTAGGTCAAACTTTAACTAAGAAAAGGCTAAGGGAACATTTTTGGTGGCCTGGACTAGGTGCTGATGTGGACCTGTAGGTTGTGAAGTGTAGTGATTGTAAGGAGGGTGAGAAGAGATTAAAAGTGGGGAAACAAAGTGTGGTTGGGACGATACCAGACCCTGGGAAAGCGTGGCATACAGTGTGTATGGACTTTATTGGCCCGCTCGGAGGGGTTACCCCAGATTTGAGATGTGCATTGGTTATAATTTATGTTCATTCAAGATGGCTGACAGTAACATTTTTAAGAGAGATCACTACTAGTAATACGATTAAAGTGCTGAAAAAAATATTTTTGGAGAAAGAATGTCCTGCGAAAATCATCACTGATAATGGGACGCAATTGAGATCTCTTGAGATGGAAAATTTCTTAAAATCATGTGGGATTTGTCATTCTTGCACCTCCTTATATAATCCACAAGAAAATGGCATAGTAGAGAGGAGTAACCGCATGGTGAAGGGTATTATTCAAATGGCATTGAGCAGTGGTAAAAATGCTCGCGATATGGTGAACAACTTAATTTGGGCCTATAGGACACCGAAAATTGGGGAACAGGTAAAATACCCTCCATGGTAATTAGAGGCAGGGAAGCTGGCACAAAGTTGAATCCTTCATGGATGTCTAGGTTAATAGAAACAGGCAAAGTGTTCGAGAGTAGGAAGGCTCTCTCCATGTCAAAGTTGGGGAAAATCATAGAGAAAGGGGACCTTGGTAAAATAAGGTCAAAGCGTATTTCTGGAGGTCTCATGAAATTTCGAGGACCATATAAAGTGAGGGAAGTTCATGACTTTCATGTGGTGTTGGACAATGGTCAACGAAGGAATAAAAGGAAAGTTGCCTTCTATAGTAAGGGTGGTGGAAGAGGAGATGATAACAATCGTAGTGAAAATGCTGGTAATTCCAACAGTTTTTTACTCATGCCGGATGGGGAACTGTTACGAGATATTCATATAAATGGAGAAGGTGATGTGCAAACACCGACTACCAGTGGTGATTCTCATATAAATGGAAAAAGTGATGTGCAAACACAGACTAGCAGCAGTGATTCTCATGCATGTGGATTAGGTCCTAGGTGTCGAATAATTCCGAGATACCTACAGGATTATATTATGTGATATGTTGATATACATTTGATATTATCCTTTTGCTTTTATTAATTTGTTTTCGTTTCTTATCGTCTTGGTTTGTATAAAGGGAGTGGACATGTTGTACTCATGTATTGATGGAATTGTTGGCACGTTCCTCGTGCCGACAATTCCATGTCAAGAATGCCTAGGGAATTCAATGTGGGACAGTTATGGGACTGGAGGAGAGGAGCCAGGCGCTAGCGAGGGGATCTCGTACTGCGTCTGTTTCCACATTTGATGTAAATAAAGCTGAAGCTCTACCGCATTGAATGTTCAATCTCTTTTATCTCTACAACACAGGCCCTCCGGCCAATTCCTGCTGCACATGGCCAAAGATCATGCACAGCGTGGTGTTGGGTGGTTAGGGGGGTTAGCTGCTGTGACTGGCCACAAATTCACTGAAAAAAACAAAGGTGACAGGGACATTCTAGTTAGGAAATAGAATTTAAAAAACCTTAGAAATTCACTTAAAAAACAGAGAAATTCAGCACTCACGGCCTACCTTAGCTGTAACTCGCGCTCTTGTCATGCACTGCTAATTACTCCAGATATTACAGCACTCATGACAACTTTTATAACATCAGTAAACGTATCAATAAAACATTACCAGTGAAAATATTGAAAAAAAAACTGCATTGCGGGGGCGTAGGTTATAGTTACTTGAAATACCTCTAACTATAACTGCTGAATTTCTCTATTTTTGAAGGTAAATTAAATTCAGAACCAAACTATAAAGTCCTTGGAACCTTAGGTTTTATATATATATATATATATATATATATATATATATATATATATATATATATATATATATATATATATATATGAGTCAGAGTTTCCATAGATGTCACAATAGACAACAATACAGGCAAAATAGCAAAAGTACAGAAAATTTGGCAGAAAGCTAAATCTTTACTCAGAATGCGTGCATTTTTCAGTTTCAGTGTAATTCTATTGAGCTGTTTTAGAGAAATCAAGGATATGAATATGTAGATGACTGTTGCTGTGGGACTTCCACTGAACTCCTGCAGGTCTGCTTAGCAAAATTAGGTGAATTAATTGGCTGGGCCATTGATAGTCTTGCAAAGCCCCCGCAATATGATTAGCAGCAGCAACGTGAAGAGAAATGTTGCTGCTGTCATTTTAGGACTCAGGGACTTGAACCCTGAGTCCTGGAACAAAATACTAAAAGGGTACAGAAGTAGGTAGGGTATATATGCCCTTAGCCCTTATCCCTTGTGAGATAGGATCCTTTGTGTCATTGTGGACGTGTGGGATTCACATGGACATAGCACAACCCCTCTGGTCCCACAATACTCTCAAGTCTCAAGGGACACCTTAAAAGCAAGTTTTTTAAATGACAGCTGTAGGACCTGTCCCTTTTTGCAGAGTCAAAACCAGTATTTTGGCTTCTCTCTTTGAGCCCATTGTTGATGGCATTAGGAGTCTGTGCTCATTTTCCCTTCTAACCAGTGCTAAAGTGCTTTCACTCTCTTTCCCTTGGTATCTATCCTATTGGTACATTTAATTAACATATAACTCCCTAGTAAATGGTACTACATGTATCTAAAGCCTGTGTATTAAGTTCTAATGGCTGGCAGCAGCACTCATTGTCCCACACACTAAAGTAGCCATGTAAAGCATTTCTCATGCATTTCTCATGCCTGCCACTGCAGCCGCCAGTAGTACAGTTTTAAACTATCATTACAACCTGCCAAAATAAACCTTTTGCCATGGCTAAACCTACCTTCCTTCCTTAGATACTTATGTCACCCCTAAGGTTAGTAATAAAGGCCCATAGGGCAGGGTGCATTGTATTTAAAAAGTAGGACATATGTACTTAAGCATGTCCTGGCAGTGAAAAACCCATTGTTTTTTACTGTTGCAAGGCACTTGGTCATCTTATTACATTTAATAAGTGCTAACTTTAAATAGAAGGCAGACAGAGATATACAGTTTACATTAAAATTAATTCTATTTCATAGTGAAATTGGATTCTAGGTTACAATTCTGGATATGCCACTTTAGAAAGTTTTCATTTTATTTTAACCATCTGAGTCCTGCATCACAAGACTGTTAATGGCCCTTCTTTTTGGGCTTTGTGTATTACTTCCGGAGAGTGACAAAAAGGGAGCTTAGGTGTGGACATGATGAGCCATCCTGGCAGGGTGACTGGAGAGGACCTCTACCAAGCCCCACTTACACTTCAAAGGGCTTTGCCTCCTGCACACACAAAGGAACCTGACACCAGGCCTGCCCTGCCTTATGTCACCCTCATACAGTTTGGAACTTTGACAGGGAAGAGCTTTAAAGAACCAGATGTGGGGGTAGGACAAGGAGTTCTCCTACACAAAGGCTGGCACTAGATATAAATATTGAACCTCCAGAGCCACTCAATAGAGCACTCTTGGATCTGGGGAAGATTCAGAAGAAGGACTGCTGTGCTACCACAGGACAACCCTGCTGCTTGAAGGACTAACTTGCTGTCTGAGAAGTAAGATTGGACCTGCTTCATCTACCCAGAGTCAATAACGTAGAAAGGATGCCATGGATCTTTGAGCAAGCAAGGAAAAAAGGCCCCTTTTCCTGCTGGTAGGGTATTAGAATGCCAGAAATATTAGCTTCAATGGGCCCTCGGGGTACTGGGCCCCGGTACACTGTACCTGCTGCACCAATTGTAGCTCCTGCCCAGAGTGACTCCAGTGATCAGTTGGATAACCTTCTGTTTGTGCGACAGGGACTCAACAGGTTTCAGAGGCCTCTGTGCAACTGCCCAGCTGACCTCCTGCAACTGTAACTGCCTGGACCTGAAACTGTATCTGCCTTAGCCCTGCTGCTGGCCTCTGCTGGAGTAAGCCCAGACCCTTAATAGGTGTTCTCCAGCTCCTGATCCCTTGGCTGGAATCAGTGGAAGATGCTACTGAGAGAGAAGGTGAAAATTCTGAAGTCTGTACTCCTTGTGACCTCAAGCGGGCCCATTCGTGCCTAGACTCTACTTCTCGCAGTGACCACCTATGGTCTAGTGAAAGGTGCACTTCACACGAACAACTGCCTGTGGTGAACAGCAACGCAAGACCTACACTTTACAATACAGGAATGAGAGACCATGATGACCGCCAACGCAAAGCTACAGCAATGACTGTCCAGGATGCCCCAGTGGCTCTTTGAGCTACAGGGATGACTGTTCATGATGCTATAGCTGTGCTTCACTCTACAGTGACAGCCATACATGATGCTCAGCCTCATTCTCATCGCCTTCTCCAATTTGAATGGAATTCTTTGCACCGAACTTGAGAGGGTAACTTTTCAGCAGGATCAACCTGGGCCCTGTATCCAAACCGTGCTTGATCATGATGGGCCTGAAAATGTGACTATCCCGAGTCTAGGGTGTCCAGGTCTCTATGAGGGGGACTTTCTGCTTTTATGTACTATTTTCACTTAAAAACATTAAAAATGAATGTCTCCGCTCCTACTAATTGGATTTACGTTGTCATTTTTTTATTAAAATTTACTCTGGTTTTCTATATCGATTATCCTTGTGTTTTCACTTTATTACTGTTTGTGTGCTGCTTAAATATGTTACCCATTGACTCTAAGTTAAGCCTGCTGCTTTTGCACCATGCAGTCAGAGGATTAAGTCCGGATTAATTTAGTGACTTTTGTGGATCACCGTGACAAGGACTGTGGCTGTCGACAAAGTGGGACTTTCACCCACCTCAACCAATAACCCAATTTCCCACAACAGTCAACTGCCAACCCACCCGTACGGCCAACCATCTGCCTCTCTGTGCATGGCCAAAAACGATGGGTTGAGTGCAGGACCTAGCCACAGGCCATACTCTGTGGTCAGTCCCCTGACCCCTCGCTGCACACATCCACGGCGAGGGGTTGACCACAAACATATCATATCATAATGGCATATTACTTTATGTTAAAAAAATATAATTTATTTGAAAAAAAAAACCAAAGGTTAGAGTAGAATGATGAAGATAGTAAGATCTTAACTTATTTTAGAAAAAAAATTCGGCTGTGTATACATGAGGAATCTTTCCACTTTTTTGGTTTTTAAACAGTAGTACGTGCTCACTGAATTTCTAAAGTTTATTTTTTAACATGAGGTAAAATTTAACTACGTTCTTCGATTTATGTTTGCATTTTACTGCCTTTTTAAATTTATTTTTGCATTTTACATGTGTTTGCAAAACAAGTGCAGCCTACCATGATCAGACTTATTTGTTTTGCTAATGCTTGTTATGTGTTGCTTTAAGCATGATTGGCTCATGGCATTTTCACTGAAAAGTCAAATTCCTTATTACTTTCATGATTGTCGCACTAAGCAGAAAGTTCAGCAAGATCAGAGAAGCTACCAAGAAAACGTTCTGAGAGATCAGAGCATATACAGTAACTTCAGTAGACTTTAAACGTATAAACGAATGAAGATCATGAATAGGTTCTTTCTAGCTCCTAAAGGTACTTTCGTTTCAAGAAGATGTTTCAGAGGTTAATTGGGCTTGGTTCAGTCAGAACTTAAAACAGATAAAAAAGAAACGTATTTTAGACCCACACTAAAAATATTTTAAAATCCATATTTAGATGACTACTTTTAGATCAAACTGCAGGGAGAGTTAAAATACATGTTTCATTAAATGGAGCCACAAATGCCATTGCCACAGGAAAAACAGAACTGTTTTAAATGTTCATCTAAATGGATCTAGCATTTATTCAAAAAAATATTTCAGTATAGGTAATTCAACATAAGACCCGCCCATACTTTTCAGGGCTGTAGAGACATTCTTTGGTAGAAGCAAAGTTTTTCTGCACGGAATCATACTTTGCCATCTAATTGGTGAATAGGCCCCGTTCCAAACAAGTGAACATTGATATACAGCAGAAGCCAAGAAAAGAGTTCTTGTTTTGGAAACACACGCTCTCAGAAAACTGGAAAAAAATCATTGACAGCTCATATTTCATAATTTAAGAGCTAGCGTTTCCAACGTGTATGAAACCATGAACATTAATAACTTTCCAACTGGAATTGTACAGAGGTACAGCCAGCGAGAAACACATCGCACACCTTAACTCAAGCATGTTGTTGCACCCTACACACTCAGAAGAGACCTGGCCTTGTGGTGATATTTGGATTTTAAGACAGTAGTCATTGCTTCACACATCTTCACAGCAGAGAGTTGTTGGTGAGAAAGTACTTCACCTCGAGCTTTATTACAATGTAAGCTGGAAAAGTTCACTTTTTTATTTGTTAATTTATTTAAGTGTTTTAACTCTGCAGTATTCACTTTGCAATCACTCAGTGTTCGTGAAATTGTCAACTCAGTGTCATGGCCTCTACCGGGAACCATTCTAGGTGGTTGTTCATTCAGTTGTTGTTTCTGTTTATAATCGAAAATTTGTGGAACAATGTAATTGTCCACAAAGCTAATGCAGTTTAATGTCTCAATGAAATGGGTTAGTCTATCCTGTTGTGGCCGTAGCTCTTGAGAGCCATCAATGAAGAACACTAGGTAAAACCCTAATTTAATGGATTTATTGGTTTAAATGTGACCACACCCAAGCAGGCCCCTAGCGTGGCAGCAGCTTAGAAAGACAGAACTGCATGACAGGTGTCACTGTCATGATTACATGAAAAACAGATACACAAGTGTATCTATAGTACTATATACATTGTAGGACATAGCATTTCTAGTGCAATACATGGACTCCTGCAGGAAAAATGCACCAAATAATTTAAAAAAATCAAAACCCAGGTGCATGAGGTGATCCAAGAAAAAACAGCAAAACATCAATTAAAGTATTAAGCCTCAACCATACATACACTTCTTAGGATGTGACTTACATTTCTGTACTGTGATTGATGATTTATCTGCACTGCTCCATCATTACACCCACTTTTCAAGTCAGGTTCCTCATCTCCCACTATTCTACCAGTTTTGTATTTGTCACCACTCGATCTGACCAGTGTTTTGCCTATTACAGTGCTAGAGGTTCAGTGACATATTGCCTCCCTTCCCTTGCGTTATGTACCGTTTCACTCAGACATGCCTCCTTACAGAACGTGTTGACTGCCTCGTGTTGAAATTAATTCCAACCAGTTTTATCATTTCCATCCATATCCTCCAGATTCACAAGTTAGATATAGCACCTTCTTAACTACAGAGGACACAACCATATACTTTGTATTCTACCAGGCAATTTCCACATAGTGGCTCCCCAAGAGTGGAATGGGGAGCTGATCCAAAGCTGCAAATTTATGATTTAACTTCCTTAACTCCCATCAATGTGCACCTCTAAGGTATCCCCAACTGATCCTGAAGTCTTATTATGCTACCATAAAAGACAATTATGGCCATATATTGCAATACTCACATGTGTCATCCCTTAGTTTATTCATTCTTAGCCAATCTCGTATCATAATATGTTATTCTTCCTCCTGACCATTGTACTTTTTATCCAACTGTTTTGTGATGTCTCCTTCCATCGCTTGTGACAAGCTACAATTAAATATTCCTTCTCAGCCTTTTCAACACAGATGTCATTCTCTTCCAACAAGAGCCTAAGGTGTTGATACTCTTACTCTGAAACCATTGGCATATACCTATGCGCAAATGTCTGAGTCTGTACAACCACTTTTCTACCTGAGTAACTGAGCAGTAAGTTTACCAGCATACTAAACTGTACAACTGTCCCTGGAGGTCTGTAGTCAATATAAACCTTTAACTCTATAACTCACTTATAAGAATGGATATAATGCACTCCCCTCTCATATATGCACGTTCTTTCCACCTTTCTCCATGAATAGCTGCGTGCGCCATTCCACCATATTGTTTATTGCAAAAGCCGTTATTCACTCATATGTGCTGTCATCAGTGAGGTCTCTAGTATGGCAGTTTTGTTGTTACTATTTGCTTTGAATTTGATTAAATCACTGTATGCATTTATTTTGTTGATACATTTGTATAAATACAGGTTTCTTTTGTGTAAATGGTTTATACAATTTATGTTTTAACAACAAAAATAATGTTTGAGAAAAATAGAAAATAGTGGATGAACAAATAAATAAGAATATATTTTCTAACAACAAACCGAGTGCAATTTTTAAAGCATGCAATTTTTGGAATAAGCATTAAAAGTAACATGCAGTGGGCATATAGAAAACATTGTTTTTTAATGTAAAGTGGGAGGGAAATTGGTTGTGTTGTTTTGTTGTTCAAATCCCTATCCCCTTTTCAGACTAGAGTGTTACTCTGTTTCTGAGGTGTAGATACCTTCACACAACAACATCTACCAGAATTCACATAAGAATGCATCAATATTACACCTACTGACACCCAAATGTTTCCAATTTATCAAGAGTATAGAGTAACCAAGAAACTTGTACCATCATGACATGAGTCATAATCTTACAATTACGGTGAATCACATCAGTCTATCTCACCACACATTTAACTGTTTGTAGATTGCTGCAAAATATCATCCTGTCCTTCATCAACAGGTTGAATTTCTATGCACACTAGTAAAATGATTTGATTTTTGACACTATTTATATACACCATGCTAAAATGCATAATATAATTACACGTGACATTCTTTAGTTGCAGACAATTCTTTGAAGATGCAATGTGGCTCAAAGGCCATGAGCCAGGACCCCAACTTTAGGCCATTAAGACCACTCGGGGATGGGTTCTAACATGATTTGTATGCAAGGTATGGATATCTAGAGATGGAAAATTTGTGATAGCAAGTCATCACTCCTTGCCTTTTGTCTGATAATATTGGATTAACAACCATATCTGAAACTAATTATGTTTTTCATATTTTTGATAAATATCATACAAATTTATCATAATATGTGGAACAATAAATCGAATTCCACCAGATTGGTTAAATTCAATATAATTTAAAAAACATTATGATTATTTTTCATAATAATAACAATATCGTCCTTGAAATAATAACAATAAAAAATCATTGTATTCCTCATATACTGATATAGGTTATATGTATAATTTTAATTTAGTTGTCACGTCTTACATAGGGCATTTATGACATGAGTGAACATAAATACAATTTTATCATTCACATTTGTCGTCATCATAATTTTTTGAATAGGTGTTATTATTCTCTGTGTCTGTTTAATTTTCACAGGCGGGGAGTCTGCACATGTCAGTGCACTTGGGGTAATTTAGACAGCAGATACGTGTTGGCAGTTTGCAGTGTCTAAGGCAGTTGCAAGCGTGTACATCTAGTTGCTCTGCTCCCTCATGTTCAAACTTCTACCCTCTCCCAATTGGACTAGGTATCTGTGGATCATGCAGAAGACATCTCTTGCATATAGCAGCTTGCTAATTTGCAAGTTCAACATGTTTTTTTAGACAGTCCCTGCAAAGTGGAAGTTGATGACTGTCTATCTCACCCTTCTTTGCACAGAATAGGTGATATCTCAAGTCATCCACGTGAAGAACTGAAGATCTTGGTGCGTACAGCAAGTACGAGAAGCTCTCCAATTTGTCCATTAGTTCTTCAGAGAGATCCCATTTGTCTCTGAGCTGCGAAAATGTTTAATATGCGTGTCTGTTGGCAGACAGGATTTTGAATGCACTTACTTTTCCTTTTTTCCACAAATGCGCTTACTGTGTCATACCTGGTAAAAGTATGGTGACCCATTGTGGCTCGGCAAACATTTTCACCAAGAGTTGAAGCTATTTTCCCATTGTCAAGGACTTACATGCGTATTTTAGTACCACATTTCAGAAACAATTTAGCCATGATTCTGTCATGGAATTCCAAACACATGATAAACACATTGGTGTCATCTGAGCTTATCATTGCTGCCTCATAACCCCCATTAGTAGCGTGTGCAGCATGCAGCAACAACCATCTGCTTCTTTGGGTGTTCTGTTGAGATCGGGCACTTCATGGCTCCCTTCAGATGTGATTTTGTAGCATTTATCTTCACAGTTCACAAACAGTATTTTATTCTAAAGTTTTACAAAATACTCTTGTCTCCTCCATTCATTGACAAGAAATGCGATGAGAGCTGTTTTATTCCTTATCTGGTGTAGGAATTTCCTCCACAATCTGACAATCCGGGAAGGTGAGATGCTCTGTACCTGGTGCCCAAGTTTGTCCCCTCTGATTGTCCTTTCACTGTTTTTAATAGACGTTTCATTGTACATATCAAACACAACATTTATTCTTTGAGTCCTATTTCTTTCCTGCAAAGCCATTGCAAGACAGACATTGCCACCTCACCAAAGTTTGATTCCTCTCTTTTTACTCTCTGAACAAGAACCATACCATTAATCAGCGTGGCTGAATTTCCAGGTATTTCCTTAGCAGAGGTAATGTTTTTCTGCAAGAATGTTGTTATGACAGCTTTGTTTGTCTTTCTCAGCAGACCTTTAGGAATTGCTAAAGCCCCTGGTAAAGGTCCTAAAAGATGAGAGAGTACATCCGCATTTGTAGGTTCTCACTCTGTGCTATCACAATGATGCAACCAAATAGTGCTTTGTCTGCTTTCATGATGATTGCCCTGCCATTGCTGTTCACTGCCTTCTGTGTGGGCATGTTAGGGAAGGTTTTTAGTTTGTTTGTTTTGTTTGGGTCACGAAACTTCTTAATAGGTGCCTTATTCTTCAGTCTCTCAAGTTTGAAGTTTGTATATCACTGTTCATCTATTTCATGCACCATCATTATTTTGGATACTATGGCCCTTATTACAACCCTGGAGGTCGGCGTTAAGGCGGCGGTAATACCGCCAACAGGCCGGCGGTAAAAAAAAGGGAATCACGACCATGGCAGAAACTGCCAACACAGACAGCCACTTTAACGCTCCGACAGCCACTGTGGTGGAAACAAACACCGCGGCGGTAACCACCAACAGAGAGGCGGAAGACAATGTACCGCCCACTGTATTACAAGGCACCAATTTGCCAGCTTTTCCGGGGTGGTACCAACGCCATCAAAAGCACGGTGGAAACAGTACTTGGAAGGGAAACCACTCACCTCTCAACACCCAACGAGGAACCAGGACGCCATGGAGCCCGAGTTACAGGTGCTGCCAATGTTGGTTTACCTCCTCTTCTACCAGGAACATCAAAGACGGCGACGATGACCATGGTGAGTACTGCACCTAGCACCCAGAGGAGGGGGGAGGAACAAGAGAATGACACACACACGCAACGCGCAACACCCCCACCCCCTCCCTCACCCACAACACCATACACACAAATACATGCATTAAAATTACATATACACCCCGTAATCCTCTGGAAGAACGCAAGGACAAAATGAAATGATTGTAACGAGTGTAATCATCGAAAATACAGGTAGGGAATCCGTGGACCAGTGGTCCCAAAATGCATGGGCGAAGCCCACACATGATACCTGCCTCAAAATGGAGAGAACACTGCAGGGGCATCAGATAAAAAAAAAAACAGGCACCTCGGAGGCAGGGGAGGGGGGCACCTCAGCCGGATGATTGGGTGACGCCACTGCTCCACGAGGGGGCTCCATGCCCACTGTTTACTCGTGGGGAGTGCAAAGCCACAGTCTCACAAGTCTCTCATGTGGGTGAGTTGCCCACTGATTGGTCCTGGGGAGTTCCAAGCCACAGTCTCACAAGTCTCTCATGTGGGTGGTTTGCCCACTGATTGGACCTGGGGAGTGCAAAGCTACAGTCTCACAAGTCTCTCAGGAGGGTGGGTTGCCCACTGATTGGTCCTGGGGAGTGCCAAGCCACAGTCTCACAAGTCTCTCAAGTGGGTGGTTTGCCCACTAATTGGTCCTGGGGAGTGCAAAGCCACAGTCTCACAAGTCTCTCAAGTAGGTGGTTTGCCCACTGATTGGTCCTGGGGAGTGCAAGGCCACAGTCTCTCCAGTGCATATATCTCTCCACTGGCTCTGGAGGGGGTATTTGTGCCCAGAGTGCTTCATCCTGCCAAGGACTGGGGTAGTGGATGTATCTTTCCACTGGTTCTGGCGGGGACTTTGTGCCCAGAGTGCTTCATCCTGCCAAGGACTGGGGTAGTGGATGTATCTCTCCACTGGTTCTGGTGGGGGCTTTGTGCCCAGAATGCTTCATCCTGCCAAGGACTGCGGTAGTAGATGCTGTTCTCCACTGGTTCTGGAGGGGGCTTGGTGCTCAGAGTGCTGCACATGGTGTGTGGCAGTTCCCATTCCCGCACCTGGATGTCAGAGCCACAAGATTTCCTGGGAACAGGTAGCATGATACTCCATAGAAGCAGAGACACACTCCACCCTGCGGCGACTTAGCCTGCCAACTGCTGGTACTGGCAGTGCTGGTTGTGGTGCCTCATGTACTCTGTGCAGGGTCCAGGACGTCTCCTGCAGCCTTGGATGACTGCCCACTGGGGATGATGTTCATGTCGGCTGTGGTGGCACTGTCTGAGCACATCGCAGTGGCAGTGGTTGCGGCGGTGTCAGCGGCGGAGATGCTGGCGGTGGTGCATGTGTCAGCACCTGTGGAGGGAGACACCAGGGCAGCAAACGTGCAGGTGGGCATGCAGATGGTGGTGCAGGCGGGCATGCAGGTGGCGGTGCAGGTGGCGGTGGTTGCGGCAGTGTCCACCGCCGTACAGGTTGCTGTTCTGTCTTGCAGAAGGGGAGTCACCAGTCCCTCACCCGGAGGCTGCGTTCCCTGAGCTGACTTCCCTTGAGCCTTGTGTCCCTTCCCCACCTTGGAAGTCGCTGCTGGGACCTTGGCACTGTCCTCTTTTGTCTTGGAGGAGGCCTTGCTGGGTGGTTGGTGTGGCTTTTCCCTACGGCATGTTGTCCCCTTCTTCACCTTGGCAGGTGGCGGAATAGGGTGATCCTTGGCCTCACTAGGTGGCACACTGGTAGCCATGATGGGTGCGGACCCCGATGTTACTGGACTTGCAGGGACCACAGTGCTCGAGGATTTCATGGCTGAGGTGGGAGGAGGTGTAGGGAAGAGGTCAATGTTAGCGAGGAAACATTTTTTAGACACATTGGGATGGGAAGATGGAGGGGGTTTGGGAGTGGAGGAAGAGGTAGTGGTTGTAGGAGGTGTACGTCTTCTGAGTTTGGGTGAGGGTGCATGGGCTGAAGGCTATTGTGAGGTGGATGGCTGTTAAGTGGGTGTGTGCCTGCGTTTGTGTACTTTGGGAGGAGGGCTCACAGACACACTGGGAAAGGACACAGGGGACGTGTGCATGGTAGTGGGGGTGGTGATTGCACATGAGCGGTGTGTGGTGATGGGCGTGCTGGTGATGAAGGTAGTGGCTGAGGATGTAGTGCATGCAGGTGTGAGTGGAGACGAGACTGGGAGGGAGGAGGAGGAGGAGAACGTGGAGGAGGGAGACACAGTGGAGGCAGTGGATGTTGGTTATGTCTGCATGGGGATGGTGCTTGTGTGAGTGCCTGTGGGATGTGTGGTGCTTATGTTTACCATGTCCACTCTTGTGTGTTGATGAGTGTGCATGCTGGTCTGATGGTGTGCTTGGGATAGGCTGAGGTAGAGGGGATTGGGTCTGGGTAGTGGAAGCTGGAGGGGGGAGGCTGGACACAGGGACAATGGCTGCCACCAGTGCTGAGGCTGGAGCCTGAAATGCTCTCTGTTGGGCTGTCACGCCAGAATGAATGCCCTCCAGGTATGCATTTGTTTGCTGCAAATGCCTCTCAGCACCCTGGATGGCATTCAAAATGGTTGATTGCCCAACAGTGAGTGATCTCAGGAGGTCAATAGCCTCCTCACTGAGGGCAGAATGGCTGACTGGGGCAGGGCCTGAGGTGCCTGGGGTGAAGGAGATGCCCACCCTCCTGGGTGAGTGGACACGGAAAACTCGATGAGGGGCTGCTGGGAGGGCGGTGCTGGTAGGGGGGGTGGCAGCTGTACCTGTTGGTGCAGTGGGCACAGAGATGCCCGCCACCGCAAGGGAGCTCCCATCAGAGGAGGAGTCGCTGTCACTGGTGTCTCCTCCTGTCCCCGTTGTGGAGCTCCCCTCAACCTCTGTCCCACTGGTGCCTTCAGACTCTGTACATTCACCCTCCTGGGCCATGTGGGTTGCAGCTCCCTCCTGCTCCGGTGCCAATGCTCCTCCGCCAGATGATGCTAAGGCACACAAGGACAGGGTGACAAAACAAAAAGGGGAGAAAAGACAGAAGAGACATATGGTCAATGCCTGCAACAACACCACCACTGGTGGATACAACACACAGGGAGCAGCTGTATGCACTAGGCCATGCACTAACAGTTCAGGGTAAAATCAGATGCCCATGGGGGACTGTGCCTAGACCCAATTGATGCATACCTGGAACCCACAGGAGTCTGACTAGGTGTAGAGGGCCACTATCACTTTTGGGGTTGGACTGCCACTGAGCCTGCCTAACAATGGATCTACCCTGGCACATTTGCCCTGGCCTAGGGGAACCCACAGCCCACTTCCCACACCCAGAAACCTCATAAAGCACGCGGAGTCAGCTGCATGATACTGTACTTACCCCCTTGTGGCTGCTGTGATGCCCTCAAGCGCCCATCCATCTCCGGATATGCCACTGCCAGGATACGGTATATCAGGGGGGTCATGGTGTGACGGGCACCCCTTCCACGTTGGGAGGCCATCCCCAGCTGGGCCTCCGCCGTCTTCTTGGTCCAGCGGCGCAGGTCCTCCCATCTTTTGCGGCAGTAGGTGCTCCGTCTATGGTAGACCCTCAGGGTCCGCACTTCCTTGGCGATGGCACGCCAAATACCCTTCTTCTGGTGGGCGCTGACCTAGAGGAAAAGTAAAGTAAGAATGGATTTCACTCCCCCGTCCGCTTAATCTTACTCATTGGCCACAACCTCCCACCATGGCCCAAAAACACATACACTGACCATCCTCACATGCTGGCCTCTGCCCTCCCTCCACCTGTATCTTCCATCGACGCCACCCCATACATTCATGTCCCATCCATCATGCTCACAGTGTACATACCGGTTTGTCTGGTGGACCGTAGAGTAGCGTGTACTGAGGGAGGACCCCAGCCACCAGGTTGTCCAAGTCCTCCGTGGTGAAGGCAGGGGGCCTTTCCCCAGACACTGTAGCCATTGTCGCTTCTAGACTCAGGTCAGAGCAGCACTTGCAGTGTAGGTCCTCTCCTGTTGAAGGTCAGGTATCAAGTGAGTGAACAGATAGAAAATGGTGGTCACGTCCGTGGTGGTGCGTACCGTCACCGCCGGCGTACATCGCCATTGGCTCCTGGAACCCATAGGGCCCAATGATAACCAATGCTGAATTGCGCGACGCCGACCGCGACGCTGCACAACGCCAGCGAAGTTACCTCATTTCCCCTTGTCCATCTTTACAGATCAGGCAGCTGCCATTTCAGGGGACCACATGGCAGGACTTTTTGGCAGGAATACGAACTTACAGCTCAAAACACCGATTACATCACAATTGTTCTAAACACCCTTGTGAAACCTATGTGGTGTATGACCCTCTGCTCACCCTTCTTCTCCATAGGGCACGTCAGCTGGGGCAGATGATGAGATGGCGTCATCCTCCAGTACACAGACCCCTGGTGGACCTGTCGACAATGGAAGACAGACACATCATTATCACCTACAGGCTTGATCATGCCACAATCCATGAACTGTGTGCCCAGTTGGAGCTAGACCTGATGTCAGCTATCCGCCATCCCACAGGAATCCCCCCTCTAGTGCAGGTCCTGTCAGTAATCCATTTCCTGGCCAGTGGGTCATTTCAAACAGTGGCCATGGCATCAGGGATGTCACACCCTGTGTTCTCTAATGTGTTGTCCAGAGTGTTGTCTGCCCTCCTGAAATACATGCGCAGCTACATCGTATTCCCAAAGGTGGAGGATTTGCCCACAGTGAAAGGTGACTTCTATGCCCTGGGACATATCCCCAACATCATTAGTGCAATTGATGGTACACATGTGGCATTTGTCCAACCCCGCAGGAATGAACAGGTGTACAGAAACTGCAAAAGCTACCATTCGATGAATGTGCAGATGGTGTGTTTGGCAGACCAGTACATCTTCCACGTGAATGCCAAGTATCCTGGCTCTGTGCATGATGCTTACATTTTGAGGAATAGCAGCATCCCTAATGTGATGGGGCAACTCCAGAGGCATCATGTGGCTAATAGGTGAGCCCAAGGTCCCAACACAGGTTACATAGGTGTCTGGGTAGGGGAGAGTCCATAAGGGTTGGTGTATGTCTAACAGTTGTCCCTCGATATTTGCAGGTGACTCTGGTTACCCCAACCTCTCATGGCTAATGACCCCAGTGAGTCATCCCAGGAGAAGGGCAGAGGAATGCTACAATGAGGCACATGGGTGAACTAGGAAGATAATTGAGCATACGTTCGGCCTCCTGAAGGCCAGGTTCTGGTGCCTCCATCTGACAGGTGGCTCCCTATACTACTTACCGAAGAAGGTGTGCCAGATAATCGTGGCATGCTGTATGTTGCACAACCTGGCTTTGTGCACCAGGTGCCTTTGCTGCAGGAGGATGGGCCTGATGTTGGTCTTGTGGTAGCTGTGGAGCCTATGGAAAGTGAAGAAGAGGCGGCAGAAGAAGAAGATATATACAACCAAATCAACATCATCATGCAATACTTCCAGTGAGACACATGTAAGAGACTGGCACTGCTCCTCTCATATCATACTACTGAAGGACATTGCATGATTCTGCCTTTTTACCTCTGTGTATGGACCCTGAAAGTTTACTTTGGCTTTCCATTTTACAGATCTGGGTACCACTTTCTGCCTTCTGCTATGTTTACTGCTGCCCAACAACTGTTGAACATTGGTATGTGGAAATGAACATTGACATTGCTATTTTTCAGATAGGTTGCAATTACACATTTGTGAAAGTACAGACTGACTCCAGAATTCTGTGCTAATAAGTGGAGGGGGCTGTGCAATGGGCTGGGGTGATGGTGGAGGAATGTCCATGGTGGAGTCCAGTCTATTGGTATCACAGGTGCATTGTCCAAGGGGACATAGGAGGTGGAGTAATGGCAGTTCAAGGTGGACAGGGTAACATAGTGGGACAGAAGTGTGACAATCAGGAGAGTCTTATTTCCTGGCGGGGTCTTGGCAATGTTCTCTGTCTTGTTCCTGGATCTCAGGGACCATTTGCGGGCTCCCTTGCAATGGATGTCTACTGCACCTGTGATCCGAATAGCTGCAGCTCTACCCGGATGATTTCCTCCGCCATGACCATGAGCTCCTCCTCAGAAAACCTGGGGTGTCTTTGAGGTGCCATTATGTGGTGTGGGTGATGTGTGAGGTGCTGTTTGTTGTGCTGTGTGATGTGTTGTGTTGGTGTGTGTTGTATGAGGTGCGTGGATGTTGTATAAGTGATGGTGTTGTGTGCCCGTGGATGCTGGGGTTGTGTTTGCTATTCTCTCTCTCTCTGCTTCTTCCAAGAAAATCGTTGTAAGGGGTTGGGGGTAATGTGGGTATGTGTTTTACAGTGTTGTGGGTGTGTGGGTGTGGTTTGTGTATGTGTATGTGTATCAGGTGTGTGTATTTTGAATTGTCCAATGTGGTTGTGTTTTGTAAATGTATGTGTATTTTGAGCGCAGCGGTGTGTACCGCCAATGGATTACCATGGTTGAATGACCGTCGCGTTGATTCGTGGGTCGTGATAGTGTGGGCGTAGTTCTGTTGTCGTGGCGGTGTAGGTTTTGCTATCGGCAGTTTATCACTGACCTTTGGTGTGGCGGACTTGTGTGGGTGTCTGTATTGTTGCGGATTACAAGATGTGGGTCGTAATACCTGTAACGGATTTTCCCAGCGGCCACAGTAGCTCGGCAGGCCGTCAGCATGGCAGTAAGCGGGATTTGCTGCCAGGGTTGTAAATAGGGCCTATGTCTTGAGATCCTTTTTTTGCCATGGAGAGACTATTGAGATCATATGGCCTAAAAAATGGGTTTATCCAGCTCTAAACCAAACTAACAGCTCTCATAACAACATCTTCTTCTTTTTCAATTTGTGACTAATGTAGGTCTGCATGAGTAAGATCTGATCTGATCTGTTGCTATGAACCGTTTCCTCTATGTGACCCAGAAAGGCAATTCTGTGTTCAGACGTCATGTAATATCTTGTTACAGCACCCACCTTGAGGTTGAACCTTGTCGTACCACCTTGAGTCTGTGTGTCTTTGTTGACTGTTACCTCTTTCGCCCATATGGATTTACATCTGACAGTTGAACTGAAAAGCATGCGCGGATGAAGTTGTCGTGTATCTCTGGATGTTTCACTGCAAGTAATATAATTTCGACATAGCATACAGATAGATATCTAGAGTAATTCATCCTTTCGTAGGCAAAATACCATGGGATGAAAGAGTGTATAGCGGTAAGATGTAGAGCCAATTTCCTTCACGAGCAGCATACAGCAGAGCCAGCAAGACATTTTCAACAATATCCACATACGACATACAAAATGCAGAGAGATCTCCATTGTCATGACAAAGATGCCAGGAATACATCTCCAAGCTGTTTTACTTTGGCAAAGGCAGCATTCATCAAGAGTTCATGTAATCTCAGTTGGCATAAGCCTTTTGCAAAGTGATTAACGTCCTCAGTGAAGGAGTAGACTACCCGATTGTTCTCTTCCTAATTTCCATTTCCATAATTTCCATTTACATCAAGGTATCTTGAGAGTGGAGTGGTAACTCACAAAAGGCAAAGAGTTATGACTTGCTTTCACATATTTTATATCTCTAGAACTCCATACCTTGCCAATTGGTACAGATAGCATGGTTGACTCAAGGTCCTTCAGAAATTCGAATTAACAGCAATTTTCATTTGGTTTGACTATCCATCCTCCACCTATGGAGATAGCAGAGAAAGCTTTCAGGAAATGGAGTTTGTTGTCTTACACCCTGTCAGAGAATCGCTCATTAGGCAGTTTACAGAATATGAAAATTGGGTTCCTCTACTTTAACCAACCTAAAGCAAAGTTCTTTCTATGGCTGAAATACAGTTTTGCCTAAAGCACCGTGTTCATGGATCATTTTGAACAATGCAATGCAGCTGTCCTGTTTTTCATTGAGAGCGGCTCATAATTGGTGTAATGATTATCTGTTAACTGAAAAATTGTGAAGAAACTGACATATAACGTCACAGACACTTAGTGAGCCAGTATTTAGGAAAATGAACTCTCATTATCTAGTGCTGCATATCTAGCCATCACCTATAATAGGCATTGAAGAATGTTTTTATGTTTGATTACCTCATACAAGGTGTTCAGTCCTAGTGTGAATTTCATTCATTGAAAAAGACACTATGGAAATTTGAAAAATTAGGTTAATGAGAAATGTAAAGAGCGGAGAGTAACGTGATAAACATAAGTCATGCACTTGAAATCGAGTTACTGGGGCTGCTTTGACGTTACTCCTACGCTTTTCTTTTTCACATGTGCTAAAAAGAGAATACATTATAGAATGCTTATAGGATGAATAGTGTATTTAAATCCAAACATCCAAACAACTTCTATTCCTGAAAGTTGTGATCGTTTATGCTTTATAAACGGCACACCTAGCCCTGAAAAGAGCATCGGGTCTCTTCGAATGATCGTCCACACGCCAGGCATAGAACAATTTCTTGTGCACTATATTACCAACCCCATTTCTACTCCTCCCAATATGGACCAAACATGGATCTTCTCCCATCATCATTCCAGAATACTTTGGCCACATATTTTGAACACTACAATCAAAACTCTTTAAGCTTGTGCAGTCCCACCAGTTGCGCTACGCCCATTGGGCTAATGGGGGTTTAGCCCCCCCCCCCCCCGTCAGTTTCTGTGGGTAGGGCTGGCTGTTCTGATGCTGCTAGTCGGAATTTCGGCTAACATTCTGCATGTACTGCTAGTGCCTTTTACAGGTTTAATCAAGCCTGCATTTGTTTTGTTTTCAACACTTTCTTTGAAGCTGGTGACCTGTTGTCAATGTTCAGTTCCTGTTGTTCAAAAGACAACGAGCAGTAACTTAGCAAATTTAAAGTGAACAGTAAACAAGTGTAAAGTCACAGCAGGGTCGAAACCTGCTGTTGGGAAACACCTCATCAGTTACAGAAAAACATCAGGGGTGCCCTGCAACACCATTTTGTAACAAAAGAAAAATAACATGTTCAAATTAAAGTCCAAAGGCAGTAGCTTGGGAACCTGAATAATGTTTGATTTCCAAATTAAAAATATATGAAGGTAAAACTGGATATGTTAACATAATATGCTGCAGCAGTGGTTTGTTTTATTTGTTTAAATTGTGATGATGCCATTCATAATTTCCAATGCAGAGCGGAAACAATAGTTAATTTTCACATGTAAAACGAAACACTCTACTATTCTGCTATTTAATACATCATATTCAGTTTATTCAGGTAATTATATGTGCGACTACGTACCCTCTGCAAACATTTTTAATATACTCTATCTGTGATTCTCAGCAGTGTATTTCTGCCATGCATCCTTCTGAGATCAATAAAATAGATATAATTGAGTTGATAACACTTGCCATTTACAGAATTGTAAAACTGCAAATTGTGCTGTGCCAAGTGCTTGGGAGAAAACAAAATTATATATTTTTTAATCGAATAATCAAAGGTATACACAAAGTTCAAGGTCAAAACAGGTATAGAATACGCCATGAACTAAAGACTCAAACATACAAAAGCACACCAGTTAAGGGAATTTTGTTCCAAAAATAAAATTAAAGCATTCTAACTCTTCCTCAATAATGCAGAGTTGCGCCATGTGCTGTGGAGTACGACTGGTGATCAGTCAGAATTAAAGGTTTTTTGTACTAATAAGATATGGTTTATTAAAAAAGCACCTTAGCTGATGTATTGCAATACTTTTGTGAAATATTTTTAGTATTATGGTCTACACTCAACAGACACTTAAATCTTGCTCTCTTTTGGGCTAAGCATCTGCAACATAAACTCCTATGGCATTGGCTTCTCACCTGTGCAGAAGCAACTACTGCCACAGCTTTACCAATGATCCAGGACTATACAGTATTATACCAGACTGCTGTATTATATTTTGCAGACTACTGGCCTGATTTCTGGATAATAATTTCCATTGCCAGACACTGTTCGGGGAACCACTGGACAGACGGGTGCAAAGTAACGTCTGCCACAGGCTCAAATACGCAATCAGTTTGCTTTGTTTTGACCCATGTGATACTTGCAGGATGAAACAGTCTTACATCCTTGCTCTCCATCAGCACATTGGAGTTGATCTCTCCTGATCGTATGTGGGGGACCAGAGTACTTGCATTATGCTCCTACAGCCACTCAGGGGAGATCAGTCACAGCCTGTGTCTTCAGCGTGTGCGGCCTCCCTGGAACAGACAAGTGGAACTCAATGGGTCCTTTTTGTAGTGATCTAGCTTCTTCAGCAGTCGGAGCCACCCTTTTCAGGGCTAGTGCAGTGTGCTCTAGTAAAAAGGCAGTTGCAACCTACCTACATGCTAGTGCAGGGGTATCATGTGGCAAAGTAGTTACAGGCCACATCTGGGCCAGTGTGGGTGGATTCCAAAGGCAAGGCAATTGTCGCCTGTTGATTCTGTCATGCTTGGCATGGCTTTTCCCCAACGTTTTACATTCCGTCTTCCTGTTTTTGTTGACTTTGGTTTGCTGGCCATGGGACACTGCCTACCAGTGCTAAGGTGCTTGTGCTCTCTCCTTTAAACACTGTAAAGTTGGTTTACACACTGTTGGCATATTTAATTTACTGGTAATTCCCTAGTAAAATGGTACTACATGTACCCAAGCCCCGTAAATTACATGCTGTTAGTGGGCCTGTGGTACTAATTGTGCCACCCACATAACTAGACTTTTTTATGCTATGTCGCAGGCCTGCCATTGCATCCTATGTGTGCAGTTTTAAACTGACATTTCAACCTGCAAAATAAACCGTTTGTGATGCCTACACATTCATTTTAATACATATTAGTTCATATAAGTCACCCCAGTGTAGTCCCTAAACAGCCAATAGGGCATAGTGCAGTGTATTTAAAAAGCTGAAAATGTACCTTTAACTTTTACATGTCCTAGTAATGAAAAAAACTAAAATGTGTTTTTCACTACTGCAAGGCATACCACACCATAGGATAACATTGGTTTACCTTATTAATAAGTGATAACTTTTCATTGGGAGCAACTAGGAATTTCAAGTTTGGTGTCTTAAGAATTTGAATTTACACCCCTCTTTAATGGTAATGTTGCATTTTAAGTTACAATAATTCTGAAAATGTCACTTTTAGAAAGTTGGCATTTTCTTGTGCTTACCATTTAGTGCATGCAGTCTGTTTCTTGGCCACATGCCTTGTGTAGATGGCAGTGTGTTTGCATGATGGGCCACCTCTCATTTGATGAGATGGAGGATCTGTGAGATACAGCAATTACACATCTCAAAGGCTCTGTCTGAGCACACTCAGGGTTTTAGACCAGTCTTTTGTGCACCCAGCAAGACAAGGTCATGGTGGAGAGGCAGGAAACCCCAAACAACTCTTGGAGTGGAAACCTCAAAAACCTTTTTCTACTGACACCAGGTATAAATATTGAACCCTCAGACCCAACTATTCAGTACACCTCTGGACAGACCTTTGAAAGACTCAGAAAGACTGCTGCACTTCTGTGCTGCAAGGGCTGCTACTCTGCTGCCCTGCTGACCCTGCTGCCATGCTACCTGAGTGAAAAGGACTGGACCTGCATCTTGTACCCAGGACCACCATGGTGCCTCTAAGGGCTAGTTGCCTGGGTACCTGATCAGAGCTTCAGGGACAGAAAAGGCTCCAGACACCTTGAACCCAGCACCTGGACTCTGTCTGCTGTGAGCCTTGCCCCTCAAGTGGTGCCATCCTAGTACTGGACCCTTGGAAGTGGGTCTGAAAGTGCTCAACAAGCCCAGCTGTGGTCCTGTGAGCAGAACCAATGTGGCCCGACACATCTCCTCGCATTAACTTCGGAACTACCCCTGCATGGTACATCCCCGACACAGGACCTCGCTTTGCAGCCCACAGCTTCCTCAGAAGCACCGCTGCACAATGCATTCCCAATGTAGGCCTTCACATTGCAATCCCCTCATCAACTGTATCCTTGAGGATGATGCAGGCCTCAGCATTGTAACCCCACAGCTTCTTCAAAACCGCCGCTGTGCAAAGCATCACCAACGTGGGATCTCACAACACTCTGCAACCAGTATTTTAGGTACTTTGTTCAGCAGGCCTGACTTGGTTCCTGTACCCAACCCATGCTCTATGGTGGTCAGCCTGAACTTTTGACTTTGTCCCGGTCCAGCACAACCAGATAGGTTCAGTCAGTCCTTTGTGCTTTTTGGAACTATTTTCATTTAAATCTTTGCAATTGGATTTCTCCAGTTTTGCTCATTGGATTTTTGTTATTTTGGTCTCAAATAATTTATTATGTTTTGCTCTGTGTTTCTAAATTGGTGCATGTTTTTTTGTGTTATGGTTTCAGTTTCTTACCATTTAAAATACTGCATAAATACTTTACACATTGCCTCTAATTTAAGCCTGACTGCTTTGTGCTAAGCTACCAGAGGGTTAGGCACATGTTAATATGGGGGGTTGCTTGTGACTTCACCCTGACAGGAATGGTGGTCACTGCTTGAGTAGGGTTTCACCCTCCCAACAAGCAACCTAAGCTCCTACACAGCCACCTCCTCGCCAGTGCAGGTATGTCCCATGACATGGTTGCTGTAGACCATCTCCAGACAAGTGCAGACTGATGTATGTTCCTGGCAGTTGCAGCCTTCCTAGGCCTAACAGCTTTCAACCAGTGATAGTGCTAAATTGTAACCCACAGCAGTGGTGGAAGTGGAAGGTTCAGTAGTCTTTTGGTGTGGTTGTCAATGGGAACAATAGAGACAGACCAGGAGACCAACTGTAGAAAGGGTCACTCCTGGCTTTACCCTTCTAGGCAGTCCACTTTCTTTGGGTGTTCCTCAGGCCAAGAACATGCTGGGCATCTTCTCCTTCGGGCCAGAGAAATTCCTTCCCTGTCTCAGAAGGCAGGCAGACTTCTAGACATTAGGCAGACTTCCAGCACCACCAGCAGAAAGTGCAGACTTCAGGTAATATCCTACACCTCTTGTACACTGGCTGTCAGGCAGACACCTGCCCGGGTCACACAGAAGTTGTTTGAGTACTTTGCAGTGCTTTCCCCTCCTTCTCCATGAAGAACTTGGAACTGGAACAACATGGGGTGGTTTGGTTTCCACTTTTATACACATCTTCCAGAGAGGAGATGTGGATCCACTGACTCAACCTTCAGAATAGGTTTGACTTGGTTATTTTTGAAGGTTTCACTCTATTGCTGCACTAAGGACATAGAGCAGCTTCTCAAAGCAGGTAGCAATCGGGCTGTTTCAAAGCAAAAACCCCATCAACATGAACACAGCGACCTGTGAGGTTTCTTCTTTGTCTGTCACCAGACTTTCTGACCACTAGTCAGGGGTAAGCAAAACGGCAGGCCTGACTTAGAAACTTCTCCATCTTGCATAGTGGAAAATTCAGTCCTTCCCTTCAATGCTATTATCACCCAAATGGAAGTGCTCAAGCATAACTAATCAGCAGTCATTTGCTTTCAAAGTATAGATAGCCCTTTCTCCACCCACCTAACTTAAGTGTCTAGATGTCCATCATACAGCCATAGGAATGCAGGCAATTGACGTCCACGATCCAGGAAAGCTGCCATCTTCCATTTTGTGCTATGTCCAGCAAGAGGCATCCAAAATGGATCCCACTAGCTTTTGTACTTAGAGAAAGAGACAGACACACATTCACCAATACACACACGCACCCCACCCCACCTACTACTGTGTATGCATCATATGCTCACTGTACACACTTACTTGCAATGCATAATGGATATCAGTGCAAGTTTCTGAATCTCACATAAAACTGGAACTTTACTTTAGAGTGAACACTAGATCACATTACCTGACATAGATATAAAGGTGTAGTCATAATATGAATTACAAAACACAGTCTGCAGTCACTACAGCCTTCTGTGCTAAACCCATGGTGAGGGTATCAGTCCACTCTCTCTATGAGGACTTGATATGTGCATCCGTCCAGGTCACAAGGCTGATCCAGGATCTCACATTGTTGGAAACAGGCCTAGCCTCTCTCTATATGGCAGTGTAGATTAGTGTAGCACCAGGGCCAAAATTAAAGAATATTGGATTTACAAGCAGTCAGGCACTCAGGGTAGAATAACACACCAGCATGTCATGCAGGGAGCATTACTGTTTCAATACCAACCATCTCCATTTCCACTGTCTTCCTGTCTTCCTGCTGGCATTCAAGACCAGTACTTTTAAGCTTGTATCTGATACACTGTTGGTGTTTATTGAGGTGCATAGGCCTTTGTATGAACTCATTGTATGGACTTAACATGAGTTTGCCTCTTGTGCATCGGGAGCCGCAATGTTTTCCCTGGCTTTTAGATATTCTGGCATTTAGGTCCATTCCTCTTACACTTTGAAAAGCTTGGGGTGGTTGAAGAGTACTTACCATCTGCTACTACTTGTATGTTTCTACTGCTGTCTTATTGCTGACTCTAAGCCTTTCTATCTTTAATCCTTGTCTGTCTTTTCCAGTTAGAAAATGTACCCTGCTGACATTCCTCCCATGTCTTTCATTTGGTGAAAAGAGATGGACGTATAACTCCTTGTGAACATTTATATTCAACTTGTTCTGGTTCATCACACTTGTTTTCTCTTTCTTTGTGGATATGTGCATCATTTCACTTACCTTTGCTTTTTTTTCTTCTTACTTATGACACATTATATATCAATTCTGCACAAATTACTTATATACTGCCTTCATGCAATTTTGGAAATGGTGTGGATAAATGTGCTTCAGGATCACTAAAATTGTAAATAAATATGTGGATGTGTAGCTTGCTTACATTTGAAAAAATTTTTTTTTTTACTTTTTGTGCTTCAATGAGTTCTACAAAGGCATCCAATTAATACTGGTGCTCAAAAATGAATGAAAAGAACAAGTTTAAATTATTAAATCCTTCATCAATTTTTACTCACCGTCACATCTGTAAACAAGGCAATTTTATCTTTCAATGATTTGAAAGGTGAATATGCCACTATAATATTTACTTCCTCGTATACCTGTGTCTAATTGTCTTCTAATGCAGGTAGGGTTCTGGAGGCCTGATCATCATCCATGGGTTATGCAGTGTCACCAGAACAGAAGATGGCAAGACAAAACAGACAGCCCTTTTGAGACAGGAGACTGCCCAGCTGCTCTATGAGCCTACTCCTAGTAGTTGCATGTAACTGCCCACTTCTAAAGAGGGAGGGTGGGCAGGGGAGCTTGGATAATGTCAGAAAAGAGGCCATAGGAGTTGCAATTGTTTGGGCTTTAATGTCTTAAGGTGATGAGAAAGAAGGATAGATTAAGTGGAGGCGTATTACTGTTTTAGACTTAAGCTTCTTGCTCAGAAAAGACAATACTCTACCTTTGAAAATCATACAAGTTTCATGTTACGTTTGCAACATTTACCTATCAACCCCAAATTTAAGCCTCCTGCAACACATTAGACAGTAGTGTGCCTACAACTGAGCCTTTTTATCACACTAGTCTAGTTTATCAAAAACCTTTTTTTAAGTGTTCTGATTTAGTACATAATTCCTGTTGAAACCGGTGAATTTTTATGCATTTACCATTGTTTTTGTAAGATCTGTGTTATGCTAATGCAAAGCATTCCCCCAAGAAATCTTATTACATGACCCATTTCCTCTAGCAGGAATTCCACTTAAACATACTCAAGAAGAAGTCTTTGAAAACATGCACGCAAACGTCGGACTTAAGTTGTAGTAGTAATTCTTCTTGAACAGATGCTAAATATTTTCATGAAGGCTTTTTTAAGTCCTTTTGAACATTATTCTGCTGCTGGTATTCAAAGATATTGTACATGTTTGAGTATCATTGATATTCGCCCTACTGTTAACTCATTCCCTCAACAGACTGGGATCACTTTTCTCATTTCGCTTGAGCATGAACCTCCCTAATACTAAAGTAGAATGTGGGGTACATCACACAGCAATCTGAGAGTGACATCAAGAAAGAGAAACACTGCACCCTTTTCCTCCCGCATTGCATCAAATCGCACAAAACCCTTCAGTGTCTCTAGGAGGTGGACAGCGGATACAATATCATGTTCTATTTATAATAATGCAGCACGGCGAGGATGACTTGGCAGATGCTGCTATAAATAAAACATACCGACAACAACCACCACGTTCATCATGTACAGTAGAACATAGGGGTAAATTGCTTGTTTATTTGACGGAAACGTTTGTGACATTAATGCCAGCGCATTCAGAGTAATAAAACGCCATAGTGAAGAAAGTAAAGATTACTCTCTGCTGGCTGACCTATACGTATGGATGGTTGCATCAGATATATATACAACCACAACATTTTTATAAGAGTACTGCCATGATAGGAACCCAGCCCTATTCCAAGATGTGCAAACTAAAGATGTGAACTGTTTGATCCCAGTACAAAGGAACGTGTTCGAAGTGGTAGAAAAACAAGAAAACAAGCTTAGAAACAGAAATCATTAAGTGCGATATCAGATGAAAATGTTTGTCAAAATATCGAGATGAACAATATGGACTTGCCTTTACATCGACTGCGCAATATGGACTGCCAACATGTGATCTGCGTAAGCATACATGGAGTGCAGATCTACAATTTCAACAATTACAATATCATATTTGCTTACCTTGGAAATAATTATTGATAGACAATACTGTATAGTCGAGATGAATGCAGGTCAATATTAAAAACGTGATAACTAGAAAACCTATCAGAAAAAGCAAGCCAACCCACTGCGCCTACCAATCAACTTTTATTACCCAGACATGCTGCCTACTTTATTTCACATATACATTCCACTTTTAGGTCTCGGAATCATCTTTTATCCTACCACTCTTTATTCATCCCAAATGCTCTTAAATGTGGTTATGATTTTTGCTGATTACATTTTTGCCATCACCAATATCAGATCCATGACCCTGCTAAATTTGTGTTGTCCTTGCTCGCCCCACTGACCCTCAGACCAAAGAGTTCACGCATTGGCATTAGGTTCACTGTTCATTTATCATACTACAGCCAGGGAGGGAATGGCTAACTTTCAAACTTCAGCACCTTTAATGAGCTATGATCGCAAGCTTAAAATGAATTTTATGAAGTTTTTAACCCGCAAACGTGGTTTGCTTCTCCATGAACGGCAAATTGAATGAATTCCTTTTCAGAGTAACCATCATTTTGCATTACTACATTGATCGTCAATTTCTTGTGGTTGCTGTGTGCTTCAGAAGACAAGAATGGTTTATGGAGAGCCATTTCTTGGAACACTATTGTGATCAGGCCTCTTATGAAGGTGGTAAGCAGAAGAGGGGCTAACATGCATCCTTGTTCAATCACTTCTACAAACTGCAAAATCGGGTGTAAGCTATTGCCCCTGAACTGATCACATGTAAAGACATTTTGATGGAGGCTATAGATGGCATTAATTAGGCCATTAGACGCATCACAAGTTGTTAAGGCCTTTCAATATAGTTGAATGCTGGCTCCAAATTATAAATCAGCCAAATAAATATGGCTGCCGTTCATCAAAACATATTTTCTGAAAATCAACGTGAGCTTGAATCTTTGATGGTTACTACTGACTTTCTCATGCTTGCTTCATTATCTTCAAAATCCCATTTGAATCTATTTTGACCGATACATTGTTACAGGCCATAGGTGAGTGCCAGTCCTGTTTTGAGTGCTGCCAAATTGAGGTTTTTGTTACATATTACCTTGCCAAGTCCATGCATGAGGGAGATAGGGTGATTGTTTTATGGTTGACCCTATCACCCTCGTTTCAATATGTATTACAGTGGACTAGAACCATGCTGGTGGCAGGAAACAGATCGTATGCATAAATCTAAATGGTAGTCTAATGGGACTACAAAAGGGGGAATATCGAAGAGGAAGAAGTAAATCATTACATAACAGTGACCGAAATATTTGGCCTTCTTTGGTTTCTTAAGAGTTCCTTCATTCTCATGTTGAGAGATTGAATTTGGGTGATTGGAAATGAGCAATTGATTCAAACAATCTATCTGTGGATTTCCTGCTAATCGTAATATAAATAAGAAAAGAAGGTAAACCACGGCTCTCTGATGCGCTCTTGCCAGCTTAATTGCTCAGTAGCCAGTCTTACGTGACTAAACTTAATTCGATTTATGTTATATTCCGGCACTCTAGCTAAGCACTATCAGTCATGTTTTAAATTAGTCTGGTAGCTACGGAGGAACTCCACTCAATCGTAGATCAGGGTGGCTCAGGAGTAATTATATTGCTGGTCCTCAGCGTGGCTTTCGACACGGTGTGTCATCCTACCCTCAATCAGAGGATGAAGGAAGTCGGAGTCTCAGAGGCTGCTATTAAGTGGCTAGAAGGCTTCCTGGAAAACAGGAGCTTTCAGGTGTTCGAAGGCTAATTTTTTCACCTATCCATCCACTATAATGTGGATTTCCACAGGGCTCATCTTTGAGCCCTTTTGTTCAGCAACACAGACTCGCCCTGGTCTCATATGCTGATGACACTCAAATCATCATGGCCCTTACTCCTAATGTTAGCCAAAGCTCCTCACAACTCAATTTGTGCCTTGCGGAGGTCACAGACTGGATGTCTTCAAGCAGCCTTAAACTCAACAGCAACAAAACAAAGGTACTTGTTATGGAAAACAATAGGTCAACATGGATGGAACAGGAATGGCCAGAACAACATGGGGATTTACCTATGCCTGCACAACTAGTGAAAAGTCTAGTAGTCTGGATAGATGAAAAGCTCAGGATGGAGACTCAGAGCAGAAAAGTTGCAGGGTGTTGTTTTGACACTCTTAAAGCTCTCAGAACGTTTGTACACATGCTACCAAATTCCACTATAAGGACAGTTGTACAGGGTCTCATAAATTCATGGCTAGATTATGGGAACTCCCTTGATCTAGACAGTGCTAAATAAGTGATAAAACACTCCAAATAATCGGAACCCAGATCCTAAGGTTCTTTACAAAATACTTAAACACCAGTCAGCCAGACCAGCTCTAGTATCTCTTCACTGGCTTCCAGTCCAAAAGAAAATCATGGTCAAGGCCCTCAGTATTGCACATCAGGCCATCCACGGGAATGAACATCACAAAATAAAATGATGGACGGAGTGTTGAAACTTTTCAAACACTCACCCCCAGACACATATAGGGGTTTAATCCATTGGTATTTTGCTCGACATATCACCCCAGTTTAGAACCAGCCATATGAAAATCAGTCTTGACCCTATTCCCCATGGGAACAGTCCAACCCAAACTCCAAGCCAGGCCCTCCCTGGACCAGAAACAAGTATCCCGGGACCTGTTTTCATGTCTCACTCTTCATCAGCCAGGCTAACTTGAATCCACTGGTGCAGTGAGCTTGCAGTGTGAAGAATAGGTCTGGGCGGAGTTTGTGGAGTTGATTAAAAACTCAGTGTAATTCCCTGGAGGTGGCGCTACGTGACCCTAGGAGTCCTGAATGCACCCGATCACGGTTAGCCAGGCCCGACCCTGGTTAGTGCGTCAGAGATCGGGCTCATTCCGGAGAGGGCTATGGGTAGTGCTGCAGTTTCAAGCCTCTTCTGCACCGGCCTGTCCCGTATGCACTGCATATGGGGCAGGTCGGTGCACAAGAGGCCTGAAACAGCAGCTTTCTTCCGCTCCTACGGACCAGGCCTGAATTCAGGTCAGGGTCATAGGCAGCAAAAGCTGGCAGACTTCTTGTGCACCGACCTGCCCCATGTGAAGTGCACATGGGACAGATCAATCAATCAATCAGTCAGAGTTTATAGAGTGCAGCTATTCACCCGTTAGGGTCTCAAGGCGTTGGGGGGGGGGGTGTAGCGTGTACCGAAGGTGGATTAGAAAAGCCATGTCTTCAGTTCCTTTGTGAAGCTGGGAAGGGAGGTGGTTTGTCTGATGTGGATGGGTAGGGTGTTCCAGGTAGTGGTGGCAAGGTAGGAGAAGGAGCGTCCTCCTGATCTGGTTTTCCTGATGCTGGGTACTTCTGCGAGAGAGAGCTGGGTAAGTGTAGGGTCCTGTGGTGTACGTGGAAGTTAAGTCACTGGTTAAGGTAGGCAGGTCCGGTGTTGTAGAGGGCTTTGTGTGCATAGGTGAGGATTTTGAAAGTGATTCTTTTTTCAATAGGGAGCCAGTGCAGTGTGCGTAGGTGTTGTGAGATGTGGCAGTGTCGGGGTAGGTCGAGGATCAATCTGGCCGCGGCGTTATGGATGTTTTGCAATTTGCGGGTGAGTTTTTTGTTGATTCCGGTATAGAGTGCATTGCTGTAGTCCAGTCTGCTGGTGATGAGAGCATGTGTGACGGTCTTTCTATGCTCGAGGGGGATCCATTTGAAGGTCTTGCGTAGGAGGCAGAGGGTGCGGAAGCAGGTGGAGGTGACTGAGTTGATATGATGTTTCATGCTAAGGTTGGGGTCCAGGAGGATTCTGAGGTTGTGGGCATGGCATGGCTGGCCTTATCTGGTTAGTTGGAGAGGAAGAGGATGAGTTGGGTGTCGTCTGCGTAGGAGATGATGTTTATTCTGTAGCTTCTGACGATGGTGGCTACCGGGGCCATGTAGATGTTGAACAGCGTGGGGCTGAGGGAGGGTCCTTGGGATCTCCGAAGGTGGTTGGTGTGGGTTCTGCGAGGAAGGGAACGAGTCTCACTCATTGCGTTCTGCCGGAGAGGAAGGATTGGATCCAGTCGAGGGCCTTGTCTCTAATTCCGGCTTTGTGGAGTCTTCTTATCAGGGTGTGATGGGAGACTGTATCGAACGCTGCTGTGAGGTCAAGTAGGATGAGTGCCGCGGCCTCTCCCTTGTCCAGTAGGTAGTGGATGTTGTCTGTTGCGGACAGGAGGGTTGTTTCGGTGCTGTGGTTTGACCTGAATCTGGATTGGGAGATGTCGAGGATGTTGTGGCTTTCTAAAAACGTGGTGAGTTGGACTGAATTCAGGCCAGGGCCGTACGCAGTGAAAGTTGCAGTTTTAGTCCTTGTTTGTGCACCAGTATGCCCAATAAGGAAAAAGAAAAGAGAGATGACAAGGACTTACTTTGGTCCTCTAGGAGGTCCTCCTCTCCTCTTTACCTCCACAGAGGCCTGATGCTCTGCCTCTCTCTGCCCCTTAGTCCCAGACCCAACCTGGGCAGAGGAGGGAGTCTTGGTGGATCGGAGCTGGTGCCAGCAGCAGCTCCATGCTACTGCACCATTGGTCGGGCTGAGAGTGCGCACTGCAGCCCAGTTATGGGCTGCACATCGCAAACGCAAACGCAAACTGTCTGCGCTTGCACATTGTAACCCATAACTGGGCTGCAGTGCACACAGGGTGAGCTTTGCTCCACTGGCGGGACGAGCAGAGTTTTTTGATGAATTCCATGCTCCAAGCAGAGCACAGAGTGCCAAAATTACCACTAGCTCTGCCAGCGGAGCAGAGCACCTCACCCGCCACTAGTCCAAGCTGATTTGCATGTGGCTGATTCCAAACTTGGGTGGCGTGGTGAGAAAACAAACAATGGATTAAACCCAGATCTTTGTGACTGGGGATGAATGTTTGCATTGTTCAGCATTCCCTCCATCTTCACCCTAAGTGGGAAGGGTATGCCCAGATGTGAGTCCCTTGCTCACTGCGCCACTGGATTCAAGCTAGCCTGGCTGATGAAGTATGATAATCTGAAATCAGTCCCTGTATGCTTGTTTCCGGTCCAGGGAGGACCTTGGCAGTTCGGGGTGGACTGTTCCCCTGGGGAACACAGTCTTACTGCTTTGCAAATGGCTGGGTCCAAACTGGGGTGGTGTGCTGGGCAAAGAAATGATGGATTAATCCCAGATCTTTGTGACTGGGTGTGAATGTTTGCATTGTTCAGCATTTGGTCCATCATCTGTTTTTTAAGGGACAAGCGCAAAGCGCTCTGTCCCTGGTGTAATCTCTATATGGGCTTGTAACCACGCCCCTGTCACTCCTATCAGTTTGATTGGTTTGTGGGCTTGCCTTTTAAAATTTGCTTGATTTTATTAGTGAAAGGCATGCATACGTCATGCCTTTTCCAGTTTTTAGCCCTCCTCGAGCGCATCGACCAACTGCTGAAAACATACGAGGTTTGATGTTTTCCGTATGGTTTCTGGACTACTTTTTCTCTTTATTTCACAGTGCTATCTCGCTGGGCAGTAGTCGAGTGCCTTGCATGACATAGACCCTGTTCCTTGCATGCATGCACTTTTGCTGGTTAAATGGATAATTGCACTTTTGCCACCACATTTCACTGCGAGCGAAAATGCTTCCTTTTGTGCGTTTTCTTTGTGCTGATGGCGGCCGTCAGCTCGCTTATGTGAAACTCTTACTTCTCAGTTTATGTGGCAAGAAAAGTCTGGTAAGTTATGTGAAACTGGTTTACTTCTCATTTTCAATATATGTGGCAAGAAAAGTCAAATTAGGAGTTTAAAACGCTAATAGGACTCTAACTCAAGCAAACGCTTTTGTTGCCCTAAGTGGGAAGGGGATGCCCAGATGTGCGACTCATGCTCACTGCGTCACTGAATTCAAGCTAGGCTGACTGATAAAGGGTGATAATCTGCAACCAGTCACAGGATGCTTGTTTCTGGTCAAAGGAGGGCTTGGCTTGGCAGATTAGGCTGGACTGTACCAATGGGGAACAGGGTCAAGGCTGATGTACATATGGCTGGGTCCAAACTGGGGTGGTGTGGTGGTAAAAAACAATGGATTAAACCCAGATATTTGTGACTGGGGGTTAATGTTTGTATTTTTCAGCATTCCGTCCATCATCTGTTCTTTTTGCATCCATGGGAATGGCCGCTTATTATTTAGAACCTACTCACCCCTTACTCTCTAGGAAGAACTTTGAGATCAAGCTGTCAGTGGCTCATGGCGGTGCCTAAGATCAAAAGAGCACGAAGCGGTGGCCACCTTTTTGCATATTTTGTCCCCAAGCTCTGGAATTCCCTTCCTGTGTCCCTTAGAAGCCAACAGTCAGAAGTTGGTTTTAGAAAATTTCCTAAAACCCACCTTTTTAAAAGTGGAGGTTCTAGCTGTTTAGGCCCTCGCTGGAGAGGCTGTTGCTATAAGGGTGGGGAGACCCGGTCGGGTAGCTATGCGCTATACAAAAAACAACTTGAATTGAATTGAATGGAATTCTTACAGTACTCAGACACTACAACAGTCAACACAGATGAAAAGTGCGGAAGTAAACATTTATTTGTGCAACAATCAAACAGTTGTTCACTTAAGCTGTGTTATCTAATAAAGGCTAGGAACAAAAACTTGATTGCAAGAAGAACTCAGACCACTGCATGGTGTGTCCTAATCCTAAAGCACGACTATATTAGGATGTAATTTAGTTTCACAACAGTCGAAACAGCATCAAAGCACAACAATCTAAGAGGCCCATTTAATGTGCTGAAAGACATTGACCCATATTTATACTTTTTGACGCAAACCAGCGCTGGCGCTGGTTTGCGTCAAAAACTTTACCGCCGGCTAACGCCATTCCTACGCGCAATGCGGGTGCCTTATTTAAGGAATGACGTTAGCAGGCGCAGCGGACTGGTCAGAGTAAAAAAAAAAATTACTCAAACCAGGCAGCGCCGGCGTAGGGGAAAATGGGGGTTGTGCGTCAAAAAATGGTGCAAGTCAGGTTTGAGGCAAAAATCATGCCTCAAATCGGACTAGAGCCATTTTGTGACCAAAACCCCCATTGAAATTACTTCTGTCTTAGCAAAGACAAGAGTCATGCCCCTTGCACAATGGCCATGCCCAGGGGACTTCTGTCCCCTGGGCATGGTCATTGGGCACAGTGGCATGTAGGGGGGGCCCATATTAGGCCCCCCATGCCACTTAAAAAAAAAAATACTTACCTGAACTTACTTGTACTTACCTGGGATGGGTCCCCCCATCCATGGGTGTCCTCCAGGGGTGGGTGAGGGTGGCAGGGGGTGTCCCTGGGGTCAGGGAAGGGCACCTCTGGACTCCTTCCATGGTCAGAGACCATGGAAGTAAGCCCACAGGTCCCTTAACGCCAGCCCTCACCCAGGCGTTAAAAAACAGCGCACATTAGGCTGTGCGCTGTTTTTTAAGGCCCGCCGCCTCCTGTGCGTCAAAATGACACAGGAGTTTAAATAAGGTGCACAGGCCTTAAAGTCATTTTTTGTGTGGGAACACCTACCTTGCATGTCATTAACGCAAGGCAGTTTCCTGCATCCAAAAAATGACGCACATGGAGGAATTTTGACATCCGCGCGGGCTCGGGCATCAAAGTTTAAATATGGTGCACAGTTTGCACCGAATGTGCGTCAAAAGTTTTGATGCACATTTGGCGCAAACAGAGTATAAATATGCCCCATTATGCGCCCACTGCACACACTTATGCACCATTTAAATCTACTTTTGAGGTTGTTGTGGGTTCACTGATAAGATGGCTTGTAATAAGCAGACCTCTGCAAAATTCAAATTGGTTTAGCCTAATTTTGAGTACGTTTGGGAATGTTGCAGTACCTATGTTACGAGGACGCATTTCCTCTAAGATATACCTGAAAATGACGGATTTACATTTCATGCAATTACACGTAGTATAACATAATTTTTCTGAAATTTTACACAATTACGCAAAACAAATTAGGAGGATTTCACATATCCCTAATAGTAAGTACGTTCAAAATGATATTTTGAATGGTGCAGGTAGGTAACAAATAAAACATGGAGAATGACATAAATGCTTTATGGTGCTTTGACAGAAAACAGCTTACATTTAATGCTATTGAAATTAAAAGGTAACGATAAGGATACAATAACGAAGCCAAGGTTTCATTTCAGGAGCAGTTGCATTGACTTACACTGTATTTTAACAAATAGACAGGTCATTAATATGGATATACTAAATATATTCTATTTTATACAGTAAATCTCGAATTTTAGCTCCCAAAATGACTTCTAATGATGTACTCATAGGTCTTTCGCATAGAAACGAATTTTGTGGTGTCCATAATCGAATTAAGCTGTCAAAAATAAAATTCAAACTGTGATACATTAGAATATGAAAAAAATAGTTAGAGTAAACAAGCACTTTAATCTTTCCTCATTGTACCTCACTCCGAAGGACTGCGAATTGTACTCTATCTTTCTCAGAATGAATGTTCTGCTCTGGTCTGGACAGTAGCAGAGACAAGTGCAGTGTGATGAGTGGTGTTTTCAAAAATGAAATTGTTCAGCTGCTGGTCAATTCCTCATAATATAAATTTAAGTGAGCAAAGTTCCAGCAAGCAAATGCATAAATGGCATTGTGGGCCAGTCAATGAGATTTGACAGTGAATCTTTGTTTGATTTGCAGCCAGTAAAGATCCTGGAGATGGGGTGTCATTGATGTTTTGCGGAGGAAACATAAAATTAGGTCTGCTGGCGAATTTTGAGTTAGCTGGAAGTGATGCACCATGTACTCCCGTAAGTAAAGAAAAAGATTGTTTTCACAGCCAAGTCATGATCATATCATTAGAATGGTAAAAGAGGTAGTTGGTAATGTAGTAACTTGCACAGAAAATTACAGATTTAGGTTTATAAAGTCATCAAGGTTTTTAGCTTCAGTCACAGGAGTAGGGCTAACGTCTAATTCTGAAAACCACCATTCAGGTGACCAAGAAGCAAGGAATTTCCAAAGATGACGGTTTCCATTATTTCTGCATTAAGTTTCAACTAGTTTTCTTTCATCCAACAGGCTATGGCAGAAAAGCAAGTGGAAAACTGCTTTTGAGAATTCTGTGGGTTTTCAGAGAGTAATGACATCCTGACTTTCATCTTTGTAAATACAGTTTCATGCCGAAGTTACGGATCAGTGTCCCTGGCGGAGTGTAGGAAGCTGGCCTGGTGTGTAGTGGGTACCTAAGGTACTTAGGGCCATATGTATGAAAACTGGGGTCTGCAAATCGCAAATAGCGATTTTTAAGAAATCGCTATTTCCGAGTCGCAATTGGCCATGTAACAAAATTGCGATTCGGAATTAGCGATTTCTTAAACATCACTATTTTTGGTTTGCGAGGCCCATTTACCGAATCGCAATTTGCAATCTCGCAATTTGCGATTTTTTTGCGATTCGGTAAAAAATCGCAAATTGCGAGAAAGTTCGAGAATGCACACCTGGAGGAGCCTGATGACATCACCATTCCTGAGAGAAAGCAGCCCAGCCACATAGAGCAGCACTCAGCAGGAGCAGAAACACCTGAGCCAGGATGGAGACCCCAGGAACATCACAGGAGAAGCAGGAGAGGAAGCGCAAGCTCAAGTTTAGTGAACAGGAGCTGGAGGTACTGACTGAAGAGGTTGTGAGGAGCCATGACAGCCTGTTTGGGAAATCTTCACTCCAGGTTCCTGAGAGCGAAAAAAGAAGGTTATGGCTGGACATCCAGGGAAAAATCTGCGCCATTGGATTGGCACAGCGCTCCATAGAGGAGATTAAGAAAAGGTGGTACGACCTGCGCCCCCGAGTAAAGGAGAGGGTGGCAAGGAGACTTGCGGAGGCCAGGGGCACAGGTGGCGGACCACCAACCGAACCACCATCCACACCACCTGAGGACCTGGTGGAATCCACACTCCTCCCTGAAGCTGTGACAGGGGTCACAGATATCGACACCAACACCAGTGGGTGCCTCCACATCTCCACTGTGCGCCGCATGCCCAGAGCACTACCACTGCCAGACTTCAGCAGCGACTCGGATGTGCAGCAGGAAGGGCCAAGCACACCGTCTGTTCCAGACAGGCGCAGCCAGATACTGGAGGGCAGGGGTCAGCCAGCACAACGCAGGAGTGCCACAGTGTCCCAGCAACAACCTCATGAGGCAGGTGAGGGTCCGTCCTTGTTCGGGAGCCTTGAGGCTGCTATGTGCAGCAACAGCGCCTGCAAAACAAGCGCGTACTTAGTTTGGACTGGAACCTGCGAGTCCACAATAGACACATGATGGGCCTGCATCGGCAACTGGATGCACTGAACAGCAACATCACACAGCTGTGTGAGGGACAGGTGCAGGCTTCTGAGGACACTAGGGACCTTACTAGTGCAGTGCGTGACCTCTGCCAGGAGCTGCGCCGTGAAAGGGTTAGCCGGCGCAGACAGGAACACCGATTCAGGACAATGTTTGGCAGCTACTGCAGGTCCTCCAACAGGATGGCGAACTCCACAGCACTCATCGCCCGTCGCGCTGTGGCGGCACAAGTGGAGGCTGCACACACCAGCAGGGAAGTAGTCCAGGGCCTTGTGCACATCACTAATGTGATTGAACATGTCATGGGACAGAGATCTGCCACTCCCAGTGAGGTAGCGTTGGGGGACACTGAGGACAGTTCTAGCCTCAGTAGTGTGGCCGTACCTGCAGCAGACACCAGACGGCGCAGTGCCAGACGCAGCACTGCCACTGAAGGTGACATTCAAGGTGCCAGTGAGTTAACTGGGCACCCGAGTGGTGTGCGTGGGAGGAGAAAGTGACTCTTGCTGCAATTACACTGGTGTTGCCACTATGACGTAATAGTGCGTGACTCAGTTCTTTTGTTAATTTTAGTTTTTTCCATCACCTGTTTACTTTATTTATCACTCATTCATTACCTGACGTAAGGTAATACATTTCTATCACTACAGGTACAGTTGTCAGTGGATTTTTGTCATTCATACTCACGTCTGAAATGGTTGTGTGATGTCGGAACGCCTTTGCATTCCTGCTGGCTGTAGAGGTGGTATGGGATCCTCATCCTCATCTGATTCAGTGTCACGGATTTCTATAGGTATGCCCCTGGTTGTAGCTATATTGTGCAAGATTGCACAAGTAGCCACTATTCTACATGTGGTTTCTGGACTGTACTGTAGTGCCCCTCCACTTTTGTGGAGGCAACGGAAGCAGCTCTTCAGCAGGCCAAATGTGCGCTCCACAACGTTGCGGGTTTCCCTGTGTGCTGCATTGTATCTCCGTTCTGCTGGTGTTGCGGGATTGAGGTAGGGCGTCATCATGTAGGTGCGCACTGCATAGGCACTGTCTCCTGGAAGGGACAGAAGGTGTGATGAGTAACTCTGCCATCTGACATGGGTTTGTCATCTATGCGCCAGTGTACATAGGGACATTACCTAGTAGATATCCTTCACCAAACTCCCCAGCTAGCAGTCTTGTGTGAATACCGCTGTGGCGAAAGATGTAAGAATCATGTGTGCTCCCTGGGTACCTGGCCACGAGATCAGTTATGATATAGGAGGCATTGCATATCACCTGTATAATCATGGAATGTTGGTATTTACGGTTGCGGTACACATACTCTGTGACTGATAGTGGACATATTGCCACATGTGTGCCATCTATGGCACCTAGGACGTGGGGAACTGTGCTATCTGGTAGAAATCAATTTTTGTCTGCTGTATTTCGTGTGGGGTGTGGGGGAATCTGATGTACTGTTGGAGTTTGCTTACCATGGCGTTGATAAATGCATTGAAATATCTGGAGAGAGTACTCTGTGAAACCCCCCCCAGCCGCTGCTATGACCCCTTGATAGCTCCCTGAGGCGAGTAGGTGTAGGGATCATAATACCTGCACATGGGTGGGTATGCTGTGAGTCCTTAGTGTTCTGCGCTGCAGTATGGGTTGTAGCTCAGCTATCAGATCAAGTATCATGGATGAGTTCAACCTATACCTCTCAAATATTTCCTCCTCTGTCAGGTCAAATAGTGTAATGCGCACTATGAAAATGCGCTCCTGTCTCCTCCTCCCTCTCCTCAAACCTGCCAAGATCCTCATCCTCCTCGCCATGACGTAGAGTGCAGCCATTGTGGAAAAGAGTCTGAGGCATTCTGGGCCTCTTCATATAGGTTGCACCTGGTTACCACCTGGTTTCACTTAGTGGTATTTTGCATGTGCAAAATGCCATTCTGCGAAAAATCGCTAATTGCGATTTTTTGATGGATCTATTTGCGATTTGGATTTTGCGAATCGCATTTTGCGCCTCGCAAAAACAGGTCGCACCGCAAAAAATCGCAAATTTTGCGATTTCTTATTTTTGGTCTGCAAATGCCTTTCATGCATCGCAGACCACGTTTTTGCACTCGCAAACGGACGATTTTTGCGATTTACACCGTTTGCGAGTGCAAAAACTTTTCATACATCTGGCCCGTAGACCTTATACCATGTCCAGGTATCCCCTATTAGTGAAATGTAGGCAGTGTCTAGAAGCCAGGCTCTCTAGAGATATCTGTGTATGAGCAGCCAAGGCTCATCTAGGAGACTTGCAAAGCTCATGTAATACCACTGTAGTCACACAACACTTATGCACATGAAAGAAACCACACAGTATTACAAAAATAAAGGTACTTTATTATGGTAACACAACACCAAAATTACTATAGTGGCAATACTCCCTTAGGAGGTAAGTAATACACAAGTTATATACACTAGTTGTCAGAAATAGAATAGTTAGAAAACCGTGCCAATAGTGTAAAACACAATAGAGAAAAGTCGTCCCAGGGGGAGCCCAAACCATATACAAAAAAAATAGAATGCAAGAGTGTCACCCCCCACCCAGGTAAGTGGAGTGTGTAGAGGGTTGCTGGGGTACCAGGAAAGCACAAAGGTAAGTACCACAACACCGCCCAGCAACCAGGAAAGCAGGAGTAAATTACTAGAATTTCCCCAGAACACCCACTTAGAAGAAAAGAAGAGGATTGCCATACCCAGAGATGACTGCAAGAAACCAACGGGGGACTCCTGAAGAGGAAGACCTGTGGAAAGAGGGTACCAAGTCCTTAAGACACAGCAGAGTCCAGTGGGGGCAGGAGCCCCTACCCACCAAGCTGAGGATTGCAGGAGTTGATGGACAGTGAAGAACAAAAGTCAGCACTGCAGCCCTGGAGTCGGTTTGCGTGTCCGGATTCCACCAACAAACCTTGGCACAAAAAAAACTCACGGTTAGCGGAAAGTAGTGCTTCTGGGGACCAACAAGGCCTATGAGGACTCAATCCAGGAGGGGGAATCAGAGGGGGCACTCAGCATTCCAGAGAGCCCACAGATGCACAAGCAGAATGCACAGGAGTCCCACAGGACGAGGACACACAAGGTGCAAATGGAGCACATGCAGCACTATGAAAAGGAGTCCCACGCCACAGAAGAGTCACTCAGGGAGCTGTGCGTCTCAGGAAGGAGTGCTGGGGGCTCGAGCTACATGAAGACTGAAGACCCCTAGGAAGAAGTGCCAACAAGCCTTGGCAGATGCAAAGGATGCGCTGCACAGGGGTACTGTCCTGCATGGGGAGGCAAGGGCTTACCGCCACCCGAGTTGGACGCTGGTAGAGAGGACCATCTGGACTACCTTTCAAATGGGGGACCAGCCATGTTGCAGGATCCTTGCAGCTCAGCAGGAGAGGGGATCCACGCAGCCAGTCGTCATTGCTGTTAGTGCCTGCAGATGCAGAGGAGAGACTCCTTCACTCCAAAGGATATTCCTTCTTCTTTCCTGTGCAGACTGAAGATGGGCTGTCCTTAGAGGATGCACGGCCGGGGAAATTTTGCAGAAGCTGGAAAGAGCCAGAGAAACAATGTTGCAAGCGAAGTATTCATCTTTGTTGCAGATTGTCGGGTCCTGATGAGTCCAGATGCAGTTTCCTTGGTCCGACGTTAAAGTAAGGGATGCAGAGGAATCTTGCTGGAATCTTGCAAGCTGAATCTGAGGAACCACCCACAGGAGAGACCCTAAATAGTCCTGAAAGGGGAATCAGTCACCTAGCTGGGTGACCACCTATCAGGAGGGAGTTCTGACCTCACCTGCCTGGCCACTCAGATGCTCCCGGAGTTCTTGGCCAACCTTGGACCTAAGATGGCAAAACCCAGGGACTCTCTGGAGGAGCTCTGGGCACCACCCCTGGAGTGGCGATGGACAGGGGGTGATCACTCCCCTTTCCATTGTCCAGTTTCACGCCAGTACAGGGACTGGGGGTCGCTGAACCGGTGTAGACTGGGTAATGCATAGAGGGCACCAAATGTGCCCTTCAAAGCATACCAGGGGGCTGGGGAGGCTACCCCTCCCAACTCCAGTAACACCTATTTCCAAAGGGAGAGGGTATAACACCCCTCTCCCAAAGAAAATCCTTTGTTCTGCCTTCCTGGGCTCGAGCTGCTCGAGAAACAGGAGGGCAGAAACCTGTCTGTGAGGTGGCAGCAGCTGGGGCTGCCTGAAAAAACTCAGAAGGCTGTAGGAGCAATGCTAGAGGTCCTCTAAGGAGCCCTTAGAGTGCATGGAATCATACAACCAACACTTGGAAAAGTATAGGGGTATGATTCCAACTTGTTTGATACCAAATATGCTTAGGTTCGGAGTTACCATTATGTAGCTGGACATAGTAAGTGACCTATGTCCAGTGCACATGTAAAATGGTGTCCCCACACTCACAAAGTCCAGTAAAGTGGGTCTGGAGTTTGTGGGAGCACCTCTGCTAGTGCACGGGTGTCTTCACACACAGGTACCTGCACCGTGCCCTCTGAGCTGAGAGGGCCTACCCTAGGGGTGACTTATAGTGACCTGGTGCAGTGACCTATAGTGAAAACAGGTGCATGCACCCGGTCCACGCAGACTGCAATGGGAAGCCTGCCGAACCCTTTCCAAGGGATCCCTATGGATGGCAGAATAACTGCTGCAGCCCATAGGGATCCATGGAACCCAAATGCTGTTGGTACCTGTGGGGCTCAGAGCTTTGTAGAACCCCACACGTTAGGGGACACATTAGGGGACTGGTGGATTATTGGAAAGGGGGAGGGTAACTTATTGGGTTCTTAATGTTAGGAATGAACAAAGTCGCTTAAGAGGTTTTCCACAGACACTCGTATTCAAACAGCCATTATATTTTGATGGGAAGGAAACCGTGTTGAATATGGTTACCAAGCCAAATAGGATCAGGATGGCAGAGCCACAGTGATTCTGGATCATCCTAATGCTATTGATAGCTGCTAAAGGGCTGTTTCGGTGTTGTTAGGGGAAGAAGATTGATTGTGATGGACCCAGTAGTGTACTGGACTCCACAAAATGGGAAAGTTGAGTATTGATGGATTTCTCCAGTACTTTATTGAGAAGGGAAGTTGTGAGATGGGACCTTCGTTACTTATTCTACTGGGGTCTGCCCAGAGTTTTTTGAGGAACGGTTTGACATGAGCCTGCTTCCAATTATCAGGTACCCTAGCTGATGTTAAAGAGACTCCATATGTCCTTAGCAATAGGAAATAGTGTATGAGCTATGTAAGCTAAGATTTTAGGAGAACATAGGTTTATAGGAATTCCTGATTTGCTAACGTTAAGTACAAAGGCAGTGTCTGAACCCCAAAGCAGTTTAAAGACTTTGATTAGGGACGCTGTCATCAGGATACCAGTGTTAGTGAAAATAGAACACATTAGACACCCTTCTATATGTGTAGGGGAAGATATTATTTAAAAGACACCAAGCAACTACATAGAATTTAGAAGTGAAGTAGTAGCAAAGGCTGACAGATTGTCAACATGGATAGTGAGGGCTCATAGAATGGTAAACTTTGATGTTTAAGGACAAATGGGGAACGAAAGCCTAACAGGCATTTATAACACATTGAGCTACTACCAGAGGGTCTATAAATAAGGGCACTAGGATATGTAATGGAGGCATTGAATTTGGGACTAAAGATAATACCCTCATAATTGGGGAACTTACTGGCGCCCTATATCATGCAGGTGAGTGTGGATCGAAGCATAATGTTCATACTGTTCCGGTGTTTGTGCTTACAGTCACAATGAATAATTGAATAGCCTTGTGGCACTTCACCCACTGTGTCCTGGCTATATGTTTGCAGAGCCAAGTTTCTGAGAGAAATATGGCATCCACAGGTGATCCTTAACACAGTCCAAGATGCACGTTTGATGCTTAAAGAAGTTAGTACACATGTATTAAATAACAGTTAGGAGGTAGATTGTTATTTGCATTATAATTTGGAATAAGAATCAATGTAGCAGAGATGTAATTTGTTGCCTTCATACTATATTGGGAACGTCCCCGCCCACACTCTTTACAATTTGAATTTCCCACCATCATTAGTTGCCTGAGGGTTTTAAGTTAAAGGGATCACTTATACTCATGAAAAGGTAGCACAGATTTCCTTCCTTGTTAAAGACCACACTATAGTTTCTGAAAAAAAAGCCAGTGGTAGCTGGGGCATAATGGTAGGGTGGGACTAAACCTATGGCAGGGTCAGAAGGCTATTTCCATGCTACTTCCAGGTCAATTTAAGCAGAGTGAGTAGGAAATCACATTGCCTAGCAATGGCTTGTTCTAAGGTTTCCTCAAGTCAGTTTAGTTGGCACTTGACCTTTAGCATACCCCCCTGCTGAGGTTTCCTATTCCTTTCCTGTAATTGTTTGGCTGCCATTAACTCTGCTTTCTTCCAGCAGGCTTTTGATTACTCTCTTGCGTTCTGTAGTACTTCCTGGTTACTCTGCCACTTGTCATTGGCTTCTTCTTGGAGAAGCAGAGTCGCTCACAAAGTTATATGTGCTATTACACTTATCTAACTGTTTTGGGATGTATGTGCTTTATTTTTCTATTATAATTTGTCTCATTGCAGTCTCAGCCTCAGTTGATTCCATCAAGCTCCCACTCATCTTACCATTATGGTCCTCAGATGTTCATCTGTCCATGATGTCTAGTGGTATCACGTATGTTTTAAGCTCCTGTGTCTTACATCTTGTTCCACCTTCCTCTGGTCCCCACAAGGTATAATCCAGAGAATGTATGTGACTGTGTTCTTAGGTTACAGTTGTGTGGAGGTTTTGGGTGCACACCTGAGTTATTTTTCAACCTGCTGGAATGTGGCAGTTTGACTTTCTCAATGTGAGTCCTACAGAGGTTTGCAACCTGTAATTTTTCACCTTGAAGGAATATTAGCATGTATGAAATATTAAAAAAATTCCCAATACCTAATAATTTTATTTTTGATAGTCTAATTTCAATATACTTGTAACTGCCTAATTCTCAGATTGCCATCACCCTTGAATAAGTACAAATTGATACCTTGGGATCCTAACATGCAAGGAAGTCGTACATCTGTAATGAAAAATCTTGAAAAGGAACACATAAATATTTTATTCATATGATGATGTCTGATTGTTTCCGGAACATATTTTTAGGTGCACGAAAGTTGCTCTCTGTCTCTAAGACTACATTAATTCTAGCTGTACTTTCCAGGAACAGAATACCTCGTCTGGTCTCCTGAGCCACAGATTGAGGCCTTTTGACAGGAAGGATTTTAAGGACCTTTCTTAGGTTAATTTATGCACATACACCTATACTATTAACAAGGACACTCTGGAAAAATACCATCTGCTCTTTATGAATGAGAACTACCCATGCAGCTTAGAAAAAGTTTAGTAATTTTGTACTTCCAAAAATGGAACCTAATAAGGGTGAGCTTTCTTAAGCCTTACTATTCTAAAAAAGGAAAATAAGGGGCTTGTGTGATGGATTTTAATAAGGAAACATACCCATAAATCTCATCTCAGAATACATACTTTTATTAATTTCCTACTTATCATTTTATGTCGCATTTTACAGCATTTTGTAAGCTTTGTCATCATGTAGAACAAGTATCCGACTGTGAACGCATCAGTGAGACACAATCGATAGACACCTTAAAGGTTCTAAAATTCCATTGGTCATCAGTGTGCAATTCCTAGCTGTCACTCACACAAGCAGCACTCTGCTTTAAGAAACACATTTTCAAGGCAACAGTGTATACGCTGGAAATGAAACTCTTTTGTGTGGTATTCCCTCAGATTTTTGCTTTCTGTGGATGAACCCGTACTTGTTGGCTTTCAGGCTCTGCACACTTTACTCCTGTTAACCAGAGGTAAAGTGCTTGTGCTCTATCTCCCAAACATGGTTAGTTTGGAAAACACATTTTCACTGCAACAAGGTTAGCCTCCCATAGACGGACTCTGGTTTACCTTGTTATATTTAATAAGTGCTCAATTTGGTAGGACAACAGCTAAGAAATACTTTTCCCACTCATTTGAATTGTAATATAAAATCTAATTTAATTGTGAAGTCAGATTTTAAGTTACTATTTTGAAAATACCACTTTTAGAAAGTTGGCATTTTCCTCACTAAGCCAAATGAGCCTTTCTGCCAGTGTCCAGGGTCACCTAACTATTAATGGCTCTTGAGTGTTGTGATATTTATTCCTCTCAGACAGTGGACAAAAGGGCCATATGTATGGGAAAGGGCCTTCCTCTCCTTAGCAGGATGGCCTGGGGTGGGGGGTTTGTACCTGGCCCCCTCTTCAGCTTCTAAGAGCAGCCTGAGAACTGTACCCAGCCCCTTCCTGAGTTCAAAAGATACTTACCCTGTCACTAGCAAAAAAAGCACACACCTTGGGGTGGGGTTAGGGGAGAAATTAACAGAACCAGTTTAGGATTATACAAAGGAGGTGCCTCTCTCCCACAGGCTGGCACTTGGTATAAAAGAGGCATCCCCATAATGGAAACTGAAATCACTACACTCCTGGACCTAGAAAGATTTTTGAAGAAGGACTGCCCTGCTGTGTGAAGAAGGAAGATTGGACCTGCTTGTCTGGAACTCAGGACCACAGAAATAGCTCCAGCAGTCAGTTGGTTGACCTTCTGTTTGAACTACAGATGTGCACCTAGCTTTTAGAGGACTTTTTAGCTTTCCAGCTTACAAGACCCAACTGGACCTGACATGGTCAAAATTGCTGGCTTCTATAGTGGTGCGTCCTGATCCCCAAGTGCTGTCTTCAAGGCCCCGGACCCTTGCCAGACGTCAGAGTCTCTATGCTAAATTAAGGTTTCACCAGATTTGATGCAGACCAATGCAGAGCGACTCAGGCCATCACATCACAGCACTGTGCAGCTCCAGATTTTCAACTTCACTGGATTCCATTCAGACTGACAGAACAACGCAGGGCCTTTCATCACAGCACAGTGCAGCTCCTGATCGGTGACTTCACCACACACAGAGCAATGCAAAGCCCTGCCTGGAAGCCTTTCTGCATTTAAAAAAACCTGCTTTATTTAAAAGCAGTCACAGACAAGGTGGTCTGCTGTCTCCAGTAGGCCACCATCCCTGAGAGGGCAGCCATTCCAAATGGGGTCGTAAATTGCGACCTACCTCATCAATATTCATGAGGTAGGTCATTTGCAACCCCATTGGGAATCGCAAACAGTGTAAAGTACACTGTTGTACATCGGTTTTGCAACTCGCAGTTTGCGAATCGCAAAAACGGGTCTTTGTACATGTGGCCTGTAATTTCAAAAGGTATGTTTGCATTTGATGCTCAACAAATTAATAAAAGTATCCTATTGGTTTCCTTTGGAAGGTTTGATAGGCTTTTCAATTTTGTAAGCCCCTTAATGTTAATGACTACATTTTTAAGAACGTTCTATTGCAAGACAGCCTCAGTCAGGAAGTCCCATCTTTATTTACAAAACTGTTTTCTTTTTTCACAATAATGGCTTTATATCAGCTCTTAGCAATGGGAATCCTATTTTTTGACTTTGAGAGATTTATGTTTCAAATTTTTAAAACTTTTCATTGACTGCTTCAACAGACAAGTACTGAAACATCATTAGTACCCCATGAAACCATGGTACAATACCAACCAGATCCCCCCCAGCTACAGTCATTTGGCCATTCACTAACACTCCAAGAACCACACTCCAAAATCTGACACCAAAAAGCAGTTGGGGCACTAGTGTGTGGTCCGCCATCTCAACCCCCTCCAGAGACCCAGCATACCATCCCTCTGTGTCGTCCCCAACTCCTCATGGAGAGCCCCCAAGCATTCCCCTTGTCCCCCACCCAATCATCTATCACTGTTAGTGACAGTCCTCAGCAGTCTTCCAAGGGTGCCATATTTTTTCAAATTTTCAAGGACAGCTCCGGGTTTTGTATTCAACTCCTCTGTCTTCATGCACCAATCCAGGTCTATTTCCCAGTCTCGTAGTGTGGGTGCAATGGGACAACACCCCACCATGCTGCAGACAGTGCCACACTGCAGAAGAGCAGCTTTTACTTTTCTAGCTTCTGCTCCCTCCAGATACCAAAGTTAATCAGTTAAGGTGTGAGTAGTATCTTCACCTCCTTCTCTTCTGACAGGTGTATCTTAACCTTCTCTCAAAATCTCCTCACTGGCAGGCACTCCATACAGCACGGTGCCCCTCTGGCCAAAACCCATAACATAAGGTAGACTCTCCATGCCACATATTGTACAGCTTCTCCATCATATAGTACACTCTGTGCAGTAGTTTCAGCTGCGAAAACCGCTTGTATTGCCACCTCCTTCAGTAGTGGCATATGTCATCCTCCAGCCTGCCCAGGTCCCACTTCTACTTATCTCCTAGTTTATCCATTGGGGCAGACTATGGGTCAACAATTAAGTGTAGTTCTGGGAGATAGCATGTCCGTATGGGGGGGGGGGAGGGTACCCAGAACTCCTGAGGGGACTCCTCCATTAGATCTGCAAATGAGCCTCATCCCTTACATTGATGTGCCCCACCTGCATATACCAGAGATATGGAGCCACTGACCGATCATACTCCACCTGCAGCTCGGAGAAGGGAATCAGTCTCTAGACATTCCCCACCACTGAAATTCCCAACAAACCTCAACATCTGTGACCCTTAATCCCTGTAAGCTCCCTGAGTGTCTCTGACTCCCGCAGAGATGTCACCAGGGTAAGTCCCATCTCCCAACCTATAAGCCCTCTGCCATATATTCACAATGTGTGCAGTCAGTAGGAGGAGCAATTGTATTCTCTTGCAGGTCCTTTTGCCCAACTATCTGCTAGCAATGAGTGCTTCCTTTGGTCGAAGAAGACCCAGTCATTTGCTACCACTAAGTGAGCTGCCCAATAATACAATTTCAGGTTAGGCAGAGCGATACCTCTGTCCCATACCTTCCTTTGCAATGTTGGCAAGGCAATTCGGTGAGATCTCACATTCCGTAAGAGAGCTCTAGTAACCTCATCTACCTGTCTGAAAAAAACTCCAGTACCATGAATGGAGTGTTCTAGATGACGTACAAAAACGTAGGCAGGTATATCATTTTGTAGAGCACTTCCCTGCCCATCAACAACTGCAGGAGGGAGAGCCAATACCCCGTGCCTCTCTTGCAGGCCTCCAAGATCTTCCCCAAGTTCTCCCGGAGAAGCAGTTCCTTGTTGGTAGTCACATAGACACCCAAATACTGAAATCCCTGTTACTCCCAGCAAGTTTCCTGACTCTATCGCCAAATTCATACACCCTCCCCTGTTTTACCCAAAAGTGGGCCCAGGCCTCTGGCTGCTGCAGCTGCCTGTAGTCCTCCCTTAACTGCTCAATAATAATCATCAAGTCATGGCTTTGGAATAACTGCCTTGTAGGCCTCCCACAGGGCCATCCCAGGGCCCACCAACCCTTTGTTTCCAGCAAAGTAGGTAGTGGTTACTGCTACCAGGAATTGTCTAGCATCCCAATCTGTGAGTTCTTATGGATCTAGGCACTAACCATGCCTGACACCCCCACCGCCAGAACCTCGGCAGACAGTGAGCATTGGGGCATGGTCTGAAATGTCCCTTGCAAGTATTGCAAACCTGTAAAGTTGATGGTGTAGAACTGGGAAATAGTCCATTTAGAACATTAAACACATGACAACAGCTGCATAGGAGAACTGCTTCTGCCCAGGTGTTGCACCCTCCATAGTTCTGCCAGGCCCAATGAACCTATGAATGTCACCAAGCACATGTCTACTCTGGATGGGTGCCCTGTGTAACTCTATCCTGATCCCCCTACACCATTAAGTTGATTTCCCCCCCACGAAGCATGAGAGCCTCAGGTGCTGCCAACAACCATTCCCCCATCTTCACCAGTCCCTCTATCTGCAACCCTAGCAGGAGGTGCCATGACACAACCACGTGGAGCAACCTGTTTCAAGTATCTGATGCAGCTGTCGAAGAACAATCTGGGGCCGTCCATGTTTGAGTGATGTGGAAGGGAAGAGTTTTACGCATCAGTATCCTGACTCCCCTGGATCACGGAGAAAACCTTGAACACACCACCATGCGGTACCTCCCCCTGTTAAAACATGCACATCTTTTGCCCATCAGGTGGGTCTCTTGCAACAATATAATATTTGAGTCATGCCGTGGTAGGAATTTCATGGCAATCCCCTTTTTCAGCCTGTTACCTAACCCATTCACATTCCAGGAGACGACCGTTAGGCCACAACCCCCTGGACCACCAGGTGTGGACACACTAACCCATTCGCGCTAATTTAGCACCCACATGTTCTGACAGCCTCCTCCAGTGCTGCTACATGGTTGATCCAACTCCACACCCCCCCAACAGAAACTACCCCCCCAAATCCTTCTGTGGTGGTCGTAAAAGTACACACACCCCCAATGCTCGAGGCATCTGTTTCCCCCCACATACATCTACAATTTCTCATCCTGAGTGTGGAAATCAGAAACCAAACTGATACGGTAAAAAGTACTTAAAATAAAATCCAGGGTAATGCCCGCCTTGTGGATGGGACAAACTGCAGCCTGTGGAAGATTAAAAAGCTGCATGTCTAAAAATAGTGCTTGGGCTTGTGTGCACACATCTATTTCTACCCATAAATGTAAATTATGAGATTGATAAGTTCTTGGCAGGGAGGCACAGAACTAGTGCTGTATCACCCAACTTGGTCAAGAAACTAGTAGGGAGAGTAGGTTGATGATATATCAAGATGATCCCCAGTGCGATGTGTTTGGTGATTTTTAAGGTAAGATTCAGGGATTCAGAACCTGTGCATTAATCACTCGGAAGTTGCTGAAGGGTGAGTCTTCATGAGAAAACCTTTGCCCCATGTCCCAATCATATCAATGTGGTCTTGTTCAAAAATTCTATTTGAAAGCATCAGAATGGAGTTTCACTTGATTTGATGTTATGTCTATTTTTTTAAGAGACATCAATGACTTTCACAAATCATCTGTACAGCTAGGCAAATATATTATCAGGGTGTTTGGATAAAATATTGAGTTTTTAATTTTGTGGGACATAATTATCATAAAAAGTAGGGCTTCCTTACTGTGAAAGTATATAATAAGGGAACAAGACCTTTTAAGGGTGGATTGCTATTGCATTGTGCTAGTGCATGTAGGCAGGTATTTTGTTACATTAAATCTTATAGACTACTGTAGTAGGCAAGGCTTTGGTGCTGGTGACCCACACGAACAAACCGTGGGGATAAACGATTTGCACTCTGAGAATCTTTATTAAGGTCAATTAGTAGGGATTTAGTATTGTTTTGACAACTGTTTGTTGTACATGTTGGTACTTTGTGGGAAGGCATATGATCCAACAAAGTAGGTCTGAATTGCTTATGATGACAAGCCAATGGTAATGCTTATAGGCTTGATTGTTTATAATACAAAATGTGTGCAAAAAGGTAGTGTGAAAAGCATGTTTTACTATCAAAAGGCATTTAAGGGTATATTGTGATTACTCTATATTTAAGCCTACAGATAGGTATTTTGTTACATGAAATCTCACAGATTACCATAGTGGGCAAGCATTCTGGTACTGGTGACCCCGTCTGACAAGCCATGTTTTTGATATTTTGTATACTATGAAACTTTATGGCTCTATGCCCAGTGGTTGCCTTGTGAGAAACCTTATGCTTAAAACAGGAGTCCTCTGTTGCTTATGGTGATAAGCCATTGATATCAGCTACATGCCTTTGGGTAAACTATGTTTTGTTGGTCTATCTGAGTGTCATTTACACCATGCTTCCATCTATGACAGCGAACTGCATGGGGTAATATTTCAGTCCGCATCTGCCCTGTGAAGTATGACATTTTCTGATTGTGTGTATATTCACCTGCAATTGAGTATATTTCAGTAGCAGAGCTGGTTAACCAGCCCATTAGTATTGATTTTTCTCCTTTTATAGTTCCTCTTTCATATCTTTGCTTCTCCTATTTTTATTTTATTATTTCTTAAGAGGATACTACAGCCCTCCAGGCAGTGTTATTGCGTTGCCTGCTTGACACTCAATTCATATGCAGTGAGCTGCATTCCATATGGGCACTTCCTCTAAACAAAGAGATTATTATGAAATGCTGCTGTCCATAGTGTATCATTGTTTTACCATTCCAAGATGGCCAACATGTTTCAAATGTGGTGACCATGCTTGAAATTTAAAGCAATGATAGACTATTTACAATACCTTTGCAAGGCAGGCATCCGCTAGTACGTTTGGCTTTGTCACTGCAAACATGTGCCTGCATTGTTAAGAAGAAAGCATGTTTTCCATTTTTCTAACTGTATTCTTTTAATTTATCGTGAATATGTTGATCAATGTGTGCGTGTTTTATTGTTGCTGTGTCAGAAAATGAATGGAAGGATGAGTCAGTGGATTTATGAATGGGTGCTTGAGTGCAAGGATGTGTGATAGAGTGCATGTGTGAGGTTTTATTGAGGCCCTCATTCTGAGTTTGGCGGTAACCTGACCCCCATATAATGAGTAAGGTGGTGATCCCAATGAAACACAGACAACTCCCTGCGACCACCACCACCCCTGACAAGCAGCATACAGTGGTGGAAACCAACTTCAGGCTAGCAGAAGCCTATGTCCCGCCCACCATATTCAGAGTCACCACATCGCCAGGATATCCGGGGCGGGCTGGCCGCGATGAAAAACTTGTGGAAACAGAAAGTATAAAAGGAGACACCCGCCTCCAGGCACAGAGATGCGGCCGCCATGGCAAATGAACTGCTAGTCTTCCCAGCGTTGTATCTCACCATACACGTTCAGGGCCACCGACAACGATGAAGACAACAACCATAAGTACGCCTAGCACAGAGTGGAGGAAATGGCAGTGATACACTCCCATACATAACACACATTCCTTGCACAGACAGCGACGGCCACATACAGGCACACACAAAATATGTCAATGCCAAGTAGTCAATACACACACAAAGACAAGCAGATACGTGCCAAACATACAGCACAATGTACACCAACACCACCAACACACGCCATAACCACACAACGATAGCGAGATCACAAACACCTCAACGCAGGCATAGACAGGCACATTGTGCAACACCACACATACACACACACCATGAACTGTACATAGCAATGACACACAATCAATAGCAGTGAACACGCATCCAAACAATGACACAGGTGACACATCATGTACAACCAACAAACAAGGAAATCCACACATGCAGCACCATACACAGGGACGTACACTACACCCCATACAATCCCACAAGCAAGCTGTCAGACACATTACAACATGCCCATGGCACAACCCATCTACCCAGCGCATGCAGCAACACAGACACAACCCATACACAGACCTCACACACCGTTGCACACAGATGTCACACCACCATGTAGAAGGAAACCAGGACAAGCATCTCAACTTGCCAACCACAGCAGTGTGGGCAGTTGTATTGTACAACAAAATATAAAAATAAACTATATACAATATGTGCCAAATGGCAAGTCCAATGTCAAGAAATGCAAGACACATTGTCCATATATCATGGCCCCAACTTGACTCCTGACAGCAAGAAGGCCTCCCCATCATAGGGGCATCAGTGGGACAAGCAGGCACCTCAGGGGCGTGGGGGTGGTGGGTGTGTCTTAGATTTAGATGGTGCATGTTTCGGTTTGGGCTTGGGAGGAGTGACGTTTGCTGGGTGGAGGAGCAGGAGAAACACCTGAGGGGGCACCTGAGGAATGGGAGGTGGAAGGGCCTGGGAGGGGCAGGGGACACGATGTTTATGGGAACACAGGGTGGAAGAGGAGTAGGGAAGAGGTCAAGGACGGCAAAGAAAACTTTCTTAGGTACACAGGGGCGGTCACATGATTGAGGGTTGGGAGTGGAGGTAGAGGAAGAGGAAGTGCTCATCGGACATGTTGGTGTGCTGTATGTAATGCTGGTGTGTATAATGTGTGCATGTGTGTGGTGGGTGAATGTTGGGTGGGTGAGTGGGTGTGTGTGCATTCATTGGGAAGAGGGGGTAGAGATGCAAGAAGAGGGAATAGGAGATGTGTGAATGAATGTTGCGGTGGTGTGTGCAAGTGAGGTGGATGTGCTGCAGGTGGCAGAGATGGTAGTGGTGATGAGTGCAGATGTGGTGTGTGGGGTGTGTGTCTGTGAGTCTGCTGCTGTGGTGACCGAGGGTATGATAGGAATGCTCGCAGGACCAGTGTGTGATGATGCAGTGCTGACAGGTGTGAGTGGAGATGTGACTCTAAGGGATGAGGTGGAGGGGGAAGGGTCTGTTGTTCTGTTTGCAGATGTGTGTTGTGTGTGTATGCCTGCGGGAACGTTTGTGATGCCTATGTCTGTCTTTGCGCACCTTATCTGTTATAGTGGGTGTATGCTGGTCTGTAGGTATGCCTCGGACAGATGTAGGGAGAGGGATTGTGGATTGGGAATAGGTAGCTGGAGGGACCGAAGATGAAGGGACACTGGCTGCCATCAACGAGGAGGACAGAGCCTGAAACGATCTCTGTAGTCCAGACAAGGCACCATGAATGCTTTCCAGGAACACATTGGACTGCTGCATCTGGGATGCCAGTCCCTGGGTGGCCTTCACAATGGATGTCTGCCCCATAGAGATGGACCTCAAGAGGTCAATAGCCTCCTCATTGAGCCTGTGACAAAGGAGACTCCCACCCTCCTGGGTGAGCGGGCACAGGCGATTGGGTGGGGTGCTACAAGAAGAGCAGTGCTGGTAAGGGGTGGCAGACAAGATGGTGCTGTGGTGGTCCCAGATGAGTCAGCCACCCCAGAAAGCCACCATCGGAGGAGGAATCTGTATCAGTTGTGGCGTTTGCTCCAGTTTCCCCCGTGGTGCTCTCCTTGCCCTTTGTCCCACTGGTGCCAGCCCCCTAGATCCCATTAGCTGCTGCATCCACACTCTCCAATGCCCTTCTTCCTTTGCCATGTGATGCAAATGAACACATAGACAGAGGTGGAGAGAGAATTAGGGTGGGAGAAACAGAAAGGGAGGAAATGGTGATAACACACACATCCACTTCAGATACAAACAATACATAATGCAGCCCCTGCCAGGTAAACAAGAGACCATTTTGCAATCAATTACAATTGAGTAATGCAAGCGATACCCAAAGTCATCAGTTATCACCTCAACCCTGCAGCCTATACACCTGAATGAAGAGCACTACATACCTATCATCTGGCTAAATGACTGATCCAACAGTCCAGTCCAAGAACATACCCAACCACATGTCATCCATTGCAGGATGAGACAAATATGAGCTCAGAGGAACTGAGCACACAAACTAACTGACAGGAGTGTTTGGAGTACATGTGGTACAGAGGTCCATTGATGTAGCAATTGAAGCAATTCATTATGCCACTATTATCACCTTGTACTACTACATACACGCAGAGATGGAGGATGCAGCCAGTGACATGACTGCATACCTGAGCGACCCATATGCACAGGTGAACGTGTGTCAGTACCACCACTTCTTTTCCTGCATGGCTCAACATAGCTAACATGTCACACTCCTATATGATTGATGTGACAACCAGGACTGTACATTCCCTAACTCTCATCTGACCACGTAAATCCCAAGTCCAGTGATGGTCACAGTACACAACCATGCAGAGGTCACCTAGCAGTCAACACTTACCCCCTTGTGGCTGCTGCGCTGCCCTCAAGCGCACATCCAACTCTGGGTAGGCCACTGCCAGTATATGGGCCATTAGGGGGGTCAGGGTCCAACAGACACCCCTCCCATGTTGGGAGGCTGTCCCCAACTGGGCCTCTGCGGTCTTCCGGGCCCAGCATCTCAGGTCCTCCCACCACTTCCTGCAGTGGGTGCTCTGCCGGCTATGGACCCCCAGGGTCTGCATTTCCTTGAGGATGGCTCTCCATAACCCTTTTTGATGTAATTAATACCAAATCAGCTGAAACCTTTGGTGACACACAACAAACACGGGCCATGCACACTACCGATATACCATACATATCATATGCATGCAAAACACCTGCTGAGTCATGACATGTCCATGTGCACACATACCTCATCAAACTCCACCCGACATGTGTGACAAAGGACTTTGTACTGACTTGTTGCCCTGGAGCACCGTACAACCACTCATAGAGGGGTAGGACCCCTTCCACCAGTTTCTCTAGTTCATCTGTAGTGAAGACTGGGGCCTTATCCCCTGCAGTGCATGCCATTGTTGCTCCACAGCAGCACACAAAGTGGAGGTCTGTCTTGCCCAAGTGCCAGGAGTCAAATGAGCTGACCCCTACAAAATGGCGGTTTCAACCACAGCGGTCTTGACCATCATAGCCGGCGGTGATCGTCATTGGTCCCAGTCTCCCATAGACATCAATGTCAACCAATGATCAGTTGCATGGCGGTTCAGACCGTCTTCTGCCATGACAACTTCAGCCGGCGGAACAAGGTCACTTCTAGCTGTCCAATGCATGCCAGACAGATGGATGCCATATTAGTCTGTAACATGACTATTCTGGGTTCACACTGTGGTAATTACCTGCATGTCATCACAAATTGATACATTAGGTCATACATTGTGGATAATGACAAATGTAGTGTGTTTCTGGTGATATCACCACACTTGTCACTACAGTTGTCAGTATTTATGATCCGTATAGTGGAACACATAGAAGGTGTATGGTTACATGTCCTGTATAGGTCCATTGTCACAGGGATTATGTGCCATTGTCTGGTTAGGAATGGAGTGTGGAGTAATGTGTCTTCACACAACATGACATCCAACTTGCATGATCAAAACTTCGTGACTGTCGTATGTCATACTTGTTGCACAACATTGTGAGAGGTTCCCAGATTGTTGTTTGTGTCCCCACCCAGATATCACCACAATGGAGTGATAAGGAATGGACCAGATTACCGGCCACTCGTAGATTCTCACACCATGGACTAGCACCACATCATCCTGACCTATTGACTGAACCGTTTGTGCATCACAGAACAGGTTGCCCAGCTAAAGCCAGACCTCCTGCCAGGTTTGAGAAATCCCCATGACAGTCCAGATGTTGTCAGTCCTGCATTTTCTGGCAAGTGGCTCTTTTCAGGTTATAGTGGGACTGGCTGCAACAGCCCCGCTTCAGTAAGGTGTTGCAGGATGTGCTGGATGTCCTACTCAAGCATATGTACAGGTACATTAGGGTCCTACAATGTTCTGAATTGCCCACTGTTAAATCAGCCTTCTACAACATATCAAGTGTCTCACATGTAATTGGGGCCATTGATGGGACTCACATGGCCTTAGTACCTCCAAGGACCAATGAACAGGTCTACAGAAACCAGAAGAGTACATATTCGCTCAATATACAAGTGATGTGTCTTGCAGACGAGTACATAACACATGTAAATGCTAAATTCCCAGGATCAGTACATGATTCCTACGTCCTGAGGAACAGCAGTGTCCCTGCAATAATGTCACAGCTACAGGGAGAAAGGGCCTGGCTCTTAGGTATGCGTACTGCTCTCCATGTCAGACATTTGTACCCCTCCAAACACAGTCTGCACTCTGCCTAGCATTGTTACCTATATTCATGTTTCCTTTTCTACACAGGTGACTCCGGATACCCCAACATGCCCTGGCTCCTGACACCTGTGTGACATCCAACTACAGGAGGGGAGAACAGGTACAATGAGGCACATGGCCAATAGTGGCAAGTGATTGAGCTGACTTTCGGTCTCTTGAAAGCTATATTTTGTTGCCTCCATGTGTCCTGTGGTGCCCTACACTACCAATCAGGGAAAGTCTGCAAGGTTATTGTTGTCTGCTTCATGCTCCATAATCTGGCCCTCAGAAGGCACATCCGTCTGTTGGAGGAGGGGGACATTGTGGCTGGAGCAGTGTTTGGGGCCGGTGACTCTGGTGCTGAGTGGGAGGCAGATGAGGATGAGGCGCATGACAACAGGACCGACCTGATTTGTCACTACTTTCAATGATGTTCAGGTATGTGTGATTTGTATGTCATCTGCACATGGAAGATGTATTGTTGAAGCCAGTCTGTAGCCAGTATTTGCATGCATCAAGGTGTATGTGGGGACTACAGCATTCCATCTTGGTTTCCGACCCTGAAAGGTAGCCTACTTACCATGAGGGGTAGTGGAAATGCACTGCTGCTAAGGACGTGTGGAATGCTGGTGCCATTGCTGTACAACCTTATAGTTCTACAAAAGGTTTAGAGTCCTCAGTCTGCCTGTTTGGGTAAATGTAAGGAGAATTTATCAGTCTTGTCCTGCTGCGTAGGTATGTCATGCTGCATTGTCAGCTGCTGTGTGGCAAGTACCTGTTCCTGACTACTCAGGGAGGTGAACAATAGAGGATGTTACCTATGTTACATTTTTCCTGTCCTACATGTGTGTGAGTGCCTATGCAGGCCCTTACATATGTGGTATCATAGCTGCTAGGCCAGTCATCCTTTGTATGTGTTCAAATGCTGTGGATGTATGACTGTGGTTCACATGCCTTACAACATTGTGTCTGATTCCATTTCATTTTCCCTCTTCAGGTCACATCTCGGTCTGCAAGCTGATTACTGTATTGCCTGTAGCTATGGCTGACACTGGATATCATTACAATTTGGATGTACTTACACACATGCTGGAGTGGCCCACTACATCTGTCACTTCAGCATTATTGTGGTGTCGACATGTGTGTACATTTGCTGCTTGGAAACAGGATTGCCACTACATACAGTGAAGAGATGTGCACCATGACTTGTGTTAATTTGTGTTTATTAAGTGTATTACATCACAGTCCAGAGGAGTGGGGTAACGTTCTAGGTGCTGATCAGAGTGGGTGGTACAGCTGTTTGTCTCACAGGTCCTGTATCCATTTTCCTGGTATGATGTGAACTTGGTTTTGGACAGCCAATAGGGTGTAACAGTGGCACACAAGGGTGACAGTTCAGAAGAGGGATCACTTCCTGGTGGGGGGAATGGTCTTGGCCTCAGGTCCTGCAGGATGTCTTGATGGGAGACCTCGTTTATGGGGGGTGCCCTCAGCTGCAGTGACAGGTGTGCTGGTGGCCTGTGGGCCCTGATGCTGGGCCTCCATTCCAGTAGCAGGTACTGATGTTGATGGCAGTGGTGTTGCCTTCCTACTGGATGGGGCCTGCTGCTGGGTGGAGGATGTCCGCAGGATTTTGTTCACTTTCTTGTACTTTCCTAATATGGAGACCATGGTGGCACTGAGTGCATGCCACTGCTGCATTGCCTCATGGTGGCATCCCCCTGCAGCCTTTGGGTGTCCTGCAAGGTGGTTAGTATCTGGCCCATCTTGTCCTGGGTTTGCTGATAGGCTCCAAGGACTCTGGACACGGCCTCCTGGCCAGTCGTGTCCTGTACCTGCCTCGTCCCTTGGCCCACAATTGCCCTCCCACTGGCCTTGCTCCCTGTGCCTGTACCCATGGTGCAGTGTGCCCTCTCCCACTGACACCAAGACCATCATTGTCTTCGGTTTGCATAGTTGACTCCTATCCCTGTCCTGTGGGGCACACTGATGTTTGATGTGACCTTGGGACACTGGTATGGGAAGTCGGGCTCTGCTGTGCATTGGCTGCCAGAGGGGAGGTGGTTTCAGTTGTGGGCAGGGTGACGCTGGTGGTGGTGGACTGACCACTCATGCCTGATGGGCCAGGTTCGTCATCCATATCCAGACTTCCAGGGGAGTCCTCCGCTATTAGACCTGCTTCCAGGCCTGGGCTTTCTGTCACTAGCCTCCTCTGTTGTGTGGCAGTACTTGGGAGACCTGTGGAATGAGAGGTATTGTGTCAGATGATGGTATTGTAACAGTGACACACATTGACTGGATTTGCAGGGCAGTAATGTCATTGACAGTTACTAGTCCACTGCTTGTGTTACCATCAGTGGAATTTTTCAATGGGCCTATTTTTGGAGAATAGCTAATGTTTGTCTTGCTACTGTCATTGCCATGAACTGTTGTGTATTTCTTATACTTATTGGTGATGGGGAGTGACATGGTTTAACGTGTAATTGCAGGGTGGTGTGAGGGGGTGAGAAGGTGGTGGGGGTACATGCTGTGCACGGGGACATGTTGGCCCGGGAGTGCAGTTGACTTACCAGTGTCTAGTCCACTAGGTATTCCCATCAGCCCTTCTGGATGTAGAATGGCCAGGACCTTCTCACTCGATGGCGATTCTGGTGGAGGTGGTGGAGGTACCTACCACCAGTCCCCATGACATCGATTTGGTGCCTGGAGGCCATGGCCCGTTCCTTCCCCCATAGGTCATTCCACCTCTTCCTAATGTCCTCCCTTGTGCGTTGATGGGTCCCCACTGCATTCACTCTGATGACTATTCTGTGCCATAAGTCGTTCATCTGGGCTGTGGGTGTCTGCTGTACCAGTGCTCCAAACAGTTACGGTCCACTCTGACGATTTCATCAACCATCGCCGTCAGCTCCTCATCTGTGAATCGTGGTTTTTTTTGTGTTGCCATGGTGGTTGGGTTGTGGGTAGGGGTGTACATTGTGCAGGGATGCTGGGTGTGCTGTTTGTTGGTGTGAGTTTGGGTAGTGGTGTGTACATGAGCTCTGTGGTGTTTGTGTGCAGTGGTGTGTTGTGTGATGCTTGTTCACTGTGATGGTGCCTATGATATGTAGGTGCATTGCCTCCTTTCAGTGTGCTCTTGCCTCGCTCTGTCAAAGTTTCTGGTTTCCAAGGTTTCTAGGTATGTGTGGGGGGGGGTGTTTTGTAGTGCTGTGAACAGGTGTATGTATGTGTCTCAGGTTTTGGGTATTGGTATTGTCCAATGTGGTGCAGTGTTCTGGTGGGGGCAACTTCTTTCCCGCTGCAGTTCACACCGGCAATGGATTGCCTCCATGTTGGGACCGCGGTGCTGATTTGTGACTCGTTATTTGGCAGGTAGAATATTCTCTACATGGTGGGGCTGGTGGTGCAACCGCCTCCTTCACGCTGCCCTTTTATGGGTGTATTTTGGGTAGTGTTGTGTGGGTAACTCGTAATGTGGCGGTCTTTACATTGCCATCACTTGCAGTCTTCGGTAAAGACCACCAAACTTAGAATGACCACCTGAGAGTCTACACATCAGTGACGCAAAGGGCAGATTCATTCATAAGCCAGGCCAATTGGCATTACTAAAGCTTGTTCATATGGTTTGTTTACTATATTAATTTTAGGTGTTAGCATTGTTAGTGCAATAGTTATTTTTGGTAAATATAGTTTAAAATTTTACGCGTGTCAATATTGTATTTTAAATCTAATTAGTAATTTATAGTATAGTGGGTTGTTGGCCTTGCAGGGGAACTGAAAGGGAAGGTAATTAACTCATAAATAATTTAGATTTAAACGTAATTCGTCTTTATTGTAAATCAATTATTTAACTGGTCATAATGTAATAGTAAAGTATATTTCAGTATCAGGTTGTTCGATTTGTAGATTAATGGGGTAGAAAGGTTATTCAAATAAAATGTATTCACATTCAATGTTAACTTATATTCATGTTAATTAAATATATAATTGAATATTAAGTATGTGAAAGATTTAATGTTTAATTGCTGTTTAATTTTTGCTGTGTCAAATTTTGTATGTGTATTTATGTTTATTATACATGGAGTTTTTAATACTGTTATTTTGTGTAGGGGAATAGGGTGGGAAGATGTTAAAGTACTCATATGTTTTATCTTCATTGATTAATTGATAAATACTTATTTCCAACTTTAACGCTGATTTTTGCTTTCAGATTGTACTTGTGAATCAAAGTAATAATTGAAATGAACTAATTTGATTCATGTTAATTTTGTACTTTTTTGTAATTAGGCAAGTGACTGTTTTTATATGGAATTTTATTTTTTATTTTATATTTTACAATTTTTTGTATTTTCCTCAAAGAATATTTAACTTTTTAATATACTGGTCAAATTAATTATTTTTTTATAATATAACTGCTTACAATTATTTTTTACTGTTTACATTATTATTTATTTTTTAATTGTCTATATATTTTGTACATTTATATTATATTATTGTATTATTTAGTTTAGTTATTTAATTTTTATTTGCATCTTTAGTTAGAAGCTTTAAATAATATTTTTATATGTGTATGTAAATAGTTACATTAGGAAATATTGTGTGTTTGTTGTACATATGTTTCTCATGTTTGTAACTTGCAATATTTTAAATGTAATTTATTTGATTAAGATTGTTTTATATATTATTGAAACGTTTCAAAGATTCGAGAACCAGGGATGCACATCTCGGGTGTCCTGAATGCCTGCTATAAATAAGCAAAAAAGCTTAAATCTTTCAGCAGGCAAGGAACAGAAATGAAGCAAGCCATGAAGCTGCTTCACATTTTGAATGACACGCTTTGAACCAAAAACTATTTTTTTACTTGTTTTGGTTGATATTCAGTTCCATGATATTTATTGTGTTGATATTTCTGTCATTTGCATTGTAGGTATGAAAATAAAACTATGGTAAACAATATTTTTGACAAAATATTTTTGTTAACAATATCTTTTACAATGATATTGTTTCTGACAACAGTTATCAGAGGTTTGTTTATATAACCTAAAAAATATGAATGTATACTCCTTACCTGTAAATTATCTAACATCTGTAGGTAGTGAGAACCAAAATAAAAGGGGATAGAAAAAATAAATCAATACATGCATTTAGGGTATTCTAATAACCTAAACTGATGTAGTGTCTACCAAGATTGAGGCAGATAGCAACATAGAGACGATGGAGTAGAAAGCTACCCAGCTGCATTTCTCTCCCAATTAATAATATTAACCTAGAAAATAAAGACACCTGAACTAATACTTTAACCACACCTTATGAAAAATGACTCCTGGCCAATTCAAGTATGTCGAAAGCCTTTAGATTATTGAGCTTTTGTATTTCAAGGGGAAATACAAACCTAAGCCTAACATGTTAAATATTGAAAATAAGGCACAATGGTTTAGATTTTCTAAATCCACATTCATTCAACCAGTTCAAATGAGTACTGATAATTGCTGAATTTGTTCAACCTCTTCATTTTTGTGTAGCTCATCGACAAATGCTAAATCAATCTCTAGTTATTAAAGCCTGCCAATGTAGAAAAGACGAATGGACCCATCTTGTGCCTGTTACTCAGTGATTTTCCCAGATTTTCCCATCAGCACAGGAAGTGACATCACTGGATCTCACATCATCTACCTACACTTCACTGAAATTCCCATGACCTTTCTGGACATGAAGTGACCTTACTGATTTTCCCACATAAACCGTATTTAAAAGAAGAAGCCAAGCAAGAGGATTCGATTTTCCATCATATATCAGTACAGGAAATAAAATCAAGGCACTCTGCACTCCTCCCTCCTCCCTCCTCCAAGAACCTACTTAATGGAAGCTGCCACACGGACACGCAGTGGATGCACTGCTGGTGCACTGAAGGCGTGACAATGGTGAACACATCTGCAATCCATATGCACATGGATTGCTTCCAGTGCCAGGAATTCTGGTCCAATCACACCCCAGCAAAACTCCACAGCACTCCTTAGGAAGCTAGACCCCAAACAAAGGTCCCACAATGACTGTCATGCTGTGCCTCACACCAAAGTAAGAGTGTTTACCTGCACCCACTGCCACTTATCCAGCAGCAACCGACCCACACCCCATGCAAATACTTACAATGTCACAATACACAAGTATCAACAATGCCTACACCCCCACCCTTCAACACACACAAAAGCAAACCCACAATTCAACATCAATTCACAGGCATGCTTCTCAAACTCGATCACTCAGCAAACACACAATTGAAATATAGGACCTGTTGAGTAGCAACACATCTGACATCCTCTTCATCACACAGACTTTGCTCAATCCCTCATCAGCTCTCAACATTGCAATGGCAATCTGAGGAGAATAGAAGATTGCTCAACAGGACCGCCTTCACAAGCAAGGAGGCAGACTCGCTATCATTCACAAGAATTCCATCAAATGCAAGCCATCCACAGAGAATGCCACCCCATTCTTGGAACACTTGCACTTTAAGCTGCAAACCTCTGAAAGCTTCACCCTGAATGGAACCCTCGTCTAGTGACCACCCGGACCATGAGTCACCTTTATCAACCTCATCACCAACTTTATTGCTCTGCTCACCATCAACTCCTAGGCCTACATTCTCTTCGGTGATCTCAACTTTCACCTGGAAGAATGAAACAACCCTTAATCCACAGCACTCCTCGAAAGCTTGGGCACTATCGGACTCATCCAGCTTGAACTAGAACTAACACACACCCCAGGGAACACACCTGATCCCATCGTAAACACAATCAACAGCATCAAATTCAACTCCACTACACCACTCACATGGACTGACCACTCCATCATTCACTTGCAAACCAACACATCTCAAGGTAGCACCCTATCCAGGTTCAGTATTCAAAGCTGCAGCTTAGGCAAAACTGCACAGATCAACCTAGTCCCATAGACAACCCAGACAAGGACATTAACAACTTCAACAACTGGATCAATAACAGTGCAGACTCTCTCACACATCAAACCCAACAAGCATAGTAGATCAAACAAGCAGACCAGCTAGTACACAGAATACCTCCAAGTGACCAAACAACATTGTGAACAGCTAGAAAGGAAATGGAGAGCCACCCATGAAACCACAGACAAAACAACCTACAAGGAAGCACTCTGTGCTATCACCAGCAAATAGGAGACCTAGAAAAAAAGCACTAGTGGACCACATTGAAGGAATCTCAAACAGCTGCAGGGAGATTTTCTCAATCATTAAGGATTTCACCTTGCCTTTAGCCACTGTCAACATCGCGGCATCCCAACAACTCTTTGACACCCTATCCAATTTCTTCAACACCAAAATTGCAAACACATAGAGCAATTTCACACAGCAACCAAACCCCAAAGAACTCGTTGCTAACCTACCCACTACTAACCAAGACGAACTCCTGACCTAATGGACAACCCTCACCAGAAATGACACATCGGCAATCATGCGGACCACTAGCTCAGGGCAGCCAGCGGACAACTACAACCTGACAACATCACTAATCAGCACCACCCTGACCCATATCAACACCTCCATAGCATCCGCCATTTTTTCAGATGAATAGAAGCTTTCAGAAGTCATTGCCATACTCAAGAAGCACACAGCCAACCCAGATCAACTGAGCAAATTCTGACTCACCTTCCTTCTTCCCTATCCAGCCAAAGTGATTAAGAAGGCCATCAACAAGCAACTCACAACCCAGATAAAATGTCACTGTCTTCTAGACAACTATCAATCAAGTTTCAGAAAGAATAGCTGCAGCAAAAAAACACTCATTGACACCACTGACCACATTTGAATTATACTTGACCAAGGAGAAACAGTGGCCTTCCTCCTGTCGAACCTCTTTGCGACCTGCAACACTGTCTCCCATAACACCCTCATCAGAGGACTCCACGAGATTGACAAACAAGGATCTACTCTCAAATGGATCTGTTCCATCCTCACAGGAAAAAGCCAAAGGGTTAGGCTGTCACCCTTCACATGAGACACCAGAGATTGATATGCTAAGTCCCTCAGGGATAGTACCCCAGACCCACCTTTTTGAACATCTACATGACCCCACTTGCCAACATCATCCAATCACAAGACATCACTATGATCTCCTATGCCAATGACACCCAACTCATCCTCTCCCTGATGGGCAAGACAGCCACCACCAGGACAACTACACCCACTGCATCACCATAGTAGCAGACTGGATGCAAACCAACTGCCTGCAGCTCAAAACAGAAGTACTGGTCTTTGGCAGCACAACCCATTAGGACTCCACCTGGTGGCCGTCAGAGCTAGGACCAACACCCACACCCACAGACCACGCATGAAATCTAGGGATCATCATAGATGACAAGCTCAACCTAATGAAGTCAACGTAATGTGCACTTCTTACTTCAACATCCTATGCATGCTTTGAAAGATCTTCAAATGGTTGCCTCAGAGCACCGTCACTCAAGCTCTCATCACCAGCAAGCTGGACTACAGCAAAACTATCTATGCTGGAAACTCCCCAAAACTCCTACACAGGCCCCAGACCATCCAGAACACTACCTCAAGAAACATACTCAACCTCCCATGCCACACCCATATCACACCGCACCTCAAGAAGCTTCACTGTCTCCCAGTTCACAAGCACAGCCAATTCAAACTTCTCATTCACACATACAAATTTCTACAAAACATACGATCAGAATACCTATACAGCTGCATACACTTTCACCAACACACCACCAGACACCTATGCTCTGCATCACTCTCACTCGCACAATACCCTGCATCAACAAAAGCAAAACTGGAGGTTGCTCATTCCCCCACATCGCACTCAAGGCACGGAAAGATCTCCCTCAACACATCAGACCCTCCTCCTTACTTTTTGAGTCCTGCAAAAAGCTGAGGACCTGTCTTTAAGTATAAGCACCTTAGGCACCCCACACTTACACACTTGCCCAAGCTCCTGGATACCCTCTTGGGATGATCTGGAGTCAGCAAATCTGCATTTTGGGGGCTACTGTAGGATACGATATCAGCAATATCTTCAAAATTATACCACAATTCCATCATGACCCACTCTGTAGCCTTGTTTAAGGTAATCCTAGCTTTCTGTGTTCGGCATGTATCACTGTAATAAGGCACTAACCCTGCCTTCAACCAAGAAGCATTGAATCATTCTGGGGAGTGTCTTACATATATCCATCAAACTGGGTAATGAATTACAGAACCTGATTAACAAAATGTTTGATTCTTCAGGATGGTTATGTCATGAGCCACCAAAGAACTATGGCCAGTTCTGCAGAAGAGTCACCAAAGAATTGGCAGTGGACATGTTTTGAACACTAACATGTGCCCCGGCCAAACACTAACAGTTGCATACATTTGTGGGTAATCAAATATTTGTCTTGACTTTTCCACACTAACAGACAATTGGAAATGTATGACAGAATGTTCCAATATGTAAATATGGGGCTTGCAACCCCTTGCATCTCATTATTCCTGCGCCAGGCATAATGCATGATAGGGGGCGTTCCCCGTGAAGGGGGGGTTGAAAGAATGGTGCAAAGAAATATAAAAGATTTGTTCGCACCTTTCTTTTCTGCATTTCTAACGCCTGCTCACAGCAGGCGTTAAAAGGGCGCATGCCATTGTTTTCAATGAGCCTCTATGTACTGTTCATGGTTAGCACCAAAATTTTGGCACTAAACCTGAACAGTACATCAATAGGGTCAGAAATTCTGATGTGATGGCCCCCTACCCTGCGCCATGGTGCACCATATTTTAAATACGGCTCACACATATTGGTGGTAGGGGCGCACAAGGGGTCGTAAAAAAAGTGGTGCTACATGTAATGTAGCGCCACGTTTCTTAAATCTGGCCCATAGTTTCCTGTGGCTTATGCCTGGACGTTTAGTAAATCACTGAACACTGAGAATGCCTTTAGGATATCAGCATAAGCCCAAGTCCATGGAGAATTTTGACGTTTTTGTAAATCTTCCCTTTTTACTCCCTTATTTGGTAAAATATAAAGAGTCAAAAATAGGTATCAAGGAAACCTTTGTATTTCCAAAATCAGCATTAGATAAGGTGTTGAAAAGCAGTGGTTATTTGCATATCTCCAAATTCCAGGGTCCCCATACAAGCATGTGAATTACAGAGTATTTCTCAAACAGACGTCATTTTTACACATTGTCTAACATTTGGAAGGAAAAAATGTTAAGAAAGACAAGAAGAAATAACACTTGTTCTGCTATTCTGTGTTCCCCCAAGTCTCCCAATAAAAATTGTACCTCACTTGTGTGGGTAGGCCTAATGCCTGCGACAGGAAATGCAACATGGACACATCACATTTTTCCAAAGAAAACGGACCTGTTTTTTGCAAAGTGCCTAGCTGTGGATTTTGGCCTCTAGCTCAGCCGGCACCTAGGAAAACCTACCAAACCCAGACATTTCTAAAAACCAGACTGCTAGGGAAATTAAGAATGGGGTGGCTTGTGAGCCTCTCACCAGGTTATGTTACCCAGAATTCTTTGCAAACCTCAAAATTTGGCAAAAGAAATACTTTTTCCTCACATTTCTATGATGGAAATTTCAGGAATCTAAGAGAAGCCACAAAGTTCCTTCCACCCAGTGTTCCCCCAAGTCTCCCGATAAAAATGGTACCTCACTTGTGTAGGTAGGCCTAGTGCCCACGACAGGAAATGCCCCAAAACAAAACGTGGACACATCACATTTTCCTAAAGAAAACTGACCTGTTTTTTGCAAAGTGCCTCGCTGTGGATTTGGGCCTCTAGCTCAGCCGGAACCTAGGAAAACCTACCAAACCCAGTCATTTCTAACAACTAGACACCCAGGGGAATTAAGAATGTGGTGACTTGTGGGGCTCTCACCAAGTTCTGTTACACAGAGTCCTTTGCAAACCTCAAAATTTGGCAAAAAAGCTTTTTTTCCTCACATTTTGGTGACAGAAAGTTCTGGAATCTTAGAGGAGCCACAGATTTCCTTCCACCCAGCGTTCCCCAAAGTCTCCCAATAAAAATGGTACCTCGCTTTTGTTGGTAGGCCTAGTGCTGCGACAGGACATGCCCCAAAACACAACGTGGACACATCACATTTTCCTAAAGAAAAGTGACCTGTTTTTTGCAAAGTGCCTAGCTGTGGATTTTGGCCTCTAGCTCAGCCGACACATAGGAAAACCTACCAAACCTGGTCATTTCTAAAAACTAGACACCTAGGAGAATTCAGAATGGGGTGACTTGTAGGGCTCTCACCAGGTTCTGTTACCCAGAGTCCTTTGCAAACCTCAAAATTTGGGGGAATAAAAACACTTTTTCCTCACATTTCGGTGATGGAAAGTTCTGGAATCAAACAGGAGCCACAAATTCCCTTCCACCCAGCCTTCCCCCATGCCTCCCGATAAAAAAGGTACCTCACTTGTGTGGGTAGGCCTAGTGCCCACTACAGGAAATGCCCCAAAACACAATGCGGACCCATCACATTTTCCTAAAGAAAACTGACCTGTTTTTTTCCAAAGTGCATAGCTGTGGATTTTGGCCTCTAGCTCAGCCCTCACCTAGAAAAACCTACAAAACTCAGACATTTCTAAAAACTAGACACCTATGGAAATTCAGAATGGGGTGACTTGTGGGGCTCTCACCAGGTTATTTTACCCAGAATGCTTTGCAAAGCTCAAACTTTGTCAAAAAACACTTTTTCCTCATATTTCAGTGATGGAAAGTTCTGGAATATAAGAGGAGCAGAAATTTCCTTCCACCCAGCATTCCCTAAAGCCTCCCGATAAAAATGGACCCTCACTTGGGTGGGTAGGCCTAGTGCCCACAATAGAAAATGCCCCAAAACACAACGTGGACACGTCACATTTTCCTAAAGAAACTGACCTGTTTTTTGCAAAGTGCCTAGCTGTGGATTTAGGCCTCTAGCTAGCCGGCATCTAGGAAAACCTACCAAACTTGGACATTTCTTAAAACTAGTCACATAGGGGGATTCAGAATAGGGTGACTTGTGGTACTGTCTCCAGGGTCTGTTGCCCAGAATCCTTTGCAAACCTCAAATTTTGGCAACAAAAACACTTTTTCCTCACATTTCGGTGATGTAAAGTTATGGAATCTAATAGGAGCCACAAATTCCTTCCATCCAACGTTTCCCCAAGTCTCCCAATATAAATGGTACCTCACATGTGTGGCTAGGCCTAGTGCCCGTGACAGGAAATGCCCCAAAACACAACGTGGACACATCACATTTTCCGAAAGAAAAGTGACCTGTTTTTTGCTAAGTGCCTAGCTGTGGATTTTGGCCTCTAGCTCAGCCGGCACCTAGGAAAACCTACCAAACCCAGACATTTCTAAAAACTAGACCCCTAGGCAAATTGAGAATGGGGTGGCTTGTCGGGCTTTCACCAGGTTCTGTTACCCAGAAACCTTTGCAAACCTCAACATTTGGGGGAATAAAAACACTTTTTCCTCACATTTCGGTGATGGAAAGTTCTGGAATCTAAGAGGAGCCACAAATTCCCTTCCACCCAGCCTTCCCCCATGCCTCCCGATACAAAAGGTACCTCACTTGTGTGGGTAGGCCTAGTGCCCGCTACAGGAAATGCCCCAAAACACAATGCGGACCCATCACATTTTCCTAAAGAAAACTGACCTGTTTTTTTGCAAAGTGCATAGCTGTGGATTTTGGCCTCTAGCTCAGCCCTCACCTAGGAAAACCTACAAAACTCAGACATTTCTAAAAACTAGACACCTAGGGAAATTCAGAATGGGGTGACTTGTGGGGCTCTCACCAGGTTCCTTTACCCAGAATGCTTTGCAAACTCAAACTTTGTCAAAAAACACTTTTTCCTCATATTTCAGTGATGGAAAGTTCCGGAATATAAGAGGAGCTGAAATTTCCTTCCACCCAGCATTCCCTAAAGCCTCCCGATAAAAATGAACCCTTACTTGGGTGGGTAGGCCTAGTGCCCACAATAGAAAATGCCCCAAAACACAACGTGGACACACCACATTTTCCTAAAGAAACTGACCTGTTTTTTGCAAAGTGCCTAGCTGTGGATTTAGGCCTCTAGCTAGCCGGCATCTAGGAAAACCTACCAAACTTGGACATTTCTAAAAACTAGTCACCTAGGGGAATAGGGTGACTTGTGATACTGTCTCCAGGGTCTGTTGCCCAGAATCCTTTGCAAACCTCAAATTTCGGCAAAAAAAGCACTTTTTCCTCACATTTCGGTGATGTAAATTTATGGAATCTAATAGGAGCCACAAATTCCTTCCATCCAACGTTCCTCCAAGTCTCCCAATATAAATGGTACCTCACATGTGTGGCTAGGCCTAGTGCCCGTGACAGGAAATGCCCCAAAACACAACGTGGACACATCACATTTTCCTAAAGAAAAGTGACCTGTTTTTTGCTAAGTGCCTAGCTGTGGATTTTGGCCTCTAGCTCAGCTGGCACCTAGGAAAACCTACCAAACCCAGACATTTCTAAAAACTAGACCCCTAGGGAAATTGAGAATGGGGTGGCTTGTGGGGCTTTCACCAGGTTCTGTTACCCAGAAAACTTTGCAAACCTCAACATTTGGCAAAAAAAATACTTTTTCCTCACATTTCACTGATCTGGAATCTAAGAGGAGCCACAAATTTCCTTCCAGCAAGCATCCCCCCCACAAGTCTACCAATAAAAATGGTACCTCACTTGTGTGGGTAGGCTTAGTGCCTGCAACAGGAAATGCCCCAAAACACAATATGGACACATTGGATTTTCCTAAAGAAAACTGACCTGTTTTTTGGAAAGTGTCTAGCTGTGGATTTTGGCCTCTAGCTAGCCGGCACCAAGGAAAACCTACCAAACCCAGACATTTCTAAAAACTAGACACCCAGGGGAATTCAGAATGCGGTGACTTGTGGAGCTCTCACCAGGTACTGTTACCCAGAATGTTTTGCAAACCTCGAACTTTGGCAAAAAAATAGAAACTTTTTCCTCACATTTCGGTAATGGAAAGTTCTCGAATCTAACAGGAGCCACAAATTCCCTTCCACCCACCTTCCCCCATGCCTCCCGATACAAAAGGTACCTCACTTGTGTGGGTAGGCCTAGTGCCCGCTACAGGAAATGCCCCAAAACACAATGCGGACCCATCACATTTTCCTAAAGAAAACTGACCTGTTTTTTTGCAAAGTGCATATCTGTGGATTTTGGCCTCTAGCTCAGCCCTCACCTAGGAAAACCTACAAAACTCAGACATTTCTAAAAACTAGACACCTAGGGAAATTCAGAATGGGGTGACTTGTGGGGCTCTCACCAGGTTCCTTTACCCAGAATGCTTTGCAAACTCAAACTTTGTCAAAAAACACTTTTTCCTCATATTTCAGTGATGGAAAGTTCCGGAATATAAGAGGAGCTGAAATTTCCTTCCACCCAGCATTCCCTAAAGCCTCCCAATAAAAATGAACCCTTACTTGGGTGGGCAGGCCTAGTGCCCACAATAGAAAATGCCCCAAAACACAACGTGGACACACCACATTTTCCTAAAGAAACTGACCTGTTTTTTGCAAAGTGCCTAGCTGTGGATTTAGGCCTCTAGCTAGCCGGCATCTAGGAAAACCTACCAAACTTGGACATTTCTAAAAACTAGTCACCTAGGGGAATAGGGTGACTTGTGGTACTGTCTCCAGGGTCTGTTGCCCAGAATCCTTTGCAAACCTCAAATTTCGGCAAAAAAAGCACTTTTTCCTCACATTTCGGTGATGTAAATTTATGGAATCTAATAGGAGCCACAAATTCCTTCCATCCAACGTTCCTCCAAGTCTCCCAATATAAATGGTACCTCACATGTGTGGCTAGGCCTAGTGCCCGTGACAGGAAATGCCCCAAAACACAACGTGGACACATCACATTTTCCTAAAGAAAAGTGACCTGTTTTTTGCTAAGTGCCTAGCTGTGGATTTTGGCCTCTAGCTCAGCTGGCACCTAGGAAAACCTACCAAACCCAGACATTTCTAAAAACTAGACCCCTAGGGAAATTGAGAATGGGGTGGCTTGTGGGGCTTTCACCAGGTTCTGTTACCCAGAAACCTTTGCAAACCTCAACATTTGGCAAAAAAAATACCTTTTCCTCACATTTCACTGATCTGGAATCTAAGAGGAGCCACAAATTTCCTTCCAGCAAGCATCCCCCCCACAAGTCTACCAATAAAAATGGTACCTCACTTGTGTGGGTAGGCTTAGTGCCTGCAACAGGAAATGCCCCAAAACACAATATGGACACATTGGATTTTCCTAAAGAAAACTGACCTGTTTTTTGGAAAGTGTCTAGCTGTGGATTTTGGCCTCTAGCTAGCCGGCACCAAGGAAAACCTACCAAACCCAGACATTTCTAAAAACTAGACACCCAGGGGAATTCAGAATGCGGTGACTTGTGGAGCTCTCACCAGGTACTGTTACCCAGAATGTTTTGCAAACCTCGAACTTTGGCAAAAAAATAGAAACTTTTTCCTCACATTTCGGTAATGGAAAGTTCTCGAATCTAACAGGAGCCACAAATTTCCTTTCACCCAGCATTCCCCCAAGTCTCCCGATAAAAAATCTACCTCACTTGTGTGGGTAGGCCTAGTGTCTGCAACAGGAAATTCCCCAAAATCACAATGTGGACACATCAAAATGATATATTAAAAAACTACCTGTTTTTGCAGGGGAGGTGGGCACCTAGGTTTTTTGTCCCAGGTGCGGTGGTCATCTAGGGAAACCTACCAAACCCAGATATTCTGAAAACTAGACCCCCTGAGGAGCCCAGGGCAGTGTCGTTTGCCTGGCCCCCATACATTTTCTTACCAAGAGCCCTCTGCAAACCTCAAATATAGCAAAACAATCCGATTTTCCACACTTTTCTCTGTGGGACCTCTGTGCCGGTACAACTTTCCTACCACCCAATGTTCCACTCAGTCTGCTGATAAAAATGATACCTCACATGTGAGGGTGGCCAGGTACCTACAACAGAAAAAGGCCATAAATCTGTCGAGATTGAGGGGATAGCACAGTGAGTTGATATGCATATATTTTTGTTTTACACATCTTTAGGCTGACTCTGCTTTGGGGACCCACTCAAATAAGGTATCATTTTACTTGGGAGACTGAGGGGAATGCTGGGTGGTAGGAAATTTGTGCCGGAGCGGTGATCCTACAAAGAAAAGTGAGGGAAAAACGATTTTTTAAGCACATTTTGAGGTTTGCAGAGGAGCCTGGGTAAGAAGATCTTGGGGGATCCACGCAAGCCACACCTGCCTGGACTCCTCAGGGTGTCTAGTTGTCAAAAATGTCTGGGTTTGGTATGTTTCCCTAGATGAAGGCCGCACCCAGGGCCAAAAAAGTAGGCCGCCCCCCCAAACTCAGGTAGTTTTGTAAGAGATCATTTTGATGTGTTCACGTACTTTTGTTATGTTCCAAACACTAAAATTGTGAAAAGAAACACACTTAGGTGATGTTAAAAAGACCCCTCACCTACCAACCAAGTTGGTGGCGTGCTTTATCACCCGAGACACCTAGCATGTCACGGGTGTGCTGTGACGCCTGATTACAGCGGAGCAGGTTTTTTCATTTTTACCACACATTCTGGTTGGGTTAGGCACGAGGGTGAGTAATGGTTCAGTAGATCAAACTTTATTAACAAGAGATTTCACAAAAATGAAATGCACTGTTAATAACTGAAAGGCCAAAAAACAGAACCAATGACTCACAGCTCGTGAGCTGTAAAGCCACGACAAGGCACCAACCTCTTTACAGTCCATTCACACACCTTTCATACATGACATGCACACGACCATTCACGCCGCCAGCCGTAGGCCCAGCACATTACAACACTTGCATCAACAGACAGCGCCATTCAAGGGCCCATCACTTTTATGCACCCACATGCATAACACAGCAATCACACCAGCTGATGGGAGTGTGTGGACTGGCGCAATTCCAACCGTGAAACTGAACAAATGAAAATATAGAACAGGCAGTTTACGCTCACAGTAGTTCCAAATAATGTTTTTGAGTGTGGTAACTCCTGAAACAGCCATCTACACACAGCCCAGGTTTTGAAGGACAATCAGGGCAGTACATTCTAGTCTCGTTCCGGATACCTCTTCGAGCACAGGCTCTACATCTCTTAGCAGAAAGGTTTTTTTGGGTCAGGGGAGGAATGTACTCAGCAAAGTGGCGATCTTTCAATCTAGCCACATCCTCCACCACTGCTTCTCTAGGAACTCTTGCCTGTTTCAGCACAACAAGGCACGCTGTGACAGACCCCTGAAATTTTACAAATGTCATCCTTGACTCTGGAGAACTATTCTTGAACACAACAAAAGCATTAAAAGTTGCCAAGTGGAACAGGTGAACCGCTAATTTCTTATACCAAACATAAGCCTTATGGGCAGCAGTGTAAGGTTCCAACTTTCTGATCTACTGTATCAATACCACCCATGTGCTTATTGTCGGCTCAAATGCACACAGGTTTGTGCACTTCAGCACCTTGACCTCAAACAGACACAGGTGAAGCACTCTCCTCATGGATGGTAGTTAGCATGTAGACAGCCCTCCTGTCTACAAATTTCAGAGCTAGCAGCTCATCATTCCACAAGGCACTGCACTGTCCCGTCTCAAGTTTTTTAAAGACAAGCACTCTTGGATAGCCTTTCCGGTTAGAGCGGATTGTGCCACAAGCAACAGTGTCCACTCTAAACAATTCCTTGAACAACCGCACTCCAGAGTAGAAATTATCTACGTACAATGGTGACCTTTGTTAAACAGTCATCTATTAAGTTCCCACACAATTTTCTCACTAACTCCAAAAGTGGGCGGACACCCAGGGGGGGTCAATAGTGGAAACCCTACCAGTGTAGACCCGGAAATTAGAAACATATCCTGTACTACTTTCAGACAGGATAAACAATTTAATTCCATACCGTGCCCTCTTGCTAGGAATGTACTGCCTAAAAACCAAATGGCCGTTGAACAGGACCAAAGACTCATCTACAGATATTTCTTTGCCTGGCACATAGACCTCTGAAAACCGATCTACAAAATGGTCAAGGACAGGTATAATCTTAAAAAGATGGTCAGAATCAGGGTGATCTTGTGGCAAGGCTAAAGCATTATCAACAAAATGCAGCTTCCGAAGAAGAAGCTCATACCGGTTACGACTCATGGTTGCTGGAAATATAGCAGTTGCCATCAAGGGACCAGTAAACCAATATGAAGACAGTGATGGCTTCCTTATCAGCCCCATCAAAAAAGTTAAACCTAATAACTTTTTCAACTCTGCCAGATTTGTGGGAATCCACCGGCTAGCTCTAGAGTGTGGCCTAAGTCTGGCAGCGTTGTCCCTCAAATACTGCTCTGCATACAGATTAGTCTGCTCAACAATCTCTTCCAAAAATACATCTTCCATAAACAACTGAAAGAAATTGACAGGCAAACAGTTTTCCGTATTCACTCTACACCATGGGAGACCAGTAAAGGCTGGCAACTGTGGCTGCTCTATATTTGGGGCAACCCAGATTATCAGTATCCTCCTATAAAACAGGCACTTCATCAGCACTGAGAGTGCTTCATCATCAGACGATTCCTCTCTGACAGAAAATTCTCTTCCAGAATCTTGCACTTCCTCCACTGTCTCAAATGCAGAGGCAGTCTCATAATCATGGTCAGAAGACAGCTCAAAAAGCACACCAACAAGCTGCTGAGCGGTCATCCTATGGCTAACCATGATCCTTCCTATGAAAAGTAACTGGAAAACTGCACCAGCAACAACCAGCAATGTGTAAGAAAAGTAATAAACAAAGTGTGGCTTTACAACTAAGAGTTATAAACTCAAAAACTATACCACTCACTTGCCTGAAAACAATAGACTCACCAGCAACTACTCTGCACAGGCACAGCAGTCACCAGTGATATCCCACTAAAAAGAAAAAATAAAATAAAATTACAGACAAGACAAAACAAATATCATGGTGCACTAATTTAATGACAATTTCACACACAATCCTGCATTTAGTACACCACTTACAAAATGTCATTCTTGCATGGCAACAATAGTCATTTGGAGTAAATTGTTTTTACTTACCTAAAACATGCAACTACGCAAACCGCAGGTCAACCACTGCTAAAACCGCAACACCCCACAGCAAAGGAAGCAAAAGCTTTGAACTAGAACAAAAAGGAGAAATAAACTGTTATGATCACAAATGTAAACACTTTGCCAGTTGACAAACACACTGCCACCAAATATTTAGGAATTTTCCCTGGTGTCTAGTGGTCTCTACCGCCCTTGGGGGCAGATGGGCCTAAAAAACCTAGGCCAATCTGCCCCCAAGGGGGGCAGCAATGGCCACCAGTACTGTGCTGAATCCCTTGCACAAGGAACTGCCCCCACACAACAAACACACACACACAAACACACACACATGCTACCCCTGGCTCCAAGTGGTTTCTGCAGATGGGCCTTAAATATGATAGGCCGATCTTCTGCCAAGGGGGCCAGAAGTGGTGTACATAATATTGGCCCCCCTGGGGAGCGACCCTTGCCCAAGGCCCCCCCACATAAAGCACACACACACACACACAAGATCCCTGGCGCTAAGTGGCTTCTGCCTCCCTTGGGGGCAGATGGACCTAAAAAAAAGAGGCTGATCTGCCCCCAAGGGGGACAGAACTGCCAAATAGTGCTTTATTAACTTTAGGGGGCACCCCTTGCCGAAGGGGCCACCCCCCACACAAAACAAAATCCCTGTTTTCTAGTGGCTTTTGCCCCCCTTGGGGGCAGATCAGCCTAAAAATAAGAGGCCGATGGGGGGCAGAAATTGAATAAAATATATTGCACCTTTGGGGGGGCAACCCTTGCCCAAGTGGCCACCCCACACACAAAAAAACACACATACAACATCCCTGGCTCTCAGTGGCCTCTGCCCCCCTTGAGGGCAGATGGGCGGAACTGCCAAATAGTGCTTTTCTCCTTTGGCGGGGACGAACCTTACTCAAGGGGCCGCCCCCACACAAACAAAACCACACAAAACAATCCCTGGTTTCTAGTGGCTTCTGCCCCCCTTGGGATCAGATCGGCCTAAAAATTAAAGGCCAATCTGCACCCAAGAGGTGCAGAAACTGTGAAAAATATTATTCCCCCTTAGGGGAGCGAAACTTGCCCAAGGGACTGCTCCTCTTCACAAACACACACACAAAAACAAAATCCCTGGTGCCTAATAGCATTCCTGCTGCCCGATCGCATTGCGATTGGGCAGCAGGAATGCTAAAAGAGACATTCAGGGAAAGGAAAAGCCTCTCCTTTCCCCCGATGCCTCTTTCTCCGCAATCCCTCCCAGCCGGTGGAGAAACTCACCTCCTCTTCTGAAGATGCGTTGGAAGCACATGGCTTCCACCGCGTCTGGCACCCTCTGATGATGTCAGTGCGCGATCGTGTGCTGACGTCATTAGAAGGGAGGATGGGTCAAGGTGGAATGGGAAGTGATTTCCCTTCTAGCCCTGCACGGGGGGGTGGGGGAGGCCCTCAGGGGTGCGCTAGCGCATCCCCCGGGGGCCAATCCCAGGACGTATTGGTTACGTCCGTGGCACCTCAGCGCCGCGCCACTGGACGTAACCATTATGTCCATGGCGACCAAGGGGTTAAATATGCTGGTTTGTGATGACTTAACGTTGAAAAATCTGATTTTTGATGCTTGAGACCGGATTGTCAAGAATTGTAGCTAACCGATTGCTACAGTTTTCTAGAAATATCTACGGATCTTTCATGATGAACATTTTCTATCATCAACCGAAGGGAATGCAGGAGAGCTACAAATTGAATGGACATTTTATGTATATCTCACTTTTGACACCATTAACATAGCTAGTATATAATATCACTAAGCCTCACTGGTCTTTGGTATTCAAATTGCACAGTTTTTATAAAACAAAAGTGGGCACATAGGGATTGTTTTACTATATTTAAATGTGTATTTTTCTCTGGTTAAACCATGTTTCCTCACTAGTTAAATCTAGTAAATATTACCGTAAATAGCTGATGTTCTTTGAACTTTCTGCAGGATTTAACAACTTTTACCTTAAGCCTCTCCTAGATCGACTAGCTTCCTATTCAGGGGTGGAGGTCAAAGTCCTTTCTTAGTTAATTTCCATCTTGATTAAAAGAACCCACAGCTGAAGCTAGGTGCGTTCCTCCTAAAATTTCACCCATCGTGTGCTGAGTCCCCTAAGGTTCACACTATCACCTTTGCATCTTCAATGTTTTTTTTTATTGTTTTATTTATGCTTTTGCTCACATAACAACTCAAACAAGCCACAGTTACGTCTCCACTGGTTAAATACATACAATGCCAATAAATCTTTAAAACAGCCTCATAACATAGAACATACACCTTCAGCAGGGCCAATTATGATAGCGCTTTACATTCTTGACATCTGGGTAGCAGTCCAATGTCCCTGGTTTAATAATGTGTTCTGCAAATTCACGTTAATATCGTACCCGCAACCTGCCACGTTGCAAGCAGTTGATCTATATAACATAGGCATACCAATGCTTCTTGCTTATTCTGCCTCTGGCTCAGCCGTCTCTTTTCTAGTTAAATACCTCTAATAGGGTTCCCAGTACTTTTTGGGCCGATTTTTCGGGGGAATTAATTCATTATATGTGTCTGTCTGAGTGTTGCAATATAGCATATCTGAATGGCATTCTTTGAAGGTTGGCAGGGGGCCACAGTCCCATCTCGTAGCTACCCTGTGTTTTGCCGTCAACACACCCATGGACACCAAATGCCCGGTTTTCCTCGCCACATCTTTGTCATATCCTAGGACGGTCAAGAGGGCCTGCGCTCCAGCTGGTTCCCCACAATGGCTTCCAGCTTGGTGAACGCGCTCTCTCAGAACCGCTGTATGCCCGGGCAAGCCCACGTCATGTGTATAAAGCCCGCTTCTGCCTCCCACACCTGGGACAATCTGCTGTGTCATGCAGTCCATACCTGAATAGCCTAAGGGGTGTATAGTATTTCCTATCGATGTATTTAAAGTGGACCAGACGATGTCTTCCATTTAGTGATATGTGACGTGTCATGGGGCACCAGTATCGCCACTGCTGGTCTGTTATGTGTATTCCTGTGTCCCTTTGTCAATCTGCCCTGGCTTTCATAAGCCCAGTGCTCATGCCTCCTGAGCATGTGCATAAAGTCTGGTCACTAGCTTACGGGGCAGGTGTCCTCAATGACCATGGAGACAGGCTGCATTTCAGGCAGTTCCAGCAAATTGTGCTCCATTAGTGCGTGCATAGTGTGACATAGTGTAATGCTGATAATGCATGAGTGGGGTCGTTTCCCACATCCGTTCGGTGATGGATGCCCAAGTGCACATTGTGCCCTCACTAAAGAAGTCTTCCATCGTCTTGATGCCCAGGTTACGGAGTGTTACAACTGCGTCCTTATCTCACCCCAACAAGAACCAGGCACACCATTCAGTCGGTATATGAGGAGAATATAACTGGGAAAGCGACTGTCCAGCCATAAGGCTGTGCCACGAATGAGCAGTCATATTTGGAGAGTCAAAGGCCCCAAGCCTACTGACCAGGGGCTGAAACAGCCGACTTGGCAGGGGGTGCGGCGCTGACATATCTTGTTCTAGTTTCAGATGTGGTGCCTCAGAGGGTCCGTGCATCCAGAGCAGAGATGAACGAACATTGAGTGTGCTGCTTTATAATATGTCTCTAGGTTAAGTGCATTGAGTCCGCCCATCTCTTATGGCAGGGTAAGTACCCACCACTGTACTCTCGGCTGCTTACCGGCCCATGCTAGTCTGATAAAAAGAGTCTGCAAATTGGAGAAGATTGACTTCGCCAGCAGGATAGGGGTATTCTGGAAGAGTAATAAAAATCACAGTAATATCACCATCTTCATAAGTGCTATGCATCCCACGAGGGACAGTGGCAGTTTAATCCACCTTTCCACATTTTCTGTCCTCTTTTGTATTGCATTACCGTAACTGTCTGACATAACTATCTAGGGGTCTGTGTGTATTTGAATTCCTAGGTAGTGACCAAGCCTGTTTCCCACTTAAGGGGACAATTCATTTCTATTGGTTTTGTGGTCTGTAATAGGGGGAATGCTACAGATTTATCCCACTTAACCCACAGGCCTGAAAGAGCACCGAATTTTGTGACATCTCGGATCGTAGGTGCAAGGTTATGTCTGGGGTTAAGTATCTACAGTAAAGTATCATCTGCAAAAGAAGAGATTATTAGGATATATCCTGGAAATCGGATGGCCCTATGTCCATGGTACTCACGCAGTGCACATGTCAGCGGCTCTGCTACCATCACATACAGCAGAGGAGATAGTGGGCATCCATGCCTAGTACCCCTGATGATGGATATCTCTTCGGAGATAAATCCATTAATCCTGACTCTAGCTACGAGTGATGTATTAAGAGTTGGCACTAATTGTATAAAAACTTTACCCACCCCTATGCGACATAACACTGCCAGAATGAAGCTCCATTCCACTGAATCAAATGCTTTTCTGCATCGAGAAAGATTGCAACAGCACTCCCCTCTGGATCTTTGTGTTGTATAGCACCAAATACTGCACAAAGATTCACCGTTATGCTGCGACTGGGGATGAATGCCGCTTTCTACTGCTTTACCACTTCAGGCAGCAATGTCACCAGCCTATTTGCCAGGATTTTAGCACAAATTTTAGTGTTCACGTTGATCAGAGATAGGCCCATAATTATACTTTTCGACGCAAACCTGCGCTAGTGCAGGTTTGCGTCCAAAAGCTTAACGCCTACTACCGCCATTCCAATGTGCCAGCTGGGCGGCATATTTAATGAATGACGGTAGCCGGCGCTGCAGCCTGGTTAGCGTCAAAATAATTGACGTTAACCGGGCAGCGGAGGCGTAGGGAAGATTGGGGTTTGTGCGTCAAAAAATGGTGCAAGTCAGGTTAGAGTCAAAAATATTGACCCTAACCTGACTAGCGTCATTTTTTGACACACAACCCACATGGAAATTACTCCTGTCTTAGCAAAGACAGGAGTTATGCCCCACTGCCCAGGGGACTTTTGGGCAGGGGGGGGCATGCCCAGAAGTCCCCTGGGCAGGGGGGACTTCTGTCCCCTGGGCATGGCCATTGGGCTCAGTGGCATATGGGGGGGGGGCAAGTTAGGCCCCCTATGCCACTTTAAAAAGAGAAAGAAATTACTTATCTCTACTTACCTGTACTTACCGTAGATGGGTCCCCCCATCCATGGTGTCCTCGAGGGTGGGCGGGAGTGGCAGGGGGTATCCCTGGGTGCATTGAAGGGCGTCTGTGGACGGGTTCCATGTTCAGAGACAATGGAAATGAGCCCACAGGTCCACTAAAGCCTGCCCTGACCCAGGCGTTAAAAAATGACTCTAAACAGGCTTGGAGCCATTTTTAAAGGCCCTCCTCCTCCCGTGCATCATTTTTGCAGGGGAGTATAAATAAGGCGCAAATGCCTTTGAGCCATTTTTTGCCTGGGAACGCCAACCTTGCATCTCACGGTAAAAAAATTACTCTAACTCCATAAATTTGGCACTAGACTGGTCTAGCGGCAAAGTATAAATATGGAGTTAGGTTTGCACCAGATTTGTGTCAAAAGAAATGATGCAAATCCGGCACAGAGTATAAATATTGGCTTTAGTGCCCGTTAAGAGGAGCAGAGAGATAAGTAGTGTAATGATTAGTGCTTCCCTCCTAGAGGGTGGCATTTCCTTGGCACCCACCATTTCCTCGTACAGTCTCATCAAATGTGGGATCAGCATATCTTGATTAGTCTTATAGAAAGACACTGTGAGCCCATCTGTGCCTGGGGTCTTCCCTTCAGCCATATTTTTGAGGGTTCTACATACTTCCACTGGTTGTAGAGGTGCCATTAGGTATTCTCTATCAGTATTTGTCAACCAGGGCATGGTAAGCTGTGTCAGGTAGTCTGAGATTGCATCCATATCTGGGGTGATCTTAGTGATATATAGTGCTGTGTAATAGTCCCGGAACCGATTTGCTATCTTTGCCGGGTCCTTAATGAGGCTACCATCCTCATCCTGTACCTCTAGGATTGTGTTCCTTTCTCTATTGGGCCGCATCATGCCTGCCAGTGTCACGCCGGGGCATTCCCCATACCCATACATATGGGCCGTTGCATACTTCCCCATGTTTTAGAACTCGCTTTGTGATATGTCGTTAAATTCTGTTAGCTTCTCATAAATACGACCTAGTAGTTGTTTGTCTTCTGTTATCAATTGTTCCCTCTCCAGCTTTGCTATCTCCTGCTCCAACAGGGCCAATTGATTATGCAGAGACTTCAGAAGCCCAGCCTGCTTTTGTGATCCCATAAATGTAGACTTTGAACTCTTCCCACACCGTGCTAAAGCTAGAGACTGAGCTCATATTTACTGGGAAGAATTTTTTGATTGCTTTGGCTAGATCATCACAGAATGCTGCATCCAGTAGAGAATATGGTGGGAACCGCCACATAAATGGGGCAGCCTGACGAGGCCCCACCTCAACCACAAGGGGGACCAGCGAGTGATCGGAGAATGTTCTGGGCCATGGTTCCTGTGTGTGTATTCTAGGGACCAGGCTCCTAGACACCAAACAGAGGTTGATGCACGTGTGCAGATCATACGCTGTCGAGTAATGGGTGTATCCCCCCTTATCAGGGTATCTGTGTCTGTATCTCCAAATGTCCACCAACCCAGTGTCTGTTGCAACAGTGGTCACTGCTCTTGCTGTGGCGGCCGGTTCTCTCTGTGTGACCCCTGATCGATCTATTGCTGGGTCTAGAGTGCAATTAAAGTCACCTCCCCATATTTTCAGCAGTCTCCTCCAAGCAGCCGCTTTTGTTGCTAAGTCAAGATAAAACTGGGGGTCATCGTAGTTGGGGGCCATAAAGCCCAACTAGTAGAAAAGTGAGATCACCTCTGCTACAGTGAGCCATAAAGTATCTACCCTGGGAATCCTGGGAATCAATCAAGAGGTCCTGCAGGATTATGCTGAAATGCTTAGGCGGCCATATCATTATTCATGTAGCATGCAAGGTGACCCAGCTGCCAAAAACTGACCCTGCCATCTCTTGGAGGTGATAATCTTGCTGTCTGGGGCTAGATGTGTTTCCTGTAGTATGGCTAGGTCCACTCTATGTACTACCTTCCACTCTTTCCTGCCATCATTCAGTCCTCTAATACTCCATGTTAACAACCTCATGGTATTGGCCCCCGCCCGGTCGACAGTCCCAGATGCCTGGCTGGCCATGTTATGCATGATGTACGATGTTCCAATATCGTTTCATTCCTACTGTGAGTCAATAACTGTCGCAATGCCCCAACAAACCTCTTTGGCAACTTATCACATGTGCCACCTCCCTGACCCACAACAGGCATTTCTCCAATTTGCTTGTCTCTATATATGTGTACCTTCCCCTTTCCACCCATTATCCTGTTATGAAATCAACTCCTAGGAAAGGTGGAATACACATTGGGGTGGATGTTGCCTGACCATCCCTTTTTCCATGTCGATCCGGCCACCTTCACGAATGGCAAGCCTTGTTCATATACAGAAATTGCCCCCCCCCCCCTTAACTACATGGTGCATGCGTCTGTAAATAATGCTTCACCCCCTCCCCAACAGTGGCACAGAATAAACATACGTCAGTAGCTGGAGCCTTGTGTATCTATGGTGCCAGTTGTGTTTCAAATTTACATTAATATGTTGCCCTTTTAACTTATCTGAGTAACTTCATGAGCTGTACAAGGATCCCTCCAGAATCTCTGATTGGTCACTCAGCAATTAACAACAGTATTGTTCTCCTATTGTTGCTCTTCTCCCCCCTGCCCTAGGGGGATGTGGCGGTTGTATCATGCTGCCCTCCCGTAGCGAGTCTCCGTTTCAAAAACTGAGATAGCAGCTTATGGTCCATAAATAACAATGGTTTGCAGTGCACCACTACCCTCCGCTTGGCCGGATAAAGCATGTAGTAGTCCATTTCTAGTTCTCGCAGTTGGTGCTTTGCCAGAATGAACCATCACCTCACTTCCTGAACCTACTGTGTGAAATCGGGATAGAGAGAAATTGCCATTCCTTCATGTTGTAATTTCTTTAGGTCCCTTGCGCGCTGCAGAGCTGTATCTCGATCCCTGTAGCTGAACAATTTAGCTATCACTGGTCTAGGCAGTGACCCTGGAGGGGGTTGGCCGCCAGCTATCGGTGTGCGATCTCCACCACAAACATGTCTGAGAAAGTTTAATGACCCAACAGTTGGATAAGCAGGAGCTCAATATATTTCTCCATGTTGTCAATGGAAGTGGATTCCGCAATACTCACTATGCGCAGATTGTTCTGTCAAACATGGACCTCTAAATTTTTGACTTTCATCTGTAGAGCCACTAGCATCTTACCCATGGCAGACTGGTTGGAGGTCAGAGCTGTGTGGTAATCTTTCAGATCCCAAATGCGTCCTTTCATCATGTCAAGTCGCTCTATATGTTTATCAAGTCTTCCAGTCATTCTGTACATCCTAAAGGACAGCAAATCGATTTTACCATCAACTGTGACCAAAGTTTCCCACATAGCTGCTAGTATCTGCTTCAATTCTGGCTCAGCTTCTGTGTTTGGGACCCCCTGCTCCATGGCCCGTGGAGTCCATTTCCTCCTCATGCTCTTTGTTGGCATTGAGCTGATCGAACTGGAGCTTGGGCAGGTTATTGTCACTTTTGCCTATGTTGGCAGGCAAGGCAGGGGAGCGCGGCATCGCCGCAACAGCACAAACAAGAGAGGGCAACTACTGTTGTTTTATTATGAAGGCCACTGCTTCCGACTGCAGTCGCAATGCCACCCTCTGTCGCCTCCCGCCTTCAAAGAGCAGTCTTTCCCCTTTGCATCAGCTTCCTAGACAAGCACTTCGTAACACTGGTAGGCTGCCTCAGTAGCAGCAGCAGCCCTCAGAACGCCATTCCCGTATTCTTCCCACTCTTCGCGGGGCACGCCGCTCGCAGCCGCCCAACTCACAAAATGGCAGCTCCAGGTCCTCTCCAGCTTCCCACTGTCACTGCCACTGGTCCGACTCAGGTCCACTGGCTGGTGGGGGTGCCACCAGCAACACCTCGGATCTCAGCAGGGGAGACCCTCCCTCCAGGCTAGCAGGCCACCTCTCATGCTCCAGCGTCGATCTCATCTCCCAGGGGCCGAGCCAGTGCAAGACCCAGGGGGGGCCCTCCACCCAATCGCCAACCGGCTCACCTATCTGGGCCACCTCATGTGCCCCGGCCGAAGCTCTTCCCAGCTTCTCTCGCTCCGGCCATGGGGGAGCCCAGGACTGCCCAGGCCTCTCTCAGGGCCTCTGCAGCAAAGCCTCACCACTCAGGCACCGCAGTCACAGGATCTCTGGAGGCGCATCACCTCATCCCCTGTGTCCGGGAGTGCCCATAGGTGCCCAACACGGGCATCTACATCTTTGCGGGCTGCAGGATTATTCTCAGATAGTTGGTGACCGGAGGAGCTCTGTTAGTATGCGCCATGTTGCTATCGGGCAAGCTCCAACCCCCTGCCTCTTTAATGTTTACCTGGCACCCTTTGCACCAGTCTTGGAATCACAGGATGTTGAGTTTTATCTGTATGTTGAAAATAGACAGATCTACTAGTTGGAAGAACAAACAGGGGTTTATCAATAGATTGCTAACTGCCTAAAGGACATCCATTCATGGATGCATCATACTTTGATTTACCTGAACAGTCAGGGTTCTGAACATATTGGCCAAGTTGTCACTTTTTACCCCCTTCAATTAGCAGGACACCATAGGTGCACCTTCTAAGCAAATTAAGAGGGTTCACAATATTGTTGTTCCTTTCCACACAATCTCACTTATTTCTCACCGGAGAGGCTTCCTTCACACTCACTTATTTCAGGGCATACGTGCTTTCCTCCAATTCTCGGAGGTTATTTTACTAGCCCTATTAGTGGTGATATCTCACCTTGTATATTGCAACAGCATCCTGACTGGTTCTCTCAGGAATGTACTGAAAAAATGGCAAAGTATTCAAAATCAATCACCACAGCCCACTTTTGCCCTGGTTCACAAAGATCACAGCACCCAGTCTTTAGATCACTACATTAGCTTCCTATTAAAGAATCACTATGCTTCAAAACATTGTGTATTGTACACATGCCAATTCATGGTATTATGCCAGGTTATCTGGCAAAACTCTTCCAGCTGTACTTTCCATCCAGAGATTATCTTCTGCTAACATGCTGTCTACTCAGTGACCTATATCATTATAAGATATTGAGGTATAGCTCTCCATGGTCATGGCTATCTAGAGTTTACTTCATCATTGTGGATGAAAAAAGACTTATTAAAGTTCAGAGAAGCCATAAAGCAAAATGTCTTCTACTACTAATAAGGCTCGGAATGCACTGATTTCAGCTTCTCTCATTTTTGATTTGTTCTATTGTCCTTTCTCCCCTCACCGGTCTGATGCCTACATTGCCTGGCATTAAAGATCGTTATGTCAATGCATTTCCACCAACTTCTGTCTCTCACTCACTGCTTATTACCTTGGCCAGTCTTGATTGTTGTGCCCTTATATGTCTTTGTATAACCCTTTGAACCCCCCACCCTAAATAAATAGTGGTTGGGAATCCTCAAAGCTCTTTTGTTGAAATTAATCCATTTACCAGTGTATATGGTATCAGAATGGATGGAGGATTATACATATATATATATATATATATATATATATATACATATATATATATATATATATATATATATGTATATATTTGTATGTAAATATTTGATGGGGTATCAGAGGGTGCCATTCACATTACCTGCAACAACATATAACATGATCACTAGGCAAAGGCAAATCCGAGGCAGGCATCAATTAAAAACAATGCTCAAGAACACTGTGAAAGTGCTCTAAATGCCTGCCTTTGAGTCCTACTTTCATCCTGATGGGGCAAGTAATTGTATTTATTGACCCCATTGGGATTGCCGGATCAGCTGTAACTTCATGGATCCAATGTTTTTCACCTAGACACGTTATTACTGAAAGCAAGAAACATGTCCATGTGAAACTGGGGAAAATGTAAAAGTACATAAAGAATGGGTGCCTTATTTCTGATTCTCCCTATAATTACCCATTTTTTAGTAAACCATCGGGGCCCAAGTTGACTACAGAATAACCCCCCCCCCCCCCCGCCCCTTAATTACTGATACTGGTAGCACTGGTAACTGTGGGTGAGGGGCAAATCTGGGCCCTTTTCCAGCACATTCATAATATGCCCTAAATATTGCTACAAGGTTGCTGTGCATCAAAGTAAAATTCTAATTCATTTTTTTCACAAAGCTCAATTATATATCCAGGATTATGCCCCGACTGTCTTTGTACTCCCTAACCAAAGTTTAATGGTCAAGTCAAACCTCAGGGAAACTGTGAGGTGAGTTTAAGAAGATAAAAATGAACTCATGTGCTTCATCTTTCAGTGGGACACCAATCTCAAAGTGCAATTACTTTCCTGGGTAGAGGACAGTCTATTTGAATAAATACTGTGATTAATGGGGTTCTGATCTGATTTATTACCACTATATTATTTTGCTTTTGGATCACCCAGTTGTTGGATCCCTGATGTGAGTGAGTCTCAGTCTCAAAGATTGTAAGCTCTGGTAAAACTTATTTGAGTACCGACCGTCAGGGCACAATTTTTTAAATACTTTCTGTGCAGATGAAGTAAGGTGCGCTGGACTGGTTATTTGTGCTGCCTTGTGCACAAGCATGTGCAGCCATGTGCAGGCTGAGTGAGCAGGCTACTAACTCAGCTTAGTATCTGTGCATATGGAAAATAAATATTCCCATTTCTTTTTTACTGTAATATTGGTCTGTAGTGCTTCACTGTAAATCTACAATTCTTGACTTTATTATTAGACGAAAACTATACCAAATAACAATGTTCCATTGTCTCAACCTGAGAAAAATATTAACATCCTTTTCTATAGGTAAACAAGGGTCACAAGTGCAGTGTTCATTTGGCCATATGTGCACTCCTTCCCATACTCTGGATTTCGATTATATTTGTCTGAGCCAGCCCTTATTTACATTTGGGGCACCGAATTATTCTGTGTGATCAAGTTACTCTGATGTCCAGCAGGTAGTTTAATGCTCCCCCCAATAAACATATTTGTTGTGATTAAGACTGTTCCCTGGGGGAAGAAGAGGGGAGTGGCAGAATCTGCTTAGGTAAATTACATTAACATTCACTGTCAAAGCTGCGCTTACCCTTCTCAGAGAGACAAAAGGGGAGAAGTCAGGCTTCTTTCTCCATTCTCAACAGGAAACCATTTTGAGCTTTTGGCGGTGAGGAAAGAGTGTTGCAGAGACAGTTGAAAGTAGGCGTAAAGCTCTCCAGAGAGCTGTAGCCACTGACCACTTTAACAACCATCTTGAAAAGATCCAAGACATGGTGCAAGTCGGTGGGGCTTGGAAAAGCGATGGTGTGTCATCAGTTTATTGAAAACATGTTTCCACTTTCTAGAAGTCCACACTTCACTTAAAACACCCTACAGAAGAGAGAGACTTTGAAAAGCACCGGGACCCGCAGAAAACAAGGATGGACGGACACTAAGTGGACGTACCTCTGTCAGAAGGGATGGGACACTTCTGACCTCTGTCAGAGTGGTGGGGCACTCTGGACTTCTTACTTGAACTCGTAGGACCTGTGTTTTTTTTACAGCTAGAGGCACTGACATTCTCATTCCCTCTGGAGGATAGTACAAGGTTCACTTGGGTTCACTTGCTGGGGACCCTGGAAGAGATGGTCCTCCTGGAATCTCTACGGACCTGTTTTGGCTGAAGGGAGCCTTAGGGGCTACTATAAATTGCTGCAAGACAGTTGTCCTGCAACAGTATAGGAAGCAGTGGAAGCCGGAGTACAGGAAAGAACTGTGGTATGCCTTAAGAGCCTCATGGTGCTGCTGTGGGGAAAGCCAGGACTAAGGAGGCCTGTTAAGAGCGGAAGGAAGAGGGCAGCTGGAGCCTGAACTCATTGGAGGGACAGCCGTCTGAAAAGAGCTCCTAAACATGAAAATGTAGAAACCAGGAGGACCTGAAATTCCTTTCTTACTGGTTGAAGTGTGTCACGAGGAGCACAACGTAGAAAACCCCATCTAATTTGATTTATTGGGACCTCCCTTCCTGTTTAATGTGCAGCCAGCCGTGCAGGTCCCTACAGTATAGCTGCCGGGTTGGAAAGCATTGTACTGCTTGTAGTGGTTTTCATAACGTAACTCTTCCATGGGGGAAATTGTTTGCTGGGAGAAAGTGTGTGGTGCACCCTCTGCTTTTCTGACGTCTTTGTATCTATGTGGGCTTTTAACCCTGCCCATCTCTTTCACTCGTTTGTGTGCTTGCCTTTCAAAAATCTTTTGTTATCATTGGTAAATGCTTTAAGTTTGTCCCTCTTTAGGGCGGTTTTGTTACTGTCTTTGGGACTGACCCGGTTACATGGGTAATTGCACATTTGCCAATATGTTTGACTGCAAGCAAACTTCTTTTTCCTTTTTTGTGTCTCTTTTGCACTCGGTCCCTACACTATGTTAGTGGGGACTCCAAAAAAATAACCCCCTACCACCATTTTTTTACTTTTTCAGCTCTCTCATGGCTTGAACTGAACTTTTGTTTTACAGTTGGTAGAAGTTATGTTTTATGTGCCTTTTTGGGGCTATTTTGAGCATTGCAGTCAACATACTATAAAATTTGCAGCACAAAACTCGCCCCATAATGCTTTGCAGGGCATTACTTTTACAAAACATAAACCAGCCTGTGGTGATCGTAGGACTATGGGACCATCTTCAAAATGTTCATTCTGTGTACATCATCTCTGGGTTCCTCATATTAGGTTAGTGGGGACCCCAATATAATAACCCCTCCCGCCATTTAGTGTCTTTTAAACTCTGTCAAGGCTAGAACATTTCTTTTACAGCTGGGAGAAGTGTTGTTTTAAATGCCTTGCTTGTAATATCATTGCCGTAAGCCTGCTAGACTGAAAAATGCTTTCTAGGGGCTAAGTATATGATTACACTGCATTACTCTCTCCTGTTTTTTCACGGGGTTATGCCCTTTATGGGCTAACATTATGGTAACATGACCATGTTTCCTAAAATTTTTATTTGTTATGGTGCCTTCTAGGGGCTGTTTTGAACATTGCAGTCTAATGTCAAAAGCTTATTTCTGATATATGTTTATTTGATAATTCTATGTTTTAATAATCTCTCCTTATTACAAATATGACCATGATTCAGGCCAACTTAACCTCCTTTTTACACTATAACTGTTTGAACAATCTTGATATGTTTGGGTGAGCCTTCTATTTTATTTCTACTCTGTGGATGTCTTGTATTTTTTTTTTGCAGAATTGTGTTAGCCAGCCAGCAACTCTGATGGTAGGGTGGTGAAAGTGATATTCTATTGCAATTAGAATGGCAGATTTAAATTAGGATGCTAAATGGCAACACTTACCCTTTTTGCTGCAGAAAGAGGAAGAAGGTGACTGTAAGTACTATACTTATATGCAGGGCCACTGGAATTATATGGCAGGAAAAGATAAAATGATGAGGCAGCGTTGACCAATTTATGTGGCATGAAAATTCCAGTTATTAATTTATAATGCCAATAGCTCTAACTCAAGCAAATGTGAGACCTATTGCAGCGCAAATGCTTGCTATTTCTTTTATTCCAGGAGGCACAGTGCCTCCGGATATCAAAGACTTTAGAGCTCCATTGCGCTTGTGACCTAGGTTCACCATGGAGGGCCATTCCTTGTGGCATGTACAGGAGGGCAGGAAGCACACAGCAGGCGTGCCAACCTGTGCTTAAGAGTAGGCAGGTTGCATTATGGAATAACTGTGGAGCAAAAACGGTTGTTCTCACCACCCATTCTAGTGCAGCTGGAGGGAGAGAGAAAGCAGCCAACTCCCTCACAGACTCTCATAGCCAAGTAATTGGAGCTTCCATTCAGCCACTAGAATATTAAGTATTAGTGCCCCACATAAGCAGATGGGGGGGCCTATAACCTTAAAACTAAAAAGGTAAAAGTAAATGATTTCCTCCAGCATCTTTTTGAAAGGACATACCACGGGAGGACAGAGAAGCAAAGGCAAATGGTCACAAAATAAGGCTAAGGTGTATTAAAAATGTGCATAGTTCTCCTGCGGTGCCCCAGAAAGAAAGAGGCACTACGTATTCCAGGAGTTTGGCTTGAGGGCCACTGAGTAATAGCAGTGTGCACCAGCTTCCACCAATAGTCCCTTTCAAGTTTGTGGTGCCACCCCAAGACTCCTGGATCACAAAAAGTGCCACCAGGAGAGGTTTTGTGCTATTTTATGCAAGTCTGGGCCTTTTAGTTCTATGGCTGTGTGTTGCTGAGATCTTTGTTTCTGCGTTTTGAGGTTGCTTTGCAACTAGTATAAAGGAAGCATAAAGATTGATACACTGCACAATACTGAATTTTTAAATATTTGATGGTATACACATTATTGATAATATATTATTTAATACATTGTTGAATGTCACGGAAAGACGTTACTAGCTTGAAATGTTTTAGTAGTGATTGTATTGTGTTTGATCTTATAATTCTAAACTTAATGATTGTTGTGACATCCTGACAAAGAAAGTACGTTTGACTTTTATTAACTGCACAGACTGCGTTGAGTTAGACTTATAAGGAGGAGAGGGGTAATGTTTTTAAGTGGTCGGAGCTTGCTGGTGCAGAGGCCTATAGTGATGCTTTTAAAGCAGAGGGGTTCAGGATAAGTTTGGTAATTATATTTGTGCAATCATTTTGTTGTGCATTATTAACAACACATAATGTAGTTTCACACTTGATTACACATCTACATACTGATATTGTAGCATTATTGTTAAAATGAATTTCCTATGATATGCATGTGTTTTTTTCTGACCAATCAAAATGGATGTCTCCCCTTGCTTCCCCCTTCACATTTCACTGTTTGTTATTTCTGCAGCACAAAGTCAAGCAGAGTCATCTTTGTTTATTTCCAGTGTCATTGTTCATGCTGTCTTCCATAAGTCTTCCCTGGCTTGGTCACAAAACTGTAACTTATTTCAAACTGCTTCTACTAACTCGCTGTATACTATTCATTCATAATAGCTTGCTATTGTTTGTGTATCTACTTTGGTTTACCAGTTCGAGATGGCGTCAGCATAGAGTGGCCAGAATGATTATTCATGTAGTGGGATAGTGTTTAGGTGCTAATGCAATATGACAGTTAATAAAAACTGCTCTGATTTGCTGAGAATATAGCCCATTTGATCAAACCATGATGATTATGCAGTTTTAGTGATTTCCTGTGCAAAACTATTATGTAAACACATGAGGATGAGCCAGATGACTTTCTTGAAGACGTAGATGCTGCCAGGGATGTTGTTTTCTCTTCTGATTTTGCTTCCTACTTGGGAATTCAATCAATTAATCAATCAGTTGATTTGTATAGCGTAGCTAATCACTCAAGCGGGTATCCAGGCACTTTGCAGGGTCCGAGGGATGTAGTCAAATACACAGGTCTTGAGTCCTTTTCAGAATTCAGGTAGAGAAGCAGAGGTCTTGAGCTGCAGGGGAGAGGCCATTCCACGTATTCACCGCAAGGTAGATGAAGGAGCGCCCTCAGCTCATGCTTCTATTAATGCAGAGAGTGTGGACGAGCGGGAAGGAGGGCAGCTAGTGAAGTTCCTTTAAAGTGAGAGGTAATGTGAGCCCTTTGGGGATGGTTGAGGACAAGTCTGACTGCAGCATTCTGAATGGTCTGTATTCTCTGAAGGAAATGAGCTGCGATCCCAAAGTAGAGTGTGTTGCCTTAGCCGCGTAAGCTAGTGATGGGGGCTTGTGTGACAATGTGTCTTGTATTCTGGGGGAGACACTTGAAGATCTTTTGTAGCATGAGCAGAGTGGACAGAGTGAAAAAGCAGGAAGAGAAGACTGAGTTAACCTATGTTGACCTGGGACATTGTGATCAACTTTCTGTCAAGAAGGATGCCAAGGGTTCTGGCATGGTCCAAAGGGGAGGGTGCTGGTCCTAGTTCTGCAGGCCACCAGTAAGTGTTCCAGGGCGTGGTATTGTTGCCAAATATCAGTATGTCTGTTTTGTCAGTTGGTGACACTCGTCATGCACCTGCGGAAGCTGTTTCTCGTGGTGTCCTTGTAGAGGGAGAGGATGAGTTGAGTATTGGCTTCGTATGATATGATGATATGATGTTGAGTCTGTGGGTTCTGGCGATGTTAGTTAAAGGAGTCATGTAGGTTTTGAAGTGGCTGGTGCTGCAGGATGAGCAACACAAAAGGATGATGGAAGGAGTGCTGAAACGTTTCAAACACTTGCACGAGTCACAGAACTGGGTTATATACATCATCTTTTGCTCATCATGCCACCCCAGTTTGGACCCAGCCATATGCAAATCAGTCTTGACCCTGTTCTCCATGGGAACAGTCCAGCCCGAACTACCAGGCTAAGTCCTCCCTGGAACAAGCAACCTGGGACCGATTTTTGGATATCACCCCTCATCAGCAAGGCTAGTTTGAAACCAGTGGCACAATGAGAAAGGGACCCACGTCTGGGCATAACCTGGCTACTTAGGGTGACTTTAGCAACACAAAAGGATGATGGACAGAGTGCTGAAACTTTTCAAACACTCACCCTCAGTCAAAGATCTGGGATTAATCCATCATTCTTTTGCTCACCATTCCACCCCAGTTTGGACCCAGCCATGATAAGCTCTGAGGGACACCACAGATGATTTCCTTGAGTTCGGAGGTAAAGGGAGGAAGGCATACTTTCTGTGTTCTTTTGGTGAGCAATGAGGTGATCCATTTGAAAATGTCCCTATTGGTGCCGATGTTGTGTAGCCTAATGATCTACATGTGGTGGGATACTGTGCTGAATGCTGCTGAAAGGTCAAGGAGGATCAAGGCCGTCATCTCTCCTCTGTCAAGAATGGCTCAGATGTCATCGGTGGCTGTGATCAGGGTGGTCTCAGTGCTGTGATTGCTGTGGAATCCGGACTAGGAGGTGTCATGAAGATGATTCTGCTCGAGTTGTTTGATGAGTTATTTGTTGAGAACTTCCTCCAGGACCGTGTCTGGGAAAGTAAGAAGATGGGCCAGTAGTTCTTGAGTTCGCTGGGGTCAGCTGATGGTTTCTTGAGTAGGCATTTGACCTTGTTGTGTTTCCAGCCTTCTGGAAATCTGGGTGTGGTTATCGAGGTGCAGAGCAGGAGGTGAGTTTGTAGCTGAGTTTATTGCTTCTGAGATCAAAACTGTGGTGTGGCAAGGTCCTTGTGGGCTCCTGGGTGAATGGATTCATGATGGTGGTTTCCTGATGCGTGAACAGATTCCATGTGGTCACTCCGTGGTGTGTGCTCGTTGCAGGTGGGTGTGCTGGTTGAAGAAGTCTGTATGATTGTCCATGGGTTCCATTTGTTTGTAGATGGTGGTGATCTTGTTGTGAAAGAAATTGGCAAGGTTGTCGCACAGCTCCTTGGAGGGGGTGATGATGTTTTCTGCGCATGCGGCATCGGAGAACTCCCTGACAGTGCTGAAGAGTTCCTTGCTGTGGTTGAAGCTGGAACTGATGCAAGCAGCTGGGGCGTCTTGCTTCTTCTCTCATAGTAGCCATTGGCGGCTGTTTAGGGAGGTCTTGTGTTTTACTGTTCTAAGATCTTTGGTGTATCAGCTGGCCTGTTTTGTGGATCTCCTGTGGTTGCTGTCTTTGATGGTGGTAATGTTGTCCACACACTTTGTGATCCAGGTGTTGAACTTCATTACACTCTGGTCGAGGGATGCAACAGAGTTGGGATTGGAGCTTTTGAGGGCATAAATCCATTAGGTGTTGGATGTTTTGCTAAAGCAATGGTGGGGAGTGCTCTGCTGAATGTGAATAACGGTGAGTGGTCTGGTGACATTGAAATGGCTGATGTAGTGGTTGGTCCAGGTGAGTTAAGTGATGTGGCTGTACTTGAAGCAATTGTGGGATGTGAAAATGTGGTCCAGTGTGTGTCCTGCAGTGTGTGTGGGATCCTGGACTCGTTGGGTGAGTCCTATGTTGTCCATGTATTTGAGGAGGTTGGTGTCACAGTGATCATGGAGGTGGAAATTGAGATCACTCAGGACTATGAAGTCATTTTAGTCAATGGGGAGAGGTACAATGAAGTTGGTGATGAAGTTGCAGAAGCTAGGCCGTCAGTTTGGAACCTGAAGTTAAGGTATTTCTTGACCGGAGTGGGGTTGTCCTGGGTAGTCTTTTTGTGGATGACGATAATCCTTCCTCCAGCTTTTTTGATGAGGTCCTGGTGGGTGATCTTGTATCCATCAGCTACTTATGTGGTGATGTTGGGGGTGGATGAAAGGTTGAGACAAGTCTCTGTGAGAAAAACAATGCCAGGTGCGAGTGTGGAGATATGGTCCCACAGCTCAGTGGCATGTTTGCCCAGTGAGTGCATGTTGAGGATGCAGACAAGCTGTGGCACTGTTGCAGCATGGTAGGAGGTCTGCGTTGTGCTAGGCGATGCATTGATGGGAGTGCTGTGGCAGATGAAGTTGCAGCAGATACAAGTGAAAGGTCCTGCTGTAGTGTGAGGGGAGGCGCAGCAACAGAGTTGACTAGGCTGTCCGAGGTTCAAGGTGCAGAGGTTGGGCGCGGCATAGCTGACTGCAGGCACAGATGGGCTTGTCGTTGGCATACCACAGGTGGCTGTGCTGTGGCCACCATTAAGCAGATTCTAGTAGGTGGGAGGGGTGTGGTGGTGCTGGGGGGGGGGCTACCTAAGGCAGGAAGAAGAAGCGGGAAAAGTGCATAGTAGAGCACGTAAGGAGCTGGGGAGGTGGGAGGGTTCAGGCAGGGAACAGCATGGGGATAGCAAAGGGGGTCCAGAAGCAGGCACAAAGGCACCACAGGCACAACAGAAACCCAAAAAGCAAAAAGGCACAAAAAGAAAGAGTGAGAAATGCAAGAGCAGAACAGCACAAGGAGTGATAAATACACAGAAAGCTAAAAGGCACAGAAGAAAGAGAGAGAAATTAATAAAGCAATAAGTACAAGAGAGAGTGAGAAATGCAAGAGCAGAAAGACACAAAAAGAGAGAGTGAGAAATGCAAACAGCAAAAGGGCACAAAAGAGAGGAATGCACACAGAAACGCAAAGACACAAGAAACAGGGAAAAATATGAGTGAAACAAAAAAGAGAGAGCCGGAAGACAGCAAGACAGCAGCCGGTTGCTCGCTCAGCGGGCAGCTGGGTCAAAAAGGGGCTAAATTGGTCAGAATACTGTTCCAAGTAAGTTGGGAGCCTAGGCACCTACTCAATGGAGTTGCACAGTGGCCACCATTAAGTAGGTCCTGGGAGGTGGAAGAGGTTCAGGGGTGCGGTTGGCGGGGCTTCCTAAGGCGGGAAGAAGAGGCAAGAAAAGCGTGTATGAGAGCAGGAGAGAAGGAGGTGAAAGAGAGAAGTGAAGAATGGCAGTGGGAGCAGAAAGGAAAAACAGGGGGGGAGGAAAAAGGCACAGAGGCACAATAGGTGCAACAGAAATACTAAAAGCAAAACAGCACAGAAAGAGAGAGTGAAAAATGCAAGAACAGAAAGGCACAAAAAGAGAGAGTGATAAATGCACAGAAAGCAAAAAAGGCAAAAAAGCTAGTGAGAAATGCAAAAATCAAAAGGTACAAGAGAGAGGTATGTGCAAAGAAAAGCAAAGGCACAGTAAAGATAGAAAAACTTGAGAGAAATAAAATGCCTGAAGACAGCGAGAAGGCAGTTGGACAACTGGATCAGCAGTCTTTCACTCAGCGCTGACTTAGTGAATCACAGGATTTGCAACCACTAAATGGCTTTATACATCTGACACATAGTTATTTTATTTTATTGTATTTCTTTTCAGATTATTGTGTTGCCCATCAAACATCTCCTATTTTCCACAAGATTCCATGTAAGCTTTAGACAGGAATCCAGGAGGAGGGATTGAGGATAGGCAGGGAGTATTGGGCCTCAAATGTAACAAAGGAGGTTTTTTACCACTGGTGTCCAGGGGCTTCTCTGCTGCAGAGACACTAAGGGGCATATTTATGAGCTCTTAGCGCCACTGGAGCGTCACTTTACGTTATGCTCCAGTGGAGTTAACCTCTGCTCCATATGTACAAGGAGGTGTAACGCAACTTTTTGTGGCATTACACCTCCTTGTAAATATGGGCCTCTCGGACGCAGTTATCTGCGTCACAGGGGCATGCAATGGGTGAAGCTGTGGGCGTGCCACAGCAACACCCATTGCATTTTGACGTTGGCTCAGATTTGCAAGATTTCGCGCTCCATCATTTTCCCATAAACATGGGCCTAACTGAGAACCAAGTGCACCATTTAGCAGTTGACTGTAAGGGTAACAAGGCAGATCAGTCTAAGTCTTATCCAGGGAACGTGTTGTGGGCTAAAGACGTAGCATTCAGCAAAGCAACAAAAAAATAACAACTGTTCATTCGGTACTTTTTCTTATAAAAAAGGAAAAGTACTTTATATCACACACTACTAAATACTATCCACAAATTTACAAATACATTATAACGTGATAAACCCATTTTGTCATTCGGTAACTGGTAAAAAAATTGCAAAATAGGTTTAGAAAGTCATAGCGAATTACAATTTGGAAGGAGTGTTTTAGGTCTATTTGTAAAATATGACTGAATGAAGGGTTAGTACATTCGGCCCTATACTTCTTAAAGAATAAAGGAGCTATCAGGCCTCGTACCAGTAAAAATGCCTAACAGAGCAAAAGAAGAGATTTAAACATGAATCGTTACCTTATGTACTAAGTATGCTCTGAAGGCATTTGGTTATTCTTGGAAAGAAAGTGCCCTGAAGAGGTTGGTTGCATCTGAAATCCCAGACTCGGCTTAAGTATTGAAAACATTCTGACATTAGTGACATTTATGTATTTATTTAAAAGGCCTTAAAGTGCCCTGGACTTCAAATGAAGCATGGTTGTGCTGTGCATAAAAACACCTGGCACGTCATGGCTCTCGAAATCACAGCTCACAACCTAGATCCAGCTCCCAATTGTAACAAGGCAGTAAGAACCAAGCCATCCAGATTTGCAACACTTTGTGTCAAACTGACTGTGGCATAATTAACTAAACGTGCACGTGGTTGCTTAGACGTCATCTTATTAGCTGTTTATAAAAGCTGAAGGGATCCCACGAAATGGGTTCATATACTTAGGTATTTTTTAATTTTCCTTGTCATTTTGAACTCAGTGACTCCCTGGTGCTGTGAACTGGGAGCTCCTGTCAAATGTTTTTCTGCGCCTAAGGACAAATGGTGAAAACACGACATGACTTGCACTTTTGTTTAATGGAAAGGAGCACACAGATGCGTGTTGTGTCACGTTTTACATTATAGAACTCATAAAAAGTCGGTGTCAATTGAAGAAAACAATCGGATTGAAACTACTCTTTTTGTGAGAGTTCAGATTGATCAGAAATACCCTTATATTCATTCTGCCATTGGGATGAGTCATCTTTACCAGGGTCTATTAATACGTTCACATTGAAGTCCCCAGAATATACCAATAGTGCATCAGCATAAAGCGGATTTAGATTAAAGAATATGTTTTGCAACAAACTTGTACACTGTCTTTTCACCTTCAAATTGAAATATTAATTGAATGGGATTAAAGGGTTTTCTCAACTAATGGTTGTAAAAGACTAGATTATTGGTTGAAGAAAGTGAGAACCCACTTCAAATAGCAATCACACTCCTTGTCTGGGTGAACCACAAAGTCACTATAAAAACCTGTGCTTCATCATTTGGCACTAAAGCAGTCAGACTAAGCTTAGAAGCAATGTATTTCTGCAGCACACAAACAGTAATAAAGTGAAAACACCAAAACTCCCAAACCCATTTCGAAAGAAAGAGCAAACTTTAATAAATAAAAACACCAAAACAATAAATATCCAAACAGTAGAACCAGTGTTATGAGTTTCTACTGTTTTAGCTAAAAATTGCACCAAATGGAGCAAGCTTCAACTGCTGGTGTCTGGTCATGCCAGATGGGACATATTTATAAGTTCAGGTAAAACACCAAGGAGCAAATTTCAGTAGCTGCACAACTCTGGGGAGTTGCTCTGCATCAGACTCGGTGAATCCAGGCATCAAGAGCTCCGTGGTGCTGTAATGCAAGACTGCATCCAGTGAGCCAGTGATAAGGGGTAATACGGTGCTGCAATGCGAGCCTCTGCATGACTCCGCATGTGATCAGGTGAAGGAGCGGAATGGTGTTGCAGTTTGAGGCCCTGTGTCGCTGCGCATGCACCCATGAAATCTATAGGTTTTTTAAAAAATTGATTTTATTCTTTTTATTGAACATTTGGCAAGCAAAACAATTGAAAGCAACGTACAAGTCAGTGCAAGGTCTCAGTACAATGTTTCCAGCAAATAACATCTCAATTAGCCATATTGTACTCCTGCACAACCTAGGAAGAGAAAAGGAAAAAAAGATAGGGATATCCACTCAGCAGGGGAAAATAGGTTCTAGACTCCACATTGGGGTATCTGTGAAGAGCTCTCAGGAACACAGTAGCTGCCTCAGTGTAAAGAGGTCCAGCTTAGTCATCTAAGTATCCTGACTCCATTAAAACCACACACTCCACAGCTCACATTGAAACACCATTACAATACCTCTCTAAAAGAAATATCTTTGCCACCAGAAAACTTCAAGTGACTCGTTTTAGTAAAGTCAATGCAGGTTTTCAAGCCCCTTTGTATTTGCAGATTTACCAGTTGCCCACATTTGCATGTCTTTAGGGAAGGAGACCCCCTGGCAAGAAGGCCTTTTCTTATCTGTCTGCCCCTCCCTCCCTCAGAGCACAGGAGACCCCCTGCCTTCCAGCCCAGCTGGGGAAATTCCTCTGCCCCTAATTTCGCCCTGCCTCCGTTGCCCTTTAGGTGGAAGGCTAAAATGACGGACAAATGCCGTCCGTTAAAGCTTTCATCACGGACAACGGACAGCAGGGCGAAATTACGGACAGTCCGTGAAATTTACGGACGGGTGGTCAGCATACGGCCCTCCTCAAGCCATAATAGCTGTAATGAGTCAAAGTAGGAGGTAAGATCTGAAGGAGGTGCAATCTGCATGGTCGTGTAAAGGGTGGAAAAAAGTAGTCATCTCTCTCTGTATGGCCTCAATACCCACATGTGCATGAATTTGGTCGTCTTGCTGTTCGACTATGTAATTGCTTGCTCAGGGTCTAAGCAGCAGCACGTCTGTCTTACCTGCCCTATCGCCCTTACCATAACACTGAGCTCAGGCCTCTTTCCCTAAATAATGAGTCTCTCTAAGTGCCACTTCTTCGTACTGTGAGCTTGCTTGGGATGGATGCCAACATCATGGTAAATATGGAAAATTCCTGCCCTCTCCCTTTAAAGGGGCGCATCAAGCTGTGTTGCTGCATTGTGTTGCGTGAAATAATGATAAATATGTCCCTTCAGGCTCAACATGTGCACCTTAGCTGGGCCGCTCCGTGGCTGAGTTCTGTTTATGCTGCTGACTGCCCAATCATTTTGTCTCCTCCGTGAAGAAGCATGTGGACCCACTTGCAAAACAAGGGGAAGGTCAGTCACAACACAGGGGAAATAAAAGTAAAGTTAAAGTGTACAAAGCTGAATGTTAAACAGGAGGAGCTGCACCGGGGGACAGGTTCTTTTTAAGTTATTCAGTGCCCAATAGGCACATCTACTCAGCGAAGCTTCACCGCCTTCCTTAAATGTCCTATCTCTCGCGCTGACTGCAGCAGATGGGCAGGCTTGGCAAAATAAGAGCAAAGTTAAAGTACATTTGTGCAAAAGTGAATTTCAAACAGTAGGTGCTAGTCCGAGGGCAGGGTTCTTTTTACAATGTTGACTGCCCAATAACCAAATCTCCTCAGCGAAGCTCTGCCCCTTCCTTGAATGTTCGCTGTTCCACGCAGTAGCTGCAGGGCTAAATGTCAGTTAATAACAGGATAGATGAGAGCAAGGTTAAAGTGCACTTGTAGAAAACTGAATGCAAACAATAGGCCGTTTACCATATAAGGCCATCAGGCACCCTATGTCACAACATCCTTCTAAGATTGAATATTGACCTACTAATTGTGTACAAACCCAGTGGTCAGATCAAATCAAATCATCAAATCATTAACATTTATAAAGCGTGCTACTCACCCGTGCGGGTCTCAAGGCGCTAGGGGAAAAAGGGGGGGGGGTTATCGCTGTTCGAACAGCCAGGTCTTTAGGAGTCTCCGGAAAGCGGAGTGGTCCTGGGTGGTCCTGAGGCTGGTGGGGAGGGAGTTCCAGGTCTTGGCCGCCAGGAGGGAGAAAGATCTCCCACCCGCCGTGGAGCGGCGGATGCGAGGGACAGCAGCGAGTGCGAGGCCAGAGGAGCGGAGGAGGCGGGTGGGGACGTAGAAGCTGAGGCGTCTGTTGAGGTATTCCGGTCCCTTGTCGTAGAGGGCTTTGTGTGCGTGGGTGAGAAGTCGGAAGGTGATCCTTTTGCTGACAGGGAGCCAATGCAGGTGTCTCAGGTGTGCGGAGATGTGGCTGCTGCGGGGTATGTCGAGGATGAGGCGGGCCGAGGCGTTTTGGATGCGTTGCAGGTGATTTTGGAGTTTGGCTGTGGTCCCGGCGTAGAGGGTGTTGCCGTAGTCCAGGCGGCTCGTGATGAGGGCGTGGGTCACGGTTTTTCTGGTGTCGGCGGGGATCCAGCGGAAGATCTTGCGGAGCATGCGGAGGGTGAGGAAGCAGGCGGAGGACACGGCGTTGACTTGCTTGGTCATGGTGAGAAGAGGGTCCAAGATGAAGCCGAGGTTGCGGGCGTGGTCTGTGGGGGTCGGTGCGGTGCCGAGGGCCGTGGGCCACCAGGAGTCGTCCCAGGCGGACGGGGTGTTGCCGAGGATGAGGACTTCTGTTTTTTCAGAGTTCAGCTTTCGGCGGCTGAGCCTCATCCAATCTGCGACGTCCTTCATACCCTCTTGTAGGTTGGTCTTGGCGCTGGCGGGGTCCTTGGTGAGGGAGAGTATAAGTTGGGTGTCGTCGGCGTAGGAGGTGATGATGATGTCGTGCTTGTGTACGATGTTGGCGAGGGGGCTCATGTAGACATTGAAGAGTGTCGGGCTGAGTGATGAGCCTTGGGGTACGCCGCAGATGATCTCGGTGGGTTCTGAGCGAAACGGAGGGAGGTAAACTCATTGGGAACGGTTTGAGAGGAAGGAGGCGATCCAGTCCAGGGCTTGGCCTTGGATCCCGGTGGAGCGGAGGCGGGTGATTAGGGTGCGGTGACAGACGGTGTCAAAGGCAGCCGAGAGGTCGAGCAGAATGAGAGCGACTGTTTCACCGTTGTCCATCAGGGTTCTGATGTCGTCAGTGACTGAGATGAGGGCGGTTTCAGTGCTGTGGTTGATTCGGAATCCGGTTTGTGAGGGGTCGAGCAGGTTGTTGTCTTCCAGGAAGGTGGTCAGCTGTTTGTTGACAGTCTTCTCTATTACTTTGGCTGGGAAAGGCAGAAGAGAGATGGGGCGGAAGTTTTTTAGGTCGCTCGGGTCAGCCGTAGGTTTCTTTAGTAGGGCGTTGACTTCGGCGTGTTTCCAGCATTCGGGGAAGGTAGCAGAAGAAAAAGAAGAGTTGATGACGGTCTGGAGGTGCGGGCGATGATGTCGTCGGCTTTGTTAAAGATGAAGTGTGGGCAGGGGTCCGAAGGGGCGCCGGAGTGGATAGAGTTCATGATGGATTTGGTTTCTTCCGTGTTGATGTGGGACCAGTTGTTGAGGGTGATGGCCGTGGATGCCGGTTCGGTGGTGTATGGATGGGTCTGGTGTCCGAAGCTGTCGTGGAGGTCGCTAATCTTGCGATGGAAGAAAGTGGCGAGGGATTCGCACAGATCCTGTGAGGGCGTGACGGCGTTGGCGTTGGCGCTGGGGTTGGAGAACTCCTTGACGATGCTGAAGAGTTCTCTGCTGTTGTGTCTGTTTTTGTCCAGTCTGTCGGTGAAAAAGTTCCTTTTGGCAGCGCGGATCAGGTGGTGGTGTTCGCGGGTAGCGTTCTTGAGGGAGGTCATGTTGTCAGCGGTGCGGTCCTTGCGCCAGGCTTTCTCAAGGGGGCGACAAGTTTTCTTTGATTCTTTGAGGGTGTCAGAGAACCAGAGAGGTTTTTTGGTGTTGGTCTGTCGATGCGTGCGTTTGAGGGGAGCAAGGATGTCTGCGCAGTTGGAGATCCAGTTTGTGAGGTTGAGGGCTGCGTCGTTGGGGTCGGTGGTGAGGGTGGGTTGGTTGGCGGCGACTGCGGAGAAGAGTTGCTCTTCGGGGATCTTGTTCCACTGTCGACGAGGGATGGGTTGGGTGCGGAGGTGGCGGGTCTCGTGTCGGAATGTGAAGTGGACGCAGCTGTGGTCGGTCCAGTATAGGGCGGAGGCGTGGCTGAAGAAGACGTGTTTGGTGGCGGAGAAGATGGGGTCAAGCGTGTGTCCGGCGATGTGGGTGGCGGTGTTCACCAGTTGTTTGAGGCCGAGGTTGGCGAGGTTGTCGAGCAGGGTGGTGGTGTTGGGGTCGTTGTTTTGTTCCAGATGGAAGTTGAGGTCACCTAGGAGGATGTAGTCCGGCGAGGCGAGGGCGTGCGGGGAGATGAAGTCGGCGGTGGCGTCGCTGAAAGGGGCGCGTGGCCCGGGAGGACGGTAGACGAGGGATCCTCTGAGGGTGGTCCTTGGATCGGTGCGAATCTGAAAATGCAGGTGTTCAGCGGCGAGAGGGGTGTCTTGGGTGGAGGTGGTGACGCTGATGGACTCTTTGAAGACGATGGCGATACCTCCTCCTACCTGGTTGGTGCGGTCTTTTCTGGAGATCATGTAGCCTTCGGGGATGGCAGTGGCGATGTCAGGGGCCGAGGAGGCGTTCATCCAGGTCTCCGTGATGAAGGCGACGTCCGGTGCTATGGAGTCCAGGAGGTCCCAGAGTTCAATGGCATGTTTGTGGACGGAGCGAGCGTTGACTAGGATGCACTTGAGGTGGTTGATGGCACGTGGGCTTGTGGTCGTGGTTGTTGCGTGGTGGAAGGTGCGTTTGCAGGAGTTGCAGGCGAAGGGTCCATGGGTGCGTTTGGGGTGAGCTTGGAAGCAGGTGTTGGAGCGTCCTGGGTTGAGGGCGTGGAGGGTGGTGGGGTCGTAGCGGGTCAGCGGGGCTTGGGAGAGCTGGGGACCAGGGGTCGTGGCGCTGGGCGCGGGCCAGGCGCAGCGGCCGCCATATGAGGTAGGAGGGGGGGAGGGGTCAGGTGGGGGCGAATGGGAGCTGGGGGGCGGGGGCATGCAGGAGATCGCGGCGGGAAAGCGCGAGGGAGGGGGGACAGGTAGAGTGAGAAGAGCTGGGGAAGGGGGGTTTAAGGGTGGAGGGGGGTGAGTGTTAGGAGGTTTAGGAGATAAGGGAGAAAGATAGGAGTAGGGTTGAGAAGATAGGGGAGGGGGGGTTGTAGAGGTGGGTGAGGGGGAGAGGTAGAGTGAGAGGATAGGAAGATAGGTAATAGATGGGGTGAGGGAGGGGGGGAGAGATAGAGAAATAGATAGAGAAAATAGATAGGGAAATCGATAGATAGGGAAATAGATAGAGAGATAGGAAGATAGGAGGAGGTGGAGAGTGAGGGAGTTAGATAGTGGGATAGAGAGATAGAGAGATAGGTAGATAGGAGGAGTGAGGGAGGTAGATAGTGAACGGGTTAGATAGGAGAGATAGAGAGGGGGATGCGAGTGGGGGAGGGGGATGAGGCAGGAGCAGGAGGGCAGGCGCGGGGAGAAGAGGACGGAGGAGGCAGAAGAGCCGAAGACAAGAAGAACAGAAGACAAGAAGAACAGAAGAACAGAAGACCGGAAGGAGAGAAGAAAGGAAGATCAGAAGACCGGAAGGAGAGAAGAAAGGAAGACCGGAAGAACACAGAAGAACATAGAAGAACACAGAAGAACACAGAAGAAGATACAGAAAAACGAAGAACAGAGGGCAGAAGACCACAGAAGAAGATGAGGAAGAAGAGAAGAAGAGTGAAGACGGGGGAAAGAAGAGTACAGAAGAAGATTACAGACGAGGAGCGAGGAGGAAGAACAGAAGAACAGAGAAGAAGAAAAGAAGCAGGAGCAAGAGAGAGGGTGAGTAGCGCGGGGCAGAGCGAGGGGCTGGGAGGGGGGGTACTTACTGTGAGGTGGGTCTCAGGAACTCAGGAACCTGGAGGAGCTGTAGCGGCAGGGGGAGCGACCTACCCTTGGGTCAAGGGTTGCTACCACTGTCGCGCAGCGGCCGCCATATGAGGTAGGAGGGGGGGGAGGGGTCAGGTGGGGGCGAAAGGGAGCTGGGGGGCGGGGCGTGCAGGAGGTCGCGGCGGGAAAGCGCGAGGGAGGGGGGGACAGGTAGAGTGAGAAGAGTTGGGGAGGGGGGTTTAAGGGTGGAGGGGGGTCAGTGTTAGGAGGTTTAGGAGATAAGGGAGAAAGATAGGAGTAGGGTTGAGAAGATAGGGGAGGGGGGGTTGTAGAGGTGGGTGATGGTGAGAGGTAGAGTGAGAGGATAGGAAGATAGGTAATAGAGGGGGTGAGGGAGGGGGGGAGAGATAGAGAAATAGATAGAGAAAATAGATAGGGAAATCGATAGATAGGGAAATAGATAGATAGATAGGAAGATAGGAGGAGGTGGAGAGTGAGGGAGTTAGATAGTGGGATAGAGAGATAGAGAGATAGGTAGATAGGAGGAGTGAGGGAGGTAGATAGTGAACGGGTTAGATAGGAGAGATAGAGAGGGGGATGCGAGTGGGGGAGGGGGATGAGGCAGGAGCAGGAGGGCAGGCGCGGGGAGAAGAGGACGGAGGAGGCAGAAGAGCCGAAGACAAGAAGAACAGAAGACAAGAAGAACAGAAGAACAGAAGAACAGAAGAACAGAAGACCGGAAGGAGAGAAGAAAGGAAGATCAGAAGACCGGAAGGAGAGAAGAAAGGAACACTGGAAGAACACAGAAGAACATAGAAGAACACAGAAGAACACAGAAGAAGATACAGAAAAACGAAGAACAGAGGGCAGAAGACCACAGAAGAAGATGAGGAAGAAGAGAAGAAGAGTGAAGACGGGGGAAAGAAGAGTACAGAAGAAGATTACAGACGAGGAGCGAGGAGGAAGAACAGAAGAACAGAGAAGAAGAAAAGAAGCAGGAGCAGGAGAGAGGGTGAGTAGCGCGGGGCAGAGCGAGGGGCTGGGAGGGGGGGGGTACTTACTGTTAGGTGGGTCTCAGGAACTCAGGAACTCAGGAACCTGGAGGAGCTGTAGCAGCAGGGGGAGCGACCTACCCTTGGGTCAAGGGTCGCTACCACTGTCGCGCAGCGGCCGCCATATGAGGTATGAGGGGGGGGAGGGGTCAGGTGGGGGCGAATGGGAGCTGGGGGGCGGGGGCGTGCAGGAGGTCGCGGCGGGAAAGCGCGAGGGAGGGGGGGACAGGTAGAGTGAGAAGAGCTGGGTGAGGGGGGTTTAAGGGTGGAGGGGGGTGAGTGTTAGGAGGTTTAGGAGATAAGGGAGAAAGATAGGAGTAGGGTTGAGAAGATAGGGGAGGGGGGGTTGTAGAGGTGGGTGAGGGTGAGAGGTAGAGTGAGAGGATAGGAAGATAGGTAATAGAGGGGGTGAGGGAGGGGGGAGAGATAGAGAAATAGATAGAGAAAATAGATAGGGAAATCGATAGATAGGGAAATAGATAGAGAGATAGGAAGATAGGAGGAGGTGGAGAGTGAGGGAGTTAGATAGTGGGATAGAGAGATAGGTAGATAGGAGGAGTGAGGGAGGTAGATAGTGAACGGGTTAGATAGGAGAGATAGAGAGGGGGATGCGAGTGGGGGATGGGGATGAGGCAGGAGCAGGAGGGCAGGCGCCGGGAGAAGAGGACGGAGGAGGCAGAAGAGTCGAAGACAAGAAGAACAGAAGACAAGAAGAACAGAAGAACAGAAGAACAGCAGAACAGAAGAACAGAAGACCGGAAGGAGAGAAGAAAGGAAGATCAGAAGACCGGAAGGAGAGAAGAAAGGAAGACCGGAAGAACACAGAAGAACATAGAAGAACACAGAAGAACACAGAAGAACACAGAAGAAGATACAGAAAAACGAAGAACAGAGGGCAGAAGACCACAGAAGAAGATGAGGAAGAAGAGAAGAAGAGTGAAGACGGGGGAAAGAAGAGTACAGAAGAAGATTACAGACGAGGAGCGAGGAGGAAGAACAGAAGAACAGAGAAGAAGAAAAGAAGCAGGAGAGAGGGTGAGTAGCGCGGGGCAGAGCGAGGGGCTGGGAGGGGGGGTACTTACTGTGAGGTGGGTCTCAGGAACTCAGGAACTCAGGAACCTTGAGGAGCTGCAGCGGCAGGGGGAGCGACCTACCCTTGGGTCAAGGGTCGCTACCACTGTCGCGCAGCAGGCGCCATATGAGGTAGGAGGGGGGGAGGGGTCAGGTGGGGGCGAATGGGAGCTGGAGGGCGGGGCGTGCAGGAGGTTGCGGCGGGAAAGCGCGAGGGGGGGGACAGGTAGAGTGAGAAGAGCTGGGTGGAGGGGGGTGAGTGTTAGGAGGTTTAGGAGATAAGGGAGAAAGATAGGAGTAGGGCTGAGAAGATAGGGGAGGGGGGGTTGTAGAGGTGGGTGAGGGTGAGAGGTAGAGTGAGAGGATAGGAAGATAGGTAATAGAGGGGGTGAGGGAGGGGGGGAGAGATAGAGAAATAGATAGAGAAAATAGATAGGGAAATCGATAGATAGGGAAATAGATAGAGAGATAGGAAGATAGAAGGAGGTGGAGAGTGAGGGAGTTAGATAGTGGGATAGAGAGATAGAGAGATAGGTAGATAGGAGGAGTGAGGGAGGTAGATAGTGAACGGGTTAGATAGGAGAGATAGAGAGGGGGATGCGAGTGGGGGATGAGGCAGGAGCAGGAGGGCAGGCGCGGGGAGAAGAGGACGGAGGAGGCAGAAGAGCCAAAGACAAGAAGAACAGAAGAACAGAAGAACAGAAGAACAGAAGACCGGAAGGAGAGAAGAAAGGAAGATCAGAAGACCGGAAGGAGAGAAGAAAGGAAGACCGGAAGAACACAGAAGAACATAGAAGAACACAGAAGAACACAGAAGAACACAGAAGAACACAGAAGAAGATACAGAAAAACGAAGAACAGAGGGCAGAAGACCACAGAAGAAGATGAGGAAGAAGAGAAGAAGAGTGAAGACGGGGGAAAGAAGAGTACAGAAGAAGATTACAGACGAGGAGCGAGGAGGAAGAACAGAAGAACAGAGAAGAAGAAAAGAAGCAGGAGCAGAAGAGAGGGTGAGTAGCGCGGGGCAGAGCGAGGGGCTGGGAGGGGGGGGTACTTACTGTGAGGTGGGTCTCAGGAACTCAGGAACCTGGAGGAGCTGTAGCGGCAGGGGGAGCGACCTACCCTTGGGTCAAGGGTCAGAGACACATACAGGAACACATCTCATAAACCACAATGTACCCCTAAGCAACTCGGGCGCAGCTTCTCTCAGCGGTTCTTGTCCATTAATATGCTCTCTTCGTCCACGTAGAGCATAGGCCCCTAAACTTAGCTACATTTACTACATTGTCGCTGCCATTTCGTTCAGCATTGCTTTCCACTTACAGTGTGATTAGCAGAAAGGAGTGAGCGTGTAATGTGGCCATTCTCCATGCATGTGAGTGCGCCTTTGTTCACCGGTCTCGTTGGTAGTCTTTCTTTCAACAAACACTTTGACCTCACCTCTTTAAACTCATTATCACAAAATTAACATTCACCCAGTGTCCACCAACCACGCACATACCAGAAGACACCAGATACCACAATAAGGCTCACTGCTGTCGCCTGCAACACATTCCTTTAGAAAAGAGATGTCCTTAATTCACACAAAAGTCGTCAGGGGAGACAAAGCATTCACATCAACGTTGCTCATTAATGCAATCAAGAGCCTAAAAAAGCAGACATCATCGATTGCACAGATACTGAACCTCTTAAATGACATGACGGCGATATATGTAAAATAATATTATGCCTTTAATATCTACAACAGGACATGTTATGGGAATCATGACCCAGCAGTACATTGCTGGAGGGTAAAAAGCCATATCACCCTACGCCCAGTATAATTCTAAATAAACAATCATGTTTTCATAAAAGTGGCAGAAGTCGTAAAGATTGCTGCACAAGGAGAAAGCAGGAGGGAGGTAATCATGCTTCCACTAAAGAAACTGATGCCAGAAACAAAAGCAGACTCCACTGACTGTGGCATCAGTCCCCTGCAACCTGCAGAAGTAATGATGTGCTGTGCCACAAGAAATGCAACGCGATTGGCTCCTCGTGAGTGAGCCCAAAGAAACTCAATGACCTGCACCCCGGGAGTCATAGTGAGGTTCTCAACAAGTTTCGAGCTGCTACTCCCCTCCTGAAGGCCTTCAGCCATTGAAGTACTCTTCGATTACATTTGCCGCTACAGAGGCTTGTTGGTCACAAGCCTAGTAACCAACCCCCTTCCCCGACATCACCGCCTGAAGTGCGTCCTACAGCTATAGTGAACAACATCATCAACGACCCCACTGCTGAGAGATTGCATCCTGAAGGAGGTGTCTTCGAGTGTGTGGCAAAGCGTCTTTGGTGCAACCAACCTATGAGTGACAGCTGAAAGGCTACTTCTGCACCCAGAGACGCTAAACAAGGTATGAAGAACTAGCACCTGAATCCTGGTCCTGGGACCCCAAAGGCCTCTACTTCTGAAGGATAGAGAGGACATCCACCCAGAAGTTTGTGTTTGCTGAGTGCAGCATTTCGAAAGTGCCTACTGATCTGTTCAGCACTCCGAACAGCCAGGAGCACCTCTGCACCCGAGACCCTGGGTGCACATGAGTCACTCTGCATGATGAATCCTGACCTGAGACCAGCACCCAGCTCTAGGACCCAATGACTCAGCTGAACTCCCCAGGCCAGGTGCCTTTTGCCAAGGTGTCCTCCTGGAACCGGGAGCCCCGTTCAGCACCTACAACAATCAGCATCACTCTTCAAACCAGTCCTGTGGACTAGGTAAAATTGATCTGACTGTGGTTACTTGCTCCCAGAGTCCCCAATAACTTAACTTCTAGTGGGTTCCCCAAAACTCACCCTACAAGTGACCTACCGCAGTGACTGCTTTTCTCACATCGACTTCAATTATAAGAATTGCCAGCAGTGATTTATTTATCCTTTGAAAATTCATAAATTTAGTTGATTGCATTTTATTGCAAATGTTTTAGTGTCTAAAATAATATAAAAATAGACTTTATTTTCATAAATTGGTGTTGGATTTCTTTTGTGTCATGTCAGTTGCTTATCATCCATGTTGGCATTGTAAATTGCTTTACACATGTTCATCTAAGTAGCCTGACTGCTCTTAGCCACTCTACCAGGACTGAGTGAGGGTTTATGGTGTGAATCCAAGGTCCACTACTGGGTAGTTAGTATTACATAGTAAGTCCCGAGTCATACCACATAATGTTACCACCTTGCTACATTGGTGTTACAGTGGTGCGGATCTGTAACTTGTGTTTTGCTTCAACACTTGATCATAAGTATCTAGAAATTTAGGATTACAAGTATTTAAAAAGTTTTTAACACGTTCTCATCTTTCAGATAAAGCAAATAGAATGGAGTCTGTACAGAAACTCGACTTGTCCATCCTGCCAGCTCTGAAGATAGGTGACCTCAGAGCTCTATGCAAGGTTAGAGGTGTTAGCTTTTGAGCTACTGCTAAAAGAGAGGACCTGGAGAAGGCCCTTACCTCAGAAGAGGAAAACAGAGACAGGGAGGAGACTTCCTACTCAGAAGCAGAACCCACAGAGGGTAAGTAGGAAGCTTTGGCCCAAGAAAATGAGGGGGAAGAAGGTGAGGACCATGATTCTCACCCTTTCTTAGACCCCCTTCACCAGTGGGAAGTGAAAGAAGTCACTATATTAGCCCCCCTACTGGTGGGGTGTTTAGGTCTCTTGAGGACTGATCTCCCAGGGGGATAGAAAGCTTGAACTTGAGGAGAAGAGAGTAGCCCTAGAAGACAAAAGGGTTAGACTAGGATTAGATCCCAAGGATGGTGGCAGCAAACTAAGTAGGGAAAGTGAGGGCTCTTGTGACCCTAAGATCCACAAAGAGATTGTCCCCATTGTTTAGTGAAAGTGATGACATTGACAAATGGTTTGCAGCATTTGAGAGATGTTGTAGAATGAGGAAGGTTCATTCACAGCACTGGGGCTCTCTACTTTGGGAGTTATTCCCAGCTAAGGGCAGAGTTAGACTTCTGATCCTTCCTGAGGAAGTGGCTGAGTCCTATTCCCACATGAAAGAGACCCTCATTTAAGGGGTTGGACTCACCACACAGGAGTACAGAGTCAAGTTTAGGGATTCCCGAAAAGGCCAAGACCAAACTTGGGTAGACTTTGTTGACTCCTCAGTCAAGGCACTAGAGTGCTGGATCAAGGGCAATAAAGTGGATACATACATTCGTAATCTGTTGATGTAAGAACACATTTTGACCAATTGTACTAATGAGAAATTGCGACAGCATCTAGTAGATTCTGGGTTGTCTACTCCCAGAGAGCTGGGGAAGATAGCTGACAAATGGACGAGGTCAAGGTTTACCCAGAACGAGACCTATAGTGGAGGTGACTCCAAGAAGGGTACTCAGACTTCCCAGCAGGGGAAATGAGATAGCACTGAAAAAGGTAAAAAAACAGAGACCTCTTTAGGCCCCCCAAAAACTTCAAAGGATCGTGTGCCCTGAGGCTCTTCCCAGTACAAAGAAACAGGGGTATTAGGGTAAGAACTGGGATCCCAAGAAGGCTGGGTGTGCTTTGACTGTAATTAGCTGGGACACAAGAGAGGTGATGCAGCTTGCACCAAGAAGTCCCCCACAAAAGGACAGTCCAAGGGTGTTATGAGTATTGGGATAGGAGTAGAGGTGTACTCTGGAGCGGCCAGAGGACACACTGATGTGACTTTGGTTTTCCTGGGAGGGGCAGACATTGAACCCTTGGCGGTCTTACCTCCAAGCTTGGAGAAACAAAGACAGAGGTCAAAAATCAATAGGACTGAAGTAGAGGCTCTGGGGGATACAGTTTCCATTGTCCCAATGATCCCTGGTACAAGTCATCTCATAACCAGTGCTGACAATGAGACTAAGCTTTATCCAGTGACTTTGGTGAACTTAGAGTGGGGAGGAGTTACTGGCCTAAAGAAGGTGGTTGTGTCTCCTGCCACTCCAGTGTGGTATCTGTTAGGCAATGATCTGGAGACATCTGCATGGGCAAAAGTAGAAAAGAGGGCTCATGCAGAGAGGCTTGGTCTCCCTGCCTGGGTGTGTGTGACAAGTAGGGCAGGCTGCATGACAGGGTAAAGGGAAGGGGCTGTATCCTGAAACTATGGCCAACCACCTAAAGAGAAAGGGTAAGGGCAAGAAGACTGGTGACACAGCTTCTGAGATACAACAGGATCGGGGTGAGGCCCTGAGGCCTGAAGAGGAGGAAACTGCAGCTGAAGAGGCCTGCCCTGACCCGGCAGAGCTTCTTAGTGTGGGGGGGGGCCTCCAGCGAAGAGCTTTGCCAAGAGCAAAGAAGGTGCCCTACACTTGAGGGAGTCAGGCAGCAAGCTGCCAAACAGGAGCAAAGACATGTCAAGAGCACCCTCAGGGTCTATTTAGAGGATGGCTTATTCTACACTGAGGCCAGGGACCCCACACCAGGGGCAACCAGGAGAGTGGTGGTTCCCCAGGTGTACAGGGAGTTTATTTAAACTTTGGCCCATGGCATTCCCCTTGCTGGACATTTGGGTCAGTCCAAAACGTGGGAGCGGTCAGGGGCCCACGTTTCTTGGCCCCCGATGTCTGAAAAGGTAAAGGAGATTTGTCGCTGTGGTACAACCTGTCAGGCCAGTGGTAAGACAGGTGCACCACCAATGGCTCCCCTAATCCCACTACCTGCGGTTGGCACTCCCTTTGAGAGGGTAAGGGTTGGTATAGTTGGCCCCATTGACCCACCTATTGCACCTGGGAACAGGTTCATTCTAGTAGTAGTGGACCATGCTACTAGGTATCCAAAGGCAATCCCTCTTAGGACTGCAACTGCCTCTGCAGTAGCAAAGGTGCTACTTGGCATATTCACCTGAGTGGGTTTCCTATGGAAGTGTCTCTGAAAGAGGGCCAAACTTCATGTCTACATACCTGAAGTCTATGTGGAATGGATGAGGTGTAACGTGCAAGTTCACTACCCCCTATAAGCCCCAGACTATCGGCTTAGTTGAGAGATTAAACAAGACCATAAAGAGCATGATCGTGGGACTCCCAGACAAACTCAGAAGTAGATGGGGTGTCCTATTGCCATGCCTCCTGTTTGCATACAGAATGAGGTTGGCTTCAGCCCCTTTACGTTTCTGTTTGGACACCCTGTAAAAAGTCTTCTTAGTCTCGTGAGGGAGGGATGGGAGAAGCCTCTCCAACAACCCAAGCAGGACATAGTGGACTATGTACTTGGCCTACACTCATGCAGGGCTGAGTATATGTAAAAGGCAAACACAAAATTGTAGGCCAGCCAGGAGCTTCTGAAGCACTGGTATGACCAGAAGGCAGCCTTGAGTTGAGTATCAACCTAGTCAGCTAGTGTGGGTGTTGGATACTGTGGCTCCCAGGGCCCTCCAGGACTAGTGGGTTGGGCCCTATTCGATCTTGGAAAAGAACGGGGAGGTCAACTATTTGGTTGACTTAGGCACCCCCAGGAATCCTCACAGAGCGATTCATGTGAATCGCCTAAAGCAACACCAGGACAGGGCTGACATGACCATGCTCATGGTCACAGATGGAGGAGATTGAACCACTCCCTGCTCTTTTGTCAACCAATCCAAATGATTGTTCAGTGGAGGTGTTGAACTTTCTGACACACTCACCTCATAACAGCAGGCTGACTTCAGACAAGTTCTCAGTCAGTTTGCAGAGCTTCTCTCCTTGACCCCTGGTCAGACATCTTGGTGTACCCATGATGTGGACACTGGTGACAGCCTCCCTGCCAAAAGTAAACTGTTCAGACTGTCTGATCAATTTAAGCAATGCATCAAGACTGAAGTCAAGAAGATGCTAGAGTTAGGGGTGATTGATCACTCTGACAGATCCTGGGCCAGCCAGTGGTGCTGGTCCCCAGACCTCACTCAAAAGGCTGGAAACCTGAGATTGGATTTTGTGTGGATTATAAATGGTTTAATGCAGTCTTAAAGACAGATGCACTGCACTTACCCAGGGCAGATGAGCTTATTGATAAGCCAGGGGCAGACACATTTCTGACTACCTTTGACTTACCTCAGAGTACTGGCAGATCGGTCTGACCTTGGGAGCGGAAGATAGATCTGCATTCCTCACCTCAGAGGGCCACTTCCAAATTAAGGTGATGCCCTTTGGCTTAAAGGATGCACCTGCCACTTTTCAAAGGTTGGTGAATAGCGTTTTTTCAGGGTTGGAAACCTCTGTGCAGTATATCTGGATGATTTAGCTGTATTCACTTCCACCTTGAAGGATCACCTGGTCCACCTGAGAGACATTTTGCAAGTCTCACTACCAAGCCCAGTAAATGTCAGATAGGGCAGAGTACTGTAGTCTACTTGGGCCACCTGGTAGGTAGGGCGAAGTTAAACCTCTCCAACCTCAAACATTTTGATGCTAGTGCAGCAAAGCACAGGGAGACCCATTGATTAAAATGGGCTTGTCATTTTAAGGCCTGCTCTCAGGCATTACAGATGATGGAAAAAATGGTGCAGTGAAATGTTTCCTGCGTCGGAACGCCTGCATGGCATACATTATATCAGGCACCTGAATAATGTGGCGCAAGGGTTTAGGAAGTGACACAATGCAAGCATTGCACCACTTTGTAAATAGGGCACAGGAGAAAGGCCTCCCCAATGCCGCCTTAGCCAAAACAAATGACGCTAGGGCAGTGCAAGGTGGCCCTACAGGCTTGTAAATATGCCCCTTAATTCTTTCTAAAAACCTCTCATAGTACTCACAAGTACTCCTGAATTTGTACCCCATAGGCTACTTATCTATAATGCGCCAAGTCCAATTACCCTTGCTGCACGATCTCCCTTTCTCCATGTTGGAGGTACCTCAGTTGTTCTTCACTCCTTACAGTCCACCGCTTTGATTTTGCTTTTTCCCTAATCCATTACCCCTATGCTAATGATGTCACATACTTGTGGCAATATATTTGCTAAAGGGATTTCTGCCATGTAATTTATATGCTAAGCAGCTGTATCGGACTTGTGTGAAAGAGTTCTTTATTTAGATGGTGGTCAGCCCGAACAGACAGCCAAATACAAACTTTCAAGCTATTCATTCAACCACAGACCAAGCAGTACAGAATGGTTTCTGCTTAACTAGCAACTGGATAGGTAACATTGTTTTGACCTGACCACCAGCTTTGGCTGCACAAAGTGTGCATGTCTGTTTGGCTGGCCGTGTTGGGCTGGCCAAACAGACATGCATGTTCTCTACCCAGCTGTATTGCACAGCCGAGTGGAGAACATGCCCAGGCTCCAACTCCCAGTCTGAGCGGCAAAGCAGGCCACTCATACCAATCTTGACAATGTTGTCATCCTGATGACCGCAGTGTCATGATTGGCTGGGAGTCTGTGTACAGCAGGAAGAGGTCGAGGACGGAAGGGCGATGAACGCATCTCCCCCACAGGTAAGCGTTTCTTTTTTTCACCCCATCCGTCCCACAACCCTGCCACCCCTGTTGAGTGGCAGCCACCACTGCACTCAGCCTTAAATGTAGGTGTATTGGAGCAAGAGTTTTATTGCCAAATATATGTTGGTTTTTATGCTGCCAGGTTGAAATGTAAAGGTCTTAAAATAGAGCCCATGAGGGCGGTTTGAAGTTTTTAGGATGCACAAAGTGGACACTCAACTAAAATCTTCCAGTCATACGACATTTTCTAATACTGAAACTCCTACTACTGTAGACATAGGGGCTCATTTAGAGTTTGGTGGAGCTGGTGGACCAGTATGAATTGGTGCTTCACTGGCCTCGTGTTGAGTTTCCAGTGGTGGAGCATCAGCTGACTCCACTAGTGTAAGCATTTCACCCCATGGCGCATCGGCCACAGGGACACCTGTTTTAAGCGATGGCCACTATATTATCCTCCACTGCAGCAACATATGTTACATAGCAGTCCTGGCCACAAAAATCAAATAATGACTCCAACACATAGAGAAAAATCTACAAGTCCATTACAGGAATTGTTTTATTGTTTTTTAAACTCAAAGTCCTGCTTGGTTTTGAAAACAAAATGGTGCCCCTTCTGCAAACTCTTCTTCCTTTAAAGCAACCACCATATCAGCGGTTTCTCTGAATGCATCAATAGGCCCAACAGAAAGGCGAGGATTTCACAATAGAGTGGGCAGATAGTGTAGGCCAAAGCCTATGCAACATAGTGAGCTGTGGCCCCACCTGCCAGATAGTCTGAACCATCACACATCAATCCCAAACGGCTTCAGAGCTAAAGCACCCTCTTATCACTATGAACCAACTTTTGAGAGTGTGTGAGCACATCACTTAGTTTCTACACGTTATCGAGAGACGATGTCTGATTCTGGTGTATTTATGTTGCTCTGCTGTGTAAAACCAACTCATTATAAAGCCTTTTGTGATTTCGATCATCAATACACATATATATCCGCTAACTCTAATGCATGTGAACCTCTTATCTATAGAGCTTGAGCAGAAAACATTGGATAACGTATTTTTTTATCAATAATTAATGAAATTGGCAAGACAAAAAAAAGCTGTGTCAATTGGAAAGGGCAGCACAACAGGCCAGGACAGTATTCAGTTTGCAAGCGGGATGAATAACGGTAATGCTCAAACAAAACACGCCACATTAATATTGATGCTTTAAGTGGTGGTCTCCAAAGTGCAGTAAGGATGTTGGCTGGTTTCCTTCAGCATCATAAACAGTTATTCTTAGGTGTATTAGTAACTAAAACATCAAGATTTGCAGACACAGAGTCTCCAATTACCTGTCCACATGTCCAACACAGAAGGGGATTAAGAGATTAAAATTCGGTGCACCAGGCACTGCTTGTGTTAAAAGCGTTGTATTCAATTTCACATATGCACTTCTATTTGCAGCAAGTGGAAGGTTGAAGAAAAAATTACCTCCGGTCTCAATGGAAACAAAACAAATGATGACCAGTGTGTACATTCTACTGTCCTAATCAACACATCAGATATACATTAGTGGCCTGATTTACAAGCTAGGTGGCAGATGTTACTTTTGTGATGGAGTACCAGTCTGCCTCTCTCCAAATGAGGCTCTAGGGTCCTCATTTACAGGGCCCTAGGGGCACACTGTGCTAGCCCATGTTAAAAGGCCCTGCAAAGCCACCTTGCGTGGCTTTCCATGGCTTTGTAAATATGGACCCCTTTCGCACATAACACGTGTGAAAGGGGCATTCTATGGGTGTTGTTTGGGGTGTTCCCACGCAAAATCTATGGAACCCGAAGGAATCTGATGAATTTGCAGATTTACAAGTCTGGGAATGCATTAGATTCCTACAATATCTCAGGGGTGGCATAAGAATGGTGCAACGGGGAGAAATATCTTTATTTCTCCTCTTTTTTTCCTCTATGTGTGCTGCATTCTGCAGCACATATAGAAAGAGGAAAACACCTCTTGTGATTGTTTTTGTGCACAAAAGTGTTTCTTCCTGCACAAAAACAATCATCCCCACAACGCAGGCACCACTGCATTGGTGTCAGGCAGCAATTTGTGCACCAGTGAAGGCAAGAGGGCAGAAATGCACCATATCTTGTAAATACAGCGCATTTTTGCCCTTTTCCAGTGGTGCCGGGTGGTGCAGCAAGGCACTTGTTGTGCCAGCCAGCGACATGGGCCTTTGTAAATAAGGCCCTAGGCTTCTTATTTTCAATATAGTCAGTGTCTAGAGCCCTAAACCTGCACTCTTTTCTTAATATAATGATACTAAATGACAATTGCCAGCTACAAACATACATATTTATGAGGCCTCCACCTCCAGTGCAAGGGCATAAGCACTTGGAATCCCTGGTAAATTAATTAAGTTCTGCAGATCCACGATACACTCTAAACCTTACCCTTTCTCAAAGCTTTTAATTAATTAAGGAAAACCATCAATTGAAGTTAGGAATGTGCCTGTTTTATGACAAACCGTGGACTAATGCCACAAACTTTCTGTGTTTGTATACCAGGTCCTCCTTCCTGACTGAGGAGTTCTTTGCATCTCTAAGTACCTTCAAAAGTGAATATTGTTCCCAGAATAGCAAGGACTGCCCTTTGGTTCATTCCTCGGATAAAGTGGAAAATGCTGCTTTCTCAAAAGAAAAGGGGTGATAGGATTGAAATCCATTAGAGCTAAACTGGCCTGCAGAGCAATGGTGGTAGCCACTCTAGTTCTGAAGAAAAAAAGGACCTGCCAACTTGCCCAAAGAGATCTTTGTCAGAACAACAGAATAATTCCTCAAACCTCAGGGCCATCGGCTTCAGACATTGTGCTAGAAATATAGTGGGACCTCGAAGTTGCGAACAAGTGCATTGTCGCTAGAGCAAGTACTTTGGGAAACAATTACAAACTTTAATATTTCACCGTATGTTTCACAAAATGCTTTAGAGCTATCCAATTGGGTTCTGTACTCAATAAATATAAAAATGCTCACACCGCCTGCTAAAGTTACACTAGCAAATCTCATAAGGTTACTAAAGTTACTTTCTAGCTTCCAGCCTATCCCTTGATGGAGTCACTGGCAGCTACACGTAGCCTTAAATTGAGATCTCCATCGGATGCCTGCCCTCCCAACCTGTTAGCACTGAGGGCTTTGCTGTTGACAGCAATAGTCCCCCTTTCCTGGAAGCAGGCTAAAATCCTGTCCCCATTAAAAAAACACCATTGGTGAACCCTGGAGAGCAGTCCAACTATAGGCCAATATGCTTACTTCCTACCATGTCTAAGATGCTGGGAAAGTTTGTAAATCAGCAGCTCTCCCGGTATCTTGAAATCAATTATCTGGTGCATCCTTGAAAATCCGGCTTTAGACTTAAATTCAGTACAGAGACGGTGCTAATGGAAGTTGACAAATATATCAGAGGTACTTTGGTCTCTGTGGGGAATGCTGTATGATTATTGTAGACCTGTCAGCAGCCTTTGATATGGTCCCCCACTCCAGACTTCTAGCGTGTCTCCTAACTATTGGGGTAGATGGACAAACCTTGAACTGGTTAGCCTCCCATATGGGGTATGGAGGACAGAAAATATGAATCCATCCTTTTTCGTCAAGATCCTGTGAGTTGACAGTGGGGGTGCCTCAGGGCTCTGTATCTTTCTCCTTTAGCCCGGTTAGCGGGGGCAATGTAGCAAGAGTGATCTCATATGCTGGTGACACTCAGCTGCTGTTCTTGTGTCAGAGGGGAGAAGAAATTGCAGGAGAGTCCATCAAAACCTGCCTTACAGCTGTGTTTCACTGGATGACCACTCATCAACTAAAATATAACACAGATAAATCCGAAATACTATTCTTCAGTCATAATTCCCAGGATACATGGCAGACCTTTTGGTCAGAAGATTACTCCTCCAAACACTGATGAGGGAACAGTTAGTGACTTGGATGTCAAATTCAATAGCTGCCTATTCTTCCAACCACAAATCCAGTCTATGTTAAGCACATGTTTTGGGTTATTGCATACACTAAAAAAGTTTCTGCATTTACGTTCATTTTCTGCAAGGAAGTCAGCCAGATAGGTGCTTGTACCCTCTAGGCTGGACTATGGAAATGTCTTACATTTATGGTTCCCTGACTACATGCTCAACAGACTTCAGGGGGTCCAGAACACAGCAGCCCGCATTCTCCTTCGCCTACCTCTGAGAACGCATGTGTCCCTGCACCTGTGTGCCCTTCACTCGCTCCTATTAAGGAAGAGAATCCTCTTTAGAACACTAGGAGCCAGATTTTAAAAAATGATGGTGCGTGGCGTTGCACCTAATTTGGCAGCATGGCACACCGTCATTTTTAAAATGCAGGAATGCGCTGTATTTACTAGAATACAGTGCCCTCCTGTGCTCCCCCTGCACTGGCGCTAAATTTGCTGCTGTGCGCCAAGGTAGCAACCCTTGCTCCTGGATTGCTACTTTGAGGGGGAGATTGTTTTTAGTGCAGGAAGGAACACCTTTCTGCACAAAAACAATCTTAAATGGCAATTTGCAATTTCTATGTGTGCTGCAGAATGCAGTACACATAGAAAGAGCAAAAAAGAGGAGAAATTAAAGCATTTCTCCTCATTGCGCCACGTTAACGCCACCCCTGGGGTGGCATTAGATTTTGGCGCTTCCTCAGGTTTTTTGTAAATCTGAGGCAATGTCAAAATGTGATGGGTGTTGCTGTGGCATGCCCACAGCAACATCCATTGCACGCCCCTCTTACACAAAGTGCTGCTTCTGAAGGGGCCTATTTAGAAGGTGGCGTTAAGCGACAAAAAGTGGCTTAATGCCGCCATGTAAATACGGCACAGGGCATTATCCCAGCGGAGCGTCACGAAAATGTGACACTCCAGTAGTGCTAGGGCCTCATAAATATGCCCCTAGTTTTGGCCCACAAGGCACTTCATCATACAGGTGCAAGCTCCCTTAGGACAAGAATCAGCTTTTACGTCCCGCTAGAAACCTGAGTTTAGATAATAGCCTTCTGGCTAGGATCCCTAAGATTAGCCGTACTAGAACAGGAGGGCGGGCCTTCTCCTATCTTAAACCATCTGCATGGGACAAACTCCCTCCTGAGGTACCCTAAGTGGATGATAGCTCACTGTTCAAGAAAAAACTGAAAAACCAGACTTTTTAACCAAGAGTTGACGATCCGATTGTATTCTGTGAGGTGGCTGATAGGTGCATCGCTGGGACACTCCTTGGAGCAGCCATGTGCTTCATAAGTTGCATTTCACTCATTCTTCCATTCCTTAATTCATCGAGGTTTTATCTGATAAAAGCATTTCCTCCATGTTTATATCTGCATTATGAACTTTTAAATTTCTTTTTGCTGCAAGGGCATTAATATGAAGTACAGTGTCAGCACCAAAACTCTAGTATAGGTGGATGTTTCTTCTGGGGCAGGCAGAACAGAACCTCACCATCTTCTTGCCTTCTCCAGCGTTACAATAGAGTATGTCCATCAGAGCCTGCTAGCTCGGAAATCGGGTCCTCCTGTGAATTCCTGCAACTGAAAATGATGTAAACTCATTTGCATCTGCTCTCTGGTTAAATCTGATTCACTTTTGACGGATGGCATTTATTTATCTAATGTGAGGCAGGCCTTTGTAGGGTCTCCCTTAAAAAATATTTGTCAGAAGCTAAATTGTTTGTAAAGTTTCAGATGATCGCCCTATGCCTTGTCTCCACTAAGATTCTGGAAAAACCAGTGAACACACTTCTTTTCTTCCTCTGACCTATCACGGTTTCCTACAGAGCCCCTCTAAAGCCTTGCAGCATTTATTACTAATCTGTGCTAATCTTTGCTCCACGGGCAGGATTGATTAATTAGTTTTGCTTATCTGTCTTTTCCTATGCAGGTTATACTAAAATTGAAATCCCCTGGATGACTACCTGGTTAAAGTAATCTCTTTGTTTCACAATTAAATGATCTCAGTCGCTACTTGGATGACAGATGACACTCTTGAATTGAGCTCATAGAAAACAGAGGTACTTATGGCACTTGTATGTGAAACCAGGTTGTCAATTTATTTGGGTCATATTTGATGACACACTGATATTTTCTCCCTAAATTAACATAGTGACCACAAATCATTTCCCATTATTCAGTCGTGAAAATAAATCATTCCCCTACTCCCAATAAATAAATGAAGCAAAGAATGTATTTCATGCAACCTCTCCGAAATAGTGAAAGGTGTTATAATTAAGTTTGTCCACAGATCAATTTTCAAGGCTGCAGATGATTCAGAATTCTGTGGCTCTTTCTGTAAGCATTGTGGTTCAAACCCTATTTCTTTTCACATAGTTTGCACCGACACCCATCAACATTCCATCTCTACGACACTGTGCAAGGATTGTAATCTATTGTAATGGTTCAGCGTTCCTATAGACTCATTTCAAACCATAAGTTTCCTCGGTGTTCTTTAGATCTTCCTCATTGACTGCCTTTTTTGTGCCCAATGTTTTCTAGACTAAATTAGAAAGGAGATATTTTTCCCTTTCGGATAAGTAAACAGTGGACCATGCTTCCTGTTGCACTAAGTACACAAACATCATATTTTTCACAACATATTTTCGTTCACTACGTCTTTGCCTGTTTTTTGGCGATCTGTAGCTCTCCCATCATGAGAATGCATACGGGGGTCAGTGCAATTTATTTAAAGTGCCTTTACGAAATGTAAAATTATTAAATGCATTTATATTTGTGTTGCATCACACACTGTGTGTTTGATGCTCTTTATTTAGGCAGCACTGTGTTGATATTTGTTTAATGTGATTCTACTGTTGGCATGTTTACTCTCCTGCAAGCACAAAGCAAGGCAAACAGTTAGCTCAGATGCAGTCTTTTCCTCAAACTTATAACTTTCTTTTCCCCCAGTTTTTTTCTTTCTTTTTCGTCTTTCTCTTTATCCTTCCTAGTCTTTTGTTTTTCACATTTACACTTTTCTCTCCTCTATTCTCTCTTTCACACTCATTCCCTTCACCTTCTCGCTCTTTTTCCGGTTTCCTCGTTTGCCTCTCCTCTCTATTTTCTTCTCATTTGATCTCCATATCTCCCTCATTCTCTCTTCTTTTTTTGTGTTTTCTCACTCTGACTGCCTCTCCCTCTCTCTCTCCCTCTCTCTCTTCTCTCTCTTGCTCTCTCTCTCTCTCTCTCTCTCGCTCTCTCGCTCTCTCTTCCCCTGTCTCCTACAGGCAGGGCCAGATTCACAATGGTAAACGTACCCTTTTGAGTGAATTTAGTATTTTGTGCTACTCCCAAACGATGAGTTAATAGTACGCTTACAACTACCCATCGGGGCGGAGAACCACGCACATAAAAACATAGGACAGAAAGTTCTGAGTAAGGGTTGTGGGCTTCATAAAAGATGCTGTCACTACTGAGAGAGCGCAGCTTATGTACTTAGAAATTAATATAAAATGTTTATGAACTAATGTATAATAATGCCGCATAGAAAATGTATTAATGTATTTTGCTAAACATGTGCTTGACATGTGGCCACGGGGAGTGGCCGTCAATATATACAATGACTAATGAAACTGATTAATAATGATGAAATGTTATGTTAAAGTATGATTTTTCACTAATAATAAAAGGTTATATGTTAAAGTTCTGCTAATAAATCATTAGGCCTTAGTTAGCATGAGTCGAGGCCTAGCTGCCCGATTTCATATTAAATTTGTTTTTCTAACGTACAGTGTGCTGACTTGCTGAAGGACATGAACTCGTATTTTTTCAAAACTAGAAGAGGAATGTAACTGTAGTAGATCCGTTCTCATGAAATTCGACTTGCTTAGTGAAACATTCTTGCTGAATGCAACAGTGTAGACTAGTCGCAGGTACAAGGTCGCCTGACCCGGTACAGACAATGGAACCACTGACTGAAGATGCAAAGAGGACCACAAGAGTATGAAATCGTACCGGACATTCTACCCACTGGAGACGTCAATCATAAGGACCAATAAACTACGTGAGAACTGTTATGGGGTGACAATTTTAATGAAGACATCGAAACCCTATTGGAGGGAGATAGTGGGGTGCTAACCCCAACCAATTAAAATTTAGGGGACTATACAACAGAAAAGGGTTAAAAACCCTTGACACAAGGAAATGAGTTAGTTAGGGAGATGCTATTGCGATTTGCTATGACCCAGACACTTTGTTACTCTGCATAGAGACTTTGCTGTTTGGTTCTTCAAACCATCCCTGCCCTTATATTGCCCGTTTACACTTTACCTCCTTATGAGGGAAGTGTCCCTTTTACCCGTCTGCTAAATTCCTGGATGATGGCGAACCAACTGATGTCCTGAGGACGAAGACCGAACCTGTATGCTGAACCAATACGGAGGGTAACTATATGACAATTAAATTGTAATTGTCTGTTTGCTTTTCCTTTCTAGGTGCCAACTGCTTCTTTTGACAGAGACCATAGTTAGATGTTTTCTAAATTGGTGTTGCTAAATTGTTTTGCATGAAGCCCAACATACCAATGCTAATTCGAGGTTAGATGAAGGGTACACTAAACAGACGCAAATAGACAAATAACTGAATCTATGCTTTGTTGAACAATGTGATAATGACACTCTGCTAAGGATAACCTATGTTGACGACGTGCTATATTCTAATATTCGTGATTCTTGCTTTGATGAAATCTTATCAGAGTTGCCATATTGTGACTATGCTAATGTGTTTCTTGGTTTTGAGACTAATAAACTTACTAGTAGAATTGTAATTAATAGGGAATAAAACTTCATATAATAGTACTAAACTGGTGTGGTTATTCGTGACTGCAAGGTCATAGTGGTTTCTGAGTTTTAATAATGTCCTTGACTAATCTGAATTGTCTTATTATGGTAAACATTGATGAAATTATTGACATATTGATTGACATGTTGATTAGTTATCTTGTCCTAATGTGTCTTCAATCAGGGTCCAAAGATTAATTGGCCTAAAACGATTCCCAGAGTGAGTAAATTAGTCATAAAGGGACGCGTTAACAGTTCTGGTAGCAGAGCGACAGTTTAGGCCCTTTGGGGCCCTAGGACGAGGGACCATTGTTTAAAAGTGTTTTTCGAAATAATGCAAATTGGAGGTATGATGCGTTTCTAAATTCCCCATGACTTTCCCGGAATCTCGGAGCTCGCCTAAGTGAGTTGGGTATGTTCTTGCCGTTCTAGCATGTGTGGTGTAGAATTTGCGCTTGCTCAGCTTAGACATATTGCAGGTAATTTGTGAAGTTTGTGTGGATTTAGGTCAGGTAATGTTGTTTTAGTAGGAGTGGGCGTACTCCACAGTATGAGAGTAGGGAAGTCGGTGAACTTCATGTGAGTGTGGCGCTTTGTGCTAAAAAATTATCCACGTGGTTGTTGGTGATGTACGTACCCGTCGTGGTCTAAGACTCCGGAGTATATTGATAAGTGTAAGAGACACTTGGTTTATGTTGTAATTTGTGAGGTTTAACAGGTCAATCGGGTGTGGTTGACTAGTCGAGTTTGAGTCAAATTGTGTGAGAGAAACCTTTGATGGAGATTTGGTAAGTTCTAAAGTGCACTAGAACAAACCATTGACAAGTCGAGAGTAAGATTTGCGGGTCGAATTCTGCTTGCAAGTGCGGGAGCTGAGAAGGAGAGAGTAGCGGCCGAGGCTTCAAGTGAAATCTCTGTAAAGTTCTGAAGCGATGTTGTAACCTTCCTGTAGGAAACCAGCAAATTTGGGTTTTGTTGATTAAAGGTGCTCGCAATATTTTGCATTAGTTTTGTGTGAGGAGGACAAGCCGCAAGACTTTGTCAGCTGCAGTGTGTGTGAGTGTGACATCATTTGAGCCGCGCTGAGAGGTGTTAGTTGCTGAGAGGGGTTGTGCACGGATTGGCAGCTGTCCGTGAGAGGCAATTGGTTGAGATAGGTGGGTCAAGAGTGTTCTGGGAATTAAAGTCACTTCCTGATTAGATTTAAAACAAAATAAAAGACGCAAAAATGAAGTTTTTTAAGGCTCTGAAGAGTGCTTTGAGGGGAGACACATACATTACAGCGAGTGTGGGGGAGCCTACACCGCCTGAGGGTACTCCAGCGTATATTGTAATGGAGAAGGGAGTCGCGCCATGTCTTTGGTTAAAACAGTGGTGCAAATTGACAGAGAAGGAGGGATGTTTAGCGTTTCCAGAACACAGAACGTTTAATGTAAGAATTCTGGAAAATTTGCAAATGATGTTAAGTGTACAAAAACCACCTCCGAGACCAGCTCAGTATGAAGCATTATCGATCTGGGATTTGATGGCCATACGAAAGAGACAGCAGAAATTTGAAAGGAGAATGAAAAGAGCAGAAAAGACTTTAGCTGAGGCTAGATGGGATAATGAGACCAAGATGTGGAGAAGGGGAATAGTTGACGGACTTAAGATGTTTCCGGCAATAACACAAGAAGATGAGACACAGGGAAAGAAAGCCACTTGTAAGACAGACAAGGGCTCTAGTAAGCCAAAGGAGACTCAGAGGTCTTGGGTAGACGCAGATGATTTAGACAATGAAGAGTTTCTAAATCAGTTGTTACATGATCGCCCGCCACCATATGCCATAAGTGATAACGTACAAAGCACTAGTGTGGGTTCTGAAGACCCGGCACAAAATAAGGGCATCACAAGTACAGTGCAGACAAGTGATCCAGTTTTGATACAGAATGGTGTCAATGTATCCACTCTGCCAGACACACAGATACATTTGCAGCCACCACAGATTCAGAGGCTTTATCCTGATGTTCCAGTATTAGAGACAACTACGAGTCTGATGGTGCCGCCTGATCCAGTATACACGAGATAAAAGTTAGTGCAGATTGAGCCAACTCCGCAATTGCTGCCCCAGCCGCAACAACAGGTGGTTCCGAGTTACACTTCTGTTGCAGGACCGCAGTCAGTAGCTACAGCACCAATGATGAATCAAGCTATGGGAGTTAATGCCCCAGAGGGTCTTGGACTTGGTCAGACACCAGCTGCTACATCATTACCAATTACTGTTGGTCCACCAGTACCGCTGTATGCGCAAGGTGTAGGAGGCTGGACTGGCTTGTAGTGAGTACCAAGGGGTACTTGCACCTTGCACCAGGCCCAGTTATCCCTTATTAGTGTATAGGGTGTCTAGCAGCTTAGGCTGATAGATAATGGTAGCTTAGCAGAGCAGCTTAGGCTGAACTAGGAGACGTGTGAAGCTACTACAGTACCACTTAGTGTCATATACACAATATCATAAGAAAACACAATACACAGTTATACTAAAAATAAAGGTACTTTATTTTTATGACAATATGCCAAAGTATCTTAAAGTGTACCCTCAGGGAGAGGATAGGAAATATACACAAGATATATATACACAATAGCAAAAATATGCAGTATAGTCTTAGAAAACAGTGCAAACAATGTATAGTTACAATAGGATGCAATGGGGAAACATAGGGATAGGGGCAACACAAACCATATACTCCAAAAGTGGAATGCGAACCACGAATGGACCCCAAACCTATGTGACCTTGTAGAGGGTCGCTGGGACTATTAGAAAATAGTGAGAGTTAGAAAAATAACCCTCTCCAAGACCCTGAAAAGTGAGTGCAAAGTGCACTAAAGTTCCCCTAAGGACAAAGAAGTCGTGTTAGAGGAATAATGCAGGAAAGACACAAACCAGCAATGCAACAACTGTGGATTTCCAATCTAGGGTACCTGTGGAACAAGGGGACCAAGTCCCAAAAGTCACAAGCAAGTCGGAGATGGGCAGATGCCCAGGAAATGCCAGCTGCGGGTGCAAAGAAGCTTCGACTGGACAGAAGAAGCTGAGGTTTCTGCAGGAACGAAAAGGGCTAGAGACTTCCCCTTTGGTGGACGGATCCCTCTCGCCTTGGAGAGTTGTGCAGAAGTGTTTTCCCGTCGGAAGAACACCAACAAGCCTTGCTAGTCGCAAATCGTGCGTTTGGCGTTTTTGGACGCTGCCGGGGCCCAGGAGGGACCAGGAGGTCGCAAATTGGACCTGAAGAGAGAGGAGACGTCGAGCAAGACAAAGAGCCCTCACTGAAGCAGGTAGCACCCTGAGAAGTGCCAGAAACAGGCACTACAAGGATGCATGAAACGGTGCTTGCCGAAGTTGCACAAAGGAGTCTCACGTCGCCGGAGACCAACTTAGAAAGTCGTGCAATGCAGGTTAGAGTGCCGTGGACCCAGGCTTGGCTGTGCACAAAGGATTTCCGCCGGAAGTGCACAGGGGCTGCAGTAGCTGCAAAGTCACGGTTCCCAGCAATGCAGCCCAGCGAGGTGAGGCAAGGACTTACCTCCACCAAACTTGGGCTGAAGAGTCACTGGACTGTGGGGGTCACTTGGACAGAGTCGCTGGATTCGAGGGACCTCGCTCGTCGTGCTGAGAGGAGACCCAAGGGACCGGTAATGCAGCTTTTTGGTGCCTGCGGTTGCAGGGGGAAGATTCCGTCGACCCACGGGAGATTTCTTCGGAGCTTCTGGTGCAGAGAGGAGGCAGGCTACCCCCACAGCATGCACAAGCAGGAAAACAGTTGAGAAGGCGGCAGGATCAGCGTTACAGAGTTGCAGTAGTCGTCTTTGCTACTATGTTGCAGGTTTGCAGGCTTCCAGCGCGGTCAGCAGTCGATTCCTTATCAGAAGGTGAAGAGAGAGATGCAGAGGAACTCGGATGAGCTCTTGCATTCGTTATCTAAAGTTTCCCCAGAGACAGAGACCCTAAATAGCCAGAAAAGAGGGTTTGGCTACCTAGGAGAGAGGATAGGCTACTAACACCTGAAGGAGCCTATCAGCAGGAGTCTCTGACGTCACCTGGTGGCACTGGCCACTCAGAGCAGTCCAGTGTGCCAGCAGCACCTCTGTTTCCAAGATGGCAGAGGTCTGGAGCACACTGGAGGAGCTCTGGACACCTCCCAGGGGAGATGCAGGTCAGGGGAGTGGTCACTCCCCTTTCCTTTGTCCAGTTTCGCGCCAGAGCAGGGGCTAAGGGGTCTCTGAACCGGTGTAGACTGGCTTATGCAGAATTGGGCACATCTGTGCCCAACAAAGCATTTCCAGAGGCTGGGGGAGGCTACTCCTCCCCTGCCTTCACCCCATTTTCCAAAGGGAGAGGGTGTCACACCCTCTCTCAGAGGAAGTTCTTTGTTCTGCCATCCTGGGCCAGGCCTGGCTGGACCCCAGGAGGGCAGCTGCCTGTCTGAGGGGTTGGCAGCAGCAGCAGCTGCAGTGAAACCCCAGGAAGGGCAGTTTGGCAGTACCAGGGTCTGTGCTACAGACCACTGGGATCATGGGATTGTGCCAACTATGCCAGGATGACATAGAGGGGGCAATTCCATGATCATAGACATGTTACATGGCCATATTCGGAGTTACCATTGTGAAGCTACATATAGGTAGTGACCTATCTGTAGTGCACGCGTGTAATGGTGTCCCCGCACTCACAAAGTTCAGGGAATTGGCTCTGAACAATGTGGGGGCACCTTGGCTAGTGCCAGGGTGCCCTCACACTAAGTAACTTTGCACCTAACCTTTACCAGGTAAAGGTTAGACATATAGGTGACTTATAAGTTACTTAAGTGCAGTGTAAAATGGCTGTGAAATAACGTGGACGTTATTTCACTCAGGCTGCAGTGGCAGGCCTGTGTAAGAATTGTCAGAGCTCCCTATGGGTGGCAAAAGAAATGCTGCAGCCCATAGGGATCTCCTGGAACCCCAATACCCTGGGTACCTCAGTACCATATACTAGGGAATTATAAGGGTGTTCCAGTAAGCCAATGTAAATTGGTAAAAATGGTCACTAGCCTGTTAGTGACAATTTGGAAAGAAATGAGAGAGCATAACCACTGAGGTTCTGATTAGCAGAGCCTCAGTGAGACAGTTAGTCACTACACAGGTAACACATTCAGGCACACTTATGAGCACTGGGGCCCTGGGTTACCAGGGTCCCAGTGACACATACAACTAAAACAACACATATACAGTGAAAAATGGGGGTAACATGCCAGGCAAGATGGTACTTTCCTACACAAGGTAAGCCTGGCGTATGTGATCAGGGAGTAATGACCCAAGAGGCAATAAGAGGAGGGTCCACAGGACCCTTGCAGGGAGAACAGACAGTCGAAAGGTCTAGATCCTTGTTAGACTATAGTCCGATTGGGTTCCTTTGGAGACAATGAGGCAAGCAGGGTTGGGAACATAACCCCACAGGTAATGAGTACAAATATGACACAGTCACCAAGGGTGCAGTCTGGAAATATTTTGTTGCAAGGCTTAACAGCGCAACAATTGAACAAGTGGTTAGACAAACTCAACACTCCGCAGACTACTACAGTGACCGCAGAAAGGTTAGAAAGGGAAAAATACCTGAATTTTGTGAGACTGGGTGCAGAAGCCATGGAACTAGTGGAAGGAACAATGGGGGTGAACAGACTAGAGTCATACATGGAAGCAGAATTGAGGTATCTGTGCCCCAAAACAACTAAAGAAGTGAGCAAGGTGCATCAGAGGTTGGCAAACCTTGCAGATAAATACGGCATAGACATTGAGAGTACTAAACATTTGAAAAGAAGCTACAGATTAGACTTTGAGCCTAAAGATTTTGAACTCATGAGATCTACCGGAATGAAAGCACGTCTTAAAGAAATACTGCAGAGTGCTCAAATTTGGGGAGCCTTAAAGAAATGGGAAGGCAGATGGGCAAAGAAGAGAGATAAAGAGAAAGGTGATGGTCTGGAACCAAAGCAGGCTAAAGCCACACCGGACACGGGGACAATAACATTTTTACCAATGAGAGAGACAGCCTGAGGGGTTCTAGTCCAAGTACCGTGGTCTAGGGGTGACATCCTGTCATTCACAAATGAATATCCCAGGTTTAGAGAAAAGCCAATAGAATGGTACCAGCAGATGGACAGATTTGTGAAGCTTGTGAAATGTCTCTGGGAGGACTTGAATACCCTATTTGAAATTATAGTTCCACCTGACTTATGGCTTGAGTGCAATAGGGGCGTAGATTGGCCGACAGAGGAGCCGGCAAGGGATAAGGTTCCTGGAGCACCGTCTGCAGAAGTGATGAGGTATTATCATAAAGTGATTGAGTTTTTGAAGCAGAAAGTGTCGCTGAAAGTAACTGATTGGCATAAAATTGATTGAACATCACAGGAGGCCAAAGAGTTGATTCATGCTTACTATGAGAGATTGTTGAAAGCATTCAAACACTACAGTGGCACTGAGGTCATTGAGCCGAAAGACATGAATCATCTTGTGTTCAGGTTTGTTGAAGGGCTGAGACCAGAAATTAGCCAGATGATTAAGAATAATTTGATCTGTTGGCAAGCGAAGCCGATTGATGAGGTGTTGCAGTATGCAAAATACTGTAGTGACGAGATTGAGTTGAAACAGAGAAAGTTGAAAGAGAAGGTGATGGTGATGCAGATTAAGGCAGCGAAAGCAGGGATGCAGGGAAATGGAATACAGCAGATGGTACAGCAACAACCGCAGGGGAATGGAATGTTTCAGGCACAACCAAGAGGACGAGGAGGTTGTGTGAACCGTGGTCCAGATATAAATACTGTTGTGGTTCAAAATGATGTGCAGGGGATGAAAAAGGTGTCACCATGTCACACGTGCGGGAGAGTGGGGCACTGGAAGCGGGAATGCCCAATGGTGGTTGTAGGAAAGTACCATCTTGCCTGGCATGTTACCCCCATATTTCACTGTATATATGTTGTTTTAGTTGTATGTGTCACTGGGACCCTGTCAGCCAGGGCCCCAGTGCTCATTAGTGTGCCCTGTATGTGTTCCCTGTGTAATGACCAACTGTCTCACTGAGGCTCTGCTAACCAGAACCTCAGTGGTTATGCTCTCTCTTTGCTTTCCAAATTGTCACTAACAGGCTAGTGACCAATTTCACCAATTCACATTGGCATACTGGAACACCCTTATAATTCCCTAGTATGTGGTACTGAGGTACCCAGGGTATTGGGGTTCCAGGAGATCCCTATGGGCTGCAGCATTTCTTTTGCCACCCATAGGGAGCTCTGACAATTCTTACACAGGCCTGCCACTGCAGCCTGAGTGAAATAACGTCCACGTTATTTCACAGCCATTTACCACTGCACTTAAGTAACTTATAAGTCACCTATATGTCTAACCTTTACCTGGTAAAGGTTGGGTGCTAAGTTACTTAGTGTGTGGGCACCCTGGCACTAGCCAAGGTGCCCCCTCATTGTTCAGGGCAAATTCCCCGGACTTTGTGAGTGCGGGGACACCATTACACGCATGCACTATACATAGGTCACTACCTATGTATAGCGTCACAATGGTAACTCCGAACATGGCCATGTAACATGCCATTCTGGCATTGGGGCGACAATTCCATGATCCCCCGAGTCTCTAGCACAGACCTGGGTACTGCCAAACTACCTTTCCTGGGGTTTCACTGCAGCTGCTGCTGCTGCCAACCCCTCAGACAGGTTTCTGCCCTCCTGGGGTCCAGCCAGGCTTGGCCCAGGAAGGCAGAACAAAGGACTTCCTCAGAGAGAGGGTGTTACACCCTCTCCCTTTGGAAAAAGGTGTCAGGGTTGGGGAGGAGTAGCCTCCCCCAGCCTCTGGAAATGCTTTGATGGGCACAGATGGTGCCCATCTCTGCATAAGCCAGTCTACACTGGTTCAGGGATCAACCAGCCCTGCTCTGGCACGAAACTGGACAAAGGAAAGGGGAGTGACCACTCCCCTGACCTGCACATCCCCTGGGAGGTGCCCAGAGCTCCTCCAGTGTGCTCCAGACCTCTGCCATCTTGGAAACAGAGGTGCTGCTGGCACACTGGACTGCTCTGAGTGTCCAGTGCCAGCAGGTGACGTCAGAGGCTCCTTCTGATAGGCTCTTACCTGTGTTGCTAGCCTATCCTCCTTCCTAAGTAGCCAAACCTCCTTTTCTGGCTATTTAGGGTCTCTGCTTTGGGGAATTCTTTAGATAATGAATGCAAGAGCTCATCAGAGTTCCTCTGCATCTCTCTCTTCACCTTCTGCCAAGGAATCGAACGCTGACTGCTCTGGACGCCTGCAAAACTGCAACAAAGTAGCAAAGACGACTACTGCAATCTTTTATCGCTGATCCGGCCGCCTTCTCAACTGTTTTCCTGGTGGTGCATGCTGTGGGGGTAGTCTGCCTCCTCTCTGCACTAGAAGCTCCGAAGAAATTTCCCGTGGGTCGACGGAATCTTCCCCCTGCAACCGGAGGCACCAAAAGACTGCATCACCGGTCCTCTGGGTCCCCTCTCGGCACAACGACCGTGGTCCCTGGAACTCAGCAACTCTGTCCAAGTGACTCCCGCAGTCCAGTGACTCTTCAGTCTAAGTTTGGTGGAGGTAAGTCCTTGCCTCCCCACGCTAGACTGCATTGCTGGGTACCGCGTGATTTGCAGCTGCTCCGGCTCCTGTGCACTCTTCCAGGATTTCCTTTGTGCACAGCCAAGCCTGGGTCCCCGACACTCTAAACTGGAGTGCATGACCTCCTGAGTTGTCCTCCGGCGTCGTGGGACCTTCTTTTGTGACTTTGGGTGAGCTCTGGTTCACTCTTCTTTGTAGTGCCTGTTCCGGCACTTCTGCGGGTGCTGCTTGCTTCTGGGTGGGCTCCTTGTCTTGCTGGATGCCCCCTCTGTCTCCCCACGCAATTGACGACATCCTGGTCCCTCCTGGGCCACAGCAGCATCCAAAAACCCTAGCGGCGACCCTTGCAGCTAGCAAGGATTGTTTGCGGTCTTTCTGCATGGGAACACCTCTGTAAGCTTCTTCACGACGTGGGACATCCATCTTCCAAAGAGGAAGTTCCCAGTCTTCTTCGTTCTTTCAGAAACCACAGTTTCTACCATCCGGTGGCAGCTTCTTTGCAACCTCAGATGGCATTTCTTGGGCATCTGCCCACTCCCGACTTGAGTGTGACTCTTGGACTTGGTCCCCTTGTTCCACAGGTACTCTCGTCTGGAAATCCATTGTTGTTGCATTGCTGGTGTTGGTTTTCCTTGCAGAATTCCCCTATCACGACTTCTGTGCTCTCTGGGGAACTTAGGTGCACTTTACACCTACTTTTCAGGGTCTTGGGGTGGGCTATTTTTCTAACCCTCACTGTTTTCTTACAGTCCCAGCGACCCTCTACAAGCTCACATAGGTTTGGGATCCATTCGTGGTTCGCATTCCACTTCTAGAGTATATGGTTTGTGTTGCCCCTATACCTATGTGCCCTCATTGCAATCTATTGTGACTGTACATTGCTTGCATTGCTTTCTATTGCTATTACTGCATAATTCTGGTATTGTGTACATATATCTTGTGTATATTTGCTATCCTCATACTGAGGGTACTCACTGAGATACTTTTGGCATATTGTCATAAAAAATAAAGTACCTTTATTTTTAGTATATCTGTGTATTGTGTTTTCTTATGATATTGTGCATATGACACTAGTGGTATAGTGGGAGCTTTGCATGTCTCCTAGTTCAGCCTAAGCTGCTCTGCTAAGCTACCCTTTTCTGTCAGCCAAAGCTGCTAGACACCTCTTCTACACTAATAAGGGATACCTGGACCTGGTGCAGAGTGTAAGTACCCCTTGGTACTCACTACAAACCAGGCCAGCCTCCTACAGTGGTGCAGGATGGTGTTGTTCAACAAAGCAATGACATCGGTACATTTCAAAATGTGAGGGGTCCAAAAATGAGGGGTCAAAATCCGAACTTCCAGAATAACATGGTGCAGATGCAGGGTCTCCAACCTGTGCAACAGATACCTAGACAGCAAATGCAGATACCCTTAGCTCCAATGGGACAGCAACAGGTGATGCTTCCTCAACAGGTCACATGTCAAACGATGAGTCAAAATAACACAGTACAACAGTTCCCATTGCGTGGTGAGGATGGAATAAACGATGATTGTTCAGACAATGAGGAGTGCAGGCTTGCAGCGTCCCTAGAAGTAGACCAGAGGAGACCCTATGTAGAGGGAAAAGTGATGGATCATAAGGTTTCATTCCTAGTTGATACAGGAGCTACACGCTCTACAGTCAGAAGTGCAGAGGTTCCGAAATTACCACTTTCGGGGCCTACCATAAGGGTGGTAGGAGTAGCAAATCAGTTCCTGACAAATCCGATTACAGATCTGGTCCAAGTTGAGATTGGTAACTTCCAGGGATTACATAAATTTGTAGTCTGTGACTCGAGCCCCGTATCCTTACTGGGAAGAGACTTACTGTGCAAAACAAGGTATTTCGATTACCTGTTCCAATGAAGGGATTGAGGTGCAGACAAACAGTGATGATGAAGGGGACGATGGTCAGTTTCCAGAGTTAGAGGTGGAGACCGCAAATGAGGAATACCCTTTGATAACCCTATTCCCGATGCTTATAGTGACTGACTTACCACCTGAATTGCAGGGAACAGTGACACAGAAAGTGTGGGACCTGACAGGAAAGGAAGTGGGACTAATAAAAGGAGTAGAACCGGTCAAGGTAGAGGTAAAGCCAAATGCAGTGTTTCCCCAGGTCCTCATTCAAGTAGCGCAGATAATTGCGGACTTTGTGAAGCAAGGGGTTCTGAAAGAAGTGCTGAGTAGCCCGTGTAATTCACCAATAATGGGTCTGAAAAAGCCTCGTGGGAAAGTTCGAATTGTGCAAGATTTGAGAAAAATAAATGAGATTGTAGTAAAGTGTTGCCCTATAGTGCCAAATCCAGCTGTGATTATGTTTCAAGTTCCGTGTGATGCAGAGTGGTTCACAGTTGTGGATTTGTCTCAAGCATTCTTTTCGGTGCCTCTTCATGAGGATAGCCAATTTCTCTTCAGTTTCAAATTCCTGGACAAGGTTTACAGTTGGTGCAGAATTCCTCAAGGGTTTTCTGAGTTACCTTCCATCTTCAATCAGATATTGAAGAAGGATTTGGAATCGTTAGAGCTGCCTTTCTGTTCGAATCTAGTACAGTACATTGATGACTTGTTAATTGCATCCAGAACAAAAGATGACTGCAGGTATGACACAATTGCCTTCCTAAACCATTTGGGAAAGAATGGACATAAAGTGTCCCCAAAGAAGCTGCAATACTGTCAGAGAGAGGTGAAGTACTTAGGTCACTTGATTGAGAAAGGGTCGAGAAAAATATCCAAAGAAAGAGTGACAGCCATATTACAGATGAATCCTCCGACAACAAAAAGAGACGTTAGGATGTTTTTAGGAATGGTGGGTTTTTTTCGTCAGTGGATCCCCAACTTCTCGATTATCTCTAAACCATAGGTGAGACTGACTGTCAAAGAAGTTCAGGATGGCCCGGGTGCCATAACCATGTCCGAGAAAGAGATGAAGGCATTCATGGAACTGAGGGAAAGTATGTGCAGGCCACCAGCTTTAGGTATGCCTGATTACACAAAGCCTTTGGTACTGTTTTGTCATGAACATGATGCTTGTTCTTTGTCTGTCCTGACACAGGTCCATGGAGGTGCAAACTGCCCAGTAGCATATTTTTCAGCTACTTTGGACCCAGTCGCAGCAGCCTTACCGGGTTGTTTGCGTGCAGTTGCAGCAGTTGGTCAAAGCCTCACCCAGTGTGAAGGAATAGTGATGGGACATCCTTTAACAGTAATGGTCCCCCATTCAGTTGAAATCTTGTTAACCCGAACCAAGACGTAGCACATGACAAATGTGAGATTGACAAAACACGAAACATTTATACTGGGGTCACCTAATGTATCCCTTAAAAGATGTACTGTACTGAACCCGGCAACTTTATTTCCTATTGAAAATGCAGACATTGATGATGCCGAGGAGGTAGAACATGATTGTCTTGAGGTAACAGATCTGTGCACAAAACCAAGACCCAATATTAAAGATACCCAACTGGAAGAAAATGATTAAAATAACTTTGTTGATGGTTCATGCCTGAGAGATGCAGTAGGAGTACTGAGAGCTGGATATGCTGTGTGTACAATCACTGGTATCTTAGAAGCTTCCTGGCTCGAAAGAGTGTACTCTGTTCAAGTGGCTGAATTAATTGCTCTTACTAGGGCATGCCACACAGCTGAAAACCTAAACGTCACTATCTATACTGACAGCAGATACGGATTTGGAATTGTACATGATTTTGCTCAGTTGTGGTCACAAAGGGGTTTCATGACCTCTTCTGGTTCTCCATTGAAAAATGGCGAAAAGATTAAGGATTTGTTGCATGCGATTCAGTTACCTCTTGAAATTGCCATGGTGAAATGCAATGCTCATGTTAAGTCACAAGATTTTGTGTCAATGGGAAACGGATATGCAGATCAAGTTGCAAGGTTTTGTGCATTGAACTGTATATCGTTTCGAGATCAGTCGGAATTGTTACCTGAAACTGAAAATGAAACATGCACAGGGTATGCATTAAGGGTGGTTGACACATTAAATGAGCTAAAATCCTTGCAGGGGCGTGCCAGCAAAGATGAGAAACATTCCTAGCAGAGAATGCAATGTGTACAGAGATCTGATGACTTATGGGTTTCAGAGGAGGGAAAAATGGTTTTGCCAAACAGTCTTTTGTCACAGTTTGCGAGGTTTTACCATGGTCAAGCACATGTTGGGAGAGACGCAAGGATCAGGTTGTTCAAAATCGATTGGTTCAATCCAAAATTCAGACAAGCCTCAGAGGTTATCTGTCACAGGTGCATCATCTATCAGAAGATGAATGCAGGAAAAGGGACTGTGGTGAATTTGAGCCACGTTGGGAGAGCAGGAGGTCCATTTAGCAGAATGCAGATGGATTTTATTGAAATGCCTGTGTGTGGAGGATTGAGGTATGTGTTGGTGATTGTGTGTATTTTCAGCCACTGGATTGAAGCTTACCCTACACGTAGGAATGACAGTTTCACAGTAGCGAAGCTGCTGCTTAGGGAGTCAATACAACATTTCGGGTTTTCGATCTCTTTAGAATCAGATAGGGGCAGACACTTTGACAATGAGGTGATTAAGCTCTTGTGTGCTGCATTAAACATTGAGCAAAAGTTGCATTGTAGCTATCACCCTGAAGCATCAGCACTAGTGGAGCAGATGAATGGTACCTTGAATTCGAGAATGGCAAAAATGTGTGCAGCTACCAATTTGAAGTGGCCAGATGCATTGCCCTTAGTGCTGATGTCAATGAGAAACACACCTGACAAGAAAACAGGACTGTCTCCTCATGAAATTCTCATGGGCCAAGCTATGAGATTGCCTGCAGTGCCTGTAAATGTTCTTGTGAATATCACAGATGATATTGTGTTGGACTACTGCAAGGGTCTGGCTGACGTGGTCCGCTCTTTCTCTCACAAGGTGGAGGCTACCACATTGCGACCGATAAGTGATCCAGGCCACAACCTGAAAGCCGGTGACTGGGTTGTTGTCAAGAATTACGTGAGGAAGTCGTGTTTGGAGCCACGTTGGAAGGGGCCGTATCAAGTAATACTGACAACTACTGCTGCTGTGAAATCTGCAGGTCTTCCAAATTGGATACATGCCAGTCACACAAAGAAGGTGACGTGTCCATCTGATGAGGAACTTGAAGTGTCCAAAACAACAGCTGCAGAGAAGGAAGTCTCAGGGCCGGAGAGTATTCAAAGGGGAACTGAGACTGAAGGAGAGCCCGCTGAGGACGGCTTAATCACTCAAACTGTAAACGAGATCTAGAGGAGTGACAGTGAGCCTATCTCAGCTGGGGCAACAGGAGAACCGACACAAAGAGAGGTTCTCCCAGAAGCAGACGGATACGGGTTTGAAGTTGAGCCCATAACTGAACCTGAAGGTGAAGGGAGTGAGGCAGAAGGAAGTCGAGGTGTTCTGACTCCTCCTGAGCCACTTGCAGAGCCATCAAGAGAAAACACCATAGCACAAGAGGAGGGCGCTGTTCAACATCCTGAAAGACCAAGCAGAAAGAAAACACTTATAGGAGATAATTGGCCGGAGCCACAAGCTGCAGGAGAGAAAGTGATCCCTAATGAAACAATAGAGGACACAACCAGGAAAGAAGATATTAGTGAAGGAGAGTTGCAGGGTGATCGCAAACTGAAAAGAAAGAGAGTTGCAAACAGAAGGTACACAGGTCCTGAATGGGCGTATGCAACATCAGCTGAATGGCAACAAGAATTCTTGGCGTTCTGTTTTGATCGAGAGGTTCAAGGTCAATATTATGGCACCTGAATTAAACTTTAGAAAGAGACTGTGTTAAATTGAAATTGAAATTGAAAGCTGAAAAGCTGAGAAAAGAGACTGATAAATTACCGGATGTGACACTGTTAACCTGAATTGACTCTGAAAAAACGATTATGACAAGCTGCTAACCTGATTTGACAAAGGGGTCCTGAAGTGAGTGAAACGCTGTAAATACTCACAGAGAAAGAGAGAAACTTTGCAGAGAAAAAAAAGAGAGCTTTTATATCGTCCTCAAGTTGATTGTTTGCTTGTATTATTCTACTTTCTGATTCTTTACAGATCATGAGTTACACTAGAGATAATAGTAATAGGAGTAGGACATATGCATGTTTGGTTGTTGGTGTGGGAATTATGGGGGTCATTCCGACCCCGGCGGGCTGCGGGCGGAGACCGCCAAAAGACCGTACCGCGGTCAAATGACCGCGGCGGTCATTTTGACTTTCCCGCTGGGCAGGCGGGCGACCGCCAAAAGGCCGCCCACCCGCCCAGCGGGAAAGCCCCAGCAACGATGAAGCCGGCTCGGAATGGAGCCGGCGGAGTTGCTTTTGTGCGACGGGTGCAGTGGCACCCGTCGCGATTTTCAGTGTCTGCTTTGCAGACACTGAAAATCCTAATGGGGCCCTGTTAGGGGGCCCCTGCAGTGCCCATGCCAGTGGCATGGGCACTGCAGGGGCCCTGTTAGGGGGCCCCACGACACCCGTTCCCGCCAGCCTCTTCCTGGCGGAACAGGCTGGCGGGAAGCAGCGCCGCCGTGGAGGATTCCCTGGGGCAGGGGAAAACCGGCGGGAAACCGCCGGTTTCCCTTTTCTGACCGCGGCTTTACCGCCGCGGTCAGAATTGCCCATGAAGCACCGCCAGCCTGTTGGCGGTGCTTCCTCCGTCCCCGGCCCTGGCGGTTCATGACCGCCAGGGTCGGAATGAGGCCCTATGTGTGCTGTAGTGATAATAGCTGTGATTGTGGGAATGCCATTAGTGGATCAGAAAGTGACTAACAATGCTTCAAATCCTGAGACTGCTACACTAACACCATGGGAGAAGTTTGAGCAGGATACAAAATACTTGCATGAGGGAACTAATTCAAAAGGGGAACTCTCTACTAATGTCTTCTATCGCTTGCTGAATGAGTATGTTGACACAATGGATGCGAAGAATTGCTATGTGTGCACAAAGATTCCTTCGTCAGTACAAGAAGGGGTTACTTATCATAGTCTGCCACTTACCTATGGGATAAGTTGTAGTTTGCTATTATCAAGATTCTATGATTAAGAACATGTTCAATACTTCTATTCTAACTTAGATGTAGTGTTTTCCTTTGTGCCTGTGATTGAATTTCTAAATAAATTAGCTAAAGAACATAGCATAAAATTAGTTAGGGGTTTCTTTGAGCCGACACTGACATTTGGGACAGCTTATGCGCACCGCAATAATCTATCCTGCTTACTAACACCTGTAGAAAAGAGCTTCTTAGATCACACTGATGATAGATGGAAAGCATTAAAGGAAAGGCTAGAAAAGGGATTATAAAAACACACGCTTGCAAATGATTATGCTTACACTGCAATAAAGACACTGGGCAAATTAGCTATACATGCATTACACGTAGGAAGGCTTTGTGTATATAGGCCGAAATCTGAGCATGACACTTTATTTGTGGGAACGAGTGAATGCAGGCATGTGTTTTTGTTTCAGAGTAAATGGACGTTCATGTTAAATGGACAGGATCCAGCGATCCCTGGGATCTATTAGATATGTGGACTTAATGCTTATTACCGTCTTCCAAAGGGATGGTATGGGACATGTTATTTGGGAATAGTTTTTCCCCAGATCTACCAGATTGATGACTTAAAGCAAATTCCTAAAATGTCTGAATTACAGCATACTAGACAAAAGAGAGAGACAGTGGCTGCTGTCGTTGGTGACATATTTGGAGCCATAATTCCTTCAGTAGGGGTTATCTTAAACTCCATAAAGATTCAAAAGTTGTCTACTATTGTGGATAACATGCTGACCAACTGCACAGGGGCTATACTCCTGATGGATACTGAACTTGCTGCGGAAAGAGCTATGACTCTTCAAAACCAGCTTGCTTAATGAGCGCCATTGTTGTGAATTCATTCCTGATAATAGTAAAAAGATTAGAGGTATGCTTACTAACCTAACAAGAGATAGTGCAGATTTGAAGGAGCTGAAGGAACCTGGAGTTTGAGAAAAAGTTGGGAAAGGAATTACAAAAGTAGGGAATTGGTTTAGTAGTATTTGGAATGGGGTTCTTGCAAAAATAATAGGGGGTATATTGATTGTCCTGATTTGTTTATTCGGACTACTGTATGGTCATCATAAAAAATTAGTAAAAGAATTAAAAGAGATTTGGCAAAATGCAATAAAAGAAAAGAACAGAAGGAAAAGGAGAAAATGTTCCAAGAAATTTGGGAAAAATCACACAGGGGGGAAGAAGTTGAAATGTGTAAATTAAGAAAAGTGAAAGGTTGTGAAGGGAAAGGTTTTGTGTGATGACAAGTGTCATCAGAGGAGGGACTGAGAGAGCACAGCTTATGTACTTAGAAATTAATATAAAATATTTATGAACTAATGTATAATAATGCCGCATATAAAATTTATTAATGTATTTTGCTAAATGTGCGCTTGAAATGTGCCCACGGGGAGTGGCCGTCAATATATACAATGACTAATGAAACTGATTAATAATGATGACATTTTATGTTAAAGTATGATTTTGCACTAATAATAAAAGGTTATATGTTAAAGTTCTGCTAATAAATCATTAGGCCTTAGTTAGCATGAGTCGAGGCCTAGTTGCCCGGTTTCATATTAAATTTGTTTTTCTAACGTACAGTGTGCTGACTTGCTGAAGGACATGAACTCGTATTTTTTCAAAAATATAAGATGAATGCAACTGTAGTAAATCCGTTCTCATGAAATTCGACTTGCTTAGTGAAACATTCTTGCTGAATGCAACAGTGTAGACTAGTCGCAGGTAAAAGGTCACCTGAACCGGTTCAGACAATGGAACCACTGACTGAAGATGCAAAGAGGACCACGAGAGTATGAAATCATGCCAGACATTCTACCCGCTGGAGACGTCAATCATAAGGACCAATAAACTACGTGAGAACTGTTATGGGGTGACAATTTTAATGAAGTCATCGGAACCCTATTGGAGGGAGATAGTGGGGTGCCAACCCCAACCAATTAAAATTTAGGGGACTATAAAACAGAAAAGAGATAAAAACCCTAGACACAAGGAAATGAGTTAGTTAGGGAGATGCCATTGCGATTTTCTATGACCCAGACACTTTGTTACTCTGCATAGAGACTTTGCTGTTTGGTTCTTCAAACCATCCTTGCCCTTATATTGCCCGTTTACACTTTACCTCCTTATGAGGGAAGTGTCCCTTTTACCTGACTGCTGAATTCCTGGCTGATGGCGAATCAACTGATGTCCTGAGGATGAAGACCGAACCTGTATGCTGACCCAATACGGAGGGTAACTATATGACAATGAAATTGTAATTGTCTGTTTGCTTTTCCTTTCTAGGTACCAACTGCTTCTTTTGACAGAGACCATAGTTAGATGTTTTCTAAATTGGTGTTGCTAAATTGTTTTGCATGAAGCCCAACATGCCAATGCTAACTCGAGGTTAGATGAGGGGTACACTAAACAGACGCAAATAGACAAATAACTGAATCTATGCTTTGTTGAACAATGTGATAATGACACTCTGCTAAGGATAACCTATGTTGACGACGTGCTATATTCTAATATTTGTGATTCTTGCTTTGATTAAATCTTATCAGAGTTGCCATATTGTGACTATGCTAATGTGTTTCTTGGTTTTGAGACTAATAAACTTACTAGTAGAATTGTAATTAATAGGGAATAAAACTTCATATAATAGTACTAAACTGGTGTGGTTATTCATGACTGCAAGGTCATGGTGGTTTCTGAGTTTTAATGATGTCCTTGACTAATCTGAATTGTCTTATTATGGTAAACATTGATGACGTTATTGACATATTGATTGACATGTTGATTAGTTATCTCATCCTAAGGTGTCTTCAATCAGGGTCAAAAGATTCATTGGCCTAAAACGAGTCCCAGAATGAGTAAATTAGTCATAAAGGGACGTGTTAACACTACCACACCCAGACGTATTATTGCACTAAGACACACATTTTTATTATACACTGCTTCTGGAGTAGATCCCTGGAACAGCATGGATTGAGGCCATCTTCCCAGTACATGGGCCAATGTAGAGGATTCAAAAGCCTTCCAAAAATTCTCTGTAACAAAGAATTTCCCAGCCACAATCAGGATGGCAACAAGTGCATTAGTCTTTGATGGAGAGAGATGTTTGGTCAGAGTGTCTGTGCATTTTTATGCATTGTAACAGTGGTAGGAATTGTGCTGGTTTTTATTCTTCTGGAATACTTTTGGGGCTATAGAAGTCTGAAAGGGATGAACTTGCAACAGTTACTTAAATGTTGTCTACTTTAATGGACTAGCAACCCTAATCAATTTGATTCCAAAACAGACTACAAGCATTTAAGTCTGAAACACATGTATAACTATATTCCTATTGTACCTCTCCTACCCTTTGAATTCTGCGGGTCACCTACTCTTAAATGAAGAAAATAAATGATACTGCAATACAACTATTGTCTTGAACTGTATTCAGATAGAGTGCAAATGATGTCTTTAGGTCCATGTCCATCAGTACCATTCTTGCAAAAGGAAAGTGCCCCTGAACTAAGGATCACCCTCTCTTATTCAACATATACTTGACCTCACTCCCTGAGCTTATAGTTTTTTTGTAAACATATCTATTATAATTCTGCTGATAGCACCCGTATTTTCATAAAACAATAGGGACCGTTGGTTTGTTGGATGTCTGGGCTTATAAAATGTGTTAGAAATGGGGTCTTTGGTTGGCAGTCAGGTTGCCCCCTGTCCAAGCAAGGACCCTCACTCTAGTCAGGGTAAGTCTCACACAATCCAAATTACCCTGTGCCCACCCTCTGGTAGCTTGGCACTGAGCAACCAGGATTAACTTAGAAGGCAATGTGTAAAATATTTGTGCAATAAATCATGCAATAACATAGTAGAACACCACAAAAATACACCACACAGTGTTTAGAAAAATGTATAATATTTATCTGGTAAGATGCAAGTCAAAATGATCACAATTCAATAAGTATACGTTGAAATATCACTGTAAAAATGATATAAAGTGTCTTTAGTCTTTAAAAAGCAACAAGTGTCTTTTGCAAGCACAAAGTACCTAGTTTGCGCTCAAATTCTCCACAAGGGTCAGCAGAGGAGGAGTTGTGTGGAAAACGGGGAGATATGCGTTGATTTTTACGGTGCACACAGACAACACATTGTGGAGTTTTCACCCAGGGCAGGCTTTGCATCGATTTCCGGCGCATAGACTGGGATCCTCTTCGGGTTGCAGGGTTTTTGGATGCCCTGGGGACGATGCATTGAAATCCTGGGCGTGCAGGATGAAGTCACAGGGGCTGTGTCAATCCGGTGGGCGATGTGTGGAAATGTCTGCCGCACGGCAGGTGCTGCATCAATTTCTCTCAGGAAGTTGGGCTGCATTGTTCCGGCTCGCCTTTCCGTCGATCCAGTGGGCCAGGTGTCGAATTTGCGGTCGCAATGCGGGTGCTGCATCATTCTCTTCTTCGGGAAGTCGGGCTGCTTCGATCCGGTTCGGCATGCAGTGATTTTCTCACACTGATGCAGGCTGTGCGTCATTTCTTGCAGGCTGTGCGTAGATTTTTGCCGCACAAGGAGTGCTTTTGCAGGAATGAAGTCTTTTTGGTCCTGAGACTTCAGGGAACAGGAGGCAAGCTCTATCCAAGCCCTTGGAGAGCACTTCTCAGCACAGCCAGAAGACAGCAGGGCAACAACAGGGCACCAGTCCTTTGTGGAAAAGCAGGCCGGTGAGTCCTTTGGGCAGCCATGCAGTTCCACTTGGCAGGTTGCAAGAAGGGTTTCTTCTCCAGCGGTATCTTGTCCATAAGTGTCTGTGAAGGTGAAGTGTCAGAGAGTTGGTAGGGTCAGAGACCCCGCTTAAATACCCAAATGTGCCTTTGAAGTGGGGGAGACTTCAAAGACTGGCTTAGAAGTGCACAAGGTCCCCTTTCAGTTCCATCCTGTCTGCCAGGGTCCCAGTAGGGGGTGTGGCAGTCCTTTGTGTGATGGCAGGCTACTGTTCTTTGACATGTAAGTGTCAGGCCCTCCACCCTCCCAGCCCAGGAAGATCCATTAAAAAATGCAGATGTATGCAAGAGTGACTGAGCATCCTGTGTTTGGGGTTGTCTGAGTGAATGCACAAGGGAGCTGTCAACTAAACCTAACTAGATGTAGATTGAAAGGCACAGAAGGATTTAAGTGTAGAGAAATGCTCACCTTCTAAAAGTGGCATTTCTAGAATAGCAATATTAAATCCAACTTCACCAATAAGCAGGATTTTCTATTACCATTCTGGCCATACTAAATATGACCTGGTTACTCCTTTCAGATCAGAATCTACCACTGAAACAGTATATGAGGGTGGCCCTAATGCTATCTTATAAAAGGAGCTGGCCTCCCAGCAGTGTAAAACGAATTTAGGAGTTTTACACTACCAGGACAAATAGAACACACATGTTCATGTCCTGCCTTTTACCTACAGAGCACCCTGCCCTATGAGCTACCTGGGGCCTACCTTAGGGGTGACTTATATGTAGAAAAAGGGGAGTTTAAGGCTTGGCAGTTAATGTTAAATGCCAAGTCGAAGTGGCAGTGAAACTGCACACACAGGCACTGCATAGAAAGGCCTAAGACATGGATAGGGGACTTCTTTTGTGGGTGGTACAACCAGTGCTGCAGCCCTCTAGTAGCATTTGATGTACAGGCCCTGAGCACATGTAGTGCACTTGACCAGGGACTTACAAGTAAATTAAATAAGCCAATTGGGTATGAGCCAATGTCACCATGTTTTAAGGAGAGATCAAATGCACTTTAGCACTGATTAGCAGTGATAAAGTGCACAGAGTCCTAAACCCAGCAAAACTTAGGTCAGAAAAGGAGAAGGGGGAAGGCACAAAGTTTGGGGGTGACCCTGCAGAAAGATCATTTCCAACATATCCCCCTGCCAGCCTAAAGCCAGGGTAGGCTAATCAACACTCTGATGGACTTCCCTGCTTAAGGTGATAGAACATGGACAATGACCCACTACTGCAGGGGCACTTGCCAGTCCTACGCCTATCTGAACTCAGTGAGGCTCCTCTGTCTATACTCTCTGGAGCCTCTGAACTGACTCATGGGGAACCCTTTTTCTCATTTGAGGACCCGATTTGTGAAGCTCCTAACTTTAATTTGCTCACAGATGCAGACAGTACCACCATGGCCAACAACGTGATGTGGTCTGTTCTACCCCTTGGGTTGGACATCTGTCCCCAACCAAGGGAAATCTCTGTCCACATGGACATGAGCCAAAGTATATGCCACTGGCAGCTGTCAGTGTCAAGAGCCAGGGCCCAGACCATCCACTGCTAAGTGGAGACCCTGAGCGGGGCCTTTGTATGAGCTTCTCCTCCAGCTGAGGGGCTGGCATGGAGCTCCCAAGGGGCTCCTGAGGCATCTCAGAATGGGGGGCATTAGCCCCAGGGGTCTTGCACCCCTTTCCCATTCTACCTCCCACCAGTTCAGGTGTGGTACCCTGACAATAGTTACTCAGCCCAGGGTCTTGACCCTGAGGCTGAACAGAGGAGAAGCGTGAGTCCTTCCTCACCTTGCCCCCACATCTGAGCTCACGTACCCTCCTCTGGGGAGTGGTACTGCCAGATAACTGAACGGTCAGGGCACCCTTAGGGGGTCAACCCTCTCAGCTCTCCTGACACTAGGGGTAACTCATTCCTCAGAACGCAGTCAATGGGCAGCTTGGGACCAACTATGACCTACCTCTGGGTCACCTCCCACCTCACTCCAGGGACCCCAGGGCCATGGGGCGGAAGAAAATCCTCCCCATGGGCTGGAGTCACCCTTCACACCTGGCAGGTGTACTGCTCTGGTGAAACTAGTCTCTCCACCATCATGATAAAACTAGCCCCTATGTCCCTCAGAGCGGTGACTGGGACCCTATTCACTCCCACCTGGTGGAAGTGACGACTCCCACCCTCAGGGATCATCAGCTTGCCCTCTGAGTCTATTCCCCAACTGAAGGAGATGAAGGCATGGTCTACCACCTGCCCCTGGGGACTCCTTTCCCCTAAGGCCACATTGGCCACCCCTGTAGAGGTCCCACCAGTGGGTGATTACTTTGGACAGACAGAGTCCCCCTTCCTGTGTCCTAGCTGGGAACACTCAAAGCAGCGGGGTTGAGAATGGGATGCTTTAGGCCACCACCCACCAGAACCACCACCCTGTTTTTTCAGATGGAGCATGGGAACCCTTTCCTCCCCCTTTACTCTGGAACCTGTCTGGGTCATCTTTAACCTCCCCCTCACTCCATTGGGGGGTACCGGAACCACCCTTTTTGGGGTCACTCCCAGGTACCTTTTTGGACACTCTTGTGCTGGTCCAGAGGTCCACCTCCTCAGCAAGCTTTCTAGGATCAGTCAGCTTACTGTCAACCAGGTGCTGGCGCAACTCTGTAGAACAAATACTGAGCATATGCTCTCTCAGAATTAAATTAAACAACCCTGTGTAATCATTTACTTTGCTGACCCTCACCCATCCATTCAGTGCCTTATTGGAGAAATCAAAACCGTCTATCCAAGTTTGTGTGGAGAGTTTGGTGCTGTCCCTGAACCTCTGACGGTATTTCACAGGGGTCAGCCCAAACTTGGCAAGTAAAGCGGTTTTCATGGGTGCATATTTCATTTTGATCTCTTGGTTTTAGTGTAAGCGGTGTGTTACTACCAACTACTGGTATATAAAACCCCAAGGCCACCCCTCATTGCTCCTCAGAGACCCCTTGAGCCCTTAGTGCAACTTCAAATGCAGCCAACCACTTATCAAAGTCATCTCCCACCACATAACTTGGCACTACACTTTTGGGTATACGAACTTTCCTTTCCCCAACAGGTCCTGCATGTATGCTGCCACCATCACTGCTGCACTCGGACTGTCTTGCCTTGATATCCAGCTCCTTCAGACTCAGTTCATGAGCCAACAAAAGTTTATTTTCAGCCAAGGCTCTCTCAGCTGCTGCCTCCGGTCTGTCAGCTTCAATTTTTTACTTTGCCATTTGTAATTGGAACTCTCTCTCCTCCCTCCTTTCCTCTGCGGTCAGGTCATGGCTAGAGACACTTCTCCCTGGTTTCGCAGGGGGCACAATCACAGAGGTAACATCTGCCACTAGTGGCAAGAAATCCTCTGAGGGGCCATCCTCTGGATCCTCCTCTTCAACATTCTCATCAGAATGGGCTTCTGCCCAGGACTTCAGTGCCATTTGGTACTTCTCCTTTCTGGAGGCACCCTTGGTAGGTACTCCCATATCCTTGTAGAACCCCTTCAGCTGTTTAACAGTATATGTCTCCAGCATGGCTAGGTCAAAATCTTCATCTCCTGCTTGAGACCCAGCCAGAGAGATGTTGAATGAGGATTTTAGTTAAAAATGTCAGGCAGAAAACGAAATTGCAGAAAAAGATAAAAAAACAAGTTGACCTTCAACTGTGGGTAGGTAGTGAACACTTAGCTACTGTATGTCGCTGCACAAATAGCAGTCCTATCCTCGCCGCTGATCACCAATGTTAGAAATTAGGTCTTTGGTTGGCAGTCAGGTTACCCCCTGTCCAAGCAAGGACCCTCACTCTAGTCAGGGTAAGTCACACACAATCCAAATTATGCTGTGCCTACCCACTGGTAGCTTGGCACTGAGCAGTCAGGTTTAACTTAGAAGGCAATGTGTAAAGTATTTGTGCAATAAATCATGCAATACCATAGTAGAACACCACAAAAATGCACCACACAGTGTTTACAAAAATATATATTATTTATCTGGTAAGATGCAGGTCAAAATGATCACAATTTAATAAGTATACGTTGAAATATCACTGTAAAAATGATATAAAGTGCCTTTAGACTTTAAAAAGCAACAAATGTCTCTTACAAGCACAGAGAGCCTGGTTTGCGTTCAAATTCCCCGCAAGGGATGGCAGAGGAGGAGTTGCGTGGAAAACGGGGAGGTGTGCATCGATTTTTTCCGGCGCACACAGACGATGAGTTGAGGAGTTTTCACGCTGGGCAGGCTTTGAGTCGATTTTTCGGCACGTAGACTGGGATCCTCTTCGGGTAGCGGGGTTTTCGGACAACCCGGGGATGATGCGTTGAAATCCTGGGTGTGCAGGATGAAGTCACAGGGGCTGTGCCGATCCAGTGGGTGATGCGTGGAAATTTCTGCCGCTCGGCAGGTGCTGCGTCGATTCCTCTCAGGAAGTCGGGCTGCGTCATTCCAGCTCAGCTTTGCATCGAACCAGTGGGCCATGTGTCGAATTTCCAGTTGCAATGCTGGCCCTGCGTCGTTCTCCTCTTTGGGAAGTCAGGCTGCATCGATCCGCTTCAGCGTGCAGTGATTTTCTCACTTCGATGCAGGCTGTGCGTCGTATCTTGCAGGCTGTGCATCAACTTTTGCCGCACAAGGAGTTCTTTAGCAGGAAGGAAGTCTTTTTGGTCCTGAGACTTCAGGGAGCAGGAGGGAAGCTCTATCTAAGCCCTTGCAGAGCACGTCTCAGCACAGCCAGAAGACAGCAAGGCAACAGGACAACAAAAGGGCAGCAGTCCTTTACAGAAAAGCAGACAGGTGAGTCCTTTGGGCAGCCAAGCAGTTCCTCTTGGCAGGTTGCAGGTTCTGGTTCAGGGCTTCTTCTCCAGTGGTATCCTGTCCAGAAGTGTCTGTGAAGTAGACCTGTCTGAGTTGGTAGGGTCAAAGACCCTGCTTAGATACCCAAATGTGCCTTTGAAGTGAGGGAGACTTCAAAGAGTGGCTTAGAAGTGCACAAGGTCCCCTTTCAGTTCCATCCTGTCTGCCAGGGTCCCATTAGGGGGTGTGGCAGTCCTTTGTGTGAGGGCATTCTACTGTCTTTTTACATGTATGTGTCAGGCCCTCCACCCTCCTAGCCCAGGAAGACCCGTTCAATATGCAGATGTATGCAAGTTTGACCGAGCATCCTGTGTTTGGGGTTGTCTGAGTGAATGCACAAGGGAGCTGTCAAGTAAACCCAACCAGACGTGGATTGGAAGGCGCAGAAGGATTTAAGTGTAGAGAAATGCTCACTTTCTAAAAGTGGCATTTCTAGAATAGAAATATGAAATTCAACTTCACCAAGAAGCAGGATTTTCTATTACCATTCTGGCCATACTAAATATGACCTGGTTACTCCTTTCAGATCAGAATCTACCACTCAAACACTATATGAGGGTAGCCCTAATGCTATCTTATGAAAGGAGCAGGCCTCACAGCAGTGTAAAACAAATTTAGTAGTTTTACACTACCAGGACATATAGAACACACATATTCATGTCTTGCCTTTTACCTACATAGCACCCTGCCCTATGGGCTACCTAGGGCCTACCTTGGGGTGACTTATATGTAGGAAAAGGGGAGTTTAAGGCTTGGTAGTTAATTTTAAATGCCAACTCGAAGTGGCAGTGTAACTGCACACAAAGGCACTGCAGAGGCAGGCCCGAGACATGATTAGGGGACTACTTATGTGGGTGGCACAACCAGTGCTGCAGCCCACTAGTAACATTTAATTTACAGGCCCTTTGCACATGTAGTGCACTTGACTAGGGTCTTACAAGTAAATTAAATAAGCCAATTGGGTATGAACCAATGTCACCATGTTTTAAGGAGAGTGCATATGCACTTTAGCACTGATCAGCAGTGGTAAAGTTCGCAGAGCCCTAAAGCCAGAAAAAATGAGGTCATAAAAAAGAGAAGGAGGAAGGCAAAAAGTTTGGGGGTGACCCTGCAGAAAGGCAATTTCCAACAAAATGCCTACAGGCAGTTAAAAATTGATTGCTAAAAAAAAATCAGAAACTAAATCCTTCTAAAACCGAAAGTTTTAACTAGTGGAATATGGAAAACATATATCTAACCTCAACCTTGCCTAGGAAGACCGAATCCCCTCTGACTAGTCAACAGAAGAAAACAACATGGAGGTGGTCATGGAATCTTATCTCTCACTGAAAAGACAGGCCTATAATGTTACAGCAAAGTGCCTTTAACAGCATTAGAACATTACCCTACCAAGGCTATTCCCATAGAGTCCAATCCTGAACAGCCAACAGTCTCTACATTGAGCTTACAAAGGGGCATATTTATACTCTGTTTGCGCCGGAATTGCGTCGTTTTTTTTTTACGCAAATCCGACGCAAAGCTAACTCCATATTTATACTTTGGTGTTAGACCCATCTAGCGCCAAAGATCTTGGAGTTAGCGTCATTTTTTAGCATGGACACCTACCTTGCGTTAATGATATGCAAGGTAGGCGTTCCCGTCTAAAAAATGACTCCAAGGCATGTGCGCCTTATTTAAACTCCCGTGCAAAAATGCCGCACGGGAGTGGGCGGGTCAAAAAAAATGACGTCCAGCCGCTTTTGCGTCATTTTTTAGCGCCTGGTCAGGGCAGGCGTTAAGGGACCTGTGGGCTCGGAAGGAGCCCAGAGGTGCCCTCCCATGCCCCCAGGGACACCCCCTGCCACCCTTGCCCACCCCAGGAGGACACCCAAGGATGGAGGGACCCATCCCAGGGAACTTAAGGTAAATTCAGGTAAGTATTTTTATTTTTATTTTTTTGTGGCATAGGGGGGCCTGATTTGTGGCCCCCTACATGCCACTATGCCCAATGACCATGCCCAGGGGACATAAGTCCCCTGGGCATGGCCATTGGGAAGGGGGCATGACTCCTGTCTTTGCTAAGACAGGAGTCATGTCAATGGAGGGTGGGAGTCAAAAAAAATGGCGCTAATCGGGTTGAGGCAGATTTTTTGCCTCAGACCGACTTGCCCCATTTTTTGACGTCCAAGCTCCATTTTCCGCTACGCCGGCGCTGCCTGGTGTGGGTCATTTTTTTTGACGCACACCAGTCAGCTCCGCCGGCTAACGTCATTCCATAAATAAGGCACCCGCATGGCGCTTTGGAAAGGCGTTAGCCGGCGTTAACATTTTTGACGCACAACTGCATTGGCGCAGTTGTGCGTCAAAAAGTATAAATATGGCCCAAAGTATCTAAATACCACATTTCACTGATTCAGGTATACTACCTACATTGGCCAACTACTTAAAAATAAATGTACTTTAATGTGCTCAACAACACTCACTTGGAAATCCACAACATAGTAAAATTAAAACTCTATACCCTAAAAGAAACCATAGAATGATGAAGGCACAGCTGTGAATTGTTTTTCCTTCAGTTTAGAAGGAAGGTCCTTAAAGCTGTAAACTATGGAAATCCCTATCAAATACAATAAGGACATTCAGCTACCACCTGGAATTCAGAATAACAGTTTACTCTGATTTTTTCCCAAAACATGACACAATCTCCATAAAACCTGGCACCAGCAGGCACAGTGTTGCCATCAATTTCGTTAAAGTCATGTTATCAATGATGTCACAGAACATAGCACAAATGATGTCATATGAAAGGTGCATGGCAAGGGTGTGAATTATAGTTACTTTAGGGCATGCATTACAGTTGCCTGAGATAGCTATAGCTGTTGAATCTTAGTGGTTTTGCTCATTTAAACGGTATTCGTTAACTGATATTTTCATCTAATTATAATGTCCCTTTAACCTTTGTTTTTTTCAGTAAATTTCCAAGTTTTTTTTTAAAGCAAAGTAAGATATTATTGCCATACCTAATTATAATGTCACTCTAACCTATGGTTTTTCAGTGAACGTGTAGGGTTTTTTAATGTAAGGTAATATTGTATTACCATATGTTAAACCAAACCCACAGAGTGGATGGCTTTGGCCATGTGTGGCGTGGGTTTAACTAGAGGTTCCAACCCCTCGCATCCAACCCCTCACCAGCGGCCAACCCAACTTCGTGCATAGCCTGGCCACTCATTTATTATTCACTTTTTCTTTTTCTAATTTTATTTTATTTTTGTGGATGTCTCAGTGCTCACCCAGGGCACCCATATGGTTTAATTTCATTGGGGGCTGCAGGGGGAACCCAGGGACCCTCTGGCCCAAAGCCAGCTCCCCATCCGGCACCCATCATGTGTCTGGCAGGAGCCAGCATGTTTTTTATTAAGTGCGTCCCCTGATGCCCAACCATGTCATCCAAAGCTCCATTTTTGTTAGGGACTGTGGCAGGAGACCCAGGCCCCCTGCACCCCCAGTAGGCTCTCCCTGACAAGAGCCGGCCATTTTTAGGTCTCAGCTAGACATCCATGCGCTGTCTCAAAAAGACAAGTTGTATATTCTTTGTGGACTTCAGCCCGCATATAGGCTTCCTATTTGCTGTCTTCATCACTGCTGTCATATTCTTTCTTCCCATTTGTCCATGGCATGCATTTGTCATGCCTTTTCCTATGTTTAGCCCCTTCCAGAGGGAATGGACTCATTACACTGTCTTACACTGCTTCCATTTAGGATCTGTTTCAGGAACTACTTTTTATATGTTGTTAAAGAGCCCTTCCCACAAGCGCTTGTGTTTTCACTGCTCCAAGCTCCTATGTAAACAGACCTGTAAATCATGTTCTTATCTCGACACATAAGCTGTGCATTTAAAGACCGAGATCAATTGCCAGATGATGTTTTCTGAGGGCGACTGTTTAACTATTTTACACATGATTGGGGTATGTCAACACTACGGCATCAGTATGATATACTTTTAATCCTGAGTGCTTGTGATTGACTTTCAAAACACATGGCTGAATCACATTTCTATCACTTTAATTTCAAGATTTTTTTGGGGTGTGTGTTTATAAACAAAATCAAGCGATGCAAAACCTTTGTTTAAGTGCATGTTGTTAAAGTAATTTCCATTCAATCGTAATTAAGTGTAATGTTGCACGGAAAATCAAAGTTAAATACTTTCAACATACTGCATTTATTTCTTATTTTGATTTGCCGGTGCAACATTACTTTAAATTCTGAGTGCATCTGATTTAATTGCAAAACATACACTTAAACAAAGGCTTTTTAATTTTTTAATAGCATGATTTTCTTTGTAAATACATAAGTAAACTGTTTCCATTGCAGTGATCAAAGGGATGTCAGTGTGTGTTTTGGGCACAATCAAAATTAAGAATGTTTCACCAGCAAATCAGGCTACAAATAAATGCAATGATATGCCAGTGCAACATTACTTTCAATTCTGATTTACTTTCAAAATACTTGCTTAAAAAAGGCCTTTCACATTTCAGGTTCAGTCATGCATTCACATAAAGCCTCTATGAAATACACAGAAGTGCAAGTTCATATTAACATCTCCCCTTGACGTATTATTTTATCATGCTTGTGTGCTTGATTTTCAGTAGTCATATCCATCAAATTAAAGGCTGACCATCGCATGAGAACAACAGTGATTATGTTATATTTCTTTTATATGCCTTCTATTAATATCTTTCATGTGATAGAACAAGACATATATATATGGAAACAAGCATATTCAGTAGGAACATATACATTATTCCATGTATGCAGGGAGTCCACAAAAACAATTGCTTACATTATGCCAACTTATGTAAAAAACATTATTACATTGTTATCACATTGTTATTACATGATGCCATTTGTAAGAGGAGAACTGCTGTTGAGATGTTGCTTATCTATGTCGAAGCGTGTCTGCTGCACTGCTTTCAGTGCTCCAGCACCCAAAGGGGTGAGGGCACATACTTTCTCCACTGGTGATGCTGCAAGAATGGGAGGCCCCATCTGGCACCGAATGTGCATGTCTGTGCTAATGTGCCATTAGAATTTACAACACCTTGACAACTTCTATAGACATTAACATTGGCAATGCCTATAGCTCCCACATTGCAGAGACCTGTTGGTTTTGTCAATGCTTGTTTATATTGTAGTTGGGTATCTCAGTGCAACAATACAGGCCACTTAAATGCTGAAAAGGGGAGCCCTCAGACCCTTGCTGACCCTACCAACTGACCAGCCAGCACCATACAGGGTTCTAGCGGAGGCCGGCACAATTCCTTTACTCCCATCTGGGACAGAGGAGGATTTTGGTTTTTGGAGGGGGCCACACACACACATCTCACATTTTTATATTTGCATTTTTACAGTGTATTCTACCATACACTGTGTTCTCACAAAATATATAATTTGTAATGCATTATTGTTAGGGCTCCCAGATTTATGCAGAGTGAAATAGCCCAGAGAGGAGTAGCATAGAGAGAACCAGCACAAAGTGCAGTGGCACAGACTGACATGACATAGAGTGGATTGGCATGGAGTGGACTGGCATAGAGTGGAGTGACATAAAGTGGAGCAAGTTAGAGTAGCATGGTGTAGAGTGCGGTGGCGTACAGTGGAGTGGTGTACGGTGGAATACTGCACACTACAGTGGAGTGGCGTCCAGTGGAGTGACGATTAGTGAAGTGGCATAGAGTGGAATAGCATAGAGTGGAGTGCCATACACTGGGGTTGGGCACAGTGGAATAGTGCTGAGTGGATTGGCATACAGTGCAGTGGTGTACAGTGCAGTGGCATACAGTAAAGTGTCTTAGGGATTGGTCTATAGTGGAATAGCCTAGAATGAAGTTGCATATGGTGGAGTGTTCTGTAGTTGACTGACATAGACTGGAGTGACGTAAAGAGTAGTGGCATATAGTAGAACAGCATACAGTGGAGTGGGGTACACTAAAATGGCATATAGTGGAATAGTGTACACTGGAGTGGGGCACGGTGGAGTGGCGAACAGTGGAGAGATGTAGAGTGTAATAACGTAGAATTGAGTGGCATACAATGGAGTAGTATAGTGTAGAGTGGACTGAGGTAGAGTGTACTGGAGCACAGTGGAATAGTATAGACTGGAATGGCTGGAATGGTATGGAGTGGGGTAGAGTGTAGTGGCATAGAGTGTAATAGCATTAAGTGTAGTAGAATAGAGTACAGTATTGTAGAGTGGAGTGACACACAGTGGAATAGCATAGAGTGGAGTGGCATACATTGGAGTAGTGTGCAGTGGAGTGGTGTAGAGTGGAATAACATTGAGTGTTACTGGTGTACAGTCTTGTGATGTACATTGGAGTGGTATGTAGTGGAATGGCATGTAGCAGATTGGTATAGAGAGGAGTGTTGTACAGTGGAATAGCATAGAGTGCAGTAGAGTGGCATGGATTAAAGTGCCATAGAATGGAGTTATGTACAGTGTAATAGCATACAGTGGATTGTTGTAGAATGGATTGGCATATTGTGGCATGGCGTATAGTGGAGTGTCGCAAAGGACAGTGGTGTACAAAGCAATAGCTTAAAGGGCAGTGGTGTACACTTAAGTGGCTTACAATGAAGTGGCATAGAGGGGACTAGCATATATTAGAGTGACGTAGAGTGGGGTGGCATACAGTGGATTAGGACAGAGTGAGTGTTGTACAGTGGAATTGCATACAGTAGAGCAGAGTGACTTTGCATATAGTATAGTAGCATACAGTGAGTGGTATAGACAAGAGAGTCATACAGTTGAGCAGCAGTGAAATAGCATACAGTGGTTGGTGTACAGTGCAGTGGCATATACTGGAATATGTTACCGTGGAGTGGCCCTGAGTCAAGTAGCATTGATTAGAGTGGTGTACAGTGGAGTGTTGTAGAGTGGACTGGCATGCAGTGAACCGAGGTACAGTGTAGTAGAGTAATTTGGAACCGCATAGAGGGGAGTTGGATATACAGGAGTGGCATATACTGAAATAACATTCACTGGAGCAGGGTAGAGTGGAGTGGCGTAAAGTGGAGTGAGGTACAGTGTAGGGGCATGCAGAGGAATAGCATAAACTGCAGTGGTGCAGAATTGAGTCTTGCACAGTGAGTGGCGTAACGTAGAGTTTTGTAGAGTGGATCATGATACAGTGTAGTGGGTAGAGTGGAGTGGCATACAGTGGAATAGCATAGAGTGTAGTGGCATACAGTGAAATGGTTTTGAGTTTAGTGGCATTCAGTGGAGTACCTTAAAGTGGACTGCTATATAGTGGAATAACATTGAGTGTTACTGGTGTACACTGTAGTGATGCGGATTTGAGTGGCATATAGTTGAATAGTGTAGAGTAGAGTGGCATGGAGTGAAGTGTTTTACAGTGGAATAGCAGTGAGTGTAGTGTGATAGAGTGACCTGTGGAAGAGTGCCTTAGAGTGTAGTGCCAAATAATTGGGTGATATACAGTGTAATAGCATACAGTGGATTGTCGTAGAGTGAAGTGGCATACAGTGGAGTGATGTACAGAGGAATAGCATACAGTGCAGTAGTGTACACTGAATTGTGTACAGTGGGGTGGCATAGAGTGGAATAGCATAGAGTGTAATGTCATAGAGTGGAGTTGCGTACAGTGGAATGGCATACTGTAGAATTGACTAGAGCAGAATGGTGAAGAGTGTATTGAAGTACAGTGGAGTGCATAAAATGTAGTGGGGTACCATGTAATAGCATAAAGTGTAGTGGTGTAGAGTGCAGCAGCGCAGAGTGGAGTGGGGTAGAGAGGAGTGGCATACAGTGGATTAGAGTAGAGTTGAATGGTGTATAGTGGAGCGACTTAGAATGGAGTGGTACAGAATGTAGTAGCATAGAGTGTAGTGATATAAAGTGGAGAGTGGCATGCAGGGGAGTGTGGTTATTGAAACAGATGTAGCATGAAACAGTGTTAAAGTATGTAGATGTAATATGGCAGGAAAATATATTTGTTGGTTTAAATGGCACTTTTTGGTAGTATGCATGAATAGTGTAAGTAGTTGTTTTTAAAATTCTCAGGTCGAGGGGGTTACTCTGTCCCAAATTTAAAGGATATCCCGTCAGCCGTATTACAATCCCATTGTATCCTTTTAGGATCGTAATACGGCAGACGAGATATCCATCATGTTTGTGATGTAGTGTGCCCTCTGCCGGGATTTAAATCAGGCCCTTAGTTTTATATTATGCTGCGGTATAAGGCGGCAAGTTCACGGTATGACACACGCGCATGATAAGGCAGTATGAAAATGAGTAGTAGCTGTGTTTGACAAAGGTCCTCTTGTGGATCATGCTAAAAACCTAGGCCCCGATTAACAAAGGTAAACTTAGTCCTGAAGTCTAAGGGTCCAATTCACAAAGATAAAGTTAGACCAAAAGTTTAAGTTTAGACCAAAAGTCAAACTTTTCTACTTTTCAGTATTCACGAGTAGTATCTTTACGACTCCAGCAGTTGAGGGTGGAACCTCCGCACTCGGGTGGAACCTCCACAAAAGGGTAGAACCTTTGAAGTCGTAAAGATACTACTTGTAACTTCCTTTGTGAATACCGAAAAGTAGTAAAGTTGGACTTTTAGTCTAAACTTTAACTTTTGGGTCTAACTTTACCTTTGTGACTGTGGACATAGAGTTTGCTCATTGCTTACCATTCTTTGGCTTTATTGTCAGTCTCTTTACTTGATTCTTCTTTGATTCCTGCCTTTATTTTCTTGCGTGTGTCCCTACCATGGACCTTATCCTCTTTACAATCCACTTGATTGGCTGGCTTATCTCCTTCCAGTGCTCACCTTTAGGGAACTACTTTTTTCTTTTGGCTTAAGATCCTCGTCAGAAGTATGTATTATCTTGCAATCTTGTGTGCTATTCCTCCAAGCACCCAGCCCCGTCTGCATCATATTGCACCCTCTTCCCTCTTGGTGTTTCCTGCATGCGTTGCTTCTACTGTTATAGCCACCAAAAACACATACACTCTGTGTTGTTCTCTCTCCCGTCCGTTTTTCACTTAACTTATTTTATATTCCCCTGACGACTCCACATATCTTCCCTCTCACCTCCTCTCTCTCTCTCCTTTGCTGCTCCACCATTTCTTGTGATTGTAAAAACATAACATAGTTTTATTGGTTTGATGGATCTGGCAGCAAATGCATTTGCTTCCAGGCCATTCAACATTCTAAAAATGACTTTCATGCATGTCAAATTATTGTTTTTTTGCTTTCTAAAATCCAAGTGGCGTTGGTAATTTAAAAAATGGTACCTGCATCATTCTGTTGGTTTGCAGATGCGGGGTGAAGCATGCAACTTGCATGATCATGCATACACACACCTAAAGTACGCAGTGGCTGCCAGTAGCACCCTTGTTATTTTTTCCTCTTTTTCTTTTGTTCACATTGTACATCAACAGCAAAAACCATTTTACTTTTTATAAATGCTGCACAGCATCAGCAAAAACCGTTGTCAAAGCCAATACATCCAAAAATGAGACCTGATGGCTTTTCCAATGCTTGTTTGGTATTATATGCTTACGGGTTTACAATAAGTTGGTCTATTTACTAGTTATATTGCGTAGGGATTCATTTTTTTTAATTACAGTGACAAACCAACAATTTCTTTTAGTTTCACTACACAATAGGGACCCTAACTCCCATATCACTGTGTTTTGTAATGATGTTGACAATCTAATAGTGTAAAATTAATAAATCCATTGCTTGCTCATGCAAACACAGCCATGCACAAATGCATGCGTAAGTGCCCACAGACTACTCATGCAATGTCTCTATTCCACCTTCCACTTTCTGAATCTCCTGCGACTGTGCCCTATTTTTTCACAGGCTTGCAGTACTGCATGGTACCAGATTTCAAGCTCAGGTATTTTTTAAATAAAAGCAGCAACACAAACGTACGCAATAAAAAGCCCATACGTATGAGGCACACAAAATAGTTGTGCACATTTGTGCTTCCCTGTGTTTGAATGCATTGGCACGGTAAAGCCAGACCAGATGGTTTTACAATATTAAATGTATCATGTAGAGGATAACACTAACAAAACAAGCATTTGCAATGCGATGGGTCTCACATTTGCTCGAGTTAAAGCTATTACCGTTGTAAAACTCCTAACCAGGCTTTTCTTGCCACATAAACTGAAAATGAAAAGTAAAACAGTTTCACATAACTAACCAGACTTTTCTTGCCACATAAACTGAAAATAAAAAGTAAAACAGTTTCACATAAGCGAGCCGACAGCCGCCATGAGCGCAAAGCAGACACACAAAAGGAAACAGAGGTTCGCTCGCAGTGAAATATATAGGCAAAAGTGCAATTATCCATGTAACCGGCAAAAGTGCAATCATCCATGTAACAGTGTCAATGTCATGCAAAGCGCACGACTACTGCCCAGAATGTGAAATACAGCTTCAAATACGGAAATACTTAATAAAACAAGCGCTGGCAAAGGCAATATGTTGCTCTATTTTTAGAATGTCCTCTCTCTCCATATACATATACATACACTATATACCCATATATGATAAAAATTGTCATATAATATATTCTATATTTGAATATTGTGTATATAGTCAACATATATATATGTATACATGAATGTGTATTTATAGTGCATACTTAATGTTTCAGTGAATATACGTATGTTATGTGATGTTACAGCATATTCATGAAGCGCACATTCGCCCAAAATTTTCATGGCCCTGAGGCTGAGGCAAGGAAGACCCAAAACTATAAGCCTGTATAAAGACCCAGGTTTTCAATGAGGTCCTGAAGCTTGCGTATGTAGCTGTGGCTCTAATGCCTGGGGGAAAATAATTCCATACCTTTGGGGCAATCATGGGAAATCTAGTACCACCCAATCTCTTCCTATTAAATTTGGGGACTTCTAATAGATTTTGATGGGCTGATCTGAGATTCCGTTTGGATGTGTGTTTCCAGATTCTAGAGGTCTCAAAACTTGGGCTTTTTCCATGTTGATATTTGAAGAAGATGCCTCCGGTTTTAAACAGGGGACACTGAACGACTGGAAGCCAGTGTAATTTTGCCATCAGCAGTTTGATGTAGCAGTATCTGGGCTGGTGCTATACCAGCCTACCTGCATGATTTTAAACCAGCCGCAGCCTTTGACTCAATTGCTTTTGAAGTCCCAGATTGAAGAATTACCATAATCAATCCGTGACATAACAAGGACAATAGTAATCTGATTGGTGGATTCTGAAGTTAAGTATTTCCAAATTGTCTTTATTTTCTGGAGCTGGAAAAACATGACAAAGTTACTGCACCTATCTGAGGCTTCATAGGAAGGTCTTCTTCAACAAGAATACAGAGGCTTTTGAACACTTTTTAAACTAATGGACTAATGCATGCGCTAATCCCTTATCTGCTTGTTCTCTCATGTCAGCAACTATGGATAATATGACAATTTCTGTAGAGTGGGAGGACGGAAAGCCACCTGGTGTTGGTCTAGAAAGGTTGAGTCCATTAAAAACGAGTAGAGAAATTGAGCAATATGTGCCTCTAATATCTTGGCTAGATAAGGGAGTAAAGAGATGGGATGGTAGTTCCTCAAAACAGAAGGGACTTCAAACTTTTTTGCAGTGGAATGGCCACTGCCTACTTTAAAGTGTGAGGAACAATACTCTGACTTAATGATAGGTGAAGCAGGGAGAGCACTGGATCAGGAAGGTGAGAAAAACCTATCTTTTGAATACAAGGGTGCCAGATATCTTCAGGTGATCTGGATTTGACTTTAGCAATCAGCTTCAGAAAGTGGTCTTTGGTAATGGCTGAGAAGGCCGTGAGGTTTATAGGATTCATATCTTCTAAGGTAAAGGGACAGATTAAGGTACTGAGAGGAATGTTATCCTTTATCATTCGTATTTTATCAATGAAAAAATAATTCAAGTCATCACACAATTTTTGAACAAGGACCATCGGAGCATATGAACAATCTGGGGAATTCAGTAACAATGTCAAATATTTCTTTAGTTTTGTTTTCAGAATTTAATTTGTTATTTGAAAAGTAGGTAGATTTAGGCTCCCAGGTGGCTTTCTTGTAGGCCTTTAGTCGCAGGATGTACTTATCCTTTTTGTAAGGTATATATGCTGTCTGCCATTTCCGCCCGGATTGGCGTAACTGAAGCTTTGCTTTCTTGAAGTCTTCAGTATACCATTTTGATGCTTCATGGCAGCAAATTGTTTTTATTCTATGCCCAGGGGCATGTAGATTACAAGCTTCTTTGAGCCAGTTAGTTAGTGCCTCTGTGATTATGGACAAAGCCAGTGGTTCACAGAAGCTATCCAGATTGACAGGATTCCAATTTCTCAAATAAGTGCTAGGACAGGCACGGAGTTTCCTCGGCGTTATGTCATTTATGTCAAATTTAAATAAGTAGTGATCCAAACAAGTACATGGGTGAATCTGAAGGTCAGATATAGTTAGATTTAATGACCAGACGATCTAAGATGTGACATTTAGTATGTGTAGCAATAAATACCTGTTGGTCACCATTCAGACCATTAAGGAATTCACTGGGGTCTGAGGAAGTGTGGCCACCATTTTCCTCAATGGCCCAAAAGTTCAAATCTCTAAGGAATAGATTTTTTTCATAATCAATAACTAAGGCAGATAAAGGATCCGCTAAGAGTGGAGGAAACTGGGACATCTGCCCCGCAGGTCTGTACATGAGAATACATATTAAGGGGGACATAGGCAAATCCAATTTTATTACAATATTCTCTGCCATCGGGGTTGATAGGGGAGTACGTTTAGTAAAGGCCAGATGCTTTTTAATAATTGTGGACACCTCTCACCCTTTTTTCCCCTCACATCTGTTGTAATTAAGAACATGATAGTTGTCTGGGAGCGCCTTTCTGATATCAGGCATGAAGTCCCCTGTTAGGAACAATATATCCTATTAGGAAGAATATATCGGGGGTTCAGAATCTAGGATATGAAATATAGCAAGTTGATGTTTAACCAGCAAGCACGTATTAAGATAGACAATGGTTAAATCATTCGCTATAGGCTTGGGCGTTTTTCAGGTTCCATTTTCCAATGTAGTTTTAAATGTCTGCCGACCGTCCATCTTTGTGCTCTCTGGCTGTCTGAGATTTAAAACACCTAAAATATCAAGTTTTTGCAAGAGTGATATTTATTAGAGGACCAGGATCTAAGATCACTTGAGGAATATACCTAATTTTCGCCAAAATTATAAGTCCCTGGCCCCGGACGGATGCAGATCCATGCAGAGGGGCTTGCCTTTGGCACGCCATGTGTGTATATGTGTATATGTGTATATATATATATATATATATATATATATATATATAGTCACTGAAAAAACAAAGGTTGCAGGGACGTAATAGTAAATAGAATTTAAAAAAACATACAAATTCACCTAAAAAACCAAAGGTTACAGGGACGTTATAGTTAGGCTCACATTTTAAACTTTAAAAACCATAGAAATTCACCAGTTAGAGTTACCTCAAGTAACTATAACTAGTGCCCTAAGGTAACTATAACTCGCGCCCCCGCCATGCACAGTTTTTTCATGAAAATGTTACTGCAAATATTACATTGATCATTATCAGTGATATTATCAAAACTCTTATGAGTGCTGTAATTTATGGGGTAATTAGCAATGCATGGCAAGTGCATGGCGAGGGTGCAAGTTATAGTTGCCTTAGGACATTATAACTGGCGAATTTCCATGGTTTTGTACATTTAAAATGTGAACCTGACTATAAAATCCTTGTAACCTTTGTTTTTTAAGTGAATTTCTATGTTTTTTAACATAGAGTAATTTTCATTACTATACATTATTCCAACCACTGCCACGCATGGCCTTTGGCTGTGCAAGGTGTCGGTTGGCTACACGGTCTGGCCTGTGGCCAGGCCCTGATGCCAAACACCTATAAGCACCCAACCAAGCACTGTGCACAGCATCCGCCTGTGCGGAGTAGGGGTTGCCCGCAAGGGCTAACCTGCAGCCAGTCCCAGCGGCAAACGTCCTTAATCACCCAACCCATGCTGTGCATGCTGGGCATGAGAGTGGCTGTGACAGTGTCTGTCTGGGTGTGGAAGTGCATATATCAGTGTTTTAGTGGGTGCATCAGTGTGTGTGAGTCTGTGAGTGGCTGCATGAGGGTGTCAGTGGGTCTGTGAGTGGGTGAGAGTCTGAGTGAGCTGTGAGTGGGTGTGTGAATGTCTGAGTGGGTCTGTGAGTGGGTGTGTGAGGATATGACTGCGGCTGTGAGTCGGTGCACAAGGATCTCAGTGGGTCTGTGAGTGAGTGCGTGAATGTCTGAGTGGATTTGTAAGTCGGTGCGTAAGTGTCTCAGTGGGCGTTTGAGTGGGTGAAAGAGAGAGAGAGAGAAAGACAGTAAGAGGGATAGAGACTTTTTTAGGCTTTGATGTATGATATACTTAGGATGACATATTTCTGTTTAATTTAAAAATGAACATGTATTTCTCTTTAAAAAAATTAAATCACCTTTTATTTTTTTAACTATTTGTAGTTTAAAAAAAAAAGAAAGAAACAAGTCCAGCTGGACTTGAGCCTTCAGTGCTCAGTCTGAAGACCCATGATCTTCACGCTGAGCTATTGTGTTTTTTGGCCTGGTTTTATTTTAGCCCTTTATGGGCTATCACTGTCTCTACATGTATTTTTATTATTATTTCTTATTTGAAAACAAGCCCTTTATGGCTAACTAGGACTGCAGGGAAAGTCACAGGTCTCCCCTGTAGTCCCATTGCTTCAGCTGATTCCTGAAGCAAACCTTTCATCTCTGTCCCATGCATGCATTTCTGTGTGCAGGGGACAGAGATGAAAGGTCTGGTTTTTGACAGTGTTTGCTGTGGTTTGGTTTAAGCCACAAAGCACCCTGGAACATAGCAGGAGCTGGCCCTGGAGGGTGGCGGTCCCCAGGGCAATCAGTGGCTCCATGAAGGGGCCTTGCGGCTCCCCTCCAATGCACGCATAGCCCCGGGGATATGGTGATCCCCGGGGCTAGCGGAGGTCTGAAACTACCACCCTTTAAATGATTGAGTATGTGCCCCGTTGAGGTGGTGGTCCCCAAGGCATGGGGGGCATGCGTCCCCTATTCATAATCCATTGTAGCCCCGGAGAGGTGGTGGTGCCCAGGGCTGTGGGAGAGGCCATCGGGCCTCTCCCACATATGAAAAACATGTTTGCTCTGGGCGGTCACCAGTAGGTAGTAAGTTAGGACCTAGTTTCCATAGGAAAAGCGTGTTTTGGCTTGCCTATATCTTTGGCACCATTTAATGAATCTTCACACAATTTTCCAAACAAAGTACCCTCTAGGGTTTTGTTGTGCATAGAAAGTTTTGGGATGATTCGTCAAGCAGGAGTTGAGAAAAAAGGGGGTTCAAAAAGTGTGCTTTCCATGTTAATTCCCATCGACCAGTGGTTCCCAGCCTGTGGTCTGGGGGTCCGGGAAGCTTCCTCAGAGGGTCCCTGACTGCTTAGAAAATTAAATATTAACAAATTAGGTCACCAGCTTTCAGTAATGACTCAGCGAGGGTTCCTGGATTCCAAAAATTATTCAGTGGGCGTGCCCAGGTTCAGATAATGATAAAGTGGGGATCCATTGCCGTATTCTCTTTAGACAAGCCTGTAGAACCACTTTACAGAATTACACCAAATTTAGCAGAAACGTAGCTTGTGGTCCACAGATGAGCTTTTCTTATTTTGTGTAAATCCGTTCAGTAGTTTAGGAGAAATTTAAGGAAATCCAAATTTGTATATATAGAGTTACGGCAAATTCGCAAATACTCCAGTCTCGTGCAGAGGTCTGATTGGTTGCCAGCGCTTCAACCAGGAAATGTTGGCAGCCATTTTGAGACTTGTCTTCATCTGAGGAAAAAAAGAACAGGGGGCAGGGTACCATTATCCTAAACACCAGGGGTAAAAAGCATTTTCTTTTTTAAAATCACAGCAAAAATTGTGAATATTTGTGAGTTTTGCTGTGATTTAAAAAACAAAAAGCAACTACGGTCTACCATGCTTGCTTTTAATTGTGCCCCCAGGTGGTCCAGGTCCCAGAGGAATAGCAGTCAAAATAGGAGGGGGGCATATGGGCCTCTTTCCTAGGGCCTACAGAAGTCCCATGGACCACCACCTCCCTGGTGCTATGTGCTAAAAATATGAGGGGGGCTACACAATCCCTCATGCACTGGGGACCACCACCCTCCCCAGGGCTTATTTATTATTAACAAAATAGGGGGTCCGTGGACCCCCCAGGCCCCGGGGATGACCACCTCCCCAGGGCTTTGTTAATAAAGTATGCGGGGGCCGCGGGGCCTCCCGCACCTTGGGGACCACCACCTTCCAAGGGCAACATATATATTTAATGGGGGGATCCTGCAGACTACCACTGGCCCTGGGGACCACCACCTTCCTGGGGCTAGGTTAATAAAGTATGCTGGGGGATCGTGCCCCCCCTACACCCTGGGGACCACCACCTTTGCCGGGGCAACAAATAAATTTAATGGAAGGATCCTGCAGACCATCCCTGGCCCCAGGGACCGCCACCTCCCCGGGTCTATGGTAATAAAGTATGCTGGGGGTCACACGCCCCCCATACCTCTTGAATCACCACCTAACTGAGGCAACTTGTACATTTATTGGGGGGATCCTGTGACCCCCTGCAGAGCGGGGACCACCACCTCCCCGGGGAAACATAGAAAAACAGGGACCCTGGGGACTGCCATCTCCCCGGGCTACAAATAGTTATAAGAACTGAATCCATCGTGGACCTCCAGCCCCGGGGACCACCACATCCCCTTGGCAAAAAGTGAAAGATGGAGGAGGGCAGCTTGCCCCCCCCCCCTGGAGCCATGAATGGCCCTGGAAACCGTCACTCCCAGGACTAATGTATGTTACCTCCCAAGGTGCCTACCCTCTGGAGGTAGCTGTTTGCTTTTGCTTGACAGCTCCTGCCATTCAAAAGCAAACATAACTTCGCTATCAGCAAGCAGGAGATGTCAAACAGCTCCCACTTGCTGAAAGCTGAGTTTTCATCTCTTTCCTTGCACGTGAACACGCTTGCAGGGAAAGAGATGAAAACGCTGCTCCTGTAAGCAGGGAGCTGCTATTTAAAACAGCTCCCTGCTTGCAGGAGCAATCCCAGCTCCCGGAGGAAAGGGGAGCTGGCTCAGACCCTGGTGGCCTAGAGGCTCCCCCCGTAGTCCTATCACTTTCTCTCTTTCCAAAGTGGGATAGAAGAGAAAGAAAGATTTATTGTTATTGCAATGTTCTCTCCATTCAATGACTTCAAAGCGTCATACTAGCAAGATGTTTGGTTCAAATGTTTTAGATACGTTTTGATGCACAGCTGAACAGAGCCACTTGCGGCCTTCTTTAAAGCTCTTGGACTGATATTCAGTAGGTTGAAGGTTCAAATCCTCAGAACTCATGTTAGTACTACTGTATATTTACTAATGTTTTAAATGTTCAACATTCCCCATCATGTAACATGTATATCTTTTACAAATCAAAATCTTTGGGTTGAATGTCATAGTTATGTCTGGACAGGGCAGTGCAACCCAGTGGTTACAATTTCAGTGTTTCACACCTAAAGGTTGAAGGTTTGAGTCTGGGTTTGTCAGAGGCCATATCTTTGCTTTCATTTCAACTTTGCATATGAAAAGGAGATCTCACTCTATTTACTTGACAAATGCTTTTTTCTTTTCAAAGTGTTTGATAATATCTCATTCTGAGCATATCATTCATTAATGCCTAAACAGACCTCTCTCTCTTACTTTCTCTCTCTCTCTCAATTTCTATCAGTCAATCTCTTTCTCTAAATCTCTCTCTCAATGCCTCATTTTCTCTCTCACTTTCTCTCTCTTCCATCCCATAATGTTTCAATCCATTGTACGAGAGAAAGTTCTCTGACCCTGGTTCTGTAACTGCTCTCCCGGCCATAATGTATAATGAAACAAACATTTTCCTGTTTTGCCAGACGCTTCTTGTCTTTTGTTTTTGTTAAGGTAAAAGTCTCATTTAAGCAACATTTTGGTGAGTCAGATAGGAGCTGATTGGTTCTTTGAACTCAACTGCGACCAAAGGAAGGGGACACTGCCCAGACGGATTCTAATTTGTGCAACAAGAAAGGTGAGCAGACTCCACAATTGATTGGAAGTTCTGCTGATTCCGCTGGTTTTGAGGGCCATCCTGAAGCCGCCATCATAAGGGTTAGAGACTGAATCAGAGCTTCTGTCCTAGCATTTGACGCGTGGCAAACTAGGAAAAAGCATAATCTTCAGAAGTCATTTTCTTGCTTGTCGGCGTCAGGAAGGGTGTTTTCTTGGAACCACTGGGCGTAACACAGGTAGTATGCTTAACCCCTGGGTATGATACAGGGTTTTTGGGTTGCTGGTCACTTGGATCGCTGGGTATGACACAGATGAGACGCTTAAGGCTCTTGGTGTGACATAGGGCCAGCCCTCTGTTTTAAGAGATGTCTTCTCTTGGACCGCTGGACATGATGCAGATGGCTCAAGAGAAGTGATCAAATATGATAGGCCTTAGTTAGAGGAGGGATCCTTCGAACCAGAGAACGTAGCAATTACAGAAGACTGCATCCAGCACGGAGGGGGAGATCCCAAGTGGAACTTCCCTTACATCCAGGAGTGTCTGAGGAGATGGGACTGTTATGTAGAGGAAACACCAGTGGAGCTGCCCAAAATGAGAATATGCCCATTAATACAGAAGGGCAGGTCAGGTTTATCGGTGAGCAGACCAACATAGTTTCCGCCCGAGCTTGCATCCCAGCAATCACGCTGGCCAACATGGAGTACGACAGGGCCACATTCAATTCATACAGGCACCAAATACGGCTGGCCCAGAGAGAAATGTTCCCTGACTGCCCAGATGTGGGTGGGTTGACGGCAGAAATCATGAAGCCTGAAGACACCATTACAGATTTTCTAGTTAGGATGAGAGAACGATGGGGACCAAAGACAGGACAACCATGGACCAATAAAGTCCCTCAGGTTGTCTTCTTTTACAAAATTCTCAAATAAGGGTCTGCCCACTGAAATACAAAGCAGTTTGGATGGTGTAGTAGGGTTAGACACTAAACCCATGTGCTTGGGCTGGCGAAGACCACCTAATGCTCACAGTTTGCCATGAGTACCAAAGGAGCACAGCAAGGCATCAAGTCATTAGAGGGGGTTCACCAGGACAGCTAGCAGCCCTAGTCCATTTAGCCAATTCCCTTAACTCAGGCAAAACTTTGACGAGTTACTGGCCTTGCTCCAGATTCAACATGCGGTGATGTGTTTGTCTCCTCATTTCCCTCTGAGCTTCCCAACCAGAAACCGTAGGCCCAAATGTTATGGTCTGAAGGAGAGCTAGGTGCCAGGGAAGGGATTCCAACCCAAGCATCTCAGCTCTGAGCAGAGTAGAATGCAGAAACATGCTCAGCCCGGCAGCAGGCTGCACACACTGTATGAAGGAAGCAACCATCACAATATCGAAATCCACAATCAAAGGTGGGGGCCACTGAATGACTCTCCGCCCCCCACCGGCATACAGCAGTAAAACTCAGAGGTCTAGGCAAATACCCAAAAACCAAACAAGAAAGCCAAAAGGAAGCCTCAAGAAAAGGGTGCAATTAAGACACTTGGTGCCACTTGGGAGGGTCACGTTGCACGCCATGTGCCAGGACCAGAGGGGTACACATGTTACCTCAGGGCACATTGTGATCGCTGACCAATGTTCGGTGCAACACACCTCCCCCTCACATATCCCCCTCATACATGTAGGCCAGAAACAAAGCCTGCACTGATGACACTCTATGCACACACTAGAGCATGGAAGGGCTGGCGGTGCCCGTAGAGCATACAATTCAAATGTACACTTCGACAAGCACAGAGAGCATGGAGACTTCCCAGAACCACGTATCCTGAGTGGGGACACCCTCCGGTGCCTCACCAAATTCATGGAAAACACAGAAATTCTTAAGGAATAATTGGCGATGCAAAGATGCAATGTTCTTTTCTTTTATAATAACCAAACATAGCTCTTGCCTAACAGGTCTGCAGTCGAGCTGTTAAGTGCACCACCTCTACAGTGGACCATCACCTTTTCAGTGGCCACACCAGAACTCCCAGCAGGATCAAGGGCCACAAATTTCTCCAAAGAACTCTCATATCCAACAGGATCAAGAGCCACAACATGCCCCTAGGGCGTCACACATCCATAAACGCAACGGGATCCTGTACCACACCTTGTTCCAAAGACTTTTCTTGAATTGTTTTTCTCATCTCAGCAACTCCCTTCACCAAGGAGAATATGGAACATTTCTGCTGGAATCATCCCAAGGCCCACAATGTTCCATAAGTTATGTGTTTTCATGCATTTATACATTTTCTGTTTGCTAGGGATGCTACCGCATCCATGCATTTCCAAAGAACAGTCTAGTCCAATGGAGTCAATTAAAAAAAATTCACCTCGTTTGTGTATGGACCTCACTCATGTCACCTTTAACTATACGGCACCCAACACTAGCATCTCACACGCACTACACAGGACTCTTTTACACAACACGTGGTATCAGCACAAGACCACCATGGGCTCCGAGAGATCAGTCGGGTCATGTTATGTCTGTTCACTGATACTAAATGCAGTAGACACAGATAGACTTTACTTATACCAAGAGGTAGCGCCTGAAAAAGTCAAATGCCTTCTGCATTAGTACCTGTGTAGAATTAGTGCCAAATTACAACCTAATAGAGTACAGCCCCATAGGGTAATAGAAAATCTGACCCTCTATTGGACCAATCCTACCACACTGTACCTTCGCACCAACCTTGCAATATCCAAACTGAGCTAGACAGGATGTAGAGGAAGGGGACTATTGAGGAGAACACTGTTTGGCCCCAAGATTTTCACGAGAAGAGAATCTTGGAGGTAGCTAAATCACCTAACCAATGCACCAACACATCCGCTCTTGCTTCCATCTGTGGTACCAGAGTTGCCCTTAGTTTGTCTGAGGCTGTCTTCATTAACAACAAATGGACCCCAGACATGGAGTCTCAGAGGAAGCCCATCCACCTTGATGACATGAAGGGAAATGGGTCTTGTAGAGGAGGGATAACCAACAGTGTACATACCCTGTGCCAGGAGATCTGGGACACTGAGATAGGCAGGTACACGTGGATAGGAGAGAAGGGGCAACCCGTACTTGTATGGAAACTCACACTGTATTCCTTATGTTTCAGAGGCAAAGGAACCATTCCACAGGGCACGAATGAAAATTGTGGCACAATACTGCACATTCCTGAAATGGGGCACGTCCACGCTGATGGACAACTACTGGCAGGGCAGCGAGTTTGCTTACACCAAGTTCGACCCTGGATGGTGTTGCCTCTAATCCCTCATCACCATACCACCCATCCTTGGAGAAGATCTGTCTGAACTGTACCAGCACCCACTGAGGAAGAAAACAACACTGTTGCATCAACCTTGAAAGAACTGCTGATTATTTTCACGGGGCTCAGTACAAGGGCATTCCCGAGGACTTTAGACTGTTTACTGATGCTCAAGTATCAGCAGGAGGGTATATACACTTCTTCACCTTGCAGACAAAAGCAAATGACCACCGGTTGCAAATAACCCTGTGGAAATGGTCAAAATGATGAACAATACTGAGCTCTCCCTTAACGCCATCAAGGAAGAACTGAGAGCCATCCTCCTCATGGTGATGCAACCTCTGTATGTTTTGGACTTGATGACTACAATGGAGGGTGGCGTGTGTGGCAAGATTGATGCATCCTGCTGTGCCTTTATACCAGGCAATGACATGGACAAAGAAACTATGACCCCTGCCATGCACGGCAGAAGGGCATGCAGGGTGCGTGGTTGGGTGGTTATAGGGGGTTAGCTGTAGACCATGAATGGGGCAGTTGGATTCATGTATAGTAATTAAAACATAGAAATTCATTGAAAAAAAAGAAAGGTTACAGGGACGTCATAATTAGGGTCACATTTTAAACGTTCAAAACCATAGAAATTCAGCACTTATAGTTAGAGTTATTTCAAGAAACTATAACTCGTGCCATAAGGTCACTATAACTCACGCCCTCGCCGAGCACTGCTAATTACCCCAGATATTCGGCATTCATGAAAACTTTTATAACATCATTAAAAATATCAATGAAACATTAGCAGTCAAGTTATAGCTACTTGAAATAACTTTAACTATAACTGCTGAATTTCTATGGTATGTGTATATTTATGTATATATATATATATATATATATATATATATATATATATATATATATATATATTACCTGGTGGCAGACGCCACTAGGTAGTTATACTTAGGACCTAGTTTCTATATAAAAAGTGTTTTTTTACTTGCATATATCTTCGGCGCCGCCTGGCGAATCTTCACAAAACTTTCCAAAACAATTTGCCCATTACGTCTGCTGTTACTGTTCAGTAGTTTTTTGAGAAAATAAGGATCAAAATATTTGTATATCTCACCCTGCAGATATCTACTAGATCAAAAGATATGATCCAATTGGCTACCACAAACCAAAAAGGATGTGGTGGCATCCATTTTAGGACTCAGGGACTCAGTCCCCTGTCTAACAACAAGGATGGGGCATGGTAGGGATACACTGCTCCCCTAGGCCTGGTGGGAAAGGAGGAGTCCAGGAGAATCAGATATTTTTTTAATCCGCTCCACTTAGCGTTTGCCCTTTTTAAATATAATACGCCTGGGGTTGGCTAATGCCTGGGGCCTCACCAATTATATTGTTTTGGTGGCGGGAGCATGCAGCCCTCCTCCCAGAGTTATTTGAGGGCCCTGGAGGGACAATATCCCCCATGGCTCCATTTTATTTAATGGGCCTTTTTAGGGCCCAGGGACCCCATTCCTTGTGGCTGCTTTTCTTAAAATTGGAAGGGAATCACACAGCCCTTTCCGGAGCATTCTGTAGGCCTGAGGAACCCCAACCACCCAGGCCGATTGTGTTTCTTAGGGGAGGGGGCAAGCAGCCCCCTCCACTAGCCACAAGGAGATCCTGGGGACCTAAGTCCCCAGGACCAAAATTAAAATTTTGGGGAGGAGGCATGTGGCCACCCTTCCCAAGAAATCCCCCTGTGCATGATGATTGCAGTGCCCAGGGGGCCCATTCCCTAGGACACTGTTGTGTTCCCAGTCCAATAGAGTGTTGGCAGTGAATATAAACTTTATTGCCTATCCAATCTCTCCCGGGTAGGAACCACAGCTTTGCGCCTGACCTGGTGGGAACAGAGAAAACAGCTAATCCCAACAGCTCTGGGCTCCTCCCATGTCCTAAAATGATTTGGGCTATCAAGGGTGCCCCGGGTGGGCACCGGAGCACCCACCTAGAAAACATAGCTGGCTACTGCAAGCACCTACTATGGTTGCAGGCTGGTGAGCCGGCAGGGGTCTGGGGATGCTCTTGCTGCCCCAACCTTAAAAAAACGTGGAGGAACCAGGTGGGCACCGACTGAAATAATACAATGGCCGGCTTCTACCAAAGCCATAATGGGTGGTATCTGGTGAGTCAGCAGGGACCTTTGGGGACCATTGGGGCCTCGGATCTCCCCTCCACCCACAACAAATGGCATGTTGTGGGTGCCTTGAATGGGCACTGGGGCACCCATAAAAAAGAACAATACATGAGCTGCATGAGCCACTCATCTATTATTCACTTCTCCTGCAAGGAGAGCCCCATAATGGCCTGCAAGGCCTTTTTAAATTATACTTTTTCTTCCTGGTGGTGCCCCTGGACGAGGCAGGAGCACCACCAAACATTTTCTTTAATGTTGTGGATTGCTTCAGGGAGTTCGACAGACCCACTGGAACAATAAGACACACACAGTAAACCTCCAGGGTCCCTGAGTATGCGACCCCAGGACACCTTACCATATTTTAACACACTCTGAGCTTGAGATGCATGTTCATCTGGGGTGCAGGGACCCCTTGTGGTTGCTTCTATGGCTACACTTTGTGGCCTAAAAACATTTTTTTTTAAATCAGACATGTTTAATCTTTTTTTAATGCTTTTTTAGTTTAGAGACAATCACTATTATTAAACATTGCAATGAAATTGTCACTCGATTATAGTTATTGGTGACTATTTAACAGGCCTGCTTTATTTATGTTGATATGCTAACCCCTTGATAAAGCCAGTAGTTCTACCTCACTTAAAATTACACCATTTATATTGTTACAACACATAGCCCGCCATGTGTGGAAGGTGGGGTTGGGTGAGGTCCTGGACTCAAGTCACACCCTGCAACCAACCATTTGCTGAGCAAGACTAAAGGCTGTGCAAGGCAAGGAGTTTGGCACCCGTGGGACATTGGGTGCATTACTATAAAGTGGGGTGGGTAGCATTAAAAGCAAAATTAAATAAATAGACTTTTATAATAAAAATGTTTTCAAATATACTTGATGATATTGATTTAAAATAAATTAGCAAATTTATTTTTTCATTTATATTTTCAAAAATATAAAATAATAATGAATAAATCATGAATTCATTAACATAATTTTAGTTAATTAGAACATATTTTTAACAAACAATTTGAAACTATATTCAAACTATATAAAATACATTATTATTAATATATAATATAATTCTAAATAAATTGATTACATTTCAAAATACTTGGGATGTAGCAAAGTGTGTAGGATAGGAAATTGAATTTTGAAAATAAAGGTTTAAATATTTTTAAATGAGTAATGGTTTTTGGTAATCTACTTTTTTAAATTAATTTCAGCACCCATACATATATACTCTTATCTCAGTGTTTATTGGATAGGAGTTAGAATAGTAAATATGACTCCACAAATATATCATGCAAATTATGGTTCCCTGCAGCACACAGTAAATGAGGTTAGATTATCCAGCTCAATAGTAATGTTTTATATTTTTAGTATGTGTTGCAATGGTGTGCTCTATGTGATAGGTCCTCCCTGGACTGGAAACAAGCATCCTGGGACCGGTTTCAGGGTCTCTCTCTTCTTCGGCAGGCTAGCTTGAATGACCTGGCCTGGTAGTTTGGGCTCCCATGAGGAACAGGGTCAAGACTGATTTGCATTTGGCGAAACTGGGGTGGCATGGTGAGTAAAAGAATGATGGATTAAACCCAGATCTGTGACTGGGGGTAAATGTTTGGAAAGTTTCAGCACTCCGTCCATCATCCTTTTGTCTTGCTACTGCCTCTAGTGCATCTCATACCTCTGCGTCTAATCCTGAGTGACCATCTTCACCAGATATTCCGCAATCTGCTGTTCAACTTATATCGGTCTGGCTCTGTAAAATGACCTGTAATGCTTGGCAAATTAATCTGCAATACGTTCGTTGGAGTCTTGTGTCTTCCCTTCCAACCCTACAATCCTCTGCACTCGCCTTGCCTCCATTTCTTTCCTGCCCAACCACAACATGTTTTTTCCTGCCTTGTCACCAGATTTATATAACTGATGCAGTGTGGTTCTGATTCTTTACCCCTTTCTGTATTAAACATAGATATTCAGCCCTCAGAATTTCTCATTGCCTGAGCGTCGGGGAGTTTAATTCGAACCCTGGGTCACTCTTCAGTTCAAGGAGTTGGTGTTCTAGGTCCCACAGGGCTGCCTCCACTCTCCTTTTCTTCTGGGCCACCAAATTTTGGCCTTCATCGGTGAGGACTGTATTATATGCATCCCATAAGACCACCTTCGAAGCTACGGAACTCTCATTTGCTTAAAATATAACTCTGTATCAACGTGGAGCTCAATAGTGAGTTCACAGTCTTGCAAATCCTAGGCACTGAGTTTCCCGCTAGACCCCCTACCCTGACCTCACTGTCCTAACTCAATCAATAGTGGGGAATGGTCAGAGAGCCTGCATGCTAGCTTGACTACCTGTTGAATGCTGCCCACCTCCCCAGCTGGGGCAAAGAGATCATCTAACCTTGAAAAAACTCTATAGGCCCAGAGAAACATGAGTATCTCCTTCCAGTAGGGTGCGTGCAGTGCCACAGGTCAGAAAGACCCGTTGTAGCAGCAAAGTGCAAGAGAGGTGTGTCCCGTGGAGCCAACTCAGATGTCCCAGTTCTGTCTAAGGCTACTGCCATGATGTAATTAAAGTCACCTCCCACTATGTGCAGTGGTAAATCTGCTTGTAGCAGAATCTTAGTAATTTTAGTAATTGTGGCGCATTGCAGGCTTGGAGGTGCATACACACAGAGCAGGGTAACCACAGCCCAAATCCCCTGTACTCCCATGAACCAGCTATGGGGGACCGCCCACTGCTTCATCACCCGGAAGGGGGGATTCTTTTTTTATCAGTATAGTCCCAAATCTGGATCCGGTGGTATAGCCTCAGTGTGCTAGTGTAGTGTATGACCCTCTCCCCAGAAATGACCACTGTGTTCCCTGGAGATGGGTTTCTTGAAGGAGGACAATATCTGGTTGTTGCAGTTTAATATAGTGGACCACCAAGCCTCTTTTCACTTTTTTACCCAATCCATTAACATTCCAGGACAAGACCGAGAATACCATGTGTAAAGGTTGATAATGTGCCATGCCCTGTAATCCTTCTCAGTATGTGCATCTTTCCCCGTCAAGGACCACAGAGTGGCTGAGACATCTGAACCCTTCCACCATGAACCTGGAAGACCCTGAACTTTGAATGCAACCCACCACCAACCCCCACCCCCTTCAAGTGTAAACTCACATATCTGAACTGAAACTACTCATCAGAGAGGAATGAGAGGTCTGTAGCCCACCATCCTTCATTCAAAAAACTGTTCAAATACAACTCAAGCCTACCTCCACTGTACGCAGTGGCCCTCCGTCCAGTATAGAAAAAGTTCCTGCTATGTACCCTGTATCAGCTATTGAGAGAGCGTGAAGGGTCTTGTCCCACTGCTGTTCAACAAGACTTCCTAGTCATGGTCTTTAACCCCTTCGCTGCCAGGCCTTTTCCCCCTCCTGTGCCAGGCCCTTTTTTGCCTATTTGGGGCAGTTCGCGCTTAGGCCCTCATAACTTTTTGTCCACATAAGCTAACCAAGCCAAATTTGCGTCCTTTTTTTCCAACATCCTAGGGATTCTAAAGGTACCCAGACTTTGTGGGTTCCCCTGAAGGAGGCCAAGAAATTGGCCAAAATACAGTGAAAATTTCGTTTTTTTCAAAAAAATTGGAAAAAGGGGCTGCAGAAGAAGGCTTGTGGTTTTTCCCCTGAAAATGGCATCAACAAAGGGTCTGCGGTGCTAAACTCAGCAGCTTCCCAGCTTTCAGGAACAGGCAGACTTGAATCCGAAAACCCAATTTTTCAACACAATTTTGGCATTTTACTGGGGCATACCCCATTTGTGCAATTTTTTGTGCTTTCAGTCTCCTTCCAGTCAGTGACAGGAATGGTCATGAAACCAATGCTGGATCCCAGAAACCTAAACATTTCTGAAAAGTAGACAAAATTCTGAATTCAGCAAGGGGTCATTTGTGTAGATCCTACAAGGGTTTCCTACAGAAAATAACAGCTGAAAAAGAAAAATATTGAAATTGAGGTGAAAAAACCATCAATTTTTCTCTACGTTTTACTCTGTAACTTTTCCCTGCAATGTCAGATTATCGAAAGCAATATACCGTTACGTCTGCTGGACTCCTCTGGTTGCGGGGATATATAGGGTTTGTAGGTTCATCAAGAACCCGAGGAACCCAGAGCCAATAAATGAGCTGCACCCTGCAGTGCGTTTTCATTCTATACCGGGTATACAGCAATTCATTTGCTGAAATATAAGGAGTAAAAAATTGCTATCAAGAAAACCTTTGCATTTCCAAAAAGGGCCCAAGATAAGGTGTTGAGGAGCAGTGGTTATTTGCACATCTCTGAATTCCGGGGTGACCATAGTAGCATGTGAATTACAGGGAATTTCTCAAATAGATGTCTTTTTTACACACACTCCTATATTTGGAAGGAAAAAATGTAGAGAAAGACAAGGGGCAATAGTACTTGTTTTGCTAATCTATGTTCCCCCAAGTCTCCCGATAAAAATGGTACCTCACTTGTGTGGGTAGGCCTAGCATCCGCGACAGGATATGCCCCAAAACACAACGTGGACACATCACAGAAAACAGAGCTGTTTTTAGCAAAGTGACTACCTGTAGATTTTGGCCTCTAGCTCAGCCGCCACCTAGGGAAACCTACCAAACCTGTGCATTTCTGAAAACTAGAGACCTAGGGGAATCCAAGGAGGGGTGACTTGTGTGGCTCGGACCAGGTTCTGTTACCCAGAATCCTTTGCAAACCTCAAAATTTGGCTAAAAAAACACATGTTCCTCACATTTCTGTGGCAGAAAGTTCTGGAATCTGAGAGGAGCCACAAATTTCCTTCCACCCAGCGTTCCCCCACGTCTCCCGATAAAAATGATACCTCACTTGTGTGGGTAGGCCTAGCACCCGCAACAGGATATGCCCCAAAACACAACGTGGACACATCACAGAAAACAGAGCTGTTTTTAGCAAAGTGACTACCTGTAGATTTTGGCCTCTAGCTCACCCGTCACCTAGGGAAACTTACCAAACCTGTGCATTTCTGAAAACTAGAGACCTAGGGGAATCCAAGGAGGGGTGACTTGTGTGGCTCGGACCAGGTTCTGTTACCCAGAATCCATTGCAAACCTCAAAATTTGGCTAAAAAAACACATGTTCCTCACATTTCTGTGGCAGAAAGTTCTGGAATCTGAGAGGAGCCACAAATTTCCTTCCACCCAGCGTTCCCCCACGTCTCCCGATAAAAATGATACCTCACTTGTGTGGGTAGGCCTAGCGCCCGCGACAGGATATGCCCCAAAACACAACGTGGACATATCACAGAAAACAGAGCTGTTTTTAGCAAAGTGACTACCTGTAGATTTTGGCCTCTAGCTCAGCCGCCACCTAGGGAAACCTACCAAACCTGTGCATTTCTGAAAACTAGAGACCTAGGGGAATCCAAGGAGGGGTGACTTGTGGGGCTCGGACCAGGTTCTGTTACCCAGAATCCTTTGCAAACCTCAAAATTTGGCTAAAAAAACACATGTTCCTCACATTTCTGTGGCAGAAAGTTCTGGAATCTGAGAGGAGCCACAAATTTCCTTCCACCCAGCGTTCCCCCACGTCTCCCGATAAAAATGATACCTCACTTGTGTGGGTAGGCCAAAGCGCCCGCGACAGGATATGCCCCAAAACACAACGTGGACATATCACAGAAAACAGAGCTGTTTTTAGCAAAGTGACTACCTGTAGATTTTGGCCTCTAGCTCAGCCGCCACCTAGGGGAACCTACCAAACCTGTGCATTTCTGAAAACTAGAGACCTAGGGGAATCCAAGGAGGGGTGACTTGCGGGGCTCGGACCAGGTTCTGTTACCCAGAATCCTTTGCAAACCTCAAAATTTGGCTAAAAAAACACATGTTCCTCACATTTCTGTGGCAGAAAGTTCTGGAATCTGAGAGGAGCCACAAATTTCCTTCCACCCAGGGTTCCCCCACGTCTCCCGATAAAAATGATACCTCACTTGTGTGGGTAGGCCTAGCACCCGCAACAGGATATGCCCCAAAACACAACGTGGACACATCACAGAAAACAGAGCTGTTTTTAGCAAAGTGACTAACTGTAGATTTTGGCCTCTAGCTCAGCCGCCACCTAGGGAAACCTACCAAACCTGTGCATTTCTGAAAACTAGAGACCTAGGGGAATCCAAGGAGGGGTGACTTGCGGGGCTCGGACCAGGTTCTGTTACCCAGAATCCTTTGCAAATCTCAAAATTTGGCTAAAAAAACACATGTTCCTCACATTTCTGTGGCAGAAAGTTCTGGAATCTGAGAGGAGCCACAAATTTCCTTCCACCCAGCGTTCCCCCACGTCTCCCGATAAAAATGATACCTCACTTGTGTGGGTAGGCCTAGCGCCCGCGACAGGATATGCCCCAAAACACAACGTGGACATATCACAGAAAACAGAGCTGTTTTTAGCAAAGTGACTACCTGTAGATTTTGGCCTCTAGCTCAGCCGCCACCTAGGGAAACCTACCAAACCTGTGCATTTCTGAAAACTAGAGACCTAGGGGAATCCAAGGAGGGGTGACTTGCGGGGCTCGGACCAGGTTCTGTTACCCAGAATCCTTTGCAAACCTCAAAATTTGGCTAAAAAAACACATGTTCCTCACATTTCTGTGGCAGAAAGTTCTGGAATCTGAGAGGAGCCACAAATTTCCTTCCACCCAGGGTTCCCCCACGTCTCCCGATAAAAATGATACCTCACTTGTGTGGGTAGGCCTAGCGCCCGCGACAGGATATGCCCCAAAACACAACGTGGACATATCACAGAAAACAGAGCTGTTTTTAGCAAAGTGACTAACTGTAGATTTTGGCCTCTAGCTCAGCCGCCACCTAGGGAAACCTACCAAACCTGTGCATTTCTGAAAACTAGAGACCTAGGGGAATCCAAGGAGGGGTGACTTGCGGGGCTCGGACCAGGTTCTGTTACCCAGAATCCTTTGCAAATCTCAAAATTTGGCTAAAAAAACACATGTTCCTCACATTTCTGTGGCAGAAAGTTCTGGAATCTGAGAGGAGCCACAAATTTCCTTCCACCCAGCGTTCCCCCACGTCTCCCGATAAAAATGATACCTCACTTGTGTGGGTAGGCCTAGCACCCGCAACAGGATATGCCCCAAAACACAACGTGGACACATCACAGAAAACAGAGCTGTTTTTAGCAAAGTGACTACCTGTAGATTTTGGCCTCTAGCTCACCCGTCACCTAGGGAAACCTACCAAACCTGTGCATTTCTGAAAACTAGAGACCTAGGGGAATCCAAGGAGGGGTGACTTGTGTGGCTCGGACCAGGTTCTGTTACCCAGAATCCATTGCAAACCTCAAAATTTGGCTAAAAAAACACATGTTCCTCACATTTCTGTGGCAGAAAGTTCTGGAATCTGAGAGGAGCCACAAATTTCCTTCCACCCAGCGTTCCCCCACGTCTCCCGATAAAAATGATACCTCACTTGTGTGGGTAGGCCTAGCGCCCGCGACAGGATATGCCCCAAAACACAACGTGGACATATCACAGAAAACAGAGCTGTTTTTAGCAAAGTGACTACCTGTAGATTTTGGCCTCTAGCTCAGCCGCCACCTAGGGAAACCTACCAAACCTGTGCATTTCTGAAAACTAGAGACCTAGGGGAATCCAAGGAGGGGTGACTTGTGGGGCTCGGACCAGGTTCTGTTACCCAGAATCCTTTGCAAACCTCAAAATTTGGCTAAAAAAACACATGTTCCTCACATTTCTGTGGCAGAAAGTTCTGGAATCTGAGAGGAGCCACAAATTTCCTTCCACCCAGCGTTCCCCCACGTCTCCCGATAAAAATGATACCTCACTTGTGTGGGTAGGCCAAAGCGCCCGCGACAGGATATGCCCCAAAACACAACGTGGACATATCACAGAAAACAGAGCTGTTTTTAGCAAAGTGACTACCTGTAGATTTTGGCCTCTAGCTCAGCCGCCACCTAGGGGAACCTACCAAACCTGTGCATTTCTGAAAACTAGAGACCTAGGGGAATCCAAGGAGGGGTGACTTGCGGGGCTCGGACCAGGTTCTGTTACCCAGAATCCTTTGCAAACCTCAAAATTTGGCTAAAAAAACACATGTTCCTCACATTTCTGTGGCAGAAAGTTCTGGAATCTGAGAGGAGCCACAAATTTCCTTCCACCCAGGGTTCCCCCACGTCTCCCGATAAAAATGATACCTCACTTGTGTGGGTAGGCCTAGCACCCGCAACAGGATATGCCCCAAAACACAACGTGGACACATCACAGAAAACAGAGCTGTTTTTAGCAAAGTGACTAACTGTAGATTTTGGCCTCTAGCTCAGCCGCCACCTAGGGAAACCTACCAAACCTGTGCATTTCTGAAAACTAGAGACCTAGGGGAATCCAAGGAGGGGTGACTTGCGGGGCTCGGACCAGGTTCTGTTACCCAGAATCCTTTGCAAATCTCAAAATTTGGCTAAAAAAACACATGTTCCTCACATTTCTGTGGCAGAAAGTTCTGGAATCTGAGAGGAGCCACAAATTTCCTTCCACCCAGCGTTCCCCCACGTCTCCCGATAAAAATGATACCTCACTTGTGTGGGTAGGCCTAGCGCCCGCGACAGGATATGCCCCAAAACACAACGTGGACATATCACAGAAAACAGAGCTGTTTTTAGCAAAGTGACTACCTGTAGATTTTGGCCTCTAGCTCAGCCGCCACCTAGGGAAACCTACCAAACCTGTGCATTTCTGAAAACTAGAGACCTAGGGGAATCCAAGGAGGGGTGACTTGCGGGGCTCGGACCAGGTTCTGTTACCCAGAATCCTTTGCAAACCTCAAAATTTGGCTAAAAAAACACATGTTCCTCACATTTCTGTGGCAGAAAGTTCTGGAATCTGAGAGGAGCCACAAATTTCCTTCCACCCAGGGTTCCCCCACGTCTCCCGATAAAAATGATACCTCACTTGTGTGGGTAGGCCTAGCGCCCGCGACAGGATATGCCCCAAAACACAACGTGGACATATCACAGAAAACAGAGCTGTTTTTAGCAAAGTGACTAACTGTAGATTTTGGCCTCTAGCTCAGCCGCCACCTAGGGAAACCTACCAAACCTGTGCATTTCTGAAAACTAGAGACCTAGGGGAATCCAAGGAGGGGTGACTTGCGGGGCTCGGACCAGGTTCTGTTACCCAGAATCCTTTGCAAATCTCAAAATTTGGCTAAAAAAACACATGTTCCTCACATTTCTGTGGCAGAAAGTTCTGGAATCTGAGAGGAGCCACAAATTTCCTTCCACCCAGCGTTCCCCCACGTCTCCCGATAAAAATGATACCTCACTTGTGTGGGTAGGCCTAGCGCCCGCGACAGGATATGCCCCAAAACACAACGTGGACATATCACAGAAAACAGAGCTGTTTTTAGCAAAGTGACTACCTGTAGATTTTGGCCTCTAGCTCAGCCGCCACCTAGGGAAACCTACCAAACCTGTGCATTTCTGAAAACTAGAGACCTAGGGGAATCCAAGGAGGGGTGACTTGCGGGGCTCGGACCAGGTTCTGTTACCCAGAATCCTTTGCAAACCTCAAAATTTGGCTAAAAAAACACATGTTCCTCACATTTCTGTGGCAGAAAGTTCTGGAATCTGAGAGGAGCCACAAATTTCCTTCCACCCAGCGTTCCCCCACGTCTCCCGATAAAAATGATACCTCACTTGTGTGGGTAGGCCTAGCGCCCGCGACAGGATATGCCCCAAAACACAACGTGGACATATCACAGAAAACAGAGCTGTTTTTAGCAAAGTGACTACCTGTAGATTTTGGCCTCTAGCTCAGCCGCCACCTAGGGAAACCTACCAAACCTGTGCATTTCTGAAAACTAGAGACCTAGGGGAATCCAAGGAGGGGTGACTTGCGGGGCTCGGACCAGGTTCTGTTACCCAGAATCCTTTGCAAATCTCAAAATTTGGCTAAAAAAACACATGTTCCTCACATTTCTGTGGCAGAAAGTTCTGGAATCTGAGAGGAGCCACAAATTTCCTTCCACCCAGCGTTCCCCCACGTCTCCCGATAAAAATGATACCTCACTTGTGTGGGTAGGCCTAGCGCCCACGACAGGATATGCCCCAAAACACAACGTGGACATATCACAGAAAACAGAGCTGTTTTTAGCAAAGTGACTACCTGTAGATTTTGGCCTCTAGCTCAGCCGCCACCTAGGGAAACCTACCAAACCTGTGCATTTCTGAAAACTAGAGACCTAGGGGAATCCAAGGAGGGGTGACTTGTGGGGCTCGGACCAGGTTCTGTTACCCAGAATCCTTTGCAAACCTCAAAATTTGGCTAAAAAAACACATGTTCCTCACATTTCTGTGGCAGAAAGTTCTGGAATCTGAGAGGAGCCACAAATTTCCTTCCACCCAGCGTTCCCCCACGTCTCCCGATAAAAATGATACCTCACTTGTGTGGGTAGGCCAAAGCGCCCGCGACAGGATATGCCCCAAAACACAACGTGGACATATCACATTTTTTTATAAAAAGCAGTGCCTACCTGTGGATTTTGGCCTGTAGCTCAGCCGACACCTGAGGAAACCTAGCAAACCAGTGCATTTTTGAAAACTAGAAACCCAGGGGAATCCAAGATGGGGTGACTTGCGGGGCTCTGACCAGGTTATGTTACCCAGAATCCTTTGCAAACATCAAAATTTGGCCCAAAAAACACTTTTTCCTCTCATTTCGGTGACAGAAAGTTCTGGAATCTGAGAGGAGCCACAAATTTCCTTCCACCCAGCGTTCCCCTAAGTCTCTCGATAAAAATGGTACATCACTTCTGTGGGTAGGCCTAGCGCCCACAAAAGGAAATGGCCCAAAACACAACGTGGACACAACATATTTTTCACAGAAAACAGAGGTGTTTTTTGCAAGGTGCCTACCTGTGGTGTTTGGCCTGTAGCTCAGCCGGCCCCAGGGGGGGGGGGGGGGGCAGAAATGCCCTAAAATAAATTTGCCCCCCCAACCCCCACCCTCCCCCGTCGGGAGCGACCCTTGCCTACGGGGTCGCTCCCCCTGCGTGACATTGGCACCAAAAAACAAATCCCCGGTGCCTAGTGGTTTCTGCCCCCTTGGGGGCAGGTTGACCTAAAATCAGCCAATCTGCCCCCAAGGGGGGCAGAAATGGCCTAAATACAATTTGTCCCTCAGGGGAGCGACTTTTGCCTGATGGGTCGCTCCCCATCTCTAAAAAAAAAAAAACAAAGAAAAAAAAAAAGAAAAAAATGAAAAATTCCCCTGGCGCCTAGAGGTTTCTGCCCCCCCCCCCCCGGGGGGCAGATCGGCCTAATAATAGGCCGATCTGCCCCCCGGGGGGGCAGAAATGGCCTAAAATAAATTTGCCCCCCCAACACCCACCCCCCCCCGGGAGCGACCCTTGCCTACGGGGTCGCTCCCCCTGCGTGACATTGGCGCCAAAAAACAAATCCCCGGTGCCTAGTGGTTTCTGCCCCCTTGGGGGCAGATTGACCTAAAATTGGCCAATCTGCCCCCAGGGGGGCAGAAATGGTCTAAATACAATTTGCCCCCCCAGGGGAGCGACCCTTGCCTGATGGGTCGCTCCCCATCTCTAAAAAAAGAAACAACAAAAAAAAAAAAACACAAAAAAAAAATTGCCCTGGTGCCTAGAGTGTTCTGCCCCCCCCCCCCCCCCGGGGGCAGTTCGGCCTAATAATAGGCCGATCTGTCCCCCGGGGGGGCAGAAATGGCCTAAAATAAATTTGCCCCCCCAACCCCCATCCCCCCCCCGGGAGCGACCCTTGCCTACGGGGTCGCTCCCCCTGCGTGACATTGGCGCCAAAAAACAAATCCCCGGTGCCTAGTGGTTTCTGCCCCCTTGGGGGCAGATTGACCTACAATTGGCCAATCTGCCCCCAGGGGGGCAGAAATGGTCTAAATACAATTTGCCCCCCCAGGGGAGCGACCCTTGCCTGATGGGTCGCTCCCCATCTCTAAAAAAAGAAACAACAAAAAAAAAAAAAGCAAAAAAAAAATTGCCCTGGTGCCTAGAGTGTTCTGCCCCCCCCCCCCCGGGGGCAGTTCGGCCTAATAATAGGCCGATCTGTCCCCCGGGGGGGCAGAAATGGCCTAAAATAAATTTGCCCCCCCAACCCCCACCCCCCCCCCGGGAGCGACCCTTGCCTACAGGGTCGCTCCCCCTGCGTGACATTGGCGCCAAAAAACAAATCCCCGGTGCCTAGTGGTTTCTGCCCCCTTGGGGGCAGATTGACCTAAAATTGGCCAATCTGCCCCCAGGGGGGCAGAAATGGTCTAAATACAATTTGCCCCCCCAGGGGAGCGACCCTTGCCTGATGGGTCGCTCCCCATCTCTAAAAAAAGAAACAACAAAAAAAAAAAAAACACAAAAAAAAAATTGCCCTGGTGCCTAGAGTGTTCTGCCCCCCCCCCCCGGGGCAGTTCGGCCTAATAATAGGCCGATCTGTCCCCCGGGGGGGCAGAAATGGCCTAAAATAAATTTGCCCCCCCAACCCCCAACCCCCACCCCCCCCGGGAGCGACCCTTGCCTACGGGGTCGCTCCCCCTGCGTGACATTGGCGCCAAAAAACAAATCCCCGGTGCCTAGTGATTTCTGCCCCCTTGGGGGCAGATTGACCTAAAATTGGCCAATCTGCCCCCAGGGGGGCAGAAATGGTCTAAATACAATTTTCCCCCCCAGGGGAGCGACCCTTGCCTGATGGGTCGCTCCCCATCTCTAAAAAAAGAAACAACAAAAAAAAAAACACAAAAAAAAAATTGCCCTGGCGCCTAGAGTGTTCTGCCCCCCCCCCCCGGGGGCAGTTCGGCCTAATAATAGGCCGATCTGTCCCCCGGGGGGGCAGAAATGGCCTAAAATAAATTTGCCCCCCCAACCCCCACCCCCCCCCCCGGGAGCGACCCTTGCCTACGGGGTCGCTCCCCCTGCGTGAGATTGGCGCCAAAAAACAAATCCCCGGTGCCTAGTGGTTTCTGCCCCCTTGGGGGCAGATTGACCTAAAATTGGCCAATCTGCCCCCAGGGGGGCAGAAATGGTCTAAATATAATTTGCCCCCCCAGGGGTGCGACCCTTGCCTGATGGGTCGCTCCCCATCTCTAAAAAAAAAAAAAGAACCAAAAAAAAAAACACAAAAAAAAAATTTGCCCTGGCGCCTAGAGGTTTCTTCCCCCCCTGGGGGCAGATCGGCCTAATAATAGGCCGATCTGCCCCCAGGGGGGGCAGAAATGGCCTAAAATAAATTCCCCTCCCCCCCAGGGAGCGACCCTTGCCTAAGTGGTCGCTCCCTTTGCGTGAAATTCACGCAAAGAAAAAACTCCCTGGTGTCTAGTGGTTTCTACCCCCCTTGGGGGCAGATTGGCCTCATCAAAATAGGCCAATCTGCCCCCAAGGGGGGCAGAAATGGGCAAAATATAATTTTCCCCCAAGGGGAGCGACCCTTGCCTAAGGGGTCACTCCCCACCAAAAAAAAAAAAATGAAAAAAAAAAAAAAAAATGGTCCCTGGTGCCTAGAGGTTTCTGCCCCCCCTAGGGGCAGATCGGCCTAATAGTAGGCCGATCTGCCCCCAGGGGGGGCAGAAAAGGCCTTCCCGAAAATATGCCCCCCTGGGAGCGACCCTTGCCCAAGGGGTCGCTCCCTTTTGTCAATAACCATAAAAAAAAAAAAAAATCCCTGGTGTCTAGTGGTTTCTACCCCCCTTGGGGGCAGATTGGCCTCATCAAAATAGGCCAATCTGCCCCCAAGGGGGGCAGAAATGGCCAAAATATAATTTTCCCCCAAGGGGAACGACCCTTGCCTAAGGGGTCGCTCCCCACCTCAATAAAAAAAAAATGAAAAAAAAAAAAAAAAAAAAAAAAAAAAGAGGTCCCTGGTGCCTAGAGGTTTCTGCCCCCCCTGGGGGCAGATCGGCCTAATAAGGCCGATCTGCCCCCAGGGGGGGCAGAAAAGGCCTTTTCAAAAAAATGCCCCCCCTGGGAGCGACCCTTGCCCAAGGGGTCGCTCCCTTTTGTCAATTTCTACCAAAAAAAAAAAAATCCCTGGTGTCTAGTGGGGTTTCAAAAACCGGATTGCAAGCAATCCGGCTTTTGAAACCCTCGGAGGGACTTCAAAGGGAAGGAAATACTTTTCCTTCCCTTTGAAGCCCCTCCGGGCCTCCCAAGTGATTGAAAAAGAAATGCTTTTGCATTTCTTTTTCAATCGCGCTGGAAGCAGAGCTTCCAGCGCGACGAGGGAGGCCCCTGTGACACATCAGCGCGCGCGCGCGCGCTGACGTCACAGGGGGGGTGGGGGGGGGGTCGGGGGTGGAAGGGGAAGGTCTTCCCCTTCCATCCCCTACTTGGGGGGGGGAGGGGGGTGCACGGGGGGCGCGCTAGCGCGCCCCCAAGTTCCCCTGTGCCATGGACGAGATGATCTCGTCCAAGGCACAGGGGAACTGTAGCCTTGGACGAGATCATCTCGTCCAAGGCACAGAAGAGGTTAAATAGAATGCAGTGGCATCCAACGGAATTGTTTCAGAATCCGATTTCAAGCTATTAATGGCCACAGCAAGAGGATGAGGGACATCAGACTTGGACTCCCTATCTTCCCCCATCGAACCAACGGGGGACCCCTCCTCTCATGCACTCTTCTGAATCTTCTTGGTTGTTAGTCAGGGCATCCTCCAAGTCCGATGAGACTGCATTCCAATCGATTCACCACACCACCGAGTCCCCATATACCTCTGCCTTCCTTTCTGGACACCCTTTCAAAATTGTTATTTCTTTTTCAGTAGTGCGCCCTTACCACTTTGGGATTTCAAGCTCATCCTGCGCTCCTCCTGTCCAGAAAAATATGGGCATTCCTTAATCCATGCCCAGGCCTCTTCTGGCATTTGAAAGAAGAACAACTTTCCTTGAAACATGACCTCAAGCTTTGCTGGAAAAAGGGGCATATACTGTAGTTGGAGGGGCCGCAGCTTGACTTTGATAGAGTCAAAAGTGCATCTTTGTCTTTGGACTTCGCACGTGTAGTCTGGGAAGGCAAGGATTTCAGAGTTCTCGTGCTGGATTTCCCCCAGGTGGCAAACTTCAGTAATGATCATGTTGTGGTCCTGATAGTTCAGAAAGTGTGCTATCACAGGTGTCTGTGGGCCCCTAAAGGGGGCATCCCACCCAGTGTTCGATGAGCCCATTCTATAACAAAGCTGAAGGAGAAATTGTCAAGAGGGAGGGACTGCCATAGCCAAAAGTCCAGGAACTTCACCATGTTAGAACCTTCAACCCATTCGGGGAGCCCGACAAATCTGAAGTTGTTAAGTTGAACGTGATTTTCTGTATCTTCCAACTAGGCCCAGGCACAAAATTCCACTCCAGTGGTGGACATTTCAGAATTCGGGCACTTTGCGCTACGTGCAGAATTCAGCCTTCTGGGTAAAACAAAGGTTTTTTTTTGTTCATACATGTGAGATTTGTTTTTGGTGCTCGCTTGCGAGTGGCACAATATGTTCTCAGGCTGCTAGCAAGCACAAATGAGATTTCACGCCCGCTTCCAGCCACAACAGCATCGATAATGGTGCTTGTGAGCACAAACGTACCTTAAGTAAATTTTCTACACAAGAAGCAGCTATATCTACTCAAAAATAGGTTTTTGAGTAGATTTTCTTCTCCAACGGACCGATGAAATTGTTTTATAGTGCAAGAAGGTGTTTTTTGTTGTTTTACTTTTTTTCCAACACGTAGGAAGTGCCCCAAGACTCCAAATTCCTGTCCAGCGGGCTCCTCCCAGTGATTTGTCCATCGCCTGGTCACTTTTCACTTTGATTTTGAGGAGGAAGGATAACTCTTTGTCTCCTGGATATATACCTTTGTATTTAAGGACTTTGTTTTGTGACATCACATAAAACAGTATTGCATAAGGGTGTTGTGTGTTTGCTTGGGCATGCAACAGGATTTCTTTGTACTTTAGTTTGATTTTAAAATTTCATTGTGGTTGGTTGCCTTCAGTTTAAGTATGGGCCTTGTTATTTTTTGCATTGAGTTTTTTCATCTTTTGATAAAAGAAACGTGTTGCACAGCTCAGTACCTTTTCTCTGTGTTATTGTTTTGTTTGCGATAGTCATTTATTTTACTATGTGGCCTAGGTGTTCAATCGGCCATCTAACCAGCAGGCCCAGTACTAGTAGTCATCAGTGCATGAAAGAAATGTTTCTGTGGTATATGGTTTTAAAACTTCATTTAGGGCAGTGATGGTATTGGATTAAATTCAAAATGTTAGCTATTTGTATTTCATTTTTTTTCTCAAAAAAGTGTATATGTGGGGTGATATTTGATGGCATAGGAGGATGTGTGTTGCAGTAAAATTGTGATAGCTCAGTTAATGTTCTTTTTTGCATTGCTGAATTTATGTTAGTGTTTTCTTCAGTGTTACCACCATGCCTCCTTTTTCTGGCCAGTGTGTGCATGTGGGTGTGTGTGTTTGTTAACAGCCACCATTCATGTTCTCCATGCCATGTGGCCAGGGGTCATTTTGTGTAGTCTATGTTTATAGGCCTGAATGTGTTCATTGTTCCCCCTGCCTCCTTGCTCGCTGTTGTTGTTTGACTGTGTGGCTGGCAGCCATTTTGTTCATCCATCCAGTGTGTTTTTTTCCATAGGCTTGCATGTGTTCATTTTTCCCCATGCATCCTTGCTCACTGTTGCTGTTTGACCATGTGGCCGGCAGACATTATGTGCATCCAGCCAGTGTGTTTTGCTATAGGCTTTCATGTGTTCTTTGTTACCCATGTCTCCTTACTCACTGTTATTGTTTGACCATGCAGCCGGCTGCCATTTTGTGCATCCGGCCAGTGTGTTTTTACAATGGACTTCCATTTGTTCTTTGTTCTCCATGCCTCCTTGCTCAATGTTGTTGTTTGACCATGTGGTTGATGGCCATTTTGTGCATCTAGCCAGCGTGTTTATGCTATAGGCTACATGTGTTCTTTGTTCTCCATGCATCCTTGTTCGCTATTGTTGTTTGCCCTTGTTGCTGGTGGCCATTTTGTGCATCCAGCCAAGGTGCCTTTGCCATAAGTTTCCATGGATGGATGTGTGATACCAGTTTAATAATATGCTTGGGCATCATTGTAGTATTTGTATACTAAGAATATGATTTTGATGATCCTTGCTTATATTATTACTTCCTTTTTTGCAGTTTTTATTTTGCATTTCCTTTCCTCACAATAGGTTTCTTTCTTCTCATCCTCCCACTCAAACATTGTCAATTATTGATCATTTCTTTAATTTAAGTTTTTATTTACATGTTTTACATATATTTTTTTCTTTTAATTTCAATTTCTTTATTTTATTGTATTTTTTATTTTAAATTTGTATTAATTTTTATTTCTTATGTTTTATTTTAATTTTTTTAATTTTTTCTTTAGATTTGTATTTTTTTATTTTTTTATTCTTAGAAATGATTTATTTATTGCTGCAGTTTGCCTTTATTCAGCCATCCATCCATCCGCCATAGGCCCACAGCCGCCTAACATCATTCAGTGTCTTTAGGCGTTTAACTCCATTTCCTCCTGGACAGACTTGTTATGGTGCACTGCAGACACATCAGCAGCATCATTCATTTGTTAATGATTATTCAATTTTCCCTGGACAACCTTGCTTCCATAGGTTTTCAAGGATTATTCTTTTTACCCATGCACCTCTCTGACTACCACAGGTATCTCCTTTAAAATACATGGAGTTGAAGCAAAGAGCTATATCTCTATGTTGTGTAGTCTGATTTGAAATGAAATGTTATATTATGGTGATGTGACTTTTCAATGTGTTATTTGTTACATAAGTAACCAACCACACTTATATTGCATTTGTCTGTACTATTTCAACTTGCAACAATGCCATGTATCACTAACTACATGTTTTTCTTGCTTGGTTGCTTTTAGATGCACAAGGGAAGAAGAGACATCACCTGCAGTACTCCAAAGAGAAGGCCTTTACAGTGATTTCAGTCCTCCAATCTCTTCGGCTTATCAGCTTAGTGGCACTGCCAATTGAGAGCTTTAAGATGGCTCCAAAGAAAGTCAGTCCCAAAGAAAGTTGCTCTTTAAAAAGTGGTCAGTGAGAATAAGCAGCTTTCCCTCAGTGATATGCCAACCGCAATCTTTTTTGGGAGACATGTGCCTGCCACACCAGCCTTCGGGGCGAACCTAGGAGCAGCAGTTCTGCATCAACAGCACCACCCCAACCGAAGCTGAAGACCTTGCCTGTCAGTGAGGCAGTCACTGCAGTAATGGTAAAATCGATAAGGCAAGACGCTGAATTGGATTTGTCCCTTTCGCATAGTAGTACCCACCCATTTTAGGATATGGAGCAAAGTGAACAGCAGCCACAGCCAGCAAAGGTACATCTTCCTGAAGTTGGAGCAGAACAGGAGGTTGAGCTTCTTGTCAAGCAAGAACATCTTATTTTAGAATAATTGTCTCCCATATCTCCAGCAAGGAAAAGGAAGGGTACTACTCCACCATCTTCTCCATGCACCACTTCTGATGATGATCATAGGGGCATGGAGTGGAACCCAGCAGAGTCCGGGAGACGATAGGGGAGGCAAGGGAAAAGAAAAGTTTCCTGAAAGCCTTAGAATCATGGAAGGGAATGATGAGGAGGAGACAACGAGCCAGTCATTGTGGAAGCTAGCACAGAGCAATCCAACATTACTATTTAACCTGCTCTAAGGGATGTAGCCCAGGTAGCACCACCAGCTCCCATATTTGTAAAGCCTCAGCTGAGACATGCACCAACCCCTAGCTCAGTTGAAGTGTGCACTGCAGAGAGGCAATCAGGAAAACACCCACCTACCTCCAGTCCTTCCTTAGGCATTGGCAGTTGCCCACTAAAAAAGTACTTCTCCTCAGTTTTTTTTTTTTAATGATTAGCAAACAAGAGGACAGCATTGTAATATGTTCCATTTGTCACGCGAGTATTCATCGAGGTAAGTCTAGTTCACATTATGGTACTGGAGGCCAAGTGGCCCATATGAAAAAACATCACGCTATCCAGTGGAAGGAGCACCTTAAAAAAATTGCTGAACGTGGTTGTGGAGGTGAAGGTGGAGAAAGCTAGGAAACATCAGCTACGGCTAGCCAAATCATGGTGGGAGGTGAGGAAGAAGAGGGTGACATCCTCACGCAAACCAGCCCTGTCCCCAGCAGTGCACCAGAATCACCCATCTCAGCCACCTCACAATGGTACAAGAAGACTCAGAGTCAAATGGAGACACCATGGCATACAATGACTGTGCCATGATGCACACTGAGTCTACCACCACCTACTCTGCAAAAGCCGCCTGTGTCAGTGGACCTGGAAAAGAAGATAATCTGGCTACTATTATGGGCATGTTTAGTCAGGAGGGGCCCTAAGGCCTCAACCACCCAACGGCACAATTTTACAAAGGGAAGCTGGCAAAAATGTTAGAGGTGGACCTCCTCCTTTTTTCTTTTATGAAAAGAGTGGTATTCTTAGAATTTGTGGCAGCCATCTGTCTGAAAAGGAAGGTTCCATATCTAACCTATTATGTCAGAGTTGAAGTTCCAGCCCTGCATCAAGATATGCTGCAACTGGTTGAACAAGCTTTGCAGCAAAGTTTTGTCCACATTATTTACCTAACGACAGACATGTTGTCAGACAACTTATTACATGCACATCACTGCACACTGGATCTCTTTTGCGGGCATAAAGCAAAAGCTATCTACAGGTCTTGGCCCTGAAGAACAATTTGAAAGAGTTTGGTGGCATGCACCAGTAGCCATGTTTGCCATGGAGAAATCACATACAGCTGCAACCATTTTGGATGAATTTAACAGCAAGGTATCTGAATGGCTGCAACCCAGAAGTCTCTGAATTAGATTTGTTGCCACGGACAATGGTAGTAACATAGTCAAGGCCATGACAGATGGTGGCTATTTCAGGGACCTGTGTTTGGCACACTGCATCAACCTGATTGTACAAGAGTTTCTAAAAAAAGAAGACATAGGTCCTCATTATAACATTGGCAGTAAAAACCATCTACCGCCGAGGTGACGGCTGCCAAAAGACCATTGCCGTGGCAACTAGCTGTCCGCCAAATTATGACCGTAGCCGGAATTTCGCCGGAAGGATTAGCGGAATTCTGGCTGCAGCCATGGGTGGCAGATGGCGGTAAGGTGTCGCTGCTGCCAGGAGCAGCTCTATGCCAGTAGGCCACCGCAGACCGTATCATGACACATGATACGGCCTGGCGGTGTTCTGCTGGTCGATGCTGCTGCTGGCAGCAGCACCCTGTCCCGTCTCCTGGCAGAGGACCCCATGAAATCAGGTAAGTCGGGTGCACCAACAGGGGAGGGGGATGTGGGTGTTGTGTGTGTGTGTGTGGGGGTGTATGTGAATGTTTGTGTGTGCATGAATGCGGGTGTGTGTTGTGTGTTGTATGTGTGTGCATGTATGGATGTGTGAGTGTGTGTATGTTGTGTGAATGCGTGTGTATGTGTGTATGAATGGATGTATGCATGTGTGGGTGAATGTGGGTATGAGTGTGTATATGAGTTTGTACGATGGTGAGTGAAGGTGCGTGTATGTTAGGGGGTGGGTCTGTGGTGGGAGGGGGGATAGGAGGGAGGAAGTCTGGGGAGGGGGAGGGGGGCAGGGAAGACCCCTATCAATGTCAGGGAAGGAATTCTCTGTCACTGATATTGTTTACCTCAATGGTTTTCGTGGCAGTGAGGAAGCCAGGAAAACCATGGCGTTAGGCGGGGTCCTAATCCCGCAGACGGGCTATTGACGGCCGCCTGGCTGGAGATTGACAGACAGAGTGGTACATTGGTGGTTTGGCTTGAAACAAGCCACCAATGTCATATTATAGGCAAAAGTACCGCCAGCCTGTTGGCAGTACTTTTCTCCATTTTACCGCCATACGCCGGGTTGTAATGAGGGCCATAGTAACACAGTGACCACCTGTAGATGAATCTGACCTCGTTTCAGCCACTCTTTTAAAGCCTGGAAGCAGTTCCGGATTGTTCAGCATGCTAATAGAGTAGCAGTTAAATCCTTGATACAGGAGGTACTAACACATTGGAACTTGCCTATTATGTGTTGCAGCATTTGTTTGAGCAGTACAGACAGATCAATGACTATGACATTCAAAGAGGAGGAGATGCAATTGGGTAAACTATGACCATGGATCCAGACAAATGGGGCGTAGTCAAATGCCTGATACAGATGCTGCTCCCTTTTGAGGGTTTCACACAGGAAGTTAGCAAGGAGGACAGTACAATGGGCCAAGCTATCCCATTGTTGCATCTGCTATAAGAACAGCTAAGTAAGGTGTCTAATAGGTGTGCACTCGGAGGTGTGAACAAACACCCAGAAGCACATGCATAAGTTGAGAGCTTAAGCTATGACTAGACTACTAATGCAAGGCTGCAAAATGACATAATCACATCTAAAGATTACATCTGTGCCACCTACTTGACCCACGCTACAAAACAAATCTTCCCATTTACATTCCTTTTTTTGAAGGGGATGTTTCAAAATACAAGAGGTGGATTGTTGAGCAAGCCACACACCAGGGGTGCCGCCTTCAACTACCAGAAAGGGCAGTCTTGTTTCATCACAGCAGCCAACACCAGCAACAAGAGCAACAGAAGAAGTAGACCCAACCTCTGCATTGGCTTGGTTTCAAGTGGCAGGTCCAGTGCAGAGGTGAAGGCAAAAGAGTTTGAGCAATTGGCTGCCCCAATGACCATTCGGAGAAAGTTCCAGGAGGATCTGGATGACCCAAAAAAGATTTATGTGGATCAAAACCCATTAGTGTATTTGTACGGGAAGATGTGCCAATGGCCGGAGTTCAGCAGGCAGGCAGTAAAGTACCTGGGTTGTCCTGTAGCCAGTGTGTCTGTATGTGTGTGGGAGCGTGTGTTCAGTACAGCTGGCACAGTTGTTACAGTGGAAAGGACCAACCTCTCACCTCAAAACATGGAGAGCTTGACCATGATCAAAATGAATCAGCATTTCATACCACCTGATTATACCGTTCTGGAAACACCACAGGAGGAGGATAACTGGTCAGTATCAAGTGTTTTAGCTGATCAACTTCTGGGAGAACCAACTGAGTTTGAGGACAAACTCAACTTCCCTAATTGAGTATGCCACTGCCACCATAGAACGTTTTAATTATTTCTTGTTGAACATCTTTCTTTGAAAAAAATAGCTAGTGGCACATTATGTTTGTTTCAGATTTATGTTTTCCCACAATTTTTAAGTCACATACACGGCTGGATTGGAGTTGGACCAAAGTGCAGTGAAGAAGCCTCCACATTCCCGTCAGGACATTGGAAACAATGTGTGCCTCCCTCACATATTATTGCCTATCATTCTTTTGCATCACCCAGCAGGGCTGCCCCAGAAGATCATTGATTAAGAGAATGCCAATGACAAATTCCAATGTGTTGCTAACATCAATGAGGAGATACAATTTTGTATCTACCACCATGCCTGGATTGGAAAAGCTAATTACTAACTATTGCACCAATGAGTGATAACATATTGAGTGATTGTGAGTGATCATTAATGATGTATGTGGTGCAGAGAGTGAAGGAGGGATCTCAACAAATTTGTAAACTTGATTTTGATGATTTCCAATGTTTCTGGGGCTAATGGGTGATTATTATTTCCTGAACAAGATTGACCTTTCAACTTCAATGAGAAACCATGATGATGATAAAGACTCTGAGACCAAGTACAGACTCACCTCTGCAGACTGGAGAGAGGTGCATTGATTGGGAAATGCTGCTGAGTGTGTGTTTGCTGCACTGCTGCCTCAAAAGTGAAACTCCTCTTTATGTTCTTGCAATGCCTCTGAGTCTTCTTGGTACATTCCTGACTCCTCCTGAAGCTTACCTTGCTTCCTTCTGCCCTTCTCCTTTATTCTATACTGCAGTTACTGCTTTTCAATAGACAGGCCTTCTCCTAGTCCTCTCCTGCAGAACCTAAACTTGAAGAAAGCTCAACATTCCAGCTTACCTACCGGACAGGTTCAGCCAAGCACCCAAGAGTGATGAACATTCTGAGAAGAACGGAGATGTAATACCCAATTTGGAAATGCAGTATCATTTTCCTTTTAACAATCAGAGGGGGTGATTCTAAGTCTGGCGGGCGGCAGAGGCCGCCCGCCAGACTTCCCCCCTCCAGAATACCGCACCGCGGTCGGAAGATCGCTGCGGCTATTCTGTGTTTTACACTGGGCTGGCGGGCGACCGCCAAAAGGCCGCCCGCCAGCCCAGTGTAAAACTACCTTCCCACGAGGACGCCGGCTCAGAATTTAGCTGGCGGAGTGGGAAGGTGCGACGGGTGCAGTTGCACCCGTCGCGAATTTCAGTGTCTGCAAAGCAGACACTGAAATTCTTTTTGGGGCCCTCTTACGGGGGCCCCTGCAGGGCCCATGCCATTGGCATGGGCACTGCAGGGGCCCCCAGGGGCCCGCGACACCCCATACCGCCATCCTGTTCCTGGCGGGAGAACCGCCAGGAACAGGATGGCGGTATGGGGTGTCAGAATCCTCCATGGCGGCGCAGCTTGCTGCGCCGCCATGGAGGATTCATTTGGGCAGCGGAAAACCGGCGGGAGACCGCCGGTTTTCCACTTCTGACCGCGGCCGAACCGCCACGGTCAGAATGCCCAGCGGGGCACCGCCAGCCTGTTGGCGGTGCCCCCGTCATTTTAGCCCTGGCGGTCTTGGACCGCCAGGGTTAGAATGACCCCCAGAATTTTTAGAACTGGGTGGGTTAACTTCACTCCTCCATAACCAGTATCTTTCAAACCTAGAAGACAGAACATTTAGAGATAGACTGTATTAGGTCTCCGTAGGGCTGAAGGACTGTTTGTAATGCATTTAACTGAACACTGTCATACTCGCACCTTCATTTTCGTCCACAGCAGATTGACAATGGTGTGCTGCTCAGTGCCCAATGAATATTGTCATTGTTTATTTTGTGTAGTGTTTCTCTTTATCACACCTTTCCCTAAATCCCCTTTGCCATCCATTCATTGAACCCCTAACTCTCTTCTCCTGGGCTGTGTGATCTTTATTGAGGTGTGACTTAATTTTACACTATAAATGGATCACACACTTGCTAGGAAGGATGTGGTGAAAGCGACACCAACTTACTGCATGATCTTCTATTACCGGAGCAATAGCCCATACCAGTCCCATTTACCCACCCAGGCATCGTTAGTCAACATCATCATTCAGGCTTTGGCCCTCATTATGTCGTTGGCGGTAAGTGCCACTTACCGCCATGCTGACTGCCGGCGTGTAGGAAGTTGGCTCTGTATGCACTATTTCAAAGTAAGGAATAGTATGCACAGAGTCCAAGGGTTCCCCTTAGAGGTAAGATAGTGGCAAAAAGAGATAATACTAATGCTCTATTTTGTGGTAGTGTGGTCGAGCAGTAGGCTTATCAAAGGAGTAGTGTTAAGCATTTGTTGTACATACACACAGGCAATAAATGAGGAATACACACTCAGAGACAATTCCAGGCCAAGAGGTTTTTGTACAGAAAAATATATTTTCTTAGTTTATTTTGGGAACCACAGGTTCAAATTCTACATGTAATATCTCATTTGAAAGGTATTGCAGGTACGTACTTTAGGAACTTTGAATAATCACAATAGCAGATATACTTCTTACATAAAACACATATAGCTATTTCAAAAGTGGACACAGTGCAATTTTCAACAGTTCCTGGGGGAGGTAAGTATTTGTTAGTTTTTGTAGGTAAGTAAACCATCTACGGGGTTCAAGTTTGGGTCCAAGGTAGCCCACCGTTGGGGGTTCAGAGCAACCCCAAAGTTACCACACCAGCAGCTCAGGGCCGGTCAGGTGCAGAGTTCAAAGTGGTGCTCAAAACACATAGGCTTCAATGGAGAAGGGGGTGCCCCGGTTCCAGTCTACCAGCAGGTAAGTACCCGCGTCTTCGGAGGGCAGACCAGGGGGGTTTTGTAGGGCACCGGGGGGGACACAAGTTAGCACAGAAAGTACACCCTCAGCAGCGCGGGGGCGGCCGTGTGCAGTGTGCAAACAAGCGTTGGGTTTGGAAGAGGAATCAATGGGAGACCAAGGGGTCTCTTCAGCGGTGCAGACAGGCAAGGGGGGGGCTCCTCGGGGTAGCCACCACCTGGGCAAGGGAGAGGGCCTCCTGGGGGTCACTCCTGCACTGGAGTTCCGATCCTTCAGGTCCTGGGGGCTGCGGGTGCAGGGTCTTTTCCAGGCGTCGGAATCTTAGAGTCAGGCAGTCGCAGTCAGGGGGAGCCTCGGGATTCCCTCTGCAGGCATCGCTGTGGGGGCTCAGAGGGGACAACTTTGGTTACTCACAGTCTTGGAGTCGCCTGGGGGTCCTCCCTGTAGCGTTGTTTCTTCACCAGTCGAGTCAGGGTCGCCGGGTGCAGTGTTGCAAGTCTCACGCTTCTGGCGGAAATTGCGGGGATCTTTAAAGTTGCTCCTCTGGAAACAAAGTTGCAGTCTTTGTTGAACAGGGCCGCTGTTCTCGGGAGTTTCTTGGTCCTTTTAGAGCAGGGCAGTCCTCTGAGGATTCAGAGGTCGCTGGTCCTGGGGAAAGCGTCGCTGAGCAGTTTTCTTCTGAAGGGGGGAGACAGGCCGGTAGAGCTGGGGCAAAGGCAGTTGGTGTCTCCGTCTTCTTTGCAGGGTTTTTCAGCTCAGCAGTCCTCTTCTTCTTTAGGTTGCAGGAATCTGAGTTCCTAGGTTCTGGGGAGCCCCTAAATACTGAATTTAGGGATGTGTTTAGGTCTGGGAGGGCAGTAGCCAATGGCTGCTGTCCTTGAGGGTGGCTACACCCTCTTTGTGTCTCCTCCCTGAGGGGAGGGGGGCACATCCCTATTCCTATTGGGGGAATCCTCCATCTGCAAGATGGAGGATTTCTAAAAGTCAGAGTCACCTCAGCTCAGGACACCTTAGGGGCTGTCCTGTCTGGCCAGTGACTCCTCCTTGTTTTTCTCATTATCTCTCCTGGACTTGCTGCCAAAAGTGGGGGCTGTGTCCAGGGGGCGGGCATCTCCACTAGCTGGAGTGCCCTGGAGCATTGTAACACGAAGCCTGAGCCTTTTAGGCTCACTGCTATGTGTTACAGTTCCTGCAGGGGGGAGGTGTGAAGCACATCCACCCAGAGCAGGCTTTGTTTCTGTCCTAAGAGAGCACAAAGGCTCTCACCGCATGGGGTCAGAAACTCGTCTCTCAGCAGCAAGCTGGCACAGACCAGTCAGTCCTGCACTGAACAATTGGGTAAAATACAGGGGGTATCTCTAAGATGTACTCTGTGTTCATTTTTTAATAAATCCAACACTGGCATCAGTGTGGGTTTATTATTCTGAGAAGTTTGATACTAAACTTCCCAGTATTCAGTGTAGCCATTATGGAGCTGTGAAGTTCGTTTTTGACAGACTCACAGACCATATACTCTTATGGCTACCCTGCACTTACAATGTCTAAGGTTTTGCTTAGACACTGTAGGGGCATACCTGTGGTAAAGTGCACCCTGCCTTAGGGCTGTAAGGCCTGCTAGAGGGGTGACTTACATATACCACACGCAGTGTGAGGTTGGCATGGCACCCTGAGGGGAGTGCCATGTCGACTTAGTCATTTTCTCCCCACCAGCACACACAAGCTGGCAAGCAGTGTGTCTGTGCTGAGTGCGGGGTCCCTAGGGTGGCATAAGACATGCTACCGCCCTTAGAGACCTTCCCTGGCATCAGGGCCCTTGGTACCTGGGGTACCAGTTACAAGGGACTTACCTGGGTGCCAGGGTTGTGCCAATTGTGGAAACAATGGTACATTTTAGGTGAAAGAACACTGGTGCTGGGGCCTGGTTAGCAGGGTCCCAGCACACTTCTCAGTCAAGTCAGCATCAGTATCAGGCAAAAAGTGGGGGGTAACTGCAACAGGGAGCCATTTCTTTACACGGCGGTATACCGCGACCGCAGCGATTTACCGCTATGCGTATTATGACCCACACATAGAAATCCGCCGCTATTCAGACACACACAAATCCGCCAGCCTAAAGGTCAGTGATAAAATGGCGGTAGCAAAACCCACACCGTTACACCAACAGAAATACGCCCACAGCATTATGACTCATGAATCACTTCGGCGGACATTCATTCGTGGTAAACCACTGGCGGTACATACCGCCGCGCTCAAAATACACACACACATACAAAACAACACCACATTGGACAATTCAAACTACACACACCTGACACACATACACACACCACACCAACACACCCACAACACTATAAAAACACACCCACATTACCCACAACCCTTTACCACTACAAACAATTTACAACTGAGAGAGAGACACACCAGGAGCAGGAGCAGAGCCAGAGAACACCATCACCCATATACCATCCACGCACCTCACAGCACACACCCCAATACATCACCCCACACACCCTCACACACACCACACACACTACACCAATGGCACCACAAAGACACCCCAGGTTCTCAGAGGAGGAGCTAGGGGTCATGGTAGAGGAAATCATCAGGGTAAAGCCACAGCTATTCAGATCACAGGTGCAGCAGATGTCCATTGCTAGGAAAATGGAGCTATGATGGAGAGTCATGGACAGGGTCAATGCCGTGGGACAGCACCCAGAACAAGAGATGACATCAGGAAGAGTTGGAACGACCTACAGGGGAAGGTGAGTTCCGTGGTTGCAAGACACCAGATAGCTGTACCGAGGACTGGCGGTGGACTCCCACCTCCTCACCCACAACTAACAACATGGGAGGAGCAAGTTCTTGGCGATCATGCATCCTGAGGGCCTGGCAGGAGGAGCAGGAGGACTGGACTCTGGTAATTCAATTCTTTATTATTATCACCCCTCCTACCTGCATGCCATCACAAACTCCCACCCCTACCCTCACCCCATAACTCCACCACCTCACATATACCCTACCATTACAACTCACCCATCCCAATACCAAGCCCTGCATGCAACACCAATGCATGGACATCACTCACAGACCTGCATGGACACCCATCACCACAGCATGCACACTAGTGGCAATCACTTAGCCAACCAAATCACAACTCACACAAGCCAAAGCTGCCTTGGTAATAACAACCATAGAGGAGACCATATCCATGCACAAGATGTCACACGCAGTAACAATAACACTGCATTTACATCCCCACAGGACCCCCACACAACGTCACCGGAGAGGAGGTGCCAGCAACATCCAGTCCCTCCCTGAGAGGCCCACAGTGATGACAGCAACTCTGCACGCCTGGATCAGGATGACCAACCTGACCCATCAAGGACCTCTGGACAGTCGGTGACCCAGGCACAGTCCCATACCACCACCGAGCCTCCCCCTCAGGAAACACCACCACAGCACCCACCCAGCGAGCCCATAGCTCTGTCCCCAGGACACGTCAATCAGCAGTGTGTCCACCACTACAGGGACCCCAGGCAACCACACAAACACAGGATAATCAGGGACCTGGGTTCAGTGGCAGTGGGCACACGGTTCAGGGGACAGAGGCACAGGACAACAGGGAAGCTGGGAGGATTGCTGTGCGACAGGGGGAGGACAGGCTTAGGGAACCAACTCTCCACAAGGCACTCACCAACATCCTGGGAGCAAACCAGCATTCCCAGGAGACCGTGGGCCAGATACTGGCCAAGTTGCAGGAGACCCAGCGGCTGCAGGAAGGACAGTACCTGGGATCAGGGAGGACCTGAGGGACATCCACACCATCCTGGTCACCATTGCAGGGGTGCTGGCAGACATGGCCAACACCATGAGGGAGGCAGTGGCACACCAACGGGCTCCTGACACTAGCCACACCGATGAACAGACCTCCACCTCCGCTGATGCTAGTGGACAGGAGGCCTCGCCGCAGGAACAACAGGCCACCAGCTCCCCTCCCCCTGCGGATGGAGAACCACCATGAAAAAGGTCCATGCGATCCAGGCAGAAGCCAGAGAACATTGCCAAGACCCCCACTAGGAAATAAGACTCCCCTGAATGTCACCCTTATGTCCTACTCTGTCACCCTGTCCACCTTGAACTGCCATTGCCCCACTCCCTATGGCCCCTTGGACAATGCACCTGTGATACCAATAGACTGGACTCTATCCTGGACATTCCTCCACCATCAACCCAGCCCATTGCAATACCCCCTACACTTAAATAAACACCCTTGGAACTAATACAAGGATGGAGACTGTCAAATGATTGAAATATGTATTCGTTTACCAAGCTGTAAACATTGCAATTCAAAAGTACAGTTATAGATACAGAGGTGTGACCTGTAGTGGGCAGCAGTAAACACGGCAGGAGCCAGAGTGGGGCACAGATATCTGAGAATAGAGATGCCAAAGGGTACAGTAAGTGGCCATAGAATTAGGAAAATCAGGCTGCCATGTACAATGTCCAACACAAAATTGCAATGGAAGGTGAAGTTACAGTGTCTTACCTGTGTGTCACTGGAAGTACTGTTGAATTATAGTTGTTCTGTTGTCCACATCCTCTTCCTCTGCCTCCTCTTCGTCACTGTCCACAGGCTCCACCGCTGCCACACGACCATCTTCAGCCTCATCCTCCTGCAGAAAAGGCACCTGGCGTCTCAAGGCCAGGTTGTGCAGCATGCAACATGCCACGATGATCTGGCACACCTTCTTGGGTGAGTAGAACAGGGATCCACCTGTCAGATGGAGACACCGGAATATGGCCTTTAGGAGGCCAAAGGTGCACTCAATGATCCTCCTTGTTGGCCCATGTGCCTCATTGTAATGTTCCTCTGCCCTTGTCCTGACATTCCTCCCTGGGGTCAGTAGCCATGAGAGGTTGGGGTAACCAGAGTCACCTGTAAATATTGAGGGACAACATTTAGCCACACACTCACCCTTAGGGCCAAACCCACACCCACACACCAACAGACACTGGGTGGGGACCATGGGCTCACCTATTAGGCACACCCTGTGTACCCTGCAGTTGAGTCAACACATATGAAATGCTGCTATTCCTCAAAATAAAGGCATCAGGCAAAGACCCAGGATACTTTGCATTGACATGGGAGATGTATTGGTCAGCGAGGCACACTATCTGCACATTCAGAGAGTGAAAGCTCTTTCGATTTCTGAACACCTGTTCATTTCTCCAGGTGGTGGGGGGTGGGGGGACAAAGGCAATATGTGTAACATCAATAGCACCAATGATGTTGGGGATATGTCCCATTTCATAGAAGTCAGCCTTCACTGTGGCCAAATCCTCCACCTGGGGGAAAACGAGTAGCATGTGTTTTATCAGGGTAGACCACACTCTGGTCAGCAAGTTTGAGAACATAGGCTGTGACATCCCTGCTGCCATGGCCACTGTCGCTTGGAAGGAGCCACTTGCCAAGAAATGGAGCACTGACAGGACCTGCACAAGAGGGGGGATCCCAGTCGGGTGGAGGATAGCTGAGATCAGGTCTGGCTCCAATTGGGCACACAGCTCATGGAGTTGTCAAGTCTGTAGGTTAGGATAATGTGTCTGTCCTCCATTGTCGCCAGGTCCACCAGGGGTCTGTACACAGGGGTATGTCTCCATCTCCTATTCATCCTCACTGGATGAACTCTAGGGTGAAAAACGGTGAGCAGATGGTCATATTCAAACATACCCTCAGATTAATATGCCTTGCATTTTTTTTTTACAGAAACAGTATGTGAACGTGTAGGTCTGTTGATGTGCCTATGTCTGCTGTGACGCAGTTAGGTGCCATGGCCTGTTCCCCCTTCAAATGGCGGCGCCTGACCTGTGAGGAGGGACAAGTGGAAATGTGGTAATTCAGCTGACGTGCGCCGTTGCGGGAGGCGGTCGACGACCGCCGTGCAACGCATCAATGGTTATCATTGGGGCCTAAGGGTTCCAGGAGCCAATGGTGATGTACGCCGGCGGTGACGGTACTCACCACCGCGGACGTGACTGTCATTTTCTATCTGTTCACTCACTTCCTCCCTGACCTTCAACAGGAGAGGACCTACACTTCAAGTGGTGCTGTGACCTGTGTCTGGAAGCGACCATGGCTCAAGTGTCTGGGGAAGGGGCCCCTGCCTTCACTTCCGAGGAGTTGGAGAGACTAGTGGATGGAGTACCCTTTACTTTATGGTCCTCCAGACAAACAGGTGAGTACACTGTGAGCACAATGCATGGGGCATGAATGTATGGAGTGCTGTGTGTGTGTAAGCCTCGTGTTGGCGGGGCTGAAGGGTCCTAGCCAGAGTGCTGCATGTTTGTTTGGCAATGTCTGTGCGTAAGGCGATGGGAGGGATATGTTGGACCATGAGTGTAACAGTCCGGAAGGTATGACTAATACCTTTTCTTTTGTAACTTTTTCTGCAGGTCAGCACCCATCAGAAAAAGGGTATTTGGCGTGCCATTGCTAAGGAGGTGCGGACCCTTGGGGTCTTTGACAGGCAGGGCAACCATTGTCGAAAACGGTGGGTGGACCTGCGCCGCAGGGCAAGGAAGACACCGGAGGCCCAGATGGGGATGGCCACCCAATGAGGAAGGGGTGTCCATCGTACCCTGACCCCCCAGATGTTACACATCCTGGCAGTGGCCTATCCGGATTTGGATGGGCGCTTGAAGGCATCACAGCAGCCACAAGGGGGTGAGTAATGATTCAGAATCATGAAGTTGCGCGTGTTGAGGTGTAACCTGGTTGAGGTATGTGGGTCTGTGGGTGCCCCTAGGCCAGGACGAACATGGCAGGGTAGGTTCCATGATGGGCAGGGTCTGATGCACTCCAACCCCATTACTGCTAGTGGACATCTACTACTGAGCAGGGTCCAGTGGGTTTCAGGTGTGCAGCTAATGGCGTTAGGCATTGTATCCCATGGCCTGGTGACTAACATTGTAACTGGTATTGCATGGCCTAGTGCATAGGGCTGTTCCCTGTGAGTTGTGTACGCCAACGGTGGTGTTGTTGCTGGCATTGACCAAGTGTATCCTCTGTCTCTTCCCCACCCTTTGTGTTTTGTCGCCCTGTCCTTGTGTGCATTAGCATCATCTGGCGGAGGAGCTGAGACACCTGCGACGGAGGGAGCTGCATCCCACTTGGGCCTGGAGGCCGAATCCACAGACGGTGAGAGCACCAGTGAGACGGGGGTGAGGGGAGCACCACGACAGAGACAGGAGGGGGCAGTTCTGACAGCAACACCTCCTCCGATGGAAGCTCCCTGGCCTGGCAGACACCTCTGTGCCCACCCCAACTACAGGTACAGCCGCCACCCCCTGTACCAGCACCGCCCTCCAGCAGCCCCTCAGCGGGTTTCCCGTGCCCACTCACCCAGGAGTTTAGGCATCTCCTTCGCCCCAGGCACCTCTGAGCCTGCCTCAGTCAGTCCTGCTGCCCTCAGTGAGGAAGCTATTGACCTCCTGTGATCCCTCTCTGTTGGGCAGTCAACCATACTGAATGCCATCCAGGGTCTAGCAGGGCATTTGCAACAAGCAAATGCATTCCTGGGGGGCATTCACTCTGGCATGGCGGCCCAACAGAGATCATTCCAGGGTCTGTCCAACTCACTGATGGCAGCCATTGTCCCTGTCTCTAGCCTCCCACCTCAACGCCCTCTACCCAGTTCCATTCCCCTCAACTCCAGCCTATCCCAAGCACACCTTCAGACCAGCATGCACCCAAATCAACACACAGAAATGGCTCAGGCAAACACAAGCACCACACATCATCACACAGGCCCTCACACAAGCACCATCCAGATGCAGACACACCAACATCCACTGCCTCCACTGTGTCCCCCTTCTCTTCATCCATCTCCCTCCCAGTAGCGTCCCCACTCACACCTGCATGCACTACATTCTCATCCACTACCTCCATCACCAACACCCCTATCACTACATGCCCCTCACTGGCAGTCACCACACCCATATCCATGCACACGTCCACTGTGTCCTCTCCAACTATGTCTGTGCCCCCTCCTCCTAAAGTACACAAACGCAAGCACTCAGACACCCACCAGCCATCCACCTCACAACAACATCCAGCCCATGCACCTGCACCCAAACACAGCAGACAGACACCTCCTACAACCACTCCCTCTTCCTCCCTCCCAATCCTCCACCCTCTTCCAGCCCAAGTGCCCCTTAAAGGCTTTTCCTCTCCACCCTTGACCTATTCCCTGCCCCTCCCCCTGTCTTTCACTTCAGGCCAGGGTGGGCAGAACCCAGGCCAGCACATCAGCCACCCAGTCCATGGCCACTGTAGTTTCTGCAGCTACTGCATGTGTGAGAGGCTCCAAGGAGGCACCCGTCAGCACTGCCAGTGTGCCTGCACCACCTGCCAAGGGCAAGAAGGGGCCAACAGCTAGCAAGGGCAGGAAGGGAACACCAGCCAGCAAGGGGAAGGAGGCACCACCAGCCAGCAAGGGGAAGAAGGCACCACCAGCCAGCAAGGGCAAGGAGGCACCACCAGCCAGCAAGGAGAAGGAGGCACCACCAGCCAGCAAGGGCAGGGAGGCACCACCAGCCAGCAAGGGCAAGGAGGCACCACCAGCTGGTAGCAGCAAGGAGGCACCACCATCTGCCAAGGGCAGGAAGGGGACAAAAGCTGCCAAGGCCAATGTAAAAGGAACAGACGCCGCAGGCAGGATGGATCTGGTGCCTGGGGCTGGAGCAGCATCTGGGCAAACAACACCAGCCATGGCACTTCAGCCGTCCGAGGCAGCAGGGGAAGGGCTGGAGCCTCTCCCCACCACTGACAGCACCGCCACCTGTACCGCCGCCGTCACTGCCACCTGCACCGCCACCAGCACCACTGTCAGCAGCAGCAGCCCTAGTGGGCAGCTGTCCAAGGCTGCAGGGGAAGGGCTGGAGCTTCCCCCCACCACTGACAGCACCACCACCAGCCCTGCAACTGCCATCCACTGAGCATCCATCAGCCATGGCGAGCAGTGTGTAGTCGTGACTACATGGGCTGTAGTGCGTCCTGGCCCCTGCAACACCTCTAGGTGTGACACCCAGGTGACAGGAAGGCATCCACTCACCCCCACTTTGCCAGGATAAAGCACACAGGGCACAAGGCCCATTCCAGAACCAGTGGAAGAAGGCATCCACTCACCCCCTCCTTGCCAGGATGAAGCACACTGGGCACAAGGCCCCCTCCAGAAGCAGTGGAAGAAGACATCCACTCACCCTCTCCTTGCCAGGATGAAGCACACAGGGAACAGGGCCCCCTCCAGAACCAGTAGAAGAAGGCATCCACTCACCGCCTCCTTGCCAGGATGAAGCACACACGGCACAAGGCCCCCTCCAGAACCAGTGGAAGAAGCCATCCACTAGAGAGACTGTGGCTTTGCACTCCCCAGGACCAAACAGTGGGCCAAACCACCCACTAGAGAGACTGTGGCCTTGCACTCCCAGGACCAAACAGTGGGCAAACCACCCACTTGAAAGACTGTGGCCTTGCACTCCCCAGGACCAAGCAGTGGGCAAACCATCCACTCGAGAGACTGTGGCTTTGCATTCCCCAGGACCAAGCAGTGGTCAAACCACCCACTTGAGAGACTGTGGCTTTGCACTCACCAGGACATCGCACAGGGCATGTAGCCCCCTCCAGGAGCAGTGGTGTTGTACCCTCTTCAGGCTGAGGTGCCCCCCCATTCCCCATCCCCCTGGGGTGCCTGTGTGTTTTCGACCTGATGCCCCTGCAGTGTTCTCTCCGTATTGAGGCAGGAGTCAAGTGTGGCCTTGGCCTATGTGTTATGGCCCTGTGGGCCACGGAATTTTTTGGAGTGGGCATTGTCCCTCCAATTGTAGATATTGTACATACTCCTTTGTGCTTTAAGGACGTATTTATCTACATTTTTAATATTACACTCACTTTAATCAATTCCTTTTGTCCTTGCGTTATTCCTGAGGGTTACAGGGTGTATATGTAATGTTGTTGCATCTGTTTGTGTGTTTGTTGTTGGGGGTGGGGGTGTTGCCTGTGTGTGTCACTCTCTTTTTCCTCCCCCCCTGTGCTAGGTGCAGTACTCACCGTGGTCATCTTCGCTGCAGTTCTTGTTCCCGGTGTAGGAGGAGGTAGACCAGTATTGGAAATATGTGAAGACCTGTCATAATACAGTGGGCGGTACATTGTCTTCCGCCTGGCTGTTGGCGGTTGCCTCCGTGGTGCTTGTTGCTACTGCTGTGGCGGTCGGAGTGGTAAAGTGGCTGTCTGTGTTGGCGGTTTCTGCCATGGTCAAAATTCTATTTTTCTTACCGCCGGCCTGTTGGCGGTTCTATCGCCACTTTATCACCGACAGCCAGGGTTGTAATGAGAGCCTTTGTGTTGTGTAAAAGCTCAACCTTGTCCACAACACTCCTGACTCTGAGCCCATTTCTCCTGACTCAAGGATTTCATTTCCTAAGTTTATTTTTCATCAAATGCTAGCTCCCCATTGCTCAGAAGAAGTTGATATTGCTAGTTTTTATTAGCATATCAGGTCTTCTTTGCTGTGTGTCATCAATCATACTGACACCATGGTAATCTTGTCTGAGTCTTTCTGAAGTTATGATATAAATATAACCCACTAACTCTCTCTTTTCTTTCAATCTAGTTGGCAGTGATGAATAACCATTTGATTAATGCTACAGTTGGCATACGTAGTACGCAGGAGTGGCATGTTGGGTCTTCCCTGTCAGCGCTCTAGCCTGCTACTACTACTACTAACACCACCATAAGATAAGATGCCACCTTGGGAAAACCCTGCAGTAAGAAGACTGTGGTAGCACCCCTCGCTTCATCTATTCAGTTTGGAGAACTATGGATTGAAGTAAACTTGTTTAGGCATTATTTAACTTCTACTGAAGATATAGTTAGTGTGTATCTAGGTTTTTATAAGCAAAATAATCAACGGCAATCACCTCTTTGTGGTCAATATAGTTACAGAGGGCAGTAGAGCACGGGTATGACTAACAGATATGCACTTGTTTTAGCAGATTTAAAAATCACGCTACACTAAAAGACAGTAGTGCAAATTAAAACACCTAAATAAAAATTTGAGGCATAAATGAAGTAAAATAAATGATTCCCCTTTTATTATTCACAATTGAATAAAAAAACTCACCCTTTTAACCCACAACAAGCCCACCCCTTTCCCCCAAACAAATTGCCCTGTCCCCATCTAAAGTCCAACAAACGTCCATATAAAATGTTTAAAGAGAAAAAAAACTGTCCCAACTCCCTTTCCCATCCTCTCTACCCATGCCAAGTGTAACTCCCACCAAAACAAAAATATAAAAAAGGGTTGAGACAAGGGCATTCTCCATGTGGGTCCAGAGATATTCAAGGGTTGACTTTTTGTGTGCTACCTGGCGGTCCGGCCTCACAAAATGTTGCAGGATGCAGCACTGGAAAACCCCACCTGAGCATTAGGGGGAAGCAGTGGTGGGACACAGACGGACTGATGACATCTGGCGGCATCACTGATGGTGGGAAGCTGGAAGAGCTGGTGACCCATTGGAGGAGCTCGGGCCCGCTGGCTTGTTGGCAAATGTATGGGTCTTGTCCTCCTCCTCCTGAAGAGCCACCAGCCACTGATATTCTGTGCGGATGGCCTCCAGCCTGTGCTACCGCAGTCGGGCTGCTATCTCTTGGCATATAGGAGGGCGTCCACCAGGAGTAGCTATAGAAAGAAAGAAAAATGGCAAATGAAAAATTATAAACAGTGTTCTGTGCAAACAGGTTTTTAAAAAGTAGAGTCGCAGAGTAGCATTACATTGCTGCTCCTCTAGGGCCATTGGAGTTTGGTGTGGCTGCTTACAATTCACAGGACCATTTACTTAATACACATACCTCACTGTAGTTGAGAAATGTTGAAAAGGTCAAATTTAAACTGGCATAAATCGGTTATGGAAGCCATGGAATATAAATAACTTGTACATAAATGTGGCACATGCCAAAAAGGGATTTTTCTTTTTTTTTTGGATTGTTGGGACAGAACTTTGGAAAGAATAATGGACTGAAGTACTAGGAGGAGACAGAGGACATTGAGAGGGAAGGGGAACATACCTTGTTTTAAGTTTGCAATGCATTGACAATTTTGTAAATGCTGCATTAACTGAAGCAGATGCACATTTCACAGACAACACTATTGTACCACTGAATTGAACCATGCTGCATTTAATCATAGTACATGGGTGACTAATAAGGAGGGAGATACAAAGATGGGTGGGGGATACATATCTGCCCTGCTTAACAACTACAGTGAGTTAAGGAAGTAGACAGAAAATTAAAATACTGCCTACTTTGAACCAAAGCTATGGTAACCAAGCAAACCAAGCAAAGTGGGTGAACAGACACTTCCCACTCCAGAAGAGATCCCCTATTTCTTGATCCAAGCAATTATCTATTTATCTTTTCATTGCTCTATTCACTTTGATTCCCACCATTTAAGCTTCACATTCTCTCTCAGACAGCCTTTCACCATTCCAATACATCCATCCATTTATCCACCTGTGTATGCACTCAACTATCCAGTTACCACCATTTCAACCATCTGTTCACCCATCCATCGATTTACCCATGCATCATCTGTTACCATCACCTATCCTTTAGCCCACCTGTGCATCCTTTTACCCATCCACCCTTCATCTACTGAAGCATCCTTTCACCCACATACACTTTAATCCATCCTTTCACCCACTCATGTATCTCCTATCACTCACCTACACATCCTTTCTTTCACCCACCCACACATCCTTTCAATCATATACCATTTTACCCATGCTTTCTTTCATCCGCATATCCTTTGTTCCCTTTTCCCTCAACTCATCATTTGCAGCATCCTTTCAGTATGAGCTTTTGTCTGCTGAGTTTCAGATAGAAGAGGGCATTAACAAGTCAACTCCTGCTGTAGCTGCTAAAGCAAGGGGTTCACAAGCAAAGCCCTTGCAGTGAGTATACAAAAAATTGTCAATAAGCAAGCAATATGACTTACCAAAGTCCATCCCTGCTGCTGCCAGTCCCTCCCCCCTCAGATCACTGCCATGTGCAGCATACTGGTGCTGCAGCTGGCCCCTGCACTGGTGGTCAGTGCGGCTAGATAAACCATTCCACATTTTAGGTGCCAGATACACCTCCCCATGCTATTTATTAAGAACTAACTGAACAAAATACAAATACAAAAGATCACTACAGTTCTACATTCTTCTATCATTCTCTCTAGGAATTTTGCTGGTTAACTATGATAGAAAAGCCCAGTAGTCAAATCAACTGCAAACTTTTCACAATGGAGGGGCAGAGCTATGTCACTGAAGCGCAATGAAGTAGTGGAATATTTTGTCACTCACAGAGGACCTATGGTGAGTTCTTGCTTGCAAATGCAATGGGTATGAGCAAGGAAAAAAACACCTTCACAAACATGAATAGAATAGCTAACTTGGGCATGCTATATTGCTGGTAGAGTGCCTGCCCTAAAAATCAGTCCTATTAGTATTACAGTACCTGTCCAGACATATAAAGGGAGAAGGGAAAGCTAAGCTTAGTGACAAAGCAGAAGAAAGCTACATACTAGTACAGGCAGGAGGAAGTCAGATACAGAAACATGAACAATAGAAAAATGCAGGGATAGCAAGAATTAAACAAAACTTAGATAGAACAAAAAATAAGTACAAAAAAGGTAGACAGGCACAGTAAAAAAAAGGAAAAAATATTCTAAATAAAGAGAGGTGAAAGTTAGTGAAATAATAATAATATAACAGAAAGACTTTCTAGGACTGGCAGATCCGCCAGCTGGCGCACTGGTGGTGGCACTGGCATCCTCATCTCCTGAACTCGCCTCAGACGTTGCTCTTTTCTTCCCCTTGGGTGTACAGGTAAGAAAGAATGAAGATTAAAAAAATAGATTAGTGGTACAGTTAGTCTCCCAAAAAATACTGTGACAGGCAAAGTCAATCACAGTATCATTGTACTTTTCTAAATCAGATCGCCTATAGTACTAGTAATGACTCAACTTGAGTTGGCCTAATAATTTCCTACACCTAAGCCCTACTCCAAATTGCCTAAACCTAAACTACATTTGCAATGACATACCACTACTAATGCATTCATATTGCTACAAATGATCTTTGCTTCACCACCACCTTTTATGTGTCAAATCAGTCTCCCTTTATTTTCAATGCATATATGCATTCTATGATACTACACATCACCAGGAGATTGTGATTGGGAGGGACTGCATAAGCTAAATAAAGGAAGGCACAGGGAAGGGAATGGTAACTTACTGATATTATTTACTACTACTAACACCACTATCTTATTCTTGGTGACAAGCGGAATCTCAATCTGCATGGCTTCCTAAATAATCGAAACACGTGACGATGGGTACAATCAGGAAGCGCTGACTGAGCACCTGGCTAGTTCAAACTGGATAGCATAATATTCATTGTAACATAAACTTAACTCTGCTATTAGAAAAAAACAGCAAATTAGAACACACACAAAACAACAAATAAATAAGTACTGTTCACTGAACCACAAAACCTCACCACCCAGCAGGTCGAGCAGGTCCTGCTGGCAGTCCAGTATGTCTGCCCAATGATCCGTCAACTGCTGCTGGGTACCTTGGACCCCAGTGTGCTGACACACAGTCCGTGGCACCCTCCCCCACAGTAGTTGATGCTCCTGAATGGCGTAACAGCACTCGGGCTGCCTCCTGCTGGCAGCATGGAGGGGAGGTGGCAAGGCACAAAGAACACACGTGCTGCCACTTCTGCCTCTGTGAGGGTGGGTCGAGCTGCCCCCCGTGACAGTTCTGACCCTTGCACAATAAGCAGCTACCAGCTGCAGTGTTGATTACAGTTAGACCCAGCACCATGCACAAAGAGACAGAGAAAACAAAATGCCCATGCACATAGGAACCGCATGGTGCCGTTCATATAATGCTCTGAACGCCCGAATGCAGATCACGCTCCTGAATATCAAAAACACAGCATGAACGGACACATCCAGAAATTCCGCCTGCTGACGGAAGTCCATTGAGCTTGGGAGTTTTAAACCACTTCACAGAATTCCATGGAATGAAACTCGGTGAGCTCTGCCTACCCCTGCTTCAAACCTCCAGACCATGTTCTTGGTGGTGGCCCAGGCTTTGATCACTTATTTTCAGAGCTTGTCGACCATGTATTTTAGCTCTGAAATTCTGGTTTTGGTTGCAGTTACCTTCTTGGCCACATTGTGGATTTTCTGATACAGGAGAGAGACCTCAGAGCGCACTTCTCTCACTATCCCCTCCAATTCCTCCCTGAACGTTTGAGTAGTTTGGAGCAAGGTGGCATTATTTGGCATGACCTGCGACACAGCCCTCCATCTGAGGGGTAACCACCCTAGCGTAGCGCTCCATCTTTCCCTGTTGAGGAGGTTTGGGGTCCCTATCTTTGCCCATCTTTTAGGTTCAGGCCCACTACTTCCATGCCACAGGAATGGAGGTAATACACAGAAGCCCACCTCGTCTGCTTCATCGAGAACAGAGAATCAAAGGAGGATCCAAAATGATGTCTCCAGTTGCAACACACACCAGCTAGTCTGTGTTGCTCCCATACGGCGTCACCTTCGTCCCTCAGGCCATGGATATCCTGGGATCAGAAGTCAGCTATCGTGCTGTGGTCCCACAGCTACCTCCAATCAGCTGTCAGTGGACCAGCTGGAGGCTCAATACCCTGCCCAGGGCTCCAGATGGGGTTCTGTCAGCAGGCTGCTGGATTCAGCAGAGGCACCTCTATACCATGTCCTCCAGCTCTCTGTCGGGGCACCCCACAACTGTGGCCACTTCTCTGTAACCACTGCAGTCGACAACCTTTCCAAAAATGGATGTAGGTAGAGATGGTCAAGGTAGGAAGACAATGACTGCAGGTCTGTGACAGCACCTCCTCCCTGCCGCAGGCAGTCAAGGGCCCAGTCCACTGCCCCGGACATGGCTGGACCTATGTATCTTCAGGGTCCTTTGGGGCGTCCTCACCTTTGGGCCCTGTCAAAAGGAGAGGCACTCAGTACAGAACACAGGTCACAAACAAATAGAGCAATATCTATTTAACCGAGGATGTGGGAATGGGGAGGGCATGAGGGCTGCGTCACACTACTGCAGGCCCTCGTGCTCCAATACCAAACCCATGGTGCCCCTTCCAGCTAGCAAAACTGTTTGGTAGGGCTGCTTAGCCTTCGCTTCCAAACCGTGGCTTCTTCCCTTAGTAGATGCCTTTGGTGGGCCCAGTTGCGCCCACCACTTCCTCCGGAGATGCAGGACGCCCACCTCTGGCACAGAAGATGGGAGGGGGCAGCCATGGAACCAGAGAGGGGGTTCCAGCTCCCCGCCCAGCCATGCCGATCTCAGCGCTAGCTGATAATTATTAGCCTAGGCCAGCAGGATCACAGACACTGTTGCAGCCGCCATCTTGCGGGAAGCCCGGCTGAGCCTCCACGAAAGTGTCGCTTGGCTCACCGCCCTTCAGGGGGGTGAATGATTTCCTACTACTGCAGGTCTTCTCAGGGTTAAGGAGATACCAAATTGGGGCAATTGGCTTCACCCAGGAGGCAGAATATATGCTGGATACTAGTTGTGCAACCGGAGCTCATGGGCTACGACGTTACTAGGCTATCTTCTGGTATTAGCCAATGTTACCATGTTTTAGGGGAGAGCGCAAAAGCACTTTAGCGCTGGCTAGCAGTATTAAAGTGCAGAGAGTCCTAAAGTCAGCAAAAACGAGGTCAGAAAATGGCGGTAGACAGGCAAAATGTTGGAGGGAAGACCATCCCAAGTCTGTCATGTCTAACAGACATTATGCTGTGACAATCCACTAAGCACAACATATGTAAGGTTCATAACGCACTGGCACTAGTGGCCAACCTACAGCATCCACTGGCACTTTTAATTGAAACTTGGAAAAATCTTATGACTCCATAGCTTGGGAATATCTTTTCATACTCCTTCAAAAGGGCAATTTTGAGAACCTAAATATGTTTGCCTATTAAACACTGATCTATGGACAAGGATCCATATAAGAGGGAAGCTCTCTGAAGACTTTCCTACTGAAAGGGGAACAAAGCTGGAATGTCCACTCTCTCCCTGGCTGATTTCACTGGCCATGGAACCCCTCACAGAGTGGCTCTTCATTGATGTTCTGGTGAGGAGCTTTGAGTGGGCACCTCAAGTGTCCACCTCAAGTACCACACAAGTCACCCCATCATGGATTCCCCTGGGTGTCTAGGTTTCACAAATGTACAGGTTTGATAGGTTTCCCTAAGTGCCAACTGAAGTGGGGCCCAAAAACCACAGCTTTCCATTTTGCAAAAAAACTGGTCCGTTGTCCGTGGAAATATTTGATGTATCCACATTGCATTTTGGACTGTTTCCTATCAGGGGCACTAAGCCTGCCCACACACGTGAGGTACCATTTTGATCAGAAGATGGTATGAAATACAGAATAGTAGGACAAATGTTATTACCAATTGTTTTTCTCTGCATTTGCACCTTCCAAATGTAACACAATGTGAAAGCAAGAAGTCATGTCCTTGAATTCACATGGTAGTATGGGTAACCCCAAATTCAGAGATGTGCAAATAACCACTGCTTCTAAACGCCACATCCTGTGCCCATTTCAGAAATACAAAGGTTTCCTTGATACCTAATTTTCACTCTTTATATTTTACCAAATTAATTACTGTATACCTGATACACAATGAAAAACCATTGCAAGGAGCAGCTCAGTTATTGGCTCTGCATACCCAGGGTTCTTGGTGAACCTACAAGCCCTATATATTCCCTCAACTAGAAGGGTCCAGCAGATGCAGTGGTATATTGCTTTTGAAAATCTGCCATAGTTAGAAATCACAGATGAAAACATAGACACAAACAATTGTTTTTTTTCAACTCTACTTCAATATTTCTTTTTATTTCAACTGTTACTTTGTTTGGGAAAACCTTGAAGGATCTACACAGATGACCCCTTGCTGAATACAAAATGTGTCTACTTTTCAGAAATGTATAGTTTTCTGGGATTCACCATTGGTTTCACACATATTTCTACCACTAACCGGAAGGAGGTTGAAAGCACCAAAAATAAGATAAATGGGCTATGACCCAGAAAAATGCCAAAACTGTGTTATAAAATTTGGTTTTCTGATTCAAGTCTTCCTGTTCCTGGAAGCTGGAGATTTTAGCACTGCAAACCCTTCATTGATACCATTTGCAGGGGGAGAAAAACAGATGTTTTCCTGTACAGCACTTTTTTCCCATTTTTCCCAAAAAAACAAAATGTAGCTGTATCTTGGTTACTTTCTCGGTCCCCTCCAGGGTAATCCACAAACCCTGGGTACTTTTATAATCCCAAAAATGTTGGAAAAAGTTTGGCATGGATAGCTTCTGTGGACAAAACGTTATGGTGGCCAAGCACAAACTACCTCAATTAGCTCAAATAAAAAGGATTAGCACGGAGGAGGAAAGGTTCAGCAGCGAAGGGGTTAAATACCTGGGGGTGTACACCACCCACAAGTTGGACAGGGAATGGAATTGGCATAAACATGATTAGATTTCCAGATCACTGGGACATCTCATTTTGGTTTCTGCTCCCGCTGTCACTTTATGGGCAGGTCAGCCATTATCAAAATGTCCTCCTTGCTGCGACTACTCTACCAAATCCAGAAATATTCATTCAAAGTTCCCCTTTCAGAATAGCTTTCAGTTGGATGGTAAGACTGTCAGAATAGCAATGACTATAGGCCTTATTTAGAGTTTGGAGAAGGGGGTTACTCTGTCACAATTGTGACGGATATCCTGTCCATCGTGTAACAAATCCAGTATAGCCTACGGAACTTGTAATATGGCGGGTGGAATGTCCATCACATTCTTGACGGAGTAACCCTTCCACCAAACTCTAAATCAGGCCTTAAATATTAAATTTCCTTTGATAGTAATATTGGCACAGCTGATGTACAACAGTATGATAAAACAGCACACTTAAGGGTGATCAATGATTGCATACATTCACGTCAACCAGACAGTAAAAGATGGACAATGGACCTCAGCATTTTTTTCAAAACTTATATGGAGGCAGTCACCCTGCCTCCAATGACAAATGGAGTACTGGAGACATAGAGACACTCAAGGCTTTGGGTGGGCAAGGTAGGCTGACCAGGAAAACCCAGTTGTGGTTGGGGACCATGCTTAGAGAAATCGCTGACCTACAGGGTTTAATAATATGATATGAAAAGGCAACAGTTTATACGTTCTTACAATTCCGTCATCTTTAAATGAGGGAGTCGGTGAGGCCCTAGATGAGCTTTAAAATTGTACTGCGAAAGACAACCTATTTTCCAAATTTCATTGTGCGTTAAACGATTCTACGCCCCAAACTTCGCCAGTGACATTTCGCTCTTTCCAGCAAGACAGAAGATGTGATCTGAGCGGAGCGTCGTGTAAAAGAAAATAAGATACATTGGATCGATTTCAATAAGTGTTTTGGTCAGTGATACTATTTGTTGTTTTCCGCGTCCCAGCAGCTGTCTCTGTGGTACTCAGGACTCCAGTTATATACTTGGTTTGATGTATTGGACGAGATGCATTTGCAGAAGAGCCTCGGAAACTTTGGGTTTCTTCCAGGGATTTCCATTTGCTGATGCACCGAGCAGGAGAGAGAGTGCGTCAGTATTGAGAGAGTTCTCGCGCGCGCTGACCTAGTACCTTGGCGTCCAAAGTCCCGCTCACCCTCATCCTCCGCGACGGATTCTTTCTGTGAGGACATCAAAGGCACCTACCGATGTTAGCAACCGCTCGCAAATGAAGAAGCGCTTTCCAAGATGTGTGACTGCTTTCATCTCGTTCTTCCTAACTGGCAGGGGTCGCCATCCAGTGGTGGGATTACTTTTTTTTTATACTTTCATGTTGTGTAGACTTCCGTTGTTTTAACTGCGCCACTCTTCTCCCTAGCACATTAACTGATTTCAGGGAAGGGCTTGGTTGGTGCTGTAGTCGTCAGTCAGGAAAATGGTCACTTGCAAACTAAATAATTCAATTAATTGGGCAGCCGTGATGTGTGTGCTTCTGTTTAAGATACGCATTTGCTTTTATTTAGAGACGACTTTATGTTTGGTCCTTGATTCTGTAATGTTTATCAATAATTATATATTAAATATGTATCATATGTCGAGCAGGATAGGAAAACGAGTTTCTTGTGTGCAGCCGATCGAAAGAAATATGTTTTAGAAAAGAAAAGGTTTGTGTACAAGGAATCACTTGCATATAATTACTTTTTTCGCCGTTCCGCTTCCTCTTGTTTTAACAAAGTCTATGCTTTGCCACAGCGCTCAGTGGTCAGAAAGCATTAGAAACATTCTTCTGCAACCATGATAGTGGAATATATAGATGCTGTATGCATTCATTTAGATAGAACATGCACTCTTCAAACGTAATTGTCGCAAGGTATTTTATCTAGCAAAATAAGCAGCTGTGAGATCGTTTTCCAATATACTGGACCAACAGAGGGGTGTTTATAACACATGGACATGTTTTAAAACATCAAACCAAACGAATTAGCATAGAGTGTTTTTTTTTTAAACCATATGTCTATTAAAGAGCTCATGTTTTACAAAGAGCTGCGAGGAGAATCTAGTGAGATATTCCATAATTCAAAATCTGGGGCCGTACTCAGTTACAATTATTTCTCTGCAAAGTCATATCAAGTATCTGCTTGTAATAAAACTGGCTGCTGCGCTCTCCCTGCTCTTTGCGTTGGAGGAACCAGAGGGCCAACTTCCAGGTTCTAGTAGAAGGCCAGTCTGAAAGAATGACCTTTGACCCAAGTGACTTTGCAGTCATAACCATCACAAGAATTGATATTACTGTATATTTTAGACTGGTAGTGGTGTAGGAGAACGAGGGATGTGAATGATGAACGTATGCCTCTAGTCATACCTGTGTAAAGAGGGATTATTTGTGGGTTCATTACGACTCACACTGGGGTACGAATGGTAGTGATAATAGGGTGTACCTACATCTAGAAATTTGAGGACTAGAGTTTGTGTGTGGTGAAGAATCGTTTCACTCCCTCTCTTTCACTCTCTTTTTTTCAGATATCGGGTCATTGTCTTTTAGTCTTTCCCTCTTCTTTATCCTCGTTTTTGTCTCTCATATCTTTCTCTCCCTATTCTTTAATCCACAATGTGTTCTCTTCCAGACATATCCCCTTCTATCGTTCCTCCTCAACCGTCGTTTTTATTCCTTCTTTCCTTTTCTTCTGCCAAATTCCTCCCTTTTACCAGTCTCTCAAGTATGCTTTCTCTCTGTCTTTTGTCAACATCTTTCTCTCCTTTCCTTTTCGTCGTAGATTTCAGGTGCTTCACCAGCGTTTAGCACTCCGTTTGGGTTGGTATGTGTCCCGTTATCCCTTCCACCACCAACCATCCTTTGGCTTGCCTACTTTTCCTCACCTTCCTTTAAACTCTCTCCATTGTCCTTTTCTTCTCTCCATCTCAATGTTCTCCTCCCTTGATTCCTGTCTCTCACTTTCTTTCCAGTCATCTCACTCTTTTTCTCAAGTTCTCTCTAGCCTCACCCTGTTATTTTCTCCCCAACTTCCTGAGGACCTTTCCACTTTCATTCTTCCCTCAAAGACTTTAAATTGCACCATACTGATGGAGCACTATTTTGATTTCAATTCTCCAATCGTACATTGTATTTGAAATCTCGTACACATATCCTGCATACGCATACAGTGTGATCGCTTTCCCTTTTTGGTATGCTACTATAGTTTACTCCTCTCTCCTTTCCTTCTCAGTTTATGGTGTATCCGCTATTGTTTTTGCACCTTCCCGCCCTCCTCACCACTTTGTTGGCCCCAGCAGAATATGAAGATTTTTCCTTTCATCTGTCTGACAGCTGTGCTACTGACCAGCTTGGTGCCGACTCTTACATGAAGAGACTTACCTCAGCACTCATACTTTTGTTTGAATTTTCATTGTATTATGGATGATGTGTCTTAGGGCTTTGCATAGGTCAGATATTGTCAAAATCACTTGTTTAATGTCATCAAATGTTCCCGGTCTATTATTGGTCCCCCATGCATTGTATTTTGTAACTGATGCTGCATTCTCCACATGTATCATTATGGGGCTTCCTGCCACGCTACAGTGGACATTGGCATCATGCCTAGAGGGCATCCCCCACCTTTATTCTTCATGACACATTTTCTTTACAACACAGCTATGATTTCACTATGAATTGGATTTGCAAGAAAATGAAAGAAGAATATGCTTGTACTTAGAGTTGTTATACGACATGGCAAAGTGGGCAATTGCCCCGGGCTTCCACCTTCCAAAGGCAGCTTTGAAAAGTAGCTTTTCTCTCTATTTGATCTTTCCGTTCTACTTCTCTGACTGAACCTCTCCCCCATCTCTGCCTTCTGACTCCTATGAGTTACTTCCTCTCAGACTGTTCATTCTTCTTACTGATGTGCCCGGGTGTGCCTCTTGATATTCTTCCCCCTCATGCCTCTAACATTGCCCGATGTGGGTTCTCTTCAACAGTGGTTTCCAATCTTTTGACTTATGTGGACTCCCTCTTTATCATTACTGGAACTTCTGGACCCCCACTGAATCATTATTGGAATCTGGTGACTCCGCCACTGAGTCATTACTTGAAGCCAGGGACCCAGGCCTAAACTTTGTTGATGATTCGAACTGCAAAAATACACAAAAAATACAGAAACAAGCATTTCATCACACACTTATACAAATGAGAACACATTTTATTTAATTTGCAAACAAAATTAAAAAAAAAAAAATTAATAAGAAGGTTGGAGCTTTTCTAAATTCAATTGAAGCCACATTTCATCTATGCTACATTCTGTTTGATGTATTTGCACTGCTCCCACAAATACATCTGAGAATACTAATTTAATTTTTAGCCTTGTATTTCAAACTAATTGACATTTACAGCATGTTTTATAATTTTCAATTATACATTTAGCCACTTTTTTACATATACTTTATTAATCTGTTAATGGTAAATTTTCTAAGCAGTCACACACCCCTGAGGAGGCTGCTCGGACCACAGGTTGGGAACCTCTGCTCTACAATATATGGGCATATCGTGAGACCAGTGGACATGCTCGCTTTGCCATTTCATTAAAGTAATGCTGACTGGTGACATTTGAACCTGGTAGGGCATAAAAGTTCGGGATGGTGCCCTGTGACGAGTGAGCACAGACAGCGAGCTTGACAGTCTTAAGTGGGAGTTAGGGCAGTTTACCCCCAGAAATGTTTTTAAAAAAGTAGTGGGCAAATGGTGAATTTTCAAGCAAATTTGAGAAAGCAAGAAGGCTTATAAAGCAATTGTGAAAGTTTAGACTTACATATTGAAACACTTAAAAATTCTCAATATCTTACTGAATTAAAATTGTTCAACTTCTTATATAGCAGACTATAGCATATATAGCAGACTTCAGTCTGAGGCCATATGTCCTGCCATCTGTTACCAGGCCCTGTGTTTATGCCGTGACAAATGGTTTGCATTTATTGCTTGCACTTGGACAGGGCGGAAGTGCCTTTTTTCAGCAGTTTTATTCGGGCTGAATCCATTTGTCAGGATATAAACTCAGACCTGTAAACTACTTTGGTGAAAAAACACCCAGGCACCATGCCTGCGAAGCCGCATCATACAGACAGTCTACCATGGTTAAGCACATATAATGCCACAATCAGGCCTGGACTGGGAATCCAAAGCAGCCCTGACAAATTTTGTCAGACCAGTCCCTGTACGGTGCATAGTGAGCAAGCATATTAGCTTTCAAGGCATAGTAAATGATGACCTTAGAGTGCACCAAGATTCAACAATCAATGTTGACTCTTCAATGATTACCTCACTATCATCCTCCAATAGTGCCTCCCATCTCTCCATAGCCCCTCTCTCACATGTATTTGTGTTGTTTTATAGCAACTCTCATACAAGTGTAGGGTCTTGGAGCACTTTACATCACACACAAATACAGAGACAATGAATCATACATGTGTAAATTAGTGTATAGCAAATATTACATAAGTCACAGGAGACTATAAGGTGAAGGATTCATATATCATCCATACTGGTAGTCATTTTCTTAGTGTGCTTGGTCTGGAGAAGCATAAACTCAGTATTCAGACCAGAACACAGTGATTAGGGGTGGCTTCACTAACAATAATTTATTTCTACCCAAATAAACCGTTTTTAGCAAGATAATGAAGATACTGAACAATTTGGAAAAAACATAACTTTCTAGCCTGTACCACATAGTTTGAATGCAGCTCTTTTGATGGCAATTCATAGTTAACTGTGCTAGATTATGATTGTAACTTAAGAACTGCACAATAACAAAAGAGCCTTTGTGACAAAAGAAGTAACCCACTAAGCTGTGCACATTCTGTGATCTGCATGGTACATGTCCTTTGCAGCAGTCAAATTCACCCTCTGCACTACATTAGGTGAGTCAAATCTGGCACTAGACAAAACTCACTTTCTCTCCAACAAGTACATTAATCACCAGAGTTATCTTGCCACTTTAATTGTTGCCTGAAAACCACTAGACATACAAGGAACTCTGCAGTGGGTGCTTTCATAACAGCTACAAAATGCCCCGTAACAAACCACCCCACCTGTCCAGCTTACCAGGAAAATGCCAGTCTGGCCTTGGCCACAATATGAACCACAACATTGCTGATTTTTTCAATTCGTGCACAGGCAGCGCTGCACGCACCGCTTTTATGATTGCCTTAATTGTCTGGCCTAGAGTGACTATGTATTACATTGAGGGGCAGGCCTAGGATGAGGGTCATATAATTAATTTGTTGTTAAAAGAGTTGTTTTACGACAATGGCAAAGTGGGCAATTGCCCAGGGCTTCCACCTTCCGAGGGGAGCTTTGGAAAGTAGCCTTTCTCTCTATTTAATCTTTCCATTCTACTTCCCTGTCTGAACCTCTCCCCCTCTCTGCCTACTGCTACTGTCGGAATTCAGGGAACCTCACCATACCATGGAAAAAATGGTTGAAATGATTGAAGACATTCTATTGCAACTGCTGGAGAAAAATATAAGCTTTGGATTAACAGCACAACTTGGGTACTGAACGGAAGAAAGCGCATGAAAGCTTGCCAGAACTATAAAAAAGTGGGGTCGGCTGAGTTGAAACAATTATTAGTAGGGGGTGGTCATTTAATTGATGCTACACCAAATGTACCACTGTATTTCACATACTTAACTTTCACATGCATAAGACAATTAAAAAATATAACTTAAAAGTAATGAACTAACTCCTGAAAATCAGACACACAAATGTTTGCATGCAGAGCAGTATATAGGTGATTTTCTTGTATTCTGCACAAGACTTTGTTGCCCATGTAACAGTTTTCAGGGTTCCGAATAATGCAAACATATCATTATCATTTTTGCTTTAACTATATACATGTTAAACATATAGGTAAGCACATCAGTTATTTTCATAAAGGAAAATAATTACTGATGAGCTTACTCACGATTGGTTTTCTGACTGTTAGGCAGTTTTGTTGCGATCCGGCATTTCAAGATTCACATACTTATTAGATAGTCCCATGAGGCCTCCAACAATAGATGCACTTCCATCTCAGAATACATCAAATAACCCAGTAATCCGCTGCATTTAGACACCAAGAGCTTCTCAGTCAATTATTTTGCTGCAGTGTGTTTGTTGTTGGCTTGTAGACGCGCTATTATTTCACATTATGTTTAACAGGAAGCACGTGAACGCTGCCTGGGAATCATCAGAAGATGTAAACAGACTATACTTTGTGTAGCTATCTATTTGCCAGGAAGTGCAAAAATAAAGCCCAGCGCATCTGCCATTTTCATAACCACAGCTTAGAAATCAATCGGAGTGCAAGTCTAAGGAAGGAAGAGGCTATAGTGCTGATGTAAGCTGTGACCGACCTCAGACAAGCGCTAATCATTCCAACGAAGATAAAGCGCCCCCCTGAAGAATAACACGATGACCCTTCATAGCCTGAGAGAAAGAGCATTTTCGGAGACTATGCAGGTGTTGAATGCGCAACAACGTGCCAAAGGAATGCAGTTACAAATAAACCACCTATAAGGTCTAAATGACGCTAGTTAAGAGAGAACGTTTTAATAAGGAAAGGTAAAAAGTAGAGATGAAAATGTATGAATACAACAAATATTGCCCCCAGGGAAAGCATTGGGAAACGGTGTTCAGTGTATCGTAAAGAAAATGCAACAAAAGTTGAAAAAATAACTGTGTACCTTCCCTACCACTGACCACGACCTAGGTGTTCTCTTTGGTTTACCTGAAAGTCAATGTAGCACTACTGAAATTAGAGGTTGACGCCAAGGGAATGGTGTGCCTACAGACATATGACGTTTTCTGGAGGTCATATAGTTTCGTGCCAAAATGCTCATATTAGGCTAAGGAAATGATGCCCAGGTTGTATCACTTCTACTGAGAACTGGCAGGTTATTCTTGTATTCCACATGTGAAATTCTAATCTTTTTCCATACGCATAGGATACACTTCTACCTTTGAGAAAACTCCTAACTCATCAGGACTGCATCCTCAGACTTCAGAGGAACGTTTCCGTTATTGAAGGATGGTTCCCACACCTCTCTTTTCCCGTTGACAAGAAATGTTCATTTTCAATAAGCGAACTGCAGATCTTCCTGGCAGGTGATAACTTCCTCCATCTCAGGATTATTGTGCCTTCCGGCCACACAAGGGAAGCCCAACATGAGGAAGTAGGTTTTTTTGAGAGACCTTCGCACCTGTTTTGTCTTGTGGGTCAGCAGCAGGGTCACACCACCAATCCTGAAGCAAAATACTAGAATGCAGAAGGTCAAGAAAAGCTGGGCAGGCTCCTCTAAAACCTAGAGAAGCCAGCTGGAATTCCCCACTGCAGCAGGCTGGAAAGTCTTCCCTCCTCTTCAGAACCAGATATATTCTCTCTTCAGAGATGGTCAAGTATGGTATTTGAAAGGGTAAACCATGCAGTGATCAGTGGTGAGGCTTAGCCAACCACATCGAAATTCTCAGGATTCCCAAACCCAGACTTGAAGCAAAGTGACATGCTTCCTATTTTTTTATTTGCTGTGTGGCATCACGTTGTAGAAGAGTTCTATGCATTAAACATTTAAGATTGTGAATTTCTGACTACATGTTTAGCTCTGTTATATCAACCCACCCCAAATTCAGCCTTTGCACTCCCATTTCAGCACACTGCAATTTAAAATAATTCTGCTCCCTTCAGTCAGCACTTCTCCAACAAAGCCTGGCTCCCTGGTGAACATTGTGTGGCAAGTCCTTCGAAGTGGTAGCTTGCAAGCAAAGTTAATAAAGGTGTGAATGGGTTATGAATAGAGACTGAACTATGTTGCCTTTTGGAATATGCTGATGAGATGATCAGTATAGCAACTGAAGAATATATTTAGTTTAAAAAAAAAAAAAAACAGTTCACAAACATACTTGAAAAAGAGGGCAGTACACATCCAAATGACACATTTAACCTCTTAAAATAATTTGATTTTTCTTGGATTAAAACATTACGTGGAAAAAAATCGTCAACTTCGGGAACAAATGCAATATGAGAACATCACCCTATGAATCAAGCAAAAAAACAAAACAATGTTCATGAAATTGTCGTATTGAAAACTACTAAGTGCTCTACAATGCACAGTTCCATGAGACAAAGGGTCAGTTACCCAAGAGGAGAATTATTACTAGAGGCTCTGTACATGCAGACCTCTCCTTTTAAGGATTTTCTCAAGTGTGGGAAAATGATTAAGAAGCCTGCATTACCATGGAAAATTACTTTGATCATATAGTTTATCATAGAGCAAATAGGACCAAGCCCTTTCTAAATACTATAGCAAAGAGATTATGATGTTTTGTGAATACATTTCATATTCCAAAATACCTAAAAACAACAGGAAATAGTAATGTACCTTCTTCTCAGACCAGGTTAACTATACCTGGCAAACTGGGTTTGATATCCACTTTTCTATCATAAGTTACAGAATTAAAGTTACATTCTATTTCATATAGTAGATATGTGTCCAAAAGCAGGGTTTGCCAAAGGATATTGGAAAACTCATATCAAATGCTATATTTTAGCTTTGGATGAGGAAAATATGTCTTTGTCTCGTGTTTCCCATATTGGTTTCTCTCTGTAACTATGCAGAAGTTCTGGAAACAGAATGGCTGCTTTGTCAGAGTGAAAGATGTGGCAGTTCGCAAATAAAACACCCAGTATTTAAAAAGCGACACATGTGGCAGAGCAATGAGGAAAACATAGCAGTGAGATTTCCGGGATATATTTGAATATGAAAAACTATATTGTAATTTAGGTTAGCTCTTATAAAGAGATCCATCATGGTATTATTATCTAGTTGGGTACAATGGTGGATTTTGCTATTCTCTGTAGTAGATAATGTGTACCTGTCTGTAGAACAGTTTATATGAGGCATGGCGTTTTAGGGAAACTAGGAAAGTGACCCTTTTCGCTTTTTATACTCATGTTTTAAAAAAGCAACCTAGTTCAGAGAAGCCAAAAAGTGTTTTACAGAGAACATTTGATCATAGCAGATGCTTGTAATGCGTGGAAAGCAGTATGCATTACAGCATGTTGTTTAAGGCCTATTAGAAACCAAAGTATATCAATTCAAGATGAAAGAGAAGGGAAATGCGAACATGTAACTGGGACAGTAAAATGTCCTATATACGAGAAACAAGCATCTGTTTAAGTAGGTGCTGGAGGCAACACGATCAACTGCTGGCCTCACAGTATTTTATAAGGCCATAGTAAACAAATGCTTAGTCACTGAATATTTCAAAAACAACAGTTAGCAGATGCTACCCATAACCTGACTTTGTCAACCACTAGTATCCTCCTTGCGACCTCAGACTCAGAGGACACAGTGGCTGTACCAGGACCATTAAGTAAGTTGGATCTCTCAGAGCCTTGTTTACTTCTAATAACTCCTGATCTTTGACCTTCTCACAGCCCATCACCGGCAAAGATGGGACTATTGAGAAATGAAGGGTGGATCAAAAAGATGAGCATACCCAGTCTGCAAAAGTCACTTTTCTGTCTTCTTTCTTCTGTTGAAAGGCTAGGGATGACAAGAGTTGCGATGTATGTCTCCTCACACATCACCAGCCAGTGGAAACGTATAAACAAGACTACCTAGAATGCCTTTCTGCTGTCATGTAGAATCCTGTGGCAGGCAGGTCGTGTTTTCTTCCCTGAACCTAACATCATTTCAGCTGCACCAGGCGGGAACAAGAATCTTATTTGTTAGGTCTCCTGTCCCTCTCTGATGTAGTAAGTACTGTGCTCCTCATCCTATTGCATTTTTAGGAGAGACACGAAAATGAGGACAGTATTAGGGGAAGGAACTTCTCCCCCTCTCTTCTAACCAACATCTTTATCAGACGTACCCAAGCCTAGACTGCTTTGAAATTCCTTACTACTGTGCTCCACCCTTAGTGAACAGTTTATAACTTAGTGGAGTTGGTATAGGGATTTACTTGTGCCTTTTGTGCTACTCTAAGCATATAGGTTAATCTCAGCACAAATTAGGCTTTTTGTATAAAGATATATACTCCAATGTATGGCCCTGTGCTGAATCTTTGGACCTAGAGTCAGTCCAATAAGGGCTATTCCCATGGATGTGGAACTGCACTAAGTATATTGGATCTCACTGTGGATATGTGGCCCATTCCTGTACAAATATTCCCATACTGAGCACATGGATGTATTCCTGGGCATCAAGAACTTTGCTGCAACATCATAAATTGCACTATGCATTTAACGCTACAACTAAGCATGTTAGAGTGTGCATAGGACAGTTGTGCATGTGCATCTGAGGCTCCAACTGGGCATATAATGCATAAAGCTTGGCATTTACATCCTAGGAATGCAAGACTATAACAAAGCATTCGAGACTCAGATTGGGCACCGATGATATATCTGGTCATCTGGGTCTGGCATTCAAGGCAGTGTGTGGCCATTTGGAGGTGTTCCTAGACTTTTAATGGTGAGCCTGTGTCTATAGCGGACAGTTTGCTATTAGAATTGGACATTTGACTCTCCCAGTGGGCATTTGAGCTTATGCTCAGGGATATAAGTGTTGTACTTTGGCATTTAACAGAGAGACTATTTAAGGCTGTGTTTGGGCATTTGGGCCTGTGCTTCAGAAAGTGAGGTTGACATGGGCATTTAGAAATGTGTTTGGTGATTTGGGGTTTTGCATTGACCTCTGAGCCAACACTTAAGCACTAGACTGGAAATGGGTATTTGAGGCAACATCTGGGCATTTATTTATGTTCCTGGGCATTTGATGGTGTAATTGAGTACTTGGCTACATGATTGCTATGCCTGAATACGATGGCTGTACCTAGTTATGCAATAGCTGTGCCCACTAAAATGTTGTGGCTGCAATCCTTGAATCATATCTCTGCACCCCTGTGTCAAACTTCCACTAATCTGAGGCTCCAAATCTGCAAGAGCAAAGTTGCCCCAACCAGTCTCCCCTGTGCAAGTCCCAACATGCAACTCAAAGTGAGTGTTGGCAACTGTTCCCAAGGAGAAGGAAGAATAGGTAGGACAGAAGAATAGCAGTGGACAGATAGGGCTGTTTTGGATATCGTCACAACCAAACAGCAAGCTCCTCACTCTAATTTCCCTCATTCCGGGATGGGTACTCTAGAGGATGATAAAGACACCCATTAGTTCCCAATAGTGTTCATGAAACAAAATACTCATGCTAAGATATCTCGATGTGCCAGATCCCTCAAAGTTGCACTCACCATATAAAGACTGACACAGCCATCACAGGGAGACGAGTTAATATCACTTGCCAAACCACAAATCCAGGAATGATTTTCAGTATGAGTTTGGTAAGGCCTCACAAACACAAATTCTCCCCAACTTGAGCGGAGCAATAGCAACAAAAAATAATAGCTCTGTTTGAGCAAGGGGGAGAAAAGAAAAAATATTACAGTCACAGATATTCTTTCCTAAACTTCTTTAAGTCATTCATTAGTGCAATGACCTTTACTGGATGGACATCTGAATATTCAAAAAAGGTAATAACCAATATAACAAAGTAAAGAAACGAGGAATACATGAAACACCAGTGCTCAACTCATCAAAGCTGAGAATTGCTGTCAGGAAAGCACTGGGGCTCCAGCACAAAAAGAGAACAAACTTTGGGCTGTCCGGTGGGAGGCTGCTAACGAGGAAGTGCAGCACAATCACAATATAGGTAAAACAGAACCTGAGCTGAGAAAACCGCTGACGCGGGATTCCGGCACCGAAGAAAATATAGGAAGTCTTGAGAACTGACAAAGGCTGCACCGCAGTTCCAACAGGGAAGTACAGCAGGAATTCAGAGGAACGAAAGCCAATCATACAGCAAGGAGGCTGGGACAAGGTGAACAGTCAAGCACAGCCAAGCACGGCGTGGCTTAAATACAGAGCCACCACCCTCTCCCAAGGAAGCCTCTCCTCCAGGTCTTACGTACTCCCTCAAGCCTCACAGGAGGTTGGCACAGTGCGAGGGATCAAGAACAGGGACATGCAAGTAATGAAAAAGGGTGAAAAACTGAACAAATGCGCAGTATACCCACACTATTCTTATTATTGGGCATGGAGGTGAGTAGGGTTCAGGCCTAAGGGGACACTTTAAAGACACAAATTAATGCCTTATGACCAAACTCGACATATCTAGGAGGTACCATCACGGAGCTAGAGGCCCTGGTCAATCAGGGCTTAAGTCCCATGATATCCTATGGATCGGCCTGCACTTATGGTGTACCTTAATGGAAAGGATGCTATAGAGGTATATAAGCTTGTGCTTACATGGCTGTATTTCAAATTTGAAATATTTCAAATATAATGCACCCTGCATCCTGGGCTGCAGAGGCCTTCCTTAGGAGTGTTTCACCATGGGATTGTGCCACTCATGGTGAGGGCACAGTCGAACTCGAGCAGTTTGCACCACTTTGGCAGTCTGCAATGGCAGGCCTGTCATCACTAGTAAGCCTGGGTCACCTAGGGTGGCACAGCCTTGTGCTGCAGCCCTGGGGACCCCTTTACCACTTATGCCCTGGGTACCCTGAGTACCATTTACTAGAGGCTTTCAAAAGGGTACTGTTTTGTCAATCAGGAATTCACCTTGTCGACATGCCAATTTGGAGATAGAATACATACAATGGGACCTGGTTAGCAGGTCTCAGTGCTCTATCAGAGTCGAAAAAGCAGCATCCAAAGGTTTAAATGGGGACAAAAAAGTGGGGAGGGGGCATCTGTAAAGAGCCCAGTTTTCTTACAATGGGTAAAGGTCAGGTTTCACGACTTTCTGTGATGTCGACTGGGGTTGAATGTTGTATGATGTAACTTTTTGTGATGTAATTGAGGAAAGGGTAAGGAAAAGGTCATCTCATTTTATCCTAAATTGACATTATTATTAATTAATGTCTGGGGAAGAATAATATCTTAACTTTAAGGAGGGAATATTACAATTGTGTGACCCCCTGGTTAATAGAAACCATGTCCCACTCACCATTCAGTGTTTCAGAATACAACCCACCACTTTTAAAATGACCGGGCCTTCTTCTAATATTTGTCAATGGTCAGGTAAGTGCCTATCTTTCTGTCAGTAATCCAGTCCAATATCTTTATTCATCAAATCTTGCCAGTAATTGGCATATAAAAACAACAAATATATATGTACAAAATTATGATATAAAAATAATAAAATCTATAGCATGTAATATGATAAAATATAATACAAAATACAGAAAAAACTGAGGGGAAAGAAATCAAAGCCAGGTTAAAACAGCTCAATACATTCCTCAAAAGTAAATTGCATTGCATATTGCTTGGTGTTAGACTGTATGATTCTTAGGGCTACTTTGAATTCCCTCACACCAAAGCTTATACAGAGTGGGGCCAACCATTTCTTCATAATGCTTGATAGATGGGACAAAGAAATAAAACATGCTCAATGTTTTTTTGCCAAATATTACAAAGTGGACAGTGAACATTTCGATGATTATCTGGCTGGCCCAAACTGGCGGTGAACAATGCAAGAGGAAGGGTCCCATATCTGAACTAAAGGTAGAGCTTTCTTGCATTAATAGGCTCTATGTCATCCATAAACTGCTCCAATAGAAGACCAACTTTCTGCACAAGGAGGGCCTGCATCATAATGCCCAAGTTGAATGAACAAAGCAGTAAACCTCTTCTATGCAGCTTACATGCCCTCTTAATTTGCTCTTTGGAAATTGAACACTCTGTTTCAGGGGCAGTCCATGGATGCTCAAGACCAATGGTCATTAGTGTGGACCTCACATATTTGATCCACAGGAATTTGTCCGCCCCAGCAGGCACAGTATTTCAGACAACCCCTGTTGGTAGGAACCCAGCTTTGGTATTGTCCAGATCCTTTTCCAGAACAACAGGGGCTGTAGCCATGCTATGTCAGTGATGCTTTCGAGCCCCAGGTTCATTCATAGCGGTAGCAATTGTGTACTTAATGGTAGGCCAAACAATTATCACATGAAGCGATTCTCTTTGGTGACCAAAATTAATTCCTTACTGTACACCTAGAGCTCAGCTCAATATATAAGGCAGATCCCATGGCCTGACGGTTATAAACCTGTAATGCCAGAAAACAGGCCAGAATGTTAGTTAGTTAGGTGTCCCATAGTCTCGTTCCAGCAGCTCCTGTGGCATTATTATGGTATAATACTACTTAGCAATTATGCCTACATCATCTTCCATTAATATTATGAAGGGATTATTAGCTTCATTTTGCCACAGCAAAGTATTTCATTCTTAAAATAGAACCTCAAGTCAAATTAATATAAACACAAGATGTGCCAAACAGTGGCCATATTATAATGACATACTAATTACAGAATTTCTGTGAGAGTAGAACTACTAATAGCAACTAGTCATCACAAGTTAGTTCAGCCATCATTATTTTACTAATATAATCTTTACAGCATCTCACTCAACATAGAAAGTATTTAACTTATATAGCCAGGAACCACAGTACTTGGGCAATGACAGCGCCAATTAAGTATGCAAATAAAGTAACTTTGTGGCGGCCATCTTATAGTTATTTTCCTCCATATCTAACATACATTCCAACAAAGTTCTAACTACCATCAATATATTAAAGGGATTGTTAGCTACATCTTACCATACCAAAATATTTCATTCTGGATATAAAACCTCAACTGAGTCAATATAAACAAAAGATGTGCTGAACAGCGGCCATCTGACAATTGGAAACTTACTATATTTTAGATACATATTACAGAATTCCTGTAAGAAAAGAACTGCTAATGTCAGCTATTCATCAAAAAATAGTTCAACTATTAACATGCTACTAAAAGTAATCTTCAACAGCTGTGCTGTTTAAGTATATAAATAAAGCAAGTTTATTGTGGCCATTTAACAGTTACTTTCCTCCATCTCTAACATGTATACCAACAAGGTTCTTGAAGAGAGGGACCACTAACACTCCATTACACAGGTTCATTTACATGCACTTACTCTTATTGGTAGTGTTGCTGCTCGCTGTTGTATGTAAAGGATTCCTAATATAATATTAATAATATAATCACGTATTGTCGGTGTCAGAATATGGTGGTATCACTCACAAATACTGATAGTATCATTTCAAAGGGTTAAGCAAAATGCAGGGAATTCTAACAAGTTGACAGCCTCTATAATTGTGAATAGAAATTATACTAAGGGTCACCTAACAAATAATGCAATTCATTATCTATATATATTGCATCCTTCTTCTTTTGGTTAAAGTCTGTTCTATTTTTTTTTAAAAAGATTTGTTTTGAGGGTGCTAAATGAGATGGTGTGCCACACAATACATAATACTGTTAATTTATGTTACTACTATTCTGATTGCTATGGATTATGAATCCTATACGTATTTCTTAAAGGGTTATTTTATCCTTTATATGCGCTCTTATATATATATATATATATATATATATATATATATATATATATATATATATATATATATTTAATTTGATACTTTATTATACACTAATTGCCACTGGGAATATGGCAGAGGCTTGTTTCATATTAGTATAATAAGGGTGTAATGCAATGTTATATATTTCTAGCCCTGATGAGGTCAAGTGGGATGCACCCATCTAAAGATGAAACTTGTGTTGGCTAGGAAGATTTGGTGATGCTGACCTTGATTTGTGAGTAAATGATCGAGAAGACAACTTACAGAGGAGTGGATTCTGACTATTGTTGAAGTGTTCAAGATTGTTGTTTATATTTATGGACGTTGCCCTTCTGAAGAAACCTTAGTGGCTTTTCTTCTTCTTCTGAGCACCCAGTGAAATATTTGATATTGCATGTGTAATTTTGTTAGTGTGTGTTCACCAAAGTTACACTGTTGCCATTTCCTCTTCATGCTGCAAAGGTGCCTGTGTTACAGGCAGCATTGTTTTTGTACAGGAAGGTATGGTATGCCTTCCTGCACAAATACAATCTAAGAGGCGTTTTCCTCTTTCTATGTGTGATGCAGAATGCATCAAGCATCGAAAGAGGAAGTAACAGGGAGAAATACATACATTTCGTTATCCACCTTACCAGCATAGCATTTTGATGTATCCCCAGGTTTTCTAGCTTTAGTAAATCTGAGAATGCGCCAAAATTCATGGCTGGATGCATGGAAAGGCCCATGCTCCACCCACAGAATGCCTCCCAGACGCATTGTAAGGCAACTCTGCATTACATTTTCTTTACAAAGCCCGGCAAGACCACGCTATTTGGCCAGTGCGTGGGTTTAATGTAAACTGAGGAACTCTCTCCCCTTCCAACTAAGATCCCAATCAAACTTGCTACAATTCACGTTAATGCTTAAAATCTGTTTTTTCTCATTCTCTCGCAAATCGGTCTTTGTGTTTTTTGCGTTACGTCAGACGCTATTGCTAAGACGTCTCCAAGCATTTGCATGCTCTACAAACAATTTTACTTATTTAGGGTTAGAATCCGGAAAGGCAAATTCAGACTGCTATTCTTCTGAAGTCCGTAACTTAGGTACTGTTTAATTGGGGAATTGCAGAAACTGTACAGTACATAGAAACTGCAGAGGAGTGGTATGAAGCTGCGTATGTAAAAAGCTTCTTAAAAGTCCAGTGGCATTTGATCAAATCTTGCTCCAGACCGCACCTTTTAATACTATAACTTGACTCGAGCACTCCAATCCCCAGAATATAATGAAGAGTGAAAGAACAGCTTGGTAAACACTCCTCCCTGCAAACATTCTCATATTACACCACGTTCACTGTTAAACAGGGCGCTACAAGAATGGGAAATAAACGTTAAGCAAATGCAATTTTTTGTAAACTATAGTGTTAAGGATACTAAAACAACCAAGACAGGGTCAGGAAAGATGTCTGTTTAGGTGTAATGTAAATGTAATTTTTAACCCTTATAACAAGTATCAGCATCTCAAATGGGAGCATACATCAAATTGGAGATGACATCAAGGGTAATTACAAAATATGCCCCCACAGACCAGGATTCACCTTGCAGAGCAAGGATTTGATCACATAATAACATTTGGTAGGTTATTAGATGTGTCTCTTAATCATATTTAGGACATTTAGAACTTCAATATCAATGATTCAGTTGGACCCTGCATATAACTCTACTGACTTTGAGGGGGTGTGCGCTGTAATTAACAACACTTACCTATATAGTTATGGCTGAGTTACTCATTGCACAAGCTAAACACAAATACAAATGCAGTATTTAGTGGGTGAATAAATACCTCCTATTCCAAGTTTTTCCCCAAAAATGGGGACTTAAATGCAGAATCTGTGTTACTGTTTACTATGGAATTAACCACACATTTACCTCTAGCAAAACAGGCAAACTCTGCCAGAGAAAAATTGCAGGGGGGTATGCTAATTATCAAGTTGCTCCGAATCCATCGTATCCCAATGTAAATTTCCATTTGTACAAGGGTTGGAATTTCCAATCCACTTGTACTCACAGCCACAGGCCTACTGTCTTTTAGGTTACAGATTCTGGTGAGGCTTGCAATATTTGCTCAAAGACCAGCTTGGGGATACTTTGGGGCATATTTATACTCTGTTTGCGCCGAATGTACGTCAAAAGTTTTGACGCACATTCGGAGCAAACATTGCCCCATATTTATACTTTGACGTCCGACCCCGCGGGCGTCAAAGTTCCACCATGTGCGTCATTTTTTAGAAGGGTGAACCAGCCTTGCGTTAATTATATGCAAGGTAGGCGTTCCCTTCTAAAAAATGACTTTAAGGCCTGTGCCCCATATTTATACTGTGACGTCATTTTGACGCACAGGAGGGGGCAGGCCTTAAAAAACGGCGCCCAGCCTGATGGGCGCCGTTTTTTAACGCCTGGGTCAGGGCAGGCTTTAAGGGACCTGTGGGCTCAGAAGGAGCTCAGAGGTGCCCTCCCATGCCCCCAGGGACACCCCCTGCCGCCCCAGGAGGACACCCAAGGATGGAGGGACCCATCCCAGGGAAGTTAAGGTAAGTATTTTTTTTCGTATTTTTTTTGTGGCATAGGGGGGCCTGATTTGTGCCCCCCTACATGCCACTATGCCCAATGACCATGCCCAGGGGACATAAGTCCCCTGGGCATGGCCATTGTGCAAGGGGGCGTGACTCCTGTCTTTGCTAAGACAGGAGTCATTTCATTGGGGGGTTGGGCGTCAAAAAAAATGGCGCAAATCGGGTTGAGGCCAAAATTTTGCCTCAGACCTGACTTGCCCCATTTTTTGACGCCCAAGCTCCATTTTCCCCTACGCCGGCGCTGCCTGGTGTGAGTCATTTCTTTTGACGCACACCAGTCAGCTGCGCCGGCTAACGTCATTCAATAAATAAGGCGCCCACATGGCGCTTTGGAATGGCGTTAGCCGGCGTTAAAATATTTGACACACAACTGCGTTGGCGCAGTTGTGCGTCAAAAAGTATAAATATGGGCCTTTATTCCCTATATGTATGTGGGTGCCCAGGCCTTCTCATCTGAAGGAGTTTGTGGAAACAGTCCCTCTGAAGTGGATAGTGGTTGTGAAGCCTATGATTTGTGACGGAGCATGCCTACTGATGTCTCCTGGTATGCCCAAGACCAAGGGGTGGAGTCATTATTGTCTGCTCTCCAGGTCTGATCCGCTGGTTGTGAAGTGGCAAAATCATGCAATGACAGCTTTGCTTCCTTAAAAGCACTATGGGGGTCATTACAACATTGGCGTTAAAAGCCGCTTACTGCCGTGCAGAAGACTGCCAAAACACCACCGCGGAATTCCGCCACGGTCATTATGACCCAATGGCTGGAATCCGCCAAAATCTAGACACCTACACAAGTCCGCCACCGCCACACCAAAGGTCAGTGATAAACTGGCGATAAGAAATCCTCCACCGTCACACCAACAGGAATACGCCCACACTATCACGACCCACGAATCCACGCGATGGTCTTTCAATCGTGGTATTCCATTGGCGGTACACACCGCCGCGCTCAAAATACACACACATTTACAAAACACTACCACAGTGGACAATTCAAAATACACACACCTGATACACATACACACACCACTCCCACACACCCAATACAATATAAAACACACACCCACATCACCCACAAACCTCTACGACAACAATTGCGACTGAAGGCCAGAGAGAGACACCACCATCTACAAACGAGCATCCACAGGCACTCAACACCATCACCCACATAACATCCACGCACCTTACACAACACACCACTAAATATCACCCCACACATCACAACACACCCCACCCCACACATCACCCACACCACCCCATGGCACGGCAAAGACACCCCAGGTTCTCTGAGGAGGAGCTCAGGGTCATGGTGGAGGAAATCATCCGGGTAGAGCCACAGCTATTCGGATCACAGGTGCAGCACACCACCATAGCTAGGAAGATGGAGCTATGGCGAAGAATCGTGGACAGGGTCAACGCAGTGGGACAGCACCCAAGAAATAGGGATGACATCAGGAAGAAGTGGAACGACCTACGGGGGAAGGTGCGTTCCGTGGTCTCCAGACACCACATTGCGGTACAGAGAACTGTCAGCGGACCCCCACCTCCTCCCCGTCAACTAACAACATGGAAGGAGCAGGCCTTGGCTATTCTGCAACCTGAGGGCCTCGCAGGAGTAGCTGGAGGAATGGATTCTGGTAAGTCAAATCTTTCACTACTTCATCCCCCACCCTACCTGCATGCTATCACATACCCCCACCCTCGCCCTCACCCTATCACTCCTACTCCTCACACATGTCCCAATATCACAAACCACTCATCCCAGCACCAAGCCCTACATGCAACACCAAAGCATGGACACCCATCACCAAAGCATGGCCACTGCACATACCCATACACCCCCCTAAACAATCATCACACAAGGTCATACACAGGAATGCAAGCACTGGGGTACACGGTCACCTACCCATTGCACACCATGGCACACACAGATGCAATAATCATGCTTTTACACCCCTGCAGGACCCCTAACCAATGTCACCGGACAGGAGGGTCCAGACATGTCCATTGCACGCACAGAAGAGGCCCACAGTGATGACAGCAGCTCTGTCCAAATGGATCTAGACGACCAGCCCGGCCCATCTGGGACCTCGGGACAGTTGGTTCCCCTCACACTGGCACAAGCCAATACAGGGCTTCCCCCTCTGGAAACACCAGCACAGCACCCACCCAGCGGGCCCATACCTCTGGCCCCAGGACACGTCAATCAGCAGTGTGTCCACCACTACAGGGAACCCAGGCTAACCCACCACCCCAACAACAACAGGGACCTGTGGGCAGTGGCACACGGTTCAGGGGACAGAGGCCCAGGAACACAGGGGAACTGGGAGGACTGCTGTGCGACATGGGGAGGACAGGCCCAGGGAACCCACTCTCCACGAGGCCCTCTCCAACATCATGGGAGCCTACCACCATTCCCAGGAGACGATGGCAACGGTACTGGCCAAGTTTCAGGAGACCCAGATGTTGCAAGAGGAACAGTATTTGGGCTTCAGAGAGGAACCTAAATCCATCAATTCCACCCTGGGCACCATTGTAGGGGTGATGAAGGAACTCGTCAACACCAGGAGGTACACTGTGGCACAACAAGGGGCCCCTGACACTAGCCTGGATGATGAACTGCCCACCACCTTTGCCGGCGCTAGTGGACAGGAGGCACGGCCACAGGACCACCACACCAACACCCCACCCCCTGCAGAGGGAGAACCACCCTGCAAAGGGTCCCTGAGATCCAGGACAAAGACAGAGAACGGTGCCAAGACCCCCGCCAAGAAATGAGACCACCCTGATTGTCATCCATTTGTCCCACCTTGTCACCCTGTCCATCCTTAAACTGCACCAGCTCCACTTCCTATGCCCCTTTGTACAATGCACCTGTGAGACTAATAGACTATACTCTGCCATGGAAATTCCTCCACCATCATCCCTCAACATTTTACAACCCCCTCCAATAATGAGCACTTAAATAAACTCCCTTAAAGCACAAAACAACCTGAAGTCTGTCTGTGATTTTGAAATAGTGTATTAGCAATTACAGTGCCAAAATGCTCTTTCAAATGTAATGTCAACATACCTATGTCACACAGCTCTAGTCCATGAAGAAACAAAGCAGATGTCACACAGTGGGACCCATATCTGTGAAATCGTAAGGGAAAGTGACAACTCAGTGACCATACACTGGGTGAAAATGACAGACAGTAGAGAGGTATTAGATTTAAATTAGCAGGCAGTGTTGTCTTCTTACCTGTGTCTCACTGGAAGTATTGCAGGATCACCGTGTTCCTATTGTCGATGTCCTCTTCTTCTGCTTCCTTGTCTTCACTGTCCATAGGCTCCACAGCTGCCACAACACCTCCATCTGGACCATCCTCCTTCAGAAAAGGCACCTGTCATCGCAAAGCCAAGTTGTGAAGCATACAGCAGGCCACGATGATCTGGCATACCTTCTTTGGTGAGTAGAATAGGGAACCACCTGTCATATGGAGGCACAGGAACCTGGCCTTCAGGAGGCCGAAGGTATGCTTTATAATCCTCCTAGTTTGCCCATGGGCCTCATTGTAGCATTCCTCTGCCCTTGTCCTGGGATTCCTCACTGGGGTCAGTAGCCATGACAGGTTGGGGTAACCAGAGTCACCTGCAAATGGCGAAGGACAACTGTTAGACACACACTAACTCTTAGGTACATCCCCAGACCCAGACACCTAGTCACACTGTATTGGGTCCATGTCCTCACCTAATAGCCACACCCGGTGCCTCTGTAGTTGCCCCATCACATAAGGGATGCTGCTATTCCCCAGGATGTAAGCGTCATGCACTGAGCCAGGGAATTTTGCATTAACATGGGAGATGTACTGGTCTTCCAAATACACCATCTGCACATTCATGGAATGGTAACTCTTCCGGTTTCTGTACACCTGTTCACTCCTGCGGGAGGTACCAAGGCCACATGTGTCCCATCAATGGCACCTATGATGTTGGGAATATGTCCCAGGGCATAGAAATCACCTTGCACTGTAGGCAAATCCTCCACTTGAGGGAAAACGATGTAGCTCCGCATGTGTTTCAGCAGGGCAGACAACACTCTAGACAACATGTTGGAAAACATAGGCTGGGACATCCCTGATGCTATGGCCACTGTTGTTTGAAAAGACCCACTTGCTAGGAAATGGAGTCCTGACAGCACCTGCACTTGAGGGGGGATTCCTGTGGGATGGCGGATAGCAGACATCAGGTCTGGCTCCAACTGGGCACCCAGTTCATGGATTGTGGCACGATCAAGCCTGTAGGTGATGATCACATGTCTTTTCTCCATTGTCTACAGGTCCACCAGTGGTCTGTACACCGGAGGATGCCGCCATCTCCTCACATGCCCCAGCGGACGGTGCCTATGGAGGAGAACAGCGAGCACAGAGTCAACCAACTCTGAGGTACGTAAACACAGCTTACTCTGAAAATATTCATAAATCGAAATTTGCCTGTATGAGTGTTTAGGCAAGGCCTAGGTATGTGTGACGCAGTCAAAAATAATGCCATGTGGGCCCCTGAAATGGCAGCTGCCTGACCTGTAAGGTGGGACAAGGGGGATATGAGGTAACTGCGCTGGCGTTGTACACCATCGCGGTAGGTGGTCGAAGACCGCGGCGCAATTCTGCATTGGTTAACATTGGATCGTATGGGTCCCAGGAGCCAATGACGATGTACGCCGGCGGTGACGGTACGTACCGCCGCGGACGTGACCGCCATTTTCTCTCTGTTCAATCACTCGATACCTGATCTTCGACAGGAGAGGACCTACACTGCAAGTGCTGCTGTGACCTCAGTCTGGAAGAGACAATGGCTCGTGTGTCTGAGGAAAGGGCCCCTGCCTTCAGCACAGAGGAGTTGGAGAAACTCGTGGATTGGGTCCTCCCCCAGTACACGCAACTCTACGGTCCTCCAGACAAACAGTTAAGTACACTGTGAGGATGCTGCATGGGCAATGCCTGTGTGGAGTGAGGTGGAGGAAAGATAGGGGGGTGAGAATGAGGCGTGCATGAAACAACGGTGAGTGCATTTGCATCATGGCAAGTGTAGGGATGCGGGCCAATGACTGTGACGGTGCAGTTGGTAATTACTTCTCTTTTTCCCCTGTACAATTCCTGTAGGTCAGCGCCCACCAGAAGGAGGACATCTGGCGTGCCATTGCCAAGGAAGTCCGGACCCTGGTGGTCTACCACAGACGGAGCACCAACTGGCGGAAAAGATCAGAGGACATTCGCCACTGGAGCAAGAGGACGGCGGAGGCCCAGCTGGGGATGGCCTCCCAACGTGGGAGGGGTGCCCATCGCACCATGACCCCCCTGATGTTCTGGATCCTGGCGGTGGCGTACCCGGAGTTGGATGGGCACTTGAGGGCATCACAGCAGCAACAAGGGGGTGAGTACACTCCCATTCTGCTGATTCAGCGCACATTGGAGGTGTCTGGGTGGGGGAGGTGGGCTCTGCGTTCCCCTAGGCCAGGGCGAGTTTGGTAGTTAAGTTCCCTTTTTCAGGCAGGCCCTGTGGCACCCCACCCCACCTGTGTACAGTGCCAACTACACCTAGTTAGGCACCTGTGACATCCATGTGTGCAGAAATCGTCCATAGCCTTGTAAGCCATGTCCCAGGGATTGAATAGTGGACCCCAAGTGCGCAGAGTAGTGCAGGGTGCTTCTGTGTCTGTTGTGTCCGCCAACGGTAGCGGTATTGCATGCACTGAACATGTCTTTCTACTGTCTCCCCCCCCTTTTTGTGGTCTCCCTCTTCTTGTGAGTAATAGCATCATCAGGCGGAGGAGCAGTGGCACCGGAGCATGAGGGAGCTGCATCCCACATGGCCCTGGGGGGCGACACTACGGACTCTGAATTCACCAGTGGGACGGAGGGTGAGGGGAGGTCCACGGCGGGGACAGGTGCTGACACCAGCGATACGGACTCCTCCTCCGATGGGAGCTCCCTTGCGGTGGCGGCCCCATCTGTGCCCCCCGCATCTACAGGTATAGCCGCCACCCCCCTACCAGCACTGCCCTCCCAGCAGCCCCTCAGTGTTTTCCCCGTGCCCGCTCACCCAGGAGGGTGGGCATCACCTTCGCCCCTGGCACCTCAGGCCCTGCCCCAGTCACCCCTGCTGCCCTCAGTGAGGAGGCCATTGACCTCCCCAGGTCCCTCACTGTTGGGCAGTCTACCATTTTGAATGCCATCCAGGGTGTTGAGAGGCAGTTGCAACAAACCAATGCATACCTGGAGGGCATTCACTCTGGTCAGGCAGCCCTTCAGCGAGCTTTTCAGACTCTGGCCTCAGCACTGCTGGCAGCCATTGTCCCTGTCTCTAGCCTCCCCCCTCCAACTTCCTCCACCCAGACCCACACCCCTGTACCTCAGCTTATCCCAAGCACACCATCAGCCCAGCATGCACACACCTCAGCACACAAGGGAGGCTCTGGCAAACATAAGCACCACACATCCCACAGGCACTCACGCAATCATCACAAACATGCAGACACAACAACATCCACTGCCTCCCCTGTGTCCCCCTCCTCCTCATCTCCCTCCTCCCTCCCAGTCTCGTCTCTACTCACACCTGCATGCACTACATCCTCAGCCACTACGTCCATCACCAGCACACACACCACCACACCCCGCTCACGTGCAGTCACCATCCCCACTACCATTCACACATCCCCTGTGTCCTCTCCCAGTGTGTCTGTGAGGCCACCTTCCAAGGTACACAAACGCAGCCACACACCCACCCAACAGCCATCCACCTCACGACAGCCTCCAGCCCATGCACCTTCGCCCAAAGTCAGCAAACGTACACCTCCTACAACCACAACCTCTTCCTCCACTCCCAAACCCCCTCCAGCTACCCGTCCCAGTGTTCCTAAGAAACTTTTCCTGGCCAGCCTTGACCTCTTTCCCTCACCTCCCCCACCTCTTCAGTCTCCTCGGGCCCGACTTTCCAGGTAGGTCCCAACCTAGCACCTCAGCCAGAACATCGGCGGGACCAGTGGTGCCAGTAGTCACCGGATTATGGAGTGCACCAGGCAGTAGGGCAGCCAGTGTGGCAAGGAGCCACAGCACGGACAGTCCCCCACCTGTCAAGCATAAAAAGTTGGACAGTGCCCGGTGGGTGAGGGGAAAGAAATCAGCCACCAAAGCCGCTCCCAGGGGTACAGTTGGGAGTGTGGAGACTGCTGCAACATCATCCAAGGTGGGGAAGGGGCACAGTAAAACCGGCAAGTCTGGGAAGATCAGCACGGCGGACAAGACCGTCAGCAGCCCCGCTTCCCAGGAGGTGACCGCCAGCAGCCTCGCTGCCAAAAACAGGACCGCCAGCAGCAGCCCCACTGCCCAGGAGACGACCGCCAGCAGCCCCGCTGCTAAAGACAGGACCGCCAGCAGCAGCCCCGCTGCCCAGGAGACGACTGCCAGCAGCCCCGCTGCCAAAGACAGGACTGCCAGCAGCTGAACCGCTGCCCAAGACAGGACCGCCAGCAGCTGAACCACTGCCCAAGACAGGACCGCCAGCAGCTGAACCGCTGCCCAGGACACCGCCACCGGCTGAACCGCTGCCCAGGACACCACCGCCAGCAGCACCGCAGGCCAGGACAAGACCGCCACCAGCTGAACCGCTGCCCGGACACCGCCGCCAGCAGCACCGCTGGCCAGTGAGAGCCAATGATTCCGATGCTACTGAGTCCGCCACGGGCAGGATGAAGCACTCTGGTCACAAAGCCCCCTCCAGAACCAGTGGATAACTGTTATCCACTTGAGAGACTGTGGTTTTGCACTCCCCAGGATAAAGGAGTGGCCAAACCACCCACTGTAGAGACTTGAGAGACTGTGGCTTTGCACTCCCCAGGATTGAACAATGGGCAAACCACCCACTGTAGAGACTTGTGAGACTGTGGCTTTGCACTCCCCAGGATTGAACAGTGGGCGAACCACCCACTGTAGAGACTTGTGAGACTGTGGCTTTGCACTCCCCAGGATTGAACAGTGGGAAACCCACCCACTGTAGAAACTTGAGAGACTGTGGCCTTGCACTCCCCAGGATTGAACAGTGGGCATGGAGCCCCCTCGTGGATCTGGCATTGTGCACTCATCTGGCTGAGGTGCCTGTTTTATTTCTAACTGGTGCCCCTGCAGTGTTGTCTCCGTCTTGTTCGGGTATTGAGTTTGGGCCTCACCCATGCCTTTTGGGCCCAGTGATCCACCGACTATGATGGTGGAATAACTTGGACTTGTGTTCTTGGTGTATATAATTGTATATGGTATAAATGTATATATTTGTAAATATTTTTGATGTATGGAATTGAATATATCACAATTATTCGACTCATTTCCTTTTGTTCTTGCATTCTTCCGGGGGGGGTTAGGGGGTGTAACTGTTATGTATCAATATGTATTAGCATGTGTGTTGTAGTGGGTGAGGGTGGGGGTGTTGCATGTTGCGTGTCACAGTTTTTTCCCTCCCCCCTCCCCTGTGTCATAGGTGCAGTACTCTCTGTGGTCTTCGCTGCCGGCGTTCATGCTCCTGGTAGAGGAGCAGGAAATTAAAGGCTGGCAGAATCTGGAGCTCGGGTTTCATGGCGTCCTGATTCCTCGTGAGGTGTGTAGAGGTGAGCGTTTTCCCTTCGAAGTCCTGTTTCCGCCGTGTTTTTGTACGCAGTGAATCTGCCCCGGAAAAGGTGGCAGATTGGTGGGTTGTAATAGTGTGGGTGGTACATTGTCCTGCGCCTGTCTGTTGGCGGTTACCGCCGCGGTGTTTGTTTGTACCGCCGTGGCAGTCGGAGTGTTAAAGTGGCTGTTTATGTTGGCGGTTTCCGCCACGGTCGTGATTCCATTTATTTTTTTCTCCGGCCTGTTGGCGGTTTTACCGCCACTGTAACACCGACCGCCAGGGTTGTAATGACCACCTATGTCTTCTGTCCCAAGCCTCATTCACGTGGCCAGACAGTTATAAAATTCTTGAGTCAACAGTGCCCCATATTGTCCACGCTTTACCTATCTCTGGCTTTTTTGTTGGGGCAGGCGGTACGTAGTGTGTAGCCACTTGGAGCTCCAGACGTGTTGCCTCTCTGCTGGACTTACTCATCTCCATGGCGGGCATAAAGAAGGATTGGTCCACATGAGAGCTTAACCCAGCTTTAAGCAATGGAGCAGCAGGTGCAGCCTGCCTCTTGTCTGCACCGGTTATACCGGTCCAAGCACAATCTCTCTAGGCAGTGGAACAACAAAGGAGCGGCTTGGGCAGTGAGTACATGCCTCTCCGTCCTTCCTAATCTGAGTGACAATTAAAACAGAGTGTTATTTCAGCTGAGGGAGTCTGGAAGCACTTCCTTTTCAAATGAGTGAGGGTGATGGACAGAAACATCAATCCAGCTAGCAGTGGTGCAGATAATGATGTGCTGTGACATAACAACCCAGATCACAAGAAAATGAAGTACAGATTTGACAGGGAGAGATACGTTCCCAATTATTACTCACTTATTATTTGAGGCTTTATGAAGTGTCATATGCCACCTTATGGTAACTCTATGGAGCCAGAGGAATTGGTTGAGATTCTCAGAACCACCAATGAAGATCAGGTTAGTTAAGTGTTCAGTTGAATATAAGGCATTTATAGCTATTGTAAATTGCCATTGTATTTGCTTATTTTCAGCACGATACCAGCCTAAAGAGTTCTGTTTTCCTCAAGCAGAGGTTGCAGAATTCTACTCTCAAAGTGGGTTAAAACATTCCAGAAGCTGTAGCCATGAATCCCCAATGACTTGCCTTCATGTGTTTGATGTTTGACAGTTTGCTTCTGAATTAGGGACAAGGTACCTGGAGGAAATTGACTTTTTTCTCCAGTTAGCATTGTGGATGGTACAAAAATTGAGCTGCTATTAGACAGAGTTTCAAGGAAGTCCTTTCATGAATGGTTTCACATGGTCCCATTTCTGAAGGCTCAGATATAATTTGATTACCTGATTCTGTAGCATTTAGTTTTTGTATGGTTTCTTTCTTGGTAGCCCTATAAAGAATATGTTTTAGCAGTTGAGCTCTCCTTCCAGTTGAGCTTGAATGGGCACACTTTCCTTCAAAGGACAATTGAAGATTGACATCCTTGACAACTGGAATGATTTGGGGTGTGATCATACCGTCTGCTTAAAAAATGCATGGATTCTTTCTTGTTATGATGTGGTCAGGGGACCTCTGGCCTGGAGGCCTTTTAAGGCATAGTGTGTTGTGGTCTCACTCTCTAGCACCAGGGCTGCTGTTTTTACTATGTTCTGTCAGAATTTTGTTTCTTTCAAAAAGTTGGGTGTGTGGTCAAAGTATGCCATAATATTTTTCTCGGTTCCTGGTTAATTCTTCAGTTGGGCAGAAATTGGCACAAGATTAACTGTGCAAAATGGATCTAGTGACATTAAAGAATATGTGTTAAAGTGAGCATGTAAATATGGGTCAGCAGGACTTAGAAAATGGATGTGATCATGAACAAACACAGTATTGCAGAATACAATTTGCATTCTTCTACGCAATAGAAACAAGAAATTGATAGTATATGTTAGAAATGGGGTCTTTGGTTGGCAATCAGGTTACCCCCTGTCCAAGCAAGGACCTTCACTCTAGTCAGGGTAGGTCACACACAATCCAAATTATCCCGTGCCCACCCTCTGGTAGCTTGGCAATGAGCAGTCAGGCTTAACTTAGAAGGCAATGTGTAAAGTATTTGTGCAATAAATCATACAATACCACAATATAACACCACAAAAATACACCACACAGTGTTTAGAAAAATATATAATATTTATCTGAATAAATGCAGGTCAAAACAATTAAAGATGAAATAAGCAAATGTAGGGATATCACTGAAAGTGATATCAAGTGTCTTTAGAGTTAGAAGATTACTGTAAAAGTAATAAAAAGTGTCTTAAGTTCTCCTAGAAACAACAAGTGTCTCTTGCAGGGAAAAGTACCTGGTTTGCATTGAAAAATCATCGCAAGGGGCCGCAGAGGAGGAGGTGCGAGGGAAACAGTGAGTGTGCGTCGGTTTCACCCCTTTGCACACTGACGTGCGTTGTTATTTTCCACACGGGGAAGACGTTGCGTCAATTTCCGGCATGCGGACTAGGATCCTCTTCGGGTTGCGGGGTTTCCATACGCCCCGGGGACGATGCGTGGGAATCCTGGGCTTGCGGAGCGAAGTCACAGTGCTGCGTCGATTCCAGTAGGTGATGCATGGAATTTTGTTCCGCACGGCAGGCGCTGTGTCGATTCCTCTAAGGAAGTCGGGCGGCGTCGTTCTGAGTCGGCTTGCGTCGAACCAGTAGGGCTGTGCGTTGAAGTTCCGGTTACGTCTCTGGCGCTGCGTCGATCTTCTGTTTGCAAAGTTGGGCTGCGTCGTTCCAGACTCGGCGTGCAGTGACATTTTCACCGTGAGCAGGCTGTGCTTCGTTCTTGGCAGACAGGGCGTCAAATTTTCACCACACGGGGATTTCAGCTGCAGGAGAGAAGTCTTTTTGGTCCTGAGACTTCAGGGAACAGGAGGCAAGATCTATCCAAGCCCTTGGAGAGCACTTCTGAAGCCAGGCAAGAGAGCAGCAAGACAGCAGGGCAACAGCAAGGCAGCAGTCCTCTTCAGAAAGCAGTTAGGTGAGTCTTTTAGTCAGCCACCAGTTTTTCATGTCAGGGTGCAGGTTCTGTTTCAGGTTTCTTCTCCAGGAAGTGTCTGAGGTGGTAGGACAGAGGCCCTGTTTCTATACCCAAATATGCCTTTGAAGTGGGGGAGAATTCAAAGAGTAGCTTATAAGTGTACCAGGTCCAAATTCAGTTCAATCCTGTCTGCCAGGGTCCCAGTAGTGGGTGTGGCAGTCCTTTGTGTGAGAGCAGGCCCTCCACCCTCCCAGCTCAGGAAGACCCATTCAAAATGCAGATGTATATAAGTGAGGCTGAGTATCCTGTGTTTGGGATGTGTCTGAGTGAATGCACAAGGAGCTGTCAACTAAACCCAGCCAGACAGTGGATTGTATGGCACAGAAAGATTTAAGTGCAGAGAAATGCTCACTTTCTAAAAGTGGCATTTCTAAAATAGTAATATTAAGTCAGCAGGATTTTGTATTACCATTCTGGCCATACTAAATATGACTTTGTATGTATGAGCGCAGCCCCAATGTTAGCCTATGAAGGGAGCGGTCCACACAGTAGTGTAAAAACAAATGTAGGAGTTTTACACTACCAGGACATGTAAACTACACAGGTACATGTCCTGCCTTTTACCCACACAGCACCCTGCCCTTGCCCTTGGCAAGTACTTTTAAATGCCAGGTCGAATTGGAAGTGAAACTGCACACACAGGCCTTGCAATGGCAGGACTGAGACAAGGTTAAGGGGCTACTGAAGTGGGTGGCACACTCAGTGCTGCATGCACACTAGTAGCTTTTAATCTACAGGCCCTGGGCATATATAGTGCACTCTACTAGTGTTAGAAAATGGGTTATTGGTAAGGGCAGGTAGGTACCTACACTTAACAATAGGCCTCTAACCTCCACTTAGGTCCAGTTAGGTCTCAGTAAATTAAACCCAGCTCAACCCTTGGTAGCTTGGCAACGAGCGACAAGGCTTAATTTAGGAGTCAGAGTGTAAAGCATTCAAATATCACAAAACAGTAATTAAATAAAACACAGGAAACAGTTTAAAAATCCAAAACCAATTTATAAAAATAGCTTATATTTTTATCTTTAAAATGACACAAAAACGAATAAAATCGGATAGGGGGAACCGGAGATATTTTTAAAGAATTATTGTTTTCTAGCGCCTAGAAACAAAAAGCGCCAATCTGGTCATCTGGTCGCACCTTGACCAAGGCAAAGTCAAAGTTTAAGGGTGACCGCGATGGAGCCCAGCTCCGCTAAAAGTCGGTCAAAAGTTTACCTTCGCACTTAGTCATTTTTCTGAAGGTTTTCTTCAGCGGGACGAACCTGCCAGTCCAATCCGACCTCCTTGAACTCTTCTCCGGATAAGCGTCGCAGCAGCCATCGGTTGAGATTTTTACCTTCGGACTTTTTTCGAGGTGAAAATCCTTCGACCGGGGCAAACCTGGATCTTGATCTGACGTCCTTGGAGCCCTTCTCGGATACGCTGACTGGGAGGTCCCGGTCAACTTTCTACATTCGGACTTAGTCTCTTTTTGGGAGATTTTCTTCACCGGGACGAACCTGCAAGTCAGGCTGGGTCGCGGTTGAGGCAAGCCGGCTAGAGTTGCCACGGCAGGTCGGTCCCTCTATGAAGCTTTTTTTCAAAAGTTCTCCAAACTTCTGGATCTTCTCCCAGATGTTCCTTTAAGGTTCTTTTTGGGTCCACAGCTCACCCCAAGGTTCCAGAAGTTCTGAAATGCTCCTTGGGGGTTTGGACTACAACTCCCAGAATGCACCTGGCGCAAACTCCTTTTTGGCTACTGGACAGAGGTCAGCTGGTGGGTTTCCTCATCAGTTGGTGCAGGGGACTCTGGTTAGCAATTTTTCACCTGTAGTAAACAGGGAGTCTCTCTTTGAACCAGTTGAAGCCAGGCAAAGTCCTTCTTGTGGTGAAGCCGAAGTGTGCAGCTGGTGCAGTCCTTCAGAGTGCAGGGTCTAGGTGCAGGCCAGGGTTCCAGCGGGGCAGTCCTTCTTCTTCTGTAGTTCTTCCTGGTAGGGATGTGGTAGGGAACTGAGGTGTGGGTGCAGGTCTTCCAGTTTTATCCTTGCTCCTGGGTGAAAAACAGGTGGGCCCTGGTTCTCCAATGAGGGGCAGCGTCCTTCCCCCTGTCATGACCACTTCCTGGGAAGTGTGTCAAAAATCAATCCCAGGTAGCAACATTCCTCAAAAATCCATCATGGTTGAAAGTGATTTTTGGAGGTTACATCTGGCTGAGCCCATCCACTGGTGTGGCTAAAAATCTTAAACACACCCCTCTCCTGCCCTCTCCTAATCTAATCAAGGCGGCACCTAGTTGGCTGTGTTTGCAGGATGTGGGGGTGTTGCTGGATTGCTCCAAATGTCCTTCTTTGCCTTTGAAGACCAGTTTGGCAGCCCTCTCCATTCAACTCATCAAGGCACCCTGGCCGGGCTTCCAGAGGCTGGCAAATCAGAGCACAACAGCAAAAACACTGCAGGGCTGAAGTTGGCAACTTTTCAGGTAAAGTTTGAAACTCTTTACCGGAGCAAGTTATATTAAATCCAACAACTGGAAGTTGTGGTATTTATTATACAAATTAATTTGATACCAAACTCTTGGTATCTTTTACTTAAGGGGACTTTTAAAATTAAAATAAAGTCTCCCCATTCTAGCCTATGGAGGCCGTTCACTACAATGAGGGAAAAAACTATTTGGCTGTTTTACCTCACCAGGGCTTATAAATCTATTTGTATAAGGTCCCTGCTTATAGTTACATGGCACCCAGTCCTAGGGGCACGCAGGGCACACCTTAGGGGTGACTTATATGCAAAAATAAGGTAGTTTAAGACTTTGGAACTACTTTTAATTCCAAAGTCGAATTTGCATGTAACTTTAATTTAAAAGCAGCCAGCAAGGCAGGCCTGCCTTTAAAATGACACTGGGCACCTCAGAAGTGCACCTATGGGTGCACAACCTACGCTGGGGTCCCTAAACCTCCATGCCCTACCATATACTAGGGGCTTATAGGTAGGTTGATTAGCCAATTATAATTAGCCTAATCTGCATACTGATTTTACACAGAGCACAGGGCCTGGGACTGGTTAGCAGTACCCAGGGCACCATCAGAGTCAGGAAAACACCAGCAAAAAGTGGAAAATGGGGGCAAAAAGTTAGGGGGCCTCTGCAATCAGCCCTGTTCTCTCACAACTAGGGACTTATAAGTAAATTAAATATCCCAATTGGGAGTGATCCGATGTTATCATGTTTAAAGGGAGAGAGCATATGCACTTTAGCACTGGTTAGCAGTGGTAAAGTGCGCAGAGTCTAAAAACCGGCAAAAACAGTGTCTCAAAAGTGGAGGGAGGCAGGCAAACAGTTAGGGGTGACCACCCTAAGGCTGTCAGGTCTAACAGTATATACATGCACAAAACACTTTTCTATATTAGAGACCAAATAGTAAACTATCCTATCACAATCTCTGGCTATTTAAGATTCTGCTTTTGGCCTCTTGTTTGAGCTGCATCTATGTAAAATAATATCTCTGCTGTTCAACCAACCTGGTTCTTGGTCTGTGGCTTCCTGGGCTGTACTAGAAACCCAAATCAACTCTAGCAAAATATTCAACCCAGCCCCACACAGCAGGGCTCTGTGGCTAGGATGGGGCTTTGAGGGACTTCAGTAAGAGTTAAGAGCATAAAGCATCCCCCTAAGCTGACTCCAACTGGAAAATGACAGACTGGCAGAGTGTTTAAACTGGCCCTGAAGACTGCACACTCAACCCTTAAACTGAAAATAATTTGTTCAAATCACATCTAACTATGATGTGCTATCAATAAACCAACCTATAGGCTGTGCCACTGGAATTATGTGGCAGGGGAGGACCAATTTATGCAGTAGGGTTGACTAAATTATGTATACTGAAAAGGCCACAGTTTGTGATCATTTTTACAGCTTCTCATCCATCATCCCTACTTCTCATCCATCGTATATCCCCCCCACTTCTCATCCATCATCCCAGCTTCTCTTCCATCATCCCTTCTTCTCATCTATCAGCCCTACTTCTCATCTATCATACATCATCCCTACTTCCCATCAATTATCCCTGCTTCTCTTCCTTCATCACTACTTCTCATTCCTGCATCTCATCCCTGCTTCTCATCCATCATCCCTACTTCTCATCCATCATACATCATCCCTACTTCTCATCCTTCATCCCTACTTCTCATCCATCATCCCTGCTTCTCTTCCATCATCCCTACTTCTCATTCATCATCCCTGATTCTCATCCATACTTCTTTTCCATCATCCCTACTTCTCTTCCATCATTCCTACTTCTCATCCCTGGTTCCTGCTTCTTATCCCTACTTCTCATCCATCTTCCATGATTCCTACTTCTCATGCCTCAATCATCATCCCTACTCCTCATCCATCATTTCTGCTCCTCACTCCTCATCCCTCAGTCATACCAACACATTTTCAGTTTTGTGAAACTCACCTTCACACTGATTGGCTGGCAACAGCCTATCAGAGTTATGAGAGAGGCCTGCATTCTATTTCACTAAAAAACAGCCTTCTCATTGCATGTGCTGGGTGAAGACAAGAGGAAATGCAACCGTGTGTTTGCTTCCAGTGAATTCAAGGCGGTACAACATTTTGTTTTATTTAAACCCTTCGCTGCCTGGCCTTTTCCCCTCAGGTGCCAGGCCTTTTTTTGGTTATTTGGGGCAGTTCACGCTTAGGCCCTCATAACATTTTGTCCTCATAAGCTACCCACGCCAAATTTGCGTCCTTTTTTTCCAACATCCTAGGGATTCTAGAGGTATCCATAGTTTGTGGGTTCCCCTGAAGGAGACCAAGAAAGTAGCCAAAATAAAGCAAACATTTTGTTTTTTTTTAAAATAAATGGGAAAAAGGGCTGCAGAAGAAGGCTTGTGGTTTTTCCCTGAAAATTGCATCAACAAAGGGGTTGCAGTGCTAAAATCACCTGCTTCTCAGCTTTCAGGAACAGGCAGACGTGAATCAGAAAACCCCATTTTTCAACACAATTTTGGCATTTTATTAGGACATACTCCATTTCTACTATTTTTTGTGCTTTCAGCCTCCTTCCAGTTAGTGACAGAAATTGGTGTGAAACCAATGCTGAAAAGTAGACAGAATTCTGAATTCAGCAAGGGGTAGTTTGCAAAGATCCTACAAGGTTTTCCCACAGAAAATAACAGCTGAAATAAAAAAATATTGAAACTGAGGTTAAAAAAACAGCCATTTCCTTCAACGTTTTACTCTGTAACTTTTTCCTGCAATGTCAGATTTTTTAAAGCATTATACCGTTACGTCTGCTGGACTCTTCTGGTTGCAGTGATATATTGGGCTTGTAGGTTGATCAAGAACCCTAGGTACCCAGAGCCAATAAATGAGCTGCTCCTTGCAATGGGTTTTCATTCTATACCAGGTGTACAGCAATTCATTTGCTGAAATATAAAGAGTGGAAAATAGGTATCAAGAAAACCTTTGTGTTTCCAAAATGGGCACAAGATAAGGTGTTGGGAAGCAGTGGTTATTTGCACATCTCTGAATTCTGGGGTGCCCATACTAGCATGTGAATTACAGGGCATTTCTCAAATCGACGTCTTTTTTACACACTGTCTTACGTTTGGAAGGAAAAACTGTAGAGAAAGACAAGGGACAATAACACTTGTTTTGCTATTCTTTGTTCCCCCAAGTCTCCCAATAAAAATGGTACCTCACTTGCATGGGTAGGCCTAATGCTCGCGACAGGAAACGCAACATGGACACATCACATTTTTACATTGAAATCTGATGTGTTTTTTGCAAAGTGCCTAGCGGTAGATTTTGGCCTCTAGCTTAGCCGGCACCTAGGGAAACCTACCAAACCTGTGCATTTTTGAAAACTTGACACTTAGGGTAATCCAAGATGGGGCTCCCACTAGGTTCTGTTACCCGGAATCCTTTGCAAACCTCCAATTTTGGCCCAAAAAACATTTTTTCCTCTCATTTTGGTGACAGAAAGTTCTTGAATCTGAGAGGAGCCACAAATTTCCTTCTACTCAGCGTTCCCCCAAGTTTACTGATAAAAATAATACCTCACTTGTGTGAATAGGCTTAGCGCCCGTGACAGCAAATGCCCCAAAACACAACGTGGACACATCACATTTTCCCAAAGAAAACAGAGCTGTTTTTTGGAAAGTGCATAGCTGTGGATTATGACCTCTAGCTCAGCCGGGCCCTAAGGAAACCTACCAAACCTGTGCATTTTTGACAAACTAGACACCTAGGGGAATCCAACATGGGGTGAATTGTAGGGCTCTCACCAGGTTCTGTTACCCAGAATCCTTTTCAAGCCTCAAAATTTAGCCAAAAAAACACTTTTTCCTCACATTTCGGTGACAGAAAGTTCTGGAATCTGAGAGGATCTACAAATTTCCTTCTAGCCAGCATTTTCCTAAGTCTCCCGATAAAATTGTACCTCACTTGTGTGATTAGGCCTAGCACCCGTGACATCAAATGCCCCAAAACACAACGCGGACACATCACTTTTTCCCAAAGAAAACAGAGCTGTTTTTTGGAAAGTGCCTAGCTGTGGATTTTGACCTCTAGCTCAGCCGGGCCCTAAGGAAACCTACCAAACCTGTGCATTTCTGACAAACTAGACACCTAGGGGAATCCAACATGGGGTGAATTGTGAGGCTCTCACCAGGTTCTGTTACCCAGAATCCTTTTCAAGCCTCAAAATTTAGCCAAAAAAACACTTTTTCCTCACATTTCAGTGACAGAAAGTTCTGGAATCTGGGAGGATCCACAAATTTCCTTCTACCCAGCATTTTCCTAAGTCTCCTGATACAAATGGTACCTCAATTATGTGGGTAGGCCTAGCGCTCGCTACAGGAAATGCTCGAAAACACAACATGGACACATCACATTCTCCCAAAGAAAACAGAGCTGTTTTTTGCGAAGTTCATAGCTGTGGATTTTGGCATTTAGCTCAGCCGGCAACTAGGGAAACCTACCAAACCTGCACATTTTTTAAAACTAGATGCCTAGGGGAATCCAAGATGGGGTGACTTGTGGGGCCCTCACCAGGTTCTGTTACTCCTTTGCAAACCTCAAAATGTGGCCAAAAAAAACACTTTTTCCCCATATTTCAGTGACAGAAAGTTCTGGAATCTGAAAGGAGCCACAAATTTCCTTCTACCCAGCATTTTCCTAAGTCTCCCAATAAAATTGTACCTCATATTGTGTGATTAGGCCTAGCGCCCGGGACAGCAAATGCCCCGAAACACAACGTGGACACATCACCTTTTCCCAAAGAAAACAGAGCTGTTTTTTGGAAAGTGCCTAGCTGTGGATTTTGACCTCTAACTCAGCCGGGCCCTAAGGAAACCTAACAAACCTGTGCATTTTTGACAAACTAGACACCTAGGGGAATCCAACATGGGGTGAATTGTGGGGCTCTCACCATGTTCTGTTACCCCGAATCCTTTTCAAACCTCAACATTTAGCCAAAAAAACACTTTTTCCTCACATTTCATTGACAGAAAGTTCTGGAATCTGAGAGGATCCACAAATTTCCTTCTACCCAGCATTTTCCTAAGTCTTCTCCTGATACAAATGGTACCTCACTTATGTGGGTAGGCCTAGCGCTCGCTACAGGAAATGCTCGAAAACACAACATGGACACATCACATTCTCCCAAAGAAAACAGACCTGTTTTTTGCGAAGTTCATAGCTGTGGATTTTGGCCTTTAGCTCAGCCGGCAACTAGGGAAACCTACCAAACCTGCACATTTTTGAAAACTAGATGCCTAGGGGAATCCAAGATGGGGTGACTTGTGGGGCCCTCACCAGGTTCTGTTACCCAGAATCCTTTGCAAACCTCAAAATGTGGCCAAAAAAAACACTTTTTCCTCAAATTTCAGTGACAGAAAGTTCTGGAATCTGAGAGGGGCCACAAATTTCCTTCTACCCAGCATTTTCCTAAGTCTCCCGATAAAATTGTACCTCACTTGTGTGATTAGGCCTAGCGCCCGGGACAGCAAATGCCCCAAAACACAACGTGGACACATCACTTTTTCCCAAAGAAAACAGAGCTGTTTTTTGGAAAGTGCCTAGCTGTGGATAAACCTACCAAACCTGTGCATTTTTGACAAACTAGACACCTAGGGGAATCCAACATGGGGTGAATTGTGGGGCTCTCACCAGGTTCTGTTACCTAGAATCCTTTTCAAACCTCAAAATTTAGCCAAAAAAACACTTTTTCCTCACATTTCAGTGACAGAAAGTTCTGGAATCTGAGAGGATCCACAAATTTCCTTCTACCCAGCATTTTCCTAAGTCTCCTGATACGGTTGTATGACGGAACACCAACTTCCTAAACAACTAGTGCCTTAACAAGGAGGTCAGAACACCGACCTCGTTGTTACTAGTAATGATTTTACCACGAATGCCTTAACAACGATTTTAATTGTAAAGGCATTCCTGATGAAAGCATTTCTAATAGGCACCATTGACCCTACATCCCTCACCCCACCCCCCTCCCCAAAACCAAAAACGCCCCACCCCCCCAACCCCGCCCCAAAACCTAAAACCCCCTGACCTCCCACCCCCTCCCCCTCCCCAAAACCAAAAACGCCCAACCCCACCCCAAAACCTAAAACCCCCTAACCCCCCACCCCCTCCCCAAAACCAAAAACGCCCCACTCCCCCAAACCCACCCCAAAACCCAAAACCCCCTGACCCTCCACCCCCTCCCCAAAACCAAAAACGCTCCACCCCCCCAACCCTGCCCCAAAACCTAAAACCCCCTGACCCCCCACCCCCTCCCCAAAACCAAAAATGCCCCACCCCCCCAACCCCACCCCAAAACCTAAAACCCCCTAACCCCCCACCCCCTCGCCAAAACCAAAAACGCCCACCCCACCACCCCACCCCAAAACCTAAAACCCCCTGACCCTCCACCCCCTCCCCAAAACCAAAAACACCCCACCCCAAAACCTAAAACCCCTTGACCCCCCACCCCCTCCCCAAAACCAAAAACGCCCCACCCCCCAACCCCACCCCCAAACCTAAACCCCCCTGACTCCCACCCCTTCCCCAAAACCAAAAACACCCCATCCCCCCAACCCCACCCCAAAACCTAAACCCCCCTGACCCCCCACCCCCTCCCCAAAACCAAAAACGCCCCACCCCCCCAACCCCGCCCCAAAACCTAAAACCCCCTGACCCCCACCCCCTCACCAAAACCAAAAACGCCCCACCCCCCAACCCCGCCCCAAAACTTCAAACCCCCTGACCCCCACCCCCTCCCCAAAACCAAAAACACCCCACCCCCCAACACCACCCCAAAACCTAAAACCCCTGACCCCCCGCCCCCTCCCCAAAACCAAAAACGCCCCACACCCCCAACCCCGCCCCAAAACCTAAAACCCCCTGACCCCCCACCCCCTCCCCAAAACCAAAAACGCCCCACCCCCCAACCCCACCCCAAAACCTAAAACCCCCTGACACCCCACCCCCTCCCCAAAACCAAAAACACCCCACCCCCCAACCCCACCCCAAAACCTAAAACCTCCTACCCCCTCCCCAAAACCAAAAACACCCCCCCAACCCCACCCAAAACCTAAAACCCCCTGACCCCCCACCCCTCCCCAAAACCTAAAACCCCCCACTTACCTTAGTCGACCCCTTGTCACCTGCGTCGTCCTCCTTCGCCAACTCCCTTCTTTGTACCTTAACCACACATGTTCCTAGTTCAGTACATACGTAGTTAATGCACAAAATAACGGAGTCGTGGTTAAAAAAAGCGTTCTTGCGCTTTCGTTAAACACGACTTCGTTAAAAAGACGTTGTAATAAAGGATGTTTCCCCCTGATACAAATGGTACCTCACTTATGTGGGTAGGCCTAGCGCTCACTACAGGAAATGCTTGAAAACACAACATGGACATATCACATTCTCCCAAAGAAAACAGACCTGTTTTTTGCGAAGTTCATAGCTGTGGATTTTGGCCTTTAGCTCAGCCGGCAACTAGGGAAACCTACCAAACCTGCACATTTTTTAAAACTAGATGCCTAGGGGAATCCAAGATGGGGTGACTTGTGGGGCTCTTACCAGGTTCTGTTACCCAGAATGCTTTGCAAACCTCAAAATCTGGCCAAAAAAAACACTTTTTCCTCACAATTTGGTGACAGAAAGTTCTGGAATCTGAGAGGAGCCGCAAATTTCCTTCCACCCAGCGTTCCCCTAAGTCTACCAATAATAATGGTATCTCACTTGTGTGGGTAGGCCTAGTGCCCGTGAAAGGAAATGACCCAAAACACTATGTGGACAAATCACATTTTCCCAAAGAAAACAGAGCTGTTTTTTGCAAGGTGCTAAGCTGTGGGTTTTGGCCTCTAGCTCAGCCGGCACCTAGGGAAACCTATAAAACCTGTGCATTTTTTAAAACTAGATACATGGGGGAATCCAAGATGGGGTGACTTGTGGGTCTCTCACCAGTTTCTGTTACCTAGAATCCTTTGCAAACCTCAAAATTCGGCTAAAAAAACACTTTTTCCTCCCATTTCAGTGACAGAAACTTCTGGAATCTGAGAGGAGCCACAAATTTCCTTCCACCCAGCGTTCCTCCAAGTCTCCCTATAAAAATGGGACCTCACTTGTGTGGGTAGACCTACTGCACGCAAAAGGAAATGCACCAAAACACTATCTGGACACATAAAAAGTATCAAATACAAAGCTACCTGTTTTTGCGGGGGGCCTGCATTTTTGGTCCTGGGCTCAGCAGCCATTGAGGGAAACCTACCAAACCCACACATTTCTGAAAACTAGACACCCGAGGGAGTCTAGGGAGGTGTGACTTGCATGGATCCCCCAATGTTTTCTTATCCAGAATCCTCAGCAAACCTCAAATTTAGCTATACAAATCAAGTTTTTGCCACATTTTTGTGTGGGATCACTGCACTGGGACACATTTCCTACCACCCAACATTCCCCTCAGTCTCCCGGAAAAAATTATACCTCACTTGTGTAGGTGGGCCAGGTGCCTGTGACAGGGAAGAGCCAAAAACACGTTGAAATTGAGGGGGGACCATAGCGGGTCCAAAAAGGCAGTTTGGAAAAAAAAAAATTTAGGCTGACAAGTGCAGCAGAATTTTTATTGGTATAGATGAGACAATGCTGGGTGGTAGGAATTTTGTGGATTCCTGAAGATTCCGGAAGGTCCCATCACAAAAATGTGGGAAAAATGTGTGATTTCAAGCAAAATTGAAGGTTTGCAGGGCATTATGGGTAAGAAAATGGTGTGGGGTGCATGTGAAGCACACCACCATAGAATCACCCAGATGTTTAGTTTTCAGATGTGTCTAGGTCTTGTAATTTTTCTACATGGCAGCCTCCCAAAGTCCAAAAAGTGCAGCCCTCCCCATTCCAAGTGGGACGATGTTGAGAGTTAGCCAAGTTCTCATGGCCCAAATGTAAAACCAAAACCCAAATTAATCAAATGTCCTCTTGCTTGCCATGGGATAAGATGTTTTAGTGTGCGGGGGGAGAGCTGAAAGACTGTTACCCCCTTCAGTTGGGGTGGGGGCTTAACCTGGCCCATACTGGTTGGTAAACACCACCTAACTATTTTTTTTTTTTTCACTTTCCTGGCATCTAGTAGACTTTCTGCTCCCCCGGGGTGTGGATCGGGGGTAATTGCCCCATCTGCCCACTATTGGGCAGAACAACTTTGGCCCCATTTATTTAGGGTGGTGGTATGGCTATACCCCCACCCTCTAATTTTGGAATGTGCCCCCATGGGGAGCTACCCATGCCCAAAGGGTTGCCCCCCAAACAAAACACACACACCAATCCCTGGTGCCTAAGTGGTTTCTGCCCCCAGAGGGAGATCGGCGTAATAAAAATAGGTCGATCTTCCTCCAAAGGGGGCAGAAATGGGCTCAAATAAATTTGCCCCACCAGGGGAACGACCCTTGCCTAAGGGGTTGCTCCCTTTGCGTGAAATTGATGTAAAAAAATAAAAATCCCTGGTGTCTAGTGGTTTCTGTCCCAGGCAGATTGGCCTAACAAAAACAGGCGAAATGTCCTAATGACAATTTGTCCCCCCGGTGAGTGGCCCTTGACTAAGGGGCCCCTCCCCTTATGCATAAACATAAATAATAAACAAAATTCCCTGGTGTCTATGGGTTTCTGCCCCCCTTGGGGGCAGTTTGGCCTAATATAAATAGGCCAATCTGCCCCCATGGGGGGCAGAAATGACCTAAAAGTAAATTTACCCCAAAGGGAGCGACCCTTGTCTAAGCAGTCGCTCCCCACATACATAAAAAAAAGAAACAACATATTTTTTATCCCTGGTGTTTAGGGGTTTCTGCCACCCTAGGGGCAGATCGGCCTAATTATAATAGGCTGATCTGCCCCGGGGGGCCAGAAATGGGCTAAAAATAAATTGCCTATCTGGGGAGCAGCCCTTGCCCAAAGGGCCGCTCCCCTTATTCAATCACAACAACAACAAAAATCCCTGGTGCCTAGTGGGCATTTCTGCTGCCCGAAATGCTGAGAAAGACACCAAAGGAAAGGAAAGGAAATGAAAGGCCTTTCCTTTCCTTTGATGCCTCTCTCGGCCCCTCCAGTAATCGGACGAGAAATGCAAAAGCATTTCTCCTCTGATCAGGCGCAGGCCTCTGGTGGGGTCAGTGTGCGATCGCGTGCTGACATCATTAGATGCCATGGCGGTGTCGGGGGCAGGGGTAGGAAGGGGTATAGATTTCCCTTCCATCCCTGCCCAGGGGGGTGCCAGCCGCCCGGTGGGAGCGGTAGCGCCGTGTGCCCCTATTTGGGCGTAATGGTTACATCCAGGGCACCCGAGCGGTGCTGCCCAGGACATAACACGGCACCCAAGGGTTTAACTAAGTGTTTTTCTGTTTACACAGGCTTCTGCAGAAAGCTCTGCTGGTTTGGGAAATACAAGGATCCCACAGCTTGGGCCATAAATCAACTCTTGGAATAAGGGTTTTACAGTTCATCCACAGATCAATGAAAACATATCTGGTTTCAGAAAAGAAAAAAAAACAGCTCTCAGAGATAAATGCAGTGTCAGATTTAAACATTTTATTTGTGCATATAAAAATGAAACCAGAAAAGGTTTGGATGAATTGGATTGCACTGTCACCAGAGCTGATTTTAAACATTTTCTTTCTACATATGAAACTGAAACAAGAAAGGTTTTAGGTTGAACAATAGATGAACTGTATAACCCTTTCTTGAGGAGCTGATTTATGGCCCAAGCTGTGGGCTCCTTGCATATCCCAAACCAGTAGAGCTTTTTGGAGAAGCCTGTGTAAACAGAAAAACACTTAGTTAAATAAAATGAAATTTTGTACAGCCTTGAACTCAGGGACACAAACACACGGGTGCATTTCCTCTCCTCCCTCTTCACCCAGCACATGCATTGAGAAGGCTGTTTCCAGTCAGATAGAATGCAGCTCTCTCTCATAACTCTGATTGGCTGTTGACAACGAATAAGTGTGAAGGTGTGTTTCACAAAACTGAAAGTGTGTTGGTATGGGTGAGGGATGAGGAATGAGTAGGGATGATGGATGAGGAGTAGGGATGTTGGCTGAGGCATGAGAAGTAGAAATGATGGAAGATGGATGAGATGTAGGGATAAGAAGCAGGGATGAGGGATGAAAAGTAGGAATGATGGAAGAGAAGTAGGGATGATGGAAAAAAAGTCTGGATGAGAAACAGGAATAAGAGATGAGAAGTAGGGATGATGGAAGAGAAGTAAGGATGATGGATGAGAAGTAGGGATGATGGATTAGAGTAGGGATGATGGAAGAGAAGTAAGGATGATGGATGAGAAGTAGGGATGTTGGATGAGAAGTAGGGATGATGGATAAAAAGTAAGGATGAGAAGTAGGGATGATGGATGAGAAGTAAGGATGATGTATGATGGGTAAGAAGTAGGGATGATAGATGAGAAGTAGGGATGATGGATGAATAGTAGGGATGAGAAGCAGGGATGAGGAATGAGAAGTAGGGACGATGGATAAAGAGAAGCAGCGATGATGGATGAGAAGCAAGGATGATGGAAGAGAAGTAGAGATGATGTATGATGGATGAGAAGTAGGGATGATGGATGAGAAGTAGGTATGATGTATGACAGATGAGGAGTATAGATGATGGATGGGAAGTAGGGATGATGGAAGAGAAGCAGGGATGAGAAGTAGCAATGATGTATGATGGGTGAGAAGCAGGGATGATGGAAGTGAAGTAGGGATGATGTATGATGGATGAGAAGTAGGGATGATGGATGAGAAGCAGGGATGAGACGCAGGTATGAGAAGTAGGGATGATGGATAAGAAGTAGGGATGATGGATGAGAAGTAGGGATGATGGATGAAAAGTAGGGATAATAGAAGAGAAGCAAGGATGATGGATGAGAAGTAGGGATGATGTATGATGGATGAGAAGTAGGGATGAGAAGAAGGGATGAGGAGTAGGGATGAGGATGTCCTAAAATGGATGCTGTACATATTACTTCAGTATTTTCTCATTCTTACACTAGTCAACACCATGTGGGCGAAGTTTTATCTCACCGGTATCAGTTTAAAACCCAAATACAGTAATACGCAATAGAAAGGTGGCCAGTCAACATTTGCAAAGGGTGTTCCACTGCACCACTACAAGTGTTGCTGCATTTTTAGTAAAGTTTGATCAATTTGAGCTAGAAACAAAATCTGTTTTAAAAAAATCTGCGGATTATGCACCAGATGATAGTTAATGTGGCAAATGTGGCACATGCATAATGATGTGGACAATGCTTCAGCCACAAAATCACATAATTCCAGTGGCTCTACCTATAGTACATTTAACCATGTTGAATATTCCAGCAGTCTTGCCCTTTGTGGCTCAGATGCTATGTCTGCTACAATTTACATAACTTTGTTAAATAAGGTACTGTGGGCAGAATTATCACAAGGCAGTCACTCTAGGATGAAACTCTGTAAAGGCAACCAAGTTATGAACCCCAAATCACTCTTCTCAAAGTTACACAAATGTATGGGTATAAGGGTTGCAGGCAACCTTTCCAAATTCTCTACCATGTGTGAGGGTGTGTGGGAGTAAGGAAACTGAAGATATAAGAATGGGAGACATTTTGAACTGGATTTCTAAATACATGAGTGCATGGTCCCCATGTTTTCCTTATCAACCCACACCTGATGCTGAAGAGAACCAGGGTTGCAGAGTATCCATCAAGTGTCTATTTTGATTCAAATACATTCTATGATTACTTAGTTTAAGAACTCCAGTTCTCAAATATTTGATACATTTTTGAAAATTCAATAAATAATTAAAGTATCTATATTAATATAGATGTACAAGTGAACACTAGGCCAGATATACTAAGAACAGGTTTACAAAAAGTGTTTGTAAATTGCACACCCATTTTCTGCTAATCCAATCTTATTTTGTGAACTGACCAATGAACTAATAGGTTGCTCTGTAATCTAAGGAAATGCAAGAGGTTGTATAATGTCAGGCATAATTAATATTCATTAGACAGGTCACACTTTGGAACCACATGGGATTGACTACAATAACAGAGATGGGGGCCTGCAAGGGACAGCGAGCCACTATCACTCTGATTGTATTTCAAAATAAAAAACTTTTTTTAAGCAGTCAAATTACTTAAAAAGAAATGGAGCTGCTTTTACAGAAAAAAACTTTTACATTTTGAAACCCCCTAATGTTGCTATCCTGAGTCCAAAAAGGAGAAGACCCTTCTTCCCGTTGCAAAACAATTACCACTGCAGCTTGGGAATCAGTGACTGATTAAGGGTTTGCACCTGGAATTGTGGTTGCAAACCATTGATACATACCTTACTGACTCACAATTTGAAAGGAACGCCCACATCACACCCCTTCAGATTGGGATTCAGTAGGCTTCAAAACCCCCGTTTTGCAATGCAGAAAATTGTCTGCAAATTGGGGTTAATAAATTGAAAAAGTGGGAGTTTGAAAATGAAAACTTTATGATTTTTTGACTCGTAGGGGTTGCTACAGCAAAATCCTGTGGTGTATTTGGCCCACTGTAATATGTGGCAGTGGCTAATAGGGAAGCCACAGTTACCAAATTTATTAGAACAAAACCTAACAGAGTTAGATTTCTTAGGGCACACTTTATATTGCAATAGTGAAATGATTTGGAGCAAAAGTGAACATCCACATCTTTGAAAACAATGTGTTAGAGCTTGTTACACAATAATTACACAATAAATCTCACAAAGGGGAACCAAGAGACGTTCCTTAAGGGGCAGCAGGAGAGTATCCAAAACAAGGAAGGATATAGAGTACTGCAGTGCTTTTGATATCCCTGCACCATAGTTTGGTTTGAAGAACACAGAGTCTAAGGATCCTGCGGATGGCAAAGGGAGGACTCATGAGGTGCCTTTAAGTGCTGAGGAGAAATATTCAAAGCTATAATAAAACACCAGGCTTAGGGTGCAAGGGGAGCTGTGAACAGTGGTCCCCTCATGGACTTATGTAAATACAAGTAGTGGGAATGCAATTGAGCACAGTGGCAGAGAGGGGTGTTTCAGCTTGAAGCCAAGCTCTAGGATTGGATTGTTTGTGTATGTCATCCTCTAGTGTTCTTCTCTGGGCCATTCGGACACAGCTGGCGTCCAGGAGACACTCTTGTCAGTGTAAAATGACCATGCTTTGGGCTTAATGTCTCTGTGACGGTTAATACTACAGTTTAACATTTGGAGCCCAACTCTCAGCTGTGACAGAACCCTGATGGTGGTTAAATTGACCCTGATTCGATTGGAAATAACACCTTTACTGTGCTGTGCTGCATCACTGTTTCGCCGCAAGAGAAGGGTCGACCCTAAAAGTTAGTGACTGTTAGAAACAAAATGCCTGGATTGTGCATCTTATGTGAAAGACAGCACATTTACTTTCCTGACTTGTTTGTGGCTCGTGCTAGTCAGTGCGCCTGTGGAACGTTAAATTAGTCACCTTTCTTGAACTGCTCTTTGCGCATCCATGTGTTGCCTGGTTATCCTCTCCTGCCACAGAGAAGATCCAGCAGCAACTGGCACAACATAGAAACTATGTGATCACTATGCTTGACATGATTTAACCTTTCTGGCCTCTTAGTGTGTGTCGGCGAAAAGGTGCAGCACCATTGCTGTAGTGCTGACTATCGCCTCCATCACTGCATGATAATGGCCATTGTCACACCCACATCACGTGACAGAGAACTTTGCTGCCTTCTGTTGGTGTGTATATACATTCCTGCATGAATTCTCTACACTATATACAACAATTTCAAGGAAGTTAAAAAGAAAGTGAGGCTTCTCTGCCCCCCCGGGCACAGAACATTTTAATATACTCATAATTGGGAGATTTATCTTGAGAAAGGTCTTCTCCAAGGTTGTTTAGTTGTTTCACTTTCTCCCTACTAATCTGCTTTTAAACTGTTTTTTGCTAAATACAGTTTTGAATTGTTTGCCTTGCAAATTCTGTATTACATCCTTATAGTCACTTTTTTCCTTCTGTATATCACGAATGCTACACAAACTATTATAGCACTAACAAGTGTCTGGCTGCAAGCCTGTCCTCAGTTGCTAAGTGAGAGTAATGGAATGACATTTTTGTGAAATATCTGGAAGCACTAGCTGGCCTCAACTTCTCTTCTAGCCACAGAAAAACCTTAAAACGTGCAGGAAGGAAGGAAGGGCATCATATTTTAAAATACGTACCAGTGGCAGTGGTTGCACAGGGAGTGGTGATGGCTTATGTGTATAAAGAGGCTAACAAGAGATTCAAGGCTATATTTTCAAAGTCAGTCAATGATCCCATGACCAAACACAGGTTATACACCTCTCCAGAACAACTTGGTGAAACAGTAGATGAGTTTGTGGCAAGCTTGCTATAAAGTCCCAGTTTGGTCCCAGGACCAATGAACACATCAAGGATGTGCCTATCATCCACCGCACTAGTATATAAATGCATGTGTGACTCAGTGAGTAATCCTACTCTTGTGGGGATGATATCAGTTGCAAAGGTTCTGGAGGAGTCAGAGACTTTCATGAGGAAATTACAATGTCTTGATGGATGAAACATTCAAACAGTAGCTTTCATGGCGGATAGTCAAGGCAAGGTACATTTGGTGAGAAAGGGAGCATCACCACTGACCTAGGTGTTGGGATAGAGAATAATTCAGTGAGATCACACCATAGTTCATGTTGGAAATGGCCCTTTTTGCAGGGTTACCGCAAACATTTTGCCCACTTCCTCCTATTTTGTCTGATCTGTTTTTGCTGGTTTTAGGACTCTGGGCACATTACCACTGCTGATCAGTGCTAATGTGCAAATGCTCCCTGTGTAAATTGTGATTATGATTGGTTATCCATGATTGGAATATTTGATTTACTAGTAAATCCCTAGTATACTGTACCATGTATGCTCAGGGCCTGTAACCCACATGCTACCAGTGGGCCTGCAGCACTGATTGTGCCACCCTGTAAACATGTCTCAGACTTGCCATTGCAGTGTCTGTGTGTGCAGTTTTAAACTGCCATGTCGACCTGGCAAGTGCACCCTCTTGCCAAGCCCAAACGTTCCCTTTGAGTACATGTGAGGTACCCCTAAGGTAGGCCACAGGTTGCCCTATGAGCAGGGTGCAGTGTATTTAAAAGTTAGGACATGTACTGGTGTGTTTTACATGTCCTGGTAGTGGAATACTGCCCAATTATGTTTTTCAGTATTTAAAGACATATTTTTCTCATAGGTTAACATGGGATTGCCTTGAAATATCTCTTAAGCGTAATTTCCCATTGGGAGCAGATAGAGATGTGGAGTTTGGGGTCTCTGTACTCACAATTTAAAAATATATATTTAGGTGAAGGTGGTTTTTAACTTGTGTGTTCGAAAATGGCACTTCAAACTGTTCCCATTGGGAACAGGGTAAATACTGATTTCCATATGACTGAGTTCACACTGGAATGGCATGGCAAGCAAAAAGACTGATGGACAAAAACCAAGATTTGTGACTGGGGGAGAATGTTTGATTTGTTTCACATTCCGTCCATCATCTGTTCTTTTTGTATTTGTCACCCTAGGTGGGAAGGGTATACCCAGACATGGGTACCTTGCTTTCTATGCCACCAGATTTACGCTAGCCTGGCTGAGAAGTGGTGATACCCTGAAACCAGTCCCATGATGCTTGTTTCTGGTCCAGGGAAGAACTGACCTGGCAGTTCGGGCTGGACTGTTCCCATTAGGAACAGGGTCAAGACTGATTTGCATACAACTGGGTTCAAACAGGAATGGCATCGCAAACAAAAAAACTGATGGATTAAACCTAGATCTGTAACTGGGGGGGAATGTTTGATTTGTTCCACATTCCGTCTATCATCTGTTCTTTTTGCATTTGTTGCCCTAGTTGGGAAGGGTACGCCCAGGCGTGGCCCCGTGCTTTCTATGCCACCAGATTTAAGCTAGCTTGGCTGAGGAGGGGTGTTGCCCCGAAACTGGTCCCAGGATGCTTGTTTCTGGTCCAGGGAGGATCTGGCCTGGCAGTGTGAGCAGGACTGTTCTTATTGGGAACAGGGTCAAGACTGATTTGCATTCGACTGGGTCCAAACTGGAATGGCATGACAAGCAAAACAACTGATGGATTAAGCCCAGATCTGTAACTGGGGGAGAATGTTTGATTCATTCCATATTCAGTCCTTCATCTGTTCTCTTTGCATTTGTCGCCCTAGGTGGGTAGGGTATGCCCAGACGTGGGTCCCGTTCTTTCTATGCCACCAGATTTAAGCTAGCCTGGCTGAGGAGGGGTGATACCCCGAACCCGGTCCCAGGATGCTTGTTTCTGGTCCAGAGAGGGCCTGGCCTGACAGTTCGGGCAGGACTGTTCCCATTGGAAACAGGGTCAAGACCGATTTGCATATGACTGGGTCCAAACTGGAATGGCATGTTAGGCAAAATACTGATGGATTAAACCCAGATCTTTGATTGGAGGAGAAGGTTTGATTTGTTCCACATTTCGTCCATCATCTGTTCTTTTAGCATTGTTCTTTTTACTTTTAGAAAGTGGGCATTTTCTTGCTGAACCATTTTGTGCCTCTGCCTGGCTGTGGAATACATATCTGGGTCAGGATGACAGTTGGGCTGGTCGTGAATTCACTCTAGTCATTCACACAAAAGGAGCTGAGGTGTGCCCTGCATATCCTGATGGGTCTTCCTGGGCTAGAGTGGTGAGAGGAGCTGACACTTGCACCTGAATAGGGCTGTGCCTGTCCTTACACAATACAATCTCCAACCCTCTAGAGTGTGTCTGGGATCGGATAGGAAAGTCAGGGTCTGGTGCACTACAAAGACTTTTCTTCAAAGTTTAACTACTTCAAGAGCAGGAATGAGTATAGGTGTTGGACCCCAACCCCTAAACTTTTAGAACACTTCTGGATCAAGAGGAGACTCTGCCAAGGAGAAGAGCTGTCAGGAGGAGTACTGCCCCTTTGTGTGTGTGCTTTGCTGGATTGGCTTGCATTTGCTGCTTCTGCTTTTGAGAGGACAAAGACTGCACTTTGCTGTGTATCCTGCTTGTGAAAGTGCTTGGCGTGACCTTGCCTCCTGTTAAGAAGTCTCAGGGACATCAAAGACTTCAACTGCCAGACCCTGGGTTCTCTTACTGAGGACCCTGACTTGCCAAGAGATGCCCATTCCAGTTCCTGAGCCTTTGGGAGTGAAATCTGGCATAGAACCAGAAGAATCAGGCACCCCAACTCTGAAATGACTCCAGAACCGGGGCCGCTGCCCGACTCCACGCCACTGCCTGATCCCAAAGCCATGGTCCCCCCTGAAATGCAACCTGACTGCAACCCACACCGCAGGCCTGACGCCCCTGCAGTGCATTGAGAACCCCATTAGTCCCAAGTGCAATTTCACCAACTTCCATAACACCCTACTCTGCTGCGGCGCCTGTGGTGTGACCGCGACACCACAAAGTCACCTAATTGCATCTTGACCAACTGGACTCATTGGCTCCACAGAATTGTAAGGAACTGATGCCTCACTGCTGATGTCACCTCACCTTCACTGCCTCCGTAAGGAACCGACTCCTCACCTCCCTTGTGTAGCAGTGAGGAACTGACGCCTAACCTCCTGCATAGCAGTAAGGAATCAGCTCCATGCCACGTCTTTGACTCTGCCCTGTTTCTAAGGTACTGTACCTAGGGTCCGTGTGACTCCATGAACGGTGCCGCACTCCCTCACGAGTGCCATCGGACTGTTGGGAACTACTCCATCACAACGCCGTGATAGCACCATTTGGAGCTAGTGTGTATCTAAGTGCTTTTTTGGGATTTCATCTTTAAAAATGCATCTCTTTGCTTGTGTAGGTTGGATGTTTGTAGTTTTGGCCTTGTGTTACTTAGATAAATATTGGCATTTTTTTTAAAACTGGTGTGGTGTCCCTTTGTAGTGTTTTCACTGTGTTACTGTGTATGGGTACAAATACTTAACACATTGCTTCTGAGATAAGCCTGACTGCTCCTGCCAAGCTACTAAGGTGGGTGAGCAGGGATTATCTTATTAGTGTGATCCCATTACCCTGGCTGGAGTGAGGGTCCTTACTTGAGCAGGGTGTAAACTGACTGCCAACTAGAGGCCCCATTTCTAACAGTTCATATGGGAAGTTCCACTCAAAAAGGTTGTCAAAGGTGCAGCAGTTTATATCACGGGATGGAATCCAACAACTGTTTTGCTACAGATGAAGAGTGCAGGAGATGTTACAGGAAGGGACCCTTTGTCCACATTTACTTTGATGGAGGGAGCAAGATGTCTGCACTGGAGGCAGACACGATTGAGCCTATGGGTGTTGAGTGTGGATGCTCCTGGAGATAAATATGCAAGATTGATCAGGTCAAAAAGCCATGTTCCTTGTTAGAGAAAGTGAGGTTGCTCTCACGATTAACTGAGGCTCACTTTATATGATTTTTCACAAAGATGTGGTTGAAGTGATCTAACCTAGGTTGAATTAAAGCCCAAGGACATAAACCCCAAGTGATGCAAGAGCAGAAGTATTGATATCATTTGATATATGCGTGTAAACATTAGGTTTCAAAATTGGCTGGTCAAGGATAAAGTCTAGGTGCCCAAGCCAAGGGCCCCTAATATTGAGGTGGGTGCATCTGTATGACCTGAGTATAGTTATTAATTTGAGTGCTTCTGACCCGGTGATGGTGGTGAATTACAGGAATATCTTCCCAACATCAATGAGATAGTTTTGTTAAAAGGTGGTACGTCCTTTTTGAAAGGTAAATTTGAGGAGCCCTTACCACCAATTTCAGCTGCATTTAGAGGGCTTGTCAGATTATCCTGGGCAGGAATAACACTATCCAGGTAAAATGAAAATTCCAGGAGAATAAAGGAGTGTGATCTGAGTGCACAATTTCTACTGCAGGACTTAAAAAGCTATTTAGTCAGTTCCACTGTCAATGTGGTTGTGCCTTCAGATAATGAACAGGTAAGGTCCATTATGGATCAAATTGTACAATATGCCAAATCTGTAGACACCTTTGTGGAAAAAACTAAGATGTGTGGTTTCTCCAGAAGAAAGGTTGAACATTGTGTGAAGGAGGTTGAGCAGAAGACTTTTGAGCCCATAAAAAAAAAAAAAATCGCTCATGCAAGGCATCCTGGTCTTTTTTTATGTCAACAAGCAAACTGTTGATATGATGGACACATGTGCGTCAAGTATTGGGGCTGATCTCTCATAAGGGCAAAGAATTGACTGCTGGGTTTGGACTTTGCCATTCCCGCAGGTTCTTCCCCAAACTTTGTGCCTTCCTCCTCCTATTTTTGCTGAATTTGTTGTTGCTGACCTTAGGACTCTGTGCACTTTACAGCTGCTAACTAGTGCCAAAGTGCTTGTGCTCTCTGCTTAAAACATGGTAGTACTGGCTTATCCCGAACTTGCATAGCTAATTTACTTATAAGTCCCTAGTAAAGTGATACTACATATACCCAGGGTCTGTAAATTAAATGCTACTAGTGGTCCTGCATCACTGATTGTGCCACCCACTTAAGTAGCCCTTTAACCATGGCTCAGGTCTACCACTGCAGTGCCTGTGTGTGCAGTTTTAAATTGCCATGTCGATGAGGCAAAACAAACTATTTGCCAGGCCCAAACCTTCCCTTTTAAACATATAAGTCACCCCTGCGATAGGCCATGGACAGCCCAGAGAGAAGGGTGCAATGTATTTAAAAGGTAGGACATGGGATTTTAAGTTTTATATGTCCTAGTAGTCAAAAACTCTTAAAATTCATTTTTCACTACTGCAAGGCCTATCAGTCTTGTAGGATAACATTGGAGTGCCTTATTACATTTTGTAAGTGTAATTTCCAAATGGGAAGAGATAACTCCTTTAAATTTGGGGTCTCTGGAATCACAATTAAACATCCTAACTTATATTTAAACTTATCCTTAACTTATGAGGATGTCAGATTTTAAATTGCAATTCAGAAGATGCCACATTTAGAAAATGTCGGCCTTTTCCTGCCTTAGCTACTTGGTGCCTGCAGCCGGTCTCTGGTGACATGACTGGGTGCAGTTGGCAGTTGGACTTTGTGTATTCCTCCCTTGACACACACACAATGGGAGCTTATCTGTGAACTGCATGGGGCATCACAAGTAGGGTGGGAGGGAGGAGCTGGACCCAGCCTCTATTACATATGAATGGGCTGAGTCCTGACAAACATCAAGGGCCTAACGACCCTGCATTGTCACTCCAGCCAGCTTGGAGCCAGGGCAGGGGAGGCAGGAAATTCCTTGCACTCCAAAGTCACTATCTAGTAGCTTCTTTCACCTTCCAGGACCAGGTCACCAGGGTATAAATGATGTACTTCAGACTAACTTCAGTACACTTCTGGACCTTTGGATACTCTGCTAGGATGTATAACTGCTGTGCTGCTGAGGGGCTGCCACTCTGCTGGACTCCAGCTTTGCTGGGCTCACCTGCTTTCCTCTTGCCTGGGTGAGAAAGACTGGACTTATGTCTCTTGAACCGAGAACCCAGAGTGACTCCAAGGGATAGTTGGCTGGCCTCCTGATCGGAAGCCTCAGTGACATAACAGCCTTCCAGCAACCTTGCATCTGCACCTGGAGTCTGCCATTTGTGAGTCTGTCCTACCAAGTTGTGGCACACCAGTCCTGGACCCTTGGGCCTAAGCCGCTCAGCCAGCCTGTGGATCCCACGGAACCAACGCATCTCCTCTGCTCTGTGGCACAAACCCAAGCAGTACTAACGCATCCCTATTGCTGATGAATCAGACCCTTCGCAAAGAATTTCATCGGCGCCACAATGTGCATGGCCTTCGGAACCAACATTGAATGATGCTTCCCAGGCGCATGCCCTCGCATCACTCCCATCTCTCGCAGATGGCAGGCTCGCTGATGATGCCAGACTCTGCATCACGGTTCACAGTTCTTTGAAACCAATGCATCACACTGGCTGAGCATCACATCCCCGGCTTCGATTTGCAAGCCCTATTGAAGGGATTCCTAATGCCAACTCATCAGATCCTCACACTGCAGTCTTGCTGCATCTCAAAACCCATGCATCATCTTGCCTGCGCACCGAATCTTCAACATGGATCAACGGAATGCTCTGCAAACCAGGATTGAAGGTACTTTTGTTCACCAAGCCTAACTGGCTCCCTGCACCCGGAAAACGCTCCATTGCTGTCGGCCTGAATTTAGGACTTTGTCCTTTTCTGGCACGACCAGATGTTCATAGATAGCGCTTTATGCCTTTTGATGCTATTTTTCTTAAATGCCTTATAATTCAATATCTACGGTTCTACTAATTGAATTCTTGTTGGTCTGGTCTTGATTTAGGTATTAAAAACGACTCTATGTTTCTAGCTCTAATGTGGGCTTCTTTTGTGGTGTGTTTTTTCTGTATTAATGTTCTTTACACATTGCCTCCAAGTTAAGCCTGACTACTCTCTTCCAAGCTACCCAGGGGTTGAGCACAGGTTAATTTGTGGTTTGCTTGTCCCTAATTGTGACAAGGATTGTGATTGCTGCTTGACCAGGGCACACACCTGAGTAATCAACAAACTAATTTCTTACAATTACCTCTCTGGCTCCGACTAAAACTGAGACAAACTATTCTGTTATTGACAAGGAGGTTTTGGTGGCAGCTTGGGGCACTGGGTACTTCAAAACTTATTTTCGTGAAGCTAGGATCATTTTGCATACTAATCACAGTCTTCTTCTCGGAATCATAAAGCTGGGTGGTATAGATAAGAGTTCTGACAGATCACCAAGATTTGTGGAGAGTTTGCTGAATTTTACATGTGAGATTGAATACATCCCAGGCTGGTGAAATAGTTTGGTGGAGTGTCTTTCTCACTCACCTGATTTGAGTGATATTGTGGAAAACTTTGAAAGTCAGGAGGTTGTTGCTAGTGTGTCAGATGTTATGGAAGGATTGTATTATGATGTTTACAGAGATGAGTGGGCTCCTTCTATGAGCAAAGATGACATCATGTAGGTTGTAGTGAAGTTACTTCAGAAAGGAACATGGAGAGAGTTACATAGCGATGTTTGTGAGGCCTTGCATTAAGATTATAGATTATAGATGAGATATGTGTTGATGCGATGAGAGCGATTTATACATACTCAAGATAGGAGGGAAAAATGATTAGCCTGGCCCTTGAAGGCCATCATGGCCAAAACGTAGCTTAGAAGCATCTCAAGGCCAGGCCTAGAAGCATAGGTTACTGGCAGGGTGATTGTCTGCAAAGTTTGCTTGGAAGGGGAGAAGAGGCTAAAAGATGGTGAAGGAATGCATTCTCAGCACATGTAGGATGCAGGTGAGTTCTGGATTACGGTTTGTTTAGACTTTATTGGGCCATTTGCTGGTTTGCTGGAGAACTGTTTTCCTGCTGTCATTGTAAACATTCATTCGAAGTAGTTGAAGCTGGTGTTTATGAACTCCATGATGACTTTAAGCACAATCAGTATATTAAAAGACTTTTGGCTGGAGAGGGTGTACCTCAGAATATCTTTACAGATAATAGAATGCAACTTGTCTCAACTGAGATGAGAGACTTCTTGGATTACTTGGCAATTAAGTACATCACTCTTAATAATCCACAGTCCAATATACAGGTACAGAGGGCACATAGAATTGTTAAAAGCACATTGTAAATGGCCCAGAGGGGTGATTTAATAGGTCATTCAATAAAACATTTGGTTTGTGCTTCTTATGCTACTGTGAATGAACAAATGGAAGTGCCTTCTTTTTTGTGTGTGAGAGGTGGAAATGCTGGTTCAAAATTGATCCCTGTTTGTTGAAGTAACTAGTGTGTGGACAGAGAGACAGATTGAGTAATGAGAACTAATAAAGGGGTTTGGGTCAACATGAAGCTGGGTAGAGTGTCAGTTGGCTTCTCTGAATCTAGGGAGCCTTACAGATTGAAGGATGCAATGGACTTTGGGTGGAAGTGGAGTACGGGCAAAGACGAAATTTGTGTTATGTCACATTGTATCATAGAAGAGGTGCATGTTGTGAGGCCCATCGTGATGATGATGATAGATAGTGACATGACCGACTCTGCTGAGAGTGGTGCAGGGTTTGAAGAAACTAGTTCTGGATATGGACTTCCGTTTGGTGATGGACTGTGTCCTGTGGCACTGTGTCTACTGGAGTCAGTGGGAGTGGAATAATACCTTTTGGTGGTGACAATGTGCCTGGTGGTGCTGTGCATTCTGTTTTTCACAGTGTGACTCTTAAGGGAAATGGCCATAGCAGAACCACTGATATCACACGTTTGCCTAATGACAAAGCCTCAAAAGGGGCTGTGGGTTTCACAGTATGTTGTATCTTTTTACTTGTTTTTATTTTATTTCTTTTTCCCTGATGATTGTTTATTATTTCTACTTTTCTTTGGTTTGTTGTTAAAACAAAGTGTGTTGTAGCTTTAAGCTCTAGGTTTGGAATGTTTGTGTAAACTATCATGTGGTGTTCTACTGTGCTCTGTTGGGACCTAGCAGGCCTCCAGGAGTCACCAAAGGGCTCCTGTCAGAATAAAGTGATCTTGCTGTGGACTTCCTGTGTCTGTATCCACAAGAACACTCACATTAGGTAGTAGAATGAAAGCAGAGCACCAAGGCATGAAAAAACTACAGGGATGTTCATGGACAGAGGCAAGGTCACCTCCAGGCTTCTCCTCTCTGGATGGAATGGTAAGTGAGCATGGACATGGGCAACAGAGGATGGGTGGGAAGACTCTGTACGCTACGTGGGCAAAGAAAAGAGAGACAAGAAACATCAGTCCTTAATTATGGAGAATGGAAAGAAGCACCTTGGAACACAAGAGTAAAGTGCATTGTACCAAGAACTACTACTAAACTATTTATAACTGACTAGAAACCTCAAGCTAAAGCATTTACACCTGAACACATCACCCCAGAAATTAGCCTCAGAGTGGGACAAAATGTTGCGGGTAAGACCTCATAGCAGGGCAACAGGGCAGGGAACAGAAACACATTGGGAGTGAGGAATGTTATTAAGGTCTATGTCATAGAAACCAGGGCAAGGGCAAGTGTGAGAAAACAGGGCTGATTGCAGAGGCCCCCTAACTTTTTGCCCCCATTTTCTACTTTTGGCTGGTGTTTTCCTGACTCTGATGGTGCCCTGGGTACTGCTAACCAGTCCCACGGCCAGTGCTCTGTGTAAAATCAATATGCAAATTAGGCTAATTATAATTGGCCAAGTCAATCTACCTATAAGTCCCTAGTATATGGTAGGGCATGTAGGTTTAAGGACCCCAGCATAGGTAGTGCTCCCACAGGTGCACTGCTGAGGTGCCCAGTGTCATTTTAAAGGCAGGCCTGCCTTGCTGGCTGCTTTTAAATTAAAGTTATATGCAAATTCGACTTTGGAATTAAAAGTAGTTCCAAAGTCTTAAACTACCTTATTTTTACATCTAAGTCACCCCTAAGGTGTGCCCTATGTGCCCCTAGGGCTGGGTGCCATGTAACTATACGCAGGGACCTTATAAAAATAGTTGTATAAGCCCTGGTGAGGTAAAAACAGCCAATTTCGTTTTTCCCTCACTGTAGTGAATGGCCTTCATAGGCTAGAATGGGGAGACTTTATTTTAATTTTAAAAGTTCCCTTAAGTAATGGATACCAAGAGTTTGGTATCAAATTAATTGTTATAATAAATCCCACAACTTACAGTTGTGGGATTTAATATAACTTGTTCAGGTAAAGAGTTTTAAACTTTACCTGAAAAGTTGCCAATTTCAGCCCTGCGTTGTTTTTGCTGCTGTGCCCTGATTGGCCAGCCTCTGGCAGCCTGGCAGCCTGCCTTGATTTTTTTTTTTAACGATATTTTATTATCATTTTATTCTCATACTTTGATAATACAGTTTTAACTTGTACATTAGACAGCCAACAATCAATTCCTATAGACGTTGTATTGTTCCAATCCGTGGACAGTGTCTGCACGATCGTGTTCATAGTCTATGTAACTTCTTAACAGACATTCTATAGAACTATTTACATGATGGTGGTTAACTGGAGGTGAGTATTCATAGTGGGGTGGAATATAGACTAGTCATCTGAGGTTGCAGTTCTCTTGCAATGTTCTCACTTTAATTTTTGTCTACTCAGGGGTTATTTTAGTCAGGTGGGTGGGTGCTCGGTGTGACTCTTGTTCAAGCTTGTACAGTGTTTATTACACCCAGGTAGGTGCTGCCTTCCTCGCTCACTTTTAACTTGGTGTTGAAGTCCCTCGTACTTTCCCTCCGGGCAATAGCGTGCGTTTGAGTGTACCTGTCAGCTTTACTATTCCTAGCAGGGTGGTGTCCTGGCTAATCACAGTGTATTTCCTCATCACTATCTCGAGATTCCCATCTTTCTAAAATTCCCTCCCACAAGGGGGCGATGGGTTTCTGGCACAGTCCTCTCATTTCTTCGCGCCCCAGGACCTGAAGTTCTGCTCTAGCCCATTTCGTAACCTCGCGATGCCACACCTCCAGTGGGGGGCATCCAGGAGCTTTCCAGTTTAGTGCTATTTGTCTCCTAAAGAGTGCCAATGCCAGATCCAGAAACCGGTTAGTTACAGTACCTGCCGCTAGCCCTGAGCGAAGACCCAGCAGGCACAGCGATGGGGTCTGTGCCACTTTGAAACCCAGTGGTTTTTCCAGTTCGCACAGGACCTCCTCCCAGGACCGCCGGATGCCCGGGCAGTGCCACAGCATATGGTCCTAGTCTGCATCCAGCTCATTGCATCTGGGACATGTTCTGGAGTCACCCCCATAGATGATGTTTAGTCTATGCGGCGTGAGATACGTTCTGTGCAAATAGTTATATTGTATCTATCTCATACGTGTGTTCCTGGATACTGTCCTAGGGCATGCCATGGCTTTCTTCCACTCCGCCTCTGTCAGGGTACTCTCTAGTGTCTTTTCCCACCTCTCTCGTAGCGTTTGGAGGGGGGTCAGAGTGCTCTCGTTTTGGGCCCTGTACAGCTTAGCGACCAGGTGAGTATCCTCGTCCATGGTCAGGAGGATATGCAGAATATTATGTGTCTCTGGTTCTGCATTAATCGTTCCCCAGTGTGTTTTAATATGGTGAGTCAGGTGCTGGCAAGTTAAGAACTGCCCAGTCGGTACTTTATTCCTTTCAACTAGGTCCGAGAATGATCTTAATACTCCGTCCTGAAAGAAATTACCAAGAGTCTTTACCCCTTTACCCTCCCAGATCCCTAGGCCACTGCTAGTCTTTGACCCGTCTGATGGGTGAAATACCAGCCACTCTAATGGAAGAGCCGGGGAGTATGCTGTCCCCATTCCCACTCGACGTGAGCATTGCTTCCAGCACTCTAATGCAGTTTTCAGTAGTGTACTCTCTACCTTGCGTTTTCCTGCCAGGGCGAGCATGAGTGCGAGCATCCAGTTTCCGTCTCTCTCCCCCCACTAGCAGTAAGTCCATCCATGCAGCCTCCCCCTGCAAGCCATCTAGCAACCCACTGTTACTGACAGGCCAATTAATAGGATTCGAAATCTGGAACACCGAGGCCTCCCATGATCGCTGGCCTACAGAGGACAGGGAGCCAGGCACGTCTGCGACCTCCGTCCCATATAAGATCTCTGAGTAGGGTGTTTAACTCGTGGAACCATGTCTAGGGCACCGCTACTGGTAAGTTAGTAAAGAAATAAAGGAGGCGTGGGAGCATTATCATCTTTGACAGGGATATCCTAGCCGAGATAGTCAGTTTCAGGGATCTCCAAAAACCCACCGAAGAGCAGAGCGCTCGGAGTGCCTTACCTATATTACCCTCATGTTAGTCTCTTAGGTCATGGAACACCTGAATACCCAGGTATTTAAAGGTGTGCGGAGCCCACACGACATCCACAGGGCATGTCGATGGGCGAGTTCCGCCAGCGTCCAGTGGGAAGACAAATGTCTTACTTCTATTTAATCGGAGCCCCGAAAGGATTCCGAAATTGTCCAACACCTCCAATGCCCAGGGCAGGCCTGTCTCACCGTCCAAATATATTAGGACGTCATCTGCGTAGAGCGAGATGATATTTTCAGTCTGTCCTAGCACTATCCCTCTGCCCAATCCGGCGGAACGGAACTGGGCGGCCAGGGGTTCAATAGGACATCCTTGTCTAGTGCCCCTGTAGACTGGGTATGCCTCAGAGACCGACTTTCCGGTCTTCACTCTTGCAAGGGGGGATGCATATAACAGATCCACCCAGCGTACCCAGTTTGTTCCTAGCCCCATTCGGGGCATTACTGTCCGTAGAAAGTCCCATCTTAGGGAGTCAAATGCCTTCTCGAAGTCTATTGCCAGGAAGGTTGCCCCTGGGGGTTTCTCAGTGTGTGGCATGTGCAAGATGGAGAACAGGCGTCTCAGATTCAAGGATGTGTTCCGTGCCGGGAAAAACCCATTTTGATCTTGGTGTATCAAATTAGGGATATGATGAAGGATCCGATTGGCCATAAGTTTACTGAGAATTTTAAAGTCACAGTTTAGCATTGACAATGGGCGGAAGTCGGTCACTGAGAGCTCACCTGTGTCCCGCTTGGGCAGGGGGATTACCAGGGCCTCCCTCATTGAGCCGGGAAGCATACCGTCTGGAAATGCCTCTGTGAATATTTCTACTAGTCTGGGAGCTAGCAGTGTCGAGTACTTTTTGTAGAAGTCTATCAGTAGACCATCGGTACCTGGGGTTTTCCCGGCCGCTAATTGTCATATGGCTTCTTGCACTTCTTCCAGCGACACCCGGCCCCCCAGGACATCCCTGTTGCTATCTGTCAGTGTGGATGATGGTAATGGGTGTATATGTGCCCGGACCTGCTTTAACTCAATCGGATCTGGTTGCCTGTATAGAAAAGTATAGTACTCTAGGAAGGCCCCATTAACTTCTTTAGGTGTATGGTGAAGCTTCCCCTTCATGTCACGCACATTTACTATAGGCGCCCCTTCGCTTCCAGGTCTCACCAGCCAGGCCAGCATTCTACCCGATCTACCCTCTTCTGCTTGCACTGAGGCCCAATATCTTTGCGCGCTATGTAATCTCAACTGTACTTCAATTCGAGAATGCGAAGACCTTGCCTCCTTTAATCTGTCACCTCCTGTTCCTGTACCATTACCGTTCCTTTCTTCTTCATGGATGGTCTTTTCTAACTCAACCAGTTCCCTTTCTAGTGTGCGTTGGATTCCAGCCGTCTGACTCATGCAATGGGCTCTCACTGCCACCTTAGGGGTTTCCCATTCTAAGCCCCTAGATGACACTGAACTAGTGTTAAGAGTGACATGTTCTCTGAGATGAGAGCAGAGTGACTCTCGGTATGCTTGGTCCTCCAGGGCAGCCGGACGTAGTCTCCATAATGGGATGGGGGGCCTGCCCTCAGTTACCTTCCATATGAGTAATAAAGGGTTATGAACGGACAGGGTGCACCCTAAGTATTCCGTGTGAGTTACATTTTGTGCGGCCTGTGCAGAACATAGGATCCTGTCTATCCTAGTGTGTAGTCTGTGCAGGCTGGAGTAGTATGAATAGTCCCTGTCTGCCGGATGTTGGGCGCGCCAGGCATCTGTCAGTCCCCAACTCAGCATCCATTCTCGGGAATAGCTGGCTATTTTATGTGTTATCGCCCCCTTAAGTGGCGGGGTGGAGCGGTCCATGTCCACATCCACTACACTGTTAAAATCTCCTCAGATGAATAACTCCTCCCCACTTCTACGTGTAAGATGACCAGACAGTTGCTGTTAAAAGGGGATTTGGTCCTGATTAGGGGTGTAAATACTACATAGGGTGGTTGGGACTCCGTGGAGGAGGCCCCCCACTATCACAAATCTGCCCTCATGGTCAATATTGGTGGACTTAATCTCAAAAGGAACCCCCGCCCTTATCCACACTAGTGCTCCCCTGGCACAGGGTGAATATTTGGTAGCGAAGACCTGACCCCTCCATCTGCGCCTCAGTTTGTCTATTTCAGTAGCAGTAAGATGGGTTTCTTGCAATAAGCCGACATGCACCCCCCTCCATTTCAAATACGAGAGCACACAATGCCTCTTAGAGGGTGAACCCAGTCGCCTAATGTTCCAAGTCAGGAATGAATAGTTAGACACTTCGGGGTGTGGTAAGCCGTCTGATTCTCCCCTTCCCTCCAGTGTCTGAGTTCCTCACTCATCTCGTAAGCTTAATGTGGGTAAGTCGTAACCCCCGTGTCACCATCAAAAAACTTAGTTGTAAACCCCAATGCCTAAACCCCAGGGCACCTTTCAAACTACAGGTTGCCCAGCAAACATTGCAACAGTGCAGTAATAATAACAAGTCAGTTTGATTTCTCGCCATTCCAATTGAATGGCCGAGAAACCGGTTGAGGGGGTGGCTGTGAGGTCATCGAAGCCTCTTCAACAATGCATCCTTCTCCTCGGGTGCCGGCCGGGAGGATATCTAGGCCAGTTCATCCGATGTTTGGGGAGTCACTCTAGCAGCATCTCCGGGATAGCTGGAGCCCCCCTCTGAAGAGACAGATGCTACGTCTGAGTCTTTTGCACTATTGTCTAGCGAGGGCGCGCTCCTGCACACGGAGGCCGCCGCGACTAGGGCCTCCTTTTTTGCTAACTCTTTTTGGGCCATGGTTGGCCCCATGGATAGCCGATCTCTGTTGCGCTGTCTCTTCCTTCCTCTGTGGTTCATGCGGGCAGCTCGTCCATTCTGGCCGTGGCGGTCCGCTGCTAGGCCCTTCGATTCCAACCATTCCCATGCTTCTTCTGGTGATTGTAGGAATGCAGTTTTGCCATCCAGGATCACTCGTAATTTGGCCGGAAAGAGGAGTGAGTACTGGATCCCTGCCTCACGGAGGGCTTTCTTCACGTTTAAGAATGAAGCACGTTTCAGCTTGACTTCCAAGGTGAAGTCTGGGAATAGCGTCACCGCACCATTTTCAACCTCAAAGGGTCCAGCTTCTCTGGCTCTCCGGAGCAGACAGTCCCTGTCTCTATAATGCATTAACTTCGCTACTACCAATCGTGGTGGTCTCCCCGGTGCCAGAGGTCTCGAGGGGACTCGGTGTGCTCTCTCCAGGGAATAAAAGGCCATAAGGTGGTCCGGCGCCACGACTGTGCGTAGCCATCCTTCAAGGAATTCTATCATGTCGGAACCCTCCACGCCCTCCGGGAGGCCCTCCACCCAGATGTTGTTCCTGAGATTCCTACCTTCTGCATCTTCCACGCGGCGTTCTAGGCGGTGTACACGGTCTGTCAGATGTAGGACTGAAGCTGTAAGGTTTTCGTGCTTCGGAGTGAGTTCTGATATTGTTGCTTCTGTTGCTTTCACTCTCTCTCAACTTGTTATGGTCTGCCCTCAGTAACCACATCTCTACTGCCACTTGGTTGATGTCCTGTCGTAAGGTGATTTTTGTGTCTTCGATGGCCCCTAGGATCTTCTCTAGGGTTGCCTGAACCGTTGGTTGTTTGAAATCTCCCATGGTCTCTTTCTGATGTGTACTTATAGGGTAACGGTGCAGTGCTTTGCTTCTGGTCTTACCCTTGGAAGACATTCGGGACTCGTGTCACTGTGAGCTAGGTGTCGAACAGGGCGGTGAGCCACTCGCCGACGGGGTATGGGTGCATTCATTTTCCCATCAAGCCCGGTTTGTCATTTCTGCAGCCACCGGACCGCCTTTAGTCGGGGCTGGGTAATTTTTTTTAGTAGGAGGGGGGATCCAGGGGAGCACTAGGATCCAAGGAGAATGTTCGCTTTGTGCTAGGTTGCGCAAGATTAGTTCCAGTTGGTGTACTCAGCAGGTAGGACTCATATAAGGGTATAGATTGCAGGTGTTCTCTACATTAGTCTCTGACAGCTAGATTCACTACAGTTCTCTTCGTGGACTTGCCCCTCCTAGCATCCGTGGGCCCCTCGTGTGTCCGGCACCAACCGGAGCATCCGCGTCTCCACTCTGGTCCAAGAGCTTCTAGCGACCAACACTGTACTACATGTCGTATGTCCCATCCGAATCCCGCAATCTGATCCACCCTCGATCGCCCTGGCCCAGTTCGTCCTGCTTGTTACCTTAGTGTACTTGAGAACTGAAGCGATCCCTCGTTCCGGTGCCGAGATGGTGTAGTCTTTCCTCCAGGATGCTGTCTATCCCCTCGGATAAGCTCGAGCTGTGTCCCTCTGTCGGGCAGGGAAACGGTCTTCCAGCCTCCGACGGTCAGGACCACCACCGGCCGGTCTCAGATTCGGTGGGGAGGGCTCTCAAAGCCCGGCGGTTCCAGGCCAGCGGAGCCCTCTCTCGCCGGGTCCGCGTCGGAGCCCATTCGCGGTGCTCTCCAGCACGCCTCCTCTTCCTGCGGCCCTCAGATTAGACCCCGCCGGGGCCTTCCCGGCAGGCCTCTTTCCGGCGGTCCCGGCAGTCGGGCTGTCACTCCTCCGGGTATGGGTGCATTCATTCTCCCATCGAGCCCAGTTTGTCAAATCTGCAGCCACCGGACCGCCTTTAGTCGGGGCTGGGTGATTTTTTTTAGTAGGAGGAGGGATCCAGGGGAGCACTAGGATCCAAGGAGAATGTTCACTTTGTGCTAGGTTGCGCAAGATTAGTTCCAGTTGGTGTACTCAGCAGGTAGGACTCATATAAGGTTATAGATTGCAGGTATTCTCTACATTAGTCTCTGACAGCTAGATTCACTACAGTTCTCCTCGTGGACTTGCAACTCCTAGCATCCATGGGCCCCCAGTGTACCCGGCACCAACCGGAGCATCCGCGTCACCACTCTGGTCAAAGAGCTTCTAGCGACCAACACTGTACTACATTTCGTATGTCCCATCCGAGTCCCGCAATCTGGTCCTCCCTCGATTGCCCTGGCCCAGTTCGTCCTGCTTGTTACCTTAGTGTACTTGAGAACTGAAGCGATCCCTCGTTCGGGTGCGGAGACGGTGTAGTCTTTCCTCCAGGATGCTGTCTATCCCCTCGGATAAGCTCGAGCTGTGTCCCTCCGTCGGGCAGGGAAACGGTCTTCCAGCCTCTGACGGTCAGGACCACCACCGGCCAGTCTCAGATTCAGTGGGGCGGGCCCTCAAAACCCGGCGGTCCCAGACCACCGGAGCCCTCTCGTGCCGGGTCTGCGTCAGAGCCCGTTCGCGGTGCTCTCCAGCATGCCTCCTCTTCCTGCGGCCCTCAGATTAGACCCGCCAGGGCCTTCCCGGCAGGCCTCTTTCCGGCGGTCCCGGCAGTCGGGCCGTCACTCCACCGGAAGCACCCAGGGGAGCTCCACGTCCCCACGGCGGCAGGCAGCATGCAGCCCCAGCCACGCCCGGAGACACTCTCTGGCGCCCGGCTCTCCTCACCTCTGCCCGATGCTACTTGTGTAGCGTAACTCGTGTCCGGCCTAGTCCAGGTCCTCGCACGCGCCAGGTCTCGGGCGCCTGGTTTCGTCCTTGCCTCTCCTCGTCGCGATACGGCGATCCCGGCGGGAAGCCCAGCTCCTCAGCCTCAAGATCGCTCCCTCGGCTCCCGGGAGGATGTCGATTTTCGCAGGATTAATAAAGGCCTCGACGGAGCTCTAAGACTAAGCGTCCGCCATGTTGGCCCTATCAGCCACACCCCCCCGGCCAGCCTGCCTTGATGAGATGTGAAGTGGCCTGGCTTCACACAAAGAGATGTGCCTGTGGGAGGTAATTTCCCCTCAGCAGATGGTGAGGCAGGAAGGGGAGGGCTGCCAAACTATTCTTCAAAGGCAGAGAAGGACATTTGGAGCACCCCAGAAACACCCCCACACCCTGCAACCCCAGACAACTAGGTGCCCCCTTGATTAGATTAGGAGAGGGCAGGAGAGGGGTGTGTTTATGATTTTTAGGCACACCAGTGGGTGAGCTCAGTCAGATGTAACCTCCAAAAATCAGATTCAGCCAATGGTTTTTTAGAGAATGTTGCCTCCTAGGATTGATTTTTGCCACACTTCCCAGGAAGTGGTCATCACAGGGGGAAGGACCCTGCACCTGATTGGAGAATCAGGACCCCACTGTTTTTCACCCAGGAGCAAGGATAAAACTGGCAGACCTGCACCCACACCTCAGTTCCCTACCACATCCCTACCAGGAAGAACTACAGAAGAAGAAGGACTGCCCTGCTGGACCCCTGGCCTGCACCTGGAACCTGCACTCAAAAGGACTGCACCAGCTGCACTCTTGGGCTTCACCACAAGAAGGACTTTGCCTGGCTTCAACTGGTTCAAGGAGGGACTCCCTGTTTGCTACTTGTGAAAAATTGCTAACCAGAGTCCACTGCACCAACTCCTGAAGAAATCTACCAGCTGACCACTGCCCAGTGGCCAAAAAGGAGATTTGCACCAGGTGTACTCTGGGAGTTGTAGTCCGCACCCCCAAGGATCATCTTAGAGCTTCTGGACCCTTGGGGTGAGCTGTAGACCCCAAAAGAACCTTAAAAGAACATCTGGGAGAAACCCTGGAAGTTTGGAGTACTTTTGAAAAAAAGCTCCATAGAGGGACCGACCCGCCGCGGCAACTCTAGCCGGCTTGCCTCAACCGCGACCCGGCCTGATTTGCTGGTTTGGCCCAGTGAAGAAAATCTCTGAAAAAGAGACTAAGTCAGAAGGTAAAAAGTTGACCGGGTCCTCCCAGCCAGCGTATCCGAAGAGGGCTCCAAGGACGTCGGATCAAGATCCAGTTTACCCCGGTCAAAGGATTTTCACCTAAAAAAAACGACTAAGTCCGAAGGTAAAAATCTTCCCGTGACACGTATCCGGTGAAGAGTTCCAGGAGGTCGGATTGGACAGGCAGGTTTGTCCCGCTGAAGAAAATCTTCAGAAAAGAGACTAAGTACGAAGGTAAACTATTGACCAAGGCCTCCCGCGAGCTGTAGCCGAGCAGGGCTCCATTGAGGTCGGCCTTAAACTTTGACTTTGCCCCGGTCGAGGTGCAACCAGATGACCCGATTGGCGCTTTTTGTTCCTAGGCGCTAAAAAACAATAATTCTTTAAAAATTCATAACTCCTGTTCTCCCTATCCGATTTTATTCGTTTTTGTGTCATTTTAAAGATAAAAATATAATCTATTTTTATAAACTGGTTTTGGATTTTAAACTGTTTCCTGTGTTTTATGTAATTACTGTTTTCTGATATTTGAATGCTTTACACTCTTGTCTCCTAAGTTAAGCCTTGTCACTCGTTGCCAAGCTACCAAGGGTTGAACTGGGTTTAATTTACTGAGACCTAACTGGACCTAAGTGGAGGTTAGTGGCCTATTGCTAAGTGTAGGTACTTACCTGCCCTTACCAATAACCCATTTTCCAACAGCAAGCAATCAGAGCAACACGTGTTAGCTAATGGAGGGAGCACTAATAAAGCCCATGCCAGAAAGGAATTTTGCAAAATTTTATAGTTAATTACATATGATTAAGGTTAGTCATCAGGTGTCAACAAAAGTCAATGAATGTAGATGATCAGTAAGGCCCTCTTGTGGAATCTACTAATGTATTCGAAGTGTTCACCAGGTGTCATGAGGAGTAAGAGTGGATAATTATGGGAAAGAGGGCCTTCGTCGGACACAGCGTGATTAAATGTGGCAGGTAACAGACAGCATGAGCGCTGCTTCTGCAGAAACTATGGAAAGCATGACTGGAGAGCACATGCCATTACAGGGAACAACCAAGACCCAGTCCAACTCCCAGCTATGGAAGAGGTCCAAAAAATGGTGGGAGCAATGCCACTTATCTAACTTCAATAAGCTGCTAAGCGGGTGGTGAGTCCATTCATGAGGCCCGCACTGGCTATTGGTATTCCTGGCATGGGCCTCAGGTAACTGCATCAGCGAAAAGAACACTTCTCTTAGCTGAGGGGGCTTGACATGAGCCTACAGTTGAAAGAGGTAGAACAATCATCTTGAACTGTCTCACTGGAGCAGATTTGCCAGTAGGCGGCAGAATGTGAATGAAGGCGAATGAACAGGAGTAATCAACTGATCTGGACCTGAAATACACGAAAAAGCCAGCAGACAGGGAATTGCACACAATTGTGATTCCGTTTGGTAGCCATACTAAGTGCATGACTCCAAAAGCAGCAGTGACCCAGTATGGCCACAACTCCGGGGAGGACGAGTTAGAACCACTATGAAACGCCAGGATGGTGGTTTTAGAATGCCAGAACAAACCCTGCAGGCGAGGGTCAGCTGCAAAGCTGAGGATGGAAATGGAGAGATTAGGTGCCTACATAAGGGACACAGGCACCCCTTGACGTGAGTTGTACCAGAAGAAGCCCTAGCAAAGCGGTTCTTCTGGAATGCCTTGCACCTCAATTCACCAGATCCACAGATTTGTCTGTCACATCATCATTACCTGAAGTTGGTTGAACAGCAAGTTCTGCTGACTTGCTGCTCTACCCATAAGGATAGCGTCAGGAGAAACGAAATTCTGCCATAATAAGAGTATACCTAGTGTGGTTGATTAGAGTTGTACACGACTTAAATGTCGTTTCCTAGATTTGTGAGTGTTTTAGGGACAATAGTCTTTATGAAATGACCAGAAGACATTTTTGTACATTTTTCTTTTGTAAAAATCAAGGTGTTATGTGGGACTCACTCAGTGAGGAAATGCTCATTTCCCGTGTTAATTGCATGTTCTCACAGAGTGACAAAATATAATCTCGACGACTTTTTAGCCAAATAATTATGTACAACAGGATGTCACTTTGTTTTAGCATGCACTGCTCACCCTTCACTCGAATGATTTTGCTCTAAAATGGAATGAATGCTACTAAAGATGCATATGTAATAGGCAATACGTTATTTGGTTAGACATATTTTAAGAATGACCACTCTTGCCTGACCTCCATCCGTATGATCTCCGTGCCCCCAAATGAGTCAGAGAAAGTGTTGTAATATCATTGTGCCATTAGCAACTCTGAATTATATAATCTGTGGTTGGTCAGTGCTAGCCTGACCTAAATAAAACATGAGTGACACCACCCCAGCCCTCCAGACCTCTTAGAGGTAACTGATCTCTAGAAATGCCAACCTCTCTGATTGATCTATATTGTTGACGTCATGTGTCAAATGAGTATGCACCATATATATCTTCCCTTTTCAAGAAGGCTTTTTCCCCTCAGCTCCCACAACCTTTTACTAATGGCCACATTAATCAGTGGTTTTCTTGCAGGACAGGACGTGCTCCCTTCGCAATCGATAACCACACTTGTTCACGGTGCTTCTTAAATGTTAATTCTGGCAGTGAGAGATATCCTGTTTTCCTATTATCCTTCATCAATAAACAGTGAATCTATTATTCCAGCCTTTCAGCAACGGATAGAAACACTAACCTCTAGCTGCACAGTGTTTTGAAATAGTTTCAATTTTAAAATAATAGGACACGAAAGTGGGGTATTAATCAAGTTCGGGTTCGGGACTACAGCACAGATCACAGAACAAGATACAATTGTTTTATAGGGCCAGATGTAGCAAGCATTTTGCATGGTGCAAACTGCGAAAATCGCAGTTTGTGCCATGCAAAATGCCCATCGCGATGCACATTCACAATTTGCGAGTCGGTACCGACCCGCAAATTGTGAATGCGACTCGCAAATAGGAAGGGGTGTCCCCTTCCTATTTGCGACTCGCATCGCTATGCTAAATTGCTTTGTGACCACGAATTCGTCACACTGGTGGTAACCCATTCGCAAAAGGGAAGGTGTCCCTATGGGACCCCTTCCCCTTTGTGAATGTTGGCCAATTTTTTTTTTCAGAGCAGCCAGTGGTGCAATGGACCACTGCCTACTCTGAAAAAACGAAACCAAATGGTTTCGGTATTTTTTTATTTTGCAACTCGTTTTCGTTTGAGGAAAACGGGCTGCAAAATAAAATAAAAAAACTGCTTTATTTAAAAAGCAGTCACAGACATGGAGGTCTGTGTCTTCAGCAGGCCACCATCCCTGTGAGTGCAGGGACTCGCTATGGGGTTGCAAAATGCGACCCGCCTCATTAATATTAATGAGGTGGGTCTTTGCGACCCCATAGCGAATCGCAGATGGTGTCTGAGACACCGTTCTGCATCCGATTTTGCGAATCGGAAATTGCGAGTCGCACCGACTCGCACTTTCCGATTCGCAAAATCGGAACTACCTACATCTGGCCCCTAGTTCGTAGTGAAAGATATTTCACTTGGAAAACAATGTAATATTTTGTTCAAATTCTTTTTGTGGTAGTCACTGCTGTAATGTGTCAACAAATGTTATTGTATCTGTTTATGTAGACAACATGCGAAAAACGACGTTTGATGGCGAATAGACTACCTTAAAATATTGAATATGATGCTAAATCGATCCACAATACAATTTGGCACCACTCTGAATTTTATTTAATCCGTAATCCTGCAACAGCGGACGAGGAACAAATAGGTATTTCCAAGTGATTCTAAGGGTACGAAAATGTTTTCAGTTCACCCACAAAGTAAGCTAAGTAGTATGGCATAGTACACTGAACTTTGCAGGGTCTGCTTTTGTTTAAAATGTGTTTTTTTTCAGTTCAAAAAGAGATTCACAGAAAATGTATGTAATAATATTGGAGGGTACTGTCTTTTTGACAGAAGATGGCTACACGTGTATACTAAATTTGCCATCCATCAAAACTAGATCTGCCAACTTAAAAAAAAAAATATTTGAGGAGAGGACAGGGCCTTGGAGGGCAGGGACTTCAAGCAGAGAATTACCTAAGAGACACTTCTGTCACCTACCCCCACTAAATACCCCTCCTCCACAAAAAAACTTGCTGATGCCAGTGCCAATGTCCTGGAGTGTTTTCGCATCCCTTTATGGACATTGACTATTTAAAGCCTCTTAGGGCCAGGTGGTAATTTAGGGCCTGATTTAGAGATTGACAGACGGATATCCTGTCTGCCGAATCATGAAGTCCTAGGACATAATGGAATCATAATATGGCATTCAGGATATCTATCACTTTTGTGAGGGAGTAACCCCATCCACTAAACTCTAAATCAAGCCCTTACTCTTTGCAGTGGTTTCCTGCTCCTTTTCCTTGTCAACATGATATCGGCTCCTCGACTTGTGATGCAAGCAGATATTGTGTGACACATGGTGGCATCATGTGAATTAGCAAGTTTGTCAAAACCCCTGAAGAGAAAAAATAGCTTTGCCTTTTAGCTATATTAACAAGCTAGCTGAATTCTTTAGACTTAGTTGAAGGTTGTGCACCACAATTTTGCTGTGAGCGTATGAGCCTTGCTAAGGGTACCAAATAGGCACTAATGGCCTGATTACGAGTACAGCGGTCCTGGGACTGCTGTACCTGCGGTGGCAGTCAGACCGCTGCATCGTCTGCGGTCCGACCACTAGGTTTCAAGTATGGCGGTCGGACCACCACAAGACAGACGCAACCACAAGTATCTCAGATCCCACGGTTGCGGTGGTGCAGAAAGCCATGCTGATCACGACCTGCCTTTCCGCATATCTTTTCATAGTGGGGACACCGCTGTGAAAAAGTCAGCGGAAAGGCAGAGAAGGGACTGCAGGGGGCCCATGTCCTGGGCAGTGCATTGCCCCCCAGGCACCACAGTCAGAATGTGCATTGTCTGCCCTTGCACTAGTGCGCATTCCGACTGTGTTGACAGCGCAGTCAGTGCAACTGTCATTGGCATCAGCTCTTTCATAAACAGGGAAATGTGATGTCCTAAAAACATACACTGACCAGAACTATGACTTGCTAGTCATCCACTATGCACCCTGAAGAAATAGAGGGCAGTAGAGTCTCTGTCAACATCTTGTGTCTCATAGTGCTCAGCCTGTTGCAGTTTTAATAAGAAACCATGATATGTGAAATGCTAATCTGTGGTGAAATGTGGATTAAATTTAAAAAAAAGTAAATAAAAAATTGTCTGGAGTTTGGTGCAATCTGGTCAACCTGGCCTCTCAGTCCAGCAAAGGAAAGCCCGGATAGCAGCAGCAGCCTAAAACGTATCAGGTAAGGTAACTGGCAAATGTGCTGTCTGACTCTCAGATGGCCACTACACATGGTTTCAATGGTAGGGTATCTCTCAGAGTTAGAGGGAGGGCCTTCATGTTTCTTTTCCTCCAACAAGGGACAGAACATCCACCATCTAAACATTCCCCTATCTTTACCGCTCAAGCTGTGACAAGAAGGTCAGGAGACTACCTGAACTGCCCCTTGCCTTGTTAAGTGCCAGAGTAGCAGGAGGTCAGCTAAGTGGGAGGGTTTCTCCGTCCACCCATAAAAAAACAGGGAAATGTGATGTCCTAAAAACATACACTGACCAGAACTATGGGGCAGAACCCCCATAAGCTGCCCTTTGACTTGCTAGTCATCCACTATGCACCCTGAAGAAATAGAGGGCAGTAGAGTCTCTGTCAACATCTTGTGTCTCATAGTGCTCAGCCTGTTGCAGTTTTAATAAGAAACCATGATATGTGAAATGCTAATCTGTGGTGAAATGTGGATTAAATTGCTTTCAACTAGATCAATATTTGTGAGGATAATATTATGCATGTGGTCAATAGTGACTGTAAATTGGGACTCTGCCTTTGAAAGAAGTGCCACACGAGAGTCAAATGCTTTCTACATGCTCCACTCAGTAGAAAAAGGGGAAGTATGTCACAGAGCAGGTTCCTGCCACCAGACAACCCATCTTGAAAAAAGAAGCAATGTCCTCCTTAGACCAGAGTCAACACCTAAAAACTCACTCCGCAGAAACAATGAACAGGAGCTTTCCTTATGCGCACCAGTCACCCTGAAGAAGTGAGCAATCTGCACCGGGTCACGACCTTCAGAAAGACCTTACCAAATTCTAAAACCTTTGATTTTGAACATTACTTTTATCAGTCATGTATTGGTAATAATCTCATAGAGTCTCTTCAACAATATTGCTAGTTTAATGTGCATCACAGTTTCTTGCTATGTTTCACGCACTACATTGAACTTTTACTTTGTGTGATAGGCGGTGGAGCTTAAATAGGCATCCTATCCACCCAAATACCCATAAACATGTAGTTTGGTATGCTCTGATTATTCAGTGCTGATAGGGAGACAATTTAGCAGAGTATGTCACATGGAGAACCTTACCACATTTTATTAGTCAAAAGTGACTAGGTCTAACATGTTTTTGGTAAAAGCAATCATTTCACCAGCACAACAGATGTAGAATTTTGACTTTGATTAATTCAACAGCAGTAGAACATCATCAGAAGCGTGTAGTGCAGTTTTTGAATCCATATCCAGTTGCATAATGGGGCTCTGGAATAAAAGTTTGAATCATCCAATCCAGGCATTGTTTTGCAAATGTAAGTGGGAAATATAGGTTCCCTAGTTAAGTTTAGAGACGTTTCTGTTTCTTCTTGTCTTTCAAAAAGCAAAAAAGAAGTGAAACATGTTCAGTGTTTCTGAAACTGCTTATTGCTCCCATCTCAAAGGCTTCCAAGCAATGGGTTTGCCAAACAATTGTATGTGTGCAAATATGTTTTCCTGTAGTACAGCCAAGAATACAGAATGTTTGCTTTCTCTAATAGAGAGTATATGATCCTGTTCTATTTTAGCTTACAAAAATAACATCATCTTCACAAGTTACACCCAACAACTTGTTGTGATTAATCAATTGCCGTATCCTGAAGGAAACAATGCAAATGCTTGGTTTCGGAAATATTTGTTTTCTGTCTTATGCATCAGTGGATGAAGCACATAACTTTGTTAGCTGAACTAGTCAGTGTCGGCTTAAGGATTTTGGGGTTCCTGGGCAAGACATACTTTCGGGGGCCCTGTTTATTCCACCTTTGTATTTTATTACCCATTTGCTGCTAATTCAAGTTTCATGATGCTGTGGAGCAGGGTTATTTAAATAAATAGTTTGCTTAGGGCATAATCTTACCAACTCATCAAATCAGCAGCCCCAGCTGTTAGGGGCCCAGGCAAAAAGACCTTGGACGAAAGGAGAATTAATCAGGAGGTGCAAATTTCAATTTCAGTCTTTAGGGAGTCAATGATGAGAGTTGGAGTGACTTTCAAAGCTTTAAAAAAATCTTTTAGTAGGTAAATCTTTATTAATCATCATCAGAAACAATAAATCAATTGATAATGATAATCAATATAAATAAGTAGTATCAGAAACAATGCATAAAACATGTCCATTAAGGAAATGTCCCTATTATATACTTAGAGAATGAGAGAAAAGTGTCAGTTAGAACCCATAAAGTGCTCTAAATTTGAGAGGTGAAATTATGAAGCTTTTTGCATTAAATCTCAAATATTAATCCAAGCAGAACTTCCCATCAAGAAAGGATCAATAAACTCAATAGAGTCTCAGAGCAGCATAGAATTAATCAGGGAAAATGAAAAGATCTCTCAGAAGCATCTTACAAATGGCTTTGCAGAAAAGCCATCAAGAGAGTGTCCTAACCTACTCTAGGAACATGAACATTTATAATGTTTTCTTATCAGCAGTTCTCAACAAGTTGCAGTCTTCAGTCAGTTCATCCAATCTGGTTGTAGTGTCATCTTGGGAACAGGGAAGCATCCATCGTCTAAGCACTCAAGAAACTATAGCTATCAGATATTAAATTCAACTGAATCAATTTTATGAAACATTTGGTAAGTCACAGAAGAGTTATCAGCATTTACTTACTATAAGACAACTGAAGTTAATGGTTAGGCCTCTGCATTACTCTCTGAGCTAATAAGGTTTGCATCTATTTAAACTAGCAAGGCTTATGGTTCATGTGAAATACTTAGTGGAAATTAAACTAAACATTTGAATACATTATTATATTCTCTGAAAACTATGCCTATAGGAAGGTCATAATCTAACATTTTCCATTATGTTATCCTCTTTTCAGTGCATTCATGACATTGAAAACTAAACATTTCACATTGCTGACCTAGGTCAGGTTTTGTAAAAAGAAAAGTGAAATGCATTCTGCATCTTTTCAAACCTAATACATGTAGCTTTGAAAGCCTAGTGCTCTCATTTGCTTTCAAAATATGTCTTTTCATCCAAGGCCTGCTCATTATTTATGCATGTTAATTACGTTAATTTTTATTATTTAAAAATGCCCTAGCATCCTCCCCCTTTGATGGTTTCTAACCATCATAAAAATTAATTCACAGATGATATCAAAATTCACGTCTTTAGTATTTTCTCTTTCTTTTTAGATTTTCTCTTTCTTTTATTCTATTGTATTCTTTGTTAATGGGATCACTTAGTTCTAAATCTTTATTTGTTTATTTCTTTCTCAGTTCCTTTTCTTTTATCCTAAAATTTTGATAGCTTTCCATACTCAGTCAGGAAACAAACAACAACAATTCATATACTAATATTGCCTTGAGGATTCTTCCTCCTGCTCTTGCAATCCAATTGCAGAAACTCCATTTGTTAACAATGCTAGTGATTTCTATTGGCTCCAAATCAAGTTTTTATGTCTAAAATATTCTTTGCATATTCCACAATTTTCTTACTCTCACCAGGAATATGTGTGCAACAATTTTCAACCTTTAATATCTTGCAGCCTCCACCTTTTCTGCGAGTAAAATGTCTAAAGCATGCCTGTAAAACCATTGATCTAACTGCTACTAATTCTGTGTTAGTCACTAATAATCAATCAATCAGGAATTTGTAAAGTGCACTGCTCACCCGTGAGGGTCTTAAGGTGCTGAGGAGGGGCATAGGGAGAAGAGGGGGGGGAGGTGATGCTACTGCTCGAACAGCCAGGTCTGGAGAAGTTTCCTGAAGGTAAAGAGGTCTTTGGTCTGGCGCCAGTGGGTGGGAAGAGTGTTCTACGTTTTGGCGGCGAGGTGCAAGAATGATCTACCGCTGCTTGTAGTTCTGCGGACTCATGGGACGGTTGCGTGGGCGAGGTCGGGGGAACGGAGATGCCGGGTTGGGGTGTAGAAGGAGAGCCGTCTGTTGAGGTATTCTGGTCCGGTGTTGTGCAATGCTTTGTGAGCATGGGTGAGGAGTTTGAAGGTGACTCTCTTGTTGACTGGGAGCCAGTGCAGGTTTCTCAGGTGGTCTGTGATGTGGCAGTGGCGGGGGATGTCCAGGATGAGGCATAGGGAGACGTTCTGGATGCGTTGAAGCCTCTTCTGGAATTTGGCCGTGGTTCCTCCGTAGAGGGCATTGCCGTAGTCCAGTTTGCTGCTTACGCGGGCGTGGGTGACTGTTCTTCTGGATTTGATGGATATCCATTTGTAGATCTTTCAGAACATGAGGAGGGTGTTGAAGCCGACAGGAGGAGATGGCGTTGACTTGCTCGGTAATGGATAATGAGGAGTCCAAGATGAATCCTAGGTTGGTGCGTGGTCGGTGGGAGTCGGAGCGGCTCCGAGAGTGGAAGGCCACCAGGAGTCATCCCATTCCTTGTCAGAACTGAGTTTGAGGCAGTTGCTCTTCATCTATTCGGCGATGGCCTTCATTCCTTCATGGAGGTAGGTCTTCGCTTAGTCCTTGGTGAGGGAGAGGATCAACTTGGTGTAGTCGGTGTATGAGATGATGTTGAGGTTGTGGGATCAGGCGATGTTAGCGAGCCGGGTCATGTAGATGTTGAAGAAGGTCGGGCTGATGGACTAACCCTGGAGTACGCCACAGATGATTTCAGTGGTCTCCGAGCGGAATGAGGGGAGGTGGACTCTCTGGGTTTTGCTGGTGAGATAGGAGGTGACCCAGTCCAGGGCTCTGTCGTGGATTCCTGCATTGCTGAGGCGTGAGCGTAGGGTGTGGTGGCAGAGGGTGTCGAACGCAGCCGAGAGGTCCAGGAGGATGAGGGCTGCAGTTTCGCTGATGTCCAGTATGGTTCTGATGTCATCAGTGGCGGCGATAAGGGCAGTTTCGGTACTGTGGTTGCTGCGAAATCTGGATTGGGAAGGGTCCAGGGTGCAGTTCTCCTCCAGGAAATGGGTTAGTTGTCTGTTGACAGCCTTCTCTAAGACTTTTGCCAGGAAGGGGAGCAGGGAGAGAGGCCGGAAGCTCTTAAGGTCCTTTGGGTCCGCCTTAGCAAAAAAAGGCATTAAAACAATAAAGGCAATAAAGCCATAAAGCACCAGGGGCCAGATGTAGCAACCGTTTTGCATGGCGCAAACTGTGACATTCTCAGTTTGCGCCATGCAAAACGAGCATCGCGATGCAAATTCCCATTTTGCAAGTCGGTACCGACTCGCAAAATGGGAATGCGACTTGCAAAGGGGTGTTCCCTTCCTATTTGCGATTCGCACCGCAAAGCAATTCGCAGTTAGCACCCATGTCAAATATTTTTTCAGAGCAGGCAGTGGTCCAATGGACCACTGCCTACTCTGAAAAAATGAAACCAAATGGTTTCATTTTTTCTTTTGTATTGCAACTCGTTTTCCTTTAAGGAAAACGGGCTGCAATACAAAAAAAACTGCTTTATTAAAAAAGCAGTCACAGACATCGAAGTCTGCTGTCTCCAGCTGGCCACCATCCCTGTGAGTGCAGGGAATCGCAAGGGGGTCACAAATTGCGACCCACCTCATTAATATTAATGAGGTGGGTCTTTGCGACCGCCTTGCGATTCGCTGATGGTGTCATGGACACCATTCTGCATATGATTTTGCGACTCGCAAATTGCGAGACGCTCCGACTCGCAATTTCCGAGTCGCAAAATCATATCTTCCTACATCTGGCCCCTGATGTGCTAGCTGCCAGTTTATCCACTACTGTTGAACATTTTTTAATCTTTTCATCATTTAATATCACTACTACTGGTGAAATAACTACTCCAAATATGTCTTGCACTAAGTGTGTTTCTTCATTAGTACTACATGTCTGTGTGCAGGTGTCATCGTCAAAGCACCTAAACTATGTAAATCTATGGTATAGTTGAATTGTCTCCCTGCAAAATTTGCCATGAACCTCCTGATAATTCAAGTGTGTGCACACAATTACTATTCCCTACAGGCCTCTTCTATTTTGAATTATTTGTTTAAAAACACATACCTTCCCCTGTTGTCTCCGCTTTAACTTTAATTTGGAATAAAACATTTTCTTCCATATTAATATTCTTCCTTTTTCCAAACATTCTTCAAAACATCCTCATTGTGATTAGAACTGTTTTCTCCGGTTGGTTTCTTAAGCAAGTTTGATTATTTTCATATGCCTTAACAGTGGCTATAGGAAGAAAAGGTAAAAAAATAATGCCAGGCAGTCTCCATTTCTTTTGCCTGTGGATAGTCGTTTGTGCTTTTTATTAAAGGTACTTTTGAAAGAAGAAGGTTAAAGCTAGACTAATAATATTAAAAATGTTGTTGTCTATAAACTAAACTAATTGAAATACTGCATGAAAGAGGAATGTGATTGTATTCCACCTCTTGAATAATCTTCTTCCATGTAAACTACAAATGAGGCTTTCACCTCATCGTCATCTATTGTTAGTGAATGAAAATACAGATTTCTCTTTCTCCGGTGTAAAGTGTATCACTAATGATAATGCTATGGCTACTAAAACTACTAAACAAAATGTAATACTCATAATAATCTTGCATCTAGCTGTGGTTAGAACACGTTTGTCTAAAGTCAGATCTTTTCAAACAATGGGGTATATTTATACTTTTTGATGCAAAACTGCACTAACGCAGTTTTGTATCAAAACGTTTAGCATTGGCTTGCGCCATTCCTGAGTGCCAGCCGGTTGCCATATTTATGGAATGGCGCAAGCCTGCACAAAGGGTGGGTTAGCGTAAAAAAAGAATTACATGAACCAGGTGGGGGTGGCGGTATGGGAGAAGGGGGTTTTGCTCCAAAAAATTGTGTTAGGCTGGTTAGTGGCAAAAAAATTGCCTCTAACTAGCCTAGCGTCATTTTCTGACGCAAAACCATCCATACCACATGACCTCTGTCTTATCAAATAGGGAATAAATACGGGCTATGGGGTTAGCACAATTTTTTAGATGGGAAAGCCTGCCTTGCACCTCCTTGACGCAAGGTAGGTTCAAGCATCTACAAAATGGTGCAAACTCCAATATTTTGATGTTAGATGAGTCTAACGTCAAAATATAAATATGGAGTTAGTTTGGGCCTAATTTGCATAAAAAATATGATGCAAATTCAGCGCAAATGGAGTATAAATATGCCCCTAGAAGTGTAGCAGCAAGTGTTATTTCTTGCCTTACAAGCATACTTAATTGTACAAGCAGTCTTTTTTTCTCTTCTTTTTCTTTGTAAGTAGGTTAGTTTCTTGCAGCTTTATTTACAGCAGTCTTTGTATAGTTTTCCTTAGCCCTACTCCGTGTTCTTCTAAAATAATATCTCTACTCTTCTTCTGCAGCTTTGGGCCTAGGTAAATCTTCTTAATTCTTTTTTGGTTAGCATCTTTTTAGTTTTTATTTCATTCTATTAGAAAGGTTCACTCAATGGGTTTGCAGCAACGTTTCTTAAACTAACTTCAAAACAGCTTCAGGGTAACTCAAGTAATTCTTTGCTCCAGTATTGGGATATTTTGCGCTTGGCTCATTTAGTAAGTAATTCAGGCACTGAATATTTCTGATAGGATACTCTTGCTCTTTTTGATCTTCTAAGTGTTTATTGATCTCCGTCTGTGTCACTGATACGAATTGACTTCTCAGCAATTGTTGGCAGTATATATCCAACTGACATACTTGATCTCAATTTCTTTCAACTATAGGTTCTTGGCAATTTAGCATTGTGGGCATCTCTTCTTGGTCTCGATTCATCACTTGTTTCTTCTCCTGGATCCTCTTGTTGCTCTGAAGATGTCTCAACTGCCACTTCAGTCTGAGTTCTTTCTTCTCTTCCTTCTATAATAAGAGCTCCAATGCCACTCTGCAAAATATCAGAAAATTAGTTTTTTTACTTGTCAGCAGTTCTTTACCCATTTCTTCTTGCTTTTGTGCCACTTGCAGTTCTGCTCCTTGTACGTCTGTGACTTGTACAGTTTGCAGTGGTACAGTCACCAGTGTTCTATGTTCTGGCTCATAGAACACAATTCCTTCATACGAATGTCTTATGTTCCGGGTATGTGAGGAGTGTACCCAGTTTGGCACTCGGGCACATGTAACACTAGTGTTCGTGTTAAAATCACCTTATAGGGGCCTTCCTACCTAGGCTCCAGACAAGACTCTCTCAGATGCTTTTTAATGAATACCCAGTCACCTGGGCTTAAATTGTGGCACTGCTCTTGATGCAGATTTGCAGTGACAGCTTTGACCTGTTGAGAAACAGGAGATAGTACATCAGCCAGTCCTTTAAAGTAATCAAGTACCATGTCATCTGTTATGTTCATAAGTACATTTGCAGATACAGCAGGTAGTCTCATGGATCTTCACATCAGAATTTCATGGGGAGATAAACCTGCCTTTCTGTCAGGTGTACTTCAAAAGCTCATCAACACCAAAGGTAAAGCATCAGGCCATTTCAGAGAAGTGAATATGCAGACTTTTGTCAATCTGCACTTAATTGTTCCATTTAGTTACTCAACTATTCCAGAAGTCTCTGGTCAATAGCTACAGTGCAATGTCTGCTCCACTTGCAATACTGGACACAGCATCTTGAGGCTCTCACTGTTAATGTGAGTTCCACCATCTAACTACAGAGAAACAGGCATTCCATACTTCAGTACCAGCCCTCTTAACAGCAGTTTAGCTACAGTGAAATTCTAATTTCTCCTTTTTTGATAGGCTTCTACCCATATCAAGAGTGTTGTAGAGTGGTGCAGAGTATGGGAGAGAGTTTTTCAAGTGTAATGGTGTACAATGGACTTCAGTGGAGTAGAGTGTCATATTGTTCAGTGCTGTCAAGTATAGTGTTTTGCATTATAGTGTCGGAGAGTTTAGTCTTTTATAGTGGTGAAAAGTCGAGTGGAGTGGTGTAACATAGTGTGGAGTAAGATACAATAGAGTGTATTGGTGTTCTCTAGAGTATAGTGGCATGGAGTAAGTGTACTGATGGGTGGGGTCTCATTCAGTAGAGTGGAGTGCTGTGTCATATGGAAAGTGTCATATAGTGGAATAGAGTGTTGTACATTTGAGGGTACAGGCATAGAGTGGCGTATAGAGTTGTACAGTGAAGTGTATGTGGATCGAGAGGAGTAGAATGTCGTAGAGTGCCATGAAGTGTGGTAAACCTTTATAAAGCGGAGTTATATAGAGTGGAAGAGAGTGTCACACAATGGAGCGGCATAGAGTGAAGTGGTGTACACTGTAGTGGTGTAGAATGGATTATCGTAAAGTGGAGTAGCATGCAGTGGAATAGCATACAGTGGAATACTGTACAGTGGAGTGTAGAACAGTTGAGTGGCATAGAGTGGAATTCTATAGAGTGGAGTGGTGTACAGTGGAGTGGCATAGTGCAGAGAAGGGTACAGTGGACTAGCGTAATGTGGAGGTGCATCTATTGAAATGGCATAGCATAGAGCAGAGAAAACTGTTATTGCTTGAAATAATCTCATACATGTATGAAGTTATTATCTTTCAATAGGCACCTCCACCCCTCTGACACACATATGAGGAGTCATTGATACAATCTCACAATCACAATCACAAGATTGAAGACAGTGTAATTTGTGGATAGCTTTATTGTGGACAGTTTTAGGTTGTCTATTGCATGTTGCATGATCACTTTCACTTTACACATGTGCAATTGTTTGCAGTGACACTTGTTCGGCTTTGTTTCTGCAGTGCAATTACTATATACATAAAAGTTGTTCTGTTTCTTGTGATCATATGTGCTATCTTTTCACCAGGTCCATCCTAGAGGGGAACAGAATTCCTACAATGAAATTACAGACTTAGTATTGGCGATCTAATATACTTTTGAAATACATCATTTATCATTATAAGAGAGGTAGAGTCCTGAAGAACGCTCAAGGGTACATTGGGAGCTTAAAAATGTCAACCTACTGTGGATGGTAGAATTAACCCCCTTCTTATTGGTTAGTAATCCTACACACTGGAGACACAAATACAAGTTTTTTGCCCAGCAGTGGGTAGGTTTATGTTAATCCTTTCCACTCTGTACTACTACAACTCACCCCAACAATTCTGGGACCCACAGCTACACTATGATTGGATTTCCATCTGAACAACTCCTCTGCTCACCAGGGACTTAGGCGACATTGGTACATTCCCATTACCAATATAAGAAGGAACCCTATGATAATGGATGTCACCCATGGGTAGGTGAGGACTTTTGTTCTTTAAGGAATTTGACCATTGAGCATTGGCCATGAAGTCAGACAACCAAATCTGGTTCTCTTTGGAATTAGTAAGAAGGACTTTTGTTTATGTCATGACTGGACTAAGACCTTACAGGTTGCAGAATACAATCCCCAAAAACTACTTTGCATGATCCTTTTCTCCTCTGGAAATGTCTATTTTTGTTGCCATTTTGCAAATTTTCCCAGTTTCATCAGCAAACCTGTAGGTTGCACTCAAAGGTTATCTATATAGGTTTGTCAGAGGCATTCCTTTTACAACTGGCATTGAATATGTTTTATTGAATCTCTTAAATCTTCACATAAATATGTAGCGCTTCATGCAGGTGTTTGCTACATTTTGTTAAGCTGCATTAAAACCCATAAATCCATAGGGGTCAATTCACAAAAGGGGGGTCATAATTCGCAAGACCTACTCTGTCTTATCTTTGTAGTACTCCTTGCCGGGAATAAGCCCTGAGGTCTTACTTACTCCTGTCTTTGAGAAATAATCCAGGAGTACTACAAGAATAAATCAGAGCTATTTGTAGCAAACCCTTTGTGAATCAGACCTCTGTTGTAAATAGGGGTCTCTTTCACCGTTGGAACTCCTGGTTTAATCCAGAAAATTTAGGTACTCCAGATTTATGTCACAGCAAATTCTTTGTGACCATTCACATAGGCATGTAAGAGCACAATGGCAGGCCTTAGGTCAATTCAAATTAAACACTTAAAATGTTTACTGAAGTGGGAAGTAAAAAAAAGTTGATAACATTCAGCTGAATAAAAAGTCTAGAATGGTGTACCAGCTTCTCAATAAAACATGGTCCACATGCCTTCTGTATACGCCTATATATGTAAACCAAAACCATGAGATATTAGCCATTAGCACCCAAGGCTTGTCATGCTACAGTCAACTTGGCCAGGCACATTCTGTACAGAAAATACATGCTTGTTAGTTTAGCCAGAGAAAGAAATACAACATTTCAACCACATCATTGCAGAACATAGATACTATCCCCTTTTAAAGCATACCAACCAACCAACCAACATCTGACAGGAATATTAGGGCAAAATGTATTGAGCATTTTACTGTTCACAAGTGCTCCAAATCTACTTTTGCAACCATTATATTTTTCTAACTCCTAAATTGGGATTCCAAATGGATACTGATTCTGTATCTGGAAGAGTTGTGTTGTAGGCATTCCTTCCAAGTACTGAATCTATGCCTTACGTATCAAGGGGTTCTGGCCAAAATCCTGTCTCAAAACATAGATATTCTACTTACACTTCGAATGATGTGGTAATACATCTATAAAAGGGAACAGGTCCCATTGTGCCCCCTTCCCCTTTGTGAATGTAAAGAAAGATTTTTGAATAGTAGGCTGCAGTACAGGGGATCACTGGCAACTCTTAAGCAAGCAAAAAAAAATTAAACTGTTTTTTAAAACACAGTTTCCTTCAAGAATAACAGGCTCCATTTTTGAAAAACGTTTGCTTTCTTAAAAAGCAATCACAGACATGTTTGTCTGCTAAACCCAGCTAGACATTCTCACTGTGGTGGCATTCCACCATTGTGAGCTGCAATATATGAAGTAACTCATTAATATTCTTTAGGTAGTTTGGATTCTGAGCCACTAGGATTTGGATTTTTAAGAACCAACCTATAAGTACAAAGGTCGGTGCTTGAAAATGTTTACTGATCTCAAAAATACTTGTTGCATTTTGCTACCAGTGTTTTGCGACAAGATATTGTTACATCTGACACTTAGTTCCCCAACTTAATAGAGACAAATAGTGAAAAACAGTGACAAATCTCACCAATCAGCCAGGAATTGAATTCTGATACCATGCACACATAAAGATGCCAACCCACAAACTTATATCAGGAGAACCTTATCAGTTCATGATCATGGATTGTTTTGTATCCTCCAGTATAGAAAGCTGCAAAGTGGAAGTGCAGGAATTGAACCACCCTAAACCAGTACATCCCAACTCATGTAAACACAACATGAAAATTAATTACAGAGGCCTACTTCATGTAGTATACTTGGACTAAAGCTTTACATATGTTACGAATCGGATAAAATGGAGACTAGCCCTGCACGTATGATGAGATACTGTGAAGACATCAGATTGCAATGTTTATAATACAAGTTAGAAAGTCCAAACATCAGCCAACTATCCAGCAGAAGTAATCTTGCCTTCACTGGGGCATAGCTTCAGGGGAAGTGTTTGGTTTGTTACCCCCCCCTTATATGTATTATGTAGTAAATAGTTGAGAACAGGCGTTTTCAGTTGGGTATGGTGATGTGTCCTACAATATTTATATGCACACAGGGACTAAAACACACACACGCAGTTTGTCTCTCCTCTCTGTTCTGAAGTTGTTAAAAAGTATTGGTTATTTTACAAAATATTCTGTTTTAAATACCACTAACAATCCACACTGATCTACCTTTCCACTGTCCCTTAAGCCTCCCTCATGTCCTGCTTTTCAGATATTATATGCTAGCATGATTGTTGGGAAATCTGAGGCTCACCACCCCTCCCCCAATCCTACTGATGAAGCTACGTCCCTGCGCCTTCCATTCTTGAACCTGAAGAATAGGAAAACCACAAACAATAGCCTATGACTACTGCAGATAACTATTTTAGAAAAGTGGGATTAATTAACATTAGACCCACAAATGAACATACTTCTGAAGAGCTTAATAATGATGACGATTTTCATATCACTGGCATGACAGAAATATAGCGGTGACTTAGTAATAATTTACATTGAGTTTTGCCACCTGTTTTAAAGAGCATCTGCAATATTACAGTAGCCCACATTGTGGGTGGCATTCATTTGTACCACAGACATGTCATGCACAGAAGTGAAAAAGGAATAGGCTGTCCATAATTTTAGTATTTGACCTCTTATGAACTTGTTTATGTTAGCAGTACTTTATCACCACCAGCGTTGATCAATGCTTTCTTCCTAGAAGGATTCCTTAAAACAAGCCCAATTTTTTGAAACCATGGTCCAAAAGATATCTCTGTTTGTAGATCTCATGGAAAGCATCAACAATTTACAAGTGACAATCAGATTTATTTTAATAAAACATGGGAACATTGGGTTTCTACCAAATATTAAATCACCTTACCAGTCCTTCTGGATACACACTAGGGCCCAAATGTATTAAGGACTTGTGTTGCCCTCGTGTTACTCAAGGTGACAAAAGAGAACACAAATCCTTAAGTGATATGTACACATCAGAAAGATGAAATTGCCTTTAGGATTGTTTTTGAGCAGGAAGCTATCTGTTTCCAGGACACATAAGCAATCATACCTGTAACACAGGCACCCTTGCATCATGGCGCAAGAGTACCTGTGCCTGTGTTAGCGATTGGCAACAAAGTGCCAGCACAAGGAGGGAGTAGAAGGGCTGCGCATCTTAACAGATATTGCACACTTCTACTCTTCCCATTTTATGGTGCAGTATTGCGTTGTGAAACTTTATTACATCCGACTGCTAGACCAAATGTACTAAGATTTTGATTTAATCAAGATGTGTGTGGCTTTGTGTGGGAAGAGTAGTAACGCAAGGCAATGCATATCTCCAGCTTACATTACTCTGCATCACGATGCATTACATGGGTGGAGCATGGGCAATCCCATGCATCCACCTATGTATTTTGACACAATTCCATATTTACTTAAGTTGGTACACATAAATAAACACCAAAATGGTATGACTTTCCGAAGCTAGTTTAATGAGGAGAATTATCTTTCTTTCTCATCAGTATTTCAGCACCTATGCAAGGAGTCAAAATCTGTAAGAATAGTTGTTGTGCAGGGAGGTACCACTTCCTGCACAAAACCTATTATGATCACAGTTCAGGCACCATTGCGTTGTGGCACAAGAGTGCATGCATTGGCGCAGGCAACCAGAAGTGCTCCAGTGCTATGAGAGAGCAGAACTGCACCATATCTTTATAGATGTGCTGCAGTTCTGCTCTCTCCTTTTGACACATGCAGTGCCACAACTTCCTTTGCTGTGTTGCATTGCATCAAAGTTGAATAAATCTGCCCATTTATCGATCCACCGAATACACCATTGAAATACCCACTCAAGCAGGCCTGCACCCAAATTTGAATTCACCAATTTGTCTAGTCTTACAATTATGAAATGTGGCCCCCTCTTACCAAACCAAAGGTGTTAATTAAACCCATCATAAACAAAATCAGTATTTCTAAAAGCCTACAAAAAAGATTGAACAATTCTGTAAACCACTTCAAACACAAATGTTAAATAAGCACTTCACTACATCACTTCCTCCATCTTAACCCAAATTTCAAAAAGGTTAATGTTATTTTAAAGAATGATTTGCCTATGTTCGCTGTGAGTCCCACAAACAGGTTGATGGGAGAGCTTCTCATTAAGTCATAAAGGTCTGTGGTCATTTTGTCTCTCTGTGTCCTAAGGAAATTTCCAACCTAGGTACCATTTCAAGCACTATGTAATGCTCTCCTACCTTCCTGAATCAACTTCCAGATGGGGTTGCAGCAAAGCACTATTGTACAATACAAACGTAAGCACCAGAGGAAATATCTAGCTGCTTGCCAGAAAAGTAGTAATGATCATTTGTCCATTCTCTATTATACATTTCATTTGAGGTTTCAAACACCTGCTCCTGATTTTTTATAGTAATTTATTGGCTACATTTTTGGGAATTACTGAATCATCATTATCTGCTAGAACTTTCTCAGTCACTTCACCAGAATATTTGGTCAACTTGGGAGGCCCAAGGTATGAGAGCTGTAGTTCCCTTTCAGGGTAGTGAGACTATCCTTCTTGGTGAATGCAATCTCTATTCCTCCAACTGATCTACCACAGGTCCCACGTCTGGGCACACTTAGGATGTCACTAGGAAGAATATGAAACATGATGGATGGATTGCTTGAAATAATCTCAGCCACTTGTAGTTACTCTGGGCTACAGCCAAGTCTATCTATTTTTGTTCACCATCCCATCTCAGTTCCCATCCTCAATGTGCTGCTGAGACACACATTACCAGACTGAGGAGGCCCAAATAGGCCAAAACCAGTCTGGGGTAGCTTGAGTTCTGGTTTAGAGAGAACCTGGCTTAGCAGTTTGGTCTAGACTTCCTAGTGGAGCAGGGCCAAGCCTGATTTGCATATGTCTGGGTCTCATCTGAGGTGTAATTGTGGGCAAAAAACAATAGACTGAGATGCGGTCCTAAGTAATTACCAGCAGCTGAGATTACTTCAAGCATAATATATTTTGTGTATGCTTCATTGGAATCAGTGGTGGGCGTATTTAAGAAGAAGACATTGATCATATGTTTGTGCGATTTAAGGCATAATTTAGAGATAGGTCATAATATGAAATCCTCCAGTTTGTTGAGAAAGTAGTACATCCTCCATAATATGATTCACTGTTGATGGGAAACTATTAGGCAAAACTGCCTTTGCCATGTGCACAGAGAGACAATCCATAAAATACGTTAGTAAAAGTTCATATGCTTTCTCAGTAAAACCTTTCCAGCGGTGTATGTGGTATGTTTCTACATAAACTTTAGTTAATAGTAAAAGCATCAACAAACAAGGCAACCATCTTGAATGAGAGAAAGTACAGATACAATTCTGAAGTTTTATGTCTGATTTGTCTACTTCCTTTTAAGAAAAGCCCAATTAACCATCCTTCACTCCTCTATGCCACTAAACCCACATACACCGTTGAGAAAGATTAAAAGAGCAAAAGTGAGCATCTTTGTAGACAATCTCTGTGCAAAGGATGAGGCTGTGGACAGATGTTAACTGACATCTAAGGTGGAATGAATAATTATTTAATGGAATTAAGAAATGAAGGCAGGTAGCAAATAATGGATCTGAATAAGGGGTCAGAAGGGGGGGAAAACTTAATGGAAAAACGAGGTAGATGCAAGAAAATAAACAAATACATTTTGAAGCTAAAGATTATAGGGACCTGATGTACTCAAAGGCAGTTCACAAATTGTGGGTTCAAATTGCATGACCTTTTGAGACCTGCCAATCGTTTTGCAATGCTAGATATTTGGTAATAGGCTGTGTTGCAAAATGTCTATGTCTATGAGGTCAAAGAATGACCTGCTTAGTGAATATTAATTAAGCAGGTTGCATGTTGAAAGGGACAGCAGACCACCATCCCAGAAAGTTTTAAAAGCAGCCATGTTTCCTGTTTGGGTATAGACATTGGAAGTATAGGTGCAGGGGGTGTTGAAGCGGCCCCACAATAACCATACCAGAGCTCATAAGGTAAGTTGGCAATAAGGATGTATGTCAATTTTGGTCTTGTCACATTAACTGTGTGTTTAAAGACAAGCCTCAAATGTAATGCTCTGTCTTCTGACAAAATGCTGCTTGACTAGGGTTCACTTTTCTTTCTATGGCTGCACATTGAGAGGCTTTTGAAAAACTGAATTATAAGTCAACCTGCTGGTGTAAAAGGAATTTGAAAGAAAGGTTGTAAAATAGCTGTTCATTAACAAACAACAACATTTAAACACCTTTAAATTAAATTTACAAATATTTGAAAATATATCAATAAATAAAGCACAAATTAAACACATTTTTTGTAATTCTAAAGTATGAAGGAAACAAAAACTTTAAAAGGACAAAAACAAATCCTGAAACATTACTTGGTGATGTGGAAATAATGAAAATTTGCAGAAACCAGGTTTCCACATATTATTGTTATTTGCACATATTATTGTTCGTGTGCTACATTGTATCAGTAAAGCTGCATGCCGTATGAATTTTGTGGGCATTTCAATGGAAAACGTGCTTTCTGTAGATGACAGTGTGCTACCACACCATGTTTTAGTAATATATTTGCAAGTGTACTCCAAAACGTGCCACTGGCTACATACCAAATCTTTACCACTGTACTTCTTTATGGGTGTGGCACATTTGCTATACTTGTTTCTTGTGAAACACTTTGATTTTTCACATTCCTTGTGGCTTCAGTTGTGTAAAACAAGTGGCAGTATCCCCACTCTGAGAATTGTGGGGTGCAGGCAGTACTCCCCTGTAGGTCGCCCGACACTGTTCCCAAAGGGGAAGCTGTCCAAAGATGAAAGCTTCACTTTTGCAGATAAGTTACCACCTTCTTGAAAATATCAGTAACAACGCAAAAGGGAAAGAGTAAGGTTGCTAAGTGTGTTAAGTAGGAAAGAACAAAGGAAAACAAAGAAGGAAGGGAGATGAAGGAAAGTAGAAAGAAGGGAAGGAAGGATAGAAGTGGATAGGGAAGAAAGGAAGCAAGTTTGTTCTATCATGAAATAAAAATATCTTTGCACAGATATGGCCAACTTAAAAATAAAGGTGGTAAGCATATATTGATAAATATACTACAAATCTATGCACCTTGAATATTTATATACTCTCAAGGTACATAAGTGTGGAACTAGGTATGCTTGCGTACATATTCTTACCAGGTCGATATTTTTGATAGCTGAAATTTGTGCTACAATATTTGTGAAGCACAATCTTTGATACGTTGTATTCTGCTAACATACCAGTAAGGTCGGAATGAAGAAGGGAAGGAAGATTGGCAGGATTGAACTAATAATAAAAGGAAAGAAGGAAGGAAAGAAGCTTGAGAGGATAGAAGAAGTGGGCAGAGGGATGAGATATGTGAGAAATTAAGTTGTTGGTTGAGGGGATTAAAACCCTACTTACGCAACAACCACAACTCTTGTCAGGGTGAACCACAAAAAGTCACTAAACATATGCTTAACCTTCAAGTAGCCTGGCACAAAAGCAGTTAAGCTTAACTTAGAGGCAATGGGTAATTTTTTTATGGATCACTTAAACAGGAATATGTGACTGAACAACTAGGTCCTTAACAACTATAGCCTAAACCACTACTGCTAAACAACTAAAAAGTCTCTACAACTAAGTACTGAACAACCACTGTCTAAACAACAATTGTGCCTCAATAACTATTGCCTGAACAACTAATATATATATATATATATATATATATATATATATATATATATATATATATGTATATATATATATATATATATATGTATATATATATATATATATATATATATATATATATATATATTCTAAACAACTACTAAACCATAAAAAACAAAAAGAAAACCTTACCTTAAAATTAGTTGTTCAGGCAATTGTTATTCAGGCACAATTGTTGTTTAACAGTAGTTGTTCAGTACTTAGTTGTAGAGACTTTTTAGTTGTTTAGCAGTAGTGGTTCAGGCAAGTAGTGGTTTAGACCTAGTTGTACTGGATGTTTCCCCTTAAACAGTAATAGAGTGACCACACAGTTCAAGAAACGACCCACACCAATTTAGAAACATTGAGTACATTTCATTACATCACTTGACACCAGGACACCAAAAATCCAATCAGTAGAACCAGTGTTATGATTTTGTAAAGTTTAAATTGGAAAATAGCGCCTAAAAGATCAAAGCAACAACCACCGCCATCTAGTTAAGTGAGATGAGGGCAAAGTCGAAAGTTCAGGCTGACCACAATGGAGCGCTTATCGGATATACAAAGTAGATTGGGCCCGATCTCCTCTGACCTTTGAACTTGGAAGAAAGTTTGTAAGAAAATGTCTGAGAAGGTAAAGTTCACTAAGACAAGGCAGCTGGCAGTGTCCGTAGAGGAAATGTCATCATCAAGGAACTGCTGGATGTAGTTGCGGTAAATATTCCTATGTTTGGACTTAGGGCCTAATATTGAACTCAGAGGAGTGGTTACTCCATCACAATGATGATGGATAGCCTGTCTGCCGAAATCTAAATCGCATTATATTCTATGGGATTTTGATTGCACCGTTGTGATGGAGTAACCCTTTCGCCAAGTTCTAAATTAGGCAATTAGTCTCTCTTTTGGAAGTTAGAAATCTCCAGGAGGACAAAGCTGGAGGCTGTAACCGATGAGGGCTCCATGAGGCTGGATACTCCTTTTTAGAGAAGCCGCAGAACAGGATTTTCTGCTGCAGGGAAGAATGTCGTAAGAGCTGCTGTGAAGACAAGCCGACTGGAGATAGACTGTGGTCAGATCAACGAACAGGTAGTTCCCAGACTCATCTCAGTTCTCAGAACACTTTTTGGTCAAAAAATTTCTAAGCCTGAAGTTTTGGATTTCCGGCTATCTGGGCACCTTTAACACCACTCTCAGGTTTGCTGGGCTGTAGAGGCACCACTTGGAGGGTTGGGACTCACGCAGACAGGATCCAGGTATGGGTTCAAGATAGTTTGAGCATTCTACAACTATTCATGTGACCCAGGGACAGGCTGTATGCACCAAATGGTTAGGACAAGAAAATGCCAACTTTCTTAAAGTGGCAATTTCAGACTTGTGATTGAAAATGCAACTGTACAATTACTGAGAGTTTTCAATTACAAGTTCTCAGACACCAAACAAGATTTTCCTGCCTGCTACCGATTAAATGATATCACCTACTAAATGTAATTAGGTAAGTCTATGTTATCCCTTGGGAGAGACAGGCCTTGCAGTTTTTCACTACCAGGACATGTAAAAATAAAAGGTACATGTCCAGTGTTTTAAATACAATTCACCTTGCCCTATGGGCTGTTTAGGCCCTACCCTAAGAGTGACTTATGTATTAAAAGGGAAAGTGTAGGCCTGTCAAAAGGTTTGGTTAGTCAAGTTGAAATGGCAATTTGAAACTACACACACAGGCTGCAGTGGTAGACATTGGACATGTTGTACGGTCTACGTAAGTGGATGGCACAATAAATGCTGCAAAGCCGACTAGTAGCTTTTAATTTACCATGCCTGGGTTTTGGCATTCCACTTTACTAGGGACTTATATGTAAATTGAGTTTGGGGGTAACCCTGCAGAGAGGGCCAAGACCAACTATGGATCAGAGGCAGAAAGAAGGAAAATAGAGCAATTTGTGTTCCAAAAGTAATTTAAATGGTTTGAACAGCAGTTAATGAACTAGAAATAATCATAAATGGATGAGGGATGGCAGAGAGCTGGCAGCCAAGATGGCCACTACCTGAGTCAGCTCTGGACTCTCGACCTGAAATCCCCAATAATCCTTAACATAGACCAACACCTTGCACCTAAAATATTGACATTCTTGTCTGGCCATTGGTTTGCTACTTGCATGGACCTTCTGTGCCTTCCATTGTGCACAGGCCAGCAGTGGCTTTGAGGCCCAGTATATGGCAGCCACTTTACACTGTTCAGAGCCCTGGTGAAGTCAGAGCTGAGGTAGCTGGAGCCTGTTAATTGAATGATGAAGGGTTCTCTGGTGTGTCCCAGAGAGGTACAAAGCACACATGGTGGTGGCAGTAGGGGGAGCGCTGATGAACATAGTGTAGCAGGAGGGACACTAATCGAGGCAAACTACAATATCATTGCACTGGGAGAGAGAGACCGCAATGTGCGACCTGGCCTCACTCCTTTGAGAAGTGAATTGGAGAAAGGTGAAAAAGCTGGGCTGCGAAGATGGTGGCCGGCACTGCTGATGACCAAGTTTTGGAGTCTAGAGAACAGAGGGAGTACACCAAAGGAACCCCCACCTTCAGGGAAAATCAAATGAGCCATTAATACTGAAGCGTGTGGGCAGGCAGCCTCCATATAGGCAATTCAGAATACTGAAACCCAGATCGGCCTCTTACCCACTTACCAGATTAGGCTGTTTTATTTACTGGCAGAGGTTCTGAGAAAAGTATTGCCATTCATAAGCGTGCTGTACATAATTTTCCTTGCATGCATTGGAGACTGTACAGGGCATTATATCTTCTTCACTGAGATTGTTATCATATTGATGAAACGGAAGGCAGATATAGCCTTCTACAAAAGAGAAACCTGACCCCAAAGTCAGAAAAGGGATTCCACAGAGGCTGAAGGGAACATAAATACTTTTCCTCATTTAACACCCTCTCTAGAGGGTGGCTGTACTGTTTAAACTGTGCAGGCAGTTTAGGTTCACTCGGTTCAAGTCTTATGTAAATGAGTGGTTTGTGATAGGACAGAGAGTAACTGGAGACAGCCGTGGCCCATTCATACAGGCGAAGGGGCCACACCCCCTCACTTTTTTCAGGAGAAGAAGAGTGTAAGTTAGGCTGAGCACAGTCCAGCCTGATAGACACAATTCTTGTTCAAGTTAGGGAGTCAGGAGATAGACTGCGCTAAATGCACAATCTGCCGAAGCTGAACTTTGCCAGGCTGAGGATTACACAGCCCTGTTGGCGTAACCTCCTCAGCCAGGCAAAAGTGCCTCGAGACCCTGCCCCTCATGATGAGGGGGAGCATCACTGATTGCCTCAGACTTGGATGGTTAAGTATTAAGCCTTAAAGATGCCAGGGCTGAGTGTCAATCACTGACACCTTTTCACAGAGTGAGGTGGGGTGGGGCCAGCAGTCTCATTGATCTAATTCCACTCTGTGATAAGTGAGGGACTGTTGTCGTCCCTCATTTGCTAGCTGAGGGAAGACAGCAGTTCCAACCCTCCTGGCATCTCCGAGGTGCACCTCTCTGGGTGCTCCAGTGCAGGTAAGTTTCATGGTTTTGAATGTTTGGTGCATGCATGCATTTATGTATAAATGTATTAATTTGTTGTGAGTGAGTCCTGTAAATGTGTGTGTGTGTGTGTGTGTGCACATTTGTGAATCCATGGGAATAAATGTATGTTTGTGTATGAGGCCCGCATACCTCTTTCCCTGCCCCTGCTTGGAGATAGCTATGTGATATTCACCAACAACTATAAAAAAATATAGACAGCTCAGCTCTCTTTGATGATGTTATGGATGTTATGCTTGTGTAACACTTGAGCCTATGGCGTTGAGCCTTTAATAATATTCCCATTGCCACACTAGATAACATACAGTCATTATAGACTGCTCGCTGCAACCACAAAAGCCCTCTAGGGCATAATGCAGCATGGTGGCTTGGTAGATGTGTGTTGGCATAGGAATACGGTTAAGAGAGAAAGCACTTATGATTCATTTAGATGTAGAATCTAGTGCAAAGTATTGGCTGTGTCGGATGTGTGTACAATAGCATCAGATGTGGGAATACATCCACAAACTATATAGGCCATTTTCTATTAATGCTAGCAATGGTTTGCCCACATTAGCCATTAGATGCCACTCCTGGAAATTTCTGTCAAAAGCGCTGTTGAGTATGACGCTTCGGGAGGATGTGAAACAGGCTATGATTATTTTTTCATAATGAACATGGGATCTATGTCCAGCTATGGCAACATGTGCAAGAACCTTAAGGAATGTATTTGGGGAGGCTGAATCATGAAACAGGCAGGGTTGCATAAGTCCATTTGCACAACTGTTGACAACCTGGAAAGTGAGCTCAAGGATCTCGAGGAGGACACATAAGTCTGTTTTAATGACTAAGTTCAAAACAAGATTACTAGATTTTAGAGATGAAGCTGATCATGAAGTATCAAATTGAAATGAATATGCAGTTGCTAATGCATGCTAGGCTGGTTAACACACATTTGGCACTCGTGTGATCCTTGAGATCAAAAGTGACAGGTAAGATCCATATAGGATTAACCCTAAGATCATTTTTGCTTTTGAGACACACTACACATGTCAATACATGTCTGGAGAAGGAACAGGAGAGGGAATCTCGGTCTCATATGACTGATGCCAAAATCCCGAAAGTAATCAAATTATTGGTCAGAGGCAGAGTTGCAGGTGGCAGTGGAGACATCAAAATTCTACAAAGAATATTGAGACATTGTATGAAGTAGTGTGGCAGACCAGGATCCTCCCTCCCACCCTGAGGTAGTAGTTTACAGAGTTTTTAAATATCCAGGTAAACCCCATGCAGCATGTGCTTCTTACAAACCACTGTCCTTGATAAATATAGGTATCAAAATTCGGGCTAAGTTATTAGGTGGGAGACTGCTGTCTTATATTTTCTTCAGATTTTTCTCTCTCTTCCATCAAATGACCCCAACCTCCAAGTGACAGCTTGTCAGATGCAGAAAAGGCATTTCACTTTCCAGAACATTGTATCTGTTTGTTGCTTTGAGGCGGCTTGGTTTGAGCAAGAGCATTGGGGGATTGGTCTCAAGTCTTTATTTGAAAAATGTGTAGCCTGTAGTAAAATCCATATTTGTGCATTATTAACCATGAAAATATCTCAAGGCACTAGACCCGCTCAGACCTTTGCTGTTTGCTGTAGCAATTGAGCATCTGGCATGTGACTTCTGGGAGCTTGTGCTCAGTGCTTAATTTGAGCATGTGGTTGCAGTAGGGGCCACTGGCACCAATTCTTTGGGACCGGCATTTATTTTTCTGCATCAGACATTTCTCAGAGCACGAGAGGAAAAACACATAAAGCGGGGAGACCAAAGAAGAGAAACACAGGTAAAACATCACAAAGGGAGAAAGCAGGAGCCTACAAGAGTGAGGTAAAGGGGCAGGGAGTTTCTGGTAGTGGATTAAAGAGGCATGAGGTTGATTTGATACTACCGGCCTTGGCATTTGGCACACCACCATTTAATTGCACCAACCACGAGCTTCTGTGAGCAGATCTTTGGACAGCAACACTCATTTTTTTATTTTTTACAAATTAAACACTGATTATGCTGATAAAGGTCTCTGGATAGCAGGCAATATCTCTTTAATACCCTTATACGCAGACAATATTATGTTTTATTTGGGGGACCTCAACTGTATTGTTGCCCATGTGGTAAAGGAATCTGTGAAATACAGATTGTTATCTGGGCTGCAGATGAATTGTACCAGTCAAAAATCTTCTCCATGACCAGGTGTACTATGAAGGCCAACTCTTGATGTTGATTCACAATTGGAAGCAGGGTTTAGTGTGTCAGCATTCATCATATAATTGAAGTGATACTTGGAGATAATGTGGAGTTCCCAAAACCTGATGGACAGAAAATATGGATTTTATTAAAGACACAGAGGCTAATATTATGCAATTCCCTTTATTGCCACAACTCACAGCAGCTCCTTTAAAAAATTTAGAACACAAGAATTCCCACAACCAAAACATAAAACCCTCATCCTTACTTTTAGTGAATGCAACTGACCAAAATGAAAACTTTAGAGCAGTCTAATGGAACAGTCTGTAATAAGGTAACAAATGAACTCCTAGTAGGATGCCTTGAAGACCGAGTCTCCACATGCTCTAAAAACAAATATTCTCCATCCCTTAAGCTTAGAAACATTAAACAGACAATAATGAATCCAGTGTTGGGATAAACGGAGGGAACGTATTAGCCTGTCTGTCTTTAATAAAGTCCAGATTTTCTGCCCACCAGGCTGTGGAAAATCTACATTTTATGGGTACCGGTGGCTAATATTATGCAAATTTAAAGCCTCTCCAATAAACAACTTACCAAATTTTCAACTGGTTTGATATAAAATATTTAGAAATTCATAGCACTAGGCCAATCAGCATATCTCAAAATATCTTGCAAAGAACCTCCCATCATAAAAGCCTTTGATGCAGCTGCTCCTCTCACTGAATGAGCTCCAAACATACTGACATCTGCTCCAGCTCTACTCATCACTTCACTCACCTATCTCACAAGTGAAGGTGCAGTCAGAGCCTTGAAAGTTTCCCTAGAAGAGAAAATTGATTCACACCGTGTGGTATGACCATCAAAGTGTTCTTCTCATACTCCTTCACACACTTCACCACACATTACTTAGCCTTTTCACGGTAAAAAGGCTAGACAATTGAAGTTGAATTTGTTTTTGCTCTCTTCAGCAAATAAAACCAGACACCCTCTGGGGAATAAAATTCTGCCTGTAATATCAAGAGCTTTTGTATCTGATACACTCCTGAATTAAATCAGACACAATAATGTGGTCAATTTCAAAGATAAATCCCTCAAAGTCAGGAACTCATTTGAGTCACAAGTGTCCAGTCAATCTAAAAACTTTGAAACATCCCAAACAGAATTATAACTGGAAACTGGGGGCTTTGTCATTTGAATGCTTCTCATTAACCTTCTTACCATGACATCCTGTCCTACAGAGAGACCATTGACTAACTCATGACCTGCAGTGATCGCTGATCTATACACATTTACCGTCCTATAATACAATCCTGCTTCATCTCTTTCCAATAAATAATCCACCACTTGCACTGAAAACACCACAACAGAATCATACTCCTTCTCTATATGCCAGCAAACCCTTTTCTGCCATCCAATTTATACATCTTTCTTGTTCCTGGAGCCCAGGATTCCTTAATAAGTGCTGAAGCCAACTCTGAAAGTCCTGGTACCTCCCAAACTCTCCTGAAAAACTCCATGCTACCAAGCTCAGCTGATCTGTTAAAATTAAATTGTGAAGTTTGCCTTCTGGATCCTATAGGAGTTCTAGAAACCTTAGCAACAGAATTGCAAAGTCCATTGACATTTGCAACAGAACAGGGTACCATACCTGAGCCTTTCACAGAGGTGTTATCTCCTTCCATTTGCGCACTGTCATGGTCACTTGAGCAATCTAAGAGAGGAGGAAACATAGGGACTGAGACCTCTCCAATCCTGGCAAAACACATTTACCCCTGCTGACTCTGGATCCGGATACCAGCTGAAATATCAGCATATCTGACTATTCAGTCTGTTCATAAACAGATCCATTTCAATAGGACCCCAAATTTTCTTTGCCTGTAAGAAAACTGTCCTGTTTAACTTCCAATTGCTTGCATCTCTGACGTTCCAAGGAAACCAATCTGCCACCACATTTGTCAAACCTGGAATGTGCTCTGCCTGAACACAAACTCTGCTCATTAGACAATATTCCCAAAAACCCTTTGCTAGCCTGATAAATCCTTTGATTTCGGACCACCAAATTTGTTCACATATCGGACGGCCGACACATTGTCCATCTGCAAGGGCACTGAACACTCCACCTTGTCCCTTGCAAAACACTTTATCATAAAAGATCCTGCAATGAACTCCAGACAATTAACATGCATCTTCTTTTTCTTATTTTCCTCTGTTCAATGACCTCCAGCTGAGACTGCACCACACCATGCAGTCTCAGCAGGCATCTAAGCTTGTATCCGACCATCTAAGCTCAACCATCTGATCTTGCATCTGACTCTATTATTAAATTAGATGGATTTTCTCCAAAAATTGTTCTCCTATTTCAGATTTCCATGTTCTTTAACCACCTTCTGAACACCTCTCTCACTTCCTTTGAAAGAACAACCTCCTCTGAATACCTCAAACCATTTCCCAGATGCATTCCTTTCAGCCTCTCTGAAGCCAGATAATTCCAGGATTATCCAGGATAGGTCCAGGAATAATGCCCTGTGTTGTTGAAGATAACAGACTGACCACTCGCGCTACCATCCTCAATGAAATCTGATCTTGCTGCAACAGTCTCCTTCCTTATCCTCCTCAACTTTTCTCTGGGGAGTCTTAACACCCCATTCACATTGTTCACCACAAAACCAAGAAACTGAGGGGGTCATTATGACCGCGACGGGAGGCGATAATGTGGCGGTACTACATCCAACAGGCTGGCGGTACTTACTGCCACATTATGTCCGTGGCAGAGCCGGACGGTAATACCGCTGATACCACCAGGCTGCCTCCATCCTGGTGGTCCCTGTGGTTGTAATCTGTCAGGGCAGCGCTGCAAGCAGCGCTGTCCTGGGGATTACGAGTCCCCATCCGCCAGCCTGTCAATGGCGGTAAACACTGCCATGAAAAGGCTGCGGGAATGGGAAACTCGGGAGACCCCTGGGGGCCCCCGCACACAACCCCATTGTGCATTCTACTGCCTGAATTACGGGCAGTGGATTGCGCATGGCGCACCTCAACATTGCCACCGGCTTGATTACGAGCCGGCTTCAATGTTGTGGTGAGTTTTCCGCTGGGCCAGCGGGCTGAAACACTGTTTCTGTCCACTGGCCCAGCGGAAAAGTCATAATTGACGCCCACAGCTTCGGCAGTCTTTGAAAAAGACCGCCAAAGTTGTAATGAGGGCCTGTGTGGGATCTGAACTGGATTTCTCCCTGTTGATCCTAAACTCTGCAGTAAATTCACTGCCATTGACGTATAAACCATTAGTCTTGTCTTGCTTTGATCCATGATCACAATATCATCCAGATAAATGATCATTCCAATACCCCTCTCCCAGAAAAGACACTACTGGATGCAGAATGTTTGTAAAGCCCCATGGGGTCGACAAAAGTCCAAAAGGAAGGTAAACAAACGTCCATATCCTTCCACCGCAAATTAATTTTAGATAAATCTGACGAGGTTTCCAAATTGGAACTGTCAGATAAGCATCCTTCAACTCTAAACGAGTCAACCAATCTCCTTACCATAGAGTGTCTCTTAACATATGCATACCCTCAATTTTAGATTGGTGCTACACCACCCAATCGTTTAAACTCCTTAGATTTATTACAGGTCTCATGTCTTTGTCCTTCTTCTCTAATAGGAAACATTGCTTACAAAACCTCCTTGTTTCTGGAAGACTTTCACTATTGCTCCTTTCTCTTTCAGCTCCAAAAATCTCTTTGTCTACCAACTTTGCTTGATCTGAACTGAACTAGATCCTACTCGGGATCCAAGACTGAAACAGCTCCTCTATAAACTCTGTACGATAACCTTGCACTGTTTGAAGAATCCAAGGATCTCCCTTTACCGGTAACCAATTGTGATAAAATTGGGCCCACCTTTATTGGAATAGAAATACGGCCTGACTTCATCTGATCCTCGATTCCGTCACTCACTACGACTTCCTCACCCTCTAGCTCGTTGCCGTTAAGGATATAAACTGCTTGAGAGGGGCCATAACCTCAGAAAAACAGACCTCTCATAATTCCCATTCCTCTGCCGGGAAAGTGACCCCTTGATCTCCCAGCCCATTCAAAAACACAATCACCAAACACTTTTTTTTTATGTGATGCTGGGACTTCTGAATAGATGAATAAGCCCCTACAAACTTGGACATCGATTAGATGAAGTCATCACCAATAAGCAGACCTTTTGCAGTAAGACCAGCATCATTATTTGCTAGATCTACCAGCTTAGAATCTGTTTTTAATAATATACTTTTTCTGCGCTCTACTGAAAGTGCTGCATTTGTGTTGCCCATCAAAAACACAGTACGTTGGACTCATGGAAGCAGCTGTTCAATATCGAAAGTCTCTGCTTACATGCGCCTCTACTACCATAGCAAATATTTTGGTCAAAGGACCAATTGCATCCAGTAGCCTATCTTGAAACATAAGTAATCCTTTGTCAAGGCCCTTACATGGATTACGGGCTCTTTTTACTGAGGAATGCCAAGATTTTTTAGTCCAACTCAGGGGTCAATGTGACCTTATCCTCTAATGATGATCTAATGCGTTCTGATCTTAGCCTGACCCTGACCTCTTTATGAATCGGTTTCCTTAGCTAAATATGCACAAAATCCACTACATGCTCCCTGGGATCCATTCTGTAGAAAGGAGGTGCCTTATTTTAAATGGGTCAAAAATGGAATAACCCATAGGATCTGTTGAAACTTCTTGTCCTTTTTTTACTTTATTTGCTCTTTTTCCTCCTTTTCAGAGAAACCTCATATTCTGACTCATCTGAATTGAAAGCCAAAGAACAACTCAATTCAAGCTCAGCACTCCCTGAGGACTCTTTTTAATGTTTCCTGACTCCAATTCTAAGCCTTTAAACTGTCCACCAGGCGTGTCCGCAACACTTCACTGTCTCATGCTAACACAGCTGCCATGTTCTGCCAGTTCAAATTTCATGCTTTTAGATTGAACAAAATCCTCCAAAAGGTGTTTTCTTTTCTGTGCTACCAAACCTCTCTTTTCCTTTTGAGAAGTCTCATTTGCAGACCAGAACTTCTGTTCATCAGAGGCTGCTTTTTTACTATGTAACATTGCCTCTAACCTTTGCCCCATTCTGCTACCAATCTCAGTGGTCATCTTATTCACTGACTTTAACCTCTCCTCAAGCAAAACCTCATCTGCCAATGAGACCTGTCCTCACTCATCTTATCAATAACGTATTAAATAAACATCACCTAAAACACCACGCTTTGAGAATTTTTTTTTAAAAAACTCTTTCCAAAACGACAGTGGATAAAATTCTTTAAATTCTACCAATAATCTCCTCACCACTGTTGAAACCCCTCAGATACCAAAGAATAGCCTGAAAGCAACTATCACCTATAACTGACACTATAAACAAACTCTCTGCCATAACATATATACTATAACAATTAATATAAACTTGCCCAACTTCCTAAAATGGCAACCATATGATGTCACAACGCTCTCCACCAATAGAATTTGTTTTTAATATGATTAGTCCTTCTTCCATTTCCATTCATTCTAATCCTTCAATGAGTGCTCAGAAACAAGTGTTCACGCCACCTCCTTACACCTGCGACCGATAGTGGGCCTAAGGACACTTTATAACATGCCGCCCATTCCACTTGTGAAAAAACTCAGATGCGCACTGCTACAATTTGCACTGGCCATCAACACGTCATCCTCATGACTGATCAGAACCTATGGCATGCACAAGCCGCACCGGCCATAACACTCTGCCGGTGAGGCATAACAGAAGTCGAAGTGTGCGCTGCTACTCGCTGCCCAACTCTTGACAACCTACATACGCTGCCTGTTGAAAACCTGCATGCGGTACCAGACCCGTTCACGTGGGCTGTACACATGGCCCGATAAATGCCTGCACAGGTTACAAGACCCACTCGCACAGGCTGTACACTGCCCAAAATACTTGCCCGTGCCAGAAAACGCTTCTCCTAACAGTCACAGGTAAAGAAATACCTAAAAAAACATGCGTAATACAATAATTGTCATGAGTTGAAATGCCAAAATTCTTAGAAATAAGTGATTTATTTTGAAAGTGACAAAACATTTAAGCAATGTAAGTTATCATAAAAACCCCTTTATGAAAACCACCTTGTTTTAGAGAAAATAAGATACCTAACATATCTATTTATTCATAATATTAAAGTCTTTCACACCACAAAATATACTCAACTTCCTCAGATCTATCATGCTCTCTCACGCTAGTACTTATCTGCTGAAGCAAAAGAGAAGAATGAGGGTTAGGGGTTGTGTTTTTATTGTGTTGAAATTCTTGTGTTCTGAATTCTTTAAAGGAACTGCTGTGGGTAGCGGCTATAAAGGAGACTCCGTAAAATTAGCATCTGGTCTTGCCAAAAAATTATGGCCCAGTTGTAGCTAAAATACCTAATGCCTCTTCTGTTGAATATGGGCAGTAGGGCAGCTTTCAATAAAATGGCCTTCACTCCTAGGTTGCTTTACCTGTTTTAACATCTCTGTACCATTATTGAGATCACATTTTATACCAACATTTACTATGCCTGCCAAATGAATAAGGGCAGTCCAATAACCCACTTGAATTGGGACACTAATACCTTGCCACATCAAATAGGTGGACACATTATTCCTGATCCTAAACCGTACTTTGGGCGGCACTAGCAGAGTAGCTTAAAACATGTACCACATGGAGCTACAACCTCCAAATGTGATGGTATAGGTGGATGTGACATCCCACTACCCTTTGAACATGATGCTTGCTAAACTCATTATGAGGCATTTGACTCAGATACATGTGGTGGCTTGCACAACCTGGCATATAACTGGTTGGAAGCCACTATGGAAATGGAGGTGATTCACTTCCTAGAGCTTCCAGTTCTAAATATTGTGTGGTTGCAGATCACCATGAAGAAAAAGGCTTGGATACATTTGAAGTGCTTGACCCTACACAAAGACGGTGAAATGTATCCATGGGGTATGGTTATGACCCAAAGCTTAACTGGGTGGCATGATAGCAAAGAATGTTTCAAGGTTAAGCACTTATTTCAGAAATTGTATCTCTCAATTCCTACTGAGACCAGTGGGATGTAAAATGCAAATGGAAGAAATATTGTTAAACATTAGGCATAGATTGTTGTTTCATGAATACCTGCACACGCTATAGTGTACCCGAGCTAAACTGCAGTCTTTAGAGCTAGGGTGAAGTTAGATGTCGGAGATGGGCTTCAGGCTTTTTCTTTGGGCATGTCCTCCCGTTGTTAGCCACTGGAATCAAATATTCAACAAACTATAATGATGGAGTTGCCCATTCCCCCACCTTTTTTGTGGAATTGTTGGAGTTTGTTAAATAACTGTCAGAAGATGATCAGAAATAGCCTTGCAGTTAGCTAATATGACTGGCAATATGTAGGAGCAAGGGCCCAACTCACATGATGCAGGAATTGTTGACAGTTTTAATACATTCTAACAACGCATTGGATGTGTTGGAAAAGGAATGTACTCCACCTGGTACCCAAGTGTGCTCCCCTGCCCTGAGTGGCCAAATGCATATAAAAATGGTATCCTCACTTTTCATTTTTGGTCCTACCATAGTATTAATTGAGCATGGGCACACGCCTGTCCTTGCCACTACAAGGATTCAGGATCTGTTCTGTGACCTGGAGAGGTGCACCAAGCAAACCACATAGTGAACAGTGTACCACCATCCCTGGTCAAGGTTCATCACTTAAAGCAGTGGTGGCAACATACCATCTTGAATGATGTGTAGCATGACCAGATAATTTTATCTGTATCTTTGAGAATGTGGCTTACTGATCCCTCTCCCGTCATGTACTGCTGTTACGTGGGAACAAGAATCTTTCACTGACATCCTGAGTGAATGTCCAAGGCATGTACGTGTAAGGTGAACCTGTGATACATGTATGGTGGTTGGACTCTCTATGTGTATGAGTCTGTACACTGAAGCCAGTAGGCTGCATTTTGGATGCCCCTTGTTTAGCGTGGTTTAGCGTGTCACAAGATGGAAGTTGAAGATCACTTTACCACACAGAGGAATTGTATTGGCTGTGCTCATGTGGCTGGAGGGCAGAGACCCAGACACTGAAGTGAGGGAGATGGAGAAAGGGCTATCTTTAGAAATTACACAAAGTCTTTGCTAGTAAAGGGCTGCTGATTAGCTCTCAATGAGCACTTTCACTTAGTAAGTGATATGGTTGAAATGTGGGACCGTAGCAATTTTTGTTCAAAGTGAAGAGGTTTCTAGGTCAAGCCTGCCCTTTTATCTGCCCCTGGTTATTGCTTAAGAAAGGCTTATTTCAGCCAGGTGCAAAAAACTCACAAATTGAATGTGCCCATGTTGTGGGTACTCCTGCTGTGATAACTACATTTTACAAAGGATGTGTCTGCAGAGGCAGAGCAGTCCTACAAAGATACTTCAAAGAGAACCACTCCTAACTCTTTATGAATTTTCCAACAGTTGATCTACACCCTGTAATTGGGAATGTGTTTAAAAATAGGATCCAAATCACCACACCTTCTTCTGGTTCCAAGATTTTCTTGATCAAGTAAGGCCAAGCTTCTAAGAGCATTTGAAGAGCTGCTGTAACTAGTGCTAGTGTCTGCCTGACAGCCAGTCTGTCAGAGGTGAAGGGACATTGCCTGAAGTCACCACTTTCTGCAGGAAGAGCTGATGATCTGCCTGATGAAACCTAGAAGCCTTCTTGCCTCCCTGAGAGAGGGGATGGGGTGTTCCTGGCCCTGCTGAAAATGATGCTGTCTATGAAGAAAGTCTCATTGTGTTTTCTGTATAAAAGCACCCAGAGGAACTGATGAAATTAAGAAAGACTTTGAGAAGTTACCCATGCTGAGAAGGGAGCATCTGATCCTTCTGTGCAGAGTTTGAGAATCAGTAGCTAAAACTGGACCAGAGCATGTCAACCAGAGTCCATACAGCAGCCCCCTGCAGGCTGAGAGACTGGTGCTGCAACCACTCACCGGAAGTTCAATGCACCACTGAAGTAGACAGCCACAAACCAGCCTGGTGATCAGAAATGTCTGACCCCTGAAGAGGACTTGGTCTGTAGGGAATAGCTACCATCAGCTGACCCACTAGTTCGCAGGTAGCCCCAGCTCTGAGGGTTGTAACTGCTGGTGCCAGTGGGAGATCCTGCCTGAGCCTGTCTTACAGAGATCATCCTGCACCCAGTAGCCACTGTGGTTGACCTCATAAGAAAAGAAAGCACTCACCACACCAATCGCACAGCCCAGTCGGCTGTCAGGCAACAACTGTTAATCACTGGCCTATCTGGTGACGGGTGCAGATAAAGCCATCACACTTACTTGAGACTGTGTGGTACAAAAGCAAATGTAAAACTTAGAACTGAGTTGCCTACTGAATTTTGAAGAACTGTGAGCAGGCTGTACATAAGCCCAAACTTTGCCTATAGCCTAGCTTAGTAGGGATGTGTTAGAAATGGAGTCTTCAGAAATGGAACCCATGAGACCATGTGCTAAAGTAGGTAACTTAAACAATAGACAAATTCTCAATCTTCGATTTTGAATTACACACTTTTCATACTAGCCTGTTTTTGTCATATATCATGCAATTAGTTTTTAAATTTAAATCTTTTGATAGGAACATTCTCTCAAAACCAAATTTGCAGCTTATATGTGAACTGGGTTGAAACGGCCAGTGGTAAAGTTATATTCATGGTATCTTTTACCTGTAAAGTACTGTTAGAAATGGGGTCTTTGGTTGCCAGTCAGGTTACCTACCCCCTGTCCAAGCAATGACATTCACTCTAGTCAGGGTAAAAGAGAATCACCCTCAGCTAACCCCTACTTACCCCCTCGGTAGCTTGGCAGAGCAGTAGGCTTAACTAGGTGTAAAGTATTTGTACCAACACACAGTAACTTTATGCAAACACTACAAAATGACACAACACCAGTTTAGACAAATAGGAAATATTTATCTAAACAAAACAAGACTAAAATGACAAAAATCCACAATACACAAGTCAAGTTATCAATAAAAATGCAAAAAGAGTCTTTAAGTAGTTTTAAACACACACTAGTGCTGCTAGCGTGAAAATGTACCTGGTGCGTGTCAAAAATAACCCTGCACGGGCGAGTGCGCATCAAAAAGGGCTTGTGAGGCATTGATTCCACTTACGAGTGGAACCGTGTGTCGTTTCTCCTTTCACCTAGTTGGGCGTGTCGTTTCTTCTCTCCGCAGGAGAGCGGTGCGTCGATCCAGTCAGCACTCTCGGGACTGGACAGGCCTTGCGCTGTTTTTCCACGCACAGCGGTACATGAGTCGGAAATCCAGCCGCACGCTGATCCGAGAACCCCGCAGCGCGGGTTGTGATCTCCCAGCCTCCGTCAGCGATTCTGCGCGTCGTTTCTCCTGCTCCGTGCGTCGATTCTTCGGTCGCGTTTCTTGCGAGCGTCGTTTCTCAGCTGCGGAGCTGGGGGTGCGTTGTTTCTGCAGCCACAGATCGGAGTCGCGTCGATCTTTTCCCCACACGGCGCTCTGTGCGTGGATTTCCTTGTCTTTAGACTGCCAGCTTCTTCTTTCAGGGTCCCAGGAGCTGGATGGGCACCACAAGGCAGAATAGGAGGTTCTCCTGAGCGAGATTCTTGAAGCGGGCAGTCTGGTTTCCCAAAGCCAGCATGTAACTGAATACATCCTGGGGGGGTTTACTAGGAGCTTTCTCCAAAGCTTCCTTAACCAGACTCAAAGGTCTCCTCACAGGGTGGCTATAAATCAGCTCAAAGGGACTAAACCCAAGTCCCTTTTGAGGCACCTCCCTGTAGGCGAACAGAAGGCATGGCAAGATGACGTCCCACTTCCGTCTCAAGGGCTCTGACAGGGCCATGATCATGCCTTTCAAGGTGCGGTTGAATCTCTCAACCAGACCATTACTTTGGGGGTCGTAAGGGGTGGTGAACTTGTAGGTTACCCCACACTCCTTCCACAGGGACTTCATATACGTGGATATGAAGTTGGTACCCCTATCAGATACCACTTCCTTGGGAAACCCCATGCAGGTAAAACCCCCCCATCAAAGCACGACCCAACACAGGGGAAGTGATTGATCTCAAAGGAATGGCTTCTGGGTACCGGGGGACATGGTCCACCAAGACCAGGATAAACCTGTTGCCCATGGCTGTCTTGGGATCCAGAAGCCCCACAATGTCAATGCCTACCCTCTCAAAGGGATTACTGACAACAGGCAAAGGCTGGAGGGGAGCTTTACATTTCCTCCCACTCTTGCCATTTGTCTGACAAGACCTGCAATGTGCATCTGAGTGCCTGCGCATTAGGGGCCAGTAAAAGTGGGTGACAAGCCTCTCAAAGGTCTTGTCCTGCCCCAAATGTCCAGCTAAAGGCACATCATGAGCCAACCCCAGTAGGAAGGCCCTGAGGCACTGGGGTACCACAGTACACGGGCTGACCCAGGCTCAGGAACCTTAGGCTTGCTATACAGGAGGTCATGCACCCAATAAATCAGGTGTGATCCTGGCTCCTTGTCAGCCGCCTGGTCTGCAGCCTGCTGCTGCAAACCTTCCAAAGTAGGGCATGTCTTCTGTGCTGCACAGAATGCTTCCCTGGTGGGCCCCCTTCCTGCTGCCACTGCCACAGCTCAGGGACCTCCCCTAGTTCAGCCACCTGTTCCCCTGTAGGCTCCGGGGTGTCACCCTGAGGCTCTGCCTCCTCCCGGACCGTGGGAACTTCTGGGGCTGGTTTCCGGCACCCCTTGCCCTTCCTCTTCTTGGCGGTCCCATGGGCCACTGTTTCAGGCTCCGGGGGCTCTTGATTACCCTGACAGGCTGCCATTGACCGGGTGGATACGCATACCCACCCAGGCAGACCCAACATCTCCAAGTGAGACCTGTGTTCCACCTCCTTCCAAGAACAATCGTCCAGGTCATTGCCTAGCAAACAATCAACAGGCATGGTTGGACTCACAGCTACCTTCAAGGAACCTGAGACCCCCCCATTCAAAGGGAACCTGCACCACTCTGCCCAGGCGCTCTGTGTTGTCCACTACAACTACTTGGTGAAGTACCCAGGAATCTATCTGCTCTTCAGACACCAGCTGACTCCTCACTGTAGTCACACTGGCTCCTGTGTCTCTCAGAGCCTCCACGCTCTGTCCATTAATGGTCACCCACTTCCTGTACTTCTTAGTGTTTTCAGGCACTAGGGTTCTCTGGACCATCTCACTGTCCCCTAGTGAAACAAGGGTAATCTCAGCTGGTTTCCACCTACCTGAAACCAACTCCTCCCCAAGCGCTACACTGGCCAAACCCTGTGATGGTGCACCAGTGGGTGCCGGTGTACTTTTAGGGCATTTGGGGTCCCCCCTCACATGACCCACCTGGTCACATGCATAGCACTTACGTGGGGGACCACCTGCCACAGGCTTCCCTTTGGAGAACCACGGCTTCTTTTCACTGGTGGGTTGGGAATCCTTACCCTGGGAATGAGTTTGGGGCCCTTTAGAGAACTCCCCCTGTTTACCCTTACCCCTCCTTTCTTCTGAGAGGGACCCTGCACACCCTTGGGGTGGTCTCCCCCATACCTCTTTTGGACCCTGATGCTCTCCCAGTGGTCCGTTTCCTGCGCAAGCTTCCTGGGGTCAGTCAGCTTGCTGTCAATCAGGTTCTGGCACAGCTCTGGAAAACATTAACTGTACAAGTGCTCCCAAGCAATCAGATTGTAAAGCCCCTCATACGTACTTACCTTGCTGCCCTTCACCCAACCATCCAGTGACCTGCAATTAGAATCAACACATTCCAACCATGTTTGGGATTCCTTCTTCTTGTAGGACATAAACTTATCCTTGTATTGTTCAGGGGTAAGACCATACCTTGTAAGCAAGGCATCCTTCATGCTAGAGTAGGTGAGACTCTGAGCATCCCCTAAGGCTGTCAGTGTATCCCTCCCCTCTACCTCAAAGTGCTTCCACAGACCCGTCCCCCAATGAGCTTCAGCGACCAGATGCATGTGGAGATCAGACTCATACCCCTTGAACCACAAGTATATGTCATCCTCCCTCTTGTAATCTTTCACAAGGTCTTTAGGAATGTGCACCCTCCTCTCGGGCTGCACTATAGGGTTGCTGCCACCATCTCTACTGGACTGGCTTCTATGATCCATCTCTCTCAAGCTAAGCTCATGAGCCATCGCTAACTTCCTCTCCTCAAGGACTAGCCTTCTTTCTCTGCTCCAATTGTGTGGATTTCCTTGTCTTTAGGCTGCCAGCTTCTCCTTTCAGGGTCCCAGGAACTGGATGGGCACCACAGGGCAGAGTAGGAGTCTCTCCAGAGACTCCAGGTGCTGGCAGAGAGAAGTCTTTGCTATCCCTGAGACTTCAAACAACAGGAGGCAAGCTCTAAATCAAGCCCTTGGAGATTTATTCTCAAGATGGAAGGCACACAAAATCCAGTCTTTGCCCTCTTACTCTGGCAGAAGCAGCAACTGCAGGATAGCTCCACAAAGCGCAGTCACAGGCAGGGCAGCTCTTCTTCTTCAGCTCTTCAGCTCTTCTCCAGGCAGAGGTTCCTCTTGTTTCCAGAAGGGTTTCTCTAAAGTCTGTGGTTTTGGGTGCCCTTCTAATACCCAATTTCCCCTTTGCAATAGGCCTACTTCAAATAAAGTCTCTTTGGAATGTGAGATCCTGCCTTGCCCAGGCCAGGCCCCAGACACTCACAAGGGGGTTGCAGGCTGCATTGTGTGAGGGCAGGCACAGCCCTTTCAGGTGTGAATGAACGCTCCTCCCCTCCCTCCTAGCACAGATGGCTCATCAGGATATGCAGGATACACCCCAGCTCCCTTGTGTCACTGTCTAGTGTGAGATGCAACCAGCCCAACTGTCAAACTGACCCAGACAGGGGATCCGCAAACAGGCAGAGTCACAGAATGGTTTAAGCAAGAAAATGCCCACTTTCTAAAAGTGGCAGTTTCAAACACACAATCTTAAAATCAGCTTTACTAAAAGATGTATTTTTAAATTGTGAGCTCATAGACCCCAAACTCCACATGTCCATCCACTCCCAAAGGGAATCTACACTTTAATCAGATTTAAAGGTTGCCCCCATGTTAACCTATGGGAAGGGACAGGCCTTGCAACAGTGAAAAACGAATTTAGCAATATTTCACTGTCAGGACATATAAAACACATTACTATATGTCCTACCTTAACCATACACTGCACCCTGCCTTTGGGGTTACCTATGGCCTACCTTAGTGGTGTCTTACATGTAAGAAAAGGGAAAGTTTAGGCCTGGCAAGTGGGTACACTTGCCAAGTCGAATTTACAGTTAAAACTGCACACACAGACACTGCAATGGCAGGTCTGAGACATGATTACAGAGCTACTTATGTGGGTGGCAAAACCAGTGCTGCAGGCCCACTCGTAGCATTTGATGTACAGGCCCTGGCACCTCTAGTGCACTTTACTAGGGACTTACTAGTAAAACAAATATGCCAATCATGGATAAACCAATTACAAACACATTTTGTAAAGGAGCGCTTGCACTTTAGCACTGGTTAGCAGTGGTAAAGTGCCCAGAGTAACAAAAACAGTAAAATCAGAGTCCAGCACACATCAACAACCTGGGGAACAGAGGCAAAAAGTTGAGGGAGACCACGCCTAGGATGAAAAGTCTAACAGGATGACAATAGCAGGGTCCTGATCTCAGCAGGATGGAAGAGGGTTAGGTAAGGAAATGGAGTGTAGTATGCTATTATTTTTAGAGCAGCATATGACAAACTTGTATAGTGGGTCAATTGAATTTTGTAATATTTAGTTTTACTTTAAGATTAAAAGTACTTTCTTTTCCTAAAAGAAAAACACTTTTTGGGACATTCTTATTGTGTCTATATGTTGTCTTTCAGATTCTGAGCTCTTGCCACTTCCAAAATACCGACCTGAGAAATCTGTGGCTGCTCACCATTGCTGCCTGAGAGTCAAATGCAGAAATAGTTGTACTTAACCCAGTTTAAACAGCCATAGTAGTTCTGGCCTCAGGACACCAGTGGAAAATACCTCAACCACTGCAATTGGGGTCCAGTAACCCCTTTCTGCCCTGTGCTCCTCCACCCCGGAATGGGGTCTGAAAATACATGTGTGATGCTGTGACAGAGCATATCAGGATTCTGTGACGTTTTGAATCCCCTTCAGGAATAACTGATGCGGAAGGCTGCACCCCATTAGGCACCCAGTTATGCGCAGATGTAAATAGAATGCATATGAGACAAGAAATTGAGTGTAAAGGCAGAGGATTTGTGGTGTTACGGTTTTCCTGGTATGTGGAGAAAATTAGCGGGTGGGCACCTGGCCTTCTGGAAAAGCCATGTAAAATGTTCCATGTCTTTTTATGTATTACTGTATGGACTCATTTTTATACCAGTCTGCATTGTAGAGTTTGTATAGCAAATTGCAAAATAAAGCTTTGAAAAAGCATGGATGAACGGAGGGGAAGGCAGCAGGTAAGAGAATGAGCAGGAACAATGTTAAAGAAGCAAAGAAACAAATTAAAGTGAGCAGCTTTAAAGACTGAGAAAAAAGTTAATTAAGCAATAATAAAGGCCGAAACGAAAGAAGAAAGGAAGGAGAGAAAAAGAAGAAAATTATAAGTATACCAACAAACCCTTTTTCTCCTGAATTTCTAGGAGTTTACAGGGTAGATTCCTTTTTCCCTACATATCACTAGCATAATTCCTAATGCACTGCTGAGAACCTTATTTGTATCTTTTATCAGAACATATAAAATAAGGCCTCCTTATGAGTGGACCAGTGAATAGACCAGATTTTCCCCATTCCTCAGACCAGGGATGGGGAAATCCACCCATTATGAATTGGACCCGGAGGGACCACAAAAAAATAAGGCCTTACCTGTGAATCGCAAATTCTGGGTCCGATTTCCCAGGTAATTCCTCAATTTAGGTTGTTTTTTTGCCCAGAGTGTTTAGCTAATTTTAGAAGCCCAAAATGTGGGTGAAAGAAAAGAGACCTGTGGTGTTTTCACAGATGTCAAATTCTTATGGGACTGGTAAGTCCTTTTACTACGAACCATCAGAATTGAGATGTCATTGAAGGGTTCAAATAAATTGGGTTATTGGTTGAGGAGGGTAGATGCCCAACTCAGACAAAAATCGCAATCCTTGCCAAAGTGAAACACAGAAAGTCACTATATTTACAGGTGCTTAACCCTCCAGTAGCTTGGAACAAAGAACCAGGCTTAACTTATAGGCAATGTGTGTAAAGTATTTATGTAATCCACAAACAGTAATAAAGTGAAAACACAACACAAGAAAAAACTGAAACAATTTAGAAAAATAGAGCGTATTGTAATGAATAAAATTATATCAGAAACAAAAACCTTCAAATCATTTGAACCGGAGATATTCAAATTTAAAGCTTTTCGTGAAAATAACACCTAAAAGCATAAAGTGCCACTCGCAGTCGTGCCAGACAGGTGGACCAGGGGTCACTGTGCGCTGTCATTGCTGTATTGAGAGGTTTGGCTCTTGCATTGCTGGTTGTCCTTGACAAGCCTTACTGGAAGTTTGTATTGGTGGTCATTGTGGTCTGCGGAGACTTGGTGTGAATGGCCTGTTCTCAGTTGCGAGGAGCCCAAACTACAGGTTTTGCCACCTTTTCTTGCAGAGGAACAGACCCTGATACCATACAAGGGTCCAGGCCCTGGGGAGACATCTCTTGGTGATCAGGGGCTTCCACCAGAAGAGGCCAACAGGGTTCAATCAGGACCAATTGCAGGTAGGACTCTGGAGCTTGTTTTGTCCCTGTAGCTCACACAGCCAACTGACCATTGAGTCACTGTGGTTAACCTGGAGTGAATGCAAGCAGATACTTTCTTCTTTCTCAGACAGCAAGGCAGTCCTTGAAGCAGCAGGACAATCTTTCTTCTGTAACTTTCAGGGCAAACAGTGTTGCTGTGGATGTCCAATATTTATATCTGATGCTAGCCTTTGTGTGGTTCTGGAAAGTTCTTCTCCTTTAAAGGATCAAAATTGCCTGGGGTGACAAAAGGCAGAGCAGGCCTGGTGTCATATTCCTTTGTGTGGGCAGGAGGTAAAGCCTTTTGAAGTGTAAGTGGGGCTGACTCCCCCTCCCCCCAGTTACCCTGCCTGAATGGCCCATCCTGGCCACACCTATGCCACACCTGGAAGTAAAAACCAAGCCCCAACAGCTGAGCCATTTACAGTCATGTGTTCCAGGACACTGGCAGAAGGTGCAAATGATTAGGCCAGCTTTCTAAAAGTGGCATTTTCAGAATTATGGCTTGAAATCTGACTTTATCATTAAAGATGATTTTAAATTATAATTAATTTGACCATAAACAACCTTTCTCTACCTGCTCCCAATCCAACGTTATCACTTATTACTTGTATTAGTCAATGGGAGAGATAGGCCTTACAACAGTGAAAACCAACTTTAGGAGTTTTCACTGCTGGGATATGTAAAATGCAAGTCCACATGTCCTACTTTTTACATACAATGCACCCTGCCCTATAAGCCTTTAGGGTCTCCCTTAAGAGTAACTTATATGTATTATAAATAAAGTTTTGGGCCTGGCCAAAGGTTGATTTGCCAGGACTAAATAGTTTGAAACTGCGCTACAGGCTGCAGTGGCAGGCCTAAAACATATTTTAAAAAGCCACATTAGTGGGTGTCCCAGTGAATGCTGTAGGCCCACTAGTAGCATTTAATTTACCAGCCATTAGTACCATTTACTAGGGGCTTACAAGAACATTAAGGCCCTCATTCCGACCCTGGCGGTCATAGACCGCCAGGGCCGCGGGTGACGGAAGCACCAGCAACAGGCTGGCGGTGCTTCCTGGGCCATTCTGACCGCGGCGGTAAAGCCGCGGTCAGAAAACAGGGTCCGGCGGTTTCCCGCCGGATTTCCCCCGGTTGCCCAAATCCGCCATGGCGGCGCTGCAAGCAGCAAGCAGCGCCGCCATGGGGATTCTGACCCCCTTCCCGCCACCCTGTTTCTGGCGGTTTTTACCGCCAGGAACAGGATGGCGGGAACAGGTGTCCTGGGGCCCCTGGGGGCGCCTGCACTGCCCATGCCAATGGCATGGGCAGTGCAGGGGCCCCCTAACAGGGCCCCAGCCTGCTTTTCACTGTCTGCCTAGCAGACAGTGAAAAGCGCGACGGGTGCTACTGCACCCGTCGCACACCTGCAACACCGCCGGCTCCATTTGGAGCCGGCTTCAGTGTTGCAGGCCCCTTTCCCGCTGGGTAGGCGGGCGCTAACTTGGCTAGCGCCCGCCGGCCCAGCAGGAAAGTTGAAATGGCCCCAGCGGTCTTTTGACCGCGGAGCGGCCATATGGCGGTTACCGCATGGCGGGCGGCTACCGCCGTCCGCCGCGGTTAGAATGAGTGCCTAAATGTGCTAATTAGGTGTAAGCCAATTTTAGCAAATTTACCATGTATTAAGGAGAGAGCACAGACTCTTTGCTGAACTTTAGCAGAGAAAAAGTTCACAGACTCCCAATGCAACAAAATGCAGAAGGCAAATATTTGAGGGAGACCCTGCAAAAAGGACCTGATTCCAGAGAGCCATACTTTTTAAGGCATTATGATAAAGCCTCCCGTTCCTAGCTTGGTGGTGATGAAAAAATGACAAAAATTAATGGAGGTTAGAATTTATTAATATTCACCCTTGTGAAAGCTGAATTAATTAACTCTGCATTGATTAGTGACAAGGGATTGACATAAATTATGCTAATATAGAGAAATTGAGTGTTTTGAAAAATGTGCCCACCTAGGTGGCACCTATATTGTGTAAGACATCAATAAAGAAATAATATTAACTGCTTAGAAATAATATGCACATATAGAATTAGAGGTATTAGTCGACCATACTAATGTGCTGGTGAAATGTATTTGCTTAATTTACTAGGCATAGACTAATTATGAAATTATGGACCTGGTTGACAAGGCCTCATGTTAAGCTTCATGGCATAAATACATGTGCGTAAATGTTTTCTGTTTCAAGCAGAGGATTCACACTTATTCTTTGTTCACACAGTGCTGACCAAATAGATGTGTAACTTTACAATGTTAAACTAGTTGATGTCTAAAACTTTCTTGTGAGAACTATCTGCTGTAATGCGATGTACTAGCTACTGATGCATTTGTATCTTTTGTGCATGAGAAGCTGAAGTTCCCAGGACATGACAATGGCTTCACCGACTGGAGTTATGATCACAACCAAAAAGTTACCTGACGAAACTGGTGATGGGAACGGGAGAAGAGAAGCCAATCATCGACGTGTGAAAGATTGTCAAGTTATATCATAGATTTAAGAATTAATGTGTATTGGTTTTACTGTGAATGCACGATGTTCTGAGCAATAACAGTGCAAGAAATTACTTTGTGAATTTGACGTCTTCCGACTGCACATACCAGAAGTAGTGCAGTTCTAGATACCCATCTTCCTAGTTTTTAGCCTCATCATGTAATTATTGCTCTTATTTATTGTTAATGCTATTGCTTAATTTGATGCACTTTCTAAGTTGGTTCAGTTAACTTGGAGCCCAATCATGGCTGAGCCAAACCCCTTCACTTTCCCTCTTACCAACGCTAACCAGACGGATGCCCAACTGACAAAGAAGGCCCTTCTTGCTGATCCATTCAGGAGAGGTATAACAAAATGAAATTGTTTCTGTTATAGATTTTGTTATTTTCTTTTGGTACCAACTGCTATATTTTTAGAGCCATAGTTAGATGTTTTTCCAAATTAACTTTTGTCTAAATTCCTTTTGCATGAAAGCCAAACATGCAATTGCAATTAGAGGGTTAGTGTGTCCATGTTTAACAAATGTTATTTAAAAATGATTGATTTTATTCACCTGTTGAGTCTAGATGTATGTCATTTCTATTGTTCAGATATTGTTATTAATTTGTATGGTAACTCTTGAATGTTTAATGTTAAATGCTTTGGTTAGATTAAGGTTTTTCGCCGCTTTGGTCAGCCTATGTTATTCATATATGTTTATCATTTGGTTTTAAGATTAAGTTACTTGATATTAGCATTGTTAATTGGGAAATAAACTTTCAAACTTGACCCAAAGGTGTGATATTCATGATCACAGGGACCATGGTGCTTAAAGTTTACTGACTCAAAGTTTCTGATTATTGATTTGTTTAACTAAGTTGTATAATTTCTGGTTGGGTCATGAGCAAAATTATGGCCATGGTGGAACACTCTTAGCAGAGTGAAAAGGTCCATCAAACCTGTAACGTGTCCCCATATAAATAAATTACCAAAGACCAAATAAGGCCAGACAGGCTCACAGTTTGTGGTAGCAGAAACGGATGGGTATGTCTCTTAAGAGGCTGCCCTGGTTTCCCAGTTGTAGTGGCTCCAGTTCTGGTAGTTTTTTGTAATAGACGGTTGGTTACGAGGCGGCCATGGTTTATCAGCTCTAGGAAAGCAATTCTTTGTAGCAGTTAAAAGGTAGAAATGGTGGAGGGTTGTGGTCTGGCCACGATTGAAGATGGCCATCTGAAAAGAGAGCTCTGTGTGAGGACGGGCCCCGGGCAGAGGAAGGAGCTGCGGGGCCTACGCAACACAGCACCTGAGCCGTAGCTCGACCCTGCGAACATTGAGGGAGGGGCAGGACTCTGGGGATGGACCCTTTTCCCTCCCCCCATTGAAAAATGGGAAAGACCTGGTGAGCCGAGTCGGAGGCCTAGCAACAGGAAGCATGCACCGATGTAAAGTATCGGATGGATCGGGCGTCAAGACAGGGAAGTACACGCTGCAAAACCAGTACCCCCCCCCCCTGAGCGCCACAGAAGGGAAAGCTGTTCCGCATTACCACATGACACCTGGCTTTCATACAGTGGCTGACACGGAATGGGGGAGAGCCCATAGCTCCCCCAGTGAAGTGAAGTGAGGAGAACATTCGCGGCACGCCGCACGACGGACATAGCGGTGCCTTGACAATAGAGGAGAGGAGATGGTGAGGCACAAATATCAGAGTCCTCTCCCTCTTTTCTTCATCATCCTTCATCAGATTTTGAGAGTGCCGCTCCCCCCCCACACTGAATTGACAGTTGAGACCACTATCCTCTAGCCCCATAAACCCCATGAGAGTGGCGCATCACACCTGTGGCAATGTCCAGACATCCAGGAGGTGTTAATACGTAGCCATCGTGGCAGGGACCATCAAAAGGGGATATGGTGAGTCACCTCAGATCTGATGCCCCCTTTCAACCCCCTCAGATACCAGAATCATCATCAGCAGAGGTCCTCATCCCCCTCCGCCCGGTGCGACCGCGCATCTCTCTCACCAGGACCGGAAAGCAGCGAACTCGGAACGAGGTTCATTGTGTACTAGAGAAACAACGGCCTGCAAGGAACTTTTCGTGGGGGGACAGATCTAGGACAGTTCAATGCCAGCCAAAAGTGACTCTCCATCCTTTTCCTCTGCCAGTCCCTCTTGAGACTCGGCATAACCTAATTGTTTGCAGTGGTCGTTAGCCTGAAAGCAGACCCCGGGGATCAGCTACCCTCATCCTAATCACTATATCTGGCGGAGGCATCTCGGGGCTCACGCAGTTAATTCACCCCTACAGAAAACTCAATACTTGACTAAGTGAGAAGAAGTCACAAGTAGAGACCTCAGAGGGAGGGCTTTACTGTCAATCTCGCCATCTGCAGCTTTCAGACATTTTAAGAGGGGTGAAACAAGAGAATTGCAGACTACGGTCGAGGACTGTGCTGCTACAGGCCTTGGGACAGGCACTGCTGTACCGGAAGCCTTCTTCTCTATTGCGGAATTGAACCTAGCCCAAGAATACGATCTTCCGGATAGGGACAAACAGCGCTCATATCGGCAACTAGGCCTGGAGATGCCCAAACGGAAAAACTACTCGTAAAGCTGCAAGTAGACCAGCGAGACAACTTCTCTTCCCCAAAGCCCTCCAGCAAACACGACCGATGGCCGCAGCAAAGGGGCACCAGCCAGAGGCTACACCTAACACCGCTGACGCCCCAAAGCAGGACAATACAATAGAGCGCATACTCAAAGAGATATCTGCGTTGGTCGCAGGCTAGAAGGAATGGACTCAAATATATCCTCATTGGCAGAAGAGCCGAAATCGATATGAACAGACATAGCGGGCTTTCAGATTCGAGTAATGGGACTCGAACAGCTTGTCTCAACCATAGGAGATCACCACAACACCACACCGGACAGAGACCAGGAAATAATGTGTCTCAGGAGCAAGCTCATAGACTTGGAAGACAGGACAATGTCAGATCTTTCGGGATTCCGGAACAAACAGAAGGAGTGAACATCCAAGCCTACTTACAAAAAACTCTCCCTGGGCTTACCGGACTCACCTTTGATACACCACTTGAATTTCAGAAAGCCCACCGATTAGGCCCTAAATGGATGGTTGGAGCAACACAACCTCGCCCGATCATCACCTGTCTTTTGTGACACAGACAGGATTGTAAACTTCTCCTGGAAGCTCGCTCCCATGGTCCATTCCAAGCTGAGTGATACGAGGTCAGAATCACAGTGGACTTTTCCAAAGAAACTAACGACCGCCGCAAAGCATCCTTGTCCCTCCGACCCTGGCTTCAGCAAGTAGAGGTAACATATGGCCTGCCTGAACTAGCAAGAATGTGGGTCACCAAGGGTGGCAAGTCTAGGGATTACTACGACTCTGAGGACCTGCGTCTCTCTTTGGATGAACTAGCGACCCAAACAATTGATACGACCCCACTCACCATGCACCCAGAGCAGGCCATAGATCGACAGGACAGCTCATTACCCATTGTTGCGAAAATGAATACCCTTGAACCCCACCAGAGGGGCAGGGACTCAGGGAGACCAGCACAAGCTCAACATGACAGGAATCATGCGCTATAGGCAGTGGCGCACCACACCCAAATAGTGGAAAGAGACAAATCCCGCTCTCCTCTGAAACCTTAGTACGGGTACCAACAGCCACCAAGACTGTGGAAGTGAAGAGGCAACCGACCGCTCCTCAAGACAAACCTGAATGGGGAGAATGATACTGCACACTGATGGTGACGGCGGACAGATGAGTACCATACAATCTGCTATTGACTATCATGGCTATGTATCTTAACATATTGCCAAGACAATGACTAGGCATCCTCTAATACTAGTGGCAGTAGCCCACTCTGTCTTTTCTCTACTCTCCTCTTGCTCTTACCCAATCTCGTCTCACATCTTTCTCTCTCTTCCTCCTACCTTTCACCTAGATGCCTGTAAGGTATACTAACTGTATGTGCCCATCAAACTGACAAAATGAGACACTGAAAATTATGAACAGTAACAAGGAATAAATATGATGTCCCTGCCACTGGCTTGGCTTTACACAGCTTGTAACTAGTGGTTCTATACTACCAGACCGCAGATATAGAATGGGATAGGATTAATAGTTGAGGGCAAATGATAGACTTGTATACAACATGCATAATATCCAATGTCCTCTGTTTAGAGTTATTTGCATTTAATAATGTTGTATTGCTGTATTGATCATTAGCCATAGAGAACAATTTTATGTTATAATTTTGACATAATCGGTCAAAAGTCGTCAGAATTGTCTTCAGTGGATACACGGATGAGGCCTTCCATCACTCACTACAATTACCTTCTACATGCACGAGTAGAGGACAGACACCACGAACCCTGGCCCGAGGAGGGGAAGAGGGGAGGGAGCGGAGAGGAGTGGAAAGAAATGGGAGGGGCAATGACAGACGGGGATATTAAAGATATGTCCTTCCTCTTTGCCACCCAACAGTGGATGGGAGGGCCCTCCCACAACCCCACCCACTGCCCTCCCCCTCCCACAACCCCACCCACTGCCCTCCCACAACCCCACCCACTGCCCTCCTCTGCACCTGACATCAACCACTGACCGGTTTTCAGTGTGAATGAGGTGGGTGGTCAGTGCTTGATGCTTGCTTCCACCTGTCCCTAGGGATAGCCCTCCACGGGCGATCTGTCTCAGACCGGGGCCCCTCTGAGCATGACGGCCTTGCAGGTCCAGACCTGCAGATCACAGACCGGAATCCCTTGGGCTCTGCTCCTGCCCCCTAGCAGGAGGCCCGGTACACATATTTCCTCCCTTTTTTCTCCCCTACTCTCTATCCTTCCTTCCACGTACCTTACTCCCCCCCAGAAGGCACCTGGCTCCCCCCATCCCATACCCTCATCAATATAGTCACTGACACCCGCCCCTCACCGTCATCCCAGCACACCGGACCATCACCCACACCTGTTGCGGTTATGAATAGCAGGAGTACAACCCACACCGGGTCGCTTCTGCTTATATCCTGGAATGTTAACGGTTTAACTCACTTTGTGAAAAGAAAGAAGGTATTGTCATACTTACAGTCAAAGAAAGCAGATGTGGCTCTCCTCCAAGAGACACACCTAGATGTTACAGAATCAAGGAGGTCACGCCGAGACTGGGTGGGGAGGGTGATATACAGCTGCAACGTGACACCGAGACCACCAGGCAGCTGAGCACTCAGGAAATGTGGAGTGGCAATTCTTATTCACAAGGCACTCCCTGTGACACTAATCAAAACATGAGCAGACATGGAAAGGAGATACGTTTTCGTAAAATTTAAAATAGGAGACTCTTCGAAATGTATGGGTTTCATATACGCACCCACAGGTCCTAAAAGACTGTTCTTCCTTCATATTAATCTACTTCTGACGGAGCTAGGAGCCACACGAAACATCATAGGAGGTGACTGGAACTTGGCCCGTGATGCAGTGCTAGACAGAACTGGGCCTATGGACAAATGTAATAACCAAGACAGAGACATTCTCGCGGATGAGTCCTCAGACCATGAGTTAGTAGATTATTGGATGCTCACGCACCCAACTAATTAAGAGTATACATTCTTATCACCAGTTCATGGGACTCAGTCCTGATTGGACTACTTCCTAGTGACACATAGCATAGTGGCCCAGATACAGGACTCCTGTATATTGGAGGGTGGTCTATCAGACCACTACTCCATAACGTTGTCAGTTGAAGCAGGTCTTACTTCTCCGGGCTGCAAACCCTGGTGCTTTGCAGTACATCGCTACCACACTCCCCAGGGCAAAACACAACTGAAGGTACACGTTTCCACTTACATACAGGATAATAAAGGAACGGTTGCCTCTCAGAGAATCATGTGGGCAGCGGCAAAGACGACCCTGTGCGGACAAATGATGAGAGATGCCACACAAGCCAAAAAACAGCACTTAGCTTGCCAAGTAGAACTAGATCATAATGTTGAACACTTCACCAAACTATACACAGCACAAACCTATGTGCCAGCCCATCACCACTTAGAAGAGGCCCGAATGGCCCTGAGTGGACGCCTTCCTGGAAACTGCACATCTCCCATGCCTGATGGCCGTGGGGAAAGCCCTGCTAGGAGGAGAGATCAGTAAGGTGGAAATAGCACAAACCATCTCTAACCTCCCTTATCACAAATCACCGGGAGAAGATGGGTTTTCCGCAGAATTTTACAAATGGGCAGGCGAGGCAGTGGTTGATTCTCTGTACGAAGACTTCAAAGAGGCTGACTGGGAAAAGACACTGGGCGCAATATTAAACCAGGCAACCATCGTGGTAATACCTAAGCCCGGACGGGACCCCCTCCATTGTGGTAATTATTGGCCAATCTCTCTCCTCAATGGGGACATTAAAATATTGGCCAGTGTCTTGGCGGCCTGACTGCGTGAAGTTATCCCGTCACTAATACACCAAACACAGGGAGGGTTTGTCCCAGGCCGCACCTCTAGAAATCACCTGCGTACTCTTTCCCATGCCCTATGGGAAACCAGGAACATGCCGGAGGAAGCCATATCCTTATCTTTAGATGCTGAAAAAGCAATTGATCGTGTAGAATGGGAATACCTGCTGCTGACCCTGTGAAAATTCAGACTGGGTGACAAATTTATCGCAAACGTACACCTCATATATGATAGTCCCTCGGCTCGGGTTAACTCCGGAGGCTTCCTCTCAGATTCTTTCCCCATACGCAGAGGAACGCGACAGGCATGCCGTCTTTCACCATTGCTGTTCTTACTAGCCCTTGAGCCACTAGTCGCCGTTATACGTCGCTCTTCGTTAATTACTGGCACACCAATATGAAGGGGAATATCCAAATAATATCTCTCGTAGGTGACATCTTACTTACCCTGACCGACCTCGACTGTTCTCTTCCAGCATTAATGGTGATCATTGAAGACTGCACAGCCCTTTCTGGTTATCGAGCAAATTGGGATAAATTTGAGGCATTACCCTTCTCCTTTGTCACCACAAAAGCAGCATTACACGGATCCCTGTTCCGATGGATGGACGCCGCTCCGTCTTAAATACCTGGGAATCCTTGTCAACGAGGTCTAGAGAACATGGTGGCCCACAACCTCGACCCTGTCATTGTCCGCATGAAACTGGACTTTGAGAAATGGTCCCAATTGGGGCTCTGAATGTGGGGGAGGGTGCAGGCAATACGGATGGTCACCTTACCACGCTTAACTTATGTGTTAGGCATGCTTTCCATTCAAGTACCACTATTAACTTTAAGAACAATATACGCTGCAATCAGAGCCTTTGTATGGGGTACTTCTCGTCCCCACCTCTCATCGTTGAAACTCTTAGCACGCCGTTCCTGTGGAGGGCTGGGGCTCCCATCAGTAGAGCACTACACTCTTGCTCTCCACCCTCCCCAACTTATATATGCTACCCGGAGTAAATGACCCACCGCACTTGGTCACAACGGAACATCTACTACTCTCCCACCAGGGCGGACATAGAGGCCTCTATAATACAAGTACTCTACAAATCCACCCTCACATATACCCACCTAATCCGATGCTGAAAAATATGCATGCAGCCTGGCATAGAGCGCACCGACTCCTAGGTGTTAACCCTCTTATCTACTCTCAAGCCCTCCTCTGGGGCAACAAAGCCATGTGAATTGGAGGGCACCCCCTACATTGGATATGTTGGAGCACGGCGGGCATTGAAACCCTAGACCAGATTATAGAGAACAGTGAGCTAAAATCGTTTGTGCGCCTACAAGAACATTACGGCCTCCATCCCAATCAAGCATGACAGTATCTGCAACTCAAACACTGTGTGCACAGTGGTTTGGGGACTACCCCATGGACACTTCAAGTATCTCCCATCATCACTTATCTTAAAACTTGGGGCCACCACAAAGGTGCTATGGCGGACCTTTACGATGTCATCACACAACACCTCTACTCACAACCACTTCCTGAAACATAACGCCTCAAATGGCAGATATACCTACAAACAGAACTTTAGGTAGAAAGTTGGAGAGAGACATTAGCCCTGGATAGAGATGTTAGAGATGCCTGATTGAAGTTCTGCCTTTTTAAAATACTCCATGACTGGTACTGGACCCCCAGAAAATTACAGGGGGTAGGTCTACTACAGCATGCGGAGTGCTGGTGCTGTTCCGAGACAAGGTGCAATCTGTGACACATCCTTTTGCAAATGCCCATCGGTCTGACCCCTATGGTTAACAGTGGGCGACACTCTAGCAACCATGATGCCTTTACAAACACAGCTCTCCCCATCTCTCATCCTAATCCATGCCATGGGACAACTCTCTGATCTATCTACAATGCCGGCTTCAGCACACGGCCCTGGCGACAGCTAAGATATGCGTGCTTCATCACTGGAGGTCTTCAACACCCCCTACCCCGGAAGAATGGATGGTAGCAATGTTTCGGATTGCAGCCTTTGAATGCCCTATATATAAAATGCAGGCTCAAACTGCCCTATTCCAGCAAACGTGGGCATCTTTACTCACTGACGCCTCACAGTGAGTTTCATACTCGCTTACCAGCTTATATAAACACCCTCACTGCAGCAAACAGGCGCAGCTCAGGACACCCTCCCACGTGCCCTATCTCCTTCCACCTCCCTCCTCTCCCTACCCTCCCCACATGTTTTCAACTCCCTTCCTTAAATAATATCTCAAATAGGATGCTGGGTGCCCCTCTCATTTCCTCACCGCCTCATCTGTTTACCCCTTCTTATCTCAATACTTGCCCCCCCCATCATTCAGCCCTACCCCCACATGGCTCAGAGTAGTTTCTCATTGTTTCCCTGTCCCCTCCTTGCCCTTCTTCCTCGTATCTAGCTCTTTCTACTTCTCAAACATCATGACATCATACCTATGACAAACCAATAATTATTTTCTACTTTTCAAACCTGTCCCCATCACCCCAGCAGCAACCTGCCTTTTCTTATTCCTTGTCAGCTCCCGTGGCCACACACCCTTATATTCACCTCTACTCGACGTCCCATAGACCTGTTAACTACAGCACTCAAACACTTCATCTACCACTGTAATGAGTGGCCTCTATCCACTAACCCCACGGGTCGAATGTATCCCCGGTCCCGCCCGCCAGGGTCCCCCCCTTCCCCACACAGCCCTCTCCTTCAGAAGTTACATGCTTGTGGTAGGTAACATAATAGGTGACCCCGGAACAAGATCTAACACCCTATAATAAATATAATGGCAGCTACCTCCCCATCAAAGGCTACTCCAGAACGACTGTGAAGCACATCATTACTCCTACCTTTAAGATCTGGGTGGCACGAGGCGACAAACATGTAACCAGGTTATTTTTCCCTAAGTCCCAAGGTATAGAATATACCAATGGACAGTCACAAACTGCTGCACTCACCGAATTACTGGAGCACTACAGGACACGGTGTTGCTTACAAACCAACCATGGGAGTCTTCTAGATGTAGTACGCTGACCAATTTAATGGATGTCTTTCACTTTTAATTGAACGTATAGGCAACTATGCCTTCACCCCTCTCTATGACCAGACTCTCTCCCCTCATCTACCTTTCCAACCACACCCAATCTTGCCTTCCCCATCAAGCATAGCAGAACTGTAATGAATGTCCTTTTAATAGTGAATGTTCACTGAGATAAAAGAAAAAGAAAGAATACTACTCAATGTAATTGCATAATGTTTAATTTTATTAATAAACAATTGTGAAAAAACAAAGAAAAAAAAAGGTAGCTCTGGTATTTCAGTTCTAGGTAATAAAGTGAATGGTCACGTCTCCTTGAGAAGAGTGCCAAGGTCTCACAGTTTCCTGACAAAATTGCTCCTTAGGAAGTTCCCAGTTCTAATAACGGAAATCAAAGGTTATGTCCCCTAAAGAAATTACCAGGTTTTTAAAGTAGAGATAATATTAGATGACTTTCCTGAAACCTTGGGTTTGCCAATACTTATTTGAAAATGTTCTCAGTATTCCTAGTGTGATTGTGAGTAAATAGGTTTCGCGCTTGCACCGCTTAAGTGAATTGCAAGTAAATTGTGATGTTTGTGAGTAGTAGGGAGTTTGCATATTCCAATGAAGTTTCTTTAGGGAGTGTGCATACTCCAAAGGGTGTATGTAGGGAAGTCGTCGAAGTTCACATGTGTGTGGCGCTTTGTGCTAAAAAATTGCCCACATGGTTGTTGGTATACGGACCCTGTGTGGTTCAATACTCCGGAGTACTGAGTATTGGTTATTGAACAAGTGTAGATGACACTTGGTTGATGTTGTAATTTGTCTGTTTAATAGGGCAATTGGGCATGGTTGACAAACTCATAGAGTACGTGTTAAAAGGGAGTGTTAGTTTTGATGGAGATTTGGGGCCAGATGTATTAAAAAGTTTTGCACTCGCAAACAGTGCGAATCGGTAAATTCGGCCGTTTGCGAGTGCAAAACAGTGGTCTGCGATGCATGAAATGCATTCGCAGACCACAAATAAGAAATCGCTAAAATAGCGATTTCTTGCGTTGCGACCTGGAAATTGCGAGTCGCAATTTGCGATTCGCAATTTCCAGGTCGCAAGGCTATTCAGGAAAAAATCGCAAATTGCGATTTTTTAAAAAATGGCATTTTGCACTTGCAAAATACCATGCTTTGCAACCACGTGGTAATCTGGTGCAAAATTAAAAAATGCAGTTAAACTGCATTTTTAAATTAAACATGTAAAGCACACATGCACTTTTGGCATGTGTGTACCTTACATGTTGAAAAAAACATTTTTGGGGTGCAGGAGAGGGGGCCTTAGGCAATTTTGGAAATGCAAAATATTTGCAGCTATGGGCCAACAGGCCCATAGGTGCGAATGGGGCCGGTATCGCAATTTGCGATTCGGTAATAGCATTTGCGATTTTTAAGAAATCGCTATTACCGATTCGCAAATGTGATACATGGCCCTTTGCGAGTTGGTAATAGCGATTTCTTAAAAATCGCTATTACTGAATCGCAATGGGCCGTGATGGTACATCTGGCCCTTGGTGATTCCAAGTGCACCAGGACGATCTGATTATCAGTCTAGGGTAAAATTTGCTCTTTGAATTTTGCTTGCCAGTCAGAGAAACTGAAATTGAAGGAGTATCTGTTAGAGCTAAAATCCGCAGTTGAAAAATTTTGTAAGGTTTCCAAAGCAATTGTGTTTCCTACCCATAGTAAACAGACAACTTTTGTGTGTTAATATTTCTTTAGTGCTCGCAATATATGCATTTAGTTGAAGTGGATATGTTTTGGGGAAGACAAGCCGGAGGGCTTTGTCAGCCGCTGTACATGTGAGTGTGATGTCACTAGGTCTGCGCTGGAATAGGATGGTTGGTGAGAAAAGCTGCAAACAAATTGGTGGACAACTGTGAACCGTTATTGGTTGAGAAAGGTAAGCAAAAGGTATTTTGGGATTGACATTTACTTCCTGAGTTGAAGCGTAACTTATATCTGAAAATGAATTTTTTCAAAGCATTAAAGAGTATCCTAAGTGGCGATGCGTTCATTCCAGTTATAATAGGACAAATCACACCACCAGAAGCCAACCCCACATATATTGTATTTGAAGAACACAGTACTACGCCATGTCTTTGGTTAAAACAATAGTGCAAAGATTCAGAAAAGGAAGGAAGCTTAATGTGTTCTGCCCACTGAACCTTTAATCTGAGAATATTAGAGAACTTGAGGAGAGTACTGTACGATCCAAAATCTCCGAGACCTGCACAATTTGAAGCATTAGTTTTTTGGGTTTTAGTGGCCAGACAGCAACAGAAATTTGAGAGGAGAATGAGAACAGCTGAGGCGAGATGGGATAGTGAGCAGAAATTTTGGAGAACTAAGACTTTCCAGGGAATTAAGATTTTTCCTGCAATTACACAAGACAACGAGAGTAATGCCCAAAAGAATGCCAAGAAGAAGGGTTCTTATGCTTCTGAGGAAAAAGAGCAGAAATCGAAGTTTAGAAAGTCTTTGACCTATGATGAAGACTCAGATGGTGACAAGTTTATTGTGCAATTATTGAGAAGTCGTCCCCACCATATGCAGCACATGAGACAGGCCCAAGTAGTAGTGCCGATCCTACTGCTCCAGTATCTATTGAAGCTACACAAAGACAGGTACAGGTTAGCCATACTGTCCCTACTGCATTCACAATTCAGACATGTAGCAGGTTGATACCCAGGATTTATCCAGATGTCCCTATTGTAAATACCATACCATGGGCCAGATGTACAAAGCTTTTTGCATGGTGCAAACAGCGAAATTCGCTGTTTGCGCCATGCAAAAAGCACATTGCGATGCTCATTCCCATTTTGCAAGTCGTAACCTGGTTACCAACTCGCAAAATGGGAATGTGACACACAAATAGAAAGGGGTGTTCCCCTTCCTATTTGCCATTCGCATCACAATGTAGAATTGCTTTGTGACCGCGAACGTGGTCGCAAAGCAATTAGCAGTTAGCACCATTTCAAATGGGTGCTAACCCAGGGGACCCCTTCCCCTTTGTGAATGGCCCTGAAAACACTTTTTCAGAGCAGGCAATGGTCCTAATTTTCATTTTTTCGTTTGTGTTGCAACTAGTTTTCCTTTAAGGAAAACGGGCTGCAATACAAACAAAAAAAACTGTTTTATTAAAAAGCAGTCACAGTCATGGTGGTCTGCTGTCTCCAGCAGGCCACCATCCCTGTGAGTGCTGCGAATCAAAAGGGGGTCGCAAATTGCGACCCACCTCATTAATATTAATGAGGTGGGTCTTTGCGACCCCCTTGCGATTCGTAGATGGTGTCAGTGACACCAACCAGCATCCGAATTTGCGACTCTCAAATTGCGAATCGCTCAGACTCGCAATTTGAGAGTCGCAATTTCGGATTTTGCTACATCTGGCCCCAAGTGTAAGAGTGACGACAGGACAAGTTTCCCAAATGAGATAGGTTTACCAGAAGCTGACAGTGATTCAAATAAATGCTACACCCAATTTGATATCCTGGATGCAAGCTCGGACAATCCCGAGATGCACCCCCATAACAGTGTCACAGATAAATACATCTGCGTTGACAAATCAGAATACCGGATAATATACTCTAGAGATCAAAACGTCCAACTGAGTCCAGATGCTGTGTCAGTTCCGGTTACTATTGGTTCCGTTATACCATTGTTTGCTCAGGGAAATAATGAGAACAATGAACAGAAAATGTTGAATTCAAGTGCTGAAATGGAGAGATTCAATGTAATACAGAAATCATGTCTCCAATGAAGCAAACATTTGACATGACATGTCCATTAATTGACTTGAATTATTCCATGACCCCACCGAATAATCTGGGGAGATCAGACATAGGTCCTAACCCATTTTTGATGACCCCAGAGAGTCCATGTCTAACGTTACAAGTGCCCAATGTAAGTAATAAAAATGTCTCAATATAAGGTTAGACAGCCCAGCAATTAACTGAATGGCTCAAAAGGTTGAATAGCACTCCAGGAGAGTCAAATGGAGGAAGTCCATTAAATTTGACCAGGCTTAAATTAGAAGTAGAGAAATTAATTGAGGGAATGATTGAGTTAAACACAATTGACTCATATAGTGAAGATGAATTGGGCTTTTTGTGCAAAATAATTACCAACAAAGCAGGATTGGTACACCATAGATTAGCAGATCTGGCAGAGAAATACGACATAGAGATTGAGAAAATGAAGCATTTGAGTAGAAGTTGCATGTTGGCATTTGACTCAAAGCATATTGAGAACATGAGGATACCAGGAATGAAAATTCACATTAGGGAATTAATCTAGAGCATTCAGACTTGGGGAGCATTAGATAAATGGGAAGGCAGATGGGTAAAGAAATGAGACAAGAAAAAAAGGGAGTCTGAGAATTTAACTGCTAGTACATAGCAGACTGACAATCCAGTAAAGATATTACAGATGAGAGAAATTCCAGGAGGGAATTGTGTGCATGTCCCTTGGAGCAGAAGTGACATGCTGTCATTTACAAATGTCTACCCGAGATTGAGAGAGAAGTCAGTGGAATGGTACCAACAAACAGACAGGTTTGTGAAGTTTGCAAAATGCCTGTGGAAAGATTTGAATGCCCTATTAGAAACAGTGGTTCCAGCTGACTTGTGGGTTGAATGCAAAAGGAGTGTAGATTGGCTAACGAGAGAGCCTCCATGAGATCTGTCTACAGGTGCACCATCTCAGGATGTACCAAAATATTCCTATAAAGTGATTACATTTTTTAAAACAAGGATTTCTCCAAAGAATATTGATTTGCAGAGAATAGATAGGACTACTCAAGAAGGAAAGAAGTCCATACATACTTACTACAAAAGAGTATTGCAGGAATTTAAATCTTACAGAGGTACAGAAACAATTGACCCAAAAGACATCATTCATATTGTGTTCAGGTTTGTTAAAGGACTGAGACCTGAAATTAGCCAGATGATTAAGAGTCTTTTGATTGTCTGCCAAGCCAAGCTGATGGATGAAGTATTGCAATATGCCAAGTACTGTAGTGATGAAATTGAATTGAAGCAGTTGAAAAGTTGAAAGAGAAGGCAATGGTGATGCAGATTAAAGCAGCACAAACAAGAATGCACGGAAGTTTTCCACAGCAGCAGCAGGGAAACTTGTGGTTTCAGAATCAGGCAAAAGGTAGAGGTTGGGTTGGAAATGGAAATGTGAACACTGGTGTCGATTTGAGCACCGTAGTTACTCAGAATGATATGCATGCAATGAAAAGGACGTTACCTTCTCATGCTTGCGGCAGCTTCAGACATTGGAAACAGAAGTGACCGATGCTAGGACAGGAAGGTGTTGCCCCACAGACGAATGAAAGCAATCTTTTTCCAAGCATGAGAGGAACAAAAATGAGAGGTCAAAATTTTAATTACCAAAAGAATGTAAATCAAGTGCAAGGTTCTCAGCCCATGCAACAGATGCAAGTGCGACGTTTGCAGATGCCACAGTCACATCAATTGCAACCCAGAGTTCAAATGGTACCTAGGCAACAAATTCAGAAACCTCAAGCCCCAATGGAACATCAGCAGATGATGCTTCCTCAGCAGGGCACAGGTCAACGGTTTAACACTAGTAATAACACAATACACTGATACACATTACACAGTGAGGATGAATCGAATGATGAGTTGATGAGTGGGAGCTCAAATGAAGAAGACTTGCGTGTTGGCAGCTTCATTAGAAGTAGACCAAAAGGGTCCATATGTGAAGAGAAAGGTAATGTGTCACAAAGCCTCATTCTTAGGTGACACGGGAGCTACAAGTTCCACTGTAAGAACTGCAGAAGTCCCTAACGTATCTCTTTCAGGGAAAACAGTGCAAATTGTGGGAGTTGCAAATCAGTATTTGACGAACCCGATAACAGAACCAGTTCCAGTAAAAAATGAAAATTTCAAAGGCTTGCACAAATTTGTAGTTTGTGACTCAAGTCCAGTTCCCTTACTAGGAAGAGACTTGTTATACAAAACAAGATGTTCAATTGCTTGTTCAAATGATGGGATTGCCATTCAGACAAATAGTGATGATGAAGACGATCAGTTTGAGGAAACTGATTATAATTCAGTAAATGATGATTTGTTGGTTGCTTCAAAAACAAAGGTCACATGTAGGTAAGATACTATTACCTCACTAAATCATTTGGGAAAGAACTGACACAAATTGTCCCCCAGCCAAATTGCAGTACTGTAAGAAAGAAGTGAAATATTTGGGACATCAGATTGAAAAGACAGCTAGAAAGATTTCCAGAGCAAGAGTCCCTGCCATACTGCAGATGAATCCCCCAGCTACACAAAGAGATGTCAGAATGTTTTTGGGAATGGCGAGCTACTGTCTCCAATGGATTCCCAATTTCTCAATTGTTTCCAAACCACTGCAGAAACTGACTCACAAAGAAGTTACTGACTCCTTAGAGGTAGACCAAGCTTGTATGAAAACCTTTACTGAGTTGAGAGAAAGACGATGCAAAGCTCCGGCTTTGGGAATGCCCGACTACACAAAACCATTCACGTTGTTTTGTCATGAACGTGATGCATGTTCTCTTTCTGTTTTGACACAGGCACATGGTGGAGTAAACAGCCCTGTAGCATTTCTTTCAGCTACTTTGGACCCAGTCGCAGCCACTTTGCCTGGCTGTTTGCGAACTGTGTCAGCGGCTGGATTGAGCCCCACTCGGAGTGTGAGCATTGTGATGGGACATCCCTTAACTGTTTTGGTCCCGCACTCCATTGATATTTTGCTCACACGGACAAAAACACAACATTTTACAAATGATAGGTAGACCAGATACGAAACTGTAATTTTAGGTTCTCTAAATGTTACTCTGAAAAGGTGTACAGTGCTTAACACAGCAACTTTGCTTCTGAAAGAAAATTTTGAAATTTACAAGTTGAAAGATGTCTAACATGACTGTCTGGAAGTTATTCAATTGTGCACTAAACATAGACCTGACATTCCAGATACCTTATTGGAAGAAAATTACTAAATTATTTTTGTTGATGGTTCCTGTTTAAGAGATAACAACGGAACATTAAAAGCAGGATATGCAGTGGGACCAATTTCTGGTATACGCAAAGCTTCCTGGCTTCTTGCAGTATATTCTGCACAAGCAGCTGAATTGGTGGCTCTTACTAGATCATGCCATGTCTCTGCACAGCTTAAAGTTACCATTTATACAGACAGCCAGTATGGACTTGCAATAGTGCATGACTTTGGCCAGCTATGGTCACAGAGAGGTTTCATGACTTCTTCTGGTTCGCCAGTTAGAAAAGGAGAAATAATTCATGATTTGTTACAAGCTTTACAAATGCTTGAAAAGATTGCTGTGATGAAATGCAGTTCACACCAAAGATCGCAAGACTTTGTTTTAATGGGAAATGGATATGCAGATCAAGTCACAAGGTTTTGTGCACTGAATTGTATATCTTTCAAAGACAAATGGGAACTGTTGCCAGAAGAAGACGTTTGTATAAATTATGCATTGACTGTTGTTGATACCTGGGAAGAGCTAAAGGGGCCCCAGGAAAGTGTTGAAAAAGAATAAAAGAAAATGTGGGTTAAAATGAAATGTGTATAAAGAGAGAATGACATTTGGGTGTCCAGGGAGGGACAAGTGGTGTTATCCAACTGCTTGCTGACTCAAATGGCTAGATATTATCATAGTCAAGCACATATTGGGACAGATGCAATGATTCGGACATTCAAGCAGTCATGGTTTAATCCAAAATTTAGACAGGTTGCCAAAGCAGTTTGCCACCGTTGCCTCATCTGTCAACAGATGAATGTGGGTAACAGAACAGTTGTTAACATGAGCCCCATTGGACGAGCGGGAGGTCCATTCAGCAGAATGCAAATGGATTTCATTGAAATGTCTGTGTGTGGAGGATTGAGATATGTGTTGGTGAGTGCATTTTTAGTCATTGGATTGAAGCATGCCCCACATGTAGGAATGACAGCTTTACTGTAGCAAAGTTATTGCTTAGGCAGCTGATTACTATGTTTTGGTTTTCCGGTCTCTTTAGAATCAGATAGAGAAAGTCACTCCAATGATGAAGTAATCAAATTACTATATTCAGCCTTAAACATTGAGCTGAAGTTGCACTGTGGCTACCGCCCTGAAGCCTCAGGACAGGCCAGATGCACTACTGTTAGTTCTGATGAGCATGAGAAATACACCCAACAGGAAAACTGGACTGTCTTCAAACGAAATCCTCAGGGAAAAGCAATGAGGTTGCCAGTGAATCCTGCAAATGCTCTTGTGAACTTGACAGATGACATGGTGTTGGATAACTGCAAGGGTCTGGCTGATGTGGTTCGCTCTTTTTCTCATTAGGTGGAAGCGACAACTGTGCTGCCATCCCATGATCAGAGTCACAACCTGAGAACTGGAGACTGGGTTGTGATCCGAAAACACATGAGGAAAACCTTTTTGGAGCCTCAGTGGAAGGGCCTTCATCAAGTGGTGCTAGTTACTACTACTGCTGTGAAGTGTGCAGGAGTTCTGAACTGGAAACATTACATTCACACTCTAAAAGTACCCTGTCCTTTGGACAATGAAGAAGAGTATTTGAGAATACCAACAACCTCCAGACAAACCCTGGAAGCAGAGAAGGAAACAGGAGAATCCAAAAAGCCTCTGAGCAGACGGAGGAAAATCCAGATACACCTGTAAGAAACGAGACGGAGGACTTACAGAAAAGTGATGCTGATCAAGTCTCAATTGAGGGAGCAGGAGAGCCTAGTCAGAGGAGGGCTCTCCCAGAAGCAGATGATCTCAAAAGGCAAACAGAGCAACTCACCGACCCGGTGGAGGGAGTTGAGTTAGATCATAGTCAATCAGATCTGACTCCCCCAGGACCAGTTGCAGGTCCTTCAAGTCAAAATCCTGCAGAGCAAGGAGAGCACTGAAAAGAGCATTGTCTAAGGTACCACTGAAAGGAGACAAGTGCCCAAGATCATAAATCAAGAGAAAGGAATCAATAACAGTGTCAATAATCGAAGAAGAAGTAGACATCACAAGAAAAGAAGATTTGAGTGATGGAGAATTGAGCGGCGATCTAAAACTGAAAAGAAAACGAGTTGCAAATCAAAGATATTCAGGACCTGATGGGCATATGCAGCAACTAATGATTGGCAGAGTGAATTTCTGTCATTTTGTTGTGTTCGTGAAATTCCAGGTCAATAACTTTGGCACGTGAAGTTGGTCCACAAACTGAACTTTGAGAAAGATTCAGAGAAACGGAGAAAGGAAAGAGACATTAAAGATAACTTGAAAATGAACTGATTTGACAAGCTGCTACACTGATTTTTGACAACAATTAAACTGATTTTTGACAGGCGCACAGGAGGAGAAACTGAAAGCTGTGAATAACTGCAAAGAAGATGGATTTTTGTTTCTGCTGCATAGTTGAAAATGTTTCCTCTTCTACTTTCTGATTCTTTACAAATCATGGATAATCACAACAAGCAGGTTATAAGCAATAAGTGCTTTAGATACATAGGTATTGGCTAGGCAATTGTATGCATGACAGTATGTTTGCTATTGATTGTGAGCATGAGCTTTCTTAATAAAGATTAAACGAATCACACCTCTTTAGAAATTACTATACCTACAGAACTAGACAAGTTTAAGTACGATGAGAAATATTTGCACGTAGATGGCTCACAAGGAGATATTTCCTCTAATGTTTTCTATTGCTTGCTGTATGAATATGTTGAGATAATGAATGTGAGAGAATGTTATGTTTGCATGCAAATTCCTTCATCAGTGGAAGAAGGGATAACTTACCATAGCTTGCCACTAATGCATGAAATCAGTTGCATTCTTTTATTAACAAGGTTATATAACCAAGAATACTTTCAGTATTTTTGCTCAAATCATAATCTTGTGCTTTCTTTTGTTAATAAATACTTGAGTAGCCTAGCTAAAATAAGAATATAGAATTAGTGAGAGGTTTCTTTGAACCTACACTAACATTTGGCACAGCCTGCGTGCACAGGAATAACCTCAAATGCATGCTTTCACCAGTAGAAAAAAGTTTTCTAGAATCAAACTGATGACATGAGAAAGGCATTGAAGGAGAAAATAGATAAAGGGTTAGTCAAATTAATATTTAGAAATGACCATACATTTAGTGAAACTAGAACACAAGGGACGTTAGCTTTAGACGCACAACATGTAGGAAAGCTTTGTATATACAGACCACAATCTAGAACGGACACTTTATTTGTGAGAAGGAGTGAATACAGACATGTGTTTCTTTTTCAGAGTAAATGGACATTTGTGCTAAACGGATAAGACCCAGTGATTCCTGGGGTTTATTATATCTGTGGACAAAATGCCTATTACCACCTCCCAAGAGGATGATATGGCACATGTTACTTGGGACTTGTTTTCCCAAAGATTTATCCACTTGAGAAACCAAATGAGGCACCTAAACGGAATGAATTACATCTTGCTAGACCAAAGAGAGAATCTTATTCTGGCATAATTGGAGATATATTTGGAGCAATCATTCCCTCAGCAGGAGTTATTTTAAATTCTTTGAAGATTCAAAAGTTATCTACTATTGTGGATAACATGTTGACTAGTTTTTTCTGGAGCCATGGTCTTAATGGACATTGAAATGGCTGTGGTACGTTCTATGACTCTTCAGAACCGCCTTGAGCTAGCCATCCTTTTAGCAAAGGAGTGCGGAGTCTGTAAAATACTGAAATCACAACATTGTTGCACATATATTCTTGATAACGGTAGAGGAGTTAAAAGCTTTATTAAAAATCTGACTAAGATCGACTCTGACTTAAAACTTCTAAAGGAACCTGGGATTTGGGAAAAGGTTGGTGTTGGACCTGGCTTTTTGACAGGGTCATCCCCAAACTTTTTGCCTCCTTCCGCCTATTTCTTCTGACCTGTTGTTGTTGGCTTTTGACCTCTGGACACTTTACCACTGCTAACCAGTGCTAAAGTGCATTTGCTCTCTGTGTAAATTGTACTATTGATTGGTTTATCCATGATTGGCTATTTAATTTACTTATAAGACCCTAGTAGAGTGCACTATATGTGCCTGGGCTTGTAGATTAAATGCTACTAGTGGGCCTGCAGCACTGGTTGTGCCACCCACTTCAGTAGCCCCTTAACCTTGTCTCAGGCCTGCCATTGCAAGGCCTATGTGTGCAGTTTCACTGCCACTTCGACTTGGCATTTAAAAGTACTTGCCAAGCCTACCAACTCCCCTTTTTCTACATATAAGTCACCCCTAATGTGTGCCCTAGGTAACCCCTAGAGCAGGGTGCTGTGTGGGTAAAAGGCAGGACATGTACCTGTGTAGTTATATGTCCTGGTAGTGTAAAACTCCTAAATTTGTTTTTACACTACTGTGAGGCCTGCTCCCTTCATAGGCTAACATTGGGGCTGCCCTCATACATTGTTGAAGTGGCAGCTGCTGATCTGAAAGGAGCAGGAATGTCATATTTAGTATGGCCAGAATGGTAATACAAAATCCTGCTGGCTGGTGAAGTCGGATTTAATATTACTATTCTGGAAATGCCACTTTTAGAAAGTGAGCATTTCTTTGCACTTAAATCTTTCTGTGCCTTTCAATCCACATCTGGCTAGGTTTAGTTGACAACTCCTTGTGCACTCACTCAGACACACCCCAAACACAGGGTACTCAGCCTCACTTGCATACATCTGCATTTTGAATGGGTCTTCCTGGGCTGGGAGGGTGGAGGGCCTGCCCTCACACAAAGGACTGCCACACCCCCTACTGGTACCCTGGCAGACAGGATTGAACTGAAAGGGGACCTGGTGCATTTGTTAGACACTCTTTGAAGTCACCCCCACTTCAAAGGCACAATTTAGTATAAAACAGGGCCTCTGCCCTACCTCATCAGACACTTGCTGGAGAAGAAACCTGAACCAGAACCAAGAAGAACTGCCTGGCTGCCTAAAGGACTCACCTGACTGCTTTCTACAAAGGACTGCTGCCTTGCTGTTGCCCTGCTGCCTTGCTGAACTCTTGTCTGGCTGTAAAAGTGCTCTCCAAGGGCTTGGATAGACCTTGCCTCCTGTTCCCTGAAGTCTCAGGACCAAAAAGAGTTCTCTTTTTCATTTGGACTCTTCGTGCGCCGAAAATTTCGACGCACAGCTTGCTCCGCGGCGAGAAAAACGCCGCACACCGACGCTGATCGACGCAACGCCTTCGGGGCGACTGGAACTTCGACGCACGGCCTCGCAAGGACAATGCCGCCCGACTTCCAGAGGGGAAATCGATGCGATGCCTGCCGTGAGAACGAAACTTCAACGCACAGCCCCGCGGAACGACATGCAGCCGGAAAACAAACAGGAGAATCCACGCACAGAACCCGGGACATCTGGTAATCCTGCGACCCACAGAAAGAGACTGTCCGCGCGCCGGAAAACGACGCACGACTTCCCAGCGTGAAAAATAACGACGCAAGTCCGTGTGTGCTGGGGAGAAATCGACGCACACACAATTTTTCCACGTATCCCTTCTCCTGCGGCCCTTTGCAGAGATTTTCCACTCCAAACCAGGTACTTTGTGCTTGAAAGAGAGTTTGTTTGCTTTTTAAAGACTTAAGACACTTTGGGGGTCATTCTGACCCTGGCGGTAAAATCCGCCAGGGCCAACGACCGCGGGAGCACCGCCAACAGGCTGGCGGTGCTCCCTTGGGCATTCTGACCGCGGCGGTACAGCCGCGGTCAGAAACGGAAAACCGGCGGTGTACTGCCGGTTTTCCGCTGCCCTGGGGAATCCTCCATGGTGGCGCAGCTTGCTGCGCCGCCATGGGGATTCCGACCCCCATACCGCCATCCTGTTCCTGGCGGTTTTGGCCGCCAGGCACAGGATGGCGGTATGGGGTGTTGTGGGCCCCCGTAACAGGGCCCCACCAAGATTTTCAGTGTCTGCCATGCAGACACTGAAAATCGCGACGGGTGCAACTGCACCCATCGCACCCCTTCCACTCCGCCGGCTCCATTCGGAGCCGGCATCCTCATGGAAGGGTGTTTCCCGCTGGGCTGGCGGGCGGCCTTCTGGCGGTCGCCCGCCAGCCCAGCAGGAAACCCAGAATACCCGCGGCAGTCTTTTGACCGCGCAGCGGTATTCTGGCGGTTCCAGCCAGGCCGGCGGCTTCCGCCACCGGCCGGGGTCAGAATGACCCCCTTTATATCACTTTTTAGTGATCTCTTTACAAATTCATATTGCATCTTTGATCGTTTTGACCTACAATGATCCTGATAAATATTATATACACTGTGTGGTGTATTTTTGTCGTGCTATATTATGGTATTGTATGATTTATTGCACAAATGCTTTACACATTGCCTTCTAAGTTAAGCCTGACTGCTCTTGCCAAGCTACCAGAGGGTGGGCACAGGCTAATTTTGGATTGTGTGTGACTTACCCTGACTAGAGTGAGGGTTCTTGCTTGGACAGAAGGTAACCTGACTGCCAACCAAAAACCCAATTTCTAACAGTTGGCAAATGTTAGAAATGGAGTCTTTGGTTGGTAGTCAGGTTACCTCCTGTCCAAGCAAGGACCCTCACTCTAGTCAGGGTAAAGGAGAATCACACTCAGTTAAACCCCTCTCACCCCCTTGGTAGCTTGGCACGAGCAGGCAGGCTTAGCTTCAGAAGCAATGTGTATTTGTACCAACACACTCAGTAATACTATGAACCACTATAAATGACACAACACAGGTTTAGAAAAACAGTAAATATTTTATCTAAATAAGCAAGACCAAATATGATAAAAATCCATAATACACAGTTAAACATACGAGTTTAGCACTAAAAAGTATAAAAATAGTGCCTAGAGGCACAAATGCTGCAAGTTGATATTAAGCTGCATTGTGACGGAGTCATTTCCTACAATGCAACGCCAATTGCACTGTTTACGGAGTTGTTCGGTTGCCAGGGACAGTACTTTAGCAAACAAGTAGAAAACAGGGCGGTCCGCAAAGTCGGGGAGCGAGGCGTCGCTGGATCCGATGCGGCATCGGTTCAGGGACTATGGGGCAGAAGAGCAGAGGCGTTGCGCAGCTATGTTGGGTCCTTACTGCAGAACGGTGGAGGTGAAGCGACCTTGGTTGCGAAGTCAGTCCCTTGGTTCCAGCAGGCACGAAGTCCAGCGAAGTCACGATACTGCGAGGCAACCTCACGGGGTCGGGATGACAGCACATGGCTGCAGGTGCTGCGAAGGTGTTGGATGCCACGGACGTCGGACTTACGACACTCTGAAGTCAGGCGGGATCAGCGGCTGCAGCAACGCAAAGTCTACAGGGTCATTGGGGCCATCACTCTTCTGTGAGGTTCACGGCCTTGGGCAGGAGGCGTCTCGGTTCGGCCAGCAGTGTCCTTTACAAAGTCGTACAGTGTCGCCTGACGCTGTTAGACAGTTTTTTCACCAGAAATTCAATTTCAGGGGTCCAGGAGCTGGAACGGCACCATCTGGTAAGCTAAAGTCCACAGCAGGTAGACTCAGAACTGGATGGTGAAGCCTTTACTGTTCCTGAGGCTTCAAAGCTCTACTCCAAGCCCTTACAGATACCTTTCAAGCAGGAATGCAAAACAAAGCCCAGTGTCTATCCCCTTCCACAGGCAGAAGCAGCAACTGCAGGATAGCCCAACGCAAAAAAGTCACAGGCCAGGGCAGCACTTCAATCCTTGAAGTAATCTAAAGTCTGTGGTTTTGGATCTAATACTCATACCCATTCCTACCTTTGAAGTTGACAAACTTCAAAGTAAATTCTCAAGTGTTTGTAAGATCCTTTCTTGTCCCGGCCAGGCCCCAGCCACACACCAGGGGGTTGGAGACTGCATTGTGTGAGGGTGGGCACAGCCCTTTCAGGTGTGATTTACCACTCGTCCCTCCCCTCCTAGCACAGATGGCTCATCAGAATATGCGGGCTACGCCCCAGACCCAACTGTCAAACTGACCCCAACAGGCAATCCACAAACAGGCAGAGTCACAGAATGGTTTATGCAAGAAAATGCCTACTTTCTAAAAGTGACATTTTCAAACTCACAATCTAAAAACCAACTTCACTAAAAGATGTATTTTTAAATTGTGAGCTCAGAGACCCCAAACTCCACATTTTTATCTGCTCTCAAAGGGAATCTGCACTTTAATAAAATTTAAAGGGAGCTCCCATGTTAACGTATGAGAGAGATAGGCCTTGCAACAGTGAAAACCGAATTTGGCAGTATTTCACTGTCAGGACATATAAAACACACAAGTACATGTTCCACCTTTAACATACACTGCATCCTGCCCATGGGGCTACCTAGGGCCTACCTTAGGGGTACCTTACATATATAAAAAGGGAAGGTTTAGCCCTGGCAATTGTGTACACTTGCCAAGTCGAATTGGCAGTTTAAAACTGCACACACAGACACTGTAATGGCAGGTCTGAGCAATGTTTACAACGCTACTAATGTGGGTGATACAACCAGTGCTGCATGCCCACTAGTAGCATTTGAATTACAGGCCCCAGGCACCTCTAGTGCTCTATACTAGGGACTTACATGTAATGAGATGTACTAGCTACTGGTACATTTGTATCTTTGGTGCTTGAGAAGCTTAAGTTCCCAGGACATGACAATGGCTTCACTGACTGGAGTTATGGTTGCAACAAAACATTTACCTGACGAAACTGGTGATGGGAACAGGAGAAGAGGAGCCAATCATCGACGTGTGAAAGACTGTCTAGTTATATCACAGAATTAAGAATAAATATTTATTGGTTCTACTGTGAACACACGATGTTCTGACCAATGACAGCCCGAGAAATGACTTTGTGAATTTGACATATTCCGACTGCACATACCAGGAGAAGCGCAGTTCCAGATACCCTTCTTCCTAGATTTCAGCCTCATCCTGTAATTATTGCTAATATTGATTGTTAATGCTATTGCTTAGTTTGATGTTGTTTCTACGTTGGTCCAGTTAACTTAGAGCCCAATCGTGGCTAAGCCAATCCCCTTTACTATACCCCTACCAATGCTAACCAGACGGATGTCCAACTGACAAAGAAGTCCCTACTTGCTGATCCATTCAGGACAGGTAAAACAAAATAAAACGGTTTCTGTTACAGATTTTTGTTCTTTTCTTTTAGGTACCAATCGCTATATATTTTTAGAGCCATAGTTAGATGTTTTTCCAAATTAACTTTTGTCAAAATTTCTTTTGCATGAAAGCCAAACATTCCATTTGAATTAGAGGGTTAGTAAGTGTGTCCATGTTGAACAAATGTTATTAACAAAGGATTGATTTATTCACCTGTTGAGTCTAGATGTATGTCATTTTTATTGTTCAGATATTGCTGTAATTAATTTGTATGGTAACTCTTGAATGTTTAATGTTAAATGCTTTGGTTAGATTGAGGTTTTTCCGCCACTTTGGTCAGCCTGTGTTATTCATATATGATTATCATTTGGTTTTAAGATTAATTTACATGATATTAGCATTGTTAATCTAGGGAAATAGACTTTCTTACTTGACCAAAAGATGTGGTATTCATGATCACAGGAGCCATGGTGCTTAAAAATTTACTGACTCAAAGTTTCTGATTATTGATTTTTTAAACTAAGTTTTATTGGTGCTGGTTGGGTCATGAGTAAAATTATGTCCATGGTGGAACACTCTTAGCGGAGTCAAAAAGTCCATTGAATCTCTAACATGTCTCCTTATAAATAAATTAGACCAAATAAGGCCAGATGCGCTCACACCCTTCATAAAGTCCAGATTGCTGCTAAGAGTCATAAGACTGGCAAGAGTTCAGCTTATGATAAAATACTTATTTCTGGAAGTTTCAGCTCGAGATATGTGGTCCCTATATGGTTATTTTGGCAATGGCTACAGCTCAAACCGGGATGACTCCTGAAAGCTGCTTGGGAACGTAGATATTGCCAGTGTGTTAAAAAAGAGTGCCAAAATATCCATACCAACTATCAAGCAAATAATCTCATAAATTCATCGCAAAACAGGGAAATGGGCCATCTAGTAGTCTGGATTTCAGAAAACTATGTGCATTTCGACTGCCAACTAGCATTCTTTCTGAAAATGATTCTAACAATATGTCAGATTTTTACATACTCCCTTTTAGCAATGCAAATGTTTTCGTCTGAGAAAACAGCCTTGCATCAGTTTTAGTTATCCTCAATGACGATAACTGTGCCAAAGGAAGATGCAAGCTGAGAGGTGAAACACCCAGGGCACTCCCAGCTAAGGAGAGAGTCAGTGTCGGTTTTGTATAGGCTGGTCTCTTTTTGTCTGTGTGTGAATGGTATTGTGGCACCCTAGGCCCAGTTGAACTCTGCTGTCCCTTTCATAGCTAGGTGCAAGTTTACTGTACATCTCTTTGCAGATGACAAAATATTGTTGTATAAGATACCAATGAGTTTAAAACAACTGTCCAGTGGATTTGCTGACTTCTGTAAAAGAATAGGGTCACTATTAATACAGGTAAGTCCAATTGCATGCCAGATAATGTTCACAAGAGATATTATGAAGAAACTTCTGTTTGGAAATCTCCATCTTTGAGTAGACATGTGGCTGTGACTATCTGTGCGTTAGTAGTGAAGGTGGCAATCAGTGGTCAAATCAGTTTAAGAAATGTACTCTTTTCTAAGGACAGGGTTGGTAAATCATAAGAATGTTTGATGGTGAAGCCATCTCAGCCACCTCTGAGAATTACAAAATCTGACGCACGTCCATCAGCCATGTTTGCTCCAGACGTTTGGGGATTTATGTATATTGCACAAAGCTAACAATATCTGAGAGCCTCGTTTTGAAAAGCTCCCATTCAGTGGCGTAACAAAAATTGAGGCCCCCACCAATGCAAAGAACATGGACTCCCCACCCCCGAGACTCACAGGGGATCTCTAAGGCCAGGGTACTGTGTTGAGGGGACCCACTGGAGCTCGGCTCCCCAGAACCGTGAGGGGCTGCGGAGGATTTTGCTGCACCACGGCTCCCAATGAGTATGCCAACAACTCCATAAAGTTTCAAACGGCAACTTGAGAGCATAGATTCCATAGTTTCTCAAAAAACTACCCTATGGTTCATCTAGATCTTAGGGATTGGCTTAAAAGAGGCTTTGAATATGAGGGTTGCCTGTGATCCACCATGGACTTTGAACATTTCCTAGGCCCTGACAAATTTGTATTTGTCTCAATTGTGGCCTTTACCCAGGTTAGCTAAGGAAAATGTGATCCCAGCTCTAAAAAAGGTATATAGGCAAAGGTTCAGAGCAAAAAGTGAATATCAACTCTAGTAGCCCTCTTGCTTCAGTTTATTTATCACATAAACGATTCACAGAATTTGAAATTTAGCTTGATAGACTGCACTGAGGTATTATATTATGGCTAAAATTAATGCTAGGTTTCGGAGGTCGGTAATTATGACCACAAAATGCTGCCCTTGGCGCCCAGCAATGGAAGACTGGAAAATCCATTTTTGTGTGTTGTCCCTTTTGCCTCAGTCAGTGCAAGAAACCGATTGTACCAATTTTCGGACATTCTCAGGATTAAAATATATTGAGTCGCTCTATCAACTTCAATAATACTTGCACTATCCAGCTATACCTCCTCGCAGGTAAACATAAATATGTCAGTGTTCACCGTGAATTGTAGGTCAAGTCAGATTCCAGAGCACGCTGCTGATGGAAATAGTACCAGCTTAACTACATTACACAAGCGGTTTCATTTATGTTGTGATTTTGTCTCGGTAACAGTTGAGTGGTGGTTAATCGGAAATGTGCCCCCTCTGAAACTAAATTCCCTGTAGTAGTGATTAGTATTACTTGACAGCAACCATCAGGCTTTATATGTGTAGATTATTTCAGCCTCGTAGTAAAAGGTTTTGTGGTCACGAAGCAAGCGATTCACTTAATCACAGGCTTTCCATCCACAAGTCTCAATGTACCAAAGGCACACTGCAAGTCAGAAATGTCATTCCAACTCCTAGTGTTCACTTTCCAACACATAGAGGTTGGGAGGGACATGGCATGAAATTGGTGCCACCCAATTCCCCATTTATCACAAAGCACAATGATGTGAATCAAGCCTTTGTCACCGCAACAGGAGTCGCTAAGTAACAAGACCATACTACTTCCTCAAATGACGTGGTATCGGATGTGCAAAGTGAAAATGATCCATAGGGGATTACACTTTAAAGAATAAAGGCTCGAGGATTTGTGGGAAAGTACAGTAGTCTGCGGTATTTTCGCTCCAATAATATTAAAGATGCAAGAATGTTTTGTGATTTTTTTAGGTTTTTCGCATTCGTAGTTAGAAACCTTCACATCCTGCATACCCAAGCGCGAGAGTCTGGTGGAGGCAAAAGCAAAGATTAGACTGCACTAGTGAAGGGTGGTTATTTGGTGGATTTGTAATATTTTTTTGTCTTGTACCACAACTTGTATTGTTAGTTGAATGTTCTGCAAAATATATGGAACTGAACGATCATTCTCGCCTGGTTACTAAATTGCACATTGACTGAATTTAGCACCACATTTGACCATATACCTTTTTCAGTAAATGCAATTTTTAAAATACAATCTGTAGCTTTTACTGCTGTCAAACTAAAATACCACTGATAGAAACGTGTACCTACTTGGGATTAAACCATCAACAAATTAGTAAAAACCAATGGCATAAAACTGTTTATCTACTGCAGCCCGTAAGTCACAACTGTTTCTGTTTTACCCTGCCCAGAGTTTTGCCAGACTCATGTTTTCCAAAAATAAAAATCGTACGCATGTATACATACATACACAGAGGGGGGCTTTCAGGCAGACCTCTCCATTCATTGGTCGTCTCAAGTGTCATTCAATTTTTGCTTCTGCCTACCACAGTCTAAGGCATGGGACAATTGGTCATCCCACTTCATCCATTTGCTTTCTTTACTGTAAGTGGTATTTTTCTCTTGCACATGTACACATGTTCCTAAAATGTAGTCCAGTTCCATGCCAGGGCTGGTACGCCAGCCTATGCTTTCTTTTCATCTGTCATTTCATTTTATGGCAGGGTAATTTTTTACTTACTTTTTCGCAATCACATGAACACTGCCCTTGAATGGAAGCAGTTTTTCTTGTTATTACTAAACAATTTTCATGCCTATTGCATAAGCTTAAAAAAGAAATAAAAAACATTGGCTTGCAAAGCCAGAGCTAGTGGCGTCGCCAATGCTTGTTTTCTAGTAGGATTTTTCCAATAGTCCTTTGATATTTGGGCCCATATTTATACTATTTTAGCGCCGCATGTGCGTCATTTTTTGATACAAAAGCGACGCAAACACAAAATACAATTGTATTTTTTAAGTTTGAGCCGCTCTTGCGTCAAAAAGCGGCGTTAAAAAAGTATAAATATGGGCCCTGATGTTTAATACAACTATAAAACCAAAGGTCAGGCATGACTGGTAGCAGGTATCTGTGCTTCAGCAGCTAAAACATTATCATTTGTATATGTTACATCATGCCAGAAGGGAACCTGTACACACTGTGCCACTGTGTTGGGTCAGTTCATAACAGAAGGAGGGAGTCACGTGGCCCTGAGCTCCAGCTGCTGGATGCAAGGAGAGCAGTGTGCCCTGTCACGCTTTTCAGTTTATATTTACCAAACAATTACATAACTTGGAAATCGTCGAGACTTTCTTGGTAATTGTTTATTCATTGGATCAAAAACAAGCCGGATATAAAGTTTCTGTTCCTAAAACTATCTGTTTTTTAGTCTTCTGAAAATGAGCACTGAACACGCATTGCAGCATGTAGGAAAACTGTGCGAACTTTAAAAACCTATGTGAAAAATCATGTTAAAAATTCGCGAGCGTATCTGAAAATGTGACCTACATTGTACAGTAATTTAAAAAACTGTAAGGGTCTATATGAACAGTACTGTCGATACAATTTTTGGTAGTTTAGATTAAGACATCCGTTGTGTAAAAAGGTTAAAGATTTCCTCGACATAAATACAACATATGATTATTCCCTTGGTCGTTTCAACACATGTACTATAGTACTGTGCCTTATGATTTTAAGGGTTGTGAAGTAAGATTTTTTTAACTCAATTCAATTAAATGGGTTATTTTTATGTTTTTAAAGTTTAAAAAAAAAACTTTCTACTAACAATTATTACCGTATTGTATTACATTTAGGGCTCACGGTTACCACCTGCTGTAATTGGCACCTAAGAGGGACTGCATTATGTGAGTGAGTGCTACCTGTTCTCAGATCTAGAACAAAAATGAGAATAATGTTAGCTCTGGTTTTATTTCTCGATTTAAGGTCTAAGGCCCATATTTACACTTTTTTAAGCAAAACTGCGCCAACGTGTTTACGATACCGCAAACCGGATATGAGGCGTATTGCAGCAAACACAGCAGTTTGTGCAGAGGAGAGCCAAAATGGATCCCAGATGCTTGCACCGACCCCAGGAAGATGACAACAGACCAGGAACCAGTCAGGAGGACCCACCCAAGACCCAGGACAGGGAGAAGAAGAAAAGAAAGTGTCGCTTCAGTGCACAGAAGCAGGAAATTCTGGTGAAAGAGGTGATGGAACACCAACTGTTTGTCACCTCAAAGTTGCCAATCAGTAGAAGAGAGGCAGTATGGCAACACATTGTTGACAAGATTAACAGTGTAGCAGAAGTACGCAGAACAGTCGTCGAGTGCAAGAAACGCTGGCATGACTGCAAGCGCAGGACCAAGGAAAAGATGGCCAGGAACAAGAAGGCAGCACTGCAGACTGGAGGTGGGAGTCCAGCACACCAGGAGCCCCTGGACCAAATGGAGGAGATGGTGGCAGCCGTCATCCCTGAGGAGATTGTCACAGGGATTCAAGGACAGCACAGACTACCAGGAGACAACACACATGCAGGGTAAGTCGCATGGGCAATTAAAATGCACTAATGTCATCTGCAACTGGGAGGTTGGACATACCCACTGCACAATGCATGTAAATCATGATATTCAGGAAGGGGCATGGCACAGGGGCATGGCCCGTACTGAGGAAACCTGGGGCACACCACTACACAACACCAACAACCTTTGCATGGGGGTATGCTGCCATGCCAAGGATGTTGCAAAGGTAAAGCCAGGCCAGGAGGGCAGGGCACAACGTAAGACTGGCAGCTCGTCACAATTCAACCACTATACTTCCTACATTAACTAGGGCCCAATTAATAACCTCTGGCCATACCTGCAAGTGGAATGTAACATTGACAACAGTTGCCACTACCACCTCCGCTGTGTGAGCAGGTCAGGTAGCTAATGGCAGTAACGTCCCCATGGATCTAAAACACCCAAATTAAAGGGTTCAGGATGACAACGTTAACAATCCCCTGAAATCAAGACAAATGTTCCAGCCCTGTCAAATGTGAATGTCGATAGTTGCCGCAAACATCAGCCAATGTCATTAACATTAGGAGGTTCACAGCACTAATGTCATACCCATGCTGCATCTGTCAGGGTCCACCGTGTGCCTGGGTCACAATAGCTGCAATGACACCATGCAACATCCCAACTGTTATACTGCTCAGACAACAGCATTGAGGGGGATGACATATGTCACCGGCTAGTGAAATACACCTGCACAGTCAGAAGAGGAAATGGAACACTGCTACGACTATCAGGGCAATCCAATGTACCACACATTCCCCAACATCAACAGTACACATTACCTATGCTGACATCCATATTGTGCCATAACAATGCTATACATAGTATATGCTACATCTCAACTACATATAGGTGGAGTGAAAGATCAGAGACTGGGGCAGGTCCAGATTGTTAAGTGTGGTGCTAGTGCCATCAAAGCACCCACAGCCAGTGAAAGGCCTCACCATGAGAATGGAAGTAGACGGAGGGTTGTGTAGGACAAGAAGGTGGCAATTCACTATTTGGCCAGAACCAACACCTAGAGGATATGTTGCTGACGAGTCCACAAACTGACCACAATACATGTGACATGCAGGTGGGGCATAGGCCTGGGAGAATGCCAATCTGAAAGACAGGAACAATGAACAGGAACCAAGATCACAATGTGAAAATAATCGGAAGGCAGGTATGTTACATTACAAAGCCCACAACACAGATACACTAATTGTACCGTATTTCATTGCAGAGGACAATGGATCTCCTGCGGATATGCCTGTACAGGACTACCCTGATGTCTTGGATGACGAGCTGACAAACATCAGCCAGCAGACCCTCCAAGAGGTCTTTGAAACCCTCCGTACCCCCCTTGAGTCACAAGGAGGAGCACAGAACTAGCAGCCATCACAGAGGACCCACCCACAACACCAATTGTACGACCTGCCAGCTCCAACACAGCTGAGGGCTCTGACGACACTGGCACCAGCTTTGAGCAAACTGTAGTCGGAGTACAGTGGGAGCTGGCCAAGGAGGTGCGGGTGGGGATGTAAACTATGGCAGCCAGCCTAGAGGGGGTGCGTTCGTGCATGATGTCAACTGAAGAACAGGCAGCAGCTATGCAAGGGAGAACAACTATCTTGCAGGAAGTAGAAGAAAAGTTGAAGGAAATCAGCACAGCCGAAATACAGTTGACCCAACACCTACAACAGCAATCCTGTCAACGCATGCACGAATGCAACATTGAACCCCTCAGGGCCGACCTGGCTGCCTACCACTATGATGTGGCTGCTATTCTTAAGAACCAGCAGATCCTCCTTGCTGCAGTACTGCCCTTAAGAGCCCCACAGTTAGAAGCTACCAGGATGTCTGACTCTACGTCTTCAAACACTGCCCCTTCACAACCACCACCACCACCAAGGGCAGAGGAGACTACACACACATCAGAAGATGAAGACGTGGAACAGATCACCTTCACACGTAAGAGTACCCGGTAGCACTAGTCCCTGCCACATGGCCACCTATTACCAAGGTCCTGTGCATTGTAACATGCCAGTCTTGCAACAACTGTACTCAAGCACTGTTCTGCAACCCACTGTTTATCTTGTCAGCCTGCCCTGTGATTGTCTCTCACTAACTCATTGGCAAATCTTGTCCCTCTGCACTCTCTGACACTTCACCCCTGCATGTCCAATGACATGTCCTTTTGCACTTGTGTAGGATCACAATGGAAGATGTCACAATAATGGACTCACAATCATGGACAATGTACATATAGCACTACAGCACCGTTAAAATAAATAGCACTTACACAACCACTTTGTCTCTGTGTAATGTGACACACCAACCGTGCGGTAGATCAGTGAAGTTTGCCTCCTGTCAAATATTATACATACAGTACAACTGCCCTGAAATAATGTGGGCTGAAAACTATGCACAGTGGCCTGGATTGTACCATCATCTGCCCTTCCTGAGGGTTATGTCTGAGGAAAATAGAAACTATACACCATAATGCTGTGTTGGACAGAATAACACTTCCTCAAGGGATGTCTAAACCAGAAAATAGTGCCATCAAATGTATGCTTCAAGGCAAAACTAACGTATGTGACATTTGCCACAAATTTAAGCTAACACACACCAAACTGCATGAAGGGGTGTGTATGAGTTTACATCCAAATAAGTAACCATGCTGAACAGTGTAACTAATGATCTATGTGAGTTATGTACACTATACTACAAGAGAGCATACTACCACTCACCTTATAAGGATTTCCTTGGACATCAGACTGAAGGCAGACTTAACACAGTGTCCCCAATACTAAATCTGGAAGTACAGTATGAGACATTGAAAACATACATCATGAAATAACCACACTTTGGGATCCATAGTAACCATGATTAGTGGTTGCAATGAATGGCCGAATCTTAGCTAAGTAGCTTTGGGGTAGCTGCCAATGTAACAGCTCAGTTGGGATATTGTTGCGGCATGGGACACAAATTCTAATACAAAAGAGACACTGTTCACTCATGCCAAGGCCCTGATCTACAAGCATTTGACTCATACTGTAAAGGGTTACCTAGATATTTATTAAACAGTAAAAACAGAAGTTAAAACTAGGGGAAACACCTTACCTAACCTATTCTACTCTAACTACACATTACCCACAACTGTCCCTAACTAACCTACGCTCAACTTACTTATCACATTTAACAAACGATCTAAACATCAACCCCCACACCCCCCTTACAAGACGGGACACATGGAGGACAACAGATACTAACCTAAACACATACTATCCTATACTAAACAAATATATATATATTTTTTATTTTTTCATTTGTATTTTTTTTTAAACACAAAAACCCCAACATTGCCGACACACATAATAATAAAGTGTAGAAATATTCTGAAACCCCCACCCACTACTACTAACTAAACTAACAGACTACACTAACCTAACACTAAGCCCCCTAAACCCACAAAGTGTAAGAATCAGGAAAGAGGAGGGAGGGGAGGAATCATGTCCGTGTAGATGCCTACAGATTGGCCCTCCTCAGGGTCTTCTTTATGGAACGCACGCGCCGTTTGACCTGTGCCACCTCCTGCTGCAGTCTGGTCATCTTACGTAGGACACGGACCAAGTTCCTTTGCATCTCAGCAAAAGCAGCAGGGTCAATGGCTGCAGCAGGGGTGGTCTGGGTGCCAGCCGAGGAAGTATGGGCCCGTGTTGTTGCAATGTCTGTAGGCTGTGGGGCAGGTGGTGCTGTGACTGGTCCTGGAGCTGTTGCAGTTGATGGTCCGGCAAAGGTCCCATCTGCTGTTGGTGCCACCTGGGTGGTAGTGGTACTGCTGCTGCTGGTGGCCGTGGTAGACACAGAAGGCCCCCCTTGTGCAAATGCCCTCCAAGCTCCGGAGGCTCGTTCATGGCAATATCTTCTGGCCATGTTGCGGTACCCAGACTCTACATCAAGTATGTGGCGGTATCGCATTGCCCGGCGTTGAAACTCCCGAACCTGGATGGGAGTCATATATGCAGCTGTTAAGACAAATAGAAAATCAAACATTAGGTACTGCATTGTGTGAAATGAACAAGAAGTAAATCAGACAATACACTAATGGACTTGTAACAGCCCATATCATCATACAGATCACTGATTGTCCCTGAGAAAGTACATGGCAAGCCAGCCTACAAATGTCCTATCACAAATAGCACATCCAAACCCTACAAGATGGGTAACAACTGGCATGATTTTGGCATCATAGTTCTGCCATTTGTCAGCTAAAAATCATCCTGCATATCCTCCACCACTGACAGGGCAACAAATGTCTTTGTACTGGATGGCAATCTAGGGCCACAAGATCTGTGAGTTGTAAATGGACTTCCCAGTATGGAAAGCATGTGCTAATCATCAGTGGGTATACTAGGTTTATGCAAGTGATTTACTGATTTACATGTCTGTGTACCAAATTTGTATCATCAGTCCTAGGTACACTATTCACAACCCTATACCTGTGTCTGAGGGGGGGTGGACAATCAACTAATAATTTCTAACAACAAGGACATCCAGGAAGCTTTGGAGAGCTAGACATGGGTTTGGCCAGCACACCACAGGTAAGGAGGAACTCCAAATGGGAGACAGCCAACCCCTGGACAATCCCATCAACCCTTATCTTTGGAAATGCAGACCTTTGTCCACATCATTTACTACCAGTAAGCCATGACTTACAACAAACAGATAAATGCAAGAACACCTCTGGCCATGAGCTGCATGCACACCTAGGCCATTGTACTCAAGTGCCACATACTCGTAGCACTACATGTGGAGCTACATGCTGCTAGGAAGTTTAACATACAGTCCAACATGTTCATTAGTGAATAGGGTAGCAGAAGTCTGTGGGTAAGACTTTGGCATCCCTATTCTGTGAGAATCCGGGTCTGACTGGCTTACTAATTCACTAATATGGTCCACTGCTACTTTTTCTGAATCAAGTTTTATCCACATGACTCATCCCTAATCACATTGCTGTGCCCACAGGACTGATCTAGAATACCAAAATATTACAAGACGATAAGGATTGGCCAACTCAAAGATGGTGATAAAAAGATATTCCACTCATAGAACAAAACAAATGATTGCCCAGCGCATCACACCTTTCTATATGTCCAACACACAGGAGTCCATCATACATCACCAGCAAACACAACACATAACAGAAATATCAACACTTACTGGAGATGTCTGGGTCCTCAAATTGAGACACCTTGACAATAGTGTAGGGTGCCATTCCACCTATAAGGCATGGAAGGGAGAAATGTGCTCAATGTCTGTGCACTGTACAACAATTCAAAAGACAAATACTATGTGTAAGATTATATCAGAAAGTAAAGCCTCTCAAACATGACGATACTGCATCCTACATACCACTGCAAATATGTACAGACCCAGGGACTCCAGTGAGTGATACACACATATCTGCACACATGCAGTGGCCCTAACTATCATGTGGTGTCAAACATGCTTCTTCATTAGTGAGCAGACAAATTCATGGAGTGTATTCGTCTCATCATGTGTATTCATGAGATACATCCAAAGCCACTTTCCATGAGGACTGCATTACCAGTCAACCAGCCATTGTGACTATGACCAATTTCAGACACACGGGTAAAATGTACAGAGGGCCAGGGACAGTTGTTAGCCCTCATTTTGTAGTAGTTCCTTCATTTGATGTGGCACAGCTATGATGAGTTGCACCAACCATAGAGATATGAACCCATGTGCATACCTTTTGCCTGCCATCCCTAATTTGAATGTGGCACTACAAACTCCATATATCAGTCTAAGATGTTAGCTGAGCGCAGCTAAAACTTGTTACGTATTTGTCCAAATCCAGATCAGACATGTATCCGAAAAGAATGGAGGGACACAATAATTCCAATTATTTTCAGGATTTCCATGATCGGTTTCCTGACCCACTCACCGAACACACATGAAACATATGTTTCTGCCACATTGCCATCATCAATTGACGTGAAGCCGGCACTAATTTTCAGGCTCCTGTTGTGTTTATAAAGTTAGTCTAGCTGTTGCGTCAAAAAATGACGGTAATGTGTCGGAAATTTCTATACCTCACAGGCTACTGTGGCCTATACCTATATATATTTTGCACCAGATTTGTGTTGCTGTTTGACACAAAGGCGGCACAAACTTACTAAATACAATTGTATTTTGTAAGTTTGCAGCGCTCTTGCTTCCAAACAGGTTGCAATTGCGGTGCTAACAAAGTAGAAATATGGCCCTGTATGTTTCACTATCATTCCACATGTTCAAAAACAATGCCAGCAGATATTGTAAAAGTCAGCTACTGTCACTACAGAGCATTTAAACGTGCACATTAACCTGATTTGTACTCACCAACAGGGCCACCAATCACAATCCCCAGGTGGTCCAGCAGATCTTGCTCCATGGATACAAGGTCAGCCCAGCGGTGCTTCAGCTGGTAGTCATTTCGTGGTGTGTTGTATATCCTCTGCAGATGATACAACACCTTTGCCCACTGGAACCTCCGTGCCTCTGTGTGATACCCTTGGATCACACGACCACCTGCCTCAATCATCAGGGGTAGGAAATGGGACACCAGCCAAATGAACCCACCAAGCTCCTCCTCTCCCATCCTGCCAAGATGAGGCCTACCCAACATTATGGTACAAAAAAGAAAGAGGGAATAAAGGGGAACAAAGGAGAATAGGGGGGAAGTAGGACAGGAAAAATGCAAAAAAACTACAAACACAGCCCAACTAGACCCAAACTACCACTACCCACAACAGACTCCCAACACAACAAAGACAAATGTTGACAACACAAATGACCACAAAAACACTCAGACAGGATACCCCAGACAGTTATTAAACACAAAAAGACAATTTAAAGACCACACTGGAGACAAAATCACTAAATGCACAGAGAGACAATTCTAGACACAGTCAGGAAATATCACAGACTGCAAAGTGAAAGCGAAAGTACACCCACTGTACCAATTCTGTAAACAGGATATCCTATTACATCACTTCCTGCCTAAAATGCGGTGCGTTTTTATTGTCATGCGTCAAAATATTATGCCGCTTACAGTCTGCGTGTCATTTTTTATTTTTTACGCACAGGAGTAGAATTAGCCCTGCATCCATATGGCTCAAAACTGTTTCAAACTTAACCAATTTCCGGAGGCACAGTGTGGGAAATACCGCTCAGGGCCAATGGATGTTTCAGGGCATTTTGCATCATATTTCGAGCATAAGCGTCATTTTTAGACACATCTGCGTTATTTTTTGTTATGCGTATGCAGCAACATTTCTGGCATTAACTGGGTTTGGGTCATTTTACCATTTTGGTGGTACATGACAGTTGTGACAATACTGAGATAGGCTGATTGCACCCACTTTGGGCATGACGGTGTATGGGCACACATGACACATCATACTACTGCGGACCATGATCCGCTACTTGATGCACAGGATTTTCACTCTTGACTGACGCAATAAATGGCCCAACGTGTCGGCTACATATATGTATTCCCCAAATTAGGCATGTTTGGCATCAGGAGAGGATAGCAAGGTGACGCACATAAGTACAATTGCTCAATGCCTATGGGTCAATGTGTTTGATTTGGCTACTACTATTGTTGTTGACCCACTGTGTGACCATCACAAGATGCATTATAGCAAATATGCTCGTATGCATGCGGAGTCAATGTGTCAAACCCTCAGATGCAAGTCAGTGTGGAAATGAGAGAGGACATGTGTTAGTCATACATGTAGCAACAACTGCTGTGTGCACTTTCTAGTTTGTGGGTTACATAAACACCACAAATGACAAAGCATGCACTGGATAGATAGCAGACGGTTGTTCATGTAAATGGTCCAAAACTTGCCCATCACATGTCCTGGAATGTTGGATACTACTTCCTAAGCACTTGTTGGTTAAACCACCATGAGTCAGGCACGGGTGCAAACTAAGTGGGTACCGTGTTTGTGACACGGAGACCCAAAGATAAACCACATTTGTAATGTTACGCCACAGTTGAGGTCACATAACTGAGCCACGACTCTCCTGTGGCAGTGGAGGACCAGCAGACTAAGCAGCACTTGGCCACATATTTCCAGTGGTCAAATGCACAGAGGTGTCTGGTTCATGTGTGTGGGCCAATGTTTAGCCTGTATGTTTTTTGGGGTCTATGTTGTCACAGTTACGTCCAGGTCTAGTCATGAGTCTGTGGCGGCTATTCCTGTATCAACTAAGTATCCTTTGGAGATCAATAGAAGAAAAGGCAATGAGGATTTGAGAACCCACATGGGGGTGGTCCAACCCTGTCACTGCAGACGTGTTATGAGACTGTCAACAGGGCAACCTTGGTGTGCTGAGTAAGTTAATATCTCACGATTCTTGTACCGGCAGGTGTCATCACAACATTTGTACACAGGTTGGCCTCTAAAATTCCCACTGCATCTGGGAACATCATAGCCTCTGTGATGATTATTCTTGCAGCTATTCACCACGCACGCCCCATCAATATGTTGTGAGCAATGTGAATCAGCGTGTGGACTCTCAGGGTCCTAACATGTGTAGACATTTCATCCACATTATCTAACATTGCTGGTTCTGCTGGAGGCACCATACCCAAACCCTGCATACGGCCATGGTACACTGTACAATTTGTCACTCATGCATACATGAGACCCACACAAGGGATAGGCCATGATTTGGGTATTTGGAGACATGTTCCCAACAATGGTATGATAAATAAACAGATTATGCTATACAATGTATTTGAGTATGCATTGTAGACCCACCTGACAAAATACCTCAGGAGGAATGTGAGGGTTGGGAAAGCAACTATGATACAAATGTAGCCACAAGGAACCTTTAGGGTAACGCAAAGACAGGAGCCAGTCAGGCTAAAAGAATGCAGGGTCAATCAGGATCCAAACATTTCACAAGGTAAATACACAGTGGTCAGACTGAGAGTGGTCAAAGGTGGAACAAGACTGTGAAACCGGAAAACTGTGTTTGTCCTGTGTGTTACACAGCTGATTTATACGGCAATGCATAACAGTGTTATAGATAAAATGGCTGCTTCTATGCTGTTCCAGGCAGCTGCAAGGGCACTGCATGTTCAAATAGCTGGTCTCCATGGATGTGCTCACAGGTGTGCAGCATCAGTTTCTCCCAAGTCCTGTATGTGAGATTCAAGTTCTAAACTGCAAGTTCAAACTACAGAAAAGACTCCAACGCATCCAGAACGCCTCCGCACGCCTCATCCTTGACATCCCCCGACACAGCCACATCTCCGGACACCTGAGAGACTTGCACTGGCTCCCCGTCAGCAAGAGAATCACGTTCCGCCTCCTCACCCACGCTCACAAGGCCCTCCACGACCTGGGCCCCAGGTACCTCAACAACCGCCTGACCTTCTACACTCCCACCCGCCAGTTACGATGGACCAGCAACGCCCTCGCCGCCGTGCCACGCATTAGAAAAGCCACCATGGGAGGAAGATCCTTCTTCTACCTGGCAGCCAAGACTTGGAACTCCCTCCCCATACACCTCCGTCTGACCCAAGACCACCTCTCCTTCAGGAAGCAACTCAAGACCTGGCTGTTCGAGCAGTAGCGGTCCCCCCTCCCCCAGCGCCTTGAGACCCTCCGGGTGAGTAGCGCGCTATACAAATTTCTTGATTGATTGATTGAAGTTCAAAGGGCCAACAGTACCATTCACATGGGAATCACTGTACAGGTGATAATAGGTCTTAGAAACTACAAGCCAGTGCATTATTTAACGTGACATCCATGCAGACAGAAGTACAATGACTATGGCATACCATACTAAAGGGGGAAGCACACTGGATTAACATTGTGAGTCTGGGAGTGTGTAGAGGAGGGATTATCTGGGTACACATATTACCATTCCAAGGACCTCTGAAGACGGGTGGGGTGAGACCGGGAACATGGGTGTGTCAGGACTTAGGACATGGGCTGACATGTACATGAGATGTCATGTGCGCAATGCTTGTCATACCTGTGGCACTTGTGCTATCTATTTGCTGCTTATATGGAATTTTAGTCACACATAGTCCTAGCAAAGATAGGTGATGTAACAGTTACTGCTGTCAAGGGTCTGGTCATGCATTCCTGTGACTAATGCAATAGTACATCCACTGTCTCATGTATGATGCTTTTTGTTCCATTATTGACTGATAGTGTCTTTGTTGTGTGCCATATGCTGCAATGAACCATGTTGCCAACATGTATGTGTGAAATAGGTGTGGTCCTCTGCTATTGCCCTTCAAATGTGAAATGTACAGGATGTATGTCATTTATAGTGTGTGTGAATGTGACTGTAGATTCATACGCATCACAATAGCTTTGGAATTTTCTGTGTCCTGATCGGTATATCAGCAATGCTCCATGAGGCTACACTCTTATTCTGATAGTTAGAGATAATGTTATGCAAAAATGATTACCCAGACCATGATATGGTGATTATTATAGGTGTTTATTTACATATGTTAAAACAGTGGTGATGGTGAGTTGAGTCAAAAGAATTTGTGGACAATATGTTGGCGCCTACGCATTCCTGCAGCTGTGTTTGGTTGGTCCCCCTCATGTTGATGGCCAGCGTTCTCCTCTTCCTCCTCTGCAGGCATTTGTGGCTCTGGTTCAAGTAGGGGAATGTTCCTTCGTACACATATGTTGTGCAGGATGGCACAGGTCAAAATGATCTTGCAGACCATTTCTGGTGAGTATAGGAGGCTGCCTCCAGGGATGTCGAGGCACCTGAATCTTGACTTCAGGATGCCAAAGGTCCTCTCGACTATGGTGCGTGTCCCCCTATGTGTCTCATTATAGGCACGCTCTGCTGCAGTGCTTGGGTTGGCAAATGGGGTCATAATCCATGGCTGGGTCCCATACCCCTGATCAGCTGAAAGAGAAAATGATTGAGAACATGTTGATGTAGCTTGCCCCATAAATATTACCTTGCATGGCAGTAGTTCTCTTGTGTTGTCTGTGACTCATTGGTGTTTGTGTTATTGTGTTGATTCCCAGGCTTCTAGGATGTACCATCAGCATTGGGTTGTTTCCTTAGCTGAATTAGTGTTTGGCTGCTGACCGGATGTCAGCAGTATTTTTGGAGAGTTGCGGTACAATGTTTACTCCCTTGCATTGTGACTTGTGATACAGGTGTCCCTGTGTCCTAACTGGGGGTGAGGTGATAGTTCCATACACAGAATCAAATCGACAGTGGTGGTAACACGTTTGCATCTATGTACCCTGGACATCCCATACTTTTTGACATATGGAATAGATTAATTTAAGCATCAGTGAGACCCTTAGATTTTGCAAGGTGACAATTTGCCAAACTTCCCCGTACGTTGTGATCACTGACGTGTTAACATTTGACTGTACATTAATTTCACATGTGTGACAAGTTCACTGCAGACCTATTTCTCCCTTGCCAAGTTGCCTCAGGTTGTAATGTGTACCTAGACTACTGCACATGTTCTAGTTCAGCTGGCTAACTTGGTTGTGAGGTTGTCATTTTGAGTTTCAGAAGGTCCGTATGCCTGTACATCTGTTGTGTGTGTCTTAATTTGTTGCAATGCGTATGTGTAGGAATGTGCACTTTCCATAATGTCCCACCAAGATGTGTTCTTCGCACAGTCCACTTGCCTCTTGGTAGAGGGCAATATGAGAGCAGGAGTGATGTGACATATTGGAACGGCCTCAATGACTGCACGTGACCTTTATTGTAGTCATCATAATGCTATGTGTGTCATGGTGTTTGACCTGCAGCAAAAATCATTCCACACCCCTTACACAGTACGTATTGATTTGAATGGTGTTTGATTGAGTGTTATTGATGTGATATTGAAGTTTAATCTTCGCAGATGTACTGCCAGTTGGGGCCATGTGTTTGTCATTGTGTTGTTTAACATTTTCCCCTTGTGTCTGTGGAGTGGCATCAGTTGTTATTTGGAACGGTCATTTGTGCCTAGGTGTGTCTCACATTGGGTGAAGATATCAAACATGCCTATCGGTGTCACAACCTCAGTGTGTTCCTGTCCACATGTCGATGTCGTGGTGTATGTGTTGTTTGTCCTAGAGGGTTGCTGTGCAGTGTTTACATAAGTAGGTTTCTGTACTTCCCAACAAGTAGTCCATTTCCATATCGTCCATCCTGGAAGTGTTGATTGATGGTGCAGTGACGGAAGATGAATGAATCATGGACACTCCCAGGGTACTTTGCCACAATGTTGGTGATCAATCCCTGGTGATCCACGATGGCCTGCACATTGATGGAGTGTGTGTGCTTCCTGTTGCGGTATAGATGTTCGGTTGCAGCAGGTGGCACAATGCGGACATGTGTGCAGTCAATGGCACCAAGGACGTGTGGGAAACCATTAATTAGGTAAAACCCCTGTTTTGTCTCCTGCTGCTTCTGCTGTGTGTTGGGTAAGCAGATGTGGCGGGGTGTGAGTGAGATGATGGCATCTAGTACCTTGGGTAGGAATGCAGAGAATGATGGCTGTGAGATCCCAGTAACCAGGGCGCCAGTGGTTTGAATGGAGCCACTTGCCAACATGTGTAGTACAGCTTGCAGCTTGGTTTCTGTTGGAACGGTGTGGGGTGTCTGCAAGCTAGGTGCCAACTGTGGCTCAATGTGGCGCAGCAGCTGCTGAATGGCTTGCCAGTTCAGCCTGTACCTCAGGATGATGTCATGTTCCCTGAGGCCATGAAGGGTTGTCCTGGTGCGGAATATCCTCTCCTGCCTTCTGCGTTGCCTTTGGGGTCCCTGCTGGTGTTGTGGAAGCTGCTGTTGCTGGTCCTGTGCTCTGTGTCCGCGTGCACGCTGGATGAGAAGCACCTCCATGTCTTCCTTTTGGAGCTCTGCTGTTGCTTCTGTGTGTTTTCTTTAAATACAGGTGTGTTTGCCCCATTTTAACACCTGCCCTGACCCAGGCGTTAATTTTTGATGCAAATCGGGCTGTGCATCATTTTCCGCCTCCGCCTCCCGGCCGTGCTTCATTTTTGCGTGGTAGCATAAATAAGGTGCACGGGTGTTTGAGTCATTTTTTGGACGGGAACGCCTACCTTGCATGTCATTAATGCAAGGTGGTTTCCCGCATCCAGAAAATGACGCACATGGCGGGATTTTGACATTCGCGTACTCGTGCGTCAGAGTGTAAATATGGTGCACGGTTTGCGCTGAATGTGCGTCAGATATTTTGACGCACAATTGGTGCGAACGGAGTATAAATATGCCCCTAAATGCAGTTGTAGCTACCCAACCGCCAAGATTTACTTTTATAACTGAGTTGAGCAAATAGAGAAAAAAGTGCAGGACCACATTTAAACAAGGTTTCACCGCAATAATGTCATGGGCCGCACTTGCACAAAGAAATTTTGCTATTGAATGGCTCTAAGGTTGTGTGACGGTGCAAAGGTGAGTTAACGAGCCATGTCTTGCGTCAGATTTGTACACAAGATACTCCTTTCAGTACAAATTTGAATGCGATGTCAATCAGTCAAGGGTGAACCATGTGAAATGAACAAGTTACTTACCTTCGGTAACGCTTTTTCTGGTGGATACACTGACTACCTGTGGATTCCTCACCTTATGAATTCGATCCTTGCGCCAGCATCCGCCGGAAAGTCTTCTTCCTAGCTATCTACGTCGACGAGGACGTCATAATGGCACGGCTCCGCGTAACTCCGTCTGACGTCAACGTGCCAATAAGAGGTCCCCGTCGGCGTACTAACTTCAGTTTCACCTCACTTTTTTCGTGCCCTTAAAGCAAATAGGAGTAAACCGACCATGAAAATTGATAAATAATATAGAAAGATATACACACACAAACCTTGACCATTTAAACAATCCAATCTTATTGAGAGATGAAATACATAAATATACAAAATAAATAGAGAAATATCACTATATACATATAAATATACATATATATGCGCTTTCATATATATAAATATAAAAATATAATAATAAATATTAATCTAAATACTGCAAGATAAGAGTGTAACCAGGCAGGCAACGGGGAGGCGGGAGGGACCGTGAGGAATCCACAGGTAGTCAGTGTATCCACCAGAAAAAGCATTACCGAAGGTAAGTAACTTGTTCTTCTGATGGATACAACTACCTGTGGATTCCTCACCTTATGAATAGAGTCCCAAGCAGTACTGCACTCGGTGGTGGGTGCCCACCTGATTACACTAAGAAATCTTGCAATACCGAGCAAGCAAAGTGACCATCCCTCCTCATCTCAGAGTCTAAACAGTAATGTTTCACGAAAGTATGGATGGACGCCCAAGTTGCCGCTTTACATATATCTATCAATGGAACTCCCCTTGCCAAAGCCGAGGATGCGGATTTAGCCCTAGTAGAGTGGGCCCTGATACCTTCAGGAGGGACCTTTTTTGCCAAAGAGTAACATATCTTGATACACAAGATGACCCACCTGGAGAGTGTCCTTTTCTGTACAGCTCTGCCGTTTTGCTGACCAGCATATCCAACAAACAGTTGCTCATCCAAACGAAAGTCTTTAGTTCTTTCGAGATAAAAACTCAGGGCCCTCCTAGGGTCCAACCTATGGAGTCTCTCTTCTTCTTTAGACGGGTGGAGAGGAGGGTAAAAAGCAGGAAGAGTGATATTCTGCCCCAAATGAAAAGGGGTGACAACTTTCGGCAGAAAAGCAGCCCTGGTTTTTAGAACCACTTTATCAGGGAAAAACATAGTGAAAGGGGGCTTAACAGAGAGTGCCTGAAGCTCTCCAATCCTCCTAGCAGAAGTAATTGCGATCAAGAAAACAGTCTTGAAGGATAAATATCTTAATGGACATGAATGCATGGGCTCGAAAGGCGAACCCATTAAGATTGTTAAAACAATATTTAAGTCCCACTGAGGCATGTGAAAAGGAGTAGGAGGAAAGCTATTCACCAAACCCTTAAGGAACCTATGTACAATGGGAGACTTGAATAAAGACGGCTGATCCGGAAGGCAAAGAAACGCCGACAGAGCTGCCAAATAACGCTTAACTGTAGCTATAGCACAGCCTTTCTTTGCCAAACTAAGAGCAAACAAAAGTACATCTGAAAGGTGGGCTTTTAAGGGATCTTTTTGGTTCTCTCCACACCACAACACAAATTTTGCCCACCTTCCGGCATAAATAGACTTAGTGGAGTGTCGCCTGGACGATAGAATAACATCCACTACATCCGGTGGGAGAGAAAAAGAACTCAGGTTGGCCCGTTCAATCTCCAGGCATGAAGGTGCAGGCTCTGGAGGTGGGGGTGTAAAACCTGCCCCTGCGATTGAGAGAGGAGATCTGCCCTGAGCGGGAGACGGAGCGGAGGGCACTGAGAGAGTTGAAGTAGGTCTGTATACCATACCCTTCTCGGCCAGTCCGGTGCTACCAATATGACTTGGGCCCGGTCTTGACGAACCTTCCTCAAAACCCGAGGAATCAAAGGTATGGGGGAAAACGCGTAAAGCAACTGGCCGTTCCAGGACATCTGAAACGCGTCCCCCAACACCCCTTGCATCGGATACTGGAGGCTGCCGAACAACGGGCAATGCGCGTTCTCCCGAGTGGCAAATAAATCCACCCGAGGAGTACCCCACATCTCGAAGATGTGGAGGACTAGATCCGGATAGAGACGCCACTCGTGATCTAATGAGAAGTGACGACTGAGAACGTCCCCACGTACATTCAACACTCTGGCCAAATGGTTTACCATCAAGCAAATCTGATGGTCCTGAGCCCAGGACCAGTCGTAGGGCTTCTCGGCAAAGAAGATACGACCCCACTTCTCCCTGCTTGTTTATATACCACATCGCGGTAGTGTTGTCCGTCAGGATCTGAACTGACTGACCGCGAAGGGAAGGGAGGAAGGCCTTGAGCGCCAAACATACAGCCCGCAATTCCAACAGATTGATATGCAACATCTGTTCCGCTGGAGACCAACGATCCTTGATCTCCAGGACCCCCAGATGAGCTCCCCACCCTAGAGTGGAAACATCCGATATCACTGTGGCCATCGGAGTTGGTAGTGAAAACGGTTTTCCTTGGGAAAGGTTGCCGTCCACTGTCCACCAATGAAGATCCGCTACAGCATCCCTGGAGATCTTTATTGAATCCCTGAGATCCCCCTTGTGCTGGAACGACTGTCTTCGGAGACACCACTGAAGAGCCCTCATATGCCAGCGAGCATGAGTGACCAACAGAATGCAAGAAGCAAACAGACCTAGCAGGCGTAAGACTTTGAGGACTGGAACTGCCGCTCCTCTTTGAAACAAAGGAATCAGTGCCTGAATGTCCCGTACCCGCTGAGGCGGGGGGTAGGCCCGAAACCTTGTCGTGTCCAATACTGCCCCTATGAACAGGAGGCGTTGAGAGGGCTCCAGGTGAGATTTGGGTACGTTCACCGAAAAACCAAGATCGAACAACAACTGCATTGTCATTCGCAGACGAGACAACACAATCTCTGGAGACTTGGCTTTGATCAACCAATCGTCCAGGTAGGGAACAAACGCTACCTCCCTCTTTCTGAGATTTGCTGCAACAACTGCCATCACCTTTGTGAAGACCTGGGGTGCTAAAGTAAGACCAAACGGGAGAACCGCAAACTGGTAATGTTGCGATCCGACCACAAAACGGAGATACTTCCTGTGCGACTTCATTATGGGAACATGAAAGTAAGCGTCGTGCAAGTCGACAGACACCATCCAGTCTCCTTCGTTCAACGCCAATAGCACCTGCGCTAGGGTCAGCATTTTGAATTTTTCCTGCTTGAGGAACAAATTCAAAATCCTCATGTCTAGGATCGGCCTTAGACGACCGTCCACTTTGGGAATCAGGAAATATCTTGAATAACACCCCTGACCCCTTTCCTGCAATGGTACCAACTCTATAGCGCCCTTTGCCAACATGACTACAACCTCCTGTTGCAACAACAGAAGATGTTCTTCTGAACAAAAGGAGGGATGGAGAGGGAAGGAAGGAGGAAACTCCTGAAAGGGGAGAGCATAGCCCTTTTCCACAATTCCTAGCACCCACGAGTTTGTTGTAATTGACCTCCATTGCTGCAGGAAAAGACTCAATCTTCCCCCTACAGGAGAAGTTTGACTGATAAAGTGGGGAAAACTAGGGCTGCTTCTGCTGTTGTCCACCAGAGGAGGATGAAGAAGAAGAGAGCTGCTGGGCTGGACCTCTATCCCTACCCCTACCTCGCCCTCTGAAGGCACGATAGGGCGAGTTGGCAGGTTGTTGGGCATAAGATTGAGACCTACGAAAGGCAGAACCTCTAGCAAACCCTCAAAACCTACGAAAAGGCCTGTACAATGTAGCAGAAGGGGTCTGCAAACCCAGGGACTTAGCTGTAGCCCGACAGTCCTTAAACCGTTCAAGGGTAGAGTCTGCCTTGTCCCCAAACAGCTTTTCCCCATCAAATGGAAGGTCCATTAAAGTGGATTGTACATCTGACGAGAAGCCCGAAGACCTTAGCCAGGCATGCCTTCTCGTAGCCACCGATAATCCCATGGCCCTGGCAATAGAATCTGTAGTATCCAAGCCAGATTTAATAATCTGCTGTGCAGCAGCTTGCACATCCAAGAAAAGGGCCCCAAAAGATTTTTGCACTTCCTGTGGCAGATATTTTGCCATCTCCTTAGCAGAGCCCATTAGGGCATGATTGTATCTGCCTAGCACACAGGTGGAATTGGTGGCTTTCAGGGCCATGCTGCAGGAGGAGAAATATTCTTCGAAGATTGCTCCATTCTCTTGGATTCTCTGTCTGTCGGAACACCAGGGAATGTACCGGGGGCAGACTTTGCAGAACATGATGCCTGAACCACCAAACTCTCCGGAGTCGGGTGACGAGATAGAAAAACTGGATCTCCTGGGGCACTTCTATGCCTTCTCGCCATTGCCCTGTTCACCGCAGGAGATGTCACCGGCTTTTTCCATAGGTCCATAATAGGCTCAGTCAAAGCCTCACTAAAAGGCAACAAAGGGTCAGCACTGGAGGAAGATGGATGAAGAACCTCTGTGAGCAGGTTAGTCTTAACTTCTGCCGTGGACAAAGGCAAATCCAGGTAATCAGCTGCCTTCCTCACCACAGCATGGAAGGAGGCGGCCTCCTCAGTAAACTCCCCCGGAGAAGCAATGTCCCACTACGGGGAAGTATCCAAACCACTTGCAGTGGCAAGTCCCTGGAAATCATCAGAAAGCTCTATCTCACCTTCCTCAAGTCTTCTGTATTCCTCTTCCTCCAGAAGCCTCAACGCCTTCCTTCGAGATCTTAAATGCGTCTCCAGAGCCGGCGTCGACAAGGACTCCATCGACTCAGACGATCTCAGACCTTGAACTGGTTCCGGAAGGCTCCCGGATTCAACCGGCGCCGGCCCGAAGTCGGCAGATGACCTCCTCGACGCCGAATGTACAGAAGGAGATGGAGCCGGTCTGGATGAGGCCCTCAATGACGCCGGATGGCTCGTAGAAGAAGTCGGATGAGAAGCCGACGGATCCACGGTCCCGGGCGATGGACTCCTACCAGGGGAAACCCCCGGCGCCGGACCACCAGGCTCTGTAGGGCAGAAGGGCATGAATGGAGGAGCCCTGTACGATGCCGGCGAGCCCAAATTAAATGCCAATGGCCCCGTGGGACCCGCCGGTGCACCAGCAGGGGCCATGGATTGAAAAACAGCATACATCTCATTCAAGAATGCGGCCGGATCCGTCCCTGGAGTCGGGAAAGCCGGGTACTGCTGTGCAGATGTCTGGGGAACATCAGGATCCCTCGGCGCCGGTGAGAAGCGAGGACTACCTTGAGTGACCTCATAGACTGAAGGCGCCGGTGACAACCCCGGACTCTCTGGCTGAGGTGTGACCGTAGGACTCATCTCCCACGTCTTCTGGCGCCGTGGCGAACGAGATCTTGACCTCAAACTGCTCCTCGATCGGCTCCGCTCCGAACGGCGCCGAGAGTCATGACGGCGCCGAGAGTCATGATGACGCCGCTTCTCATGTTTTTTCGGAGAAGCATGGGAAGAAACCTTCTTGTGTTCCTTCTTCTTTGCCTTGGCCAAGAAGAGCTTCGCTTCGCGTTCTTTCAGAGCTTTTGGATTCATGCTCTGGCACAAAGAACAACCTTCCACATCATGTTCGGAGCTTAAACACCAAATACAATCCGAATGGGGGTTGGTCACTGACATCCGACCCCCGCATTCCCTACACGGCTTAAACCCGGACTTCTTCGGAGGCGACATTGTAACTTCAAGAGATCGCTACAGTTACCAACGGGCCAGGAAGAAAAAACCGTTGGAGTCGAATGCACGGAAAAAGGAAAACTGACATTAGTATGCCGACGGGGACTTCTTATTGGCACGTTGACGTCAGACGGAGTCACGCGGAGCCGTGCCATTATGACGTCCTCGTCGACGTAGATAGCTAGGAAGAAGACTTTCCGTCGGATGCTGGCGCAAGGATCGAATTCATAAGGTGAGGAATCCACAGGTAGTTGTATCCATCAGAAACTTTATTTACTGGAAATTGTACCTGTTATGTCTGGGAATATCACAGGATAATCTGTTTGCCCAATGTTTGTTCCTGGATGCACTTAGCAATAGGATTGGATACAATACCAGGTCATGCTAGTTTAATAGATCTAGCTTTGAGTGGAATATTAGGGGTGTTTGTGCCTTTCGCACACCATTAATTTGTCATGCATTTTATGAAGTTTGTCATTTTACAGGCAAAGAAAGTTGATTGGTGTTGCCCTTTGTACAACTTTGCGCACATACAAAACCTTAATACATTTGGGCCCAAATGTTTTAGCAATCTTGTTAGAACTGTCAGCCCTGGGGTGGCCTTCCCCCTAACTTTGTCACTTCCTCCTCCCTTTTTTCTGACCTCGTTTTTGCTAGTATTAGAACTGATGGCCAGTGCTATAGTGATTGTGCTCTGTCCTCTAAACATGGTAATATTGGCCTATCCCTAATTGCCATATTTAATGTATTTATAAGTCCCTAGTAAAGTGCACTACATGTGCCCAGGACCTGTAAATTAAATGCTACAAGTGACCTGCAGAACTGATTGTGCCCCCATCTCCCACTTGAGTAGCCCTTTACATGTATCAGGCCTGCCATTGCAGAGCCTATCTGTGGAGTTTGCAACTGCTATCTCGACCTGCCAGACCAAAACCTTCCTTATTATTACATATGTCACCCCTAGTGTAGGACCTGGGTAGCCCACAGGATGGGGTGTAGTGTATTTAAATAATAGGACAGGTACTTTAAGTTTTACATCTGCCCTCGTAATGAAAAACTTAAAAATCACTACAACAAGGCCTATCTCCCCCATAAGATAGCATTGGAGTTGCCTTATTTCATTTTCAAGTGTTTTTACAAATGGGAAGAGTTAACTTAAAGTTTGGTGTCTGTGGAAAGTCCGATTTTAAACTGCAATTCTGAAAATGCCACTTTTAGAAAGTTGGCATTTTCTTGCCTTAGCCATTTGGTGCCTGAAGCCTGACTTAGGTCACATGGCTGGGAGTAGTTGGCATTTTGGGCTTTGCGTATTCCTCCTAGACAGCCACACAATGGTAGCTTAGGGGTGACTTGATGAGCCATCCTGGCGAGGACAGGAGGAGGAGCTGTCCACAGCCTCGCTACATCTAAATAGGCTGTGTCCTGTCCGCACACAAAGGGATTAACGATCCTGTATCGTTCCTCCAGTCAGCTTGAAGCCGGGGCAGGGAAGTGAGGGAATTCCTTGCACTTCAAAGCCACTGTCTAAAAGTTTCTCCCACCTTTCAGAACCAGGGCAACAAGGTATAAATACTGGACCTCAGACATCACCACTTCAGTACACTCCTAGACCAGTGGATACTCTGCCATGAAGAAGAACTGCTGTGCTGCTGTAGGACTGCCACTCTTCTGGACTGCACTCTGCTGGATGCCTGCTTTGCTGTGCTGACCTATTGCCCTCTTGCCTGGGTGAGAGGGACTAGACCGGCATCCTTGAACTCAGAGTGACTTCAAACGCTAGTTGGCTGGCCTCCTGATCTAATGTCTCAGGGACATACCAGACTTCTAGCAATCCTGGTTCTGCACCTGGACTCTGCCATCTGTTAGTCTACCCTGCTGAGTGGTGCCACTCCAGTCCTGGAACCTTGGAAGAGGGCCTAGTGTGCTTGCTACCTGAACCAAAGTGTGAAGTTGTGATAAGAAGCATTAAATCACAACAGGATCACGTAGCTTCATTAGATCTTAAGTTTATTTGATATCGCCCCAGCCATCGTCTCCACACCACAAGCGTTGTTCTCCCTTTTTGACCTGCCCCTCACATTCTATTGACATGGTGATCGCGTGATCCCATTACAAATCAATACATCACACAAAGCATCCTCTCTGCTGAGCAACATCTCCCCCAGCAGAACCCATGCATCTCATCAGCTAAGTGGTGCATCCCTGAGCAGAACTGACGCATTGCTGCTGCGTGGATTAGACTTGTCGCAAAAGACCCACATCACTTTTCGCATCCTGCATCTTGGGTCCAACAAATCGCTTTCGGAACTGCTGCTGCAACATTTCTCCAGAGCAGATCCTTGAATCTCTCATTGACTGCGGCTTCAAATACGATGCCAAATCTCTGCATCATAGCTTTACCGCTGTTCAGAATCAACCCATTGCCTTGACTGTGCATCTCATCTCCAACACTAGCCTGCGCATTGTAAGCCCATTACAAATCAATACATCACACATCTCCCTTTTCATATTTGACAAAACTAAAACAAAAATACATGTTTTTCACATAACATCACCTAACACAAGGTGAAGAAAATCAATGCAACAAGAACATATAAACTCCTAAACTTATGAAACTATCTTTACAAAATAAAACTAATCGCCTGCTATACAGTATGTACTAATTGTCTACACTATAGAATCATAAATGTAAAAATTTCCTCTATGAGGATAGGAATAGTATCACAAAACAACTTCTCAATTAAGAACATAGGGGGTGATTCTGAGTCTGCCGCCAGACTTCCCCCACCAAAATACCGCTCCGCGGTCGAAAGACCGCTGAGGGTATTTTGGGATTTGCCCTGGGCTGGCGGGCGACCGCCAAAAGGCTGCCCGCCAGCCCAGGGCAAATCATCCTTCCCACGAGGACGCCGGCTCAGAATTGAGCCGGCGGAGTGGGAAGGTGCGACGGGTGCAGTGGCACCCGTCGCGTATTTCAGTGTCTGCATAGCAGACACTGAAATACAAAGTGGGGCCCTCTTACGGGGGCCCCTGCAGTGCCCATGCCATTGGCATGGGCACTGCAGGGGCCCCCAGGGGCCCCGCGGCACCCCCTACCGCCATCCTGTTCCTGGCGGGAGACCCGCCAGGAACAGGATGGCGGTAGGGGGTGTCAGAATCCCCATGGCGGCGGAGCACGCTCCGCCGCCATGGAGGATTCTAAAGGGCAGCGGAAAACCGGCAGGAGACCGCCGGTTTTCCGCATCTGACCGCGGCCGAACCGCCGCGGTCAGAATGCCCTGCGGGGCACCGCCGGCCTGTCGGCGGTGCTCCCGCCGACCCTGGCCCCGGCGGTCTCTGACCGCCGGGGTCAGAATGACCCCCATAGTCTTTGAAATGTTCGGGACTAATTCTCCTCCTACCACTTCTCCTTGTTCCATCAAAATTTCTAACACAATCACCGCTGTCACATTTTGTTCCTGACCATGAATTGCTTCTGATCCTGTTATTATCTCCCGTAATTACACTCTTCTCCACCAAGTTCTTTAGCTGAACCACTCTGTTCATGTTCCAAATTCTTCAATAAGACGTTTTGACAGCGTTCTTAAATAGTTTGATCACTTCCAGAGGTCTAGTGAATTTTGACCTTCACCACATCACCCACAGCTATGTTCATTTTACACACTTTCTACCTTTCATCAAATTCTTGCTTTCTTTTACGCATAAGGCTTTCTTCTCTATCCCTCCAATCAGTGTTGACTAGATTGTAGCCATTTTTCATCCAATCCATCCATTCTGCACACAAATTGGTATTGGGTATCCTTTTTCTAAACAGTTGAAAAGGAGATTTACCGGTGGTCGAATGTGGTGAAAAACGATACGCCGTGAATCTCTTCAAGAGTTCTTTCCACCAATTCAAATTATTCGCCTTTGCAAGTTGAATGGTCTCTTTTAAATACTTGTTAAAACTTTCAACTGCACCGCTGACTTTTTATGAGTTATGCCGCACTCACCCATAAATTCCTCAAAGACTGTTGAACAAAATTGTGGACCATAATCTGATAATAATGATTTAGGAAAACCTTCTTTCCTAAAAATACCTTCCATAAAACTTCTCACACTGAAAGAGGAAATGTCACATACATTTTTAACTTCTACCCACCTGGAATACAGGTCCAGTAACACAATCAAATATGGAGTGGAATATTCACCTGACAAAGGACCAACAATGTCGATTGCTACTTCATCCCAGGGTTTGCAAAGCAACTTCCTACAACACATGGGCACATTGCGAGTTTTTAGTATCTTGTCACTCCGCACACATTGTATACACTCACTAACCATACGTTCCACCTCCAAATCCATCCCTGGCCACCAAAAATTTGCTCTTAAATTCTCTTTTGTCTTGACTATCCCAAGATGGCCTTCATGTGCTTGATTTATGATCCTTTTCCTTAACACGTTTGGTGGAACCAACCTTGTACCTCTCAACAATATGCGATTATCCACTGTCAACTCATCCTTTATCAAACCCCAAACCTTTCCTAGAATACCAAATCATAAATTTTCCAAAGCTTCACACACTCCACTCATCTCTACATCTTCCTTCAACGCATCTTTCCATTCCTGCTCAGTTATTACACCACATGTCATTTCACATACATCACTGATAATTTCACACACATTTTCCTCCAGCACTGTCGTGTCCTTTCGTTCACCATCCTTCATGTCCACATCCACTAATCTGGACAAACAATCCGCACTTACGATCAGAGCGCCTGGTAGATACTCAACTTTAAATTTGAATTCCTGTAACCCAATGATCCACCTCCTTATTCTTGCAGAAATGCAATTTAGACCTTTGCTGCCAAACACTTCTACTAAAGGCTTGTGATCAGACAGCACTACAAAATCTGTACCCCAAACAAAGTGCCTAAATTTCTTTAGTGCCCTATATATAGCTAAAGATTCCCTTTCAATTACGGAATAATTCTCAGCTGCACTCAAAGATTTCGATGCACAAGCAATCATCCTTTTCTTCCCTCTGTCATCCTGTATCAGAACCGCCCCCAACCCTTTCGCACTAGCATCAGTGACAATAGCAGTTAGTCTGCCCGGTTTAAAGGCTTGTAAACAGGGAGCGTGTTCCAGTTCTTCTTTTATTTTCACAAATTCCTCTTCACATCCAGCATTCCACTTGAATTCTCTTCTTTTCTTTAACAGATCTCTCATATTCACAGTTTTCTCCACCAGATTCCTTATGTACCTCCCATAGTATTCAACCATCCCCAAAAACGAACTCACTTCCTCCTTAGTTTGTGGAGAAAATAACTTTTTGATTGTCATTACCAAATCAGGTTTGGGTCTTACTCCATCCCCTGTAATCAAATGTCCCAGGTACTCCACCTCAGTCAGACCAAAACGAAATGTTTTCTTTTTAAGGGTAAGACCAGCTTCACTTAAACATCTCAAAACCAATCTCACCCGTTCCCAGTGCTCCACTGCTGTGTCTGCAAAGATCATCACATCATCTTGGTAACACTTCACTCCACTCACATCTTTCAAAACTCTGTACATGATGCGTTGAAACATGGACACCGCAGACACAAGCCCAAAGGGCATTCTCTTGAATTTAAAGGCACCAAAAGATGTAATAAATGCAGTCAATTCTTGTGAACTCTCTTCTAACTCCACCTGATGATATGCTGATGTTAAATCCAAAGTGGAGAAGTACTTTGCTCCACCAATCATAGACACAATTTCTTCAATATTTGGAAGAGGGAATTTGTCAACTACCACCTCTCTGTTTAGAGCCCTAAGGTCCACACATAATCTAATTTCTCCATCACTCTTCTTTGCCACCACTATAGGAGCCAGCCATTCAGTTGCCTCCACTTCCTCAATAATATCCAAATCCTGTATTTTTTTGAGTTCAGTTACAACTGGCTCTTGTAAGGCCAAAGTGATCTTTCTCATTTTCGCTACCACTGGAATAGCATCCTTCCTCAGTCTAATTTTATGTTTATAGCCCTTTAGACATCCCAACTTTTCTGAAAACACCTCAGGAAATTCACAGACCAAATCACTCCCATCACCATCTACAAACTGCACCTGCACCTGTGGTTGTGCATTCGGATTTAGTACGACACCTAAAAGTTTTTGATGTGCCCAACTTAAAAGATTGTCACCCTGGTTGGACACATACATTTTCCCTAAAAGATGTCTACCTTTCAGCTCGAGACGACCTTCAAAATACCCTAAAATCTTTATAGATTGCCCACCATAACCGCCAGGACACACATCCATTTTCCTTAACTTTTTATCTTTGACAGTCAACATGTCAAAACCTTTCTTAGAAATTATCGTCAAAAGTGAACATGAATCAAATCGCATCAGTATCTCAATCGTATCTGCTCCCACCACCTCACTGGGATGTTCCCCACAGTTCACCCGTGCTTCATTTTCAAAAACCACTTCCTGAGATACTTCTTTGACTTCTTTCACCATAATACCATTACAATTTTTCTTCTTTCTATTATGACAACATTTGTAGAAGTGTCCTTTCCTCCCTCACCCATTGCAAACTACATTCAATGCTGGACAAATGCTCGCATTTGCTTTATGGCCACATCTAAAGCATTCTCCTTTGAATTTCGCCACTTCCTCTCTCTTTTTTTCTCCTCCGCTCTCCTTGTTCTTTACTTCACATACTACCTCTCCCACCTTTGCACTTTCTCCACTTATAGCCTTGTTTCCACTTAACTCCATAACGCACTTCAACATATTTTCCACCTTTTTTGCCACCATAATAACTTCTTCCAAAGGTGTTTCATCTTTTAACCACAACTCTTCCCTAATTTTATCGCTACTGCACTTTAACACAAATTGGTCTCTAATTCTTTCATCCACCAACGTTCCAAATTTGCACAACGCTGCCAGTTTCCTCAAACTGGTTATAAATTCCTCCACCGACTCATCTTTCCCTTGTTCCCTTTTTCCAAAATAATATCTTTCTATTATCGTGCTCACCCTTGGTAAATAATGCTTGTCTAGTTTCATAACACACATCTCATATTCATTCAAATTTCTAGATTCCTCAATACTTAAATCTGGCAAATTTTCTAGTACCTCTTGTCCTTCACCACCCAGACAGTGCATCAATAATGCGTGTTTTCTTTCAGCACTTAGTGTCGGTCCACACACTCTAGCATAGTGAACAAACACTTTCTTCCATTTGGTCCATAGATATATCGGATCTCCTGGACTACTTAAGAAAAATGGTGGGGGTGTTACGTTCTGCATTTCTTAGCTACAACTAACTTTTCTTTCTAATTTACATAAATGCTAGAAGAGAACAAACAACACAGGGATGTCTTTCCTCAAATCCTCATTGAGTGCCTGTCACAGTGTTTCAAATCCTCAAATCCTCTGTTGAGTGCCTGACACAAATGTTTCCACTCCTCAGTTGTGTGACTGTCACAGTGTTTTCCTTTCTTGTTTTCCCTCTCTGTTTATATTCTCCAAACAGTGTTAAAGGTGTGCCTGTCACCGTATGATCTGCTTGACAGGCAAAAGGAGTGTCACAGCGTTAATTATTTTCCACCGAAAAAGAGAAACGTAGAAAACAATCTCACCAATTCCTTTTGCCGATACTTCCCCTTTAAAATCCTGAACCAATCATCCCTTTAAGACTGGGTAACACTTCCTGAGACACACACCCAAAACGGAAGTGCTGGACACAGCTTCCGATTTCCAGAAGAACACGGAGTCGTTCTTTCTCCAACAAAAATGTGCAGCTCTTCCCGTTGTCCTCAACACCGGGATCAGAGCAGCAGCAGGTGTCTGGACGCAGCACGGCAATCGAAGCCGTTGAAACCCAGCTCCAACACTGGGTTCGAAGTAGCTGCAGGCGTCTGGATGCAGCGTGGCGATCAAAGCCGTTGAAATCCAGCTCCCTTCTCCTGGACGCCTCCGTGAGTACCGTCAGTTTTACACTTTACCTTGATGTTGAGGTGATCAACCATCCTCGTCGCCTATGTGAAGTTGTGATAAGAGGCATTAAATCACAACAGGATCACGTAGCTTCATTAGATCTTAAGTTTATTTGATATCGCCCCAGCCATCATCTCCACACCACAACCATTGTTCTCCCTGTTTGACCTTCCCCTCACATTCTATCGCCATGGTGATCGCGTGATCCCATTACAAATCAATACATCACACAAAGCATCCTCTCTGCTGAGCAACATCTCCCCCAGCAGAACCCATGCATCTCATCAGCTAAGTGGTGCATCCCTGAGCAGAACTGACGCATTGCTGCTGCGTGGATTAGACTTGTCGCAAAAGACCCACATCACTTTTCGCATCCTGCATCTTGGGTCCAACAAATCACTTTCGGAACTGCTGCTGCGACATTTCTCCAGAGCAGATCCTTGAATCTCTCATTGACTGCGGCTTCAAATACGATGCCAAATCTCTGCATCATAGCTTCACCGCTGTTCAGAATCAACCCATTGCCTTGACTGTGCATCTCATCTCCAACACTAGCCTGCGCATTGTAAGCCCACTTGAAGGGATCCTTGATGTCATCACAACAGGACCTCGCACTGCAGCTTTGCTGAATCTCAGAACAGACACATATCCTCGGCTGCGAGATGCACCTTTGACATTGATCCACACAATGCTTCTCAACCAGAATTTAAAGTACTTTGTTCAGAGAGTCTAACTGGGTCCCTGTAGCCAGCCCCCACCCCCTCATTGTCAGCCTGAACGTGTGACTTTGTTCTGGTCTAGCGCAACCAGATATCCAGAATAGCACTTTGTGCTTTTTGGTGCTATTTTTACTTAAAAGTTGAAAATTCAATATCTCTGTTTCTGCTAATTGGAGTTTGGTTGTTCTGGTCTTGTTTTATTTATTACAATCAACTCTGTGTCCTAGCTCTGTTGTGGGCTCCTTTTGTGGTGTGTTTTCACTATGTTACTATTTGAAGTGCTGCACAAATATTTTACACATTGCCTCTAAATTATGCTTGACTCCTCTGTGCCAAGCTACCAGGGGGTTGAGCACACTTTAATTTGGGGTATGCTTGTGTCTTATCCTGGCAAGGAATCTGGTTTCTGCTTGAACAGGGCTCACACCCCAGGCAAATAACAAGCCAATTTCTTACAAATCTTTTTCCTGCCAGTGTCATTTTGATAACCTAAAAATGAATTTCTAATTACTTTATCAAAATTAATATCAGTAAATAAGTAAAGCACTCTTAATGGCAATGTGCTTTTTTAGTGGATATGAGACTTTTCTTTGCAACTTCTTCTCCCTCATGCCCTCTTGAAGCAATCTGCAGGAATCAGGACAACTATATTGCTCCGAAACCAACAGTTATTTATGGTGATTTTGCCCTTATTATCATTTCTTTTCTACTGCAGATGAAAATATCAGCATTTATCTTCCATTCTTGATTTACAGGCCAAATTATTGATACAGATACTTAATATTTTTGCTTGATGGACATTCTTTTTTTTGTATGTATAGATTCTCTGTAAAATATACCAAGATTATGTTAAAGTGGTCTCACCACTAAACATAGTATATGTTTCTAGTTTTTGACATAGGGACAGTTGATTAGCAGTAGATGCTTAGGCACAATAATGTTTGTTTTTTATGTTTTTAGAATCTAGGATTCGACCCTTTCTTTAAATTAGTTGTCAGTGCTCAGTATTTGTAGGATCCATCTATCAAGGTGTGGGGAGAGGCAGTGGACAACTATGCTGTTCATTGCCTAATCCAGTTTTGCTACTTTGGGACAGCTCAGCCACAAAGAAGCTGTCCTATGTACTAATGGTAAAAAGAATGAATGCACTTCTAATTCGCTATCAGCTACCAACTTGATGGAAAGGCAGCCTTTCCCTCCCCACCTCCACTAGTGCGAATCAAATTGGTTATCATGTCACCTTGTTCTTTTTAGGAAATAACATGTTGTTCAGGTAATTGCAGGTGGCAGGCGCAATCACTCATTTTTGAGAACCTGCACATATTTTTCATTAGATTGTGAACCAGAGCAATGTAGAGAAAGGCAGAAAAGAGAGTAAAAAAAGATACAAAAACACTAACAAGGAGAGGAAGAGATAAAAAGAGCCTTCTAGAGAGAAATAATGAGACAAGAGGTGTAGGGTGGTGGAAAAAAGAGGCACAATTGAAATCAAAACTGTGCCAGCTACCCTTGGTATGCATCAACCACACCAAAGGGTAGCCCCAGTAGTAGGATCATTAGAAAACCATTGGGCATCTACACCTATTTTAAGCAGGTTCTGGTGATTTGGAAAAGGGAGTATTTTAGCATTTTCTGTTTCAGAGACAAATCAAGATGTATTTTCTTGACTGGAACTTGTAGGAAACTGCCCCTTTTGACATGCTTACCACCCCCACTGCTGGGATCCTGCTTACCAGACCCCAGCGCGGGTGTTTTTCCCTAAACTGTATCATTGTTTCCACAATTGACATACCCCTAGTACACAGCTAAGTCCCTTGTGAAAGGTACCACTGGTACCAAGGGCTCTGTTGCCAGGGAGGGTCCCTAAAGGCTTCAGCATGTATTGTGCCACCTGAAAGGACCCCTCACCAAACACATGCACACTTCCATTGCAGATTATGTGTGTTGGTGGGGAGAAAAAGCAAAGTCGACATGGCACCCCTTCCAGGGTGCCATGCCCACGAACCACTTCCTGCAGCATAGGTAAGTCCCCCTTCTAGCAGGCCTTCAGCCCTAAGACAGGGTTCACTATACCACAGGTGAGGGCATAGCTGTATAAGCAATATGCCCCTACAGTGTCTAAGTCTATTCTGAGCCACTGTAAGTGCAGTGTGGCCATATTAATTAAATGGGCTAGACGTTTGTCATTACGAACTCTACAGCTCCATGATGGCTTCACTGAAGACTGGGAAGTTTGGTATCAAACTTCTCCGCACAATAAACCCACACTGATGCCAGTGTTGGACTTATTACAAAATGTACCCAGAGGGAATCTTAGAGATGCCCCCTGTATTTTACTCAACCCTTTAGTGTAAGGTTGACCGGTTTGTGTCAGCCTTCCACTACCAGACAAGCTTCTGACCCCATGTGGTGAGAGCCGTTGTGCTCTCTGGGGTCAGGAACAAAGCCTGCTCTGGGTGGACGTGCTTCACAACTCCCCATGCTGAGATTCCAACACTTGGCGGTGAGCTTCAAAGGCTCAGGTTTTCATGTAACAGTGCCCCAGGGCACTCCAGCTAGTGGAGATGTCCACCCCAGACCAATCCCCACTTTTCGCTGCAGCTCTGGCAGGAAAATTAGGAAAAACAAGGATGAGTGACCACTTGAGCTGGGACCACTCCTAAGGTTTCCAGAGCTGAAGTGACCCCCTCCTTGAAGAATCATCCATCTGGTATGAAGGAGAGGGACCAATAGGGCTAGGAATTTGCCCCCTCCCCAAAGGGAGTGAGCACAGGAAGGGTGTAGCTACCCTCAGGGACAGTAGCATTTGTTACTGCCCTTTTATCTGTGTAACACCCCTTAATCTAATATGTAGGGGCACTCCTGAACCTTACTCACCAGATTCCTGGTGATCTCAAGAAGAAAGAAGAAGAATTATCAAGACGACTCCAGCAGTGAAGACTCCAGAAGAAAACTGACTTGGCCCCAGCCCTACAGGCCTGCTCCAAAAAGGAAACACTTCCTGCAGGACTAGTGACCTGTACAAACCCCCAGAGGACTGCCTGCCCAGGAAAGGACCAGGAACTCCAGAGGACAGCAGCCCTGTCCAGAAGAAACCTCCAAAAAGGACTCCAGAACTGCCCCGGATCCGCAAGCCCTGCCCACTCTGCACCGACACCCACGGCCTGAGATCAGGTGGCCCACTAGTCCAGAGAAGGTCTCCAGGTGATTCTGATTTCGAGGCCACCCTCTGTTGACCTCTCCTGGCAAAGTCAATGACGCCTGCAGTCCGAATCAGGAGGACCACCCTAACTACGATGGGATCGGACGAAGATACCTGATGCCCAAGGAGACCCCTGCACCGCAGCCCCCTGGCCTTGGAGAATACGACTGATGGTCCAGCAATGTCCAGTGAGCGCCTTTACTGCTTTTCCAGCCTTTGGTTTACTGGAACTGACTCCTGAACCCAGCCTGCAGCATCTTTTGTGACCCCGAGGTCCCCCTCATTAAAAAGCATTATGGCCCCAGCTCTGTGTTTGCACCCTGCACCCAGCCACCCCTGTGCCGCTGAAGGAGAGTGTTTGGTGTTGACCTGTGGCCCCCACTGCTGCTGAACAAAACCCCCTAATTGTGTGTCCTGGAACCGCAGGTACTTACCTGCAAGCTGCTTTCTACAGAACACCCCCAGTCCTCATAGGATTCCATTGCCAACCTGCCACAAACTTTGACCTCTGCATCCAACCGGCCCGTGTTGCACTTTTGGGGTCGGCCTAAACTTTGACCAGTGTACCTCCTAACCCCCAAAGACTGGAATCATAAGGCGTGTATACGTACCTGTTAATCGTGCTAACACTTTTTCCCCCAGGACTCTATTGACTCCTATGGAAAATTGCAATCAGCGTTTGAAATTGAAAGGTGTTACTTACTTGTAAACTGCTTTACCTGCAAAGACCAAACAAAGTACAGTTGATACTTGTGCTTGATACCTATTTACAACTGTACTCATCTGCAACAAAGACCTACTGGTTCTAGTAATAAAGTAATAATATATAATTTGCTATATAAAACACTTGGCCTGGAGTTAGTCATTGAGTGTGTGCCTCATTTTTTGACTGAGTGTGTACAACAAATGCTTTGCACTATACTCTGATAAGTCTAGCTGCTCGACCACACTACCAAAAAAAAGAGCAATAGTATTATCTGCTTTAGCCTCTGTTAAACCTCTGGGAACCCCTGGACTCTATGCACTCTATACGTCATTATGCTATAGTATATACAGGGCCAGCTTCCTACATTCATGCCTTTTTGAATCCTTGAGCCACAAATTAGAAGGGATGGACAATTTATTTTAAAGAACTACAACTTTTTTGCTAAATAATTTTTTTATCTTAGCTGCATTGGAGTCAGTGCCCTACAGTATGTTATCTTTACCCAGCATCAATGTTTATTTCCAAAGAAAATAAAGCAAATGCTCAGAATGAAGCATGTATTTCAGCACAATTTTATGGTAATAACTTGCGTTGTTTAATTTGGACCATTGCCAAATCAAACTTCTACCTGTGGGCGCTGTGCTTCTTCACAGTGAAGACGATAACTGAAAGCCATGATAATGTAACTGATCAAAATAACTCTCTTTTTAGGTGTGCTTATGAAATCTTTTTTAAAAATACATTCAAAAAAACCTTTCAAGGTTCTTACAGGCCACCCTTTATTTACAGTTCGTAGGCTTTGCCAGTCACTCTAATTTTCTTGGTTCTCACTGGTCAGCAGCAGTTTCTCCACATCACCAGGATGCACTTCCTTTCCACCTTCCTTGGCTTCAGCTGTTCCCTGGCGCTTGGACCAAGTACCCTTTGCAGTTGGCAGTCAGTGGCTGGCAGCCAGTATCCCTTCACTGGTCGGCACTTCCAAGGTTCCTTATTCTAATTTCATCCCTCTACTCCTTAAAGTGCATGTGTTCTGTCATCTTACTGCACAGATTTTTTTTTTAAATTTTTTGGCTTGAACTCTCAGTGCCCTCCTCTGGCATCCTTGTGCTGCTTTACTCATTGCAGTGCCCATTGTTTCTGCTCTCTATCACCTCTTCCTCCCTCTGTTGTTTTCCCCACACTCCCTGTTGTTTGCTTACCACCCCACTCCCGCTGTTTCTCCTTTTTCAACTTATTTTGTTTTTTTGTAGTTTTATGCAACGCAAAGTCGATCCAAAGATATCGGAGCCCTTTATGTGAGCACCAGTTGCATTACACACACAGCACATTGGAGCCAGTTGGGATAGGCTGGAGCCACCACAGTGAGGCGCCAATTACAGCCCTCTGTCTAACCCCCCTGAGGGGACGGCTGACGAGGGCTCTGCCACCTTTGTTTCATCGAAGCCACAAACAGTGACCCAACAACCAGAGAGCTCATGGAGTAAGACTGGTCATGGTGCTATCCTCCTGCACTACTGGCAAGGGAAAATACCACATAATAACAATAACGCTGTGCAGTGGAAGCAGAGTCCTGGTGTCTGAGGATGAAGACTAGACATGCATCTCATCCCAGGCTGAAGTGACCCAATGGTCAGCTGACTGACTTCTTATACTAAGCTACAGGGACACAAAAAGCTCAGGAGGTCTCCATGCAACTGCCCAGCTGACCTGTTGCACTGAACCTCTTGGACCTGCAACTAGACCTGCCTGAGCCATGAGCCCCCCCCCCCCACTCCCCTTCAAGTCCTGTAATCTGAGGTTTTGGGCTGTTCGCAACCATGAACGGGCCCTTGTGCACCAAAATCTTGCTGCTCGTGCCATCCACCAACACTAAGTTCTGGTGGACCTGACTCTTTGCACTACAGCGACCACCAGCGATGACCAGCGATGTGAGATTTGTACTTCCCGTTGCAGCAACGGGAATCCACAGCACAGTCCTAAATTCTTATAGCCTCCTTAACCATGACCGGAACGCTTTGTGCTGGATTTGTGAAAGATAATGTTTTCAGAAAGACTAACCTGGTTCCTGTAAATAATAGACAACAAATGGCAACTCATTAATTGAAATAAATGCACATTCTAATTATGTATTCAGAAAGAAATTGCGGGTGTTCATACACTGAAACACATTGTTGCCATGATGTGTGAAACTGGGTTGCTAAAGAGCAGACCCGTTCTAGAAACAAAAAGCAGAACAGTGGAGCACACCCAATAATCAAAATGTCTATACTTTGAAAACAGATAATATCTAATAAATCAATTTAAGAAATCACAATAGGTTACACTATAGTGCCATTTCCCAAACAGTGTTGGTGGACATAGTCAGACAAAAAAAACAATATAGAAAAAACAATACTATCCACAAACGATATTATTCACAAAATAGTCGATTTTAATACATAGAAAGAAAAGATATGTTTTTTATCCACATAACTATAGACATAAAAACGATAAACATATAAATACAAAATCGAAATCCATCAGTGTTTGTGTTGGCTTGTTAACCTCTTAGCTGCTGGGCCTTCCCCCCCACCCCAGTGCTGAGCCCTTTTTTGGCTATTTGGGGTGGTTCACGCTTAGGCCTTCATAACTTTTTGTCCACGTAAGCTATCCACGCCAAATTTGCGTCCTTTTTTTCCGAAATCCTAAGGATTCTAATGGTACCCAGAGTTTGTGGTTTCCCCTGGAGGAGACCAAGAAATTAGCCAAAATACAGTGAACATTTTGTTTTTTCCAAACGAATGGGAAAAAAGGGCTGCCGAAGAAGGCTTGTGGTTTTTTCCCTGAAAATGCCATCAACAAAGGGTTTCTGGTGCTAAAATCACCATCTTCCCAACTTTCAGGAACGGGCAGACTTGAATCAGAAAACCACATTTTTCAACACAAATTTGGCATTTTACTGGGACTTACCCCATTTTTACTATTTTTGGTGCTTTCAGCCTCCATCCAGTTAGTGACAGGAATGGGTGTGAAACCAATGCTGGATCCCGGAAAGCTAAACATTTCTGACAACTAGACGAAATTCTAAATTCAGCAAGGGGTCATTTGTGTAGATCCTACAAGGTTTTCCTACAGAAAATAACAGCTGAAATAAAAAATATTGAAATTGAGCTGAAAACAACAGCCATTTTTCTTTCTGTTTTACTCTGTAACTTTTTCCTGCGATGTCAGATTTTTGAAAGCAATATACCGTTATGTCTGCTGGACTCATCTGGTTGCGGGGATATAAAGGGCTTGTAGGTTCATCAAGAACCCTAGGCACGCAGAGCCAATAAATGACCTTCACCCTGCAGTTGGTTTTCATTCTATACTGGATATACAGCAATTCATTTGCTGAAATATGAAGAGTGAAAAATAGGTATCAAGAAAACCTTTGCATTTCCAAAATGGGCTCAAGATAAGGTTTTGAGGAGCAGTGGTTATTTGCACATCTCTGAATTCCGGGGTGCCCATACTAGCATGTGAATTGCAGGGCATTTCTCAAATAGACGTCTTTTTCACACACTATCTTATATTTGGAAGAAAAAAATGTAGAGAAAGATAAGGGGCAATAACACTTGTTTTGCTATTCTATGTTCCCCCAAGTCTCCCGATAAAAATGATACCTCACTTGTGTGGGTAGGCCTAGCGCCCACAACAGGAAATTCCCCAAAACACAACGTGGACACATCCCATTTTTTTGACAGAAAACAGAGCTGTTTTTTGCAAAGTGCCTAGCTGTGGATTTTGGCCTCTAGCTCAGGGAAACCTACCAACCCTGTGCATTTTTGAAAACTAGAGACCTAGGGGAATTTAAGATGGGGTGACTTGTGGGGCTCTGACCAGGTTCTGTTACCCAGAATCCTTTGCAAACCCCAAAATGTGGCTAAAAAAACACGTTTTCCTCTCATTTCGGTGACAGAAAGTTCTGGAATCTGAGAGGAGCCACAAATTTCTTTCCAACCAGCGTTCCCCCAAGTCTCCCGATAAAAATGATACCTCACTTGTGTGGGTAGGCCTAGCGCCCGTGACAGGAAATGCCCCAAAACACAACGTGGACTGTTGGAAAATGGGTTATTGGTAAGGGCAGGTAGGTACCTACACTTAGCAATAGGCCACTAACCTCCACTAAGGTCCAGTTAGGTCTCAGTAAATTAAACCCAGCTCAACCCTTGGTAGCTTGGCAACGAGGGTCAAGGCTTAACTTAGGAGACAGAGTGTAAAGCATTCAAATATCACAAAACAGTAATTAAATAAAACACAGGAAACAGTTTAAAAATCCAAAACCAATTTATAAAAATAGAATATATTTTTATCTTTAAAATGACACCAAAACGAATAAAATCGGATAAGGGGAACCGGAGATATGAATTTTTAAAGAATTATTATTTTTCTAGCGCTTAGAAACAAAAAGCGCCAATCGGGTCATCTGGTTGCACCTCGACCGGGGCAAAGTCAAAGTTTCAGGCCGACCGTGATGGAGCCCTGCTCGGCTACCAGTCGCGGGAGGCCTCGGTTAAAAAGTTACCTTCTGACTTAGTCTTTATTTTGAAGATTTTCTTCAGCGGGACGAACCTGCCAGTTGAATCCGACCTCCTGGAGCCCTTGTCCGGATACGCGATGCTGGATTCCTCGGTGGAGATTTTTACCTTCGGACTTAGTCGTTTTTTCGAGGTGAAAATCCTTCGACCGGGGTAAACCTGGATCTTGATCCGACGTCCATGGAGCCCTTCTCGGATACGATGGCTGGGAGGTCCCGGTCAACTTTTTACCTTCGGACTTAGGGGGTCATTCTGACCCCGGCGGTCTCAGACCGCCGGGGCCAGGGTCGGCGGGATCACCGCCGACAGACCAGCGGTGCCCCGCAGGGCATTCTGACCGCGGCGCTTTGGCCGCGGTCAGTGCAGGAAAACCGGCGGTCTCCCGCCGGTTTTCCTCTGCCCGTCAGAATCCTCCAAGGCGGCGCAGCATGCTGCGCCGCCTTGGGGATTCTGACACCCCCTACCGCCATCCTGTTCCTGGCGGTTCGCCCGCCAGGAACAGGATGGCGGTAGGGGGTGTCGCGGGGCCCCCGTAAGAGGGCCCCGCTTGTATTTCACTGTCTGCATAGCAGACAGTGAAATACGCGACAGGTGCAGTAGCACCCGTCGCACCTTCCCACTCCGCCGGCTCGATTACGAGCCGGCTTCATGGTGGGAAGGTCGTTTTCCCCTGGGCTGGCGGGCGGCCTTTTGAAGGCCGCCCGCCAGCCCAGGGGAAAACTCAAAATACCCGCCGCGGTCTTCCGACCGCGGTACGGTATTTTGACGGCTCCCGCCGGGCGCGCGGTGACCGCGCCCGGCGGGAGTCAGAATGACCCCCTTAGTCTCTTTTTCGGAGATTTTTCATTACCGGGACGAACCACCAAATCAGGCCGGGTCGCGGTTGAGGCAAGCCGGCTAGAATTTCCGCGGCGGGTCAGTCCCTCTCTTGAGCTTTTTTTCAAAAATTCTCAAATCTTCTCCAAACTTCTGGGGCTTCACCCAGATGTTCTTTTAAGGTTCTTTTGGGGTCCACAGCTCACCCCAAGGGTCCAGAAGTTCTGTGATGGTCCTTGGGGGGTGCCGACTACAACTCCCAGAATGCACCTGGCGCAAACTCCTTTTTGGCCACTGGACAGTGGTCAGCTGGTCACTTTCTTCAGGAGTTGGTGCAGGGGACTCTGGATAGCAATTTTTCACCTGTAGCAAACAGGGAGTCCCTCCTTGAACCAGTTGAAGCCAGGCAAAGTCCTTCTTGTGGTGAAGCCCAAGTGTGCAGCTGGTGCAGTCCTTCTGAGTGCAGGTTCCAGGTGCAGGCCAGGGGTCCAGCAGGGCAGTCCTTCTTCTTCTGTTGTTCTTCCTTGTTGGATGTGGTAGGGAACTGAGGTGTGGGTGCAGGTCTGCCAGTTTTATCCTTGCTCCTGGGTGAAAAGCAGGGGGGTCCTGGTTCTCCAATCAGGTGCAGGGTCATTCCCCCTGTGATGACCACTTCCTGGGAAGTGTGGCAAAAATCAATCCCAGGAGGCAACATTCTCTAAAAATCCATCATGGCTGAATCTGATTTTTGGAGGTTACATCTGGCTGAGCCCACCCACTGGTGTGGCTAAAAATCATAAACACACCCCTCTCCTGCCCTCTCCTAATCGAATCAAGGGGGCACCTAGTTGTCTGGGGTTGCAGGATGTGGGGGTGTTGCTGGTTGCTCCAAATGTCCTTCTCTGTCTTTGAAGACCAGTTTGGCAGCCCTCCCCCTTCCTGCCTCACCATCTGCTGAGGGGAGATTCACTCCCACAGGCACATTCCTTTGTGTGAAGCCAGGCCACTTCACACCTCATCAAGGCAGCTTGGCCAAGCTTGCTAGAGCTGGCCAATCAGAGCACAGCAGCAAAAACAATGCAGGGCTGAAATGGGCAACTTTTCAGGTAAAGTTTAAAACTCTTTTCCTGAACAAGATATATTAAATCCAACAACTGGAAGTTGTGGGGTTTATTACAACAATTAATTTGATACCAAACTCTTGGTATGCATCATTTAAGGAGACTTTAAAAATTAAAATAAAGTCTCCCCATTCTAGCCTATGAAGGCCATTTACTACAATGAGGGAAAAACGAATTTGGCTGTTTTCACCTCACCAGGGCTTATAAAACTATTTTTATAAGGTCCCTGCTTATAGTTACATGGCACCCAGCCCTAGGGGCACATAGGGCACACCTTAGGGGTGACTTATATGTAAAAATAAGATAGTTTAAGACTTTGGAACTACTTTTAATTCCAAAGTCGAATTTGCATATAACTTTAATTTAAAAGCACCCAGCAAGGCAGGCCTGCCTTTAAAATGACACTGGGCACCTCAGCAGTGCACCTATGGGTGCACTACCTATGCTGTGGTCCCTAAACCTACATGCCCTACCATATACTAGGGACTTAAAGGTAGGTTAACTTAGCCAATTATAATTAGCCTAATTTGCATATCCATCTTACACAGAGTACTGGCCCTGGGACTGGTAAGCAGTACCCAGGGCACAGCCAAGAGTCAGTAACCAACAGTACCTGTCCAAAACGTGTGGGGGTGACCAGGGCAAAAAGGAGGACTTTCCTACATGGACACATCCCATTTTTTGACAGAAAACAGAGTTGTTTTTTGCAAAGTGCCTACCTGTAGATTTTGGCCTCTAGCTCAACCGGCACAAAGGGAAACCTACCAAACCTGTGCATTTGTGAAAACTAGAGACCTAGGGGAATCCAAGATGGGGTGACTTGTGGGGCTCTGACCAGGTTCTGTAACCCAGAATCCTTTGCAAACCTCAAAATGTGGCTAAAAAAACACGTTTTCCTCACATTAAGGTGACAGAAAGTTCTGGAATCTGAGAGGAGCCACAAATGTCCTTCCACCCAGCGTTCCCCCAAGTCTCCCGATAAAAATGATACCTCACTTGTGTGGGTAGGCCTAGCACCCGCGACAGGAAATGCCCCAAAACACAACGTGGACACATCCCATTTTTTGACAGAAAACAGAGTTGTTTTTTGCAAAGTGCCTACCTGTAGATTTTGGCCTCTAGCTCAGCCGGCACATAGGGAAACCTACCAAACCTGTGCATTTTTTAAAACTAGAGACCTAGGGGAATCCAAGATGGGGTGACTTGTGGGGCTCTGACCAGGTTCTGTTACCCAGAATCTTTTGCAAACCTCAAAACGTGGCTAAAAAAACACGTTTTCCTCACATTTCTGTGACAGAAAGTTCTGGAATCTGAGAGGAGCCACAAATTTCCTTCTAACAAGCGTTCCCCCAAGCCTCCCGATAAAAATGATACCTCACTTGTGTGGGTAGGCCTAGCGCCCGCGGCAGGAAATGCCCCAAAACACAATGTGGACACATCCCATTTTTTGAAAGAAAACAGAGCTGTTTTTTGCAAAGTGTCTAACTGTAGATTTTGGCCTCTAGCTCAGCCGGCAGATAGGGAAACCTACCAAACCTGTGCATTTTTGAAAACTAGAGAACTAGGGGAATCCAAGATGGGGTGACTTGTGGGGCTCTGACCAGGTTCTGTTACCCAGAATCCTTTGCAAACCTCAAAACGTGGCTAAAAAAACAGGTTTTCCTTATATTTCAGCGACAGAAAGTTCTGGAATCTGAGAGGAGCCACACATTTCCTTCCACCCAGCGTTCCCCCAAGTCTCCCGATAAAAATGATACCTCACTTGTGGGGGTAGGCCTAGCGCCCGCGACAGGAAATGCCCCAAAACACAACGTGGACACATCCCATTTTTTGACAGAAAACAGAGTTGTTTTTTGCAAAGTGCCTACCTGTAGATTTTGGCCTCTAGCTCAGCCGGCACATAGGGAAACCTACCAAACCTGTGCATTTTTTAAAACTAGAGATCTAGGGGAATCCAAGATGGGATGACTTGTGGGGCTCTGACCAGGTTCTGTTACCCAGAATCCTTTGCAAACTTCAAAACGTGGCTCAAAAAACACGTTTTCCTCACATTTCAGTGACAGAAAGTTCTGGAATCTGAGAGGAGCCACAAATTTCCTTCCACCCAGCGTTTCCCCAAGTCTCCCGATAAAAATTATACCTCACTTGTGTGGGAAGGCCTAGCGCCCGCGACAGGAAATGCCCCAAAACACAACGCGGACACATCCCATTTTTTCACAGAAAACACAGCTGTTTTTTGCAAAGTGCCTACCTGTAGATTTTGGCCTCTAGCTCAGCCGGCACCTAGGGAAACCTACCAAACCTGTGCATTTTTGAAAACTAGAGACCTAGGGGAATCCAAGATGGGGTGACTTGTGGGGCTCTGACCAGGTTCTGTAACCCAGAATCCTTTGCAAACCTCAAAATGTGGCTAAAAAAACACGTTTTCCTCACATTAAGGTGACAGAAAGTTCTGGAATCTGAGAGGAGCCACAAATGTCCTTCCACCCAGTGTTCCCCCAAGTCTCCCGATAAAAATGATACCTCACTTGTAGGGGTGGGCCTAGCGCCCGCGACAGGAAATGCCCCAAAACACAATGTGGACACATCCCATTTTTTGAAAGAAAACAGAGCTGTTTTTTGCAAAGTGTCTAACTGTAGATTTTGGCCTCTAGCTCAGCCGGCAGATAGGGAAACCTACCAAACCTGTGCATTTTTGAAAACTAGAGAACTAGGGGAATCCAAGATGGGGTGACTTGTGGGGCTCTGACCAGGTTCTGTTACCCAGAATCCTTTGCAAACCTCAAAACGTGGCTAAAAAAACAGGTTTTCCTTATATTTCAGCGACAGAAAGTTCTGGAATCTGAGAGGAGCCACACATTTCCTTCCACCCAGCGTTCCCCCAAGTCTCCCGATAAAAATGATACCTCACTTGTGGGGGTAGGCCTAGCGCCCGCGACAGGAAATGCCCCAAAACACAACGTGGACACATCCCATTTTTTGACAGAAAACAGAGTTGTTTTTTGCAAAGTGCCTACCTGTAGATTTTGGCCTCTAGCTCAGCCGGCACATAGGGAAACCTACCAAACCTGTGCATTTTTGAAAACTAGAGAACTAGGGGAATCCAAGATGGGGTGACTTGTGGGGCTCTGACCAGGTTCTGTAACCCAGAATCCTTTGCAAACCTCAAAATGTGGCTAAAAAAACACGTTTTCCTCACATTAAGGTGACAGAAAGTTCTGGAATCTGAGAGGAGCCACAAATGTCCTTCCACCCAGTGTTCCCCCAAGTCTCCCGATAAAAATGATACCTCACTTGTAGGGGTGGGCCTAGCGCCCGCGACAGGAAATGCCCCAAAACACAATGTGGACACATCCCATTTTTTGAAAGAAAACAGAGCTGTTTTTTGCAAAGTGTCTAACTGTAGATTTTGGCCTCTAGCTCAGCCGGCAGATAGGGAAACCTACCAAACCTGTGCATTTTTGAAAACTAGAGACCTAGGGGAATCCAAGATGGGGTGACTTGTGGGGCTCTGACCAGGTTCTGTAACCCAGAATCCTTTGCAAACCTCAAAATGTGGCTAAAAAAACACGTTTTCCTCACATTAAGGTGACAGAAAGTTCTGGAATCTGAGAGGAGCCACAAATGTCCTTCCACCCAGTGTTCCCCCAAGTCTCCCGATAAAAATGATACCTCACTTGTAGGGGTGGGCCTAGCGCCCGCGACAGGAAATGCCCCAAAACACAACGTGGACACATCCCATTTTTTGACAGAAAACAGAGTTGTTTTTTGCAAAGTGCCTACCTGTAGATTTTGGCCTCTAGCTCAGCCGGCACATAGGGAAACCTACCAAACCTGTGCATTTTTGAAAACTAGAGACCTAGGGGAATCCAAGATGGGGTGACTTGTGGGGCTCTGACCAGGTTCTGTTACCCAGAATCTTTTGCAAACCTCAAAACGTGGCTCAAAAAACACGTTTTCCTCACATTTCAGTGACAGAAAGTTCTGGAATCTGAGAGGAGCCACAAATTTCCTTCCACCCAGCGTTCCCCCAAGTCTCCCGATAAAAATGATACCTCACTTGTGTGGGAAGGCCTAGCGCCCGCGACAGGAAATGCCCCAAAACACAACGTGGACACATCCCATTTTTTGACAGAAAACACAGCTGTTTTTTGCAAAGTGCCTACCTGTAGATTTCGGCCTCTACCTCAGCCGGCACCTAGGGAAACCTACCAAACCTGTGCATTTTTTAAAACTAGAGACCTAGGGGAATCCAAGATGGGGTGACTTGTGGGGCTCTGACCAGGTTCTGTAACCCAGAATCCTTTGCAAACCTCAAAATGTGGCAAAAAAAAACACGTTTTCCTCACATTAAGGTGACAGAAAGTTCTGGAATCTGAGAGGAGCCACAAATTTCCTTCCACCCAGCGTTCCCCCAAGTCTCCCGATAAAAATGATACCTCACTTGTGTGGGTAGGCCTAGCGCCTGCGACAGGAAATGCCCCAAAACACAACGTGGACACATCCCATTTTTTGACAGAAAACAGAGTTGTTTTTTGCAAAGTGCCTACCTGTAGATTTTGGCCTCTAGCTCAGCCGGCACATAGGGAAACCTACCAAACCTGTGCATTTTTGAAAACTAGAGACCTAGGGGAATCCAAGATGGGGTGACTTGTGGGGCTCTGACCAGGTTCTGTTACCCAGAATCCTTTGTAAACCTCAAAACGTGGCTAAAAAAACACGTTTTCCTCACATTTCTGTGACAGAAATTTCTGGAATCTGAGAGGAGCCACAAATTTCCTTCCACCCAGCGTTCCCCCAAGTCTCCCGATAAAAATGATACCTCACTTGTGTGGATAGGCCTAGGGCCCGCGACAGGAAATGCCCCAAAACACAACATGGACACATCCCATTTTTTGACAGAAAACAGAGCTGTTTTTTGCAAAGTGCCTACCTGTAGATTTTGGCCTCTAGCTCAGCCGGCACCTAGGGAAACCTACCAAACCTGTGCATTTTTGAAAACTAGAGACCTAGGGGAATCCAAGATGGGATGACTTGTGGGGCTCTGACCAGGTTCTGTAACCCAGAATCCTTTGCAAACCTCAAATTGTGGCAAATAAAACACGTTTTCCTCACATTAAGGTGACAGAAAGTTCTGGAATCTGAGAGGAGCCACAAATTTCCTTCCACCCAGCGTTCCCCCAAGTCTCCCGATAAAAGTGATGCCTCACTTATGTGGGTAGGCCTAGGGCCCGCGACAGGAAATGCCCCAAAATACAACGTGTACACAACCCATTTTTTGACAGAAAACAGAGCTGTTTTTTGCAAAGTGCCTACCTGTAGATTTTGGGCTCTAGCTCAGTCGGCACCTAGGGAAACCTACCAAACCTGTGCATTTTTAAAAACTAGAGACCTAGGGGAATCCAAGATGGGATGACTTGTGGGGCTCTGACTAGGTTCTGTAACCCAGAATCCTTTGCAAACCTCAAAATGTGGCAAATAAAACACGTTTTCCTCACATTAAGGTGACAGAAAGTTCTGGAATCTGAGAGGAGCCACAAATTTCCTTCCACCCAGCGTTCCCCCAAGTCTCCCGATAAAAGTGATACCTCACTTGTGTGGGTAGGCCTAGGGCCCGCGACAGGAAATGCCCCAAGATACAACGTGGACACATCCCATTTTTTGACAGAAAACAGAGCTGTTTTTTGCAAAGTGCCTACCTGTAGGTTTTGGCCTCTAGCTCAGCCAGCACATAGGGAAACCTACCAAACCTGTGCATTTTTGAAAACTAGAGACCTAGGGGAATCCAAGATGGGGTGACTTGTGGGGCTCTGACCAGGTTCTGTTACCCAGAATCCTTTGTAAACCTCAAAATGTGGCTAAAAAAACACGTTTTCCTCACATTTCTGTGACAGAAATTTCTGGAATCTGAGAGGAGCCACAAATTTCCTTCCACCCAGCGTTCCCCCAAGTCTCCCGATAAAAATGATACCTCACTTGTGTGGATAGGCCTAGGGCCCGCGGCAGGAAATGCCCCAAAACACAATGTGGACACATCCCATTTTTTGACAGAAAACAGAGTTGTTTTTTGCAAAGTGCCTACCTGTAGATTTTGGCCTCTAGCTCAGCCGGCACATAGGGAAACCTACCAAACCTGTGCATTTTTGAAAACTAGAGACCTAGGGGAATCCAAGATGGGGTGACTTGTGGGGCTCTGACCAGGTTCTGTTACCCAGAATCTTTTGCAAACCTCAAAACGTGGCTCAAAAAACACGTTTTCCTCACATTTCAGTGACAGAAAGTTCTGGAATCTGAGAGGAGCCACAAATTTCCTTCCACCCAGCGTTCCCCCAAGTCTCCCGATAAAAATGATACCTCACTTGTGTGGGAAGGCCTAGCGCCCGCGACAGGAAATGCCCCAAAACACAACGTGGACACATCCCATTTTTTGACAGAAAACACAGCTGTTTTTTGCAAAGTGCCTACCTGTAGATTTCGGCCTCTACCTCAGCCGGCACCTAGGGAAACCTACCAAACCTGTGCATTTTTTAAAACTAGAGACCTAGGGGAATCCAAGATGGGGTGACTTGTGGGGCTCTGACCAGGTTCTGTAACCCAGAATCCTTTGCAAACCTCAAAATGTGGCAAAAAAAAACACGTTTTCCTCACATTAAGGTGACAGAAAGTTCTGGAATCTGAGAGGAGCCACAAATTTCCTTCCACCCAGCGTTCCCCCAAGTCTCCCGATAAAAATGATACCTCACTTGTGTGGGTAGGCCTAGCGCCTGCGACAGGAAATGCCCCAAAACACAACGTGGACACATCCCATTTTTTGACAGAAAACAGAGTTGTTTTTTGCAAAGTGCCTACCTGTAGATTTTGGCCTCTAGCTCAGCCGGCACATAGGGAAACCTACCAAACCTGTGCATTTTTGAAAACTAGAGACCTAGGGGAATCCAAGATGGGGTGACTTGTGGGGCTCTGACCAGGTTCTGTTACCCAGAATCCTTTGTAAACCTCAAAACGTGGCTAAAAAAACACGTTTTCCTCACATTTCTGTGACAGAAATTTCTGGAATCTGAGAGGAGCCACAAATTTCCTTCCACCCAGCGTTCCCCCAAGTCTCCCGATAAAAATGATACCTCACTTGTGTGGATAGGCCTAGGGCCCGCGACAGGAAATGCCCCAAAACACAACATGGACACATCCCATTTTTTGACAGAAAACAGAGCTGTTTTTTGCAAAGTGCCTACCTGTAGATTTTGGCCTCTAGCTCAGCCGGCACCTAGGGAAACCTACCAAACCTGTGCATTTTTGAAAACTAGAGACCTAGGGGAATCCAAGATGGGATGACTTGTGGGGCTCTGACCAGGTTCTGTAACCCAGAATCCTTTGCAAACCTCAAATTGTGGCAAATAAAACACGTTTTCCTCACATTAAGGTGACAGAAAGTTCTGGAATCTGAGAGGAGCCACAAATTTCCTTCCACCCAGCGTTCCCCCAAGTCTCCCGATAAAAGTGATGCCTCACTTATGTGGGTAGGCCTAGGGCCCGCGACAGGAAATGCCCCAAAATACAACGTGTACACAACCCATTTTTTGACAGAAAACAGAGCTGTTTTTTGCAAAGTGCCTACCTGTAGATTTTGGGCTCTAGCTCAGTCGGCACCTAGGGAAACCTACCAAACCTGTGCATTTTTAAAAACTAGAGACCTAGGGGAATCCAAGATGGGATGACTTGTGGGGCTCTGACTAGGTTCTGTAACCCAGAATCCTTTGCAAACCTCAAAATGTGGCAAATAAAACACGTTTTCCTCACATTAAGGTGACAGAAAGTTCTGGAATCTGAGAGGAGCCACAAATTTCCTTCCACCCAGCGTTCCCCCAAGTCTCCCGATAAAAGTGATACCTCACTTGTGTGGGTAGGCCTAGGGCCCGCGACAGGAAATGCCCCAAGATACAACGTGGACACATCCCATTTTTTGACAGAAAACAGAGCTGTTTTTTGCAAAGTGCCTACCTGTAGGTTTTGGCCTCTAGCTCAGCCAGCACATAGGGAAACCTACCAAACCTGTGCATTTTTGAAAACTAGAGACCTAGGGGAATCCAAGATGGGGTGACTTGTGGGGCTCTGACCAGGTTCTGTTACCCAGAATCCTTTGTAAACCTCAAAATGTGGCTAAAAAAACACGTTTTCCTCACATTTCTGTGACAGAAATTTCTGGAATCTGAGAGGAGCCACAAATTTCCTTCCACCCAGCGTTCCCCCAAGTCTCCCGATAAAAATGATACCTCACTTGTGTGGATAGGCCTAGGGCCCGCGGCAGGAAATGCCCCAAAACACAATGTGGACACATCCCATTTTTTGACAGAAAACAGAGCTGTTTTTTGAAAAGTGCCTACCTGTAGATTTTGGCCTCTAGCTCAGCCGGCACCTAGGGAAACCTACCAAACCTGTGCATTTTTAAAAACTAGAGACCTAGGGGAATCCAAGATGGGATGACTTGTGGGGCTCTGACCAGGTTCTGTAACCCAGAATCCTTTGCAAACCTCAAAATGTGGCAAATAAAACACGTTTTCCTCACATTAAGGTGACAGAAAGTTCTGGAATCTGAGAGGAGCCACAAATTTCCTTCCACCCAGCGTTCCCCCAAGTCTCCCGATAAAAGTGATACCTCACTTATGTGGGTAGGCCTAGGGCCCGCGACAGGAAATGCCCCAAAATACAACGTGGACACATCCCATTTTTTGACAGAAAACAGAGCTGTTTTTTGCAAAGTGCCTACCTGTAGATTTTGGGCTCTAGCTCAGCCGGCACCTAGGGAAACCTACCAAACCTGTGCATTTTTAAAAACTAGAGACCTAGGGGAATCCAAGATGGGATGACTTGTGGGGCTCTGACTAGGTTCTGTAACCCAGAATCCTTTGCAAACCTCAAAATGTGGCAAATAAAACACGTTTTCCTCACATTAAGGTGACAGAAAGTTCTGGAATCTGAGAGGAGCCACAAATTTCCTTCCACCCAGCGTTCCCCCAAGTCTCCCGATAAAAGTGATACCTCACTTGTGTGGGTAGGCCTAGGGCCCGCGACAGGAAATGCCCCAAAATACAACGTGGACACATCCCATTTTTTGACAGAAAACAGAGCTGTTTTTTGCAAAGTGCCTACCTGTAGGTTTTGGCCTCTAGCTCAGCCGGCACCTAGGGAAACCTACCAAACCTGTGCATTTTTGAAAACTAGAGACCTAGGGGAATCCAAGATGGGGTGACTTGTGGGGCTCTGACCAGGTTCTGTAACCCAGAATCCTTTGCAAACCTCAAAATGTGGCTCAAAAAATAAGTTTTCCTCACATTTCAGTGACAGAAAGTTCTGGAATCTGAGAGGAGCCACAAATTTCCTTCCACCCAGTGTTCTCCCAAGTCTCCCGATAAAAATGATACCTCACTTGTGTGGGTAGGCCTAGGGCCCGCGACAGGAAATGCCCCAAAACACAACGTGGACACATCCCATTTTTTGACAGAAAACACAGCTGTTTTTTGCAAAGTGCCTAACTGTATATTTTTGCCTCTAGCTCAGCCGGCACCTAGGGAAACCTACCAAACCTGTGCATTTATGAAAACTAGAGACCTAGGGGAATCCAAGATGGGGTGACTTGTGGGGCTCTGACCAGGTTCTGTAACCCAGAATCCTTTGCAAACCTCAAAATGTGGCTAAAAAAACACATTTTCCTCATATTAAGGTGACAGAAAGTTCTGGAATCTGAGAGGAGCCACAAATTTCCTTCCACCCAGCGTTCCCCCAAGTCTCCCGATAAAAGTGATACCTCACTTGTGTGGGTAGGCCTAGGGCCCGCGACAGGAAATGCCCCAAAATACAACGTGGACACATCCCAATTTTTGACTGAAAACAGAGCTGTTTTTTGCAAAGTGCCTACCTGTAGGTTTTGGCCTCTAGCTCAGCCGGCACCTAGGGAAACCTACCAAACCTGTGCATTTTTGAAAACTAGAGACCTAGGGGAATCCAAGATGGGGTGACTTGTGGGGCTCTGACCAGGTTCTGTAACCCAGAATCCTTTGCAAACCTCAAAACGTGGCTCAAAAAACACGTTTTCCTCACATTTCAGTGACAGAAAGTTCTGGAATCTGAGAGGAGCCACAAATTTCCTTCCACCCAGCGTTCCCCCAAGTCTCCCGATAAAAATGATACCTCACTTGTGTGGGAAGGCCTAGCGCCCGCGACAGGAAATGCCCCAAAACACAACGTGGACACATCCCATTTTTTGACAGAAAACACAGCTGTTTTTTGCAAAGTGCCTACCTGTAGATTTCGGCCTCTACCTCAGCCGGCACCTAGGGAAACCTACCAAACCTGTGCATTTTTTAAAACTAGAGACCTAGGGGAATCCAAGATGGGGTGACTTGTGGGGCTCTGACCAGGTTCTGTAACCCAGAATCCTTTGCAAACCTCAAAATGTGGCAAAAAAAAACACGTTTTCCTCACATTAAGGTGACAGAAAGTTCTGGAATCTGAGAGGAGCCACAAATTTCCTTCCACCCAGCGTTCCCCCAAGTCTCCCGATAAAAATGATACCTCACTTGTGTGGGTAGGCCTAGCGCCTGCGACAGGAAATGCCCCAAAACACAACGTGGACACATCCCATTTTTTGACAGAAAACAGAGTTGTTTTTTGCAAAGTGCCTACCTGTAGATTTTGGCCTCTAGCTCAGCCGGCACATAGGGAAACCTACCAAACCTGTGCATTTTTGAAAACTAGAGACCTAGGGGAATCCAAGATGGGGTGACTTGTGGGGCTCTGACCAGGTTCTGTTACCCAGAATCCTTTGTAAACCTCAAAACGTGGCTAAAAAAACACGTTTTCCTCACATTTCTGTGACAGAAATTTCTGGAATCTGAGAGGAGCCACAAATTTCCTTCCACCCAGCGTTCCCCCAAGTCTCCCGATAAAAATGATACCTCACTTGTGTGGATAGGCCTAGGGCCCGCGACAGGAAATGCCCCAAAACACAACATGGACACATCCCATTTTTTGACAGAAAACAGAGCTGTTTTTTGCAAAGTGCCTACCTGTAGATTTTGGCCTCTAGCTCAGCCGGCACCTAGGGAAACCTACCAAACCTGTGCATTTTTGAAAACTAGAGACCTAGGGGAATCCAAGATGGGATGACTTGTGGGGCTCTGACCAGGTTCTGTAACCCAGAATCCTTTGCAAACCTCAAATTGTGGCAAATAAAACACGTTTTCCTCACATTAAGGTGACAGAAAGTTCTGGAATCTGAGAGGAGCCACAAATTTCCTTCCACCCAGCGTTCCCCCAAGTCTCCCGATAAAAGTGATGCCTCACTTATGTGGGTAGGCCTAGGGCCCGCGACAGGAAATGCCCCAAAATACAACGTGTACACAACCCATTTTTTGACAGAAAACAGAGCTGTTTTTTGCAAAGTGCCTACCTGTAGATTTTGGGCTCTAGCTCAGTCGGCACCTAGGGAAACCTACCAAACCTGTGCATTTTTAAAAACTAGAGACCTAGGGGAATCCAAGATGGGATGACTTGTGGGGCTCTGACTAGGTTCTGTAACCCAGAATCCTTTGCAAACCTCAAAATGTGGCAAATAAAACACGTTTTCCTCACATTAAGGTGACAGAAAGTTCTGGAATCTGAGAGGAGCCACAAATTTCCTTCCACCCAGCGTTCCCCCAAGTCTCCCGATAAAAGTGATACCTCACTTGTGTGGGTAGGCCTAGGGCCCGCGACAGGAAATGCCCCAAGATACAACGTGGACACATCCCATTTTTTGACAGAAAACAGAGCTGTTTTTTGCAAAGTGCCTACCTGTAGGTTTTGGCCTCTAGCTCAGCCAGCACATAGGGAAACCTACCAAACCTGTGCATTTTTGAAAACTAGAGACCTAGGGGAATCCAAGATGGGGTGACTTGTGGGGCTCTGACCAGGTTCTGTTACCCAGAATCCTTTGTAAACCTCAAAATGTGGCTAAAAAAACACGTTTTCCTCACATTTCTGTGACAGAAATTTCTGGAATCTGAGAGGAGCCACAAATTTCCTTCCACCCAGCGTTCCCCCAAGTCTCCCGATAAAAATGATACCTCACTTGTGTGGATAGGCCTAGGGCCCGCGGCAGGAAATGCCCCAAAACACAATGTGGACACATCCCATTTTTTGACAGAAAACAGAGCTGTTTTTTGAAAAGTGCCTACCTGTAGATTTTGGCCTCTAGCTCAGCCGGCACCTAGGGAAACCTACCAAACCTGTGCATTTTTAAAAACTAGAGACCTAGGGGAATCCAAGATGGGATGACTTGTGGGGCTCTGACCAGGTTCTGTAACCCAGAATCCTTTGCAAACCTCAAAATGTGGCAAATAAAACACGTTTTCCTCACATTAAGGTGACAGAAAGTTCTGGAATCTGAGAGGAGCCACAAATTTCCTTCCACCCAGCGTTCCCCCAAGTCTCCCGATAAAAGTGATACCTCACTTATGTGGGTAGGCCTAGGGCCCGCGACAGGAAATGCCCCAAAATACAACGTGGACACATCCCATTTTTTGACAGAAAACAGAGCTGTTTTTTGCAAAGTGCCTACCTGTAGATTTTGGGCTCTAGCTCAGCCGGCACCTAGGGAAACCTACCAAACCTGTGCATTTTTAAAAACTAGAGACCTAGGGGAATCCAAGATGGGATGACTTGTGGGGCTCTGACTAGGTTCTGTAACCCAGAATCCTTTGCAAACCTCAAAATGTGGCAAATAAAACACGTTTTCCTCACATTAAGGTGACAGAAAGTTCTGGAATCTGAGAGGAGCCACAAATTTCCTTCCACCCAGCGTTCCCCCAAGTCTCCCGATAAAAGTGATACCTCACTTGTGTGGGTAGGCCTAGGGCCCGCGACAGGAAATGCCCCAAAATACAACGTGGACACATCCCATTTTTTGACAGAAAACAGAGCTGTTTTTTGCAAAGTGCCTACCTGTAGGTTTTGGCCTCTAGCTCAGCCGGCACCTAGGGAAACCTACCAAACCTGTGCATTTTTGAAAACTAGAGACCTAGGGGAATCCAAGATGGGGTGACTTGTGGGGCTCTGACCAGGTTCTGTAACCCAGAATCCTTTGCAAACCTCAAAATGTGGCTCAAAAAATAAGTTTTCCTCACATTTCAGTGACAGAAAGTTCTGGAATCTGAGAGGAGCCACAAATTTCCTTCCACCCAGTGTTCTCCCAAGTCTCCCGATAAAAATGATACCTCACTTGTGTGGGTAGGCCTAGGGCCCGCGACAGGAAATGCCCCAAAACACAACGTGGACACATCCCATTTTTTGACAGAAAACACAGCTGTTTTTTGCAAAGTGCCTAACTGTATATTTTTGCCTCTAGCTCAGCCGGCACCTAGGGAAACCTACCAAACCTGTGCATTTATGAAAACTAGAGACCTAGGGGAATCCAAGATGGGGTGACTTGTGGGGCTCTGACCAGGTTCTGTAACCCAGAATCCTTTGCAAACCTCAAAATGTGGCTAAAAAAACACATTTTCCTCATATTAAGGTGACAGAAAGTTCTGGAATCTGAGAGGAGCCACAAATTTCCTTCCACCCAGCGTTCCCCCAAGTCTCCCGATAAAAGTGATACCTCACTTGTGTGGGTAGGCCTAGGGCCCGCGACAGGAAATGCCCCAAAATACAACGTGGACACATCCCAATTTTTGACTGAAAACAGAGCTGTTTTTTGCAAAGTGCCTACCTGTAGGTTTTGGCCTCTAGCTCAGCCGGCACCTAGGGAAACCTACCAAACCTGTGCATTTTTGAAAACTAGAGACCTAGGGGAATCCAAGATGGGGTGACTTGTGGGGCTCTGACCAGGTTCTGTAACCCAGAATCCTTTGCAAACCTCAAAATGTGGCTCAAAAAATAAGTTTTCCTCACATTTCAGTGACAGAAAGTTCTGGAATCTGAGAGGAGCCACAAATTTCCTTCCACCCAGTGTTCTCCCAAGTCTCCCGATAAAAATGATACCTCACTTGTGTGGGTAGGCCTAGGGCCCGCGACAGGAAATGCCCCAAAACACAACGTGGACACATCCCATTTTTTGACAGAAAACACAGCTGTTTTTTGCAAAGTGCCTAACTGTATATTTTTGCCTCTAGCTCAGCCGGCACCTAGGGAAACCTACCAAACCTGTGCATTTATGAAAACTAGAGACCTAGGGGAATCCAAGATGGGGTGACTTGTGGGGCTCTGACCAGGTTCTGTAACCCAGAATCCTTTGCAAACCTCAAAATGTGGCTAAAAAAACACATTTTCCTCATATTAAGGTGACAGAAAGTTCTGGAATCTGAGAGGAGCCACAAATTTCCTTCCACCCAGCGTTCCCCCAAGTCTCCCGATAAAAGTGATACCTCACTTGTGTGGGTAGGCCTAGGGCCCGCGACAGGAAATGCCCCAAAATACAACGTGGACACATCCCATTTTTTGACAGAAAACAGAGCTGTTTTTTGCAAAGTGCCTACCTGTAGGTTTTGGCCTCTAGCTCAGCCGGCACCTAGGGAAACCTACCAAACCTGTGCATTTTTGAAAACTAGAGACCTAGGGGAATCCAAGATGGGGTGACTTGTGGGGCTCTGACCAGGTTCTGTAACCCAGAATCCTTTGCAAACCTCAAAATGTGGCTCAAAAAATAAGTTTTCCTCACATTTCAGTGACAGAAAGTTCTGGAATCTGAGAGGAGCCACAAATTTCCTTCCACCCAGTGTTCTCCCAAGTCTCCCGATAAAAATGATACCTCACTTGTGTGGGTAGGCCTAGGGCCCGCGACAGGAAATGCCCCAAAACACAACGTGGACACATCCCATTTTTTGACAGAAAACACAGCTGTTTTTTGCAAAGTGCCTAACTGTATATTTTTGCCTCTAGCTCAGCCGGCACCTAGGGAAACCTACCAAACCTGTGCATTTATGAAAACTAGAGACCTAGGGGAATCCAAGATGGGGTGACTTGTGGGGCTCTGACCAGGTTCTGTAACCCAGAATCCTTTGCAAACCTCAAAATGTGGCTAAAAAAACACATTTTCCTCATATTAAGGTGACAGAAAGTTCTGGAATCTGAGAGGAGCCACAAATTTCCTTCCACCCAGCGTTCCCCCAAGTCTCCCGATAAAAGTGATACCTCACTTGTGTGGGTAGGCCTAGGGCCCGCGACAGGAAATGCCCCAAAATACAACGTGGACCCATCCCAATTTTTGACAGAAAACAGAGCTGTTTTTTGCAAAGTGCCTACCTGTAGGTTTTGGCCTCTAGCTCAGCCGGCACCTAGGGAAACCTACCAAACCTGTGCATTTTTGAAAACTAGAGACCTAGGGGAATCCAAGATGGGGTGACTTGTGGGGCTCTGACCAGGTTCTGTAACCCAGAATCCTTTGCAAACCTCAAAATGTGGCTCAAAAAATAAGTTTTCCTCACATTTCAGTGACAGAAAGTTCTGGAATCTGAGAGGAGCCACAAATTTCCTTCCACCCAGTGTTCTCCCAAGTCTCCCGATAAAAATGATACCTCACTTGTGTGGGTAGGCCTAGGGCCCGCGACAGGAAATGCCCCAAAACACAACGTGGACACATCCCATTTTTTGACAGAAAACACAGCTGTTTTTTGCAAAGTGCCTAACTGTATATTTTTGCCTCTAGCTCAGCCGGCACCTAGGGAAACCTACCAAACCTGTGCATTTATGAAAACTAGAGACCTAGGGGAATCCAAGATGGGGTGACTTGTGGGGCTCTGACCAGGTTCTGTAACCCAGAATCCTTTGCAAACCTCAAAATGTGGCTAAAAAAACACATTTTCCTCATATTAAGGTGACAGAAAGTTCTGGAATCTGAGAGGAGCCACAAATTTCCTTCCACCCAGCGTTCCCCCAAGTCTCCCGATAAAAATGATACCTCACTTGTGTGGGTAGGCCTAGCGTCCGCGACAGGAAATGCCCCAAAACACAATGTGGACACATCCCATTTTTTGAAAGAAAACAGAGCTGTTTTTTGCAAACTGCCTAACTGTAGATTTTGGCCTCTAGCTCAGCCGGCACATAGGGAAACCTACCAAACCTGTGCATTTTTGAAAACTAGAGACCTAGGGGAATCCAAGATGGGGTGACTTGTGGGGCTCTGACCAGGTTCTGTTACCCAGAATCCTTTGCAAACCTCAAAACGTGGCTAAAAAAACACGTTTTCCTCATATTCAGTGACAGAAAGTTCTGGAATCTGAGAGGAGCCACACATTTCCTTCCACCCAGCGTTCCCCCAAGTCTCCCGATAAAAATGATACCTCACTTGTGTGGGAAGGCCTAGCGCCCGCGACAGGAAATACCCCAAAACACAACGTGGACACATCCAATTTTTTGACAGAAAACACAGCTGATTTTTGCAAAGTGCCTACCTGTAGATTTTGGCCTCTAGTTCAGCTGGCACTTAGGGAAACCTACCAAACCTGTGCATTTTTTAAAACTAGAGACCTAGGGGAATCCAAGATGGGGTGACTTGTGGGGCTCTGACCAGGTTCTGTAACCCAGAATCCTTTGCAAACCTCAAAATGTGGCTAAAAAAACATGTTTTCCTCACATTAAGGTGACAGAAAGTTCTGGAATCTGAGAGGAGCCACACATTTCCTTCCACACAGCGTTCCCCCAAGTCTCCCGATAAAAATGATACCTCACTTGTGTGGGTAGGCCTAGCTCCAGCAACAGGAAATACCCCAAAGCTCAACGTGGACACATCACATTTTTTCATAGAAAACAGTGCCTACCTGTGGATTTTGCCCTTTAGCTCAGCCGGCACCTGGGAAAACCTAGCAAACCAGCGCATTTGTGAAAGCTAGAAACCCAGGGGAATCCAAGATGGGGTGACTTGTGGGGCTCTGACCAGGTTCTATTACCCAGAATCCTTTGCAAACCTCAAAACGTGGCTAAAAAAACACTTTTTCCTCATATTTCAGTGACAGAAAGTTCTGGAATCTGAGAGCAGCCACACATTTCCTTCCACCCAGCGTTCCCCCAAGTCTCCCGATAAAAATGATACCTCACTTGTGGGGGTAGGCCTAGCGCCCGCGACAGGAAATGCCCCAAAACACAACGTGGACACATCCGATTTTTTGACAGAAAACAGAGTTGTTTTTTGCAAAGTGCCTACCGGTAGATTTTGGCCTCTAGCTCAGCCAGCACATACGGAAACCTACCAAACCTGTGCATTTTTGAAAACTAGAGATCTAGGGGAATCCAAGATGGGGTGACTTGTGGGGCTCTGACCAGGTTATGGGACCCAGAATCCTTTGTAAACCTCAAAACGTGGCTCAAAAAACAAGTTTTCCTCACATTTCAGTAACAGAAAGTTCTGGAATCTGAGAGGAGCCACAAATTTCCTTCCACCCAGCGTTCCCCCAAGTCTCCCGATAAAAATGATACCTCACTTGTGTGGGTAGGCCTAGCGCCTGCGACAGGAAATGCCCCAAAACACAACGTGGACACATCCGATTTTTTGACAGAAAACAGAGTTGTTTTTTGCAAAGTGCCTACCGGTAGATTTTGGCCTCTAGCTCAGCCAGCACATAGGGAAACCTACCAAACCTGTGCATTTTTGAAAACTAGAGACCTAGGGGAATCCAAGATGGGGTGACTTGTGGGGCTCTGACCAGGTTCTGTTACCCAGAATCCTTTGCAAACCTCAAAACGTGGCTAAAAAAACACGTTTTCCTCATATTCAGTGACAGAAAGTTCTGGAATCTGAGAGGAGCCACACATTTCCTTCCACCCAGCGTTCCCCCAAGTCTCCCGATAAAAATGATACCTCACTTGTGTGGGAAGGCCTAGCGCCCGCGACAGGAAATACCCCAAAACACAACGTGGACACATCCAATTTTTTGACAGAAAACACAGCTGATTTTTGCAAAGTGCCTACCTGTAGATTTTGGCCTCTAGCTCAGCTGGCACCTAGGGAAACCTACCAAACCTGTGCATTTTTTAAAACTAGAGACCTAGGGGAATCCAAGATGGGGTGACTTGTGGGGCTCTGACCAGGTTCTGTAACCCAGAATCCTTTGCAAACCTCAAAATGTGGCTAAAAAAACATGTTTTCCTCACATTAAGGTGACAGAAAGTTCTGGAATCTGAGAGGAGCCACACATTTCCTTCCACACAGCGTTCCCCCAAGTCTCCCGATAAAAATGATACCTCACTTGTGTGGGTAGGCCTAGCTCCCGCAACAGGAAATACCCCAAAGCTCAACGTGGACACATCTCATTTTTTCATAGAAAACAGTGCCTACCTGTGGATTTTGCCCTTTAGCTCAGCCGGCACCTGGGGAAACCTAGCAAACCAGCGCATTTGTGAAAGCTAGAAACCCAGGGGAATCCAAGATGGGGTGACTTGTGGGGCTCTGACCAGGTTCTGTTACCCAGAATCCTTTGCAAACCTCAAAACGTGGCTAAAAAAACACTTTTTCCTCATATTTCAGTGACAGAAAGTTCTGGAATCTGAGAGCAGCCACACATTTCATTCCACCCAGCGTTCCCCCAAGTCTCCCGATAAAAATGATACCTCACTTGTGGGGGTAGGCCTAGCGCCCGCGACAGGAAATGCCCCAAAACACAACGTGGACACATCCGATTTTTTGACAGAAAACAGAGTTGTTTTTTGCAAAGTGCCTACCGGTAGATTTTGGCCTCTAGCTCAGCCAGCACATACGGAAACCTACCAAACCTGTGCATTTTTGAAAACTAGAGATCTAGGGGAATCCAAGATGGGGTGACTTGTGGGGCTCTGACCAGGTTATGGGACCCAGAATCCTTTGTAAACCTCAAAACGTGGCTAAAAAAACACGTTTTCCTCACATTTCAGTAACAGAAAGTTCTGGAATCTGAGAGGAGCCACAAATTTCCTTCCACCCAGCGTTCCCCCAAGTCTCCCGATAAAAATGATACCTCACTTGTGTGGATAGGCCTAGGGCCCGCGACAGGAAATGCCCCAAAACACAATGTGGACACATCCCATTTTTTGACAGAAAACAGAGCTGTTTTTTGCAAAGTGCCTACCTGTAGATTTTGGCCTCTAGCTCAGCCGGCACCTAGGGAAACCTACCAAACCTGTGCATTTTTGAAAACTAGAGACCTAGGGGAATCCAAGATGGGATGACTTGTGGGGCTCTGACCAGGTTCTGTAACCCAGAATCCTTTGCAAACCTCAAAATGTGGCAAATAAAACACGTTTTCCTCACATTAAGGTGACAGAAAGTTCTGGAATCTGAGAGGAGCCACAAATTTCCTTCCACCCAGCGTTCCCCCAAGTCTCCCGATAAAAGTGATACCTCACTTATGTGGGTAGGCCTAGGGCCCGCGACAGGAAATGCCCCAAAATACAACGTGGACACATCCCATTTTTTGACAGAAAACAGAGCTGTTTTTTGCAAAGTGCCTACCTGTAGATTTTGGGCTCTAGCTCAGCCGGCACCTAGGGAAACCTACCAAACCTGTGCATTTTTAAAAACTAGAGACCTAGGGGAATCCAAGATGGGATGACTTGTGGGGCTCTGACTAGGTTCTGTAACCCAGAATCCTTTGCAAACCTCAAAATGTGGCAAATAAAACACGTCTTCCTCACATTAAGGTGACAGAAAGTTCTGGAATCTGAGAGGAGACACAAATTTCCTTCCACCCAGCGTTCCCCCAAGTCTCCCGATAAAAGTGATACCTCACTTGTGTGGGTAGGCCTAGGGCTCGCGACAGGAAATGCCCCAAAATACAACGTGGACACATCCCATTTTTTGACAGAAAACAGAGCTGTTTTTTGCAAAGTGCCTACCAGTAGGTTTTGGCCTCTAGCTCAGCCGGCACATAGGGAAACCTACCAAACCTGTGCATTTTTGAAAACTAGAGACCTAGGGGAATCCAAGATGGGGTGACTTGTGGGGCTCTGACCAGGTTCTGTTACCCAGAATCCTTTGTAAACCTCAAAAAGTGGCTAAAAAAACACGTTTTCCTCACATTTCTGTGACAGAAATTTCTGGAATCTGAGAGGAGCCACAAATTTCCTTCCACCCAGCGTTCCCCCAAGTCTCCCGATAAAAATGATACCTCACTTGTGTGGATAGGCCTAGGGCCCGCGACAGGAAATGCCCCAAAACACAATGTGGACACATCCCATTTTTTGACAGAAAACAGAGCTGTTTTTTGCAAAGTGCCTACCTGTAGATTTTGGCCTCTAGCTCAGCCGGCACCTAGGGAAACCTACCAAACCTGTGCATTTTTGAAAACTAGAGACCTAGGGGAATCCAAGATGGGATGACTTGTGGGGCTCTGACCAGGTTCTGTAACCCAGAATCCTTTGCAAACCTCAAAATGTGGCAAATAAAACACGTTTTCCTCACATTAAGGTGACAGAAAGTTCTGGAATCTGAGAGGAGCCACAAATTTCCTTCCACCCAGCGTTCCCCCAAGTCTCCTGATAAAAGTGATACCTCACTTATGTGGGTAGGCCTAGGGCCCGCGACAGGAAATGCCCCAAAATACAACGTGGACACATCCCATTTTTTGACAGAAAACAGAGCTGTTTTTTGCAAAGTGCCTACCTGTAGATTTTGGGCTCTAGCTCAGCCGGCACCTAGGGAAACCTACCAAACCTGTGCATTTTTAAAAACTAGAGACCTAGGGGAATCCAAGATGGGATGACTTGTGGGGCTCTGACTAGGTTCTGTAACCCAGAATCCTTTGCAAACCTCAAAATGTGGCAAATAAAACACGTTTTCCTCACATTAAGGTGACAGAAAGTTCTGGAATCTGAGAGGAGCCACAAATTTCCTTCCACCCAGCGTTCCCCCAAGTCTCCCGATAAAAGTGATACCTCACTTGTGTGGGTAGGCCTAGGGCCCGCGACAGGAAATGCCCCAAAATACAACGTGGACACATCCCATTTTTTGACAGAAAACAGAGCTGTTTTTTGCAAAGTGCCTACCTGTAGGTTTTGGTCTCTAGCTCAGCCGGCACCTAGGGAAACCTACCAAACCTGTGCATTTTTGAAAACTAGAGACCTAGGGGAATCCAAGATGGGGTGACTTGTGGGGCTCTGACCAGGTTCTGTAACCCAGAATCCTTTGCAAACCTCAAAATGTGGCTCAAAAAATAAGTTTTCCTCACATTTCAGTGACAGAAAGTTCTGGAATCTGAGAGGAGCCACAAATTTCCTTCCACCCAGTGTTCTCCCAAGTCTCCCGATAAAAATGATACCTCACTTGTGTGGGTAGGCCTAGGGCCCGCAACAGGAAATGCCCCAAAACACAACGTGGACACATCCCATTTTTTGACAGAAAACACAGCTGTTTTTTGCAAAGTGCCTAACTGTATATTTTTGCCTCTAGCTCAGCCGGCACCTAGGGAAACCTACCAAACCTGTGCATTTATGAAAACTAGAGACCTAGGGGAATCCAAGATGGGGTGACTTGTGGGGCTCTGACCAGGTTCTGTAACCCAGAATCCTTTGCAAACCTCAAAATGTGGCTAAAAAAACACATTTTCCTCATATTAAGGTGACAGAAAGTTCTGGAATCTGAGAGGAGCCACTAATTTCCTTCCACCCAGCGTTCCCCCAAGTCTCCCGATAAAAATGATACCTCACTTGTGTGGGAAGGCCTAGCGCCCGCGACAGGAAATACCCCAAAACACAACGTGGACACATCCAATTTTTTGACAGAAAACACAGCTGATTTTTGCAAAGTGCCTACCTGTAGATTTTGGCCTCTAGCTCAGCTGGCACCTAGGGAAACCTACCAAACCTGTGCATTTTTTAAAACTAGAGACCTAGGGGAATCCAAGATGGGGTGACTTGTGGGGCTCTGACCAGGTTCTGTAACCCAGAATCCTTTGCAAACCTCAAAATGTGGCTAAAAAAACATGTTTTCCTCACATTAAGGTGACAGAAAGTTCTGGAATCTGAGAGGAGCCACACATTTCCTTCCACACAGCGTTCCCCCAAGTCTCCCGATAAAAATGATACCTCACTTGTGTGGGTAGGCCTAGCTCCTGCAACAGGAAATACCCCAAAGCTCAACGTGGACACATCACATTTTTTCATAGAAAACAGTGCCTACCTGTGGATTTTGCCCTTTAGCTCAGCCGGCACCTGGGGAAACCTAGCAAACCAGCGCATTTGTGAAAGCTAGAAACCCAGGGGAATCCAAGATGGGGTGACTTGTGGGGCTCTGACCAGGTTCTGTTACCCAGAATCCTTTGCAAACCTCAAAATGTGGCTAAAAAAACACATTTTCCTCATATTAAGGTGACAGAAAGTTCTGGAATCTGAGAGGAGCCACTAATTTCCTTCCACCCAGCGTTCCCCCAAGTCTCCCGATAAAAATGATACCTCACTTGTGTGGGTAGGCCTGGCGTCCGCGACAGGAAATGCCCCAAAACACAATGTGGACACATCCCATTTTTTGAAAGAAAACAGAGCTGTTTTTTGCAAAGTGCCTAACTGTAGATTTTGGCCTCTCGCTCAGCCGGCACATAGGGAAACCTACCAAACCTGTGCATTTTTGAAAACTAGAGACCTAGGGGAATCCAAGATGGGGTGACTTGTGGGGCTCTGACCAGGTTCTGTTACCCAGAATCCTTTGCAAACCTCAAAACGTGGCTAAAAAAACACGTTTTCCTCATATTCAGTGACAGAAAGTTCTGGAATCTGAGAGGAGCCACACATTTCCTTCCACCCAGCGTTCCCCCAAGTCTCCCGATAAAAATGATACCTCACTTGTGTGGGAAGGCCTAGCGCCCGCGACAGGAAATACCCCAAAACACAACGTGGACACATCCAATTTTTTGACAGAAAACACAGCTGATTTTTGCAAAGTGCCTACCTGTAGATTTTGGCCTCTAGCTCAGCTGGCACCTAGGGAAACCTACCAAACCTGTGCATTTTTTAAAACTAGAGACCTAGGGGAATCCAAGATGGGGTGACTTGTGGGGCTCTGACCAGGTTCTGTAACCCAGAATCCTTTGCAAACCTCAAAATGTGGCTAAAAAAACATGTTTTCCTCACATTAAGGTGACAGAAAGTTCTGGAATCTGAGAGGAGCCACACATTTCCTTCCACACAGCGTTCCCCCAAGTCTCCCGATAAAAATGATACCTCACTTGTGTGGGTAGGCCTAGCTCCTGCAACAGGAAATACCCCAAAGCTCAACGTGGACACATCACATTTTTTCATAGAAAACAGTGCCTACCTGTGGATTTTGCCCTTTAGCTCAGCCGGCACCTGGGGAAACCTAGCAAACCAGCGCATTTGTGAAAGCTAGAAACCCAGGGGAATCCAAGATGGGGTGACTTGTGGGGCTCTGACCAGGTTCTGTTACCCAGAATCCTTTGCAAACCTCAAAACGTGGCTAAAAAAACACTTTTTCCTCATATTTCAGTGACAGAAAGTTCTGGAATCTGAGAGCAGCCACACATTTCCTTCCACCCAGTGTTCCCCCAAGTCTCCTGATAAAAATGATACCTCACTTGTGGGGGTAGGCCTAGCGCCCGCGACAGGAAATGCCCCAAAACACAACGTGGACACATCCGATTTTTTGACAGAAAACAGAGTTGTTCTTTGCAAAGTGCCTACCGGTAGATTTTGGCCTCTAGCTCAGCCAGCACATACGGAAACCTACCAAACCTGTGCATTTTTGAAAACTAGAGATCTAGGGGAATCCAAGATGGGGTGACTTGTGGGGCTCTGACCAGGTTATGGGACCCAGAATCCTTTGTAAACCTCAAAACGTGGCTCAAAAAACACGTTTTCCTCACATTTCAGTAACAGAAAGTTCTGGAATCTGAGAGGAGCCACAAATTTCCTTCCACCCAGCGTTCCCCCAAGTCTCCCGATAAAAATGATACCTCACTTGTGTGGGTAGGCCTAGCGCCTGCGACAGGAAATGCCCCAAAACACAACGTGGACACATCCGATTTTTTGACAGAAAACAGAGTTGTTTTTTGCAAAGTGCCTACCGGTAGATTTTGGCCTCTAGCTCAGCCAGCACATAGGGAAACCTACCAAACCTGTGCATTTTTGAAAACTAGAGACCTAGGGGAATCCAAGATGGTGTGACTTGTGGGGCTCTGACCAGGTTCTGTAACCCAGAATCCTTTGCAAACCTCAAAATGTGGCTCAAAAAATAAGTTTTCCTCACATTTCAGTGACAGAAAGTTCTGGAATCTGAGAGGAGCCACAAATTTCCTTCCACCCAGTGTTCTCCCAAGTCTCCCGATAAAAATGATACCTCACTTGTGTGGGTAGGCCTAGGGCCCGCAACAGGAAATGCCCCAAAATACAACGTGGACACATCCCATTTTTTGACAGAAAACAGAGCTGTTTTTTGCAAAGTGCCTACCTGTAGGTTTTGGCCTCTAGCTCAGCCGGCACCTAGGGAAACCTACCAAACCTGTGCATTTTTGAAAACTAGAGACCTAGGGGAATCCAAGATGGGGTGACTTGTGGGGCTCTGACCAGGTTCTGTAACCCAGAATCCTTTGCAAACCTCAAAATGTGGCTCAAAAAATAAGTTTTCCTCACATTTCAGTGACAGAAAGTTCTGGAATCTGAGAGGAGCCACAAATTTCCTTCCACCCAGTGTTCTCCCAAGTCTCCCGATAAAAATGATACCTCACTTGTGTGGGTAGGCCTAGGGCCCGCAACAGGAAATGCCCCAAAACACAACGTGGACACATCCCATTTTTTGACAGAAAACACAGCTGTTTTTTGCAAAGTGCCTAACTGTATATTTTTGCCTCTAGCTCAGCCGGCACCTAGGGAAACCTACCAAACCTGTGCATTTATGAAAACTAGAGACCTAGGGGAATCCAAGATGGGGTGACTTGTGGGGCTCTGACCAGGTTCTGTAACCCAGAATCCTTTGCAAACCTCAAAATGTGGCTAAAAAAACACATTTTCCTCATATTAAGGTGACAGAAAGTTCTGGAATCTGAGAGGAGCCACAAATTTCCTTCCACCCAGCGTTCCCCCAAGTCTCCCGATAAAAATGATACCTCACTTGTGTGGGTAGGCCTAGCGTCCGCGACAGGAAATGCCCCAAAACACAATGTGGACACATCCCATTTTTTGAAAGAAAACAGAGCTGTTTTTTGCAAAGTGCCTAACTGTAGATTTTGGCCTCTCGCTCAGCCGGCACATAGGGAAACCTACCAAACCTGTGCATTTTTGAAAACTAGAGACCTAGGGGAATCCAAGATGGGGTGACTTGTGGGGCTCTGACCAGGTTCTGTTACCCAGAATCCTTTGCAAACCTCAAAACGTGGCTAAAAAAACACGTTTTCCTCATATTCAGTGACAGAAAGTTCTGGAATCTGAGAGGAGCCACACATTTCCTTCCACCCAGCGTTCCCCCAAGTCTCCCGATAAAAATGATACCTCACTTGTGTGGGAAGGCCTAGCGCCCGCGACAGGAAATACCCCAAAACACAACGTGGACACATCCAATTTTTTGACAGAAAACACAGCTGATTTTTGCAAAGTGCCTACCTGTAGATTTTGGCCTCTAGCTCTTCTGGCACCTAGGGAAACCTACCAAACCTGTGCATTTTTTAAAACTAGAGACCTAGGGGAATCCAAGATGGGGTGACTTGTGGGGCTCTGACCAGGTTCTGTAACCCAGAATCCTTTGCAAACCTCAAAATGTGGCTAAAAAAACATGTTTTCCTCACATTAAGGTGACAGAAAGTTCTGGAATCTGAGAGGAGCCACACATTTCCTTCCACACAGCGTTCCCCCAAGTCTCCCGATAAAAATGATACCTCACTTGTGTGGGTAGGCCTAGCTCCTGCAACAGGAAATACCCCAAAGCTCAACGTGGACACATCACATTTTTTCATAGAAAACAGTGCCTACCTGTGGATTTTGCCCTTTAGCTCAGCCGGCACCTGGTGAAACCTAGCAAACCAGCGCATTTGTGAAAGCTAGAAACCCAGGGGAATCCAAGATGGGGTGACTTGTGGGGCTCTGACCAGGTTCTGTTACCCAGAATCCTTTGCAAACCTCAAAACGTGGCTAAAAAAACACTTTTTCCTCATATTTCAGTGACTGAAAGTTCTGGAATCTGAGAGCAGCCACACATTTCCTTCCACCCAGTGTTCCCCCAAGTCTCCTGATAAAAATGATACCTCACTTGTGGGGGTAGGCCTAGCGCCCGCGACAGGAAATGCCCCAAAACACAACGTGGACACATCCGATTTTTTGACAGAAAACAGAGTTGTTTTTTGCAAAGTGCCTACCGGTAGATTTTGGCCTCTAGCTCAGCCAGCACATACGGAAACCTACCAAACCTGTGCATTTTTGAAAACTAGAGATCTAGGGGAATCCAAGATGGGGTGACTTGTGGGGCTCTGACCAGGTTATGGGACCCAGAATCCTTTGTAAACCTCAAAACGTGGCTTAAAAAACACGTTTTCCTCACATTTCAGTAACAGAAAGTTCTGGAATCTGAGAGGAGCCACAAATTTCCTTCCACCCAGCGTTCCCCCAAGTCTCCCGATAAAAATGATACCTCACTTGTGTGGGTAGGCCTAGCACCTGCGACAGGAAATGCCCCAAAACACAACGTGGACACATCCGATTTTTTGACAGAAAACAGAGTTGTTTTTTGCAAAGTGCCTACCGGTAGATTTTGGCCTCTAGCTCAGCCAGCACATAGGGAAACCTACCAAACCTGTGCATTTTTGAAAACTAGAGACCTAGGGGAATCCAAGATGGGGTGACTTGTGGGGCTCTGACCAGGTTCTGTAACCCAGAATCCTTTGCAAACCTCAAAATGTGGCTAAAAAAACACATTTTCCTCATATTAAGGTGACAGAAAGTTCTGGAATCTGAGAGGAGCCACAAATTTCCTTCCACCCACCGTTCCCCCAAGTCTCCCGATAAAAATGATACCTCACTTGTGTGGGTAGGCCTAGCGTCCGCGACAGGAAATGCCCCAAAACACAATGTGGACACATCCCATTTTTTGAAAGAAAACAGAGCTGTTTTTTGCAAAGTGCCTAACTGTAGATTTTGGCCTCTCGCTCAGCCGGCACATAGGGAAACCTACCAAACCTGTGCATTTTTGAAAACTAGAGACCTAGGGGAATCCAAGATGGGGTGACTTGTGGGGCTCTGACCAGGTTCTGTTACCCAGAATCCTTTGCAAACCTCAAAACGTGGCTAAAAAAACACGTTTTCCTCATATTCAGTGACAGAAAGTTCTGGAATCTGAGAGGAGCCACACATTTCCTTCCACCCAGCGTTCCCCCAAGTCTCCCGATAAAAATGATACCTCACTTGTGTGGGAAGGCCTAGCGCCCGCGACAGGAAATACCCCAAAACACAACGTGGACACATCCAATTTTTTGACAGAAAACACAGCTGATTTTTGCAAAGTGCCTACCTGTAGATTTTGGCCTCTAGCTCAGCTGGCACCTAGGGAAACCTACCAAACCTGTGCATTTTTTAAAACTAGAGACCTAGGGGAATCCAAGATGGGGTGACTTGTGGGGCTCTGACCAGGTTCTGTAACCCAGAATCCTTTGCAAACCTCAAAATGTGGCTAAAAAAACATGTTTTCCTCACATTAAGGTGACAGAAAGTTCTGGAATCTGAGAGGAGCCACACATTTCCTTCCACACAGCGTTCCCCCAAGTCTCCCGATAAAAATGATACCTCACTTGTGTGGGTAGGCCTAGCTCCTGCAACAGGAAATACCCCAAAGCTCAACGTGGACACATCACATTTTTTCATAGAAAACAGTGCCTACCTGTGGATTTTGCCCTTTAGCTCAGCCGGCACCTGGTGAAACCTAGCAAACCAGCGCATTTGTGAAAGCTAGAAACCCAGGGGAATCCAAGATGGGGTGACTTGTGGGGCTCTGACCAGGTTCTGTTACCCAGAATCCTTTGCAAACCTCAAAACGTGGCTAAAAAAACACTTTTTCCTCATATTTCAGTGACAGAAAGTTCTGGAATCTGAGAGCAGCCACACATTTCCTTCCACCCAGTGTTCCCCCAAGTCTCCTGATAAAAATGATACCTCACTTGTGGGTGTAGGCCTAGCGCCCGCGACAGGAAATGCCCCAAAACACAACGTGGACACATCCGATTTTTTGACAGAAAACAGAGTTGTTTTTTGCAAAGTGCCTACCGGTAGATTTTGGCCTCTAGCTCAGCCAGCACATACGGAAACCTACCAAACCTGTGCATTTTTGAAAACTAGAGATCTAGGGGAATCCAAGATGGGGTGACTTGTGGGGCTCTGACCAGGTTATGGGACCCAGAATCCTTTGTAAACCTCAAAACGTGGCTTAAAAAACACGTTTTCCTCACATTTCAGTAACAGAAAGTTCTGGAATCTGAGAGGAGCCACAAATTTCCTTCCACCCAGCGTTCCCCCAAGTCTCCCGATAAAAATGATACCTCACTTGTGTGGGTAGGCCTAGCGCCTGCGACAGGAAATGCCCCAAAACACAACGTGGACACATCCGATTTTTTGACAGAAAACAGAGTTGTTTTTTGCAAAGTGCCTACCGGTAGATTTTGGCCTCTAGCTCAGCCAGCACATAGGGAAACCTACCAAACCTGTGCATTTTTGAAAACTAGAGACCTAGGGGAATCCAAGATGGGGTGACTTGTGGGGCTCTGACCAGGTTCTGTTACCCAGAATCCTTTGCAAACCTCAAAACGTGGCTAAAAAAACACGTTTTCCTCATATTCAGTGAAAGAAAGTTCTGGAATCTGAGAGGAGCCACACATTTCCTTCCACCCAGCGTTCCCCCAAGTCTCCCGATAAAAATGATACCTCACTTGTGTGGGAAGGCCTAGCGCCCGCAACAGGAAATACCCCAAAACACAACGTGGACACATCCAATTTTTTGACAGAAAACACAGCTGATTTTTGCAAAGTGCCTACCTGTAGATTTTGGCCTCTAGCTCAGCTGGCACCTAGGGAAACCTACCAAACCTGTGCATTTTTTAAAACTAGAGACCTAGGGGAATCCAAGATGGGGTGACTTGTGGGGCTCTGACCAGGTTCTGTAACCCAGAATCCTTTGCAAACCTCAAAATGTGGCTAAAAAAACATGTTTTCCTCACATTAAGGTGACAGAAAGTTCTGGAATCTGAGAGGAGCCACACATTTCCTTCCACACAGCGTTCCCCCAAGTCTCCCGATAAAAATGATACCTCACTTGTGTGGGTAGGCCTAGCTCCCGCAACAGGAAATACCCCAAAGCTCAACGTGGACACATCACATTTTTTCATAGAAAACAGTGCCTACCTGTGGATTTTGCCCTTTAGCTCAGCCGGCACCTGGGGAAACCTAGCAAACCAGCGCATTTGTGAAAGCTAGAAACCCAGGGGAATCCAAGATGGGGTGACTTGTGGGGCTCTGACCAGGTTCTGTTACCCAGAATCCTTTGCAAACCTCAAAACGTGGCTAAAAAAACACTTTTTCCTCATATTTCAGTGACAGAAAGTTCTGGAATCTGAGAGCAGCCACACATTTCCTTCCACCCAGCGTTCCCCCAAGTCTCCCGATAAAAATGATACCTCACTTGTGGGGGTAGGCCTAGCGCCCGCGACAGGAAATGCCCCAAAACATAACGTGGACACATCCGATTTTTTGACAGAAAACAGAGTTGTTTTTTGCAAAGTGCCTACCGGTAGATTTTGGCCTCTAGCTCAGCCAGCACATACGGAAACCTACCAAACCTGTGCATTTTTGAAAACTAGAGATCTAGGGGAATCCAAGATGGGGTGACTTGTGGGGCTCTGACCAGGTTATGGGACCCAGAATCCTTTGTAAACCTCAAAACGTGGCTCAAAAAACACGTTTTCCTCACATTTCAGTAACAGAAAGTTCTGGAATCTGAGAGGAGCCACAAATTTCCTTCCACCCAGCGTTCCCCCAAGTCTCCCGATAAAAATGATACCTCACTTGTGTGGGTAGGCCTAGCGCCTGCGACAGGAAATGCCTCAAAACACAACGTGGACACATCCGATTTTTTGACAGAAAACAGAGTTGTTTTTTGCAAAGTGCCTACCGGTAGATTTTGGCCTCTAGCTCAGCCAGCACATAGGGAAACCTACCAAACCTGTGCATTTTTGAAAACTAGAGACCTAGGGGAATCCAAGATGGGGTGACTTGTGGGGCTCTGACCAGGTTCTGTAACCCAGAATCCTTGGCAAACCTCAAAATGTGGCTAAAAAAACAAGTTTTCCTCACATTAAGGTGACGGAAAGTTCTGGAATCTGAGAGGAGCCACAAATTTCCTTCCACCCAGCGTTCCCCCAAGTCTACCGATAAAAATGATACCTCACTTGTGTGAGTAGGCCTAGCGCCCGCAACAGGAAATGCCCCAAAACACAATGTGGACACATCCCATTTTTTTAAAGAAAACAGAGCTGTTTTTTGCAAAGTGCCTCCCTGTAGATTTTGGCCTCTAGCTCAGCCAGCACAAAGGGAAACCTACCAAACCAGCGCATTTTTGAAAGCTAGAAACCCAGGGGAATCCAAGATGGGGTGACTTGTGGGGCTCTGACCAGGTTCTGTTACCCAGAATCCTTTGCAAACCTCAAAACGTTGCTAAAAAAAACACGTTTTCCTCATATTTCAGTGACAGAAAGTTCTGGAATCTGAGAGGAGCCACAAATTTCCTTCCACCCAGCGTTCCCCCAAGTCTCCCGATAAAAATGATACCTCACTTGTGGGGGTAGGCCTAGCGCCCGCGACAGGAAATGCCCCACAACACAACGTGGACACATCCCATTTTTTGACAGAAAACACAGCTGTTTTTTGCAAAGTGCCTACCTGTAGATTTTGGCCTCTAGCTCAGCCGGCACCTAGGGAAACCTACCAAACCTGTGCATTTTTGAAAACTAGAGACCTAGGGGAATCCAAGATGGGGTGACTTGTGGGGCTCTGACCAGGTTCTGTAACCCAGAATCCTTTGCAAACCTCAAAATGTGGCTAAAAAAACATGTTTTCCTCACATTAAGGTGACAGAAAGTTCTGGAATCTGAGAGGAGCCACAAATTTCCTTCCACCCAGCGTTCCCCCAAATCTCCCGATAAAAATGATACCTCACTTGTGTGGGTAGGCCTAGCGCCCGCGACAGGAAATGCCCCGAAACACAACATGGACACATCCCATTTTTTGACAGAAAACACAGCTGGTTTTTGCAAAGTGCCTACCTGTAGATTTTGGCCTCTAGCTCAGCCGGCACCTAGGGAAACCTACCAAACCTGTGCATTTTTTAAAACTAGAGACCTAGGGGAATCTAAGATGGGGTGACTTGTGGGGCTCTGACCAGGTTCTGTTACCCAGAATCCTTTGCAAACCTCAAAATGTGGCTAAAACAACATGTTTTCCTCACATTTCGGTGACAGAAAGTTCTGGAATCTGAGAGGAGCCACAAATTTCCTTCCACCCAGCATTCCCCCAAGTCTCCCGATAAAAATGATACCTCACTTTTTTGGGTAGGCCTAGCGCCCGCAACAGGAAATACCCCAAAGCTCAACGTGGACACATCACATTTTTTCATAGAAAACAGTGGCTACCTGTGGATTTTGCCCTTTAGCTCAGCCGGCACCTGGGGAAACCTAGCAAACCAGCGCATTTTTGAAAGCTAGAAACCCAGGGGAATCTAAGATGGGGTAACTTGTGGGGCTCTGACCAGGTTCTGTTACCCAGAATCCTTTGTAAACATCAAAATTTGGCCAAAAAAACACTTTTTCCTCCCATTTCGGTGACAGAAAGTTCTGGAATCTGAGTGGAGCCACAAATTTTCTTCCACCCAGCATTCCCCCAAGTCTCCCGATAAAAATGGTACCTCACTTGTGTGGGTAGGGCTGGTGCCCGGGACAGGAATAGATCACACAACGGTCAATGTTGGTCCTTACATGAGGCAGCTGTTGACCCTGGTGTGATCCATTCCTGACGCAGGCACTAGGTTTAGGTACTCAAGTGGGGTAGTGTTTTTATCAGGACAGGTGAGGAATCACTGGGTGGTAGGAATTTTGTGGATCCCAGCATATTCCTGTAGTTTGTGTGACAGAAATGCGAGAAAAATAGACTTTTTATTCAACATTTCAGATTTGCAGGGTATTCTGGGTAAGAAAACTTTAGGGAATCCACACAAGTCACACCTCTGTGGACTCCCCCGAATGTCTAGTTTCCAGAAATGTTTGGGTTTAGTGTGTTTCTCTATATGGCCGCCAAACCCAGGACCAAAAACACAGGTGCCTGCCTTACAAAAACAGTTTTTTTTGCGATAGATAATTTTGATGTCTCCACAATACGATTTGGGTGGTGGAATTTGGGGCTGAACTAAATTGGGGAGCTCCCAAGAGAGCACTCTCTCTCTTTCTCTGCTTGCCGCCGCATTCACCAGCTCTCTGGGTTGGGCTAACCCACTATTACCCAGTTGCACAGACTGCTTGCGAAGGGACAGGTCTGGGGGGGTGCCCTTTTTCCGAGGGGGCCGACCCCCCCAAGTGAAATCCCCAGCACATCTGCGAACGGGGGCCAGGAAACACTTTCAGGAATGCCTCGTAAGAAAGGGGAGACTCTCCCCTTTCTTACGAGGCCTTCCCGAAACGTGGGGAAGGCCGTTTTCCCTATCGGAGCAGGAAGCGGCCGCAAGGCTGCTTCCTGCTCCGATGGGGAAATCAACATTGTTACGTCAGCGCGCCTCGAAGCGCGCTGATGTCATAAAGGGGCAGGTGGGGGGCGGGGGGAGACACGGAAGAGCTTCCGTGTCTCCCTGGGACCAAAAAATAAAATAAAATCCTCGCGTGCGACGCACCTGAGGATTTATTAACCCCTTCCCTGGTGTCGGCCACTGGTCGTGACCCGCACCAGGGAGGAAGTGGCCGACGCCCGCATTGAAGGGGTTAAGTCATGGTGCTATCATAGACATTAAACCATGGTATTTGGAATTTGGGTTGGCTTCTGTCTGCAGAGCGGAGCAGTCCGCCAACCCAAGTGTTTATGAAGTAGCCCATTATTGTGCTTAGGTCCTGATTTAGAGTTTGGCAGAGGGGTTAGTCATCACAACATTGACAAATATGCAATCCGCTGAACTATAAATCCACCTATACCTATTGCATTTGTATTTTGGCGGACAGGCTATCCATCACCTTTGTGGCGGAGTAACCCCTCCGCCACATTCTAAATCAGGCCCTTAATTTTTGTTCATTTCTTTGGTAAAATGTATTCTATTATCATGTTGTGGTTGTTAGCTATAACTGTTCCAGGTACATATGCTGGGGCTACTAGCTCTGTAATTTCAAATGCAAACTGTCTGTTTGTTTCATACTCTACATTTAGTATAGATTTTTGGAGATGTCTTCAAATGCTTTGATTGAAGTGGTAACAGCAGGCTTGTATGGTGTGTGTGGTTAAAGTTTAAGTTTTGTTTATATCACGGTTGGCTAATTATCTGTGGCTAGTAGCAATTGGAGGACACATTTTGAAAATACCATCCATCATACATGTTCGACATCATGCTTGTCCTAAAAGTGCCAAAGATATTTATTTTTCTTTCGTTCTTGTGGTTGTCACGTAGGAGGAAGGGTTCCTTGTTATGTAAAGTCATTAGGTGTTCTGTAATCTATATATTTTAGTATCTTCCAGGGACAACAAGGCTTTGACATGTAGCTTTTTACTTTTGTGATATTAGGCATTTTAAAACAGGTATTGATGGTAGCTGATAGGTAAAGTGATCAGGTACTTTAGGGAGTGTGTCCTTTAAAGTTTTTTAGGTGGACTCTTGTGAGCTGGTGCTCGACTCTTTTAAATATTGAAGTATGTATCTTGCTTCTATCTCTGTTACGTTTGAGGGGTGAGGTGTTCTCTAATATTAATAGTGTTGGAGTGTAGTTTTATAATCAAAATTAACATGAAAGGTTTACGAATTAATGCATAATGATGCTGCATAGAAAATGTATTAATGTGCTTTTACTAAACGTGTGCTTGAAATGTGCCCACGGGGAGTGGCCACTAATGTATACGATGATAAATTAAACTGACTAATAATGAAATATTAATGTACTAATGTATGATTTTGTATTAGTATTAAGAGTTACATGTTAAGGTTTTGCTAACTAATCACTAGGCCTTAGTTAGCATGAGTCGGGGCCTAGCTGCCCGGTTTCATATTAAATGTGTTTTTCTAACGTGCAATGTGCTGACTTGCTGAAGGGCATGTAGCCGTACTTTTCCAGAAGCTAGAAGATGTGTGTAACCATAGTAAATTCTTTCTCATGAGACTCGACTTGCTCAAGGAGACATTCTTGCCGAATTCAACAGTGTAAACTTGCAACAGGTACAAGGTCGTCTGAACTGGTATAGACAATGGAACTACTGACTGGGACTGTGAGAGGACTGCGAGAACATGAAATTGTACCTCACATTCTACCCGTTGGAGACGTCAATTACAGAAGCCGATAAACTACGTGAGAACTGTTCTAAGGTGACAATCTTAATGAGGCGACAAGTAAACCATTGGATGGAGATAATGGTGCACCCAAAACTTGCCCAATTGGAAATTAGGGGACTGTACAACAAGATCAATATAATTCTTGGACACAAGGAGAAATCAGCCGTTAAGTGCCTTTTTGCTATTACCCAGCCACTTTGTCACTCTGACTTTGCTTTTTGATTCTTTGAACCATCCTTACTTTGCCTTGCCCGGTTCATACTTTTCCTCCTTATGAGGGAAGTGTCCCTTATTGCCCATCTTGCTGAACTTTGCTGTGTTTCCTGGCTGATGGCGAAACAACTGCTGTCCTGAGGACGAAGACTGACTCTGTATGATGACTCATTACGGAGGGTAACTATATGATGATGAAATTGTAATTGTCCGTTTGCCTTTTCTTTCTAGGTACTAACTGCTTCCCTTTTGATAGAGACCATAGTTACATGTTTTCTAAATTTGTGTTGCTACATTGTTTTGCATGAAGCCCAACATGCCAATGCTGATTCGAGGTTAGTTAAGGAGTTCACTAAACAAACGCAAATAGACAAATGACTGAATCTATGCTTTGTTGAATAATGCGCTGTTGAAACTCTGCTAAGATTAACCCATGTTGACGTCGTGCTTTGTTCTAATGTTCATGATTTTTGCATTGATGAAGTCTTATTCGAGTTGCCATATTATAACCGTGTTGATGTGTTTTCTGGTATTGAGACTAATAAACTTACTTGCAGAGGTGTAATCAATAGGGAATAAATATCATAAATCGTACTAAATCCGTGTGGTTATTCGCGACTAAAAGGTCATGGTGGTTTTCAATTCTTACCAGTCTCACTATCTGAGTTGAATCGATTTGTTAATGAAAATATTGTTGACAGTTGTCTGCCTTTCTGTGATATATGCAGCTTTTTCTGCCATTCTTAATATTTTAAAAACCTTATTTTTTTGGTTAACATAGTTCCAATATGTTTTTAAACATTACATCTTGTATATTTGCATGTGTGCTCTTACTTTAAGTTGCACTTGCTTTTGTTCCATTTGTATTTGATATTGCCGAAATCAGGAACAGGTTGTATTTTCTTTTCTGTTGGAGACAATCTTTGTTTTAGTTACATATGTACAGTATAGGTTTCCTTTGGGTGTTGGGATTTTAGTTTAAAGCAATCCGGCTTTTGAAATGCCCACTAGACAGCAGGGATTTCTTTCAAAATTGAAACTGGCATGAGGGGAGCAACCCCTTGGGCAAGGGTCGCTCCACAGGGGGGCAATATTTTTCAAGGCCTGGGGCAGAATCCACTAGGCGCCAGGGATAATTTTTTTTGTTTGTTTTTTTGTGTGTGTTTTTTGTTTGTTTTTTAGTTGGGGAGCGACCCCTTAGGCAAGGGTCGCTCCCTAGGGGGCAAATTATATTTACGCCATTTCTGTCCCCCTTGGGGGTAGATCGGCCTATTTTTATGAGGTCAGTCTGCCCCAAGGGGGGCAGAAACCACTAGACACCAGGGAGTTTTTTTTTTTACATCAAATTCACGGAAAGGGAGCGACCCCTTAGGCAAGGGTCGCTCCACGGGGGGCAAATTTATTTTATGCCATTTCTGCCCCCCCCCGGCGCCAGGGATCATTTATTTGTGTTTCTTTTATTTGTTTTTTAGTTGGGGAGCGACCCCTTAGGCAAGGGTTGCTCCCTAGGGGGCAAATTATATTTACACCATTTCTGTCCCCCTTGGGGGCAGATTACCCTATTTTTATGAGGCCATTCTGCCCCAAGGGGGGCAGAAACCACTAGACACCAGGGAGTTTTTATTTTACGCCAAATTCACGGAAGGGGAGCGACCGCTTAGGCAAGGGTCGCTCCCTGGGGCAAATTTATTTTAGGCAATTTCTGCCCCCCCTGGGTGCAGATCGGCCTATTGTTACTAGGCCAATCTGCCCCCAGGCGGGGAAGAAGCATCTAGGCGCCAGGGATTTTTTTTTTTTTTTTTAAATTTTGTTTTGTGTTTTTAGAGGTGGGGAGCGTCCCCTTTGCCAAGGGTCGCTCCCCAGGGGAGGGTGGGGGCAAAATTATTTTAGGCCATTTCTGCCCCCCCCCCCGAGGGCAGATCGGCCTATTGTTATTAGGCCGATCTGCTCCCAGGAGGGGCAGAAGCCTCTAGGTGTCAGGGATACATTTTTTTTTTGTTTTGTTTTTTTAGAGGTGGGGAGCGACCCCTTAGCCAAGGGTCGCTCCCCTGGGGGGCACACTGTATTTAGACTATTTCTGCCCCTCTTGGGGGCAGATCGGCCAATTTTTGTTAGGTTAATCTGCCCCCAAGAGGGGCAGAAACCACTAGGCACCGGGGATCTTTTTTTTTGCGCCAATGTCACGCAAGGGAAGCAACCCTTTAGGCAAGGGTCGCTGCCCTGGGGGCGTGGGAGGTGCGAGGGCAAAATTATTTTAGGCCATTTCTACCCCCCCGGGGGCAGATTGGCCTATTGTTATTAGGCCAATCTGCCCCCGGGGGGCAGAAGCCCCTAGGCGCCAGGGATACATTTTTGGGGGATTTATTTTTTGTTTTGTTTTGTTTTTTAGAGGTGGGGAGTGACCCCTTAGGCAAGGGTCGCTACCCGGGGGCGGGGGGGAATTTATTTTAGGCCTTTTCTGCCCCCCCCCGGGGGCAGATCGGCCTATTGTTATTAGGCCGATCTGCCCCAGGAGGGGGGGGCAGAAGCCTCTAGGTGCCAGGGATACATTTTTGGGGGATTTTTGTTTTGTTTTGTTTTGTTTTTTAGAGGTGGTGAGCGACCCCTTAGGCAAGGGTTGCTACCCGGGAGAGGGGGGTCAAATTTATTTTAGGCCTTTTTTGCCCCCCTGGGGGCAGATCGGCCTATTGTTAATAGGCCGATCTGCCCCAAGGGGAGGCAGTAGCCTCTAGGCGCCAGGGACACATTTCTTTTTTTTTTGTTTTTTAGAGGTGGGGAGCGACCCCTTAGGCAAGGGTTGCTCCCTGGGGGAGGGGAGGATTTATTTTAGGCCTTTTCTGCACCCCCGGGGGCAGATCGGCCTATTGTTATTAGGCCGATCTGCCCCCAGGTGTGGCAGAAACCTCTAGGCGCCAGGGATAAAAAACAAATGTTTTTTGTTTTTTGTTTTTCAGAGGTGGGGAGTGACCGCTTAGTCAAGGGTCACTCCCCTGGGGGGCAAATTGTATTTAGACCATTTCTGCCCCCCTTGGGGGCAGATCGGCCGATTTTTGTTAGGGCAATCTTCCCCCATGGGGGGAGAAACCACTTAGGCACCAGGGATTGGTGTGTGTGTATGCGTGTGTTTTCTTTAGGTGGGCAGCCCCTTGGGTAAGGGTCGCTCCCCATGGGGGCACATTACTGTTGGCCATATCTGCCTATTTTTGGAAGGCCCATCTGCCCCGGGGGGGGGGCAGAAAGCCCACCAGAGGCCAGGGAAGTTCTTTTTTCAAAAATAGGAGTGTGGGGTTATGGCCATACCCCCACCCCAAATAAATGGGGCCAAAGTTGTTCTGCCCCCCAGTGGGCAGATGGAGCAATAACCCCTGATTCACACCCCGAGGGGGCAGAAAGTCTACTAGATGCCAGGGAATTAAAAAAAAAATTGGAGTGGTGGCTACCAACCAGTATGGGCCTGGTTACGCCCCCACCTCAACTGAAGGGGGTAACAGTCTTTCAGCTCTCCCCGCACTCTAAAACATCTTATCCCACAGCAAGCAAGAAGACAATTGATTATTTTGGGTTTTAGTTTTACATTTGGGCCATGAGAGCTTGGGGGAACGCTGGGTGGAAGGAAATTTGTGGCTCCTCTCAGATTCCAGAACTTTCTGTCACCGAAATGAGAGGAAAAAGTGTTTTTTTGGCCACATTTTGAGGTTTGCAAAGGATTCTGGGTAACAGAACCTGACCAGAGCCCCACAAGTCACCCCATCTTGGATTCCCCTAGGTGTCTAGTTTTCAAAAATGCACTGGTTTGCTAGGTTTCCCCAGGTGCCGGCTGAGATAGAGGCCAAAAGCCACAGGTAGGCAGTTTGTAAAAAACAGTTCTGTTTTCTTTGTGAAAATGTGATGTTGTGTTTTAGGGAATTCTTGTCGCGGGTGCTAGGCCTATCCACGCAAGTGAGGTACCATTTTTATCGGGAGACGTGGAGGAACACAGAATAGCAAAACAAGTGTTATTGCCCCTTGTCTTTCTCTACATTTTTTCTTTCCAAATGTAAGACAGTGTGTAAAAAAGTCGTCTATTTGAGAAATGCCCTGTAGTTCACATCCTAGTATGGGCACCTCGGAATTTAGAGATGTGCAAGTAACCACTGCTTCTCAACACCTTATCTTGTGGCCATTTTGGAAATACAAAGGTTTTCTTGATACCTATTTTTAACTTTTTACATTTCAGCAAAGGAATTGCTGTGTACCCGGTATAGAACAAAAACCCATTGCAAGGTGCAGCTCATTTATTGGCTCTGGGTACCTAGGGTTCTTGATGAACCTACAAGCCCTATATATCCCCGCAACCAGAAGAGTCCAGCTGACGTAACGGTATATTGCTTTAAAAAATCTGACATCGCAGGAAAGAGTTACAGAGTAAAACATGGAGAAAAATGGCTGTTTTCAATATTTTTTTATTTCAGCTGTTATTTTCTGTAGGAAACACTTGTAGGATCTACACAAATGACCCCTTGCTGAATTCAAACTTTTGTATACTTTTCAGAAATGTTTAGCTTTCTAGGATCCAGCATTGGTTTCTCACCTATTTTGGTCACTAACTGGAAGGAGGCTGAAAGCACAAAAAATAGTAAAAATGGGGTATGTCCCAGTAAAATGTCAAAATTGTATTGAAAAAGTGGGTTTTCTAATTCAAGTCTACCTGTTCCTGAAAGCTGGGAAGATGATGAACTTGCCACCGCAAGCCCTTTGTTGATGTCATTTTCAGGGGAAAAAACACGATCCGCCTTCTGCAGCCCTTCTTTCCCATTTAAAAAAAAAAAAATCTTGGTCTCCTTCAGGGGAACCCACAATGTCTGGGTACCTCTAGAATCCCTAGGATGGCGGAAAAAAAGGACACAAATTTGGCGTGGGTAGCTTATGTGAACAAAACGTTATGAGGGCCTAAGCGCGAACTGCCCCAAATAGCCAAAAAAAGGCTTGGCACAGGAGGGGAAAGGCCTGGCAGCGAAGGGGTTAAATATCGAAAAAGTCCCTGGTGCCTAGTGGGCTTTCTGCCCCTCACCTCCAGGAGGGCAGATTAGGGGCTATTGCCCCGATATGCCACCCAGGGGAGGCAGAAAGACTTTATTATGAACAAAAATTTAGAGGAGAAAAAACCCTTACCCAGGGGCCGCTCCTCCCTCCCTGATTGCTTAGTTGAATGGATCCCTGCTTAGGGATCATCCGCCTGAGGCAATCCCCAAGCAGCAATCCACTAGGAAAAGGAACCTTTGGAAAGGGGATATTCTTCCCTTTCAAACTGTACCTCTCCCATTGAAATTGGTGCTCAGGGGACTGAGATATGCCCCTGAGCACAAAGAAAATACAAGCAAATTTTACTTTCAATTTCCCTTTAATGACATCGTCATTTCAGAGTGGGGATATTTTTCAGCCTTGGTTGCTGGGGAAGCTCTTCCACAGCAACCAAGGCTAAATGTATCCAAATAAAATCCCTCTGTTGCCCGCACCAGAGGGTTTTCAAGTGCCATGTGCGCAAACGGCCGGGAGCCGTCTGACGCAGATGAGCCCTGTGGCGTCAGACGGCTCTTGGCTGTCCGACGCACACAAATGGTTAAACTTACTTGTGAAGTATTCTATGTTTTTTCCAAGCTATTCTTCTGTGTTTTCTTCGAGCTGTCCAGCAGCGTGCAGTTTTCTTGTAGCTTTTTCTGCTTTCTTAGTAATGTTCTGCTAATTATGTTAATATTTCTATTACTTTGTTTTACAGTAAATGTTTCAGTTATTATATTTTTGGTGAATGCTTATAGGTGTTTCTTTTGAAGTTGCAAGTTTATACTTGTTGTATTGATGTATTAATATTAATAATATATTTGTAAAATTTAGGCCCTCATTATGAACATGGCGGTCCGTTCCGCACCGCCGGCGGTGGTGGCAGAAACCGCCAACAGAGGAGCGGTCCGGACTGCCAAATAATGAACCAAACGAAACTCATGAATCCCGCTCACCACACACTGCCAGGAAAGAATTCCCGCTGACGACGGCAGAGGCCGCCCACAAGCCGTCGGAAAGGCCCAACCCGCCCATCAAATTATGAACCACCATTCCGCCGCCAGTTCCGAGGCGGGAACCACCTCCACACAAAGCCAGGTGGAAATGAAACAAATAGAAGGAAACAAAGCTCAACAAAACGTGCATCGGCAGCCATTGACAGAGAGCTGCAGATCACGCCAGCCTTGCTTCTTGCCATATATCTACACGACCGAGACCGCAGACGAAGATGACGACGACGACGGTAAGTACCGCAACCTACAAAACAAGGGAGGAAAGGGCAAACTTACATACCCACCCACTCCACCCACCCCACAAAGCCCCCCCAACCCTACCCAGCAGCAATAGTCAGACACCCCACATCAAGAGGGACGTACCCGACCGAAGGCCACTGCAACTTGGCCATAGGACGTACAATAGCACCACAGCCATAAATTATTTAAACCAACACCAGGGTGGAACTGCGTGCAGCCCAAACACAGGCCACACTGAAACTTTATTATGAAGCTCACTGAGCGAAATGATGAAAACAGGGCCAATGGCCAGTCCATAAAAAGTCCATCTTCCTTCTCCACAACTGGCCCACTCTGACTCCCACAAGGGCTGGGTACTCCACTCAACAGGGCCCCATAGGGGGATCCAGGCACCTCACGGAATGGGGGCAGGGAGGGGTGGTGGGTATTTACGACTGGGTGGGACTTTGACTTGCGTGAGGAGGTTGGAGTGGGGGTGGACTTCTCCTTAGAAGGGGGTGGTGGCTGTTTTGCATGGGTGGACTTTAATGCCTTATGCTCAGAGCGGGCCTTCTTCTTAAGTGGAGAAGGGGCACAGGAATGGGAAGGCTGGACCGGGGTGGGCTGCGATGTGGAAGGAGCGGAAAGGGCAAGAAGGTGGGCACATTTCGGGACAAGACGGGGTGGACCAGTGGGTTTGAACACGTCTACACGGGAGAGGAAAAGTTTCTTGGGAGCAATTGGGGTGGGCATGGATGAGGGCGTGGGAGTGGATGCAGAGGGAGTTGATGTATGTGGTGTAGGTGTGCGTGTAGTGGGTGCCGGTGACTGCTCAGTATGCTGTGGTGGGTGTCTTGCTGCGTTTGAGTGTTTTGGGAGGTGGGGGGTGGACACAGTGGGAGAAGACAGACAGCTAGTGTGGATGTATGTTGGGTGGGTGTCTGCAAGTCGGGTGAGTGTGCTGCATGTGTCAACTACAGTGGAGGTGGTGACTGCAGGTGTGATGTATGGGGTGCATGTATTGCTGTCTGCTACTGTGGCGAGTGCAGGAAGAGGAGCAGTAACAGTGAGTGACGGTACAGTGCATGAGGGTGTTGATGTAGAGGGGACAGACAGGCTGCAGAGGTGGGCACACTGGGGGAAGTGGACGTTGTTGTGTGTGCAGGTGTCTGTTGGCTGTGTGAATGCTTGTGGTGGGAGATGTGGTGCTTGTGTTTTGAAGTGTGTTTCTTGTGTGTTGATGTGCATGACTGGGTGTTTGAATGTGTGCCTTGAACGGGTGAAGGGAGTGGGGTGCTGGAAGGGGAAGGGGAGGTTGGAGGGGGGACAGAATAGCCAGGGAAACTGGCTGCCATCCAAGAGGAGGCCAGAGCCTGAAAAGATCTCTGTAGGGCAGACACAGCACAGTGAATGCCATCCAGATAGGCATTAGTCTGCTGCACCTCTGATGCTAGCCCCTGGATGGCATTGACGATGGTTGTCTGCCCTACAGAGATGGTTCTCAGGAGGTCAATAGCCTCCTCTGTGAGGGCAGCAGGGCTGACTGGGGCAGGGGAGGAGGTGCCTGGGGCGAAGGAGACGCCCACCTTTCTGGGTGGGGGGGCACAGCCAACTCGGTGGGGAGCAGAAGGGAGGGCACTGATGGTATGGGTGGTGGTGGAAGTTGTCACGGTCGTGATTTGTCCACTAGTGTCCGCCACCGCCGGAGGACCCCCATCGGAGGAGGTTACAGAGTCACTCCCACCGGTGGTAGTAGCCTCCCCCGTGGAATTCCCCCCGCCCTCCCACCCACTGGTCCCCTGGGTGTCCGTTGTCTCTGCCTCCGAGGATCCGTGGGCTGCTGTCTCCCCACTAGCCGGTGCCTCAGTTCCCTCGCCTGATGTTGATGTTGTACCAGGCACACAAAAGAGAACAGGGATGGGGAGACAAAACAGGAGAGACACTTGTAAGTAGCTGAATGCTGATACACAATGGCCAGACATACACTTACCCAGCAGACACACCCAACAGGCAGCACCGTGCACTAGGCCCATGACCATGGCCCTGACAACTGAGCAGTATACTGACCTACACCCATATCCTGTCATTGCATTGAAGCTGAGGTAGGTGAAACCTGACCAGGACACCTGTATACCCTTTGGGGAACGGACAGTAGCTGGACACCACTCAAAACCCTGCTCTAAGCCCCATGAGCCCTATCGCACACACACTCATCCTTCCAGGCTGAAGTATGGGCTGTGAGTACTCACCCCCTTGTGACAGCTGTGCAGCCTTCAAGCGCCCATCCAGGTCTGGATACGCCACCACCAGGATCCTTCTCATTAAGGGAGTCAGGGCCCGACAGACACCCCTATTACGTTGGGAGGACTTCCCCAGCTGGGCCTCAGTGATCTTCCGCGCCCAGCGCCGTAGGTCCCCCCACCTCTTGCGACAGTGGGTGCTCCGCCGGTTGTTGACCCCCAGGGTCCGTACCTCTTTGGTGTTGGCATGCCAATGTGCCCTCTTCTGGTGGGCGCTGACCTTGTAGGGAGACACAGAGAAGAAGAGGTCAGGCACCTGCACAATGGCAATAGCTTGGTGATTGTTAGACATAGGACAGACAGTACTCCCAGACATGCAGGACAGTGGCATGCAGCATTCCATGCACCAAGCCCCATCCTGGCTCACAGGAATGCACATCTGAGCAATCCACTCCATCCATTACACACACAGGGCCGCCTGCCAAAGTCCCGCCGACAAATGACCGTCCCGCGGTCAAAAGACCACGGCGGCCATTCTTACATTTCCGCCGGCCCAGCGGAAATGCCCCTGCAACGAGGATGCCGGCTCCGAATGGAGCCGGCGGAGTTGCAGGGGTGCGACGGGTGCAGTGGCACCCGTCGCGATTTTCACTGTCTGCTCAGCAGACAGTGAAAATCATGGTGGGACCCTGTTAGGGGGCCCCTGCACTGCCCATGCCTGTGGCATGGGCAGTGCAGGGGCCCCCAGGGGCCCCACGACACCCGTTACCGCCAACTTATTCCTGGCGGTGAAAACCGCCAGAAACAGGCTGGCGGTAAGGGGGTCGGAATCCCCATGGAGGATTCCCGGGGCCAGGGGAAAACCGGCAGGAAACCGCCGGTTCCCCTTTTCTGACCGCGGCGTTACCGCCACGGTCAGAATGGCCCAGGAAGCACCGCCAGCCTGTTGGCGGTGCTTCCTCTGCCCTCTGCCCTAGCGGTGTTACACCGCCAGGGTTAGAATGAGGGCCACAGTGTCACCCAAACCCCGACTCACCTGTACCTCTGGCTGGCCGTAGAGTCTGCCGTACAGGGGCAGGACCCCTTCCATCAGTTACTCCAGTTCTTCCTGGGTGAAGGCCGGGGCCCTTTCCCCTGCACCACATGGAACATCCATAGCCAGAGGCAGGCCACAGCAGTACACGGAGTGGAGTACTATTCCGCACAAGATCAGGGAGTCAAGTGAGCACACGATGACGAATGAGTGTACGTTCAGAGGCGGAATGCACCGTCACCACTGGCGGCGATCATGATACGCCAAGATTCCCTATTGGCATCCATATTATCCAATGAGGGTGAGAACAGCAGTAAACACCGCCAAAAGCTGTGACGTCAACCGCTAGTGGTCTTAGGTCACTTCCACAACGAAGGGGCAGAACTACAGTGGGCAGATATTTTGCGATCACCTACGCATCTAGAAATTCAGTTTAGTCACAATGCTGGGCCTACTAGCCATATGAATCTCACATGTATCTATCCATAGAGTATATCATCACACATGATGCACTCTGTTCCATCTTAGTGATGACAATGTACATCTGTCAGGTTGCAGTTATTGTACAGACACTACTATGAAGAATGCAGTGAATGTGTTTAGCAAATATGCCTGTGTATGTGTGCACATGACTCCTTGTTCTTACCCCTCACAGGTACAGACCCTTGTGGCGAGGAAGGGCACCTTCTGTGTACAGACCACTTGTGGATGTGGGGACCATGGTGGAGCGTCAGATCATTATCACTTACAGACTCACATGTGCAACTATTCAGGACCTATGTGCATTACTGGATCCTGCACTGACTCCCGGAAATCGTAATCAGCATGCCATTCCAACTGAGGTGCAGGTGCCCTCCGCACTCCATTTCCTGGCCACAGGCTCATTTCAAGTGACAGTGGGCATGGGTGCTCGTTTCTCACAGCCAATGTTCAGCCAGGTACTTACAAGATTTCTAAATGCATTTGTACAACATCTGCAATTCTATGTGCGATTTCCCCAAAGTGCTGAGCTCCCTGCCATCAAGTCAGACTTCTATGCCTTTGCAAACATTCCCCATGTTATTGGTGCCATCGATGGAACCCACATACCCATCATCCCCCCAAGAGTAAGTGAAGAGGTGCACAGAAACAGGAAGAACTTTCACTCCATGAACATCCAATTGGTGTGTACAGCAGACCAGTACTTATCCCATGCGAATGCCATGTTTCCTGGTTCAGTCCATGATTCATTTGTTTTGAGGAACAGTAGTGTGCCACAAAAGATGGAACAACTCCAAGAGGACAGAGGGTAGATCATAGGTAAGTGTGCCTGTCACTAACTGACACATTGCAGAAAACTAGCCTGTCAGACTAAGGACATTCCAATGACGACTCTGTATTGACCATTTCTCTAGGTGATTCTGGCTATCCAAACTTACGTTGGCTCCTGACACCAGTTAGGAATCCTAGGACGGATGCAGAGAGGAAATACAATGAGGCCCATGGACGTACTAGGAGGGTGATAGAACATACTATAGGTCTCCTGAAGGCTAGATTCTGGTGCCTACATATCTCTGGGGGTTCCCTGGCCTATGGGCCCGATAAGGTGTGTAGGACAGTGGTGGCTTGCTGCATGCTGCACAACGTGGCAGTGAGACATTCAATCCCCCTTTTGGAGGTGGAGGGTGCTATAGGTCCTGATCTGTTACCTCAGAGAGGTGAGAAGAGTGATGGTGAGGATGAGGAAGGGGAAGATGTAAATTCCAGAAACCAACTGATACAACTCTACTTCCAATAACTGTCTGGGACTTCAGCCTGTATATGTGGTTAGTGACTGATAGTGTGCCGTGTCAACTAGGGGGATTTGGTCATGATATGCGAGTCATGGACCTCTTCAGCATGGTACAGACAGACAACATAAGCATTCCCTTCTTGACTTTTTAGAAACACACTGTACCAGCAGCATGCACAATTTGACAATAAAGTTGATCCCTTCCTGTTGCATCATTACTCCACGTTGTTCAACATTGAAGACAGGGTACATTGTTACGGGTGAGATATGTTGTATATTGGTGGCATACAGTGAAATGTGCTATGTACAGTGATGGAAGTCGTTATGGTTGTTTGTCCCCACAACTGACTTGGTGGCAGGCCTGTTTGATTTCATAGGTGGGTCCTATTTGTTGTTCTGTACATCATTTAACCCTCAGCTAAGTGCAGTTTGTGAATGGGTGGGTTGGTTGCTTGGCAGTAGCAGCAGTGTCAATTGTTGGTAGGGGGCTTGTTCTTAGCTGGGTTTCCAGTGCCATATCTTGGCCTGAGACTACGTTTGGGTGCCTGCTGTGAAGCTACTTGGGGTGACATGGTCGGCCCTTGTGATTCCTGGGAGGGTTTTTCCTGTGCTGTTTCAGCTGCTTGGGACAACTGTTGCTGTTTGTCCAGGGCTGTTGTGGGGGCCTCTTGTCGGTGTGGATGTCTGAGGGTTTGTTGACCAACTGCAGCAGTGCTCCAGCAATGGTGGCCATTGTGGCATTGTGTTCTTTCCACTGCTCCAGGGCCTATTGGTGGTGTTCCAGCTGCATCCTCTGGCTTTGCTCCAGGGTGGTTACAATCTGTGCCAACCTGTCTTGGGTATGTTGGTATGCCCCCAATACCTCTGCAATGACGTCCTGGGCTGCTGCATCTATCCGGTGTCCTACCCCCTGACCCACTGGGGCACTTGACCTGGCCCCTGTGCCTGTGTCCCCTGCGCAGGTCTGGATGTGCCACTAGTACTGGGGCCCTTTTCTTTCTGCATGTTGGGGGTGGGAGACTGTGGCCTCTGTTGCTGGGGTCCACCTGTTTGTGCCCTGGGCCCACTGGTGTGGGCACGCCTCCCCTGGCCTGCTGGTCTTGACTGGGTATTAGGGGTGACAGTGTTTTCCTGGGTGGGGCTGCTGCATGGTGAGCATCCAGGGCTGTGAGAGGGGCCTGCCTTCTCATCAGTGTCCAGGGATCCTTCACCAGTGTCCTGTGATGTGCTTCTGTCTCCCTGGAATGCTGTGGCACTCCTTGTCCCCTCCATTAGGGTTGCATGGGTGGTGGTGCCTGTTGGAGGACATAGAAGTATTTGTTACATATGCAGGAGGGTCTGAGGTGGGCAGTACTGTACAATTTAGTGCTGGTGTGCCTTTCAGTGGCCATCAGGGGTGCCTTTGTGAGGTGGACATAGCATCTAGTGGCAGTGGTGGCGTTACATTGTGGTGGGGGCTATTATTCCATTGTGGGAACGTGCAGGGGTGGGTGGCTGTGCACAGCGGGAGTGATGTGGGCCTGGTAGTGAGTTGTGGGTGATGCAGGGTGGTGGATGTGGTGGGTAATGTCTGGGAGGGGGGTGGGTCTAGGTGGGTGTGGGTGGGGTGGGGTGGTGCATGCATTACAGCTATGGTGTATATGGGGTAAATGTAGACGACTTACCCGAGTCCATTCCTCCAGTGAGTCCCTCTGGGTGCAGGATGGCGAGTACCTTCTCCTCCCAGTCGGTGTAGTCGGGTGGTGTTGGTGGCAGCCCTCCCCCAGTCTTCTGCACTGCGATGTGGTGCCTGGATGCCATGGCCTGGACCTTCCCCTGCAGGTCGTTCCATCTCTTGCGGATGTCGTCCCTGGTGCGTGGATGGTGTCCCACTGCATTCACCCTGTTGACGATGGTCTGCCACAGCTCCATTTTCTGGGCGATGGGTGTGTGCTGCACCTCGGAGCCGAATATTTGTGGCTCCACTTTTAGGATCTCGTCCACCATGGTCCTTAGCTCCCTTTCGGTGAAGCATGGATTTTTTGGGGGGGACATGGTGAGGGTGGTGGATGGCATCGGGACTGGGGACGGTGTTTGGGTGCTCCTGTGTGGGTCGCTATGCGTGTCCTGTCTGCTGGCGTTCTCTGTCTGACTCTGGTTCTCTTCGTCTTCTGGTCCTGGTTTCCTTGCAAGAGATTGTGGGGTGTGTCTGGGGGTGTTTTATGGTGTTCTGGATGTGTGTCAGGTGTGTGGGTGCTAAGTCTAGCCAATGTGTGCAGTGTTTGCCGTTGTGCCCACTTGCCGCCTGGGCTGTTATTCCCGCCGACAAGGTCCTGGCGGTGTGGGAATGTTTGACGGGGTTGGGTTTTTTGTTCATTATATGGCGGGTTTCCATTCGTCGCCGCCAGCGGGATTCTGTTTACCGCTGCCACGGCGGTCGGCGGTCTTTACCGCCATGTTCATAATGACCGCCATGATGTATTGTGTTTATTATTAATGTATTTGTAGGATTTATTTTATTGGATTGATGTTTGTATTTTTAATAAATGTTTGCGTAAAAGTAAATGTATGGTCATTAGATTTCTTTTATATGTGAATAATTTTATGTTTCTTCTTTTAAAATATTAATTGTTTTTTTACCCTGTTTATTTATTGATATTTTATGGTTAATGTAGTAAAATAAAAGTAGTAATTGTATTAAAATATTATTTTTTTGCTTATTTATAACAATGATATTTAGTCAATAATGTGTGTTGTGATATTTTCAGTCATTGTAGAAATAGTTTGTTTATAAGTAGACAATATTTTTGATTTAATAAATGTGTGTGCTGAATTCTTCAATGAAGATATTCTTATGGGAACACTTTTGTCATCAATTATTTTGTTGTTGTTAATTAAGTATAAGATGGTGATTTCTTTTATAAACAATAATATTTTGACAATATTTTGGTGTGTCAATATTGTTTTCAGTGATAATATGTCATAGAAAAATGTTCTACATATTTCCTAAGGTTGATATAAACCTAGTCAACCACACTCAAAACTGTTAGTTGCAGGTAACAATTCTCTTTGTATACCTGTTATCACATATACTGTGTTTATTTACAAAATGATTACAGTTTATCCCATCTTTATTTAAAAATATTATGGATCTTTTACTAAATCTGAAAATTGTGAACATTCAGGAAACCTAAACATTATGGGGGTCATTACGACACTGGCAGCCGGCGGTATACTGGCGGTAACTCCGCCAACAGGCTGGCGGTGTTCCGCCAGTGTATTATGGCCGTGGCGCATTAGCCACAGCCATACCGCCAGCCCCTCCATTTGACCGCCTGGCTTCTGCCAGGTGGTTATAATCCCCAGGGCAGCGCTGCAAGCAGCGCTGCCCTGGGGATTAAGAGTCCCCAACCGCCAACCTGTCCATGGCGGTAAACACCGCCATGGAAAGGCTGGTGGTAAGGGGGACTCGGGGTGCCCCCGAGGGCCCCTGCACTGCCCATGCACTTGGGCTTATGTACTTTAGACATGATTAACTTATACAAAACTATACTCTATTTAGGAGATTTTAATTATATTAAGAGAATGTGGCAGTTTCATCCTGAAATAAACGTTCTCGCTGAATATGTCTGTAGGATGATCAATTTGATTATGTATCACAAATATTTCGATTGGGAAGGTAACTTTATTGCACAAATCACTTGGTCTTCCTCGGCCAATAACATCATACCATTTTATGACAATATTTTCATGTACTTTTCGAGATGGAACACAATATGGGTAATCAATATTGAAAACCAAGATTACCAAATGGTGGGGCTTCATAGACAGCATTTCATTTATATACAAGGTAATCTTAGCTAGGGGATATTTTCTGAAAGAGTTTAAGGAATTTGAAGCATATTTAGTGAATGCTCACCATACTATGAAATTCACAATGGTTCAGGGAAACATGAGGGTTACATATTGAAACATTATAATTTGCTATGAACTAAATACATTAATCTTGTTTTCTCTGGAAATTATACCAAAAGGTAAAGTTTTTTTAAAGAGGGAATGACCACCACCCAAATTGTCTTTTATTGGCAGTGTGCCATCAGAAATAGTTTGTTTTAGGGAAATAGCTTTAGCATATCCCAAGGGTTCCTCTTAGGAACCAAAATACATAAAATAAGCCAGGGTCTGCATTTTGTCAGTCTGTATAGCTTGGGTAGATCTGATGTTGCAAAATGAGTTCTATCATTTGAGGGCCAGCATTTGGACATGGTTGCCCTTCCCTTCCATATGCCATGGTTGTCCTCCCTTAAATGAAGCACTGCCTCCAATGTGCTAGCATGTTAATTTGGACAGAGCTGCCCGATGACACGATTTCCTCCAGTATGCCAATGCTAGTATTTTTCCAACAATTGCCTTCACTATGTCCGTGCCACATTTTGCAATGGATGTCTCTAACACCCAAGAATTACCTTTAGTTTACCAAAGGAAAAAGCAGACGTGAAAGCATAAACCACATTCTCAATCCCTTAATGACACTCATTGTCACTGACTCTGTCCCTCCTTCTAACGCATGCACTTAGTTTCAGTCACAAACACAATAACACATACAAACAGACCCACCAGCCCACACATACACTCTCTCCCTCACACAAACGCACTCTCAAACACATGCAAGCTCACAACAAAAATGTAAAAGCATTTTACATTACCTATCCCTTGCTGCTAGTGACAGTCCTGCTATAACTCCTAGCGTTTTCTTTTTTATTATTGTAATAGAAAATAATAGTCTATTATTTACTATTATTATGATTAACAATTGGCAGAAAACAAGGAGGGTGGAGCCTTGGCACCCATAAGGGCAAGCAGCAGTTTGTGTCTTCTTAGCACTGATCACAAAATAATGTCCTGGGTAACATGGCCTAAGCCAAGGGGTTACAACTGTGATCCCTGGGGACCCCAACATGAGAACCATAGGCATGTGATATGCCAAATACTAAGATCGATCTATAGACTGTATTGCTGCACTAAATACTATTATGGCATATTCTTAGAGCAAAGAATAGTTTGAGTGAAACGTGAGTGTTCAGTAAACTGAAGGAAAAAGCTGTGACAAGCATAGGGGTATCAATATAAGATGTATTTCTCAAAAAGACTAAAGCATAGTTGAAAACATGGTAGTGATTATTGTTCAAGAGTTGAGTTCCATTCATGATTATAATCACTGTTTTACTATTTATCAGCTATATATTGACTTCATTACTACAGTTTAAGGGCAAATACACTTGTACTTAGCAGCAAATTTAGACCCAGAGGTTTGGAGATTTCATGTGGATTTTAAGGCTGGATGAATTCAAATATGTAAAGAATATATGACAGGGACACAAGGAGGTTTATCCTTGTAAGCTTTGTAATTGCCCGGTGTAGGACAGGGGACATGTGGTGTTTTCTTGTCCAGGTCTGGAGGCAGCCAAAATAGTTTTTTTACTTAGGCTGTTTAAAACATTTAGGCCCTCATTACAACCCTGACGGTCGGTGCTAAAGCGGCGGTAATATCGGCAACAGCCCGGCGGTAAAGGAAATGGCATTTGGACCAATGCGGTTACCACCATCCAAATACACCACCTTAACACACCGACCGATAGGGTGGTAACGTCCGCTGAGCTGGAGACTTCGGTCTCCAACCCAGCGGCCACCACAATCCCACCCTTGGGATTCCGAGCCGGCCTACCGCCATGGTTTTCGTGCCAAACGTACCGCCACTAAAACCATGGCGGTATGCACAATCAGTGCATGGGAATCCCTTCCTTGGCACTGATTGGGGTCTCCCCCGCCACCCTCCCCTTCCTAGATTCCTCCCCCACCCTCCCCCTCCCTCTCCTGCCCCCGCTCATATACACACCCACACCCGCACCCTTATATACACATGCACACATGCATACCCACCACCACCCATGCATGCACACATACACACCCACACACTGCAACACACACCAACATGCCTTGTCATATAAATGCATTCACAACACACAACACTCACAATCACTCATCCACGCATGCATCCTACGCAACTCACACCCGCATGCACGCATACCAATACATACAGACAACACCCCTCACATACACACACCTCCCCCCATATACACACAACACCTCCCACCCCCCTCTCCAGTCGGAGAACCCTACTTACCTGCTTGCAAGGGGTCCTCCGGCTGCAGATGGTCCGCAGCGCTGCTGCGGGCATCAGCGTCTGCCAGCAAAACACCGCCAGGTCGTATCATTGCTCATGATACGGTTGGCGGTGTTTTGCTGGCATGGCAGTGCTGCTGTCAGCAGTGCGCATTACCACCATCCGCCGCCATGACCATCGCCGGTGTTCCGCCAGCATTCTGGCAAAATACTGTCAGCGGTCATGATACCGGTAGACGGCTGGTAGCCACGGTGGTGGTATGTTGGCAGCAGTCGCCGTGGCAGTAGGCGGTCAATACCACCAATGTTGAAATGAGGCCTTAATGTGTGAGCAATTACTGATATTCTTTATTAATTGCATAGTGTGAAGGCTCTAAATGCTTGCTACAGGTTGTTTTAGAGTTCAAATCCATGTTTATATTATTGCCTATATGAACACGTCATTTATGTCTGTGGCTTTACTATATAAATTAAAGAAATAAAGCAACCACTAAAAGAATAGTTTTGAGAAAGGAACAACATTAATTATGGAGCAAGGATTTCCTCAACAAATTTGCAGTGGATTATTTTATAAAAGAGGCCTCAGTGAGAGCTCCTTGAAGAATCAATATCTTTACACTCTTACACCAAGATATAATCTAATAGGACATAATTCATACCTGTTGGTCATCAAGCAAATAAAATCTCTAAAATAGTTTGAAAGATGTTGGACTATATTGTCAAATTGTATACTTCTTTTGGAAACATGACAAAAGTGTATGATGGTGCTCTAAAGAGTAAGTAAAACATCAATTTCAAGCAGTAATACAGACAAAAGTAGTTGAAAGACTAGAGTCCCTTACCTATGCTTAAAAATAAAGGATCATAGTGTCTGTGAAGCTTCTCCCCTTATATGTATGATCAATTGTATTTGCTGGAAAAGTTATATTAGGAAAATGTCTAGAAAAAGAAAGGTTTAGGTAAATTAACAAAAGTCAACAATTAGAAGAAGGGACTCAAAATCAAGCCTTGCTGGTAACTTCTCAAGTTCAATCGAAAACCTGTCCTATTCACACGCCCATTTTGTGAAGTTGTAAAAAATAGCTTCAAGAGTATAAATTTCACATTAAGGGGTCATTATGAGCCTGGCGGTCGGAGGTAATGTGGCGGTAGTACCGCCAACAGGCTGGCAGTACTTACCTCCACATTATGACATTGGCGGTTTGGCTTTAGTACCACACCGGCCACCACAGCGGTAACGACCGCCGGGACAGAGACTTCACTCTCCAGCCCATTTTTTCAAAAGATAGTGGGCTACTACATTGCTTTTTAAGGTAAGAGGACACAGAAAAAGAATCCATTATGGAAAGATGAAAGATCATGCAATTCCACTATTAAACAGTAAAAAGCTCAGCAAAGAGAATGCTGATACAATGGGATGGAGGATGAGCATAAAAACCCAGAACTGGAAAAACATATTGTATGGATAAATCATCAACATACATTGCCACACATTCTCTATATAGATCATAGCAAATGAAATGATTGAAGGACTTAACGGTTTAATGATAGTGCAAATCATCTAAAATTTCATTTTTTGTTATTTATTCTTTACATTACATATTGAACTGAATAACCCCCGGAAGAGAAGGGCTTCTTTTTTTGTGAAATGCATTAAGGATATAATTATTTATTGATATGCATGATTAAATGATATGTAATGTGATCAATATCATATGTAATTCGAAAAGGTGAAAGAAGGTGTTTGATGAATATTTTTTCAATGAAATTATTTCAATGGGATTGACTTCCCCAGGGTGTGCTTTTTGATTGCGAAGCAAACAGGCATTTGCACTTATACTGAATTGCCTGCAAGATGGTTGCTGGGGCAAATGGAGAAACATGCCTGTAAACCTTGAGATTAACTTCATAAAACCTTAGGTGTAACAGATAAATGAGATTGAATTTATAGGAGCTGATGACATTACAGACTCATTGGTATTGCACTATAGAGCTGCTGAGAGGCACAGTAGTATAGTAGCAATTGCTGAAGGTCATGAATATGTCAGCTAGAGAAAGAGGGAAAAGATGTTCTTGAAAGAACAGTTGAACGTTCTTATAAGTGAATGCGCTGCAGAGAATGGCAAATGATTTCGGAACACCCCTATGCTAGTTGTGAGCAAACAATTCTGGAAAACAGGAAACAGACAAAATGCAGCAGGGAAAAATGTAATTTCATTCAGAACAAATCTATCTCATTTTTGAAAATATATTCTGTAGACACATTTTGCAGAATTTTGCAGCTTTTGTGGAATTTGGAGTCTCCTTCATCCTTCACACCTTAACAGTAACCCAGGAACATCTACAAACCAAGAAAAAAGAGAAATATCATAGGCAGAGTAGTGGCATACAAAATAACCATTCTTCCCAAAATCCCATACATCTTTCAAACTCTGTTAGTCCAAATACCAAAGACTACATGATGTACGTACTTTCATTGGCTCTGCTATTCCAGTGCTTAATATGTAAAACAATAAATGCTGGGGCCCAATGTTTTGCACAGGTGCCCTCCACTGCCTCTAACGAATGGCAGGGGTGCCTAATATCACACCAAGGCTCTGATTTATACTTTTTGGTGCAAAACTGCACTAATGCAGCTTTGCACCAAAAAGTTTTGCTCCAAAAAGTTTATCACCGGCTTCCACCATTTCTGTGCACCAGCCGGGCACCATATTTATGGAATGGTGCAAGCCGGTGCAAAGGGTAGGCTAGCGTAAAAAAAAATGACGTTAGTCGGGTGGGGCTGGTGGTATGGAAGAAGGGGGTTTTGCACCAAAAAATCACGTTAGGCAAGATAGAGTAAAAAGAAAATGACTATAACCTGCCTAGAGTCAATTTCTCACACAAAAACATCCATACCACATGACTCCTGTCTTAGAAAAGACAGGAGTCATGCCCACCACCCCAATGGCCAGCACAGGGGACCAGGGTAACCAGGGCATGGCCATTGCACCCAGTGCCATGTAGGGGCGGCCATTTCAGGGCCCCCAATGGCACTTAAAAAATATAAAAATATATACATATTCTTACCTGTACTTACCTATACTTACCGGGGATGGGGTTCCCCATCCTCCGCTGTCCCTCTGGCGTGGGTGGGGGTGTCTCTGGGGCCTGGGGAGGGCACCTGTGGGCTTATTTCATGGTGTTCCACCATGGAAATATCCCCACAGATCCCCTAATGCCTGCCCTCACTTAGGCATTAGAAAATGGGGCTAACAAGCTTTGCATAATTTTTTTACCCCTCCTCCCTCCCATGCGTGGTTTTAGCATGGGGGATAAATATGGCGCTAAGGCCATAGAGTCATTTTTTTGCACGGGAACGCCTACTTTGCATCTCATTGATAGGTTTCCACATCCAAAAAATGACTTTAACTCCAAACATTTGGCGCTAGATGGGTCTAGAGCCAAAGTATAAAAAAGGAGTTCGTTTTGCACCAAATTATCGTTAAAACAAATGTCGCAAATTAGGTGTAAAGCAAGTATAAATATGCCCCCAAGTCTTTGTAATCTACCACCAGACATTACCTGACCATTTATCTCATTCTTGAATTTCCTGCTTTCTTCTTTTGGCAAGATTTTTCTATGTTTCTCTTTCTTCTTCTGTTCCTCTTCTGTGTTTATCAGTTTCTTGCTATGTGTCAAAGCCTGAAAAGAGCAATACATTACAGTCCCTAGGAAAGAGGGCAGGTAAGCCGCACCTGCAACCACTAGCTCAAATTAAGCACTGTGGTATTCATATATTTGACAGGCAGGCAGAGGTAGATGCCATGTACTACCGTTCCCACAAGACCCATAGAGGAGAGCTTGGGATCGCTGACTTGACCTGCTGTCATGTGGCATCACTTTTACATTTTCAAATTCACTGAACCAGGCATAAGACTGAGAAAAGTTGGTGCATGGTTGATCATACTGTGGCAGCAGGCCCTCTCTAGGAGATAGCATGGCAGCATAAAGCTCTGCGAATGAACACTTTAGATAACCCCACGACGTGGGCTACAATCAAATCATTCAAACAATTAAAAATCAAGTATGCACTTCCAAAATTTGAGTACTTTTGATATTAACAATAGTGCCATTGGGTTCTTCATCCTGAGACAAACAAGGGTCAACTAGAGCATTAACGCTCTTTGAAAAAATACCTCTGAATTTCACTGGTGATAGCCACGGTACCTCCAAAATAAGCAACATGCTCAACTGTTGCATATTATTAGAATTCTGTAGTATTTCTAGCATGTTTGAGCGTGCATTGGAATCCTAAGCCGTTTGGATTCCAATGCAGGAAAGTCATGATGTAGTAGTTTAGAATGCTATGATGTAAGTATTTATAATGCTTTGATTTTACTTCCTGCAGTTACTGGTGCCGGTGGTGGAGGAGTTCCTGTGTGTTCTCCCATCTCTGCCGTACATTTTTACATGTGGTGTTGGCCATTTCCATGACATTGTTGACAACATCAGACCAAGCTGGAAGCGTATCGCATGGCTTTTCATCAACATGGTGGTCTTGTGGGTCACCTTTTGGTGTAAGACACACTTCCCGGCCATTGGGCAAAATTTACTCATTGCAAGTCATGGCATAGACTGCATCTTTTTTCTTGTATACCAATGCCGCCTCATGCTTGGGTGTAGACGTTGTAGGAAAGTACCCTCTTTTTGGCATGGTTATCCCCACTTTTTGCCTGCTATCAGTATTCTTAGACTGTTTTCACTGGAATCCTGCCAACCGTGACCCCAGCCTCTCCCTCTTAATTTGGTTGCCTAAGACTTTGTACACCCCACAATTGGCATACTGGTGCCCCCTTATAAGTCCCTAGTATATGGTACTTAGGGCCAGATGTAGCAAATCGGCAATTTGCGACTTGCAAATTGCGAGTCCCTGTGACTCGCAATTTGCAAGTCGCAAATTGCTATGCAGTACGGTGTCTCAGACACCGACTGCGACTCACTATGGGGTCGCAATGACCCACCTCATGAATATTCATGAGGTGGGTCGCAAATTGCGGCCCCATAGCGAGTATAGGCACTCGCTAACATGGAGGCCTGCTGACGTCAGCAGACCTCCATGTTCGTGACCTGCTTTTAAATAAAGCAGTTTTTTTTTTTTAAGTGTAGCCCGTTTTCCTTACAGGAAAACGAGCTGCACTTAAAAAAAAATGAAACCTTTTGTTTCGGTATTTTTTCAGGGCAGGGAGTGGTCCCTTGGACCACTCCCTGCCCTGAAAAAATATTTTTGGGTCCAGTCACAAACTGGAAGGGGTCCCTTGGGGACCCCTTCCAATTTGCGAGTGGGTTACCATCCACTTGAAGTGGATGGTAACTGCGATGCCATTTGCGACCGCATACGCGGTCGCAAATGGTATTGCATCCCACTGCGACTCGCAAATAGGAAGGGAACACCCCTTCCTATTTGTGAGTCGGAAATGCATATTGAGAGTCGGTAACGACTCGCAATATGCATTTCTGCATGGCAAACCCACGTTTGCGACTCGCAAACGGTGATTTTCGCCGTTTGCGAGTCGCATATGGTTTGCTACCTCTGGCCCCTAGTTACTTGGTGTAGGAGGCCGGCCTGGTGATACTTACCCCTTGTGCCAGGTCCAGTTATCCCTTATTAGTAGGTTAGTAGTGTTCTAGCAGCTTAGGCTGATAGAGGTAGCTATAGCAGAGCAGCTTAGGCTGCACTAGGAGACATGCAAAGTTCCTACTCTACCACTTATATCATATAGCACTATATCATAAGAAAACACAACACTCAGAGTTACTAAAAATAAAGGTACTTTATTTTTGGGACAATATGTCAAAAGTATCTCAGAGGATATACTCCCTTAAGAGGTAAGTAATATACACAAAATATACATACAAACCAAAATCAGGTAAGTAAACAGTTAGAAAAGTAGTGCAAACACTGTAGAACACAATAGAATGCAATAGGAGATAATAGTCCTAGGGGCAACACAAACCATATACTCCACAAGTGGAATGTGAACCAAGAATGGACCCCAGGCCTAGTGTAGTGTGTAGAGGGTCGCTGGGAGTGTAAGAAAACACTAAAGGTATCCAAGATACCCCACCCCAAGGCCCTGAAAAGTAGGAGTAAAGTTACCCTACTGCCCCAGAAAGACAGTGAAGTTGATCTAGGGGATTCTGCAAAGACAACAACCGACTGCAAAGCACTGAAGATGGATTCCTGGACCAGAGGACCTGCAAAGGAAGGGGACCAAGTCCAAGAGTCACACAAGTGTCCAGGGGGGGCAGGAGCCCACTAAACCCCAGACGAAGGTGCAAAAGGGCTGACTCCGGGTGGAAGAAGCCAAAGATTATGCAACAACGGAAGATGCCAGGAACTTCTCCTTTAGTCAGAAGATGTCCCATGGCATGCTGGAGGATGCAGAGTTGTTTCCACGCAGAAGGACCACAAACTAACCTTGCTAGCTGCAAGAGTTACAGTTGAGGATTTTGGGGGCTGCCAAGGCCCAGGAAGGACTAGGAGGTTGCCCCTTGGAGGAGGTAACAGAGGGGGCGCTCAGCCACACTGAGAAGCAGATGCAGAAGCAGGCAGCACCCGCAGAAGCACCTGAACAGGCATTCAGAAGATCTGAGGACGGCGGCCGTCTCAGCACAACAAAAGAGGGTCCCACGAGTCGGAGTCCAACTCAGCGAGTTGGGCAATGCAGGATGGAGTGCTGGGGACTTGGGCTATGCTGGGCACAAAGGAAGTCTTGCAAAAGTGCACAGAAGCCCTAGCAGCGGCAGTTCATGCAGTAACAGGATTACTGTCTGGCGTGGGGAGGCAAGGACTTACCTCCACCAAATTAGGACAGAAGGGCCACTGGACTGTCGGAGGCACTTGGCCTCAGCTCCTGTGTTCCAGGGACCACGCTCGTCGGGATGAGAGGGGACCCAGGGGACTGTGATGCAGAAGTTTGGTGCCTGCATTGGCAGGGGGAACATTCCGTCGACCCACTGGAGATTTCTTCTTGGCTTCCAGTGCAGGGTGAAGGCAGGCAGCCCTCAGAGCATGCACCACCAGGAAACAGTTGAGAAAGCCGGCATGATGAGGCGCTACAATGTTGCTGGTAGTCTTCTTGCTACTTTGTTGCTGTTTTGCAGGCATCCTGGAGCAGTCAGCGGTCGATCCTTGGCAGAAGTCAAAGAGGGAAGTGCAGAGGAACTATGGTGAGCTCTTGCATTTGTTAGCTGAAGAGAAACCCACAGGAGAGACTCTAAATAGCTCTCAGAGGAGGACTGGCTACAGAGAGAGGTAAGCACCTATGAGGAGGGGTCTCTGACGTCACCTGCTGGCACTGGCCACTCAGTGGTCTCCATTGTGCCCTCACACCTCTGCATCCAAGATGGCAGAGGTCTGGGACACACTGGAGGAGCTCTGGGCACCTCCCCTTGGGAGGTGCTGGTCAGGGGAGTGGGCACTCCCCTTTCCTTTGTCCAGTTTCGCGGCAGAGCAGGGCTGGGGGGATCCCTGAACCGGTGTAGGCTGGCTTATGCAAGGAGGGCACCATCTGTGCCCTTAAAAGCATTTCCAGAGGCCAGGAGAGGCTACTCCTCTCAGGCCCTTAACACCTATTTCTAAAGGGAGAGGGTGTAACACCCTCTCTCAGAGGAAATCCTTTGTTCTGCCTTCCTGGGACTGGCTGCCCAGGCCCCGGGGGGCAGAAACCTGTCTGAGGGTTGGCAGCAGCGGTAGCTGCAGAGAAAACCCCAGAGAGTTAGTTTGGCAGTACCCGGGCTGTATGCTGGAGCCCCAGGGATGTATGGAATTGTCACCCCAATACCAGAATGGTATTGGGGTGACAATTCCATGATCCTAGACATGTTACATGGCCATATTCGGAGTTACCATTGTGACGCTACATATAGGAATTGACCTATATGTAGTGCACGCGTGTAATGGTGTCCACGCACTCACAAAGTCCGGGGAAATTGCCCTGAACAATGTGGGGGCACCTTGGCTAGTGCCAGGGTACCCTCACACTAAGTAACTTTGCACCTAACCTTCACTAAGTGAGGGTTAGACATATAGGTGACTCATAAGTTACTTAAGTGCAGTGTAACGTGGACGTTATTTCACTCAGGCTGCTGTGGCAGTCCTCTGTAAGAATTGTTGAGCTCCCTATGGGTGGCAAAAGAAATGCTGCAGCCCATAGGGATCTCCTGGAACCCCAATACCCTGGGTACCTAGGTACCACATACTAGGGAATTATAAGGGTGTTCCAGTGTGCCAATCAGAATTGGTAAAAATGGTCACCAGTCTGCAGTGACAATTTTAAAAGCAGAGAGAGCATAAACACTGAGGTTCTGGTTAGCAGAGCCTCAGTGATACAGTTAGGCACCACACAGGGAATACATATAGGCCACAAACGTATGAGCACTGGCGTCCTGTCTAGCAGGATCCCAGTGACACATATCAAACACACTGACAACATAGGTTTTCACTATGAGCACTGGGCCCTGGCCAGCAGGATCCCAGTGAGGCAGTGAAAACACCCTGACATATACTCACAAACAGGCCAAAAGTGGTGGTCACAAGGCTAGAAAGAGGCTACCTTCCCACACTTGGGCACAAGGTGTTCCCCATGGGCTGCAGCATGTGCCACCCGTGGGAGCCCATGCAAAATGTGTCTGCAGGGATGTCGTTGCAGCCAGCATGAAAAGGTGCATGCACCCTTTCATCACAGGACACTGCACCAGGTCACTGTAAGTCACCTCTATGGTAGGCCGTCCTACCCCAGAGGGCAGGGTCCAAGTCCCTGTGTGTGAGAGCTCCCCTGCATGAGCATCTGGGATTTTCCAGGCAGCCTGCGCTACTGCCACCCCTCAGACAGGTTTCTGCTCTCCTGCTGCTTGACCAGCTCAGCCAGGCAGAGGCAGAACAAAGGATTTCCTGTGGGAAAGGGAGGCAACACCCTCTCCCTTGGAAATAGGTGTTACAAGGCACTGGTTTGCTAAGGAGGGAACATGTGGGACCCCTGGTCACTGCTCTGGTGCCACACTGGACAAAGGAAAGGGGAGTGACCACTCCCCTGTCCATCACCACCCCACAACTCCACAGCTGCTCTTCTTCTTCCCTAATCGACCTGGTTTGCTTCGAAAGAAGGGTAGGTAGTAGGCCCTGACCCCACTGGACATGTCACAGTGGCCTGGACTCTCTCCTCTTCCTTTCAGGTCCTTTTCTACCATAACCCACCTTTGGTTTCTTCTTGTCTGGTCCTGCACTTGCACAATCCTTTTTCTAAGTTCTCCTGTTAGTCCATGGGAAGACCAGGTACTTACCTCTGCTCTCCTGGTTGCTGGGGGTAACTCTGGTACTTATCTCTTGGGGTTTATATTCCTCCAGACCCTCTCTAACAACTCCACATCCTTGGGTGGGGGACTGCATCTCACATTCCATTTTCTTAGTATATGGTTTTGCCCTCCCCTAGGGGCCCTCACTATTTTCACTAAGTTTTACGAATGCTTGTTGTTTCTATGCTATTTACTGATTGCTATTGTGTATATAATTAGTGTGTACTTACCTCCAGTTGGAGGAAACTGCCTATAAGTATTCTAGTGTTGTGTTACTAGAATAAAGTACCTTTATTTTTGTAACTGTGTGCTTAGTTCATATGTGATAAGTTGCTGTGTGACTATATTGGTATTGCATAAGCTTTGCATGTCTCCTAGATACTTCTTGGCTGCTCATTCTCAGCTACCTCTTGAGATCCCTGACTTTCTAGACACTACCTACACTTCACTAATAGGGGATCCCTGGACCTGATATAAGGTGATAACACCATAGGTGCTCACCACGCACTAAGCCAGCTTCCTACAGATATGCTGTTTTTGTTGCACAGTTTTCTGCAGTTTTGTGACATTTCTGCTGGCTGCTTCCACAGTAGAGTTCGGCAGCCCAGGCAAGCGGCCATCTTTGAAAGAAATAGTCTTCTGTTCTTGGTTCATACTTAACTCAGCGTGAAGCTTTCGGACATCTTGAAGTGGTTTCTGTGGCCCCAAATCATTGAGTTACTGTTTCAGCATTTATTTTTACGGAGGCACCATTAACTCTCTAATACAAGTTGTGGATTGCAAATCTGTTTACCCGGCAGTGTGTAGGAGACAGTGGAGATATGCACTCCTGAAAGTTTTGCGGAGGTCGTATTCTCTTGTTTGTTCACCATTGGTGATGAGCACACCGTGGGAAGGTAAATAGAGAAATGTCATTGAGCTTGCGCACTGTTGGTTTTGAGCTCTGTTATTTGTGCAATTACTGACACAGTTGTGATACACACACATGTAACATTTATATCTGTTTTCCCTTGTGCACACACTGTGCAATGATAAAATCATATACCATTCACCTTTGACATCTCAAGTGTCTGTGTGCCCGCTTTCCAGGTTCGCACATGATTCTTTTGTACTTCAGAACAGCACCGTACCCCTGCAAATCTCACAACTTGAACCAGAGAGGGCCTGGCTTGTTCCTAAGTAAAATATGACTTGAGGATAATTTGCTTCAATCTTAGTTTAGGAAGCTACAATGGCTTAATATGATATTAATCTATTGATATGCTGCTTCCATGTGGGAGACTCAGCTCATCCTACTGACAATGGTTGTTAGCAACGCTAAGAAATCCAACAACACCAGGGAAAATTTGCTTCAAAGAGGCCCATGGAAGAACAGAGAGGCCAGTGGAGTGGGATTTTGGGCTCCTCAGGGCCAAGTTTAGGTGACTGGACAAGACCAGTGGAGCCTTCCTCTACTCACCTGATAAGGTTGCCAAATCATGGTTGCCTGCTACATGCTCCACAACATTGTCCTGCAACAGAACATCCCATTAATCGCAGAGGATGGAGACTGTGAAGAGCCACCGGGTGTAGGATGTTGAAATGCCCAAAGAAGATGACAGGAGTGAGGAAGGAGGAGTTGACCTATGTCAAGATGTTATTGACCACTTCTTCACCTGAGTGTAAGTTAACTTTACATATTGTAACTTCCAGTGTCAGAACAACTTATGACATAGGGACCATACCAATCTTCAATGGTAATTTGGTAGGAATGGTAATTTCCGGAAAGTCCAATGCAAAGATGTTAGTGGAACAGAGTTTCCCTGCAATGACTACTGTGTTTATTGACATAAATAAATTGACTTTTGCTAAGCACACGTGTCCTCCTAACTTGTCATTTGAGTCAAATTTAATATGTGAAATCATTAATTGCCCCTTATTATTCTATTTCAGGTTCCTTCAAGATGTCATCTTCATTTGGACGTTTCAAATTTGTGATAGTTGCATTGATAGGTTGCTGTTGGAAAGTACAAGCTGAACATTTGTAGATCCTGGGACAGACAGTCACTTGGGATGGATAGATCTTGTACAGAGACAACTTGTACTGTGATTGAATGGAAGTTTAGGGGATTGTATCAAACCTGTTTTCTATGTGATGTTGCCACCAAGGAAATATATGCCACTTAGCTTGCCAAAACCACATGTGTATGTCAAGCCATAGTATACTGTTCTTCCCTCACTTTGGCTTAATCTTCAATTTGTGTTCAGTGGAGGTAGCTGTTGATGTGTCTCCTCATAGTTGATAGAAGGTTTTCTAGCACACCACTGAATGATGGTTGTGTAAATGCACCAGATACTGCCACAGTATCCTGTAAAGGTTACTGCCCTGGTGTGGACTATTGGTGTTATTCATGTAGGATCCCTATTGTGGGCACATGATGTATGGCTCCAGCTGAGGCCATGCATAATGATTTTTTCAATGAAATGGTTAAGACGTTACCTCTTTGCCATTTCTAATTTTCCCTTGCAAATAATTGTTCAAAGGATTTGACAAAATGATGGTGAAAGACAGACATGAAAAATTAAAAGCCACAATAAATTCAACAACAGTATTGTAGGTTGTGTCCAAATCATTTATTTGCATGGCATAAAGGAACAGAAAGGTGTTTCAAATAATGAGAAAAATAACATAAAAAAGTTTGTCATGGTAAATGAAAGTATAGTATTAGATGCAAAAAAGTTTGGAGTCCAATGTACGAAATACAATTTCCTCAGAAAAGGTAAATGTGCCCCTGAGATAGTCCACAATGTGAATGGTAGACATGCACTGGAGAAAATTAGAATCTATGTCTCTAGTAGGTGGCGGTGGAGGTCTTGCCATCCTCTTATGGTGGTCTGGATGGCCATCCCCTAAAGGGAGGAGGGGGGCACAGGTGCAGTGAGAGCAGTTCGGGTAGGTGGAGCAGACTCCTCATGTGGCAGGGCCTCACTGTCTGTGGCTGGCAGTGGTGTACTTGGTTCAGATGTAGAATGACCACAGACATGGGCAGATGGTATGGGGAAAACTCAAATATAGCCTGGTAGTCTGGCTGATGAAGACACCAGTGGCCTCACTTTACTGGCCCATTGATTCTCACCCACTGCGTCCACCCCTACTATCCTGTGCCCTGGAGGCAGCATGTCCCATCCCACTGGGTCCTGGCACAACTGGAGGTGGTGTTGGTGTTGTCTCAACAGCAGCCAAGACTGGGGGAACAAGATTGCTGTGTAGTTCCTCAGTATACAGGAAGTAAAGGTAACCTGGTGCTCAGATGCAGTAGCAGCTGGGGTTGGAGGTGTAGGTGTGGGCCGAGTGCAACTCCCTGGAGCTGTCTGGCCAGACAGACCAGATGGACCGGGCTGCTCCCGATCATCGAAACTTGCAGGAGTTGAGTATGACTTGCTCCTGGTCTGGAGTGGAGGCATCTTGAGTGGCAGTCAGTGATACACTGGCCCAGGGGTTGGGGGGTGGGCCAGGGGGGTTGTTGAACCTGAGAAGGAAGCTGAAAATATGAAATTAAAATATAGTTTGTACCTCATATGTGTCTTTAGCTACAAATGGAGCAACCTAAAAACACACAATCAGAATGAAAGAATGATTAGGCCTTTGTGTGATTTTCATTCTTTCACACATGCAGGCAGAGTTACATAGATGAAAACTCCAGTGATGATGTTGCAAACATGTCCTGAAAGGCAAAATGTTATTTCTGAATTGTACTTTACATGTACCAGGCAATCAACCCAACACAGTTGTGAGTAGATTGGAGTATTGGACCATTCCAAGGCATAGTAGGCTACACATCATTAGACAACCTGTGGTTCAACTTAATAGGAAAACTGTCATTGGTCAACATATTGACAGTGCAAAGTAAATTGTGTGTGGATTCTACTTCTGTTTAGCACACCACATCACATGGTAGGAAATCTTGGATTCAACAGACTGTGAATTATGTGAGCATTTACAGCACTTCTGTGTAGCTTTGACAGGGTCTCAACATGCTTGAGGAACACAACAATTTACCTTTTCATCCATAGAATGACATGGTGACTGTCAAATGCACACATTTTTAGATGCGTGCACATTTGGAAGTAAAGGGATGCAGAGCAAGATTATATTGCAGTATTGTTTTGTAGATACAAAAACAGGCCATCATTATAGTTGTAGTCATTAGTTGACACCATAGACAATAGTTGTTAAAAAGTGAGTTACACATGGCTATTTCAGTAACTTTGGTGGAGATGAACACACATTTACAACATGTACATATGGGCATTGAGGTAAATAGATGAAAAGACCACTTACAAGCAGTATACCTTCATGTGAATAATGGATGAAGTTTTAGACCTGTTTTTGGAGAACAACAACATACATTCATAGAGAACAAGGGACTAAGAAAATGCAAGGGATGATCAACAGGGAACAACACACAATCTGACTATACATATTGCACATAGTGCATTGCTAAACAGAGAGACACAACCATGATGCTCTAGTAATTGGTATGAAATGAGATATATATTTTGTGAAGTCAAGTTTTGATGTATCTGTTTTGAAAAGTGTGTTGAACAATTCTAAACAGCTAACTAAAGGGCAGAACTCCTTTTGTGATTGTTGAGACATTGATAAGTGCAACTTACCACTCTCCACTCCACCAGGAATTCCAGTCAAGCCTTCAGGATGTAGGATCTGCAAGACCTTCTCCTCCCAGGGAAATAGTTGTAATGGGTAGCTGGGAGAATCACCATCAGTTCTCTGGGCCTCCAGGTGACACTTGGAGGCCAAGGAATGCACTCTCCCCTGCAGGTCATTCCACCTCTTCATGAGCTCCTCCTGTGTGCACAGGTTATTAAGTACACCATTCACTCTGTCAACTATTCAGGCCCACATTTGCCTTTTCTGAGATATGTTTGTATTTTGTACTTGTGCTCTAAACAGTTGTGGCTCAACTCTAATGATTTCATCCACCATGACAGGCAACTCTACCTCTGTGTAATGTGGATTTCTCCTCCCTGCCATTGTGATGATTTGTGGAACAAAAATAGTGCCTAAAAAGATAAGTGATAATCAAAAAGAAGTAATTAGCTAAAAACCACAGAGGAAGAGAAATACATAAAACAAAAAAACCTGTCTCCTGTGTGTCATTTTCTGCTCCGGAAATTATGTTTGCATTGTGATGGCAAAGGATCATGGTCTGGGATGAAGTGTGTTTTATAGTGTGTTTTGCAGGTGTTCTCATTTATCCAATATATAACATGTGTGGGCTGCTAGCATCCAACCAATGGCCACAGTCATAGTACTGTACTGAAAGGGTCCCATGGCGGAGTCCCTCCATCATGGGATCGCTGCTGATACACAGCCATTATGACTGTATTATCTAAATAGGTTCTGTGGGATCCTACGTCAAGACGGCGATGGTGGGATATTCAACAGCATTGGAGCCTGCCTCCTTGGCTGTGGGTGAGCGACAGAGTACACTCCGTCATGGCGATCTTCTGCTCAGCCACAATACTTCTAAATATGGCAGGCAAACACCATCAACTTTACAATCTTTTCAGGTCTGCTGATGACTAAGCTTGGGGGTAACACCATAAAGATTTAAATCATGCCCAAAGTCTGCTCCTGCTGGCTGGGAGTGGACTTTTGATCTGTTTCCCTACCTGCAGTGATGTTATCAGTAATGTAATTTGAAATGTCATCAGTGATGTCACATATGATGCCATAGAACATGTCATGTTCATTGAAAAACAAACAAGGTTACAGGGACGTTATTGTTTAGAAATAAAATTTCAAAAAGCATGGAAGTGCACTACAAAAAACAAAGCGTACAGGGACATTATAATTCAGATTTTATACAAACAAAACCATAGAAATTCAGCAGTTATAGTTATCTCAAGAAACTACAATTCATGCCCTAAGGTATCTATAACTCACCCTCCAACATGCACAGTTTTCTCATCAATAACTTTATTGCAAATGTTGCAGTCATATTATCAATGATGTAATAGAAGATATCCTGACTGATGTGGGATAACTAGCAACGCATGGTGAGGGTGAAGACCTAATGTCGACATTACTTGGGTTGGCTGAAGAGGGTTATAGTAGCATCAAATGCTGTCTTTGGTTGAAAGCATTGCTGAGCTGTTAACATCCAGACCTCATGAATGAGCACATGTGTGACCCAGGCACAATTACTGGGGTAGGATCGGAAATCCTTATAAAGGATACCTTCAGTAAATTAATGTCACTTTTCCCACACATGGGCTTGGTATTCTACTGCATTTACCAAAGACAGAAATGGCAGTGGTCAACCAAATTTTGCCTGCAAATAGACAAATCCAAGAACCATGTCATTAACTATATCTCACACCCCTGCCATGCCCGTTTTTCTCTCCATAATTTCACTGCAAATGTTACATTGATATTATCAATGAGGTTATCAAAGATTTAATAAGTGAAGTCATGTGTGGGGTAATTAGCAGTGCATGGCGAGGGCGCCAGTTATAATTACCTTAGGGCACGAGTTATAGTTACTTGAGATAACCATAACAATAACTGCTGAATTTCTATGGTTTTGTGCAAGTAAATTCAGATCCTAACTATGACTCCCTGTAATCTTTGTTTTTTTCCAGTGAATTTCTATGTTTTTTAAGTGTAAAGTAATTTTAATTAATACACCTTAATCCAACCACTGTCACACACGGCTGAACGCCGTGCACAGTGGGAGTTGGCTGCAGGTCCTGGCCTGCGGTCAGGCATTACAGCCACTCCCCTATAACCACCCAATCCCACGCCCTACATGGCCTTTGACTGTGTGTGGCAGAGTTGGCCAGGTCCTGCAGCTAACCCCCTATAACCACCTAACCCCACATGCATAAGTCTCTGAGTGGGTCTGTGCGTGTGTGCATGAGTACCTCAGTGGGTTTGTCAGTGGGTACATGAGTCTCTGAATGGATGTGTCAGTAGATGCATGACTCTTTAAGTAGGCCTGTGAGTGGATACATCACTGTCTGAGTAGGTATTTGAGTAGGTATGTGATTGTCTGAGTGTGTCTATGATTGCATGCATGAGTGTCTGAATGGGTCTGTGAATGGGTGCTGAAGGGTCTGAGTGGGTCTGTGAGTGGGTGCTTGAGGGTCTGAGTGGGTCTGTGAGTGAGTGCATGAGTGTTTGTGTAGGCCTGTGATTGGGTACGTGAGTCTCTGAGTGCATCTGTGAGTGAGTACATGAGTTTCTAAGGGGGTCTGTGGGTGAGTGCATGGATCTCAGAGTGGGTCTGTGGGTAGGTGCATGAGCCTGAGTGGGTCTGTGAGTGGATGCATGAATGTCTGAGAGGGTCTGTGAGTAGATGTGTGAATGTCTGAGTGGGACTGTGAGTGGGTGCATGAGTGTCTAAGTGGGTCTGTGAGGGGGTGCATGTGTACCTGAGTGGGTCTGTAGGTGAGTACATGAGTCTCTGAGTGGGTCTGTGAGTGGGTGCATGAGTGTCTGAGTATGTCTGTGAGTGAGTGTGTGAGTGTCTATGTGGGTGTGTCAGTAGCGGTGTGAGTAACTCGGCCACAAATGAATCTCACCTGCCCTTTTATCCAACAAGAGTCCACAGTTTTGCACATAATATCTACCCAAGTGGAGTTCTTTCTGCCTCCCTGGGTGAATATCCAGTATTTATTCTATACTTCAGCTGTGTAATGGAGCACAAGGAAATGTCATCAGTGACCTTATGCGCGTTTTGGCAACACGATTGTTCCTGGTGCTTCTTTCTCTAGAATTCTGTGATAACATGAATCCTCCTATAGAGAGGCCAGCAAGACTAGAAAGATGTAAATCTCTACCAAACCAGGGTCCTTCCTTTTATCAATATGAGGTGAGTGCTTCTTTGTTTTTTGGAAGTGTCCTCATATTCCTCAGCATCAAGAACGTGCCACCGAAATCAGCAGCAAATGCAATGGGGGCCCTTTGGTAAGCTAGCCATCATCCTGGCAAAATGCAGGAAGGCCTTTGCATACTACTAAACTGGACCTAGTAGAGGCACTCCTGAAGCTGAGTCCCAAAATGGCTGCCAGCACTTCCTGGTTGAAGCGTTGGCAGCCAATCAAATCTCAGCACGAAATTGGCAGTATTGGCGAAGTATTCAGGCTTTACAAATTTGGATTTCCTTTAATATCTCAAAAACTACTAAACAGTTTTACACCAAATAACAAAAAGTGTGATTTACGGAACACAAGCTATCATTCTGCCAAATTCGGTGTACCTCCTCCCCCCCTGACTCTTTCGCCTGCTTGACAGATAATCCAGAACCTTTACATGCACAATAAGACCCTAGAGGGCACCTTTTTTTGGAAATGTTTGTGACGATTCACCAAACGGTCCCAAAGATATAGGCAAGCCAAAAAATGATTTTTCTATGAAAACTAGGTCCTAACTATAACTACCTACTGGCGACCCACAATAAGTAAATATGTATATAGATACATATATTAAACTACGGGTTAGTGGCTAGGATCCACCACTGGTCCTCATTTCAAGACAAAAAAATCAATATGAGGCTACTTACATCATACTCTGCTTCAGAAGGGATTTTCCAAATTTAGTGCATAACACTAGTATCAGCACCAAGATTTTTCACAAGCCCTGTGGTTTTAGTGAGCAGGTGCCAGGGCTAGCACCACACTCTGAAAAGTGTTTTAGCTCCAGTGCAATTTACTACCTGCCCTTTAATGGGCCGATCAGTAACCTGGCCTGCCTGATAAAGAGGTATTGAAGTGCGTGGTCAGGGCTGAGACATTTACAAATGCTGTTAGAGGGTGTTAGACCTGACATCATTAGTGTGGTACTCCCCCACAGTGTTTGCCTTAACCCTTCCCACTTGTTGAATTTATTTTAGTTGAATTGTTGAATTTAGGACTCATTCACGATTGAATTAGGGACTCACCACTGCTACCCAGTCCTAAAGTGCTTGCACACGCTCCCCCAAACATGGTAAAATTGGCCTACACCTAATTGGCACATTTAATTCACTTTAAAATGCCAGTAAATGGTACTGCATGTACACAGGGGCATTTCATTAAGTGATACCAATGGGCCTGCAACACTCATTATGCCTCCCCCCAAAGTAGTACTTTAAAAACATGTCAGCCCTGCAACTGCAGCCGGTAGTGCAGTTTTAAACTGCTATTTTGATCTTCCAAAATAACTTTCTTTTTAATTCTTATATCACCCCTAATGTATACACCAAAGGCACATAAGACAAGGTGCATTGTATTTAAAAGGCAGGGCATGTGTATTTGAGTTTTACATATCCTGATAGTCAAACACTCCTGAAGTAGTTTTTTGCTGTTAGAAGGCCTATCTCTCCCATTGACTAACACTGGGTTGCCTTATTATAGCTAGTAAATGTTAACTATAGCTTGGGAACAGATAGAGATCTGCTGTTTACATTCAAATGAATTGTACTTTAACATTCTCTTTAATGGTATTGTCGACTTACTTCCTCCTCTGCAATCTCAAATACCACATTGACAATAGTGATTACATCAACACCGCTTTCCTGATCGACAACCTCACCACAATAGGACTAAAACAACTGGTCACCTTGTCAACACACATCGCAGAACACGCTCTATGCCATTGTTTCCACCAGAAACAACATCACCGTCAACAACACCTCCACAGTTCACTGGACTGACCACCACTGCATCCATTTCACCATGACCTCACTGACCATTCACCTCCACACACTCCGAGCCCCAAGCAGAAGATGGAACTGAATCACCAAGGAACCGCTCTCCAACACCTTCAGCAATTCTCCCCCCCCCCCATCACCGCAGATGCTAACATCTCAGCACGGAATTTCCACCAAAGGATCTCTGAAAGCGCCAACACCCTAGCACCTCTCCGTGAGACCTCAGCCAAACACCACCACCAGAAGACCAGCTGGTTCTCCCCCCATACTCCAGAAATCCAGGCACACCTGCAGATGGCTAGAGAGAAGGAGGAGGAACAGCAAGTCCCCAGAAGACTTTGAGGCTTTCAAAGTAGCCACCAAATCCCACCATCACCTCATCAGAGTCACCAGGAAAGCCACCATGCAGGACCGCATCAGCGCCACCGCTCACAACACCAAGGAGCTCTTCGCCGTAGTGAAAGAGTTTGCCAACCCCCAACCAGAAAATCAAGCATCCCTCTGAGTGGGTCTGTGCGTGTGTGCATGAGTACCTCAGTGGGTTTGTCAGTGGGTACATGAGTCTCTGAATGGATGTGTCAGTAGATGCATGACTCTTTAAGTAGGCCTGTGAGTGCATACATCACTGTCTGAGTGGGTCTTTGAGTAGGTATGTGATTGTCTGAGTGTGTCTATGATTGCATGCATGAGTGTCTGAATGGGTCTGTGAATGGGTGCTGAAGGGTCTGAGTGGGTCTGTGAGTGGGTGCTTGAGGGTCTGAGTGGGTCTGTGAGTGAGTGCATGAGTGTTTGTGTAGGCCTGTGATTGGGTACGTGAGTCTCTGAGTGCATCTGTGAGTGAGTACATGAGTTTCTGAGGGGGTCTGTGGGTGAGTGCATGGATCTCAGAGTGGGTCTGTGGGTAGGTGCATGAGCCTGAGTGGGTCTGTGAGTGGATGCATGAATGTCTGAGAGGGTCTGTGAGTAGATGTGTGAATGTCTGAGTGGGACTGTGAGTGGGTGCATGAGTGTCTAAGTGGGTCTGTGAGGGGGTGCATGAGTACCTGAGTGGGTCTGTAGGTGAGTACATGAGTCTCTGAGTGGGTCTGTGAGTGGGTGCATGAGTGTCTGAGTATGTCTGTGAGTGAGTGTGTGAGTGTCTATGTGGGTGTGTCAGTAGCGGTGTGAGTAACTCGGCCACAAATGAATCTCACCTGCCCTTTTATCCAACAAGAGTTCACAGTTTTCCACACAATATCTACCCAAGTGGAGTTCTTTCTGCCTCCCTGGGTGAATATCCAGTATTTATTCTATACTTCAGCTGTGTAATGGAGCACAAGGAAATGTCATCAGTGACCTTATGCGCGTTTTGGCAACATGATTGTTCCTGGTGCTTCTTTCTCTAGAATTCTGTGATAACATGAATCCTCCTATAGAGAGGCCAGCAAGACTACAAAGATGTAAATCTCTACCAAACCAGGGTCCTTCCTTTTATCAATATGAGGTGAGTGCTTCTTTGTTTTTTGGAAGTGTCCTCATATTCCTCAGCATCAAGAACGTGCCACCGAAATCAGCAGCAAATGCAATGGGGGGCCCTTTGGTAAGCTAGCCATCATCCTGGCAAAATGCAGGAAGACCTTTGCATACTACTAAACTGGACCTAGTAGAGGCACTCCTGAAGCTGAGTCCCAAAATGGCTGCCAGCACTTCCTGGTTGAAGCGTTGGCAGCCAATCAAATCTCAGCACGAAATTGGCAGTATTGGCGAAGTATTCAGGCTTTATAAATTTGGATTTCCTTTAATATCTCGAAAACTACTAAACAGTTTTACACCAAATAACAAAAAGTGTGATTTACGGAACACAAGCTATCATTCTGCCAAATTCGGTGTACCTCCTCACCCCCTGACTCTTTCGCCTGCTTGACAGATAATTCAGAAACTTTACATGCACAATAAGACCCTAGAGGGCACCTTTTTTTGGAAATTTTTGTGACGATTCACCAAACGGTCCCAAAGATATAGGCAAGCCAAAAAATGATTTTTCTATGAAAACTAGGTCCTAATTATAACTACCTACTGGCGACCCACAATAAGTAAATATGTATATAGATACATATATTAAACTACGGGTTAGTGGCTAGGATCCACCACTGGTCCTCATTTCAAGACAAAAAAATCAATATGAGGCTACTTACATCATACTCTGCTGCAGAAGGGATTTTCCAAATTTAGTGCATAACACTAGTATCAGCACCAAGATTTTTCACAAGCCCTGTGGTTTTAGTGAGCAGGTGCCAGGGCTAGCACCACACTCTGAAAAGTGTTTTAGCTCCAGTGCAATTCACTACCTGCCCTTTAATGGGCCGATCAGTAACCTGGCCTGCCTGATAAAGAGGTATTGAAGTGCATGGTCAGGGCTGAGACATTTACTAATGCTGTTAGAGGGTGTTAGACCTGACATCATTAATGTGGTACTCCCCCACAGTGTTTGCCTTAACCCTTCCCACTTGTTGAATTTATTTTTGTTGAATTGTTGAATTTAGGACTCATTCACGGTTGAATTAGGGACTCACCACTGCTACCCAGTCCTAAAGTGCTTGCACACGCTCCCCCAAACATGGTAAAATTGGCCTACACCTAATTGGCACATTTAATTCACTTTAAAATGCCAGTAAATGGTACTGCATGTACACAGGGGCATTTCATTAAGTGATACCAATGGGCCTGCAACACTCATTATGCCTCCCCCCAAAGTAGTACTTTAAAAACATGTCAGCCCTGCAACTGCAGCCGGTAGTGCAGTTTTAAACTGCTATTTTGATCTTCCAAAATAACTTTCTTTTTAATTCTTATATCACCCCTAATGTATACACCAAAGGCACATAAGACAAGGTGCATTGTATTTAAAAGGCAGGGCATGTGTATTTGAGTTTTACATATCCTGATAGTCAAACACTCCTGAAGTAGTTTTTTGCTGTTAGAAGGCCTATCTCTCCCATTGACTAACACTGGGTTGCCTTATTATAGCTAGTAAATGTTAACTATAGCTTGGGAACAGATAGAGATCTGCTGTTTACATTCAAATGAATTGTACTTTAACATTCTCTTTAATGGTATTGTCGACTTACTTCCTCCTCTGCAATCTCAAATACCACATTGACAATAGTGATTACATCAACACCGCTTTCCTGATCGACAACCTCACCACAATAGGACTAAAACAACTGGTCACCTTGTCAACACACATCGCAGAACACGCTCTATGCCATTGTTTCCACCAGAAACAACATCACCGTCAACAACACCTCCACAGTTCACTGGACTGACCACCACTGCATCCATTTCACCATGACCTCACTGACCATTCACCTCCACACACTCCGAGCCCCAAGCAGAAGATGGAACTGAATCACCAAGGAACAGCTCTCCAACACCTTCAGCAATTCTCCCCCCCCCATCACCGCAGATGCTAACATCTCAGCACGGAATTTCCACCAAAGGATCTCTGAAAGCGCCAACACCCTAGCACCTCTCCGTGAGACCTCAGCCAAACACCACCACCAGAAGACCAGCTGGTTCTCCCCCCATACTCCAGAAATCCAGGCACACCTGCAGATGGCTAGAGAGAAGGAGGAGGAACAGCAAGTCCCCAGAAGACTTTGAGGCTTTCAAAGTTGCCACCAAATCCCACCATCACCTCATCAGAGTCACCAGGAAAGCCACCATGCAGGACCGCATCAGCGCCACCGCTCACAACACCAAGGAGCTCTTCGCCGTAGTGAAAGAGTTTGCCAACCCCCAACCAGAAAATCAAGCATCCCTCCATCTCAAGACATTTGCGACAGGCTAGCCAATTTCTTCCACCAGAAAATCAAAGACATATATGACACCTTCAGATCCCACAACCCTCCAAGCCCTCCAACAAGCCCCCAGATCTATCCCATCAATCCACCACAGACACTACAACACTGGACCACCCTCACCACAAATGGAGACCACCCTCCTCACTGCCACAGATGAAATACGCTCGCTCCTTGACCATGGCCACACAGCAGCCCTTATCCTACTGGACCTATCAACCACCTTCGACAAAGTCTCACACCTCACCCTCTGCTCCAGGCTCGACACAGCCGGCATCCGCGGAAAGGCCCTTCAATGCACTCTCTATCTGGCCAAACACAGAGAGACAGACTCCCACCTTACCTGTCAGAACCTACGAAGATCAGCTGCGGCGTTCCACAGGACTCCTCCCTGAGCCCCACACTCTTCAACATGGCCCCTCTTGCATCCATTGTCAGGGACCACAGACTGAACATTGTCTCCAACGCCAACAATACCCACCTGATCATCTCACTGACCGAAAAACCTACTAATGCCAAGAGGAATTTCTACAACGGGATGGAAGCCATAGCCGCCTGGATGAAGGACAGCTGCCTCAGACTCAACTCTGACAAGACCGCGATCATCATCCTGGGACCACCCACATCAGCTTGGGATGACCCCTGGTGAACATCAACCCTCAGCACCCCTCCCACCCCCCACCCCAGCAAACCACACATGCATCCACAGCATCATCCTGGACTCATCGCTCACCGTGACCTGCTAAGTTAACTCAGTCACATCCTCCTGCTTTCACATACTCCGACTTCCCTGGAAGATCTACAAATGGATCCCAAAGGACTGCTGCAAAACTGTAACCCATGCCCTGGTTGCCAGCAGACTCGACTGCAGCAACACCCTCTACACCGATACTACCCAGAAGAACATCAAGAAATTACAGCACATCCAAAACGCCTACACCAGACTCATCCTGGACATTCCCTGCCGTGAACATATCGTCAGTCACCTAAGGGACCTTCAATGGCTCCCTATCGAGAAGAAAATTTACTTCAAGCTTCTCATCCACACTTACAAAGCACTCTACATCCTAGGACCCATCTACCTCAACCACCACATCACCTTCTACTCTCCACCAGACCTCTATGCTCTGCTCAACAAGCACTAGCCACTGCACCCCACATACGGAAGACCTCGACTGGTAGGCGATCCTTCGCCTACCTCGCGGCAAAGAGCTCGAACACCCTGCGCGGTGACAGGGAGCAACCTTTGACCCTGCTACTGCAGGTAGGTTGCTCCCCGCTCCGCCTTTCCGCGCTCCATCCTGGCTTTGCCTTTTTTCCCGCCGCTGCGTCCCCTGCGGCCCCTCCTGCCTCCCCCCTCCTTCTCACCGCTCGCTTTACCATTTTTCCTGCCGCTGCGTCCCCTGCGGCCCCTACCGCCTCCCCCCTCCTTCTCACCGCTTGCTTTGCCTTTTTTCCCTCTGCTGCGTCCCCTGCGGCTCCTCCCCCCAGCCCTCCCATTGGACAGGCCCTCCTGCCTCCCAGCTGCCACTCCCACCCTCCCATCCTCTTATGCCAGCCGTGGCCGTGCGAAGCGGCCGCGCCGCTGGCAAGCCCGTCTGCGCCCGTCCGTGCCTGGACCGCGCCCAGCACCACCCCCCCGGTCCGCGAGACCCCTGCACCTCCAGATGCCGCTACACGGCCGACCAACTCAACGCCCTGAACCCCGGCCGCATCACAGCATGCTCCCAGTCCTCACTAAGGAACACCCACGGACCATTCGCATGCCGCACCTGCAGATTCACCTGCGACAGAACAACGAAACCAACAAAGACCGAAACTAACCACCTCCACTGCATACTCCTCAACACCCACTCCGCATGCAAACACGCAATCGAGCTCTGGGACCTGCTCGACTCCACCGCCCCAGACGTAGCCTTCCTTACCGAAACCTGGTGGAACGACTCATCGGCGCCCGACATCGCAACAGCCATCCCGGACGGCTACAAGATCATCCGCAGGGACCGCAACAACGGAATCGGAGGAGGCATAGCCATCACCCACAAATCCTCCCTCAAGGTCGACACCCACACTGACGACTCCCTCAAGACCGCCGAACACCTACACTTCTGCATCCACACCGACCCCAACACCACTCTCAGAGGACCGCTCATCTACAGACCCCCCGGACCACGAGCACCATTCAGCGAATCCCTCGCCAACCTCACCAGCACCCACGCACTCACCTCAACAGATTACATCCTCCTCGGGGACCTAAATTTCCACCTGGAGAACAACAACGACACCAACTCCACTACCCTGATCGACAACCTCACCAATCACGGCCTCAGACAACTCGTCAACACACCAACCCACATCGCCGGCCACATGCTTGATCCCATCTTCTCCCCAAGCGCCCACGTCACCTTCAACCATACCACCATACTCCACTGGACCGACCACCACTGCATCCACTTCACCTACAAGAAACCTACCAAGCACCACCGCACCCAACAACCACCCCGCCGATGCTGGAGCAAAGTTACGGAAGACCAACTTACCAACACCCTCGCCCAGAACCCAGACTCCACTGACCCGGACACTGCCGCCAACAACCTCACCCTGTGGATCAACGACTGCGCCAACACCCTCGCGCCACTCAAAAAACCCACCGACAACCAAGCCAGAAGAAAAGCCGCCTGGTTTACCGACGAGCTCCTAAATTCCAAACGCGACTGTCGGAAGCTAAAAAAGGAATGGCTCCTCAAACGCACACCTGACAGCCTCACAGCCCACAAGGATGCCACACGCAAGCACCACCAACTCATCAGACAAGCCAAACAATCCCACTTCAAAGACCGCCTGGACAACAATGCACACAACAGCAAAGAGCTCTTCAGCATCGTGAAAGAACTCTCCAACGCCGGCGCCAACATCAACGACATCCCTCCATCCCAAGAACTCTGCAACGCACTGTCCACCTTCTTCCACCGAAAGATCACCGACATCCACGACAGCTTCGACGCCACTCCCACGCCAGACCCCTCCCCCGAACACTCCACCTGTGCAAACCACCTGACCTCCTGGACCAACGTGAACGACACAGAGACACGCAAGGTCATGAACTCCATCCACTCAGGATCTCCATCAGAGCCCTGCCCCCACCACATATACAACAAAGCCAACTCCACCATCGCCCCCCAACTACGAAAGGTCATCAACATCTCCTTCGAAACAGCAACATTCCCTGAAAAATGGAAACACGCCGAAATCCGCACCCTCCTCAAGAAGCCCAAAGCAGACCCCAACGACCTCAAGAACTTCCGACCCATCTCCCTGCTCTCTTTCCCAGCAAAGGTGACTGAAAAAATCGTCAACACACAACTAACCAGCCACCTCGAAGACAACGGCGAAACATCAGCCCTCATCCTCCTGGACCTATCTGCCGCCTTCGACACAGTCTGCCACTGCACCCTGAAATCACGCCTCCACGAAACCGGAATACAAGGTAAAGCCCTCGACTGGATAGTCTCATTCCTCTCCGGCAGAACCCAGAGAGTCCGCTTCCGCTCCGAAGCCACCGGCATCATCTGCGGCGTCCCCCAAGGCTCATCCCTCAGCCCGATGCTGTTCAACATCTACATGGCCCCCCTGGCTCAAGTGGCCCGACAACACAACCTCAACATTCTCACCTACGCCGACGACACCCAGCTCATCCTCTCACTCACCAAAGACCACCACACCGACAAAACCACCCTCCATGAGGGAATGAAATCCATCGCCGAATGGATGAGAAACAGCCGTTTGAAACTGAACTCGGACAAGACGGAGGTCCTCATCCTCGGACCCACCCCCTCCGCCTGGGACGACTCCTGGTGGCCCACCGCACTAGGAACCCCACCAACACCGTCCGACGACGCTCGCAACCTGGGCTTCATCCTCGACTCCTCCCTCACCTTGTCTAAACAGGTCAACGCAGTTTCCTCCTCCTGCTACACCACACTCTGCATGCTCCGCAGAATCTACAAGTGGATCCTGACAGAAACAAGAAGAACAGTAACACAGGCCCTCGTCAGCAGCAGGCTGGACTACGGCAACGCACTCTATACAGGCATCCCAGCAAAAGACCTACTACGCCTCCAACGTATCCAAAACGCCTCCTCCCGGCTGATCCTCAACGTACCCCGCCATAGCCACATCTCCCACCACCTGAGAAACCTTCACTGGCTCCCCGTGGACAAAAGGATCACTTTCAAGCTTCTTACCGATGCTCACAAAGTGCTCCACGACACCAGGCCATCGTACCTAAACAACAGACTCAGCTTCTACACTCCCACCCGTCAGATCCTCTCCACCCACCTCGCCCTCACCCCCTGCATCCGAAGAAAGTCCTCCGGCGGCAGATCCTTCTCATACCTCGCCGCCAAAACCTGGAACACCCTCCCCACCAACCTGCGACAGACTCAAGACCTACTCACCTTCAGAAGACTCCTCAAGACCTGGCTCTTCGACCAGTAACACCAGCTCTTCCCCCCCCCCCAGTGCCTTGAAACCCTCACGCGTACGTACCAAGCTTTATAAATTCAATGATTGATTGATTGATTGATTGCGCCTGCACCTCAGGCAGTCACCATCACAACCTCAATTCAGGAAGGGCTTTAAAACCGGGCTCTTTGACTGAAGCTCAGAGGACAAACCCCCTTAGCACCTTGAGACCCTTACAGGTGAGAAGTTGTGATTTATAAACCCTGATTTGATTTGATTTCATTTTAAGTCAGTATTTTGAAATGCCACTTTTAGAAAGTTGGCATTTCTGGTCCCAAACAGCTGTGCCTTTTGCCAATATCCTGTGTCACATGACTGTGGATGGCTCTGCTGTTGGTATATGTGCATTACTTTCAGACAGTAACACAAAGGGGTGTGGACAGGATGGGCCATCCTGATAAGATGGATGGAGAGGAGCTGTGCCTAGTCTTGCTTGCACTTGATCAGGCTTTGCCTACGCACACACAAAGGAACCTGCACCAGGCCCGACCTGCCTTTTGTCACCCCAGACAGTTTGGAGCCTTGACCAGGGGAAGCAAAGAACTTTCCAGAACCAGTGTTGGTGGTAGGTCAGGGAGTCCCCCAAAACAAAGGCTGTCACTAGGTATTATTATTGGACCGCAGGAGCCACTCTTCAGTACACCCCTGGAACTGCTGAAGATTCAGAAGAAGGACTGCCCTTATGCCAGAATGACTGCCCTGCTTACCTGCTGCTGGAAGGACTGCCTTGATGCCCCCCTGTCTAAGGAAGGAGAACTAGACATGCTCCTTTGAACCCAGGGCCACCATAGTGACTCCAAGGGATTGTGGGTGAGCCTCTTGTGTGAGCTACAAGGACACAAAAAGGTTCAGAGACCACCTTGCAACTGCCCGGCTGACCTGCAGCAACTGGACTAGCCTGAGCCCTGCTGCTAGCCTCTGGTGGACTGAGTACGGATCCCCAAGAGGTGTACTCCTAGGTCCTGGACCCTTGGAGGCATGAGTGGAAGCTTTTCCTGCATGAAAAGGTTGGAATATCTTAACTTTGGGGTCCTCATAACTGTGAACTGACCTGTTTGCGCCAAGTCTCTGCTAGCCGCGACAACCTCCAATGCGAAGCTCTCGCAAAACCCGCACTTTGCACCGACAATGATTGTCCGTGGCAGCCAACAATGTGAGACCTGCATTTCATGCTACAGCAATGACAGCCTTAGACAATCGCCAACATGAAGCTATAGCAATGACTGTGTCCAAGGCCCACTGGCTCCTTTTTCTACAGTGACAGCTGTCCACGATGTCGGACCTGCTCCTTGCACTACAACGACAATGGTCCATAACGCTCAGCCTCCTCCTCGTGCCCTCTTCCAATGCAAATGGAGCTCTTCACGCCAGACTTTCCAGCAGGACTAACCCGGTCCCTGTATCTGATACACACTCCATCCCAGTCGACATGTACTTGTGACTCCAGCCTCAAGCGTGACCAGATGACCACTAGTGGCGCTTTATGCTTTTAGGTGCTACATTGAAGAAAAACTTTGAAAATGAATATGTCTGGTCTATTGATTGGATTTTTGTCATTCTGGCATCATTTTATTTATTAAAATTTTATATATTTTTCTAAATTGGTTTTGAATTTTTCTTGTGTTTATTTTTACTTTATTACTGTTTATGTGGTGCATAAATACATTACGTATTGCCTCTAAATTAAGCCTGACTACTTTTGTGCCAAGCTACCAGAGTGTTAAGCACATGTTAATTTAATGATTTTTAAGTCCACCCGGGCAAGGATTGGGGTCGTTGCATTAGTGGGGTTTGCACCCCTTTCAACCAATATGTCAATTTTTTACGGAGAGGAACGCAAACAATTGTAAAGAGCAAGTTATTTTGGTAATTCACAGCAAAGTACTTATAGTATTGCATTAAAATGTAGTCCTGTCTCCTGTCCATTAAAGCTAGGTGGGTTGCAAACGTTTATCATTCTAAAAAGTGGGCTGTGGTTATACAAAGCTTGGAAAGCTTACTTAATCACTATTTTTCTTTTTCTTCCTCCTTCTTTCCCCTTTTTAATTCTCACTTACACTGTGCATGTGCCATGCTGTGAGACATATTGGTTACTATTCAGTGGGCTCACAATCTACACACTGCATATCATTGTTTTTTTTTTGCTGTCATTCTAATTTTCAATCTGTTGATTGCATAGCTCCCGTAGGTATCACTTCCTTTCTTGTGTTAGCTCCTCCTTGGAGCATGGACCAAGTGCACATGTCTTTCCTGGTCTTTTTGGAACATCCCGTTTTACTTTGTCCCTATCTGCAGTGTGTATCAGCACTTTAGTTCATTACATCCACACCTTTACTAATCTTTGCCACTCTATTCTATGCCTCTCCAGTCTACACCACTCCACACCACTCCACTCTATGCCACTCCACTGTACAGCACTCCAAACACTCCTCTGTACAACACCCTTTGCCACTCCATCCCACTCTACTCTATGCCACACTACTCTACACCACTGCACTCAATGCTACTCCACTCTACGCCACTCCACTCTACTCAATGCCACTCCACTCTACTCCTCTCCACTCTACCCCACTTCACTATACTCTGTAACACTCCACACCACTCCATTCTACTCTACGCCACTCTACTCAGCTCTATGGCACTCCACTCTAGTCTACGCCACTGTACATCATTCCACTCCACTCTATGCTACTCCTCTCTATGCCACTGTATGCCATTCCACTCTACTCAACTCCCCTCTATCGCACTCCACTCCATACTGCTCCAATCTACACCATTCCATGTCATTACACTCAACTTCTCGCCACTCCACATAATGCCATTCTGCTGTATGCCACTCTACTCTCTGCCATTTCACTCAACTCTACTATATGCTGCTCTACTGTACACCATTCGATTCTATGCCATGCTACATCACTCCACTGTATGCCACTCTGCTCATCTCCATTCCACTCCATTCCACTCTATGCCACTCTACTCAACGGTCACTCTAATCAACTTCCCTCCATGCCATTCTTTGCCACTTTACTCTTTGCCACTCTACTTCACTCCCTTCTAATCAATGACACTCTACTCCTTCCTACTTCTCCCCACTCTTCGCCACTCTACTTTACACCACTCCATTCCACACTATACCACTCCATGTGACTATTCCAATCTACTCTACTCCACTTCCTGGCACTCCATGTCACTCTACACCATTCCACACCACTCTACACTCCTTTACTTTACACCACTCTATGCCACTCCATTCTCCTCCATGCCACTCTACTCCATGCTACTCCTCCCCACACTTCACCACTATACTCGAGACCACTCCAATCCACTCTACTCCACTCCCTGCCACTCCACACAACTCTACACTAATCCACTGGACTCTACACTACTCCTTTCTACACCACTCTGTGACATTCCACATGGCTGTACTTTTTGCCACTCTGTCATTCTTCTACATGCCACTCTGGTATTCTTCTCTATGCCACCCTACTCTATGCTACTCATCTCAATGCAACTCTACTCTGTGCCACTCTACTCCTTGCCACTCTATTCAACTCTATGTAATTCCAATCCACTCTATGTATCTTCACCCTAAGCTACTCTACTCTATGCCACTCTACTATACATCATTCCACTCTTCTCTACACCACTCTACTCTACACCACTCTACTTCACACCGCTCTATAGCACTCTATGCTACACCACTCTACTATGCTATTTGCTACTCTATTATATTCCACTCCACTCTAAGCCACTACACTCTATGCCACTCCACTCTACTCAATCCACTCTACTCACTACTCCACCCCACTCCTTGCCACTGTACTCCACACCACTCCATTCCACTCCACTCTATGCCACTCCACATAACTCTACTCCAATCCAATACACTCTATTCCATTCCACACCACTCCACTCTAATCTACACTACTCTACTCTACACCACTCCATTCTACTCTATTATTTGCCACTCTTCTCTATGCCACACTAGTGTATGTCTCTCAACTCTACACCACTTCACTCCACTCTAGGTGACTCCACCCTATGCCGCTCTACTCTGTGCCACTCCACTCTACGCTACTGCTCCCCACTTTTTGACACTCTACATCACTCTATTCTGCTGTACGTCACTCCATGTGACTGTACTCTAATATACTCTGCTCCACTCCATATCAGTGCACACCACTCCACATGTCTCTGCAACACTCTATTCTACACCACTTTACTATATGCTACTCCACTGTACGCCACTCTAGTCTATGCTACTTCACTATACACCATTCTACTCTATGCCACTCTACTCCATGCCACTCTATTCTATGTCACTCTACTCCACTGTACACCACTCCAACCCCCTCTATGACACTTTACTCTAAGTCACTCTACTCTATGCTACTTCACTCTACTGCATGTGACACCACTCTACTGTACACCACTCTAATCTACGTCACTCCACTGTATGCCACTCTACGCCGCTCCACTTTATGCATTCTATTCCACACCACTCTATTCTACAACACTGTGTTCTGCTCTATGTCACTCAACTCCACTCAACATCACTCCACTCTATTCCACTCCACTCTACTCTTCCCCACTCCTTGTTACTCGACTCTACAGCACCCCATTCCACTCCACACCATTCCATGTGACTCTAATCCAATCCACTCTACTCCTCTTCCCTCCACACCACTCCACGCCACTCTACACCACTCCACACCTCTCTAAACAACTTTACTCTACACCACTCTAATGTATGCCACTCCATTCTACTCTAGTCTTTGTCACTATACTCTATAAAACTCTTCCCTATGCCACTCTATTGTATGCCACTCTACTGTACATCACATCACTCTACTCTATGCCACTCCTCTCTACTCTACACCACTCCATGCCATGTTACTCTACTCTATAACACTCTATGACACTGCACTCTACTCTACTCTTCACAATTTCACTCTATGCCACTTTTCTCTATGCCACTCTACTCTATGCCAATCCACTCTACAACACTCCAGTCTATGCCATTCCACTTTACTCTATGTCACTGTACTCCACACCACTCAACTCCACTCTATGCCACTTCAATCCACTCTGTCACACTTTACTCTACACCACTCTTGTCTAAGTCATTCGATTCTGTTCCATGCCACTCTGCTCTTTGCCACTCTACTTAATGCCACTCCTTCACAATCCACTCTATGCCTTTCCACTCTATGCCACTCTACTGTACACCACTCTACTGCATGCCACTCGTCCGTACACCTCTCCTCTCTTTTCCACTCAATGTCACACAACTCCACTCTATGCCACTCTACCCTTCTCCATTCCACTCGTCTCTATGCCACTCCACTCTACTTTACACCACACTACTCTTCAGCACTCCACTCTATGCTTCTCTACGCCACCCCCCACCATACCACACTTGGCCACTCCTCTCCACGCCAGTCTCCTCCACTCTCCTTTCTGCCACCCTATTCTATCCCAGGCCACTTTACCCTACTCTACTCCACTGTACTCTGCCACTCCACTCTACTTTATGCCACTCTGTTCTATGCGACTCCACTTTATGTTACTCCACCCCACTCCAAGATACTCTCTGCCACCCCACGACTCTCTACACCACTCCACTGTACATCACTCTACTCTGATCCCCTCTATGTCACTATCTTCTATGCCATGCTACTCATCACCACACCACTAACTTTTAGCCACGCTGAGCAGGAACCACGCTGCTGTACAACATAGCTAAAAACATTGGCAAAGCCAATAGCTCTCACATAGGACAGACCTATTGGATTTACTAATGCTTGCTGTTTTTATGCTTTGGGTGAAAGTCTGATGAGGAAAAAGATGTGTGTGCTGGTTGTCTGCCTGTCAATATGTGCAAATACATCAGGCCATATTTGTGCTAACTATAACTTGCAAAAAAATCTACTAGTGGGTGGAAGCAATTTATACATAATTTTGGAGCACCCTGCCTTTGAAAGGGCCCACAAATCTGTGCGCAGAAGGAGTTGACGAAAATCTATACTTTCTTTGCCTTTACTACCACTGTACTATAGTACAAACGCATTTAAAATCTTTGCAAAGACTGCAGTAATCTGGCTCATGCACTGAAATAGTGCGTACTTACAGTGCTTGCTGCTTTAGACTCATGAACACCCTCAGGGCAAGGCTAGGAATGAAAAGAAAGCAATTGAAGTTTGTTTAGCACTCTCACCTATTCTCTCATGTATACCTTGCTGTTTTGCTAGCATGTGACATATTTGCATGATCCCCACCCCTGAGCACATATTGGTGCACGCAGAGAATGACAGCCCTGTCGACTCACTGCCGTATAAAACAGGGAGTTCATAGTCAAATACAGATATCCTCTCTGTCCTAGCGCAAATCACATTGAACCAGGAGCGCCTCGTGCCCTCATCCTGTTCAGAATGACGACGTGCTGCTGGTGTTCAGGGAGAGAAATAAATGAAGTTAACTCACTGTGAACCTTGACTTCGTTCTTTGTCTGACGATATGGCAACCAGCCTTGAGGTAGCCTAGCCTGTCTCCTTTCCACAGGAATGGACAGCCCGACTAATCCTTGAGGAAGAAGCTGCGCATTTTGCTTGAAACTGCGCGCAGCTTTTCCTTCCCACTCTCTAAAGGAGAGAGGGGGTACTATCACAGAACTCTGCAGTGACTATGTCTGCTCCAGGAAAAGTTTTAGGAACTGCCAGTGTTTTTGGTGAGTTTTCTTTAACTTTCTTTTAATGTTGCTGACAGTACCTCTGATTGTGTGACTTCTCTCTGACGCCATTTACACTCGCATTTACTCGGTCTTTTACATACATCTATTAATTGCGTGGCAAAAGTTCACGAGTGCAAATTAAAGTTGCCGTGCAAATACCATTTGCCCCAGGTGGCGGGTACTTATAAAATTTTGCAGTTTCATAAATTGGACTGTGCCTCAAGAACAATATGGCACTTTATACGAGCACCACATTACTTTACATAAGGTCAGTTTTTTAAAAAAACATGTGAAATTAAGTGATTTGCCCAGAATCTCAAAACGCCGATGCGTCACCTGATATTCGAATTTTGCCCTTCTGTCACCAAAGTCAATAACTCTGGCCCCTATCCCACATCACCGAGCTAATAGAGTCGTGGTAAAGGGTAATGAGTAACATTGTACTTTTTTTCAGTAAACGCTAAAACCTCATTTTTTATTTTATTATTTTTTTGCTTCGGAAGTTACCACCACCTAAAAGTTATTGGTATGGAGTAACGGCTTCACTGAGCACAGTATCAATTAAGCCTCTAAGTGGGAACACAGTATTTGCACCCGTTTTATCCAAACTATATGCTCAAAACTATATTTTGATGGAATAACTACTTTACCTAAAATAATTCTGTTCTTTAGTTGTTGTATTATTTAATTGAAACATCAACAAGAAAAGAACACGGCCGTGGAGTAAAATGAAATACATGTAAACTGAATATATATATATTGGGCCAGATGGGAGACACATAGCGTCCGAAATTAATGCTGGTCTGCGATGGTTTTTGTTTCTCAATACTGTTGCTCTCCTGGTTTCACGTGAAATAAACTAAACATAGACTCACATTTTAGGTCTGTATGTTCTCCCCAAACCTTTTGACTCAACAGATGACCAGGTCAGAAATCAGAGGGCAATATGAGACCATGGAGTACCAATTTAGCCCATAACTGTCATTTTTTATATACTCTGATTGTATATGTTATATGTGTTCTTTTTTCTTAATCTTCCGCAACCAATTGACTAAATAAAGAAAAACGCCACACAAACACACACACATACCCCACCCACACCCCCGGCTCCGAAATCACTTTTAATGAAAATACTGCAAAATCTTATTAAGTATGACAGATGTTTAATGCAATGCAACTGATTCAAATACAGCTCTTGAAATAATATATAGACTTATAGATAACTAACTTCGAGAAAAGGGGAAGTTGATCACATAAGTATACCAAATAGACAACAAGATCGAACCAAGAGGTCAAACACATCATCCTGAGGCTGAATTCATAGACACCTTCTATAACTTAATAGTATGCATGACCCACTCAAATTTTCTTCCCATGCTCAGATTCGCGGGGCAGGGGGTAGAGGAGTGTGCGTTGTGCTGTAGCTGAGGGGGCACTGCATAAGATTCTATATATACTAAGGCCCATATTTATACTTTTTTAGGATCATGTTTGCGTTTTTTTAATGCAAAAATGGCGCAAACTTACAAAATACAATTCTATTTTGTAAGTTTGCGCCACTTTTGCATTAATAAATGATGCAAATGCGGTGCTAAAAAGTATAATTATGGACCTAAATGTACAAGCAAAATTACAAATACCTAGGGACATATTTATACTCCGTTTGCGCCAATCGTGAGTCAAAGATTTTGATGCACTTTCGGCGCAAACCTAGCCCCATATTTATGCTATGACGCCCGACCCTGCAGATGTAAAAAAAACTCAGTGTGCGTCATTATTTGGATGCGGAAAACCGCCTTGCGTTAATGACCTGCAAGGTAGGCGATCCCGTCCCTAAAATTACTTTAAGGCCTGTGCACCTTATTTATACTCCCGCGTCATTTTGACGCACAGGAGGGGGCGGGCCTTAATAAACGGCACGCAGCCACACCCCCTGCCACCATCGCCCACCCCTGGAGGACACCCATGGATAGGGGGACCCATCCCAGGTAGGCATAGGTAAGTTGAGGTAAGGATTATTTTTTCTATTATTTAAAGTGGCATAGGGGGGCCTAATTTGGGTCCCCCTACATGTCACTGTGCCCAATGGCCATGCCCAGGGGACATAAGTCCCCTGGGCATGGCCATTGGGCAAGGGGGCATGACTCCTGTCTTTGCTAAGACAGGAGTCATTTTAATGGGGGTTGTGAGTCAAAAAATGGCGCAAGTCCGGTTTGAGCCATGACTTTTGACTCAAACCTGACTTGCACCTTTTTTTGACGCACAACCCCCATTTTCCCCCACGCCGGCACTGCCTAGTTTGAGTCATTTTTTTTTACTCTGACCAGCCCGCAGCGCCGGCTAACGTCAATCCCTAAATAAGACGCCCGCATGGTGCGTAGGAATGGCGTTAGCCGGCAGTAAATGTTTTGACGCAAACCAGCGCTGGCGCTGGTTTGCATCAAAAAGTATAAATATGGGCCCTAGTCTCTGTATGCCTCTCTTGCCGTTCCTGGCCAAATATGAAAAATGTTACAATCTTCCCCACCATCTTCTTTGCCTTCCCTCATCTTCCCCACCTGAAGCCAGACTAAAAACTGCTCTCTGAAAGCTGAGTCTGCATCCTAGAATCGCTTTGTCAACAGCATGTCTTAGCAGACTCACAGCTGACAAGAAAGAATCTTGACTGGCCCAGGAAAGTTCAACCCTTGTTTTTCCACACCTCTCTTGTGTCTAAAGGATCAGAAAAGGGTGTGTGAAGGTGGATGAAAGGTAATGCCATTATATGGCCTTCCACTGCAGTTTCCTCTGGCTTCTTGAAATGTGGTCGATGTGGGGGTACACCAAGGAAAGGAGCTCGTCCCTTGGGGGGAAAAGATCAGGGAAAACTAAATTATGCTTCTTAAACTGTTGAAATATCATTGCAGTGAAATCAGATTCAGAATTTGGTATTCTCACGATTTTCTCTCCAATATAGCCATGCACAGCATTTAAGTTATTGCTCATGGTGTCAAGGCACACTGAAGGGAACAACAGAAAGGTTGTACTCAATGTGTGTTCCTACACTAAATATGACGGGGTCTCTTTCAGTGGGAATTTATGATGATATCAAAGTACTCCAAAGCTACGTGAGATGCATATATTATGTAACGCAGCAACAAATCAGGCTATACTCCCATTTAAGATGGACAGAATTTCAGGTGAAACACAGTAATCCACCTGGCCCACTCCATTTGCCGACTCATCTCTCTACTCTGGCAATGTCTTCAGGCTTTGGATCTGCAGAAAAAAGTCCACGTCTGGACAGTAAATTACATACACATTTATGGTGCCAGAAACAGATTTACAAAATGCTTGCATTTTTTTAATTTATAAGCCTTGAATCAAGTCAGAACAACTCATGGGAGATTTTCCATCAGAAAAGTAGACTTTAGTCCAGACAGAAGCGAGACAACAGGTAATATTGAAACAAAACTGCTCAGAAGCTTAGACTGAAACATAAATTATGAAAATTAATAATTGGGCCCTGAGAAAACTCCCAAATCGCAAATGAAATATATCAGATGTGAGAAGACAATTCCCCCCAATATATACATTTTCTGTAAAACCTTAATGAATGGCGCACTAAAACGACATCCTCCCTGATACTGTACACTGTTTTCTATTATAGAACGAACTACATGGGAGCCTTTTCTCCTTACAGTCTCTGAGAACAAAACACGTAACATCATAACTTACATAAACCTTAGTTATTAAAAGGAAGTGCAAGTGTAGAGGGCCAAGAGCAGGACACATGCCCTTTTGTAGTTGTAGACATGAACTTCACACACTTCTGCATCAAATATTCAAAAGTTAAGAATGACTGATTCCCTTTTTCATATCTTCTCTTTCACTGGAAACACTTAACAGTTGACACGTCTATATAAATTCGCTCAGATAAGGGGTTTGCTGACGCTATAAGCCACACATGAAGTTCATTCAACAAAATTAAGTGTATTATAATTTTCCACTAAAATTAATCTTACTTTTATTCTCTGCCTCTCTATAGTTATTTGATTATTTTTTTTCTGAATATTTCTTGTAATGGAAATGCAAACAGAAGCTATTTGCTTTATCTGAGATACTATTCGTTATATCATGTATTATGTCATTAGGGCTTTTAACTGATGATACCATTGGCAGAGATGTTATCAGTAATGTCAGCAAAATTGTTATGGGTGATGTCATGCATGATGCTATTATCAAAGGTTGCAATACACTTAAATAGACGAATTGTGTGACCTTTGTGAGCATCTGTGCTAACCTACTGATGACTTAAAACCCAGATTTTTAAATTTATTTCATTGTATTCCATGTATCTCATGCAAATGAAACATTTTGTAGCATCAACCAGGATGTTTCTCAAGGATAAAAAATGATTTTACTTGCTTTCGTTTTCTTTCATGAAGGAGACATGGTTTCAAATGTAATTTTTTGTGTATTTAGTTGTGGTTGCGGAGCACAGTGTCTGTCAGTTGTACTTGCTTACGGTCACGTACAGTGGTATTTTTCTCTTCTTTTGTTTAAAAGTTTCATATAGCGCTGCCTTCACTGAGTGGTATTAGTGCACTTTACGTGTAATAAAAGTAATTACATGGAATAACAAATCAAGTTGAACTATGATAACAGAATGAGGAAGTGTGGGAAATACTGTTATTGGAGCGGTTGTCCTCTATTTTTGATGGGTCACATCATTGAGGTGTAGGCCAAACAAGTGAGTTTCAGAGCTGTTCTGAAACAGACTAAAGGCCTCATTACGATTTTGGTGGTCTGTGGAGCGCCATGGTTGTGGTGGCTGTCAGTCCACCACAGCTTTGGCAGTCAGACTGCTGGATTACGAGTTTGGCGGTCGAACCACCAGAGACTGCCAGCAACGGGGTGGGGACTGCAGCAGTCAATGATGGAGATAGCAGCATTGGGATTGCCATGGCCATTACGACCTGCCGAACTGCCAAGCTTTCAATGCCATGGAAAGCTTGGCAGTCAGGCAGGTAAGGGGCCCAAAACATGGGGCTGTGGGGGGTATGGCCCCATGGAGGGTGAGCACCCCCAAAAATGTTGGGGTTTGGGGCTCACTGTGTGCCGTGCATGACAAGGTGCATGGGCACAGCCCGTCTGTTGTGCCGACAGGCAATGATGTATGGCCAGCAGTAGCTCAATTATACTGCCCCATGCCTCCCCCGCCAGTCACTCCAGCCCCGTGGGGAACTCGTAATCTGGTGGTCTTGGGAACATCAGCCTGGCGGTCTTTTGAAAGACCGCCACCATGTCAGTTCAGCGGCCCGACTGCCAAACTCATAATGAGGTCCTTATGGCCTGATTTAGATCTTGGCAGAGGGGAATACTCTGTCACAAACGTGATGGATATAGCATCCACTGTAATGCGATCCCATTAAATCTTATGGAAATCGTAATATGGTGGACGGGATATCTGTCACATTTGTGTGAGTATTCCATTCACCAAAATCTAAACCAGGTCCAAAGTTTCTCATAGTTCTTCAGATTTTTTGGAAATAGCCAATGTTGTAAATATTGCCTTATTGTAGTATAAGAACACTGGCCCATATTTATACTTTTTTAGCGCCGCATTTGCGGCATTTTTTGAAGCAAAAGCGGCACAAACTTGCCAAATACAATTGTATTTTATACGTTTGTGCCGTTTTTGCGTCAAAAAAGGACGCAAATGTGGTGCAAAAATAGTATAAATATGGGCCACTGTATCCTCTACTGTACTGTTAGTTATTTTAAACATTTTTTTTGTGTGGGCATAACCCCACCTCAAGAGAAGTGTTTTACAATTAACACAAGTAACAACGAACCTAACGTACAAAGTTGGAGTCAAGGAGTAAATGAGAGACAGGAAATCAGGAGGAAATAATCTGAAAAGGTGCGTTTTTAGATTCTATCTGAATGCAAAGAGATCAGGATACCATGTAATGTGATTTGGACTCATGTTGTACCATTTAAGAGCTAGTGGGAAAAGACATATTTTCACTTTTTTCTTCTTCTGGCCCAGAATTAAAAGTTTATGTTTCTGTTGTTTCCTTTACCACATATGCTTTTAAGTTCATCTTTCAGATAGTGTGAACAGCTGAGTATGTTATACATGCTTTCCTGAACTCAGTTTTAACTAAGGGCCAGTCTGATTTTATGGCTCTGGGTAGTTTGCTAATTTGTTCTGTTAGAGTGCAGTCAAGACAGGGCCAAGATATTTGGTAAAGGATAGAAGGGAAGACTAAACCGTAGGGAATCTAATAATTAGAGCCTTTCTTGGGCTGGAGACAGGGGGCCTGATTCACAAAGGTATACTTAGACCTGAAGTTCAAGTTTAGACCTGAAGTCAAATATTAGACCAGAAGTATAAGGGCTCAATTCACAAAGGTAAACTTCGACCTAAAGTCTAAGTTCACCTCTGTGAATGTGACACTGAGAATCAAAGGAAAAGAGGATTAAGAACCCCTTTTTGGTAGGGTCTATTGTAAAATAGAGTGATGTTATCTAAGTGATTAACTTTTGAAGGAGTGACGTTAGGATTGCTATATTGTTCAAGTGTGAAACTTGTTAGTATTACTGAGCATCATCACTGCACTGATATATGGAGATATTGTTGTTCACCATCTATGTGACCAAGAGTTCCATGTACATTGTTAAAAAGATAAGGGTGAAAGCATGGAGCCTTGTAGAATTCCATATTTAACTGGAAATGTATTTGATTCAAAGCAGCCCAGTTTTATGAATTAAAATCACTAGGAGATCAATTATTTGATGCAATTCAGAATAGTGTAATCTATTCCAGTTCTAGATTAAAAACAAATCCATGATAGAGAGTTGTGGTCTACTGTGTCGAATACTGCAGAGGTCAAGAAGGACCCGTAGATAGGTGATGAATTCATCTAAGATTTCCAGCTTTCTGTTTAGGATCTGATATGGGGACCTCCCTTCATATTTGGAGAGAAAATTGATACTAAAAGGAATTTCGGAGATATTTGGACATATGAAGAAGAAGCTGTTCTGCATTAATTTCCTCAATGACTTTACCTACAAATGGTAGTTTGGCAACTGGTTGGATATTTTATAGGTTGTTAAGTTTAAGGTTAGGTTTCTTGAGAAGGGGCATGGAGCCTTGTAGAATTCCATATTTAACTGGAAATGTATTTGATTCAAAGCAGCCCAGTTTTTTAAATTAAAATCACTAAGAGATCAATTATTTGATGCAATTCAGAATGGTGTAATCTACTCCAGTTCCAGATTTAAAAAAAAATCCATGATAGAGAGTTGTGGTCTACTGTGTTGAATACTGCAGAGGTCAAGAAGGACTCTTAGATAGGTGATGAATTCATCTAAGATTTCCAGCTTTCTGTTTAGGATCTGATATGGGGACCTCCCTTCATATTAGCAGCGAAAATCGATACTAAAAGGAATTTCGGAGATATTTGGACATATGAAGAAGAAGCTGTTCTGCATGAATTTCCTTAATGACTTTACCTACAAATGGTAGTTTGGCAACTGGTTGGATATTTTGTAGGTTGTTAAGTTTAGGGTTAGGTTTCTTGAGGAGGGGGCTGAGCTCACCCAGTTTCAGTGCAGAGGAAAAGATACCATCTTCAAAAGTCGTGTTAAGTATATTTAGAAATAGAGGAAACGTGGCCAGAGCACAGCTTATCATTAGTGAGGCAGGAATGGGATTTACAGAGTAAGAGACAGGCTGGTAAGTAAAATAATAGCTTTCAGATTATTTTTATTTTGAAGGGTGTGCTTTTTTGACAGCCCTTTCATGTACATCATGGAACAGTGTTGGAAAATGGCCGTCTGTGAAGGGTCACCCTAAACATTTTGCTTTCCTCCTCCTCTCTTTCTGACCTCATTTTTGTTAGCTTTAGGACTCTGGACACCTTACCGCTGCTAACTATTGCTCAAGTGCATGTGCTCTCTCCCTTAAACAAGGTAACATTGGCTTATACCCAATGTACATATTTAATTTACTTTAAAGTCCTTAGTAAAGTACACTACATGTGCCCAGGGCCTGTAAATTAAATGCTACTAGTGGACCTGCAGCACTGATTGTGCCACCCACATATTTAGCCCCATAACCATGTCTCAGGCCTGCCATTGCTAGGCCTGCGTGTGCAGTTTCAGTGCCACTTGACTTGGCATTTAAAACTACTTGCCAAGCCTTAAACTCCTCTTTTTCCACATATATGTCACCCCTAAGGTACCCAGGGTAACCCATAGGGCAGAGTGCTATGTAGGTAAAAGGCAGGACATGTACTTACGTGTTTTTACATGTCCTGGTAGTGAAAAACTCACCAATTCGTTTTCTACTACCGTGAGGCCTGTTCCTCTCTTAGACTATTATTAGAACTGCCCTCATATATGTTTGAGTGGCAGATTCTGATCTGGAAGGAGTGGCCCTGTCATGTTTAGTATGGCCAGAATGGTAATAGAAATTCCTGCCTCCTGGTGAATTTTGATTTAATATTACTGTTTTAGAAATACCACATTTAGAAATTGGGCATTTCTCTGCAGTTACTGCCATTTGTGCCTTACAGCCTGCCTCCAAGCAACATCTGGTCTATGCTGGTTGACTGCTCCCCTTGTGCATTCCACCCAGACAACCATAAACTCAGGACACTCAATCACATCTGCATTCATCGACAGACTGAATGGGTCTCCCTGGGTAGGAAGGGTGGAAGCGCTCTCTCTTACACTTCAAAGGCCAGTGGCCTGGCCTCACACAAAGGACTGATAACCCACCACAGAGATCCTGGCAGACAAGACTGGGCTGAAAGGGGAACTTGTGCACTACAAAACCACTCTTTGAAGTCTCCCCCACTTCAAAAGCATTTTTGGGTATATAAACTGGTTCTATGGCCCCTCCAAATCAGACACTTCTGGATCTATACCTGCACTCTGTCAGAGGAACTGCCTGGCTGCCCAAAGGATTAATCTGTACTGCTTTGCTGAGAAGGACTGCGGCCCTGCTTGTTGCCCTGCTGGTATCTTACTTTTCTGGAAGGACTCTGCCTTCCCCAAAAGTGGTCTCCAAGGGCTTAGATTGAGCTTGCCTCCTGTTCTGAAGCCTCAGGGCCAACAAAGACTTCACCTACTAGCTTCCAGCTAGATTTCAGACTTCAGTGACTTCAGCACCAACAACAACGACTCCAATACTGTCACCGCTGCTTGACGCCGCAATGCTGCCTGCTCTGGATCCGTGGTCCTGCAACAACCGCAATCCGCAATGCAAGTCTGATGTCGCCGCAACGCTGCTGATGTCACGCAGCATGATTGCAAAACTCCAAAGCCGACTCATCACGTCCTGACCGACTGGATTCATCAACTTCACTGGGTCTCCAGCAACCAACGTCTCACCACCAACGCTGCACTGGCTCCCTGTGCAACCGGATGGAATAGATGCCTTACCTACCATGCTTAGCAGTACGGAACGGTCACCTCACCTCTCCAGACGCCGTAAGGGACGAACACCGCACCAGATCCAGCAACGCTTCATCTCCACGACTGCATGCAACGTTTTTGTTTCTTTGTTTGCAAAGGTACTGTGCCTGGGGGTCTGTGTGACTCAGTGACCGGCACCTGTGGCGACAGGTTATTGGGAATAATTCCGTCAACAACACCGTGATAGCCCCAGTTGGAGCTATTGAGTTTCTAAGGGGCATATTTATACTTGGTTTGCGCCCTTTTAGCGTAATTTATTTAGATGCTAAAACAGGGCAAGCTTAACTCCATTTTAATATTTTGACGCTAGACCCATCTACTGTCAAAATATATGAGTTAGCGTCATATTGTGGATGCGGAAACTACTTTACATTAATTAGATGCAAGTAGGTGTTCCCATCCACAATTTCATGCAAACTCCCTACCACCTTATTTATACTCTGGCGCAAAAACAACATGCATGGAGTAGGCAGACCCAAATAATAGTGCTAAGCCTATTTAGCGCCATTATTTACTGCCTGGGTCTGGCCCCATTGCTATGGCTAAATACCATGGAATGTGCCCACAGATGCCCACCCCAACCCCCAGGAACACCCCCACCCACACCAGAGGGACGCCATAGGATGGGGAACCCCATCCTGGGTAAGTACAGGTAAATACATTTATATATATACATATATTTTATTCTGTGCAAGTGGGGGCTCCTTGCCTGGGACCCACTGCCTGGCACTGCTTATGATGGACTGGCCATTGAGGTGGTGGGCATGAGTCCTGTCTTTACTAATACAGGAGTCATGTTTCGATGGTAGTGCATCAGAAAATGACACTAGGCTAGGTAGCAGCATATACATTGCCGCTAACTAGCCTAGCCTCATTTCTGGCCCACTAACGCCTTTTTCACTACTGCCATTCCTCCGGCTGGCGTCTTTTTTTTAGACACTAGCAATTCCATAGTGCCAGTGTGCGCCATTCCATAAATATGGCACCTGGCTGGCATCAAAATCCATAAATATAGGCGTAAGTGCTTTAGTGGGATTTAATCTTTAAAAAAATCATAATTCTGCTTGTGCACATTGGATTTTCATCATTTTGACCCTATGTTATTCAGATAAATATTATCTATTTTTCTAAACCTGTGTGGTGTATTTATGTGGTGTTTTCCCTTTGTTACTGTATGAGTTATTGCTCAAATACCTTACACATTGCCTTCTTAGTTAAGCCTGACTATTCTGTGCCAACCTACCAAATGGTAATTTGGGTTGTGTTGTGGCTTTCCGTGACTCGGATTGTTGTCCCTACTTGGCCCAGGGTGTATTCCTCGGCCAACTAGAGACCTAATTTCTAACAAGTGTTAATTACTTGAAGTTTTGTAAAAGTTCTGCATGGATGTGAAGGTGTTGGTAATGTTGCCTGACACAGTTGCAGAGTTAGGAAATGATTTGTGAAGAACAGTATATACTGTGGTCTGGGAGACAGTATGAGTTTGGATAGCAGATTTTTGATCTTTTTCAAGATACATTTTTGGTTGAACTTATGAAACCTTTGTGTTTTCCTTTGTTCTTTTAGGTTTCAAGTGACTCAGGGGTTTTAATTCCTCATCATATATTCTCTATAATATTTTTAATTTCCTGCTTATTCTTTTTTTGACATTACTTTTGCTTGTGTACCATGAAGCATCAGATATATCTCTTTTTGATTTTAGGGCTGGAGGGGCAAGTTTAAAAATCATGTTCGGTACTGGTTCATCATAGGTGACAGGTAAAGAGTTTAGTGGATTAGGAGTGAGATTCATATATCTGATGTCTTTCAAGAGTTGTTGAAAATTAAAATCCTTTCTTGGTTTTCTCCAGAGTGTTCAGATTTTCATGCATTGGACTTTGTATTTTTTCTGACCATCAGTTTGGAACTTGAACAATAAAATAGACAAAATTACATTTAAAATGGTTGTTAAATGAGATAATGCTGGGATGAGCAATTATTAGGTTGATGGTTTTACCTTTCTCACTTGAGGGCACTGAGTGTGGGTCAAGATAGCATTACTCTAGATTAGGAAACAACAACAGCTCAATGGAGGTGGAGCTAATACTGTATGTGCATCACATCATTTGCCCTACTTAGAGTGGATTGTCTAATGTATTTTGTCTTTCAGTTCTGAACCAGCAGGGATATTTCCATTACTTCTGCTCCCCTTATGAACATCGGGCTGTACACCATACTCTAAATCTGGAAAGGCAGGAATATATTCCCCTCAGTTTTGGAAATAAATTCAGCACTTTACTTGAATGTCTAGAAATATTCACATGCTAAAAATAGAAGGCCCCTATTATATCATTTATAATTTGTTGTAAATTTTCATAAAAGAGTTTGTCAGTAATGTTCAATGAAGTGTCCCGTGACCAAATGAAGTGTCCGTTGATCAATCTTTTGATTTAAAAATATCCTCTCTTTGAGTCCAATAGCCAGCCGTAGAATCTCCAAGAGTCATGGTTCCTCTGGTTGAATAAACTCAAAATGAGGAGGTGCCCAACCCCACGCAATCTCCATGAACCATTTCTTTCCAGGTGCAAATTACAACTTTTTATGCAAAAAAACTTTTTTTGATAATGTGAGAATTTTGGGAACATAGGACCTTATTGGATTTGAAGTTTTAGTTTCATTATTTATTTTTTCCACTGGGTGAAACTAACATGAAGAGAACAAAAGTCAAAAAACAAATCTAATCTTTGAAAACCCACTTGAAGGTGCCACAAGTACTTTATAAGATATGCTGATTTTAATGTGAGTGTTTAGTAATACCATCTAAAAGAGAGATTTTGGACTAATGTAGAATCCTACAGGCAACAATAATTCAGAGCATACTGTAAAGTAAGAGTGATTTCACAGCCATAATTCTTTTATGTTCTTACGAGAAGGCTGAATAATAACTATTTTTGGGATCACATGATCTACAATGAGAAGAAATCACACTCAGAAATGTAAGGCATAAATTACATCTGACAAATGGGATTAGTATTATCACTGATGCTTCAGTGGCTGACATTACCAATTGTTAGACTTCAATGGTATCTGCAGCTCAGCACCTTTTCCATTAAGCTAACAGTCTCTTCTGAAAGGGGTTCGAGGCTAATTGGTGGAATGAAGTCCTTAATGCCTTGATGTAGTGCACCTAGTCAGCTCTAGGGTATTAGTCCTATTAAAAGAAACAATCAAGAAAAGCCAAAAGGGCTGGCGTTCGCCTCTAGCCTTTTGGCTTCATCAATGCTTGTTCTGTTTTCTCATGTTTTTGCAAAACGCTATTGTTGGGGAAGCTGCGGGGCCTTTGAAAATAAAATATTGGCTAAAAGCAAAAATAGCTTTTGGTACCTAAAATCATGCATTGCCTAAGTGATCCATGGCACTTAAAGGTACTGTGTGGGGTTGTGCCCCTTACAAAAGGGAAGAGTGCCATCACTCACTGTGAAGTTAACAAATGGCTAAAGTGTGCTGACCCATTGTCCCTTGCTGCTTGGTGTAGTGGCCAGAAATAAAATGTGAATGAGGCAATAACAAACCAATGGATGAAGCAGGCTGGCTTAAAGTCTCTATAAGTATGTGTAATAAACATATAATATTAGTAAAATCAAAAGATCCTGGATAACGTCAAAAATAAAAAGGGAAAACAATGTAAACTCTATATTCCTAGAAAAAGCTGTATAACTATTTCTCTACATCAAGATTTGTTTTTTATCACCAGGGCGGGTTTTTCAAATTGAGAATCTATAATGTAGACCCCATTCCCTAAACTTTCAGTCAACAATACAAGAGTTCTCAATCATGCCCTCTTAGATATCTTGTGAAGTTATAGGTCACAAAAAACATCAAACAGCTCTCCAATTGAGTACTGGTCATGCAAATTGATCAACTTGCATTTGACTTTCAGACCGGAAACAAAGATTGCCCTATGGTTCTAGGCACCTAAATGGTATAGCCTTTGGTTTAACGTGTCTTCTTTTCCTAGGAAACTATGTCCTTTTCTCAAATTGAGACTTTTAAATGTGTTGAGAGACCTACTATCCTGGATTAGTGACATAAGTATGTGTGTGATTCCCCTTGGATGCCTCTCACACATTATTGATGAACTGCTTGAGATTTCAGTACTTGGAGAGATCACTTTCCCAAAGTCATTACAAAATAGAATTCTGTCTTTCAAAAGAGATTTGTGGCCTACGTCTCTTTAAAGACATTGAAACCCAAGTTTTGAAGTTTTGCTGTTGACCATACTTGGTCTCCCTAGATAGTGGGATCTTTTTGTGTGAACAACGCAACATCTAGCTATACAAGCATGAAAAGCAGGGTGACCTGATAACTTGGTACGTATGTGAATGGTGCCTCCCTGTATTATGGAGCCAACACAAGTCTTTTTATAGGCCCACTCTTTTTACCCATTTCACCTGCAATCAGTCCCAAAGATGGAAGTTTGAAACAATTTTGAAAAAGATAAATGAAATGCTGTCCAAGATTGTTCCCTTAGCACTAGTCCCTTAACTTAGAAATACACTGACACCTATGAAATATGAAGGGGGCTAACACAAAGGCCCGAAAATAGGGCTAAGAAGGAAACAGGATTAGCTAAGAACACTTTAAAGGAGCTATTCAAGCACTGCTTTGGAAGAGGTGAAATTCCTTGGAAGCAGTGTCAGGCTAATTGCTTGCAAGGCAGATCACAGGAGTTCTTAGATCATGTCTGCAAGTCAGACACAAGTAGAAGCACTAAACAATAGGAAGTGATGCAGATGGTAATTGAAGAAAGCTTCCCCTATAACATTGTCCAGTCTGAGATTTTGTTACGAAAAAAGGATGCAGAATACTTTTTTTTACTAACCACCCACTACCAATTGTGTGTCTCCTATGTATGTATGTCTGTGGTGCCCATCTTGCGGAACCTAGCCAAAACATAGAGGAGGACCATACAGAATCAAAGGAAAAGATACAGTAAAAGAGTAATTGGGGGGTGAGCTGGGTTCTGAGAGTGGAAGTGGGATGTTACTGAGCAGCAACATAGGGCCTCTTTACGAGGCTGGCGGTCTTTAGAGGTGCCCTCTGTGCAACGGCATTGGCCTCGGCTCTATAAGGAGCCGAGGCCAATGCTGCCACATGGTTTCCTCTGGGCTGACAGGCAGAAACCTCTGATTTCAGAGGTTATCGCCAGTCAACCCAGGGAAACCTCATAATGGGCTTGAAGGAGAGACCACCAGCTCCAGCATATTATTATTATTTATGTTTTAAAATTGCATTTATTTTACATAAATATTTCTTATTAAATTTACTGGAAAAATGTATGAATATTTGGAATGGACGTTGCACATATGTTTGTGTGTATGTAGTACAAAATATTGAGTGAAAAATACTTAGTTTACATTATATTAATGCATAACTTGTAATATTTGATATATTACAAAACAATGTTTTACCTGTTTTGGGATGAAATTCTATTCTACAATATGTTGGAGTCAATATTTATGTCATTTCCAATATATGTATAGTGACACAATATTGTGGTAAACAATATTCTTGACACAATAATTTTGTCAACAATATCTTTTATCATGATACTCTGTCAGTGAGTTGTCAATCTTTTGAAAGTCATTCTGAGCATAATAACGAGACTCTTAGAAGTAATACTGCTGTACCTGGAAGGGCCAGAAATGAAATAGGCAACTGCAAAAATTATAAAAGATTACTTGGCAACCTAAACATTTCTAATCAATCCAAGGTGTAATGAGGTGTAGGTTGTGTCAATTATGCTACGCTACACATCTACACTACTCTACCTGTCTACTTCAAAAACTTTATAAATTGGCTTTGGCCACAAGAGATGAAACTTTGAGCCAGCCCTTAAATCTGCAAAAAAATGAACGTAGGAGGAAGGAAATAAACAAGCTTTGAGTCAAAGGAAAGAGAAAAGTAAATATGATGGTATGCAAGAGAGCAATGCCTATAAATTGAAGATGTTAATATAAGGGTGCTTGTAAAGGACAAGAGAAACATATCTCTCTGGTTTAGAGATGAGTGGCAATAGATTATTGAAGTGGTGCTTGATCCAGGGCAGGATCCACCTGAGTAACTAATTGCAACATACTATCATTGTGGTGGAGAGTGCTTGGCCAGTGGTTTGTCCTCCAAATGTATCCCTTCCTTGAGAAATTAGTGAGTTTTTCAATTAGCAGCCATCTTAAAACATGGCCTTCTAGTTTCCCAACCATTCCATCCCAACTAAAGGGGAGCTAGTCAAAAGAAACCCTACCAAATAAAACCTTGGGTTGGTTAATGTGGAAAATGAGGCCAGCTGTGATAGGACCACAAGATGAAAATGGAGCCCTGAAACACAAGCAAACTATTGTATAATTGTTGCATGTGGCATATCAATTGCTACTAGACAAACCCCAACCAAATAAATAATTCTAAATGACCCATACTAACATTTATCTATTGCCCTATTCTACTACAATGTTAATTACTTCCTTTTTCACTGTTAGTGTACAAAATAAATCACCTATTGTAACAAAATTGGGTTATTAGCTGAGGGTGGTAAGTACGAGCACAAGAAACAAGCACAGTCCTTGTCATGGTGAACCCTTAAAGGAATTAAATTAACCTTAGCTCAACCCCCTGGTATCTATTGCACAGAGCAAACAGGCTTAATTTAGAGGCATTGTGTAAAGTATTTATGCTGCACTAAAATGGTAATAAAGTCAAAATGCAAAAATCCCCAAATGACTTAGACCAATTAGTAAAGTTTAATAAACAAAATGACACACAAATCACAAAAATCCCACAAGGAGAACCAGAAATGTGAATCTTTACAACTTTAAGTAGAGATGGCGATAAGAAGCACAAAGTTCCAATGATTCACAATGGTCACTGTAGAAAAGGGCATAGGTGCAATTTGATGTGACTGCAATCGAGTGGGCCGGATACACTTAATATATTTGTCCTGGTCAAAGATTTTACCTACTGACTTTAGTCCTTTAAGTCCAAATCCACCAGAGGAGTACACTTCTAAAGCCCCCAAGACCTAGGGGGAGGCACTTAAAGACTCATTGAGTGTCAGGCAGAAGCCACAGCAGGGTTCATTGCAGGCCCACTTTCCAGTTTATCAAATGGGCAGTTGTAGAAAAGGGCTTTTTGTAGCTTTTTGTGTCCCTGTAGCTTTATGAGGAGGTCAGCCTTATGAACCTTGGAGTCCACAAGAGGGAGACCATTTCAAGTATTTTAGGCTCTTTTCAGGTCTCGGACACAAGTTCAGCCCCTTTTGATCTTCCACAGGTCTGGGTGTGTTATGCAGTGAGTGCCTGGAGATGCCATATTTATGCCTGATATGAGCTAGTGGGGAGGAGGGGTATAACCTCTGCGGATGTTATAGCCAATGTGTAAAATAACCAATGGTGTAAAATTTCTCAGGGCAACCCCCGACTTATGGGGTTTTCAAGGTGGCCAAAGAATTTGGCCATACTGACTTGGACTCTGAGGGTCGGGAAGTGTACTATGGTAATCTTAGTGCCCTTCCACATCTAACACTGAAATCCCCTATTGGCAGTCCTGTATCCCCGGAAATACTCAGAGACAAAAGTGAGCTTTCAGCAACCAAACAGCGGTTGTACAAAAACTGGTTTTGCATTTGTTTCATCCTTTGAAGTGCACGCCCCAATGTCATATGAAAAACCCCAGCAGACCTGTCAAACAGGTCTTGACATTCCAGCAGGATCTGACACTATGATGTCAACAAGAGGCCCACTGTGATGGAGGCCAGACTGGATGGGAAGACAATAGAAGGGTACAAGCCTGGGTGTTAGCTACATCTGCTTGTGACAGAATAGGTCTCTTTAAAGGTAGTCAAGTCCTTGGGCCCAGCACACAGGCCATCCTGCCAACGGCACAATACCACCTCGACATACATAAGGCCTTTACCCCTGTCCTGGGAGAAATTTCACACCTCAATAATACCCAATGGAAATGCTAGTCACTGGCTTGCATAATGGAGAGAGTAAAAGCTAAACTGAGCTTCCTGGGATTTCAAACTTGGCAAAAGTGACTTTTAAAAAGGCATCTTTCCATAATATTGTTTACAAATTCAACTTCACCAGTGAATTAGGATTGTAAAAAATATTTCAGAAATTCCAAAAATTACATTTGTAGCTGTCTCTGTAGGCCGATAAAACATTAATTAAACTTAATATTATATCCCCATGCTTTCCTATGGAACAGCTAACCATGCAACAGTGTAAATAGCTTTAATGAGTGAGGTGTGCCTACTGGCCAATATGGCAGCTGCATAATTTGGAGCTCTGCCACCGGAATCCATTTAATCCTCCATCATCTGTTGTTGTGACCACCCCAGGAGTAGAGACACCTGCCAGTGTGCCGCGTCCCGGGAGGCTTCTTGACGAATTTTTGTTGGCCGTTTGCGGCAGCAAATGAGAGGAGCCACCTGAGCCAAGTGAGAGAGGAGTGGCTGCAGTGATCAGAAGCCTGTTGACAGTGGCGGTCTAGAAGAGGGATTGGGCTGCCCGCATCGTCCTTGGCAGTGAGCTGAAGTCTTTGGGCCGGGGAACATCAGGCAGAGCATGCCATCCGTGAAACTGTGCAGTGAGGGAGAGGCGCTCACTGCAGCTCTGAGCAAGGCAGAGGGCCAACTGCAGAGGATTGGAAGGCCCGGCTGCCCCCGAGGCTACTTCCTGACTGGCTGTAGGAACTGTGGGGCCAAACCCAGTATGCAGATCACAAGTAGTGTTGTGCTGGACAGCAGGGGCTGCACCTTTCCATGTGTGCCAGAACAACAAGAAGATTCAACAGAGGGCTTTTCCTGGCTTGAGCCCCAGTGGCACATTGGATGGTGCAGTGGCTGGTTGCTTATTTGCTGGTGACAGACGTTGGTACCACAGTCCAAGGTGGTTGATCACTTTGAGGCCCCTGAGTACCGCTGAGTGACTGGTGGGGCTGGGGCTGGGAGGGCCCCCCTAGAGGCAGCATCTGGACCTGGTGATGGTGGTGGGTACTGATGGGCCTCAGGGGTCCCCATACATGACCTGTGACTCCTGGACTGCTCTCATCAGCTGGGGCCCCATTGACTTCACCTACCTGCTCAGGTAGGATAGCAAGAAAATATGGGCAGAGACAAAACAGTGGCCCTGGGCAGGGGAACATAGACAAATTTACCAAGCCTGTTGTGGACAGGAGGGAGGGTGATGGTGATGACGCTCTATCAGGAGCGGCCTACCTAGACTCTACGGTGTCTTATACAGGCTATACACAACTCCGACTCCTTTCTGGAAGGCAAGATTGGTGAAATCAGTGTTGATTTGTCCCTACTCCATCGGGACCTGTACAATATGAAGGAGAAGGTGTTGAAGGATGAAGGGTGGCTAACTGAAATTGAAGATACCACCAAGTCCTTACAAGCTGAAAGGCGATTGAGTGGGCCACTTGGAAACCCAGGTAAAGGACACTGAGGACAGGTCACGTAGGAACAGTGTTCGTATAGTGGGAGTTCTGGAGAGAGCTGAGGGGCCTGGCCCACTGCCTTCATCGCTGAGTGGATCCAGTCATGTGTCCCTCTGGACTAGTTGTTGGCATGCTTCTTGGTGGAGCAGGCGCATAGGTCTCTGGCAGCCAGGCCACCCCTGGGGGACCCCCTCAGGCGATTATCGCCCAGCTCCTCAATTTTGTAGACAGGGACACAATTCTCCATGAGGCTTGCAAGCGAGGTGAACTGCTTCGTGGAGGAACCAAGGTGATGCTCTTCCCTGACTTTGAGACTGTCGAACTTCCAATGGGGAGGTTGTCGCCTTGCTAGCGACATTCCCGCTGGTCCCATTATGACTTTCCCACTGGGTTCACGGGTAGAAACCAAGGTTTCCACCTGTCAGCCCAGCGGGGAAGTTACAGCAGCCTTGTCGCCAGCTCGTAATCCAGCCGGTTGTGGCACCAGTACTCTCATGATGCGCACTGACACAGCAGATAATGTGCATTACGAGGGTGCTGGGCAGGTGGGTACATTGAGAATGGACAGTGCAGGGGCCCCACTGTGGCCCCCTGCACCTGTTCTCCATCAGACTTTTCATGGTAGTGAAACCGCCCTGAAAAGGCTGGCAGGGAACCAGGTTGTAATCAGCATGGCAGTGCTGAGTTCAGCGCCGCCCTGGCTGATTCCAACCTGCACCGCCATCAGCCTGTCTGGAACAGCAGCAAACTCCTAATTTGGCAGTCAGACCACCAAACTGGCGGCAGTAATGACTTCCACCGCAAGTCTGGTGGTCTGTTGACCGCCAGACTCCTAATGAGGCCCTATGTTCTGAAGGTGTAGCAACACATATACACCTTTCAGGCAGTTTAGGATAAATTCCACGCCATGCAGATCACGTACATGCTGCAGTTTCCAGCATGCCTCAAAGTCCTCTACAATGATCACACCCTGTTCTTTGATAACCCCTGGAGCGCCTGGGCATGGGTGGGGGAACGCCCGACACTCAAGCCAGGGGATCTAGAGTTGACTCTCACTCTTTGTACAACTTGACAATTGATGCTTGGAAGATGCTGCCCCGGCACATGAAGAATAGACGACACTATAGGATGTGAAACCGTATCACCCACAACAGCTGAGATCTGCATTGGTAGGGAGGTCCCAGGACCCTCGAAGAGAAGGGAAGTAGCGGCTTCCGCTGCACCAGTGTTGGATTCCCTGAGTGACCATCTTGGTGGTCACATTCAACTTACTCATTGCTACCGAAGGGGGCCCTGGGGACCTGCCTTTCTATTGGTTTGTGTTTTGCTTTGGGACATTGGGTTTGATGTTTTCAGGTTGGCAGATGCTTCAAGAGGGGATGTGTAGGGGTGGGAGGAGAGGTGTTTGGCACCTGCTAGTTGCAGGGGCCTCAACAGTTGCTTGGTTGCTGTATACATTCTTTGTTTTGTTTTGCAAGCTCAGGACTCTGGACCATACTCCCTTCCTTTATGCAGACTCATACACACAATCAGGATACATTGGACCCAGGACCATTGGCAGGACACATAGGGGAGTAGAAGATAGTCATCTGGAATGTGAATGGCCTTAACAACAGGATTAATCATGGGGCAGTCATGGCACATGCCAAGAGACATGGACCTAAGGCATCTTACTACAGAAGACACACCTCCTGGAAAACAGGTGCTCCTTCCTAGGGAGGTATGGGTGTACTACAGTATACCATTCAGGCTACACAAAGGGATCCAGAGGGTGGCCATCCTGCTGAAACAGACTTTCCCACTGGAGGTCCACGAGGTACACACTGATTAATTGGGCAGATTTATGGTGCTGCATGGGACACTGAATGGAACAGCCTGGATGCTGGAACGTGTGTACGCACCCCTTGGATTGCCAGGAGATACCCTGGAGGAGGTGTGCAGTCATTTAACAGTGCCTGACCCGGGTTCACGCTGAGGGGGGGACTTTAATGATGTTATGGACCAGGAAAAGGACACGCACCGGGTTCACTTTGCACTACACATCTTATGTCTTCTATGGATGAACTAGGGTTGGTGGATGTATGGTGATTACATCACTGTAACGACAGACCGTTTACTTATTATTCCCACCCTCATGGTACCTCTTCCTGCTTTGTTTACTTGTTTCTCTCCACCATGGACACTGAGGTGGCTAGGCAGTCTCATATCCTCCCCCAGGTACTGTCGGGCCACTCACCTGTATTGATGTGGATTGGGAGTGGACACAGAGGCGAGAGGGGGATGGGGCAGCTGAATGCTTGATGGCTTCTGGATGGAGATTTTGTAGTGACACCATCACTGAGTATTTCACATTTAACAAAGGCACCACCTCCTCTTAGGTGACTTTATGGGAGGCATTCAAGAGGGTGCTCATGGGGCAGGCTTTTTCATCCATTGGTGGTCACATGAGGCATAGGGAGGAGGAGTTGGTGCATCTCGAGGATGAGAATGTGGACCTGGAAGATTTGGACAGGCTTTCCCCCTTCACGCAGGGTGCCCAGCATTGGCTGGCTCAGGCATGCCTGGTGCTTCTCAATAAACTCTTAGATACAGGGAAATTGAGTTGATTACACTACCAGGGCCGAGCATATGAGCTGGGAGACAAGGGGGATGCGCTGATTTATTGGCTAGCTACGGCTAACTGCCTGGTGGACAGTATGGCACAGATTCCTGCTTCTCTGCTCCAGGCCCTATACAACACTCAGGTGCCCCTGCCCCGTGAGAAGGACAGGCTCCTAAACCAGGATCTACTAGTGCAGACATTATGGACTGAGGAAAGCTGGGGGCTACATGTAGCTTTCACTGTGAAGGAGATCCAGCATGCAATCTCTGCTGTGCCCTCTTCAAAGGCCTCTGGCCCAAATGGGTCCCCCTCCGGAACTTTACAAGTGCTAAGGGTCCCTGTTGATCCCCCATCTGCTGGCATTCTAAAAGTATTGCCACTGCTAGGTGTCTCCCATGAGACCTCAGGGGCACAACTATCGTGGTTCTCCCGAAGCCGGATAAACCGGACTGTGGGTCTTGCCACACTGTTTCTCTAATCAACCTGAAGGTAAAAGGTTTAGCTAAGATATTAACCACTCGGTTGGCCATGGTGGTGCGGTTAGCTGTTTGTGCTGATCGAAACAGATTTATACCAGGTAGGGGAACCCAGCATTGTCTGCTTCACCTACACCTGACATTCACCTGTTCAGAGGAGCTGGTTGGTGACGCAGCACTCCTCTTGATAGATATCTAGCGTGCACTCAATATGGTACATTGGCCTTATCTCCTCACGTCCTCCACAAGATTTGGACCCCTGTTCCGACAATGGGTATCCATCCTGTATACAGACCTGTGGACTCAAGTCTGTGTTAATTGGGTCCTGTCCAGTAGCTTCTCAGTTGGAAAGAGCACCCGACAGGGTTGCCCCCTATCACCACTTTTGTTTGCATTAGTGAAGGAGCCCCAAGCAGAGCTTATCTGGATTGACGGCAGATTCAGTGGCTTTGAATGGGGGGATGGAAGATCGCATTTCACTCTATGTATATTATTTGCTCATCTTTCTCCAGAGCCCTCAAGCGCCTTGCCGAGGCTTCTGGCCATCTTTGAGATGCATGGAGAGGCTTCAGAACTTAAACTCAACTGGAATAAATCCAACCTGGTACCCATTCATGAAACGTTGAACCGGAAGTGGTTGGATCCTCAACTGCAAATAGCGAAGGATAGCTGCTGGTATCTGGGCATGACTGTAGCCCTTTCCCAGTCCCGGTACTGTAAACTCAATATAGTTCTGTTAGTTGCTAAAGCCCGGAGAGAGGAACGAGTGGGCAAAGATGCTGCTTTCCATCGCAGGTTTACAAGGCACTATTCAAGATGGTGTCTCTCCCGCGCTTCCTATATGTGTTGCAGAACTATCCTTATCCACTGCCGCCTACCTTATTACAGCCGGCAGTTATAGATTTCCACATTCCTGAGGGCCAGGAAGACACCCAGGGTGCTGTTCGAAAAGTGCAAATTGTCTACATTTAAAGCAGGATTGGGGTGGGCTGATGTTATGCTGTGCTACCGGGCCTCGCTGCTGATCAACAAAAACAACTAGAACCTGCTGGATGGGGAGACCTGGCCCATAGACTGAAGCTATCACTGCTCCAACCCGATGGGTTGCTCTCTTTGTTGTGCGGCCAGGCAACCTGCTCTCTCTGCCATTAGTAACAAAAATTCTAATCCGCTGTTAGGGGCATATTTATACTCTGTTTGCGCCGGATTTGCGGCATTTTTTTACGGGGCAGGGGTTAGGGGACCTGTGGGCTCATTTCCATGGTCAGAGACCAGGGAAGCAGCCCACAGGCGCCCTTCCCTGTCCCCAGGGACACCCCCACCCACATCTACCCACAACTGGGGGACACCTAAGGATGGGGGACCCATCCCAGGTAAGTCCAAGTATTTTTTTTTTTTTTAAAGTGCCATGGGGGGGGCTAACTTGGGCTCACCTACATGGCACTGCGCCCAATGGCCTGTTTCCCCCTATGCCTCCCCCACCCGGCGTCATTTATTTTTACGCTAATCGGGCCTTACTGCTGGCTAGCGTCATTCCTTAAATAAGACGCCCAGTTGGCACCCAGGAATGGCGCTAGCCGGCAGTAAACTTTTTGATGCAAACCTGCGCTAACGCAGGTTTGCATCAAAAAGTATAAATCAGGGGCTTAGTTTGCACCAATTCGCCATACGAGATGGCACAGTTTGCTCACAGGAGAAACTCCCCTTTGGCATGGTAGGCATAAATGGCAGGCCTGGTGAGGTTTCAACTGTGGGATCTGATCGGCATATACACACTGGGTAATGTCTGAAGGGATGGGCACATAAGGTCTTTTCAGGAACTGGCAGATGAGTTCCACCTGCATTCCGCACTTTTGTATCGCTACCTGCAGCTGCAACATGGGTTGGAGAGTTACAAAGATAGATTTACGGCTCTCCCTGAGTTTTACCTGCTTGAATATAAACAAATCATGGACAAGCTGGGTATTGGTGAAATTTCCAGGCTGTATTAATCACTAGTCACAAACACACTGAATCCCTTCGGAACATTGATGTTGCGCTGGGAGGAGGATGTGAGTACCATCGAGAACAAGGAGTGGGTGGGGGCAAAAATGTCCAGAGAACGCTTGCTACATGCATTCACTTCTGCCTTGTTCAATTCAAGTATTTGCATTGAATTTACTTTTTCCGGGAGCACCTCTGTCACAGAGGTCATGCTCAAGACCTTGCAAGTTTATGATGTGGCTTCTCTCCGGGCTCCCTCTATCATGTCCTGTGGACCTGCGAGGGTGCTCAGGCCTATTGGAATGCAATTAATAATTTAATTGGGTGGGTTGTTGGGCATAGCATTAACACTCGACCCCAAAATCATCTTACTTGGGATCATAGACACATAGAGGGACTTCAGAGCCAAATGCTCCTGAATTGCCACAACATATATGTTGGCTAAAAGAGACTTAGACAGGCACTTGCAAGATGTACAGATGCCATTGCTACATGATTTGGAGAGAGGAATGGACTCCTGCTCAGCAGTGGAATAGTTGGTGTACAAAGCAGGGGATACCTAGAAAGTACTATTGTATTTGAAGTGTCTGGACTGCCTCTAAGGAACATTAGGCTGAGTCTGTGGCCGGGTGACCGAAAACTCTCAGCATTTGCAAAGACTGTAATTACACTGGGCGCTGGATCTAAAACTGTGCTCCAGTATTTTGATGAGGGCATTTTTGCATGTATTGAGTGTCAAAATTGCTGTCTGTACGCTGGCCTTTTTATTGATCAGTTTTGTTTCCTTGCCTATGCAAACAGAAATAAAATGTGTTATAAAAAATAGCTTTAATGTGCTAGTCACTGTAGAGACATGTTTAACATCTTTGCATGTCCTACTCTTTAGTACATTGCATCCTGCCTGAGTGGCATCAAGGCTTATACAATTTTAAACATAGGGTTTTAAGCCTGTCCATATAGGTTATTTTCACAGATTGAACTTGCATTTGAAACCTGCACAGTCAGGCTACTGGTGGAATGCTGCAGTCATGTTTGCATTGTTACTGCAGTGGGTGGCACAAGGAGTGCTGGACCCCACCAGTGACATTTAGATATCACAGTCTTTGGTACCCTGTTGGCACTATATACTAGGACCTTATAAGTAAGTTAAATATGCAAACCAGGGACATGCCAAATTCATCATGTTGAAGGATAGAGCACAAGCATTTTACCTCTGGTTAGCAGGAGTAAAGTGCACAGAGTTCTTTAGCCAGCACAGGCGGTATTCAGCAAAAAGGCAAAAACTTCGGGATGGCCCTGTAGAAAGAACAAATTTCTAACACTCAGTTTTCAATATTAGGTAGAGCATACATTGGCATTAAAGTCTATGGGCCAGATTTACAAGGCCCTGTCGCCAGCGGAGTGTCACTTTTTGAGGCATTACAGTGGCCCTAACCAGTGCTCCATATTTACAAGGAGGTGTAAAACGACTTTTTGTGGCGTTATGCCTCCTTGTAAATATGGGCTGCTCCAATGCAGTTTTCTACGTCAGAGAGAGGGGTGTCCAATGTGTGTTGCAGTGGGCATGCCATTGCAACACCCATTGCTTTTGACACTACCCCAGTTTTACAAGAAATCGTAAATCTGTGGCAGCGCCAAAAACTAACGCTTCCTCAGGGGTGGCGTTAGCATGACAAAACGAGGAGGAATGCTTTTATTACTTCTTGTTTTTTTATTTCTCTATGTGTGCTGCATTCAGCAGCACACATAGGTGAAGCAAAATGGCATGGATTGTATATGTGCAAGAAGGTGTCCCTTCCTGCACATAAACAATCATTCAAAATTGATGCTTTGGCACTTCTATGTGTGCTGTATTCTGCAGCGCACATAGAAGTGCCAAATTGCCATTGTAGATTGTTTATGTGCAGGAAAAGATACCTTCCTGCACATAAACAATCACTCCCCTCAACGCAGACACCCTTGCACTATGGTGCAAGGATGCCTGTGTTAGTGCAGTCAGCTTAATTTAGTGTCATCATGGGGTAAAAGCAGGACTGCGCCGTATTCTTGTGAACACAGTGCAGCCCTGCATTTCAAATCTGGCGCGCCGCTGCTGATTTTGGCGCAGCACCGCGCTGCTCCAGTTTCTTGTAAATTTGGCCCTATATTCTTATATATTGCATCTATCCAAAATGACTAGACTACTGTATTTAAAACTCTGGCGTGCAAGCACTTAGGTAGTTGGGGAGGTCACAATATCTATCACCTGTACATGACAACACAGCCGTAAAACACATGGGTTAGATGAATGGCCAGAGTTACTGTAAACCCTAGATGCAGAGTCCTCTATAGACGTAACCAAGGGCATAACTCTTGGAGCTCTCACTCACATTGGTTTGATTCGAGGGTCAGAAGGTCCAACCCCTCCATGAAACACCACTGAAGGTAAACACCTCATGTTACAAACGATGTCACCCAAACTGAGGACACAGAAGGTTTGAATATCTTACACTCACTAGCCATTCCCCTCTCCTCCACGTATGGAGGCCAACTGTTGAGTGAATTCACAACTGCAAGCATGAGTCTTCCCAGGAACAGGACTGTAAAACTCCAAGAGGTGAGGAATTGGCAAATGATCACTAAACAAAGATCTCATAACATGACATACAATTGGTGTCCTCATTTTACAGGCTTGCTATGTCTCCTAATTCCCACAGGGCATGTACATTTTAATTTTGCCTGGTGTACTGTATCTTCTCAGTGTTGATTGCTCTGAATAGCCAGATCTTGTTTTGCTCATCATTATGGATCTCAACTGTTGCTACTACCTGAAAGGCACTTCTAGGGAAAATAGCTAATTGTCTATAGTTTATAAAACACAGGCCTGTTCTATGTTACAATATGTGGAGTACTCCACCCCAACTGCAGAGCCTCCTCAGTCGCAAACTTACTATTAGCTTATAGTTTGTGGATAGAAAAATGGAAATGTACACAAAAATGTAAACTTAGGTTTGTGAATTAGGCACTGCATGCTTTGAGCAGCCAGGCACTCAGCGATTCTGTGTGGCATTGTATGTGTGTGAATGTTTGCTTTCTTTTGGTTGCCTCTTCATCGTTAATTCGCTCTGAGGGAAAAGTAGTCGCAAGCCTCAATGTCAAACATTCTCAATAACGAAATAATTGCTAATTGTAGGGGACCAACAGGAAATTCATATGTGCTAAGTATAGAAAATCAACATTGCGGCATCCCCGCCCATGCTTCAATGAACCACAGGGATACCACAAGACACAGCGACCAGCACTGACTGTTTCATCAGACGCCATGTTTTCATGCACAGTACTTTTAAGTGAAATTATAACTATTGTGAGAACAGTGCTAGTCGTACAACCTGTCATTGATTTCATCTCGATTGGATCACTGTTTTGTTTTATTAGGTGTAGACCGCATGTAGCTCGCTAAGCGAGCAGATTGTCTGAGGAGCTGTCACTTGCTTAAGGCTGTATGAAGAGTGAAGGATCATGTTGCTAAAATATCATCTCCACTATGTCTATCGTCAAGGGGCATAGATGTGGCTTTAAGAACGGTAAATCTTTACTCAGCTATGTATAGTTATTTTCATGGTGTAAGGGAAATCCACATTCTTTGGCCGATATTTTTTCCAGGATTATATTTATCTGTAAAATATTCTAGATTCCTCACACCTATTACGATTTAGAAACATAGCTCTTGAAAGACGTTGCCAGCGCCTATTGTTCGTTCAACTTCTGAAGTTTCTTAAAAGATCAGTGTGAGTTTGTTTTGAAAAATGTTAATGCCAGCCCCCTTATATACCTCTGTAAAATATGGTTGTCCAGGGATTTTCATTTGTAATTTGTGTTTATCCATCATTAGAGAAGTAATTTAGCTTGGGTGGGCATTGCTGATCCAGGCTGAATTTTTCTGGATGACATTTTTACAAATGTTGGATGTGTTGCAGTGATAACAGAATATTTCAGGAACCATGAGACCTATATACTTCATTTTGGTGCCAAAACATGGGTTTTGCGGGCCAGGTAGTGTTATAGAGACAGAAAATAACTCCTCAGAGCAACCCTTCTGCCGTTTTCCAAAATGACAGCTGTAATAGAGGAAGAAGAGACATATTTGGAAATGAAACAAATAATAATAGTTTTAAATCCTTTTATGTATATGCCTCACAATGTTTATGAGCTGAAGATGAAAAAAAATGTTTATCACTCCAGTTTCAGGCACATTTTCATAGTTCACTTTATTTATTTGTTTCAGCAATTTCTTGTGGTACATTTGCAGAATGTTGAACATTTGAGAACAGCATATCAACTGGGACATATTTTTGTGGCACAGGTTTTGCAAATACATGTACATGTAAGTCCTGTGGGTAGAGGCTTTAGAAATTTCGTAGGTTTTAGCACTCCATCAATATCTTCCCAACCAAATTCACACAAATCTTTCTCTACATATGCATGATCCTAAACATTTACACATGTTCTGATCAAGTAGAATGCTGTTTTAATGTGTCCACACACAGAATATGACATTGGTGGAAGGTCACGTAGTGGGACTGGTCTCTTGAACTCACTGTACTGAAGATCATCAAATGTGACAGTCAGAACTCGCTTTCCACACACACACAAGGTATTTTTCTTTGTCTTTAAAGTCACATTCTTCTTCTGTCTCAGCAAATCCTTTTACAAACTTCACAGGTTAAGCAGTTATAGCTCCAAGCTTTGTTCCAATTTTGCTCACGGTTCTAGGAAAGTGCCATCTTTCTGGCATAGTTACCCTCACTTTTTGCCTGATGTCAGTGTGTTTGGACTGTAGTTCTCTGGGATCCTGCTAACCAGGACCCCAGTAACTGTGCTCTTTCTCCTAAATTTAGTTGCTGGTTATGTCTTACACCCACAATTGTCATTCTGGTGCACCCAGGTAAGTCACTAGTATATGGTAACTAGAGCATTTGGTACACCCATATGGGCTGCAGCATATATTATGACACCCATAGGAGCCCCTGCAAACTAAGACTGCAGACCTGCCATGGCAGCCTGCATGAAAAGGAGCATGCACCCCTTCACTGCCATGATCAGGGAACCCCTACATAGCCCAGGCCAATTCCTGGACTCTGTAAGTACGTGAAAGCCATCTTAAGGTATGTAGTGGACAGTAGTCAACACGAGTAGTCCAGCTACATGATGGCTACTCCGAACCTAGGCATATTTTGTAACAAACATGTTGGAATCCTGCAACTACACCGATTCCAGTGTTAGTTGCATGATACCATGTACTCTGGGGGTTTCCTAGGGGATCCCCCAGTTCTGCCTGTGCAGCCTTATGGGGTCTAGCTGCCAGCCCGCACTGCTACTAACCCCAGATACTGTTCTGCCCTCCTGCTGGTGAGCCAGGCTCAGACTGGAGGAGCAGAACAAAGGATTTCCTGCAAGGGAGAGGTGTGACCACCAAAGCAGTCTGATGGCACTCAGACGCCACCCCAGCCCTTAAACACCTAACACACAGGGAGAGGTAGTCACACCTCTCCCTGTGTATTAGGTGTCCAAGGGCTGGGGTGGGGTGGGGTGGCCTCTGAGTGCCATCAGACTGCTTTGAAGGGCACAGTTGGTGCCTGCCTTGCATAATCCGGTTTGCACCAGTTCAGGAACCCCCAGTTCCCGTTCTGGCCTGAAATTACACAGAGGACAGGGGAGTGACTGCCCCCCTGTCCAGCTTATCCCCAGGGAGGTGCCCAGAGCTCTGCCAGATGCCCACTTGATTCTGTCATCTTGGAAATAAGATGTGCAGAGGTCCCTGGGAGCATCTGGTTGGTTAGGTCAGGTAGATGATATCCCTGACCCCCTCTGATAGGTGGTTCACTGCATAGAATGACCAACCCCCTTTTAGAGTTATTTTAAGGCTCCCTCATGAGTGAGTCATCAAACAAGACTTTACAAGGAACACTCTGCAAGACATCTTCTGCTCCTGGCTTATGGAACCGCTGCTGGTCTTCGCTGGAACTGAACAAGCCTGCTTCTGATGGGAAGACTCCCATTGCAACATTGTTTCTCCAGATCCTTTAAGAATTCTGCAACTTCCCAGGCTGTGCATCCTAAAGGGTCACAAGAGCTCTGTTTGCACCAGGAAGCATAAAGGAATCTCCCTTGGAGTGAAGGAGTCACTCCCCTGTAATCGCAGGCACATCAAGACAACATAGACTGGTTGGTGGGGTCTGCTGTCCCTAGATGTCCAAAGATCCTGCTTCACATGTTGTGGGTCTGTGGCCTCATCTGGGTCCTGCTTGTCTGGTATCCAAGTTGGCAGATTGTAGGTCCTAGCTCCTGCCACTGGACTGGCGCAACTGTTGCACTTGCCAAGGAGATCTTCAGGCTCCAAGAAGCCCCAGCCGCCAGCACTCTGCAAACCGAAGATAAGCTCCTGTCCTGCACTTCCTGTGACATGGGACTTCTGTTTTGCGGGGCTGGTAAGGCCTCCCTGTGACTCCCTGTGTCCGGCACCTGTGGGTTACTCTTGGGGGCTCCATCGAAATCTGTTGACCTTCCTGTATGCTGAGGGCCAACTCTGACTCCCCCTCCTAGGTAGAGTCGCCTGAACCTTGCTGGTCCCAAAAGCTTTGCAAAATCCTCTTCTGCTCCTGTTTGCATTTGCCAGTGCAGGTTGGTGATCTGGCTGATCACTAACCCTCCTGCAATCCGGTGACTGTTGAGGGACAGTTTATTGGTGACTCCTGGAATCTTCTGCAGCTCCTGGACCCCCCAGCTGGACTTCTTCTTCTACCGAATTGCAGGAACTTCACCTTCAGGAGGATGGGCATTGCCACCTGCACCACCTGGGCACCTTCAAGGGTCCCCTTCCTTTGCAGGTCCTCCTTGTCTGTAATCCGTCCCTGGGTTCCATCAGCCTGGTCCATGGGTAATGTGACAGCAGCTGGACAATCTGGGGCATCCACAGTCTTCAGAGAGAGTTCTTTCTCCCCTCTGCATCCAGGTCCCTTGTGTAGGTACTCCTGTCTTCTGGGTATCCTGGGGTAGACGCACTCTCTATCCCTCCTCTTGCCTGCTGGTTTCCTCGGGGTCCACTGGGAAAGGTCCTGAATTCCAGAAACTCCAATCACTACTCTCTGTATTAACATATTGTATAACTGGGTGGGTAACTTACTTACTCGTGAGTGCTGAGGTCACTTACTATACCCAGCTCTGGTGTTCCTAACTGCTCCCAGCCCCTAGCTAACCACCACACTTAACTTGCCTAGAGTCACTCTTCCACATTCCACTTTTTTTAGTATATGGTTTGGCCCTCCTCTAGGGTCCTTTATATTTCTACGCTATTTCTGCTGGTTATTTTATATGTGTAATTGTATGTACTATTCCCATAGGGAGATATACCAATATCGGTTTAGTAGCAGTGCTGTAATAAAGTATGATTTATTTTTGCAACACGTGTGGTTTTTTCTTGTGACTAAGTTATTTATTGTCTGACTACTATGGTATTGCAAGTGCTTTACATTCCTCCTGGATAAGCTACTCCCAGAGAGTTTCTGCTATCTGGACACCTATTCACTATCACTAAGGGTTGCCTGGACTCAGTATAGGGTGCCACACCATAGGTGTACACTTAAACTGAGCCAGCCTCCTACAATGGTGTCATTACCTGTAAGAATGTGTGCCTTGATAAGAACGCTGGGCATCTCTGGGTAAACATTTTTGTACAGAATATGAAGCAGGATTAAGGGCCTCATTGCAAGTGTGGCGGTTCGAGGATCACCGCACTCCAGGTGGGCAGTTTGAATGGCCAATTACAAATTTGGCGGGCATATCCACCTAAATACCGCCGTCCCTACCAGGATCATAGCTCACAATGGGGTGATGGCGGTCAGGCTTGAAATCAGCTATGGCAGTGCTGAACTCAGCGCCGCCTGCCTGATTACAATTCCACTTTCTGCCAGCCTTTTCATGGCTGGGATCCCACCATGAAAAGCCTGGAGGAAAGCCAGTGCTGAGGGCCACAGGGGGGCACCCTGCACTGCCCATACCCATGGCATGGGCAGTGCAGGGCCACCCCTGCCCAGCACTTTCTGAGCAGTCAGGCTTAACTTAGAAGGCAATGTGTAAAGTATTTGTGCAATAAATCATACAATAAAACACTATCGCACCACAAAAATACACCACACAGTGTTTAGAAAAATATATAATATTTATCTGGGTATTTGCAGGTCAAAACGATAAAAGATGCAATAAGAAAATCTAAAGATATCACTGGAAAGTTATATAAAGTGTCTTAAGTCTTTAAAAAGCAAACAAAGTCCCTTTCAAGCACAAAGTACCTGGTTTGGAGTGAAAAATCTCTGCAAAGGGCCGCAGAGGAGGAGATGCGTTGAAAATGGTGTGTGCGTCGGTTTCTCCCCTTCACACACGGAGTTGCGTCGCTATTTTTCACACGGGGAAGATGTTGCGTCAATTTCCAGTGTGCGGACAGTCTCCTCTGTGGGTCGCGGGGTTTTCAGATGCCCCAGGGTCTGTGTGTGGAATCCTGGCTTGTTGTCTGGCTGCGCGTCGTTCCGGTGGGCTATGCGTGGAATTTTCTCCCTCACGGCAGGCGCTGCATCGATTTCCTCTCTGGAAGTCTGGCATCGTTGTCCAGGCGGGCCGTGCATCAAAGTTCCGGTCGCACCACAGGCGCCGCGTTGATCTTTTCCTTGCGACCCGGGTCAGCGTGCAGTGAATTTTTCACTGGAGAGCAAGCTGTGCATTAAATTTTTCACTGCACAAGGAGTCCAGTTGAAAGAAAGAAGTCTCTTTGGTCCTGAGACTTCAGGGAACAGGAGGCAAGCTCTATCCAAGCCCTCTGAGAGCACTTCTGCAGCAAGGCAAGAGTTCAGCAAGGCAGCAGGGCAACAGCAAGGCAGCAGTCCTCTGTAGAAAGCAGTCAGTTGAGTCCTTTGAGCAGCCAGGCAGTTCTACTTGGCAGGATGCAGGTTCTGGTTCAGGTTTCTTCTCCAGCAAGTGTCTGAGGTAGTAGGGCAGATGCCCTATTTTATACCCAAATGTGCCTTTGAAGTGGGGGAGACTTCAAAGAGTGGCTTAGAAGTGCACCAGGTCCCCTTTCAGGTCAATCCTGTCTGCCAGGGTCCCAGTATGGGGTGTGGCAGTCCTTTGTGTCAGAGCAGGCCCTCCACCCTCCCAGCCCAGGAAGACCCATTCAAAATGCAGATGTATGCAAGTGAGGCTGAGTACCCTGTGTTTGGGGTGTGTCTGAGTGAATACACAAGGAGCTGTCAACTAAACCTAGCCAGACGTGGATTGTAAGGCACAGAAAGATTTAAGTGCAGAGAAATGCTCACTTCCTAAAAGTGGCATTTCTAAAATAGTAATATTAAATCCAACTTCACCAGTCAACAGGATTTTGTATTACCATTCTGGCCATACTAAATATGACCTTCCTACTCCCTTCAGATCAGCAGCTACAACTTCAACAATGTATGAGGGCAGCCCCAATGTTAGCCTATGAAGGGAGCAGGCCTCACAGTAGTGTAAAAATGACTTTAGGAGTTTTACACTACCAGGACATGTAAACTACACAGGTACATGTCCTGCCATTTACCCACACAGCACCTTGCCCTAGGGGTTACCAAGGGCACACTTTAGGGGTGACTTATATGTAGATAAAGGGGAGGTTTAGGCTTGGCAAGTACTTTTAAATGCCAAGTCGAAGTGACAGTAAAACTGCACACACAGGCATTGCAACAACAGCTTCAACGCCGCTCCCACGCCAGATCCCACCCCCGAAAGCTCCACCTGTGCAAACCGCCTGACCTCCTGGACCAACGTCAACGACACAGAGACACGCAAGATCATGAACTCCATCCACTCACGATCTCCGTCAGACCCCTGCCCCCACCACGTATACAACAAGGCCGACTCCACCATCGCCCCTCAACTACGGAAGATCATCAACATCTCCTTCAATACAGCGACTTTTACGGAAAGTTGGAAGCACGCCGAAATCCGCACCCTCCTCAAGAAGCCCAAAGCAGACCCCAACGACCTCAAGAACTTCCGACCGATCTCCCTACTCCCCTTCCCAGCTAAGGTGATTGAAAAAATCGTCAACACGCAACTAACCAGCCACCTCAAAGACAACAACATCCTGGCTCCCTCCCAATCCGGCTTTAGACGAAATCACAGCACTGAGACCGCCCTTCTCGCCGCCACAGATGACATCAGACGTCAAATGGACAACGGCGAAACATCAGCACTCATCCTCCTGGACCTATCTGCAGCTTCTGACACGGTCTGCCACCGCACCCTGAAAACACGCCTCCACGAAACCGGAATCCAAGTAAAGCCCTCGACTGGATCATCTCATTCCTCTCCGGCAGAACCCAGAAAGTCCTCCTCCTACCTTTCCGCTCCGAGGCCACCGACATCATCTGCGGCGTCCCCCAAGGCTCATCCCTCAGCCTGACGCTGTTCAACATCTACATGGCCCCCTTCGCACAAGTGGCCCAACAACACAACCTCAACATTCTCACCTATGCCGACGACACCCAGCTCATCCTCTTGCTCACCAAAGACAAACGCACAGCCAAAGCCAACCTCCACGAGGGAATGGAATCCATCGCCGAATGGATGAAAAGCAGCCGCCTGAAACTCAATTTGGACAAGACAGAGGTCCTCATCCTAGGCCCCACTCCCTCCACCTGGGACGACTCCTGGTGGCGTACCACACTAGGAACCCCACGACACCAACCAACCACGCATGCAACCTGGGCTTCGTACTCGACTCCTCCCTCACCATGTCTAAACAGGTCAACACAGTCTCCTCCTCCTGCTACAACACACTCCGCATGCTCCGTAGGATCTTCAAATGGATCCCGACAGAAACAAGAAGAACGGTGACACAGGCCCTTGACAGCAGCAGGCTAGACTACGGCAACGCACTGTACACAGGCATCCCAGCAAAAGACCTACTACTCCTCCAACGCATCCAAAACGCCTCCGCCCGGCTGATCCTCAACGTACCCCGCCACAGCCACATCTCCCACCACCTGAGAAACCTCCACTGGCTCCCCGTGGACAAGAGGATCACTTTCAAGCTTCTTACCCACGCTCACAAATCACTCCACCACACCGGACCAGCCTACTTGAACAAAAGACTCCGCTTCTACATTACCACCCATCAGCTCCGCTCCCCAAACCTCGCCGTCGTCCCCCACATCCAACGAAAGACCTCCGGTGGCAGATCCTTCTTATACCTCGCCGCCAAAACCTGGAACACGCTCCCTACCAACCTGCAACAGACCCAAGACCTACTCACCTTCAGAAAACTCCTCAAGACCTGGCTCTTCGATCATTAACAACTCCCCCCCCCCCCAGTGCCTTGAAACCCTCACTGGTACGTAGAGTGCTTTATAAATTCAATGATTGATTGATTGATAGACAAGGTAAAAGGGGCTACTTGAGTGGGTGGCACAAACAGTGCTGCAGGCCCACTAGTAGCATTTAATCTACAGGCCCTAGGCACATACAGTGCACATTACTAGGGACTTATAAGTAAATTAAATAGTCCAATTGGGTATGATCCAAGGTTACCATGTTTAAAGGGAGAGAGCATATGCACTTTAGCACTGGTTAGCACTGGTAAAGTGCGCAGAGTCTAAAAGCCAGCAAAAACAGAGTCCAAAAAGTGGAGGGAGGCAGGCAAAAAGTTAGGGGTGACCACCCTAAGGCTGTCAGGTCTAACAACCGCCATCCGTGAGTCTGGCGGTCTAGTGACCGCCGGACTCGTATTGAGGCCCAAAGTCCACAACAACAGCACTTTTCAATGAGGACACCTTTATGAACTGAAATTCTTCAGGTCAAATTTTTATTTCAAGGTCTTGTACAAGTTTGTGTTTCACTGGTTTGGTTGCAGCATCTCCATCAAATAATGCATTTGTTGGAAGCTTTAGTTTAGCTTTAGTGATTATGTCAAACAGATTTTTCTCTTTCAGTACAAATCTCTCTTGCTTCAGTTCTGCATATAGTTTCAGTCCATGTTCTACTAGATGTGTTTTTATATCATTTTGCACATATTGTTTGGTCACAAAGTTGTGTAGTCGTACAGGCTCAGTCATTTCAAAAGCCTTTCCTTGCTGTTACTTGAAATGAGGAAGGCTGTCAACATGTTTATTAAAATGTTCCCCTCTTTTTCCCACAAGTTCATGGTGAGAAACAGTTTCACAATGGTCCATTAATTTTGAATTTGTCATCTCTCTGAAAACATTGCAAATAGAAAGGACTTCATGGTAAACTAGCTGCCATTGAGCAACATATTTACTTTTACCTGTCTGACCAATAATTTCCTTGGAGATGTTCTGTGTCCTCTGTTCCAGTTTCATGTCTGGAGCCACAGCATTGAACCTTCCCTCTCTGTCTTTCACCGCAAAATGTCTTTGGATACATTTTCTGTAGAGGTAGGGTTTTTCTATCTCTAGCTTCTTGACTTCAAATACCAGGACCCATATCTCAGGTAGTTTATGCAATTGAATTTGCGAAGCACAGTATTCAGTGACTCCACAGTCTTCACATGCGGCTCCCAACCACTTTCCCAGTCGGCATGTACCAACTGTTTCACTAGAGCTATCATGTGTAAAACATTTCCCTAGTACTTGCAAAGTTCATATTTTTCTTCACATTCTGTGACAAACTCTACAAACTTGGTTTTCAAGTTTTCTGATTTTGAACTGAGTGTATTGAACATTGCCTGGCTTTGCATTATGTCTTTTGAATGAAGTGCACCCTGTGCTTTGTTCACTTCTGAAATAAGATATGCAAAACCTAATTTGTCACTCTTGTTCCAGAAAGCATTCCAACCCAATGTTTCCAGAGCCTCATATATGATAAGCAAACCTTGCAACAAACAAACATAATGGGTTCCACTCAATACTGACAGGACAGTTTTACTTCCAATAATTTCAGCCTCAATAAGTGCATTGCCTATGCCACATCCACTGAGATAACTTCATGCACACCACAACGCAACTTTTGTCATGTGGAAAATGTCCATCATTGAATAAAAATCATCAACTTCTACTGAATTGCGAATAAAAATGTCAGCAACACTACGGAAAACACCTTAATCGCAGAAAATTGGCAGGCTAGGCTGGCCCTCAAACTGAGCTTGCACATTTTGGAAATTGTTTAGAGCTCAAATCACATCAAGTTTTATAGAGCACACCTACTCACCTGTAAGGGTCTCACGGCGCTGAGGGGGGTATGTCCTCTGAGCTTCAGTTGAAGAGCCAGATTTTAACATCCTTCCTGTATTGAGGTAGCAATAGTGATTGCCTGAGATGCAGGGGCAGGGTGTTTCAGCTTTTTGTCGTGAGGCAGGCAAAGGATCTTTCACCCGTCGAGGTCTTCCATATGCAGGGTAGGGTGGCTAGTGCTTGTTGAGCAGAGCGGAGAGGTCTGGAGGGAGAGTAGAAGGTAATGCGGTGGTTGAGTTAGGTGGGTCATAGGTCATTGAGGGCCTTTTGTGAATGGATGAGGAGTCTGAAGTTAATTATTTTCTCGTTAGGGAGCCAGTGGAGGTCTCTAAGGTGATTGGAGATGTGTTTGCGGTGGGGAATGTCCAGGATGAGTCTGGTGGAGGTGTTTTTGATGTGCTGTAGTTTCTTCAGGTTCTTCTGGGTGGTGCTGGCGTAGAGGGCGTTTCCATAGTCAAGCCTGCTGGTAACCAGGGCCTGGGTTATGGCTCTGCAGCAGTCGTTTGGGATCCATTCGTAGATCTTCCAGAGAAGTTGGAGTGTGTGAAAGCAGGTGACTTGGTGGGTCATGGTGACTCATGAGTCCAGGATAAAGCTGAGTTTGCGTGCTTGGTTTGTAGGGAAGGGGGGGAGTGCCGAGGGTGGCTGGCCACCAGGAGTCGTCCCAGGATGATGTGGAGGGTCCCAGGATGAGGGTCTCAGCCTTGTCAGAGATGAGCTTGAGGCAGTTGTCCTTCATCCAGGTGGCGACAGCTTGCATCCCATTGTGAAAATTCGTCTTGGCAGTTGAGGGGTTTTCTGTCAGTGAGATGATCAGCTGGGTATTGTTGGTGTATGAGACAATGTTCAGCCCGTGCTTCCTAATGGTGGATGCGAACGGGGCCATGTAGATGTTGAAAAGTGTGGAGCTCAGGGAGGAGACCTGTGGAACTCCACATCTGATCTCTGTAGGTTCTGACAGGTAAGGAGGGAGTCTGACTCTCTGTGTTCTTCTGGACAGGAAGGAGCATATCCATTGTAGGGCCTTTACGCAGATGCCGGCTGCATGGAGTCTGGAGCAGAGGGTAAGGTACAAGACTGTCTCGAAGACGGCTGATAGGTCCAGTAGGATGAGGAATGTTGTATGGCGCCATTCGAGGAGCAAGCGGATGTCATCTGTGGCTGCGCGGAGGGTGGTCTCCGTGATGTGGTTCCTCCTGAAGCCAGATTCGGAGATATCCAGGATGTTGTTGTCCTCGATGTGCTTAAGGAGCTGAACGTTGATGGCCTTTTCGGTGGCTAGTGCTTGTTGAGCGGAGCGGAGTGGTCTGGAGGGGAGAGTAGAAGGGGATGCAGTAGGCCATGGAGGGCCTTGTATGCGTGGACAAGGAGTTTGAAGTTTATTATTTTCTCAATAGGAAGCCAGTGGAGGTCATTAAGGTGATTGGAGATATGTTCCCGGCAGGGAATGTCCAGAAAACCTATGTATACTGTTGCTTAGTTTGTAACTGGAGATGGTACTACTGATAGAACCCCAACATTCTTTAGTTATTCTGGGAGATCAGAGCAACCCAAGAAGGAATTGGATTCACCGAATAAGTGATAAATAAGTTCAAGTCAATCAGCTTTGCGGACCGCAGCTTTAGGTAGAAGAAGATCCATGTCCTCAGCCACTTTAAAACTTTCTTTATAACTTTCTTTAAAACTTTAAAACTTTCTGGTAGACTGGGATGTGTTGATAGCTTATAGTTATTTTGCACACTTTTGCAAGGCAGTTGGGTTATAAGTTAGCAGCTTCGTTTGTTTATGCCTACAGCTGAAACAGCTTGTTTTCCAGCAGCTACTTCATTGGCACAGTCATGAAAGAGCACTATGGCAGTATCATGTGTGCTGGATGGCTCAAATTTATCAAGAGAACCAATTGTAAATCCTTTCCTAGTAAGGAGACTTGGAAGAGGTGTGGTGTAGGATTCACAAGAATTTACAGCATTAGTCGCTAACAAGTTCCTGCTCTGTACTGTCATTATAACTTGTTGATACACCAATCCTATTCACTGAAGTGATTAACTCTACTTTTTCACTTGTCATAGACTGCGTGAGCAGTCTTCATGTGTATTGGAGTTTCCTTCTTTTGCCATGCTGTAATTCATAAAACATGATTTGGAAAAGAGAGTAGATTTGCACAACATAAGCTTGTCAGTTCATGGGATTGTCTTCCACCTCTTTGCTTATATCTTCAAAGCCATCATCAATGTTCTCTGTTTCTGTTCCAAACTCAAGAACTTTAGTTTGTAACAGTTTTGTTTTGCAGATATTAAACAATGCTGTAAAAAGTGTTAAGACAACACCAGGCATTCTTGTTGAATCCCATGATTTGCGGAGCTCTGGGGCATCACAACATTTGTCAATAAGTGTAAAATCGAAATCTTTCAGAACATTTCTTAAAATGGTTCCTGCTGATTTTACTGCATCCTGTGATCTTATTTTGGCAGTGAGAATTTGAGGAGTCAAATCAGCTGAGAACACCATAAGTGGCTCATTCGTTTTGTTAGACTGACAAAAATGAATTCTGTCATTGTACATTCTCACCAGAAAAATCTTAATTTCATTATTATGGATCAATACAGTTTCATCAATGTTGACCATTAATTCTCTGATCTCACTGAGTGTGAACCCATAGCCAGCTCTCATGAGTGGCATGGTTATTGTTGCTAATATCCTTAATATGCTCTTTTGTTTTGTCTCCCTCATTCGAATTGTCAATAAAAAAGATTTACAAAGAAAAAAGAGTGGCTTTAAAACTTCATTTGTTTTTTCAAAGAGTGCAAACCTAACTGAAGGCTGGCGGCTATGTTGCTGCTGGGAGCTCATTCTACATTCATATTTTCGAAGGTATGCTTGCATGCAGTTTGGGTGGGCATACAGATCCGCTGCAAATACATTCACCTTGCTGTTTAGAGCAGATACTCAGCTGAAAACTTAATCTTGGAAAAAAACTAGCTACAAATAAAAACATGTTTGCTTTTTAGCCTCACATACTCTGTACTTTGTTCTTTGGTTCTTTCCTTTTGCCTTTGTTCTGGTTAAATCACAGATAACACATTGAACATTTTCTCCTTTCTGATCAGTCAGTTGTTGGAGGTGAACGAGGGGTAGCCATCGATCTTCTAAGTGGATGAGAATTGGGTTTGGTTGTCGTCGCTTTCTCAGAAGACTCAGATTCTTGTTGTGATTCACTGGTTTCTAATATTTTTTGACACTTTTTTTCCAGGCTTTTTGCTGTTGTATACAACTTGTAGCACTTGTTGTTATAATGATAAAATATTTAATCCTCTTTACCCATCAGTTTCAATATTTTGTGAACTTCATCTTGCCCCATTTCTGCAGCATCTCAAACTGTCTTCAGCCCAGCCACAGTTGATGTTAGCTTTTCTTTCTGATTAGTTTAGTGTATGAAATATTTTTCTTTGTTGAAGGAGTCCTCAGATTTTGTACTTAGCCACACTCTGTCAGGAGGTAAAGATCCTCTGTTACTACCTGCTTCATTCATGTTTACGAATTTGAATCAGTGGAAAACCTGAAACAAAAACAATATTAAAATAAATTACCAATTTGATGGCTAAAGCACACCATTATAAAGCCACCTTTTTGGAAAATAGTGGAAGGGTTGCTCTGAGGAGTTATTTTCGGTCTCTGTGGGACACAAATCAAAAATGAAAGTCTATGGACAACAATTTTTTTCCGTAGGTATATCAAGGGGCCAAGACTATATATAGTCTGTCCTGGGGCCCAAGGACAACTTCGAGCACATGGGTTTTGAAACAACTGTTGGAAGGGGCAAATTAATTCTGAGTATAGTCTGCTTTCGTGTACCTTAGTTGAACTGCAAAATGCAAAGTGTATTCTGTTCCCTGTTGTGTTGTTAGAGTTCTACAAAATTAAACATAAAAATGGTGCTTGCCTAAATAATGGACCATATCACGCAAATATAACACGATACCAGAAATACAAAAGAGAGGTGGGGAGTTAGAATGGTCATCTTTTGAGGGCAGAACTGTAAGGGTGCACATCACCAGACTATGAACACCTTCCTACCAGGAGCCCAATTTGAACTGCTAAAGACACTAATGTATGCACACGAGTATTGCACAGAGGGCACATATTTCACCCAGAGCTGGTGTGGTACCAGACTATTGAGTCTTACATATTGTACTACCATATTATAATAGCAAAAATAGCAATGGCCAAAATAGTAACAAGGTAGGTTTAAATGGGAAAGTATAGGCTTAATACACTTAACTAACCATAGATGTACCTTGACAATATATATAGTCAAGGTACACAAATGCAGAGTTAGGAATAATTATTTTATACTTACCCATATGATGATATTTTGGTCTGCGGTATCGTTGCTATGAAATTCTAGCAGCACAATGTTAAAAACTCAGGATTCTGACACATAATAAACAGAACTATCCAATGGAAAACCAGACTGTGTACTGAGTGCTAGTAAGGGGCCAATGCAATTTCAGTACAATACAATGTAGAAAAAAGCTAGGCAAATAAATAAAACGTGGATTGAGGGCATCCCAAGGAATTATTAGTGATAAAGTACCATAACATGTGTATTAGGAAAGCACTGCAACTCACTTTAGATCTTAGGTAAGAGTGTGCAGAATTGTTAAGTCACCTAACTCATCAGTTTTTTAATCCTGCACTAAATGTGATGCTTGCAAAGTTTAAATAAAAATAGAAGACACTTCAATTGTCATTTGCTGCTGTTGCTGGAAAACTCTCCCACTGCAGCAAACGGTAGGGCAAGCAGTGGGTAGACTGCCACCGTTTAATAGAAGTTCTGCATTACCCCCTCATAGGGCCTCCTCATCCCAGTCAATACCATATTGAGGCAGTCCTGCCTCCTACCTGGTTCCTAACACGCTAGTCTGTTTTTTATGTTTTCTAATGTAAGTCCCTCCTACCCACCTTCATGCAGGCTTGTTTTCCTGTACTACGACAGGGAAGCACAGCACACTTTGGATTTGGTGAGTTACGTGTTGAAATTGTGCTTTGCATTTTTATTGTTGTTTGTATATTCTGTGGCGTGCGCTGCCTTACCTCGTTTCTATCTCAATGCGAGGGGTCACATGTGCATTCTGTTGCTCTGCTGGTGGCTGAGCTCCCCGTGCATGTGCGTGGCTGGGGCGGGGAGCGCTGTCTGCAATCTGCAGGTGGGCAGTCCAAGTTCCAAGACTATTACTGGCAGCACTTGGCCGTGTCTCTGTAGTAAAAGCGGCAGGCCTAGCTGCAAACCTGTCTTTTTATGCTTCCGATGTCTTTTGGTTAGTGAAACCTAGTTCCTGGGAGACAGGTATAAATAGTTGGGCACACCTTCCTGCTTGGCTGGTTGACTCTGTTTCTGCCATTCAGGCTGTGGCTGGGCCTGGGAAATCTGCTTCCAAGAGGAAGCATGTTCATGAATGAGAAGAGGTCAATTTGTTGCAAATTTCTAGTGCAGATTTTCAGTATTTAAGTAATACAGCAGTACAGGCTTCCTTGACTGAGCCTTATGCCAAAAAAACGATGGATAATTCCCCTAAGGGCAATTACGTATAGGGAAAAGTTTTCTCAAATATGTTGCTGCATATTTGAGATGCACTCAGGTTTGAGGCTAAGAATCTGGTGGATGGTGGATTTTATTCACCGTACAGTGCCTCTGTGGTGGATGGTTTGCCCTTGCATGACATTATAAAGGAAAACTTTGCTAGGGAGTGGAAGGATGTGGATAAACAGGGTATTCCACTCTTCTTGAGCAAGCAATATCTGCTGGTGCAGTTTGATGATCAATTCCCGCAGATCCCAAAGGTCAATTCCATCTTGTCCTCTATGGCCTCTCCATCTTCATTGTCTTCTGGGGATGCAACCATTTCAGATCCAGTGGAGACAAAGGTTTGGGCTGCTTTGAAGTGCACTTACGCAGCTTCTGATTTTGGGATCAGGGCCAGTACTTACTCTGCCTATACCTCACAGGTCCTCCTTAAGGATTTTGAGAGACTGTTTGTCTGCTCTAAGGATCAAGGGAATCCAAAACTTGTCCTGGCCCATGTAGAGGTGTTGGCTCAGTTTCTCTCCAGTGTCACACTTGATACCATGTGGGCCTTTTCCTCCTCGGCCCGGGCGGCAGTGGCTGGTCACGCGTCTCTGTGGACAAAGCCTTGGCAGCTAGAGGCAGCACAGAAGAGGTTGATTCATAAGTTAACATTTAAGGGTCCTAAGCTGTTTGGGGAGGGGTTGAATGCTATGGTAAAATGTTCTGCTGAGGAGAAGACGTTGAAGCCTTTTCAGTCTGTGCAGAAGACAAGGGCCCTCATTACGAGCCTGGCGGTCTGTGACCGCCAGGCTCGCGGTTGGCAGGAGCACCGCCGACAGCCTGGCGGTGCCCCTTAGGGCATTCTGACCGCGGCGCTTTGGCCGCGGTCAGTGCAGGAAAACCGGCGGTCTCCCGCCGGTTTTCCGCTGCCCGTCAGAATCCTCCAAGGCCGCGCAGCATGCTGCGCCGCCTTGGGGATTCTGACACCCCCTACCGCCATCCTGTTCCTGGCGGTTCGCCCGCCAGGAACAGGATGGTGGTAGGGGGTGTCGCGGGGCCCCTGGGGGCCCCTGCAGTGCCCATGCCAATGGCATGGGCACTGCAGGGGCCCCCGTAAGAGGGCCCCGCTTGTATTTCACTGTCTGCATAGCAGACAGTGAAATACGCGACGGGTGCAGTAGCACCCGTCGCACCTTCCCACTCCGCCGGCTCGATTACGAGCCGGCTTCATGGTGGGAAGGTCGTTTTCCCCTGGGCTGGCGGGCGGCCTTTTGAAGGCCGCCCGCCAGCCCAGGGGAAAACTCCAAATACCCGCTGCGGTCTTGCGACCGCGGTACGGTATTTTGGCGGCTCCTGCCAGGAGCGCGGTCACCGCGTCCGGCGGGAGTCGTAATGACCCCCAAAGTCTTTTTTTCACAAACATAATTTTCAGGCACTGCTGTCCTCTTCTCAGCCCTTTCATGAATGGGCTTAAGGTTTGGGGTGGTGGCATTCACTAACAAATCCCGACCCTAGAGTCAGCAGTCCGAGGGAACCAGTCAGGAATGACTATGCTGGAGTGGGGGCCAGCCTCTGTGTTGAGGGATCAGTGGTTCCTGTTGATTTCTGATCAGTTGGTTCTTTTGATCATCCAGCAGGGCCGGCCTTAGCATTGGGGGTGCCCTCTGTGACAGTGTTTGTTGGCGCCCACCCAATGACCACCTCCACCACATATTCCCCCACTACCACCCTTTAACAGTGCCCCTCAAGTTTTCATAACCACTTTCTTCCAGATGCATTCTATTAGTTTTGCAGCGCCACTAATTCTAATGTAGGGTGTCAGAGCACTTTACATCGCACACACATTACACAGAGACAATCAATCATAAGTGTGTAAATCAGTGTATAAGAAATGTTACATAAAACAGAGCACTACAAGATGCTGGAGTCACATGTTATCCACACTGGTAGGCTGTATAATTTAAGAGTACTTGGTCTGGAGAAACACAAACTCAGAATAAAAAATATAACACCATGGTTAGGGGCTCTCTTTAATAATAATAATTTATTTATTCTCAAATGAACCTTTTTTTGCAATATTCGGCTGATGAAAGACTGGAGAAAAAATATTACCGCTCTAATCTATATCTCGTGGAATGCATGCACTTCTTTGATGATAGTAAATAGTTTACTGTTCTATATTAGGATTTTAACTTATAAACTGTAATTAAGAAAACGATCTCTCTGACAAAAGCAGTAACCCACTGACCTATTTGTGCTATATTTACTTTGTGATCTGCATGGTACATGTTCTTTGCATGGCGGTGGTTCCCTGTGCTCGTCTTCACCTAAAGCCTCTCATCAATCATCTCCAAGCCCTCTCCTGCAGATTATGACTCTCAGGTTCCTCTCAATGATATTATGGTTCAGGAGTTGGGATGGTGGCTGCATATGCACAACTCGGAAAAGGAAATATGTTTCCAGCACCCTTCTCCCCTGTCGTTGATGACAGAGCCAGTCTGTGGGGCTGGGGTGGCCACAGTGTGGTCCTTGGAAGAAAAGGGTCAGTGGTCTCTGAGGGACAGTGCTCATTCCTTGAATTGGCAGGACTTGGCTGAAATGTGGGAGGCGGCGCAATTGTTTCAGAACAAGCTGCTGGGAGTGAACATATTGGTTTGTACTAACAATCAGGGGACCCTTTGTTATTTGAATCACTTGGGGTGGGTGGAATGCTGAGCACCCCTCTGAATCAGCTCTCCTCATTGATTTGTTCATGGGGTGAAACCCATTTCAGTGCAATAAGGGCTGTCTACATTCAGGGTCAATTAAATTTCCATGCAGAGAGCTTGAGACACAACCTGACTTCTTCAGTTCTGTTAAACCTGTTTGTGCCCCTGTTCAGGGTTATTTGCCTCTGGTTTGACAGCTATGGATCAACCTCCTTGCCTTGCCCCACAATGCCTCCTTCCACGGTTCTGTTCAGAGGTGGTTTACCCTCAGGCATGGGCGATGGATGCCCTTTCAATTCCTTGGCCCTCTGGACTTTTACATGCCTTTCCTCTGATTCACCGCCTCCTGAGGGTGCTTGAGAAGATTCGGGTGGAGAGGATGCCTGTGATGCTGATTGCCTGTCTTTGGCCCTGTCACCTTTGGTCCTTTGGTTCCCTCTGTTCTATCAGCTGTCCCAGAACAAGTTTGTTTTGTTATCAGTGATCCTGTTCTCACTTCAGCTCCCAGTCCTGTCTTTGCCAGTCTCCATCAACTGAAACTGATGGCCTGGCTTTTGAACTGTTAGTGTTGGAGTCATTGGGGTGTTCTTCTCTGGTGCAGAGGATATTCATATGTCCTGCAGGGATTCAACACTTAAATCTCACAATAAGAGCTGGGGCTCTTTTGTTAAGTGGTGTACCACTTATGGAGTGGATCCAGTTGCTGGGAAGCTGGTGAAGGTTCTTGAATTCCTGAGGGATGGGTTTTTGAAGAATGTTCCCCCTTAACTCTAGCTGCTCAGTGGGCTGCTATCCATGCCTGTAGATGGTCAGGAATGCCCTGGAAGGTATTACTCCTTTGGTGACTCAGTTGTTGTGGAGTATTAGGCTCTGTCAACCGGTGTTTCCAAGTATTGTTCCTTCCTGAGACTAGCCAACTAACCTTCAGGGTCTCCAATTGTCTCATTTTGAGCCTTTGATGGAGGCAGATTTAGATTGCTTATCTGCTAAGTTAGCCTTTTTGCTGGCCATTACTTCAGCCTGCCATTTGGGGGAATTGTGGGCCTTTCTGGTTCTCTATCCATATTTACAATTTCTGCTGGACAGGGTGATTCTGCTGTTGGATCCAGCTTTTCTCTCGAAGGTTTCTTCTAAATTCCATTTGCAGCAGGGGGAATGTTCTTCTTGATTTACCAAGGGAGGAGGCTGCTCAAGTTCCTTCTGTTTTGGATTTTCAAAGGGCTCTTCAGATTCATCTGCAATCCACTTAGGGATTTCACTTTTCCCCTGCTCTGTTTGTGTCCTTTGGCCAGGTGGCTAAAGGAAAGAAGGTGTCTATTCCCACTATTAGTAGTGGATGCACATGGCAGTTTATCAGTCCTATAAGTCTTTAGAACTGGATCCTCTGGCTCAGATTCAGGGCTGTTCCACTAGGTCTGTGCCCACTTCCTAGGCCGAGGCTGTGGGTGCTTCTATCTCAGAAATGTGTAGAGCTGCTACCTGGCAGTCACATCACACTTTTATAAAGCATTATCGGCTAGATGTGTTGCATGCTTCAATGGATAATTTTGTCAGTGTTATGAAAGCAGCTGTGCCTTGAGCTTGATTTCATAAAAACTGGTGTTGTTCATGAGTTTTTGGTGTCAAGCTTTATTCTTATGCTAGGGCTTGTGAAGTCCTCAATAGGATAATGACTGGGATGAGGAGGTCCTATAATGGGATAATGTGTTGTTACCTACTAGTAATCTTTATTACCCCAATTAAGGTCCTCCTCGTCCTAGTCATATCCCCTCCCTCCCTCCCTCTATTGTTGTGGCTGGTCTTGTTATCAGCAGGAATGGAGTTTGATGGGAGGAGCTTATATAAAAACTTGCGTGTTATAAGCTTGTCTGGAGGCAGGCCTGCGTCAATATGGTAATGACTGGGACGAGGCGGACCTTAATCGGGGTAATGAAGATTACTGATAAGTAACAACACAATCCCCCTCCCAATCCTATTTCCCCACAGGCAAAATTCTACTCTCTACTTCTGCACTTGTCTGTTGCGCAACCCAAGCCACACCCATCCTCTCAGCCACAGAAGCTACACTCCCCAACACCTTGCTGTTTGCTTCCTTCACCCCTTTCATTCATGTGTATGGGATATGGACATTGCATTCTAGATTTCCTTAAGCAAGATTTCTCGATCAAAAGATATTCGCTGACAGAAAGTCTAGTGCTCCAACTGGTTGATTTAATCTTTGGTCAACTCTGGCAATGTTGGGAAACGTTTTTGCCCAACAACGTTCACATTGCTGAATGTAGAAAAAATCTTGACCACATCAAAACTCAGCTCCTCTCATTTCTGTGCTGATTTCATGTATTTCAGAAAATTGGCAGAATCAACCACAGATCCTATGCCTTGTAAGCAAAGTCCACATAACATTATCGCACAGTCACTAGTCTCTGTTTCGTTTCTCACTATCTACTGCCTGTTATGGGTCTCCTCCGTTTCATGCGACATGCATAAGTCCAGAGCACACATTTTCTTTCCCTCCCTGTTATCACTAGTTAAACAGATAAGGAAATCGCTCTTCCTTTGACCAACTCTAGTAATAATAATTGTAATAATAATAACAAAAGTGATAATAATTCTTTTATCATCTTTTGACTTCTTGGACCTAGACCTATATTCAACACCTTTAATTTAAGCTAATACTTTCTAACCATTTTGAATTCCTCTGTGTAGCATTCAATTCATTGTTTTTAAAACAATCTGTGCTATACCTCAGAGGCCACAATATGCAAATCAATATTTACCTCGACCAACTGTGTAATTGCCAAAGAGGATCAATCCGTCAAACGCCTTCAGGACAGAGGAGAGGTACAAAATTACATTGTTTTATATGTATTGGAAGGATTAATATATATCTTATTCATGCTCCACAATCTTATTTTCGCTTCACATACTCATTCTTGAATGGCATAAGAAAGATTGAACTTAATCATACTTGGAGCTATTAACTTACTTACTTGCAATTTGCGAATGGCATTTCACAACTATATTTAATCTGTTATTGCTAAGAACCTCTTATTTCATGTAAACAGTTACACATTTGTAGGAATTACCTGCTCAGGGCATGAAAATGCTGCAGACAAAAGGCTATTCTGCCATGTACAATGTGACAGCCAGAAGAAATGAGTAGTTCTGCATAGCTCAAAAGTGAAGTGGACTTCTAAAGTCTTAAAAAGAATTTGAAATATGATAGAAAGACATGTGTAAAACAACAAAACAAATTAATGTGCTGCAACAGGTTAACTATATACCCAGATATTACATACACCATTGCAGATGGTGCTCCAGGTTGGAGCTGATAAAAACTTTCTATGATCTTATCCTGAGAAAATGCTTCAGCTTAATGACACTTTATCACTGAAAATTCATCAAATATATTTCCACCTGAAGAAGAAGATGGTAAATATAAATATGCTATAGATAGTATTCCTTATGTCTGATCAACATTTGGTGAACGGTCACTTTGTGGCACTTTGCGCAACAGTGATAAAATATAAGGCACTGAAACAAATAATTAAGTGGTTAAGGTGCCTGACAATTCAAAGTTTAAAAATTGTTGGAGTTTTAAACTCTGATGGGTCAATTCAGCAATTTATCCTTATGAGAATGATTGATTCTGACAATAATTCCATTACACCGAGAGATAAGTTTACATTACCTTGTCAGGAACTAGTTTTAGTTTTCTAGACAACACAATGCATCATGCTCTGTCTTTTTTCTCATTATGCTCCTTGTACTTCTGGCCGAAATCGGTGGGATATGAAATGAAAGCAAGTGGTGTTTTTATGCCACACACTAAATAGGGTCTGGCATTTCCAGAAATAAGGGGAAAAGTATGATATCTGTGTGGACATGTGTGGCGTGTGTTGGAATGTCAGTATGTTTAGGATAAACCACCTATTATTGTGTCATATAATGGTATATTTAGTTACATCTTCTTTCCACCGCATCACAATGAAATGGGTCGTTTGCGACTTCTGTGACATCACAGTACTGTTATGTCATTTTATGTAACTTAGTATTGAACAAGTACAAGTGCTCTAGTTTAACTGGGTGTTGCAGAACATGTGTATTAGCGTTGGCTCCTGAAAATGCATCCGTACGAAATTGTTTAATCCAATATCAAAGGAAATAAGGAAATATTCAAAATTCAGTGAGTTACTGAAGCGCGCACAGTAGGTGTCATTTCATTTCATGCAATTTCATGTTCAATTTAAAAATGACCATTTTAACATATCTCTAGAACTACTGTTTTTCTGTTTTTTACACAATGGGAGCGTGGATTTTTTAACCAGGGTAAACCTTAAGGCAACATACAAAACTGCTGATAGAATAGGAGGGGGTACAGTGAAAGCGTTATGCTCACATGTTTTCAGTTTAAACAACATAGCACTAGTGATTGTTTTGGAAACAAAATCTTAGACCATAACGTTAAAAAGCTAATAATTCAGCAACCATTTGCAATGCAATAGGTCTTGCATTTTCTAGAGTTAGAGCTATTGGCCTTGTAAATTCAGGACTGGTCTTTTCTTGCCCCATAAAGTGGTCAACCCTGTCTCTTAATTGTGCCTTTTCCTGCCATGTTTTGGTGGTCACTGGTGGCTACTGACATCAGAAATCACAAGCCCTTGAGGAGAGGCGAGAAGATGCCTGCACTACCTTGCATTGTGTAAACATCTGAACAGAAATTGGAAAATAAGGCTGGAAAAGTATTTACTTTTTATTTTAACAGAATGAAAAGTCTTTCAAGCATTTGTGCCTGCCATTTTAACCAGCAGAGCAGCCTGAGAAGATTTATAGCCCCAATAAAGGATATAAGCAATGCCCTGTGTGAGATGTTGTGAGTGCAGGCAGGGTGGGGCCCTGAAGAGAGAGACTCGAGATGTGATGCAAGGCTAAGCAAGTTTCACATCATTGCATCTAGGTTTAGCTACATTCAACTGGGTGTTTCTTTTGTAAAATAATCTTATTTTAGGAGCATGGGGTAAACGAGGACAGCACTAGGATAAAGCCAAAACAAATGTCAGTGGCATGGGAGGAATGGAATTTTGCAATAAAATGCAGGCAGCTACCAGCCTAAAACACCCACAGTGAAAGGGGAGCACCAAAGACATAACAAAAATAGTCAGTCACAGCAACAGATAAAGAAACCAAAGTGGAATACTACAGTTGCTGATCACTGCTCTGAAACAGAAAAAGGAGGGGGGAGAAAAAGGCAGCACTGTCCACTAGTGAGCAAGAATTTTTAAAGGACACTACAACCAACAAATCAAATCACTTTAAGCATAAGAAGTATACTAAAAGTGTAGATGAGGTTGAACGCTTACTCTCGACCTAATAGAGTTCTCACTAACGTGATTTTGTGTACGAGAACATCATCAATCTTGCTTTGGTTATGGTGGAAGCCAAATACTAATAGTATCCATTAAAGAATTACACTGTGAGCATCATTCAATGATATTGTATAGGACACTGGGGCCCGGAAACCATAAACATTAGCTGAAGAGATTTATACCATTTGTAGGGGAGCAAAAGAAATGAAAATGAATTAAATGAATGAAAATAGAATACATGAGAAAGTTAGAGTATAATACCCTTTGTTGCACTTAAAAGGACTGTAATCTGAGAGGCCTCCTCAATACATGCATCACAAAAAGGATTATTAGGCTGTTTTATGTATTTCAAAATTGTAAATGAACAGTACTATATGCCTAAGAAACATGCTTATCTTTACCAAATATCCATCTAATGAGTGCAATGCTATCTGTATTTAACCACCGACTCCATCTTGGCCACTGACTCCATTTTGTGCTTAGCTTCAGGTGCCTGCCGTCACGTTGGTGACGCATAGTTTTTCCACACCAAGCTTGTTTTCCACATAGAAGGTGTTTGTGCTGCTTTCTCACCAGCACTGGGTTTCATTGTACAGGAAAATAATATGGGGTGTGTGGACGGTAAACGTGATAAAACAGTCTCAGTCTCGGAATGTTTTCAATGTTTTCATTATGGAAAAGTATTGCTCCTCTGTCTCTGGATTGCGCATTGGGGCAGCGCCCGTTCCTTTGCAGGTTTTTGACACAGACCAAGTACAGCCAGCATTTGAAGTCAATAACCAAAGGGTGGGGTCAACTGCTAGAATCTTCCTCTTGAGTTTGTTTAAGGTATATAAGGTGGGGAACCTTGGCACTGAGACAGAAGGAACTCATTGTGGGGGTGGATGCACTGCCCAAATCATATCCATTCGGGGAAGTCTCTCCTGTCTCAGCCGTCAGGATGATGATGGATTCGATCCCCATGTTGATGCATTTTTTTCTTAATTATCTAGCATGCCTGTGCATATATATATATATATATATATATATATATATATATATATATATATATATATATATATATATAAATATATATATATTTATATAGTCACTGCATATATTCATTGTTGATGTATTGTACTGCTTCTGCCTTTCATTGTTTAACTGCTGTGAGTATTTTGGCATTTACACGTGTATTACTGCTTTCAAGTTAAATGCTCATGTTTATATTTTCGTGTGTTTTTATTTGATATCTGGGAAGTGCCTTAATAAATTCATTACTTAAACTAGGAGTGCTGCATTCCTTGGCATCGATTTCCTCAAAGTTTGAAGTAGAACAATGAGTCAAATCAGGAAATGTAATACAACATGAGTATAGAAATGTAGCAAGGAGTAGTGATTTCCGAAGATGGTCACAATTTTGAGAAAGTGAATCTAGATGAATGGTTTCACAGATGGATTGATGGACGAATGGGTGAAAGCATTTGCACAGAGCTCTCCTCTGAGTTACCATCTATCAGTGTTTCTTTAGAGCAATACCAGATCCTGTCACTACAAGAGGTTGGGTGAAATCTGGTTCTTTCCTGATTTCCTCATAAAAAAGTGTTCCAATTTCAAGGTACTAGCAGTGCAAACGATGTTGGATGTTGGAAGCCTGATGTGTGCGCTCTCTCTGGCAAGCATTTAGTAAGTAAATACTACTTATTACTAGGATAACTTCACTGTCTTGCACTTATTGAAACTGGCAGAATTATTTTTCAATTACTTTCTCTCTAAGTTTGAGCTGACATCAGATCCTGTGACTATTACTCTGAATCGCTTGAACTGGGGATTAATGTCGATGCATTTCAGCCCATGAGGTTGGTTAAAAACACTCCTGGTAATCGCCCCTTTTGGCCTCCAGCATATTCTGATACATCTTGTGTATGCAACAAGAGCAGTAGGCATACAACATGTACACAGAATGAGCACAATAATCTTTGAACAGAGGCTGTTTCTCTATGGAAACTTCCATTTATACGTTAATCAAAATCCTTATACTCTAAGTGAAAGCTGAGGCCCTCATTACAAGTGGCCCACAAATTCACAGAAGACCAGAAATTGTAGTTTCGTTGATGGGAAGTAACAGGAATTTTATGGGGCACTCATGATTTAGGCCTGAGGATGGCAATGAGATCCCTTGCCAATTGTAAGCTTTTCAGGCAAGATAGTGAAGATCATCTGAAAGAAAAACCGCGTCCCATTTAGCATAGATTTTCTCACGTGGAACCAGCGAAACAGTAAACAATTAACAGCAATGATAGTCGAGCTAATGTTTGCCTGAATTTTGAATAATAAGATTACAAAATTTGTGTTAGCCCATGAGCAAATTATGTACTGATGAATAACATGTGAAACTAAATGAAAAGTAAACAATCTAATTAGCTGTTTATTGGTATGAATATGTGGTTACATAAGGGGTGGCTGTGTTGCTTAATCTCTAGAAATTGAATAGAACCACATTTTGTGGACCAATGCATTAAAAGGGAAATACAATTTTCTGAAGATGCTCAAGAAAATCTAAACGTATTGTTTGCTATGTTGTCAAAAAGGCCTGTTTCATGAGATTAAAATAATATGAAATGTTCAACAAAAGTTGAACCCTTGATAATTAACTCATTGATTTAATTCCAGCAGAGTGAAGCCAAAGTATATGTTTTTGCAGCAACCATCAATTAGGAAATCTGCATTTTTACTAAAGATTTCAGAGTGACTGTTAGGAACCGGATTAATAGATGAGTGGGCTGAGAGTTCCACTCAATTGTTAAACAAAATCCTTGCCAGGGTGGCCCACAACAGTCACTAACTCAACCTGTGCTTAACCCTCTGGTAACCTAGCACAAACACAGTCAGGCTTCACTTAGAGGCAATGTGTAAAGTATTTATGCAGCACTCAAACAATTATAAAGTGAAAACACAACACAAGAAAAATTAAATAACACCAAAATTACAATAATCCAATTAGTACAACCGGAGTTATGAATGTTCACATTTCTAGGTGAAAATAGCACCATAAAGCACAAATTCCACTCAAAGATATCTGGTCGCGCTTGTCACACATTCAGGCCAACGGCCATCCAGCGTGGGCCAGTTAAAAGGGGTAGGTTTACCCTAGTGGAGGGTTTATTTTGTCCACATGAGTAGGCTCAGCTGAAGCTTCCCATGGGAGAAGTCATTATTGGTGCACGGAGCAGGTAACCACTGGAGCTATGCATTTTCTGGTTCACACAGGCAGTAGCGGTTCAGTGCAAAGTGTAGTGCAAAGTTAATGCAAAGACCAGGTCAATGCTTGGCAATATTTGATGTTGCAGACAGTCAAAGAGGCCTCTTGTGGTTGCGAGGAGCCCCTTGCGAAGACACTATAAGTAATTAGAAGGATGTAATGTTTACTAAAGGGCCACCTAGTCTACATTTTTAGACTATACGGTGTCTCCAACCTTTTGTGTAGTGAAAGCTACTTCTTATCAGTGAAAATCATCATGAGCTACTGGCGGCCTAGCAACTTGTACATTGTTACCAGGCAGCCCTACAACCAGCTTTACTTACTTTAAACCTATTGTCCACAGAGCCAGATAATGTGGTTTGAACAAAATACTTTGACTAGGGGCACTATAACAGGGCTGCCATGTGTGTCAGTAAGAGAGTGATCTGTGGGAATGTATGGATGTTTGTGTATATGAATATGAATATGATATATGTATATGGGTGACTGAGAGCCTGTGTTGCATGTACTTTTGGCACAGGACATGCCTTTTTTCATATGTGACACCTACATTATAACAAAAACTTACAACCATTTTTTAAATGGGAGAAATTTTAAGTGCGGAAAAATGTTCTGCATTAGTGTTCATAGTATGGACATGTTTTGACTTTACAATTCTCCCATTTAAAAAGAACGGCTTAATTTTTCAGTTATAAATATGGCACCGTGTCTACCAGCCACTGGGTGCACAATGCCTGCTGTGTGTAAATCCAACACTTTGAAATGGGAGAAAATTAAACTGAAGAGTTAACTTTATGTTTATACAGATTCCATGACGCTTATCATTTTAAATTTCTCCCATTTCAAAGTGTTGCATTCACAAACAGCAGGCATCTAGCTCTAAGTAGCCGGTAGACAAAGTGCCATATTTATAACAGATACATATGGCCATTTGTTTAAATGAGAAGACTTTAAAGTGGAAAAACACGCTTAATAAAACATAAGAACATAATTAGCTTAACCTCTTGGGTGCCTTGGACGAGATGATCTCGTCCAAGGCTACAGTTCCCCTGTGCCTTGGACGAGATCATCTCGTCCATGGCACAGGGGAACTTGGGGGCGCGCTAGCGCGCCCCCCGTGCACCCCCCTTCCCCCCCCAAGTCGGGGATGGAAGGGGAAGACCTTCCCCTTCCACCCCCGACCCCCCCCCACCCCCCCCTGTGACGTCAGCGCGCGCGCGCGCGCTGATGTGTCACAGGGGCCTCCCTCGTCGCGCTGGAAGCTCTGCTTCCAGCGCGATTGAAAAAGAAATGCAAAAGCATTTCTTTTTCAATCACTTGGGAGGCCCGGAGAGGCTTCAAAGGGAAGGAAAAGTATTTCCTTCCCTTTGAAGTCCCTCCGAGGGTTTCAAAAGCCGGATTGCTTGCAATCCGGCTTTTGAAACCCCACTAGACACCAGGGATTTTTTTTTTTTCTTTGAAATTGACAAAAGGGAGCGACCCCTTGGGCAAGGGTCGCTCCCAGGGGGGGCATTTTTTTGAAAAGGCCTTTTCTGCCCCCCCTGGGGGCAGAAACCTCTAGGCACCAGGGACCATTTTTTTTTTTTTTTTTTTTTTTTGTTTCATTTTTTTTTATTGAGGTGGGGAGCGACCCCTTAGGCAAGGGTCGCTCCCCTTGGGGGAAAATTATATTTTGGCCATTTCTGCCCCCCTTGGGGGCAGATTGGCCTATTTTGATGAGGCCAATCTGCCCCCAAGGGGGGTAGAAACCACTAGACACCAGGGAGTTTTTTCTTTGCGTGAATTTCACGCAAAGGGAGCGACCACTTAGGCAAGGGTCGCTCCCTGGGGGGGAGGGCAATTTATTTTAGGCCATTTCTGCCCCCCCCTGGGGGCAGATCGGCCTATTATTAGGCCGATCTGCCCCCAGGGGGGGAAGAAACCTCTAGGCGCCAGGGCAAATTTTTTTTTTGTGTTTTTTTTTTTTGTTCTTTCTTTTTTTTAGAGATGGGGAGCGACCCATCAGGCAAGGGTCGCTCCCCTGGGGGGCAAATTGTATTTAGACCATTTCTGCCCCCCTGGGGGCAGATTGGCCAATTTTAGGTCAATCTGCCCCCAAGGGGGCAGAAACCACTAGGCACCGGGGATTTGTTTTTTGGCGCCAATGTCACGCAGGGGGAGCGACCCCGTAGGCAAGGGTCGCTCCCGGGGGGGGTGGGTGTTGGGGGGGCAAATTTATTTTAGGCCATTTCTGCCCCCCCGGGGGACAGATCGGCCTATTATTAGGCCGAACTGCCCCCGGGGGGGGCAGAACACTCTAGGCGCCAGGGCAATTTTTTTTTTGTGTTTTTTTTTGTTGTTGTTTCTTTTTTTAGAGATGGGGAGCGACCCATCAGGCAATGGTCGCTCCCCTGGGGGGGCAAATTGTATTTAGACCATTTCTGCCCCCCTGGGGGCAGATTGGCCAATTTTAGGTCAATCTGCCCCCAAGGGGGCAGAAACCACTAGGCACCGGGGATTTGTTTTTTGGCGCCAATGTCACGCAGGGGAAGCGACCCCGTAGGCAAGGGTCGCTCCCGGGGGGGGTGGGTGTTGGGGGGGCAAATTTATTTTAGGCCATTTCTGCCCCCCCAGGGGGCAGATCGGCCTATTATTAGGCCGAACTGCCCCCGGGGGGGGGCAGAACACTCTAGGCGCCAGGGCAATTTTTTTTTTGTGTTTTTTTTTTTTGTTTGTTTCTTTTTTTAGAGATGGGGAGCGACCCATCAGGCAAGGGTCGCTCCCCTGGGGGGCAAATTGTATTTAGACCATTTCTGCCCCCCTGGGGGCAGATTGGCCGATTTTAGGTCAATCTGCCCCCAAGGGGGCAGAAACCACTAGGCACCGGGGATTTGTTTTTTGGCGCCAATGTCACGCAGAGGGAGCGACCCCGTAGGCAAGGGTCGCTCCCGGGGGGGGGGGGTGGGGGTTGGGGGGGCAAATTTATTTTAGGCCATTTCTGCCCCCCCGGGGGACAGATCGGCCTATTATTAGGCCGAACTGCCCCCAGGGGGGGGCAGAACACTATAGGCGCCAGGGCCATTTTTTTTTTGTGTTTTTTTTTTTTGTTGTTTCTTTTTATAGAGATGGGGAGCGACCCATCAGGCAAGGGTCGCTCCCCTGGGGGGGCAAATTGTATTTAGACCATTTCTGCCCCCCTGGGGGCAGATTGGCCAATTTTAGGTCAATCTGCCCCCAAGGGGGCAGAAACCACTAGGCTCCGGGGATTTGTTTTTTGGCGCCAATGTCACGCAGGGGGAGCGACCCCGTAGGCAAGGGTCGCTCCGAGGGGGGGGGTGGGGGTTGGGGGGGCAAATTTATTTTAGGCCATTTCTGCCCCCCCGGGGGACAGATCGGCCTATTATTAGGCCGAACTGCCCCCGGGGGGGGGCAGAACACTCTAGGCGCCAGGGCAATTTTTTTTTTGTGTTTTTTTTTTTTGTTGTTTCTTTTTTTAGAGATGGGGAGCGACCCATCAGGCAATGGTCGCTCCCCTGGGGGGGCAAATTGTATTTAGACCATTTCAGCCCCCCTGGGGGCAGATTGGCCAATTTTAGGTCAATCTGCCCCCAAGGGGGCAGAAACCACTAGGCACCGGGGATTTGTTTTTTGGCGCCAATGTCACGCAGGGGGAGCGACCCCGTAGGCAAGGGTCGCTCCCGGGGGGGGTGGGTGTTGGGGGGGCAAATTTATTTTAGGCCATTTCTGCCCCCCCGGGGGGCAGATCGGCCTATTATTAGGCCGAACTGCCCCCGGGGGGGGGCAGAACACTCTAGGCGCCAGGGCAATTTTTTTTTTGTGTTTTTCTTTTTTGTTGTTTCTTTTTATAGAGATGGGGAGCGACCCATCAGGCAAGGGTCGCTCCCCTGGGGGGTCAAATTGTATTTAGACCATTTCTGCCCCCCTGGGGGCAGATTGGCCAATTTTAGGTCAATCTGCCCCCAAGGGGGCAGAAACCACTAGGCACCGGGGATTTGTTTTTTGGCGCCAATGTCACGCAGGGGGAGCGACCCCGTAGGCAAGGGTCGCTCCCGGGGGGGGTGGGTGTTGGGGGGGCAAATTTATTTTAGGCCATTTCTGCCCCCCCGGGGGGCAGATCGGCCTATTATTAGGCCGATCTGCCCCCGGGGGGGGGGGGGGGGGCAGAAACCTCTAGGCGCCAGGGGAATTTTTCTTTTTTTTCTTTTTTTTTTTCTTTGTTTTTTTTTTTAGAGATGGGGAGCGACCCATCAGGCAAAAGTCGCGCCCCTGGGGGACAAATTGTATTTAGGGCATTTCTGCCCCCCTTGGGGGCAGATTGGCTGAGTTTAGGTCAACCTGCCCCCAAGGGGGCAGAAACCACTAGGCACCGGGGATTTGTTTTTTGGTGCCAATTTTATTTTAGGGCATTTCTGCCCCCCCCCCTGGGGCCGGCTGAGCTACAGGCCAAACACCACAGGTAGGCACCTTGCAAAAAACACCTCTGTTTTCTGTGAAAAAATATGTTGTGTCCACGTTGTGTTTTGGGCCATTTCCTTTTGTGGGCGCTAGGCCTACCCACAGAAGTGATGTACCATTTTTATCGAGAGACTTAGGGGAACGCTGGGTGGAAGGAAATTTGTGGCTCCTCTCAGATTCCAGAACTTTCTGTCACCGAAATGAGAGGAAAAAGTATTTTTTGGGCCAAATTTTGATGTTTGCAAAGGATTCTGGGAAACATAACCTGGTCAGAGCCCCGCAAGTCACCCCATCTTGGATTCCCCTGGGTTTCTAGTTTTCAAAAATGCACTGGTTTGCTAGGTTTCCTCAGGTGTCGGCTGAGCTACAGGCCAAAATCCACAGGTAGGCACTGCTTTTTATAAAAAAATGTGATGTGTCCACGTTGTGTTTTGGGCCCTTTCCTTTCGTGGGCGCTAGTCCTACCCACACAAGTGAGGTATCATTTTTATCGGGAGACTTGGGGGAACGCTGGGTAGAAGGAAATTTGTGGCTCCTCTCAGATTCCAGAACTTTCTGCCACAGAAATGTGAGGAACATGTGTATTTTTAGCCAAATTGTGAGGTTTGTAAAGGATTCTGGGTAACAGAACCTGGTCCGAGCCCCGCAAGTCACCCCTCCTTGGATTCCCCTAGGTTTCTAGTTTTCAGAAATTCACAGGTTTGGTAGGTTTCCCTAGGTGCCGGCTGAGCTAGAGGCCAAAATCTACAGGTAGGCACTTCGCAAAAAACACCTCTGTTTTCTCCCAAAATTTAGGATGTGTCCACGTTGCGCTTTGGGGTGTTTCCTGTCGTCGGCGCTAGGCCTACCCACGCAAGTGAGGTATCATTTTTATCGGGAGACTTGGGGGAACGCTGGGTGGAAGGAAATTTGTAGCTCCTCTCAGATTCCAGAACTTTCTGCCACAGAAATGTGAGGGACATGTGTTTTTTTAGCCAAATGTTAAGGTTTGCAAAGGATTCTGGGTAACAGAACCTGGTCCGAGCCACACAAGTCACCCCTCCTTGGATTCCCCTAGGTCTCTAGTTTTCAGAAATGCACAGGTTTGGTAGGTTTCCCTAGGTGGCAGCTGAGCTAGAGGCCAAAATCTACAGGTAGTCACTTTGCTAAAAACAGCTCTGTTTTCTGTGATGTGTCCACGTTGTGTTTTGGGGCATATCCTGTCGCGGGCGCTAGGCCTACCCACACAAGTGAGGTATCATTTTTATCGGGAGACGTGGGGGAACGCTGGGTGGAAGGAAATTTGTGGCTCCTCTCAGATTCCAGAACTTTCTGCCACAGAAATGTGAGGAACATGTGTTTTTTAGCCAAATTTTGAGGTTTGCAAAGGATTCTGGGTAACAGAACCTGGTCCGAGCCACACAAGTCACCCCTCCTTGGATTCCCCTAGGTCTCTAGTTTTCAGAAATGCACAGGTTTGGTAGGTTTCCCTAGGTGGCGGCTGAGCTAGAGGCCAAAATCTACAGGTAGTCACTTTGCTAAAAACAGCTCTGTTTTCTGTGATGTGTCCACGTTGTGTTTTGGGGCATATCCTGTCGCGGGCGCTAGGCCTACCCACACAAGTGAGGTATCATTTTTATCGGGAGACGTGGGGGAACGCTGGGTGGAAGGAAATTTGTGGCTCCTCTCAGATTCCAGAACTTTCTGCCACAGAAATATGAGGAACATGTGTTTTTTTAGCCAAATTTTGAGGTTTGCAAAGGATTCTGGGTAACAGAACCTGGTCCGAGCCACACAAGTCACCCCTCCTTGGATTCCCCTAGGTCTCTAGTTTTCAGAAATGCACAGGTTTGGTAGGTTTCCCTAGGTGGTGGCTGAGCTAGAGGCCAAAATCTACAGGTAGTCACTTTGCTAAAAACAGCTCTGTTTTCTGTGATATGTCCACGTTGTGTTTTGGGGCATATCCTGTCGCGGGCGCTAGGCCTACCCACACAAGTGAGGTATCATTTTTATCGGGAGACGTGGGTAAATGCTGGGTGGAAGGAAATTTGTGTCTCCTCTCAGATTCCAGAACTTTCTGCCACAGAAATGTGAGGAACATGTGTTTTTTAGCCAAATTTTGAGGTTTGCAAAGGATTCTGGGTAACAGAACCTGGTCCGAGCCACACAAGTCACCCCTCCTTGGATTCCCCTAGGTCTCTAGTTTTCAGAAATGCACAGGTTTGGTAGGTTTCCCTAGGTGGCGGCTGAGCTAGAGGCCAAAATCTACAGGTAGTCACTTTGCTAAAAACAGCTCTGTTTTCTGTGATATGTCCACGTTGTGTTTTGGGGCATATCCTGTCGCGGGCGCTAGGCCTACCCACACAAGTGAGGTATAATTTTTATCGGGAGACGTGGGGGAACGCTGGGTGGAAGGAAATTTGTGGCTCCTCTCAGATTCCAGAACTTTCTGCCACAGAAATGTGAGGAACATGTGTTTTTTTAGCCAAATTTTGAGGTTTGCAAAGGATTCTGGGTAACAGAACCTGGTCCGAGCCACACAAGTCACCCCTCCTTGGATTCCCCTAGGTCTCTAGTTTTCAGAAAGGCATAGGTTTGGTAGGTTTCCCTAGGTGGCGGCTGAGCTAGAGGCCAAAATCTACAGGTAGTCACTTTGCTAAAAACAGCTCTGTTTTCTGTGATATGTCCACGTTGTGTTTTGGGGCATATCCTGTCGCGGGCGCTAGGCCTACCCACACAAGTGAGGTATCATTTTTATCGGGAGACGTGGGGGAACGCTGGGTGGAAGGAAATTTGTGGCTCCTCTCAGATTCCAGAACTTTCTGCCACAGAAATGTGAGGAACATGTGTTTTTTTAGCCAAATTTTGAGGTTTGCAAAGGATTCTGGGTAACAGAACCTGGTCCGAGCCACACAAGTCACCCCTCCTTGGATTCCCCTAGGTCTCTAGTTTTCAGAAATACATAGGTTCGGTAGGTTTCCCTAGGTGGCGGCTGAGCTAGAGGCCAAAATCTACAGGTAGTCACTTTGCTAAAAACAGCTCTGTTTTCTGTGATATGTCCACGTTGTGTTTTGGGGCATATCCTGTCGCGGGCGCTAGGCCTACCCACACAAGTGAGGTATCATTTTTATCGGGAGACGTGGGGGAACGCTGGGTGGAAGGGAATTTGTGGCTCCTCTCAGATTCCAGAACTTTCTGCCACAGAAATGTGAGGAACATGTGTTTTTTTAGCCAAATTTTGAGGTTTGCAAAGGATTCTGGGTAACAGAACCTGGTCCGAGCCCCACAAGTCACCCCTCCTTGGATTCCCCTAGGTCTCTAGTTTTCAGAAATGCACAGGTTTGGTAGTTTTCCCTAGGTGGCGGCTGAGCTAGAGGCCAAAATCTACAGGTAGTCACTTTGCTAAAAACAGCTCTGTTTTCTGTGATATGTCCACGTTGTGTTTTGGGGCATATCCTGTCGCTGGCGCTAGGCCTACCCACACAAGTGAGGTCTCATTTTTATCGGGAGACGTGGGGGAACGCTGGGTGAAAGGAAATTTGTGGCTCCTCTCAGATTCCAGAACTTTCTGCCACAGAAATGTGAGGAACATGTGTTTTTTTTAGCCAAATTTTGAGGTTTGCAAAGGATTCTGGGTAACAGAACCTGGTCCGAGCCACACAAGTCACCCCTCCTTGGATTCCCCTAGGTCTCTAGTTTTCAGAAATACATAGGTTCGGTAGGTTTCCCTAGGTGGCGGCTGAGCTAGAGGCCAAAATCTACAGGTAGTCACTTTGCTAAAAACAGCTCTGTTTTCTGTGATATGTCCACGTTGTGTTTTGGGGCATATCCTGTCGCGGGCGCTAGGCCTACCCACACAAGTGAGGTATCATTTTTATCGGGAGACGTGGGGGAACGCTGGGTGGAAGGAAATTTGTGGCTCCTCTCAGATTCCAGAACTTTCTGCCACAGAAATGTGAGGAACATGTGTTTTTTTAGCCAAATTTTGAGGTTTGCAAAGGATTCTGGGTAACAGAACCTGGTCCGAGCCACACAAGTCACCCCTCCTTGGATTCCCCTAGGTCTCTAGTTTTCAGAAAGGCATAGGTTTGGTAGGTTTCCCTAGGTGGCGGCTGAGCTAGAGGCCAAAATCTACAGGTAGTCACTTTGCTAAAAACAGCTCTGTTTTCTGTGATATGTCCACGTTGTGTTTTGGGGCATATCCTGTCGCGGGCGCTAGGCCTACCCACACAAGTGAGGTATCATTTTTATCGGGAGACGTGGGGGAACGCTGGGTGGAAGGAAATTTGTGGCTCCTCTCAGATTCCAGAACTTTCTGCCACAGAAATGTGAGGAACATGTGTTTTTTTAGCCAAATTTTGAGGTTTGCAAAGGATTCTGGGTAACAGAACCTGGTCCGAGCCACACAAGTCACCCCTCCTTGGATTCCCCTAGGTCTCTAGTTTTCAGAAATACATAGGTTCGGTAGGTTTCCCTAGGTGGCGGCTGAGCTAGAGGCCAAAATCTACAGGTAGTCACTTTGCTAAAAACAGCTCTGTTTTCTGTGATATGTCCACGTTGTGTTTTGGGGCATATCCTGTCGCGGGCGCTAGGCCTACCCACACAAGTGAGGTATCATTTTTATCGGGAGACGTGGGGGAACGCTGGGTGGAAGGGAATTTGTGGCTCCTCTCAGATTCCAGAACTTTCTGCCACAGAAATGTGAGGAACATGTGTTTTTTTAGCCAAATTTTGAGGTTTGCAAAGGATTCTGGGTAACAGAACCTGGTCCGAGCCCCACAAGTCACCCCTCCTTGGATTCCCCTAGGTCTCTAGTTTTCAGAAATGCACAGGTTTGGTAGGTTTCCCTAGGTGGCGGCTGAGCTAGAGGCCAAAATCTACAGGTAGTCACTTTGCTAAAAACAGCTCTGTTTTCTGTGATATGTCCACGTTGTGTTTTGGGGCATATCCTGTCGCTGGCGCTAGGCCTACCCACACAAGTGAGGTCTCATTTTTATCGGGAGACATGGGGGAACGCTGGGTGAAAGGAAATTTGTGGCTCCTCTCAGATTCCAGAACTTTCTGCCACAGAAATGTGAGGAACATGTGTTTTTTTAGCCAAATTTTGAGGTTTGCAAAGGATTCTGGGTAACCGAACCTGGTCCGAGCCACACAAGTCACCCCTCCTTGGATTCCCCTAGGTCTCTAGTTTTCAGAAATGCACAGGTTTGGTAGGTTTCCCTAGGTGGCGGCTGAGCTAGAGGCCAAAATCTACAGGTAGTCACTTTGCTAAAAACAGCTCTGTTTTCTGTGATGTGTCCACGTTGTGTTTTGGGGCATATCCTGTTGCGGGCGCTAGGCCTACCCACACAAGTGAGGTATCATTTTTATCGGGAGACGTGGGGGAATGCTGGGTGGAAGGAAATTTGTGGCTCCTCTCAGATTCCAGAACTTTCTGCCACTGAAATGTGAGGAACATGTGTTTTTTTAGCCAAATTTTGAGGTTTGCAAAGGATTCTGGGTAACAGAACCTGGTCCGAGCCACACAAGTCACCCCTCCTTGGATTCCCCTAGGTCTCTAGTTTTCAGAAATGCACAGGTTTGGTAGGTTTCCCTAGGTGGCGGCTGAGCTAGAGGCCAAAAGCTACAGGTAGTCACTTTGCTAAAAACAGCTCTGTTTTCTGTGATGTGTCCACGTTGTGTTTTGGGGCATATCCTGTCGCGGGCGCTAGGCCTACCCACACAAGTGAGGTATCATTTTTATCGGGAGACTTGGGGGAACATAGAATAGCAAAACAAGTGTTATTGCCCCTTGTCTTTCTCTACATTTATTCCTTCCAAATATAGGGGTGTGTGTAAAAAAGACATCTATTTGAGAAATTCCATGTAATTCACGTGCTACTATGGTCACCCCGGAATTCAGAGATGTGCAAATAACCACTGCTCCTCAACACCTTATCTTGTGCCCTTTTTGGAAATGCAAAGGTTTTCTTGATAGCTATTTTTTACTCCTTATATTTCAGCAAATGAATTACTGTATACCCGGTATAGAATGAAAACACACTGCAGGGTGCAGCTCATTTATTGGCTCTGGGTTCCTCGGGTTCTTGATGAACCTACAAACCCTATATATCCCCGCAACCAGAGGAGTCCAGCAGACGTAACGGTATATTGCTTTTGATAATCTGACATTGCAGGGAAAAGTTACAGAGTAAAAAGTAGAGAAAAATTGATGTTTTTTTCACCTCAATTTCAATATTTTTCTTTTTCAGCTGTTATTTTCTGTAGGAAACCCTTGTAGGATCTACACAAATGACCCCTTGCTGAATTCAGAATTTTGTCTACTTTTCAGAAATGTTTAGGTTTCTGGGATCCAGCATTGGTTTCATGACCATTCCTGTCACTGACTGGAAGGAGGCTGAAAGCACAAAAAATTGCACAAATGGGGTATGCCCCAGTAAAATGCCAAAATTGTGTTGAAAAATTGGGTTTTCTGATTCAAGTCTGCCTGTTCCTGAAAGCTGGGAAGCTGCTGAGTTTAGCACCGCAAACCCTTTGTTGATGCCATTTTCAGGGGAAAAACCACAAGCCTTCTTCTGCAGCCCCTTTTTCCAATTTTTTTGAAAAAAACGAAATTTTCACTGTATTTTGGCCAATATCTTGGCCTCCTTCAGGGGAACCCACAAAGTCTGGGTACCTTTAGAATCCCTAGGATGTTGGAAAAAAAGGACGCAAATTTGGCTTGGTTAGCTTATGTGGACAAAAAGTTATGAGGGCCTAAGCGCGAACTTCCCCAAATAGGCAAAAAAAGGCCTGGCACAGGAGGGGGAAAAGGCCTGGCAGCGAAGGGGTTAATTGAAAGTGGAGAGAAAAATTAAGACAATGCTTTGTCGAAATATTTTTCTTCACTTTAAATGTCTTGTTTTTAAAAAAGACTGTATTTTTCAGTTAGAAATATGTCACTGTGTCTACTGTCCACTGAGAACAAGATACCTGCTGTTTGTAAATACAACACTTTCCAATTGGAAAAAATTAAAATGGACAGTTAAGTTAACTCATTTTAATGTAGCCCCATTTAAAAGCATTCAGAAAAATCATTTTGTTGTCACTCTCGAATATTAAGTTGACAGGAACTTTTATGTAAAATTTAAATACCTCACTACTTCACCTCTGCGCTCCACCCTAGGTCATAAAGCTGGAGCACTGCTCATTATGAGGCGGTGATGTTTGCAGCCCCATGATAATAACATAAAATAAACATAGCCTTCTACTTTAAAAGGGAAACCAACACTTATTTATTCACCCAATGCTTATTTAAAAATAGAATCATGGCAGCAAGGTACTCTGAAGGTGTCTGTGAGAGCTACTCCGAAGGTGTCTGTGAGCTACTGGTAGCTCATGATCGACCGGTTGGAGACATCTGATTTATACACAGGGGAATATTGTGATTTGTTGACAAAACCTTGAATATTGATGTTGAGACCAGGAGTTTTGCTTAAAGAGCTGTTTTTATCTGGTACATCATCACATTTAGCTCTTTGTTCATGCACTGCACCGTCTGCACTTTTATCACTATGAAATTGTTAGACCTGACAGCCTTACGGTAGTCATCACCCATCTTTTTGCTTGCATCCCCCCACTTTTCTGACACTGTTTGTGAAGTTTTAGGACTCTGCACACTTTACCACTGAACATTGGTTCATCCCCAATTGGCATACTTGATTTCATTATAAGTCCCCAGTAAAGTGCACTACATGTGCCTAGGGCCTGTAAACTGAATGCTACTGGTAATCCTGCAGCACTGATTGTGTGTGCCACCCACATAAGTAGCCCCTTAACAATGTTGCAGGCCTGCCATTGCAAGGCTTTGTTATGCAGTTCACTGCCACTTCAACTTGGCATTTAAAAGTACTTCCCAAGACTTAAACTCCCCTTTTTCTACATATAAGTCACCCCCTAAGGTAGGCACTAGGTAACCCATAGTGCAGGGTGCTATGTAGGTAAAAGGCATGACATGTACATATGTATTTCATATGTCCTGGTGGTGAAAATACTCCTAAATTCATTTTCTACTACTGTGAGGCCTGCTCCTTTCATAGGCTAGCATTAGGTCTGCCCTCATATACTTTTTGAGTGGTAGATTCTGATCTGAAAGGGCTAACCAGGTCATATGTAGTATGGCGACAAAGGTAATAGAAAATCCTGCTTATTGGTGAGGTTGGATTTTGTATTACTATTTTATAAATGCCACTTTTAGAAAGTGAGCATTTCTCTGCACTTAAAAATCATCTGTGCCTTAGAGCCTGTCTCCAATCAACATCTGGGCTGGGCTGGTTGACAGCTCCCTTGTGCATTTCTCCCAAACAACCACAAACACAGGACACTCAGTCACACCTGCACTCATCCGCATATTGAATGGGTCTTCCTGCGCTGGAAGGATGGAGGGCCTGACACTTACATTTCAAAGGCTAGTGGCCTGCCCTCCCGCAATGGACTGCCAAATCCCCTACTAAAACCATGGCAGAGAGGATTGCAGTGAAAGGGGAACATGTGCACTTCAAAACCACTCTTTGAAGTCTCCCCCACTTCAAAGGCATTTTGGGGTATATAAACTGGGTCTCTGACCTTACCAATTCCGACACTTCTGGATTTACACCTGCATCCTGTCATGAGCAACTGCCTGGCTGCCCAAAGGACTAATCTGGACTGCTTTGTTGTGAAGAACTGCTGCCCTGCTGTAGTCCTGCTGCCCTGGTGACCTCTGTCTTTGCTGGGAAGGACTCCGCCTTCCTCAAAAGTGCTCTCTAAGGGCTTAGATTGCCTCCTGTCTTCTGAAATCACAGGGCCAAAAAGACTTTGAAACTACCAAGAACTTTTTTTACGTCGAAAATCGACGCAACACCTGCTGGAAACGACGGGAAGCCTTCATTGCAATTGAAGGAATCACCGTACAGCTGACTGGAACGAAACAGCCCGACTTCCCGAGTGGAAATTCAACGCAGCGCCTGCCTTGCGACTGAAAATTTGATGCATTGACACATTCAACGCATTATCTATTTTTCTAAACTTGTTTGGTGTATTTCTGTGGTGCTTTCACTGTGTTGCTGTATGATTTATTGCACAAATACTTTACACATTGCCTTCTAAGTTAAGCCTGACTGCGTAGTGCCAAGCTACCAGACTCTCATAGAACAGAGTCCCTCTGGACCAGTGTTTTAGAGAAATATACGTACCCAGGTCCTGGTCGGCTTACTGGGTCGGTGCTTGTTCTACATATAAGCTTTATAAAAGTGGCATTATCAGAATAGTAACTTAAAATCCAACTTTACCATTAAAGAGGATTCTAAATTGCACTTCAGTGGAGTGGAAGAAGCATTTTTCTGCCTTTTGCTAAACTAAAGACATAATTTATTGAGTGTGATAAAGGTAACACTGTGTTAGTCTATGGGGCAGATAGCCTCACTACAGTGAAAAACATCTTTAGGTGTTTTTCACTGTCAAGACATGTAGAACTTAAACACATGTCCTACTTATTTAATACCATGCACCCTGCCCTAAGAGCCTTAGAACACACGTCAGGGGTCACTTATACATTTTGAAAAGGAAGGTTTAGGCCTGGCAAAACGTTTATTTTCAAACACACAAAAGGTGATGGGAGGAATGCTTCCGATTTGTCTAACCATTGGCAATCGCTTGGGGGTAACATTCAAACCTATTGTTCTTTTGCCTACCATGGCACCTCCGTTTGGACATAGCCATACGCAAATCAGTTTTGACCCTGCTCCTCAAGGGAGTAGTCCAGCCAGAACTGCCAGACCGGAGCCCCAATCAGGGCAAAACTATTACTGAGTTTCTTGTGTTCTGGTTCAGTGATGTCCTGGGTTGTCCATTCTGGCTAGACTGTTCCTATTGGAATAGAGTCAAGACTAATTTTCATGCAGCTTGGTCTAATCTGAGGTTGCATGGTGGACAAAAGAATGATCAGTTGAAATGCTGCCCGAGCAATTGCCAGTAGTTAGACTTATTGCAAGCATCCTCTCATCACTTTTTGTGTATTTTATGTAACAATTTAAGTGGCTTAGGATATGCCCAGTCATGGGTCCATGGTCCATTGTTTACTATTCCAGAGGAACCAAGCTGCACCCAACTAAAGAGACGGTCCTGGGTTGCTTGTGTTCCGGTTCAGAGAGGACCTGGCTTGCCAGTTTGGGCAGGACCATTTCTACTGGAGCAGGGTCAAGACTGATTTGCATATAGCTGGGATTAATCTGTGGTGTGTTGCATGGTGAGCTAAAGAATGATTTGTTGGAATGCTACCCTGAGCAATTTTCAGTGATTTAAGTTATTGCAAGCATCCTCTCATCAACTTTTGTGTGTTTGAAAAGAAAGATTTTGCCAGGTCAAAATGGCAGTTTCATACTGCAATACAGGCTGCAGCGGCAGGCCTGATTCATATTTTACAAGCTACTTCAGTGGGTGGCACAGTGAGTCCTGTAGCCCACTAGTAGCAATTAATGTGCATGCCTTAGGTACTTGTAGTAACATTTGCTAGGGACTTACAAGTAACTTAAATGTACCAATCAATTTTAGGCCAATGTTTGTTCAATTGCTTCTCTTGCCATAAGAAAACAATGTGAAACTTTATAATTTAACCATTATATTTTACTGTACCGACATGAGTGAAGCAAATAAGCTCCCATACATTACCTTTCTCACAAACCTCTTCTGAAATTCTAGTATGTTTCACTTTGTCTATTGTTTCCTTCTTAATTTCCTGAGACTAGTGAGTTAGTTCATTAAATTACACCTTCACTTGCACAGAGTTATGTGCATCTTGTAAGTGACAGGCTCAAACATTTATAGACACCCTCAGCCTTGGAGTTCTTCCATCGATTAAATGAGTGCAAAATTACTGAGCAATGCTAACAACTGTTACAAGATGGCAAATTCTACTGAAGCATATGCCTTTTGTAAAAATATATATTATAATCTGTACAATTAATAGAGTGCAAAACAAAACATAAAGGAGTTTGATATGCTGCAAATAACTACTCTCTGAGATTATCTATCCAACTTCCACCTGTTTTCACTTTGGAAAACTGTTTTGTTTTACCCCTGCTGTGGGCTTAATAAACCTCAGTTCCCGATGCTCTGTAAAAATGCCCTAATTTTACCCATTGCATAGACGTTCTAGTACAGTAGGCCTCTACGGATGTTGCCATAACACTAAGTTATCACTGAGACCAGTCATAATACTATAACTTACTCCGTGTAAGTCAGTAGTATGACCACGGGGCATCTTACCTTAATGATAGTTTCATGACTTTTTGACAAGAATATAGTTTTCCTAATCCAACTGTAGTGCATGCTTGTCTGAGGCCTTTTCACAGACTTTCACATATCTGTTTCTATAGCACAGTTGTACCTCACAACTACAGTCTTCCTGTTTCCAAATCAGCACACACAATAGACTGATTGCAATGTCTGGACTTTTATGAATCAATAGAGAGAAATGTACTTGATTTCCTTCAAGGCGAGATCTTTGGCAAATCTAGAGCCTCTGTTGCCAACATAGCTTATTAGCAAATTGTGTTAGAATCCCATAGACAATTGTAGAACGGAGCAGGGTAGTGGTGGGTAAAACTCATTAGATTCATAGCTGTCCTTTTTCATCTGAGATTTGATCACACAAAACAGTGTGGAAGAATGTTGACAAAGGAACTATATAACTTTGGAGTAAGAGTGTGAGGTGGATATGTAGGACATTTAAGGCTTTTTACTGGTTGGTTTTTGGATTTAAAAACCCCTGCTATTTGCTGCTTTGGAATTTGCTTTGAAAATCGTTAAGAAAAGCCTCCCTGTCTGCTACAAAATACTTTAACCTTCCTCCTGGGGAAACATTAGAAGGAAGAGTTCATCTTGCATGATGGAATTTCTTTTCCAGAATTAGGCTCCAGAACGGAGAAGTATATTTTCTGATCTAGTTAATATCACACAGAGAGGTAGATTTTACTCTAATGGTGAAACTCTGTATTCACTGTGAACTTGGAGGCTACAAATGTCATGGACCGAAAACGAGATGCTGACCCTTAAGAAACAACAACCAAGTCAAATGGGTGCTGAAAACCCTACCTTTAATATCTGTGAGCTTGGCTGGGAATGGCCCTGTGAAGCCAGTAAACCCCTGCTGCCTCGAATGAATTTCCTACAGACCTTTGATATGCAGGAGAGTACATTGCAGACCAGTGTGACTGTAAAGTTTTCCAAAAAAGCAGCACTAAGCCACGAGGTCTGATGACTGCTGATCATATTCTGAAGTTTGAAGTTTTTTCAACTTTGAAAACTCTTTGGAGCGTATGTCAGAGGAATATTGTGGCCCAAATAATTTACTGGTGTCCAAACATGTGGCTTGTGTGAGCCAGCCCTGCAGTTGGCTGCTTCACCTTCAAACAAAAATGTCACTGCACTGCTACCCCACTGGACATTTTAGATAAAGAAATTAATTTGTGGTGCTTCTTTTTCTCAATACGGATGTGGAATTTTATCAAATAAAATGCTTCATAAATCTACCTGCCCTGTACAAAATGTACTTCTCCTTTTTGGTGGCATGTAGTGAAGTGAAAAATTATGGCAGCATTCGCAATATATCAGAGCTCTGATAATAGTCCCTCTGATTTTGGCAGAGTTCGTAATATCTCAGGATTTGTATTTAAGCAAAGATCTGATATTGACACATTTCTGAAAATCTACATAGAGGGGCTAGAAATAGATGGGACGCAGTAGTTCCAGTATTGGAATGCCTTATGAATCTGTGCACGACAAATTCACATGTTTAAGGGTATTCACCAACATATGTTCAATCTCTTCTGTCACTGAAAAAGGTTGTAAATGTACTCCGGACAAGGGCAAAAGCCACCTATTTCCAGGGTGACAAAGGAAAAGGTGTAGCAAAAGTGTATTGGCATTCGTTCAGCAAATTTTCCCATGAGTAAATATGCATGTATATTTGCTCGTGTGAAAATGGAATGCACAAAAATTTGCAACAATATGGGTCCAGACCTAGCTCTATAACGGTGTGAATTCTTGAACATTTTAAATCTTACCCCAATGTGCACTCGTCGTTTTCTTTAAGAATTGGAGCCCTAATTTATTTTCAGGTTACCATAATAATGTTACTCCGCTCCTCAATTACTAATAATATTTTAATGTTGGCATACATTAAACACATTTTACTAAATGGCTCCTCAGAAAACTCGGCATTTAAACTTGCACAATATTTTAGCAAAACATTGTTTTCAGTTTGCAATTAATTTGGTGTACTTTAGAAAACAAACATTCCCCAATCTTGCTTTAAGGCAAGATTGGGGAATGTACTTGCATGTATTTGCTTATAATCAGGGAGCATTCTGAAAGCCTTATAGGTGGCCATAAATTGTTACCATTTACAAAGATGTGTACACGTTTGTATTCTAAAGCATTGAAACTAATGCAAGCTAAGTTCAAAGGAAAATAAGTGCTGACCCTATTATTAAAGGCTTTATATTAAGAAATTATATATAAAATTGAATAGCTTACACACATAGGGCCTGATTAACAAAGGTAAACTTATCCTTTTGTGTAAGCTTGCAGGTTTTTTTGTATTCACAAAGTATTAGTTAATTATAAATCTATGACTGAGGAGACTCCACAGTCGGGGCGGGGAGCTCTGCACACAAAAAGATGGGCCTGTCCTTAGATATAAATCTTGCCCAAGTGACATACAATCCTCCTTCACAACTTCATTCTAGTAGACTGTGAACCAGTATCTGAAGCATGGGCATAGCACAGGCCCTTGTGGCACAGTCACTCCCACCCCCACATTGTGTGGGCCCCTCCCCCATTCATCATAATGTCTGTGAGATACAGGAGGCTCAGGGGCCCCTCATCATATTCTGCAAGGGGAGGGCAATCATTCTGAATTATGCCACTGGTCAGCGTACTGGTCCTCTGAGCAAATAAAATATAAAATCTTGTTGTCCTTGACCCCAAACAATATGATCTGGGAGTAATAAATTGCATACCCCTCTTCTATTTTTAAGTTTGGATCTTTTTACTCTGTGTGTGTTTGCTTAATTTGCTTAGTGAAGCCTTTTGCTTTCATCAACCTACATTTATACCCATAATATTCTGTATGGTTTTGATGGAGCATTTTGTATGCTCTATTTCTAAGGTTGATGATCTTTGGATCCGTGCAAAGGGTTAATCTAGAGAATCAGGAAACAATCATTAAACATTTAATTTACAGTGTAACCAATTTGGCCACACAAAAGGACCCACAATGGAAAAAATAAAGGGTTTTAATACAAATTAACACTCAGTTTAATGTATATAAATCTCAAGAATATGCTGTAAAGATACAAAATAACAATTGGGTAACCAAATATTCTGAAGAAATTCATACAAATCAACATAAGACAAACCAGAAATTCATGGTCACAGAAATACAAAATATTAGCAGTAGTATCTGGTGCTCAGAAAACAAACACTGGTCATTTTTCTTTCTCATTAGTGTGAGTTAAAATAATCTAAGTTGAACTATGGACAAATGGAGTAAATACCCTAAATATCTAACCTATTGAATTGAATTTGAAAAATCCTACTTAAAGACATAAGGGCAAAAGGTGAGAGATAAAAACAAAACAAAAAAGATTCAGAAAAATGAAGAGGAAGGTATCAGCATTTCAGAAGCTCAGTCATGAGTCTTCTTAGAGAGTTAAGTGTAAGCCTAAGCCACACTCAGTGCATGGGGGACAGAGGGAAACGTTGGAGGTCTGTACCTCTTATAATCCAGGGAAAAATTTGCCTACAATAAATCAGGGAAAGCTGTAGTTAATAGCACAAATTCTAGTCAGGCAACACCTCCTGATATCCTCACTACAAGCTCCATTGTATTCTCCTTTCCCACTGTGTAACTTGCAACATCGCTTTCAGCTCCCAAAGCAGTTATAAGAACACTGCTGTCCTTTGTCCTCTGGACATCTTTTGCAACATGCATGAGTAAGGGACAGTTATCTCGAGCTCCCCACAGTGCATTGCCTTCAAGGTTTTTCGCTCAGGCTGTCTACTAGTAAAACAATAGCACATCAATTTCCAAACTAACATTTCCTGTGACTGCACCTGCACCTGCAATGAAATGACACTTTTCCAGAAAATTGAAAACAGTTTCTCATGTGAAAGAAATTCAGTCCTGGTCAAACTACCGTTAAACGGACACACAGTAAATTTCACGTTATAATGTGCACATATTTATTTCTGCATTAATATGAACATCAGCTATGTAAACTTAGTTAGGTTTTCACATTAAATTAGAAGAAATGCAGACTTTTACTAATACATAAACATAAATGTAATGTAGAAGCACATTTTAAACATGAAACTTCAAACATTAGTGCACACATTACATAAACTGGTATCATTTTAAATGCAAATATATTCAAATAACATGAGGATGGCCATAATTGCAATATATTCAAATAACATGAGGATGGCCATAAGATTATACTCAAAGTTTATTTCTAATTTAATTGCAGATATTTTCTACCTAAAGGTGAGACAGGGAACCGTAGGGTCTATGTTCACCTCTTTCTATCCATATCCCAAAAAGTAAACATAGTTTCTCAAAAACTTTAACTAGTAAAAGGGTATATAATAAGTGTTATGCACTAATACACCCATTTAATCTTGACTGTGAAATGTTGTTTATTTTGTGAGATAAAACATGTGTTTCAAAGTCCACAACTGTAGCAATACAGAAGATCCCCTTTTCATTGTATAGAACATTTTATTTTGTTGTTTTGTTAGTTGAAATGAAACTACATTTGTAATCAACTCTCTTATCATTTAATTGCCATGTGCTGGAAATCCTGCCCTTTTTTCAATTTCGTTTGGCTTCTCCTTGTCGGCCACGAGAGACAGAATTTGTTTTTTGGTTAAGATGTGATGATTTATGTGATTAATATTAGCAACAACAAAAAATATGCAAAGGAAAAAGCATGGATGTAGGGCGTAATTTTAAGTATCTACTTTAGTGGATACATTTTCCACACTAAGCATCACCTTAGTTGAGCTGTTCAATTCTATTTTTGTTTTTGATGCATTAAAGTTTGACAAGACTTGACTTAGTGACACCAAATTGAACACCGTCCAACACCGTTTCTGTTTTTAAAAACAACCTTAAAATGTGTAGCAAACCATCCTGGCAAATCCATTATAAATGCTCTTTTTTATGAACCACATCGCCAGTTAACCATTTACCGAACAACAAAAAATCTGCCCTATACACACACAACATTGCATTAACGTGAATGCATTGTAGTTCCCAGCAAAATGAGCTGTATTTTCATTCGTGTTTTCATACGTATCTAGGGCTCAGCAAAGGCTTACCTCAAGGCTTCCTCTAAACCGTAAAAAGAAAGTGCACCGCTTTAGAGTTTTGGGCAAGTCGTGCGTGTTGTTCATCAGCTAAATGTGCTGGTTTATTTAAAGACCCTTTAGAACTCATTCAAAACATGCGTGGCCAAAGCCTCTGGATCTTACTTTGTTTCTAAGAGATGGAGTGTTGCTTATTGTACACATTTTGCTGTGTGTATGGTGGCAACCAGACTTTCATATCTGTGGGGCGCCCAATGTTTCCTCCTGTGTTTCTGTACATAGGAGGAATCTAAGTGCAACACAGTCACAATCAGAATCGGAGAAAAATATGCAGGATAGGGCCTATTGAGTAATTCCGCAACCCCGTGTTATTCTTATTCTGACCCCATCGACTTGTGATTTTACATTGAGGGAAGGAATTACTACTTTCTGGAATCCGTGATTCTGGCCCTGGTAATTCCAAACCATGCATTTTAGAAGTGATCACTTAGCAGCTGCAGGGAAATTGACTCATCTGTTCATAAAAACACCTTCTGCAGTGTGGTCAAATATAATCTCTTAAAAACAGAAAACATGAAGGGGATTGAAAAAATCTAACCACTGGCAATCGCTCAGGGTAGCCTTCGAACATAACCTCATTATGCCACTTTAGATTAGGCCCAGCCACATGCAAATCTGTCTTGGTCCTGCTCCAAAAGCAACAGTCCAGCCGAAGGGCCAAGCCAGTACCCCTCCAAACCAAATCACTGCCATAAAGCTAGGGAAAACCCATCATAACGTCCAAGTCTCCTGCCGACCTTACTCCCCTGCTAAGGACGTCACAGTTACTAACAAAGGGAAACCCCTCTTAGTTATGTTGCACACCTTCCTCTCTTTTTCTATACCTTCATAAGCACAATGTTGGTTTTCAGTTGAAAAATATTTCACACATCTTATAAAATTGCAACGCGGTTCACCAATTATCACAGTTTGAGTAACAACCCTCCCGCTGTCGGATCAGGTATGTACAGTGCTAGAGATGATAATATTAACATTCACTGCCGATAAATGAACAAGTAAAACACGAAGTGTGGAAATGTCTAACTGCAGCCAAATGTTTTTGGCAAGAGAGAACGCAGAACACCATCCCTGTTACTTAAATCATTTTTCATCTAAATGCCCTAATTTAAAAGTATGAATTCCTTGGATTAATTATTCAGTAGAGGTGTTTGACTATGGAATCAGAAGGTGACAAGTAACTTGCTAACAAAACCATCACAGAGACAACATCAGTGCCTCCGGCTTCCCAAAAGTCGGCCACACCCATTTTAAAGATATCTTTTGCTGGAGAAATCATTGTAGAAAAGACATTTTCTGCCTAAGAATGATCATTTGGTTTCACATTCCAGCAGAGGTTGATAACCAGCGTGCAAGAAAATAATCTGTGAGAACGCCAAAGGCTGATGTTTTTTTACAGGAGGTAAATGCAGTATGTCCTTTAAAACCTAGTTGAACCTACTGCATACCAGATGCCCTTGAGACAAACGTGGCTGCCTTTGTTGATGGATGAAACATCTCTCAGTTATCTCAAGAATGTAGGTTATGGGCCTTATTACGAGAGTGGCAGTATGAAAATAGCCACACTCGCAGTGATGGTCGGACCACCACACTCTATTCGGTCCGACTACCACATTACAACACTGGTGAGTGGACCTGCCACAGGACCGCCATCTTCACCAGGAACATCGTTCCCAACTGGTTGACGGCAGTCTGAGTTGTACCATGGAAAGGCTGGCGAAAAGCCAGTGCCGGGGGCCCCCTGCTCAGCATCATCAGAATGCGCACTGTCTGCTTTGCAGACAGTGCGCATTCTGATGGTGCTAGTGTGCTATGGTATTGGCCTCGGCTCCCTTAAGGGAACCAAGACCAATATCGTAGCACTGTTCTCGCTGGTCAGCCCGGACAGAATGACGTAATACAATGTTCCCACTGATCAGCTTAGTGGGAACGCTGTAATACGCTTGGGGGGGGCGCCACTGCCATTGCAGTGGCATCCTCCATGCGAGTTTGGCAGTCAGCTCATCCGACTGCCAAACTCGTTATGAGGCCCTAAATGTCTGCCACTTACCTCATAATCGAAAAAGTCCCAAATGTATTATATAATTGATACATGGTATAGATTATGAGGATTTTATGGGCGCATTGCGAGAGATATGAATTACACTGGGTAACACAAAAGAGATTGAAATTTCATGGTTTCAGGGGAATTGTTGTTCAACAATAATATAATGTGTAAACTTTAACCACATGCATAGCACATAAACCTGATCATATGTATATTTTCATACATGTTGACAATAAACTACAGTTAAAACTGCATAGGCATAGAATAGTCTGCTGTGTAAAAAGAATGACTTGTGGTTTTGAAAAACAAAGCATAACTTCATACCAGAACGTCTTTACAAGAAGCAAGCACGCCAGTCCATTTGAGGTTCCTCTGAGACATCAAAGGATATTACATCTACTTATTCAATGTTTAAGATACCCGGCTTGGGCCTAGTAGAGGACGCTATGCTAACTGCACGTGTGGCATTGGTTGACGAGCTTTAGAAATAGGGCAATTGAAAACAAAACTCATATAATTCCAGAATTAGTTTGATATGCCACTGTGAAGATTTAATCCCTTTTGATGCCAGGCCTTTCCTCCCCCCCACTCCACCCCCCCCCCAGGGTGCCAACCCCCCCCCCCCCCCCCCCCCCCCCGGTGCCAAGATATTTTTTGGCTGTTTGGGACAGTTACAGCTTAGGCCCTCAAAACTTTTTGTCCACATAAGTTATCGACGCCAAATTTGGTTCCCTTTTTCCAGCATCCTAGGGATTCTAGAAGTACCCAGACTTTGTGGGTTCCCCTGAAGGAGACCAAGAAATTAGCCAAAATACAGCGAAAATGTTTTTTTTTTTTTAAATTGGGAAAAAATGGCTGCAGAAGAAGGCTTGTGTTTTTTTCCCTGAAAATGGCATTAACAACGGGTTTGCGGTGGTAAAACCAGCTTTTAGGAACAGGCAGACTTGAACCAGAAAACCCAATTTTTCAACACAATTATGGCATTTTACTGGGACATAACCCATTTTTACTATTTTTTGAGCTTTCAGCCTCCTTCCAGTTAGGGACAGAAATGGGTGTGAAACCAATGCTGTCTCCCAGAAAGCTAAACATTTCTGAAAAGTAGACAAAATTCTCAATTCAGCAAAGGGTAATCTGTGTAGATCCTACAAGAGTTTCCTGCAGAAACTAACAGCTGAAATAAAAACATATTGAAATTAAGGTAAGAAAACAGCCATTTTTCTCCACGTTTTACTCTGTAACTTTTTTCTGCGATGTTTGAAAGCAATATACCGTTGCGGCTGCTGGACTCCTCTGGTTGCGTGGATATATAGGGCTTGTAGGTTCATCAAGAACCCTAGGTACACAGAGCCAATAAATGAGCTGCACCTTGCAATGGGTTTGCATTCTATTCCGGGTATACAACATTTCATTTGTTGAAATATAAAGAGTGAATAATAGGTATCAAGAAAACCTTTGTATTTCCAAAATGGGCACAAGGTAAGGTGTTGAGAAGCAGTGGTTATTTGCACATCTCTGAATTCCGAGGTGCCCATACAAGCATGTAAATTACAGGGCATTTCTCAAATAGATGTCTTTTCTACCCACCGTCTTACATTTGGAAGGAAAAAATGTAGAGAAAGACAAGGGGCAATAACACTTGTTTTGCTATTCTGTGTTCCCCAAGTCTCCCAATAAAAATGGTACCTCACTTGTATGGGTAGGCCTAATTCTCGCGACAGGAAACGCAACATGGACACATCACATTTCTACATTGAAATCTGATCTGTTTTTTTGCAAAGTGCCTAGCTGTGGATTTTGGCCTCTAGCTCAGCTGGCACCTAGCGAAACCTACCAAACCTGCACATTTTTGATAAATAGACACCTAGGGGAATCCAAGATGGCGTGACTTGTGGGGCTTTCACCAGGTTCTGTTACCCAGAATCCTTTGTAAACCAAATAATTTGGCTAAAAAACAAGTTTTCCTCTAATTTTGGTGACAGAAAGTTCTGGAATCTGAGAGGAGCCACAAATTTCCTTCCACCCAGCATTCCCTCAAGTCTCACGATAAAAATGGTACCTCACTTGTGTGGGTAGGCCTAGTGCCTGCGACAAGAAATGCCCCAAAACACAGCCTGGACACATCACATTTTCCCAAAGAAAACAGAGCTGTTTTTTTGCAAAGTGCCTAGCTGTGAATTTTGGCCTCTAGCTGAGCCGGCACTTAGGGAAGCCTACCAAACCTGCGCATTTTTGAAAACTAGACACCTAGGGGAATCCAAGATGGAGTGATTTGTAGGGCTCTCATCAGGTTCTGTTACCCAGAATCCTTTGCACACCTCAAAATTTGGCCAAAAAAATACTTTTTCCTCTCAATTCGGTGACAGAAAATTCTGGAATCTAAGAGGAGCCACAAATTTCCTTCCACCCAGCATTCCCTCAAGTCTCCCGTTAAAAATGTTACCTCACTTGTGTGGGTAGGTCTAGCTCCTGCAACAGGAAATGCCCCAAAACACAACAAGGACACATCACATTTTCCCAAAGATAACAGCCCTGTTTTTTGCAAAGTGCCTAGATGTGGATTTTGGCCTCTACCTCAGCCGGCACCTAGGGAAACCTACCAAACCTGTGTATTTTCGAAAACTAGACACCAAAGGGAATCCAGGATAGGGTGATTTGTGGGGCTCTCACCAGGTTCTATTACCCAGAATCCTTTGCAAACCTCAAAATGTTGCCAAAAAAACAGTTTTTCCTCACATTTCGGTGACAGAAAGTTCTGGAATCTGAGAGGAGCCACAGATTTCCTTCCACCCACCATTCCCCTAAGTCTCCCCATAAAAATGGTACCTCACTTGTGTAGGTAGGCCGAGTGCACGCTAAAGGAAATGCCCCAAAACACTATCTGGACACATCAAAATTATCAAATACGAAACTACTTGTTTTTGCGGGGGCACCTGAGTTTTTGGTCCTGGGCTCAGCAGCAATCTAGGGAAACCTACCAAACCCAGACATTTCTGAAAACTAGACACCCGAGGGAGTCCAGGTAGGTGTGACTTCCGTGGATCCCCTAATGTTTTCTTACCCAGAATCCTCAGCAAGCCTCAAATTTAGCTAGAAAATCACATTTTCCCCACATTTCTGTGTGGGATCACGGCACCAGGACAAATTTCCTACCACCCAACGTTCCCCTCAATCTCACAGTAAAAATGATACCTCACTTGTGTAGGTGGGCCAAGTGCCTGTGACAGGGAAGATCCAAAAACATGTCAAAATTGAGGGGGAACCAAAGCAGGTCTAAAAGGGCAGTTTGAAAAAAAACATGTTTAGGCTGACAAGTGCAGCAGAATTGTTATCGGTATGGATGATACAATGCTGGGTGGTAGGAATTTTGTGTATTCCTGCAGATTACGGAAGGTTTCATCACAAAAATGTTGGGAAAATGCGTGATTTCCAGCAAAGTTGGAGGTTTGTAGGGCATTGTGGGTAAGAAAATGGTGCGGGTGCATGTCAAGCAGACCACCCTGGAATCAACCAGATGTTTAGTATTCAGATGTGTCTAAGTCTTGTGGGTTTTTCTATATGGCAGCGTCCCAAAGTCCAAAAAGTACAGCCCTCACCATTCCAAGTGGGATGATTTTGAGAGTTAGCCAAGCTCTCATGGCCCAAATGTAAAACCAAAACCCCAAATAATCAAATGTCCTCCTGCTTGCCATGGGATAAGGTGTTTTAGTGTGTGGGGGGAGAGCTGAAAGACCGTTACCCCCTTCAGTTGGGGCATCTAGTAGATTTTCTGCCCCCCCGGGGTGTGGATCGGGGGTAACTGCCCATCTGCCCACTGGTGGGTAGAACAACTTTGGCCACATTTATTTGGGGTGGGGGTATGGCTATACCCCCACCCTCTTATTTTGAAAACAAAATCTTCCCTGGTCTCTGGTGGGCTTTCTGCCCCCTTTGGGGGCAGATGGGCCTTCCAAAAATAGGCTGATCTGCCCCCTAAGGGGGCAGATCCTGCCAACAGTAATGTGCCCCCATGGGGAGCGACCATTGCCTAAGGGGCTGCCCCCCCAAACAAAACACACACATACACACACCAGTCCCTGGTGCCTAAGTGGTTTCTGCCGCCCGGGGGCATATCTGCCTAATAGAAATAGGCCAATCTGCCCCGAGGGGAGCAGAAATGGCCTAAAATAAATGTGCCCCTTGCCTAAGGGGTAGCTCCCCATACATAAAAACATAAAGTAAATAAAAAACAAATATATAGCCCTGGTGTCTATAGGTTTCTGCCCCCCCCCCGGGGGCAGATCGGCCTAAGGCCTAAATATATTGTGCCTGTGCCCCTTGGGTAGCGGCCCTTGTCCAAGGGGCCACTCCTCTTATACATAAGTATACAAAAAAAAAAAACCTGGTGTCTAGTGGGCAGAAATGACATAAAAATAATTTGGCCCCCCGGGGAGTGACCCTTGCCTTAGGGGTCGCCCCCCGATAATATAAAAAAGTTAAATAACCAAAAAATTAAATGATCCTTGGTGTCTAGGGGTTTTCTGCCCCCCCCCCCGGGGCAGATTGGCCTAACTATATTAGGCCGATCTGCACCTGGGGGGTCAGAAATGGCCTAAAAATAATTTGGCCGTCTGGGGAGCAGCCCTTGCCCATGGGGCTGCTCCCTTTTTTGTGTCAGTATCACCCAAATAAATTCCCTGGTGACTAGTGGGCATTTCTGCTACCCGATCGCGAAATGCTTGCAGAGACATGAAAGGAAAGGCCTTTCCTTTCCTTTCATGCCGCTGCCGCCCCCCTCCTCCCGAGCGGAAGAGAAATGATGAGCATTTCTCTTCCGCATTGCGCTGGAAGCATGCTTCCAGCGTGATGGGAAGTGACCTCTGACGACTAAGGTGTAAATCCACACTTGTAAACTGTGAATAGTGTAAAAGTGTAGATTTACAGCCAGGTATCTGAATAGGTTTACACATGTTAGGTTAGATTTGTAAATAGGCCCCATAATATCTGGAGGGACGGTGGAATCACTGTGTGGAAGAAAGGTGCATCTGGTGTAAATTTACTATATAAGTTATCTACCAGTCTGGGATGGTCAATGCTGTTTTCTGAAGGGAAGGTAGACCCATCTTAAGAGTGGTGAAAAATGGAGATGTCCATTGCTATTCTAGTGCAGCACCAAGCAGTAGGGGTTCTTATAATGTTTTGATAGGGGTTTATTTCATCAGGACACTTATATATTGAAGGTTGGTTATTAAATATGTGTATTGTTAATATGTTGCCTATTATGCCTTCAAAAACAACATATTTGTGCTTTAGTGGCTTTGACAACTGTGGTAGCTGCTAAATATATTGAATAACTTTATTGCAGACTTGGCGGACATGGTCATCAGATAATGAATCGCATTGATTTCATCTCACTTATATAACTTCTAGCAATGAATGTGAACTGCCACCATTAGGCCACCCAGACCTACAACACATCTGCATTGTTGTGAGATGATAACATATTTTATAATATTGAGGAGAGATTATTTATTAAAATACTAGATGAATCTGGAGGAATTTTAATTATGACTACAGTGTGGACAATTCACATAAATTCTTTACATTGGACCACAAATTTAGACATTTTGATCTACATATATTTCTAATACAATGTAATGCAATTGGAAAAGGGTTGGAGACACAGAACACTGGCATCACTGACATTTGTATTTTTAGTTTCCTCTTCTTCATTGGCAACTTGATAAATACCAACAAATAGAGGTAGTGAACTGGAATAAATGTGCTCAGGAGCAGGTTGAATGTAGGTGACATTTATATTTTTATCAATGTCATCTTTAATGCACATTATTACCATGATTTCAAGCTGTAGTTTTAACATACCATAGCCCATCCAACGTAAAATTCCTTGAAGCAGTTCTTGTTCGCTTTTTAAAAGTGTCCAGGAGAATGTTTGATTGACTTAAATGGTATTGTGTACTTTACATAATGTTTTTCAATTACCTCTGACCATGGGAATGTAAAGCACCTGATCTGGTATTGTTTTCATCACCTGACGCTTACAAAACATTCCCTAGGGTCACTGTTTGGTGCCAAGTTCCTAGAACATTCAGCCATATTTCTTGAATCTCTTAACACAATTACCTGTTTTCTTTTTTTATCACAGTGAATACCTAACAAGCATTTTTTCATGGGATTGTTTGATGATTATTACATAGGACCTGCAGAACTCTTAGACCTGTTACAATTTCTGTCATCAAATATCAATGATGCATATGAGTCTATTGAATCAGTGCTCCCTCATCCTGACGTCATTCTTACTTATTGCTCATTAAGCAGACTGGCATGAAGGACCTCCACTTCTGTCTGTCTTTGGCAAGTTTCTATATGGTGCCCCCGCTGCGGTGCAGGGTCATCATGTCTTTTTCCACAGTTTGCCTCTAGGTGTTCGTTGGTCTGCCTCTCTTCTATTAGACTCCCAGAGTACAGCAGAGAGCTATTCTTATGATGGAGTCTTGTTCTCTTTTGATTATGTGTTCTATCCATCTCCATCTTACTCCTCCAAACAATGGTGTACATGCTCTCTTGCTTACATCTGTTAAACAGTTCCCAGTTGGGGATGGTTCATGGCTGAAAAATTTGTAAGATTCTAGTGTGGAAGGATGACAGTTTGGTGATGTTGCAAGAGTCATCTGCCAGTATTCTGATCCATACTAAAATTCTTGGTCTATGTAAGATTACACATGGTAGCCAAGTTGATGTGGAAGCAGTTCCTTTTATGTTCTCAAAATTCCAAATTTTTGAGCAAATTACTATTATCTGTGTGAAGAGGACAGTGGATTTCTGTGATATATAGGTCACTGACATCTAGCAAGTAATCATTGGTTCTGTCAGTCATACCAAGTGGGAAGAGGACTGGAATAAGGTGTTGACTGATGCTGATTGAGAAACGTCTGCAGACCTGTTAAATTTGTATCTGGAAATGCTGTATTTAGTCTGACCAGGCGTTAAATAATGGGGCTAAGTGGGCTTAGCACCATTATGTAGGTCCGCCTCCCACCTGCACGTTGTTTCAGTGTTGAATGTTAAATATGGTGCTGGGGGCTAGCTTATTTTTTAGCAAGGGAACACCTAACTTGTATCTCATTGATGCAAGGTGGGTTGGTACTTCCTAGAAATAGTGCTAACTCCAATATTTTGATGCTAGACGGATCCAGCGCCAAAATATAAATATTGAGTTAAGTTAGCGCTGCTTTAGCGCCAAAATAAATGGTGTTAAGGTGACGCTAATCTTTCATAAATATAGGTACTGCACCAGATACATTTAGCCCCTGTTCTTTTACAAAAGACATAACCTTCTTGTTCTGATGTTTGCTCTAGATGTGCAGCTTAAGACTTCATCTGCATGATGTGGTGCAGTAGAATGTAGGAATTAGCCAAATGAGGGATTGAGTTGGGCAGATGATTAGGTGCTCTTTTAGACATTGCATGGTAGGCCTGTCCACGCTGCCCATAAAGAAAAGGCATGGCTCAAATGTACTATCTGCCTCTTATTGTCCTCAAATTTAGCTAGAAAATAACATTTTTCCCACATTTCTGTGTGGGATCACTGCACCAGGACAAATTTCCTACCACCCAACGTTCCCCTCAATCTCCCAGTAAAAATGATACCTCACTTGTGTAGGTGGGCCAAGTGCCTGTGACACGGAAGATCCAAAAACATGTCAAAATTGAGGGGGAACCAAAGCGGGTCCAAAAGGGCAGTTTGAAAAAAGACATTTTTAGGCTGACAAGTGCAGCAGAATTTTTTCGGTATGGATGATACAATGCTAGGTGGTAGGAATTTTGTGGATTCCTGCAGATTACGGAAGGTTCCATCACAAAAATGTTGAGAAAATGCATGATTTCCAGCAAAGTTGGAGGTTTGCAGGGCATTGTGGGTAAGAAAATGGTGCTGGGTGCATGTCAAGCAGACCACCCTGGAATCAACCAGATGTTTAGTATTCAGATGTGTCTAGGTCTTGTGGATTTTTCTACATGGCAGCGTCCCAAAGTCCAAAAAGTACAGCCCTCACCATTCCAAGTGGGACGATTTTGAGAGTTAGCCAAGCTCTCATGGCCCAAATGTAAAACCAAACCCCAAATAATCAAATGTCCTCTTGCTTGCCATGGGATAAGATGTTTTAGTGTGTGGGGGGAGAGCTGAAAGACTGTTACCCACTTCAGTTGGGGGTGGGGGCATAACCAGGCCCATACTAGTTGGTAGCCACCACCCAACGCTTTTTTTTTTTAAATTCCATGGCATCTAGTAGACTCTATGCCCTCCCCCAGGTGTGGATTGGGGGAAACTGCCCATCTGCCCACTGGTGAGCAGAACAACTTTGGCCACATTTATTTGGGGAGGGGGTATAGCCATACCCCCTCCCTCTTATTTTGAAAACAAAATCTTCCCTGGCCTCTGGTGGGATTTCTACCCCCTTTGGGGGCAGATGAGCCTTCCAAAAATAGGCTGATCTGCCCGCTAAGGGGGCAGATCCTGCCAACAGTAATGTGCCCCCTTGGGGAGCGACAGTTGCCCAAGGGGCTGCCCCCCAAACAAAACACACACATACACACACACCAATCCCTGGTGCCTAAGTGGGTTCTGCTCCCCGGGGTCAGATCTGCCTAATAGAAATAGGCTGATCTGCCCCCAAGGGGAGAAGAAATGGCCTAAAATAAATTTGCCCCTTGCCTAAGAGTTAGCTCCCCATACATAAAAACATAAAGTAAGTAAAAAACAATTATACAGCCCTGGTATCTAGAGGTTTCTGCCCCCCCTGGGGGCAGATCGGCCTAAGGCCTAAATATATTAAGCCCCCCTGGGGAGCAGCCCTTGCCCAAGGGGGCGCTCCTCCTATGCATAAGTATAAAAAAATAAAAAAAAAACCTGGTGTCTAGTGGTTTCTGCCCCCCGGTGGCAGAAATGACATAAAAATAATTCCCCCCCCCCCCCGGGGAGTGACCCTTGCCTTAGGGGTCGCTTCCCACATATAAAAAAATTAAATAAACAAAAACATAAATGATCCTTGGTGTCTAGGGGTTTTCTGCCCCCCCCCCCCAGGGCAGATTGGCCTAACTATATTAGGCTGATCTGCCTCCGGGGGGGTCAGAAATGGCCTAAAAATAATTTGGCCGTCTGGGGAGCGGCCCTTGCCCATGGGGCTGCTCCCTTTTTTGTGTCAGTATCACCCAAATAAATTCCCTGGTGACTAGTGGGCATTTCTGCTACCCGATCGCGAAATGCTTGCAGAGATATGAAAGGAAAGGAAAGGCCTTTCCCTTCCTTTCATGCCGCTGCTGCCCCCCTTCTCCCGAGCGGAAGAGAAATGCTGAGCATTTCTCTTCCGCATTGCGCTGGAAGCATGCTTCCAGCGTGATGGGAAGTGACCTCTGATGACTTAGGTGTAAATCCACACTTGTAAATTGTGAATAGTGTAAAAGTGTAGATTTACAGCCAGGTATCTGAATAGGTTTACACATGTTGGGTTAGATTTGTAAATAGGCCCCATATCTGGAGAGACGGCCGAATCACTGTGTGGAAGAAAGGTGCATCTGGTGTAAATTTACTATATAAGTTATCTGCCAGTCTGGGATGGTCAATGCTGTTTTCGGAAGGGAAGGTAGACCCATCTTAACAGTGGTGAAAAATGGAGATGTCCATTGCTATTTTAGTGCAGCACCAAGCAGTAGGGGTTCTTATAATGTTTTGATAGGGGTTTATTTCATCAGGATGCTTGTAAATTGAAGGTTGGTTATTAAATATGTGTATTGTTAATATGTTGCCTATTATGCCTTCAAAAACAACATATTTGTGCTTTAGCGGCTTTGACAACTGTGGTAGCTGCTAAACATATTGAATAATTTTATTGCAGACTTGGCGGACATGGTCATCAGATAATGAATCGCTTTGATTTCATCTCACTTATATAACTTCTAGCACTGAATGTGAACTGCCACCATTAGGCCACCCAGACCTACAACACATCTGCATTGTTGTGAGATGATGATAACATATTTTATAATATTGAGGAGAGATTATTTATTAAAATACTAGATGAATCTGGATGAGTTTTAATTATGACTACAGTGTGGACAATTCACTGAAATTCTTTTCATTGGACCACACATTTAGACATTTTGGTCTACATATATTTCTAATACAATGTAATGAAATTGGGAAAGGGTTGGAGACACAGAACACTGGCATCACTGACATTTGTATTTTTAGTTTCCCTGTTCTTCATTGGCAACTTGATAAATACCAACAAATAGAGGTAGTTAACTGGAATAAATGTGCTCAGGAGCAGGTTGAATGTAGGTGACATTTTTATTTTTATCAATGTCATCTTTAATGCACATTATTACCATGATTTCAAGCTGTAGTTTTAACATACCATAGCCCATCTAACGTAAAATTCCATGAAGCAGTTCTTGTTCGCTTTTTAAAAGTGTCCAGGAGAATGTTTGATTGACTTAAATGGTATTGTGTACTTTACATAATGTTTTTCAATTACCTCTGACCATGGAAATGTAAAGCACCTGATCTGGTATTGTTTTCATCACCTGACGTTTACAAAACAATCTCTACGGTCACTGCTTGGTGCCAAGTTCCTAGAACATTCAGCCATATTTCTTGAATCTCTTAATGCAATTACCTGTTTTTTTTATCACAGTGAATACCTGACAAGCATTTTTTTCCATGGGATTGTTTGATGACTATTATATATGACCTGCAGAACTCTTAGACCTGTTACAATTTCAGTCATCAAATATCAATGATGCATATGAGTCTATTGAATCAGTGCTCCCTCATCCTGACGTCATTCTTACTTCTTGTTCATTAAGCAGACTGGCATGAAGGACCTCCACTTCTGTCTGTCTTTGGCAAGTTTCTCTATGGTGCCCCAGCTGCGGTGCAGGGTCATCATGTCTTTTTCCACAGTTTGCCTCTAGGTGTTCGTTGGTCTGCCTCTCTTCTATTAGACTCCCATAGTACAGCAGAGAGCTAGTCTTATGATGGAGTCTTGTTCTCTTTTGATTATGTGTTCTATCCATCTCCATCTTACTCTTCCAAACGATGGTGTCCATGCTCTCTTGCTTGCATCTGTGAAACAGTTCCCAGTTGGGGATGGTTCATGGCTGAATAATTTGTAAGATTCTAGTGGGGAAGGATGACAGTTTGGTGATGTTGCAAGAGTCATCTGCCAGTATTCTGATCCATACTAAAGTTCTTGATCTATGTAAGATTACCCAGGGTAGCCAAGTTGATGTGGAAGCAGTTTCTGTTACGTTCTCAAAATTCCACAATTGTTGAGCAAATTACTATTATCTGTGTGAAGAGGACAGTGGATTTCTGTGATATATAGGTCACTGACATCTAGCATGTAATCATTGGTTCTGTCAGTCATATCCAAGTGGGAAGAGGACTGGAATAAGGTGTTGACTGATGCTGATTGAGAAACGTCTGCAGACCTGTCAAATTTGTATCTGGAAATGCTGTATTTAGTCTGACCAGGCGTTAAATAATGGGGCTAAGTGGGCTTAGTGCCATTATGTAGATCCGCCTCCCACCTGCGCGTTGTTTCAGCGTTGAGTGTTAAATATGGTGTTGGGGGCTAGCGTAATTTTTAGCAAGGGAACACCTAACTTGTATCTCTTTGATGCAAGGTGGGTTGGTACTTCCTAGAAATAGTGCTAACTCCAATATTTTGACGCTAGACGGATCCAGCACCAAAATATAATATATGGAGATAAGTTAGAGCTGCTTTAGCGCCAAAATAAATGGTGCTAAGGTGACGCTAATCTTTCATAAACATAGGTACTGCACCAGAGACATCTAGCCCCTGTTCTTTTACATAAGGCATAACCTTCTGCTCCAGATGTGCAGCTCAAGACTTCATCTGCATGATGTGGTGCAGTAGAATGTAGGAATTAGCCAAATGAGGTATTGAGTTGGGCAGATGATTAGGTGCTCTTTTAGACATTGCATGATAGGCCTGTCCACGCTGCCCATAAGGAAAAGGCATGGCTTAAATGTGCTATCTGCCTCTTATTGTCTAGGGCAGAGCCCTTTGGGCCTGTAGTATAACTTGTGGCTTAAAGATGTGGATGAATGGGATGTGACTGATTAAATGCATGTATGAAGTGCAGGAAAAGTGAAACATACTGAATGAGGATCTGCAGAAAGAGCATGTAATGGTGCATGATGTCTTGTATCCTCTGGATATATTGCCTTCATGAGCCATAGACTTCTAATGGATATTCCATTACAATTTTTTCAGCACTGAACATTTGAAAAGCTTTATCAGAATGGTAAAAGTATGCAGCACCAGGATGCTTATTATGATGTTGCACGATACCTTGAACAAAGAAATATCCTTGCACTTCTAAAGTGCATAAATAGAGAAAGGAGTTGTTGGAGGAGGTATTTATGGAGTTAAGTATTGGGACCATTGATTCAGCTCAGAGAGCATGCTCCAGTCTAGACGTAGTGGCATGTAAGTGCATCTGGCTTATGTGGAGGAGAGCTGTAAAATGGGGTAGGTTTTCAACTGGCATATACACATTGGTCAAAGCTTGGCCTTAACGTCATTTGAGTCCTGGTTTGGGAATACATATTTTATGTGGTTTACATAGTTTATTGAATTCTGATTGGTAGTCGATGGCCCTTATTTTCTCTCAGAAGAATAAACCATAGCTTGCATGTCTGAACTGAAAAGCAGCAAATTCTTAAGTGGGGCTTTTAAAAAGAAGGTATTATCAATAATGTGGCCATTCTCAATCAAGGCTTTTTCTTTGATTGTATAATTCGAATTTGAGTTTTAAGTGTGTTGCTCTCAGCAATGGATCACCCAGTGTGTGGTGTAGTGGGTTTTGAAGGATATTTATCTAGCTGTGGGTTACCCAGTGGAGTACTTTGAGAGCCGGGTTGATATGGCCCTGTGTGTTTAGGCTAAGGACGTATCTGGCTACCTCTTTTCTGGATCTTTTAGTAGGTTGGCAATGAATTGTGGGTACAATGTAAAGGCCGCTTGCATAGTCTTGTGTTGACATTATTACCTCAAGTGACTCCTCTACTGTACTTGAGAGCCATAGGTAAGAGAATGTATGACATTTGTTAATCCGTGGATGGATAACCCCATGCTCTATTAATTTGAGAGATATAGGAGAGACCACGGCATGCCCATTACCATGGAAAGACCAATCTTATAGTGAAGCTGGTTTATTGATGTGAGTTTATTTCAATTGAGAAAAAGCAATAATGTCATGCAAAGCTATACAATGTGGGTCAATATTGTGATCATTTGTAATCCAGATGCTTGTACATGCACTCAAATTATGTCTGTTGATAATTAGAAAGGTTGCTATAAATTTGTTATATGCGGTTTGGGATCATTGTTAAGGTGAATTTGTGCAACTAGATTGCGAGAGCAACTTAAAAAGGTTGGTTCAAGTCTGATGAATTGTATTCTTTGACTTCCTGTGCATTTACAACTGAACTTCGTTAGGGAGCGTTGTTGGACAATTTCACAAAACTCTGTAGTGCACCATATTACACTACCCCGATCAACTGAGCCGCCAGCCACAGACATCAAATAGATACACAAACGTTTTGCAAATTACCCAGTCTTATAAAATCTCTGGATTTCATCACAATGCATTTGAAGGAGGGAAGTTAGAGTGGGCAATTTCTGGAACCGAAAAAAGAACAGTACACCCTTCATAACCCCAATGATTTCATATACATCTTAGAACTCCTTTAAAAACTATGAAAGGTTTTGAGAAAGTGCAGCTTCACTCGAGGCACAATAACACAAATTGCTCAAGGTTGTTCCCTGTGTGCTGCACTCTTTTACCTTCATTTATTCTGGTTATCACTCTTGCATGCAGGAAAGGTATTGTTGAAAGCCCGAAGGCGTTGAGAAGTCCTCTCACCCACCTTTGTATCGAAATAATTCTGTAATGCAAGAGTAAATATTGTTATTGAAGCTACACAGTTGGCACATATGTCAGTGCACAATTGCCTTGTAGGCCCACAACCTCTTTATGAACCTGGCGAAAATGAAATAATTTGAATTCCATTTTTCCATTAACTGTAACATTTTGAGAAACATAACTTTTCAAGCAAAAAAGGAAATATAGTTAAAAAGTGACCTATCAGAAATCTCCAAGCGCTTCAGGCTGTAATGCAGATGGACAGACACACCCAATGTGCAAACGTGTCTGTGCCGGGGATGCCTAGAAGGAACATGCGGCCTCTCATGTGTACGACTGGGATCATGAACTAAGCAGCTTTGGCTAAAATGAGGGTCCTCCTCAAATTCTGCAAATGGCTTATTTTTAGATCCTTACTTTTAAAATCAATTTGCACGATGTGCCTTGGCAACAGTATTCTTGAAAGTAAGCCACAGCTGACAATATTTCTATCAGCATTAGTGATCATGCATACTGGATGTATAATGTAGCGTGAAAGGCTGACTACTGCCAGGATGGACTGAATGAGAGTAAATTTCGTGGTGAAGGCCAGTTGAAAATATTTTTTGAGCTTGGCTTGGTTCTGAGATTCCTTCACAATGCACCTAAAATATTTCCTCTCATAAGAGGAGCTAGAATAAGCAGTAGGCAATACATTATATTTAGGCTCTGACCAAGGGCCTTATTTAGAGTTTGGTGGATAATATATTATATCCTATGGCACTTGCAGCACAGAACATGGGATACCCACCATGTTTGTGGTAGAGTAACCCATGCAGCAAATTCTGTATAAAGCCCTAAATTGTTGTTTCTGTAAGAAAAACACCTCTTATTGTTTTGGCAATCTTCCTCCTCGTCTGATGTGCATAACACACTGAAATATCACATATGCAGGTCTGAATGCTCTATCCCAGTGCTTAACTGTTTTAAAATTGCAAGAGCTCAAAGTCTTTCATTGGGGGCTGCCCCTGGCATTGCAGATTGCTATGGTTTTCAAATACCTATGCTGCCTAGTCTTGATTATGCCCCATGATTCTCTCTTGCACCACCTCACACTTCTGGTCCCTTCACTTACTCTTGCTGGAAATTTGTCATCCATGCTTTATCACCTTGTCACTGTTCTCCTATCCTGCTCTTCTCCCTATGCTCCTTCTTTTTTGCCTTTTGCTCTCTTGCTCTGTGTCAAAGTCTGTATGATTGCAGCAGGTAAAGGGTCACAGCACTAGGATCCTGCTGGATTGGCCAGTGACCTTACGGCCCGAGAGGAGGTAAGGGAGGACCTAGGGAAGGAATTGGGAAAAGTGGGAAATGGTATAAAAAGAGACACACATGCTGCTTAAGAGCATCAAGATATAAAGAAACAGGTTCTTCTACCACAGTCTGGCATCTATTCCTTTGTCCGAAACCCTATAAAGCCTGAGTAGGAAATATAAGTCTTGTCCCCAAAAAATGCAACCACCTGCCAAATCATACTATTCTCTTTGTGAATATGAGAACCACTGAATCCAATCTGTATTTCTTGGATTCCATCCTCATCCTCATCCTCACTAGGGCCCTCATTATGAACTTGGCGGCAGTCACTGCCAATGGCTGTGCTGACAGTGAACAAAAGACCGACAGTGGCAGTGAACTGCATACCGCCGTATAATGCTGCCAAAAAGACAACTCTCCAAAGTTCTTGCAACCTCCACCCAGCGCCAGGGCCAACGAAGGCGGAAAGGCAGTACGCCCCACCCCGCCACCGCCATGCACACAAATCCCCCACCCACTAAATAATGATGCACAAATCAGCTCGGTGGACAGTGAATGTCGAACGACCATTGGCGGTATGGACCGCCACGGCCAGCAATGGGATCTACCAACAACAAATGCACACATTGGCAAGTTCAAAAACCACACACATGAGACACATCCACAACACTTTAAAACACACACATACACACCCCATAATCCTTAGCAAAGCCAATAGCACGACAGATATTGACAAGACAACATGCATACACTGAATTAACCATCACTCAAGTCACACACACAAATATACAACCAAAACACATACATAGCACAACCACCGTCACAAGTCACACACACCCAACCACACAACAGCACCCTCACCAATACACCTACAACACACCACCCACAACACACACCATGGCACCCCCTAGGCACCCCTGACTCAGGGTCGGGCTACACCTATTTGGGGCACAGGTGCAGCAGACTCCCATGACCTGGAAGATGGAGCTATGGCAGACGATAGTCAACAAAGTCAACGCAGTGGGAAACCATCCACACACAAGGGAGGACATCAGGAAGAGCTGTAAACGCCTGCGCGGGAAGGTTCGTTCCATGGCATCCAGGCCCAAACTCGCAGTACAGAAGACTAGTGGTGGTCCCCCACCTCCTCCCCCCGAATACACCGACTGGGAAGAGAAGGTCCTGGCTATCCTGCACCCGGACTCACTGGAGGACTGGAATTGGGTAAGTCAACTACAATACCTTAACAGTCACCACACTTATAATGCATGTATCACCCCATCCCTCTCACTACACCAGGACCCCATGCCCTACCCAGTCCACAACACCCACACACTCACATCCAAGTCTCCGGCATACCCACAATCCCCCAAACAAATCACAATCCAGCCCCTTGTGCACAGTCACCAACCAATGCATGCAATCCCAGTGACACTACAACACCCACAATGCACCACCACCCCCTTAATAAATGCATCTAAATGTACACAAAGAGACTTTGCATTCCACTACATGGTAATCCAACCATCAATTATTGCTGACCAGACAAGTAATTGACAAAAAGTACAGGACACCCACATCTATATTCTCTCACACACAGGCACCACCACCCATGCCTCCCGGACGGAGACGTCAAGGAGTGCCAGTCCTCCACATGAAGACGGAGGCCCCATTCAGGAGAGTGCAGAGGGATGTCTGGACACAGAGGAAATCCATGGCCCATCCCACACCACTGGACAGTCACCCTCCAGAAGCCCAACCCCTACCACTCAGCTACCACCATCAGCTCTGGCCAAATGAACCCACACCAGTGTCGCCAGGCCACGGACTGGCAGCCCACATGTACAGAGGCCCAAGTCTCCTCCCACCAACAGGCAGGATGAAGAAGGGCCAACTGCAATGGGGACTGCCAGACCTGTGCAGGGGACACAGGCACAGGGGGCTAGGGCCAGTGGGAGGACATCAGCGGCCCAAGGGGGTGGCCAAAGGATGGATGCAGCAATCCCAGGAGGTGATTTCTGAGGTCCTGGGAGCATACCACCATTCCCAGGACACGATGGGCCAGATCCTGGCCACCTTGGAGCAGAATCAGAGGCTGCAGGTAGCACACCGCCAGGAGGCCATGGAGCAATGGAAACAGCTCAATGCCACCATGGCCTCCATTGCAGGGGTGCTGCAGCGCCAGACAAACATCCAGCCTGAGTCCCCCACCCACATGCAGGCCCCTTACACTAGCCAGGACATTGCCCTGCCATCTACATTTGCAGTATCCACTGGACTTGTGGCACTACCAGAGAACTCAGAAGACACCAGCACTCCTACCCTTGCATCCCAGCTGCAACTTTGCAAACGTGCCCTCAGACCCAGACATCCCACTGAAACACCAGCCAAGACCCAGCCCAGCACAAGGAAGTGACTCTGCCCTGAACTGTCTCCCTTGTGTGCCACTGCGCTACCTAGTTAACATCTCACCATCTTCCAATGGCCCCATGGACGATACCCCTGTGGAACGAACCAACAGCTGAGCATATGTACCAGAGTCTGTTGTTCACCATGTGCCCACTCTCTTCCACTGTCCCAACACTCATGGATAATTTGACTTTGAATGAATACACCTGTGCACTCAAAATATCTGTCCTTATTCAATATGAGAGATCATTTGTGAATGTGAATGCATTAGCCAGTTACCATCACAATGCCACTTTTATTGCAGGAGGGGATCCAACACACTGTAGTGCCTGAAGTATGTCACACTGTACATCCCATTGAGCGCATTGGCATCTGCCACTTCGATCATGATTTTGCATTTTCACTGGTAAAGGACTTCACAGTACTTATTACATGAGTCAGACTGTAACAATGCAGTGAAGCCTTCAGCATCATAGAACAGTACCTGAGAGTCACTGGAAGTATAGGCGGATTAGCTGGGTCCTGGAGTGGATATCTTCCCCCTCTTCTTCACCATCACTCTCATCCCTCGTCTGTGGTGGCAGGGCTGGTTGGACAGCATCCTTCTATTCCAGAAATGGGATAGCTTTTCTCACAGCCACGTTGTGCAGCATGCAGCAGGGCACCACTGTCTTACACACCTTGTCAGGGACATAGCACATGGATCCTCCAGAGAGATGGAGGCAACTAAATCTTGTTTTCAGCAGTCCTATGGTGCGCTCAATCACCCTCCTAGTACGACCATGGGCCTCATTTGAATTCCTCTCTGCATCTGTCCTGGGATTCCTCACAGGTGCCAGGAGCCATTACATGTTGGGGTAGCCAGAATCCCCTGCAAAAGTGGGCGAAAGTGTGTTGAAACACACGCATGTTACTTGCATACAGCCTGGCTGTCAGCTATGTAACTGATCCAGTGTCATACACACTCCCCTATGAGCCAAGCTCTGTCCCCCTGTAGTTGTCCCATCATGTGTGGCAAACTGCTGTTTTCAGGACAAATGAATCATGGACTGATCCTGGGAACCTTGCATTGACATGTGAATTGTACTGATCAGCAGTAAGTACACACCAATTGTACATTCATGGAGTGATAGTTCTCACAATTCCGATACACGTGTTCATTCACTCTTGGGGGTATGAGGGCTATGTGGGTTCCATCAATGGCTCCTATCACATGGGGGATATTAGCAAAGGCATAGAATCCTGATTTGACGGTGGTGAGATCAGCCCTTTGGGGAAACTGGACATAACTTTGCAAGTGTTGAATGAATGCATCCAGGAAATTGGACAGGATGTGGCTGAACACTGGCTGAGATAGCCCTGCAGCCATACCTACTGTCACTTGAAATTAGCCTGTGGCCAAAAAATGGAGCACAGATAGCACATGCACAGTTGAAGGTATGGCATGCTCATTCCGATTTCCCGGCTTCAGAACAGGATCCATTACTGCCCAGAGGTCAAGGATTGTAGCTCGATTAAGTCAGTAAGTTATGATGATGTGTTGTTCCTCCATGGTGGCCAGATCTACTAGGCGCCTGTAAACAGGTAAGGCTCTCCCTCGCCACATGGGTCTGTACCTATGGGTGATGAAGAAACATATTTTGAGTTTGGACATACACTTGCATCACATGGAGTCACAATACATTTCTACAATGCAACAAATAAGTAATGCACACACACACAAAGAATGAGGCAGTCCTTCAGGCTGATGTGTGGTGAGATGTCTCAGTTATAATGACATCACAGTATAGACACACTTCCAACCATGATTACATGTGGGGGATCAGTACTCATGTCAGTACTATACGAAGGGGAGAGAGAATAGGGCCATGGATGAGGCCCCCGGCCAGGCTATGGAGACGTGGTGGAAGCAAAGTGGCAGCCTCCTGCCATCCAGGTATTGTAGTGTGGAAGTAACTTCATTCCACTGGCGTTAGTCGTCATGGCGGTATGCGGTGTTCACTGCCGTGCACCTGATCATTGGATTACATGGTTGTCAATGGGGAACCTGGGCCAATCATGATTACTGCCGGTGGTGACGGCGCACACTACCGCTGTATCTACCGCCATTTTGACAGAGACTTGACTCCTTCATTACGTGAAGGGAAGAACTCCACTGCGTGTGCTGCAGTGTCCTGACTCTGGTCCCTGAGATGGCGCATGTGACAGGGGAACAGGCCCCGGCCTTCACCACGGAGAAGCTTGAGACGCTGGTAGATGGGGTCCTACCCCTGTATTCCAAGTTGTATGGGTGACCAGAGGAGCGGGTGAGTTGCTATCTGTCCTCCTTAGATGTGTTTGAATGTGGCGGATGCCTGTATGAATTTGTGTTCGCTGTGTGAATGCTCACCCGTAGCGTGTCTGGCAATTTCTGCTTGTTATTTGTTCATATGAAGGTCTCCATGGGGCATGTCAGTATGAAAGGGCATGGTATTTGTGTAAGGGGCACCCACACTGATGTCTGTTTCTTTACTCTGTGTGTCCCATGCAGGTCAGCTCCCATCAGAAGAGGGGACTATGGCAAGCCATCGCCAAGGAAGTGCAAACCCTGGGGGTCTACAACCGGTGGAGCAACCACTGCAGCAAGCGGTGGGAGGACCTGAGGCGCTGGGCCAGGAAGACCGGAGAGGCCCACCTGAGGAAGGCCTCCCAACGGGAGAGGGGTGCCCGTCGGACCTTGACCCCCCTAATAGCCTGCATTCTGGGGGTGGCCTATCCAGATTTGGATGGGCCCTTGAAGGCAGCACAGCAGCCACAAGGGGGTGAGTGCCAACACTGTTGTGATGGCACTTTGATGAGTGTAGTTAGATGCTAAGGGGTGCATGCATAGTAGTGCCAGGCACATAGACAGTTGTGTCCCTGCAGTCCCGCCCTCCTCCACGTCCATGGGATAGTGTCATAGCTAGTTTTGGCAGGGTCTGCAGGCCTGTGAGGGGTCCCCTGTTTGTACCGTTGTATTCACTATAGCCTCATGAACTTGTAGATGTATTGGCTTGGCAACGTCTCTCATGGGTTCACTTCACAAAGTGTATCAGGGTAGTGGTTCGGGATGGGAATGTAGTGTATTGTGTGATCACGCCTACTAGTCAAGGGCACATTCAGAACATGTGTTGGGTCTGCTGGGGGTTTGTGCCTGAGCTGGGTGGGAGTGTATGTGCCCCAACATGTGCATATTTCCTGGAATTGAGATACTTCTGTCTTGTTTTGTTTCCCCACCCCTGTGCTCTTGTGTCCCTGTGTATATTAGCATCATTTGGCGAGGGAGCTGAAGCACTGGTGAATGGGGATGCAGCAGCCCACGGTTCCAAGGAGGCAGAGTCGACCAACACCAATGGGACCAGTGGGTTGGAGGGCGAGGGGAGTACCACGGGGAGGCAACTACCACTGGAGGTAGTGACTCTCATACATCCTCCGATGGTAGCTCCCTGGAGGTGGTGGACCCTACTGGGCCCACCCATTCTTTGTTATCTTCTGCTACCCCATACCATCACCTCCCTCCCGGTTGCTCCCCACCGAGTTGCCGGTGCCTGCTCATCCAGGAGGGTGGGCGTCTCCTCCGCCCCAGGCAACTCATCCCCTGCTCCAGTCAGCCCTGCTGCCCTCACAGAGGAGGCTATTGACCTCCTGAGAACCATCTCTGTAGGGCAGACAACCATTGTGAATGCCATCCAGGGGCTAGCATCCCAGATGCAGCAATGAATAGATTCCTGAAAGGCATTCACAGTGCCATGTCTGGCCTACAGAGATCTTTTCAGGTTCTGGCCTCCTCTTTGATGGCAGCCAGTGTCCCTGGTCTTTCCATCCCCCCTCCCACCACCTCTACCCCTTCCAGCACCACACTCCCTTCACCCATCCCAAGCACACATACAGACAGCCATGCACACAGATCAACACACAAGAAGCACACAGAGAAACACAAGCACCACACTTCCGACCACAGGCAGGCACACATCCAACATACCAAAGCGCACACACAACAACATCCACCTCCCCACTGTGTCAGCCTCACCCTCCTCCCTGTCTGTCACCTCACCATGCACACCCACATGCACTGCACCCTCAGTCACTGCTGCTGCCCCCCTTCTTGCAGTCACCACAACAGCTGACATCCAGTCATGCACACCAGACACCACAGCTGCACTCACCACGACTACATTCACATACACTTTCACCACACTCACCAGACCTGCAGACACCCAAACAATATCCATCTACACCCCTCCTCCCAAAACACTCAAACGTTCACACTCATCCACACCCCACACATCCACCATACAAAAGCATACTAAACAGGCACGTGCATCCACGTTCAACACACCTACACCTCGTACCACCACTCCCTCAACCCCCACTCCCAAACCTGGCTCCAAATCCACTCCAACTGCACCTAAGAAGCTTTTCCTCTCCCGTGTTGACCTGTTTGAACCCACTGGCCCACCACGTCTTGTCCTTAAATGTTCCCATGCACTATCCCAGTCCACTCCTTCCTCATCTAAGTCCACCCCAGTCCACCCTTCCCATTCCCGTGCCCCTTCCCCAGGGAGGAAGAGGCCCTGTGTTGCCCCAGGTCCCTCTGCCACCCCCGGTCCAGGCCTACTCTCCCTCCTTCCAAGGGCAAGCCAAAACCCTCTCCACCTCAACCTCCTAAACCTAAACCCAAACCCCCCCCTTGAAGACCTGAGTCCCGACCCCCACCTCCCCCTGCCCCTGTTCCCTGAGGTGCCTGGCTGCCCCATTGATGCCCTTTCTCAGTGCAGTTTCCTTTACCATTGCAGGGGTCAAGTGTGGGCTATATTTGCCCGTCTGGAACTTTGAAATGTACTGGCCAGTGGCTTTGTTTGAACATTCATGTTCTTTGTTAAAATTAAATTTGAGTGCCCAGCAGAGTTGTCGCCACAATATAGAGACATTGTGCAGCGTTTCACTGTGGGTGTGTTGTGTGCACAGGTGTGTGCATTGGTGCAGGTATTTGTTGGCTTGTGTCTGGTAAGTACATCTTGTTATGGTATGTATGGCTTGGGATGGTGGGAGGGTTTGGGAGTGTGTTGCGGTGTGGATGGGGTGGGTGTGTAACTGTGTCCTTTCTTCCCATGTGTACTAGGCTGCGGTACTTACCGTTGTTGTCTTTTTCATCGGTCACGGTCCTGGAGGAATATGGCAAGGAGAAGCCCTGGGATTATTTCCAACTCTCGCTCCATGTCTGCATCGGTGTGTTCGATGTGCGTCTGGTATTTCCCTTTATATGGGTCGGTCCCGCCACGCTTTGCCTGGCGGTGGTTCGCACCCCGGAACTGATGGCGGTTTGGTGTTTCATAATTTGGTGGGTGGGTAGGCCCTTTCTGCGGGCCTGAGGGCAGCCTCCCCCGTCGTCGGTAGGACTACCAAAATGGCAGTGGGTGGGTAGCCCGCTACTTGTTTATCATTGGCTCCATTATTTGGCGGACCGGACTGCCAGCCTGAGTTACCGCCACCGCCGGTGGTGCAGTGTTTCCTGCCATATTCATAATGACCACCTAGGTCTTCAAACAGCTGACTATTTCTTTTCATTGATGTTAGGCTCGACAAACTGGCACTTTACTCACTTTTAGTCATTTATTTAAAAAATGTTTCATAATAGCTCTAGCTTTTAGCTGTTAGTGGTTCCCCAGGGCTTTAACAAATGTATTTAACTGTTTACAATTATTTATAATGATCTTCTCAGCCTATGATTAATTGCACTATGTTTACATTTACATATATTACACGTATTTAAATCAAGATCAAAGACGATTACCCCCATGGAGTGTGTTGTGCAGCTGTCATTTGTGTACTGCGAAGTTCTTCTAAATCTGCATGTAATTACTGGGTGGCTGCCATGACTTCTTTCTAGTTTCTTGTGGCCAGTTGCAAAAGAATTCCTTCCCCACAAATGTATGCAAGTAATTACAGAAGGGTGCTTGAGTTGGCGCTTGGCAGCCAAAACAGCGCCAGAGTAAGGAGAAAGGACAGGAATGCACTGTCTTGCTTAAATATAGAGCATTCCTGCCCTCTCCCCTTGATGCAGGGCAGCACATCAAGGTGACTGGTCACGCTGCCCTGCGCTAAAAAACCATAAATGTCCCCCTAAGTAAGCAATCAGTACTACAGGAGTAGGTCATACCACCTCATTTTATAACCTTTGCAAATCAGGCCAAAGTACATTTGAGACTCCTTTTAGTTCCAGTTCATTGTGTTACCAAAATAGTATGTCTAGAGCAGAGTGCTACCCCTCAGCTTTGGGTTGAAATGTACTAACAGTTGATCTCTGCAACTTTAAGAAGGTCCACTATGGTGGGAATGTTTTGAGTGTGTGTCACACACCACCTCTGGTCTATCTGACTTTTTGCATCAAGCACTTCTTGTAGTCCTCTTTCTTTAGTAAGATACATTAGAAAGCCTGCCATATTGAAGAAACTGGGTTATTCAAATAGGTGCCACAGATCAGATGATGATCCCAAGACTATTCCAAAGCTATAGATGATTCTCATAATCTGCAGATTTAGTAGGATCTGAGCGCAATTTGTACCAGTTCTCCAAACAAGAGAACGTATTAGGAAAGCACTCTGATGATTGACGCTTGTCTCCTAGGGATTCACATACAAATGTATATTAATAAGTCTGTTATAAACATGCTTGGCAATATAAACCAGTTATGGGTGGATTGCTTAAATTAACATGAGTCACTGGTAATTATTCTGGACCACAATCCAGGCCATTGTTTTTTTGTCCACCATTCCACCTCTGATAGGAACCTGCCATATGCAAATCAGCCTTGGTCTTTTTCCAATCTGAATACTCCAGCTCAAACTATACGCCAGTCCCCCCTGAATTGGAAAACAAGCAACCCCAGGCCTGTTTTGATTTATTTAGACCCCATCAGCAAGGTGCAGTTTAAGTCCTGTCACACAATGTGGAAGGAATCCATGTCTCGGCATGCCTGTCACACTTTGGCATTGCACTGAGGAAAATATTAAAAGTGGTGGATTACTTGCTTACATTGGGTTTGAATGCTACCCTGAGTGATTGATAGTGGCTTCGACTATTAGCAAGCATACCTCCCAGAACCTTCTGTGCATTTGATGTAGCTTCTTCAGTGCAAAGAATATGCGCAGATGTTGGTCCCCAGCTCCATGTGCCACATGATCCAAGTTATACCTCACTGATGAAGCCTAATAAGGCCAAAACAGGTCTGGGTTTGGGTGTGTTCCCTTGTGAAGGATCTCTCACCTGGCAGTTCTGGATGGACTCCCCCATCTGCAACAGTTTCCGTACTGATTTGCATGGGTAAACCTCTAGGGACAGTGAGTGAAAAAACGATGGGTAGGTGTGCTACGCAAAGTGATTGCTAGTGTTTAAAAGTATCTGCAAGTATTTTTCACACCACCTTTCAAGTGTTTGATGTAGTGTGCTAAGTGGCCAGAATTATGCTGGTTTTGGGTCTCTTTCTGACAGATGAAAGCTACACATCACAGAGGAGGCATAACAAAGTTGAATCCAGTCTGAGGCTGCTTTTGGTACCATCTAGAGGAGCCTCATCTGGCAGTCTGGGATAGACTACTTGCATGAGGAGAGGATCAGTACTGATTTTCAAGCTTCTATCTAGTGTGGCACCGTGTTTGAAACATCATTGGTTAGAATGCTACTCAGAATGACTGCCAGTCTTTTAGAGTATCTAAAAGCATTCCTCACATCACATTTTTGCGTTTGAGATAGCGCCCTAAGTTGCCAAAGGTCTGTTCAGACATGGGTCCCTTGCTTGCTCTGCTGCAGGATCCAAATACCTCACTGACATGGCCTAATAAGGCAGAAACCAGTCTCTGGTTGTTTGTGTGTTTTTTCTGCAGAAGACCTCCCTGGCCATTCAGGGTGAACTGTTCCCATAAGGAGCAGAGTCAGTACTGATTTGTATACACCAGCCTCTGTCTAGAGTGCCACAGATGGAGAAAAACAAAGAGCTGGAATGATACCCCCAGTAAATGTTAATGGTTAGTCTATTTGGAAATATTCCTCCCATTGCCTTTTGGATACTTGATAAACATATTGGGGGCACAGTTGGGCTTGTTCTACAAAGGTTTTACTCAAAGGTCTTAAAAATATATTAAACAGTAAAAGTGAAAGCAAAGCCTGGATGGGCATTGGCAAACTGTACCACTTACTGGTAACTTATATTACCCTTTATCATTAAATTGACACTTGCTGAGTTTTGAGATGGAGGTAGAGCTGTATGTTAGAAATTGAATCTCTAGGGGGCAGAGGTTTGCACTCTGTCCAAGTAGGGACCACAATCCTAGTCATGACAATAAGATACACACTAAAAGTTTACCTGTGCTCACCCTCTGGTAGCTTGGCACAGTGCAGTCAGGCTAAACTAAAGAGGCAATGTGCAAAGTATTTCTGCATACACACATTAACACAGTGAAACAAAATATAAAAGGACTCCACCGCCATTTAGACAAACAGCCAAAAGTTATTTGAGTCAAATAAGACCAAAACGACAAAAATCCAACATACACAAATCAAGTTATGAATTTTTATAGTTTAAATTAAAATGCAGTCCTTAGAAGACAATAGCTCCAACCAGAGATATCTGGTTGTGCTGGACTAGGGCAAATCCAAATGTGCAGCCCAACTGCAATGGAGCCCCGGATCTGGAACAGGAGTCATGCAGACCCGCTGACAGGACCTCAGTTGCGTAAAGGCTTGGTTTGATGCATTGATCCAAAGGAGGGGATGCATTGTGCTTGCAGGCGATATGTTATTTCCTGATTGGGCAATGTCATTGATGCATCGATGTCTAGAAGCAATGAGTACTGTTTCCGATGCATCAGTGCTGCATCAGCCAAGCCGGGGCTGCGTTGTAAGTTGGGGTCGGTGAGCGGTGTCGGCAGCTTTGGTGCAGGCAGTAGCAAAGCAGCGTTTCTGCAGCAGGATGCGTTGGTTCAAGTGGCGTGCCAGTGTTGATGATTCAGTTCTTGTGATGTAGCTCCACACTCACCTCCAAGGGCCCAGGACTGGATTTGGTACCACTTGGCAGAGCAGGACTCACAGCAGAGGAGCCCAGATGCTGGCAGCAATTTGCATGTGAAGTCTTTAATATTCCTGAGACTTCAGGGACAGGCGGCAAGCTCAGTCAAGCCCTTTGACAAACTATAGATTGCAGGATGTAGAGTCAGATCCATTCCTCTCACTCCCAGCAAGAAGTAGAAGGCAGCAAGCCAACACAGCAGAGCAAACAGCAAAGTGGCAGTCCCTCCTGACAGCAAAGCGGTGGTTCTTCCTGGTAGAATGTCCTCAGTCCAAAAGTGTTCTGAGTATATGGTGTAAGAGCCCCAGTACTTATACCCAAAATGGTATTTCATGTAGAGGTAATTTAAAAAAAATTATCTGAAGTGCACAAGGATCCCTTTCAAACCAGCCCTGGCTCCAGACTACCAGCAAGAGGTAATCAGCCCTTTGTGCAAGAGCAGGAAAGAACGTATTCAGATGTAGCTGTGAACTGCCTTCTCCTCTCCATGCCCAGAACAACTATCAGTATGCAAATGAATGCAGATGTATCTCCTGTAACACCCATCCCTTCCTGTTTGTGACTGTCTGGAGAGAATGCACAAATGTAGCTGTCACCTAAGCCCAGATGTGTATTCATCGACAGGCTAAGGCACATAATGGTTAAAAGTGGCATTTTCAGACCTGCAATTTAAAAAACAACTTTACCAAAAGATGAATTTTTAAGTTGCAAGTCCAGAGACACCAAACCCCATTTCCATCTTTTCCCAATTAGAAATCACACTTAGAAGATAGATGTTCCAACGTTAGTCTATGGGAGAGCTAGTCCTTGCAATAGTGAAAAAAGAATGTAAGTGTTTTTCACTACCTGGAAACTTTGAATTACATATCCAACTTTTCAAATACACTGCACCCTGCCCTTTGGACTAACCAGGGCCTACCTTAGAGTTGACTTACATGTCCTAAAAAGGGAGGTTTGGGCCTGGCAAGTGGGTATACTTGCCAGGTCGAAATGGCAGTTTAAACTGCACACACATGTTCTAGAATGGCAGGCTTGAGACATGTTTAAAAGGCTACCATAGTGGGCGGCACAGCCAGTGCTGCAGGCCCACTAGCAGCTTTTGATTTACATGCTCTGGGCACACATAATAAGATATGTAAATCATGGAGAAGCCAATGTTACATGTTTTAAACACGAACACATGCACTTTAGCACTGTTCAGTAGTGAAGAAGTGCACAGAGTCCTAAAACCAACAAAAAACGGGGTCAGAGAGAGGAGGAGGAAGGCAAAAAGTCTGAGGATGACCCTGCAGCAAAGGGCCCTTTTCCATCAGTATATATACATTTCATAGTGAGACCTTAAAGCTGCTTAGCAGTTCCTATCAATGTTATTGTGGGAGTCTGACACTGCTGGTTCTAGTGAGATCTCTTCAAAGAGTGCATTACACGCTGACCTATCTTGGCTAAATGACTGAGCGTTTTACTATGAACACCTTCGGTTTACACCGTGGTCCAAGACATTACCGCAGCAATATATCTTTTTCTGGACTCCTGCGGGTGAGACTTCACCCAAGACTGCTCCATTTCACTGAAGTGTAAACAAGCACACTGGGCACAGTTTGAGACGCCTATGCAAACACACAGAACATTCCTATCAATACGCACGCATGACGTGTGACACCCTGTCACCTGCCCCATATGCTTCACATAGCTGATCTCTATCTCAGCAGTCGTTATGTACTGTAAACAGTGTATGAGGGAGGGGTCTCGAAATAAATAGAATGGATTCAATAATAATGTGGAGCCTCTCTGTTCGCCCTGCCGTCAGTTTCAAAATTATCGTTCACTCCTAGGCTCGTTTTGTCCTCGGGTCATTGTAATTAAGCTTTGGGTTAGTAATGTTGAACATTCTTTGCCGAACAAACTCCCAAATGCATGGGATGAATTAAAAATAGCTTGGTCAAAACACCAGCGATCACTTAAGCTCTCGTGTAAAACAAAAGTGTTGCACCTCTGACTATGGACTCCCATGAGAGAATGGATACACTGAGTGGAAGACAGGAAGGACGGCTAGGCGGACGGATAAGCCACGCATGCTCCGGCTGATGGCAATGGGTTCTGTCTCTGATGGCCTAGTGCCTTATTTATACTTGTTTAGCGTCGCATTTGTGTAATTTTTTGACAAGAAAGCGGCGCATAGGTACAAAATATAAAAATGATGCAAATGCGGAGATAAATAAGTATACCTCGTGACATTTGGGTCACTTTTTGACGCATAAGCGGCGCAAACTTACAAAATATAATTGTGTTTTGTATGTTTGAGCTGCTTTTGCGGGGCAATAAAAGTATAAAAATGGGCCTTAGTGTGCTAACCCATCCAAGTGCATGTGTTTGCCCTCATAGTCACAAGTTCAAATCTTGGAGGGCCTACTCAGCCTTCCATCATTCAAAGGTCGATTAAATGCTCAGCCTGTCATCATTCAGAGTACGATAAAAATTCATACCATTGAGTACTATTGAGTTTGGTACTAATAAAAACTCATGCCAGTCTGTACTGTCAAGAGACTCCTCAGAGGTGAACGTGGGCTCAATCAATTATCAGTAGCTTGGAGGTTACAATGATGGATGGATAAACTGGAAGGATGGACATGTTTAATCCAATCCAAAATCGATTGTACCATAACTAAACTCAAAACTATCAAGGTGATTGCAACACATCACTCAGAAGTTACCCGTGTCATGCATATTGGAAATGTTTTAAGGTAATGTTTACATTGCTCGTCAAGGGATACTTGACATAACAACAGAAGCAATTTGTTCCATAAATTATGACCAATATTGAACAGGGCCAAACCGCCCATTCGCCGGTAAGAGTGGTACTTACCTAAAGAAACGAGGCCCTGTAGAGCTGAAATTGCACTTATGTTTATGCTACCCTATGACACTGATAAAATTATCTGCCCCTATCTGGCAAAGATACTTGTGCGTAAATAAAATAGACAATATTAACAAAGGTATATTTAGCTGTAACTCTTTTTCGCGCCTGTAGTGAATCAACAAAGAAGTTTCTGGTAGTTGTAAATCCATTTAGAATTGCAGATTTTTCCAGTGTAGACAAATCCTCAGAAATAGATCAACTTAAGGGGTGGGAAATGGCCATTTCAAGCATGGTTTGCCTTAGATGTTTGGTAACACTCACAAACATATTTGTTTATGGGCAAGCTCTCGTACGACTCCTTTCCCTGCTGCGACTGGAGTAACCCCCTCCCACAATGGGAAGGGGAACGAATCTTCATCAGATTAACTAGGGGTGTAGGGGAAGAGCTTTTTTTCATGGAGAAAATGTTTTCTCTTGTAGGAAAAAAAAAACAGTACATGTTTAAAGGAAGCTTGTTTCCTCCTCTGCAGAGTTCTCTACTGAGAAAAGCCATATGACTTCTAATTTGGTACCATCTATTGTTGCCGTTTTGCATCATGATGGAGGGACTAACCCTGGCTCACAGCATAATTATTAGAGATATCTTTGCCCTATGTATGATAACAGAAGTAATAACTTAAAAGTACTGCCAGTATTCAAACTATGGCCCTTATTACGACCTTGGCGGACGGGGGAGAAGTGGCGGTAAAACCGCCAACAGGCCGGTGGAAAAAAAATGGAATTATGACCATGGCGGTTACCGCCATGATCATCTGCCACTTCTCCACTCCGACCACCAGGGCGGTGACGACTGCTGGGCTGGAGACTTCGGACTCCAGCCCAGCGGCCGTCACCGGACCGCCGGCGGTATCAGGACCCTGCAAACTGCCATGGATTTCGGGTGGTTCTGAACCGCCACGAAATCCATGGCGGTAGGCACTGTCAGTGCCAGGGAATTCCTTCCCCGGCACTGATAGGGGTCTTTCCCATCCCCCCTCCCCCACCCAGAGTCCTCCGCCCACACCCCCCTGATGCCCCCCAAAGGTGGCAGGACCCCCCTCCGCACCCCCACCATGCACATACACACACCCCTACACGCACACATACACTACAACACATACCCGCACACATACAAACAGACATGCACACAGACCGACCCGCACACATTTCCCATACACACAACACACCCCCTGCATGCATACACGCACTCACACACCTCCTCTACATACTCACATGCACACCCCCATGCACGCACACAACACCCCCCAACCCCCTCCCCTAACGGACGATCAATCTACCTTGTCCGTTGATCCCCCGGGAGGGGAGGGGATCCATGGGGCCTGCTCTGCCACCAGCTCCCTGTCACCAGAACACCGCCACACCGAATCATGGGACGTGATTCGGTGGGCGGTGTTCTGATGTCGGGCGGTGGAGGTGGAGCAGCCTCCACTTCCCCGGCGACCGCCAGTATTGTTGCTGGCCGCTCTCCGTCCAAAAAAGGACAGAGGGCTGCCAGCAGTCATAATACGCTGTGCGGAAACCCGCCTACACTGGCGGTCTTCAGCACGGCCGTACCTCGGCGGTCTTTAAAAAAGACCGCTGAGGTCGAAATGAGGGCCTATGTCTTCATCTGATGGCTTTTAGTAATTAATCACTATGATGTTTCTTATTGTGCCGATAGCAAAATATCTTCGTAGTTGGTGTCACCATTTGCTTTATTTAAACAGGTAGGCAACTTTCTGCTGCATGACTTATATTTTCTTTCATTCAGAACGTCTTTGCTGTTATGCAATATCATTTATCATAATTAAAAAACAACAAGTACGCAAAACAGGATACAGAAAGTGCTGCAAACACGCATGTCATATCACAAAGGGAAACCGCTCCTGTTTAACAGATCCACTTATTAAAGCCAAAATGTTACTATACAAAACATGGAAATGTCATTATTAAGTACAAACGCTATATTATAGGGTGACAAAGAAAATTATAATTATATCCTCATGGTCAGTAAGTGTTGTGATAGGACATTTTCAACTGGATTATTTTTTTTATGAATGTATTTAACAATTTGACTTCACCCAGTAGAATTAGCAAGCTTTACATGGGACAAGAGTAACTTCATACAACAGTCAAGGTTAACCAGGTTAAACATACAAATGATGGATCACGGGAAATACTATTGCTAGCTACTTCTGAGCTTGACTCTCTTCTGGCCCATACACCAGTCTCAGGAGTTTAATTGAGGTAAAGGCAAAACAAATGGGTTTGAGAGCTTTTATGAAAAAGAGAACGTCTCTTAGAGTCCTCAGATTTTGGGAAAGGGTGTTCCATAGCAAGTGTTTTTATGGCTGAGTTTGTTGGGAATTTTGGTGTTTCAAAAAGGAGCGAGTCCTTGTTGTTTGAACCTCGTGATCCTTTGGAGAGACTCAACAAATTTGATATGCATGGGAGGGTTCCTCAGGTGAATTACTTTGAAGGACAGGCAGCATAAATTAAATCACAGCATTGCTTCTAATTGTAACCAATGAAGGTCTTTTAGTAAGGGTGTTACTGTGTGGTAGATTTTTCGCTTTGACGATGATAACCAATCTGGCTGTGGAGGGAATTAATGCTTTGAGCAGTGCCATGGATGTTTGAGGTGAATAGATCTGATCCTGCGCAGACGACATTACAGGAGCCATGTCATTCATAAAACTCCAGGCTTAGAACAGAGCTGTTTGCACTTTCCATATGAAATTGTTTTATTGTAAACTAAATCACTGTAAATGGACGCACTAAGTAGGTAACTGTAAGAGGTTTGTACATTAGCTGCAAAGGGAACAGCCGGAAAACACAGAACTGTGGTTGCCACTCTGCTTCCTATCTGTGCTGCCTGCAGTTCATGTCCTATTTCGGACAGTGTCAGAGATAATGTACACAGAGAAGACCATGCATTTATCCATGGTGGAAAAGTGTGGCACAATGGTTAGAGCAGCAGACCCTGCTGCAGAGAGCTGTCCCAGGGCCAGGGTTCAATTTCTACCTCAGCAGGTCTTGGGCTCAATTCCATTGAACCAGATAATTCTTACCTTGGTGCCTAATCTAATTAATGGATCCCACTCTGTAACTCTGGGCAGTAGCTTGCTTAATCTCCCCAATCACCCTGACAGTGCTTGGATGCCTGGCTTCACCTGGGGTGTTGTCCAGGAGTGGGTGCCTCAAAGGGAAAAGCCAGGAGGGGTTCCACTGTGGTATGTGTACAGTTCCTTGAGACCCTAATGGGTGAGTACTGTGCTATACAAGTGTGAAATTTACATTTTATGCTCAGTTCTCCGCCTGGGCACATGTTAAAGGTATGACTCCTCAGACCTCAAGAATTCAAGAAGTGCCAGCTAACAGACCACTCTTTTTTGGTATGCGTCCTCCAGATCTAACCCAGTGGGGAAAATCAGGGCTTATAAAATTATGTATGATGAATCAGGGGCATAGGTACTACGAGCCTCATTTACGAGGACCTAGTGGTACACTGCCCCACGGAGCATAATTATTTTTTATGCTACGTTGGCACAGTTTGCCAGCCCATATTTACAACACATGCAAAGCCACCTTGCATGGCTTTTCATGACCTTGTAAAGATGGACCTCTTTCACATGTAAAACTGTATGAAAGAGGTGTTTCAAGGGTGTTGCTTGGGGTGTTACAATGTAACACCCATGGAACCCGAAGGAATCTGACGCATTCCCAGCATTTGCGTGCCAGCGCAGGGGTGAGAGGACAGAAATACTCTGTATCTTGTAGATACAGTACATTTATGCTCTTTCCCGATGGCGCAGTGAGGCGCAGCAAGGCACTTGCTGCACCACCCTGCCCCTCAGGCCTTGTAAATGAGGCCGATAGTTCTGTAACAATGCAGAATGGTGAAAGAAGCAGGGAACAGGTAAATAGTTTCTGGCATAAACAGGTCCTGCAACGATGAGTCCTAGCTGCTGATGCACACTACCACTAAGATGGTGTTTGATTTCTTAGTAAGTGAAGCTTGTTTTTTTTTTTTTGTCTTTGCAGTATTAAAATTCAATAGTCTAACAACTTCAGCCACACATTTAGAGAGGAACATGGTGAGTGAACTTGTGCAACACTTGAAAGAAACCAGGACCGACAGTGATATCGCCTCACCTCACACTCAACCCGGGCTCCGCCCCCCCCCCACATGAGGAGCATGGTCTGAGATGAATCATCATGAAATGGGTCGAGTCTATACCTAAAAGACAGAAAGCATGTCCACGATCAGAGCAATACGTGCATGTGTGTCCTATTGGAAGGAGCCTTAGCTTGGTCTTCAGTCTTTCACGTTTACCTATAACCATGAATAGTGATTCTGTAATGAAGCAGGGCGAAAGGCTGTAACTTTCAGAGCATTGATAATGCACCATAACTGAACAGAACAAGCCGAAAGGCGCAACTAGATGGAACATGTGGGGTGTGATGGCATTCCCAACTGTATAATTAAGAGAACGTATAAGTTGATGAGACACATAGACATACACAAAGTGCAGCAGTTTCACATGCAGGCATGAGGATATAGACCCCCACAGAAATAAGAAGCTGTACTATCTCAGACTCGCTCACACCTACTGAGGATTGCAAGCATGCTCTTGTGTAATACATTTGCGAAGCCTGGTTGCCATCAGAATGCATACAATAATAATGCAAAAAAAATACATGGTCAATGGAAGTGAAACTATTCAATGTGTATAGATTGTCAACATCTCTGGTCTAACATTTACCTAAAGCTATTTTTAGCGGGGAGGATTGTTAGATTCCCACATTATAAGCAGAGTGGATTGAGAAACCATGATAAAAGATATCTCATAAACAGAACTCTAAAAAATGTTGCCAGTGATAGTCTCACATGATGTCAAATAGCATAGTTGATCAAAAAACAATATTTGAATAAATAGTAAATAGAGCTTATTGCACCTACATCCTAATTCATTAAATGTGTGAGGGTTAGTTTGGAGGTATAAATACAATGAAGATACAGTAACAGGTAAACTGATAAATAAAACTGACACTAATCATAACTTCCAGATTACGTGAAGTAAGTTTGAGGTGCAAGATAGTGGTGGCACAGTGTTGTAATATGCCACTGTAGGAAAAAAGTAGAAAATGTAGTCAGAGAAATTAGCAAAGCGTGGAATACAATTGTATTTTGACACATTAGTGATACTTTTTCAGAATCGACTTGATAGTAGTCAACCAAGTTTCGACCCAGACTGAGAACTCATAAAGTCATACTCAGGACTGATAGAATTATGAACCTGTGTGAGGAAATTGTAGAGAAATATATATGTTTAGGTGGACCAAAAAACTCCTGAAGGCCACAGTGCAAATGGAATTCAAAGGAATGAGCAAGCAAGAGGAACTAATTTCCATCCAGCAAATATGAATTTAGCAAAGAAGTCATGTAAAATACACTGCTACGTCCAAATTATTTAGGTAGACGTGATTCTACCTAAGTAATTTTAAAGTAATCTGGACGATGCAGTCATTATATTTATACCTTAAAACTATCAGTCACGTAGTCATTGAATTAGTATGTACGCACACAGTACGTTAAATCTACTGAGAAAGTCTTCAATTATTGTTATTAATCAAATAGGGAGATGAGCCACCGTTATTAGTTATGATATTAAGTAAACAGGTTCACTTCTATTTGAAAGGATTATGAATCAGATATAAGACTGGAGCTAAGCCTGCAAACAATACACTTGGAGGTCACATAAGGAATTGTGATTGGCACAGGTACGTTTTTCACCAAGAGTCCAGCGGAGAAAAGTTGGAGTTGTTTTTGCTATCCAGATCCCTGAGGTAGATCACGTCTCTGTGCTATGGTGAAGACATCTGCATTTTTTTCCCGATCAGAGGTTTCATAGAATTCATCTGCTCTGACCTAACAGTGGAGCGTGTAGGGTCAAGGAGAAAAGGTGACATATAAACAACTTAAAAAGTGCCTCCTGTCCACTACCATAATTCCATTCGCAGATAGGGCCCACTTGACAAAATACTACCCTTTATTCTTAAACTTCCCCTAACATTTCTTTGTATTCACCAACAAAACCCACACAGTTGTTTTTGTTATCCTGCTACCCAGCCCCATTCTAGTTGTCCCAACAAAACACCCTAACTTGACCCTATAATTATGGGCACATTGTCCTGGCTAGCGCTGTTGCACACGGCTCTGACCCCCTGCTCTATATTTCTATGTTGCTTTGTCAGTCACCTGCCCTTACTTGCTAAGAGACCACATACACAGCAAACAGTGCAATGTGATTGTTGGACTGGCACACGGCTCCAGTCTTCACATTGCACACGTGCACGTGGGCAGACTAAGACTAACCATCCATCATGATACAGAAGATTCTTGCGACCCCCATCCAGTTCACACATGGCACCTAACCGGATACCATCTTTCTTCATACAACAGAAAAAGGATCGAGGCACTTTCACACATTTTTAGAGACTTGAATATCTTTATATTTTATTGCTAGTGTTTTAATCTTGCCGCATAAATCATACTCTGATTGAAATGTTGGGGGAATAATGAGGCACTCATGAGCAATTTGTTAAAACCCACGCTTTTGGATGGCCCTAATCGTCTTTATTTCACTGCAGCAATTGTGTTACTCGCTGACAGTCTGAGCTGCACAGATCTCTTAATCATTCAAAAACAAAAGTAAACAATGAAAATTAACTGCTACATGACCACAGCCTGTGCATTTTTACTTTGTCGCCCCTGGTTCCGAGGGCCTACCATTTAGTTTAAGGTTTTCCCTCTCTCTCCAAACACACTCCAAACACGAAAATACACTAATACCCGGTAGTTGCGATTTTGCTCCTTTTCTTCCCACAGAAAGAATACAAAGGAACCTCCACCCCACCAAGTGCACACAGGAAAGCCCGCTACCTAACTGATTAATTGGTGATAGCAAGGAGGCACCCAATGATTAAGCATGCCACTCGAAGCGGGTGAGTTTAACCACCCTTTTAAGAAATACATCCCTTTGGGGTTTGGAACAGAGCTATACTCTTTCTCCTAACTTCTCCTTGTCTTTTCCTTTTGTAGGAATGAAAGATTTAGGATTCCACACACACATTCTTCCAGCTCCCTGATTTTGGGAATGTTGGTCACAGTCATAAATGTAGAAATGTGTTGGTGTTCACATGAATATCAGAAGGCATTTCACACCCTAAATGCATGCCTAAACCTACTCTGGAACGGTTAGCAGCAACGCCAAAAGTTTTGGCTTTAATGTGCAATGCACACAAACGCAAACATTCAAATGTTCTGTTTACATGCTTTACATGCAGAAATTATGTTTGTCACAATAAAGACAGCCCTCTTGGCTTTGACAATGCCAGGAAAAAAGGAAGCAAAAAAGACTGCACTCTTTACAGAATGTATAAAGGAGATAAAGTACCGATTTTGGCACCCGTCATGATTATTGAGGGTAATGTTCACATGTAAAAGGCTTGCTCGTGCAGCTGCAGGGTGCAATATCTGGATGACGTAATGATAAACCAAACAGAAAATAGCCTGAGGTGAGAGAATTCCCCCTTCTAGTTGATTTTTCATCTACACCATCAAACATTAAAACATAAGTCATGACTGTCACAGTGTTGGCACTTGGTTGTTCCACCTCACTCGCATTTGACAACTGCATTTTCACAGAAGGAACCCTCCAATTGTAGGACACCACACAAAAACATTAACATGACATAAAAAGGGCAACAATGACATGCAGAAACCAGCCAGCCACCAGGGGAGTCATGAAAAACACTTGGTGATCCAGTTCTGCTCAGGGGCACTTTCTATCCTCACGCATGTCTCTCAGAAGTGGTGTAATGCTTGAAAGGCAAGTATTAAAGTTACATTGTCCATATCATTGCCAGTTAAAAAGGTACAGTAAGATGTGCCATTCTTGACACACACCCCACCGTCTATAGTGGTCATCAAGTCCAAAACATACAGATGTTTAATCACCATGAGATGACGGGGTGTTAGTTCTTCTTTGGTGGCAGTAAGGCTGAGCTCAGTACTGTTCCTCATTTTGAGTATCTCCAACATGTTACCTGCAACCAGCAGGCATTTGTTTTTGTCTGCAAGGTGAAGAAGGGTATAGACCCTTCTGCCTATACTTGAGCATCAGTGAACAGTCTAAACTCAGGAATGTCCTTTTCCTGAGCCCAACCACAATAATCAGCAGGTTTTCTCCTTTGAGCCTGATGCAACAGTGTTGTTTCCTTCCTTAGAGGGTGTTAATACAGTCCAGACAGATTTTCTTTAGGGATGAGCAGGGCTGGGTTGTGTATGGAGATGAGGGAAGCCGAGGCCACACCAACGAGGGATGAGCTGGATAGAAGCTAACTCACTGCACTGCGAGTAAGTGTCCATCAGCATGGAGGTGCCCCATTGCAAGTCCGGAATGTGAAGTATTGTGCCACAACTCTTGTTCGTGCCCAGCAAAATTGTTCCTGTGCCTCTGAAACATAAGGAATACAGGTCCATATTTATACTTTTTAAGCGCCGCAATTGGGTTATTTTTTGACGCAAAAGAAGAGCAAACTTCCAAAATACAATTGTATTTTGTAAGTTTGCGCTGCTTTTGCATAAAAAAATGACGCAAATGTGGCGCTAAAAAAGTATAAATCTGGGCCACATTGTGGTTTTCTGTACAATTAGGGGTTGCCCCTTCCCTCTTATCCATGTGTGCCTATCTACCTCAGTGTCCCAGATCTCCTGACACGGTGTTTCTAATCTGTTATTTAACCCTCCCCTACAAGACACATTTCCCTTCATGTCATCAAGGTGGATGGCCCTGCACTGAAACTCCATTTCTGGGGTCCTTTTTTAGGGGCAAACCTGCGTTGCATTCGCTCGCGCATGCGTATCGCAGCGAGACTCTTTTGTATTTAGAAAAGGGCTTGGAGGCCTGTCAACTTCACGTCAGTGTTTTTTATTGGTTCGTTGGCTTGCCTAATAAAATCTGCTTGCTTTCATTAGTTGAAGGCAGCCATAACTTATTCCTTTTCCGGTGGCTAGCCCTCCTGGAGCGCAGCGACCAAGTACAGAAAACATGCAAGGCTCGCCGTTTTACATCGGGCTCGTGGACTTCTTTTTCTCTAATTTACGAGCGCGATCTCGCTTGGCAGAAGTCGAGCGCTTTACATAGTTAATTTCACTTTTTCGGGTTATGTACATAAATGCACTTTTGCCCGATAGGTGACAACGCGATCAGCTCTAACATGAGCAAACGCGAGACCTGTTGCATTGTAAATGCTTGTTGTTAATGAAAACTGCCCCAGACAGATTAAGGGCCACCCTGGGACCACAGATGAAAGCGGGGTGGACATGTTTGTGCACTGGTTAGGTGGGTTAGGAACCTCCAAGAATCTCTGCTCATGAATATCCCAGGGCATAACAGTGCCTTCCCCTATAATTCCATTCCAGAGCATCCTATCTAGCTCAGTTTGGATGGTACTTGTCTCGGTCAGAAGGTATAGTGCTGTAGGGTTGGTTTCATAAAGTGTCAGATTTACTACTATCCTATGGGACTCTACTCTATTAGGTTGCATTTTAGCCCTAACTTTACATAGGCCCAGATGGAGAACTCATTTTGTTTTCTCAGGGGATACCTCTTGGAATAAGTACAATCTATCTGCGCAGTAGCATGTGGTATCAGCAAACAAACATAACATGACCCGGCCGATGTTTTAGAGCCCACGGCGGTCATGTGCTCATACCACACATTGTGTAAAAAAGCACTGTGTAGTGCGTGTGGGAAGCTAGTGTCAGGTGCAGTGCAATTAAAGGTAACATGAGTGAGGTCTCTGCAGAAGTGTGACAACTCATGAATAGACTCTCTTAGATCAGTCTGTTCATTGGAAATATATGGATATGGTAGCACCCTTAACAACCAGAGAATGTATAAATGGAAAAAAACTCATAACTTTGGCATCATTGTAGTTCTTGAAGTGTTTCCGGCTGAGATGTTGTGTGGTTTTCTCTGTGACAGGGGTAAAAGCTTGGAAAACAGTTCGGAAAAAGACATTGGGGCAAGGTGTGGTACAGGATCCCAAAGGGGGTATGGATGCTAAAAAATGTCCTTGGAGTATATTGTCGCTTTTGATCCTGCTGGGTATTCTGGTGGAGCCGCTGAGAAAGTCACTGTCCACTGTAAAGGTGGTGCACTTAATGGCTCAACTGCAGACCTGTTGGGCAAGAGGTGTTTGGTTATTATAAAAGAAAAACATTGCATATCTGTATGTTGCCAAATAATTCTTTAGAATTTCTGTGCTCTCCATGTATTTTGGTGTGACACAAGGGGTGGGGGTGTGGCCTCAATCGAGATGCCTGGTTCTGGCCAAAATAGGCTATTTATAGACATTTCATTTTTACACATCATCGCACCTCCCTCCTCTTTGTGACTAACTATACCTTTGGATGATGTGTTTTATGGGGTTATTATCAGATAGCAGGTTGTTTTTAACCTTTTCATTGGTGCTATGTTGGTATTGCCTGCCCTTCGGCACACTGGTGTGTGCATGGGGCAGTGTCACTAGTGTTTCTAGCCTACAGGTGTGGAGGGGATGCAAAAGAGGAAGCATCTCGCACTGAACGTTGGTTCGTGAACACAATGTGCCCTGTATGTGTGCCCTGAGGTCATGTGTGCATCCCTCTGGTCTCAGCATGTGGCACGTCCTGTCATCTTCCCAAGTGGTGTCAGGTGTCCTAACTATGCCCTTTTTCTTGAAGCTTCCTTTGGGCTAGCTTTGGGCTTCTTCATTTTGTTCTTGGGCATTTCTCTAGATCTCTGAACTTTATTATTGTGTACTGGTGGGGGTCGTAGTGTGGCACTGTGGCCCCCATGTCTCTGATTTGCAAAGCGCGATATTGGAAAGGTTGCTCCCTCACATGTCGCCTTAATGCTAAACCTGTTGCGGGTGTGAGCTTACTCTTGCATTCTGCTCTGCTCAGGGTTGCAATGGATGTTTTGGACTACCCTCCTTAAAACCTTACTCTTCCCTCAGACCATATCTTTTTGGGCCTAGCTGCCTTTACAAAGCTCTGATGGTAAAGAGGAGGCAAAAGACATCGTCATATGGGGAAACTCGAGCAAGGCCAGGAACTTATTGGAGTTTTTTGCCCGCATATTGGTGATGGCCTGGGGTGGCTTGATGTCCTGGTGAACCCCTTATCTGCTGACTTGACTGCATTTGATGACTATTGGAACTCATGCCTGCATTGTGATCATGCTATCCAAGTGCACAAAAGACCTGGCTCCCGAAACTGGAGGACTGCTTTGTTATGGAACACAAATGGGTACCCCCATTTGGCTGGGGGCAATTGAAACACTATTGTTACAGGAGCTACGCAACAGAGACATTTTAGGTCCCGGCTGGGGCCCGAGAATTAGGACTTTTTGACTTGATAATAGGAACCCATCCCATTTTGCTTATAGGTTAGAAGACCTGGGTTTCCCACCTTTTAAGCGGGGTGGTTGGGGAGCTGCCCTGCCCCACTTAGTCAGACTACCCTCCCCCTAAGGTATGGCTGGCTATCCCCGCCCTAGGGGACCAGCAGAAGAGAAGTTCCCAGTCTCTGGTAGGCACCCTAAATGACGAACTCCAGTGAGGATTCCAAATCGATAGGCACAGGGCAGCCCGGGATGGCATACTCTAGCGAAGACACCCAGTTGACAGCCACGCAACAACCCTGAATGTCCCCAAGTAGGAGTAAATGTTGAGCTACGTAATGTTCTTGTCATTTGTCTTTATTGAGAATTCTACTGCAGTGTATTTTAAGTTGTGCTCACAATGTATACTTTTGTACTACGTGCTAAAGCTTACTGCTCATTTGTATTCTGGGTCTGCGTGAAAACATTGCTTCCCAAAATGGCTACCCCTCCCTGCTGAGGAAGTGGCCCAGGTCTATGTTCGTCTTCGTTCTCCAGCTGTGGCTGCTGATGCCATGCGCTGGTCCAATTTCCTGACCCCTGCTGCAGTGGTGTGGTAGTGGACTCATTTCCATGTGGCTGAGTATGGAGTGCTGCTATGTTTCTCTAGGCCTAATTCTGTGGATGGGAGTACTGCTGAGCATGGCCTCAGCTCATTGACTTCCGCAAGAGGTGTGACCTTAGCCGGCATCTGTCGGCCATATGGTGTATTCTTTGGCAGTAGTAGCATTGTATGGGGTTTGGCTGCTGCCAACCACCCTAGGTTCTAGCGTTGTAGCCATTATGGAACCCTCAGGTCCTGCAGTGGAGTTACCTTCATAACTGGTGCCACTTGCATGCTTGTGGCCAATGTGGCGCCCTCGAGGGCAGACTTCCTTAGCTTATGTTGGATCAACTTAGCGTAGTCTCTCTTGGCCTGTTCCTGCTTCTCTTTTGCTTCTCTGTTTCCTCATGTGGAAGTGCAGTATGTGCACTTGTATTTCTTACCAGGGTTTAAGCTCTAGTAACACTACGCTATCCAACCCATTTTGTATTTCGGTGGCCAGCCCCTTCTTTAGGACGTTATAAAAGAAAATGATTTGAGAGCCCGTATCTGTCCATGGTTGTCCTGTCTCCTGTCCCCACTGTTCTCTCATCCTGTCTAGCAAATCTATTATGGTCTCCCCATGTTTCATTGTTACCGCCATCAACCCACTTACATCTGGGCTGTCAGGGAATATTTAACTCAGGGCCATCCATATCTGGTGCCTGTATGAATTAAATGCAGCCCTGTCGTGCTCTGAGTTGGTCCACGTGACTGTTGGAATGTGAGCAGAGACGAATACCGTGTTGATCTGCTCACTGATAATGCTGCTTAGCAGACACTTAGGATTGCCTATTATTATTGTCATCCCTGCAGTGTTTTTCTCAAAGCGTAAGAACCATTTCCCGGCCCCATCCAACAACAGCGGCAGCTTGGCTCTTAGCCCCTTCTTATCTATCTGGTCCCATGGGACATAGATGGTCCCTAACGTGCCCTTCTGTAGTAAAGGGCATATTCTTGCTATGGACAGCTCTAAAAGGTTTTCCCTCTACATCGCATTTCCATCCCCTCGGACACTCCTGCATGTAAGGGAAGTTCTACTTGGGATCTCCACCTCCATGCCAGATGCAGTCTTCGGCAATTGCTATGTCTTCTGGTTGAAAGGATCCCTCCTCCAGCCAGGGCCTATGGTATAGATCAGTTCTCTCGGTCCATCAGACTAGCAGGTGGCAAAAGGGTCAGGTGAATATTTTGCCTTCCTTCTGAGCTACTAAGTCCCTTGCCGTTGGTTTATCCATCTGTTAGACCTGATAGCCTTAGGGTGGTTGTAGAACTCATTTTACCACTGCTGACCAGTTCTAAAGTGCTTGTGCTGTCTCCCCTAAACATGGTAAAATTGGCTCCTACCCAACTGGCATATTTAATTTACCTATATGTTCCTACTAAAGTGCATTATATGTGCCTAGGGCCTGTAAGTTAAAGGCTACAAGTAGTCCTGCAGCACTGATTGTGCCACCCACATAAGTAGCCCCTTAACCATTGCACGGTCTGTGTGTGCAATTTCACTGTCACTTCGACTTGGCATTCAAAACGTCTTGCCAAGGCTTGAGTTCCCCTTTTATTATATATAGGTCACCCTTAAGGTACGCCCTGGGTAGCCCATAGAGCAGGGTGCTATGTAAGTAAAAGCAGGATGTGTACTTTTGAGTTTTATATGTCCTGATAATGAAAAACTCCCAAAGCAGTTTTTCACTATTGTGAAGCCTGCTCCTCTCATAGGCCAGCACTGTAAGTTCCTTTATATGCTTTTAAGTGGTAATTTCTGATCTGGAAGAAGTGGCATGATCATGTTTGGTATGATTGGAATGGTAGTGAGAAATCCTGCTTACTGGTGAAGTTAGATTTAACACTACTATTTTAGAAATACCACTTTTACAGTAGAAAGTAGCCATTTCTCTGCACTTACTGCTCTCTAAGCCTTACAGCCTGTCTCCAATCCAAATCTGGTCTATGCTGGTTGACAGCCCCCCTGTGCATTCCACCCAGGCAGCCATATACACAGGACCCTAAGCTGCATCTGCATTCATCTTCATACCAATGGGTCTTCCTGGGCAGGAAGGGTGGAGGGGCTCTCTCTTATACTTCAAAGGGTAGTGGCTTGACCCTAAACAAATGAATGATAACCCCCCACAGATCCCCTGGCAGACAGCACTGGGTTGAAAGGGAAACTGGTGCCCTTCAAAACCACTCTTGGAAGTCTCCTCCACTTCAAAGGCATTTTTGGGTGTATATGTACTGGGTCTGTGACCCTTGAAAAGAGACACTTCTAGACCTACCACTGGATTCTGTCAGAAGGACTGTAGTGCTGCCCATAGGACTCAACTGGACTGCTTTTATGGAAGGGCTGCTCTTCTGCTTGTTGCCCTGCTGCTCCCTGACTCTGGTGGAAGGAATTTGCCTTCTCACCATAACTGATCTCTAAGAGCTTGTCATTTTGCTTCCTGTTAAGAAGTCTCAGAGCCATCAAAGACTTCACCAAAAGGAGTAAATCCACACCTGAATTTGCCACGCTAGAAAAATTGAAGCAATGCCTGTCTTGGGGCTGAAAAATCAATGCAATACCTGCAGAATTGCCGCAATACCTGCCTCCCTGCTGAAAAATCGATGCAGTCCTGTTTCACCACAGTTCCAACATCACAGCGTGTCTAGATGCTCCACGCATCATCCCTGGGTGTCAATTAGTCATCAACCCCGAATTGCAGTAAGGAACCAAGGCATTGTGTCCAGAAATTGATGCATTGCCTTTCCTGCAAGGAAAGAATTGATGCATCATCTCCCTTGCCAGTAAGTAACAGACACATCGCTTTGCTTTTCAGGTGCCTCATCTCCCTTGTAGCCCACATCATCTTTGTTTTTGACGCATCCCAGGTACTTTGTGCTAAAGAGATATATCCATCGACTTTCATGAACTAAGACATATTTAAACCTCTAAAAAAGTCATATCTTGACCTGTGTATATTGGACCTTTGTTGTTTTTGTCTTATTTTATTCAGATAAATATAATCTAATTTTCTAAAGTGGGGTGGAGTACTTTTTGTGGTGTTTTCACTGTGTTACTGTATGAGTTACTGCACAAATACTTTACACATTGCTTTCTAAGTTAAGCCTGCAGGCTCTGTGCCAATCTACCAGAGTGTGAGCACAGGATAATTGAGGTTGTGTTGTGACTTACCCGGCTAGGATTGTGGTTCCTACTTGGACAGGGTGCATACCTCTGCCAATTAGAGACCCAATTTCAATTTCTAACTCTGTCCTTCATGTTCGGGAGGAGTAGCGGAGGTTCTCATCGCATCTCTCCTCATATGGATACAGTAGTACCATTGTGGTCCTCCTGTGTCTAAGCTGGGCTTGTGCCAGGCTGCCTTGGTCTCCTGGTCAGCCCCTCTCATCCGCTGACGCTCTAGTGAGGCACGAACCCCCATCAAAAGCTTGCCTTCTGATTCTAGCTCGGTTTCTACTGTGACTGGGGCTCCATACCTACCCCCGCTCTCTTCAGGTAGAGGATGCACTACCCTGCTCTCATGCTGAGCTTTCAGGGTGCAAGCTCTCTCTCTCCTCGGTCCTTTCCTCTGACTCCCATCTAGATTCCCTCCTTCACTCTGAGCTATGTGCTGTCCTTTTATGTCGGGACCTTCTCTCATGCTTGCTCTCTGTGGTATCCTTGGCTACCTGAGTGTACCCTATGGCTCCATCCTCACTGCCAGATCTCAGGGGGCTGGGTGCTCTTCCCTCACTCTTGCTAGCTATCTCACTATCCAAGACTGCTATAAATGTTCCCTTCTCTCGCATTTGTTCCCGGGAACCAGTGGGCGTGCACGTTCCCCATGCTGCTGAGGTTTGGTCTTCTAACTGCGACAAACGCAGGGTCGAGCTTCAGGGCGCTCTAGCGCTGGACTAGGGTGGGGCAGGGAGTGTCGGGCCTGGGGGCCTGTTGATCTGCCATGCCTAGACCTAAAAGCCTAGTGTTCAGTAGGATGCCCTGAGCTCCCTCGACTGGTGGGTTAGTGTATCCCAAAGTGGGGCTAGCAGGCATTGGGGAGAGCATCTTCATATCTACATATGTTAGGGTGGTGAGGACGCCTTGCTTACTGGCGATGATTCAAGGTTTTCGGCCTGGACTTCCTCGAAAAGGGCCCAGAGCTCTAGTAGAGCTTCCTTTTTTGTCCCTCTTTTGCCCTATATACTTTGAATGTACGTATGTCCTTGTGTGTGTGATTATATAAGTGTCAAAGGTTCACTCTTTTGGCCAGGGGAACATGTGAGTCTTGGTATGTGCATGTAACTCGAGCAGAATTTGCTAAGCTTTTTAGCCTGAGTGGTGCACTTACTCTGCACATGTTCTAAAGCTGATCCCATGGTGGTATTCGGGTAGTCTTTTCAGGAGACAGTTACTCTTGTGGGTTCTCGTTCTTTAGGGGATTTTTAAGTTAAGTGAGTTTTAACTTTTTATTTTTATACGGTTTCATTTCACTAGTTGCTACTTTTCTATTTCTATAGATGATTTAAAAAATGTTACTCTGGTATCAGGAAGTTTGTACAAGAGAACTACAGGATCACTTTATTAGAGTGAAAGAAATATGTATATATATATATATATATATATATATATATATATATAGAGAGAGAGAGAGAGAGAGAGAGAGAGAGAGATATAGAGATACATATATATGGGGTTTAACTGACTCTAATCTGGTGGGGGACGATATACACGGGGAAATGAGCTCAGTGTTATCATAGATGCATCAAAATAGACATTCAACAAACAACTGCATGAAGATTCACGATCCTAAGACAAATGCAATTGTTAGTTCACAGCAGCCTACAGTGTGGCGACAAACTAGCGAGCCTTACTTTGGCATCAAACAATTTGTGTGAATCAACAATTTCTTCATTTATACAATAAAGATTAACAAAAAACACAACATTCAACATTTATGACAAACACAGTCACGTTGGTCATCCAGCATCATAATATCAAACCTACACTATTTCAACTAGCAGGGGAGATGCTAATAAGGCCTTAAAAAATCAGGGGAACAGCCCTTCCACAATACCTTAGCCCTGCTCAATCCTAGTGCACATTATCCTCTGGCCAACGGCTACTCTGCACTGCATGAAGCTAGGGGAGCCTGATAATCTTTGTCGATTCCAGCTCAGTAGAAAAGATTGCAACAATTTATAAGGAGAAAAAAAGGACTTAGTTCAATGACCATAGACATTTCTTGGCAAAATACAGCTATGCCTAAATCTCTGGGATCCTAAATGTTCTAGTACCCTAAAGTCCGAATTCCTCCTATGTCACACCCAGGGGTCCTGTGTACCATCTGTGTCACAAAACAACAACAGAGGAGGGGCAAAAAATGGGAAATTCGGAGTCTAGCTCCTGGTCCCGTGTGTAAAGTTCCCGCTAACAGTCAATCAAATACAGATTACACAGGGTTCCATCTAATTGTGAGTTTCTTTCAAGTGAGAAGCTTTGGTCAGTGATTGAGAACCAAAGGTATTCGAAGCAAGAGCCCTCACTCACCATCCGGTGACATGCTTCATCATAGGGCTAGCTCCTCGTCAGGCCGGCGCTGCAATGCCTGACGGGCCCCACAGGGGGGCTCTTTGCCGGAGATCTTTTATGAATCGAGTGTGGCCGATCAGAGACAAGCAGCGCCGGCCTGACGAGGAGCTAGCCCTATGATGAAGCATGTCACCGGATGGTGAGTGAGGGCTCTTGCTTCGAATACCTTTGGTTCTCAATCACTGACCAAAGCTTCTCACTTGAAAGAAACTCACAATTAGATGGAACCCTGTGTAATCTGTATTTGATTGACCATCTGTGTCACACCCAGGGGTCCAATCGAAGCACACCTTTTAGTTCTTTCAAATACCACCAGTGTTAAGAAAAGAGTGACAATGAGATAATCAGGACAGCCTAATAAGATCAAGATGTGGCTTACACCCAGAGCCTATGCATATCGACTGCATCACGCCCAGCGGTCCAAACAAAGGCACCTCTTAAAACTGAGAGCTGTCCCTATGTCACATCCAGAGCCTTATGCATAACATCTGTGTCATGCCCAGCGGTCCAAGTGGCCAGCAACCCAAAAACCCTGTATCACCCCCAGAGATCAAGCATATCAGCTGTTTTATGCCCAGTGGTCCAAGCGTTCACTCTTCCAGATTCTGACAATTAGGAAAGTGGCTTTCATGGATTATGATTTTTCATAGTTTGCCCCAGCCCAAATGCTAGGGCTAAGGCTCTGATGTAGTGACGGTGGCTTCAGGACAGACCTCCGCCCCACGGATTCAGTAGAACTGTCAATCAATTGTGATCTGTGCTCACCTTTCTTGTTTGCGCAAATGTGAATCCATTTGGGTGGGGTCTCCCCCAGCTACTATCTGGCCCACCAAAATGTTCCTCGAATGAGGACTTACTTTAAAAAGCAAGTGACAAGAGACGTCTGGCAAAATAGGAAACGGTTTGTATAATTAAACATTGTGGCTGGAAGAACAGTTTCAGCACAGGAGTCTGAGGACTATCTCTCTTAGCACACAAAATGACACACATTTTATGAAAAATTTGGGGAGCAATATACCCATAAAACATTCTTTCCCTGATGAGATGAAATATGCCAATAGTTGACAAGTACAATTTCCAGATTGGGAATCCAGGTGAGCCTCAAACTGGTGTGGACACTATGTTGTCTAGCAAGTACATTTCCAGATGTCTGGCCTGAGAGGTGTGTGGTAATTGCGTGTGTGCTGTGTCCTGTTTCGATAAGTGTACCTAACTACATGTGGCATCTACTTTATGGTGTTTTGGGAATGCATGCATCCCTCTGGCCATTCGTGCTTTATTGGGGACAATCTCGGGGGACCACTGTAGTGTTGCCCCCTATCTGTGGGATCTGATCTAAGCGTGTGTGTTTGGATGTTGGCTAAGTGCTACCTCACCTGCGACCTGTCAGTCATTAACCTACAAGACTGGGCCGCAGAGCCTGTAGACCACACACCTACATGCTGGGGTAGACGGGGAGTTCATGACGGGGGATCCAACAGGGGTGATGTGACTTTGTTTGTCTATGAAAATGTATTTTTTGTGCATAAAGGTGTCTTGTTGTGTGCATTGATTGATCCGATATCAGCAATAAGGCAGACCAAAGTTTGACTTATAGGTGTACTGCCTTATTATTTGTGCAATAAATCAAGTTGGTGTCTTAGTGCGTCTCTTATACCATACGTAGAAGCTCCCCTTCTCAGACAATTTACGTACAACTATTTGATGGTATGCTAACATAATTATGTCACAGTGTGATCACTTATTCACCTACACTGAAATCAAGATATAAAAATGTAAAAGTAAGCCTCAGTGTTGATTTTCTGGTCCACCTTTATTGCTCCTATTTCTTTTATTTCATTCTTGCAGAAGACAACAGACAAAAAAAAAGCCATTTCTTTTCTTTAGAAGACCATACATTAACGACAAATCAATATGTGTTTTACCCATTGGGGCTTGTAGGTCTGTTGCTTTATTCGAGAAAGTAATATACATTTTGTGATTTCTCCCTTGATTCATACATAAAAATTAAAAATTATTTTACCTGCTTACAAAGGCTTTTTACGATGAGTAGCACTCAGGAGCAGCGCTGCATGCATGAACAAAAACAAAGACTTATGTATCAGTGGTCACAAATGAAACTAGCAAAGATCAATAAAATGAGCAGCATATTGGTGGGGAGAAAAAACATCTGTTATGTTGTGGCAAGAAACATATTTGTGTTTAAAAAAGATGTGTTATATTGAATTGAAGTTTTGTAATAGGGATAAGTCCTTTTTTGTATACAATGTCGGTGTGTTTTCTGGCACGCTCTGGCATTTCTCAAGGTACTGCAGTTAGAATTCCTTGTGAATTTTATTTGCAGCACCTGATGTAAAAGATGTACAATCCTTAATCCAGGACATTAATCTGCACTAATTAAAGCCAGATAATTATAGCTACCACATAATTAGATAGGGTACTGCATATTTGCACAATGTCTTGTTTTACCGCACATCTGCAGTGCTAAACCTTTTAACTGAACGTTGTCATAAAATAAGAAGTCTATCTGTGTAAAAGGTTTACATTCATGTTTTGGCATACTGGGGTTATGTAACCATCATTATGAAAGTGCAATAAATTATACCTAGGGCTTTCCCCCTTTCCCTCTGAGGACGGGAGACTCAGGGCCTGATTTATAATTCGGCTGACAAGTTACTCCATGTTAGAAATGGGGATCTTTAGTTGGCAGTGGTTTGCACCCCTGACCAAGCAGGGACCCTCACTCTATTCAGGGTAAGGGAGCCACACAGCTAAGATAACCCCTTGGTAGCTTGGCTCAAGCAGTCAGGCATATCTCAGAGGCAATGTGTAAAGTATTTATACACACACAGTAACACAGTGAAAACACCACAAAAGAACTCCACACTATTTTAGAAAAACAGCTAATATTTATCTGAGTAAAACAAGACCAGAACGAGAAAATTCCAACATACACAAGTAAAGATAGGGCTTTTCAAAGATTAAATCTTAGTGAAGCGCTTAGAAACACAATAGCTCCAACTATGGCTATCACGGCATATTGACTAAGTCATGCTCAGCAGTCCAACACCAGTCACGAGGGAGTGCAGGCCGGTCATGAAGTTGCACAGACACCAGGTACAATACCTTGGAAAAGGAGCAAACAAAGACATTGCACGGAGTTGGGGAGGTGAGACGACACTGGAGCTGGTGCGGCATTGGTTCCTTACTGCTACCAGGGAGGTGAGGCATCAGTTCCTTACTGCTAGGCAGGGGAGGTGAGCCCTGGGTCCCTTTCGGTTGCAGGGGAGGTGATGCGGTGTCAATGGTGAGGCATCGGTTCCTTACGACAGTGGAGGGGTTGAGGAATCCAGCAGGTCAAGACGCCAGGCATCGACTTTGCGGAGTCACGATCACATCATGGGACCAAAGGTGCTGTGGAGGAGTCAGAGTTGGGTGCCACAGACTTCGTGACACAGTGCTCTGGACTCGTGCTGTGGCAGGACTTCAGAGGCACTGCAGTGATGTTGGGCATGCGGCATCGGTCGCTGCACTCAGCAGGGACCACGGTTCTGGTGCAGGCAGCGGAGTCGGACAGAGGTGCCAGTTCCAAAGTTACTCTGCAGTTAATGTACTTGGTTTCTTCTTGCTTACACTAGAATTCACTCCCAAGGGCCCAGCAACTAGATTATGGCAAGTCAGGACCCTCAGCAAGAGGGCCCGAGGTACTGGCAGATAATGTCTTTGATGTCCCTGAGACTTCTCAACAGGAGGTAAGCTCAGTCCAATCCCTTGCAGAACCTTTGGAAGCAGGATGTAGAAAGCAAAATCCAGTCCTTTCACTCCCAGTACAGAAGCAGCAGGGCAGCACAGCAAAGCAACAGGCAGAGTGGCAGTCCCTCCTACAGCATCCAGCTCTCCTTCCTGGCAGAATGTCCTCAGTCCAGAAAGATTCTAACTGTGTGGTGTCAGAGGTCCAGTACCTGTACCCATTTCTGTTGTTAAAGTCGGCACACTTCAAATGTAAAGTCTTTGTTTGTGCACAAGACCCTGCCTTCTCTGCCCTGTCCCCAGGCACATTACAGGGGGTTGGAGACTGCTTTGTGTAAAGACAGGCACAGCCCTATTCAGGTGCAAGTGTAAGCTCCTCCCCCGACTCTAGCTCAGGAAGACCCAACAGTCTGGTGATGGACCATCAGGATATGCAGGGCACACCTCGGCTTCCTTTGTGTGACTGTCTAGAGTGAATGCACAAACAACCCAACTGTCATCCTGACCCAGACGTGTATTCCACACACAGGCAGAGGCACAGAATGGTTAAGCAAGAAAATGCCCACTTTCTAAAAGTGGCATTTTCAAACCTACAATTCAAAAACCAATGTCACCAAAAGATGTATTTTTAAATTGTGACTTCAGCAACACCAAATTCTATCTGCTCCCAGTGGGAAATTACACTGAAAAGGGATTTCAAGGCAATTCCCATGTTACCCTATGTGAGAGACAGGTCTTAGAATAGTGAAAACCAAATTCACCAGTATTTCACTCTCAGGACATGTAAAACACACCATTGCCTGTCCTACCTTTTAAATACACTGCACCCTGCCCTTAGGGCTTCCTTGGGCCTACTTTAGGGGTGACGTATATATAGTAAAAGGGAAGGTTTGAGTTTGGCAAGTGGGTGCACTTGCCAGGTCGAAATGGCTGTTTAGAACTGCCCCCGCACAGACACTGCAGTGACATGTCTGAGACATGTTTACAGGGCTACTCATGTGGGTGGCACAACCAGTGCTTCAGGCCCTCTAATAGCATTTGAGTTACCAGCCCTGGGCACACCTGGTTCACTATACTAGGAACTTACTAGTAAATCAAGTACGCCAATCATGGATAAACCAATCACCAATACAATTTAGGCAGAGAGCATATGCACTTTAGCACTGGTTGGCAGTGGTAAAGTGCCCAGAGTCCTAAGGCCAACAGAAACAGGTCAGAAAAAATATGAGGAAGATGGCAAATTTTTGGAGATAACCCTGCAAAAATGGCCAGGTCCAACACTGTCACAACGGTGACAGATATCCTATTCGCCAAAATACAAATCCTATTATTTTCTGTGGGATTTATATTTCTGTGGATGGGATATTCATCACCATTGTGACGGTGAAACCCATCCACTAAAATCAGTCCCTCAGATTGTACTCCCAGTTTCCAACTTTTAAAACAAGGACACATTTACCCAGCACTCTCATGAACTAGTAGGTCATTTTTTAACCTCCTGATTTATCAGTGGGTTGAGTCACAGTGTGTTATGAGCAATCACCTACCCGAGTACCCGGTGCCAAAAAACCACAAGACTAGTGATTTGGTGTGCAATATTTGCTCATAATAAAGTTCTCATTTTCTTTCTTATTTGAGATGATTATGCCCTGACATTTTGTGTGTGGGTGCTCCCCACTCCCCATTAGCAACACTGGTAGTATGACACAACATTAAGTTTGTGAGTATACAATAATATTGCTTTCACTGCAGTACTCCATGTCCATTGTAAACTAAGAATACATACACTATAATTCATCACCTATACCTACCTTTGGAGGCAACTATGTGTGCATTTAAGAGTTGTAATTATAAACCGATTTATAAACAAAACTTGCAATGCAGTGGTAGATCACTATAATTTTACTATTATATAGCATAAGTTCACCCCGTACCCACCATAGCCCCTGACCATCCATCCTTAAGGAAACTTTGATAATGGCCTAGAATGTAATTTACGTTTACACTGCAGTGTACAAAGTATCTAAGGATAGCGACGAAATTCTAAATTGGTTTTGTGATTTAGTGGAAAATCTGAGAGATTGTATCCAAGGGGCCAGGCAATGCAATATCAACACGACTTATTGGAGGCTTGTACTTCCTCTGGATCACACTGGCCACAAAGCTGACCTTTATTTAGGGCCAAGGCAACTACAAAATGTACATATCAGTCTCCTGTCTTAGAAGGTGATCAACAAATGATCTTCCTAACAGATCTATTCCCTCTCACAGGCTCCATTTGTTTTCCTCTTATTTAAAATGGTTTCATTACAAGCAGGATACTCTGAAAATCTAGCAAAAGCTTTGTTTACTGGGTGCTTAAAATATCCATCTCTCTCTTTCTGTCCCTTTTCACCTGCACCCCATGTCTTTTCCGAGTTTCAAAATATGTAAAGTCATGTTACTTTCCTGAAAGGCATTCATACACATATCATGGAAGGGCTATGAGGGGCTGACATTGGCCAAACGCCTGCATGGATCACTGATCCATCATCAGGGTTCACAATCCCCCTCCAAATGGAGTCCCAGAGTACCACAACTGTTTAATAAATTAGTGAGTTAGTGAATGTGTCCTTAGTGCAATTAATCCACCCCACTCCAGTCTAATCTACTCCAGATTAATCAACCCTACTCCAGTCAAATCCACCTCACTCCACATCATCTTAATCTACCCCAGTACAATCCATCCACCCCTCTTCAATCAATCCACCCACTCCAATCTATCCCACCCCACCCCAATCCAGTCTACCCTACCCTAATCCACCCCACTCCAGCCCACCCCACTCCAATCCAGTCCATCCTACACCAATCCAATCCACTCCACGCCAATCACCCCACTAAAATTCACCCCACCCCAAATTGTCCAACCCCATCCCAGTTCAGTCCACCCCACTTCAATCCAATCAATCTAACCCACCTCAATGAAATCCACCCACTCCAATCTACCCCACTCAACTCCACTCCAATCTAATCCCCCCACCCCACTCCAATCCAATCCAATCCAATCCAATCCATCCTACTGCAGCCCACCACACCTAAATCTATTCCACCCCACCCCATTTCAATCCACCCGACTCCAATTTCATCCACCCCTCTCCGGTCCACCCCACTCACTCCCTTCCACCACACTCTACCCCAATTCACCCCATTCTATCCCCTACAATCCACCTCAACCCATCCCATTTTAGTCCACCCCACTTCAATCCAATCCATCCATCCAGCCCACCCCATTCCAATCCAATTCACCCCACTCCACCAACTCCAGCACACCCCACCCCAATCTAACCCACCCCACCCACTCCAATCTAATCCATCTCACTGCAGCCCACCACACCCAATCCAATCCACCCCATCATATTTCAATCCACCCCACTGGATGGGAAGGGAAGGGGGTCGGAATCTCCATGACGGCGCTACAAGCAGCGCCGCCATGGAGATTCAGCCCAGCCAGGGGTATTCCGGCGGGAAACCGCTGGATCCCCTTTTCTGACCGCGGCTTTACCGCCGCGGTCAGAATGGGCTCTGAAGCACCGCCAGCCTGTTGGCGCCGCCAGGGTTGGAATGAGGCCCTTAGTGTGGTATTGTGCTAATTTGTTCTATTTCATTTTTATTCTATTTTGAAGGTGTTTCCGTGTGTTATTCTGTTTGCTGTTATGCTACTCTGGAAGTGTATTGTGTGATTGCAATGAGGTGTTGAATTCTACATTATTGTGTTGTTATTGTGTTGTATGGTTCGGCTATCTTGGTGTTTTACCTCAATTGCAGTCTGTCAGCTTAAATACTCTTGGCATAAAAAGGACCCAGGAATACTGAGTCAAATTCTGTGGTTTTTCGCCATACCAGGGAATAAAACGGGCACAAACTTGCATCTATTTATGACCTATTTGGAGTTTTGGAAAAGGGGTGCAGGGGCTTTGTTTTGCCCCCATGTGCAGATGGTGGAGGAGGGTCAGGAGTAGAGGGGAAAGCTTGAGAGAGAACTGCATGGTCCACCACGCGGCAGGGAAAGGCTAGGCATAGGACAACCGCAGCAGCTTCCCACAACCGTAGCAGCTTCTATGTCAGGTCCAGATCCGGTGTCTTCTGATGAGAATAACTGGATCCGGTATTTGCAGCCTGGACATGAATACACAAAATTACAACACGGGATGAAAGCCTCAGTGGTAAAATGTGTTTGTACAAAACAATACACTAATTACTACCAAAGACATGCAATGACATCAATCACATATGTAAAGTGATCTGGCTCTAGTTAGAGCATGGTACTTTAATTAAAAAATGTATCATGGCCTTGATTTGAGTATAGGTGGTATTTATAGCACATGACGAATAATGATACCACTGAGTACGCTATATATGGAGTGTGATAAATATCACCTATTTCCAGTTGCTGGGGAATAACATGATGATTTTGGTGTTTAAAGCACCAAAATCTGCATCGTACAATAAATACCGTGTGGTTTTCCACAGTTCCGGCAGGTTTGACCTGCTGAAATGTAATGAAGGTTGAGTGATTTCCATATCTGATAATTATCGACTGCCTTAAATACCAAACTACTCATAATTCTAACCCTTGCATAAACAGGGGTTTATGCAGGGGGCAGAATGTAACAAGCAACTCGTAATCAAGCTCTAGGCCACTACACATAGCATTCCGTTTCCACATTGGATTACCCCATTTAGGGGCATATTTATACTCCGTTTGCGCCGAATGTGTGTCCAAAATTTTGACGCACATTTGGCGCAAAACGTGCACCATATTTATACTATGACGCCCGACCCAGCGGACGTCACAATTCCTCAGTGTGCGTCATTTTTTGGATGCGAGAAACTGCCTTGCGTTAATGACATGCAAGGTAGGCGTTCCCACCCAAAAAATGACTTTAAGGCCTGTGCGCCTTATTTATATTCCTGCGCCATTTTGACGCACAGGAGGAGGCAGGCCTTAAAAAACGGCGCCCAGCCTGATGTGCGCCGTTTTTTAACGCCTTGGTGAGGGCAGGAGTTAAGGGACCTGTGGGCTCACTTCCATGGTCTCTGACCATGGAAGCAGCCCACAGGTGCCCTTCTCAGCCCCCAGGGACACCCCCTGCCACCCTCGCCCACCCCTGGAGGACACCCATGGATGGGGAGACCCATCCCAGGTAAGTACAGATAAGTTCAGGTAAGTATATATATATATATTTTAAGTGGCATAGGGGGGCCTAATTTGGGCCCCCCTACTTGCCACTATGCCCAATGGTCCCCTGGGCATGGCCACTGGTCAAGGGGGCATGACTCCTGTCTTTGCTAAGACAGGAGTCATTTCAATGGGGGTTGTGTGCCAAAAAATGGCGCAAGTTCGGTTTGAGCCATGATTTTTGCCTCAAACCTGACCTGCACCATTTTTTGACACACAACCCCCATTATCCCCTACACGGGCGCTGCCTGGTTTGAGTAATTTATTTTGACTGTGACCAGCCTGCAGCGCCGGCTAACATCAATCCTTAAATATGGCGCCTGCATGGCGTGTAGGAATGGCGTTAGCCGGCGGTACATTTTTTGACGCAAACCAGCGCCAGCGCTGGTTTGCATCAAAAAGTATAAATGTGGGCCTTAGTTACCAATGTATCTTTAGTCCTTTGCTGTTGTAAAATGAGAGCCTATTGGTTCATGTTAACAGCATTGGCAATGGTATTTGAGTGTTGGTAGAATGTTCTTGCTTTCTTGGAACTGCATTTACTGTGAAATGTTTCTTTACTTTGTTTAGACCCTAGTGTAAGATCAAAGCATAATCTGTGGTTTCAAGAACAGGTTTTAAAGAGCAGCTTCTTCATTATATGCTCATTATAAGTTGATGTATTGCTTGAAGTAGCCTGAAATGTCAGCTGGTGAGTCGAATGACAGTGTTATGCCTTCAGGCGAATGGAAGGCATGTTTGAGTATGTTTTGAAGATACCTATCCTTCTTCCGGCTGCCATTTTCCACAGCGTCAAAGTTTCTGGTTGACCTGGGACTAACAAATCTTGGTTGCTTTTTCTAGCAGCTATAAAGTAAATGTTTAATGAAACATTGGTGGTCCTCACTCCGAGTGTCTGAACTGCAATAGTCACGTGTAGAAAAACCGTTCAGAGGAAACTGTTTCCGCATGGTAGTAACATATTTTGCACCCTATTTAAACTTATAAACCCTATTCACCAAAAAAATGTGAAAGTGATCATGTAAACTGGTGCCAACGTATAGGTGCTCATTTACCAATTTTTCTATAAAAAGATTTCCAGAGCTAAGCATGGAATGCTGCATCATGTGGAGGTTCCCGGGCATATTTCAGGGAATATTGTCTAGCTTTCCCTATAGGATCCTGTTCTGTGCAGAGTTCTACCTAGCACAGAATCTCTCACAGTAGAAATAGAGACTCCTGTGAAAATGTGCATGCTTTCTATGCTGGGAAAACACGTTTGAATATGAATAAAGCCCTTTCACTACACCACCAGCATCTCTTTGGGGGTTGGGTGGGCGTATCCAGACCCCTTCCTATAGAAGAGGCTGAGCTACAGCCATGTAATAGATCTTTGACCTTCCCAGGGTGGGAAAGGAGTAGTTTTGAAATGCTCATAAGCAAACATTTCTTTCAAGTCACCATCTCCTCTCTGTACTCTTGAGTGGGATTTACTAAAGAGGATTTCTCTGCATTTGTGGTAGAGAAACATGCTGTAGTAATAATCTGGCCTTCTGATATACCTCTGTAAAATAATTGTTGTCCATAAATTTTCATTTTTGATTTCGTGTTTTTGGATCACCAGAGAAGTAATTTAGCCTGGGTCGACATTGCTGATCTGGGCTGAATTTTTCTGGACAACATTTTTAAAAATGGCAGATGTGTTGCAGTGATGATGTAATATTTCAGGAACCATGAAACCTATATACTTCATTTTGGTGACAAAACATAGGTCTTTGGGGTCAAGCAGTCTTATAGAGGCAGAAAATAACTCCTCAGAGCAACCCTTCCGTCATTTTTCAAAATGGCGGCTGTAATAGAGGAAGAAGAGACATATATAGAAATTAAACAAATAATAATGTTTTGTAATTCTTTTATGTATAGACCTATGTTTATGATCTGAATATGAAAAATATAATGTTTATCACTCCTATTTTAGACATATTTTCATAGTTCACTTTATTTATTTGTTTCAGCAGTTGCTCATGGTACATTTACAGAATGTTGAACATTTGAGAGGAGCATATTGACAGGGACATCTTTTTGTAGCACAGATTTTGCAAGTACATGTATGTTCTTTGGGTAGATGCTTTAGAAATGTTGTAGGTTTTAGCACCCCATCAATATCTTCCTAACCAAATTCACACAGATCTTTCTCTACATATGCATTATCCCAAACATTTACGCATCTTCTGATCAAGTAGAATGCTCTTTCAGTGTGTCCATGCACAGAATATGACGTTGGTGAAAAGTCATTTAGAGGGACTGATCTCTGTACTTGCTGTACAGAAGATCGTCAAATGTGTGACAGTCAGAACTCATTTTCCACACACGCACATTTGTCTACGTCTTTAAAGTCACATTCTTCTTCTGTCTCAGCAAATGCTTCTAGAAACTTCACAGGTTCAGCAATTAAAGCTCCAAGCTTGGTTCCAGTTCTGCTCACAGTGTCATCACCAAAAAGAATATGTGCCTAGATATGAACACTGGGCATCTCTGGGTCAAATTTCTTGTACAGATTATGGTGCAGGATTAGGTGTCTTTTCTCGCCTGTTCCATAATCTAGCCATAACTCTGACAATCCTTGAATCCATAAAATAAATAAACAACCCTGACACCCTGAGATTTTCTTTCCCACAATATGGGAGCTATTTTTGGATTTTTGTCCGTTCGGAACCACCAAAGTCCCAAACAGAATAAAATACCTCAGTCCATCCACCAAAAGTAAGATGGATGGTCTAATGTATCTACACCAACAGCACCAACTCTACCAGTCCATCAGTGTCGAGTTTCCGATGACAGTGCATGCGGGGGCACCATCATTGGAAACATGAAGGGATGCTTGACTCTAAATAGGAAGGGCAGACCATCTGTTTGGCAGAAAGGGTACTTTTTCATTTTTATGTTTGTTCTGTCCTACCCTTAGGTTACCAATGGCACTGCCACCCAGTAAGAGCCCTCAGCAGAATTAACTTTAGACACTCTTGTCCCAACTGAATTATCCACCAGCATCTCTTCCAAGACAACTGATCACCCAAAGTATATCCCTGGCTCACTGAAGAAGAATAAGCAGGTCCTGTGCCAGCTCCTTCCGCTGCCCGTAGCCTCTGCCAGGTTCTGGCGAATCTTCTCAGCAGGTGCAGGGTGCTGCAGGGCATTTTGCTGCCTTTGCTGTTGCTGTTTTTGCCTGTTGCTGCCTTTGCTTTTGGCCTCTCAGGCCTATGCCTGTTTCCCTGCCCCCTACCCCTGCTGCTTTTCCTGCTGTTTCTCTGCGCATGTTTCTCCACCAGCCCACCTCCCGCTGCACCCCTCCCACACCTAGACCTACTTAATCGTGGTTGCAGCGTGACACCACTGAGCAGGTCCTGTGCCAGCTCCCCCCACTGCCCGTAGCCTCTGCCAGCCTCTGCCCACTCTTTTGAGCAGGTGCAGGGTGCTGCAGGGCATTTTTCTGCCTTTGCTGTTGCTGGTTTTTGCCTGTTGCTGCCTTTGCTTTTGGCCTGTTTGGCTTTGGCCCATGCCCTGACCCCCTCTGCTGCTTTTCCCGCCGTTTCTCTGCCAATGTTGCCCCACATGCCCACCTTCCACCCCAGGACCTACTTAATGGCGGTCACAGTGCGACCGTGCAGCAGGTGCACACAGTTGGCACACCAAAGGCGCTCCAAAGGCAAGCCCGCCTGCGTTCGTCCGTATCTGGACCGCGCCCAGCACCAGAAACCCTGGTCACCCACCATCTCCGGATACTTTTATGCTGTACTCTGGGCCGTACCGTCCAGGAATTGAAGCAACAATTGCTGCATCTCTGCCCTCAGGATCAAGTCGTCGGCCGTTCACATGCCTCCAATGCCACTTCACCTACAACACTGAGACCCTCACTGCATCCACACCACTGCCTTCCAAACCTGAGAAACAACTCCACTGCCTGCTGCTCAACACACGATCTCTCTGCAAACACACCACGGAAATCTGGGACACGCACACCGGACCGAATGTTCATCACTGAAACCTGGCTCATGTCCGCCTCGGTCCCCAACATCCCCTGCACCACCCGCAAGGATACAAGCTGATCCAAAAAGACCCCCACATCAAGCACAGAGGAGGCTTTGCAGTCATGCACAACCTCCCATGCACCACCTTGGAAGAAGAGGAGCCCAATCTCATGGAACACCTAAACTTCTGAATTAAAACTGAAGCAAAAACAAACACCAGAGAAACTCTTGCGTACAGACTCCTGGGTCCCTAACCTGTGTTCTGCAAGGCCATCACCAACCTTATTGCCCCCCTAGCCTTCAACTTGACAGTCTACCTAATCTTAGGAGACCTGAATTTCCATCTAGATGACCCCAGCGACCACAACACCACCAATCTCCTGGACAACTTAAGTAACATCGGACTCAAACAACTAGTCACCAGCCCAACACACATTGCAGACCACACCTTGGAACCCATCTTCACAACCAGCCAAAAAATCATATTCAGCCGTAGCTCACATGGTCCAACCTCCACTTGGTACACTTCACAATAACCAGCAGACCGGACCCGTCCAACACACCTCAACCACCCTTTCTCCGCAGATGAGAAAAATTCACAGAGCCCCAATGGACCTCCGTCCTCCACGCCAGCAAACCCATCCTCTCTGGCAACCTCGAACAAGATGCCGGCAATCTCTCTGAATGGATAATCAACACTGCCAACAAAGTGGCCCCGCAAGGAACTCGGCCCCCAAAAGATCCACAAGGTGGATCCCCCCGAACTACACACAATTAAGAGAGACTGCAAAAGCCTAGAAAGATGGTGGTGAGGTAACAGGGACCCCACAGACTGGTCGACCTTCAAAGTTGCACTGAACAAATATCATCTCTGCCTCAAAGAAGCAAAAAAGATCTCCCTACTCACTGCATCAAGGAGAGCACCAAGCACCCGAAGGAACTGTTCAAGATCGTCAAAGAGTTCTCCTGTCCTAGCAGCCACCGAAAACACTATCTAACCCACACGGGCCTTCTGCGATTCACCAGCTGACTACTTTCATGACAAAATCACAGCCATCTTCAGTGACTTTCAAATACAACCCGCCAGCATCAAACACCTTCTGATCCCATCTGAGAACTCCCCCAGCCACCTCATCACAGACTAGAGGCCTCTTTCCATTCTGGAAACAGCCACCCTCATGACATCAACCCACTTCGGAGCACCCAACAACCCTTGCCCACATTGCATCTTCAACCTGTGCCAGAAGGAAATTAGCAGCATCCTCTATCCCATTATCAACACCTTCATCAGGACTGCCACCATTCCTAAAGCATGGAAATAAGCAGAGATTAGGCCGCCCTCACGAAACCTTCCACTGACCCCAGCAAACTAAAAAATTACTGCCCTTCTCTCTGCTCCCTTTCACAGCTAAGGTCCTGGAAAAGGCCATCAACAAACAGCTCTCCGAACACCTGGAAAAACACAACCTACTTGAGTCCTCCCAATGCAGTTTCCACTCCAACCACAGCACTGAGACCGTCCTATCACCGGAACGGATGACATCAGGTCACTCCTCGTCCACAGAGAGAGAGCGGCCCTCCTAGACCTCTCTGCCGCATTCGACACTATCTTCCACTTCACCCTCACCGCCAGATTCCATCACATCGGGATCCAAGGCAATGCCCTCAAATGGATCCACGCCTTCATCACACGTCACACTTGGAAGGTCCACCTTTTACCTCAGAATCTAAGAGCAACATATGCGACGTCCCCCAGGGATCCTCTCTCAGCCCCACCCTTCTCAACATCTACGTAACGTCACTGGCCGAGATTGTTCGTTCCCATGGACTCATAATCATCTCCTACACCAACGACACCCAACTAATACTCTCCCTTGCTGAAGACCTTGCCACCCCCAGAGACAACTTCAAGGACACCATGAAACACATCGCCGACCGGATGAAATACAAGTGCTTGAAATTGAACACGGACACAAGACTGAAGTGATCATCTTCGGAAGCAACTCCTCCCACTGGGATGACTCATGATGGTCCCCCACACTTGGACAACCCCTGTCACCAACTGACCATGCCCCAAACCTAGGCATCATCATAAACAGCAACTTCACCTCCAAACAGCAGATAAACGCAGTGGTCTCCTCCAGCTTCCACAACTTCCACATGCAACAGAAGATCTTCAAATGGATCCCCATCAAAACCAGAAAAATGGTCACTCAAGCCATCACCACCAGCAGACTAGAGTACAGAAACGCCCTCTACGTTGGACTTCCCCGCTCAGCTCCTTCACCATCTCCAGACCATCCAGAACACATCAGCAAGACTCGTCCTAGACCTCCCTAGAAGAACCCTCATCCTCCCCCCACCTCAGAGGTCTACACTGGCTGCCAATGCACAAAAGGTGCAAATTCAAACATCACACCATTGCCTCCACAGCATCAGACCCAAGCTAATCAATCACAGACTTTCCTTCCAGCAGCCAAACAGGGAGCTCTGCTTGACAACCCTTGCCATGTCCCAAGAATCTGCCGCAGCCACTGCGGAGGGCGCTCCTTCTCCTACCTAACGGCCAAGAACTGGAATAACCTCACCCCCCTCACCCCACCACCGCACCTCACACACCCTCCTCGACTTCAGGAAATAAACTCAAGGCTTGGCTCTTTGAGTAGTAGTCTGGGCTCACAATGACTACCCTTTGCGTCTGGATAATCCCCGTTGTGATAGACTGCGCTTTGCAAATAATATGATTGATTGGCTGAATGAACAATGTTTTTTAGGCAAACTTTCAGTTATTGGAACTGAAGACATCTGGATAAGTTAACACAGCTTGATATATTCATCAGTCTAAAAGACAATTACATTTAGTTTGGCTGTCTTTTCTCCAATATGAAGGCACCCACATCAAGTCACTGATGTGCCGTCTAAATGGTGGTGACCTAAAGCAACTGTTAAAGTGCAATCAAGGAAGCTCGTTATGCAGATGGTGTAGTCTGATGTATTTGCATATTAGGTGGGATTTCCTGTAGTCTGCATTGTCATCTAGCACTGAAAATGTCTCCTCCAGCTACTCTTGTTCACAGTGCATAGGTATCTACTGGTCATTTCCAAATTCTGATGGAGTTTAAAATAGTAAATCCAGCATTCTTTTTGTTTGAATCTGGCAAAGTGATTTTCTTTTTGAAAAAGGGCTTCTTTCCAAATGGCAAAGCAACCAGATGACCCCTTTCAGACTGTCTTGGCTTATAAGTCAAAAACACATTGCATTTTGGGATGTGTAGTTTTGTTTAATATTGGAAGCATTGGTATCCAAATAAAAAAACAGGACTGGGTCAGATTATTGCACAAAGTTTAACTTGTGCTGGTAGGTGCAGGTAGTGAGCACTCACTTTGGAGACCTGGATTTGTTTTCATTAGCAGGGATAAAGAATAGGAAAAGCAAAATAGGGAAACAGTGACAAAAGGAGACAAAAGAGATGACCAAGGACCTGCAAGTATGAGATAAAGAGATTGCACATGTACGATTGTGAAGGAAAGAGGCATGAGGTTGGAATCAAATCTAGGCAGCCTTGGTATTGACAACACCAGCATTTGACAGTGGTAGGCACCTATGTAAAACGCTGGACACTTGTACAAATTAAGCACTAATTACACATGGTATGGTGTCATTTACCAACTATGGAAGGATGGGGGTTCTAGTGCTGGGCAATACTGCCAACTTGCGTTTATAACATCAACTAATGGAGAGCTGTCAAGATCCCATACAAAGGTTTATTTAGTATCTCTGTGAGTACATTAATGGCCAAATTTACAAGGCCCTTGCACCACCAAAGCATCACTTTTTGTGACGCTCCGGTGGAGCTGTGCAGTACACCACATTTCCAAGGTGGCATTATGCCACTTTTTGTGGCTTAATGCCACCTTGTAAATATGGGACCCTCCGACACATTTTAATTCGTCAGGGGATGTGCAATGGGTGTTGCTGTCAGCATTCCACTGCAACACCCATTGTTTTTGACACTGCCTCGGATTTCAAGAAGTAACAAATCTGTGGCAGCGCCAAAAACTAACGCCACCCCAGGAGTGGCCTTAGCAAGGCATAACGAGGAGGAATACTTTTATTCCTCCTCGTTTTTGCTTTGTCCATGTGTGCTGCATTCTGCACCACACATAGAGCAAAAGGCCATGAATGATTGTTTATGTGCACCTAGGTGTCCCTTCCTGCACATAAACAATCATTCAAAAATGGCAATTTGCTACTTCTATGTGTGCTGCATTTTGCAGCACACATAGAAGTGCTAAATTGCCATTGTAGATTGTTTATGTTTAAGGGACTCCTTCCTGCACACGCAAAATCATTCCCTTGAACGCAGACATCCTTGCACTATGGTCCAAGGCTGCCTGCGTTAGCGCTGTCAGCTATATTTAGCTCCGGCGTAGGGGAAAACATGGGGGGGCAGCGTATTTTAGTAAATACAGTGCATCCCTGCGTTTCTAAAGTGACACAGCACTGCAAATTATGGTACAGTGCTGCGCCACTTTGTAATAAATCTTTCCCTAAGGCCCATATTTATACTTTTTTAGCGCCGCATTTACGATTCTACAATTATATTTTGTAAGTTTGCGCCACTTTTGCATCAAAAAATTACGCAAATGGGATGCTAAAAAAGTATAGGTATGGGCCTAAGTTTTATAGCTTTTCTGGAAAGAACCCATGACGCAAATTCATAATCTAGTTGACGGGACCTGAAAAGAGAATCCAGTTGAACAGTGTGAAAATAAAGAACCTAATTCACGACATATTTGCGTTGAGTAACTGTGACTTTTTACTTTTTCAGTAATTCTGGCGTACTCCTGGCTTACTCCTGAAATTCAGGAGTAAGCGAAGAGAACTACAAGAGTAAGTCAAGCCGACTCATAGCAGAATCTTTGTGAAATAAATTGATTAAATCAACTAAATGCTGAATATGCGTTCGGTTGTGTACAATGTTATGAGACTTATTGCCATAAAAATTGAAAACAGAAAATGACCTACTTCCCTTTTGTATGCATCTTATGCATTGTCATCTAGCACTGAAAATGTCTCCTCCAGCTACTCTTGTTCACAGTGCATAGGTATCTACTGGTCATTTCCAAATTCTGATGGAGTTTAAAATAGTAAATCCAGCATTCTTTTTGTATGAATCTGGCAAAGTGATTTTCTTTTTGAAAAAGGGCTTCTTTCCAAATGGCAAAGCAACCAGATGACCCCTTTCAGACTGTCTTGGCTTATAAGTCAAAAGCACATTGCATTTTGGGATGTGTAGTTTTGTTTAATATTGGAAGCATTGGTATCCAAAAAACAAAAAAACAGGACTGGGCCAGATTATTGCACAAAGTTTAACTTGTGCTGGTAGGTGCAGGTAGTGAGCACTCATTTTGGAGACCTGGATTTGTTTTCATTAGCAGGGATAAAGAATAGGAAAAGCAAAATAGGGAAACAGTGACAAAAGGAGACAAAAGAGATGACCAAGGACCTGCAAGTATGAGATAAAGAGACTGCACATGTACGATTGTGAAGGAAAGAGGCATGAGGTTGGAATCAAATCTAGGCAGCCTTGGTATTGACAACACCAGCATTTGACAGTGGTAGGCACCTATGTAAAACGCTGGACACCTGTACAAATTAAGCACTAATTACACATGGTATGGTGTCATTTAGCAACTATGGAAGGATGGGGGTTCTAGTGCTGGGCAATACTGCCAACTTGCGTTTATAACATCAACTAATGGAGAGCTGTCAAGATCCCATACAAAGGTTTATTTAGTATCTCTGTGAGTACATTAATGGCCAAATTTACAAGGCCCTTGCACCACCAAAGCATCACTTTTTGTGACGCTCCGGTGGAGCTGTGCAGTACACCACATTTACAAGGTGGCACTATGCCACTTTTTGTGGCTTAATGCCACCTTGTAAATATGGGACCCTCCGACACATTTTTCTTCGTCAGGGGATGTGCAATGGGTGTTGCTGTCAGCGTTCCACTGCAACACCCATTGTTTTTGACACTGCCTCGGATTTCAAGAAGTAACAAATCTGTGGCAGCGCCAAAAACTAAAGCCACCCCAGGAGTGGCCTGAGCAAGGCATAACGAGGAGGAATACTTTTATTCCTCCTCGTTTTTGCTTTGTCCGTGTGTGCTGCATTCTGCACCACACAAAGAAAGAGCAAAAGGCCATGAATGATTGTTTATGTGCACCTAGGTGTCCCTTCCTGCACATAAACAATCATTCAAAAATGGCAATTTGCTACTTCTATGTGTGCTGCATTTTGCAGCACACGTAGAAGTGCCAAATTGCCATTGTAGATTGTTTATGTTTAAGGGACTCCTTCCTGCACACGCAAAATCATTCCCTTGAACGCAGACATCCTTGCACTATGGTGCAAGACTGCCTGCGTTGGCGCTGTCAGCTATATTTAGCTCCGGCGTAGGGGAAAACATGGGGGTGCAGCGTATTTTAGTAAATACAGTGCATCCTTGCGCTGCTAAAGTGACACAGCACTGCAAATTATGGTACAGTGCTGCGCCACTTTGTAATAAATATTTCCCTAAGGCACATATTTATACTTTTTTAGCGCCGCATTTACGATTCTACAATTATATTTTGTAAGTTTGCGCCGCTTTTGCATAAACAAATTACGCAAATGGGATGCTAAAAAAGTATGGGCCTAAGTTTTATAGCTTTTCTGGAAAGAACCCATGACGCAAATTCATAATCTAGTTGCCGGGACCTGAAAAGAGAATCCAGTTGAACAGTGTGAAAATAAAGAACCTAATTCACGACATATTTGCGTTGAGTAACTGTGACTTTTTACTTTTTCAGTAATTCTGGCGTACTCCTGGCTTACTCCTGAAATTCAGGAGTAAGCGAAGAGAACTACAAGAGTAAGTCAAGCCGACTCATAGCAGAATCTTTGTGAAATAAATTGATTAAATCAACTAAATGCTGAATATGCGTTCGGTTGTGTACAATGTTATGAGACTCATTGCCATAAAAATTGAAAACAGAAAATTACCTACTTCCCTTTTGTATGCATCTTAGTAGAAATGATTAGTCAGCACACAATATAAACCTCTCATACATCAGGGTAGCTATTGCCAAGTAGTTCCACCTATATACTTTCAATCTGGGCAAGCGACAGCGAACAAAGGCCGCTGAGAAAAAAATATGCCTTTGCCAGAAACCACGACTCATGCTTGCCAGAAAGTGCAAAGTAAATATACACCCAAAAACGAGTTATGTTTCAAAAACATTAAAGAGAACAGTATATTTAACACTGCATGCATACAGAGTTAAATGGATACGGTGGCCTTTTCCATAGTTAAAAGTAAGGTGTCATGGAGCACATATACAAAGACAAAATGAAATTGTTTTGGTACATGTATGCACAAAGCTGTCACGTTTACCAAGTCTGTGCTCGACGTGCTGCTCCAATCCAGGATTTTTCTTTTGAATTCAGTAATTTATTGTCGTATTTTATTATGGAATAAAAAAAACAAGGCTACAAGTGCCAGAATTGAAAGGAAAAAACTGGACTGGAGCAGCATATCACGCATGGAACTGGGAAAGTGGCAGGGCTGCATTCACCGTTAAAAAGAACATTATGGTTCATGAATACATAGTTGAACAATGCACTTTAATTAGATGATGACCCCACGGCACTCATCCTACATATATTCCTTGGTTAATAGATACAAAGGAGTTTTGCAAGACTCTAGAAATCTCTATATATCAATGTCTTGGGGGATCCCAAAAACACACTAAAATGTGGGGTGAGTGGATGAAGTGCACAGGTATAGTCTGAGAGATGGGGGAGTCAGATCCACTTTTGGATAATAGGTATGAGCTGGGACTGCGTGCCTTAATCCCTGGAAGAGGATACAATGGGGCATATTTAAACTCGGTTTGCACTGAAATAGCGGCATTTTTTTTAATGCTATTTCAGCGCAAACTTAACTCCATATTTATATTTTGACGATAGACCTGTCTAGCATCAAAATATTGGAGTTAAAGTCATTTTTTGCCTGCGGAAAACTACCTTGCATCAATGAGATGCAAGGTAGGCGTTCCTGGGGAAAAAGTGACTCTAAGGCCCAGGCACCTTATATATCCTCCCATGCAAAAATGGTGCACGGGAGAGCCTAAGTAATCGCGCTAAGCTTATTTAGTGCCATTATTTAACACCTGGGTCAGGGCAGGCATTAGGGGACCTGTGGGCCTTTTTCCATGGCCAGAGACCATGAGGTATATTTTGCAACAATGTGATTTCAAATCCACCAAACACTGGTGTTTTAAAAGCAAGTATGCCATTTGACAAGGCTAGAAAACTGTTAAACACAAGCCCTGCGTTGCACAGAGCGATGAAGAATAGTGGACACGTCCAATCTCCTCAATGGAGTAGAATTCTCTTTTTGAATAGGAGTACATTTCCATGTATAGTAGATTAAAATCCACAGATTTTATAGTCTGTTCTGAAGAGAAACTCGTGAAGTATTCAAATACTCTAGTACAGAGGACAACAGTCAGAATAAATAGTCCTGAGCTGCAGCAAAGTATGTTGGTGCTGTTAAACATCCCCAGGTTCACATTGGATGCTGGACGGGCTGAGGTTCTTTCAGCTCATTCAGACCTGACCGTAGCCTCCTCTAACCAGGGGTACACTATCATCTTATTGACTTTTATTCATTGTGCTACAAATATAGGGCCTGATTCTGACTTTGGCGGGCGGCGGAGGCCGCCCGCCAAAGTCCCGCCGACAAATGACCGCACCGCGGTGAAAAGACCGCGGCGGCCATTCTTACATTTCCGCTGGGCCGGCGGGCGCTCTCCAAAAGAGCGCCCGCCGGCCCAGCGGAAATGTCCCTGCAACGAGGATGCCGGCTCTGAATGGAGCCGGCGGAGTTGCAGGGGTGCGACGGGTGCAGTGGCACCCGTCGCGTATTTCAGTGTCTGCTTTGCAGACACTGAAATACTTTGTGGGGCCCTCTTACGGGGGCCCCTGCAGTGCCCATGCCATTGGCATGGGCACTGCAGGGGCCCCCAGGGGCCCCGCGGCACCCCCTACCGCCATCCTGTTCCTGGCGGGAGACCCGCCAGGAACAGGATGGCGGTAGGGGGTGTCAGAATCCCCATGGCGGCGGAGCGCGCTCCGCCGCCATGGAGGATTCTCCCGAGCAGCGGAAAGTCGGCGGGAGACCGCCGACTTTCCGTTTCTGACCGCGGCTGAACCGCCGCGGTCAGAATGCTCGACGGAGCACCGCCAGCCTGTTGGCCAGGGTCAGAATGACCCCCATAGTGTAGCCAGAATACAAACTACAAAAATATTATGGAGGTAAATATATACATGTAAGTATATATTTACTATACTTAACTCCACATGTATGTACCTTAACAGTATATACATTATCAATGCGCTCTAAAAGACATGATTGACACTCACAATAACCTTCCAATAACCAATGGTTGATGAATATGAGCTGCTCAATACCTAACTGGTAGTGCTCCCTCCTTGGGCTTCCCTCCCACCCTCCAAAGGCAGTGTTGGAAGAGGAAGCCCTTCCCCTTCAACCCTGACCCACCCCAGGTTCCCAGTGACGTCTGATGACGTCAGCGCGCATTCGCGCACTGACCTCATCAGAGGCCACTTCCCTCAGCTTCCAGCGCGATCGGAAGAGAAATGCTCAGCATTTCTCTTCCGATCATGTGATGGGAGCATGAGAGGCTTCAAAGGGAAGTAAAGAAATTTCCTTCCCTTTGAAGTCTCTCAGAGCATTTCAGAAGCCAGATCGTAAAGCGATCCGGCTTCTGAAATGCCCACTAGACACCAGGGATTTATAGTAAAACTGAAATTGGCATAAGGGGAGCAACCCCTTGGGTAAGGGTCGCTCCCCAGGGGGGCAATTGTTTTCAAGGCCTTTTCTGTTCCACCTGGGGGCAGAAACCTCTAGGCGCCAGGGATCATTTTTTGTTGTTGTTTTATTTGTGTTTTTTCAAAGGTGGGGAGCGACCCCTTAGGCAAGGGTCGCTCCCCTAGGGGGTAAATTATATTTAGGCCATTTCTGCCCCCCATTGGGGCAGATTGGCCTATTTTTATGAGGCCAGTCTGCCCCCAAGGGGGGCAGAAACCACTAGGTACTGGGAATTATTTTTTTGCACCAATTACACGCAAAGGGAGCAACCCCTTAGGCAAGGGGAGCAACCCCTTACACAAGGGTTGCTCCCGGGGGGGAATTCATTTTTGCCCATTTCTGCTCCTCTTGGGGGCAGATCAGCGTATTTCTTTTAGGCCGATCTTCCCCTGGGGGGGCAGAAACCACTTAGGCATCAGGGATTTGTGTGTGTGTTTTCTTTAGGGGGGCAGCCCCTTGGGTAAGAATCGCTCCCCTTGGGGGCACATTACTGTTGGCCATATCATTGCCCTATTTTTGGAAGGCCTATCTGCCCCCAAGGGGGGGCAGAAAGCCCACCAGAGACCAGGGACGTTTTTCTTTCCAAAATAAGAGGGTGGGGGTATCGCCATACCCTCACCCCAAATAAATGTGGCCAAAGTTGTTCTGCCCACCAGTGGGCAGATGGGGCAATTACCCCTGATCCACACCCCGGGGGCCAGAAAGTCTACTAGATGCCTGGGAATTTAAACAAAAAAATATATAGTCGGGGGGTGGCTTCCAACCAGTTTGGGTAACAGTCTTTTTGTTCTCCCCTGCACACTAAAACATCTTATCCCACAGCAAGCAAGAAGTCACTTGATTATTTTGGGTTTTGGTTTTACATTTGGGCCGTGAGAGTTTGGCTAACTCTCAAAATCGTCCCACTTGGAATGGTGAGGGCTGCACTTTATGGACTTTGGGACGTTGACATGTAGAAAAATCCACAAGACCTAGACACATCTGAAAACTAAACATCTGGGTGATTCCAGGGTGGTGTGTTTCATATGCACCCCGCACCATTTTCTTACCAACAATGTCCTGCAAACCTCCAACTTTGCTGGAAATCACACATTTTTTCCACATTTTTGTGATGGAACTTTCTGGAATCTGCAGGAATCCACAAAATTCCTACCACCCAGCATTGTCTCATCTATACGGATAAAAATTCTGCTGCACTTGTCAGCCTAAACATTTTTTTTTCAAACTGCCCTTTTGGACCCGCTTTGGTTCCCCCTCAATTTTGACATGTTTTTGGCTCTTCCCTGTCACAAGCACTTAGCCCACCTACACAAATGAGGTATCATTTTTACCGGGAGACAGGGGGAAATGTTGGGTGGTATGAAATTTGTCCCAGTGCAGTGATCCCACACAGAAATGTGGGAAAAATGAGATTTTTAGCTAAATTTGAGGTTTGCTGAGGATTCTGGGTAAGAAAACATTGGGGGATCCACACAAGTCACACCTTCCTGGTCTCCCTCGGGTGACTAGTTTTCAGAAATGTCTGGGTTTGGTAGGTTTCCCTAGATGGCTGCTGAACCCAGGACCAAAAACGCAGGTGCCCCCCCCACAAAAACAGGTAGTTTTGTATTTGATAATTTTGATGTGTCCAGATAGTGTTTTGGGGCATTTCCTTTTGCGGGCAACAGTCCTACCCACAAACGTGAGGTACCATTTTTATCAGGAGACTTGGGGGAACGCTGGGTGGAAGGAAATTTGTGGCTCCTCTCTGATTCCAGAACTTCCTGTCACCGAAATGAGAAGAAAAAGTGTTTTTTTGGCCAAATTTTGAGGTTTGCAAAGGATTCTGGGTAACAAATTCTGGTCAGAGCCCCACAAGTCATCCCATCTTAGATTCCCCTAGGTGTCTAGTTTTCAAAACTGTGTAGGTTTGCTAGGTTTCCCTAGGTGCCAGCTGAGCTAGAGGCCAACATCCACAGCTAGGCACTTTGCAAAAAACAGCTCTGTTTTCTTTGTGAAAATGTGATGTGTCCACGTTGTGTTTTGAGGCATTTGCTGTCTCGGGCGCTAGGCCTACCCATACAAGTGAGGTACCACTTTTATTGGGAGGCTTGAGGGAACACTGAGTGGAAGGAAATTAGTGCCATTATTTAACACCTGGGTCAGGGCAGGTGACTCCTCTCTTATTTCAGAACTTTCTGTCACCGAAATGAGAGGAAAAAGTGTCTTTTTGGCCAAATTTTGAGGTTTGCGATGGATTCTGGATAACAGAACCTGGTGAGAGCCCCACAAGTCATCCCATCTTTGATTCCCCTAGGTGTCTAGTTTTCAAAACTGTGCAGGTTTGCTAGGTTTCCCTAGGTGCCGGCCGAGATAAAGGCCAAAATCCACAGTTAGGCACTTTGCAAAAAACAGCTCTGTTTTCTTTGTGAAAATGTGATGTGTCCACGTTGTGTTTTGGGGCATTTCCTGTCGCGGGCACTAGGCCTACCCACACAAGTGAGGTACCATTTTTATCGGGAGACTTGGGGGAACGCTGGGTGGAAGGAAATTTGTGGCTGCTCTCAGATTCCAGAACTTTCTGTCACCGAAATGAGAGGAAAACGGTTTTTTTTTGGCCAAATTTTGAGGTTTGCAAATGATTCTGGGTAACAGAACCTGATCAGAGCCCCACAAGTCACCCCATCTTGGATTCCCCTAGGTGTCTAGTTTTCAAAACTGCACAGGTTTGCTAGGTTTCCCTAGGTGTCGGCTGAGCTAGAGGCCAAAATCCACAGCTAGGCACTTTTCAAAAAACAGCTCTGTTTTGTGTGTGAAAATGTGATGTGTCCACGCTGTGTTTTGGGGCATTTCCTGGCGCGGGCACTAGGACTACCCCCACAAGTGAGGTACCATTTTTATCGGGAGACTTGGGGGAACGCTGGGTGGAAGGAAATTTGGGGCTCCTCTCAGATTCCAGAACTTTCCTGCACCGAAATGAGAGGAAAAAGGTTATTTTTGGCCAAACTTTGAGATTTGCAAAGGATTCTGGGTAAGAGAACCTGGTCATAGGCCCAGAAGTCACACCCTGGGTGTCTAGTTTTCAAAACTGCGAAGGTTTGCTAGGTTTCCCTAGGCTGAGCTAGAGGCCAAAATCCACAGCTAGGCACTTTGCAAAAAACAGCTCTGTTTTGTTTGTGAAAATGTGATGTGTCCACGTTGTGTTTTGGGGCATTTCCTGTCGCGGGCGCTAGGCTTACCCACACAAGTGAGGTACTATTTTTATCGGGAGACTTGGAGGAACACAGAATAGCAAAACAAGTGTTATTGCCCCTTGTCTTTCTCTACATTTTTTCCTTCCAAATGTAAGACAGTGTGTAAAAAAGATGTCTATTTGAGAAATGCCCTGTAATTCACATGCTTGTATGGGCACCCCGGAATTCAGAGATGTGCAAATCACCACTGCTGCTCAACACCTTATCTTGTAGCCATTTTGGAAATACAAAGGTTTTCTTGATACCTATTTTTCACTTTTTATATTTCAGCAAATTAATTGCTGTATACCAGCTATAGAATGAAAACCCATTGCAAGGTGCTGCTCATTTATTGGCTCTGGGTACCTAGGGTTCTTGATGAACCTACAAGCCCCATATATCCCCGCAACCAAAAGAGTCCACCAGACGTAATGGTATATTGCTTTCAAAAATCTGACATCGCAGGAAAATGTTACAGAGTAAAACGTGGAGAAAAATGGCTGTTTTTTCACCTTCAATTCAATATACTTTTATTTCAGCTGTTATTTTCTTACGAAACACTTGTAGGATCTACACAAATGACCCCTTGCTGAATTCAGAATGTTGTCTACTTTTCAGAAATGTTTAGCTTTCTGGGATCCAGCATTGGTTTCTTACCCATTTCTGTCACTAACTGGAAGGAGACTGGAAGTACAAAAAATAGTAAAAATGGGGTATGTCCCAGTAAAATGTCAAAATTGTGTTGAAAAATTGGGTTTTCTAATTCAAGTCTGCTTGTTCCTGAAAGCTGGGGAGATGGTGATTTTACCACCGCAAACCCTTTGTTGATGCCATATTCAGGGGAAAAACCACAAGCTTTCTTCTGAAGCCCTTTTTCCCCTTTAAAAAACAAAAATCACTGTATTTTGGCTAATTTCTCGGTCTCCTTCAGGGGAACCCACAAAGTCTGGGTACCTCTAGAATCCCTAGGATGTTGAAAAAAAGGACGCAAATTTGGCATGGGTAGCTTATGTGGAGAAAAAGTTCTGAGGGCCCAAGCGCGAACTGCCCCAAATAGCCCAAAAAAAGGCTCAGCACAGGAGGGGAAAAGGCCTGGCAGCAAAGGGGTTAAAAAAAGGTCCACTGCTTAGTATGTGGTGTAAGAGGGTCTATCTTGGCTGCACGTGAACACATTCACACACACATTTGCAGATGTGTGCAGGATGGGTGCGTGGGACTACCATCCAGCTCATCCTGGTATCTGTGCACAGGTAGAACATTGCAAAATAAACCCTTCAGGGATTGGTTCACATCTGATTTGGGCACTCGTAGTGTAAGTCTGCAGTGGTTAACTGAAAAGACTGTGTGCTTACATTATTATAGATTATGAGCAAAATCTGCATCAAAGTACAGTTTCACCATAGTTAAGCCTAGGGACTAGTGTGACACACTGATCATATAGTGATATTGGATCAAGAAGTTACAAATGTAACGTCACTTTTGTCATAACTACACTACTTCTGACATTTGAGGGCTTGCCATCTTTCTCTGACTCAGTTCCAAATTAGATTCCAGGCTTTTGGGTTCCCTGATGGGCCAAGTAATTACTCTGCTGGCCAGCTAATGGATCAAAGGCCTCCCCTCACAATAGGGCCAATCACCAGTGATTCGGTCAGTTCCAGGGAGAGGAAAGTGCAGGGACGGAATCTGCATGCCATAATTACTTTTTACACTGTACAAGGCCTGGGAAGGCTCATCCTAAAGAAGACAAAAGGTAAAGGCCAAACCTCTGAAGGCATTTGCAGGAGTGGATTCCGTTTGAAGCTTTGGACCAAAGGAACTAGGCAGTTTGTGGCAGTTAGTGACAAGGCTTAGGCTCTCAGAGAAGGTATTTTGATGGACCACTTCAAGTCATTATTTTGAAATGCCCCAAAATGCTGTGCAAGAGTTTAGGACTAGGGTGGAATGATGGTATTTCATTCCAGGATTGGACAGAAGTCTCTACCTTCTTCTTGCCCCACTTAAACACCTCTGCCAAAGAAAAAAGATTTCACTGGACCCAACCTGGATGGAATTCTGTGTACTCACCTCTCTAGGGCCCGTGACAATGGCCTCCTTGGGATCTCTGAGGGAGAGAAGAGGAGAAGGTTTCCCTTGGAACATCTGAGGACTGGGCTTGCAAAGGAGAAAGGTAAACCTCATGAGCAGGTCTCATTGCAACTTCTACTATTTCACCAGTGCCCTTCAAGTAGCCATGAAGGCAATTGGACCTGAAAAGTGCAATCTTGGAGGGTATTCTACCTTGAGGGCTGTGGGGTACAGCTGGAGGCAATTCCATGCAGGGGGAAACATCAGGCCCTGGACAGAAGAGAGGTCCTTAGAAAAGAGAGCAGTAATAAGAAGAAATCAAGGTCCCTAAAAAATTAAACATGCCAGAGGCCTGAAGGCCAAAAATAATCCTTTTCTGTTTTTGTGGCAAGAGTTCACCACCAGGAGCAAAATGCAAATGTCCCCATCCAAATCGGCTGAATGGAGCCCCAGAGAGCACAAGAAGAAGTTTGGTCCCCTGGGGAGACCAAGTTAGACCAGGACGTGAGTAACATGTACCCACATTTTCAAGGATACCCCAAAGAGGGACAAGGGCCCCAGGGGTCAGCACAAGGAAAATGGAATCCGGGAGGGGAAGTGTGTGCGGCTACCTCCCCAGTGAGGCTTTTGTCCCCAGGGCTGCTGGTTGCTGAGGACTGGCACAAATGGCAATGAAAAACAAGGGAGCACCGCCACACTTGGTAGACTATAACATCACAGGGAGACCCATGTCCAGAGGACCTGAGACCTAAGGCTGTTTAGCAGCATGGGTAAAGGTAAAAGGAAAACTTACGCACACAGTTTAATGAAACAGAAATGCTTTATTGATAATGACGAAGTTAACAGTGAATCATTACATGTATTTATAAAGTCATGGAAATGCTTTATTCACAAAGACAAAGTTAACAGTATGCCTGCCTTTTCCTAACTCCATCCCATGGGATTGTGTCTGATGTATGTAGGTGGTATTGTGGTTACAGGGTTCAGGGCTCGCCAGGGATGTGAACGATTAGGAGGATGTCACCATAGGCATTGCAACCTGCGATTGTGTACATATTTATAAATTAATGTGTAGTACTGAGTAGTAGGTGCATAATAAATAATTTTACATTTTTTATAAGTAAAATAACTGTCTAAACCAGAGGTCTTCAAACTAGGGGGCGGGCCCCCCTAGGGGGGCCTCAAGTGATCCCAGGGGGGGCCCCAGACTCTGGCCAAAATAAATATTATACAGATAACAGGCCTTTGTTTTAAGCAGAAGCATGTTACTGCAGGGTAAAAAAGGTAACAGTACTTAACTGCAATGTTTAAATAGGTTTAGACATATTTAAACATTGCCATGTTTATAAAATAATTGTGAAAAAAACTGAGGGGGGGCCCAATGATTTTTATTTTTCAACTGGGGGGGCGCGGCATTAAAAGGTTTGGAGACCTCTGGTCTAAACAATGATTTGATTGGCTGCTGTTTGCTGCGCACCTGCGAACTAGGGTGCTCACGCACAACACCTTCACTGAGTAGTTCTTGGACGTCTCTGTTTTGTTATCCTGAGAAAGCCAACTGCTACAACGGTTACTTGATTCCCAGTAGAAAAGTTGCAGAATTATTGTTTGTGAACGACCCACATCTGCAATTAATAAAACATTTTCTTACATATTTTTATTTTTTCTTTTTTTGTTTGTTTATTTATTTATATTTCTTGAAGCAAGAAGTAGGTCCTGTTTGGCAGCACAGGGTCTAAAAAGGTTCCGGTAAAAACGAAGAAGAAATGTCACAAGTCATACAAAAATATAGCATATAAAATTGTAATTAATACTCTGTAGTAAAGGTCTCTGAAATAATCAAAACCAGAAACAAAGATATAACTATAGCTAAGTTTTCCAGTTCCAGTACAATTGGTATCATCCTGAAATCATACTGAGGTCACCAGTTTTTGAGCAGGTTAATTTGTAGCCCTGGTTTTGAGGAAAGTACAGACAATTGAATAGACTCCTGGCGTCAATCGGAATCCACTGGCGAGTAAACAGAACTGTGGTCATGTGTGCCAACCTTCTAATTCCTGATTCTAGATGAGCAGCGGTGTGTAAGGCATTTTTTTGTAAAGAGCAAAGAAAATCTTGAGGAAGGCAATAAGTAAAGTGTTTGTGTAATGAAGTCTCGGAGGGCTGGACATGTAATTACTTATTTATATTACTCTTTTATAAGAGGCGTTGTCCATGGAGGACTCTCATTTGGTGGTCTGCTCCTTTGGCAAAAGTTTATACAAGGGCAAGTATATTCACATTTTTTGTCCAAGATGAGGCTCAATGATTTTGAAGGGTTGTAATAGAGCAGACTTAGTAAACATAGGCGAGAATGCACCTACCGGTGATGATCAGTGAGGGAAGAGATCAGAAGTAAATCCATTTTGTGCTTGTTCAGTTTGAGATGTATAAGCAATGTTCAAGACACAAAGCCGCCGATAATGTACTAAACGTAGAAAATTTCTCGGTGGGGAAAGAAGTAACAATTTCATTTCAACCTTTAAACATGACACTCTGGACAAATCTGGCAACCTTAATTTGCTGGTCTAGCCGAGCCGTCATTTATTAATCATTTGTGCAGAGAAGAGAAGATTTCCTGATGCTTTCGCATGTTCTGGACACGTTTCAAAAATATAATCAATGCTAACTTTGTTTGTGTATTCAAAAACAGTCCCCTGTGATAATCAGGGACATACTTTTTGCTTTTCTACTTGTACTTGCCTCTGTTCCAGGCTGTTTTGGCTGGAGAAAAAAGCAATTTCTGAATTTGTGGTGTACAGAACCCCAAAGACGTAAAACATCAACACACCATGTGCTCTGACTGATCACTGATAAAAATCTTGCGATCTAATCTTGTTGCTGGAAACTATGAATATCTTGAAAAAATTAGAACATTTTTAGAAAACAGTGGTTCTTCTTTGTTTCTGGCCCCGCCGCCACATGTCCCAACCGATTTAGCACGAGCTTTCAAATGAAAACGTTTTGATGTAGCTTTTCTTGTAAAAAAAATCCTGGTAGTCGTAGTTCAGTAACCAGTTGTCTCAGTTTCTACTCTGTGTGCGTGTTTCACGTTGTTTTGTTACAGGTATTCCTAGTTTTTTTTGCCGTCAGCTGCCCCCTCTAGGCAGCAGCAGCGTGCCCCAGCACAGCACATGCACCCCCATAGGGCAAGTTTGAAGTGCAGGCGATGTTGATGAACGTCAAAGAAACACGCATGAATCATTCTTCCTTAAATCACTTTATGAAAGCTGTAACTGATGCGTGTAGTAGCAATTTTTACAAAGATATTTTTTTCTAAAAGGAAAAGGAGTGTTTTGAACTATTACCAATACAGAAAGACGAGAAAGCATAAGTAATTTATATTTGTATATGACTGTAAACTAGCATTCTAATCAACAACTAGGCGTTTCATTTAACTGAACAGAAAGAATGAAGCTGTACTGTATGGCATTTTCTTATTGGTCAACAAGGTTAGTGGGACAGCAATCACTGTAGTCCGTTTTTCGGTCGAAGCCTACCGAAAGCACAGCTATATGGATGCAGAAGTCATACTGGGGACTTGAGAAAGCTGACCAAGTAATACATTCTTCCCATTGCTTACCACTGCGTTTGCCTTTCGTCATCCACATTTGCTTACTTTCTACTGGCTGGCTTTATTTGTACTAGGCTTTCCAGCTTGTGATAGTTTCTCCTGGAGAGCATAGTCTGTTTACTACCTCTCTAACTGGATCTCAGTATATTCCCACAAGTGTTTGCTTTACAAGAACACATTTTTTCTTCTTTGTGACACACTTGATGGATGTGAGTACATGTGTTTTATATCTCTCCCTTGTACGCCTCTACCCCCCTCCCTTGTTTCACAACTAGTGCTGTCTCACACACCTGTGGTTCTTTGACGACCCCATCCCCAACCTCCGCTATCTGTATTCTATTAAGACTTTCTTTTCTCCTGGCATCCCTGTTGCTTTAATCCTCCCCTAACCTGTTTTTCCACGAAAATGTTGTTTAAAAAAAGCGTTTCTGAAGGGCTAATAGAAGAGGAATGCCTGCCTATGTTCTCCCTTGCAAAAGGCCGACATTAATCTCCACTAAGCAGCAAACCTTTTTGAAGATTGATAGAAGAAGGAAGGGCCTGATTTAGAGTTTGGCGGATGGGTTACTCTGTCATAAACGTGCCATATCTCACATATCCCGTATCCACATATCCATACCCACATATCCCATATATAAATATCCCATTTGCTGTATTACGATGTCTATAGGATATCATAGAATCGTAATGCGGTGGATGGAAGAGTAACCCCATCTGCCTAACTCTAAATCAGGCTCAAACTTTACTCTCTGCATGGAGCCCACTCTAGCCCCCCCCCATGCTCCAGTTTACGAGGCTATAACAAAACCCTCAGAAACGGCCAGCACTGAAAAACAACAGGTCAGATCAACAGACCTGTAGGGAGAAGAAGCAGACTCATTCTGTGGTGGGGCTAAACAAACATTATATATGTCCCTGCAGCATCTATTCCCTCCTACCCACTCTCCTTCCATGTTGCTTCTTTTCCCTTTCACCCCCTACTCAGCAATGTAAGCAAATCAGCTAATGTTTGACAATGAGTGGGTTCATTCTTGTGGCACAGAATAGGCATATCCTTGTATTGTAAAGTCTGCCTGTCATTTTGCATGCCTTCCAAATAAAAAAGAACACCATTATTTCTTCCCCCAGTATCATTTACTGAGTAAAACATTGTTTCTTCTGCGTTCTTCTACTTAGTCCAAAATACTTTGTCCAAAAAACAGTGCTCGCCAGTGCAATGCCTCTGTGAAACATTGACAAAACCCATGAGAGTGGCTTCTCTTCAGGCATTAAAGACCCTGTAGAACTTGAATTGATGTTCTGGTATAGGCCTTTGACTGCATTACTCTAAACCACTGCACTCTACAACACTGCACTTTATACCGCTCAACTTTACTATACTCTACTCTGCACCATACCACTCTATTCTGCTGCACTCTATGCCACTGCACCCTATGCCACTTTACTCTACTCTGCATGACTGCTCTCTATGCCCGTGTGCTGCAGCACTCAATTCTATCCAGCACCACTCTACTCTATGCCACTGCACTGTATACCACTCTACATTATTCTGCACCACTCCACTCTATGCCACGCCACCCTGTGCAACTGCGCTCTACATTATTCTGCACCACTCCACTGTGCCACGCCACTCTATGCAACTGCGCTCTGCTGCCACTCTTCTCTACTCTGCACCACTCTACTCTATGCCACTGCCCTATATGCAAATGCACTCTACATCAATTGCACTTTAAGTAAGCCTCTATACTCTATTCTTCACCACTCTACACCACTGCACTCTATACCACTCTACCTTACTCAGCATCACTCTACTTTACACCACTGCCCTCTATGCTACTGCACCCTAACCCACTATACTCTGCACAACTCTACTTTATGCCACTACACTATGCCACTGCACTCCCCACTCTACTCTACACCACTCTACTCTACACCACTGCACTCTGCACCACTCTACTCTGCACTGCACTACTGCACTCTGCACCACTTTGCTGTGCTTGGCATTATTACACTCTATGCCACTAAACTCTATGCCACTCTACTCTACACCTTTGCACACTATGCCTCTGCATTTTACTGGACACCACTCTACTCTACATAACACTACTTTAGTGCACTGTATGCTAATGAAGCAGTGACCCAAGCTGGAAGGTGGCACTGCTTCCTGTAGGCAACTCAAGGGAGAAAGAGAATGTAAGATTACCTGCCTATGGCAGAGAAGGCAGCGCCACAGCACAGGTATGCTAAAGAGCTAAATGGAGCCTGAGCAGCTGTTCCGTAGAACCTAATATCGGAACAGTTGTAATAGTATCACCAGTGTAAGTAGTGATGAAAAACTTCTTGATGGAGCTGTAATTATTATGGACTTTCACACTTCCGAAGATGACAACCTGTTAGATGGTGATTTGTCAAATGCCCTGAAGATCTCAGCTTTTGCCTATGCAGTGATGTCGAAACACGTGTTGGCATTATTTCGTACATTGTAAAACTTTGGAAGATAAAATAAGGAAAAGAAATTACGTTTGCAAACACGGCCTATTTATTGTGTTTACATAAAGGAGGAAATAACAGAGAAAAGGAAATCACGTATGGAACACTGATGAAATTATATGGTGCACATGAAGACTATCCAAATAAGTGGGATGAAATGAATTAGGCTTGGAACAATTGGGAATTAAAAAGTTCAGAACAATCACGTATGGTGCGCTCAAAGCTGTTAAAATTTATATTAAAATTTGACACTGTATGCCAATGTACTCTACATGCCACTCTACTCTACTCTGCATCGCTATACACCACTGCCCTCTATGCCATTGCACTCTATACCATTCTACTCTACTCCACTCCACTCCACTTTATGTAACTTCACTTTTCCCCTCTCTATTCTGAACCAGTCTACTCTACTCCACTGAACTCTATGCTGCTTTACTCTCCTCTACACTACTCTACTCTATGCCACTGCACCGTATGCCACTCTGCCCTACTCTGCGCCGCTCTACTCTATACTACTGCAATTTATATATGCCACTGTACTCTAGTCTACACCACTGCACTCCACACAACTCCACCCTACACCACTGCATTCTATGTCATTCTACTCTACTCTGCACCACTCTACTCTATGCCACAGCACTTCACTCAGCAGCACTCTATTCTACACCACTTCCCTCTATGACACTGTAATTTGCCTCACTGAACTCTATGCCACTTTCCTCTATTCTGCACTACTCCACTCTATTTTACTCTATGCCACTGCACTCAACTCTGCACCACTCTATTCTGCGCCACTACACTCTTTGCCACAGCAGTCTGAGGGTGGGGCTGAGGGAGGATCCTTAGGGACCCCACAGATGGTCTTGGTGGCTGTAGACCGGAAAGGAGGGAGGCAAACTCTTTGGGTTCTTTCGGAGAGGGAGGAGGTGAGCCAGTCCAGGGCTTTGTGGCGAATTCCGGCATTGAAGAGGCGCGTGTGGAGGGTTTGGTGGCATACAGTATTAAAAGCTGCGGATCAGCCTAGCAGGATGAGGGCGACAGTCTCGCCCTTGTCCAATCTGGTCCTGATGTCGTCTGTACAGGCGATGAGGGCGATCTCGGTGCTGTGGTTTTTGCGGAATCCAGACTGGGAGAAGTTGAGTATGTTGTTGTCTTCTAGGAAGCGAGACAGTTGTATGTTTACTATCTTCTATATGACCTTTGCGGGGAAGGGGAGTAGGGAGATGGGTCGGTAGTTTGTCAGGTCTTTAGGGTCTGCTTTGGGTTTTTTGACTTCGGCGTGTTTCCAAATGTCTGGGAAGGTCGCGGTCTCGAAGGAACTGTTGAATGCGCCCCAGAGCTGGGGAGCGATGATTTGGCTGGCCTTGTTGAAGATGTGGTGGGGCAAGGGTCTGTTGGGGAGCCTGAGTGGATGGAGCTCATGGTTTTGCCGATTTCTTCGTCATTGGTGGGGGTTCCAGGTGTTCAGTAGGATGGTGCAGCAGGGTGTTGTGGTGTTGGTTGTGTCGGTGGTGGTAATGGTGGGTGATAACGATGTGAAGTTGTCATGTATGTCTGCGATCTTGCAGTGGAAGTAGTTGGACAGGGAGTTGCAGAGGTCTTGGGAGTGTGGAGAGTCGATGGTGCAAGATTTGGGTTTGGTGAGTTCTTTGATGATGGCAAAAAGTAGCTTGCTGTTGTGTGTGTTGTTGTCTATGCGTTCTTTGTAATAGGATTGTTTGGAGGTCCGGATGAGTTGGTGATGTTTGCGCATGGCTGATTTGAGGGTGGAGAAGTTGCTCATTGAGGGTTCTTGGTGCCAGGCTTTCTCAATTTTTCGGCATTCTCGTTTGGAAGCCTGAAGCTCTGTGGTGAACCCGGGGGCAGTCTTGATGGTGCGGGTGTTGTTGTTTATTTTGAATGGGGCGAGGGAGTCGGCGCATGTTTCTAGCCATCGTGTAAGGTTGAGGGCGGCGGCGTTGCGGTTGTTGGTGCTGGAAGGTGGGGCTTGTGCAAGGTTGGAGATTAGTTGTTCTCTGGAGATTTTGTTCCACTTGCGGTAGGGAGGATGTTGTTGGTGGTGGGTGGGGGGTTTCAGGAAGGAGAAATGGATGCAGTGGTGGTCAGTCCAGTGGAGTTCGGTGGTGTGAGTGAAGGCGATGTGGCTGCTGAAGGTGAAGATGGCATCTAGCGTGTGTCCGGCTGAGTGGGTGGGTGAGGTGATCAGTTGCTTGAGGCCTAGGTTTGTGAGGTTTCCAGCAGGGCCGTGGAGTAGCAGTCGTGGGTGCTTTCCAGGTGAAAGTTAAGGTCACCAAAGCATAGGTAATCTGTGGAGGTGAGGGCGTGGGAGCTGATAGTGTCGGCGATGGTGTCACAGAATAGGGGGGTGGGGTCCTGGTGGTCTGTAGATGAGGGTTTCTCCTAGGGTGGTGTTGGCGTTGATGTGTACTTGAAAGTGCAGGTGCTCTGCGTTGTTCAGGGTGTCATTGGTGTTGGTGGAAATTTTGATGGAGTTTCTGTGTATTATGGCGATTCCTCCTTTGTTGGTGCGGTCTCTACGGGTGATTTTATATCCTTCTGGGATGGCTATGGAAATGTCTAGTTCTGATGAGGAGTTCATCCATGTTTCAGTGAGGAAGGCGATGTCGGGAGAGTTTGTGGTGAGTAGGTCCCAAAGCTCGATGGCATGCTTTTGGACGCAGCACGTGTTAAGGAGGATGCAGTTGAGGTGATTGGGGGGTTTGCTGTTGTTGTGGTACTTGTTGGTGTTTTTGGTGTTTTTGGAGTGCAAGAGAAGTGGCATGAGTGGCATGTGAAAGGTCCATGTGTGTGTCTGGGGTTGGCCTGGGCGCAGGCAGTGTGCCGGCCGGGGTTGAGAACAACAACCTCTGTGGAGGATTAGTGGCATTTAGGGGGGCCGAAAGAGCTTGGACCATGGGGAGGGGCGCTAGGTGCGGTCCAGGCGCGGATGGGCTTGCCTCTGGCATGCCCACACAGCAGCCGCCATTAAGAAGGGGAGGTGGGAGGAAGGAGCAGCTGGGAGGGAGTGGCCAATGGGGGCGCGAGAGGGGTGGGGCCGCGCAGCTGCAGGGTCAGAATTAATCGGCAGGAGCCGGAAAACAAAAAAACTGGCACAATCCAAGCAATACGAAGCGGAGCAGAAAATGGGCACAGGTAAAGTTCAGAAACAGTGTGTCATACGAAAACAAATTGCAAGAAATGAAATGTGATATACAAAGAACGAAATACACGGTACAAAGCAGATACGCCTACCGCTAGGCACCAGGGACTTCTCTTTGCAGCAACGGCGGGGCCAGGGGCACGGAGGCAGGCTGGTGGAGCAGAGTGTACTCCTGGCCCAAAGCAGGTTAGGGGGTGACACTAGGCGCCAGGCAGCGGCCGCCATTAAGAAGGGGAGGTGGGAGAGAGGAGCAGTTGGGAGGTGGGAGGTGGGAGAGAGTGGCCAATAGGGGCGCGAGGGGGCGGGGCTGCAGGGGATGCAGCAGCAGGGTCAGAACGAACCGGCAGGAGTGGAAAACAAAAAAACAGGCACAAACCAAGCAATACAAAGCGGAGCAGAAAATGAGCACAGGTAAAGTTCAGAAACAGCGTGGAATACGAAAAAAATTGCAAGAAACGAAATGCAATATACAAAGAACGAAATACACAGTACAAAGCAGATACTCCTACCACTAGGCACCAGGGACTTCTCTTTGCAGCAACAGCGGGGTCAGGGGCACGGAGGCAGACTGGTGGAGCTGAGTGTACTTCTGGCCCAAAGCAGGTCAGGGGGTCACACTAGGCACCCCGCAGTGGCAGCCATTAAGAAGGGGAGGCAGGAGGGAGGAGCAGCTGAGGGGCGGGAGGTGGGAGGGAGTGGCCAATAGGGGTGCGAGGGGGGCGGGCCGCAGGGGATGCATCGGCAGGGTCAGAACAAATCAGCAGGAACCGGAAAACGAAAAAACAGGCACTATCCAAGCAATACGAAGCTGAGCAGAAAATGGACACAGGTAAAGTTCAGGAACAGTGTGTAATACGAAAAAATAGCAAGAAACAAAATGTGATATACAAAGAACAAAATACACGGTACAAAGTAGATGAGCCTACCACTAGGCACCAGGGACTTCTCTTTGCAGCAACGGCGGGTTCAGGGGCACAGAGGCAGGCTGGGGAGCCAAGTGTAACCCTGCCCCAAAGCAGGTCAGGGGGTCACACTAGGCGCCGCGCAGCGGCTGCCATTGAGAAGGGGAGGTGGGAGGGAGAAGCAGCTGGGAGGCAGGAGGGAGTGGCCAGTGGGGGTGCGAGGGGGCGGGGCCACAGGTGATGCAGCGGCAGGGTCAGAACGAACCGGCAGGAGCCGTAAAATGAAAAAACTGGCACAATCCAAGCAATACGAAGCGGAGCAGAAAATGGGCACAGGTAAAGTTCAGAATCAGTTTGTAATACGAAAAAAATTGCAAGAAACGAAATGTGATATACAAAGAACGAAATACATTATTCTTGCATTCCTGTGAGGAGCAATGCTCTGCATGTCAACCTATTTATTTTGGTGAGTCTCTTTATTAGTAGCATAACTTACAAAATACTCTCCCTCAGTTTCAAGGCTATGCCATAGGCACTGGAAGTTAGGGAGTGAAGGGTGCTGAAAATCCACCAAAATAACCATGCTTGAGTTTAGAAGTGAATGACCAATAAAAAAAGGCCTTTAAACGTTATTTTTTATTTTGTCACATTTGCTGTGCATTCATAGACAGAGACCAAATGTTAGGTTCTGTCTTGGGGGAACTGGGTGTTTACTTTTCATTCTCCACTGCAAAGTGAGAGGATTTATTTGACAATCATGCTAGGTATGGCAATGTAAAGAACCTGTAGGATTTTATTTTTTTTCTAGCACAAAAAATTGATAATCTTGTAAAATAACTGTGTAAATACTTTGGAATATATCCAAATTAAGAGAGCACAAATTAATTGGGTGCTTTTGTAATTTTGTAGTGTGGTACAAAAATAGTTTTTAATAGGATCAAAACAAATCAATACACCATGGGATGCAGATTTCCACACATTTATGCACTGTATAGTTTTATTAGTAAACCTGTATATCATTGCAAATATAATGATAACTTCAATTGAAAATGTGTTCATTGTACTGGCAGTGCACTGCCACACCATGAATACTCCACGCTACACAACTCCACTCTGTGACACTCTATGCCACTCCACTCTATGACACTCTGCTCCATTCCATGCCACTCCACTCTACAACATTCTACGACATTCTACTCCACCCAGTGGCACTCTACTCTACTCTACCCTGCCACTGTACCCAACTTCACTCTATGCTAATCTACTCCACGTTATGACACTCTATGCCATTCCTCTCTATGACACTATACTGCATGCCACACTATGCCCCTCCACTCAATGACACTCCACACCACTTCACTCTACACCATTCCACTCCACTTTATGTCACCACACTCTATGAAACTACAATGCTCTATGACACCACTCCACCCTAATACACTATACACCACTCCACTCTACAACACTGTACTCCATGACACTCTTCTCCACTCTACGACACTCTGACACTCCTCTCTACTATACACCACTTCACTCTACTCCAAAATACTCTATTCCGCTCTATGCCACCTCACTCTATGCCACTGTCCTCTATATCACTAACTTTTAGCCATGCTGGACAACAGTCATGCTTTTTTTCAACAATATGGCTAAAACCTATTGGCAAGGCCAATGGCTGATGCATAGGCAGGACTTATTGGCTTTACCAACGCATCTTGTCTCTACTTTCCCAGATGTGGCATGCACCAACACATGTAGCAACTGCTGCCCCTGGTGTGCTTCAGGCAAGCATGCATGCATGTCTGGATTACCTCCATTGCACGCTCTGTGTCCGGCAAGGCTGTGTTAGGTGCTCTCAAAGCATAGATGGGCCTAAACGCAAACCTTTGTATAATGGTGCTTGCTACTATGTCACACAAGTACCTGCAGCCCCAGCGGTGCAGGTGGGCCCCCCAATCCTTCAGGGACCCTCTAAACCACCGGAGGTCCCAAGTCAACAGAATGCCAATGCACATATGTAAGATATGGGAGACTCAGGAGCCCCTCTTCATATTATATACACAAGCCCCTTCACTTTGCATTATGTCACTTCATTCTGTGTCAAGATTCCTACAGTAAAGGGGCAGTAATACATACGTCTTGACAGGCAAATACATTATCCAATGGCTTAAGAAAGTGGGCTGATCAGTAGGTGACTGACCGTTAAGTGAAACTGAAACAAGTTTTGTTAAATGTAAGTATTGAAAAAGTGATCTTGTGGTTTATGGTGATATCTGGCGGTCTTCAGAATACTATAGCCTAGACCTGTTTCCCTTGATAATAATTGCAAGCGCTACAATCTTAAAGCAAGCCTTATAGTTTGAAATATTACTAGGCTGTGCAATGTTATTTACTTTCAAAAGAATATGTATGGAACATATTAATTTTAATATGAACCTTAATCTTATTTTCATGGCATCTGGCATTGTAGTAGACTGACAATAGGTCTTGACCTCAGGCCATGAGAGTAATCATTGAGGGCTATAAACTAGAAGGTGGTTTGCTTACTTGTTGGTCAAATACAATGAGGGTCTTTGTTCTTTACTGCATCACAAAGGCCTATTAAGCAGTTCTTATCTTGGAAACTGAAGAACAAAGTGAGGAGTCAGCATTACATCTACATTGCTTAGTCTGCATGGTCTTACAATGAACTCTGGCCATAATCGTGAAAGGCGCTATTAACCTTTTGTGCAACATGATGCTTGATGCAACAATAACATCAGCACAACCATGTGTTGGTGTTTTTTTCTGCTTAGCACCCTATTTTATATAACATGTTGGACTTAATTTACTGTAGACACCATTTATTTAGATTTTCCAGATCCTGTTTGCAGGAAAATTTCTCTTTTTACATGATCACACCTATATTATTGGACTGATGCTGCTGTTGTTTTGACTTTTTGCTCTGGGATGCTGCTAACAAGAAGCCATTTCAGTTGATGTGACCCCTAAAACATGTTGAAATTGGCTATACTCCTAGTTTGCATATTTAACTTACATTGGAGTCCCTAGTATATGGCACAAAGTATGCCAAGAGCCAGGGCCAACAAGGTAAATGTCAGTAGTGGACTACAGCACTCAGTGTGTCACCAGCAACATGACTACAGGCCTAACACTGTAGCCTCTCTGTGCAGTTTTAAAACTTCCAATTGGTCCTATTATAACTCCTTTTGTCTGGCCGAAACCTTCCTTTACATTTTTAAAAAGCCTTAATACCCAGAGGAGAGGGCGCATGGAATTTATAAGTAGGTCATGTAAAGGTGTCCTGTTAAACATGTCTTTACAGCGACAGGACACCAAAAGCTGTTTTTACTGTAGCAGGGCTAGCTGTTCCATAGGAAAGCACTGAGATACTATGTTAAATTTAATAATGTTATCTCCACCTAGGCAACAACTACAATGTTAATTTTTGGACTTTTTAAACATAGTTTTTATAAGCTAAATTAACTAATAAAGTGGGATTTGTATTGAGTATTTCAGAAAAGGTACTTTTAGAAAGTAATTTCTTCCCCATATTGAAGCCCATTTGTATGTGTTTCCAGCTGTCACGCAGGAGCTTAATAGGTCCCCTTACAAGATGTCCATAGAGAAGTTCAACAGGCCTGAACCGTACTCCTTTCTCTGGTACTTCCCTGTATGCAAAGAGTAGGCAGGGAAAGAGGACAACCCACTTTCGCCTCATTTCTCCAGTAGGCCCTTAATCGTGCCCTAAGGGGTCTTGTTGCACCTCCCAATTAGCTCATTAGTCTGAGGGTGGTAAGGAGTGGAGAACTTGTAGGTTACCCCACATTCCTTTGACATGGGCTTCATGCAAGTGGCATGAACCTGGTGCCGCTTTCTGACACCACTATCTTGGGCGAATCAACTTAGGATAAAATCCCAATCAAGGCCCTAGGCACTGCAGATACAGTTATGGTCCCCAAAGGGATGGCCTCTGGGTACTATTTGGCATGGTCCACCAAAACCAGAATAAACCTGTTTTCCAAGGTTGTTTTGAGGTCCTAGGGCCCAACAATGTTGATGCCTACGTTCTCAAAGGGTGTGCCAATGACTGGCATGGCACTCAGGGTAACCTTGTGCTTCTTCCCTGTTTTTTTACTAGCCTGGCAGGTGAGACAAGTCCTACAGAAGGCACCTCAGGCTGTCCTAATCTAGGGCCAACAAGTCTTTCAAAGGTATTGTCCTGCCTCAGATGTGTTAGCAGAGGTATCTCATGAGCCACACACAGGAGGAAGGCTGTGTAACATTGAGGAACAACCATCACATGTGCTGCCCGCAATTTGCCACCGAGCAAGCTCAGGCAGGGAAGTGTCCTCCCCGGTCATCTCTGGGGCAACCGCCTCTGGTGCCCCGTCCAACGGTGCCGTGAGAGCTTCAGAGGTGGGTCTGACATGCCTCCTGCTTTTCCCTTTCTCTGCAGTTGCCTGGGCAATTGTTCCAGTCTCGAGGATCACTTCACTCTCCTTTCGGTCAGCCACTGACTAAGAGGTTACACAGACCCACTCATTCAACACTAACATTTCCAGCTGCTACATGAGCTCTACTTCCTTCCAGGTGATGTGCTCCAAGTCATGCCCTAGCAAAGAATCCACAGACATGGCAAGGATCACAGCTACTTTAGGAGAACCTGAATCCCACACTCGAAAGAAACCAGAGCCATTGTGTAGTGACTCTCACGGATGTCTCCTGCTACAACCAGGTGAGCTGTATCAGGTATCGCCTGCTCTGAGGACACCATATGACACCGACCAGTAGTCATACTGACTCCTGTGTCTCTCAGAACCTCTATCCTCTGCCTATTGATGATGACCAACTGTCTACACGTGGGGGCCTAAGGTACAATCTCTCCATCACCCATGGACATGTAGATAACCTCAGCTGCCCACCCCCCAAACCCACTGCTGGGATTGCCCACCTCTGGTGGGGCTGTGCCCTTTTGGAGCGCTTAGCATATCCCTTGATCTGCCCATACTGGTAGCATTTGTAACACTTAAAGAAAAACGCACCAGAGTTTTTTTCTGTGAAGATTTTTTTCAGGTGGCCAGATTAGTATTGGGACCCTTTCCACTGTGAACAATTTTGGGGGCTTTGTATGGACTCCTTCTTGTTTTTATCTCCCCCTCTTTCTTCTGGTGGGAACACTGACCACTCTTTTGCAGTATCCCCCCCAGATGCCTTTCCTGCCACCCTGGTACTTCCCCAGATGTCTGCCTCTTCAGCAACTTTCACGGGATCAGTCAGCTTGCTATCCACTAGGTGCTAGTGCAGCTCTGTAAAACATATATTGAGCATGTGTTCCCTCACAATCAGATGCAAAGCTCATCATACTTGTTCATTCTTCTTCCCCTCACCCAGCCATTCATTGCCTTACTGGAGTAACCTTCAACTGGTTTGGGCGTTTTGGGCTGTCCCTGAACCACTGGTGGTATTTCTCAGGGGTCAGCCTAAATTTGGCGACTAGGAACATTTTCAGGGGGGCATAATTGGTCTGGTCATATAGCGCTAATCTGGGCAGGGTATCCCTCCCCAATGTAGACATATGCTTCTACAAGGCTCCCTCCAGTGCTCCTCTGGGCTCTTGTGTACCGTCAGGGCTACCTCGTATGCAGCAAGCCATTTGTCATTTCCCACCACACAGTGGGGCACCAGATCTTTGGGTATGTGGACATACTTGTCACCTTCAGATGGTAGAGGTAAGCTGCCAGCATTGCTGCTGGATTCTGAGCTCTGTCTTTCTCCAATCTCCAGTAGATGTTTCAGGGTCCTCTGAAGTTCCAGAAGTGTTTTCCTTTTTGACAAGGCTCTATCAGCCATCTACTCCTCCGCCACTGGTTTCATTTTGACCAACTACATCTTAACTTCCCTTTCTGACTTCATTTGAGTTATTCTGGGGTCCTGAATTCAACAGATGCAGGTACAGTCCTTCTCACCTAGGCAAGCAGGGCAGTAGTTCTTTAGAGCAGCAGTCAGCCAGAGTGGCAGTTCTTTCAGCAGCACAGCAGTCCTTCTTCCCAGCAGAGTCCACTGGTCTAGAAGTGTACTGAAGAGTTGGTGTTTGAGGTCAAATATTTATACCATCGGCCTCCTTTGAAGTGCACAGGCCTCCTGCCCCTCCACCCTGTCTCCAGACTAACTACATGTTGTATACTTTGTGAGGAGGCAAGGTACAGCCTATTCAAGTGTATTTGGGGCTGTGTCCAGCTCCGCCCCCCCATCTTCAGAGTGATGGCTAATTAAGGCACACTCAAGGCTTTCTATTGTGTGTGGCTATCTAGAAGGAATGCATAATGCCCAACTGTCAGCTACACCAAGTCATGTGACCCAGAGACAGGGTGTAGGCACTAAATGGCTAAGGCAGGAAAATGCAAACTTTCTAAAAGTGGCATCTTCAAAACTGTAATTGTAATTTAAAATATGATTCCACCATAAAAGAGGATTTTCATTATAATTCCAAAGACACCAAACATGAACTAAGTACCTGTACCATTTGGAAGTTAAGGTTTATTACATGTAATAAGGTAACTACAATGTTAACCTACGGGAGAAGCAGGCCTGACAGTAGTAAAAAATGAATTCAAGAGTTCTTAACTACCAGGACATGTCACACTTAAATGCATGTGCTCAACATTTACATATACTTCACCCTGCATTACTATGTAGGCCTTACCCTATGGGTGACTTAAATCAATTTAAAGAAAGGTAGGGCCTGTCAAAAAGTTTCTCTTGCCAGGTCAAAATGGCAGTGTAAAACTGCACACACCGGCTGCAATGGCAGCCCTCGGACATATTTGAAAGAGCTACTTAGGTGGGTGGCAGAATCAGTGCTGCAGGCCTACTAGTATCATTTCATTTTCAGATCCTGGGTAGATGTAGAACCACTTTACTAGGGACTTTTATGTAAATTAAACATGCCAATTGGGGATCAGCCAATACTACCATGTGTTAAGGAGTGGGTGCATGCACTTTAGCACTGGTTAGCAGTCCTAAGGATAGCAAAAAGGAGATCAGCAAAAATAGGAGAGGTAAGGCAAAATGTTCAGGGTAAGTCCATTTTAAGGGTGGCAGGCCTAACAATATATGTTTACCATTTATTAATATTAGCTTTTTCATCTCCCTAATTGTAAGGAAATGCCCCTTCTTCCATGATCACCTCCAAGGGTTGGACTAATGCTGCTAGTTTTTCAACTCTGAAAGTGCACTGAGTCCTGCCAAATCAGCCGTAGTACCAGTGCTCTGACCCTTACAAAGTACATGTCTGACTGGTTCACCCATAATTGATATAGGTTTGCTTACTTAAATGTCCCTAGTATATGGTACCAAGGGTACCCAGGGCCTGTAGGATAAAATTGTATCTTGTAGACTGCAGCACTTTTAGTGCCACCACAAGTGAGTCCAAGCAAAGTATGACTCCCAGCCTACCATTGCTGGCTGGCAAAGCAGTTTTCAACTGCAAACTTAACTTTGCCATATAAATTAACGGCAAACCCCAAATCTTCCTTTTTAGTATATACAAGTAACCCCTAAGGCAGGCCTAGCAAGCCCTAAGGCAGGGTGATGCATTTTAAGAAGTAGGACATATGATTTTACATGTTGCCCAAGGTTTTACAGTGTCCATTTACAATTGCTGGCCACAAGACACCCTCCTGGCCTCCTGGGGGAGGTATGAACAGCTTTCAGGAAGAAACACAAAGGGCCTGCTGTTCAAAAATGTGTGAGCTTTCCCTGGCAGGAAGGCCAAATAGGTGGGAGCCAAAAAGGTGAGCTTCAAAGGAGGAAGCCATTTTTGAATGCCAAATGGTGGGCACACACAAAAGGGCTGCTTTTTCATTCTTGCAGACAGCTTGACGTCAGGGACCCAGAAGGGGAGGCAGTTGCTAAACCGTTTTTTCCATGGCTGTGTGGCCCCCAGATAGGACACAGCTCTGTCATGAGCTAGGGAGCTCCACACAGCAAGAGATGGGTTCTGCCATCTGGGAGTGGGCAGAATGGTGCATTCTGGGCTAGCTAGATGCCACACTTGACACAAGTCATCTGTGGGCAAGAGGGGACCTGGTAGCCCATTTCATAGTAGCTCCTATATCCCCCACGGTCTTAAACTGGACACAAAAGTGTCACACCTAGCACTTATACCTCAGATCACACCTGTATTGAAGAATAAACCAACTGCCCTGTTTTTTCCTGGACTCAGCAAAGAGAAGCTGCACCAAGACTGGAATTCACCTGAAACTCTTTTGGCTAGCAAAGAGAGGACTGTGCCAGTGATGCTCTTCTCGAGGAAAAGTAATTGCCAAGCCCAGGACTGAAAAATTTACTTCGAGAGTAATTTGTCTGACTTCCTATTATGGCTACAGGGCCACAAAAGCTGATGAAGCCTGTCATGGTGAGTTGGTGGCCAAGAATGCCTGAAAGCCACTGACCACCAATGTGCAGCCTGGGAGACCGAATCCTAGTCTTCAAACATTGCACCCAAGTCTGCTGGATCTGGGAGAGTCATCACAGTGCAGTTTGGTCACCCATGACTAGCCCCAGTCAAAGGGAGCCTCCAGTTTTGCTGAAACTGGAGACCAGTAGACGAGTTGTGACTGATCTTTGGCTGGACTACAACCATACTTTTAGGGGCATCAACCCCTGAGGTCAAAGTCTCCTAACCGTGTTTGTGGGGTAGGGACTAGATCAGGGAAGATCTCAGTCACTGGGTCAGCTACCTCAGTATCCTTCAGCATCTTCAGCATCCTGTATTGTTTGCATCAGGACCACTCCATTGTAGTCTGTGGCAGTTCACCCATGGAGGCTGAAACTGGACTAGAGACTGCTGTGAACCCTGAGTAACTGGTCCCCTGAGACTCACTCACTGCTGGAGTTGGTTGTCTAAAGTGGGATAGAGCAGTAGTTAACAACGTTCTAAAAGTTTTCAGATCTGATCTTGAGTGTCGCCGATTCCAAAAATTTATTTCACTGCATGTAAAAGCAGTGATTAATTATTATTTTGAAAAATCGTACTTCCCAAAGTCTACAGTGGAATTACAAATTGTTGTTGGATTTTATTGAGACATGTTTCTTTCTTATTTGACTGTTTTGGGACTTCCTAATGCTTTACACTTGTTCCTTTCATAAAATCTGACTGCTCATAGCCACAGCTTTCCAAGGCTGAGGTAAGGTTTTTCAAACAAATCTGACTGGACCCAATACACATACTAAGTTTAAAAAATATGGTGAGGTCTCACAACCACACCATATAATAAACCCCTTTCCTCATACTAATGTACTGATTATTTATTACGGTAATTTTTATACTTGAATATCTTTTATTTCCACAACCATGAGAGCTATAATGAAAATGTTTACCCGCTACAAGAAATGCTGCTTAAACATTTGGCAGCCTAGCATGAGCAGTAGCAGCTGACAAAGAATATAGCAAGACTGTGTTAAGATAAGAAAAATCAAGCCCAAACACATTTAAAAAATCATATACATGAACCGTGATACATGACTGTGAACAACTGTTCTTGACCAGCATTGTCTCACCACCCTCTTGGCAATTTCCTGATTTTACCAATATTAAACAAAAACTAAAACAGCGGAATAAGGCAGATGGCAGCAATTAACACTTATCAATTGTCCATATGATAGCTGGATACCTCCGCAGTTGCACTAAATCACAGCACCACACATGCAAATTTTGTCACTTTACCAACTGTGTAATGGTCTCTATCAGCTAACAAGTATAATGGGCTTTATCAGTAACAAGTGTTGGCAAAATCAGTAGGTCTAACGTTGGCTGTCAGCCTTTTGGCTTTGGCACATCTTGTTTTACAAAACTCTGTTGTTGGGGAGGCTGTCGGTCCTAATCAATCTAAAATAAAAGAAATTGTCTAAAGGCAAAAATATATTTTTTGGTGTTGAAACAACACACATTAATGTACTAGTCACTGGCAGTGAACGCAACTACTTTGTGTGTGGATGTGCTCCTTGTAAAAGTGAAAAATGCCACAACTCAGCAAAGCAACCAATGGGTAAAGTGGACTGGCCCACTGCTCCATGATCCATGCTACAGTGAGTGGAAGAAAAATGTAAATAACACAGCTGACTAAAGGGGGAATTCTGGCTGAAAACCACTGCAAGTAACTATGTTATACACATCATTTTAGTAAAATCAAAAGGTCTTGGATAAAACCAAACCTAAAATACCCAATAAGTTAGGTGTTGACTGCCAGCCTCTTGCATTTGATAATGCTTTTTGTGTTGCTTTTGTAAATCTTCACTTGCAATAGATAGAGAATATTTGAAATCGAGGCAGAAAGACAGACAAACAGGCATGCAGGTAGATAGATAGATAGATAGATAGATAGATAGATAGATAGATAGATAGATAGATAGATAGATAGATAGATAGATAGATAGATAGATAGATAGATAGATAGAATTGGAATAAACAGCACAGCTTCAATTAGTAATATATGAGTTAAATAGCTTTATAAGCACAACATGCAAGACTGAAAGCAAACTAGAGAAACCATACAACCATGACATACAGACCAATATGTTTTATAAGTATGAATATAAACCTTAATTACAAAAGGATAGCAGTTTCACATAGAGAAGTACAGCTATAAATGCACTTACTTGCATGAAAACGAAAAAGAAGATACCTTTATTATGAAGAACAGTTTCAAATGGACCCCAGCTTGTATGCTATGAAACAGCAGCAGACAGATAAACATAGGCCACTCCAAAAGGAATTTACAACGTTAGTGGAAATCAGGAACTCATAAAGCTGGAATGTGCCCTGTGTATGAAGAGCTGATAGAAAGTGTCCTGCTATCACATAAGGTGCTAAACACAAATACAACAATAAAGTACTATTAAAGTAAAAAGCAAAAACAATGGCACTGAACAGAACTACCTCCCATGCGTATTTGCTCCTTGTGAAAGATCAAAATGCAGTCACTCAAAGTGAAGTTAGCCATTAGCTGGGATAGACTGACCCATCACCCATGCTGTATGCTGTAGTTGGAGGAAGCAAATGTGAATAACCTACAAATAAAGCAATGGATAAAGAGAGCTAACTGAAAAGCCCCTTTCACTAAGTATATTATTCATATAATTTTAGCAAAATCAAAAGTTCTAGGCTAACACCGGACCTTAAAAATCCAACTGGAGTTGGAAAGGAATACTTCAGTGGGCTCTGCCCTGAACATAAAAATATCACTTTCTTGTACTGAATGCAAAAATATCAACAAATCACACATTTAACCATATAAATGAAAGCATGTAGTAAGTAATCTGCAATTTGGCATTTGTGTTTGACATCAGCCAAATCTCTTCTGCTCCCTACAATCCACTAATCCACGCAAACACCATTAACACTATCCATAAACTGCAGAGGAAGAAAACAATTAAAAAATCATTCCAGGATTTGTGGATCAGCGGATCATCTCTGGTATCTCCTGTCCAGAGTTGGAACATTTGGCTGATACAGTACCACACAGAGACCACTGATTATATCATTTGTAGTCTCACACGAGAAAATGGGATTTCGTGTGCCATGTGATCCTGAGGTAAAATATGATCCTGCAAGACAAACAAGGTTCAAAGACTTTTCCACACAAGGACTGTAAAAAACTGCCATGTTCAGGAAAGACTCTGAAAACTTTGAAGGAGAATGTTCTGTACAATGCTGGTGCAAGCAAATTATCACAGTTACCCTTAAGTGGTATGCAACACTTTATTACCATGCCCTTTCCATTCTTTCTATATTTGACTCAGAAGGATGTGCATTATGCGCATGTATAGTATATATTGAAAGTGGATCCCAATGTTGAAGGAGTCGTACAGTATCTGAAAGATTCCTACAAGCCCAAAGGAGCATACCAAAGTAACTTTAGAGTGAAAATGAATTAAGAAATCACTAAATCACTGCACCATAACAAGGTGTAGAAAGCTGGCTCTGTATATACTATATCAAAATGAGATATAGGCCCTCATTAAGAACTTGGCAGTCAAGACCGCTATGCCGGTGGCAGCGGAAATTTCCACCACCGGCATGGCGGTCTCGACCGCCACATAATGAACACAGTGGGGACTGCCACAGGTGGCCCTCCACCACCGCCAGGCTACCGCCGACAGGCAGCCTGACGATGGCGGAATTCTTCATCCGACAGGGCAGCACTGCCCTCTGGATAAAGAACCCTTGTTCCGCCAGCAATTCCCTGGCGGTTTCACCCACCAGGGAAAGGCTGGCGGAAGGGGTGCCGGGGCCCCCGTGCACAGCCCCGTCGTGCAGGTCACTGCCCGATTTATGGGCAGGGATCTGCGCAACAGGTGTTCCTGCACCCGCCGCACTGCGGCATTGACGACGGCTCCATGTGGAGCCGTTGGCAATGTCCTGGCCCAGCATTCTGCTGGGCCGCCGGGCGGAAACACTGTTTCCACCTGCTGGCCCAGTGGAATGTTGTTTATATGGCCGGCGCTGTCTCAAGGGGGCTCGCAGTCTATGTTTAGACTGCCAGCATGAACACGGCAGGGAATCCCGCCGTGTTCATAATGACCCCCATAGTGCACAGAGTCCAGGGGTTCCCCAAGAGGCTTGACAAAGGAAATAATAGATAATACTAATGCTCTATTTGTGGTAGTGTGGTCGAGCAGTTAGGCTTATCAGAGGGTAGTGTTAAGCATCTGTTGTACACACACAAGCAATAAGGGAAAGCACACACTCAGTGACTTAACTCCAGGCCAATAGGTTTTTATATAGAAAAATATTATTTTCTTAATTTATTTCTAGAACCACAAGATTCATTTAGCAGGTAAGTGCATTAAATGAAAGGTACTTTACACAGTAATACTTGGAATTTTGAATGGAATCAACAATGTACCCAGTTTTCTGTAAAATGGCAAAAAGCTATTTTAAAAGTGGATACTGCAATTTTCAACAGTTCCTGGGGGAGGTAAGTAAAATACAGTTTTTGAGGTAAGTAACAAACTTATAGGTTCAATCTCTGGGGCCTAGGCAGTCCACCATTGGGGGTTCAAGATAACCCCAAACACCCAGCACCAGCAACACAGGGCCGGTTAGGTGCAGAGGTCAAACAGGAGCCAAAATAACGTGGGCCCCTATGGAGACAGGGGGTACTCTAGTTCTGGTCTGCTTGCAGGTAAGTAGCCGCGTTGTCGGAGAGCAGACCAGGGGGGTTTGTAGGAGTACTGGAGGGGCTCAAGCAGGTACAAAACCCACACCCTCACCGGCACGGGGCGGCCGGGTGCAGTGTGCAAACAGGGTGCCGGGTCCTCAATAGAACTCCATGGAGGAACCCGGGGGTCATTTAGGCGCTGCAGGAAGGGCACAGGGGGGCCTCTCGGGCCAGCCACCAACTGGGCAACGGATATGGCCACCTGCTAGTTTTTGCTGCACCTGTGGTCGGTTTCTCTCGGGTCTAGGTGCTGAGGGTGCAGTGCTCCTTAAGGCGTCGGGTATCTTTGTCACGGGCAGTCGCAGTCAGGGGGGTCCTTGGGTTCCCTCTGCAGGCGTTGTCATGGGAATGCAGAGATGTCAGCCCAGGGTGGACAGGTCATTGGAGTCACCTGGGGATCCTCTCTGGATAGTTGGTTTCTCTGCACAGGGGCCGAGGGCGTCGGTGCAGAGTAGTTAGACTCACTCTTTTGAAGTGAGGTGAGAGTCCCTTTAAAGATGGTTTCTTTGTTTTCTTTTTGGATAGGTCCACTATCCACGGGTGTTTCTTGGTCCTCGGTGATGCAGGAAGTCCCCTTGAGGCTTTTCAGGGGTTGCTGGTCCTGTAGAATGCGTTGCTTCTTTTCTTGCAGCTTTTCGAAGCAGGAGACGGGCCAGTTGGGCCGAGTCAGTTGTTGTCTCCTTCTCTTCTCTGCTGGGTTTTCAGCTCAGCAGTCCTTCTTTCTTGAGGCAGTCAGGAATCTGAAGAGCTGGGTTCAGGGTCGCCCCTAAATACTAACTTTAGGGGTGTGTTAGGGTTAGAGGGCAGTAGCCAATGGCTACTGTCCCTGAGGGTGGCTACACCCTCCTTGTGCCCACTCCCTCTGGGGAGGGGGGCACATCCCTATCCCTATTGGTCCTAATCCTCCAAAGCAAAATGGAGGATTTCTCAAGGAGGGGGTCACTTCAGCACTGGACATCTTAGGGGTGATCCTGGCTGAGGGGTGACTCCTCCTTGTTTTTCTCATTATCCCTCTGGACTTGCCACCAAAAAGTGGGGGACTCATCAGGGGGGGCGGGCATCTCCACTAGCTGGAGTGCCCTGGGGCACTGTAACACCAGGCATGAGCCTTAGAGGCTTACCACCAGTTGTTACAGTTCCTGCAGGGGGAGGTGTGAAGCACCTCCACCTAGGACAGGCTTTGTTTCTGACCACAGAGTGCACAAAGGCACTCACCCCATGTGGTCAGAAACCCATCTGGAAGTGGCAGGCTGGCACAGACCTGTCAGCCTTGCACTAGCAGTTGGGCTAACATACAGGGGGCATCTCTAAGATGCCCTCTGTGTGCATTTTTCAATAAATCCCACACTGGCATCAGTGTGGGTTTATTGTGCTGAGAAGTTTGATGCCAAACAGTATTCAGTGTAGTCATTATGGTGCTGTGGAGTTCATAATGACAAACCCCCAGACCATATACTCAGTATGGCTACCCTGCACTTACAATGTCTAAGAATTGACTTAGACACTGTAGGGGCATAGTGCTCATGCAGCTATGCCCTCACCTGTGGTATATTGCACCCTGCCTTAGGACTGTAAGGCCTGCTAGAGGGGTGACTTACCTATGCCACAGGCAGTGGGTTGTGAGCATGGCACTCTGCGGGGAGTGCCATGTCGACTTTGTCTTTTCTCCCCACTAGCACACACAACCTGCCAAGCAGTGTGCAAGTACTGAGTGAGGGGTCCCTGAGGGTGGCATAATACATTCTGCAGCCCTTAGTGACCTTTCCTGGCCACAGGGCCCTTGGTACCAGGGGCACCTTTTACAAGGGACTTAACTGTGTGCCAGGGCTTTGCCAATTGTGGAAACAAAGGTACAGTTTCAGGGAAGCAACACTGATGCTGGGGCCTGGTTAGCAGAGTCCCAGCAAACTTCCAATCAAAGCTGGCATCAACACTAGGGAGAAAGTGGGGGTGACCATACCAACAGTAGCATTATCCTACACATGGTTTCTGCCAGAAGAGGCTCTCACCAATCCCATTAGAATCTCATCATCAGAAGCTTGTGATGGCTCAGCACAGTTACTTTTTATGTTGCAGGGTGTTTTACCTTCCATGACAACACCTTTTACTGTGCATTGTTTCCCTAAGTGCAGAACAGAATGGGTCAGTACACTCATCAAAGTCCAACGCCAAGCAACATTCACAAACTATGTTCAAATACTCCTTTAACCATACAGCAGATTCAGCCACCATAAATTGTTGGCACTCATCAGAACTCTTTGTTTATTCCTTCATCTTGGACTGTGCTAACAGTGCTTTCAACCATTTGCCTCGTTTGCACACACAATTCTACAATGAGGGACTTGCAGTTCTTCAACTTTGAGATGCCATTCCAGTAAGGACTGCATGTTGTACAATCTCCACACTTCAGCAGATCATTGGAGGAACAGAGATCTAAAAGAGATGGGAGGAATGCAGAATAGCTAAGACAATACTCTCACTGGTATATTACTATCATTTGTGCAGCACTGAACTTGCCTCTTTTTAGATACAATTTCTTTTAATTGATTGGTTAACAGGCAAACTAGTAATATACATACATATATCACTATAAAAAATCATGTTTTGTTCCTTACTTCTGTCCATCTTTGTACATGACCCAATGTCTGACAATAGATTTGACATTATGGCCCTCATTATAACCCTGGCGGTCGATGACCGCCAGAGCTATAGTGGCGCTCGTACCGCCAACAGGCTGGCGGTACAGAACACCATATTTTGACCACGGCTGTAACACCGCCGGAACCGGCGGTATATCGCCATGGCGTCCCGGAGGTCGTAATCCGCCACCGCCAGCCTGTCCATGGTGGTAGACACCGCCATGGACAGGCTGGCGGTAAGGGGACTCGGGTTTCCCTTGGGGGCCCCTGCACTGCCCATGCACTTGGCATGGCCAGTGCAGGGGCCCCCAGGCATAGCCAGTGAAATGTGCGATGGGTGCTACAGCACCAGCTGCACATCAGCATTGTCGCCGGCTCTAGTACGAGCCGGCAGCAATGTTGATGTGACTTTCCTGATGGGCCAGCGGACAGTAACACTGTTACCATCCGCTCCCCCAGTGGAAGAGTCATAATAGGGATCCAGACATACCTCCAGCAATGGCGGTATTCTGGCGCCCGCAGCCTCAGCTGTCTTTCAGAAAGAGCGCCGAGGTTGTAATGAGGGCCTATTTTCTTTATTGTGCTAACCCCTTAGCGGTGGTGGCAGAACACTTTACAGAATGGACACATAAGAAACAATTATACGGGGGGAATCAGATATTATGCAAATTGCGAGCAAATGCACAATACCAGGTAATATAGAGAATCATTGAGGAAATTGCATATATTCATTTTTTTTTAAAGTTGACTGCAAACTGGAAAAAGAGGGAGTCATATTTATAGAGGGGTAGCCCTGATTCAAGTACTATTTCTGTAATTCAGATTGTTCCACCTCTTTAAATTCAGGGGAACGGAATGTCCAAAAATAGCCATGCATATTCATTAAAGTAACTTTCAACCCTATGCACAGAACAGTAGATATCAAAGTATCAGAGATTTCCACCTACGAATTAAAGGGAATTCCGCATCTTTGTGGGGGGTCACAAAGTACAGGAAGTAACCACAGGAATGCATGTAAATCATAGATTTACATGTGTACTGCAACACCTTTACAGTAACTCCTGTATGTTGTCAGTAGTGCAGACAATCGGCAGGGTAGGTGTGGCAGAAAGGCCCACAATTTATGCCTTTGGAGGTTTTTACCACATTGCCAATTTCAATCAATCAATCAATCATCAAATTTATAAAGTTCACTAATCACCGGTGAGCATATCCAGGAGCTGTTGCAGCTGCGTTAGTCTCCTTCGAAGAGCCACATCTTGAGTCCTCTTCCGAACTTCTGAATGGAGGGGGATGCTCTTAGATGGGTGGGGGAGGCTGTTCCATGCCTTTACTGCTGGTATGAGAAAGTGCAGTGGCAAATTTGTGGTGTGATTGCCAGGGAGAGTGAAACAGAGCAAAGGAATCTGGAGGGGTGGTGGAAGTTCAAGCAGTGATTGAGGCAAGCCGATCCTTGCAGGGATATGTAGATGAACATCAGGAGCATGAAGTTGCAGCGTTTGTATATGGGGACCCAGTGGAGGTTTGTCAGTTAGGAGGTGATGTGCTTTCGCTTCTGGAGGTCTAAGATGAGTCTGGCAGCTGAGTACTGGATGGTCTGAAGTCTTTTCATGAGTGCAGTGGTGAGTCTGGCAAGGAGTGTGTTGCCTTAGTCCAGTCAGCTAGTTATGAGGGCATGTGTGACAGTATGTCTGCTGTTAAGAGGAAGCCATTTGAAGATCTTGCAGGGAATTTGGAGGGTGAGGAAGCACACAGAGGAGACTGTATTGACCAGGTGCTTCATGCTGAGTTTCTTGTCTATGATTATACTTAGGTTTCTGGGGTAGTTCGTGGGGGTGGGTGGGTCCCAGGTCCCAATTCGATTGCCCACCAGGAGTCCTCCCAAGGTGAGGCGGTGTTACCAAACAGTAGCATTTCTGTTTTCTCAGTTTTGAGTTTGAGGCATTTGTCCTTCATCCATTTTGTAACGCTGTTCATGCAGTTCTGGAAGTTGGATTTCACTCTGGAGACTTTTGGAGAGCGCAAGAATGAGCTGTGTGCCGTCAATGTAGGTGATTATGTTGAATCGTGGTTTCTGAAGACGACGATATATCTTTGGGCTCTGAGGGGAAGGGTGGGACTCTCTGAGTTCTGCCTAATGGAAAAGAGACGATCAATTTTAGGGATTTTCCTCTGATTCCTATTTGATAAAGCCTTGTGAGCAGTGTGTGGTGGGAGACTCTGTTGAAGGCCGCAGAGAGGTCAAGAAGGATGAAGACGGCAGAGTTTCTTTGGTCGAGGAAATGTCTGATGTTGTCCGTTGCTGCAATCAGGGCGGACGCTGTGCTGTGGTTTATGGATGGATTATGAAATGTCCACGAGATTGTTGTCTTCTAAGTAGGTCATGAGCTGTTGGCTAATGGCTTTTTTGAGTACTCTTGCTGGGAACAGGAGTAGGGAGATCAGGCAGTAATTTTTTAATTTGTTGGGATTGGCCGAGAATTTTTGAGCAGGGGTTTGACCCCTGCATGTATCCAGTCTTCTAGGTAGGTAGCCGTGCTGATTTATAGGAGTTGAGGAAGTCTGTGAATTTCCTTGTGATGGTGCTGATTCCTAGGCTGAACAGGTGGTGAGGGCAAGGGTCCGTGGGGGATCCAGAGAGGATGGATTTTATGAGGTCAGGGTGTTCTACATGGTGAGATATTTCCAGTTGGTAATAGTACAGTGGGGTCGGAGGAGCTAAGAAGATTGATGGTACCAGCGATGGATGGTTGGGGCAAAGTTTTTGTAAATGGTCTCTATTTTATTGGGGAAGAAGTCTGCAAGGGAGTCACATAGGTTCAATGAGAGGGTGATGCAGTTCTTCAATTCAGATGGGTTGGAGTGTTCTTTGATGATTTATAAAAGTTCTTTCCTATGGTTGGAGCTGGTTTGTACATGGGTGGCTTTGGCGTGTTTCCTGGCATCATTGATGCGTTTGTGGTATTGGCTAAGTGCACTCTTGAAGGCAGATCAGTCAACAGGGTCCATTGTGGTGCATCACCCTCTTTTGAGCTGCTGGCACCTGTACTTAGCAGTTATAAGTTCTGGTAGAATACCAGCTGGCTTGCTTGGAGTTGTTGTTGGGTTTGCTCGGTTTCCTAGTGTCAACAGTGTCTGCACAGTTTGAGATCCAAGTGGTGGCATTTCTGACTGCTGTGTCCGTGTCTGTTGGGATGTCTGGGTGGTGAGTGTTGACGGCATCACACCATTGGGCTTCAGGTATCTTGCCCCAGCTTTGATGGGAGGTGTGGGGTGGCTTGGCTGCATTGTAATGGGCTGCTGTGAAAGTGTATAATGGAGTGGTCCATCCAGGTGAGCGGCGAGGTATGATTGTAGGAGATTCTGCTGCTCTAGGTGAATATGGGGTCCAGCTTGTGACCTGCGATGTTTGTGGGGTCTGTGACTATTTGGTTGAGTTCAATTATGTTTATGCTTTCCAGGAGATTGGCATTGTGAGGGTCGCTGAGGTGGAAGTTCAGGTCTCAGAGGAAGATGTAGCATTCAGTGTTGATGGCTTGGGTGGCGATGAATTTGGGGATGGTTTTGCAGAACTTATTGTCGTGTACCAGGGGGTCTGTACACAAGGATTCTGTTGATGGAGGTTTTTTTCCATCAGGGTTGATCACAAAATGGAGGTGTTCCACAATTTCAGCGTTGTCTCCCGTTGAGGTTGAGTAGCGGATGGTGTCCTTGTGAATAATGGTGCTTCCACCACCAGGCCTGTCTCTGCGATCCAAGTGGATGATCTTGTAAAAGTCAGGGGTAGTTGCGGTGATGTGGGGTGCACAGGAAGTGTTGAGCCAGCTCTCAGTGAGAAATGCTACGTCTGGAGTGAGGGAGGTGATAGTTCCATGGTGTGTTTGCAGAGGGAATGAACGCTGAGCAGGATGCACTGTAGAAGGTGGGGGGGTTGTTGTGGTGCCCGCGCAGCAGTGTCTGATTGTGATGGGGTTCTGATGTTGCAGGAGAATTGGCAGTGGCGGCATGTAAAAGGACTTTCTGTGGGCCGAAGAAAAGAGGGGCAGCACGAGCTGTCGGAGGTGTGGATATTGAGTGCGAAGATCTCTGTTCGGACGTAGTGGCAGAGGGAGTAATGATTAGGCAAATGAAATATTGACAACAAAATAAGCAGAGTAACGACTACAGGGTGGCAGCAAGATTGAAACCTGTGAGGTATTGTGGGAGACGATTCAGTAGACAACTGAAGTAAGCAGTAGGCAATGGGAAGAAGCGAAAAGACCAAGAATTCAGCTATTTGTCACAGAGACCGCGCTGCGGCCTCCATAAGTAGTGCTCGGAGGAGGGAGGGCCTGACAGGGAGCGGGGTGGGCTGGGACAAAGCCCACGAGTGGGAAAAATTGGCGGGCAAGGGGCTAATCAGGAAAACAAAATCACAAGCAAACTAACCCAGTACAAGTAGACACTGGCAAATAATTAAACTACCAAAATTAGCAGAGTAACAATTAGGCAAATGAAACATTAACAACAAAATAAGCAGAGCAGCAACTATGGGGTGGCAGCAGGATCGGAGGTGTGGACATTGGGTGTGAGGATCTCTGTTTAGGAGTAGTGTCAGAGGGAGTAATGATTAGGAAAATTAAATATTGACAACAAAATAAGCAGAGTAACGACTACAGGGTGGCAGCAGAATCCAACCTGTGAGGTCTGGAGGGAGACGAGTCAGTAGATAACTGCACTAAGCAGTGGGGAGCAGCGCACAGACCAAGAGGTCTTCCACACCTCATCACTTCCATGGGAACACAGAAGTTCCTCCACCTAACTATGGAGCTTCTAACATACTGTGCTGTTTGCACAGAAAATTATTCCAATCCTGATTTTCCAAATCAGGAATTGAAAAATTCTCACCTTAAATCCAACTTTTTACATCTATAACTATAACTTTGAAAGGAAACTATTTAGTGGCTGACAGTATATAAAAGCTGTCCTAGAAAATGTAGTCATATTATCTCCATTGTGTACTGAAAGAGTGGAGTAGGTGCAGCAAGAAAGTCTCCAAGAGGATTATGGGAGAGGAAATTTCATAGGTGTCTATGTGAAAATTGTGTCTGTTCATTGCCTAGTTTGTAAAAGAATGAGTGTCGGTGACCAAATCCCTGCTGAGAAGCCAAGGCCTATACTATTAAATGTGGACACACCAAATGCTGAGGATAGGTATTTTTAAATCCCCCTCAGGCCTCTTTAATCCACTACCATACATCCTCATCCCCTTCACCTCCCCCTTGCATGTTCCTTCTTTTTAGGTCTTGCCTAGGCAGCACATGCGCTGTCTCATTCAAGACATGCAGTATCTACTCTGTGGTTTTTCACCACGCCCCTTGCTTTTTATTCATGTATTAGTTTGTCTTTTAAACTCTGGGTTTTTTGGGCGGTGAAACCATCCCAATTGTCCTGCCTTTGGTGTTTTCATTCTTGCCCATGGCAACTGGCCCTTTTACTGTTTTATTTCTCCTTTGTGGATTTATGGGTTTTTTCACAGACTCTTTTCTTATTTATTTTGCTTGCCATGAGTGTTCTGCAGAAGTCAAGGAACTGTTCGGGTGGCTTAGATCCGTCCTTTTTATTCATAGAGTGTCTTCCTCCAGAGATCTGCTTAGGGGGTCAGGCGAGGATACGACTCGTATGAACTGAGCGGCTGATCTGTCAGCGTGTACTCCTTCACCCCCCAGGCATGCCCAGGGAGGTCTGTCGGAGCGGTTGGTATCTTCCAGAGCCTCTTTCAGTACTGTCACCTCGTGTACTGCACGTCCTTCTGATCTCGTCCATTATAGGACAACATCCATCACTCAATCCGGGATCATATCTTCTATTGCACACTTTCAGTACTGTCACTCTTTGTACATCCTCCTGTTCAGGGACACGGCGCAGCCACGTGGTGCTGTTTGTGGTGTCAATACAGGTTTTTTAACCCCCGCCCCCAGTGCCGTCCACATGTGCCGTGAGACTCCTGGCCTGGCACTATAGCGATACCGCTGCTTTGAGGATACCGCACAGTATTGCGTACAGTGACCTTGAAAGCTTCTTTATTTGTTTATGTATCTCAGGACTCATGTTGGACCAAGGTTTCAGTCATCAGTGCTGATCTGCACAGCGCTGCGGACTCGGATCCTCTGTTAAGGTGCTCAGCTCACCAGAGCCCACAGATGGTAGGCTAGGCACTTGAGGCACAAGACAATTCTTCTCCATTTCAGTGCAGACTTGGTTTACACAACCAGGAGAGAAGCTAGCACCTTTGCTAGCTAGCATCCTTGCTGATTGAGCACTGCTGTTGTTGATGTACTCTGCAGATCCTGATGAGAACATTGGTGTAAAAACAAGTTAAACAACATATAATATAGACAATAATGAATGCGGTTAAGTAAGTGCCGTGCGCTACTGATACTACAGGCAAACTCATCATATTGTAATTTGTGCCATCCAGTACTGGCCCCATGTGGTCCAGCGAGTTGGAGTGTCCTACCTGCCTCCAGGCACAGTCAGCCCGACATGAAGGTACAGACACAAGGTGCCACTTGTATACCCTTTTAATTAAACACGCATGACGGCCCTTGTTAAAACTCCTGGCACTTTCTTGATCGCAAAGGGGGGCTCATGGCCCCCTGGCTTTAATCCCGATGCAATTACATTTGTTTATTGTACTGCTTTGTTTTAGTATTTTATGTGTGCATCATCTATTTTTGTTCTAAGTAATATAACATTTCTTTATATGCACCTCGAAGCCGAAGACGAGAATTTTCAGAAAGGTACGTCTTCCGCCACCTAAAGGTCACAGTGGTTACAATAGGGAAATACCTGTCCAGTGTAAGTGGAGCTTCCTTGATTTTTATTGTAATACTTTGTGCAATAGCCCACCAGCTTCTTACTGCTACTGGACTGCTCACTTCCCCACTTGTCATTACTCCCTGCCCTCTCGTCCCCTTCACGTGTTCTTTATTACTGTGGGAGCCCAGCATTACTACCAGGCCAATCTTTATGCAACATCGTGACATGCTAGCACGTGTTTCATGGGCGTTCTGACAGTTGCAGAATGCTCTGCTAAGCACTCTGCCCCAGCCCTGCAAGCTTATGTGAGGCCATGTACTGAAACTTTAATGGCCAACAATAGAGTTTCCTTTCAGCCTCTCAGATGTTTTCTTATGGTAGCTCACAATGCCCTGATGCACGATTCTTTTATGCAGAGTCTGTGCACCTGATAAAGGCCTGGCTGGTGTTTGTACTTTGCTATCCATTGATAGGTTGGTCTGTGTCACACAAAACATTCGGAAGTGAAGATACTCTCTGCCCTGCCCTTGCTGTGCTCAAGGTGCCTGATGGCACAGTCCATTTATATTTATCTGCCTTCACGGAAATATATCTGTAGTCACGTGGAAGGAAAGACATCCTTTCCTTTTGTTCCTGTGTTGTGTGTCGATATCTAGTTATGGTATATTAAGCATGATGACTTCTGGTTCAGGTTTTGCGGTCACCTTGTTTGATTTTCAGCGATGTTATTATTATTGAGTACCCATCTCGTATCTCAGTTGGTCTGCTTCCTAGGTCCACTTTAAAAGAAGAGCAGCAGGCATTAAACACATATTACCAAAATATTGTAATATTGCCTTACTTATATGCTTCTAGTGCCAAGGGAGGCCTTGAAGTGAAAAGTTTTTTCACTGCGGGGGCAGCTGCCATCGAGCATGTACCTACACAGTAGTCACACTCTATTAAGGGAACACATCTGTCTCAAAACACAGATTGTCTGTATGTAGTCAATAGTGGTGGTTTTTATTTGCCAGATTGTATACCTTTTAAAATATTTTAATGTTGTACATTTGAGATCCTGCTGCCTTGTGCTCTTCTTTCCCTCCTCACCCTACTAAGTGCCCATTCCTGCTGTGGAAACATAAAAAGGCAATAGGGTTCTTTTGCATTTAGAGGTATAACTTGTAATTGCACAAAATAAAAATGTAACTTTCTCATCATGTCCTTTCTGTATATAGCAACTGGAATTCAATACTAATTTGAGAGAGTTGAGCTGCCTTTTTTAATTTTATGTTTTTGTCTGTCAGTGACACTTACTAATCCCAATTCATAGGGTTGTAAGTGTAGGTTGGCTCTTTTTTTATGACCATCTTGTCAGCCTGCTAAGGTTAGATACTTTTTGTAGTGAATGTAGGCTCTATTCACCTGGCATGGCTGCCTTGGTTTCAAGCTAATGGGTGAGTGCCCTCCATGATACCCTCGTGGTGCGCTTTACAAATACACAATAACCTTGCAGCAAACACTCTGGGCTCCCTTTCTCCTTCAGTCTGGAGCTGTGCAACTCCGAGAGCTGAAGCCCGGTTCTCCGGGGACATCTAGTAATGTCAGGTGGTTTTATTAGTTTCTTTCTGACTGGTGATATCACCTGGTGAGGCATTTTCACAAATGGCGTTAAAGACAGGGCTTACAAGAATAACCAGCGGCAGGCACAGTACACCCCCCCACCCCCGTGCTTCAAAATCTTGCTATAAAGCGACACCATGTTGCATGAGGTTTTCAGCATGTACCCATCCTGTAGGCTAATGATGCCTGTGGGAAGTGTTAAGAAATAATATGTCTTCCTGAAATATGTGCGAGTCTGGAGCTTAATGGCGCTGTAAATATCGGGTTCTTTTATTACAAACTCAGTGGTACTGATTTCATCAGTATGAACGACTGATGGTGTACTTTGAGTACTGTACTACACAATAGGAGAACATTTGATCGTATTTAATGGAGTCTCCCTCTAAGTACAGCCTTGGTTTGGTTGTTGATCTCTGAACTTCAGTATTTAAGACACATTAATCATGTGCCCATGCATACACAAAACACACTCTGTAAATAGTCTATCATGAGCTCTGTGCAGCCAGACACAGGATGCAAACAATGCTGCAAAAAGTCTCAAAGAGAAGATAACTATATTGTGCCACTTCAACTTTTCAATAAAGATTTTTTTAATCTTTCTTCAAAAAGTCTGTGTGTCCAAGTTTAATCTACGTGGTGTAATGTCTCTTGTTAGCTCTGCTCATCTCTCCCTCACACTCCCATCAACCCTGTCACCTTTCCCTCCCACTCCCACTGCCACCTCAAATCTCTCCCCCACACTCCCACTGACCCTGTCATCTCTCACTCGCACTCCACTGCCCCCTCTCATCTCTCCCTCGTACTTCCATCAACCCTGTCATCTCTCCCCACACCCCCACTGTCCTTCTCATTTCTCCCTCACACTTCCACTGCCCCCTCTCATCCCTCACACTCCCTGTCTCCTCTCCGTACTGCCTCGTCACACATACTGCCTTCCTGTACCTCCTCATGCTGTGTACTCATCCACCTCTCACCACCTCCCTCTGGGTGCCTCTGCCACTTGTCGCGCTGCTGCTCTCACTTGTACTCAGAAACTGGAAAATGTGCACACCCCATCTCTTTTCATTCTCTCTCTGTCAGCTCACCCATCTTTCTCAGTCTGGTGCCCATCCTCGGTGCCTGCCATCAGCTGGTGGGTGGTCATTGGCTCTCTGAACACCTGTCGTACTTTAAGGTGAATAGGGTTTCTTTGGGGAGAGCAACCAGTCCCTTGCATTCTCTCATACTTTCTCTCACACCTCTCTCTCACTCTCTTATGCACTCTTTCCACCTCTCTCATGTTGTTGACTTCAGGTCTTCAAGCAGTTTGTTTACTATGCCTTTTCAAGGTTTCTGTCCCTCAATCCCATGCTTCCCTCCGCTTTTTGGGGTATCTTCTGCACACATTGGTGCTCCATCTTTATGCGTCTGTCACCTGCTCTCCCCTTCTTTTGCTCTTTCTCACACACTCTTTTTGCGCCTCTGTCTGGGGTTCACTCTCCACTTTGTGCACAAACTACCTATCCCTCTCTGTCTTCTTGTCTATCTATTTTGTGCAGCTCACACCCCTATCTATCCACCATGCCACACAATTCCACTACACATATCCACTCCACACCTCACAATGCCACCCCATGCAATTCCACAACTAACAGTTCCAATTCAACCCACATAATTCCACTCCACACCACATACATCCACTCCACTCCAAACCAAAACACATGGGTAAAAGACATTGTCATTCACAACGCCAGTAGCTCTAACTCTCGCAAATGTGAGACCTATTGGCATTACTAATGTTTGTTCCTTTGATGACAGTTTTCCCGTCTTCTTTTCCCCTTTTCTTCCCCTTTTTTTCTGAGGAAGTTTTCCCCTTCTGGGTTGGGTGTCTTAGCCGTTGTGTTTATCTCACTTTTGTTCTTCGGAAATGTCAAATCAGGTAAAATAACTGCTGGTCCCCAAAAATGAGAGGCAATGGCCCCCACCAGCAACCACTGACTCAAATTAAACAATGTATTTTTCCCCTCTGGTCTGTTTGCAAAGCCAGATAGTTGGTGATCTTCTTTTCCAACAACCTATAAAAGGTGCCACCTGGTCCTACCTCTACCACGGGTTTACCTTGTCCCACACAGCAAGTACACATAAGCCTTATTGCATGTCACTTTCTCCAAGTCATTCATTGAGGTGAAGTGTATGTAGCTAATGTGCTTAACTAAGAGCTCTATTTAACAGGTCACCACAAACACAATGCCCTTCATTATGAGTGGAGAGGTAATTGTGTGTTATTTATCGCACCTGATAAAATCTGAATCCACTGAGTCCGAATTTATTGGGTGAGATAAATACCACTCAGATATGAGGTATGGGGGAATAGCAAGCAGATTTTGGTATTTATTTTGCAAGAATACCCATTTTCTGGTGAATACTAGACTTCCCTCCTCCCCCGATAAATATCGGCAGGTTTAACCTACTAATAATTATCACAAAACTCATAATTGCTGATGTATGCTGTAACAGAAGTAAGTTAGCCCACATTTCATAATTAACCCGGGTCGCTCTTAATGAGGGCCAAAGTCAAATATTATTAATAATTTAATTACCAGTATTGAATACATAACTGTTTGATTTTAAGCTGCTTTGACATTGATCGTCGGATGCAAGTTTCAGCTTTCTTGTAATTCAGATGATAGCATTTGTCCTTGAGTGAACACTGTATACTTGTTCCCCCTCAGGCTATTTTTGCGTTTTTTGGAGATAGTTTTGTAACTCTCTGACAACTGTTATCAAGTTTTGCTAGTTTGGGCGTCTTTCCCTGCCAGAGGGAGAAAGTGTTCCACATACCTCCGTTTTCTAATGCTAATGCTCCGCTTAGAAACAGGCAGTCCTGAATTAATCTTGACTGAAGGAATGAGTCTGTAAGAGGTTCACACAGTCACTCCCCAAAGCAACAACTTTTGCTAAACCTCTACCAGAATATGATATTCCAGCCCTCGAGGAGGTATGCTGTAAACTGGCGCCACCTGTAGGGTGGCCTCTCACAGGCCAGTAAGGTCACACATATAGGGACAGTCTTACATTATGCTAAAGGCAGCAGCAAACCATTTACTCACGAACTGTCAAATACTCTAGTGAGGAGAGGACCATTTTACAGATAAAAAGACCTTACTGAGCTCATCTTAGAGAACCTTCCCTGAAAGTAGTAGTCACCTGTTGTGATGTCTACGGTACTAACTCTTGGATGCCCAACTGTTCAACCCCAAATACCAAAGATTCCACTTCCTGTGCCAACACTGCGTTGTACTCGCTCAATAGTGAGTATTCGTCTCAATGGACTACCCTTGGCCTTCTCTATCCAGTGGCCCATCAAATAGCACAGAATGAAAATTAAAATAATTCCAAAAATATTTCATTCACTTTCTGAATGGGGAGAGTTACTCAGTGCTTTTTTGTTCGTAACAGGGCACTATGGTCAGGTTATTTATGCTCTTTAAGGTCAGTCATTTATTCTTGCAGAGGAGATGGGTCAGCAGATATTCTTATGAACTGACCGAGTAAATTGAAGCATTCAGATCGCAGGGTAACAAGCGAATGGACCACTCTTTGTAATAACTACTGGAATAAAACAAGTGTGGCCTAGCAAAACCTAATCTGAAAGACACAAGGACAATGCTTAATTTGACCCAGTGGTTTCTGGTGCTCGGCACCAGGACCTAATTGCCAACACTGGCACTTATGACAGTCTTCCACATGGTGGTGGTACTTGTCAAATTCAGAAATGAGCACAACAACATTTGGTTAATATTTCATTATATGACTAAACCCTGCTGCCCAAGCTAATGTTATAGCATTGGGTGGCCTGGAAGAATCTGAATTGTCACACTTGTAAGAGTAAGATAGTAGTTTTGCTGGTACTATCAATAGCAGTGCTGATCGGGGCAATGGGTGGTGCAAGCTGCAGTTGATACCTGACGAGGGCCCTGGCTCTTATTAATTTTTTTTTTCAAATGAAACACTGTATAGGGAACAAACTTTTTACCTTCTGTAATAAAACCAAGTGAGTACATACTGTGTTGTGAAGAGGGAAAAAACTTGAAGAGTACCAAGTTATTGATTCAAAACTACATGATGTCAGTTAATTTCACTAAAGAAGATTAACACCAAAAATCCTCCTAACCAAGTTTCAATACCCAAAGTAGGAGTAAGTAAGTAAATAAAGTTTATTAATCGTGTTATAGTTAATTATAACCTTTACATGATATAAGAACACCATGTTAGCAGGTATACAATCAGGTTAAAAAGACAAGGGCATGGTAAAACATGAGGTCACTTCAGTAAATATGCTTATTAAAACAAATGTACACAAGGTAAAAAGCAACTCATGGCACCTTCAGTTATTGTCCTTGATGGTAATTCAAATCAGATCAGTCTTTGTTGTTTGAATAATTACCTTCATTACAATATGTAAAGTGCTAGTGTGAACTAAGAGCTACAGTTTGCATCTAGTCAGAGCTGTAGGTAAAGTGCAAATGTAAGAGAACAGTAAATTATATATATTTAAAATATGCCTAGAGCATGGGTACTCACAAACTTTTTCTCGGGGGCCAAAATTGCAGTATGGTTTGCAGCCGAGGGCCGCACTGAAGTGACAGCGGGGGTTGGGGGGGCGGGGCTTATAGGGGGCACAACCACCCGCCCCCTTTTTCAAAACATTGCTAAACACATACAGTGCCATCTGCTCTCACCCCTGCCCCAGTAACACACACACACAGCGCACACACACAGCGCAATCTGCTCTCACCCCTACCCCAGTAACACACACACAGCGCACACACACAGCACCATCTGCTCTCACCCCTACCCCAGTAACACACACACACAGCGCACACACACAGCGCCATCTGCTCTCACCCCTACCCCAGTAACACACACACACAGCGCACACACACAGCGCCATCTGCTCTCACCCCTACCCCAGTAACACACACACAGCGCACACACACAGCGCCATCTGCTCTCACCCCTACCCCAGTAACACACACACAGCGCACACACACAGCGCCATCTGCTCTCACCCCTACCCCAGTAACACACACACAGCGCACACACACAGCGCCATCTGCTCTCACCCCTACCCCAGTAACACACACAGCGCCATCTGCTCTCACCCCTACCCCAGTATCACACACACACACAGCGCACACACACAGCGCAATCTGCTGTCACCCCTACCCCAGTAACACACACACTACATTAAAAACAAATAAATAAATAACCAAAGAGCCTTACCTGCCTCAATAAAGCACTATAAAGATGCCACAAATGTAGAACGGCAGGCAGGCAGCAGACGTGGAGCCGGTGACAGGAAGCAGACGAAAAAGCCCCGTAAAAGTTAGCTGCAAGCGCTAACTTTTATGGGGCTTTGGCTTCCAGGATCGTCAGGGAAACGCCATAAATAATGGAGGCCATAGGTAAACATAGAGGAGGGCCGTGGGAGCATGCGCAAACAAAAAAGCCACGATTGCGCATGCTCCCGCGGCCCTCTTCTATGTTTATAAACTGCGGCCATTATTATATGGCGTTTCCTGTACGTGTCCGCGGGCCGCCATGGAAGGTCCGTGGGGCCGCTGGCGGCCCGCGGGCCGTACTTTGAATAACGTCGGCCTAGAGGGCCTAATTAAGAATATGGCAGATGGGATAGCCCACCCGACAAACTCCCAACAGGGTGCCTTCCGCCGTGTTGGTGACCATCCTGACAGAACTATTAGGGGTTTCCCGCTAAGCTGACGGGCGAAACCTCGGTTTCTGCCCGTCAGCCAAGCGGAAAACAGGTGGCAGCATTGTCTCCGGCTTGTAATGCCGTCGCCTGCAGGGTGCACCAGCACCCTCACAATGTTCACTGTCTGCTCTGTTCTCTGTCAGCCTTTTCATGTCGGTAACACCACCATGAAAAGGCTGGCGAAGAATGAGGTCATAATCTGCAGGGCAGCGCTGCATGCAGCACTGCCCTGGTGGATTGCGACCTTTACCCACCATCAACCCATCGGGATCACGGCAGAACCCTGGAGGTCTGACCACCAGGGTCTTAATATGGCGGTCGGACCACCAAAGCAGCAACAGTCCTGACCCCCACCACGAGGCTGGCGGTTCTAGGAACCCCAGCCTCGTAATGAGGCCCAGAATCTGTTTGCACAGTGAGGTGTAACTTAGTTTGTAGCAGATTGGCAGTTAAGTTGCAGTTATCTTCTTCATTTCCCCCTCAACCCCTTGGAAATTTTTCAGTGTCCGGGAGATTATTTTCTTGTCTGCTGAGTTGATGCAGGCCAGTATGGCTTGCCAGCAAGTGTGCACCCCTATCTGGTTCCAAAGAGGAAGCAGCCATGGACACTGAAGACCTAAAGTAGATTTAAAGAGGCAGATAATATGCACCTGATTCTCGGTCACAGTGCCACATAAGCGACTGGTAATTTTCCTTTCTGCCAGGGTTATTAAGCATGTGGGGGAACAAAATCCGAAGGCAGATTGTTAGGAGTTTGATTTTTATCTTGCAATTTAGGACATACCCCATATACTGCTGCAACTTCATGGTCCTGTAGCTGCTTAGTATTGACCATACATGGGAGCGTATTTCTAGGGTTGCCCTGTCTCCTAGCGAGGATATTGTTTTACTTATTTTGTTGACGGCTCTTTTGAAAATCTGACTTGCAGCTGCTAGCCATGGTTGTATGACAGAACCAAGCCCGGTAGAACGATGCATGGCTGAACAATGCAGTCAGTACAACAACCGCATCCTAACCATGCATGCCTTTATAAAGCATGTCCTTACAACAAATTTCATAGTAAAAGCATGCTTAGTAAAGGTATATTTGGTAATGCCATGCATGGTTGTGTGATACAACCCCCCCGTCCCCCTTGCCCTAAACCCTAAAACATAACCTGTCCTAAGAACTACCCCACCCCGTCCTAAACCCTAAAACCTACCCTGTCCTGTCCTAAAACCTACCCCGCCCTGTCCTAAAAACTGCCCTGACCTCCACCCTGCCTAAACCCTACCCTGTCCTAAAACCTCCCCCACCTTCTCCTAAAAACTACCCAACCCCCTGCCCTAATCCCTAAAACCTACCCTGACACAAAAACTACCCTGACCCTCTGCCCTAAACTCTAAAACCTACCCCACCCTGTCCTCAAAACCATCCTGTCCTGTCTTAACAACTACCCGACCCCCTTCCCCACCTTGAACCCTAAAACCTACCCCACCATGTCCTAAAAGCTACCCTGACCCCCTGCTCCCACCCTGAACCGTAAAACCTATTCCATCCTGTCCTAAAAACTACTCCTACCCCCACCTCCACCCTGAACTCTAAAACCTACCCCATCTTGTCCTTAGAAATCCCCTCACCCGCCCCAGCCCCACTTACTCATCCACCACATTCCTCTTCCAGCTGTTTCTCCTGTGTGCCTGAAACACGCAAATGCATGGTGCCTTACGCAGGCATTTGCGTGGTTCAGGCAAATGCGTGGTTCAGGTCAAGCATGGTAACGCTTGCATTCTTATTGCCTGCGTGGCTCCGTCCACGTTGTAAAGGCCGTTTCCCGCCAGCCGTAGATTTGCTAGCCCTAAGAGGTCAATAGATTTATCAAGATAATCCCACGCTGGTGAAAGCGATCTATTAGAGATTTCCTTTCAAACGTGGTAGTTGATTGAATTTGAGCTTGTGGCAGAAAATGGCATAGGTTGCATGCATACCATGGGACCATTTAGTTAACCCGAACTCCAGCCTGATTTGGATCAGTGATATATGATGGGGAAGCTGGAAGATTTGCCTATAGATTCTTGGTATCGTTATATCCAACGTTGTTATGTCTCTATCCCGAAGAGCCACGTTTTTGTAAGCCAGATGAGGAAACACTTTTGTCCTGGCGATTTCCAATATGGGGCTGAACAAGTGTCCATTTAAATGCATAAAAATAGCTGTGAAGCCACCCGCCAGGGCTAACCTTTTCCTTTTTATTTATTTCTTGAGGGGTTTGAATAATCCATTGCTATCAAACAGGAGGCTGAGGTATTTATATTCTTTTGTTTCTTCTGTCTTGTTCCTTTCAAGATACCAGCTATCTTGTCTGTCTTTTAGGTGTGTACCTGGCCAGAATCATGATTTTAGTATTTTTGCTGTTTATTTTCAATCCATTCACCAAGGAGTATGCATGGATAGCTCCCAGAAGGCGCTACATCGCGGCCCTGGTGTGGCTTAGCAGCACTAGGTTGCTGGCATAGAGAAGGTCTATGCACCAATACCCGAAGCAGGAATATAAAACATCAGGCAAAATACAAACCTAAGAACAAATGGGTACAAACAGTATAAACATCAACAAAACAAAACATCAAAGAAAACAAGTGTAAACAAACAGCGCACCCGCGAAGGAGAGCAAAGGAGAAAAGGCATAAAAAAGTGATGAAAAAGGGAGATAGATTTATGGGAATACCACATAAATGAAAAAAAAAACAATTTATGAAGAGGAAGAGGAGATAAAAAAGTTGATAGCACTAAAGGAATTAACTGCTGAGGGTGGGGTGTGAGTAGAGAAAGAAGATACTCAGCACAGCCATTGGAGAAGAAATAGGGAAATGCACTGGACATGGGAAGGATGAAAAAGAAAAAGAAGAAGGTTTCAGGGAAACCTCAAACATCCAAGCTACCTGATATTCCAGAGATGCATGACCCCTTGCTTCTGCTAGACTTTGCGAACCCTGTAAACCACCAATCCTTCTTCTCCCTCCAGATATGTCTGCCTCCCTTTAAGTATTGAGCTGTGGCCTTCCTTTAACTATGTGCTCCATTGCTTTCTAGCCTTGTTCATTCCACATAAAACCTCATACATACATACACCCAAGTAAAAGAATGTCAGTAATGGACATTTACCTATGCATTAAAAAAGAAGGATTCCTACTAAAAGCAGCAGCTTATGTGCTGGTTCATACCACTGTTTTGGGCCCCAACGTCTGATGTCAAAGGATGCTGCACACCAACCATTACATCCAGTAAATTTGGAAATGGGGTTCTTTCCCAGTCCAGGATTACAGAGGAATATCATCTGATATTTATACATAGAGACGATTTTAAGTTGTACCTCTGTCTTTCTCATTTTCATTTCTTTTTTTCCCAGAATGAGATATCAAAAACAGTTATAAAACCCTGACCGTGTCACCGGAGCATGTCATATATCGTGGCAGTTTGTTTTTATTACTGACCAAAACAACCAACTCATGCTCCTCCAGAGTGAAAACCCGAGCTGCCCAAGGTCTCTATAAGATCCGCCACATCAAGTACACAATTGCTGCCTTGAGTTCTTCTTCTCTCACCTTCTCTCTTGTGGACTTACAGTTGTTATGTACAGCAGCACTGTGGGTCATGACAGCCTTATTGGGATGCCTGGCTTTCCTGCCAAGAGAAAGTATGACCGTGCAGATTCACTTCAGCTAAAATGATCCTATCATTACTGGTATGACCCTTACATATGCCTCCTCTAAAGTTGTTCTCAGGAAAGACAGAGCCAAATAAATCTATCTAGATCTTCAGGGCCCCTTTGTACATATCTAGCCAGTGTCCACTCTTGAGTAACAAAGGTAAGAAGAACCCAATTACAACTGCTCATAGGACAATGGTCATCAACAAGGTAGAGGGATTTAAGACCCACCCTATGATCCTGAAATAAATCAGCTGCTCTGCCTGTTGCCGCTCCCCACACCATTGCTCCTTCCAAGCAATTCTCCAAATTCTTATTTCAGATGCAAATATGGACACTCATGGCACCATATCCCGGTCTTTTATGCTTCGTGTTTGATATGGTATTTCATGTGGCAGAAAGGGTAAAGTGGAAGACACCAATTGCTTGGAGTAAAGTGTTTCTAATTGGATTCCCTTAAATGGATGCGATGCAAGGTTTGATAAATATCAACAGGGTAACAAACCACACTCTGAATCAAAGACAACATACTAGGATCTTTTGAGAATAAAGTTTCCAATAACAGAGAAAACATGATATGACTAAACTACTTCACCATGTGTATGGAGATTTAACATACATGGGGCCAGGACCTCAAACAGTGTGACCACAAAGGAAGGAGAAGAGGAGAAAAATAGCACGATGTATAGTGGTGACGCTTAACCTTACCAATAGAAGCTATCTGCCAATCAATGAATCCCTTTCAGTTTCGGCATTTACCACAGGTACGGTGAGCACAATTTGATTTGCAGACCACATATACCTTCAGCTTCCATCGTTCAATGTCCATGAGATGCAGTGAGAATATATATCGTCCAGAATACTGAATCGACAATGTAGGCACACCAGTTCCATTTGATTTCAGTTCTGATTCTTAATTGCTTTCATAACTCGTGTAAACAGGCAATACTCCAGAAGTGCCTTTGCCATGAAATGAGAATGCATAGTTAAATTAAAATGTTAGGGAGAGCTATAATTCACTATCTGGCAGGTATGGAACCAGACTGTCATAGTCAGAATATTGTCTTACATAAATAAAGTGTCCTAAATATCGTTTGAACAAATGTCAGCTCATTGGAGTAATAGAATATCTACATACAATGATACAATATTTTTGTGAACGATATTTAGGACACAATATTTATGTCAGGCAATATTGCTGATTTCCTAGTGTGACATGCAGACACTTAAACTGCATGGGCTATTATTCCCTATATTTATCCATTCTTAAAGAGTCAGGCAACAATTTTGAGACTCAGGTTTAGCCCAGGTGGAGGCTGATGGTGGGAGGTGACCCTTTTTGTCTTACTGTGCAGAAATTTAGATCTTGAGGGGAGAATTCAAACTCCAAAAAGGGATCCCCCTCACAAAGAGGCTTTCTTGAATATCTCATTACATCGGAGTTTTAAAAAGTAAGGTTTGACATTGTTAAATGGCTAAATGTTCATTCCAACATGGGAGTGTTTTTTGCTCTTGCAGTCATCTCTGACTTGCTTCCTATATTTCCCATCCTCGCTCCTCAGTTTCTTACTACAATCAGCTACAGATCCACTTCTCACTATCTGACATCTGTTAGGCTTAGACCCGCCCACATTCAACTTGCTGAACTACAATATCCTTTCCCTGAAAGGCTGCCTGCCAGTAACTGCACAATGGTAATATGGTGCAAAGGAGTTTCTTATATATGCATGGGATCTCGCTCCTATTAAATTGAATAGGTGCCTCATTGGCACCAAGCAGATGCAAAATGAGCACCTGCTCAATGGGTTTTGCAAAATGGCTGAAAAAGCTTTTTTTTGCTCCTTCTGTGATACAGAGTCCCCTATGCAAAAAAGTGCAATCTTGCTCTGCCTGCAAGGCACTTCCATAACCTAGCTACTTATGTGCTCATGAAAAAAATATATCTACTCTCCATGGTACACAGCTGTAAGTATTCAACTGGGCCATATTCCCCGTGTGAAAAAATCCTATCCCCATCACGCCTTGGAAAATTAGGGGGGGTTTGAGGATTTTTCCTGAACGTTTTTCGTCTGCCACCAAATCATGCATATGTGAGTTTCGATAGCAACATGTATGGGAATACGCACGTAAAATGCTTCTGAATGTCCACAAATTTACAATGTTATGAGTGCTTACATCTGTTGACATGTAAACTCCACGAAATGCCCATGGAAACACCCAATTTCCACCCCAAATTGTGTTGAGTGTTGAAAACTAACACACTTAGTTGATTTCGCACATCCACGAGTCTGTAAATCAAAATCTGTCGTTTCTGGGCACATTACTACTCCCAAGTCATTATTTCGAAGAAGTTTCAAAAGGCTACGGCATCAAAAAGATGAACAGCATATACAGAGCGATAAGGAGGAATCTCTTAAGAACATCTGGTTCAAGGCAGAAAGTCCAGCATTGGGGGATGAGACGACTTGGGGCCTCTGAAGCCAGCACCTGCCAAACTGGACAAGAGCCCTTAATTAAACAGCAATGGCAGTGCTAACACGTGTTGGTTTCCCTTCAATGCCATGGGTGATGTAAAAGAATGCTGTATTTATTCCCAGGCCTTAAACTTCTTGACTTCACAGCTATAGAGGTTCTTGCCTGCTGTGGCTGTTGATGGATTGGAAGTTGAGTAGAAGAAATATGACTGGCTTATCAGTCCTCTTGTGATAAAATATAGAGGAAAGGGAAGTCGGTTTGAGAATGGCTGGGTGAAACAATGCATGGATTTCCAACTCCCTGCTCTTCCCATTGTAGCCCGGCTTAAGATCCTCCTGGGAGGTGACAAGAGGAGCGGCTGCTTCCTGGACAATTTAAGTTTTCTGGTGCTTGGTGGATTAATCTTAGTTCTTGTGGCTGCTCCCACCCCTCAGCTGAACGAAGCAGCTGTCAAAAGGCTAGTGTTATAATGGTTGAATTTAATATACACCCCATTAGGAGTACATATTCCGATTTTCTAGGAAAAAATCTTTCTCTCATTAACCATTTCGCTGATAGTTATGATTCCGCCCATCTCCCTTTGCAAAGAAAGTGATTTTGTGTTTTCTCAAAAAAAATTAACTACGCTGCAAAACAGATCATTCACGAAAAGAATTGCTCAAAGAACACGTAGTGCGTGTATGGCTGAATAGCGCTTAAGCCTCCATTTTGATAAAAAAAAAAAGTGAAGCAAGAATTCATGCCATGAAATAACATACACGCACGCTCACGTTTTTTGCATCACATTTTGTACAATTTTTCAAACATTATTTTTTTAGAAAATGTATCAGGAAGTAGATCTCAAGCTGAGACCAGAACAGGCGTTTAGTTTTTTTACAGTTGTAATTTGCATACAAAAAATCAAGATGTCCCCAATGTTCTTCAAAGCAAAACAGTCAGTCTGTTGTTCTATGGTCAACAAAGGCTGGCATTCCTAATGTCACTGTCAGGTGTTGTACAAAGGAAACAGTAGAATGCTATTCTAAGTTTCAACATAGATATGTATTACAAAAAAAAATTAGAAGCAGCTGCATGGTTAGCGCAAGTGAGTCAAGAGCAATTCACGGTGAATGCCCTAAACTTGGTTAGTAAGGGACTTCATCTGACTAAAAGAAGCATTTGACCCCATCCAGATGTCAATTGTCAAATAGAGGATAACAGACCTGCCAGCTTCCGACAAAAGTTCACCAGGTGACTGGAGCAGCAGGCCATTGGAGGGGAGCTTAGTGCCGAGCACAGAATGGTGCGCTTTTGCAGGCCCTCAACCCCTGCACTTACAAAAAAAAGCTTCTAAATCTGCCACAGATTTCCTGGAGACGTTTCACACCCCATAATGGACATTGGCTGTGCAGGGCCTCAAAATACAAGTTGGAAACCCACTCTGTGAAGGGGATTGCAGTTCATCTTTTGTGCCACCGTTTGATATTGGCTATTCACCAGGGGACTGTGTGAATGGGGCAGATACTGTGTGTCACATGGTAGCACCATCAGAGCTGGCAGATCTGGATTTCAGATCAAACCAATTGGGAGCACATTTGTGGGGGGAGGGGCAATGCTACTAACCTTGGACAATGATTTAAATATAGGTATATGGATTTTGTGAGAGGTTCTCAGTTATTGGATTCAGAAAAGTTATATACGTGACCTAGACTAGGCAACTCAGTTGCGAAAAGGGAGGTGCTTCACATTTCTCGGCATCAAAGAATATTTATTGAAAAAGAACAATGCATCAAAATATTCCAGACCCAGGCCTTAGATTATGCCCCAAATTACATTTCCAAAAAATTTGTAGACTGTGCTCGACCTATAGTCATTTATTTGGAGCCAGAGAACATAGATATAGGGGCATACTCGCAAGTAATACTAAGCTACTATTTGCTCACGATCGAGAGACTGCTTCAGTATTCTATTAATGGCCACACTGCAGTCCTTTTTAAAGTCCAAGTCAGACAAATCCCAGAACAAGGTATTGCAGTAAAAATGTGCAATTTAAATGGAAATCAGTGATTTGAAGAGGTTTCAGTCACCTCCATTCGTAAAAACTAGCATTCAATTTACTCCATAGGTCTTGTCATTGGGACATTTTGGCAGTAAATAAAAAAACATCAGCATGACATGCAACCAAAGTGGTTGCCTCCACTGTAAATCAGACTTCTACAGTTAAGATACCGGTTACAGCAGGCTGAAAGTTTCTCCACATCCCGAATCTTCTCCTCTTCCCTCCCCTCACTCTCCCCCCCCCCAAAGGTGATCATTATAAACACAAGAATTTTTATGATTCTAGAGTCAGTAGAATGTGAACAGCTTTTTGCTGAATTAATTACATGAAAGTCTTTTTGGTGTTCTGCAGTTGACTTTAAGGCAGGGCCACTGGAATTATGCAAATTTCGTTTACTGTGTTTTTCACATAATTATGGATTTGCTGTACTCTCACATAATCCGTCATCTGATAAATAATCTGACGATTTTAACAAAAATATGTTCTAACGCAAACTGATCAAAAACAACCACATACGTGTTGTCACGCGTTACAGCACAGTGGAAGGCTCTTTGCAAAGGCTGAAGGGTCTCGTACGTGTTACCTCGTGCAATATTTCGATGTTAAACTGATACTAATGAGGGGAAATCTGTACCTACACTGTGTTAACTTGAGTAAAAATGACAAAATAATAGAGTAATACTATCACAAAATGTGCCACATTACACAACACAATTTGCCTTTTCTTGCCACATAATCTAGTCAACCATGCCGCATAATTTGGTCTGACCTTGCCACATAATTCCAGTGGCCCTGCTTAAAGTGACATATGACATTCATTACTACTACTTTTCACTTTAAATGTGCAAATATTTCAGCAGTTTTACAGAGCACATTTTTGGGCAGGGGAATGTATTATGTAATTGATTCCATCATCCTGAGTCTGAAGTTGACGAAGACGTCTAAATACTCACAATCAGTTTTTAACGAATCCAGAGGCTTTGACTTTTTGTTGTTAAGGTTCTTAGAGGGAATGTAGGAATAAGCATCTGTTCACCAAGGTCCCGCGTTTGTTTTTAATAGTTATCTCGTATGAGGAATTCAGCAGATTCTTTCCCTGTCTAAATAGGCACAGTCATTTCTCCTCTGTTTAAAAATGATAGGCATTATTATTTTCAGATCACCTCATGTAATACTCTCATGCAACAACTGTGAGTGTACAGGACCTGTACTGTTGCACAGCACACAGATTTATGAAGTAGCAGTTATACATATATTAGCCCAACTTCTTCTAAAACATGGCTTCTGAATGCATTAGCATCCATTGCCATTTATACAGCTCTCACCAGACTGAGGAGCCAACCGAATGCTGCACTCTTAAGAGACATAGGAGGTGGCGGGGATGTGAATCAAGATTGTGGACAGTAAGAAGATTACAGTTCATATACGTACAATTTGAAAGAAAAGAATCTCCCTTAACTCACATGTTTTTCAGCGATGTAACGAAATCAGAATTGGAACCCAATTGACCATGTGCTAAAGTAGGTAACTTAAACAATAGACAAATTCTCAATCTTCGATTTTGAATTACACACTTTTCATACTAGCCTGTTTTGTCATATATAATGCAATTAGTTTTTAAATTTAAATCTTTTGATAGGAACATTCTCTCAAAACCAAATTTGCAGCTTATATGTGAACTGGGTTGAAACGGCCAGTGGTAAAGTTATATTCATAGTATCTTTTACCTGTAAAGTACTGTTAGAAATGGGGTCTTTGGTTGGCAGTCAGGTTACCCCCTGTCCAAGCAAGGACCCTCACTCTAGTCAGGGTAAAAGAGAATCACCCTCAGCTAACCCCTGCTTACCCCCTTGGTAGCTTGGCATGAGCAGGAAGGCTTAACTTCAGAGTGCTAGGTGTAAAGTATTTGTACCAGCACACACTGTAACTTAATGAAAACACTACAAAATGACACAACATAGGTTTAGAAAAATAGAAAATATTTATCTAACCAGAACAAGACCAAAACGACAAAAATCCACAACACGCAAGCCAAGTTATCAATAAAAATGTAAAAAGGGTCTTCATGTTATTTTAAACACAACGCTAACGCTGTTAGCGTGAAAATGTACCTAGGCGCGTCAAAAATAACCTACACGGGTGAGTATGCATCAAAAAGGGCTTGCGATGCGTCGATATCACTCACGAGCGAGACCTTAAGTCGTTTCTCCTTCAGTCGGGTCGGCGTGCGTTGTTTCTTCGCTCTGCAGGAGAGCGATGCGTCGATCCGGTCAGCACTCTCGGGTCCGGGGAGGTCTTGTGTCATTTTTACACGCCCAGCGATGTTTGCATCAGAAATTCAGCCGCACGATGATCTGACAACCATGCAGCGCGGGTTGCGATCTCACCAGCCTCTGTCAGCAATGCTGCGTGTCGTTTCTCCAGCCGCGTGCCTCGACCTTCCAGCCGTGCTGCAGGCGAGTGTCGATTTTCAGCTGCGAAGCCAGAGGCGCGTCGATTTTTCAGCCGTGGATCAGAGTTGCATCGATCTTTTCCCCGCCCAGCGGTCTGTGCGTGGATTTCTCACTCTTGGCCTGCCAGCCTCTCCTTTCACGGTCCCACGAACTGGGTGGGCACCACTTGGCAGAGTAGGAGTCTCAGCAGAGGCTCCAGGTGCTGGCAGAGAGAAGACTTTGCTGTCCCTAAGACTTCAAACAACAGGAGGCAAGCCCTAAATCAAGCCCTTGGAGAGTTCTCCACAAGAAGGAAGGCAACACAAAGTCCAGTCTTTGTCCTCTAGCACAGGCAGAAGCAGCAACTGCAGGATAGCTCCACAAAGCACAGTCACAGACAGGGCAGCTCTTCCTCCTCAGCTCTTCTCCAGGCAAAGGTTCCTCTTGGTTTCCAAAAGTGTTCTAAAATCTGTGGTTTTGGGTGCCCTTCTTATACCCATTTTGCCCTTTGAAGTAGGTTTATTTCAAAGAAAAGTCTCTCTTGTGTGTGAACTCCTGCCTTGCCCAGGCCAGGCCCCAGACACACACACCACGGGGTTGGAGACTGCATTGTGTGAGGGCAGGCACAGCCCTTTCAGGTGTGAGTGACCACTCCTCCCCACCCTCCTAGCACAGATGGCCCATCAGGAAATGCAGACTACACCCCAGCTCCCTTTGTGTCACTGTCTAGTGAGAGGTGCAACCAGCTCAACTGTCAAACTGACCCAGACAGGTAATCCACAAACAGGCAGAGTCACAAAAATGGTTTAAGCAAGAAAAATGTCCACTTTCTAAAAGTAGCATTTTCAAACACACAATCTTAAAATCAACTTTACTAAAAGATGTATTTTTAAATTGTGAGTTCAGAGACCCCAAACTCCACATGTCCATCCTCTCCCAAAGGGAATCTACACTTTAATCATATTTACAGTTAGCCCACATGTTAACCTATGAGAGGGACAGGCCTTGCAACAGTGAAAAACTAATTTAGCAATATTTCACTGTCAGGACATGTAAAACACCTTACTATATGTCCTACCTTAACCATACACTACACCCTGCCCGTGGGGCTACCTAGAGCCTACCTTAGGGGTGCCTTACATGTAAGAAAAGGGAAGGTTTAGGTCTGACAAGTGGGTACACTTGCCAAGGTAAATTTGCAGTTAATAGCTACACACACATACCCTGCAGGGGCAGGTCTGAGACATGATTACAGGGCTACTAATGTGGGTGGCACAACCAGTGCTGCAGGCCCACTAGTATCATTTGATTTACAGGCCCTGGGCACCTCTAGTGCACTTTACTACAGACTTACTAGTAAAACCAATATGCCAATCATGGATAACCCAATTAACCATACAATTTACACAGAGAGCATATGCACTTTAGCACTGGTTGGCAGTGGTAAAGTGCTCAGAGTTCTAAAGGCAACAAAAACAGGTCAGAAAAAATAGGAGAAAGGAGGCAAAAAGATTGAGGATGACCCTCAAAAGGGCAAAATCCAACAAGTACCTAATATAAGATACATGTTATTTTGAGGTCACACATAATTCACACCTTTTTGTGCCTTTGGACAACACATGCAACTTCAAATCACTGGCCAGACTATGTCCAGGATGGGAACAAGAAGGTTCCTACGGGCTGCCAAGGGGGCATCTATGCTTGAATAGACTCTTGTAACTTTTTTAATTGGAAGAAGGGAATCAGGTGCATTAGAGCAGCTAGTCACTAAAGGAGGCCTGGACTGTGTGCTAGTTCAAATGGATCAGCATTTTCCTTTGATATCCAGTGCGTTGAACGGCAACAGTTGAGGCTGGAAATTGGAATCAAGAAAGAGTTCGACACAGCTGAAAGCAACAATCACCATTTTAGATTTTGGATGCACTTAAATGCATCACACTGCTGTCACACTGTGAAGTCTAGAAATTGTATTAGCACTGGCTAGGCCTCTTCGCTAATGATTGACTTCTTACAGTTAAAAAAAATGCCTATTTGACCCACACAAAGGTGAGAATCCACGTGGAATTGAAGAGGTGGGAAGACTTCCATACCTGCTCTACTGAATAATTTCTTCCTGTTGCTTAAGTATTGTAATGAGTTGGCCCCTGGTGTGGCGTTGAAATGGCAATTCCTCATTTTAACGTTTCTCCATCTAGTTTTGTCAGGCTTCCATTCTCTATTTGGGAATTCGTCAATCTAAGGTATATACCATGAAATAGGAAAGGGTAGCTGCCTTTCAAAGACGAGTGATAAAATTGATGCCTGTGAGCATAGATTATACAGGTGAAATTTCCATTTAAATCAAAATTACACTCACTGTCCCATGCATTGTATGCGAAATGGGTTGGCGTGTTTTATGATGAATTAGGGTCAATGACCTGTGTGCTGCCGAGAAAGGCTTTAGGAAAGCAAATGTAAGAATATGTGCTAAACCATGGAAAGAACATACTGGGTCATGTGCTTGGGTAGAGTAGCATAATTTCAATACAAGACAAAACTCGCTGCTTATTTTTTTAAGAGTTCACTTAACGAGAGATGTAAAAAGTATGTATTAATTATGTGTTTAAAACTGTTCAAGGTCAGTATAAATGCCATTGTCTGCTCGACAGACGTCTTGTTTAACTGCTATGCTTCTCCGATCCATTACCTTTCATCTATATTTTTTGTGCAGGTTGTAACACGCACAACTGACGTCATGGTTTTATGATTCACCGCTGGCCTGAGTCAGGTCAAGTAGCCAACAAACATAGAGGAATTTTAACAGGGGCAATTAGTTACCCGCCTTAACATTTCATTTAACCCAGAGGGCATCCATCACCAAGACAACTAGTTTTGAGAAACAACAGAGCCTAGGAATTTATGTTTGGCCAGTGCTTTGCTGACTGCTGAAGAATTACCAAGTATATCCTCTATGCCACACATTTGCCTAATCAAAACCTTTTGTTGACGTAAAAACTACTCCGAATAATTCAATGTTTTTGATTACAGTTGATCAAGATAGATAAACAAGTTCCACTCGTGGACGACCCAGAAATTACTGAAAGAATTAACTTCTAGATCACAACACACAAACCTAACTAAACATGGATTAGTATCAAGTGTGTACAAGCATTTACTATATTTATTGTCATGGAAGTCAATTTATCAAGCTGGTTTCCACTTCTCAATGTTTTAGCACGCTATCTCCCATCTTCCCCATGAGTAATCCTGGAGCATGGCTCAATTTTCTCCTGCAACTGTAGAAAAGAATGATTAGTTCCAAAGTCTACAACATTTTGCATGCACGCAATTGGGTCGAACAGAAAGTAGCAGTCCCTTCCCTATTGAGAAATGTACAATTCCACCCTAAATTATTTTCTCAAGCGTGCTGCCAACTACGAGTTTAATGTTTGTTATGAGTATTGTGTTTTGGCTTGAAATATACATTTTGACTAAAACACATTTTCTGTTTTTGTTTTAATGTTATTAAAGATGGAATTGCAAGTTTCTCTACTACCAGACAAAATTATTAATAAAATAATTATCTCCTGAGCAGAAGAGAAACAGAACAGATTACTACTGGCAACTGGCAATTACTGACCATCTGCCTCTACTCTGAATCTAAAGATACATCGGAGAAACTGGTGTGACCCTACCTCCCACACTAGTTGGGTGTTTGTTTGGCATCTAGCGCCCCAGAAAAGTCTAGGCTCTCTGGTTTCCTTTTGTGTAGGATATCATTTTAGTGATGAAGTCAGATTGTGGTGGAATATTTTAGTAGTGTGTGGGTGGGCGTGCTGTGCAAAACATAGAGTTTAGATGTAGAGAAGAGATCTTAATGACTAGAAAAAAATAATCAATGCTAGTTTTTCCATTCTAAAATTTTAAGTAGAACTGCACGGAATGCATCACATTGTTTAGAGAATGGGATTTGGGATGGTGGAAAGCAGTTTATTTTTGGTCTGAAGGTACTTATAATAACATGCTAGCTTTTCCTTAAAGAACCTCTTAACCAGCTATGTACTTTAGGTAATAGATCAATAATGGAAATAGAAAAGATCTGAAAATTTCCCTCCTTTTTGTTGATGGGAAAAATCCAATTGCATCAATAAAGATTAACAGGAAGTGACATTCTAACCCCAGTCTTCAGCATCTGCTGCCAAGGAGTTGCTCTAGGATTGTTAAATTATAGCCCTTTGACTAAGTGGCAGGCTTGGAGCTATTTGTACTTAGTCACACAGAGGGTGGCCCAGTCAGTGCTTCAGCCCTGAGTGGAGACGCTGCCTTACATGCCCTTGATACTCTGGGTACCATATACTAGAGCTTTATAAGTAAGTAAGCGGTTGCCAATTGGGTATCGCCAATTTGACATACACTTTGTAAGGGGTTAGAACACTAGCATTAAGGTCTGATTAGCAGGCCTCAGTGCACACTCAGAGTCGAAAGGCCAAAAGCTAGTAGACCAAGTGAGAGCAAAAAGTGGAGGGAGGAGAACTTCCAAAAAGCCTGTTTCCTTACAATCTGGCTTGCCAATTGGGGATGTTGCCTCGTTCAAGCCTGTCTATTTGGAGGAAGCGAAGACTCTGGAAGCAGAGGAGGCTGCTGACTTGTTTAAGACTCACCAGTTAGCTGTTGTTACTGCAAAGAGCATTTCGGGAAGCTCCTCTTCAATTCTAACCTGTCAACAGGTGTGGCTGGAACCAGTCCTCAATCCACAACAAGAACAATAGTTTATTTACTTAGGCTTCTGTGGCAGGGTTTGCTGGAGAAAGCCTGTTATACTGAATCTACACCACTTGAATGACAGCTTATACATCAAAAATCCTGCATCATCCTGAATGATACACAGACTACAACATTGAGGAAACTGAATCCGCCCCAGTCCTCAGTTCCTTCATTTTCTCTGTGCACACTATATGACTGAAATTAACTGAGGGATTTTCTGCGTGCTTAGTGAGCTGCTAACCTTGAAAATGCCCTCCCTGAGTCTGGAGGCTCAATGGATCTGCTCCAGGAATTTGTATTTGACCTCTTGGAAACAGGTTCTGATCTCAGACTTTTATCCTTCTAAGGTCCATAAAATGAGTATCATAAAGTATCGTAAGAGTAAACATCTTTTATTCATTGTAAAGATGCCTGAGTCGTGAACATAGGCTTTAACGTTTTGTTGCAGATAAGATTAAAAAGTATGCTCCTCTTCGCAATCTAAGATCTGCTCATTCCAACTTAGTAACTATTCCCAAATAAGGGAAGAGCAGATCAACAGGCAGGAGCTTTGTAGCCCCCACTATTTGGAATTCTCTGCCGTGGAAAACATACCAAGCTGCGGCTATTTTATCATTCCAAAACAAATCAAATCTAAAAACTTGAATGTTTAAACACACGCTTGAGATTTAATTGGAGTAGATTGCAAACCCCTCTGATAGTGTTTTTACTCTATCGCCAAGAGACCTTTGGTGAAAGTGTGCAGTACAAACTTACCTTAACATAACATAAAAAATATGTTAATATTTTTTTCTTAAGAGCAATAGATTATTTTTGTTCAGTTATTTATTTATTTATTTATTTGGTGTTTGGTTTGCTGTTATACAAACACTTTATTCATTTTCTCTGGAGTTCACCCTGCTTCTCAGACCAAGATCCCTAAGAAGAAGATGTCCTTAGTAAACATTGTTTGCACAGGGAAGTAACTTCAGGGGGTTGGTTTGGGTGTCACACCCTGTAATAAATGCACAGTTCAGTTGAAAAATGGTTTTGAGTTGGCAAAATGTGGGCTGAGTTTCACTTGGGTTTATCACAACAGAGGCCCATGTCCTTATCAATTCAAGAAATGTTCATTTAGACAAGCTGCTCCGTCCTTGTCCCACACACTACCTGTCAAAGAGAAACAAATTCAACTATTCAGTTGTGCTGACCCATGATGCCTCTTACATATTATGACCAAGAGTATCTTTTCAAGATATACAAAAGTGCTGCCTTCCGGAGAGAAGAAATTGTCACTATGTTTTGATCAGGTAGTTGAGGTTTCATAGACAACGTCAAAACAAATTTGCCATGATGGAAAAACAGAGAACAAGCAGATACCTATTATCCTCTGTTCAAGTTGTTCTTCGTTTTGGGGTGGCGATGAATGTCAAGTGAACAAGTAGGACAAACGTACACAACTTTCCCCCTTTTGCTTTGATGTTTTATAGCAGGAATTAGTAAACATACCAAAGCTTATGTCCCCACATGTATCTGTCCATATTTCCAAGCTCTTTTTATAGCTTTGCATTACTATTAATCACCTTAAGGTGTCTAGCAAATATACATATGTATTCTCTGTAAAAACCAAAGGATTCGTTACAGAGATGTTATCGTTTTATAGCTAGGAAATACAATTAAAACACCTTACAAATTCTCTACAAAACTAAAGGTTACAGGGGTGTTATAGCTACGTTAACATTATACACACACAAAACCATAGAAATTCAGCAGTTATAGTTAGAGGTTTCTCAGGTATCTATAGCTTGTGCCCTAAAGTAACTGCAACTCGTGCCCCCCGCCATGCATAGATTTCTCATCAATAAATTCACTTGATATGTTGCAGTGATTCTATTTATGATGTAACAGAAAATGTTATGAGTATTGTAATATGTGGGGTAATTAGCAGTTCATGGAAGGCTATGCACGATGGGGGTTTGGCCACACGGCTTGGCCTGCAGCCAGGCCCTGCGACCACCCCCCACAGGCACTCAATCCATACCGCACAGGCCTTCCACCATGCACAGTAGGGTGTTGGACATGGCGGCACCCCCTGCAAGCTCCTCAACCCACCAACCCCTCACATGCAGGCAGCCCGGAAGGGGTACACGCAGCTCCCCTCCCTGGGATGCTTTTGGGCCCAAGGATCTCATCCTCCAGGGCCCATGTATATAATAAATTGAGAGGAGGGCACGCAGCCCACTCCCTGGGCAGATGGGGACCCCCATCCCCGGTATCAGGGGGGTTGGCTGCAGGGCTTGAACTGTGGCAAGGCCCTGCGGTCAACTCCATGCAGGCACCCAAAAATGCACCACACAGGCCTTCGGCCAGGCCCTGCTCGCGACCCCCTACAGGCATCCAAATCTGCACTGCACTGGCCTTCAGCCAGGCCCTGCGTCTACACCCTCGCAGCCACTTATCCCTTACATCCCCCCCCACAAGCAGGCAACCCAGTAGGTCAGCATGTAGCCCCTCTCCAAGGGCCGACAGGGACTCCACCCCCCCCGGGCCCATCCATAAAGTAAATGGGGAGGGAGGCACACAGCCCCCCAGGTCTGGCTAATTCAAAATGTGGGCAGGGGGGTTGCATTGCCCTTCCTAGGCCAATTTCAGCCCCAGGGACCCCATCTTTGGGGCCCAGCCAATTACTAGAAGGGGAGGGTGCTGCAGAGGTCCCCTCCCCAGGCAAATTTCAGCCCAATGGACCCCATCTCCGGGGCCTGACCAGTCAATAGTGGGTGCCCTGGCCCCACCCAAGGCACCCAATATGTGTTTGATGCGGACAACAGGCAGAGCCCCAATGGCCCTGCAGCTCCAGTCAGCTCCCTGCCTACTTCGGGAGCTGGCATTGGTCCTGCACACAGGGAGCAGCAAAACATGCTGCTCCCTGTGTGCAGGAGCAATTTTTAAAATCTGGTTCCCTGCCAGCTTCACAGCAAGCAGAAAAAAAGGTGAAAAGTCCACTTCCAAAGGGTGGGAGGAATTTTGATGCTCCCGCCTATGGGAGCATACTCACTTTTTGTGGGATTTTGCTCCCTTTGGATTGCATGGCTGGGTCCCAGGGTATGGGGTCCCCAGGGTAGAACATTATTATAATATTAACACTACTAAAAAGACATTTTTGCACATGGATTTACCACGTTTACATTGATTTATTAATTTTGCACACTGTATATAATTGTTCTCTTTGTTTTGAAGGACAGAACACTGCGCATAAAACATTTTTAAGTGCAAAAATTTCATTCAGACAAAATTGATTATGAGCAAAGTCAGATATTCACTTTTACTAGGGGTTTTGACAGCTTGAAGAGGCAAAGATTAACTGAGGGAAATATGGCTCTGCAGGACAATAGACTAAATGAAACAGACTCAGAACCGAGTTCAGGGATTGAGCCTGACTCAGAGGATGGAAAAGCAGCAGCTAGCATTTTCAGAGGACACAATAGGCTGTCTCTCATTGAGAAGCTACATTTTTTAAGACTGAATCGGAGCAAAAAATTTAAGCCTGACAAAGAAGGAACAAAAGAAGGAGAGAATGCTGGAGGCAGAGAGAGTGCTGCAGGAGCAACAGGAAACTCAAAACTAAAGCAACAAAAACAGAAGTGAAAGTAGAATGTGAAAAACCAAAGACAGTCATTAATCTCTCAGGCATTGTGCTCGGTAGAGCAGAACAACATATTTTATCACTGGGATTGTCCTTTTGTCCAGAATATTCATTCAGGATTGAAAATCACTCTGAATTAACGGAATGGAGAAATGGAGGACTTCTAAATCAAGATGAATAGCTTTATTTGAGGAATGACTATCTGAAAATGCCACTTATGTACCTGAAACCAAAGATACATAAAGATTAGTCACAACCATTAGGGAGACCTATTATTTCAGCCAAGGACAACCCTTTTGAAAATATATCCAGATATATCAATGTTTTCCTGTAGGAGTATGTGTGCAACTTGCCCTCATTCTTCAAAGACACAGGTGACTTCCCAAATAGGATTTATGACATCCCATGGAGGGATGATTAAGTATGATGTGCTGGTGGGAGGAGCAGGTGCTCATCGCCGGCCATGGTGCAATGTGGGGTGAGCATGTCATTTGTTGGTTGTGTTTCATTGAGGACCTATTTGAGGTATGAAGGGGCACATGACAAGCAGCTGAAGCATTTGTAGAGGCAATCAACGGTAACAACTTAAACTCACATTTTACAGGCCACATCAGTGAAACACAGGCAAAGTTTTTGGATTTGCAATAGTTTGTCCAGAATAATACATTAGAAACCAGATTGTTTAGAAAGAACACTGGAGGAAATTCCATCCTGAATGCAAATAGTTTTCATCTGAGTCATTTAAAATCCAGCATCCCATAAGGAGAGTTGTTGATATTGAAAAGGAATTGTAGTTGTACTCAGGATTTGAAGATTTTTAAGAAAGAGTCTGTGGCCAGATTCTTGCAACGAGGCTACACAAGAGAATCTCTTGAAAACACAGTAGCCATGGTTGAACAAGGGTATAGAGACTTCACTTTTCCCTAAGAAGTGAAAAAAAGAAGGCAAATCATTAATTAGACTGATAACAACATACAGCAAGCAAGAGAAAGAATTAAGAGCTATCATTCGGGAACATTGGCTCTTAGTCTGGGGGATCCAGTTCAAGAGACTACTATTCCCAGATTCCCCTCAATTGCATACAGGATAGCATATTCTATGAGGGATGCCATGGTTAGTAGTATTCCAGAAGTTATTGAGCATAAAAATTGGCTTCAGTAAACCAAAGGTTTCTAGAAATGCCAAAAGTGCCAGGCTTGTGGTTTTGGAATGAACACACACCCTTTGCAGTAAAAAAAACAATCAAGATAGCTGGCTCTTACAACTGTAGGACAGAGTTTGTTGTTTATGTGTTGGTGTGTGAGTGTGGGTTGAACAACGTGGGCAGTAGGATATTGTAGGTCCATTAAAGGATTCTGCTGCATTCGAGGGCCATAAGGAACAAAGTTTGGTCATACCTGGTGGCTAGGCACGTAAATGAATGCAATAACAATGATGTCAGGTGTTTGAGATACTTTGTCATTGATGCAATCCCAAAGCATTTTAGAGGTGTCACCCATGGGGGATTATAGAGACAAACTGAAAGCAGGTACATAATCAATTTAGATTCCATGTCTCCAAATGGCTTAAACCTTGAAGAAGAGCTATATACTGTTTTTGTAAGTCAGATGATGCTGGAATCCCTTAAGTTTCTGACTTTATGTAGCACCTTAACAAGCAATGTGAATAGTTGTGGGGAAGTTAGGACTTTGATGGTGTTATGAGCATTGCCTGTTAATATGGGGGCATAAAGATGAAATGTACTATGCAAAATGGATTGCCCACTTGGGCTTAATTTTGTATTGGAAATTTGTATGAAAATTTGTGTTAACATTTTGTGTGGAGAATGATAATAGAATTGGAACAAATCAAGTATTTCATAAGGACGCAAAGCATGAGTTTAAGGATTAGTGGCAAAGGTGTCATGAATGATGGGAAACAGCAATTCTGATGTTTTCACTCACTTGAGCTCAATCAGGTTTTCAAAGTTTTCCTGAAGGCTAGTAGATTTGGATCTTCCTTGATGTGCAGCGGTATCATGGTTTCAAGCTTGTGTGGCTCCCAGCACAAAGCTCTTGCCTCCCCAAGCTGCTCGCTTAACCTATGGAGCACTGTGAATTTGGCTATGGTCAAGCACAGAGACCTGCATGGGGTGTACCATGCAAAACTATTTCGTAGGAAAGCTGAGCCAAGACTGTGAAGTGCTTTTTAGGCGATGCAGAGTGCTTTAAATGTGATTCTTTGTCTTATGGGAAGCGAGTGCAGTTTTTTTTTATAGAACTGGCTACCAAATGGTGTTTAGGAAACTTAAAAAAGTAGTCTGACTGCAAAGTTTGCAGATTATTCAATGCGTATTGGGCAGCCACGAGAAATAAGCTATTGCAGTAGTCCAGCTTTGCCATAACTAATGATGTAGCAAGTGTATTATGGAGGTGCACTGGAATTACAGGTGAAATCATTTTTATGGTCTTCAGAGTAAAGAAGGCCGAGGAGGTCACTGCATTGGCATGGTCTGACTACGCAAGTTTGTCATCCATCTATACTCCAAGGTTGTGAGTCTTCCTCAGAGGAGTTGGTAGGGAGCCCATTTCCTGCGGCCAGCAGGTTGGGGTCCAAAAGGAGATTTGAGAGCCAAACAGTAAGACTACAGTCTTTCCTGAGTTGAGCTTTAGGCTGTTCTTGTCTATCCAGGAGTTAAGAGCCTGGTTGCAATCAGAGAAAGTGGCCCTTGGGCCCATGACATCATTAGCTAGGGATACGACAATCTCAGTATCATCTGCGTATGAGTTCAGGGAAAAACCAAAGGTTTGTATCAGGTCAGTCGGTGAAGTGACATAAATGTTAAAAAGGGTCAGGCTTCGCAAGAAACCCTGTGGGACCCCACATGATAGAGAGAAGAGGTATGAAGTAAAATCACCCAGGCAGACCGGCTGCTAGCGGCACAAGAGGAAGGATTTCAATAGCACCAGACTGAACCAATTATCCCAGTATTTGCTAGGCAGTTCAGCAGCAGCCCATGATTAATGGTATCGAAGGCTGCTGAGTGAGTAGGATTCCCTGGTCGACCGCCAACCTAATCTCTTTGGTACACTTCATCAGTGCCATCTCCATGCCGTGGCCTCTACAGATGCCAAACTGAGTGTAGTCTAGAAGGTTGTTACAGAGCATGTACTCAACAAGCTGAGAGTTCATTACTTTTTCTGTTACTTTAGGCGGCAGAGGTAGGCAAGAGATAGGGCAATAGTTGTTTGGATCCTTGGGGTCTAGAGTATCTTTCTTTAGGGGTGGAAATACCAAGGCTTTCTTCCATAGGCATGGAAAAGTGACAGACTTCAGCATAAGATGAAAGAGGGTCGTGAACATTGAGGCAATGGTCTCTGTGGCTAATTAAGCCAACCTCGGAGGGCACGGATCCTTAGGGGAACCTGAGGTGGTGGAACTGAGTATTCTGATGAAATCCTCTAAAGGAGGAGGGACAAACTCACTGAAAGTCTTCTGCTCTGGAGTTAATGCCAATGCAGATGAGGCACAAAGAGAGAGAGGGGTTACATAGGAGAACCTGATATACACTGCTTCCACTTTTAGTAGAAAAAAGTTGGCCAGTGTGCTGCAGAAGGATTGACTGGTGTTGATATCTGTTTTGGTATTCAAAGTCAGCTTGGCGACCGTGCTAAACAATTCTTTAGATTAATTTTTAGCTCCTTCTATCTTTTTAGTAAAATAGCAGGCTTTTGTTCAGCAATTAGAGTTTTGTATTTAGATAAACAAAGCTTGTATTTAGTATTTTCTGTGACATTATAAACAGCTCTCCATTTCCTCTCCTGTCTCCTGCAGCTTTGCTTAAGGGCCCTGAACTCAACAGTGAATCATGGGGCCGAAATGTTAGAACATTCCCCTTTAATAGTTTTTGCTGGTTCCAGTGTATTAGCGGTAGTGTCTAGCCGCTGAGTATATTGAGAAACAGCCGTGCCTACATTGTCTGAGAGTGCAGGTTGTGAGTTGACAAAAAATTTGGAGAGGGTATCTGGTTGAACGTTGTGCCAGGCCCAGGATGAGAAACTGGTTGGACGGGCTTTGATGAGGGGTGTGGGCTGATTAACGCAAATGTCAAAGAGGACGGCACTGTGGTCTGACCAGACTAAAGGGAGAGTTCTGATATAATCTAATGCAGAGTTGTTGGTGGAGATTCCATCAAGTGTGTGTCCTGCCTGGTATGTGGAAGCTGCTACCAGTTGAGAAAGACCAAGTCCTGACAGGGTCTGGAAAGAGTGGCTGTTTCTGTGTCTCAGGAGGCTCCCAAGTGAAAGTTGAAATCGCCAAGAACCATATAGTCGGTAGAGAGAATGTGTCCCTCTAAAAGATTGCTATGTTCCTGGAGGAGGGCTTGGTTGGGACCAGGTGGTCTGTAAATGAGCATGCCTTTGAAGGTCTGAGTTTTAGAGAGGCCTATGCTGAAAGAAACTGCTTCACAGTGCGCTGAGGGGACAGGATTGTAACATGCTACTAGGTCTGCACTATGAACCATAGCTCTGCCGCCCCCGTTTTAGGGGCCTATCGGACCTGTAGATGGCAAAACCCTCAAGTAAGGCTGCCAGCACATTGGGATTGCAGGCAGGATCAGCACAGGTTTCGGTTATGAAGGCCAGGTGATCTTTATGAAGCAGGCATAATGTGGCACAAGGGGTCGAAGGGGTTGCAAAGTGGCACAATGCAAGCACTTTGTAAATCTGGCTCAGGGAAAATGCCCCCTTACCGTTGCCTTAGCGTAAACAAAATGGTGCTAGGATGACGCAGGATGGCGCAAGGGCTTGTAAATATGCCCCTGATCTGGGCACACACAAATCTGGGCACACATAACAATACAGAGCCCTAATCAGCCGCTCCATCCGAGATGAGACACGAAATGACCGGAAGAAATCCAAGATACCGTGGTGCCTCGTTCAAGCAGCCATATACAAAGAGACTAAAGTGAAGCCCACTGTAACTATGCTGTAAAATATAAAGTAGGTAATAACCACAAGAATCGCTACAATATAGCAAATGTTGGATACATAGGAAGAGATATTGAGTGTACTTCGACCTTCAGCCCGAAAGAGGAACAGTCTAGTCAGAGGCGTGCTGAGGAAAGCTTCGGATAGATGCAGGCCAGAGCAGAGACAGGAGGATTATCATCAAAATGTAAACAGATATGTCTTGTGGTTTGCTCTAGACACTGCCAACAAAGATCTCGGGGTCTGTATTGAGCAGCGTTCTGGTGGTGCGCCCCACCTCACCATGGGAGCTTAGGTTGGCAGAAGACGGAGAAGGGGTACTGGGGTGGTAATAATACTTAGGAAGAGACGGCAGACACAGAGTTTTTTCTAATTGTGTAAGTTTGTTCTAAAGATCATAAATATAAAGGTTACAAGCATAAATATACTTAAACAGTCTCATATGTAAAATGAAATGAAAATAAAAAGGGGAATTTTTATTTTAATTCAAGTTATTTTTATTATGATTTTATAAGTGCGAAAGATTACTGTGTGACAAGTAAATTGTATCACTCTGGGGGGACGTAAATGCTGTAGAATACAGTATTCTGAGTTTTCTTGAGATAGGTGATAAGTAAACTGCAGAGTAAGGGTAGCCATATGTATGTGAGTTGATGATGGGGATGTTGTTGTTGTTTGTGTGGGGGATCGAGGGTAGGGTAGTGATTTTCTGGTGATGGTCACCCCAGCTGAGGACAGAACGAATGAGCGAGTAACGGAGAGAGGATAGGACAGACAAGTAAAAGAAGAGAGTAGAGACAGTGGAGGGGTAAGGAGAATTAAAAGAAAATTACAAGTGGTGAAAACCCAGAAAATTACGAGCAATATAATCTTAAAAAGTAAGTTATTTAATTATCGTCCATGTGTAGATGTATCCTCCTATACCTCATAGATAGATACATAGCTAGAACGTCATATACATAATATTAAAATAATTAATGTGAATGTAGATCAATAGGCAGAATATCTTACATTTCATGTTGGTTTAAAGATATCATTAGGAGAATCACAAAATGGACGTTTGAGGGGTAATAACAATTTCGAAGGAGACAGCATACACAGAAATTAATTAAATAGAGGCGACTCCCATTAAATGAATTTCGTCCAAATAATGCCTTGGGAAACATACTCTGAAAGCGTTTGCAAAAGAGAGTAGAATTGTAGCACAGACTTCGATGAAACATCTAGTTACTTTAAGACTGAAATAAAAAGACAATTACATAAAAGGTAAACATTCTTATTTAGCAACTGATTTTCAAAAATGGGCATACCTTATGACTGACATGTTGTGACAGTGTAAGTTACACATGTTTGGGGTATTATAAAAACTTTCCTACCAAGCAAGTGTAACCAGGTGTCGGAAGGAACGTGTAAGTGTAGGCTAGTTATGAAACAAACACACCTGTTTTCCCAGACCTGCATGTGCCAATTTTTGCAGAGAATAAAATACACCTGTTTGGTGTTAGTAAAGTAAACACATTATTTATTTAACTTCAGAATTCTCCTGTCTCCCATTAAAAATACACTACCATAACGCGTTCTATCTTCCTTGGCCACGTCACTGAGAAAGGCTGTAATAAGTAGTCCTTTTTGCACACTTTTTATGTGTAACATAGGTGAAGAGTGTGGGAAATATATTCACTATGTTGTGAATGCCAACTTAGTGATAGCTGAATGGTTGTTCACCGCATTTGTTACTTTCCCAACGACTCCTCTGCCAACTACTTGGGACTGACCCCAAGGGTAACTTATAACATTTCTAAGCACTTAGGTTACGCACATTTGCACAGGTGGTGTGCCCGTTACTCGCGGATGTACTCTACTTCGAATACCTTAATGAACGAAGTGCAGATCAGGAACACCCCTTTTTGAAATTATGAATTTAATAAGCCTGAAGTGGTATAATCCTTTCCCAGGGGCGAGATGGAATAGTGTGCACAAACAGAGGTATGCCAGTAGGGAACCTAAATGAATGCATAAAGAAACAGATACTTTGTAGCTGATAGTCATATTGTGGTATATGTGGGCGTGGGGTGGGGTGAGATGAGAAGGGTAAATGGCAGGGGTGGATCTGTTAACATTCTAAAACATTTTGGGTCTATTGTGGACATGAAGAAACAAGTTGATTATTGCTCTGCCTAACTACAACAGGTCCACTGTTCCTGCACCTCTCTTGGAAATGACGCAGCATGGCATGCATCATTTTGAGGGATGCATCATAGTTACGAGAATAGGACACATCCCTGTACTTTCCTCTGCACTGGCACACAAACTGCTGCCTAGCGCCAACACAGGCACCCTTACTCATGGTGCAAGGGTGCCTGCATTGCAGGGATGATTGTTTATGTGAAGAGAGGGACACCTTCCTGCTGATAAACAATCATTAATGGTGTTTTCCACTATGTGTGCTGCAATTTGCAGCACACATAGGAGGAAAAACAGGGGGAAATATTGTTATTTCTCGCTGTTGCACCACTTTAATGCCACCCCTGAGGTGGCATAGGAATCTGATGCATTCCCAGCCTTGTAAATATGGGAATGCATCAGATTCTGTCAGATTCCATGGGTGGTGCATGGTAACATCCCCAGTAACCCCACTTTCACGCAGCGTTATGCATGAAAGGGGGCCATATTTACAATGCCATGAAAAGCCATGCAAGGGGGGCTTTGTGTGGCCTTGTAAATATGGGCCGGCACACTGCGCCACCAGAGCATCCAAATAAATTGTGCTTTGGTGGCACAGTGTGCCACTACGGCCTTGTAAATGAGGCCCTATGAGTTTGGACTGCTCTATCAGCCACCCCACAGCCTCTGCTGAACTCTCGTACCACACAGGGAAGGACAAATACTCACTCTTGCCTCACACCAGCCTCTTTGTCCCTCTAAAGTCTTTCATGCATGCACCTTCTGTTCAATCCCAACCTCAAGCAGATCACTGACTCCAATCCACATCCTGGACAGATCAGGTGGCAAATAGGAGCCTTATTCCAAAAGGAAGTGGAATACCCAGCAGAATTTTGCTATAAAAAAACTGGATTTGACTTGTTATTTTTCATTCCATGGGGATCAACTTGTATTGGCTGGATTTAGATGCAGGGATACAAGGCAGAAATGTTATTACCACATGACATCCCCCTATTAAATATGTATGACTAGTAATCAGGACCTCAGTACTTACATTTACAAAAAAAAGGGAAAAAAAAACAAGGACGTGCCAGATGCCACAGTTTTTCTTACAAATGCCCTGCCTCTGCACCCCAAAGATAGGATTGCCAAATACTAAGTCCACCTAGGCAGAACGTCTCGTGCCTCTTTGTTCTTTGACCGTGCACTTACTGTCTCTTTATCTCACTCTTGCAGTTTGATTTCTACTCCTTACTGTTCTTCATATTTGAATCTTCTTTCTTTTTTCTGTTTCTGCCTATGTGCCTCTTGTTCTGTGTCAAAGTCTGATGATGAAAAATATTTCCCTAAAATAAATGCCAGTGCCCAGCACCTGCAACCACGGCACAAATTAAAAACTATGGGCCTGATTACACATCAGTCCTCTTTTTATGGCCGGTGGGTAAACCCAAGCTTATGCATTGTTTGAAATTATGGGTTGAGTGTTATTTAACACATCCGATAATTATTTAAAGTAATTGCGGTAACAATTAACAGGGGGAAATGATATAGTAGTTACCATATCGCACCTAAACCCCGTGAAATCGTTATGTCCCATGTACAGTAAACAGCACCTACACTTGTAATCAGACCCTGTGTCCACTGAATGCCTAGTAAGACGATTGAAACAAACAATGGTCAAAGAAGTCCAGGGGTGCAAAGCACGATTCTGGACTTTCAGAAATGACTCTCATTAAACAAAGGAGACTCTGTAAATGAGTTTCTACTCAACGTTTCCATCGTCTATGTCTATGATTCTTGCTTGTACTGACAGTACCTCAGTGGCTGCTGGCAATAGCTGTAGAAGGGGCTTCCATTTTGATTGTGAGAAAAGAGTTTGAATAGCACTGCAGTTGATTCACATTTATCAGAAATTTCAAGCTATGATAGAGCGGCATCGTAAAGATTTTTATCATAGAGATCCTACGATTAAAGCATGTGATCACAAAGCGAAGGGCAGAACATCTATTCTATCCAACGTCAAGAGCTTCATAGTTGTGGTTACTATACAGAACCTATCTGCGTCATTTGTTCACGGTTATTTGAGCCTTTCACACTCAAGGGAAGGGATGAGTCGTCGGAAAACAGTAGGGATTTATATAGACGGGTAACTGTAGTGATGTGCACCAGAGTTCGAGTGCTTGGCGTACTAACTGTATTTTAGGCAAATAATTTTTTTTTTTTTTTTTTTTTTTTTTTTTTTAATAGTGCATGCAGAACCGTGTGCTTAACGGCTACATTGGAAATTTAAAATTACATAAAACAATGTCTGGCGAAGCAACATGATGAATCCACGGTACTTTCAAAAGTGGTTGTTTTATTATTACTCGAGAAAACTGTTCAAAATGTAACAGGAAATAATCTCCTGACCACATTTTGAGAGTCAGATGTAGGTGTCTGAGAACACTGAGGTGCACGTAAAGGACACCAATTAGAAGTGTATGGATATGATAAAGAAAGGTTGTCAGGTGCAGTAAAATTTTAAAGAAATGGCATATGAAGTTCATTATTTAACTGTAGTTGGTGTAGGGAAAATATTAAAAGCGAGGGGAACTGTCATTTAGATTTATTTTAACCTGACAAAATGTAGTGGCAAGTATGAAGGATGCAAGGGAGCCAGATTTCATGTTAATATCTTTTATTCTTGCCACAAGAAATAAGGCCCACGAGGAGCCGGCCGGCCGCAACACCGCGCTTTGTTCGCGCCTCTGCCTTTCCGCCGCGCCGCCCCCTGACGTCACGACCGTCCTCGCTACGGATTGGTCGTGGCGTCATGAGGTGCCTAAACATAGAAGACAGACCAGTTCTGTCCCTGCGGCCTCGTACGTTAACTCACGTACGACATCTCCCTTTTCAACAGAACAAGAAAACTTAAGGAACTTCACCTCATAACAAAATCTTCGAACCTCTTGGGGGCTCGGATACGCCTAATTGGCCTGCTCGGAGTAACATACTGAAGTGAATTCGCCTTGACGGCGCACGCACCCTCTCAGCTTGACACCATTACATTGTGACTGTCGCTCTCCACAGATTCGGGCCTGCAACCATTCTGTCCTTTGGCATCCGTCAAGCCACGCCATGCCTTCTTGCATCGCTCTGCACTCCCCTGTCCACTTATTCCTCGCCTGGAAGGCGTATTCGCACATTCCTCCTCATCAATGACTACATCCCTGGCTTCGTGAGTTTGCCACTCGTCAACATCATCCGTGCATTCGGCCCCATCCACACGGACATCTTTCATGATGATTTTCTCTTGACCAGCCTTGAGCCTAACTATGTCGTCCTTGCTCCGCCACCCCGCTCCTTCCAGACAGACTGCCCCTCTTGTCACTCCTTGCACACGCACCGGGGTTTGAAACACAGACTCCCCCTTCATCACCCTGTTGGGTTTCTTCACCAATACCCAATCCCCTTGCGCTATATTTTTAGTTTTGGCTCTATTCGCCATGTCAGCGTACCGCTTATTGTTTTCCTGTTTGGCCACTATTCTTGCTTTGACTCTCAACCTCTCATCAGATTCTGCCTCAATTTCCCGGTTCATGTCATACCACTTATTGAATTTGGGGGTAAGCTCACTCATGCATCTTCTCCCTCTCATCAAATAAAACGGAGTGTGTCCAGTAACCTCACTGGGCGTGTTGTGGAAAGTGTGCACCTTGTTCGCCAGAAACGCTTTCACATTCATGTTGGAAGCGATCGCCTGTTGCACGCCCTCTTTGAGGAATCTATTCATACGCTCAACCTGCCCATTGCTCTTCGGGCTGTACAGCGGGTCTTCTCCTGCTTAATCCCCAACGTGGACAGAAAATCCATCATCTGCCTGGACACTAGCTGGGTGCCGTTGTCCGACACCATGATCTTCGGCTGTCCCTCAATCGCGAAAATTTTCGTCAATGCCTTGATCACTCGTTCAGTGGTAACTTCCCTGACGAACTTGTAGTGAATCCATTTGGAGAAGTAACCCGTAAGGACGATGAGATGTCTACACTCGTCAGGTAGCATTGTAAATGGGCCCGCAAAATCAATGGCAACCTTGTTCCACGGGCCAGCAGGAATGTCCACCAGCTGCAACTCTCCTTTTGTCGTCTTCCAGTGCTTATCGGCCCTTAAGCACGGTCCACACCGATCAATGAATCTGCTGACGTCGCTGCACATCCCTGGCCACCAGTAGTACTGCTTGAGGAGATTCTTTGTATCGGTATTGCCCGGGTGGCCCTTATGGGCAATCCTGATTAGCTTGTCTCTTAAACTTTCCGGAGGTACAAACAGCTCGTGTCTCTTCACAAAGCCGCCTTCGATGGTGAGTTCGGAACTAATCTGTTGGAAACTTCTGAGTGCCCCGTGCAAGTTCCGGATAGGGGGCCAATGAGCCTTCATGTGGTCCATCACCATCCGCATAGTCACGTCCTTCTCCTGAGCCGTCAACCATTCTTCCTCTGATATGGATCCCTCGCACATGGCTGTTGCGTCAACCATTGCCACAACGCACTCCGTGTCGTCCAGGGAATCATTCTCCTCATCCGGGATCGGTATGCGAGATAGGCAATCCCCCCTGCAGTTGAGACCCCCTTTGATGTGTCTGACGGTGAAGTGATATTCTTGCAACTTAGACAGTAGACGTAGGAGCCTCGAGCTGGCTTTGCCATTGCCACGTCCTTCACCGTTCATCATGTAGATCAAGGGTTTGTGGTCGGTGACTAATTCGAACTCCCTGCCCCACAAATAATTTCTCAGTTTCTCCACGGCCCAGACGCACGCGAGCGTCTCCCGCTCGATGGTGCTGTAGTGCTTCTCTGCTTCGCTCAATGACCGCGATATAAATGCAACAGTGTTCTCCTTCTTCCCTTGGAATTGGCAAAACACTGCACCGATTCCCTTGGCACTAGCGTCAACCGTGATTACATTCCGGAGGTCCTTGTTGTACGGTCGTAATACTGGGGCCGCGGCAATTGCCTGTTTGACGGATTCGAAGGCAGTGCTTTGTTCCTGTGTCCACGTATATTTTTCGTTCTTCCGTAGCAGTTTCCTTAGAGGCTCCACAGTGGTTGCGTATCCTTGCATGAACTTGGAATAGTATTCGCTGAGTCCCAGGAACGATCGCAAGGCGTCTTTGTCTCCTGGGCAAGGGGCATCTCGTATGGCCCTCACTAAATCATCTTTCAGAACTATGGGATCTTCTGCCCCAGGGACTAGCATCACACCTAGCTTCGCCTGGTCCTTCCATCCCACAAGGCTCCTCCCATTTTCAGCCACATATATCTTTGTTCTCACAGTGCGCCCTCGAAAGGTGAGGGAGTCCCAGAAGTAACCTTTCATCACTACGTCGTGTTCTCCGAACGCCTTTGGACTCACATCCGTCTCATGCAGTCGTACATCTTGCCATTTCGAATCAAATGTCCTATCAGAGATCAGGGTAAGGGGGGAACCAGAATCAGCCGTAAATGGCAATTTTATCACACCAATCATGACGGAGCCAATGGGACCCTTCACTCTACCGTCCTCACCATCAATGGACAACACAATGTCCGCATCCGCATCAGTGTCACTCTCGCTTACCGAGCTCACTTTCATGCCCGTATTATATTTTTTTGCTTTACATACTGCCGCAAAGTGGCCCAACTTCCTGCATTTAGAACAGCTTTTGTGCACGGCAGGGCAGGCCCTGCTATCCGCTAAGTGATCCTTTGACCCACATCTAAAACAGACGAGCTGCCTCCTGCCTCCCCTTCTATCACTCGCCGCCCTGTCTGAAGCCTTGGGCACATGTTTACGGCTGTCCTGTACATAGAACACATTTGAAGCCTGACTAGTGTTCGCCAGTTCCTTGGAAGATACCATGGAGCGTTCCACTGCCTTTGCAATGGCTATTACGTCCTTCAGTGAAGGATTCCTGCATGAAAGCAAACGTTCCTGCACTTTCTTTGAATGGCAGTAGAACACCACCTGATCTCTAATGTACGTATCAGTCATCGCTGCAAATTCACAATCTTGAGCTAGAACACGTAGACGTGCAATATACTCTTCGATAGTCTCTCCTTCCTCTTGTTTCCGCAGTGTGAATTTATGGCGCCCCACCATGATGTTGCACTCCTCCGCATACTGCAACTCAAGCCGCCGTACAGCCTCCTGGTACTCATTCAGCGGAGCTGTGGCTCCATGGGGATTCACATAAACCGGCATGCTATCGAAAACCTCTTGTCCAGCCTTCCCCAACAGTCCGAATAACAAAGACTTTTTCCGTTCGGGGCTATACCCCTGACCATCAATTGAGATAATATAGTTCTCAAATGCGCGCAGCCATCCTTTCCACTTCATGCATGGCTTACCAGGAGAGTCCAGGAAGAGAGGAGGTACGCAGATATGACCTGTCTGCGACATGGCCGGAAAGCGGGCGCCACACTTGGAAGGACCGCGTGATACAGGTGCAGCATCCACTATGGGAGGCTACTGGGCTGCGCAGAACGGTAGGAGTCGTCAAAATCAATCGTGTGGAGATCGCAGCATCAGCGCCTTAGGGGTTGCATGTAGTCTCACGTGAAGAGATATCAGCGCTTTCCACTGGCCTCCCGAAACACCAGGTAAGGTGGGCTACACTCGTGGGCCTTGGTAGAAGCTGTGATCCTCGTAGCCATTTGTAGTGGCAAGTATGAAGGATGCAAGGGAGCCGGATTTCATGTTAATATCTTTTATTCTTGCCACAAGAAATAAGGCCCACGAGGAGCCGGCCGGCCACAACACCGCGCTTTGTTCGCGCCTCTGCCTTTCCGCCGCGCCGCCCCCTGACGTCACGACCGTCCTCGCTACGGATTGGTTGTGGCGTCATGAGGCGCCTAAACATAGAAGACAGACCAGTTCTGTCCCTGCGGCCTCGTACGTTAACTCACGTACGACACAAAACCACAGATTTTTAACAAACCTGCCAAAAACTGTCAACGCCTGATGTGCTCTAAGGCCCAGATTTACTACGCAGTTGCGTTCTCCTTGGGCCATGGAAGTCAACACAAGGCAACACAAGTGCTGATGTGAGATTTACGAAGCCACGCAATTAGAGACTAACATAATCCCTTATTTACAAACATCAGTAAGCCTGGGATTGTTCCATAAATATGCACATCCCGAAAATGGGGTCACAAGGATAAATATTTTTCTCCTAGTTACCGCCTCTCTCTATGAGTGATGCATTCCACACCACACATAGAAAGAGAAAATGGCCCATTCCTGCACAAAACAACCCTGCTTGTAATGCAGGTACCTGTGCACCGTGGCGCAAGGGTGCCTCTGTTGGTAATAGATATGGTGGTGCGTTCCTGCTCTCTTCATTTTATGCAACACAGCACTGCAATTATACTTTAGGAATACTTTAAAAACGGGTACACCAATTTTCCAAAAGTAGCAGTGAGCAGCAGTGCTTGACCACTTGCAGGGGTTAGGCACACACCGGCGGGGGGGGGAGAGGGCCTGGTCAAAGGCCAGGTCCTGCAGCCAACCTCCTGCTGTGCACAGCCAAAGGCCTTAATCAGGAAGGCTTGGCTGCATGTGGGACTAGGCACAGAGCCTCATCGTGCACTGCTTAGGCTCTTAAATATTCCACCATTCATGACATGTTAATGTTGATGTTCATGGTGGTGGCGCACATTATGGGTTTTTCAGTGGCTTATGAGTTTTTTTTTTTTTTAAATTAGCTTATATCTGAATATCTCATTCCAACACCCATATATAATGTCCCTCTAACCTTTGCTTTTTTAATAAATGTCTGTATTTTATGTAATCATAAATAAAGGTCTTAGAAGGTAACTTAATTATAAAATCGCATTAACCTTTTTCCGTGAAAAAAATAAAATAATATATATATATATATATATATATATATATATATATAATTTATTTATATACATTCAATTAATCAACACACATAAAAGTAACCATGACTACTGATGTATCTCAAAGAGTGGACACATCCGACTATTGTGCAATATTCAAATATTAAAACGTTACTGATAATTCCTGCCTGGAGCCCTAATTGAATAGTATCTCAAATACTAAATGCCATAACTCATTCAAAGTCACACCTTGTGAAGATAATATAGGTTATATTAATTTAAATCTCAATATTGCCAGATGAAAAAATTCAATTCTAATTTGTTGAAACACCTTGTGCCAGAATGGTAAACCTTATCTCCCCTCTTAATACCCTCTAATGCTCTTGTTATTCCCAGCCGTGCAATTATTCTCATCCTAAACAGCATACAGATGCATCCTACTGTGTTGAAGGACCAAATTGTAAATATGGAAATATGGGCGTACTGGTATATCCTGCAAACTGCAGACACACAGCAATGAGATCATGTTGGTTAATAGTGTGGCTTAATGTGTGTATGTGGGCCTTTTATAAATACTAGTCAAGACCAATGCTTTAAACTATATCGGGACGTTGCAAGGTTATAGAAACTCTCCTTAAGAATAAAACAAAAATCCAGAATACCATCTAGGTATTCTACCACTTTGGTTAAGGCCTTCCACATGCTTCTTTATTATTTCTTTAGTAATATCAATAGTGAGTCCAAGACAGTACTTGAATGTAGAAAGTGGCACTAATTAAAAATTCTCAATGCTAGTATGTGACTTGAGGATCAATTCTATTCTAGTGGCACAAAAAGGCAAGGAATTCCTAACACAGGGGTCCATAGCTTGTACCTGAGACTCCATATGCATCATATAGTTGATCCATGTGTCAATTCTGGAAGCATCTTGGCCAAATAGGCTTTCCTGAGTGATAGTACTGAGTAACCTCCATGAGGTTTATTAAATCTGGACAACCTCCTATCAGAGCTGTGACTCATGCTTTTTCTGCTGCCATTATCAGCCATCATTAGTATCCTTGATTTGTCTCAAAGCTCTAATATCTGTAGCTCCTTATGCCTTTGACTTGCTTGTAGTAATATGCCAGCTTTATTTTTTTATTTCTGACCTATACACAATAATTTGTTGTTCTTCAAATTAACGGTCTGTTTATGTTTTTTCAGGCAACTGTTTCTATATGTTTCATTTCTCAATGTAGCTGGTCAGTATCATGTCTAAAGATACCATGTTGTAGACATACAATAGCGATGGTATGTGTCCCCTCCATACCTTTTGAAGAAATTAAGCACATCTCTCCTCTATAGGCAGATAGCCAGCACACAGCCCTGCCTAAAATCCAGGTGGCAGAAGATTGTCTCCAACAACACCCCCTTCTTCTCAGCAAAACTACCTATTGCCCAGGACCTCTGTCTAGTGCAGCAGAATGCAGCAAGCATGCAAAGAGGAAAAACAAGGAACATTTTAAAATAATTCTCCTCATTGTGCCAGCCGTAGGGAGATGTAGGATTTTGGTGCAAATCAACGCCTATTATTCTCTGCAGATATACATTTGCATCTGAATCCATGGATGGATGTACATAAAGGTCCATGGACGCCCCATGGATTGTCACCTTGACATGAAGTAAAGCTAGCTAGCTCATTGCACTGGGTTGCATTACTGGGTTAGGATTGAAGGCAAATCATGATTTGCATTGGATTATAAACACCAATCCAACACTTTGTGTCAGGTTTGCTGGTTTAATGAGGATCATGATGATGAGAGTCCAAATGAAGCATGAGTCCACTTACCTGCAGTTTTCCACCAAGGTACACTGTAATCTATATTGTGGCATTTCACTTTTATTTAGACAGTTGTCAAACACGCTGTTAATTCCAAACTCTCATTTAGTGCATGCAACAGATTGAAAGGAGAATCTCTCAGGGTGGTAGAAGTCACAGAAATGTAGTCTCATGGCTGAGTCACCAAGCACTTAAGCTGACTTACAGCACCAGTGGCTAAAGAACTTTAAACAGATAGGGCATTCATTTCAGTTCAATATTGCATCGGGCAAGCAAGTATATCGAGTAAGTGCAGCAAGCAAGTCTGTAGATCCCGGAAATGCTGTGGAGGGTCCAACCCTCATGACCCACTGGGACCAAAAATGCACTTGGCAGAATGATTTTTCAGATTTTGGTAAGTAGTATTTACAGACAGTGCTAAGGAACAACTCAGGAAATATTCCAGTATGTCAGTTTCTTCCATAGTACATAGAAGCATTATTGTTCTGCATCAGGAGATCATGTATGTGCCTATAAGAAAAATGCGTGCTGCTTCCATGGAACTGCTTTGGGGAAAGGTTACCTAAATCTATCCCACCTCTTGCAGCTCTGAAACAGTTTACTCTCTCACAGCCTACCAAAGGAGCAAATGACATACTTTTTCGTCAGATTTTCTTTTCTGTGTTGTAAAACTGGCCATTGATCAATCATAGTGAAGTGAAATGAAGCCATCTTTAAATATTATTTTGTTTTCTACACCAAATTACTTAAAGTCATTAAGAACACTTAGTTATACACAATAAGCATACAATATAGAAAAGATATAGATAGAGACTGGGAAGTCAGAAATGAATAAGGGCCTGATTTAGATCTCAGCGAAGGGAATACTATGTCACAAAAGTGACAGCTATCCTGTCCGCAGTACTATGATCCCATTTTATCATATGGTGATCGTAATATGGTGGGCAGGTTATCTGTCACGTTTGTGATGGAGTATTCCTTCTGCTAACATCTAAATCAGGCCCTAAATCAGGGGTGCACTTGGGGAGTTACAGCCAGAATGACCAAATGGGGTGATATTAAACTGGGTCAAGAGCCATGTATAATGTACACTGATTATCGTTCTGTAGATGCTCTGACATGTACAGGGATATTGACTAAAGTTTTGCGAGTGCCACATAGCGACACAAAATAATGGGACAAAGTAACCCAAAGCATTGTGTCCTTTTAATTACCATTTTGAAAGTCTGCAGGTGCAGCACAAAATTGCAAAACTCTTGGTAAATAACCCCACTATAGTTGGAGAAGAGATTACCAGTAAGGTTAGGTTGAGGCTATCTGTGCAGAGACGCAATCAAAGATACACAGGTACCCAAACAATGAATCAAATTCTTACATGAAATAGCATCCCGGATGAAAGGTAGTTTGTTTGCGTTCCCAGGAGTGATTAAGAGCATTTCAAAGCTCTGGGTCTTGGACACCCAGGTTTTTAACCCCTTGTACCTGGTGATTGAACACATTCCAGCAGGGGGTCAGTGCGGTGGATGAGTAGAAAAGCTTGTTTTGTCTGGAGTGGGATGGCTTGGTCATATGGCTTGTGCATTATGTAAATGTTTTTGGAGTTCTCAGAGGTATAAAGCACTATATAAAACATTAGAAAAGCAATGCAATAAAATACATCTGCAATGCAAAACTTAGGGGGTCATTCTAACCCTGGCGGTCCAAGACCGCCAGGGCTAAAATGACTGGGGCACCGCCAACAGGCTGGCGGTGCCCCGCTGGGCATTCTGACCGCGGCGGTTTGACCGCGGTCAGAAGTGGAAAACCGGCGGTCTCCCGCCGGTTTTCCGCTGCCCATTTGAATCCTCCATGGCGGCGCAGCTCGCTGCCCCGCCATGGGGATTCTGACAACCCATACCGCCATCCTGTTCCTGGCGGTTCGCCCGCCAGGAACAGGATGGCGGTATGGGTTGTCGTGGGGCCCCTGGGGGCCCCTGCAGTGCCCATGCCAATGGCATGGGCACTGCAGGGGCCCCCCTAAGAGGGCCCCACAAAGAATTTCACTGTCTGCATTGCAGACAGTGAAATTCGCGACGGGTGCCACTGCACCCGTCGCACCTTCCCACTCCGCCGGCTCCATTCGGAGCCGGCGTCCTCGTGGGAAGGTAGTTTTGCACTGGGCTGGCGGGCGGCCTTTTGGCGGTCGCTCGCCAGCCCAGTGCAAAACCCAGAATACCCTCAGCGGTCTTCCGACCGCGGAGCGGTATTTTGGAGGGGGAAGTCTGGCGGGCGGCCTCCGCCGCCCGCCAGACTTAGAATCACCCCCTTAGTCCATGATTTACCCTGGAACCAATGAAGGGATTTAACTGCGTATTTATTGTAATCATGATTGTTTTCAGGCTGTGGGACACTTTTGAATTATGATTTCTACCTAGTCTAGCGGTCTTAATGTTGGGAAAATCTGAGAAAACAATGCAGAAATAATCCATTCTGGTCAGGATCAGAGATCTAGTCATCCCACTGGATCATATCTTTTTATAGGAAATGGTACGTTTTATTGAGTAATAACAGCTGGAAGATGGCTGAGCTGACCATTATATCGACTTGAGGGGTAAAGGGTAAATTTATGTAATCATCTCCATTAAAAAGAAATTGCATTGCAAATACTGTTCAAGAACCAGACTCATTACTGTATCTGAAGCAAATATTAGCCCATCAAATATTTGTGTGCCAGAAAACAAAGTATGGCTAGAATTACTACTTCTATTTGCCAGAGGAATTCCACTATCCCAACAATTCTCAAATATTTCAGGAGAATCTAATTATATTACGCCTGATCTGCCATCTTACTGGAGGTTGTGAAGAAGGCCAGGTTAATGAAGACTACTTGTACACTCAGGGTACAATTCTTACAAGTGGTTGCAGCATCTCTGAAGTAATTGTCACTGCCATAATGATAAATTTCACATCAACTCAAAAGTGCAAACATTGCCTTGGCAACTTTCTGATTCGCAATTCAACTTATAGTGCCAAATCTGTTTCTGTATTACCCAAATAGGTATTGCTATCACATGTTCTTGTACTTCCGCGCTTGCCTTTAATTCCATGCTATGCTCAGGTACCCAACATAGCATTACAAGCATTTAACCAAGAACTCATATTTAAAGAATAGTCATATGCCTTAGTAGTCATTCGTACCTCTCACTAGGTTTTGTCATCGTATGGGTAAGTACTTTGGCCATGTGGCAGGGACCAGCATCATATGCCCAAGTAGTGAGATGAGATCTATTGCCACTATGTAAACAGGTGGCCACATGGCACATTTTGTCATCATTTGTCCTAATAAGGAAGTAATTATCATCATATTCTGAGGCAAGTACTACTGCTATAACCCAGGTAATCCCTACATATGGCCAGCAACTTCCTCAACATGTATGGTATTGCTATCTCATTCCAGGTGCCCATGTCAAGTACTGATGCCCACCACCTCTATCTGAGGTATTCAGCTGCCTGGTATCTCGTCAGATCAATTAAACAGAGGCCAAATTGCAAAGTTCACAAAGTTTTTCTGTGAGTAGTTGTGGATTTCTCCTGATCAGGTGTGACTTGCTCATGACTTTCTTCTAGCAAGGCATGCCTATGGAAAAAGATCATAGTTGAAAATTCAGGAGAAATTCATCCTATTACCAGACTAAGATGCAACTGGTCAAAGAAAAACTGTTTGGAGGAGACCCTAATTAGCAGCCTTATAAGGGGGGGGAGGGAGGTAATTTCCTGTTGTTGTCAAGCTTACGAATTAGATATTTATCAAATAACTATTGGCCCAGGATACCTCCCTCCCCCCAAGACTAAAAAAAATAGGAAAGTATGTCCCTGAGCTCAATCACTTGGTACCTATGGCACAAAGCTGAGAGGCTTAAATTAGGGCAATGCGTGAAGTATTTATACATTACCAAAACAATAATCAAGTTAAAATGCAAAACAATACAAATTCCAAATCGAATTAGAAAAATAGATTACAATTTACTAAACAAAATGCCACAGAAAATAAAAAAAATGGAATAAGAGAATTGAGAGATTTGAATTTTTAAAGCTCTAAGTATAAATTGTGGCAAGAAGCACTAAGGGGCATATTTATGGAAAGTGGTGCTGCACTGAGTGCAACACCGCTTTCCCTGCGCCCCTTACCACCCCCCTACTACCACCATGTGTTCGCTGTATTTCAAATACGGTGCACCATGGCGCAGGGTAGGGGGCAATAGTGTAGTTTCTCATGATATGAAAATATTGGCACTACTCCTGCAGAGTACATAGGGCCCCATTCTAAACAATTAAGCCCCCTTTTAACACCTGCTACTGAGCAGGCATTAAAAGTGCCATAAAAAATGGTGAAAGGAAATCTCATAGATTTTCTGACTCCCCTAATGGGGGTATGGTACCTTTGCATACATTATGCCTGGTGCAGACATAATGTAGCACAAAGGGTTACAGAGTGGCGCAATGCATGCATAGTGCCTCTCTGTAAATACGGCGCAGGGATTTCGGCCTCGTTGGGCCACATTAACATAAAACATGATGATGTTAATGTGGCGCAAGGTGGTATTAGGGCATTATAAATATGCCCCTTAAATTCAATGATAGTCAATGTTCATGGTAGACCGAAACCTAGCTGCACTTTGATGCTGACTGCGATGGAGTGTGGGTCGGATACACCAACCAGATTTTTCCAGGTACAAGATTTGACCTTCTGACTTAGGGCCTGATTTAGATATTGGTGAATGGGTTACTCCGTCACAACGGTGATGAATATCCCATTCGCTAAAATCTAAATCCCACTATTTCCCATGGGATTTAGATTTCGGAGAACTGGATATCTGTCACCGTTGTGACGGAGCAACCCATCCGCCAATATCTAAATCAGGCCCTTAGTCTTTTAAGCTCCTATCCCACAAGCGATTACATTTGTACAGCCCACCAGAACAACAGGAGGAGCACTAACAAGGTTCCAGGCAGAGGCCAGCAGCAGGATGGAGTCCAGGTCCAGTTGTCACTGGTGAGCTGGGAATTTGCAGGAAAGGCCCCTTGTAGCTTGCTTTATCCCTATAGCTTGAACAGATCAGCTGCCCACCTCTTTGTCCTGCATACAGGAGGGAGCAGTCCCTTCTCATGTCACAGTCAGCAGATCCAGTCCTCTTTTGTTATTCTTCAGTTCCAGGAGTGCTTTGAAGTGGGTGTCTGGAGGTTTTGTATTTATGCCTGGTATGAACTAGCAGGTGGGAATGACTCCTAAGGCTGCTGTAACCAATGGTCTAAAGGTTCCTGGGGCCACCTCCCCACCTTGGGCTTTTTTAAGATGGTGACAGTCTTCAACCACATTAAACTTGGTTCTGAGGGCTTGAGGTGTGTGATGGAAGCATATTATGCTAGTGACCCTGCATGTCTAACAACAAAATACAGTTTGAAGCAGCCACTGTACTCCCAATAAACACAGAAACAGAATTCTGGTAGGACAAAAGTAGGTGTTTCCATAAACCAGACAGTGGATAAACAAGAAAGGTATTGGCATCCTTTTCTTTCCTTTGAAGTGTGTCTCAAGGTGCTATATGTAAACACAATAGGTCTGTCAGACTATGACACAAAAACAGGATTTTACACTATAATGCCAAAAAGGATGCTTCCAGCCCTTACCATCTGCTGAGCTCAAAGGAGTAATCCCTGCCAGTTCAGGTCGACCTGTTAATCACAATGCCCTATTGTGTAGCTCCTGGGGGCATTTCACACCTTTTTCACACATATTTAAATGCTAATACCAGGTTGGGAGAAATTAGAGACCAAAAGTAAATTAGCTTACAGAAAATTAATCCACGGAAAAGGTAACTTTCTAAAAGTTACGTTTCTGTCATATCAATAATTTGACTTCACCATTGAACTGGATTTTTAATAACTATTACAAATATTTGTGAATTCGTTTTTATCTAGCCCCATTCCCAAAATGCATTATTAGGATTTTAATCTGTACTCTAGTTTTCGACATAGAACAGCTAGGTTGCCACAGTGAAAAATAGCTTTTGGGTGCTTGTCACTGTAAGGACATGTTAATATTTAATTTCTACATATCCTACATTTAAATATCATGCTTCCTACCTTGTTGTCTACCGACCTATATAGGAATGATCTTTTAATATTTAAAAGAGAGGTTTTGACATGTCAAGGTTTTTTTTTACAAGTTGAATTACAGTTTTTACACTGCTGCAGTAAACCTACATTGGTAGGCCAAAAGCCATGTTTCCACTGCCACTATAGAGGATGGTACAGTAGGTAATACAGTCCACTAGTAGCATTCAACTTCCAGGCCCTGGGTACATCTAGTACCATATACTAGGTACATATAGATGAGTTAAATACATCAATTAGAAATATGCCATTTCAATCATGTAAATGGGGAACCATAGGCACTTTATTGCTGGTTAGCAGGAGTAAAGCGCCCAGAGTCCTAAAACCAACAAAAATATTGCGTCCAGCAAGAGCCGAACAATCTGGGGTGATCATGCTGAAAAGGTGGATTTCCTACAGTGTCCCTGAAATTAACTAGTACAAAACCTCAAAGATTGCAAAACATGTATTGTGTATTTGCTGAAAGCTGATGCACAATCACATCCAGTCCTAGATATCATGATGATCTGCATTTGGCTCTATTATTTCACATTATCTCAGTTAGCCTGGTAAGTTAGCCTCCATTTTGCTTTATAGAGGAAGAGTTTTAGCTTCATCAGTTACTATTTCAACATCTTCAACATCACCTTATGATTTCGCTGACATTATTGCCATTTATCAGCTTTTGCTCCTCTGAGCCCTATTGTTCACATTCAGTATTTCTCTGAGCCAATAGAAGGGAGAGGTTAAGCCATTTGTGTCATATTAGCATTCACAGCCATTTCTTCATCCTGTATTTTTGGCCTCTCTTCAACATTTCTTGCAGCACCAATCAATTTTCTTTTGACTCCAATGGATTAGAAAAGTATTCTTGATATTATATTACTGCTGGCAGCACAAAAAGATGATGGACGGAGTGCTGAAACCTTTCAAACACTCACCCCCAGGCACAGATCTGGGTTAAATCCATTTCACTTTTGCTCACAATGCCACCTCAGTTTGGCCCCACCCATATGCAAATCAGTCTTGACCCTGCTCCCCATGGGAACAGTCCAACCTGAACTGCCAGGCCAAGTCTTCCCTGGACCGGAAACAAACATCCTGTGACTGCTTTCTGGTTATCACCCCTCATTAACCAGGTTAGCTTGAATCGAGTGGCACAGTGAGTGAGGGACTTCCATCTGGGCCTACCCTGGCCACTTAGGGTGACTTTAGCACACAAGAGGATGATGGACTGAGGGCTAAAACCTTTCAAACATTTACCCCCAGTCACAGTTAAAGAGACATAGGTTTGCAAAGTCGTAGCTCTTGTAATGCACAGGTGCAAAACTCATACATGCATACACACTGTTTCTTGTAGCATTTGCGCAGAGTTCTACAATATGATGTACAATTCATTTATAATGGTTTACCATAAATCTTTTCCTAGTTTCATGTGGACCTCATGTGTCAATTAGTAAAACTTCACTCTAGTCAAAATGTCTTGATTTTGTCACGTCAGGTACCTACTTTGCCAAAACATAACAGTACTCCAAACCTTTTGCAGGGTAGGACTGGCAGTACCCCAATGGGTTGTCTGACAGGGCAATGCATGTGCCATTTTCCAGATGTTTGTGAGCCTCTCTTATGTCCTGTATGTCCTTTTTTACTGTTGATTTTCCTGATAATCCCACAAACATTGCCCCAGCAAGCTTAAAGGTATACAGGATCTCATACCTTGCAAAACACGTATACAGCGTGCCTTTACAAGTTCAAAACTGCGTTGATTTGCAAAAATGAGGCACATTCTAGCCATCTGGTTATAGGGGTCACCTTACTTATGGTTCCCAGGCTTATTTTCTGTCCATGTTCGACCCTGAATATGTTTCGAAGAAATGTTTGCCCTGCATAAATATACTGTTTTTCATCAATTCATTTTTAGCAGAAACACAGCATTCTGCATCACATGCAGACAGAGGAAAATGCCTTAGACAATCGTTTTTGTGCTGGAAGGTGTCCCTTCCTGCACAAAATCAATCCTTTCTGTAATGCAGGATCCCTTGCACCATGGTGTAAGGGTGCCTGCATTGGCACTAGGCAGCACTTAGTGCACCAGTGCAAGGAGAGGGCAAGAATGCACCATTTAGTGTTAAATATGGCACATTCCTGCCAGTGCCAGATTAAACCCTGTGGAGGCCCATAGGCAGTTGAAATTTTGGTGCTCCTCTGTCAAATTATCTCCTAATACATTTTTAATTTGACCAACCAACAATTTTAATAAACCAAGGGGCATATTTATACTCTGTTAGTGCCGGATTTCCGTCATTAGTTTTTTGTTTTTCCGCAAATCCGGCGCAAACCTAACTCCATATTTATGGAGTAAGAGCCATTTTTTTTCTGTAGAAACCTACCTTGCGTTAATGAGATGCAAGGTAGGCATTCCAGGGCAAAAATTGACTCTAAGGCCTTTGCGCCTTATTTATACTCCCGATCCACGGGGGGGAGGGCCTTAAAAGAGTACTCTAAGCCGGTTTAGAGTCATTTTTTAACGCCTGGGTCTGGGCAGGTGTTAAGGGACCTGTGGGCTCATTTCCATAGTCTCTGACCATGGAAGCAACCCACAGGTGCCCTTCCCTGCCCCCAAGGACACCCCCTGCCACCCTCGCCCACCCCTGGAGGACACCTATGAATGGGGACGCATCTACGGTGAGTAGAGGTAAGTATAGGTAAGTATTATTATTATTTTTTTAAGTGGCATAGGGGGGCCTAACTTGGGCCCCCTACATGCCACTATGCCCAATGGCCATGGGCAGGGGGGCATGAGTCCTGTATTTGCTAAGACAGGAGTAATTTCCATGGGGGTTGTGCGTCAAAAAATGACCCTAGTCAGGTAAGAGTCAATATTTTTGACTCTAACCTGACTTGCACCATTCTTTGACACACAACACCCAGTCTTTCCTATGCCTCTGCTGCCCGGATAGCATAATTTATTTTGACGCTAACCAGGTCGCAGCGCCAGCTATCGCCATTCCATAAATAAGGCACCCGGCAAGTGCGTTGGAATGGCGGTAGCCCGCATTAAACTTTTTGACGCTAATCTGAGCTAGCGCACGTTTGCGTCAAAAAGTATAAATATGGGCCCAATGTTATTACACAAAACTTAAACATTACACCAATTTTTTTTATAAGCTGACAGAAGATGAGCTTTTAAGAATCAAACTGTTATCTGAATCTGATGTCTATGGTTTATGTACTTTAATTTATTAATGGGTACATTACATTAATACAGTATTTTCTCTATACGGTCTTTAATGCAAAGTTTTCGTTTCTTTGAATTGATTCTTTTTTTCTATCTTTTAGAAACAGTTTATGAAATCTTGATTGTAATATTCTTTCAAGATAAAATTAATATTATTTTGATCCATTATTGGTGGACTCCTAAAAGAAGTGGGGCTCATAGGCCAGAGCCTACTTTGCTTATTTGGTAACCTGGCCATACTTCTTGCCCTGTCACGCAACGCAGCTCTTCAAGGTGTCTTGCTGCGTTGTGTGGCATGACATTTTGAGAAATATGTCCCCTGATGTCAGCATTTCCTTTGGGTTTTGAAATAGAATCCTGAGAAAACACATTATCTTGTTGCTACAAAGAACCTCTGGTGTGTACACGCATTCAAATGTATTTCTATGTTAGATGTATGTAGCAATATTTGGCTTCAGTTGTTTTTTAACAATCTATAAATCATGGTTAGTTGCAGTTTACCGGATAGCATTCACTAAATTACTAATTAATGTGGGACACCCTAACTCTGTTTGATCACATTTACCGTAGCCAGGTGATAGATGCAAAACTTTATGTATCATGACAAAAAAGGGCTTCTCTTAAACTGGAAACAAAAATTTTTGGGACTGTGGACTGGTGTCTTGCAATTGAAGTCATATTTTCCTCTGATAAAAGGATTTCCATTAGATGGAGAGACAATGAACATCTCTTCAACCTAATTTGAGAACACATTTCGCACCTACATGATTACTAAATTACTTTTGCATAATAACCTGCTTATGGTGGTGTTATTTACATTTACAATGGTTATGTAAAGTTTTATGCTATTCATCTTTATCATTATTTATGTTTTGATATTGTCAGTACTCCAGGGATCACCTTCGATGTAAGAATATGTATTTATCTTCAATAATTTTCTTTCAATGGCAGTGAGGTTATCTCCAGCAATAGTACTTCCAAATGAAACAAATGACTGCAAGTGTTTAGCTGCTAATGTAAATGGTCAAAATTCAAGGTCAATTTAGATTTTATTGACTTATATTTAATGTAATCATATTTCTTTTGGTACTGTTAATCCTTTCATGATGGAAATGCAGATATGAGGCTTGCATTGCACATTTTAATCTACATTACCCAACATGTGTATTAGGCCTTGTTTAAGTATGACTCTTTACTTGTTTCCTTTTCAAACAGGGTCCAGTAGACCATTGAAACCTGAGGATCCTGATGGAGATTTTGAAGAAGATGATACTGTAGGTCAATTCGAAATTTGTAATATTGATGAACAAATGCTATAGTGTTCTCATGTACATGGTTTACCTAAAATATAGATAATTTCACCACTATTGCCGCTTAACTTCCCTACAGTATATATATAGAATGTTAATTTTCTATGTTGGCTTACTTGTTTTTTGATGATAACTGCTTTCCCTCTTTGTGGAGATACAAGTGTTTACATGTAACTATACAACACTTTGTTATCTTGGCAGTCTCTGGGACTTAAGGATGCTCAGTTGCTTTCCCCATATCAAAGTGTATTTTACTAGAGGTGCCAACCCAAGGATGTTGATGTCATGGACAAAATTAGGCTAAAAAATGTTGAGGATTTTGATGGCTATCTGATTGCTCCCACTTCAGGACATTCCACCATAAAAACACTATGCATGTACTTTCTTTTTCATGTGTTTAACATACCATATGAAGGGGCCCATAGATCTATACTTATTCACCAGACAGTTTTTTTCTTTTTCTTTTTTATCCTCATACACCTTACAGAAACTCCTATATCAGCCTCATAGTTAATCCTGGCACCATTTCCCGAGAGGAGCTGATCATGCCGAGGAGCCCCCATTTTCGCTCATATGGACGTCGAGCAGTAAATTGTATACCCGCGCCACCCAGTCTAACGAGAGATGGGGAGGAGGAAAAATAATCATTGGACATTGACAAACTAAACCTCTTTTATACGCTCCCTATTAGAATACAGGCATTTTAATCTTCCTTGCCAACCAAGCAGAGGGGCACACATTTCCTCTTTCCTCTTGCATGAGCCTTCCAAGTCCATTTTTGCAAAATAGAGAAGGGGCTGCAGCCAATCTTTGAAGGAGGGAGGCGTATTCACCGTCCATTTTCGACAAATTTCCCTCCTGGCCACCAGGATGGAGTAAAAAATTAAGTCCTTGTGTGCTTTACTGACGTTGTACCTTTCTCTAGCTGCCCCTTGCGTCTGGCCCAAAATAATCAAAGGGAGAGTTACCAAAACCTCTCATCCCAACACATGAGAGAGATATTTACAAAGATCTTTCCAAAAAAGCTCCACCCCTGGAGACTCATAAAACATATGAAGATCAGAAGCAAGCTGTAAGTCACATTTGGGACACTTAATTGCCTTGTTACTGCCTATTCTAAAGAGTCTCCCTATGGGATAGATATGCTCTATGAATCGTGAACAAATGATTCCTCTGAAGAGATGCCGGCTTGGCAATCTTAAACAGAGTTGACATAGAGGATTCCCACCACTGCACCACTTTTCCCTGTGGCATAATATTCCCCCATAGGGAGGTGGGCAGTGTAAATTCCACATCCAGACCTTCTGGTATCTCCCAATACCAACTTGAGATCCGCTTAAGTCTGGGAGACTCAGATAACACAAATTCTTCCAAAAAGCTGGCAGCCCCACATATCTCTTGTGATTCCCGTAGCCAGCCTTTTATTTGAGCATACTTCAATATAGAGAAGGTACACCCCAGCTTCACCTCAAGATCTTCCAGAGAAATTAGCGCTCCTTCGCTAAACAAATCCCCCCAAGACACTATCCCTGCCTTCTTCAATGGTAACGCTTAAACGTCCTTTAAACATTCAGGGGTACCAGGAGAGTCCCAAATTGGAGCATTTGGACTGTAGTAACTGACTTCTGCCGCCAGCCTCAAATGGTACCAACTTGTTGCAAGATCGCAGAGGATTTTCAATTTTATTTTTTTAAAGAATTTTGGATCTCCAAACTTAAAAAGATATCCCTTAACGGCTCTCTTGACCGTGCTCAACATAGCTTTAAACATTACACCGATCACCGAGGCATCAGGAGTGGAAAACAGCATTTTTACAGAATTCAGTTGAAATGCCCAGGCATAATAGTTCAAATCTGGGAGGGCTAGCCCCCCTTTTTCTCTCTTTCTCCTCAGTTTTTCCCATGAAATCATAGATCCTTTTGATGCCCAAATAAAAGACGTAATAGCCTGTTGAAACTTTAACAAATACTGCTTATGCATTAATAAAGAGCTATACAAACAATTAAGTTTAGGCAGAATCATCATTTTCACCAAATTAACCCTCCCTACCAATGTCAGGGGAAGGTACATCCATCTCTGAAGAGATCTGCACCCTTCCTCTATCACTGGTTTTAGATTCGCCATTGCAAGTAGAAGTGAATATCCTGGGTATATAGAATCCCTAAGTATCTAATTTCTCTCTTCAATTGTAACTGTCCCACCGACAAATAATTCCAAGCCATAGCCTCGGTTTTCTCTGTATTTACCCGAAATCCCAAAACTTTACCAAAATCTTCAGCAAAGGACAAAGGCATAGGCAGGGCAGATACCAGGTCAGCCGTATAAATTAAAAGGTTGTCAGCATACAGAGCCACCCTTTTCACCCAACCATTGCACTTAAAGGGAGCAATAACTGAATTGCCTCTTATTTTCCTAGCTAGTGGTTCTATCTACAAATCAAACAACAACGGGAAGCGAGGACCACTCTGCCTAGTGCCCCTCGTGATCTTCAGAGGCTCAGTAAGATTACCGTTTACTAAAATTCTAGCGATGGGATCTCTGTATATTAAATCTATAGCTCCACACAAGTTTTCTCAGGATGAATGTTAAGTACCTCCAGTTCACCATATCAAAGGCCTTCATTGCATCCAGGGTAACCACAGCCAGGGGCATTTCAAAAGATGTGGCCATATCTATTGCCCCCGCCAAGTAATACGTCAATTCATAAAGAAACCTACCCTTGATAAATCCTTTTTGATCAGGGTGAATTAATTGACCCACCACTCTACTAAGTTTATCAGCGAGAATTTTAGCAAATATCTTATAATCACAGTTCAGCAAAGAGATAGGCCTGTAAGATTCACACTTAATCGGACTCTTACCCGATTTCTGAATTAAAGCAATCGTAGCCTCATTCCATGAACCAGGGATAGGGGCCCTATCTTCAAAGATCGCAGCAAACAATTCTACCAAAACTGGAATTATTGACTCCGCCATCAATTTATAGAATTCCACAGGGGTGCCGTCGGGCCCAGGTGCCGTACCATCCTTACTGCCCATCAACACATTCCTGATTTCCCCAGCTGAGATCGGACTGTTCAAAGCGATTTGTTCTTCTTGTGATTTAGTTGGGAGTGTGTCATCTGCCAACCATTTACCGATGTCCTCCTCTCCTACCTCAGCCTCTTCTTTATACAATTCAGAAAAGAAACAGTGGAAAGCTACCTCCATTTCCTTCCTATTCGATGATCTCTCGCCTGCTTGATTTCTCTCTACTTCCTTAATATAGTTCCTTGATAAATCTTGCTTGCATTTCCAAGCTAGTACCTTGCCTGCACTCTCCCCATACTCAAAATGAGCTAATCTGCTAGCCTCTACTCTTTTGGCGACTCTGGCTTGTAACACTTCCTCCAACTGAAATCTCAGCTCCTTCAACTTGGTCTCCAAAACTTCACCTTCCTCCTTCTTAGTGTTCCCCAATAGTTGCCTCCTCACTTTAAGCATTTCCTGTTCCAAATGAAGAATAGTAGCCCTGTACAGCCTGGTCTTTTAGCTAGCTATATTCATAACTTTACCTCTCATAACTGCTTTAAAAGTGTCCCATACCACTGCCAGAGAAGCCAAACACAAATTAGCTTTAAAAAAGACCTCCGCCTCTATTTGCAACTGGTCAAGGGCCTCCAAATCTTGTAGTAACGTGCGGTCGAACGTCCATCTACTACCACTAGACCGTCCAACCACCTTTAAATCTAATACCACTGCTGCGTGATCTGAGAGGTGGGCGGGTAAATAAGTAATATTACCTACCAAACCTTCAAGCCTACAGTCAATAAGAAAATAATCTATACGAGAGGCATGCTTATATTTCTGATTGTAAAAGGAGAACTCCCTTAATTCTCTCTTCCTCTGCCGCCATACATCCCTTAACCCCCACTCTTTCATCACTCCTCTAAAAAAATGTTGAGATTTTGGAGTCCCTAGTGACCTGCACTTGTCAGATCTATCTAGTTTATTATCTAGCACAAAATTAAAGTCCCCAGCAATTAAGACCGGATCCAGAAAGTCAAGCAACTGTGAAAAGCATTTTTCGAGAGGGCCAGTATCGTCACAATTTGGACCATAGAACCCCGCTACAGTAAATCTTCTGTCATAAATTTGTAGTTTAACTATGAGCCATCTTCCCACTGGATCAGATCATACCTTTAACAATCCTGCCTTAATCCCATGCTTAACTAAAATGGCAACCCTCCCTAGTATTGAAATTGTGCTCAGTACAAGCGTATGAATGTACCCATGCTTGCTTTTTAAAGAGATCAACCACCTCATCTCTAGTCAGATGTGTCTCTTCTAGAATTAAAATTTGAGCAGAGGAGTCTTTTAAATATTGTAAAATGTTGTCTCTCCTACTCTTTGTTCTTTAGCCATTCACATTCCAAGAGAGTAACTGAAAAGAAGAGAGGTCCCGGCATTTATTATTCTCACCAGCCATTATCCCCTGGGTGCCACTTTGATTGAGGTGAATGAGGAAACCTTTTTTTACTTTTTCTCCCCCATGCTCCTCACCCTGTGACCCACCTCCTCCCGCCTCCTACCCTTCCCATGGAGGACCCCGTTTGAAAAGTGGACTGAAATATGTCCACAACTAGAGCACACATGATTTCCAGGTTAGGGCCAGAGACGTTACTTCCCCATTGTGCTGCCCCCCAACTTGAGTACGGCCAACAACTCATCCACGGTTTTCCCATCTCTCACATTATACATCTTATTATTGAACATAACCTTTAGAATAGCGGGAAATTAAAGTGTGCAGAGGCTCCCAATAGTCTAAACTTCTCTAGCCGTTGCCCCAACTCCCACTGCCTGTTGATGGTGATCCTGGAAAGATCTGATTTGACTTCAAATGAAAAACCCTGTGCTTTTAAGGATCTCAATTTAAGTGCTTTTAACAAAATGTTCTCCTTCAGACCATATGTTAGAAAGTTAATCAGAATTTTCCGAGGCTTGCTAATAGTTGGATTTTTCCTGAAGGGGTCTCTATGTATCCTCTGAATGTCCTGTGCAATTTCTTTTTCGCTCTCCTCTAATGAGAGCGCAGACTTCAAAAGTGATACTAGAAAAGCTTCTCCTTGAATTATTTTCTAATTGCTCCAGTTTATTCTGAAGAGCCTGCTCAGAGTCTTTCAGGGCCTGAATATCGACTTTGTTCACTTCAATATCCTCTTTCAAAGTCCTCACCGTGGCTTCCAGGGCCTGTGTTCTTAATGACAGGAGATCCAATTTTTTTCCAAAGCCTCACAGGCCTCTCTAATCTCTGCCTGATTTTTTTCCGAAATAGAGAACCCATTCCCGATACCCTTCGAGAGGGAGAGTAACATCACTTCTACTGAAGGCTCCTTACCAGAAGCATGTCGAGAGGAACCCGACTGATCAGCCGGAACCTGACACGGGATACTAACTTCCAAAGAGCTCTGTGTTACCTAAGCAGGAGGATCATCACTGTCAGTAGCCTGAGGAGAGGGGAGCCCTTCCCCCCCAGGCTGACTGCTCACCAAAGCTTAGTGGGATCTCAACTACTGGAAGGGGCCCCCTAGTCCAAAACACCTTGTATCCGATTGCTCCTGCATCTCTGTAGTGCCTTGGGAATCCCTTTCCAGCACGGTCTCTAATGGAAAGACGTCCATCCCAGGCTTAAGTTTAAAGAAGAATCTCACAGAGGGGGTGATTTTAGGGGCAACGCTGTTATTTTTTTTGCCGCACAGACCTCCAGACTGTTTTTTTAAGGTCTGGCCCCCTGCCCCAGTGATAATGACTTCATCCCTTAGACCCCGAGGCCCTTCACCTTCAGCTAAAAAAGCAGGGTTAGGAAGAGGACCAACAGTCTCCAAACAAACAGGGTCCAAGACCTTCCTACCTTGTAGTTGAGCTCCACTCCACATGTTCCACAGCAAAGGCCGTCCTTGTTGGGCCCCTGAAGACTTTCCAGGCCCTTCCAGCACTCCACTCCCACTTCTCACCTTCCTGCCGCCACCTGGAGAAGCCTTAGGGTGACCGGGCTGAGCCAGCTTTTGCCTGTGCTGGCTCTGCCCCTGCCTGCTTCTCCCCAGAGGGGGGCCTGTGCAATGGCCCTCCAGAAGCGGCGAAGCTCTGGGGCTGCTCCCCTCCACAAAGCCCCTGAGGAGCCTGTCAGCATTGTCTAAGCCGGCTCGCAGCTCCTGCGACTCGGAAAATTGGAAGAATCAGGCCGACACATTTGGCGCGCGGGGAGCTCTCGCCCCACCCCCACACTAACACGGAAGACGCGGCGCTCAGCACGCGGCAGCGCTGCTGCAGCCCGCCCTGTCCTCCCCTCACCAGACAGGCTTGTTCTAGCCAAGATTGCTTCAGCATGGATGGTAAGGATGCATGTGTTTTAATGAATCCACTAATGTACTTTCACCAATTGATCTCTGACAAAAATAGGTATGATCATCCACAACTTATCTTTATGATTGAGAACAGTTTGAATACAGAAGTCAACCAATAACTGCCTGGCCACTTAATAATGACATTTATCTACAGTATACATTGATACCAAGTAAGGCTCTAGGTAGCTGAATTTGTGAGATTTATGTTATCTCTGTTCAGCAGCATGTTCCTTGGCTAGGAGAAAGAATCCTTTGAGTATATATCCTTGTATAATCAATGGGAGAGAGCAACCAAGTAGCTTACATTACCCTCCACTAAAATGTGAAGATTGAAATGTGTCTACCTTTCCTGCATAGTATTGCTAATAGTTCTACAAATCCCTCAGATAGTGGTAATATGAGTTGTGACTAAATTAATTTATTATGCATTGAAACACTTTGAATCCATTGTGATCCATGAAATGTATTCAGTTTAGTCATGGTGCAATTTATGCCACTCCTGTCTGAGGGGGTATCTGTGGGGTTACTGCCTGGTTACTTATTAGTAATCTACATTACTCTCAACCACATATGTTGGCACAGTCATACTCACAATCACAAGGTGATTTCTGGAAGCATTCTTAAAATGTAAGATTTGTAAACCTTATTGGGTGCTGAAAAAGGGCTGGCATTCCCAGTAGCCTTCTGAAGTACCAATCAAATGCTGCCTATCAGAACAGTCAATAAAGTAGGAGTTGTAACAGCTACGATGAGGAATAGTAGACCCAAGGTTAACGATATGTGGGAAATCAGTTAAAATATTGGTTTACGAAAAAAGACACCACTCATCCAGGAGAAATTCCATCTGTTCTTCACAGGTCTATGGATCTATCTTTCATGTTGATTGAGATTAATCACTAGCTGTTCATCCTATTTACTTGTCATCACAATCTCTAGTCTATTTTCAGTCCATATGAGAGTTTGGCATGACTTAAACTTATCTGTAAATCATAATAAATGCATTAAGTCTGTTCCATAAAGGAAGGAACCCCAATTCTAGGAATAAATATGAAAAGGTTCCAGTCTCAAAAGCCCAAAAGGAGTTCTAAGTTCAAGAGAGAGATCATAAGCATACTACTTTGGCATCAAATATCAGCTCAATAATTCAAATCAGTCAAAGTAGAGCTTCTTATGAAGAGAGATTCAAGAACAAAAGTAGAGTTTCAGAGCAATACAGAATAAGCTAAAGGAAAGGAATGAAGTAACCTACTCTATGAACACACACTATTATAGACAACACATATTTTAAATTTTACAGTTTATAATTTCTTCCTTCTTCAACCAGCCAACCATCTTTTGATGCTTTCATGGGAACAGGATAACTCCTCACCTTCTCAACAGGAACACAATGAACTGAGCAGCACTGTTGAATGAAACAATCGCTTATTAAATACAATGTTCTTTCTCTTAAGCTTTTTTCTTTATTCATTACCTTTAGAAATGCTGCATCTTTGTGTGTGAATGTCTTCATTACCTCACTAAATAACAAAGCCCTATTCATTAATCTCTGTGAAAGAAGAAACCTTTGCGAAATAAAACGAAAACATTTATGCAACTATTATTTATTATGAAAACATGTCCATGGAAAGGTCAGGAAATAAACATTTTACGCTAGGTTAATATTCTTTGATTCACGTCAGCTTGTCAGAAAATGTTGCTTCAATTATTCAGGGCTAGTACGAGTAAGTATGTTTGCCTACTACAGTTTTTGCATATTTATTTTTCATTAAAGTCTACATGTTAATGCTGCACAACATTGCATCGTTTTTCTCAACATTGCATAATACGTCAGCAACTTCTCCCCTCTGGTGGTTATCAAACCATCAAGGTTTCTTCATAAATGAGTATTCCAAAGTTCAATCTCATCCTCTTTTGAGTCTTTCCTCATTCTTTTCAAACTCCCAGATCCCTTTAAACTCTTATATTCTCAATTAATGTGATCATTTAATTCTAATTCCCTTTCTATCTGTTTCTTTCTCTCTCTGGTTTTGCTTTTTTCAAGACAACATTTGATACCTTCATAAGGATAGGACACAAACACCAACAATTAGCATGGCTACTAGTAAGGCTTACAAAATCCCTCATCTTCCTGTTGTAAACCAATTGCCTAAAGCAGAAACTCCTATACCTAAACTTTCAAAAACATCAATGGTTTCTAATGATTCTAACTCAGGGTTTGTTTCGAGGCTGTATTTTGTAACTTCTAAAAGTTTCTTACTCTTGTCAGGAATGTATGTACAGCAATGACTTCTTTCATTTTTCAAAATGTCTTCCCTTCTGTCTTTGCTATGGAAAATGTGGCCCTCCTTTCTTCTAATGTCATGATAAATGTCTTCTCTAATGTTATCCCTGGACAGGTCTAATTATTTTCATATGCCGTAACTGTGTCTATAGGTATGAATGATCTAAAGTAAAGCCAATCTGTGTCCATTTCTTCTGCCTGTGGATGTAGAGTCAGGCTTCTCTGTAAAGAAACCCTGGAACAAATCATGTCAAAATTGGAATAATAGTATTTAAAGTGTTCCTGCTTATGCACTAAACTAAGCAAAATATTACATATAATTGCATGTGAAAGACCTATGTGGTGGTATGATCACCGCCTCTGCAGTTGACACAGATAAGTATGCACACATGTAACAATTCTTCACGTCTAAAGCTTGTGTTGATTCTTGAACTAACCTAAAGTAAACATTTGTTGTGTAATCTTTCATGTAATCCACAAAAGATGCCTTCAATGTTTCCTCATCTATTAAGTGTGTAGTTGTCCTATGAGTAAGTAGTGAGTTAGTTATCTCATTCTGATGTGAAATTAATTTTTATTAACATTGCCGTGATTACTAATACTATTACTAAAAATGTGAGACCCATAATAATTTTGCATCTAACCTTGGGTAGGAAGCACATGTTTGTCTCAAGTCAGACAGTTAAGTAAAGTTTTGCAGCAAGTAAATTCAATAACCCACTGTCAAACTTTTTACACTAAGCAGCTTCTCAGGATTTCTTCTATTCTTTCACAGTAATTCTTTCAGCTTTATTTACACCGATCTTCGTATAGTCATCCCTAAACCTATTCTGTCTTCTTTTAAAATATTATTCATACTCTTATACTGCAGCCCAGGGGCTAGGGAAAATGTCTTAATTCTTTTTTTGTATTTAACAACTTATCAGTCTTTATTTTAGTCTCCTGCACTTTTTCATTCATTAAAGTTGTTCTAATGTTTTATTTGTTCCAGAAATGTCATGGAGGTTCAAATGGTTCTAATCCCAAATCAATCAAATCTGATATTGGTGTGTTTAGTACTTGATTCACGTAGGAAGTCAATTCTTGTGCAGAATACCTTTAACAAGGTCCTCTTACTCTTTTTGATCTCCTTCGTGCCAGTTGATCGTCTTCTCTGTCACTTTTACCACTTGATTCCATCTACTCAGCAATGGCTGGTGGTATTTAACTGACACACTTGTTCTCAATTTCATCCGACCAAAGTCTTGTGGCCATTCAGAATTGTAAGTGACTCTTCTTGATCCAGTACTTTGCCAGAAACGTCAGTGCCACTTTGTGAATTCATAGGACTTTGGATAGGTGTGACTGTCTGTGGTTCTTCACCCCTTTTTCTTTCTTGCTTTTATCTCTCATGTGGTATTGCTCCTTGTAGTTGTACAGCTTGTGCTGATACTGTTGACAGTACTCTTGGTTCTGGCTCAAAAACTATTTCTTCACATGGACTTCCTTCTCTCTGAGTGCGCAATGCATGCACCTAATTTTGTATTCCAGGGCATTTAACATCAGTATTTGTGATGGGGATAGCCTGGAAGGGCAATTTCCATCTCAGTTCCAAACATGACTTCCACACATCCTTCTTTATCAGGACCCAATCACCGGGACTAAGGTTGTGGCACTTCTCTTGATGTGGATTTGCAGTGACAGCTTCAACCTGTCGAGAAACAGAACACACGACATAAGACACTCCCTTGTAATAATCTAGTATCATGTATTCTGAAATGTTCACACGTGCATGTGCGGGAACAGCAGGCAAACTCATTGCAGGCCCCATTAGGATTTCATGCTCCAATACTCCTGTTTTCCTGCTCGGTATCCTTCTAAGACTCTCAATGCCAAAGGCCAAGCATTAGGAAATTTCAGTGAAGTGGCTACACAGACTTTCCCCAATCAGGATTTTATGGTTCCATTAAGCTGTTCAACTATCCTAGATGCGTCTGAATGACAACTACAATGTAATCTTTGCTCCAATTGTAAAGCTGCACACTGCATCCTCAGGACTTCATTGTTAAAATGAGTCCTATGATCTGACTCAAAAGAAACCAGTGAACTGAACCTTGGTAAGAACGCTTGCAACAGCAGTTTCGGTACAGTGAGACTGTCATTTCTCCGTGATGGGTACGCTTCCACCCATTAAGAGAAAATGCACACTATAACTAGGACATATCTCAGCCCATTACAAATGAGCATCTTGATGAAGTTAATTTGCATTCACTTGAAGGGACCACCTGTTCTTCCTTTGCAGCTCAATGTTACTATGTCCTTTTCCCTAGGTTCATCTGCTGGCATGTCACACATCGATGGCACAATTCTTCTGCAAGCATCCTAAATCTGGGTTTAAACCATGTCTGTTTGAATAATCTCACTATTGCATGGCTCTCTAGATGTGTTGGGGCAGGGAAATGTTGTGATATGGGAATCAATTAACTGTCTAGCAGCACTGGTCTTCCATCTGCTGAAAGTCAAATTTCATTTGTGTTTTTCCCATATCTTACTCTGATTCAACCCTGCTGTTCTGCCTCTGAAACATCTTCCTGCAATCTCTTGAGCTCTTCTCATTTATCAGCTACTGACAACATTATCGAAAAAGCAGTTTCCTCTACAGATTTATTTGTTTAAGCCTTGTTAATGTGCAGGGCACAAGTGCACAATACGTGCAACTTCATCTGCAAATCTGTTTCCAATTATGACATATTCATTGCCACTTCAGTGAGTTGCACACTTAATCACTGCAACTTCTTTAGTCAGGTCAAGTCAAGTTATCTTTACTCGGCTGAATTTATGGTGAGTTATCAGAGCCCAAAACTCTCACTGTCCAACATAGGGAACTGTTGAAATGAGTTCTGATTCTGAGCCTGGAATGGGTTTAGATTTGCTCTTGGCATCTGATTCACATGAATTCTAGGGTTTCCCATAATTTGTAAAACCATCAGTGCTTGTGGGACTTCCATCACTGGAACCTGTGACTACATTGGCATTTGTACTAGATTTCCTCTTTGCATTTGACCATCATCACTCACTGAATTTGGATTCTGTCTACACTCCATCTTCCAATGCACAATCTTGTTAAAATAGTGACAAGAAGTTGTTTTCTTCAGCATTGCAACATCTACACTAAAATTTGGATCAACTAGAACCTCTCGACCTCTACCCTGTGCAACAATCATACTTCCTTGAACACAATAAATACCAGCTTGAAACCCAACTCCATGAATTCCATCAGAATTCCCTGCAAACAACTGATTCTGAAATCCCTTCTGTGCCAATTTTGTTTATTCATACATAAACCTTTCCTCAGTTAAGTCTCTTCTCCTGTCGCGTGGGCTCTCATTATCCTAAATGACACTACTGGATTTCTAGGCAGCAGGATCGTTCACGGTGTGGGGGACTGAGTCGGACCCACTTGGAAGGACCTCTGTCACCCTAAATCCGTTTTTGCTCCAGCTAACTAGCAGTGCCTCATTTCTCCAAAAGGGAAGAGATGATTAGGCAGCCGAGCGCATGACATCTTTGGAACTTCTCAGGGAAGTCGTGGTCACTCAGATCCAAACCAACTCTCTTATTTACAGTATGATCTCATATACAAATGACAAAGGCAGTGTACGTTTTATATAATGTTTTAATAAAACAACTGCATTTTAGATATTAAGGCATGCGCCGCAATAACCAGAACCATACAACACAGTAGGATTGACATAGTCACGAGGAGAGTGAAACATAAGAACAACTCTATCATGGTGTTTAACACTTTCTACTCTCCCTTAGCTAGTTCTATTTCGAGCACAGCATGTTAAGCTTCTAACTTGCCTTTCTGAATCCCTGGGGAGACATCAGCCCTCATACCTGAGCAAAGGCCTGTGATCTGGTTCAGCATCTGCTACGAGGCAGTCAGCGTCTAGTTGTGGTTCCCTGGTCGGAATCTCCCTCTCGCGTGTATTGGGACAAGGAAGTGTTTTTATAACTAACATGTCAGCGTGATCACAAAATGTCCCTACGCAGGAATTGCAAAGACTAAACTCCTACCACATCTATCGGCAATGTACCAGACTGTATCCTTGACTGAAGCACAGAGTGAACAGGAATGTGTTATGGAGAACTTCAGTGCTGAAGTAGACTAAACAGTGTGATATGAAATATAAAACAAGACCGTAGAACTGGCTATTTGAAAAATAACAGTACGAAGCCGAATAAAAGCATTTAGAGCAAAGTGCAGAGAGGCTCTAAGCTGCGAGCAAAGGAATAAAATACATCCAGGGCAAAATGCACAAAGGCCTAAAGCCTGAAGCTAATGCGCAAAGGATACGTAAAACTGACCACACTACACCCTCCCCTTGTCGGTAGCAAGTGGTTCTAATAATATAAAAGTATGCCCCAGATATAAACAAGACGTAAAATATACATTTCAACAAGGTCAGAGGACAACAAAGTCATAAATTTGGGAAGCATGTGACGATAAAGCCAAATTCAATATAATGCCAATTTTTCTTTTATTTAAAAAAAAAAAATCCAATTGTCAGACCGAAGCAACAGAAAGCAGGAGTTCCTCCACTTCGATATATGTCAATATCAGAAGATCCACGCCAAAAAGTACCATGGAGCAGGTGTGTTCCAAAGCCCCAAAATCATTCAGGGTGGCACCCCGTGCAGGGCCTATGAATGAGACAATACCATCTTCCTCCAGGAAGGGAATCCCATAAACTGCCTCCCGAAGCAAACGCAACCGCAGTGCACAAGTCTGGTAATGAGCCCTAATCGGGAACATCAACAGATCAGCATCGACCACTGGGGGGCGCTGCAGTGAGAGACAAAGAGCCAGTGCATGTTCAAACGAGCACCGGAGGCACCGAAACACGGGTTGCACACAATCCAAAACCGACCGGAATGTCAGAGACCAGTCACACTCCAATTGTCCCAGGAGTGTCGCTCCAAAAGGCTGCATCATGCGTTCACGACACAGCTGCGCTGACGGGAGCGCCAATATAGGATCTCGTCGCAGCGGGACAGCCATTGCGGAAGAACAGCAGCAACAGCAAAACCCCAGCCAATAAAGCCAAAGTAATCGGGAAACCCCCAAAAATGCTTCCGAAAATAGAGTGAATAGCCGAAGGTATTAAACCGAATATGGAAGAGAAGGTGTGAGCAAAACCAACACCAACGGCTTAGAAAAAATTTGCAATTCCAGCAGTGCTGGACGCATTAAATATACGTCCCACGAGTTCACCAAAGTGACTCGGAAAGTTAGTATTTAAAAGGGACTGTATTTCCGCCGATGACCTTTCCACCTGAAGTGCGTAGGTCTCGCTAGCAGATGTAAGGGCCACATGCTTTTGAAACAATAGAGCCTTTAGTCGACTCAACTTGTCGAAATTTACCTTGGAAGTAGGAATATGAGGCCAGATGTCTGCTACCTCCCTAATTTGAGTGGGGGGAAACAACACATTCCTGCAGCACGTAACGGCCTTGGTGACAACGACTACATAAACTATTCCTGCACGCATGCCACAACAGGGTTCATTGTTAAGAAGGACGTAACTGCCGTTTGAAAGCACCTGGAAAGTGTTTTTAATTACTGAGACTGGAACTCCCTTCAGATAACAAGCTAACTTAGCAATCGAGGCATTACATGCCCCGTGCAAGGACAGCTGTTGACAAACCATGGAATGGCTGACAGAAGTTTCGCATTCGCTACCACTAAGAAAAACCTCCCTCAAACCATTAATACATCTGTATCGAAAGGGAAGCTCCCACACCTCGTGTATGTAACTATCTCCCAACCGTTCATATCTACCCACCGGAATGTGCTTTAAACAAGAAGTCAATTGCAGAGTGGAGATAGGCAGATTAATAACCCCATGAATCAACCACTCAGCTGACGGAATCTCAGCAACCGTAAAAGGCAGTTTCTCTAATTTTTCAATATTTAACATAACATATGTCGCTTCCTTTTTAGCCATCAGCTGTTGTTGACGAGTCAAATTAAAGGAAATAAAAATCTCCCTGGCACGAATGTGCTGCCATGGAACGCGACCTGCCTTCAAGGTCTGTAGAGTCCAACCCAGCTGCATGATGGACCGCGTCTGACTCTGCCCATGATATAAAGAAGACATATCCGATTTAATAATGTCTATAGCAGAGGAAACGATTTTGTCAATTGTATAAGCACGGTCTGAAAGGGTATGCATCCCATTATCCACAACAGACAAAGCCTGTATCAAATTTTCCTGATCAATTTGTTTCAACCGGGCCGCTGCCTCTTGTTGTGAAAGTTTCCAAATCTCATTATATACTTCATATAGAAAACGCTTCTTCCGCGGCATTCTTGGTCCTGACAAAAAATCTTGTAAGTCAGTATCATTAGACAGTAACGTGAGATGTGACTTAACTGCATTCAGCGTGGATGATTTCAACCATTGCTGACAAAGCTTCCCCACGCTGTATGTAGTTATGATATCAGCATGTTCTGGTTATATGTAGCGAGGGTCTGCCCTACTAGTCCTGCACCCCCCTGAAGAGGTCACCAAACGCTGATGACACCCATTAGTGTCTATGGGCCATAATAACCACCCGCCCGGATGTATCAATGAAGTGTTAAGCGTACCATTCTGGACCCAGTGTGTAAGCTCACTAAACGTGGCATTAACATATCGCTGCCAATTGTTCAATTTGGAAGGGACAGGAATACCAGGCAAATTCAAATTTCCAATCGTTGCTAAGCCCAAACAACTAGTCTGTTGCACAGTGTCATTGAGGAAAATCATTTGGACAGGAATAATACATGCCCTAAATAAAGTATCCCTGCTTCGCATTTGCCAATTTTTCATTCCCCAGACACTTTTCAAGTCAACAGTCTTGGACCAATATTCATACCCCTCAACCGAAAGTTTAGATACAAACAAATTTGAATACAGTAATTTAGTATCGGTCAATAACATTTGCTTATTAGTAGACGGAGTAACTTTAAAATAGTAAGACTTAGCATTCTGTTGATTATGCCCAGAAAAATATGCAAATTTATCTTAATACGTTTTAAAACTCCCCTGTGGAGGAGTCGGGCAATGTTTCCATTGCACATATTCAAATATCGATTTAGGGCTACTCGCTTTATGAATAAAGTGGTGTCCATAACAGTTGTAGCAAAACATGTCACCATGATTATCTCTAAATAGGTAATCATCTTCATCGTCATAGACAGTATAATATTGTAATTCTGTCAGCATAGAATCTACTGTCTTCACATCCCAATCATCAGAAACAATGCCTGGGACAACGATATCATTCATTGATAACTTGAGAACATACGGTATTTGAATCAATTCAGTGGGACCATATATATCAAACATCACTTTATCCCACACAATCCCATCCAGAATCGGTATTGCAGAAATGTTCACATAGGACAAGTCTCTTCGAACCATATGAGACAAAAAATGTGGTCTCAACACCGTCTCCACGTGCTCAATGTCAGATCGTTCAGGAAGAAAATGACCATGTATTACCAAAAAAAAGGTAACCACAAATCCCAACCACAAAAAAATAGTCATTACAGTCATAAAAAGCCACAAATAGTTCCAAGGAAAAACAAAATACGTGCGTTTAAGCCAACACAGCAGCTTACGTGGACCACGGGCTGAAGATAGAGAGGACGTGGAGTCAGACACGATAACATCAGTGTCGTTGAAGCAGCCAGAGGCAGTTCGTGCAAAAGGTGCAACCGTGAACAAAGAAGCAGATGGTGGCTCTCGCCTTGGCACGCTATAAACCACATGCTCAGATATATCATTAGAACGTACAGCAACTTGATAAAAAAATTCCAAATTAATCGTCGTCTGTGGAACAATCGCAAGATCAGCTTCCACCCTCCCCAAGCTCGGAGAGGAAACAGCATCGGTGCAAATCACCTGCAGCGGGACTTCTTCCCCAGTAGTGAGAGGGATTCCGGAACTACTGGGTGTCCCTCTTGGTCTGCTGTGCAGAATCAGCCACATGTTGTAACTTGACATTATCAATGGAAACAAAGCGATTTCCTTTGGCCCAGTGCAGCGGCGGTAAAATTACAGTTCTCGTGCCGCTAACCCCTAATACAGGGACTGGTGCTCGATAAGAAGGACCAAATTCTTTCTTAACTGCGACCTTTTCACGCACAAGATCCCCAATCCTGGGTATCCAACCAGTAGGCGTTACTGGCTCATCCTTAATTCCTGTGGAGGCAGCACTTGCAGAAGAGTTACCTTCACGGAATTGTTGTAAATCTGCAAAACAGTGACACGATCATTTATGTCAAAGGGCATATCTGCCATCTCCACACCAGGACCATCTAGATCAGGAACATACATTTGTGTTCCAAACAGGCACTCATATGAAGTACGACCCCCCAGGGACCTTCTAGGCAAGTTGTTAAGTGGGCTAGCAAACTACGACCCGTACCTATAACTCTGGCCGTTAAGGATTGCTTTAAATCACGATTTAAACGCTCCACGACAGATCTTCCTTCGGGATGAAATGGAGACGAGAACTGGAGTTGGACCCCCAACGAAGCCATGGTGTCCCTGAATGCCTTAGAGGCAAAAGCAGGGCCCTGGTCCGAATGAAAAGCCGCAACTGCAAATGTATCGACAAAGATGCACAAATCTTTAATAACAGTCCAAGCGTCAGCCGAGCGCTGTGGCCAGACCCACACAAATCTGGAGCACGAATCTACAGCAACCAATATATATTTGTATGCACTATCTGGCGTCAGTGGACCACAATGATCCAAGTACACACACTGTAAAGATTGATTTGAAATCAGAAGGGGCGTCTGCTGCGGGCATCTAGCCGTTGAAACTTTAATTTGTTGACAGATGTCACAACAAAGACATACTGCTTCGTCTCTTTATAGAGACCAGGCCACCAGTAACGAGCCTGTAAGAGCGAAATCGTGGCAGCCACACCAGCATGTGCAGATGCCACCCCCTCATGTGCAGCAGATATTAATCGAGGTCTCTCAACTTTATTGGGCACTTCACGTACACCAACGCCTGGGATTTTAACTACAGCGTTTAGCATACCACCCATGCAGTAACTATATTTAGAAGGGAATCCTTTAGGAAATGGCGTGCCATCAGCTTTAGCCTTTATGGCAGCCGAAAATCTCTGTGTCTGGTTTGGAACTCGAACGAGTCACTGCGGCCACAGTGGCAACCACCACTGTCGATTTCGCGGCTTCATCAGCCAAAGTATTTCCAGCAACGTGTATTCCAACGCGCTGGTGTCCAAGTGCCTGTACAACATGGACTTTAGGAAGCGTTTCTTTCAGATTCGCAACCTTCCCCCACAGCAATTTGTGTTTAATGGTGTTGCCTTTAGAATCTCTGAACCCATTAAACCTCCAGTAGTGTAAATATTAATTGAAAGACTGAACACAGTAGTAGGAGTCACAGACCAGCAAGGTTAGTATCGCCGGATCCGCGTGTTCCAAGGCTAACAATAGAGTTTTGAGCTCAGCCAACTGTGCTGTACAATCTCCCAAGGTCTGCGTATAAGTATGTCGGGGGGCAGAACACTTCCCCCTCCATAGTGCCGCTCACCACCGCACATGCAGCAGCATACTGTTGTTTAGTCCCAAACGGCTGGTTGCGCAGAGCCATCGATGTACATGACCACCTGATATTGATCAATAGGCAATGTGCCAGCGGGAACTGGGTAATCCATTTCATATTGAAGAAATTCTTGAGTCTGCAGTTTAGGGTCAAAGATGTAATCTACATCAGTGGCTGTCAAAGACGTAGCCCATTGTATCCATCACAGGTGTAAAGCTTTCGAATTAGGAACACTCGCTTTAGTATCAGCCTCTAAGGCCGGAATCGCGGAAACGACAATGATGCGTTGGCCCTGGGCCAGAGGTCTTTCTTTAATCACAGCCATCTGTACAGCAGTGAGTATCTTCTCAGTTTGTGCAAATCGTTGTTCTGCAGCAGAATACAAGTGGGACTTGTATGCTATCGGGACTGTCTCACCCTCATTAAAGGTGACATATGTAAACCCAACGGCACCAGGTATTACCCTGATGACCAGATGCGTTTTATTGTCCCTAGTGTGTAAATGTTTAACTGCTAAGAGATCAGTTTGTAGATCTCGAAGAATATGTGTATGCTCAATCGTCCAAAATCTATTCGAAAAATTTGGGCGAATCAACTCGTATAAGGGTTTTATACGCGTAGCATAATCAGGAATGTAAGTTCTGCTAAAATTCAGAAACCCCAACAATGACTGGAGCTTCCGAACAGTATTAGGAGGCTGCAATTGAGCACATTTCTCAAAAAAATGTGGCGCTAAGCTCTTGCCCTCATTCGACAACTCATATCCCAGGAAAATGACGCTGAGGAAGGCAATCTTCGATTTCTTAAAATTAAACTTATAGCCAATTTCAGCAAACCCCACAACAATGCGTGCTACACGCCTTAGATGTTGCAGAATCTCATCGTCTGTCAAATATATGTCATCAACATATGATAACGCTTCAGGGTCCAACTCGTGCAGAATTTCAGTTACACGAGCCAAAAATAGTCCTAGGCTATTCTTATATCCCTGAGGCAAACGACAAAACTTTTTCTGAGAGCCAAACGCACTGAAACTGGTATAGTCCCGACTTTCGGGCGCTATATTTTGGCAGAAAAATCCATTCGAGATATCTAATGTTGTTTTGTATTTTTTACGCACAATATTATTCATAAGCGCTGCGCTGTGTGAATTCTGTATCGCATATGTGCGTGTATGTCCATTTAAGTGTCTGTAATCCACCACTATCCTATATGAATGGTCCGGTTTAGCAACTGGAAATAAGGGATTATTCATCGGCAAGACACAGGGTTCAATTACACCCTGGTACTCCAATTGTGTAAGAATTTTCCTAACCGACACCCTTGCCTCAAATTTGATAGGATACTGCGGCTGCGGCTGAGGTTTGCCCTTTATTGGAATTACATGATAAGGTGGTTGTCTATCCCACCCCACGTTATTTCTATATAGGGCGGGGGCCTGTGCTAGAGCCCATGATTTACTATAGGACTCCGCTAGTTCTCTCGGAACAAGTGGTGAGAACGAAGGTGTAATAACCTCCTCCCCAACCGGACAGTCGCGAACAAAGTCAGGCGGCCAAACTTGTTCGGCCAGCAGAAAGTCATACAATTGTACCATATGGTCCCAAAAGATGGCCTGTACAATGCGGTCAATGTCCCCTTCTAATTTCAAAGTTACTTTATATACTCTATCGGGATCAGGGACACGCATATCTGCCGTTTTTTTTTTTTGTAATTGGGGTTTTTGTGGTCTAGCCCCTAGGCTACCACGACCAATACTGGAATATGTTTCTGCTATTATTCTCGGGAGTTCCCGCTCCTGATTAAGTTGGGGAACGTCTCAAAGACGCATACGCACTGCTAACGCCACTGCCTCTCCCTTGAGATTACTCAAAATAATAGAAGAAACTGCGGCTAAATTGCCCATCAGCTGCATGCCTAAATCTAAGGCTGGGGCAGCCCCATATTCATCTTGAATTTGTTTAAGCACTTCCGGTATATTAGCCAATGTTGGTGTACCGTGTGCTGTAGTGTAGAGCGCGGCAAATACCGTGCCCCAGGTATTACAATGGTCCACTGTGGGAACCATTCCATACGGCAAACACATCGTCAATATTCTATGTTTATCTTGAGGTCCCGTATGGGGAAACACTGCTTCCAGCGTATTAATTTTTTGCGCCAGCCAAAATGGAGTTTCCTCATGTTTAGCCGGTACCTTACCCATAACTGAGTGTACAGTGGCCGGATTGATACCCGGAACCACTGCCTGTGGGTGTGCCGGAGCAGCACGCGCTGCATTAGTATTTAAAGTCTGCATTACAAACTGAACCAGTCTTCTGCATGTAGTTGCTAAGTCTATATATAAACGACGAACGTCAGCCACTGCCAAGTTAGCAACCGCAGGATATGGTGTATATGTAGCCAATAAAGGCCAGGTCGGACCATCATTACTCAGTGGACCCAACCTAACTTGTTCTACTGTGTGTGGGAGGGCGCCATCAAGCCAATTATGGTGTTCTTGATAAGATAAAGGTATTTCTAAGTATGCATATGCCCTGTACTGACCAGGGACATTCGCAACAGCGTAATCGTGAAAAGTGTTGGTACGCCCATCAACTGCTGGAAATACGACCCAAGAATAAAAAAGTTCTGTTCTATAGGCTGCATGGGCGTCCACCACAAATGTGACTGGACCCCCCTGGACCGTCAGTCCATGTGCTATCAGATGTCCCGTGAGCGGTTGGCGCATATTAAACGCTATGTTTACTACTTGAGGATTTGCCATTATAAAAATAACACTAGGGCAGAGAAGGCACAGCAATAACGGGGTTTTCCTTTCAAAGTTCAAGCTTGAACAACCGACCACTAAGTAATAGGATGCACCTATCCTGTGGCGGCAGAAATCCTCAGCCCCACGGACGTCTCCGCTTACGGAACCGAGGAGTCAATATATATATATGAGACTGAGAGAGTCAGCCAGACCCAAAAATTAGAGCCAGACCAATCGTTGGCGGCGCCATGTCATGTGGGCTCTCATTATCCTAAATGAGACTACAGGATTTCTAGGCAGCAGGATCGTTCACGGTGTGGGGGACTGAGTCGGACCCACTTGGAAGGACCTCTGTCACCCTAAATCCGGTTTTGCTCCGGCTAACTAGCAGTGCCTCATTTCTCCAAAAGGGAAGAGATGATTAGGCAGCCGAGCGCATGACATCTTTGGAACTTCTCAGGGAAGTCGTGGTCACTCAGATCCAAACCAACTCTCTCATTTACAGTATGATCTCATATACAAATGACAAAGGCAGTGTAAGTTTTATATAATGTTTTAATAAAACGACTGCATTTTAGATATTAAGGCGTGAGCCGCAATAACCAGAACCATACAACACAGTAGGATTGAAATAGTCACGAGGAGAGTGAAACATAAGAACAACGCTATCATGGTGTTTAACAATTTCTACTCTCCCTTAGCTAGTTCTATTTCGAGCACAGCATGTTAAGCTTCTAACTTGCCTTTCTGAATCCCTGGGGAGACATCAGCCTTCATACCTGAGCAAAGGCCTGTGATCTGGTTCAGCATCTGCTACGAGGCAGTCAGAGTCTAGTTGTGGTTCCCTGGTCGGAATCTCCCTCTCGCATGTATTGGGACAAGGAAGTGTTTTTATAACTAATATGTCAACGTGATCACAAAATGTCCCTACGCAGGAATGCCAAAGACTAAACTCCTACCACGTCTATCGGCAATGTACCAGGCTGTATCCTTGACTGAAGCACAGAGTGAACAGGAATGTGTTATGGAGAACTTCAGTGCTGAAGTAGGCTAAACAGTGTGATATGAAATATAAAACAAGACCGTAGAACTGGCTATTTGAAAAATAACAGTACGAAGCCGAATAAAAGCATTTAGAGCAAAGTGCACAGAGGTTCTAAGCTGCGAGCAAAGGAATAAAATACATCCAGGGCAAAATGCACAAAGGCCTAAAGCCTGAAGCTAATGCGCAAAGGATACGTAAAACTGACCACACTACACTCCTTCATTTCCTGTTCATCACTACAATATTTTGCATATCTAATGATCTCATCTAATGGTTTTGTCTGTCCACAAATCACACTCTGTTGTATGTGCATACTGATCTCTGGTCTTCACCCAAGTACAAACTTCACCACAAATAACCTCACATCATCATTATCAGGATGTTTCTGTCTACTGTGTTGTTTAAACACCTGCAGCAAAGACTCATAATAGTCATTTGCCGATTAATTTGCTTCTTGTGTCATTCATTTTATCTCCCCAAAACCCAATCAACATCCTTTGCTGGAACTTTGCCTTTCAGAAAGGTAATCACCTTATCATATTTATTCATTACTGAAGGAGATGGTGCATTAGTATGTGCTTCTGTCAGTGGTTCTGATACAGCCACTGTACAGCAATTTCACATTCAGCCCACTAATCATTTGGCACTACAATATCAAAGAACATATTCAATCAGTCAACACCTTTGACATTTTTACAAATCTGTCAACTGTACAGGATTCTTTCTCAGTTTTGGAAAATTATTTGTAAAGGCTTCAAGATCGCCTCTACCCTAGGGTACGTGGACATACTCTCTACCTGGTATTTCTCTTAATGGAAAGGCAGAGGCTTCTCCTTCATCCAAGGGATCTAGCAGTGGCTTAATGTTTACTTCAGCCATCTCTAATTGTTCTGTTTTCTTTCCCTGTTTCTTTGCCCATTCCCTCTCTAATTTCCCAAAAGCACTCCATTTAGGAAGGTCTTTAACTAATTCAGTAATGTGTAATGGCATTGCTGAAGAAAGCATTATCTCAATGGCTTCATCATCTGATTGTGACCTGAAATCATTTTTAATGGGACGCTTTTAAAAAAAGACTGACTTCATATTCTCGGGCCAATTCAGTTAATTTACAATGTGTAGCAGCTGCATGCCTAGTAGTCACTTTGCTCAAAGTAAACAGCTAGTTTTCTTGGTATTGATTCATACATTCAAGATCAAAATATCCTCTGAATATTTCTTCTAACTGTACCTTCAATCTCAGGACATCAAGCAGTCTTTCCTACTCTGTCTCCTGTGTAATGACCCCCTGATTATCTGTGATTCCTGTCTTTTTATTTTCTGTGATTTCTTCAAACCATGATGGAAAAATCAAATTTTCAGACAGATTAGTCTCGCTTTGCGCTATTGGTGTCATAAAGGCAATTCTTCACCCTTCTCTCAAATGACTGAACAGTTTGCGGTAGTGTTCCAGAAACAATTTGTGAATTTTACTATGTCTGTATACCCCTGTCACAGGTGCTCCTCCAACAGCTCCTTGAACAACAGCATTTTGAACAATATTAATAGAAGCAGTTGCAGTGTGAATCTCTAATGACTGTGCTGTTATAACTCTAGCAACAGGTGCAGGTACAGTCACAATGGAAGCAGTAACACTGGAGGTATCATTGTAGGAACATTCTCACCTCGGGCAGGCACAACATTAGATATAACAGGTTGATCAACAGGCTCTGTCAACTGTGATGGTCTTTCAAATTGATTCTCATTCGCATCAACAGGGGCTGTAGCCACTGTCTCATTAGAAGCCGAAGCACTCTCAGTTATTGCTGCAGGAGCCACATATGGTGGTGGACGCGCGGCTAACAATGCAGCCAAAATTTAATCTCCAAATCACTATCGGTGTCTGGTTTCTTCCCATCTTTTTCATTTTCTTTCGCCTGTTCTTTATTCTTTTTCAGTTTCTCAGGTTTTTCAGTGTAATTGCTGGGTACAGTCTAACTTCTTTGATTATGCCTTTTCGCCAGCTATGCTGCTCCATATCCTATATAGCATCAGCATAGTTATGCACTGCTCTCTTTGCCCTGTTCTGATGTTTTTCTCTCTCTTTAGTATGTGCTGTTTTCTCTCAAACATTTAATGCTTTATACTGTGTGGTGGCTTCATCTCGTATAGCTTTTTTCTAAATCTTTCAATGCTTCATATTTCAAATGTACCATATCTTGGTAAACTCAAAGGGCCCTCCTTTTCAGTGATATTGCACCATTGCCAAACCAACAAACGTATGCAACCCAAAATTCACTGTCAAAGTTTGTGCTGGTGTACCCTAGGAGATGTCTCTTTATCTTCCTGTACTGGAATTGTCACATCACCTCTCACAGAACCTTTAAGAGCTTTAAAACACTTCATGATTTTGAATTATTCAACAAATGGTAAACAACATAATTAAAATATCCAGTGCTCTGATACTATTTCGTATACATCAATTTCTTAGTAAGCCCATCTTTCATTGTCAGCATGTTTCTGTACACACACCATTTCAGTGACCGTGGTGTTTCACACCAACCAACCAATCCCAGTGTTCTGCACAACATGATGCAACTCCTCAATCTTTGCAGCATCTCATGCTGCTTTAGAATTTTCTCATGCACACAATTCTATAACTCTAAGTGCACACAAAATAAACAATCTTTGTCTCTTTCTTTAAAGAAAAACAAAGGCAATTCAACAACTGGAATATTTAGATTTTAACACCCTCTGACTTTTCTCCCTCAAAACATTTTTCACACACGGAATTGAAATCCCAACCAGTAGGAAATCACCCTAATCAATGCAGCTTCAACTTTGTGCAATAGCTTCCACTAACATCAATCAATATTAGTACATTCACAAAAAATCGTAATAGTCCCTATCTCAATTGTGCAGTCAGCGGCACCTCACGACCTCACCATGAATCTTTATCAGACTCGAAAATCATAAATCAACTGTTGTTTATCTATCCAGGGATCTTGAACTACTTCAGAGTCTAATAACCTCTTCAACGTATTTACAATAAGCACTTAAGTATCACCAATTCATTCAACACACATACACCAACACCTCACGAGCAAACATCAACAACAACAAAGTCAACTTGTGATGGCTAGCTCGATTAATAGTCACACCTCCAATTCGGCAACCGCCTTTATAACCACACTTCATCAATCTTCAAAGTTCAGGTATGGGCTATGGGATGTGGGCATCTGTCTAAATCAGAGCAATGAATTACAGCTCTTGTTTGTCATCACCTAAACTGTCCCTTTGCTACCAACTTTTGTAGGAGCAGGGATCTCAGTTAAATTACCAGTTTATGAGAATAGACACCACTCATCATGGAGAAATCCACCACTGTTCTTTACAGGTCAATGAATCTTTGACATTGGCTTAGATTAATCAGGAGCCTTTCAATCACATTAATTTGTCATCACAATCTCTAGTCTATTTTCAGTCAAAAATTAGAGTTTTGTATGAGTTACCGGGTTTTATTAATGGAATATTTTAGTATTTCATCTTTATTAGAGTCATCATATAAATGCATCAATATCAGTCATTAGTGTTTGTCAATAATCAAAGTAAGTAATCAGTCAATCATAATAAATGCATGAAATGCATTCCATAAAGGAAAGGACCCCTATTCTAGGAATTAAAATGAAAAAAATCCATTCTCAGAAGTCCATGAAGAGTTCTACGTTTGAAAGAGAGAGAGATCATAAGCAAAAGCTTCAGATCAATTATTCTATAATCAATCAAAGCAGAACTTCTCATGAAGAGAAGTTCAAGAAACTAAGTAGAGTCTCAGATCAATGTGGATTTAGTGAAGGGAATGGAATAAAGTAACTACTCTAGTAACACACACTATTTTCAATGTTGCAGTTCGTCATTTCTTTTTTGTTCAGCCAGCCAATCATGTTTCGATGCTGTCATGTGAACAAGATCACTTTTCGTCTTCTCAACAGGAACACAATGAACTTAATCAGCAGTGTTGAATAAAACAATCTCTTATCACATACAATGTTCTTTCTCTTACGCTTTCTTATAATTCATTCCCTTTAGACTTGAGGCATCTTCGTGTGTGAACTTCTTTTCTCACTAAATACATTTCTATTAATTTGTTAACAGTGATCTCTGTGTAAGTAGAACTATTTCAAGAATCAAATGAAAACAGTTATTCAGCATTTGTTTATTATGAATACATTTCATTGGAAAGGCCGGGAAATAAACATTTTGAGCTAGGTTATCATTCTTTAGTCATGTTAGCTTGTCAGTAAACGTTGCTTCAAATATCCAAGCCTAGTACGAGTAAATATGGTGGCCTGCTACACTTTTTGCATGTAAACAAATGTATTTTTCATTAAATCCTACACATTAGTGCAGCACATTATTGGATCATTGTTCTTGACATTGTATAATGTGTCAGCAATAATTAACGGGTAGTACCTGCCATGATATGTTTAAGTCCCTTTACCTCCTACTAAACATTAGTCAGGAAGCATAGCAAACGTACACAACTGACTTCATAGAAATACCAAAAGAAACAGGCTTTGACTTTGATGTGATCACAAAGGGATCATAAAAGAATAGAACTGAGAAACCTAGCACCAAATGTATTTCTTTCAACACCATAGCCCTGCAGTCTGTTATGATGCACACAGTTATAGTAAGATAGCCAATTTCCTGTCTCACAAATCTTTGTGGAATCCCTTCCATCCTTGTCCTTGTAGATGGCAATTCTTGTTTGAAATGACCCTAATTCCCAGTGGACAGAGAGCCTCAGCCAAGTAGTAGGCCAGGGATATAATTTAGTGAATCTACTTGTTAATGGACAGCGACAAAGCCTTATATTCTTTTCTTGGCAATCCATGACAATATAGAGATGGTCAGACTTTTGAAAAGGATGGGATCAGTTCAAGTAGGAGAGGAGCACCCTTCTGACATTGAGAAAATGTAAAAGCTCATTCTCAGAAAAAGAATGGGTAGAAAAAAGCAGCAAAACTATCACTAATATATTGTGGGATGTCACTGTCACCTTAGGCATGAACAATAGATAAAAGGGAAGAACAATACTGTCATCAAAAGTCTGGCAAAGGGCCCCATTTTAAAAAGGTCTTCAGCTTCTCAACTGTAAACAGAGGTCACCAGCAGAAGAAGACAGCCGTCACAGCCAAAATCATCAGATTCACAAAAGGCAGTATCTCAAAAGGATGTACTAGAAGTAAAACATTGTCCCAGTTTCCTCAGAAACACCTATGTTAACCTGCCAGCATCCACAGACGATCTCCATGTCTGCTTCCTTGATATTCAATATATATTTGATAGAAGAGACTGGAGTTTGCTTTGGATTAAACTACAAGGATGCAGAATTGATAACAATCTGTTAAAAGCCATGAGGCCATATATATGGACACATAGGGGGTGATTACAACCCTGGTGGTCTTTGACTGCCAGGGCTGTTTTGACGGAAGCACCGCCAACAGGCTGGTGGTGCTTCCTGGGGAATTACACCACCGGGAGTGGTGAATTCCCGCAACTTTAGTCCTGGCGGTTTAAATCCCCCAGGGCAGTGCTGCTTGTAACGCTGCCCAGGGGATTACGAGTCCCCCTCCCGCCAGCCTTTTCATGGCGGTTTGAACTGCCATGAAAAGGCTGGCAGAAAGGGTAGTCGCGGGGACCCTGGGGGCCCCTGCACTGCCCATGCCACTGGGGGCCCCCTGCCACAGCCCCATGCAGCTTTTCACTGTCTGCATAGCAGACAGTGAAAAACGCGACAGGTGCTACTGCACCCGTCGCACAGCCGCAACAGGGAGCCGGCTCCCGTGTTGCGGCCGAGATCCCGCTGGGCAGGCGGGTGGAAACCAGGTTTCCGGCCGCCGGCCCAGCGGGGATATCGGCCGCAACACGGGAGTGTGGGTGCATTGGCGGCCGACCGGCGGTTGTTGTCGCCCGCCAAGATTGAAATGAGGGCTATATACTTTAGAAAAACTTGGAGACGGCAAGCGATTGACTAAATAGAACCCCAAAACCAGAGGCCTGAAACAGGGCTGTGTATTAGCCCCACTGCTCTTCAATTATTATAACACAGAAAGTGCCAGTGATCTGACTCCCAAAATTCAGAGGGGGTGATCCAGTTACTAATGTACGTGAACGATACTGTGATCTTTGACCAGGCTGACATTGGTCTTCTACAAAAATTGAATCACCCTGAATTATATTGTTCCAAAATACATCTGACCTTAAACTATGAAAAATCCAAAGTCTTGCACTTCAGAAACAAGTGAATTAAAGAGAGTACATGGTATAAAAATAATGATATAATTGAACTTTCTGATTCCATCTAGGCCTTTGGGTCAATGGCAACAGATCCTTTTCCATGCAAAAAGAGGAAATAAAAATAAAGCTAAGCAAGCTCTCATACGCCCTCGTGAAACTAGAACATATCAGGGCCCTCATTAAAGCTACTATTTGATGTTATCGGGCCACATTTATGCCATTTTTACGATGCAGGAGTCAAGTATTTCCGGCATCATTGATCAGACTGCTAGAGACAGCGCATTGCAATCTTTTCAGGTGAATCTTCACCTTACCGCCATCCTCGTTCCAAGCCAAAACTGTAAAATAGTCTGGAATGGCTAACGCTAATCTGCATTATGGGATGAAATCTGGTCGTGCAAGCTACATACATCCGGCCCTAACCTCCACAGAAACATTTGATGTTTCTATCCTATAGTGCCTGTTCGTGTTTCAGAATATTTAAAACACCCTGCCTGAAATATAGCTGCAGTGTCTATCAATTTTCAATTCTGACTACGAACCTGCAGTTCAACTGGGAGAGACACTTGCTTCCAGCCTCCCAGCAACATATATCTGTGAGTAGATCTATCAACGCCATAGTCTGTTGGAAAGATAGACATTTAACAGCACAATGGACGCAAACTCAGTTTAGGAGCAAGCATATATATAAAGGTTTGGATTCAGAGACATAGAAGTTACTCAGTTAGCCTTGGAGTGACATATGTGAGTGAGGGAGATCAGCAAAAGAGAACTAAGGGCCCTATGTACTGATGCCTGTTTTACCTAATTGTTAATCGCGATGCTTGAGAAATTGCATTTTGCAATTTGGTAAATTAAATGCACTGTTGTGTACATGTTCCTATATGAAGTGTCCTAGCATTTGCTTTCTAAAAATATCAAAGCTCTAAAAACAATTTCTACATGTTTGCATTATTTTGAATGGCTCCCAGACACATACTGATTAGACCACAATCAGGCTCTAGCCACAATTCAATAATTGTAGGTGATTTTAATACATGTTTTGAGCCATATACCCCCTTTTTGGAACTAATTAAGGGAAAAGATGAATCCTGTGGAATCCCCCATCTTTGTGCCCCCAGAAAACCACCTATAATGAGTTCTGCTGCCCTCCAGATTATAGGTATAATGGATTCTCATGGCATGAGGTCAGTTAATGGGCACTTTTCTTCAGATATTGCAGCTAAGCCAACGTTTGTGAGGGGTAATTGGAAAAGCCACATTGATTTTTATCCTTTTGGACATGAGAGTTTGGCAAGAAATAGCAGACATGGCAGTTCTAGATCACAATGATAATGACCATTTTCCCATTTAATTGGTTTGGAATAAGGCACAGATGAGGAACAGGGAGAGCCCAGACCCACACACACTATCTAATCCTGTGGTGATTAGTAATAACAAGCAGTATGTGAAATGGGAGGTTCTCTCTAGTTCAAAAGAGGCAATATCTGACATTCACATAATTGTATCTGACGAACTCCAAGTCTTTGAGCACCAAGTATTGTCTCCTACTCAGATAATGACTGTGCATGGAAATCTTTTTAACAAGTTGGGCAATCTGTTTGTGAAAGACTGTAAGAATGGAAGGGGACCTTGTATAATGAAAAAAATGAGTGGTTAAATTAATCCTGTAAAAGTGCTAAGAAGGACGTGGTAAATGCTCTGAAGAGCAAACAAAGATCATTGATTGCTGTAGCTAGACTGGAGTACACTAGGGCTATCAAATTTAGCAAGGGCCAGTGGGAGGATGGCTTATAGGATGATTTGTTAGATGCGGTAAGTCTTAGAGATAATAAGCGTTTTGGCACTTGGTTGTACACAGCGGATGTAGAGCTGCAGCTCGTCCTCACTGCCATATTGCCCCTGAAGAATGGTTCAAACATTTCTCAGCCCTCTATGGTGATAATAACCTAGGTGATAGGACAACAGAGATCTTGCCAGCCCCTTCTTCCAAACCCCAGGGAGAAGAGGTAAAACCTTTTAAAGTGTGGCAATTCAGGCACAGAAACCTGCGAAAGCCCTGGTTTTGGACAGAATCCTCGTAGATTTTTTAAAGGTGAACTTTAGATATGGGGCCCTTATATAAACTCCTTTTCAAACGCCTTGATAGCAGGAGCCCTGATTCGAAGCTCCTGGGAAGGAGCAGAATTAATCCCCATTTACAAGAAGGGAGATACATTTTCCTCGTAGAATTACAGACCCAAAAGTTCAAATGATAACATCTAAAAAGTGCATAGCATGCAGATTTTGTTATCCCACTTACAGGTGGTATTTAGACCTAATAGTACCTCAATCGCTCAAATCATATGATTTCTGTCTGTTAAGTGGAGGATGGTTGATATTGACAAGTGGTTTTTTGTCACCTTTGTGGACCTTCGAGCTGCATTCGATCTTGTCCGAGTGCTAAACTCTGAGATGTTCTGCATAGGATTGGGGTCTTGGGGGGTGTTTTTTTTTGTCCCTAATACAGGCTTTGTCTTCGGAAAATTGTCCTAGGGTTAGGTGGGGCCCTATAGGGGAGCTGATGGAGGACATCCCCATAAGGAGAGGTGTTCCACAAGGATGTGTTTTGACCATTACGCTTTTTCTTCTGTATGTAAATGGCGGCTTCCTTACCTCCTAAACTATGAAAATGATTCTCCTAAGGTAAAGGACCATAAGATACCATGCCTACTTTTTGCAGACTACACTGTTGTTGTAGAAAACTCCTTGAGGTTCACCCATTCTTTTAGAAAAATGTACCCTTTTTGTAAAGAACATGGTTTAGAAATCAATAGCCCACAAAACAATCAAGAGAAAGATACTTTTAGGGGGTGAGGTATTGGACAGGGTTTAGGAGTTTGATTGTTTGGACACAAGAATGGAGAATTCTCGTAGATGGGCAGCCCAGATTAAGAAAAGCGTTATGACCTTAAATCAAAGAACAGGGTCCATCCTAAGATTTACAAATAGGGCATCCACCTTTGGGATCCCCCCATGGAAGTATATAAGATCCAGGCCTGTGGGGCAGCCCTGTAGGGAGCGTATCTGTTGGGGTATTGTAATCTTGGCACTCTCGAAAAATCTGAAAATGCTTTTGTAAAGACTCTCCTGAGACTCCCTACTAGCGTTCCAACACTCCCAATCTGACTTGACCTAAACTTTAGATAATTCCCAGATACTGCTGTGTTGAGACCTACCCCATATTGGATACGACTTTGGTCTACTGAGGATTTAGAACTTGACAGGGATTGTATCAGAGCCATACTAGATGGACACTATGTCGGCAAATCCCCTGTCTTGTCCATATAAAAACTTGGTTATTCAAGCTGGATCTTTAACTACATGGGATGCACATGACAAGCTAAAAACATCATTTTGGAACATTGCTTTAGGAGCCAACATCTCTGGAGCCACCTTAGGCAACTTGGTAGATTCCTTCCTGTTGTTTAAGGGTGTGCCAGATGTTGAGCCATATTTGAATATGATTTCTAACCCCTTCCCACACACACTTTATTTAAAATTTAGATCTGGCTTCTTTTACCTGTTCCTGGACTAAAAAGGGAGACACAACAAACCTGTGCCTGATGGGAATGCGAGACAGTTGAAAATACTGAACATGTCTTATTCTTTTGCAAGGCTCATACAAAGTAACGCTCACGTTGGATTATACCCATTTGAAGACTTTTTAGGTTTAGTTATCGTCATGTAGCTTTGAGGGTATGTTAAACTAATACAAGAGATTCTATTGTGTTCTCAATTGCAAGCTACTTGTCTGCAATATGGTACATCAGGTTGAATGCACTTGAAAAGTATTAAACGCTGTATTTGCACATTGTTGTCAATATTAGGGCTAAATGTACTTTATTAGGCCTCTGCATTTTGTCAGCTTCCAGTTCAATTTTTTAAATTCTTTTTATTGTTCTTTCCTATATTTTTTTAACTTGATTTCTTTGACTCTTGTTTTTAATATGTTTTTATCCTAATGGAATTAGAACCACACATTTTGCACTGATTAACTCATTTTTTAGATACATGCATACATTTTTGATAAATGTAACTGCTTGTTTGTATTAGATTTGTTATGAATGTTCTGTGTTAACATGAAGCTAAATACAAAACTTGTATCATGATTGTAGAAAACAATGAGTGCATCATAGAAGCTTACACTTCAACAAAGGCTGTTGTGTTTCTTTCAAACTTACATACATATGAGCTGCAAATATAAGACATTTTATATACAGACACAGCCGACAACATGACAGAAGAACATGATGGTCACAATGTGGAAGATGTAGCCAATCAGGAGTCTTATAACAAATATTTTGTTGAATCAGTGGAGATCAGACCAACAGCAATATTGTCTCAAACAACTTTGAAGAGATACACCTAAATCTAGCAGAAATCTTGGGGCAACTACACAACTTAGATCACATTCTTTTATACAGAGTCACAGATTCTTACCACACTGACCATGGTTAAAATCCAGACCTGCTGATATAGGCACCACATCATCTAGATCACAAATTGTGAAAACTGAAAAATCAATGTTAGACATTCAAACAAAACAATTTGATGCAATTAACATGCTTGCAAGAAACATGGATGAAGCGATGTCTGCTATGAATAATAGTATTGACAATTTAAATGAAACAATGAAGTCACTAAGTGATTCTATTCTTGAGAGACACGGCAAAAACATACAAGATATTGACAAGTTGTATTTAAAATGCAACATTTTGGAAAAGGTGTTGGAAAATTGGCAACAGGGATACTCAGCCTTTGCAGCAACAAATGTCCCACTGTTGCAATGATGTAGCTAAAGGTTTAGGGAAGATGACATAATATCTTACATTTTTACAAAGACCCAAAACTTTCTAGTGATACAACTAACCCTGTTATAGAGAATGGGGATGCTTCTAGCGTCAGTAGTAGCTCAGTCTCTGATGCTATAAGGTCTAGATGTACACCCCATCAGGCTGCTGCTTTAGAAGTGGATATGTTAGGAACTAACCTAGAGAGGCCCCTTGCTGGAAAACAAAGAAAGGGGCACTGAATTTGTGTTTTGTCAAATCCAAAAGACATATTTATTGTGATACAGTAATGTATATCTAAAAATGTTGTAAAAAACAAAAGATTTACATAGTCCCTGTTGTGATTTTTCATATTGTTTGTGAAAAAACATGGAAAATTAATTTTCTGCATTCTGACTGTGACTACCTCCTCATGCATTGCATGGTTCACTTGACTTACACTTTGGTTACAAATAATTGTTGGTAGTGTAACTGCATTTCTACCTTCCATCTGCTGCTTTGCTGGCATCTTGGCATGCCTTTGAGGAGGCTGACAGCAACTGGACCTTCCTCCAGAAAGGCTGGATTACCTATTTTAGGCTCAACTTGTATAAGGATTGAAAATTGCCTCTCTGCAGACATAGTGCTGCTCACGTTATCCATGAAAAATATTGCTCACTCATCCCAGCTAGCCAGATGATCCAGATCTACAGGGAACCCTCTTGCTGGGCAGTAAAAGCTAACTTCTGGATCTCGTTAATAGGATCTGCAAATCCAGATGTTTGTCCAGGCAGTTTGTCCAGTAAAAGTGGTAATTTTGTGTATATCTCGGGCATAACTGGAAGATGTCAGAGCCTTCCTGCAGCGTGACCACATACAGTTTTACAACCCTGGAGAAAAGGCACACCTCAATAAGTGGGGGAGGGGGCTTATAGTATGATGCAGCTGTAAGAGAACTCAAGACCTCTGAGAGCACATGTTTTCAGTATGACCACAGCAAGACAGACATGATGTGGCCTGTGGTGTCCTAATTCATAACTGTCTTGAAATTGCACCTCCTGTTGTGGGTTTCCAGTCCGAAAGAGCCCAGGCTGTTCTGAGACCAGCGCTATTGAGTTTGCTAGCGCATGTGTTTTAATAAAACTTATTAATGAATGTTTATGTATTTTGAATAATAAGTTTATGAAGAAAAGAAAATAACGTAGAAAAATAATGCACGCATTTGAAATTGTGATAACGAAGGATCGCCATCAATGTTAACAAAATGTACTAATCAATGATTTATTACGTATGAAATGTTAGACTAATGCAGTAATATGTCATATTAAAGGTTATGCAGTGGGCTTCAGCTTTATTAATTGTAGGACTTAACTTAGCAAGTGTCTTGGTCTGCTTGCCAGGCCTCATATAAGAGCTGTATTTCTTAGCGTTTAATAAAATACCTGACCAAGAAAGTCAAACTGAATTTCTATTGTATTATTTCAATCTGCTCATAATGGAAGCATTCTCATGAGAATCGACTGCTAGAAGATGATGTTCCAACTAATGCAACATTTTATGTGTAATATGTGTGAGACTGACTTTCCCAGGACAGGAACAATGAAGATACTGATTAGAGTAGAAGCTCCAACAATATTGTTACCTGACAAGCCGGATGATGAGGACATTGCAAGACAAACCAATCAACGACATGTGAACAGAGTCATATTAGAACTCATAGGTTTGGGATTTTAGTTTTATTGGATAGAGTGTGAACATACGATTAACTGACCAATGGGGATTTGAGGGGTAGTTTTAACAGTTTTGACTTAACAAGAGTACACGGAGAGAAGACCTTCATCCTGCCTTTTGCCCATATGGTGTCTTGTCAAGAAACGTACTTAACTATAATGTTTGGAGACTTTGCCTTTCCTGAACTCTGATGCTGAAGCCTGATGACTTGCGGATCGACTGATGTCCTGAGGACGAAGACTGATTCTGCTTTTCTGATCTATACTGAGGATAGGTATAAGCTAAACTGTGATTATTATGCATATTTGCTTTTTATTTCTAGGTGCTAACTGCGCTGTTTTGATAGAGCCATAGTTAGAGGTATTTGCAAATTTGTGTTACTAAATTGTTTTGCATGAAGCCCAACATGTTGATGCTAATCTGATGTTAGTTATGGAACCTCACTAATGATATATGATAACAGGGACTAATGCTTGGTGAATTTCTCTGATAAGCTTCATGTATATCATTACATTGACGCAGCTAACTTTGCTATTGATTTGCACCACAACCTTAGAATGTGTTGTTGTTCAAGCTCTGATTAGATTACGTTTCTTCCACCGCTTTGGACAACCAGTATTGTTTCTATATGTGTTCCATCTGATTTTGAGATTAATCTACATGACCTTAGCGTTGTTAATATAGGAAAATAAATATTCTAAACTTTTACTAAAAGGTGTGGTTATTCATGACTGAAAGGTCATGGTGCGTGACAATTACTGACTCCATTGATTATTCATTTTATTGATTGCTAATGATTATTGATTATTGTGTATTGATTATTGATTATGTACTGGAGCTATGGTAAGAACATCTTAATTGCGAGTCAAAAGGTTCATTGACCTATTTGCGTCCCCTTGTAAATTTACTTATTAAGGTCAGACGCGCTAGCAGAGATGGTAACAGACTGATGGTCCTTAAGAGCTTACCATAGACATCCGGTATAGAATAATAGACAACAGGGTTGCTAAAAGAGGTGAAGGTTCGTCTCCCTAACAGCCTGATAACAGGTGTTCCCAGAGATGGCAGCAGCTTGATGAGTTGGTCCTTTGAGAGTTCATTATTATTGAGATTTGGATTGAGTTTTTCAATGATGATAATTGGAGAGAAAATTATGTTCCTTTAAGCCCAGAAATGACTTTCCCAGATCCTGGATCCTGCTAAAGGTTGAGGATGTTCCTGGCATTCTACTGACAGTGTGAATGAAATAGGTTGCTGTCAGAGTCACCAGATCCTTGGGGTCTGTGCACGTTCCCAACACGTCCACCACTGAACAGCTCCAAGACTCTGATAGATAAATCACAGAGACTGAGAGAGTTCAAGAGGGGAAGAGGGGATTAGGAAGGGAACAGCTGGGAAGGAGACCTGTAGTAAGAAAAAGGTTAGAACACACAATATGAAAATTATATCTCCTGAAATCAATACTAGACTATGATTCTAAGCCTAGTCACTCTGAAAACATGAACAATCTAAGAGTTAAGTTTAAAATGACTATGTTTCAAGATGACCGGATACCTGTAAGGGAATCAAGATGAATTAAATGAAAACTTTCTTATTCAAGTACTTTCCTTTACATGAGAATCAGAAAAAACATTTTGACTACATTTTAAACCAGTCATATAAATCCTGTTTTGAGAATGTATACTAGGACCATACAATATTGCATCTAGAAACTCTGGCCCTCTGTGTACTCTTAAAATGTTTCAACACAAATTGCGCATATTGCAGATATATATATATATATATATATGGTAAACACCATAAAAGGATTGTGCACCATGAATAACACAATATGGATTCAGGAAACAAATCACATAACTTGTCAACTCGAATATTACATAATAAATATCTTAGAATAGTAGCATACAATAAACAACATGAAATAAACTCGAGGAGAGAATCGTGCGTCTTGCCGATTCGAGTGTCACCATGTAAAATACCAAGAAATGGTAGCATGCAATGAATATCAAAGTCAAATCATCATTAATCGAATCGCACGTCTTGCCGATTCGTAAAACACGATGTAAATGTCAGGAAATAGCAGCTCACAATAAATAACAAGATCAAAGTACAATGAAACAAATTGCGCTTCTTTTGCCGATTCTTAAGCCATCATGTAAATGTCAAGAAATAGCAGCGCGCAATGGACAACAATGTTTAAACACCATAAAACGAATGGCGCGTCTTGCCGATTCTTAAGCCACCATGCCAATGTCAAGAAATGGTAGCACGCAATGAATAACAAAGTCAAACCTTTATGAAATAAATCGCGCGTCTTACCTATTTGTAAACTACCATATAAATGTCAAGAAATGGTAGCGCGCAAGTAATCTGTTACTCATTTAAGAATTAAACAAAGAATATGAAAATTCTCAATAACGGTGTCAGAACAGTCCAACCACCGTCTTACCACCTGGAACAATGATCACCAATGAAGGATGAAGGGCAGAAGACTGGAAGATCCAAATAGGCCCCCGGGACAGGAGCTCAGGAAGAAGCTGCTGCTCTGCACCGGGACCTCTGAATAGTGAGCGCTGGGAGTTGGGCTGGCTCTCTTTTATAGAGTCTTGGCCCAGCCCAGAACCACTCCCAGGCATGTTGCAGGGAAAGTCTCTGGAAGGCCCTGGAAAGGGGCCACACCCTAACACACTCTGAAAACCTGCAGCAATACATTGCAAAGGAACAGTACTTGTAAGCATATTAAAAATACGTTTTCAGGATTGAACTCTGCAATGCAAAAGGTTAAACCACAACATATCAGCACAATGCATAAATTACGTTGTTTTGAGAGTGCTGGGTTTTTGCATTTTTGTCGCCAATAGAGCACGTACTGCTCTGGTGTTGACAGTTGCGCTTGCACAGCTTATGCAAATCGCAGGTGAATTGTGAGGTTTGTGAGGGTTTAGGGAGTTTGCGTACTCCAAATGAAGTTGTAGAAGGAGTGTGCGTACTTCGCAGTGTGAGAGTACGGAAGTTGTCGAACTTCATTTGTGTGTGGTGCTTTATACTCAAAAATTGTCTATATGGTTGTTGATGTACAGACCCTGCGTGGTCTAAGACTCCAGAGTATATTGAAAAGTGTATGAGACACTTGGTTTTATGTTGTAATCTGTTTGGTATAGTAGGTTGATCGGGCGTGGTCAACAAGTCATAGTGTGAGTTCAAGTGAGTGAAAAAGAAATTAGACTGAGATTTGGCCAGTCCTATGTGCACCAGGACAGACCCATTGATCAGTTGAGAGTAAAATTTGCGGGTCGAATTTTGCTTGCGAATCTGGGAGACCGAGAAAGGAGTAGCTGTAAGTGCAGGAAGAGCCATCAGTGAAAAATCCGTAAGGTTTCTGAAGTGATTATTTTACCTTTCCTTTAGTAAACCAGCAGATTTGGTTTTGTTTTTTGTTTTTTGATTAGTGCTCACAATTTTTGCATTAGTTTTGTGTGAATTGGAGTGAAGGAAGATGAGCCGCAATACTTTGTCAGCTGCAGTACGTGTGAGGGTGACGTCATTGGAGCCGTGCTGGAATAGGTGGGTTAGTGAGAAGTGTCGAACACGGATTGGCAGCCTTCAGTGAGAGGCAATTGGTTGAGAAAGTAGGTGAAAGGAATCCTGGGATTAAAAGTCACTACCTGATTTGATTTTGAATAACAAAAAAGGCAGAAAAGTTGTCATTTTTCAAAGCGTTAAAAAGTGCCCTAAGGGGAGATATGTATATTACGAGTGTAGGCGAGGCTACACCACCAGAAGGTACACCGGCTTACATTGTAATGGAAGAGAAGGGTGTCACGCCATGTCTTTGGCTAAAGCAATGGTGCAAATTGACAAAGATGAGAACTTAGCGTTTCCTACAAATGGGACCTTCAATTTGAGGGTTTTGGAGCATTTACAGATGGTGCTATATGAGTCGAAGCCCCTTCCGAGACCAGCACAGTTTGAGGCATTAGCGATTTGGGAGCTAGTAGCCAGACAGCAACAGCAACTGAAATTTGAGAGAAGGATGAGAAAGGCAGAAATAAGTCTAGCAGAGGCTAAATGGGATTGTGTTCAGAAAGGATGGAGACTTTGCAATGGATTAAGTTTTTTCCGGCAGTTACGCAGGAGAATGAGAAGGAAGGAAAGAAAGCTACTAGGAAAACTAGTAAAGGTCCACCTGAGAGTAAGGAGGCTAGAAAGTCTTCAAAGGAAGAGGAGGATTCGGACTATGAAGAGTTTATTACACAGTTATTGAGAGATCAACCACCACCATATACAGTACATGAGAGTAGTCCAAGTACCAGAGTTGATTCCACAGCTCCGACACAGATTAATGGGAAAGTGAGTCTGGTGCAGGTTAATGCTAACCTGACACAGAATGTGGTGCAAAGTGGTTTTAAGGTGCCTACCACTCCTGTAGTGCAGACCCAGATACAACCACCACAGGTTCAGAGAATTTATCCTGATGGGCCCATTATGGAAACGACTTTGAACTTAGTGGTGCCGACGGAACAGGTTTTTCCGAGACCGATATTGGTTCAGACTGAGCCAACTCCGATTTTACTGCCCCAAGTACAGCCGCAAGTAATGCGAAGATTTACGCCAGTGAAAGGGACACAGTCAGATATGACTCTGATAATGAATCAGAATATGGGAGTTACTCTCCCAGAGAGCGTAGGAGCCAGAGCAGCCCCACATGCTATATTGCTACCTATTACTGTTGGTCCAGCAGTACCATTATTTGCGCAGAAGAAATGTACTATAGGTGAACAGGGGACAATGTCCCTGAACCTAATGAAGGGAGGACATCATGAAAATGCTCAAGTAGTGTCTCCTGTGGGGCAGACTTTTGACGGCTCAAGATCATTGCTAGACCTTAGTCCATTTGTTGCACTTCCAGATACGGTGACAGGGCCAAACGGTCAGAGTTTGAAATTATTGACACCACAGAATCCGAACACAGTGGCACAACAGGTGCCACCGGTCCAAGCAAGCAACATTTTGTTACAAGGTTTGACAGCTCAGCAATTAACTGAATGGTTAGACAAGCTGAATACCCCACAGAGTGTGTGAGGGGAACATTTGAACATTTGAATTATACTAGACTAAGCATGGAAGCAGGTGAACTCATTGAGGGAACAATGGGGGTGAACAGGGTAGAATCCTACACAGAAGCAGAATTGAGATACTTGTGCCCAAAGATTACGGGAGAAGTGAGCAATGTGCATCAGAGATTAGCAGACTTGGCAGAGAAATACGGCATAGAAATAGAGAAAACAAAGCATTTGATAAGGAGGGGAAAGATTTTGAACACACAAGATCTGCAGAAATGAAGGCAAGCCTTGAAGAATTGCTTCAGAGTGCTCAACCCTGGGGAGCATTAGACAAATGGGAAGGCAGATGGGTAAAGAAAAGAGACAAGAGAAAAAGGGATTTTTTGGAGCTGACTGAAAATGTGCAGCAGGATAAAGATCCTGTAAAGATTTTACCAATGAGAGAAATTCCAGGGAGAGATTTTGTTCATGTTCCGTGGAGCAGAAGTGACATTCTGTCATTTACAAATGATTACCCAAAATTGAGATAAAAGCCAGTAGAGTGGTATCAGCAGGCAGACAGATTTGTGAAACTTGTGAAGTGTTTGTGGGAGGGCTTGAACACATTACTAGAGATAGTGGTTCCAGCTGACCTGTGAATTAAGTGTAAGACGAGTGTAGATTGGCCAACAAGTGAACCAGAGAGAGACAAGAATACAGGTGCACCGTCTCCTGAGGTAATGGATAATTACTATAAGGTGATTGAGTTTCTGAAATTGAGAATTTCGCCCAAAAATATTGATTGGCAGAGGACTGACAGGACAGCTCAGGAAGCAAAGGAGTCGATACATGCATATTATGAGAGATTGTTGCAGGCATTCAAGCATTCCAAAGGTACAGAAACACTTGAGATAAAATACAGTCTTTGTTTTGTGTTCAGATTTGTGAAAGGATTGAGACCTGAGATTAGCCAGATGATTAAGAGTCATTTGATTTGCTGGCAAGCTAAGCCGATTGATGAGGTGTTGCAGTATGTTCTTTAGTGATGAAAGAAAAAGTTGAAAGAGAAGACAATGGTGATGCAGATTAAAGCAGCTCAAACAGGAGTGCAAATGAATTTTTTGCAGCAGTTGCCACAGCAGCAGCAGCGTAACATGATGTTTCAGCCCCAGATGAGAGGTAGAGGTCGTGGAGGCAATATGAATCGTGGTCCAGACTTGAATACTGTAGTGGTTCAGAGTGATGTGCAGGGAATGAAGAAAGTATTGCCATGTCACATTTGCAGAGCCGTTGGACATTGGAAACGGGAGTGTCCAATGATGGTGCAGGAAGGTGTTGTTCAGCAGAGTAATGACATCAATTCATTCCAGAATGTGACAGGACCGAGAGTGAGAGGTCCTAATCTAAATTTTCAGAATAATGTGAATCAAATGCAGAATTTTCAGCCCATGCAGCAGGTGCAAATGCAGGTTCCCATGGTACCTAAACAGCAAATTCAAATACCTCGGGCCCCGATGGAACAGTAACAGATGATGCTTTCTCAACAGGTCACAGGTCAGAGGCATAACAGAAATAGTACCACCAATTCCCGTTACACAGTGAGAATGGAATAAATGATGAATGGACGAGTGACAGTTCAGAATAGGAGCCATGTGTGCTTGTGACTTCCTTAGAAGTAGATCGAAGAGGACCCTATGTGAAGGGAAAGGTTATGGGTCACAAGGTTTCATTCTTGGTTGACACAGGAGCTACACGCTCTACGGTGAGAAGTGCAGAAGTTCTGAATTTACCCCTTTGTGGTAGAACAGTTCAGGTTGTGGGAGTAGCAAACTATTATTTGACAAACCCGATTACAGATCCAGTTCAAGTGGAGATTGGCAATTTCCAGGGATTGGATACATTTGTAGTCTGCGATTCAAGTCCGGTATCCCTACTGGGAAGGGACTTGTTATGTAAAACAAGGTGTTTGATTACTTGCTCAAATAATCGAATTGAGATTCAGACAGATAGTGATGATGAAGAGGAGAAAGCCCCAGAAATAGAGTGTGAAACTACAAATGAGGAGTACCCTTTGATTTAATTTCTCCTGACGTTCACAGTGAAAGAGCTTCATCCTGATTTGCAGGGAACAGTAAAGGAGAAGGTGTGGGATTTGACAGGAAAAGAAGTAGGTTTGATAAAGGGAGTGGAGCTAGTCAAGATTACTGTGAAGCCGAATGCAATGTTTCCACAACTTCCACAGTACCACATGCCGCAAGATGTCCTTATCAAAGTAGGTCAGATTATTGCAGACTTTGTAAAGCAAAGGGTTCTGACAGAAGTATTGAGCAACCCATGTAATTCACCTATAGTGGGTTTGAAAAATCCCTCTGGGAAGGTTCGGATTGTTCAGGATTTGAGAAAAATAAATGAGATTATGGTCAAATATTGTCTCGTGGTGCCAAATCCAGTTGTGATAATGTTCCAGATTCCATGTGATGCCAAGTGGTTCACTGTCATCGATTTGTCACAAGCGTTCTTTTTTGTGCCTCTTCATGAGGATAGTCAATTTCTCTTTTGTTTCAAATTTCTGGATCAAATTTATTGCTGGTGCAGAATTCCTCAAGGGTTTTCTGAGTTACCTTCTATATTCAATCAGATCTTAAAAAAGAATTTGGAGTCGTTGGAATTGCCTTTCCAATCGACCTTGGTAAAGTACATTGATGACTTACTGATTGCATCCAAGACAAGGGACAAGTGCAAATATGATAAGATTGCCCTGTTGAACCATTTGGGAAAGAATGGTCACAAAGTGTATCCGGTTAAATTACAGTACTGTCCGAAAGTAGTAAAATATGGGCCATCAGATTGGGAAGGGTTCAAAAAAGATATCCAGAGAAAGGATTACAACCATACTGCAGACAAATCACCCGACTAGACAGGGAGATGTCAGGATGTTTTTGGGGATGGTAAGTTATTGTCGTCAATGGATTCCCAATTTTTCAGTCATTTCAAGACCATTGCAGAAGCTGACTGATAAGGAAGTACCTGATCCCATAGTGTTAGACCACGATAAATTGAAAGCGTTTACTGAATGGAGAGAGAGTCTGTGCAGGGATCCAATGTTTTATATGCCTGACTACACAAAACATTTCACATTGTTTTGTCATGAGCGTGATGCATGTTCTTTGTCTGTCTTGACACAGGTCCATGGAGGTGTAAACCACCCAATTGCATATTTTCCAGCTACTTTGGACCCAGTTGCAGCAGCCTTACCGGGTTGTTTGCGTGCAGTTGCAGCAGTTGGTCAAAGCCTTACACAGTGTGAGTGCACTGTGATGGGACATCCCCTGACTGCAATGGTCCCTCACTCTATTGAGATTCTACTCACAAGAACGAAAACCTAATATTTGACTGGTGCGAGGTTGACTAGTTATGAAACAAGTATTCTAGGGTCACCAAATGTATCATTGAAAAGACGTACAGTGCTGAACCCAGCAACCTTATTTCCGAGTGAAAATGCTGAAATTGAAACAGAGGAAGATGTTGAGCATGATTGTGTCGAAGTAACTGATTTGTGTACAAAACCGAGACCTGACATTAGAGATACTTGATTGAAAGAAAATGACCAAATTATTTTTGTTGGTGGTTCTTGTCTGAGAGACAATACAGGAACACTGACAGCAGGATATGTTGAATGCGCAATTTCTGGTACCTTGGAAGCTTCTTGGCTTCGAGGAGTGTATTCTGCCCAGGTAGGGGAACTGGTAGCCCTTACTAGAGCATGCCATGTCTCTGCTCAGTTGAAGGTTACAATCTATATGGATAGCCAGTATGGATTTGGAATAGTCCATGATTTTGGTCAGTTGTGGTCACAGAGAGGTTTCCTGACCTCTTCTGGTTCACCAGTGAGAAATGCTGAGAGAATTAAAGAATTGTTACATGCTATTCAAATGCCAGAAAAGATTGCAGTGGTGAAATGCAGTGCACATCTTAAGTCACAGGACTATGTGTCATTGAGAAATGGATATGCGGATCAAGCCGCAAGGTTTTGCGCATTGAACTGTAATCATTCAAAGACAAGGGGGAACTGTTACCTGAAGAAGATGAAACTTGTACAAGCTATGCATTGAAAATAATTGACAGTTTGAAAGAATTAAAAATGTTGCAAAATAATGTTAACAGGGAGGAAAATCGTTCATGGAGCAAAATTAAATGTGTGCAAAGACAAGATGGATTGTCGGTTTCAGAAGAGGGTCAATTGGTTTTACTAAATAGCCTGTTGTCTCAAATGGCGAGGTACTATCATGGTCAAGCTCATATTGTGAGGGATGCAATGATTTGTTTGTTCAAACATGATTGGTTCAACCCAAAATTTAGACAAGTTGCTGAAGCAGTTTGCCATCGATGTGTCATTTGCCAACAACTAAATGCAGGGAAAGGGACAGTGGCTAATTTTAGCCACATTGGAAGAGTGGGAGGTCCATTCAGCAGAATGCAGTTGGATTTTATTGAGATGCCTGTGTGTGGAAGTTTGAGATATGTGTTGGTGATTGTTTGCATCTTTAGTCACTGGATTGAAGATTACCCTACTTGAAGAAAGGATAGCCTCACAGTAGCGAAACTACTGCTTAGGGAACTGGTACCGCGCTTCAGGTTTCCGATCTCCTTAGAATCAGATAGGGGAAGTAACTTCAACAATGATGTAATTAAATTACTGTGTGCAGCGTTGGACATTGAGCAGGAGTTGCATTGTAGTAACCGCCCTGAATCATCAGGACTAGTGGAACAGATGAATGGTACATTGAAGTCAAGAGTTGCAAAGATGTGTGCGTCCACAAATTTGAACTGACCTAATGCATTCCCTTTAGTGTTGATATCAATGAGAAACATACCTGACAGGAAGAAAGGATTGTCGCCACATGAGATCCTCATGGGCAGAGCAATGAGGTTGCCAGCAGTGCCGGCAAATGCACTTGTCAACATTACAGATGATATGGTGTTGGATTACTGCAAAGGTCTGGCTGATGTGGTTCGCTCTTTTTCTCATCAGGTGGAAGCCACCACACTGCCACTGATCCATGACCCAGGGCACAACCTGAGAGCGGGAGACTGGGTTGTGGTCCGGAAACACATGAAAAAGATGTGTTTGGAGCCTTGTTGAAATGGACCTCATCAGGTAGTTTTGACAACTGCCACAGCTGGTATTCTGAACTGGATTCATGCAAGTCACTAAAGAAAGTGGCATGACCACTGGATCATGAAGTAGCGTTGTTGAGAGTACCAACAACAGTGAGACAAGTCTCAGGGCCGGAAGGAGAACAAAGGGGAACTGAGACCGGATCTAGGCCCATTGAGGGTGGTTCAGTCACTCCTGTGAGAGACGAGGGAGGAGACTTCCAGGAGGGTGACAGAGAGCCTATTTCAACTAAGGAAGCGGGAGAGCCTAGTCAGAGGAGGACTTTCCCAGAAGCAGACGATCTTGAGAGACAAACAGAGCAATTGCCAGACCCAGTAGGGGAAGGAGTTGAGGTGGATCAAAGTCAATGAGATCTGACTGCTCCTGAACCGGTTGCAGGTCCGTCAGGAGATAACACCACAGAACAAGGAGAAGGTTCAAGTTCAACTCTGAAGAGAACACTGACAAAGGGACCACTGAAAGGAGATAAGTGGAGTCACAAGTGGAGAAAGGGAAAGAGGTGGTTGTTGAACCAGCAATTGAAGAAGTGGATACAACAAAGAGAGAAGATCTAAGTGAAGGAGAGCTGAATGGGGATGGAAAATTGAAAAGAAAGAGAAATGCAAGTCGAAGATATGCAGGTCCTGAATGGGTGTATGCAACTACGAATGAATGGCAGCAAGAGTTTTCGTCTTTTGGTTTTGATAAAGAAGTTCCAGTTCAGTATTTTGGCATGTGAAGTAAGCTAATGAACTGAACTGTTGAAACAATCTGAGAGAAATTTTTGAGAAAGAGACTGTTGAAAGTAATCCGGAAGAGACATTGGTAACCAGATTTGACATTTGAAACCTGATTTTCACAAAGCTGCTAACCGATTTTGACAAGGGATCCTGGAAGGGAAACTGAACTGCTGAACAAAGATTTGTCTATTTTTGATTTTTGCTGCAAGTTTTTCAAAATTTCTTCTGCTTTTTGATTGTTTATAGATCATGAGTAACATCAGTCAACAAGGTAGAGATGCTAGGCGCTGTAAAAATATGACCATTGGTTTGGCTATTATGTGTGGGATATTGTTTGTGGTGTTGATTGTGTGAATGTCTGTTCTTGATAAGAGAGAAGCCAACCATACTTTTGCTTTTGAGACAACTACTGCACTAACAGCATTAGAGAAGTTTAGGTTTGATGAGAAATATTTGCATGAGGATACTAATGCGCAGGGCGAACTTTCTTCTAATGTTTTCTATTGCTTGTTGAGTGAGTATGTTGAGACAATGGATGTGAAAAATTGTTTTGTGTGTACGCAGATTCCTCCATCAGTCAAGGAAAGAGTCACCTATCATAGTTTGCCTTTAACTAAAGGAATAAGTTGTAGTCTGTCACTAACAAGATTCTATAACCAGGAGTACATTCAGGCCCATATTTATAAAATACAATTGTATTTTGTAAGTTTGCGCCATTTTTGCATCAAAAGATGCCGCAAATGCGGCACTAAAAAAGTATAAATATGGGCCTCAATACTTTTACTCAAATTACTATGTTGTGTTCCTATAATTAGGTATTGGAGTAGAGTAGCTAAGGATAATGACATAGTAATAGTTAGAGGTTTCTTTGAACCTACATTGACGTTGGCACAGCTTATGCGCACAGAAATGATTTGAAATGCTTGCTTACACCTTTAGAGAAAAGCTACTTAGATCATACAGATGACAGGAGAAAAGCATTAAAAGAGAAATTAGAAGAAGGCATAGAAAAAAGGACTAACAAGAATGATTATGCTTATAGTGCAATCAAAACGCAAGGGAAATTAACTTTAGATGCCCAATACGGAGGGAAAGTTTGTATATATATATATATATATATATATATATAACAACTCCAACAGATCCAAAAAGGCGCGCTCTTCTCATGTCGGTGCCTGCATATGGGAAGGACCTATTCCCATCAATAATCTTCACACCAGTTTGACAACTGAGTCAAAATTGCGGCACTCACAGGACTACAGCAGGTTACTTTTATTTCACGACAGGACCCCAAACAAACTAACACCAACGAGTTTCGACCCTCACGGTCTTGATTATATACATATATATATGCCTAAATTGCGCACTGACACTTTAATTGTGGGAACAAGTGACTGTAGACATGTGTCTTTGTTTCAGAGTAAATGGACGTTTATGTTGAATGGACAGGACCCTGGTATTCCAGGGATTTAATATATCTGTGGTCTTAACTTAATGCTTATTACTGTCTTCCAAGAGGATGGTATCGGACATGTTATTTGGGGATAGTTTTCCCCAAGATTTATCAAGTAGAGGATCTCAAAAAGTTTCAGAAAGTGACTGAATTACATCTTAAAAGACAGAGGAGGGAGTCCTCTTCTGCTATAGTGGGAGATATAGTTGGAGCAGTGATTCCTTCACTGGGAGTCATTCTGAATTCGATAAAGATTCAAAGGATGTCTACTATTGTGGATAACATGCTGACAAATATTTCAGGAGCCATACTCCTGATAGGTACTGAATTAGCTGCTGATAGAGCTATGACTCTTCAAAATCATCTTGCTTTAGACATTCTTTTAGCGAAGGATGGTGGAGTCTGTAGAATGATTAATTCTAGGCATTGTTGTTTGTATATACCTGATAACAGTATAGAGATAAGAGACTTACTTACTAATCTGACAAATGCAAGTGCTGATTTGAAAGAATTGAAAGAGCCAGGTGTTTGGGAAAAGGTTGGCAAAGGGTTTGCTTCAGTGGGAAATTGGCTCAGCAACATTTGGAATGGGATTCTATTGAAAATATAACAGGGAATATTAATTGTTGTGGTTTGTCTAACTGGAGTATGGGGATTGGGTAAATTATGTAAAAGAATTAAATTGAAAAGGTCAAAGAATCATCAGAGGAGGAAAGAAAAGAAAAGGGAAAAAATGTAAAGGGAAAATTCGAAGAGGAACAAAAGTATGAAGGGATTGAACTGACAGAATTTTAGCTGATTAAAAAATGTGTGGGTAATAATTGGTGTGATGACATTTAGTCATCAGAGGAGAGATTGCAAGCGCAGGTGTTTTAATAAAAATTATTAATGAATAAGGTTATGTAAAAAATAAAATAACGTAGAAAAATAATGCACACATTTCAAATTGAGATTACGAAGAATGGCTTCCAATGTTAACGAAAGGTACTAATCAATGATTTATTATGTATGAAATGTTGAATATATGTTAGACTAATGCAGTAATATGTCATATTAAGGGTTATGCAATGGGCTTCAGCTTTATTAATTGCAGGCCTTAACTTAGCGAGTGTCTTGGCCTACTTGCCAGGCCTCATGTAAAAGCTGTATTTCTTAGCGTCTAATAAAATAGCTGACCAAGAAAGTCAAACTGTGAATTTCTATTGTATTGTTTAAATGTGCTCCTAACGGAAGCTTTCTCATGAGAATCAACTGCTAGATGATGTTTCAACTAATGCAACATTTTATGTGTAATGTAGATTTTCATAGTAATTTATGAAGAAAAGTCTTAATTTTATTAAAGACACGGAGGCGAGTATTATGCAGTAGTCTTTTCTTTATTTTTAATAGCAGCTCCAGTCAAGATCAACTACAAGTCCCATAAGGCAAACGACAAGTAGCCAATGGGAGAACAAAAGTAGTTCATTGTAATGCACCAATCACCGCCGTATCCATGGAATAATACCCATCTTGACTGAAAACAGCCCTCTTTTCTTGTGCGAATCTCAATGAGCAGTAAATAAAGGTATAATAACACAACAAATACAAAACGCCAAACATAGCGGGAAAACTTCTTGTAAATAGAATAAAAGTCTCTGTAGGAAGACCGGCAGGTTTTGACGATCCGTCTCTTGATAAACCTTGACAGAAAACACTGGAGAGGACACCGTACATAAAGGATCTCTATGAAGAGGTTTGCTGTGTTGAGGTAGAAGCTAAAAGGGAGGGTAACAAAATCACAGAGTTAGAATTTGTAGCAGCGGGATAATCCTCGCCTCCGTGTCTTTAATAAAATTAAGACTTTCCTTCATAAATTACTAGGAAAATCTACATTTTATGACAAGACCGGTGGCTCCTATTATGCAATTTTAAAGCGATTCAATCACATTTAATGAGGCACGCTGAACTGATTTACAATAAAATACTTTGAATACATTATCATTAGACCAGTCAGCCGACCTGAGAATATTCTCTAGGCGAGAACCGGCCCAGAAGGCTTTGGACGCCATGGCTCCTCTAGCTGAATGTGCTCCAAAAGCAGAGGTATCAATACCAGCCAAAGACATAATCCCACGAACCCAACAGGCCAAAGTAGGAGAGGACACAGGATTGTAAGGTTTCCTAATGGAGATTAACAATTGGGTAGAAGAGGAGTTTCTAAGATCGGCTGTCCGTCGTTCATAAACTTTTAAACATTGGCCCACACAGAGTTTGGGATGATCGGGGAAAAAGGGATAAAAAAACTGAAGAAAGGTTAGTTTTTGTATGTCTCGCCACATTAAACAGGACCGAGCGGTAAGATCGAGAGCTCTAACATCAGATAACCGCTTGAACGATACAAGCATAAAAGCATAGCCAGCTTAGATGACAACTGCTTTAAAGATAACAAAGAATTGTCAGGCCAAGAGACAAACAATTTTAGCACTGCATTGACATCCCATAAAGAACTGTATTTAGGTTTTGGCGGATTAGAAAATGTTACTCCCTTTAACAGACGACAGACCAACGGATGTTCACCAATAGGGTTCCCTTGACAGTAATCTTGAGCAGAAGAAATCGCAGACCTATATAAATTAATAGTACGGAAGGACTTACCTTTACTGGCTTCCGACACCAGAAAGTTGACCATCAGAGACACATCCGCTGTAATGGGATCAACTTGTCTTCCCAAACACCAGCAACACCAGAGAGACCAAGCTGATCTATAAGCCTTCTTTGTCCCAGGAGCTGTAGCCCGGTCAATGAAGGCTGCAGCTTCTGCCGAAATTGAAACGCTAGATCGGGATTCACCAAAATTTTCCAAGCCGATAAGATCAGGGACTCTTGAAGAATTAGACTGTGACGGAGGCCTTGATGATTGGTCAGGAGGTCTGGAAAGGAGGGTATCAGAATCGGGGATTCGATTGACAGTTCCAGGAGGGAAGGAAACCACACCTGGGAGTGCCAATAAGGGACTATGAGGACTAGAGAAGCTCGTTGACGTCTGACTTGTGCCAGAACTCTAGGAATCAAGATAAAAGGAGGAAAGGCGTAATTGAGGGAAGACAACCAATCTTGAGTAAACGCATCGAAGGCTAGAGCTAGAGGGTCTGGAAGCCAGCTGAAAAATCTTGGAAGTTGCACGTTTAGCCGTGAAGCAAAGAGATCTATATGGAAGGGTCCCCACTTGTGTAGCAGGGCGTTGAACACCCGTAGGTTGAGCATCCAGTCGCTGGAATCCCGAAAGAAACAGGAGTACCAGTCCGCTACCAGATTGAGGTTGCCCGGAAGATATTAGGCTTGAACAGAGAATTTGTTTTGAAGACAGAACTCCCAAAACCCTTTCGCTAATTCCGCTAAAGGTTTGGATTTTGTGCCTCCTAGCCGATTGATGTAACGCACCGCTGAAATGTTGTCCATTCTGAGCAGAACCGAACAAGAAATCCTGTCTCTTGCGAGGCTCCTGATTGCAAAGGAGCCGGCAAGCATCTCTAAACAGTTTATGTGCAATTTTGACTCCTCTAGAGACCATGAACCTCCAGTCGAGATTGCACCACAACGGGCTCCCCAACCTGACAGACTTGCATCTGACTCTAATACAAGATCTGGGGCTGATGCGAAGATAGTTCTGCCGTTCCAGGCGTCTAAATGGTCTCTCCACCACTGGAGTTCTGCACGTGAATCTTGGTCTAGAGCTATAACATCTGAATAAGCTAGACCTTTTTGGATATGACGAATTTTTAGCCTTTGTAACGCCCGATAATGCAGAGGACCCGGAAAAATCGCTTGAATTGAGGAAGAAAGCCGACCCACAATCCTTGCTAGAGATCTGAGGGATATAACAGAACTGCGAAGAATCAGAAGAATTTCGGACTTTATGGATTTGATCTTTGATGACGGTAGAAGAAGAGTAGCCGATACGGAATCCACCAAAAAGCCTAGAAACTCGATTTGTTGAACCGGATCTAAGGAAGATTTTTCGTAATTTACAATAAAGCCCAGATCCTCCAACAGAGTGCAAGCAAGACGAACTTGAGACAGTAGCAAGGTGCGACTCTGACTCATGATTAAAATGTCGTCTAAGTAAATCACCAGGCGGATGCCTCGAGCTCTGAGAAAAGCCGCCACTGGCTTCATTAGTTTCGTGAAGCACCATGGGGCGGAGGAAAGGCCGAAGGGAAGAGAGGTGAAACAAAAGTACTGACCTGCCCAGTGGAATTGGAGAAACTTCTGCGAGGCGGGATGAATGGGGACCGAAAGATAAGCGTCCTGAAGATCCAATCTTACAAACCAATCTCCTAGAAGAAGAGTATCTCTGAGATGGAGAATAGTCTCCATCTTGAAATGTCGATAAAGAACATTTTTTTTGTTCTTTTTCTGAACTAGAAAAACGGAGCTGAGGAAACCTGAAGAATCTAGTGAACAAGGAATAATAGCCTGTTTTTGCAAAAGAGACTGGATTTCTAATGAAATTAAATTTGTCATTTGGTTCGAAAATTGAGGAGGGGGAGGAAAAAACTCTTGAAAAGGTTCTGAAAAGAGCTCTATAACATAACCTTGTACTGTGTTTAAAACCCAAGGATCTTTTGTAAGATTCTCCCATTTTGACAGACATTGCGCAATGCGGCCCCCCACCACAGGAGTAAAGGAAGTCTGACTTACCGAGTTGTGTTGCGTTTCTGGTGTTACGGCCTCCCTTAGCCCTGAAGCCCCTGCTTCTTTGGGGGTAGAATTGAGGCCTGTAATCTTGATAGGCGTTCTGATAGGGACCGCGGTAACCTTGGTTGGCGTAGGCTCGGCCGGCAAAGCGGTTCCTACCTCTACCGGCCCTGGTGAAAACCCGAGAAGCAAACATCTTTTTTAATGATTGCTGCGCCTTGTCCAACGAGGAAAAGGTAGTCACATACTTGCTTAGCTCCTTGATGAACGAATCACCGAACAGCAAGCCCTCTGCTTTTACACCCGGATCTGAACCGGCTAAGTTAACCAACTTTGGGTCCAACTTGAGTAGGAGTCCTTTCCTCCGTTCGTGAGTAATGGAGGAATTAGCATTCCCCAACAGGCATACAGCACGCTGCGGCCTTAAAAGAGTTCTTCTGGATCAATGGCCACCTGATCCAGCCGAGCTGATTCCGCCATATCAAATATGCGGGTCAAGGGACCCACAAAGTCCAAAAGTTTATCTTGGCACGTGGACCAAGCTTTATCTACCCCTTTACGGGGGTCTTTGCCGTATCTGGTAAAGAACGTCAGGAGTGAAGAGTCAATAGCTGGTGTCGCTGTTATTTTAAAAGACAAAGCAGGGCGGGGACACTCCGATTTTAATTTCGCCCGAACTTGTTTATCCAGGGGGGTTCGGAGTCTGGCAGTGACATAGTCCGCCACATGATCTGAGGGGAGCCACTCTGTGGAATTTGGGTGTTGAATATCACCAGGGTCAAACATTGGAACCCCTTCTGAATCCAAAATAGTGGTGGACCCTGAAGCGTGTTCGGCTTTTTTGAGTGGAGGAGGGAAGAACAACTCTCCCACGTCCTCGTCGGAACTATCGCATCCGACTCAGGGTCTGTCCCTTCATCATCTGTGTCCAAATGTTTTGTTATTTTAATAGGGGACGATATATGTTTATTTTTCACCATGCATTTTCTTATAGACTTAGCTATTAACCCCTCCTTGTTAGGAGGCCCTTGAGGATCTGCGTCCTCCGCCATGTGTGAAACACAGTCACTTCCAGTTAGCGTTGCTTTTACATTTTTTGAAGAGATTTGACGCTTTCTGCTTTCCCCCGCAGAATGGGCCAGCATGGTCTTGGACACAATATTTACCACAGAGTTCTCTAAATTTTTTGAAAGTTTTTGCCAAGAGGCAACCATAGCCTGATCCACAGATGTTTGAATAAAATCATTTAGATGCTCCTTAAGAACATCTTCCTCCTCCTCATGAGATAACTGTGTCTGCGTACTGTCCATGGTGATGACTAAAGCAACCCCTTGAAATAAGGCAGGTAAGGGTTAAACCTCTCTGAAAGAGAGGAGAAGGAGGTATCCGGCTCCGCCTACGGGCGGGGTTTAATGATTAGAAACTGAGCCGGGAGCTCAGCCAGCAAAGCAAACGAGAACTGACTTGCAGAAAACGAGCGCTAAACCGGAGCGCCGCAGGAAAGAGCCGAGGTAAGCGCGAGTGCTATCCAGTGAGTGCTTTTCAGCGCGCGAAGGCTGAAATATGCCTACGCGTGCTGAAGAGACCCAAACGGTCACAGAGACCGTTACTAACAGCGCGCGACGCGAGGTAACAAGAAAAAATGCAGCTGACAAGCCGACCACAAACAACATTAATACCAGAAAATATTAACACTTAGCGCATGAAGATAACGTGCTACCACCAATATTAAAGATGAAGTGAATAATACTTATCTTGACTGAGGAGCAGCAAGAAAAGAGGGCTGTTTTCAGTCAAGATGGGTATTATTCCATGGATACGGCGGTGATTGGTGCATTACAATGAACTACTTTTGTTCTCCCATTGGCTACTTGTCGTTTGCCTTATGGGACTTGTAGTTGATCTTGACTGGAGCTGCTATTAAAAATAAAGAAAAGACTACTGCATAATGGGAGCCTCCGGTCTTGTCATAAAATGTGTGTGAGACTGACTTTCCCAGGACAAGAACAATGAAGTTCTGACTAGAGTAAAACCTGCAACAATACTGTTACCTGACAAGCCGGATGATGAGGACATTGCAAGACAAACCAATCAAGGACATGTGAAAAGAGTAAAATTAGAATTCATAGATTTGGGATTTTAGTTTTATTGGATAAAGTGTGAACATACAATTCACTGACCAATAGGGATTTGGGTGGGTAGTTTTAACAGTTTTGATATAACAAGAGTACACGGAGAGAAGACATTCATCCTGACTTTTGCCCATATGGCGTCTTGACAAGAGACATGCTTAACTTTAATGCTTAGAGACTTTGCCTTTCCTGAACTTTGATGCTGAAGCCTGATGCCTTGCTGATCGACTGATGTCCTGAGGATGAAGACTGATTCTGCTTTGCTGACCCATACTGAGGATAGGTATGACCTAAACTGTGATTATTATGCATATTTGCTTTTTTTCTAGGTACCAACTGCGCTGTTTTGATAGAGCCATAGTTAGAGGTTTTTCCAAATTTGTGTTACTAAATTGTTTTGCATGAAGCCCAACATGCTGATGCTAATCCGAAGTTAGTTAAGGATCCTCACTAATGAATTATGATATCAGGGACTAGTGCTTGGCGAATTTCTCTGCTACACTTCATGTACATCATTACATTGACGCAGCTGACTTTGTTATTGATTTGCACCATAACCTTAGAATGTGTTGTTATTCAAGCTCTGATTAGATTACGTTTCTTCTGCCACTTTGGACAACTAGTATTGTTTCTTTATGTGTTTCATCTGATTTTGAGATTAATCTACATTACCTTAGCGTTGTTAATATATGGAAATGAATATTCTAAACGTTTACTAAAAGGTGTGCTTATTCATGACTGAAAGGTCATGGTGCATGACAATTACTGACTCCATTGATTATTGATTTTATTGATTGCTAATGATTATTGATTATTGTGTATTGATTATTGATGATGTACTGGAGCTATGGTAAGAACATCTTAATTGCAAGTCAAAAGGTTCATCAACCTATTCGCGTCCCCTTGTAAATGTACTTATTAAGGTCAGACGTGCTAGCACGATCAAGTGATTACCCAACTCCTTCACTGGCCCTGACAGATCTCCTGTGCTGAATCTCAGAAAAATTATAAATTGAGGTTTAGAATGCTCAGTAGAGTGTAGCATATATTGTGGCACTACAAAACGAAAACAGATAGCATGCAACCTCAATGTATTTGGAGGATAATAAAACAGCACAAATTACTAAAATGCAAATCACACCACCACAAAAGAATCAATAGTTAATATGAGAGGAATATATCGAAGGTTGCTGAGCAGCAACGAAAGGTGGAGACTGGGTGCTGCTATGAGCCTTTATTGAAATGCTTGTCTGGCATTGGTTTTTCTGGTCACATGTTTTGTAGTTCACGACACACAGTTTTTCTTGCTTTATTTGGTTTTGCTTTTATACTATTCTCAGAATAATGCAGCCTTGTTAAATTGGGTTGCTAATGCTATGTAAAGAACGATGGAATCATAATTCTGACCTCTGTCCTGGCACAGAATCCAGTCACTCATACATCACAAGAGTAATTAGGCTTTTCCAAAGTTAGCAGAAGAAACATTATCCTTTCTGCTTCAGGACACGCTCATTGCTCTTGAAAATTATTTAGACATGTTTTATGTGTTTGTCAAGTAATTCACTTAAACAAACGTTTTTCATAAAAATAAAATAAAGTTATTCTTACTTTGCTCGCTTAACATTTTGGATACATAAAAATAATTGTTAATATTAGCTGTTCCTTGACGGCTTTTCTCAAGATACTTAACAAAGGCTTACATTAATTTCATATAAACCTCATGTTATTTTCGCAAAAACATTTTTGCAACTCTCACCTTACAATTCAAATCCAAACTTTCAAAGATAAACATTGTGCGCCTGATGCCTGTAAATTTGTTTAGTGCCAGAGTTTTGGTTTTGTGATGTCTGTATGAATAAAAAAGCATTAGTGTATTAGGAGTATTCGGAATAGAGCTTATGAATGATAGTTTCTAACTTTGAAAGTAATGCACTTAAGTGTTTTGGTAATTAGTTTCAATAGTAACACTGTTGACCTGAATACATTGAATGTGAATGGTCAGGGTTCTGATATGAGTAGAACATGAACGTGGGAATTTAAGGACCCTGATTTTTAGTTGGAGGCAGTCTTATCCACTGGTGGGTTACTGCTGTGTCAGATCTCAATTGTCCCGGTGGTCCTGCGGCAACACCAGGCCACATTTTACTGACTGGAAAATTCAGCCTTTAAAATCACATGCAGATTGGGCAAGGGCTGCGGGGGTCCACTTCATGACCCCCTTCCACAGCACCCTACCCAAAACACTACTTCGTATTGTAGCAGTTACCCCGCTTCTATTTGCCACCTGATCAGAGCTGATGGTAAATGAGAGCTTAATGCAGATGGATTTTATAATACCGTCTCTAATGTGACTCAGAAAAAATGGGTCAGTGTGGTTACTTCAAAGGGAAAGAATCTCCTGCATTGCACCCCTCTTTAAATAACATTACCCTCAAAATGATCCAGTAAGGGTTTGCCAACTTGGTATGTTCTCTGTCCAAGAACACAGCAATAATGAAGAAATAGCAACACCTAATCATGAAAATAGTCTCAAAGCACACTGTCACTCTTTCAGCTACTCTGGTGCTTGAAGAATATACACGTAGTGCTCAAAGGATGATGATAGTATTTATTGATGAATCATTTGCAATCCGTGCCAAATAATTTGAGCATCCTCAAGAAATCATAATTTCTAAAATGAAGATCATCATCATCAATCCAAAGCACGTAGACTTTGAACGGCCATATTATGAGCGCTTATCCATGACCCCCATGGATTTCGGACCCAGATAGTCCTTGATCAAGTGGAATGTACTGTAAACTAAAAAAAAATTCATCAAATTCCTCAAACTTATTCTTAAGAGAAATCAAAACAAAAACGAAGTCACAATGGGCAGATTAATAGTTCAATTGGAGAAAGACAAGGCTATGTTACTCTGATACATTAATGTACAATTTTCCAGTAAGTTGTGGTTATCTAAGCTGGTCATAGAATGCTTACGCTCTAGTGAGCACAACAAGATGTGACTTGATCAACATGTGTACAAAATTGGGTTACTGGTTGGTGAAACCCTACTCAAGCAGCAACCACAGTTCTGTCATGGTCAAATCACAAGTTCAGGTGGACTGCGATGGAGGGCAAACTGGCTACATGGACCCTGTTAGGTCAGCTGAACAAAGTACCATAAATCCTGGCTGCAGAGCAGTGCAGTCGCAAGTGGATGATGTGTCGTGCACCAGCGGTTCCTACGAGTTGCAAGGCTGCGATGTAAGGTCCTGCATTGTCATTGAGGATGCAGTCGATGAGGGGTTTGTGAAGTGAAGTCCTGTGTCAAAGAGCATCGTACAGCGCCTGGTTCCAAAGAACCTGCAGGACTTGTGATATGGGGTCCTACATTGTTGTTGAGGATGCCATCAATGAGGGGCTTGCGATGTGAAGAGCTGCATCGAGGATGCGTAATACAGCAGCAGTTAGCTGAGAGGTCTGGGCAGTGATTAAATGTCCTTCGCCAGGGACATGCCACACAGCAGTCCAAATGTGCAGTTTGGTGAGATGAAGAGTTGAGAAGCAGCTCCGATGTGAAGTTTTTGAGAGACAATGTGTTGCAATTCATCGGTTCTCCTGCCACCACAGTTGGACTGGCAGAGCACCTTCAGGACCACTTCCAAGGGTCCAGGACTGGGTGGCACCACTAATGAGGGCAGGTCTCACAGCTGGCAGAGTGTAGGTGCTGGGTTCAAGATGGAGGAAGCCTGGTTTGTCCCTGAAGCTTCTGATAAGGAAGCCAGCTAACCAGCCCCTGGGGCCACTCAGGTAGTCCTGGGTTCAAGATGTAGGTAGATGTAGGGCAACAGGGAAGCACAGCAGGGCAGCAGAGGCAGTCCTTCTTGCACCAAAGCAGCACAGCAGTCCTTCTTCTGATTCTTTCACAGGTCCAGATATGTACAGAAGAGTTGGGGTCTGGGGTCCAATATTTATGCCTGGGGCACACTTTGAAGCAGGAGGAGTTTCTAGAGGCTTCTGCCCCCCCCCCCCGAAATGCCAGGCATCCCCTTTCTCATGCCATTGCCCTAGCTTGTCTGGGGCACAAACCACTAGTGGCAAATGCTTTGTTAGAGTGTTCAGACACCGCCTTTGTGAGGTGCAGGTATGATAGGTGACAGCTCCTCCCCCTTGTTAAGCCAGAATGGCTCATCCTGCCAACACCAAGCATTCCTTTGTCTCACTGTCTGGGAGTAATACACTAAGTTCAACTTCGAAATATATTTTTTACACACCAAACATGAACTGTCTACCTGCTCCCAATTGACAGTTATTACTTATTAAAAGTAATAACATAACAAAATGCTATCCTATGGGAAAGATAGGACTTGATGTAGTGAAAAACAAATGTAGAGTCATACAAAACTTAAAAGTACATGTCAAACTTTTTCAGTACAATGCACACATCCTTCAGATGCTTCTTTCATTTCAGGCTGTACTGTTACCATGGGGAGCAGGGTCACAACTGATTTGCATATGGCTGGGTCCAAACAGAGGAGGTGTGGTGAGCAAAACAAAACAATGGATTAAAACCCACATCTATGAGTAGGGGTGAATGTTTGCATTGTTCAGTATTCCGTCCAACATCTGTTCTTTTTTACTTTGTTGCCCTAAGTGGGAAGGGTATGCCCAGACATGGGTCCTGTGCTCACTGTGCCACTAGATTCAAGCTAGGCTGGCTGATGAGGGGCAATGCCCTGAAACCGATCCCATGATGCTTGTTTGAGGTCCAAGGAGGACCTGGCCTGCCAGTTCAGGCTGGACTATTCCCATGGGAGCAGGGTCAAGACTGATTTGTATATGGTTGGATCCAAACTGAGGTGGTGTGGTGAGCAAACAAATGATGGATTAAACCCAGATCTAGGACTAGAAGTGAATATTTGCATTGTTCATCATTCTGTCCATTATCTGTTCTTTTTGCTTTTATCACCTTTACCATTGGCAAAACTGCGAGATGAACCGTAAATAATGGTTAACATCTAATATCAGGGCAGATGGCAATAACGTTTAAAATATGGCCAATTTTACAATAGTCACCAAACAATATCTCGATGAATTGAAAAGTCACGATAAAAATAAATGCTGTCATAAACATACTTACTTATATTTATAACAGTGTGTTATCAACACGTCTCACTGCTCAGTCTCTCAGTAATTTGACTTATTGAACAGTTATAACTGTAACAAGAGGTCTTGACGAAACATTTAACAATACTTATTATGATACTTTTTGCAGACTAATGATTTTACCTTGGACGATATAAGGCTACGCCCACAAGGATCATCGCCTATTTATGAATATTCTGCAGGCGGGGAATACTTCAAACAACAGGTATGATGACTAGCGTTCTCATGCTTCTACCCATGAATGTACTGAAAATGTTCTGTTTGGTGAATAACATCTTAACCCCTTCGCTGCCAGGCCTTTTCCCCCTCTTGTGGCGAGCCTTTTTTTGGCTATTTGGGGCAGTTCGCGCTTAGGCCCTCATAACTTTTTGTCCACATACGCTAGCCAAGCCAAATTTGCGTCCTTTTTTTCCAACATCCTAGGGATTCTAGAGGTACCCAGACTTTGTGGGTTCCCCAGAAGGAGGCCAAGAAATTAGCCAAAATACAGTGAAAAGTTAGTTTTTTTCAAAAACATTGGAAAACGGGGCTGCAGAAGAAGGCTTGTGGTTTTTTCCCTGAAAAGGGCATCAACAAAGGGTTTGCGGTGCTGAAATCACCAGCTTCCCAGTTTTCAGGAACAGGCAGACTTGAATCAGAAAACCCAATTTTTCAGCACAATTTTTGCATTTTACTGGGACATACCCCATTTTTACTATTTTTTGTGCTTTCAGCCTCCTTCCAGTCAGTGACAGAAATGGGCATGAAACCAACGCTGGATCCCAGACACCGCAACATTTCTGAAAAGTAGACAAAATTCTGAATTCAGCAAGGGGTAATTTGTGTAGTTCCTACAAGGGTTTCCTACAGAAAATAACAACTGAAAAAGAAAAATATTGAAATTGAGGTGAAAAAAACATCAATTTTTCTCTACGTTTTACTCTGTAACTTTTTCCTGCAATGTCAGATTTTCGAAAGCAATATACTGTTACGTCTGCTGGACTCTTCTGATTGCGGGGATATATAGGGCTTGTAGGTTCATCAAGAACTCTAAGTACCCAGAGCCAATAAATGACCTGCACCCTGCAGTGGGTTTTCATTCTATACCGGGTATACAGCAATTCATTTGCTGAAATATAAAAAGTAAAAAATAGCTATCAAGAAAACCTTTGTATTTCCAAAATGGGCACAAGATAAGGTGTTGAGAAGCAGTGGTTATTTGCACATCTCTGAATTCCGGGGTGCCCATACTAGCATGTGAATTCCAGGGCATTTCTCAAATAGACGTCTTTTTTACACACTGTCTTACATTTGGAAGGGAAAAATGTAGAGAAAGACAAGGGGCAATAACGCTTGTTTTGCTATTCTATGTTCCCCCAAGTCTCCCGATAAAAATGATACCTCACTTGTGTGGGTGGACCTAGCGTCCGCGACAGGATATGCCCCAAAACACAACATGGACACATCACAGAAAACAGCTGTTTTTTGAAAAGTGCCTACCTGTAGATTTTGGCCTGTAGCTCAGCCGGCACCTAGGAAAACCTACCAAACCTGTGCATTTTTAAAAACTAGAGACCTAGGGGAATTCAAGGTGGGGTGACTTGTGGGGCTCTGACCAGGTTCTGTTACCCAGAATCCTTTGCAAACCTCAAAATTTGGCTAAAAAAACACGTTTTCCTCACATTTCGGTGACAGAAAGTTCTGGAATCTGAGAGGAGCCACAAATGTCCTTCCACCTAGCGTTCCCCCAAGTCTCCCGATAAAAAAGATACCTCACTTGTGTGGGTAGGCCTAGCGCCCGCGACAGGAAATGGCCCAAAACACAACGTGGACACATCACATTTTTTCATAGAAAACAGTGCCTACCTGTGGATTTTGGACTCTAGCTCAGCCGGCCCCAGGGGGGGCAGAGATGGCCTAAAATAAATTTCCCCCCCCAACCCCCCCCCGGGCAGCGACCCTTGCCTACAAGGTCGCTCCCCTTGCGTGACGGTGCAAAAAAAAAGATCCCTGGTGCCTAGTGGTTTCTGCCCCCCTTGGGGGCAGATTGACCTACAATAGGCCAATCTGCCCCCAAGGGGGGCAGAAATGGTCTAAATACAATTTGCCCCCCAGGGGAGCGACCCTTGCCTGATGGGTCACTCCCCATCTCTAAAAAAACAAATAAACAAAAAAACAAAAAACACAAAAAAACTATTTGCTCTGGCGCATAGAGGTTTCTGCCCCCCCCCCCGGGGGCAGATCGGCCTAATACCAATAGGCTGATCTGCCCCCAGGGGGGGCAGAAATGGCCTAAAATAAATTTGCCCCCAACCCCCTCCCGGAGAGCGACCCTTGCCTACAAGGTTGCTCCCCTTGCGTGACGGCGCAAAAAAAAAAGATCCCTGGTGCCTAGTGGTTTCTGCCCCCCTTGGGGGCAGATTGACCTAAAATCGGCCGATCTGCCCCCAAAGCGGGCAGAAATGGCCTAAATACAATTTGCCGCTCCAGGGGAGCGACCCTTGTCCAAGGGATCGCTCCCCATCTGTAAAACAAAAAAAAAACAAAAATCCCTGGTGCCTAGTGGGATCAGCCTAATCAAAATAGGCTGATCTACCCCCCAGGGGGGGCAGAAATGGCCTAAAATAATTCCCCACCCCAGGGAGCGACCCTTGCCTAAGGGGTCGCTCCCCTTGCGTGAAATTCATGCAAAAAATAAAAACTCCCTGGTGTCTAATGGTTTCTGCCCCATTGGCCTCATCAAAATAGGCCAATCTGCCCCCAACGGGGGCAGAAATGGCCTAAATATAATTTGCCCCCTAGGGGAGCGACCCTTGCCTAAGGGGTCGCTCCCCACCTAAAAAAAAAAACATAACAAAAAGAAAAAAACTAAAAATTATCCCTGGTGCCTAGTGATTTCTGCCCCCCCCATGGGGGCAGATCGGCCTAATAATAGGCCGATCTGCCCCCAGGGGGGGCAGAAAAGGCCTTCCCAAAAAAATGTCCCCCCTGGGAGCGACCCTTGCCCAAGGAGTCGCTCCCTTTTGTCAGTTTCAGAGAAAAAAAAAAATCCCTGGTGTCTAGTGGGGTTTCAAAAGTCGGATTGCAAGCAATCCGGCTTTTGAAACCCTGGGAGAGACTTCAAAGGGAAGGAAATACATTTCCTTCCCTATGAAGCCCCTCCGGGCCTCCCCCATGGGATTGAAAGAGAAATGCTTTGCAGAACAAGTTAAAGGAGATGAAATACAGAGGAAGATTCCTGTGCCTGCAAGGCCCAAGAGAATGTTTACCCCTCCTTGAGAATTTAACCCAAACCACATGCTGTTCAGAAAACCCATACTGAACTGTTGAGACTCTTGTACTAACAGAACTGTACCAAGCTACCAGATGCTATGATTGCATGACATTAGTCATGGGATTAGGAACCATGCTTTGCCAAAGTGAGCCCTATAAGGTCAAATATATTTAGATTAACAATAATGAATTCTGTGCTAATGAATAACCGTGTATGGGAAACTCATGGGTGGTCATAATGGTAGTAGTGGAATGCAGGCATTATACTAAAGATATCGTATCAGAAATTTAGCTTACACTTTTTGTCTGATCTAGAGGGTTTTCAGGGTGCCGGAGGCATTAGTGAGTCAAAGGACAGAGTTGTTTTGTAGATATTTAGGCCCTCATTTGCCTGCCACACATCTCCTAATGACACCAGGGATTAACTGTATTTACAAGACAGAGCTCCATTGCACACGTTTTCACAGATGCGTCAGAATTTCCAATGCATCTGTTGACGCTAAACTGAGGCATTGCTGGAGTTGCGTCAGTAAGCTAACGCAACTCCAGCAATGCGAGGAGAGTCCCATAGGAAAAAGCCCTGTGTCAATTCTACACCTGCTCTGAAAAGGCGGTAAAAGTTTGATGCAGTGAAGTCGTAGAATGACTCAGTGAAAATTTGTAAATTTGACTGCATCAGTTTTACATGGCTTTTTATGTGGGAACTCCTACCCTGCATACATTATACGTGGCGCAGATAAAATGTGACCTAGGGCTTTACAAACTGACGCATTGGACCCAATGCATCAGTTTGTAAATATGGAGTAGGGTAGTGCACTGCTAGCACTTTCACTATATAAAAAATAAATAACACTGTGGTGGTGCAAAGGGAGTGTAAATGAGTCCCTAAGTGCCTCATTACAAGTGGCCTGGAATGGCTTGGGTTCCCCCCATCAGAATTACTGATATAGGTAACTCTGAGGGCAAGGAAAAGACCTTGAGTTTTCCCTTAGAAATTAGGGATTAATGGGGTGATTTAATTCTGGGTCCGAATTCCCCTGTGATTTCTCATTTCCCCCCAGATTTTCAGAAGAGGAAATCTTTGTGTAAAAAGAGAGATCTACTGAAACACCATGGTCTCATAATTCTGAGTGGGTAGGTGACTGCTATTACCCTCACCATAGGAATTATGAGGCCACTGGTATGAGGGCCATAGTGTAGAAATATTGTTTATTTTATGGTGCTACATCTAGGTCCAGCAGAAGGTTCAGGTAACCGAAGAACATTGTTTTATCAAGTGTTAGAAGGGAACATCAATCTTTCTGTGGCTCTCCAGAATGAGAGGGGATGTTGGATTTTCCATATTCTGACTGTTGCTGGCCTTTTCTGGTTTGTACTGAAATTAAAGCCAGGGAGAATTTATGTTGGGAGTAGTGCAACTTTTCCTGTACGGAGGTTGTTCCATCTGCAAGGAGAGCCTGATGTGCAATATAGAGTGCCTTGAAAGAGGCTTATCTACAGAATGGCAGCCAGTAAAGTCCTGGCAGGCAATATATAATCCCATGGGTATAAATGGAATATTGAAGACAAGTTTCTAACCATATGAAGCCTTTGCAAAGCTGATCCGGTTGACCGAGACACAGACAATTAACATAGCTCAGAAGAGCGACCATAATTATCATGGTGACTACCACTTGATATAAGTTCTAGGAAAGCGTCCAACAACTAAATTACTTTGAAGGGGTGAAAGAAGGAAGAATTGACTTCTAAATCCACCTGTGGCACCAAAGTAAACTTAGGCCCATATTTATACTTTTTTAGCGCCGCATTTGCGTTGTTTTTTGACGCAAAATCGGCGCAAATTTTCAAAATACAATTGTATTTTGTACGTTTTCGCTGTTTTTGCGTAAAAAAATGACGCAAATGCGGCGCTAAAAAATTATAAATATGGGCCTTAATGTCTAAGGTGACTCTGAGGTTCTTCATAGACTCAGAGGGACTGATGGAAAGGCAAACCAGTCATTCACTCGAATGGTACTTGGAAATGAAGCACAGTGTTGCACAGCAGGCCTTGAGTCTTGCTGACATTACATTCAAATGACTACTGGGTATCCAGTCACTAGCTGTGAGAGAATAAGTTCTTAGTGCACAAACCCAGGTGATGGTTCTGTTCTGTTTTTATTCAGGAATTTCTACTTGTTATCTGCCTAGCAAGTAAGTCTAAATGATTAGAAAAAGAAGGAAGTGGTAAGTGTTGAGGAAAGGGTGTGAGAAAAGAGCCAGAATGAACCCCAGAAATAACTGGGTGAGGGTGTTAGAGGATGTGAGCACAGTCCTAAAGAAATGGGGTGTCCCAACCCAAGGACTTGTGTTGAATACCCATCTGAAAAGGGCAAAACAGGACAGTGATGTAGTTTGACATTCCAAATGCAGCATATCAGTCAAGCAGCAGGAATCTGTCAGCATAATTTCTATCTGCTTGCATTTTAAGATCACATAGCGATAAAAGAAGATTGTGAGAAACTTGAAAAGGATGTGAGTACAAGGTGACAGAAACTCCAACAATGATCTTCAACAAAGAAGAGATTAGAAAAAGGGTGGAGAGTAAGAACCTCAACTGCAGCATATTGCCTCCAGCACAAAATATGGAATAAGGTATAGGGAAGGAGATAGAGAAACACAGGAGTTGCAGCTCATTCCTCACCCCCCCCACCCTCTAGCAATAGACAATGTTTCTAAGTCACAGTCATGTAGACTTATGTAGTGGTTTGTGAATGAGAAATACGCAAGAGAAATGTCTGTGGAAATGAGCATTGATCATGCATACACCTTTTTCTATGAGTAAGTCTTATCCAGTGCTTCATTGATTATGACTCATAACAATCCCACGAGCTACCAGGGAAACCAATTCAGCCTGGGTACAGCAGGACTCCAAAGTCAAGGAACAGCTAAGAGTCCCAAGTAGAGTTACTCCACCAAGAAGTATAATAAGGCAATCACAAATAACAGTGGGAGGTACTTGGTTGGAAGGGGGAAGGGAAGGAAAAGGCAAGAAAGAGCAGGAAGGGAAAAACAACAAAAGTGCAGGAACCAAACAGTGAACAAACTAACAACAACGGTAACCATACAACCAAGGAAATTGCACAGCAACATTGTTCTAGTACTGACACTTCTTATGCTGCCCAAAAAGATTTCCTCCCATGAGCTGCTATTCTGATTAGCCTGATTCTGCTTCTGCCCCTAAAGACCATCCTCTTTCTCAACAGCAGCTACCATAGGTTGGTCTTCCATACTTTGCAGGTCTCCAACTTACTCTTGTTTTTGAACAAGCATTATATTTGAAAGTTATTTCCTCTAATATAGAGACATTCCTTGTTAAATCCTAAAAAAGATTCAGCACCACTTTGAGAAAAGAAATCAACCCAGGACCCATCAGAAAACATTGGGCCTGATTTAGATATTGGCAGATGGGTTACGCCATCACAACGGTGAAGGATATCCCATTTACCAGAATCTAAATCCCATAGAAAATAAGGGGATTTAGATTTCCGCAGACAGGATAGCTGTCACCGTTGTGACGGAGTAACCCATCTGTCAATATCTAAATCAGACCCTTTGTCCGAATTTAGTTGATGAGTTGGTGATGTGCTGTCTTTTTTATTTATTTTTGTCTGATGAAAGAGACACATACATAATTTAGAAAGGTTTCTGATTCAAAGCATACATTTAGAATGGCTCTGGTGCATGCTGAAGCTGAGACAGAGAATGGATTATTTTGAAAAATGCCAGCAGACATGGGCCTTCTTGAGGAAGCAACATGTTCAAAGAATTCCAAATAACAGAACTGGTAAAATGCTCTGAGAATAGCTCCTGAAAGAATGTCCACAAGCAAACTGTAGCGTCATGACTAGAAATTAGTATAAGCATCTTTGTTGCAATGTTGGTGGCCAAATGCTGAGTTTTTCCTCGAAATGACTGCCAAGTATCTCAAAACTGTTGGTAAGGAACTACATCTTCTCAACTGGATACTAGGTTTTTCTTAAGAATTCTCTGAATGGGCAAGAAGAGGACGAGAGATGGGTGAAGTTTGTTTTTCTATCAGTGTAGTTGATCTGTATTTGCTAAGATGCTTAGGGCAGTTCTTCAACTAGGACTAAACCATCTCTCTATTTGCACCTGAAGGTATAGTTGGCAGTTCTGGTGGCAATAAATTCATTTAAGACTGGTCTGCAGGGTTTGGTGTCCTAATTTGCATCTGTGGCCTTAAAAGGGATTTGAAGGCCTGAGAGAGCCACTGGTCAAAATTACAGAAAACAGATGATGGGCAGACGAGTTTAGAATGAGGTGGAATTAAGGTTTCAATTGATTCTTTCAATGTTATGAGTTGGTTGCTTACAGTTGGTAGTGTAGAGGGCTGGAACAATGTTTTTGTTTTGGGACTACAATAAATCAGCATAAGGATATTAAATTGATTAGATTGGTGCTCACTGTCAGGGAGAGGGAATGGCTCCAAAACATTTCAAGCCTTATCATCAGCAGAGAGTTTGTTTAGTCAGTGTCCAGCAGAATGCATAGGTGCAACAACGTATTGGCAACCTCCCGTGTTGCACTCTGCTTACAAGGATTAAGGGGCCTTGTGTATGAAGATTACAAATAAAAAAAAAAATTATGACAAATGATGATTCCCAATTAGCAATTTGTACTAAATGGATTTGGTAAAAGTGGATGCAGCTTGCTCACGAACTTCTACCTAACGCATTGGTATTTTGCAAACCGACTTACATACTAATAGTTTATTGTGCAAAATACAGAATTGTAGGGGCAGCAGTTTGACCTACCTCATTAATATTCACAAGGTAGGCTACAAATTGCAACCTGCTATGACTGGCCTCAGTGACAGAGATGGTGGCCTACTGGGGTAGACCATGTCTGTCTTTGCTTTTAAATAAAACAATCTTTCTTTAAATGCAACTCATTTTCCTTAAAGCCAAATGGGATTTTTCTTTTTTTCAATGAAATGTTTCAACAATTTTTTTAAAGGGTAGGCAGTGGTCCAATGGTAAATTGTTCTACGTCTAATTTTTTTTATTGCCAACAGTAATGAAAGGGGTCCAAAAAGGGCCCCTTCTTGTTTGCAGATGGATTTCCACTGCCCTTGGGTTGGTTGTAAAATAATGAATGTTTTGCAACCAGATTTTGGTCACAATACATTAATGTATACCACAAGGAATCAGTATTTAGAAGGGATACATTAACATGTTCCTTCCACATAGCGCTTCCTGATGATTTCCAAAACACATTCCACAATTCAGAGAAACTTCTCAGTATCGTTAAAGAATTTAAGACAACTAATAGAAGGTTTTTAAAGTTTGCAAACACTCTGTAGTACTGAATCTGAGGGTGTTTGAATGCTACAACCTTTTGTATACAAGTCCCTTAGTTAGAGCCAGGATTGTCCTGGGAAGACAGATATTGAAGTCACTGAATGTAAGTTCAGGATGATGACTGGAATTAATCACAGAAAGCTCCCATTACGGCAGTTGTTAATGTTGGAGGCTTGTAAATGAGTAGAAAGGAATATGCATTTTTTTGGTGAGGTAAAGAGGAGAGATTTGCAGTTAGCAGTAGAGAAGGCACTTAGAGGCTTTCTCAATCCCACTTTTACTTCTATGCTGTATCTTACTGCCCGAAAATATCTCTTCGTCTCTTGTGACCATCTATACCACCCTTTGATCTACACACAGTAAGGTCAAGCAGAGGTTAATCTTCTTTCAATAGCAAGTCTTTGCGTCTTATTTATTTATCAGCATTCCTTCTTGGCCTTGTGTCAGTGACAATGCCTTCTATTACTCAGCAGTGGTTTCTGGTGTCGAAGAGACACCCATGAGTAAGCTCATCCTCCCCAGACCAGCCAGGCTTTGAAGGTTATTTGTCTTTTATTCTTCAAATGTGTCATGGTTAGGAATAGTTCTGTAAGAAAGAGGCCTGTAGTATTAAGACTTTCATATTAATTAAAGGAATCAGTGTCTGATTTGTCATCTAAATGAAAATTTAAGTTGCCAAGGACGGTGAAGTTTAAATTTTGCTTAATAAGGTGGGAGTCGATTTTGAAAGCAAATTTACAAATTTCCTTTTTGAAGCCTTGGGGGCTATGCAGAAGGCAGCTAGTGAGGGAGAAATAGGGCTAGGTTGGAGTGGAAAAATATCCTTTGATGTTGGATATAAATAAATAATTAAGGGAACATGTTATCTCATTTCTGTGAACTATAGCTAGACAGCCCCGTATATAGTGATATTGTTATTGTAAATCATAGCCATATAATTTGCGGTGAAATTCACATAACTCTTTTTTGTGGTACTAATCAGGTGTCAGACACAAAGCATGCCTCTTGGATGTTTTTGGTGATATAGCCACACCATTATTTTTCCTGTTGGATTTCATGGTAGTGTACGCCCTATTTTGAGGGTGATAACAGATTTTAGCAAAAATATAAATCCTCTATTGAAGGTCCCATATTAAATTTAGGAATTGCGGTGAGTTCTAAGGTGATCTCACCCTGTGGAAAAGGATAATTCTCTGGTGGTATCTGATGAAATATCTTTTAAAGAAGATAGTCTTCTTTATTGATTTTCTTCTGGAAATATAGTAAGTGCTGCAGAAGCTAAAATAAGTACACATTTTCTATAAATCATCTAATATTGTCCTTATCCATATGAGAAAAAAGTCTGCCATGCAAACTAAAACATGAAAACATGAAAACATGAAATTCTAACAGCAGCAGCCTGTCAAATGATTGTCTGGTGTTATACTGAACCTTCACCATAGCAGTCTAATGAACAACTGGAATGCTAACATTATATTCATGACAAATATGAGGAACACCTGAATGCCATGTTGCTGAAATAGGAGTTGTAGAATAGAAGGCATTTCCTAAGGAGGATATCCCACTAAATAAACAGACTGGAGGGTAATGTTATGGAAACTATGGCTAATGCTCCAGAAAGTTCAAATGAGGACACATTTCTGTAAATTCTCATATATTCCAAATGGCAGGCAGGAAAAAAAGCTGTCATGCTGAGTGACACATGTCCTTCTAACAGAAGCAATGGTCTGTCACTTGATTCCTCAGGGATCTACTGTAGCCTCACCACAGATGTATAATGAACAACTATAGTGTTAACATTCTAAAATCATGACAAAAAGTGGGGCCTTATTAAATGCTGCGATGCTGGAAAAGGAGCTGTTGATGGAGAGCCTTTCTTATGGAATAGGCTATAGTAAATGAAAAATGAGGGGACAATACTGATATGAAACCAGCTGTTTAAATATGGGAGGGGAAGAATGGGTGGTAACACATTTATGAAATTAAGTATTTTACATTTTTATAATCTATTTAAATGCATGGGAGTAGATTTTTGTAGAGGTGCAGGAAGCTAATTTGTAGACAGATCTCACATATAAAACAAATAAATTAGTGTTTCTATTGGTAGTAGGAACCTCTGAATGGGGTTGGATATTTCATTTTTTCTTTTCACTTCCCCCAGATCATTTTGAAAGTAGTTACGTATCATGAACATGCTTTCGCCTTAAGGCATATTTGTAATGAATCAAATATTAGGAAATTACAACACATGTTTATAAACTATAAATTTATTAATTATAAATATTGCTTCTCTGTGCATTGTATAAAAACATGTGAAGGTAATTAAGTAAAGCATATTTTAAAGTAACTGCACTTTAAAGCAAACAGAAAAAAGATAACTACCTAAAAATAATGTGAAACTGTCATGGACTTAACATATCTTAGTTTCTCAATACCTTAAATAAAAGAATACAAACACATGGAACTGACTCACTTCCTGGGCTCGTTTAGTTCAGGAACTTGAAGCAACAGAGATTAGAACAAATTTCATATACATATTTATCTTTCTACAAAGGAAGGAGAATAAATAATCTAAAGCTGCCTACTCCAGCATTGTGTCTCCCAGTGCAGGTACATGGCATTGCACATTGCCCCTGCCTCTATGCATACAAAATGATATATTTTCATCAATTTAGTTTTTCATTTGCATGGAAAAAAACTATAGACAGAGAGTGCTCATTAATGACAAATTCTTATGAACAAATATTATGTTTGACCTCTCACTTTGGAAATGGGAGGGCATGATGTGGTTGTTTAAAAATGGATTTGGGTGATGGATACATATTAACCTTCCATCTGTAAAAAGGGAAGTAAACACATTTGTGAGTCATCTTTTGGGGCCCAGACATTAATTAAAACAAAGTAGCTTTCAAGTCAGCATGCGAATCCAAGAAGCCTTATTTGAGGAACTAACACAAGGATATTAGTGAAATATTTGGAACATTTAATGACCCAGCAAGAGAGTAGATCAGTGGTTCCCAACCTGTGGTCCAGAAGCCCTGGGGGGGTGGGTTGAGGGGGTCTGTGTTGCCATCTCAGGGAGTCCGTGCCTGCTTACAAAATTAATTAATATTAACAGATTAAAGAAGGATATATACATTTAAAAAAGCAAATATGTAATTTTTAACATTTTAACATTTTCTATAAATGTGAAGGAATTTAGAACTGGAGGCTAAAAATGAAGTTGTTGTCCTCATTTTTATTCATGGAAGCAGTGCAAGTGCATCAAACAGAATAGCGGCCTTGTTTGAATTTAGAAAAGGTCTAACTTTCCCATTAAAATTTTTTTGTTTTTTGTTTGTGAATTGAATAAATGATTAAATATTTTGTGTAGTTGTTAGAAAAATATTTGTTTCTGTATTTGTTGTGTATTATTTTGCGTTTCGAATCATCAAAAATGAGCAGGCTGGGATCTCCTCCTTCAAGTATTCAGTGGGGGTCCCTGGATTCCAATAGTAATTCATTAGGAGTCCTTAGCTTCCAGTAATCATTAACTGGAGGTCCATAAGTGTCAAAAGGTTGAGATTCACTGGAATAGATCATACTCACATATTGACCTAATTTTTGCAAATGATTCACTAGTGAGCAATAAGCAGTGGTTGCTTGTTATACACGTAGCTGAAGTATTTAAACTTTAAAATGCTGCTGATGGGAATGTAATCTTTGTAGAACAAAGTAAGGTCTTTCGAGCAGTAGAGCCTTATGGCAGCTATAGCAGTTTGATAGCACAACATTTTGGCACCACTGCTTACATTTTGGTTTAACCCCTTGTCTGCCAGGCCTTTTCCCCTCCTGTGCCGACCCTTTTTTTGGCTATTTGGGGCAGTTCAAGCTTAAGCCCTCATAACGTTTTGTCCACAAAAGCTATCCACGCCAAATTTGCATCCTTTCTTTCCAACATCCTGGGAATTCTAGAGGTACCCAGAGTTTGTGGGTTCCCGTGGACGAGACCAAGAAATTAGCCAAAATACAGCAACATTTTTTTTTTTTTTTTTAAATGGGAAAAAGGGCAGCAGAAGAAGGCTTGTGTTTTTTCCATGAAAATGGCATCAACAAAGGGTTTGCGATGCTAAAATCACCATCTTCCCAGCTATCAAGGACAGGCAGACTTGAATCAGAAACCACATTTTCAACATAATTATGGCATTTTACTGGGACATACCCCAATTTGACAATTTTTGTGCTTTTAACCTCCTTCCATTATTGACAGAAATGAAAGGAATCATTGCTCCAAATATATCTCCCACAATGCTAGAAATTGATTCTTGCTTCTGTCTCATTTGAATTTTAGAAAATGTGGGAAACTCACTCAAGTCTTCCAACTGATATATTTTTGGAAAGACTACTCCTAAATAACATGTGCCATACCATCCCCTAGGAAGACGGTAATAAGCATTCTTTCCACAAAAATAATATACACCAGGTACTGGAGGGTCTTGTCCATCCAACAGAAAACTCCACTTACTTTGAAACAAAAATACATGTCTACGTTCACTCATACCCACATATTCTTTGCCAAAGTGTCTTTGTGGCCTATATATACAAACTTTCCCACATGTTCTGCATCCAATGTTAGTCTCCCTTGTTTAGTAATGTCAGTATAAGCATAATCTATTCCAGGTCTACGGTTAAGTATTCCCTTATTTATCTTAGCTTTAGTTTTTCTTCTCCTATCTTCTGTGTTATCTAAAAATGTCTTTTCTACAGGTGTCAATAAACAGGTAAGATTATCTCGGTGGGCAAATGCAGTCCCAAACTTTAGCGTAGGCTCAAAGAAATCTCTTATTAATACTATTTTATAAAAAATAACCAATAACAGGCACAAAAGAAAACATGACATCGTAATTAGAAAAGAAATACTGAATATATTCTTGGTTATAGAAACACGTTAGTAAAAGACTGCAACTTATAGCATAAGTTACAGGAAGACTATGGTAAGTAATTCCTTCCTCCACAGAGGCTGGAATCTGGGTGCAGACGAAACAATCTTTCACGTCCATCACTTCAACATACTCAAGCAATAAGCGATAGAAGACATTAGAAGAAAGTTCTTTCTCTTTGTCTAAGTATTTCATAGCCATCCTAAACCTATCCATTGTTGAAAACGTAGTAGTAGTCTCTAAAAAATATCAGAAATGAGTATCTCTGTAACATGGTTGGCTCCATTCGTCTCAAAAACAATCACACCTACAAATAACAATAAACATACCATAGCACAAACAACCATTTTACCAATACCTACAGGCAATCTCAACATCTGTAATCTCAGTCGGTCAGACTCGCAATTTGCAAGTCGCAAAATTGGAGTTTCCTACATCTGGCCCTAAATCACAATGTCATTGATTTTCCTCTAATCCTGCACAAGACACATTTTCCCACATGGTTCTCTCAAACCCATTATTGGTGAGTTGCATGGACTACTCAACACCTCTTTCAGGACTCCTTGCACCAGGAACTGTTCTATCAAAGGTCTTATACCTTCAATAGCCTTGTTTGTCATTGGATACTGTGGAGTCTGAGGGAACACCACAATCGGCTCTTTACTGCGACTCTGGTTCTATTCCTTTAATCAACCCAATTGCTTTCCCTGAAAGGTCCCAAACCCTAAACTTAACAGTCTTCTGTAAATCAGCTGGAAGATCTTTTATCTCAAAAATTGGAAAGAAACTGATCAAACCAGTCAAAGTGTTTTCTTCAACTTCTGGCTCATTGAAACTAATCAAGGGAAACTCTTCAGACTCTCGCTCATTGTTAACAGTAAGTGTCGAGTCATCCTCATCACTGTTTGTTTGAATCTCAATTCCTTCGTCTGAACAGGTAATCGAAAAATTTGTTTTACACAATAATACTCTACCCAGGAGTGATACAGGACTGGAATCACAAACCACAAATGTATGCAAACCCCAAAATATACCAATTTGAACAATAACTGGTTCTGTAAGAGGATTTGTCAAATGTTGGTTTGCAACTCCCACAACCTGAACTGTCCTCCCTGATAAAGGTAAGCCCGGGACCTCTACTGATCTCACTGTTAAGTGTGTAGCTCCAGTATCAACCAGGAAAGAAACTTCATGACCATGTACTTTTCCCTTTACGTAAGGATACCTCTGATCCACTTCCAATGATGTTGTCATCACACACTCCTCCTCATATGAACTATCTGTCAGCCATACATCGTTTATTTCATTCTCACTCTGTAAAGGAAATTCATTCACTGTGTTAACGCTCTTGTTTGTTTTCTGATTCGTTACCACCTGAGAAAGCATCACCTGCTGCTGATCCATAGGACTCAGAGGTACCAGAATTTTTCTCGCCATGTGAATTTGTTGTGCAGGCACCATCTGTATCTGCACCTGTGGCTGCAATTGTTGTACTTGGGGCATTTGTGTTTGCTGAACCTGTGGTTGCACATTTTGCATTTGCTGCATTGGCTGTAAAGGCTGAACCCCCTGCATATTATTCACACCATTTTGAAAATTCTAATTTTGACCTCTTATTCTGCGTCCTCTCATGCTCTGATAGGTACTGATATCATTTGTCTGCTGAATAACGCCAGCTTGATTCAGCATCAGACACTGTTGTTTCCAATGTCCAATTGCTCCGCAATTATGACATGGTAACATCCTTTTTCCTTGATGCCCTTCTTGCATCATCACTGAATTCAAATCTACATTCTGATTAACAACTGGAAGCATCATTCCACCTCAACCTCTAACTCTGCCTTGATTGCGAAAGATACCATTCTCTTGAGGCTGCTGTGGAAAACTTCCCTGCATTCCTGTCTGTGCAGCCTTAATGTGCATCACTATTACCTTCTCTTTTAACTTTCTCTGCTACATTTCAGTCTCATCACTACAGTACTTTGCATGCTGCAACACCTCATCAATCGGTTTGGTCTGCCAACAGATCAAATGACTCTTAATCATCTGGGTAATCTCTGGTCTCAATCCTTTAACAAACCTGAACACAAAATGACTCATGTCTTTCGGCTCAATTGTTTCTGTACCACTGTGATGTTTAAAGGCTTTTAACAACCTTTCATAATACGCATGAATCAACTCTTTCCCTTCCTGTGCTGTTCTATCTATGTGTTGCCAATCAATATTTGTCGGCAAAACTCTCGTTTTCAGGATATCAATGACCCTTAAGTAATATTCCATTACTTCTGGAGATGGTGCACCTGTTTTCAAATCCCTTTGCAGCTCTTTTGTAGGCCAATCTACACTCCTTTTACACTCCGTCCACAAATCTGCTGGAACAACAATATCAAAGAGAGTATTCAAGTCCTCCCACAGATGTTTTTGCAAGTTTCACAAACCTATCTGTCTGTTGATACCATTCCATTGGCTTCTCTCTCAACCTTGGATAATCGTTTGTGAAGCTCAAAATATCACTCCTGCTCCAAGGTACATGTACAAAATGCCCTCCTGGGGTTTCTCTCAGTGACAACATCTTCACCGATTCTCTTCTCTGTGATATATCTACAAGAAGAGTATCTAAATCTTTCTTTGGTCTTTCTCTTTTCTTGACCCATCTGCCTTCCCATTTATCCAAAGCTCTCCAAACTTGCACTCTCTTGAGTAATTCCCTAAGATGTGTTTTCATCCCTGCAGGCCTCATGTGTGCAAAATTTTACTCCTCAGAATTTAATCTATAACTTCTCTTCAGGTTTTTCGTTTTTGTGAGATCTATTCCATATTGATCTGCTATTTCTTGTAGTTGCTGGTGTACCTCCCCTGCTCCCTTTGTAATAATTTTACACAAGTATCTCAAGTGAGCTTCAGTATATGACTCAAGTCTGTTAACATCCATTGTCCCTTCAAGAAGCTCACCTCTTTCCATTGATAATCTCACCCTGTTTATGATTTCTTCTTCCTTATTCTGATTCTCTGGGGTTCTTGAACCACTCAAATCTTCTAACCATTTGGTTATCTCCTGTGCAGACAAACCCTTCAATGAAACCTTGTCAGGCTGAGCACTCAATGATTGCTGCTGAATTGTACTCACACATTGTGGAGTTGATAATCTCCTTTCCTGACCACTGCATGATCCCAATCCAGTATGTGTAATAGGAGGCAGATCTATTAAAGAGTTTGACTTGCTGAACCTGAGTGAGTTTTGTCTTCGCTTGGAAGGAGATATGACCCTATTCTGACTCTCAACCAAAGAATTTACTACACCATTGTTACCCTGGACATATAATGGCATGGGGGACCAAATGTAATTGGAATTGAAATCGCATCTGAGCTTCTTGTTTCAACATTCTGTGACTGCACTATCCCCATTTTCTGTATCTGTGGTATCAGCACTGGAGTAGGCTCCTTCTGAATTAATCTCAACTCTTGTACATCCTGTCCTGAAGACAACACTAAAGTATTAGTCGTCCTTACAATCGGAACCCCTGGATAAACTTCAGGAATAATTATCTCTGGTCGCTGTCCATTGTTTAACAAGTCATTGAAACTACTCTGCATCTGTACTTGTTCTATTGAACCTGAACTAATCTGACCTGAACTCTGTGAATCTTGACCTGGAAAATTCTGATTCATGTTAGAGTTGACCTGTATCGGATTCTCTGTGATGAAACGATCACTGTGAACTGAGCTCTGTCACGCTATAGCTGGTCATGGTGCAGTTGGACTCATATCATTAGTCCCACTCCCTCTAGCTCCTGGACCTTCTTGAGCCACATATGGTGGTGGACAATTTCCAAAATCTCTGAAATAAACTCATAATCATCCGAATCATCATCATTGAACATAACTCTTTTAAGCTCATTTGATTTCTCTCCCTTGACTACTGAAGAGCTCTCTTTAATCCTCTTTGCCTTGTTTGACTCCATTTTCATCATCTTGTGTCAATGCTGGAAACAAACGAACACCCTGTAAAGTATTGAGTCGCCACTGTCTCTGATCACTGTCCCATGTAGCCTCTGCTAGTGTCTTTTGTGCTCTTCTCATTCTCATCTCACATTTCAAAGACTGTTGCTGCCTAGCTACTAGTTCCCAAATAGCTAAAGCTTCGAACTGAGCTGGTCTCAGAGGAGGTTTCAGACTGTACATTTTCTGCCTCAAATTCTCCAAAATCATCAAACTAATAGTACAACTTCCTGGAAAAGCTAAACAACCTTCTTTGTTTGTGATTTTAATCCAATGTTTCAACCAAAGACATGCTCTGGTGCCTCTCTCCTCATTTACGATATATGTTGGAGTATTCTCTGGCGGACAAATTTCTCCCTTTCTAGCCAGAATATACTCATCACCTCTAAGAGCACTTTTTAAAGCTTTGAAAAACTTCATTTTCACTAAATCTGTTAAAAAACAATTCATCCAGGAAGTGACTACAATCCCACTATCCCCTTCTATACCCTTCTCGTCCAGTTGCAACACGTGATTGTCCACCAATCCCTCGCTAACCAACCTATCTCAGCGCAGCACAAATTGACATCACACCGACACACACACACCCATCGCGGCAGCTGAGGCGCTGACAAAGTCTTTTGACTTATCTTTTGTAAACTCAACACACCCAAACTAATGCAATATTAATTTGCGAGCAATACTCAAAACCAAAAAGAAAACAAATGTTTCTATTAACTATAGGTAGGGTAACACAACAGCTTCAGGAACCTTCCAAATTTCGCTATCAGCTTTCGCACTTGTAGTTCTTCTTCTTCACAGTTACCCACATTCGCAAGCAAAATTCTACCCGCAAATTTCACTCTCAACTGATCCAAAGAGATAGTCCTGGGCACATAGAACTCTCCAAATCTCAGTCGGAAATTTCAAACACTCAAAGTAACTCGCAAACTCAACTTACCAACCCCACCCGATTGGTCTACTAAATAGACAAATTACAACATATACCAAGGGTCTCACTAAACTTGTCAATATACTCGGGAGACATAGACCTCTCTCATTAGGTCCGTCTGACCAACAACCATGTGGACAATATTTCTGTGCACTAAGCGCCAAACACATGGGAAGTTCACTGACTTCTCTACTCACATACCTCTTTGGAGTACACCCACTCCTTATAAACTATACTTCTTCTTTTGGAGTACGCCAACTCCCAATAAACTCACAAACAACTCAGTCATCTGCAAATTAGATTAAGCTGTGCTAGAGCATTTTCCCTAACCACACTCGATCTGACAACAGAACACTCCCTATCAACCTAGAGCATCTCCGAGGACTGGGGAAAGTCACCTGAGGCATCTAGCAACTCATTTTGCAAATCCGTAAAACATCTTGAAAAATTAACAATAAAAACTCAATAAAAAACTTTTCACAAATCTATGACGCAACCAATGACATCATCTAAAAATTATGTAACCATCCCCTGCTACCAAAAACTGTGAGCGCGACCAAATAGTGGGTTTCACGCATCAGGCCGATGGACCGAACCGACATTGTATAGAGGGGATGCCAACTGTATGGCGTCATAATCATCACAACAGTAAATGAGAATCAACACAATCTCATAACACTTCAATAACCACACCAATTTAGTAAAAAGGTTAACAATTTTATTTCCCTATATTATCAACACTAAGATCACAAAAATAATTCTCAAACACAAGTGATACATATAGAGAGACAACAAAGGTTGATTTGAACACCTTATATATCTAAGTTTAATCAAAGCAAGTAGACATATCAACTCAAGGGTTATAACACTAAATCATAGCATCAAAATCTGAGCAAATCAGATAGAATACATCAGCAAACTGATAATGCATCAGTAACATATCATGAGCAAGTGAACAAAATCACTTCTCTCACTAACCGCTAATTAGCATTAACATGTTGGGCTTCATGTAAACATTTTAGTAACACAAATTTAGGAAAACATCTAACTCGGGTTATATCAAAATGATTAGAAGCAGTTAATTAGTGAGTTGCAGCTGATACCTGGAAAACAAAAGACACATAACAGATCATATTTTTATGCGTTACCAATGCACTACAGAATCAGCAATTTTGTCTACTTCATCAAAGGGATACCACCAAAAATCAGCATCCGAATACAGAATGGGATGGGGTAATGGTTTATACTTTGGACTATAAGCTACACTAAACCATTAAAGCATTAAGAACAAATAAAGAATACATGGACTCCCAAAAGATCTGCCAGAGTGACAGATCCACAAAGAACACCTCAGAAGAACTCTCCCAAAAGATGAATGACCCCCGAAGAAGTGGTGACAGAACGTTAAGTTAAACTTGTCAGTGAAAAATGATTGGATGAGACATAAGGTGAGGAAAGTATGACCAATCAGAATATTAACAGATATCTAGAAATTACACATTTAGTCAGCATCAAGTTTTCCATTGATTGTAGAATCCCTAAACTAATACATTTGATATCCTTGATATCCTAGACTTCCTTCTCTTCCGTCTCATCTGTGGATCCTTTATTTCCCCTTCACCAAGAATGCGAACACACGAACGATTAACACTGTTTCTTTCACTTCCACCCTTGAGTAAAATACACACGTTAGTACCATTTCTCTAACAGTGAGAATAATCAAACTTAGAGCGACAGTTGAAACCTTTCATTAATTACATCACACAATGACCTTGCATCTGCTTCTGTTTTAGTCCTGCAGATGTCACTGTTAACACATTTATTGGTTAAGAAACACACTCTTCTCTTACGAGGACGGAATAATGAAAAATAACCCCATTAGCTTAAGTTAGCCTAAAACATGGTGGCCATTACAAAAACACTTGTTTTGTTAATATGATCATTAATATAAATTAAACCACACGTGTGTCTAGTAAAATAAGTACATATTATCTCTAGATTTTTATCACTAAAATCTCTACCTCCACAGTTGGAACCCCTTGAGTGCCTCTGTCACTTTCCCCAGTTCCTTAAGGTTAATTTCTGCACATATGGTGGGGCTTCAACATAGAGAGAAAATGAGTGAGGGGGAAGGTTTAGAGAAAGTCAACAGAGAAGGAGAAGAAAGAGGAGAGAAGGAGACCGAGAACGGAAGGATGGAAAGGGATAGATAGCACAAGAAGATGAAGGGAACTGAGCTGGTTTGAGCATTTTTGTCAGGGCTACTTTGGTTCCCCAGTAAGGCCTTGTTGAGAGACAATTCTTAAGTGAACTGACTACATGAGTAAAGTCAAATATTATGTAATACTAGCTACCCACACTGGTTTCCTGAGAGTACTGTCTACTTTAGACAACACTGTGGCTCTTGGGCTGATAAAAGCAAAGTTCAGAGGATTTATCGTAACCACTTTATTGATATTTGCAAAACATTCAATCCAGTGAATATATGACTTCTATAAAGGAAACTGCTCCATTTTGTCTATTTGACAGAGAGACTATATAAGAACACGTGATCAGCAGTGCTTAATTTGTGCCTGTGAGCCCTGTCACTTATATTTTGGGCACTGGCATATATATGTCCACATCAGATGGTTCCCGAGAGCGACAGAGGTAAAAACACACATATCGGAATACAGAGGAAGGGAAAGACGGCAAAACCGTCACAAAGGGAGAAAGCAGGGACCTGCAAGAATGAGAGAAAGGGGCAGGGAATGTATGGTAGTAGAATGAAGACTACCATCCTTAGTATTTGGCATGCCCACTTTTAATTACACTGGCCGCCGGCACAGGAACCTTTTCTTTTACAAATTAAGCACTGGTGCTCAGTCATTTCCTCCTGTAAAAGCTCTGCCCAGAAGCACAATTTCCAATGCAAGCAAGATCTATGACAGGCATGCAGTCTGGTAATGTCCATCATGGGCATTAGGTTCGGCCACATCCCAAACAGTGACTAGACATCGAGGTTGGGCGAGAGGTCACCTCTCCAAATGCGGGCTGTAGATTTTGTGAATGTCCTACTGAAACTATGACGCATGTATCATTACACTGCCATGCCTTACATTTGAAACAAAAATTTCAAGAAAAAACACCTCACTTGGACACGTTTGATGAACTCTCATCTTTATTACTCCCACTGAAGTATGGCTATCTGTTAATGTGCAATACTTTGGTGCCCTTTTTACCGATTTTGAATGCATTACATTATGGTATGTTCAACCTACTAAAAAGAAAAATGAATGAATTAATTAATGACCAGAACTGCATAGTTAATAAACCACTCCAAAACATAATCAAGAACAAAAAATTAAATATGTTAAAAAAAAGTTGAATAAAGACATAAGTTGAAATTGTGCTCAATACAAATAAAACCATCCATCATCCTTATTATTACATAATATAATACTTTACGGCTAGACTTTTAATCATTTTGACACTCTGGTCCCTCAAGTGGAGGTGAAAAGGAAATTCAAAGAAGGTCAATTGCTTATGTCAAGAAACTAGCTTAATGATAAAATCACTAGTCCCAAGCTTAAAATTATTCATGCCTTAGATGTAGCGGTTACTAAGCTTTTCTGAAACCACTTTCATAATGTTTACAAGACTGTTGAAAAGTTGCATATCTTTGCTAGTAAAACTCTCTTTTATGCACTGGTGCACTTCCTAATACTTAGGTGTGTAACCGAACAAAATAATACATTTCTCATTCTTTATAGAGACACGGACACGAACGATGTATGTGCGCCAAACTGGTAGGTATGTAGTGGCAGAGTCTGCACTAACAATGACATTTGGTTTAATTCCACTGTAGCTTAATTTCACCAATGTCGAATTGCAAAAAACGTGTCCTTTTTCAACCTTAATCGTACAGTCCCAATGAAGTATGTTTGTAGGGTTCATGAGTCATGAGGGTTTAAACTACAAGGGCCTGATTTAGATGTTAGTGGTAACGGGTCCACGGCCACTTTTTCAACATAAACCCTGTCGGCCGGCTTGACGGTCCGCCCGCCTAATTTAGATATTGGTGGTTCCCATAGATGATAACCTGCCCGAGTCCCACCATCTCCACCAAGAATTCCCATCTGCCGCCAAAGTCCCAGAGGAAAGAATGGCTGGTGGCAGGACTACAGCCACACTTACCACCGTGCAGATTTGGATTTACTTTACTGCCGAGCAAAATGTAGTGGTCCAACCTACAATTCCCTCTTGGTGGATGAGGGGATGGGGGCAAAGGGGTGAAAAGTCACCTTTTTTCCTGATTCCACTTCTGTGTCCAGCTGGACATGGCTGGGCAACACCCTCCGCAAACTTGACCTCCCCATCGCTGGACACGAAGGTAGATAACCCGCATTGCCTGTGTATGTTGGGAGGATCACTGCACATGATCTCAGGAACTCTGTAGACATATACATGTCACAGCAATGTTTTTAGATTACTGTGACATGCATATGTCGGGAACACGAGTGGGTCAGACACAGATGGGGACATACTGGTACACAATACACCTGTCATTTTTAGTGGCAGTACTCATTGGCAAATGAATGCTGGCACCACAATGACAGTACAATTACACCTGTCAACTGTGTCCATGTGTGCACATCGCAAGGGGACCTGTACTTGTCATGTTGTGCTTTGAGCTGTGTGTTCTGTGTGAGTTAGTATGTGTGTGTGTGGAATGTGATTGACTGGTTGAGGTGGAGGGACCTGGAGTGGGTGGTGTGGTTGTGTCAATATGTGTGCCACTTGCATATGGCATTGATGTTGTGTTGTGTTGCTGCATGCACCATTTATGTGAGTGTTGTGTGGCAGTCATGTAGTTGTGATGTATAAGTGTGTTTGTGTCGATGAGTGTGTAGTTGTGTTGGTGGTTGTGCTTGTGTCGTGTGTGGGTGCAGCATCAATAGTGTCTGTATGATGTGTCATGGATGTATGGCAATGTGTGTTTGCGACATGTACGTATTGTGTTGTGGCAGAATAGCAATCTATAATGGTGTGTATGTGGTGTTTTGTGTGTGATGCAAGGGGACACACGTGGCAAAGGTACAGTGTGTGTGTGTGTGTGTGTGTGTGAGACTTACCTGTATTCCACAGCTACTCCCATTGTCCGTTGTCCATTGGGTCCTGTGATTCCCTCCCTCCATCAGCAAACCACCACCAGTACACCGCCTGCAGGATTGTAACATCTAAATACTGCAGGCGAAACACTGACAGTTTAATGGTCTTCTCAGGTCCTCCGTCAAGGCGGGTTGGCAGTAATACTGCCAAGATCTAAATCAGGCCTTCAGATATTGGCAGAGGAGTTACTCCATCACAATTCTAGCACGTCTTTGCAGGCATCCTCGTGCCACCGATATTTGTCTCTTCATTTGGCCTCACCAGTCCAGCGACCAGAAGAGCGGTACCCGGCAAAATTCTATCCGCCTGGGAACTCCCCACCCCCTCCATAACCCTTAGAAGGACTATGAATGGGGACAGTTCCAAAGTCTGTCCCACAACAGTGGAGAGCTCTGCCAATAACTACTTCCAACATTGTACAATGAGCAGGCATGACCACATCATATGGAAGAAATCTGCTGGGGATTGGGAGCAGCGCCCACATTGGGATGTGTACCAGAGACCAGTTTGAGGCATTATTTTTGGAGTTAAGTACCCGCAATTCAGATAATATAGCTGTACCATTTGCAATTTGGCTAAGATGGTGATTACGCGTAGCACATTAGTACATCCCGCCAGTCTTCCTCATCCATTGGTCCCACCCAACTCTCCCACCGTGACCTCAGTGGCTTGAGGGTCTCAGAGTCATTTAGTGTGATCAAGCGGTATATTTGGGAGACTCCCCCCTTACCCAGTGCCCCATCACGACCTTTGCCTCCATAGGACTAAACTTGGGTCTAAGAGAAGCCTTGGTTATGTGTGGTCTCAGTGCGCGCCTTAATTGTAAGTATTTTTGGAACTCTGTATTAGAAAGTGTGTATTCATGCTGGAGTTCCTGGAAGGACTGTATGTGGTTGCCAGACCACATATCACCAAGCACGGTGAGGCCTATAGCATCCCATAGTGAGACGCCCTCCAGGGCACTCACCTGCCGCAACCAGGTCCCTTGCCACAATGGGGCTGGTGTTGTGTTAGCTTCTTCCACCACCTGGTGTGACTCTTTGCCATCCAATAAACACCATCCTGGTTACCTCCAGGATGTTCTGAGATACCAGGCTGCCATACAGACTGTCCATAATGTGGAAGAACCTCATTGTTGTGAACTCCCGGCGAAAGGCTAGATCAGCCCAACCCCTGTTAGCCATTCATTAATCACAAGAGCTTGGGATGCTAAATAAGAGTACTATAGATTGGACATGCCCAATCCTCCCTCATATGTGCTTTGCCTACAGGTAGCCCAACTAAGACGTCACCTCCCATTCTGCCACAGTAAGGCATTAGCCAGTGCATCCATCTCCCTGAACCAATGAGACAGTACTTGCATTTGAGATTTTTGAAGGAGATAGAGAAAGCGCGCCACTACCAGCATCTTAAACAAAGCAATGCACCCCAGGACATTAAGGGGCAATGAGTGCCATTTCTTCAAGTCTGACGGGACTCTGTGGATGAGGGGGTAACGTTAAGTGGCATATCATCGGTGGTTCAAGTGCAATTTTAATTCCCAGGTAGGTAAAGCTGAGCCGCCGAATGGGCAAGTCGGATTGCCAATCAGTTACGTCCTGAGTCCCAGTCAGAGTAACTAAGAGAGATTTTTTAGGATTCATAAGGAGTACAGAAGCCTCTGTGAAAAGATGCAGGAGACGGAGACAGCGGGACCACTCTCCGTCAGATTTTATAAGTTTGGCAGCACATCATTCGCAACTAAGGCAATACGATCTTCCTCACCCTGAGGCCAATGCCAGCCTGTCAGCAATGGATCTGCATGGATCATGCACGCTGAGGGCTGTATGGCCAAGGCAAAGAGAAGAGGGGATAGCGGTCATCCCTGCCTTGTTCTCCTATGAACAATAAAGGCATCCGACACTGTCCCATTAACCAGCACCCTAGCCATTGGGCACTGATAGAGCAGATGTGCCATACAACAAAATTTGTCACCATATCCCGCCCTAGCAAGCACCTGACTCAGACATCCCCAGTCCTTGGTACTGAACGCCTTCTTGAAGTCTATCAACACCAAGGCCAAAGATGTAGGAAGAACATGCCTGTGCTCCAGTGCAACATGTAAATGCCTGAGACTGTTCCTAGTACTGCAAGTCGGCATGAAGCCGCGCCGGTCAGGGTGGAACCAATATCGCAGGACCCTCCGCAGGCGGTTCACCAAGACAGTGGCATATATTTTAGTTCCCCATTGATCAGCGATATCGGCCTATAATCTGCGCATGAGACTGATGGAGGTTGTGTTTTGGGTAGGACCACTATTGTGGCCTGGTCTAGGCTGTCTGTAAAGGTGCTGACTTCCAGCCTCCGCATAGAGGCCATGCAGCCGCAGAGCCAGGAGATCTCTGAACTTAGAGTAACACTCAGTAGGGTACCCATCCGGGCCTGGGGTTTCCCAGTTTTTAACACCAAAATGGCATCTTCTATCTCCTCTAACAAAATGGGCTCATCCAATGCCTGGGGTTCCTGTTCCGGGAGACTGGGCAGTGATAGCTTGTTTAAAAGCAGCTCCTTGCGCTCCACCAATCCACCAAGGGCCTAGGGGTTGCAGCATAGAGTGTGGCAAAGTATTGCATAAATAAGCTGCTATGCCAGCAGAAATAGCCTGCAGAATTCCTATCTCATCAACTACCTTGATCACCACCTTTCCTGCCAAGGGGTTGGAAGCCAGCAAGTACAGCAACTGGCTGTTTTTATCTCCCTAGCCATAGATCCTCACCTGCGATGCACGCCATATTTGTTGTGCCACCTCTAGTGACTGGGCCTGAATTTCCTGCTGCACAAGGTTTAGAGTGCATTCCAGCTCACCCGGCCCTCCCAGGCCACGAGACTCTCCCACTGAAGTGCACTGTTCTCTAAACGGGCAATGTGGGCTTGCTGGGTTGCCTCCTGTTTCCAGGGGAGAGCTTTGGTGTGACCATGGATTATGACTTTCCCAGCCTTCCTCGGTATTGCCTCTGTTCACTCTGTCCCATCATTAATCCCAAATTATTGTTCAATCTTCTAACGTATCTTCTTAACATATTCCTCATTTTGTAGGAGCCAGTCATTAGGGCGCCACATGGGGTGCTGTGTGGGAACAGGATATCCAACATTCAGGAAAACAAGGGCATCAAGAGGTCAATGGCCGGCATGAAGATCATATCAATGTTGGCATGCTTGTGATGTGCTGCAGAGGTATGGGTATATTGCCTAGAGTGGAGGTTCCAAGTCTGCCACACCTCACAGAAGCCCAGGTTAGACATCCATTTATGCAAGGTAAGTAGACCATCGACATCGAACATCCGAGGCTGTACCTGTGATATTTTGGCGGGATCTAAAACCACATTCGTATCACCCCTGATGACAGTGAGGCCAAGGGGCATGTGAGCAACCACGACCGCAAGCTCTTCGTGGGAGGGGCATATACACATACCAAGTTCAAGAGGTGTCCCCCACCATACCCTTCAGCGCAACATACCTGCCCTGTGGGTGTAGCAATCTTTGAGGCACCACCAAGGGAAAACCCAGATGCATGAGTATTGTGACCCCATTGGAGCCACGCATAAACCCCACACAATATACTCTGTAGCGGGCCAGAAAGGGAAAAGACACACCCATCAAGTGCATCTCTTGCAAATGTCTGAGCACTGCTGTGCGCTTGATTATATCCAACAAGCCATTTACATTCCAGCACACCTCCCTATATGTTATGTGGTCATGAGAAGAGCAAGTCAGTGTACTTAGCCAGCCCCAGAACCCACCTAGGAACTCCCAGGGCCATCTTAGAGTATGCATTGTCCGTGACTGGGCTTGTTGGGACACCACCGGATGCGGATAAGTGAAGCGCCCTGTGTGACACTGAAAGGAAAAGAACAACAACACCAGTGCAAGTGTGCATTCAAACACAACCCACCTCCTCCCAAAAATCCCCCACCCCATACTTCTCCCCAACCAGAAGAATCATCAGTCGCCCCAACTTCAATATCCCACCAGCAACTGAGGACACGTAACATGGAGTGGCAGACCCCTCCGAATGCTAGGATTAAGGTACCATCTACTCAACTAATATACTTTGAATGGCTGTCCTGGTACAGCTTGAACCATGCTAGTGGTGTCTGGCTCAGTCTCTTCTCCTCGTGCACCGCCTCCCCTCCCCATCCTTCAGGGCCGGCGAATGATTTCTGTTCTGCATGAGCGGCGGCACCGAGGACCCAGAACTCGGCGAGTGGGAGGCAGGCATTGTCCCACCTGCAGCCACCGGGACCTAGTGCAGGATTGCTTCGGATGACCAGGCTTTTGTGACTGTGATCCACTTTCATGAGTCGTTTCTAAGGTCAAGAGAGAGGGTGATCGGCAAGCAACGTTCCTCTGTCACCCACTCCCACGCAGATCCCAGGGTATTAAAGTAATGCACTTTGCCAGCATGTAGCACTTTAAGGCGAGCCGGGAACAGGAGCATGTAAGTAAGTTGGAGTGCCCTTAACTTTTGTTTGACCGGCTTATAGGATCATCAACGCACTTGGATCACCCTTGAGTAATCGAGAAAAATCAAAATCCTTGATTTTTGAAAACGGAGTCTCGGAAGTTGCAGAAGTGTGCTATAAGAGCCTTTGGCAGTGCCCTGGCAGGGGGCCCTGTGTGCCCACTCCACTGAAAACCATGGAGTCAGTCTATCTGGTGGCACCCACAACTTCAACCAGGTCTCAAGGAAGGTCACCGCCTGTGACTTCTCAACCTCTTCCAGAAAGCCAACGAACCTCAATAATTGCGCCTCAAGTGGTTTTTCGCATTGTCAGTTCATTGCTGAAGCTCATGGGTATGAGTAAGTAGGCAGTTCACTTTGGTTGTCAGTTCCACAACTTCATCCTTCACCACAGATACACGATTTACTGCATCCGTTATAAGGGTTGTGGCATCCTTCAGGTCTTGGTAGAGCAAGGCTGTGTCAAGTCAGATTTCCTCAATCTTATTCTCTACAGCAGCTTGGGAGGTGAGGATTGCCTGCAGGATTCTGTCTGTGGCCACCACTCCAGATGCAGAGGCTTCAATACTATCATCTCCATATGACCCCATGGGAGCAGTGTATTTCTCAATGCATGGCTGAGAGGCGGGTGGCCTCTGCTTTCCCCATCTCAGGTCCACCTCAACTTCAGGATTGATTGCTCTGTCAACCCACCTGGCAACACGTCAGCCATGGGCTCCCGCAGCACCCATGCCCCCCAGCCCCAGCACCGACAAGGCCTCTGACACCTGCTGCATTAAAACCGTATTCGTCACAGGGGCAAGCCAGGCCCTCACAGCCCAAACAATATCTCACTCTCTTACTTTTGGGGAGAAAAGTGCCTGCATGTCCTCCTCCCCCTCAGTGGGCACTTCCCTGAGCACTGGAGAAAGCTCAACGGCCACATTTATCTACAGCTGGCTCTCCACGGCCCCATGCACAGTTGGGTGAGGCACCCGCGCTTACATGCAGGCTAGCAACAGGCCCACATGTAGATCTCCTCATGCACCAATTGAATAGTATGCTCAGTTCCTTGCCACTGTCTCATATCTTGTGCTGTCGCTCTCCTTCTCCAGCACCTTTACTGACCTCGCGATTTCAGGGCCCCCGATCCATCTGCAGCTCCAGATCCAAGCCCCCACTCCTGTCTGCATGGCCTCCATGCGTCCTCCTCCCAGGGCCTTGTCTCTCCCACCATCCACAAATAACTGATCAGGCCCCACTCAGGGCCCACAAGGTTCAACTTGCCAGCTCAGAGGTTATGGGCAGGCCGGCATTGGGGAACCGCATTGCACCTCCACATCTCCTCCAGCGATTTCCAAGCGGAGAACGGGCTTGCAAGGGAGTCAGACTGCAGGGATGCCAGGGCCCGCCTTCCACCAGGCCTCAGCCTGCCACACCGCTCCGGACTGGGAACCGCCACACCGGAGGAAAACCAGGGAGCACTTCGGCCAGGGGGCACACCACTCCAGGCTTTGCTCCCCCTGCCTGCTCCTCACCAAGGAAAGCGAGCGCCACAATTTCTCAGGCCGGCACGCCCTCTATTCTCTGCTGCGCAGTAGCGTGTCCCAGCAGTCCGCCTCACAGTGCAGGCCCTGCTCCGCAAAGCTGACCTGGCCGTTGTCCTCCAGGAAGCCATGGGGTGCCTCAGGCCAGAAAGTCTCTCCGGCAGCCACCACCTGGCTCACCATCTAGGCATAATGATCACCTTGCAGACCCCCTCAGCCAGCCGCCTCCGCCATCTGCACAGGTGAGTTCAGGCCTGAGATATCATGGGCCTTTCTTGGCCCATCAGGAACAACACAAAGGCCCTCATTATGACCCTGGCTGTCTTCTGGAAATGGTCCTCCAATTTCAGCACCATCAACCCCCCTCCAGGTAGAGCACCCCTCTCCTCGCATACATGCACACTCACACAGACACCCACATGCACCTCGCATACACCTCAGCACTCATACACGCATTCAATACGCATGCGCACACCTGTCCAAACACACATACACACACCCATACAAACACACATAAACACACACACACAAACACACACTCGCACACACCACCCCCCACCCTCCGACCCCCCTCCCCTGTCAGACGATCGACTTACCTGGTCCGAGGAGGAGGTCATCTGGCAGGGAACGGGAAGAGTTGCTTCCACCTCTGGCAGTGCCCCACCATAAGAACACCACCACGCCGTATTATTGCACATAATACGGTGGGCAGTGTCATTCTGGCAGGGCGGGCTAGTGGTGGAACCACCCATGTGCCTCCTCACGCCAGCACGACTAATGCTAGATTTCCTCCACAATGTGGTGGAAATCCAGCAGTACCCCTAATATGGTGGGCGGAAGACCGCCAGCACTGGCGGTCTTCTGGCGCCCGTGGCTTTGACGGTCTTCAAGGAAGACCACCAAAGTCAAAATGAGGGCCAGAGTCTCTCACTAAGGTACCCCACTCAGGAGGAGGGCAGACACCAGCCAGGGAGCTTGTAAGGCCTGAATATAGATGGAGTTGGTGGTAGATGACAGAGGGGACCAGAACACTCTTAAAGTGCGACCACCATCTTTATGCCCCAAGCCACGCTCCCATGATGGCTATTTTTCTGCTATTAAAATGTTTCCTGATTTCCAACCACAATCTCAATTATCCCTATGTAGCCTTTCTGTGATGGTACCAGAAGCTCAGTATACTATATATTCAATGTAGATCACACAGACATGTCACATCATAATTCTGTGCTGTGGGCGGTTTGGATGATCCTAATTTCGAGGACCTATGATTTGTGGTAGTTAACAACCATTTGAACAAGTCTTGCTAAAGCCAATCAGCCCTACTTTGCAATGTTGAGCAAGCCACGCAATTATCTTTTACAGTGCTTGACAGCCTCTGTTAAAAATACAGAAAGCATTGAAAACAGTGCTTTCTGAACTTTCAAATGGCTATTACGTTGCGTGACGCAATATTTGTTGCGTTGTCACGAGTAACGTGCATTCACAACAACGTTTTGATGCAATACACGTTGCATCACGTGATTCGGCAGCCATCTTGATAGTATGGAAAACAATGTTTTGCATTCTATTCAATGGTTTCATCCAAGGCAAGAAACCAGCAACTGTTGTAGCCACTGACAGCAGAAACCATTGATGGGGCAAACAAGTATATTATACAAATTATGCTGCAGAAAGTAAACCTTGCAACAACAAAATGAGTTAAATGATGGACAGTTTTGGGGATGACAGTCAACAAGGTGCACCACATACTTGGGGCAGGTATGGCCCTGGCTACTAGTGGGATGCTGCACTGAGTGCACCACCCACTAGAAGAGCCTGTCAATCATGTCTTAGGCCTGACAGTGCTGGCCTCTAGCGGCGCATGTGCGCCTGCGCTCAGTGTGACATCTCCCATGCAGTGGCCAACTCTTAGCAGACCTTATGCTTCCCCTAGAGCACCCCTCTGAAGGACGGAGCAGGTCATCATTGTGAGGCAGGGCAGGTACACCAAGGTATGCAAGGCCCTGGTAGGGAAGAACCCCAACGTGGGTTTTCCCTACCTATGGAGTTAACCTTTCCCATAGGGTTGGCTGATCCTCTGGTACTGGCCCTAGGGTCCTGGGCACTGTCACCCTGTACAGGTTGGAAGTGCATGCGCCCTTCCTCCACCGATTAGGAAGTGGCACTAACCAGCCTGTACTGGACCTGCCACTGCAGGTTAGTGTGTGCACACTTGTGCCGTGGTGCCTTAAGATACACTGAGCCTATCACAGCAGGCATGTGTGTGCACATTACACAATGTTGGTTTATTATATACAGAGCCTGACACAGTAGGCCAGTGTGTGCACACTTGCACAATAGTGTTTAATAAGGTACTGAGCCTGCCATTGTTTACCATACTTTCACAATGGTGTTTTCACCTATATCCTGAGCTTGGCACAGTCTGCCAATATGTGCACACTTGCACAATGATGTTTTCATATGGACTGAAGGTGGCACAACTTGCCAGTGTGTGCACACTTGCATACTGGTGTTTTAATATATATATATATATATATATATATATATATATATATATATATATATATATATATATATATATACATATATATACAGAGTCTTTCACAGCAGGCCTCTATTGGCGCACTTGCACCTTTTGGTGTTCATAAACATTTGTCCAGCGTGCCCCTGCAGGTTTGTGTGTGTGCGCCATGGCACATGTGTCCAGGGACTGAAGTATACCCATGTGTGTTCTCACTGCCTATGATGGGTGCCCTGCCCATAGGTTAACATGGTGGAAAGTTTATAATTAATCCTGAGTATCCTGACTGCAATAGTGGATTGCAGTGGAGCAGCTTCATGATGTTTATTATCATTGTATTCAAAATGACAAACCCCTTCTCACGGCAAAGGTGGTTTTGTCAGTAATTCCCTAGAAATGCCACTTCTAGAAAGTGAGTATTTCTATGTTCTAAAAAATCTTTTTGCTGTCTTTTAATTCAGCTTCATTTCACTGGAAGTGGGGGAAAAGCACTTCTGTGCTTTCCCTGGTGACAGCTATAAAACAGGCAACTGGAACAACAGACCTCTGCCATTTGAGGGCCCGCTGGATAGATTGGAGGGAGAGGTTCTGACACTTGGCCTTTTAGAGCCAGATCATGGCACCACTAAAGATAAAGACCTGCATTCCATGCAGACATGACTGAATTCTAGTGGAAACATCTATAGTTCAAAACGGCCCCTCTGAACCACCACAGACTTCAAAAGTACACTTGAGTGTAACTACAAGTGTCTGGGTTCAGCAACTTAGAGATATATTAGCAGGCATGTGGGACCAGTATCGCTGGACCATGTGGTGCATGCTACCAGAGGAATCTGTTGTGCACAGGTGTCTTTACTGTCTTTGGAGGGGTTCCGTGCACCCCTCCTGCATTGTGGTTGGCCTGGGAAGATTGCCTGATGCTGTGTGGCACTCTGAAGTGTTCTCTCTGAAGGCTTGTTGGCTTCACCCTGTTCTTTCTGGAGGTCCCAGGGACCTCAAAGACCTCCTCTTAGGGATCTACACCATCTACTGGTGTCATCATGCGAGCGGTGCCCTCCTCAGTGCCTACATCATATGTTGGATTCCACCTGGTAGCAGCAGTGTGAGCATAGAAGTAGTATTGTGCTTGGAGACCAGAATTGCCTGATGCTGAGCCTTCAAAGTGCGGCCTGGACTTAATGAGTGTGGCCCTTCATTGTGGGGCCAATGCATGCATAAACATCTTGTTTGTTGTGAGTGGATTCACCAGTTGCAGGACCCCGTGTGGCCCGCTTTTGTCGAGTGCATTGCATTTCTTTTGTACCACACCCAACTGCATGCTCATTGTGTGCGCTGTTGGATTCATAGGTTGTGACCCTCGGAGCTGGGGGTGCATCCAGAGCAGTGCTGCATTCTACCTCGTATGGCACCGCTGAACTTGCTTGCTTGTGTATGACCAGATTGTGTGGTGAGACTCAAGTCATCCCCCACCAGACGTTGTGCCTCATTCTAGGGAGATATGGTATTGGAGTTCCCTGTGTGTGACCGGATAGTCTGGTGTGACTCACAACATTTCTCACCAGATGATGTGCCTCATTCCAGGGAGGTACGGAATTGGAGTTCTTTGTGTGTGACCAGATTGTCTGGTGCAACTCAAGTCATCGCACACCAGATGTTCTATCCCATTGCAGGAGATGCAGGAATGGAGTTATTCGTATATGACCAGATTGTTTGGTGCTACTCCAGTCTTCGTGCACCAGATGTAGTGCCTCATTCCAGGGAGCAATGGCATTGGACTTTTTCAGGTGATTGTCTGGAATTTTCTGGTGCGACTCAAGTCATCACACACGAGACTAGTGCCTCGATCCGGGTGGGATACTGCATTGGAAATCTTTTCTTGTATGTCGTGCCTCATTCCAGGGAGGTACAGCATTGAGCACTTTGCATGCGGTATCGGGATCATCTGTTGCGACTCCAGTCATTCCACACCAGATGTTGTGCCTCCTTCCTAGGAGGTGCAGACTTGGTAACTCTTCATGTGCACCCAGAATAGTTGGAGCAGCTCAAGTCATCATGCCCCAGATGTTGTGTCTCCTTCCCGGGAAGTGTGGAATTGGTAACTATTTGGGTATTTGGAGTGAGTGGCTAGGCTGGGCGCTGCAGTGACTAGCATGTGTCACCAGCAATTCTCCCCCTGTGCTTTGCAGACCTCTGAGTGAACTTTCCGAGTGGTGCCCAAGACTCCATCTGTTAACTGTTGCCTGATCAGCTGTTATCCCGTTTCTTCCCCTGACCTTGTCCCCAGGATCATGAAAAGTGTGACTATAGCTGTGAGGAGCCTAGTATCCAGGGAAAGATTGTTTTCTCTTCCATCTCGTGGGGATGGGGTAGCAGAAATTGGTTGGTGGATAGAGAGCATTTTGGGGCCTAGGGTGTCTGCGAATAAAGTGACATTAACCAGATGGATATCAGTGCACCATATTAGGGTGCTAGGAGTGAGTGCATGCAGGTGAGTGTGTAATAGCCACCTGATATCCGTGGCACCACGTAGCGGTGCAGAGTGAATGTAAGGGAGTGAGCGCGGGTGATTGATAAAACATCACAGTGGTGTTGCCGTACAGGTTATTTTTTGCCAGAGGTCTCTTACGGTTGACATTGAGTTTTACTTGGGCGGCCCAGGCAGTGGAGCTAATTAAAAGTGCTACAAGTCTCTCAATGTACATCCTGCTGCAAGCTTTGTGAACCAGGTCCACCCTGCAATAGTGTGTTATTGAATCAGGGTAAACACTAGGGTGGTCTCATGCTGACAACGTTTGGCACCGCATGAGGGTGCTGGGATGGAAAGTATTATTTTTTCTCATGTGTACACAATGTATAAGGTGTTTAAGACAGTTGGGCCTATTACTGCGAGCAACATTTTAAAATGTGATTTATGCACAGATTTACATGATGATCATGCTATGTTAATAATGTGTGTGAAGAACACAAATTATATTTACATATACCTCGTGTGAAGTCTCTTTTGTGACGCTCATTGTATAGGTTGTGTGGAAGTGCTGTGCCCTTGCTTTACATATTGCCCCTGTGATAAGACTCACTGCTCTGTGCCAAGCTACCCAAGGGTGAGCGCAGGTTATACAGTGAGTATAATAACCCACCCTTGACAGGAGTGGTAGGTTCTGCCTGGCTAGGGCCTTGGCTCAGCCAACCAGAACGTGCTGCCTCCAATACAGGGAAAGATCTGATAAAATACACTTGAGAAGGCAGATGTGTCCCTAGTCGCCTCATCTGCTTGCAGTGTCAATGGACCCCCTAGCAACTAATATTAGGAGTGATGAAAGGATGAATGTGATCTTATTTGGGTAAGTCAAGCATAAAAAAGTTGTGTTTGATAATGGCGGTGGCTAATACAAAATCTTGTCACTTACTCCTAGAACTACTAAGGGAAGTGGCAGGCTTCCAGACTATGGCCCTCATTGTGAACACAGCGGTAACAACTGATGTGTTCATGCTGGCGGTCAAAACACTGACCGCCAGTGTCCCCAGATCCCCGCCAGCTGCATAAAGAACCTTCCTGTGGGCCGGCGGGCGGAAACATTGTTTCCGCCCGCTGGCTCACAGGAAGGCCTCGCCGGGACATTGACGGCGGCTCCACATGGAGCCGCAGCCAATGCCTCTGTGCGGCGGGTGCAGCTGAACCCGTCACACAGATCACTGCCCGAAAATCGGGTAGTGATCTGCGCGATGAGGCACTGCACCAAGACCCCTGCACTGCCCATGCCAAGTGCAGGGGTGCCTCGGTGCACCACTTCCGCCAGCTTTTCCCTGGTGGGGAAACCCGCCAGGGAAAGGCTGGAGGCTGAGGAAACATTATCCGAGGGGTAGCACCGCTGCCCTGTCGGATAATGTTTCCGCCCGCCGCCAGGCTGCCTGACGGAGGAAGCCTCGCGGTGAGTGAGGGCTGCTGATGGCGGCCCTCATGGGGTTCATTACGTGGCGGTTTGGCTCACCATGCCGGCTGGCAGTTTCACCCGCCAACGCCGACATGGCGGGTGAAACCGCCAAGTTCACAATGACCGTCTATATCAGGATTGGAAATTAACCACAACAAATCAATATTATTAATCCCCAGTCTCAAGGAAAGGGAAGGTCCTTCCATTGAAAGTTATCTGTCATTGAAATAGGTGAAAGCACAAGGGTGCTGGGTTACTTATCTAACACGTTTGCAAGTCACAATGGGTGCTAAATATTCACTGAAGCTGACTCTAAGAGAGGAATGACAAACTTGTATAAATGTGTAGGGACAGAACTGAGGGAGCTAAAAATCTTACCCCATCTGTTGTACTTTTTCCAATCACTACCTAACAATGTTCTAGCAGATTTAACAACTGTGCACTAGATATATGTGGGATAGGTTAGGGCTGAGGACAGAGTGACCAAATAAATGCAGGGATACAACTATGGTAGTTCACTTGGTGAACACAAAAGATATACCCAAAAATGCTTATGGTATTTGGTGCTGATTTTCTTTTCACCACGTCACAAGCCTATCAGTGCCAGGACCCCAACTTTCGGTAACCAAGTGCTTTACAATTTCAAAAGTCAATCAAACCATGTATGTCCGGAACTCACCCCAGATACATCTAAACAGTTTGAAAAATTGAGTGGGGAAAATTTCCCAATATAGCATATAAGTTTGGGTTAGAGCATGTATGTTTAGGGGCAATGATATTGAAATGTTTGAATAATACAAGATCTACATTGGGCATTGTGAATCCAAAAGAATGGGGGATTTGCAAATTAGGTAAAGGGTGGACCACCCAAAGAGTAAAATGTTGTGGACAATATAATTCACTGAATCTGAGAAAGTGCTTAGACTATAAATAGATGTGTAGACTTTACCTCAAATTTAAAAGGATTCTTTTCACAGAGCAGGACAATAATTTAACTGACGCATATTCAATTTAGGAGGGAAGAGTTGTGAAAGACAATAACAGGAACATTAGTAAACAACTGTGGTTAAACATCATTAAACATGTTTGATTGTGTTGTACACAAATGTGTAATTACATTACATGTGATATCCCCTAAAGGACAAAATGCAATTGGTGCGGGTGCTGGGCTAAAATGTGTCAGCTACATATTTGGTGGACCTGAGGTTATTCTAGATGGAGGGCCTGGTCGTGGTTAAAGGGGTATTATGGTTTCTGATTTTGGATCAGCATAACCAAGTACTATCAGGAATCTTGTTATCTGAAGCAACAGGGATTGACCAAAATAGACAGGATGGTAATCATGCCACATGATCAGCATCACAGAGACGACAGTTGTAGTCAAGTGGAGGAAAGCTGAAATCCCAATCCATATTTGAGGGCTACTGAAATGTGGAATATTCTTGCCGTGGAACAAATTACCTATTCAGTTCATGACACACATTACTCACGTAGCTATTTACCCAGATATAGAAACCACTGAAAGATAAAAAGGTGGAGACTTTTATCAGAGAGCCAAGATTTCTATGAGCACTGAGACTGTCAGAAATAGGGGATAATTGAACATCTTGTTCTATGAATTGGGGATGGAAATAGCTAAATGAAGAGTAAAGACCAAAGAGGACTTGTAGAGCATGTATCTGGAGGCTAACAATTTTGTTTGCTATACTAAATTCCTTGTGGTCAGTAATGGCAGGGAAAGCCTGGGTTTAGGCAGGATACAAGTTTACATTGTTTTCCATTCTCCTGATCAATGATTCTGTTCCCAAGACAGCTAACTGTGTAGCAGAACACCTCAAGTTAAAGGTAACAATTCAGTTGTACCAATCACCCCCTGCTCCACATGTGTCTACAGATGATACAATATTTTTGTCATTAATTGTCCATTAAAAAAATAATAAATTCCAGTCCTATTCTGATGAGTCAAAGACATGTTACTGATGTTCCAACAGCCACTGTCTAGGGGAAGTGGATGTGAACGTCTGGGATCCCAGGACGTTGTCAGGAAGTACCCCCGGGGCACCTTAGAGAATGCCGACACTCACCCGGAAGTGCTGGGAGCACCTGCGATCGGCATCCGGAGACAGAAGGCGGAAGCCATAAGGGTTTTTAAAAACGAGTGGGAGGATCGGAAGTTGGAGGAGTTCTCTCTAGGAGGGAAATACGGGGCCATGAAGAGCCGATCAGACTCAATGCCTGGGAGATGACCACTGCAGGAAGTGACGCTGAGCAACTCCGGAGCGAAGCCGGAGGAAGACGACCATGAGGAGAGCGAACAGACCGGCTACGCTCTGGGAAGAGCGTGACCTTGGCAGGTATGGAGCGAAGACCGAGCGGGAATGTGGGAACACGGGGATGCGGTTTAATGCATAACAGTGAAGGAGGGAAGTGGGAAAACAGCCGTAAAGGACTCTGGGGCACATTCAGAACTACAGTATATTTTGGTTCTATATATTTTGTTTTGTGTAACGTTCACTGATTCACGGGGCACTGGAGGAGGGTATATAAAAGAAAGTCTGAAACGAGGGAAAGTACCTTCCGGTAAAAGAGAAATACAAGAAAAGGAGAGACCAGAGAGTGAACATAGTATAAGATAGAGACAGAAGGCTAACAAGAAGCTTTTGGAATCAAGGAAAGAAGACGGAGGGAAAGACAGGAATAGAGAATAGTCAGAAAAGAGAAAGGAAGAATACTGAAAACCTGAGAAAAGACTGAACAGAGAGTAATTGACAGCCTAAGTAAAGAAAATAAAAGGAAGACAAGAAAAGGGCAGAGAAGACAGAGGGAAAGAAAAGGAGAGAAAGTGAGAGAATACCACCAATAAATACCTACCTCCTAAAACAATCCTTCTATGTTCTTTTCCCTCATATGTGCCTCCAGAGTCTCCACCTGGAAAAGAAGACGGAACAAAGTAAAGGAGTTGAAGAACATATGAACGGACAGAAAAGAAGCGAGAGAGTGAGAGAAGAATAAAGGGAAAAGAGACACTTGTATAACAAAAGACTGTTGCATAACTATCAAACACAGTAATAAAATCATAAACCACTATAACGTCTACCAGCCTCCATTATCTGACTCTGTCACAGGGTCTTTTGTACAAAGTAAGGGAATCCCCTGTTGCTTTATTGCACTTTCTTCATGCCTCACGACCTCATACTTTATAAATAGTGGATGGAGAGCTGCTGCTCCACAAGCAGAGATGAAATGGTGACTTCACTGCATGAGTGAAACCTCATCCTGGATTAAAGGCATTGCCAGGCTATGCTGACATCAAGGCAATGCCGTCTATGCCCTCACTATTGCCTTTGGAGTGGCAATATAGACACATCACCACTGTGAAAACACAGTGGAGCCCGATAGAGAGTAGCATTTTTTCTGACTACTGGCTTTCTGTTCACCTGACGAACCAGGGGTTGAGAGGGTATCTGTTGTGTTTTAAGTGTGATTGTGAGGTATTACTGTGGGTAGAATGTGAGGATTAGAATGTGGGGGAAGGAAGTGTGAGCAAGGGCGGACCAGGACGGTTGGAGCAGAAAGTTGTGGGAGACGGTGGAGTTAAGGTTTCTGGATAATGGATTGCTCCTAAGTTACAAATAAACGTACTTAAATCATCAATCAACAGAAGTCTTCTTTTCTTCACGTTTGGCAACGACAGGGAGCAGGGCAATTCTAACCCACACTAACTATTGATCAACGTGCATAAGAAGTAAAATGGAACTTGTACTTCACATTGTTCAAGATTGATGGACCAACCAGTAAGTGCCTTGAACTTGCCAGAAAAAGTGGTAATAACCCCTAGTCCTATGGTACTCCTATTGCCCTTTGAAATTGATAAAAACAAACAACTTCTTCGATTTCCTTTAGAAACAAAAGGAAAACAAGCTGCCATTTATTACCATCGCATATCAAACTGGACAGTAGCATACTATTGTTAAGAGCATTACTAGGGGCATCAAATTGCTATTAGTGATGTTTTCACAGTTATTACACTAATTTCTTACAGCTTGCAAATTAAAATATACAAAGACTGCAATTTTAATACATATCTTCTGCAAATTAATTATGCATCTTTATTTATTCCATAATTGCTAGTATCACTCCACCACCATTATTTCTAAAAAATAAAGGAAATCCACCTCTAGAATGGGAATTATGGTTTCCCGTATTTTTAGCTTATGTCAAAGTTTTAGAAGAAGATGGATGTTCACCCCAAAGGCAGCTAGCTTTGCTAAAACACACTTTAGGCAGATTTGGTCTGAAATAATTTAAAACATTACCATCCATAGAGGATGCTGGAGATATGATTGTTTTTGAATATGCAGTGAAACAGTTATCTAATAGATATGGAGAAAAAAACTAATACAGTTGTGGAAAGGTTCAAATTTTATTCAAGAGTGCAAAAAGAAGATGAGAACATTGAAAAGTATGTATTTCAACTTAGAGCCCTTGCTGCAACATGTGAATTTGAAACAATAACATCAAGACAAAAAGTAAAAAAGTCCAAAAAAACTCTGGAGGGTACTGACATTTCACTGAGTGCCACCATTAGGATTGCAAAGAGTATTGAACAATCAGAGAAATTTGTTAAAAAAAATTAGATGGGGTAAAAATGTCCATAAAGGGGAAACTTCTAAATCTGGGACAAGTAATATGGGTAATTCTATCAAAGGAGGAGAGTATGAATAAAAATAATAATTACAAAGAAAAAGATGTCTACATTATGTTACAGATGTGGCAGTAGTTTTCACCTTAGAAACTTAAAAAATTGTTGTGCAATTGACAAAAATTGTAACTGTTGTAAACAGAAAGGATACTATGGCAGAGTATACAAAAGTAAACCTGCAACTAATGTCAATTTCATAGCAGAGGAGGACAGTGAAGATGAGTACAATCCTAATTCTATACTGTGTAATAAGGACTCTAAAGTAAAAGAAAATCCTAAATGAGAAGTCAACATATATGGCCAGGACGCAAAAGTAATGGTAGACTCGTGTGTGGTATAGCATCATTGTTAAGGATTTATGGCAGTTGAACTAGAAAAAAAAATGAAGCCAGATGTATGTCCTGGAGGTTATACAGGACATAGGATTGATTTACTTGGATATTTTAGGGCCAATATTAGTTTTAATAACAGGAAGACTCGTGGGAAGATCTATGTAGCTGTGAAAGGAGATCCAATATTGGGTTGGCTTCATCAACAAGAAGTGAACATGAAACTTGATCCTAATGCTCAGACACCTGTGTTTGTTGGGAAATAAACAGAGAATGATGCCATGATCAAAACACTGAGGAAAGATTTCTCTGATGTTGTCTGCAACAAATTAGGGAAATTCCTTGGTTTCAAACACAAAGGCCCTCATTACAACTTTGGCGGTCTTCCCAGAAGACCGCCAAAGCCGCGGATGCCAGAAGACCGCCAATGCTGACAGTCTTCCGTCCACCATATCACGGGTACTGCTGGATTTCCACCACACTTTGGGCGAAAATCCAGCAGTAGTTGTGGTGGCAAACAGAGATGCTTGGGTCATTCCAACACCGGCTCCGCCCCGCCAGTAGGACTCCCCCAGACGTATTATGTGAAATAATACAGCCTGGCTGTGTCCTGCTGGCGGGGTGCTGCCGGTGGTGGAAGCGCCCCTTTCCGTTCCCTCCTGGGTGACCTTCTCCCTGAACCAGGTAAGGTGATCATCTAACAGGGGGTGGGAGGGAGGGGGTTGTTGTGTGTGCAGGTGTGAGTGTGTGGTGCCTTTGTCTATGCCTGAAAGTCTGTATGCATGGTTGTGTGCGTGTCTGAATGTTGAAGTGAGTGTGTGTATGCATGTAAGTGTGAATGCATGCTTATCTGCGTGTGAGTATGCATGTTTGCGTGTGAGTATGTATGTTTGGATGGGTGTGAGTATGCATGGTTGGATGAATGTAAGTATGCATGCTTGAATGCATGTATGAATATTGAAGTGAATGCATGTATGGATGCTCTGTGAGTGAATTCGTGTATGTAAGTGTAGGTGAATGAATATATGTGTGGTGCGTGTGGGTGTCTGTGTGTGTGCATATATGTGGGGAGGGGTGTTCGTTGGAGGGGGACACTGTGTCTGGTGGGGTTGATGTGTCTCGTGGGGGTGGAGGGTGGGGATCTAGTGCTTGCTGGGGGGGTGGGGGAGGCGTCTACCGGTGACAGGGAAAAAATTCCCTGGCACTGGTAGCCATTCCGCCATGGTTTTCATGGTGGAAAGGTGGCTCTTAATACCACTGGCGGTCTTCTGTGTACCGCCGGGTTGGAGATGATCATCTCTGGCCCGGCGGTTCAGACCGCCATGGTGGTATGAGTGGAGATGTGCCGGGTTGGTTGCGGCCAACCTGCCACACTCATAATGTGGCGGTCTGCACCGCCAGCCTTTTGGCGGTGGGACCGCCACATTTACCCTGGTGGTCAGAAGGGTAAATGTAAATGTCAATGCCAAAATGAGCACCAAAATAATTTTGTTGGATGATGCTGTACCAGTGAGGCACAAAGTTTGCAAAGTTCCTATAACTTATAGAGCGAAGTAGAAAGAAATGTTGGATGACCTGTGTAAAAATGTAGTTCAACCCATAGAATCTTCTCCATGTGTGTCACTCATTGTCATTGCTTTGAAACAGTCCGGTGACCTTAGACTCTGTGTGCACCTTCGAAGCCTCAATAATGAAATTTGGATTGACAAACACCCCTTGCCGAAATTGAAGGAACTAGTGTCCATGCTGGCTGGAGCAACTTTCTTTTTCACACCAGAGTGGTCATAAAGAGTCTGGCGGTCCGTGGACCACCACGGTGGAGGTGGCAGTCTCACCGCCGTTGGCTCAGTGGAGCTGACCACCATATTATGAGCATGAGGATAGAACCAACAGAGTACAGCCAAGTCTCCGCCCAGACCGCCACTGGGCTGTTTCCCACGACCCTATTCAAGCCTTTACACCGCCAGGATTTACGGGGCGGTCACACTGCCACAAAAAGCCTGGCAGAAACGAATCACTCAAACGGGAACACTCCCCTTCAGGAACACAGGCACGCCAACAGGCGTCATGGCACGTGAATTGTAAGTCTTCCCAATGCTCCTGCTGGCTATTGAACTCCAGGACCAGCGACGGCAACGAAGACACCAACTGTAAGTACACTTGCCTAGCACACACTAGAGGGAAGGCTATTAGTACACACACAAGCCACACACACACACACACATGCAAACAAACACCGGTACCAACACACACACACACATGTACACATACTCACGCATGTCCAGTCGCATATACAATACATATACATGTGAAGGACAAGGTTGTAACCATCAACACCAATGGTGCAGTGTTGTGTATGTATATATATATATATATATATATATATCAATATTACAACATAAAAAGCAACATACGAAACAATGTACAATGCGGCCCAAGGCCCAGTCCATTATGTCCATTGTGCCACATGCACATTGGGCACAGAATGAGGACCCAACTTAACTCCTGACTACAAACTGCTGGCCTCCACTGGGCAGGGGCATCAATTGGGCATGCAGGCACCCCAGGGGCAGGGGGAGCAGGGGCAGTGGTTTGGGTTTGGAGGGGGGTCCCTAGGTTTAGGCTTTGAGAGGGGTCCTTAGGCTTGGAAGGGGGGTTGGGCTTTGACTTTGATTTTGGTGGAGTGGGTTTGGGTCTGGGTTTGGGAGGGGTGAATGTGGACTTGGTCAGGGTGGAAGTTTTAGGTGGGCGAGGGGCAGGGCGATGACCAGGGGAGGACTGGGAGGTGGAAGGCAGGGGTGTGTGGATGGTAACAGGGCGCTTGGGGGGCCAGGGACAAGTTCACTGGTAGGGAACAGGTAAAATTTTCATAGGAAACATTTCTTAGGGGCGCAGGGACGGTCATGGCAGAAAGGTATGTGAGTGGAGGTAGAGGGAGTAGTTGAGAAGTGAGTACGTGAAGGTGATTTGGGTGCAGGTGCGGCTTGGATGCCATGTGTGTGCTGCGTGACAATTGGTTGGGTAACTGTGGCCATTTAGATGTAGTGGGAGGAGGGGAGAGGAAATGTAGGTAGTTGGCAGGGGCGATGTGTGAGTGAATGTTGTTGTGGTGTCTGCAGGTAGGGTGGGTATGCTGCATGTAGGGTTGTTGACAGTCATGCTGAGTGCGCATGTGGTGTATGGGGTGCATGTATGCAGGTCTGATGTTGTGGTGATGGTGGCAGTGAGTGCAAATGGGAACACCCTCAGGATAGAGGGTGTTCCCATGGTCCAGCTTGCCTGTGACCAGAGCATACGTGATAGTTTTCCGGATGCTGACTGGAAGCCATTTTTAAATCCTCCTCAGCCTTTTCAGGATATGGAACCATGAGGCAATGCTGCATTGACTTGCATGGTCATATTGAGTTTGCTATTGATGATGATCCCAAGGTACTTGGTGTGGGTGGTGGGGATGGGTGATGCTCCTAGCTCTGTTGGCCTGTTAATCTGTTTACAGGACATCTTGTCTGTGACTGAGAGAATGAGTTACATGCATTGGCATAGCAGAAGACATTGGTATTGTGAAAGAAGATTATGCTGACTAGGAGGATCATGTATGTGTTGAAGAAGCTCGGGCTCAGGGATGATCCTGGCAAAACTCCTCAGATGAGGTTGTGGGCATCCGAGGTGTACGGTGCCAAGCTGACTGACAGGGTGCTTCCAGTCAGGTAGGATCAGATCTATTAAAGTGAATGCCCTTTGATTCCAATGTCTTTTAGGCATTGGATGAGGATGGGGTTGGAGACTGTGTCAAATGCTATCGAGAGGTCCAGGAGGATGAGGGCCGCCATGCTTTCTCTGTCCAGAGTCATGCAGATGTCAACTGTGGCAGCGATGAGGGCAGTTTCCTTGCTATGATTGGGTCTGAAACCAGACTGAGTGGAGTCAAGTAGTTGGTGGTCATTGAGGTATTGGGTAATGTGTTTGTTAATGATTTTCTCTAAGACCTTGGCCAGGAATGGTGGTAAGGAGATCTGTCTGTAGTGGAAACGTGTTGAAGGGTCTACAAAGGGTGTTCAGCAATGGAGGTTAGTTGAGTGTTTCCAAGCATTTGGGAAGGTTGCCAATTAGGTGGAGGCATTTAGAATAGGTGTGATAATGGCACTGATGGTTGCAGTCCTCTGGAGTAGGTGTGGTAGGGGCACAGATCTGATGGAGCCACTGAGTGAATGAGCTTCAGGGTCGCTTACTGGGGTGATGATGTGCCATGTGGTTTGCACAGTTTTTTTAGATATGGTCAGGAAGCATTTGGCTCGGTCTGTTGGCTTTTGTTGAGGGCTGAAGTTGCTATAAATGCTGGGGATTTTGAAGCTAAAGAATTGAGAGAGACTTTTGCAGAGGTCCAACGGTGATCGAGTTGGAGGTGGCCGATGCTGAGGTAAAATCTTTCACAATAGCAAATATTTATTTGCTTCTGCTACTGCTGCCATAGATGCGGTCTGCCAGAGTTGTGCATTTAATGGTCCGGATCATTTGTTGGTAGGGTAAATTTGAACATGCTCCTTTCTACATTGTACTGGCTCATTCATTTGTGCTAAAGTTGTTCCTCTGTGCACTAACGTTCCGGGTTGGGTCTTGTTGTATTGCTGTATTTGAGGGGGGGCAAGGAATCTTACCAGAGGTGATCCAATTGTTAAAATTCCTGATGGCTTTGGAGAGGCTGTTGGTATGTTTGGGCCATTGGATGTTGATTACAGTGTTCCAGTCATTGTCAGTGAAGCTGTTCCAGTTTTGGCAGGCTGGTCTGGCTGTGGTGCATGTGCGTTGGACCGGGACAGGGATGCTGAGCTTGACAAGTATGTGGTCTGTCCAGGGGACATGTGTGGGCTTGTCAACTAGGATGTTGCTGAAGTTTGTGTTTTCTAGGACTCTGGTTATTAGAACGAGACTGCTGGATTTGGAGCGGAAGCACCACTGCTTCTGGGTGTCTGAGTCAATCCCAAACCGTCTGGCATCTGTTGGCCAACCCTTTCGACTAGCTAGAAGCACCTCACAAAAAAACTATGAAGTGAAGGTGATTTTTGGCCGCCTGACACATGACAGTCGATGACGTCTCAGGGAATTTGTGGTCAACAAATCTCACCCCTTTCTCCCATTAGCGTAGGTCTCATACACACAAGTAGGCAAAAGAAAAGATTTGGGAAGGTTGCCAATTAGGTGGAGGCATTTAGAATAGGTGTGATAATGGCACTGATGGTTGCAGTCCTCTAGAGTAGGTGTGGTAGGGGCACAGATCTGATGGAGCCACTGAGTGAATGAGCTTCAGGGTCGCTTACTGGGGTGATGATGTGCCATGTGGTTTGCACAGTTTTTTTAGATATGGTCAGGAAGCATTTGGCTAGGTCTGTTGGCTTTTGTTGAGGGCTGAAGTTGCTATAAATGCTGGGGATTTTGAAGCTAAAGAATTGAGAGAGACTTTTGCAGAGGTCCTACGGTGATCGAGTTGGAGGTGGCCGATGCTGAGGTAAAATCTTTCACAATAGCAAATATTTATTTGCTTCTGCTGCTGCTGCCATAGATGCGGTCTGCCAGAGTTGTGCATTTAATGGTCCGGATCATTTGTTGGTAGGGTAAATTTGAACATGCTCCTTTCTACATTGTACTGGCTCATTCATCATTTGTGCTAAAGTTGTTCCTCTGTGCACTAACGTTCCGGGTTGGGTCTTGTTGTATTGCTGTATTTGAGGGGGGGCAAGGAATCTTACCAGAGGTGATCCAATTGTTAAAATTCTTGATGGCTTTGGAGAGGCTGTTGGTATGTTTGGGCCATTGGATGTTGATTACAGTGTTCCAGTCATTGTCAGTGAAGCTGTTCCAGTTTTGGCAGGCTGGTCTGGCTGTGGTGCATGTGCGTTGGACCGGGACAGGGATGCTGAGCTTGACAAGTATGTGGTCTGTCCAGGGGACATGTGTGGGCTTGTCAACTAGGATGTTGCTGAAGTTTGTGTTTTCTAGGACTCTGGTTATTAGAACGAGACTGCTGGATTTGGGGCGGAAGCACCACTGCTTCTGGGTGTCTGAGTCAATCCCAAACCGTCTGGCAGCTGTTGGCCAACCCTTTCGACTAGCTAGAAGCACCTCACAAAAAAGCTATGAAGTGAAGGTGATTTTTGGCCGCCTGACACATGACAGTCGATGACGTCTCAGGGAATTTGTGGTCAACAAATCTCACCCCTTTCTCCCATTAGCGTAGGTCTCATACACACAAGTAGGCAAAAGAAAAGATGGAGGATAGTTTTCAATGTATTTATTGAAAAGACTACAATCTACTATAAAATATATGAACTGCAGTTGTTAAGGAAGTGAGACATAGCAAGATTAGGATTTTTATGATCAGTGAAAAGAAAATAAACAACCCAAGCATATTGGAATAAACGTGTATAGGAATCCTACTTAACACCTAACTTCTAGCGAGAGCATAGCTGTGATTGCCCAATCCGTCCATACTTAATCCATGGAAGTAGCACCCACATCCATTATCTGAGAACAGTGGCCTCCTTGCCATCTCCTTGGCTGGTTGTAAAACAAGGCCAAAGTCAGCAATGAAATGACATACAGTGAGGATGGGTATCCTGCCCAGAATGACCTTTCTAACCTTCCCTGGCCTGTATGATGCTTTTATAAGAAAACATGCTTACGTTCTGTGAAACAGGCTTGATGTGAGCATGTGCCTAAGTGTCAGACTATTTGCGCACTTTTGTGGTGACAGTACTAGATAGATTATCATGTATTGTTCTTTTCAGCCTTGGGCAAAAGTACATGATGAAATGTGAACAAAAATAATAACAATGTTTTCACAGAATGACTGCTGATTGGAAAAATAAAACATTCCAACTGAAAAGCAGGCTGAACTAAAATGAATAAAAGGAATAAATGAAATCAGAACATATATCTCAGTGAAATGGCCCAGGCAGCAGGCCTAAGCTAAGCAAAAACATGTGAAAATAGGGTCCAGGAGGTGACTGACGAAGTGGGTAGGTCCTTTTACTCATTGAGTGAGGCCCAGACTTCCAAGGTATTTAATAAATTCTCTTGATTTGGGGTCAGTGTGTTCTTCTGGGTGAAAGCTCAGGTCTCTGAGTAGGTTGTAGCTGCCAGCATCAAGGGCGAGAGGTGCGATGAAGTTCTTGATAGTGTCTGTGATGTTGGTGCGCTGCCCTGGCTTTCTGTTGTTGGGAGTGCCACTTAAGGTGAAGTTGCCTGTGGTGTTGAGCTTGAATGACAGGTGTTCCATGCTGGAGGATGATGTGTCTGTAGATGTAGTGCAGCTGATGGTGTTCCGCCTCTGGCCTTGTGAAATCTGTCTTGCCTGGCAATCTTGTAGCTGGGAGTGATTGCTGATGTGATACCAGGTGCCGATGTAGGTTTCAGCCAGATTTCAGTGAGGAAAAGCAGGTCAGGGGCATTTTCGGGTGACAGGTCCCAGATCTGTGTGGTGAGTTTGGTGAGTGAGCAGGTGTTGAGGAGCATGCATACAAATGTGGAGTTTTGTGCGGGTACTTGCAGGACTATGTGAGTGTGACAGGAAGGGAATTGTAAGTCTTCCCAATGCTCCTGCTGGCTATTGAACTCCAGGACCAGCGACGGCAACGAAGACACCAACTGTAAGTACACTTGCCTAGCACACACTAGAGGGAAGGCTATTAGTACACACACAAGCCACACACACACACACATGCAAACAAACACCGGTACCAACACACACACACATATACACACACTCATGCATGTTCAGTCGCATATACAATACATATACATGTGAAGGACAAGGTTGTAACCATCAACACCAATGGTGCAGTGTTGTGTGTATATATATATATATATATATATATATCAATATTACAACATAAAAAGCAACATACGAAACAATGTACAATGCGGCCCAAGGCCCAGTCCATTATGTCCATTGTGCCACATGCACATTGGGCACAGAATGAGGACCCAACTTAACTCCTGACTACAAACTGCTGGCCTCCACTGGGCAGGGGCATCAATTGGGCATGCAGGCACCCCAGGGGCAGGGGCAGTGGTTTGGGTTTGGAGGGGGGTCCCTAGGTTTAGGCTTTGAGAGGGGTCCTTAGGCTTGGAAGGGGGGTTGGGCTTTGACTTTGATTTTGGTGGAGTGGGTTTGGGTCTGGGTTTGGGAGGGGTGAATGTGGACTTGGTCAGGGTGGAAGTTTTAGGTGGGCGAGGGGCAGGGCGATGACCAGGGGAGGACTGGGAGGTGGAAGGCAGGGGTGTGTGGATGGTAACAGGGCGCTTGGGGGGCCAGGGACAAGTTCACTGGTAGGGAACAGGTAAAATTTTCATAGGAAACATTTCTTAGGGGCGCAGGGACGGTCATGGCAGAAAGGTATGTGAGTGGAGGTAGAGGGAGTAGTTGAGAAGTGAGTACGTGAAGGTGATTTGGGTGCAGGTGCGGCTTGGATGCCATGTGTGTGCTGCGTGACAATTGGTTGGGTAACTGTGGCCATTTAGATGTAGTGGGAGGAGGGGAGAGGAAATGTAGGTAGTTGGCAGGGGCGATGTGTGAGTGAATGTTGTTGTGGTGTCTGCAGGTAGGGTGGGTATGCTGCATGTAGGGTTGTTGACAGTCATGCTGAGTGCGCATGTGGTGTATGGGGTGCATGTATGCGGGTCTGATGTTGTGGTGATGGTGGCAGTGAGTGCAAATGGGAACACCCTCAGGATAGAGGGTGTTCCCATGGTCCAGCTTGCCTGTGACCAGAGCATACGTGATAGTTTTCCGGATGCTGACTGGAAGCCATTTTTAAATCCTCCTCAGCCTTTTCAGGATATGGAACCATGAGGCAATGCTGCATTGACTTGCATGGTCATATTGAGTTTGCTATTGATGATGATCCCAAGGTACTTGGTGTGGGTGGTGGGGATGGGTGATGCTCCTAGCTCTGTTGGCCTGTTAATCTGTTTACAGGACATCTTGTCTGTGATGGAGAGAATGAGTTACATGCATTGGCATAGCAGAAGACATTGGTATTGTGAAAGAAGATTATGCTGACTAGGAGGATCATGTATGTGTTGAAGAAGCTCGGGCTCAGGGATGATCCTGGCAAAACTCCTCAGATGAGGTTGTGGGCATCCGAGGTGTACGGTGCCAAGCTGACTGACAGGGTGCTTCCAGTCAGGTAGGATCAGATCTATTAAAGTGAATGCCCTTTGATTCCAATGTCTTTTAGGCATTGGATGAGGATGGGGTTGGAGACTGTGTCAAATGCTATCGAGAGGTCCAGGAGGATGAGGGCCGCCATGCTTTCTCTGTCCAGAGTCATGCAGATGTCAACTGTGGCAGCGATGAGGGCAGTTTCCTTGCTATGATTGGGTCTGAAACCAGACTGAGTGGAGTCAAGTAGTTGGTGGTCATTGAGGTATTGGGTAATGTGTTTGTTAATGATTTTCTCTAAGACCTTGGCCAGGAATGGTGGTAAGGAGATCTGTCTGTAGTGGAAACGTGTTGAAGGGTCTACAAAGGGTGTTCAGCAATGGAGGTTAGTTGAGTGTTTCCAAGCATTTGGGAAGGTTGCCAATTAGGTGGAGGCATTTAGAATAGGTGTGATAATGGCACTGATGGTTGCAGTCCTCTGGAGTAGGTGTGGTAGGGGCACAGATCTGATGGAGCCACTGAGTGAATGAGCTTCAGGGTCGCTTACTGGGGTGATGATGTGCCATGTGGTTTGCACAGTTTTTTTAGATATGGTCAGGAAGCATTTGGCTCGGTCTGTTGGCTTTTGTTGAGGGCTGAAGTTGCTATAAATGCTGGGGATTTTGAAGCTAAAGAATTGAGAGAGACTTTTGCAGAGGTCCAACGGTGATCGAGTTGGAGGTGGCCGATGCTGAGGTAAAATCTTTCACAATAGCAAATATTTATTTGCTTCTGCTGCTGCTGCCATAGATGCGGTCTGCCAGAGTTGTGCATTTAATGGTCCGGATCATTTGTTGGTAGGGTAAATTTGAACATGCTCCTTTCTACATTGTACTGGCTCATTCATTTGTGCTAAAGTTGTTCCTCTGTGCACTAACGTTCCGGGTTGGGTCTTGTTGTATTGCTGTATTTGAGGGGGGGCAAGGAATCTTACCAGAGGTGATCCAATTGTTAAAATTCCTGATGGCTTTGGAGAGGCTGTTGGTATGTTTGGGCCATTGGATGTTGATTACAGTGTTCCAGTCATTGTCAGTGAAGCTGTTCCAGTTTTGGCAGGCTGGTCTGGCTGTGGTGCATGTGCGTTGGACCGGGACAGGGATGCTGAGCTTGACAAGTATGTGGTCTGTCCAGGGGACATGTGTGGGCTTGTCAACTAGGATGTTGCTGAAGTTTGTGTTTTCTAGGACTCTGGTTATTAGAACGAGACTGCTGGATTTGGAGCGGAAGCACCACTGCTTCTGGGTGTCTGAGTCAATCCCAAACCGTCTGGCAGCTGTTGGCCAACCCTTTCGACTAGCTAGAAGCACCTCACAAAAAAACTATGAAGTGAAGGTGATTTTTGGCCGCCTGACACATGACAGTCGATGACGTCTCAGGGAATTTGTGGTCAACAAATCTCACCCCTTTCTCCCATTAGCGTAGGTCTCATACACACAAGTAGGCAAAAGAAAAGATGGAGGATAGTTTTCAATGTATTTATTGAAAAGACTACAATCTACTATAAAATATATGAACTGCAGTTGTTAAGGAAGTGAGACATAGCAAGATTAGGATTTTTATGATCAGTGAAAAGAAAATAAACAACCCAAGCATATTGGAATAAACGTGTATAGGAATCCTACTTAACACCTAACTTCTAGCGAGAGCATAGCTGTGATTGCCCAATCCGTCCATACTTAATCCATGGAAGTAGCACCCACATCCATTATCTGAGAACAGTGGCCTCCTTGCCATCTCCTTGGCTGGTTGTAAAACAAGGCCAAAGTCAGCAATGAAATGACATACAGTGAGGATGGGTATCCTGCCCAGAATGACCTTTCTAACCTTCCCTGGCCTGTATGATGCTTTTATAAGAAAACATGCTTACGTTCTGTGAAACAGGCTTGATGTGAGCATGTGCCTAAGTGTCAGACTATTTGCGCACTTTTGTGGTGACAGTACTAGATAGATTATCATGTATTTTTCTTTTCAGCCTTGGGCAAAAGTACATGATGAAATGTTGTGAACAAAAATAATAACAATGTTTTCACAGAATGACTGCTGATTGGAAAAATAAAACATTCCAACTGAAAAGCAGGCTGAACTAAAATGAATAAAAGGAATAAATGAAATCAGAACATATATCTCAGTGAAATGGCCCAGGCAGCAGGCCTAAGCTAAGCAAAAACATGTGAAAATAGGGTCCAGGAGGTGACTGACGAAGTGGGTAGGTCCTTTTACTCATTGAGTGAGGCCCAGTCTTCCAAGGTATTTAATAAATTCTCTTGATTTGGGGTCAGTGTGTTCTTCTGGGTGAAAGCTCAGGTCTCTGAGTAGGTTGTAGCTGCCAGCATCAAGGGCGAGAGGTGCGATGAAGTTCTTGATAGTGTCTGTGATGTTGGTGCGCTGCCCTGGCTTTCTGTTGTTGGGAGTGCCACTTAAGGTGAAGTTGCCTGTGGTGTTGAGCTTGAATGACAGGTGTTCCATGCTGGAGGATGATGTGTCTGTAGATGTAGTGCAGCTGATGGTGTTCCGCCTCTGGCCTTGTGAAATCTGTCTTGCCTGGCAATCTTGTAGCTGGGAGTGATTGCTGATGTGATACCAGGTGCCCGTTGTAGGTTTCAGCCAGATTTCAGTGAGGAAAAGCAGGTCAGGGGCATTTTCGGGTGACAGGTCCCAGATCTGTGTGGTGAGTTTGGTGAGTGAGCAGGTGTTGAGGAGCATGCATACAAATGTGGAGTTTTGTGCGGGTACTTGCAGGACTATGTGAGTGTGACAGGAAGGGGTGCTGGGTGTTGGTGGTGCAGTGAGTCTTGATTGTGGGAAACAGCATGGAATCTTGCAGTAAACACAGGATAATGCTCCCTCGTGTTGTGTGATGCAGAATGGCAGGAGGATGTGGAGTACCGGCCGGGGTTGAGAGCCCGGAGGAACACAGCATGCTATTGGTGGGAGGATGGAGGTCTAGGGTTCCTGGCACAAGGCACTGTCCATGCACGGATGGTCACAGACTGGTGCAGACAGGCTTGCCTTTAAAGTGCATCCATGCTGTGGAAGCCATTAAGTAGGTCCTGCGAGGGGAGAGCTGTGATGTCACTCCCAGTGCAGATGGATGGTGGAAAATCCAATGATACTGCTTCCTGTGCAAATGGATGATGGGAATTCCAATTATGTCACTTCCTGTGTTAAAGGATGATGGGAAATCAGGCAGTTTCACTCACTTTTTGTGAATTAAATCATTCCTGCTCTCGAGGAAGTATCCTATTTGTTGTGACACAAACATGTACATATTCCAGTATAAACCTTTTCCAGTGATAACGTGTCCCTTTATGATCATTTATTACACATCAGGACTCGTTTTAGGCCAATGAATCTTTTGACCCAGTTGAGAGACACCTTAGGACGAGATAGCTAAACAATATGTCAATCAATACGTCAATAATGTCATCAATATTTATCACGACAATACATTTCGCTTTAGTCAAAGTCATTAACCAATTCAAGACGCTACCATGACCTTTCAGCCATGAATAACCACACCGGTTTAGTAGAATTTTATGAGTTTTATTCCCTATTGCTTACAAATCTAATAGCAGGTGCGTCAATCTCAAAACCAAGAAACATAATAGCATAGTCACAATATGGCAACTTTGGTAAGATTTCATTAAAGCGAGAATCACAAACATCAGAACATAACACGGCATGAACATAGATCATTTTAGCAGAGTGTCAATAACGCATCAGTTCAACAAAACATAGATTCGGTCATTTGTCTACTTTCGTCAGTTTAGTGAACACCTGTCCTAACCACTGATTAGCATTAGCATGTTGGGCTTCATGCAAAAAAATGTAGAACATCAATTTGGAAAACATCTAACTATGGTCGCCGTCAAAAGGAAGCAGTTGGTACCTAGAAAGGAAAAGCAAACAGACAAATCACAATTGCATTGTCATAATTACCCTCCAAAGTTTAGGTCAGCGCACAGGTTCAGTCTTCGTCTTCAGGACATCAGTCAATTCGCCATCAGTCAGAACTCAGCTCCGGGGCAAAAAGGGCACTTCCCTCATAAGGAGGCAAAGTGTAACGTGAACAAATCTAAGGGCTAGGATGGTTTTAAGTAAAGCAACAAGTCACCAAACAGAGTGACAGAGTTTCTGGATAAAATCAATAGCATTCCCTAACCCACCTAAACGACTCTCCGTGACATGGGTTTTTATCCCTTTTTAGTTGTACATTCCCCCAAAATTTTATTGGACATTTGTTATACCCCACTATCTTTAACCTATCAGAAAACACATTAGGTCACCTAACTCTTCACCCCATATTATTTTACAGACATTTTATTGGTCTCCATAATTGACGTCTTCAGAGGTGGCACATCCGTTGCACATCTTTTGGTCAGTAACTCCATTGTCTTCACCGGTTTGAATGACCTTGTACATTACATTAATCTACACTGTTTCAATTTTATTTTAACATTATTCTGCAAGCAAGGAAAAGACATGGGAACGGATCTAACATGGTTACATTTCAGCATCTAGTTTGAAGACAAGAACATACGGGGTCATGTCCTTTTGTGAGTCAGCACACTGCAAAATAGAAAAATACATTTAATATGAGAGCCAAGCAGCTAAGCTCCGGCTCATGCTAACTTAAGGCCTATGAGGATTTCAGCACAGATTCAATAACGCAATCATTAGTACAAACTTATTTAAACATAATATAAACATTTTAGTCATCATTATTAGTCTACATATACATTGGCGGCCACTCCCCGTGGTCATATTTCAGGTGCATGTTTTAAGCAAAATTATTATTATAGTTTCTATGCAGCATTATCACACATTAATTCATAAACATTTCATGTTAATATAGATTATATAAGCTACACTCTCTCAGTCCCTCCACTGATGACGTTCGTCATCACACAAACCTTTTCCCTTTCGACCTTTCACTTAATTTTTCACTTTACGCATAATGCGCATTTCAACACCTTGTCCCTTGAGTGAACTCTCCCAAATTTCATTAAACATTTTCTCCCTTTCATTTTCTTCATTCTTTTTATTTCTCTTTGTCCAATTTCTATATAGATTATATAAGCTATGTTCTCTCACCAGCAATGTTCAAAAGGGGAATCTGTCACCAGTTTTCAGGTCCTCTCTTACCCTTTTTTGGAGAGATAACAGGACACTTCTTCCCCAGGTGCTTGGACCTAAGTCAGTCAGTAAACACTCTTCAAAGGGGGCAAAAGAGTGTTCTATTCTATATTGTTCTGATTTCGAATCTTAATCGGTATTTCATCAGGCTCTTGGTCATTTAATTTCCTAGCCTGTTATATGTAAGTCATGAATACATTCACACCAGATTCCCTCTGGTATAGTATGGGTAGTTGCAGTACCATATTAGTGTGAGAGAGTGGGGAGTTGGGCACTATTGGTGCAGCGAGTGTTGGGTGTGGGTAAGAGCTTGAAATCTTGCAGGAAGCACAGAAGAATGCTCATTCTGTGTTGTGTGATGCTGCGAGGCAGAAGCGTGTGGAGTAGTAGCCTGGGTTCAGGGCTACTTTTAAGTCTGGAGAGATTGTGTCCTATTTATCACGTATTTACGTGCAATACGTTTAGGAACAGATTTGTTTTGATGCTTCCTGCATTTAAAAAATATATGTTTACTTCAGAATTCTTTCTATGTAATCTTTTTTCCCTCCACATTAACTTTCTTTCCTTTTTCCAATTAGGTGTAGGGTTTACACATTTAATTCTCATCTTTCTATTGACTTGGGTATTTAACTCATGTGTCCAACTTTAAAATCTCCACTATGAATTCTTTGTGATGAACACAAAGGCTTAAATGATGTCAATTTTTCCATATATTTTTCACAGCACCAAATGGGATTTTCTTCATTTTATTTACTTGCTCCTTTAAAAAGGCATTTAGATTGTCTATATAACTTACGTAACAAATTAGCTTGATAATTATTTAGGTCAATAGTGATATTGCTTTCTCTTCGATTCTATCTTGAGCACATCTTTCATGCAGGTTATGACAGTTTGAAGAAAGGCATGATCGCTCAGGTTTGTCAGATGGGAAATCATTTTATCTTCTGCATGGAAAAGGAAATACAAGGTGTTTGTAGAATCCTGTGTTGAGCGTGGGAATGCCCAAAATGTGTAAGGTTTCTTGTTATATCCCTATTTACTTTGCCATTGAGGATTACAGCTCGTAAGTGAAATAAGTAATTTAAAAATGGTATTCCTCTTTTATTAATTTCTTAATTGTCAATCTCTGCTGGTGGGATACTAATAAGCTCATCCTGTTCTTCACTGAACAGGTTCATTAGTGCAGTTTTGGGGAATTTAGAACTAACATTTCCTACAGTTAGAAGATCGAGTCTTATCACTCTTAATCAAATTGCTTTTATGTGATATTTTTATCTAAATTGTCAGGAAAAACAACATCAAAGGTGACTGAATTGAAAGAGCCTATAGTTCAATGACCCGGCGCGCTGAAAGTATAGAAATCGGAAACCCAGCAATCATGACCAATAACTTCATTGAGCAAGAAGGCTGGAGCTCAAATGGTGAAGCTATTACCAGGTTCAGGCTCCATTGCAGAATTGCAAATGGAACAGCTGGAAAAAAGTGATACAAATTTCTCAGTAACCTAATCACCATTGATGACTTAAATGGAATGGCTGGTCAGGAAGACACAGAAAGGCCAAGAACACATCCAAATAGAGCCTGCCAACACCAATTCCTTGTCAAGTCAGACAAACAAGAACTGCAAAACATCTGACAGCATTTTCAGAACCTGGTCTAGCTCTAAGAAAATTAAGCAAAAGAGCACCCTCATTGACCGGCATATATATATATTAATTTTGGTGATAAACATCTCACCACTTATCTTATTTAAGATCTCCTCTGCAAACTTGAAAGCACTCCTGTTCCCTTGCTGTGCTGTTATGTTTTGCTATGCTGTTTTATGTTAATTTTTCTTATGTGCTCTTGTATAGAGCGCAATTCACCCAGGTGGGAGTTCTGCCACTAAAACGGGAGCTGTATCAGTCCAGGCCAGGGACGGGCCTAGGTATAGAACAAGGTCATCAGTTTCTTGTAGAGTTCAAGAACTGAAGTGGGAGCTCTTATGTGCCAGGGCAGGTCATTTTCCAGGCTTTAGGAGCAAGGTATGAGAAGGCATGACTGTCGGTTGTGGTTCTCCATGTGTTGGGGGGGTGCGAGTAGGAGACCAGCTGAGTGAAGGTGTCTGGTAGGTTTGTGGAAATGTATGCGATTGTTGAGGTACGGGGGCAATGTTGTGTAAGACTTTGTGTGTGTGCATGAGGAGTTTTAAGTTTGCTTGCTCTGTATTGGGAGCCTGTGGAGCTTTATGAGGTGTGGGCTGATATGAGTGTTGGGTGGGATTTTTAGGAACAGCCTGGATGCTGACTTTTGTAGGGTCTGGAGAATTCTGGTCAGTTGAGCGTTGATTGTATTGCCATAGTCCAACTTGCTGGTGTTTGGGTGGTGGCTCCACAGGTGTTGGCGACGAACCATATGAAGATCTTCTGCAGCGTCTCAATTATTTGGAAGTAGGAGACAGAGACTGTCACTTGGTCAGACATGGTGAGTTGGTTGTCAATTACTATTCCAAGGATCTTTGTATGCGTTGCCAGGAGTGGTGTGGGTTCGAGTTCGGCACGCCATCAGATGGAGTCCCCAAGCAAGGTGTCTTTGCAGAACATTATTACTTCTCTTTTGGCTGTGTAGGGCAGTTGATGTTCCTCCATCTGGTGACTTCAGTCATGCAAGCGGAGAAATTGGTCAGGGTGTTTGGTGTCTTGTTGGAGAGCGTGAGTATGAGCTGGGTTTCGTCAGGATAGGATATGATATTGATTCCCTGGATGCAAATGATGCAGTTGAGTGGGGTCATGTAGGTGTTGAAGAGGGTGGGGCTGAGTTAGGATCCTTATGGAACTTTGCAGATGAGGTTGATGCCTTCTGAGGTAAGGGGGAAAGGCTGACTGTATGTGGCCTGTCAAGAAGGAGCAAATTTGGCTAAACACCTTGCATGAATGTGACATCTGCAAGCATTGGGGTGGAGCACTATCCCTACTTGAGTGACAAAAGATCTTTCAAACAGAGGTGACAGAGGACACACACTGAGGGCCAAAAGCTCTAAACATCAAGTCCTTCTAGCACAATCCTCCACACTGAAGGTTACTGGATCCTGAGCCATTTTCAGCTTCTCAAGCAACTTGGAGATAAGCACAGGTGGGAACGCATAATGAAGCTCTATATTTCAAATGTAGTAATACTCAGAAAGGTGGGCATTATGCATAGTTTTCTGAAGCAAACAAATCGACTTGTGAAAAACCTCAACAAGGTAAAGATGTGATGCATAACCTGTTTGCAGCTCCCACTTGCAATCCTTAACGTGCAACTTGCACAGGGCACTGTCCACGCCGTAGTGAACCTGCCAAATGAAGAGCCGCCAGAAAGATCCTACAATCTACTGAAGGCCTGCCAAATGAAGAGCTGCCAGAAAGATCCTACAATCTACTGAAGGCCTGCTTCCAGAAGCAAAGTGCTATCTGATAGAAAGGTCTGGCTTTTACACCACCCTGTTTGTTAAAATTATGCCTAGCAGTGATGACAGAGGAAGTTCAGTTAGAAAAGCCAGAACAATGTACCATGACATATAGTGAACAACTATTTCATAAATCTAATGATTGTCAGTAAAATGAATGTATCTTTGGTAATAAAAATCATCAGCATGATACCCAATACAGTCAATTTCCTGGAACATAGAGAACTCATTGCAGTGTTGTTTTTGACCCAGTGTGGCTCACTGTTTACTACAGTTAAGTTATATTTATTTTTAAATAAACAACACGATATTGAAATATTGTTGGACTTTTTTTGATTATGCAAGGTCATCCCCAATCTTTTTGCCTCCTGCCTCCTATCTTTTCTGACCTATTGCTGTTGGCTTTTGAACTCTGAGCACTTTACCACTACTAACCAGTGCTAAAGTGCATATGCTCTCTGTGTAAATTGTATGGTTGATTGGTTTATCCATGATTAGCATATTTGATTTACTAGTAAGTCCCTAGTAAGGTGCACTAGAGGTGCCAGGGCCTGTAAATCAAATGCTACTAGTGGGCCTGCAGCACTGGTTGTGCCACCCACAGAAGTAGCTCTGTAATCATGTCTCAGACCTGCCACTGCAGTGTCTGTGTGTACAGTTTTAACTGTAAATTCGGCTTGGCAAGTGTACCCACTTCTCAGGCCTAAACCTTCCCTTTTCTTACATGTAAGGCACCCCTAAGGTAGGCCCTAGGTAGCCCCAAGAGCAGGGTGCAGTGTATGGTTAAGGTAGGACATATAGTAATGTGTTTTATATGTCCTGACAGTGAAATATTGCTTAATTTGTTTTTCATTGTTGCAAGGCATGTCCCTATCATTGGTTAACATGGGGGTTACCTTTAAATCTGATTAAAGTGTAGATTCCCTTTGGGAGCGGATGGACATGTGCAGTGTGGGGTCTCTGAGCTCACAATTTAAAAATTCATCTTTTAGTAAAGTTGATTTTAAGATTGTGTGTTTGAAAATGCCACTTTTAGAAAGTGAGCATTTTCTTGCTTATACCATTTCTGTGACTCTGCCTGTTTGTGGATTCCCTGTCTGGGTCAGTTTGACAGTTGGGCTGGTTGCAGCTCACACTAGACAGTGACACAAAGGGAGCTGGAGTGTAGCCTGCATATCCTGATGAGCCATCTGTGCTAGGAGTGAGGGGAGGAGTGGTCACTTACACCTGAAAGGGCTGTGCCTGTCCTCACACAATGTAGTCTCCGACCCCCTGGTGAGTGTCTGGGGCCTGGCCTGAGCAAGGCAGGATTTCAAATTCACAAGAGACATTACTTTGAAGTAGGCCTACTTCAAAGGAGAAATTGGGTATAAGAAGGGCACCCAAAACCACAGACTTTAGATCACTTCTGGACATCAAGAGTAACCTCTGCCTGGAGAAGAGCTGAAGAGCCGAGGAGAAGTGCTGCCCTACCTGTGCTTTGTGGAGCTATCCTGCAGTTGCTGCTTCTGCCTGTGCAAGGGGACAAAGACTGGACTTTCTGGTATATTCCTGCTTGAGAAGGACTCTCCAAGGACTTGGACTGAGCTTGCCCCCTGTTCTGAAATCTCAGGGCCATCAAAGACTTCCCTTACCAGCACCAGGACTCTCTGCTGAGACTCCTGTCCTGACAAGTGGTGCCCTATCCGGTCCCTGGGCCCTTGAAAGGAAAAGCTGGTGAAAATTCAAGGAAATCGACTTCGGAAGACTCCGGACCGCCGCCACCACTGAATCCGGTGACGCCGCCTGCAACTGACTCCATGATCTTTGCTGGAACGCAACGACCTTCTCAGGCCCGACACCGCTGCAGCCCCGCCGAAGTCCGTGACTTCATGGAAGTCGCTGCACCACGTCGTGACCGACGCCGCTCGAAGTGCGTGGATTCAACGTTTTGCACAGAAGCCGCGATCACCGACTTCACGCATCGGGTTGTTTTCATTCTTCATAACTTGACTTGTGTATTGTGGATTTTTGGCGTTTTGGTCTTGTTTTGTTTAGATAAATATTTCCTATTTTCTAAACCTGTTTTGTGTCATTTTGTAGTGTTTTCATTAGTTACTGTGTGTGTTAGTACAAATACTTTACACCTAGTACTCTGAAGTTAAACCTACTGCTTTGCCAAGCTACCAAAGGGGTAAGCAGGGGTTAGCTGAGGCTGATTCTGTTTTACCCTGACTAGAGTGAGGGTCCTTGCTTGAAAAGGGGGTAACCTGACTGTCAACCAAAGACACCATTTCTAACAAATATAAATGTATTTTTTTATTAATCTAGGTCCCTATCTCCATTATTTTCTGAAGGAGGGTGTTGCAGTTTCAGTGGTTGGCCTATTGTAGTGCTGCACTTACTCCATTTCTGAGTTGGAGTACATTTACTACTGTTTGTGTCCATGGATGGCTGTAGTTTTTGTAGTTTCTACGGAAGTGCAATTTATGAATAGCAGTGGGCTTACTCATTTGTGAGTGTGTGTCTGTCTCTCAGTAAGTCCCTTCTTAGCCCTCCCTAAGTCCATCCTTAGCCCTCAGTAAACTCCTCTGTTGGAGGCAGCACATTCTGGTTGACTGAGACAAGGCCCTAGTCAGGCAGAACCTGCTACTCCCGTCAGGGGTGGGTGGGTGATTGCACTCACTGTATAACCTCTGCTCTCCCTTGGGTAGCTTGGCACAGAGCAGTCAGGCTTATCATAGGGGCAAAGTGTAAAACAAGAGCACAGCACAAGGTGTATGTAAACAAAATGTATATTCAACACAAACATTATTAACGTAGTGTGATCATCATGTAAATCCGGGCAAAAATCACATTTAGAAATATTACTCACATTACTAGGCCCAGCCACGTTAAACATCATAACCAGCTCTGCCGCCTGGCCACAGAAGTAAAACTCCTTGTCAACCATTAGAATCCTCTGCAAGAAATAAGATGTAGGGTAACACCACTATGTTGTTTCAACAATCACCCGCACACACTTCCTGACATTCACTCTGCACCGCTACGTGGTGCCACAGATATCAGATGGCTGGCACTCGCATGCACTCACTCCTAGCACCCTAATGCAGTGCACTGATACCCAGCCAGTTAATGTCACTGGGCTCGCAGATACTCAATGCTTAAAACCAACCTACACCTGCCAACCAATTCCTGCTACCCAATCCCCCCATGAGCTGGAGATGAAAGAAACCTTTCTTCTCGTGGCCGAAGTCACACTTCTCAGGATCCCAGGAACAAGGTGAGTAAAGAAAGTAATAACGGCTGATCAGGCAGCAGTTAACACATGGAGGTTTGGGCACCAATCAGGAGGTTCACTCAGAGGTCTGCAAAGCACGGGGGAGGGTCACTGGGGCCACACACTGGTTGCAGTGACACCCAGCCCAAAACTCCAACAGTTAACAATTCCTCACCTCACAAGAAGGAGGCAGACATGGGGTATGATGATTTGAGCTGCCCCATCAATTCTGGTTGTACACAAAAAGTTACCAGGTCTGCACCTCCTGGGAAGGAGGCACAACGTCTGATATGCAATGATTTAAGTCACACCAGACAATCCGGTCACACACAGAGATACAAGTTCAGCAGTGCCACATGAGGTAGAATGGGGCACTGGTCCGGATGCACCCCCACCTCCGAGTGTCGCAACCTATGAGTCAATCAATCAATCAATCAATTTTTGTAAAGCGTGGCTGGGGTTCTTCTTGAAGATGGTGAGTGAAGAGCTCTGTCTGAGGTGCAGGGGGAGGTTGTTCCAGCTCTTTGCTGCGATGTAGGTGAAAGATCGTCCTCCAGCTGTGGTTTTACGAATACAAGGGTTGCTGGCCAGGGCCAGCTGGGCGGAGCAGAGGGATCTGGCAGGGTTGTGGAAGGAGACGCAGTGGTTCAGGTAGGCTGGTCCTGCTTTGTGTATGGCCTTGTACGTGTGGGTGAGTAGCTTGAAGGCGATTCATTTCTCGACCGGGAGCCAGTGGAGAGTCCTCAGATGTTGGGAGGAATGTTCTTGGCGTGGGAGGTCCAGGATGAGTCTGCCAGTGGCGTTCTGGATGAGTTGTCGTTTTTTTATGTTTCTAGTTGAGGTGCCGGCATAAAGGGTGTTGCCATAGTGGAGCCTGCATGTGACTGAGGCATGGGTAACTGTCCTGCGGCAGTCTGCTGGGATCCATCTGAAGTTTGCGGAGTGTGTGCCAGCAGGAGGAGGCGACTGAGTTTACCTAACGGGTCATGGATAGGGAGGAGTCAAGAATGAGGCCTAGGTTGCGGGTGTGCTCAGTTGGTGCAGGGGGGGCGCTGACTGATGTGGGCCACCAGGAGTCGTCCCAAGCTGAGGTGGGGTTTTTGAAGATGATGAGCTCAGTCTTGTCAGAGTTGAGCTTGAGGCATCTTTCTCTCATCCAGTTGGCGACAGCTTCCATTCCTGAGCGGAAGTTCCTTTTGGCCGTGTCCGGGTCTTCAGTGAGGGAAATGATGAGTTGTGTGTCATCGGCATATGACAAGATGTTCATTCCCTGGCTTCTGATGATGGCTACAAGAGGAGCCATGTATACGTTGAACAGTGTGCGACTCAGTGAGGATCCTTGGGGGACTCTGCAGTTGACTCCTGTGGATCTGGATGTGTAAGGCGGGAGTTTGACCCTCTGAGTCCTCCCAGAGAGGAAGGAGTGGATCCATTCCAGGGCTCTTCTGCGCATTCCTATGTCATGGAGTCTGGTGCGTAGAGTGCTCTGGGAGACCATGTCGAAAACTGCTGAGGTCGAGGGGTATGAGCTTTGCGGTGGGGCTGTGGTCTAGGAGTAATCGGCAGCCCCCACCCGATGTGTGTGGCCTGAGGGTGTGCCTTAGAGCTCTGTGGCAAGCAAGGCTAGGCACTTTGTGAAAATACTAGGCTGCTGATGGTGAGCTGGTTTGCTGCTCCTAGTGCTGGGCCCTAAAGAAAGGGTAGTCTGAGGCTGTGTATAAGTGCAGAGGAATTGATTGCAAGGCTAGTGCAAGACAGGGCATGTGCTTGGCCCTCCATAGGAAGTTTCTGAAAGTAGGGCAGTTGGTGAAAGGAAGTGTGCAGGACAGGTGGAGACTTGCGTCTGATCTCGGAAGCGCTAAGCAGGGTAGGGTCACTCAACCCTGCTTAGCACTTCTGAGATCGGGCACATAAGCCAGGGTGATACTGGTAGCCAGGCGGCACTACGCCGCAAGTGGAACTCCGCGGAATTCCCCAGAGTTTTTGACCATCTCTGCTAAATTCCACAGAGTAGAACTCCATGAGCTCCATCCGGGCCTAGCCATGATCTGACTTTGAGAGACCAACTGTCAGAACCTCTCCATCCAGTCTATCCTGCAAGGCCCTCAAATGGCAGAGGGCTGTTGTTCCATTTGCCTATGTTTTATAGCTGTTGCTGGGGAATGTACAGATGTGCTTTTCCCCCGCTTCCAGTGGAATGAAGCTGAATTTAAAAAAACACGCACAAAGAGATTTTAGAACGTTATAAACCCTCTTTCTAGAAGTGGCATTTCTAGAGAATTATCAACAAAAACACCTTTACCAGGAGAAGGGGTTTGTCATTTTGAATCCAGTGACAGCAAACATCATGAGACTGCTCCTCTGCAAACCTCTATTGCAGCCAGGATTAATTATAAACTTGACCTCATGTTAACCTATGGGCAGAGTAGCTCTCATGGGCAGTGAGAACACACATGGGTATTCTGCACTCCCTGGGCACATGTGTCCTGGTGCATGCACAAGCCTGCAGGGGCAGGCTGGGCACAAGTTTAGGATCACCAGAAAGGTGCAAGTGCACCAGTACAGGCCTGCTGTGACAGGCTCAGTATAAATGAAACACCAACGTGCAAGTGTGCACACACTGGGAAGTTGTGCCAGGCTCAGTATAAATACAAAACACCATTGTGCAAGTGTGCAGATATTGGCTAGCTGTACCAGGCTCAATATATAGGTGAAACCACCATTGGGCAATTGTGCACACATTGGCAAGTCATGGCAGGCTCAGTATATATGAAAACACCAGGGTGTTAGGTTGCACATTTTGGCAAGCTAGGCCATGTTCAGTACATATAAAAACACCAGGGTGCAAGCGTGGTATATTGGCAAGCTAGGCCAGGTTCAGTATATATGAAAACCCTATTGTGTAAGTGTGCACAACTGGGACACAATGGCAGGCTCAGTACCATATTGAAGACCATTTTGCAGGTGCATACACAGTGGCCTGCAATGACATGCTCAGAACTCTGATTAGCACCACTTCCTACCTGGTGGAGGAAGGCTCATCCACATCTGCCCTGTGGACCCAGGGGGATTGTGCCCAGGTTCCTAAGGCCACTACAATAGAGTCAGGCCACCCTGTGTGAAAGGCTGACCTCCTAGGTAGGGAAAACTCAATTGGGGGTTCTTCTCTTCCATGGTAGGGCACACCATGGGGTACCTGCCCTGGGGAGTGTAAGGCCTGCTCAGGGTTGTCCATCGCATGAGAGAGGCCACCCTGAGCACAAGTGTACATGCACCCTCCCCAGGCCTGCACTGTCAGGCCTAAGACATTGTTGACATGCTCTTCTAGTGGGTGGCACACTCAATGCAGCATCCCACTAGTAGCTAGGGCTGTACCCATCCCAGGTATATGGCGTACCTTTTTACAGGGCACTCCTGGGTACAGCCCCACAACTATGCACCTGAGAACCCTCTTCCTGGCATGTGTAGGAAGGGTGCGTGCACTTTCCCACTGCAGTACAGTGGGAAAGTGTTCAGAGTCCTAAGGTACGCAAAGAGAGTCAGCAAAAAACTGGGAGGAAAAAGATAAAAGTTTCAGGAAAATCCCCTAAGAGCCTTTTCCAATACCTTCCCATCTAATATTAAATAGCCCCCATTTTACAGACACTCCGTCTGTTCTCTCCCATATTTATTACTAGGAAGCAGACTTACATGTGTGAGGATCTCCCTATAGAAACAATGGTAGAGGTTGAGGTGGAGATTTCTGCCTCTAGGTTTGTAAATTGCATGTTGTAGTAAGTAAGTAATACTATTGTAGTACTACTTTACGTACTACAAAATGAACTTTCTGACTCAGGCCTTGGCTGGTCACAGGAATCTCTTTTAGCCAATATTTGAGTTTTGGAACAGAGGAGCCTATTTGCAAAGGTAAATCTACACACTTAAGCTTACACTTGCAAGTTTATTTTTACAGTATTGAATAACTTCACTACTTCAGGCTATTCACCATTTACAAATGTAAAGTTACTCAGAAGTGTAGACTTACATGCCTCCAAACCCTGAAACGAGGGTGGAGCTAACTTCATGACTGTAAAGTTGTAAAAGCCAGAAAAGTAGCAATAGTACATTCCCCACCAAACATGGCCAACCACTGATATTGCAACAACCTCCCTGAGCCCTATAAGAAAATAATGGTAAATTAAAATAATCTATTGGGGAAGTGTGTTTGGACTGCGGCTGGAGCGGGGGCAGGGCCCGGAGCCCCTTTAAATCTGTAATCGCGCTCCTGCCTTGCGAGTTTGGACTGCGGCTGGAGCGGGGGCAGGGCCAGGAGCCCCTTTAAATCTTAATTGTGCTCCCGCCTCGCGGGAAGCGCCTTTGGACTGCGGCTGGAGCAGAGGCAGGGCCAGGAGCCCTTTTAAATCGTAATCGCGATCCCGCCTCGAGGGAAGCGCGTTTGGACTGCAGCTGAAGCGGGGGCAGGGCCAGGAGCCCCTTTAAATCTGTAATCGCGCTCCCGCCTTGCGCGTTTGTACTGCGGCTGGAGCGGGGGCAGGGCCCGGAGCCCATTTAAATCTTAATCGCGCTCCCGCCTTGCGCGTTTGGACTGCGGCTGGAGTGGGGGCAGGGCCAGGAGCCCCTTTAAATCTTAATTGCGCTCCCGCCTCGCGGGAAGCGCGTTTGGACTGCAGCTGGAGCAGGGCCAGGAGCCCCTTTAAATCTTAATTGCACTCCCGCCTCACGGGAAGCACATTTGGACTGCGGCTGGAGCGGGGGCAGGGCCAGGAGCCCCTTTAAATCTGTAATTGCGCTCCCGCCTCGCGGGAAGCGCGTTTGGACTGCGGCTGGAGTGGGGGCAGGGCCAGGAGCCCCTTTAAATCTGTAATCGCGCTCCCACCTCGGGGGACGCGCACAGGCGTCTCCCGGACAAAGCCCAGGCCAAGGGAGGGCCCTTCCTTTGCCCGTCATCAACAGGAAGAGGCTGGCCCCCCCCCTTGACATTTCCTCTGTTACTGCTGGGCTTGAAAGTGTGTGGTCATTAGAAATTTAGGCAGGATTTTTTTGTTGTTGAGTGAATAACTGCATTATTTCAGGCAATTCTGTTAACAGGCTTTTTTTACCCTGATAAGGTTACTTTCACCCTTGTGTTGTTATAAGGCCATTCTAGGTTGTCCTAGCTGTGTTAGCTTTCCTAGTCCTAGTTATTAGCTAGAAGTGCTTTAGAGTAGCATTGGCTGAATCTCTTAGCACAAAGTAATTAGTTAAAAATGGGCAAGAGGAAGCAACTTAGTGCAAAAGATACTACTGCTTACAAAGATCACTCTTCAATACTAAAATTCATTTCAGGTGCAATGGGTGCTATTGATAAACAGATTACTAACATCAAGGAAAGGATATTAACTCAGAAGTGCCCATTGGGATCTTCACCTAATCCTAATAATCCTCCTCCGTTAGCATCAACCTCCTCAAAATCGACAAACTTGTTGGAAAGTGGAATTCAAACAAAAGGCTCAAATGGATGTATCCACTATCTAAATGAGTCCATCTCAGAGGCTGATGAGCATTCACCTTCACCCAAACGCACAAGGAAGCCTAAACTAGTTAGAAAGGGTAGAGTCTCCAGCCAAGAGCCATCTGTTATAAACAGATATGGCAATTTTGGAGTTCAACCCACGGAACAAGTTCAAATTAATCTTGACAACATAAAAAGTCTGGTCAGAAGCCTAAACAATCTATAGCTAAAGCAAAAACTAACACCTTAGACACTATTAATGCTTTGGAACATCTAGATAGGTCATCCTTTGAGTTATTGATAAAGCGCCTAATCCAAGTAGAGCAAAACGTGGAGTAAATACTCAATGTAGTGAAGGCTCAGTCTTTAGGTCCAACACCTGTAATTTCTCAACATTCTGGTGACACAGACTTAACCTGAAATTCAAACTCCCCCAAAGAGTGTCAACATCTACCAAGTATTCCCCGGGCTAACCAACGACACGTAGATCCTTGTATCTCCCTAACCAGTACTAGAAGATTCCAACAATCAAAAACGAATACAAATGGTTCGGAACCTCAGAATAGACTGAAACTTCCCCTGGATATTTCACCAACATTAAGAGATACACTAGACCTTCCTCCTGCTGTAACTCCCTATGTGGTAGTTCTTGCAAATGTCCCCACCTTACCCGTGGATAATAGGGAAACATGGACCGCACTGAGGAATAAATCCCTGAATTGGATAGGGACCCATATGAAACCTGGTATGACAGATACACTTTTTGAAGACATTAAAATGGTCAGAAGGGTAAAATGGGTGGGAAGGAATCACTAAATATTAAGAGGTGACTGCATGGTACTTTCATTTAAAACCCCAAAATTGGTTGAAGACATTTTGAGAAATTTAAGTCCATGACAGATCTCTGACCATGGCATTTCACTGCTCCCTTTAGGCTTCTTTTACAATTTTAATGCAAGGCATGACCAACCTAGCATAGATTTGGTAAAACAACAAAGTAGACCTGAAAGAAATTACATGGTCCCTACTAAGAACAGATTTCATGCCCTTTCCTTGGAAGAAGTTGATTGACTGCCAGTGGATCAGGTTGCGGGCAGGACAAGGCCTATATTGATGATCACCGCTCCTGATCTATTGAAGGGTGGTGACGGCCTGGTGGGGAGTATAGGAGACGAAAGGATGGTAATGGAAAACTTACCTAGACAGGATGTTATCGATGAAACTCCAATAGGTGGAGTTCCTGTTCACCTAGCCACTTCTACATCAACTCCCGTACTTCACATAGAGATGGCGACTAACATCTCCACACCAACAAGGAAAGTAACACAACATGAACCTTTGGGGTTGGGCCTAAACACACTGAGAGACAATCTTTTATTCTGGAGCGTGGCGGGTCTGCGTACTAAAGTCGAGAATGAGGATTGGCTAGAATGTATTAGATCCTTTTCTTGTGTTTGTTTACAAGAGGCTTGGTCCGTGGATCCAATTCACATAAATGGTTCTAGGACTTTTCACACCCCTGCAGTTCCTTGTTCACAGGGCAGGGCAAAAGGTGGACTGTGCACATTCATTTCCAATAAGTTTGATTTAATAAAGGTTATCAGCTCAATTTCTAACACGTTCTATCAAGTGATACTATATGATTTAAAAAAGAAAGCACAATTGGTGATTATTAATTTTTATAATAATGCCCCCCAACAAAAATTCTTACCCACACTCCGTCTATTAGAGGAAGACCTGGATTGTGTATGTAATTCCTCACATAAAGAGACCTTCATTGTGTGGGGGGGGGGAGATTTTAATACTCATCTGTGTTCCCAAATAAACGAGAAACCCTGTTCCTTTGGTACAGGCGGAAATGATGACTTATTTCATTTTACACACAACCACCACGGTAATTTGCTGAATGACGTATTATCTAAACTTGACCTCTTTTTTTGTAATGGTTTAAATGATAGTAATTCACAGCTAAAACCTACCTTGAACGGCAGATGTGCCAACACAACAATTGACTTTATATTAGCGTCTAATAACTTTGTTTTTTGCACATCTGAGTATAAAATCCATGATATTGTGCTTAGCGACCATTATCCCCAAAGCTTACGCCTTGTACTGCCTCAAGCTATAAATAAACATAGGGGATTAGCAGAGAAGGTAGTGAATATTGAACTGGGCGCAAGGAATGCTTATTCTATTTGGTGGTCACAGATTGAACCAATAGGTTTTATGAAATAACTGTTGAGTGAATACACTAATGAGTTTGCAATTTGCCTCTCAGATAATACCAGATCACAGGAGTGTATTAAAGCATTCACTGCAATCACTACTGGAATCAAACAGTCTCTCACAGTAAGTACGGGCAAATCTAGATCACAGGGAGACAAAGGGTGGTTTGATACCGAATGTACACAGGCCCATAAGAGACCTAAACAGTACCTACATCGTCAAAACCCTGATAAACATGAAATTACTACTCTCAGACATGAGTATAAAAAGGCTATAAAAAATAGGAAACAGAACTTAAAAACTGAGGCGTGGCATTCTCTTCACGATGCAATTCTCCAGAACGACAACGCCAAATTTGGGAGGATAGTGAACTTCCCCCTCCTGTGTGATGGAACGCCACCAACTATTGAAATAGCCATCACGGAAGAGGAGTGGGTTACCTATTTTTCCAGAATATGCTCCTCAAAAAATCTAGTCCTAGACTCAAACGCCCATAGATTGGATTTTCAGCCTATTACTCCACCTTTCAGTTTAAATGAGGTCATCGATGCTATCAATGCCAGTAAGAGTGGGAAAGCACCAGGCCCAGATGGAGTCCTGATCGATATTTATAATCCAATGCCTTACTATGGGGCCCTTTATTGACACAGGTCCTACGAGCCTGTTGTGCCATAGCCTTTATCCCAACCTGGGCAGAGTCCATTATTGTCCCAATATTTAAAAAAGGAGATCGCCAAAATCCAGCATGTTATCGACCAATTTCACTGCTTGACACCCACGCAAAGATTGCTGGATGCATTGTCCTAAATAGGTTGCAGGAATGGAAGTAAGTCAATAATACCCTTTTGGACATACAATATGGCTTCAGGGCTGGGATAGGGACTGTGGAACAGGCCCTGAACTTAGATATTATAATTGGTAAATACACGAAGGCCAGGATAGGAGCTTTACATCTTGTATTTGTGGACTTGACTTCAGCGTTTGACTGTGTAATCCACAGCACATTTTGGTCCATCTTACTGGATATGGGCATAGATACTACAATAGTTCATTTCATCAGGGAATTATACTCTGGAGCTAATGCTAGGGTATGTTATCGATCTCAGGGGGAATGTACCTTAGCCTTTCCTATAAAGCGGGGGGCACGTCAAGGCTGTGTTCTAGCTCCCCTATTGTTCGCCTTATATATTAATAAATTAGAGGATGTTCTATCTACTGCTTGTAGAGATCTTCCACAAGTTGGTTTCCGAAAGATTCCAGCACTTATGTATGCAGACGATGCTGTTTTGATGGCACGTACTCCAGTAGCTTTGCAGCGACTATTAACAACTTTTGATAATTACATGGAAGACTTAGGTCTTAGAATCAATCACTCTAAAACCTTTTCAATGACCTGTGGCATAAAACCTGCCAAAAATCCCAAGTCATTTTAAAGGGTATCAAACTAGATGACATAGAAATCTTTTCATATCTGGGTATTATGTTTGATGATAAAGGTACCTGGCTGAAAGCCATCAGGTCTAGGAAATTACTATTTACGAAAACTATTATGGGTGTAAAAAAAAAATCCAAAAAGGTTGGTAGGGCTACCCCCAAAGACATGATGGCAATTTATAACGCAAAATGTGTTTCCGTTGCATTGTATGGGGCAGGCCTCTGGGGATATAGGAAATGTAATGCCCTACAACTAGCCAAAAATGATTTTCTAAAGTCCATTTTAAGAGTGCCAAAATCTACTTCAACCTTGGTGTGCCATACAAAAATGGGGGTAACATACATTACAGATTTAATAAGCATGCAACCAATTTTACTTTGGCATAAAGTATGGACCTCTGATTTTGCTAGCTTGAATAGGGCCATTATAGAAGACGCTCAATTCTTAAGCCATTTGCTGCAAATTCCATGGATTAATTATATAAAGAACTTTCTTACGGACCTGGGCCACTGTGAGTTATACTTCACTCCAGAAAAAAATTGAAACATTCTGTAGGAAAGATCTGAAAAACATCTGTCTTACCTACCTGGCTGACTCGAGTGGGCCATTGAGTCAAAGAAATCTAGTGTAAGGAGGAATTTCCTGTTGCAGCAATTAGATGGCATGGAACCATATTTAAAATATGTATTGAACTCAAGGCATCGATATGTCCTCACACGTCTAAGACTAGAGACATTTCATTGCCTCGTCAGTTTTCCACTTACCAACTACTGAACCCCAGTTCTGGAAAAATGTCCTTGTGATTCAGCGTCAGACCAAAGTAGTTTTTTTTTGCAAATTTTATTCTGATCTAAGGAAAGTGTTTGTGACTCCACTTTTAAATTCCATGCACTTTAAACAGTGCCGCCCAGCTTTTATTTATCTGCTGTCCCTTCCATCAATCATAATATGTAATGGATTAGCTCTATATTTATGTGCAGTAATTAAGGCTAGATCACATTTTTAGGCAAATCATGAAGGTCTTTTACTTTTATATGTTTTTAGTCAGGATAACCGTCCCTGTTTCTTAAATACATCCTTTTATTGATTTTATACTGTTTTTCAGAAGAATGACTGGACTTAGTTTCTCGTAGTGAATTTTATCATATGGTATCAATTGTCGTATGTTTTGATTTATTTTAGCTATTTATTTTATGTGGTTGTTGATTGGTGTTATTTGTATGTATTATCTGCTTTTATGATTGTGAGATACAATCGAATAAAGTATTTTGATGATGATGAGGAAATAATCTATTTCCACTTATATTCACCAGGGTGCATATCTTAGTAGGATAAAGCATAATTAAAAGTGTTTAAACTAAAAAAATATTTGAATGTAAAATGTTAATGTTAAATAATTGTAAATATTTTAATTGTGGAACAATATAAAAAGGTAACAGCATTAACAACTTAATTTAAACCTAGATGTAGATATTTTGAATATATTAAATTAAAGTTATTTTTCTGAAGTTCTATAATAATAAAAAAAAATATGTTTGTTTTATTATGTGACATCTAGAATTAAATAAAAATAGTTTAATTATATCCTATTGTATTATATTATGTTTAATTATCAATATTGTTGCATTCATTTTGTAATTTAAAAAGAATAGTATTTAATATTTTAAATTGTAATGACAGTACATAAAAATAATTTAATTTGACATTTTTTCCAATGGGACTTTACTTTAAGTACCTACTTACATTATTTTCTATAGGAGGGTGCTAAAGTACCAGTCGTTGGCCATGGTGGTGCTGGACTTTCTCCAGCTCTGAGCTGGAGAACATTTATTGCAGTATTGGGTCTTTCAGGCCATGGTAACTTTAGAAGTGCAGTTTGTAAACAGAAATAGGCTTACTCTTTTGTGGATGGATGCACATCCCTCCCTAAATCTCTCCTTACCTCTCACATAAGCCCTCCTTACTTCTCCCTTAACCCTTTCCATTTTGTAGTACTCCCAATTTTCCAGCCACTCCTCTCTATCCCACATTTACTTCTAAAACGTATACTCAGTTGTGCAGAGACTCCACAGTCAGGGTAGAGGTATCTGCACCGAAAATGATAGGAGATGCAGAGGCGGAACCTCTACACGTAGGTTTGTGACTAGCATTTTCTAGTATGTTAGTGCTATTGTAGTACCCCTAAAGCCCTACAAAATGCAGTTTGTGAATAGGCTCTGATACTTTTTTTGTCTTACAAAAATGTAACATAATAGGTTGTAGGTTATCCACAAAAACTGCAGGTAGAAATACTGTTTATAAATATGAATCAGTTGTTCCTGTCTTTCTTTCTGTACATCTAGAGCATAATGGAGCTTAACCTGAAAACACAACCTGAAGAAGGAGCTCCTGGATTCACCATATCTGATGGAGGTGAAGAAGGCATGTTTGTGACACATTTGTTAAAGGAATGCCTGGATTCCAAAGGACAGAACTTGTGTGAAGGTATAATATGATAACTGTTTTTCTATTCAATGTAACTTAATCTTAAAAAACCTTTTACCACAGTCAAAGGGTCAAGGTTGCTTAATCATCAAGGGCAAGATTCAGAAAGATGTTGATGTGGCTAACTTTTGTAGTGCTGCTGACTTACTCCTAGATTCCAGGAGTAAATCAGAACTGAACCAGGAGTTCTCCCAAATTAGTCATGGGCTCCAGGAGTAAGGTAGGAAGACTCAGAAGTAAGTCACACCTACTTTCAACAGAATTTTAGTGAATCAGTCAACAACAATCTGGTGACTAATTCTCGTTAAAAGGTGTAATGTGTACTGTACCAAAGGACTAGGTTTCCTGTTGAAATCTCTTGCAGTATTCTTTTAGATAAATTCAAGGATAAAGTTGGAATTGTTAGGCAGAAAATACAGATAATGCCTATGTCAGGAAAAATGTACTAAACTCAGGCTTGCCTGGGAAACCTCAGCTTGTAATGATCAATTATTCTGACTGAGTTCATTCTATTTTCCTGTTAGGTCTTTTCAATTTATGTAGCATCAGAACTATGAGCTTTTAGTGCTGTTGTCACCAAGGTTGCCTTTCACTTGCTTCCAAGTCGTTCATGACACTCTGAGTTGTCCTGTGATTGACATGTTTTGTGGTTGTGTTCCAGTCCGTGTATACATTGTGTCAATATCTTTTTCAGTGGATGGATGGTGTATGATTTAGGTGTCACACGTGTGGATGCATTTTTCATCCTTCGCAGGAATCAAATGCATAATGAGGTCGATGGACCTTTGGACCCAGAAAGTTGTGTGGTGAACTATCAACAATATTTCAACATCACCCTAACAATTTAGACACCATGACCAATGTGGCCACAAGAAGAAAAATGCCATTCAAGAATAAAGCTAAAAGATTTATAATAAACACAAGGTCAAAGTGATTTAGACGATGGGCAAAACCAAATTATAAAGGTACACAATCACCAAAGGTTGCCCAAGGCAATGAAATAAATGCATGCAAACTTACATTAATAAAAATAAGCATTCAAGGAGAATAATACATAAAGTCAATAAGAATGTCTATGTTACAGATATCACATGGTGCTCATAATTTACAATCATTAGTCATTTCAAATTTAGCAGAGTCAATAATCTTTGGCTGCGCACAGGCTAACCTTACAGCTAACCAAATTAGGGAAATACATGTGTGAGGAGGAACACATGTGGGCAAAATACAAAAAGTACAAAAAGGACAAAAATAATTTGGAAGAAGATGCTCTCGCTCTGTCATTGACCAACTAAGTCTGGCAAAAGATAGGTAAAAAGAGAAAGTGTCAGCATATCCAAATCTCAGGCAAGAGTCTTCTGAAAGGGCAAAATAAAAGGTCAAAAAAATAAAAAGGGCATGTCAGGGGAAAAGCCAAATGGCAGAGAGAAAGATACCTCTCCGAGGAATAAAGCATTCATGGAGTCTTCATCAGCAAGACATCAGGATCAGCAAGGCAATTGCAATCATCAGGAGCTCTCTGCAAGCTCTGAAGACTCCTCAAGACTCCTCCAGACTGAGAAAGATTGACTAAAATTTGAAAGTCCATTGGTATATCAATTCACTTGGAATGTTCTGATTAGTCAAAGGTGTCAGTTCAGGTTACTTTAAATAGGCATCACCCAATTATAATTTGTCTTCAGACTCCAGGTTGCAACAGTTCGACAATTTCCTGAGTCTGTCATGGGAACATCTCCTTTCCATGTGACTCCAAGCAGGTTTGAAACAAATGTATCTCAGTCCATGTTCCTGCACTGTAATATTTCCAAGGACAAATTGGTCCATGTCTCCACATTTTAACAATAGACTTATTACAAAAGGACTTTGCTTCTCATTGGAACAAAATCCAAAAGAAGATTTCAGTTAAGAAAATATAATTACATGTTTTTAAATGACTACAAAATGGAAGCTCTGTATGCCACATTTATGCTAACACAAGTAAAAATATAAAATGCATTTAATTAATAGGTTTTAGTAAAACACATATAGTATACAAACTTATAAATCAACATTAATAATAGTTCATCAGTAAGAGAAATACATTTAATTTTAAACGAAAAAACTTTGTTTTTGCATTCTATTAAGTATAACAGAGAACTGCATTTCTCTCATTGTGCACCTGTTTTCAAAGCCACTAATCAATATTTAATCACAAGGAGTGCAATATTGTTTCAATATGTACATGGTTTAGAGTTTATATTACATTTTAACATCAATTTCACCCCTTCAGCATATAAATTAATTCAAAAGGCAGCTAAGTCGATCTTTGAAATCCAGGTAAATGTACATTTAAAATGTGTGTCATTGCAGCTTTCTACCTTAGTTTTTCCACTCTTTTACTTTCATTAAATTTGTCACAGTCTGATGACTTTTGTAAATGAAGAAAAAGCACTCAAATTTAAATTCTATCAGACGTGTCGGGCCAGAGGGCTTTATCAGTTGCTTCCATATATCCTTGAATGGTAACCTGCCCTTTCAAAGCTGCAAGAGATTTTGAAAATCGTGTTTACTCAAATGCTTCCTTTCTTAGACTAGCCAGTTGCGGTTATACATAGGGAAAGTTATCCTCAAGTTCAGATGTGTTACGTGAACATAGTTAAATTGTGGATATTGTATACTACGAAACTGGATGAATGTGGTGTGCTGATTTGAAACAGGTGAGTCAGTTTCAGTTTAATTTGTTTTACAGTGTTCAGTTAATTAAAACCATTGCACAACCAATAAACATAAGTAAAAAGGTCATAAAGTAATAAAAAAGCTGATTTTGAAATAAAATATGCAAGCTTAATTGTGGAATATTACAGGTTTGCTTGCTGACTAATTATGCGTGCATGCTCAATCTCCGGGAGCTGGCTCCCTAATTTGTCCAAATATTTCACCATCCTGTAGCTAAGCTTCACACCATCCCCTTTGAATCCAGCCAAAATCGCCAGGCTGCACCTGCGAAGTCCCCTTTGAAGCCATGATGGTCGTAGGAGCCTTTTGCGGTCCATCATAATACTTTTACAGAGGCATATGTGATGGATCAGTGCTTCCGGAGCCAACCCGCAGAGCCGACAGGTGCCCATCATGTTGCTTTGCATCCACCTGGGGAGATGGACATACGTTGGAAGGCAGCCCATTTGGTATTTCATGAAGGCTGCTTTAATCCGCGGGTTGACTGCTGCTCCCAAGAAAGACTGTGGGACAAGGCTATCATATGATGATAAGACGAGCCAGGCGTGGCTTCATTTCGATAGGGCTTCTTAGTCCATTAGCTGTGAAAGAGATTTGACACTTTCTTTCGTCACATGCTTGACGGGCTGGTATGAGCTGAGTTGGGGTAGTTGGTCAACCAGGCCCAGTGCTGTCAGAGAGGACTCAAAATAAAGAAGGAATGGGGAATTGGATCGTGCAGAGATTTCAGCCCAGATGAGGGAGCTTAGAGTGCCTTGTCTTTCTGTCTTAAGTTTGTAGCATAAGTTAATAAATGCCCCATTTCCTGCAAGAGTCTGTCTGACCAAGTCAAATTCAAGACTCACCTGGGATGGTAAAGCACAATTGTCAGACTAAACAGCCCTTTGAAGAGTTTAACAATCATTTTGTACAAATGCTCCCCTCCTCTACCCCTCAATGCTTCATTGCTGTATGTAATTGGTGGGATTAGTTTGGCTTGATTGACCTTTAGTAGCGGGAGGTATGTTGAACAACCAGTGGCAATTTTTATGTGTTTAAATGCAAAAGTAAAAGAGGTTGATTTCCGGCTGTGACATTTCAGGTGAAGCTTAAAAGAGATGTTGTAATCAAGGAGGACACCTAAGTATTTGTATTCATGCACCGATTCAATTTGGCTGTTGCCCAGGTAACACTGGTGCCGCAGCCACGCAGTCGTCTTGAAGGACATGATTTTTGATTTCCCAGAGTTAATGAGAGGAGCATTTTCTTCTGAAAATGCAGCCATTGTATTGAGTAGCCTCTGGAGTCCTATTCTGGTATGGCTGAAGAGAATAAGATTGTCAGCATACATCATCAAGCGTGCCATAGCAGTTTTCCCCAATCTTGGTGGATGCAAGTTCACCTTGTCCAGTCTTGTCGGTAAATCAGCCAAAAAAAGATTAAAAAGAAGAGGTGCGAGCACACATCCCTGCCGTAGACCCTGAGAGGATGGAATTTCTCTGAAAAGGTGCATGCCATCACCTAATCTGACCCTCACCCAAGTATTTGTGTGGAGAAGGGCTTTTGCTTTTAACAGGTGGGCCGGGATGCCCCATTATGCAAGCTTAGACAATAATTTCCTTCTGTCTACACGATCAAATTATGCTTTATAGTCTATGAAAGAGAGGAAGAGGGGATTCTTGGTGTGCTGACTTTGATCGAATAATAACGATACAGCCATAAGGTTAGCAGTTGTTCCTACCTCTTTGGAGAAGCCAGTTTGGTCAAACAGGATTAAGATGTTGTCAGCAGCCCAGGTTTCAAGTTCCTCCAAGAATATTCCTGCAAAGATTTTGGACTAAACATCTAAGAGTACAATCAGTCGGTAGTTTGCTGGAATGTTGGTCAAGCCCCCTTTAAAAATTGGGGAGATGATTTAGCCTCTCCATGATTGCGCAATGATGTTGGTGGCAACTATGCTGTTGTAGAGTGCTGAAAGATGTTTTGCCTAAAAGTACGAGTCCTCTTTATACAAGGTGGCAGGAATACCATTAGGTACCGGGGCTCCCTCACTCCGACACTTAATGATTCTCTTTCTTGTTGTTTCTGAGAGAATTCGAAGGCAGCTGTGTGGTTGTGAAGAAAAGCAAGCAACACTTTGTGCTTGAACTTGAATTTTTCCTGGGGCCAAAGACCCTCACCTGGGGGTTCTTGAGTCAGGGGACCAAAGTGTCAGGAGAGATATTGATAACAGGTGGGCTCAGAGATTTTAGTTTTGGAGCGAGGGTGAGTTACAGAACTTAGGCTGTATATATGTCTCCAGAACTGTGCATGTGTATTTGCCCTTAGTGCATGCAGGAGCTTTCCTGCTAACCCTGCTGCCTTGTCTCTTTGATGCGCCCACAAATGGCCCCTGTAGACGGATCTGGAAGTGGACACCAGTGCTCTCAAGGCCTCATCTCTGGGCTCTTTCTGAAGGAGGCAAAGGGCGCTGTTTAAGTTGAATTTAGGTATCTTTGTTCACCGTCTGAATAGAGATCCTTAAGGACTACGAAATGTTGTGCCTTTAGATTGTCGTTCAAAGGATACCAGAAATTTCCCTACAACTTGTCCCAGGCTGCTTGTGCTGCTTGTGCTGCTTGTGCTGTTTGCTCAAGGTCTGTGTGATTCACTTTGAAGGGCCACATTTGCTTGGCTTTCCCTGCCAGGTCTGGTGTGGTATCTGATGACCATTTGATTTTTCTCCCATTGTTTGTGCATGTTGCATTCAGCAGCACATTTGCAGGGTTATGATGATCAATTGGATGAGCAAAGTGCAGATCTTGTGATAGATGATCACTTTAGCCTGTTTGCTACCTGAAATTTCGAAATTCGGCAGAACAAAGGCGATGATAGAATTGTAAAGTCTATTAGTGTTCTCGCTTTTTTATTAAAAAACGTGAATGAGGGAGGGTTATCCATGCTGTAACGGACATTAGTGGATCAAAGACCCATTGCTTTGAGGCCTCAGGTAAGTCAATATGTTACCAGCCCTTTCACATGTGGTTAGAGCTGATGAAGTCTAGTGTCAGTAGATCTAATCTTGAATGTCTTTCTGGGACCTCATGCTGAGGGACTGGGATAGATCAAAACACGAGCATGGTTCTTGACCAACATACTCTAGGTTTAAATATGATTAAATGGGTGACTTGCCACAAGGGGGCATCCTTTACCGTGTAGACCCACGTCTGGAGGAAGAGTAGGCAAAAGATGCTCTATGAAGAGAGAAGGTATAGGTAGTTTTTGTCACATGACAGTCACATGTCTGGATGCCATGAATCACAATGTGGCCAGGGATGAATTTAATATAACCTTACAATTCAGTCACTGGGTGATAAGTGGAAACCTCAGTGGATAATGGGTACCAGAGGCTGCTGGTATGAGGAAGGCTGAATAAGGGAGCACTGATGGGGTGGAAGGAGTCACAAAGGGAGGTTGTAATAAAAGAAACAAGTGGTCACAGAGGGAACAGAAGAAAAGAGAGATCATAGAAGCTGGAAGAGCAGAGACAAGGCAAAATAGTGGTTAAGGGGAAAGCAGGAATGACAGGTCACAGATGAAAAAGGACAGATCACATATCTAGGAAGTAAAAGAAGACTGATGATGTTACAGGTGAGGAAAAGGTGAAAATAGTGGTCAAAGAACTAAAATGTCTCAGAGAGAGTGGAATCAGCAGAAATGAGGATTAAATATAGAGGCAGAGAAGCTGAAGTGAAGGGCCACAGTGTGAGAGGGAGGAACTGAAATGAGGGGTCATTGAGGAAGGTGGGTGCAGAAATGAGCGGCTACAAGTGGAGAGAGAAGAAGCCATGGAAGGAGGGGAAGAGGAAACAGAAGAGAAGTGGTCAAAGATCGAGAGAAAGTGGTTACAGAAGGAGAAATGCATCAGAATTGAAGAAACACAGATGGAAAGTGAGTCTTCACAAAGAGACCGGGGGAAAAGGAGAGCAAGAAACAGATGAGGTGAAACACAAAATGAGGAATCACAGAGGGAAGGAGGAGATAAAGAAAAAAAGATTGCTTTAAAGCGAAAAAGTGAAGCCAGACTTTCAGAAAGTAGCAGATGTGGGATTCACAGAGACAGGGTGAAAGCAGCAATGTGGGATCAAAGATGGAGTGTGAACTATCAGTGAGTGGAGGAAAAAACAGACACAGTGGATCATTGATAGATGGAACGGAGCAGCAAGAAATGGCAGAAATCAAGGGTCAAAGATAGAAAGGGAAATCAGGAACAAGGAATCTTGAAGGAAGGTAAAAACAGAAAGAAATTGTCATAGAGGGCAGTGCTGAGTTTTGAGAGCCATGCTACTTGTGGCTGTAGCTTTATTAGAACTGTATCAGAGGCCCATCTAGGGCTGAATTGGGATGGCGGGCAGTCGGGATCTGGCAGATGGGCCGGTGCCTCAGGGTCACAGGTGGGTCGCTTTTATTAGGGTCCCAGTTAACCGGCCCACAAAGCCTCACAGTCTGACAGGCCCCTACTAGGCCATTGTAATGTGTATTCATCTTGGTCATGCCTCCCACCCGAGCCAGCCTTGGACCATTCTCACCTCAGACCCCTCCATGTGTCTGACCCAGCCCTGCAGCAGTTTTCCCTTGACGCCTCCCTGCTGAGCCACCACATCCAAGCCATGGTGAGCAGGGGAGGAGGGAGTATGCAGAGGATGTTGTCACCTCGCCTCTAGTGTCTTCTAGGCTGGTGGGGGGGGGTGCGATTGCATAGGCCTCACTGTGAGGCCACCTTTCCCAGCGAGAAGAAAAAAATAGAAAGGCTGTAAAGTCCTCCGAGTCCCAGCATCGCTCAGAAACCTGTGCTTGTGGCCAAATCAATTACTTTCTCACGGCCTAAATAAAAATGATATTGTGCAGTGTAACTAGTGCTCATGTACATCGCTCCAATACTTTTGGGCAGAGTTCCCACTATATAAAACTACACAAAAAAAGAATAAACGGCCAGATTCTGCCAAAGCCGGAGCCGTGATAAATAATGAGGACTCTTTACATAAAACCATCCATAATCCTTTTTAAATTGGCTTGTCTGCCTTTGTCTAGGACTAGGTTTAACTCACCTTCAAGAAAATATTTTAATGTGCTTTTGCATTACCTTTGCTTTTAAAGTATGTAATGACCAGAGTTAAAAATACCAGCTTTTGGTGATTTTCTTTTTTTCCATACCATAGGACATTAAAATACCGGTCATGCAGGTAAAAAAAAAGTGTCCAGCTAGGAACCATAGTCATGAATGTAGTTGTGGCCACTAAATTTCACCTCGCCAGCCTGCCAAACTGCAATGTTTCTAGTTGTCACCAACTTTTTCAGCTCTATAAGCTTTCAAATGCCTAATTTATCTAAAATTTAGTCCAATGATACTAATCAAATGGCGAAAAATGAAATTGGCAATCCGGGAACTTGGGCCACTTTTTTTGGGAGTGCCTGGGTCTAATTGTGATCCCAATCTTACACTTGTCCCCTCAGCAGTCTTGGGTGTACTTTTCTTACCTACACATGCGGAGCTGTCATTTTTTTCAGTCTTTCTGCATCTCAAACAAGAAAGGAACGTTTAGGAATACCTAGTGCCCAGAACACCTGGACAATTTTCAAAATAGCACTTTAAGAAGGAATCAGAGCGGGCAATTGTAGTAGCCCCCCTAATATCATCACCTAGACACAACTGGTAAAATATGATGCACAAACTAGGAATAAGAAAAAACGCAGTCCTGCACTTGCTTAACCACAGTACAATAGTGGTGGAAACAGAGAGATCAAACCCCAACTGAGAGCAGTTTGCACCCAGCCTTACATTGGCACTAGTGCAACAAGTACAAATACTGGTCATGACTGTTTTTGCATCAGAGTCTAAATGAATACCTGACTATTTAATTTCATTTATTTTGTTCATGATCGGTTACTTAAACTCATTACATGATAAAACATACAAACCTTAAATTGCAAAGCGCAAGTGCACTAACAAATAGTTCTAAAAATAATGACTACAATTAAGGTATATTAAAATGAGAAAGTTGGTAGGAGTATCATATGTTAATAGGACGACATAGACTAATGTTTGTTAGAGAGAGATATAAACTCCTCAACAGGTGTTGTGTTTTTAGGCAGGCTTTTCAGGCCTCACAAATTGGCTAGTTGAACGCGCTATTGCCGTGCAAAAAAGTGTGCTTGTCAGTTGCCGATTGTCAACTTGATCATTGGGACTGTTGTCGAGGAATTCAGTGCTGAGCATGTAGCATATATGAACAGATTAGAGCAGTGTATCTTAATATAACAACCTAGCCTCATTCAGAACTTCATAGCTAGAGTAGGCACCATTAAATGCATTGTGTATATTATATATTGACACTATGCCAACTCTGTTGTCTGGCCAGCTGATAACTTGACCCTTGGGGTTTGTCGAAGATTTCAGTGCTGAATGCATGGCATCAATGAATTTCACAAACCTTGCTAGGATCATGGGGGCTGATTGAGAGAAGCACAGTTCCATTGCAGCTTGGTACATATCCCCTGGGCCAATAATTTGGGGCAGCAACATAGCAGATGCTACCAGGAAGCCTTCCGTTATTTGCACAGCCTACACGATCTTCCTTTGCCTTCCCTTGCCCAAGAGGGATTAAAGTCCATTATTGATAGCGCAAGGAGGTGCATGTATAAGGCAGTAGAACTGTGTAGGTTGTGCATGTCTTTCTCTAATGAGATATTTTTTTTACCTGTGCATTCACACTTTTTTCCCCAAGCTGAGAATGGAATATCAGTTGGCTGAAGGCTGCTAGCTTCCATTTGTAAGTTTTTATTCACTTGAGCAACATATTCGTGCCATGGGTTGTTAGCCGCATCAAATACTGCTTTAAGCCAAGCGTTGAGAGAGTTCTCTTGTGCGTGTATACTCCTAATGTGGTATTTCAGAAGTGCTCCTTGACACTTTAATTCTTGGATCGCGAGGCCGAACTCTAATCTAAGCCTAGTCCTTCGGGAAGTATGTGCAGGATTTTCTTATATGCTGTGCATTGGATGGAGTCCAGCAGTGGGGCCAGCACGCCTAGGAAGGCTTGGTGGCTATAGTTTAACAATGGTAACAATTTGGTCTTTAGAACTCTTAGGATGGGTTGGCTGTAGGGCTCATTAGGTGGCTGTTTGGGGGTTATAGACAGTAAACTGCACCAGCTCTCTTAGAATTTAGATGCTCGTGGACTGAATAGTGATTAAGCAGATTTTCAAAGATTTCATAAATTCCTCCAAGGTCAGCCAATGTTGTTTCTGTCTACTGAGATGAAAATGTCTGGTTCGCAGCTGCGGTCACCGCAAATCTCAATGGGAGGGGCGAGGGGGAGATGGACATGGAAGGGGAGAAAAAAAACAACAACAAAAAACGTACCTTTACCACGATGCTGCCATCTCCTGCCGCCTCGCTTGTCACCCCTCTTCCCTCAATGTGGGGTCGGGGGTAGTAGTTGGGGGTCCCTCTCATGCCCTGGGTACCAGGACTGCAGTTTACTAGGGATTGGCAAGAGCAGCTGAAGTGCCAATACATTGTACAGTTTTGGGGAAAGAGATTTGGCCCTGGGAACCTGTTTAGCAGGGGCCCAGGGCACTTCCAATTTTGAAACCACATAATTTTCCAGGCAAAAAGTAGGGTGCTAAAAATGCAAAAAGAGGCCCTTTCTCCCATCACAAACTCAACCACAGCCGGTCCCCCCTGATTTAAGGATGGCTAAATAACCTTGCTGCTATAATCTGCAAGCTGGCTCTGCCGAATTCCACTAAGTCTCTTGGAATCACCCTGGACTCAAGTCTGAACATGAGTGCACATAAAGACTAAAGCGGAGGGCACCTTCTATTACCTAAAACTCCTTTACAAAATTAAGCCCTGCACTGGACTACGGGAACATCACCCTCACAGTCACCCCGAAATAATACATAGCCCCACCGAGAGGCACTCTAAATGCAGCACGAGGAATGGTCACAAGAGCAAAGTGATACAATCACATCTCTACCTCACTAAAAAATCAAAAGTGGCTACAAATCAAAGCACGCTGCTGTTTCAAAACTTCCTGTCTCACCCACAATGTTATACACACTGGTAAACCAGTCTACCTCACGTCCAAACTCACAAAGGCAGGCCAAAAAAGAAATCTATGAAGCTCCTACACACTTCTTCTCATCTTCCCCCAAAACATAAACAAAAACTCCTCTCTCGCCCTTTCTCGGGAAAAGCCCCCAAAATCTGGAGCTCTCTCCCAGTACATATCAGAACTAGCCCCTCCTTCATGAGCTTCAAGAGACAATCAAAATAATTCTTCCTAAATTAGCACCTTAACCCTTTGGGAAATAATACCTAGCTCAGTCTGGAAACACTACCTTGATCTACGCATGTATCTACAAAGGTTCAACACGTGACACTTCAATTACACTATATTCTTATTGACTGACAATGCCTTGAAAATTTTGTAAAGTACTCTGATACCTTTGGGTCTAGCCAGCGCTATAGAAAACCCTTTAAATAAATAAGTAAATAAGACAGAGTGTCTCCCCTGGGCTGCAGCACTGATTGTGCCACCCTGTGTATGACAAAGAGCAAAATGACTCCCAGCTTGCTACTGCAGCCTGGAAGAGCAGTTTTAAACTGCTAGTTTGAAAGCCTCCACTTCCCCTAACAATATATGGAAGTTTTCCCTAAGGAAGGTCTATGGAGGATTTATGCAGGGAGCTGTATATTATTAAGTGGGACATATTTTTATATGTCCTGACAGCAAAACAAGCATATTGTAATTTTTGCTGTGGAAAAGTTAGTAGTGCCATTGGCAAACACAGAGTTACTTACTGACTTCTCTGCCTGACTAACTTCTGAATGGGATAACTAAAAAGGGTACTTCAAGGTATCAAAGTATTTGCCACATTAAACCCAATTTTGTGCCTAAGTTAAATGTAATGTCAATTTTTGGGGAAGGCAACATTTAGAAAGTTGCCACTCTGTTGCCCAGTTTGCCCAGTGGCCTTACACAGCTGCTGGCCACCAGACAGCTTTCTGCCATTTTGGAGAGTAGTGTGAATCACTCCGAGGCTCATGAGAAATAGACCCCTGCTACAGGAAAATATGTTACCTCCCTCTTGCAGGAAGCCAGTCAGGGTGCATGGTCACAGCCTCCCCCAGCCTCTGGAAATGCTTTGAAGGGCAGAGATGGTGCCCTCCTTGCATAAGCCAGTCTACACCGGTTCAGGGATCCCCCAGCCCCTGCTCTGGTGTGAAACTGGACAAAGGATAGAGGAGTGACCACTCCCCTGTCCATCACCACCCCAGGGGTGGTGCCCAGTGCTCCTCCAGTGTGTCCCAGACCTCTGCCATCTTGAATGCAGAGGTGTGAGGGCACAGTGGTGGCCCCTGAGTGGCCAGTGCCAGCAGGTGATGACAGAGACCCCACCTGATAGGTGCTTATCTGGTTAGGTGGCCAATCCTCCTCTGAGAGCTATTTAGGGTCTCTCTTGTGGGTTTCTCCTCAGATAACGAATGCAAGAGCTCACCTGAGTTCCTCTGCATCTCCCTCTTCAACTTCTGCGAAGGATCGACCACTTACTGCTCCAGGACGCCTGCAAAACCGCAACAAAGTAGCAAGATGACTACCAGCAACATTGTACCGCCTAATCCTGCCAGCTTTCTCGACTGTGTCCTGGTGGTGCATGCTGTGAGGGCTGTGTGCCTTCACCCTGCACTGGAAGCCAAGAAGAAATCTCCAGTGGGTCGACGGAATCTTCCCCCTGCTAACGCAGGCACCAAACGTCTGCATCACCGGTCCTCTGGGTCCCCTCTCATCTTGACGAGCAAGGTCCCTGGAACGCAGGAGCTAGATCCAAGTGACCCCAACAGTCTAGTGGTCCTTCTGTCCAAATTTGGTGGAGGTAAGTGCTTGCCTCCCACACCAGACAGTAATCCTGTGTACTGCATGATATGCAGCTGCTAGGGCTTCTGTGCACTTTTGCAAGGAATCCTTCATGTACAGCACAGCCCAGGTCCCCAGCAGTCCGTCCTGCATTGCTCAACTCGCTGAGTTGACCACCGACTTCGTGGGACCCTCTTTTGTAGTGTTAAGATGACCGCCATGCTCAGATTTCTTGAATGCCTGTTCAAGTGCTACTGCTGCCTGCTTCTGCATGGGCTCTCTGTGCTGATGAGCGCCCCCTCTATCTCCCCCTCCAAGGGGCGAACTCCTGGCCCTTCCTGGGCCCAAGCAGCACCCATTTTCTTCAACTGCAACTCTTGCAGCTAGAAAGGCTTGTTTGCGGTCTTTCTGCGTGGAAACAACTCTGCATCCTCCAGCAAACCGTGGGACATCTTCTGTGCATAGGAGAAGTTCCTGGCATCTTCCGTTGTTGCAGAATCTTCAGCTTCTTCCACCCGGAGGCAGTCCTTCTGCACCTTCATCCGGGGTTTAGTGGGCTCCTGCCCCCCCGGACACTTGCGTGACTCTTGGACTTGGGCCCCTTCCTTTACAGGTCCTCAGGTCCAGGAATCCGTCTTTAGTGTGTTTTTGGGGTAGTAGGTTAACTTTACTCCTACTTTTCAGGGTCTTGGAGTGGGGTATCTTGGACACCCTTAGTGTTTTCTTACACTCCCAGCGACCCTCTACACACTACACTAGGCCTGGGGTCCATTTGTGGTTCGCATTACACTTTTGGAGTATATGGTTTGTGTTGCCCCTAGTCCTATTGTATCCTATTGCATCCTATTGTATTCTACAGTGTTTGCAATACTTTTCTAACTGTTTACTTACCTGATTTTGGTTTGTGTGTATATTTTGTGTATTTTACTTACCTCCTGAGGGAGTATATCCTCTGAGATATTTTTGGCACATTGTCACTAAAATAAAGTACCTTTATTTTTAGAAACTCTGAGTATTGTGTTTCTTATGAAATAGTGCTATATGATATGAGTGGTATAGTAGGAGCTTTGCATGTCTCCTAGTTCAGCCTAAGCTGCTCTGCTATAGCCACCTCTATCAGACTAGGCTGCTAGAACACTACTAATCTACTAATAAGGGATAACTGGACCTGGCGCAAGGTGTACGTACCATCAGGTACCCACTATAAGCCAGGCCAGCCTCCTACACCAGATAACTGTCCATATGCTCCTTAGTGGCCCCTCTCACCTTCTACCTGTTGGATTTGGCTGTCCCACTTGGTCTGGAGTAGCCGAACATAACTCTTTCAAACTTTTGAAAAGTTTCTAAACTTTACAGTTACCAATTCTTGTTTGTGCTTTGGACTAAAACGCTGAGATTTACATTTTATTTGAAAATCTATATCTCCAGAACCATCTGGTGTATTTTGCTAATTTTGTTGTCTAAGAATTAATAATAAAGTAAAATAAAATCATAAATTGATGTTGGATTTCTTTTGTGTTCTGTAACTATTATTTAATTATTTGGTGCTTCTAAAGGCTTTACACTTGTTCCTTTGTTTAGGCCTTTCGGCTTGAAGCCACAGCTACCCTGAGTTGAGCTAGAAGGCCTACAAATGAGCCTGACTGGATTCACAACAGCTCTGTGAATGTATTACGTGGTTTCATAACCATACTATATAATATACCACAATCCTAAAACCTCCACTATTAGGTACATGAAATTTATAGGCAGGCAGGCAAAGACTTCTTTTTCATGGAACATCTGTGGGCTTAATAACCTCAGGAAAGGGAAATTAGTGACCTCTTATCTAAACAGGCATAATAATAAATTAGCCTTTCTTCAGGAAACGCACATGTCGTCCCGCACAGACTAAGGGGGTCATTCCGACCCCGGCGGTCAAGGACCGCAGGGGCCGGGGATGCGGGAGCACCGCCAACAGGCTGGCGGTGCCCCGCAGGGCATTCTGACCGCGGCGGTTTGGCCGCGGTCAGAACAGGAAAACCGGCGGTCTCCCGCCGGTCTCCCGCCGGTTTTCCGATGCCCTGAGGAATCCTCCATGGCGGCGCGGCTTGCTGCGCCGCCATGGGGATTCCGACACCCCATGCCGCCATCCTGTTCCTGGCGGTTCGCCCGCCAGGAACAGGATGGCGGAATGGGGTGTCGTGGGGCCCCTGGGGGCCCCTGCAGTGCCCATGCCAATGGCATGGGCACTGCAGGGGCCCCCATAAGAGGGCCCCACAAAGAATTTCAGTGTCTGCTCAGCAGACACTGAAATTCGCGACGGGTGCAACTGCACCCGTCGCACCTGCCCACTCCGCCGGCTCCATTCGGAGCCGGCTTCCTCGTGGGGAGGGGTTTCCCGCTGGGCTGGCGGGCGGCCTTCTGGCGGTCGCCCGCCAGCCCAGCGGGAAAGCCAGAATGGCCTCTGCGGTCTTTCGACCGCAGAGCGGCCATATGGCGGCTCCCTCCAGGCGGGCGGCTCCCGCCGCCCGCCGGGGTCAGAATGACCCCCTAAATGTTCTTCTCCTCTTGGGGCTCGAAGTGTTACTTCTCATACTACAGCTCCTACTCCAGAGGGGTCTGTAGCTTGTTCCACAAAACACTCCCCTTCGTTCTCCATCATCAGGTAATGAACCCTGATGGTAGATACCTGTTGGTAAGACAATCCTTCTAAACTCAATGTTTGCACCCCAAATACAGATTCACCTGACATTTACCCTACCCTGGCTGACGTGCTTGCTCAGCACACTGCAGATTACACACTCCTGGGGAAGATTTCAGTATTGCTCTCAACCCACCACTTGACACTTCTGGCTCCTAAATATTACCAAACTCCACTCACACCGTGCTTTACACGAAATTTTGAATAAATATCACCTACAAGATTCATGGAGTTCTCTCCACCCACATGCGCATGGATTTACCTTCCAATCCTCCCCACACAACTCCTGGTCACGTATTGATGATTGGTTCCTATCTCAGCACAATATGCTCACACTTTCAGCATTTGAGCACTTACATCAAACACTCTCTGCCCATGCCCCTGTTTGACTCACTCTCGTCATCTCATCCTCTTCCACCCCAACAAGATCATGGTGCTTCCCTGAAAACAAACTACTCAACACTGTGTTCAAGTCTAAATTCCTGGTTGCAATTAATGAATACTTTCAGATTAATGTTGATACTGTTCAGAAATATGCAACGTTATGGGAGGCTTTTAAGGTGTAAATTTGTGGCATTTGCATTTCCAAACAAGCAGGATTACTGTGCAGTATTCGCACTGACTAGGCCAGAGTTGAACAAGAACTTCAGGCTTTTGACACTTCTGTGGCCCAGCAGTCGCATTGACGCAAGGCCCTGTTGCAAGAATTTAGGGAGCTAGCAGACCAAGAATTGGCCTTCCTTGCCAAATATGCTTGAGCCTGTCGCTAAGATGAAGGTGAGTGAACCGACTGCACCCTAACTATCAGAGCACATACATCACTAGCATAGTTACAGACACAGTGTAGGAGGCTGGCCTAGTTTGTAGTGGGTACCTAAGGTACTTACACCTTATACCAGGTCCAGTTATCCCTTATTAGTGGAATGTAGTCAGTGTCTAGAAGCCAGGCTCTCTAGGGGTAGTGTGGATGAGCAGCCAAGGCCTAACTAGGAGACATGCAAAGCTCATGCAATACCACAGTAGTCACACAGAACTCACACACATGAAAGAAAATACTCAGTGTTACCAAAATAAAGGTACTTTATTTTGGTGACACAAATGCCAAAAAATATCATAGAGACTATACTCCCTTAGGGGGTAAATATACACAAATAATATACACTAGTATGCAGAAATAGCTGTAAAAACAGTTAGAAAACAGTGTGAATAGTGAAAATCACAATAGTTATAGATGGGCCTGGGGAACATAAACCATATACTAAGAAAGTGGAATGTCAAAGTCGGTTTCCCACTTAGCCAAGTGTAGTGTGTAGGGGGGCACTGGGAGAATTAGAAAACACCAAAGGTAAGTATTAGAACCCACCCCAGAGCGCAGGAGTAAATCACAGTTATTTTCCTAGAACACACAAGAATACAAGAAAGAAGATTATGCAAGAACCAGAAGAGACTGCAAGACACCAACAATGGATTCCTAGACCTGAAGACCTGTGGAAGAAGGGGACTAAGTCCAAGAAGCACTGAAGAGTCCAGGGAGAACAGGAGCCCCTGTTAATCCGGATGAAGGTGCAAAAGAAGAACTACTGGTGAAGAACAGCAGTCAGTACTGCACCCAAGAAGATGGATGCGGGTTCCTGGTTGGTGCAGATGATGTCCCACGCTGGATGGATGACTGTAGTCTGGTTTGCATCTCTGGATTCTGCCAACAAGCCTTGGCACATGCAAAGCTCGCAGTTAGCGGAAAAGGTGCTGCCTGGGACCAGGTGGGGCCTGGTGGACTCTACCCAGGAGGGTGAGTCAGAGAGGGCTTCCGGCAACCCAGAGAGCCCCCAGAAGAGCAGGCAGTGTGCACAGGAGTCCCACAGCACGGGAACAAATAAGGTGCAAAAGGAGGCCTACGCAGCACTACACAAGAGATCCCACGCTGCCGGAGAGCCACGCAGGAAGCTGTGCATCACAGGTAGAGTGCTGGGGCCAGAGCTGCACAGTGTACGAAGAACTTTGTGGAAGGATGCCAACAAGCCTTGGCAACTGCAAAACATGTGGTGCATGGGCGTACTGTCTTGCGTTGGAAGGCAAGCTCTTACCTCCACCAAAGTTGGACAGTAGGACATCAGGACCGTTGGGACCACTTCAGTCCACCACCTGTGATGCTGGACCCACGCACTTCGTCAGGAGAGGGGAACCAAGCCACCAGTCGTCGCTGCACAACGGTGCCTCCTGACTCCTTCACTTCAAGGGAGATTCCTTCGTTCTTCTGGTGCAGAATGAAGACAGGCTGTCCTCTGACGATGAATGACCGGGAAACAGTTGCAGTTTCTGGCAGGAGCTGAAGATACAATGTTGCAGAAGTCGTCTTTACTTCCTTGTTGCAGTTTGTAGAGTTCCTGGAGCGTCCAGATGCAGTTTCTTTGGTAAGAAGATGAAGTAAAGGATGCAGAAGATTCCTGCTGGAGTCTTGCAATCTGAATCTGAAGAACCACCCAAGAGAGAGACCCTAAATAGCCCTGAAAGGGGGATTGGTCAGCTACACAGTTAAGCACCTATCAGCGGAGGGCTCTGAAGTCTCTGCTGGCACTGGCCACTCAGATGCTCCCAGAGTGCCCTGCCAACTTGGAATCCAAGATGGCAGAACCCAGGGACACTCTGGAGGAGCTCTGAGAACCACCACGGGGGTGGTTATGGACAATGGAGTGGTCACTCCCCTTTCCTTTGTCCAGTCTCACGCCAGATCAGGGACTAGAGGTCCCTGATCTGGTGTAGACTGGATTATGCAAGGAGGGCACCATCTGTGCCCTTCAAAGCATTTCCAGAGGCTCTGGGAGGCTACCCCTCCCATGCCTGTAACACCTATTTCCAAAGGGCGAGGGTGTAACACCCCTCTCTTAAAGGAAATGCTTTGTTCTGCCTTCCTGGGCTCGAGCTGCTTGAGCAACAGGAGGGCAGAAACCTGTCTGTGAGGTGGCAGCAGCTGGGGCTGCCTGGAAAACTTCAGAAGGCTGTAATGGCAGTACAGGGGGTCCTCTAAGGAGCCCCCAGAGTGCATGGAATCATACAACCAATGCTTGCAAAACCCTTGGGGTATGATTCCAACATGTTTGATACCAAACATGGCCATATTCGGAGTTACCATTGTGAAGCTGTACATAGGTAGTGACCTATGTCCAGTGCACGTGTAAAATGGCGTCCCAGCACTCATGAAGTCCAGGAAAATGGTCCTGGACGACGTGGGGGAACCTCTGCTAGTTCAGGGCTGCCCTCACACACAGGTTCTCTGCACCCAGTCTTCAGGGTTGGAAGGCCTGACATATGGGTGACTTATAAGTGACCTGGTGCAGGGTAAATGGCAGTGAAAGGGTGCATGCACCATTTCACACAGGATGCAATTGCAGTCCTGTAGAAGACTTTGCATGGGCTCCCCATAGGTGGCAAACAAAATGTTGCAGCCCATAGGGATCCCCTGGAACCCCAATGCCCTGGGTACCTAAGTACCATATACTAGGGACTTATAAGGTGGCACCAGTATGCCAATTATCAGTGGAATACTGTGTAAGCAGTAATCAACAACCAAATTTAAAGGGAGCGAGCAACACTACTGGGGTCCTGGTTATCAGGATCCCAGTAGACACAGTAAAACACACTGACGAACAGGCCAAAAATGGGGGTAACCATGCTAGAAAGAGGCTACTTTCCTACACAGGTTCTACAGTCACTGACAATGCGTCTATTGTCAGAACATTCCACTCATATAACCAACAGCTGTACAACACATGACTCACCAACACTGGACATACTACATTCCTACCTTTCCGAAATAGCCATTGTGTGGATTTCTGATTGTCAGCAGAAGTTTTTTGCCTCCCTAATCACCCATTAGGAGATCACACAAGCCATAGATGACCTAGGGGGGTATAAAGCCCATGGCCTTGATGGCCTTAAAGGCAATTTTCATAAAGCCTTCAAGCAGGTTTTGATACTGCATCTATCGGAGCTATATTCTGAAGCCCTGGAGGATGGCATTCTTCTGCACACCCTACGGGAAGCAGTCATTACTTTATTACTCAAACTATTGCTGCCCATCTTACCACCTGTTATCACTCTTTAACTATGACAACAAAATCTTGGCCAAGGTCATAGCAACCCTCCTGGCGTTGTTGTTTGAACAAATTATCTCCTCATTACAGACAGGCTTTATGCTGCACAGCTCCACAGCGATCAATCTTTGCACTTAATTCTCAGTCCTCAATTAAATGTCTCCTACTCTTCCTGCTGCTGTAGCTCTACTCAAATTGGGATTGCCATGCTCTTTCCGTGATCTTATGATGCTCTTCTATACGTCCTCCATGACACAAATCCAGATTAATGGATAGCTAAAAGACGCTTTCCCTATTTGCAGGGGCATGAGGCAGGGATTCCCCCTTTTCCCTTTGCTATTCCTTATTACCCTTGACCCCCTTATACGTCACCTACAAGAACGGCACCTCCATAGATGACTTTGTTTCAATAAGGGCCCCCTCCTGGCTTCTATATATGCTGACGATATCCTCCTTTTTGTACATCACCCTTTGACTCACCTGCCACCAATCATTAGAGAGGTTATACGTTATGGCTCTTTCTCAAGACTTTCCATCAATTGGAGCAAATCTGAGTTATTCCCATGAACTGATGCCACCAACCTCTGTCTGTTGGAGTACCCCTTACAATGGTGTTTGGATCACCCTAAATACCTTGGAATCTTCCTGCATAGATATAGGGAAGAGGTGATTCGCCTTAATAACGGTCCGGCTATCAACAGACTTTCCACATAGCCTCGTGCATTCTGTTGCAGGGCAGATAGTGCCTAATTTGAGCCAGTGGTTGCGGTGCGGGGAACCAGCACTTATATTTTAGGGCCAGCTCTTAGTTTTCTGCATCAGGCATTTACTGTGAGCAAAAGACACATACGGGAAAGATGGAGGACTAAAAAAACGAATAAGCATCACAAAGGGAGAAAGCAGAACGCTGCAAGAGTGAGCTGAAGGGGCATGGATTGGCTGTAAATGGATTAAAGAGGCCTAAGATGGCTCACACATTTAAATGCATCAGCTGCATGTTTAAAAGAGAGCTTTTGGCACCAGCACATTTTTATTTACAAATTGAGCACTGAGGGTTGATAGTCATTATTACGCTGGTGATAATACCAAGGTTTCCTTATTTTTTTCTGAGCATCCTGATTGCCTAGAGTAACATGTTCTTTTTGACACTGCATGGGCTTTTGATTTGGGCCAACTGCCGCCCCAGAATCAAATAGGACACTATGGGGGTGATTCCGACCCCGGCGGTCCTTGACCGCCAGGGCCGGGGTCGGCGGGAGCACCGGCAACAGGCTGGCGGTGCTCCTAAGGGCATTCTGACCGCGGCGGTATGGCGGCGGTCAGAACCGGAAAACCGGCGGTGTCCCGCCGGTTTTCCGCTGCCCTGAGGAATCCCCCATGGCGGCGCAGCTTGCTGCGCCGCCATGGGGGATTCCGACCCCCTCACCGCCATCCTGTTCCTGGCGGTTTCGACCGCCAGGAACAGGATGGCGGTGAGGGGTGTCATGGGGCCCCTGGGGGCCCCTGCAGTGCCCATGCCAATGGCATGGGCACTGCAGGGGCCCCCGTAAGAGGGCCCCACTTTGAATTTCAGTGTCTGCTTAGCAGACACTGAAATTCGCGACGGGTGCTACTGCACCCGTCGCACACCTTCCACTCCGCCGGCTCCATTCGGAGCCGGCTTCCTCGTAGAAGGGTGTTTCCCACTGGGCTGGCGGGCGGCCTTTTGGCGGTCGCCCGCCAGCCCAGTGGGAAACCCAGAATGACCGCCGCGGTCTTTTGACCGCGGTACGCTCTTCTGGCGGTTCCCGCTTGGCGGGCGGCTCCTGCCGCCCGCCAAGCTTGGAATGACCCCCTATGACTCTCCAGTATGAGCAGATTGATTTTGGTGTTCCTGACTTTCAGCTACATCATCTTGCAGTCCAGTGCCACTTCTCTTACTGTTTGTACAATCCAGATGCTCATCTTACTTACCTTAAGCCTGAATCCCAACAGACACCACCCACGCCATTAGCGTCGCTTCTCCCCAATGGTCTCCCTCGTGAACCCACTGATATATAAATTATCTCCACAACTTGCTGGATTTGGACCAAACTGCACAGATTGCTCAGCACCCCTCTCTTATACTCTTAACACATTCTTCTTAAGAGTAACCAATGGCTACCACTTACCCAGTAACACTAGTACAGCGTATACTTACGTCCCGTGAACTACACACCATGGGAGACCTGGTCATAGATGGCCGAAGCGATCTCCTCCCCACCTTCGATTTTACAGAGACCCCTTCACGATTGATAAATGAATCTGCATGCAATTATGTAACACCTCACAAGAGAAACTCCCGTCTTGGCCCGACGAACCTGCAGACTTTCTGCCTCTCTCCTTGGTGATCGCTTCAACTGACAGCTCTAGGCTGGTCTCTCGCCTTTACCATACTAGTCTAATGATGAAGCCTGTGAGCATCCGCCCAGCTTGGATGGCATGGCAGCTAATCTTAGGATACTCTATCCCCATTAAAACTTGGGCTTACTGTTGCACACAACCAAAGCGAGTTTCCCCGAACAGCTGACATAGGCTTCTACATTATAAATTCCTGCATAGAGCATATACCACATCCAGAGCCTTAGCTCACTATGATCCTACTCCTTCACATCAGTACCCTCACTGCCAGGCTGATTATGTGGATTTTGCACACCTTCCCTGGACCTGTAGTGTGGTACATACACATTGGGTAACCATTTTTACCGTACTTTCCAACATGCTAGACCTCCCTATCAATATGGATCCTCTAGTGGCATTACTAGGCTACGTTAAACCTTTGAGCCCTGGCCTTCGCAGATTTGTCACCATGATCCTACTCCTTGCTAAACGCTGTGTTGCCCCTAGATGTAGCAGTTGTAAGTCACTCACTTAGCTGATATGCAATACTGTGACGACTAGTAAACTTTACCCTTCACTTCAGTCTTCTACTTCTAGACCTAAATACATTTGGGCACTCCTGCAAACATATCTGTTGACTTTAGATATTGCTACTGCTTAGAGACATGGCTCCAACAATACATCCATATCCCTTTCTCCCCTGTCTCATTTTGTTTTTTATCACTACTTTTTCATGGGTGTTGACTATATTGTAACAATTTCATTACTCATGGGTGTATCTTTTGGCCTCACTGCATCAAAGTCTCTGTATTTTGCAGCACTGTTCATGTGTATATACCTAAAAAACACATTTTCCAAAAATGATCTGATCACTACCACTACCTTTCATAGTCAGTAGGCCATTGTTCCATTTTTGCTGTCTTCAGTTCTCTGATTTTCTCAAACCCTTTCCATCATTCTTCACAGACCACAATTATTTTTACCCTTCCACATGTAGACCCCTCTGATAAGCTTCAGTCCCTCTGCCCCCTGATTCACACGCTGCTGTTTTTTTAATTCACTTTTCTGCAAATAACTGCCATCACTTCTATAACTGGCTTGAAAAAGGCAAAAGTTTTTAGGGTTTGAAAGCACAAGAACCATGAATATGAACCCTTTTCGAGCAAAGATATCTTAACATGTGGTTGAGATTCACATAGGTCTCCTCCTCCTCCTAGCTGTCTTTCTCCTACTCATGGCCCTATGCTTTTTGGTCTTGGTCCTCTTCTAGGTCCTCCTTTTCTGAGTTGTTTTGGTCATCCTAGTACTCCTCCTGGTATTCGTCTCTCTATCCATGGTTACTCCAGTACTGATTTTGTGAATCTGGTGCTCCTCATTGTAGTCCTTCCTGTTAATGGTCTTCCTGGACCCTGCTTCTTTCTGGCACTTACTGGTCCTAGCCTTTTCTTGTGTTGGCCCTTGCTGGACTTCCTGGTGATGGTCAACTTGATCCTGCCGATCTGCTGGATGCTTCTCCACTGGGCCTTCTTGTCCTGGTGCTCCTGAGTCTGACAACCCTATTCTAAATGGTTTGGGTCATTTTAATTGTAAGCAGTGGGTGGGTGGTTACACAACTCAAGGAAAAACACATTAATTTGTCAGGGTGAACCCCAAAGTCACTAACTTAACTGCTGCTCTACCCCTGAAAGGTATGCCACAGAGCGGATAGGCTTAATTTAGGCCACTGTGTAAAATATTTATGCCGTACCAAAACATTAGTAAATTGAAAATACCAACCAATAAAAGTTCCAAACCGATTTAGAAGCATAATGTAAAGTTTATTATTCAAAATGGCATCAAAGAAACAAAAATACAATAAGGAAAACTGTAGATAATGACATTTTAAAATTTTAAGTAAAAATAGAGCCAAAAAGCACTAAGCTCCATTGATAGTCTATGAAAGCAGTAGGCCAGGACCTAGGCATGATTTGAAACTGATTTCAATGGAGTGCAGTTTGGATACGCCTATAGGGTTTATCCCAGCAAAAAACGTATCTTCAGACTTAGGGCTCGATTTATATCTTGGAGGAGAAGAAGCCTTATCGGAATGGCAATGGAGTTCCTTCCCCACCAACACTATGGCCCACCTGCCCAATTTAAATGCAGACAGACCAAAGTTTGACAATGGGGGAGATAATTTCTTCTCCACCGTACTCAAAGTTCCCTGACAGCCTGATGGGTTAAGGACTTTTGGAGGTTTGGCTAAATGTCCTCTCACCTAATTTAGTTGGGTGGGCATAGCCGTTTTTCAATGCTCATCACAGGCAGGAAACACCTGGTGGCACTGGGCACTGAAAAGTGATCCTTGGCCCCCTCAGCATTTGAGAAAACCCCTATGACGAGGAGGGCATTTTTTTAATTTCAAAAAGAAATTCCTGCTTTGGGATTTACTTTTAGAAAATAAAAAGGAACTTGGTAGGTTTGCAGAACTGTTGTCATGGTGACAGAGCATATAGAAAATGTATAATATACTGATAGGAACCGCTATGACAGCGGTTCCTGACAATTCTAGAAATGTCCTCTGGGCCAGCTGCAATTTTTAAATTTGGCTGTTGGTACCTCCATCAGTCCGACAGAGTAAATTACTCCGTCGCCCTGGCAGAGGACGACCAAGAAAATTATTCAGGATCTTTGTCTTTTTATGAAGCTCAAAATCTCCCTGCGGGTAAGCCTGAATCTATATCTGATGAATCTGCATAAAAATCAGACACATTTCCCACGAGGTCCCACTGACAGCTCCAATGGTCTTGAAAGTCCAAAAATATTTAATGTCTAACTTTTCAGGGCTTGTAGAGAATATCCTCTGGTTCACATCTCAGGCTCCCTAAGACCTCAGGGACAGTACTTTCGGGGCTGGACTAACTCCAGCAGAGAGTATCAGCAATGTCCAGTCCAGGTCCAGTAGGTACAGATCAACTGGTCCCCTCAGGAAAAAGGCCTTGTGCAGCTTGTTGGATCCCTTTAGCCACACAGGAGGTCAGTAAACTGCTCCTTGAAGTCCACTTCTTTGTCTTGGGTACCAGAAGTAGCAGGTCCTGTCCTTCAGGGCTCCTCTTAGATTGCAAGCAGCAGATCCAGTCCTCTTCTGATCTTCTGCATGCCCAGAAAGTGTTCTGAGGGGGGTTACTTTAGGCACCACATTTATGAATGGCACTAGCCAGTAGCTGAGGGCTACTCCGGGACACTCACTCCCTAATTAATGGGGAAAAGGTTTCCAGGGGAAACCCTTCCCACTTTTGCAGCACACCCCAATTGCCTTACTGCAAACTACCCTACATTGCATCTCACTCCTAAAATCCAGGATGGGAGGACCCTTCTTCCATTGTGCATAGCTCTTGTGTCTAAAAAACTATGGAATTTCATCGAGACCAACAACTCCCTGGACAGCTCCCAGTCTGGCTTCCGCAGCAATCAAAGCATGGAGACAGCACTCCTGGCAGCCACCAATGACATCTGATTAGTCCTAGACTGCGGCCACTCCGCAGCACTCATACTCCTCGACCTCTCAGCAGCTTTCGATACGGTCTCTCACAGCACTCTGTGAACCAGACTCCACGACATAGGAATCTGTGGAAGTGCCCTGGAATGGACCCATTCCTTCCTCTCAAGGAGGACGCAGATGGTCAGACTCCCGCCCTACACTTCCAGAACCACAGGAGTCAACTGCAGAGTCCCCAAGGATCCTCACTGAGTCCCACACTGTTCAATGTATACATGGCCCCTCCTGTGGTCATCGTCAGAAGCCATGGTATGAACATCATGTCATATGCCAATGACACACAACTCATAATTTCCCTCACCAAAGACCTGGACACGGCCAAAAGGAATTACCACTCAGGAATGGAAGCCGTCGCCACCTGGATGAGAGAAAGCTGCCTAAAGCTCAACTCTGACAAGATGGAGCTCATCACGCAACTTAGGAATCATCCTTGACTTCTCCCTATCCATGACCCGCAAGGTAAACTCTGTCGCCTCCTCCTGCTGGCACACACTCTGCAAACTTGGGAAGATCTTCAGATGGATCCCAGCAGACTGTTGCAGAACAGTCACTCATGCCTTAGTCACAAGCAACCTCGACTACGGCAACGCACTCCACGCCAGCACCTCAACTAGGAACATCAAAAAACTTCAACGCATCCAGAACGCCGCCGCCAGACTCATTCTGGACCTCCCTCACCGAAAACACACCTCCCAACACCTGAGGACCCTTCACGGGCCATCGGTTGAGAAAGCGAATCACCTTCAAGCTTCCCACCCACACATACAAGGCCATACACAGTGCAGGACAAGCCTACTTAAACCACCGCCTCTCCTTCCACACCGCCGTCAGCCTGTGAGACCAATGAATGATCTTATCTGGGTCTGGTTTTGGAAGCCTCCCAGGCCGTGACAGTCTGTATCTTGTACTGTAGAAGCTATATGTGTCCCCTACCAGCTTGGTATCCTAGGTACACCACATAGTTCTGCTCTATCTGGCATTTACTGGCCTTGATAAGTGATCATCTGACCCACCTAACCCAAGTGGAGCAGATGATTTCCCAAATGGAGCTGAAAACACTAATGTCATTCATTAGGCGAGGACGGAACTCTTCCAACACAGCTAGGACCCAGTTAACCAACCTCTGGAAGGTGGCATGGGCATCTCTCAAACCCAAAGGCATTACCCAGAACTGGAAATACCCTCTCAGGAGTGGAGAAAGCTGACCTCTCTCTTGCACCATCAGTTAGGGCGATCTGCCAGTACCCTGATGTCAGGTGAAAGGCAGTTAGGAACTTGGCAGCCCCTAACAGATCAATGAGCTCATCAACTTGTGGATCAGGGTGTGGACCACACTTGGGGCCTCATTTAGTTCTAGGCGGAGCAAAGTACTTATGGAGCACACCAACACTAACGAAGTGAGAAGACAAGACAAGAAAAATCCCACATCAATTTAGAAAACCAAAATAACACAAATCCAATCAGTAGCACCAGAGTTATACAGATTTGAAAATAGCACCTAGAAACAAATAGTGCTAGTTGTGGTTATGTAGTTGCACTCGACCAAGACAAAGTCACAAGTTCAGGCCAAGTGCAATAGAGTGCAGGCTGGCCATAGGACCAAGCTTGCCCGACTGTAGAAAAGTACCCTCTTTCTTGGCATGGTTACCCCCTTTTAATGCCTGATGTCAGTGTGCTTGACTGTGTCTACTGCGATCCTGCTAACCAGGGCCCCAGTAGTTATGCTCTCTCCCTTACAATTTGGTTGTTGGTTGCTGTTAACACAGTATTTCACCCACAATTGGCATACTGGTGCCCCCTTATATGTCCCTAGTATATGGTAGCTAGATACCCAGGGCATTGGAGTTCCAGGGGATCCCTATGGGTTGCAGCATATATTTTGACACCCATAGGGAGCCCATGCAAAGGCTTCTGCAGGACTGCCATTGCAACCTGGGTGAAAAGGTGCAAGCACCCTTTCACTGCACCAGGTCACTTATGAGTCACCCCTATAGCAGGCCCTCCAGCCTTAAGGGCAGGGTGCAAGGTACCTGTGTGTGAGGGCACCCCTACACTAGCAGAGGTGCCCCCACGACCTCCAGGACCATTTTCCCAGTCTTCCTGAGTGCGGGCACACCCTTCTACGCGTGCACTGGACATAGGTCACTACCTATGTCCAGCTACATAATGGTAACTCCGAACATAGGCATGTTTGGTAACAAACGTGTTGGAATCATACCCCAATCATACCCCAAGGCTTTTGCAAGCATTGGTTGTAAGATTCCATGCACTCGGGGGGCTCCTTTGAAGACCCCCAGTATTGCCATTTCAGCCTTCTGAGGTTTTCCAGGCAGTTCCAGCTGCTGCCAGCTCACAGACAGGTTTCTGCCCTCCTGTTGCTTGAAAATCTCAAGCTTAGGAAGGCAGAACAAAGGATTTCATTTGGGAGAGGGGTGTTACATGCTCCCGCTTTGGAAAATGTGTTACAGGCTTGGGAGGGGTAGCCTCCCCAAGCCACTGGAAATGCTTTGAAGGGCACATTTGGTGCTCTCCTTGCATAAACCATTCTACACCGGTTCAGGAACCCCAAGTCCCTGCTCTGGCGTGAAATTGGACAAAGGAAAGGAGAGTGACCACTCCCCTGTCCATCACCATCCCAGGGGTGGTACTCAGAGCTCCTCCAGAGGGTACCTGGGTTTTGCCATCTTGGATTCAAGGTTGGCAGAGAACTCTGGGTACTTCTGAGTGGCCAGTACCAGCAGGTGATGTCACAGCCATCCCCTGATAGGTGCTTACCTGGTTAGGTGACCAATCCCCCTTTCAGGACTATTTAGAGTCTCTCCTTTGGGTGGTTCTTCAGATTCGGATTGCAAGTCTCCAGCAGGAATCCTCTGCATTCTCCACTTCGACTTCTCACTGAAGAAACTGCATCTGGACCCTCCAGAAACTCTATGAACTGCAACAAAGAAGCAAGATGCCTTCTGCAACATTGTATCTCCAGCTCCTGCCAGCAACTGCAACTGTTTCCCGGTTGTGCATCCTTTGAGGACAGCCCGTCTTCAGCCTGCACCAGAAGAGCGAAGGAATCTCCCTTGGGGTGAAGGAGTCACTCCGATGCTTCAACAGGCACCAACTGCAACGACAACCAGCTACGTGGATCCCCTCTCCTGCATCAGGGGTAGTGGAATGAAGTGGTCCCGACGGTCCTCTCTTCCAGCTGTCCCACTATGGTGAACATAAGAGCTTGCTTCCCCACGCAAGACAGTACCCCCGTGCACCATGTGTTTTGCAGCTGCGAAGGCTTGTTAGCATCCTTCCTCCAGCACTCTATCCTGTGGCGTACGGCTTCCTGAGTGGTTCGTCAGAGGTGTGGGAGCCTTTGTCGTAGTGCTGCATGGACCTCTTTTGTAACTTTCTTGTCCCCATCCTGTGGGACTCCTGTGTGCACTGCGTGGTCTTCTGTGGGCTCTCTGAGTTGCTGAAAGCCCCCTCTAACTCCCTCTCCTGGGTGGAGTCCACCTGGCCCTTCTTAGTCCCGGGCAGTGCCATTTTCTGCTAACCGCTAGCTTTGCGTGTTCTAAGGCTTGTTGGTGGACTCTGAAGAGGCAAACCTGACTTCAATCCTCGATCTGGCGTGGGACATCACTTGCACCCACCAGGATCCTGACTTCGTCTTCTTGGGTGCAGTGCTGACTTTTCTTCTTCACCGGTGGTTCTCCTTTTGCACCTTCATCCGGGTTAGCTGGGGTTTCTGTTCTTCCTGGACTCTTCTGTGCTTCTTGGATTTGGTCCCCTTCTTCCACAGGTCTTCTTGTCCAGGAATCCACTGTTGGTGTCTTGCACTGTCATCTGGGTTTTGCATAATACTTCCTCTAGTTTCTGTGTGTGTTTTAGGAACCTTACTATTATTTACTACTGCTTTCCTGGTCACTGGGGTGGGTTCTGGGCTTTCTAAGTACTCCCAGCTCCCCTCTACCCACTACACCTTCCCACGTGGGAGACCGACTTTTTCATTCCACTTTCTTAGTATATGGTTTGTGCTCCCCCTAGGCCCATTTCTAACTATTGTGGTTTTCACTATTTGCACTGTTTTCTAACTGTTTTTATGCCTATTTCTGCATACTAGTGTATATAATTTGTGTATTACTTACCTCCCAAGGGAGTATAGTCTCTATGGTATTTTTTGCATTTGTGTCACCAAAATAAAGTCCTTTATTTTTGTAACACTGCGTATTTTCTTTCATGTGTGTAAGTACTGTATGACTACAGTGGTATTGCATGAGCTTTGCATGTCTCCTTGATATACCTTGGCTGCTCATCCACAGCTACCTCTAGAGGGCCTGGCTTCCAGACACTGCCTACACTACACTAATAAGGGATAACTGGACCTGGTAAAAGGTGTAAGTACCATAGGTACCCACTACACACCAGACCAGCCTCCTACATCGGGTGAGTTAGTATTGTGTGTCCTTGGAATTAAGTCTACGTCGGCCTATGCTGTACTGCATGTAGGAGCTATCAAGTAGGAGTTGCGATGTGTGGTCCTCGTTGAGATGCATCATGCTGGGTTGGTGCTGTCAAAGTCACTGATTAGGAGCCACAATGCTGGCGTCAAGATATGTCACTCCTCGGGTCAATTAAGCCACCTGTCTGAGTCTGCATTGCAGAGAATAGTGTAGAGATGAGTTCTTCTGGGTCGGTGCTGAGGAAGGTACCAATCAAGAGCTGCAAGGTCCAGTGTTGAGGTGTGGCATGCTGTGTAGGTTGAGAGGAAATTACCAGTTTGGAACTAGCAATGCAATGACTTGTGTCAAGTTGGGTCACGCTGCATCAGTTCAGAGAAACCAACCATCTGAAGCTAGCAATGCGAGGATTTGTGTCAAGATGTGTTGCAGTACGTCAGTTCCTATCAAGCCACTGGTCAGGAGCCTGTTTTCCCTGTAGCTCAGAACAGGAGGCCAGTCGATAGACCCTTGGAGACACTTTGGTAATCCTGGGTTGGAGCAACAAGGCAGGCCTCATGCAGCAGAGCAGTCCTCAAACAGCTGGGAAGTCCTGAAGCAGCGGGGAAGTCCTCAGCAGCAGTGCATTCCTTCTTCTGGTAGAGTCCACAGGTTCAGGAGAGTTCTGAAGTGTGGGTCTCAGGGTCCAATATTTGTGTCGGGTGCCAGCTTTGAAGTAGGAGAAATCTCTAGACTTCCCTACACATCTGGTTCTGGAATGTCCTTTCTTCCCCTGCCCATGCTGCAGCATGTCTGAGGTGACAAAAGGATAGAGTGAAGTTATTTGTGAGTGCAGGAGGCAGTCCCTATTGAAGTGCAAGTTCCACCCCCACCCATTTTGTCAGGATGGCCCATCCTGCTAATACCCAATCCCCCTTTGTGATACTGTGTGGGAGGAATACAAAGGCCAGCTGCCAACTATACCTAATCATGTGACCCAGCACACAGACCGTAGTCACCAAATTGATGCAACAAGAAAATGCAAACTTTCTAAAAGTGGCATAATCAGAATTCTGACATAAAATTTGGCTTTACCATAAAAGATCATTTTAAATTACAAGTCTTAGTAGACCAAACATGACATTCCTACCTATCCCCATGCAAACGTTATCACTTATTAAATGCAATAAGTTAGTAGGAAATATATATATATTTATTACGTACTGACTGTCACCAGTAGGTAGTTAGAGTTAGGGCCTAGTTTCTATAGCAAGACCGTTTTTTGTTTTGCCTGTAACTTTGGTGCCGCTTGACGAATCTTCACAAATGTTTCAAAACGTATACTTTGATAAGTTCAGTTTCTGTCCCAAAAGTGTTGGTGTGATTTGTCACGGGGCTAAGAAAAAGAGGGGGTCCCAAAACACGTTTTCCCCATTCCTTTTTTCATAGGACCTTTAGACATGCCTACAGCCTGAACCACTGAATGGAATTACACCAAATTTGGCACAAAGCTAGATTCTGTTCTGCAGATAACCCTTTTTGTGATTTGTTGCAAATCCATTCAGTAGTTTTGGATAAGTTTAAGGCCCAAAAATATAGTTATATAGAGACGCAGATCCTCCACGGATCCAACTATCCCCGTGCTGATATCTGATTGGCTCAGAACACTTTAGCAAGGAAGGGTTGGCAGCCATCTTGGGACTCAGCTTCAGCTGAATATCAGGAAAAAAGACACACAAAAAAAGGGGCCAGGCTAGAGTCACCCTGACCCCTTAGCCCTGGTGCTAGGATCCCTGAATGACCCTTCCAGAGCTGCAAAAAAACATGGTCTCTGGTGCTTTTTTTAGTTGCCCCTTGGTGGGCCAGGTCCCAGGGTCATCATAGGGGGGGGGGGGGGTGGGGGGGGATGGATCCTCCTCCTTGGTCTTTACTAAGCCCCAGAACACCACACCCCTGGGACAAAAATGCTTTAAAGTAAGTGAAAGAGGACCAAGGGCCTCCCCCACAGCCCCAGGAACCACAACCTTACTGGGGCTATCCATTTAATTAAAGCAGGGGTGCCTGGGGCCTCCCCACACCTCAGGGAACACCACCACCCGGGGCTACACTTTATTAGGAGCGGGGGGCCACTCGTCCCCGTGCGTCGGGGACCACCCCCTAGGGCGTAAAGCAATTTATTTGTGGGGGCCGCGCAGCCCCCCACTGCTGCCCCAGGGACCACCACCTCCCAGGGAAAAAGAATTAAAAAAAGAAACAGGTCCCTATGGGACGCCCACCCTTGGGGCTATTCTCATTGGAAGTGGCCTGCGCGGTCCCTCTCTTGGAGCCACAGATGGCGCTGGGAAACGCCACCCCCAAGGCCGGCTCCTGCTATGTTCCGGCAGCCAAACCACAGCAGCACTCTGCTGTTTGGCAGGGGGACCCTTAAAGCAGGTCCCTCTGTCAAACAGAGTTGTGTGTGCTCATGGTTCATCAAGAAGTATCAATCAATCAATAGTTTATTCGGTCCAGATTTGGACCATTTGAGATGTTAAAAGTGATCATACATACAAAAGGATAGAAGCCATAAACCATCGCATAATAGAAAAATTGAAAAAAGACATTAGCAATTAATACACCGCTTATATATAAAAAAAAATATATATAAAAAAAAAAAAGGGTTCGTAAAACTACATTAAAAAGTTTCATAAATAATTAAGACAAGACTCTCAAAATAGTCTCTGAATCTTACCCTGTGCAAGACGCTAAATGCTAAAATAATACTGATCAATTGTTAAAAGCATAAAAACCATTCTAAAACAGGTTTATACATAAAATAAGACATAAAAACTACATACAATAGCTCCTATTAGCAAAAGTTAGAAGTCACCCAGTGGAAAATGGAGCCCTAAGTTAGTCAGTTCTCTTAAAAAAGTTGGTCAAATAAATTGCATCTTGCCATTTGTAAAATTATATATGCTGGGGAGCTATAAGTCACTTCAATTGGGGTAACCCACTAGACAACATGCTCGGGGTTACAGTCTTATATCCTCGATGGGTCGCACTAATAGTTTTATTTAAAATCCCAGACTAATATAACAGGGTGCTAGTTCGCTAACTTCTAGACCGTTCTTCGACCGGTGGATTAAGATCTGTAATGATCCTACTGCGGATTTTCCATGCTGCTGCCAAATATTTAGGGCGACAAATGCAAAAACAACAAGTGATGGACGGAATGCTGAACATTGTCAAACATTCACCCCCAGTCACAGATCTGGGTTTAATCCATCGTTTTTTTGCTGCCCATGCCATTCCAGTTTGGACCCAGCCATATGCAAATCAGTCTTGACCCTGTTCCCCATGGGAACAGTCCAGCCCGAACTGCTAGGCCAGGTCTTCCCTGGACTGGAAACAAACATCCTGGGACCGGTTTCGAAGTTTCACCCCTCATCAGCCAGGCTAGCTTGAATCCAGTGGCATGGGAAGCACGGGACCCACGTCTGGGCATACCCTTCCCACTTAGGGCGACAAATGCAAAAACAACAAGTGATGGACGGAATGCTGAACATTGTCAAACATTCACCCCCAGTCACAGATCTGGGTTTAATCCATCGTTTTTTTGCTGCCCATGCCATTCCAGTTTGGACCCAGCCATATGCAAATCAGTCTTGACCCTGTTCCCCATGGGAACAGTCCAGCCCGAACTGCTCGGCCAGGTCTTCCCTGGACTGGAAACAAACATCCTGGGACCGGTTTCGGGGTTTCACCCCTCATCAGCCAGGCTAGCTTGAATCCAGTGGCATGTGAAGCACGGGACCCACGTCTGGGCATACCCTTCCCACTTAGGGCGACAAATGCAAAAACAACAAGTGATGGACGGAATGCTGAACATTGTCAAACATTCACCCCCAGTCACAGATCTGGGTTTAATCCATCGTTTTTTTGCTGCCCATGCCATTCCAGTTTGGACCCAGCCATATGCAAATCAGTCTTGACCCTGTTCCCCATGGGAACAGTCCAGCCCGAACTGCTAGGCCAGGTCTTCCCTGGACTGGAAACAAACATCCTGGGACCGGTTTCGAGGTTTCACCCCTCATCAGCCATGCTAGCTTGAATCCAGTGGCATGGGAAGCACGGGACCCACGTCTGGGCATACCCTTCCCACTTAGGGCGACAAATGCAAAAACAACAAGTGATGGACGGAATGCTGAACATTGTCAAACATTCACCCCCAGTCACAGATCTGGGTTTAATCCATCGTTTTTTTGCTGCCCATGCCATTCCAGTTTGGACCCAGCCATATGCAAATCAGTCTTGACCCTGTTCCTCATGGGAACAGTCCAGACCGAACTGCCAAGCCAGGTCCTCACTGGACCGGAAACAAGCATCCTGGGACCGGTTTCAGGGTTTCATCCCTCATCAGCCAGGCTAGCTTGAATCCAGTGGCATGGGAAGCACGGGACCCACGTCTGGGCATACCCTTCCCACTTAGGGCGACCAATGCAAAAGAACGATGGATTAAACCCAGATCTATGACTGGGGGTGAGTGTTTGACAATGTTCAGCATTCCGTCCATCACTTGTTGTTTTTGCTTTGTCGCCCTAAGTGGGAAGGGTATGCCCAGACATTGGTCCCGTGCTTCCCATGCCACTGGATTCAAGCTAGCCTGGCTGATGAGGGATGAAACCCCGAAACCTGTCCCAGGATGCTTGTTTCCGGTCCAGTGAGGACCTGGCTTGGCAGTTCGGTCTGGACTGTTCCCATGAGGAACAGGGTCAAGACTGATTTGCATATGTCTGGGTCCAAACTGGGGTGGCATGGTGAGCAAAAGAACGATGGATTAAACCCAGATCTATGACTGGGGGTGAGTGTTTGACAATGTTCAGCATTCCGTCCATCACTTGTTGTTTTTGCCAAATATTTAGAAACAGAACTCACTATCAGCATGGAAGTGTCATATTTGCATATTCTATATACACTGTTTCGGTTTTGTGTTAACAGTGTTTTGCACAGAGGGATAATCCACTTCCCTCGAGGGCATTTGTACAGAGGACAGAAAAATAGGACATGCTCAGAAGTTTCCTTGCATAGATGGCAGTTTATGCATTTGTCAGATAAAGAACTATTGGTCGACCAGCAAGCCGTGAAGCTGTTGACTGCCAATGTTCCATATCTGAACTGAAGTAGCAAAGAGCGAGCACGGGCTGGTATAGGGAGATCCAGGAAGCTTTCAGGCAGAGGTTCGTGCTTGACCAGCAGAAACTCTGCTGTCAGCCGGCCTAACCCAATTAAGCCAAGAGATTCCTCATGGATTTTTTCCCAATAACGGTCTTTGGTCAGGCGTTTAGCGTTACCAGGAATCATCTCGGGATTCTCCCAATAATGGGATAAATTCAGTTTGACCCAAGCCGCTTTCATCTCCCTTAGCCACCGTACTTTTTCCCATCCATAGCAAGGTGGCAATAGTTCTTTAACTGCTGACCTGAAGGGTTCGAGTTCATCCGTTTTCCATAGTCTGACCCAGTACAGAAGTGGTCTTAAATATGCTGTATCTTTAATACTATTTAGACCCAGGTCCAGTCTTAGGGGGAACATGGGCGTGCCCTTCCCTAGTCTGGATATGTGTCTAAGGAAGTTATTTTCTTTGATTTGAAGTGTATCCAGTTGTCTGTGAGATCCCCAAAGTTCCGCTCCATATAGGGCCGCGGCACGGATTTGGGCTTTGTAAATTTCAGAGATAAGGGTCAGAGGGGGACTTGTTGCAGTGCAAGCCTTACGTCCTATCACTCCACATCGTTGGCTGATTGTTAGTGCCCCTTTCCCTATAGCTGCATCCCAGCTGCCCTTATCGGATAGTCTGATGCCCAGGTAATCGTATTCCATTACCCTCTCCAGATGAATTGAATCCATCTTTATATTTGCTCTAAGCTTCTTGTTCGGGGCACTATATATCATGAGTTTGGTTTTCTTAACATTTATGTCTAACCCGTAATCTCTGCAGAATACACCGAACTGGTTAACCAGATTCTGGATTCCCATGGATGATTTAGACAGGAGGATAGTGTTATCTGCATAAAGTAGGCATGGAACTTTGGTCCCGGCCAGCTTTGGGGAATCATTAGTGCAATTTGCTAAATACTTCATACAATTGTTTATGTATAGAAGAAAAAGGGTGGGGGCCAAAACACACCCCTGTCTGACTCCCCTCTCAATAGCTACTGCTTCTGTTAGATCACCATCCTTACCGCTCCTGATTTGTGCATAAGTATTCTCGTGTAATCGGGTGATAAGTTTCAAGAGGCCGTGTGGGACACCCATGTTGGCTAGTGTCAGCCATAACTGTTTTCTGGAGACCAAATCAAACGCGGCTCTAAGATCAATAAAAACTACAAAAAGGTTGCCCCCTCCTACTTCCACAGTCTTCCATTTTATTGTTAAAAATCTTAGCACCTGATCTATGGTACTAACTGCTGGCCTAAACCCTGCTTGCAAATCAGAAATGGCATTGGTTTCCAGAATCCATTCTTCTAGACGGGACAAAATTTGCTTTGCAAAAAGTTTTTGGAAGTTGTCGAGTAAGGAGATTGGGCAGTAGTTAACAGGGTTAGAGGGGTTACCTTTCTTAAAGATGGGAACTATCTCTGCTCCCATCCAGGAGCTCGGGACAGGTGCTCCTGCAGTTACCGCATTGGAAATAAGGTTCAGATATGGGGCCCATATATCTGGGTTTGTCTTGTATAAATCGCCTGGTATTTTATCAAGGCCGGGGGCCTTTCCCCATTTCAGTGAAGCAATCGCAGCCTTGGTTTCTGCCAGGGTAAATTCAATTTTGGGGGTCTCAGTAATCATGGTATGGGTGAATTCCCTGGTAGTAACACCTGTGATCCCAGAATATAATCGGGAAAAGTGATCTGTCAACTCTACAGGGAGTATTGAGGCACCAGGCGAACAATTAGGTTCTTCACTGGCATCAGCCACCAATTTCCAAAATTTCGAGGTGTCATTTATTTTAGCAGACTCCAGGAGGGAAACCCATCTAGATTCATCCCATCTCCTTCGGGCTCTACTTTGTTCCTGTTTATAATCTTTCCTGGCTTCCCTTATATGATCTGACTGGCCTCCTCTTAAAGCTCTCAGCAGTTTGTGCTGTGCTTCCATGCATGCGGCGTTGAACCACCTTGCGTTGCACTTCTTTTTAACTTCTTTTGCAGACTCTTTAGTAAAAAGATTTTTTAAAGAATTAAAAAATTGTGTGTGGGCTGCTATAAGCCCACCACTATCTTCTAAAGGCTGAGATATACAATCCATGTGATCAGCCAACTGCCTGTACACAGATGCCAAGGTGGCTGTGTCGGTGCTCAGGGATTCCCATCTAACATTTCGTCTATTGTTGGTCAGTGCGAACTGTTGTTCGTGGGTCTTGGAACAGGAGACTTCAAGTAGGGGTAGTAGGTTCCTAAGAAATAAAATCAACGGTTCATGGTCACTTTCCTCATGTTCTACAATGTTCATGTCAACCATATAGCCCCACAGGCGGATGTCAAGCAAAATATAGTCTATCTGGCTCTTCTGTGTCCCGCGCTAAATGTAGGGTGAAGATTAGGGTCCGAGCGGGGACGTCCATTGCAGGCCCGCAGGCCATGTGCCAGTGTAATATCAACAACCTGATGTGTTAATCTATTTATTTTTGGTCTTTTGCTTGATACCAGTTGAGGGATACCCCAGTAGGCGTCTTCATCTTTGTATAGTTCCTGGGCCAGCAAGTAGGGTTCAAAAGTGACATTAAAATCTCCAGCAACAAGAATAAAGTGGGAAGGTGATTTACAAGAAAGAAAGCTGTCCAAAATAGTCAATGTGTCGTACTCATATTTGCTACCCAGGCTCCTATTATAAATATTGATTATTAAAAGTGGTTTCTCACTGAGGGATGGTATTGATAAACCCATTAAATCAGGGCAGCCCAAGTCAATTGTTTCAATCCGACATTTAAAGGAACAGCTAAGCCATATAAGCAGCCCACCTGAGGGTCTCCCTGAATTCACCTTAGTTGCTGGGACCCAGTAACTTTTGTAACCAATTCTGTATTTGGGCTCCAGTGCCCATGTTTCTTGGAAAAGACATATTTTATGTTCGTCTATGAATTTGCCCCATTCAGGGTTGCTCATTTTATTCTCCAACCCTGCAATATTCTAACTAAGGATGGTATCTAGGCCATCTGTTTTGTCTTGGGGAGCTTCAGCCACAGAGTTCTCTCTTGCAAATGGAGTACCGTGGGGAAGTTTTATACCCTTTTCAATCATATCTATACCAGCCACGTTTGGATTTCCCATTGCAGTATTGCCCAATATATTTCTTGCCCCGTCTAGATCGGGGGTGGCGTGAGCAGTTTGAGTGTCTGAGATGGTGGTGAATATCCAAGTTTACTGGGGTCTAATAAATCTGTGGCTAAATTGGTCTCAATCACCTTGAGCTCCTTATTTGCACCCCCAATACAGATTTCAGAACTCTGGGCAGAGGAGGAAAGCCAGATACTAATTTCCATCTTAGAAAGATCTGGCTGAGCAAGTGCGGAAATTGGCGTAGGGTCTCTGGTGTCTGCAGTAGGGGTTTGTTCGACCTCAGGATTGCCTTGCCCTATTTCGTGAGTTTCAATATTTCCGACTATAGGGTACTCTTTTTCCCAATTATTTGAACCTTGAGGCTGAAATGAACTGTACTCAGTGCTGGCTTTTAGTCAATCAATTTCAGAAAGCGAGAGCGAGAAAGGGCTGCGTCTCAGCTGATAATTAGGCTGCATCTGTACCCTAGTGGGACCTCTGTTTCCCCCTTAGTAGCTGGTACAGCTTTGTGAGGGTAGAAAGCCTGGAGCCTACAAAGTGAGGTTACTCCCCCTCATCAAGAAGTAATTTTCCTTCTTTCCGCTCGCTCCACCATCAACGCGCCACCTCCGTGGAGCATCGGTCTCGAAGCAACAAAGTTGTTGATATATATATACATATATATATGTATATATATATATATATATATATATATATATATATATATATATATATATATTAACACACATATATATGTATATAATCCAAAAAACAGTGTGTCTACGGGTCAGGACACAAAGGTATTGCACTCTAGGAATGTTTTCCAATCTTTTAATGGTGCCTACGAGTTTCAACCTTACGGTCTTCCTCGCGGCCTGAATATTTTTGTACACATTATATTAGTGAATGAATGGATGTGTCAGTTATTCTTTGGCAGAGTATGTGGATGTGTGAGTTGTTCTATGGGTGAGTGTGGATGTGTTAGTGGTTGTATGGGTGAGTGAGTGGGTGTGTCAGTGGCTCTGTGGGTCTGTAAATAGGTGTATGAGTGGGTGTGTGGTTAGTTGTATGGGTCTGTGAGGGGGTGTGTGAGTAGTTGTATGGGTCTGTGAATAGATTACATCAGCCATTGAGTGTAAGTGGTTGTATAGAAGTGTGAGTGGGTGTGTGAGTGGCTGCATGGGTGAGTGGTTGAGTCAGTTCCTGTATAGAAGAGTGAGTGATGTGTAGGTAGCTGTATAGGTGTGCGAGTGGATGTGTGAATGGCTGCATTAGCTGAGTGAGTGGGTGTGCAAGTGGCTGTATGGGTGAGTGAGTGGGTGTGTGAGTGCTTGTATGGGTGAGAGACTGGGTGTGTAATTGACTATTGTGAGAGACTGGGTGAGTCAGTTACTGAATAGGTGAGTGAGTGGATGTAGGAGTGGTGGTATGCATAAGTGAGTGGCTGTGTCAGTGACTGTATGGGAGTGTGAGTGGATGTGTGAGTAGCTGTACCAGTGAATGAGTGGGTGTGTGAGTGGCTGCATGGGTGAGAGTGGGTTTGGGAATGGCTGTATGTGAGAGTTAGTGTCTGTGTCAGTGACTGTATGTGTGTGTGAGTGGGTGTGTGAGGGGTTGTTTGGCTCTGTGAGTGGCTGCATGGGTGAATGAGTGGGTGTGTTAGTTGCTGTATGTGTGAGTGAGTGGCTGTGTCAGTGACTGACTGTGGGTGGTTGTAAGGGTGAGTGGGTGTGTCAGTGGTTGTGTGGGTCTGTAAGTGGTTGTTTAGGTCTATGAGTGGGTCTGTGAGTGGTTGTATTGGTCTGTGAGTGGGTGTGCGAGTAGCTGTATGGGTCTGTGAATAGATGAGTTATTGCTATGTGGGTGAGTGAGAGGTTGCGTGAGTGGTTGTGTGAGTGAGTGGGTGTTTGTCAGTCATTTTATAGGTCTGTAAATGGAGGTGCAGGTTATAGTTAACTCGTTGTTTTATATGTGTGAAATGTGTGCCTAACTATAACGAACCTGTAACCTTTGGTTTTTTCAAGTGAATTTTCAGTGACTTTCTAAGGCTTTTTTTTTTAAATTGTATTTCCAAACTATAACGTCCCTGTAACCTGTGTTTTTTTTGTGAATTTCAGAGTTTAAAAAAAATCTTATTTCATAGCGGTAACCTCAAACATTTCATAGTGGTTCAGTGAGTGACTATATTGGTCGGTGAGTGGGTGTGAGAGTGGCTTTATGGGTCTTTGAGTGGGCATGTGAGTGGCTGTATGGGTTGGTGACCTGATGTGTAGGATAGCATAGTGTGCCTCCTCTAAACATATGTATTACATATTTTATATAGTGTGTACCATGCCACAGTGAAAGTCAGAGCAGTTTCCATAATGGGGAACACACGCAAGGTGTGTTCAGAAGGTCTAGATCAGGGCAGACTTGAACTAGTGTATTATTTTATATTGGGAGGGGAGCCATGCAGCCCCTTTTACCTTGGTTAATTTTGATCCTGGGGACCTTATCCATCGGGATCTACTTTTATATATAAGTGGGTGCTCCCATTTAACTATTTCAATATCTATCTGTTTACCATTTGTTTTAGTGGCTTATTCACTTTCTATATTTTTTTTCTATTTTTTTATTGTTTGCGAATGAGTCACGAAATATAAAGGAGCGTGGGTGCGCTTTTGTGGAATTCACAAATATAGCGTATTTATGATAAAGTTAAAAAAATTATATACATCTGTTATAAACAATTTATGAAAGGAGTATTTTATTAAGAAAGTGTTTCAACTTCAAATTCCATACTTATTTTTCATGTAATGCACTTTTTAATTGGAGTTATGTCATTGCAAGGACGCTGATGTTTGCAATGTCGTCGGCGTTGTTACCTTGTTCCACTTTTGCGGATATCACCATAATTGCGATTATCGCATGTTTTTGAAAAACTGTAAAACACACAATATACATTTTTTAAATAATGTTTGAAAATAGCTGTTTACTAACATAGGGGCATATTTACACTGCATGAGTTGTGTAGGGGTGACTGAATGAGTATAAGTGCTTATAGGGATAAGTGAGGTAGTGCATGAGTGGTGTATGGTTGAGTGAGTGCATGAGTGCATCTATGGGTCAGTGAGTGCATGAGTGGTTTATGGGTGACTGAATGAGTGTATGCATGGTGTATGGGTGATTCAGTGAATGCATGAGTGGTGCATGGGTGAGAAAGGGAGTGCATGAGTGGGGTGTGAGTAAGTGAATGAATGTATGTATGAGTGGTGTATGGGTAAGTGAATGAATGTATGATTGGTGTATCAGTGAGAAAGTGAGTGCATGAGTGGTACATGGGTGACTGACTGTGTGCATGAGTGCCTGTATGGATAAGTGAGTGGGTGCATGAGTGGTGTATGGGAGATTGACTGAGTGCATGAGTAAGTATATAAGTAAGTGAGTGTGAGTGGTGCATGGGTGAGTGAGTCCATGAGTGCCTTTATGGATGAGTCAGTGAGTTTATGAGTGCTTTGTGGCTGACTGAATGAATTGATGAGTGCTGTATGTGTGATTGAGTGAGTGACTGAGTGCATGAATGAGTGTGTGAGTGGTGCATGGCTGACTAAATGGGTGAATAAGTGCATGTATGGGTGATGAAGTGTGTGCATGAGATGTGTATGGGTGGCTGAGTGCATGAGTGTGTGTATGGATAAGTGAGTGTATGAGTGGTGTATGGGTTATTGACTGAATGTATGAGTGCATATATGAGCAGGTGGGTGAGTGTATGAGTACTAGTGTGAGTGTGTCAGTGGTGTAAGGGTGAGTGAGTGTATGAGTGAGTACATGAATGTATGAGTGATGTATGGATGATTGACAGAATGCATGAGTGCATGTGTAAGTGAGTGTGTCAGAGGTGCATGGGTGACTGAAAGAGTGTATGAGTGTGTGTATGAGTGAGTGTATGAGAGCATGTCTGGGCGAGTGAGCAAATGCAAGAGTGCTAGTATGGGTGAGTGAGTGTGTGAGTGGTGTATGGATGATTAAGTGTATGAGTGCATGCATGTGAAGTCAGTGCATGAGCAGTGTATGGGTGATTGACTGAATGTATGAGTGCATGTATGAGGAAGTGAGTGCATGAGTGCAAGTGTGAGTGAGTGAATGCATGAGTGCTAGTCTCAGTGAGTGAGTGTGTGATTGGTGTATGAGTGAGTGATTGTATGAGTGAGTGAATGAATGTATGAGTGATGTATGGGTGATTGACAGAATGCATGAGTGCATGTGTAAGCGAGTGTGTGAGAGGTGCATGGGTTACTGAAAGAGTATATGAGTGAGTGTATGAGTGCATGTGTGGGCGAGTGAGTGAATGCATGAGTGCTAGTATGGGTGAGTGAGTGTGTGAGTGGTGTATGGGTGAGTGAGTGGGTGGTGTATGGATAAGAGAGTGTATGAGTGGTGTATGGGTGAGTGAACAAATGTATGAATAATGTATGGATGATTGGGAAAGTGCATGTATGAGTGAGTGAGTGTGTGAGAGGTGCATGGGTGAATGGAAAGGTGTGTGTTTGAGTGAGTGAGTGCATGTATGGGTGAGTGGGTGATGCATGAGTGCTTGCATGCATGAGTGTGAATGGGTTAGTGAGTGAGTGTTGTATGGGTGACTGAATGAAGGCATGAATGATGTATGGGTGATTGATGGAGTACATGAGGGTATATGTGAGTGAGTGTTTGAGTGGTACATGGGTGACTGAAAGAGTGTATGAGTTTGTGTATGGCTGAGTGAATGAGTAAATGAGTGAGCGAGTGGCACATGGGTGAGTGAGTCCCTGAGTGGTGTATGGGTGACTGAATGAATGTATAAGTGGTGTATGGGAGATTGACTGTATGAGTGCATGTATGAGAAAGTGAGTCAGTGTATGAGTGGTGTGTGGGTGACTGAATGAGTGCATGAGTGGTGTGAGTGATTGACGGAGTGCATGAATGTGTATGGGTGATTGAGTGCATGAGTAGTGTATGGGTGAGTGTATGTATGGGTGAGTGGGTGTATGAGTGCATGTATGAGTGAGTCTGTGAGTGATGCATGGGTGAGTGAGTGAGTCCATGAGTGCTGTATGGGTGGCTAAATGAATGTATGAGTTGCCTATGGGTGATTGAGAGAGTGCATGTATGAGTGGGTGAATGTGTGAGTAGTTTATAGGTAAATAAATGTGCGTATTAGTACATGTATGGGTGAGTGCTTGTGTGTGTGTATCGGTGAGTGCATGAGTGTACCTATGGATGAGTGCATGTGTGAGTGAGTGTGTGAGTGGTACATGGGTGAGTGAGTCCATGAGTGCTGTATGAGAGACTGAATGAATGCATGAGTGGTGTATGGGTGTTTGAGAAAGTGCATGAGTGCATGTATGAGTGAGTGAGTACATGAGTGGTGTGTGGGTGAATGACTGAGTCTATGAGTTCATGTATGTGTGAGCGAGTGAATGCACGAGTGCAGTTATGAGTGAGTGTGATTGGTGTATGGGTGATTGACTAAATGTATGAGTACATGTATGGGTTACTGAGTAAGTGCAGGAGTGCATGTACGGGTGAGTAAGTGAGTGCATGAGTGTGTGTGTATAGGTGAATGACTGAGTGCATGGGAGTATGAATGGGTGAGTTAAAGCCTGTGTGAATGGTTTTTTGAGTGAGTGACTGGTTTTGTGAGTGGGTGTATGGGAGCGTGAGTAGTTGTGTGAGTATCTGTGTGGGTGAGTGAATGGTTGTGTGAGTGGTAGTATTGGTGAGTAAATGTTTCTGTGAGTGTCCGTATGGGAGCGTGAGTGCCTGTGTGAGTGGCTCTGTGGCTGAGTGAGTGGTAGTGAGAGTGGCTGTGTGAGTGGTTGGATTGGTGAGTAAATGTTTCTGTGAGTGTCAGTATGGGAGCGTGAGTGCCTGTGTGAGTGGCTCTGTGGCTGAGTGAGTGGTAGTGTGAGTGGCTGTATAGGTGCGTGAGTGCTAGTGTGAGTGGCAGTGTGGGTGAGTTAGGTGCTGTGTAAGTGGCTGTATTAGTTAGTCAGAAGGTATATAAGTACCTGTACAGGTGAGAGAGTAGGTGTGACAGTGAGTGTATATGTGAATGAGTATGTGTTGGACTTTTTTGCTTATGCGGGGCCATCCCCCATTTTTTTGCCTCCTGCCTCCTATTTTTTCTGACCTATTGCTGTTGGCTTTTGAACTCTGAGCACTTTACCACTGCTAACCAGTGCTAAAGTGCATATGCTCTCTGTGTAAATTGTATGGTTAATCGGTTTATCCACGATTGGCATATTTGGTTTACTAGTAAGTCCCTAGTAAAGTTCACTAGAGGTGCCCAGAGCCTGTAAATCAAATGCTACTAGTGGGCCGGCAGCACTGGTTGTGCCAACCACAATAGTAGCCCTGTAATCATGTCTCAGACCTGCCACTGCAGTATCTGTGTGTGCAGTTTCTAAATGTAAATTCAACTTGGCCAGTGTACCCATTTGCCAGGCCTAAACCTTCCCTTTTCTTACATGTAAGGCACCCCTAAGGTACGCCCTAGATAGCCGTAAGGGCAGAATGCAGTGTATGGTTAAGATAGGACATATAGTAAGGTGTTTTATATGTCATGACAGTGAAATATTGCTAAATTTGTTTTACACTGTTGCAAAGCCTGTCCCTCTCATAGGTTAACATGGGGGCTACCTTTAAATATGATTGAAGTGTAGATTCTCTTTGGGAACAGATAGACATGTGGAGTTTGGGGTCTCTGAGCTCACAATTTAAAAATACATCTTTTAGCAAAGTTGATTTTAAGATTGTGTGTTTGAAAATACCACTTTTAGAAAGTGGGCATTTTCTTGCTTAAACCATTTCTGTGACTCTGCCTGTTTGTGCATTCCCTGTCTGGGTCAGTTAGACAGTTGGGCTGGTTGCACCTCTCACTAGACAGTGACACAAAGGGAGCTGGGGTGTAGTCTGCATTTTCTGATGAGACATCTGTGCTAGGAGGGACGGGAGGAGTGGTCCCTCACACCTGAAATGGCTGTGCCTGCCCTCACACAATGCAGTCTCCAACCCCCTGGTGAGTGTCTGGGGACTGGCCTGGGCAAGGCAGGATTTCACAATCAAGAGAGACTTTCCTTTGAAGTAAGGGCAAAATGGGTCTAAGAAGGGCGCCCAAAACCACAGACTTTAGAACACGTCTGGAAACCAAGAGGAACCTCTGCCTGGAGAAGAGCTGAAGAGCTGAGGAAGAAGAGCTACCCTGCCTGTGACTGTGCTTTGTGGAGCTATCCTGCAGTGTGCTAGAGGACAAAGGCCCTCATTATGACATTGCATGCTGACTGCCGCCAACATACTGCCACTGCAGCAGATTATCACTACCCATATTATGACCCACACATAGCAATCCGTCACTATACAGCCACACACACAAGTCCGCCAGCCCAAAGGTCAGTGCTACACTGGCGGTAGCAAAACCCACACCGTTACACCAACAGAACTACGCCCACAGAATTATGACCCATGAATCACTGCAGCGGACATTCAATGGCGCTAAACCATTGGCGGTACATACCGCTGCGCTCAAAATACCCACAACCTAACAAAACACCAGCACATTGGACAATGTGAATAACACACACCTGACACACATACACACACCACACCCACACACCCACACCACTATAAAACACACACCCACATTACCCACAACCCTTTATGACTACGACTACAAACAATTGCCACAAGAGAGATAGCAAGACCACAGACAAGACCACAGACACGCACTACCATCACCTATACACCATCCACGCACCTTACATCACATACCCCAACACAGCACCCCATACATTCTCACCCACACCACTCACACTACACCCATGGCACCACAACGACACCCCAGGTTCTCAGAGGAGGAGCTAAGGGTCATGGTGGAGGAAATCATCCGGGTAGAGCCACAGCTATTCAGATCACAGGTGCAGCAGACATCCATTGCTAGGAAGATGGAGCTATGGTGGAGAATCGTGGACAGGGTCAACGCCGTGGGACAACACCCCAGAACAAGGGATGACATCAGGAAGAAGTGGAACGACCTATTGGGAAAGGTGCGTTCCTCAGCAGCAAGACACCAAATAGCTGTACAGAGGACAGGAGGTGGATCCCCACCTCCTCCCCCACAACTAACAACAAGGGATCATGCATCCTGAGGGCCTGGCAGGAGTAGGAGGAGGACTGGACTCTGGTAACTCATGGCCAGATGTAGGTAGGTATCAGATTGTGACTTGCAATTTGCGAGTCATAGCGACTCGCAAATTGCAACTCGCAATTTGAGATGCAGAAAGGTGTCTCAGACACCTTCTGCGACTCGCTATGGGGTCGTAAAGACCCACCTCATCAAAATTCATGAGGTGGGTCGCAGTTTGCGACCCCATAGCGAGTCTAGGCACTCACAGGGATGGTGGCCTGCTGGAGACAGCAGACCACCATGTCCGTGACTGCTTTTTTAATGAAGCAGTTTTTTCTTTTCTTTTTGCAGCCCGTTTTCCTTAAAGGAAAACGAGCTGCAAAAAGAAAAAATTCCGATACCATTTAGTTTCGTTTTTTTCAGAGTAGGCAATGGTCCATAGGACCACTGCCTGTTCTGAAAAAATATTTTTGTGGGCATTCACAAAGGGGAAGGTGTTCCATGGGGACGCCTTCCCTTTTGCGAATGGGTTACCATCCACTTCAAGTGGATGCTAACTGCGAGTTGGTTTGCGACCGCTTTCGCGGTCACAAAGCAACTCAGCATCGGGATGCGGTCGCAAATAGGAAGGGAACACCCCTTCCGATTTGCGAGTCGGAATCACATTTTGCGAGTCGATACCGACTCGCAAAATGTGACTCTGCATCGCGTTCAGCCTTTTGCACCTCGCAAACTGCGTTTTTCACCGTTTGCGAGGCGCAAAAGGCTTCCTACATCTGACCCTCAAATCTCTATTACTATCAGCCCCCCTACCTGCATGCCATCACAAACCCCCACCCTTAACCCCACTCCCATCACTTCACCATCTCACACACACCCCACCATCTCAACCCACCCCTCCCAATACCAAGCCCTGCATGTAACACCAATGCACGGACCCCCATCACAGACCTGCATGGACACTCATCACTAAAGCATGCATACTAGAGAGAATCTAGCCAACCAAATAACTACTCACACAAGGCAAAGCTGACAAGGCAATAACAACGTACAGGGAAACATGCCCATGCAGAAGATGACACACACAGAAACAATAACACCGCATTTACATCCCCACAGGTCCCCCACCCAACGTCACTGGAGAGGAGGTGCCAGCAACATCAACTCCAGCCCACAGTGATGACAGAAGCTCTGTACGCCTGGATCTGGATGACCAACCTGGCCCATCAGGGATCTCCGGACAGTCGGTAACCCTGGCACAGTCTCATACCACCACAGAGCCTCCCCCTTAGGAAACACCAGCACAGTACCCACCCAGCGGGCCCATACCCCTGTCCCCAGGACACGTCAATCAGCAGTGTGTCCACCACTACAGGGAACCCAGGCCACCCCACAAACAGATGACGATCAGGGACCTGGGGTCAGTGGCAGTGGGCACACGGTTCAGGGGACAGCGGCACAGGACAACAGGGAAGCTGGGAGGACTGCTGTGCGACAGGGGAGGACAGGCCCAGGTAACCAACACTCCAGGAGGCACTCAGCAACATCCTGGGAGCATACCAACATTCCCAGGAGACAATGGGCCAGATACTGGACAAGTTGCAGGAGACCCAGCGGCTGCAGGAGGGACAGTACCTGGGGATCAGGGAGGACTTGAAGTACATCAACATCATTGGGGAAAGGGCCCATGCCTTCACTGCTGCCGGGTTGGAGAGACTTGTGGATGGGGTCCTACCCCAGTACTGAATGCTGTATGGGCCTCCAGGCCAACAGGTGAGTACGCTGTGAGCACGATGCATGGGGTATGAATTCATGGAGTGCTGTGTGTGAGGGCCACGTGTAAGGGGGGGGTTGGTGGAAGGGCCTTGGGCAGCGTGCTGCATGTATGCTGAGCAATGTCTGTGCATAAGGGGATGTGAGGGCTATGGTGGGCCATGAGTGTAACTTGCAGGACGATCTGACTGATACCATTTCCTATGTGTATTTCTCTGCTTGCGAGTGCCCATCAACAAAAAGGGTATATGGCGTGCCATCGCCAAGGACGTGCGGACCCTGGGGATCTATGGCAGGCGGAGCACCCACTGTCGCAATCAGTGGGAGGACCTGAGACTCTGGGCACCGAAGACGGCAGAGGTCCAGCTGGGGATGGCCTCCCAACGAGGAAGGGGTGCCCGTCGAACCCTGACCCCCCTGATGGCCCGCATACTGGTGGTGGCATATCCGGAGATGGATGAGCACTTGGGGGCATCACAGCAGCCACATGGGGTTGAGTACAGTGCCCCAATATACTACTTGTGCGTGGTGGGTTTCATCCGGGTGGGGGACGTGGGCCTGTGGGTGCCCCTAGGCCAGGCCAGACATTGCAGGTTAGGGCCCATGTTGGGCTGGTTCTGATGTCAACCTCCTCCAACCAAGCTAGTAGGCATCCACTACTGGACAGGTGTCTGTGGGTCTCAGGTATGCTGCAATTGGCGTTAGGTATTCCTGTCCATGGACTGGTAACTAGCATTGTGACTGTTAGTGCATTGCCTAGTGTGTAGGAAAGTTCCCTGTGTGTGTGTGCTGTGTACGCCAACGATGGTGTTGTTGCCGCCATTGACCAAGGGTATCCTTTGTCTCCCCCCCTTATTGTTTTGTCACCCTGTCCTTATGTGCATTAGCATCATCACGGGGAGAGCTGCATCCCACAGGGCCCAGGAGGCCGAATCCACAGACGGTGAGGGCACCAGTGGGGAGGAGGGTGAGGGGAGCACCACGGCAGAGACTGGAGGGGACAGTTCTGACAGTGATACCTCCTCCGATGGAAGCTCCCTGGTGGTGTCAGACACCTCCGTGCCCACCCCAACTACAGGTACAGCCGCCACCCCCGGAACAGCACAGCCCTCCCAGCAGCCCCTCAGCGTGTTTCCCATGCCTGCTCACCCAGGAGGGTGGGCATCTCCTTCGCCCCACGCACCTTAGGCCCTGCCCCAGTTAGCCCTGCTGCCCTGAGTGAGGAGGCTATTGACCTCCTGTGACCTATCTCTGTTGGGCAGTCAACCATTGTGAATACCATCCAGGGGCTGGCAGCCCATTTGCAACAAACAAATGCATCCTGGAGGGCATTCACTCTGGCATGGTGGCCCAACAGAGATCAAGCCAGGCTCTGGCCTTCTACCTGATGGCAGCCATTGTCCCTGTTTCTAGCCTCCCCCCTCCAACCTCCTTTGCCCAATCCCATTCCCCTCAACCCCAACCTATTCCAAGCACATAGGCAGACCAGCATGCACCCGGGACAACACAAAGGAGTGGTTCAGGCAAACACAAGCACCACACGTTATCCCACAGGCACTCACACAAACACCATCTAGATGCAGACATACCAACATCCACTGCCTCCACTGTGTCCCCCTCCACCTCTTCGTCCACCTCCCTCCCAGTAGCGTCTACACTCACACCTGCATGCACTACATCCTCATCCACTACAACCATCATGCCTATCACTACACGCCCCTCACTGGTAGTCACCACCCCCACATCCATGCACATGTCCCCTGTGTCCTCTCACACTGTGTCTGTGCCCCCTCTTCCCAAAGTACACAAATGCAAGCACTCAGACACCCAAAAGCCATCCATCTCACAACAGCATCCAGCCCATGCACCTGCACCCAAACACAGCAGACAAACACCTCTTACAACCACGTCCTCTTCCTCCACTCCCAAACCTACACCTTCTTCCTGTCCCTGTGTTCCTAAGAAGCTTTTCCTCCCCACCGTTGACCCCTTCCCTACCACTCCCCCCGTCCTTCCCATCAGGCCAGGGTGGTCAGAACCCAGGAGAGCACCTCAGCCACCCAGTCCACAGCCACAGTAGTGTCGACAGCTATTGCAGGTGGGAGATCCCGGGCACCAGGCAGCAACACTGACAGGGTGCCTGCACCAGGTGCATCAAGGAAGGGCAAGGAGGCACCACCAGCTGCGACAGGGAAGGGCAAGGAGGCACCACTAGCTGCGACAGGGAAGGGCAAGGAGGCACCACCAGCAGCATCTAGGAAGGGCAAGGAGGCACCACCAGCTGCAGGAGGGAAGGGCAAGGGGCACTCCCCGGCTGTTGACAGGAAGGGCAAAGGGCCTACACCAGCAGGCAGGAAGTATAGGAGGCCTATTGCTGGGACTCATTCTGAGCCCCCATCACCAACCATGGTGGTTCATCTGTCCGCAGCTGCAGGGGAAGGGCTGGAGTCTTTCCCCACCACTGCCAGCACTGCCACCAGCACCGTCGCCAGCACCGCCACCAGCACTGCCACCAGCACCACTGCCAGCAGCAGCAGCCCCAGTGGGCAGCCGTCCGAGGCTGCAAGGGAAGGGCTGAAGCCTCCCCCCACCACTGCCAGCACCGCCACCAGCACCACTGCCAGAAGCAGCAGCCCCAGTGGGCAGCCGTCCGAGGCTGTAGGGGAAGGTCTGGAGCCTCCCCCCACAACTGCCAGCAGCGCCACCACTGCCAGCAGCAGCAGCCCCCGTGGGCAGCTGCCCGAGGCTGCAGGGGATGGGCTGAAGCCTCACCCTACCACTGCTAGCACCGACACCAGCCCAGCCACTGCCACCACTGAGCAGCAGTCACTCCTGGCAGACAGTGTGTAGTCCTGCCTCCATGGGCTGTTGTTCGTCCTGGCCCCTGCAAATCCTGTGGGTCTGACACCCAGGTGAGAGACTGTGACCTTGCACTCCCCAAGATCTGCATCATAGGGCACAATGCCCCCTTCAGAACCAGTGGAAGAAGCCATCCACTCACCCCTTCCTTCCCAGGATGAAGCACACTGGGCACAAGGACCCCTCCAGAACCAGTGGAAGAAGCCATCCACTCACCCCATCCTTCCCCGGATGAAGCACACGTGAGCACAAGGCCCCCTCCAGAACCAGTGGAAGAAGCCATCCACTCACCCCATCCTTCCCAGGATGAAGCACACTGGGCACAAGGCCCCCTCCAGAACCAGTGGAGAAGCCATCCACTTAAGAGACTCTGGCCTTGCACTCACCAGGACCAAGCAGTGGGTAACCCACCCACTTGAGAGACTGTGGCCTTGCACTTCCCAGGACCAAGCAGTGGGCAAACCACCCACTAGAGATACTGTGGCCTTGCACTCCACAGGACCAAGCAGGGGGCAAACCATCCGCTTGAGAGACTGTGGCCTTGCACTCCCCAGGACCATGCACAGGACATGTAGCCCCATCAAGGACCAGTGGTGTTGTACCATCTTCCAGCTGAGGTGTCCCCCCAGTCCCCATCCCCCTGAAGTGCCTGTGTATTTTTGACCTGATGCCCCTGCAGTGTTCTCTCCGTGTTGTTGCAGGAGTGAGGTGGGGCCTTGGCCTCTGTGATGTGGCCCTGTGGCCCACGGACATTGAGGACTGGGCAGTGTCCCTACATTTGTAAATATGTATATACGTTTGTATTTTGATGCACTTATTCATGTTATTTTATCGTATTACACTCACTTTCTTCAAATCATTTTGTCCTTGCATTATTCCTGAGGGGTACGGAGAGGATATGTAAGGTTACTGTATCTGGTTGTGTGTGTGGTGTTGGGGGTAGGGGTGTTGCGTGTGTGTGTGTCACTCTCTCTTTCCTCCCCCCTCCCTTGTGTGCTAGGCGGCAGTACTCACTGTGGTCGTCTTCGCTAGGCGTTGGTGTTCATAGTGCAGGAAAAGGTAGACAATCATGGGAAATATGTGCAACTTGGGCTCCATAGTATCCTGGTTGTTCCCTGAGTCTCCACAGGTGAGTCCTTTGACTTCTGTGTTCTGTTTCCGCCGTGCTTTTGATGTCATTGGTACCACCCCAGAAAAGGTGGTGGATAGGTCTGTCGTAATAGTGTAGGCGGTACATTGTCTTCTGCCTGGCTGTTGGCGGTTACCGCCGCGGTGCTTGTTGACACCGCCGTGGTGGTCGGTGTGTTAAAGTGGCTGTCTGTCTGAGCGGTTTCCGCAGTGGTCATAATTCAATTTTTTTACCGCCGGCCTGTTGGTGGTATTACCGACGCTTTATCAAGGACCGTCAGTTTGTAATGAGGGCCAAAGACTGGACTTTGTGTTGCCTTCCTTCTTGTGAAGAACTCTCCAAGGGCTTGATTTAGAGCTTGCCTCCTGTTGTTTGAAGTCTCAGGGACAGCAAAGACTTCTCTCTGCCAGCACCTGGAGTCTCTGGAGAGACTCCTACTCTGCCAAGTGGTGCCCATCCAGTTGCTGGCACCCTGAAAGGAGAAGCTGGCAGCCCAAGAGTGAGAAATCCATGCACCAACCGCCGTGCAGGGAAAAGATTGATGCAACTTCGCGGCTGAAAATCGACGCTGGCAACGCGACCGGAAGATCTACTCCCGGAGCTGGGGAAACGACGCGCACCTTCGCTGATGAAGGCTGGTGAGATCGCAATCCGCGCTGTATGGTTTTCGGACCACTGTGCAGCTGCATTTCTGACGCAAACACCATTGGGCGTGCGAAAACAATGCAAGGCATGTCCGGATCCGAGAGTGCTGACCGGATCGACGCATCGCTCTCCTGCAGAGAGAAGAAACGACGCACGCTGACCTGACTAAAGGAGAAACGAAGCAATGTCTCGCTCGTGAGTAAAATTGACGCATCGCAAGCCCTTTTTGACGCACACTCACCCGTGCAGGGTTATTTTTGATGCGCCCAAGGAACATTTTTACGCTAACAGCGTTAGTGCGTGTTTAAAATTACATGAAGACTCTTTTTGCATTTTTAGTGATAACTTGACTTCGTAGATGAAAAACTGTATGCCACTTTTTTAACTAGAATTCTTCCTTAGAACTTCAGTTGAAGAAAGAAAAGATCTGAGTTCGGTAGTCTGAATGGAAGTTTTAGTTTGTATTTTAGGTTGATATCATTGCAATCTGTCCATCCAGTTTTGCTCCTTAAATAGACAGTGTGGTGCCCGGAGGTTGTATTATCTCCTTCGGGAAAGATGATAGTAGAAATGAAGTGAAAGTTCTTCCTGAAAGTGATATTTATACAACTTTGATGTTTGTAATCTGAGTTTCCAGTTTGGAACCAGCTGCTCTGCATTGTTGTAGCATTACTATAAGTATTTTTCAACTGTTGTAGAAACAATGTGGACACAATGTCTGATCTGCAGTCACATTTTGTTTGGTTAGCATTTCTGTACAATTTGTCAATAGGCACAGTTTTAGAATCTGCTAATATTACGTAGAGAAATTGTTTAGAATTGATTACAGTGCTAGATGTGAAAAAGCAGTCTTTGCAGTCATGGTTCCATTTGTAACTGACCCCAAATAAATCATCAACATTTGCCTCTTCTTGTTTTAAGACTAGAAGTATGACCTTAATAAATTCTTGTGCGTCTTGTTGAGTGTTGAGGGTAAACATTATTGATCCCCTGCATGTATCCAAAAGATTTCTGATCCCTGAAGCAGAATGTATTGCATTTCTGTCACTCACCAAACGTTGCAGCAAATTATATAGAGCAGCAGACATTCTCTTATCTGATTTTTGTTCAATTTGGTTTAGTACATGTGGTAAATAGAACAGTACTTTGAGAACCACATTTGCATACCAGTTGACTCCTGAACTGTCTTCCAACTGGTAACCTACAATTTCACAGTCATTTTCCAATTTTCTTTTCTTAGCATTGTCTGAGTGGTCCTTCTGTTCATTCTTTTCTTAAGGGTCCATAGACTGACTGAGTGCATGAGTGTTGTATGGGTGATTGACTGAGTGCATGTATGAGTGAGTAAGTTCGTAATCTTCTGCTTTGGACAGATTATCCATTTCTCATAAATAGGGTAGTGGCCTAAATGTGGAGCGTATGAACTTCTTAACTGATTGTACTCTCTTACACAGCTTGTAACTTTCTTTTCATTACCGCATATGCTAAAGAGAGTGGAAACTGTGACCGCCGGATATACAAGTCTTTTACAAGAAAAAAACGTACAATACATCAGCCAATCTTCTTAACACCATCTATCTAATCACATTTTCTAGCCAAAGATTCTAACTCATCTCTATTTGGAAAATTAATGAAATTCATAACATTACCCATTGCACCATTTACTAAGCCTTCCTCAACATTTAAATTACATTTAAAAAAAACTTGTCGATTTTTACATACATGTAAATGCTTTTCAAATCCTGCTGTCTTGGATACCGATTTCTCTAGTTCTGGTGCTGTAATGTTAGATGGGAATAGACTCTTGATAAGGCAGCCATCCTAAGTACAATTTACCTCTTTTGTGAGCACTCCTACTTTAATGTCCTTCAGTATGTTGCCATATTCTAGATCAGATGCTTGGTGCATATTCTTCACTAATTCTTTGTACTCAAAGTATAACCAAATATTCATGTTCCCAATAGTTCAAAGACATTTCTTGTTTCATTATGAATGCGTTTTTAAAACTGATTGTTTTTTTGCTGGGATAAGTTGGAGTATGTCATCAAACAAAATTATCCAAAGAATACATCATAGTTTGTTCTTAAAATCTGCTTCATCCTTACGAGTGTATGAAGGCAAGTATAATGTTCAGTACCATGCTGACTTCATCAATGATTAGATGCTTCAGTTTTTTTCAACACTATTGATACCTCATGGCAAGCATCACCAGATAGTTTCTGATATTCCATTGTATTTATTTATTGTCATGTACAAGAGGTAGCATTAGTAGTTGATGTAGAGTAATTCCTTCAATGTTCTGTGCAGCTAACCCTGTTGGTGCTGGTACTACAAATGGCAAATTTAAAACTATAGCCTTCTGTAGATAACTGGTGAGACCTTTGATTAGAAAGTGTGTGCCAGTGTCAGCTTTTCCACTGTTGTATAGTAATATTGGTTTATATGGGGAACTATCACATTGTTTATTCTCATGGAGAAATCCATGCTCTATTTTATTTTTAAGTTCATTATAAATTTCTCTTTCTTCATTGTGCAGCTGTCCCACTAACTGTTTGAAATACACGGTTTCCACTCTTGCTTGTTGAATTTCAATCTCCACCTCATTCATAGCTATATCTGCTTCATTTTTAAATACTGGTTCTCAGAGAGGTTTTTGACTTGCTGGTGCAGAACTCTGGCTGCTTTGTGAACTCTCCCTAGTTATCTCAGCAGTGATGGCTTTTTCCTGTTCAATCTCATCTTTCAACATCTGCAAGTAAGTTGGCAACACAGAACACTGAATACTGTCTTTTACAGCACTGAATGAGCCTTCATAACAGTCATAGGGCCTGATTCTAACTTTGGAGGACGGTGTTAAACCGTCCCAAAAGTGGCGGATATACCACCTACCGTATTACGAGTCCATTATATCCTATGGAACTCGTAATACGGTAGGTGGTATATCCGCCACTTTTGGGACGGTTTAACACCGTCCTCCAAAGTTAGAATCAGGACCATAGTGTCCAAGTAAATCTGATTCACTACTTAAACAGTTGCAAATGTGCTAAATAGAAAAACTATCTTCTATCAGGAGTTTGACAAGTAAGCTTTCTGTGGTTAATTACATTTCATTTGTTGTGTCTCATGAAACAACCATCACATTCAATGACTTCAAATCTTCCTTCTTCTATGTTTTCAGTTACATTAGTTCAATATGTATAATGCTGAAGTACTTCATAGAGACACATGATTTCAAGATGGGGACTCCTTCTTGGGTAATATGTATCCAGCATGTGAGTCTTTAGAATGTCTGTACTGTTGGGATTAAACTCTGCAAGGTATTTTATTTCTGGGAAAGACTTCAGTACTCTATTACAACTGCTTGCAAGACTGAGGCTTATCCACACAATTCCTCTAGACCTGGAGAACAAACTTGCAGAGCTTAACCTATCTATGCGTACATAAGATAAAATGTCTCCATGGGAAAGCATTTTAGAACTGAAACTGTACAATTTCTTGGTAAGAGCCTTTTCTGTAGAAATCTCTTCCCACATCTCTTTCATCTCTGTATTCTAAGACTTTGTGATATAGGGAGTCACATAACGAGCAATAGCAATGCAGTTATCTGCAACAAATTGTACATCCATAGTTGCATTCTACATGTTCAAAATAACTGGGTTGTAGTCATTTATATATTTTGATGCTTCTGTTTTTTTGCGGTTGAATGTATGTTTTGGTGATTTCTGTTTTAGGATGTGTCTCACTGCTGACAAAAAGCTGTTCACTCTTCCCTCTCAAATGAAAGGCCATGGGAATCCGAAACGACATCTTGTGTAAAATCTTACTTTTGACAACAGTATTTACCATACCTATGATTTTGAAATTGCAGTACTGGTTTGTCTCAATCTCTTGTCAGCAGTTTCATTTAGAATGGCATGTTACATACTGTTCTATGAAAGACAAGACAGTCTCATCAGTGTCTGTTCCAAACTTTTGGGCATCTTTTACCTATAGCAGCATGTTAATATGTGGAGCACCTCTAGCTTGGTGCTCTTTGCGCCTAAAGAAATTATTCACTTCGCCAAGAGGAGGATTAGTTTTGTTGCAGATGAAAGCCATCGTTGCTTGAGATGTGGTTAAAATATCTGCCAATCTGTGCTCGGTCCAATGAGCTGGGTTCTCATGGTGTCTTCAAATTAATGTATTTTTTATTTATTTGAATTTGCTTCCCATAAGAAATCAAGGTCATTCCATACATACTCAGCACAACTGAATATTAGAAACCAGGTAGGTGTCCCTATGTTTCTCAAAATGCATTTCAGCTCGCCATGAGGACAATACCTATACTTGTTGGTACCATATTCACATACCATCAAATAATCAAGTTGTATTCCAAATTTTCATCACTTCCATTAACTTTTTCAACAAACTCCCTTGCTGACAGATTCAGAATATTCACCCCAGTTTTTAGAATGTGATTAACTGCATAAGATAAGCCAGACAAGTTGCTCTCAAATAGCAGATGCAATATGTAGGGAATGCACTGGTGAAATCTCAGATTCTCTGAGTAAAGTCTAGTTGATCTGTACTCTGCTGCTGGTATTTGTATAGGCTGGTCATCATGCCTAACACCTACTCGAGTAGGAAACAGATGTAGAAAACAGAAAGCTTCTAAGCTGTTCTCACACACACTTAAGGGAGCACCTTTAGCTTCTTTCATTTGACAGAGATCAAAAACATCAATAGTCTCTTTAGAATGTATAAGAATAAATACTGTAGTGTTCATAAATTTCTTCTGATCTGGATCGATCTATCTTTTCAACTTGACCTCTTGATGGTATTGTGACATCCTCCATATGTGTAATATCTTGATGATCATCTACACTTTCATAGTAAATATTAGTTTGTGGTAGATATAATGTTTTTTTTTTTTTACTTTACTAACATCTACTGATTCTTGCCATATCTTTTTGCTCTTGGGGGGGAAACTGTTGACTAGAATTTTAAGTCCTTCTTTCAAATCTCTCTGCACCCCTACAGTTTCAATATTCGGCTTGACATCTAATGGCAAGTATACAACTCTACCTTTAAAACCTTTCTGGAGCTCAGTCTGAGGTCATTTTCCAGTCTTTAGCTCCATACCGACTATAGCTTTAAATGGATATACGCATAGTATACGTATAGATTCATAAATATTTGAATCGGGAAGTTCCTGTGGAAATTAAAGCAGTTCTAATTTGTTATGCACTGCTATAGCTGACAGTTTATTGTCCTTTAACTTATTATAACAATATTTACATATGGTTAAATGTGTCAAACAATCAAAGCGTTCGTCTCCAAATAAATAAGCTGCACATTCCTGCCACTTATCTCTATTTTCTTCTTCAGTTCTTGAAGACACAATAACATAACAAGTTTGAATTTTGTAATGGATGCATCGACAACAAATACAAACACAGTCCAGTTTCTCTGAACAGACTGTTTTAAACTTTCTAATGTTTTCATTAAAGTTATCAAAAGTAATCACTGTCTCTTGTTCTGCTACACCTGCAGATATAACATTTTCATTTTCCCTACACTCCTCTTTAGGACTAAAGTAATGAAATTGTACATCATCACAAACCTTTTCTATCTCCGCCACTGTACCACGCAAAAGAACTCTGGACATTTGTTCTAAAAATAGTTTAGGACTCTTCACATGGTAAAGCCTCCTAACTAAAGTTTGCATTTGAGAATAGTGAACTGCTAACATTCTTAAATGATGAACAGTACTTTGGCACACTTTCTGTGATAGACATGCTAGTGAATGTCCCTATAGGTTTGTATAGGTCCTTACTTTGCTTGGATCTAACCCTTGCATAATTGAAATTTCTGCTTAAGACGTTTGCATGGAAAGATATGTAGAAAATTTCTCAATATGTCAATTAATTGCTGCCTAACACTACAAATACTGCTACAGTTCAACTTATAAACAGGGGAGAACCATCTTTTATATCATAAAATCGTCCGGATTCATCAACTGCATGAACTAATGTGTTCTCTTGCAAGCAGCTCTCTTCATTAAAGAAAGGCTCAGTACTAGATATATGTCTCCATGCACCACTGAAAACTTTGAAAAAGTTAGTTCTTTTGGCAGATCTTTTCTTTTGACTTTTTCTCCTCATACTTAACACTATTTTATCTAGGGTTTTACTCTGCTTACAATCAAAATAAATAGCTTCCTTTTAAAAGTAAAATGCTTATCAACCACACTGTCAATATGTTCCTTTTGTGCAACAGTTTCTCTCCTCCTTTTGTACTTCTTCATGTGTCTCATTAGATTCTGAATTATTCTGCTACAAAAGATTCCAATTCTGATTTCCTTGAACTGGTGCTGTCTTCTGGTTATCTCTCCTTCATTGTAGGATTTTTTAAATTCTTATATCACATTCTTTTACTCCTTTCTTAATTGATTTCACATATTGGGGCATACTTACAATCCCCATAGCGCCACCAGAGCATCACTTTTAATGATGCTCCAGTTGTGCTGTGCATTACGCATATTTGTAAGGCGCCGCTAAGCCACTTTTTGTGGCTTAACGCCACCATGCATATATGCACCCCAACACCGTTTTCTACAGCAGAGAGGCATGCAATGGGTGTTGCTGCGGGCTTTCCACCGCAACACCCTTTGCTTTTGACGCTGCACCAGATTTACAGGAATCTGTAAATCTGTGGCAGCGCCAAAAAATAATGCCACTCCAGGGGTGGGGTTAGCATGGCACAACGAGGAGAAATGCTTTCATTTATCCTCATTTTTGCTTTCCCTATGTGTGCTGCATTTTGCAGCACACATAGAAAGAGAAAAACTCCCATGAATGACTGTTTATGTGCAGGAAGGTATCCCTTGCTGCACATAAACAATCAATAAATAATGACGATTAGGTACATCTATGTGTGCTGCAGAATGCAGCATACATACAAGTGCCAGATCACCATTGTAAATAGTTTATGTGCAGGAAGGGACACTTTCCAACACATAAACAATTCTTCCCTTCAACACAGACACACTTGGACTATGGTGCAAGGATGACTGCGTTGGCAACTAAATTTAGCTCCAGCACTACGGGAAAAACAGGGGTGTGCTGTATTGTTGTAAATATGGTGGATTCCTGTATTTCAGAACTGATGCAGCATGACGTTTCCAATTTTGGCACAGCACTGTACTGCGCCAGTTCATTGTAAATATGCCCCATTGTTTTTCATTTAGTTCATTTTGCTGTCTTTCACGTAGAGCACATACTAGTTTAAGAAATGTCTTTGTTCTCTTACCAGCAGCTCTTTTCTCTTTCAGTACTTTTTCTGTATTTTGCCCCTTTTGTTTGTCAGTTTTTAGGAGATAGTATTGTTGTCTCTGTTTATTTCTCTACTCAATTTTTGATGGCAATGCAAGTCCATATAGTTAAGTAGAAGGTTATATCTGAAAAGTAACAAAAACAGTACATTTATGTTTTTAATTATAGAGTTTAATTATTTAACTAGCAATATAAACAGTTATCAGAGTTATTTTTATTAATACGTTGGTTTAAGACTTGAATGTAGAAGTATCTGTGTTACTCTGTGTCTGGGTGAGACAGAGCATCTATGATTTGGAAACATGTATGACAGTTGCTTTATGAGTGATATACTCTATGTGATTGGCCGAGGGATCTTCAAGTGCATGGGTAATATCTAAAATTGAAAAGCACACCTGCCAATCACTTAAGATCAAAACACCATGCTTAACAGCATACCTACAAGATATCTCAAAGGTGACTTATTTGTACTAAATCATTGGTTTAAGAATTGATAAAAGGATTTTAGACACCAACTTGGGTGAGCAGTGAGAGTGCATACACAGGCTCTGCAGTAGTAGGCCTCACCCATGATTAAACCAGTATTTGTCTGCATACATAACAACATTACGTCACTACTTGCCTATATTTCACAGTGAATGTAGGAGTTCATCTACAGAAGTGGATAGTATGTTAAAGTAAATGTGCCAGTATATGACTCTCTGCTTTAGTACCTCTATTGCTGTCTAAATGTGTATGTAAGTAGCTGAACAAATACCTCACTAACCTATGTTAGAGAATATAAGACTACAGGGGTATGTAGCTGTGTCTCCAATTGCGTTTGATACTGCTGCATACACAACCACTTTCTGAATATGTGAGTGAATGTAGAATTGTCTGTGCCGCTCTTTGACTTGGTGAGGCAGATGATCTATTCTTTGGAGTGGTATACTCTATTTCAGTGGTTCCCAACCTTTTGACTCCTGAGGACCCCCACTGAAACACCACTGGAAGTTGAGGGCGCCCAAGCAATTCGCACAATTTAAATGTCAAACATTAAAACAGTAATTCACAAAAAATACACCAACAAGTACACACCAATAAATTACTAAAGATATAATTATTGTATAGTGAAAAAATATGCAAAAATCAAATAAGTTGTGAAAGTTGGTGAAGTGATGAGTCCCACGAAGAAGATTGGATGAAACAATCTTTAATGTAAAAGATAAGCTTTTAACATATACAGTAATATAAAAAGGGGTACAGAGGGAAGACAAGATGTGCGCCTCAGTCCGTCGATGCCATGTGGAATGCCATGACATCAACAAGCTATGTCAGAGGATTCCACATGACACAGTGGCATTCCAAGCCACATCACCACATCTCCCCCCTTTCTTTAACATTGTTCTCAATAAATAAGTGCAATAAAACAATACTATTAATATAAACAAAAGTAACCTACTAAAATTGAAACAAAAGTAACTTAAAAACAACACCTAATAAACTGTGCATCTTCTAAGCACAAAATAACAACCTACTTAATAAAGAATAGACATATATTACTTTCACGACAAAATATAATCATGAAACTTAACAGGTCTGCGGCGTTCCCGCTTATTCTTTTCCTCAATAGTTTTGTGTACATTCTTTCTCACACATTCAGAGGAATGGCAAGAATCAACTTCATTTCCATTGAATTGGTTAGACAACTTGTGATTACTTCCAAATTCACTTCTAGAATGAACACCGGGATCTAAAGCCAAACGTGTGACACCCCACCAATTCTCATCAGCCAGCCTAGCATCATTTTTACGTACCTCTAAAATTTGTTGGGGTTCTCTAAACCAGTAGCAACATGAGGTGTAGTACGATGAGACCAGATCAATTCTTTAATAGCTTGTCCAACAGGCATATTGTTCCTAAAGGTTGTTTGTATACACTCCACAAGTACACGATTGAAACGTTCAACACCATTACTCTGGGGATTATAGAGAGGAGTTCTGATGTGTTTAATGCCACATCTGTGCAGGAATTGACACATTTCTATGGATACAAACTGTACCCCATTATCGGTCATTATTTGTTCAGGCAAACCTTCTGGGCTAAAAACTTCTTTCAGACATTTACTAACACTTTGAGTGGTGGGGACCCTGATAGGCAAAACCTCAACCCACCTGGAAAGGTGATCCACTATAACCATGAAATACCTCATGTCTGGCGGCAATACATAATATGGTCCAAGAAAATCTAACCAATTTTCTGCCATGCCCGAGCTGGCGATGGAACAAAGGAATCAGTCATTCCCTGGGTAACAAGAACCTTGTCACTTACACAACACCTAGGACAATTTTTAACCAACTCCTCAATTTCCTTGTCCACACTAGGCCACCAGAAATTTGATCTTAGTTTCCTTTTGGTAATAGTGGAACCAAGATGTCCTACATGTGCTTTAAGAATCAAATCTTTCCTGAGACATTCTGGAGGAATAAGTTTGTCACATCTAATGAGCATGTCACCTTCAACAGATAATTCTTCCGAAACTTTCCAATAAGGTTGTAATTCAGGCGGAAGAGTTCTCTCTCTTGGCCACCAAGCCTTAACATATTGCATAACTTCACACAACCACTTGTCATTTTGCAATGACTTGATCCAAACATTTTCATCCAAAGTTTCAGTGATACACGCTATTAAGCACTCTTCTACTTCAGTCTCCCAATCTTGTTCTTCTTCATCTAATATGGGAAGACGGGATAAACAATCTGCTCTACTGTTTTTTCCTCCGGGAATATACTCGACAGAAAAGTTGAACTCTAATAATTTAGCAGACAAACGAGCAATTCGAGCAGTGGAACGTTTAATTTTCTTACCAGATAAGATTTCCACCAGGGGGCGGTGATCGGTTTTTAAAATAAAGTGTCTACCCCAAAGGTACTGTTTACATTTCTCAGCACTCCATGCACAAGCAAGAAGTTCTTTTTCAATAACAGAGTACTTCCATTCAACCTCCCGCAAGGTCCTAGAAGCAAACCCATTGGTGCTTTCCTTGCCTCCGTCAGAAACTTGTGTGAAGACAGCACCTAATCCATACTCACATGCATCCACTGTTATATTAGTTTTTCTTTCATCAGAAAAAGGTTGTAACACAGGAGAATTGACAATTTGTTGCTTAACCAGCTCAAAAGCGTCATTACACTCTTTAGACCAATGAAACACTTGTTTCTTTTTAAGAATGGCTCGAAGACACTCAGTGGTCTTGGCAAAGTCTTTTAAAAACTTCGCATAAAATTCACATAAACCTAGGAAAGAAAGAAGCTGCTCCTTGGTTTTAGGCGCTGGAGCTTCTAGAATGCTTTTCACTAACTTGGGCCTCGGTTTAACCCCCTGTTCCGATAAAACATGACCCAAGTACTCGATCTCCTGCGTCTTGAAGAGACATTTGTCTCCTCTCAAAGTGACTCCTCTATCTTCCAAAGTTTTCAAGACTTCTTCCACAACCCTGTCATGTTCCATTTCAGTGTCAGCAAAAATCAAGATATCATCCTGAAATATGACAACATTGGAATTATGAGGAAACATGTCAGTCATTAATCTTTGAAAGACAGCAGCAGCTGACGCCAAACCGAAAGGTAATCTACAAAATTGGAAAGTACCATCAGGTGTCACAAAAGCAGTGAGATAGCGTGAGTCAACATCAAGTTCAACCTGATAGTACTTCGATTTAAGATCTAACTTCGTAAACCAACTGGCTGAACCTGCTGTAGCTATAAGATCGTCTATTCTGGGCAACGGGAAACTATCAACCCAAATTGCTTCATTCAGGCTTCTTAAGTCCACACACATCCTAAGGTCTCCAGAGCTTTTCTTCGCTAAGACAATGGGGGATAACCATAGAGTTGCCTCAATCTCTTCTATTATTCCCTGTTTGCACACGTCCCTTAATAAATTGGACAATTCTGCCCTCACGCTAAAAGGAACATTCCTCAATTTATGCTTGACCAGGGTTACTCCTTGTTTCAACCTAATCGTGTGTGTGTGTAGTTTGTAATTTTACCTAACTTGTCCTGGAACAGACGTTTGAATTTTTGTTGCCAAACATGCTTTGAATCATGTAAAGTGTTAATACAATTGGTGTTGCTACGGTCAATCAAGACAGGTTTCTCCCTTCCCGGTTTAATAACTAATTTAAAGTCCGCTTGATGGATTAAGCCCAAAACATTAATGCCTTTTCTTGCTACATACACCTTGCCATGGAGCGTCTCACCAAAAACAGACAACGAGGTCCAAAAATACCCAACTAAATCAATTTTGCTCCCCTCAAAGGCTAATGTAGTGACATCAGGAGGAAAAAGAGTCTTATCGCTCCAAAACTCATTGAACTTTTCTAATGAAACAATGGTAATGCATGCACCAGTATCCACTAATAATTTGACAGCCACACCACCCACCAGTACTTCAATATCAGGATCTATTATCATTTTACTAATAGAGGAATTATTGTCCTTGATAACTAACACAAACTCATCATCATCCTGTTGTACACTTTCCTTATCTCCATCCAGTACACAACGAATACTACTCTTTTTTCCACCTCTACATACACGTGAGAAATGTCCCAGTTTATTGCAGTTCCTGCATTGTTGATTAGCTGCCGGACAATTCCTGAAGGATGAAACGTGATTCAAAGAACCACATCTATAACACATAGTTTTATGGTTGGCTTTGAAAGACAGAGTATTCCTTGAAGGTGGTGTGCAATCTTGTTTTTTCTCAGTCCGGAGCAGTTTCTTGTGATCAAGATTTTGCGTATTCATCACCGCACCTGAAATAGAAACGTTAGACATAGACAACTCCAACTGTTTAGCATCTTCCAACGAACATTCAATGCTTTTTGCTATATCAATAGCTTTGTCTAGCGACGGGTCTTTACACGTTAATAACTTTTCTTGAATCCTTTTAGAAAAACACCTTGCTACCAGTTGGTCACGTATAAGTTGCGAGGTGAAATTTTCAAATTCACACTTGGCAGCCAGTACTTTTAACACTGTAATGAAAGAATCCACACTCTCATTTGGATTTTGTGCCCTAGTAAAAAATGTGTACCTATGTACAACCACATTCTTAGTCTTAGTGAAATGCCTGTCCAGTTGCGCAACCGCCAACTCGAACTCATCCAACTCCTCTTCCTCACGTAATTCATAAACTCGAAGATGATCAAAAATGTTATGTCCTTCCACCCCTAAATAATAGTACATTAAACTTTTTTTTCTTTCTGGCCTGAACTTGTGACCGTCTATAGCTCCTAAATACGCCTTGAATGAACGTAACCATAATTTCCATTCTAAGGGAGGATCACCTGGATCTTGCAAAAAAGGTGATGGTGGTAACACGTTCTGCATCCTCCCTAACCAGTTTTTCAAAACAACAAGAGAAAAGAAAGCAAAGAGTAAAAAAAATTTAAAAAAATAAAAAAAATAAACGTATGTTAATAATAATTTAAAAAAAACTTGGGTATATATATATATATATATATATATATATATATATATATATAAATGTATGAAAGTCCAGTCAAAGATGGCTGATAATTAGCACTTCCAAGGAAACCATCTTCTATGTTGATAGAAAGAAACTACAAAAGTAGTCCATCTTCTGTGTCGATAGCAGGCAAGAAACAAAACAAAGAGTCCTTCTTTTATATCCGGCAGACGGAAAACCAAGAAAAACAAGGCTGGAGAAGGTCAGCGTAGATTTCACAGTGGCAGCGATCAGAAAGGCAGACAAAATAAAAACAGCCCCCGAGCTGGAAGAACTTGGTACCATCAGGTGAGAGCCGACACAGTAATGAACACGCTCGCTAAGGTGCTCGCGTCTTCAACGCGAAGACGCGAGCTGACACACTGGTGCCTCGCGTAGTATGCACACGCGTCTTCGATCGCGCTGTGCCTCGCGCAGTGTACACGCGTCTTCGCTCGTGCTGGAAATACCGTTAAACTAGCGGTAATTTCCTTAGTGCCCTCTGTGCCCCCAAATACCTTCAGGATCAAAATAAAAAAAAATGAAGAATGATCCCGGGTGCCCCGTAGAGTCTGTCTCTTCAGAAAACGGTCACTGAAGAGAGGATCCCGGGTGCACTGTAGAGTCTCACCATAAAAGGCACAACTGGAAGCAGGCTCGTCAGAAACTCGTCTCCAATCTTGAAGTGATGAGCCCCACGAAGAAGATTGGATGAAACAATCTTTAATGTAAAAGATAAGCTTTTAACATATACAGTAATATAAAAAGGGGCACAGAGGGAAGACAAGACGTGCGCCTCAGTCCGTCGATGCCATGTGGAATGCCATGACATCAACAAGCTATGTCAGAGGATTCCACATGACACAGCGGCATTCCAAGCCACATCACCACAGTTGGCTTTGCGGCGCTAAAATCCCCAACTTCCCAGCTTTCAGGAGCAGGCAGAATTGAATCAGAAAACCACATTTTTCAATACAATTTTGGCATTTTACTGGGACATACCCCATTTTTACAATTTTTTGTGCTTTTAGCCTCCTTCCAGTTAGTGACAGAAATGGGTGTTAAACCAATGCTGGATCCCAGACAGCTAAACATTTCTGAAAAGTGGACAAAATTCTGAATTCGGCAAGGGGTCATTTGTGTAGATCCTACAAGGTTTTCCTACAGGAAATAACAGCTGAAATAAAACAATATTGAAATTGAGGTGAAAAAAACAGTCATTTCTCCTCATGTTTTACTCTGTAACTTTTTCCTGCGATGTCAGTTGAATTTCCAAAATGGGCACGAGATAAGGTGTTGAAAAGCAGTGGGTATTTGCACATTTCTGAATTTGGGGGTCCCCATACTAGCATATGAATTACAGGGCATTTCTCAAATACACTTCTTTATTACACAATGTCTTACATTTGGAAGGAGAAAATGTAGAGAAAGACAATGGGCAGTAACACTTGTTCTTCTATTCTGTGTTCCCCCATGTATTCTGATACAAATGGTTACTCACTTGTGTGGGTAGGCCTAGTGCCCGCGACAGGAAATGCCCCAAAAACCAACATGGACACATCACATTTTTACATTGAAATCTGACCTGTTTTTTGCAAAGTGCTTAGCTGTGGATTTTGGCCTCAGCCGGCACCTAGGGAAACATAGCAAACCTATATATTTATGGAAAGTAGACACCTATGAGAATCAAGAATAGGGTGACTTGTGGGGCTCTCACCAGGTTCTTTTACCCAGAATCCTTTGCACACCTCAAAATTTGACCAAAAAAAACACTTTTCCCTCACATTTCGGTGATGGAAAGTTCTGGAATCTAAGAGGAGCAACAAATTTCTCTCCACCCAGCATTCCCCCAAGTCTCCTGATAAAAATGACACCTCACTTGTGTGGGTAGGCATAGTGCCCGCGACAGGAAATGCCCCAAAACACAACGTGGACACATCACATTTTCCGAAAGTGAGTACATTTTAACACCTGTCAAGTAACTGCCTCCTTCTTCCTGAACATTACCGAAAGGAATGCATAACAATCCTTTACTAATGACTTCCATGACAGCAACCCAAGACTCAGGAAGACATGTTTTTCAGGTGCCTTTAGCGCACTCACTATGCTAAATCCAACTCCTTCCAGTTTGTGGATGCAAGTTGGGGGTGTCAGAGTATGGCATACAAAGCGATTCCTCAAACTGAGTGAGCATATCTACCTTTGAAACTAAGGGAGACATGCTGGGGAATCCTTGCGATGTTCCCTAAAGAGAAGGTCATAGGATATGACAAAAGGGTACTGTTTGGCACACATGGGAGTCAGTGAGAACATAGCATATGTCCCAGCCAACATTATGTGCAGTGCTGTGACTGTAATGCACTTATCATACAGCTGAACATACTGAACATCTACTAAGTTCTGATGGAGAATGAACATGAAAAGCAGGTCAAACACTGACCTATACGTGTCATTGTCCTTCAGTGCTGGGATGGCACATCTGTGCTACCTTTACTATCTGCCTTCTACCTGTGCAATATCCCTGTGAAGGCACACCTTCCATAAGCTTTCCTTACCCATTCATGTCTCTGTTCTCATCAGAGTCCTGACTAATCCTGTATAATTGCCAAGTGCACCTATACTAGTTTGTGGATGCAAGTTGGGAGTGTCTGAATATGCCCTGGGAGGCCTATTCCTCGAAATGAGCGAGCATATCTACCGTTGAAACTAAGGCAGACATGCTGATGAAGAAATCCTAAGGTCTCTAAAGTAAAAAGTCAAACAAATATCCTGTGGGACTCATTCACCAACACTTCTAGTTTTGCTTTGAAAGTAAACATATGAGGTAGAGGCTGCTGCTGCTTCTGTAACAGCAGTGAGTCTTTCAATTACAGACAACTGGAAGTCAAGGAAAGTCATGAGTCTTCCTGTGATTGTCTGACGGTAAACAACATACGCATTGTATGTTGTCATCTTGATCAGGTGGGTAAACAGTTTCTTGTACCAAGTGCGAGTTTTACAACATGCATTGTATGGTTGAAGAACCTGGCCGTTCTTGTCCACTCCGACCATGTACTTATTGTAATCAAGTATACAGATGGGCTTGTGGACTTCAGCCATCTGACCCCCAGGGAAGTGGTCTCATTATGAATTGTAGTGAGCACGTATGCATCACGCCTATCCAAGAACTTAACTGCAAGCAGTTCGTTGGAACATAATGCAGTACTCTGGGATTTCTGGATCTTCTTGCAAACATGTCCTGTGGGAATCCTTTGCGGTTACAACGAACTGTCCCACAGGCCACAGTGCCAGCTTTGTAGAGCTCACTAAACAGCTCTACTCCTGTATATAAATTGTCCACATAAAGGTTATAACCTCTGTGAAGGAGTGGCTGGACATGTTCCCATACAATCCTACCTGTGACCCCTAATGCTGGAAGGCAACCTACAGGGTTTAGGGTAGAGTCCTTCCCTGTATACACTCTCAAGGTGTACACATAGCCAGAAGAGCTCTCACACAGCATGTACAGCTTTATGCCATTGCGAGCTCTTTTGCTTGCAATGTACTGTCTGAACAGCAGCCGTCCTTTGTACAGGATCAGGGACTCATTGACTGCTATATTCTTTCCAGGAGCATAGATCTCCGGAAACCTGGCAGACAAATGTTCCACAACAGGCTGAATTTTGAACAACCTGTCATGGTCTGGATGGTCCTGAGGCAATGCAGAAGAATTGTTATTGAAATGCAGCATGCGCTGCAGTAGCAAAAAACTAACTCTGCTCATGTATGGGGTGAAGATGGAGGTTACCCAAACCGTGAGAGTCGTCAAGTAGGACTGCAAGGTGGGTTTCTGCACTAAGCTCATTTTGAGCGTAAGTCTCAAAAATATCTTCAACTCTGCCAGTGAAGTGGGAGTCCACTGGCGTGTCCTAGAACGGAGCCTTAGAGTGCCTCCATGCTCCCTCAGAAATTGGTCTGCACGGAAATTTGTTTGCTGTACAATTTCCTGAAGGAAGTCAACATTCAAAAGTAGATGGACGTAGTCGACTGGCAAAAAGTTGGGTGTATCAACTTTATATCCAGCGAAGGGACAGCATGGCTGTCATCATCGTCTCCTTCAAAATCACTGGAAGAGGTGTGTCGTCGGATGGGACTCCGCCGACCGACAAATCACTCCCAGATTCTGCCCCATTGTCCTCTCCCTCAGATGCTGTCTCAGTCTCTGATCCTGCCTCAGAGCTATCCTCCATAACCTGAGTTAGGGAAGACTCCCCTTTCCATCGATGCCTCCATGGCATCTGGGGAGGTCGTTTTGGCCTTTTTTCCCCACCAGAGTAGGGAGAGGATGCTTTCCTGATTGTCCGCTGCTCCAGTGGGAAAAAATGTGACGTCAGCGCGCCTTGCAGCATGCGGACATCACGGAGGAGTGGGTGGGGGGGTGAAGGGAGACACAGAACTTCTTCCACGTCTCCCAGGGTAATAGAAAAAATAAAAATCCACTGGTCGTGACCTGCACCAGGGAGGTAGTGTAAGCGTCGGCCAGTGGCCGACGCCCGCTCTGTAGGGGTTAGGAAAGCTGGATCCTCAGGTCAGATTCTACCTTTCCCAAGAAATTTGTGTTTTTATTTTTTAGGTAAATAAGAGATGAGAAAGCTTTTTCATATAAATATATAATGGGGAAAGGAAGTAAAACCATAAGGGCCTCATCTCTCCATAGCCTCTCTGTCACATGTATTTAATTTGCTTTATAGTGCTCTCATACCAGTGTAGCGTATCGGATCACTTACAGGGGACTACAAGGGGTAGGATTCACATGTCATCCATACTGGTAGGCATTTCCTAAGAATGACTGGTCTGGAGAAGCACAAACTCAGGATTCAGAACATAACACAGTGCTTATCATTGATTTTAATAGTAAGAATGTATATCTACGCAAACAAACCTTTTTTAGTAGCATAAGGACAATGAAAGACTGAGGAAAAGCATAACTTTCTAATTTGTACTATGCAGTTTGCATGCAGCTCTTTGATGGCAGTACATAGCTTACTGTGCTAGATTACAATTGTAACTTAAGAACTGCACAATATCAAAATAATCTCTGCAACAAAAGCAGTAATCCACTGTGCTATGCACATAAAATACTGGCATGATACAGGTACTTTGCAGCAGGCATATTAACCATTTGCGCTAACTTTGATGACACAAAAACTACCACTAGACAAAACTGCCATCTCTCTCCAGCAGATACATTATTCACCAGAGTTATCTTGACACTTTTCTTTTTGCCCAAAACAAAAACTGCTGGATGTACAAGGAACTTTGCAGTGCTTTTAAGACTGCTGCACAAATAAAGTAATAAATGTAAAAACATGCAGCCAGAGGCCCCAGCTGGAGAAGTGCTTTCCTGCCGGACCAGGCCTGTGGACCCCATGGGAATGTGTCATGGATTCCTGGGGTCTGCGGACCACAGGGTGGGAACCACTGCTCTATGTGATGTTTGGCTTAGGGGTCTGCAAGTGAATGAGTAAGGTATTTAACTGAAAATGACATCTCTCATGTTTTAAGCACAAAGCACATTACTTTATAACATATGTACAGCATATCTCAGAGATGAGTAATGTCTACTGAACCATGGGTTTTTTCCCTTGAGAAACAGGTTGCACGTGTAATGAGAAGCTGGTAGTGTGAGTCCACAGACAGGGGATGCCCTAGTTTAGCCTGACACATTTTAAACTAGGCCTATCAGTCTTAATCTACACATCTAACTCAGTAAAAGTTCAAACAACATATTTTCCTGTCCAAGCATATGCACCTGCGCTATAATTTATCAACACCTACCCTAAATGGTATCTAATACATAGCTCTCAACTTTAACAGGTTCATGCTTCATATACATGTACAGTGCATGTTTTTCCTTTTCATTTTTGAGTCCTGTAATCTTCTTTTAAAATGGAATAAATAAGGCTGCAAATCCCAGAATTCAAAGAAAAACATTCTCTGTGAGCAGGAGATCATAAATAGACACATAAAACCTTCACATTTTCTAATACGTCATTAAGTAGAACTTTAAACCTTAGAGTACAGTTTTTTTTCGTTCTATCAATTAGAGCATGTAGTAAAGCAGCATATGTACAGCAGGCAGTTCCATTGCAACACATTGTGAACAAAGGTGTCACACACCTATTCTACACCTCTGACAAACTGAGCTTAGTCACCTATTAATAAATATATAAAAGCCCTTACACTACCACTCATACATAATATCAGGTACTTTTAATACTTTTCTTTATAATTTTATACTCTCTTTTAACAATTTCACATAGACATATAACTTTTTAATCTTTTTTTTCTGCAGTGTAATGTATTTACATGTAATTCACATACCTGAAGATTGATTTTGTTGGTGAAATAGTTTTTTTGCTCTAAGTATATAGATTCAACAGTCTCAGGAATTGTGAAAACTAAGCATAAGAATGGCTCAGCACTCTCATACATATCAACCATAAGTGGCAACCTTTTCAACTTTGCACTGCCTTATACTGTGGAAGGCAGCAAATAAAAACATGCCTTACATATATTAGTTCTCTAAGTTCACTTCTGAATGGTTAGTATATGTTAACTGTTTCATGCACTTTTCTAAGGAAGCCCAAATTGGTGAACTTTTTGTACATATTCTCATCTTAATCGCGATCATCATGACAAATTCACGAAAAAAAACAGGTGTCCAAAAACATATGTAGCTTGGTATTTTTATGACTTTAGGAGAACCCTACACTTTATTAGTAATCGCTTTATAAGAATTTTAACCCTTAATAAACAACAAAGAGTCTAAACAAGTTTAATTTTTTAAAACAGAGAAATCTCTCTTTAACACCCTATCCCCAAAGCACTCTTAGCACAGTCCCCATAGCAACCCACTACAACCAGTAGATCACAAGTTTGCAGCACAATCCAGAAGGGGCATAGTAGCTACAAAAGAGCTGCAGCAGGTGTGGTTTATGGTACAGATTGAAAACTGTATCTAAGTCTATATTACAGTTTTTCATTTTTACCAGAGCCAATCATAGATCAACTAACTAATCCTTTCAGGACACTACTTAATTTTATTCACCATCACATTCACAGCATCCAATCAAATATGTTTTTTAAACATGGAGTACACCTCCATTTTAACTACCTTCTATTTTCAAGATTGTCTCATTCAACCCCAGTCTTTCTCTTCTCTGTTACTGCTGCTTCACTTCAAAATGGTTAGCGTGTGGCTTGTTGGCCACAGCTATGTCTTTTGGCTAGGAAGGCTGCCAGAAAGAGTTGTCTTGACAGAGACTTGGGTTTGCCTAATGTTAGCAGAGAGGGTTAAAATGGCATCAATTGCTCTCTTTGGTTCAAAGCATTATAGATTCCTAAACCCCTGACCTCATGATTGTGCAATGTGGTGGTAATAACCTAGGCACATTTACTGGGGTAGGACTGGAAATCATAATGAAGGATACCGTTGTACAAATGATGTCACTTTTCCCTCACAGGCTCTTGGTGTACTCCAACGTATGCCAAAGACATAAGTGGAAGTGGTCAAATCAGTTCTGTCCACAGATTGACAAAGCCAGCAAACATGTTAATAAAACTGTTTCTGCTTTCCTCAGGGACCATTACATGGGCTGTATCTACAACAACAACCTATGTTTTGACATGGATGGTATCTATAGAAGTGATGATGTGTACTTCACAGACAAAGGCAACAGGGTGTTTCTTTCCAACCTGAAACTACGCACCCAGTCTTACATGGAGGTGTCACATATTCAAAATGAGCACAAAGGCTCCTCTCAGGGTCACCCTATTGTCCACAATTTTTACACATTTTTAACATTAAAAGAATTATTTTCAATTTTAAAAAAAATTTGCGACAACATCGCAATCTTCGTGACATAGCCACTTCTATGCAAAACAAAAGCAGGTATTCAATAGGCACCAGTTCATTCAAAATTCATAACTATATATATAAGAAATGTTTTGCATCACACTATGGACATCACTTTCTAAATAAATCTAGAAACACATCTAGGTCTGTGAGTGGGTATGTGAGTGTCTCAGTAGGTCTGTGAGTGGGTGTGTGAGGGTCTAAAGGGGTCTGTGAGTGGGTCTGTTAGTGGGTGCATGAAGGTCTGAGGAGGTATGTTAGTTGGTGCATCAGTTTCTGAGTGGGTCTGTGAGTGGGTGCATGAAGGTCTGAGTAGGTATGTGAGTGGTTGCATCAGTATATTAGTGGGTCTGTGAATAGGTGCATGAATGTCTGAGTGGGTATGTAAATGTGTATATAAGTGTCTGAGTAGGTCTTTGAGTGGGTGCATGAGTCACTGAGTTGGTCTGTGAGTGGATGCATCAGTATATGAGTATATGGGTGGGTTTGTGAATGGGTGCATGAGTGTCTGAGAGGGTCTGTCAGTGGGTGTGTAAGGGTCTGAGTAGGTCTATGAGTGGGTGCATGAGTGTCTTAGTGGGTCAGTGAGTGGATGTGTGAGGCTCTATGAGTGGGTGCATGAGGTTCTGAGTGGGTCTGAGTAGATGTGTGAGTAGGTGCGTCAGAGTCTGAGTGAGTCTGTGAGTGGGTGTGTCAGTGTCTGAGTGGGTCTGTGAGTGGGTATGTCAGTGTCTGAGTAGGTCTGTGATTGGGTGTGTGAGGGTCTGAGTGTGTCTGTGAGTGGGTGTGTGAGTGTCCGAGTAGGTCTGTGAGTGGGTGCATGAGTCACCGAGTGCTTCTATGAGTGAATGATTTAGTGTATTAATGAGTCTGAATTTTTGTAAAAAAAATGTTCGCTGTTATTTGCGAATTCGTTGCAATGTTACACGGGGGCGTGCTGACAATTGCAACGTATTTGCGAATATTGCGTGTCATGAAAAAAAAAATTAAGGTCATAATTTCACCTTCAAAAACTCCTATGTTACAGGGTACCTACACCCTAACCCCTTATGCCACTTTTTGCTTCATTTTTCAGCCCAGGGGACTATATCCCATAACCTAAAATGGTGGCTTCAACTTTTTGGTCAGGTTGCGGGCAGCCAATCACAGAATTCCTGTTGGTGCACACATTTGCGAATACGCCACGATCGCTGCCCTAGATACGCAGCCCTACATATACAAATTTGTTACCCCTTTATTTTCTCAAAAACTACTGAACAGATTTACACTAAAAAATAAAAAGCCTCATCTGCATACCCAAAGCCTACCTTTCTGCCAAATATGGTGTAATTCTGTCCAGCAGTTTGGGCTGTAGTCATGTTCGAATCTCCTAAGGAAATTAACATTGGAAACGGATGTTTTTTGACCCCCACTTTTTCTCAGCCCCTGCTTGATGGATCACCCCGAAACTTTCCATGTGCAACAAAATTCACTGACACAGTTTGTTTCAAAAAACGTTGTGAAGATCCGTCAAAGGAAACCAAACATATAGGCAAGTCAAAGGAAACATGGTCCTAACTATAACTAAAAACTAGCGACCGCCGTAAAGATATATATATATATATATATATATATATTTATTTTTTTCACTTAAAAAAATGGCATGCACATTTTTCTCTTCAATAATTTGACTGCTAATGTTTCATTTATATTTTTAATGATGTTATAGAAGTTATCATGCATGGCTATTATCTGGGACACTTAGTAGTGCATGGTGAGTACACAAGTTACAGTTACCTTAGGGCGCGAGCTGAAGTTACTAAAAATAACTCTAACTGCTGAATTTCTATGGTTTTGTGCGAGAAAATTCAGAACCTAACAAAAACGTCACGGTAATCATTTGCTTTTTCAGTGAATTTCTTTGGTTCTTTTCATGGAAAGTAATTTTAATTAACATACATCAATCCAAACACCACTGTGCATGGACTTCGGCCAAGCCCCTATAATCACTTAACCCCCTGTCGTCCAGTCCCTGTGGCCAACCACCTATAACCCCCCAACCTCGCGTTGTGCACAACCTTTGGCAATGTGCGGCAGGGTTGGCTGCTGCACCTGGCACGTGGCCTCTAAAACAAACAAACACTGATTCATGCATGGCCTTCAGCCATGCAAAGTGGGAGTTAGCCGGAGGCCCTGGCCTTCAGCCAGCCCTGTGGCCAAGCTCCTATAACCACCCAATCCAGCATCATGCTTGGCCTTCAGCCATGCACTGCAGGCTGGCCACAAGGCCGGGCCTGCGGCCAGATCCTGTGGCCAACTCCCTATAATGACCCAGAGACTTTTTCTAGACTTTGATGAATGACATACTTAGAATGATATATTTTAGGACAAATTCAAAAGAAAAATGTATTTTTCAAGTAAAAAGAGTGGGATTATATTTCAGTATATATCTTAAATATTTGCATTTGAAAAGTAATTAAACCACAAATCTGACTGATGACGCACCTAGAATGGAACCCTCAGGGTGAGGGCCAGACACCTTAACCTCTAGGCTCAGGTAGGACTTTGCTATTTTGATGGCAAAAAGACATAAATGTTCCATCACTAGCAATGTTTAACAGCCAAAACAGTAGTAAATAAATAGACACACTGCATGAATTGCCATGATTTGAACCTTCTACCTATTGATTGATAGTCCAAGAGCCTTACCAGTAGGACAGGTGTCACTCCATTCTGCTGTGCATCACAACCTAACTATAGCATCCAAACTAAACATCTTGCTTGTGTGCCACTTTAAAGTCATTCTATGGAGAGACTATTGTTATTGCAATGGTCTCTCTATGGAATAACTTCAAAGTGGCATACAAGTAAGATGCTTGCTGCCAGCTGAGGTCCGTGGGGGAGGCTGAAGTCCCATGCGGTCCTAGCCGGCTCCTCATGTCCTGCAGGAGCTGACATTGCTCCCACAAGGATGGAGCTGCCTTAAATAGCAGCTCCCTGCTGGCAGAGCAATGTTTTTATCTATTTCCCTGCATACAAATATGTGGAGTTATGTTTGCATTTGCTTGGTAGGAGCTGTCATCTCCCACCAAGCAAAAGCAGACAGCTACCTCCAGAGGGTGGGCATCTCGGGAGGTAGCGTGAGCCGTCTCTGGGGGGTGCCCAGGGCCATTCATGGCTCAACGAGGGGGGTCCTAAGCCCCCCCTCCGTTGTTTAATTTTTCCCCAGGGAGGTGGTGGTCCCCAGGGCCTGGGGGGCCTGGTGGCCCCCATATATGGTTTGAATTGCCTGAGGAGGTGGCAGCCCCCAGGGTGCAGAGGCTGTGCGGGCCACCATTAATTATATAAATTGCCCTGGTGAGATTGTGGTCCCCAGGTATGCAGGGGGGCATTGTGGCCCCCCCACATTCTTTTGAGATCCATTGCCCCGGGGAGGTGGCGGTCCCTGGCAGCAGGGGGGCTGCGCAGGCCTCCCTGCATTAATTCTATGTTTAGCCTCGGGGAGGTGGCGGTCCCAAGGGCTGCGGGGAGGCGTACAGGCCCCCTGCATTAATAGTAAATGTTTTGTCCTAGGGAGGTTCCTGGGGCTGCAGTGGGGGCTACCTGAGCCCCCCTGAAACTTTCAAGACAGCAGCTGAACCGAATGACCTGAGGTCTGCCAAAGAGAGAAGGCAGCAGCCCAACCTCACCACAGAGTGGGATGGGGGCAGTTAGAAGTGCTGGCCTCACTCCACTCTGTGAGGATGTGTCACTGATTGACACTGGCCCTGGGAGATTTAGGGCTTAAAACTGAAGCACCCAGGTCGGAGTCAATGGGTGATACTATCCGTTATCACTGAGGGGGAGGGCCTTGAGGACCATTGCTGAGCTGTGACCTCCTCAGCCCAGCAAAGCTCAGCTCATGCAGCCAGGAGCCAGCGCAAATAGCACATGTCTAGCTCCTGGCTGCCTGACCTGAAAATCAGGAGTGTCTGTCAGGCTGACCTTTGCTCAGCCTGACAGACACTTCTTGAGGGTCAAAAGGCAAGGGGGCGTGGCCCCTCAGTCCCAAAGGACTGGCCACAGCTGGGTTACAGAGACGTTATAGTTAGGTACACATTTTACACACACAAAACAATGGAAATTAAGCAGTTATTTCAAGTAAGTATAACTCGTGCACTAAAGTAACTATAACTCGCACCCCGCCATTGCAGTTTTCTCATCAATAATTTCACAGAAAATGCTGTAGTGATATTATCAATGATGTCATAGAAGATTTTATAAGTGATGTAATGTGTAGGGTAATTAGCAGTGCATAGTGAGGATACGAGTTATAGTTACCTTAGGGCATGAGTTATAGTTTGTAAACTATACAGATGGTAAAAACTGCTCTTCGGATTCTGGACTCATTATACATAAGGGACAAGTGTGCGAGTTAACAGTACTCTGCTATCTACTACAGAATGTATTAGCTGGTAGGGTTCCAAACCTAAATTTTAGAAATAATGGTCTTGCTTGTGGGGGGTTCTATAGGATCCATAAATGTTTCATATTCAAGATATAGTTTAGAAATAAGAAATCTTTCTGTAAGGGTGCCCACTGAGGACTCTGCTATCCATCTTTCCTGCTACGACCAGTATCTCAATTTTAGTTTGTCCATCATTTTGTTAGTGATCTGATTGGGATGATCCCAAGCCATGTCTAAACTCAACTTCCATATGCAGGGCTTAACATGGGTAAACCAGCTTATGGAGCTGCAGTTATCTAACATTTTTACATCAACAAATGGCTGATTTTATGGTGCCAGAGAATTATTACTCCAGAGTGTCATCAATTACGTCAGTAGCTTAAGTTTAACAATATCCATTATATTCCTAAAGCCAGGTCTAAGCAAATGTTAATTAAAGAGTGGCTTTGAAGCTATTCTCAGATTTCATCAAACCCTTCAATTCATCCGTTCCCTAAATCTCAGTGCCATAAAGTGTTGTGCCAAGCCCTCCTGCTATGTCATCAATGATGTCATAAATTGTATCATTGAACATGTCATGAGTGATGTAATATGTGAGGTCATAAGTAGTGCATGGCAGGGATGCAAGTTATAGTCAGGTCTGCTAACTATAACTTGTTGAATTTCTGTGGTTTGTTAGTTCAAATCATTAATGTTGTCACTGACTTATTCACCTAACTATAATGTCACTTTAACCTTTGTTTTTTCAATGAATTTCTAAAGTTTTTTATATTTTATAAACAAAACAGATTTTTTGTTACACCTAGCTATAACGTTACTTTAACCTTTGTTTAAAAAAAAAAAAAAATCCAGAACGTAAAGCCAACCCCTCGACCGAGCACAGCCTTTGGTCATGTGCGGCAGAGGATTGGCTGCAGGGCCTGCGACAAATTCCACACAGGCAGCCAACCCTAGACTGCACGAGGCCTTTGGACGTACACAGCAGGGGGTTGGCAACAAGGTCTTGCTTAAAGCCAGATCCTGAATCCAACTCCCAGCAGGCGACCATCCAGAGGCCACCAACCCCATGCCACACAAAGCCTTTGCTCCTGCATGGTGTGGGGATAGTCACAGGGCCTTTGTTCCAGCCAGGCCCTGCTTCAAACTCCCCGCAGGCAGCCAACTACACGCTGCACACAGCCTTTGGGCAAGTGCAGTGGAGGGCTTGCCTTCAGGCCCCGGGGACCCCACCCCTTGGGGCCAAAATATATACATTAAGAGCAGGGGCATGCAGCCCCCTCATCAACCCTTAGGACCCCATCCCCCAGGATCAAATGCATTTAAACAGGGATGGAGGGCATGCGTCCCCCCATCTCAAACCTTAATAGGCTCCAGGGACCACACCTCCTGGAGCCACGTATAATACAAAATGGAAGGGGATCATGCAGCCGCCCTCCACTGCCCATCTTGGCCTGCCGCAGCCCTCCGCCACCTTGCTGGGACCAGAACCTAAGGGGGGTGCATGTAGCTCCCCTCCCGAGCCTTATTAGGCTCTGGCGACCTCGATCACCTGGGTACAAATATAATAAAAAAGGGAATGGAGGCCATGCAGCCCCCCCCTATGGCATCCTTAATAGGCCCCTGAGATCCCATCCCCCAACATCAAACTAATAAAAAAAGGGGAGGAAGCCTCATTGGGCCCTGGGGACCCCACCTCAGCGCCATTTTTTTTTTTAAAGGAAGGGGTGCTGTGTGCCCTCCTTCCCAATCTTCCTTAGGCCCTGGGGACCCCATCCTCCAGGGTCTTATGTATTTTTAAGGGGATGAGTATGGAGCTGAAAGCCCCCCACCTGAGCTTCATTAGGCTCTGGGGAACCCATCCAGCAGGGTCTTTTTTTCAAAGGGGGCATGGCCATGTAGTCCCCCTCTCCAAGCCACTTATGGCCCTAGGAACTCCATCCACTGGAGCCAGGTATATTATTTAAGGGGAGAGGACACATGGCCCCCCTCCCGGAGCACTTAAAAGGCACTGGGGACACCATGCCCCAGGGCCATGTGTTTTTTAAAGGGGAGGGCAGACAAGCAGCCTCCCTCCTCATATCTATTTGGGCACTGGAGACACATTCCCCAGTGGGCCTGAGTTTAATATAGGTTTGTCCCCTGATAGCCACTAATGGAACCAACCATAGACAATGTTAAGAGTCACATGGGGTGCCCCAGGGACCCTGCAGCCCCAGCCAGCTACCCGCATGTCTCGGGACCATTGCTCCTGCCCAGAGAGAGCAGTTATTTCTGATGCTCTTTCTGGGCAGTGGTTTTCTTGTAAATAACTGGAAAACAAATTTGTATACATAGGGACATGGACATGTTGCAAACCCTATGTTTGGTGTTGCAACTCTGGGTGCGAGACGAAGCAGTGCCATCTGTTCAAAAAGTTGTGGCTGCCATTTCATCACCCGGTGGATGGATTTTAAGTGAGAAATGAATAGAAGGGGTCAGGGTAGAGGTACTTTCAACCCATGAGAGTTATCAATGGATGTGTGAGGGACGTATTATGAGTTTAAAACGTTTAAAACCGCTTTTGTTGTGACAATCGTGGAGTGGCAACTCTGTTGAGGCGCTCAGCGGAACCCCCGTGTAGCCCTGCATCAGAGTCGTGAACCGTGATGATAAAAAAAATAAAACAATATATATTCACACACTCACTAATACACACACTGTCAGACCCACTCAGACACTCAAGACACACTCACAGACCCAGACAGACACTTGTAAATCCACTCAGAGACCCACTCTGTCACTCATGCCCCACTTACAAACTCAGTGGCACACTCATGCACCCGTTCAGAGACACAGTGACACTCATACCCCCAGTGAAAGACCCATTCAGACACCCTTTCAGGGATCCACTCATACTCTCTTACTCCCACTCCCAGAATTACACAGACACTCATGTTCCCAGTGACCGATGCACTGACACTTATACAGCCAGTCCAAGACCCATTCAGACACTCCAACACCCACTCAGAAACCCAGTCAGGCACTTAAACACACACTGAGAGATCAAGTCAGTCACTTATACATTCAGTCACAGACCCACTGACACATTCATGCACCCACTCACAGACCTAGTGACACTCATACACCCTCTCAAACACCCACTCAGGCACTCATACACCTATTCACAGACCCAGACACTCAAACACTCATCCACAAACCCACTCACACTCTCTCACACCCATTCGCAAACCCACTTAGATACTCACAGACTCACTCAGAAACCCAGACAGACACTTGTACATTCACTCAGAGACCCACTCAGTCACACATGCACCCACTCACAGACCCACTGACAAGCTTGTGCACCCAGTCACAGACCTAAAGACACTCATACACCCACTCAAATACCCACTCAGACACTCATTCACCCATTCACAGACCCATTCAGACATTGAGACACTCATTCACAGACCCATTCAGACATTGAGACACTCATTCACAGACCCTCTCACACTCCCTTACACCCACTCACAAACACAGTCAGACACTCACAGACCCACTCACAGACCCAGACAGACACTTCGACACCTACTCATAATCCCACTCAGTCAGTCATGTACCTACTCACAAACTCAGTGACAGACTCAAGCATCCACTCACAGACCTAGTGACACTACTACACCCACTCAATACCCACTCAGACACTCATACACCCTTTCACACACACATGAGTGAGAGATACACACAGATACTCATGCACTCAATCACAGACTAATTGACACAGTGCAACCCATGCACCCACTGAAAGAGCCAGACACTCAGACACCCACTTACAGACCCACTCACACTCTCTCACACCCACTCACAGACCCTCACAGACCAAGACACTTCTACACCCACTCAGAGGCCCACTTAGCCACTCATGCATCCTTTCACAGACCTAGTGACACTCTTACTTCCACTGAAATACCCACTCAGACACTCATACACCCATTCACAGACCCATTCAGACAGTTGGACACCCACTCACAGACCCACTTACACTCTCTTACATCCAGTGACGGATGCACACAGACACTCATGCACCCACTTACAAGGAAATAGAATTAAAAAAACATAAAAATTCACTTAAAAAAAAACAAAGGTTACAGGGACGCTATAGTTAGGCTCACATTTTAAATGTACCAAACCATAGAAATTCACCTGTTATAGTTAGAGTTACCTAAAGTAAATATACCTCATCCCCTAAGGTAACTATACCTCGCACTCTCACCATGCACTGCTAATTACCCCACAAATTACAGCACTCGACTCTGCGTGCGAGACGAAGCAGTGCGACTAATGTCACTGTAACATCTGCAGTAAATGTATTGATCAGATAACAGTGCATGGCAGGGGCGTGAGTTATAGTTTGTGTGTGAAATATTACGTGATTTGCCACTATCACAAAGGAGGCGCACGTGTAATTGTGTTCAGCAGTGGCATTTGTTGAAATATATTTTAAGCTCCCTAGAACCACCGCAGCCAGGAGTGAAGTACCTGACAAAATGGGACATTACTAAATGTTGAGATGCATGCTACAAAGCGAGCATTTTCAGGATATTGATACTAGATGGCTAATACGGTCACGAGGCTTAAATAAAGGACAATCATTCTGGGTGAGTAACAGTCTGAGATTAGAAGCTGGCATTTTACACATTGAACTCTCTGTGTTTGTAAGATTCACAATGGTTTAAAGAACTATGATAGTGTAAATTGTGCCCACAGAGGTGAATACTGGGACAAGATGAGAACTGTTCTAATTATTTTTTGATGACTAATACCAGCTACGGACTCTATGGAGGCAGAGTGATGTTCACTGCCCAGGTGTAATCATCAAATGGGAGTGTGTCAGTCCTCTCAAAAGTGCACGCTGTAGGACATTTGGTGCACAGTATTGCCATTGAGGCAGGCAGTTTTACCGAAATGCGCCTGGCTTGTGTAATTAAATTGGAATCTTCTTACCCGTAAATGCTCCTTTCCTTTGAATTTGTGTATGAAATATTATGTGATTTGCCACTATCACGAAGGAGGCACCCATGTAATAGTGTTTGGCAGTTGTGTGGCTTTTATTGGACTATGTTTTAAACTGCCAGAACCACCGAAACCATGAGTGAAGTACCTGTTGAAATGGGACATTGCTAAGGGCCTCATCACATGTCTGGTGGCGGCAGTAGGTGCGTCATATTTTGACCACGGTGGTCATGCTGTGGTGGGACCGCCAGGATCAGAAATCCCGGTGGTCTGGCGGTTGCGGTGGTCCTAATCCGCCAGGGCAGCGCTGCAAGCACTGCTGTCCTGGGGATTATGACCTTGTTCTCCACCAGCCTTTTCAAAGCGGCAGCACCGCCATGAAAAGGCATGGGGGACCCTGCAGTGCCCAAGCATTTAGTATGGGCAGTGCAGGGCCACCCTGGCCAGCACCTTCGCAATGTTCAATGTTTGCTTTGCAGAGAGTGAACACTGTGAGGGTGCTAGTACACCCTGCATCCTACAGCATTATCGCCAGCTCAATTACGAGCCAGAGACAATGCAGTAGGCTGTTTCCCACTAGGGGAGCGGGCTGAAACCGAGGTTTCCGCCAGCTCACCTGCCAGGTAACTCTTAATGGGCCGGGGAGGAAGATAGCCACTATAGTGGCAACCTCCCCATCAGAAGTTCGTCGCACGGCCTAAACCGTCTGGCGAACTGGTAATAGGGCCCTAAATGTTGAGACGTGTGCTACAAAGCAAGCATCTTCAGGATATGGATATTAGATGGCTAATGTGGTCACGAGGGTTAAGTAAAGGTTGATCACTCCAGGTAAGTAACAGTCTGAAATTAGAAGGTGGCATTTTACTAATTGGACTCTCCGTGTTTGTAAGATTTACAATGGTTTAAAGAATTACTACAGTGTAAAGTGTGCTCACGGAGGTGAGTACTGGGACCAGATGAGAACTGTTCTAATTATTATTTGATGACTAATGCCAGCTACGGACTCTATGGAGGTGAAGTGTTGTTCACCGCCCAGGTGTAATCATCCAATGGGAATGAGTCAGTCCTTTCAAAAGGGCACTTTCTATGACATTTGGTGCACAGTATTGCCATTGAGAAAGGCAGTTTTGTCGAAACGCATCTGGCCTATGCAATTAAATCAGAATCTTTTTACCCACAAGTGCTCCTTTCTTTTGGATTACTTAATTAAAATATAACATACACATTAATAATATAATTGAAAATAAATATTTGGAGTTAGTAATCTAATTATCTAATTTACATATATACATACATATGTTTGTGCATAAAAAAGTAAAAATTAACACACATATATGTATGAAACACCTTTGAAGCAATTTACAAATTAAAATATATATAAGTAGTTTAAATTGAAAATGTGATTTAAATACATTGACAATAGATATAATTTAAAAATAGAATAAAACAATACAATATTTAAACAATTTAAAAATGCACTGCAAATAGTATCAATAGTTTAAATATACTAAGAAAAACATATCAAACTTATTTTAAAAAAGAGCATTAATAAAAAACAAAAATAACATTTAAATAAAAAATTACAATAATTTCTTGTAAATAAGCTAAATATTTAAAAAATAAAAAATAAAGGTTTCCCCTACACACTTCCTGTTGCCCTAATGCAAACGATCATATAGTGCACCTTATTCTGAAAATCCAAGATGAGGAAAGCTTTTTTTTTTTTTTTTGCAGAGCCTTTTTGCCCAACCAGATGTGTGACAATTGTGATGGGGAGTCCCCTCCTGTGTGGTCCCTCGAAACCAGTCCTGGAGGCTAGATTTCTTTCCACTGGGTTTTGTGCCAGCCTGACTAGGTTGACAATGGCTGTGTCCGTTCTGTGTGTCACCTAGCATTTACTTGTGACAGGACCTTTTAAAGTTTCTAGTCTTCTTGCAAGAGAGGTAAATAATTTCCCCACTCCCAGCCCAATGTCCCTGCTCTAGGAGCATTTTTCACTCCTCTTTCACACCCCATTTAAGGCCACATACAGGCTGGGCATTTATCCCAGCAGCTTCAGACACAGTAAAGGTAACTTTCTAAAAGTTAAATTTCCTATATATTTAATCAAAACCCAACTTCAACATTAGATTAGATTTTTATTAAAAATGCAAATAAGTCTTTGAGGGGAATCTGTAGCTGGTACAAGTCAAATGTTAAAGATTAAAGTGTATAATCTCTACTTTGACATTTCCAATGTGCCAGTTACAGCCTGACCAGTGAAAATGCTGTTTTTGGGTCTAGCATCCAGAGGTTACATGACTTTTCTAATATCACACATTTCACTCTTAAATATTATGCACCCTCCCTTGTGGGCAGCCGTGTGCACATATGAGTCACTTATTTAATATTTAAAATCAGGTTTTTCTACTTGTCAAAAATAGTCATTTTGACAGGTCTGTGAAGCAGTGTTCAAACTGTTGCAGTCAGGCTTCGGACGCTAATTGCACCAGTTAAGTTTAAATTAATTTCTTTATGTTTACTACTGTTTAGCAGGGGTAAAGTGCACAGAGCTTTAAAGCCAGCAAAGAAGATAGGGCAAGGTTTGGTGGGGGCCCATCACAAAAAAAAAAGGAAAGTTTCCTACAATTTATTTTTAAATGCGTCACATACTTTTCCTGCACCCCTATTACAAGATGGCTGTCATTCTGCCATTGTCTGGAGGCCCTTTTTTCTTCACGTATGGCTAAATAAAGACCTTTTTTGCACTATTTATCAGGATGGTGGCCAAGTAGTATGTGATTTCTACTTAGCTTGCAGCGGGATAAACAATAAAGTTTTAGATATTTATCTGGCTAGTGGATAAATACCAAAGACATTGGGGGTCATTCCGACCTTGGCGGGCAGCTACCGCCATGCGACCGCATTCACACGGCCCCCATTCCGACATTCCCGCTGGGCCGGCGGGCGCAAACCAAGGAATGAGGCCGCAACACAGGAGCCGGCTCCTAATGGAGCCGGCGGTGTTGCGGCCGTGCGACGGGTGCAGTTGCACCCGTCACACTTTTCACTGTCTGCTATGCAGACAGTGAAAAGCTGGCCGCGGCCCTGTTAGGGGGCCCCTGCACTGCCCATGCCAGGGGCCCCAGGACACCCCTTACCGCCAGCCTCTTCCTGGCGGTGCAAACCGCCAGAAACAGGCTGGCGGTAAGGGGGTCATAATCATTATCACCGCAGGGGCATAAACGGCGGGAAACCGCCGGCCCCGGTGGTGCGACCGCGGCAGTACCGCGGCGGTCAGAATAGGGAATAAAGCACCGCCAGCCTGTTGGCGGTGCTTTAGTCATTTTTGCCCTGGCGGTCTTGGACCGCCAGGGTCAGAATGACCCCCATTATGTACTATTTGGAGAGCGGCCAGATAAATAGCCACATCCTTAAAAACAAATAGACTTGTAATGTTACTTCAACGTGCTCCAAACTGATTTCAGAATTGTTATGCTCATTGAAATGTCCTGCCTGAGCACTGCCAATCAAACAGTACTTATTGGTTTTGTTATGGATTTATCACGACTCTACTCGATGGGTAAGTCTTGATTTGAGATAGATTTTTTGTGACATGGTGGCAACTACCTTGTTTTGCCCTTGTTTTCAGTCGCAGCGTTTTTTTTTTTACTTTTTAAAAAATGTTTTCATTGCTTTGAATACAGTACAAACAATTATCCTAGTGTTAGCTAGATCTACAATTTCATGCCATGAATTCCAAGTTCTTTGCACCAAGGCGACAACTCATCTTAATTCACAATTGTCGGTTTAAAACTCTCAGGCCCGTATTTATACTTCGTTTGCGCCGAATTTGCGTCGTTTTTTTCGACGCAAATTCAGCGCAAAACTAACGCCATATTTATACTTTGGCGTTAGACGCGTCTAGCGCCAAAGTATGGGCAAATAGCTTCATTTTTTGGCGTGAACGCCTTCCTTGCGTTAATGAGATGCAAGGAAGGCGTTCCCGTCTAAAAACAGACGCACATAGCGGTGCGTGGTATTTATGCTCCAGGGCAAAAATCACTCCCGCGCGGCAGGCGGCGCAAAAAAATGGCGCAAAGCACGAATAGCGTGAAATTTTAACGCCTGGGTCAGGGCAGGCGTTAAAATGGGGCAAACACACCTGTACTTAATCAGAACACACAGAACTAACAACAGAGCAGCAGAGCAGCAGAGCAGCAACAGGGAGACATGGAGGTGCTTTTTCTTCAACGTGCACGTAGACGCAGAGCCCTGCAGCAACAACAGCAGCCACAACAACAACAGCAGGGACCCCAAAGACAGCGCAGAAGGCAGGAGAGGATATTCCGCCCAAGAACAACCCTGCATGGCCTCAGGGAACGAGACATCATCCAGAGGTACCGGTTGAACTGGCAGGCCATTCAGCAGCTGCTGACAAATATTGAACAGCAATTGGCCCCCACTTTAGTGACTCCACGCACTATCCCAACAGAAACAAAGCTGCTTGCCGTACTTCACCTGCTGGCAAGTGGCTCCTTTCAGACAACTGGTGCCCTGGTTGGTGGAATCTCACAACCATCTTTCTCCGCATTCCTGCCTAAAGTACTGGATGCCATCATTGGACTGACACCCCGCCACATCTGCTTCCCTAACACACTGCAGAAGCAGCAGGAAACAAAACAGGGGTTCTACGCCATCAGTGGCTTTCCGCACGTCCTTGGTGCAATTGACTGCACACACGTACGCCTTGTGCCACCTGCTGCGAGTGAACACCTCTACCGCAACAGGAAGCACACACATTCCATCAACGTGCAGGCCATAGTCGATCACCAAGGACTGATCAGCAACATTGTGGCTAAATATCCTGGGAGTGTACATGACGCATTCATCTTCCGTCACTGCACCATCAACCAACACTTCCAGGATGGACAGTATGGCAATGGACTACTTGTTGGTAAGGACAAAAATCTACTTATATACTCACTGCACAGAAACCCTCTAGGATAAACAACACATACACCACAATAGCAACACCTAGACAGGGACACACTGAGGTACTCACATCACTAGCCATGTGTCACAAGTCACCATTGAACCTCTCACACATTTGAATTTACTCCACAGCTTAGTGTGAAGACATTCATGACTGTGGTTGCCTAAATGTCACCTTGCAAATTGGAAGTCTCACAATAACCTGTACACTAATACAATGCATAACTTTTAAGGGATGGGATGGCCTGGCTATGTTCATATGGACGTTTCTAATACCCTTTCATGTTTCAACTCTGCATGGAACTATCATCACACCCCCAGTGAGGACACACGGACACCTGTGTCACAAGTCACAATGCAAGGGAGGGCACACTGTACTTGAGAAACCAATACATCCTGCTGACAAACAGTTAGACAACAAACACTTGCTCAGCCAAGGAAAAAAACCAATGCCAAAGTGTCCACCAACAACCATAGGTTGTCACATTAGTACACAAAATAGTCACAGACAACACAACACAACTACTGCCATCAAAGATACGTACAACAGTGCCTCCTACATCTAATTGATACCATTCTGTGTTTCTCTTTCAGCTGATCAGGGGTATGGCATCCAGCCTTGGATAATGACACCATATGGGAACCCAAATACTGCTGCTGAGCGGGCATACAATGACGCCCACAAGAGGACACGCAGCATTGTGGAGAGGACCTTTGGGATCCTAAAGTCAAGGTTCCGCTGCCTTGACATCACTGGCGGAAGCCTACTATACTCCCCAGAGATGGTATGCAAAATCATACTCACTTGTGCCATATTACACAATATTTGTGTACAAAGGAACATTCCCCTCCTTGACCCGGACCCAGACATGCCTGAGGATGATGATGAGGAGGATGCTGGCCTGCAACAGGAGGGGGAACAACCTAACACCGCAGCAGGAGTGCGTAGGCGCCAACAGCTTGTGAACAATTTTTTTACTTAAGTCATTATAATCACTTGTATTTCACACTTGTAAATAAACACAGATCACAAACACCACATCATGCTTTAGCCTATTCATTTCTGACCACCTTTAGTTTGAAATAGCTGAAGATGAATGTCGTCTCATTGATCAAGAATGCCATTAAAATTCATCACACCAAAAATAAACATCACAACTGTATGCACAGAGGGTAGGATGTGACATGTTACATTACCATACACAGAGCCCAACAAGAGTACAAATGTGACAATTAGACATGCCGGATCCAAACAACTGAAACAGTCTCTCATCCAGCCCAAAATTTGAGATCATTTGAAAGTCACATCACACGTGTTCAGAGACAGGGTGGGACCATCCATGTGTATGTGAACATGTCATCAATGGCTTCTCTCAAGTGTATGATGTGAGCAATACACAATTGCAACAACATCAGCTGCCACTAACTCAGGAGGAGACCTTGAAGTTACAGTGACAACATACACACAGACAGGTCATACTGGATCCACATTCCCACACACATGTACACATATGTCATACAACCAACCTAATATTTGAAAGTAGACCATCACAGTTGTGTCCCAGTTTGAACCTAGCAGGAAGATTGTAACATGACACTAAACCAGTTTATGCAGAAAGGGACACAGACAAGCAAAACAATCTTCGCATTATCACATCGTGAACGCTGAGAGTCTTGCAAACTTAGGGGGTCATTCTGACCCTGGCGGTAATTACCGCCATGGCGGAGGTCGGCGGTAGCACCGCCAACAGGCTGGCGGTGCACCGATGGGCATTCTGACCGCGGCGGTTCAGCCGCGGCCAGAAACGGACTTCCCGCTGCCCTTGAGAATCCGCCATGGCGGCGGAGCGCGCTCCGCCGCCATGGGGATTCTGACACCCCCTACCGCCATCCTGTTCCTGGCGGGTCTTCCGCCAGGAACAGGATGGCGGTAGGGGGTGCCGCGGGGCCCCTGGGGGCCCCTGCAGTGCCCATGCCAATGGCATGGGCACTGCAGGGGCCCCCGTAAGAGGGCCCCACAAAGAATTTCAGTGTCTACTTTGCAGACACAGAAATTTGCGACGGGTGCAACTGCACCCGTCGCACCTTCCCACTCCGCCGGCTCCATTCTGAGCCGGCGTCCTCGTGGAAAGGGTGTTTCCCGCTGGGCTGGCGGGCGGACTTTTGGCGGTTGCCCGCCAGCCCAGTGGGAAAGCCAGAATGACCGCCGCGGTCTTTCGGCGGGAACCGCTTGGCGGGCGGCGACCGCCGCCCGCCGCGGTCAGAATGACCCCCTTAGTCATATGAAAATGGTATGCAACTTAGCTCCAAATCATCAATACTGCAAACGTCAAATGGGCTAATGAGATGAATGAATGGTCAACAGTCATTCATACCATATGGCCTTACATTCGCCCGCTGCTGCAGGTTTGCCAGGATATGATAAAAATACTCCATGGATACAGTAGCTATTCTGGATGGTCAAATCCTAGGGTGCTGGGGGCCTAACTCCACCTCTACCACCCCCAAAACATACAGGAATCATGTACTTGTGAACTAAACACATGCATAAGGCACATATGTGGCCTCCATGTCACAAGTCCTACACAAATATGAAACACAAAATCATAATGGGACATGGTCAGCCCCATAAAAACTGAAAGTGACTCTCCCACTCCCTGTTAGGACTACAGATAAAAGCATCCCCATCATAAAGGTGGGGACATTTTGGAGACGGAATACATAATGGTATCAAACCTCATTTCAAAATAGCCATCAGCAATTACACCAAATATGTTGTCAAATATGGTCAATACATTAGTTAACGTATCCCAAACATCACAGTGTGAAGGCCGTCTATACATAAAAGTACGGACATTTGTCATATACAAACACAAATGTGTCTCACATCGCACCGTTTTACCATGACAAATCACCTTTCCAAAGCTAAACACATGAAGACATTTGGATAAATTTGCTCCATATTCTACGCATACAGCATGGCCGTCATAATTTGTTCATGTACATGAGTGCACACAATGCAGAGTCAGATACAAATGTATCCAAAAGTGTCTTGATATTTCACCTTCAAATTATTATTTACATCCACAATATTTTTGACTCTGCATCATGTGCACTACTGTACGTGTAATAAAAACCACGCACATGATGTATGCGTGGTCAAAATGACGCTATATGCACAATATATTGCTCATTTCATGTACAGTATTAATTATTAATATTCATACCATTTTTTTTCACTCCGCATCATGTGCACCACTGTACGTGTAAAAAAAATGACGCCCATGATGTATGCGTGGTCAAAATGACGCTACATGGACAATATGTTGGTCATTTCATGTACAGTATTAATTATTAATATTCATACCATTTTTTTTCACTCCGCATCATGTGCACCACTGTACGTGTAAAAAAAATGACGCCCATGATGTATGCGTGGTAAAAATGACGCTACATGGACAATATGTTGGTCATTTCATGTACAGTATTAATTATTAATATTCATACCATTTTTTTTCACTCCGCATCATCTGCACCACTGTACGTGTAAAAAAAATGACGCCCATGATGTATGCGTGGTAAAAATGACGCTACATGGACAATATGTTGGTCATCTCATGTACAGTATTAATTATTAATATTCATATCATATTTTTTGACTCCGCATCATGTGCACCACTGTACGTGTAAAAAAAACGACGCCCATGATGTATGCGTGGTGAAATTGACGCTACATGCACAATATGTTGGTCATCTCATGTACAATTTGAAATATTAATATTCATAGCATATTTTTACACTCCGCATCATGTGCACTGTAATGCGTCAAAAAAATATGACGCACATCTGTGTATGCGTGAAAATATGACGCATTACGCAAAAATAAAAACGGCGGCCATTTTATGCAGGAAGTGATGTAATAGGATATCCTGTTTACCAAATCTGTACTGGGAGTTGACTTTCACTTTCACTTTGCAGTCTCAGAGTTATCTAGACTGTGTGGTTGTGTGAAAGGTGTTGTCCGGTGTTTTACTGCTTTAGTGTCCTGTGTGCCTTGTATTTTGTCTTTGTGTCAATCTTTTATTGTTGTCAAACATTGTCTCAGTCTGTTTAGTGTTGTTTTGTCTATACCTGTGATAGTTTGTATTGTCTGTGGGAGTCTGTTGTGGGTAGCATAGTTTGGGGGGTTAGTTGGGCTATTTTTCTCCTTCTTCTTTTTCTTTCACATCTCTACCTTTCCCCATTTCCCACTTTTTCTTTCATTTTTCTTTGGTACTTTTTTACACCTCGCATCATGTCAGGTAGGCCTCGCCTGTCCAGGATGGGTGAGGACGAATTAGGGGGCTTCATATGGCTCGTAAGCCATTTCCTCCCACTGATGCTGGAGGCTGGGGGCCGTGTGATACAGGGGTATCACACGGAGGTGAGGAAAATCCGTTGGGAGAAGGTGCGCCATCACCTGGTCCGGGTCTACGGGAGTCTGAGGAATATCCATCAACTCAAGCACCGCTGGGCAGATCTGATCAGCAGGGAACAGGACCTGCTGGACCACCTGGGACTCCGGATTGGTGGCTATGTTGGTGAGTAATAATCAATTACATGGGAATAATAGGAATGTGTGCGTGAACATGTGATGATTGGTAGCCAATCTGCAAAATAAGTAGCTGACTGCGTGTTATACTAGGGAAACCTAGGCCCATGGGCATACACATAAATCCCCATTTTTGCTACACATGTACACCCAATAACAGCAGTAAAATGCAACATCTATTTGTATTTTGCTAAGTAGCCCCCTCTCTGCGTCACAAAATGATGCAAATGCTGCGCTACAAAGGTATACATATGTGTCCAAATGTGTATTTGTTGCCGGGTGTGTATGAAGACCTATGCTACCAGGTCGATGCCTCCTTTTTGCAACACATACCAGATGGCTGTAGCTGCATGGAATGTACTGTTGCATTTGTGTCTGAAAAGCAACACGTGAACTGCTCTATTTGTACTCTACTGGTCATAATGGGCAGTGAGTACGTCATGTAGAAACAACATACCTACATATGTAGACGCCATAGCTAGACCGAAAATTGCAAACACATGATGATGCAACACCTGTGTGTTGCCTTCACGTCACATGAAGTTAGTCATGTTGTCCACACATATGTCACATGTGTGTCTGGTTGCTGTGTGTTGAACCTGTCCACATAGCCTGTTTGATTGTGAGTGGTCATGCAGTCCTCATGGAACCAGTTGTGGAATGTTTCTCTCTGGGATGCACATGCTGAGATGTATGGATCACATGATTGTTCGGGCCTACTAATGGAGGAGTAACTTGGACGACACATGACTGTCCTGGCCACTGCATGAGTGTAGTAGGGTGTGTCACTGGAGCAGGAGACTCATCCAATGATAATCTAGAATACAAAGTCAGCCAGGCAGGATGAGCATGTGTGAAAGTGTATCATTACCATGTAATATTCACACACTGTCATTGTAACAGAAATTATTTGTCTGTTCACCCAGTCTGAGTATAATCTTCCTTTCATGCTTTACAGGTGGACCAGCCCCGTACACCGTTGGTGAGGTAGCCGATTTTGACGACCCCGATACCTACAGTGAGTGTTGCCTAAGTGCTATTTACATTGTTTGGAAATGAAGCATGATGGATTACTGTGTGTTCAGGACAATTCATGATATGATGTGCTGGCCGTTCATTGGCTTTGTTGTTTTGGTGTGATATCAAATTGGAATAATGTTTCGGTAAAGCAATACCTAGTCATCTCTCAGATTGAGGGGCAGTAGGTCATTCAATTAGTGCGACAATTGGGAATAGCATGACTCATTTTGAATACACTGGTCAATGTTAGACTTGGTCAGGAACTTGCCATTAACTGAGTCAGCATATCAGACTGACAGTCTCCCAGATAGCTTAGGCACATGGCTTCGATGACAAGTGCTTCTTCCTAGTTGAGGATGGACTGTGTACACTGTAGGTCGGATCTTCCGGGGGCATGTACTTCCACAAGGTGACCTCGAAGTGTGTGTGACTTGAGTGCAATGGCCTAGGTGTTCTGTTGAATCATGTGAATGGGTGTTCTACCTCCTCTGTGTGTGTTGTAAAACATGCCTCACTAATAGTATGTTATGTTTGGCTAAGTCATATCATTTTGACATGTGTGGACCTGGGATGTGACAAGGTTGGGCTGACTCCAACGTGTTGCTAGCCCTTCATAGGTGTTGTGTGTGAAGACACATGCTTGTTGAACTTTCTGTACACTCCTGGTTGTGCATTGATCATGGGATTGTTGTTTGTTCTTCCCACACCACCCACAAAGACTGGGATGTTACTGTGAAACAGGGTACCTAGGACTGTAGCAACCAGTATGTTACACGTACTTAACACCTTTTGTGACTTGAGTTTGTACCTAGGGCCAGATGTAGCAAAATGTCTCCACATTGCAAATAGCATAATTTGATGTTAGTGAGTTGCAAACGTCTGTTTCCTAATCCGAAATGTTTTTGGTGGTCATGTACATATTCGCAAAATGCTTTTCTAAAGTAAAAAAATAAAGGAGTTTACCAGCCCTACTTGCAAATCACAGTGTTAGGCAATCCCATTTGCTAACGAGTACGTGGTTGCAAAGTGAGTAGCTGTTATCATCCACTTGAAGTGGATGCTAACCAACTTGCTGACTGGAAGGGGTCCTCATTGTGAACCTTCACCTTTGTGAGGGGACCAAAATACTCCTGCACAAAACAGCCAGTGGTCTAGGGGAGCAATAATTATTGTGTAAATTACGAACAATCAATTGTTGTGAATTTAAACAAATCGCAGCTCATTTTCCTTTCAGATAAAGGGCCTACACTTGGTGAAAAATAACTTGCTTCATTTAAAAGCAGTCACGTCTATGGAGTTCTGCTGTTCCCAGCAGGCCTCCATCCCCGTGAGTGCCCATAGTTGCTAAGGTGGTGCAAGTTGGAACCCACATCATTGATGTTCATGAGGTGGGATTTAGGGACCCCATAGTGACTCGCAGACGGTGTCAGAGACACCGTTCAGCTTTGCAATTTGCTAGTTGATTTCCCATCAATTCCTACATCTGGCCCATAGTGTCGACATATGATTCATGGCCAGGGGTTCAATCTTAGCACACAACTATTTCGAAATGCCATTGAGTGAGGAGTGTGATTCTTATCACATAGAATGACATATGTAGTGAAGTCAGTATGCGGACGAGCTGGTGCCATAATGTATAATGGCTTAGGTATGAATTGTAGGAGTAGTTTAGGGTGATGTCATCCATCATGTAGAGACATGGATATGCTATATGTGATATGCCCTTCAGTATGCATGATTCACATGTACTTCCTCTGAGCCTTCCCGTGAAATATGTTGTAACAATTGCTGCAACCAATACATTGCTAGTAATGGACAAATTACCCATTGTGGTATTCAACCCACTGTAAATTCTATGCTCAATATTTGCCTTTTCCCTTCACAGCTGCAAACCTGAGTGCCGCAGCTCGCAACCAGTTTGAGCGCCGGGCAATGAGGTACAGCCACATCCTGCAGGTGCAGTGTGGGTATCAGAGGATGGCCCGCAGATACAATTCGGAACGGGCCTCCGGGGCGTGGTATGCCACACCACAGGCTCCCCCAACGGTGCCCCCAACAACCCCCGCCACTACATCCACCAGGTCTGGCCAAGTGGACCCAGCAACGGACCAGGCATCCTCATCCAGACCTGGACCCAGCTGTGTGGTGGGAGCAGGGCAGTCCCGTGCCCACACCACTCCACCAACACAATCCACCTCCACCGGCACCCAGACCTGCACTGACCCTCCGATCAACCCAGCGGACTTCCACGCATTGTCAAGGAAATTGGACAGGTTGATTGCAAAAGTTGACACCCTGACGGAGGACATGGCTGAGGTGAAGAAGAAGGTGCGCTCCATCCGGCGAGCAGTACGGAGGCCAAATCAGTAGACATTTTGCCCTCCAGAACTTTTACCCCTCCCCTCTCACCTCTTTCCTATTTCATACTGTTAGTTGGGTTTGGGGGGTTAGTTATAGGATAAGTGTAGGTAATTAGCTTAGTTAGTGTTAGGTAAGAGGGTGGGGGGTCCTTCTTCTTTACATCTTATCTTTTTGTGTGGGTGGGGGGCAATGTTGGGATTCCTGTTTAAAAAAAAAAAAAACTATAAAAACAAAAAAAATACAAAAAAATATATGTTTGTTTAGGATAGTGTAGTATGTGTGTAGGTTAGTAAGTGTTGTCCTGCATGTGTCTTGTCTCATAATGGTGGGTGGGGGGTTGATGTTTAGATCGTTTCGTTACATGTGTAGAGTAAGTTTAGCTTAGGTTAGTTAGGGACAGTTGTGGGTTAGTAGTAGTCAGGTTAGATTAGTGTAGGTTTATCTTTCCCTTAGTTGCCTCTTTTCTTACTTATTGGAAATAAAAAAATTGTTAACCCTTTACCTGATGCGTTAGGTGCTACCTTTTCATGGCCTTGACATCAGTGTAGCAGAAAGTTTTAGTATGACATTTGTGTCCTATGCTCGCTATCCCCAGGCTATTGAGGTTTAACATGCCAGCTACCCGTGTGCTAACTTGGTAAGTATCCACCATGTGGGAGAGCCACCATTGGTAGTGTGCATAGATCATCAAGATTTGGGGTTGGTATGTATCCTACTTCACAAAGAGTGCTTCCAGAGTTGATTTTGTAGGTAAATAGATAGGTCGGACAGCATTGTGAAGTTCAGGGAGAGCTTTGTAGATGAGTATTTGTTCACACTCTTGTCTTGTTGCTGTCATTGCTGACCTACATCATGTGTGTACTGCTTGAGCATGACTTTCCTTCATGGTAGTATACGCTGTAAGGGTGATTGATGCAGTGTAATTTGGTTATCATTCCTTTCATTTTACAGCATAATGTATTGTTTTAGTATTGCAAGGTGCCTACATTTCTCATCCACCATTAGTTGTCTAGAATAGCTATGGATGGGGCCTCATTCTGTCCAACACAGCATGATTGTGTGTGCTTAGTCCCTACATCAGTTATTTTCCTCAGTCTAGTAAAGCTATGATGCAATCCTGGCCACTGCACAGATGTTTCAGTATACATGAAATCAGGACAGTAGTATAGAGAATCAACATGGTTGCCACACAGCCACTTTGGAGTTATGTACTGCACAGTTGAAGTGTGAAATGACACAGAGACACAATAGGTGTGCAAGTGATATTTATTTTTAGGTGGAGTAGTGCAAACAGTCCATTAACAATGTTAGGTGAGTCCGTTCTGGTGCATTCTTAAATGGTGATCCTATTTACAGGGTGTGGATGATGCTCCTGACATGCTGGGGTGATGTCACAGACGGTGCAGAGGAACAGGAATTGCCAAATGGTAGGAGAGAAACATTTACAGCCAATGTGGACAAGTTAAACAGTAGATTGCCGAACAGTCATTGAGGGTAGTTGGAGTGAGGCTGGCATGTGTCAAAACGTAGGACCTTGGTCAGAGTAGGGCATGGTGCAGGGACTAGGGCTTCCGGGTACTCTTGCGAGTGAATGTTATCTGTTCCATGTCTTCTTCTTCTGATGTGTGTGTTGCCTGGTGTGTCCTTGTTGTTGTTGGTTTTGAAGGGGCAACACACACCTCAGTGTCAGAAGACATGGAGGCAGACATCCCGGGGGCTGATCCCTGTCCAGTTATGAAGGGCAGTACTGCAGCAAGGAGAGCGTGCTGGTTTTTCAGAATGGCAGCCACATCCCGATGGTAGGCAGCCAGGTCTGCCCTGAGGGGTTCGATGTTGCATTCGTGCACACGCTGACTGGCTTGCTGTTGGAGTTGTTTGGTCAACTGGATGACAGCTGTGCAGATTGCCTTCTGTGTTACTAAAAGTTCCTCCAACAGCGATGTTCTGGCTTGCATTGCAGCTGCCTGATCAGCAGTTGACAGCATGCACGAATGCACCCCCTCAAGGCTGGCTGCCATAGTTTGCATCCCCACCCGCACCTCCTTGGCCAGCTCCCGCTGGACCCCAACGACTGTTCTTTCGAAGTTGGTGCCAGTGTCGTCAGAGTCCTCAGCTGTGTTGGAGCTGGCAGGTCTTACAATTGGGGTGGCGGGTGGTTCTACTGTGGTGGCTGCTTCTTCTTGGCTCCTCCTTGTTACTGAAGGGGGGTTTGGAGGCTTTCGAGGACCATGTCAATGGTCTCTTGTGTGAGGTTGATGTTCTCGTCATCCATGTCATCAGGGAACTCATGGACAGGCATATCGGCAGGAGATCCGTGTTCCTCTGCAAAGAAACAGGGTACAATTAGTGTGTCTGTGTTGAGATCATTTAGCACTAAGATACAAGCCTTTGGATGCCTTAACTTTGTACTCTGATTTTGTCTTGGTATCTGCTGTCTGTCATAGGGCATTGTTGTAGGCCTATGGCCCACCTGTGTGTCACATGTATGATATGGAGCTATCAGACATGCCTGCCAGGTCATCTCTAGGTGTTGATTTGTAATTATTTCGGAATATGCATTTTTTTGTCCTACTCCTCCCTCGGTGTTTCACTATTGTTATGGAGGGACATTTGTTTGGGTGGGCTCTCATTATCCTACATGTGATTCTTGGCTTTCTAGGCAGCAGGATAGCTAATGGTGTGGGGGACTAAGTTTGACCCACTTGTAAATAACTCGGTCACCCAGATATTCTATTTAGCTCAGACAGACTAGCAGTGCCTCTGGTCTCCCACAACAGAGGAATGTTTAGAAGTCCAAGCCCATGACATCTTTGGGACTTCTCAGGGAAGTGGTGGTCACTCAGGTCCTACACATTTCTATCTTTTCCGGTATGTTCCCATACACAAATGACACAGACAGGATTTGTTTGATATGAAGTTTCATTGTACAACTGACTTGTAGGAATTTAGGTGTGAGCCCCAATAACCAAAACAATACACACAGTTAGAACTGAAATAGTCCGCAGGAGAGTAATACATTGGTACACAGCTATCATGGTGCCTAACAGTTTCTACTCTCCCTCTGCTTGTTCTATATATAGCACTGCATGTTAAGTTTGGAGCTTGGCTGTCTGAATCACAGGGGAGACATCATCCCTCATATCAGAGGAATGGGCTGGGATCTGGTTGTGCATCAGCAGCAAGGCAGGCAGCATCTAGATGTGATTTTCTGTTTGTAAACTCCCCCATGCGTGTCTTGGGACGAGGAAGTGAATTTAAAAGACATATGTCATTGTGATGACAAAGTTTCCCTACGCAGGAATGGCAAACCTTAACCCCTACCACATCTATCATCAACGAACCAAACGGTATCCTTGACTGGGCCACAGAGTGAATATGTTCTGGCAAACTCCAGTGCAGAAGTAGGCAAAACAGGGTGATTTGACTAATTGCCAACACCTTAGGACTGACTATTTGCTACATTAACTGATAGGAAGGGCAATGAGATTCATTTAGTGCAAAGTGCTCTGAGGCACTTAGATGTGAGCAAATGAGTATAAGTACATTCAGGGTAAGATGCACAAAGGCCTCCAGCCTGAGGCTATTGCGCAAAGTATACGTTTCACTTGCCACGCTACACTTTGACTGACTGTGGGTGTTGTGACTGCCCTGCCAGCACACTTGCCTCACAGGCCCTGCACCATACACTTTTTATTCACATTGCATGATCTGTACATGTTAGGTGGCATGACCTATGTATGTCAATGTTAGGATGTGGTATGGATGTAAACATTGTTGATGTTTGTATCTGATGGGGTCTCATGTCTGTCTTACTGGATTGGCCTGTTTAGCGTATGAATGTCCTATTTTTTGGTTAGACTGTGCAGATGTGTTTCATTGACCAGTTGCCTGTGTCCCCTCGTCAGTGTTGTTGTCTGAGCAGTATGACATTTGTGATGTAGCATTGTTAGGCAGGCACGTGAGGGACCCTGACGTATGCAGCATGTGTGTGTCGTTAGTGCTGTGTGGCTCCTATTGCTGTTTACTTAGGCTTATGTATGTGTCAGTTATGGACATTCGGCATTTAAGTGTACTGGTACCTTTGTCTTATTTCTAGGAGTAGTTGCAGATGTCATCCTCACCCCCTAATTTAGGAATGTATGTTCCAGGGTGGGGTTCCTGCCATTTGGTACTATAGCTGCCCAGAGATGAGAGGTGTTATTGTCAACTGTGGTGGCAGTTAAGTTGCAGTTGTTGTATTTGCTACTGCATTACAGGTAGGGACCTAGTTGATGGGGAATAGTTTGTGCAAAACAAGTGCCTGGATGTGGATTCAGGGTAGTGTCCTTCCCACCTGTCACTGGTTTCCCTTGGCTCTCTTGTTGTAATTACAGGATGTCCCCGTGGGACTGTAGTGGTGGCAGTATTTTGTCGTGCCCTGGCTATGGTCAGTACTGGGCATTCCCCCCTGCCGTGCCCCTTTCCCCATGCCACTTCATATATGTGCTAAGTTACATGCATTGTGTAGTAGGTATCCCCCCCCTGCTTACAGTCCCCATTATTGCATTGTAATTCCCCATGCGACTTACCCTGCATGTGCGTAGTGTCGTGGTAGTCTGCGCTGTCCAGTCCTTGTATCCCTGTGACGATCTCCTCCGGGATGACGGCTGCGACCATCTCCTCCATGTGGTCCAGGGCCTCCTGTTGTGCTGGACTCCCCCCTCCAGTCTGCATTGCTGCCTTCCTGTTCCTGGCCATTTTCTCTTTGGTCCTACGTTTACAGTCATGCCAGCGTTTCTTACACTCGGTGACTGTCCGGCGTTCTTCAGCCACACTGTTTATCTTGTCCACAATTTCTTTCCAGATGGCCTCTCTCCTACTGAGTGGCAATTTTGAGGATATGAAAAGTTGGTGCTGGAGTTCCGTCACCTCTTTCACCAGGATTTCCTGCTCCTCTGCACTGAAGCGACACTTTCTTTTTTTCTTTAACATGTCCTGGTTCCTGTATGCTTCCTCCTGGCTGGGTCCTGGTCTGCTCTCATCCTCCTGGGGTCTGTTGGGGCATCTGGGATCCATTTTGGGTCTCCTCTCCTGTAAGTGCAGTTTTCGCGCAAAAATGTCACGCAATAGCGTGAAAAAAAACGGCGTTTTCACGATTGCGCTGTCGTAAATCGACCCACAGTGATTTGCGTCCCTTTTACGTGGGTTTCCCTTACGACAGACCGACGCTGTTTGCGTCACGAAATAATGACTCCCACCTGTTGGTTGCGCCGCCGTACGTCAAAGTATAAATTTGACGCCCGAATGGCGCATCCAAATGGCGTTAGACGGCGCAAATTTTTTTGACGCAAAACTGCGATAGCGCAGTTTTGCGTCAAAAAGTATAAATATGGGCCTCAATGTGCAAACCCTTTCACAGAGCACCTGTTTCTGAAATGTCCCCAACCCTAAAACGTCGGGCAATAAAGTGACAGTGCAAAAACAATACTAAAAGTATAGCCAGACAGATTAGCCTCCTGCTGAAACCTAAGAGCAACATACTGGCTGATAACAGTGCAAAACACACAATCAACGGTCCTAGTCCTAGTGCCCTGATTAGTCGTAATCACATATCAATTTTTTCAACATAATATAAAATTTATATACAATGCGACACACAAATAAGATAAATTCAAAAAATAAACTGACAGTGCAATAACAATTTTGGCATCTAACCAACATTAGTAAATTGACATATGCCAGACAGGGCTCATAGCTGTCCCCATCGCAGAATAGGTAACCCGAATAAAGAGACAGTGCAGACCATGTACAAATTTTATGCAATCCAGGGGCCCACGATTAAAAGCAGACTATGCCCTGAAAACGAATGTCTCCTAAATGATTAATAATGTAAAGTGACTGTGCCAGTAAAGTGGCCGTGCCGACCATAATGCATAACATAATGCAATCGAAAGGCCAGTGAATAATTACTAGCAGTGCCCTAAAAAGCAACGACACCTAGTGGGCTGTCGGTATAAAGTGACTGTGTAGAGACTGATAGAGTGGACTCTTTCTACCTTTTCAACTAAATGAAAAAAGTTGCGTTTACCAATCCAGCAACCAACGGCAGGTTAAAGTGCAAATGCAATAGCCATCCCTTTCTAAAACATACGAAAATGCCAGAAAGTCCATACCAGGAATATATTTCAGTTTTCAATCCCCTCGTCTTGCACCTCTTCGCCAGAAAAAAGCCCCGGAATTGTTTTGCAATTATGTAACTAATTAAGCTAGTGAAATACCACTGTTCTCTTATACTAATTGTCCCTCATTTTCTTTAACCATTCCTCAAATGCAGGCTTCAATGGGGTCTTCCAGTGACTAGTGATAATACACCGAGCCACCAGGATAGAAATATAAATAATTTGGGCGCCCTATTCCTCAACCTGTAAAGGAATGATAAAGCCAAACATAATGGAGCTAGGTGCAGGCTTGCTGCCAATCCTCTCATAAATATGCCCCTAAATATGTAACTGATGAGGTGAAAGTGCCTACAAGCAAACATTTAAACTTTCTTTTACACATATTACAGGTGAGTGCGACTTTCAATCCGATGTCATTGACCTCAAATACATAACGTATGTGAATGAATGAGATATGCCTGCCAAGAATCCTGCAAGTCAAATGAACTAGTCTTGATCAAGTCATGGAGCAATTTAATAATGATTTTTTCTTGTTTTCACTAAACCAATCCTTTCTAACAGGGGATCTACTTGTAAGTGCAACAATATATTTTGATAACATGAAATATGAAGATGCACTCAAACTTCTGGAATATTGTCAATCATACAGAACAGAGATTAATTTCAAACGCAAACTTGGAAAGAACGATGGCGGACAATCGTGCTCTGTGATTCAGTGCAAGAAAGGGAAAGAGACACAGGTATACATATGTTTACATAATATTGTTCTGGAAAATTGAACCAGATAGTATGGTATCACACGTATTTAAAGCAATGAATGCAAAGATGACTGGTTCCTATACAATCAGAAAAAGGATACTTCTCTTTATTCCCATCACATAAAATAGTACACCGCCACATTTTAACATTTTAATGTGAATGAAGAATGAAGTGCTTGTTTGTATATATTGTAGTATGAAATGCACAAGAACACCTGCTTACTAATAGTTTATCAGTAACATACTTCATCTGGCTGATGGAAGCTCTGCAGGTAACAGACAAAAGAATTAGAACTCAAGCCTGTGACTGTCAGTAAATGGTCATTCCCAGATCACAGGTACACATGCTACCTGCTCTTAGATTCCGAAGTACCATTTGTCTCATGCCCTTAGGATATTTTTCATGCTGTAGCCCAAGAGTGAATCAAGGTACTGTAGAGGGCAGCAAATTGCTTCTCAGGAGCTTGTGGGAGTGTCTTGTTTCTGCACAGGGTTACAAATATTGCATGTGTGTGAAGTCTTCTGAATGTGTTGATCTGCCTCTGAGAGCCAAAGAAGATATGTCTCTGTCCAATCTCGAAGCAAGTTCATCGACTGTAGCATATAGCGAGTGTCCTCATTCAGATCATAAGTGCCTTCTGCATGTGGGGAAAAAGTGTTTTCGCTAGCTGGTGAAGATGACTACAGCCAGCTGGCAAATTTTTTGTGAATACGCTAATCAACCCAAGCTCACAGTGGAAGTTATACACCTTGCTGATATTTTAGCGCACCATGGCTAGTGATTTATCAATCAATCCAACAGGATTTGTAAAGTGCGGCTACTCACCCTCGAGGGTACCCAGGCGCTTGGAGGTGTCAGTGGCTCATTCGAATAACCAGGTCCTGAGGGCTCTAACAAATTCCAGATGAGAGGCGATGGTCCTGAGATAAGTGGGGAGGCTGTTCCAGGTTTTAGCTGCTATCTGGGAGAAGGCATGTCCTCCACTTCTGCTTTTGTGTATGCATGGAACGTGGGCAAGTGATAAGGAGGTGAAACTTAGCCTTCTTGATGGTTGGTGGAAATTCAGGTGGTGGGTAATATAGATAGGTCATTGGTTGTGTAAAGGTTTGTGTGTGTTGGTCAGCAGCTTGAATACGCACCTCTTCCGCTAGAACAGCCAATGGAGTTGGCTGAGGTGCGGTGTGATGTGGGATCGTTGGGGAAGGTCGAGGATGAGTGTGGCTGCAGCAGTTTGTATGGTCTGAAGTCTCTGTAGGATTTGCATGGCGATCCTACGTAGAGGGTACTGCCGTAGTCTAGTCAACTGGCAATGAGGGCCTGTGCCACGGTGCTTCTCCTTTGCAGGGGTAGCCACTTGAAGATCTTACACAGCATGCGCAGGGTGAAGAAGCAGGCAGAAGAGAATGTGTTAATCTGTGATTCCATGGTGAGCCAGTTGTCAATGATGATTCTGATGTTTCTGGCATGTTCAGAGGGAATTGGTAGGAGTCTTAGTTCTGAACGTCACCAGGAGTCATTCCATATGTTGCTACTCTTGCCGAAGATCAGAATTCAGTCTTATCTGTGTTTAGCTGCAGGTAGTTTTCTTTCATCCAGTCAGCGATGCTTGTCATGCATCTGTCAAAGTTGGTTTTGGTGGTAGTGGGGTCGTTGGTGAGCCAAAGGATGAGTTAGGTGTCATCTACGTAGGAGATTATGTTGAGACCATGAGATATGACGATGTTGGCTAGCGGTGTCATATATGCTTTAAAAAGCATGGCTGAGAGATGATCCTGTGGGGGACCCCGCAGGTGATGTCTTTTGGTTCACAGGTGAAAGGAGGTAGGTGAATCCTCTGTGTTCTTCCGGTAAGGATGGAGGTGATCCATCTGAGTGCGTCCCCTTGGATACCAATGTGGAGGAGTCTTTTGATCAGCGTGGGGTGGGATATGGTATTGAAGGCTGCCAAGAGGCCAAGGAGGATCAGGGCTGCTGTTTCTTCTCAATAAAGGAGGGTACGGATGTCGTCTGTGGCTGCGATCAGGGCAGTCGGTGCTGTGATTGCTGCAGAAGCCAGATTGGTAGGTGTCGAGTAGCTGGTTCTGCTCCAGGTACGTCATGAGTTACATGTTGATGATTTTTTCCAGTACCTTAACTGGGAAGGGAGCAGGGAGATTGGGCAGTAGTGTCTGAGTACGCTGGGGTCTTCAGTGGTTTTTTTGAGTAGTGTTTTGACTTTGTCATGTTTCCAAGCTACAGTAAAGGTTTTAGTTGTGATGGAGGCATTGAGTGGAGTGATGAGTTCCTGGCCGATCCCTCGGTTTCTGAGACTGAAGATTTGGTATGGGCAGGGGTCTGTGGAGTGGGGGCCCCTGAGTGGATCTTATGGTGGAGGTGATGACCTTGTTGGAAAAAAGGTTCCAGGTGTTTAGTCTGTGGTTGGTGTTGGTTGTGGTAGTGGCAACTTTGTCGATGAAGCCCGTAGTTGTAGTTTGGGATTTGAAGTTCCTGTATTTGGTTGCAATCTTGATGTGAAAGAAATCATCGAAGGTTGTTGCACAGCTTCTGTGAGCGTGTGATATTGTTTTCACTAGCGGTCAGGTTGGAGAATTCCTTAATGAAGTTAAAGAGTTCCTTGGTGCTGTTGCTGCTGATTTCAATATGTGTGGCTAGTGGTGCCTTCTTTGTTGCTCTCAGAAGATAGTGGTATAGGTTGAGGGACGTCTTGAAAGCTGCGTGTCAGCATGCCACTCCCTCTCAGGTTGTTTGTTATCTCCTTTAGCTGTTACGAGTTCAGGAGTGTACCAGCTGGCCTTTTTGGAGGGTTTTCTATGGGTGCTGCTTGTGACAGGGATAATGCTGTCAGCTCAGTTGTTGTCCAGCCGCTGAAGTTTGTTACTCCTTGTTCTAGGTCAGTGGTGGACTGGAGGTGTTGAGGGTGTCAATCCAGTTGCTCTCTGAAACTTTGTTCCACACCTGGTGTGGGTGCTGAATGTCTTGGGGTTGTCAGTGTGGGGGCTGTAGATATTGGATTGGATGGCGGAGTGGTCAGTCCCTGTGAGTTTGGTGACATGTCTATATGTGACATGCCTGCTAGAGGTGAAGATGGGGTCAAGCGTGTGTCCTGCAGGGTGTGTGGGGTCATGGATGATCTAGGTTAATCCGAGACAGTTCATACTGTGAATGAGGTGTGCTGTGATGCTGTTGGGATTGTCGATGTGGCAGTTAAGGTCACAGAGGAAGATGTAGTCCTTGGATTCTAAGGCTAAGGGGTGCAATGAAGTCTGCAGTGGTGTTGATGAAGCTGGCACGTGGGCCTGGGGGTACCTCTGATGGCAGTTTTGTCATCCGTGCAGAGCTTGAAGTTCTGGCGCTCCATGCGGATGGTAGTGTTGTCAGTGGAGGTGGTGTCTTTCTGGACAATGGCTGTTCCTCCTCTTGCCTTGCTGGTGCAGTCTTCACAACTGATTTTATATCCACCAGAGTTTGCTGTGGCAATTTGAGGGGAGCACATAGGTTTCAGCCAGGTTTTGGTGAGGAAGAGGATGTCGGTGTGAGGATAGTTATGAGGTCCTATAGTATGGTGGACTGCTTGCACATTGAGCGTGTGTTGAGGAGCAGGCAGTGGAGTTGGTATGTTGCATCTGGTGTGCTGTGGTGAGAGTTCGGCGTGGTGTTGTGCAGCATGATTGTGGCCATGCAGGAGAAGGTGCATCTGGTACAGGAGAATAGTAAGTAAGTAAAGTTTGTCAAATTTCTTATTTCCAGCTCATTTGTCCAAGCTTATTATATTTCTTTAGTAATTTTAAATGCTGACTATTATAAAGTAAAATCTGTTACTGTTTAAAGTATTGCAATTCATCCTCAGACAAAAACTCATATAGTAGCCACAGTACTCCATAAGAAATTCCAAACTGCCAGCTGCATTCTTCATGCAGGTTTGATCACATGAATGATTATAATGATTTTTCACTCCATTCTGCCTAAGTTTCAATTGTCAATAAACCTCATTGAACAAATCCATCTCCAAATGTTGGAAAGTAGAATTCCCTTGGAGAGCAATCCCACAGAGAAGTGTGGAGGCCTCAGACACACCTGAGCTACTTACACCCTTGCTTTGGAAAATACACCCTTAACAGCAGGACGATAGATGTCACCCTGGACTAGCACAATCTAATGTAATGCTCAAAGCCCTGTCTCTAAAAATTGACACTCAACTTAGGGAAGTGAGATCACTCTTCTACAGTTTCTGTACCAGCCACTCTGCTCTGTTCACAAAAGAAAACATGGATTGCGTCACTGGCTCTACCACAAAATGTTATGTCTCGCCAGACCAAGCAATAATCAAGAACCTTGAGTGAACAATAGGAACTCAATATGCTAACAAATGCACGATGATGAAAAGCAAACAGCTAGTAAAATAAGAGTGGTCTAATGCCTGACTTCCTTCTAAAGTCCTTTCAAGTTTCATCTAATATTCTTCCCTCTGTGTTAATTATGCCTGATTGTGTTCTGCTGCCATCTACCCCCGTTCTCTCTCAAAATGTATCACTTCTAACCTTATGGTTTTGAATAACTTCGGCATCTTTTCACCCAAAATGAAGTGCATTGAGTGAGTTGTGTGTTCTCAAGAAAATAACTATTAAACATCAGGACTCTGTGTGAGTTTTGAATATCTTTTGCACATATATATAAATGAGTATTGATGTTATAAAAAATTGAACTCTGAAATGATTCATGTTTTACCATAAGCAGATCTCGGATTTAATTTAGGTATAATCAAGAGCAAAACTGTTAGAAATGGGGTTATTGTTTGACTGGGGTGTGAACCCTGGTAAAGCAGCATCAATAATCCTAGTCAGAGTGCGGCACAAACAAACCCCCGATTACCCTGTGCTCAACCCCCTGGTAGCTGGACACAGAACGGTCAGGTTGAACTTAGAGGCAATGTTTAAAGTATTTGCCCAACACCTAAAACAGTAAAAAAGTGAGAACACCACACAAAAGATTCCACACCGGGTTAGAAAAAGAGAGTTTAATTTAATAAATTAAACAAGATCAAACTGACAAAAATCCAATCAGTAGAATCAAAGTTATACATTTTAAAGAATGATCCAGAAAATAGTGCCTTAAAGCATAAAGCGCCAATTGGGTATATTTGGTCGTGCTGGTCAAAGTCAAAAGTACAGGAAGGCTGCAATGAAGCATGGGATGGATACAGTTCTAATTAAGTCCCGCTGAAGTTTTACCTTTAAGTTATGTGGCAAGAGTCTAGCAAGCATTGAAGAGAGTCGCAAGGAGAGCCTTACGGGTGGCAGACAGCGTGGTGTGAAGAGTAAGTCAGGCATCATGGACAGACGGGCAGGTGCTTCGCCTTGGTGGTCCCCGCGGCAACTGATGCTTGCTGTGTGAATAGACGAGCTGACAACAGCTCATGCTGATTTTTGGTATGAGTGCCACAGCTCAGGTCCAAATGGGCCTGTTGGCAGCTGTGAATATCCCAAAAGCATGAATTAGGGAGCCTGTGAGCCACACCAGGGGTCTGGGTCCTGAGAGGCACCACTTGGAGTTCAGAAACTCACTGAAGACATGTCCAGGAGCTGTTGGGGAGCATTTTATGTCCCTGACGCTCAGATCAGGAGGCCAGCAGACTAGCCCTGTGAGTCACTCTGGGGTACAGGGTTCAAGATGAGTTGCAGGTCCTATCTGTTCTTCTTCCCCAGGCAAAAGGGCAGAATGCTACAGGTCAGCACAGCATGGCAGCAGTTTCTTCTGAGCAGCAGTCCAGCAGAGTGGCAATCCTTGTAGCAGCACAGTAGTCCTTCCTGGCAGAGTATGCACAGGTTCAGAAGTGCACTGAAGTGGTGGTGTTTTAGGCCTCTCTTTTATACACAGTTGTGCCTTTGAAGTGGAGAGAAGCTTCTAGAGTCATGCCATTGAAGTGCACAGATGCCCTGCCTTCCCTGCCCTGGTGCTCTAGACTAACTACAAGGGGTATGCAGCCCTTTGTGTGGAGGCAGGACACATCATATTAAGTTGTAAGTTGACTGGGCCCAGCTCCTCCCTCCCATCCTGCCAGTGATGGCCCATCCAATCACACCTAAGTTCCTTTTAAGAGTGGTGTCTAGGAGGGATACACAAAGCCCAACTGCCAATTACACCCAGTCATGTGAGCAGAGGCAGGCTGTAGGCACCAGGCACCAAGTGGCTAAGGCAAGAAAATGACCACTTTCTAAAAGTGGCATTTTCAGAATTGTAAGGTGAATTATACTAGGTCTCTGGGGAGTGTATCTAATTTAATGAAAATAACAGCAAGGAAGCATCACTGAGGATATCTGCAGTGAGGAGCCGTCATATTAGGGTTGTGATATTACCTAATGCCTGTGCAATAGACCACAACAAAGAACACAGATGCAACGGCAAAAGGTCAACAGTGTTTGCTGTACTCACTGATGCCCTGCCAGCACCTAATTAGCCTGATGCCAATTCGAGATCTAAAATACATGTAAATTGCTTACCCATAGAGGCATCCTCTTTCCTGTGGTTTAGGCCAGAAAAAGTGATTTGTGATTGAGGACTCTTAAAAGCTGGACCATGCCTTGAAGCCAACATCTGCAACCAAACACTGTATTGGTTAAGGTTGTTGGGGGAAGAGGACTCCCACTCGTATAAACTTTATTAACACAATGTGCCTTGGCAACCTACTACTAACTGTGTTTTTGCCGTTGTCCTGTGTTCTGATGAACACCATTATTTTTCAAATTCCTGATTGTGCTATTTCATTGTGGTGTTTTTGAACCCTATACATATTGCAGGTGATACATTCTTACACATGTTTGAATTCTAACAACTGTTGCATTTCATACAGTGTGCTACAAACTGAGCTCCATGGTGATATCAAAGAAGTTTCTTCCCCAGCTATGTCTGATGTATCACTGTCAATATCAATTGCAAATCACAAATTATTTTGATATATTGAGAGCTGTGTTTCACCTCACAAAGCACTGTGCATCTTTGCAATCAAAAACATATCTAATACTTCAGCCTCCGGGTATTATGGCTTAACTGTATTTAGCATTTATAACCTTATGAACTGACCTTGCTTCTACTTTGACTTTTCTTTTTATTTAAAATAACCATGAAATATTTTGTGCTTGCAGGAAACTGAAAAACATCAGCAGATTTTTGAAGAGACACTGGAGACCACTGAAATGTTAGCAGACAAAGACAATTTAATAGTAAGAAAAAGGAAGAGCAAAGTAAAGCATTCAAAAAGAGAAAGATTATCATGGCCCAGATTCCAGTCAATCAGACATACAAAACTTCTTAGACACAGAAGATCACAAAGTTTATCCGAAACATATGGGAATAACACACCCAAGACAATCTTAGGCATGGACGCTGAGACATACCTGCAAAGTGAAAAAAGCTATTCGGAAGGAAAACAAGATTACATATCTGAACAGCAGCTAATCAACAACAAATTAAAGATGCAGAGTACATGTTCAGGGGAACAGAGTTTGGAAGCAGAAAACATTGTTTTGTCTGAAACAGACACATTAAGATTTGAAAGAACAATCTACCCTGGGAAAGTACAAGTGTCTCGTAAGTCAGAAACATATACACCACAGCAAACATCCCTTGACTATTCAGTTGATGTTACCCTTCAAAGACAGCAAACCCATCTGACAGAGAACAAGTATCCCACACAATCACAAATACAGGACATGGGAGTGGTCTGTTTGCCTCAGCCCTTAGCGCATTCAAATTCTGTCACAAATATGGGTGGTATACAACATGACACTGACAGGGCAGCTGAAATAAATGAAACTAGTCTGCCAGGTTCAAGAGATGCTGGCATTTCGTTTTCAACCACAAATGTTGATATCCCATCAAGAACCGGAGGTGAAATTGAAAGCTCAATGTGTACAAAAAAACAATCTAGAATAAGGATACCACAGCTTGAAATTGCATTCACTTCATCAAAAGTTAATACAAAAAGAACAACAGTAGAAGAAGATTTAATAACAACTAAAACAGAATCCTCTATAAATAGTGAAAATATTAACAACAACAAAATTATAGACAGCAATAGGTTGGGTGCGATTCCCATTGAAGGAGCAAAATTACAAATGAGTAGGCAAAGTACATCATCATCTTCAATGCAATCTCATGAAATGGGAGTCAGATCTAAAAAGGGAAAAGTGGATGTTGAAGCCATAACAGTAAATGTGTCCCAAGATGAACAATTTGTCACTTTTTGTGAAAGCGATAATAAAAACAAGTCTTCAGGAGTTGACAAACTGATTAAGGAATCTGATATTGTAATAGGATCAACATATAACCCTAGAGGCAAAGAAGAAATTAATGTAGATTCTGGATGGAAATTTAAAATTCCATTGTTTCACCGGTCAAAGTCAGGAATTTCTAGTCCTAAACTGAAAGAAACTGACAGTGACGATGACAACTTTCAATCAGAATCTCCACACACCATACTACCTCAAACAGCAGACATCATAAGTTCTGAAGTGCAAACTAATGTTCAAGAAAAAGGTGGCAAAGAAAGAACACGTGAAATAGAAAAGGAGACATCAATCTGGAAAATCCATATGCCAATAATAAAAATGCCCAAACTACCAAAGCGTCAAAATAAAGCAACAAAGTCAGAAGTTGGATCGCCATCATTGGATTGTACTCCTTGCAAGGTACAAGAAGATCCTAAATACAGCAGCACATTAACATCAGGGAGAACAAAGGAGATTTCTGAGGCCGAAGCTGAAAAATCTGAGAGTTTATTTAAAATGCCATCTTTTAGATTCCCAACATTTTCTATGTCACCCAGAAGGGGCCCTGGAAGCCAGCTAGATATAGATGCAGAAGTAGATGATAAAATGGAAATTGCTTCCTTTCACAAAGGATATGAACAAATCACATTTCCAGATCTTGAAGCAGAGAAACTAGAGCTTAAAGAAAATGACAGCATGGCACAGGCAAAAAACAAAAAGTCAGTATTTCAAAATTCTTCAGTAAATCTTACAGAGGAAACAGATAATTGGGACACAACAAAATGTAATATTTCTACTGATCCATTGAGGGCTGACGATAATGTTCACTTGCCGAAGACTAAGATGACTAGGGTAGAATTCCTTGAACCAAATGTCAAAATTGCTGAAGTGGATGTTAACATTAGTTTACAAGAAACTAATACACAAACTGATACATGTACAGCGCACAAGGAAGGACAGATTGTAACATTTACCATGGATAATAGTATCACAAAAGGCTTAAGGGACCAAATGTGGGGTAGTACAGTGAATGATATTAATTTAGAAAAAGGAGTGCAAGAATTTTTACCTGAAAGTTCTCCAAGTGCAAACAATATTAGCTTAAGAAGGACAGAAGGAACACTACACATTCCTCAACTGCAGATTCCACCATTCTGTGTTTCCTTTCAGGAAAAAACACATTTAGAAACAGAAATTGGTATGCTAAACCAGAAAACAGAGCTTCCATGTGGAACTGTGGCAGAAGAAGAGCAAGATAAGATGAGTATTCCAAAATATTCAGTTGTAGAGGGTGATAAAGGTGAACCAACTTTCAAACTATCATTATTTGGAAAGAAATCAATAACAGAAAACAGAGATAGGGTTGCTGTTGTGAGGGTTGAGGATGACTCCAAATATACTGAAAAGAAACGTGTAAATGAAAACAATGATTTCAAAGTGTCTGCAAAGGAACACCAAAAACATAAAAAGAGCAAAAGCAAAATATTTGATGTTAAGATACCTAAAATAGGACTTTACATGCCCAGAAGTGAAAGACGAGAAATCCAAAACAATTTTCCAAATGGAGAAAAAGATTCATCATTGAAAAATGAACAATTACAAAATATTATTGTGGATGATGTGAGGCCAACAATCATAGAAGATATTGAATCTCCAACTGGAAAGGTATACATTGATATAAAAACCTCTCCATGCTGTGAAGATACTTTTCATGCCCAGAGAACAAAAGAAATCACAACAAAAGACTCAAGTAGACCAATTCAATGTTTTAGCAAAGTTAAACTATCCACCTTGGAGAGTAACACAACAGAAGTAAACATTCTAGATGTAAATGACATTTTGTCAAATGCAGGGGATGTTTCATTTGCAGAAACAGAAGAGTTAAAAAAGGTTGTTGTAAATATTATTCAGAAGGATGCAGAAGAAAAATTTTTGATTGATAAAGATAAAGAAGAGGAAATTCTGAAAGAACTATATCCTTCAGACGTAAAGACTGTAAAAGTTGATTTGACCACAGAAGAATCTTTGGCTATGAAAGCAGATGTAGATGATGGCTCTGTAACAGACAACAACTACAGTGCCACACAACATGACCTAATACTTAAGGACCATGTTAAAAAGAACGTTAGGGTCACCACAATAAATCTAAAAGATATGCAGATGGAAATAAAAGATCAAATGGCTGATGGAAAAATAGCAGCTGGTGATACATCAACTGATACATTACAAGGCAAAAGTGATGTGAGTGATCTTTCAACAACCGAGGTTTCCATCAATGACTTCAACAAATGGGAGAAAGGTACTTCTCATTGTGATACAGAATTAACTGAAATAAGGCCCAGTGAACAGAAGCCAGAAACTGCAGTCTACATTCTAAAGCAAAAAACACATTCAGAAGATCATGCAGATCAGAAGGATGTTTTGTCTGAGACAATTGCTGAACTCACCAAAACTTTAAAAATGGAAACTGATAGCCTATCTCCAAGAATAGAAGAACTTAATAAAGCTCACTATCAAACACCAAACAATAAAATTGGAACAACTTCTACAGATGTTAAACAATCTAAGAGAACTCTTAAACAGCCTGATGCCAAGATGGAAAATACAGAATTTACAGGAGATGTCATTGAGTCCTCCAGAGAAATTGACATTCTAAAATGTGCAGTTTCAGTAAAACTTCATAAATTTAAATTACCATCATTTGGAATAACTTCTTTGCAAATACTGGAGGATGCAGAACCTCTGAAAAAAAACAAGGAGGAGCAAACAGAAATCCCACCTTCACCAGAGGATCATATACAAAAGGTCCAGGAAGATCATATGTCATCTTCAGATATTGAAACACCTTTTGAGAAATTTTTAGAAACTGAACTAAAGGCAGCAAAGGGAAAAAATATATCAATTAGAATGAAAATGTCAACTCTTGAAAAAGTTGTAACAAAAGAAAAGGGTCAAGAAGCACCAGTATCCTTGTCACAGGAAGGAGAAGTTGAATTGGTAAAAACTGAAGAGCTGAAAGAAGTTGATGTGCAGCATAGTAAACAGGATGCAGGCATGGATATTGTGATTGAAGAAGTTAATGGTAGGGAAATTGTGAAAGAACTAGATACTTCGGATGTCAAGACAATAAGAGCTGAATTGTCATTAGAAGATTCGTTGGCTATAAAAGAAGATATAGATGGTGGTTCTATAACAGACACCACCAGTAGTATCATCGAACATGAGACACCTATTGAGGACCATGAGTCAGATTATGCTAGGACTAGCAGAATAAAACGAAAAGATGTGCAGAAGAAAGATAAAGATGAAATCACTGACAAAAATATACCAGCCGGTGTTACGTTAACTGATATTAGTGAGCAAGGCAAAGTTGAGGTGTATGATCTTTCAACAACCAAAGTTTCCATCTATAACTTTGAGAAATGGGAAAAGGGTATTTCTATTTGTGATACAGAATTAACTGAAGTAAGTTCCAGTGAACAAGAGGCAGAAAGAGCAATATGTATTCCAAAGGAAAAAGCAGACTCATTAGGTCATGGAATCCTTACTGAAGCAACAACTGTTGATGCTTTCTGTGAGACAAGTGGAATAACATCTTCGCAGACACTAGAGGATGAAGAAGCTCTGAGAGAAAGCAAGGAAGAACAACAGGAATACTCACCTTCACTTGAGGATAATGTAGATAAAGTTCTGGAGGTTAAAATATCATCTCCAGATAATGAGGGACCTTTTGGGAAATATGTAGAAACTGAAGTAAAGGCAGCAAAGGGTAAAAAGAAATCAATTAGAATGAAGAGGTCCACTATTGAAAAAGTTGTTACTAAAGATAGGAAAAGAGAAGTACCAATCTCTTTGTCAAAGCAAGGAGAAGATGAATTGGCAAAACCTGAAGAGCTGAAAGAAGATCATGTACAGGATATTGAAATAGATGCAGGAACGAAAACTGTGATGGAAGAAGTTAATGTTAAGGAAATTCTAAAAGAACCAGATACTTCAGATGTAAAAACGGTAAGAGTTGAATTATCCTTAAAAGATTCTTTGGCTACAAATGAAGATCTAGATGGTGGCTCTACAACAGACTCTATCAGCATTGTGACCCAACAAGAACCACTTACTGAGGACCACGAGTCAAAGATTGCTAAGATTAGCACAATAAAACTAAATGATGTACAGATGGAAGTTGACGTTCAAATGACCGCCAGAAATTTAGCAGCACAGGACACAGCAACTGATATTAGTGTGCAAGGCGAATGTGATGTGTGTGATATTTCGACAACTGTGGCTTCCATCAATCACTTGGTCAAATGGGAAAAAGATATATCTATTTGTGATGCAGAATTAATTGAAATAACTCCTATTGAACAGGAGCCAGAAACTACAATCTGCATTAAAAAGGAAAAAGCTGACTCAGAAGATCATGGGGTGCCTATTGAAGCAACAATGGTTGATGTTTCCTCTGAGACAATGGCTCAACCCAACAAAACTTTAAATATGGAAACTGACATTCCATCTTCAAAAATGGAAGAGCTTAATAAAGTTCACAATGAAACACCAAATGATGAAATTGGAACAACTTCTACAGACGTTAAAATATCTTTGGAAATTCCTAAAGAGCTTGATGGCAAGATGGAAAATATAGAATTCACAGGGGAGGTTATCGAGTCCTCCACAGAAATTGACATTCTAGAATATGAAGGTTCAGTAAAACTTCATAAATTTAAATTACCATCATTCGGAATAACTTCTTCGCAAATACTGGAGGATGCAGAACCTCTGAAAAAAAGCAAGGAGGAGCAAACAGAAATCTCACCTTCACCTGAGGATCATATAAATAAGGTCCAGGAAGATCAAATGTCATCTTCAGATATTGAAAAACCTTTTGAGAAATTTGTAGAAACTGAAGTAAAGGCAGCAAGGGGAAAAACGAAATCAATTAGAATGGCAATGTCCACTCTTGAAAAAGTTGTAACAATAGAAAGGAGTCAAGAAGTAACAGTATCCTTCTCACAAGAAGGAGAAGATGAATTGGTAAAAACTGAAGAGCTAAAAGAAGCTGATGTACAGGATAGTAAAAAGGATGCAGGCATGGAAATTGTGATTGAAGAAGTTAATGGTATTGAAATTGTGAAAGAACTAGATACATTGGATGTCAAGACAATAAGACCTGAATTTTCTTTAGAAGATTCATTGGCTATAAAAGAAGATATAGATGGTAGATCTATAACATACATCACCAGCAGTGTCATCGAACATGAGACACCTATTGGGGACCACGAATCAGATTATGCTAGGACTAGTAGAATAAAACTAAAAGATGTGCAGAAGAAAGATAAAGATCAAATAACTGACAAAAATATACCAGCCGGTGTTACGTTAACTGATATTAGTGAGCAAGGCAAAGTTGAGGTGTATGACCTTTCAACAACCAAAGTTTCCATCTATAACTTAGACAAACGGGAAAAGGGTATTTCTATTTGTGATACAGAATTAACTGAAGTAAGTTCCAGTGAACAAGAGGCAGAAAGAGCAATATACATTCCAAAGGAAAAAGCAGACTCATTAGGTCATGGGATCCCTACTGAAGCAACAACTGTTGATGCTTTCTGTGAGACAGGTGGAATAACTTCTTTGCAAACACTAGAGGATGCAGAAGCTCTGAGAGAAAGCAAGGAAGAACAACAGGAATACTCACCTTCACTTGAGGATAATGTAGATAATGTTCTGGAGGTTGAAATATCATCTCCAGATAATGAAGGACCTCTTGAGAAATCTGTACAAACTGAAGTAAAGGCAGCAAAGGGCAAAAAGAAATCAATTAGAATGAAGAGGTCTACTATTGAAAAAGTTGTTACTAAAGATAGGAAAAGAGAAGTACCAATATCTTTGTCAAAGCAAGGAGAAGTTGAATTGGCAAAACCTGAAGAGCTGAAAGAAGATCATGTACAGGATACTGAAATAGATGCAGGAACGAAAACGGTGATGGAAGAAGTTAATGCTAAGGAAATTCTGAAAGAACCAGATAATTCAAATGTAAAAACAGTAAGAATTGAATTATCCTTAGAAGATTCTTTGGCTACAAAAGAAGATGTAGATGGTGGCTCTATAATAGACTCTATCACCATTGTGACCCAACAACAACCCCTTACTGACGACCACGAGTCAAAGATTGCTAAGATTAGCACAATAAAACTCAATGATGTACAGATGGAAGTTAACGTTCAAATGATCGGCAGAAAAGTAGCAGCTCAGGACACAGCAACTGATATTAGTGTGCAAGGCGAATGTGATGTGTGTGATATTTCGACAACTGTGGCTTCCATCAATGACTTGGACAAATGGGAAAAAGATATTTCTATTTGTGATGCAGAATTAATTGAAATAACTCCTACTGAACAGGAGCCAGAAACTGCAATATGCATTCAAAAGGAAAAAGCAGACTCGGAAGATCATGGGGTGTCTATTGAAGCAACAATGGTTGATGTTTTCTCTGAGACAATGGCTCAACCCACCAAAACTTTAAATATGGAAACTGACATTCCATCTTCAAAAATGGAAGAGCTTAATAAAGTTCACAATGAAACACCAAATGATGAAATTGGAACAACTTCTACAGACGTTAAAATATCTTTGGAAATTCCTAAAGAGCTTGATGGCAAGATGGAAAATATAGAATTCACAGGAGAGGTTATCGAGTCCTCCACAGAAATTGACATTCTAGAATATGAAGGTTCAGTAAAACTTCATAAATTTAAATTACCATCATTCGGAATAACTTCTTCGCAAATACTGGAGGATACAGAACCTCTGAAAAAAAGCAAGGAGGAGCAAACAGAAATCTCACCTTCACCTGAGGATCATATAAATAAGGTCCAGGAAGATCAAATGTCATCTTCAGATATTGAAAAACCTTTTGAGAAATTTGTAGAAACTGAAGTAAAGGCAGGAAGGGGAAAAACGAAATCAATTAGAATGACAATGTCCACTCTTGAAAAAGTTGTAACAATAGAAAGGAGTCAAGAAGTACCAGTATCCTTCTCACAAGAAGGAGAAGATGAATTGGTAAAAACTGAAGAGCTAAAAGAAGCTGATGTACAGGATAGTAATAAGGATGCAGGCATGGAAATTGTGATTGAAGAAGTTAATGGTATTGAAATTGTGAAAGAACTAGATACATCGGATGTCAAGACAATAAGACCTGAATTGTCTTTAGAAGATTCATTGGCTATAAAAGAAGATATAGAAGGTGGTTCTATAACATACACCACCAGCAGTGTCATCGAACATGAGACACCTATTGGGGACCACGAATCAGATTATGCTAGGATTAGTAGAATAAAACTAAAAGATGTGCAGAAGAAAGATAAAGATCAAATAACTGACAAAAATATACCAGCCGGTGTTACGTTAACTGATATTAGTGAGCAAGGCAAAGTTGAGGTGTATGACCTTTCAACAACCAAAGTTTCCATCTATAACTTAGACAAACAGGAAAAGGGTATTTCTATTTGTGATACAGAATTAACTGAAGTAAGTTCCAGTGAACAAGAGGCAGAAAGAGCAATATACATTCCAAAGGAAAAAGCAGACTCATTAGGTCATGGGATCCCTACTGAAGCAACAACTGTTGATGCTTTCTGTGAGACAGGTGGAATAACTTCTTCGCAAACACTAGAAGATGCAGAAGCTCTGAGAGAAAGCAAGGAAGAACAACAGGAATACTCACCTTCACTTGAGGATAATGTAGATAATGTTCTGGAGGTTGAAATATCATCTCCAGATAATGAAGGACCTCTTGAGAAATCTGTACAAACTGAAGTAAAGGCAGCAAAGGGCAAAAAGAAATCAATTAGAATGAAGAGGTCTACTATTGAAAAAGTTGTTACTAAAGATAGGAAAAGAGAAGTACCAATATCTTTGTCAAAGCAAGGAGAAGTTGAATTGGCAAAACCTGAAGAGCTGAAAGAAGATCATGTACAGGATACTGAAATAGATGCAGGAACGAAAACGGTGATGGAAGAAGTTAATGCTAAGGAAATTCTGAAAGAACCAGATAATTCAAATGTAAAAACGGTAAGAGTTGAATTATCCTTAGAAGATTCTTTGGCTACAAAAGAAGATGTAGATGGTGGCTCTATAACAGATTCTATCACCATTGTGACCCAACAACAACCCCTTACTGAGGACCACGAATCAAAGATTGCTAAGATTAGCACAATAAAACTCAATGATGTACAGATGGAAGTTAACGTTCAAATGATCGGCAGAAAAGTAGCAGCTCAGGACACAGCAACTGATATTAGTGTGCAAGGCGAATGTGATGTGTGTGATATTTCAACAACCGAGGTTTCCATCAATGACTTCAACAAATGGGAGAAAGGTACTTCTCATTGTGATACAGAATTAACTGAAATAAGGCCCAGTGAACAGAAGCCAGAAACTACAGTCTACATTCTAAAGCAAAAAACACATTCAGAAGATCATGCAGATCAGAAGGATGTTTTGTCTGAGACAATTGCTGAACTCACCAAAACTTTAAAAATGGAAACTGATAGCCTATCTCCAAGGATAGAAGAACTTAATAAAGCTCACTATCAAACACCAAACAATAAAATTGGAACAACTTCTACAGATGTTAAACAATCTAAGAGAACTCTTAAACAGCCTGATGCCAAGATGGAAAATACAGAATTTACAGGAGATGTCATTGAGTCCTCCAGAGAAATTGACATTCTAAAATGTGCAGTTTCAGTAAAACTTCATAAATTTAAATTACCATCATTTGGAATAACTTCTTTGCAAATACTGGAGGATGCAGAACCTCTGAAAAAAAAGAAGGAGGAGCAAACAGAAATCCCACCTTCACCAGAGGATCATATACAAAAGGTCCAGGAAGATCCTATGTCATCTTCAGATATTGAAACACCTTTTGAGAAATTTTTAGAAACTGAACTAAAGGCAGCAAAGGGAAAAAATATATCAATTAGAATGAAAATGTCAACTCTTGAAAAAGTTGTAACAAAAGAAAAGGGTCAAGAAGCACCAGTATCCTTGTCACAGGAAGGAGAAGTTGAATTGGTAAAAACTGAAGAGCTGAAAGAAGTTGATGTGCAGCATAGTAAACAGGATGCAGGCATGGATATTGTGATTGAAGAAGTTAATGGTAGGGAAATTGTGAAAGAACTAGATACTTCGGATGTCAAGACAATAAGAGCTGAATTGTCATTAGAAGATTCGTTGGCTATAAAAGAAGATATAGATGGTGGTTCTATAACAGACACCACCAGTAGTATCATCGAACATGAGACACCTATTGAGGACCATGAGTCAGATTATGCTAGGACTAGCAGAATAAAACGAAAAGATGTGCAGAAGAAAGATAAAGATGAAATCACTGACAAAAATATACCAGCCGGTGTTACGTTAACTGATATTAGTGAGCAAGGCAAAGTTGAGGTGTATGATCTTTCAACAACCAAAGTTTCCATCTATAACTTTGAGAAATGGGAAAAGGGTATTTCTATTTGTGATACAGAATTAACTGAAGTAAGTTCCAGTGAACAAGAGGCAGAAAGAGCAATATGTATTCCAAAGGAAAAAGCAGACTCATTAGGTCATGGAATCCTTACTGAAGCAACAACTGTTGATGCTTTCTGTGAGACAAGTGGAATAACATCTTCGCAGACACTAGAGGATGAAGAAGCTCTGAGAGAAAGCAAGGAAGAACAACAGGAATACTCACCTTCACTTGAGGATAATGTAGATAAAGTTCTGGAGGTTAAAATATCATCTCCAGATAATGAGGGACCTTTTGGGAAATATGTAGAAACTGAAGTAAAGGCAGCAAAGGGTAAAAAGAAATCAGTTAGAATGAAGAGGTCCACTATTGAAAAAGTTGTTACTAAAGATAGGAAAAGAGAAGTACCAATCTCTTTGTCAAAGCAAGGAGAAGATGAATTGGCAAAACCTGAAGAGCTGAAAGAAGATCATGTACAGGATATTGAAATAGATGCAGGAACGAAAACTGTGATGGAAGAAGTTAATGTTAAGGAAATTCTAAAAGAACCAGATACTTCAGATGTAAAAACGGTAAGAGTTGAATTATCCTTAAAAGATTCTTTGGCTACAAATGAAGATCTAGATGGTGGCTCTACAACAGACTCTATCAGCATTGTGACCCAACAAGAACCACTTACTGAGGACCACGAGTCAAAGATTGCTAAGATTAGCACAATAAAACTAAATGATGTACAGATGGAAGTTGACGTTCAAATGACCGCCAGAAATTTAGCAGCACAGGACACAGCAACTGATATTAGTGTGCAAGGCGAATGTGATGTGTGTGATATTTCGACAACTGTGGCTTCCATCAATGACTTGGTCAAATGGGAAAAAGATATATCTATTTGTGATGCAGAATTAATTGAAATAACTCCTATTGAACAGGAGCCAGAAACTGCAATCTGCATTAAAAAGGAAAAAGCTGACTCAGAAGATCATGGGGTGCCTATTGAAGCAACAATGGTTGATGTTTCCTCTGAGACAATGGCTCAACCCAACAAAACTTTAAATATGGAAACTGACATTCCATCTTCAAAAATGGAAGAGCTTAATAAAGTTCACAATGAAACACCAAATGATGAAATTGGAACAACTTCTACAGACGTTAAAATATCTTTGGAAATTCCTAAAGAGCTTGATGGCAAGATGGAAAATATAGAATTCACAGGGGAGGTTATCGAGTCCTCCACAGAAATTGACATTCTAGAATATGAAGGTTCAGTAAAACTTCATAAATTTAAATTACCATCATTCGGAATAACTTCTTCGCAAATACTGGAGGATGCAGAACCTCTGAAAAAAAGCAAGGAGGAGCAAACAGAAATCTCACCTTCACCTGAGGATCATATAAATAAGGTCCAGGAAGATCAAATGTCATCTTCAGATATTGAAAAAACTTTTGAGAAATTTGTAGAAACTGAAGTAAAGGCAGCAAGGGGAAAAACGAAATCAATTAGAATGACAATGTCCACTCTTGAAAAAGTTGTAACAATAGAAAGAAGTCAAGAAGTACCAGTATCCTTCTCACAAGAAGGAGAAGATGAATTGGTAAAAACTGAAGAGCTAAAAGAAGCTGATGTACAGGATAGTAAAAAGGATGCAGGCATGGAAATTGTGATTGAAGAAGTTAATGGTATTGAAATTGTGAAAGAACTAGATACATTGGATGTCAAGACAATAAGACCTGAATTTTCTTTAGAAGATTCATTGGCTATAAAAGAAGATATAGATGGTAGATCTATAACATACACCACCAGCAGTGTCATCGAACATGAGACACCTATTGGGGACCACGAATCAGATTATGCTAGGACTAGTAGAATAAAACTAAAAGATGTGCAGAAGAAAGATAAAGATCAAATAACTGACAAAAATATACCAGCCGGTGTTACGTTAACTGATATTTGTGAGCAAGGCAAAGTTGAGGTGTATGACCTTTCAACAACCAAAGTTTCTATCTATAACTTAGACAAACGGGAAAAGGGTATTTCTATTTGTGATACAGAATTAACTGAAGTAAGTTCCAGTGAACAAGAGGCAGAAAGAGCAATATACATTCCAAAGGAAAAAGCAGACTCATTAGGTCATGGGATCCCTACTGAAGCAACAACTGTTGATGCTTTCTGTGAGACAGGTGGAATAACTTCTTTGCAAACACTAGAGGATGCAGAAGCTCTGAGAGAAAGCAAGGAACAACAACAGGAATACTCACCTTCACTTGAGGATAATGTAGATAATGTTCTGGAGGTTGAAATATCATCTCCAGATAATGAAGGACCTCTTGAGAAATCTGTACAAACTGAAGTAAAGGCAGCAAAGGGCAAAAAGAAATCAATTAGAATGAAGAGGTCTACTATTGAAAAAGTTGTTACTAAAGATAGGAAAAGAGAAGTACCAATATCTTTGTCAAAGCAAGGAGAAGTTGAATTGGCAAAACCTGAAGAGCTGAAAGGAGATCATGTACAGGATACTGAAATAGATGCAGGAACGAAAACGGTGATGGAAGAAGTTAATGCTAAGGAAATTCTGAAAGAACCAGATAATTCAAATGTCAAAACAGTAAGAGTTGAATTATCCTTAGAAGATTCTTTGGCTACAAAAGAAGATGTAGATGGTGGCTCTATAACAGACTCTATCACCATTGTGACCCAACAACAACCCCTTACTGAGGACCACGAGTCAAAGATTGCTAAGATTAGCACAATAAAACTCAATGATGTACAGATGGAAGTTAACGTTCAAATGATCGGCAGAAAAGTAGCAGCTCAGGACACAGCAACTGATATTAGTGTGCAAGGCGAATGTGATGTGTGTGATATTTCGACAACTGTGGCTTCCATCAATGACTTGGACAAATGGGAAAAAGATATTTCTATTTGTGATGCAGAATTAATTGAAATAACTCCTACTGAACAGGAGCCAGAAACTGCAATATGCATTCAAAAGGAAAAAGCAGACTCGGAAGATCATGGGGTGTCTATTGAAGCAACAATGGTTGATGTTTTCTCTGAGACAATGGCTCAACCCACCAAAACTTTAAATATGGAAACTGACATTCCATCTTCAAAAATGGAAGAGCTTAATAAAGTTCACAATGAAACACCAAATGATGAAATTGGAACAACTTCTACAGACGTTAAAATATCTTTGGAAATTCCTAAAGAGCTTGATGGCAAGATGGAAAATATAGAATTCACAGGAGAGGTTATCGAGTCCTCCACAGAAATTGACATTCTAGAATATGAAGGTTCAGTAAAACTTCATAAATTTAAATTACCATCATTCGGAATAACTTCTTCGCAAATACTGGAGGATACAGAACCTCTGAAAAAAAGCAAGGAGGAGCAAACAGAAATCTCACCTTCACCTGAGGATCATATAAATAAGGTCCAGAAAGATCAAATGTCATCTTCAGATATTGAAAAACCTTTTGAGAAATTTGTAGAAACTGAAGTAAAGGCAGCAAGGGGAAAAACGAAATCAATTAGAATGACAATGTCCACTCTTGAAAAAGTTGTAACAATAGAAAGGAGTCAAGAAGTACCAGTATCCTTCTCACAAGAAGGAGAAGATGAATTGGTAAAAACTGAAGAGCTAAAAGAAGCTGATGTACAGGATAGTAAAAAGGATGCAGGCATGGAAATTGTGATTGAAGAAGTTAATGGTATTGAAATTGTGAAAGAACTAGATACATCGGATGTCAAGACAATAAGGCCTGAATTGTCTTTAGAAGATTCATTGGCTATAAAAGAAGATATAGAAGGTGGTTCTATAACATACACCACCAAAAGTGTCATCGAACATGAGACACCTATTGGGGACCACGAATCAGATTATGCTAGGACTAGTAGAATAAAACTAAAAGATGTGCAGAAGAAAGATAAAGATCAAATAACTAACAAAAATATACCAGCCGGTGTTACGTTAACTGATATTAGTGAGCAAGGCAAAGTTGAGGTGTATGACCTTTCAACAACCAAAGTTTCCATCTATAACTCAGACAAACGGGAAAAGGATATTTCTATTTGTGATACAGAATTAACTGAAGTAAGTTCCAGTGAACAAGAGGCAGAAAGAGCAATATACATTCCAAAGGAAAAAGCAGACTCATTAGGTCATGGGATCCCTACTGAAGCAACAACTGTTGATGCTTTCTGTGAGACAGGTGGAATAACTTCTTCGCAAACACTAGAAGATGCAGAAGCTCTGAGAGAAAGCCAGGAAGAACAACAGGAATACTCACCTTCACTTGAGGATAATGTAGATAATGTTCTGGAGGTTGAAATATCATCTCCAGATAATGAAGGACCTCTTGAGAAATCTGTACAAACTGAAGTAAAGGCAGCAAAGGGCAAAAAGAAATCAATTAGAATGAAGAGGTCTACTATTGAAAAAGTTGTTACTAAAGATAGGAAAAGAGAAGTACCAATATCTTTGTCAAAGCAAGGAGAAGTTGAATTGGCAAAACCTGAAGAGCTGAAAGAAGATCATGTACAGGATACTGAAATAGATGCAGGAACGAAAACGGTGATGGAAGAAGTTAATGCTAAGGAAATTCTGAAAGAACCAGATAATTCAAATGTAAAAACGGTAAGAGTTGAATTATCCTTAGAAGATTCTTTGGCTACAAAAGAAGATGTAGATGGTGGCTCTATAACAGATTCTATCACCATTGTGACCCAACAACAACCCCTTACTGAGGACCACGAGTCAAAGATTGCTAAGATTAGCACAATAAAACTCAATGATGTACAGATGGAAGTTAACGTTCAAATGATCGGCAGAAAAGTAGCAGCTCAGGACACAGCAACTGATATTAGTGTGCAAGGCAAATGTGATGTGTGTGATCTTTCGACAAATGTGGCTTCCATCAATGACTTGGACAAATGGGAAAAATATATTTCTATTTGTGATGCAGAATTAATTGAAATAACTCCTACTGAACAGGAGCCAGAAACTGCAATATGCATTCAAAAGGAAAAAGCAGAATCGGAAGATCATGGGGTGTCTATTGAAGCAACAATGGTTGATGTTTTCTCTGAGACAATGGCTCAACCCACCAAAACTTTAAATATGGAAACTGACATTCCATCTTCAAAAATGGAAGAGCTTAATAAAGTTCACAATGAAACACCAAATGATGAAATTGGAACAACTTCTACAGACGTTAAAATATCTATGGAAATTCCTAAAGAGCTTGATGGCAAGATGGAAAATATAGAATTCAGAGGAGAGGTTATCGAGTCCTCCATAAAAATTGACATTCTAGAATATGAAGGTTCAGTAAAACTTCATAAATTTAACTTACCATCATTCAGAATAACTTCTTCGCAAATACTGGAGGATGCAGAACCTCTGGAAAAAAGCAAGGAGGAGCAAACAGAAATCTCACCTTCACCAGAGGATCATATAAATAAGGTCCAGGAAGATCAAATCTCATCTTCAGATATTGAAAAACCTTTTGAGAAATTTGTAGAAACTGAAGTAAAGGCAGCAAAGGGAAAAAAGAAATCAATTAGAATGACAATGTCCACTCTTGAAAAAGTTGTAACAATAGAAAGGAGCGAAGAAGTACCAGTATCTTTCTCACAAGAAGGAGAAGTTGAATTGGTAAAAACTGAAGAGCTGAAAGAAGCTGATGTACAGGATAGTAAAAAGGATGCAGGCATGGAAATTGTGATCGAAGAAGTTAATGGTATTGAAATTGTGAAAGAACTAGATACATCAGATGTCAAGATAATAAGACCTGAATTGTCTTTAGAAGATTCATTGGCTATAAAAGAAGATATAGATGGTGGTTCTATAACAGACACCACCAGCAGTACCATCGAACATGAGACACCTATTGAGGACCATGAGTCAGATTATGCTAGGACTAGTAGAATAAAACTAAAAGATGTGCAGAAGAAAGATAAAGATGAAATAACTGACAAACATATACCAGCCTGTGTTACATTAACTGATATTAGTGAGCAAGGCAAAGTTGAGGTGTATGATCTTTCAACAACCAAAGTTTCCATCTATAACTTAGACAAATGGGAAAAGGGTATTTCTATTTGTGATACAGAATTCACTGAAGTCAGTTCCAGTGAACAAGAGGCAGAAAGAGCAATATACATTCCAAAGGAAAAAGCAGACTCATTAGGTCATGGGATCCCTATTGAAGCAACAACTGTTGATGCTTTCTGTGAGACAGGTGGAATAACGTCTTCGCAAATACTAGAGGATGCAGAAGCTCTGAGAGAAAGCAAGGAAGAACAACAGGAATACTCACCTCCACTTGAGGATACTGTAGATAAAGTTTGGGAGGTCGAAATATCATCTCCAGATAATGAAGGACCTTTTGAGAAATCTGTAGAAACTGAAGTAAAGGCAGCAAAGAGCAAAAATAAATCAATTAGAATGAAGAGGTCCACTATTGAAAAAGTTGTTACTAAAGATAGGAAAGGAGAAGTACCAATCTCTTTGTCAAAGCAAGGAGAAGTTGAATTGGCAAAACCTGAAGAGCTCAAAGAAGATCATGTACAGGATATTGAAATAGATGCAGGAACGAAAACGGTGATGGAAGAAGTTAATGCTAAGGAAATTCTGAAAGAACCAGATACTTCAGATGTAAAAACGGTAAGAGTTGAATTATTCTTAGAAGATTCTTTGGCTACAAAAGAAGATGTAGATGGTGGCTCTATAACAGACTCTATCAGCATTGTGACCCAACAGCAACCACTTACTGAGGACCACGAGTCAAAGATTGCTAAGATTAGCACAATAAAACTAAATGATCTACAGATGGAAGTTAACGTTCAAATGACCGCCAGAAATTTAGCAGCTCAGGACACAGCAACTGATATTAGTGTGCAAGGCGAATGTGATGTGTGTGATCTTTCGACAACTGTGGCTTCCATCAATGACTTGGACAAATGGGAAAAAGATATTTCTATTTGTGATGCAGAATTAATTGAAATAACTCCTAGTGAACAGGAGCCAGAAACTGCAATATGCATTCAAAAGGAAAAAGCAGACTCAGAAGATCATGGGGTGTCTATTGAAGCAACAATGGTTGATGTTTTCTCTGAGACAATGGCTCAACCCACCAAAACTTTAAATATGGAAACTGACATTCCATCTTCAAAAATGGAAGAGCTTAATAAAGTTCACAATGAAACACCAAATGATGAAATTGGAACAACTTCTACAGACGTTAAAATATCTATGGAAATTCCTAAAGAGCTTGATGGCAAGATGGAAAATATAGAATTCACAGGAGAGGTTATCGAGTCCTCCAAAGAAATTGACATTCTAGAATATGAAGGCTCAGTAAAACGTCATCAATTTAAATTACCATCTTTCGGAATCACTTCTTCGCAAATACTGGAGGATGCAGAACCTCTGAAAAAAAGCAAGGAGGAGCAAACAGAAATCTCACCTTCTCCTGAGGATCATATAAATAAGGTCCAGGAAGATCAAATGTCATCTTCAGATATTGAAAAACCTTTTGAGAAATTTGTAGAAACCGAAGTAAAGGCAGCAAAGGGAAAAAAGAAATCAATTAGAATGACAATGTCCACTCTTGAAAAAGTTGTAACAATAGAAAGGAGTCAAGAAGTACCAGTATCCTTCTCACAAAAAGGAGAAGTTGAATTTGTAAAAACTGAAGAGCTGAAAGAAGCTGATGTACAGGATAGTAAAAAGGCTGCAGGCATGGAAATTGTGATTGAAGAAGTTAATGGTATTGAAATTGTGAAAGAACTAGATACATCGGATGTCAAGACAATAAGACCTGAATTGTCTTTAGAAGATTCATTGGCTATAAAAGAAGATATAGATGGTAGTTCTATAACATACACCACCAGCAGTGTCATCGAACATGAGACACCTATTGAGGACCACGAATCAGATTATGATAGGACTAGTAGAATAAAACTAAAAGATGTGCAGAAGAAAGATAACGATCAAATAACTGACAAAAATATACCAGCCGGTGTTACGTTAACTGATATTAGTGAGCAAGGCAAAGTTGAGGTGTATGACCTTTCAACAACCAAAGTTTCCATCTATAACTTAGACAAATGGGAAAAGGGTATTTCTATTTGTGATACAGAATTAACTGAAGTAAGTTCCAGTGAACAAGAGGCTGAAAGAGCAACATACATCCCAAAGGAAAAAGCAGACTCATTAGGTCATGGGATCCTTACTGAAGCAACAACTGTTGATGCTTTCTGTGAGACAGGTGGAATAACGTCTTCGCAAATACTAGAGGATGCAGAAGCTCTGAGAGAAAGCAAGGAAGAACAACAGGAATACTCACCTCCACTTGAGGATACTGTAGATAAAGTTCGGGAGGTCGAAATATCATCTCCAGATAATGAAGGACCTTTTGAGAAATCTGTAGAAACTGAAGTAAAGGCAGCAAAGAGCAAAAAGAAATCAATTAGAATGAAGAGGTCCACTATTGAAAAAGTTGTTACAAAAGATAGTAAAAGAGAAGTACCAATCTCTTTGTCAAAGCAAGGAGAAGTTGAATTGGCAAAACCTGAAGAGCTGAAAGAAGATCACGTACAGGCTACTGAAATAGATGCAGGAACAAAAACGGTGATGGAAGAAGTTAATGCTAAGGAAATTCTGAAAGAAACAGATACTTCAGATGTAAAAACTGTAAGAGTTGAATTATCCTTAGAAGATTCTTTGGCTACAAAAGAAGATATAGATGGTGGCTCTATAACAGACTCTATCAGCATTATGACCCAACAGCAACCACTTACTGAGGACCACGAGTCAAAGATTGCTAAGATTAGCACAATAAAACTAAATGATGTTCAGATGGAAGTTAACGTTCAAATGACCGCCAGAAATTTAGCAGCTAAGGACACAGCAACTGATATTAATGTGCAAGGCGAATGTGATGAGTGTGATCTTTCGACAACTGTGGCTTCCATCAATGACTTTGACAAATGGGAAAAAGATATTTCTATTTGTGATGCAGAATTAATTGAAATAACTCCTAGTGAACAGGAGACAGAAACTGCAATATGCATTCAAAAGGAAAAAGCAGACTCAGAAGATCATGGGGTGTCTATTGAAGCAACAATGGTTGATGTTTTCTCTGAGACAATGGCTCAACCCACCAAAACTTTAAATATGGAAACTGACATTCCATCTTCAAAAATGGAAGAGCTTAATAAAGTTCACAATGAAACACCAAATGATGAAATTGGAACAACTTCTAAAGACGTTAAAATATCTATGGAAATTCCTAAAGAGCTTGATGGCAAGATGGAAAATATAGAATTCACAGGAGAGGTTATCGAGTCCTCCAGAGAAATTGACATTCTAGAATATGAAGGTTCAGTAAAACGTCATAAATTTAAATTACCATCTTTCAGAATAACTTCTTCGCAAATACTGGAGGATGCAGAACCTCTGAAAAAAAGCAAGGAGGAGCAAACAGAAATCTCACCTTCTCCTGAGGATCATATAAATAAGGTCCAGGAAGATCAAATGCCATCTTCACATATTGAAAAACCTTTTGAGAAATTTGTAGAAACCGAAGTAAAGGCAGCAAAGGGAAAAAATAAATCAATTAGAATGACAATGTCCACTCTTGAAAAAGTTGTAACAATAGAAAGGAGTCAAGAAGTCCCAGTATCCTTCTCACAAAAAGGAGAAGTTGAATTGGTAAACACTGAAGAGCTGAAAGAAGCTGATGTACAGGATAGTAAAAAGGATGCAGGCATGGAAATTGTGATCGAAGAAGTTAATGGTATTGAAATTGTGAAAGAACTAGATACATCAGATGTCAAGATAATAAGACCTGAATTGTCTTTAGAAGATTCATTGGCTATAAAAGAAGATATAGATGGTGGTTCTATAACAGACACCACTAGCAGTACAATCGAACATGAGACACCTATTGAGGACCATGAGTCAGATTATGCTAGGACTAGTAGAATAAAACTAAAAGATGTGCAGAAGAAATATAAAGATCAAATAACTGACAAAAATATACCAGCCGGTGTTACGTTAACTGATATTAGTGAGCAAGGCAAAGTTGAGGTGTATGACCTTTCAACAACCAAAGTTTCCATCTATAATTTAGACAAATGGGAAAAGGGTATTTCTATTTGTGATACAGAATTAACTGAAGTAAGTTCCAGTGAACAAGAGGCCGAAAGAGCAATATACATTCCAAAGGAAAAAGGAGACTCATTAGGTCATGGGATCCTTACTGAAGCAACAACTGTTGATGCTTTCTGTGAGACAAGTGGAATAACGTCTTCGCAAATACTAGAGGATGCAGAAACTCTGAGAGAAAGCAAGGAAGAACAACAGGAATACTCACTTCCACTTGAGGATACTGTAGATAAAGTTCGGGAGGTCGAAATATCATCTCCTGATAATGAAGGACCTTTTGAGAAATCTATAGAAACTGAAGTAAAGGCAGCAAAGGGCAAAAAGAAATCAATTAGAATGAAGAGGTCCACTATTGAAAAAGTTGTTACTAAAGATAGGAAAAGAGAAGTACCAATCTCTTTGTCAAAGCAAGAAGAAGTTGAATTGGCAAAACCTGAGGAGCTGAAAGAAGATCATGTACAGGATATTGAAATAGATGCAGGAACGAAAACGGTGATGGAAGAAGTTAATGCTAATGAAATTCTGAAAGAACCAGATACTTCAGATGTAAAAACGGAAAGAGTTGAATTATCCTTACAAGATTCTTTGGCTACAAAAGAAGATGTAGATGGTGGCTCTATAACAGACTCTATCAGCATTGTGACCCAACAGCAACCACTTACTGAGGACCACGAGTCAAAGATTGCTAAGATTAGCACAATAAAACTAAATGATGTACAGATGGAAGTTAACGTTCAAATGACCGCCAGAAATTTAGCAGCTCAGGACACAGCAACTGATATTAGTGTGCAAGGCGAATGTGATGTGTGTGATCTTTCCACAACTGTGGCTTCCATCAATGACTTGGACAAATGGGAAAAAGATATTTCTATTTGTGATGCAGAATTAATTGAAATAACTCCTAGTGAACAGGAGCCAGAAACTGCAATCTGCATTCAAAAGGAAAAATCAGACTCAGAAGATCATGGGGTGTCTATTGAAGGAACAATGGTTGATATTTTCTCTGAGACAATGGCTCAACCCACCAAAACTTTAAATATGGAAACTGACATTCCATCTTCAAAAATGGAAGAGCTAAATAAAGTTCACAATGAAACACCAAATGATGAAATTGGAACAACTTCTACAGACGTTAAAATATCTATGGAAATTCCTAACGAGCTGGATGGCAAGATGGAAAATATAGAATTCACAGGAGAGGTTATCGAGTCCTCCAGAGAAATTGACATTCTAGGATATGAAGGTTCAGTAAAACTTCATAAATTTAAATTACCATCATTCGGAATAACTTCTTCGCAAGTACTGGAGGATGCAGAACCTCTGAAAAAAAGCAAGGAGGAGCAAACAGAAATCTCACCTTCACCTGAGGATCATATCAATAAGGTCCAGAAAGATGAAATGTCATCTTCAGATATTGAAAAACCTTTTCAGAAATTTGTAGAAAATGAAGTAAAGGCAGCAAAGGGAAAAAAGAAATCAATTAGAATGACAATGTCCACTCTTGAAAAAGTTGTAACAATAGAAAGGAGTCAAGAAGTACCAGTATCCCTCTCACAAGAAGGAGAAGATGAATTGGTAAAAACTGAAGAGCTGAAAGACGCTGATGTACAGGATAGTAAAAAGGATGCAGGCATGGAAATTGTGATTGAAAAAGTTAATGGTATTGAAATTGTGAAAGAACTAGATACATTGGATGTCAAGACAATAAGACCTGAATTGTTTTTAGAAGATTCATTGGCTATAAATGAAGATATGGATGGTAGTTCTATAACAGACTCCACCAGCAGTGTCATCGAACATGAGACACCTATTGAGGACCATGAGTCAGATTATGCTAGGACTAGTAGAATAAAACTAAAAGATGTGCAGAAGAAATATAAAGATCAAATAACTGACAAAAATATACCAGCCGGTGTTACGTTAACTGATATTAGTGAGCAAGGCAAAGTTGAGGTGTATGACCTTTCAACAACCAAAGTTTCCATCTGTAACTTAGACAAATGGGAAAAGGGTATTTCTATTTGTGATACAGAATTAACTGAAGTAAGTTCCAGTGAACAAGAGGCCGAAAGAGCAATATACATTCCAAACGAAAAAGCAGACTCATTAGGTCATGGGATCCTTACTGAAGCAACAACTGTTGATGCTTTCTGTGAGACAAGTGGAATAACGTCTTCGCAAATACTAGAGGATGCAGAAGCTCTGAGAGAAAGCAAGGAAGAACAACAGGAATACTCACCTCCACTTGAGGATACTGTAGATAGAGTTCGGGAGGTCGAAATATCATCTCTAGATAATGAAGGACCTTTTGAGAAATCTGTAGAAACTGAAGTAAAGGCAGCAAAGAGCAAAAAGAAATCAATTAGAATGAAGAGGTCCACTATTGAAAAAGTTGTTACAAAAGATAGTAAAAGAGAAGTACCAATCTCTTTGTCAAAGCAAGGAGAAGTTGAATTGGCAAAACCTGAAGAGCTGAAAGAAGATCATGTACAGGATACTGAAATAGATGCAGGAACGAAAACGGTGATGGAAGAAGTTAATGCTAAGGAAATTCTGAAAGAAACAGATACTTCAGATGTAAAAACTGTAAGAGTTGAATTATCCTTAGAAGATTCTTTGGCTACAAAAGAAGATATAGATGGTGGCTCTATAACAGACTCTATCAGCATTATGACCCAACAGCAACCACTTACTGAGGACCACGAGTCAAAGATTGCTAAGATTAGCACAATAAAACTAAATGATGTACAGATGGAAGTTAACGTTCAAATGACCGCCAGAAATTTAGCAGCTCAGGACACAGCAACTGATATTAGTGTGCAAGGCGAATGTGATGAGTGTGATCTTTCGACAACTGTGGCTTCCATCAATGACTTTGACAAATGGGAAAAAGATATTTCTATTTGTGATGCAGAATTAATTGAAATAACTCCTAGTGAACAGGAGACAGAAACTGCAATATGCATTCAAAAGGAAAAAGCAGACTCAGAAGATCATGGGGTGTCTATTGAAGCAACAATGGTTGATGTTTTCTCTGAGACAATGGCTCAACCCACCAAAACTTTAAATATGGAAACTGACATTCCATCTTCAAAAATGGAAGAGCTTAATAAAGTTCACAATGAAACACCAAATGATGAAATTGGAACAACTTCTAAAGACGTTAAAATATCTATGGAAATTCCTAAAGAGCTTGATGGCAAGATGGAAAATATAGAATTCACAGGAGAGGTTATCGAGTCCTCCAGAGAAATTGACCTACTAGAATATGAAGGTTCAGTAAAACGTCATAAATTTAAATTACCATCTTTCGGAATAACTTCTTCGCAAATACTGGAGGATGCAGAACCTCTGAAAAAAAGCAAGGAGGAGCAAACAGAAATCTCACCTTCACCTGAGGATCATATAAATAAGGTCCAGGAAGATCAAATGTCATCTTCAGATATTGAAAAACCTTTTGAGAAATTTGTAGAAACCGAAGTAAAGGCAGCAAAGGGAAAAAAGAAATCAATTAGAATGACAATGTCCACTCTTGAAAAAGTTGTAACAATAGAAAGGAGTCAAGAAGTACCAGTATCCTTCTCACAAAAAGGAGAAGTTGAATTTGTAAAAACTAAAGAGCTGAAAGAAGCTGATGTACAGGATAGTAAAAAGGATGCAGGCATGGAAATTTTGATTGAAGAAGTTAATGGTATTGAAATTGTGAAAGATCTAGATACATCGGATGTCAAGACAATAAGACCTGAATTGTCTTTAGAAGATTCATTGGCTGTAAAAGAAGATATAGATGGTAGTTCTATAACAGACACCACCACCAGTATCATCGAACATGAGACACCTATTGAGGACCACGAATCAGATTATGCTAGGACTAGTAGAATAAAACTAAAAGATGTGCAGAAGAAAGATAAAGATCAAATAACTGATAAAAATATACCAGCCGGTGTTACGTTAACTGATATTAGTGAGCAAGGCAAAGTTGAGGTGTATGACCTTTCAACAACCAAAGTTTCCATCTATAATTTAGACAAATGGGAAAAGGGTATTTCTATTTGTGATACAGAATTAACTGAAGTAAGTTCCAGTGAACAAGAGGCCGAAAGAGCAATAAACATTCCAAAGGAAAAAGCAGACTCATTAGGTCATGGGATCCTTACTGAAGCAACAACTGTTGATGCTTTCTGTGAGACAAGTGGAATAACGTCTTCGCAAATACTAGAGGATGCAGAAGCTCTGAGAGAAAGCAAGGAAGAACAACAGGAATACTCACCTCCACTTGAGGATACTGTAGATAAAGTTCGGGAGGTCGAAATATCATCTCCAGATAATGAAGGACCTTTTGAGAAATCTATAGAAACTGAAGTAAAGGCAGCAAAGGGCAAAAAGAAATCAATTAGAATGAAGAGGTCCACTATTGAAAAAGTTGTTACTAATGATAGGAAAAGAGAAGTACCAATCTCTTTGTCAAAGCAAGAAGAAGTTGAATTGGCAAAACCTGAGGAGCTGAAAGAAGATCATGTACAGGATATTGAAATAGATGCAGGAACGAAAACGGTGATGGAAGAAGTTAATGCTAAGGAAATTCTGAAAGAACCAGATACTTCAGATGTAAAAACGGAAAGAGTTGAATTATCCTTACAAGATTCTTTGGCTACAAAAGAAGATGTAGATGGTGGCTCTATAACAGACTCTATCAGCAATGTGACCCAACAGCAACCACTTACTGAGGACCACGAGTCAAAGATTGCTAAGATTAGCACAATAAAACTAAATGATGTACAGATGGAAGTTAACGTTCAAATGACCGCCAGAAATTTAGCAGCTCAGGACACAGCAACTGATATTAGTGTGCAAGGCGAATGTGATGTGTGTGATCTTTCCACAACTGTGGCTTCCATCAATGACTTGGACAAATGGGAAAAAGATATTTCTATTTGTGATGCAGAATTAATTGAAATAACTCCTAGTGAACAGGAGCCAGAAACTGCAATCTGCATTCAAAAGGAAAAATCTGACTCAGAAGATCATGGGGTGTCTATTGAAGCAACAATGGTTGATGTTTTCTCTGAGACAATGGCTCAACCCACCAAAACTTTAAATATGGAAACTGACATTCCATCTTCAAAAATGGAAGAGTTAAATAAAGTTCACAATGAAACACCAAATGATGAAATTGGAACAACTTCTACAGACGTTAAAATATCTATGGAAATTCCTAAGGAGCTGGATGGCAAGATGGAAAATATAGAATTCACAGGAGAGGTTATCGAGTCCTCCAGAGAAATTGACATTCTAGGATATGAAGGTTCAGTAAAACTTCATAAATTTAAATTACCATCATTCGGAATAACTTCTTCGCAAGTACTGGAGGATGCAGAACCTCTGAAAAAAAGCAAGGAGGAGCAAACAGAAATCTCACCTTCACCTGAGGATCATATCAATAAGGTCCAGAAAGATAAAATGTCATCTTCAGATATTGAAAAACCTTTTCAGAAATTTGTAGAAAATGAAGTAAAGGCAGCAAAGGGAAAAAAGAAATCAATTAGAATGACAATGTCCACTCTTGAAAAAGTTGTAACAATAGAAAGGAGTCAAGAAGTACCAGTATCCCTCTCACAAGAAGGAGAAGATGAATTGGTAAAAACTGAAGAGCTGAAAGACGCTGATGTACAGGATAGTAAAAAGGATGCAGGCATGGAAATTGTGATTGAAAAAGTTAATGGTATTGAAATTGTGAAAGAACTAGATACATTGGATGTCAAGACAATAAGACCTGAATTGTCTTTAGAAGATTCATTGGCTATAAATGAAGATATGGATGGTAGTTCTATAACAGACTCCACCAGCAGTGTCATCGAACATGAGACACCTATTGAGGACCATGAGTCAGATTATGCTAGGACTAGTAGAATAAAACTAAAAGATGTGCAGAAGAAATATAAAGATCAAATAACTGACAAAAATATACCAGCCGGTGTTACGTTAACTGATATTAGTGAGCAAGGCAAAGTTGAGGTGTATGACCTTTCAACAACCAAAGTTTCCATCTGTAACTTAGACAAATGGGAAAAGGGTATTTCTATTTGTGATACAGAATTAACTGAAGTAAGTTCCAGTGAACAAGAGGCCGAAAGAGCAATATACATTCCAAACGAAAAAGCAGACTCATTAGGTCATGGGATCCTTACTGAAGCAACAACTGTTGATGCTTTCTGTGAGACAAGTGGAATAACGTCTTCGCAAATACTAGAGGATGCAGAAGCTCTGAGAGAAAGCAAGGAAGAACAACAGGAATACTCACCTCCACTTGAGGATACTGTAGATAGAGTTCGGGAGGTCGAAATATCATCTCCAGATAATGAAGGACCTTTTGAGAAATCTGTAGAAACTGAAGTAAAGGCAGCAAAGGGCAAAAAGAAATCAATTAGAATGGAGAGGTCCACTTTTGAAAAAGTTGTTACTAAAGATAGGAAAAGAGAAGTACTAATCTCTTTGTCAAAGCAACGAGAAGTTGAATTGGCAAAACCTGAAGAGCTGAAAGAAGATCATGTACAGCATATTGAAATAGATGCAGGAACGAAAACGGTGATGGAAGAAGTTAATGCTAAGGAAATTCTGAAAGAACCAGATACTTCAGATGTAAAAACGGTAAGAGTTGAATTATCCTTAGAAAATTCTTTGGCTACAAAAGAAGATGTAGATGGTGGCTCTATAACAGACTCTATCAGCATTGTGACCCAACAGCAACCACTTACTGAGGACCACGAGTCAAAGATTGCTAAGATTAGCACAATAAAACTAAATGATGTACAGATGGAAGTTAACGTTCAAATGACCGCCAGAAATTTAGCAGCTCAGGACACAGCAACTGATATTAGTGTGCAAGGTGAATGTGATGTGTGTGATCTTTCCACAACTGTGGCTTCCATCAATGACTTGGACAAATGGGAAAAAGATATTTCTATTTGTGATGCAGAATTAATTGAAATAACTCCTAGTGAACAGGAGCCAGAAACTGCAATCTGCATTCAAAAGGAAAAATCAGACTCAGAAGATCATGGGGTGTCTATTGAAGCAACAATGGTTGATGTTTTCTCTGAGACAATGGCTCAACCCACCAAAACTTTAAATATGGAAACTGACATTCCATCTTCAAAAATGGAAGAGCTAAATAAAGTTCACAATGAAACACCAAATGATGAAATTGGAACAACTTCTACAGACGTTAAAATATCTATGGAAATTCCTAACGAGCTGGATGGCAAGATGGAAAATATAGAATTCACAGGAGAGGTTATCGAGTCCTCCAGAGAAATTGACATTCTAGGATATGAAGGTTCAGTAAATCTTCATAAATTTAAATTACCATCATTCGGAATAACTTCTTCGCAAGTACTGGAGGATGCAGAACCTCTGAAAAAAAGCAAGGAGGAGCAAACAGAAATCTCACCTTCACCTGAGGATCATATCAATAAGGTCCAGAAAGATGAAATGTCATCTTCAGGTATTGAAAAACCTTTTGAGAAATTTGTAGAAAATAAAGTAAAGGCAGCAAAGGGAAAAAAGAAATCAATTAGAATGACAATGTCCACTCTTGAAAAAGTTCTAACAATAGAAAGGAGTCAAGAAGTACCAGTATCCCTCTCACAAGAAGGAGAAGATGAATTGGTAAAAACTGAAGAGCTGAAAGACGCTGATGTACAGGATAGTAAAAAGGATGCAGGCATTGAAATTGTGATTGAAAAAGTTAATGGTATTGAAATTGTGAAAGAACTAGATACATTGGATGTCAAGACAATAAGACCTGAATTGTCTTTAGAAGATTCATTGGCTATAAATGAAGGTATGGATGGTAGTTCTATAACAGACTCCACCAGCAGTGTCATCGAACATGAGACACCTATTAAGGACCATGAGTCAGATTATGCTAGGACTAGTAGAATAAAACTAAAAGATGTGCAGAAGAAATATAAAGATCAAATAACTGACAAAAATATACCAGCCGGTGTTACGTTAACTGATATTAGTGAGCAAGGCAAAGTTGAGGTGTATGACCTTTCAACAACCAAAGTTTCCATCTGTAACTTAGACAAATGGGAAAAGGGTATTTCTATTTGTGATACAGAATTAACTGAAGTAAGTTCCAGTGAACAAGAGGCCGAAAGAGCAATATACATTCCAAACGAAAAAGCAGACTCATTAGGTCATGGGATCCTTACTGGAGCAACAACTGTTGATGCTTTCTGTGAGACAAGTGGAATAACGTCTTCGCAAATACTAGAGGATGCAGAAGCTCTGAGAGAAAGCAAGGAAGAACAACAGGAATACTCACCTCCACTTGAGGATACTGTAGATAGAGTTCGGGAGGTCGAAATATCATCTCCAGATAATGAAGGACCTTTTGAGAAATCTGTAGAAACTGAAGTAAAGGCAGCAAAGGGCAAAAAGAAATCAATTAGAATGGAGAGGTCCACTATTGAAAAAGTTGTTACTAAAGATAGGAAAAGAGAAGTACTAATCTCTTTGTCAAAGCAACGAGAAGTTGAATTGGCAAAACCTGAAGAGCTGAAAGAAGATCATGTACAGGATATTGAAATAGATGCAGGAACGAAAACGGTGATGGAAGAAGTTAATGCTAAGAAAATTCTGAAAGAACCAGATACTTCAGATGTAAAAACGGTAAGAGTTGAATTATCCTTAGAAGATTCTTTGGCTACAAAAGAAGATGTAGATGGTGGCTCTATAACAGACTCTATCAGCATTGTGACCCAACAGCAACCACTTACTGAGGACCACGAGTCAAAGATTGCTAAGATTAGCACAATAAAACTAAATGATGTACAGATGGAAGTTAACGTTCAAATGACCGCCAGAAATTTAGCAGTTCAGGACACAGCAACTGATATTAGTGTGCAAGGCGAATGTGATGTGTGTGATCTTTCGACTACTGTGGCTTCCATCAATAACTTGGACAAATGGGGAAAAGATATTTCAATTTGTGATGCAGAATTAATTGAAATAACTCCTAGTGAACAGGAGCCAGAAACTGCAATCTGCATTCAAAAGGAAAAATCTGACTTAGAAGATCATGGGGTGTCTATTGAAGCAACAATGGTTGATGTTTTTTCTGAGACAATGGCTCAACCCACCAAAACTTTAAATATGGAAACTGACATTCCATCTTCAAAAATGGAAGAGCTTAATAAAGTTCACAATGAAACACCAAATAATGAAATTGGAACAACTTCTACAGACGTTAAAATATCTATGGAAATTCCTAAAGAGCTTGACGGCAAGATGGAAAATATAGAATTCACAGGAGAGGTTATCGAGTCCTCCAGAGAAACTGACATTCTAGAATATGAAGGTTCAGTGAAACTTCATAAATTTAAATTACCATCTTTCGGAATAACTTCTTCGCAAATACTGGAGGATGCAGAACCTCTGAAAAAAAGCAAGGAGGAGAAAACAGAAATCTCACCTTCTCCTGAGGATCATATAAATAAGGTCCAGGAAAATCAAATGTCATCTTCAGATATTGAAAAACCTTTTGAGAAATTTGTAGAAACCGAAGTAAAGGCAGCAAAGGGAAAAAAGAAATCAATTAGAATGACAATGTCCACTCTTGAAAAAGTTGTAACAATAGAAAGGAGTCAAGAAGTACCAGTATCCTTCTCACAAGAAGGAGAAGATGAATTGGTAAAAACTGAAGAGCTGAAAGACGCTGATGTACAGGATAGTAAAAAGGATGCAGGCATGGAAATTGTGATTGAAAAAGTTAATGGTATTGAAATTGTGAAAGAACTAGATACATTGGATGTCAAAACAATAAGACCTGAATTGTCTTTAGAAGATTCATTGGCTATAAATGAAGATATAGATGGTAGTTCTATAACAGACACCACCAGCAGTGTCATCGAACATGAGACACCTATTGAGGACCATGAGTCAGATTATGCTAGGACTAGTAGAATAAAACTAAAAGATGTGCAGAAGAAATATAAAGATCAAATAACTGACAAAAATATACCAGCCGGTGTTACGTTAACTGATATTAGTGAGCAAGGCAAAGTTGAGGTGTATGACCTTTCAACAACCAAAGTTTCCATCTATAATTTAGAGAAATGGGAAAAGGGTATTTCTATTTGTGATACAGAATTAACTGAAGTAAGTTCCAGTGAACAAGAGGCCGAAAGAGCAATATACATTCCAAAGGAAAAAGGAGACTCATTAGGTCATGGGATCCTTACTGAAGCAACAACTGTGGATGCTTTCTGTGAGACAAGTGGAATAACGTCTTCGCAAATACTAGAGGATGCAGAAACTCTGAGAGAAAGCAAGGAAGAACAACAGGAATACTCACCTCCACTTGAGGATACTGTAGATAGAGTTCGGGAGGTCGAAATATCATCTCCAGATAATGAAGGACCTTTTGAGAAATCTGTAGAAACTGAAGTAAAGGCAGCAAAGGGCAAAAAGAAATCAATTAGAATGAAGAGGTCCACTATTGAAAAACTTGTTACTAAAGATAGGAAAAGAGAAGTACCAATCTCTTTGTCAAAGCAAGGAGAAGTTGAATTGGCAAAACCTGAAGAGCTGAAAGAAGATCATGTACAGGATATTGAAATAGATGCAGGAACGAAAACGGTGATGGAAGAAGTTAATGCTAAGGAAATTCTGAAAGAACCAGATACTTCAGATGTAAAAACGGTAAGAGTTGAATTATCCTTAGAAGATTCTTTGGTTACAAAAGAAGATGTAGATGGTGGCTCTATAACAGACTCTATCAGCATTGTGACCCAACAGCAACCACTTACTGAGGACCACGAGTCAAAGATTGCTAAGATTAGCACAATAAAACTAAATGATGTACAGATGGAAGTTAACGTTCAAATGACTGCCAGAAATTTAGCAGCTCAGGACACAGCAACTGATATTAGTGTGCAAGGCGAATCTGATGTGTGTGATCTTTCCACAACTGTGGCTTCCATCAATGACTTGGACAAATGGGAAAAAGATATTTCTATTTATGATGCAGAATTAATTGAAATAACTCCTAGTGAACAGGAGCCAGAAACTGCAATCTGCATTCAAAAGGAAAAATCAGACTCAGAAGATCATGGGGTGTCTATTGAAGCAACAATGGTTGATGTTTTCTCTGAGACAATGGCTCAACCCACCAAAACTTTAAATATGGAAACTGACATTCCATCTTCAAAAATGGAAGAGCTAAATAAAGTTCACAATGAAACACCAAATGATGAAATTGGAACAACTTCTACAGACGTTAAAATATCTATGGAAATTCCTAACGAGCTGGATGGCAAGATGGAAAATATAGAATTCACAGGAGAGGTTATCGAGTCCTCCAGAGAAATTGACATTCTAGGATATGAAGGTTCAGTAAAACTTCATAAATTTAAATTACCATCATTCGGAATAACTTCTTCGCAAGTACTGGAGGATGCAGAACCTCTGAAAAAAAGCAAGGAGGAGCAAACAGAAATCTCACCTTCACCTGAGGATCATATAAATAAGGTCCAGAAAGATGAAATATCATCTTCAGATATTGAAAAACCTTTTGAGAAATTTGTAGAAAATGAAGTAAAGGCAGCAAAGGGAAAAAATAAATCAATTAGAATGATAATGTCCACTCTTGAAAATGTTGTAACAATAGAAAGGAGTCAAGAAGTACCAGTATCCTTCTCACAAAAAGGAGAAGTTGAATTGGTGAAAACTGAAGAGCTGAAAGAAGCTGATGTACAGGATAGTAAAAAGGATGCAGGCATGGAAATTGTGATTGAAGAAGTTAATGGTATTGAAATTGTGAAAGAACTAGATACATCGGATGTCAAGACAATAAGACCTGAATTGTCTTTAGAAGATTCATTGGCTATAAAAGAAGATATAAATGGTAGTTCTATAACATACACCACCAGCAGTGTCATCGAACATGAGACACCTATTCAGGACCACGAATCAGATTATGCTAGGACTAGTAGAATAAAACTAAAAGATGTGCAGAAGAAAGATAAATATCAAATAACTGATAAAAATATACCAGCCGGTGTTACGTTAACTGATATTAGTGAGCAAGGCAAAGTTCAGGTGTATGACCTTTCAACAACCAAAGTTTCCATCTATAACTTAGACAAATGGGAAAAGGGTATTTCTATTTGTGATACAGAATTAACTGAAGTAAGTTCCAGTGAACAAGAGGCCGAAAGAGCAATATGCATTCCAAAGGAAAAAGCAGACTCATTAGGTCATGGGATCCTTACTGAAGCAACAACTGTTGATGCTTTCTGTGAGACAAGTGGAATAACGTCTTCGCAAATACTAGAGGATGCAGAAGCTCTGAGAGAAAGCAAGGAAGAACTACAGGAATACTCACCTCCACTTGAGGATACTGTAGATAGAGTTCGGGAGGTCGAAATATCATCTCCAGATAATGAAGGACCTTTTGAGAAATCTGTAGAAACTGAAGTAAAGGCATCAAAGGGCAAAAAGAAATCAATTAGAATGAAGAGGTCCACTATTGAAAAAGTTGTTACCAAAGATAGGAAAAGAGAAGTACTAATCTCTTTGTCAAAGCAACGAGAAGTTGAATTGGCAAAACCTGAAGAGCTGAAAGAAGATCATGTACAGGATATTGAAATAGATGCAGGAACGAAAACGGTGATGGAAGAAGTTAATGCTAAGGAAATTCTGAAAGAACCAGATACTTCAGATGTAAAAACGGTAAGAGTTGAATTATCCTTAGAAGATTCTTTGGCTACAAAAGAAGATGTAGATGGTGGCTCTATAACAGACTCTATCAGCATTGTGACCCAACAGCAACCACTTACTGAGGACCACAAGTCAAAGATTGCTAAGATTAGCACAATAAAACTAAATGATGTACAGATGGAAGTTAACGTTCAAATGACCGCCAGAAATTTAGCAGCTCAGGACACAGCAACTGATATTAGTGTGCAAGGCGAATGTGATGTGTGTGATCTTTCGACAACTGTGGCTTCCATCAATGACTTGGACAAATGGGGAAAAGATATTTCTATTTGTGATGCAGAATTAATTGAAATAACTCCTAGTGAACAGGAGCCAGAAACTGCAATCTGCATTCAAAAGGAAAAATCTGACTCAGAAGATCATGGGGTGTCTATTGAAGCAACAATGGTTGATGTTTTTTCTGAGACAATGGCTCAACCCACCAAAACTTTAAATATGGAAACTGACATTCCATCTTCAAAAATGGAAGAGCTTAATAAAGTTCACAATGAAACACCAAATGATGAAATTGGAACAACTTCTACAGACGTTAAAATATCTATGGAAATTCCTAAAGAGCTTGATGGCAAGATGGAAAATATAGAATTCACAGGAGAGGTTATCGAGTCCTCCAGAGAAATTGACATTCTAGAATATGAAGGTTCAGTAAAACTTCATAACTTTAAATTACCATCTTTCGGAATAACTTCTTCGCAAATACTGGAGGATGCAGAACCTCTGAAAAAAAGCAAGGAGGAGCAAACAGAAATCTCAACTTCTCCTGAGGATCATATAAATAAGGTCCAGGAAGACCAAATGTCATCTTCAGATATTGAAAAACCTTTTGAGAATTTTGTAGAAACCGAAGTAAAGGCAGCAAAGGGAAAAAAGAAATCAATTAGAATGACAATGTCCACTCTTGAAAAAGTTGTAACAATAGAAAGGAGTACAGAAGTACCAGTATCCTTCTCACAAGAAGGAGAAGATGAATTGGTAAAAAGTGAAGAGCTGAAAGACGCTGATGTACAGGATAGTAAAAAGGATGCAGGCATGGAAATTGTGATTGAAAAAGTTAATGGTATTGAAATTGTGAAAGAACTAGATAAATTTGATGTCAAGACAACAAGACCTGAATTGTCTTTAGAAGATTCATTGGCTATAAATGAAGATATTGATGGTAGTTCTATAACAGACACCACCAGCAGTGTCATCGAACATGAGACACCTATTGAGGACCATGAGTCAGATTATGCTAGGACTAGTAGAATAAAACTAAAAGATGTGCAGAAGAAATATAAAGATCAAATAACTGACAAAAATATACCAGCCGGTGTTACGTTAACTGATATTAGTGAGCAAGGCAAAGTTGAGGTGTATGACCTTTCAACAACCAAAGTTTCCATCTATAATTTAGACAAATGGGAAAAGGGTATTTCTATTTGTGATACAGAATTAACTGAAGTAAGTTCCAGTGAACAAGAGGCCGAAAGAGCAATATACATTCCAAAGGAAAAAGGAGACTCATTAGGTCATGGGATCCTTACTGAAGCAACAACTGTTGATGCTTTCTGTGAGACAAGTGGAATAACGTCTTCGCAAATACTAGAGGATGCAGAAACTCTGAGAGAAAGCAAGGAAGAACAACAGGAATACTCACCTCCACTTGAGGATACTGTAGATAGAGTTCGGGAGGTCGAAATTTCATCTCCAGATAATGAAGGACCTTTTGAGGAATCTGTAGAAACTGAAGTAAAGGCAGCAAAGGGCAAAAACAAATCAATTAGAATGAAGAGGTCCACTATTGAAAAAGTTGTTACTAAAGATAGGAAAAGAGAAGTACCAATCTCTTTGTCAAAGCAAGGAGAAGTTGAATTGGCAAAACCTGAAGAGCTGAAAGAAGATCATGTACAGGATATTGAAATAGATGCAGGAACGAAAACGGTGATGGAAGAAGTTAATGCTAAGGAAATTCTGAAAGAACCAGATACTTCAGATGTAAAAATGGTAGGAGTTGAATTATCCTTACAAGATTCTTTGGCAACAAAAGAAGATGTAGATGGTGGCTCTATAACAGACTCTATCAGCATTGTGACCCAACATCAACCACTTACTGAGGACCACGAGTTAAAGATTGCTAAGATTAGCACAATAAAACTAAATGATGTACAGATGGAAGTTAACGTTCAAATAGCCGTCAGAAATTTAGCAGCTCAGGACACAGCAACTGATATTAGTGTGCAAGGCGAATGTGATGTGTGTGATCTTTCGACAACTGTGGCTTCCATCAATGACTTGGACAAATGGGAAAAAGATATTTCTATTTGTGATGCAGAATTAATTGAAATAACTCCTAGTGAACAGGAGCCAGAAACTGCAATCTGCATGAAAAAGGAAAAAGCTGACTCAGAAGATCATGGGGTGCCTATTGAAGCAACAATGGTTGATGTTTTGTCTGAGACAATGGCTCAACCCACCAAAACTTTAAATATGGAAACTGACATTCCATCTTCAAAAATGGAAGAGCTTAATAAAGTTCACAATGAAACACCAAATGATGAAATTGGAACAACTTCTACAGACGTTAAAATATCTATGGAAATTCCTAAAGAGCTAGATGGCAAGATGGAAAATATAGAATTCACAGGAGAGGTTTTCGAGTCCTCCATAGAAATTGACATTCTAGAATATGAAGGTTCAGTAAAACTTCATAAATTTAAATTACCATCATTCGTAATCACTTCTTCGCAAATACTGGAGGATGCAGAACCTCTGAAAAAAAGCAAGGAGGAGCAAACAGAAATCTCACCTTCACCTGAGGATCATATAAATAAGGTCCAGGAAGATCAAATGTCATCTTCAGATATTGAAAAACCTTTTGAGAAATTTGTAGAAACCGAAGTAAAGGCAGCAAAGGGAAAAAAGAAATCAATTAGAATGACAATTTCCACTCTTGAAAAAGTTGTAACAATAGAAAGGAGTCAAGAAGTACCAGTATCCTTCTCACAAGAAGGAGAAGATGAATTAGTAAAAACTGAAGAGCTGAAAGACGCTGATGTACATGATAGTAAAAAGGATGCAGGCATGGAAATTGTGATTGAAAAAGTTAATGGTATTGAAATTGTGAAAGAACTAGATACATTGGATGTCAAGACAATAAGACCTGAATTGTCTTTAGAAGATTCATTGGCTATAAATGAAGATATAGATGGTAGTTCTATAACAGACACCACCAGCAGTGTCATCGAACATGAGACACCTATTGAGGACGATGAGTCAGATTATGCTAGGACTAGTAGAATAAAACTAAAAGATGTGCAGAAGAAACATAAAGATCAAATAACTGACAAAAATATACCAGCCGGTGTTACGTTAACTGATATTAATGAGCAAGGCAAAGTTGAGGTGTATGACCTTTCAACAACCAAAGTTTCCATCTATAACTTAGACAAATGGGAAAAGGGTATTTCTATTTGTGATACAGAATTAACTGAAGTAAGTTCCAGTGAACAAGAGGCCGAAAGAGCAATATACATTCCAAACGAAAAAGCAGACTCATTAGGTCATGGGATCCTTACTGAAGCAACAACTGTTGATGCTTTCTGTGAGACAAGTGGAATAACGTCTTTGCAAATACTAGAGGATGCAGAAGCTCTGAGAGAAAGCAAGGAAGAACTACAGGAATACTCACCTCCACTTGAGGATACTGTAGATAGAGTTCGGGAGGTCGAAATATCATCTCCAGATAATGAAGGACCTTTTGAGAAATCTGTAGAAACTGAAGTAAAGGCAGCAAAGGGCAAAAAGAAATCAATTAGAATGAAGAGGTCCACTATTGAAAAAGTTGTTACTAAAGATAGGAAAAGAGAAGTACCAATCTCTTTGTCAAAGCAAGGAGAAGTTGAATTGGCAAAATCTGAAGAGCTGAAAGAAGATCATGTACAGGATATTGAAATAGATGCAGGAACGAAAACGGTGATGGAAGAAGTTAATGTTAAGGAAATTCTGAAAGAATCAGATACTTCAGATGTAAAAACAGTAAGAGTTGAATTATCCTTAAAAGACTCAGACTCTATCAGCATTGTGACCCACCAGCAACCACTTACTGAGAACCACGAGTCAAAGATTGCTAAGATTGGCACAATAAAAATAAATGATGTACAGATGGAAGTTAACGTTCAAATAGCCGCCAGAAATTTAGCAGCTCAGGACACAGCAACTGATATTAGTGTGCAAGGCGAATGTGATGTGTGTGATCTTTCGACAACTGTGGCTTCCATCAATGACTTGGACAAATGGGAAAAAGATATTTCTATTTGTGATGCAGAATTAATTGAAATAACTCCTAGTGAACAGGAGCCAGAAACTGCAATCTGCATGAAAAAGGAAAAAGCTGACTCAGAAGATCATGGGGTGTCTATTGAAGCAACAATGGTTGATGTTTTCTCTGAGACAATGGCTCAACCCACCAAAACTTTAAATATGGAAACTGACATTCCATCTTCAAAAATGGAAGAGCTTAATAAAGTTCACAATGAAACACCAAATGATGAAATTGGAACAACTTCTAAAGACGTTAAAATATCTATGGAAATTCCTAAAGAGCTTGATGGCAAGATGGAAAATATAGAATTCACAGGAGAGGTTATCGAGTCCTCCAGAGAAATTGACATTCTAGAATATGAAGGTTCAGTAAAACGTCATAAATTTAAATTACCATCTTTCGGAATAACTTCTTCGCAAATACTGGAGGATGCAGAACCTCTGAAAAAAAGCAAGGAGGAGCAAACAGAAATCTCACCTTCTCCTGAGGATCATATAAATAAGGTCCAGGAAGATCAAATGCCATCTTCAGATATTGAAAAACCTTTTGAGAAATTTGTAGAAACCGAAGTAAAGGCAGCAAAGGGAAAAAATAAATCAATTAGAATGACAATGTCCACTCTTGAAAAAGTTGTAACAATAGAAAGGAGTCAAGAAGTCCCAGTATCCTTCTCACAAAAAGGAGAAGTTGAATTGGTAAACACTGAAGAGCTGAAAGAAGCTGATGTACAGGATAGTAAAAAGGATGCAGGCATGGAAATTGTGATCGAAGAAGTTAATGGTATTGAAATTGTGAAAGAACTAGATACATCAGATGTCAAGATAATAAGACCTGAATTGTCTTTAGAAGATTCATTGGCTATAAAAGAAGATATAGATGGTGGTTCTATAACAGACACCACTAGCAGTACAATCGAACATGAGACACCTATTGAGGACCATGAGTCAGATTATGCTAGGACTAGTAGAATAAAACTAAAAGATGTGCAGAAGAAATATAAAGATCAAATAACTGACAAAAATATACCAGCCGGTGTTACGTTAACTGATATTAGTGAGCAAGGCAAAGTTGAGGTGTATGACCTTTCAACAACCAAAGTTTCCATCTATAACTTAGACAAATGGGAAAAGGGTATTTCTATTTGTGATACAGAATTAACTGAAGTAAGTTCCAGTGAGCAAGAGGCCGAAAGAGCAATATACATTCCAAAGGAAAAAGCAGACTCATTAGGTCATGGGATCCTTACTGAAGCAACAACTGTTGATGCTTTCTGTGAGACAAGTGGAATAACGTCTTCGCAAATACTAGAGGATGCAGAAGCTCTGAGAGAAAGCAAGGAAGAACTACAGGAATACTCACCTCCACTTGAGGATACTGTAGATAGAGTTCGGGAGGTCGAAATATCATCTCCAGATAATGAAGGACCTTTTGAGAAATCTGTAGAAACTGAAGTAAAGGCAGCAAAGGGCAAAAAGAAATCAATTAGAATGAAGATGTCCACTATTGAAAAAGTTGTTACTAAAGATAGGAAAAGAGAAGTACTAATCTCTTTGTCAAAGCAACGAGAAGTTGAATTGGCAAAACCTGAAGAGCTGAAAGAAGATCATGTACAGGATATTGAAATAGATGCAGGAACGAAAACGGTGATGGAAGAAGTTAATGCTAAGGAAATTCTGAAAGAACCAGATACTTCAGATGTAAAAACGGTAAGAGTTGAATTATCCTTAGAAGATTCTTTGGCTACAAAAGAAGATGTAGATGGTGGCTCTATAATAGACTCTATCAGCATTGTGACCCAACAGCAACCACTTACTGAGGACCACGAGTCAAAGATTGCTAAGATTAGCACAATAAAACTAAATGATGTACAGATGGAAGTTAACGTTCAAATGACCGCCAGAAATTTAGCAGCTCAGGACACAGCAACTGATATTAGTGTGCAAGGCGAATGTGATGTGTGTGATCTTTCGACAACTGTGGCTTCCATCAATGACTTGGACAAATGGGGAAAAGATATTTCTATTTGTGATGCAGAATTAATTGAAATAACTCCTAGTGAACAGGAGCCAGAAACTGCAATCTGCATTCAAAAGGAAAAATCTGACTCAGAAGATCATGGGGTGTCTATTGAAGCAACAATGGTTGATGTTTTTTCTGAGACAATGGCTCAACCCACCAAAACTTTAAATATGGAAACTGACATTCCATCTTCAAAAATGGAAGAGCTTAATAAAGTTCACAATGAAACACCAAATGATGAAATTGGAACAACTTCTACAGACGTTAAAATATCTATGGAAATTCCTAAAGAGCTTGATGGCAAGATGGAAAATATAGAATTCACAGGAGAGGTTATCGAGTCCTCCAGAGAAATTGACATTCTAGAATATGAAGGTTCAGTACAACTTCATAAATTTAAATTACCATCTTTCGGAATAACTTCTTCGCAAATACTGGAGGATGCAGAACCTCTGAAAAAAAGCAAGGAGGAGCAAACAGAAATCTCAACTTCTCCTGAGGATCATATAAATAAGGTCCAGGAAGATCAAATGTCATCTTCAGATATTGAAAAACCTTTTGAGAATTTTGTAGAAACCGAAGTAAAGGCAGCAAAGGGAAAAAATAAATCAATTAGAATGACAATGTCCACTCTTGAAAAAGTTGTAACAATAGAAAGGAGTCAAGAAGTACCAGTATCCTTCTCACAAGAAGGAGAAGATGAATTGGTAAAAACTGAAGAGCTGAAAGACGCTGATGTACAGGATAGTAAAAAGGATGCAGGCATGGAAATTGTGATTGAAAAAGTTAATGGTATTGAAATTGTGAAAGAACTAGATACATTTGATGTCAAGACAACAAGACCTGAATTGTCTTTAGAAGATTCATTGGCTATAAATGAAGATATAGATGGTAGTTCTATAACAGACACCACCAGCAGTGTCATCGAACATGAGACACCTATTGAGGACCATGAGTCAGATTATGCTAGGACTAGTAGAATAAAACTAAAAGATGTGCAGAAGAAATATAAAGATCAAATAACTGACGAAAATATACCAGCCGGTGTTACGTTAACTGATATTAGTGAGCAAGGCAAAGTTGAGGTGTATGACCTTTCAACAACCAAAGTTTCCATCTATAATTTAGACAAATGGGAAAAGGGTATTTCTATTTGTGATACAGAATTAACTGAAGTAAGTTCCAGTGAACAAGAGGCCGAAAGAGCAATATACATTCCAAAGGAAAAAGGAGACTCATTAGGTCATGGGATCCTTAATGAAGCAACAACTGTTGATGCTTTCTGTGAGACAAGTGGAATAACGTCTTCGCAAATACTAGAGGATGCAGAAACTCTGAGAGAAAGCAAGGAAGAACAACAGGAATACTCACCTCCACTTGAGGATACTGTACATAGAGTTCGGGAGGTCGAAATATCATCTCCAGATAATGAAGGACCTCTTGAGAAATCTGTAGAAACTGAAGTAAAGGCAGCAAAGGGCAAAAAGAAATCAATTAGAATGAAGAGGTCCACTATTGAAAAAGTTGTTACTAAAGATAGGAAAAGAGAAGTACCAATCTCTTTGTCAAAGCAAGTAGAAGTTGAATTGGCAAAACCTGAAGAGCTGAAAGAAGATCATGTACAGGATATTGAAATAGATGCAGGAACGAAAACGGTGATGGAAGAAGTTAATGCTAAGGAAATTCTAAAAGAACCGGATACTTCAGATGTAAAAACGGTAAGAGTTGAATTATACTTACAAGATTCTTTGGCTACAAAAGAAGATGTAGATGGTGGCTCTATAACAGACTCTATCAGCATTATGACTCAACAGCAACCACTTACTGAGGACCACGAGTCAAAGATTGCTAAGATTAGCACAATAAAACTAAATGATGTACAGATGGAAGTTAACGTTCAAATGACCGCCAGACATTTAGCAGCTCAGCACACAGCAACTGATATTAGTGTGCAAGGCGAATCTGATGTGTGTGATCTTTCCACAACTGTGGCTTCCATCAATGACTTGGACAAATGGGAAAAAGATATTTCTATTTGTGATGCAGAATTAATTGAAATAACTCCTAGTGAACAGGAGCCAGAAACTGCAATCTGCATTCAAAAGGAAAAATCAGACTCAGAAGATTATGGGGTGTCTATTGAAGCAACAATGGTTGATGTTTTCTCTGAGACAATGGCTCAACCCACCAACACTTTAAATATGGAAACTGACATTCCATCTTCAAAAATGGAAGAGCTTAATAAAGTTCACAATGAAACACCAAATGATGAAATTGGAACAACTTCTACACACATTAAAATATCTATGGAAATTCCTAAAGAGCTTGATGGCAAGATGGAAAATATAGAATTCACAGGAGAGGTTATCGAGTCCTCCAGAGAAATTGACATTCTAGAATATGAAGGTTCAGTAAAACTTCATAAATTTAAATTACCATCTTTCGGAATAACTTCTTCGCAAATACTGGAGAATGCAGAACCTCTGAAAAAAAGCAAGGAGGAGCAAACAGAAATCTCACCTTCTCCTGAGGATCATATAAATAAGGTCCAGGAAGATCAAATGTCATCTTCAGATATTGAAAAACCTATTGAGAAATTTGTAGAAACCGAAGTAAAGGCAGCAAAGGGAAAAAATAAATCAATTAGAATGACAATGTCCACTCTTGAAAAAGTTGTAACAATAGAAAGGAGTCAAGAAGTACCAGTATCCTTCTCACAAAAAGGAGAAGTTGAATTGGTAAAAACTGAAGAGCTGAAAGAAGCTGATATACAGGATAGTAAAAAGGATGCAGGCATGGAAATTGTGTTTGAAGAAGTTAATGGTATTGAAATTGCGAATGAACTAGATACATCGGAAGTCAAGACAATAAGACCTGAATTGTCTTTAGAAGATTCATTGGCTATCAAAGAAGATATAGATGGTAGTTCTATAACAGACACCACCAGCAGTGTCATCGAACATGAGACACCTATTGAGGACCATGAGTCAGATTCTGCTAGGACTAGTAGAATAAAACTAAAAGATGTGCAGAAGAAAGATAAAGATCAAATAACTGACAAAAATATACCAGCCGGTGTTACGTTAACTGATATTAGTGAGCAAGGCAAAGTTGAGGTGTATGACCTTTCAACAACCAAAGTTTCCATCTATAACTTAGACAAATGGGAAAAGGGTATTTCTATTTGTGATACAGAATTAACTGAAGTAAGTTCCAGTGAACAAGAGGCCGAAAGAGCAATATACATCCCAAAGGAAAAAGCAGACTCATTAGGTTATGGGATCCTTACTGAAGCAACAACTGTTGATGCTTTCTGTGAGACAAGTGGAATAACATCTTCGCAAACACTAGAGTATACAGGAGCTCTAAGAGAAAGCAAGGAAGAACAACAGGAATACTCACCTCCACTTAAGGATACTGTAGATAAAGTTCAGGAGGTCGAAATATCATCTCCAGATAATGAAGGACCTTTTGAGAAATCTGTAGAAACTGAAGTAAAGGCAGCAAAGGGCAAAAAGAAATCAATTAGAATGAAGAGGTCCACTATTGAAAAAGTAGTTACTAAAGATAGGAAAAGAGAAGTACCAATCTCTTTGTCAAAGCAAGGAGAAGTTGAATTGGCAAAACCTGAAGAGCTGAAAGAAGATCATGTACAGGATATTGAAATAGATGCAGGAATGAAAACGGTGATGGAAGAAGTTAATGCTAAGGAAATTCTGAAAGAACCAGATACTTCAGATGTAAAAACGGTAAGAGTTGAATTATTCTTAGAAGATTCTTTGGCTACAAAAGAAGATGTAGATGGTGGCTCTATAACAGACTCTATCAGCATTGTGACCCAACAGCAACCACTTACTGAGGACCACGAGTCAAAGATTGCTAAGATTAGCACAATAAAACTAAATGATGTACAGATGGAAGTTGATGTTCAAATGACCGCCAGAAATTTAGCAGCTCAGAACACAACAACTGATATTAGTGTGCAAGGCGAATGTGATGTGTGTGATATTTCGACAACTGTGGCTTCCATCAATGACTTGGACAAATGGGAAAAAGATATTTCTATTTGTGATGCAGAATTAATTGAAATAACTCCTATTGAAAAGGAGCCAGAAACTGCAATCTGCATTAAAAAGGAAAAAGCTGACTCAGAAGATCATGGGGTGCCTATTGAAGCAACAATGGTTGATGTTTTCTCTGAGACAATGGCTCAACCCACCAAAACTTCAAATATGGAAACTGACATTCCATCTTCAAAAATGGAAGAGCTTAATAAAGTTCACAATGAAACACCAAATGATGAAATTGGAACAACTTCTACAGACGTTAAAATATCTATGGAAATTCCTAAAGAGCTTGATGGCAAGATGGAAAATATAGAATTCACAGGAGAGGTTATCGAGTCCTCCAGAGAAATTGACATTCTAGAATATGAAGGTTCAGTAAAACTTCATAAATTTAAATTACCATCTTTCGGAATAACTTCTTCACAAATACTGGAGGATGCAGAACCTCTGAAAATAAGCAAGGAGGAGCAAACAGAAATCTCACCTTCTCCTGAGGATCATATAAATAAGGTCCAGGAAGATCAAATGTCATCTTCAGATATTGAAAAACCTTTTGAGAAATTTGTAGAAACCGAAGTAAACGCAGCAAAGGGAAAAAAGAAATCAATTAGAATGACAATGTCCACTCTTGAAAAAGTTGTAACAATAGAAAGGAGTCAAGAAGTACCAGTATCCTTCTCACAAAAAGGAGAAATTGAATTTGTAAAAACTGAAGAGCTGAAAGAAGCTGATGTACAGGATAGTAAAAAGGATGCAGGCATGGAAATTTTGATTGAAGAAGTTAATGGTATTGAAATTGTGAAAGATCTAGATACATCGGATGTCAAGACAATAAGACCTGAATTGTCTTTAGAAGATTCATTGGCTGTAAAAGAAGATATAGATGGTAGTTCTATAACAGACACCACCACCAGTGTCATCGAACATGAGACACATATTGAGGACCATGAGTCAGATTATGCTAGGACTAGTAGAATAAAACTAAAAGATGTGCAGAAGAAAGATAAAGATCAAATAACTGACAAAAATATACCAGCAAGTGTTACGTTAACTGATATTAGTGAGCAAGGCAAAGTTGAGGTGTATGACCTTTCAACAACCAAAGTTTCCATCTATAACTTAGACAAATGGGAAAAGGGTATTTCTATTTGTGATACAGAATTAACTGAAGTAAGTTCCAGTGAACAAGAGGCCGAAAGAGCAATACACATTCCAAAGGAAAAAGCAGACTCATTAGGTCATGGGATCCTTACTGAAGCAACAACTGTTGATGCTTTCGTTGAGACAAGTGGAATAACGTCTTCGCAAATACTAGAGGATGCAGAAGCTCTAAGAGAAAGCAAGGAAGAACAACAGGAATACTCACCTCCACTTGAGGATACTGTAGATAAAGTTCGGGAGGTCGAAATATCATCTCCAGATAATGAAGGACCTTTTGAGAAATCTGTAGAAACTGAAGTAAAGGCAGCAAAGGGCAAAAAGAAATCAATTAGAATGAAGAGGTCCACTATTGAAAAAGTTGTTACTAAAGATAGGAAAAGAGAAGTACCAATCTCTTTGTCAAAGCAAGGAGAAGTTGAATTGGCAAAACCTGAAGAGCTGAAAGAAGATCATGTACAGGATATTGAAATAGATGCAGGAACGAAAACGTTGATGGAAGAAGTTAATGCTAAGGAAATTCTGAAAGAACCAGATACTTCAGATGTAAAAACGGTAAGAGTTGAATTATCCTTACAAGATTCTTTGGCTACAAAAGAAGATGTAGATGGTGGCTCTATAACAGACTCTATCAGCATTGTGACCCAACAGCAACCACTTACTGAGGACCACGAGTCAAAGATTGCTAAGATTAGCACAATAAAACTAAATGATGTACAGATGGAAGTTAACGTTCAAATGACCGCCAGAAATTTAGCAGCTCAGGACACAGCAACTGATATTAGTGTGCAAGGCGAATCTGGTGTGTGTGATCTTTCCACATCTGTGGCTTCAATCAATGACTTGGACAAATGGGAAAAAGATATTTATATTTGTGATGCAGAATTAATTGAAATAACTCCTAGTGAACAGGAGCCAGAAACTGCAATCTGCATTCAAAAGGAAAAATCTGACTCAGAAGATCATGGGGTGTCTATTGAAGCAACAATGGTTGATGTTTTCTCTGAGACAATGGCTCAACCCACCAAAACTTTAAATATGGAAACTGACATTCCATCTTCAAAAATGGAAGAGCTAAATAAAGTTCACAATGAAACACCAAATGATGAAATTGGAACAACTTCTACAGACGTTAAAATATCTATGGAAATTCCTAAAGAGCTTGATGGCAAGATGGAAAATATAGAATTCACAGGAGAGGTTATCGAGTCCTCCAGAGAAATTGACATTCTAGAATATGAAGGTTCAGTAAAACTTCATAAATTTAAATTACCATCTTTCGGAATAACTTCTTCGCAAATACTGGAGGATGCAGAACCTCTGAAAAAAAGCAAGGAGGAGCAAACAGAAATCTCAACTTCTCCTGAGGATCATATAAATAAGGTCCAGGAAGATCAAATGTCATCTTCAGATATTGAAAAACCTTTTGAGAATTTTGTAGAAACCGAAGTAAAGGCAGCAAAGGGAAAAAAGAAATCAATTAGAATGACAATGTCCACTCTTGAAAAAGTTGTAACAATAGAAAGGAGTAAAGAAGTACCAGTATCCTTCTCACAAGAAGGAGAAGATGAATTGGTAAAAACTGAAGAGCTGAAAGACGCTGATGTACAGGATAGTAAAAAGGATGCAGGCATGGAAATTGTGATTGAAAAAGTTAATGGTATTGAAATTGTGAAAGAACTAGATAAATTTGATGTCAAGACAACAAGACCTGAATTGTCTTTAGAAGATTCATTGGCTATAAATGAAGATATAGATGGTAGTTCTATAACAGACACCACCAGCAGTGTCATCGAACATGAGACACCTATTGAGGACCATGAGTCAGATTATGCTAGGACTAGTAGAATAAAACTAAAAGATGTGCAGAAGAAATATAAAGATCAAATAACTGACAAAAATATACCAGCCGGTGTTACGTTAACTGATATTAGTGAGCAAGGCAAAGTTGAGGTGTATGACCTTTCAACAACCAAAGTTTCCATCTATAATTTAGACAAATGGGAAAAGGGTATTTCTATTTGTGATACAGAATTAACTGAAGTAAGTTCCAGTGAACAAGAGGCCGAAAGAGCAATATACATTCCAAAGGAAAAAGGAGACTCATTAGGTCATGGGATCCTTACTGAAGCAACAACTGTTGATGCTTTCTGTGAGACAAGTGGAATAACGTCTTCGCAAATACTAGAGGATGCAGAAACTCTGAGAGAAAGCAAGGAAGAACAACAGGAATACTCACCTCCACTTGAGGATACTGTAGATAGAGTTCGGGAGGTCGAAATATCATCTCCAGATAATGAAGGACCTTTTGAGGAATCTGTAGAAACTGAAGTAAAGGCAGCAAAGGGCAAAAAGAAATCAATTAGAATGAAGAGGTCCACTATTGAAAAAGTTGTTACTAAAGATAGGAAAAGAGAAGTACCAATCTCTTTGTCAAAGCAAGGAGAAGTTGAATTGGCAAAACCTGAAGAGCTGAAAGAAGATCATGTACAGGATATTGAAATAGATGCAGGAACGAAAACGGTGATGGAAGAAGTTAATGCTAAGGAAATTCTGAAAGAACCAGATACTTCAGATGTAAAAATGGTAGGAGTTGAATTATCCTTACAAGATTCTTTGGCTACAAAAGAAGATGTAGATGGTGGCTCTATAACAGACTCTATCAGCATTGTGACCCAACATCAACCACTTACTGAGGACCACGAGTCAAAGATTGCTAAGATTAGCACAATAAAACTAAATGATGTACAGATGGAAGTTAACGTTCAAATGACCGCCAGAAATTTAGCAGCTCAGGACACAGCAACTGATATTAGTGTGCAAGGCGAATGTGATGTGTGTGATCTTTCCACAACTGTGGCTTCCATCAATGACTTGGACAAATGGGAAAAATATATTTCTATTTGTGATGCAGAATTAATTGAAATAACTCCGAGTGAACAGGAGCCAGAAACTGCAATCTGCATTCAAAAGGAAAAATCAGACTCAGAAGATCATGGGGTGTCTATTGAAGCAACAATGGTTCATGTTTTCTCTGAGACAATGGCCCAACCCACCAAAACTTTAAATATGGAAACTGACATTCCATCTTCAAAAATGGAAGAGCTAAATAAAGTTCACAATGAAACACCAAATGATGAAATTGGAACAACTTCTACAGACATTAAAATATCTATGGAAATTCCTAAAGAGCTAGATGGCAAGATGGAAAATATAGAATTCACAGGAGAGGTTTTCGAGTCCTCCATAGAAATTGACATTCTAGAATATGAAGGTTCAGTAAAACTTCATAAATTTAAATTACCATCATTCGTAATCACTTCTTCGCAAATACTGGAGGATGCAGAACCTCTGAAAAAAAGCAAGGAGGAGCAAACAGAAATCTCACCTTCACCTGAGGATCATATAAATAAGGTCCAGGAAGATCAAATGTCATCTTCAGATATTGAAAAACCTTTTGAGAAATTTGTAGAAACTGAAGTAAAGGCAGCAAAGGGAAAAAAGAAATCAATTAGAATGACAATTTCCACTCTTGAAAAAGTTGTAACAATAGAAAGGAGTCAAGAAGTACCAGTATCCTTCTCACAAGAAGGAGAAGATGAATTGGTAAAAACTGAAGAGCTGAAAGACGCTGATGTACAGGATAGTAAAAAGGATGCAGGCATGGAAATTGTGATTGAAAAAGTTAATGGTATTGAAATTGTGAAAGAACTAGATACATTGGATGTCAAGACAATAAGACCTGAATTGTCTTTAGAAGATTCATTGGCTATAAATGAAGATATAGATGGTAGTTCTATAACAGACACCACCAGCAGTGTCATCGAACATGAGACACCTATTGAGGACCATGAGTCAGATTATGCTAGGACTAGTAGAATAAAACTAAAAGATGTGCAGAAGAAATATAAAGATCAAATAACTGACAAAAATATACCAGCCGGTGTTACGTTAACTGATATTAGTGAGCAAGGCAAAGTTGAGGTGTATGACCTTTCAACAACCAAAGTTTCCATCTATAACTTAGACAAATGGGAAAAGGGTATTTCTATTTGTGATACAGAATTAACTGAAGTAAGTTCCAGTGAACAAGAGGCCGAAAGAGCAATATACATTCCAAAGGAAAAAGCAGACTCATTAGGTCATGGGATCCTTACTGAAGCAACAACTGTTGATGCTTTCTGTGAGACAAGTGGAATAACGTCTTCGCAAATACTAGAGGATGCAGAAGCTCTGAGAGAAAGCAAGGAAGAACTACAGGAATACTCACCTCCACTTGAGGATACTGTAGATAGAGTTCGGGAGGTCGAAATATCATCTCCAGATAATGAAGGACCTTTTGAGAAATCTGTAGAAACTGAAGTAAAGGCAGCAAAGGGCAAAAAGAAATCAATTAGAATGAAGAGGTCCACTATTAAAAAAGTTGTTACTAAAGATAGGAAAAGAGAAGTACTAATCTCTTTGTCAAAGCAACGAGAAGTTGAATTGGCAAAACCTGAAGAGCTGAAAGAAGATCATGTACAGGATATTGAAATAGATGCAGGAACGAAAACGGTGATGGAAGAAGTTAATGCTAAGGAAATTCTGAAAGAACCAGATACTTCAGATGTAAAAACGGTAAGAGTTGAATTATCCTTAGAAGATTCTTTGGCTACAAAAGAAGATGTAGATGGTGGCTCTATAATAGACTCTATCAGCATTGTGACCCAACAGCAACCACTTACTGAGGACCACGAGTCAAAGATTGCTAAGATTAGCACAATAAAACTAAATGATGTACAGATGGAAGTTAACGTTCAAATGACCGCCAGAAATTTAGCAGCTCAGGACACAGCAACTGATATTAGTGTGCAAGGCGAATGTGATGTGTGTGATCTTTCGACAACTGTGGCTTCCATCAATGACTTGGACAAATGGGGAAAAGATATTTCTATTTGTGATGCAGAATTAATTGAAATAACTCCTAGTGAACAGGAGCCAGAAACTGCAATCTGCATTCAAAAGGAAAAATCTGACTCAGAAGATCATGGGGTGTCTATTGAAGCAACAATGGTTGATGTGTTTTCTGAGACAATGGCTCAACCCACCAAAACTTTAAATATGGAAACTGACATTCCATCTTCAAAAATGGAAGAGCTTAATAAAGTTCACAATGAAACACCAAATGATGAAATTGGAACAACTTCTACAGACGTTAAAATATCTATGGAAATTCCTAAAGAGCTTCATGGCAAGATGGAAAATATAGAATTCACAGGAGAGGTTATCGAGTCCTCCAGAGAAATTGACATTCTAGAATATGAAGGTTCATTACAACTTCATAAATTTAAATTACCATCTTTCGGAATAACTTCTTCGCAAATACTGGAGGATGCAGAACCTCTGAAAAAAAGCAAGGAGGAGCAAACAGAAATCTCAACTTCTCCTGAGGATCATATAAATAAGGTCCAGGAAGATCAAATGTCATCTTCAGATATTGAAAAACCTTTTGAGAATTTTGTAGAAACCAAAGTAAAGGCAGCAAAGGGAAAAAAGAAATCAATTAGAATGACAATGTCCACTCTTGAAAAAGTTGTAACAATAGAAAGGAGTCAAGAAGTACCAGTATCCTTCTCACAAGAAGGAGAAGATGAATTGGTAAAAACTGAAGAGCTGAAAGACGCTGATGTACAGGATAGTAAAAAGGATGCAGGCATGGAAATTGTGATTGAAAAAGTTAATGGTATTGAAATTGTGAAAGAACTAGATACATTTGATGTCAAGACAACAAGACCTGAATTGTCTTTAGAAGATTCATTGGCTATAAATGAAGATATAGATGGTAGTTCTATAACAGACACCACCAGCAGTGTCATCGAACATGAGACACCTATTGAGGACCATGAGTCAGATTATGCTAGGACTAGTAGAATAAAACTAAAAGATGTGCAGAAGAAATATAAAGATCAAATAACTGACGAAAATATACCAGCCGGTGTTACGTTAACTGATATTAGTGAGCAAGGCAAAGTTGAGGTGTATGACCTTTCAACAACCAAAGTTTCCATCTATAATTTAGACAAATGGGAAAAGGGTATTTCTATTTGTGATACAGAATTAACTGAAGTAAGTTCCAGTGAACAAGAGGCCGAAAGAGCAATATACATTCCAAAGGAAAAAGGAGACTCATTAGGTCATGGGATCCTTAATGAAGCAACAACTGTTGATGCTTTCTGTGAGACAAGTGGAATAACGTCTTCGCAAATACTAGAGGATGCAGAAACTCTAAGAGAAAGCAAGGAAGAACAACAGGAATACTCACCTCCACTTGAGGATATTGTAGATAGAGTTCGGGAGGTCGAAATATCATCTCCAGATAATGAAGGACCTTTTGAGGAATCTGTAGAAACTGAAGTAAAGGCAGCAAAGGGCAAAAAGAAATCAATTAGAATGAAGAGGTCCACTATTGAAAAAGTTGTTACTAAAGATAGGAAAAGAGAAGTACCAATCTCTTTGTCAAAGCAAGGAGAAGTTGAATTGGCAAAACCTGAAGAGCTGAAAGAAGATCATGTACAGGATATTGAAATAGATGCAGGAACGAAAACGGTGATGGAAGAAGTTAATGCTAAGGAAATTCTGAAAGAACCAGATACTTCAGATGTAAAAATGGTAGGAGTTGAATTATCCTTACAAGATTCTTTGGCTACAAAAGAAGATGTAGATGGTGGCTCTATAACAGACTCTATCAGCATTGTGACCCAACATCAACCACTTACTGAGGACCACGAGTCAAAGATTGCTAAGATTAGCACAATAAAACTAAATGATGTACAGATGGAAGTTAACGTTCAAATGACCGCCAGAAATTTAGCAGCTCAGGACACAGCAACTGATATTAGTGTGCAAGGCGAATGTGATGTGTGTGATCTTTCCACAACTGTGGCTTCCATCAATGACTTGGACAAATGGGAAAAAGATATTTCTATTTGTGATGCAGAATTAATTGAAATAACTCCTAGTGAACAGGAGCCAGAAACTGCAATCTGCATTAAAAAGGAAAAATCAGACTCAGAAGATCATGGGGTGCCTATTGAAGCAACAATGGTTGATGTTTTGTCTGAGACAATGGCTCAACCCACCAAAACTTTAAATATGGAAACTGACATTCCATCTTCAAAAATGGAAGAGCTAAATAAAGTTCACAATGAAACACCAAATGATGAAATTGGAACAACTTCTACAGACGTTAAAATATCTATGGAAATTCCTAAAGAGCTTGATGGCAAGATGGAAAATATAGAATTCACAGGAGAGGTTATCGAGTCCTCCAGAGAAATTGACATTCTAGAATATGAAGGTTCAGTAAAACTTCATAAATTTAAATTACCATCTTTCGGAATAACTTCTTCACAAATACTGGAGGATGCAGAACCTCTGAAAAAAAGCAAGGAGGAGCAAACAGAAATCTCACCTTCACCTGAGGATCATATAAATAAGGTCCAGGAAGATCAAATGTCATCTTCAGATATTGAAAAACCTTTTGAGAAAGTTGTAGAAACCGAAGTAAACGCAGCAAAGGGAAAAAAGAAATCAATTAGAATGACAATGTCCACTCTTGAAAAAGTTGTAACAATAGAAAGGAGTCAAGAAGTACCAGTATCCTTCTCACAAGAAGGAGATGAATTGGTAAAAATTGAAGAGCTGAAAGACGCTGATGTACAGGATAGTAAAAAGGATGCAGGCATGGAAATTGTTATTGAAAACGTTAATGGTATTGAAATTGTGAAAGAACTAGATACATTGGATGTCAAGACAATAAGACCTGAATTGTCTTTAGAAGATTCATTGGCTATAAATGAAGATATAGATTGTAGTTCTATAACAGACACCACCAGCAGTGTCATCGAACATGAGACACCTATTGAGGACCATGAGTCAGATTATGCTAGGACTAGTAGAATAAAACTAAAAGATGTGCAGAAGAAATATAAAGATCAAATAACTGACAAAAATATACCAGCCGGTGTTACGTTAACTGATATTAGTGAGCAAGGCAAAGTTGAGGTGTATGACCTTTCAACAACCAAAGTTTCCATCTATAACTTAGACAAATGGGAAAAGGGTATTTCTATTTGTGATACAGAATTAACTGAAGTAAGTTCCAGTGAACAAGAGGCCGAAAGAGCAATATACATTCCAAAGGAAAAAGCAGACTCATTAGGTCATGGGATCCTTACTGAAGCAACATCTGTTGACGCTTTCTGTGAGACATGTGGAATAACGTCTTCGCAAATACTAGAGGATGCAGAAGCTCTGAGAGAAAGCAAGGAAGAACTACAGGAATACTCACCTCCACTTGAGGATACTGTAGATAGAGTTCGGGAGGTCGAAATATCATCTCCAGATAATGAAGGACCTTTTGAGAAATCTGTAGAAACTGAAGTAAAGGCAGCAAAGGGCAAAAAGAAATCAATTAGAATGAAGAGGTCCACTATTGAAAAAGTTGTTACTAAAGATAGGAAAAGAGAAGTACTAATCTCTTTGTCAAAGCAACGAGAAGTTGAATTGGCAAAACCTGAAGAGCTGAAAGAAGATCATGTACAGGATATTGAAATAGATGCAGGAACGAAAACGGTGATGGAAGAAGTTAATGCTAAGGAAATTCTGAAAGAACCAGATACTTCAGATGTAATAACGGTAAGAGTTGAATTATCCTTAGAAGATTCTTTGGCTACAAAAGAAGATGTAGATGGTGGCTCTATAACAGACTCTATCAGCATTGTGACCCAACAGCAACCACTTACTGAGGACCACGAGTCAAAGATTGCTAAGATTAGCACAATAAAACTAAATGATGTACAGATGGAAGTTAACGTTCAAATGACCGCCAGAAATTTAGCAGCTCAGGACACAGCAACTGATATTAGTGTGCAAGGCGAATGTGATGTGTGTGATCTTTCGACAACTGTGGCTTCCATCAATGACTTGGACAAATGGGAAAAAGATATTTCTATTTGTGATGCAGAATTAATTCAAATAACTCCTAGTGAACAGGAGCCAGAAACGGTAATCTGCATTCAAAAGGAAAAATCTGACTCAGAAGATCATGGGGTGTCTATTGAAGCAACAATGGTTGATGTTTTCTCTGAGACAATGGCTCAACCCACCAAAACTTTAAATATGGAAACTGACATTCCATCTTCAAAAATGGAAGAGCTAAATAAAGTTCACAATGAAACACCAAATGATGAAATTGGAACAACTTCTACAGACGTTAAAATATCTATGAAAATTCCTAAAGAGCTGGATGGCAAGATAGAAAATATAGAATTCACAGGAGAGGTTATCGAGTCCACCAGAGAAATTGACATTCTAGAATATGAAGGTTCAGTAAAACTTCATAAATTTAAATTACCATCATTCGGAATAACTTCTTCGCAAATACTGGAGGATGCAGAACCTCTGAAAAAAAGCAAGGAGGAGCAAACAGAAATCTCACCTTCACCTGAGGATCATATAAATAAGGTCCAGGAAGATGAAATGTCATCTTCAGATATTGAAAAACCTTTTGAGAAATTTGTAGAAACTGAAGTAAAGGCAGCAAAGGGAAAAAATAAATCAATTAGAATGACAATGTCCACTCTTGAAAAAGTTGTAACAATAGAAAGGAGTCAAGAAGTATCAGTATCCTTCTCACAAAAAGGAGAAGTTGAATTGGTGAAAACTGAAGAGCTGAAAGAAGCTGATGTACAGGATAGTAAAAAAGATGCAGGCATGGAAATTGTGATTGAAGAAGTTAATGGTATTGAAATTGTGAAAGAACTAGATACATCGGATGTCAAGACAATAAGACCTGAATTGTCTTTAGAAGATTCATTGGCTACAAAAGAAGATATAGATGGTAGTTCTATAACATACACCACCAGCAGTGTCATCGAACATGAGACACCTATTGAGGACCATGAATCAAATTATGCTAGGACTAGTAGAATAAAACTTAAAGATGTGCAGAAGAAAGATAAAGATCAAATAACTGACAAAAATATACCAGCCGGTGTTACGTTAACTGATATTAGTGAGCAAGGCAAAGTTGAGGTGCATGACCTTTCAACAACCAAAGTTTCCATCTATAACATAGACAAATGGGAAAAGGGTATTTCTATTTGTGATACAGAATTAACTGAAGTAAGTTCCAGTGAACAAGAGGCTGAAAGAGCAATATACATTCCAAAGGAAAAAGCAGACTCATTAGGTCATGGGATCCTTACTGAAGCAACAACTGTTGATGCTTTCTGTGAGACAAGTGGAATAACGTCTTCGCAAATACTAGAGGATGTAGAAGCTCTGAGAGAAAGCAAGGAAGAACAACGGGAATACTCACCTCCACTTGAGGATACTGTAGATAAAGTTCGGGAGGTCGAAATATCATCTCCAGATAATGAAGGACCTCTTGAGAAATCTGTAGAAACTGAAGTAAAGGCAGCAAAGGGCAAAAAGAAATCAATTAGAATGAAGAGGTCCACTATTGAAAAAGTTGTTACTAAAGATAGGAAAAGAGAAGTACCAATCTCTTTGTCAAAGCAAGTAGAAGTTGAATTGGCAAAACCTGAAGAGCTGAAAGAAGATCATGTACAGGATATTGAAATAGATGCAGGAACGAAAACGGTGATGGAAGAAGTTAATGCTAAGGAAATTCTAAAAGAACCGGATACTTCAGATGTAAAAACGGTAACAGTTGAATTATACTTACAAGATTCTTTGGCTACAAAAGAAGATGTAGATGGTGGCTCTATAACAGACTCTATCAGCATTATGACCCAACAGCAACCACTTACTGAGGACCACGAGTCAAAGATTGCTAAGATTAGCACAATAAAACTAAATGATGTACAGATGGAAGTTAACGTTCAAATGACCGCCAGACATTTAGCAGCTCAGGACACAGCAACTGATATTAGTGTGCAAGGCGAATCTGATGTGTGTGATCTTTCCACAACTGTGGCTTCCATCAATGACTTGGACAAATGGGAAAAAGATATTTCTATTTGTGATGCAGAATTAATTGAAATAACTCCTAGTGAACAGGAGCCAGAAACTGCAATCTGCATTCAAAAGGAAAAATCAGACTCAGAAGATTATGGGGTGTCTATTGAAGCAACAATGGTTGATGTTTTCTCTGAGACAATGGCTCAACCCACCAACACTTTAAATATGGAAACTGACATTCCATCTTCAAAAATGGAAGAGCTTAATAAAGTTCACAATGAAACACCAAATGATGAAATTGGAACAACTTCTACACACGTTAAAATATCTATGGAAATTCCTAAAGAGCTTGATGGCAAGATGGAAAATATAGAATTCACAGGAGAGGTTATCGAGTCCTCCAGAGAAATTGACATTCTAGAATATGAAGGTTCAGTAAAACTTCATAAATTTAAATTACCATCTTTCGGAATAACTTCTTCGCAAATACTGGAGAATGCAGAACCTCTGAAAAAAAGCAAGGAGGAGCAAACAGAAATCTCACCTTCTCCTGAGGATCATATAAATAAGGTCCAGGAAGATCAAATGTCATCTTCAGATATTGAAAAACCTATTGAGAAATTTGTAGAAACCGAAGTAAAGGCAGCAAAGGGAAAAAATAAATCAATTAGAATGACAATGTCCACTCTTGAAAAAGTTGTAACAATAGAAAGGAGTCAAGAAGTACCAGTATCCTTCTCACAAAAAGGAGAAGTTGAATTGGTAAAAACTGAAGAGCTGAAAGAAGCTGATGTACAGGATAGTAAAAAGGATGCAGGCATGGAAATTGTGTTTGAAGAAGTTAATGGTATTGAAATTGCGAATGAACTAGATACATCGGAAGTCAAGACAATAACACCTGAATTGTCTTTAGAAGATTCATTGGCTATAAAAGAAGATATAGATGGTAGTTCTATAACAGACACCACCAGCAGTGTCATCGAACATGAGACACCTATTGAGGACCATGAGTCAGATTCTGCTAGGACTAGTAGAATAAAACTAAAAGATGTGCAGAAGAAAGATAAAGATCAAATAACTGACAAAAATATACCAGCCGGTGTTACGTTAACTGATATTAGTGAGCAAGGCAAAGTTGAGGTGTATGACCTTTCAACAACCAAAGTTTCCATCTATAACTTAGACAAATGGGAAAAGGGTATTTCTATTTGTGATACAGAATTAACTGAAGTAAGTTCCAGTGAACAAGAGGCCGAAAGAGCAATATACATCCCAAAGGAAAAAGCAGACTCATTAGGTTATGGGATCCTTACTGAAGCAACAACTGTTGATGCTTTCTGTGAGACAAGTGGAATAACATCTTCGCAAACACTAGAGTATGCAGGAGCTCTAAGAGAAAGCAAGGAAGAACAACAGGAATACTCACCTCCACTTAAGGATACTGTAGATAAAGTTCAGGAGGTCGAAATATCATCTCCAGATAATGAAGGACCTTTTGAGAAATCTGTAGAAACTGAAGTAAAGGCAGCAAAGGGCAAAAAGAAATCAATTAGAATGAAGAGGTCCACTATTGAAAAAGTAGTTACTAAAGATAGGAAAAGAGAAGTACCAATCTCTTTGTCAAAGCAAGGAGAAGTTGAATTGGCAAAACCTGAAGAGCTGAAAGAAGATCATGTACAGGATATTGAAATAGATGCAGGAATGAAAACGGTGATGGAAGAAGTTAATGCTAAGGAAATTCTGAAAGAACCAGATACTTCAGATGTAAAAACGGTAAGAGTTGAATTATTCTTAGAAGATTCTTTGGCTACAAAAGAAGATGTAGATGGTGGCTCTATAACAGACTCTATCAGCATTGTGACCCAACAGCAACCACTTACTGAGGACCACGAGTCAAAGATTGCTAAGATTAGCACAATAAAACTAAATGATGTACAGATGGAAGTTGACGTTCAAATGACCGCCAGAAATTTAGCAGCTCAGGACACAACAACTGATATTAGTGTGCAAGGCGAATGTGATGTGTGTGATATTTCGACAACTGTGGCTTCCATCAATGACTTGGACAAATGGGAAAAAGATATTTCTATTTGTGATGCAGAATTAATTGAAATAACTCCTATTGAAAAGGAGCCAGAAACTGCAATCTGCATTAAAAAGGAAAAAGCTGACTCAGAAGATCATGGGGTGCCTATTGAAGCAACAATGGTTGATGTTTTCTCTGAGACAATGGCTCAACCCACCAAAACTTCAAATATGGAAACTGACATTCCATCTTCAAAAATGGAAGAGCTTAATAAAGTTCACAATGAAACACCAAATGATGAAATTGGAACAACTTCTACAGACGTTAAAATATCTATGGAAATTCCTAAAGAGCTTGATGGCAAGATGGAAAATATAGAATTCACAGGAGAGGTTATCGAGTCCTCCAGAGAAATTGACATTCTAGAATATGAAGGTTCAGTAAAACTTCATAAATTTAAATTACCATCTTTCGGAATAACTTCTTCACAAATACTGGAGGATGCAGAACCTCTGAAAAAAAGCAAGGAGGAGCAAACAGAAATCTCACCTTCTCCTGAGGATCATATAAATAAGGTCCAGGAAGATCAAATGTCATCTTCAGATATTGAAAAACCTTTTGAGAAATTTGTAGAAACCGAAGTAAACGCAGCAAAGGGAAAAAAAAAATCAATTAGAATGACAATGTCCACTCTTGAAAAAGTTGTAACAATAGAAAGGAGTCAAGAAGTACCAGTATCCTTCTCACAAAAAGGAGAAATTGAATTTGTAAAAACTGAAGAGCTGAAAGAAGCTGATGTACAGGATAGTAAAAAGGATGCAGGCATGGAAATTTTGATTGAAGAAGTTAATGGTATTGAAATTGTGAAAGATCTAGATACATCGGATGTCAAGACAATAAGACCTGAATTGTCTTTAGAAGATTCATTGGCTGTAAAAGAAGATATAGATGGTAGTTCTATAACAGACACCACCACCAGTGTCATCGAACATGAGACACCTATTGAGGACCATGAGTCAGATTATGCTAGGACTAGTAGAATAAAACTAAAAGATGTGCAGAAGAAAGATAAAGATCAAATAACTGACAAAAATATACCAGCAAGTGTTACGTTAACTGATATTAGTGAGCAAGGCAAAGTTGAGGTGTATGACCTTTCAACAACCAAAGTTTCCATCTATAACTTAGACAAATGGGAAAAGGGTATTTCTATTTGTGATACAGAATTAACTGAAGTAAGTTCCAGTGAACAAGAGGCCGAAAGAGCAATACACATTCCAAAGGAAAAAGCAGACTCATTAGGTCATGGGATCCTTACTGAAGCAACAACTGTTGATGCTTTCGTTGAGACAAGTGGAATAACGTCTTCGCAAATACTAGAAGATGCAGAAGCTCTAAGAGAAAGCAAGGAAGAACAACAGGAATACTCACCTCCACTTGAGGATACTGTAGATAAAGTTCGGGAGGTCGAAATATCATCTCCAGATAATGAAGGACCTTTTGAGAAATCTATAGAAACTGAAGTAAAGGCAGCAAAGGGCAAAAAGAAATCAATTAGAATGAAGAGGTCCACTATTGAAAAAGTTGTTACTAAAGATAGGAAAAGAGAAGTACCAATCTCTTTGTCAAAGCAAGGAGAAGTTGAATTGGCAAAACCTGAAGAGCTGAATGAAGATCATGTACAGGATATTGAAATAGATGCAGGAACGAAAACAGTGATGGAAGAAGTTAATGCTAAGGAAATTCTGAAAGAACCAGATACTTCAGATGTAAAAACGGTAAGAGTTGAATTATCCTTACAAGATTCTTTGGCTACAAAAGAAGATGTAGATGGTGGCTCTATAACAGACTCTATCAGCATTGTGACCCAACAGCAACCACTTACTGAGGACCACGAGTCAAAGATTGCTAAGATTAGCACAATAAAACTAAATGATGTACAGATGGAAGTTAACGTTCAAATGACCGCCAGAAATTTAGCAGCTCAGGACACAGCAACTGATATTAGTGTGCAAAGCGAATCTGGTGTGTGTGATCTTTCCACATCTGTGGCTTCAATCAATGACTTGGACAAATGGGAAAAAGATATTTATATTTGTGATGCAGAATTAATTGAAATAACTCCTAGTGAACAGGAGCCAGAAACTGCAATCTGCATTCAAAAGGAAAAATCTGACTCAGAAGATCATGGGGTGTCTATTGAAGCAACAATGGTTGATGTTTTCTCTGAGACAATGGCTCAACCCACCAAAACTTTAAATATGGAAACTGATATTCCATCTTCAAAAATGGAAGAGCTAAATAAAGTTCACAATGAAACACCAAATGATGAAATTGGAACAACTTCTACAGACGTTAAAATATCTATGGAAATTCCTAACGAGCTGGATGGCAAGATGGAAAATATTGAATTCACAGGAGAGGTTATCGAGTCCTCCAGAGAAATTAACATTCTAGAATATGAAGGTTCAGTAAAACTTCATAAATTTAAATTACCATCATTCGGAATAACTTCTTCGCAAATACTGGAGGATGCAGAACCTCTGAAAAAAAGCAAGGAGGAGCAAACAGAAATCTCACCTTCACCTGAGGATCATATAAATAAGGTCCAGGAAGATGAAATGTCATCTTCAGATATTGAAAAACCTTTTGAGAAATTTGTAGAAACTGAAGTAAAGGCAGCAAAGGGAAAAAAGAAATCAATTAGAATGACAATGTCCACTCTTGAAAAAGTTGTAACAATAGAAAGGAGTCAAGAAGTACCAGTATCCTTCTCACAAAAAGGAGAAGTTGAATTGGTGAAAACTGAAGAGCTGAAAGAAGCTGATGTACAGGATAGTAAAAAAGATGCAGGCATGGAAATTGCGATTAAAGAAGTTAATGGTATTGAAATTGTGAAAGAACTAGATACATTGGATGTCAAGACAATAAGACCTGAATTGTCTTTAGAAGATTCATTGGCTATAAAAGAAGATATAGATGGTAGTTCTATAACATACACCACCAGCAGTGTCATCGAACATGAGACACCTATTGAGGACCACGAATCAGATTATGCTAGGACTAGTAGAATAAAACTAAAAGATGTGCAGAAGAAAGATAGAGATCAAATAACTGACAAAAATATACCAGCCGGTGTTACGTTAACTGATATTAGTGAGCAAGGCAAAGTTGAGGTGTACGACCTTTCAACAACCAAAGTTTCCATCTATAACTTAGACAAATGGGAAAAGGGTATTTCTATTTGTGATACAGAATTAACTGAAGTAAGTTCCAGTGAACAAGAGGCCGAAAGAGCAATATACATTCCAAACGAAAAAGAAGACTCATTAGGTCATGGGATCCTTACTGAAGCAATAACTGTTGATGCTTTCTGTGAGACAAGTGGAATAACGTCTTCGCAAATACTAGAGGATGCAGAAGCTCTGAGAGAAAGCAAGGAAGAACAACAGGAATGCTCACCTCCACTTGAGGATACTGTAGATAGAGTTCGGGAGGTCGAAATATCATCTCCAGATAATGAAGGACCTTTTGAGAAATATGTAGAAACTGAAGTAAAGGCAACAAAGGGCAAAAAGAAATCAATTAAAATGAAAGGGTCCACTTTTAAAAAAGTTGTAACAAAAGAAAGGAATCGAGAGGTACCAATCTCTTTGCCAAAGGAAGAAGAAGTTGAATTGGCAAAACCTAAAGAGCTGAAAGAGAATGATGACCACGATGGTGAAAAGGATGAAGGAACGAAAAGCATGATTGAAGAAGCTAATGCTAAGGAAAATCTGAAAAAAGCAGACACTTCGGTTTCCAAAACTGTAAAATTTGAATTGTCCTTCTATGATTATTTGGCTATTAAAGAAGATGTAAATGGTGGCTCTATAACAGACACCATCAGCAGTGTCACCCAAAATGAACCACCTCCGGAGCACCATAGGTCAAAGATTGATGGAATCAGCACAATAAAATTAAAAGATGTGCAGATGGAAGTTTTTGATCAAATGACTGATGGAAAAATAGCAACTGATGATACATCAATTGATATTAGTCTGCAAAACGAAGGTGATGGGTGTGATCTTTCAACAACTGAGGTTTCCATCAATGACTTAGACAAATGGGCGAAAGGCATTTTTATTTGTGAAGCAGAATTAACTGAAAGAAGTACAAGTGAACAAGAGCCAGAAACTGCAATATACATTCTAAAACAAAAATCAGATTCAGAAGATCATGCAATGTCTATTGAAGCAACAACTGTTGATGTTTTGTCTGAGACAATGTCTCAATGCACCAAAACTTTAAAAATGGAAACTGCCATTCTATCTCCAAAAATAAAAGAACTTTATAATGTTCACAATGAAACAGAAAACAATGAGATTGGAACAACTTCTACAGACGTTAAAATATCTACGGAAATTCCTAAAAAGCTTCACGCCAAGATGGAAAATATAGATTTCACAGGAGATATTATTGAGTCCTCCGGAGAAATTGACATTCTAGAATGTGAAGGTTCAGTAAAACTTCATAAATTTAAATTACCATCATTCGGAATAACTTCTTCGCAAATACTGGAGGATGCAGAACCTCTGAACAAAAGCAGGGAGGAGCAAACAGAATTCTCACCTTCACCTGAGGATCATATAGATAAGGTCCAGGAAGATCAAATGTCATCTTCAGATATTGAAACACATTGTGAGAAATTTGTGGAAACTGAAGTAAAAGCAGCAAAGGGTGACAAGAAATCAATTACAATGAAAATGTTCACTCTTGAAAAAGTTGAAACAATAGAAAGGAGTCAAGAAGTGCCAATATCCTTCTCAAAGGAAGGAGAAGGTGAATTGTTAAAAACTGAAGACATGAAAGAAGTTGATGTACAGGATAGTAAAAAGGATGCAGGTACGGAAGTTGTGATTGAAAAAGTTAATGGTAGGGAAATTGTGAAAGAACTAGATACGTTGGATGTCAAGACGGTAAGAGCTGAATTATCCTTAGATGATTCATTGGCTATAAAAGAAGATATAGATGGTGGTTCTATAACAGACACTACCAGCAGTGTCATTGAACATGAGACACCTATTGAGGACCATGAGTCAGATTATGATAGAACTAGCAGAATAAAACTAAACAATGTCCAGAAGAAAGATAAAGATGAAATGACTGATAAAAATATACCAGCTGATGATACTTCAACTGATATTAGTATGCAAGGCAACGTTGAGGTGTATGATCTTTCAACAACCAAAGTTTCCATCACTAATTTAGACAAATGGGAAACAGGTATTTCTATTTGTGATACAGAATTAACTGAAGTAAGATCCTGTGAAAAAGAGAAAGAAACAGCAATATACATTCCAAAGGAAAAGGCAGACTTAGTAGTACAAGGGATCCTTACTGAAACAACAATTGTTGATGCTTTCTCTGAGACAAGCGGAATAACATCTTCAAAAATACTACAGGATGCAGAAGCTGTGAAGGAAAGAAAGGAAAAGCAAAATGAATACTCATCTTCACCTGAGGATAATGTACATAATGTCCTGGAGATTGAAATGTCATCTCTAGATATCGAAAGACCTTTTGAGAAATCTGTAGAAACTGAAGTAAAGGCAGCAAAGAGCAAAAAGAAATCAATTAAAATGAAAGGGTCCACTATTAAAAACGTTGTAACAAAAAAAAGGACTCAAGAAGTACCAATCTCTTTGTCAAATGAAGAAGAAGTTGAATTGGCAAAACCTGAAGGGCTGAAAGAGGATGATGACCAGGATGGTGAAAAGGATGAAGGAACGATAAGTGTGATTGAAGAAGCTAATGATAAGGAAAATCTGAAAAAAGCAGACACTTCGGTTTTCAAAACTGTAAGATTTGAATTGTCCTTAGATGATTCTTTGGCTATTAAAGAAGATGGAAATGGTGGCTCTATATCAGACACCATCAGCAGTGTCACCCAAGAGGAACCTCCTCCTGAGCACCCCGGGTTAAAGATTGATGTGATCAGCACAATGAAATTAAAAGATGTGCAGATGGAAGTTAATGATCAAATGACTGATGGAAATATAGCAGCTGATGACAAATCAATTGATATTAGTCTAAAAAACGAAAGTGATCTGTGTGATCTTTCAACAACTGAGGTTTCCATCAATGACTTGGACATATGGGCGAATGGCATTTCTATTTGTGAAGCAGAAATAGCTGAAAGAAGTACAAGTAAACAGGAGCCAGAAACTACAATATACATTCTAAAACAAAAATCAGATTCAGAAGATCATGCAATGTCTATTGAAGCAACAACTGTTGATGTTTTGTCTGAGACAATGGCTCAACCCACCAAAACTTTAAAAATGGAAACTGACATTCCATTTCCAAAAATGAAAGAACTTAATAAAGTTCACAATGAAACACAAAATGATGAAATTGGAACAACTTCTACAGACGTTAGAATATCTACGGAAATTCCTAAAGAGCTTGATGCCAAGATGGAAAATATAAATGTTACAGATGTTATTGAGTCCTCCAGAGAAATTGACATTCTAGAATATGAAGGTTCAGTAAAACTTCATAAATTTAAATTACCTTCATTCGGAATAACTTCTTCGCAAATACTGGAGGGTGCAGAACCTCTGGAAAAAAGCAGGGAGGAGCAAACAAAATTCTCACCTTCACCTGAGGATCATATAGATAAGGTCCAGGAAGATCAAATGTCATCTTCAGTTATTGAAACACCTTTTGAGAAATTTGTAGAAAGTGAAGCAAAGGCAGCAAAGGGCAGAAATAAATCAATTACAATGAAAATGTCCACTCCTGAAAAAGTTGTTACAATAGAAAGGAGTCAAGAAGTACCAGTATCCTTCTCGCAGGAAGGAGAAGCTGAATTGGTAAAAACTGGAGAGCTGAAAGAAGTTGATGTACAGGATAGTAAAAAGGATGCAGACATGGAAATTGTGATTGCAGAAGTTAATGAAAGGGAAATTCTGAAAGAACTAGATACTTCCGATGTCAAAACGGTAAGAGCTGAATTGTCCTTAGAAGATTCTTTGGCTATAAAAGAAGATATAGATGGTGGTTTTATAATGCATACTACCAGCAGTGTCATCCAAAATGAGTCACTGATTGAGGACAATGAGTCAGAGAATGCTATGATCAGCACAATAAAACTAAAAGACGTGCAGATGCAAAATAACGTTCAAATGACTGCCAGAAAATCAGCAGCTCAGGATACAGCAACTGATATTAGTGTGCAAGGCAAATGTGGTGTGTGTGATCTTTCGACAACTGTGGCTTCCATCAATGACTTGGACAAATGGGAGAAAGTTGTTTCTCTTTGTGATGCAGAATTAACTAAAATAAGGCCCTGTGAACAGGATCCAGAAACTGCAATCTACATTCCAAAGCAAACAGCAGACTCAGAAGCTCATGGGAGTTTTATTGAAGCAACAACTGTTGATGTTTTCTCTGAGACACTGGATGAATTCACCAAAACATTAAAGATGGAAACTGACATTCCATCTCAACAAATGGAAGAACTTAATAAACCTCACATTCAAACACCAAACAATGAATTTGGAACAACTTGCAAAGATATCAAAATATCTACAGAAATTCTTAAACCACTTGATGCCAAAATGGAAAATATAGAAGTTCCAGGAGACGTTATTGAGTCTTCCAGAGAAAGTGAAATTCCAGAATATTACGGTTCAATTAAGCTTCATAAATTTAAATTACCATCTTTTAGAATACCTTCTTCACAAATACTGGGGGATGCAGAACATCTGAAAGAAAGCAAGGAAGAGCAAAATTACTTCTCACCTTCACCCAAGGATAATGTAGATAAAGTCCTGGAGGTTGAAATGCCATCTCCAGATATCAAAACACCTTTTGAGAAATCTGTGGAAACTAAAGTAAAAGCAGCAAATGGCAAAAAGAAATCAATTACAATGAAAAGGTCCACTTTTGAAAACGCTGTAACAAAGCGAAGGACTCGAGAAATACCAATCTCTTTGTCAAAGGAAGGAGAAGTTGAATTGGCAAAAACTGAAGAGCTGAAAGAAATTGATGTACAGGATAGTGAAAGGGATGCAGAAGAGAATATTGTGATTCATGAAGTTAGTTCTGAGGAAAGTCTAAAAGATCCAGATACTTTTGATGTCAAAACGGTAAGAGTTGGATTGTCCTTCCAGGATTTTTTGGCTACGAAAAAAGATGTAGGTGGTGTCCATTTACCAAATTCTACTAGCAGTGCCACCCAACATGAGCCACCAATCCAGGACCATATGTCAGAGACTGCTAGGATAAGCACAATAAACATTAAAGATGTGCAGATGGAAGCTCAAGATCAAATGGCTGATAGAACAATAGTGGCTGATGATACGTCAACTGATGTTAGTGTGCAAGACAAAGGTGATGTATGTGATCTTTCAACAACTGAGGTTTCCATCCATTACTTGGACAATTGGGAGAAAGGTATTTCTCTTTGTGGTAAAGAATTAACTGAAATAAGGCCCAGTGAACACGAGTCAGGACCTGCAAACTACATGCCAAAGGAAAAAGCAGACTCAGAACGCCTTGGGATGCTTATTAAAGAAACGATTGTTGATGCTACCCCTGAGACATTGGCTGAACTCACCAAAACATTAAAGTTGGAAACTGACATTCCATCTCTAAAAATTGAAAACCTTATTAAAGTTCAAATTGAAACACCAAACAATGAAATTGGAATAACTTCCATTGACATCAAAACACCAAAGGAAGTTCCTAAACAAGTTGATGCCAGTATGGAAAATGTAGAATTTCCAGGAGACGTTACAAGGTCCTCCAACGAAACTGAGATTCTAGAATATGAGGGTTCAGTTAAACTTCACAAATTTAAATTGCCATCATTCAGAACAATTTCTTTGCAAGTATTGGAGAATGCAGTATCAGTGAAAGAAGGCAAGGAAGAGCAAAATGAATTCTTACCCTCATCTGAGGGTGATGTCAATAAAGAGAGAGAGGATCAAACCTCCTCTTCTGATATTGAGTCCACTGTTGACAAATATGTAGAGATTGAAGTAAAGGCTGGAAAGTCTAGTTTTGGCACACAATTGTCTACAATACGGCCTAATGATCAACAACTCAAGACACTAAAGTTAATTTCAAAAGAAAGATCGGAAATGGAAAGTTTTTCTATGGCAACCAAAGAAATACGTGTCAATGAAACCTCTAGAACGGTACCTGAACAAGCTGAAACATTAATTTCCCAAACAGATATTCCAATCTTTGCAAGTGGAGAAATTATTAAATATCAAAAGCAAACAAGGAGAGATGAACTCAATGTGTCTTGTTTACACATAAACAAATCAAACAAAGACAAGAAAGGGTTTATTTTAGATTGCAGAAATGTAGCATTTGCAGAGGAGTGTGTAAATGCTTCAAAAGAACAGGAGAATAAAGGTATAGAAGATTTAATCAAATTTGATAAATGTGTATTAATGCCAACGGATTTAACTATTAAAAATGTCATAAATGAAGTGGACTGTCGTATAGAAAGCAGGGAAGCAAAAGGTGTTAATTCAGACACATTGACAGATGCTATTGATCAAAACTTCTCAACCTATGAACTGCAATCGTCAGAAAATGTGTTTTTCATTGAGACTCCCACAGATAATGAAATAAGTACAACAAAGGTCAGAAGGAAAATAACGAAAATCAAACTATCCTCTTCTGATAATACTGGTTCAGAAGAACAGAGTCCAGAGGTTACCCTCAATTTTCCTGTTGGAAAAGAATACAGTATATTGTGTAAAAGTGACGACGTGATAAATGAAAAAGATGCAGGTCATCCATTAGGGGATGCAGCTGATATAAACAATTCTTGTGCTAATATATCATCTAATATTAATGTTACGAAATTAAAAACATTTGCTTTTGAAATAAAGACATCAAGGCAACAAAAACCGGGAGATATTGATTTGAAACCTAGTGAAACACTGGAGAATCCATCTCCCGAGATCGAGGACGGAAAAGGAATTCAAGCGACCAAGAGAGACGTACACAGAGGTCATAAATCTCCCATCAAATTTAAATTCCAGTCACCAACTATTGACTTTCCGACGTCTATGGATGAAGTGAAACAAGAGTCTAACACAACGATCGATGACGCATCTCCAAAAAAAACAGAAAGGCAGAGGGAATTGGACACTGAACCTTCTAAACGACCAGGGTGGTTTAGATTCCCAAAAATAGGTTTCTCCTCATCATGGAAAAAAGACAAACCTACTGATAAGGATTAAGAGAACAAATGATTAGGTAATATGAAGGTAAAATCTACAGCATTAAAAAATTATGAAAAAAACTTTGAGGGAAAGTATACTATGATTACAGAATATGTTGCATATTCATTCATAGCGCATTGGTAAAAAGACTGCTAAACACAACCACATGAAGTACATATTTGATCAATGTCACAATTAAGTTGTTGGTGAAAAAATGTAAATCACAAGAATGGAGATAAATATTAATATACTACTTTTGAAATTGGAATAGACACTGATTAATTGTTTCTTTCCAGGACATCAGTTTCGATCCTCTGTTTTATAAACCTGCTCTGGTTCAGGTGTTTGGAGTACTTCCAATAACTTAATTGGATGAAATTGATTATGCATTACCTTTCATCACAAATAGACATATTTATAAGGATTTAGTATTAATGGCTTTGAAAAGTCCGATCACTATATTAAAAAAACTATTTTTAGAAAGTATGTGGTGCCGAACAGACCAGGGCATTAATGAAATTTGTAAGAACGCTAATCATTTGGCAAATTTCAAAATCATGTTTGTATATATGAATAACATATTTTCTTTGTTCCATTTCTTAAAATGCAAGACAGATCAGTTCACTAATAAGGCTCAGTGAAGTCTGCTAATTATTTTTTATGGTTAGCATTCAACAATTAAGCAGTTTTCCTCTGTGGCTTTATCATCTGCCATAGACACCAATACTGGAGTACAGCAAGTGAAGCTTCACTTGCCTTAGTCCTGCCGAGAACAGACATGTTGGAAACATCTCCTTGGAAATCCCTTGTTGGAAGAGGTGTGTCCAAAATTACTAATATTTTGCTATGTAAGTCTTAAATATTGGTGTAATTCCTACCCTGGACCGGTCCCTAATAATCTCTGTTTTAGCAAGTGAAGATAATGCTGGGGGCGAGAATGGGGGAAATGTATAACCTATACCTAAATATGTTCTTCTAAGCCCTCCTTCCTGCTAGCCCTACACAACACATTAGAACTAAACATGATGCCTCTTGGAGCCCTCCACTACACATTTCGCCATGCAGTGAACAGATAAATGCACTGGCCTGACCAGCCATCCCACCTCAGATCACTTTGTCTCCATCTACCCAATTGAATGGGTTTGAGTGATGGCGCTTCTATCTAAGTTGGCTGCCTTATACATGGGCATCTGTCCCCATTACTCACAAACATCACTATCCCACTAAGTTCAAATCATTCACTGCCAAATCTGGACACTTTCCCCTTTCTGATTTGATTTTTTCTGTGTATTATAGTAATTGCTGTTGTTTTCCCTATCTAGTTTTAAAAGTCCAAGACCTTAAAGAAAAAAACGGATCAGTTGTTTTTTCACAACTAATGTAGATCTTTCGAACCCACCTATCAATGTTTTGTCCTTTCTGCCAATGGGGCTGAGTTCCGCCCTCGTAATCAGGGTAATATGAATTTCAACCCATCCAACTAAGAATGGGTATTTATTCCAGTCACAGCAGTCACAGCAATGGACAATGATTCCAGGTCAGACAGTTACAGTGATGGATAGTGATTCCAGTCCAGTTAGTCACAGCAATAGAGACGATTTCAGTCAGAACGGTCAGGTGTGTAGACTATCTAGTTTTTAAGGATGCAGCCATTGACCATGCACTGCAGTGTGAATACATCATCACCCAGGCATGCTACGTACCTCACTTTTCATGGGATTGAGGATGTGTGGTTAACCTACTTTCTATTCTGAACTGGTCAGCTCTGCGTCCAAAAGATAATCACATCTAGATAAAAATGTCAAATTCCAACAGGATAAATAGTGACAAAAGGTGCTTACCTCCTGTTGGATGATATGAAATGCATGTGCCTGTTTTAGTCTTGGCACCAGTTGAGAAAACAGGCCAATCACGATTGGGAATAATTGGAATATCCGTTGACAGTGTCATCCGTGAGGCCAAAGAACGATTCACCCTGGGGACTGATGTACCTTACAGCCCTCTAGATAACACGCGTTGCATTCTGGTGGGCAGTGTGGGGAAGCTCGCACTACAGTAGAGGTCTGAAAGTTCCTAGTGCTTTCTATTTTGAGACTATCACTGGTTTGTAACCCAAAAAGAAAATTCACATAAGTGCCTCGAGGTGGAACTGAATGCCAAATTTGTTGCTGAAAAAAGCAAAGCCTTGGAACTGTACATCTAATTACACATGGACATGAGAGTGTGTGTGACACTGTTCAGGCAAGAAGGTAGCCATCAGTTGCTGCTTCTGAGCAACTGGAATTTGACCTCATCCCAGAATCTAGGGTTCAAACAGGGGAGTTGTGCATAGCAAGGTTTGGTATGGTGGATACAACAAGTGGAGTGTTGGTCAGCAAGTGCATCGTAAAAACAGAAAGTTAAGCATCTGACCGCTTTACCTAAAATCTATGCCCTGCTGTGATTTTAGGGACTGACAAGTACAAACCATTTACATTTTCTGGTACAGATGCCATAGCCGTTTATGTGGCACGCCAGACAAAATTGAAGCATTCACTGTAGTGCTATGAATCAGCCTTTTTTGTAAATACAGTATATAGTCATTCAAACCCACTCCACCATCTGAAACTATTGAGGGGACCCACAAAACATAGTATTGCTTGCAAAGTAATATTTTATCTCTTTTTTCACAAACCAGGTTGTGTTCAAACCTTTATTTTTTATGGACAACCGGTTATAGAAAATATACATGTATGTACCCTGATGATAAATGGTCATTATGATTCTAGCTGCTGACTAAGTTCTATAGAAAACACATATAAGCAAGGGATTGCGACGCAAAATGCAACGTAATGTGAATTTTACTAATCTAAATGGAACTTTTATAAATCTAAGATATATATATATATATATACAGGGAGTGCAGAATTATTAGGCAAATGAGTATTTTGACCACATCATCCTCTTTATGCATGTTGTCTTACTCCAAGCTGTATAGGCTCGAAAGCCTACTACCAATTAAGCATATTAGGTGATGTGCATCTCTGTAATGAGAAGGGGTGTGGTCTAATGACATCAACACCCTATATCAGGTGTGCATAATTATTAGACAACTTCCTTTCCTTTGGCAAAATGGGTCAAAAGAAGGACTTGACAGGCTCAGAAAAGTCAAAAATAGTGAGATATCTTGCAGAGGGATGCAGCACTCTTAAAATTGCAAAGCTTCTGAAGCGTGATCATCGAACAATCAAGCGTTTCATTCAAAATAGTCAACAGGGTCGCAAGAAGCGTGTGGAAAAACCAAGGCGCAAAATAACTGCCCATGAACTGAGAAAAGTCAAGCGTGCAGCTGCCACGATGCCACTTGCCACCAGTTTGGCCATATTTCAGAGCTGCAACATCACTGGAGTGCCCAAAAGCACAAGGTGTGCAATACTCAGAGACATGGCCAAGGTAAGAAAGGCTGAAAGACGACCACCACTGAACAAGACACACAAGCTGAAACGTCAAGACTGGGCCAAGAAATATCTCAAGACTGATTTTTCTAAGGTTTTATGGACTGATGAAATGAGAGTGAGTCTTGATGGGCCAGATGGATGGGCCCGTGGCTGGATTGGTAAAGGGCAGAGAGCTCCAGTCCGACTCAGACGCCAGCAAGGTGGAGGTGGAGTACTGGTTTGGGCTGGTATCATCAAAGATGAGCTTGTGGGGCCTTTTCGGGTTGAGGATGGAGTCAAGCTCAACTCCCAGTCCTACTGCCAGTTCCGGGAAGACACCTTCTTCAAGCAGTGGTACAGGAAGAAGTCTGCATCCTTCAAGAAAAACATGATTTTCATGCAGGACAATGCTCCATCACACGCGTCCAAGTACTCCACAGCGTGGCTGGCAAGAAAGGGTATAAAAGAAGGAAATCTAATGACATGGCCTCCTTGTTCACCTGATCTGAACCCCATTGAGAACCTGTGGTCCATCATCAAATGTGAGATTTACAAGGAGGGAAAACAGTACACCTCTCTGAACAGTGTCTGGGAGGCTGTGGTTGCTGCTGCACGCAATGTTGATGGTGAACAGATCAAAACACTGACAGAATCCATGGATGGCAGGCTTTTGAGTGTCCTTGCAAAGAAAGGTGGCTATATTGGTCACTGATTTGTTTTTGTTTTGTTTTTGAATGTCAGAAATGTATATTTGTGAATGTTGAGATGTTATATTGGTTTCACTGGTAATAATTAATAATTGAAATGGGTATATATTTTTTTTTGTTAAGTTGCCTAATAATTATGCACAGTAATAGTCACCTGCACACACAGATATCTCCCTAACATAGCTAAAACTAAAAACAAACTAAAAACTACTTCCAAAAATATTCAGCTTTGATATTAATGAGTTTTTTGGGTTCATTGAGAACATGGTTGTTGTTCAATAATAAAATTAATCCTCAAAAATACAACTTGCCTAATAATTCTGCACTCCCTGTATATATATATATATATATATATACATATATATATATATATATAGGCGTAATTGCTCATGTGTTCTTCAGTGTCACTTGCTTGTGGTCCAGCATTTTTTAAAGTACCAGAAATCCAAGAAAGGGCTGAACTACTGGCCTCTGACATGATACAACTTGATATGGCTTTTACGTGTGACTATAATAAACTATATAGATGCTCCTGGGAAAATGAGGCCATGATTATGTTTCACAATATTTCCGTTATAAAACTTGTAAATAATAGTTATCATTCAAGACAGGGCTACTTCTCCCAGTATTGCTAAATGTTAAAATCTATGATGTGCTTTGCTTTCTTAATTTTAATACTCGACATGTAATAGTAAATGATTATACTCTGTATAGAAAATAAACAGTAAAATGTTTCAAGATATTGCTTCTTTTTCATTATTGTACAACAGAAAATTATGTTTAGGAAACAATTACATTTTGTCACAAACAGGGTGCCATAATCAAAACGCCTTGGGCCAGATATATATTTATCCAGATCACATCATATATGTCTTTTTACTGCATCTGTTATATTATTTGTGATCTTCTAGGAGCATCATTTTAGAAATTAAAATATCCCTCTGGAAAGATAGGGTGCACAAAGAGTGGGAGTAACTTGAGGGGAAAAAGTATATAGCCAAGTAGCTAACCTTACACGCTAAGCTCTGGGCTTGAAACCTGCTTTATGTGATGAATGTGTGTACACATACCCTTCATCTTCCACTCTTATTGGCTGAGTCAAGGATCTGTCTTTGGGGAGCGCGGGGTTTGCTGGAAAGAAGGCTAGTAGGCACTTGAAGCAGCTCAAGGAAGGAAATGCAGACAAGATATTTCCCAGCTGAGAGAAGGTCACATTGTCCCACTACTGCCAAAAAAAGAGTTTCCGCCTTTACGATTGGTTGTGAGTTTTTGGTGCAACATGATGTGTTCTAGCTTGCTTTCATTAATGGCAAAAATTGTTTCATTTTATTCAGGAAGGTAATATTACATTCTAAATGGATACACCGAGAGGGGAAACAGTATTATAGCTATCTTTTTTTAACAACTATGGCTATTTAAGCAAACAATTACAATTTTGCATGTCTAACACCTTGGTTGCAAGAGGTTTCCATGTTTCTTGAACAGAAATTGCAGTTGATGCAGTATTTTTTGACAAAAGGTGTCATTTCATGCTTGGATTTATTTCAGAGAAGTAAAGCAATCAATCATATGGAAGCAACATCCCCCTCTGTTCAACAATATAAATGCTTGCACCCATTGGAACATTGTGTGCTATGTCCATGTGCCAGAAACTGTGTTACTAGTTGAGGGGGTTAACCCTCCTTGAGTCAAGATATTGCTTCGTTCTTTCACTATTGGGCTGGCAGAGCATCTTCAGATCCATTTCCTTGTGTCTATGACTGGGGTGGCACCCTTTGGGAAGGCAGGACTCACAGCAGGCAGAGTACAGCCTGTTCTGTCCCTAAGGCTTCTAATCAGGAGGCCAGCCAACTAGCCCTTGCAGTCACCCTGGTGGTCCTGGGTTCAAGATGCAGATAAAGTCCTTATCACTCAGGCAGGAGGGCAGCACTGCAGGACAGTAGAGTGACAGTCTGTCTTGTAGCAAAGCAGTACAGCAGTCCTTCTTCTGAATCTCAAACAGGTCCAAATGTGTACTGAAGAACTGGGGTCTGAGGTCCAATATCTATATCTGGTGCCCTCTTTGAATAGGAGAAGTTTCTTGAGGCTTCCACCCCCACCCCACCCTCCGAGGTGCTGACATTCCCTTCCTCCCTGCCCTGGACCAGAATGTCTGGGGGTACAAAACACTAGTGATACATCCTTTGTAAGAGTGCTCAGGCAGAATCGTTATGATTTGCAAGTGTGGTAGGTGACAGCTCCTCATTAAGTCAGAGTGGTCCATGCTTCCAACATATAGCTTCCCTTTGTCTCATTGACTGGGAGCAATACACAAAGACCAACTACGAGCTAAATCTAGTCATGTGACTCAGGAACAGGCTACAGGCGCAAAATGGCACGCAGGATTGGCCATCTTGAAGAGATGTTTAACATTATGGAACACTGATTCTAGAGTGGGCACCAATGCGCACGCATGAGTTATGATGCAGGCACATGCATGCATCGTGACGCATGTGAATCATGATGCACGAATGTTTGTGTTGTGATGCAGGCACCCATTTTTTATTAATGGTAAACTAAAATGGGAAAAAAGTGAAAAGGGCAGTGTTTCCAGTTAGACTGGAAAAGAACAAATACCATCTTAGAACAGTCATCCAAGAATGCTGCAGGTTGACGCAAACTGTAAATGAATTTGATTCATAATCCTTTGTGCACCACTCTGGTATTGGCAGGTTGACCTACTATGCCCAGAACTCCACAGAGCCCCAAGAAGTGGCCCTGCGACTGCTGACACCTGTTGGGCATTGCGAGCGCTACTTAGAGCATTCACCTTTCCAGACACACAGGATCCTTTGTGTATCACTCTGGTCCTGGTGGCTGAACTACTCTGCCCAGAACTCCACAAGGCCCCAGGAGGCAGCCCTGCAACTGCTGACACCTGTTGGGCATTGCGAGCGCTACTTAGCGTGTTGACTTGTCCTGCCGCACAGGCCAAGGGTGGGCCGGTCAGAGCCTGGCTGGTCTGGGCCCTCCCTCTTGTTGTATGCTGTTTGCATAGTCCTTTTACCCTCTTCCAGCCTGACAATGGTAGATGGTAAAGGCTGTCTTTGAAGGATATTGGCGGGGGTCAGGCAAGTGACCATGTTATTAGCACTAGGGGAGTCCCTCGGCATCCGTTGTGTGCATTATATTTTCTCATTTGCTTGGTTGTCTTGTTGTGTCCTCTGGTGGGGATTTGATTAAAGGGGGTTTCTAAGGTCTGGCCATGGGGAAAGGGAAGATTCCACCTAATCCAGTAATGACCAAGGACCCCTTCCTGATAAGGGCTGCAGGCATTATTGACAAAGAAATATGGCAGGTTGCCAGCAGGCTATCTCGTCCTCTCCCTTTGTCTTCACCCTCTGTGTTGTTGTGTACAACTCTGTCTGTTGCCAGGGAACTAGTTATGGCCTCCTCCCCACCTGGTTCATTATGCAGAGGGGGGTTCTTCACTAAGATCCCTGGAGCCGGGCGCTTTGTCATCTGAGGAGCCCAGTGCGTGTGGAGCTACTGGAGCTGTGGGGGAGTAGCGGCTTCTCCAGGTTGCTCTGTAGGCTGGACCACGGGTAGCTGGTAAGAGGAAAAGGTTGGAGCATTGTGACAAATCCAAACTCCCTAGGGTTAATTCTAGCTAGGCTCGGAGGTCTGCTATTTGTGAGGCGCCGGGCCAAGTGAGCATGGAAAATCTAATGGACTTACTTCAGTCTACCATTTCTGCTGTGATGGACTTAAAATTGGAGCCTATTCACCAACAATTACCTGTGATTGAAACAGAACTTTCTAAACATGCCATTGTCAAGCAACCCTTGATGCTTACATCAGCGCCTCCATCCAGTATTGTCCCTCATTCTATCATGCCATGACCTGGCCATTCCATCACAGGGAGCTTAGTTTACTTAATGGTTGCTGTATTGCCTAGGGCAGACCTGTCGACATCCTTAGAAGGGGCTAATGTCTTATCTTCTGTATCTAGAGGGGATGGTGTTGTGGGGGGGAGATTCTGTACAGTTATGTGGTTCGAAGGCACATGCTATGCCAATGGATAATATGCCCATTCCGGTGGTCAACCTAGGAAATTTCCAATGATTTGGAGGCCCTTCCGCTATGGCGGAAGAGCGTCGCCCCAGTGACCAAAAGCAGAAAAATAAAGGGATAATAAAAGTTTTTTATTATACCTTTATTTTTCGGCCTTAGTAGGATGGGGCGGGGCCAGCATCCTCCACGTCAAGTGGAGGAGGGGTTTTATGTGCGCTTATCATTTTGTCCGGCTGTCTGAGGCTGGCCAAACTGACATGCACACTTAGAAACTCTCCGCCTGGCTGTATTTTACAGCCAGGTGGAGACTAAGCGCAGTACTCCACTCCTTCCCTGAGCAGCATTTCTGCACACTCAGGCCATTTGCAGCACTTCTTTCATGCTGCGTAACAGCATGAGAGAAGCGTTGTGATTAGTTCAGGAGGGAAGCACACGAGACGAGGTGGCTGGAGGGAGCGTTGAATCGTGGAGGGGCAGGTAAGTCTATTTATTGTTTTTACTGCCCTGTGTCCCCCACTCTGCATGGTGCCCCCCACCACCCCACCCTTTTCTGGCAGTAGCTGCGACTGCTCCCATGTTCAACTCAGTGGTTCTTGACTTACCACCAGAGGCAACCCCATATGTAGTTGTATTGGGTAACATTCCTCCGCTTATGGATGACACCAACGAGAGTTTTTGCCAGCTAAGGATCAAAGTGGCACACTCGCTGTGTTTGCATACTGCCTTGGAGGATTGCGCCGGAGCTTGTACTAACATGGTTCGCTGGGTTAGCTGGTTGGGCAAAAGAGAGAAAGTACTGGAGGGAGACTGAGTGGTAATTAATTTCAACAGACCTCATGTGGCAAGGAGGGTTTTAGATTCCTTCAGGTGTGATCACCTTAATTGCCCTGTTACATCCACTAGGGTGGTCCTGTTGTGCTTTTTCTATAAATCTCCTATGCATGCACCCATATCCAATCCTGGGCAGTTTCCTAGGTGGCAGTTTTTCATGAGTAAAAGTCCGCCTATGACTCCTTCACAGCTGGCCAACTTTAATGGAATCATCCCTTATGCAGCTTAGATGCGCATAATTGACGGTTTCCAGCTGCAGATCAGAATATCTCGCAGGATGGCAAGGTGTCTGATGCCCAGAGGGGTTTTTACTCACTACAAATGGTGGGCTTGATCAATCGATCCTCTGGGCACGCATGTAAATTTATCAGTTAGAATGTGGCAGGCATTACAGGAAGTTTGGTGATCCAATTTGGTTGGGCTTCATTAGAGGGTTTGAGATCATTTGTCTCCAAGAAACATGGGCAACAGAGTATTCCTTTTTCCTAAAAGGTTATAAAACCCTTTTCTTCCCAGCATTAGAATCTAGGGCTTGGTGTTCAAAAAAGGGGTTGATTATTTTTGTCTCCCTGACAATTAAGGGTATGTGTGAAGTCATATCCACTGGAGCCACCACCGTGCAGGCCTTTCTATTTTCCTCTGGCTATAATAAGCTGCTATTGGTAACTTTTACCAATGCTAAATGATCCCAGCAGGAGAGCTGTAGTGTTCAAACTCTGTGCTCCGTTGTAAATAACATTCCAGGAAATAAGTTAGCCTTAGCCTTTACAATAGTGGCAGGGGATTTAAAAGCTCATTTTTGTGGGACCCCATGGAATAAAGGGGCCCGAAATATCTATCAGGTTTGCCCTCTTGTGACTAGAGCTCTTAGCGGGCACAGCAAGCAGAGTGATTGTTTAAATACGCTGTTGAGCCAGTTACTTTAGTTCTAACCACAGAAATGATTCCCCTGACGAGTAGGGATTTAAATCCCACCTTTACAAGCAGAGGATGTGAATCCATAATTGATTTTAACTTGATGTCCATCCCTTTGCTGTCTTATATTTCTAAATCTTGGATCCAGTCAAGTCCATTCAGCGATCATAACCTGGTATGTATTTTTTTCTGTTGGTCCCTGCTAATTATCTGCCCGAAGGTGGGGCCCGAAGGAGTCGGTAAGCCCATAAGTCAGGGGAGGAGGCCTAATTGGACCCAGATCTCCCCAAAAGACTTTTATAAATCCCTGTATCTTAGATGTGCAGCAGAGTTTGTCACCTGTGGTTCCAGTGCAAGTCGCCCACGTGATATCCTGAAGGCTTTTTCGGGAAATTTCCAACATAGCAGCTGGGTTGCTAGAAGCGCCCATGACATGACATTATAATAGGTCACCAGATGATTTGATACAGGATGCTCGAAAGCCTTGAGGGAGCTTCAGCATGCCCTGAATCACAAGCCCAGAGATCCTGCTATGGTTAAGAGATGCTGTAGGGTGTATAAAAGGGAACAGGCCAGGCATAAACATGATTTAAGGGAATAGACCTAGATAAATCTGATTGATGCTGCCATCCTGAATAATAACTCTAAATTCTGGGGCATCATTAATGGTCCTCTTTTTCTCCAGAGTTGGCCGATCCTTTTGAGGTGCACATTTCTGAGGACTCCTAGGTGGCTCATTTTGAAGTTTGGAATTGCCAGAATCAGGGGAGGCGGAACATGGGCTGACAGGGGTGGCTATATTAACTTTGTTGGTTGAGGAAGTAACAAAGGGAATTATGAGATTATCATCTAACAATGCACCTGGTCCCGATGGCATCCTGCCAGATACCTATATTAATGATGTGGGTGTCTGGGCACCTCATTTGATTGGTGTTATCAATGTAGCGGTTCAGGTCGGCCCGCTGCAGTCCTGGGTCACGTCTATGAGTGTGTCGATCTTTAAAAAGGGAGACAGGGATAGCCCCACATGTTATAGGCCAATCGCCTTATTTGGGAATATTTTTTGATTCTGCTTTAAGTTGACACCCCTTAATAAATAAGAAAAATGTGATTTTTTTCTGTGTCAAAGCTGCAGTTTTTAGTTTTGCTTCCTGGCTCAGCACCAAACCTGTTAGGGCACTTCTGCGGATTTATAGTGCACAATGTCAGCAAAAGTTGCTCATGGGAGTGAGATATGGGGATATGTCAATCATACCGAGCTGCAAGTGGTGGAAACTAAGTTTTACAGAGGTTATTATATCTGCCACAATGTACTCCCACTTTCTCAGTGCATGAGGAGTTAGGCATAGGCTACATGTCCGATCTTGAAGCCTTTTGCCCCCTTGCGTTGTGGTTAAGCATATAGACTAGGCCGGGAATCAAATTAAGCAACTCAATCTTGAAATATTGCTTTTCCCTCGATCATGCTCTTCACATCCCTTTGTTTAAGTATATCAGGGATGCTTTCCTAAAGTTGGGATGGGGAGATCTTTTAAGCTCACCAGAGGGCATTTGGAAGGCTAATTTTAAGTGGGTCAAAAACAGCTTTCTTAAACGAAGGACTTTAGATAGAGAGGAGCTGGCTCTTGCTAAACCTTCTGTCAGATACTATATAATGCTGAAGACTGCACCATCCACCAACCCTTACCTTCTCTGGGTTAATGATCCATTTTTGTAAACCTGATTCCAGCTAGACTTACTCCCATTTCTGCTGGCTTATTCCCGAGGCAAGAACAGGGGATATAAATTTGAATCCTACAGCTGCGACAGTAGGTCTCCACAGCTACGGAAAGCTTATCTTGTTCCTGTTCTGAAAAGGACGAATTTTTTACAAGTTAGACCAGCTATCTTGTTTTTTATGATGTTGGCAGGGGGCATTATTTTGAGTATTCTTAGCTTTTTAAAAGTTGCTGTGAGGCTAAGGAACAGCAGAGAGCACAACCTTGAATCACACTAGAATATTTGTGATGCACTGTATAATTGATTTTGCACATTTAGCTGAATTTTTAGGCTTTTTAGGATTTTGAGGTTTTTATGCTGATTTTATCATGATGTACTTATTGCAGTTTTCTTTTGCTTATTGGATGTTATGTATATTGTGTTGCTTTTATGGTTTGTTACTGAAAACCAAACAAAGCTGATTTGATTTGATTCATAAACACAGAAATGTAGTACTTCCCCAAACAAATCTCTCTGGAGGGGCCAAAGAGACTAGTAGAATGTACTAATGGTGAGTGCAAAAGATTGAGGACCAGGACTACCCACACAATCTGTGGTTGATGTAGGGGTAATGTGTGTCAGTTTGGTGCTGCATAATGTATTGATTGTAATACCAGTCTTGGAATAAATTTAGGAGCAGGAATTAGCAAAGCCCAGGGATTTTGCCTTGGACGATACTTTTCAAGTTCACTCTGCAAGAGAGCATTTTAATTTTTTGTGGCTTTCAACTCAGTCTGTATGGCAACTAGAGAAGCAGCCAAAGAGTTTTGGGCCCTTGGGCCTCAGCCTTCTGTGGGGATTCTGACTCCATGTCATTTGGCCACTCTAGAATTTGTGCCTTCAGTCTTCTGTCAAGGTTTGCAAAGATTAACCTTTTTTCCCCGCTGACTGTTCCCAGACGTTTGGATCCACTGCAGAAGCGATGTGTGCTAACCTTTCTCCTGTCACATATCAGCACGCAAAAAATAGTATTGGCCCACTCTGGCAATACAACAGTGTGTAGATTGGGATAAGAGAGAGAGAGAGTCCGGAGACTGACTTATCAAGGGTTGGCCTGCGGCTCAAAGACTTACAATTTCAGAACATTGGAAGTCCAGTTTCTGTAACCAAAAACAACCCATGTAAAAGATTAAAACTTCTGTATATTAGCACTCAATAGTCACAAACCATAGAAAATTCATTCTGAATCCCAATTCACAGTACCTTCACGGTCAGAACTCCTTGCTGAGTCAACTTTGCTCAGCTGATGATACTTAGTTTTCAGTTCTAGGTGTTTGCAAGATTGAATTGAATCTTGAATTAATTTGCTTTGTTATATCATCACAAGTCTAGCTTTAAAACAATCTTTGAGACTTTTCTCTTTGCAAAACGTTGTCTCTTATGAAACACTTATATTTCCATTTAGTGCTCACCTATTGCAATTGCTGAGTTACATAGTATTCAATATGATTTCAGAACATTATTAAACTACGTTTTTCTGGCTTTTCTGCAAAAGTAAGTAATTGTCTTTTTCATGTGTTTCCCTTTTATCAACGTGGATCAAAACTTGTCAATTACTGTTTTTTTGCTCATCTGTACACATGTTACACTTATTGCTAAATTAACTGGCCTTGATTTTATATTCTGGGGCACCTTTATCCAGGAGTGCCTGACAACAGATAGCTGCTCCCTCTCTCATGATGAACAACTTCTGAGACAGAACATAGTTTGAGGCCTTGGGGGAGGTTTACGTACAACTATACCTAAAATGGTCACCAAGACCCACAAGAATTCAATGAACTCTCAAACAGGTTAGAGCAAGCTCTCTCAAAGGTATACAGAAGTTCCAAATCATTCCCGCCGACACGGAAGATCCAACAAGCATGTGTGCAAGCAGGAAACCTTCAATGCAACCACAAAACAGTGTTGATGATTCCTGGAGGTGGGAGATTACAAAGGCAAGCCTGGAAAGATGAGAACAGTACAATAATGTGGGACATCTGATGTGCATATGTAGGAGGCTGTCCTGGTTTGTGGTGGGTACCTTGAGTACTTACACCTTATACCAGGTCCAGTTATCCCTTATTAGTGAAATGTAGTAGTGTTCTAGCAGCTTAGGCTGTTAGAGGTAGCTGCAGCAGAGCAGCTTAGGCTGAACTAGGAGACATGCAAAGCTCCTGCAATACCACTATAGTTACACAGTACTTATACACAATAAAAGTCAATACTCAGTATTACCAAAAATAAAGGTACTTTATTTTAGTGACACAAGCCCAAGCATAGCTTAGAGGCAATACTTCTTCTGGAGGTAAGTATTATGCACAATATATACACTAGAGACCAAAATCAGGTAAGTAAATAGTCACAGAATAGTGCAAACAATAGAAAATACCATAGAATGCAATAGGAAGAAATAGGCCTAGGGCCAAAACAAACCTAAGAAAGTGGAATGCGAATCACAAATTCCCCCCTAGGCAAGTGTAATGTGTAGAGGATCGCTAGTACTGTAAGGAAACACTAAAGGTAAGTAAAATACCCCAATTCAGAGCCCAGGAAAGTAGGAGTAAAGTACTGCAAGTTTCCTTAGGATACACTACAAATCGTGATTAGAGTTATTGCAAGAACCAAGCAAGACTGCAAGCGACAAATGGTGTATCCCTGGACCTGAAGACCTATGAAGAGAGGAGACCAAGTCCAGAAGTCGCAGAAGATTCCGGGAAGGACAGGAGCCCCTGCCAACCTAAAAGATGGTGCAAAAGAGGATTCTCAGGTTGGAAAAAGTCTACAGAAGAGCACCAAAGAAGATGGCTGCGGGATCCTGCATGATGCAAAATATGTCCCACGTCGACATGTTGGATGCAGGTGAGATGCAGCGCTGGATTCATCCAACAAGCCTTCTTTCAAACAATGTCATGGATTGCGTCAAAAGTGGCACTGTCTGGACACAGGAGAGACCTGGGGGCCTCAACTCAGACTGAGGAGGCAGAGGGGCTCCCTCCCAACACTGGAGGGAACCCACAGATGACCAGGCAGCACCCACTGGAGTCCCAGGACACGGGGACAAAGAAGGTACAAACTGCTGTTGCTGCAGCACTACAAAAGAAGGTCCCACGCTGCGGGAGAACAATTCAACAAGTTGAACATCGCAGGATAGAGTGCTAGGGACCTGGACCAGGCTGTGCATGAAGAATTCTTGCACATAGTGCACAGAGGCCTCAGGAGGTAGAGATGACGTGGTGCACAGGGATACTGTTGCAAATGGGGAAGGCAAGCTCTTACCTCCACCAAATTTGGGCAGCTGGGCCTTAGGACAGTCTGTGTCGAAGGGGTCCACCACCTGTGTTCCAGGGAGCACGCTTGTCGCCAGGAGAGGAGTCCAAGAGAACCAGTCATCGTCTTAGATGGTTCCTGTTGGAGCAGGAAAGTGACTCTGTCACGCCACTGGAGATTTCTTCAGTCCTTCTGGTGCAGGGTGAAGACAGGGAGTCCTCAGAACGTGCTCACCTTGGAAACTGTTGCAGTTGCTGGCTGGAGCAGAAGTTGCAGAGTCACAGTAGCCTTCTTGGATACTTTGTGGCAGTTGCAGCGGTTCCTAGAGCAGCCTGCGGTTGATCCGATGGTCAGAGGATGAAGCAGGAGTCGTAGAGGATTCCTGGAGGAAACTTGCAAGCCCAATCTGAAGAGGAACCGATAGCCCTGGGAGGACAATTGGCTACCTAACCAGGTATGCACCTATCATGAGGGGTCTCTGACGTCACCTGCTGACACTGGCCACTCAGAGATCTCCAGAGTGTCCCCACACCTTGGAAAACAAGATGGCTAACGCCAGGGACACAGTGGAGGAGCTCTGGGCACCACCCCTGGGGTGGTGATGGACAGGGGAGTGGTCACTCCCCTTTCTTTTGTCCAGTTCCGTACCAGAGCAGGGATTGGGGGTCCCTGAACCAGTGTAGATTTGTTTATGCAAGGAGAGCACCATCTGTGGCTACCCCTCCCAAGCCTGTAACACCTATTTCCAAAGGGAGAGGGTGTAACATCCTCCTCCCAAAGGACATAATTTCTTCGGCCTTCCTGGGACTGAGCTGCTCAGGCCCCAGGAGGGCAGAACACTGTCTGTGAGGTGGCAGCAGCTGTAGCTGCAGTGCAAGCCTCAGAGAGCTGGTTTGGCAGTACTGGAGGTCCATGGGGGAGCCCCCAGAATGCATGGGAAAGCCTCCCGATACTAGATTTGGAATGGGGGGACAATTCTGTGATCTTAGACACCTTACATTGCCATATTCGGAGTTACCATTGTGAAGCTACATATAGGTATTGACCTATATGTAGTGCACCCGTGTAATGGTATCCCCGCACCCATGAAGTCCCGGGAATTGGCCCTGGACTGCATGGGGGCACCTTTGCTAGTGCAAGGGTGCCCTCACACTTAGGGCCATATGTACGAACACTTTTTCCCATAGACACAGAATGGGTAAAAACTTTTGCTACATCTGGCCTTTAATAACTTTAAACTTAGCATTCAGTAAATGAAGGTTAGACATATAGGTGACTTATAAGTTACTTAAGTGCAGTGAAAATGGCTGTGAAATATTGTGTGCACTATTTCATGCAGCCTGTAGTGGCAGTCCTGTGAAAGGGTTTGTCTGAGCTCCTTATGGGTGGCAAAAGAAATGCTGCAGCCCATAAGGATCTCCTGGAACCCAATGCCCTGGGTACCTAGCTACCATATACTAGGGACTTATAAGGGGGGTCCAGTGTGCCAACTGGAATTGGTAAATGAAGTCACTAAACTATAGTGACTAATTTGGAAGCAGAGAGAGCATAAGCACTGAAGTTCTGGTTAGCAGAACTTTAGTGACACAGTTAAGCACTACTGACAACACACACATTAGGCCACAAACTATGAGCACTGGGGCCCTGACCAGCAGGATCCCAGTGAGACAGGCAACACATACTGACAAACAGGTAGAAATTGGGGGTAACATCCCAAGAAAGATGGTATTTTCCTACAGCATGCAACAGTAGCAAGGGTGCAGGGGTGAATCTGGGTGTTTTGTCGGGGACAAAGTGAGCAGCATTGGTGGGTATTAAAGAGTGTGTGGGTACAAATAACTAGGAAACACATGCATGCCTACGAAGGTCCTAATATAAAATTAAAAAATACTTCTGGCAAATACTCAGGTAGGCAGCTGGAAGGTTACAGTTCATCCAAGAAAAATACTGTGAGACTGAAATGCTTCTGAGTGAGTCAAACACAAAAATAAGAAGGAAATCATTTGAATTAGGAACAGAGAAATAAGATAAACAACAGTCAACGAATCATGAGCAAAGGGCTGACATAAAGACCACTCCAAATTTTCGGGGGCTGCATACCCTTGCTAGATTCCACTCATATAATCATGCTGCCCTGCTGCTGAGTCAATTACTGGTCTTTGGCCCTTTGAGGATGCTGTTAGGTATAATATTAAGCTGCAATATAAAATTTGGTATTCACAAGTTAACTCTATATGAGGCAATAAGAAGAGTTTAGGATAGTTTTAAATATTTATATAAAGATAGAGTAATATGTTTTATTAGCCGATTAAATTTACAGAACAATCGCATGTAGCGTGTTCTGAATCTGTCCGTTTTATTTGTCACTGTCTATTTGACAAAAACTCCCTGTACTCATAATGAATACAGTTGCAGTTTAGTCTAGTCTCATTGAAGATGCCTGGGAAAATACAGTTAAAAATGTCAAAAAGTAATTCTTTATTCTAGTGTAAATACAGCTCTCACAACTATCAACTCAAAAAGCTTCAGCTATCACTCTATTCTGCAACAGTTTATCCAGCGCCCTCCTTCTCTCTAGCAATAGTCAGAAACTGTTCTGTGGAGAAGCAAAATAGGTAAAATGACTAAAATTATATTCTAAAACTCCAGGAACCCAAGCAGCACTCTCTTGCACGTGCCTTGCTCTGCATTGGGAACCCCTTACTCTTTCCCTCTGACACCTTTTATGACAATTCATTTGCTACAATCGTTAACAATTTATCATAAATGCCTTTCATTCTTCACATGCCGAGACTTCTAGTACAGTCGTGCTTTTCACATTCAGAGAGGAACTGGAGGCATCAACACAGTTTCCCATGCATGGCTTGGGCCTGATAGAATAAAGTACATGCATGAATGCAACTGTCATCTCCTTTCACATAGCTTCCACACTGTAGGTCCATTCATAAAAGAAGCAATTTAGTATATCTTGTGTGCAGGTCAGTGCAATTCAAAACACGTTAACATGCAAAAAGTCTACATAATACTGCTTTCATTGTTTAAGACGGAAGAGGTTTTGTAACACACATAGGCCATGGGAAGGTTAGAAGCAAAACGTTTGTTTTGCACAGAATGTGTTAACATTAACATTAACAGTTTTCAGCAAGACAGGCAGCATACATCATAAAGAGTTTAAAACAAGTTTATGACTACGAAAAGCAACTGCAGTTAGGCCTAGCTGCATTCTCTTGTTTAGTAATTCCATATTAACTTATATTTTTATTGAAAGCTTTAGCAGTTTCCCCATTCAATGGTTTAGAAGCATCAAAACCTCACTTCAACAAATTTAGTTGTTATAATGCACTTTCATTTTCATCACTGTCAGGCTATAATGTTTTTCTCTTCAGGTTCTCTCACTTTCTTTTATTTTCTTGTGCTCTTCATACACCCTGTAACTCGTTTCCTAATCTTTCTTCATTTATCTTGTTCTTTTCTTTATCAGAAACATCTTAATAGCCTAAAATATGCCTAGTGTAGCTAAAAGGCAGACTATTACTACTAAAACAGGTACTGATATAGTTTCAATGATTCCTCGTCCTAGTCCTTTCAACCATGTTCAACCAGGTTGCTGCTGTTGCAAATCCTTTGGAAAAGCTTTATGCTGTACTAGAAGTCTCCAAAGGTTTAAGATCAAGCTTTAAGTCAGTTATGTTCTTTGCACAGTTTTGTATTTTCTTGCTCTCACCTGGTATGTAATTGTAGCAATTCTCAGTTCTTAGCATCTTGCAGACTCCGCCCTTGTCAGCTAAAAGAATGTCTAATGTATAGCAGTTTTGAAGAACCAGGGACCTAATAGCTACAAGCTCTGTGTTTTCTAATAAAATGGCCCCGATGTGCTAGTTGCCAATTTATCAACCACAGTGAACAACGTTTTAATTTTCACAACATTCAAAATCACCCCTACTGCAGGTACTACATCTCCAAATATATCTCCCACCATTTGTATTCCTTCACTCACTCTTCGTATGTAACTCCTGCGTGATCCTATATCATTGTTAATGTCTGCAAGGTCTATGCATTTTGGGAAACAGCAACCCCAAATAAGATATTCCACTCCCAGAATGTGGGCAACATAAAGTATGCAAATCCCCCACATATAAAATACACTCCTGATATTGTTGGATCACCCTCTTGCATAATCTGCCATTCTTCCCTGGATAATTCAAATGTATGTTCACAATTACTATTGCCCACTATCAATTTCTTTACACTTATTCTTCTTTTAAACATGCACTTTCCCTCACATTCTCCCGTCTGATTGCAGTTTAAGTACAGCAATCTTCTTTCTGGAATCTCTATTCCATAAATCCTTCTGCACATCCTCTCTCATATATTTACTCTTTGTACGTTTCTCATTTCTCTCTTCTAACATTTGTATAAAAATCTTTCCTTGTGTACTCATTAAACATATAAAGTTTTCTCATGTGCCTCAAAAGTATTTACAGGAAGAAATGGCCTAAAGTGAAGCCAATCTGTCTCCATGTTTTTAGCTTATGGATGTAAATTCATGTTTTTCATTAATGGCACTTTAGAAAGCACTATGTCAAAATGTGAATAATAATATTCAAAGTGTTGCTGCCTATATACTAAACTAAGAAGTATACTGCAAGAAGAAGCGTAAGAGAGCGGAATGCGATGATAGGAAACTTGGTCATCACCTAAGATGTCATGTGAGCACAAACGCAGCAGTCTTTAATTTCTAAAGCCTTAGTGTATTCTTGTACTAATCTAGAATAAACATTCATAGAATAATCATCATCCATGTAATCTACAAATGATGTCTTTAAGGTGTCGTCATCAAGTATTGGTTTCTGTGTTGTGTTTACAAAATCAAATATCATTTTCCCAGTATCTAGTGTAAAGTGTATTACTAAAACTATTGCTATCCCTATCAAAACTATTAGTGCAAGAATAATCCCTAAAACTACCTCAACTCCAGTTCTGTTTACAGAACACGTTGTCTCTATAATCAGATCTACTACCAATACCTTGTTAGTGACAGCAATGTAGTCTATTCAGCTGAACCATTCCATTATTTTTTTCAACAACTTAGTTATTAATCATATTCAATGTTTAGTAACCACGATCTTTGTTAGACAATCCTTAACTCTACTCCATGTGCTTCTAGAAAGTTATCCCTAATTTTTATTCTTTTTAATCTTTGGGCTAGGTAATCTTCAAGCAATTCTTTGGTTTGTTTTGTTTGTAGAGTTCATCTAATGTCCCTTTTCCAATATCTCTTATCAACGCTTTTTGTCAATTTCTTTGTAAGTTCTTTTTGACACCGTAGCCTCTCAGGGAGTAAGCAAGTAAGTAAAGTTCTTATACAGTGCGCAATTGCTGAGGTGTCTTAGCACTAGCATTCTCTAAGAAGCAGGTGGAATGACTAATAACTGAGTTTTGGAAAAAAGCCATGTTTTGAGCAGTTTCCCAGCTTTGTTGGATTGGGACCTAAGAACAAGAGGCATGGTGTTCCAGAGTTTACTCGCTAGAAAAAAGAAACTCCTCCCTCCCCATCTGGCTCTTTATTTTTGGGACAACCACCAGACTAACGATACTTGACCTTACATTTCGAGGAGGTACATGCCAAGCGAAGAGTTTTTGAAAATATGAAGGGCCTTATGGGTAATGCCAAGGGTTTGAAATTTAACTTGCTTGCTGACTGCCAACCAATGAAGGGCCTGCAGCCGCTTGGATATGGTGCTGTATTTCAGTACTTTAAGTAGCAAATGGGCAGCCGCATTTGGGAGGGATTGGAGCTTTAATTTACCTCATCTTTGGTTCCCCAAATATAATGCATTGCAATAGTCTAGTCCGGATAGTACTAATGTAACTATAACTTTATGTTGCATTTCCAAGGGAATATACTGGAACACTTTCCTTAGTATTCTAAGAAAATGGAAACAGGAGGATGTAACCTGGTTTATTTGACTGGAAAGGCAAAGCTGTCAATTGACCATCACTCCTAAGTTTTTTACTTTCTGCACTGGACACAGAAGAGGTCTGATGTTGGGAGACCAACAGGACATATTCCAAAATGAGGTATTGTTGCCAAATAGAATAACCTCAGTCTTTTCTGAATTCAGTTTTAGACAGTTATCTGGCATTAATGAAGCAATATTGTCTCAACAGCTTCCAAATTTGGTCACTACTTCATCAGTACCTGAAAAAATTGACACCACTATTTGTGTGTTGTAAGCATAGGCCACAGCCTCAAAACCGAAAGACCAAATAAGTTTAGCCAAAGGGATGGCACTGATATTAAAAAGCGTGGGAGACAATGACAAACCTTGAGTTACCCCACATGGAAAACAGAAGGGGTCTGAAACATAATCTCCATAAACCACCCTCTGTTCTCTTTCCGATAAAAATGAGCTGAAGATGGTAAGAGCTGCGCCCCCTATCCAGATACTCTCTAGCAGAGTGTGGTTCACTGTGTCGAAAGTGACAGAGAGATCAAGAAGAATGAGCGCAGCCCTGCCTCCTGAATCGACCTGTCTATGAATCTCTTCATTTGCCACTAATAGTGCAGATTCTGTGCAATATGATGGCCTAAAGCAGTGGTTCCCAACCTGTGGTGCGGGGACCCATGGGGGTCTGCGAAGCCTTCTCAGGGGGTCCGCGGCTGCTTAGAAAATTTAAAAATATTAACAAATATTGACAAATTAGTTCCCCAGCTTCCAGTAATGACTCAGGCAGGGGTCCCCGTATTCCAATGGTGATTCAGTGGGGGTCCCTGGGTTCCATTAATGTTAAAATGGGGGTCCACATAAATCAAAAGGTTGGCAACCACTGGCCTAAAGCATGGGTACTCACAAATATTTTCCCAGGGGACGCACTGTTTAGTCTTTGATGTGACTGAGGGCCGCATTGCTGCCAGCATGGTGGTGGTCGGAGGGCTGGGGGTATGCACGGGGAGGGTTAGTGGTAAAGTGTGTGAACGGGAGGTGAAGCATATACATCTAGGGTCTGAATTGCCCAATGTGAAACTAGAAAATTGGGTATAAATCCCAGCTTCCCACTTAACCATATTGTGGATCCTAGGCAAATGTTTTATTTCACTTTACCTCCTTTTTTCTTCATCATCACATATAAGAAACTTGAAATATGTCTTAAGGATGTATGCTGTATGAATCTTTCTGTGTCTGATTTAAAAAACTATAATGTTGATCATGTGTCATAGAAAGCCAGCCCTCACAAAGAGTTCACCACATAACAACTGACTTGCCTTTTAGTTTACAGTTCACATTGTTGTCAGGGTGTGTAGGATGGAAGGGAATGAAAGTTTCTAAATTCATTTTTGAAAACTATCACTTTAAAAAATACTTCTCAATGCAGTGATATAATGTTGTGTACTAAGGTGAAATGGTTCTGCAGGTTAATGAAATGCACAGTTTGAATTTCACACATGTAGGAAAGTCCTTTTTGTTTTGCCCTGATCACCCCCACACTTTTTGGACAGGTACTGGTGGTTACTGACTCTTGGCTGTGCCCTGGGTACTGCTTACCAGTCCCAGGGCCAGTGCTCTGTGAAAAATGGATATGCAAATTAGGCTAATTATAATTGGCTAAGTTAACCTACCTATAAGTCCCTAGTATATGGTAGGGCATGTAGGTTTAGGGACCACAGCATAGGTGGTGCACACCTAGGTGCACTGCTGAGGTGCCCAGTGTCATTTTAAAGGCAGGCCTGCCTTGCTGGCTGCTTTTAAATTAAAGTTATATGCAAATTCGACTTTGTAATTAAACGTAGTTCCAAAGTCTTAAACTACCTTATTTTTACATATAAGTCACCCCTAAGGTGTGCCATTGTGCCCCTAGGGCTGGGTGCCATGTAACTATAAGCAGGGACTTTATAAAAATAGATTTATAAACCCTGGTGAGGTAAAAACAGCCAAATTCGTTTTTCCCTCATTGAAGTAAATGGCCTTCATAGGCTAGAATGGGGAGACTTTATTTTAAATTTTAAAGTCTCCTTAAATGTTGCATACCAAGAATTTGGTATCAAATTAATTGTTGTAATAAATCCCACAACTTCCAGTTGTGGGATTTAATATAACTTGTTCAGGTAAAGAGTTTTAGACTTTACCTATAAAGTTGCCAATTTCAGCCCTGCATTGTTTTTGCTGCTGTGCTCTGATTGGCCAGCCTGCAGCAACTTAGTCAAGCTACCTTGATGAGGTGTGAAGTGGCCTGGCTTCACACAAAGGAATGTGCTTGGGGGAGAGAATCTCCCCTCAGCAGATGGTGAGGCAGGAAGGGGGAGGGCTGCCAAACTGGTCTTCAAAGGCAGAGAAGGACATTTGGAGCAACTAGCAACACCCCCACATCCTGCAACCCCAGACAACTAGGTGCCCCCTTGATAAGATTAGGAGAGGGCAGGAGAGGGGTGTGTTTATGATTTTTAGCCACACCAGTGGGTGGGCTCAGCCAGATGTAACCTCCAAAAATCAGATTCAGCCATGTTGGATTTTTAGAGAATGTTGCATTTTGGGATGGATTTTTGCCACACTTCCCAGGAAGTAGTCATCACAGGGGGACGACCCTGTACCTGATTGGAGAACCAGGACCCCCCTGCTTTTCACCCAGGAGCAAGGATAAAACTGGCAGACCTGCCCCCACACCTCAGATCCCCGCCAGATTTCAAGAAGAAAAGAACTAAAGGAGAAGAAGGACTGCCCTGCCGGACCCCTGGCCTGCACCTGGAACCTGCACTCAGAAGGACTGCACCAGCTGCACACATTTGGGCTTCACCACAAGAAGGACTTTGCCTGGCTTCAACTGGTTCAAGGAGGGACTCCCTGTTTGCTACAGGTGAAAAATTGCTATCCAGAGTCCCCCTGCACCAACTCCTGAAAAGTGACCAGCTGACCACTGTCCAGTGGCCAAAAAGGAGTTTGCGCCAGGTGCATTCTGGGAGTTGAAGTCCGCACCCCCAAGGACCATCTCAGAACTTCTGGACCCTTGGGGTGAGCTGTGGACACCAAAAGAACCTTAAAAGAACATCTGGGTGAAGCCCCAGAAGTTTGGAGAAGATTTGAGAATTTTTGTAAAAAAGCTCCAGAGAGGGACCGACCCGCCGCGGAAATTCTAGCCGGCTTGCCTCAACCGTGACCCAGCCTGACTTGGTGGTTCGTCCCGGTAAAGAAAAATCTCCGAAAAAGAGACTAAGTCCGAAGGTAAAAAGTTGACCGGGACCTCCCAGCCATCGTATCCGAGAAGGGCTCCACGGACGTCGGATCAAGATCCAGGTTTACCCCGGTCGAAGGATTTTCACCTCAAAAAAACGACTAAGTCCGAAGATAAAAATCTCCACGAGGAATCCAGCATCGCGTATCCGGACAAGGGCTCCAGGAGGTCGGATTCGACTGGCAGGTTCGTCCCGCTGAAGAAAATCTTCAAAATAAAGACTAAGTCAGAAGGTAACTTTTTAACCGAGGCCTCCCGCGACCTGTAGCCGAGCAGGGCTCCATCGCGGTCGGCCAGAAACTTTGACTTTGCCCCGGTCGTGGTGCAACCAGATGACCCGATTGGCGCTTTTTGTTTCTAAGCGCTAGAAAAATAATAATTCTTTAAAAATTCATATCTCCGGTTCCCTTTATCCGATCTTATTCGTTGTTGTGTCATTTTAAAGATAAAAATATAAACTATTTTTATAAATTGGTTTTGGATTTTTAAACTGTTTCCTGTGTTTTATTTAATTACTGTTTTGTGATATTTGAATGCTTTACACACTGTCTCCTAAGTTAAGCCTTGACGCTCGTTGCCAAGCTACCAAGGGTTGAGCTGGGATTAATTTACTGAGACCTAACTGGACCTAAGTGGAGGTTAGTGGCTTGTTGCTAGGTGTAGGTACCTACCTGCCCTTACCAATAACCCATTTTCCAACATTTTTGGTGGCAGCGGTGGGGTCCTGTACTTGTGTTCAGTATCACGTTACAGTTTTAAGTAAAACAAATTAAAAATCCTTTAAATTGTCTTAGTGCAAAAATTGTTTAAAAAAAATAATAATAATAATTTTTAATTTTTTTTAATTTTTTAATTTGGATTAATTTCTATTATTGAATTTTTTAAATTTTTCTAAATTATTGTTTCCAATTTTTGCAAAAAGTTTTTGTTGACACAAAACAAGGGAACCATGGAGCTTAATCTGGCTAGCCTACCCACACTGACAGTAGTCCAGCTTAGGGGGTTGTGTATTGAAAGAGGGTTGCCTGCAACCACTGATCTCAGGAAGCAAATCCAGATCAAATCCCTGACAGCATGGGCTGAGGCCCAAGAGGTAGACTCAGAGGAAGCTCCAGAGGAGGGAGAAAAAGGGGAGGATGCTAGCTCTAACCACTCAGGGGAGGGAAGGCATCTGAGCCTAAGTGAGGATGAGCAAGAACGGTCCTCAGTAAATACAGTCACTAGGGGCAGACCCAAAGCTAGTGGTGGGAAGGGGGTCCTTTCAGGAGGAGAGAACCCATCCATCAGAGAAAGAGAGCTGGAGGCCCAGCTAGCATACATAGCTTTGGAAGCAGACAAGCTGGCCCTAGAAAAGAAAAAGTGGGCAAACAAAGAGAAAAGAGATGGTGGCAGCGATAAAGAAGCTGAGGTGTCCCTGGGTGGGGGGTTTTCCCCCAGATTACCCAAAGGGATGGTTCCTGCCTATGTAGAGGGGGATGACATAGATAAGTGGCTGGGGGCCTTTGAGAGGGCCCTCCAGATGAGGAGAGTCAAGCCTCAGTACTGGGGTTCACTGCTTTGGGAGTTAGTTCCCAACTCTGGGAGGGATAGGCTCCTAACCATGAGTGGGGAAGATGCAGACTCATACCCCAGTATGACGAGTTGCTTGACTAAAAAGTTTGGTCTGACCCCAGAGCAGTATAGGCTCAAGTTTAGGGACACCCAAAAGACAAGCACCCAGTCCTGGGTGGACTTTGTGGACATTTCAGTAAAGGCACTAGAGGGCTGGATACAGGGCAACAAGGTAAGTACCTTTGAGGGGCTGTACAATTTGATTATGAGGGAGCACCTTCTAACCAATTGTGTCCAAGAGAAGCTCCGCCAGTATCTAGTTGACTCTAGGTTGACCAACCCCAGAGAGCTGGGGGAGGCAGCAGATGACTGGTTAAGAACTAGGGTTAACCAGAAACCCCCAGGGGGTGATCAGAAAAAGGGAGGACATGGTTCTTCTCAGGGGAAGAACCAAGGGAAAGATGATAAAAAGCCCAAAGAGTCCTCACAAGAGTCCCCAAAAACTTCTCAGGGTGGGGGAGCCCCGAGCCATTCCACTTTTAAGGGGAAAGGGTATCAGGGAAAGAATTATGATCCTGCTAAAGCAGGAAGGTTTCAGGAGCTTGCTAAGGCCGGCAAGTGTTTTGACTGTTATCAACCTGGACATAAAAGAGGAGATGCTATCTGCTCCAAGAAGCCCCCCACTGGTGGGCAATCCCAGGGGATTGCTAGTGTAGGGTTGGGAGTGGAAGTTGGCCCAGGGCTGGAATCAGGGTACACAGAGGTCACCTTAATATCCGTGGGTGGGGTGGACATTGCAACTATGGCCACCTTACCTCCCATCATGGAGAGGTATAGGCAGAGGCCTAAAGTCAATGGGACTGAGGTGGAAGCTCTGAGAGATACAGGAGCCAGTGTGACAATGGTCACAGAGAAGCTGGTTTCTCCAGAGCAGGTCTTACCTGGTGTCTTCCACCAGGTGACTTATGCAGATTGCAGAACCAAACTCCATCCCATGGCCATGGTGAGTCTGGAATGGGGAGGTGTGACTGGCCCTAAGAAGGTAGCTGTAGCTCCTGCCCTCCCAGTAGAGTGTCTGCTGGGAAATGATCTTGAAGCATCTGAATGGTCAGAAGTGGAGAGAAGGGTCCATGCACAGATGCTGGACCTCCCTGAATGGGTGTGTGCTGTGACCAGGTCACAGGCAGCACAACAGGGAAGTGCTGGACACTTGGACCCTGGAACAATGGGCCAAGCCTCCAAGAAGAAGAGAAAGGGCACTGGGTCTGGCTTGCCAGCCCCTACAAGTACAGAGGGTCAGGAAGAATCCAACCCTGAGGGGGAGGATCTGAACTCTGAGGGAGGGACACTTCCCCTGCAAGCTCTGCCTGACTTGGCAGAACTGCAAGGGGCAGGTGGGCCCACCAGAGCAGATTTGTGCCAGGGACAAAGAGAGTGTCCCACTCTTGAGGGCCTGAGGCAGACTGCTGCCAGGCAAGAACAAGGGGATACCAGTGGGAGCCACAAGGTTTACTGGGAGGATGGAGTTCTCTACACTGAGGCAAGGGCCCTCAAACCAGGGGCTGCTAGGAGAGTACTGGTCCCCCAGAAGTATAGAGAATTCCTCCTTACTTTAAGCCATGATATCCCCTTAGCTGGACATTTGGGACAGACCAAGACCTGGAACAGGCTGATCAACCATTTTTATTGGCCCCAAATGTCAGAAAAAGTCAAGGAGTTTTGCAGCTCCTGTGTCACCTGCCAAGCCAGTGGCAAGACAGGGGGCAAGCCAAAGGCTCCCTTGATACCACTGCCAGTGGTTGGGACTCCCTATGAGCGGGTGGGGATTGACATTGTTGGTCCCCTAGACCCACCAACTGCCTCAGGTAACAGGTACATTGTGGTGGTTGTGGACCATGCCACCAGGTACCCTGAGGCAATACCCCTCCGGACAGTCACTGCTCCCACAGTGCCTAGGGCCCTACTTGGTGTGTTCACCAGAGTGGGGTTCCCAAAGGAGGTGGTCTCAGATAGGGGCACAAACTTTATGTCAGCCTATCTGAAAGCCATGTGGGATGAGTGTGGTGTTACTTATAAGTTCACCACCCCCTATCATCAACAGACCAATGGTCTGGTGGAAAGATTTAATAAGACCCTGAAGGGCATGATTATGGGTTTGTCTGACAAACTCAGGAGGAGATGGGATGTCCTCCTCCCATGCCTGCTGTTTGCCTACAGAGAGGTGCCACAGAAGGGGGTTGGATTCAGCCCCTTTGAGTTACTGTTTGGGCACCCTGTAAGAGGCCCATTGTGCTTGGTGAGAGAGTCTTGGGAAAAGCTTTTCAAAGAGTCCAAGGAGAATGTGCTAGATTATGTGCTGGGCCTGCGGTCACGCATGACTGAGTACATGAAGAAGGCAAGCAGAAACCTGGAGGCCAGCCAGGAGCTCATGAAGCTCTGGCATGATCAAAAGGCTACCATGCCTGAGTATCACCCAGGACAGCTGGTGTGGGTTTTGGAGCCCATGGCTCCTAGGGCACTTCAGGCCAAATGGACTGGGCCCTATCCAATTCTGGAGAAAAAAGGTGAGGTCACCTACTTGGTGGACCTTGGCACCCCCAGGAATCCTCACAGGATCCTGCATGTGAACAGGATGAAACCCCACCAGGACAGGGCAGACATGACCATGCTGATGGTCACTGATGAAGGGAAGGAGGAGGAGGGTGAACCTCTGCCAGAGCTCCTGTCCTCAAAGGCACAAGATGGGTCAGTGGAGGGAGTGGTACTCTCTCCCAAATTGACAGATCAGCAACAAAAAGACTGCAAACAAGTTTTGAAACAGTTTGCTAGTCTGTTCTCCCTGACCCCTGGACTCACCAATTGGTGTGTCCATGATTTTGACACTGGTGACAGCTTGCCTGTCAAGAACAAGCTGTACAGGCTGTCTGACCAGGTCAAGGCCAACATCAAAGCTGAAGTGGCTAAGATGTTGGAGCTCAAGGTAATTGAGCCCTCTGATAGTCCTTGGTCCAGTCCAGTGGTACTGGTGCCCAAACCTAATCCCCAAGGTGGGAAGAAAGAATTGAGATTTTGTGTGGACTACAGAGGTCTAAACGTAGTCACTAGGACTGATGCTCACCCCATACCTAGAGCTGATGAGCTCATTGACAGGTTGGGGGCTGCCAAATTCCTGAGCACATTTGATCTGACCTCAGGATATTGGCAGATTGCCTTAAGTCCAGGAGCTAAGGAGAGGTCAGCATTTTCCACACCAGAGGGCCACTTTCAGTTCAAGGTGATGCCCTTTGGCATGAAAAATGCTCCTGCCACCTTCCAACGGTTGGTGAATAGAGTCCTGTCTGAGTTGGAATCTTTCAGTGCAGCTTATCTGGATGATATAGCTGTATTTAGTTCCACCTGGAAGGACCACCTGGTCCACCTGAAGGAAGTGCTTCAGGCCCTGCTTCAAGCAGGCCTGACTATCAAGGCAAGCAAGTGACAGATAGGGCAAAGCTCAGTTGTGTACCTGGGCCACCTTGTTGGTGGAGGCCATGTACAACCTCTCCAGCCCAAGATCCAGACTATCCTGGATTGGGAGGCTCCTAAAACCCAGACTCAGGTCAGGGCCTTTCTTGGCCTGACTGGGTACTACAGGAGGTTTGTTCAGAATTTTGGGACCATAGTGGCCCCTCTGACTGAGCTTACCTCCAAGAAACAGCCCAAGAAGGTCATTTGGACCCCAGAGTGTCAGAAAGCTTTTGACACCCTAAAACAGGCTATGTGTTCAGCACCAGTGTTACTGGCCCCTGACCATAGCAAGGAGTTTATAGTGCAAACAGATGCTTCAGAGGAAGGGATTGGGGCAGTGTTAGCACAAGTTAATGAAGAGGGCCAAGATCACCCAGTTGCCTTCATCAGCAGGCGACTACTCCCCAGAGAGAAAAAATGGAGTGCCATTGAGAGGGAGGCCTTTGCTGTGGTCTGGTCCCTGAAGAAGTTGAGGCCTTACTTGTTTGGCACTCACTTCCGTGTACAAACTGACCACAGACCTCTCAGATGGTTGATGCAGATGAGGGGGGAGAACCCAAAACTGTTAAGGTGGTCCATTTCCCTACAGGGGATGGACTTCACAGTGGAGCACAGACCTGGGACTGCCCATGCCAATGCAGATGGCCTTTCCAGGTTTTTCCACTTAGCTGATGAGGACTACCAGGGTGTAGGTTAGTACCCATCACCTTTCATCTGGGGGGGGGGGGGGGGGGGCAGTGTAGGAAAGTCCTTTATTTTTGCCCTGATCACCCCCACACTTTTTGGACAGGTACTGGTGGTTACTGACTCTTGGCTGTGCCCTGGGTACTGCTTACCAATCCCAGGGCCAGTGCTCTGTGTAAAATGGATATGCAAATTAGGCTAATTATAATTGGCTAAGTTAACCTACCTATAAGTCCCTCGTATATGGTAGGGCATGTAGGTTTAGGGACCACAGCATAGGTGGTGCACACCTAGGTGCACTGCTGAGGTGCCCAGTGTCATTTTAAAGGCAGGCCTGCCTTGCTGTCTGCTTTTAAATTAAAGTTATATGCAAATTCGACTTTGGAATTAAAAGTAGTTCCAAAGTCTTAAACTACCTTATTTTTACATATAAGTCACCCCTAAGGTGTGCCCTATGTGCCCCTAGGACTGGGTGCCATGTAACTATAAGCAGGGACTTTATAAAAATAGATTTATAAACCCTGGTGAGGTAAAAACAGCCAAATTCGTTTTTCCCTCATTGAAGTAAATGGCCTTCATAGGCTAGAATGGGGAGACTTTATTTTAAATTTTAAAGTCTCCTTAAATGTTGCATACCAAGAATTTGGTATCAAATTACTTGTTGTAATAAATCCCACAACTTGCAGTTGTTGGATTTAATATAACTTGTTCAGGTAAAGAGTTTTAGACTTTACCTAAAAAGTTGCCAATTTCAGCCCTACATTGTTTTTGCTGCTGTGCTCTGATTGACCAGCCTGCAGCAGCTTAGTCAAGCTACCTTGATGAGGTGTGAAGTGGCCTGGCTTCACACAAAGGAATGTGCTTGGGGGAGAGAATCTCCCCTCAGCAGATGGTGATGCAGGAAGGGGAAGGGCTGCCAAACTGGTCTTCAAAGGCAGAGAAGGACATTTGGAGCAACCAGCAACACCCCCACATCCTGCAACCCCAGACAACTAGGTGCCCCCTTGATTAGATTAGGAGAGGGCAGGAGAGGGGTGTGTTTATGATTTTTAGCCACACCAGTGGGTGGGCTCAGCCAGATGTAACCTCCAAAAATCAGATTCAGCCATGTTGGATTTTTAGAGAATGTTGCCTTTTGGGATGGATTTTTGCCACACTTCCCAGGAAGTAGTCATCACAGGGGGACGACCCTGTACCTGATTGGAGAACCAGGACCCCCCTGCTTTTCACCCAGGAGCAAGGATAAAACTGGCAGACCTGCCCCCACACCTCAGATCCCCGCCAGATTTCAAGAAGAAAAGAACTAAAGGAGAAGAAGGACTGCCCTGCTGGACCCCTGGCCTGCACCTGGAACCTGCACTCAGAAGGACTGCACCAGCTGCACACTTGGGCTTCACCACAAGAAGGACTTTGCCTGGCTTCAACTGGTTCAAGGAGGGACTCCCTGTTTGCTACAGGTGAAAAATTGCTATCTAGAGTCCCCCTGCACCAACTCCTGAAAAGTGACCAGCTGACCACTGTCCAGTGGCCAAAAAGGAGTTTGCGCCAGGTGCATTCTGGGAGTTGAAGTCCGCACCCCCCAAGGACCATCTCAGAACTTCTGGACCCTTGGGGTGAGCTGTGGACCCCAAAAGAACCTCAAAAGAACATCTGGGTGAAGCCCCAGAAGTTTGGAGAAGATTTGAGAATTTTTGTAAAAAAGCTCCAGAGAGGGACCGACCCGCCGCGGAAATTCTAGCCGGCTTGCCTCAACTGCGACCCGGCCTGACTTGGTGGTTCGTCCCGGTAAAGAAAAATCTCCGAAAAAGAGACTAAGTCCGCAGGTAAAAAGTTGACCGGGACCTCCCAGCCATCGTATCCGAGAAGGGCTCCACGGACGTCGGATCAAGATCCAGGTTTACCCCGGTCGAAGGATTTTCACCTCGAAAAAACGACTAAGTCCGAAGGTAAAAATCTCCACCGAGGAATCCAGCATCGCGTATCCGGACAAGGGCTCCAGGAGGTCGGATTCGACTGGCAGGTTCGTCCCGCTGAAGAAAATCTTCAAAATAAAGACTAAGTCAAAAGGTAACTTTTTAACCGAGGCCTCCCGCGACCTGTAGCCGAGCAGGGCTCCATCGCGGTCGGCCTGAAACTTTGACTTTGCCCCGGTCGTGGTGCAACCAGATGACCCGATTGGCGCTTTTTGTTTCTAAGCGCTAGAAAAATAATAATTCTTTCAAAATTCATATCTCCGGTTCCCTTTATCCGATTTTATTCGTTGTTGTGTCATTTTAAAGATAAAAAGAGAAACTATTTTTATAAATTGGTTTTGGATTTTTAAACTGTTTCCTGTGTTTTATTTAATTACTGTTTTGTGATATTTGAATGCTTTACACACTGTCTCCTAAGTTAAGCCTTGACGCTCTTTGCCAAGCTACCAAGGGTTGAGCTGGGATTAATTTACTGAGACCTAACTGGACCTAAGTGGAGGTTAGTGGCTTGTTGCTAGGTGTAGGTACCTACCTGCCCTTACCAATAACCCATTTTCCAACATTTTTGGTGGCAGCGGTGGGATCCTGTACTTGTGTTCAGTATCACGTTACAGTTTTAAGTAAAACAAATTAAAAATCCTTTAAATTGTCTTAGTGCAAAAATTGTTTAAAAAAAAATAATAATAATAATTTTTAATTTTTTTAAATTTTTTAATTTGGATTAATTTCTATTATTGACTTTTTTTAATTTTTCTAAATTATTGTTTCCAATTTTTGCAAAAAGTTTTTGTTGACACAAAACAAGGGAACAATGGAGCTTAATCTGGCTAGCCTACCCACACTGACAGTAGTCCAGCTTAGGGGGTTGTGTATTGAAAGAGGGTTGCCTGCAACCACTGATCTCAGGAAGCAAATCCTGATCAAATCCCTGACAGCATGGGCTGAGGCCCAAGAGGTAGACTCAGAGGAAGCTCCAGAGGAGGGAGAAAAAGGGGAGGATGCTAGCTCTAACCACTCAGGGGAGGGAAGGCATCTGAGCCTAAGTGAGGATGAGGAAGAACGGTCCTCAGTAAATACAGTCACTCGGGGCAGACCCAAAGCTAGTGGTGGGAAGGGGGTCCTTTCAGGAGGAGAGAACCCATCCATCAGAGAAAGAGAGCTGGAGGCCCAGCTAGCATACATAGCTTTGGAAGCAGACAAGCTGGCCCTAGAAAAGAAAAAGTGGGCAAACAAAGAGAAAAGAGATGGTGGCAGCGATAAAGAAGCTGAGGTGTCCCTGGGTGGGGGTTTTTCCCCCAGATTACCCAAAGGGGTGGTTCCTGCCTATGTAGAGGGGGATGACATAGATAAGTGGCTGGGGGCCTTTGAGAGGGCCCTCCAGATGAGGAGAGTCAAGCCTCAGTACTGGGGTTCACTTCTTTAGGAGTTAGTTCCCAACTCTGGGAGGGATAGGCTCCTAACCATGAGTGGGGAAGATGCAGACTCATACCCCAGTATGACGAGTTGTTTGACTAAAAAGTTTGGTCTGACCCCAGAGCAGTATAGGCTCAAGTTTAGGGACACACAAAAGACAAGCACCCAGTCCTGGGTGGACTTTGTGGACATTTCAGTAAAGGCACTAGAGGGCTGGATACAGGGCAACAAGGTAAGTACCTTTGAAGGGCTGTACAATTTGATTATGAGGGAGCACCTTCTAACCAATTGTGTCCAAGAGAAGCTCCGCCAGTATCTAGTTGACTCTAGGTTGACCAACCCCAGAGAGCTGGGGGAGGCAGCAGATGACTGGTTAAGAACTAGGGTGAACCAGAAACCCCCAGGGGGTGATCAGAAAAAGGGAGGACATGGTTCTTCTCAGGGGAAGAACCAAGGGAAAGATGATAAAAAGCCCAAAGAGTCCTCACAAGAGTCCCCAAAAACTTCTCAGGGTGGGGGAGCCCCGAGTCATTCCACTTTTAAGGGGAAAGGGTATCAGGGAAAGAATTATGATCCTGCTAAAGCAGGAAGGTTTCAGGAGCTTGCTAAGGCCGGCAAGTGTTTTGACTGTTATCAACCTGGACATAAAAGAGGAGATGCTATCTGCTCCAAGAAGCCCCCCACTGGTGGGCAATCCCAGGGGATTGCTAGTGTAGGGTTGGGGGTGGAAGTTGGCCGAGGGCTGGAATCAGGGTACACAGAGGTCACCTTAGTATCTGTGGGTGGGGTGGACATTGCAACTATGGCCACCTTACCTCCCATCATGGAGAGGTATAGGCAGAGGCCTAAAGTCAATGGGACTGAGGTGGAAGCTCTGAGAGATACAGGAGCCAGTGTGACAATGGTCACAGAGAAGCTGGTTTCTCCAGAGCAGGACTTACCTGGTGTCTTCCACCAGGTGACTTATGCAGATAGCAGAAACAAACTCCATCCCATGGCCATGGTGAGTCTGGAATGGGGAGGTGTGACTGGCCCTAAGAAGGTAGCTGTAGCTCCTGCCCTCCCAGTAGAGTGTCTGCTGGGAAATGATCTTGAAGCATCTGAATGGTCAGAAGTGGAGAGAAGGGTCCATGCACAGATGCTGGACCTCCCTGAATGGGTGTGTGCTGTGACCAGGTCACAGGCAGCACAACAGGGAAGTGCTGGACACTTGGACCCTGGAACAATGGGCCAAGCCTCCAAGAAGAAGAGAAAGGGCACTGGGTCTGGCTTGCCAGCCCCTACAAGTACAGAGGGTCAGGAAGAATCCAACCCTGAGGGGGAGGATCTGAACTCTGAGGGAGGGACACTTCCCCTGCAAGCTCTGCCTGACTTGGCAGAACTGCAAGGGGCAGGTGGGCCCACCAGAGCAGATATGTGCCAGGGACAAAGAGAGTGTCCCACTCTTGAGGGCCTGAGGCAGACTGCTGCCAGGCAAGAACAAGGGGATACCAGTGGGAGCCACAAGGTTTACTGGGAGGATGGAGTTCTCTACACTGAGGCAAGGGCCCTCAAACCAGGGGCTGCTAGGAGAGTACTGGTCCCCCAGAAGTATAGAGAATTCCTCCTTACTTTAAGCCATGATATCCCCTTAGCTGGACATTTGGGACAGACCAAGACCTGGAACAGGCTGGTCAACCATTTTTATTGGCCCCAAATGTCAGAAAAAGTCAAGGAGTTTTGCAGCTCCTGTGTCACCTGCCAAGCCAGTGGCAAGACAGGGGGCAAGCCAAAGGCTCCCTTGATACCACTGCCAGTGGTTGGGACTCCCTTTGAGCGGGTGGGGATTGACATTGTTGGTCCCCTAGACCCACCAACTGCCTCAGGTGACAGGTACATTGTGGTGGTTGTGGACCATGCCACCAGGTACCCTGAGGCAATACCCCTCCGGACAGTCACTGCTCCCACAGTGGCTAGGGCCCTACTTGGTGTGTTCACCAGAGTGGGGTTCCCAAAGGAGGTGGTCTCAGATAGGGGCACAAACTTTATGTCAGCCTATCTGAAAGCCATGTGGGATGAGTGTGGTGTTACTTATAAGTTCACCACCCCCTATCATCAACAGACCAATGGTCTGGTGGAAAGATTTAATAAGACCCTGAAGGGCATGATTATGGGTTTGTCTGACAAACTCAGGAAGAGATGGGATGTCCTCCTCCCATGCCTGTTTTTTGCCTACAGAGAGGTGCCACAGAAGGGGGTTGGATTCAGCCCCTTTGAGTTACTGTTTGGGCACCCTGTAAGAGGCCCATTGTGCTTGGTGAGAGAGTCTTGGGAAAAGCCTCTCAAAGAGTCCAAGGAGAATGTGCTAGATTATGTGCTGGGCCTGCGGTCACGCATGGCTGAGTACATGAAGAAGGCAAGCAGAAACCTGGAGGCCAGCCAGGAGCTCATGAAGCTCTGGCATGATCAAAAGGCTACCATGCCTGAGTATCACCCAGGACAGCTGGTATGGGTTTTGGAGCCCATGGCTCCTAGGGCACTTCAGGCCAAATGGACTGGGCCCTATCCAATTCTGGAGAAAAAAGGTGAGGTCACCTACTTGGTGGACCTTGGCACCCCCAGGAATCCTCACAGGATCCTGCATGTGAACAGGATGAAACCCCACCAGGACAGGGCAGACATGACCATGCTGATGGTCACTGATGAAGGGAAGGAGGAGGAGGGTGAACCTCTGCCAGACCTCCTGTCCTCAAAGGCACAAGATGGGTCAGTGGAGGGAGTGGTACTCTCTCCCAAATTGACAGATCAGCAACAAAAAGACTGCAAACAAGTTTTGAAACAGTTTGCTGGTCTGTTCTCCCTGACCCCTGGACTCACCAATTGGTGTGTCCATGATGTTGACACTGGTGACAGCTTGCCTGTCAAGAACAAGCTGTACAGGCTGTCTGACCAGGTCAAGGCCAACATCAAAGCTGAAGTGGCTAAGATGTTGGAGCTCAAGGTAATTGAGCCCTCTGATAGTCCTTGGTCCAGTCCAGTGGTACTGGTGCCCAAACCTAATCCCCAAGGTGGGAAGAAAGAATTGAGATTTTGTGTGGACTACAGAGGTCTAAACGCAGTCACTAGGACTGATGCTCACCCCATACCTAGAGCTGATGAGCTCATTGACAGGTTGGGGGCTGCCAAATTCCTGAGCACATTTGATCTGACCTCAGGATATTGGCAGATTGCCTTAAGTCCAGGAGCTAAGGAGAGGTCAGCATTTTCCACACCAGAGGGCCACTTTCAGTTCAAGGTGATGCCCTTTGGCATGAAAAATGCTCCTGCCACCTTCCAATGGTTGGTGAATAGAGTCCTGTCTGGGTTGGAATCTTTCAGTGCAGCTTATCTGGATGATATAGCTGTATTTAGTTCCACCTGGAAGGACCACCTGGTCCACCTGAAGGAAGTGCTTCAGGCCCTGCTTCAAGCAGGCCTGACTATCAAGGCAAGCAAGTGCCAGATAGGGCAAAGCTAAGTTGTGTACCTGGGCCACCTTGTTGGTGGAGGCCATGTACAACCTCTCCAGCCCAAGATCCAGACTATCCTGGATTGGGAGGCTCCTAAAACCCAGACTCAGGTCAGGGCCTTTCTTGGCCTGACTGGGTACTACAGGAGGTTTGTTCAGAATTTTGGGACCATAGTGGCCCCTCTGACTGAACTTACCTCCAAGAAACAGCCCAAGAAGGTAATTTGGACCCCAGAGTGTCAGAAAGCTTTTGACACCCTAAAACAGGCTATGTGTTCAGCACCAGTGTTACTGGCTCCTGACTATAGCAAGGAGTTTATAGTGCAAACAGATGCTTCAGAGGAAGGGATTGGGGCAGTGTTAGCACAAGTTAATGAAGAGGGCCAAGATCACCCAGTTGCCTTCATCAGCAGGCGACTACTCCCCAGAGAGAAAAAATGGAGTGCCATTGAGAGGGAGGCCTTTGCTGTGGTCTGGTCCCTGAAGAAGTTGAGGCCTTACTTGTTTGGCACTCACTTCCGTGTACAAACTGACCACAGACCTCTCAGATGGTTGATGCAAATGAGGGGGGAGAACCCAAAACTGTTAAGGTGGTCCATTTCCCTACAGGGGATGGACTTCACAGTGGAGCACAGACCTGGGACTGCCCATGCCAATGCAGATGGCCTTTCCAGGTTTTTCCACTTAGCTGATGAGGACTACCAGGGTGTAGGTTAGTACCCATCACCTTTCATCTGGGGGGGGGGCAGTGTAGGAAAGTCCTTTTTTTTGCCCTGATCACCCCCACACTTTTTGGACAGGTACTGGTGGTTACTGACTCTTGGCTGTGCCCTGGGTACTGCTTACCAGTCCCAGGGCCAGTGCTCTGTGTAAAATGCATATGCAAATTAGGCTAATTATAATTGGCTAAGTTAACCTACCTATAAGTCCCTAGTATATGGTAGGGCATGTAGGTTTAGGGACCACAGCATAGGTGGTGCACACCTAGGTGCACTGCTGAGGTGCCCAGTGTCATTTTAAAGGCAGGCCTGCCTTGCTGGCTGCTTTTAAATTAAAGTTATATGCAAATTCGACTTTGGAATTAAAAGTAGTTCCAAAGTCTTAAACTACCTTATTTTTACATATAAGTCACCCCTAAGGTGTGCCCTATGTGCCCCTAGGACTGGGTGCCATGTAACTATAACCAGGGACTTTATAAAAATAGATTTATAAACCCTGGTGAGGTAAAAACAGCCAAATTCGTCTTTCCCTCATTGAAGTAAATGGCCTTCATAGGCTAGAATGGGGAGACTTTATTTTAAATTTTAAAGTCTCCTTAAATGTTGCATACCAAGAATTTGGTATCAAATTACTTGTTGTAATAAATCCCACAACTTCCAGTTGTTGGATTTAATATAACTTGTTCATGTAAAGAGTTTTAGACTTTACCTAAAAAGTTGCCAATTTCAGCCCTACATTGTTTTTGCTGCTGTGCTCTGATTGACCAGCCTGCAGCAGCTTAGTCAAGCTACCTTGATGAGGTGTGAAGTGGCCTGGCTTCACACAAAGGAATGTGCTTGGGGGAGAGAATCTCCCCTCAGCAGATGGTGAGGCAGGAAGGGGAAGGGCTGCCAAACTGGTCTTCAAAGGCAGAGAAGGACATTTGGAGCAACCAGCAACACCCCCACATCCTGCAACCCCAGACAACTAGGTGCCCCCTTGATTAGATTAGGAGAGGGCAGGAGAGGGGTGTGTTTATGATTTTTAGCCACACCAGTGGGTGGGCTCAGCCAGATGTAACCTCCAAAAATCAGATTCAGCCATGTTGGATTTTTAGAGAATGTTGCCTTTTGGGATGGATTTTTGCCACACTTCCCAGGAAGTAGTCATCACAGGGGGACGACCCTGTTCCTGATTGGAGAACCAGGACCCCCCTACTTTTCACCCAGGAGCAAGGATAAAACTGGCAGACCTGCCCCCACACCTCAGATCCCCGCCAGATTTCAAGAAGAAAAGAACTAAAGGAGAAGAAGGACTGCCCTGCTGGACCCCTGGCCTGCACCTGGAACCTGCACTCAGAAGGACTGCACCAGCTGCACACTTGGGCTTCACCACAAGAAGGACTTTGCCTGGCTTCAACTGGTTCAAGGAGGGACTCCCTGTTTGCTACAGGTGAAAAATTGCTATCCAGAGTCCCCCTGCACCAACTCCTGAAAAGTGACCAGCTGACCACTGTCCAGTGGCCAAAAAGGAGTTTGCGCCAGGTGCATTCTGGGAGTTGAAGTCCGCACCCCCCAAGGACCATCTCAGAACTTCTGGACCCTTGGGGTGAGCTGTGGACCCCAAAAGAACCTTAAAAGAACATCTGGGTGAAGCCCCAGAAGTTTGGAGAAGATTTGAGAATTTTTGTAAAAAAGCTCCAGAGGGACCGACCCGCCGCGGAAATTCTAGCCGGCTTGCCTCAACCGCGACCCGGCCTGACTTGGTGGTTCGTCCCGGTAAAGAAAAATCTCCGAAAAAGAGACTAAGTCCGAAGGTAAAAAGTTGACCGGGACCTCCCAGCCATCGTATCCGAGAAGGGCTCCACGGACGTCGGATCAAGATCCAGGTTTACCCCGGTCGAAGGATTTTCACCTCGAAAAAACGACTAAGTCCGAAGGTAAAAATCTCCACCGAGGAATCCAGCATCGCGTATCCGGACAAGGGCTCCAGGAGGTCGGATTCGACTGGCAGGTTCGTCCCGCTGAAGAAAATCTTCAAAATAAAGACTAAGTCAGAAGGTAACTTTTTAACCGAGGCCTCCCGCGACCTGTAGCCGAGCAGGGCTCCATCGCGGTCGGCCTGAAACTTTGACTTTGCCCCGGTCGTGGTGCAACCAGATGACCCGATTGGCGCTTTTTGTTTCTAAGCGCTAGAAAAATAATAATTCTTTAAAAATTCATATCTCCGGTTCCCTTTATCCGATTTTATTCGTTTTTGTGTCATTTTAAAGATAAAAATATAAACTATTTTTATAAATTGTTTTTGGATTTTTAAACTGTTTCCTGTGTTTTATTTAATTACTGTTTTGTGATATTTGAATGCTTTACACACTGTCTCCTAAGTTAAGCCTTGACGCTCGTTGCCAAACTACCAAGGGTTGAGCTGGGATTAATTTACTGAGACCTAACTGGACCTAAGTGGAGGTTAGTGGCTTGTTGCTAGGTGTAGGTACCTACCTGCCCTTACCAATAACCCATTTTCCAACATTTTTGGTGGCAGCGGTGGGATCCTGTACTTGTGTTCAGTATCACGTTACAGTTTTAAGTAAAACAAATTAAAAATCCTTTAAATTGTCTTAGTGCAAAAATTGTTTTAAAAAAATAATAATAATAATTTTTAATTTTTTAATTTTTTTTAATTTGGATTAATTTCTATTATTGAATTTTTTTAATTTTTCTAAATTATTGTTTCCAATTTTTGCAAAAAGATTTTGTTGACACAAAACAAGGGAACCATGGAGCTTAATCTGGCTAGCCTACCCACACTGACAGTAGTCCAGCTTAGGGGGTTGTGTATTGAAAGAGGGTTGCCTGCAACCACTGATCTCAGGAAGCAAATCCTGATCAAATCCCTGACAGCATGGGCTGAGGCCCAAGAGGTAGACTCAGAGGAAGCTCCAGAGGAGGGAGAAAAAGGGGAGGATGCTAGCTCTAACCACTCAGGGGAGGGAAGGCATCTGAGCCTAAGTGAGGATGAGCAAGAACGGTCCTCAGTAAATACAGTCACTAGGGGCAGACCCAAAGCTAGTGGTGGGAAGGGGGTCCTTTCAGGAGGAGAGAACCCATCCATCAGAGAAAGAGAGCTGGAGGCCCAGCTAGCATACATAGCTTTGGAAGCAGACAAGCTGGCCCTAGAAAAGAAAAAGTGGGCAAACAAAGAGAAAAGAGATGGTGGCAGCGATAAAGAAGCTGAGGTGTCCCTGGGTGGGGGGTTTTCCCCCAGATTACCCAAAGGGGTTGTTCCTGCCTATGTAGAGGGGGATGACATAGATAAGTGGCTGGGGGCCTTTGAGAGGGCCCTCCAGATGAGGAGAGTCAAGCCTCAGTACTGGGGTTCACTTCTTTGGGAGTTAGTTCCCAACTCTGGGAGGGATAGGCTCCTAACCATGAGTGGGGAAGATGCAGACTCATACCCCAGTATGACGAGTTGCTTGACTAAAAAGTTTGGTCTGACCCCAGAGCAGTATAGGCTCAAGTTTAGGGACACCCAAAAGACAAGCACCCAGTCCTGGGTGGACTTTGTGGACATTTCAGTAAAGGCACAAGAGGGCTGGATACAGGGCAACAAGGTAAGTACCTTTGAGGGGCTGTACAATTTGATTATGAGGGAGCACCTTCTAACCAATTGTGTCCAAGAGAAGCTCCGCCAGTATCTAGTTGACTCTGGGTTGACCAACCCCAGAGAGCTGGGGGAGGCAGCAGATGACTGGTTAAGAACTAGGGTGAACCAGAAACCCCCAGGGGGTGATCAGAAAAAGGGAGGACATGGTTCTTCTCAGGGGAAGAACCAAGGGAAAGATGATAAAAAGCCCAAAGAGTCCTCACAAGAGTCCCCAAAAACTTCTCATGGTGGGGGAGCCCCGAGCCATTCCACTTTTAAGGGGAAAGGGTATCAGGGAAAGAATTATGATCCTGCTAAAGCAGGAAGGTTTCAGGAGCTTGCTAAGGCCGGCAAGTGTTTTGACTGTTATCAACCTGGACATAAAAGAGGAGATGCTATCTGCTCCAAGAAGCCCCCCACTGGTGGGCAATCCCAGGGGATTGCTAGTGTAGGGTTGGGGGTGGAAGTTGGCCCAGGGCTGGAATCAGGGTACACAGAGGTCACCTTAGTATCCGTGGGTGGGGTGGACATTGCAACTATGGCCACCTTACCTCCCATCATGGAGAGGTATAGGCAGAGGCCTAAAGTCAATGGGACTGAGGTGGAAGCTCTGAGAGATACAGGAGCCAGTGTGACAATGGTCACAGAGAAGCTGGTTTCTCCAGAGCAGGTCTTACCTGGTGTCTTCCACCAGGTGACTTATGCAGATAGCAGAACCAAACTCCATCCCATGGCCATGGTGAGTCTGGAATGGGGAGGTGTGACTGGCCCTAAGAAGGTAGCTGTAGCTCCTGCCCTCCCAGTAGAGTGTCTGCTGGGAAATGATCTTGAAGCATCTGAATGGTCAGAAGTGGAGAGAAGGGTCCATGCACAGATGCTGGACCTCCCTGAATGGGTGTGTGCTGTGACCAGGTCACAGGCAGCACAACAGGGAAGTGCTGGACACTTGGACCCTGGAACAATGGGCCAAGCCTCCAAGAAGAAGAGAAAGGGCACTGGGTCTGGCTTGCCAGCCCCTACAAGTACAGAGGGTCAGGAAGAATCCAACCCTGAGGGGGAGGATCTGAACTCTGAGGGAGGGACACTTCCCCTGCAAGCTCTGCCTGACTTGGCAGAACTGCAAGGGGCAGGTGGGCCCACCAGAGCAGATTTGTGCCAGGGACAAAGAGAGTGTCCCACTCTTGAGGGCCTGAGACAGACTGCTGCCAGGCAAGAACAAGGGGATACCAGTGGGAGCCACAAGGTTTACTGGGAGGATGGAGTTCTCTACACTGAGGCAAGGGCCCTCAAACCAGGGGCTGCTAGGAGAATAGTGGTCCCCCAGAAGTATAGAGAATTCCTCCTTACTTTAAGCCATGATATCCCCTTAGCTGGACATTTGGGACAGACCAAGACCTGGAACAGGCTGGTCAACCATTTTTATTGGCCCCAAATGTCAGAAAAAGTCAAGGAGTTTTGCAGCTCCTGTGTCACCTGCCAAGCCAGTGGCAAGACAGGGGGCAAGCCAAAGGCTCCCTTGATACCACTGCCAGTGGTTGGGACTCCCTTTGAGCGGGTGGGGATTGACATTGTTGGTCCCCTAGACCCACCAACTGCCTCAGGTAACAGGTACATTGTGGTGGTTGTAGACCATGCCACCAGGTACCCTGAGGCAATACCCCTCCGGACAGTCACTGCTCCCACAGTGGCTAGGGCCCTACTTGGTGTGTTCACCAGAGTGGGGTTCCCAAAGGAGGTGGTCTCAGATAGGGGCACAAACTTTATGTCAGCCTATCTGAAAGCCATGTGGGATGAGTGTGGTGTTACTTATAAGTACACCACCCCCTATCATCCACAGACCAATGGTCTGGTGGAAAGATTTAATAAGACCCTGAAGGGCATGATTATGGGTTTGTCTGACAAACTCAGGAGGAGATGGGATGTCCTCCTCCCATGCCTGCTGTTTGCCTACAGAGAGGTGCCACAGAAGGGGGTTGGATTCAGCCCCTTTGAGTTACTGTTTGGGCACCCTGTAAGAGGCCCATTGTGCTTGGTGAGAGAGTCTTGGGAAAAGCTTTTCAAAGAGTCCAAGGAGAATGTGCTAGATTATGTGCTGGGCCTGCGGTCACGCATGGCTGAGTACATGAAGAAGGCAAGCAGAAACCTGGAGGCCAGCCAGGAGCTCATGAAGCTCTGGCATGATCAAAAGGCTACCATGCCTGAGTATCACCCAGGACAGCTGGTGTGGGTTTTGGAGCCCATGGCTCCTAGGGCACTTCAGGCCAAATGGACTGGGCCCTATCCAATTCTGGAGAAAAAAGGTGAGGTCACCTACTTGGTGGACCTTGGCACCCCCAGGAATCCTCACAGGATCCTGCATGTGAACAGGATAAAACCCCACCAGGACAGGGCAGACATGACCATGCTGATGGTCACTGATGAAGGGAAGGAGGAGGAGGGTGAACCTCTGCCAGACCTCCTGTCCTCAAAGGCACAAGATGGGTCAGTGGAGGGAGTGGTACTCTCTCCCAAATTGACAGATCAGCAACAAAAAGACTGCAAACAAGTTTTGAAACAGTTTGCTAGTCTGTTCTCCCTGACCCCTGGACTCACCAATTGGTGTGTCCATGATGTTGACACTGGTGACAGCTTGCCTGTCAAGAACAAGCTGTACAGGCTATCTGACCAGGTCAAGGCCAACATCAAAGCTGAAGTGGCTAAGATTTTGGAGCTCAAGGTAATTGAGCCCTCTGATAGTCCTTGGTCCAGTCCAGTGGTACTGGTGCCCAAACCTAATCCCCAAGGTGGGAAGAAAGAATTGAGATTTTGTGTGGACTACAGAGGTCTAAACGCAGTCACTAGGACTGATGCTCACCCCATACCTAGAGCTGATGAGCTCATTGACAGGTTGGGGGCTGCCAAATTCCTGAGCACATTTGATCTGACCTCAGGATATTGGCAGATTGCCTTAAGTCCAGGAGCTAAGGAGAGGTCAGCATTTTCCACACCAGAGGGCCACTTTCAGTTCAAGGTGATGCCCTTTGGCATGAAAAATGCTCCTGCCACCTTCCAACGGTTGGTGAATAGAGTCCTGTCTGGGTTGGAATCTTTCAGTGCAGCTTATCTGGATGATATAGCTGTATTTAGTTCCACCTGGAAGGACCACCTGGTCCACCTGAAGGAAGTGCTTCAGGCCCTGCTTCAAGCAGGCCTGACTATCAAGGCAAGCAAGTGACAGATAGGGCAAAGCTCAGTTGTGTACCTGGGCCACCTTGTTGGTGGAGGCCATGACCAACCTCTCCAGCCCAAGATCCAGACTATCCTGGATTGGGAGGCTCCTAAAACCCAGACTCAGGTCAGGGCCTTTCTTGGCCTGACTGGGTACTACAGGAGGTTTGTTCAGAATTTTGGGACCATAGTGGCCCCTCTGACTGAGCTTACCTCCAAGAAACAGCCCAAGAAGGTCATTTGGGCCCCAGAGTGTCAGAAAGCTTTTGACACCCTAAAACAGGCTATGTGTTCAGCACCAGTGTTACTGGCCCCTGACTATAGCAAGGAGTTTATAGTGCAAACAGATGCTTCAGAGGAAGGGATTGGGGCAGTGTTAGCACAAGTTAATGAAGAGGGCCAAGATCACCCAGTTGCCTTCATCAGCAGGCGACTACTCCCCAGAGAGAAAAAACGGAGTGCCATTGAGAGGGAGGCCTTTGCTGTGGTCTGGTCCCTGAAGAAGTTGAGGCCTTATTTCTTTGGCACTCACTTCCGTGTACAAACTGACCACAGACCTCTCAGATGGTTGATGCAGATGAGGGGGGAGAACCCAAAACTGTTAAGGTGGTCCATTTCCCTACAGGGGATGGACTTCACAGTGTAGCACAGACCTGGGACTGCCCATGCCAATGCAGATGGCCTTTCCAGGTTTTTCCACTTAGCTGATGAGGACTACCAGGGTGTAGGTTAGTACCCATCACCTTTCATCTGGGGGGGGGGGCAGTGTAGGAAAGTCCTTTTTTTTTGCCCTGATCACCCCCACACTTTTTGGACAGGTACTGGTGGTTACTGACTCTTGGCTGTGCCCTGGGTACTGCTTACCAGTCCCAGGGCCAGTGCTCTGTGTAAAATGGATATGCAAATTAGGCTAATTATAATTGGCTAAGTTAACCTACCTATAAGTCCCTAGTATATGGTAGGGCATGTAGGTTTAGGGACCACAGCATAGGTGGTGCACACCTAGGTGCACTGCTGAGGTGCCCAGTGTCATTTTAAAGGCAGGCCTGCCTTGCTGGCTGCTTTTAAATTAAAGTTATATGCAAATTCGACTTTGGAATTAAAAGTAGTTCCAAAGTCTTAAACTACCTTATTTTTACATATAAGTCACCCCTAAGGTGTGCCCTATGTGCCCCTAGGACTGGGTGCCATGTAACTATAAGCAGGGACTTTATAAAAATAGATTTATAAACCCTGGTGAGGTAAAAACAGCCACATTCGTTTTTCCCTCATTGAAGTAAATGGCCTTCATAGGCTAGAATGGGGAGACTTTATTTTAAATTTTAAAGTCTCCTTAAATGTTGCATACCAAGAATTTGGTATCAAATTACTTGTTGTAATAAATCCCACAACTTCCAGTTGTTGGATTTAATATAACTTGTTCAGGTAAAGAGTTTTAGACTTTACCTAAAAAGTTGCCAATTTCAGCCCTACATTGTTTTTGCTGCTGTGCTCTGATTGACCAGCCTGTAGCAGCTTAGTCAAGCTACCTTGATGAGGTGTGAAGTGGCCTGGCTTCACACAAAGGAATGTGCTTGGGGGAGATAATCTCCCCTCAACAGATGGTGAGGCAGGAAGGGGAAGGGCTGCCAAACTGGTCTTCAAAGGCAGAGAAGGACATTTGGAGCAACCAGCAACACCCCCACATCCTGCAACTCCAGACAACTAGGTGCCCCCTTGATTAGATTAGGAGAGGGCAGGAGAGGGGTGTGTTTATGATTTTTAGCCACACCAGTGGGTTGGCTCAGCCAGATGTAACCTCCAAAAATCAGATTCAGCCATGTTGGATTTTTAGAGAATGTTGCCTTTTGGGATGGATTTTTGCCACACTTCCCAGGAAGTAGTCATCACAGGGGGACGACCCTGTACCTGATTGGAGAACCAGGACCCCCCTGCTTTTCACCCAGGAGCAAGGATAAAACTGGCAGACCTGCCCCCACACCTCAGATCCCCGCCAGATTTCAAGAAGAAAAGAACTAAAGGAGAAGAAGGACTGCCCTGCTGGACCCCTGGCCTGCACCTGGAACCTGCACTCAGAAGGACTGCACCAGCTGCACACTTGGGCTTCACCACAAGAAGGACTTTGCCTGGCTTCAACTGGTTCAAGGAGGGACTCCCTGTTTGCTACAGGTGAAAAATTGCTATCCAGAGTCCCCCTGCACCAACTCCTGAAAAGTGACCAGCTGACCACTGTCCAGTGGCCAAAAAGGAGTTTGCGCCAGGTGCATTCTGGGAGTTGAAGTCCGCACCCCCCAAGGACCATCTCAGAACTTCTGGACCCTTGGGGTGAGCTGTGGACCCCAAAAGAACCTTAAAAGAACATCTGGGTGAAGCCCCAGAAGTTTGGACAAGATTTGAGAATTTTTGTAAAAAAGCTCCAGAGAGGGACCGACCCGCCGTGGAAATTCTAGCCGGCTTGACTCAACCGCAACCCGGCCTGACTTGGTGGTTCGTCCCGGTAAAGAAAAATCTCCGAAAAAGAGACTAAGTCCGAAGGTAAAAAGTTGACCGGGACCTCCCAGCCATCGTATCCGAGAAGGGCTCCACGGACGTCGGATCAAGATCCAGGTTTACCCCGGTCGAAGGATTTTCACCTCGAAAAAACGACTAAGTCCGAAGGTAAAAATCTCCACCGAGGAATCCAGCATCGCGTATCCGGACAAGGGCTCCAGGAGGTCGGATTCGACTGGCAGGTTCGTCCCGCTGAAGAAAATCTTCAAAATAAAGACTAAGTCAGAAGGTAACTTTTTAACCGAGGCCTCCCGCGACCTGTAGCCGAGCAGGGCTCCATCGCGGTCGGCCTGAAACTTTGACTTTGCCCCGGTCGTGGTGCAACCAGATGACCCGATTGGCGCTTTTTGTTTCTAAGCGCTAGAAAAATAATAATTCTTTAAAAATTCATATCTCCGGTTCCCTTTATCCGATTTTATTCGTTTTTGTGTCATTTTAAAGATAAAAATATAAACTATTTTTATAAATTGTTTTTGGATTTTTAAACTGTTTCCTGTGTTTTATTTAATTACTGTTTTGTGATATTTGAATGCTTTACACACTGTCTCCTAAGTTAAGCCTTGACGCTCGTTGCCAAACTACCAAGGGTTGAGCTGGGATTAATTTACTGAGACCTAACTGGACCTAAGTGGAGGTTAGTGGCTTGTTGCTAGGTGTAGGTACCTACCTGCCCTTACCAATAACCCATTTTCCAACATTTTTGGTGGCAGCGGTGGGATCCTGTACTTGTGTTCAGTATCACGTTACAGTTTTAAGTAAAACAAATTAAAAATCCTTTAAATTGTCTTAGTGCAAAAATTGTTTTAAAAAAATAATAATAATAATTTTTAATTTTTTAATTTTTTTTAATTTGGATTAATTTCTATTATTGAATTTTTTTAATTTTTCTAAATTATTGTTTCCAATTTTTGCAAAAAGATTTTGTTGACACAAAACAAGGGAACCATGGAGCTTAATCTGGCTAGCCTACCCACACTGACAGTAGTCCAGCTTAGGGGGTTGTGTATTGAAAGAGGGTTGCCTGCAACCACTGATCTCAGGAAGCAAATCCTGATCAAATCCCTGACAGCATGGGCTGAGGCCCAAGAGGTAGACTCAGAGGAAGCTCCAGAGGAGGGAGAAAAAGGGGAGGATGCTAGCTCTAACCACTCAGGGGAGGGAAGGCATCTGAGCCTAAGTGAGGATGAGCAAGAACGGTCCTCAGTAAATACAGTCACTAGGGGCAGACCCAAAGCTAGTGGTGGGAAGGGGGTCCTTTCAGGAGGAGAGAACCCATCCATCAGAGAAAGAGAGCTGGAGGCCCAGCTAGCATACATAGCTTTGGAAGCAGACAAGCTGGCCCTAGAAAAGAAAAAGTGGGCAAACAAAGAGAAAAGAGATGGTGGCAGCGATAAAGAAGCTGAGGTGTCCCTGGGTGGGGGGTTTTCCCCCAGATTACCCAAAGGGGTTGTTCCTGCCTATGTAGAGGGGGATGACATAGATAAGTGGCTGGGGGCCTTTGAGAGGGCCCTCCAGATGAGGAGAGTCAAGCCTCAGTACTGGGGTTCACTTCTTTGGGAGTTAGTTCCCAACTCTGGGAGGGATAGGCTCCTAACCATGAGTGGGGAAGATGCAGACTCATACCCCAGTATGACGAGTTGCTTGACTAAAAAGTTTGGTCTGACCCCAGAGCAGTATAGGCTCAAGTTTAGGGACACCCAAAAGACAAGCACCCAGTCCTGGGTGGACTTTGTGGACATTTCAGTAAAGGCACAAGAGGGCTGGATACAGGGCAACAAGGTAAGTACCTTTGAGGGGCTGTACAATTTGATTATGAGGGAGCACCTTCTAACCAATTGTGTCCAAGAGAAGCTCCGCCAGTATCTAGTTGACTCTGGGTTGACCAACCCCAGAGAGCTGGGGGAGGCAGCAGATGACTGGTTAAGAACTAGGGTGAACCAGAAACCCCCAGGGGGTGATCAGAAAAAGGGAGGACATGGTTCTTCTCAGGGGAAGAACCAAGGGAAAGATGATAAAAAGCCCAAAGAGTCCTCACAAGAGTCCCCAAAAACTTCTCATGGTGGGGGAGCCCCGAGCCATTCCACTTTTAAGGGGAAAGGGTATCAGGGAAAGAATTATGATCCTGCTAAAGCAGGAAGGTTTCAGGAGCTTGCTAAGGCCGGCAAGTGTTTTGACTGTTATCAACCTGGACATAAAAGAGGAGATGCTATCTGCTCCAAGAAGCCCCCCACTGGTGGGCAATCCCAGGGGATTGCTAGTGTAGGGTTGGGGGTGGAAGTTGGCCCAGGGCTGGAATCAGGGTACACAGAGGTCACCTTAGTATCCGTGGGTGGGGTGGACATTGCAACTATGGCCACCTTACCTCCCATCATGGAGAGGTATAGGCAGAGGCCTAAAGTCAATGGGACTGAGGTGGAAGCTCTGAGAGATACAGGAGCCAGTGTGACAATGGTCACAGAGAAGCTGGTTTCTCCAGAGCAGGTCTTACCTGGTGTCTTCCACCAGGTGACTTATGCAGATAGCAGAACCAAACTCCATCCCATGGCCATGGTGAGTCTGGAATGGGGAGGTGTGACTGGCCCTAAGAAGGTAGCTGTAGCTCCTGCCCTCCCAGTAGAGTGTCTGCTGGGAAATGATCTTGAAGCATCTGAATGGTCAGAAGTGGAGAGAAGGGTCCATGCACAGATGCTGGACCTCCCTGAATGGGTGTGTGCTGTGACCAGGTCATAGGCAGCACAACAGGGAAGTGCTGGACACTTGGACCCTGGAACAATGGGCCAAGCCTCCAAGAAGAAGAGAAAGGGCACTGGGTCTGGCTTGCCAGCCCCTACAAGTACAGAGAGTCAGGAAGAATCCAACCCTGAGGGGGAGGATCTGAACTCTGAGGGAGGGACACTTCCCCTGCAAGCTCTGCCTGACTTGGCAGAACTGCAAGGGGCAGGTGGGCCCACCAGAGCAGATTTGTGCCAGGGACAAAGAGAGTGTCCCACTCTTGAGGGCCTGAGACAGACTGCTGCCAGGCAAGAACAAGGGGATACCAGTGGGAGCCACAAGGTTTACTGGGAGGATGGAGTTCTCTACACTGAGGCAAGGGCCCTCAAACCAGGTGCTGCTAGGAGAATAGTGGTCCCCCAGAAGTATAGAGAATTCCTCCTTACTTTAAGCCATGATATCCCCTTAGCTGGACATTTGGGACAGACCAAGACCTGGAACAGGCTGGTCAACCATTTTTATTGGCCCCAAATGTCAGAAAAAGTCAAGGAGTTTTGCAGCTCCTGTGTCACCTGCCAAGCCAGTGGCAAGACAGGGGGCAAGCCAAAGGCTCCCTTGATACCACTGCCAGTGGTTGGGACTCCCTTTGAGCGGGTGGGGATTGACATTGTTGGTCCCCTAGACCCACCAACTGCCTCAGGTAACAGGTACATTGTGGTGGTTGTAGACCATGCCACCAGGTACCCTGAGGCAATACCCCTCCGGACAGTCACTGCTCCCACAGTGGCTAGGGCCCTACTTGGTGTGTTCACCAGAGTGGGGTTCCCAAAGGAGGTGGTCTCAGATAGGGGCACAAACTTTATGTCAGCCTATCTGAAAGCCATGTGGGATGAGTGTGGTGTTACTTATAAGTACACCACCCCCTATCATCCACAGACCAATGGTCTGGTGGAAAGATTTAATAAGACCCTGAAGGGCATGATTATGGGTTTGTCTGACAAACTCAGGAGGAGATGGGATGTCCTCCTCCCATGCCTGCTGTTTGCCTACAGAGAGGTGCCACAGAAGGGGGTTGGATTCAGCCCCTTTGAGTTACTGTTTGGGCACCCTGTAAGAGGCCCATTGTGCTTGGTGAGAGAGTCTTGGGAAAAGCTTTTCAAAGAGTCCAAGGAGAATGTGCTAGATTATGTGCTGGGCCTGCGGTCACGCATGGCTGAGTACATGAAGAAGGCAAGCAGAAACCTGGAGGCCAGCCAGGAGCTCATGAAGCTCTGGCATGATCAAAAGGCTACCATGCCTGAGTATCACCCAGGACAGCTGGTGTGGGTTTTGGAGCCCATGGCTCCTAGGGCACTTCAGGCCAAATGGACTGGGCCCTATCCAATTCTGGAGAAAAAAGGTGAGGTCACCTACTTGGTGGACCTTGGCACCCCCAGGAATCCTCACAGGATCCTGCATGTGAACAGGATAAAACCCCACCAGGACAGGGCAGACATGACCATGCTGATGGTCACTGATGAAGGGAAGGAGGAGGAGGGTGAACCTCTGCCAGACCTCCTGTCCTCAAAGGCACAAGATGGGTCAGTGGAGGGAGTGGTACTCTCTCCCAAATTGACAGATCAGCAACAAAAAGACTGCAAACAAGTTTTGAAACAGTTTGCTAGTCTGTTCTCCCTGACCCCTGGACTCACCAATTGGTGTGTCCATGATGTTGACACTGGTGACAGCTTGCCTGTCAAGAACAAGCTGTACAGGCTATCTGACCAGGTCAAGGCCAACATCAAAGCTGAAGTGGCTAAGATTTTGGAGCTCAAGGTAATTGAGCCCTCTGATAGTCCTTGGTCCAGTCCAGTGGTACTGGTGCCCAAACCTAATCCCCAAGGTGGGAAGAAAGAATTGAGATTTTGTGTGGACTACAGAGGTCTAAACGCAGTCACTAGGACTGATGCTCACCCCATACCTAGAGCTGATGAGCTCATTGACAGGTTGGGGGCTGCCAAATTCCTGAGCACATTTGATCTGACCTCAGGATATTGGCAGATTGCCTTAAGTCCAGGAGCTAAGGAGAGGTCAGCATTTTCCACACCAGAGGGCCACTTTCAGTTCAAGGTGATGCCCTTTGGCATGAAAAATGCTCCTGCCACCTTCCAACGGTTGGTGAATAGAGTCCTGTCTGGGTTGGAATCTTTCAGTGCAGCTTATCTGGATGATATAGCTGTATTTAGTTCCACCTGGAAGGACCACCTGGTCCACCTGAAGGAAGTGCTTCAGGCCCTGCTTCAAGCAGGCCTGACTATCAAGGCAAGCAAGTGACAGATAGGGCAAAGCTCAGTTGTGTACCTGGGCCACCTTGTTGGTGGAGGCCATGTACAACCTCTCCAGCCCAAGATCCAGACTATCCTGGATTGGGAGGCTCCTAAAACCCAGACTCAGGTCAGGGCCTTTCTTGGCCTGACTGGGTACTACAGGAGGTTTGTTCAGAATTTTGGGACCATAGTGGCCCCTCTGACTGAGCTTACCTCCAAGAAACAGCCCAAGAAGGTCATTTGGGCCCCAGAGTGTCAGAAAGCTTTTGACACCCTAAAACAGGCTATGTGTTCAGCACCAGTGTTACTGGCCCCTGACTATAGCAAGGAGTTTATAGTGCAAACAGATGCTGCAGAGGAAGGGATTGGGGCAGTGTTAGCACAAGTTAATGAAGAGGGCCAAGATCACCCAGTTGCCTTCATCAGCAGGCGACTACTCCCCAGAGAGAAAAAATGGAGTGCCATTGAGAGGGAGGCCTTTGCTGTGGTCTGGTCCCTGAAGAAGTTGAGGCCTTATTTCTTTGGCACTCACTTCCGTGTACAAACTGACCACAGACCTCTCAGATGGTTGATGCAGATGAGGGGGGAGAACCCAAAACTGTTAAGGTGGTCCATTTCCCTACAGGGGATGGACTTCACAGTGTAGCACAGACCTGGGACTGCCCATGCCAATGCAGATGGCCTTTCCAGGTTTTTCCACTTAGCTGATGAGGACTACCAGGGTGTAGGTTAGTACCCATCACCTTTCATCTGGGGGGGGGCAGTGTAGGAAAGTCCTTTTTTTTTGCCCTGATCACCCCCACACTTTTTGGACAGGTACTGGTGGTTACTGACTCTTGGCTGTGCCCTGGGTACTGCTTACCAGTCCCAGGGCCAGTGCTCTGTGTAAAATGGATATGCAAATTAGGCTAATTATAATTGGCTAAGTTAACCTACCTATAAGTCCCTAGTATATGGTAGGGCATGTAGGTTTAGGGACCACAGCATAGGTGGTGCACACCTAGGTGCACTGCTGAGGTGCCCAGTGTCATTTTAAAGGCAGGCCTGCCTTGCTGGCTGCTTTTAAATTAAAGTTATATGCAAATTCGACTTTGGAATTAAAAGTAGTTCCAAAGTCTTAAACTACCTTATTTTTACATATAAGTCACCCCTAAGGTGTGCCCTATGTGCCCCTAGGACTGGGTGCCATGTAACTATAAGCAGGGACTTTATAAAAATAGATTTATAAACCCTGGTGAGGTAAAAACAGCCACATTCGTTTTTCCCTCATTGAAGTAAATGGCCTTCATAGGCTAGAATGGGGAGACTTTATTTTAAATTTTAAAGTCTCCTTAAATGTTGCATACCAAGAATTTAGTATCAAATTACTTGTTGTAATAAATCCCACAACTTCCAGTTGTTGGATTTAATATAACTTGTTCAGGTAAAGAGTTTTAGACTTTACCTAAAAAGTTGCCAATTTCAGCCCTACATTGTTTTTGCTGCTGTGCTCTGATTGACCAGCCTGTAGCAGCTTAGTCAAGCTACCTTGATGAGGTGTGAAGTGGCCTGGCTTCACACAAAGGAATGTGCTTGGGGGAGATAATCTCCCCTCAACAGATGGTGAGGCAGGAAGGGGAAGGGCTGCCAAACTGGTCTTCAAAGGCAGAGAAGGACATTTGGAGCAACCAGCAACACCCCCACATCCTGCAACTCCAGACAACTAGGTGCCCCCTTGATTAGATTAGGAGAGGGCAGGAGAGGGGTGTGTTTATGATTTTTAGCCACACCAGTGGGTGGGCTCAGCCAGATGTAACCTCCAAAAATCAGATTCAGCCATGTTGGATTTTTAGAGAATGTTGCCTTTTGGGATGGATTTTTGCCACACTTCCCAGGAAGTAGTCATCACAGGGGGACGACCCTGTACCTGATTGGAGAACCAGGACCCCCCTGCTTTTCACCCAGGAGCAAGGATAAAACTGGCAGACCTGCCCCCACACCTCAGATCCCCGCCAGATTTCAAGAAGAAAAGAACTAAAGGAGAAGAAGGACTGCCCTGCTGGACCCCTGGCCTGCACCTGGAACCTGCACTCAGAAGGACTGCACCAGCTGCACACTTGGGCTTCACCACAAGAAGGACTTTGCCTGGCTTCAACTGGTTCAAGGAGGGACTCCCTGTTTGCTACAGGTGAAAAATTGCTATCCAGAGTCCCCCTGCACCAACTCCTGAAAAGTGACCAGCTGACCACTGTCCAGTGGCCAAAAAGGAGTTTGCGCCAGGTGCATTCTGGGAGTTGAAGTCCGCACCCCCCAAGGACCATCTCAGAACTTCTGGACCCTTGGGGTGAGCTGTGGACCCCAAAAGAACCTTAAAAGAACATCTGGGTGAAGCCCCAGAAGTTTGGAGAAGATTTGAGAATTTTTGTAAAAAAGCTCCAGAGAGGGACCGACCCGCCGTGGAAATTCTAGCCGGCTTGACTCAACCGCAACCCGGCCTGACTTGGTGGTTCGTCCCGGTAAAGAAAAATCTCCGAAAAAGAGACTAAGTCCGAAGGTAAAAAGTTGACCGGGACCTCCCAGCCATCGTATCCGAGAAGGGCTCCACGGACGTCGGATCAAGATCCAGGTTTACCCCGGTCGAAGGATTTTCACCTCGAAAAAACGACTAAGTCCGAAGGTAAAAATCTCCACCGAGGAATCCAGCATCGCGTATCCGGACAAGGGCTCCAGGAGGTCGGATTCGACTGGCAGGTTCGTCCCGCTGAAGAAAATCTTCAAAATAAAGCCTAAGTCAGAAGGTAACTTTTTAACCGAGGGCTCCCGCGACCTGTAGCCGAGCAGGGCTCCATCGCGGTCGGCCTGAAACTTTGACTTTGCCCCGGTCGTGGTGCAACCAGATGACCCGATTGGCGCTTTTTGTTTCTAAGCGCTAGAAAAATAATAATTCTTTAAAAATTCATATCTCCGGTTCCCTTTATCCGATTTTATTCGTTTTTGTGCCATTTTAAAGATAATAATATAAACTATTTTTATAAATTGGTTTTGGATTTTTAAACTGTTTCCTGTGTTTTATTTAATTACTGTTTTGTGATATTTGTATGCTTTACACACTGTCTCCTAAGTTAAGCCTTGACGCTCGTTGCCAAGCTACCAAGGGTTGAGCTGGGATTAATTTACTGAGACCTAACTGGACCTAAGTGGAGGTTAGTGGCTTGTTGCTAGGTGTAGGTACCTACCTGCCCTTACCAATAACCCATTTTCCAAAATTTTTGGTGGCAGCGGTGGGATCCTGTACTTGTGTTCAGTATCACGTTACAGTTTTAAGTAAAACAAATTAAAAATCCTTTAAATTGTCTTAGTGCAAAAATTGTTTAAAAAATAATAATAATAATAATTTTTAATTTAATTTGGATTAATTTCTATTATTGAATTTTTTTAATTTTTCTAAATTATTGTTTCCAATTTTTGCAAAAAGTTTTTGTTGACACAAAACAAGGGAACCATGGAGCTTAATCTGGCTAGCCTACCCACACTGACAGTAGTCCAGCTTAGGGGGTTGTGTATTGAAAGAGGGTTGCCTGCAACCACTGATCTCAGGAAGCAAATCCTGATCAAATCCCTGACAGCATGGGCTGAGGCCCAAGAGGTAGACTCAGAGGAAGCTCCAGAGGAGGGAGAAAAAGGGGAGGATGCTAGCTCTAACCACTCAGGGGAGGGAAGGCATCTGAGCCTAAGTGAGGATGAGCAAGAACGGTCCTCAGTAAATACAGTCACTAGGGGCAGACCCAAAGCTAGTGGTGGGAAGGGGGTCCTTTCAGGAGGAGAGAACCCATCCATCAGAGAAAGAGAGCTGGAGGCCCAGCTAGCATACATAGCTTTGGAAGCAGACAAGCTGGCCCTAGAAAAGAAAAAGTGGGCAAACAAAGAGAAAAGAGATGGTGGCAGCGATAAAGAAGCTGAGGTGTCCCTGGGTGGGGGTTTTTCCCCCAGATTACCCAAAGGGGTTGTTCCTGCCTATGTAGAGGGGGATGACATAGATAAGTGGCTGGGGGCCTTTGAGAGGGCCCTCCAGATGAGGAGAGTCAAGCCTCAGTACTGGGGTTCACTTCTTTGGGAGTTAGTTCCCAACTCTGGGAGGGATAGGCTCCTAACCATGAGTGGGGAAGATGCAGACTCATACCCCAGTATGACGAGTTGCTTGACTAAAAAGTTTGGTCTGACCCCAGAGCAGTATAGGCTCAAGTTTAGGGACACCCAAAAGACAAGCACCCAGTCCTGGGTGGACTTTGTGGACATTTCAGTAAAGGCACTAGAGGACTGGATACAGGGCAACAAGGTAAGTACCTTTGAGGGGCTGTACAATTTGATTATGAGGGAGCACCTTCTAACCAATTGTGTCCAAGAGAAGCTCCGCCAGTATCTAGTTGACTCTAGGTTGACCAACCCAAGAGAGCTGGGGGAGGCAGCAGATGACTGGTTAAGAACTAGGGTGAACCAGAAACCCCCAGGGGGTGATCAGAAAAAGGGAGGACATGGTTCTTCTCAGGGGAAGAACCAAGGGAAAGATGATAAAAAGCCCAAAGAGTCCTCACAAGAGTCCCCAAAAACTTCTCAGGGTGGGGGAGCCCGAGCCATTCCACTTTTAAGGGGAAAGGGTATCAGGGAAAGAATTATGATCCTGCTAAAGCAGGAAGGTTTCAGGAGCTTGCTAAGGCCGGTGAGTGTTTTGACTGTTATCAACCTGGACATAAAAGAGGAGATGCTATCTGCTCCAAGAAGCCCCCCACTGGTGGGCAATCCCAGGGGATTGCTAGTGTAGGGTTGGGGGTGGAAGTTGGCCCAGGGCTGGAATCAGGGTACACAGAGGTCACCTTAGTATCCGTGGGTGGGGTGGACATTGCAACTATGGCCACCTTACCTCCCATCATGGAGAGGTATAGGCAGAGGCCTAAAGTCAATGGGACTGAGGTGGAAGCTCTGAGAGATACAGGAGCCAGTGTGACAATGGTCACAGAGAAGCTGGTTTCTCCAGAGCAGGTCTTACCTGGTGTCTTCCACCAGGTGACTTATGCAGATAGCAGAACCAAACTCCATCCCATGGCCATGGTGAGTCTGGAATGGGGAGGTGTGACTGGCCCTAAGAAGGTAGCTGTAGCTCCTGCCCTCCCAGTAGAGTGTCTGCTGGGAAATGATCTTGAAGCATCTGAATGGTCAGAAGTGGAGAGAAGGGTCCATGCACAGATGCTGGACCTCCCTGAATGGGTGTGTGCTGTGACCAGGTCACAGGCAGCACAACAGGGAAGTGCTGGACACTTGGACCCTGGAACAATGGGCCAAGCCTCCAAGAAGAAGAGAAAGGGCACTGGGTCTGGCTTGCCAGCCCCTACAAGTACAGAGGGTCAGGAAGAATCCAACCCTGAGGGGGAGGATCTGAACTCTGAGGAAGGGACACTTCCCCTGCAAGCTCTGCCTGACTTGGCAGAACTGCAAGGGGCAGGTGGGCCCACCAGAGCAGATTTGTGCCAGGGACAAAGAGAGTGTCCCACTCTTGAGGGCCTGAGGCAGACTGCTGCCAGGCAAGAACAAGGGGATACCAGTGGGAGCCACAAGGTTTACTGGGAGGATGGAGTTCTCTACACTGAGGCAAGGGCCCTCAAACCAGGGGCTGCTAGGAGAGTACTGGTCCCCCAGAAGTATAGAGAATTCCTCCTTACTTTAAGCCATGATATCCCCTTAGCTGGACATTTGGGACAGACCAAGACCTGGAACAGGCTGGTCAACCATTTTTATTGGCCCCAAATGTCAGAAAAAGCCAAGGAGTTTTGCAGCTCCTGTGTCACCTGCCAAGCCAGTGTCAAGACAGGGGGCAAGCCAAAGGCTCCCTTGATACCACTGCCAGTGGTTGGGACTCCCTTTGAGCGGGTGGGGATTGACATTGTTGGTCCCCTAGACCCACCAACTGCCTCAGGTAACAGGTACATTGTGGTGGTTGTGGACCATGCCACCAGGTACCCTGAGGCAATACCCCTCCGGACAGTCACTGCTCCCACAGTGGCTAGGGCCCTACTTGGTGTGTTCACCAGAGTGGGGTTCCCAAAGGAAGTGGTCTCAGATAGGGGCACAAACTTTATGTCAGCCTATCTGAAAGCCATGTGGGATGAGTGTGGTGTTACTTATAAGTTCACCACCCCCTATCATCCACAGACCAATGGTCTGGTGGAAAGATTTAATAAGACCCTGAAGGGCATGATTATGGGTTTGTCTGACAAACTCAGGAGGAGATGGGATGTCCTCCTCCCATGCCTGCTGTTTGCCTACAGAGAGGTGCCACAGAAGGAGGTTGGATTCAGCCCCTTTGAGTTACTGTTTGGGCACCCTGTAAGAGGCCCATTGTGCTTGGTGAGAGAGTCTTGGGAAAAGCTTTTCAAAGAGTCCAAGGAGAATGTGCTAGATTATGTGCTGGGCCTGCGGTCACACATGGCTGAGTACATGAAGAAGGCAAGCAGAAACCTGGAGGCCAGCCAGGAGCTCATGAAGCTCTGGCATGATCAAAAGGCTACCATGCCTGAGTATCACCCAGGACAGCTGGTGTGGGTTTTGGAGCCCATGGCTCCTAGGGCACTTCAGGCCAAATGGACTGGGCCCTATCCAATTCTGGAGAAAAAAGGTGAGGTCACCTACTTGGTGGACCTTGGCACCCCCAGGAATCCTCACAGGATCCTGCATGTGAACAGGATGAAACCCCACCAGGACAGGGCAGACATGACCATGCTGATGGTCACTGATGAAGGGAAGGAGGAGGAGGGTGAACCTCTGCCAGACCTCCTGTCCTCAAAGGCACAAGATGGGTCAGTGGAGGGAGTGGTACTCTCTCCCAAATTGACAGATCAGCAACAAAAAGACTGCAAACAAGTTTTGAAACAGTTTGCTAGTCTGTTCTCCCTGACCCCTGGACTCACCAATTGGTGTGTCCATGATGTTGACACTGGTGACAGCTTGCCTGTCAAGAACAAGCTGTACAGGCTGTCTGACCAGGTCAAGGCCAACATCAAAGCTGAAGTGGCTAAGATGTTGGAGCTCAAGGTAATTGAGCCCTCTGATAGTCCTTGGTCCAGTCCAGTGGTACTGGTGCCCAAACCTAATCCCCAAGGTGGGAAGAAAGAATTGAGATTTTGTGTGGACTACAGAGGTCTAAACGCAGTCACTAGGACTGATGCTCACCCCATACCTAGAGCTGATGAGCTCATTGACAGGTTGGGGGCTGCCAAATTCCTGAGCACATTTGATCTGACCTCAGGATATTGGCAGATTGCCTTAAGTCCAGGAACTAAGGAGAGGTCAGCATTTTCCACACCAGAGGGCCACTTTCAGTTCAAGGTGATGCCCTTTGGCATGAAAAATGCTCCTGCCACCTTCCAACGGTTGGTGAATAGAGTCCTGTCTGGGTTGGAATCTTTCAGTGCAGCTTATCTGGATGATATAGCTGTATTTAGTTCCACCTGGTCCACCTGAAGGAAGTGCTTCAGGCCCTGCTTCAAGCAGGCCTGACTATCAAGGCAAGCAAGTGACAGATAGGGCAAAGCTCAGTTGTGTACCTGGGCCACCTTGTTGGTGGAGGCCATGTACAACCTCTCCAGCCCAAGATCCAGACTATCCTGGATTGGGAGGCTCCTAAAACCCAGACTCAGGTCAGGGCCTTTCTTGGCCTGACTGGGTACTACAGGAGGTTTGTTCAGAATTTTGGGACCATAGTGGCCCCTCTGACTGAGCTTACCTCCAAGAAACAGCCCAAGAAGGTCATTTGGACCCCAGAGTGTCAGAAAGCTTTTGACACCCTAAAACAGGCTATGCGTTCAGCACCAGTGTTACTGGCCCCTGACTATAGCAAGGAGTTTATAGTGCAAACAGATGCTTCAGAGGAAGGGATTGGGGCAGTGTTAGCACAAGTTAATGAAGAGGGCCAAGATCACCCAGTTGCCTTCATCAGCAGGCGACTACTCCCCAGAGAGAAAAAATGGAGTGCCATTGAGAGGGAGGCCTTTGCTGTGGTCTGGTCCCTGAAGAAGTTGAGGCCTTACTTGTTTGGCACTCACTTCCGTGTACAAACTGACCACAGACCTCTCAGATGGTTGATGCAGATGAGGGGGGAGAACCCAAAACTGTTAAGGTGGTCCATGGGATGGACTTCACAGTGGAGCACAGACCTGGGACTGCCCATGCCAATGCAGATGGCCTTTCCAGGTTTTTCCACTTAGCTGATGAGGACTACCAGGGTGTAGGTTAGTACCCATCACCTTTCATCTGGGGGGGGGGGGAAGTATAGGAAAGTCCTTTTTTTTTGCCCTGATCACCCCCACACTTTTTGGACAGGTACTGGTGGTTTCTGACTCTTGGCTGTGCCCTGGGTACTGCTTACCAGTCCCAGGGCCAGTGCTCTGTGTAAAATGGATATGCAAATTATGCTAATTATAATTGGCTAAGTTAACCTACCTATAAGTCCCTAGTATATGGTAGGGCATGTAGGTTTAGGGACCACAGCATAGGTGGTGCACACCTAGGTGCACTGCTGAGGTGCCCAGTGTCATTTTAAAGGCAGGCCTGCCTTGCTGGCTGCTTTTAAATTAAAGTTATATGCAAATTCGACTTTGGAATTAAAAGTAGTTCCAAAGTCTTAAACTACCTTATTTTTACATATAAGTCACCCCTAAGGTGTGCCCTATGTGCCCCTAGGACTGGGTGCCATGTAACTATAAGCAGGGACTTTATAAAAATAGATTTATAAACCCTGGTGAGGTAAAAACAGCCACATTCGTTTTTCCCTCATTGAAGTAAATGGCCTTCATAGGCTAGAATGGGGAGACTTTATTTTAAATTTTAAAGTCTCCTTAAATGTTGCATACCAAGAATCTGGTATCAAATTACTTGTTGTAATAAATCCCACAACTTCCAGTTGTTGGATTTAATATAACTTGTTCAGGTAAAGAGTTTTAGACTTTACCTAAAAAGTTGCCAATTTCAGCCCTACATTGTTTTTGCTGCTGTGCTCTGATTGACCAGCCTGCAGCAGCTTAGTCAAGCTACCTTGATGAGGTGTGAAGTGGCCTGGTTTCACACAAAGGAATGTGCTTGGGGGAGAGAATCTCCCCTCAGCAGATGGTGAGGCAGGAAGGGGAAGGGCTGCCAAACTGGTCTTCAAAGGCAGAGAAGGACATTTGGAGCAACCAGCAACACCCCCACATCCTGCAACCCCAGACAACTAGGTGCCCCCTTGATTAGATTAGGAGAGGGCAGGAGAGGGGTGTGTTTATGATTTTTAGCCACACCAGTGGGTGGGCTCAGCCAGATGTAACCTCCAAAAATCAGATTCAGCCATGTTGGATTTTTAGAGAATGTTGCCTTTTGGGATGGATTTTTGCCACACTTCCCAGGAAGTAGTCATCACAGGGGGACGACCCTGTACCTGATTGGAGAACCAGGACCCCCCTGCTTTTCACCCAGGAGCAAGGATAAAACTGGCAGACCTGCCCCCACACCTCAGATCCCGCCAGATTTCAAGAAGAAAAGAACTAAAGGAGAAGAAGGACTGCCCTGCTGGACCCCTGGCCTGCACCTGGAACCTGCACTCAGAAGGACTGCACCAGCTGCACACTTGGGCTTCACCACAAGAAGGACTTTGCCTGGCTTCAACTGGTTCAAGGAGGGACTCCCTGTTTGCTACAGGTGAAAAATTGCTATCCAGAGTCCCCCTGCACCAACTCCTGAAAAGTGACCAGCTGACCACTGTCCAGTGGCCAAAAAGGAGTTTGCGCCAGGTGCATTCTGGGAGTTGAAGTCCGCACCCCCCAAGGACCATCTCAGAACTTCTGGACCCTTGGGGTGAGCTGTGGACCCCAAAAGAACCTTAAAAGAACATCTGGGTGAAGCCCCAGAAGTTTGGAGAAGATTTGAGAATTTTTGTAAAAAAGCTCCAGAGAGGGACCGACCCGCCGCGGAAATTCTAGCCGGCTTGCCTCAACCGCGACCCGGCCTGACTTGGTGGTTCGTCCCGGTAAAGAAAAATCTCCGAAAAAGAGACTAAGTCCGAAGGTAAAAAGTTGACCGGGACCTCCCAGCCATCGTATCCGAGAAGGGCTCCACGGACGTCGGATCAAGATCCAGGTTTACCCCGGTCGAAGGATTTTCACCTCTAAAAAACGACTAATTCCGAAGGTAAAAATCTCCACCGAGGAATCCAGCATCGCGTATCCGGACAAGGGCTCCAGGAGGTCGGATTCGACTGGCAGGTTCGTCCCGCTGAAGAAAATCTTCAAAATAAAGACTAAGTCAGAAGGTAACTTTTTAACCGAGGCCTCCCGCGACCTGTAGCCGAGCAGGGCTCCATCGCGGTCGGCCTGAAACTTTGACTTTGCCCCGGTCGTGGTGCAACCAGATGACCCGATTGGCGTTTTTTGTTTCTAAGCGCTAGAAAAATAATAATTCTTTAAAAATTCATATCTCCGGTTCCCTTTATCCGATTTTATTCGTTTTTGTGTCATTTTAAAGATAAAAATGTAAACTATTTTTATAAATTGGTTTTGGATTTTTAAACTGTTTCCTGTGTTTTATTTAATTACTGTTTTGTGATATTTGAATGCTTTACACACTGTCTCCTAAGTTAAGCCTTGACGCTCGTTGCCAAGCTACCAAGGGTTGAGCTGGGATTAATTTACTGAGACCTAACTGGACCTAAGTGGAGGTTAGTGGCTTGTTACTAGGTGTAGGTACCTACCTGCCCTTACCAATAACCCATTTTCCAACAACACAGATCATACTTTTTTATTTTTGCTGCAAGATGTCTTTAATAATGAAGGTGTTTCTAAAGTTAAGAATTCCAGAACACCCTAGTTACTCTTTTTCTTTAACTTCAATTAGACTCCAAATAAATACATGCCCTATTATTTAAAATTTTTTAATGCCATTGCTGAGTCGAATAAACAGCAGCACTGTGCTGCTGTTGATCTGGGGGCCGCATGTAAATGTCAGGACGGCCGCATACGGCCCCGGGGGTTGTACTTTGAGTATCACTGGCCTAAAGCCATGTTGAGAAGGAACAAGGTTATCATGCGCCTCGTTGAGGGCCTTCTCCATGATTTTAGCTGGGAAAGGTAATCTTTCGATCGGGCAGTAACTTTTGGTATCCTCAGGATTCAGAGAGCGTTTTTTAAGCAATGGGCGTATGGAGGCCCACTGCCATTCTGCTGGATTTTGACCTATGGACAAAATCCTATTCAAGAGGATGGCTTGCAACTGTCTTAGAGACCATATGAAGGACGAAAGGTGGACACCGTCCACTGGTGAGCCTGATTTAGTCGACTCCAACAGCCTTATTGTTCTCATTTCTGAAAATGAGGTAAATCTGTCAAACATCATCTGGCTGCTTCCGACCTCCCTAGGGAGTTTCCGAGGCACTAGCGAGGGGGAGAGAGATGTTACCCAGGGAGGATCTGGCACCTCCTTGCTACAGTCAAGTATGTCAGAAATAGGAATATTCAGGATCTGGCTCAGATAGTATGTCCTTTCAGGTGATGAATATCTTTGACAAGGCACTCAGGCTCTTTTTGATTTTCTGAGTTATTTGATTCTCCTTCTGTATCACTGGTTCCGCTTGATTCTTCTTCTTCTTTGATTGCTCTCAGTGGTGCGGATTTGGTAGACACACTAAATTTTTGTTTCTTTTGGGCCAACTCTCATCATGTGGATTTTTTCCTTGTACTGGTTTCGGAACTTGTACCCTCTCCTGGGTCTTCAGGTTGTTCTTCTTGCTCCGAGACTGTTTCAGGATATTCATTTCCCACAAAAACAGTTGGTATGTCTCCATCATCACTTTGTGAGATGCCTGGCAACTGGACTGCTTCACCTGTTGGAGTTTCATCACCCCAACTCTCTCCTGCAGTCTTTGATTACAATCTTGTCTTTCCTGAGCTTCTTCTCGTACAACGAATGGTGGTACGTACACCAGTGTTCTTGGTTCTTCTGAATCATATGGCACTATTTCTTCTTGAGAATTCCTCGCTCATTAGGTGTGTGATGCATGAACCCAATTTGAAACCCCAGCACAGTTGACAGCAGCATTTGTGATCAGTATCACCTGGTAGGGGCTTTGCCAATGGGGTTCTAAACAGGACTTTCTCACATGTTTTTTGATTAGGACCCAGTCACCAGGGTTTAAGTTGTGACAATGGTCCTGGCTTGGATTTTCAGTCACAGCTTTAACCTGTTGAGACAAAGAACGCACCACATCAGCCAGTCCTTTCCAATAATCAAGTACCATGTAGTTGGAAATATTCGCAAGTGCATTTGCTGGAACTGCAAGCAATCTTGTTGCTCTCCCCATCATCACCTCATGAGGAGATAGACCGGTTCTTTTACCCGGTGTACTTCGCAGACTCCTCAACACTGAGGGTAATGTATCAGGCCATTTTAACAAAGTGGATGCACAAACTCTTGCCAGTCTGGATTTAATGGTGCCATTCAACTGTTCCATAATGCCTGACGCTTGTGGGCGATAACTGCAATGTAGCTTCTGTTCAATTTGTAATGCTGCACATAACAATTTAATAATCTCACTGTTGATTACTCTAGAGAAACAGAGTAATAACTCCCTTAAACTTCACTTTGCTTCAGTGAGACTCTCTCTCTGTTGGGTAGGATTCCACCTATCAAGAGAAAATTCAAACAATCACCAAAACATACCTTAAACCATTGCCAAGAGGATTTCTATGAAATCCATCTGCATCCAGTTGAAAGTACCTCCTGATCTTCCTATCTGACTCAACATGACGTGAGTTATTTTGCCAATGTTCATTTGCTGACATAACACCTGTGACATACCTCATCTGCATATGCTCTGAATTTAGGATTGCACCAGAACTGTGTGAAGGTCATGATCATTGCATTCCTGCCTAAATGTGCCTGCCCGTGAAGATATCAGGTCATTGGAACAAGTAAAATGTCTGGTAAAATTGGTCTCTCATCCATTGACCACACATTGTTGTCATCAATTACACAGCCTGTCCCTTACTGATCCAAGCTTGTTTCTCTCCATCAGGCACATTTTCTTGCATTTGTCACAACTCAGCCGAATTGTCAGCTGCTCTCAACATCATAGCAAGAAGACTTCCTTCACAGCTTTTCACCGTGTATGATTCATTGTAAATGCATGACATAGTCACACAATAGGGTGCCACTTCATCACCGTACCTGTTTTTGATTGTGACATAGCTACAATCGCTCCTATGCACACACATTTTACAAAGGCAATCTCAGTAGGTTCCTGCAAAGCTCCCAACATATCTTTTACCTGTTGCCAATTTCTGATGGGCATACCAGCAGAGGTCATGAAACCTCGCCATGACGACAATTGTCCATAGTCATGGACCACACCAAACCCATATTTGTTGTTTGTGAATGTAGTAACTCTCATTTTGATTATCAAGTTGCAAAATCTAGTAAGGGCAATTAATTCTGAAACTTGCACTGAAGAAATACATTGAAGCCATAAAGCCTCAACCATTTCCTGGATGGTGCTTGCTGAATATACTGCTCTGAAGCAGCCCTCATTTGTTCCTAGACATGAGCCATCTACAAATAGGGCATAATCTGAATTATCCAAAGGATCGTCTTTTATATCAAGTCTAGGTTTGGTGCATATATCCATTACGTCAAGGCAATCATGTTCAAAGTAATCAAATCCAGTTTCATTAGGTATGGGCAACGATGTGCTAGGATTTAGAACTTGACATTTACTTATAACAACATTGCTTCCAGATAACATCTGTTGCTCATACTTGGTAAGTCTTGAATTTGTTAGGTGTTGTATTTAACTCTTTGTTAGTAATACCTCAACTGGATGCAGGACCATGACAATCAAATGAATTCCCATTACAATGTTTTCACACCTCTCAAGACTCACACTAACTTCAGCTACTGCTTTTAGGCAACCCAGCAAATTGGTCACCACTAGATATATAGAAATGTTGGTATCACTGAGAGAGCCCAGCCATCCGTCTCACTGCAAAACAAAATTAATTTGTTTGTATAGTCTGGCATTCCCAGTGCCGGGGCACAATAGAGGCTTTCTCTCATCTCTAGGAACACTTTCATGCATTCGTTGTTCCAGGGAATCGGATCAGTTATATCTTTGTGAGTCATCCTGAGTAGTGGTTCTGCCACCAAGGAAAAGTTGGGCATCTATTGTCTACAGTAGCCAACCATTCCAAGAAATATCCTGACTTGTTTCTGTGTTCTTAGGGGATTCATTTTCAAAATCATCTCAACTCTTTCTCTGGACACTTTCCTCACACCTTTTTCAATAATGTGTCCCAGGTATTGTACTTCTCTCTGGCAGTATTGCAATTTGGTAGGTGATACCTTGCATTTATTCTCAGCCAGATGATTTAACAAAGATATGGAATCCATTTGACAATTTTTTAATTACTTGACGCAATCAGTAGGTCATCAATTTACTGAATCGGAACTGAACTTCCTAGTAGTGCTAAGGACCCGAAATTCTTTTCCTGTACCTGATTAAAAAGATATGGACTCTCTGCGTACCCCTGTGGGGCACGACACAACATTAATATCTTTTCTCTGAACACAAAGAAGAATACAAATTTACTGTCTTCATGCAAAGGTATCACACAGAAGGCCTGACACAAGTCAATCAAAGTGAACCACACAGCTGTACATGGAATCTGATAAAATATGGTGGCTGGGTTTGGTACACACGTGATAGCTAGTGATTTTCTTCAATGTTGCAACGTGGACACCTGTACCTAAATCAACAGAAGCACCCTTCCTCTTCCTTGCAACAACTGTACTCCTGCCTGAATTCCGCTTAATGACACTCCTCTCATACTCTGAACTGCACCAGCATTCTCAGCACCCGACGCCTTTTGGAAACCCTGCTGTGCAAACTTTGTCTGAGCTAACATGAACTTCTATTTGGCTGTTTATTGCTTCATCTCCTGCTCATCACTACAGCACTCTGCATACTTCTGGATCTCTCTAAAGTCTTTGTCTTCCAACAAATCACATTCTGCTGTATGTGCTGACAAATCTCGGGCCTCAAGCCTAGCATGAATGTGGTTAAAAAAAACATGTCTCCTGGATCTAGAGGTGTCTGCCCTGTATGCTGCTGAAAAGCCTTCATCAATCGCTCATAGAACTCATGCACTGTTTCCTTAACTTCCTGCTGCATTCTATTTAACTTCAGATAATTCAAATCCTTAGGTGGAATTCTACCTTACAAAAATGTTATCACCTCATAATACTTGGTCTTAGCCACAGGTAATAGTGCATTAGTCACAGGATCTCTTGGAGGCTCGGAGTTTAGACACTGTGCAGAAATCTTACATTCTGCCCACAAATCACTTGGAACTAAAATGTCAAAGAAGGTATCTAAATCTACCCACAGCACCTTAGAAAATTTCACAAAACTCTCAACTTGTTTATACCACAGCATTGGACTGTCCCTTAATTTTGGAAAGTTGTTCGTAAATGATACAAGGTCTCCCTTTTCCAGGGAACATGTACATATGCTCCACCTAATGTTTCTCTCAATGGGTATGCTTTAACAGTATCTTTTGTGTCTGGCTGTTCTTTCTGTTTTTTTCCTCAGCGTATTCAGTTTGTTTCTTTTTCTTGCCTTGCTTTTGTGCCCACTTAGTTTTATATTTTTCCATCTCACTCTATTTGCGCACACACATCACTAATTCAGTGAGATGAATTCACAACCATGGAGAACACATGTTTTCAATTGATTTATCAACCAGTTGCACTCTGAAGCTTCTCTGTAATGGTACACTTTTGGAAATGTCTACATCATATTTATTTGCCAATTCAGTTAATTAGACATGCACCAAGGCAACCTTTCTCGTAATTTCTTTACACAAATAAACCAACTCCTCAGTATTGTTCTATGTGCTCAAGCTTTAAACGCTCCCTCAGAATTTCCTCTAATTCAACCTTCAATTATGGTGTAGTTACTTGTCTTTCCTCTTGAATAACTGGACTAGTTTCTGCACTCGTATTATTACTTGGTCTTTCTATGTCCTCTCCTTTCATACAGTTTCAAACAGATTCCTCAGACTAAGGAGAAATCAACTTTTCTCTTGCATACCCTTCAACTGGTGAAGTATGTGTCATGAAGACAAAGCTCCTATCTTTCCCTAATGCTTGAATATTTCGTGTTAGAGTCCACACAACAATCTGCGAATTCTGTGAAATCAAACAAACTTAGTTACTTGAGTATCTCCAGCTGTTTTCTGATTCACTGCAGTCAGTGTAACCTTTGCGGGTACTGCCTGCTGAGTAACTAGTCCGGTGTCTGAGCCACTGTGACCAGGTTAACTGGTAGATTAGCTGGAGATTTCATCTGAGATGTTCTAATTTGTGCAGGAGCAGTAGTAACTGCTTGTTGAATTGCAGGCTGTGCCTTAACAGGCTGAGCCATCACTTGCTGTGGTAAGACCATCTAGGTCCATAAAGATTGTATCTACAGGCATTACTATTTGCCTATGGCTAGTAATCTGTGAAATGTCAGGATCCATGGGAGCTGTGGCATTAACAACATTACTTCCAGTACCAACCGTAGTAGCTTCTACATATGGTAGTGGACGTGTTGATAACGTCTCTTCCAGTAAATCATCTCCGGAGTCTGAATCAGTGTCTATCTTTTGTTCGCCCTTTGCTTCACTGTCACCCACATTTCTTTCTGAGTGGCATTCCACAATCTTTTGTCCTATCAGTTTCTTTTTTTGTACTTAAGGGATACAGCTTAGTGCCCTCAGCTACACCTTTCCTCCATACCTGTGTTCTATGATCCCAAATCATATCCCCTTAGTTCCTTACAGCTCTTTTAGTCATCCCTTCATACCTCTCCTTGTCATATTTCAGTGCCATTCTTTCCCGTTCACATAATCCCTCAAATTGCGTAGGTCTAGGAGGCAACTTCATCCCACATAAAACATCTCTCAATTTTCCAAGAATTCCCAGATTCAATGATCCCCAACTTGGGAATCTCAATGTCTCCTCCTTTTCAATGACCTTACACCATTCACAAAGCCAAACACTTGCATGTGGCCCTCACTTGAACATGATGTGATATGCCAGCCAACACTCTGGAGGTGTCCCCTCATCTTCTCTAACTGGAATCACTACATCACCTCTCACCATTCTCCTTATAGTCTTTAAGAATTCATGCTTTTGGCTTTAAATGAGTTAAGTCTAATGTCAAAATTACAGCATCTAAGTGTTTAGAATCTGTTATGTATACATCAGGCGTCTAACTCCCCCCTTTTGTCAAATCACAATACAGTTTAGAAATACAATTAACAAATAACTGCATACCTCTTACCAAACTTTAATCAATCACAGCGCACCCTCCTACCAACCAACCAATACCAGTGCTGCACATTATTAATTCACAACTCACTCCCTGCAGCAGTTCACCCTCCTTTATAATTTTCCCCTTTTTGACAATGAATAAAAAGTTTTTACTATAACAATACACAAATACTCATCTCTTCTCTTCTCTGCTTCTTTGAAAGAAATTAAAATGTGTACTCTCAAATATCGGAACTGTGTTTTGAAAACCTTTCCTATTCTCAGTCATACAAGAATCCACTATTTACTCGAATGAGTTCTTGACCTGCTGAAAATCACCTAATTAGTGATGAGTCACCTTTGCGCAGTTAGTTCCCCAATCACAAATTTATCATTAGTACAATCACAACAAAGGTCTATTATGTCTCTATTTTTGTGTGATGTTGATGAAGTCTCACGACTTACACTTCACCTAGCAGACAACTTTACTTACCTATCTTTATTTATGTATCCTGGGATCTTAGACTACTTCTTAGTCCGATAACCTCTTTATCTACTCAACTACCTATAACATCTCATAGCAATTCAAAATTTGACATACAAGAACTACATTACAATCTCTATATATCTCTCAGCACATAAACCTTATTAATATTCAAACTCTGTCAATTTTGTGTTTACACCAAATCTGCTACCGCCAACCAAAACTGCTTTGGAAACCTCACCTCATCAGTCTTCGCAATCAATCAGACTCTGGGCATTGAGCACCCAATGTTCATTTCTTACTCTCTACCTTCTTTGCAGCTTATATTTCCCTAGGACTTGTAACCGTCTTTTCAGCTTATATTTCCCTAGCAAACATAACCATCTTCTCACTACCAAATTAATTGGGGTGGCGTACCCTTGCTAGATACTACTCATATAACCACTATGCCCTGCTGCTGAGCCCACTGCTGGTCTTTGGACCTTTAGGGTGGCTGTTAGATATAATAACAAGCTGCAACATAAACTTTGTTCATCAAAAGTTAACTCTGTATGAGACAATAATAATAGTTTGGAATAGTTTTAAATATGTATTTAAAGATAGAGTAAAAGGTTTTATTAGTCAAAGGAATTTACAGAACCATTGCATGTAGCGTGTCCTAAATCTGTTCCTGTTCTATTCGTCTCAGTCTATTTGACAAAAACTTCCTGTACTCGTAATGCATACAGTTGCAGTTTAGCCTAGTCTCATGGAAGAAGCTTGGGAAAATACAGTGAAGAATTTCAAAAAGTAATTCTTTATTCTATTGCTATACAGCTCTCACAACTATCAACTCAATAAGCTTCAGCTATCTCACTATTCTGCAACAGTCTATCCAGCTCCTTCCTTCTCTCTAGCAATAGTCAAAAAGCTGCTCTGTGGAGAAGCAAAACTGCTTCAGTTACTAAAATGAGGTACCCACATGCGAGGAACCCAAGCAGTGTTTTATCGTATCTGCCTTGCTCTGCTTAAAGTTAAGTTTAAAAAGAGCACCAAATAACTATCTTGCAACAGTACTGTACAAAGTGTATAAAAATTCCAACATGGCTGCCAAGATTAGAAGCAATGTGTTGTCCACCTCAGAGCAGTAAACTATGATGCACTATGCTCTGTACTAGTCCAAGATTAAAACTCAGTTAACAAAACACCGGACAGCCATTTTGGAATAGTATTGTGCTTAGTGTACCATTGCTGTACAGATCCAACATGGCAGACATAATGCTTTCAAACAACTATATAATGGTAATAAAATGATTCCCAGTGGACACTACATTAAAGTTGGCTGCCTTATTTAAAGAGGCAACATGACCTGAGATGCAAGTAAGCTAAAACACCAAGTGAGCAATCTGGTAACACTGGAATCTACAAGTAGCTCTACAAAAAGCAAAGTAAAAGAAAAAGTAGATAAATGAAAATGGACCTATAAAGGAAAAACGGAAAACTAAATCCCTCCATCTACCATCCCTACCACTGAAATGCACTCATTTTCAGGTGTAAGTGCACATGTGATCAGACAAAGCATTGGGCATACTGTCATAAAATGTCTAATAGGTACAAAATTAGAGTTGGCAACACTAAAAACAACCTCAACTAGGAGGAGTTAACAAGGATTGTTAAATTGATTAATAAGGATTGTCAAATTGCATATCTTCTACCACCACAGTTTGGCCAGCACAAAACACTTGCCTACAACAGTAATCTGTGAGATTCCATCTAAGCAAATACCTGTCTACAAGCTTTAACCCTGTGTAGTAACAATCCACCCTTAAATGTGTACTGGCTTTAACATATGCTTTTCGCATTAAGTATGGCCGGCTTACTGTCTTTGTCATAACTTTTCATAATGAACGTATCAGGTCTATTGCCTTTGTTGATCATTGGCTTGTCACAACAAACAACTCAATCCTGCTCCATTGAGCTGAACCTTTACACAAAACACGAATTGCAATATAGGCACTCTTTCTGTGGAAGCACACAACCTCTGTCAAACTAAATGCTCTATTCAGGGCAGTCACATGTGGCTGTAGCCAAAGCCTGTCTCTCAGGTACTTCCTAAAGCAATTTTTGTGTTGCTCACATAAGGTATGGCAAGGGCAGTGCTGTCAAGCCAGACCTAAAAATATACAGAGACATCTAATGTAGACAGTTAAAAACACACCAAATAAAAATAAAACAGAAGATTGACAAAGTAGGGCACGAAGAGGTAACCTAAAAGTCACTGCTTATTCCGGCAAGTGTGATCAAAGCTGAAACTCCCATTGTTTACTTACATGGAAAGCTTCTGAAGACATTTATAGGGTATTTTATTGAAAAAAACCTCCCTAAACACCAGGGATTTAGCATAGCCAGATGACACTTGCACACACTTAAGTTAAAGAGATGCCATCGCCAACGCTTGTGGGCCCGGTCTTCAAGCCCCAGACTGTTTTGCTGCCTGGAGGCAGTATTTAATCTTCATTGTATGCGCCACACATGGGACACCATTGCCGACACTTGGGGGGCTGGACTTCAAGCCCCAGAGAGCTCTGCTGCCTGGAGGAAGTACGGGGGCACCAGGGGCACGACCAGGCCAAGTGCGGGCCTGTCTTCACCCAGAATCTAGGCTCCAAGCTGTAAAAATTCCTCAAATGAGTGGTAACATCTTTACTTTAATAATTCATTCCTTTTTTGCTTGGACTGGGCAGTAACCACAGGAGTATTCACATTCAAACTGGATGGTTTATCTTTGTGCTCTTCATAAATTACTATTTGGTTTGATTTGTGCACTTTTTTCACCTGACACCTATACCCAGTGCCATGGAGCCAATGACTGTATTGGGAATACCCACTGTCCCATGTTGTATTCTGTCATGCATAGAAGCGACACGCAAATGGCGCTCAAACAGATCAGTGGCAAATAGGACTGGCTCAAGCCCTTCTATCCAAGTATATCAGAGTATGTGATATATATTGATATCTTCTTTATGGCTTTTTGATTAAATGGCAAGAGAAACAACAGAAAGTGTCAAGCTCTACTATGAAGGCATGGCAAGGATTGCCACAGTGCAAATCATAGACCACCAGGGGATAACCAACATTAGCACCCTTGCTTACTAAAGTAATTTATGAGATTTTCTATAACAAAATATATGTATACAGGCTTTAGCAAAATGTAATACTACTTCACCCTTAAAGGCCATATGCTTTTCACAAAAGGGCCCATATTTATACTTTCTTAGCGCCTAATGTGCGCCGCTTTTTTACACTAAAGCGGCGCAAAGTTACAAAATACAATTGTATTTCGTACGTTTGCTCCGCTTTTGCGTCAAAAAATGGCGCAGATGCAGTGGTAAAAAAAGTATAAATATGGGCCAAAGTCTGTCAGGCCTACTGTCTTTGTTGTAACTTTTCATAATAAACAGATCAAACCCCTGGTATCTGACATAGTGCCTGTTTTAGGTACTCGCAGATGAGTTACTCCGTCACAATAGTGATGGATATCCCATGAAATATAAATCTCATTATACTCTCTGGGAATTAGATTTTGGTGGATGAGATATCTGTCACCGTTGTGACAGAGTAACGCTTCTGCTGATATCTAAATCAAGCGCATAGTCTTTTCCCAATCAGACCTAGGAGCCTTGAAAATTGTCTTGTCGCCATAGGCCACCCAGTCTGCTATATTGAGCATAAGTAGTCCAACAAGGTAACCATGACATTGTAGATGTTTACAAAATTTCAGCAGAGAAAACAATATAGAAGCCCCTCATGAGGCATTATAAGTATGCAGTGCAAATACTCTACCTCCACAATACCTGTCTACAGGCTTTGACACAATATAATAAGAATCCGCCTGTTTGGATTAACATATGCATTTCACAATAAATATGTGAGGTCTACTGACTGCATTAATTTTTATAGTAAACATATTAGACCTATCGCACCTGTCACAACATTTCTTAATGAACTAATCTGGCCTATTACCCTTATCCCTAGTTTGTCACAATAGCCAATACTATATTGTACTTAGTGGCTTATTTTGAGTTTGATGTGCGGTGGGCACCCTGTCAGTATGACAGAGGAGATTGCCCCCCGCCATCCCAAGGGAATTCCACCTGCCAAATCAAGAGCTGTCTGCTAGCCCCTAAGACAACTCTAAACATTAGCAAAAACCACCATGACTGCAAGTTCTTGTCAATTTGGTCAACATTTGATGGGAAGCTTCATCAAACATGAAGTCCAACATGATGGCACCAATTAAAATTTTGCAAAGTTTTTCGTGTTTCAGGAAGTTTGTTTTTGAAAAATGAAAAGCTAATGGCACCCATAACATTTAGTTTTCTCCAATGGTGTGGAGGACGTTACTTTTTTTACTGTTCCTAACCACTAAGTTTTACTGGGTAGTGATAAATAGCAAAAAAAACACATAACACCTTCCAATCTAAAAAGGGCATTGTTATATGCTAATTTCTGATACCCCGTCCTTCCTCACGCTATCAAAGTATGTCAGCGACTGAGCCAGAGAAAGCTCAGTCATCAAAATACCTAAGGTCCCTGTCTCTAATTCAGATGGTTGTATCTTCAGTTCAATGCTGAACTCTAAATACTCCACTAAACCTTTCCTACAAGGCAGCCATTGGGCATACTGTCATAAAATGTCTAATAGGTACAAAATTAGAGTTGGCAAAACTAAAAACAACCTCAACTAGGAGTAGTTAACAAGGATTGTTAAATTGATTAATAAGGATTGTCAAATTGCATATCTTCTACCACAACGGTTTGGCCAGCACAAAACATTTGCCTACAACAGTAATCTGTGAGATTCCATCTAAGCAAATTCCTGTCTACAAGCTTTAACCCTGTGTAGTAACAATCCACCCTTAAATGTGTACTGGCTTTAACATATGCTTTTCGCATTAAGTATGGCCGGATTACTGTCTTTGTCATAACTTTTCATAAGGAGCGTATCAGGTCTATTGCCTTTGTTGATCATTGGCTTGTCACAACAAACAACTCAATCCTGCTCCATTGAGCTGAACCTTTACACAAAACACGAATTGCAATATAGGCACTCTTTCTGTGGAAGCACACAACCTCTGTCTAACTAAATGCTCTATTCAGGGCAGTCACATGTGGCTGTAGCCAAAGCCTGTCTCTCAGGTACTTCCTAAAGCAATTTTTGTGTTGCTCACATAAGGTATGGCAAGGGCAGTGCTGTCAAGCCAGACCTAAAAATACACAGAGACATCTAATATAGACAGTTAAAAACACACCAAATAAAAATAAAACAGAAGATTGACAAAGTAGGGCACGAAGAGGTAACCTAAAAGTCACTGCTTATTCCGGCAAGTGTGATCAAAGCTGAAACTCCCATTGTTTACTTACATGGAAAGCTTCTGAAGACATTTATAGGGTATTTTATTGAAAAAAACCTCCCTAAACACCAGGGATTTAGCATAGCCAGATGACAATTGCACACACTTAAGTTAAAGAGATGCCATTGCCAACGCTTGTGGGCCCGGTCTTCAAGCCCCAGACTGTTTTGCTGCCTGGAGGCAGTATTTAATCTTCATTGTATGCGCCACACATGGGATACCATTGCCGACACTTGGGGGCCTGGACTTCAAGCCCCAGAGAGCTCTGCTGCCTGGAGGAAGTACGGGGGCATCAGGGGCACGACCAGGCCAAGTGCGGGCCTGTCTTCACCCAGAAGAGGCTGGACTGTGTCACCTCTCTAGGGTCCAGGCTGTAAAAATTCCTCAAATGAGTGGTAACATCTTTACTTTAATAATTCATTCCTTTTTTGCTTGGACTAGCAGTAACCACAGGAGTATTCAAATTCAAACTGGATGGTTTATCTTTGTGCTCTTCATAAATTACTATTTGGTTTGATTTGTGCACTTTTTTCACTTGACACCTATTATATTATCTTCCATCAACTAAAATAATTATGGGAAAGAGAAAGATGCCAGAACTTAAGGATAAAGACAAGTCCAAGAGCCTTATTGTACTACCTTGGACTCTTTTTTGGCCAGAGCAGTAGGGGTGATCTCTAAGGAGATGGACCTTGCGGAAAGGCATCTCTCCTTTGACTTATATAAATGTCCAGTTACTCTAGTCACTCTCCTCCAAGATAACCTGCTGACTGAGGAACCCTTGGCTACTGGTAGTGGTTTAGTAACAGATTCTGAGGTCCTGGAATGCTTGTCTGTAAGAGTGACCTCAAACGATTCAATACCCTCACGTTAGCGTGGGACACCTGCCAGAAAAAAGTAAAAGACAGCCAAACCGGGTCTATAACATAACTAAACAAGCAACAAACAACCCTTGTAAAGATGTCTCAGCTATAGTGCATAATGAGGCTTCCTGGAGCAACTCTAAGGATCCTAATAAATTGATCTTGAACAAGCTACTTGAGCCCCCTTGGTAAAAAGGTTGAGGATTATGGAATCTAAAGTCCAAGAACTCATTAGGATGCTTAATAAGGGCGTAGGGTCTATCAGCGCAGAACCTATTGAGCCAGTAATCACTGTAGTTACCCAGGCAGGTTCTGTACAATCTGTGCTCCCTTTTTTTTTAACCAAAGTTATACCCCCAATACACCAAGGGACTGCTTCCTCTGACCCGTTGATGACCTGATCTAGGGGAGGCTGCTTCCACAGAAAGTAAGAAGATCAGAGTATCACCCCCGAGCATGAACAAGAAGTCACATTAAAATCATATATGGCAGGATAGTCACATTTAAATCTTTCCCGGGATTGCTACCTGTATGTTGCTGTATTGAAAAATGTTCCATCCCTGTCCCCTTCTGTTGGGGAATCTACTTCCCAACCTAAATATAAGGTTTGCTATTGGTTATGTCAGAAAACAACTTTCACATTTCAGTAGATAATATTTCATTTGCCAGAAGGGTTTTATGGATTGGATCTTCGGTTAAGCAATTTGAGGGGGATTGTATCGGTATTCACTGTCTATATTCTAGTTTAGATCTTTGGAAATAACGGACTGAGCCCTATATCTAAGGGTATTAATATTTTGCTGCGGGGGTTCTTTAACTAACACTTACAATGGAGGGTGAAGTCTGATCCCTAGAGACCGTTGCTAAACAATATGGCTATTAACTGTGATCGCCCATTGAAGTTACAAACAGGTTTTCCATAATTTCAGGTTTAGGGGCTATTGATTGACCAATAATTAATTGTAACTCGCCTGGGTGTAATAGGATCTCATCAAAGTCTTGTCCTGACTCAAAAAAAATCTTTCTCCCGGGATATTGTCAACAGTAAAGACTCTTTGATACAATTAGTCTGTGTAGGAAAGTAGCCTCTTTCTAGCACAGTTACCCCCACTTTTGGCCTGTTTGTGAGTGTGTGTCAGTGTGTTTTTACTGTGCCACTGGGATCCTGCTAGCCAGAACCCCAGTGCTCATAGATAAAAACCTATATGTCAGTGTGTTTTGCCTGTCTGACCGGGATCCTGCTGGTCAGGACCCTAATGCTCATAATTTATGGCCTAATGTGCATGCCTGTGTAGTGCCTAACTGTGTCACTGAGGCTCTGCTAACCAGAACCTCAGAGTTTATGCTCTCTCTGCTTTTAAATTTGTCACTGTAGGCAAGTGACTTCATTTACCAATTTCAATTGGCACACTGGACCCCCCCCCCTTATAATTCCCTAGTATCTGGTACCTAGGTACCCAGGGCATTGGGGTTCTATGAGATCCATATGGACTGTAGCATTTCTTTTGGCACCCATTGGGAGCTCAGACAAACCCTTACAAAGGACTGCCATTGCAGCCTCCGTGAAATAGTGCACACACTATTTCACAGCCGTTTTCACTGCACTTAAGTAACTTATAAGTCACCTATATGTCTAACCTTTACTTGCTGAAGGTTAGGTGCAAAGATACTAAGTGGGAGGGCACCCTTGCACTAGTAAAGGTGCCCCCACATAGTTCAGGGCCATTTCGCTGGACTTTGTGAGCGCGGGGACGCCATTACACAAGTGCACTACATATAGGTCAATACCTATATGTAGCTTCACAATGGTAACTCCAAATATGGCCCTGTAACCTGTCTAAGATAATGGAATTGTCCCCCCATTCCAAATCTGGTATTTGGGAGCCAATTCCATGCATCCTGGGGGCTCCACCATGGACCTCCAGTACTGCCAAACGAGTTCTCTAAGGCTTGCACTGAAGCTACAGCTGCTGCCACCTCACAGACAGGGTTCTGTCCCCCTAGGGTCTGGCCAGTCCAGTCCCAGGAAGGCAGAACAAAGCATTTCCTCTGAGAGCAGGGTGTTACACCCTCTCCCTTTGGAAATAGGTGTTACAGCCTGGGGAGGGGTAGCCTCCCCCAGCCTCTGGAAATGCTTTGAAGGGCACATATGGTGCCCTCCTTGCATAAACCTCTTCTCCCCTGCTCTGGCAGGAAACTGGACAAAGGAAAGGGGAGTGACCACTCCCCTGCCATCTCCACCACAGTGGTGGTGCCCAGAGCTCCTCCAGTGTGTCCCAGACTTTGGCCATCTTGCTTTGCAAGGTGTGGGGGCACTCTGGAGGGCTCTGAGTGACCAGTGCCAGCAGGTGACATCAGAGACCCCTCCTGATAGGTCCATACCTGATAAGGTAGCCCATCCCCCTCTCAGGGCTATTTAGGGTCTCTCCTGTGGGTTCTCTTCAGATTCTGCTTGCAAGTTTCCTTCAGGAATCCTCTGCAACAACTTCAGACTCTTTTGACCTCAGATCAACCACAGCCTGCTTGAAGAAACGCTGTAACTGCAACAGAGTGTCTACAAGAGACACTTTTCTTCAGCAACCTCAGTTCTAAGTCAGCAACTGCAACAGTTTTAACAGTGTGCATGCTCTGGGGACTCCCTGCCTTCATCCTGCACCAGAAGGACTGAAGAAATCTCCTGTGGAGTGACGGAGTCACTCCCCTGCTCCAAGCAGGCACCTTCAAGGCGACGACCACTACCATGGGACTCCTCTCACAGTAAAGAGCGTGCTCCTAAAGACACAGAGGGTGGACATCATCGACATAGAGGTCCTGCTGACGCAATTTGGAGGAGGTAAGACCTTGCCTTCCCCAAGAACGACGGTACCCCTGTGTATTGTGTCTTCTTCGCCTCCTGAGGCCTCTGTGCACTCTTTGAAAAATCCCTTCATGCACAGCCTGGCCCAGGTCTCCAGCACTCCACCCTGCAAGGCTCAACTCGCTGAGTTGTTCTCTGGCAGTGTAGGACCTTCTTTTGTTGTGCTGCATCAACTGTGTTTTGCACCTCCTTTGAACCCAGATCCTGTGGCTTCTGGGGGTGCTGGCTGGCGTCCTGAGGGCTCTCTAAAGTTCTGAGAGCCTCTCTTCCTCCTCACACAAAGTTGAGGCCCCCAGGTCCCTCCTGGGTCCATCCAGTGGCATTGTGATGAAAAACATACTTTTGTCATAGCCAAGGCTTGTTGGTGCCTTGTTCCAACACGAAATCTCATCTGCAACGATCTTCACACCGTGGGACATCTTTTGCATTATGCTAGAACCCGCTGACATCTTCCTAGGGTGCATTTCTGCAGTCTTCTACTAACCGGGACTCTTCTTTTGCACCCTCTTCTGGGTTGGCAGGGGCTCCTGTCCTTCCTGGAATTTTTTTCAACTTCTGGACTTGGTCCCCTTCCTTTGAAGTTCTTCAGGTTCAATAATCCAGCAGTTGTCCTTTGCAGACTTGGTTGGCTGCTGCAAAATCCCCAAAACAAGGTGTAGTGTGTCCTAAGGAAACTTGCAGTACTTTACTCCTGCTTTTCTGGGCTCTGGTGGGGTAATTTACTTACCTTTACTGTATTCTTACTCTCCCAGGGATTTTGCACACACTACACTTGTCTAGGGGGGAATTTGTGATTCACATTCTACTTTTTTTAGTATATGGTTTGTGTTGCCCAAAGACCTATTTTGTCCCATTGCATTTTATAGGATTTCCTACTGTTTGCATGGTTCTGTGACTATTTACTTGTCTAATTTTGGTGTCTAGTGTATATATTGTGTATAATACTTACCTCCAGAAGGAGCATTGTCTCTAAGATATTTTTGGTACTGTGTCACCCAAATAAATACCTTTATTTTTGGTAACACTGATTATTGTCTTTACTTGTGTATAAGTACTCTGTAAGTGGTATTGCGGGAGCTTTGCATGTCTCCTAGTTCAGCCTAAGCTGCTCTGCTATAGCAACCTCTATCAGCCTAAGCTGCTAGCACACTACTTCTTCACTAAAAAGGGATAACTGGACCTGGTATAAGGTGTAAGTACCCAAGGTACCCACTACAAACCAGGCCAGCCTCCTACAGTCTGCTTGAATATTGCGGACTATGGATCTAAGCTATGTGGCCAGGAATAGATTAATTATATTTCCAAGTTAGGCATAGTGATAATTAATTAAATCTGGTCACCTGAAGACATTACTTGGGATGGCTTTAAGAGTAATTTTGTTCCTGCTATAGTTTCACTTGGGGCAGAGCAAGGGGGGCTGATTTGTATCCCAAAGTTTTTTAAGGTAATTTAAGTTGCCTGCAACTATCAAGGGATATTATTCTTATGGGTTGTTCTTATCAATAAGTTTATCTTTTTTGTTATTAATTTTTATAACCTGGTTTGTGAGATAGACTGCCCGATTTATGTTTTATTCTGTATTTTAACTATCCTAAAATCTAGATCAGTTAGTATATCACGTTATTTTTATGTCATAAGAGGAGCTGAGTCTAATACTAAATATGGTTTTAACACTAGTATACATGATCCATTTGAGGTTAGGGATAACCAGGCATGGATCTTCTGCCATGGCGGAATAGTGTCAACTCCCCCCCCACCCCGCCAGCAGCAGCAGCAAAGTTTTTACTATAAAATGATGATAAACTATGTTTATTATCATTATATAGTAAAAGGGGTGGGGCCGCAGGCTATGGCTGGGACAGAGGGGGAGTGCACATGTATGTTTGGCCGGCCGTCTTGGGCCGGCCAAACACACATGTGCACTGGGCTCTCTCTAACCTGGCACTGTGTTGCCATGCTGGAGTGAGCAGGCAGAGACTTTCACTCTGCCTCAGAGCACACCATGGCTGGGAGCTCCAGCCATGTCAAACGCTGCTGTCATGTTGCCAGCAGCATGGCAGCAGCGTTCGGATTGGCCGCAGGGCAGGCTTGGAGCCTGTGCCTGAGGCTGCAGCAGAGGAGCAGCCCAGTGGTGATGGCAGCAAGAAAGGTAAGTGTTTTTTTTTAAATTAATTCAGCAAACCCACACCCACCCCACCCTGCACGCTCCGCCCCACCCAACCCCTTCAAAGCTCCACGAGCTTCTCCTGGGGATAACCTATAATTAACTCTGTTGATTGTAAGGGTTTCAAACGTCTACATGCCCTACCAAACTTTAGGCTACAAAATAAAGCTGAAAGTGTGGGTGATCTATCCAAACAGGCCCCTACATTTGTGGGTTAGGGCTAAGATACAGTATTTGACTACATTTTTATTACTGTGGATATGGGTCGACTAGTTCTTTCTGAGGGATAAGTGAAAACGATCATAGTGATCACAATCCTACGGAACTTGTATTTAGTTTACCTGGCAGCACCTGATCACATCAGCATTTAGAGGTGATAGACCTTGAAACAAAGGATAAAGGACTTAGGCTAAGCTGACAAGAGGCTCATATCCCACCTGTGTTGACCACCCTGATTGGATCTAACTTAGTTTTGCTTGTTGACTGCATACTAGCGGATAATTACCTACCCTCTGACATTTTACCAGCTTTTGAAAAACTGAACAATTTTACTAGATGTTGGAAATGGCCCTCTCTACAGGGTCACACTCAAACTTTTTGCCTTCCTCCTACTTTTTCTGGATTTTTGCTTGTTGGCCTTAGGACTCTGTGCACTTTACCACTGCTAACCAGTGCTAAAGTGCTTGTGCTCTCTCCCTAAAACATGATTTGATTGGCATACACCTGATTGGCATATTTAATTTACATGTAAGTCCTTGTAGAGTTTTATACCATACCTGTAAGTTAAATGCTATCAGTGCGCCTGAAGTGCTTATTGTGCCACCCGCTTAAGCAGCACTTTAAAGCATGTCTCAGAACTGCCATTGCAGCCTGAAGGCACTGTCACACTGCCATATTAACTTGGCATTTAAAACCCTTTGCCAAGCCTTAACCTCCCCATTTATTATATATGCCACTCAGAAGATAGGACCTAGGTAGCCTATAAGGCAGGGTGCTGTGTAATTAAAAGGTAAGATGTGTGCATTTAAGTTTCACATGTCCTGGTAGTGAAAAACTCCCAAATGTGTGCTTCACTACTGTGAGGCCTACCCCTTCCGTAGGATAGCATTAGGGATTCCTTATTTTATGTAATAAGCTGTAATTCCAAAACCAGAGGTGGTAGGTATGTCATGTTTGGTATCTACGAACTTGTAATGACAAACCCTCTTTAATGGTAAAGTCAAATTTATCATTACAAGGTTGAAAATGCCACTTTTAGAAAGTTGCCATTTTCCTGCCCTTAGCCTTCTGTGCCTGTAGCCTGCCTTAGATCACATGACGGGTGTAACTGACAGTTGAGACTTTGTGAATTTACCCCAGACAGTCAAACAATAGTGGGATTAACAGAGCCTGAATGGGCCATTAACTGACTTGATGGGGGGGGGGTGAAGCTAAGTACTGCCATCACACAATAGGCTTAATAACCCTGTATTGTCAGTGCAGAAAGCTGTGAGCCAGGGCAGGGGAGACAGGAAACTCCTGGAACTTCAAGGAACCGTTCTGGAAACTTCGCCCAGTATCTGGGAGCAGGGCACTAGGGTATAAAAATAGGGCGCTAAGACCCATTCTTCAGTCCACTACTGGACCTGCAGAAAGACTCTTGTAGGACTGCTTGCTGCTGTGACCTGCTGTGCACTCTACCAGACTGCTGCTGTACCTTTAAGGACTGCTTTGCTGCCTGGCGCCTGCCTTGAACCTTTAGAGGCCAGCCCTGCTGTGGAGCCCTGTACCTTCACCTGCACAAGGACTTCAGAAGTAACTATAAGGCCTAGTTTAGGCAGCCTCCTATTCAGAGCAAAAGGGACATGACAGGCTCTCACCATCTTAAGTCCGCACCAGCACTTGCCTGAGGGAGTCTTGAACCGTCAAGAGGTCCCCATCCACGACTGGACCCTTGGTTGTAGTGCTAAAGCTGCCCAGGTGACCATTTTCCAAAAATTAAGGCTTGCCATTTTGAACCTTAAACTTTAATAATTGATAACTCTGATCTACTAATTGGATTTTGATGTCAAATAATTTATTTAAATTGTCCCTGTTTTTCTAACTTGGTTCGGGATTTTTATTGTGTTGTGTTTCACTGTGTTGCTTTTTGCCTGCTGCATAAATTCTTAACACACTGCCTCTAAGCTCAGCCTGATTGCTTTTTGTGTCAGGCTACTCAGGGTTAAGCACAGGTTAAATTAGTGACTTTTTGTGATTCACCCTGCAAGGGATTATGGCTGTTGCTTGACTAGGGCTCACACCCCAGTCAACCAACAACCCAATTTCTCACACCAGAGATCTTATTAAAAGTAACAGTAGACCTATAAGGAGCCCCTACCCATGTTGGCTTGATAGTTCATGCGAATAAGATAATAGAAGGTTGCGTATTGCCATTAATAGTAAGCCTACGAATAATCATTCAGTATCAGTTGCTAGGCTAGACTAAAAGCAATCCATTATAAATAGGAAACTTAGAATTAAGGACATTTGGGAGTCCTACCATGTAAAGACAGTGCTTCTAGGAGATTCTGGAAAATTGTAAACAAAGGGAAAACTAGTACTACTTTTACAGAAGGGCTGGTGACCAATTTCAGTCCGTAGGAGTGGATGGACCACTTCAGGCGAATGTACTCTTTTAGGGAAAATATTGAGAAGGCTGAGATGGTTACCACTCCACGATTCCTCTTAGAGATTAGATTTAAACATGAGAAGGTTACCCAGGCCATTATCGCTAGTCCATATAAAAAAGTGCCGGGCCCCAATGGGGTTTGGATGCACCTTTACAAAGAGAATATGCCTTTATAGGCACTCATTATTACCAATGTTTTAAATGCTGTAGTCTCCCATGAAATACCATCTTCATGGAAAATGGCCTGTATAGTGCCTGTTTTAAAAAAAACCAATAGGAAGGATCCCATATGTTACAGACAATGGCCCTCATTATGACATTGGCGGTAAATCCTGCTTACCGCCATGGTGACGGCGGACAACATACCGCAGCAGTGGCGGGTATTCGTTCATCATATTAGGACACACACACACACCAAACCGACAGAATACAGCCACATACACAAATCCGCCAGACCAAAGGTCAGTGGTAAACTGTCAGTACCAACACCCATACCGTTACGCCAACAAATCAATGCCCACCACATCATGACCCACGAATCACCATGGCGGACATTCAGCAGTGGTAAATCATTGGCGGTACACACCGGCGCGCTCAGAATGGATACCCAAATACTAAACTATACAACATTGGCCAGTTCAAAAAACACACACCTGATACCCAGCCACTCACACTACTATAAAACACATACCCACATTACCCACAACCCCTTACGAATACAAAACATTGCCACCAGACAGACATCAAGACCACTGCGACAACTACACACACACACACACCCATACATCCCTTATACACTCCACTACGCACACCCAATAACACTACCCAACACCCACACACTTACACACACCACACAACACCCATGACCCCACAAAGGCACCCCCATTTCACAGATGAGGAGTTGCGGGTCACGGTGGAGAAAATAGTCACAGTAGAGCTACAGCTCTTTGGAGCACAGGTCCAGCAGGTCTCCATTGCAAGGAAGATGGAGCTATGGTGGAGAATTGTGGACAGGGTGAACGTTGTAGGACAGCATCCAAGAACAAGGGATGACATCAGGAAGAGGTGGAATGACCTACGGGGAAGGTACGTTCCGTGGCAGCAAGGCACCAGCTCGCCATCCAGAGGACTGATGGTGGACTCCCCACGTCCTCCCCCACAGCTCACAGCATGGGAGGAGCAAGTCTTGGCATGACTGCATCCTGATCGACTCACTGGAGTAGCCGGAGGACTGGACACCGGTAAGTCAACATTTATCACTTATCACCCCCACATACCTGCATGCCATCTCACACCCTCACCCTCACTCCCATCACTCCACTCCATCCCACACACTGCACCAACGCAGACGACTAACCCCAATGCCAAGCCCTGCATGCCATACCAATAAATGGACAGCCCTCCCAGCCCTTCATGGACACCCATCACCAAAGCATTAACAGCATAGGGGTACTAACAATGCCACAATACATCACCATACACATTCAAAGGTGGCAGGGAAACAGCAACAATAGAGGGAAAGATAGGGATGTACAATATGTCACAGGTATGACGCATAATACATCACTTACATCCCGACAGGTGCCCCAGCCAATCTCAGAGGAGAGGCAGTGCCACGACTATCCAGTCCCCCAACAGAAGATGCCCCCAGTGATGACAGTGACTCTGGACTTCAGGATCTGGATCAACAATCTGGCCCATCTGAGACCACTGGTCAGTCGGTCACCCCACCCCACTCCCAGTCCACCACAGAGCCTCCCCCATCAGTACCTAACACCATAGCACCCACCCAGTGTACCCACACCTCTGTCTCCAGGACACATCAATCAGCAGTGTGCCCACCTGTACAGGGACCCAGTCCATACTTCGCCCCCAAGACAATCAGGGACCTGGGGTCAGTGGCAGTGGGCACGCCGTTCAGGGGACAGGGGCACAGGGCAACAGGGACCCTGGGAGGACCGCTGTGCACCAGGGGGAGGAAAGGCCCAGGGAACCGACTCTCCACGAGGCACTCACTAATGTCCTGGGGGCATACCAACAATCCTAGGACATAATGGGCTAGGTCCTGAACAACATGCAGGGAAACAAGCGGCTGCAGGAGGGACACCATCAGGAGATCATGGAGGACTTGCAGGCCCTCAACACATGATCTCCATAGCAGGGATGCTGGCAGACATCATGAGGGAATGGACTGCACAGCAGCGGTCCCCTACCACTAGCCAGTCTATTGACCAGCCCACCACTTCTGCTGCAGATAGTGGACAGGAGGCCCCGCCACAGGACCCACATGCCACCAGCACCCCTCCCGCTGCGGGATGTGAACCACCCCGCAAACGTTCCCTGAGAGCCAGACAGAAGGCAGAGACACTTGCAAAGACCAAGACAACCACCAGGAAATGATACTCTCCTGATTGTCCCCCTAGTGTCCCACCCTGTCACCTTGTCCACTTTGAACTGCATTTGGTCCCCTTCCTATGGCCCCTTGGACACTGTGCCTGTGCTACAAACAGACTGGAACAATACCCTGGTCTTTCCTCCACCATCACCCCATTCCATTGCACTTTTCAGTCACTTATTTGTACTACAGTAAACACCCTTGAACACAATTTGAATGACACTGTTTTATGTGCTGAAAATGTGCATATAGGGGAACACTCACAACTAGTGCAAATGATCTGAACACTGTGATAGCATACAAATAATGACCTGTCTGTAGTGATCACATCAGGACATTGTTGTTATATCACCGACATCTGGAAAATGAGAAGCCATAGATGACAGTAAGTTGAGATGCAAAGGAAGTGAATGTGATCATGCTACAGCCACACAGAAAACATCAATAGTCAGAGTATTGATCAGTTCTACTGTTTCACCTGTGTGTCATTGGAAGTATTGCGTATAACTGATGTTCTGTTGTCCTCATCCTCATCTTCTGCCTCGTCATCCTCACTGTCCTCAGGGTTTACTGCTGCCACAGGGGGCATCTCCAGTTCCAGTCTCCTCCTCCAGCAGAAAAGGCACATGTTGTCCTTGGGCCATGTTGTGCAACATGCAGCATGCCACTACTATCTGGCAGACCTTTCCAGGTGAGTAGCACAGGGGTCCACCTGTCAGATGGAGGCACCTGAACCTGGCCTTCAGGAGCCCGAAGGTCCTCTTGATTATTCTTCTGGTTCGCCCATTTGCCTCTTTAGAACGGTCCTCAGCCCCTGTCCTGGCATTCCTCATAGGGTCAGGAGCCACAATAGGTTTGGGTAGCCAGAGTCACCTGCAGGTATTGAGGGGCAACATTACACAATGCTATGGGGATAATACCTGAAGGCATACACTGACATACACTGGGTGGGGACTCTGGCTTACCTATTAGCCACACCCTGTGCCTCTGTAGTTGGGCCATCACATTTGGGATGCTGCTATTCCTCAGGACGAAGGCAACATGCACTGACCCAGGATACTTGGCAGTGACATGGGAGATGTGCTGCTCTGCCAGGCATACCATTTGCACATTCAGTGAGTGGAAACTCTTACGATTCCTGAACACCTGTTCATTCTGGCGGGGGGGACAAACGCAATATGTGTACTGTCAATTGCCCCAATAATATTGGGGATATGCCCCAATGCATAGAATCCTGTCTACACAGTGGCCAAATCTTTCATCTGGGGGAAAGCAAAGTAGCTGCACATGTGTTTCATCAGGGCAGACAACACCCTTGCCAGCACGATTCAAAACATTGGCTGTGACATTCCTGCTGCCAAGCCCACTGTCACTTGTAAAGAACCAGTTGCTAGGAAATGGAGCACTGATAGCATTTGCACAAGAGGAGGGATCCCAGTTGGATGTCGGATAGCTGATATCAGGTCAGGCTCCAATTGGGCACACTGATCTGTGATTGTGGCCCTGTCAAGTCTATAAGTCAGTATAATGTGCCTGTCCTCCAGTGTAGCCAAGTCCACAAGGGGTCTGTATACGGGGGTTTGTCTTCTCCTCCCATTCACCCGCAGTGGTAGGTATCCAAGGGACACAAGAGAGAGTAGGCTGCCACAAGTTGAAAAATGGAACCCCTACCTCAGTGTACATAGTGCATTTATGGGATGGGACAGTGGGAATGGCAAGGTATGTGCAAATCTAGGCAGTGACGCAGTTAAGGTTAATCTGATCATTGTCCATCACCATGAAATGGCGACTGCCTGTCCTGTATGTAGGGTGAGGTGTAAGTGAGGTAACTCCGCCGACGTTGGGCGTCGTGGCGGAAGGCGGTCTTGCACTGCCGTGCAATTCCTCATTGGATAATATGGGGCTCTATGGAGCACAGTGGCCAATGGTGATCAGCGCCGGCGGTGACGGTGTACACCGCCGGGGATGTGACCGCCATTTTCTATCTGAGTCCTCACTTGTAGACCTGTCACCAGAGGTGGTGGAATAGCTATCATTCACAAAACTACTATTAAATGCACCACTTCACCTCTGGATATTCCTGACTGTGAGAGCTTAATGTTTTCACTATATCTGTCCCCCACTTTCACCTTTTCAGGAATCCTGCTTTACCGACCCCTCGGACCTGTCTCACATTTCCTGGACACCCTTCCGGAGATTGCAGCCATCCATGATTGCAATTTCTCTAACTTAACCATTTTAGGAGATTTTAACATTCACCTCGACAATTTGGACTGCCCCTCGGCCAAACTATTAGTAACCTCCCTCTCAGCACTCCAATTAACTCAGCACGCATTTGGCCCTACGCATCAGAAGGGTCATATGCTAGATCTTATCTTTAGCAATATTGCTAATTTGTTGGCTGCCCCCCCCTGCCACTACTATGGACTGATCACTCACTTCTATCTTTTACCTTCCCTTATGACACCATTCAGGGGCAGCCCCTTAGCGCTACAACATCAGGGCGTATTTGGTCAAAACTGGACCCAGAGGAATGGCGTAATGCCCTCCGGGCCCTTGATAAAACCAACCACCCTTTTGTCCCAGAAACTGCAGATTCATTTGATAAATGGATCTCATCCTCTCTGGATGCCATTCTACCCGTCAAAACCAGAGTCATTCTATTGTCTCAAAAATCTAAACCCTGGTTTTCTCCTCACCTTCTTGAACTTAAGAAGAACTGTAACAAATTAGAGAGGCTGTGGCGAAAAAACTACAGTCTCTCCAACAGAGAGACTTACAGACAATCGATCAGAATATATCATCATAATATTAAAATTGCCCAGTCCACCTATTATGGTGGGAAAATAGAAAGTTCTCCATGTCCCCAGAAAGACATTTTTCAAATCTTTAAAGAACTTACTACACCCCCCATATCTGTCCCTTTGACGGAGGCCTCCGTTACCCACAGTAATCTACTGGCATCATATTTTCAAGAAAAAATCATCAGTATATACTCTGGGTTCCCCGCTTCAACGAATCTGCTCCCTATTTGTAAGGACATAGATTCCCTCTTTGAAGGAGTCTCTTTAACCACCTTCTCCCCTCTCACTGATGTGGTGACCAACAACCTTTTGTCCAAAATTAAATCTGGTTCTCCTTTGGACCCTGCTCCTCCCTCTGCTCTCTTGCGGGTATCAGACACCATTGTTCCTCCACTCACAAAAATTCTTAATAACTCTCTATCCTCTGGTTCTTTCCCTCAGTCTTTTAAACACGCTGTTATTAAGCCCCTTCTGAAGAAACCTAGACTTGACCCCACTTTACCAGAAAATTACAGACCTATTGCCCTCCCTCCTATCTCCGCCAAGATTCTTGAGAAACACGTCAACTCTGAACTAACTAGCTATCTTGAAAACCATGAGCTCCTCCATCCCACCCAAATGGGCTTCAGAGCTCTGCAGAGCACCGAGTCAGCTCTTCTCACTGTAACCGAGTCGGCTCGCCAGCTCTTAGATCTAGGGACTCATGTAGCCATTATCTTGCTTGATCTAAGTGCAGCCTTCGACACAGTCGATCACGATCTTCTCTGCTGCAGACTATCAGAAATAGGGGTAGGAGGCTCCTCCCTTTCCTGGTTTTCCTCCTTCCTCAAAGGCAGATCCTTTCAAGTTCTGGACCGTACCTTCTTCTCTGGCCTTTTCCCCTTGGCATGTGGATTCCCCCAGGGCTCCTCTCTTAGTCCCACTCTTTTCAATGTTTATCTGTCACCATTAGCCAAAGTGATCGCCCCTCATAACCTGTCACTGGTCACCTATGCAGACGACACACAGTTGGTGGTGTCCCTCTCCAGCTCTGGAGACTCGTCTGTGGATAACCTCTCCCGCTGTATGAGTGACATCACCAACTGGATGATTGAGTCCAAACTCAAATTTAATGATGGGAAGTCGGAAGTTTTGGTCCTGGGCAATGGTTCCCCTGCCCTCCCTCTCCCATCGTTCTCAGATACTTTCAGCAATCTCCCTCCTCCCAAACCTCAAGTTAAGAGTCTGGGTGTGTTGCTTGACCCTCGGCTTACTATGGATCCCCAAGCTAATAAAGTCTCCTCTACTTGTTTTGGTCTCCTACGCATGTTTAGGAAGATTCTCACCCTTCTCCCTCCCACGGCTAGAAGAATCCTCATTCAAGCTTTAATCCTTTCCCGGCTTGATTATGGAAACTCCTGTTCCTCAGTTCACCGCTCTACGTTATAAAGAAGCTGCAGAGAGTGCAAAATGCAGCTGCAAGGCTTCTTACTCACTCCTTAAAGCATTCTTCTGCCAAATCGGCCAATTCTACTCTTCACTGGCTCCCCATCAAAGAGCGGATCCATTTCAAATCATTCTGCATTGTCCACAGGGCCCTACATGGTAAGGGTCCCATCCCTCTGAGAAAATGAATTTTCCTGCATACTCCATCCAGGAATCTACGATCCTCCTCTCTTAGGTATGCACACATTTCTCGGTCTAAGAGAGCTTGTCCAGTAAGGCTGCCCATCTTTGGAATGCCCTTCCCTTGGAGCTCCGCTATGAATCCTCGAAACGACTTTTCAGGAAAAAGCGCAAAACTATTCTATTCCGTAATTAACCTTGGTTCCCCTACCTACTCGTGTTCTTCGTTGCTTCAGCGCTGGGATGCCCTTGGGTAACTATGCGCTCTATAAATTCTAAAAACTAAACTAAACTTTCCTGACCTTCAAAAGGAGAACACCTACACCGCGTGTGCTGCTGTGACCTGTGTCTGGAATCTACCATGGCCCGTGTGACCGGGGAAAGGGCTCCTGCCTTCACTGCTGAGGAGTTGGAGTGATTGGTGGATGGGGTCCGACTGCTGAATGGGCCTCCAGACCAACAGGTGAGTAAACCTTGGGCATGATGCATGTGGGAAGGATGCATGCAGATATGTGTGCAAGCATTGTGTCATCGGGGGGAATGTCTTGTGGTTGTGTACATGGTGTGCGCCGGGCGATGTGTGTGCCAATGGTGATGGTAACAGGATTGGTGGGCCATATGTGTGATATGCTGGATTGTATGTGTAATGATGTCCTCCCGTCTGTATCACATCTGCAGGTGAGAGCCCATCAAAATAAAGGATGATGGCGTGCCATTGCCAAGGACGTGCGAAGCCTGTGGGTCTATGGCAGACGGAGTACCCAATGTCGGAAACAGTGGGAGGACCTGAGACGCTGGGCACGGAAAACCACAGGGGCCCAGCTGGGGAGGGCATCCCAATGAGGAAGGGCCGTCGGAACCTGACCCACCTGATGGCCCACATACTGACGGTGGCCTACCCAGAGCTGGATGGGCGCTTGAGGGCATCACAGCAGCCACAAGGGGGTGAGTACAGTGGCCGTTACAACAATAATTTGTAGGTGGCATGGGATCCGGGTGGTGGGTGTCAGTTAGTGCATGCCCCTTAATGCCAGGCCAGACATTGCAGCGTGATCCAGCTCAAGGGTAATGGTTGAAAAGGAAACAAGGTAACCTAGCTAGGTTGCATTCCATGTCAGACAGGGCTTAGTGGGTCCCAGGAGGGGTGCAGTTGGCGGTGGTTGGACCTCATCTTGCTGTGGCATATAGCCAGTTGTTTGGCAGTGCAATGCATAGAGCTCAATCCTGATCCCTGTGTGTGACAATACTGTGGTGTTGGTGCAGTAATTAACCTAGTGCTACATTTCTTTCTCCCCCCCTTTTTTCCTCTGTCATCGTGTCCATATGTGCATTAGCGTCATCTGGCGGAGGAGCAGGGTCACCGGCAACAGAGGGAGCTGCATCCCACAGGACACCGGAGGCAGAGTACACCGATGCAGAGGGAACCAGTGGGACGGAGGGCGAGGGGAGCACCATGGCAGAGGCAGAAGTTGACAACACTGACTCAGATACCTTCTCCGATGGAAGCTCCCTGGGAGTGGCAGACACCTCTGTGACCACCCCAGCTGCAGGTACAGCCGCCACCCCCGTACCAGAACCGCCCTCCCTGTAGTCCCACAGCGAGTTGCCCGTGCCTGCTCACCCAGAAGGGTGGGCATCTCCTTCACCCCAGGCACCTCAGGCCCTGCCCCAGTGAGCCCTGCTGCCCTGAGCGAGGAGGCTATTGACCTCCTGAGATCCATCTCTGTAGAGCAGTCAACCATTGTGAATGCCATCCAGGGGCTGGCATCCCAGATGCAGCAATGTAATGCATTCCTGGAGGGCATCCACAGTGGATTGGCGGCCCAGCAGAGATCGATTCAGGTTCTGGCCTCCTCTCTGATGGCAGACATTTTCCCTGTACCTACCGTCCCCCCTCCAACTACCCATTCCCAATCCCAGTCTCCTGAACCCCAACCCATCCCATGCACACATACAGATGGGCATGCACACAGGACATCACACAAGAGTGGCACAGTGAAACACAGGCACCACACTTCAGCCCACAAGCACTCATTGTCAGACTCACCAGATCCTCGGGGTCTGTGCACGTTCCCAGCACTTCCACCACAAGACAGCTCCAATACTCTGATTAGATTTATCACAGAGTCTAAGAGAGTCCAAGTGGGGAAAAGGGGATTAGGACGGGAACAGCTGGGAAGGAGACCTGTAGGAAGCAAAAGGTTAAAACACAACATCAAAATTATATCTCATGAAATCAGTACCATGCTACAACTCTAAACTTCGTCTTTTCCAAAAAAAACATGAACAACCCTAGAATAGTCTTAAAACTGACTAGGCTTTAGATGACCGAATACCTGAGGAGGAAACAGGAAAAGTTAAATAGGACTTTCAGATTCAAGTACTTTCTTTAGCATGAGAATCAGGAAACACTCTGAGCAATTTCTAAACAACCATATGAATCTCCTTTTAAGAATACATATCAGGAACACACAGCATTACATCTAGAACTCTGGTATTGTTGTGTTCATCTCAGAAAAAACTTTGGAAAGTGAATTGCACACATTGCAGATTTTTATATGAGTATTAAACCCCGTAAAGGATTGTGCACCATGAAATCACACAACGTAGATTCAAGGAATAAATCACGCGACGTGTCAACTTGAAATGCTACCAAGAAAATGTCTTAGAATGGTAGCGCACAGTAATTTACATTATTTATACACGAGGAAAAAATCGCGCGTCTTGTCGATTCAAATGCCACCATGCAAATGCCAAGAAATGGTAGCGCAGAATGAATAACATGAAAAAACACTCAAGGAAAGAATCGCGCGTGTTGCCGATTCGAATGCCACCATGTAAATGCCAAAAAATGGTAGCGCACAATGAACAGCATGAATTACACACGAGAAGTGAGCCACCATATAAATGTCAAGAAAAGGTAGCGCGCAATGAACAACAAAATTTAATGCTCATGAAACGAGTTGCACGTCTTGCCAACTCGTAAAACATCATGTAAATGTCAAGAAATATCAGCGCGCAATGAACAACAATGTAATAACGAAGTCAAATCTTTATGGAATAAATTGCGCGTCCTCCCTATTTGCAAACCACCATACAAATGTCAAAAAATGGCAGCGCACAAGTAATCTGTTATTCATTTAAGAATTAAAATCAAGACTATGAAAATTCTCAATTATGGTGTTGGAAAATGTCCAAACACGTCTTACCGCCTGGAAACAGTGATCACCAATGAGAGATGAGTGCAGAAGACTGGAAAATCCAAATAGGCCGCCGGGACAGGAGCTCAGGAAGAAGCTGCTGCTCTGCACCGGGACCTCTGAATAGTGAGCACTGGAAGTTGGGCTGACTCTCTTTTATAGAGTCTTGGCCCAGGCTAGAACCACGCCAAGGCATTTTGCAGGGAAAGTCTCTAGAAGGCCCTGGACAGGGACCACACCCTAACACACTCTGAATGTCTGCAGCAATACATTGAAAATGTACAGTATTTATAAGCACCTTAAAAATGAATCTTTTGGATGGAATTCCGCAATGCAAAAGGTTAAACAATAACATATCATCACAATGCATAAATTACGTTATCTTGCGAGTGTTGTTTTTTTGCATTCTAGATGCCCGTAGAGCACGCACTGTCCTGGTGTTGACAATACTCCCCTCTCCCAGGCGCGCTCTAGGGCCTGGTTTATCTGGATTCAGACGATGAAAGCATCTCACAAGTACTGGAGCATGAACATCAGATGCGGAAACCCATGAATTACTTTCAGGGCCATAACCTTTCCATGAGATTAAGTACCATAGGTTACGCCCTCTCAGTTTAGAGTCAAACACTTTCTTGACTTCATATTCTTCTTCCCCCTGTACTAGAACAGGAGCTGGATGAGGGCGGACCTTTTGGACTGCCTTTTTTAAGAGGGAAGTATGGAACACTGGATGAATCCGTAATGATTTTGGCAATTGTAGTTTATAGGTCACAGGATTGATTTGCTGAAGAACAGTGTAAGGACCTATAAATTTGGGGTTGAACATGTGCTTCTTCTTGAAGTCTATATGTTTTGTGGAAAGCCACACTTTGTCACCAGGTTGATACTGCGATCCCACACAATGTTTCTTGTCATAATGCTTTTTGTATTTTTGTTTGGCTTTTTCTAAATGTTGTTGAATCGATTTCTGAGTTTGATGTAAATGTTGAATGATTTCTGACACAGCTGGAGTGAGAGAACTTTCTTGAGGAATTGTGATGGGCAAGGTGTCAGGATGATAGCCAAACAAACCAAAGAAGGGTGTAGCGCCAGTAGAAGTGTGGAAGGAGTTGTTGTAGGCTAATTCAGCTAACCAGAGCATTGATGTCCATGAATTAAGTGCTTTTTCAGCGTAAGCACGTAGGTATTGCTTCAAAGTCTGATTTAGTCTCTCCGTTTGACCATCTGTTTGAGGATGGTGGCTAGTAGATAGGGTAGATGTCACTTGGAGTGTTTTACACCACGTCTTCCAGAAGTTGGAGGCAAATTGCGATCCTCGATCGGAGAGGATCACTTTTGGCAGTTCATGATAACGAACCACTCTATTCAGTAAGATAGTTGCCAGTTCACTAGAGGTGCGTAATTTCTTACAGGCAATGAAATGTCCATATTTCGTGAGACTATCTACTACCACCAGAATTACTGAATGCTGTTGAACCACTGGCAGACCTGTAATAAAGTCTAAAGAGATGTGTTCCCACGGACGACTTGGGGTTGGGAGTGGGTGTAATAACCCTTTCGGTTTTGAATGACTTGTTTTAGTGCGAGCACAGACTTCGCAGTTGTTTACCATTGTTTTTACATCCTTTGTTAAGGTAGGCCACCAAAAATAGCATTGGATGAATTCAAGAGTTTTAGGAATACCAGGGTGACCTGCTGTAGGTATAACATGCAACCAATGAAACACTATCTTGCGAAGTTTGGTAGTGGGCACGAACAAACGAGCATCGTGAAAGGGTAATCCTTGCTTGATTGATCTTTTCGGATCTGCTTGGGCCCACGCCTGCCATTTTTCAACAATGAATGAATTGCGGATGTCTTCAAAGAAATCTTCTGTTTTTATTATACATAGGACCTTGTCAGGAGCAATGATAGCTTTGGAGGTTTGAACTGCAGGCAATGTGGTAGACTCTTGGCGGGACAAGGCGTCAGCTTTGCGATTATCTTCACCAGGCCGGAAGGTTACCACAAAATCAAACTCGGCAAAAAACAGCATCCAGCGTAATTGCTGAGGAGTCAAAAGTCTGTCAGAACTCACTCATGAATTGAAGATTGCGATCATCAGTATATACTGTGACAGTATATTTAGCTCCCAACAAATGATGTCTCCATTCTTTAAAGGCGTCACAAATCGCCAGAAGCTCTTTTTCAGCAATGACATAGTTCTGTTCGGCTTCGTTCAACTTCCGAGACATGTAAGCTACAGGATGAAGCTGACCAGTGTCTTTGTTTCGTTGTGACAAGACTGCTCCTATCGCCACATCTGAAGCATCAGCTTCCACTAGGAAAGGTAGATCCGCATCTGGATGAGTCAAGACTGGGGCAGTGGAGAAAGCTTCTTTCAAAGTTGAAAAGGCTTGGTCTGCTTCTGGGGACCATACACATTTTTCTTTCTTTCTTAATAACTTAGTAATTGGAGCCACTGTCTGGGAGAAATGATTGATGAACCTCCGATAAAAATTTGCAAAGCCCAGGAAACATTGTACATCACAAACAGTCTTTGGGATGGGCCATTCAGATACGGCTTTTACTTTCCTTTCTGCCATCACCATACCTTGAGGGGTCAGGATAACCCCTAAAAACTCAACTGTGGTAACATGAAACTCACACTTGGTTAGCTTGCAATATAAATGGTGTTTACGAAGGGTTGCCAAAATTTTCTTGACATGTTGAACATGTTCATTCTCATTGTCTGAGTAGATCAAAATGTCATCAATGTAAACTATGGCAAAGATATCGAGGTACTCTCTAAGAACGCCATTTAAGAAAAACTGAAATGCTGCTGGAGCATTGCACAGACCAAAAGGCATGACGGTGTATTCAAAAAGGCCATATCTTGTTTTGAATGCCGTTTTCCATTCGTCACCCTCTCTCATTCTGACCAAATGGTAAGCACCTCGAAGATCAAGCTTCGTGTAGATTTTTGCTTTCTTTTCTTGTTCCAGTAAGACCGGAATTAAAGGCAAAGGATATTTGTTCTTGATGGTGATTTTATTCAAGCCCCAACAGTCGATACAAGTTCAAAACTCTCCGTTCGCTTTTGGAACAAAAAACAAAGGAGAAGCTGTGGGAGACTTAGAGGGGCGGATGAAACCATTCTCTAAGAATTGATCCAAGTATTTTCGTAAATGTTGATTTTCATGTTCTGACAGGGCATACACACACGACAGTTGGGAAGTATCCCCCCTGGGACTAGATCAATTTGACAGTCATAAGATCTATGAGGAGGTAAGTTCTCTGCTTCCTTCTCATCAAATACATCTTCATAAGACGAATACTGTTTGGGCAACTGAACTTCTTTCTCTGCGGCGGTAGCTATGCAAGAATGGCGAACTTCCGATTCTTGAGTCCTTTGGAGACAATGTTCTTTACATAGCACTGATGAGAACACGATCTTTTGTTCTGCCCAATTAATCTCTGGTTTGTGATGAGTTAACCATGGCAAGCCAAAGATGATCCCATACTGGGGAGCATGGATCACGTCAAGGATGAGTTCCTCTTTATGTTTCTTTCTTTGATTTTTACCTTTACAAATTATTGTCAAGGGGGCAGTCTGAAGAGTTATCGGACCTCCAGTCAAGAGTTTTCCATCAACTGCCTGGATGGTTTCTGGGGTCTTCTTTTCAATACATGGGATCCCCCATGCACGAACCAATTGGGCGTCAATAAAGTTTCCAGTAGCCCCAGAGTCGACTAGAGCCTTCTTGAAATAGGTATTTTTCTTTACCTGAACTCTTATTCCCAATTTTAGATGTATGGATTGTGAAGGATCCACGGTGACACCCAAGAGCAACCCTTCTCTGCAACTTGGGTGCTTTAGATTTTCCGACTCGACTGATGCATTGGTTGCAACTTTCTGAACTGGGCCTCGCTTGCTCTTTGTTTTGATTGGACAATCTTTGGCGAAATGACCTTTCCGCCCACAATAGAGACATTGCCCATTTTTTCTGCGTAGGTCCTTTTCATCTTTGGTCAAAGGTCTCCTGATGGTTCCAATTTCCATCAGTTCCGGCGTTCTTTCTCTCGGAGTTCTTGAGTCTTTGTTATCATGAGCTTGCCAAGAATGTTTTTCAGTCTTTTTACGCGTTCCTTTTCGTTCATTTAAACGATGATCAAGCCTCAAGACAAGGTTTATTAAATCTTGACAGTTTGCAGGTTGTGGGTCGATTTGCGCTAAGATGTCTTTTAGCTCCTCTTTGAGTCCCCTGTAAAACAAGGCCGCTTGTTTTTCTTCAGGCCAGGATGTCTCAGTGACCAGCCGATTAAAATTGGCTAAATATGACACTAAGGGGGTCATTCCGACCCTGGCGGTCCATGACCGCCAGGGCGGAGGGCAGCGGAAGCACCGCCAACAGGCTGGCGGTGCTTCCTGGGCTATTCTGACCGCGGCGGTAAAGCCGCGGTCAGAAAAGGGGAACCAGCGGTTTCCCGCTGGTTTTCCCCTGGCCCAGGGAATCCTCCATGGCGGCGCTGCTTGCAGCACCGCCACGGGGATTCCGACCCCCTTCCCGCCAGCCTGTTTCTGGCGGTTGTCACCGCCAGAACCAGGATGGCGGGAACGGGTGTCGTGGGGCCCCTGGGGGCCCCTGCACTGCCCATGCCACTGGCATGGGCAGTGCAGGGGCCCCCTCACAGGGCCCCATACAGATTTTCACTGTCTGCCTAGCAGACAGTGAAAATCGCGATGGGTGCCACTGCACCCGTCGCACCCCTGCAACTCCGCCGGCTCCATTCGGAGCCGGCTTCCTCGTTGCAGGGGCTTTCCCGCTGGGCCGGCGGGCGGCCTTTTGGCGGTCGCCCGCCGGCCCAGCGGGAAAGTTGGAATGGCCGCCGCGGTCTTTTGACCGCTGGGCGGTCATTCGGCGGTAACCGCATGGCGGGCGGCGACCGCCACCCGCCGCGGTCAGAATGACCGCCTAAGTCCTGATTCCCTTGGCGTAAGTCTAATAATTCACGATCTGCTGACTGTGTTACAGTTCTACGATCGAAAACTCTCTCAAATTCACGAACAAAATGTTTCCAGTTGTACAACAGGGGACTATTTTTACGCACAAGAGGAATAGCCCATGTAGCTGCATCTCCAGACAGATATGACAACAAGAAAGCTACTTTAGACTGGGCATCGGGGAAAGTATGTGGTCTGCAAGTGAAGTGAAGTTCCACTTGAACCAGAAAAGATTGCGCTTTCAAGGGATCACCTGCGAAGCGTTCTGGTGGAGCTAAAGGAATGGCTGAAGGAACATTGAGGGAAATGTTAGTCGGATTACCTCCAGAAGTCTGAGAAGAAGTACCTGGCCAAGAAACACCTGTGGGACTTTGTTCTTTCTTCTCAACCTTATTCTTTAACTGACTCACCCTCTCAGCTAGACTATTTATCAAATCCTTTGATGATACCACTTCTGACTGGAGCTGGGTGATAGCCTTGACTAGCTCGTCCAGTGTGGCCATGCTGAGAACATACACAAACCAGGAGGATAATTATTCGTGGGCTCACTATTCTGTCAGAGTCACCAGATCCTCGGGGTCTGTGCACGTTCCCAACACTTCCACAAGACAGCTCCAATACTCTGATTAGATTTATCACAGAGTCTAAGAGAGTCCAAGTGGGGAAAAGAGGATTAGGACGGGAACAGCTGGGAAGGAGACCTGTAGGAAGCAAAAGGTTAAAACACAACATCAAAATTACATCTCATGAAATCAGTACCATGCTACAACTCTAAGCTTCGTCTTTTCCGAAAAAAAACATGAACAACCCTAGAATAGTCCTAAAACTGACTAGGCTTTAGATGACCGAATACCTGAGGAGGAAACAGGAAAAGTTAAATAGGACTTTCAGATTCAAGTACTTTCTTTAGCATGAGAATCAGGAAACACTCTGAGCAATTTCTAAACAACCATATGAATCTCCTTTTAAGAATACATATCAGGAACACACAGCATTACATCTAGAACTCTGGTATTGTTGTGTTCATCTCAGAAAAAACATTGGAAAGTGAATTGCACACATTGCAGATTTTTATATGAGTATTAAACCCCGTAAAGGATTGTGCACCATGAAATCACACAACGTAGATTCAAGGAATAAATCACGCGACGTGTCAACTTGAAATGCTACCAAGAAAATGTCTTAGAATGGTAGCGCACAGTAATTTACATTATTTATACACGAGGAAAGAATTGCGCGTCTTGTCGATTCAAATGCCACCATGCAAATGCCAAGAAATGGTAGGGCAGAATGAATAACATAAAAAAACACTCAAGGAAAGAATTGCGCGTGTTGCCGATTCGAATGCCACCATGTAAATGCCAGAAAATGGTAGCGCACAATGAACAGCATGAATTACACACGAGAAGTGACCCACCATGTAAATGTCAAGAAAAGGTAGCGCGCAATGAACAACAAAATGTAATGCTCATGAAACGAGTTGCACGTCTTGCCAACTCGTAAAACATCATGTAAATGTTAAGAAATATCAGCGCGCAATGAACAACAATGTAATAACGAAGTCAAATCTTTATGGAATAAATTGCGCGTCCTCCCTATTTGCAAACCACCATACAAATGTCAAAAAATGGCAGCGCACAAGTAATCTGTTATTCATTTAAGAATTAAAATCAAGAATATGAAAATTCTCAATTACGGTGTTGGAAAATGTCCAAACACCGTCTTACCGCCTGGAAACAGTGATCACCAATGAGAGATGAGTGCAGAAGACTGGAAAATCCAAATAGGCCGCCGGGACAGAAGCTCAGGAAGAACCTGCTGCTCTGCACCGGGACCTCTGAAGAGTGAGCACTGGAAGTTGGGCTGACTCTCTTTTATAGAGTCTTGGCCCAGGCTAGAACCACGCCCAGGCATGTTGCAGGGAAAGTCTCTAGAAGGCCCTGGAAAGGGACCACACCCTAACACACTCTGAATGTCTGCAGCAATACATTGCAAATGTACAGTATTTATAAGCACCTTAAAAATGAATCTTTTGGATGGAAGTCTGCAATGCAAAAGGTTAAACAATAACATATCATCACAATGCATAAATTACGTTATCTTGCGAGTGTTGTTTGTTTGCGTTCTAGATGCCCGTAGAGCGCGCACTGTCCTGGTGTTGACACTCATGCAAACACCAAACAGTTGCAGACACAACCACATCCACTGCCTCCACTGTCTCCCCCTCCTCCTCCTCCTCCACCGCACTCACAATCACGTCCACACTCACACCTGCATGCATTGCATCAACATCCACCACCAACATCACCACACATCTCACTAGCAGACACCTCTACAACATCTATCCACGACTCAACTCCTGACATGAAGATGAAGGAGCCTCCGCCTTCTGCCATGAAGAGGAAGGAGCCCGCACCTCCTGCCATGAAGGGGAAGAAGCCCTGAACTCCTGCCATGAAGGGGAAGAAACCCTCGACTCCTGCCATGAAGGGGAAGAAGCCCTCAACTCCTGCCATGAGGGGAAGAAGTCCTCGAATCCAGCAGAGGCTGGCAGGGTTACACTACCCCCACCAGTGGTCACTGAACCCTCAGCTCCAACTGAGGCAGTGCAGCCCTCACTTGCAGTAGAGGCTGCACCTTCACCTGCTGAGACGGTGTAGCCCTATCCTCCAGCAGAGGCTCCCCAGGAGGTACCATCGCCTGCTGACGCAGTGCAGCCCTCACCTGAAGATGAGACAGTGCAGACCTCCCCTCCAGCAGAGGGCATGTAGGCCACCCTTCTGGGACTGCTGTACAAGAAGCCCCCTCCAGATCCAGTGGCTAAGTCACCCAAGTGACAGACTGTGAGCTTTCACTCCCCAGCACAGAGAAATGAGCATGAAATCCCCTCGGGAACCAGGTGGGGAAGTCACCCACGTGAGAGACTGTGACCTTGCACTCCCCAGCACAGAGAAATAGGCATGGAGCCCCCTCCAGAAGCAGTGGGCAAGTTACCCAAATGAGAGACTGTGACCTTGCACTCCCCTTCACAGAGAAATGGGCATGGAACCCCCTCCAGAACCAGCGGGCAAGTCACCCACATGAGAGACTGTGCCCTTGCACTCCCCAGCAGAGAGAAATGGGCATGGAGCCCCCTCCAGAATCAGTGAGAAAGTCATCCACATGAGAGACTGTGCCCTTGCACTCCCCAGCACAAAGAAATGGGCAGCCCCCTCCAGAACCAGTGAGCAAGTTCCCGAATTCGGCTGAGGTGCCCCCCACCCTCCATGCCCCTGAGGTGCCTGCCCACTTGCAAACTGATGCCCCTGCAGAGTTCTGTGCGGATGATATCAGGAAACAAGTTGGGCCTTGGACTGTGCGCTGTGGCCATCTGGGCCCTTTGTACTTTGGACTGGGCATTGGCCCTTTGTGGACATTTGTACATATCTCTTTGTTATCCAATTGGTTCATTTGGTGGCTGTTGCCATTCAATACATCCTCATTACTGACTTCTTGTTGTCCTTGCATTATTTTGCCGAGTGTTTTGTACCATTGTTTTTCATCTGCAGCTGGTTGTGTGTATGGTGTGTGTGTGAATCGTGTGTGTTGTGTGTGTCACTCTCCTTTTCCTTCCTCCCTCCCTCCCTTGTGCTAGGCAGCTGTACTCACCATCGTCATCTTCGTTTGGCGTTTGTGTTCCAGGTGGAGCATGGCGTAGAAGAGCTTCGGGAAGACTTGCAGTTCCGGTTCCATGCCAGCTTTGTCCTTCTCTGTCTCTCTGATGGTGAGTCTTTCGTCTTCTGTGCAGTGTTTCCGCCAGGCTTTTGATGGCCTTGGTTCCGCCCCAGAAATCGTGGCGGTGTGCTGTGTCGTGATATGGTAGGTGGTACTTTGTCTTCCGCCTTGCTATTGATGGCGACCGCCGGGGTGCGTGGTGTTAACGCCCTGGCGGATGGTGTGGTACATTGGCTGTCTATAGGAGTTCTCACCACCATGGTCATAATTTGGGGGTAATTACCGCCAGCCTGTTGGTGGTATTTCCGCCACTGTATCACTCATCGCTAACATCATAATGACCACCAATATCTTTACTGGATTCAATCATCAAGATCCTGATGCATAATATCTTACATAAGATTTAGGATTGACTCAATCAAAACAACATACTGAGGGCCTCATTTAATAGGAAATGGCACAGTGCGGTGCGGCAAACAATATTTCTGCGCTGAGCTGAGTCATTTCCAAAACGCAGGAATGCGCTGTATTTTCAACAATACAGCACATCCGTGTGTTTAACCTTGCGCCGGTGCTAAATCAGCTGCCTAGTGCTAACGCAGGCACCCTTGCACCATGGTGCAAGGAAGTGTGCATTGCGGGGGTGATTGTTTTTGTGCAGGAAGGTCACCCTTCTTGCACATAAACAATCATCAATGGAAATTTGCTCCTTTCATGTGTGCTGCAGAATGCAGAACACATAGAAAGAGCAAAAAAGGAGGAGAAATAAAAGTATTTCTTCATGTTGCGCCACTCGAACACCACCAATGGGGCGCATTCGTTTTTGGCGCTACTTCAGGTTTAAGATTTCTTGTAAATCTGGGGCAGCATCAAAAAGCAATGGGGGTTGCGTGGGTACACCCACAGCAACACTCATTGCACACCTCTTTTCCCCACAAAACTGCGTGGGTTGGCCCATATTTACAAGGCGGCATTAAGCCATGAAAAGTGGTTTAGCTCCGCCTCATAAATATGGAGCAGGGCACAGCGCCACCAGAGATTCACTAAAACTGATGCTCCAGTGATGCAAGGGCTTCGTAAATGAGGCTCTTAATTTTGTGCAGGATTGGTTTAAAGAAGGCCTTGGGACCCAAGAACAGTGCTTGAATTTGCACCTTCTAATAGGAAAGTGCACAATTGCTAAGCAAGGATCATTATAGATTGCTTTTATGGATCTTAGCAGTGCCCTCAATCAGGTAAATCGCTCCTAACTTTGGTGCACTCTATCAAAGATAGGGCTGGCCCATTCATTATTTAAAAGAATTTCAGGCTCTACTTGATGGGGTCAATGCCTCAGTCAGATATGGTACAGAAGAGGAATGTACTGAGTTTTTTTAATGTCTCATGGTGTCCGACAAGGGTGAGTCTTTTATTTATTTTATATATTGATGGATTGCACTCGGTTTTAGTTACTCTGGGAAAGGACTTACCGAAAGTTAAAGCTAAACATGTGTCAGCCCTACTTTATGCTGATGGCGCGGTCTTGCTTTCCCGCACACCGAATGACCTTCGTGCTGTCATAGATGCTTTTGTAAATTTTATGCATGATTTACAACTAGAGATTACTATAGCGAAGACACATTATATAGTATATGGAAAGCAACAATGTAAAACTGGACCCATCACACGAGTTAGTGAGTTTTCTTGCCTTTGATTCTTGTGGCAGCTGGCTACCCTTCATCTCCAATCTATGTTCCCGTTTTAATCACTGCCTTGGGGCTCTATTTGGGTTGGTGACTAGAGTCGGTAGTAAACCGGTTCTGCCTTAATTGGAGGTGTATAAACTTAAATGTTTACCAACCATGACGTTTGGGACATCTATATGGGGGTGTAGGGACTGCTCTAGTCTACCATGACGTTTGGGACATCCATATGGGGGTGTAGGGACTGCTCTAGTCTGCAGCAAGAGAAGAACGGTTTTTGTTGGAGATTGTTATGTGTAGGACCAGGCAGTCCCTATTTTTTCTACACGAGGAATTAGGCTTAATTTTGTGGAAGACTGCATTACGCTTAACCCACTCCTCCTCTAAATTGCGATATGGGGGAATAAACATACTGAATTTAATTGTGAGATTATTGTTGATTGTTTAGCTTGTGAAGAGGGTATAAGATTCCTTGGTTAAAATATATTAGAAGTATTAGGAGACACTGGGAAGACCTGAGTTATATTTATCCCCACATCAGCTGGGCAAAGGGGGGAGTTGTAGGGTTAAAGACTTATTTCTGAGGTTTGCATCTGCTTCCATAGAGGCATATGAATTGGAAACATCGTCTATGAGAGTATTAGGACATGCGAGGGTACAGCATCCTATCCTTCGCAGGTTAAAAATGTCTGTGAAAGATGCTTTTGACTAGGTTAGGAATGGGCTCTGTTAGATGCAACCTCTGCTGTTAGGATATTGTGACACAAAATCTATTTAAGTGTGCCCTTGTGGTAACGTTTCCTCCCATACACTGATGCATCTTATTATTTTTTGTAAATATTTTGAACCTTTTAGACACAGATATTTATTGCCTATTTTAAAAGCTCATGGTTTTCGTCAATGTAGACCAGTCTTTTATTTTCTGTGCATGCTGCCTGATCCCATTGTGTGTTTTTCCGTGGAGGCTTTTTTAAAAATGCACTTCATTGACATAATTCAATAGACTTTTAACTAAACTTACATATGATCTTATATATTATACACGGTGTACTGCATTGTATTTTCACACGTTCTGTTGTTCTTTTATGATCATTTTTCAATAATCCAATAAAGATTAAATATATTGCTAAAGCGCACACTGTATTCACATTTCACAAGACAAAGGTGGTCATTACAACCCTGACAGACGGTGTTAAAGCGGCGGTAAAACTGCAAACAGGCCGGTGGAAAAAAATGGGAATTATGACCGTGGCGGAAACCGCCAACAAAGACAGCCACTTTAACACTCTGACCGCCACGGCGGTACAGACAAACAGCGCGGCGGTCACTGCCAACAGGCAGGCGGAAGACAAAGTACCGCCCACAGTATCACAACCTACCAATCCGCCACCTTTTCCGGGGCAGATTCACCGTGGATAAAAACATGGCGGAAACAGCCATTTCAAAGGGAAAACGCTCACCTCTACACACTCCACGAGGAACGAGGACACCATGGAACCGGAACTCCAAATACTCCCTGCGATAGTCTTCCTGCTCCTGTACGACCATCATCAATGCCGGCGCCGAAGACAACGGTGAGTACTGCACCTACGACACAGGAGAGGGGGAGGCAAAAGTCAGGGACACATACACGCAACACCCGAACCCCCACCCTCACCCACTACAACACACACACCAATGCATATCCAAACATTACAGTAACAACCCCCAAACCACCCGGAAGAATGCAAAGACAAAAGGAAATGAGTGCAACTATTGTAATATATCAAAATACAGTAACCAAATATATACAGATAAATATACACATTCCACAAAATATAAATCACGATTAGTAGTGCAGGTAATGCATCATTCAATGTCCGTGGACCACTGGGCCCAAAATGCATGGGCGAGGCCCACATCAGATACCTGAACAAAACGGAGAGAACACTGCCGGGGCATCAGATAGAAATACAACAGGCACCTCAGGGGGAAGGGAAGGGGGGGCACCTCAGCTGGATGACTGCACCACGCTAGATCCACGAGTGGGCTCCATGCCCATTGATGTATCCTGGGGAGTGCAAAGCCACAGTCTCTCAAGTCTCTACAGTGGGTGGTTTGCCCACTGTACCATCCTGGGGAGTGCAAAGCCACAGTCTCTCAAGTCTCTACAGTGGGTGGTTTGCCCACTGTACCATCCTGGGGAGTGCAAAGCCACAGTCTCTCAAGTGGATAACAGTCTCCACTGGTTCAGGAGGGGGACTGGTGCCCAGAGTGCATCACTCTCGTCGTGGCGGTCCCAGTTCCGTCACTGCCCCTGTCGCACATGGGCTAGCGGTGCTTGACTTTGCAGTTTCTGACGTGTTCAGCGGTGCTTGCCATGGTGGTCTGTGCCCTGTTCAGCGGTGCTTACCCTGTTCAGCTGTGCTTGACTTTGCAGTTTCTGACCTGTTCAGCGGTGCTTGCCATGGCGGTCTGTGCCCTGTTCAGCGGTGCTTGACTTTGCAGTTCTGACCTGTTCAGCGCTGCTTGCCATGGCGGTCTGTGCCCTGTTCAGCGGTGCTTGCCCTGTTCAGCTGTGCTTGGCTTTGCAGTTTCTGACCTGTTCAGCGGTGCTTGCCATGGCGGTCTGTGCCATGTTCAGCGGTGCTTGACTTTGCAGTTTCTGACCTGTTCAGCGCTGCTTGCCATGGCGGTCTGTGCCCTGATCAGCGGTGCTTGACTTTGCAGTTTCTGACCTGTTCAGCGGTGCTTGCCATGGCGGTCTGTGCCCTGTTCAGCGGTGCTTGACTTTGCAGTTTCTGACTTGTTCAGCGGTGCTTGCCATGGTGGTCTGTGCCCTGTTCAGCGGTGCTTGCCATGGCGGTCTGTGCCCTGTTCAGCGGTGCTTGCCCTGTTCAGCTGTGCTTGACTTTGCAGTTTCTGACCTGTTCAGCGGTGCTTGCCATGGCGGTCTGTGCCCTGTTCAGCGGTGCTTGCCATGGCGGACTATGCCCTGTTCAGCGGTGCTTGCCATGGCGGTCCTTCATTGCCCAGCGGGACTGTGGCTTCCGGGCCCTCCTGGGCAGTGACTCTGGCGGTGGCCTCCTGGCCAGTGATGATGGGGCTGCCCTCCTGGGCACTGACTCTGGCGGTGGCCTCCTGGCCAGTGACGATGGGGCTGGCGGTGGCCTCCTGGGCAGCGGGGATGATGGCGGTCTTCTCCGCCGTACTGCTCTTCCCAGACTTTGGTGACTTCTTCTGCCCCTTCCCCACCTTGGGAGGAGTCACAGCTGAGTGGACACTCCCCCCGGGACCCTTGTGATCGGCTTTGGGGGTTGGAGTCTTCCCCCTGTCCCGCCGGGCACTGTCCAACTTCTGGTGCTTCACAGGGGGGGGGACTGGCTGTGCTGTGGCTCTGTGTCACACTGGCTGCCCTGGTGCCCGGTGCACTCTACATACCTCTAACAGGCACCACTGGTACTGGCGATTTTTTGGCTGAGGTGCTAGTACGGGACCTATGAATTTGGGGGGGTGGGTGGTGGGAAAGAGGTCAAGATTGCTCAGGAAAAGTTTCTTAGGAACACTGGGATGGGTAGCTGGAGGGAGTCTGGGAGTGGAGGAAGAGTAGGTGGTGGTAGGAGGTGTAACTTTTGTGGCTTTGGGTGCAGGTGCATGCGCTGGAGGCTGTCGTGAGGTGGATGGCTGTTGGGTGGGTGTGTGCCTGCGTTTGTGTACTTTGGGAGGGGCGTCACAGACACACTGGGAGAGGACACAGGGGACGTATAAATGGGAGTGGGGGTGGTGAGTGCAGGTGAGCGGGGTGTGGTGGTGGGTGTGCTGGTGCGGGACCTAGTGGCTGTAGTGGTAGTGCATGCAGGTGAGAGTGTAGACGACACTGGGAGGGAGGAGGGAGACGACGAGGAGGGGGACGCAGTGGAGGCAGTGGAAGTTGCTGTGTCTGTATGTGGGTGATGCTTGCGTGACTACCTGTGGGATGTGTGGTGCTTATGTTTGCCTGCGCTTCCCTTGTGTGTTGAGGTGTGTGCAGGCTGGTCTGATGGTGTGCTTGGGATAGGCTGGGGTACAGGGGATTGTGTCTGGGTGGAGGAAGTTGGAGGGGGGAGGATAGAGACAGGGACAATGGCTGCCATCAGTGCTGAGGCCAGAGATTGCAGGGTTCGATGAAGGGCAGCCTGACCAGAATGAATGTCCTCCAGGAATGCATTTGTGTGTTGCAATTCCCTTTCTACACCCTGGATGGCAGTCAAAATGGTAAACTGCCCAACAGTGAGTGACCTGAGGAGGTCAATGGCCTCCTCACTGAGGGCAGCAGAGGTGACAGGGGCAGGGGCTGAGGTGCCTGGGGCGAAGGTGATGCCCACCCTCCTGGGTGAGCGGGCACGGGGCAAAGGCTGAGGGGCTGCTGGGAGGGCAGTCCTGGTAGGGGGGGTGGTGGCTGTACCTGTAGACGTGGGGGGCACAGATTTTGCCGCCACCACAAGGGAGCTCCCATCGGAGGACGAGTCCATGTTGCTGGTTGCTGATCCTGTGACCGCCGTGAAGCTCCCCTCGCCCTCCGTCCCACTGGTGTATTCAGAGTCCGTGGTGTGGCCCTCCATGGCCATGTGGGATGCAGCTCCCTCGTGCTCCGGTGCCACTGTACCTCCGCCTGATGATGCTGATGCACACAAGAACAGGGAGAGCACAAAAAGGGGGGGGACGACAGAAGAAAGACAGGTTGAGTGCATAGCTTACCGCTACCGTTGGCGGACAATACAGACACAGCAGCCCCCTGCACTACGGCGCGCTGTTGGGCTCTACAGATGCAGTTCCTGGGATATGGCCCACATGGCTATGGTGGACATCAGCACACATAGATGACACAGGGGCATGTATACCTGTACTTGGCACTCTACAGAGGTGGGGTGGAGTGCCACATGGCCTGCATTACGGAGGGGCCTAGCCTACGGAACTCGCCCTGGCCTAGGGAAACCCACAGCCCTCCTCCCCCACCCAGACACCTTCACTGCGCGCAAAGTCCGCAGAATGATGTTGTACTCACCCCCTTGTGTCTGCTATGATGCCCTCAAGCGCCTATCCAACTCAGGGTAGGCCACCGCCAGGATCCGGAACATCAGGGGGGTCATGGTGCAACAGGCACCCCTCCCACGTTGGGAGGCCATCCCCAGCTGAGCCTCCGCCGTCTTCTTGCTCCAGCGGCGAATGTCCTCCCATCTTTTATGGCAGTGGGTGCTCCGTCTCTGGTGGACCCCCAGGGTCCGGACGTCCTTGGCGATGGCACGCCAAATATCCTTCTTCTGGTGGTCGCTGACCTACATGAAATGTACAGGGGAAGAAAAGAAGTCATTACCAACAGCACCGTCTAAGTGAGTGGCCCACATCCCTACCCTTGCCATGTGGCACATGCATTGATAGTCCTTCATGCATGCAGAACTCTTCCCCCTTCCTTCTTACAACCAGCCCTCTCCACACAGGCATAGCCCTTACAACTTGCTCCCTGTGTACTCACCTGTTGGTCTGGAGGACCGTAGAGTAGCGTGTACTGGGGGAGGGCCCTGTCCACGAGCTTCTCCAACTCCTGTGCAGTGAAGGCAGAGGCCCTTTCCCCAGACGCACGAGCCATTGTCTCTTCCAGACCGAGGTCACAGCAGCACTTGCAGTGTAGGTCCTCTACTGTCGAAGATCAGGTATCGAGTGATTCAACAGATAGAAAATGGCGGTCACCTCCGCGGCGGTGCGTATCATCACCTCCGGCGCACTTCGTCATTGGCTCCTGGGACCCATAGGGTCCAATGTTAACCAATGCAGCATTGCGCCGCGGTCTTCAACCGCCTACCGCGACGGTGTACAACGCCAGCGCAGTTACCTCACATCCCATTGTCCCAGTTTAGAGGTCAGGGAGCCGCCATTTCAGGGGCCCAGATGGCCAAATTACCAACTGCGTCACACATACCTAGGCCTGGACTCAACACACATACAGACAACTTTTTGGATTATGTTTCGTGTTCTGTGTAGCCTGTGGGTACATACCTCTGAGTTGTTTGACTCTGTGGTCGCTATTGTCCTTCCTAGGCACCGTCAGCTGGGACATGTGAGGAGATGGCGGAATCCTCCGGTGTACCAATCCCTGGCGGACCTGTTGACAATGGAGGAGTGACATTTAATCATCACCTACAGGTTTGACAGTGTCACAATCCAGGAACTGTGTACTCAGTTGGAGCCTGACCTGATGTCAGCTATCCGCCATCCCTCAGGGATCCCCCCTCAAGTGCAGGTGCTATCAGTGCTCCATTTCCTTGCAAGTGGGTACTTTCAAACAACAGTGGCCATGGCATCAGGGATTTCCCAGCCTATGTTTTCCAACGTGTTGTCCAGAGTGTTGTCTGCCCTGCTGAAACACATGCGGAGCTATATCGTTTTCCCTCAGGGGGAGGATTTGCCTTCAGTGAAAGGTGACTTCTATGCCCTTGGATATATCCCCAACATCATAGATGCCATTGATGGGACCCATGTAGCTCTGGTCCTCCCCCACAGGAGTGAACAGGTGTACAGGAACCGGAAGAGTTATCATTCGATGAATGTACAGATGGTATGTTTGGCAGACCAGTACATCTCCCAGGTAAATGCTATGTTCCCTGGCTCTGTGCATGACGCCTACATCCTGCGGAATAGCAGCATCCCTTATGTGATGGGTCAACTCCAGAGGCACAGTGTGTGGCTATTAGGGTTACCGCAACATGTCATGGCTACTGACCCCAGTGAGGAATCCCAGGACCAGGGCAGAGGAACGCTACAATGAGGCCCATGGGCGGGCTAGGAGGGTGATCGAACGCACCTTCGGCCTCCTGAAGGCCAGGTTCAGGTGCCTCCATATGACAGGTGGTTCACTTTTCTACTCACCAAGGAAGGAGTGCCAGATCATCATCGCCTGCTGTATGCTTCACAATCTGGCTTTGCAACGCCAGGGGCCTTTTCTGCAGGAGGATGGTCCAGATGATGGTGTTGTGGCAGCTGTGGAGCCTGTGGACAGTGATGAGGAGGAAGCAGAGGAAGAAGCCATTGACAACAGGGACTGAGTTATCCAGAAATATTTCCAGTGACACACAGGTGAGAATACATTCCTGCCTACTACAAGTGCTTTCACACTTCTAACTCTATCCTGTATGTCAATTTCAACCAGTATATGGTAACTGAGTTGTACATTTCCATTACGGTTTCACAGGTGTGGTTACCAACGTGTGTCATCTGCTTACATTCCTCATGGACTTGTGATGTGTGACATAGGTATGTTGACATTACATTTAAGAACGGATTTTGTCACTGTCATTGCCAATACACATTTTCAAAATCACAGACTGACTCCAGATTGTTTTGTGCTTCAAGGGTGTTTATTGAAGTGCTGAATATTGGAGGGGGGTGGTAAAATGGTGAGGGGTGATGGTGGAGGAATGTGCATGGCAGAGTCCAGTCTATTAGTCTCACTGGTGCATTGCCCATATGGGCATAGGAAGTGGAGCTGGGGCAGTTCCAATATGGACAGGGTTACAAAGTGGGACAGTGGGATGACAATCATGGTGGTCTCATTTCTTGGCCGGGGTCTTGCCATCATGCTCTGTCCTGTTCCTGGATCTCAGGGACCACTTGCGGGGTGGTTCTCCGTCTGCAGGGGGCGGGGTGATGGTGTGGTGGTCCTGTGGCGGTGCCTCCTGTCCACTTGCGCCGGCGGAGGTGGTGGGCAGTTCATCGTCCATGCTAGTTTCAGGGGCCCCTTGGAGTGCCACGGTGTCCCTCCTGGTGTTCAGTATCTCCTTCAGCACCCCTACGATGGTGCCCAGGGCGGAGCTGATGGTTGTGAGTTCCTCCCTGAACCCCAAATACTGTTCCTCCTGCAGGCGCTGGGTCTCCTGAAACTTGGCCAGGACCGTAGCCATAGTCTCCTGGGAGTGGTGGCATGCTCCCATGATGGAGGAGAGGGCCTCGTGGAGAGTGGGTTCCCTTGGCCTGTCCGCCCCCTGTCGCACAGCAGCCCTCCCAGTTCCCCTGTGTTCCTGGGCCTCTGTCCCCTGGACCGTGTGCCCACTACCACTGCCCCCAGGTCCCTGTTGTTGTTGGGGTGGTGGGTTATCCTGGGTTCCCTGTAGTGGTGGACACACAGCTGATTGACATGTCCTGGGTACGGAGGTATGGGCCCGCTGGGTGGGTGCTGTGCTGGTGTTACCAGAGGGTGGAAGGTCTGTGGTGGGCTGTGCCTGTGCGAGGGGAACCGACTGTCCCGAGGCCCACGATGGTCCGGGCTGGTCATCTGGATCCAGTTGGCCAGAGCTGCTGTCATCACTGTGGGCCTCTTCTTTGGGTGGGGAAGAGATGTCTGGACCCTCCTGTCTGGTGATGTTGGGTAGTGGTCCTGCAGGGGTGTAAAAGCATGATTATTGCATCTGTGTGTGTCATGGGGTGCAATGGGTGGGTGACCCTGTACCCCGGTGCTAGCATTCCTTTGGGGGGGCTTGTGTGATGATGGTTGGGGGGTTGTTATGGGTATGTGCAGTGGGCATGCTTTAGTGAGGGGTGTCCATGTTTTGTTGTGTCATGCAGGGCTTGGTGTTGGGATGGGTGGTTTGTGTAATTAGTACATTAGTGAGGAGTTGGAGTGATAGCGGAGGGGGTGAGGGTGGGGGTCTGTGATAGCATGCAGGTAGGATGGGGGATATGATAGTTAAGATTTGACTTACCAGAGTCCATTCCCCCACCAACTCCTCCGAGGCCCTCAGGATGCATAATGGCCAAGACCTGCTCCTCCCATGTTGTTAGTTGTGGGGGAGGAGGTGGGGGTCCGCCGCCAGTCCGCTGTACCACGATGTTGTGCCTGGAGACCACGGAACGCACCTTCCCCCGTAGGTCGTTCCACCTCTTCCTGATGTCCTCCCGATTTCTTGGGTGTTGTCCCACTGCGTTGACCCTGTCGACGATTCTTCTCCATAGCTCCATCTTCCTAGCTAAGGAGGTGTGCTGCACCTGTGATCCAAATAGCTGTGGCTCTACCCGTACGATTTCCTCCACCATGACCCTGAGCTCCTCCTCCGAGAACCTGGGGTGTCTTTGCCGTGCCATGGGGTGGTGTAGGTGATGTGTGGGGTGGTGTATGTGGTGATGAGTGTGGTGATGTGTAGTGGTGTGGTGTTTTGTGCGTGGAAGTAGTGTGGGTGATGGTGTTGTGGGCCTCTGTGTGGTGGGGTTGTCTATGCTGTGCAGTCTCTCTGGCCTTCGTCAAAGTCTTTGGTCGGTAGGGTTTGTGGGTGATGTGGGTGTGTGTTTTATATAGTATTGATTGTGTTGGAGTGGTGTGTGTATGTGTATCAGGTGTGTGTATTTCGAATTGTCCAATGTGGTGGTGTTTTGGAGATGTGTGTGTATTTTGAGCGCGGCGGTGTGTACCGCCAATTGAATACCGCGGTTGAAAGACCGCCGCGTGGATTCGTGGGTCGTGATAGCATGGGCGTGTTTCTGTTGGCGTGACGGTGGAGGTTTTGTTTTCGCCAGTTTATCACTGACCTTTGGTGTGGCGGACTTGTGTGGGTTTCTGAATTGCGGCGGATTCCGAGATTTGCGTTATAATAGCTGTGGCGGATTTCCGCTGCCGCGGCAGTGTATTGGCGGTCTTCTGCACGGCGGTAAGCGGCTTTTACCGCCAATGTTGTAATGACCCCCAAAGTAATTTGTCACACAGCCCAATTACTATGTGCCTTACTTTCCATCACCTCCTCATCATATTCCTTACTTCTTTAGAGTTTATCCAGTGCTTAATTTGTGCTTGTTGTTCCCGGTGCAGGGCACCGGCACTTATTTTTGAGGGCTGGCACTTATTTTTGTGTCTCATGCATTTACTGCGGACGGAGGAAGAGAGAAACGAGAAAGCGTCACAAAGGGAGAAAGCAGAAAGCTGCAAGAGTGAGCTGAAGGGGCAGGGAGTGGCTGTAAATGGATGGAAGAGGCCCAAGATGGCATCAGGATTACGCTGCCTCAGTATCCTCTACTCGCACATTTAATTGCAGCAGAGGCGTGTTTAAGAGGAGGGCTTTGGGCATTGGCACGTTTTTATTTACAAATTAAGCACTGAGTTTATTCCATGTAAACCTAATAGGCCTCCACTACCCCAAGAGTTATCCATGTCAATGAAAAATGGAGGACTCTTTCCTATACACCCCAACCTCTCCTCGTGAACTTCCTGTTCTTTCTTGTCCCCTTGATGTTTTACGACTTCTTCAGAGGAAAATTGCTGAAGCACTCATGTTTTCATTCAGATGTGCTAAAATCTTCATTATTTTTTTCATTTATAAAGAAACTAGAAGTATGGCTGCATACTGGTGTGCTTTGTTTTTTCTTATGGCATGCATTTTGCTTATTGAAGCATTATCCTTTATGTTAAACACTGCTTCATGGAGTGCAGTCTAGGCAAGGTAGATGGTTTCAGGTTGTAATTGTGGTGGTGCTTAGGCCCACTTTATCATGCTATTATCATTTAGATTTGCATTTTGTTTGTGCAAACCTTTTGTAGTGTATCACTTAAAGCCAGTGCTTAATTTGTGCTTGCTGTTTCTGGTGCGGAGCACTGGCAGTTGTTTTTTAGGGCCGGCACTTATTTATCTGCCTCAAGCATTTACGGCGAGCAAAAGACACATATGGGAAAGACAGAGGAAGAGAAAAACAAAAAAAGCATCACAATAGGAGTGAGCTGAAGCGGCAGGGAGTGGTTTCAATGGATTGAAGAGGCCCGAGAGAGCCTCAGGATTACGCTGCTTCATGATTCTGTGTTCGCACATTTAATCGGGCGAAACAGTGTAAAGACCACAACACTCGCTTTAAGGGGTAAAAGGTCGCTTTAATAGAATAGGTCTGGCACTAACACAATAACCTTGGCATAAAAGCCTCACAAAACTACATGAATCCTCACTAATACAAAGATGTCCTCCTAGCCCCTCCCCCACCCTCTAAACTTACCCCTCACCACTACCCCTTGTCCCATCCCCACCTTGACCCGACCAACCCATTACCCATCTGTCCTGCTGTCCACCTTCTGTAGTTACCCTTGCCTGTGAAAACTCCCTGCCATCTCATCTTTTATCATCCATTCCCTTCCCCCCCAAAGGCTTTCTGTGAACAAACCCCCACCAAGCCAGACCTGCCTACCAGCGGCATAATTCCCACCCCGCCCCGCAGACACGTTTTAACCAAGGATCCCAACCAAAAACCCGAACGGCAGACCTGTCCTGTTAGAGCTATCTGAATCAAAAACACACATGACAACCCCCCAGGAAATAACCAACCTCATCCTGACTCCCAAAAAACATGAAAACAATTATTCCCAAAACGTCCCAAAGCCACCACAAGCAAAAAGAAAAACGTGAGGGCGGGTGGGCAAAAAAATCTGTAACACCTACTGGGTGTGACAACGGCCAAAGAGGCCGCCCACACCCTACCCCTGCCTTATAAACCCACCATACAGTCACCGCCCCATCCGGACACCTCGACCAATCCCCCACTCCCACTGTGGGCTATCCCACTGCTGCCCGATAAGCCCGGGGGGAGACCAGACAAGTCCTCTGCTCTCCCCAAGCCCCCATTGGGTGAAACAGTGTAAAGACCACAACACTCGCTTTAAGGGGTAAAAGAGCGCTTTAATAGAACAGGTCTGGCAATAACACAATAACCTTGGCATAAAAGCCTCACAAAACCACATAAGTCCTCACTAATACAAATATGTCTTCCTAGCCCCTCCCCCACCTCCTAAACTTACCCCTCACCACTACCCCTTGTCCCATCCCCACCCTGACCCGACCAACCCATTACCCATCTGCCTGCTGTCCACCTTCTGTAGTTACCCTTGCCTGTAAAACTCCCTGCCCTCTCATCTTTTATCATCCATTCCCTTCCCCCCCAAAGGCTTTCTGTGAACAAACCCCACCAAGCAAGACCTGCCTACCTGCGGCATAATTCCCACCCTGCCCCGCAGACATGTATTAACCAAGGATCCCAACCAAAAACCCAAACGGCAGATCTGTCCTGTTAGAGCTATCTGAATCAAAAACACACATGACAACCCCCCAGGAAATACCCAACCTCATCCCGACTCCCAAGAAGCATGAAAACAATTATTCCCAAAACGTCCCAAAGCCACCACAAGCAAAAAGAAAAACGGGAGGGCAGGTGGGCAACAAAATCAGTAATGCCTACTGGGTGTGACAACGGCCAAAGAGGCCACCCACACCCTGCCCCTACCTTATAAACCCACCATACAGTCACCACCCCATCCGGACACCTTGACCAATCCCCCACTCCCACTGTGGGCTATCCCACTGCTGCCTGATAAGCCCGGGGGGAGACCAGGCAAGTCCTCTGCTCCCCCCAAGCCCCCATTGGGCGAAACAGTGTAAAGACCACAACACTCGCTTTAAGGGGTAAAAGGCCACTTTAATAGAACAGGTCTGGCAATAACACAAAAACCTTGGCAGAAAAGCCTCACAAAACCACATAAATCCTCACTAATACAAATATGTCCTCTTAGCCCCTCCCCCACCCTTTAAACGTACCCCTCACCACTACTCCTTGTCCCATCCCCACCTTGACCCGACTAACCCATTACCCATCTGTCCTGCTGTCCACCTTCTGTAGTTACCCTTGCCTGTGAAAACTCCCTGCCCTCTCATCTTTTATCATGCAAACCCTTACCCCCCCAAAGGCTTTCTGTGAACAAACCCCCGCCACACAGGAAAACCCGATAGGCCTTTTCCTGCCCCACACAAAGATCAGACCTACCGATCCCAGAGTCTCTTACCCAACAACTCTGCAATCATCATCCAAAGCTCCAACAGATAATGCTCATTGCCCAGGAAAGGTAAATGTACACCATCCTGCCGAAATAACTCCACATCGGAACCAATTATGTTCTCATGAATCAAAACCGAAAAACCTTGCAACCTACAAAAATTCCTCCTGTTTCTCTATGCCTACAAAGGAATTTGCACCTCTCCAAACTCTCCTAGGCACCAAACTCGTCCACACAATATGGGTACCTGCCCAACGTTCTTTTATTCTCCCCAAGTCCAACTTCATAGCCTTCAATAGACCAATACCCGACAGCGGCACCAAATCATTCTCTCCCAAATGAATAACCAACAAATCTAGGCAAACCCCTTGCTCAAGTCTTTTAGAAAGTACATATAACAATTCTCCCCACCTCACGCCACTCTTACCCACCCAAGTAATCTTGATCCTTGCCCCATCCAAACCCAATTGCCGCCCAAAATGCCTTGATGATGCTTGTTTGTCTGCCCAACGAATGAACGAATGCCCCACAATCCACACAGAACAGGCTCTGTCCAGGCCCCAACACAACCTACAAGAGAACATAGTCTTAAGTAATTTGCCATAACAGAAGTATCAAAAGAACTAAGGACGGGGGGAGGAAAATGGAAGAAGAAAATTAAAGAGTACCACATCTTTATTTATAAAACCTCATATAACGCTGAAAACATTGCAACCTCGACCTCCTTAAATCCATAATAGCTTCATCTGGTTTACCCAACCTTTTTGCTTCTGTGGCAGCACCAATCCGGAATGAATGTGTCCCCTAACATTGTGGATCCAACCCCAACCTTCTAATTGCCATCTTCAAAACCGCGAGCAATTGCGAAGCCGATAAACAGGAACCATCCTGGTGAACAAATACCAACCTGAAAGTTTCTGCCAACAATCCAGCAAAGGAAATCCAAAGCTTAAGGGGACAGTCGCAAGAGTCCTTACCTTTTAAAATTACCTCCTGGCCCCTTCCCAACTGATCCATCTTAGATGAACGCAACCAAATACAAATATCCCCACCTCTTACCTGAACATCCAAACGTGAAATGCCTTCTTTTCCTCTCACTCCCAGCAACTCAGAAACCCGAAATGCACCATGAAATAACCAAGACATGCAAAGTGACATCAACCGAACTTCCCACACCAAAAAACAAACCTCAACCAGAGATCCCAATAGTGCACGTAATAGCTGAGATGTAATTGGGTGCCTATGATCCCCTCGAGCACCCCCGACCTTGCTCAGCCCGCCAAACGTTTCCTACAAATTTCATCTTCCGCAGGATCATAGCCCCAAAAATATTTACCGTAGAATGAAACCCCCGATAACTTACCCGCTATCGTCACCGCAGACAACCCAGTCTCAATCTGCTGCATAATGAAACAAACAGCATCCTCTTGCCTCCTTCCACAAACGTCAACCCCACCCTCCCGTTGTACAGCACCTGAATTCAGAAACTCCAACCAGGCCTGAAAATAACTCCTCCTCGTGGACGGAGCTATGGACTGTTGTACCAGCTCCAACATCCTCACTCTCCTATCTCCCACAACTCCCCAGGTACTGCAGTCTACTGCACATCTGCTCCCGGTGCCAAAGCATGGAATCTCCGCCACTGGAAACGAGATAGTGCATCAACAATATCATTATTAATGCCAGGTATGTATTTAGCCTTGAACATTATATTGAATCTCAAACAATTCAACAAAAACATTCTCAACAACCTAAGCACCCTCACGTCCTTTGCTCTTTGCGAATTCACCAAATGGACCACGGTCTGATTGTCCACATTGAAAACCACATTCCTATTAGCCAGGTAGGGACCCCAAGTAGACAATGCAACCACCAGGGGAAAGAATTCCAAAAAGGCAATACTATGCCGCCCTTGCTTCCAACTCAATGGCCAGGCTTCCGCCGCCCAATGACCGTCCCAAAAAAGGCAAAAATCATTAGCTCCAGATGCATCTGAAAACATTTTAATTTGCCAAAACCAATCAGACTCCTCCATCAACATTGTCACACCGTTGAACTCCTGAAGAAAACCAATCCACATCCTCAAGTCGTCCTTAACACCAGCCCGAAGCCGAATATGATGATGCAGCAAAACCGCTCCACGCATAGCAAAACACAACCTTCTGCAAAACGCCCTGCCCACTCTCCCCAGCTTGCAGGCAAAGTTCAAATGACCAAGTAAAGATTGAACACTTCGCAATTCCAGCTTAGGTTTACTCACAGCTTCCTCCAACATCGAAACCAACTGCTGCACTTTATCCTGTGGTAATCTCACCTCCATATTGACAGAATCTAACTCGATGCCCAAAAAATTGATACATTTTGACGGCCCTTCCGTCTTCTGTTGCACCAATGGAACCTCAAAGTGGGTCATCATCTGCTCGAACATCAACAACGCCCTACCACGCTCACAGGAACCAGGCCTTTCAAGGAAGAAAAAAACATCCAAGTAATGTGTCACTAACTTGAAACCACACTGAAACTGAAAAAAACACTGCAAAAAAGTGCTAAACATCTCAAACAAGGAACATGACACCGAACAACCCATCGGTAACATTCTATCCACGTGTACTGCATCATCAAACTGCATGCCCAACAAGGAAAAATCCTCTGGGTGAACCGGCAAAAGTCTAAAAGCTGATTGGATGTCAGATTTCGCCATTTCTGCACCCCGTCCACACCTCCGCACCAACGAAATCGCCTCCTCCACCAAGGCATAATGCACAACCATGTCCTCAGGTGCAATGAAATCATTAACAGAAGCCCCAGCCAGCCGTGACAGGTGATGAATTAAACAAAACTTTCCTGGCTGCTTCTTGGGCACCACACCTAAAGGTGAGATAGTCAAATTCGGCAAAGGCCACTCCAAAAAGGGGCTCACAATACTGCCCAATTCCAATTCCTTCCTCATCTTAGCCCTCACCACTTCAGGATATTCCTTTGCAGACTTCAAATTATTGGCCCATCTACGCAGCCAAGGGCCCTGGTAACACAACCTGAAACCTTCCAAAAAACCTCTAAACAGTATTTTCGCCTCATCCACACTGGGGTAAAAGCACAACCAATAAAACACCACATCCGACTTAATAGGTGTAGGGCCCTTTACTTGCCAACTCTTGCACCTACCCCCTACCTCTCTCAACACCTCTTGCCTGTGGCCCTTGCCAGGCCCATTGGAGCCCACCATAATATTGATAGGCTGGGTGTCTGCCTCCACAGTTGGAGCAGTCATGTCAAAACTTACATTGCTGCCTGCTACAAAGCCCATTATTGAACGACCAACATGCCCCATTATGCGGGAACTGCCCTCGGTGTCCAAAATCCACCCCAAATTAGGTGGGATGCCCCTGAAAGAGCTTATACTGCACAGGTAAACCACTCGCCGTCTGCGTCGTAGGCGCATTCCTTGCCCTCCTTAACCACTGCATCCAGAGCTTGTTGTCAATTTTGTCCCAAACCTTATTTGGATCCATGGCCTTCTTCGATCTAAACTCCTCATCGTACCTAAACCAACCAAAACCTCCGTAGTCCATTTGAGCCCGACGCACAATGTCTATGTATTTAAACAGAGCCACACAACTATCCGGATAGCGCTCGCAATATACACTTGCATAAATTAAGAAAGCTGATGTCCAATTCTCAATTGTAGTAGGAACTCTAGGTCTCCGAGCTAGCTCCCACTCCTCTTCCTTCGAACCCTCTTTAGCCTGGATCTCCCTATGTAACAACTTAAAAACATCAATAAACTCCCCCTTCCACATCTTTTCCTTCAAAATCTGAGTGAGATGCGCCCCCCCAAAGGCATCGAAACTCCCATATAAGGTAACCTCTTAGCTTTATAAGTGCCCCCTGAACCTTCACCCCCCGCAGTACCTGGGATAACCTGCCCCTCCACTGCCTTAACCAAATCCGGTTTTCCTACAACCTCGAAACCCATCCCCAAACTCACCTCCGACTTACCTGACACATAATCCGAATTGATACCTACCTGGATGGAAGCATCTACACTACCCTTCCCTCACTCGTTGGCCAAACCACGTATGCCCTTACCGACATTTTGTATGGCATCCTCCAGCCCCACCCTACCACAACTCAACAGAAACCAATCCCACATCCTCACCTCTCGGTAAATTGCCGACAACCAGCTCCTGGTGACGTCCCCCAAGATGATCGACTTGGACCTCCTTCCGGACCACTCTAGACGTCTCCATAATACCACCCTTCGACACTGACACTACATGTGCTTCCACTTCTTCGTCATAATCAAGCATCTCTTCATCTACGTGCTCCAAATTGGCACCAGCGCCCCGGCTAGTAGATGGCTACACATTGAAAACTGGATCATCACTCTGACCCAGAACTCCATGCCCAGCTGCCTCCCGCGATGTTGGGTAAACCGCTCCGGGTTTGACCCTCCCTTCAGCCCGGTGTCCGATAGGTGCCACGACCTTCACTGGCAAACTCTGAAGACCAGCCAGCCGCCCAAACTGCTGATGCACCACATGATCCCCATGTCTGCCCAAAACATGGGGACTGTCACACCCAGCAAGACCCTCACCCTGGCCCGATTGCCAAAAATCAAGCATGACCTGAGCCCTACCTGCCTTCCCATCACCACTAGCTTCCCCACACACAGTACCTCTAAGCACTAAACCACTACTGTCCACAAACTCTACCTGCTCACCAACCTTAAATACTGCCTGATTATCCACCTCCCATGCCTGTACCATATGCAGCATAGGGCTAACATTTCTAGGTACCCACGAATGATTTTGCCTTCTTTATATAGAAAAACACCATCAAGATTACCTTTACCTCTGCAATCCACGCTACTCTAACCCCCTTGCTCCTCCACCTCATCCTCAGAACTTATAACCACTGTGTCTCCGACATGAGACATGGGCGCTGCCATCATGCGTGCCCCACCCAATGACCTTTCCTCTAAAATGCATGCCTAATGCTTGAGGAATCAGAGGTCGCTGCCATATTGGGAGCGCCTCCTAATGTGCCTTCCTCTAACACGCACTCAAGAAGCTCCCCACCGCTTTCAAGAGGTGGTAGAGCTTGTTTTTTTATTTTACACATGCGCCGACTTGGCTGTGCGTGCGCTCCACCGGCCTGCTCCCCCGTGTGGCTGACCACACTCACCGCACCCGAGGAGCCGGCCCCCTCCCTCCCACGGCCACGCGCTGATGAAATGAGGTGCCGGAATGCCTCGAAACCTGCCACCACCCCGCCGATGGAGCCTGGCAGCCGGTAAGTTCACTGCTTCTGCCCCCAAAATCTCAGACAGCTGCTCCAGCAACCGCGCCACTTTTCTCCCCATAATACTTTTTGTTTTGAACTTCTTGGGGGCTCTCTCGGGTGACGTGCATGCAGTAATTGCAGCCGTCACGCCCTCAGCCAAAAGCCTCTTAGGCCTTCTAAGCCCCACCCAGGCCTGCTCCAACACTCCCTCTCTGATAAGGTCCTCCCTCCCTTCATCCTGCAAAACTTTAAGCGCCTGCACCACTTTATTGAGCTCCATTATCAAAACTTACACCAACTACAATCTCAACCAAAACACTATCCAAAACTCCTCCCACTCTTCAAACCGCCTATACACCTACAAAAACACCACTTAAAAATCCTACCAACGAAATCAGTAACGCCTACTGGGTGTGACAACGGCCAAAGAGCCGCCCACACCCTGCCCCTGCCTTATAAACCCACCCTACAGTCACCGCCCCATCCGAACACCTCGACCAATCCCCCACTCCCACTGTGGGCTATCCCACTGCTGCCCGATAAGCCCGGGAGGAGACCAGACAAGCCCTCTCCTCCCCCCAAGCCCCTATGCAGCTGCCGCTTATTTAAGATGAGGGCTTTGGGCAGTGGCACGTTTTTATTTACAAATTAAGAACTGCTTAAAACTGGTACTGGCATATGCCAGCGTGGGGCTCCGATAACCTGCTTTGGTTATCCTGGCTGTGAAGCATTGCTAAGCATGTAGAAGGACTGTGACACCTGGATGTTTGCCATCATTTGGCACAGGTAATCAATTCCAGCACTTTCCTTTGTTGTAAACAGTTCCTGCTCGGGACAGAAGAGTTTTTTTGTTCTCAAGTTTATTTCTAACACAAACATCAAAGGGAAATTATGAAGTAGGGATGGATGGAGAAAAAGAGCATTATTTATGTTTCTGTGAAGTTATGCAGACTGGTCATCTTTCCTCTGCCACTTATGCTGGAGCATTTCTATCCTTTGTAGGAATGAATGCCATATGTGGTCAAGGGATCTTTGGACCCAGTATAAGGGTGTGGAAAACCAGACAACAAATTTCAGCACCAGCCAATTCAAATACACAGTATGACCATGAACACTCCAGTCAGAGAAAAAAGTTAAGGGGTTTTATTACAACTCAAACTCAAAGTCATGTAGATAATTCTCAAGACTAAGTTGTAAAGATACAGTATCAGGGTTGACTTAGGCTACAAAATAGATTCAGGCAAACTAACATTAAGAGAACTAAGCACTCTGCAAATATCACACAGAACATTAGCAAAAGTACTTGATGTACAGAAAACAAGCGCCGCTTGGCTCTGATAAGTATAAGGCAATTTAACTCATCTGATTACAAGCATTCTGGGCAGGGGGAAACCCTACAAATTAACCAATCAGAAATTAACGTGCTGGGCAGAACACATGTGGACAAAAATAGAAAAAACATAAAAGGGGAAAAATAATTTTGAAAAAGGAAATCTTGGGCAACTGATAACTAACTAAAATAGACAAAAATATGTAGGAAAGGAAGGCATCAGCATTTCAGAAGCTCGGTCAAGAGTCTTCTTCTTGGGGATGGGGGAAAAATCTCTAAGTATCTCTAAGTCTCAGCATAGCATTTCAAATGGACAAGGGCAGAGAGAATAATACCTCTTAGAGTCTAAGGGGCTCAGCATCTGAAGGTAGGCAAACAGAGTCTACTCCTAATCCATCCGGGGAACGATACATTAAAGTTCATAGAGCAAGGAGATTCATTAGCTCATCAGTCCACCTGACGTTGTAGGGGTAACATCTGACAGAAATCGATCATGCAACTCCAACTTGATACATTGTTATGGTTTCCCAAGTTTATCATGAGAACTGTGTCATCTGTACTTTTTCATACAAGATTGCAATATTTGTATACAATGTCTGTCTGTCCACAGTCCTAAATGTTCCATCCTTAAGGCTAATGTTAGACTTTTCATCCTTGTCGTGGTCTCCCTTTACTTTTTGCTTCTGTTTCCCAGGTCTTTGATGTGTGCTGGGCTCTGTTTTTGCCGTTTTTGTTACTGTGGGCACTTTACCACTGCTAACCAGTGCTAAAGTGCAAATGCTCCTATACAAAATGTGTATGTAATTGGTTCATCCATGAGTGGCATATTGGATTTACTATTAAGTCCCTAGTACAGTGCACTAGAGGCGCCCAGGGACTGTAAATCAAATGCTACTAGTGGGCATGCAGCACTGCTTGTGCCACCCACATTAGTAGCTCTGTAAACATGGCTCAGACCTGCCATTGCAGTGTCTGTGTGTGCAATTTTAACTATAAATTCGACTTGGCAAGTTTACCCACTTGCTAGGCCTAAACCTTCCCTTTTCTTACATGTAAAACACCCCTAAGGTAGGCCCTAGGTAGCCCCAAGGGCAGGGTGCAGTATGGTTAAGGAGGGACATATAGGCCCTCATTACAACCCTGGCGGTCAAAGTCCGCCAGGGCTGTTTCGTGGGATACACCGCCAACAGGCTGGCGGTGCAATCCATGGAATTACGACTGCCTCTGAAGCGCCGCGGTCGCACCGCCGGGACCGGCGGTTTACCGCCACATTGGTCCTGGCGGCTGTAATCCTCCACAGCTCTGCCCAGGGGATTATGAGTCCCCCTCCCGCCAGCCTTTTCATGGCGGTAGGAACCACCATGTAAAGGCTGGCGGAAAGGGGAGTCAAGGGGCCCCCTGCCATGCCCCATGGAGCTTTTCACTGTCTGCACAGCAGACAGTGAAAAGCGCGACGGGTGCAACTGCACCCGTCCCACTGCCGCAACACCGCCGGCTCCATTTGGCTCCCGTGTTGCGGCCGACATCCCCGCCGGCCCAGCGGGGATGTTGAAATGGCCACCCCGGAAGTGCGGCCACATTGGCGGCTGCCCCCGCCCGCCAAAGTTGTAATGAGGGCCATAGTATTGTGTTTTATATGTCCTGGCAGTAAAATACTACTAAATGTGTTTTTCACTGTTGCAAGGCCTGTCCCTCTCATAGGTTATCATGGGGGCTACCTTTAAATCTGATTTAAGTGTAGATTCCCTTTGGGAGCGGAGAGACAAGTGGAGTTTGGGGTCTCTGAGCTCACAATTTTTAAATACATATTTTAGTAAAGTTGATTATAAGATTGTGTGTTTGAAAATACCACTTTGATAAAGTGGGCATATTTTTGCTTAAACCATTTCTGTGACTCTGTCTGTTTGTGGATTCCCTGTCTGGGTCAGTTTGACAGTTGGGATGGTTGCACCTCTCACTAGACAGTGACACAAAGGGAGCTGGGGTGTAGCCTGCATATCCTGATGAGCCATCTGTGCTAGGAGTGAGGGGAGGAGTGGTCACTCACACCTGAAAGGGCTGTGCCTGCCCTCACACAATGCAGTCTTGAACCCACTGGTGTGTGTCTGGGGCCTGGCCTGGGCAAGGCAGGATTTCACAAACAAGAGAGACTTTTCTTTAAAGTAAGACTACTTCAAAGGGCAAAATGGGTATAAGAAGGGCACCCAAAACTACAGACTTTAGAACACTTCTGGAAACCAAGGGAAACCTCTGCCTGGAGAAGAGCTGAAGAGCTTAGGAAGAAGAGCTGCCCTGCCTGTGACTGTGCTTTGTGGAGCTATCCTGCAGTTGCTGCTTCTGCCTGTGGAAGAGGACGAAGACTGGACTTTGTGTGCCTTCCTTTCTTGCGAAGAACTCTCCAAGGGCTTTAAACTGAACTTGCCTCCTGTTGTTTGAAGTCTCAGAGACAGCAACGACTTCTCTCTGCCAGCACCTGGAGCCTCTGCTGATACTCCTACCCTGCCAAGTGGTGCCCACCCAGTTCCTGGGACCCTGAAAGTAGAAGCTGGCCGAACAAGAGTAAGAAATCCACTCACAGACCGCTGTGCAGGGAAAAGATTGACGCAACTCCGAGACAGCTGAAAAATCGACGCACCACCGGCTTTGCGGCTGAAAATCAACACTCGCCTGCAGCAAGACTGGAAGATCGACACACTCGGCCGGAGATATGATGCGCAGCATCGCTGACGGAGGCTGGTGAGATTGCAACCCGCGCTGCGTGGTTTTCGAATCATTGTGCGGGAGGATTTCTGATGCAAACACCAGTGGGCATGTAAAAACAACGCAGGCCTGCCGGGACCCGAGAGTGCTGTTCTGATCGACGCATCGCTCTCCTGCAGAGAGAAGAAATGACACACGCTGACCCGCCTATAGGAGAAACGACGCACGGTCTCGTGAGTGAGTGACATCGACGCATTGCAAGCCCCTTTTGCCGCACCCTCACCCGTGCTGGGTTATTTTTGACACACCCATGTACATTTTCACACTAACAGCGTTAGAGTTGTGTTTAAAATAACATGAAGACTCTTTTTGGTTTTTAATTGATAACATGACTTGTGTATTGGGGATTTTTGTTGTTTTGTTTAGATAAATATTTTCTATTTTTGCTAAACCTGTGTTGTGTCATTTTGTAGTGTTTTCATTAAGTTACTGTGTGTGTTGGTACAAATACTTTACACCTCTGAAGTTAAGCCTGCCTGCTCGTGCCAAGCTACCAAGGGGGTGAGTGGGGGTTAACTGAGGGTGATTCTCTTTTACCCTGACTAGAGTGAGGGTCCTTGCTTGGACAGGGGGTAACCTGACTGCCAACCAAAGACCCAATTTCTAACAGATAACTTCCTAAACTATGTGTAAAACAATAGACATCTATTATAAGCTAGTATTCTCATAGGAACGAAATCTGGAAGAAAATTACACATTAGCAAGATCACAACTTTTATTGCACAGTCACGAATACAGAGCCCAGTAGGCCTCACTTAGGCTAATGTGAGTTAATTAAGACAATGCATTAATTCGTTCGAATGAAACAATTTAAGATGCAAACTATGAATTCAGTATTCATATACTTCCATTAGCATTCATGTTACAATAAGTTTAAATGCAATAACTCTGTTAATACATTTCCACTAATGTGGCACAGAACTGAGTTTCAGTATTATTTAAAACACTTTTCATGAAAATTATATTTTAATGCAGACTATTAGTTTAGACTCTAAAATACAACATATTGACAGATTTATTCTTTAAACATGTAATTTAATCCCAATACCACATAGGTTTCGGTGATTATTCTAAGGTGAATGCACACTAATACAACTTCTCAGTGCATCACTTTACAATCAATCTATTAGTACGTTGAATAACAATGCATAATCTGTCATGTGTAGATGATCACTGTGACATGAGGGACAATACTTAGATTTATGCCACATCACTAATCACTTCTGTCGATTATTTTTGCCTGTGCTTATTTTTTGTGTCAACTTACACGATTCTTGGAAGTTTATTTATTTTTTTCTTGGTAAATGGTTCTCTGTCGAAACTCCTAAATTCTGTCAAGTTGAGTAACTTTTTTCCAAAGACCAAAGTGTCTGGGGTTCCTTAATCTCAGGAACCCTCTTTTTTATTAAGACGGAGGATTCCTTTCCCAGGTCAGATTCCTTTCCCAGGTCAGATTTCTGATTTACCAATACCAGGAAGTGATGGGTAAACACACTCATAAAAGGAGCCGTCATTCTCCCTCTTCGAATTGGCTCATTCTGTTTGGTGTCAAGAGGAACACAGAATAGACTGCAGAAAATAGTGAGATAACTGTCTGAAGCTTATAAAAGACACAAGGAGAGATGATTTTTCATGACAGTCACCAGAGACTCTGATTCCTTTTAGTTTTTGGTAACTTCTTTTTTCTGTTCTTATTGGCCTTCAAAAGACTGGGCCAAGGAGGAGAGGGGTTTTCCTGGTCATTCTGCTTCTCCAAGAGGGACTGAACACAAACAGAGGGTTTGAAACCTGCATTTTCATATCTTTCCTCCAATCTCAAGTTGCCAGTACATGAGGAGCAGCAATCCACAAGCTTGGGTTGGTTTTGTCAATTTCAGAATCCTTCTTTTCCCTCACCCCCTGTTACCCCAGGTGTACCAGGGTCCTTTGAAATTAGAATGTAATGATCATGATAGGGTATCAGTGCTGAGGTGTGTGTGCAGGTTATATCATTTGGCCAAAGGAGATATTTAACTTCTGCAGTTACAAATTATAGACCATACTCTGGATAACTTTATGGGCCAACCTTCATCTGTACCTTCTTTTCAATCTCTGATTCAATTTTCTAGAAATCCAATGGGGCTTTGAAGTGAACTTATGCTGTGTATGCCTCCTAATATCTGGTTAAACATTTTCATGCTCTTTCCTCCGGGATTCAGGAAGGTGAAGATTGCCAGCAACTTTTGGTGAACATCGAGGTCCAGCCTTGGTTGATTTCAGGCTTTGTTATTGATAATCTCTAAATGTCTCCTATGGTTTCAGGTGGTATAGTTGCAGATGGACATCATCTGCATTTAAGAGCATGGCAGGTGGATGCTACTCAGAAGAACTGTACATTGGGAATGTAATTTGGCAGGAGTAAGCTGCTTTGGAAGATTTTCAAGAGGTCTTCATGCATCATTTAAAAATGTAATGCATGTACAACCTTTTTATAACAATTAGAAGTATTCAGGAAATAATAAGAAATTATTTTCCAAGGGCAAAAAGAGTCAACATGACTAGTTTTCATATGGGTCCCATTGTTAGCCTATAAGCGCACAGGGTAATATTTCCTTTTGGCAGTCCTCAGCAGATAAAGGTAGTCAGAAACAGCACCCCTTACTATGTCAAGCTGGAAGAGAAGATGATTCCACCTACTTTTATTGCCTAATTGGTGGAAACAATCAACAACCAACAGATGAGTATTAAAAACAGTTTTCACAAGGATATGCAATAGATTGTCAGCTGTCTCCTCCAAGTTTGCATTTTGTTACAGACACCCTTGCCCAAAGAACCTTGCAAGAGATGGAAATTTCAGGACAGTGTTTTCTACCTGGTCAGGAAGCAGGCAATCATTCCAATACTGGCCCAGGACAGAGGAATGGTATTCAATAGTCACTTTGGTATGAAAGGCTTTGGGTCAGTACAGGATGAGTGTAGATTTAAAGTCCCACAACATATTCTTCCAGACGGTTCACTTAAAAAACAAGTGATTCCCCAAATTTCAGAATGGCCTTTTTAACAAAGATCAATCTGCATGATGCATATATGCATGTTCTGATTGAGGAAACCCATCAAATGTATTTTGGGATCGCATTTGGGAAGAGACATTGGCAATTTCAGGGTCTCTCTTTTTGGTTGAAGATGTGTCAAGGGCATTGCCCTACTTCAAACAATTGCACAATTGCACATTAAAGATGGAGAAACCCTTCTCTACTTGTGTAAAGCCTGTGTGCCCACCCAGAGGTATAGGCAGGATAATAACTAGTCCTCTCCTCCTTGGTCTCTCCAAAGCTGTTCTGGGAGCAGTTTTTGCTGCACTGGGTCCGTTGGCTGCTTACCAATTGGTAGGACAAATGGAGGGGCAGCTTGTGCAAGTGTCATCTGGCATATACTTATGACAGGGGAGACCCCTTTGAAGTAAACAAAGTTCCTGGGCACTGCACAACTGCCCTTCCTGCGAGAGGAACAAAACAGCTTCCTACACCTCAGCCAATGAGTTTGCCATGGGAGCAGTTTTCACACCTCATTGGGGCCATTCATCAATGGGGTGCGGTAGTTGGAGGTGAATGCATGTTAGTCTCCTGGAGCGCCAGGCAGGAAAATGGAAACTTTGTGAAAGTCCCTTTTTCTTAAACTTTATTAAAAAGCTGACTTCACCATTGAGTTGGGCTTTTAATAAATATTAAGAACACAGTCCTTGAATTATATTGATAGCTGGTCCCTAGTCTGAAAAAGCAGAATTAATATGTAATAGTGCTTCCCATTGTTTCTCTATGACAGAGCCAGCCTTTCTACAGAGAAAAAAGCTTTTAGGGCTTAAGGACATGTTACCTTTAAATTTCTAAATGTCCTATTTTTAAATAACATGGACCCTACATTGTAGGCGGACTTGTTGATATTTTAAAGGGAGGTCAGACTGGTTTATTTTTAACACATTGGGCTCAGTTTTTAAACTTCAGTAGCCATCCTACGGTGGAGGCCTAGAGTTATGTTTGGCTTGTCACACCAATGGTGGCACAATAGGTGCTGTAGCCTTTAAGTTACATTTACCTTTCTATGCCATGGGTGTACTTTAGGCACCATATACTATGGCCTTATAGGAAAATTAAATATGCCAATTAGGGTTTTAGAGAATTTTAACATGTTTTAGTGGTCAGTGCACATGCACTAGGGTCTGGTTATCAGTGCCCCAGTGAACAGAGTCATAAAACTAGCAGCACCAGTCCACAAAAATTGGCAGTGACCATGCAAAAGGAGGTCCTTTTTCACAAATGGTTTCAACTCTAAGGTCACAGCAATTGACTTGGTTACATCTCCTGGCCTGACTCAAGATTGTTAGAGCTTCCTTCACGAGGTATTTTACCTGAGTTCTGAGGCCTAACAGTTAGCTCACTACATCTTGTGGGGGTTAACTGGGAGCCTGATTCCACCACTTCTTTACAATACCAAGAGGTCCTCAGAAAGGCAAGCAGATGTTCAATGGGACTGAAACCCTCTCCCTTCTGTGGCACATCCCTGTAGGAAAATAGCAGGCATGGTATCAGGATGTCCCACTTACGCCTCAGGGGCTCTGATAGGCCCATCATGATACCTTTCAGGGTTTGTTGTACCTCTCAACAAGCTCATTTGTTTGGGGGTGGTGTGGTCTGAAGAAAATGCAGGTTACCATACATTAATCCCACGTGGTATTCATGTAGGCAGACTTGACGTTGGTGACCCTGTAAGATACAACCTCCTTGGGGAAACCCATGTGGGTAAAGATCCCTTTCAGTACCCTGGCCCTGTCACTGTCCGTAGGGTAATGGCCTTAGGTTACCTTGTGGCCTGGTCCACCAAAATCAGGAGGAATCTGTTGCCAAAGGCTGTCTTGGGGTCGAGAGGCCCATCAATACCAACACTCACTCTTTTATAGAGCATTCCCACTATTGGGAAAGGTTGAAGAGGAGCCTTACTCTTTACCCCCAACTTACCACTGCCTTGGCTGGTAACACAGGACCTACAGAATGCATCTGATGGAGTTCCTCTCTGGGACCATAAAAGTGAATGACCAGGCCATCAAAGTTTTTGACCTTCCCCAGATGTATTGCCAGGGGATATTATGAGGCTTCTCCAGTAGGGACCACCAATAATCTGTTTGACCCAAGCTCGAGCAGCTTATGCTCCCTATACTAGAGTCCATTAAATGTAGTGATCACCAGAGGTGTCACCATTCTTCTAGGCCTTGCCCTGTCCCCCAAGGCCCATAAGAGAGGGGGCATGCCTTCTGCACCTTGCAGAACTTTGTATGGGACAATCGTACTGTGTGTTGCCACCTGGCTAGCTCAATCAGGGCAGCAATGTATTCCCCTGAGGCTCCAGGATCTCACTCACAGGTTCAGCCTTTCACCGGACCACAGGAAATTCTAATGCAGGTTTCCAACATCCCCTGCCCCTCCTTGTTTTGGCAGATACCTGGGCCACCTGTTTCAGACATCAAGTTCTTTTACCTCACCTGACAGGCTACCATTGATCACGTGGTCATAAGCATCCACTCAAGCAATCCCAGAATCTCCAGATGAGACCTGAGCTACACCTCATTCCAGATAGTATGCTCTAGGTCATTCTCAAGCAGACAGTCTGCAGGCATGGATGGACATAGAGCTACCCTCAGAGAACCAGAGACTCCACTCCTCTCCAAGGGAATCAAAGCCACAGGGTAGTGGAATACCTGGTTGTTGGCTGTCACCATCTGGTGGAAATCAGGGCTAACTTGCTCTGATGCACCAGATGACACCTAGCAGTAGTCATCCTGGCTCCCGTCTTTCTCAAAGCCTCCAACCTTTGTCCATCGATGATGATCCACTGTCTGTTCTTCTTAGTGTTACCAGGCTTGTGAGCACTAGGCATCATCTCTGTGTCACCAAGAGACACTAGGGTAACCGCTTCACTTCCCCCATTGCTAACTGGGGCAACCTCCTCCCCCAGCACTACAATAGCAATAGCGGAGATTGGCCCACCAGTGAGAGGTTGCTTCTCTCAGGACAGATGTGATATCCTTTCTTGTGCCCTTACTGGTTACTGTCATAGGACAGGGCTGGTAAGGCACTATGGGTCTCTTCCTACTAAACCCACCCCATCTAAGGTGTGAAAAGACTGGGACTCCCTTCTCTATAAACTCTTTTGGGGGTCTTTTGGAGAAATCCTTTTGGTTTTCCCTGTTCTGCCTGTCCTTCTATTGAGGGTTATCCGACCTCTCCATTCTTTCACCACCCCTCCCCGTGAACTTCTTGGACACCATGTACTGATCAGGAAGCCAGCTTCTTTTCCAAGCTCTCTGGTGTTATATGGTTTCCACTAAAAGGTAGGACTGCATATTAGGGTGGTAGAACTTCAGCACTAGGGGACTGAGTCCAGCTACACCATTAGTAACTACCAACCCAATTTCTAGGTAGCTCAAAGTGCCTCACCTAAACCTCCAATTTTCCCAGGAGAACAGATGATTATAGCAACCTCATACATGTCACTTTGACTCCCAAGAAAGTCATGGGAATAGATCATATCCCTTTCATTGTTTACTCATGCATGCCCAGGGTTAACAGAAGAAAGAGATGAATAAAGGTTTTGAAACATTTATTGAAATAGTCATTTTCATGCATAGAGTGAATGAACTGCACTTATTAGGCAGATGAAATAAAGCATTGTAACCAGCGTTACTAATATGGTGAAAAGAATAAACAGTCAAACCATGGCGATCATAGATTTTTATCTTTCTACCTAGCTCTATCTACAAACTAAGAGCATAGCAAGTGCACCTCTGCCTGTACCTGATTGAATGAGAAAGCATGAGACCCCCATACATGGTGCTAGTGTAAAGTGGAGTTGGCAATCCTTCGCTTACAGATGAAAGATCACCGTCAGCAGCCCTGCATGTCAAACCCAAGACAAATGGTTGAAGTGCTCTGCTGACGCTTCTGGGTCAGTGCATGGTTTATATAATCAAAGCCACACTGTGTTAGAGGCACAGCTCTGATGCAATTATATTTCTGGATGTTAGAGGCTGACTCCGAATGGGCAATGCAAGCACTGGGATATCTTGTACTGTGTTCCTGGACTTGATCAGAGTGTACAGTTTATGTGTCAAGAAAGGCTAACTAAAGACAAGTAGCATGTATTCTCAGAAAGTGTGAAAAATGTCATTGCTGGAATACGATGGCAGCTAAAACGTGTAAAATATAAAATATAAACCTAATCTGAAATGAAGCTAAAATGGAGAACCAGCGTGGGCCCAAAAAGCCCTCAAAACACCCTCCCCGTGGGCATGAAAAGACATGCTTCTAACAAAACTAAGCTAAAGGGAATAAAATGTTGATTCCAATAAGCAAAGCAAACAAGTAATTAAAAATGCCAATTAAAACATAAAATCAATTAGAACAATTTAAATAGAAGGAAAGGGCAAATTTAAAAACTAGTGAAGGCTTCCAAGATGTCATCCAAGTTCACATTGTCAAGTGAATCCAGGTCTGACCACCGTTACACAGATGACAGAACCACAATGGTCTTGATGGGCAAATCAAAGGAACAAACATGGCTAGTGCTCTCAGCTGAGGCTGAGGTTGTTGCATCTTATACAGTGGCAGTGATTCCAGGTCCCTGATCCCGTATCCTCACTTTCGACTGCAGTATAATATTCAAGCTCAGAAAGCATCGAAGTCCCTGTTTTAATGTACCAATCATCAGAAATAACACCTGGGAATATTATGTCATCCACAAAACTTTTAAAAACAGAAGGAATTTGTAAAGTCTCTTTAGGATCAAAAACATCAAAGGGGACCTTATCACAAACAAATCCATCAGAAATTGGAAAAGCAGAAATGTTCACAAGGGACAGGTCTCTTGGCACTTTGTGGGAAGACGAATGATGTTTCAACACCTCAGCTACCAGTTCTACAGCAGAGCGTTCTGGGAGGTAATATTCGTGTATACGCAAGACGAAAACTGTCACATATCCAATCCACAGGATAAAAGAAAGTAATGAAATTGTAATCCACAAATAGGATCATGGGGGATCAGATAATTGTGTTTCAGCCAGCTAGGAATATCAAGTACACCATGGAGTAAGAAGTGAGAAGAATCAGTAGAAAAGTCGTCAATGTCGACAAAATAACCAGAAGCAGTCTGTGTCAAAACAGAAGCCTCAACAGGTGAAAGAGAACTGATAGACACCTCCAAAGTTGGTTTATTATAGACAACTCAGTTGCTTTGAGTATCAGTAGAAAACTGTAGGCGTACGTCCGATCAACAAAAGTTCATTCTCCACCATCCCAAGCTGGGGCAAAATAATCTTGATGTTATTCAATACTTGCAGAGGTATTTCCTATAGTGAGAAGAATTAGGGAACTACTCAGGAGTCCTTGTGCCCTCCTGTGTAGGATGGGTCACATGATGCATTTTTACTTGATAAGTTGAAACAAATCTTCACTCCTTCAGTGGCAGAACATTTTATTTGCGCATTGGCATGCTCGTCCCAGAAGTGTTGTAATTCTTGTAAGACAGCAAAATGTTCATGTATGTCAAAACGTATATCTGCCGCCACTATGCCAAGACTGTTGAAATCTGGGATGTACACCTGGATGCCAAAAAGGACCTTGTAGAGAGTCCGGCCACCCAAAGATCATCTAGGCAGATTATTTAATGCCCGGTGGAACCCATTCAAGTAGTGGATCCAACTATGACCTATCTACTACACTAGCTGCTGAGAATTGCTTTAAGTCTCAGTTCTTCTTTTCCACAACCAAATTTCCCTCAGGATGATATGGTGTGGAATAATGCACACCTACACCCAGTATCCCGATTGTATCCCTGTGAGCCTTAGAGGCAAAAGCAGGGCCCTGCTCCAATTGGAATATAGCTACTACATATATTATGATAAAGACTTGCAAATCTTTGATAACAGAGCGAACGTCAGCCAATCGCTGTGGCCACACCCATAGGATCTAAAGCAAGAACCTACAGCAAGTAGAATGTATTTGAATGCACCATCCGATAGGGGATTGCAGTGGTCTAGATATATGCATTGGAGTGGTTTGCTTGAAACTAGAAGTGGTGCCTGTGGTGTGGGTGCAATGGAGATTTTTATTTATTGGCAAATGTAGCAACTATGGACATACTGTATTGTCTGTTTGTACAGATCTTGCCACAACAGCGCTTCTGTAGTAAAGAAATTGTGGCCCCCACACCAGCATAGGCACATGCTACACCCTCATGAGCAGCTATAACTACTTCTAGCCTGCGGTCCGTATTGGGTATCACACGATCACCCACCTCAGGGAAGGCATCAAAAGGAATGTTTAGGGCACTTAAAAGGTAGGAATATTTTGCTGGATATTTTTTAGGAAATGGGGTGCCGTTGCTCGAAGCACTGATGGCAGCCAAGATGTCTTCATCCACCCTCATATGCCAATGAGTAATTTCAGCTACTGTTGCAGTCTTCACTGCAGATATGTCTGCTTCATCAGCCAATGGATTCCTAACAACGTGTACTCCTGCACGTTGATGACTCACTGTATGTATTACATTAACCTGTGACAAACTATCTTTGAGTTGTGCCACCTTTTCCCAAAGCAATTTATGCTTTATAATGTTCACTTTTGTGTCTCTGAATCCATTTAGGGCAAATAATGTAAGCCTTCATTAAAAGACTGGACAGAGTAATACAAATCATACACTATAAAAGTGGAGAATTCTGGATCCCTATTTTCCAGTGCCAGAATCAAGGTTTTCAATTCAGTCAGTTGTACAGTGCAATCCCATAAAGACCGCGTGAGCGTTTTGAGGATGCAATTTTCCATCCTTTATTACACCATGTCCCATGGCACAAATTGCGGAGTATTGATGGTTGGTGCCTATAACAGGTTGTGCTGAACCATCAGAATATATATTGCTCCTCATCATGACATTACCGGTAAATCCTGCATATTGCCACCCTGACGGCCGCCACCATACCACCGTGGTGGCGGATAACTGTTCTGCATATTATGACACACACACACCAAACCCAACAGAATACAGCCACATTCACAAATCCGCCAGCCCAAAGTTCAATGCTAAAGTGGCAGTTCCAACACCCATACCGTTAACGGCAACAGAACAGTGCCCACACATCGTGACCCACAAATCACCACAGCAGACATTCAACAGCAGTAAACCATTGACGGTACACACTGCCGCGCTCAGAATGGACACCCAAAAACGAAACTACACAACATTTGCCAATTCAAACAACACAGACCTGACACCCATACACACACCACACACACCCACTCACACCACTATAAAACACACACCCACATTACCCACAACCCTTTACGTATGCACATCCTTGCCACCAAGGATGTGCATACGTATGTGTATTTGTCAAGACCACTGTGACAAATACACATACACCTATACATCCCTCACGCACTCCACTACGCACACCCAATCACACCACCCAACACCCACACACTCACACACATTGCACAACACCCATGTCCCCACAAAGGCACCCCTGTTTCACAGATGAGTAGTTGAGGGTCATGGTGGAAGAAATAGTTAGGGTAGAGCCACAGCTGTTTGGAGCACAGGTCCAGCTGATATCCTCAGAAGGAAGATGGAGCTATGGCAGAGAATCGTGGACAGGGTGAAAGCCGGGGGACAGCATCCAAGAACAAGGGACGACATCAGGAACAGGTGGAACAACCTACGGGGGAAGGTACGTTCCGTGGCAGCAAGGCACCAGCTCGCCATACAGAGGACTGGCGGTGAACCCCCACCTCCTCCCCCACAGCTCACAGCATGGGAGGAGCAAGTCGTGGCATTACTGCATCCTGAGGGACTCACTGGAGTAGCCGGAGGACTGGACACTGATAAGTCAACATTTACCAATTATCAGCCCCCATACCTGCATGCCATCTCAGCCCCTCACCCTCACTCCCATCACTCCACTCCATCCCAAACACTGCACCAACGCAGATGACTAGCCCCAATGCCAAGCCCTGCATGCCATACCAATGCATGGACAGCCCTCCCACCCCTGCGTGGACAGCAAAGGGGAACTAATAATCCCACAATTCATCAACATACAGAATCAAAGGTGGCAGGGCAAAAGCAACCATAGAGGGGAAGAGAGGGATGTACAACATGTCACAGGCATGAAGCATAATACATCTCTTACATACCCACAGGTGCCCCAGCCAATCTCAGTGGAGAGGAGGTGCCACGACTATCCAGTCCCCCAACAGAAGATGCCCCCAGTGATGACAGTAACTCTGGACTCTAGGATCTGGATCAACAACCTGGCCCATCAGAAACCACTGGACAGTCGGTCACCCCAGCCAACTCACAGTCTACCACAGAGCCTCCCCCATCAGTTACCAACACCACAGCACCCACCCAACGTACCCACAACTCTGTCCCCAGGACATGTCAATCAGCAGTGTGCCCACCTATACAGAGACCCCAGGCCACACCTCACCCCCAAGACAATCAGGGACCTGGAATCAGTGGCAGTGGGCATACCGTTCAGGGGACAGGGGCACAGGGCAACAGGGACACTGGGAGGACCGCTGTGCGACAGAGGACAGGCCCAGGGAACCGACTCTCCACAAGGCACTCACCAATGTCCTGGGTGCCTACCAACAATCCCAGGACTCGATGGGCCAGATCCTGAACAACATGCAGGAGAACAAGCGGCTGCAGGAGGAACACTATCAGGAGATCAGGGAGGACTTGCAGGCCATCAACACCACCATGATCTCCATAGCAGGGGTGCTGGCAGACATGGCCAACATCATGAGGGACTGGACAGCACACCAGCGGGCCCCTACCACTAGCCAGTCTATTGACCAGCCCTCCACTTCCGCTGTAGCTAATGGACAGGAGGCCCCATCACAGGACCCACAGGCCACCATCACCCCTCCCCCTGCAGAAGGTGAACCACCCCACAAACGTTCCCTGTGAATCAGACGAAAGCCAGAGACACTTGCCAAGACCAAGACCACCGCCAGGAAATGAGACTCTCCTGATTGCCCCCTTGTGTCCCACCCTGCCACCTTGTCCATTTTGAAATGCCTTTGCTCCCCTTGCTATGGCCCCTTGGACACTCGATCTGTGCTACAAACTGACTTGAACAATACCCTGGACTTTCCTCCACCATCACCCCATTCCATTGCACTTTACTCTCAATTATATAGCACTACAATAAACACCCTTCAACACAATTTGAGTAACACTGTTTTATGTGTCTTTAATCTGCATTTGTGGGAACAGTCACATTGAGTGCAAATGATCTGAACACTGTGATAGCTAACAAATAATGACCTGGAACAGTCTGTAGTGAATACCTCAGGACAATGTTGTCATATCACCAACATCTAGAAAATGAGAAGCCAATGGTGACAGTAAGTTGAGATGCAAAGGAAGTGAATGCCATCATGCCACAGGCACACTGATGAATCAATAGCCAGAGTAATGTTCAGTTCTGCTGTCTCACCGGTGTCATTGGAAGTATTGATGTTCTGTTGTCCTTGTAGTGAATCCTAGTTTGTTTTAATGGGATAACAGGAGTTGGCTTAGCCTCTGGCTTGCAGACTCGTGCCCCCGTCACCTAGTGACTTTAAACCTATTTAGCTTGCTCTGACTTAGCCCATTTAATTATTTAATTCATCTAAGATGGCTGCCTTGTTTATAGTTAGGCCACTTGTTATGCTTTGCATTATCAGTGCCACCGCACTAAGGCGTCAAGCTCAAGCGACAAAGACAAACAAACAGTAGGTGTTCACACTTAGGGATTTTCCCTCTCTATACTTTCGAGGGATTTGTTTATAATAATTGTGGTCCTAAGCATGTCTGTTATCTATTGTTTGGGAACACAACTACGTCAGGGGTACTGGTAGATCTGTATAAATACATCGCACTTTAGACAGATAATCAGAGGGATTCCGACCAGAGGGTATCGCCACCATCGCTGATACCGATGCTGCACGTCGTCTTGACGCTGACCCAGTCTTCGTGTCCCTGCGGAGTCTGAGATAGAGACCTCATTTCAAGGTAACGAGGGTTGGGGGCTCCTCTCATGGAAATGGCATTGGCAGATTAGATTTAACAAACCCAGCTCTCTTTTAGGTAGGAGGTTAGGCCTATCATATTAGGGTATTAGGGGATATCACACCTCTTATGTCTTTTACATGCTATTGCAAGATGGTGGGGCTCTTTGTAATAATGACTCTCGTCTGCACAATTCTGTTTCTTGCACTGTTCATTATGCTAATCATTGCAGCCCATGCAACATATCGCAAATTGCAGTTGTGTTAAATAAAAACTATTGAAACTTTACTGCATCTTTGTCATTGCCTGTGTTTGAATGAGACATAGTGTATCTGTGAGAAAGGGATAATCTCCATTTAACCACAAAACACTCCCTGAGATGTCTTATTCTCGAGTCCATGCGTAAAGGCTGCCACAAATCACCTTTTACTATTGTATTTTTGGTGAGGTGCTGCTAGTGAGCCGGAAAGGTTGAGGCGACAGTTGCGACTTGTTGTAGGATAGGCATAGTCACCTACAAATAAAAGTACTGTCATCCTTAAACCAGCAGTCTTGCCCAGAGCAAGAGTCCAAACTACAACATCCTCATCCTCATCCTCATCCTTTGCCTCCTCATCCTCACTGTCATCAGGGTCCACTGCTGACACAGGGTCATCTCCAGTCCCCTCCTCCTGCAGAAAAGGCACATGTCGTCTGAGGGCCAGGTTGTGCAACATGCAGCATGCCACTACTATCTGGCAGACCGTTCCGGGTGAGCACAGCTGAGGCAGTGCAGCCCACTCCTCCTGCAGAGGCTGCACCTTCACCTGCTGAGACAGTGCAGCCCTCACCTCCAGTAGAGACTGGCAGGATGACACCACCACCGGTGGTCACAGAGCCCTCACCTCCAGATGAGACAGTGCAGCCCTCACCTCCAGCAGAGGCTGCCCAGGAGGCACCTTCACCTGCTGACACAGTGAAGCCCTCACCTCCAGCAGAGGGCATGTAGGCTACCGTCCTGCGACTGCTGTACAACAAGCCCCCTCCAGAACCAGTGGGCATGTTACCCACTCAGAGACTGTGGCCTTGCACTCCTGAGCACAGAGACATGGGCGTGGAGCCCTCTCCAGAACCAGTGGGAACATCACCCACCTGAGAGACTGTGGCCTTGCACTGCTCAGCACAGAGAAATGGGCATTTAGCCCCCTCCAGAACCAGTAGGAAAGTCACCCACCTGAGAGACTGTTGCTTGCACTCCCCAGTACAGAGAAATGGGCATGGAGACCCCTCCAGAACCAGTCGGAAAGTCACCCACTCCAGAGACTATGGGCATGCACTCCCGAGCACAGAGAAATGGTCATGGAGCCCCCTCCGGAACCAGTGGGAAAGTCACCCAACCTGGGAGACTGCGACCTTGCACTCCCCAGCACAGAGAAATGGGCATGGAGCCCCCTCCAGAACCAGTGGGAAAGTCATCTACCTGAGAGACAGTGGCCTTGCACTCCCCAGCACAGAGAAATGGGCATAGAGCACCCTTGAGAACCAGTGGGCAAGTGCCACGGCTCAGCTGAGGTGCCCCCCCCATTCCCACTGAGGTGCCTGCCCACTTACGACATGATGCCCGAGCAGAGTTCTGTGCAGTTGATGTCAGGAGACAAGTTAGGCCTTGGACTGTGCCCTGTGGCTATGTGGGCCATTTGTACTTTGGACTTTGCATTGGCCCTTTGTGGACAATTGTACATATCATGTTCATGTGGTGGCTTTTCCCTGGCTATACATGTTCAGTATTTACAAAATCTGGTCCATGTTTTATTGGGCCGTGTGTCGTATGCGATTGGTTTACATCTGCAGCTGGTTGTGTGTATGGTGTGTGTCTGGTGTGTGTTGTGCATGTGTGTGTCACTCTTGTTTTCCACTCTCCCTTCCTTGCCTGCTAGGCAGGTGTACTCACTGTTGTCGTCTTCGTCGGCGTTCCAGGTGGAGCATGGCGTAGATGAGCATTGGGAAGACTTGCAGTTCCGGTTCCATGGTGTCGACGGAGTCCTCTGTGTACTTGTTGCTGAGTCTTTCGTTTTCTGTGTTTGGTTTCTGCCAGGCTTTTGATGGCGTTGGCACCGCCCAGGAAATCATGGCAGTGTGCTGTCATAAAATGGTGGGCAGTACTTTGTCTTCCGCCTGGCTGTTGATGGCTACTGCTGTGGTCAGTGGTGTTAACCCGCTGGCGGATGGTGTGGTACATTGGCTGTCTATGGGAGTTCTCACCGCCATGGTCATAATTGGGCAGTAGTTACTGCCAGCCTGTTGGCGGTATTTCAGCCACTTTATCACTCACTGCCAATGCCTAATGACCACCTATGTGTTTATACTGTTCAAATGGGAATGTGTTAGTGGGCATGGGGTATTCTTGTTCATACTGTAGAAATTCTTCAGTTTGTAAAGTAGGGTCAAACACATAGGGCCATATTTATACTTTTTGACGCAAAACTGCGCTAACGCAGTTTTGCGTCAAAAAATGTAACGCCGGCTAATGCCATTTCTTTGCACCGCTCGGGCATCAAATTTCTACTTTGACGCACGGCGGCGCAAACCAGTTTTGTGAGTCATTTTTTTTTACTCAAACCAATGCGTCACGTCGTAAAGAAAAACGACGTTAACACAGCGAAAATGACTTTGAGCTGGTTTCCGACGTCGCAATTGTGACAAAAAGCGGCGCAAAAACACTGCAAAATGTGCAGAAAAGAGCCAAAATGGATCTCAGAAGCTTTGAGAGACCCCAGGAAGATGACAACAGACCAGGAACCAGCCAGAAGGACCCACACAAGACCCAGGAGAGGGAGAAGAAGAAAAGGATGTGTTGGTTCAGTGCAGAGGAGCAGGAAATACTGGTCAGAGAGGTGATGGAACACCAGCATAAACTTTTTGTCACCTCTAAATTGCCAGTTGGTAGGAGAGAGGCAATTTGGCAACAAATTGTAGACAAGATAAACAGTGTGGCTGAAGTACAGAGAACAGTCATCGACTGCAAGAAACGCTGGCATGACTGCAAGCGCAGGACCAAGGAAAAGATGGCCAGGAACAGGAACGCAGCACTGCAAACTGGAGGTGGGAGTCCAGCACCACAGGAGGCCCTGGACCACATGGAGGAGATGGTGGCAGCCGTCATCCCTGAGGAGATCGTCACAGGGATTCAAGGACAGGACAGCACAGACTACTAGGAGACAACACAGATGCAGGGTAAGTCGCATGGGGAACAAAAATGGCTATTTGTAAACTGTAAGCAGGGGGGGACCTACCTACTATACAATGCACGTAAATCATGATATTCAGGGAGTGGAATGGGCAAAGCGGCACGGCATGGGCTGTTCAGAGGAAACCTGGGGCACAGTACTACACTACACCAACAACCTTAGCATTGGGGTATGCTCTCATGCCAAGGATGATGGAAAGGTAAAGACAGTCCAGGAGGGTAGGGTACAACGTAAAACTGGCCTGCTACCACATGACAGCTGGTATTGTCTCTACATGAACTAGGGCTCAATTAACAGTCTCAGGCCATATCTGCAAGTGGAATTTAACATTTGACAACAGTTGCCACTACCACCTCTGCTGTGTGCGCAGGTCAAGAAGCTAATGGCAGTTATGTGCCCATGGATCAAACACCCAAATTAGAGGGTTCAGGATGACAACGTTATCAATCCCCTGAAATCAATCAAAATGTGCCAAATCAGACAAATGTGAATGTCCATAGTCGCTACAAACATCAGCCATTGTCATAAACATTATGAGGTACACAGCAGTAATGTCATACCCATGCTGCATATGTCAGGGTCCACCCTGTGCCTGGGTCACAATAGCTGCAATGACACCATGCACCCATCCCAACTGTTCTACTGCTCAGTCAACAGCATTGAGGGGGATGACATATTTAACTGGCTTGTGAAATACACCTGCACAGTCAGAAGAGGAACTGGAACACTGCTAGGACCATCAGTGCAATCCAATGTAGCACACATTCCCCAACATCAACTTTACACACTACCAATGCTGGCATCTGTAGTGTGCAATGCCAATGCTATACACAGTATATGCTAGGTCTCAGAAATATATAGCTGGATGTGAAATATCTGAGACTGGGCAGTTCCACATTGTTAAGTGTGGTGCAAGTGCCATCAGAACACCCACAGCCAGTGCAGGGCCACAACATGAGAATGGAAGTAGACGAAGTTGGCAACATACAATTTGGGCAGAACCTACACCTAGAGGATATGACGCTGACATTGCCCCAAAGTGCCCACACTACATGTGACATGCAGGTGGGGCATAGACCTGGGAGAATGCTAATATTAATGAGAGGAACAATGAACAGGAACCAATATCACAATGTGCAACTTTTAGTAAGGCAGGCACGTCACATTACAAATGCCACAACACGGGCACACTAATTGTACCATATCTCATTGTAGAGGACGATGGCTCTCCTGGGGATATGCCTGTGCTGGACTTCCCTGATGACATGGATGATGAGCTGACAAACATCAGCCAGCAGACCCTCCAAGATGTCCTCGGAACCCTCCGGACCTCACCTTCAGTCGCAAGGAGGAGCACAGATACAGCAGCCATCACAGAGGACCCACCTACCACCCCAATAGTATGACCTTCTAGCTCCAACCCAGCTGAGGACTCTGTCGACACTGGCACCAGCTTTGAGAGAACTGTAGTTGGAGTACAGCGGGAGCTGGCCAAGGAGGTGCGGGTGGAGATGCAAAATAGGGCAGCCAGCCTAGAGGGGGTGTGTTCGTGCATGATGACAACTACAGAACAGGCAGCAACCGTGCATGGGCGAACATCTATCTTGCAAGAACTGCAACAAAGTGTGAAGGAAATCAGCAAAGCAGTAAGGGAGTTGACACAACACCTCCTACAACAAAACTTTCAAAATGTGCATGAATGCAATATTGACCCCCTCAGGGCCGACCTGGCTGCCTACCACAGTGATGTAGCTGCTATCCTTAAGAACCAGCAGCTCTTCCTTGCTGTAGTACTGCCCTTAATAGCCCCACAGGTGGTAGTTACCGGGATTTCTGACTCCACGTCTTCAAACACTGAAGTGTGTGTTGCCCCTTCAAACCTACCACCACTAAGGGCCGGAGAGACGACACACACATCAGAAGATGAAGACGTGGAACAGATCACCTTCACCTGTAAGAGTACCCGGTAGCACAAGTCCTTGCCACATGGCCACTTATAACCAAGGTCCTAGCTTTGTAACATGCCAGTCTTGCAACAGCTGCTCACAAGCACTGTTCTCCAGCCCACTGTTCATCTTGTCACTCTACCCTCTGATTGTCTCTCACTACCTCATTGGCAATTCATGTCCCTCTGCACTGTATGACACTTCACCCCAGCATGTCCAATGACATGTCCATTTGCACTTGTGTAGGATCACAATGGAAGGTGTCACACTATTGGACTCACAATCCTGGACTATGTAAAACAGCACTACAGCACTTTAAAATAAATCACATTTACACAACCACTTTGCTCTGAGTAATGTGACACATCAAACGTGAGGGAGATTAGTGATGTTTGCCTCATGTCAATGCCTATAGAATGTCAATACAACTGGCCTGAAAGAATGTGGGCTGATAACTATGCACTGTGGTCTGGACTGTACCATCATCTACCCTTCTTGAGGGTTAATTCTGAGGTAACTAGAAACACAACAGTATAATGCTGTGTTGGACAGAATAAGTCTTCTTCAAGGGATGTCTAAGCAGAAAAATATTGTCTTCTAATTTTTCTTCCAGACAATGATTACGTATGTGACATTTGACACCAATTTTTCCTCACACACACCATATACACACACCAGCAGGAATGGATGTGTATGAGTGTACGTACAAATAAGTAACCTGGATGTACAATGTATCAAATGATAGGTGTGAGTTATGTATATTATACTACATGAGATTATACCATCACTCACCTTATCAGGGTTCACATGAACATCAGGCTGCAGGCAGACGTAACACAGTGTCCTCAATACCAAATCTGGTCTCAAAGTATGTCAGATTGAAAACATACATACAAACTTAACAACACATTGGGATCCATAGTAACCTTGAGTGGTGGGTGCAATGGGTGGCAGATGCATAGATTAGTAGCTTTGGTGTAGCTGCCAATGTGACAGCTCAATTGGGATTTGGATGCAGGATGGAACACAAATACTAAATTGACACTGTTCAGCCATGCCAACGCCCTGATCCCCAAGCATATGACACATACTGTAAAGGAGTACCTAAATATTTATTTAACAGTAAAAAAGGATACTAAAACCAGGGGAAACACCTTAACGAACCTAACCTATCCGAACTACACATTACCCACAACTGGCCCTAATTAACCTAAGCTAAACGTACTGATCACATTTAACTAAACACTCTAAACATCAGCCCCCCAACCCCCTTACAGGACGGGACACATGGAGGACAACATATACTAACCTAAACACATACTATCTTATACTAAACAAATGTATATTTTTTGCAATTTTTTTATATATATATATATATATATATATATATATATATATATATATATATATATTTTTTTTTTTAAACACAAAAACCCCAACATCATCCCCCACCCACCCACACACATAATAAAAACTTGTAAAAATGTCATATCCCCACCCCCAACCCACTACTACTAACTAAATTAACAGCCTATTCTAACCTAACACTAAGCCCCCTAAACCAACTTATTAAAAGAACCATGAAAGAGGAGGGAGGGGAGGGAATCATGGGTGAGGGTATCAGATTCACAAGTTCGCCCTCCGCAGGGTCTTCTTAATGGCACGCACCCTCTTATTTATTTGTGACACCTCCTGCTGCAACGTGTTCAGTCTGCGCAACATCCGTTGCATGTCACATTCCATAGCTCGAAAATCACCAGGGTCAATGAATGCAGCAGGGGTGGTCTGAGTGCCAGTTGTTGAGGGTTGTCCGGTTGGTGGTGCCATGCTTGGAGGGGGAGGTGCAGGTGCTGCTGTCAGTGGTCCTGGAGCTGAGGAAGTTGATGGTCCTGCAGTAGTGGCTGTCATTCTTGGTGCCACCTGGGTCGTAGTGGTGGTGCTGATGATGGCGGCTGTTGTGGACACCGAAGGGCCCCCTTGGGCAAATGCCCTCCACACCACTGAGGCTCTTTTATGGCGATAACGCTGTGCCATGTGGTGGAACCCAGACTCCACATCCTGAATGTGGCGGTAACGCATCGCTCACCGCTGAAATTCACAGATCTGGCTAGCATCCATATTGGCTGCTGTTACAAAACATAAAGCCAAACATTAGGCACTTCATTGTGTGATATAGCTACTTATGAGAATCAGAAAATACATCTAATGTAGCTGAAACAGGCCATTTCACCATACAGATCACAGATTCTCCCTGAGGAAGTACATGCCAGCGCAGCCTACATATGTCCTATGTAACAGCACAGCAATGCTCTAAAAGATGTGTACCAACTTAAATGACCTATGCATCATTGTTCAGCCATTAGTCACGTAAAAAATGCTGCAAGTCCTCCACATTTGACAGGCCAACTAATGACTATCTTCTGGATGACAATCAAGGACCACAAGATCTGTGATTTGTAAATGGAATTGCCAGGATGGTATGCAGTTGCTAATCAAGAGTGGGTATCCTAGGTTTGGACAAATGATTTACAGATTTACACGTCTGTGTACTAAACTTGGTTCATCACATCTAGGTACACATTTCATAACCCTAAGCCTGTGCCTCAAGGGAGGATGGACAAGCAACACATACTTTCACACATCAAGGACACCCAGGAAGCTTTGGACAGCTGTACATGGGTTTAGGCAGTCCACCACAGGTAAGGAGGGTGCCCAACTAGGATAGACACAAACCTTGGACAATCCTATCCACATTTATGTTTGTAATTGCAGACAATTGTCAACATTTTTTGATACCACTAATACCTGTCCTACAACAAGTAGATAGATGCAAGCACACATCTGGGCATGAGCTGCATGCACACTTATGACATTGTACTCGAGGGCCACATACATGTAGCACAACATGTGGAGATACATGCTGCTAGGAAATCAAACGTACAGTCAAACATGTTCATTAGTTTAGTGAATAGGGAGGCTCAAGTCTGTGGGTAAGACTTTGGCATCCCTATTCTGTGAGATTCAGGGTCTGACTTGCTAACTGAATCATGAATATGGCTCTCTGCTAAATTTTCTTTATAAAGCTTTTAACAACAAATGTCACCCTATTCACATGGCCATGCCTACAGGGCTGCACTACAATCCCAAAATATGACTATACGCTACTGATTATCCAACTCAAATATGGAAAAAAAGTGAACCTCCAGTCAAGTTCCATATCAGATCAGGTGCCAGCACATCATACCTTGCTATGTGTCCAACACACAGGAGTCAATCACACAACAGCTGTAAACACAACACAGAACAGAAATATCAACACTTACTGGATATGTCTGGGTCCGCAAATCGAGCCACTTCGCCAATTGTGGGCGGTCCACCTGTAAAGCATGGAAGGGTGAAATGTGCGCAATGTCTGTGCACTGTACAACACTTTCAAATAAAATTGCTGTGTAACATATCTGAAAGTCCATCCTCTCAGGCATGATGATACTCCAACATACATACCACTGAAAACATGTATAGACCCTGTCACTCCAGTGAGTGATATACACACACATCTGCACACATGCAGTGGCCCTAACTATCATGTGGTGGCAAACATGCTCCATCAATTGGTTGCAGACTCATTTATGGAGTGCACTCCTCTCATCATTTGTAGTAATGAGAGACATGCAAAGCCACATTCCTGGAGCACTGCAATACCAGTCACTCAGGTATTGTGGCTTGTGCATCAAGGGACAATCAGTTACTGTGTGATGCTCATGTGGGTTGATGAAGGTCATGATTTATTATGCTTTCTATGGTCCCTTACATGTAGGGCCTGTGTTGTGTGTAGGTTACATATGCTATATTAACAGTGTACCCTGAGCCACATATGCCCCCAGTGACACCATAATGGCAGGGATCCTGTGCGTTACTTGGTGACAATTTGAGGCAAGAGACGGATTGGCCATTTTTTATATTTTAATACAACAATGAGATATATGCTGACAGTGTATATTGTGGTCATCCATGACAGAATGCATGGGCACAGGTGTAGTCATTGCACCTGAAATGTGTCACTCATTGCCCTGTGTACCCATAAAGGGTTTTGGAAATCACAGTTAGCCACATTCATCATTTTACATTTGCCAAGTTGGGAGATCAGCGGTATACAGCAAACTTACACTGTCACATTATTAAAACATGGTTTAGCAAATGTACCACTGTGTCAATCATGATGATGTAGGTTTCAATGTGTATGTACCTTCTGAATGGCAGCAGTCACAGGAATGCTGGTCTTCTGATCTTAGCATACACCCATGTCTGTGATAGCCTCCAAACTGGGAAGTTAGTTATTGTACATATGCTGCACTAGATCCTCAGAGTTGTACCAAACGAAACTAGCAAAGTATTAGGGAACTTTATATGTATGATGGAATTGGTCAGGGGTCCCTTGCACAACATCATGCACGTAATACATTGTGACCATGTATTCCCCAACATCAGGTATCCCATGATGACCCCATAACTTATGAGAAGTGCATGGCTATAGAGTAACACAGATGGGAAATGCGTTAGCTCTGTTCCAGCTATTGTGCCCAGGACCAATTTAAAACACACAGGTACAATGAACAGAGGGCCAGGGATGGTTGTTATCCCTCAATTTGTATCATTTGCTTCATGTTATATGCTACAGCTATGGAAAATAACACCAAACATTTAGAAATGAACCCATGTGCATTACTTTGGCATCCATTCCTAATTTAATTGCGGCACAACCAAGTCAAACTATCAGCCTAAGTTATTACCTGAGGTTAGAAAGAAATTGGTATGCATGGGCCAGAATACAATTCAGACATGTATTCAAAATAATTGGGGAACACATTAATTCTTTGAATTAGCTGGTGAAATACATCTTTTTCCTAGTACACTCACAGACCATGGATAAAACATATGTTTGAGCCGCATTAGCATCATCTATTGATGTGAAAGCAGCACTAATTTACAAGCTTCAGTTGTGTGTTGTAACTTAGTGCAGCTGTTGTGTCAACAAATGACGGTAATGTGTAGCAATTATTGCATAACTCAGGGCCACTGTATGTTTAACTTGCATTCCACATGTCCAAAAACATTGCCTGCAGCATATCACAAATCTGCTATTGTCACTACAGAGCATTTAAATGTGCACATCACTCTGAATTGTACTCACCAACAGGGCCACCAATCACAATACCCAGTGGTCCAGCAGGTCTTGCTCTCTGGCAACAAGGTTAGCCCAGTGGTGCTTTAGTTTGTGGTCATTGGGCGGTGTGTTGTAGATGCGACGCAGATTGTACAACACTTTTGACCACCGGAGCCTCCTCGCCTCTGTGTGATACCCCTGTATCACCCTGCCACCTGCTTCGATCATCAAGGGGAGGAAGTGGCACACCAGGCAAATTAATCCCCCAGCTCCTCCTCACCCATTCTCCCTAGACGTGGCCTACCCAACATGACCGAAATAATATGAAAATTAAAGGGTACAGAGGATAATAAAGGGAAAGGAGGGAGGAAAATGAAATAAAAGTAACCCTAAAAAAGCCCAACTATCCCCAAACTATCAAACTAACAATACCCACAATAGACTCCCAACAGTACAAATTCAAAATTAGACACCAAAAATGACAAATAAACACTTACAATGAACAACTGAGACAATTACAAATAACACAGATGACAATAGGAAGCACACAGGAGACAAAATCACAATTGGGACAGACAGCCACACAGTCTAGAAAAATCAGACTGCAAAGTGAAAGTGAAAGTACACCCACTGTACCAATTCTGTAAACAGGATATCCTATTACATCACTTCCTGCCTCAAATGCGGTGTGTTTTTATTATGATGTGTCAAAATATTATGACGCTTACAGTCTGTGCCTCAATTATTTTTTACGCACATGCTTAAAAATTACCCCGCATCCATAGTTCCAAATATTTTGCATTGGTAACCAATTTCATGGTGTACAGTGTAGGAATTACCGCTCAGGGCCAATGTATCATGGCTGTGAGCGTCATTTTTCCATGCATATGCGGTGATTTTTGATGCAGATGCGTCTTTTTTGATGTGTATGCGTCAAAATTTATGTCTTTTATGGGTTTGGGTCATTTCTCACATTTTTATAGTACATGAGAGGTGTAACTATACAGAGATAGGCTGCTTGCACCTACAGTGTTTGGGCACATGTGGCAGATCACACTACTGCGGACCATGATCCTCTGGTTGTTGTACCGGATTAGCACTCTTCACTGATGCAATAGATACCCAAACTTTTGGAATACAAATTGGTATTACACAGTTTGAGCAGGTTGTGCGTCAATAGAGGATAGCAAGGCTATGCAACTTAATACATTAACTCATTGCCTGTGTGTCAATGTCTGTGAATTGGCTATTTCAATTTTAGTTGGCCCTGTGTGTGAACATCACAAGACTTGTTTTCATAAATGTGCTTGTATGCATGTGTTGTAAATGTAGATAACCATCAGATGCTATTCAATGTAGAAATGAGTCAGGAAATGTGTGTTGTCATACACGTAGCAACAAATGCTGTGTGAACTTCCCTGACTTTTGGGACAAAAGCATCTCCCATGACAAGCTCTACACAGGATAGATAGAGGACGGGTGATAATGGCAATCTTACAAGACTAAGCCATTACATGTACTGGAATGCTGGATACCACTTCCTGGTCACTTGTTTGTATACTACCCATGAGTCAGGCATTTGAAAATGATATGTATGTACAGTGTTTGTGACACAGAGTCCCAAAACCAATCCAAAAATGTAATGTCACTCAACAGTTCGAGTCATATAAATGACCTATGTTTCTCTTGTGACAGTGGAGGACCAGCAGACCAAGCAGCATGTGTTCACATATTTCCAGTGGTTAATTGCACAAAGGTGTCCAGTTCAAGTGTGTGGCCACGTGTACCCTGTGTCATTATTGGGGTCCATGTTGTCACAGTTACGTGCAGGTCTAGTCATGAGTCTGTGGAGCCATTCCCTGCATTAACAGAGTATCCTTCAAAGCAGAATTGAACGAAAGCCAAAGAGGAATTGAAAACACACATGGGGATAGTCCAGCTATTGCACTGCAGAAGTTTTATGAGACTGACAACAGGGCAACCTTGGTGTGCTCACAAAGTTAATGAATCAGTGATTGTAATTTTAAACCGGCAGGTTTCATCACATTTGTACACAGGGTGGCCTTTAAAATTCCCACTGCAACCAGGAACATCAGTGCCTCTGTGCTGATTAATCTCACAGCTATTCACCACGCAAGCCCCATCAATAGGTTGTGGCCGATGTGAATCTGTGTGGACCGTCAGGGCACAAACATGTTTTGTCCTTTCATGCACATTAGCAAACATTGTTTGTTGTGCTGTAGGCACCATACCCAATCCATGCATACAGCCATGGTACACTGTCACTGTTTGTCACTCATGTATACATGAAACCCAGACAAGGGATGGGCAGTGAATAGGCTATTTGAAGACATGTCCCACACCATGATATGATAAGTCAACTGATTACGCTATACAATCTATTTGAGGATCCATCGTAGACCTACCAGACACAATACCCCAGGAGGAAAGTGAGGGCATGGAAAGCAACTATGAGACAAATGCAGCCACAGGGAACCTTTATGGTAACAGAAAGACAGGAAACAATCAGGCTAACAGGATGGAGGCTCCGTCAGGAACTAACATGAACAAGGCAAATGCACAGGGAGCAGACTGAGACTGGGAAAAGCTGGGACAACACTGTGGAAAATGAAAACTGTATTTGTCCTGTGGGCTGCAACGTTACACAATCACCCAAAGCCTGTGTTACACAAGTGATTTATACGGCAATGCATAACAAGGAAATACATATTATGGCAGCTTCTAAGCCGTTCCAGGCGGCAGCAATGGCAGTGCAGGTTCAAATGGATGGTCTGCATGGAAGTGCTCACATGTGTGTGCAGCTTCAGTCTCTCACAAGTCCTGTAGGTGAGAATCAAGTTCAAAGGGCCAACAGTACCTTTCACATGGGAAGCAATGGACAGGTCATTACAGGTCCTACAGACTACCAAGCAGTGCATTATCTGACCTGAAGTCCATGCAGACAGATGAACTATGACTATGGCATGCCATACTAAAGAGGGAAGCACACTGGTGTCAGAATGTGAGTCTGGGTGTGTGTAGATGAAGGATTATCTGGGTACAAATAGTCCATTTCCAGGGCCCCCTAGAGAAGGGTGGGGAGAGACTGAAAACATGGCAGTGGCAGGACTTATGACCTGGGATGGACTGCGCAGGGCATTTCTTGTGAGCAGTGCTTGTCATACCTTGGGCACTTGTGCTATCCATTTGCAGCTTACATGGACTTCTTGTCACACATACTCCTTGCAGAGATAGCTGATGTCACACTTACTGCTGTCAAGGGTCGGGTCATACATTCCTGTTACCTATGCAATAGCACATCCACTGCCTCATGGATGAAGCAGTTTTGTACCTTATGAATGATGGTGTCTTAGTTGTGTGCCATATGCTGCAATGACCCATGTTGCCAATATGTATGTGTGCCATAGCTGTGGTCCTCTGATATTGACCTTCAAATGTAAAATGGACGGGATATATGTCATTTACACTGTGTGTGAATCTGGCTGTACATTCATACCAATCAAATGTGATGTGGATTTTTCAGTATCCTAATCTGTATATCTGCAATGCTCCATGAAGCTAAACTCTGATTATGAATCCTTGGGATAATGTGATGCATAAATAATTACCCAGACCATGATTTAGTGATCAGAATAGGTGTTTAATGACATATGGTAAGACAGTGGTGATGGTGAGTAGAGTTAAAAGAAGTTTTGTACAATGTGTTGTCTCCGACGCAATCCTGCTGCAGTGTTTGGATGGTCCCCCTCATGTTGATGGACAACATCCTCCTATTCCTCCTCTTCAGTCATTTGTGGGTCTGGTTCATAGAGGGGAATGTTCCTCCTTACACAAATGTTGTGCAGGATGGCACAGGTCAAAATGATTTTGCAGACCATTTCAGGTGAGTATAGGAGGCTGCCTCCGGTGATGTCGAGGCACCTGAATCTTGACTTCAGGATGCCAAAGGTCCTCTCTACTATGGTGCGTCTCCTCCGATGTGCATCATTATAGGCACGCTCTGATGCTGTGATTGGGTTTGCAAATGGGGTCATGATCCATGGCTGGATTCAATACCCCTGATCAGCTGAAAGAGAAAATGAGTGAAAAATGTTGATGGAGCTTGTACCATGATTATCACTTTGCATGGCAGTTGTTCTCTTGTGTTGTCTGTGACTCATCTGTGTTTGTGTTCTTGTATGGAATCCTAGGCTTCTAGGATGTACCATTGGCATTGGGATGTTTCATTATCTGAACTGGTGTTTGGCTCATTGACCGGATGTCAGCGGTATTTTTGTAGACTTGCAGTACATTGTGTACTCCCATGCATTATGTCATGTGAAAGAGGTGTCCATGTGTCTTAACTGGGGGTGACATAATACTTCCATACACAGAATCAATTTTACAGTGGTGGTAACACGTTTGCATCTTTATGGCCTGGACATCCCATCCAATTTAACATATGCAATAGAATTTGTTAAACATTAGTGAGGCCCTTTGATTTGGCTAGGTGACACTGTATGACACATCTCCATAAGTTGGCAGCACTGACGTGTTGACTATTGACAATGCACAAATATCCCATGTGTGACAAGTTCTCTGCAGACCTATTTATCTGCCCTTACCGAGTTGACTCATGTACACTACTGAACCTGGTCCAGTTCAGCTGGTTAACTTGGTTGTGGGGTTGACGGTTTAAGTGTCATAAGGTCCATATGCCTGTACATCTGTTGTGTATATGTGTAATTGTATCAAACCGTATGTGTAGGAATGTGCACTTTGCAATATTGTCACATCAATATGTGTTCCTAGCACAGTCCACATGCTTATTAGGAGTGGGAAATGTCAGCCCAGGAGTGATGTGAGATGTTGGTACAGCCTCAATGATTCCATGTATTAGAGTCATCATCATCATGCTATGTGTGTCATGGTGTTATACCTGCAGCGAAACACATTGCACACCCCTTACACTGTACATATTGTTTGGAAGGGTGTGTGATTGAGTGTTATTGATGTGATATTTTAAGATTAATCTTCCAAGTTGTACTGGCAGTTAAGGGCATGTCATTGTCCCTGTGTGGTTTTAAATTGTTCTCTTGTGTCTGGGGACTGGCATCTGTTATTTGCATCTGTCATTTGTCCCTAGGTGTGTATCCCATTGGGTCATGATATCAAACATGACTAGCAGTGTCACAACCTCAGTGTCTTCCTGGCCACGTGTCAATGTAGTGGTGTATGTGTTGTGTGTCCTACAGGGTTGCTGTTCTGTGTGTATATAAGTAGGTTTCTGTACTTACCAACAAGTAGGCCATTGCCATATCATCCATCCGAGAAGTGTTGATTGATAGTGCAGTGGTGGAAGATGAATGAATCATGGACACTCCCAGGATAGTTTGCCACGATGTTGGTGATCAAACCCCGGTGATCGGCAATGGCCTGCACATTGATGGAGTGTGTGTGCTTCCTGTTGCAGTATAGATGCTCGGTTGCAGCAGGTGGCACAATCCGTACATGAGTGCAGTCAATGGCACCAAGCACCTGTGGGAAGCCGTTGATTTGGTAGAAGCCCTGTTTGGTCTCCTGCTGCTTCTGCTGTGTGTTCGAGAAGCTGATGTGGCGGGGTGTGAGGGAGATGATGGCATCCAATTCCTTGGGTAGGAAGGCAGAGAATGAGGGCTGTGAGATCCCGGAAACCAGGGCACCAGTGGTTTAAAATGAGCCACTTGCCAAAATGTGGAGGACAGCTAGCAGCTTCGTCTCTGGTGGAATGATGTGGGGTGTCTGCAAGCTGGGTGTCAACTGTGGCTCAATGCGGCGCAGCAGCTGCTGAATGGCTTGCCAGTTGAGTCTGTACCTCTGGATGATGTCTTGTTGCCTGAGTCCCAGAAGGGTTGTCCTGGTCCTGAATATCCTCTCCTGCCTTCTGTGTTGCCTTTGGGGTCCCTGCTGGTGTGGTGGAAGATGCTGGTGTTGGTGCTGTGCTCTACGTTTCCGTGCATGCTGGATGAATAGTACCTCCATGTCTTCCTTTTGGAGCTCTGCTGTTGCTTCTGTGTGTTTTCCTTAAGTGCGGGTGTGTTTGCCCGATTTTAACGCCTGCCTTGACCCAGGCGCTATTTTTTTATGCAAATCGGGCTGTGCGTCAATTTCCGCCTCCACCTCCCAGCCGTGCAGGATTTTTGTGCGGTAGGATAAATATGGGGAACGGGTGTTTAAGTCATTTTTTGGACGGGAACGCCTACCTTGCATGTCATTAACGTAAGGCGGTTTTACGCATCTAGAAAATGACGCACACAGCGGAATTTTGGCATTCCCGGTATTGGACATCAAAGTATAAACATGGTGTAGGGTTTGTGCTGAACTTGCGTCAAAATTTTTGACACAAATTCGGCGCGGGCAGAGTATAAATATGCCTCATAGTCTACTTCAGTAGCTTGGGACAGGACAAGTATGCATTTCCCTTGAGCCAGTTGTCTTTCCTTCATGACAGCCATTTGAACTGCAGTCAGTATTTTTTCAGTGGATGAAAAATGCATTTCAGCATTAAAAAAAACACGAGTCATATGCAATAGCTACTGTGTCATACTCATTAAATGTGACATATGTAAAGCCAATAGAATTCAGAATTATACAGATTACCATGTTTGTTTTGTTTACACGTGTGTGTAGATGTTTGGATGCAAGCATGTTGTTTTGTAGTGATTTAAGAATCTATGGATCTTCTGTTTTTCGAATGTGTACTGAAAAAGTCTGGGCAAATTAAATTGTATAGGGGCTTTTTGCATTGTGCATAATCTGGTAGATATATTCTGCTGAAATTAAAGAATCCTAACAGGGATTGCAATTTTTTAATGGTGTTCTTTAGTTGCAATAAAGCACATATGCCATAGTAAATTGGAACCATGCTCTTTAATTGCATCCTAAAAATAGGACACTGAGAAAAGCAAATTTAGTTTTCTTGAAATTAAATTTGTAGCCATGTTCAGCAAATCGCAAAACAATGCAATCTACTCTGGCTAGATGCATGTTTAAGTCATCATCCATGAGATATACATCATCAACATAGGACAATGCTTATGGGTCAATTTCATGCAATACTGTTGTCACCCCTGAGGAAGCAGACAAAACAGCGCAGGGAGCCGAGCAAAGAGAAGGCAGTCAGATCTCTGCTTTCAGGCACTATATTTTGTCCGAAAAACTTGCTAGATATATCCAGGGTTATTTTGTATTTTTTACGGACAATATTGTTCATTAATGCTGTACTGTGTTCATTTTGGAATGCAAATGTGCGTGTATGACTGTTTAAGTGTCTATAATCTAAGACTATGCGATAAGAGTGATTTGGTTTAGCTACCAGAAATAAAGGAAATTTATAGGAGATACACAGGATTTTATTACTCCCTGGGACTTGAGTTGTGAGAGAATTTTCCTCACTGGAGCTGTAGCTTCATTCTTAATTGGATATTGTGGTTGCATTTGCAGGCTGGACCTTATGGGAATAATGTGATAAAGCGAATCTCTATCCCAGCCTACATGGTTGTGGTGTAGTGCGGGGGCTTGTGCAAGAGCCCATTCTGCAGCGTACTCTTGCTTAACCATTTCAGGAACAAGGACAGAGAAAGACAGGAATATTATATCTTCTCCTTGCGGGAGTGTTCTCAAAAACTCCGGTGGCCAATCTCTTTCAGCCAAGAGAATGTCATAGCTAAGTGTTAAATATTCCCAGGAAATAAATTTAGTTGTGTGCATTATGTCACCCTCAATTTTTATATTTAATATGTATAGTCTTTCGGGAAGCAAGACCAACTGATCTGGGGTTTTGACTTCCTTAAAGCTGTTAGTTGATTTCAGATCTAGAAACTCTTAAAGTGCCTGGTGAACTATCATGACTTCTGCTGCGCTGTCTTGCAGAGACAATGCCCATGTCCTGTTCTGAAGGAGAGTTCTCAATATGTGGGGCACATTTAGCAGAAAATCCCACAACCTTCCCTTTAAATTGAGTTTTTTGTTGATGAAGTTTCTCTTCCTTTATTATGATGATGCCACATGACAGTTGTGGGTCCTTTGTTGGTTTCAAATACTCTTCTTGTCTGCTCTCTGACCGCCCAGCTCTCTCAGACCATTTATCAGATGAGTCCTTAAGGAATGAGAAGGGCGCATATCAGTATACTGATACCTATCAGGCTGCTTTAAAGTATCACAGCTACATAAATTATGACATTTTCAGGAGGTTTCCGGTTGCAGAGATCCACCGCCTGATCTTCGTTTTTTGTTTCTTTCAGCGTTTTGTAGAAGACTCTGGTGCTTGATTGGTATTGTTCTTATCAGGACTACGTTTAAGGTGTGGCTTATTCAGTCTGGCCCCCAAATTATCTTGATCTAACGATGTATAGGTGGCAGCATTAATTTTGGGTAATTTGCACTCCTGGTCTGCAACTGGGACATGCGTGAGGCATTAGGAGATTGCCAATGCTGCTGCCTCTCCTTTAATATTGCTTAGAATGATTGAGGATACTGTGGCAATGTTGCCTAATAATTTAATCCCCAAATCCAAGGCAAAGGGCAGCCCTGTATTCATTTTGGATCTATTTTAGCACTGAAGGCAAATCAGCAAGTGATGGTGTACCATGTGTTATGGTATATACTGCAGCAAGGACCCAAGTTACTCAGTCCTCAATCAGGGGAACCATCCCAAGTGGCATGCACTTTGGGCGAATTCTATGTTTATCTTGGGGACCGGTATGGGAAGAACTGGTTCCAGCTGATTTAGTTTGACTGCAATCCAGAAAATAATCATAGAGCATGACATAATTGGTGCAATTCTGCTGTATTTAGTTGTTGTATAGTAGAAGATGGTATATAGCCGGATAGGACTGGCCAGTTAGCCACCTCATTGCTGAGGGGACACAGTCAAAAGTTTTCAAAACATGTGGTAGGGCACCTTGGAACCTATTTTGATGTTTCTGAAATGTTAACGGGAGTCATTGTAAGCTCTGTATTGGCCTGGTAAGACAGTTTCAGTGCATGTGTGAAATGTGTTAGTGTTAGCATCGACTGCAGGAAAAGTGACCAATGAGCAAAATATGTAAGCATTGTCAGCCTCAACTACAAAGGTAACATCTCCATCCCCATTAGGTAGCCCATGCATTGTTAAATGTTCTGTAAGAGCAGGTCTGCAATTAGCAAGAATACTTATTACAGTCTCCGTTTCAAATATAGAATTCAGATAGGGAACTTACTATAGTGGGGTATCCTTTGAAATGTTCAAGCTTGAACAACCTACAGACAAATATAGGTGTTTCCTATAATGCTGAGAAGGATTTAATCCCTAACACCACAGACATCTCTTTTTAAGGTGAATAAAGGACCTTGGACATACAAGAGAACTACTCAGGAGACCCGTAAGATAAGTACCTGACCTATGAACATTGGTGGCATCATGTTGTGTTTCCCCCACTGAAGGGTAGGACTGTATATTAGGGGAGGTAGAACTTCAGGATGAGGGTACTGAGTCCACTTACACCATTATCAACTACCAACCCAATTCTGAGCTAGCTCACAGTGCCTCACCTGAACCCCCAACCTTCCCAGGGTAACAGTTGATTACAGCAATCTCAAGCATAACACTCAACAGGTCAGCTGGAAAATTGCAGGAGAGACCTCTTAAGCTTGTTGTGTCACTGCAGCCTGAATAGGAGATCAGCCTTATGATCCTTGGAGTCCAGTTCCTTATCCTTGAAATAGGTCAGTCTAGGTTCTTGGACCACAGAAAGCATGTGCCGTCTTCCTCTCTTCTTCCACTGGTCTAAAAAGTGTTCTGAATATGGCACTAGGGTGCCGCATTTATGCCTTGATGTGGCAGTGGGTAGGGGAAACTTGCTGCCACTTTCTAACCAATGGGGTAAAAGTTTCCAGGGCTAACCCTATCAATGTTTGCAGCATTTCCAGTGTCCCTTAACACAAATAATCCCATGGTGCTCCTCTGTACCTAAAATCAAGATGCCAGAAACTTTCTTCCCCTGTGCAGAGCTCCTGTGCCTACCCGAGTGCTGTGACAGGAGAAATGAGCAACTCTTTCACTGCGGTCACTCTAAACCAGTACTGGGGCAGCTCCTTGCCCACTGAGATTGGTGTCTGCCTGAATGGGAGAACAGCGGGAGGGCCTGCCCAGGTGTTAGCTAACATTTGCCTGTGACAAGGTAGTCCAATTTGAAATTAATCAAGTTCCTGGCCACAGCCCATTGGCCATCCTGTCAAGGGAACAGCATCACCGCCTCCTACCCAAGGCCCTTGGTCACTACTCTGGGAGCAAGTTCACATTTCAACAAAGTAGGCTCTTCAGTTGCCGGGTGACAGTTCGAGCTCATGCAAATGGGCTTCTCCTAGAAGGGAAAAGGTACATTTCTAAAAGTACCTTGTCCAAAAACAATTATTACAAATCGAAATTCATCAGTGAGTTGGACCTGAAATAAACATTGCAAGAATGAAATGCATAGCTGTTTCCTAGCCGGAGATAACATTATTACATTTCATATTGTATCCTAATGCTTTCCTGTGGAAAAGCTAAAGCTGATACAATGAAAATGGCTTTTTGGGCTTTTCACTCGATGGACATGTTTAACATTAAATTTGTACATGTCCTACTTTTAAATAGCATGCCCCCTGCCCTATGGGGAGTAAGGCCTAGTTTTGGGTGAGATATTAATATTGAGAGGAAAAGTATAGGTCTGTCAAAAGTGGTTATTTTGAAAGGTTGAATTTACAGTTTAAAACTGCACAGACAGACTACAGAGGTTAGGTCTAAACTCATGCTTGCACTATTACTGTAATGGATGTTTATTTTATAGGTCCTGGGTATACTTTATACCATATACTAGAAAATTCTAGATAAGTTAAATATGTGAATTAGGTGTATGCCAATTTCACCATGTTAAAAGGGGGCAGCCTTGCTCAACACTCGCAGATGGCCATCTCGCACTATGCAGAGTCTTCGGTCATGAGCAACAGGAATAGGTCTTGCAGGGTCTAGAAGTTAATAGAGGCAAACTCTTGTATTGAGTTGTATGGGTTTGTCTGCTATTAAACCCTTTTAGTTTGGGGTTTTTCTGTCTGTTTTCGGAGGATGTTTTTTCGTTTTTGTTTATTTTAGTGAGATTGTATGCCACTGTGATGGCAAAGGCCAGATTATGAACTTTAAATATTTTTCTTATTGATTTATTTTGTAGTGGTCTACCACCTTGTCATTCTCAATCTTTGGATTCTGCTCTCTGCACCAAAAAATCATTTTGCATGCTATGTAATATAAAGCAATTATTTTAAGATGTGGATTTTCTTCTGCTTTGCTTGCTACACCACCTTTGTAAGGATTTTTTATGGTGTTTGAATATGATACTTCAGGTGGTTTCCATGCCTAGTTCGGTACTCACTTGCATGCTTCAACGTGATTTGTCGTATCATTTTTGAAGTGCCAAAAAAATTCAGACCTCTTTGTGTTAACGCCTCAGACCTTAATAAGTATACTTACAAGGGGACGCAAATAGTTCAATGAACCTTTTGACTCGCTGTTAAGAAGTTCTTACCATAGCTCCAGTACATAACCAATAATCAATACACAATAATCAATAATCATCAGTAATCAATAAAATCAATAATCAATTAAGTCAGTGATTGTAACGCACCACGACCTTTCAGTCATGAATAACCACACCTTTAGTAAAAGTTTAGAATGTTTATTTCCCTATATTAACAATGCTAAGATCATGTAGATTAATGTCAATATCATATAAAACACATACAAAAACAACACTGGTTGTTCAAAGCAGCGGAAGAAATGCAATCTAATCAAAGCTTGAACTACAACACATTCTAATGTTACAGTACAAATCAATAGCAGAGTCAGCTGTGACAAAGTTAAACATACATGAAATTCAGCAAGGTAATTCATCAAACATTAGTACCTGTTATCGTCAGTCAATTGTGAGGGCCCTTAACTAATGTCAGGTTAGCATCTGCATGTTGGGCTTCATGCAAAACATTTAGTAACACAAATTTTGAAAAACATCTAATTATGGTTCTATCAAAACAGTATAGTTGGTACCTGGGAAGAAAAAGCAAAATATGCATAACAGTCACAGTTTATCATTTTAAACCTATCCTCAGTATGGTTCAGCAAAGCAGAATCAGTCTTCGTCCTCAGGTCATCAGTTGATCAGCAAAGCATCAGTCAGTGAATATGAGCCCAATGTCGGAATGAATGTCTCTCTCCTTTAATCTAAAAGTCTCTCAAAATCTGAATAAGTCTTCTGAAACCTTTCCCTCTGCGGCGTCGTTATATCTAAGTCATCTAAACTATCCCCTATTTCCCTATTGGCCAGTTATTCGTATGTTCATGCTTGATCCAATAATATTTCTATGTAAAATCTATGAATTCTAACATTTCACCATGCACATACAGTTGATTGGTCCACCTTACGATTTTCTCATTATCCGGCTTGTCAGATAACAATATTGTTGCAGCTTTCACTCCAGTCAGTATCTTAATTGTTCTTGTCCTGGAAAAGTCAGTCTTACACACATTACACATAAAATGTTACACTAGCAAGAACATCATCCCCTAGCAGTTGGTTCTCATGAAAAGCTTCTATTAAGCACTTTTAACAAGACAATGGACATTTTACAGTTTAATTCACTTGGTCAGCATTTTATTAAACGCTAAGAAATGCAGCTTCTGCATAAGGCCTGACAAAATAGGCCAAGACGCTCACTAAGTTAAGTTCTACAATTAATAAAACTAAAACATACTTCATAACCCTTAATATGACATATTACTCCATTAGTCTAGTACATATTCAATATTTCATAAGTATTAATCATTAATTAGTACATTTCGTGAACATTGGTGGCCATTCTTCAAGGTTACATTTTCAAATGTGTGCATTATTTTTCTACGTTAATTCATTTTCTATATAAAATAATTATTCAGAATACATAAACATTAATACATTTCATTAAAGACACCTGCGCTAGCAATCCCTCCTTGATGACTAAATGTGTCATCACACTATCACTCACAAATTTCACATGAGCTAGATTTCTTACAATTCAATTTCTTCATAATTTTGCTTTCCCCTTGAATTTTCCCTGAAAAATGATTCCCCTTTTCTTTTCTTCCACCCTCTGATTATTCTTAGACCTTTTCAATTTAATCCTTTTAAATAATTTGCATAATCCCTATATCCCACTTAGACAAACCACGACAATTAATATCCCTTGTAGTATTTTCAATAGTACCCCATTCCAAATGCTGCTGAGCCAATTTCTCACCGTAGCAAACCCCTTGCCAACCTTTTTCCAAACACCTAGTTCTTTCAATTCTTTCAAATCAGCACTTGCATTAGTCAGTTTAGTAAGTAAGTCTCTTTACTATTATCAGGTATATACGAACAACAATACCTAGAATTGATCATTCTACGGACTCCGCCATCCTTTGCTAAAAGAATGACTTAAGCAAGACAATTTGAAGAGTCAATCAATCAAAAAATTTGTAGAGCGTGCTACTCACCCGTGAGGGTCACAAGGTGCAGGGGAAGGGGAAACCGGGGGCAGGGAGGGTCACTGATCACACAGCCATGTCTTGAGGTTCTTTCTGAAGACCAGTAGGTCTTTGGTTTTGCGAAGGTCGGTGGGTAGGGAGTTCCAGGTTTTGGGGGCGAGGTAGGAGAAAGGCCTGCCTCCTGTGGTGGTGCGATGGATGCAGGGGACTGTGGCTAGGGCGAGGTCGGCTGATCGGAGGTTGCGTGTGGGAGTGTGGAAGTTAACTCTTTCATTGAGGTAGGTTGGGCCGGTGTTGTGGAGGGATTTGTGTGCGTGGATGAGGATCTTGATTGTGATTCTCTTGTCTATGGGGAGCCAGTGAAGGGATGTGAGGTGTGGTGAGATTTGTTCGTGGCGGGGGAGGCCAAGGACAAGGCTTGCGGCTGTGTTCTGGATTCTCTGGAGTTTGAGTGTGGTGCCGGCGTAGAGGGCGTTACCGTAGTCCAGTCTGCTGATGATGAGTGCGTGGGTGACTGTCTTTCTGGTTTCTGGGGGAATCGATTTGAAGGATTTTTTTAGAGTGCGGAGTGTGTGGAAGCAGGAGGAGGTTAGAGCATTGATTTGCTGTATCATGGAGAGGGAGGGGTCGAGGATGATGCCAAGGTTTCATGCGTGGGTTGCGGGGGTGGGTGCGGGGCCTAGGGCAGTGGACCACCAGGAGTCACCCCATGTGGTTTTGTTGGGGCCGAAGATGATGATCTCGGTTTTGTTTGAGTTGAGCTTGAGGTGGTTAGTGGTCATCCAGTTGGCAGTGTCGAGGAGAGTGGCGTGTAGGTTGGTTTTGGCAGTGGTGGGGTTGTGGGTGAGGGAGTGGATGAGTTGGGTGTCATCTGCATAGGAGAGGATAGTGATTCCGTGTGCTCGGAGGATGTTTGCTAGGGGAATCAAATAGATGTTGAAGAGTGTGGGGTTGAGGGAGGACCCTTGGGGGACTCCGCAGGTGATCTTGGTGGTGTTGGAGTGGAAGGGCGGAAGGCGGACTCTCTGGGTTCGGTCGGTGAGGAAGGAGGTGAGCCAGTCTAAGGCTTTGTGGTGAATTCCTATGTTGTGGAGGCGTGTGCGGAGTGTGTGGTGGCAGACAGTGTCAAAAGCTGCGGAGAGGTCAAGGAGGATGAGTGCGACGGTCTCGCCTTTGTCGACTTTGGTCCTGATATCGTCAGTGCATGCGATGAGGGCGGTTTCTGTGCTGTGGTTCTTGCGGAACCCAGATTGTGAGTGTTGGTTGCTTCGAGGAAGTGGGATAGGGGGGTGTTGACTAATTTCTCTGCAACCTTGGCGGGGAAAGGGAGGAGGGAGATGGGGCGGTAGTTGGAGAGGATCTCCGTTTTTTTTTAGTTTTTTTTTTAGGAGAGCGGTAATTTCCGCGTGCTACCAGGGGGCTGGGTAGGTGGCGGAGTCAAAAGAGGAGTTGATTATGTTGTAGAGTATGGGGGCGACAGTAGGGCTAGCTTTGCTGTAGATGCGGTGTGGACAGGGGTCGGAGGGGGAACCGGAGTAGATGGAGTTCATGGTTTTTTCGGTTTCTTCGTGTGTGGTGGGGGTCCATATGGAGAGTGTGCTGGGGGGTCCTGTGTGGGGGTCGGGTTGGGTGAGTGAGGGGTATGTGTGGTGGGTGTGTGTAGTATGAAGCCGTTGTGGATGTCCAGGATTTTGTGGAGGAAGTGGTTGGAAAGGGCGTCACATAGGGGCTGTGTGTGTGTGGGGTCTATGTTGCTGGCTTTGGGTTTGGCAAGTTCATTGATGATGGTGAGGAGTTCTTTGCTGTTTTGAGAGTTGTTGTCAAGGCGTGTCTTGTAGTGATCTCTTTCATAGTTCTATCAGCAGCTAATTCAGTATCTATCAGGAGTATGGCCCCTGAAAACTTTTGTCAGCATGTTATCCACAATAGTAGACAACTTTCGAATCTTAATCGAATTCAGAATGACTCCCACAGAAGGAATCCCCACTCCAAATATATCTCCCACTATCTCAGATGAGGTCTCCCTCCTCTGTCTCTTATGATCTAATTCAGTCACTTTCAGAAACTTTTTCAAATCCTCCATTTGATAAATCTTTGGGAAAACTATCCCCAAATAGCATGTTCCATGCCATCCTTTTGGAAGACGGTAATGAGCATTAAGTCCACAAATATAATATATCCCTGGAATTGCAGGTTCCTGTCCATTCAACATAAAAAATCAATTTATTTTGAAACAAAAACACATGCCTGCATTCACTCGTCCCCACAAATAAAGTGTCAGGGTGCGACTTAGGCCTATATACACAAAGCTTCCCTATGTGTTGTGGATTTAGAGCTAATTTCCCTTGCGTTTTAATTGCACTATAAGCATAATCATTCTTGTAAGACCTTTTCTCTAAGCCTTTTTCAAGTTTCTCCTTTAACACTTTTGTCCTGTCATCTGTATGATCTAAAAAGCTCTTCTCTAAAGGTGTAAGGAAGCATGTCAGGTTGTTGCGGTGGACGTAAGCTGTGCCAATCGTCAATGTAGGTTCAAAGAATCTTCTAACTAACACTAAGTCAATATCCTTAGCTACTTTACTCAAATACCTAGTTAAAGGAATAAACAAAATCACAACATCATGATTTGAATAGAAGTACTGAATGTACTCCTGGTTATAAAACCTTGTTAGTAACATACTACAACTTATCCCGTAGGTTAAAGGTAAGCTATGATATGTGACTCCTTCCTCGACTGATGAAGGAATCTGTGTACACACAAGGCAATTCTTTGCATCCATCAACATACTCACTCAATAAACAATAGAAAACGTTAGAAGAAAGCTCTCCCTGCACATTAGTATAATCATGCAAATATTTTTCATCCAACTTAAGTCTCTCTAATGCCGTTAGTGCAGTAGTCATCTCAAAAGCAGAAGTATGGTTGGCTCCTCTGGTATCCAGAACAAACATACCCACAATCAACACCACAAACAATATCCCACACATAATTGCCAAACCAATGCTCATATATTTACAGCGCCTAGCACCTCTACCTTTTTATTAAAGTCAGCCATGATCTGTAAAGTATCAGAAAGCAGAAGAAATTTAGAAAACTTGCAGCAAAAAGCAAAAATAAACAACTCTTCTTTCAGCAGTTCACTTCCACTTTCAGGATAACTTTTCTTTGTCAAAATTGTTGAGCAGTTTTGTCAAAATCAGGTTTCAAAAGTTAAATCAGATTATCAATGCCTCTTCCGGTTACTTTCAGCAGTCTCTTCCTCAAACGTTTTCTCTAAGATTGTTTCAAAAGTTCAGTTCATTAACTTCAAAATACTGACCCGGAACATCTCTATCAAAACAAAAAGACAAAAACTCTTGTTGCCATTCATTTGTAGTTGCATACGCCCATTCAGGACCTGAGTATCTTCGACTTCCTATTCTCTTTCTCTCTTCAGTTTTCAGTCACCATTCAGCTCTCCTTCACTTAGATCTTCTTTCCTTGTGGTATCTACTTCTTCCTCTATTGTTGGTTCGACAACCACCTCTTTCCCTTTCTCCGCTTGCGATTCTGGTCACTTATCTCCTTTCAGTGGACCCTTTGTCAGTATTCTCTTCAAAATTGAACTTGAACCTTTTTCTTGTTCTGTGGTGTTTTCTCTTGACGGACCTGCAACCGGTTCAGGAGGAGTCAGATCACTTTGACTTTGATCCACCTCAACTCCTTCCCCTTCTGGGTCTGGCAATTGCTCTTTTGGTCTCTCAGGATCATCTGCTTCTGGGAAAGCTGACTAGGCTCTCCTGCTGCTTCAGTTGAGATAGGCTCTGCAATATTCTCCTGGAGGTCTCCTCCCTCGTCTCTCACAGGAGTGACTGAACCTTCCTCAACGAGCTCAGATCCGGGCTCAGTTCCTCTTTTCTCTCCTTCCGGCCCTGAGACTTGTCTCACTGGTGTTGGTACTCTCAACAACGCGTCTTCATGATCCAGTGGATATGACACTTTCTTCATGTGGCTGGCATGAATCCAGTTCGGGATCTCAGCACACTTCACAGCTCTAGTAGTCGTCAGGACCATTTGATATGGTCCCTTCCAACAAGGCTCTAAACACATCTCTCACATGCTTGCGGATGACAACCCAGTCCCCAGCTCTCAGGTTGTGCCCTGGGACATGGATCGGTGGCAGTGTGGTGGCCTCCACCTGCTGAGAAAAAGAGCGGACTACATCAGCCAGACCCTTGCAGTAATCCAACACCATATCATCTGTAATGTTGACAAGTGCATTTGCTAGCACCGCTGGTAACCTCATTGCTTTGCCCATGAGGATCTCGTGGGGCGACAATCCTGTCTTCCTGTCAGGTGTGTTTCTCATCGACATCAACACCAAAGGCAACGCGTCAGGCCATTTAAAATGTGTAGCGGCACACATCTTTGCAACTCTTGACTTCAAGGTAACATTCATCTGTTCCACTAGACCTGATGCTTCACGGCGGTTACTACAATGCAACTTCTGATCAATGTTCAATGCTGCACACAGTAATTTAATCACTTCATTATTGAAGTGACTTCCCCAATCTGATTCTAAAGAGATCAGAGACCCGAAACACGGTATCAGTTCCCTAAGTAGTAGTTTTGCTACTGTGAGACTAACATTTCTTCGTGTAGGGTACGCTTCAATCCAGTGCCTAAAGATGCATACAATTACCAACACATATCTCAAACCTCCACATACAGACATCTCAATAAAATCCATTTGCATTCTGCTGAATGGACCTCCTGCTCTTCCAATGTGGCTCAAGTTAACCACTGTCCCTTTCCCCACATTTAACTGTTGGCAAATGACACAACAATGGCAAACTGCTTCAGCAACTTGTCTAAACTTTGGGTTGAACCAATCATGTTTGAACAGACGAACCATAGCATCCCTCCCAATATGTGCTTGACCATGGCAGTACCTTGCCATTTGAGACAACAGGCTATTTGGCAGAACCAACTGACCCTCCCCAGAACCCCACAATTCATCTTGCTTTAAACACATTTCAATTTGCTCCATGAACGCTTCTCCCCCCTGTCAACATTATTCTGTAAAGACTTTAATTCTTCCAAAGTGTCAGTTACTTTCAATGCATAGCTTGTACAAGTTTAGTCTTCTTCAGGTAACAGTTCCCACTTGTCTTTGAACGATATACAGTTCAATGTGCAAAACCTTGCGACTTGATCCACATATCCATTTCCAAATGACACATAGTCCTGCGACTTCAGATGTGCACTGCATTTCACCACGGCAATCTTTTCAGGCATTTGAATTGCATATAACAGCTCTTTGATTCTCTCACCATTTCTCACAGGTGAACCAGAAGAGGTCAGGAAACCTCTCTGTGACCACAATTGACCAAAATCATAAACTATTCCAAATCCGTACTGGCTATCCGTATAGATAGTAACTCTCAGTTGAGCAGAAACATGGCACCGTCTAGTAAGGGCTACCAGTTCTGCTACCTGGGCAAAATACACTGTTTGAAGCCAGGAAGCTTCCAAGGTACCTGTAATGGTACACCCAGCATATCCTGCTCTCAGTGTCCCTGTATTATCTCTAAGACAAGAACCATCAACAAAAATAATGTGGTCATTTTCTTCTAATCGGGAATCTCTCAGGTCTCGGTTTTGTGCACAACTCAGTTACTTCGAGACAATCATGTTCAACATCTTCCTCTTTTTCAATTTCAGCATTTTCACTTGGAAGTAAGGTTGCCGGGTTCAGCACTGTACATCTTTTCAATATCCTGTTCGGTGACCCCAAAATACTCGTTTCATATCTAGTCAACCTAGAACCAGTCAAGTATTGGGTTTTCGTCCTTGTCAGTAAAATCTCAATAGAGTGAGGGGCCATTACAGTCAGGGGATATCTCATCACTACACCTTCACATTGTGAAAGACTTTGACCAACTGCGGCAACTGCACGCAAACAACCTGGTAAGGCTGCTGCAACTGGGTCCAAAGTAGTTGAAAAATATGCTATTGGGTGATGGGCACCTCCATGGACTTGCGTCAAGACAGACGATGAACATGCATCACGCTCATAACAAAACAATGTGAAAGGCTTAGTGTAGTCAGGCATACCCAAAGCTGGGGTTCTGCACAATCTCTCTCTCAACTCAGTAAACGCTCTCATCTCACTTGGTCTAACACTATGGGATCAGTGACTTCCTTATGAGTCAGCTTCTGCAATGGTGTTGAAATGACTGAAAAATATGGGATCCATTGGTGACAATAGCCCACCGTTCCCAGGAACATGCTGTCATCTCTCTGGGTGGTTGGGGGACTTATCTGCAATATAGCTGCAATCCTTTCTCTGGATATCTTCCTCAACCCTTTCTCAATCTGGTGACCCACATACTTCACTACTTTCTGACAGTACTTCAACTTCAGTGGACACACTTTATCACCATTTTTTCCCAAATGGTTCAACAGGGCAATCGTATCATACTTGCACTCGTCCCTTGTTTTGCACGCAATCAGTAAGTCATCAACGTACTGCACCAAAGTCGATCGGAAAGGCTCCAAATTCTTTTTCAAGGTCTGGTTGAACAAGGAAGGTGACTCTGAATACCCTTGAGGAATTCTGCACCAGCAGTAGACTCGATCCAGGAATTTGAAACAAAAGAGAAATTGACTATCCTCGTGAAGAGGCACAGAAAAGAATGCTTGTGACAAATCAATGACCGTGAACCACTCTGCATCACATGGAATCTGCAATAATATCACAGCTGGATTTGGCACTACAGGACAACATTTGACCACAATCTCATTTATTTTTCTCAGATCCTGAACAATCCGAACCTTCCCAAAAGGCTTCTTCAAACCCATTATCGGTGAGTTACATGGGCTGCTCAACACTTCCTTCAGAACCCCTTGCTTTACAACATGTGCAATTATCTGAGCCACTTTCATCAGAACATCTTGTGGCATGTGGTACAGCGGAAGTTGGGGAAAAACTGCATTCGGTTTTATGGTAACTTGGACTAGCTCCACTCCTTTAATCAGACCTACTTCTTATCCTGTCAAAACCCACACCTTCTCTTGCAGGGTTCCCTGCAAATCAGGATGAAGCTCTTTCACTGTGAACATCGGGGAAAACTCAATCAAAGGTTACTCCTCGTTTGTAGTTTCACTCTGTTTCTGGGGCTTGGTTTTCCTCATCATCACTATTTGTCTGAATTTCAATTCCATAATTTGAGCAAGTAATCAAACATTTTGTTTTACACAGCAAGTCTCTTCCAAGTATGGATACCGGACTTGAATTGCAGACCACAAACGTATGCAGTCCCTGAAAATTGCCAATCTCAACTTGAACTGGATTTGTAATTGGGTTTGTCAAATACTGTTTTGTTATCCCCACAACCTGTACTGTTCTACCTGAAAGTGGCAAATTCGGAACCACTGCACTTCTCACTGTAGAGCACGTAGCTCCTTTGTCCACTAAGAATGAAACTCTGTGAACCATAACCTTTCCCCTCACATAGGGTCCTCTCTGATCTACCTCTAAAGAAGTCGCAAGCACACATGGCTCCTCATCTGAACTATCAGTCGTCCATTCACCACTTATTCCATCCTCACTGGGTAACAGGAATTAGTGCACTGTGTTACTTTCTTGCCTCTGACCTGTGACCTGTTCAGAAAGCATCATCTGTCGCTGCTCCATTGGGGCTTGAGACATTTGCTGTCTAGGTACCATGGGAACCTGCTGCTGCATCGGCTGCAACCGTGACACTTGTGCACGGGGAGACTGCACCTTCTGCATGGGCAGAAAATGTTGCACTTGATTCACATTATTCTGAAAATTTGGATTAGGACCCCTTATTCTCGATCCTCTCACATACTGAAATGAACTGATGTCATTACTCTGCTGAACAACACATTCTTGCACCATCATCGGACACTCCCGTTTCCAATGTCCCATGGCTCTGCAAATGTGACACGCCAATAGCTTTTTCATTCCCTGCACATCATTCTGAACCACTACGGCATTCAAATCCAGACCACGATTCATATTGCCTCCACGACCTCTACCTCTCATCTGGAGCTGAAACATGATATTTCACTGCTGGTGCGTCATCTGCTGTGAAAAATTCCCTTGTACTCCTGTTTGAGCTGCTTTAATCTGCATCACCATCGCTTTCTCTTTCAACTTTTTCTGCTTCAACTCAATCTCATCACTACAGTATTTTGCATACTGCAACACCTCATCAATCGGCTTCGATTGCTAGCAAATCAAATGATTCCTAATCATCTGGCTGATTTCAGGTCTCAATCCTTCTACGAATCTGAACACAAAATGTAGCATGTCTTTCACCTCAATTGTTTCTGTAAACTGTAATGCTTGAATGCCTGCAATAATCTCTCATAGTACACATGTATCAACTCCTTTGCTTCCTGTGCTGCCCTGTTAATCCTCTGCCAATCAATATTATTGGGCAAAATTCTTGATTTTAGAAATTCAATCACCTTATAGTAATATTTCATTACCTCAGGAGTTGGTGCACCTGTATTCTTGTCTCTCTCACAAACCTGTCTGTCTGCTGATACCACTCTACGGGCTTTTCTCTCAATTTTGGATAATCATTTCTAAATGATAGAATGTCACTTCTGCTCCAAGGGACGTGAACAAAATCCCCCCTGGAATTTCTCTCATTGGTAATATCTTTATTGGATCTTTATCTGGCTGCACATTCTCAGTCAGCTCCAAAGAATCCCTTTTTCTCTTGTCTCTTTTCTTTACCCATCTGCCTTCCCATTTATCTAATGCTCCCCAGGTCTGAGCACTCTGCAGTAATTCTTTAAAGTGTGCCTTCATTACAGACGATCTCATATGTTCAAAATCTTTTGCCTTGAAATCTAATCTATAGCGCCTCTTCGAATGCTTCGTCTTCTCAATCTCTATGCCGTACTTTCTGCTAAGTGTGCTAATCTCTGATGCACTCTGCTCACCTCTCTTGTAATCTTTGGGCACAAATATCTCAACTCTGCTTCTGTATAGGATTCTAACCTATTCACCCCCATTGTTCCCTCAATGAGTTCACCAGCTTCCATGCTTAATCTAGCACAATTCAAATACTCCTCTCCTTTAGGGGCACCCAGTGGGGTATTCAGCTTGTCTAACCATTCAGTCAACTGCTGAGCTGTCAGTCCCTGTAATGAAATGTTACTCGCTTGGACCCCGGGCACCTGCTGTGCAACTACATTCGGAGTCTGTGGTGTCAATAATTTCAGGCTCTGGCTTACATTTGATTGTGTCATAGCATCTGGAAGTGCAACAAGTGGACTAAAATCTAACAATGATCTTGATCTGTCAAAAGTCTGACCCAGGGGAGAGACTACCTGAGCTTGTTTTGTGCAAATAATTCTACCGCTGGACCAACAGTAATCAGTAGCGATATTGCATCAGGGGCTGCTCTGGCACCTACACTCTGTGGGAGAGTAACTCCCATATTCTGATTCACCATGGGAGTCAAGTCTGACTGTGTCCCCGTCACTGGCGTAAATCTCGGCATTACCTGTGGCTGCACTTGGGGCAACAAGATCGGAGTTGGCTCAGTCTGGGCCAGTATTGGTCTCGAAACCATCTGTTCCGTGGGCACCACTAAATTTGAAGTCATCTCTAAAATGGGCACATCAGGATATATTCTCTGTATCTGTGGTGGTTGCATCGGAGTCTTCACTTCAGGAGTAGTTGGCACATTAGGACCACTTTGCACCGCATCCGGTGCCAGGTTAGCATTAATCTGCACCGGACTCGCTGTCCCATTAACCTGTGTTGGGGCTTTCGGATCAGCACTAGTACTCTGACCACTCTCACGTACTGTATGTGGGGGTGGTCGGTCTCTCAATAACTGTGTAAGGAACTCATCACCGTCCGATTCTTCCGCTATTCTTGAAGACTTTCTAGCTCCCTTACTTTTGGATGGACTCCTATTAGTCTTCCTAGTCGCTTTCCTTCCTTCCTTCTCATCCTCCTACATAATTGCCGGAAACAACCATGTACGAAGCTGAAGAATTGCAAGTCGGAAATAGCGGCTCAATGCAAATCGATATTTCCGACTCACAAAACGTGATGTAAGTACAAATCGCATTTTCCATTTTGCGATTCGGTGCAGAGTCGCATCACAATTTGCGAAATCGCAAATTGCAGTTTCTGTGTCCACCAGGAAGTGCCAAAAGGTGTTCCAGGAGGTCGGAGGCATTCCATCACTTCTGCAGACATCCTGCTGTTCAGGTGAGTGGCCCGTCTCGACATTTCTCTGTCAATTTGGACCATTGATTTAGCCAAAGACATGGCGCAACACCTCTCTCTTCCATTTTCGCTGTGATATACGTATCTCCCCTAAGGGCACTTCTCAACGATTCCTTTCACCCACGTTTCTCAAACAATTGCCTCTCACGGACGGCTGGCAATCCGTGTGCGACCCTTCTCACTAACCAACCTATCCCAGCGCGGATCCAATGACGTCACACTCACACATACTGCGGCTGACAAAGTCTTGCGGCTTGTCCTCCTAAACTCCAATTCATACAAAACTAATGCAAAATATTGCAAGCACTAATCAAAAAACAAAACCCAAAAACAAATCTGCTGGTTTACTACAGGAAAGGTAACACAAACACTTCAGAAACCTTAAGGATTTTCACTGATGGTTCTTTCCGCACTTACAGCTATTCCTCTTTCTCAGTCTCCCAGATTCGCAAGCAAAATTCGACCCACAAATTTTACTCTCAACTGATCAATGGGTCTATCCTGTTGCACATAGGACTCGCCAAATCTCAGTCGAAATTCTCTCTCGTCCACTTCAACTCATACTCTGACTTGCTGACCACGCCCAATCAACCTACTAAACCAGACAAATTACAACATATAACCAAGAGTCTCATACACTTTTCAATATACTCTGGAGTCGTAGACCACTCAGGGTCCGTACATCAACAACCACATGGCCAATTTATGAGCACAAAGCGCCACACACATATGAAATTCGACTACTTCCCTACTCTCACACTACGGAGTACGCACACTCCTACTACAACTTCATTTGGAGTACGCAAACTCCCTAAATCCCTCACAGACCTCAAAATTCACCTGCAATTTGTATAAGCTGTGCAAACCCAATCTATTTCACTCACGAAAATCACTAGAACACCTAGAACATCCTCGAAAACCATTATCAGGATCCAGAATCAGGGAAAGTCATTTATGGGCTTAAGGGAACATCATTTTCTCTCCAATTATCATAATTGAAAAAACAAAATCCAAATCTCAATAATACTGTACTGAACTCTCCAAAGGACCAGCTTCAGACTGCTCCCATCTCTGGGAATACCTATCACTGTGTACTGCACGTCTATGGTAGGCTCCTAAGGAGACGATCCATCGGTCTCTTACCGTCTCTGTTATCACTCTGTACCGGGCACCTATGGCAAGCTCTTAAGGAGACTAACCATCAGTCTGCTACCATAACTGTTGGGGCGTCAGAACTTAATAAGTATACTTACAAGGGGATGCGAATAGGTCGATGAACCTTTTGACTCGCTGTTAAGAAGTTCTTACCATAGCTCCAGTACATAATCAACCATCAATACGCTATAATCAATAATCAGTAATCAATAAAATCAATAATCAATGAAGTCAGCGACTGTCATGCACCATGACCTTTCAGTCATGAATAACCACACATTTAGTAAAAGTTTAGAATGTTTATTTCCCTATATTAACAATGCTAAGATCATGTAGATTTTTCTCAATATCATATGAAACACATATAAAAACAACACTGGTTGTCCAAAGCGTCGGAAGAAACGCAATCTGATCAAAGCTTGAACTACGACACATTCTGATGTCACAGTACAAATCAATAGCAGAGTCAGCTGCAACAAAGTTATAACATACATGGCATTCAGCAAAGTAATTAATCAAACATTAGTACCTGTGATCGTCAGTCATTTGTGAGGGCCCTTAACTAACGTCAGATTAGCATCAGCATGTTGGGCTTCATGCAAAACATTTAGGGGGTTATTACAACTTTGGAGGAGGTGTTAATCCGTCCCAAAAGTGACGGTAAAGTGACGGATATACCACCAGCCGTATTACGAGTCCATTATATCCTATGGAACTCGTAATACGGCTGGTGGTATATCCGTCACTTTACCGTCACTTTTGGGACGGATTAACACTTCCTCCAAAGTTGTAATAACCCCCTTAGTAACACAAATTTTGAAAAACATCTAACTATGGTTCTATCAAAACAGCGCAGTTGGTACCTAGAAAGAAAAAGCTAAATATGCATAACAGTCACAGTTTATCATTTTATACCTATCTTCGGTATGGGTCAGCAAAGCAGAATCAGTCTTCGTCCTCAGGTCATCAGTGGATCAGCAAGGCATCAGCCTCTCAGTCAGTGAATATGAGCCCAATGTCTGAATGAATGTCTCTCTCCTTTAATCTGTAAGCCTCTCAAAATCTGAATAAGTCTTCTGAAACTTTTCCCTCTGCGGCGTTGTTATATCAAAGTCATCGAAACTATCCCCTAATTCCCTATTGGCCAGTTAAACTTATGTTCATACTTTATCCAATAATATTTCTATATCAAAACTATGAATTCTAATATTTCACCATTCACCTACAGTTGATTGGTCTGCCTTACAGTGTTCTCATCATCCGGCTTAGCAGGTAACAATTTTGTTGCAGCTTCCACTCCAGTCAGTATCTTCATTGTTCTTGTCCTGGGAAAGTCAGTCTTACACACATTACACATAAAATGTTACACTAGCAAGAACATCATCTCCTAGCAGTTGGTTCTCACGAAAAGCTTCTATTAAGCACTTTTAACAAGACAATGGACATCTCACAGTTTAATTCACTTGGTCAGCATTTTATTAAACGCTAAGAAATACAGCTTCTGCATAAGGCCTGACAAAATAGGCTAAGACACTCACTAAGTTAATGCCTACAATTAATAAAACTGAAGCATACTTCATAACCCTTAACATGACATATTACTGCATTAGTCTAGTACATATTCGATATTTCAAACGTATTAATCATTAATTAGTACATTTTGTGAACCTTGATGGCCATTCTTCAAGGTCACATTTTCACATGCGTGCATTATTTTTCTATGTTAATTTATTTTCTACATAAACTTATTTTTCAAAATACATAAACACTCTTTAATAAATTTTATTAAAGACACCTGCGCTAGCATCTGTCCTCTGCTCATTTTCCAGTTACAGTGCTTGCAAGACAACCTCCTTGTTCTCTTTTTTAGCTTCTGGGAAATGAGTGAAGAATTCAAAATCAATGGAATCCTTGGTGTGCTTCTCCATTCCACATTCTACCTAGTACAAATCACTTCTTCCTTTAGAGAAGCACAGGATGGTCCTGGAATCTCCTCTTATGCGCTCTTTCCAATGGTTACGTTGTGAAATGTAGCAGTGACTGATAGTAGATCTTCCAAATGTCTCCTGCTCTTCACTCAATGGCTTCAGTTTCTAAGGAACATCCACTTTTTAATGCAGTGGAAGTATGTTAAACTTTTAATCAACTGAAAACCTCAGAATGCTCTTAAACTGGGCATGCCAGCGGACTTTAGAGGAAGTCCTGCTTTCTTTGTTGAATCACAGATTCAGAGCATTTTAAAAGGATTCAATTTGCTAATACCACACTACCCATACTTAAATGAGATCTCAGCCCACTCCCAAACATATATTTAAATCAGGATATAACACATTTTTAACTACAACCAAATGTGTCTAGAGACACGCCCAAATGTAAAGCCTTGAATTCTATGCAAACTGTGGTAGATTCAACAGGCGTGCACAAGTTTAATTGTTTGTAGACTCTCTACAGAATCTGCAAACTATGACAGTGGGCCCAACCTGGTTTCACAAGTTCCATAGTCTGAAAACCCTACATGAAATCCATGGACCTCGAGGCATAATTGCAGGTGTGCCTGTTGGAGTTTGCAAATGCGGAGACGATTTTGCAGACCCCACGATCAAACATTTTTTTTCATTTTAAATCTCTGGAGTGCTCTATTGTGATTCCCTCAACCGAGATGGGAGGGTCGGGATGTGCTCACCCTGCCTCTTATATGGCCTTCTGATTAGTTTTCAAGATACAGAAACTGCGCACCACATCCTGTAATGGTAGCTTTTAGTTGCAGTCAGCCAAGTGTTTGATCTGTGAACTTGTTTCCAAGTTTGTCTACCAGAAATGGAGGATAGGTGAAAAGGCTTCCTTGTCTAGTGGGGTGCCTTCATTTTTTAGGTCGAGCGTTCAACGTGCTGTATACTTTTAACTATACTATACTGTGAGTTCCAGCGTTTTCATTTGTTGGTTCCAGTGTCCTTCAAAAATCCTTGCTTGCTAGTGGTCAGTTCTGCCTCTTTGTCCTGCCTTTTTCTTTTTGGGAGCACCACAAAGTACTGTATAATTACGCTATGTCCTGTTTATCTCTTCTGTGAGGGACTTTTTTTTTATTATTTGCCTGTTTCTCTTACACTGTGGATGCTTATTCAGTCCCTCCTCCCCACCAGCTCCCTCTGTAAACATAAACCAAGAACAGAAGAGGGCTTTTCCAGGGCCAGCTCACTCTCGCTCTCTTCCTCTTGTTATTTTCAGTCTGTGTGGCAAGAAAAATCCAGTCAGTAATTTACAACGCTAAGAGCTCTAACTCGAGCAAACATGAGACCATTGCATTCCAAATGCTTTTTTTTCTTCGTTGCCTGCTCGTTTTTAGTGAACCTTCAGTTTACATTTGCTTCCCTTCAAACAAGGCTGTAAATCAGGCTGTCACATTTTCTCTTCGTGGAGCCGAGTGTGCCTGCATGCAGTCCCTGGTGGTGGGAGGGATGGCGGATGCCCGCTTGTTTATTTATGGTGACATTTTGTCATGCACTCAGAGAGTGCATGCCTCTGCATTCTATCACCATATCTCACCCGACCCCCTCTCTCCTTTGGGTCACCCTCCCCCGCTCTCCCCCCAACCCTCCAATCTTTTTAACCCACACTTTGTCTGCTGTCCATTCTTGCTTTCTTTGTTTCTTGCTCGTGTTCAGGAAGCTTTCCTTCTCATTTGTGGAGCATGCTTGTTTTTGTTTGCCTCAGCTCATGTATAAGTACCGCACCCGCTTCTGGAACACTGTGCTTTATGTTTACAGCATTTGCATTTTACAACACTTTTATTTTATGAGTGAAGCGGCCACTTTACAAATGCCGTGCATCATGTTTTCATTCATTTTTTTTCAATTAGGTAGCATGTGTGCTACTGTTTATCTGTCTGTGGCCCTTCAGCGGCAGGCATGGATGGGCGTTGCCAGTAGTCACAGAGAATGATCCGAAGTGAAGGGCAATGGTGGCTGCCACTGGCTGTAGTGATTGAGTCCAACACCAAGAAATGAGTGTTCTAAACAGCTGCTAAAGCTTGCTCTCGTTCCTTGTTGTCTGTTTCCTCCCTTGGGCTCTGCTGGCCGCTCAGTGGTGGAGGGGGTGAGGTACAGCCGGGGCTGCTCTGCAGGCTTTTTCCTAAGAGGCGGCAAAGACACCCTTATGGCAAATGTTTTTGTTATGGCCTTGCATTCATGTTATCAGCTCTGTAATAAAAAAAAAAAGCGACTTTAATGGAAAATGAAGTTGAAATGCCTAAGTAGCCTAAAGTATTTTCCCCAGAAATCAAACAAAGATGCTGATACACGTGTTAAACTCTGTACCATATCTGTGCAGGGTCAGGCACTCTCAGTCTGACGAGGCCCTTAGAGGTTACTTCCATGTGTCTCGTTAAATCTTTATTCTTAAATTTACATTTTATCCCGTTGATGGAAGATTGAAAAAAAGCAACCTCTGAGGGCTTTTAAAATGTAATTGATGGACGTTGAGAATCACTTCAGTAATTTATGGGGACTTTTGGTTAACACTGTAAATAATAAAACTTTTGTCCCTGGCCTCCGAGTTTATTGAGTGCAGGTTACAGTTAATATGTTGTATACCACAAGCGCTTACAGTTTGTCATAGAATTATAGAAAATAATGGCCTAGTACATAAAATGTGCACTATATTGAAATATGGGATGCATTAGTTTAACTCGGCTGATGCTAGAGTCTGTGTTGCCCACTGCGTCTGTCCGTTCAGCTTCCATTATTATTAACATCTGGCGCTGTGGACTCACCACTGCCAAACCTTTTATCTTTTGCTGATTTGTTCTCCTAGAGCGCAGTTAGTGTTTCATTTTGCTGTTTTAAAGGACCATGCACACCACAATGATTTTATGAAAGAAAATGCTTGCCCACCTGTTTGTCTTGTGCGTACGTTTTTTCAAGTACTTTTACTCTAAAAAAAATGCAAGTGGAGGAGTCGTATTTAAAAGGGGCTTTACTGTTCCTTTTTCAGAAACCATTTGAAAGTCAAATTTTACTTATTTCCCAGGTGCACGTAAACCACAGCAAACACAATTTTAAAGCAGTGATATGGTTCTCTTAGGTAGTGCATTTGACATAGAGCCCAGTGATCAAACCTGCAAATAACATGTTCAAATATCGGTAAACCTAGCTGAATGCGTCTTCAGTTCTTCCAAGGTCGATGTAATAAGATTCATATGGATTGCATTTTCAAGCCTTGACACTTTGACAACAATTAATGTTTTTTTTTAAACTGTGACAGTGCATCAGCTGTTTTGCTGTAAACTGCGAGGGGAACTTGTGTGACCCAGTACATTACCACCACCCACAGGTGTCTCTAGCAAGGTACATCAACCTTTGATCTCTGTTACCACTGTAACTCATTGCTGTCATCTCTCTTCCAATTGAAATCTCTACCGCTTGTAAATATCTCTAATCCACACAACTCTTGCATGTGACTCTCTTCATCATGCCACACCAAACTCACAACTCCTTCTCACTACAAGCCAATCACCTCTCAATCCCTATGTACCCATTTACTGCCACATCCCTTCCATCAAAAAGCTCTACCTCCTATAGGTTTCTCTCATCCCGACCACCCTCTGAATATATCACTCCGAACTCCTTTATCACTACTTGCCAATAATTGTGAAGATGCTTCACAACCTGCAGCCTTTTCATTTTGCAGATGCATCCCTATCTATTCACCAAGCCACATAATTCCACTACACAAATACACTACACAGCACACAGTTCCACCCCACAAAATTCCAGAGCTAAAAATTCCAATCTAACCGGCATATTTCCAGTCCACACCAATTACATCCACTCCACTCCAAACAAAACCAAATAGGTAAAAGACATCGTCAACACCAATAGCTCAAACCCTCGCAAATGCAAGACCTATTGCACTGCAAATGCTTGTTTTCTTTTAAGTTAGTGCATGGCATGTCTTCGGAACCTGAGTTTGAGGACAGTTCAAGAACTATGGGTCCAGATATTTCTAAAATGCATCCCTTACATGCCTGCCATTATTGGAAAACGAATTTCTCAAAAAATACTGAATGGATTAACATCAAACTAAGTATGGTATTTTTAGTTCAGTGTTTATTTCTGTAGTGGAAAGCACAAATTCCTATAGGAGTTAAAATGGGGTACACCGAGTTCGGTAACGTTGTATAATATAAATCGTTCTAGAAATGAGTGAAAATGTGCTTTCTGTTAAGCATATACGTATTAAAGTTTGCAATACTAGAGGGTAAATAGTATATTGAGTGAGCTTTGCATAATAGCCTCGCCCCCTCCTCCAAGCAACCAAGAGATTTTCTTAACCTCCGAAAATTATTATATACTTAAAATTCAATAGGCAAACATATCTCAGTAGGTAGTGCAACACTGCCATCTGCAGCTTGAAAAATAAACCGAGGTCGGATTAAACAGCAAATCACGAATCTGGTTTTAACACTGAACAAAAAAACAGGATCCCCCAAATAATTTACTCCCTAAATCTTCCTGACATGCAGTAAATCGTGGTCAGCATGATAAAAAAAAGGCATGCATACCTGCATGTGTGCTCTCTTTATGCTTTTTTGATTTTCTCCGTTTTCCCCCTTAAGGACCGACAATCTCATGTCCACTGAAGAAAAAAAGACAATTTTTCAATTCTTCCTCCGCCATATATTTGCGTCATCTGGACCAGGGAGGAGTCAGTCACACAGGATACTCCACTAACAACAAATAGAGAGGGAAGTCTGAGATTCTAAAGGTGAATGTTCTGAAACTGGTCTTTTTACAACTTCTACGGGAGTAACAGATGAATGGACGTGTCTGTGCACAACATGATTCGCCATACAAGAGTTAACCATGTGACTGCATGTAGAAGCTACTGGTAGGTAGCCTATCTGGGAGACCGCACTGTTTTGTTACAGAGATCTTTTTTCTTATGCTATCCAATCAATACAAATCCAACAAGTTCTTACTAGTGCGCTTGCTCTCCACATTCCATGGATAAAGTCATAAAAGTTAAGTGACAAGTCAGTTAGTTCACTAAATGACTCAACCTCGATCAAAGGAGGTGCGGCTCCTCTGTTAGGGCGTAGGAGCGTCACTGCCCGCCAGCAGCGGCAGCCACAAAACCTTTAACCCTCTTGGTGCCACGGGCGAGCTGGTTCCCGTGTGCCTGGGACGGGACCAGCTCGTCCTTCACCCGGCCCAATGGGGGAGCGCTAGCGCTCTCTCCGTAGGCCTTCCTCCCACACCCCCCCAGTAGGGGATGGAAGGGGAATTGCCCCTTTCACCCCCGACCCTCCCACCCCCCAGTGACGTCTGATGACATCCGCGCTGATCTCATCAGAGGTCAGCTCAGATTGTCCTGAAAGAGAAATGCAAAAGCATTTCTCTTCCGACCGGGAGGTGGGGCGGGAGAGACATGAAAGGGAAGGAAAGACCTTTCCTTTCCGTTCATGTATCTTGAAGCATTTCTGCAGAAATGCCCACTAGACACCAGGGATTTTTTTTTAACGTATTTAAATAAAGGGAGGCAAGGGTCGCTCCCTAGGGGGCCATATTATTTTTAGGCCATTTCTGCCCCTAGACACCAAGGATATTTTTTTTGTTTATTTTTTTTTTAATATGTGGGGAGGGGTCGCTCCCGGGGGGGCCAAATTATTTTTAGGCCATTTCTGCGCCGTATAATTAGGCCGATCTGCCCCTAGGGGGAGCAGAAACCACTAGACGCCAGGGAATTTTTATTGTTTTTATACTTAAGCATAAGGGGAGCGGCCCCTTGGGCAAGGGCCGCTCCCCAGTGGGGCAATTTATTTTTAGGCCATTTCCGCCCCTCTGGCGGGGGCATAAACCACTAGACACCAGGGATATATATATTTTTGTTATTTACTCTATGTTTATATGTATTGGGTGCGACCCCTTAGGCAAGGGTCACTCCCCTGGGGGGCAAATTGTATTTAGGCCATTCCTGCCCCCTTTGGGGGCAGATCGGCCTATTTTTGTTAGGCCAGAAACCACTAGACACCAGGGATTCATGTGTGTGTATTTTGTTTGGGAGGGGCTGCACCTTCGGCAAGGGTCGCTCCCCATGGGGGCACATTACTGTTGGCCATATCTGCCCTCCTTGGGGGCAGATCGGCCTATTTTTGGAAGGCCCATCTGCCCCCAAGGGGGGCAGAAAGCCCACCATAGACCAGGGAAGATATTTTTTTCAAAATAAATGGGGCCAAAGTTGTTCTGCCCACCAGTGGGCAGATTGGGCAATTTCCCCCAATCCACACCCCAGGGGCGGAAGGGGGGGGGTCAGAAAGGCTATTAGATGCCAGGTATTTAAAAACAATTGTGGGGTATTGGCTACCAACCAGTATGGGCCTGGTTATGCCCCCACCCCAACTGAAGGGGGTAACAGTCATTCAGCTCTCCCCCGCATACTAAAACATCTTATCCCACGGCAAGCAAGAGGACATTTGATTATTTTGGGTTTTGGTTTTACATTTGGGCCATGAGAGCTTGGTAACTCTCAAAATCGTCCCACTTGGAATGGTGAGGGCTGCACTTTTTTGACTTTGTGACACTGCCATGTAGACAAATCCACAAGACCTAGATACACCTGAAAACTAAACATCTGGTTGATTCCAGGGTGGTGTGCTTCATATGCACCCGTACCATTTTCTTACCCGCAATGCCCTGCAAACCTCCAACTTTGCTGTCAATCACACATTTTTCCCACATTTTAGTGATAGAACCTTCCGAAATCTGCAGGAATCACAAAATTCCTACCACCCAACATTGTCTCAGCTATACCGATAAAAACTCTACTGCACTTGCCAGCCTAAACATTTTTTTTTTTCAAACTGCCCTTTTGGACCCGCTTTGGTTCCCCCTCAATCTTGATATAATTTTGGCCCTTCCCTGTCACAGGCACTTGGCCCACCTACACAAATGAGGTATAATGTTTACCGGGAGACTGAGGAGAACGTTGGGTGGTAGGAAATTTGTCCCGGTGCGGTGATCCCACACAGAAATGTGGGAAAAATGTGATTTTTTAATCTAAATTTGAGGTTTTCTGAGGATTCTGGGTAAGAAAACATTGGGGGATCCACGCAAGTCAGACCTCCCTGGACTCCCTTGGGTGTCTAGTTTTCTTAAATGTCTGGGTTTGGTAGGTTTCCCTAGATGGATGCTGAGCCCAGGACCAAAAACGCAGGTGCCCCCACCCCACTGCAAAAACAGGTAGTTTTGTATTTGATCATTTTGATGTGTCCAGATAGTGTTTTAGGGCATTTCCTGTCGCGAGCACTAGGCCTACCCACACAAGTGAGGTACCATTTTTATCGGGAGACTTGGGGGAACACTGGGCAGAAGGAATTTTGTGGCTCCTCTCAGATTCCAGAACTTTCTGTCACCGAAATGCGAGGAAAAAGTGTTTTCTTTGGCCAAATTTTGAGGTTTGCAAAGGATTCTGGGTAACAGAACTTGGTGAGAGCCCCACAAGTCACCACATCTTGGATTCCCACAGGTGTCTAGTTTTAAAAAATGCACAGGTTTGCTAGGTTTCCCTAGGTGCCGGCTGAGTTAGAGGCCAAAATCCACAGCTAGGCACTTTGCAAAAAACACGTCAGATGTCAGTGTAAAACTGTGATGTGTACATGTTGCGTTTCCTGTCGCGTGCATTAGGCCTACCCACGCAAGTGAGGTACCATTTTTATCGGGAGGCTTAGGGGAACACAGAATAGCAAAACAAGTGTTATTGCCCCTTGTCTTTCTCTACATTTTTTCATTCCAAATGTGTGTAAAAGACGTCTATTTGAGAAATGCCCTGTAATTCACATGCTAGTATGGGCACCCCGGAATTCAGAGATGTGCAAATAACCACTGCTTCTCAACACTTTATCTTGTGCCCATTTTGGAAATACAAAGGTTTTCTTGATACCTATTTTTCACTCTTTGTATTTCAGCAAATGAATTGCTGTATACCCGGTACAGAATGAAAACCCATTGTAAGGTGCAGCTCATTTATTGGCTCTGGGTACCTGGGGTTCTTAATGAACCTACAAGCCCTATATATCCCCACAACAAGAAGAGTCCAGCAGACGTAACGGTATATTGCTTTAAAAAATCTGACATCGCAGGAAAAAGTTACAACGTGGAGAAAAATGGCTGTTTTTTTCACCTCAATTTCAATATTTTTTCATTTCAGCAGTTATTTTCTGTTGGAAATCCTTGTAGGACCTACACAAATGACCCCTTGCTGAATTCAGAATTTTGTTTATTTTTTTTAGAAATGTTTAGCTGTCCGGGATCCAGCATTGGTTTAACACCCATTGCTGTCACTAACTGGAAGGAGGCTAAAAGCACAAAAAACAGTAAAAATGGGGTATGTCCCAGTAAAATGCCAATATTGGGTTGAAAAATTGGGTTTTCTGATTCAAGTCTGCCTGTTCCTGAAAGCTGGGAAGATGGTGATTTTAGCACTACAAACCCTTTGTTGATGCCATTTTCAGGAAAAGAACCACAAGCCTTCTTCTGCAGCCCTTTTTTTACCTTTTTGTTGAAAAAATGATTTGTTTGCTGTATTTTGGGTAATTTCTTGGTCTCCTTCAGGGGAACCCACAAACTCTGGGTACCTCTAGAATCCCTAGGATGTTGTAAAACAAGGACGTAAATTTGTCCTGGGTAGCTTATGTGGACAAAAAGTTATGAGGGCCTAAGCGCGAACTGCCCCAAATAGCCCAAAAAAGGCCTGGCACATGAGGGGGAAAAGGCCTGGCAGAGAAGGGGTTTAAAGAAAACAATAATAAACTTTGTTTATTATCAGTTTCTTTTAAAAGGGCGGGTCCACAGGGTGACTAGCAGTGAGGGGGAGTGCTCTGCACTCTCCCTCTCTGCGCATGTATGTTTGGCCGGCCGTCTCGGGCACACAGTTGCCGAGCTGGTGACAGCCTGTACAGGGTCCCAGTCTGCCTGGGTGCTCCCTGCCAATCCTGATGCTACCTTGAGAAGTGTCAGGATTGGCTGCAGGGTAGGCTGGGAGCCTGTGCCTGCAGCCAGCAGAGAAGAAGCAGATGGAGAATTGTAGCGCGACGAGGGAGTTAGGTGTATTTTTTATTTATTTTTTTACCTCCACCCGCCCCTCAGGCTCAACCACGAGCTGCCCGGCCCCTTCCGCGCCCCATGAGCCACTCCTGGAACAAAGGGAGAGACCATTACGCTTTAGCTTTCATACCGTGAACCCCGGGTCTGGACTGGAAACTGAAAGCAGCCATCATAAAAATGTTCTAACCAGCTCCACTAGTCAGGAGGCCACAACTAGAAAGGAATCAGGGGGACATGGTTTGGTAATGGCAGCCCATTTTTCTCTCAAAGCAGCCCCTTAAGCCTGCAGCTGACTAGGGAAATCAGGACCGGACTGAGAACCAAGAGTAACCATGGCAAAAGTTGTTTTACCAGTCCTCACACAGCACAGAGTGAGCAAGCCTGACTACTTTTTAGGAGCAGTTTTCCTCGCCAAGAATCTTTTGGAAAATGCTGTGTTTTACAGCGCATTTTTCATTATACAGTCTTGTCTAGTCATTGAATGGATTTTATCGAGATTGGAGACATGGCTCAGTGGATGAATGAATAGTTGGATGGGTGAGGAGTGAGTGGAAGAAATAATTCAAGAAAGGATGACAACGAATAAAAACGTATCTATGAACAGCAAACTGCCTCAATACACTGAACAAGGGTGGGTGCTCTGGTTTTCATTTTAACTTCTGCATTAAAACATCAAACAGTACCACTACCAATCCTTGTGAAACATGCATAGCTCAGAGGTATTTAACATAATGTGCTGATTTAGGGCCTCCAAAAATTACACAAAAAACTTTACGTTGCTATCAAAAATGGGAGAGTTATGGAAATGACCATGTAGTTGCCAAACTTCACAACATGGAACCAGGAAACTTTGCGTCATTCCCAGATTCCACTTGACCACACTGTGTGATCCTATGCAATAATTTTCCATCACAGTGTCTCCTTTTCCTTCATCATCACAAGAGTCCCTTGAAATACATAATTTCACTGTGTGCAATGGACAAAAACAAAATACTAATGTTACATCATCTATAGCATGGGTACACATTTTCCCATGGGGCGAAAGATTTGGTCTGTGATGTGACCGAAGGCCACATTGATCCCAGAAGGGCGGCAGACGCGGGGGCGGCAGATGGGAGGGGAAGCAAATTTTGTCCATCTATAGGCTGAATTACCCCATGTGAAATCAGAAATCCTTTGATCAATCCCAGCTTCCCCACTTTAAATTTTGTGAGTCTTGGCAATTGTTTAACTTCACTTTCCCTCCTTTCTTCACTATCACATATAAGCGGACATCGAAATACATGACTTCAGGATGTGCGCTGTACAAAAACCTTCTCTGGTGCTTCATTTAACACACTATAATGTTCATGTAGAATAGCAACCCAGGCCACTCAAAAGATAAACATAACAACTCGTTTGCCTCTTAGTTCACTGTTATCATTGTTGTCAAGGTGGGGAGTGGGGAACATGAGTGTTTTTAAATTTCTAAATTCATGTTTGAAAACTATTAATTTAAAAAAAAAAAAAAGTTTGCAGTGTACTGACAAGATGATGTACTAACGTGCAATGTTTCTGCATGTTAATGAAATACACTTTTTCAATTTTGATGAGACCATCATTTTTACAAGTTTTCTGCAAGAGGTCTTTGATAATGAACGTGTTTCTAAAGAGTAGTAGCACAGGGCATGCTAGTTAATTCAGTTAACTTTTAAATAAATGCCAGCCCCTTTATTTAACATATTTTTACTGGCAGTGTTGAGTTGCGAAAACAAAAGCCCAGTGCTGCTGTTGAACCGAGGGCCGCATGTAAAGTTCGGAAGGGCCACTTGCGGCCCCAGAGCCGTACTTTGAGTACCTTTGATCTATAGTAACACCTCTTGGTGTCCCTTTCTGATCGTGTCCTCTGATCTGTTTTGAGTTCAATAGGCAAAGATTAATTGTTCAGTTTTCCTAAAGATTCCTGAACCTATCAGTGAAATGGGCAGAGAAGGCCCTTTAGGAGATTATCTGCTGTTTGCTTGCATATACACACTAGGATGTGTCCTTTGAATTTTATTCTGGATTCATGGCAGGCGCCACTTTGAAGCTGACTTGTGAAACTAGTATCCCACATCACACAAAGAGACAGCCCTCACACCTGCAAAAATTTAGAACTGTCTCTTAACATTCACTGTCACACTCTCCCTAAAATACAAATGTTTTGGGGTGATCAGGCGTCCTCCTCAGGCGCTCACCTCTCCATCGGCCTCAGTCGCCTGCTTTAAGGAGCTGGTCTACATGGCAGTGTTAGCCCCAGAGAAAATGGTCCCTTTTGAAAATTTTATGTTTCTCCTACTGTTGGACATTGGGTTACTGGTTGAGGGGCTGAAAAGCTGCTCAAGCAACAGCAACAATTTCTTTCAGGGGAAGTCACAGGCAAACCCCAAATCAACCTGTGCTGAACCCTCTGGTGGCATGGAACAAGAGCAGTCATGCTTAATTAAGAGGCAATGTGTAAATACTTTTTGTAGCACTTCAAACCAAATAATGTTAAAACAGAGCACAAGAAAATTCCCACACCAATTTAGGAACATAGAACAAAATGTTAAAAATTGTTTGACACCAAGACAACACAAATCCAATTAGTAGAACGGGAGATATGCGATTTTAAAGATTTGAATGAAATTAGTGCCTAAGAGCACACAGAGCCAACTGTGGTTGTCTGGACATGCCAGACCAGAATAAAGTCACAAGTTCAGGCTGACGGTGGGCCGAATACAGGGAGCGGGTTAGGCCAGCTGAACAAATTAGCATAAATTCTGGTTGCGGATTGCTGCAAGATCTTGCGTTGAGGAAGTGTTGCGCAGTGGTGGTTCCAAGGAGCTGCGAGGCATGTGATGTGAGATCCTGCACTAACACTGAGACAAGGGACTTGCAATGTGATGTCCTAAGTCAAAGACACGTCTCACACTGGCAGTTCCATAAAAGCTGTGGGGCTGAAATGCCGAGTCCTGCGACATTGTTGAGGATGCCATCGGCAAGGGGCTTCTGGTGTGATGGCCTGTGTCAAAAATGCATCAAGCACAGGCAGTTGCAAGGAGACTGTAGGCTGTGATGCATAGTCCTGCATTGGGCATGCATCGTGCAGCGGCGTCGGTTTTGCCCACATCATCACAGCTGGGCTGGCAGAGCATCTTGAGACCTGCTTCCAAGGGTTCAAGACAGGGATGGCACCACTTGAAGGGCAAGACTAACAGCAGGTAGAGTCCAGGTGCTGGGTTCAAAATGGTTGGAGCCTTTCATGTCCCTGAGTCTATAATCAGGAGGCTCTAATGAAGAGGCAAGCAGGCAAGCACTTGGAGCCACTCTGGTGGCCCTGGTATCAAGATGCAGGTCAAGTCCTTCTTACTCAGGAAGCAGAGCAACAGAGTAGCAGTCCTTCTGGCAGAGCAAAACAGCAGTTGTTTTGAGTGTTCCACAGATTGAAAAGTGTACTGAAGAGTTGAGTCAGAGGGTTCATTATATATACCTTGGTCCCACATTAAAGAATGAGAAGATTCTGGAGGTTTCCTCATCCAGAGGTGTTTGGAATTTCCAGCCTCCCTACCATGGCTCCATATTGTCTCGTATAAAAATAGGCTTTCTGAGTGTGCTCAGACAGAGCATTTGTGATGTGCAAGTGTAGTGACACCTCCTCCCCTAATCAAGTCAGAAATGGCCCATCCTGCCAACACCTATGTTCCTTTGTCTCACTCTCTGGGAGCAATATATCAAGACCAACTAACAGCTACACCTAGTCACATGAACCTGAAAACAAGATGTAGGCATCAAATGGTTGGGACAAGAAAATGGCAACTTTCTAAAAGTGGCAATTTCTGAATTGAGACTTAAAATCCAACTTTACCATTAAGAAGAGTTTTGAATTACAACTCTTTATACACCAAACTCTACATTACTACCTGTTCCCAATTGAAAGTTAGCACTTATTAAATGTAATAAGTTAACCCAATGTTATCATATGGAAGAGGTAAGCCTTGCAGTAGTGAAAACCAAATGTATATGTTTTTCACTACCAGGACAGTTAAAAGTTAAAAGTGCATATACAAATTTTAAAATACACTGCACCTTTCCCTATGGGCTCTTTAGAACCTACCCTATGGGTGACATGCATTAAAAATGGAAGGCTTAGGTCTTGCAAAACATTATGTTCCCAAGTTAAAAAATCAGTTTAAACTGCATACACAGGCTGCAATGGCAGGTTCAGGCATGTTTAAAGGGCTACTTAAGTTGGCAGCACAATCAATGCCGAGGGTCTACTAGTCTATACAAAAGGGCAACCCATTATACCTCTGAAGGTGTCGTAGTACTCCCATTGTAGTAATAAGGCAGCTGGATTTTGGGCGGCGGCGGCAGCACCACTGAGCTTGGGGGACTGACTCTGATCCCACACTGTGTGACAGCTGTCGGCCTAACCCTTCCGGCTAGCTAGTAGAACCTCACCAGTACCAAAGGTAAAAGTGATTCGTGGCAGCCTATCACATGACACTTTAAGGCTCTGGATGGAAGCCGTGGCAGAGCAGATCATACCACTTTCTCTCAGTTAGACAATTATCATACATGCAAAGACAAACAGAAGCAGGATTTGGTTCAATAGGTTTATTGAAACAACTGCTTTCTATATAAAAAGGCATGGGTTGGAAGTGTCCCTTTTTACAGGGTTATCCCCTAAAGCTTTGTCTCTGACCTCCTATTTTTGTCTGTGTGCTGCATTTCATTTTTGCTGGCTTTAGGACTCTGGGCATTTTACCACTGCTGACCGGTGCTAAAGTGCAAGCGCTCTCTATCAAAATGGTATTGCTGATTGGTTTATCCATGACTGGCATATTGGATTTACCTGTAAGTCCCTAGAATAGTGAGCCAGGTGTGCCCAGGGCCTGTAACTCAAATGCTACTAGTGTGCCTGTAGCACTGATTGTGCCACCCACTTGAGTAACCCTGCAAACATGTCTGAGGCCTGCTGATGCAGTGTCTGTGTGTATAGTTTTAACCTGTCATTTCAACCTGGCAAGAACACCTTCTTGCCATGCTCAAACCTTCCCTTTCACTACATAAATGTCACTCCGAAGGTAGGCCCAAGGCAGCCCCATGGGCATGATGCAGTGTATTTGAATTGTAGAACATGCACTGTTGTGTTTTACATGTCCTGATAGTGAAATACTGCTACATTTAGTTTTCACTGTTGCAAGGCGTATATCTCCCATAGAGTAACATGGGGATTACATTGAAATATTTTAAGTGTAATTTCCCATTGGGAGCAGAGGGATATGTGGAGTTTGGAGTCTCTGAACTGACAATTTAAGGATACATATTTTGGTGAAGTTGGGTTTTAAATTGTAAGTTTGAAAATGCCACTTTTAGAAAGTGGCCATTTTCTTACTTAACCAGTCTGTCCTAGGAAACCGGTCCCAGGATGCTTGATTCCGGTCCAGAGAGGACCTGGCTTGGCAGTTCGGCCTGGACTATTCCCTTGGGTAGCAGGGTCAAGATCAATTTGCATACAACTAGGTCTAAACTGGTGTGTCAAGCAAAGTAACAATAGATTATACCCATCTCTGTGACGGGAAGTGAGTGTTTGAAAAGTTTCAATCCTTCATCCATCATTTGATTTTGTGATGTTGCTATGTGTGCCCTAAGTGGCTAGGCTATGCCCAGATGTAGATCCCTTGCTTGCTTTGCCACTGGATTCAAGCTAGCCTGGCTGATGAGGGGCGATACCCCAAAATTGGTGCCAGGATGCTTGATTCGGGTCCAGGGAGGACTTGGCTTGGCAGTTTCAGGCTGAGCTGCTCCAATGGGAGCAGGGTCAAGGTTGATTTGCATATGGCTGGGTCCAAACTGGGGTGATGTGGCGAGCAAAACAATGATGAATGAAACCCAGACCTGTGACGGGGGTCAGTGTTTGAAAAGTTTCAACACTCAGGCCATCATTTTGTTTTTTGATGCTGCTATGTGCACCCTAAGTGGCTAGGGTATGCCCAAACATGGGTCCCTTGCTTGCTGCGCCACTGGATTCAAGCTCCAGGAAAGATGCCACTTCGGCAGGTCACAAATTAACCAGGTCATTGACAGAAAAAAGTGAGGGAGCAGTCATGTTCTATTGCCTCAGCCATAACTCCGGCCAATGCTGCAGCATCCAGTGCAGATTTTGTCCCACCAGGCGCCACTTGATCCACTAAGGGCAGCTCATAGGAAGCTTCTCATAGCAACTGCAATATCATTGTGCATGTCTGGTAATGAACCCTCATCAAGAACATCAACAGATCTGCATCCAAAGAAGGTACGCACTGCATAGCAAGACACACTTCATGTGCATGTTTAAATGGGCACCACAAACATTAAAAAAACAGGCTCTGCGCAATTCAGATCTGGTGTGAATGACAAAGACCAGTTGGACTCCAGTTGTCAAAAAGTGGTGCTCCGAAATGCTGCATTATGCGTTCACAACACGGTTACGTTCATGGAAGCACCATCAGTCCTCCTTGTAGAGATGGGACAGCCATTGCAAATGAAAAACAGCAACACCAGCAACAAAATGCTACCAATTAATGTCAAACTAACAGTGTATGGCTGAAGGTATTATGCAGAATATACAGAAAAAGGTGCTGACAAAACCCGAACCAACAGCCTTAAAGAAATGTACAATCCCAGTGGTGTTGGATGCGTTAAAAATGCGACCTATAAGTTCACCAAAATGTTTTGGAAAGTTTCTTTTTAGAAAGGGGCTGTATCTCTGTGATGACCTCGCCATTTGAAAAGCACAGGTTTCATAGGCAGATGTGAGTGTGACATGTGATGAAGCAGAAAATGAAGGTTTTACATTTATTAGCGCTTAAACGTAGTGTTGAAATAATCATGTGTGACTTTAACCGAACTAATAAAGATTGTACGGGGACAAAATGTGCCCTCAGAGTAGTTTGCTAACATTTATAAGCGTGCTTTATATAACGTGATGTATTAGAATTGCACTAATCCGACATAATCGTAAACGTGTGCTATGATTTGCTTGCTTGAAATGCTTTAGCTTAGCATTACTTTAGTTGAGGCTTTGGCCTAGTTGCCTGGTCTCACGGTTTAGATGCTCGTATTTTTCCAATGTGCTAATAAACGTGTATTTTTGCTTGAAGCTGTACTTTTCCACTGAGATCGTTCACATGCTTATCTTAAAGTTTCGTGCCAGCTTGGCATTTTTCTCTTTGCTCCAAGGTCAATCTGCAGGTGCGGACAATGGAAGCTCTGAAAGTGAGTTAATTGGTATAAAATGTTGCAACTTGCGTACCCGTCTCCAAGGATAATGTATGCTTAAGTAAAAGCATGAGAACTGTCGTTTTTGATTGGACAATTTGAAGCTAACCTATGAACCCTCCAATGGAAGACCCTACTGGATTTGAACTGTTGTCTATAAAAACCAGGTGCACGAGAAGAAAGTAGCCATTGCCATTATTGCTATTACCAGCTCGATACCCGCCATTTTGCAGACTTCGTAGCTATTATGGCCCACCTTGCTGCGACGCCATTTTGAAAGAGACTTTGATGCTTTCTCTAATCGAGAGAAAGAGACTTTAAATGATTCTTGCCCTAGAGACTTTAACTTTGATCCCTTTGCATGAAGTAGTAGTTTTATTTTGCCGCTGAGAGGCAACTGCCCCGTCCACCCCTGCCCCTTTGCCCCGTCCCATGCTGATCGAAAAACGGTACCTGTGAGACGAAGACTTCCTTGTATGCTGATCGTAATTGGTAAATATGAAAGGAAATTGTACAATTGCATTGTGTTTCTTTTAGGTAACCAACTGCTGATTTTTGACAAGATCCCTAGCTAGGAGTTTTCCAAATTAATGTTGCTAAATTGTTTTTGCATGAAGTCCCACATGCCGATGCTAATTTGAGGTTAGATGAGGATTCCTTTTGTTGCACGATGCAATTTGAGACCTTGTTATGCTGACTAAATGTATGCAATTAGTTCATTACAGATTATAGTTTTAGTGATTTGCATTGCTATTATCGAATGCCTTGTTATTCAAATGCTGCATAGATTGCACTTGTTTCGCCGCTATGGACAGCTATTAATGTTCATTTATGTTTATCATTTGGTGTTGAGACACATCTATATTGTGTTAGCTTTGTTAATATAGGGAAATAAATTCACTAACTTTGAATAAACTGGTGTGGTTATTCCTGACTGAAAGGTCAGGGTTCGCCGAAATGTATTCTGGATTAATTGTTAAGTGTTATGTTGATCAGGGTATTGCTTATGTTCGTTATTGATTATTGATTTAATGAAATTGACTGATTAAGGGTGTCGTGGGTCCCACTTAGCCAAAAGATTCATCGGCCTAAAGAGCGTCCAAATACAGGTAAATTATTAGTACGGAACGCTCTATCAGTAGATGGTAGCAGAGGACGGTTTCGCCTTTTGGGACCCCGTACTCTTAAAGTAAATGGTGTTGAATTAACGGTTACGCCCTTTGAGACCCCACTCGAGAAGTTGAATTAGATTTTTCTTGGATAAAACTGATTGACAGAATGATGATGGGCTAGGCCCACCGCGACTTTCCCGGGATCTCGGAGCTTGCGAATGAAGAGAATGGAGGTGTGGAATCAGCGTTGGCGGTACTAGCGATGGTATGAGTGAAATTAGGGTTTTGCGCTTGCACAGCTTATTGCCGCAGATTGGGTGAAAAGGTTGCGAGGAATTTTTTTGTTTTTAGAGGATAGCGGAGGTGCGACTCCGAGTGTAGAAGTAGAGAAGTCGTCGAACTTCATAGAAATAGCGGAGGTGCGACTCCGAGTGTGAGAGTAGGGAAGTCGTCGAACTTCATGTGCGTGTGGCGCTTTGTGCATAAAAAGGTCCACGTGGTTGTTGTTGTTGAGACGGGCCCTGCGAGGTCAAGAGACTCCGGAGTATGTTGATTTATGTTGTGGTCTGGGCGGTTTAGTAGGTTGACTGGGCGTGGTCAACGAGTCGGTACGTGTGTTAAGGGAGTGAAAGGAACTTCGACTTCGGGCTTTGACAAAATTCTAAGTGCACTAGAATAGATCATTGACAAGTTGAGAGTAGGTCTGCGGGTCAGATTTGCTTGCGAACGTGGGGACCGAGAAAGATGGAATAACTGCAGAGGCTAGTGAAAAATCCCTAAGGTCCTGAAGCGATTGTGTTACCCTTCCTGTAGTAAACCGACAGATCTGTTTTATTCTTTGGTAGCTCGCGATACATGCAAGAAGTTGTTTCGAGAGGAGCTGAGTGAAGGAGGACTAGCCGCGAGGCTTTGTCAGCCGCAGTGTGTGTGAGTGTGACGTCACTAGGAGCCGCGCTGGGATAGGTTGGTTGCAAAGAAGGGTCGCGCACGGATTGGACGCAGTCCGTGGGGCTCGATTGGAAGGGGAAAGGCAAGCGAAGAGTATTTCGGGAATTAAAGTCACCTATTGATTACAAATTTTGTGAAATAAAAGACGAGGAGAAAATGAAATTTTTTAAAGCATTAAGGAGTGCGATGAAGGGGGAGTCTTACATTAAAGCGAGCGTAGGAGAGGAGACGCCACCCGAAGGTACACCAGCTTACATTGTAATGGAGGAAAAAGGGGTAGCTCCGTGCCTTTGGCTAAAGCAATGGCACAAGCTGACAGAGAAACATGGGAGCGTAGCGTTCCCGATTCATGGGACATTCAATATAAGGATCCTAGAGAATTTGAGATTCACGATGTACGACATGAAGGTACCTCCAAGGCCAGCACAGTTTGAGGCTCTAGCAATTTGGGAACTGATGGCTAGACAGCAACAGCAAAATAAGTTCGAGACAAGGATAAGGAAGGTAGAAAAGACACTAGCGGACGCTAGGTGGGATAATGCACAGAAGGTGTGGAGGTCAGATGTATTGCAGGGGATAAAATTGTTTCCCGCAATTACTAAGGAAGAAGAGGAGACAGGTAAGAAAGCTACCTGTAAGACAAACAGGAGGTGTTCAAAGAATAGAGAGGACGAGGAAAAGTTGAGAAGAGAAGAGGAGTTAGAGGATGAGGAGTTAATCATTCAATTGCTGAACGACCGTCCACCACCTTATGCGGAGAGTGGACAAGGTCCAAGTACCAGTTCTGCCCCTCCGGCACCGGTACAGAACAATGAAACTCAGAGTTCAGGGGCTTCATCGGGATCTAAGGACCCGAGTCTACTGTTCACCCCGCAGATACCGCAGGTGAGGAGAATATATCCAGATGTGCCCATGCTGAAACCAGCAGAAAATTATCAGCCGCAGATCCCAGGGTACTACAGCAGTGACAACGGTGCAGGAATGATTCTAGATCCTACCGTAAGGGGAGTACAGAATGGTCACAACCCGACATTGGCACAAGTTGAATCAACCCAGTTTCTGATGCTTCAAAAGCAGATGCAGGGGGGAAATGCACATGCTCAGATGACGGGGAGTCAGATGGGCATGCCGGCAATGATGACCCATAGTGTGGGAATGAACATGCCTCAGAACATGGGAAATGGACAGAACCCAGATGCGATATCACTACCCATTACTGTAGGTCCACCGGTACCTCTGTATAGTCAGCCTAACTTAGGTATGAGCGGTCAGGGATCAATGCTGCAGATTGGGACAGAAAGGAGGTGCATAGAAAACACTCCAGGGATAACTCCGATAGCGGCTCAGCCAACTGGATCTGGGTCCTTGATGGAGTTTAGTCCCATATGTGCTCAGTCAACACTGGTGAGGTTGAGTCCCCCACTGGTGATACCGCTGTCATTGAATACTGAAAAGTTGCCGCAACCATCAATGGCAGTCGATGTGAATGCTACACTTATGGGGTTGAATGCGCAACAGCTGACACAGTGGTTCAACAGTCTGAATTCCACACAAAGTTCAGCCAGTGGGAAGGGAGAAGATTATCTGAATAGGGTCAGGTTGAACATGGAAGCACAAGAATTGGTGGAAGGGACTATGGGGGTGAATAGGTTAGAGTCCTATTCGGAAGAAGAGCTGAGATATCTATGTCCCAGGATTACGAAGGAAGTGAATAAGGTACATAAAAGCTTGCAGGAAATAGCTGACAAAAACGGGGTTGACATAGACAAGACAAAACACTTGAGCAGGAGCTATAGATTGGATTTCGGGACCACAGATTTTGAACACATGAGGTCAGCAGGCATGAAGGCGCACCTTAGAGAATTGCTGCAGAGTGCACAAGTGTGGAGGTGCTTAGACAAGTGGGAAAGCAGATGGGTAAAGAGAAAGGAAAAGAGGAGGGACAGTGCTACAGAGCTCAACGAGAAAAGACCACAGAGTAGCGAGGCAGTAACCATGTTACCAATGAGGGAGACAGCAGGGGGAAAATTAATACATGTACCATGGCACAGAAGCGACATTCAGTCATTTACGGATGATTTTCCCAAACTGAGAGAGAAGCCGATTGAATGGTATCAACAGACTGATAGGTTTGTGAAGCTTGCAAAATGTCTCTGGGAAGACCTGAACACCCTCTTTGAGATTGTGGTTCCGGCAGATTTGTGGGAGGATTGCAAAAGAGCTGTAGGTTGGCCGACAAGTGAACCAGAGAGAGACAGGGATACGGGTGCACCATCACCTATGGTGATGAGCTTGTACTACAAGGTGATTGAGCATTTGAAGACGAAAGTTGCCGCGAAAAATGTGGATTGGCAGAAGATCGATCGAACGGCCCAAGAGGCTAAGGAGTCGATTCATAGTTACTATGAGAGATTGTTGAAGGCGTTTAAGAACTACAGTGGCACGGAGACAATAGAGGCGAAGGACATGCTTCATTTTGTGTTTAGATTTGTGGAAGGGCTGAGACCAGAGATAAGTCAGATGATAAAGTCGCATTTGATTTGTTGGCAATCGAAACCTATTGATGAGGTGTTGAATTATGCGAAATACTGTAGCGACGAAATTGAAGTGAAACAGAAAAGGTTGAAGGAGAAAGTGATGATGATGCAGCTTAATGCAGCCCAGACAGGTCTGCAAGGTTTGCAAGGGATGCAAGGGTTCCAACAGCAGGTACCGCAACCGCAGCCGCAGTTGCAGGGAAACATGGCGTTTCAGCCACAGGCCAGAGGCAGAGGCAGAGGAGGTTTTGTGAATAATGGTCCGGATTTGAATACTGTTGTGACTGGTGTGCAGGCAATGAAGAAGGTGATGCCGTGTCACGTGTGCGGAATTGTCGGTCATTGGAAACGCGAGTGCCCGATGGTGGTGCAGGAAGGTGCAGGTGCAGGTGTTGGTCAGCAAAACAATGATGTCAATGCATTTCAGACAATGAGGGGACCGAAAATGAGAGGTCCAAACCCAAATTTTCAGACCGTAAATCAGTTGCAGGGATTACAACCTATGCAGCCGCAGCAGATGCAGATGCCTCGTATGCAGGTGACGCAAGTGCAGCCAATGCAACAGCAGTTACCCATGGTACCTAATCAGCAAATGCAAATACCTTTGGCACCAATGAGTCAGCAGCAAGTGATGGTTCCTCCACAGGTCTCGGGTCAGGTAATGAGTACAAATGGCACAGTACAACAGTTCCCATTACACAGTGAGAGTGGAATAAACAATGTATGGGAGAGTGAAAGTTCAGAAGAAGAAGGAGATTGTGTGCTTGCAGCATCCTTGGAAGTTGATCAAAAGGGTCCGTACGTAGAGGGAAGAGTAATGGGTCATCGTGTCTCATTCTTGGTTGACACAGGAGCCACACGTTCAACTGTTAAGAGCAGTGAAGTACCAAATTTGCCACTCTCAGGGAGGACAGTTCAAGTGGTGGGAGTAGCAAACAGGCACCTGACGAACCCAATAACAGATCCGGTACCAGTCAGCATCGGTAACTATCAAGGGGTGCATCAGTTTGTGGTATGTGACTCAAGCCCGATAGCACTGTTAGGGAGAGACCTGTTGTGCAAATTGGGTTGTTCGATTATGTGTTCGAACGAGGGAATAAAAATTCAGACGAGCAGCGATGGGGAAGAAGAGGACAGTGTAGAGGGGGATGAGATGGAAACTGCCGATGAAGAATATCCTCTGATTTGTCTTTTCCCGATGATAACTGAAGAAGATATTCCAGCTGAATTACGGGAAACAGTCGGAAAGGAAGTGTGGGATATGACAGGGAAAGAGGTGGGATTGATGAAAGGAGTGGAACCAGTGAAAGTGACTGTAAAGCCCAATGCAATCTTTCCCCAGACCCCACAATACCACATGGCACAAGACACCCTCATGAAAGTTGCCCAACTTGTTGACGAATTTGTAAAACAAGGGGTACTGAAAGAAGTGTTAAGTAGTCCATGTAATTCACCAATAATGGGACTAATAAAGCCAAGTGGAAAGGTCCGACTAGTGCAGGACTTGAGAAAAATAAATGACATCATAGTCAAGTGTTGCCCTGTCGTACCAAATCCAGCTGTGATAATGTTTCAAGTCCCTTGCGATGCCGAGTGGTTCTCAGTCATTGACTTGTCACAGGCATTCTTTTCTGTGCCTCTTCATGAGGACAGCCAATTCCTCTTTTGTTTGAAATTCCTAGACAGAGTGTACAGTTGGTGTCGAATTCCTCAAGGGTTCTCTGAGTCACCGTCAATCTTCAATCAAATTCTAAAGAAAGATTTGGAGGCATTAGAATTGCCATTCGAGTCAACCCTAGTACAGTACATTGATGACTTACTGGTTGCATCAAAGACAGAAAGTGGCTGCACAGCCGATACCATTGCTCTGTTGAACCATTTGGGAAGGAATGGACACAAGGTGTCTCCTTCCAAATTGCAGTTCTGTCAGAAGAAAGTGAAATACTTGGGTCACCAGATAGAGAAAGGGTCACGGAGAATATTGAAGGAAAGAATAACAAGTGTACTTCAAATGAGTCCACCCAAGACAAGGAGGGAGGTGAGGAAGTTTTTGGGAATGGTGGGCTACTGTCGCCAGTGGATTCCCAACTTCTCGACTCTAGCAAAGCCTTTACTGAAACTGACCCAGAAGGATGCCTTGGATCAAAATGAGCTGAAAGGAGATGAGATGGATGCTTTTATTGAATTGAAAGAATGCATGTGCAGGGCTCCAGCTTTAGGTATGCCTGACTACACAAAACCTTTCACATTGTTTTGTCATGAACGTGATGCATGTTCTTTGTCTGTCTTGACTCAAGCCCATGGTGGCATAAACAGACCAGTAGCGTATTTTTCAGCTACTTTGGATCCGGTCGCAGCAGCACTTCCAGGGTGTTTGCGCGCCGTAGCAGCAGTTGGTATCAGCCTCACTTAGAGTGAAGGAATAGTGATGGGACACCCAGTAACAGTCATGGTCCCTCACTCAGTTGAGATACTTTTGACCCGCTCCCGAACGCAACACATGACCAGAGCAAGACTCACAAGGTATGAAACGATAATTCTGGGCTCACCGAATGTGCAGCTGAAAAGGTGCACTACGTTGAATCCAGCAACCTTGCTTCCTGGTGAAAATGCTGAAATTGAGAACGCTGAAGACGTCGAGCATGACTGCCTTCAGGTGACTGAATTTTGCACAAAACCTCGACCTGACATTAAGGATACTAAGCTTGATGAAAATGACCAAATTGTTTTCGTTGATGGTTCATGTCTAAGAGATGGGATGGGAATTTTGAAAGCAGGATATGCTGTATGTACTGTAACAGGTGTCTTGGAAGCGGGCTGGCTTCAAGGAGTCTATTCTGCACAAGTAGCAGAACTTGTAGCCCTTACAAGAGCATGTCAACTGTCTGCATTGATGAAAGTCACCATTTACACTGATAGTCAGTACGGGTTTGGAATTGTGCACGACTTTGGACAACTATGGTCACAGAGAGGTTTCCTGACTTCTTCAGGATCCCCAGTGAAAAACGGGGAGAGAATAAGGGAATTGTTACACGCCATTCAAATGCCAGCCGAAGTTGCAGTGGTAAAGTGTAGTGCTCATACAAAAGGACAGGATTATGTTTCTCTGGGAAATGCATATGCGGATCAAGTTGCAAGATTTTGTGCCTTGAACTGTATATTACTCAGGGATTAATGGAATTCGATAAGTGAGCCAGAACTCGAACCAGCTGAAGCATTTGCCTTAAAGGTCGTAGATACAATAGATGAATTAAAAGCATTACAGAATAACGTCAGGGAGGACGAAAGAGATTCCTGGATTAAATCACAGTGTATAAAGAGACCAGACGAGTTATGGGTTTCAAATGAGGGAAAATTTGTTTTGCCAAACAGTCTCTTATCACAGCTTGCGCGGTTCTATCATGGGCAAGCTCACCTAGGGAGAGATGCCATGATAAGATTGTTCAAAACTGATTGGTTTAACCCCAGATTTCGTCAAGCTGCAGAAGCAGTTTGCCATCGATGTGTCACTTGCCAGCAGATGAACCCAGGAAAGGGAACAGTTGTGAACGCGAGCCACATTGGCAGGGCCAGTGGCCCATTTAGTAGGATGCAGATAGACTTCATTGAGATGCCTGTGCATGGAGGTCTAAAGTATGTGTTGGTGATTGTGTGCATTTTTAGTCACTGGATTGAAGCATACCCCACACGTAGAAATGACAGCCTTACAGTTGCAAAACTACTGTTGAGGGAGTTAATACCACGTTTCGGATTCCCGATCTCTTTAGAATCAGATAGGGGAAGCCACTTCAATAACGAGGTGATAAAGTTACTTTGCGCAGCGCTGAACGTTGAGCAAAAACTGCATTGTAGCTATCGCCCTGAAGCCTCAGGACTGGTGGAACAAATGAATGGTACACTGAAATCAAGAATGGCGAAAATATGTGCATCGACAAATTTGAAATGGCCTGACGCATTGCCCTTGGCGCTAATGTCAATGAGAAACACCCCTGATAGAAAGACTGGATTGTCTCCGCACGAAATTCTCATGGGCAGGGCTATGAGACTTCCTGCAGTTCCCGCAAACGCGTTTTTGAATATTACAGATGATATGGTGTTAGACTACTGCAAGGGTCTGGCTGACGTGGTTCGCTCTTTCTCTCACCAGGTGGAAGCAACCACCTTACCACCGATCCAAGGTCCAGGACACGCACTGAAAGCAGGTGACTGGGTCGTGGTAAAGAAGCACGTGAGGAAGTCGTGTCTGGAACCCCGTTGGAAAGGCCCTTTCCAAGTGATCCTGACGACAACTACCGCTGTGAAGTGTGCGGGGGTTCCCAACTGGATCCACGCCAGTCACACAAAGAAAGTGTTGTGTCCCACAGATGAGGAAGTTGAAGCGCTGAAACTGCCAGTGCCTGATAAAACAGTGCTGAGTGCTGAGACAGAACAAAACCGAACTGAAAGCGAACAGGCAGAAGCAGGAGAGAGAGAGATATTATTGGAGGACGAAGAGACAAACTCACGTGGGGAAGACCAAGGAGAAAGTTCAGACAGCGACGAAGAAGCTGAAGGTGACAAAGAACCTGAAGCAGCTGAGGGTAGCAAAGAGCCTGAAGCAGCTGAGGGTGACAAGGAACCTGAAGCAGCTGAAAGTGATACAGAGCCTGACGAAAGTAACGGTGACGAAGGGCTCGAAAGAGGTGAAAAAGCAGGAGAGCCTGATCAGAGGAGGGCTTTCCCAGAAGCAGACGATACAGAGAAAGAAAAAGAGAATGTGATCGATTCCCCAGAAGGAGGGGACAAGGCAGAACAGGACGAAAAGGTTCAAGCTTCTACAGAAAAGGTCGCAGGTCCATCAAATGGACATGGTGCAAAGAGGAGACTAAGTATATCACCAGTAAAACAAAGGACTGAAGAAAGTTTGAACGACGGAGGAAGGCCAAAAGTGAAAGAGAAAAGAAAGGAAGTGTCTGTCGTGGTACCATCCCCGAGTGAAGAAAAAGACTTGACAAAAGAGGAAAGTACCAGTGAGGCAGAATCGAAAAGAGAAGCAAAATTGAAAAGGAAAAGGATACCGAATAGGAGATATTCCGGTCCAGAATGGGCATATGCAGTCAATGACGATTGGACTGACAAATTTGTATCTCTAAGCCTCGAGAACGAAGAAGAAGAGATACCAATAGAAAAGAAAAGTTTTATGGACTCTGTTGATTGAAAGGGTGATAAATGATATCGCTTGCTACAATATAACGTGAAACAAACAACCAGCTGAGACATTGCTAAACCGGATGAGACATTTGCTGAACTGATAAAGACTGAGTTATTGCCGAATTGAGACAAATGCTGCTAACCGATAAGTGACTGGCCTCTTGAAGAAAACTGTGTGAACATTGCGCTCGTTCAGCTTTGTAACTGAATTGCTAAATAGTTTCTTTATAGGTGCTTCTAGCTCTCTGATTCTATACAGATCATGACGCAGAACAGTAGAAAGAAATATTGTAAATATGTGTGTATAGGCTTGATAATTGCATGCGTACTAATAGTAATGGCAATAGTGCTTGCAATGCATGGAAAGGGTGAGAATGAGAAAATTGACGCTTCTACTTTTGCTCCTGTTACTGTCACTGAACTAACTGCATTGAAAAGACTAGAATTAGATGAGAGACACTTGCATGATAAGAAAGAGCTTTCGTATAATGTTTTCTATCGCTTGCTAACAGAATATGTTGAGACTATGGATGCGAAAGATTGTTATGTGTGTACACAGATACCGACATCAGTAAAGGAAGGGGTGACATATCACCACATGCCTCTTACCTACGGGATTACATGTAGTATAGTAATGTCTAGATTTTATGGTCAAACTAACATACAGTATTTTTACTCAAATTATGATGTTACCTTTGCATATGTTCCTATAATAGCGCAGCTAAGCCAGATTGCTAAAGATTGGGATGCTAAAATAATGAGGGAATTTTTCGAGCCAATGCTACCTTTTGAAACGGCTCACGCTCATAGGGAAAACCTTACCTGCTCACTCTCTGCAGTAGAAATAAGCTTTTTAGATCGCACAGATGATAGAAGGGCACAAATGAATGCGAAATTAGAAAAGGAGCTACATAAGAGGGCTTCAGTAGATAATTATGATTTTGCTGCAATAAAAACACAAGGGAGAATAGCTTTAGATGCTTGGCATGTAGGGAAATTTTGTATATATCGAGGTGAATCTTATTATGACAACATTTTTGTAGGAACGAGTGAGTGTAAACATACGTTTATCTTTAAGGCCAAATGGACATTCATGATGAACGGACTTGACCCTGTCATTCCAGGTGTATATTACATTTGTGGGTATAATGCCTATTATCGTCTTCCAAAGGGATGGTGGGGGAGATGTTATTTGGGTATAGTGTTCCCAAAGGTTTATCAACTGGATGACCTATCGATGATTCAAAAGACATCTGGATCCCATCGTATCCAGAAAAGAGAGACCGCAGCTGCTGTGGTAGGAGATATATTTGGAGCCATGATTCCTTCATTGGGAGTTGTGTTGAATTCCATCAAAATAAGAAAGTTGTCTACTATAGTGGATAACATGTTGACAAAGTTTTCAGGTGCTATAATCCTGATAGATGCTGAACTTGCAGCGGAAAGAGCTATGACTCTTCAAAATAGGCTTGCTTTAGACATTCTTTTAGCAAAGGATGGCGGTGTTTGCAAAATGCTTGGTGCACGACACTGTTGTACGTATATTCCCGATAACAGTGTGAAGATTAAAACTATGCTTGCTAATCTAACAAAAGAGAGTGCAGATTTGAAGGAATTGAAAGAACCAGGAGTGTGGGAGAAGGTTGGAAAAGGACTTGCTTCAGTGGGAAATTGGATTGGGGGAATTTGGAATGGAATATTGCTAAAAATAATACAGGGAATTATAATAGTTCTAATTTGCATATTTGGAATTTGGGGAATAAAAAGGGGAATAATAATGATTATGGAAAGAATTAAAAGACGGAAGGAAGAGAAAATAATGAAAAGAATGGCAGAAGAATACAAAGCGAAAACTAGGGGAACTAAAAGGAAAAGAGAACTGACAGAATTTTAATGGAATAAAATTTGTGGGAATAGTTTGTGTGATGACAAGTAGTCATCAGAGGAGGGATTGATGAAGCAGAAAATGAAGGTTTTACATTTATTAGCGCTTAAACGTAGTGTTGAAATAATCATGTGTGACTTTAACCGAACTAATAAAGATTGTACGGGGACAAAATGTGCCCTCAGAGTAGTTTGCTAACATTTATAAGCGTGCTTTATATAACGTGATGTATTAGAATTGCACTAATCCGACATAATCGTAAACGTGTGCTATGATTTGCTTGCTTGAAATGCTTTAGCTTAGCATTACTTTAGTGGAGGCTTTGGCCTAGTTGCCTGGTCTCACGGTTTAGATGCTCGTATTTTTCCAATGTGCTAATAAACGTGTATTTTTGCTTGAAGCTGTACTTTTCCACTGAGATCGTTCACATGCTTATCTTAAAGTTTCGTGCCAGCTTGGCATTTTTCTCTTTGCTCCAAGGTCAATCTGCAGGTGCGGACAATGGAAGCTCTGAAAGTGAGTTAATTGGTATAAAATGTTGCAACTTGCGTACCCGTCTCCAAGGATAATGTATGCTTAAGTAAAAGCTTGAGAACTGTCGTTTTTGATTGGACAATTTGAAGCTAACCTATGAACCCTCCAATGGAAGGCCCTACTGGATTTGAACTGTTGTCTATAAAAACCAGGTGCACGAGAAGAAAGTAGCCATTGCCATTATTGCTATTACCAGCTCGATACCCGCCATTTTGCAGACTTCGTAGCTATTATGGCCCACCTTGCTGCGACGCCATTTTGAAAGAGACTTTGATGCTTTCTCTAATCGAGAGAAAGAGACTTTAAATGATTCTTGCCCTAGAGACTTTAACTTTGATCCCTTTGCATGAAGTAGTAGTTTTATTTTGCCGCTGAGAGGCAACTGCCCCGTCCACCCCTGCCCCTTTGCCCCGTCCCATGCTGATCGAGAAACGGTACCTGTGAGACGAAGACTTCCTTGTATGCTGATCGTAATTGGTAAATATGAAAGGAAATTGTACAATTGCATTGTGTTTCTTTTAGGTAACCAACTGCCGATTTTTGACAAGATCCCTAGCTAGGAGTTTTCCAAATTAATGTTGCTAAATTGTTTTTGCATGAAGTCCCACATGCCGATGCTAATTTGAGGTTAGATGAGGATTCCTTTTGTTGCACGATGCAATTTGAGACCTTGTTATGCTGACTAAATGTATGCAATTAGTTCATTACAGATTATAGTTTTAGTGATTTGCATTGCTATTATCGAATGCCTTGTTATTCAAATGCTGCATAGATTGCACTTGTTTCGCCGCTATGGACAGCTATTAGTGTTCATTTATGTTTATCATTTGGTGTTGAGACACATCTATATTGTGCTAGCTTTGTTAATATAGGGAAATAAATTCACTAACTTTGAATAAACTGGTGTGGTTATTCCTGACTGAAAGGTCAGGGTTCGCCGAAATGTATTCTGGATTAATTGTTAAGTGTTATGTTGATCAGGGTATTGCTTATGTTCGTTATTGATTATTGATTTAATGAAATTGACTGATTAAGGGTGTCGTGGGTCCCACTTAGCCAAAAGATTCATCGGCCTAAAGAGCGTCCAAATACAGGTAAATTATTAGTACGGAACGCTCTATCACATGTTTTCAAAACAAAAGTGCTTTCAGTCTGCACAGCTTGTCAAAATTGACATTTTAAGTGGCAATATCAGGTCACACTTCTGCTTCTTTTATCTCTCAAGCTGGGGGAAAAAAGCACACTTCCGCAACAAGTCACAATTTAGGAGACCAAAACTACATAGGCAAATCCAGCTCTCATTCCACAAAAGCTTTTTTCATTCAGCGTCACATAACTCCCATTCCAGAGCATCTGGAACACTGGACGAATCAAAGGGACAGGAACACCCTTCAGATAACAAGCTAAATTTGCAGCTGAAGCATTACATGCTCCATGCAAGGACGGCCCTTCACAAATAATCGAATGACTTAGAGAAGTCTTGCATTTGCTTCTGCTAAAAAAGACCTCTTTCACACCATTAAAACATTTTTACATAAAGGGGAACTCCCACACCTCATGGATGTAACTATCTCCTAGCTTTTCAAAACTGCCTATAGGAATGTGCTTCAAACACGAGGTGAACTGAAGTGTTGAAATGGGCAGATTAATAACCCTGTGTATTAACCAAACTGCAGATGGTATTTTCGCAACAGTGAAAGGCAGCTTTTTGATGTTTAACATAATATAAGTTGCTTCTTTCTTAGCCATTATTTGTTGCTTATGCTTCAAGTTAAACAAAGAAAACAGGCCCCTGGTGTTGCGACCACTTTTCAGAACTTGTAATGTTCAACCTAACTGCATAATGGATCTAAGTAGACTCTGTCCATGGTGTAAAAGTGACATATCATTTTGAATAATGTCAATTGCAGATGAATCAATATTGTTTAGGGTGTAAATGTGGTTGGACAAAGTGTTCAGACCATTATCTACAATAGCTAGAGCTTTCTGGAGGTGTTCCTGATCTATTTGCCTCAACTGGGCGGCGGCTTCTTTTTATGAAAGTTTCCAAATCCCGTTATATATTGCAAAATAAGAAGTGCTTTGTGCGTGGTTTTCTAGGACCTAACAAGAAATCTTGTAAGTCTGTGTTTTCTGACAGGAGACTAATGTGTTCTTTAACGGCTGCTCGTGTGGAATATTTCAACCATTGTTGGCAATTTGCCCACGCTATATGTGGTGACGATATCAGAGTGTTGTGATGATATGTAACAAGGGTCGGTCTACTCACTCTAAAAAACCCATTTGTGTCCACTGGCCAAAATAACCACTCGTTTGGACCTGAATGTGTCAAATTAAATGTTCCATTTTGGACCCAACCATTGAGCTATTTTTCAGTGACATTGAAAATGTTTTACCATTTGTCAAATTTAGCTGGCGACGGAATACTGGGCGGATTCAGTTCCTTAAAATTGGTTAAGTCTAAACAACTCATTTGTTGTACAGTTTCATTTAAAAATATAATAATTTGCAACGGATTAAGACATGCCCTAAGATTAGCTTCCCATCCCTGTATTTGCCAATTTCTAGTACCACACACACTCTTTAAGTCAATCGACTTCAACCAATATTCATACCCTTCAATAGCCAACTGGGAAACAAAGGAAGCAGAATAGATTAATTTGATGTCTGTTAACAGGACATTCTTCAATTCCATAGGAGGCAGTTTAAAATATTAAGCATTTTTAACATCATGCCCAGTAAAATATACAAACTTTTCTACATATGTTTTAGAACTCCCCACTGGTGGAGTTGGACAATGTTCCCATTGTGTGTAATTGTAAACAGTTCTTGGTGTACTGACTTTATTTATAAAGTGGTGCCTGCAATGATGGTAACAGAACATTTCCCCATAATTTGCTGTCGTGTGGTAAACATCTTCACTTTAAAGCACAGTATCGTATTCAAGCTCACAAAGCATAAAATCAACTGTTTTCACACCCACCCATCATAAACCACCCCATGTGTTATATCATTCATAGAGACTTTGAATACATATGGAATGATCCCATCAGGGGTCGGTATAGCTGAAATGCTCACTAGGGACAAGTCTCTGCGGACCTTATGTGAGGACAGGTGAACCTTATTCAACAGCTGAAAAGCAGAGCATTCAGGAAGATAATGACTATGTATCAGCAGAAATAAAACCATGACAAAACCAATCCAAAAAAGGAAGGCAAGAACAGTTAACAGGACTCACAGATAACTTCATGGAAGAATCAGATAGTTAGTTTTAAGCCAATTAAATAGCTTACATGCTCTTGATACAGGTGCAGTTGAAGATGCTGAAGAATTTGAAAAAGAACTGTCGATGTCAGCAAAATATCTAGAAGCAGTTTGTGCAATTACTGGAGCCGGTGTCGGAGAAGGAGAACTGGCAGATGTATCCCTTGATGGTTCATAGTAAATTATTTAATCCGTTTGTGTTGAATTAGAGTAATATAGCTCAGAACGTTGAACATTAGTAGTCGCAGATGTAGAGACAGGTACTAATGAAAGGTCATTTTCCACCCTCCTGAAGTTCAAGGAAGTCTCATCACTGTTAGTTAAATTTTGAAGAGGCACATCCTGACCAGCAGTGAGAGGGGTCCAAGAACTGCACAGAAGCCCTCATGGTCTATTGTGTAGGACTGGCCACATGCTGTAACTTGACATTGTCAATTGACACATAGCTGTTTTTTTGGGGTTTTTTGTAGAATCCGGCAATGGTGTTAGATTGACAGTTCTGGTACCATGTATTCTCAAGACTAGAACCAGTGCTCAATATGCAGGGTCAAATTCCTTTGTCACAACAAGAACTAGATCTCCAAGTTTGGAATCCAGCCAGTGGGCTTTGTTGGTGAATCCCTCATTCCCAAGATGGCAGCACATGAAGATGAGTTCTCATCACAGAACTGTTGTAATTCATGCAAGACAGTGACACATTCATTTATGACAAAAGGAGCGTCTGCTGCCACTGCGCCAGGGCCATCAAGATCTGAGAAATACATAGGTATGCCGAAAAAACCCTCAAATGGGGTGTGCCCTCCCAAGGACGTTCTGGTCAGATTATTTAGAGCTCTCTGGACTCTTTAAAGGTGGTTAAGCCAACTACAACCCATACCTAGTACCTTTGCTGTTAAGGATTGCTTTAAGTCTCAGTTTTTCCACTCCACCACTGCATTTCCCTTGGGATGATAGAGAGACGAGAAATGGAGTTGGACACCCATTGTCACCATGGTGTCCCTGAATGTTCTTGAGGCAAAAGCAGGTCCCAAAGAAGACTTGCAAATCTTGAAATAACAGTTTGAGCATTAGCTGCTCATTGTGGCCATACCCACAGAAATCTGGAACAAGAATCAACAGAGACTAAGATGTATTTGTATGCAACATCAGGTTTTAGGGGATCACAGTGGTTCAGGTACACACATTGTAGTGGTTTGTTGGAAATTAGGAGGGGTGTCTGAAGTGGGCGTTTCACGGTGGAGCCTCCGATTTGTGGGCAAGTGTCACAACGAAGGACATACTGTCTGGTCTGTTTGAATAGACGTGGCCTCCATTAGCGTTTTTGGAACTCTTGTGTCTAAAGTTTTGGGGCAAAAACATAATCAACATCAGTGGTGGTCACGGAGTTGGCCCATTGAGTTTAACGTGGATGTAATGCTTTTGTGTTTGGAACGCTGGCTTTTGTCACAGCCTCTAAGGCTGGTATTGGGGTCATGACAACAATGCGTTTCCCCTGGGCAAGAGGTCTGCCTTTTATGACAACTATCTTCAAAGGAGTTGAAGAAGTCGTCCTCTGTTTGTTTAATATCTCTGATGGCCGTGGGACAGAAAAGGATTATTGCATTAGTCATCTGCCTGTGATATTGAGTTCTACCACCTCACCACCATAAATTATATTTTTTTTAAAGTTGATCTGAGTAAGCAAGACATTTTGTTCCATCCTGCAACCTCCAGGAACTGTGGCCATCTTACATTGTCCATAGATAAGTATTTTTCTTCTTCTTCCCTCATCTCAGGGAATGTGTAAGGAGTATGAGTATGGTTGAAGATGTGGACTTGGGCAGCATTTCGATAATTTCAACATATGTTTATTCCAGGAGACCTGGGCCACCACAAATATGTATAGGAAGGGTTTTAAATCTTACTGTAAAGAGGCCATTCTTTCTAATGCGAGGAAGGCAGCGAGGGACCTCATTAAATGGGTAAAATATCTTTGGGCTATACCATAAAGGAAGTATATATTGATTTGCCTGTTATTCTAGCCCTTAGTATGAGCCCAAAATCTGGTCCCCCATATCTGCTTGTTAACCTCTATAACAGACCTATTCCCTTTCGCCAAAGTTCCAAAACCTTTAGTTTTTAGAATTAAATTAATTTTGGGCAGATTTATCCTTTACGTATCATGTCATCATTTAGAAGATTTTAGTACCCCTCATTTGAATCGTGTCCTCCATATCTAGATCTTCCAGAGGATGAAGATCAATTGTGGGGAATTCCCCCCCTTATTACAGTCTGGAAGCCGCCCACAATCAGTGACACAGTGTTCCAGATTATAGATCTAATGGTTATACATGGCCTGAGCCCAGGGTGTGGATGCTTTCCTTCAGATAACCTCGCCAAGCCTACCTTTACTAGGGGGGAACTACAGTAGTTGTATTGATTATACCCTCATTGACCTAAGGATAAGGCATGAGATAATCAATCTGAAGATGACAGTGACCATTTCCCTATTTTGGTAAATTTGGCCATGACGTCCTCCAAACAGGAGTGGGATTTGTGTAATCATGATACTATACTCCCGGTGGTAGTGTCCAGTAATCAGCGTTCTATTAAATGGGCGAATTTTGTGAAGTCTGGGGACCTAGTAGTAAATTCTCACGGTATGGCTACTAGCCAACTCTCAGACTTCACTTTAAACAACCTTTCTACTGATCAAATAATCTCAAGGCATGATTTATTTTCGTCATTGCTTGCAGTCACTATTTGTTAAGGAATGCAAAGGAAGAAAGTGGCAGAGCTTAGGGAGGGAAAATAAGTGGTTTGATAATAGCTTCAGACAAGCTAAGAATATCCCCTTAGAAACATAAGAATAGACCTGTGATAGTTCAAGCTAGGTGAGTTTATGCAGATGGCATCAAGGCGAGTAAGGCAAATGGGAGGAGGTCACGTGGAACAAATTATTAACAGCTTTGAGAGGAAAAAGGCTGCAAAAATATTTGGGCTTTAGTATCCCAAAATGGGTGAACTGAGAACCCTAGACCAGATTGCCATATCCCTGCTGAAGACTGGGTGCTTCATTTTAGTGCCTATACAGAGATGAGCTTCAACAAATAAACATTACTGGTGGTGTAACTGTGTCTTGCAATAAAGGGAAGGAGGAGGGGCCAATTGTTCCCCTTACTTTTAAGGAAACCAAGGTGGCTATTTTGGTGCACAAAGCAGGGAAAGCCCCTGGATTAGATACAATTTCTACAGATTTGTATAGATCTGATAGTGATATTCTTAGTTCCTGGACCCTATCTATAAAAAAAAAAAAATAGCTCTATTTATAGTAACTACAGACCAATTAGTCTGATAGATAATATTCAGAAAATATTTTGTTATCACATACTAGACAGAGTTTGGGACTACATTTTAGAAGGTAACGTTTGTCTCATTTGCAAGCAGGGTTTAGGCAGAAGATAAGCAGGGTGGACTAAATCTTCCTCTTCCTTGCGATAAAGTTGAAATCAGTCGACTTGGAAGCTGGGAGGTTGTTTGTTGCTTTTGTAAACCTAAAGTGTGCTTTGATTTAGTTCAATGTGCTAAATTGTGGGAGAGCTTGTCTAGAATTGGTGTAAATAGAGGCTTGTTGACCCCGATACTGAAATTGTACTCTGATAACTTTGCGAAAGTTAGATGGGGCCTGGATGGCGAATTATCAGAAGAAATTCTGACACTAAAACGAGTGTCTTGGGTGTGTCCTTGCTCTCACTCTTTTTCTCTTATACACTAATGCCTGTATACCCTATTTATATGACTGTGAAAATGATTCTCCTAGATTAGGTGAAACTAAAACACCTTGTCTATTATTTGCTGATGACACCTTACTATTATCTAAAACAGAGTCAAGCTTATCTAAACTTTAAGAAAGATCCTCTGTATATTGTAAAGCATATGGCCTTCAAATAAATAGTTTGAAAACTAAAAACATGGTGTTGGGAGACATCAAGCATAAATTGAAAAAATCTATACTTTTAGATGGGGAGGTTCTCGAAAGAGTTCCCGAGTTTGATTACTTCGACATTCAATTAGAGGACTCCCAAAGGTGGGGAGGCCAACTAACAAAGTGCACTATGTCCCTCAAACAGCAAGGGGGAGCTATTTTAAGGTTTGCTAGTAGAGCACCCACTTTTCCCATTTCTCCAGCTTTGGAGATTTACAAAAGTCTAGCCTGTGAAGCAGCTCTTTACAGCACTGAAGTCAAGGGGCATTGTAAATTGTTTGCTGTATAGAAAGCTGAAAATGCCTTTTTAAAAATGTTACTTAAGATTACCCAAGGCTCACAAATTCTCCCCATTCACTTAGATTTAAATGTAATATCCATTGCAGACGTTGCTGCCCTAAGGGCATTACAGTACTGGATAAGGGTATAGTTCATAGATTAACTCGAGCCTTATAGGGAATGGTTTAGGGGCTTATCAGATGGCCCACATGTTGACAAAATAACCTTGGTGCCATTATGTAAGGAACTGGCTTTTTAAGGTAGGCTTGGGAACATATTGGTCAGATCCCTTAAATCCTCCAAGCAACATTCTGGAGAAACTTAAAGACAATTTATGGGACTGTGTCCAAGGTGCGAAGCTAGCTAAAGTTACCTCAGTTTGGTCTATTAAATGCTCCTTCGAATTCTAATATTTTCTTGATAATGTTTTGCAGCCATTTGCACGAGCAATTTATGTTCGATTTAAAATAGGATCCTTACCTTTGCTTGCTTTTACTAGCAAATGGAAAGACAATTCTGGAGTGTCCGATACTTGCCCTATGGGATGTGCGACTCAAGAGATTTTTGAGCATGTCCTGTTTTTTTGTGCAGCTAATATGAAACAGGGGGCACGTTGGATTAAACCTCTTTGTAAGTTGTTGGGATTTAATAATCGCCACTCTGCCCTGCTGGTCTGTAGTCTTACGGCCCTGTTGTATGTGCTGTAGCTAGGTTTTTAACTGCTTTCAGTATATCAGGATGAAGAAATTAGGCCTTAAAGGGAGGGCACCCTCACAAAGATCGCATTGATTTTTTTTTTTTTTTGTAGAATCCTCATATATAGCCAAATACAGACAAGATAAACCACATCATGTTATGAGCCAGGGCCTTGGCCTGATGGTCCACCCGGGCTCAGATAACGAGTGGCCCCCATCAGCCTTAGGAGGGGGGACAGAACTAGACCGCCCCCAACCTCCTAGTTATTGGATCTTAAAGGCTTAATCATTGGACTCTTACTAAAACCAAAACTCCAGCCTAGTTATTTCCCACTGACCTAATGCCTACCAAGATGGTTCTATAAAAAGCAAAAAAGGGCTCCCACATTCTAAGGGACCTATCTGAGCCATTACTACAGCCTAAATCAGAAATTCTCTTAACTGATAACAGCCAATCCCTATGAGTGGGGGGGGGGGGGGGGAGACTAGAGATCCGCTTAATACATATTTCCCACCGATCTATCACAACCAAATAGAAAAAGAAATGTGTCAAAGGTCTCTCCAATCTATCACACAGACTCCTCTCGGCGGTCTCGAATAACCCAAATACAACCATTGGAAGATTTATCTCGTTACGCCTATTTATAACAGACGAAATCGAATTACCCGCTTGTTCCCAAAAAGTATGAATCCCTGGGCACTGCCACCAAAAATGTATATCATCTGCCCCCTCTAAGTCACACTTTGGGCAGCCGCTCTTTCCTTGGGGAGTTATTTTAGCGAACCTTTTAGGGGTCCAGTAGGCCCTATATATGGTAAACAAGTGGCTCTGCCTCAGAGGGGCAGATTTAACCACAGACCAGAGAATCTTCATAGAGGTCCGCTAGAGATAAGGAAGATCAAGTGCAGGAAACGCCAAATCCCATCCCTCTTTAGAGGGTGGGCGAGATGCCTCTTCGGCTTGTATAAATGCCCAATACCACTTTGAGACCTCTTTCATTTGGCTCAGTGGGCCGGTAATTTCCTTTCCCAGCCTGTAGAACAGCCAGTCTCAGGTTCTCCAACCTTTAATTTGCATGTATTTGAACCTAGATAATTTAGCGCAAGTTACATCAGATAGGGATTCCCAAGAGCTAACCAAGCCCCCACTGGCTAGTTGTCCCCACTGCACAATTCCTCCCTCTATCAGTGGCTTAGCTAGTACATCCTGGAGACACATCGGAGTACCGGGAGAATTCCAGATTGGGGCCAACTCACTGTAATATGGGATACTCAATCTTCTTCTTACTGCATACCAGATACTTCAAGCATTAAAAATACTTTTTAGTCTAACTTTTTTGTAATACTTGGGATGGCCAAATGTATAAAGAAACTGTGTATCCTGGTCCCGGAAACACCCTATCAGAGCCTGAAGTTGGGGGGAAAGGTACTCCTTATAAAGAAGTGATCTAACATTTTTCAGTTGGAATGCCCAGTAGTAAAGTTGAAAATCCAGAAGTGCAATTCCTCCACGTAGCTTTTTCTTCCTTACATTTTTCCATGCTATTCTGGGTTTTTTGTAGGACCAAATGTAGCTAACTAATACCCCTTGCAATCGCTTTAGCCATTCATTTTTAAAAGATGGAGGGACAGTGTTAAAGATAAAGATGAATTTTGGTACTACCACCATCTTTATTAAGTTAGTTCTACCTAGGATAGAGAGACGTAGATGGGACCATTGAAGGAGTAGCTTCTTTGTTTCCCTTAGATGATGCTCAAAGTTCACCTGAGCCATCTTTGCTAAATTCTTAACTAATATGACCCCTAAATATCGAATTTCGTCTTTTTCCAATGGATTGTTCAAAGGGCCATTCCAAGTTATTACTGCGAATTTATCTGCGTTAATTAAGTAACCTGAAATTTCTCAAAAACTAGCAATAATTTCCAAAAGTGCTGGGAGAGCACATTGGGGGTTCTGTGTATATATCAGAAGATCGTCCGCATATAGGGCTTCCTTCAGGGCCCATCCATGGTAATGAAAAGGTGTAATTCTCTGATCTGCCATGATTCTCCTGGCCATAGGCTCAATATAAAGATTAAAGAGGAGAGGGGGGAGAGGGCAACCCTGTTGTGTCCCCCGTTCGATCTTAAAGTGTGGGGATAGAATGCCATTAACCAGAACGCGAGCTGATAGGGCCTTATAAATAGTTTTAATTGCATTATGAAAATTGTCACTCAAGTTATTACGGACCATTAGCGCCTGCAGAAAGAGCCAGCTCACTCGGTCAAAAGAATTTGCAGCATCGATTGTGGAGATGGTTAAAGGCATATTAAAAGGTGGATGCATTATCAATTGCAGCAACTAGATCGTGGGTCAGGTCCCCTAAATGTCGATTTCTCATAAAGCCTTTCTGGTTAACATGGACAACCTCCTTGCCAGCAGTTGCGCAAAAACTTTATAATCGTTATTAAGCAGAGAAATAGATCTATAGGACTCACATTTCTAGCATCTTTCTGTGGCTTTAGTATTAAGGTGATAGTAGCTTCATTCCAGGAGGACAGAACCGGATAAGAATCTATAAAAATCTATACTTTTAGATGGGGAGGTTCTCGAAAGAGTTCCCGAGTTTGATTACTTCGACATTCAATTAGAGGACTCCCAAAGGTGGGGAGGCCAACTAACAAAGTGCACTATGTCCCTCAAACAGCAAGGGGGAGCTATTTTAAGGTTTGCTAGTAGAGCACCCACTTTTCCCATTTCTCCAGCTTTGGAGATTTACAAAAGTCTAGCCTGTGAAGCAGCTCTTTACAGCACTGAAGTCAAGGGGCATTGTAAATTGTTTGCTGTATAAAAAGCTGAAAATGCCTTTTTAAAAATGTTACTTAAGATTCCCCAAGGCTCACAAATTCTCCCCATTCACTTAGATTTAAATGTAATATCCATTGCAGACGTTGCTGCCCTAAGGGCATTACAGTACTGGATAAGGGTATAGTTCATAGATTAACTCGAGCCTTATAGGGAATGGTTTAGGGGCTTATCAGATGGCCCACATGTTGACAAAATAACCTTGGTGCCATTATGTAAGGAACTGGCTTTTTAAGGTAGGCTTGGGAACATATTGGTCAGATCCCTTAAATCCTCCAAGCAACATTCTGGAGAAACTTAAAGACAATTTATGGGACTGTGTCCAAGGTGCGAAGCTAGCTAAAGTTACCTCAGTTTGGTCTATTAAATGCTCCTTCGAATTCTAATATTTTCTTGATAATGTTTTGCAGCCATTTGCACGAGCAATTTATGTTCGATTTAAAATAGGATCCTTACCTTTGCTTGCTTTTACTAGCAAATGGAAAGACAATTCTGGAGTGTCCGATACTTGCCCTATGGGATGTGCGACTCAAGAGATTTTTGAGCATGTCCTGTTTTTTTGTGCAGCTAATATGAAACAGGGGGCACGTTGGATTAAACCTCTTTGTAAGTTGTTGGGATTTAATAATCGCCACTCTGCCCTGATGGTCTGTAGTCTTACGGCCCTGTTGTATGTGCTGTAGCTAGGTTTTTAACTGCTTTCAGTATATCAGGATGAAGAAATTAGGCCTTAAAGGGAGGGCACCCTCACAAAGATCGCATTGATTTTTTTTTTTCTTTTTTTTTAGAATCCTCATATATAGCCAAATACAGACAAGATAAACCACATCATGTTCCGAGCCAGGGCCTTGGCCTGATGGTCCACCCGGGCTCAGATAACGAGTGGCCCCCATCAGCCTTAGGAGGGGGGACAGAACTAGACCGCCCCCAACCTCCTAGTTATTGGATCTTAAAGGCTTAATCATTGGACTCTTACTAAAACCAAAACTCCAGCCTAGTTATTTCCCACTGACCTAATGCCTACCAAGATGGTTCTATAAAAAGCAAAAAAGGGCTCCCACATTCTAAGGGACCTCTCTGAGCCATTACTACAGCCTAAATCAGAAATTCTCTTAACTGATAACAGCCAATCCCTATGAGTGGGGGGGGGGGGAGACTAGAGATCCGCTTAATACATATTTCCCGCCGAGCTATCACAACCAAATAGAAAAAGAAATGTGTCAAAGGTCTCTCCAATCTATCACACAGACTCCTCTCGGCAGTCTCGAATAACCCAAATACAACCATTGGAAGATTTATCTCGTTACGCCTATTTATAACAGACGAAATCGAATTACCCGCTTGTTCCCAAAAAGTATGAATCCCTGGGCACTGCCACCAAAAATGTATATCATCTGCCCCCTCTAAGTCACACTTTGGGCAGCCGCTCTTTCCTTGGGGAGTTATTTTAGCAAACCTTTTAGGGGTCCAGTAGGCCCTATATATGGTAAACAAGTGGCTCTGCCGCAGAGGGGCAGATTTAACCACAGACCAGAGAATCTTCATAGAGGTCCGCTAGAGATAAGGAAGATCAAGTGCGGGAAACGCCAAATCCCATCCCTCTTTAGAGGGTGGGCGAGATGCCTCTTCGGCTTGTATAAATGCCCAATACCACTTTGAGACCTCTTTCATTTGGCTCAGTGGGCCGGTAATTTCCTTTCCCAGCCTGTAGAACAGCCAGTCTCAGGTTCTCCAACCTTTAATTTGCATGTATTTGAACCTAGATAATTTAACGCAAGTTACTTCAGATAGGGATTCCCAAGAGCTAACCAAGCCCCCACTGGCTAGTTGTCCCCACTGCACAATTCCTCCCTCTATCAGTGGCTTAGCTAGTACATCCTGGAGACACATGGGAGTACCGGGAGAATTCCAGATTGGGGCCAACTCACTGTAATATGGGATACTCAATCTTCTTCTTACTGCATACCAGATACTTCAAGCATTAAAAATACTTTTTAGTCTAACTTTTTTGTAATACTTGGGATGGCCAAATGTATAAAGAAACTGTGTATCCTGGTCCCGGAAACACCCTATCAGAGCCTGAAGTTGGGGGGAAAGGTACTCCTTATAAAGAAGTGATCTAACATTTTTCAGCTGGAATGCCCAGTAGTAAAGTTGAAAATCCAGAAGTGCAATTCCTCCACCTAGCTTTTTCTTCCTTACATTTTTCCATGCTATTCTGGGTTTTTTGTAGGACCAAATGTAGCTAACTAATACCCCTTGCAATCGCTTTAGCCATTCATTTTTAAAAGATGGAGGGACAGTGTTAAAGATAAAGATGAATTTTGGTACTACCACCATCTTTATTAAGTTAGTTCTACCTAGGATAGAGAGACGTAGATGGGACCATTGAAGGAGTAGCTTCTTTGTTTCCCTTAGATGATGCTCAAAGTTCACCTGAGCCATCTTTGCTAAATTCTTAACTAATATGACCCCTAAATATCGAATTTCGTCTTTTTCCAATGGATTGTTCAAAGGGCCATTCCAAGTTATTACTGCGAATTTATCTGCGTTAATTAAGTAACCTGAAATTTCTCAAAAACTAGCAATAATTTCCAAAAGTGCTGGGAGAGCACATTGGGGGTTCTGTGTATATATCAGAAGATCGTCCGCATATAGGGCTTCCTTCAGGGCCCATCCATGGTAATGAAAAGGTGTAATTCTCTGATCTGCCATGATTCTCCTGGCCATAGGCTCAATACAAAGATTAAAGAGGAGAGGGGGGAGAGGGCAACCCTGTTGTGTCCCCCGTTCGATCTTAAAGTGTGGGGATAGAATGCCATTAACCAGAACGCGAGCTGATAGGGCCTTATAAATAGTTTTAATTGCATTATGAAAATTGTCACTCAAGTTATTACGGACCATTAGCGCCTGCAGAAAAAGCCAGCTCACTCGGTCAAAAGAATTTGCAGCATCGATTGTGGAGATGGTTAAAGGCATATTAAAAGGTGGATGCATTATCAATTGCAGCAACTAGATCGTGGGTCAGGTCCCCTAAATGTCGATTTCTCATAAAGCCTTTCTGGTTAACATGGACAACCTCCTTGCCAGCAGTTGCGCAAAAACTTTATAATCGTTATTAAGCAGAGAAATAGATCTATAGGACTCACATTTCTAGCATCTTTCTGTGGCTTTAGTATTAAGGTGATAGTAGCTTCATTCCAGGAGGACAGAACCGGATAAGAATCTATAAAAATCGAGTTCATTAACTGAATCAGGACTGGTGCAAGCTCACCTTTCAGGAGTTTATATACTTCAGCAGGTATTCCGTCTGGACCGGGAGCCTTCCCATTTTTCAAACCAGCCACAACACTATCTATCTCGCAAGGAAGATTGCATTGATTGAGGCTCAGCTTCTTAACTGAATCTAACCTGGGAATTGTATCTCCCTTCAACCATTCTTCGATCGCTTCTGCTGAGATCACCGAGTCATCTCTATATAGTTGAGAGAAAAACTTGACAAATTCTCCTATAATGTTTTGGTCTTCTGAGGAGGTTCTGCCAGTTTTGCCTAGTATTACTCCTTTAATCCTACTCCTAGTGTTATCAGACCTAGTCTTCCAAGCTAATAGCTTACCACAGCCTTCACCATACTCAAAATGTGCCAGCTTACTAGCTTCCCATCTACTCTTCACAATTGATTCTAACAAGACCTCAAGTGAATTTTGGGCTTCCTGGATTTGATACTGTAGGTCTGCCTGTGTTATTGGGTCCTGAGAGGATAGCCTTTGGGCTTGCAGAGTATGAAGTTTATCCTCAAGAGTCTCTATTGTTGTTCTGGTTCTCTCGGCTCTAAAAGCAGCATAGCAAATCAGTTTTCCACAAATAAATGCCTTATATGTTTCCCAAACCGTGGCTACTGGAGCAGAACCTAAGTTGATCTCAAAAAATTCCTTGGAGTCCCTTTTCAACTTTAGAACAATATCTCCTTCCCTCAGAAGAGAGCGATCCAGTTTCCATCTAGAGCAAATACGAGAGTCAGACAGGCTTATAATCAGTTGAACAACAGAATGGTCCGAGAGATGGCTTGGCTGGTGGGAGACTGGCATTAGGTTATTTTGAAGTTTAATGTCTGTCAGAAAGAAGTCAATTCTGTAAGTATGCCCGAGTTTCTTATTCCAGAAGGTGAACTCCTAGGTTTGTCCCATTCTGCTTCGCCAAGGATCAATCAGGCCAAAGTTTTCCATGATATTATGTAAGCAAGCTCTAATGCTAGGTGTACTAAAAGCCGGTCGGGGTGTAGACCTATCTAGAGAAGGATTGAGCAAAACATTCAAATCTCCGCCAGCAATTATCATGTTTGAGCTCTTCCAATCAGTTGCTCGTAAAAATCCCTAAGTGGGCCTGGGTTGTCCACGTTTGGACCATAATAAGATATTAAAGTGTGTTGAAGCCCTCCTAACTTAATATTTGCTAAGACCCATCTCTCCCTAGGATCAGCACTAATGTCTGTCAGCTGACTTCGAACACTATTCTTTACTATAATCGCGACACCTTTTCACATTACAAGATTGATTAGTGCAAGCAATGTGGGCGATCCATCTTTGTGATTTAAGAATACTCATCCACTCATCATAACTTAAATGGGTCTCCTGCAGGAGAATTATCTGGCTATCTGGCAATCTTAGGAACTCCATAATTCTCCTTCTTCTACTGCTCACTCTAAGGCCATTTACATTCCAGGTCAAAATTTTGAGTTTAGATATATCACCAGGGTGCATCATCATGTCCTACCCAGTTAAGAGTAAAAAGACTCTTGTCTGACCTTAACAGTTATACAATCGTGCAAGGGCTCAATTTTTTTTCTTTTTTCCCCCATCTGCTCCCCACCCATTGTGACCTAAATCGAACCATTAAGGCAAATATCGCACTGCCCTTCCCCAAACTCTCCCTGGGAAACCCTCCTTGAAACCTTATTGGGTGGCTCATACTACCCTTGGGCCCCAGCCCTCCGCAAACCGCTAGCTCTCCCCTTTTATCTGACCAATCAGAGCCTTAGCTTCTTGGGGATCACGAAAATTGTACATTTTGTTTTTCCACATTACCCTCAAGGTGGCAGGAAACTTTAATTGTGGAGTAGCACCCAAAGACTTAAACTCCTGCAAAGCCTTCCCCAGCTCCCAACATCGATCTAACGTTGCCCTAGACATATCGGATCTTATTAGGAATGACCAGCCCTCATGTCGAAAACCCTGGACTTTGCGAGCTTCTGCAAGAATCAGATCTTTACTCGATATGAGGCAAAATTAACCAGGACCTTTCTAGGTTTCTCTTTATTAGGGTTCCTCTTGAAGGGGTCTCGGTGGACTCTTTGAATTTCTGAGGCCAGATCGTGGGAGGTCACTGACAGGATATGGTCTTTGATCAATCTATTATAAAGTATTTAATATTGTCCCCTTCCATACCTTCTGGAATATTCAGAAATCTAAGATTATTCTTCCTACAGTGATTTTCCAGAGACTCCAGTTTCTCTCTTAAGTCCTTCTCACTTCGTTTCAGTGCTTGAACCTCATGACAGTTAAACTCCAGTTCTGCCTGTAACGCCCCTATAGAAGATTCCATAGCTCCTCGTTGCTCCGTAAGGTTAGTAATTTTTGCATCTAGACCATCGCAGAGCCCCTGAATTTTTGCTTGGTTGGATTCAGAAATGGCAAATTTGTCTCTCATCTCGTGTAATAATGACTAGAGGAGGGAATCCGTGCGTGCTACATTGGTTCTATCAGACTCAGCTTCACAAGGGAGCCCAAACCCCCCCCCCCCAGCTGTATCATGATCTATCTCCTGCATAACCAGGGTGTGCGGCAAGACCAGCGGGGGGAATAGAGCTTCCGACAAATTGGACATATTTGCAGGCTTGTTTACCAAAGAGGTAGATGCTATCTGAGAAGCGCAGGACTGGTCTAATATTTTAAAGAAAGACCTAAGGGAGGGGGTAACTTTTTGCCGCCCAGAAGTAAAACTTGTAATAGTTTTAGCCGAAGGGGCTTGAAAGTTTGAAAGAGAGCCCCCTCACTCAATTCGCAAGTCTGAAGGTATAGAAAGGTTAGAGGTTTTATCTTTTGCCACATGTTTACTTCTTGCCCCCGTACCCAGAGGGGGTAGTGCTGATGGAACTGCAGAGGAAGTGGGGGGTCCAAACCAGCTTTCAAGAGGGGCAACTTCTGCCCACATAGTCGTGTTTTGGCCCCCCGACCCAGATGGGCGCCTGGGGGTCATGCAGTACGGCTGCTAAAGAGAAGCCTGAGGTGAAGGCAGCTCCGAAACATCGAGATCACCAAAAAGTGGCTGCTCAGAGGCTGGCTCGCCTTCCGGATCCTGATGCAAGCAGGGCAGAGCCCGGAGCAAGCCTGTCCAGGCTCTGCCTCTGCTACCCTGGAAGTGTAGTCTGGCCACCACCCCTCTATGCTTGTGGAGGGAGCAGGCAGCCCAAGTCCAGCGTGGGCACAGCTGTGGATCTGCCCGGTCGGAGGGAGCCCCAATGTAAGGAGTGCCCATCCACCGTAGCTCCGGGTAAGTGTAAAACAAAAAAGAAAACAGAAAAGAAAAGAAAAACACAACCGGGACTCATCCCCACAGCGGGAGAGTCGGCGGCGTGTAAGGCAGAGGGCGGGGACCACGGATGGCACACTAGCGGTCCGCCATGTTCCCCTAAAAAAAAATTGCATTGTTGTGAAAGCTTGAGTTTATATGCTTTTAAAGTTTCATCATATTTAAGAATATGTATACTACTGATTTTTAACTCAGTTTTATTTATGCTGATTTGTTTTATATTTTTGTTGTCTTTCTGTATATATGTTTTTTTATTTGGTATGTTTGTACCTTTTATGATTCAAACGAAAATAAAGGAAAATGACTGATAAGTCATAAGAAATGGGCTGACGTGCTCACAATGAATGTTTAATTTGGATTGGTTCCTTCTTGGAGGTAACACGAGAATTGTATCTAGATTAGGTTCCATGTTTAATTCTGTATTTTAGACTTCTGCTAGTTAGACATCTTGTGTCCACCTTCAGAGGTGGACATTCTTTCCTGCTCTTGAAACCTAATGCTCCTCTTAACACTGTTCATAGAGAATTTCGTGAACATGCACATTTCTTCTTATCCTGATTGGAACTTTCATTTGGTTGTATTTAATATATTATATCTGCTGACACCTGCTGCATATGAACTCCTCGCCTATCCGAAACTGTAGCTTAGTACTAAGGGGTTCCCCTTCAGGAGAACAGAATCTGCAGCAATACCCTGACCTCACATTTGACTTTTGACTTGCTTGGAATATATTTACATATGCTGTATTCAGGTGATTAGACTTATGATCTACTGATCCGATTTGAAACTGTAACTTTACTATTATGTTAATGAACATTCATCGTTTGTAAATGACCTCCTCTCTGTTGTTACTGTGGGGCAAAATCTGCTTCACTGTGTTTGCTTTGTTATTGAATTTACTATTTTAATCCTCAGTTTGAGACCCAGAGCCATCCATGTAGATACAGTGGAGCTTTGAGTATCCACCAAATTTGCACAATGCAAACCACATCCTTTCATCCTGCTATTACCTTCATCCTCTTAAAAGATGGGGAGAACAACAAACATTAAATGTAAATCGGAGCTTCTTGTATGCCTCTAGTGAGGAAGGAAATACAAAACCACAATTCGCTGATCAATTCTGCAAATGCCATACCTTGTGCTGCCACAGCCACATTACTGCAGGTGGAACTTTGCACAAACATGCCTTCAAACTGCTCTGTATAAGATCCTCAACAGAAGACAGTAAGTGCCTGCTTAAACATATTCATGTTTAAACACCACTGTAAATGACAGCTGAGAGAACCACATCTGCACTTGGCTCTCTGAAATTTCGTAGTAATATTTCATTAATTTGTGATGCTACCGATCTATTGTAATGGGATAGTTTTGTAAAATCTTACTGCGGGAACACCAAAACTTCATTATAGTGGAACCAATTTACACAACATGGAGATAAGAGGAATGGCTCGATTGGATATATGCAGTTTATTTTATGTTCAACAGTGGATTGGAGGACCAGGATGGTGGGGAATGTCATTGTATGATGGAGGCAAGGAAGGTCCCTTTTAGTGATGCTGTGGTTTCCTGCACTGTGATGAAAACAACCAGGGAAACACAGTTTGTTCACTCTGCAACTTCAGTCATGCAGGCAGTGAGTTTGGTCCTTGTGTTGGGGCATTTGTCTGAGAGGGACGGTATAAGTTGAGTGTCATTGGAGGAGGACAAGATGTTGATGCTGTGGCCACAAATGACATTGGCCAGCGGATTTGTGTAGATGTTGAAGAAGGTAGGGCTGAGTGAGGAGCCTTGAGATACTCCGCAGATGAGTTCCCAGACGTCTAAAAAGTATGACAAAAAGGTTGATTGTCTGAGGTCTAGTCAGAAATTAGCAGATTCAGTGGAGGACAGGTCCCTGAATGTTAGCCTTGTGCAGTGGTCTGATGTTGTGGGAGACAAGTCAAATGCTGCAGACATGTCCAATAGTATGAGGGCTTCCGTTTCTCCTCTGTATAGGACCAAATGGATGTTGTCTGTAGCAGGTATGAGAGTTGCCCCCATATTGTGATTAAAAGCACATCAACAGTCCTCACTCTCCCTGACGATCAGTGCTCTAGCCAGTGAAGATGGTGTATTCTATATCTGGACCTCAGATTCTCTTAGAGGATTAGAAAGAGGAACAGAATGTTTGACTTGACAGTTCCGCTGTTCCCAGACATTACCTGATCAACCTAAAAAAATTGCTTTCTGAAGCACTATCAGGGGAGGTACACTGGCTCCACCCACAAGTTGCGAGCCATAGGTGCATTTTTTTAACTGAACAAAAACTGTGTGTTTCCATCAAAAACTTGCTTACCCGCCATATAGCTGTGGCCATTTGGTTCAATTATCCAGCTGCCTGATTATGAACTTTCAGGAGCACACACAGCACTGTAATGCTTACAACATGTTTTAGATCACAAGATGATGTACAGTGTTTGTTTTCCTCATTCAGCACGCACCCATTGCACATATTCCCCTTGCCAGTGCTAACTAGTAGGTAGTCTGGGGGTAATCCAATATCTAGCTATAAATCTCTGTGCATCCACTAGTCCCAACTCAGCAATTATTTCTGCATGTTTAGTGGATTTAGCACATGGTACACATCTGAACAGACCTCGTATCCCTGGACATTCTCGCCACATATGTATAAACGTCCCTGTAACATGCTTACATTTGGGGCAGCTGTCTGGTTTAGAGGGGCCTGTCTTATGTAGCCAACTTGGTGTGACATAATACCCGGGTATGCAATCCCGATCCTGTAATGCTTCACTAATATCGGTCTTCCAATGTAACCTCAATGTACTCATCCGGGGCGCATCCTTCGGCAGTAGCAGTGTATACAATCTAGTAATTCATATACCCTCTCCTGCCATGTCTGGTAGGAGTTGATTAAGGATATGTGTTATCTGGTTCCTGTGGAAATCCCACCCAGGTCTTGCGGATTGCTGCCGCCTACACTGCATAAGCTGGGAAACACCCCCTGTCAAGTCCCATTTAGCACAGAAAGTGGTGTAACTCAGTCTTCCATCCTCATAGAAGTCCCCTAACGTGTGTGGAGAATCGCCCCTTTCCCCTCGCCTCAGGAACAGCGGCAAAAAAGGACTAATTCCCGTTAACCATGGTATCAGATGTTGTGAATACATATATTCATTGTTTTCTTCTTTTGAAACCTGCGCCCATATATCTGGTAGTGTACGAACCTGCATCGGAAGCAGCCTTTTTTCCTTCTATGAACGAGCGGCAGGGCCAAGAGTGTGCACGGTTTAACAAGGCCCACTAACTGCATAAGTATACTGTTCCATGAACCACTCGACCACATACTGTAAATGGGAAGCTTGATAATAGCTCTGAAAGTGTGGGGCCTGTAGCCCTCCGCTATCCCAAGGTGACTGCAGCACCTTCCAACTAATACGTGCTCTTCCATTACCCCAATATAACAAGCGAAGTAGCTCATCTAGACGTCTGAAACAAGCGACCGGCACCTACATCAGCATGTGCTGCAGCACACACAACACGGGGGAAAAAGAATCGTCTTCCTAATCACGATCTGCCCCATCTCTCTAAATTGGAGACTTGATTTTTAAGCTAACGATGTTTTTTTGGCTTTTTCCCGCTTGGAATGCCTCCCATTCCAAGGCAAGTAGATGGCGAAATCAAATTCACACACAAGACAACCCTCTCAATTTAGACTGTATACTTCATAAGCGTTATATATACATACAATTTTAATTGACCAGAGCTTCCGACTTTGGAACTGCCTGGTGTCTGCTCACTATCCTCCGATTCCTTTTATATCCCCATGAATAAAAAACAAACAAAAAAGCATCAATATTGCTTTGCATAATATAATCTAGTGCTCATGCAAAGCTGTCTAATGCCTTTGGATCAAACTCACGTCGCTGAAGAAAAAGCCGTTCTGATCAAGCATAGTCCGCAAACTGCGCATTTAACTTTCATTTTCCTTTAAATCGGATGAAACTAACGTGGAATCACTTCTAGGTATGTTTTGTTGCTTTTCTGCTTTTCAAAAACGTTCAGTAAAACAAAAAAGAATACCAACCCAACGTTTAAACAAAGCAACACCCATTTGATTGGTTTGTCAGGAGGTATAGTTTTACTTTGAATGATGGGTAGTCCCCATTCATCGCGATCATTCTTACCTGTGACCATGCACAGTTTGATGTGTCTTACCACTGCCTTCACTAACTGTTATTTCTGGAGTAAATGTATCTTCAATCATCTTCTGTCTAAGATTTAGCCATAGTTTATCTAACTATCAACTGAATCAGAAGTATACGTTTTCCCAGTGCCTTATTTAAATGTTTTTCTAATTTCCCTCCATTTCAGCTTCTTCATTAATCTGTCATCTTTCTGATTTATTGATCAGTATTGAGGCCCAAATGTCGAAATCTCTTGCATCGTTTTAACCCAAACAATTAAAATGGCCCTCTATACTAACTTTAATAACACAGCCCAAATCCTAAAGATGGCTGTTGAATATATATTTCAGCACGAATTCCGCACTCCACCGCTGCAAATCATGCTCCAAATCATGCTCAAACAGAAACCTTTTCTCCTCTAAGTGTTGTGAAAATGTTAGCTTGTGCAGGACCCTCATGATACTCCCACTGCACATTCAAAAGACGCAGAGCCAGTGCTTAATTTGAGCAGGTGGTTGCCTGGGGGGGGGGGGGGCACAGGGATTTATTTTTGAAGGCCGACACTTATTATTCTGTATCAGGCAATTACTGCGAGCAAAAGACATGTATGGTATGGATGGAGCAAAGAAAGACAGAAAAGCCTTACTACGTGTGAAAGCAGAAAGATGCAAGAGTGATCTGAAGGTGCAGGGCATGGCTGTAATTGGATCAAAGAGGCCTGAGGTGGCTTTGGGATTACACTGCTTAAATATTCTGTGCTCGCACTTTTAAATGCAGCAGCTGCGTGTTTCAGAGGAGAGCTTTGGGCACTGGCACGTTTTTATTTACAAATTCACCACTGGTCTTACAGCATGTGTGCAAGTGAGAGCTGGGTACTCCGAGCTCAGCATGTTATAAAGCTGCTGCTAGTAAGTCAGAGAAAAGTCTGTGTGCGCTTCATGTTTTGCACAATCGCCTGTGAGAGCAGCTGCTTATGCATTTGAAGCCATCAAAAGTGCCGCATTGGTTTTTCTGAGGGCTAAAGTAATTCATCTGTGTAACCTTCTCACGCTGTCTGTGTTCTAAGATAGTGACCTAGTAAATTTGAAGGCTGCAGATAAATCTCAGCAGCTGACATTCAACCCCTGATTTACAGAAGTGAGATGATGTGTGGTGTTATGGGCAGTGCTTGGAAATCAGGAATCAATTTCCAGTCTCAGTTTCGCTCAACATCCTGTGATTATGAGCACATCACTTAATCTCTCTTAAACAAATAAATGCGTCTTTGTGTAATTTAATTGGTGCTCAAGTAAAGCGCTCCAATATCTTTGGGTCGACTTTGTGCTATATAAAACTACAAAAAATGAGGATTTGATTATAATATGTACTGATGTGTCACTGATAGTTATAACAACAATATTGATTAAATGTCACACATTTTGCTATCAAGACTTTCAAAAGGTTTGCAACATTGAACAGAATGTTTACCCTTTCTGTTTCACAGGAACAAGCTTTTTTATAAATACATATTTCTATTTTATCAACTTCAGAAAAATTTAGAACTGGGTCGTTTTTCCAGACTTTAAATATATATTTAAATTCCAGGAAACAGACCTAGTAAATAATCCTTCTGAGGTTGATAATATGTATATTTAAATTTCAGAGAAACAGATGCCATCCTTAATCCTTCTGAGGCCGATAAAAAAGCAATGTGCATATATAAAATCAGTGGTTCATATGAAGCAGAAATGCTAATTAAACTAAAATTCTACACCTTTTGAAAAGTCTTAAAAACAATACATGATTATCAGAAAATTCCATGCATTTATTTTCTGCCTAAAATTCATAAGAACAAGACAGATCCTCCAGGTAGACCAATAGTCAGCATGAATCAGTCGCTGCTTGAAAATACCTCGCGGTACTTAGATCTGTTTTTATGTACTTTTGTTACAGAATTACCTTCATATCTATGTGACACCAATGATTTTTTAGCCAAGATACATCACATCACATGGCATAAAGACTATCTACTGGTCACCATGGATGTAGCATCTCTGTATACCTCTATTAAACATCAGTATGGGTTACAGGCATGTAGGTACTTCTTACAAACACGGCCTATAGAATTTCTCGAACATACTAACATGCTCTTATCCATGCTACAATTTTGCTTAACCCATAACTTGTTCCTTTTTGATAATTAATGTTTTTTACAAAAACAAGGGACAGCTATGGGGGCATCATTTGCTCCGACATATGCCAATTTATATATGGGCTAGTGGGAGAAAGAGGTGGCCTGGTCTGACCACAATAACATCTATATGGACAGAGTGGTACTGTGGGTACGCTATTTCGATGATTTGTTTATTATCTGGGATGGTACAGAACTATTGCTGGAATATATAAGTGTACTAAACAACAATCAATTTAATATCCATTAAGATGCCATTTTTAGCAGAGACACCATTGCATTTCTAGATGTTCTATTAAAAGTAGAAAATTATCATCTAGAGACCACTATATATCGCAAGCCCACGGCCTGCAACTCCATATTGCATGCCAATAGTGGACATCCTATGGCATTAAAATGGAGCATACCCTATAGTCAGTTACTGCGGGCTCGCAGGATATGTTCGGATGAAAATAGATATGAATTTGAAGCCAGGGCAATGGTAGAGAGATTTCTAAGTAGAGGTTATCCTCTCAAAATTTTGATGGATACACAGCACAGGGTTAAAAACAAAAGTAGAGATGAGTTACTTTTTAATAACACAGCAATCAATAGTGAGTTCAAACAATCACCACCCAGAATATTCTTTCAGTACAATCAACAACATGATTCATTAAGAACAATACTTCAAAAAAACTGGCACATCTTACAGAATGATCCCATCATTAGGGATAATATAGGTGCACATCCGTCCATAACTTTTCGCAAAGCGCGCTCACTGGGAGACTATCTGACTAGAAGTTATTTCTCGATGAAAGTGAATACTTCCTGGTTGAGCCAAAAAAGTTTGGGATTTTGGAAATGTGGCCATTGTAAGGCCTGTAAGTATGCCCATAACATGCAAAAGTATCAAACTTTTGATGGTCGCCAGTGTGAAATTAAAGATCGAATCACATGCGACACGGAATTTGTGATCTATGTTATTGAATGTGGATGTCATAAGAAGTATATTGGGAGCACTATTCACAAGCTAAAAGTCAGATTCCTACAACATTTTAGAGCCATCAAAAATCAGGATAGGACCTACCCCTTGGCTAAACACTTTTGGGACATACATAAAGGAGATTGCAGTACATTATCTTTTTATGGTATTAAATCCATCAAAAATAATCCTAGAGCCGGAAATAGAACATTAGAGCTCAGACAAACGAAATCGAAGATGATTTTATTATTGGGTTCTGAATCTCCTTGGGGGCATAATCTTGATGCTGAGCTTTATGTCCATCTGAGATGACACTCTAACCCTTAATTGCGCTGAGCTTGAACATAGGAAGAGTTTCTGAATGGTTTTTTAACCCTGTAAGCAATACGGTGAAGATGATATTATTTTATGACCATAATGATGTCTATGAAGGGAGATGAGAAAATTACCATTATCAAAAATTCCAGAGGAGCAACAATTTTCTATACTTACCTCTCTTTTCAATTGGACTTCTAGGAGTTATGTCGAAAAATGGTCATTTTTAGGAACTTATAGACCTTCTTATGAACTTATAGGTCTTTATTTGTAATCGGGTTTAGGATAACTTCTTCCTTATAACTTAATAAATGCAGAGAACAGAAGTTACATATATATTCACAGGATATAGGATTGAAGAGAAAGCAACAAATACAATCTTTTTAACAATATTATTGTTTTTTAATATTTAGTTGCACTTTATATGCACGTTTTGCACACATTGTTATTGTATTACTTAGCACTTAGCAATTTAAGCCTAGGCCTTGTTTTAAATATAGATCAATAACATGCATCTATAGAGCGACGCATTATACAGATAAATACGGTAGATCATAATTGACTGAATGTTTTTTAGATATGGAGACCCATTACAATATGAGGTCGCTTTGATGATATAGAAGAGATTGCAATATAAATATAGTATAAGTGACTTTTGTTACATACAGAAAATTATATATCAAGGAATTGGTGCATGATAATTGAGATTTGGATAAGTAACTAATTAATTGCTTTATAATCATTTAATAATTGTAATAGTGATTTTTTACTGAAAAAGTTCCTTTAAAAAAATGTTTTTTATGGGGATTTTTTAGAAAGGATTAATTATAATAATAATTTTTTATGAGAGGTTGTTATATCCAATTTCTCATAATCTATCTATTTTCAGGATCGATTCATGTGTAGTAATAGATTCTGTACAGCAGTTTTTAACACTTTGCAACTATATGAGATTGATGAATTGATGATAAACTATATGCATTACTATTTATTGAACATGCTACTTATGATTGACATCAGACCCAATTATAATTAAAATTATGTATTGTCTATTTGGGTTATTTTAAGTTACATTCAAAAGATATCCATGTCTAACTAATTGAAAATTTCTTAAACTATTCCAAAGAATATAGGTGATCCCCGTATTAATTGTGGAATTTAAAATATAACTATAGACTTTAGCATGTTTTAAGATGGCCGCCGCTTTAGTTCACATTGTTATGCTATGGAAATAGACGAAGGACTGTTAATTTGCACTTAAACAATGCCGGCTTTGTAGCCAGATTTGTCCAGTAGAAGGCGTTCTGCCGAAACGCGTTGACATCGCATTTCAGGACACTGTGTTACCTGCATTAAGAAATAAATTTATGAACCATATTCGAGCTTGCTGGATGTGAGTTTGTTTCGATATTGGGATTCAACCAACGGGATCGGTGCAGCCGTCAGATGGCCATCTGTTGAAGATATATATATATATATATATATATATATACATATAAATATATATGTATGTGTGTGTGTGTATATATATATATATATATAAAGACGGAGAGAGAGAGAGAGAGTGTGCGTGTTTAGACAAATGTCTGATAGTTCAGTGGGTTAATGTGCCTGCTGAAGACATCAGGTACTAATAGGCAGCCTGCAGGTTTTAATTCCAGAATAACTGTCTCACCCTTTAATCCTTCTGAGGTCGGTAATAAAATAACAATCTTTGTTTTAGGTATTAGTCACACCTCTGAATTATAGCACTAGTTTAAATGCACCCACAGGCATGAAATTGCAAGGTAGGCACGCTGAAAGTAACAGTTTAATTACTGTAGAAACTCAAAAGTGAGCTTCTACTTTTGTTTAAAAGGCAAAGTTGGTGTGAAACATGGTTCAGGTACCCCAGGGCATCCAGGGTGTTACTGCACTCGAAGTGTTACACATGAAATATTTTACCTTGTGTTCTCTGGGGCCAATTTACTGTTAGATGTTAAACTGAATACTGACTACCCTCCTTTAGTTTTTGAGGGATAGGGTGGCAAGACAGTGTTAGTGCAGTAATCACTAACCATCCTGCAGTCATCAGGAGCAATCTCTTCTTGTGATGTAATCAGATACCCATCCTGAAATCATCCGGAATAATCTCAATTTGTGAAGTAATCAGGTAGTCATTTTTAAATCATCCTCAAGTCATCAGGCACAAGTTTCTAAGCTTTGCTGATGACTTCAAGAGCTTGATTACACCAGATGATGAGAAAATGACTTCTAAGGTAGTTGGATGATCATCAAATGACTCTGGGATGGCTTCTAAAGTAATCCTGTTTGACCTGGGTAAGCGACAATGGTCACCTCAGCCATCGGCGGGTGCACGCTCCACACTATCTAACAAGGCCCCCATACGTTTCAGCCATGTTGGAGCTCAAAAACACCCCCAGTTTTTTTTTTTTTTATAACCAATTTTATTTTGGTTAAGCGTGAGAACAGAAAGGAAAAACAAAAACAAAGACACGACAGGGAGTACATGATAGCTTCACTGAATAGGGACAGCCCCAGGTATTTAATGGGGGTCTTCTGCAGATGTATGCCAGTGAAAGATTTCTCCCCCGCCCCGGTGCCTGTATCAGATAAATGACAGACTTATCTGCATTGAGCATAAACCCTGATTGTGTCCCCACCTCTGTAATTGTATCATGTACCACAGGCCACAAACGTTCAGGATCCCGCAGTCAGCAAAGGTCATTGGCATATAAGGCAACAATCTCCCGCAATTCCAAACCATCACTCCCTCCCCACAGCAGTCTCACCAGAGGCTCAATGACCAAAGCGAAAATCAGCGGTGATAGGGGACACCCTTGTGTGGTCCCACTGTACACAGGCCAGCTATCCGAAAGCCTATTACCCACCTTCACTCTGGCTTTACTGTCTGTGCAAAGTAACTGTATCCATTTTAAATGTGTCACACAGACCATAACCTCTCAACACACGTCATAAGCTGGTAATCAACAGTATTGAATGCCTTGAGGACATCAAAACTGTCAAGCACACAAGCCTCCTCTCCTTTCAGGATCTGTTCTATTATGAGATATGCCTTCCTTATATTAGTGGTGTAGTGCAACCCCAACAAACCCCACCTGAACTGGGTGTTTCAGATCACTCGTCACCTTAGTCAAATGATTAGCTAAGATCTTTGCATCCAGAATAATTATGGATAATGGGCGATATGATTCTCATTCGGATATATCCTTCTCCAGCTTAGACAGTATCACTATATACGCCTCTCTCAGCGTAGCAGGTAGTACCCTGTATTGAAATTCCTCCTTATATATGGCTAACAATGGTGTACACAATAAGTCCACAGATTCCCTTTAAAACTCAACCGTCAAGCCATCATTCACCAGGGTCTTCTCCCTATCCATTTGTTTGATAGCCCATCTTATATCTGATTTGTCAATCAAACTGTAAACATTTCCCTCTTCTCACCATCTGAAACTGGTAGCTGCACTTCATCTAGGATAGTAGCAATACTCCCCTCATCATGCCCCTCTGTTGCGTATACAGAGTACAGTAAAACTCTGCAAAGCACCTCAGAATATCTTCATGTGTTGTAGGGGTTGCTCCCTGTGCATCTTTTATTGTAACAACCGTATTCTGCCCCCGCTCTCTGTTGACCAACCATGCTAATAACCGACCCAGTGTGTCATCCTGTTCATATTGGATCTCCATGTAGGTCTTGTAATCATGGTGGCCCAGGGTTTCACATGACTCGAGATCCCCCGGCAATCTGTATCATTCTTCCCTGACCACTTCTGTGTGTAGTGCCTGTCGGTCAATATCCCCAGTTTGGGGCTCCAGATTTGTGACCATGTGCTTCAATGACTGATGCACCCCATAGGTAGTAGCCATACGCTTGCCCCTAATGGTCACTTTAAAGGCATCCCAGAGGATCCCAGCTGAGGAACCTGTATTAGTAGCAAAAAATTCCCTTACCACTTCACAAAGTACCTCCCTGTACGCTTGGTCTTGTAATGCAGGGGCCTGGATTTACCACTGTGGTATGGGAGCCACATACATGCGGCCACACATCGTAGCCACCAAGGGGGCAAGACCCGATAACAATCAAGATATTGCGGTGCACCAAACTCTGCAGTCTGCCCTGGGGGCACTAACATATAATCAATCCTAGAGAACGTACCATGGGGAGGAAAATCGAAGGAGTAGCCCTTGGTCTGGCCATTCAGGGCTCTCCACAACTCTATTAAATAAAGTGTGTCCATACTCGCCATAGAGGCTCCACCTAACTGTTCCACCACTAGCCGGGAAACTGTTGAGCTCTCAATCTAGCACACAATTACAGTCCCCCATCCAAATAATATCATAGGGTATCAACAGCTCCTCAAAGATATCAGGGGTATCTATGTTGGGAGCATAGGAGGTAAGGAGTACCATAAGGGTACCCCTCATTCTCTCCTGCTACACCCACTGTCATGGATTATATGCTTAAAGAACGGGTAACCAGACGGTTTGTCTTAGTGTGAGCTGTGTTTATTTCTTTCTCTTACCCTTTTACTGTCACTTAAGTGTACTTATTGCTTATTGTCTCACTTTACATCTTCTTTCTTGTCTTTTTCTTCCTTGTATTTCTTTAGGCTGGGGTTGTCTTCGGCCATCTGTGGTACTCCCGCCAGTCAGCCTCAAGTGAAGAATGAGAGAAGAACAAGGAACCGGATTCAGGTAAGTGTCTCAGGGATATGGGGTGGGGAAACTGGGAAAGTGCGTGTGAGTGATAGATGGGGATCATAAACTCTCAGTGACAAACACATGGGATGATCCCATGCATATCTGCCTTTACAATGGCCCACCACCAGAACTCCACAACTGTTACCCTTCGGGTATGTTTTCTCCCACTGTCCCTTCACCACCCCTCCCCACTTTTGTGTAGGCTATGGTTCTGTGCCACAAAGACTGTACCTGCTTTAGCCACGCTCCTCTAGGAGCATGGCTGTCGGGTCCTGACTCCACCTCCTTTGGCTTCCCAGGCCCCCGAGTAGCTGTCGTCCTACGTCCTCGGGTTCTTCCTTGTCAAGCTTTTTCTCTGCCTTCGTCTCGGATCCCGCGTTATCTCTCCTGCAGGCCCCTGGCTCCTCTCGTTCGGGTCCGGCGTCTTCTCTCCTGCGTTTCTCTGGCTCCTCTCGTTTGGGTCCTGCGTCTTCTCTCCAACGTGTCTCTGGCTCCTCTCGCTCATGTCCCGCGTCTTCTCTCCTGCACGTCTCTGGCTCCTCTCGCTCGGGTCCCACGTCTTCTCTCTTGTGAGTCCCTGGCTCTTCTCACTCGGGTCCTGCGTCCTCTCTCCTGTGCATCCCTTCATCCCTCCCCAACTCTCTGCTGTCTCCCTTCTCTCCTCCTTCCTGTCCCTGTTCGCCCTCTTCATCGGGCCAGCACTGGAAGCAGTTCTCGCTTCGGGCAGAGCTGCTCTCTGGTGTCCCCCAGGGACACCTATCGGGGTCCTGCGAGTGACCTGACTAGGTGGATCTTGCCAGAGCCACCACTGGATCCACGCCACATGACTCCCCTTCCAGGCATGGCTGATCGGGCCATGAGGTCTTCAGGGTCCTCAACAGATCTGATGCTTCCCCGGAAGATGAAGGGTCTGAAAGGAAAAGGGTTGTAGGGCTAGAAACCAGCAAAGAAATCTAGGAATAGTGTCTTTTTTACAGGAAAGTCATGTCAAAGGTGCGTGATATGTGAGTACAATGAACAACTGTCCCAACAAATAATATTGAAGAGCTTCGACCGCCCATTTTATACATAAACATTCCTTTTCTATGGTCGGGTATAGCTTTTCTCGGGGCAACAGTTTACGACTAATGTACACCACTGAGAGGAGTTCTTCATGCCTCTCCGGCTGTAGTAGTACCACTCCCAAGCCAAGATTAGAAGCGATGGTGCATAGTACAAAAGGTTAGAAATATCGGGACAACACAGAACCTGGCGGGGGGGGAGAACAGAGATTGTTTGAAGTGTCAAACCCATCCTTCTGTGTGGTCATTAGGGATGTTATTTTATTGGGGCTTTTGGCTTGTAACAAATTTGTTAGAGGGGCTGCCTTGTCTGCAAAGTGAGGAATGAATCTTCGGTAATAGCCGACCAATCCTAAAAATGATTGTATCTGTTTGTCCACAATTGACACAATAGGTGTCATTAATCTCCTCCCCCCACCACAACAACACAATCAAACTTCCTTGTTACAGCACAGTGCTCCCCAGGGTCCCTGGTGTAGGGTCCCCAGGAACAACAATGCCATTGGTAGCAGGCACACTAAGAAAAAAAATATGGATCTCAGTCATCCCTCCTCCGACCAGCACACATACTGTTCTCAATCGCCGGAAATGCACCCTCCCCTTTAGTCACTTAATATAATATTGGCGCACCCATCTGTCATCAATCATCATAACATTGAACTGAAACAACATTTACTACTGTCTGGGTATCAATGGTTCTCAATGAACTGCATGGCCTCCTTAGGTTGTACAAAAAATGCCTTTCCTTGCCAATCAACTCTCAAACACACTAGGGGCAACAAATCATAATCCCACCCTTTGTCTCCAAGTTTCTGTTTAACTTCTACAAAAGGATTTAAATTTTTTCTGGACAGCTATGCCATAATCTGGGTAAAAGGATATACTCTACCTGCCCCTGTGTGTGAACCACTGCCAAGATTCCCACTGTATCTCTGTATCTTAGCATATGCACAATCAACATGGGCGGGGACCCCCAGGTTTGGGCCTGTCTCCTGGAGTTCTATGTAGTTTGTCCACATGGAACCTTTCTTCTACATTCAGTCCTGGTAACATTCGGAAGCCAGCTTTCCAGAAAAAGTTCAACTGGCACCGTTTCCATGCCCTCTAGTATTCTAGGAATGTGCACATTGTGATGCGGAGACAGGTCTTCCAAATCAGCCAGCTTCGCCTCCTGCTGCTGCATGTACTGTTCCTAGGCTGTTAGCTGACTAGTGTGTGTGCTCAAAGGTTCCTCCGTGCCATCTGTCCTTGTGCCCAGATCTGTAATTTGTCCCCTCAGTTTATCCAAGTCCTGACGCAACAGCATTACTGTGATTGTTACCCCATCAATCTTCTCAACAATTACTTTATTTCCTTCCCAGATCAAATTTTTGATGTCCAAATTAGATGGCGGAATGGCCTCCCCCTCCGTGGCAGAATCTCCTGCAGCTCTGCTCTGTGCCATTCTAGCAATACTGTCCTCAATAGTGTTGCAGGACTGCAAGGCTGCACCAGATCCCCCTTAAGTTTTTGGCGGCATATGAGCAAGAAGAGGCCCTGGCTGGCAGCCCTTCAGGGCGCGGTCCAAAATCAAGCCCAGCCCTGCCCCCAACACACCAGTCAGTGCTGAGCTTTTCTGAACTGCAAACCATAATGCACCTTGGGCCCTTTCCAATTATGTCTCAATGAGTGATTACTTCCCAGAACATCTTTGAGGGCCCTAATATCTTCTTGTCGTAGGGCATAAAACAACATACGTGAATAAAAGAAGTCAGAGGGAGGTAGGTCACCACGTTCAGCTCCCTCCACCAGTGATCCAAATCAGGTGCATGGTTGCCGCAGCAGTCCCCTGGGCCGGGGATTGGCCCTTTCATCTGTGTGATCTCTTCACGTGTGGCCCTTCTGCGCTTACTTCTTGGCACTCCAGTAGTCAATAGACCGCCCGCTCAGCCATGCGGTGTTTCAAACTGGGCCAGTCCAGCCACCATTTTGCAGCGAGACCCTGAGGCCCGGAGCACCACACACATGTGGGCATGCGGCCCTCATCGCGCATAGGGGTAGAGTTAGGTATGGTTAAGAGTTCAGCACACTTACTTTGCCCACCCAAGTGCTGATGTCATCTAGCCTGTGCAGCCCTGTGACTCTGAATGAGTCTGCAGGCACCCACTGCACTGTCCATTAGCAAGGCTGGCATCCACAGTCGCTTCCAAGCACCTTGCGGTCCGGACAGCCGCGTTCCTCCACAGCCCCCTGGATCTCACTCAGCCACAGTCCGGCTCTTCCCCCTCGCTTTTCCGGCTGCTCAGATCAATAGGCCAGACAGGTCCTGCTCAATCACCAATCCAGAGTGCCACCACACCATCTTTCAGGCCCTGCTAATAAACTCATTGGGTAGGGGGCGCTGTACTACACTTCCCCAATAACAAAGGGCAACCTGGGGCCCCAGGGGGGGAGCCCCCTAACTGCCACTTGCTGGAGCACAGATCGAACGTGTCAGCTCAATCAGCCATCTTGGTTCCATCATTTCTAAGGTTTTTTTTTTTTATGCTATATCCTAACTTTAACGTCCATGTAACCCTTGTTTTTTTTTTTTTTTTTTTGTAATTTGTGTTTTTTCATTTTTTAACACAAAGTAATATTTAATTAGCATACATTAATCCAACTGCCTCTGTGCATGGCTGAAAGAGGAAGGAAAACCACGGCACATCCCAGAAAGTTGTAATGTTCCAGTTTATTCCTCGTAATGTCTTTATATGAAACAATGGCATATGGCCCAAGCTGACATCTTGGAGCCAGAATCAAATGATGACAACAGAATTCCTTTTCAAATGGACAGCAGCCCAAATAAGCAACAGCCAACACGTGTTTCGTCTGGGTAGACTTTATCAAGGCTATAGTAAAGATATTCACTCGATGTTCCAAAGTGCCAGAGACATATTAATGTCTTAAAATTTGAAATAGCAGTCGAGAAAGGAAAAGCATGAGGACCATGGTAAGCCTCAAATGTCTCCACGCATTTCTCACTTCGTTATGTTGACGGCGCCGCAAATAATGGCTGAAAGAGGTTGGCCACAGTGCCTGGCCTGGGGGTGGGCCAAACCGCAAAAGGCAGACTGGGCCGATTTTGGCCTCAGGGACCCCATCCTTTTTTGTGGGGGAGGAGAGCACGTGTCCCCCCTCACCAGGGCCAATTCTGGCCATTGGGATGCCGTTCCCCAATGCTTGGTGCATTTCTTTTAGGGCTGAGGGTACATGCCCCTGCCTCAGAGTGCTGTTCTTGGTCCTGGGTGACCCCATCTCCCAAGACCCACAAATGAATTTATGGGGGAAAGGGGCACACAGCCCCCCTCCCTGGGAAAATTTGGGCTTTGGCACCCCATCTCCTGGGACTGGCCATACTGTAATGGGGTGCGGTCATGCAGACACCCTCCCCGGGCCAATATTGGATCCGGGGACCCCATCCCATGAGGCCCAGCTAAAAAAGGGTGGGTGCACTGGTGCCAACACAGGGCACCCACCATATTCTTGTGGGGGACTGAGCCCCGTTTGGCTACCCACCCACAGCGAGACAACATTGCTCCTGCCTGCAGGGAGCAGCTAAAATCTGCTGCTCCCTGAAGGGAGGAGCAACCTTTTCATCTGTTTCCCTGTCCCTTTCAGTGTGGGCAGGGTAAAAGATACATCTGCACCCAGCAAATGGCAGCATTTTTCATGGTCCCGTCTACTGGGAGCTGACTTGGTGTTTGTTCTTGCTTGGCAGGAGCTTTGAAATTGCTCCAGCCAAATGAAGGCATACACAGGTTTCCCTGCCCGCACCAGTGTGGGCATGGAAACCGCAATGCCCCAGGGGTGGGCAACCAGGGACATAGCAGGAGCCGGCCATGGGGGATGGGGTCCCCAGAGCCATTTATGGCTCCGGGAGGGTGGGCGCATGCCCCCCTCTTTTTTCAAATTGTGGACGTGCCCCAGAGGATGGGGTCCCCGGGGCCAAAAATCGGCCTGGGGAGGGGGCCATGAGGCCCTCTTCCCCATTACAAAATCAGCCCAGAAGAGGAGCTGCGTGCCCGCCTATGAATATAAAATTACGCCAGGCCCTGGAGGATGCGATCCCCGGGGTAGAAATCGGCCTATAGAGGGGGGCCATGCAGCCCCCCCATCCCATAATAATAATATGAATTCCCTTAAGGACTTTGCCCACCTGGTGAGTAAAACAAAACAAGCAGGGATAACCATGCTTTTTTTTTTTTTTTTTTTATTGTATTTTGCCACAGAACTCGAGAATTTGCGGCAAAAATTTTAAAAAAAGAAAAAAACATTTTAGGCCTGCTGGGGGGTCCAACAGCAGGCCTAGGAGGTCAGGGTATTTCTACCCTGCCCCCTTGTGTTTTTTTTGCTTTGATTTTTTCTTGGGACTCACCCGAGTCCTAGTCCCAAGAAGGCTCCCACCACTTCTTGGTTTGTTGGAATGGTGGCTGTCAATCAGATCTCATGTTGATATCCGTAAGATATGTGGGCTCTCTGCACCTCTAGATATACATAAATCTTTTAATAAAAGTACTGCACTGATTTACACCAAATTAGAAAAAACACTCTTTCAATACTTCTGTACCAAGATCTAGCTTACTGCCAAATTTGGTCTAATTCCGTTCAGCGGTTCAGGCTGTAGTCATATTCAAAATCCCTATAGTAAATTGCCTGGGGAAAACACTTCTTGGTACCTCTCTTTTTCTCTGCCCGACATGACAAATCAACCCGAAGCTTTCCAAACATCAGCTGAACTAACTAATATTGAAAATTTATTGAAGATTCATCAAACGGCGCCAAAGTTATTAGCAAAACAAAAAACTATTTTACTACAGAAACTGGGTCTATCTACATACCTATATTTATATCTATATCTATTTGATACAGATATATCGAGGGTCTTTGAGTCTGTTCTTTTCTGCCATTGGTCTGTCTGTGTGTCGTTTAGACTCTGCTTCTATCCATGACACCAAACTGCTTGGGACAACGGGTAATGGTTCAGTATGATGCAGTCATTGTTTCTCTTGTCCTGTGAATGTTGACATTTTCTGATCAATAGTGTGATTTGGTGTCAGGACTGTTTTTAAGTCTTTAGTTTAGAGTGTTCATAGTTTACAGTTCACCTTTAATTTCTTTACTTCTAAACTTTTTATAATAAGGTTTCTGAAGAGGATACTACAGTTCTACAAGCAGTATAAACGGGTCACTTGTGCGACACTCATTTCTTCTCTGCAATTTGGTGCATCCCACAGGGTCACATCCCGATAAATCCCAAGACCATTATACAGTGCTGTTGTCCATAGTGTAAGATTGTTTTACCTTTCCAAGATGGCCAACATTTTGGTTTTATATTTGGCAGCCAAGCTTGGACTTTAAAACAACAATGGACTATTTGCAATACCCAGCAATATGGACTCCTGCTGCTATCTCTAGTTGTGTTAGTGCAAGCAAATGCCCACCATGTTTATCTTTTTCTACTTACATAGTTTTAATTTATCTTGCATATGTTGTTGAGTATGTGTGTTTTGTTATTGTGGTTGTGTCAGATGGTGAATGCAGAATGAGTCATTAGACTGATAAATGGATGCACATGTGCAAAGATGAGTGACAGAGTGCATTTATGATGGCTCACTGACAGCTGATAAACTTCCTTGGTGTGGAATTTCCCCAAACGTATTGCCTGCACTCCTATTTTGGTAAATTATTTTTTTGGGCAATAAGACTGTGCACTTTACCACTACAGACCAGTGCTGAAGTGCTCTCTCCTTCAAACATGGTAAAATTGGATTACACCTAATTGGCACACTTGATTTACTTGTGAGTCCTTAGTAAATGGCACTATGTATACCCAAGGGCCTGTACATTAAATGCTACTAGTGGGCCTGCAGCACTCATTTTGCCACCCACAAAGGTCACCTTTTAAAACATGTTTCTGGCCTCTCACTGCAGTCAGTAGTGCAGTTTTAAACTGCCATTTTGGCCTAACAAAATAAGCATTTTGCCAGGCCTAAACCTGCCTTACTAGTACTTATACTCAACCCTAATGTAGGCCCTAAAGGTTCATATCGCTATAAAGAACAAGGGAACCCACGGGTACTCAGGAGTCAAAGTATGCTATAAAGGAACATAGGTCTCTCAAGGAAAACAATAAATGGCAAATAACAATAGAGACCAATGGAGTCTATGTACACTTTACAAAATTGAAAATGTAAAAATCAATATTACATTTAATAAGGGATACTTTTAGATTGGGAGAAGGTAGAAATATATTTAAAAATATATATACACACTCAAATGAATTGTAATTTAAAATTCCCTTTTATGGTAGAATATTTAGTCACAATTCTGAAAATGACATTTGTAGAAAGTTGGCATTTTCTTGGCCTAACCATTTGTACCTTTTGCTATTGTCTTGGGTCACATGACCCTGAATGGCTCTACTGTTGGGGTTTGCGTACTGCTTCCAGACAGTAACACCAAGCAGCTTAGGTGTGAACAGCATGGGCCATCCTGGCAGCATGACTGGGTGGTGCTGTACTCAGCCCGACTTACATTTCAAAGGACTTTGTCTTCTGTACACACAAAGGAATCTAAACCCTGACCTGCTCATTGTCAACCCAGGCACTTTGAAGCCTTGACAGAGGAACAGAAAGAAATTTCCAAGACCAGATGTTGGGGTAGGAGAGGGAATTCCTCCCACACAAAAGCTGGCACCAGGTAAAAGAGAAGTAAGACTGAAGCTGCTTGCCTTCATTGTAGGCTAACCACAGTGGCTCCAAGAGTCAGTTAGCTGGCCACCTGTGTGAGCTGGCAGGACAAACTCCAGAAGCCCACCTGCACCTGCCCAGCTGAGCTGCTGCAACTGGACCTGCCTAAACCTGCTGCTAGCCTCTTCCTGGAGTAAATCCTGAGCACTAAAAGTTGTCCCCAGGTCCTAGAATCTTGGCACGCATCAGAGTGTACTCTTCCCTGCCGATATGTGGGTTCCATCAAATCTGATGCAGCACAAAGCAGCACAGGACCTCGCATTGCAACTCTTAGTCATCAGAACCGACGCATCAGCTTCATCGGAACTGATGCAAAGTGATAGAATTCAACACAGGACATAGCATCGCAACGGATGCAACTCACCATCAAAATGACAAAACATCAGAACGGATGAAACGTGATTTAAAGCCATGCAACTCAACACAGGACACCGCATTGCAGCTCTCAATCGTAACCAACGCAACTCTACGCAGGGCCTCACATCACAGCCCTCACAGCTACTAATGAGAACCGATGCAACTCAACACAGGATTTTGCATTGCAGCACAGCACAGATACTCATAGCAACTGACACCCACTGACGCAAAGCCTTGCATCAAGGACTGCGACTAACCTGGTCCCTGTTTCCAGCCTGTGCTCCATCACGGTCGGACTAAACTCGTGACTTTGTCCTGGGCTGGCACAACCAGATAAGCATAGCAGGTGCTTTGTGCTTCTTGGTGCTATTTTCACTTAAAACTTTAAAACTGAATATCTCCAGTTTTATTGATTGGACTTGTGTGGTCCTGGTATCAATTTAATTATTACAATTTGTTCAGTTTTTAAATTGGTGTGGGATTATTTTTCACTTTACTCCTGTTTGTGTGCTGCATAAACACATAACACATTACCTCCAAGCTATCAGAGGGTTAGGTACAAGTTAATTTAGTGACAAACTCACAAACTACCGACTGATCTCCCTCCCCGCCAAGATACAAGAAAATGGCTACAACAGGCGCCTCTCAGACCTCCTCATCAATCACCAGCTTCTTGAACCAACACAGACAGGATTCAGACCAAACCACAGCAAGGACACAGCTCTCCTTACGGCCACAGACTAAATCCACAGGATCCTAGAGAGGAAAAACTGCGGCCCTCAGCCAACTGGAACTCTCGGCAGCATCTGACATGGCCTCCCACCACATCCTCATCAGACAACTGCACAAAACTGGCATTCTGGGACCTGCCCTTTAATGATCTTGCTAATTTCTGACAGGAAGAACTCAGTCAACCTACTGACATAGGTGGTCATTACGACCCTGGCGGTCAGAGACCGCCAGGGGTAATGTGGCGTCCGTACCACCAACAGGCTGGCGGTACGGAGGCCCTTATTACGACCGCGGCGGTAGCACCGCGGTCGCACCGCCGGGGCCGGCGGTTTCCCGCCGTTTTAGCCCCGGCGGTGATAATCCGCCAGGGCAGCGCTGCCCTGGGGATTATGACACCCCTACCGCCAGCCTGTTTCTGGCAGTTTGCACCGCCAGGAAGAGGCTGGCAGTAAGGGTTGTCCTGGGGACCCCTGCACTGCCCATGCCACTGGGCAGTGCAGGGGCCCCCTAACAGGGCCCCGGCCAGCTTTTCACTGTCTGCATAGCAGACAGTGAAAAGCACGATGGGTGCAACTGCATGCATCGCACGGCCGCAACACCGCCGGCTCCATTAGGAGCCGGCTCCTATGTTGCGGCCTCATCCCCGCTGGGCCGGCGGGGATGTCGTAATGGGGGCCGCGGGAGTGCGGCCGCATTGGCGGCCGCACGGCGGTTACCGCCGCCCGCCAATGTCGTAATGACCCCCATAGTCTTGAGAGGCCTGGGAACTCATCTACAGAGTACCTTAAGCCTCCTCAATCAGCCCTATGCTCTGGACCATCTACAAGAACCTTCTGGACGACACCATCTGCGCTCACGCAGTAACACTCTCTCCTACACTGATGACAAACAACTTATGCTGTCCCTCTTAAAGAAATCCTCAAACACAAGGAACAAATACATGGCATCCATGACTGGAGTGTCCAGTTTGATGTTGTCCAACTGACTCAAGCTGAACATAGATAAGTGAATCAGTGATTTGCAGACATTATGCCGCATCATGGGACTCTACATGGTAGCCTACAGATCTAGGTCTCACTCCCACCCCAGCCCACACGCCAGAAACCTCAAGCTCACCATCAATAATAAGCTGGACATGTCCACCCAGGTCAAAGACATGGTCAATGCCATTGCTGGATTCCTGCTTCTACGCTGTTAGGATACTGAGAAAGATCTACAGGTGGCTACCAAACAATAGCAGATATACCGTCACCTAATCCATCATCACCAGCAGACTGAACTGTGGGAACTCTCTCTATAAAGTAATCACCATAACATCTCAGTTAAAGAATGTGAACAAGTCAGACTCCTCCTCAACCTCCCATGCAGCACCCACATCCCAACATACCTGCAGAATCTCCACTGGTTCCCAATGCACAAGTGTGCACAGTTCAAGCTACCTACTCACACATACAAAGCACATCACAACACGCCCAGACAACCTGAACAGCTGCATACACTTCCACCAAGCATTCAGGCACCTCAGCTCAGCACGACTTACTAGCATTCACCCCACACATTCACAGAAATAGAGGTTTCCCCTACATCACTCCTAAAGGGTGGAATGACCTCGCTCTGCACATCAGAGCCTCCTCCTCGCTTCTGGACTGCCGCAAAAACCTAAAGACATGGCTTTTTGAGTAAGTCCACTCACAGCTCTCTCGGTCAGCTTTGCACACCTTGCCAGAGCCAGCATAAGCCTCAGGGGAAATTACAAATAAACATCATAATTCTATTTTCATGTTGAGATTTTCTGCTGTATCACCTGATATCATTGTTTTCTCTCCCAACTTCATGTTTCTTATACTGCCTTTGTATTGTTCAACATTTTCGCTCCTCTTTATACCACAAATTCTTACTTCTGTTTTTAGCTTTTTATTTAGCCCTTTTTAAGTTTCCACTGGTTCTTGTTCTAACTCTTCACCCCTTCTTCCTTGCTCTACACCCATCTAAAGTAAATTTTTGCCTCTTTTCTTTCTTCCTCCTTGCCTGCACAGGTAAAGTGACAAATGCAACAGAACAAACTTCATGTAGCCACTGTAGAAAAAACACATTTGCAAGAGAGGACATAGGAGCACTAAGCAATGCCAATGCCAATAGGTGTGTCTTATGAATGAAAGTGACTTTTTGCTATTGATAGGTTTAGGCACTTGGAAATTGGGTTATTGGTTGTGTGTGTGGGGGGGGGGGGGGGTACAAGACCAATGTGCAAAACATAAATCCTTCACACAAGTGGCAACCACATAATAAGTGATATAAGAACTTAATTGTTTATGTATTAGTATCTATAAGAAGTATTATGGTGTAATTTATATATTTTTTATGAAGGGGAATACACAAGATAGCAAGGGATCACAATTCCATTTATATTTGTAAGTATTGTTTGATACGTCTAGGGAACTTAGGGGCTGATTCCTAGTTTGGCGGGCGGCGGCCACAGCAACGATGAAGCCGGCTCCGAATGGAGCCGGCGGAGTTGCTTTTGTGCGACGGGTGCAGTTGCACCTGTCGCAATTTCCAGGGTCTGCTATGCAGACACTGGAAATCAATGTGGGGCCCTGTTAGGGGGCCCCTGCAGTGCCCATGCCATTGGCATGGGCACTGCAGGGGCCCCACGACATCCGTTCCCGCCAGCCTGGTTCTGGCGGTCAAAACCGCCAGAACCAGGCTGGCGGGAAGGGGGTCAGAATCCCCATGGCGGCGCTGCCTGCAGCGCCGCCATGGAGGATTCTGCAGCCCAGGGGAAAACCGGCGGGAAACCGCTGGTTTCCCTTTTCTGACCGCGGCGTCGGAATGGGCCTGGATGCACCGCCAGGCTGTTGGCGGTGCATCCGCGGTCCCCTACCCTGGCGGTCTCGGACCGCCAGGGTAGGAATGACCCCCTTAATGTTTAAAGGTGGCTTGGTGGGTGTTTAATGATGATATTTCTGTATGTCATTTTTTATGATGAGGATTTAAGTTGAGGACTGTTTTTGAAATTATTATATATGTATATACATTTACAACCCTGAGGAATTCCTTGTGTAAGACAAAACTCTTTGGCTGGGCTGCTATGTGTGTGTTTTTAAAGAAGGATTTTAATATGGATATAAGAAGACCTAATTGAATATAATAAAGAAGATTAATGTTGACATGGGACTGTCTGTGGATCCCTCAAGCATTGTGTGATATGTCCTATCTGCAAGATCAAATACTAAGAATATGTGGACATTGATAGAATAATTTTATGTCTGAAGGACTACATTGTCTGTATTAAAGAGATTAACTCTGAAGATTAACTTTTTTTCTAACATTTACAACACATTGTTTATCTGCTAGAAATAAGTGTGTGCCTTATCTCTGATAAGTATATGGACTTCATGATTGTGGCACTCTCGTCTGTGGCGATGGCATTCCATGTGATTATGGTGTGTTTTTCATTTGAGCTTGGAAGACAGGCTGCAAGGTTGTTAGGGTTAAGTTGAGGAGTGAAGTAGTCCTATTTAGTCTGTGATTTTGTTACTGAAGAAATTGGATAAGTTGTAGCACAGTTCTTGTGTTATGGTGATGTTGCTAGTGGCGGTTCCAGGATTGTGAAGTCTTTGATGATTGAGAAGATTTCTTTGCTGCTGCTAGAGCTGGCATTTGAGGTTTGCTAGGGCCATTTGCTTGGTGTAAATTTGCTGGTGGATATGCATCAAGGTTAATTGGAAGACATTCTTCTCTGTAGTTTCCTGGCTCATTTTCCACCTACATTCCAGTTGCCTGCAGTGCTGTGTTGTCATCCTGAGTTCTTCAGTGTACCAACAGGTCTGCGTTTGTGTTCTTGCTGATTGGCTTTATTTGCAAGTGGCCAGGGTGTGGGTGCTGCTGGTGATCCAGCCACTAAAATCCAAACCGATACGCTCCAGGTGGCTCTAGTAGTGGGCGGAAACACAATTCTCCTCCGCTACATTCTTTCAGCAGCAGCGGGCCAGGCCTGTTGTGGTTGGTCTTCTGTGGTGCAGTGTGTTGATGTTGAAACTAAGAAGGGTGTGGTTTGTCCAGGTGATGGGTGCAAGTTTGTTGACTGTGATGTCATTGAATATGGTGAAAACATGGTCCAGAATATGCCCTGCACCATGGGTGGTGTCGGATAACTGTTGGGTGAGTCTAAGGTTTCCAAGGCTTTAGAGAAGGGTGATTGAGCTGAGGTAGACAAGGTCCTCTAAGCGAAAGATCTCCTAGAAGGATGAAGGCACTGGAGTCTATGATCAGTGAGCCACAAAGATCGTGATATTTCTGTAGAATTTGGTGTAGGGTCCTGGAGGTCTGTAGACCAGCGTGTCACACGTGCTCCATGGAGTAGGTCCCGGTATTGAAGATGCTGTAGCAAATGGTGTCTTTGAAGATATTGTGATAACCCTTCAGGGGCTGTGTTGGCTGTCTTGTCTGATGATCTTATATTGGGCAGGTGATGTTCAGTGCTGATGCTTCTGTCAGCCATGTTTTTGTCAGGAACAGAAGGTCCAAGGGGCTTTGTTCAGCAGGTCCGAAATATCTGTGCTGTGTCTGCTGATCTAACAGGTGTTGTGGAACATGTATGAGAATGACAGCTGTGTCTGATCGACTGGGGTGCTTGTTGCTGCTGGTGTGGTGTGATGAGTGGCTGTTGAAGTGTGGGCATAAGAGTGCAGGTGAAGCAACAGGAGGTACATGTGAATGCTTCATACACGTTGAGTAGTGGTGCAGTATGGAATCAGTTAGCAAGTGGCAGCTGGGGTTAAGAGCATGGAGAGACACAGCGGGGTAGCAGTGGGTAGGGATAAGCCCAGGGTTCCTGGCTCTGGGAGCAGTGCAGGCATCGATGGGTTAAGAGACTTGCATTTGGTGCACCTTTGGTGTGCCTGCTGACTACCTGAGCTGACGCTACCATTAAGATGGTCCTGTGAGGTAGTAGCAGGGGGTGGTGGGTGGTGCAGACTGTTCACGGGAGGTGGGAAGTCTGATATTGTGGTAAAAGGTAAATGGAGCTGGGGGAAGAAAGGCAGGAAAAGGGCAGAGCCTATGAAGAAACCGGAGGAAAAAGTACAAGAGGAACAAAAAGGCAGTGAAAGAATAGAATAAATTATTGGAAAAGGAGGCACAAAAAGAGGCACAAAAGTTTAAAAATGCAGAGGAGGCAAGAGTTCTAAGACCAGCCGAAATGTGAACAGAAAAGGGAGGCAAAACAGGCTAAAAGGCTGAAAAGAGGGCTCTAAAAGAGCTATGAAAGATGCAAAGAAGCACAAAGGCTAAAAAAGGCACAAAAGAGTTGGGCCTAGGTAGTCCATAGGTCTGAGTGCCATGTAAGCAAAAGGCAGGAGATATACTCCTCAGTTCTCATGTCCATGTAATGAAAAACTTCCCAAAGTCATTTTTCATTACTGTGAGGCCTGCCCCTATTATAGGCAAGCCCTGGCAATTCCTTATATTACCTTTAAGCTGTAATTCTTGAGCTGAGAGGAGTAGCTACATTATGTGTAGTACCATTAGAATGGTAATAATACATTCTCTCTCCTTGTTAGGTCAGATTTATTATTACTGTTTTAGAAATGCCATTCTTAGAAAGTAGGCATTTCTCTGTACTCTAGGTCCAGTGTTTCCACGCCTATCTCCAATACACATCTGGCTTGGGTTAGGTGACAGCTACACTTGTGCATTCCCTTCAGACACCCACCACACGGGATATGCAAACTGCACCTGCATGCATGTGCATACTGGTGGGTCTTCCTGGGGAAGAGGTCAGGAAGGGCTCACACTCACACCTCTGAGGGGTAGTGTCTGGAGTCCACACAAAAGCACTGATTACTGCCCACTGACAGTCTGGAGCAGAGGCTGACCTCAAAGGGGGACCTGTGCACTTTACAAGAACTCTTTGTAGTCACCCCACAAATCAAATGTACTTTTTGATATAAATATTGGGCCTATGACCCACTCAAAGCAGTAAACTTCTGGACTCAATACACCCTGCTGGAGTAAGGACTGCTGTGTGCCAGGATTGCCACTCTGCCAGGATTGACTGCTCTTAGGAACTGATGCCCTGCTTGGTTGTGCCACTTTGCTTCCTGCTGATCTCTGCCTGGCAACCTAGGACAACCTCCATGCCAGAGTGTCTCCGAGTGATCCTGCTTTCCCCTTACCACTTGCCCTGCAACTTTCACCCGAGCAGCTTCTGGACTGTTGTGCCACCCGCATCGCAACAACTTCACCCAAGCGGCCTATGCCTTGCTGCTTTCAGCACATCAAATTCACCCGAGCAGTCCCTGCCTGGTTTTGCCGCTCTCATTGCCTCAACTCCAGCCAAGCGGCTTCTGGCCCATCATACTGCGCGCATCAACTTCACTGAGCGGCCTTTGCTGTGCTTTGCTGCTCTCGCACCAATTTCACCTGAGTGGCCTCTGTCTTTCTTGCCGCTCTCTCGTTGCACCAACTTCATCCGAGCGGCCCCTGCCTGGCTTTGCCGCTCTCATCACATCAACTCCACAGAGCGGCGAGTGGCACCACGGGCCAGAAGCATCACATCATCTTCACCCAAGAGGCCTCTGCCTTGCTTTGCCGCTCTCATCACATTAACTACACCCGAGTGGCCTCTGCTGTGCTTTGCAGCTCTCACATCACACCAACTTTGGTTGAGTGGCCTCGGACTTACTTCACCGATCTTACCACACCAACTTCACCCAAGTGGACTCTGCCTTGCTTTGCCATTCTCACTGCATCAACCTCACCAAAGCAGCTCCTATACTGCTGTGCTGCTCTCATCGAAACAACTTTTCACCCAAGAGGTTTCTTTCCTTGTTCCACCACTTGCACAACACTAACTTCACGCAAGCGACTCCTGCCTCGCATTCTTATTGCAGCAACCTCACCCGAGCGGCTCTCCCCTGCTTTGCCACTCTCGTCTCTTTAGCTTCACTTGAGCGGCCCGTGCACAGCCCCCCACTAGCACCTCATCAACTTCAAACCTGGGCAACTCTGGCCCTGCGTAGTCGCATCCTGTCCTTGTAGGAGCACAATTACAGACATTAGACACTTCTACCGAGGAGTCCCCAGCACCATCTATTGACCCATTACTCTTTTTGAGCACATTTATCATACTACCTTCAGTCCTCAAAGCCAAATATTAATGCGTTGTATCAAACCTGAAACTTTCTAATAAACTACCTTTATGTTTGTCACTCTCCTCGCACCAACTTTACCATCGTGGCCTCTGCCTTACTTTGCCACTCTCATAGCATCAACTTCACCACCTGAGCGGCCTCTGCCTTGCTCTGCCGCTCTTGTCACACCAACTTCGCCCGAGTGGCCTCTACTTTGCTTCCCGGCTCCCACTGCATCAACCTCACCCGAGTGGCCTCTGACTTGCTTTGCCACTCTCATTGCACCAACTTAGCCTGAGCAGCCTCTTCCTTGCTTCGCCGCTATCACTGCATCAACCTTGCTCGAGTGGCTCCTACCCTGCTCTCACTGCAACAACTTTTTATCCAAGCAGTTTCTGCCCTGCTCCACTGCTTGCACCACACTAACTTCAGCTGAGCGGCTCCTGCCTTCCCGTTCTCAGTGCAGCAACCTCCCCCGAAGCAGCTCTACCCTGCTTCACTGCTCTCTTTTCTTTAGCTGCACTCGAGCAGCCCCTGCACAGCCCCGCCACTCACAACTCATCAACTTCAAACCTGGCGGCTCTGGCCCCAGCATCATCTTTTGACTCATTACTCTCTTCCTGCAAATTGATTGTATTACCTTCAATCTTCAAAGCTAAATATTCCTGTACTGTATCGAAGCTGAAAATATCTAGATAAATTAGCTTTGTTTTTCTATATACCCGTGTGAAGTCTCTTCCTGTGGTGTACCTCGTATGAATATTGTGTGTCTGATTAACATTGGCTTTATTTTTTCTGTCTCTTTATATAGTAATTTAGTACATCAACATGGTTATGCAAAGATAACTGGCAAAAGCCTCAGGCCCCATGGTCCTACACGGTCAATATCCCAAGTACTGCAACACCACCTTTGCGGAAACAGCATAAGTCTCTTAATACAACCAAGGAAGATATGTGAGGTGCCTTCAAGTTTTATTTCACTCAGTTAATTATCCAATCCTCAAAAAAATCATGTCCCAGAGTCTGGCATATTTTACTAAAATCTATGAGAAATCTTCTCTTATGCTAGTAACTAGATCATAATAAATGCAGTGCCAGCTAGGATTATTAAAATTGAAGGTTAGACAGGGAGGGCGCTCCTTTCCTTTTTTGAGACCTAAAATATAGAATTTTCTTCCTCCTATGCAGCAACTGTAGAAGCTAAAAAAAGAAAAAAAGCAACATGCAAAGTCATGTTTCATAAGCAGCTGTATTTGAAAATTAATTAGGCCATGTATTAACAAATAACATGTCCGATAAACAGAAAATCTGCCAGAACGTTTAAGCATGAAAACCAAAAAGGCAGGAAAATACATCATTCAATCAAGATACAAAAAAAGGTGATTTCTTCATCAGTATGGGCAAATGGCATGATGCTGATCAGAAGATGCCTGGGGTAACACAAACATTAGGCATCTAACCAATCACAGCAAAACAACATTTTGTGATGGCAGCATGATACAAGATGACTACAAGCGTGACCCTCACATTACTCAAATGATTGGGACTTTCCAAGGCATCAACAAAACTATTTCTTCACATCCCCTGTAGAATCAAATGCAGGCTCTTGGCCTCAGACCTATGTGGACATCCGGATGTCTGTCTGCTGCTGGGTGAATGAAACCATGCATGTAGCATGAGGTGTCTCATTTAACAAGCTTTACTTTACAAACTAATTGTCTGGGTACATTAGTTTAGCTGAGGTTATCCCAATTCTGAACACACTTTCAACCTTTGTCCTCATTGAATATCAGATAACGTGAACAAGACAAGATGGATTTCACATAAAACAAAACATGCTTCTACACACCTCTTTTGAGAGGTTCAGAAAGCTATTGAAAACCTGGCTAATTTAGTTCCATTAGTATGCTCCTACCTTCTATTTCAACTGTTGCAATAGCTCCGGGAAGCCCCAGTGTGGTACTTAAGCGCCTTACAAATCACATTAACATAACACAATTACACAAGTTATGAAATTTTGTATTTAATTCACAAACCAAAAAATATTTTTAAATATATAACTTTTTAATTTTAATGGGAAAGTTGGAGCTTTTCAAAATTTGGTTTTATCCCTAAAAGACAGAGCGATATGCTAGACTATAACATATTATTTTGACTTTTTGGCGCTCCTAATGCATGCTATCTTTTTGTTGGCCCATACAAGCGATTCAACTGAAGCCACCAATGCTAGATTTTGTTTGCTGTATTTGCGCTGCTCCCACGAATCACGCGAATGACACAAAATTAATATTTAACCTCCAATTACAAATTATTTCACAACTACATAGCATTTTTTAATATTAATTTTTCTTTTTTTTTTTTACACATACATACTTTATTATTCTGCCAATATGATTTAATATGCTAAGCAGCAGCAGATCCCTTAGTAGGAGTCACAGAATCTCGGGAATCCATGGAACCCAGGTTAAGAAACACTGGTCTGTTTGCACAACAAATCCACTCCCAAAAACACTATCTCACCACAAAGCCAAAACGTGTCTAATATTGGTAAACACTCTTTGTGAAAGTAAGATCAAAGTCTCTTCAAGATTCTGCATTGACATCTAAGTACCCCATTGCTATTTACAGCAAACGTAATGCATTCTGTAAATACTCTAAGAGACTTTGATTGGTCCTCCATCAGCCACTGGCTTCTTTATTTCAGGAACCTATGGCTACTAGTGTGAGACATTGACGATCACATCGTTGAATGACGTTGTGAATCACATCTTGGATCAACTCATGGGAGTATTTTATTTTCACCTTCTGTCTACTAGCTCGTTGATGTTTGCTCCCACACTTAAACTGTAACATGCGTGGGACTGAAAATGACACTCTGTCATGTCATCACACATTTAATACTTTATCCCAACAATACGCTGAATAAACAAGGCACATCTTTTCGAAATTATGTCCACCAAGAGGCATTTTTCGTAGTTTTTATGAGTATTAGTGTGTAATAGGCAAATGTATTGCCGTTTACAATGAAGTTGTCAAATATGTGGGCAATTCTGTTTTTGAAGTACGCACTAATCATATATATTTTTCAAAAAATGTATTTCTTTGTTCCTTGCTGCTAGCTGGGTATGTTCAAACAAGATGATGATGATAGTAGTACACTGGCATTGCAAAATAACAAATATAACTTATAATATATGTTTATATAAATGAGTTCTACCCAAATGAGTCTCACCAAAGCACACAGAACCTAGAGAATGCCCAGTATGTGTTTTTTTTCCCCTTTTTTTACCAACACCCACAAATATAGAACAAAGAAAAACATAGGCACTGTTGTAAAAGAACTATTTATTGGAATCATTTCATGACAAATTATATAAAATAAAATAGCAGTTTTAAACATACACAATACAATCTAGGAACAAAATGTACAGATATGCTCAGTGATCATCATAAAATAAATTATGCTGAAAATAAGAAAAAACTGGTGAAGAATCATTCAAATAAACAAGATGATTATATAAACATTTCAGAAAAAGGACAAAATGACAATCGGTATCCATTTCAAGTTATGTAAATGTGTTTTTTTTTTTATATCTCACAATCTCATCAATTTGCATTTGTAGTGCATGATAATGGTCTGACCTGGTGAACAAATCTGTACAGCATAATCAGCAGCATAACATCCACATATTTTAAGACAGGCACCATTCAGCACAAAGCGCACCCAAAGCGAGCAGGATGAATTCTTCTATTTGACTATGTTGAATAGAATTTAAAAATAATTTGTGGTTTTGTGAAAAAAGTGTCCCAAAATATATATACATGTTTAGCAAGCCCTAATTTGTACAACAGTTTTGCAGCATATTTCTGAAACAAAGGTGACTTTTGGGTTTACACTATCTCACGTGTACTCTGACAAAGGACAAAATACAGTACATGCATTCAAGTGTGCACATTCACTTCATTACAAAATAAAAGTAAGATTACCAAAAGGTTCGAGTGACACCTTCGGAAGAATTAGTGCACTGTTTCAGTGTCTGCAGCAAAGAGTGACATGAAAAAAAATTAACTCAAGAAAAACCCTGACTGTATATATTGGAACATTCTTTTATGTTGTTTTCAGACATTCATTAAATACATACAGTACATTTTAAAAACAAAAATGGCTCCATGTCTACAATATCGGGATCTGCTCTTTGGCTCAATCATCGGGTAACTATGAAGCAATCTGTTTTCATGACACCCAAGCACAGGGCACAAGTCGCATCACCATTCAAACAATAGAGGAGTGAAGATATGCTTCGCATGACATTTTTAAAGATTCATTACTTCAAAATAAAATTGTTTCTCCATTTTACATAGAGGAAATGTTGAAAAGTTGACTAAGGAGAATGTGAGTGATTTCACCATAGTGAACTGAACCAACTAGTTCAATGTTTGTAAATTCAATACATTATTACAATTTATATTATTATGCATATCTCCTCACAACCCACTGAAATTTTGTTATTTAAAACATTTTCAGGCCATACTCGAAGTGATGTTAGACAATTATTTTTAATATATTACAATATAAGGCTTAAGAAGAAACCTAAAATAAATTATATGATATGACTTCAAAGATAAATTGAAGATTGTAAAAGTGCTCAGAAAAGGATTCAGGTTATTCCACATCCCCCGCTGTTCTAAGAAACTTAAACTTAAGAAAACAAACTTTGGTCACTTTGCAATGACAAGATTGATGAGCAGAAAGTCTGTACTGTAAACGTACAAAATAAAGAAGCCTAACTAGCACATAAGATCTTTACAAGATTAAGGTGCAGTGGATCATCCTGCATACAGCATTTTCAAAATAAATAGGGAAAAAATTACTAAACAGACATATTCTGTAGCATTTGAACAACAGACACTCATGAGGAAAGAAGCTTCCCACTTATCTGGTATTCCAAACATTAGGTTTACCACACTAGCATAACACCACTGAAGAGCAGCTGACAACATCAGTTGAAAAAGAAAATGGCAACATTTTGTTATTAAATGATATTTGTTCAAGGATTGGTTTCCAAATCCACAGTATTTGCATGGTGACTGCCAAATGCTATTAGGTTTAACACTGAAACATCACACATTAATCATGGCTTAAAAGGATATATTTGCTCTAAACTTTTTCAATGTATCTATTAGACGTTATATTAGTTTTAACCCTACAATAATAGGCTAGGGATCATTTAGATCAGAGGTGGATTAAAGTTCTTAAAGGCATTCATCCAAAAGAAGAATCTCTGAATCCAATAAAAACCTACCCATTTGGCCACTAAGAACTTTGGCCCCTTTAGCTTTGCAGGAATAGAAATGTGAAGATTTTTTAGCGCATTCTAAATATTCATGCGCAATACCCACAAAGATTTGGTAAAAAATAGTTTCCAAGTGAAAATCATTAATATATCTAATATAGCTGTAAGTACATTTTTTTGTCAATGTGACAAAATAAATGTTAGGAAAGTTGTATGGCACTACCAGCTATATTTACTTTTATGTTCTACTTAATACAGCAATAAGTTATCAGTCATAATGTATTTTGCAAAGGTTACAACTGAAGTAATAAAAATGTACTGATGCTGACCCTTGATAATACAATATGAAAATATTTTAACCGACAGCTAGCTAAATCATTTCTCTGGCACTGTAAATGGTACCTGGATTGTGCATGTTTATAATGAGCACCAATCTGACTTTCTTGCATTTATAATTCTTCTTTATCAGAAGTTTGTTACTCAAAACTATAGCATCCCTTTCAACACATTGCTTTCCATTATTTTCAGCACTGTGAATTAAAAAGCAGTGTTTGGCAAAAGAATTCCAGAAACAAAAAGACATGTCCACTATCAAATTACATTATGAAACCTACATTTGTAAAAATGTGTTGATGTCTATTATGTAATTTTCAACATTTGCTAACTGCAAATGCTTTGTGACTGGATGTTTTTAAATCAGAATTTGTTTATGAATTACTGAAATGTAGCAGTTCAACAATTATATTGCTCAATTTTTTTCTGGTGAAAACATCTGATGCTTTCCCAAGCACGTTTGTTACAATGTGGACTTCAACAAGGAAAATACTACACTATGAAGTTAAAATGAGGCACTACCTGCAGGAAGCTAAAACAAACCAACCTTGAGATATTGAGAAACTTTAGACACGTTAATCTATAAAACCTTGAACCTGTTTTGCTATTATGGCACATGTAAAGAATATCCCCCCCCCCCCATCAAATAAAAATCAAAATGTGCTAATAAGCTGAATGTGTGCTTCTCCACAGTGCTAGTCTTATTTTCAGAGCATACACAAATCCAACATTCACTCATAACAGCTGAGATCCAATTTGTGCATTATGTCAGCAATCTACAAATCTATCTTCTCTCCAAATGCAGACAACAGGCACATTGATTCATTCAGAATACTAATGCCACAGAATAAGACAAATACAACCATAAATGTACATATACACACTAGACCGCGTAGCTTTCTTCTTCGTCAGTAATGATTTTAGATACTTTTATGCCAGAAGATCCAGAGTTCAATTTTTGAGTATAAATTCTTGTTGGCCCAGAAGGATTAGAATCAACTGCAGCAATGTTTGTAGTCCTCATTTTAGAACCTGCAGTTTGAGTTGAAACAGATGGGCCCTTGTTGCTTGTAATCACTTCTAAATGTCCAGCGGGGTCAATAATAGCATTTATAACTGAAGGAAGGAAAGAAATGTAATTAGATTTTTAACAGTTAACTCAGTTTTTGTGAATGTTATAAATGCCAATATAATAATGCATCATTTTTAAACAATTAACACCCTGGATGGAATATTTTGTGATGGACAGTCAATCAGACTTCTTTTTTTGTGGACTGTAAGTTTTACGATGGGCCCACAGAGGGAGCACTCTTGGCCCACCAGCACCCTGCTCCTGTGGTACACCTGTTACTCGGGGACATTACCCTCAGCCCTCACTTGTAACTCATCCCAGTTTATAAAGCTACTTCAAAGGATGCTTTAGACTACTAGTCTGCAGCAGCTCTTGTTTTAAAAACTGAACTCGCAGCCTCTTCATACAGGCTCATCCCATTCCTTGTCAATGGGAAGATGTAAGACCAGATGACCTTTTAAAAAAAAAAAAAAAACTGACATGTTTATTTTTTTCCTATAGTTTTGAACTAACATTCCTTGAATTATAAGGAAAGAAGGTGGGTGTGTCTGAGTGAGAGTGGCTTCTCAACAAAGGTCCTGCTGGAAAGATCCAGAGGAGATGTTTGTTCATCAACCACAGTGATATGAGTTCAGAAGGAGGGTGTGCTAATTGCTTTCCTCTACCTCCTTCCTTCAGCTACCACCTTCATACATATGCACATTTCTGACAATAACTTTTATTTACTATGCACAATCACAGAATCATGGTGCCATTCTCGGATGTCATAATCAATAACTACTCCTGTAAGCTCCAAAATAGCGTATACAGAAAGTCTAAAACATTACATGCCATAACCAACTTAAAGTCTCTCGGCCAGGCATTAGCACACATATCCAAAAAAACCTGCATAACTGTTGTCATCAATAGACCAATCAATGGAAAATATTTTGACATCCAGTATACAAAGGACACAAGTTTATAATTTCTGGTGCTCCATACATCATGGGAAAAAGAGCTAATATGGAAAAATCAATCTGAAAGAACTAGTTGTGTTCTGTAAGTAACACGGTATACCATTCCAAAACGGTATCTCACATACACATGCAGGAGTGAATGGTGGAAGAAATTCTCTCCTCTTAACTGATTTAGTTGAAGCCACACTCATAAAAGCTCTTAGGAACTTATTTTCAAAAGCAGGTTTTAAAGTAATCTGAACAGCATCCAAAATGGCGAAAGATATGGAAAGGATAACATGGATAGAATGTACATTCTAATTTTAAAAATATTCAACAATACCTAAAGTGAGGAATTAGAAGCTGGTGAGGTAAAAAAATAGATATGTTAAAAAAAGCAAAAAGTGAACAGAAAAGGAATTAGGTATTCGGATAGATGAGCCTTGGGTTTAATTACCATGAGTAATGTGTCAGAGGTTTAGCTTACACGTTTACCTGACACTGTTGATTGTCAGTATCATCAGTAATAAACATTTTTCTGACCCATTCATTCCTTGGGAGCATGCATCCTGAAATATTTACTGATCCGTTTATATACAAGATGAATAAATGTGGGGCCAATGACATTGCTTAGCACGCCCCTGTACTCAATTTTAAATAGATGCGCTTGTACCGCCCTTACTGTGCCTGGCCCTGAACTACTGTACAGAAATATCACTGTAACACAATGCAATAGTCTTTGGTCAATTCCCAGAGGGGCACTAATAAGACAGAGCCTACAATGTCAAATGCAATTTAAAGATCCGGGAAAATCGTATTTGTGGGGGGCTGCTCACTAGAAGGTGTAGTTTTACAGTTAACTATTGTCTGAGAAACTACAGCTTCACATGCATTGAAATCCACATTGCGAGGAGGAGAGGATTCTATTTCTTCAGCTCATCGTGTTTAGAGATCTGCACTCAACAGATGATAATTATTTTACTGGCTTCATTCTATCCACCCAGAAAAGAGTTTAAAAAAAACCTCCAGGGGCACTGACTGATATTGAGCTAACCAAGAGACAACAATTCAGTGTTGTGGTGAAACTTCTTAAGAAAATGATTACATACCCTCCCCTTTATTCAACATCTCTCTCCACAACCACATCCCTAGGGCCTGATTCATCAACAAAGTAAAAGTGCATGCATAGATTTGAAACTTTACCTAAACATACTTTATATTTTTCCAACTCATAAGCATTCTCAGTAAAAACACTGGAAAGCTGTACTAGGTGCTGGTTTTCAGGCATGCTTTTGTGAATGTTACATGCAAATCCCACAGGCTCCTACTCCTCCATCAATCTACATAGCGTAGATTCAAGCAAAGGCTAAAAGAGCCTATTCTGTAACCACATTTCTTTTTAAACTGGTGGGTAAAATGTTTGTTCAGTGGAGAAAGATCTTCGCTTACACCTCCACCAAATCTGGGGGTGATTGGTTCCCCTTCCCATACCAGAGTCATTTTCTGTCCCGTTCCAGGGAACATAAGGGTGGGATCACAGTTTGTAAATGCTCATTAACATACTATCTCATAGGCATCCCCAAACCTACAAGGCTAACCATGCCATGTAATGCTCACTTCCCACCCTCAGTGTGACATTTACTACTGCAATTTTGTACGCACTTGTGGCAGAGAACTCTGGAGTACTTAATGTATGCCTCCCAGGAATCCTTTTGTGAATTCCTCTCAGGTGTAAATGAGTTATTTTTGGCCATAACCATACGTTTATTACCAAAATGTCACTGTAGTTCCTACTCTGTAAACAAAGATTTTCCTTCTTTTACTCTCAAATATAGTGCACTTGACACAACACTACTTAAAATAAACAGATACAAACTAGTCATTTGAGCAAAAGGAGTTTATTCAATTTCATTAATTAGGTCACAGGAAGTCCTGTTAGACTCACAATGCCTGGAAGCAAGAATAGAGCAGTTAAGAATGAGTAGCTTTATTTAAATGGCTTCTACTGCCTTTTAAGATTTTGTTCCAATAATGTAACATTCTTTCAGCTAAACCTTTTTAAATAGAATATGCAAAGTCTCCTTTAATATCATCTTCATGTAACTTTACAGTAACTAAAGGTGTGTGTATGTGTTGTCAATTATATGACAAAAGGCTGACTTTGTTCACAGGATTTTGGTTTTTGGTCCTTATTAAATCGGACATATGTTGAATGCACACTTAACAGTCAAAGTAAATATTCTGCAGACTGGTCAACATTGGTTGAAAGGTTTGGTTTAGGGATTAAAACTGACTGGTGTCCCAAAAGCTAGACTTCTCATTATTGCTTTAAGAAGGATTTCTGTTTTTCCCACCAGCAAAAAGGTTTACAGATTCACACCAAACATGACATTAAGAAAGAGCTTTCTCCACTTTTTTTGTTTTGATGCAAGTCTGTTCAGTATATTTTGACAAACCTGATACAGACCTAGACAAATATACAGATACCTGTGTAGTTACGGGTTTGTGAACAACTTTTAGGTATATGTTTTTAGCTTTGACATCATAACTATAAAGTAAACTAAAGTGTTTTTGTGATTTTGCACAGCTTTATTATTAATAACAGAGTAATATGTGAAGCAAGTGGACAACTACACGTTTTTCAAATGTATTTCTGAATTTCTTACTTTTTGTAATGATATTCTTTGCCCGTACCATACTCTACAGGTGCTGGGTGAGTATGACTTGCTTGCCTAGTATATGTGTCTGACGATTCCACTACAAATGATCTGTGACAAATATCCCAAAAGACATTACTTAAACCTGCAGGGCTTGACCTCGGGCTAACCCTGGATCAATGTGAATACAGTGCCTGGCCATCAATACCTGCAGGACAGGCCCTGATGTGCCCTCATGCCTCAGCCTTGCACCCAATACCCGGTGTCCACTGGATCTGCTGAAAGCACTCTGCAGCTGTGTCCTACAAACATTTTGGGGCCTGAACCAATGTTCAAATTATTGGCACTGCAACTTTGTTTAAAGAAATGTACAGACCACAGGCACATTTTGGTATGTTCCCAGCCAAGACAACAGGAGTATTTTATACACTTTCGCAATATGTCCTGGTCTCACCTGCAGATGGAAGATGTTCAGCCCAGTTCTTCCCCTCTCCCCCTCCCCCCTCCCCCAACAAAGTCAAGATATCTCAGAATTTGTCCCCAGTTTAACACTCAATTCACTACCACAAGTGACAAAAAAGATTTTGCTGCAAAGGTATTGTCTGATCTCAAACAAACAGTGAAGTGTTGACATCCTTCACTACAATTTTGGAAGACTTCACTAGACTATGTGTTGGTGCGGGAAAACAAGTGCTAGTGCACTTTATTCCAGTGCAAGGAGCACATTGTGAGATTACAGTGTACCGAAACATGACGGCGAGGAAAGACTCTTTTGGGGAAATTGTTATGAGCAAGAAAGAAAAAGCCTTTTTAAGTAAACCTTTTGCAAGATGGGTAGCCATGTATACCAAAGCCAGCTTAAAAAAAATTGCATTACCCTATGCCAATAGTTTGGCCATTTAAAGCTGTGACCTGCAGGCTTTGCCACTGCTTGGCTATTTTGCTCTCACGTCTCCATTTTAAAAAGTGTGCTTCCATGTCATGTTCTACATCCTGTTGTCTGTTTTTAGGTTAAGGGTGCCCTGTTTTCATCCTGTTTGCAGTGCACCTTTGCCGCTGTCTTTCTTGCTATGCATCAGCACTGAGTCACAGATCTGTCTATATCTGAGACAGCTCTTTTCTCTCCAAGCTATCTTTTGAAGGAGAAAGCCAATGCAGCTTCAAGAGAGAAATATCTATTCCTCTGTATCCATTTGTGCTCAGAAAAGCCTTTTACAGTCAATAAGTTTAAAGTTAATAAACCACAATGATTAACGTCATCCTGCTTTATACCTGGGTTGGCATTAAAAAAACATTTTTCATTCACAGACTGAGCAGACCTTCCTCTTGTTTCTAACTCGAACACAGCCCATGTCAAACACTGAGTTAATTAGATTAACTGGTTCAGCCTAATTTTAGAATTACCCACCAATACAATACAACCTAATAACAAGAGTTGAGGCCTTGAAATCATAAACACTTTAATTGAATAACAAGTCAGAATGGTCCACTGTCTCAAGGCTATGAGCCTCCATTTGCTGGGAATTTCAACACCTCTGCCCTGTAGGAAGTGCCTCTTTTGACCTGGTCAGCCCCCCCACTTTCTGCCTGGTTTCTGGTACAATTTCGATTGAAAGTGCTCTGGGTCCTGCTAAACAGGTCCCCAAGCGCCAGATCTTTTTCGCTAAAACTGCACTGTTGTTTTTCCCAAACGGCAAACCTTTAGCTGCCACGTTTAAGTCTCCAGTAAATGGTATCCCTGGTTCCTAGGGAATGGGATACTAAAGGAAGGCACCTGAGGTCTGCAGCACAGATTGTGCAACCCTCAGGGACTCTCTCACTAAGTGCACTTAGTGCTGCTTTTGCAGGCTGCATGTCTTGTTGCAGACCTATAAAGTGAAAACACAACACAGCACACCAACTGTGTGCTCTGTCCCCTGCATACTGCATGCAATATATGTAAGTAACCCCTCTGGCAGGCCTTCCAGCCCTAAAAGCAGGGTGCATTATATTGCATGTGAGGGCAGACTTGCATTAGCAGATATGCTCCTGCTTTGTCGAGTCTCAGGCACAGTAAGTGAAACAGTGACGCCATTTTAAGTACAGGTGCTGGACATTGATCATTACGAGTTCCCCAGCTACATGATGCCTTCAATGACAATAGGGATGTTTGGTATCAAACATGTTGTATTAATAAATCCTCATTGAATCCAGTGAAGGATTTATTAACACATGCACACAGAAGGCACTTTAGAGGTGCCCCCTGAAAACCTACCAACTCCTAGTGAGGCACTGACTGGTCAAAACCAGTACAGCCACTTAAGACAGAGTTCTGGTCCCATGAGGTGAGAGCCAATGCTCTTGAGGTCTCAGAACAAAGGCCTGCTCTGGGAAGAGGTGTGACCTCTCCCAGGCAAGAAGGACATTCCAGAGTAGGGAGCTTCATAGGCTTTGCTGCCTTTGAAGTGTGACCCAGGCCTCTCAAGTTGGTGGCCGAAGTATATTAGGAGGTGTGCCCACTTCATGCCAGTCCGACCCCTAGGGTTGACGGACACCACTTTTTAAATTCCTCCATCTTGCGTAGAAGGAATATGGCCAATAGGTTTAGGAATATGCCCACTTCCCAAAGGAAGTGGTCATAGGAAGGGTGCAGGCACCCTAAAGGTGAGTAGCCCATTTGATACCACCTGACACCCAGTAATGCCCCTAACTTCAGTATTTAGGTGGTACCCCTTAATTCTAGAATCAGATTCCTGTCGACCTAAGAAGAGCCCGACAAAACCAAAGTTAGCCTGTAGAGAAGATTGAAGACACCAAATGACTTGGCCCCAGCCCTGCTGGCCTGTCTGCTGCCTACTCACCTGTGAGCAGTGTATCTTTGGATCCGCCCCAGCTCGGATCCCCCCTCCCCCCAGTCTCCATTGGTTAACATTGGGCACCGACTCAAAATTCTACTTCTGAACTCGACTGCCCCTGTGGTGCTGGGGGTGCACTCTTGGTGCTGATCTGAAACTCACCTGGTGTTGACATTAAACCCTTAGGACTGGAACTTTAAGTTGTGTACTTACATGCAAAACTCCATCTTTATTTCCCTCCATAGGTTAACATTCGAGGCACTGTGTCGATTTTTGAAACTAAAAAGTATTTTTATTTTAAAAACTGCTTACCTTATAATGAAGGTCTTTGGTTCAGAGCATTTCTAAAAGCAGATGTTATTTTTCTAAATTGGTCTCAGATGTATTTATTGAGTGTGTGTCGTACTTATTGCCGCTGGAAGTACAACAAATGCTTATCACAACTCCTTGATAAGCCAAATTGCTCACCAACACTACCACAAATAGCGCTCTAGACCTATTTATTGCTGCCTCAGCACCTCCTTGGGGATCCACTGGACTCTCTGAACACTGTATTTCATTTTAGTACACTCTATAGAGAGCCGGCGTCCTACATGTCCCTACAAACTAACTGGCTGCGTTATAGTTATGCTCCGAGTCTTTATTTAATATGCATAAAAACTCATGATAGTGTTCTGCACAAACCAACAACGGTGAGTGTCAAAGGCCCAATGTCACCCCTATAGCTATCCCGCCCCAACCACTGTTGTCCAGAGAGTATATACTAAACCACAATTTATACAACATGTATGGTACCGTTAGTGTAGTTCAAGTATTCTTTCAGAGAGGTCATTTATCAAGTGGTGTAGGCACCAGTGGGAGATTGTCAAAGTAGGACTCTGAGTTCATTACATGTGGTCGGGACCTCTATTTCACTGACAGAAGAGTAGCTAGTATAAAACCAATATATAGTGATCCTACATTCAGCATAAATTAGTGCCATTCCCACAATTAGCCAGAATCAGGCCCCCATCACCAGCAGCTCAGATGGGAAACACATTTTGGCATGGTGTCAGGCAAGCCACCCCCTGCACTGTGACACATCACCAAGTAAGATACATGAAATCTGCATCTAAAGATCCACATCAATCACAAGACCCTTAGGCGTTTGGGTGTATAAATTTGATAAACTGCAGCCACTTATGTTTGTAGTTAAAAGACTTGCTTGGTTTGACCACACAACTTTTTCAACCCATCACATGACAAAAGAAAGTGCTCTGACCTGCTCTCCTCAGACTCAACTTCTAAATGCCAACCCAACCTTGCATACCTTTGGGTACCTTTCTACATATTATAGACTAACCTGCTCCTCACTCAGAATACACATAGTAATCCTATTTCGGGGAGAGCACGCCGCTGGTAGGTTACTTCAACCGACACCGCCAAGTCCCAAAAGTGACTGGCTGGACCGTGTTATTCCCCAAGGGGCCCCCCACATGAAGAGGGATGGACGACCTTTTTTGATTCAATTTTTGACGAGACAGTTTTCCCAAATGTAAGTGACTATTATACATTTTCATATACATAATAGATAGTGTCTCTTTCATTTCCCATACAGTCAGGAGAAGTTTTGTTGATTGTAGGTCCTGATGAAGCGTTAGAGGATCTTTCATGACCACATTACGCGAAACATGTTGACCAGACCTTAGGGGTCAGTTGACAATTTCCCAGATCTCCAGGCATTTTTAAGTGGTTGAGCATTAACCTCATTCTCCACTTTCTATACGTTTTTAATCTTGATCACAACCTCTTGATACAACTATTAAAGTAGACTGCTGTGGGGCTGCTAATCAATTTTAATTTTTCTACTCTCCTGCAATAATGAGTGTCTGACCTCTACAACCGCAACGGCAGCCACCTCTAAAAGATCTCCGGTAAAGAGCCCCCGAAAGGGGAGCCCGTCAGATATTGCACCCCCGGTCTGACGAGGAGCTTCCCGATGATGAAGCATGACATCCATCTGGGTGTGTGAGGGCTCTTGCTCCTGAACTTTAAATGTCCCCCTAGATACATGGAACAGTGTACCCTTTTGTTGTTGAGATACACATAGTAATATACAACAGGTAATATGTTTCTGGCTGAACTGGGATCCCAGGTAGCAAGAAGGAAAGTGAGTGTCTAATCCTGTAATATAGGAACACTTCAATTGCATTTCAAAAACTCTCCCTTTATGAAAGCTTAATTTGTTTAGTAACCTTTCAGATGTTTACACAACATTATAATGAGGAACACCAGATCGGCAAGCCAGCTTTCACTGTCACAAGTGCATCCCACCAGAAATCAATTAAAACTAAACCGAAACACACACAGCAACAACCTACCTTCTAACTGTTTCTGAACTCGTCTTAGTTCTTTCAAGATGCAGCTTATCTCCTAAAAAAAAAAGGAATGTAAAAAGGGTGTAATTAATAAAAATATTTATCAATTTGGCTGCAGATGACATGAACCATTTTGAAGGGAGAAGCCTGCGAAAGCACAAAAACACACCGACCACACTAACAGCTTAAAGGGGTGATATCAATAAGAGTAACTGGTGCTCTCACTCAATTATCTATCAGATTATTCAAACGGTGCCACTTACTGGGGCTCCAACCCAACATTAGCCCCAAATGATAACAACTCCTGTTACCCAAACTATAAATTACAGCAGCACACGTTACAAATTTATCAGCATCAATAGTCCATGTTTATAAGAGTCCACATTCAAATCAATCTTCATGAGTTTGAGTCAAAGTATTTTTTATTATTATTCTTCTTGAGAGATCTGGTATCCAATAATTGCTCACATTCCCGTCCCAGTCAACACGTGTTTCAGTATGATGTTTTATGTTAATTATAAATACTATGAAACTGTCTGTTGTAAGAAGTCCTGATGAAGTCAAGGGGTAATCCCCAGACGAAACACGTGTTGACTGGGACGGGAATGTGAGCAATTACTGGATACCAGATTGATTTGAATGTGGACTCTTATAAACATGGACACTCCTACCACAAATCAAGCTGTTTAGGTCTGACTAGACTGCTTTGAGCAGGGCAGTCAGCAGAGGTTATCCAAGTCCTAGGTAAATGGGGACAGGGTCTTGTGGGAATGATAGTCCAGGAGCAAAAGGTGCCCATTGATTGTTGTGCCATTCACATGTTTGTCAGTCCACATTATAGCCATTGGTTGAGTAGAACTCATTAGTGACATGAAATTTTCTTTGACTGTCCGAGTCTGCATGGAGGTTTTCTTTTGTACTAGCAGGACCCTGTAGAATGTGGCAAGACCTGGGGCCTCTTCATGCAAGCTCTGGAGCTGCATAAGCACTGTGTTCCCATGCAAGCATTCCATTTGGATGGAGAGTACCCTCCGTAGTGCTGTCAGAATTCTGAGAGGGGATCCTATCAGAGATTGCCAAACTCTTTCTTCAGTATAATTTCAACACTAGCTAACTTACTCCTCCTGCAACACGCAAAGGTTGACTCCACTCTGCACCATGGAACCACAGGCATAGTTTAACCGAATGTTCGAAACTAAGACAGGAGTGGGACTTCCTGAAAATAGCTACTTTAAGCACAGAAGAACTACAAAGGCAGCATCTATCAACACAGAAAAGGGCTACAATGTTGGAATACACAGGCAAAAAAGGCCAGATACTAACAACTGCAGGTAGCTTAGTGGTTATGTACTTTTAATCAATTTATCAAGTTGTGTCTACCTTAGGGCTCTCAAGATGTCACAAGTCAGGAATGAGCAGATGACATAGGTATAGCTTTTACTTTCCATTCTGGTACCTGTACTTTCATTTTTTCACATTACAATTCAGCACTACAATAAATAACCACCTGGATACCCTAAAGATTTCTAACAATGGGCAATATTAGGCAAACAATTATTCACTAAAGTTAATTTGGAAGAAGGGGGAGATTGCTTTATAACAAAGCGACTGCTTATATCTGTTTGACAAGACAAAGTTGTGGGGACGTCCATTCATAGTTGTCCAGTGGATCAATATCTTGCAGAACGTTTTTAGCTAGTCGTGTCCTTTTAGCCTTCAGCACTTTGCCCACTATAACTTTTAAAACTGTACTTACAGCGTTAGCAATGAAATTAAAATTTGCTAAATGCAAAGTGCAGTTGGCTGAAAAGCAAGAGACCGCGTGATCTGTAACAAGATTATTAGCCCACCTGGAAGCTATGCATACGAATCTGTAATTCAAAAAATACAAGCCCCCCCCCCCCACTCTAACTCCCCACTCATTGCTTCAGATTGATGCACACAGCCAATGACAAAGTGGACATATACTGAAATTCTCTGACACCCTTGCCTGAATGTGTGTATGCATGAACAAGCACATACCCACACACATCCAACTATAGCATATATTTATATTAATAAGCAGAGGCAGAGCAAAACGTATAATTCCATTCATTAAGATCACATTAACATACACAAGGCATCAATATATGAAGACCAGTAGGTTTAGAAGTACATATGCACATGCAGGTCTCAAGGGACACAGACACAAACAAGTATTTGTATGCATCCAGAACAGCACATATTCAGACAGTCATGCATACGATTACTGTTGACATGCATACAGAAAGACATGGACAAACAGATGAATAGGTAATACATGAATTTGTGGTTGGGTGATCCCTAGATGCACAAGTATGAGGGGATATACCTATGACTCCATCAATGTGAATAAATTGATGCATAGATTGATGGCTGGATTGGTGCGCTGATGGAGGGATGAGTAAAAGCGAGTGGGTGGATGGAGCCTGGGAAAGGATTGCACACATGTGGCTGGATGGACAGCCCATTTATTCATCCATGCAACTCACTCATCAGCCTACCAACTCATCCAGTATCCATCCATGGTTTTGCTTACCCATTCATTTCTACATCAGGGCACTCCTCATTCACGTACTCGATCTCTCATTGCTTCATCGTTGTACTCAGTTACCCACTAATCCATTCTTACAACCAATGACCCACATTTGTATTTACACCTGTACATAAAGGCATTACGAAATCAATGAAGAAGCAATTTCACTTAAAAAATAAGACTGACTTATTGGCTGGGTCAATGCTGGATAAAGAATTTATGCCGACCTTGTCATTTTAGGTGCATTACAGGGTTTATGTTCCAGTGCTCTGTCTGTGACAAAAGGTGAACCTTTCCAGATATTTGTTAATGGAAGTGAGGAAACTGTACTGATCTTGCTTTAGTATATCTGCTAGTTCCAGTGTTCACTGAATATGTTCATGAAGTACAAACTAAATTAACTTCATAATAATCCCTCAAGATCATGCATCTGTTCCAAAAAGACCTTGCATCTGTTCCATAAAAAGCACCCTTTCACTTATTTCAGTCTTCTGATAGTAGACAAGGGTAAAGGTAGCTGGAAATAGAGGCACGCTCCTTTCCTCACTGGGTAGGAAGGCAGCTTTCCAGCTGCTAGCCACACCGTGAGCTTCTCCACAGAGTTTTTCCGACTTTTGGTGATTTCCTTCCATGTCTGGGTGAGTGGCTGTTGTACAAACACATACCCTGATCTCACACAAGCTCTATGAAGCCTCTGCAGGGCATTCCCTTCCTTAGACAAGACAAATTTGGAACAGGATAAAAGAAGGTGGCTTAGATCCTACTTTTATACTCATTTCCAAGGCAAGGGATGTGGACCCACTGTCTAAGGTTTCAAACCAGCGTGGGTCTGAGCCCTTTCAAATATAAATTTCTGGCTGCTTCTCTAACACACTGTGATGCCTCCAAGCTGGAGTATCCAAAACAACTTCCCAATGACGTGTGAGATCTCTTACCTGGCTGTTATCGACCTTCCTGTGGCAGTAACTGCAGACATACAAAAGGGCAGGCCATGCTTAGAAACAATCCTCACTTGTACCTTGCCAATATATCATACATGGGACTTTCCTATCCCAACACCAGTTTTCACCCCTTCCCCTCGTAATGCAAGTTCTCAGTTACAAGGATAAATGGCAGCTATCTTAGTGATGGTAAAAAATAATCATCCATTTTACTTCATGATGATGCTTTAACCATCCAGTCCCTCTTATGTCTGTACCCCTGCATCTATAACAATGCAGCCGTGGCAAGTTCAATTGGTTGTACACAGGGCCCGTTCTCCAATTATTGTGGCTTTGGAACAAACTAGCATGGCCTGGATGCTACAGGAGGGAAGCCCACAGTCGCTGGCAGTAGAGGCACAAGAGTGCAGAATTGGGCTCTGAGCATCACAGTGCAAGGAGCACAGCTGTCACACAGGAACTTGACTGTCTGCCAGAACACAGACTCCAGGTTTGACAGCGGATCACCTTGGGTCATACCCGCTACCTAAGCACTCAGGGTTTAGATGTCTGCTATGATGACTGATGAGCCTTATGCATTTGCTTAGAGCTCATATAAAGAGAATACAATGTTGCTGATCTGACCTTGGTTGGCTGGAGCTCAACTAAATATTGGAATTATCACACTGGTGATTGTGCGCTCCTAAAGCACGTTATTTAAAAAACAAAACTTATCTAGTGCCAACTATGCAGCTTCAGTGTTATTCTAGTGGCCAGAACAGTGGTTCCCAACCTTTTGACTTCTGTGGACCCCCACTTTATCATTACTAGAGCCTGAGGACCGCCACTAAATCTTTATTGGAATCTGGGGACCCCCACTGAGTCATTACTGAAAGCTGGGGACCTAATCTGTTAATATTTAATTTTCTAAGTAGTTGCGGACCCCCTGAGGAGGCTTTGCGGACCCCCAAGGGTCCCCGGACCACAGCTTGGGAACCACTGGGTTAGAAGACTTCCGAGCTGTTTCAGATTGGCTTTGACCGTAGTATAATGGCAACATTACCATGTTTCACCTAAGCAACAGTGAACATTTTTGGGCCACCAAACTGAATTTTTTTTAACATATCATAAAAACCTCACAGGTATAGAAGGTATATTTACATACCAACCCCTCATGAAGTCTGTGGAACATTTTCAAATTTGTTTGGGACGCTCAGGCATTGTATGACCTTTGCACACAAGTATGTGTCCTGACATCTCATGTCTGACATTGAAACAAATAACTACAATTTGAATGGGAGCAAAAACATACCTCATCTGTCATCTATCAGCAGTGTAAATGTAAACCTGCTATGCACCTCTCCGGTTACATAGTTAGAGACCTTAAGCTATTTAGCTTTTTCATTGATGCATGAAGTGTGTACTGATTATCAGCATGCATGATTCTATCTCAAACTGACCAGTGTGGTACAAGAACCTCCCACCTTCCAAGCTCAATTGAGTTCAAGATAGCCATTGTAACACTCTCACTTGATAAGGTTCGGTTCTTTTAACAGTAGCCCTGTCATTAGGGAAGGCAGTCTAAGATTAACATTGGTTCTTTTGACATGCCCTCTTCAAGTGATCTATTCATGTATCAGTTCCCCTTGGATACCACTCCATGTTGTTGAGGACAAACTGTGAACACTGCAGAGTGCTATTTGGACAGTGTGGCTTCCTGAAGTTGTGATTGGAGAGTAATATTAGTAGCGTCAGCCCGTCCAAAGGGCCTCCACTTGTCTCTATATGGAAATGTAACTTTTATTTTTAAAGAAAGCGGATTGCATTTAACTTAATTCATCTGCCTGCTTAGTTCTGTCTTTTGTAAACACTCAGCCCCTCATTACGAGTCTGGCAGTCACTTGACCGCCAGACTCGCGGAGGTCCGACCGCCATATTATGACTGCTGTGGTCGTGCTGCGGTCAGACTGCCAGCACGAGAGGATCATCTGGCAGTTGCAGTAGTCCTAATCCATTACTAATAGCGGTACCACCACCATGAAAAAGACTGGTGGAGAATGGGTCAGGGTGGCTCAGGGGGGCCCCTGCACAGCCCATGCACTTTGCATGGGCAGTGCAGGGACCTCCCCTAGCCAGCACCATCACAATGTTCACGGTCTGCTTTGCAGACAGTGAACATTGCGAGCATGCTGGTGCACCCTGCGCTCTACAGCATTGCAGTCAGCTCGATTACGAGCTGGAGACAATGCTGCAGGGTATTTCCCGCTAGGCCAGAGGGCAGAAACTCTTGTTTCTGCCCGTTGACCTAGCGGGAAATTCGTAATGGAGGTAGCCACTATGGCAGCAACCTTCCCATCAGAAGTTCGGCCGCCGAACTCGTAATCAGACCCTATGTCTCTCTGGGGTCCCTACTGTAGAAAAGATGCAGGCTGTAGTGTTGTTTACAGTGGCCAAAATGCTGGATTAGCCAGGTGTTGTCTATTTTCTATTACAAATAGCACTGAAGCATGCATTAAGGTACACCTTGATGGCAGAGCTCATTCCCCTAAAGGAAGAGAATTTTAAATTTACCCGAGAATAGCGATACAGAAGTCATATGTTGCCCTTTTATTCCTGGCATAATTTGACAGTCTCCAACATTTCCTTGACAAATACCTTAACAGACTTTATGATACATGCTCAATGTGCCTCCTCTACCGAGAATTCACATATTCACATATATACCCACTCTTTCCCTGTTTGAAAATGATCTGCAATTTCTTCTTGTACTTGGTCGTGCACTTGGAGCAGATGTAAACTTCATGAAACATGCTCTAATTCCCCTAACATTAAGCCTATTGCTCACTGACTTGGTTGCTCTGCTGAAATCCAGCGTCCTCTTTGGAAGAGAATACCTCATTTCAGTTATCAGCGGTAAGAGACCCCTCCTGTTTCTCTTCATAATCAACTCTTTTTACTCTGCGGCACCCCATTTCACCCCACTCAGGACTCACAGTTTGGCATGCAGGTAACATTCTTTACCTTTTTATCTAGCACCAGTAGGTTGCCTAAGACTGCTGGTTACACTGCCTTTCCTTCTTACAATCATATTTCACTAAACCAAGAGTCTAAATCCTCATTTTCCTAAATACTTTATGTAGTACATCTGTTTCCAAAGTAGCATAAGCTCTTTACAAACCAACCGGTCTTCTTTCTCAGTATGTCTTTACTAGGTTCTTTAGTCAGGATGCCTCTTCTTTAAATATACCTGCTTTAACAAATACAGAAAATGTGTCCAATATGAAAGTCTAGGAACAAAAGGAGAACCTCGGCAAAAGAAAAGCAATATGCATAATCTAATTTACATCAAGTGCCCTGACGATCACACAACTTTCTTAGATAACTAAAATGACAATGACAACCACAGGAAGCACAATATATTCTATATGTTCCACAATGTAAGATCAGCAAACCCTCCTCTTGCCAACATCTCTTCAGTCACAAAGATGCATAATAATTTATGCTATGCATAATGGAAGTGTGGCTGAACCTTCACTTTCAACCAACAGCAGATGTCCTAATCCACAAGAATAAGAATAATCCATCATGAGACAAAAGATATACACCTTGTATGCCGCATAGCCATTATCTTCCAGAACACCGTACAATACAAGCAAGTTCAAGCCATGTCATAAACTATCTTTGAATGCCTCCAAGAAGCTGCTACCCTCTCCTCTTGTAATACCACATATCTTTGCATCATGTTGTCATTCCTCCAAATTTATAAATTACTTTTTAGGCCATCTAGCAAATCACATTATCTGAGCCTCGCTCTTTTGCCAAACAACATTTTCACAAGCGACCTCAATACTGACTGGGGCAATATCAAATTTAGACACTTATGTGGTCTCCATAGGCTTCTTAAGCTCTGTAGTCGATTCCAAATTTCTACCAGTCTAACCCACAATACAAGTCATATGCTAAACCTAAATTATGGCTGCAGATCAACTCTTTAATGTCTACTTCTCATCAAAGTTGACTGGTCTGTTTATTTTCTGGTGCCGTTCATCATACTTAGTGTAACTAACCCTTCTCCCAGTAATAAGGGCTGTGAAATGAAAAGTGTTCACCCTCAGCAAAACAGAAATCAACTTGTGAACCATTGTTTCCACGTCTAAATTTCATTGACATTAACACCAACACAGATGTGACTGAACATTTCTAAAGCAAATTAGTCAACACCATAGCTTCTGCAAACACTTCGGGTAAGGATTGTTGTAGACCTCATGCTAGGGTAACAAGGGTGGTATAGATATGTATAACTGAGTATAGGATCTATATTCCATTGCAAAATGAGAATCAAGTACAAAAAGTGTTTGATAGCTCACAAAGCAGTATACCAGAAAAATCTACTCTACCTCACCAACCTTTTGTACATTTCTGGAAACCAACAAGACCTTCGAGGTAATAGACTCCTTCATGTTGGAAACCCCGAAATTCAGAGGTTCTCAAGCTGTGAAACAATCCATTACAGGGGTAATCGTACAATTATGGAACTCCCTCCCAGCTTCCCTAAGATGTCATCCCTGCCTTCTTGCGTGTTTTGAAGTCACGAAACAACTGAAGACCTTTTTTGTTCTTTCTTTACCTTGGCTAAACCATATTCATTTTTATAATATAATTAATCCAGTTTTTGAATGTATCCATCACAAATCGCATGAGGCAGACTATACTCTCCAAATGACCTTACAAATATAAATATGTGATGCTAATTACATTATTGTGCCTTCTACCAGGTTAGCATCATTATTTGTTGATGTTTAGTAATGTACACTAATACCACTAGGTGCAGACGTGCTATGCAAAAGTGTAAAGTAAATAAAATGGCAACTAAGGCTCATTTTCCTGGCACTTACGTGTCACGGGCATGGCACATATTTTACACATATGCAGGATTATAAAAGTGTGCATTTTGCAACTTTAACAACATTATCTTTCTTGAAATAAAATTTAATTGTGTATACATGACATCTCTTCCAACAACAATTCTGAAACAAGCAGGCCAAATAGGTGTGGCTTGATAAGCAAAACATATTTGCTTCTTAGAAGTGTACAATTAATTCAAGTGCTAACTGACCATTTTAGTTAACAGACCATTTCTTTGGTATCTCTCAGAATTATCCCTGTAGACTAACACTGAATCTTTCCAGACTTTAGCGGGTTTCATAACAACATTAAGACTAATAACATAGTATTGTAAGATGAATTACCTTATTGGAGGTCTTTAATATTGGCACTTCATTTTCAGAGTTAATCTTGGCTTCAATTACCTCCCAGCTTTTTTCCTTATTCTGAAATAGAATCCTAAAAACCCCAAAAACCTCACACTTAGTTAAAAAATCATATTTTAACCAAATAAAGACATTTCCTACAGAAAATGTATAAAAGCATATGAGATTAAACAACTTACTTCATTTTTTCAGCAAGGTTCTCTGTATGTGCCCTTATAGTATGTGACAGTTGTGAAACTGGATTTAACATGAGATTGTCAAAAATGACCTGAAATAGAGAACAAACGTCACATTATTAAAAGCCTTTGAAATTTTCAGTTCAGCATTCCCAAACTTTGAGTTCAGTATTCCCGGTTCCAGGTTTAAGAGAATTCTGAATTAACTGCTGAATGAGGAAACTATTACAATGCCCCACTTACATTCCATTCTACCGCTGGGAGTAGATGGTCAGCGGGTGATTCAGCAAGATGGGTTTGTAGGGAGGGTAGGCTGGATGACATGTCAAAGCGAGAAGATTGTCAGTGTCAGTATAATTACCAACTATTTCCCCATTTTAGTGCAAGGTATTACTTCTTGGCAAACTCATTTACAGTCTGCACTTTTCTATTTAGATTGTGAATTACTGGCTGAAAGGAAGGTTAAGTCAGCTAGTATTGTTCGAATGAGCTGAAAAATAAGCACTACTGCTCGACATGTTGTTAGACTGAACGGCAAAGGCACCATTGATCCCTGTGGTTTGTGTGCGGGAGTTTGCATTGCTATGGTCATATTCTAGGGCATGATTTAAACTTGCACTGCTATTACTGTGCTATGTGTAAAAGCACTTGAAGGAAGCCTTCCCTCGTGCTGCACATGGTGCATCAACTCAGTTTGTGTAAGGGTCCTTAAGCTACTATGGCTGCTCATGATATACAATGTATGTGTGGACCAGTGTGAACTTCATATAAAGGAACCCTGCAATTCTGCTCTCTGTGGAGTATCTGCCCTACGTACATGGAAAAGTCTGCATTGCTTCTGTCAATGCTCTGTATCTGTTTGCGAACTGCTAGCTGCTGCTGCATTTACTCTATCTTGAGAAGGCTGTCCTGCAGCACCTTGTAATGTATTTGTTCTTTTTTTATTACTCAGGTTCCACAAATATTTCACTGTACAAAAGCTAAAACTATTCACTTTATCAAGGCTGGAATATAAAGGCGTCTATGGGCAGATGTACTAAACATGGATATCAATTTGCGACTAGTACTTTTCTGACAGGTGTGGACCTATGTACTAACAGTTCATAAGATACCCAATCATAATGCTTGGTAATCCAACCTATTGCATCAATAATTATGAGGTAGGTCGCAAAGTGCAAATTACTACTTTCAGATGCCATCACAGGGAGGATGTTATGCCACATTAAAATCAAATACTTTTTTGATAATGTAGACAATTTTCCCTAAAGGAAAAAAGTTTCTATTGAAAAAAAAAGTAGTTTTTAACAAGTCTGTTTAAGAGTTGACAGTGGTCTCTTGGACTTTTTCCAACCTCAAATATTTTGTTTCCACATTCCAAAACGTAAAGGCCCCCTTTCACCTTGGCAAATAGGTTATCATCCCCTTTAACATGTCTGTTAAATGTCTATATTTTGCAAACAGATTTTGGTAGCAAAACATTGATACATTGCTTTATTAACTGGTACTTGGAAGGGATGCCTTAAAAATACCCCTTCCAAACAGATATTCGTAATGCATTTCTAATCCCATATTGCAATTAGTCATCCGACTTCTAAATGATAGTGCTGATTACCAAAATGTTAAATGGGTTTAGTGCATGTCAAAACGCCACTAAACAGTCACAAACCTGTACTTTGGTGAGATACAAGGTTTATGAATGGTAAGTGGCTTGATACATCTGGTCCTATCTTTAAACTCAGTCAATAAAAAAAAATAGAGGTTACAAAGGTGTCATGTTGATTTCCTCTGTGTAATGAATATGAAACAATGCAGAACTGAACCTATGGGTGAGCGCATACACAAGGGTGCTTGCTCTATGTTTGCTACTGATCCACTTAGAAATAGGCAGTGTTTGAGATGTGAAAGCTGGCATGTTTTGCAACCACACTGATCTAAGGACTAAATATTAACTCTATCTTGATTATAATGAACACATTTTGTACTTACTGACACATCTGTCACAGGCTTAAGAGACGTGGCATTAGCATGTGGCGAGAATGTTCTTTAAGTATATAATGTAAATTCTGCTCTTAAGGCAATAATCGGGGAATAAGGATGATGATGATCATCAGCAAAGCTAGGCTAAAATAAATACATTTTCAAAAAGTAAGAAGGCTGTGTAGATCAGTGACTCTTGGAACCCTTTGATGTCACTACAGACAAGCAGTCAAGTGCTAACAAGGGGACTGTGAAAACTGCAAACGTTTAAAAAACCTCGGTAATCCAAGAGTAATGGAAAGTCAAAAGGGAAACATTAGTAAGAAAGTTTTTTTTTTTATTTTAACCTTTTAATTGTGAGTCGGTATTGCTTCCACATTCTGTGCATTTTCTAAAACATTATAATTGAAATTAATTATTAGACATACGATAATATCTGATTAAAGGTTTAGGTTATACTTCTGCACCGACTAACTGTAGCTGGCACAGCCATCCTTTATGATTATTTTAGTCACTGTCTCATATGGTCTTTTGTAGGGCCAGGAGTTGTCATAGTTTATTTTTAATTTCTATAGGTTTGTTTCCATTTTGTAGCTCTCTACTTTGTGGTGCCCTTCCTCTCATACTGACTGGTCCATGTCAGATAAAGACCAATGTTTATCACAAGTATGAGTCAAAACAATAGCAGCATATTGCCCCACTTTAGTTGGACGAAATGTTCACTGGAGCTCCCACTCATTTTAATTTGCTGTCTTAAGTGGTTATCAAAAAAAGCTCAAAATGTTGTTACACACTGCAGGAAACACTGCATTGCTTCCACTACAGAACTTATTTATGTGCTGCATGGAATGGTTTTCTAAATCTGAGACTAAAGATGACTGGATGGAATACTGATCAATAACAACATACAATTTGTAATTTGATGGTTTCCTGTACTCAGACTTTTGTTTCCCTCCTCCTATCCTCTAGCAATACAATGTGTTAGTTTTCGTAAATAACTGAGCTGTTCTACATGTTTTGGCATTATCTATTATTGAAATGTAAAATAAATAATCCATAGGGAACCAATGTGTTTTTAACAGTGAAAGGAAAATCATACAATGTGCAATTTTTGATGGAATCATCTAGTCCTACGCAGTGCACACACATTGGAGTCTTTGTCAAAGAATCGCTAACTGTAGGAATGGCACATGGTAAAACTGACCACTTTAATTGTGATCAAAGAAAAAGACAAAGATAAAATTCTCAGGGTGCAAAAATCGCCCCGAATGCCATAAAAAACGTGACCCACACTCAATAAGAACCTTGTAATTCAATTTCCAGTCACCTCACTCTGAGAAAAAGGAGTGAGCCATGGAGCGCCACAAGGGGAAACTGAAACAGGCCATGCAAGGAATCATCAATGAAACAGCGCTTTCAATTTTTTCTGCATTATACTCCAGCTGCTCCCAAGCTGGTGTGAGCATCTTATGTGGGAGATAAGGGCACTGGTGGTATGAGCACACCGTTCTAGGAAACTTCTTAACTGTAAACATACAATACTCAGAAATATCTCATATAATGTTCCACGTGTACATACATTAAATACAAGGAAAGTTTGAATGAGTAACAGCAGCACTGATAATACCTCTTCTCTATTCCTGATTCTTCTCTTTGACGGGTCATCGTCTCTACTATTATTCATATTTTGATCAAAATCTCTGAATGCTGTTGATCCCGGAGGAACCTTTTGATAATTCAGGCTGGCCTCAGGAATGTGCTGCACCAACTGGAACAGAAATAAAGTTGCACTGATGAGAAGTATTAAAACCAGCGAGTAAAAATAGAGAGGTTAATTGGGTTTATTCTATTCAGGTGAAAGAACAAAGATATTTGGCAAAAATTGCATTTTGTAGAGTGTGATAGGTTTCACCACGTACACCTGGTTATGGACTATTCTACTGAAAACAATTTAGCTTCTCATCAAACATGACAGGCACAATGCTTCTCACAGAATTAGACAAATAAAATCAGAAGCGCTTCACGCACCTATCCATTTATATGTCCATTCAGTGAAATTATGTAAAGATTTAAAACCAAAAACTGAAATTATGCATTTTCTTCCCTACCCCTTCTGCAACCACACATTTATCTTCTTTGGTGTCTTAAAAGGATGAAGGAAGTGTGTCTTGCTTTCTATACTGATAAAGCTACTTCAGTCCAGACTTCTCAAATTAGATTTGTGGCATTTGTTACTTTTGGTAACGCCTTATCTGGTAGAGACAATATCTAGTTGCAGATGCTTTACATTTGAATTATCCCCAGTCGTCAGATTGGATCTAGACATATTCGTGAGCAGTATCCCTGTGCACTATTAGACGACGGCATCCGACCAGCTTTGATGTTCTGGCTCCTCAAAAGACACCACCACGTGGAGCTAATGCCAGTTTCTTTTCATGACACTCCAGAAGCGCAGAGCCATAAAGAAACTGACTACTTGTATGTCAAAACTAAGGCCCTGGAAGAAAAGACCCTGCCCCTAGAAATCAGTTTGCAGAGTGTCGAGGATGGGTGGGTCGGTAAGGAATCTGCAAGTAGATATTGCCTCTACCAGACAGGGTGTGGGCGAAGGTAAGTAGCTTCATGTGATAAGAGACTTCTGGTTGCAGATTATTTGCCTTTGAATAGAAACCTAAGCAATACCATCCCCAGGAGAGTCTGCAAACCAAGTTCATACTAGAAAGTCCTGCAGGGCCAAACAGGCAAAGTGTACGTCCCTACGAACCTGACTGTCCAGGCAGTAGTGTTTGCTAAAAGTGTGCAGAGATGCCCATGCTGCGGCCTAAAAGATGTCAAGGACTGGAACTCTGCAAGCTAATGTACTAATTGCAGTTTAGCTCGGGTAAAATGTGCAAGCTTCTTGGCCAGTGTGTAGCAGATGCTAAAAAAAGAGAACAACCCATCTGGAATAGTCTGCTTCTGCACTGCCCGACCTTTCTTCGCACCCAAATAACCGACAGACTTGATCATCCATCTGGAACTCTTTTGTACGATCAGCGTAGAACGCCAAAGCTCTTTTTGGGTTCAGGTGCTAGAGTCTATCCTCTTCCTTAGAAGGATGTGGGGGTTCGTAGAAAGTAGGCAAGGTGGTGGATTGGATTACATGAAAGTGCATAACCACTTTTGACAGAAAAGAGGTCCTAGTGCAAAGCACCCATTCGTCAGGATAGATAGAAAGGTAGGGAAGCTCAGATGACAAAAGTCAAAACCAAAAACAGATCCCATTGGGGCATAATGAATCGGGATGGAGGACAAAGATGTGCATGACCTTTGAGGATTGACTTGAACTAAAAAGTTGATCAGGCAGTCACAAGAATGTAGAAATAGCAAATAACCTTTAAGAGTGCTCATAGCAGAGCCCTGCTGTGCCATGGAAAGGATAAACAATAGGACCTCAGAGAGAGGGGCAGAAAAGGGGTTAAGAGACTTGTCTTTGCACCATGTCGCAAATTTCTTTCAACAAGAGTTGTATACCATTTTGGTGGAGGGACGGCTGGCTGCCAAGATTACGTTTCAAACTTTGGGAGGAGGGTCAAAAGCAGTCAACTGTCCCCGCTCAATCTCAACATACAAATGCAGAGAGTGGACAAGTTTGGGTGGAGCACCCTTTCCTGCTCATGCAACAGAAGATCCTCCCGAAAGGGCTGACTGATCAGAGAATCGATGGACATGCTCATGAGCTCAGGAGACCAGGCTCTCTGTGCCCAGTCAGGAACAACAAGGATTAGTGGGCCTGGTTGTTCTTGATCTTCTTGAGAAATCTGGGCAGAAGTGGTATGGGTGGAAAAGCGTAAAGGAGACCTGAGTTCCACTTGAGACGAAAAGCGTTTCCAACCAAATGCTGCCTTGGAAACTCCAATGCACAAAACTGCTGACACTGCGCGTTCTCAGCGGAGGCAAACAGATTTAATCAAGGCTCTCACCACTGCTGAAAGAACCTTGTGCCACCTCCGGATGGAGATGCCATTCGTGATTGGCTAGACATTTTCGACTGAGTTCGTCCACTCTGGCGTTCAGAGATCATGCAAGATTTTGAAACACCAGGGATATGCCTTGCTGTTCCAGCCATTTCCAGAGGCGCACAGTCTCTTGACAAAAGGGTCCATGATCCCACTCTGCCTTGCCTGTTGCAGTACCACATGGCGGTGGTGTTGTCTGTTAACACCTGCACCATCTTTCCCTTGATAGAGGAAAGAAATGCTTTAAATGCTAACCGGATCGCACAGAGCTCCAACGGGTTAATGTGGTGTCCGGATTCTGCAAGAGCCCAGATGCCTCTGATCTCCACCTCTCCCAGATGGGTGCTGCATCCCAGGAGTGACACATCTGTCACTACTTTCAGATCTGGTTGGAAAAGGGAGAGAGATCTGCCTCTGACCCAATCGCAATTCGTTAACCACCAGTGCAGATCTTTTGTAGTTCCCTCTGCGATCTGGACCTTGTCAGAGAGTATCCCCATATGCTGCGCCCACTGGAATTTCAGGTCCCACTCCACAGCCCACATAAGCCATCTGGTATGTGTCACCAGCAGGATGGAGGAGGCCAGGAGGCCCAGCAGCTTCAGAATCATTCTTACCGAAAACCAGGATAGAGGTTGAAACATCAGTATCAAAGCCTGAATATTCTTCGACGTCTTCTTATGCTTCGACTTACTCTGTCACCCCTAGGACTTGGAGTGGGAGGATGACAATGAAGGCCTCCGCAGCTGATCCCTGGACCTTCCTCTCGACCAAGATCTCGACTTCCGCTGAGTCGAGCATCTGGCTGCCCTCTGCATTAGCGACCGTTCCCTCAAAGCCAAAGCCTTCGGATGCAAGGCCTGACACTCAGAGCATGGCACCAGGTCGTGCTACAGGTACCAAAGACACACAAGGTGCAGATTCGGGGACATGACCCGATGATATAATCCACAGTGCTTGAAGCAAGTCTTTCTGGAAGACATCCTTAGTGCGCCAGGAGTAGAACACCAAAAACATCTTCAACAAAAAGTAAAAAATGGCAGTCAAAAAGTGACTGAGGGGTAGCTCTGTTAGGATCCGCGCTTGCTGGGGCGGAAAGAAAAGAACGGACATCAGCGGGCCAGGGTGGCGCCTATAAAGGAACTGTGATGTCATATCCAGTGCCAATGATTATGGACACGGAGCTGATGGACGCCAACTAACGGCACGCGGGGTACTGCTCATAAAAATCTCTGGATACAGTCTGATGCCTGGGGGAAATTCAAAGGTAAGGAATCTGCAACTAGAAGTCTCTATCAGATATACTGATTTCTAATCAACATTCTTGTTGCAGGTAGGATTCTGAAGTAATCCAAGGTAATACAGTTGTTTAAGAAATGTTGACCAGTATCTATAATTGGGTGGAGCTAAACCAGTTTGCTTCTAAATATATTTACATATTTAAGTTCACAAGGTGGTTATAAGTTCAAGGGTTTTTCTAATAAAGTGGCAAGGACAAAAGAGGCCTCTGCTTCCACATGTGATTAGCCTGATCTGGGTGTCACTTAGTTGAATGTCGGGAAGACGTTGTATGTGGGAGGACTTATACACTACAAGCTCAGCATCAAAGTAATAAATTGTTGTGCTTTTACCAGCATTTCAGTTTTATATGTTCTCCACTATCATACTGCCAATGGAACTTCAGTGCTAGGAATGGACTTTTAAAACTTAGCCAAAGTGTGGTGCACACAGATCGAGAAATTCAGTCTATTGTGTTGTGCCAGAGTCTCGCTGGACCATTGACCGTTACATATTCTCAAAATAGAACAATGTTTTGTGTCTTAAGACAAGGATGAGTAGTGTTACTACCTGTCATTGTGAAAGAAGACAGGAGGAAAATCCACAGACGAACTTGGAAACTGGTAGCTGATCGATTTCTTGGAGATATGCACAATTCACAAGCTGTACTACAGATGAGGCAGAAGCATATGTGCCTGGACTGCAGCAGGGGAAGTTAGGAACCTATACCTTCATTTCGCATGTGAGTTTTATACTTTGTATTAGGAGAATTATTGGCAGTAGACAGTAAGTGATATTGATTTTGCATTGTCTACTTTGAAATGAGGTCAGCTGCCCCTAAGAGGTTTGCTGGGCCACTAATCATGGATACAATACTTGACACTTGCATGATCTCTTGGGAGATGAATTTGATAGTCAAGAATAAAAATGTAGGGTAGGGTAGAAAAATGTGGACATGATCTCTGACTGGCAACACACCATAGACTGGTGAAAGCCAGGACAGGCTTGTTATATCCAACATGACCAAAAACAGTGCTGCATGTGATGTATAGGCAAATTTCTCTAAATTAGGAGTCATAAGGGCAGAGAGATTCTTGATAGGGTAAGAGATGGTAGGAGAAAAAAGAACAACATACTTTGTCAGGCAGTGGGCGAACTTGTGCTTTCTGAAACAAAAGAAGGCAGTTAAGTCCACTCAGTGAAATTGACCCTAAAATGAGTTTGTGTGTTAAGAGGAGATTAATGGTACTCAAGTTAAAGGATCAGATTAACAAATAGCTACATCACATTTGAACAAGCAGAGCTATGGCAAATACAAATCAAGTGAGAAATGTGGTTTATTTGTGAAAGTACTCCAACGCTTTACTCAGGCAAGAACAATATAGTTTTCAGAGTAATTTCTCTCTCTTCTGATATTCTCTCCCATTGGATTCATGTATACTTGAACATTTCATTCTGGGCACATTTCAGGCACTTCAGTAAACAGCATAGCCAATTTGGATCCTACTGTATTCACTGGCAATCGGGCCAACGCACACAGGCTGACTAGCAATCCTCTGCTGCTAGGGAAAGGCTGCCATTATCCCCAATCACACTACCATCTTCTGCCACCTAATACAGCCCATACCCACCTAATGATAATGATGCCTGGGGTATTTTCACAACACTTAGCCGACAAATGATTCTGATAGGAGGACAAAGAATTTGGCATATTTATGAGCTGTTCACTAAATCTGGTAGTTGCATTATAAGCACAAACAACCCTAAATTGAAGTTAAGTCCATAAGCCCAGACTACATCTTGAACAGGCTGATACTCTATTTTTTTCATTTTTGCAGAATCATTGCCATTTGAAGCAGATGTCATATATCCTTATCTTTCAAAGGACCTGTGAAAATGTCAGGTCATTCAAACAATAACATCGATAAGACACCTGATGCCCCCCATTAGACAAATCACAGTTCCCCAACCGCTCCACGGCCCTCCTGGCTGCCACTGACAGCTACGCCTGTATTCCTGAGCCTGGTTGTGACAGCTCTGCCCGCATTCCTAAGCTTGATTGCGCTACTGATGATCGTGCCCTCCAGCCTCCGCCCGTCCCTCATCCTGGCCCCTCCCCCCCTCCCAGGACATAATTGAGGCTGCAGCAACATCGGCCTCACCCAACTGGTCACCAAACCCCCGAACAAAGCAAGACACACACTGGATGTCATCTTCACTTCTAGCGACAGAATCAATTCTACCCACGTGACTGAACTCACCTGGACCGACCAGGTCATTGTCCATTTTACCATCTCCAATTCCCAGCACACCACCCCCAAGCACATTAGTACCCCCCACCGAAGCTGGGGCAAGGTAACTGAGACCCTAGGCACCGCACAACCCGCGCCCATGGCAGACCTTGACCTCAACCAGGCCATCCAAAACGTCATCACCTTAATCACAAAATCTGCAGACAGAATTGCCCCGCTGAAACCAGCTAAAACCAACAACACCTCCAAGCAGCGTGATTGTACACTCAGGAGCTCAGAAACTCCAAACGCAACTGCCACCAACTCGAAAAACAATGGCGCATGAGCAAGGACCCCTCCAATGGAGCCACCTACAAGGCAGCCCTTAATTATCACCACCACATCAAAGCAGCAAAAAGAGCAGCAATCACTTCCGACATCAACACTACAGCCACCCACACGAAAGAACTGTTCAGAATCAAGAAATTCTGTAACCAATAACCACAGAGACCATCATCCACCCAAACCAGGACCTCTCCAACACCCTTGCAGACTACTTCCACAGCAAGATCACCAGCATATACAACATTTTCGACCCCAACCCTCCACCTCCAGCCTAGACAACATCTCTCATGCAGTGAACACCAGCCACACAGTAACTTCCTGGTCCACGATTACCACACAGGACGCCGCAGCCATCATGTCATTCATCCACTCCAGGTCACCCACCAGCTTTTCAACCTCAGAGCCAACACTATTATCATGGAACTAACCCGGATCCTCAACACCTCCATCTCCACGGCAACCTTCCCATTGAACAGAAGTACGCAGAGGTCACACCCCTCCTAAAGAAACACTCTACCGACCCTAGCGACAAACTACAGACCGACCTCCCTGCGCCCCTTCCCAGCCAAAGTACTAAAGAAAGCCATCAACCAACAGCTCAGTGACCACCTCCAACTAAACCACCTTCCCAACACCTCACATTCAGGATTCTGGGCCAAACACATGATGGAGACTGCACTGATCACTTTCATGGATGACATCAGGGCCCTCCTCTACCGAAGAGACTCAGCAGCTCTGATCCTTCTGGACCTCTCCGTAGCATTCAATACAGTCTCCCACAACACTCTCCTCAACAGACTCCACACCATAGGCATTCAACAAAACACCCTTAAGTGGGTCGTCTCTTTCCTCTCAAGCCGCACACAGACGATCCGCCTTCCTCCATTCACTTCTACACCCAAGAACATCACCTGCGGTGTACCCCAAGGATCCTCCCTCAGCCCAAACCTGTTCAACATCTACATGAATGACCCCCCTTCGCAGACATCGTCAGATCCTACGGACTCAATATAGTCTCCTACACCGACGATACTCAACTAGTCCTCTCACTCACCGAAGACCCCCACAAAGCCAAAGCCAACTTCCGTAACTCCATGAGCAACTTAGCAACATGGATGAAAAGCAGCTGCCTCAAACGGAACACTGGCAAAATGGAATTCCTGAACACCTCAGTATGGGACCACAGCTGGTGGGCAGCAGAACTCGGACCAACACCCTCTCCATCGGACCACACATGAAACCTAAGCATCATGCTCGACTGCCAACTATACATGAATCAAAGTAAATTTAGTCGCCTGTTTCTACATCTTCCATATGCTCAGTTGAATCTTCAAATTGATCCCTACCGACACCACAAAGTTTGTGATGCATGCCCTGGTCTCTACTCACCTCGACTATTCGAACGCTCTACACCGGAGTGTCCTCCCAGCTACTTAAAAGACTCCAGACTCTACAGAACACCACAGCTACACCCACCTTCAACTTCCACAAGCATCCCCCCCACACCTCAGTAACCTCCACTTGCTGCCCATTCAGAAGAGATGCCAATCCAAAATCCTCACACTCGCATACAAGGCTCTCCACAACCTAGGGCCGTCCTTCATCAACCATCGACTGAGCTTCTACATCCCAGCAAGACAACTATGCTCTGCCTCCTTAAACCTCGCACACCCCTCCCACATCCTCTGCAGTAGCTGTCGAGGCCGATCCTTCTCCTACACAGCAGCAAAGTCCTGGAACAGCTGCCTCTCCACCCTCAAACAGATCCCTCCCTTAAGGACTTCAGAAAGAGACTCAAGAAGTGGCTTTTTGACAGAGACAGAGCACTCTCAGGGCCAAGATACCCTTAGGGGTGAACAGTGCTGCGCTTTACAAATGCTATGATTGACTGATGCGAGGTCAAAGGCCTCAAATGCCTTCTTATCTCTATGTTAAGGTCAGGTAAGAACAATAACAAATAGTGTAGTCTCAACTGACATGTTTTTACTTATTTGTTTATAGCAATGCATCTAAGACAAGCATCTTGATGCATGTAGGTTATGTCAGAATTTGCAGTGTCAGATATGATATAGTATAAAAGGTTCTCCAATCGACCACTTAGGAGAGAGGTCCTTCACCCCAGATTTATTGCGCAAGAGAATGCCAGAAGATCTGCAGACTGCATTATTCTGCACTGAAAAGCTGATGCTGAGGCAAGTCAAGGAGGAAAGAAGTTACAGCTGATGTGTGTTTTCCTTCTTGAGGGAACACTTGCTCCCAAATGGCGATAACTACTGTGTTTTGCTGTAAAGAGGTATGCAGTGCATTGATTCCTAAGAAACTTTAGATGCAAGTCACTCCATGCTCTCCTAATGTAGCAGATAGAAGTAGGTTTTAGGGTGCTAGTTTTAACTATGACAGAAATGTTAATTTTATTCTGGTTGTTCGCAACAAGCATTTGTGATGTTTTAATATTATTTTGTGTGGTTATTTTAGATATACTAAGCAACAGGATGGGACTGTTGACAAACACCTTTTGGTTAAAGTGTCTGTTTCTGAGTGCAGGTTGTCGTGTGAGATACTGTAAAGATCAAAATCGGACTTCACAAATACCCACTGCATGCCTGAATTCCAATTTAGAGGGCAGTTAGTAGCCCAAAAACACTGACGTCACTTCTACTATGTCCTGGGTGGGGTACTATGGGGCTACATTACCCTGTCTTTCAAGCATTGATGCATTTAACTATGCTCACTCGTGTCACAGTGAGTGTGCACACAAACCTTATAGAGCTAAGCCAGAGACTTAGTTTACGCAACAGAATGTTGATTTCCTTAATGATATTACTAAACTGCAGTGTCTCTGCACCTTATTTCTAAGGAAAGTTTACAAGTCGTTTTGCTTACAGCAGATGAAACAGTTTCATACAAATATTTCACATGCTTAGAGCCCACATGTGCAAGAACATGTCAAAGAATTTACATCTTCAGTGGCAAGTATGAGAAAATGGCAACGCCAAATGATGCCCTCATGCTTCACTACAAATTTTAAAATCAATAAAGCATCTAGGCCCTTCTAGAGACCTGAAGAATCTACAGTAAGATGGGAATATGAACAGTCAGAGACCAAAGAGAACAGGTGTTCTAAATTAAAGAGAAGGTATGTTGAACAAATTACAGGTTGCCAATATAGGCTCAACAGTTCTGAATTGTTAATCTGGGCTTTCGCTCTTTGCTCAACACTTCATTGCTTCCGAACTTGCCTTGTGCTACAAGAGTCTGTATACAGAGGATGAAGTATGCCAGGCTCTCATTTAGTAAATGCTTTGCTACACAGTTTAGATATGAAGCCACCAATCAGGGATCTCAAGCAATGTGCACATCACAAATGCATTCACATAGTGCATGCTTTCATACTTTTAAATTCAAAATTGTGTGGATAAAGGTTTTGGTTCTGTTTAAAGTTTGCTTTGAGTACACAAACTACCAAATAAGTAGCACAGAAGTGCTGGGTAGTCTCTGGTAGTTCAATTCAAATGATTACGAAGGTATGCTGCTCTTATATTTATTCAGCAGGCAGAACAGGGTCGGGTGTGCCAGCATGGAGAACTTGAAGGCATTACATTTTATTTAGTAAAGAAGAAGTTGAAGAAAAATTAAATGAAAATAAATAGCTGACTATCACAATCACACATGCTCAGTGAAGGAATGCAGAAAGCAAGAGGACAGAAGGCAAATTATAGGTATTCAAGATGCAGTCTGGAGAAAATAAAATCAAATGGCAGTTCAGCATTGAAGAGGTGAACAAGAAAGACGGTCAGAAACAGGGGGCAGAGTAAAAGACAGTACTAGTATCAGTAAGGAAGAGAAACTTAACAGGCAAAGTACATTCTGAGTTTTACAAAATGAGAGAATTGTCAGCTTACACCTTTTTAGAGCAGATATGAGATCAACTCATGCATAGGCAAGACACTGTAATGCGAACCAACAGAAAGAGATCAACCAGTGTGGATGTCACGACCGTGAACTTGATGGCGCTGAAACCAGACACAGGCACAATACATAGCAGTGAGTGTAGGTACTCTTCCTGGCTCAGCAATTTGTAATGCTTCGAGTTTTCATTCTGGCAGAATCTTACTGAAATTTGTGGGTACTGGTGTCACTGCTATGTTTGGTGCTTGTATCGATTTCAGCACCATCAGGTTCACTGTGGTGGCATTCGCACTGGTTGCTCTTTCAGCTGGTTGGTATTACAGTGTATGGCCTATGCAGGAGTCGGTTAAGAGAAACTTAAGAAACCAAGTTAGGCCCATATATGTATGGATGCGACTGGTGTGGACAGTTGAGAGGAAATATTGCTTCACTGAATGGACAGTTCAATGTAATGTTTATATTTCAAACATCACATTTTTTTAAAAACAAAACATAAGAACAGTAAGAAATGAGCATACAGGTAAATTAAATGAAATAAATGTTAAACCAAATGGGATTTGCACATGAAAAACAGGGCAAGGGAATGTGCACCTGATATGGAGAGGTCGACCAGAAGGGTGGTTTTGCAATCTGTATTAAAACAGAAGTACTAGTTAAGAAATGTAAAAAAAAGTCATGCAGTAGTACACATGAATGTATGTAACTTATCCCAAAAGGCTCAGAAGCGGCCCATCTTGATTGACACAATGTTACAGCAGTCATGCAGGATATGTAGGCTGATCATATGTCTTTTAGAAAACGTATTATATGCAAAACAGCTTGCCTTATAACAAAGTAAAAGTAACCCACCTGAACTGATGATCAGTTATTATTTCATTAGATCGAAGTAAAATGTGCAGAAGTAGGGTACCCAAGTAATCAGTACTGGAAAAGTGTGTCACAAATATTGGTAACCAGGACAAAGGTCTATGTGTGGCACAACAACCACCCAGAAGGGTCCAACATACTCTTTTATTTTAGTTTTCCAACTCCTTTTATTTTTTAAACTGAGCTGGGCGAGGATGAAGTAACACTGTTGTGAATAGAGGAATCTAATATTTCAGATTACAAGCAACTTTCTTAATCTGGGTGCAATGCTCCCTCCACTGCAAATACTGGATATGAGCATAATCAGAGCTGTCTGAATATGTACAAGGAGCATTGCCACACACGTAATGTGAAGTAATCAGGGACCCTTGATTATACATCAAAGGGACAGCCCCATGTATCTGGGAAGCAACTAAAGTTGCCACCGTCAGTCGTATGATTTGCCTCACTCCTTACTCGTCTCCCTCATCACAAACACTGACCTCACTCACCAGCAGGTGCCATTGTAAATCCTGCTGGATCTAGCCATTTTCTGATCTGAAAAAGGGAGGTGTGCTCATGATCATCATGAAATTCAAGCATGGAACTGAGATGACGGTGAGAAAGTAAGGAAGAGTCCTACTTAACAGCTCCCAGATGGAAGAAAACTGTAACTAACCAGTGAGTGCATTTGTGGCTACTGGAGCAAAAACTGAGAATATTCCATACATTTAGGGGGGATGATATATATATATATATATATCTTAAAATGTTACTTACCAGTAGACATCTGTTCTTGGCATGCAGTGCTGTAGATTCACATGCTTTGCATAAGCTTGCCATCTAGTGTTGGGTCTGGAGAAGTACAACTTGTTTTGTTTTTCTTCGAAGAAGCTTTTCGAATCACGGGATCGAGTGACTCCTCCTCTCAGTGATTCTGTGCATGGGCACCAAGTCCTTTGTTAGATTGTTTTGTCCGCAGGCGGGAAAGTTAAGTATTGTGAAGCAAGTAAGAGATAAAGAGATGTCGATGCAATGTATCTACATATGTACAATATTTACATGTTAACAATTGCAATGGCCACAGGTGTCCGGGAAGGAGGGAGGGCGCATGTGAATCTACAGTACTACATGCCACAAACAGATGTCTACTGGTAAGTAACATTTTCCGTTCAATGGCATATGAGGCTGTAGATACCCATACTTTGCATAGACTGTAAAGCAGTCCCTCCATAAAGCGGTGGCTAGCGTGTGAGAGTTGCAATTGTTTGGAAAAGTGATCTAAGCACTGCTTGCCCAACACTGGCTTGTTGACGTGCTAGTACACAACAGTGTTTTGTAAAGGTATGTGGTGTAGACCATGTAGCTGCTTTACAAATATCTAATATAGGTGTATCACCTACAAATGCCATTGAAGCACCGTTTTTTCCTAGAGGAGTGTGCTCTATATGTCACAGGTAAGTGTCACTTTGTTTCAGCATAGCAAGTTTGAATACACTTGACTATTCATCTAACTTTACCAGTTAATATAGGGTTTCCTTTGTGGGGCCTTGAAAAGGCCACAAAAAAGTTTACTTTTTCTGAACTGTTTAGTTCCATCTATATAATACATAAGAGCTGTTTTGACATCAAGAGTGTGTAAAGCCATTTCCGATACAGAATCAGGTTGTGGGGAATAAAAAAAACTGGTAATTCTATTGAGTGATATAAAATTGTGAAACTACCTTTGGAAGAAATTTAGGGTTTGTTCGAAGAACTACTTTATCTTTATGAATCTGGAAGAATGGTTCTTCCAAGGTAAAAGACTGGAGCTAAAAAAAAAAAACTAACAAAAAATAAAACAACGAAGTGTGGGAGACCAAGTCCCAGCGGCATTTGTTGCGTCTCTCAGAGACCACTAGCCCTTGAGGCAGCAAATGTTAAAAATAAAAAAAAGAAAGGGGGGGGGGGGGGGTCAGGGGGTCCTGTGCCTTGTGGACCACCCCACCAGCTCCCCGGGGCTAAGTACTTTTTGGAGGGGGGTCTCATGGAACCACTGATGTCCCCCCCAGGGCAGACTACTGCTATGTCCAGGGGGGCCCATCCTTGGGACATAGCTGTTTGCTGTGGCTTGGATGAAGCTGCAGCCAACCCACAGCAAACACTCTGCTGTGTGACAGCGGGACCTTTAAAGCAGGTCCCTCTGTCTAACACCAGAGCTTTCACCTCTGTTCCCAGCACACGCATGCAGGGGACAAAGAAGCACAGAGCTGCTGTCAAAGCAGCTCCATACTAGCTGAAGCGTTGGCACTGCAGGGGAAGCCTGCAGTGCCAGGTAGCACGCAAGGCCAAAGGGCAATGCGCAGCATGGGGTTGGGTGGTTAGGGAGGTTAGCCACAGGGTTTGGTTACAGGCCAGGTCTTGCGGGAAACCTCTGCTGCACATGGGTGAAAGCCATGCAATGTGTAAGGTTGGGTGGTTATAGGGGATTGGCCACAGGCCCTGTGGCCAAACGGTGCCGTACACGGCCCATAAAAATTACTATACGTAAAAAAAAAAAAAGAGAAATTCACTGGAAAAAAATCAAAAGTTACAGGGACTTGTTCCCTAAGGTAACTTTCACTTGCGCACCCACCATGCAGTTTTTCCATCAAAATTTTTACTGCATATAGTATATTGAGATTATCAATGATGTAATCATAAGTGCCATAATTTGTGGGTAATTACCACTGCATGGCGAGGGCACGAGTTATAGTTACCTTAAGGCATGAGTTATAGTTAGTTGAGATAATTATAACTGACAAATTTCTAAGGCTTTGCACGTTCAAAATGTGAGCCTAACTACAATGTCCCTGTAACCTTTGGTCTTTTCAATATATACATATATATATATATATATATATATATATATATATATATATATATATATATATATATATATATAAAACGTTCAACACTCCCTTCAATACCAGGAGAACCAGGACACCTCCATTGTGAAAATTCTGTTTGTTTCAGCACAAAAATTAGGCCTTGTCTGTTATCTATGTCTATGATTCACTTGGGTTATTTATGTGGAGCACTTTAGTAATGTTGTATCCATGAGTAAGGCTGTTGCCGAACACGTTGGATTTTTGTGCTGAAATAAACTGAATTTTCACAATGGAGGTGTCCTGGTTCTCCTGGTATTGAAGGGAGTGTTGAATGTTATATTAGGGCCTCTCGGAGCCCATCCGGGACCGCTGTGTTGTGCACCTGCATTCCGGGACTTGTGTACAAAATATATATATATATATATATATATATATATATATATATATTTATGGAAAATGTCACTTACCTAGTGTACATCTGTTCATGGCATGTAGTGCTGCAGATTCACAAATTTGTTTTTTTAATAGTCCTCATATGTAACAAAAGAGACAAGAGAAGCAGCAACATGCCCCCAGCCTTGGTCATTGGTCTGGTACTCCAGCGACGCTAAAGAAAAGAGCGGCCACCGTCAGCCTTAGGGGAGGGGGCAGAACTAGTCAGCCGCCATCCTCCTAGCTGTTCGGTCTTAGGACTAAATCATTGGACTCTTACCAAATTCAGAACTCAAGAGTTTAATCGGGTGGAATCTAATTAATTCACACTATCCTAATGCCTGGATGAGATGGTTCTATAGAAAGCCAAAAAGGGTTCCCACATTTTGAGGCACCTATCCAAACCATTACTACAATCTAAGTCAGAGATTCTCTGAGCTGCCAACAGCCAATCCACGTGGGTAGGGGGGAAACTGGAGATCCACTTAATGCATATTTCCCACCAGGCTATCAAGACCAAATAAAAAAAGAGATGTCTCAGAGGTCTCTCCAATCTATCGTACAAACTCCTCTCGGCAGCCTCATATAGCCCAAATACAACCATTGGTAGAGTTATTCCATTCCGCCTATTTATAATATACAAGATCGACTTACCCACTTGTTCCCAAAAAATATGAATCCCTGGGCACTGCCACCAAAGATTAATATAATCAGTTCCCTCTAGATCACACTTTGGGCAATTGCTCTTTCCTTGGAAAGCTATTTTAGTAAACCCTGCTTTGTAGAAGTTCCCATCTAGTGTTGGGCTCAGAGTGTTACAAGCTATTTTTCTTTTATGAAGCTTTTTCAAGTCACGAGATCGAGTGACTCCTACTCTTAGTGATAGTGTGCATGGGCATCAAGTCCTTTCTTAGATTGTTTTCCCGCAAGAGGGTGAAGTAAGGAGTGAAGAATTGTATATGTACATGTATATAGTAAGTAAATAAAATGGCCATGCAATGTATGTATACATATTTACATAATGAAGTACCACAACTGCTACGAGTTTCCGGGTAGAAGGGAGGGAACATGTGAATCTGCAGGACTACATACCACGAACAGATGTACACTAGGTAATTGACATTTTCCGTTCGATGGCATGTGTAGCTGCGGATACACATGCTTTGCATAGACTGAAAAGCAGTCCCTTCCTAAAATAAGAGGTGGCTAGACTGTAAGAGCTGGAATACTTTGAAATAGTGTTTTAAGCACTACTTGACCATTTACTTGTTGACGAGACAACACATCCACACAATAGTGTTTTGTAAATGTGTGTGGTGTAGACCATGTGGCTGCTTTGCATATGTCTGCCATTGGTATATTTCCTAAATATTCCATTGAAGATTGTTTCTTTCTAGTAGAATGTGCTTTAGGATTTACTAATAGTAGCCTTTTATCATTGAGATAGCAAGTTTGAATACACTTTACTATCCATCTGGCTAATCCTTGTTTTGAAATGGGAATTACCTTTATGGTGCTGTTGAAAAGCCACAAAAAAGTTGTTTAGATTTTCTGAAATCTTTTGTTCTATCTATATAGTACATAAGAGTTCTTTTGACATCAAGAGTGTGCAGAGCTCTTTCAGCAACTGAATCTGGCTGTGGATAGAAGACTGGCAATTCCAGTGACTGACTGATGTGAAATGGTAAAACCAATTTGGTTAGAAATTTTGGATTTGTTCTGAATACTATTTTGTGCTTGGGAATTTGGAAGAAATGTTCTTCTAAAGTGAATGCTTGAATTTTACTAACTCTTCTTAAGGAAGTAATTGCTACCAAGAAAGCAACTTTCCATGATAGAAATTGAAGACCGCAAGAATGCATGAGTTCAAATGGTGGACCCATATGCCTTCTAAGCACAATGTTAAGATTCCAAGCTAAAGCTGGTGAAGCTCTAGGTGGAGTAACTCTTTTACGCTCTTCCATAAAAGCTTTTATGACAGGAATTCTAAACAAAGAAGTGTGCCGTCTGTTTTGGAGGTAGGCTGATATTGCTGTTAAATTAATTTTACTAGATGAATATGCAAGATTTGCATTTTGTAAGTAAAGCAAATAACATACAATATCATGTTCTGATGCTTTGAGTGGATTAATGTTTTTGGGTTGACAGTAACATACAAAATGTTTCCATTTAGCTGCATAGCATTGTCTAGTTGTACATTTACGTCCTTCCTTTAGAATGTCCATACATTCTGATGGAAGTTGTAGATATCCAAACTCCATGACCTCAGGAGCCAAATCGCCAGGTTGAGAATACTGGGATTGGGATGCCTGATCTGGCTTTTGTTTTGAGTCAATAGGTCTGGTCTGTTTGGGAGTTTGTGATGTGGTACTACAGACAGATCCAGCAGTGTTGTGTACCAGTGTTGACGTGCCCAGGTAGGAGATATGAGTATCAAAGTAAGACCAATCTTGTTGACCAGAAATGGAATTAGTCGGAGAGGGGGAAAAGCATAAGCAAATATCACTGACCAATTGATCCATAGAGCATTGCCCGTGGATTGAGGGTGTGGGTACCTGGATGCAAAGCTTGGGCATTTGCGTTTTCGCTTATTGCGAAAAGGTCTATGTCTGGTGTTCCCCACATGTGAAAGTAGTGTTGAATTACTTGTGGGTGAATCTCCCATTCATGTATTTCTTGCTGCGTCCTGCTTAAGAAGTCCGCTAGTTGGCTGTGTATCCCTGGGGGACACTATGCTAATAGATGAATGTGATTGTGAATCTCCCATTTCCAAATTGTTTGTGCTAGAATGGGCAATTGAAATTAATGTGTGCCCCACTGTTTCTGGAGGTAATACATTGTTGTCATGTTGTCTGCCCTTATTAACACTGTTTTGTGTGTGATCTGTGGTTGGAATGCTTTGATTGCCAAGAACACTGCCAGCAATTCCAAGTGGTTTATGTGATAGGTCTGCTGGATTGAGTCCCATTCTCCCTGTATTGTAAGATTGTTGAGATGGGGTTCCCAACCTGTCATTGATGCATCTATAGTGATTATGGTCTGTGGCTCAGGGTCCTGAAATGGCCACCCCCTGATAAGTTGGTGTGATTCCCCCATTGCAGAGAGTTGTAAGTCTAGCGGTCCAACAACACTAGATCGTGAAGTTGACCCTGTGCCTGAGACTAGTGATGTAAGAGACACTGTTGCACAGGTTTCATTTTAGACGTGCAATGGGCACTATCGACATGCAGGATGCCATCTTTCCCAAGAGCTTCATGATAAATCTTGCTGTGTAAGTTTGATTGTATTGGAGTTGAGATATGAAACTGAGGAACGCTTAAATTCTTTGTGGGTTTGGGTAGGCTAATGCTGACTGAGTATTGAAAATTTCTCCCAGATATGGTTGTGTTTGCTCTGGCTGAAGGTGAGACTTCTGGTAATTGATTGTGAACCCTAAACTGTAGGGTATTGATTGTGTATGATGTTGACAAGTTTGAATGGTACTGGCTTTTATTAGCCAGTTGTCTAGATAGGGAAAGACGTGTATATACTGTCTTAAGTTATGCTTCAACCACTGCTAGGCATCTGGTAAATACCCGTGGTGCTGTTGTTACTCCAAAGGGTAGCACTTTGAATTGGTAGTGCTTGCCTGCTATTACAAACCTTAGGTACTCGCGGTGTGCTGAATGTATAGGAATATGGAAGTAAGCATCTTTTCGATCTAATGCTGTCATGTAGTCTTGTTTTTGTAACAAGGGGATGACATCCCATAGAGTGACCATGTGGAAATGCTCTGAGAGAATATACTGATTGAGAGGCCCGAGATCGATGATTGGTCTGAGAGTGCCATCCTTTTTTGGTATGAGGAAGTATAGAGAATATACTCCTGTCCCTTGTTGATTGATGGGTACTACCTCTATTGCACCTTTGAGTAGAAGAGATTCTACCTCTTGTTTTAGTAGAACAATGTGTTCCCGAAGAAAGCCTGTGTGAACGCGGGGGAATGTTTAGTGGAGTGGAGATGAGTTCTAAGCAATAACCATTGTGGATTATTGACAGTACCCATTGATCTGATGTAATTTGTTGCCAACGAGGGTGGAAATGTTGCAGTCTTCCTCCCACAGGAGATGTGTGCTGTGTGGGGATGCAGAGAAAGTCACTGCTTTGATGAGGTGGAGGCACCTCTTGTAGCAGTGGATTTGCCTCTACCTCTAAAACTGAGTCCTCTACAGGAACCCCTGAAAGATCTCCTAGAATAATACTGTTGTCCCTGTTTTTTTGGGACATAGAGGCCTCTACCGTTTGGGGTTTAAAGCCCCCTCTGAATTGGGGCTTGCGAAAAGTGCCCCGAAAAGGTGCTGTGTAAAGGGCACATATTGCCTTTGCTGTATCAGAGTCCTAACAGGGCCCCGGCCAGCTTTTCACTGTCTGCATAGCAGACAGTGAAAAGCGCGACGGGTGCAATTGCACCCGTCGCACGGCCGCAACACCACCGGCTCCATTAGGAGCCGGCTCCTGTGTTGCGGCCTCATTCCCGCTGGGCCGGCGGGCGCAAACTTGGTTTGCGTCCGCCGGCCCAGAGGGAATGTCGGAATGGGGGCCGCGGGAGTGCGGCCGCATTGGCGGCACATGGCGGTTTCCGCCTGGCGGGCGGTAGCCGCCCGCCAAGGTCGGAATGACCCCCTATGTGTAGACGACAGTGTATTAAAGAGAAAGTAATCCTCTATAGGTTCTGCGTGCAGGGTGACATTATGAAACGCAGCTGCTCTTGACACCACCTGTGTGTAGGCAGTGCTGTCCTCAGGTGGTGATGGTCTCGCTGGATAACAGTCGGGACTGTTATCAGATACAGGCGCATCATAAAGATCCCATGCGTCGGGATCATCCGGACTCATCCCTGTGTGAGTTGGGGACTGCATCATTGGTGGAGTGGCTACTGGTGACAGTTGTGGTGAGCGTTGTGGAGATGGTGGCGGAGTCACTTGTCTTGCCACCTTTGCCTGTGGCTGCTTGTCTTTCTCTTGGAAGGCAAGTTTTCTTTTCATTCGTATTGGAGGGAGAGTACTGATCTTCCCTGTGTCCTTTTGAATGTGGAGCCTTCTTTGAGTGTAATCTGGCTCCACTGCCTCTAGTTCCTGTCCGAATCTGTGTCCTTGCATCTGTGAGGACAGGCCCTGTTTCTCGGTGTAGGAACTCGATTTCGGTTCCGAGGCCGGATGTTTCGGTATGGAAACTTTTTCGGCAGTCTTTTTCGTCTCTGAAGACACTTTTTTTAATTTTTGGCGTGATCTCTCGATGCCGACTCATTTCGGTGCCACCCTCTCGGTGTCGAGATTGCTCTGACCCTGTGTCTCGGGGTCGTGTCTGCTCTGTGCCGGTATCTCGACCGGAGTCGGATGACTTCGACACATGCATGCCCTTTTTCGGTGCCGATGGTCGGTCACCTATTTTTCGGGTTAAGCCATGGCCTGCTGGCGGTGGCGTCCCCTGGGCTTTAGCGGTTTTTTCGTGAGTTTTGTGTTTTGACGTCTTACTCGCGGTTTTCGGCGTCTGTTCGGGATCGACCTCGTCTGAGTCCGAATCCGCAATGGAGAAGGTTTCTTCCTCTTCTTCCAAGTGTCGTTGTCCTGTCGGCACCGACGCCATTTGCAGTCTTCTTGCACTTCGGTCTCTTAACGTCTTTCTCAACTGAAACGCTCGACAGGCCTCACAGGTATCCTCTTTGTGTTCTGGAGACAAACACAAATTACAGACCAGATGCTGATCTGTATAAGGATACTTGTTGTGACATTCGGGGCAGAAGCGGAATGGGGTCCAATCCATTAGCCTTGAAGACGCATGTGGTCGGGCCGAACAGGCCCCGCCGGGGAATCGAAAACCCCGAAGGGCCACCGGAGCTCTTCAAAATTCGGTGTTGATCTGTTGTAACTAACCCGATACCGAACGCAAACAATACAGTTGAATTTTCAGATATTTTAACTAACTTTCCGAACCGAAACGCGGAGCGAAAAGGAACACGTCCGAACCCGATGGCAGAAAGAAAACAATCTAAGATGGAGTCGACGCCCATGCGCAATGGAGCCGAAAGGGAGGAGTCACTCGGTCCTGTGACTCGAAAAGACTTATTTGAAGAAAAACAACTTGTAACACTCCAAGCCCAACACTAGATGGCAGGAACAGTGCACAGCATGTGAATCTGCAGCGCAACATGCCATGAACAGATGTACACATGGGGTAAGTGACATTTTCTGTTCAATGGCATGTGTAGCTGCAGATACACATGCTGTGCATAGACTACAAAGCAGTAATCCTCCCGAAAGCGGTGGTCAGCCTATAGGAGTTGAAGTTGTTTGAAATAATGTTCTTAATACAGCCTGTCCTACTGTGGCTTGTTGTGTTGCTAACACATCTACACAGTAATGTTTAGTGAAGGTGTGAAGTGTAGACCAAGTGGCTGCATTACACATCTCTGTCATTGGTATATTAGCTAGAAAGGCCATTGTTGCTCCTTTCTTTCTAGTGGAGTGTGCCTTTGGTGTAATGGGTAATTCTCTTTTAGCTTTGAGGTAATAGGTCTGAATGCATTTGACTATCCATCTGGCTATGCCCTGTTTGGATACAGGGTTACCAGTATGTTTTTTTTGGAAAGCAACGAACAATTGTTTAGTTTTACGAAATGCTTTTATTCTGTCTATGTAATACATTAGCGCTCTCTTTATGTCTAATGTATGCAGTGCTCTTTCTGCTACCGAGTCTGGTTGTGGGAAGAAGACTGGGAGCTCAACTGTTTGGTTTAGATGAAACGGTGATATGACTTTTGGTAAAAAGTTTGGATTTGTACAGAGAACCACTTTATGTTTGTGTATTTGTATAAAGGGTTCTTCGATAGAAAACACCTGTATTTCGCTAACTCTTCATAGTGAAGTGATGGCTATTAGAAAAGCTACTTCCCAAGTTAAGAATTGGATTTGACAAGAATGCTAGGGTTCTAACGGTGGAAGTCGTGTAAGTACAACATTAAGATTCCACGAGGGTACTGGTTGGGTTCTTGGAGGTAGGATCCTTTTTAGTCCTTCCATAAAGGCTTTAATAACTGGGATTCTAAAAAGTGACTTTGCATGTTTAATCTGCAGGTAAGCAGAGATTGCAGTGAGATGAATTTTGATGGAAGAAAAAGCGAGATTAGCATTTTGTAAGTGTAGTAAGTAACTCACAATGTTTTGTATGGAGGCCTCTAACAGTGTGATTTGATTTGCTTGGCAGTAGAAAACAAACCTTTTCCATTTATTAGGATAACAATGCCTTGTTGACGGTTTCCTTGCTTGTTTAATGACTTCCATACACTCATTTGAAAGGTTTAGAAAATCTAAGACTTCAGGAGCCAGATTGCTAGGTTGAGCGATGCTGGACTGGGGTGTCTGATCTGTTGTTTGTGTTGTGTTAACAGATGTGGACTGTTTGGGCATTTGATGTGAGGTACTACTGAGAAGTCCAACAGTGTGGTGTACCACGGTTGGCGAGCCCACGTTGGTGCTATGAGTATTAGTTTGAGTTTGTTTTGACTCAGTTTGTTGACTAGGAAAGGAATGAGTGGGAGAGGGGGAAAAGCGTAAGCAAATATCCCTGACCAACTGATCCATAGAGCATTGCCCTTGGACTGAGGGTGTGGGTACCTGGATGCGAAGTTGTGCCATTTTGTGTTTTGTTTTGTTGCAAACAGATCTAAGTCTGGTGTCCCCCAGCGGTAGAAGTAATCTTGTAGAATATGGGGATGTATTTCCCACTCGTGAGTTTGCTGGTGATTTCGACTGAGATTGTCTGCTAACTGATTGTAAATGCCTGGTATATATTGTGCTATCAGGCGAATGTTGTTGTGAATTGGCCAATGCCAATTTTTTTGTGCTAAGAGACACAGTTGTGGCGAGTGTGTCCCCCCCTGTTTGTTTAAATAGTACATTGTTGTCATATTGTTTGTTTTGAAAAGAATGTGTTTGTGGACTAGAAGGGGTTGAAAAGCTTTTAGTGCTAGAAAGACTGCTAGTAGTTCTAAGAGATTTATGTGAAGTTGTTTTTGTTGACTGTCCCATTGACCTTGTATACTGTGATTGCTGAGGTGTGCTCCCCACCCAATCATGGAAGCGTCTGTTGTGATAATGGCGTGAGGCAGTGGGTCTTGAAATGGCCGCCCTTTGTTTAAATTTACAGGGTTCCACCATTGAAGCGAAGAGGGTGTTTGGAGGTCTGTCAACACTAGATCTTGAAGTTGACCCTGTGCCTGCATCCATTGTTTTGCTAGGCACTGCTGTAAGGGCCGCATGTGTAGCCGTGCGTTTGGGACAATAGCGATGCATGAGGACATCATGTATAGTAGTTTCATTACAAACCTGACCGTGTATTGTTGGTTTGGTTGTATGCTTGACCTTATATTTTGAAACGATTGAACTCTTTGTGGACTTGGAGTGGCAATTGCTTTGTGCGTGTTGAGTGTGTCTCCCAAGTGTTGTTGTATTTGGGATGGTTGCAAGTTTTGGTAGTTTATAGAAAACCCTAGTTTGTGCAGAGTATCTATTACATATTGCGTGTGACTTTGACACCTGCGTTGAGTGTTGACTTTTATTAGCCAATCGTCTAGATACGGGAACACGTGCATGTGATGTCTCCTTATATGAGATGCTACTACAGCTAGGCATTTTGTGAATACTCTGGGTGCTGCTGTTATCCTGAAGGGCAATACTTTGAATTGGTAATGGTTGCCTTGTATTACAAATCTGAGGTACTTCCTGTGAGATGGATGAGTGGGTATGTGAAATTACGCATCCTTTAGATCCAGTGTTGCCATGTATTCTCCCTGTTTTAGTAAGGGAACTACGTCTTGTAGTGTGACCATGTGGAAATGATCTGATTTCTGAGATCTAGAATTGGCCTTACAGGGAGTGCAGAATTATTAGGCAAGTTGTATTTTTGAGGATTAATTTTATTATTGAACAACAACCATGTTCTCAATGAACCCAAAAAACTCATTAATATCAAAGCTGAATATTTTTGGAAGTAGTTTTTAGTTTGTTTTTAGTTTTAGCTATGTTAGGGGGATATCTGTGTGTGCAGGTGACTATTACTGTGTATAATTATTAGGCAACTTAACAAAAAACAAATATATACCCATTTCAATTATTTATTATTACCAGTGAAACCAATATAACATCTCAACATTCACAAATATACATTTCTGACATTCAAAAACAAAACAAAAACAAATCAGTGACCAATATAGCCACCTTACTTTGCAAGGACACTCAAAAGCCTGCCATCCATGGATTCTGTCAGTGTTTTGATCTGTTCACCATCAACATTGCGTGCAGCAGCAACCACAGCCTCCCAGACACTGTTCAGAGAGGTGTACTGTTTTCCCTCCTTGTAAATCTCACATTTGATGATGGACCACAGGTTCTCAATGGGGTTCAGATCAGGTGAACAAGGAGGCCATGTCATTAGATTTCCTTCTTTTATACCCTGTCTTGCCAGCCACGCTGTGGAGTACTTGGACGCGTGTGATGGAGCATTGTCCTGCATGAGAATCATGTTTTTCTTGAAGGATGCAGACTTCTTCCTGTACCACTGCTTGAAGAAGGTGTCTTCCAGGAACTGGCAGTAGGACTGGGAGTTGAGCTTGACTCCATCCTCAACCCGAAAAGGCCCCACAAGCTCATCTTTGATGATACCAGCCCAAACCAGTACTCCACCTCCACCTTGCTGGCGTCTGAGTCGGACTGGAGCTCTCTGCCCTTTACCAATCCAGCCACGGGCCCATCCATCTGGCCCATCAAGACTCACTCTCATTTCATCAGTCCATAAAACCTTAGAAAAATCAGTCTTGAGATATTTCTTGGCCCAGTCTTGACGTTTCAGCTTGTGTGTCTTGTTCAGTGGTGGTCGTCTTTCAGCCTTTCTTACCTTGGCCATGTCTCTGAGTATTGCACACCTTGTGCTTTTGGGCACTCCAGTGATGTTGCAGCTCTGAAATATGGCCAAACTGGTGGCAAGTGGCATCGTGGCAGCTGCACGCTTGGCTTATCTCAGTTCATGGGCAGTTATTTTGCGCCTTGGTTTTTCCACACGCTTCTTGTGACCCTGTTGACTATTTTGAATGAAACGCTTGATTGTTCGATGATCACGCTTCAGAAGCTTTGCAATTTTAAGAGTGCTGCATCCCTCTGCAAGATATCTCACTATTTTTGACTTTTCTGAGCCTGTCAAGTCCTTCTTTTGACCCATTTTGCCAAAGGAAAGGAAGTTGCCTAATAATTATGCACACCTGATATAGGGTGTTGATGTCATTAGACCACACCCCTTCTCATTACAGAGATGCACATCACCTAATATGCTTAATTGGTAGTAGGCTTTCGAGCCTATACAGCTTGGAGTAAGACAACATGCATAAAGAGGATGATGTGGTCAAAATACTCATTTGCCTAATAATTCTGCACTCCCTGTAGTTTTTTGTCTTTTTTGGGAATAAGGAAATATAGGGAGTAAACCCACATTCCTTTTTGATGGTGGGGTACTAGTTCTATGGCCTGTTTTGTTAGTAGTGCTTGCACCTCTATTTGTAGTAGGTCTAGATGTTGTGCTGACAGTTTGTGCGTCCTTGGGGGAACATCTGGAGGAAACTGTGTGAACTCTATGCAGGAACCATGTTGGATAATTGATAAACTCATGTGTCCGTGGTAATGGCTGACCAATTTTTGTGGTATTTTGTTAATCTTCCCCCCACTGGTGTTGTGTGTTGGGGGAGTGTGACATTGAAGTCAGTGTTTATTACTAGGGGTCTGCTTGGCAGGCTGAAATTTTCCCCTTGCTCTTGGGTACTGTCCCCTGTATGAACCACAAAACCCCACTCTCTGGTACTGAGACTGGTAAGTGGGTTTTGTTTGGGAAGTGGATGGCTCTGAGGGTTGCCGTCTAAACCCTTCCCTGAACTGTGGCTTCCTAAATGTTCCCTTATACTGGGAAGAATAGAGCGCGCCCACGGCTTTGGCCGTGTCTGTGTCCTTCTTCATTTTCTCAATTGCAGTGTCCACCTCCGGCCCAAATAGTTGTTGTTGTTGTTGGTTAAACGGCATATTTAGTACCGCCTGCTGTATTTCTGGCTTAAAACCAGAACTTCGTAGCCATGCATGCCTCCTGATGGTAACTGCTGTATTGACAGTCTGTGCTGCTGTATCAGCAGAGTCCAGTGCAGAATGTATTTGGTTATTGGAGATGGCCTGTCCCTCCTCCACCACCTGCTGAGCATGTTTCTGATGTTCCTTTGGTAAATGTTGGATAATATCCTGCATTTCGTCCCAATGTGCTCTGTCATAACGGGCGAGGAGGGCTTGTGAATTGGCGATACGCCACTGGTTGGCCGCTTGCAATGCCACTCTTTTCCCCGCCGTGTCGAACTTACGGCTTTCTTTATCAGGGGGTGGCGCATCCCCTGACGATTGAGAATTTGCCCGGTTTCTTGCGGCTCCCACTACAACAGAGTCCGGAGGGAGCTGTTGTGTAATAAACACAGGGTCTGAAGGGGGAGGTTTATATTTTTTCTCGACCCTTGGTGTAATAGCCCTTCCTTTCACCGGTTCCTGAAAGACCTGTTGTGCATGCTTAAGCATGCCTGGTAACATTGGCAGGCTTTGATATGAAGCATGCGTGGATACCAGTGTGTTAAAAAGAAAGTCATCCTCCACTGGTTCTGAGTGCATAGTGACATTATGAAATGTCGCTGCTCTAGCCAGTACTTGCGTGTAAGATGTGCTATCCTCTGAAGGAGAAGGCTTTGAAGGATAACACTCAGGACTGTTGTCAAACTGGTGGGTCGTATAGGTCCCAGGGGTCTGCATCGCCCTGCGTCAGCCCAGTATGCGTGGGTGACTGTGCCATTGGTGTGCCAACTGGTGACCTTGTCCGTTGTGGCGAGTGAGGAAGCAACGTTTGTGTTGAGAAATGTGGGAGTGATGACCTTTCTCTAACCACCTTGGCTTTTGGTTGCTCAGTTTCAGTCTCATGAAAAGCCAGTTTTCTTTTAAACTTGAGCGGAGGGATGGTTTGAATTTTCCCTGTGTCCTTTTGGATTTGTAGCCTTGGTTGAGTCTGGTTAAGCTCTTCCAAATCCAGTTCCTGCTCAAACCTGCGCCTCTCCTTAAGTTGTTGAGAGAGCCCATGTTCTTCCGTATAGGAAGTCTTTTTCGGCTCCGAAGCCGTTTTTTCCGGTACTGAAACACCCATGGATACGGCCGGTCTCGGCTCCGAGAGGCTCTTTCGAGGCTTGTTTGATTCGACCAATCGATGTCGACTCTTTTCGATGCCGGTTTCTTGACCCGAGTCGGAAGACTTCGCCACGATCTTGGCCTTTTTCAGTGCCGAAGATGTTATTTGGAAACCGCTTTTCTTGTGGGTCGAGCCATGGCCTTCCGGCAGTGGCGTCCCCGGGGCCTTCTGTTTCTTCACCTGGCTTTGGGGCTGGGTCGGGGCAGGTGTACTCACTTTTTGTGCCGCCGTCGGTGGCCGGTCCCCGTTGGAGTCATCCGATTCCGAACCTTGGATCGAAATGGTAATTTCTTCCTCCTCGACGTCGAGGTGTTGTGTCGACTTCGATGCCATCTGCAAACGTCTTGCTCGTCGATCTCTTAAGGTCTTCTTGGATCGAAAGGCTTTGCAGGCCTCACAAGTATCCTCTCTGTGTTCTGTCGACAAACACAGATTACAGACCCGATGCTGGTCTGTATAAGGATACTAGGCGTGACACGTCGACGGGTGTGGTCGGGCCGACCAGGTCTTGGTTGAGTGCGGAAGCCCCGAAGGGCCGCCGAAGCGGTTGTGTTGTCGGTGCTGATGTATCTATACTAAACCTGTCCCTAACACAACAATACCGACGGATTTCGAAGTTTTTCTAAGTTTTCTAAGTTTTCCCGATTCGAATTATGGAGCAAAGAGGAACACGTCCGAACTCGATGGCGGAAAGAAAACAATCTAAGATGGAGTCGATGCCCATGCGCAATGGAGCCGAAAGGGAGGAGTCACTCAGTCCTGTGACTCGAAAAGACTTCTTTGAAGAAAAACAACTTGTAACACTGCGAGCCTAACACTAGATGGCAGGAACAGTGCACAGCATGTGTATCTGCAGCTACACATGCCATCGAACATATATATATATGTACACACATACATACACATACACACAATCACATATATCTCCATTGCTGATGCAATGGTAGATGGGGAGCTCAATTTGTGACTAAAGGGGAGGAGTGCTGAGTGCTGAAAATCTGTAAGTTGTACACCTTCTAAGCAAACTATATCTCACACCAAATGTAATGCTTATGACCTCATCCTTAATATGACAGGTGCATTTCCAAATGTCATACAAAATCTTAAAGCAAAGTTCAGAGAGCACTGGTATGAAATACACTGTGGTTTTAAGTATTGTTTATTGAAATAAATATTGCAGTAAGGTGTGCAAGTTGCTGGTTGCATGGCTGTAGTGCTAACCAGGGGGGAAGGAAATTAGGGTAGGGAACTGCAGGGAGAGAGATCTGAAAAGAAAAGGTTAGAACAAATATGCATATACTCATTCATAGCAGTATAACTTATCAATAGTCTCTTGACTAAAAGCGTCTCCGTGATATCAGATTGAGACCCCTTTTGAAGTGAGGGCAAAGCCCCTTCTTTGAATCATGGAACAAGAACAAACTACAACCTCAGAAGCAAGAGATGGCAAGAGCTTTGGACTATGATCATACTCTGAATATCAATCCTGTAACAGCTATGCATTCATAACATAAACCTTTGATCATAGCCTAGAAAATCTCAAAGAATTAAATATGCTTTTCACATATCAGGCTTTCCAAAAAACAATGAAAACTATAATTTGCTTATCTCCAAAAATGCTTTCACATTCACAACTATAGGCCGGAAAGTTTTACTCATTGAACTTGAAACGCTTTGTTCCTTATGCCAGATAGCGCTTTCATTGGTTTCATCTGAAGCGCTACGCTCGTTATGCTAAGGGGCGCCTTACTCATGTGGCTTGAATCACTTTGATTGTTGTGCCAAGGGCGTTTTATGCATGTGGACTGAAGCGCTTTGATTGCTGTGCCAAGGGCGCTTTCCTCAAGTGGACTGAAGCGCTTTGATTGCCGGGCCAAAGGCGCTTTACTCATGTGGACTGAAGCGCTTTGATTGCTGTGCCAAGGGCGTTTTACTCATGTGGACTAAAGCAATTTTTATTGCAGTACCAAGGGCGCTTTTCTCATCACTTTCGGCCTCAAATTGTGACTTGGTCTTGAGTGACCAAATGTCCCTGGTTGACACTATTAGCTTTTAAGCACTAGAAAGCAGATTTTTAATTTAATCTTACAAAAATTGATATCTCTGGTTCCTTTAATTATTTTGTTGTTGTTTTGGTGTAATTTTAAAGATAAAAATATATCCTATTTTTATAAACTGGTGTGGGATTTTGATTGTATATTGTGTATTTCAATGTTTTATGTAACTGTCTAATAAGTTAAGCATGCCTGTTCATTGTCAAGCTACCAGGGGTTCAGCCAGGGTCTGATGTTTTGAGACTTCGACTGGACCGTCTGTTGGGATGGTGGCCTGTTACTAAGTGTGGGTACCTACCTTCCCTTACTGATCATCCATCCTCTAAAAAGCAGGATAGTGGATAGGGAGAAGGTCAGCCAGCTCTTGCCCTAAATGGGAGAAGCAGCATGGTTTTAACCAGAGATAGGAGCCCAAACCCTACTCTGTAATCTATAAAATCCTCACAGGTGACTACGGAGTCCAGTTTAATCGGCAGCAAGGCTGGCCCTGGCGAGTTTACTCAAGACCAGCATGCTGTCCCTGAAAGCAGAAATAATACAAACATTTGAAATATCGGAGCAAAACCAGAAAGAGATACGTGGATTTTGTCAGGCATTAGGCAATAAGCTAGATGACCTGGCACACAAGTACTGACCTCCTAGAAAAAGTGGGTCGCACAGGTTAAGTAATGTCTAGCCAGTAATTCACAGGAAATTGAAACTCTACAATATCAAAATAAGCAGCTGAGTGGCGATGTTAACAGGCTAGAAATTCACACCAGGAGAAACAACTTCAGACTGCGGAATATCCCCAAAGAAGTCGATGGAACAGACATTAAGACTTTTGTGTTTAACGTATTAAAAGAAGGCTTCTTTAAGAATAGGGTGGACATCAATTTAGACTCAGATATCCAAACAATGCATCAGGACCCCTTTAGGCAGAATCCTAACTGTAAAACGCCAAATAAGATTCTCTTTCATTTTGATACATAATAAGGAAATGGTTCTCTCAATGGCCCTGAAACAGAAGTCACTGACATATTAATAGCCACACATACTTGGTTAGGTCAGATGTGGGCCAGATCACTGCACAAGGCAATGGGAACTAGGGGGGGGAGAATGAAGGAGCTAACAGACCAAGGACCCTCAATGCAGTTTAAATTCCCAGCAGCATTAAAGGTTATGTGGAGAAACGAGATGCATAATATAAGGAATCAGGAAAATCAAAATAACAGAGTCCTGCAACCTGAAGAAGGAAGCCTACAACTATCTGAGAAGATATAAGTTGCAATAGAGAGAATCGGTGTAATTAGAAAGAATCTGGGATGTACCAATCGGGGGATGCGGAGGGAGGTGAATTAAATGAATTAAATTAAAGCAAATTAAAGTGAACTAAGATTAAACTTTAAGCAATCACGGGTAAGGGGTCTCAGTGTTAGAGTTAAAAGTGGGGTTGGATATGGCGGGACCTAGAGGCCTCCTACAGGTGTGATGTCAGCACCATATACAGGTAGGAGGGTTCCTCAGGGAGCAAGTAGGAGAAAATAAAAATAAAACATTTCCTGATTTATCCACGGTAATCCCAACGAAGGCCTGTATGCAGCAATGAGACATCTTACAGTTAAGGAAGCACATTATACATGAAGGCTGTAGAAATTGAGATAATCATATGGAATGTTAATGGCCTAGGAGCTAGAAAAAGATTAAGGCCTGCCCAGGAAGCACTAAAAGAAGCTAGCACCCATGTTGTCATACTTCAGGAAACACCTAAATCTGAATGCCTATGTTCCTTCCAGAGATGTCCACGGGTCCAGGAAACAGTGTTCTCTGATCAGTATTTTAACACAAAAGATGTGGCCAAACTGGTTAAAAAGAACAGCAGCATAAAAATATCAAGTCACAAGGCAGCTCGGGCAGATGGGTTCTGGCTGTGCTAGGAATGGGAGAACTGGAATGGTCATGTGCACGGTAATATGGGCCCAACTACCACAACCCTAAACACCTGAGTATCTTAGAACAGCATCTGGTAATGTCTACTTCCTCAATCATGATAGGTGGAGATTTCAAATTGGCTCTTGAAGATCTGGATAAACGTCAAAGGTTAAATATAGCACCATGTCAAAAGTAAGTGTTAGGATTGGAGACATGATCCGAGATCTTGGGCTGATGGATGTATTGAGTGAACAGACAGGGAATCACAGAGACTATGCTTTTTACAGTAAGAAGTACAACCTCCACTCCCCTACAGACCACCCTCTCCTTGATGGCGCACTGGCCCAATATGTCAAATCAGGGGTGAACTAGAAAGCCTGCAGAGTAACAGGGCCGTCCTTGAAGGAAAAACGATATGACAAATGGGACACCAGTATTCTACAACACTTTGAATATGGTGAAAAAGGGGTGCACTTCTGGCATGGAAGACAAAACAAAGCTGGTAAGAAAACAAATTGACATATTAGTGGAAGCAGGCGTGGATAGGATACTGAAGGCAGAAAAGGACTTAAGAGCAGAACTGCTAAGCTCTGAGCGCAGTATACAATGAGGATATAGATCCAGATCCCCATGATATTAAAAGAAAATTGTTGGCAAATAACGCATTACCTAGCTTATAACAGGAGCTTAAGGAATACCTCCAAGACGAGATCAGTGAAGCAGAAATCAGGTGGCTAATATCAAGAATGGGAAAGCAGCAGGCACTGATGGGATCCCCGCAGAATTCTATAAACAAATGATAGAGAACTTGATCTCAATCTGTAAGCCCCTGTTCAACGCAATTTAACTAGAGAACGAAGAGGTCACTCCATCCTGGTATGAGGCAACAGTGGTCCTGATCCTAAAACAGCAAGGACCCAAAGAAAGCAGAGTCATATAGACCAATTTCACTGCTAGACTAGGATTATAAAATCTTTGCAGGTATTACAGCTAAGAGACTATCAAAGGTTATTCATACAATCATCAATAATGATCAAAAAGGCTTTATCTCAGGCAGACAGCTTAATGAGTTAACCCACCTACTCATAGGTACAACTGACGCAGCGTAATCCTTTAATCTTCCATTAACAATTGCCATAGTAAACACAGCAAAAGCTTTTGACAGTCAACTGAACATATTTATGGGAAGTCCTGGAAAGGGCGGGGGGGGGAGGGGGTCTGAATCACTTCCAATCTAGTGAAAACCATACAAACACTATATAGATCACCAACAGCCAAGGTACTGGTTAATGTAAAGCTTACACATTCTTTCTCGCTTATGAGAGGTACTAGAGAAGACTGTCCGCCGGCACCACTACCATTTAATTGCTATGTAGAGTCATTTGCACAGGCACTCAGACAAGATTAAGCCATGCTCCATTTTAAGTACCAAGGCTTCTCCATTAAAGTTTCTCTATAAGTGGATGATATAATCTTATATACCTCCATTCCAGAGTATTCAATCCCTAAACTTGATCACGCCGAAAAGTTTTGTGAAATATCTGGGTATTTAATCAATAAAGAGAAAACAGAGGTTATGGCTTGGCCAAGTTGAAATCCCAAATGTCAGGTTTACGACCAGATCAGGTATCTAAGAGTTCAATTCACACGCAGTTTGGAGGAGCTTCACAAGAAAAATCTAGCCAAATTCAGCAACGAAATAGAACGGCTGCTAGGAAAATAGAAATCATTGTCGTTAGGTATTTATGGAAGGGTAATAATTATAAAAATGATTATTCTACCATAAGTGCCATTTCCCTTTGGCACCACACCCTCATAACTTCCAACCAAACTGATCAGTAGACTACAAGGCAAGATATCCAGTTTCATGTGGGAATCCAAACATGATACGATAGCCTGGAAAAAGCTAAGACGAACAAAACAGGGGGGCTGCCGGACTTGCAAAAATACTGATATGCCTTCCAAACCAAAAACCCTCACCTCTTGTCTAAAAATTATTTCTGTTAGGAAAACAATGAGGGTTCACTATTATATAGACTTGGAAACCATCTTGGATTCCGCTGAAACGCCAGAGTGGCTAAAATATAGTATTAGCTGCCCAGTGCGCAGGGCTAATTTCAACAACTGGGGGAATTTCAGAGGTGGCGTAGCCCTGATCACCTGGCAAGAATTCTCACCGCAAACACATAGGAGAAAAGTCTTGAAATTCAAATACTTCCAGTTATGCTCATGGTGGGCAGCACAGGGTATGGCAATGGGCTGGAACTGGGAACAAGAGGCCATTCTAGGGGTGCGTAAGAGTATAAAAAAAGAAGTATCCCTTTGGCACTGGGATATGGTGGTAGCAGAAGATGAGAAAATCATGGAACCTTGCCAAGTTTGGAGCAAGGACATGCCGGAGCTTGTGTGTCAGCATTAATGGCAGGTATCTTTTAACTAACTTTATAAAAATGTAAAACCTACACCATTAAAGAGAAACTACCTCTTCACGCTCCACCGGGCCTATTGGATTCCTCTAAAACTTACACAAGTACCTCAAAATTAAAAAGATGTCAAGCGAAATGAAGCAGACCACAAACACGTGTTTATGGGATGGAACAAGGTTAGTGGGGCATTGAGATAAATTCTGGGTGCTGACGTGAAGGTAAGTCAAGCTTTTATATTATTTGGGATTCATATATCATCAGATAAATGGAACAAGTTGCAGAAGGGCTTGCTGTTTCTGCTATTGTTGATAGCGAGAAGGGAAATATGCAGAAAGTTGTTATCGCCTGAACCTTCATCACGGCAAGACTGGCTTGCCTTGGCTAGCTATGTCAGCAAAAGTGATTTAGCATGGGACAAGGGAGATGAGTAAAAGTATGGCACCCCTTCGTATTCTGGCATAACAGATGTATGACACTTCAATGATTATTCCACACCTATGCTGAGAGAGAAAAACTAGGAATCGAGAGAAAACAGAATTCAGCAAAGACATGCGGCCGGTGTTTTCACAGAAAGGCAAAACGACTGGCAGTGGAATGAGGACTAAACATTTTTTTTAACTCAAATTACAGTGAGGAGCCAATCACCTCTGTGAATGGCTAAGTGACACGCACAACGGCGGTTGGCCGCAAGTCTCGCCTTTTGGCAGGATGTGTGCCTGAACCCCAACAGCAGTATTTGCTCTTGAGAACCAATCAATACCTCCTTTGCTCAGGGTTACAGGGATCTCAGAGAAGGCTAATCTCACTTAAAGTCATAGTGTTTAGAGATCCAAGGGACAATCCATCTGGCAATAACAGTTTTCTGCTGCTTTGTTGACTTTGCTAATATCATCGTCAGTAATAGATAGTTTGAATATCTGAAAACTCTTGTTCTCACAGTAAAGCTTCAGAGTTGGAAATAGCTGCAGACTGTGTACTATTTCCTCATCAGAGGACGTTAGAGATCTTGGTTTGAAAACCCAGAGAATAATTTATTGGTTTCAATAGAAATCTGACAAAACTTTAAGAATTAAGGAAGGAATGATCTTGAATGCACCCTCTCTGTATGGAAGGCAATCCTAGGAACCTCTGGAATAAAGACCTTAACTTCTATCACTCTGGCTTCGCCAACTGCGAGCAAGAAGGCCACCCTACTCTAATGTGTGTAAGTCAGTATAACAGAAGGGCACCAATTATGATTGCTATTTTATTAAGAAAGCCAGAACGAAATTAAGGTCCTATTAACTGCAAGATGGTTTGGGCAGTGGCATTGTGGAATGGTAGCGGGGCTGTAAAGAGCAAAAGTTGGAGGGGTACAGGGCTGCCATGAAAATATCAATGGTAATCTGACAGTCTCAATCATCAAAGATATGTCTCCCAGCTTATTAAGCATGATGGTATAGGAAAAATGCAGTTTTACAATAATCCTTTAAGATTTCTGCATTAGCTACGTTAGTAGGAAAAAAACAAATGTCATCTCCTAAATCATGTACAGGATTTAAATGCTTTCCAAGTGAGTAGTCTTGCATGTTCCTTTCTTGAAGCGCCAAGTGGCAATACTATGATCTCCTATGCAGTGGAAAGGAGGAAAAAGAGCTTTTATACCAGTTCAAAAAGGATCTACCCCCCCCCCCCCCCAGAGCAATTCCATAACTTTAGCAAAATGCAAACCCTTGAAACTTCCCAGCCGCATATAACTCAGAGAAGCTCATGGTGTTGAAAAAAAGTATGCAGAACCAAGTGATTCATCAGCTAGTCTTGAGGGGCTTGACATAGTCTACTTAAGTTATTAACTCTACCTGTTTCTTCCTGCTGGATGAGACATAGCTGGGATGATGCTGTTCGAGAGGATCTAGAACAACAGCTAAATCACAAAGTGATAAAAAGAATGTAAATTGAAAATCCATTGCTTGTCCAATGGCAACATAACAGGTGTGTGGGGTCTCAGATTTCAAAAATCTTTTGCTGGAGAAGAGGGAGAAAGAAACTGAGGCTGAAGACTTGCAGATCCTGATGATATTTATGAAGGGTCATAACTTGCATGGACCACAACCTTGGGTCCAGGTTTCCTGACCAATGAGCTCTCAGGTTTTTCTGGGGGGGGGGGGGGGGGGTAATTTATAACGTTGATTTGAAGAACAGGTACTTGAAAGGGGGAACATTTTAGCTGGTTGGCCTCTTGAGTCCACCAAAGAAATTGAGACCAGAACTAGATTGGATGCAATCACTTTGTGTGACTTCAACTCTTGGGTTAAACCTAATAAAATGAAGAATCTGTTGGGGAGTCCTCTACAAGATACCATGGGGCCACGTACTATATGAAACCATCAGGCAGAGATTACAGGGCTTCTTGTAGAGCTGCTTTTTATTAGCACTTGAAAACAGAGCATGGCTGATGGAAAATACCATGCTATAGAGTGCTGCATAGCAGACTATGGGAGGCAATGTCCAGGGACTAGGACTAAACGAAACAATTTCAAACTTAAGTGGCCATGTTGTATGGTGGTACATTGGTGCAAGATGTGTTTGCTTAAGATGCAAAGATTATGGTCATGTGCAAGTATGCCTTTGTTCTGATAATTTTTTAATAACTTGTGTTCTACAACAAGAGGACAGCAAACTGCAATGTGGATCAACTGAGAATTTTTTTAAGTAATAAACAGTCAAATGCTTCTACATTTCTGCAGATTTACCTTGAAAACGATTATTTTTGAATAAAAATATTAAGCAAATCAATAGTTAAGATGAAGAGGGCACTATAGTTGGCGAACAAGCTAAAATGTCTGTCCATCAATCACACGGTAGCAGATGTTTGGCCTGAATAATGGGAAGGAAACTACTCAAACAATAGGGTTGGTAATACTTTGCTAGGTTAACTGTTTAATTATCTGATTTCCTAATAATATCTGTGAAATAATGTCAAATGTTGCTGTGCTTGCACAGACAGTAATCTGTTCCTTTTCCTGCATGCTTGACTTTGCATCAAGCAGTTTAGCTAGAATGCTGTGATAGACAGGGTAATCCTATTACCCTCAATGCAGTAAAAAGCCATAGCAAGCTTATCACATTTCCAAGCCAAAGAATGGACAAACAGGAGGAAGAGATATTTCAGCAAAAGTAGTCAAATGATTGTTCTGCCTGTGAACTAATGCATAACTCCTGAAATATAAATGAAGGAACATAGAAAAAAATATTATCCAAGATTCAATCTTTTAAAGGTACTCCAAAGAGTTGTACCTGGAAATCACAGACTACAGGACGTTTGCAGGCGCACGTCTGTTCTCCTTTTTTATAAACTCCCATTATTCTCCACAAGAAACAAAGTTTTGTCTGTGCAGAATGCCATTCCCACACCCCCAAAAACAGACCCTTTTTCGCAAGGGAAACATACTTGCTCCTGCTTTCTTCTGAAGAACGTTTCAGTATGCTTCTAGAGTAAGAAAAGCCATGCATCAGCTTTTTCTACACACCTCTATAGCTCAGACTTTGTGATAGTTAGCATGGTTTTTAATAGCCATTCCGTCCCCGTCTCCTCTCTTTTTGTACTTTTTATTCAATTCTGTGTTTTTATTTAGACATGCAGAAAAGTCAAGCAAGTAGATAGTCTTTTTCCGGCGAGCGTGTGCATTTCCACACTGTAATCCTGAGTCAGTGTCTTGGGATTTTCTAGAGCATGCAAAAATTTAAATTTCTAAACATCTGTTGGACTGACTGTTAGCGAGAAAAACACTTCTTGAGTGATGCCTAAATTGAAGAAAAGCAAAACCTTCTGGAAATGTTGCAGACTTGTACAGGTGTCTGTTTAGAGCAGTTTCAGCTAGTCATAGATGAGACGAGGTTTAGATAATCTAATTTTAAGATTTAGGAATTTGAAAGAAATGGGTCATATAGTGCCTAATGCTCCATAGACTTCTTTAACTCCAGAATATGCCTACTTACCCATAAAATTATACGAATATATAAAATAGCACATGGAATAAGAAATTATGAAAGATTAAAATGTTTATGTTTAAAAACAACAAAATGCTTTCAATCGACCTGTCTTTCAGGAGGTTTAGTTTGCTACTTCAGTATCAGACAGCACAAAAATGTAACTTGTCATGAAACTTAAACATTTTTAATTAGGCCCTGATTATTCCGGTGAGTTGATAAGAGGAATTAGTGGCCCCATTAGAATTAAGAGGCCAGTAGTAACTCCATCCTTCAGGAGTATTTCACCGAAAGACTTTGCGCCTTCTAAACGCAGGCAAAATCTCTGTGTGAAGTAGAAACGAGAAATGAGGAATTTCTAATGGAAATCCAGGATAAAATTACTGATTTCCCCAGGAAGTAGAACAAGTCTGAGGATACCATTAGGGAAGTCATCTTAATTTCCAATTATTCCCCTCTTTCCTCCCCCTCTTCTTCTTTCGACAGTAGCTATACCTTCAGTTGGAGTGTGTGGGGAGGAAGGGGCACCAGGACACAAACTGGGGTGCATGCAAGGAATTCCTCAGTGGTGAATGGGAAGAGGCAAGGTATGGCCTCCTTGTTGTTAGCCACCAGGTATATTCTCCCACCAAAACCCAGTATGACAAAGGGTATTCAAGTGAAGATCCTTAAAGGCTCCTACCTCTTCCCTAGCTGATATAGTGGAGGCAGGGGTGTTGGATAGTGAACTGAGTGAGGTACTTGGCCCTGTTCCGGAAGAGCTTTGTGAGTCCCCATCTCCGGCAACATCGTGTATCTCTCTCGCAAGAATGGCAACATCTTTAACCAGTGTCTGGCTTAATCTACGAAATAAAAGCAAAACACAGTGTTTTGTCAGTCAGTACAACAAAAAATACTTTGTTTCTTTTTACTGGGCAAATAGCTTTAAATATTTCCAGAACTCTTGCATTGAGCAGAAATTTCACAGTGTCAAAGAAAAAATACATTGACTGCATAAATAATTTGAAAGCATTATACCGCATAATATGAATAAACCACCGATCAGATATAACAAACACTGGAAATTTTTAAGAGTAAATATTTTAGAGTAGCGCCATTGGTCTAACATAATTTTATGTTAACCACTAGTACAAAGTATGAAATTCAGTTGTTTCTACAAACGCCTAAGAAATAATGCAACGCAATGCAAACTACTCCATCTGAAGTCGAATTAGCCAAAGAAGTGTCTCGCACCTCCCGAATGGCCCAGTGGAAAACTGGAGAATTATCTTATGGAAGGAAAAGAGGCACAGTGGGTGGCTTTCACGACTTGACCGGCTCAGCCTGCCTGTCTTATACAGACGTCAGTTCTTCAATGCATACTTTTCAGTATGCAGAGGCAGCTCCATCTGCTTGCGTCAGTCATTATGCCAACTATGCAGCCAGAGGGGGACGAGAAAGCCACTGTCAAAAGAAGCACTTCATACTCATTGGCAGCCCGTTATTATATGCAGAAATAATATGCTACCAGTGAAAACATGCTGCTTCTTCTACAGAGCATGCAGAAAACTCAGGAGTGATGGCACAGTGTCAGTGCCATCAGAAATCCGCCCCTCAGACCCACCATCCTGATTCTGGCACGGGACAGCCACAGTATGTACTCTACCAATGCACAGGTCCATCAGGGGTTGGTGAGGCCTGACAGTGGGATATTACACACTGAACGTATTGCAGAAGTTAGTAAGGCAATGCATATATACATGCAGACAGGGTTTTATGTGGGCCAGGTTCATCCGGTCTCAGACACAGTAGTAACAAGCATTTGCAATGCAACAGGTCTCGCATTACGTCGAGTTAGAGCTATTTGCGTTGTAAACTCCAAACTGGACTTTTCTTGTCACATTAAATGAAAGAAAAAAAATGAGTTTGATTGCTCTGTGTAAAACAAAGCACAATCATGCTGCAAAATAAAGAGAAAAAGTAGTCAGGAAACCATAAGGAAAGCATGGAGCCGCGTATGTTTTCAGTATTTTACAGGTGCTCTCGAGGAGGGCTAATCACCAGAAAAGGCATGACGTATGCATGGCTGTCACGAATGAAAATAAGCAGATTTTAAAAGACAAGCCAGCGAACCAATGAAAGTGACTGATGTGACATGGGCGTGATTAAAATCCACCTAAAGAGACATTAAAAGAGGGACGGAGCGCTTTGCACTCGCCCCTAAAAATGGATATTGAAACGGGTGCCTATCGGGAACCTATGTTCATGTACCTAACTTTACGGTCTACACATAAATTTTTTAACAATGGATTAGCATGTTAGCAATTTAGTTTCTAGATATAGTTCACATGAGGACAGCATTCTGGCAGTATCTGTAATATGATCGATAAATCCTCTCTACGAGGCCTAAACCTTCAGGAAGGGACGCTGGTGGGTAGATAATTCCTTCAGGCCTTGCATTTTGACAACAACAGACGTCTGAGAGGACTCCAGCACAGAAAGCAGTCCACAATGGTGGTGCAAATAAGTTATATTTAAGAGGAACACAAATTAAGTTTGATTCACTTGGAGCAACAACTATCTCACAAGGCATATAGAACCAGTGTCCATTGCGTTTACCATTAGGCTGGCATGCACTGAAAATCAAAAACTGAAAGGAAGTAATTCAGGGGGTGTTTACACGGATTAACAATCCTCTGTAGCTCTTTAGTACCTTCGGTATTCATCATCTTGGTACTTATCTACTGTTCGCCGACCTGGTCCTTGATGGCCTTTAGGTACTCAAAAATGTCTAAGAAATATAAGACTGTATAAAGGGAGGGTGGGGTGACTACGTGAATGCTTTCTCTTGGTCATTCATACTAGTTACTAAGGTTCAGCTTCTCGGGACAATGTCGTGCACTGTGCCACCATCTAATCTAGATGGGTCTCTCAAACTATTGCAGAACTTGGCCTGACTCGGCGATTTTACGTCAAAACTCAGAGACGGCATTTCTCTGTTCTGTGTGTTCCCTCACACCATCGTGTTTAGATTTTTCAATACTGTGGTGAATTAACTGAGTATCTTGCAGAACAACCTAGAGATAGAAGGCCATACAAACAAAATGGTAATTACTGAGCACGTGCACAAGGTCATGAGGTGCATCAAATATTTACTAAACGGTCATTGTTTGAAGAAATACGTGCTTCCTTCCTTTCGTTATCAGGCTGTAGGTCGATTCAAATAAAAAACGGAGATGTCGGAGTGTAATCTTTTTAAACTCACGGTACTAGCCAACGTATTCCTAGACACCATCAATTAGCAACATCAAGTGGAAAACGTACTATGATTGATCGTTGATAAGGTTACTACTTGACTACTAGTTCCTGCATGTATTGCCATAAACACATCTCGGTAATCTGCAAAGCAGTGATCTTTGAAACGACAACTTTGAAGGAAGTTTTCTCCTTCTGCAATTTCCAAGAATTAAGACATATTTGCTGCAAAAGGAATCTTCTGATGAACAGTTAGTGCAACACGGAATCATCTTGATAAATTCAGGGAGGTAGGCTACTTAGCTCAGCCATACTCTGACCTTCAGGGCTGTTTCTCCTCCCGAAAGAGGCTAATGGGTGTGTTGTTCAAGAAGATTTCTGGTGTAATTATTTAGGGTGATGTTCGATTACGTACTACCACCAAAGTAACACATAAGCAGTGCTTTAAATGGGCCATTACTGTCCAGTACGGAGTACCAGCACTTTTTTATTTTTTAGAGAGAGAGTACCTGCACTTCCCAAGAAAAACGTAGTTCTTTTAATTGGAGAGTACCGGCACTTCTCAGAAATAAGCAGGTACTCTTGTACAGAGTACCTGCACTTCCATTTTTCCATTTCAAGCACCGCATATGTGATTACAACTACAGTTTGAGATCATGGAAACAAACGGCAAATGTTTCTAACATGATTTTCTAGGGAACTCAAGTCTCGCCTGGGTGCTGTCAGGGTAAAGATGAAACCACCATAGTAGAGGTTCACAGTAAATCAACTAAGAGCACTTCCAGAAATCAAACAGACCTTTTGAGCCTTGAATAGCTCCGTAAAGTAGCTCAGCGTCGAGTGCAGATGGGTCTGTTTATCTTTGCAAAATGTGTTTGGTCAGGATAAAATAAAACATCTTGAGCACTCAGGTCAACATCCACGATAAACAAATCAAATCTTTCAGGTTGTCTGGTTCGGTCTAGACTGTCACAATATTGTGAAAATGCTTAACTAAAACGACACCGTCTCTTTTGTCCATCCTTAGTTTAACCATAAATCTGCAAACTGGAGCACTGTATATAAGCATGTCAAAGTTCAAATTGTGTTCATTCTTTTGGTACATGTATTGGTATTATAGTGGTTCTCTATTACAGTCACCATTTTACGTGGTGATTCTACAACAGTAGGTTATGCATAAGCAACTCTGCTCCTAAAGTATTACAAACCACTTTTTCAATTTGGGGCTTTCTGTAAACTAAACTGCCTCAACATAGGGCCAAAGGAACACCACCTGTTTATTTCCTATAGGAAAAACAAATAATTTGTCACATGTAAGCATAAGACACCAAAATTATAAAATTATTTCACTTGTTACTGTTAAAAATGTACTTCCACCGAAAACAACACATTTACATGAAAGATGGAGGACTCGATTTCACCAAAGAGTGCGCCCAAAGCTAATAAAATATATTAAGGACGGGAAGAAGAGAGAAAATGGTTACTTTCTGTAAAAATAAAATCCCAATTAAATCTTATTTTAGGACAAAAAGGGATATCCTCTACAAGGATTCGCAAAAACAAGCCTTTGCTTTGGAATTCTTTTTTTGAGTTTTTGTGGTCGGAATAGGTGACAAATTTCCCTTGTAGGCACTGCCAAACAGATCTCTATCAAGTTAGACAGACTGAACTACTGCTATCAGTGAAACTCAGCATTTTTATGCATAATTGCCCATATACCTTGGAGCTTTTTTCATGCACAAAAATGTGGGAGCACAGCAAAAACTGAGTGTCCTCCGTAGCACAAATAATCACAGCTGCCTAATGGCTGAATTTGAGTGTTTAAAAGCTAAAGTACCACATCTCATTAAACTCTCAAAAACGTACTAAACTACAAGTCCTAGTGGGGGAGACAAATCTCTCTTGGTTTTTAACAGGAAAAATATGAATAGACAAATCTCAATATAAAAGCAGCATATGATTAATATGGACTTATGGAGCACCTACTCATATTTATGTATAAAGCTGAATACACTTAGACCAATGCCTTTTCATTTCTAATTTTATAGGTCACGTTTTCGAGAGTTCCGTGAAATAATTAATCAATAATCAAGCATGAGGTACCACTAGTTAAACTCTGCAGTGTGACATGCAAAATCAACAATAATCCAGGTATAATATACATTAAGCCGCTCACCTTGCAATTTCAGCTATTTCAGCTGTTTGCGCCATCAAGTTTTGATATGCCTCAGGTTCATCCTCATAATCCTCATACTCTTCTTCACCGTTGCGCTTGTGTCTGTTTGACGTGGAGCTGTGAGTCCGTAGAGTCTGTGTGGCTGTTGAAGCATGGGAGCGTTTGTGTTTAGGGGCGCTTTGCTTAGACCCATATTCCTCATCTGAAGTAGAAGTATAATCTGAACCCTGCTGTCTCCGTCTTGAGGCTTATGCAATGAATTGGTTTCAGACAGAAAGAAAGAAAAGAATTAAGAATATAAAGAGCAACTAAGAACAGGCCCACGAACATGAAGATAGTAGTCTTGGTTTCTGTGTCGGAAATAAGCAGTAGAAAAGTTGCTAACATTGGAAGTCTAGTTTGTGCACTTGTGAATGCTCGCTTAAAATATATGCTTTAGCAGCAGCGACAAATTTGCAGCATCAATGAAGTAGAGCTTGGCGTCATTTCCTTGACACAGAAACCCCAGCACTAGAGAATGACTAAAGTATTTTCGAAGAACCTAGGAATAATTCACAAAGGATATATTTCGTTTGGTGGCCAAGCAAATGCTTATGTGCTAGCTGCTTGTCCTTTTGAATGCACAAGTCGAAGCTGGACCAGGATGGAAGTACACAGGATATATACTCATGAACACAAACTAACCCAGGGGTTCAAAATAAAGTGACTCTTTCAACTGCATCCAAATGGTAGTGCAGATCTGCCCAGACAAACTCAGAGTACCTCCAAACTACAGTGAACCAAATAAACATTTCTGCTAATTCTCTTATCATTCTGACATAAAGCAATCACATTGAGAAAGTGTACTCAAATATATCATGCAACCCTGTCCCTTCGGTTTCAACAATCTACCTCATGACAGTTGCACTCTGCCCTACCAGACAGAAATAATTTTGACTCTTGATCTAGTCTTCCGTCAAAGACTACCGAGGTATCTTTAATCATTACTTCAACGTCACTCATGTGTAAAGGTCAAACTCGTGTGGCATAATGTGAAAGTATTGTGGCATCAATTGATAAGATCATTCCTTTTCTGTCTCATTTAAATTACATTTCGTTAAGACTTGCGTTCATGTGTTGGCAGAGACTGCTACTACTGCAACACAACAAAAAGAGTGGAAAAACACATTGCGCAATACAATTACTTTGGAAATGTAACTATTTTAAGAGAGGCCTTCTTAAGTTTAAAATAATATTCATTCCCATCTGTGACAAGGGTGCATGCACAATTTGAGCATAATCAAGGATAACAGTGTAATGCTGCATAACCATCAACCTTGCTTGTGAAGGTGCATATAAAATTAAATCATATAAATGAAGTGCAGAGAGTTGTAGCACTGCTGGCCATATCCGATGCCCATGCATGGGACTGCCCTTTAATTTTAATGAAATACAGCACAGAGCGGCAGTGGATACTGGCTGAAGATTAGCCGGTCATGGTCACAGCTTGCAGAAGTCCCATTTGCTCAGCTGCGTAAGAAACCATGTGGTCTCCATGAACAGTAAAACTCAAGCAGTCAGGTTTTTGATACACAAACTTGAGACTTCTCAACAATTGCCAACTTGACCTACTCAGCTCACTTTCCGACCCTGCTACAGGTCACTTGTAGGTAGGCATCATTTCAACCTAAATGCCAAGCTGAAATGTGTTCTACTCAAGAGGAAAAGGGTCTCCATCATCTGAAAGCACAGTTCCCCGACAGTAGCGCTTTTGACCTAAGAGGGTAGCTTTAACAGGCTAGTTGGGTAACATTTGACAGTCTCAGTGGAGAAAATGAATCATTTGGCAAGTTTCTGAATGCATAATTTGCTGTCAAAAGATTTGCAACTGTTTACTTGTAAGCCCGATTCCAACAGATGCCTTGAGAAGCACATTACATTTGCCATGGCTGATAGAGGGTAAAATTCCCCTTACAACATAGTGAAATATTCAAGGCCTCCCTGCTCCTGTAATGAGACCCCGTGATAGACTTCTTGGCAGCCAAAGGACTGGAGCAAGGGCATGTACAAAGGCTGCTTGAGAAAGACAGTTGCCCTGATTGCATATTCTGGATTTCTTTTATAGGTGCTTCTGTAGCAGGTGTGATGGGACCTGTCAGGCAGGCCCAATGTGCGAGAGCAAGAGGTCGCAGTTCTTGATCCCACCCTGCCCAGGGCTAGATGGCATTTATAAGTAGGGATGGGCTGGACATGGCAGGTGGGGCCAGCACGGCAAAGAAAGCAGAAGCCACAGACATCTAGTCTGCACAATGCCTTATGCTGATCGAAATGTGAAGAACAACCCAAAGAAGCTAAAGTGGCCAAACGTCCATGTCTGTAGATTTGTTCACAACAAATAATCTTGGATTGTCAGATATACTTAGTGCCACACAAACGAACAATGAAGACTTTTACATCCATAGATACAGGTGAATCAGTGAGAGCCGGATGCCCAATCAATTCCAAATGTAAGAAATAAAAGTAAAAAACTTCAAGGGTCATCTATCAAAATGGCAAGGCTTGGAACAATAAGCTAAAGAAAACCCCCAGGTCAAACTGTTCCATTTACTGTTTACTGTTCCGATTTACTTGAAAGGTTACTGTTGTACTGCAGCCTAATCGGTCTAATTTCTGATCAATAAAAAAAAAAAAAAAAAAAAAAAACAGCAACCTGGTCCTTTTGGTATGCATGCCGTGTGCACAAAGTTTGCAGCATAGTACACTGCACTACTTTGCTCCCTGCGGCACTACATAATGATCATCGTGGCATGCAATTGTTTGCCTCTGCATTAAAGTATGCTCCAACTACAGTACATAAATGTGTTTGAAAGGGTAATGCAAATAATTCAATCCAGTTTACACAGGGCTTAGTTTTCATTCCCTGGAGGGAATCAGGCAAGATGTAATGAAACGTTACCTGCCAAACGAAATATATCTTTTAATAAAAGGAATTCCATAGATAAGCTGCTACAATTAAACATAATTGTAAGTACAGTAGCTTTAACAAGAAAAAAGATAATCGGTTTGGTTTAGAAGAAGTTTTAGTAGTTAGCAGAGAGAGAGACTCGACTGCGAAGGGCAGGTTCTAATCTTAGACACCAGAAGCTATGTTAGTATACTGCAACCTCAACCAAGCACTGCCAACCAAAGACCAATTCACCTGAAACCGGAGTTTGGTAATCAATGTTTTTTTTTTTTTTTTTTTAAATTAAATTAAACTTACTCTTGTGTTGTCCAGTGCAGCTGATGCATTATATATCATATCCTTGTATGTTCTTTACACAAATCAGCATCATAAACATCACTAACCACATTCCAACCCAAAACAAGCAAAAACGGTAAGTCTACAGTAAATTGATAAATTAATGAGACAGCAAACGCATGCTTAGTGTACTGTAGAAGGTAAGGTTAATGAAACAGCGTGTTGAGTGTAGGGGATAGAAGAAATCCTGCAACCATCTCATTCTGTATTATTGATACTACCAACATTTACACTGCAAAAAAGCAACGAACAAGAAAAAAACACAGCTAGGTTTGCTTCTCTTGCTTTTCTACCTCCACCACATGGATCATGGATGTAACACAAAACATGCTTAATAATTTAAACAAGTAAATGACAAGTGGGCAGCTACCACCAATAAAACGATAAAAATAGGTTAATAATAACTTTGTTGGGAGGTCATGACTCGGAAGATGCCTTTGTCCTCCCTCAGCAATGCTAATAAGTAGCATTTTACTCTGACCACCAGCGTGTATGTTTTATGCCATACTATTTTTTTTTTGTGAAGTAGTTATAAACGGAAGTATTTAATCCTTACCAGAGCACAAAGGCGCAAATCCGTGCAGGGAGATAAAATCAAATGCATTAATCTGTATTTTCGCAAGTCACTTGAGCACTAATCTACTGTAGCAATGATATGGCTTTGCACTGTAGTATTAGATGAGCGAATTTGTTGGCACACATATTTCAAATAGTTACTGAACCTCATTTGATTTCACAGCCATGGCATAAACACAAGAGAGGATCAGACTGAGCACCCCTTAAATTGCCAAAGTACGGATTCTAAGCTCTAGCTCAAAGGAGGCACAGCCACTGCCACCTATAGACATAGGGTGCCAAAATAATGTCAAGTGAGAGCTCTTAATACCTAGCATCTCTCTCTTTACGCAATTCTATGTAATCGTTTAGATGGCTCCCAAAAATATGGCTTCCGGGTAGATGGCACAGGGGGAAATGCATCTGAAACTAGGAGAGAAACTCTAAGTCACCATCTCTAAAAATTCTCTGCTTGAAGAGAAATGGAAATGGGCTCGGTCCCGATGGTGGAAATGCCCTGGTAAACCTGGCTCGAGGAGCTACTTAAGTTCTAGCACGATGTAAAGATATGAAAATGCTTGACAATGACGGGCCACCAGTTGGAGAGGGCATCACTCATGAAGGAATCGGTTTCTGTGAGCACACAGAGAAACCAACAAATGTTACAGGCCCGGATACCAGTACGTGCATGGTTAGAAACACCCCTCAGAAAGATCCACTTTCTGCAGAAAATGTAGAAAACCTACAGAATACATTTAAGCATAGGGTTGTACAACATCTATTGTGAAAAAAACTTCTTGTTCTTTAAGTCAACACGAAATTCACGAAAGCCCAAAATGTGTTCCACATTTTGTTCTACATGTCTAAGTTTCCATCATCATCAAGATAGTGTGGTTCAGTTGCTACAGTGGTGCACAGAAGTGACGGCTTAGGCCTGTCCTCTCCTTTATCAATTACAAGGGGTCCATCAAATTGTGAAGGCACTGCAGTCGTTGAAACAAAGGTTGTGAAAGATGCAACAGCAAAACATTAATCTGCTGGGCATCAACGTCAGCACCAAGAGACCAAGCCTTTGGGAACTGAGGCGAAGAGGAATTGAAAGAAGGAATCACAAACTAAGTTTACCAAGCAGAAATTCCCTGAAAGAAAATACATAAGAATGATCCCATTAAAAACACTTCTGCAGGTGCTGAAGATTTAGTCAGATAGCCTGTCTAAAATGGCAAGTCGAAATAAGCAACCAAGAAATATGGTGCCTATTATATTTCAACATCAGAAGCACTGAAAATTCTTGGGGTACCATAAGGACAAAGAGGTTCTGCCAATGCAAGAGGCATGGTGAGTGGGGAACGTTCACATCTACAGAGTCCCCAATGGGTGGGTTACACTCCACAAAACCTTTCCCTGTAAAATACTAATGACCTGGCTTGAGCAACGCAATATAATGTATTTATGAAAGCAAATTAAACACCCAAAAGGCCACTGTGACACTGTCTGTGATACATAAGGCACCAGACAAGGGATTGAAGAGGAATAAGAAAAGAGTGCAAAGGGACAAAAATATTAACATTTGACAGCATGGTGCATGCATACTGGAATCCCAAATGTTTTCCCTGGACTAGGAACAGCAGCTGCCATGCATAACATGAGAAATATTGTTTACACATTTGTTTATTGAAAATCTTTTAAAGAATTGCTGTTTTATAGAAATATAGATCAGCACTTACCTGAAGAGGAGGAATATCTTACACTACCCGGACGGGTCCTGCTAAGTGGCTGCTTGACTGCTGGTGGTAAGGTTTTTCTGGTGGTGGGCTTAACCTCCGCCATGACTGGTTTTCTGATGGAGGAGCTTGAATCATTGCTCCGCCCTGAAAAACCCGATCGGGGCATCGTATTTTCAGAATCACTTGGAGTAGTGAAAGAGCCTGTTCGTTTCCTTGGCATAGCAAGTATATCCAGTCTGGAGAGCTTTTTAGCCTCTGCTGACTGCCTGGAAGAAGCAGAATTCGAGACAGACACCTCAGAGTTCAACAATTTTTCTGCATCTGCAAACTCATTGTCAGAAGCTTCTCCCAACCGAGCACGACGGAGCTTAGAAGCTCTTGTGGGTCGTGGTGTTGAAAGACTGTTGGACCGAGTAAGAACTTGTTGAACCTTTTGAGCACCTGATGCGCTTCTGGATGAATCTTCTCTGGTGGATTGGGAAAATGGTTTTCTTCTAGAAACAGACCGGGAGACAGGATGTTCATAGTCTGAGGAGGTAGCATCATTTCCAATAAGGTAAGGAAGACTTGAATTCCTATCATCATCAGTGAAATCTAGAGACCCACGAGTTCCAGTGCTACGTTTCATTTGGAAACGTTTTGTCCCCTCTCCTCTGTTTCCAGATTCAGAAGGAACAGCCCTACGCTTTTCCGATAGTCGGTCACGAGCACTTGGTTGGCTGCACTGATCTTTTATAGAAGGCGTGGAAGAGGACTTCTCTTTCTGCAAACTGCTTACAACTCTGCGGGTTTGCGCATGACTTGGGGCATTCTTGCTACTAACCAAACTGACCGTACTTGCAGTGTCCACATCGGAGTCTCCAGACAAAGAGTCTTCTTGCTGAATGTTTTCTGAACTGTCAAGACGATGGGACTGAGAACGTATTTTAGCTTCCAAAGCAGCCAATGCAGTTTCAGTTTCCTTAAGTATTAATTGAGTTTCTTGATTATAATCCAGGTAGCTTGACTTTGTAGCTTCCAAATCTTTAAGCAAAGGATGTGTCGATATATGTGGAAGTTTGTTATTAGGAACACTGCTACTTGATTTATCTTTGGTAAAACTTTCTTGCCTCACGAACGAAGTGTCTTTTGCTGTTACATTTTCTCTCTCATGAGGAACGCTCTGATGAAGCGAAACATTCAATTTCCCTAGTGTACTAACAACAGTTCCATTACATTCCTGGGATATCTGCTTTCCATTGGTTGCTTTTATGTGATAGTCATGATCACTGGACTGTTTGTCCATTTGGCAGCGAGAAACATTGACAGGGGCCTTCGAGGAACCACTCATCTCACCATTTTCGGCTTCTATGTAGAAAGAAGTTCCCTTTGGCTGGCTGACTGTTTTTGATGCTCTTTGAACAACCTGTGCAAGTCTTTCAGATTTCAGCTCTTTCCCCAGATTATTTTTTTGGTCCGCTATTTCAATGATTTCCTTAGTTCTCTTGACTTTTTCAGTGCTGAGCCCATCATCAGATTTGCTTGTATCACTAAGACTATCAGGATCCAAATCCTCCTGAACAGACAATCTGGAACCAGACTCTTTCTCATGTTGCCTTCCAATATTTCTTTCGTAGGCATCTGAACATGAATCTGGGCCAGCTAAGAGAACAGGAGTTGGGCTTTCTGACTTCTCACTTGGTGGTAGCTGAGGAAGGAGTCGTCTCGTTCGTGATGGTAACACAAAATCAGCATCTCCAGAAATTGACTTATTGACAACACCACCTTCAGAGAAATCTTTTAAAATAACAACATATTAAGGTATTTAATATCTATTACACTGATCAATTCTAATTTCAATAAAAATACAATCAGACACAGGTGCAAACAGTTACACATTAAGAACCATACAAAAATAGACAGTGCAAATTAAACAAGCTTTAGGAAGTACCCCCTTAATATTTCATCAACTCATGAGGTAATTTCCATTCACTTAAACACACTTACATGCAATGCTCACTTGCCCATAATATAATAATAATGTGCCATGCTCGTCTTGGAACAAAGCACAAAAGAAGCTTCTCTACAATCAACTGCAGCACACTATTGTAATTGAACAGAAAGCAAATTACAGATTTGTAAAAGTCAATGGTAAACTAAAGACGAAAAATAAATTACAGTTTAAAGAAAATTACATCCAAAATAAACACTGTTTTAATACAACACAACCTTACTTTCAAATGCCCTTTAGTGTCTGTCTGACAAAGCCAACTCATTTTCACTCATGCAAAAAGCTACTGTCCCACTCCAGGGTGCATCATCCACTGGGGTTGCGCGTCAGAACGTTTGATATATCAGGGGATAAAATCTATTAGAAGTTATAAAATGTAAACTCATCTAAATTGCTGCTCCTACTCTGCGAGCTAAATCTATAGACTCCACCTGCTCCATCTGTCAAGATCCATTTGGTCAGTGGTCTTCATCCATTGGCCAGTTAAACTGTCAATCGCATTTTTCTTATGGTGCAAGCACATCATAACCATGAGGCAAAGAGTAAGTCTGCTTCTTAAATCACAAAACAATGGGAATAGAGAGGCAATACTGAATGGAGGTATACAAGATATCCTCACTGAAAAACTCAGGGCACATTACAATGAACCGATAAATCCTGTGGATGGAGCTAGTCCTGTTCATAGTCTACGCATAATAAAGGACACAAACCCTCACTCGCAAGGTGACATTTTTCATCATAAAACCACTCCCTTTAAGGAACATGTTGAAGAGGCGCCTTTGCCAAGCTCTTTTTCTACCGGGCCTAGATGAGCTGTCGTGGGAGTGCTTCCAGTGCCTCTAGGTTGGCCACAGAGGGACACACGTTGTAAAAGTGAGTAGTGATGTATGCAAACACTGGTAATCGTAAACAAAAGATAAAATACTAACATATGCTCTGGAACACATTTTCAAGCAAACGAACATTTTCCCTTTATTATTAGCCTTCTGGTTATTTTAAGATAAACAAAATAAATGTGTAATCACGTATAAGCCACTCACCTTGAGGTGGCAGGCTCTGCTGTTGAACATCCAAAATAATACTTGCTGGCCCAGAGTCGGTGTAACTATCAGCAAGACTTGCCCAACGAGACACCCATTTTTGGCCTCCTTGTGCCGCAGGACCCACAGGACGAGTCTGTAAACAAACCATTTTAATGTGTTACAACCTAACACACAATACAGAACGTATAAAGAATAATCTGCAGGCAAATAACTCAGAATTCATCTGTCATGCTAGAAGTCGTGAAAACTAAATAAAAATTACAGACAAATAACCCGAATGTCACCTGTAAGCACCCACAATCAAAAGGAATGTTTCCCTCATTTCAAACTAAATTTTAACAACTCTAACAGGGATCGGAGATTGGATTCTGAATTTAGAGTCCCTACTGGTTAGAAATATACATCAAAATGTGTTATGTGGTATATATAACCCTCATCCCTGACAAGCATTTTAGGCAATAATTAGAATTTTGAAAAATAGTGCTTTTTGCTCTAGGGTAAACGTATGTTGTAGCTTGCAATACATTTAAATAAAAATATTTGAAATCAAACTTATTTTTTCAGATCTGTGGAAAAACAAGCACCCTTTGTGGCATCGCACTGTTGGTGGAGCAGATCCTAACTTATCAGTGAAGAAGTGAGATAGGAAACAGGAGGCAGGCTCCGTCATCTTTGTTGCTCCGCAAAGCCTGAAAGAGACTAGTAATGCGAGTAATCACCTGGGTTCAGAGATGAAAATGGGTTTAAAAGTAGCTCATTTGGCTCCAGGGGCCCAGCTGAAAACGCAATGCCACAGCACGTTCTATAAAAGTAGATTATGTGAAAAGCAAGTAATCTGTGTAGTAACTCAACCTTTTTGGAATTCAGGAAGTCCAAGCCTACTATCAGCGTGGCTCTAATAAAATGGGTGCCCACAAAAACATTCTTAGACAACCCTCATAATTGCTCAACGTTTTGCTTCTACTTCCTAGGCTATGTAACTAAAGATACACCAAGGATGCGGGCTGTGTGGTGGGTCTATGAAGGAGCTTAAGCAAGCTATAGTCATACATAGGCACCATTTTATCCAAACGTCTTTCGTTCCCATTCTTTGGAGACAGACAGCTAAAAAATGAATAATGGTAGACAGCAAGATTAAGTGTTAGGCAAGGTTAACACTTATAGTTTGAATAGTTATGAATATTAGCTCTTGAACGGGTATTATGAGTAATGGTTGCAAAAACAAAACTAAGTTGCGTACAAGACTTTATTTCACATTTTCACATAAGTTTGCTTCTTGACAACAGCAGAAGTTACTCACTGTAATAGGCTATACACTGGAAGTTCTTCATCCACTGGAGGACTGTGAAACTGAGTGAATTTTTACCAAGCTGTAAATCTACAACCTGCTCGCCGCCTCTGCTCCACATCATGCCCAATCACTACTACATCCTCAGATGCAATGCCCCAATAAGAAGTGGAAGTGGATTTTTAGTCATTTCAGTGGGAAGGGATCAGATGTCCTATGTCCAGAGGAAGGACTGAGAAATACCAGTACAAGAGACATTACAATGAGTGAGGAAAAGTTAGTTATTTAAAACATACTTCCCCTTCATGGAAACTGAATACATTTTTCAATGTCCACGGTTTATCAAAGTTACACAACAGAAAGAAGGAAAATGTTACTTACCCAGTTACCATCTGTTTGTGGCATGCAGTGCATTAGATTCACATGCTCTGCATACTTCCGGCATCTAGTGTTCGGTCCGGAAGGTTGCATGTTGTTCTTGTCCAAAAGCCTTTTGAGTCACAAGGTAAAGTGACTACTCCTCTTGCTGGCAATGCGCATGGTCCTTGCATCCATCTTCAGATTGTTTTCCCACAGGCTGTGATGTATGCAGTGTAGTGTAAAGATAACAATGCATGAGAATATATATCAAAAGACTGTAATGACCACAGGTGTCCGGGGAGAAGGGTGAGTACATGTGAATCTACAGCACTACATGCCACAAACAGATGCTTACTGGATAAGTACAATTTTCTGTTTGATGGCATGTGTGGCTGTAAATACACATGCTCTGCTTAGACTGTAAAGCAGTTCCCCCATAATAAGCAGTGGCTAACCTGTGGGTGTTACAGAGCTTTGAAAAAGAGTATGCAGCACTGCCTGACCTACATTGGCTTGTCAGTGTGCTAAAGCATCCACACAATAGTGTTTAGTGAAAGTGTGTGTGTTGACCATGTAGATGCTTTACAAGTGTCAGCTATAGGTATGTTACCTAGAAATGCAACAAATGCATCTTTCTTACGGGTTGAATGTGCCCTAGGGGTAATAGGTAGTGGCATCTTCGCTTCTGCATAACAAGTTTGATGCATTTAACAATCCATTTTGCTATGCCAGATTTAGTAATAGGGTTACATTTATGTGGTTGAGAAAAAGCAACAAAAAGTTGTTCTGTTTTTCTGAATGTTTTAGTTCTATCAATATAGAACATAAGCACTCTTTTCACGTCTAATGCGTGTAGGGCTCTTTCAGCAACTGATTCAGGTTGTGAGGAAAAAAAAACTGGAACTGAATAGTTTGATTAAGATGGAATTGACATACTACCTTTGGTAGAAATGTTGGGTTAGTGCGAAGAACCACTTTATCCTTATGTATTTGAATTTTTGTTTTTGTAATGTTCATGCATGGAGCTCAATTACACGTCTCAGGGAAGTGACTGCAACTAATAAGGCTACTTTCCACGATAGAAACTAGAGGACATGAATCTAGTGGTGCAAAAGGTGGTTCCATACGTCTAGTAAGTACTATACTAAGACTCCAAGATGGTACCAGAGGTAATGTGGAAGGTATCACTCATTTAAGTCCTTCCATAAAAGCCTTTATGATAGGGATTTTAAAATGAGAAGAATGTTGCCAGTTTTGAGGATACACAGCTGTGGCTGCTAAATGTAATCTTATAGAGGTATATGCCAGTTTTGCTTTTTTGCAAATGGAGAAGATACAAAATAATATTTTGTACAGACACTTGGAAAGGATCCCAGTTTTTTTTTAACTGAAATAGTGAACAAAATGTTTCCACTTAGCTTCATGACATGATCTAGTGGCTGGTCTGCGTTCTTCTTTAAGAATGTCCATACATTGTTGAGGTAGATTTAAATCCCCAAATTCTATTCAGGGGCCAAATTGCAAGATTCAATTCCTTGGGATTTGGGTGTCTTATCTGACCTTGGTTCTGAGTGAGAAGGTCTAGGTTGAGGGGAAGCTTCTCATGAGGCGCTACTGACATGTCCAGTAGAGTGGTGAACCATGGTTGTCTTGCCCATTTGGGTGCCACTAGGATTAGTATGAGAGATGTTTGTCTGAGCTTCTGAACCACATACTGAAGGCGAGGGAGAGGTGGAAATGCGTAGGCAAATCTGACCACTTCATTCATACACCATTGCACTTGGATTGATGGTGTGGGAGCCTGGAGGCAAAGTCTGGGCATTTTGCGTTTTCCTTTGCTGTGAATAAATCTAAGTCTAGAAATCCCTACTTTTGAAAGTAGTGTTGGAGGACCCTGGGGTGGAGTTCCCAGTTGCGGACTCATTGCCGCATCCTTCCGAGGAGGTCAGCAAAATTGTTGTGTGACCCTGGGAGGTGTTCTGTTAACAGGCAAATGTTGTGGCAAATAGCCCAGTGCCAAATTGTCTGTACAAGGCGAGGCAATGGCACCCCCTCCCCCGCACCTCAAGTTTCTGCAGATGTCATGTCAGATGTCATGATTGTCATGCTGTCTTTGAACATTAGGTCTATTATGATGATGGGATGCATCACAAAGGCCTTGAGCACTAAATAAACAGCTAGCAACCCTCGAAAACTGGTGTGCAAGAGTCTGAGTATAATCCCAAAGACCCTGTATTGTGAGGTCTTGGAAGTGAGCCCCACCCATCCCATCTGGGAAGAGTCTTGTCAGAAACACCTGTGAAACAGGATCCAGAAATGGCCGCCCTTTCAAGAGGTTGTTTTTGCTCCACCATTGCAGAGAGTGAAAAGTGCGGGTGTCTACCAACACTAGATCATGTAAATGACCCTGGTGATTGAGACCACTACCATGATGGAAATTCCTGCAACACGGGCATGTGAAGATGTGAATGTGGCACTATTTCAATGCAAGATGTCAACATTCCAGAAAGTCTCATGATTGATTTTACTGTAACTTGTTGATTGGGGCTAAAGTGAGGAAGTTGTATTTGGAAGTTCTGTATTCTTGCAGTATTTGGATAAGCTATGCCTAGCTGTGTATTGATTATGGCTCCAAGGTAAGGCTGTACCTGAAGTGGGGTGAGATGAGATTTTTTTAAATTGATCGTGGCCCCTAATTGAAATGAGAGATATACCTAAATCCCAGCCCCTGTGAACTGGTATTCGGAAGGAAAACTCCTTAGTGGGGGCACTGTCTACTGCCCTATGCAGAGCCATTGGGGCTGACATCTCTGTCTGCCATGGACATGGAAGCCAGAGATACACCCACAGCATCTTTGAAGTTTGTAAGCCTTGAAGTGTTACTAACAGAAATAAGTGATGGACTCTTCCAGCCCTTCTGATCTAAGTAAAGGCGAGCAGCAGTCTGCATCAGCGAGTCACTATGGCCCTGGAGTGGGTGGGAGCCTCCACTGCCCACTTGTAACAAAGAAGATCTTTCACTGACTGCCCGTGTAGAATTTAGAACTGTCAAATGGATCTGTACCTTGACAGTACCTTTGAAGTGACTGAGTTTTGCTTTGGTTTTAATTTAATGATAAAATATTTTTTCATTTTACTAAATTGGTCTGGAAAGCTTCATTAAGTTATTTCTTGATTGAGGTATGGGGTTGGTATTCTTGATCCCTAATGCACATTTTCTGAAGCAGCCTTCTATCTCAGTTTTGCGCTACTAAGGGATACTAAAGGATGTATTAGATAAAGAAATGTGTCTGCCTTGGAGCATTAGGAAAGGAACGTCCCCTAAATGTTTTAAAGTGTGTACAACTGCACTTTGTGGCATGACTGTAGGTAAAACAGAATTGTTTGTTGGCCTACCAGACTTGCTAATCTAATGGTTGCTCTGAGCCTAGGTCTGTCCATGGTAATCCTAAATTACAAAAACTGTTCTGTGACCTGGAGGGGCACAGCAGCATGCTCTCTTTATTCACATGCAACTTCCAGTTTGAGTTCCGGGTTGTTAAGCAGGGGATTGCCAATTAGTTATTTCTGAGCACTATAATTAGGCTGATGGTAGGAGAGTGTGTGAGTTAGTCAGCACATTCGGTTAAGATTGAGGAAGTTTCTAGGCAGGTCCTGTTCTTATATTGTTTCCCTGATTGCTGTTTCGGGAAAACCAAAGGGAACCACTCCACCTAGACAGTGGTTCAACATCTTCATCTGGGAAATAAACATAAAGGTAGGACCCAAACCTCCCACTTTCCAAGGTCTTCTTGTCAATGCGAGGAAGTAGTGTGCAGACTACTCAAATACATGCTGTGATCAAGGACTGATGCAAGTATGATCGTCAGTTTACAAGAGAAATGAAGACATTACCTGAAGTCTGAGCAACCGCTGGACAACGGAGGGTCTGCCTAGCACCCCAAACCTTATCCACTCCCAGAGAGCTAGAGCTGCCCTTGCCCTGCATGAGGAGAGACTGTCAAGGAGAAGAAGCCCAACCACGTTCTAGTGTCTGTGCAGTACTCAGGAAGAAGCAGATTTGGGTTTGTGAGCGGCATCAGCCTGAGCTCTGAGAGGTGTGATGAACTGCGTAAAGCGACAACTCCACAACCAAACACCCCCACGCCACGGTGACAGCATGCCATCCGGACTCCCTCTGCAGCAACCAGAAAATATGGTTATTGAAACCCTGATACATGCTGTGAAAAAGGGTGCCCTTATTACCATTTAAAGAGCACAAGCTTTGCTCCCCTCAAACTGTCTATAGGCCACAAATGTCCAAGACAGAGTTGCTACCTCGACCTTACACCAACTGACAGACACTGCCTATGTGATCACAAAGGGCGCACCACAGCAGAGAGAATGAAAGTCTGTGCTTGTTGTGCTACAACTGCACATTGAAAGGGGTAATTCATTCAATTTAAACACGCTTGCAGGATAAAAACTAAACTGACCTTCAAGACCACTGCTCACATATGCCCACTGTGGACTTGCACGTGCGCAGGTTCTCACACATGAGGTTTCCTTTACTGCTAGGTCACCTTGATCAATTGTGCGAGCTAGAAGACACTGTGGTAGAACACTGAAGTGGGACACGAACTGTAGACATTGCGCTATTTTACTGTGCATGGTGTGGGAACAAAGGAATTGGATAAAATGCGTAGAAAGTTGTAGAATCCCATAGCTGCACCCCCATTATTGTGTACAATATTTTGTATTCTATTTTATTGAACTGCTTCTCTTTTACCAAGATAAGCACTGAGGTAAACTGTACATTACAGTGCCTGTTTTTTGATGGTGCTCAGGAGTTTCTCCACCCCCCCCCCCCCCCCCAAAAAACAACCCCTCTGGCAGGCCTTTGACTGCTCGTCTTCATTAACCAGAGAGTCTGGAGTGGAAAGAGTACAGGTGGCCCAGTTTGCAGAGTCACAGTAGGACTTGGCAACCTTGTCTGGTTTGACCAAACGGACATGAAGTTTTTGAGTCAGGAAAAGTCAGTGGGAAGTTTAACCAAGGCTTTGGGGCATGGGAAGATGATGTTCCTCTGTGTGTGTGGGGGGGGGGGACTGTTACTAAGAGGGAGTGGAAAAGCATGGCCTTCTGTCTCTTTATTGGAAGGTGGGCCCTGAGGGTAAGCTACTGGTTACTGAGGGTAGTAGAAAGTACTTTCAAGAAGCCTCAGTAAAATGATTCCTAGTTACTATGGTATCCCAGTGACTGCAGGACATCTGTGCCAACAGGACCAATGTAGTGGAATGGTTAGTGGCCTAGGAGCAGCACATTTGCAGGGTAAGGATTGGCAGTAAGGAGGAATGTAACTGTCCTGCGGCTAGAGTACCTGGGACTGAAAAGGTGGTTGCTCAGAGAAGGATAGCTATGTATCCAAGCTTACAGGCAAGACTGCATCCTTGTCTACAAGTTGTCACAGGTGGTGAGGGAACTGGATGGCATTAGCAGCATGGTTGCCACACCACAGGTAACTGAGGGTGCTGGCACCAAGGGCAGGGACCAGGACAAGAGTGAGGGACAGTATGAGGGTGCAATCTGCAATGGTAAGGCCAAAAGCTAGGCACTGCAGCTCCTTAACAGGAGATAATTGTCTCACAATCATTGGTGGGCCACTTCTGCCCTAGAGGTATTACCCATGCTTAGACATATCAGAGGTTGCTTTTATTCATTCCAGGTTGGCTTGGGTGATATATTACTAAACCAAAGCTATAATACTGTGCCAGAAGTGGTAAAAGGCTTTTGTCATGTTTCAGCTTAGCATGGATGGCACTAGCTAAAGCTATGCTTAAAGATTTTGCTGTACAAATGGCAAAAGAATGTCACATTCTAGGTAGGCGTGAATGGCACTGTGCTAATCCTATGCCTAATAATTTTGCTAGAAAAACAGACATTTGAGGACAGCAGATTCAGAGTGTTGCTAGTGTTTTAGAGTGCTCTATATAGAAGTTGCTCTCTGCCTAAACTATGGAACGACCCAGAGTTCCTAGCTTCCTTTTTTTCACAGAATTTATGTGGCACTCTAAGCCTCAAAGGGTTTTGTTTGGATTGATTGTGCCTTTATTTAAGCTGGAATACTTCTGATTTATTCTTAAGTATACCCCAGATCTCACTATCTGTCGTCACTACCATCAGCTTAACGTCTTGCTTATAAATCACAAGGAGGATATCATCATCGTGTATCGATACTGGTCTGAAGTTTCTTGTCTTCCTTGCAGGTCGGGCTGGACTATTTCCAATGGAACGGGACGAGGGTTGATTTGTAGGGGGTTGGATGTCTTTATATTTGCATTGGGTAGGTATAAACATGGATATTGAATTTGCTCAGAGTAACTATCAGTGGTTAAAAAATAACTGAAAATCTTCCATCCATCATTTAGATGCTGACACAGGCCCACTTCAGCAAAGAATCTTCTCTAAAGTACTCCAAGCGTTAAAGAAAAAATAATGAGAAGAACTCTGCAGACACAGTGACTGCCTTGATGTTGCTCCTACAAAATAGTTACACACAATTCCAAGATGACCAGCTCTAAGAAACGAAAACCCAACTTAACAAATTCTGGGGGCCTAAAATGGCCTTCTCAGAGGAAACAAGAGTAGAGGAAGCTAGATATGACTTCACAGCACCAGTCATTCCTGGGTGTCAGAGGCCGAAGTCATAGGAAGTCCACCCCCTGCTCAAAAGACGGTGCAAGGAGACTTCAACATGAATGCAACCAAACTCTTCAACACCCTAAATGGACAGTAGGTGAATTCAAAGTTAACAGGGGAGGCATACTTGTGGGGGCCCTCACAAAGCATTCATGTACGCCTTTTACATTTAATAGCAGAAGGATACAAGCTCATGCTAAATACATGAGGGCCACCAAGACACACAAGGAATTAAATAATTTAAAGGTGGTGTGGCTCTGGTCACTGAGGAATAGTAACAAACACTACCTGAGAAGGCACAGAACGTGCTGGAGAGAATCCACATCCAGACCTGAAGAAGCATGGCCATTAAACCCAGAGGCAGAAACTGAACGGAAGTCTGCAGCAAGCTACTAAAGAGGTACAAAAAGAAATCGGGTGAGGCACTTTTTGAGTAAGTCTACACCCAAAGGAACCAGAAATTCGGAAAGAGGGTGGTTTCTATTCCATAACTTGCACCACTTTCTGAGCCAAGGTGGATAACAAGCTTCCAAATTTTCTTGCATAAAATGGTGTGAGCGAGGCACAACAATGAAGGCCACATAATGAGAAAAGCAGTAAGATTTACACTACCAAAGCAAGGCAGGGAGATGAACCATGCTATGTATGTGAGAAGGGTGTTGCCTAAGGTAAGAATCACAAACAAAAACGCCAGGAACAGTTGTGTGTGGGTCCCAGCCCTCTTCGTGGTTATTATTCAAAAGAATTTAAAAAAAGACCACCATACTGCCAGAAGGCAACAATCCTGTAGAAGCAGAGTAATTGTGGTCCTCTTCCTGGTAAAATCTCAGGCTTTAACAGGACTCAGAAAAAATGCAAAGGGTAAGAGTGTCTCTTTCACCAGCCTAGGCCCGTTCCCGAAAGCTCATGCGGCAATAACATGTTTGCAGACACCAGATAGGAGCCACTATGTAAGAGTTTCCAGTATATGTTGCAACTGGTTGGAGAAAAAAAGACACTATGTGTGTGCACTCAAAGATCATAAGACATGGAAAATCCTTACTGAACAGCAACCCCACTACTTCATGACAACCTCTGAACTCACTGAGGGAGAAGCTGCAATGCTCCTTGGATATCCTATCCAGAAAGTGGGCTAGGCTTAATGGGAAAAGAGGCAAAGTCTGGGCAACATAGAGCCTTTAGGGGACCCTGTGGGAAACTCACTAACCATCAAACCTTTTGATGGTTAGTGAGCTTCCCTTAAGGGGCTATTAAAGCCGGATGAATCATTTCCACTGGAATATAGGACCTTTCAATTAAACCCAGTGGCAGGCACTCTCCCAATGGATCAGATGGAAGAGACTAGCTAGCCATTAAATTAAAAAGGAAGGTGCTATATACTCTAACATCCAAATAAAAATACCTCTGTATATGAACACTTGTCTAGACAGACAGGGGATCAGGATCTGCAACCAGTGGTAATGGAGTTGAAGTCTCCTATAAGCTGTTCGTCCAGGTTCTGTTTCACCTATTTTGTACTGGGCAAAAGTAATCTGAGCTCTGTGGTCTGTCTGCCTGGACATCTCACAAGTCAGACAGATGGTATCTCGACTTACGCAGAAATAGATGCCACCAACATTTACTGGAAAGAGGATAGGTTCCTCGTCAGAAAAACGTGACACACACACAGAAATACATAAAAAGATCTACTGTGCCATAGAAGTGTGTCAAAATCAAGGCAGGTTTATAATGAGTCTGCCTGGGTACGACCTGACATTTCTTGTTATGTTTAAGTGGCCTTATCTGGGCTATAGTACAGAACACCGTCAAATAATAGTTGTGCTGATGATGAATTTCAAGATAATCTAAAACAAAGGAGGGCAATGTGGAGAGTGCCACTTTGCGTCTGAACAAAGTACGCTGGTCATGAGTGAAAAGAAGCTGGAGTTAACCAACATACTAAGAACAAAGGACTCCAAGGAAGTAATTTAATGAACCAGGTATTACTTCCAAATCGGTCTTTCCCATAATGGCTGAAACAATTAATTGAAGTAGTGACTGCTGTTTTCTCACTGCAGGACAAATGTGAGATAACATGCAACAATATTATCTTCTTAAAATACAAACCAATCTCATCAGTAGTGGTAAAATAATTCTCCATTTGCAACTATATTACATTTATAAGTAGGAACTCAAATGAAATACTCGTTTGGGAAACCCCAATCCAAATCTTAAAAGGGTGCAATAGCAAATGTAAACAGCCTAACTCTGTAATCAGCTATGAAATATGTTAGTGATAATTCAACCCTCACAGATAAATCAATGTGCCACAAATATATTCAAAGAAGAAAAAACTCAAACCAAAAAAGGGTTAATGGGTAGTATTGTTCAAACTAATTTACCATACTTTGAAAATCAGTGGCTAATAACTGCTGTTACAGCATCTACAAACTACTCCATTTGGGAAGCACAGCCCACTGACACATTCTCTCTCCTTATCAGACAATGGGAAGGATAGAACTCCATCAAAGAGATCTTCTTTATTCAATAAATGAAGATTGACTACATTTACTGAGCAAAGGTATTTACGACTTGTGAAGAACAATAAGAACCACCGCCGTTCCTTGTCTAATAAACATATAAGTGATGATGATGGCCAATCAAACCTATGAAATTGTTTTTCAAATACGCACAGAAGATAAACAAAGCAATGAGGTAGAAAAAAGACTAACTACCTACTTGAGCAATGTCAAAACAGGAACAAGTGGCAAAGGCCTCTATCACCCAAAACAAACCTCTGACCGTCCGATCAGGCAATTAAAAAGGGTATTAGACTCAGGGACAATATTGTTGAATACTGCACCTTGCTCGGACTACTCAATCTGTCAAACTGAGCACAGTCTGTAAACCACTATGAATATTATATAAAAATAAAAAAATCACTAGACTGGACTTATTTCTCCTGCACTGTGCCACATCCATAAAGGAACAAGCACACGTTTTGTTAAGGGAAGATTCTTAACACTACTACATTTTCTGGGAAAAAAGGTAGTCTCAGGTAGTTTTCAAAATCCTGGCAGATCGGGTAGTAAGCAGATTTATCTGGGAATTTAGATACTGGTTGATGGTACAGATACAATTTTATCCAAATGCAAAATAGCGCATACACAAATACAGAAAAACAAACACCCCGCCTCCCCCTCTTTTAGAATAAATCAAGGTATATATTTCATACAATGATTTCACATGGATAAACCATCTAACTGAACACTAATTTGGAACAGGCTAACACTTGTTACCCCAGCACTAAGACCACTCACATAGAGAAACTGTCATATTAAACTGCTCTTCCGTGTGGTGCACCAAACACATGCAGATCACCTTTTCTAAAGAGGAAATTAACCCAATATACACTAGCACAGCCTCGTCAATCAGCTTATGCCTCCTTACTCATAATCCTCACAACCAGGAAAGCTCACTTGGAAGGCAAAGTCGTCCCTTTCTTAGCAAAGCAACAGTGCAATGCTGACATTCCAGTTGGATATACTGACAATAAGTTAAAGTTTAGGAGGCAGATTAAACATTTTCGATGGATAGTATGCCTTCCAGGCCCTCTTTTGTCTCGGACAAAGTAAAATTTAATTCTCTAACAACGAGAAGTGTTGGCTAAATAACCACAATAGAGGAAATGCTAACATAATAAAATATTTTGTGACTTTTGCAAACCTATTATATGATGCAGCATTTAACAGATTGACTTCAAAATACTTGCAAAGACAGAGGACACAGTTGTTGCAGTGTATAACACTTTGTCAGGTGTCACTGTCAGAGTATACAGAATGGAGTTTTGGTTGCCTAAGACGAAATGTATGTTTCTTGTTCTGTAATTCTGTATAAGGGATTTATAAAGACAGACAAAGCAAAAACAGGAAAACACAGTGCTTCAACCGCACCCAAAATACAAGAAGCAATATAGCATTGTCCCTTATTCAGACCCAGTTCCTTCACCAACCCAAGTCAAGGGAGCGAAAGGCTAAGGTCACCCAAATTTACAACAGGTTCATGTGCATATGAACGATAAATATGACTTCAACAACCTAAATTGTCAACCCAAAATGTTGCTAATAATTTCGTACACTGCTAAACCACATTGTTAGGTCCCTCCCAATACATTGAAGAAGTATCTCCCACCTCCCCACACCATAGTCACCAACCCCTCGGGTGACAGGATTGGGAACCACGTGGAGCAGGGTCATTGCTGGGGAGTCCCGAAGGAAAGTGTGTACAACTCATGTACATGCCGAGTTCCCCAATAGAAATGTATATTTCAATGGTTCCAAATAAAATAATTAATACTCAAAGAGATGCTTTTTGCATTCTCATGCATGCTTTTCGAAGAAGACCGCAAACAAAGAATGCAGTCGTTAACAGCTATGCATTTTTGGGTGAAAGTAAAGAGCCCTGGCAGCACAAAGATCTAACCTTTGCACTTTCTTTGACATGCATATGTAGCCCAGTTGGCACACTTCGTGAAGAACACTGCAGGGTTTATGAGGCAAAAGATTCAGCATATACAGTAAAGCACTAAATATTGAAATGCTTCTATATGAACAACTGACCAATCCCAATAGTTCTACGAGCATTTGTGGAAGCAAGAGCACCAATGGTGAGTAATATGCAAATAAATGGATTTAAAGTGAACAAAGCCACTTAATGTTGGCTAAAAACTTACGCAAGTAATTTTTAACTTTTAAATAAAGGAGTTTACTAAACTCTCAAAAGGACAAAGGAAGCATTTGATCCAGAAGCAAGACTATCCTTGACCCTAGTAAGAAGAACCTCGGTCTTGGGGCTCACATAATATTTCCAGTGTGATTGCACCCAAATGCTGTTTGTATCAAGAACGTTTATGTAGCATGCAGTGATTTGCATGTGCTGGATGATGAATCCTTCCCTCCTGCTCTTTAGGTCTAACACAAAGACAACTTTACCTATCTTGCCAGTCAAATGTTTTTCTTAAAAAAATAAAATAATAATAATAATATATATATATATATATATATATATATATATATATATATATATATATATATATATATATATATATATATATATATATATATATATATATATATATATTTATTTACAGAGGAGCTTTCAGTCTGGCATCTTCAGTCATTGGTCGGTTTGAGTGCTATTCACATTTTGCATCCACCCACCGCGGCTTACAGCATGGGGCAATGGATAAGCCCACTTTATCCAATGGCTCTCTTCACTGTGAATAATGGCATTTTGCTCTTGTGCATGTGCATATCCCAGACAAAAGTAGCTCATGTTGGTGCTAGGACAGCTTGGCCAATCTCTTCTATCATTGCCACTTAAATTCATGGGTTTTCTTGTATTTAATTTTCTGATGGGTCATTTTTACTTAGTTTTTTTTTAAACATATGCACACCAAGTTCAGACGTAGGCTTTTCTTCCTACTTTGCATTGTTCATCCCACTTTTATGTCTATTGCATATGTTTGCGAAACAAAGATCTTTAGGCTTGCCAAGGCCAAGCATTTTGGCTTGGTCTATGGTTGTTCAAATAGCTTTATGCACAGAAATTACATCTATTATTAGGAGTATTGTAAGAACACTGGTCTTAGAAACACCTAAGTATTGCATTGCAAATGGTTCCTACAGGACATTCACAGTTCAATTGACGGTGAAGGATCATTAGAAAGGTCAAAAACAAGTAACATTAGTGCACATCACAGAACAATACTCCAATTAAGACTGTCTTGGCAAAGATGCTCTAGCTTCCAGATCAGAAAATGCATAATTCCTATGCCAGAAAATGGCAGAGAGGAGCTAATAAGAGAAGGCAGAATTAAAAGAAGTACACAGGAATTAAGTGAATTCATATATACAGTTACAGAGCAATACAGTATAATACAATAGCCATTAGCATTTTCGGAAGATACGTCCTGGCACTGGCGACAGGACCACAGATATACAACAGCACTTATCTCTGGGCCAGCAAGCCTAAACGTGAAACAGGTAAGCCTTCAAACCTTTTCTAAAAATAGATTCCCAAGGTGCAAAATGAAGGGCAGATGGAAGCAAGTTCCACAGCTTTGCCGTAAGGAACAAGAAGGGTCTTCCCCCTCCCTGTCCAGCCCTGCAGAGCAAATGAGTTAGCAAGAAGTTTTAAAGATTTGGGTCTCAGGGGTCTGCCCCGACAACTGGTCTTAAGTCTGCTTCTGATAAACAGCTGGTCCTTCTGTTCCAGAGCTCTGTAACGAAAGACCAGTGCCTTGAATTTGATGCGGCTAGCAATCGGCAGCCATTGCAGCTGCCGAAGGCCAGCAGACACTGAATGCCGTATGGGAATTTTAAGAATCAAACTTGCTGCCACACTTTGAATAATCTGCTGACATTGTAGTAGGTACTATGGTAAGCCCAAGTATTGACTATTCACATAGTCTAATTTTCAGGTGTCAACAGCATGGACAATGGTCTTATGTCGCAACTGGAACCGGGTGTAACATACTCTTGTGAGATATCAAGGTGGCAGAGACTGCTTTGACCTGTAGTTCAAAAGAGAAGGCAGAATCAAATTTGAAACCCACATTTCTCAAACAAGAGGATGGCTCGGGGGCAAACAAAGCTCCGAAGGCCAACAGTTGTGAGAATCTGGTTACTGGTTAGTGCCAAAAAAACGATTTCTGTTTTATCCAAATTCAATTTAAAGTAGTTCTCACTCATCCACTCACCCACTTATTTCAAGCACATCCTGGAAGAGTTAAAAACATCAGCCACCTTAACCTGAAAGAACATGATAAGCTGGTTGTCAGCAGTGTAGGACATCACTCTGAGGCCCCCAGATTCAACCAGGTTCGCCAAGGGTGACAGGTAAATATTTTAAAAAAAGAGTCGAACTCAAACAGGAGCACTGGGGATCCCCACATTCGAGAGGTTTAGCACATGAGGCAAAAGAAGCCAGAAATATGGTTGAGATGTGTCCTGCAAATATGATTTAAACAACGTTCAGGCTTTCCCTTGAATTCTAATATCAAGTAGCCTATCAAATAAGATGGAGTGCGAGACTGTGTTGAACACTGATGACAGGTTCAGGAGAACCACAATTGCTATGATCCCTGATCAAGATTCTTTTTTTATTTTTTTTATTGTTGAGCTGGAAAGAACAGCAATAATACATTCATAACATAAAAAAAAGAAAAAAGAAAAATAAGGGCTGCAAGCTCATAATAAAGTGGAACAGTGCCTTAGGTGTGGATGGATTCTCAAATGAGAATTTTTACAGACATAATATATAATAATATAAGCAACTACATAAATATCAGCATCACAATCCATATAAAAATCAATCAACTGCATCATGTATGCATTTATACATGTATTTAATGAATGGAACACCACAAGTCATAAAGAATCTAAAATACAAACAGCTAATCTCAACCCAGAGCCAGAAATTATACAAAAATGAGTACCAATGTTAAAGTACAGACAGTATTAATATTGAAAGAAAAAAAAGATTGTCTATAACGCCAATCAAGGAGGGTGTGTCCCTAGCTACTTAAGTGCGAATAGTGTCAATGTTAAAGTGCAAACAGTACCTATGATGGGAACAATCTCTAACAACAGCTTAGCCTACATAGCCTCCCCTAGACTTCAAGAACTAAAACGTGAGAAAACCGCCCAGATCGCCTCATATTTTCTTACAGCCTCTACCCTTTTGGGGAATGCCCATTCAAAAACTTGGGTTGTTTCATTTTGGTGAACCATTGCGGAAATGGCAGGGCTGCAGATGTTTTCCAACCCTGCAGAATCAGAGAACATGCTACTGCAACAGCAATTGATATAACGTACTGTTAATATTTTCACAAACTACGCAGCTCTTTCAAAATCCCAAAAAGCACGAACATCGGGGTCAGGAAAATCTCAATCTGGACACTATTCCTAATTGCACTGAAGACTTCGCACCAAAATTGCTGAAGGCTGGGGCAATCAAAGAAAACATGTATCCATCCACCACATCCCATAGCAGAACACCTGAAGCACTGATCGGGCACTGAAGAATACATCTTATGGGGTAAATAGTATGCCAACCTTCTTGATAGAAAAACCATATGCTTGAAATTGGCTGCTCTTAAAGATCTGTACCTGACATCGCAAAAAAAATTCCTTTCCTGACTATTAAATCCACAAATTGTTTCCTGGAACATTTTCTGCAGTAACTCAGGAAGTAATTTCTGGTTTGCATGGTGAGGTAACAAATGATACCAATAACCCACGCCTTTCATTTTGGTTACATTCATGCTATCAACATTGCAGCTTTGTTCGTTAATATTTTCTTTTTCTTTAGGAAGCTGCTAATTAGATTGAAACCAAAACAAAATAAAGTGCCTAGATTGCCAGCTTGCTGTGCCACACTATCCCATGTTATCAGATTTGCCCAGTTATAGAAATCCGTGAGCGTCTTAAATCCAAGTGCCTTCCAAACTTAAACCGGTTTAGATAGTGACAAACCTCGCAGTCTTGTAATGGGATAAAAGCATTATAAAATGGGATACACCATGATCTAAAAGAAGCCAATATCCGGAATGACAGGACTGATACTGTCTTATATCTAGTTTTCTTGGGGACTTTGAAAGTACGTATAAAGACTGGTATCCTGATTTGGCTTTCATTATACATTAAATTCATCAGAAAATTGTCATAAACTAGGGAGTCTGATGCCTTTTGGACCATGTAATCAACAAACGTTGCTTGATAATATGTCTGAAGATGCGGCAAGGCTAGACCTCCCTGGGCTACATCTAATTGCAGTACAGGGAGTTTAATTCTAGGCTGCTTACTTGCCTATATAAAAGCTCTTAAAACACTGTCCACCTCAGTAACATATGAACTAAAAATTCTAGGGGGGATGTTGAAGAATTAAAATAAAAACAAGGGGGGATAGACATCTTAATTAGTGAAACCCTGCCAATCAATGACAGAGGTAGAACAGTCCTTCTCTGCAACACATTTTTGACTTTCAACAGCATAGCCCCATAGTTTAGCTGGAATAATTGAGAATATTTATTTTACACATATATTCCTAGGTACCTAATTGGACAATTCGGAATCGACTGCAGGCTAGGGGGAAATGTAGAACAGGCTGCATTAAATAGGAGTTCTGTTTTTGCCTGGTAGACTTTATACCTGCCTATCTGCGCGAAGCATAAAATTTCATAGATGGCATTCTGAACATTCTGCCGCTCAGCCTTTAAAAATAAAATTGCATCATCAGCAACCAGCTAAATCTTTGCCATCCCGGCTTTAGGAGGCCTGATCAGGGGGTTAGCACGAACCCTAACTGCTAGAAGTTCAATAGCAACTGAGACAAGGGACACCCCTGCCTCGTGCCAAATCTAATCCTTGCAACCCCCACTTCTCTGGCATTAATAATAATCTTGACCTCTGCACCATCAAAAAGTTCTTTAAGCAGAGTAATCAATAAGAGCTGTGTGGCGCGGCTCGTGAATCGAATGTTATTGATCAACATTCGATCCACCTTGAACTAAGAATGTAAGGAAAGGGAATGTTCAGGGGTGGACAGTGGAAGTAAGGACAGCGGTGTGCAGGGCAGACATTGCTGGACATCGCTCCTGTAAGGACCCGTGTTTATAATGTTTTGTTTATAACAATTAAATCAAGAAGAATATACTCACCACCCGATCTCAGTTTTAATAATGGCGACGAGGCGGGCAGGAGCAATGTCGCGTTGGTGACATGCTTATTCCCAGTTGCTGTTGAGGTGCGTCTGCTCGGTCAGATTCTTCACGTGGAGTTCGTAATTTTCTTGGTCCTGCTGCTGTCGAGTACGACGGGTGAGAGCTCGACTATACTGAAATACTGTTAGTGGTTATGGAATTCTGGGTGATAGTAAGCAGAATTCCTTTAGAAAAGATTGGAATTCACAGCGGCCATATTGAAGGATTGGGACCTTCAACAAGCATGGAATTATGGGTAACAATGTGCCCAAATTCCTCTTAAAAGAACGTGCATGGTTTACGGTGGTCATTTTAGAGGATCCTTCATCTGGGAAGCACTGCATTTGCTGTAATTGGAATTGAACCACAGAGATAGGCACACCTTTCTGATTATCAGTCAGAGAATTGCAGGAACACGCTTTTCTGCTACAATTATAATTGGACTACGGCGATAGGCGCACCTTTGTGCTGATCATTCAGAGAATTGCAGGAACCACCAGTGATAGGCACACCTTTTTGCTACACTTATAAATGAACTACGTGATGGGCACACCTTTGTGCTTATCATTCAATAATTTCTAGAATCACCGGTGATAGGCACACCTTCCTTCTGGTCTGTTTTTGTCTGGTTTAGATGCATTTACTGAAGTATATTGAGCATATATAGATATATTTTTTGGGACACTGTTCAAATTTGTGGAAGTTGTGGTTTTGGCTTCTAGTGTTAGAATTGTAGTACTATTTTTACTTGTTAAAACATAAACCTCTGTTAAGTGTGTGAAATGTCTAGTATTCAACCTCCACCATTTTTCTTTTATGAACCTGGAGACCGTCCCATTCAGTGGGAATTGTGGTTAGACTTATTTGAAGCGTATGTTGATGTATTAGAAGAAGGTGAATGCTCACCTGAAAGACATTTGTCTCTGCTTAAACATCGTTTGGGAGCTGTTGGTTTGAGGGAATTAAAAAAAATTGCCACCAGTGGAAAATGTGAATGCAGATGATGTATACAAGTGTGCGCTGAAACAGTTACAGGAGAAGTACGGTAGAAAGATCAATGTGGTCATGGAGAGATACAAGTTTTGTTCCAGGGAACAGAAAGTAGATTAATCTATTGACCAGTATATGGCAGTGTTAAGAGGTCTTGCAGTTACGTGTGCGTTTGATCATATGACTTATGACCAAGTTTTAAGAGATCAATTGTTGATGAAAACTAAATCTAAAAAAATTCAAGCAAAACTATGGTCTTCAGGAGAATTATCTTTGAAAACAGCTATTGAGGTGGCAGGGGGTATCGAGATAACAGAGTTGCATACAAATTATGAGGAATGAAGTCAAAGATAATGGGCCTGTGTGTAGTGTGTCTGGTGATAAGGATGATAAGGATAAGAAAAGGAAAGGTATTACACAGGTTATTGTTGGATCTTTCAAAAATAGTACGAATAACAATATCAGGTTGTGTTTCAGATGTGGTGCTAGTACACATTTTGCGGATTTTAGTGGATGTCATGCTATTGGGAAAGTTTGCAGTATTTGCACACAAAAAAAGGGACATTTTGCACGTGTCTGTAAGAGTTCAGGGAGAACTGTGAGTTATGTTGTGGAGAGTGTGGATGATGGGATTGAAGAAGGTATGCAGAACATGGTGTTAAGTATTCAGAGTGGTAATGTTAAGGAGAAACGCCATCAATTTCCAAGGTGTTGCTTACGTATTGATGGTGTTCAAGTGGAAGTTATGGTAGACTTGTGTGCGTGGTACACTATTATGGGGAAATCATTCTTTAATAAATTATGGCCCGGGAGGGAATTACAAAATACTAGATTAAGCCCATGTAGTTATTCTGGACATAAACTTGCGATTGTGGGGAAAATGCAAGCAGTGATTGAATTTGCAAACAAGAGGTGTTCAGAAGAGATTCTCATAGCTGAGTGGCGCGACAATTTTAGGTTGGCCACATATATGTGAATTAGGATTAAAAGTAGATTTTAATACTAATCCACCAGTGTACACAGTGGGCGAGGAAGGGTTGCTGCAGAATGATTTGTACAAAGATTTAAAAAATATGTCTTTAACAATCAATTGGGAAGCATGAAAGATTTCCAACACACTATTGTATTAAAGGAGAATGAGGCAAAGGTTAAGAAATGTTCCCTTTAATTATAGAGAGAAATTAAAATAAATGTTACAGGATTTGTGTAATAAGGATATTATTGAACCCATAGAGAGTTCGGATTGGGTCTCTCCTATTGTAATTTCAGTGAAGTCTAATGGGGACCTTCGGCTGTGTGTGGACTTGGGAGCACTGAATGATGCAATTTGGGTAGATGCTTTTCCATTACCTAATTTGCAGGAATTATGTCCTCAATTGGAGATGCTACAGTTTTTTCAACAATTGATTTGGCTAGTGCTTACCATCAAATACATTTGAATCCTGAATCAAAGCATTGTACAGCATTTATTACACCTGAAGGATGCCATTTGGGTTAGCCAGCGCATCTGCAGTTTTCCAAAGGGAGTTATCCAAAATACTTTCGGAGGTAAAGGGTGCGAAGGTGTTCCAAGATGACATATTAGTACATGGGAAGGATAAAATTGAGCATGACAATAACTTAAAGGTGGTTCTGCAGGCACTAAAGGATTTTGGATTAACTGTTAAAGAACAAAAATGTAAATCTGGTGAGAGTAACGTAGAATATTTAGGCCACATTATTTCTAAGGATGGAATTCGGCCTAAGATTAGCCACGTGAAGGCTATTCGTGAAGCTCCGGAACCTACAAGTAAGGAGCAACTCCTCTCATTTTTGGGATTAGCTGAGTTTTATTCTCGCTTTGTAGAGAATTTTGCATCCACGGTGGAGAATCTTCGTGCCCTGCTCGGGAAAAATACAGCGTTTTTCTGGAAACAAACACATGCCGATGAGTTTGCAGCTATAAAAGAAGACATTGTGAATGCATCTTGTTTAAAATCATTTGATGAGACTGCTGATTGTACCATATCAGTGGATGCTTGTGGATATGGTATTGGTGCAGTATTGTCTCAACAAAGGAAAGGGAACTCATGGGTTGTTGCATATGCATCCCGTACTTTATCACCTGCAGAAAGGAACTATTTAGTGATTGAGAAAGAGTTATTGGCATCTACATGGGCGGTGCAACGATTTAGAATGTACATATGGAGGCGCAAATTTAAAATATGTACAGATCACAAACCCCTGGTCAATATATTGAGTTCAGGGGGTGGAAGGAACCTTACTCCTAGGTTGGCCTCAAAATTACAGATTTATCATTTTGAAATTTTACATTTACCAGGGAAAAGCAATTGTGTGGCAGATGGGTTATCTAGATTACCTCTGTCACCAGGAGCTGATCATAACGAATGTGAAGTTGCATATACTTATAAGGATATGATGTTTCTAAAAAAAGGAGAGGTGGACAGTGAGATATCGGAGTGTGTGTGGATGAAGGAAATGCCAAAAGATGAGGTCTTGTTGTAGGTGAAAGATTTTATTTTGAAAGGGTGGCCAACAGAACGTAGTTTGCAAGGTGAGTGCAGTACATTTTGGAAGGTTAAAGAAGAGTTGTTGGTGTTGAATGACATTGTATTGAGAGGCGATAAAATTGTACCGCCCTATGGTATGCGTAATGTCATAGTCAAGGTGGGGCATGAGGGTCATGGAGGAATGGCGAGTACTAGGAGGAAGATTAAGGAAATCTTTTGGTGGCCGGGTCTGGATGGTATGGTGGACCGTTGGGTGAGAGATTGTGATGATTGTATGATGAGTGATAAATCGGTGAAGCCGTTAGTGGTACCATTACAAATGGTAGAACTGCCTGATGGTCCATGGCGTAAAACTGCAATAGATGTTATGGGCCCGTTCGTCACTCTATTTTCTAAGGAAGCATATGCGATTGTTTTAATTGACTATTTTAAGTGGCCAGAAGTCCGTAAGGTGAGCAATATAACTACTGACAAAGTCATTGAATTCTTAAAAGATGTATTTGCAAGAGAAGGTATACCTGAAACCTTGGTTTCAGACAATGGGGTGCAACTCACTTCTGAGAAAATGCAATCATTCTTGAAGAGCTGTGGTGTAACCCATGTAAGGGTATCATTGTTTCATCCTGAAGGGAATGGTCAGGTGGAAAGATTTAACAAGGTGGTTAAGGAAGCAATACAATTGGCTTTAGCAGGCAAGTTATCCTGGAAGGAGGCCATCCAAAATATGTTGCTGTCTTACAGGATTACACCACATTCAGTTACTGGGAAAACACCTTTTGAATTATTAAGAGGTCGGAAACCATCTTCCAAATTGATTCCTTGGTGGCTAAAGAATAGGAAACAAAGGGATCTGGATGGTAGTGATTTTGGTGTTGGGAGGGAAAAGGTGGAAGAATACCTAGATAAAGTTTTGCGGAGAGTTAACAGCGGGAAAACCATGCCAAAATTGGTGGTTGGACAATATGTTTGTGTAAGAAATTGTGTAAGAAATTATGGATTGAGACATAAAGGGGATGCCCAGTGGTCACGGCCCATGAAAGTTGTGAAGGTTTTGGATGGAGCTGTTCAACTTGAAGATAGGAGGGTACGTAATTTGCGGCATCTGAGTCTGTTCAAAGCAAACTGTATTCCAGATGGGAGTAAGTGCGAGTAAGTGCGAGAATCTGGATGAAACAAATGGATACTTGTGGGGAGACGATTCCATGTTACAAACGGATGGTTTGTGTTCAAGTGGTATGGATGAAAATGTGTCTGGATGTTGTGAAAATGATGCACTACCTATTCGTAAAAGTCAAAGAGAACGGAAGTTACCTAGACATTTCGATGAGTTTGTGATGGGTAAATAAATTGTTATTATGGTAATTCTTTTGTTTGGAAGGTATTATGTATGTTTGTTATTTATTAGAATAGTAATAGGAAGATTTTTTTTTTTTTTTGATAAGGGGAAAAGATGTGTGGCGTGGCTCTTGGATCGAATGTTATTGATCAACATTCGATGCACCTTGAACTAAGAATGTAAGGAAATGGAATGTTCGGGGTGGACGGTGGAAGTAGGGACAGCGGCGTGCAGGGCAGACATTGCTGGACATCGCTCCTGTAAGGACCCGTGTTTCTAAAGTTTCATTTATAACAATTAAATAAAGAAGAATATACTCACCACCCGATCTCCATCTTAATAGGCGGGAACTCAAATTTTCCCAGAAAGAAATAAAGCACCTGCCAATTTACAAGATCTAATGCTTTTTCGGCATCCATCATTAGGATTGCCGCCTTTTCCTTCTTAACTGTAAAATAATCAATTACTTGAATCAGAAAATGGGTGTTGGCGGCCATCACACTTTTAGGCAAAAAAAACATTTTGATCCTCATGGCGTTCTGTCCATATTTTCATAAATAATTTATAATTGACGTTCAGCAGACATATGGGACAATAAGAACTAGGGTCGAAAGGATTTTTATCTTTACTACTACAGACTCTTTAAAGGTCTTTGGGGTAGATTCAAACCCCATTATATCATTAAAAAGTAGCATTAGGAATGGAATAAGTTCTACCACAAAGGCCTTATATACTTCGGTGGGAAAACCATTAGTCCCTCTGGCTTTAGCATTTGCCATACCTTTCATAGCAGACGTTATCTCCTCAGCCACTAATTGCTTTGACAAAGCCTCCTTTTGATTACTAGATATTTGATGTAAGTGCACTGAGGAAAAATAGTTGGACAATAGTTCTTGCAATACTGCCTGATCTTCATCAATCTGCCTATAATGATTGACAAATATCTCCATTATTCTTATGGTACTGTCTTCAATCACCCCTGTGGCTGGATCTTCTATTTTATTAAATGCCTACTTTGGTGACTTTTTGTTGACCATGTCAGATACTTTCCCATATGCTGGCTCTCTTCATAGAGCTTCTGTTGAAAAGCTTTACTCCCGGCAATTACCTCTTAGATGAAGAAATCCCTGAGCTCTTGCTTTGCTATAATGAGCTGATCTTGCACTGCATGCCTGGTTGATGCGTCCACTGACTCTAAAGATTCTCTCATCACAGTCTCTACAGCTGCATGAAGATTCTGGATCTTATGCATCAGGGCCCTGGATAAATTGACTTTATAAGATATTACCGGTCATCAAAATGCTGCCTTAAATGCCTCAGAGACCATGAAGATGGGGCGGTGTAAAGAGTTATCTAAAATAATTTCTGGATAAACTGGTGCGTTTCATTTAGCCACGTTTGTACGGAAAGTAGTGACTAATCAAACTGCCACTGTGGCCTCTTTACCGCACCACCTTCCCAAATACCATCCAGCTGAACCACTGAATGGTCTGAGAAGAAATTTACATAAGAATTATGGCTTGACATCTGTCCTGCAAATATGATTTAAACCACGTCCAGGCTTTCCCTTGAATTCCAATATCAAGTAGCCTGTCCAGTAAGGAGTATGAGACTGTGTTGAACGCTGATGACAGGTCTAAGAGAACCACCATTGTCGATGATCCCTGATCAAGATACATCTTAAAATTCAGAAACCTCCAGTAAGGCAACCTCAGTACTGTGCCCTGCTCTGAAACTAGACTGAGAGTCATGAAGAAGCGAATGGGATTCCAGAAAATAGTACTGTTGTTTATTGACCGACTTCCCTAACATTTTAGCTACCGCAGGATGAAGTGAGATTGGTCAGAAATTTCCAAGAATCTTGGACTCGGCATTAGGTTTCTTGAGCACAGGATGCAGGAGAACCAAAGCCAGACTGGGAACCCAAAGTAGCCCTGGCAAACTTTGTCAGACCAGCTCCAGAGGGTTGGGGGCCCAAGTGTTAAGCACTGATGCTTTTGTTACTGGGAGCTGGATGATATTGCAGTACAACTGCAAAATCAGGCCCTATTAACAAAACCAGCCCCGCTGCTGCAAAACCAGTCCCACCCTACTAGCCTCTGGGAAAACACCCAGTGTCCTCTACGGCCCTGAAGACTGTCTGTTTCCACCGTAACTGGATTTGTGTGGACTTCACAGAGGCAGTCAACAGTTTATTCAAAATGTGGGACTAATTTCAGAATATCTGGGGGGCAACAGTCGAGGGCCGAGCCAGATTTAGAATTGACCAGCAGCAGGTGGGATGGAACCTATTTGTGGTATCTGCTGACTTGCTTTGCCCATGAACTGATCTTAATTGATTTAATTTTATTAGAGAAGTATGCAAGCTCTCTCACATAGGCGAAGAGAAGGGGTAAGAGGATTTTGAATAGCTCTAGGAGATGGGAAAGAATTCAGAATCCCTAAAAGTTCACGTGATTTATTTGAAGACGCGTCTGTGGCTGAATCAATTAGTTCCTTATGAGCCTTGCAGGAAGCTTTTTGAAAACTAGCCAATGCCTTTTTATGGGCTAATTATCCGTCCTTATCATAGGACTTGCATCATCTAGGGCGGCTCTGCAATATCGATTTCATCAGGGCAATACAATCTAATGCATCGGGCAACTATTTGCCCACCTGCTCAAGGTCCTGATCAACAGACCTGAGAGAAGCAGAGCGTTCACAAGCAGCGCATCTGCCAGAAGCAACTGATACATTTGGTGCCATGGTCTGGCAGATTTCTGCAAGGTGGCCACAGATGTTATGGGCCAATTAGGTATAATCCTAAAAAGAAACAGCAAGTCGTCAGAAAAAACTACCTCACAGGTTAGGCTCATAGAAACATTTAACAAGTGGGAAAAACAAGGTCCAAAATGTGAATAGCTTTATGAATTGAGCTATTAATGCGTTTTACCAAATAAAAACCTTGAGGGCTCAAGAACTGCTTGGACATGGCGCAACTCAGATCATAAATATGTAAATTAAAATCACCCAGGACTACAAAGTTCGGATGAAGTATAGAGAGTTGACCCAGCAAATCTGTAAGAAGCCCAAGTTATCTCACAATTAGGGGGGGCATTAAATTAGCACCCCTGAAAGCAGGATCCAACGTAATATAGGAGTCCTTCAATGGGGCCAATGTTCAACAGCTTAGTGATTGTACATGCAGCAGTATCTCTAAACACAACAGCTATACCTCCTCCTTTCCTATCAGTCCTGTCTACATATGGCATAGAAAACCCACCTGAAACGGCTAAGGCTAAATCCGGCAAGGAGGTATCCGAAAGCCAAGTCTGCGTCAAAAATAAGAGATCAATCTTATTGTTGCCAAGCATATTGTAAAGGTCAAGCACATGTTTAGGAAAAGACCAGCAGTTCTGCAGCCGTGCTTAAACTATTATGTCCTGCCTCATAGAAGCCAGTTCAACACACCTAGCTATGGGCAAAATCCCCTCAGACCGTGGACCACTGCCCCCGGCCACAAAGGAAAACCACAAGCTGCCCACTTACGGAGACTAGCTGCGTAATCCTCCTTACCCAAATTTTTAAAAATGCCCGATGAGGAGAAGGCCCACAACCATTGAAGGTTCAATAATTCCTTCCTAACAAAAGCCTGATGATTCAGCCAGTTGCTGGGCAAACCAGCAGCATGGCTGGTGTTGGCCGTGATCCGGACTCAGACTGATTTGCCTTAGGCACGCCTTCAGCGTGCCAGCGGCACGTCTGCTGCACGTCTGCTGCACATCTGCAGCAATGACCTGATTAAATAGCTATTAGGAAGTCCGGTTCCAACCACTACAGCACATGAACACAAAATGAAGGCTCTACAGTGAAATCCGGGAAAACCATGGGGGGCACCAAGAACAGTGCTGAAGTGTCCTAGCCGCTGCACGCCTGCAGCATTGCCTTGATTAAACAGCTAAAAAGGAGCCTGTTGCTAACCACTAAAGCGCGCCAACACAAAATGGAGGCTCTGAGGTGGAATTCAGGAAAAACAGGTAGTGCACAAAAAACCATTTAAGAACACAAATTAAAACACCCACGTGTTCAAAAATAACACTTCAATTAAAAAAGTGTTAAAAAATTAGTAGTTGTCCATACCCACTACTGAAAACATGCATAGCACCAAGAGCAGTGTCGGCAGTCCTACCCGCGAGCACCAGGTAAATAACAAGCAGACAGGTACTATATCAGTAACAAAAAAACAAAAAAAAAGAGTGACTATAGAGAGGAGATGTGTAATATGTTGTTCATACTACTGAGGTCAATATGAGTGCAACAAGCAGACTCGAAGTGTTAAAACAATATATAAATTATATCCTATGAAGGCATTTCAAGCAGCTCAATGAAATGTAGGCAAATCCAGTCTGGCCATTTAGATACTGGAATTGCTGACAATGATTTAGATTATATACTCTCAATCACCCTTACACAGGATAGTTCAGGAATATTGTCCTGAGCATAGGAATCTGGTGGGCAATTGATATTAAAGGCATTCTTCAAAGGAGAAACCCCATCCAACTCATCTGCCACTTATTTTGAGCTCCATTAATGCATTAAGGACCCTGTGCTAGCATTAAAATGGGTCCATTCATGCCACATGAAAAATGTAAAAATTCATGCCAGAAACAAATTCTCACAAGTTCAAGATACTATGGAAGAACAAAGAGAGTGCAAGTTGATAAATAGATAAACCACTACCCCTTCACCAAAAGTCAATTTTTCGTACAAGCTTGTTATTTTTGTAATATGGTTTGAGGCAACAAATCAGGTAGGTGAGTAAGCTGAAGAGAATATTCAGTACAAGATATCATAAAAAAATAACTGTTACCAGGAATAAATGCAGCGAAAAAGCAAGAATAATGGAACAAAACTGGGTTACCTGCAGTTCGGAAGGTTGGCTGCATCCAGGAACTGAGGACGATGGCGTTTGATTCATGATGTGCTCACTCACAAGATGGAGAGGCATATTGGCTTCTTTTTCACCTCTTATTACTGGACGGTAGGTTCCCCCAGAGAGCAAGGAAAAGTCATCGGAATCAAGGATACCAAATACCTGGACCCAAATTAAATAACAAAGGTAACTTTGAAGCGTAGGTTTCGAGCTACTCTCTCAAGCCAGTCGTCTTTCTCAGAAACAAAATGTTTGAAAGAAAAATCTTGTTACAATTTTCACAACACTAAATGGAAACTGATCAAAGGCTTTATTAACAAAAAAAAGTGCTCTGTTTGCCTGATAAAGAAATATTTTTAAATGCGTTATTGTAGCAGAAGAAGCCTTGGAGAATAAATGTTGAATTGAGAACCTATGCATTTCCTTCCACCAATGAAGTTCAATTTACTTCTGCATGCATCGCGTAGAGGGTTTTCAAAGTGTACCAACTGCTAGCACTTTTTATATAATCTGGAACGAGTGTGGGGACACATACAAAAGTAATATCACCCAAATGGAACAAAATGCTCTTGTGGCTTTACTATGTTGCTTGTCCCTTTCAACTGAGCTATAAGTCAATATAGTACAGTCTATGCATGCAAGTAATTTGAATTTTTAATGCAAAGATATCGACGAAAGTGGTTGTAAATTTAGAAACATTACCTGATCTATCATTTTTCGGGCTTCCTCCACTTCTGTGTCTTGTGTCTCTGTTTCAATAGTGTAAGTGCCTGTTTCACTTAAACTATCATCTTCATCTTCGTTTTTCCGACCTTTTGTAGCCTTCGAGTCCAAGGGAGATGTAGATCGTGGGGAAGGAGAAAGGGAATCTTGGGGACCAGAAAGAATCTGCAGGGCTGGTGGCTTATGTGGGACTGTTGCCACGTGGGGGACTGAAGCTGTGTGAGAGGCTGGTGCTGTGTAAGGAGTTGGTGCTGTGTAAGGAGCTGGTACTGTGTAAGGAGCTGGTGCTGTGTAAGGAGCTGGTGCTGTGTAAGGAGCTGGTGCTATGTGGGGGACAGGCGCCATGTGGGTGGCTGGTTGAAGCTGAGGAGCTACCATAGTTAAAGGGGCACTCTTCTTCTCGGAGCTCCGTTTAGCAACTTCAGTCTGATCCCTTAAATATTCAGCAGCAAACTCCTGTGCAATCTTGGACTTCTTTCCTATACTCCCAAAGGATTTAACCACAGGTTTGGGTGCAGAGGATGAAGAAGAGCTGATGCGATCATCTGTTTTCTCTCTCCGAAACGAGCCCGATCTTTGAGGACCTGAAGCACTGCTCACAGGTTTGTTTCCAGTTACGCTAACTACTTGCTGAGGCCCTGTGCTGGCAAGTTTTTCAGCAGGCATGGCACCCTTTAATTTCTCAAGCTTAACTTTTTGTGCAGGATCTGTATCACTCTGGGAAGAATGAGCACTGTGAGTGAAGGACTGTGACCTTTTCTTGCGGGGTGCATCATCATCGAAAAATTCAATGACAAAGGCCTGCTGGTTATGCAGCATCTCCTGAGGGTCACGTCTGATCTGTCGCTGAAGTCTGGCCTGATCAATAGCAAGCTCACTTTCTATCTCTTTTTCGGTTTTAGGCACAAGTGGATCTTCGGAGTCACTTTGGGTACCATCTTCATGCTGATGATCTGAAAATGGAAATCAAGAGTATATGACTAAAAATCGAGCAAGATAACACTTACGTGATTTACTTATGATTGGATAAGACACTTAAAATATGAACAGTTGCAAATGCTTAGCAATATGCCTAGATCCCTATTTCTGGAAAGAAGACCAAATGTATGTTCTTTATCATGAACATCTTGGAAAGAAGTATTATTCCAAGAACAGAATGGGCACGAAACAACAAGTCTAAACATGTATTGCCGATTCAGTATTCCACATGTGTCCCAAGCTAAGTACCCTATGTGAACACACAATCAGATTTTAAAGAAAAGGAGTTTGTCTCTGGTTACACGGGTGAACTCTGCCTACATAGTGCTTTGAGGTTTGATCTATGACCTGTCTCTACACAAGTTCAAGGTACAATTTTATTGCGCCATCAAGCTAATTCTAAAAAAAGAAAATTAACAGGGTCTCCTTCATGCTTATTCCCACTTACAGGTTTAATATGGCCCTCCTATCTTTAATACCAGATCTTAAAAGTGTGCCATCAGCACTGGTATGGGACAACTAGCATACAGCAACTGCTTCCATCTGGGTCGGCGCACTTATGCTCTGCTCAGGTTATAATTCATCCAAAATTATGCAACAATACAGGATTCTGATTTCCAGCTCAATAAAAGATGACATCTCAAATGCAAGCCCCACACTGGCTACCAGCAGCTTAGAGAATCATGTTCAAAACTTTGTGCACTGACCAAATGAACTTTGTTCAAGACTTCTTTCTAGAAAACAGGCTTTCACCACACATTCTTTCATGTTAATAAAAGTCTTTAAATGGAAAATTATAGGAAGTATTCAATGTGAAGAGATTAAAAATGGTTAACAGAGGCAAGAATTCCTTTCCAAGCATGCTCAATTTATCCAAGTACAACTTTCTATCAGGAAATAAAATGAAAGCTCTTTCTTTAAAAGTCCTTAGTCTACCTCTAGGAGGCTTTTTGTAAATTGTTGCACTTTATACATTTTAGAGCAATTATACACAATTACCTTCAGCTGGATAGACTAATAGAGAGGATGCAGAAACATATCATATGTTTTAAATTGAATAATTCAATTGTTAACCTAAACCATAAATTGGTCATTCACACTTGCAAAAAATGCCTTAGTTTCCTAACTTATCACAACAGTTATTATACTTGAGAATCTCTTTTGTCCTATATCATAATACATTTTATTGAGGAATCAATGAATCAGAATTCTTACTTAGACCTCAGATTGTCTAGGCAAGTTATGAACTATGTTATGCCTCTGTAAGGAAACAGGCTTTCTCCCCCCCCCCACCCACCCCCCCACACACACACACACTTTGTGCCTCCATTTGGACTACTAGCTGCTAATGTTTCGAATTTGAGAGTGCACGGAGGCCGGATAACCGAACCTCAGTGCCAGTGTTCTGAACCATTACAAAAAGGATGTCCAATTGGCAAGGACTGACTTATTTACAAATATATATATATATATATATATATATATATATATATATATATATATATATATATATATATATTTGTAAATAAGTATATATATATTTGTAAATAAGTCAGTCCTTGCTAATTGGACATCCTTTTTGTAATGGTTCAGAACACTGGCACTGAGGTTTGGTTATCCATACATATATATATATATATATATATATATATATATATATACACCCTAGGGTACCAAGGGCATGTAAGGCAGAGTGGGTCCAGTGGCCTGACAAAGGAGCTAACCAACAGACAACTTTCTGACTGCCACTGAAAATGTGTAAAGACTCCCAGGCTTAGGAACAAAGGCAACTGCTCTAAGGCAAGGTGCTACCTCCCCTCTCAGGAAAGCCACTCGGGGTCTTAGCCCAAAAGGCGAGTTTTGAAAGGCAAATACTGTTAACACTCCAGAGCAGGCTGTCTTTGGTTCATGTAGACAAGCTTGAAATAGGGACAGAGAACAAAAACCAGCCCCTCAAACCGTTTTTCTCTGTGGGTGTGTAGTCCCCTGGTAGACACGACTCTAGGGTGGGCTACCAAGCCCCTGACAACCAAAGAGGGTTCCTGGCATCTCGAGAGTCGCTAGAATAGTGCACTCTAAGATTTCCAGATGGCACGCATAGAAGGAAATTCATCACCAGAAGAGAAGAGACATGGTAGTCCATTGGCTAGTGACTGTGTGGTCCTTTCAGGGCACTTTCCGGGGATAAAAATGGTAACCCTGGCTTCCTGCAAGTCACATCACATCAGATTTGGAGAAAGGACTGAAGGAGGACTGACCTGCTACCCTTGAAACTACACAGAGAGAGGCTGCAGGCTGTTCCATCGGAAATACTACATCTACTGCACTTTGGAATAGTGAAGTGTTTATACTGTGCCTGTGGCTCTGGGTAGAATTTATTTCCAGCCCAAGATTGAAGTAGTGATTCCAAGGATCAGTTGGCGGATCTCCTGGAACCAGCTCCAGATGCACGAGAGCTGAAGTAGCCCAAATCGGCAAGTTGGCAGCCACCACATAGAATTTACTGCTCTCTGCCATCGGGCACCCCAAGTCAAAGACCCCACCAGAGGATTTTGCTACAACTGTGGTGCAAGTAGATCGATAGCCCAGGATCAGCTGGCCAGCTGCTGTCTCAAAGAGGACTTTCTGGGACCAAAGAATCACCATAATGGCACACCATCGACCACACAGCAACCGGAGCATCTTTTCATCCTGTATTCCCAGCATCAGGACCACTCCTGCGTAGTCTATGGTGGTTGTTCTGTACAAATTGAAACTGGACTGGAAAACACTCTGGTGGCCAGATAACTGTCTAAATCTACCCCACTGGCCCCCAGACCTCCATTCTGTCAGATTTGGTCCACCCAAGCCGGGTCAGATTAGTTGAACTAACTTTTACAAACTTTTCAAGTTTCCAAACTTTTTGTCAACCAATGCTTGTTGTGGTTGCATTTAAAAGTGATAATATATTCTAAAATCTGTTTCTCCAGAACCCTCTGGTGGATTTTGTTAATCGAGGTCTTCTACAATTCATAAAAATAGACTCTAGTTTAATAATTTTGTGTTCGATGTCTTTCGTGTTGTGTGACATTCTTAAATAGTTGTTTGGTGCTGTTAAATGCTTTACACCAAGTTCCTCTGTTAAGCTTGGCAGCATGAAGCCACAGCCCCACAGGCTTTAGCTAGAGGTTGCTGACTGAACCCAAAACTGTTTCTGCAAGTGTATTCCACGGTAAGGCCCCACGGCCATATCATATAATACACCTCCCAGCCTCATTCATGGAACTGGTTTTTGCCATGAATATGATAACAGGTAACTCAATAATACCTATTGTATAAAGCAACAAGCTTCCACGATGGTCAATAATAAAAGTGTAAACGTGAAGGCCAATGCAGCTTTTGTTTCAAGAACAGTAGCAAAGCCAGTTTACACTAAACGTGAGGGTGAGGAAGGTAGCCAATTGCATTCAAACTTTCGGGCAAAGTAGCAACAGACAAAGCCTCTTTACATCTTTTTGTGACATTCAAGAGGAACTATTTCCACAGACATACATTGACAATTTAAGACCAGAAGCAGTAAACAAAAACGTGCGATTAAGGCTTTTACTGATAATATATGTGCAACTTATACTATTCAAGAAATCATTCACCAGATAGTTGAGCAAACTACTTGTTGTAACCATATCATCTCTATTTCCCTAATTTTATATAATACTTTGAGTGTTCGCAAATGGGTTCACCTTTAAGAGTCCGAACATGCACTGACAGATCACTCTTCGTACTGTACACATCCTCTCCAGGGGACTGTCTTCTCATTAAGCTTGGGTCATTATGAACCAACCAATCAACTACTTTACTTTCTGCTGACATCATCTCTGTGTGACCAGGCTCTTTTCCAGCAGGCCGTCTCTGCCTCAGTGAAAACTTGGTAACGTGGTCTTTTATTTTAATTTTACCAGGACGATCATCATCAAACTCTATTGTGAATGATGCATGACTCTGTACAACCGGCGGTGTGGCAGGGTCTGTGTCCTTGGTTGGGATTTCATGGACCTCTGTTTCTGACGATTTTGGCGGCTGCTGGAATTCTTTTGTTGGAATTTCAAAATAGCTAGGTTCTCTTCTAAATGCATAAACTGGCTGCTCCTGCGAGTCTCTGTAACCCGAAATGCTCCCGTTCATCTCCTCTTCATGCTGAGACATTTCTTTTGTTCTTTCTAGCAAAGACAGCCAAAAAGAAAAACCGAATATGGCAAATTGTTTTGCAGTTTATAAAAAAAGATTAAATACATATCTTTGCACAACATTTACTTCTTTAAAGCTAGAGTCTATGGTTCAAAATAAGTCATATGAACTAAAAAGCCATATTTCTAACTTTTAAGCATTAACTGTGTTCATAAAAATATTCCTATATTCGAAGAATTAATATCTCCTTGCTGATCGTGATCCTAATAAATTAATTACTTTCCATCATCAAGACCATTTATGATACAATCAATACATTTCATTCCAGCAAAAAAATACTAAATATGATTAAGGTTTGCTATTTTTCATAGCACAAGCAACACATCCAGTTAGTAAAAGACAGATCACGCCAAGCCCATAAAGTCTCTAATAAAGCACGTAAACAATTCTGATGTATCTTTGATTAGTATCTAATAATAAGTCTGCTTCTAAGGCCACTTTGAGGTCTACTTTAGCTAGGTCATACAAAATTATGTTTGATAACAGTATTTGCACTTAGTAGTTATTCACAACACCACTCATGTCCAGTTCATTTAAATATTGGGAAGTGCGCAGTTAGGAATTAAGTAACTTTTTAGTACCTGTTCTGTGCTTAATTAGCTCCAAATGAATAAGATTCTTTAAATCTAGTATCCTTACCAACATTGGGCTTTCAAGGCTGGTTAGGGGCAACTGTGTTGCTAAAACGCCTATAGAACAACATAATGTAACCTGTGTTGGCTATTAATGCTATGAAGTATGCTAGCCAACCTTATTACAGGACTTTTTTGATGCCACAGTTGCCCCCAGGACAACATACTATTGCATTTATTTTGGTATTTGTGCTCTTATTTGAATCTGCAAACATCCTCGTTAAACTAATTTTCTTTTAAGTTGCTGCTTCCAAACAGCATAATCTGACTCTTGTCAAAGTTCATCTTACAGACACTGAGGTGAGAACAACCAGCCAATGCATCAAGAGATCTGTGTAGTCCAATTTGATCAGAAAGTAGTAAGTCACTTTTAGAGTGTCCAGAGGGTAGTACGTGGTCTGCTCGAGGTGAATTAATAATAATTTTTAAGGCACTAAGGTAAAGATGAGAGAGAGTGTGAGTGCTAACATCTTTGGTCTGATCTGGACTCTGTTGGGGTTGTCACTGGTTCTAGAGACGGGACTACAAGTAGATATCACCCAAACAATCGCTGTGCTGAAGGTTCTATGTGATATTAGTCAAGACATATGCATAGGATGGTCCTTTGCCTGCTTGATTCCGAGATGTGTGGAAGTGTATACTCTGAGTATTATTTCCACAGTCTATATAACAAATGCTTAAAATGTTGTTTGGTTTCCGCATCCATAATGCTGAGGGAAAATAAAATAAAGTTAAAAGACTGAAGCAACAATGACATTAAAAACAGAGAACTAACATAAAAAAGTATTTTGCATGGCGATGACACTTTACCTGAAAAGTGTTCTTCTTGCCTTCTGCCTTCATGTCTTTCTAGCTTGTTATTTGCATCATCATCTCCCCACCAGGAGGGCTGGCCATAAAGTGGAGTGCGGTAAATGGTTGCCTCTAGTGTAAAGAAATATTTTTAAAATGAAGCTTATTTAGGCATCATTTGGTTTAATGAATGTAAGTTGTAAATGTGACATACAGCACAAAAACAAAAGCGCAGAAAATCGTACTGCCCAGAATCTAAAAACCCTCTTTAGGAACGTTCATTTAGGTTCCAAAGCCATAGGTGATTTTGGAGACAATATCTACTTGCTTCTGGCGGCTAACTTATAATATACATGACTTAGAGATAAATACAGTGTGAGGAATTAAATGTAAATATATGGACATGAAAAACAAATACTACATCAAAGTTGTCTTGTTAACTGTTGTAATATTCATCATTAAAATGGAATAACTATTAATATTTTGGAATATACGGAAGATACAATGAGTGACGATATCGGTTTAGAGGGAAATCAATGCAAGTTCCAGACTGAATGTGCATTATCACGTGCGCTACACCTGTCTACAGAAACCATGTTTTATTGCATAAAAACCAAAGTAGCTCCTCTTAAGCCGTGTTTTCTGAGTGAACTGTTTGCCTTCCCTCTGTAACTTCCGCCAAAAGAAGTGATTTTGGGTGAGGATAGGCAGTGACTAGCATGAGAAGTATGTTGAAAAGGAGCTGGAGGGACAGAATGAAAGGAAGAGGAACCTCTTGAAAAAGTTTTTTCCAGAAAGTGGAACAGGGGGGCAATAATGAAAGATTTGTCAAGAACAGGAAGATCTGCAGAGCCCTAGGGAGCTCTCCATTTCTGCCATTCACAGGCTTCAGAAAAAAAAAAAAACGAAATCGTGCCTTCCTGTCTGTGAAATGCTAGTGCTGCAATGCAATGTCACCAGGAGTCCCTTGGTTGACACAGGGAATAAGTGACAGATGGCCACTGTTGGTTACCATTGGTGTTCCAGCACCTACATCATCATTTCATTCATGAAGAATAACTAATATGTTGCCAGTTACTTTTAAAAAAACCTTGTCAAATGTTCTTATTGCTTGTAGCCCTGAATATAGGTGCTATATAAACTGTTTATGATTTGTCTAGCGAGAGCACATTTATGAATCTGTGAAATTATGCTATTTCACGTCTTATTTACATAGACCACGCTTTATGTAAAGGCACTTTAGGGCCGCTTCTCTGACCACACCCATTTTAAGGGTCCTACTACCTTTTTTTCATCCAACTGAAGCACTGCAAACAGATAATATGAAAAGTAGGAAATGGAGCACACGGTTCGGCATATACTGTAAGGAATACAATACCTCTCTGGATAATACAAAGATATCATAAAGTCATCCGAATTATGTGTACCTCATAGTGACATGCAATAGAATTATAATACACAATTGAGGTGGGGTAATTTAATCCCATATATTTAGTATATCTCGATCTATTTAATCCCAAATATGATCAAATCTACTTTTTCAAAGCGTCCTGCTGCAGGCTGCAACTTCTGATGGAAAGGGTTTATTAAAAAACATCCATTACACCGTTCTATGCAGCATAATGAAATTAAGAAAGCACCACAGTTGTACGACGTCCTGCGTTCTGTTCTCGATTCCTTAACTTGGACCCCTCGATTTCTGAGCCTGCAGATATTACCGTGGCTAGCAAGTCTCGTTCGCTGCAAGTGATTCATTAAAATACTGTGCCCTTTATTCTTCCAGGGGGCAGCTCCTGACACGTCTGATTTCCTGCACTGCTCCCAGGTTAGTGCTGCAAAGGAAGCAAGCAGTTGCATAAAAGAGAGCAGGGGGTTAGGAGGGTCACGGGCCTGTGGCACTAGGGCCTGGACAGGATTGCAGGCCATAGACAGGGACAAAATGTAATGAACAGACACCACTGCGGACCGTACCACTGAGGTACCAAGACGTTCAGCTCTGTAAATAATAGAGAAAGAAGTTTTATTTGATATTAAAACTTTGGCGCCAAGTAAGGGGGGCAGAACATATGTGCTCACATGGAGGCTGGCCTAATTCTTCTCATGTTAACACCTTATTAAATATGGGCTATTGTTTGGTTCACACACACTTAAAAGGCAGATGTGCACATGGCATTTTACTGTTCACCCCTCAGCAGCCATTTCTCTGACTGGCTCCTTCTTCTGATGCATCATTACAAGCTCTAGTGGAAAAGCGGGGGTCGTCGAACTGTGATTCGGAATAGGAATCGCACAGCTATCACTGTAGTCTTTGGAAGAAGTGGTCTCCTATTAACCTCCAGAGTTCAGAGCAACACAGGTTCAAGTTCCTACGATTATAATAAATGGGAGAAACGATATGAAGCAGCTCAAATTTGAGAACGGACGAAATCAGTCATAAAATCAGTCTTTTGAAAAAATATAATAATTCAACGTCAACCCCTTAGCATACAATTATAACTTTAATCTGTTTTTTTAGTTTATCACCCACTTGGGCAGAGTGCAATCCAATCAGCGTAATTTGGAAACTTTCTCCACTATTTCACAGGTTTGCAGAATAAAAATAAAACTCAATTCCTACGTCTGGATTCTGAATTTGTGACTTTTAAGGGATCGTTATAATTTACAGTAGAACACTAACTTACTCTGTCGCGTTTGGTCAAATGTTGCTCTTTCTTTTTGAAGTGGATAAATAAACACGTTATTTCTGAACACCAAACACAAGAACCTTATTCAGGACCACTGAAGATGTGAGGCAAACAGGGACCGCATGATGTGGCATGGTCTAGAATATTATGCAATAAAAAGAAGTAAACTATGCAACGCTGTATGACACAATCTGTAAAATTATTAGTTCATTATTTTGCCATTTTATCTGTGGTAAGGCGCAACCAGAGTCACTATATCTCTTTTTAAAAGGAACGACAGATATTTACAAAGTTAAATAAAAGCACTGCATCAATAGCAAAGAAAGCAGAAACAAAACAAAAATTATGAGGAGACTTTGGACTAGTGTTTCTCACAGTGTGAGGGATACCAGTGCTTGCCAATCCCTTGTCTCGTAAGGGCAAATAGGAAGGCAGAGAAGAGCTCAAATTCTTAAAATGGGTTCTTTCACTTGGGGACCTCTATGCAAGGTCCTTCAGCCTCTTTTTTCTTGCGATGTGTTTTACAAGACCTCCATGCATGAAGTAACTGATAATATTTAAAAATGGCTAGCGATAAACCTTTCTCCCAACAGCCAGATATTTGCTATTCATTTCTATGGTGCTGTAAATCTAAGGCCGAAGCAGTGACCGAACTCCACCTGACAAGTGCTTACTCAAAGGGCTTAGGAGGACACTGTTACAGCCGCTTACATCTGTTGCCTCTACACTTTTCTCAGTTACTGCCAATATTGCAAGATTGACACTGTCGGCCTACAGCTAGCAGTCTAAATGTGATCACCTCCACACAAACAACTTGGCAAAAAAAAAAAAAACAGATAACCAGACAGGAGGGACTCTATCTCTCATCTGCCTACAAATATTGAGCTGGGATTCGCGGACTCTCCACACCACCATAAGCCAGGGGCGTTTTAAGGAGAGGGCAAAATTGTCGGGGGACCAGACCATGCAAGGGCCACATAGGAAGGTTGTCTTTCTGTCTTCACCTCACGTGTCTATTTCTTTAACTCAATCTCTATCCCTTTCTTTGCCTGCCTCTACCTCTCTCTTTCTCCCCCCAGTGTCAGTGCGAGGACTTTTGGGGCTCCCTGAGACATACGAAGTGTATTCGTCGTTAGGCTACATACTGAGATGAAAAGAGTCCAGAGGGGCTACAGGAGATCCAGATAAGGCCTAACGCACGATGGGCCCTGACCTTTTCTATATAACGATGCACCTAAGATATATGCCCTCACTGTGACTTTGGCGGTCTTAAAGCCGCGGGTTCCAGAAGAACACCAGTGCTGAGGGTCTTCCGCACACCATATTATGAGTACTGCAGGATTTCTGCCACATTTTGGGCAGAAATCCTGCAGAAGTCATGCTGGCGGGTGGAGGCAAATAGCGATTACACCTCTGGCCCCGCCAAGAGGACTCCACCAGCCATATTACGACCTGTAATACGGCCTGGCGGTGTCATGATGGCGGGGTGCTGCCGGTGGTGGAAACACCTGTTCCGTTTCCCTGCCGGACAACCTCCTCGCCGGACAAAGTAAGTCAGGGGTCTGACAGGGGAGAGGTGTGGGAGGGTGCTGTGTGTACGTGTGTGGATATGGGTGTTTGAATGCATGTGGGTATGGGTGTGTGTGTATGTGTGTGGGTAAGGGTGGTTGAATGAGTGTATGACTGTTGAAGTGAATGCATGTATGGATGAATGTGAGTGAATGCATGTATATCAGTGTTGGTGAATGAGTATGTAGGGTGCGTGTGGGTGTCTGTGTGCATGTATGCGGGGAGGGGACCTGGGGGCGCACTGTACCTGAAGGGGGGGTGAGGGGAGGGGACGGATGAGAGGGGCGCTTTAGGGGGGATGGGGCATATTGTGCTTGCTTGGGGGGGGGGGGGGGGGGGGGGTGAGTCATCTGCCAGGGACAGGGAAGATATTCCGCCAGGGTTTTTGTGGCGCTGCTACTGCCGTGGAAACCCTGGTGGAAAGCCGGCTCATAGTACCTCTGGTAGTCTTCATTGGACCCCCGGGTCGGAGATGCTCATCTCCAGCCCAGCGGGTCCAACCGCCCTGGCTATCTGAGCGGGGATGTAGCGGGTTGGCAGAGGCCAACCCTCCACACTCATAATGTGGCAGGCTTCACCGCCAGCCTGTCGGCAGTGAGACCACCATCGTGGCCCTGGCGGTCAGAAGACTGCCAGGGTCATTATGAGGGCCATAGACTAGGATGCTCTTCTCTACGGGTGAGACTGCTGTCTCTCCTCCTTTATCCTGTTGCATTTACTGGAAAGACAAACCTTATGTTGCATGGAGGGAGTTGTATTACACAAAATTTAATAAGCAATTTACAGGGGGTGTGACCAACCAAGATGGCCGACAGGACGTCAACCCTGAAGCTCCCGGCCTGTTCTAACCCAATAATCACTATATCCTTCAATGAATAACGTGACAGGCATGTAGAACGAAGGAGGTTGCCACAACACAGGATGAGATGGAACGCACCAGAGCTGACCTGTTGGCGGCTATTCAGGGTTGTGGAACAGCATTACAACATAAAATTGAAAAGGTATCCATAGATGTCAATTTACTGCGAGAGGGCCTGCGCAAAGTGTTGGACAAGGTCACAACAGCCAAAACAAACATAGCAGAGCTGCAGGGAGAAATAGCCACACTGAAGGGGCAAATGGCTTACCTGACCACAATCACCGGAGAGTTGGAGCAAGAGCAGAAGATGCGGAAAGCCGCTCCAAACGCAGTAATATCAGAGTGCTGGGCTTCCCGGAGGGAAACGTGGTGGAACAGTTCCTGGAAAAGTGGGTACAAGACCAACTCAGGACTGTCTAGCTTCTTCGTGGTGGAGAGCGCACACCGGGCTCTGGTGCCCTGACTGCCACCAGGGACACCACCCCGAGCCATCATCACCAAAATTCTTAACTACCGCGACAGGGACTGCATATTACGGACAGCCCCAGAGCATCAATCAATACAATATGGCAGTAATAAGATCATCATCTACCCGGACTATAACAAACAGGTGCAGGAACAGCGCAAATTATATCTAAGTATGAAACAAAAACTAAGAGCATTACAACTGCAGTACATGCTACTGTTGCCAGCCAGACTGAAAGTGCTAGCCCAAGAAAGCCAATTTTTTTTTGACAGCCCTGGGGCGGTATGGGATTGGCTGGAGATCCAAGGATAAGCGCTCCCGCCACGGGCCCCCTAAGCACACAAGGCGGCGGGGGGCAGTCGGTTGCATGGTGGAGCACACCACCAGGGTCCATTTGACGAGGCACTGTCCACAAGATAGATGGACGAGGGGAGAGTCACTATCAGCGAGGCTGGCACCCTGCAGTTGAGCATGGAGAATGAGGGGGAGAGACGAGACATCGACATGCAGCTAGCGTTTGATGGAGGAATGCGAGGCCATAGCCCGGGGTCAGACGTTATACCAGACACACTTGACACACCAGAGATGGGGAACAACGAAGAAGACTGAGCCAGCGGTGTTCTGTGAATAACAAACGCTCTATGTAACACTAAGCGAGGGAGGGAGCAGACGTAGAATAATACAATGTAGGAGTAAAAAGGGCCGGTGCCGTGGGGAAGACCTACCAAACTAGTAAATCAGCCACCGACGGCACCTGGCGAGGGGTGCAAGAGATGAAGAGGAACATATATCACAAAGAATTGTAATGCACTGAGTTACGCTAAGACTGGGCAATGGGCCGGGAGCTGGTGTAGTTCATTATGTTAGCCGGTCCCTTTAAACATGTAGGGAGGCAGTGTACGTTCTGGCACATGCGTGGGGTGGGCATGAAGAGCTGTATGGCTGCGCTAATTATGTCCGTGGGAGGGATTGGGGAGGGGAAGTTTGATATGTGTTGTTTGATTGTTTTCAGTAGCAGACAGTGGATTGTATCTTACACAGGTTATGGCTTTCCAACTGAAGTTTATCAGACATTCTCAGAGACACTCATGAAAGGATTACTAGAGGTTCTCATGGAGGCACGAGAAAGGGGGTGGTTGCCGCCTACTATGCGCAAAGGGGATGTTTGCATGTTCCTTAAGCCTGGCTGCGACGCAACAAATCCTTCCTCTTATCAGCCACTCACTATGATAAATGCAGACACAAAAGTACTATGTAAATTGCTTACCCTTCTATTGGTGCCTTATACGTCCCAGTTGGTACATGAGGACCAATGTGGGTTCATACCTGGGCATCACACTGGTATGAATTTGAGATGCTTAACGCATGTGCTACATGAGGTGGAAGATTGTAAGGAGGAGATGGCATTGGTCTCTATAGACCTAGAGATGGCCTTCTATACAGTGAACTGGGGATATCTGTTAACAATGCTGAAGGAGATTGGGTTTGGCCCCCAGTTTCGTGAATGGGTACGTCTGCTATACACGGAACCCACAGCGAGGGTGCGGGTGGGCAGAAACCGATGGAAGGTGTGGGGAATAGGTAGGGGCACCAGACAGGGTTGTCCACTCTCGCCCCTCCTGTTTGCGCTGGCTATTGAACCGCTGGCAATTTTGGCCGGCGTGACATGGCGGACGCAGGTATAAAGATCAGTGGTGTCAATCACATTGTCTCACTCTACGTAGATGATGCGCTGTTCTACATGACGTCCCCACGTGGTGCACTGCCCGGGCTGCTGAAACTGCTGGAGGCATTTGTGGATATGCCGGCACGCAGATTACACAAACATAAATCACTTATATTCTCCTTGGCGGCAGTTGCTCCCATGCCGTTAGATCAGCTCCCGGATCTGGGACTACAATGGGAGACAACTAATTTCAGATACTTGGGGATACAGGTGGTGCATACTGTGGAACAGCAGTTGTGTCTTAACATGGGTCGAGTGGTTGATTCTCTGAAAAGGTTGGTGGTGTTTTGGAACACACTGCCACTCTCACTCATGGGTAGAGTGGCGGTAACTAAGATGGTTCTGCTGCCTAGGTGCCTCTATACACTGCAGAACACGCTTTGCCCTATTCCCCAGAAGATATTCACACAACAAACTCAGTGCTAACATCATTGTAACTAAACTCGGTGCTCACATCAATTGTTGTGGGCGGGACGTCGAAGCAGAGTAGCTTTAACTACATTAACCCAGTTATGCCAACTGGGGATTGGAGGTCCAAATGCTTGAACTCTATTACTATGTCCCACATTTATAGCATGCGGCACGGTGGCTCATGGAGGATGATAACTGGAAAAAGCACATGGTGGCCAGATTAGCGACAGTGGAGCAACTCCAGGTCGCATTAATGGATGGCGCTGGGGCAGAGAGCAGGACCCCATACATAATCCATAACACGGCAAACATCCAGCAGCAGTGTGTGGAAAGGGTTATACAGAGAGCTCTCTTCCATCAAGAAGTACCCCTATGGATACTGGCACCGGTGTGCCAGTTCACGACTAATGTGTCATGTCAAGCTTGGAGGGACGGGGGATGTATGCAAGTAGGAGGCCTATATCCAGATGTTTACTTTATAACGTTCAAACAAGCATGTGACACCTTTAGCTTGGGTCAGGGACACTTCCTTCATCACGCAGGATTGGTTGAGGTAGCCAAACAAACGTAGCCTACGTACCCTGCTACACCGCAGACATCGCTAGTACTAGGTTTCCTATTAATGTCGGGAGAGGGTCAGAATTTAATCGCGCAACTATATAAAGTAATGAGGGAGGAGGGGAAGGGACAGCCGGACAGAGCAAGATGAGACTGTGAATTAGAAATGGGCTCCCTAATAGCAGAGAGCGACTGGACCAGCATATGCAAGCGAACACGAACAGTCTTGTGCAATGCACGATTCAGATTAACGCATTATAACTTTCTGCACAGAACATACATGACTCCCAAGAGACTCCATCGCATTTCTATAACGAAACCTGACACGTGTCCCTGGTGCAGAGTGGGTGGGGCAGACTTTAGGCATTTAGCGTGGGAGTGCGGATTGGTGCATTAATTCTGGGAGCGCGTGGTGGCAGAACTCCGGGGTACCACAAGCATGCCACTGGAATGTGTGCCGCTACAGTGCCTCCAGGGACAAGTAGAAAGAAAAAAGAACAAAAAAATGACCTACAAATTCCTTCAGCTGGCGTTAGTATTGGGAAGGCGGAGGGTAGCCATGACTTGGCTGGCTCAATGCGTGCCCGCGATTGCACAATGGTGTAGGGAGATGGAGGAATGGGCATTAGCAGAGGAGGCGCATATGAAGAAAAGTAGGGATGAACGACTGATGGAAGATGTGGGGGCTTGGAGGGCAGTGTGCGATTCGTTTCACCATCCATGTCTGGAAGAGGACTCCTCGGGGAATGATAGCGACATGGACAGACTGGGGGATGAGACTTGATGTAGAGGGGTTGGAAAGAGTGACTCTGATGCCAGGAAAAAGTTTCGGATAAACTGTAATGATGAACTTTCCCCCAGACAAGGGGTGTTAACTGTGTAAGATTCCAACAGATTATGTGATGCTGAAAGGACCAGAGGCATGCTAAACGGAATAATATGTACGCTATTGTAACTGCTGTCGATTGTCTTACTGTTGAAAATAAAAATTAAAAAAAGAAGATAAAAGTAAGCATTTTACAAGAGTGTAACAAAATCTCAGCTTGTGTTAAATCTCTCTCACAAACATCAAGACACCTTCAAAAGGGAGGCAAAATATGGGGTTGAGGGTACCACAATTTATGGGGAAAAACTGCAGGGTCACATCTGAATGGAGAGCAAGACAGACATCCTTAATGGATGACTCATCATTTCAGGGACACATTTGCGGTTTAGACCACGGGACCGAGCATTTTGGAGATTCGGAAGAGGAGCAAGCGTGCGTGGGACAGGGAAAAAAGATTTTATTCTGTGCATAAGTATTTCATAACCAATAAGTTGTGAGTAGGAATAAAAAGAACAACAAGACAACAGTCGTGAAGTGTACTTTATGGCTTACATTTTAATGTAAGTTGCACGAGCAACTTTATAAGAAATCAAGGTAAGTTGGGGTGTTCATACCAATTTGAGCTGAACTGCCACGTCCATCTGCAAAGGTCACCAGAAACGTGCACCAGAGGCCTCCCTAAGGTGTCCTTCACTCTCCTCCTACGGGCTGAGCTCAAGGCTTAACCTTCAAAAGGTTGTGGAGGTCTCGACTATTCAAAACGCAATAAAAGTCATTCATTTTTAGAAATTACATTTGCAATGGCCAGCTGGAATGTACCCAGTGTGATAGGTGTTACAGCAAACTGAAAAAGTGACCATGTTTCACTACTCAAAATTCTGCACTATGACTGTAAGGAGTAGCTAATGTTGGAATATATGTATATATATAGGTGCACAGCCTATTACTGTGGTCGGGGGAACACGTCCTACTAGCTTCATCAAGTTTGGGCTGCCTCACTGCATGTGATCGCTGCCGCTCCCTCCTCCCACCAACTTAATGTGTCCGCTAGCAAAGACAAATGAGCACTTGTTTAGAATGACTCAAAACTGTAGCAGCTGTGTTGTGAGCCACACTCACTGTGCTGCAGCACATGGTAACACGGTAACATTTGTCGTGCCAACAAACTTTTCAAACAAATTCGTCAAACAAACTTCTAAAGAGCTGTTTCAAATCGTTGATGCATCCCGCTTGCATGACTACAGGACTTTCTCTTTCTCGAGCCAGGTGCGGTTAACTCGCCAGCGACTTCTACAAGAAGGTAGTTGACATCTACGCCTCCTTTGATAGTCCTGCCGAGGATGTGTCCTCCTCTGCCACCAGCGCCGAGTTCAGAGCCTACAGTGTCTTTCTTTACCTAACTCGATATTTTACATTTCGAGTCTCTCCATTATTTCCAGGTCGCCTCTGATTCTGCGCCTCACAGATCCTGAAACAAGGCAGTGAAATTCTTACCCCAGCATGGACTGATTTCATTAATACATCCATCGCATAGGCCATTGTTTCCTCAATGTGGAAACATGCTATGTGTCCGTGCTGGCCATGCACGAGGCAAGCTGAGTGAAGGGTAGGCCGAGTGCCATTCTACACGCATGCTTCTGCAAGGTGGAGTGTGTTCATGGCAGTTTGCAGGGCTACTTATGTTCAGATTTGAAAACGTGCACATTTCTCAAAGGAAAGACTTTTGTGCAGGCCTTTGAGGCCCTTGACACAGAGATACCAAGCCATGAGTTACTTATACTGTAGGAAAGCACAGGACTCCAGGAAGCATGAATGCATAAGTCCAGGGCAGCCACTATATGGGAAACCCATATAAAGAGCATTCTGGGCACATACGCTTACAAAGCGGTTTGGGCATGGCTGTACATAGCAAGCACTTTAGTACATTCCTGTTTCTTTGTGGACGGCTAGTGTCCAAGAGCCTATCAGAATTAGAGCTGCCACTTTATAGGAATGTCCGATAGAAGGCTATTGTAGAGTTCGACTACTAGCTCATAGGATGAATTGTGTGCAATGAATGGGAATACGGAGGAAGTGAGACAGAGAGACAGAAGAGCAAGAGACAGGAACAGAGAGATGCAGAGTGAGGGAGCTAAAGAGATGAGTTAGGATGGGAATACAGAGAAAACAAGCATTGGTAATGCCAATCTGTCTCACTTACCTTTACATAGAAGGGAGACCAATTGGCATTCCCAATGGTGATTTATAGTAGTAGTCCGAAATGTCTGTCACTGTTTCTTCCACATTTCTGTTGCAGTGTTTAGTGACCACCAAATGGCACTGAAATGCAGCGAACATGTTTAACCTTGGCCCTGTTTTCTTGGATGCAATTCTGTGTTCAAAGCAGGACAAATGACAAACCTACTGATGGAGAAACCAAAAAGCTCCCTTGGGAAGGCTAAACACATTAAAGGAGGAAAGTAACCAATAAGAGCAAGAAACTGAGAATAACACGAAATTAATCCAAACCTGAACATGGATTAGCACCATGAGGTATTGTATACAAAGCTGTCTCCCAGACAGCGATAACTGTCTGTAGTGAGACGTCAAAGAAGGAAAACAAATATGAGCCTGGACAAGTAGCTAGAGAAAACAGATGTGAATGAAAATAAGCTGTGCGGGAGGCAAACCAAGAGGAAAGCAACTGGAGAAAAAGCAAAGCAGAGAGATAGAAAAAAAGATGTAATAAGCAAGAGAAAAACACAAGCATTTGAAATGTAATGGGTCTCACGTTTGCTCGAGTTAAAGCTATTAACGCTGTAAATTCCTAGCTGGACTTTTCTTGCCACTTAAATTGAAAATGAAAAGTTAAACAGTTGACATAAGCGAGCCGATTCAAAGTGCTGTGGTCGCCATGAGCATCAGCGCAAAGGAGAGACACAAAAAGAAGTTTGCTCGCAGTCAAACGTATCGGCAATCATGCAATTATCCATATACTCTGCAAGACAGTAACAAAACCCGCCCCATGAAGGGAGAAATGAAAAGTATTTTCCAATGATGATAGAGGATTTTTGAAAGGCAAGTCCAGGAACGAGTTAAAAGTGATGGGCGTGGTTAAAAGTCCACAATACTTATAACAGGTCAAACTGCTTGCACGCTCGACCTAAAAAGCACAGCACAAGAAAGCAAAAGTTATAAAAGGTGTACAGAGCCGGGTTGGTAATAGAAAGAAGTCAGAGATAAACTTAGGGCACACCTACAGCAACGCAACATAGTTGTAGTGAGAATCCAGCAGGGGGGCTGAGTTGGACAAGGAATTTAAAGGTATGACTGGGATAAAGAATGGTATGATGTAGATAAAGGGTGAAAGAGGCTAGTGGAAAGAGAGAACCAGGCAGGGAATAATGCAGAGAGGCAGAAGAAAGGACATAAAAGCTGATTATACAGAGTGGCAGAAGTACATTTAAGAGACTAGGTGGGAAAAGCTTAACAGAAACGTTACAAGAAAGGATGCAACAGTCTTTATTATAGGAGCAATAATGGGAGGCAGAAAAGATACATATCCGAAAGATCGATATTGAAAACAAACAGTTGTGGGAGATGTCCTTGGGAAACAGGGAATGAGAAAGGGAATGTGTGCTCCAGCGAGAAAGAAAGCAGGGGGTGGGGATCGAAGAAAAAGAAAGCAAATCAGGGAATAAGAATGATGGACGAGATGAAACATTGACTGAAGAGAAAATGAGATAAAGAAATTGGTGACAGAATAAAGTGAAACAAAAATGTCAGCAAGATCGAAGACTGGGAAGCAATGGACAGAAAAAAATGAGAGCGGAGAAGACAGCCATGGGGAGGTTGCAGAAACTGAGTTGTAAAGGCCTATCAGAGAGACAGCATAGGCCTGAATGACACAAACAGGAAAAAATGTTAGCACATATTAGCGAGAGATACTGTAAAATTAAGAAAGGAGAACTATTGAACAGGAGCAGCAAAAATTCCTTCACCTCCAAGTACACCCAAAACACCCACATGATATGACTGAAACCATGATTTATTACGAAATATAACTCGACAAAATTAAAGCTTTAATTTGCTACTTGGCGAAATGGGATTAAAAGTCTCGTTTGTTTCTAACAGTTTCATCAGAAAGGGAGGAATTCTCAAAATAAAGCTGCAGCCCAAACCTGTTGGTGCACATTAGTCCCTCCCTCAAGCGTGGTGCATGAAACAAAAATACACTAGGGCAGTCGTTCTTAACATGTGATCCAATGATCCCTGGGGTACTTGAGGCCTACTTAGCTGGTCCACGAAAATAACTGTTTAACAATAATAAAGTTTATCAAAATAAAGAACCAAATTTGAAAGTTTGTTCCATAATTGATAGTGAACTAAACAAAATATTTCAACGTGTTTGGTGCCTACTTTTGTTTGTATTTTTGTGTATTGTTTTGAGGTTTAAATCACAGAAAATACTCACGCCTAGGTCCCTAGCTTGGAGTAATGATTCAGTGGGGATACACAGAAGTCAAAAGGTTAAGAACTGTGGTACTAGGCAAAAGGCCGAGAAATGTAGTCCATTGCACTCCTTAGAAGTCAATACCAAGGGCACAACTAGGCACGTAAATGGAACTTACTTTTTTTTTTATATTTAAGATCTACTGGAGTCCGAGCACTCAGCAAATTCTAGTGGTACAACAGGTTTCTAAAAAAAGTAACCTTGCTAGTATATACAGTGGTACAGACTGTACAATGACTTCTTGGACATATCGTCTTAGGAGCTTCTGGCAACTTGCACAGAACCATCCATTAAAGCACTGGGTCAGTCCACTTCAGCCACTGGTGTGAGAGAACATTTTCTTGTGCTCCATCTCTACAGCCCCCTTAAGATTAGTTCACATCAGTGACCTAGCTGCCTCTTCAGGGAGAGGGATTGGTAACTCAATGCGCATTTAAAACCTTTTTTTCATTAATACGTTTTTATTTTTTGTCTTACATTTGCTAAGAAGTGGCATGTCCCTAAAATGTGTGACTGAGCCACTCACTGCCGCTAGCAGTGCCCCGCAACCAGCGCAAGCATGGATACTGCCAGCCACCTTGAAACAGGCTTTCATATTCTTTTAGTACAATAACATTATGTGAAAAACTTTGCTAAATGGCGTATTTGTGTACAGGCATCATCCATATTCCTACATCATTCTGTAAAAACTGTCACCCACATTGGCCAGGAAACTGAAGAAGCCATGAACTACAGAAGTGGTGGATGTGGTTACTGGGGCTCAGGTAAATGCCACATTCATGAAGTGGCTTGCTAGACCCCCATCTTGAGATGACACGCGCTAGTGGAAATCTAATAAAGCATTCTTTGAGAAACAAAAGTTTACTATGCTGATATAAGGTATATTTCCCAAGTATGAGAATCCTGGTGAACTACATTAAAGAGTGGACATTTCTAATACACATCAAAATATGCTTTTATCATAGAATCGTCACAAGCTGCTTCACATTAGGTTGCGCTTGTCATCTTCTGATGATGCCTCATAATGGCAACCAAAACCAATGTCAAAAGCAAATACCTATAATAAGCCCACATATCATACAGGAAGGAAAGGCCAACAGACCACAACAGCTCCTGTTTGCGCATAGCCACTACGTACAGGTCTTCAGAATCATTACCAACAAATAACCTTGGTCTGTCCCTTTCTTTTCCAGGCATAATTCACTTAAGATAAACATTTCTTTCACTTTGTTTATTAAAAGTAATCGAAATAAACACCATGCTTTACAAGCTTAACAAACTTTATAAAATCTTGGAAAGATTGAATTCCAAAAACTTAAATATCTTGGCTCCTACTCAATACCTGTAGGTTTCTTTTCTCCTTTTTCCAACTTTGCCTGCTGGGTTTCAGAATACCCATGCTGCTCTCCCGACTGCTCAGTTCTTCTTGCTGCGGTCCCTTTCATACTCATCTGAAGCTGGCTGGTGTACTTTTCATGCTGCAAATAAATCACGGTATTATATAGACTTTGCATCACAAGACTCTTGTGCATGTCATACTGGCTGCTGAAGCAGATACACCAAAGGGACCCATAATTCCATCAGACCACATGTTTGGACATCCAGAGGTTGATCAAATGGTAGAGAGCATCATTTGCTATTATTTGTGCAATGTTTGTGTAGTAAGCAAGACTACAAGTGTAGGTAAGGATAAGCTCTTTTATTAAAAACGTAGACCGCTGCGATGTCGCAGCTACCGCCTCAACCGTCCTCTTGACTCCCAGTGTCTCGAGCTCTCTGTCACAAGCTCGGGACGTAAAACGGGAGTCGTGAGGACGCGGCAACACCACATTATCCTCTTCCCTTACAAACGAGCAAATAACAATTTAACCATTACTCATTAAGATAACAGTCTACAGAAAAAACAATAACAACAAAAGAAATAAAAATAAATTTAAAGATACAAATTATGAAGAAAGATGAAACACAAAATCATAACTCAAATACATGTCACAGAATTAACGGTATCTCAAAGGTTTCACTCTTTGTCTGCCACTCCTGCGTACATAACATTAAAAAACGACTTTATCAACATCCGTCGGATTCGTTTCATCAGTAACTGGTTCACTGTGAGATGGTTTGTTCAGACATTCCATAGAATGATCAGACTTACACATTTTGTTAGGAATTTCCTTGACTTTAACTACCCTGTCAACATTCCACCAATTCCGCACATTAACCCTAACGGCATTACCACATACTTTGTCAATTATCATGGGTTCTAAAAATCTATTTTCTCCTTTCTTCCTGTGAACAGGAAGCTTGATTCTAATCTTGTCCCCTACTTCAAATTCATGGGGTAGACCCTCTTTGATAAATCAAAGTATTCCTTCTGCTTCATTTGTGCCCTCCGGACATTATTTCTGACAGTATCATCAATTACACTCAAATCACTTCATTTCACCCACTTAGACATCCAACCAGGACAGATCCTTGAAGAGGGTTTCCTTCCACGCAACAGTTCAAATGGAGAAACACCTGTAGAAGAATGGGGGGTTGTGCGATAAAACCAAAGCATAGTACGTACAGAAATTTGAACATTTGACTTGTTAGCAATAGCCCATTGTACACAATTCCCCAACACTCGATTCATGCGCTCTACAAGGCCATTGGTTTGAGGATGATATAGTGAACTCCTTATGTGTTTGATATCACCTTCTAGTAAAAATTCTTTAAATTCCTGACTAACAAATTGCACACCATTGTCAGAAACAATGGTCGAAGGGAACCCCTCCCGTAGAAATACATCTCTCAGGAATTCAATTACATTTTTTGATGAAGGCTCACTTATAAACTTGATTTCAGGCCACTTAGAATAGTAATCAATTAAGACTACAGCAAATCTACATGGACTTGGCAAAGCATAGAAAGGACCAATAAGATCAATTCCCAGCTTTTCCCACGGCCTGGCGGGTAGTTCAATAGGTTGTAACGGTGGAGTCCTCACCTTGAACCCCTTTTCACAACTGTTGCAAATCACACATTCATCCACACAGACATCAACACATTGGTCCATTCCAGGACACCAAAAAGTTTCACGTAATCTGCGCTTAGTAAGTGTCCTGCCCAAGTGTCCCTCATGCGCAGCAGCAACTATTCTTTTCCTCAGGCTCTCCGGGGGAACAAATCTCTCAGCCCTCATCAGAATGCCATCCTCAACTGACATTTCACCTGACACCTTGACAAAAGTTTGGAATTGAATAGGTACATTTCTTTCTCTGGGCCACCCTTCTTTTATAAATTTTACAATCTGAGCCAATACCAAGTCTTTCGCCAATTCCCTTTTCCACTCACATTCACTTATTGCGCACATATCTTCCAGATCAACAGCTGCTATAAAACAGTTATCAACATCATCTTCATCTTCATCCTCACCAACACCCGCATCCTCAACCAGTGGAAATCTAGATAGAAAATCTGCTCTAACATTCTTGTTACCTGGAACATAACGGACTTCAAAATCATATTGCAATAATTTTGTGACTAATCTAGAAATGCGGTGTTGTTTCTCGGATTTTGTCTCCAGTCAAAATAGGGATAAGAGGACTATGATCTGTGCACAACACAAACTTGTTTCCCCAGACATACGGATGAAACTTCCTTATAGCCCACCAACATGCCAACAATTCTTTTTCAATAACAGAAAAGTTTAATTCAGACCCTCTCAAAACTCTTGATGCATATCACAAAGTTTTTTCCGTACCTTCTTTCGCCTGAGTCAACACAGCACCCACACCGAAACTGCTTGCATCAACAGTTATAATACACTGCACGTCTGGATCAAAAGGTTTCAAAATTTTAGGCCCAACTAGTTGTGACTTGATCCACTCAAACGCTTCCCGACAATCCTTACTCCAAACAAAAACAACATTTGTCTTTAACAAATTCGTTAAAGGTTTAGTTTTAGCAGCGTAATCACTCATGAACCGTGAATAAAATTCGCACAAACCAATAAAAGACTTCAATCCTGTTTTGTCTGATGGTGGAGAAGCATTCATAATCGCTTTGACTAACCCTGGTTTGGGTTCAATCCCTTGTTCAGAAACAACATGTCCTAAATATTCAACTCTATTACGCAAAAATTGGCATTTTTCACTTTTGAGAACCACTCCTTTTTCCTGCATTATTCTTAACACTTTCCTCACAATGTGATCATGTTCCTCTTTGGATGCTGCATGGATCAAAACATCATCTTGAAATACAGCTACCCCTTTTATGTCCTTTAACATCTGAGACATTACTCGCTGAAAAACAGCTGCTGCTGAGGCTAACCCAAAAGGCATCCTGCAATACTGAAATGTGCCCAAAGGTGAAACAAAAGCAGTAAGATGCCTTGAGGCTGGGTCTAGAACAATCTGATGATATGCTGCAGCTAGATCCAACTTGGAAAACCACCTTGATTCACCAATAGTGGCCAGCATTTCCGTAATATTAGGTAAAGGATGCGAGTCTACCCAAATATGTTCATTCAAACTGCGCAGATCCACACAGACCCTCAAATCGCCATTTTTTTTCCTTGCAATAACCAAGGGAGACAACCACAAAGAGGAATCTATAGGTTCAATGATACCTTTCATACAAAAGTCCTTCAACTCCCTTTCCAATTTGTCCCTCACACTGAATGGTACACTCCTAAATTTGTGTTTCACTGGAATGGCTCCCTCCTTTACTTTTATCACGAGTAAATCCTTCAATGGTGCCCAACGTTTCAGAAAATACCAAAGGAAAATCCTTTATCAGATTGGCTGCATAATCACCTGATTCTACAACAGATACCTGTTCCTTAGTGCCTTGCCTCAAAACCATTTGGAATAAACCTTGATGGAACCAACCTAAAATGTTTAGTCCCTTTATCGCCACATAAACCTTGCCAAAAATTCTCCTTCCCTTGAACTCAAGTACATCTTCGAAGTAACCAGCCAATTCAATCTTTCTCCCTTCATAGGAGACAGGTGCTCTGTCAGCTGCACAGAGAGTTCTCTCTCCCCAAACCTCCTTGCACAGCTCTTAAGTAATCATTGTGATCCGAGCTCCAGAATCCACCAAATGTTTGATCACTTGGTCACCAACACCAATTTCAACGTAAGGATCCACACACCTAGTAGGATCTCCAGTCACTATGTGATCCTCTGTGACAATCATCACCATGTCTCTGAATTCTTCTTGGATTCTATCTACATCACTATCATCTACTTCTGTAACATACGCTACCCCTGAACCATTTGGAAGCCTCCCTGAACCCTGTTGATAACCAACACTCATTGTGCCACTCTGACTCACTTTGGCAAAGTGCCCAACTTTGTTGCACTTCCTGCATGTGGCATTCTTAGCAGGACATCCTCTGCCACTCTTAATATGGTTCAGATTACCACACCGAAAACAAATGTTGCTTTGCTTAAAAAATGGTTTGGAAAAAGTCTTTGTTGATTTTAAATTTTTTCCATCCTGAGAATTCACCAATCCTATATTTTCTGTCATTCTGGATTCCAGTTCCTTTACAGACACTTTAGACGTCTCAATGCTCTTTGCCAGTCGTAATGTCTCATCTAGTGACGGATTGCTCAAGGAAAGAAGTTTTTGTTGGATAGTCTTGTCCGTGCATTTAGCAATAAATTGGTCCCTGACCAGCTGGTCACTATACGCCTGAAATTGGCAGTCAGCTGCAAGTTTTCTCAGTGCTGACACAAAGGTATCCACGTCTTCACCAGGATTTTGTTCTCTTTTGAAAAACTTGTGTCTAATAACGACTAAACTGGGTTGTATGTCAAACCTCAGTTCCAATATTGTTTTACTGTTTCGGCATACTCATCAATCTCTTCTCCTTCTTCCAATACCAAGGAAGGAAGATATTTAAAAACGGATCTCCCTTCAAATCCTAGGGAATGGAGTAAAATACATGTTTTTCTTTCAGGACGGAAGCGTGCTGCACTAATTGCTCCTAAGTACATTTCAAATGCATCAAACCAATTTTTCCATGGAATTGGAGGGTTACCTGGTGTTTCCAAAAAAAATGGAGGTGGATTCACAGACTGCATTCTTAAAACAGTACAAGTGCAGAAGGTAAGTAATATCACAGGGTGTGTGACGCAGAAAAAAATGAAGGCTGAAGAAACCCAGCAACAATTTTTACTTAACCTTCTTTACTTTTACGTCTGTATCAATATAAGAGCCACAGCAGATCACAGACAAAAAAAACGCTGATGGTTTCTTGTAATATAAGCAGCAAAAAAAAATTAAGACAAACTGTCAAAATTATTTTTCATCTTAAAATCAAGGTGCAGTACCTCTTAGTTCCATGAGATGGCAGTGTTGGACAAAGAATTCAAAGTAACTGCTTCAGTTTCTTCTTGAAAACAAAAATAGGTAACCAATCATGAGCTTAGATTGACGTTACCATTATTAGCTGTACTTCCTGCTTGGTTTCGACGAGATAAATGGGTCCGATGCAGCGGTCTACTCGTCGCCAGAAATACTTGTAGTAAGCAAGACTACAAAAACGTAGTAAAAAACTCTTAAAAGGGACTTATATCCTGCCCTTCTTTTTCATTGGTTCATATGCTTGCCAATTACTTTTCCTGAAGCATACTATTTCCTGTTGTTCCTTGTGTGTTTCCCTAATCAGTGTCTTGTGGCCCAAGTACTCGCGTTCATCCACTTTGGTGGAACTTATTTCCTATGAGCAAGTGTGTCAGCACCCCTGCTTGTCCCTTCCTCCCCTGAACTCTTTCCAAGGTGCAGCAGCTTTTTATCTGTAGGTCTAGACTAACTTCTACTCAGCAAACAGTTTCTATCCTGGTATCCCTTCTATATCCCTCGTCTGTCTACCGTCTGACCCCCCCTCTCCAGACACTGCCACCTCGCCTTCCCAATAGTTACTGCTTCCTGCCGCCATCTTTTTTGTCCAGCATCATCGGAGCCAGGTCCGGGGATAGAGACGGGAGCAGCGAATAAAGTGTCTTCATCCCGTAACTCCAGCAGGGCACTGACCATGGGAAATAACTTTATATTCTGTAAAATAGCGGGTCCGTCACTCAATTTCATAGGAAAAGCTGACAAATTTTTAAATATAACTTTATAGAAGTTCCCGGACCTCGGCAACACCCCGTCCGCCTGGGACGGCTCCTGGTGGCCCACGGCCCTCGGCACCGCACCGACCCCCACAGACCACGCCCGCAACCTCGGCTTCATCTTGGACCCTCTTCTCACCATGACCAAGCAAGTCAACGCTGTGTCCTCCGCCTGCTTCCTCACCCTCCGCATGCTCCGCAAGATCTTCCGCTGGATCCCCGCCGACACCAGAAAAACCGTGACCCACGCCCTCGTCACGAGCTGCCTGGACTACGGCAACACCCTCTACGCCGGGACCACAGCCAAACTCCAAAATCGCCTGCAACGCATTCAAAACGCCTCGGCCCGCCTCATCCTAGACATACCCCGCAGCAGCCACATCTCCACACACCTGAGACACCTCCATTGGCTCCCTGTCAGCAAAAGGATCACCTTCCGACTTCTCACCCACGCACACAAAGCCCTCTACGACAAGGGACCGGAATACCTCAACAGACGTCTCTGCTTCTACGTCCCCACCCGCCTCCTCCGCTCCTCTGGCCTCGCACTCGCTGCTGTCCCTCGCATCCGCCGCTCCACGGCGGGTGGGAGATCTTTCTCATTCCTGGCGGCCAAGACCTGGAACTCCCTCCCCACCAGCCTCAGGACCACCCAGGACCACTCCGCTTTCCGGAGACTCCTAAAGACCTGGCTGTTCGAACAGCGATAACCCCCCCTTTTTCCTCTAGCGCCTTGAGACCCGCACAGGTGAGTAGCGCGCTTTATAAATGTTAATGATTTGATTTGATTTGATTTTACTGCTTGGATACACTGAAAGATAACATTAAATACATGAGGGAAAGGCCACTCTATGAGAAATCGCAGTTTCATTAGGCTTGCGATGCAATGGACAGGGTAGCTTCCCAACAGAAGATGGCTGCCGATGAACAGACACAGAAAACAGCTTTGTTAATCCCACAAATTAGGTGTTCTCACAATGTTGTTAAAGTTAATCAGTTTTAAAATTGCTGCGGTCTTATCAGTCCGTGCTTATTAAGCTTAGTAAGCATCACCATTCACAAAGCTCACACTGTTTTAAAGATAACATAAAGTAGTGTTTCGCTTGACTTTGAAACTTTGCATACTCATTTTGAAGTCTTGACGAAGGAGGCAAAAGTGTCTGCTTCAAAGAACATAAGATGTAAATTGACCAGGGCACCTGTGGTGGGAGAGGAGACAAAGAAGTAGGACGTGTCCTCCACTGCCCGATGGGTCTCATAGCTAAATTGCAACTTCACGAATATGCCGACCATTAAACCATTTCTGCCTCCCGCAGACACCACCAACTCATCAGAATAACCAAGAGATCCTCCTTCAAAGACCGCCTGGATAACAACGCACACGACAGCAAAGAGCTCTTCAACATCGTGAAAGAACTCTCCAATCCCAGCACCAACGTCAAGAACTCTGCGACTCTCTATCCACCTACTTCCTCCAGAAAATCACCGACATCCACAACAGCTTCTCTACCACAACCATGCCAGACCCCATTCCGGCAAGCCCCACCCACACCAACCACCTGACCTCCTGGACAAACATCAACGACACAGAGGCACTCAAGATCATGAACTCCATCCACTCAGGATCACCGTCGGACCCATGCCCACACCACGTGTACAACAAAGCCGATGCAATCATCGCCCCCCCCAACTACGGAGGGTCATCAATATCTCCTTCGAAACAGCAACTTTCTCGGAAAGCTGGAAGCATGCCGAAATCCACGCCCTCCTGAAGAAGCCCAAAGCTGACACTCAAGATCTCAAGAACTTCCGTCCCATCTCCCTGCTCCCGTTCCCGGCAAAGGTCATCGAAAAAATCGCCAACACGCAACTGACCCGCCACCTCGAAGACAACAACATCCTGGACCCCTCCCAGTCAGGGTTCAGACGGGACCACAGCACCGAGACTGCCCTTCTAGCTGCCACAGACGACATCAGCCCTCATCCTCCTGGACCTATCTGCCGCATTCGACACAGTCTGCCACCGCACCCTGATAGCTCGCCTCCTCAAAGCCGGACTACAAGACAAAGCCCTCGACTGGATCGCTTCCTTCCTCTACAGCCGAACCCAAAGTGTACGCCTCCCGTCCTTCAAATCCAAAGCCACCGACATCATCTGCGGCTTTCCCCAGGGTTCCTCCTTCAGCCCTACACTGTTCAATATCTACATGGCCCCCCTCGCACAAATGGCCCGCCAATACGACCTCAACATCATCTCCTACGCCGATGACACACAGCTCATCCTCTCCCTCCCCAAAGACCCGCACACCGCCAAAACCAACCTCCACGAGGGCATGAAGGCCATCGCCGAATGGATGAGGAACAGCCGGCTGAAGCTGAATTCGGACAAGATGGAGGTCCTCATGCTTGGACCCACCCCCTCAGCCTGGGACAACTCATGGTGGCCAACCACACTGGGAACCCCCCTAACTCCCACCAACCATGCACGCAATCTAGGATTCATCCTAGACTCCTCCCTCTCCATGTCCATGTCCAAACAGGTCAACGCAGTCTCCTCCTCCTGTTACAACACCCTCTGCATGCTCCGCAGGATCTACAAGTGGATCCCGACTGAAACAAGAAGAACCGTGACACAGGCCCTCGTCAGCAGCAAGCTAGACTACGGCAACACACTCTACACAGGCATCCCTGCCAAATACCTACGGCGCCTCCAGTGCATCCAAAATGCCTGCGCCCAACTGATCCTCAAGTACACCGCTACAACCACATCTCCCACCACCTGAGAGACCTTCACTGGCTCCCCGTAGACAAGAGGATCACTTTCAAATTACTCACCCACGCACACAAGGCCCTCCACAACACCGGACCTGCCTATCTAAACAGCAGACTCAACTTCTACACCCCCGCCCGCCAGCTCCGCTCCACAAATCTCGCCCTGGCCGCCGTCCCCTGCATCCAGCGAAAGACCCCCGGCGGCATATCCTTCTCCTACCTTGCCGCCAAGACCTGGAACTCCCTCCCGACCAACCTACGCCAGACCCAAGACCTACTTGCATTCAGAAGACTCCTCAAAACCTGGCTCTTCGATCAGTAACAGCACCCCCTCCCCCTTCCCCCAGCACCTTGAAACCCTCACAGGTACGTAGTGCGCTTTATAAATCTAATGATTGATTGATTGATTTTATAAACTTGCATGTTATGCATGTCTGTATATATGTATGGGGCATTTCTATTGCATGAACCCAGCCAAAAAGGCAGGTAATACGATTTTTACTCCATTGTGATGGAGTGTGCTTGAAAGAGGGTGTGAGATATTTATATGGTGTTTATATACCCTAAACTGAGCCAAAAAGGGACCAGCTGATCTCCCTTGCAGCATTACTTAAACTAACATAATGAAGACACACTTGGGTGAATGTTTGAGGGACTAAATCATTCACTGGTTCTGATTCTGGGCATAACACGAGCTGAAGCAGTTGTAACATTGGGTCCTTTAGTATGCTTGAAGCATGCACTACTTTTGCCTCTGCTGTACCTGTATCATGCATAACCCTTAGCTTTCAATAGACAAAAGTTGAAGTTTTTTGCTTAGTCAAGACTTCTTCTAAGTGTACATCGTGTCCTGTTTCTTTCTGCCTTATTTCAACATTTTTTGCTAGTCTGCAACCCTCTCTGCAATGTCACATCTTCTCGTCCCTGCTATCTTACTAGCTCATCTATATATTTGGTCCCTGTGTGCATTTTGTTCTCATGAATACAAGGTAACACTCTCCTCTGACAAGTTTGTTCTCTGTTGTAAAATGAATACAAGAGATCTCTTTACAACCTTTCTTGTTATCAGTCTGTCTTTTTGACTATTTTCTCCATTATCGCTGTATGCCATATTTACTGTTTGCTATCTGTTTGATATTTGTCTTCCTATCGGTCTTTATATGTGCCTAGCTTTCTGCATGTCTGCTTTTCTGTCTGGCCGTCTATATGTCTTTCTTAACCCCTCAGGTGCCTGGGACGAGCTGGTTACGTCCTCAGCCACGGCGCTCGGGAGCCAAGGATGTAACCAGCTCATCCTGCACCCAGCCCACCCTCCTCCCCTGTGCAGGGATGGAAGGGGAATCACTTCCACCCTCAACCTCCTCCTCCCCCCCACCCCCCAAAAGTGACGTCTGATGATGTCCGGATGCGATTGAGCACTGACCTCCTCAGAGGCCACCTCCAGCTTCCAGTGCGATCAAAAGAAAAATTAAAGCATTTCTCTTCCCTATGGGGTGGGGGCGGGCAGAGAACCATGAAAGGAAAGGCCTTTCCTTTCCTTTCCTGTCTTTCTGAGCATTTCTGCAGCCCAATCGTAAAGCGATCCCCTTAGGCAAGGGTCGCTCCCCTGGGGAGAAATGTTATTTTAGGCCATTTCTGCCCATCTTGAGGGCAGATCGGCCTATTTTAATTAGGGGGGGGGGGGGCAGAAACCACTTTGGCACCAGGGATTGGTGTGTGTGTGTGTTTTGTTTGGGGAGGTGGCCCCTTGGGCAAGGGTCGCTAATCCCCATGGGGGCACATTACTGTTGGCCATTTCTGCTCCCCTTTGGGGCAGATCGGCCTATTTCTTTAAGGCCCATCTGCCCTCAAGGGGGGCAGAAAGCCCACCAGAGACCAGGGAAGAATTTCTGTCAAAAAAAGAGGGTGTGGGTATGGCTATACCCCCACCCCAAATAAATGGGGACAAAGTTGATGTGCCCACCGGTGGGCAGATGGGGCAATTACCCCAATCCACTCCCGGGAGGGGAGGCTGAAAGCCTACTAGATTCCAGGGAATTAAAAAAAAAAAAATAGTGGGGTGGTGGCTACCAACCAGTATGGGCATGGTTATGCCCCCCAACTTAACTGAAGCGGGTAACAGTCTTTCAGCTCTCCCCCCTGTGCACTAAAAGATCTTATCCCAACAGCAAGCAAGAGGACGTTTGATTATTTTGGGGTTTGGTTTTACATTTGGGCCATGAGAACTTGTCTAACTCTCAAAATGGTCCCACTTGGAAAGGTGAGGGCTGCACTTTTTGGACTTTGGGACCCTGCCACGTAGAAAAATCTACGAGACCTAGATACATCTGAATATGAAACATCTGGGTGAGTCCAGGGTGGTGTGTTTCACATGCACCCTGCACCATTTTCTTACCCACAATGCCCTGCAAACCTCCAACTTTGCTTGAAATCACAAATGTTTCCCACATTTTTGTGATGGACAGTTTCAGAATCCGCAGGAATCCACAAAATTCCTACCACGCAGCATTGTCTCATCTATACCGATAAAAATTCTGCTCCACTTGTCAGCCTAAAAACATTTTTTTTTTTCCAAACTGCCCTTTTGGACCCGCTTTGGTTCCCCCTCAATTGCGACATGTTTTTGGCTCTTCCCTGTCACAGGCACTTGTCCCACCTACACACGAGAGGTATAATTTTTATCGGGAGACTGAGGGGAACGTTGGGTGGTAGGAAATTTGTTCCGGTGCAGTGATCGCACACAGAAATGTGGGGAAAATGTGATTTTTAGCTACATTTGAGGTTTGCTGAGGATTCTGAAAACAGTTGGGGATCCACGCAAGTCACACCTCCCTCGGGTGCCTAGTTTTCAGAAATGTCTAGGATTAGTCGGTTTCCCTAGATGGCGGATGAGCCCAGGACCAAAAACACAGGTGCCCGTCCAACCCCCGCAAAAACAGGTAGCTGTGTATTTGATCATTCTGATGTGTCCACGTTGTGTTTTGGGGCATTTCTTGTCGCGGGCACTAGGCCTACCCACATAAGTGAGGTACCATGTTTATCAGGAGACGGGAATGCTGGGTGGAAGGAATTTTGTGGCTCCCCTCAGAATCCAGAACTTTGCAGGACCGAAATGTGAGGAAAAAGTGTTTTTTTTGCTGAATTTTGAGGTTTGCTAAGGATTCTGGGTAACAGAACCTGGTGAGAGCCCCACAAGTTACCTCATCCTGGATTCCCCTAGGTGTCTAGTTTTCAAAAATGTATAGGCTTGCTAGGTTTCCCTAGGTGCCGGCTGAGCTAGAGGCAAAAGTGCACGGCTAGGCACTTTACAAAAAACACATCAGATGTCAATGTAAAAATGTGATGTGCCCTTGTTGCGTTTCCTGTTGCGGGCATTAGGCCTACCCACACAATTGAGGTACCATTTTTAGCGGGAGACTTGGGGGAACACAGAATAGAAAAACAAGTGTTATTGCCACTTGTCTTTCTCTACATTTCTTCCTTCCAAATGTAAGACAGTGTGTAAAAAATACATCTATTTGAGAAATGCCCTGTAATTCACATGCTAGTATGGGGACCCCAGAATTCAGAGATGTGCAAATAACCACTGCTTCTCAACACCTTATCTTGTGCCCATTTTCGAAATACAAACGGTTTCCTTGATACCTATTTTTCACTCTATATTTCACCAAATGAATTGCTGTATACCCGGTACACAATGAAAACCATTTGTAAGGTGTAGCTCCTTTATTGGCTCTGGGTACGTAGGGTTCTTGATGAACCTACAATCCTTATATATCCCCGCAACCAGAAGAGACCAGCAGACGTAACAGTATATTGCTTTAAAAAATCTGCCATAGCTGGAAAAATTTATAGAAGAAAACATTGCTCAATTTCAATATTTTTTTATTTTAGTTGTTACTTTCTGAAGGAAAACCTTGAAGGATCTACACAAATGACTCCTTGCTGAGTCCAGAATGTTGTCTACTTTTCAGAAATGTTTAGCTGTCCAGGATCCAGCATTGGTTTCACACCCATTTCTGTCACTAACTGGAAGGGTGCTGAAAGTAAAAAAAAATTTTTAGTAAAAATGGAGTACTGTCCCAGTAAAAAAAAAAACTCTGCCTGTTCCTGAAAGCTGGGAAGATGGTGATTTTAGTGCCGCAAACCCTTTGTCGATGCCATTTTACATGGAAAAAAAAACACAAGCTTTCTTCTGCAGCCCTTTTTTCCCCATTTTTTTTTTTTTTTTTAAACTGACATTTTAGCTGTATTTTGCCAATTTCTTGGTCTCCTCCAGGGGAACCCACAAACTCTGGCTACCTCTAGAATCCCTAGGATGTTGAGGGAAGAAAGGATGCAAATTTGGCTTGTGTAGCTTGTGTGGACAAAACGTTATGAGGGCCTAGACGTGAACTGCCCAAAATAGCCACACAAAAAAAGGTTGGCACCTGAGGGGGGAAAGGCCTGGCAGTGAAGGGGTTAAATTCGACCTACCTAGCTGACTAATAGTTTGTCCTTTCATCTGTCTAGCTGTATGTTAGTATTTCCACTGGTCTAGCTGTGTATATGTTTGCCTATCCGTAAATACGTTTGGCTATCTTTTTATCTAACTGCATGTCTGTTCTTATATTTGCCTGCTGCTACTTGGCAATCTTTCTGTCTGTCAGCCTGCCTGTCTTCCTCTCTGTCTATAACACTGACTGTCCCTTTTCTATGTTGACCTACATGTATTTTTTTTAAACATTTTGTCTATCAGTGTTTGTTCGTCTTATGTTCAGCCTGCCCAGCTCTCTGTGTGACTTTCTATTTGCCTGTATAACAGTTCTACCTGTTGCTTTTATTGTGTGTTCTTAATTACAACAGACCGCACAACTTAGTATAACGTTGACTACAGTTAAGATCAGTGCATCATATAATACCCCACAATCTCCTGCTGTAATAAACGCAGGGCCACTGGAATTCTGCAGCAGGATAGAGCCAAAGTATGGGGTAGGGCTGAATAAATTATGCGGCGTAATGCAGCGCATTTTATGATGGTATTACTTCATTTAATTGTCATCTTTAGGTTTCGGTTGTACAGCGCTTGCGCTGTGCTTGTGAAAGCTATTGTATTTAAAAAAAATCGTAAAAGGGACTTACATCCTACCCTTACTTGTCATTGCCACTTACATTTCCTCCTGTTTCTATTGGCTGTAGCATACTATTTCCTACTGTTCCTCGTGTGTTTCTCTTCTCATTGTCCCATGGCCGAAGTACTGTTTTCATCCACTTTTGTGGAGCTTTTTTATATTTACCCTATACATCGCTTGTGCTGTGCTTGTTTATTTGGTGAAGAGGAGAGAGGCAGCTGCGTTAGTAATCCGTGGAGCAGCTTTAGTGTATGGAAAGAGGACTATGAGATTACAAGCACTTTCTCAGATAGGAAAGAACTATGACAATTGTACACACTATGTTGCTCTAGAAAGGAACAAGACCGAGATTCTGTATCATAGTTCAGCAGGCAGACAGACCCAATAAAGAGTGATGGAAAGAGAATTGAAGGGCAGAGAGGGTATGTAAAAAAAAAACTGTTATGGAAAGGATGTGAATGCACAATTACATACACACTATAAATGAAAAAGTGATAAGAAAAACAATGGCATAACAGTGCAGGCAAACACTAGATATCACTTTCCAACAAGGGCCATCTACTGAATGCTCTTCGAGCCTTCCCAACAAAAAGTGCTCTCAATCACATGCACTTATGCAATCAAATTCACAGCACTCGGGGCAAGCCAAGAGAGTGACAAACAGGACAAAAGAGTCCTATATGGTGTGCATATCGTCTACTGAGTGATTCTAGATGGCAAACCTAGAAGGCCAACAATTTCAATGCCCTGGAACCTTGAAACAGTCAAGGGTGGTGTCACAGGGAGTAGGACAAGTGCGTGTTCAACCCTCCTCCTTGAGCTGTGCTCAGATATTAAGGCAATACCAGAGCTGTTCCATGATTATATATGAATGGTCCTTACACATCAACAGGACAGGGCATGCTGAAATGACTAGGTGTAGCTGGTGGATTTGGAAGAATACCTTCAGGAACACAATCAAAGTTCCTCTTTAAGACTGAGCAACACAACACACAGATTGCCTCACTTTAATTGTCGCCGACCCAAGAGATAAGCCAGATCAGTCCCCTTCAAAATGCAGCCCAACCAAATGAAATCATGAAGACATGCCTGTTCAAGATCCCAATATCCTAGTACCACAGCGCCTCGAGGTGGTTTTGCTAATGGCACTCAGTAAGTGCTCCTGACCCAAACGGATCACATGTCTGAATGAGAGGGTTCAATTACACCTAACTTTGAAGCAGTCATTTCTCTTTTCACACCAAAAAGCTGTGGTGATACTTATTTATCATATGCTAGAAGTTCAAAAACACATTTCTCAAAATTTCTCATGTTTAGCTGCATTACCGTTAAAAAAGGTCCTAAAAGTTGAAACTTTACACAAATGGAGTCCCCAAGGCATATGAATTCTACATGGTCCTTAACTGCTGTCAAAAAAGCTTTCTAATAACCCAAGTCCACTAAGAAAAATCGGCAGTACCACATTTTTATAAAAGGTTTCTGAAGCCCTGCACTTGATTGTAGAAGATTCAAGGTTGCAAATCACTAGAGATGATAGGATATTAAAGCAATCAAGAGATTCATCAATTCCATCCACAAAAAAATCCATACTATTCATGCAGAAAGCTTTTTACTGAAGACGAGTTCCATAACACATACCTTTGAGATGCGGGCAGGGATCTTTAAACACTACTACTACTACTTACAGTGGGAAAAAAAAATATGTTCATTTCAAACTCTCAAAATGTTCTAGATTTACTGTGCACTTACCACATAATTCCTGATTTTAATACCAGGTTGCAATCTAATCATTTCCACGAGTCCGTAAACTACTGTACTATTATATAAATAACAGTTAACAAGCATTCAGATTTGCCTTGAGAAAACCAATCTACTGGGGAGTGCTCTTAGAAACAAAACAATCTAGTTTATTACCGAGAAACAATGTAAAAATAGAACTCTAAATGGTAAAAATAGAAACTCAACTGAATGTGGTCTTATTGAAGACTTTGTCTGCACATAATAAAAACCACCGGAGCAGAGGAAAGCAGCAGAGGTCTCTGGAAAGAATGAATATTTATATATGAAAACAAAGTCACGGATGATGAAGTCAGCGCTCACAGGGAATGTGAGAAGCAAGTTTCTATTTAAGTTGCAAATACATGTAAACTTCCAAACAAAGTCGCTTTCTGAAAGATCCGCATCTGAAAAAAACGTGACCGCAGGATGAAGGCGCCAGAACTACCCACTGTCTGAAAAGTATAGATGACAATATGTTATTAAAGTTTTGTGACTGTCAAGAACTTTGAAAAGTGTATCTAAATCAAATGGTGGGATAACATTTCAACAGAGGTGTAAAAGACTTAGCCAAATAAGTGACACAAATATTTTTGCATGAAAATTCAAACCAAAAAAAACTTTTTTACATTAAATACCTGTCGGTTTTGAAGACGGGTGACACAGGGAAACTTAGCAATCAAAGCAAATCGTTTTTTACCCTCACCCAATCTCGAGAGTGGGGTTTGAAACTTCAGCCAGCTCTACCTAGGTAAATTCTACAATACATTACCAGTGTCAATCGAGGATTGCCAAGGTATTCTTATTTATTTTATTATAATATTACTTAATGAGAGCTTACAGAAATATGCCACAAGAGCATATCAGAGAAGGGCAGATGCAATTTAGGGTTCGCCAGAAGTAGCAGTTACTAACCCTGGATTGCAGCTTGCGACCACTTGCGTCACAGGTATCAGGGTAACCTGTTGCCTAGAACATAACGCAGGGCTTTAAGCGTCATATTTACTTCGCGTTATATCAAACTCTTGCCTCTTCACTAGTCTTCCTGCAACCAACGGGTGCTGCTGGCAGGCTAAGATTGGGACAAGAGGTAGGAACGCTCATTCCTTCCCCTACTGTTAGCTCTCAGCGCCTTCCTATTAGCCACTGAAGCGCTAAGGTACTTATTATGCGACCCACCAGGCCCTTTTATGAGGGAGGTTCTCCTTGTGAGCACTAGTAACGCTATTTTGAGCCCGAACGAGTAAACGTAGCAACTTTCTTTTCAAAGTGCTTTCCCGTTTTATTTTAGAATTGAACAAAGTAGCGGGGAGCAAGAGTGACAGCAGAAATGTGCTGGAGACAAAACGGAAGACGAAACGCACATTTTTGTAAGGCACTGCGTCTTAAAAATGTAAATAATTTACTTATTAGGGCAGTGGATCCCAACCTGTGGTCCTGGGACCCATGAGGACCGGCGAATCCTCCACAGGGGGTCTGTGACTGCTTAGAAAATTAGCTAATATTGACAGATTAATAATGTTTATATAATTAAAGTGGCCTTGTGTACAGTTGGAAATTAAAAAACTACTGTAAATGTCAAAGAATTTGAGATTGGAGGCAAAAAATTATATTAATACCCTCAAAGTGATTCGTGGGAGCAGTGCAGGTCCATCAAACCGAATGACAGCAGCAGAGAGGCGGACCCACCACCCACACCACCATGGCAGAAATATGACCCACAAATCAGCACGGCCGAAATGGTACCTCTACTACAACACAACACCACATAGGCCAAATCGAATACCCCACACCTGAAATACATACACACACCACAACCCTAAAAAACACACACACACACACCCCACAACCCCCTGCTAAGATAAACAACTGACAAAACACTGCATGACCACACTGAAGATCGCACTGCACACAGACATCACAGATAGCTGCACACCTCTTACACATCACACTTCACTTAAAATATTTTACGCTCACAACACATCACACTCACCATGTCCCGACAAAAGCACCCTTGTTTCACCGATGATGAATTAAGTACCATGTGGACAAAATTATCAGGGTTGAGCCACAGCTGTTTGGGGCATGAGTCCAGCAAACGTCAATAACAAAGAAGATGGAGTTAATACAGAGTATCATCGACAAGGTGAACTCAGTGGGAAGCCACCCACCCACAAAGATCGACATACGGAAGAGGTGGAACGACCTGAGGGGAAAGTCCGGTCCATGGTGTCCAGACACCAAAACATCTGCATGAAGACTGGCGGTGGCCCCCCCCTCCTCCCCTGGAGATCACGTCATGGGAGGAGAAAGTCTTGGCGATCCTTCACCCTGAGGGTCTCAGTGGAATGCCTGGAGGAGTGGAAACTGGTAAGTCACCTATAATCCCCTTGTATGAAGTATACCTGTAATGCATGCATCCCCATCCTCTGCATGCCCCCCTACCTCACTAACACCAACCCCAAAGTCCACACTCCCAAATGCACCCAATGCATGTAACGCATGAAGCACTACGACTCCCACAATGCATCACCCTTTAGCCACCTAACAATGCACCTTCCCCTTGCATAACTACACCTGAGTACTGATGCATGACACATATCACTCATCTCACAGCCACTGTAAAGTACATCAGGCAAATGTGAATAACAGTCCCTATCATCCACAGGTGCCACTGAAAATGTTGTCATACAACCCGTCCCCCACCTGATGAAGACCCCAGAGATGACAGCAACACAGGATGTCTGGAAAATGGAAGACCTATCTGGCCCATCCGGGCTCTCTGGACAGTCCAGTTCCACCAGCCTCACCCAGGACACCACAGAGTCCCCCACAACCTCTGCCACCACAACACTTGTCGCCCAACACCCCCAACACCAGTGTTTCCAGGCCACATCAATCCATAGTGTGTCACATGTACAGAAACCTGAGTCAGTACCCACCACACAAGACGATGAAGGTCCTGGTTTAGGTGGGAGTTGGCATAACATACCGGAGACACAGGAACAGGGTGCTAGGGCCAGTGGGAGGGCCCCTACGGGCCACAGGGTGGGGCAACCCAGAGAGCCACCTGCTTATGAGGCTATAGCACAAGTCCTGGGAGCATACAACCTATCCCAGGACACAATGGGCCAGATATTTGACCTGTTGGGGGAAAACCTGAGCCAGTAAAGGGAGTACCACCAGGAAGCCATGCTGGAGTGGCATGCCCTCAATGTCACCATGGCCTCCAAGAAAGGTTTGATGCAGGAGCTCGTCACAGTCCTGCTTGAGTCCTCCACGCACCACCAGACCCCTTCCACTAGCCCACCTACTGACCAGCCCTCTACATCTGCTGCAGATAGTGGGATGGTAGTCATGCCTAAGAACTCACAAGCCAGTACTGAGCCACCCCCTGCTGCTGAGGAACTACCACACAAACGTGGTCGCAGAGCCAGACATCCTGCAGGGACAGAAGCCAAGACCAACCCCACTGCCAGGAAATGAGCCTTTCCAAAACGGTCTCCCTTGTGTGCAACTGAGACACCTTGTTGACTTCCTACTGCCATAGCCCCATTTCCAAATGCCACATGTATAGTGGACCTGTGCTACCAACTGTTTGGCCTTACAGTCTGATGGAATTGAACACCACTGTCCCACTGACCTGAGTAATAGACACTCATTGTAGTTGTACTACACAGCTCACACCCATGGATGCCAAGTATTTGCATAATTTGAAGTCACAAGAAGCAGCAAACTAAGCCAATGACCATGTGATTCCAGAATGTGGAAGTCACAAATGTGTGAAGAAGTACATAGGATGTCTGAAGTATATGCAACACAGACAGGTGAACTAACTAACGTCACAGTGGGACTGTTGACATACTTGTCAGACCACTCTTGAATACACTCATCTGATACCCAAATGGGATCCACACCTACTCATATGATGAATGGATAAGGAAGTACACCCAATCTGTACACCAATATGTGACATGTTAATCGTAGAGAAGTACCTACTAGAATAGAAGCATAGCCGAAGTACTGCTGGATGAGATTTTTCCTTGCGCCTACATCTTCCTCATCCCCATCTTTGTCACTCATATTTCCTCCCTCCTCTGCCACCAGATTGTCCTCTACTTCTACCTCCTCCAGCAATGGGATATTCCTCCTTAGTGCCAGACTGTGGAGCATGCAGCAAGCCACCACAATCTGGCACACCTTCTGTGGTGAGTACTGCAGGTAACTCCCAGAGATGTGCAGACATCTGGACCTTGCCTTCAACAGACCGAATGTCCTTTCGATCACCCTTCTTGTCCTCACATAAGCCTCATTATACTGTTCTTTGGCCCTGGTCCTTGGATTCCTCACCGGTGTCAGTAGCCAGGAGAGACTGGGATAACCTGAAGCACCTCTGGATAGGGTAAACTAACATTTACAATCCACTATGTCACATACAGACCGAGTAGGAAGGCTAAGGTAACAGTAATAATACACTCATCATACTCACCGATGAGGTAGGCCCTCACTCTTTGTAGAGGCGGCATCAACCGTGGGACTCTGCTATTCCTGAAGACATTGCTGAACATAGGTTGAGACATGCCTGTTGCCATTCCCACTATCCCCTGGAATGAGACAGTGACCAAGAAGTGGAATACAAACAGCACCTGCACAGTAGGAGGAAAGGCTGTAGGTTGTCGAATGGCTGGCTGCATATCAGACTCCAACTGGGTACACAGCTCCCTGATTGTGGCACGGTTCAGTCGATAGTGGGAGATGATGTGGTATTCTTCCATAATTGGCAAGTCCACATACATCTGGGATTTTCAATGGACGACATCAGTAAGATGCTTGTCTGTCACTGCTAGCGTACAGTCACCATCAATATGTAAGTTTATTCCCAAAGTGTCATGATATCATTTCTAAATCTCTGCACACTCCAAGTTAATACTGCCTGATTGTGATTTACATTGTCCCGGGTCATTACTCATCACATGTCCATGATGGAAATGAGTAGTGACGCTATAAAGTAATGTATTCATAACAGCTGCAGTCCAAAATGGCGGCTGTCTGTTATGCATTCAGGGGACAGATGTCAGTGAGCTCATTTTGCCGGCATATGCCGTCATGGCGGTAGGAACCGCCATGCAACTCCTCATTGGTTAACACTGACGTCTATGGCATACAGGGACCAATGAGGATTTCCGCCGGCGGTGACGGTGCAGACCGCTGCAGCCGTGACCACCATTTTCTACAGTGTATCTCACTTACTCCTGACTCTCCAGCCATGAAGACCTCCACTGAGTGTGCTGCTGTGTCATGTTCCTGGGAGCCACAATGGCGCTTGTTACAGGGGATAGGGCCCCCGCCTTCACATCGGAAGAAGTGGAGAAACTTGTGGATGGAGTCTTACCCCTGTACAGAAAACTGTATGGGGCTACAGAACAGCAGGTAGGTCGCATTATGTGTTTTTCAGTTGCTACATGGGTATGTAAGTGTGTCAATATGCGTATGCACGATCTTCCAATGGAGGGTGTACCTATAGATATGACTGCTAGGAATGTTGTGGAAGTGTGAAGTCTTGTACGATGCTGATATGTGTAGTCTTAGTAGGCCTATGAATGGCGTAGGTTGTTGGGTCTACAATAATGTGCTTTTCCTTCTGTGTCTCCTATGCAGGTCAGCGCTCATCAGAAAAAATCTTTGGGGAAAGCAATCACCAAGGATGTGCGGACCCTGGGGGTCCATATCTGGCGAAGCATCCTCTGCAGGAAGCGATGGAGGACCGGAGACGCTGGGCCTGGAAGATGGCAGAGGCCCAGTTTGGGACAGCCTCCCAGTGAGGAAGGGGTGCCTGTCAGACCATGACCACCCCCCCCCCACCGGTGGCCCACATACTGGCGGTGGCGTACCTGGAGTTGAATAGTCACTTGAGGGCAACACAACAGCCACAAGGGGGTGAGTAACAGAGTACATTTCCCATACAATTTGCTTTAGACTGGAAAGGGTATGTTAGCCATGGGATTAAGGATGTTTACTGTTGCTATGACAGTTAATGTAGGTAGGATACTGCTGTGCTGTGAACATTAATAGCTGTGACAAGTGAGCAGCTGTGCAGCAGGTTGCCACTGCATTTGTCCAGTGCGATATGACATGGACATACAGGATCTTAAGTTGGTTCCAATTCATATCTATTAATGTCCATTATGGGTGACACAGGTAGGTATGACAATGTACAAATGTCACTTGTGGACTGACTTCTCACAGTAATGATCCTATATAAAAGAGCCCTTACAGTGTAGAGTAGTACCTGAGTGTAACTGTAGAGGTTCCACGATTATGTATGCACATCAGAGTGTATTCACAGTGGGTGTGGGGAAATGTTTATTGGCGTTGTGGAGAGTGCATTCAGGAATGTTCAATGAGTCATGCTGGAATGTACAAATGTGCAATGAGGATTGGTATTGACCCTATGCTCCCATCTATTTCACCTCTTCCCCTCCTATTTGTACTATTCTATCCTTGTTTGTATTAGCATCAGCAGGTGAAGGCGTAGGGGCACCGGCAAGTGGGGAGGCTGCAGCCCACGGGACCTCGGAGGCAGAGACCACCGAACCTGAGGGGACCAGTGGGTTGGAGGGCGAGGGAAGCACCACGGGGGAGACTGGAGCAGATACCACTAATACTGATTCCTCCTCCGATGGAAGCTCCCTGGCAGTGGTGGCACCTTCTCGGACCATCCCAGCACCATCCTCGTCCGCCACCCCCTTACCAGCATGGCCCTCCCAGTAGCTCCCCACCCTGTTGCTCGTGCCCGCTCACCCAGAAGGGTGGGAGTCCCCTTTGCCGCAGGCACCTCTGCCCTTGCCCCAGTCAGCCCTGCTGCCCTCAATGCTGAGGCTATTGACCTCCTGAGGTCCATCTCTGTAAGGCAGTCAACCATTGTGAATGCCATCCAGGGCCTGGCATCCCAGATGCAACAGACTAATGCCTACCTGGCCTACGGAAATCATTTCAGGCTCTGGCCTCTTCATGAATGGCAGCCAGTGTCCCTAGTACTTCCTTCCTCCCTCCTGCTACCTGTGCCCCATGCCAAAGCCCTCTCCCCTCTCCCAACCAAACCACACATACAGACAAGCACTCACCCAAATCAACAAACAAGGTACGCAAAGACAAACACAGGCACCACAAATCACATCACAAGCAAGCACACTCAACACACAAAAGCAGACACATCAGCCACTACCACCCGTTTTCCCCAACACCTCCTCCCTTACAGTCACATCACCGTTCACACCTGCCAGCACTGCATCCTCACTCCCAGTTCCTGTCACCACTTGTCCTCATTCACAACAGCAGACACTCTTACATGCATCCAAACCACACTCACAACCACCATCACTGACACATGCAGCACCCCCCCCTTACATGCAGACACCACCCCAATATACATCCACATGGCCTGTCTGTCCTCTCCCAGCCTCTCCCCCCACCTAAAACACAAACGCCCGCACTCACTCAACATTCCTCCACCTCACACATACATACTCTCCATATCCAGCACACCTACATGTTCTACTATCACTCCCTCTACCTCCACCTCCACCTCCACCTCCACTCCACTCCCAAACCAGTTTCCCAATCCATCCCCCTTGTTCCTAAGACGCTTTTCCTTGCCCACCTTGACCTGTTCCTGGAGCCTGTCCCACCCTGTGTTGCCCCCTTACCGTCATGGTTCCCTCCCCAAGCCAAGTCCCTCCAAGTCCTCCCATGATCGGTCTTCTACCTCTGCTGCCCCTCCACCCACAAAAAGGCCCTCCCCAGCCCCTCAACAAAAACCTGCCCCAAAACATGGATCCAAAGCTCTTTCCCCTCCATCCAGAGCAAAGCTGAAACCCCCACCCCCACTCAGACCATAGCCTAAGGAGCCCCCTCCCAAGCCAAACCCAAGGACCCCCCTCCGACACCCAAACCCCCACCCCCAGACCCTTGAGGTGCCTGCCCCATTGATGCCCCTACCTTGTGGAGGCCATTAGGCTGTCAGAAGTCAAGGTGGGGCTTTTGGCAGGCACAGTTGTGCCAACTGGACATTGGACTGGCCTACGGGCCTTGGTGTTTTTTGTTGCACATTTACATTGCATTTGTTCTAAATATGTTTACACAACAGGATTCCTGTTGGTTTCCTTACCATACAGTTGTTGAGTCTTTTTGTTTGCTGGTGAGTTTCCATCAATCTATCATGTGCTGTACAATGTGCATTTCTAGGTATTTTTTCCATTCACATTCGCTGTTCTTTCTTGTTCTGTGTCTTTGTATTGGTTTGTGTGTCTCTGCTTGTTGATGCTATTGGTGTGGTTGTGTAGTTGTGATCCGGGGTGTGTGTATGTGACGTGTGTGTTTGGCGTGGCTGTGTTTTGTGTGTGTGTGTGTGTGTGTGTCTCAGTACGGGTGTTGTGTTGCGTGTGTGCGCACGTTGGAGTCCGTGCATGGTGTGTATGTTGTGTGTGGGTGTGTCACTCTCCTCTCCCCCCCCCCCTTGTGTGCTATTCAGGTGTACCCACCGATGGCGTCGGTGGTCATAAAGGAGGAAGGTGAGCAAGAGCGCTGGAAAGATTTCAAGGTGGCATTCCGTGGCTTCCGCTGAGTCGTTTGTGTCCCTGGAGGGGAGTGGATCCTTTTTTACTTGCTGTTTCCGCCAGGCTTGGGGTGGCGGGCGTCCTGCCCTGGAAATCATGGCGGTCTGCAGTGTCATATTAGGGTGGGCGATGCCGTGGCTACCGCCAGCCTGGGGATGGCAACCGCAGTCGGCCATGGTCTGCCTGCACTGGTGGTACTGTCGGCAAACTAGCTTTGTTTCAGTGGGTTGATTGCTGTGGTCGTAATATGGCGGTCTGCACCGGCTGGCTTGGCGGCCATCACCAGCATGGCGGACCTTTACTGCCAATGTCATAATGAGGGCCATAGTATGGACAATGAGTGGCTTCAAGTGTATTTAGAGAACCTTCCTATTGAAATTTAAATGTTTATTTTTTATTTTGTTTGCAAATTAAATTAAATGAGTTATCATTTGTGTTTGATGGAATGTTTGCTTCTATTTTTTGTGTGTGTATTGCTTGCAGTTCAGATCATCCACAATGTTTAGGCCTGGGTCCTCAGCTCCCTGTAATGATTCAGTCGGGTCTTCAGATTCCAATAATGATTTAGTGGGGGCCCCTGGGATTCAGTAATGATAAAGTGGGGGCCCACAGAAATCAAAAGGATGGGACCCACTGTATGGTTTATTTCCCAGGTGAACCTTTGTTAACCTAATTTCTCAGCTTTGTGAGTGAATAAAAAAAAAAAATAATAATAAAAAGGGTGGAAAAGAGGAGGAAATAAGCACTAGCAAAACAAATAGGTCTCGCCAATAGGACCTATTAGCTTTGCCAATGTTTTATCAGCCATGCTGTACAGCAACACAGCTGCACTGCAGCATGGCTAAGAATAAGATTTAAAAAAAAAAAAAAAAAAAAACTAGATAATGCGGGCACTGCAACATTTTGTAGGCACGCGCACATGTGCTTCTTTTAGTTGCCAATCTGAGATGGATGGTAAATTTGGAAAATAAAAAGTATTGTGAAAGATCTCTTTCAAAACATAGTGCGAAATGAGCAGGTGAATTAACATAGTAGGTAAAGGGACAAGCAACAAGGTGGGAAGGGGAGAAGCAATACAAAGAGAGAACACCATTTCAAGAGAGCAATGTGGAACCAAAGGGAAAAGCACATGAGCGACACAGAGCAACACAAGTGCAATTTGGGGAGAGAAGCTCAAGGGCGAGAGACAGAGCAAAGGGGCGGAGGGAGAAAAGCGCAAAATGTAGACCGCTGGAAACAACAAGCACACTCATGGAGTGCTTAAAGACAAAATGTGTTCCCTAAACAAAAACAGAGGAAACATAAAGCAAGCATAAAATCCAACCAATAAAAGAGACGGTAAAAAGCTATGCTCCAGGCAAGAGACGATGAGGACAGGCTGACACAAAGAAAGCCATCCAAAAAAAGCGAGCAAATAAGAGTGACAGTAAAGACAACCAACGGTAAGCAATGTGCAGGCGCAAGCACCATTATCATCTTGCAGAACAAGTTACTTACCTTTGGTAACACACTTTCTGGTAGAGACTCCATCTAGCTTAAGAATCCTCAACCTTTAAATATTCCACAGGTGTGAGACTGGATCCGGAAACTTTTCAGTAGTACCTTTGATGTCATTCTGGTCCGGAAATGACACGCAGACCTATATTGGCACCACTCTCCTGTGCACTAATGTCAGTTACTTTTGAAGCTGTCCACATACCCAGAAGCAGAGCCCCGCTAACAAATTAGTTGTGACCAGTATGTAGATTCCTATACTTTGGATTGTATTAATGGACAGAGTCCCTCACAGAACAGGACGGATGAGTGTGTCGGTGAGGAATTGCGGCTAGACAGAGTCTCAACCATAAACAGAGCTACCAAAGGTAAGTACCTTGTTGAAGTTTCAAGTTTAAGTTTATTGACTCGGTTAATTAAAACCATCGCAATTCCAAAATGCATAATAATAATAAAGATACTGTGCCTACTCATTATGTTAATAGAAATCCATAATAAAAACATAAAAGCTTATTTGAAACTAAAACATATCATGGTAAAGAGTTGTGCATAGCTAAAATGTTCTCCACTTAATTCCAACCTTGGTCTAGAACTTAACTTTAGGACTTTCTTACTCCCTTACGAACACTATAATAGTAAATGAGTGAAGCTGAGTGAGAATCCTAAGTAGTACCTAGGGCTGTTTCCTGGCTGGAATTAAACTTTCAGAGCTTTACTAACCATAAAATAATGGCCCTTGCACACTCGCCTTCAACTTTATTCACTAATTCTTTCTGAGCCTGTACCATGAATTTGGTCCCTCGACAAGAAAACAGGATTGAAAGTCTGCTAAGCCAGCTTATAATGGCCGGTCTGCATGAGCGTATGTTCAGTGTCTTAAAAATGTTTTTTAGATATAATATCCTGATGCCTAGCAAAGCCGGGCACACACAAAAAATGTGTTCTAGTGACTCTTGTCTGTACCCACACAGTCGACAGGAACATGTCAGATCCTGCTGTCTCCATGAAGGGACCATATCCTTTGTTTCCATCAACCCAAAGCGGAAAAGCATGAACCAACGTTTCAGCGACTGGATGAAGGTTGCTGCTAGGTATTCCTGTGCCCGTAAAGTTTTGTAGGATGTTATTCTAGTTCAGGCGTGGTAGAGACTCCTAGCTGCATATTCCGCACCTTTTGAATAGATACCAAAGGAGTATCTATTCAGAGGTGGGTCTTTGAATGGACTCAAACTACAAAACGCTGCAGGATCAAATGGACAAAATACCCTTCTCTGCGAACCTGACTGTCCAAACAATAGTGCTTCATGAACGTATGGAGGGGCGCAACATAGTTGCCAAGCAAAATCTCCAGGAAAGGGACTGAGTGCCAATGCAGTGGTAGCAGCTTCTGCCCTGGTAGAATGAGCACGCAGGCTGCTTTCTGACCAGTGCATAGCAGATCTTCATGCTTCTGAATAGCATTGCCTTTCTTTTCTTCAGAGAAACCTACAAATAGCTGATCGGCCACTTGGTGTTTTGTGGTACAATCAATGTAAAAGCTGAGTGCGCTCTCAGGGTCCAAACGGTTGAGGAGGAGCAGGGAATGCCAGCAAGGTTATGTTTGACCAATATGGATCGGAGTCACAACTTTAGGCAAGAAGGATGTCAGTGTCTTCAAAACCATCTGGACTGGGAAGAAAGTGTGCACGTCAGATTGACAAGCCTGGAGCTCACTCACATGCTGAGCCGATGTTATGATGACAAGGAACACTGTCTTGAGAGTGAGAAGTCATAAGGGACAGCTTTGAAGTTGCACAAAGGGAGTTCACATCAGATATATGAGTACCAAGTTAATGTCCCACTGTGTCATGACAATTAGAAAGTTTTAAAACAAAGTAAACCTTTTAAAAAGTGCATAACAACTGAAGACAATGATGGCTGTTCTCGTAACCGTAAAAAGGACAAAAAGCTGAAAGGTACCCCTTAACTGTGCCCAGAGACAAGCCCTGCCGGGCTAAGGAAAACAGAAACAACAAATTGTCAGCTAACTTTGCCTGGAGGTAAGCTACCTGTTGTGTACCCTACCAAGCCACAAATATTGCCAATGGCAGGCATACACAGTTTTTGTGGAGGGACGCCTGGCTGCCAAGATGACATCAACCACCACCTAGGAAAAGTCAAAAGTGTTCAGCTGTTGCTGCTCAATCTCCAAGTAAGAAGGTGGAGATTGCGGAGGCTCGGGTGCAGAACTATACCCTGCTGCTGCGATAGAAGATTAATCCGGAGTGGCATCCTGAGCGGAGGACAGATGATCATGCCCAGGAGTTCTGGATAACATACTTTTTATGCCCAATCTGGAGCCACTAGGATGACTTAGTCCTAAATGTAGTGTCTTCCCCAGCCTGGTACCCACTGAATAACGAGGCCCCACACAGAGCTGTAAATCGCACGTATTTATTCTTCTGCGTTTACCTGTGAACTCCAACATTCTAAACCAAGCATTCATATATTCTATTCTAAAGATTACATGACATACTGGTACACAGTCCTCAGGGAGCCAGAAAGGTTCCGTCCCACATCATGCAAGACTCTACATCTCCCCCTCTGTTAAATGAAAGATTGCATTTGTTAAATGTTTTTTTTTTTAGAAAATCATGAGACAGACACAAATATGTACATATATAGAGATACAAGTACATCTATATCTCTTCAGTTAGTCTTTTTGGCCCTTTGATCTATCAACCAAATCTGGTTTCTAGAAACTGTAAACGATCATCTTCAATGTTGGTGATTGCCAATGATGGTAAGGAATCAGCAACAGTCATTGCGTTTTCAGAATCAATCTTTCATTCACCATCTCGAGTTGAAGGCTGAAGTGAGAAGCATCTCTGGTAAGGGACTTCCCAGGTCGTTGAGCAGTCACCATGTGTCCTTTGGCAGACACTACTTGAAAAGGTTCAGCATCGTAAGGAGCATCAGATTTTCTTTTCCGTAACTGTTGGGCGATAACCAAATCTCCTTTTCAGAATAAGAGATCTTTGGCATATCATCTCATCAGCATACATTTTCATTTTCCGCATTTGAACCAAGCCCCGAATCAGGTTTTCATTGCTATTTCTTTGTGTGGTCCATTGGGGTATCTTGATTGCCATTGCTATCCCGAGTATCAAAGCTGCAAAACGTTCACCTGTGGTCAAGTGGAGTGTCGAACAATAAGCGCGTAGAGTTGAGTTAAGTACTATTTTTAGACTGAGCCTCTGAAGTGTTGCATGCTGCACTGCTTTCTTTAGTGTACTCATAAACCGCTCAACAAGTCCACTGGCCTGTGGCCATAAGGGTGTGATCTTCTAATGCTATGTGTTTAGATGCTCCAGAAATTCTTTAAATTCTTTGCTGTTGAATGGTGGACCACGGTGAGACTTCACAATGGCTGGTAAACCCCAGATTGCAAAGATGTCATCAAGTTTTTTCAATTACTCACTCCTGTGTCATGGATGAGAGATCTTTGACCAAAGGAAAACATGAATATTCATCTGCAATCACTATTAAATGATGTCATCGATTTCTTTGATCACCTTTACAATGGACAATTCTCTCCCAGGCATGTTTAGGGCGTTCTGGCATGTTCAGAGTATGTTGAGCAACTTTGGTGAGAGGCAATTGCATATGTGACAGGCTTTGAGATCCTTTTCAACTCTTTCATCTAGGTGTGGCAACCAAACTCGGTCTTGGACAGCTCTTTGTAACAACAATACCACAGTGCCCTTCATTAGCTACTTCTATCACATTTTGTCGTAGACTCGCTGGAATCAGGATCCTCGTAATATAACTCCTTCCTGAGTTATGGACACTTCATCTTTTACATTCTTGTACATACTTTTACTTTTTATATTCACCATCGTTATTTAGAGGTCCAATGTGTTTCTTCCACGACTGATGTGTAATTATGTCTTAACTTTAGCAGGTCACTATTGTGACTCGTGGCAGTGACAATCTGTGCCCACAATACAGCAGCTGGTGTACTTGACAACGATACTGATGTAGGTCTCAGCCGGTCTGGAAGGAGCACCAGGACCTTGAATAGGCACTCTCAAAAAGTAGCCCGTAATATGGCGGACTGCATATCCATCACATTTTTGTCAGGGTAACCCCCTGTGCCAAACTTTAAATATATCTGAAGCTTTTTTCAAAGTTCTAACTGATGATGATCTTTATTCAAATCAAGTTGAGAGAATATCTTGGCACCATTCAATTGCGTGATCATGTCAGCAAGATGCAGCCGTAGATGTCATTACAGTTGAATCGCTTTGTTCACTTGGCGCATGTCAACGCATATGCACACAGTTCCTTCATCGTCCATTTTAGGCACCACTACTATGGGAGAATTCCATTGTGTCAGACCAGTGGAACATTCAATAATGTCAAGCTTAAGTAACGATTCAAGTTATTTTTGAATAGCTGCTTGTAAATGAAAAGCAACTCGCCTGTCTCTAAGCCACAGACTGGACACTCTCATTAATATAAAGTTTTACTTTCATAGTTTTTGACTTTCCTAAACCAAGGAACAATGAAGGCAATTGACTTACTATTTGGTGATTAGCATTTATGTTGTAATTCATTGAATTCTATATCAGGACCGGAGGCGATGATTATGCAGATCTTTCTTCACTTTTTATTATAGAGCAAGTTCAAAGTTAAACACAGAATAAACAAAAAAAACTACAAGTTCCATGAAGCCGCCGCCATGGTAACCAGTGTCCAATGAGGTTCCGTTCCTAACGCCGGTATAAATATCCACAAGTGCGTCACACTTCTCTTTCTTCACTGCTTCAAACCAGATAAGTGCCTTTTCTGCCTCCCAGTTATTACGCTTATTTCTAAACATTGCTTGTGTGCTTTAACACGTTTTTCCCTAGAATTTCTGTGGTAGCAACAAGCGTTGCTACGAGCGTGTCTTCGGCGCGGCAGGTGTTCCGCTCGAGCGCCTTTATTTTTCTTTGAAGACACGTCGGGCCCGACAGAGGGCGCGCGCTGGTTTTTCAACGCACGTTGAGCGCTCGTGTGTTTTTTTCAAACACTCGGCGCTTGGGTTTTTTTCTCAATTTCTTTTTTCAATTTCTTTTTTGGCATTTGTTTCTCTCATTCTGTTCCCTACCCTGTGACACCACATTTGTTAAGATTTACCCCTTTGGGAAGAATTTTTCTTAGCTTTCACTGGCTATTTACTGACAGAGGGGGTAGGGAATACCCTTTGTATAATTTTTTATAGGGTGTTCTCTGTCACATTCTTTTTTTGTTTGAACCTCAGGATGCAATCCTCTCAGGACCATGAGCCTTTTGGCAACATGTCCCCAGGTGAAGGACCTTCTCACCGTACCCTCCCCCCTGGGGTGGACGCACTGTTCTCGCAGGCTATTTCTCACGCCCTGGCCTCTGGCGTAGCTAAGCTCACAGAACAGGTGTCCAAAGGCACAGGCATGTTTGGCGTGACAGGAGCAGAGGGTGACGCAGGGCACCTGGACGATATTTAATTTTTGACAAATAACTTATCCAAGAGTGCGCGCGCGCATAAGCGTTTACCCTCCCGGGAGGGTCTGTTACCCGGTGCAATGGGTGACATGTTTCACCACCTATGGAACCCTGATATTGGGTCACCTAAAGGCATCACTGGAGGCTCAGACGACGATTCCTCATCTTTAGATGATGACTCAGGTCGCCCTTGGCGTCCTGGTGCTACCATACCGGATCCTTCTGACCAGGGAGATTCTGACTCCGATATGTTTGAACCGGAAGGTATTTACCATCTGCGTTCCTCGGAGTGGCGTCCAGACCACAAGGTGGCTGAATATGTCGCCAGTAAAATTAGACAACCTCTTGACAAAGAGGTGCGTGCACGTTTACGGGCGGAATGCCCACGCCCGTCTTTGTCGGATAAAGTCGCTTTCACACCTGATATAGACCCCAAAATGTGTACCTTTTTTGCCAAGTACACTAAAGATCCCAAGAAGGGGATTGACCGATCCTGGAGGGCATGCCAGGATAAACTCCTTGATGTGTTGGGACCCCTCACACAGATAATTCTATTGGCGGAACGTGCCAAGCAATCAAGCACACCCCTTCAGACAGACATTGTAGCGGGATGGGCCCAGAGAGCTGTCTGTCTCCTGGGCAACGCAAACTGCGCCATTTCAGCTGAAAGGCGCAGGTCTTTACTCATCAAAATAGACCCCAAATTAGGGGAGCTTTCTAACTCGGAGGCAGGGGCTATTGCCCAAGGCAATTTATTTGGTGACCCTTTTGTAAAAGAATTGGGAAAATTCGTTGCTACTTTTTCGGCTCTCGACAAAGCCCAATCATCCATCAAAAAGATCTTCCCCAATAAGGTTATTGGCGGGGCCGGACGAGGCAGGGGTCGCTCTTCCGGCCGCCACTACCAGCAAGGCCCCGGCTCCTTCAGGAACAACGGTTGGCAAGATGGCCGACAGGGAACTTTCTTCCCCAGCAGAGGCAGGGGGAAAGGCAGAACTAACAGGAATGCACGAGGAGCATCTAATGCCCCAGGAGGACCTTCTGGTAAGGCTTAGCCCTTTTTCCCCTCAAAATTTCGGAGGGAGATAACGTTTTTTCAGGACCAATTGGAGTCGCATCACCTCCGACGCCTGGGTTCTACAAACTGTTCGGGTTTTCAGATAGAATTCTGGGGTACCCCGTTCCAGGAGAAACTGCCAGCGCCCATAGTATTTTCTGCAGCGGACTCCGAGCTCATAAACTTAGAAGTTCAGGCTCTCCTTCACAAGGATGCCATATCCTTCGCGTCTCTTCATCCCAAAGGTTTCGTAAGCAACATCTTCTTGGTAGAAAAGAAGGACAAGGGTTTTCGGCCTGTTATCAATCTTCGTGCATTCAACGAATGGGTTGTTTACAGGCATTTCAAAATGGAGGGTATTCATATGCTCCGCGAACTCCTCTTACAAGGGGACTGGATGGTTCATCTAGATCTCAAGGACACATATCTCACCGTCCCTATTTTTCCTCCCAATCGCAGATTCCTGCAATTCCTCTGGAACGATCAAGTATTCGAATTCACCACTCTCCCCTTCGGTCTCTCTTCAGCACCATGGTGCTTTACCAAACTCCTCAAACAAGTGGTGGAAGTACTGCGGTTGCAAAGCATACGCCTCATCATCTACCTGGACGACCTTCTTCTAATGGATCAATCCAGGTCTCAACTCTTATCCAATATGAACACAACTATTGCTCTTTTGCAGGATCTGGGGTTCGTGATCAACCAACAGAAGTCGGAACTTACTCCGACCCAGTCGTTGGTCTTCCTGGGTTTCCTCATAGATTCCCGGTCAGCATCCCTCAGTCTTCCGACACCAAAGATATCCAAGATAAAGAAGGAACTCAGAAAGGTCCTTTGGCGCGACAGGATTTCGCTACGTCAGTTAGCCAGAGTAGTCGGCCTGCTTTCCTCCTCAATTCAGGCCATTTTTCCAGGCCCCCTACACTACAGAGCCCTTCAACATCTGAAGGCTTTTCACCTTCGTCGGGGGGTGACGTTTTCCGAACTGATCTCCCTGTCTCAGGAGGCAAGGACGGAATTACATTAGTGGCTAGACCACATGGAAGCATGGAATGGCAGGGCCATTTTCGGGGCCGCCCCGGACCTGGTGATAGAATCGGACGCCAGTCGCCAGGGATGGGGGGCTCGATGCGGGGACATCTCGTTTGGGGGACGCTGGACCCCGCAGGAGCTCACCATGCATATCAATTGTCTGGAACTCCTGGTGGGATCTTTTGCGATCAGATCTCTAACGAGAGACAAGATCTTATGTGTAGTGCTACTACGGATGGACAATGTGTCTGCGGTGCAGTACATAAATCATTTGGGGGGGACACAATCAAGGGCCCTAGCGGAGCTAGCAAAGGACTTTTGGCATTTTTGTCTACAGCATCAAATCTCTGTCACAGCAGAGTATCTTCCGGGATCCCAGAATACTTGGGCAGATTGGAATTCCCGGTTTCTCACGGATTCCAGCGACTGGCAACTACATCAATCGATTTTTAAGGCGATCATGGCTTGTTGGGGTCCCTGCTCAGTGGACCTTTTTGCGTCCAGGTTTTTCTCACTCCCTGGTCCTCCAGGGCCATCTAACTCTCATAGCTTGGAAGATTTCAGGTCTCGTTGGCAGGACGGCCGACTTTCACAAGAAGCTAAAAAGTTCATTGCACAGGCCTGGGCCCCTAGAACATGCAAACGATATAGATCCGCGTGGAATAGATGGTCTCGTTGGTGTGTGGGCAAACACTGCGATCCCATGGGGGCCAGTATTACCGACATCATTAATTTACTTGCAGAATTAGCGGAATCTGGCCTGGCTTATTGTACTATCAATTCTTTTCGATCAGCCATTTCAGCGGGTCATCCCCCTCTTAATAACCGCCCGATCGGCGAACATCCTTGGATATGTAAACTTCTCAAGGGTATTAGACTCTCCAGACCTCCACAACCTAGATATGCAGAGCTCTGGGATGTAAACATAGTTCTTAATCTTTTATCCTCGTGGCAGGATAATCAGCATCTGTCGAGAAAAGAGTTGTCAGCCAAATTAGCCATGCTTTTGTGCCTCATCTCATGTAAACGGGTGTCAGATATCAGAGCCCTGGATATTTTGGCTCGAGTGTTTACTCCAGAAGGAGTCACTTTTACTATTTCAAGGAGAACGAAGAATAATACCAGGTCAGTATCCTATCCCGCTTTTCCTAATTCCCCAAAATTATGCGTGGTTAGATGTCTCAAAGTCTATGAAGAAATGACAGTGGATCATAGACCTCCAGGTGAAAATCAATTGTTGATTTCCCTAAAGAAAACGTTTAAGGCAGTTTCTTCTCCTTCCATTGCCAGGTGGGTCAGATGGATTTTATCCGAAGCAGGTATCAATATTCAGGTGTTTGGCGCCCATTCTACTCGGGGGCCATGGCTTCAAATGCCATTCAGGTGGGGGGTAGACTAGAGGACATCATGCATGCTGCTGATTGGTCTTCTGAATCTACTTTTAAAAAGTTTTATTTTAAACCAATTAATGAAGCTGCCTCATTGGTCGTGGGTAAGCTTTGAACTTGCATAATCCTCCTAGCTATTGTGAAGGAAAGTTTCAATTCTATTAAGGACACGGAGGCGAGGATTATCCCACCCAAATACTACTCACAAGTTTTTTTTCCCACCCGAACACTTGTAACTTCGTGGGACAAAATGGCCACAGCACTCAGAGAGTAATGTCCAACAGTAAAGCAAGAAAAGATATTCCCGGTGTGGTTCTGTGGGTTGGGAGAAGTGTGAAGTTGAAACGAGTCTCAAATCCTGTTTGCAGATGGTGTCTTTATTTGTAGGTGCTTAGAAAGCATTGAGTCATCGTGGAGATACAGCCAACACGTGTTTCGTCACACAGGTGACTTCATCAAGGCTGGGGCAGCTGGCCTAAGTAAGTAAGTGGTGGCGTTTCGTAGCGAAGTTGCTCTGTGATCAGTTGAGTGGGCTGAGTTAAATGGTAAAGAACTGTAATAAGTGTGGCTTGCGCCAGGCAGCTGCAGGTACGTAGGTAAAAGGCTTGTGTGATAATGAAGATTGAGGAGGCCCTGATAAGCCTGTAAACATGACCAGGAAGAAGCGTAGCGGTGAGCTATCCGGTAGTCACGAGAACTTGTAACTTCGTATTACGGTGGTATGCTTGCATTTATCCCCTTATTTATTGTTTTTCCTTGATCATATTTCTAGTTCACATTAAGCTGAGTTGCTTGTTATTATGACTGTATTTTCTGATTCAAGAATTTACGACTTGTATGAACCATTCAATATTGCGACTTGAATACGACATTGTCTTATCAGTTTAGTTTCTAATTATACAATTTTTTCGTGGGATCCGAAACTACAACCAATTGAGTCTTCTAGGATTCTTTCCGCAGTGAAGTCGAGGAAGTGTGACGCACTCGTGGATATTTATACCGGCGTTAGGAACGGAACCTCATTGGACACTGGTTACCATGGCGGCGGCTTCATGGAACTTGTAGTTTTTTTGTTTATTCTGTGTTTAACTTTGAACTTGCTCTATAATAAAAAGTGAAGAAAGATCTGCATAATCCTCGCCTCCGTGTCCTTAATAGAATTGAAACTTTCCTTCACAATAGCTAGGAAATTTCGCAATCAGTCCCATGTCAGCAGCCATATTGAAACTGAGGAAGCAGGCACTTGCCGCTGTACATTTTTCCAAGGTAAGCACTGACATGGCACCATCACTTTCTTCACTTTCACTTGCTATTGAGGCTGAAGGACCGTTTGACGATTATTAAGATGATGATACTTCATTTAGTATCTATCTGCCTCAACTAATGTTGCAGCTTGGCCTTGGGGGCGAGCGTGGATTCTTCTGGAATGTTCTGGCACCATTTTGTCTATATGCTATGATACACTTACTTTTCCTTCACTCTGCACATCATCACAAGATGGTTCTCTTTACCACAAGCTTTGCATATCTGACCAATGGCAGGACACTTTCTTTCGTGAGGGAATGCAAGCTCACACTTGAAACACAACTTCTTTTTGCTTGCAGACATCACTTTGCGTACTCAAGTTTTTGGTTTCAAATTACTTTTCACACTTATGACTGACTCGCGCTCTGGGCACTTTCGGCCTCATTCTCAAAGGCTTGTCTCTCAGTACGTTCCTCAGTTCTGGCAGCCATCAACACACTCTCCAGAATAAGAGTTTCTCTCGGCATCTGTCGTCTGAATGAATTGGACTAGCATCCAACAATCACTCTAAGCCTCATAGCTTCTTCATCATTGAATTCATTGATTTTATAGTGTTTGATGAGTGTGCAGAGCCTTTCCACAAATTCAATGATTGTTTTGCCAACTCTTTGACGGTCTTGACTGAAAGCATATATTTCATAGTCAATGTCTGGTACTGGATTAAACAGAAAAGTTCCTTACCTTTGGTAATGCCTTATCTGGTACATACTATATCTTTCTGCACATTCCTTACCTGGATAAGGACATTTTTCGTAAGTAGCACCCCTGAGCGCTGGTAGGTGTCGTCAATCGGCTTTGCATCTGTTATCTGTGTCGTGTGCACCAGAATTGGCATTCCATTTCCTATATAGGCGCCACCCAGGTGCGCCATCAGTTTCTTTCACAACTTTCAGCACAAGAAGCGCAGAACCAAGAAGAACACTAACTACTGGTGTGTCAAAACTAAGCCCTGAAAGGGGGGGTCCCCTGCCCCTAGAAATCAGTTTGCAGAGCGGGGAGAATGAGTGGGTCGGTAAGGAATCTGCAGTTAGACATAGTATCTCTCAGATAAGGCATTACCGAAAGTAAGTAATTTTTCCATCTGATCGAGACTTCTAGCTCCAGATTCCTTACCTTTAAATAGTTACCCAAGCAATACCATCCCAGGAGGTGGGTCTGCAAACCAAATTCAAACGAGAAAGTCCTACAGGACCAAACGGCCAAAGTGCCCATCCCTATGAACTGGACTGTCCAGGCAGAAGTGTTTTGTAAATGTGTGCAGAGACGCCCACGTTGCTGCCTGACAGATGTCCAGGACTGGAACCCCACATGCTAACGCAGTGGTTGCAGCTTTAGCTCAAGTAGAATGAGCGCACAAACCCTCAGGGATTACAATTTGGCCAATGCGTATCAGATCTTAATGTAGAATGCAACCCATCTGGAGCTGGTCCACTTCCGCAATGCCCTGACCTTTCTCCGCACCCACATCCCCTACAAGGAGTTGGTCATCCACCCAGAACTCTTTTGTACAATCAAGGTAGAGTGTCAACTCTTTTTGGGTCCAGGCAGTGGACTCTCTCCCCTACTTAGAAGGATGTAGGGATGCGTAAAAAGTAGGCAAGGTGATGGATTGGCCTTGATGAAAAGGCATAAGCACTTTTGGCAGAGAAGAGGCATTAGTGAGAAGAACCACAATGTCAGGATAGATAGTAACAGAGTGCCTTAGATGATGAATGGGAAAGGAGGAAAGAGATGAGCAAGACCTTTGAGGTATCTAGGTACAATAGGAGACAATTAAGGAAGGTTGATCAGGCAACTACAAGAAAACAGAAATAGCAGACAAATATCCCTTGAGAGTGCCTAAAGCAGAGCCCTGCTAGGCAAGGGAAAGAATGTGACAACAAGACCTCAGAAATGAGGGGCAGAAAGGGGCTAGAGAGATTTGTATGTGTACCATACTACAAATTTCTTCCAACAGGCATATACCGTTTTGGTGGAGGGATGCCTGGCTGCCAAGATTATGTTACAGACTTCGGGAGGAAGATGAAAAGATGTCAAATGCCGCCACTCAATCTTCACACAAGAAGGCGGAGATTAGACAGGTTCCGGTGAAGAATCCTCCCATGCTGCTTCAACAGAAGATCCTCCTGAAGGAGCAGTCGATCAATGGAAATGCTCAGCAGCTAAGTTTACCAGACTCTCCATGCCCAGTCTGGAGCCACAAGAATCACCTGAGGTTGGTCATTCCTGATCTTCTTGAGAAATCTGGGAAGTAGTGGTATGAGCAGAAAAGCATACAGAAGGCCTGAGCTCCACTCAAGATGACAAGTGTCTCAGAGCGATTGCCACCTTGGAAACTACAACGCACAAAACTGTTGACATTCTGCATTCTCAGGTGAGAGAGCAGATCTAACCAAGGCTCTCCACACTGCTGAAAGAGACCATGCACCACCTCCAGATGGAGACACCATTTGTGATCCGCTAGGCATTTTCAGCAGAATTTGTCTGTCTAGCATTCAGGGAGCCTGCCAGGTGCTGAATCATCAGGGATATGCCCTACTGTTCCAGCCATTTCCAAAAGGGTAGACCCTCTTGGCAAAGGGTGCACAACTCCAGCCTGCTCCGCTTGTTGCAGGACCACATGGTGGTGGCGTTGTCCATGAATGTCTTTTCCTTGATAGAGGGAAAATGGCTTTTAATGCCAGTTCGATCGAATGGAGCTCCAGCAGGTTGATGTGGATGGAGTCCAGCCTCCGCCGGAGACAAGATCCCTCTGATATCCAACTTTCCCAGATGGCCTCTCCATCCCAGGAGTGACGCATCTGTCACTACTATCAAACCTAGTTGGGGAAGGGAGAGGGGTCTGCTTCTGGCCCAATCGTGATTCATTAACCACCACTACAGATGTTTCGCAGTTCCCTCTGAGATCTGGACCATGTCGACGAGATTCCCCTGATGCTGCACCCATTGGAACTTTACATTCCACTGCAAAGCCTGCATATGCCAAGTGGCATGTGTCACCAGCAGGATGCAGGAGGCCATGAGGCCCAGAAGCCTCAGAGTCATTCTCACCAAAATCCAGGAAAGAAGTGGAAACATCGGTACCATAGCTTGAATATACTGAGCTTGCCGCTCTGGAGGATAAGCCCGAAACTGCACTGTGTCCAGACCAGCTCTGAAGAAAGCGAGCATCTGAGAGGGAGTCGGGTGTGACTTGTGCACAATTATAGTAAAACACAGCCAATGCAGGAGGCTCGCTGTAGCCTGGAGGTTGGAGACGACAGCTTGGGGAGAGCGTGCCTTCAACAGCCAGTCGCCAAGAACAGGGGTAGACTGAAACCTCTGATCTCCAGAGATGAGGTGCATCCACTGCCATCACCTTGGTGAACACCTGTGGGGCAGTAAGGCCAAAGGGAAGCATGGTAAACAAAGTGCTCGTGGCCTACAGTTAACCAAAAGAAACATCTGTGGGTCGGCAGTACAGGGATGTGAAAATAAGTGTTCTGTAAGTCCAACGCTACCATCCAGTCTCCTGGATCCAGGCCAGACAGAACTTGAGCAACCATAAGCATCCTGAAATTCTCATTCTTGAGGAAGAGTATTGAGGGCTCGTAGGCCTAGGATAGGGTGAATGCCCTTGTCCTTTTTGGGGACCAGAAAATAGAGGGAACAGCCACCACAGCCTATTTCTGGCACTGGAACCCTCTCTCCATGGCTTCCTTGGCAAAAGAGAAGCAACTTCAACGCAGAGAAGGAACAAATAATCCTCTGTCATCAGATCGTAATATTGCTGCATAGATGGGGGTAGTCTCGAAGGAGAGGGAGTAGCCCCGTCAGACTATCTGCAGAACCCACCTGTCTGAAGTAATGGTTTGCCAGGGGAGCTGGTGATGGCGAATCCTGCTACGAAATGGCCCATGGTGGGGGGGAAGGGGCAAACTAAGAGGGTTTAGATACTGCTACAGAAGGAGGGGGGTGGCCGACTGACCAGACCGCATCCCACCTGACCCACGAGGTTGGTGGGGTTCGGGTTCTCGGCCACGCAGAGGATTGGCAACATGCACAACACAGTGGCTGGAAGGGAACTGGTGCAGATGGTAACCACTTCTGTCACCACGACAGGGGCAAAAGGCAGACTGGGGAGGACTAGGGGCCACCTCAATGTCGTAGCACAAGAATCCTTGAAGGTCTCCAAAGAGACAGGTGCCATCAAATGGCATGTCCATCAAAGATGCCTGGACATCACAAGATGTTCTCAGCCAGGCGTGGTGCCTCAGAGCCACTGTCGTGTAAACTGATTGCTCTGGCAAATAGGATGTGTCAAGTCCACAACAAATTGTGAACTTTGCGGTGTCTATCCCGTCAGCAATAGCCTGAGAGACTACAACCTGGACCTCCTCCGGGACCTGTAGTGGCACTTGCACAACCGTATACCACAGTGTGTGGGAATAATGGCCCAAGCGGTGTTCAGGGACCACAATGCAAGACTGGCGGAAGAAAACATCTTCTACCCAAATGAATCAAACCTTTTGGATTCCCTGTCCGGGGGTTCAGTATGGGACACACCTTGGGAAGTAGGGACTTGGACCACCAAGTTCTCAGGGGTGGGGTGTTGCGTCAGGAAACTTGGGTCCCCCAGCTGTGGGGTGATGTCGATGGGCAATTGTCCTGTTCACAGAAGACCCTGTGCTGCGTTTGGACCAGGATCCCAGTAGGACGTCAGTGGGGGCATCACTGAACGGGAGCAGGGGTTCTGTGGAGGAAGCTCTCAGTTGCAGCACTTCTGTCAAGAGATTACCCTTGACAGACACCAAGGGTAGTTGAAGGTCCAGGACCTCAACTTCCCTCCTCCCTCTCTACCATTAAATAAGAAGCTTCCTTCTCCATAGCCACGGTAGAGGGAGAAAGCATGCCATGTCTGGTGTCCAGTCCGCAGGCTTCACCTAAGTCTGTTCGCAAGTCCATTTCACTTTCATAGGGCTGGTATTCTAAATGGTCCAGTGATCCCTCTCATTCTTACCCGAGGCCTAGCCCGGAGAAATAGACTTCAGGATGAGAGTGATGGGGCAAAGCTCCTGAGGGAGCCGGCGTCGGGTGATGCCCATCCTGCATGCCCATCTGTGTCAAAGTCGAGGATGACAATGGGGATGGCTCCGCCGGCACCAGGAGAGTCGGCATCAGGACTGGTGCCGGGAAAGGTCGAGGTGGTACAACCGGCGGTGGTCTGGATCAGGACTGGATCTCTGACAGCCCATCAGGGGGAGGTCAAAGTCACCAGCGCAGAACATGGTGGGGTCCTTTCTGACTCTGAAGGGCCAAAGGCACTCCAGCATAGTTGGACTGCCCAAAAATGAGGTGCATGAACTCAGAGAACTCTTTATTTGGGGAGGGGTCGCTGCGGCTCCCTGAAATTCAGGGAGGTGCAGAGTCGGCCCAGGCACAGGTTCCGTAGAATGAGAACTAGAATGACAATGCTCTCATCACGTTGGCCGTTGGACGAGGAGAATTCGAACAGCGCATCTACTTCTTACTTTTTTTCTTATACCTCGACTTACTCAAACGCCCAGAGGACTTGGAGGGGGGATGACGATGACGTCGGACTCAGTGACCAGTCCCAGGACCTTCCACTCAACTGAGACATCAGCAGAGTAGCGTGCCTGGCTGCCATCAGCTTTAGAGACTGGTCCCTCAAAGCCTTCAGATGCATGGCCCAGCACTCGGAGCCCAACTTCAGGCTGTGGTTGCGTTCCAAACACCACAAACACATGAGGTGTATGAGTCACAGACATTGCCTGACGACAGGACCCCCAGGGCTTAAAACTTGTCTTCCTAGAAGATATCACAAAACCAGGAGAAAATTCCCAAAAATTAGTTTGTCAAAAGTCGAAAAAGGCCAGTCAAAAAAAGGCTTAGAGGTAGCTCTTCGGATCCGCGTCGGCTGGGGCAAAAAGAAAGGTACTGACATTGGCGCAGCTGGATGGCCCCTATAAATGATCTGTGGCATCATTTCCGACACGCACGATGACGGACACAGAGGCGATCAACGCCACCTGCCAGTGCGCAAGGGTACTACTCATGAAAATCTTCCAGATCCAATCTGATGCCTGGGAAGAATCCAAAGGTAAGGAATCTGCAGCTATGAATCTATCAGATTTGAGATTCAACGCATTCCTAATCTGACGGTAATTATCTTCTTCGACAGCTCTTGGCATTTTCTTTATGATGTCTTTCACACCAGCAATATTTTAGAGATATTTGATAATCTTCTTGCTGTCAGTCTCTTCAAGTGCATCAATGAAATCTTCATATGTCTCTATCAATGCAGTCCACCTTTCACCAAAGTTTTGCTTTTTGGAAGTGTCGAATAGTGGTGGTTGTCTGAGGAAGGCGGCAGCATTATCACTGTTCATGGGAGTGGTTGACATAGAGGGTGGAGCCCTGCTAAACGCTGTCTACTGTCACTGGGAATCTGCATAATCACTGAGGCCCGACGGTGTTTCAGCCTCTAGATCAGTCAAAACAGCCTTTGAAGTTTTGACCTTCTACTTGGCCTCCTTCGGAGTCCCGTCACTCATGGAGTTGTTCTGAGCAGCCAACCCGGCAGCTTTGATGGTATGCCACTTTAGGTATAGGACAGTTCAGTAACCACAACGCAGTGCTTCTTCTTGGGTCTCCCAACCCAGTGCTTAGGTCAAAATGCTCCATTTACCAAAACTCAGGTAACAGTAATAACAGTATGCTTCTTTTTTACTTGTTCTGTCAGCCATCACTATTTGGTATCTAGTACTTGTTTTTAATTGTGCTTTGTAAATCTGGTTGAATCTGTCTTCATCGTTTACACTCTGTATTTTGTATTTTTTTTAAATTATCGTGTGGCAGCACATTATCTTTTTGTACCATCTTGGTAGTAGTTTCCTGACCAACGATGCGTAGACTTTCTACTGAAGCTCTCTTTCCATTCACACACTTCACACCGGCTCAAGCTGCGCTTTGACTCTACATACTCCATCGACTTGACACTTCGACTAAGGCACATGTGGCATACACAAGCAGTTTTCTTGGGCCAAGTCGAACTCCCAAGGAGAGCACTTTCTTCTTGGGGTTACTTATCCCCTATCTCATTGCCAGTTGTAGTGTGTTCCCCAACCAGGTAACGGCTGAATAAGGAGGCCCCACTGAGCTGTAAATCACACGTATTCCTCTCGTGTACCTGTGAACTCCAACATTCTAAACCAAGTTTTCATACATTCTATTCTAACAATTACGTCACACACTGGTAAGGAGTTCTCGGGGAGCCAGAAAGGTACCGTTCTAAATCATGCAAGACACTACACCAGGCAGCTCTTATCTTCTTGAGAATTTAGGCAGGTGTGCTACTGGTGGAAAGGGGCACACAAGTCCCAAGTTCCACGGGAGGCAGAATGTGTCTCAGAGTGACAGACATCTTGGAAAGTCCAACGCACAGAAGTGCGGACATTGTACATTCTCAGCTCGATTGAGCCAAGGTTCTCCCTATTGCTGGATTAGACCTTTCACCACTTCGGCTGTAGCGGCCACTTGTGATCCTTTAAGTGCAGACAATTGAGTTTGTCTGCCCTGGAATTCAAAACTCCTGCCAGGTGGTTCACCACCAAGGAAAATCCTTGGTGGTCCAGCCATTTCCAGAGGATCAGGGTATCCTGACATAGGGTCTGTAACTCCATCCCGCCCTATTTGTTACAGTACCACATGGCAGCGGTGTTGGCCATGAGCATCTGTACCAGCCTCCCTTTGATAGAGCACAGCTCAAGGAGGTTGATATGGAGCTGGGACTCCGCCGGAGACCTGAGGCTTCTGATCTTCACCTCTTCCAGCTGGCCACCCCTTCAGTCACCACTGCCCGCTCTAGCTGGGGAAGGAAGAGGAGTCTGCGGCTGACCCAATCGTGATCAAGCAACCACCACTGCAGACCTTTCGCAGGCTGATGTGATTGTCGAGGTGGGGCATATAATCCCAGGGGGGCACGTAATGGCCCTACTCTCCTTGAACAACTCGAGGGAAATCTGCCTTGCAGTCAAACAGTTGAGTCCCGTCAAAGGGAAAGTCCATGAGGGATGACCAGACATTGTCTGAAAAAATGGCCGACCACAGCCTAGCTTGCTGTTGAATGGCACCATTAGTGACAATGTTCCGCCCAATGGATTTGGTGGTGTCCAAACCCCAACGAACTGTGAACTTTGCCACGTAACAACCGACCTGTGTAGCCTGGGTGATGACAGTGCAGATATCTTCAGAACAACTAGGAGGACTCAAGTCACCAGATCCCACGGGCATAGGAATAGCATCCCAGGATGCAGTTGGGATTCACTGATCTAAGAGCCAAGTTGATGGAAGAGAAGAGAGGACTCTTTCCAAAAGTCATCATCCTTATTGTATCCACATTGGGGGTGGGTGTAGTTAGAAATATAATTAGATTTGTCCAGCTTGTAGATGTCTGCACCAGCACGTTTCCAGGGGAGGGGTGCAGAGATAAACGCAGGATCACCCAGGGCAGAGCAGTGGCATCTTGTGATGGTTGACTGGTGGCCCAAGAACACAAGGTACCAGTAAGTGCTTCATTGAAAAGTAAAATGGGCTCAGTGAATGTCTGCCCCATCTGAAAGACTTCTGTAAGGACATTGGTCTGGACCACCAAGGTTACAGGTCATGAACTTCAGCTGGACTATGCATCACCATGGCATAGGAAGCACTTTTTTAGTGGCATGTCCAGGAGGCGAAGAAGCTCTGACTCAGAGGAAATATCAAGGCCACTAGCCTCTTGTAGGTCATCTTATCAATTCTCTTTGTGGTACGGCTTCCCAATCTCATCACCCACGTCATAATCATTGTCTGAAACTGTGCCAAATCCATGTCAAAAAGAAAATGCACCTCCCTTGTGGGAGTGGCAGGTCAAGTAGAGGAAGTAGCACCTATACAGCAGTGAGGTGTGTCCTTGGTCGAATGGGCGTGGGTTGGTCTTTCTGCATCTATGGAGTTGGCCTCAGCATCAACTCTCCCTGGACTGCTGTGGACTGTAGTTCCAGAGGCAGAAACTGCAGCTGGGGGTGGTCCTGTGATGGATCAAACTGCTGCCAAGGACAAACCTGCTAGTGGAATTCCAATTAGAGGACCGCTTGGCTCTCTAGGGGCTGAAGGCAGGTCATGGGAGTCTGCAATAATCCAAAGAGTTGGGAGAATAGCCTCTTAGGACTCTTTGATCTGTTTTGGAGTAGCGGACAGATTTGGGAACTCTGGTTGTGCCAGAACTAGTTGCAAGATAGGCTCTGATGTTGATCAACTTTAGGAGCGAGATCAAGATGTATGGTGCCAACCCTGCACCTTCTCAGGAGAATGTGAGTGGTGATAAGGGACAGAGTCCCGCTTAGAGTTCTTGTGCTTTTTCTTTGACTCACCAGATGATTGATCAAGACAAAGACAGACCTTTGGAACAAATCCTGCGACTTCTGCATCTGGAACAGAACCAGGTCTGAACTTACAACTTAGACTGATCTTGCAGCCAATCTACCAGTGCTTCGCCTTGCCATCTTGCATGGCCTTTGGTTTAACTGGCGCACAATCACTTCAGCACTTATCGGCCTTTGGTTTAACTGGAGCACAATCACTTCAGCACTTATCGTCATGACTCAACCCCAGGCACCACAGGTAAATCTGATGAGAACCTTTCACAGACATTTGCTTGCAAAAGTCCTTATAGGGCTTAAAACATGCCATTTTGGGAGATAAAATTTACCTTGCACACTGAAAACCTTGGATGAGGTAGCTCTGGAACTATATCTGGTGGCTCTGAAAGACAGAAACTGATGTCAGCGCACGGGAGTGGCGCCAATATAGGTCCTGCGCATCACTTTCAGAATCTAACTGTTTCAATATGAAGCTGCACGGAGTAACCTATGTGCATGTAGATATACTGCTGAAAAGGTTCTGGATCCAGTCTGACACCTGCGGAATATTCAAAAGGTGAAGAATCTGTGTCTAAAAGTTTCTATCAAAAAATCTTTCTCAACCAGACAGCTTGTTGTGTCAGGTAGGGTCGACCTAAAAATAAACTGAAACATCTGCGGCGGAGGCTGTAGTAAATAGTGTGGAACCGGAAAAGCCTCAAACCTAGAAAATCAGGCAAGGCCAAGTTTTGGAGCAGGTCTTTTGCATGATAGTTTCCCATCTTCATTCTTTTAAACAAATGTTTTAGAATAGCATTTGTGTTGAACACATGGATTTTCAAGGCAACACTCTGGTGCATGTGATCCAAAGTTAAATTATTCTGTTGATTAGTTTTGCGAGTGTTCCATAACTTTCATATGTGAACAGCCAAGCTGGCAAGTAGATCATCTCATGGGTGATATACAACCTTACAGTTTAGCCAATAACATTTTCTCCTTTGGAAATTGTAGGTTTATGTTTAACTTGTCAGAATACGCTTAAAACATTCAAGTACTCTAAGCATTAATGGCTAAAAATGCAGGATTGGCTGAATTACATGGCATGACAAGATACTGGGCCACTTGGCAGCTATGTGCGCACAAAGCGAATGATCCTGGCAGGGGTACATAACGAAATACTCCTGTGAATAGCATGTGCTGTGTATGTACACTGCCTACTAGAAAGCCAGAGTTACATCAGTACTTCTCTCACTCCACTCTGGAACATTTACAGAGGGCCAAGGTGTTTGCTGCTGCAGGTCCCGGGGTGTAGAGGTGATAGGCTGAGGTGCATTGTTCTGATCCTACGTTTGGAGCTACAGGGTTTGCCAGTTGGTCCTGCACTCAGTAGACGTGCAGGATGCATGTGACACTGCTGGAGCCTGTGAGAATGGTGATAGATGGCGAAGAGTGTTATGTGGATTTCTCAGTGCAATAAGATCGGGAGCACCTTCTTTCCACAGCACAGGACTGGCAGCATTATTAGCGGTTAGGCAATGGGAATTCATCACAGTGCAGGCTCATTACTCTTTTGGTCAAAACTTTGCACTTCCCAATAGAATAGTTAAATTCCTTTTTTGGTTAAGGCACCAACGTCAAACCTCTGGGGAAAGGGAATATCTTCAAAAGTGGGAAGGGCAAATCACTCACACCTTTCTTATATGCCTTACACAAAGTCTGGGTATCTGTGATCCTTTGAGCTCCTGACGGATGTTTATGGCTGAGGAAAGCTCCACTTTCATAGGTCACCTGGAGGCAATGTAACATTACACTAGGTCTTTAGACTGGAGACTGAGGGTGCCTCCATGGAGTCCATGGAACACTCCATTTATGGTGGAGCTGAAAAGAAAAATATGAAATTGCTCTGTACGGAGTGTGCGTTACAACTAGGTCTATGCTGCCAAAGGTTTCAGGATGTGAACCCCCACACTCCATTTCAAAGTTGGTATTTGAAATGTATTGCTCACAAGTGTGAGGACTGATATCTACTTTAAAATATACCATTTACTTAAGTTTAAAAACTTTCTTTTGTAATTGTCTTTCAAGATTGGGCACTTTGAACCACTGCGGAAAGTAACTTTTACTTCACATAAACGCCATATATTGTTAGCACATTAAACATCTTCAGAAAATACCTCAAGTACGTCCATTGAAATTACCTGCATTTCTTTTATAATCAATTCTACAATTATTAATTCCTTTAGGATACTTGCACATCACAAAGCGCTTTCATTGGTTCTTAAATAGTGACCAATTCAAACAATAAAACAGCAACGTCACCCTTCCCCCAATTAGGGCAAAGGAGCTTCGCCTCCCCCCTCCCCCCCCCCGCTGCCAGGGCAGCAAAGGTGAAAAATAAAATGATAATAAAATGAATAACCATTTTATTTTTCACTACTTCCAGCCTGAGCAGCGTTTGAGGGTGGGGCCATTGCTGCTGACTGGCAGCAGGGGAGTGGTGCTCACTCCAGTTTAAAGTGTGCATGTCACTTTGGCTGGCTGTCTTGCGACGGCCAACCTGACATGCGCACTTTAAACCTCTCCACCTAGCTGCCCTAGAAACGCACAGGGACCCAGTGTCTGCTGGAGCATCAAGGCAGCCTACTCCAGCCAATCCTAGCTATACTCTCATGCTGCTCGTCTTCAGCATGAGTGGAGCATTGGGATTTGAAGAGAGGAGTTGGCGGAGGCTTCATGTGTGCCATTGTGCTGACGAAAACAGGCAGCAGCAGCACCTCTGCTATGGCAGAGGAGCGTCACCCCATCTCCCCCAGCCAGCAGTCGCAAAACTTGAAAAATAAAACGATAATAAACCGTGTTTATTATTGTTTTATTTTTCAAGGGGGCGGGCCATGGGGGATGACAGGCAGGGAAGGGGGAGTGGTGTGCACTCTCCTCAGTGCGTATAAGGGTTTGGCTGGCCTTCTCAGGATGGCCAAACCCACATGCGCACTGAGCTATCTCCAACCTGAGCTGTGCTGCCGGGGGGTAGGAGACACTAGGCCCAGGCTCCCAGTCTGCCTAGGAGCGCAAATCCACGGCACTCAGGCCGATCATGACTCTGCTCACATGCTGCTAGTGGCATGAAAGCAGCGTTATGACTGGCTACTGGGCAGGCTGGGAGCCTGTGCGGTGCCTGCAGTGATTGGAGCCAGAAGAGCGGCGGTGTGGCGGCCATCTGGTAAGTATTCTTTTTTTTTCTATTTTTGTTGTCTTTGTTTTGTGCCCCGCCACTTTGCCCTGACAGCAGCTGCCCCTGAAAACAGCAGGATGAGAAATCAATAAGTTATTTCTTAATTTTATCGTTTTGGCCCACCTACTGGCACTGTGAGAAACTCCCATTGCCTTGAGCCTCAACTCCAAATCTCTCAGTCACGGTCCCCCCTAAACCCTCTCCCACTGTTGAGGATTACCACCTGCCACTGCAATAAAGGTCGAATGATTCTGAAATGTAAACTAAACAGGTGACTGTATTTTCAGATTTTGCAGTACATGAATGCTGTACATAACTACCTGGTGAATTCATTTTAAAAAGAGCACAACATGCACTTTTCAAGGAAAAGTTGAATAAATACATTTTTGGCTTTTAAGTGACTACAACATGTGCAGTCCTCCAGTTTTAGAAATTGATCTTGTTTGGGGGAGCTCATATCACGCTACATAGAATGTTTTAAGATGCAGATATGTTACCGTCCAAATTAAAATGCAAACACACATATATATGTACAAACCTTAACGGAGTCAGTTTGCATTATTCTCCAAAGACTTGTCACCGGAATGTGTGGTGATAAAGGCTGCATAACAAGGTAGGGCGATAACCTTTTTGGTTAAGCGAGCGGTCTCTCCTTTAGAGCCTTTGGAGAGGTTAATTGCACTGGCTTTTCACTGATCACCATCAAGGACCTCTCATGTAAGGAAGGCTGGATCCTACAGCAGTGACTTCTCATAATTGAGGGCAGTGCCGAGAGCAAGTGGAAAATAACTTACCTTGGATAGGCAGTGAACAAATATTGGGTTATATGGAAAGTGTTATAGTTCTTGCTTTCGATAACTCTGCTGAGAATCAGCTGAACCATCTCAAATTAATCATTTGCTCCACCACACTTTGTACCTTCATGCAGCCCATATGCCACATGCAACTTGATAAAATATGTCTGCCTTTTTAGCAAATTAAACATTTTGTAGCACATAACATCAGTGTTTCCTAAGACATAAGCCAAAAAGTACCATACACAAAAACTGTTGGATAAAATTTAACAACTGGATAAATGTCACACACGATATGAGGCTCATTGACAACATTGTATGTGTCTGTATGAATTGTGTGCTCTACATCCATCTCTAAACACTTGGATATTTCCCAATATGTCTGTGAAGTGACTGTACAGACTTTAATTGTTTGAAGTTGGAGCCTACAAGACTTTAGATTAGAGATGCCTGTGATGTCTGTGCCTGTAAATTCTAGGCGGGGAAAACTCCACTCTACAAATCGTACGCCTCCAATGTTTGTGCAACTTGATGGACAGCTTCTGTTTGAAGCTTGGATCTCTGATATCTGCATAATCTTTAGACTATTTTGCAGTTTGAGGGTTGGTCCTGTACCATCTGGGTAAACTAAGGAGCAACTCTAAGCCTGTATGTTCTATTCAAACTTGGGGATAATTGGTTGTCTGAGGCTTAGGTCTAGAAGATATGTCTAACTGGTAGGTAACTGTTCTTTTGTAATTTCAATCTTTTACGATCCTTGTAACTTGAGGGAGAGCTCAGCCTGAAAGATATGGTTACCCAACGAACAACTCTGCCTGAAAAGACTGAGCCACTAGCAAGTTTTTCACTTCAGGGATAAGTCTAACGTGTTAGGCCTGGAATAATATGATCTGTGTAACCTAAGGACTAAGGGGCTGATTTAGAGTTTGGTGGACGGGTTACTCCATCGCAAGCGTGATGGATATTCCGTCCACCGTATTATGATCTCCAATGGATATAATGGAATTGTAATACAGCGGACAGGATATCGGTCACGTTTGTGATGGAGTAGCCCCATCTGCCAAACAATAAATCAGGCCCCAAGTCTAGTGCTCAATGACTCAGTCTAACATCCTCGCAACTGTAAGATGGAATTTACGTCTGAAATGTGACACTGACTACATTGATTGTAGTTCTGCTGTGTGAGGCCTAAAACAAGATAAGCGAACCTTAGGGCAAGGTCTGCTCCTTATAGTTTAAAGGTGTCTGAATTGTGTAATCTGAGAGATGTCTCAGTACTCTACAGCATGACTACAAGATATCCACACTCTTCTCAAACCTCGATGAGCAGTTAAGGGTATACCTGGACATAAAAATTGTTGTGCCTGGGGATTTAATCGCATGACTGGGCACGTAAAGCTCTGCCTGAATACAAAATAATTGTTCCTGAGAACTCTGGTTAAACATTTAGAGTAATGCCTGGTTAGATGATAATTGTACCTGGTCAATCTAGACTGTGCTTGGACATTTAAAGCTATGAATGATCATATGAAGACAGAGCCTAGATATTTGACAAGGCTTCAAATTGGCTTTATTGAAGCTTTATTTGGATATATGAGGTTGTATTTACCAATGATTGCATGTGATGGCTGCGCCCACTGCACTTCTTTAGCTGCACAATTACAAAACATTTCTAATTGCTCTAGTAACTTTATCTTTTCATGAACGTTTTACTTGCTGTAGCGAAGACAAGGGCCATCTAGCAACACTTCCTGTGATGTCCTATTACCAGAGCTCATGCAATGTCATTTCTTGTGATGCCATGTGAAGCCAAAGCGTACACATTAGAACTTATTCTACCCCTACCGTTTTGGCACTTGTTTTCCGTGTACACAAGTAGGTTCTGTCAACGTTATTTGAAGGATGGATAAGGAGACAAATGCAGGAGGCCTCCCATCATGTAAAACGGCCAACAGTGATGTCTTCAAACTCTTAGTGTGGTAAATAATTGTGCAGCTATTAAACATAACATAACATCAATAGTTGCTTGTCACTGGTTTCTTTTATACTACACACATTACAAGCACATCAGAAAGTGTATCATTAGTTTGTGATATGTTTTTCTTGGAACAGCAAATTGGCAAGTGCTGTTGGCAGGCAGCGCCACCCAAGGTCCCGTTAGTATTCGCTTGTGCGCGCGGGCACCGGGGCACAACATATTGTCAGATAATGTGTACTCGACAATCGGCGGCGAAACATGCACTACCATCAATGCCCTTTCAAAGTACAGCCATCTCAAAGAAATAAAACATGCGTTGTCTTACCTTCAATGCCTCCTCGGGGACTTTGTGGTGAATTTGTTCCAAAGCGTACAGGTTTGTATGTGAAGGGCAAGTTAAGGAAATTGAAAACAGATTCAAACTGGTAAATTCAGAGCATGCGCGTTCAACAGCCACGGAGATTAATACAGCGCGAAGAGCTTCTCTGAAGCAGAGTATTAATAGATGGGGCTTCGGCGTCAGAGACAGCTGACGGGGAACACATTCTCATCCGCGCAGTGGAGATTACCCTTATCTCGGCCTTGGAAAGTATATACTGGACATCTCTTTTCGACGTCCCAAAATCCTCTCGGGAACCGCGGGTAATTGCTGTGAGGCTGGTTACCCTGCGACTACTCAACCGCTTTGAGCCTCGCAAGCGTTATAGAAATACCATTACTATACACGAGCCTTGTGACTGCGGTTGTAGTTAAACACACAGTGATAATGGCGAAAACGTGCTTAAATCCTACACAAGAGACACCCTCATAGCCTTTTTCCCCCACGACCGCTGGGACACTGTGGATACCAAGCATTTAGTTCCGGCTGTAAAAGATGCTTTGAAACAAAAGGGTTTATCGTTTTCTATATACGCTATTTCTCAAAGAGGACACTGTGAGATGTACCCGTGTACGAGAGGTCTGTGCACCAGGGTGCGTTCCGTTCAAAGAGAAGACAATGAATAACATCACCCGCGGATGACTACTTAACACCACCCAACAGTATGTGGCTCACACAGAGGTCTAGGTTTACCACTTCAGTTACAGGAGGGAAGATGTCCTTTTCCAGACAAACGCGGTGAGCCCCCCCAGGTGTGGGGTCGTCATGCAATCTGTACAAGCTAAATGTCTCGTGTTCGATTCGGGACAGGGCCTACTCACCCTTTCATCCTACTTAGTTTCATCAAATTCGTGTTGCAATTAGTTTTACCAAAGAGCGAGACAGCGACAGTTGCGTGATACGTAAATTGATTACTAATGTAAAATAATATTTGGCAAAGGTAAACTTTAATAGGATTAAAGGTTGTCGGGTCAAAAAGATAGCAGAAGTCAGGAGAGCGACATCTGAAAACAGGGCACAGTAGCGTCTCGTTTCTGGCGTACATGACTTAAGAGATAGTTTTAAGAGCAGCTTTACAACGTGCAGATTTGAGAAACGGTCAAAATGCGTTTCATTTTCTCCTTCGTCTCTGTGAGCTGAATCGACTCTACTCGAACTTTCGACCAGTAACAGCCGCATCATGAATTAAGGCCTTGCCGCTTGAACCATGGAAGCAATTTGAAGCCCCTGAGATTCGCGGAAAGGCTGTAACTAAGACAAAACCTGCGCACAATGACAGTACACCGATACTTTGTGAAGTGTTCCCGGCCCCCTGGAACTTCAATATTGGCATAGAAGTAGGACCTTTGTTCATTCAGGGTGGGGGAGCGTAATTTGGGTAGAATGAGCATGCAAACCCTAGAGGGGTTCCTTTTTGGCCAGTGCGTAGCAGATCTTAATGCCGAGTACAACCTATCTGGAGATGGTCAGCTTCTGCACTGCCCGACTTTTCTTTGCACCCACATACCCTACAAAGAGTTGGTCATCCTCCCGGAACCCTTTTGTATGATCAAGGTAGAACGCAACTCTCTTTTGGGTCCAAGGGATGGAGTCTCAACCTCTTAGAAGAATGTGGGGGTGCGTACAAAGTAGACAAGGTGATGGATTTACCTACATGAAAGGGCGTGATCACTTTTGGCATAGAAAAGGCCCTAGTGGGAAGCACCAATCTGTCAGGATAAATAGAAATGTAGAGCAGCTTGGAAGACAATAACTGCACCTCACTCACTCTGGGGGCAGATGTAATTGCCACAATGAAAGCTGTTTTTAACGTGAGAAGCCGGAGAGGACAATTGTGGAGTGGCTCGAATGGAGCGCACATCAGAAATGTAATAACCAAATTCAGATTCCCACTGGGGCATAATAAATGGGGATGGAGGAAAAAGATGTGCAAGACATTTGAGGAACCTATGTAGAATAGGAGACTTCAAGGAAGGCTGATCAGGTAACCACAAAAAAGCAGAAATAGCAGACAAATATCCCTTAAGAGTCCCCAGAGCAGAGCCTGGCTGTGCAAGGGACAGGATAAACACTAGAATGTCAAAGAGAGGGACAGAAAAGGGTTGAGTGGGGGTCAATAGGCTTGTCTGTGCACCATGCCATAAACTTCTTCCAACGACAGGCATATACCGTTTTGGTGACTCCTGGCTGTCAAGATAAGGTTAGAGACTTTGGGAGGAAGGTCAAAGACTGTCAACTGCAGCTGCTCAATCTCCATGCAAGAAGGTGAAGAGTGGACAGGTTCGGGTGAAGAACCCTCCGCTGCTGTTCTAACAGCTGATCCTCCCGAAGCAGCAGTCTAATTAGAGAATTGATGGACATGCTCGGCAGCTCAGGGTACCAGACTCTCTGTGCCCAGTCTGGAGCCTTTAGGATCACTTGGGCCTGGTTGTTCTTGATCTTTTTGAGAACTCTGGGCAGGAGTGCTATGGGCAGAAAGGTGTACAGGAGGCCTGAACTCCACTCAAGATGAAAAATGTCACTGAGCGATTGCCGCCTTGGAAACTCCAATGCGCAAAACTGCTGTCATTGTGGCTTCTCTAGAGAGGCAAAAAGATCTACTCAAGGTTCTCACCACTGCTGAGAGAGATGTTGCGCCACTTCTGGCTGGAGATGCCATTCATGATCCGCTAGGAATTACCTGCTGAGTTTGTCTGCTCTGGCATTCAGAGAGCCCACCAGATGTTGAACCACCAGGGATATGCTCTGCTGTTCCAGCCATGCCCAGAGGCGCAGAGCCGCTTGACAAAGGGTCGACGACCCCACCCTGCCCTAATTGTTCCAGTGCCATATGGCAGTGGTGCTGCACCATCTTTCCCTTGATACAGAGAAAAAAGGCTTTCAATGTCAGTCGGATCGCCCGGAGCTCCAGCAAGTTGATGTGGAGTCTGAATTCTGCCGGAGACCGGATTCCTCTGATCTCTACCTCTCCCAGGTATCCGCCTCATCCCAGGATTGACACATATGTCACTATTGTCAGACTTGGTAGGGGAAGGGAAAGGGATCTGCCTCTGACCTAATCACAGTTTGTTAACCACCACTACAGATTCTATACAGTTCTCTTCAAGATCTGGACCATGTCGGAGAGATTCCACTAGACCATCAGGTCCCACTGCAGAGCCCGCATGTGCTATCTAGCATGCGTCAAAAGTAGGATACAGAAGGCCATGAGACCCAACAGCCTCAGCGTCATTCTCACTGAAATATAACATAGATGCTGAAACACTGGTATAGCCTGAATATCCTGGCCTCACCGCTCGGGGGATAGGAAACTGCATTAGAACAGCTCTGTTAAAAAGGGAGGGTCTGAGAAGGACTCAGGTGTGACTTCGCACGTTGATAGTGAACCCCAGCAAATTCAGAAGGTCCGCCGTAGTATGAAGGTAGGAGGCGAAAGCCTGAGGAGAGCTCACCTTCAATATTCAGTCATCAAGATAGGGAAAGACCAAAACCTCTGGTCTCTGCAGGAGAGCTTCAACTACCCCCATCACCTTGCTGAACACCATAGGGGCGCTGGTAAGGCCAAAGGAGAGCACAGTGAACTGAAAGCGCTTCTGGCCTACAGTGAACCGCAAGTAACGTCTGTGGACAGGCAGGAAGGGGACGTGAAAATAAGCGTCCTGCAAGTCCAACACTACCATCCTGTCGCCTGGGTTCAGGGCAGATAGGACCGGAGCCATAATGATCATCTTGAACTTCTCCTTCTTGAGGAAGAGATTGAGGGACCAAAGATCTAGGTTAGAGCAGAAACCCTTGCCTTTCAGGAGACCAGAAAGTAGCGAGAATAGCAACCACAGCCTACTTCTGGCACAGGAACCCTCTCTATGGGTTTCTTGGCCAAGAGAGCTGTGACTTCCTCATGGAGAAGGGACAAATGATCCTCAGTCATCCAATCGTAGGAAGGTAGCACGGATGGAGAGGCAGTCTCGAAGGGGAGGGAGTATCCTCTTCGTACTATCTGCAAAACACACCTGTTTGATGTAATGGACTGCCAGCAGAGCATGTGATAGTGAATCCTGCTGCCAACTGGCCCCTGCTGGGGGAGATTCAGACTAAGAAGGTTTAGAGGCTGCTGCGGGGGTTGGGTGGGACTGATCAGATCGTTGGCCACCTGACCCATGAGGTCAGTGGGTCCCGCACCCCTAACCAACCAGAGGCTGGGCAGCATGAGTGGACCAGTGGCTAGGCAGAAATTGGTGCAGTTGTGAACCCCTTCTGTAGCCATGAAAGGGGCGAAAGGCAGACTGGGGGCTGCTGCGAGGCAAAAGGATCTGGCCCAGGCACGAGAATCCTTGAAGCGCTCAAGCGCAGAGTCTGCCTTGTCTCTGAAGAGACAAGTGCAATAGAAGGGCATGTCTATCAAGGAAGCTTGGACATCCTCCGAAAAGCCAGATGTCCTCAGCCACACGTGAAACTGCTCTGCCTAGTAAGTCAGTCGAGTCAAGTCGGCAACCAATTGTGAAGTTTGCCACATCTCTCCCATGTCCCATCGGCAACAGCCTGAGTGAGTACCACCCGGGCCTCCCGGGACCTGTAGCAGCACTTGCGCAACCCACAGCATGTGGGACTAATGGCCCAAAAGGAATGCAGTGTTCACAAACTGTAATGCAAGGCTAGTGGAAGAAAACATCTTCTTTCCAAGTGAGACCAACCTTTTGAATTCCCTATCCGGGGGAGCGGAAGGGAACAGACCATGGGGGTAGAGGCTTGGACCACCAAGCTCTGAGGGGTGGGATGTTGCGTCAAGAAATGTGAGTCCCAGGGTGTGAGGCGATGGCGGCGGACAATCACCCTGTTCACAGGGGCCCCAGTGCTGGGTTTGGACCAGGTACCCAGTAGGACATCAGTGAAGACATCACTGAATGGGAGCAGGGGTTCTGAGGTGGAAGCTTCCAGTTGCAGTACCTTTGTCAAGAGGTTAGTCATGATGGCCACTTAAGGCAGTTGAATGTCAGGGACCTCAGCTACCTTCCTCGCCACCATAGCATAAGAAGTTCCCTTCTCGGAGTCATGGAAGGGGAATAATGCATAGCAGGATCTGGAGAAGTGTCCACCTTGGCCACATCCAAGTCATCACGCCAGTCTATTTCTTCAAATGGCTGGTATTTTAAAGGGTCCAGCAACCCCTACCATTCATCAAGAAGCCCAGCCCATAGGAATAGGGCTCAAGATCCGATTTAGGAGGCGCAGTTCCTGCCAGAGTCATCATCATACAACACCTATCTTGCACTGTGTCGGAGTCGGGAATTAAAATGGAGAAGGCGTCGCCCGTGGGCACTGATGGGACTGGGACCTGTGTCGTGGAAGTCAAGGTGGCACGAGCAGTGCCGGTCCAGATTGAGGACTTAATCCCTGGGAGCTACTCAGCGTCTGGGTCGGAGCTGTTGGTGCAGAAACCCTAGGGGCAGGCACTCCAGCAGGGTCAGGTCTATCCAAAAATGAGGTGCATATCCTCATGAAGGTGTCGGGAGTTGGGCAGAGATTGCTCTGGCTCCTGGAAACTCAGGGAGGTGCAGAGTCAACCCAAGAGAAGTTCTGCAGAGCCAGGCCTGGAGCGTTGACGCTCCCTCCTTTCGTCAGCCAACAGACAAGGAGAAGTCTAAAGAGCACTTCGATCTTTTGACTTTTTCTTATGAATCAACTTACCCAATCACCCAGAGGACTTGGAGTGGGAGGAAGACTTTGGATTTAATGACCTGTCCCACAATCTTCCTCTCGACCAGGACCTTGATTTCCGTGGAGTCGAGTGCCAGGCCACCATCAGCTTCAGGGACCGCACCCTCAAAGCCTTCGGATGAATGGCCCAGCACTCATAGTATGACTTTGGGTCGTGGGTGCGCTCCAGACACCAAAGACACATTGATCCGTCACAGACATCTCCTGATGACAATATCCACAAGGCTTGAATCCGGTCTTCCTCGAAGACATCTTTGACAGACCAGAAGTAAAACTAAAAAAAGACTGGACAAAAAAAAAGTGACTGAAGGGTAAGCTCTCTTCGGATCAGCGCTGGCTGGGGCAGAAAGGAAAAAATGGAGGTTAGCACACCTTGGTGGTGGCCTATGTAGGTCCAGATACATCATTTCCAGCGCGACGACTGATGTGGAGCGGATCGACGCCCCCTACCGGTGCGCAGGGATACACCTCATGAAAATACTACAGATCCCTTCTGACGCCTGGGAAGAATTAAAAGGTAGGGAATCTGCATCTAGAAGTCTCTATCAGATTAAACACTTAGGTTATTTCATATGGATTTCAATTATTTAGGACCTGAATCTGCAATAGGGAGGTTTTAAAGTAATTATTATTATTTTAAGGAAGAATTAATTGGATCAATGCAGCTCACAATGCCCTCTAAGTGTATTTGTTTGACCTGGGAAACCTGAAGACAACTTTAAGAGGCCTGAGTTCATGCAATACACTCACCCTGGCACTTTAAAGGTTCCAAAAATGGTATTCTGTGGCTTTCCACCACTTGGCTAAGCCTCCCGCTATGAACACTAGCACAAATTAAATAGGCACTGGCAAAGCCAATATGCCTGATTTTGATGGGCTTGTACGGAAGATGGGCATGCACAAGTGAACACAGACTATTTGTGCTGAGTCTTTGTGCAACCTGCCTCTTTCTATGTGTCTACTCAAGTCTATGCCCTATGTTAGATTCCACAACCTTGCAGAACTTCATAGCAAAACATTAAAAGCTTAGGGAATAAAAAACTGCAGTACTGTAACCTTGGAGAATATAAAGAAAACCACAAACAGATTGCACAACAGGTTGCATAGAGAAACAGCACAAATAGTCTGTGTGCATTTGTACATTCAGTGTTTGCATGCATCAGCACATTAGAGCCAAACCTGTTGGCTCTTTTAATGCTCGCTGCCAAATGTTTAAAGTCTCTACATTTTATCATTTCCATCTGTGGTTTAGCAAGGGGTAGGGTGCATTAGGGTAATGATTTTGAAAGGAATGAGGAACTAATCTGATAAATCCAATATGACAAGGTAAGAGGTGTGCGTAGTGTTGCTTTATGACAATCAGGGCTTGGCTATAGCTCCTATTCTGGATAAGGACACTTAAATGATATAGTAGATGGCTGTCCAGTAGCAAGGATTTGAGGAGTTGTGTGGGCCTCTTTCGATTTATCCAAGTGGGGGCTGAAATTCACAGAATGTCTGATCACAAGGAGGTGAGCTGATCGGTGCCATAATCAAGGAAACTTTCAGTACAATTTTTTTGCTAAAGGGTAGGCAAAATAGGAAGTTCACCCTCAGTGGTCAAAGTTCTGGGTTTGTAATCTCATAAGAAGGACTGAAAGAAAGAGGAGATTTTCGAGTTAATCATTTTGCAAGTGACTCCTTGTAGATACAGGCAACCCTCCACCCCACCAGTTTATATTCTGTAAAAGTGGAGGATGTTATGTTCTTGTGCTAAGGTAGTGGGGCGCAGGATAAGAAGAGTCAGGAGTCCTAGAACACAACAGTAGCAAGGTTGCAGGCTAGGATGAGACCAAAAAAAAACATTTTGTGAATAGCTGCAGACCAACTGTTAAAGGGAACAGGTTTAGTGTGGTGTGTAGGAGACGGGGAAACGGGTGGAGAGAAGGCAATTTCTAACTGTTCTTTTATTGCAATTAGGATGTCTAGCCCTGGATAGTGTTTTGTGACATCTGTGATGTCACATAATTTTCTTGTGTGATCGGGCTGATGCGCGCAAAGTAATGCTCTGAAGCATTGAGGTGCGTGGCATTTTAGAAATAGATGTACCAAGAGATGTGTAAAGGGGATTGTGAGAAGGTGCCTCCTTTTGCATGGTCACCTCCAATTTACCCCTATTTAGGCCATGCAGCCAGCAAGATAGGGTACCTGGGACTTAAATGTGGTATATGCAAAAAATGAGTACTGGTGTGTACAGTGACTAGACCCCAAAAGCTATTTTCAATGTAAAATAGCATTAGTTGTTCTATGAAAAGAATAAAGTTCAGAAAAAAATATAAGGCTGCTGTCTATGGCCTAGGACAAGCTACTCAAATAATTCTTCCACAATTTTAAATGTTTATTCAAAATCCAGTTCAATGGTTTAGTCAGACATTAAAAAATATTGAAAGAAAGTGACTTTTTTAAAAGTTAGATTTTGTCTGCCTGAACCTCCAGAAGGCTATCTAGCATTAGCCTAGCAGCTGGTCCCTGTTGGTGTTTCCCCACAGTGTGATGTGAAAAATGCTCCTGGAAAAGAAACAATGGCTTGGGCCTTGTAGCAGTAAGACCTGGGTGTGAGGTATCAGCTCTGGAAGAGCACTTGGTGAGGGTTAGGAACTTAATTGTCTTTAAAGGTACTAGGGACGCCTGCTCATTCTCAAGTAAGTGTAAAGAGAGGCCTGGAGAAGAGAATAATTTTTTCCCAGGTCCTCTGTAACCAGTCTGGCACTAGCCTGGAGCAGGTCCCAGAACCAGTTTAGTCTAGGTAAAGGGGAAGGGAATACTCATTTCCCTAAAATGCCCCCTTCCTGGCATACAAGCCACCTGCAAGGGCAGAAAGCTTGTGCCATATTGGATTTTACATAGGACAGTGCACTGTGGAATAATTTACATTAGGGTAAACAGGATGTGCTTCTAAAGTAGGAAAGGTTGCCCCTGAGAAATGTTTTTTACTTATTGGTAAGGGAGTGTCCAGGAGTCACTCGTACCCACTGGCTAGAGATTCCTAAAAAGTGTCACCTCACTCATAGCTCATCAGAACACTCTTCAGACATGTGGGTGAACTGAAGAAGACTGGGCTTGTTGTTTGAGACCTTTGGGGAGACCTAAAGGGCTAGTCTTGCTCGTATCTATCCCCAGGATTAAGAAGAGGACTCCAAGGGTAAGTTGGCTGATCTCCTGTGTGGCTATAGGCACACAAAAACCTGCAGGTTTTTCCTGGTGGAGTGACCATGACCAGTAACAAGTGAAACTGGACTGGTTCTTTCTGGTAGCCTTGACTGGAGGCCCTTACGTTTTGCCCCAGAGATCAGACATGACCAAGAGGGGCTACCCCATAAAGTCTGAAAAGTGACAGCATAGAAAATGTTTGGACTTCCAAGACCTCCGGACCTTCAGTGTAACCTTGAGACAAAGATGTCTGACTCACAGGATGTTGTTCAATACAGCTCCAGGTTTGCCCAAATGGAAGGTTTTGAGCTCTCAAAATCAAAAAGAAAAGAAGCCCAAAGGTAGAAATCATGACCGGGTGAAGGTGTGAAAAGTATTCAGGTGATGAGGACTTTGATGGCTGTGCAATTTTAATTTTTCCGCTCTGAGCTTTTCCCAGCAAAACCATGAGCACCAGAAGCACCTCAGTGAATGGCTCTCCAGCTCTGAGAGAACTATGCCAGATGCAAGCCTTGCCCAGTGGAGGGTTTCAACTTCCATTTCAGAAGTCAGAAAATCTTTTAGCGAGGTGACACGCTTGAGAGGCAGCCAGTCCATCACAGTCAGTCTGAAATCATATCTATATCCCAGTCAACCACAAATAGTGACTTCCAGTTAGGGGTTTACTTTTCTTTTTTAGCTTTTTACCTTAATTCTTGAAAAAAATCATCTCTCCAGTTCCATGTACTGGATTTTTTTAATTGTTGTGTCATTTGGCTCATTAACCTCTTCCCTATTATTAGAAATTGGCTGAGATCCTTACTGTGTTGTGTTTTGACTTCTGTTTTGTAGCTGCTAAATACTTTACACATTTTCCTAAGTTAAGCCCGTCCGCCCTGTGCTACAACTACCAGGGGCTGAGTCTAGGTTTAAATGATTATAACCGTTTTTACTCAGATATGTTTGTGGCCTTATTTCTTGTGGTGTACTAATGTCCACCCCAATTATTAACACATTTTTTACAAAAAATTTAAGGATTACAGTTCCTGGGGGAGGGCTTTTGGGAGAGAGATATGCAGACAGATTTTTATTATTACTACCAAGAATTTGTAAAGCATATTGTTCACCTGACAGTTATCATGGTGCTAGACTATGGTTTCTGGGTTGAGCTCTTTAAAAAAACTCACATAAATTAAAGACATACCACCCTGGAGTGATACACTACAACATTGTTTCCTAGTCTTATAAATCACTTAAGTTTATTTTTTTTCTTCAAGGTCACCATAGTCAGATGTATGTACTACACATTATGACATTATGTTCCAATCCACAGATATCTAGGTCCATAAACGTTTTTAATATGAGTGGGGCATCACTTATTCCATGTCCACCATCTCTACTGACTACGATGCCACTAACTCAAACTTTTTTCAATATCCTAATCCTCACACCCCAAGAGATTGAAACTAGACTTGATAATGCACATATAAATCAAAGTAGTTTTGACCATACCTTGGAAAAAGAACTCCTACACTGGCACAGATCAAAATACTACAAATCACCAAATCATAGCTCTAAAGCTAATAACCGCTGTCCCTCCATACAGTATTCTGTTGCCAACTAACCTCCCTGCCCAGTTCAGATACACTATAACAATACACTAACTGACTTACCAAAGTAGGACTCAACCACGCACACTCATAATTTACAAAGGGTTACCTCACCACCCATACCTCATTACAGATACTTACTACTGACCAGAGCATATATTTTATCTGGTCTCCTAAAAGAGAATCAAATCAAATTGAAGCACGATCATCTAAATGAGACGATACAAATCTTAAAATAAATTAAAAAATCAATCAAGTACTTCAGTTTTAATGAGCCCAACCCAGAAACCATAAGCAGTGACATATACAGTTTTCTCATATTTTTTGTGGCCAGGGTATATGTCACTGATTATGGGCTTCAGGACACTGATTTTTTAAACAGCTTTTGGTAACAGCAAAAGCAGAAAATGGCAAAGTTAGGCGAAATGTGCACTGGTGCAAGCCAGAATTAACAATTCAGAATACCATGAAGTTCCCTTACTTTGCTTCCCTGTCCCACCCTCCCTCCCTCCGATTCGGAATGTTGCAGCCTCGTATCAATAGTGATAAATTGCAAGTGAAAAGCCAAGTAAGTGAAACATCTGTGTAAGCCACTAGTGGAAGCTGGGGGTGAGCTGGCAGAGATCTGGCACTAGATTGGGGAAGGAGGTAGTCACTGGGTTAGGTTCAGGTAGTGGGTGGTGGGGAGGGCACCCTAGGAGGGGAGGCTTCAGGTGAACCCTTGTGTGAAGGCAGGTCTTGGTTCTTCAAGTTGTCGACTAACCCTTACAATGCTTGGGCGTTTTCCAGCTTCCCAACCACCGACACGACTCGCACAACAGGGTCCCCTCGCAACCCAGTTCTCCAATTCCTTGTGCCACGCCAAGAGGCCCGGGCCCCTAGGATCTTTCTAGTGGCGGGTGAGTTCGCGTTTGGCCAGTATCAACACTAAGGGCCTGATTCTGACCCCGGCGGTTCCTTACCGCCGTGGCCAGGGTCGGCGGGAGCACCGCCAACAGGCTGGCGGTGCCCCGCAGGGCATTCTGACCGCGGCGGTTTTGCCGCGGTCAGAAGTGGAAAACCGGCAGTCTCCATGGGGGATTCTGACAGCCCATACCGCCATCCTGTTCCTGGCGGTTCTCCCGCCAGGAACAGGATGGCGGTATGGGTTGTCGTGGGGCCCCTGGGGGCCCCTGCAGTGCCCATGCCAATGGCATGGGCACTGCAGGGGCCCCCGTAAGAGGGCCCCACATTGTATTTCAGTGTCTGCATTGCAGACAATGAAATACGCGACGGGTGCCACTGCACCCGTCGCACCTTCCCACTCCGCCGGCTCAATTCTGAGCCGGCGTCCTCGTGGGAAGGCTCTTTTGCACTGGGCTGGCGGGCGGCCTTTTGGCGGCCGCCTGCCAGCCCAGTGCAAAAGCCAGAATCACCGCAGCGGTCTTATGACCGCGGAGCGGTGTTCTGGAGGGGGGAACTCTGGCGGGCGGCCTCCGCCGCCCGTCAGGGTTAGAATCACCCCCTAAGTCTTGGAATTTGCTTGTTACTCTAGTTTTAGAGGTGTGCGGGAACCAATGAAGTAGGCAAAGACCTCGGATAGTGGGGACATCTCTGTAGATTAATTATGCTAGTGTCCGTGTAACCCACTCCCAGTATAAGCCCAAGTCATGTGGAAAAGTTAGCACCCACTTCACCGCATCTAAGGCAGGAGGCATCAGCTACCCTAAAGTATTTGTTAATTTTGCCCAGGGTAAGGTACGCCCTGTGTATTATGTAAAAGCTGAACAGTTTAAAGCATGCATTTCTGGACATCTTGGGGATTCATTCTAGTATAGTTTCCCAAGCCTTTTCCATAATGGGAATTGTGAGAAAAGGCCTCTTTTGTCATGGATAGCCCCCACTTTTTGCTGGCATTTGATGTGACTTCAAAGTTGTTAGTGCCAAGGGCCCCTGCTAACCAGGTTCCCTGGGCCAGATCTCTTTCCCAAAACTGTTGTGATGCATTGGCACAACTGGCAACACCTTTAGCTGCCACTATAAGTCCCTAGTAAATGGTACTTAGGTACCCAGAGCACTTAGCACTAAGGGTAGGTCCTGAAGGGCCACTCTAAGGGGCCACGCATTCAGATGCACCCAGCACTGCCATTGTAGGGTGAGTGCCCTGGTGCAATCCTAAACTGCAAACTCAACATAGCACACAGCCTGTGTTCCCTGTCTACTACACACTGCATGCAAAATAGGTATGTCGCCCCTCTGGCAAGCCTTCTAGCTCCAAGGCTTGGTGCACTATAACTGTATGTGACGACAGAGTTGCATGAGCAATATGCCCCTATTTTGTCCTTGGCAACCTGGGCCAGACATAGTAAGTAAACAGAGCAGCCATTTTAAATGCATATGCTGGACACTAGTCAGGACGAGTTTCACAGCTACATTATGGCCATGCTGAACCCCGGTGTGTTTGGTATCAAACAACTCCAAATGATACATCCAAAATGGTACCAGTATTGGATTGATTGCAAAATGTACCCAGGGGCCACCTTAGAAATGAACCCTGAAAATCTAACTAACACTGGCATAGTTTCTGGCGGTCATAACCAGTCTGCCACTATCAGACATGATCCTGGAACCCAGGGGAGAGTGTGCCTGCTCTCTGAGTCCCAGAACAAAGCTCTCTTGGGTGGAGGTGTCACACCTCCTTCCTCAGATAGGTGCAATGCCCCGCTAGCCAGCTTCAAAGGGCTTATCACCTTTGAAACTCGACCCCCAAGCCTGCTGCTAGCAGCAGATGGCTGCCCCTGTAGCAAACCCCCATTTTTGGCAGGAACAATGGCAGGAAAACATACAAAGGATAGGAGGAGTGGTCAGCCCAGCTTTCACCACTCCTAAGGTATTGCATGCGAGGTGACCCCTCCATTTCATTTTCCTTTATCTTGCATGGAAGGAAAATAACCAATCAGGTGTAGGGAAGTGACCTCTGCCCACAGGAAGTGGTCACTTAATGGGTGTAGCCACCCTAAGGAAGATGACCTATTGGTCACTACTAGGTACTCAACTAAACACCCCACTAAATACAGTATTGAGAGGGCACCCCTAGACCAGAGACTCGGATTCCAAGCACCCAAGACGACCCAAGGGTTGGGAACTGAAGTCCTGCTGCTCCAAGAAAAAGATGCCAAACCCTGCCTGCTGCACCCAGGATGCAACAATCGCCATTGAGGGGTTCCTCTGACATCGGACGGACTCTAAAAAAAAAACCAGAGGACTGCCATACTTCTGAAAATTGCAGAAGATCTCCCTCCAGAGTGAAGGCATCACTCTCCAGGAACAAAGACCAAAAGACCAGTGAAGTCTAGTTCACTGACCAGCTGCTGACCAAGGAACTGGATGCCGGAGCTGGACCAAATTTCACCCGACGGACCATGAGGACAAAACCTACAAGTGTGCCAAGTTCAGTGGCACTGCGACCTCCAGTGGTTGAACCGTGCAATAGTCCCAGGTACTGGCGCCTTGAGACCCTCACGGATGAGTATTGCGCTTTACAAATCCCTGATTGATTGATTGACTGGTCACCCAACGTCGGACACCTAGGACAGTCCACTTCGGGCTGAAAAAGGACCAGGAGGAAGCCGCAGTCAAGGGACTTCAGAAAACACCAGGACCTCCCACCAGAGTACCCCTGATGACCTGCAAGCGACCCTCAAAGCCACCTACCTCCTGCTTCCAAGGGCACCTAAGCGCACACCTCCTGGCTCACCGATTCGCTCTGCACCCAGCCACCCTCTGCCCTGCACCAAAGATCCAGCTGTGTTCTAAGGGACCCCAAACCCTTGCGACCGACACGCCAAGGGGATCCTGCCCCAGACTCACCTTGAAGTCCACCTGTGCAGTGCTTTTCCAAGTGGTCCCCCGCAGTGGCCTTGCACCAGCTCCAATTACTTTTTGCAGCTGCTCCCACAGAAACCAGGAGCCGCCCAAATTTCTCCAGGTGGCCCACAGGGCCCACTTACGACCTCGACCTACAACCAAGAGACGACATTGGTAAATGCACTACCTGATTTTATATGCATTTTTTAAGTATCTCTTCATTGAATCCTATGGTGCGCAATTACGCAGAGAACTGAGACATTTTCTAAACTTTGAAAATTCATAACTTAAACAGTCATTACCAGATTTTGATGTTCTTGGTCTTGAAAATATTATAAAGATCTGAAGCATTTTTGTAAATTGGTCTCAAGTTATTCTTTTGAGTGTGTGGTCTCATTTATTGATACTGTGAGTACAACAAATGCTTTGCACTTCTCCAAGACTGGCCTAACTGCTCGACCAAGCTACCATAAAAATTAGAGCATTAGGGGCCGGATTACAACTTTGGAGGAGGTGTTAATCCATCCCAAATGTGGCGGATATACCACCAGCCGTATTACGAGTTCCATAGGATATAATGGACTCGTAATACGGCTGGTGGTATATCCGCCACTTTTGGGACGGTTTAACACCTTCCTCCAAAGTTGTAATCAGACCCTAGGTGGTCTAATTTTTACCTCTGTAAACCAACTTGTGGTTTCCCGGATTCTCTGCAGTGTGCCCAGCTTTGCACACCACATAGAGAGCCTGCCTTCTACAGGAATTCCAAAATCCTCCCCCCATCGGGACCTCAGAGTATAAAGTAGACGTAATGTGTCTGCAATGATCTATATAGGCATGTAATAGCCTTATAAGTGTAGGCCGATAGCACTATATATTGACAGCAGAGCTGGGTCTGTGGTTCAGTGCTGCCCGATTTCCATTGGCAGCAGAGGGCTGCCGTCCCTGATCCATGAACAAGAAATTGTCTAGGGGGAAGGATGAAGTCTGCTCGGAAGTCATCAAAAGGAAGGAGGACTGATCTGCAAAACAGTTGTCCACCACAGTGACCCTGGCAAACATCCATTCCTTGAAGCTGCCCCAGTTCCCCCCCCATTCCCCCATGTGGTACTGATGTCAGCATGTTAAGTGGTAAGTCCAGGCAGTAGGGAATCAGAGTATGCGTTTTTTGCAGAATTTGGGCCAACGCTTCTAAATGACCAGAAATTCCCTAGGGCCAGGGGATTGCCTGCCTACCATCCAAAGGGCATACCACTGGAGTTCGCCCATCAGGTATTACGATTAAAAATCTGGAACTGCTAGTCCTCCCTAAGAGGTCGGGTGTTGCAATGTGGTAACAGCCACCCCCTGAGGCTCTGGCCCAGATGAAGAGTCCTAATAGAGCATTGAGTTCCGTAAGGAACAATCTAGGTATCTACAGAAGGAGTGTTCCAAAAAGATATAAAAACTGAGGTAATACCACCATCTTCAGAATGGTTATCCACCCTGCCACCGACAATGGTAGGGTCCTTCAAAAATCTATATGAGTTTCTAGCTACCTAATCGCAAGCCCCAGATTCCCTTCAACAATCTCCGATTGGCTATGGTAGAATTGTACCCTTAAGGAGGAGAGGTAACAGGGTTCCAGAATAAAGCTACCCAGAGACTCGGGCCTGGGTATCCTCCCAAGTGGGGAATAGGCAGGTATTTGGCCAGTTGACTTTGAGACCGGCTAAAGCATCAAAGCTCTTCAATAGAGCCCTGGCCCGCGCCAGATCATCTCAGGCATCGCTGAGGAAGAGCAAGAGGTCAACAGTATACATTGCTATTCTCTGGATAGCGGTGCCCACCTAGATGCCTCTGTAATGGGCCTAAATCGAGCTATCACAAAGAGGAGGGGCGAAAGAGGGCAGTCGTGTTGTGTTTCGCACTCCACAGCGTAGCTATCTGAAAATGTCTGACCCGTGCAGACTTCGGCTACTGGGTTAGTATAAAGAAGACCCATAACACAAACAAGACAGTAGGGGAGAATTTGGCTCAGAGGAAGAGCCAGTACCCCATACAGTCTCCCCATCTTACAGAACCATATACACAGGGAGTATGGGGTGTGGTTAGGGGACCAGTGGCAAAGAAATTGCCCTTAGTCATAGAATCCCAGATTTTGAGACTCGGTAGTGTGTCAAGAGTAACTGTGATGGGAAAAGGAAAGTTTCCTTTATGGACAAGGTTGTCTCACATACATTATAGTGTCTTGCTTCATCATATGACCACCTAGCCCCATCCGGGTAGAACAGTGCCACCTGGACGGACTCACCCTCCAAGTTAAAAGAACTTGGGGGGAGTGCTGAAATTAGAATTATCTGGATAAACAAGGGATCCAGCTGTGATAGGGAAAATATAAAAATACCTAATCAGTCACCTGTGTAATGGTACACCTTTAATCGTGGTGACTGCTGGTATAGTTAAAAGAAGTGACGGGACACCTACTGAGAATAATGACTCGAAGGGTCACCTAATCGTTGATTCATGGCCAACATGTTTCTGCCCACTTCGGAGTGCCAAAGAAGGTCTGGGGGCATTCGTCAGGGCCTAGGATCCCTAAATGTCTATATTAAATATTCAAATAAGCAACGAATAAGCACGCAAGCCCTCAGAGGGTTGCTTTTTAACCAATCTTTAGCACATTTTGAAGCAGAGTATGAACCATCTGGAGATAGTTCTCTTCTGCACTACCTAACCTCCCTTCACACCCACAAAGAGTTCATCATTCACCCAGAACCAGCGTAGCAGCCAGCGGAACAGGTGATGGCAGACCCCGCCTCCGACTGGGCCCTTGTGGGGCGGAAAGCAGCAGACTTGGAAGTTTTGCAGGCAGCTGAGGGGATGAAAGGGGGGGAGGGGGGTCGCACAGACTGGATCCCTGATCCACAAGGACAGTAGATCTCACGTCCCCAGCCACATAGAGGCTGTGCAGCATGCCTGACATGGTGGCTAGAGAGGGAAAGACATGGCTGGGTGTCCCTTCTGTAGCCACAAAAGGGGCAAAAGGCAGACTGAGGGGGTTGAGGGGCCGCCGCATGGCCCAAGGACCTAGCCCTAGTACGAGAATCCTTGAAGCGCTCAAGTGCAGAGTCTGCCTTCTCTCTGAAGAGACAGGTGCCATCAAAGGGCATGTCCAACAGGTTAGCTTGAACATCCCCCGAAAAGTCAGACGTCCTCACCCAGGCATGAGTAGGTCATGTCTAGTCCACATGTGATTGTGAACTTTGTTGCGTCTCTCCTATCAGCAGCAGCTTGAGTGAGTACAGACCGGGCCACCTCCAGGACCTGTAGTAGCACTTGCGCAACTGTGTCCCACATTCTGTGGGAGAAATGGCCCAAAAGCCATATGGTGTTCACGGACCACATTGCCAGGCTGGAAGAACAAAACATCATCTTCCCAAGTTGATCCAGACTCTTGGATTCACTATCCGGGTTGTGGAAGGGAACGTGCCCTCGGATGTAGAGGCTTGGATAACTAAGCTCTCAGGGGTTTGGTGTTGCGTAAGTAATGCTCGGTCAGTTGGAGCAGGTCGATGGTGGCAGGTAATGGTTCTGTTCACAGGAGACCCTGTGCCGCGTTTGGACCAGGTACTCAGTAGGACATTGGTAAGGGATTCACTGAAGGGCGATAGGGGCTCAGAGTATGAAGCCCCAGACTGAAGCACCCTAGGGAGGTGTAGAGTCAACCCAGAAGTAGGCTCAGAGGAAGGTGGCCTAGAATGACCACGCTCCTTTCCCCTCATCTCGTCAGCCAATGGACGGGGTGAAGTCACAGAATGTTTGTTCTTAATCAACTTCTTTTTGTGCCTCAACTTACCCAAACATCCCGAGTACTAGGAGTGGAATGATGAAGGGGGGGCTCCGTGACCATTCTCAGGACCTTCCTCTCAACGGAGATCGGGAGTGAAACGGAGCCGAACGCCAGAATGCAAGGAGCTTCAGGGACTGCTTCCTCAAAGCTTTTAGATTCATGATCTTGCACTCAGAGCACGACTTTGGGTCGTGGTCGTGCTACAGACACCACAGGCACACGAGGTATGGATCTGTCATGGACATCGTCTGATAGCAGGATCCGCAGGGCCTGATTCCGGTCTTACACAAAGGCATCCTGAACACACTAGAAGTGTCGACACTCAAAATTCGACAAAAAGTAAAAAAAGATCAGTCAAAAAATGACCAAGGGTTAGCTGTTTGGATCAGCTCGAGACTGGTGCAGAAAGAAAAGAACTGATGTCAGAGTGCTGGAGTGGCACCTATAGAGGACCAGCCACATCATATCTGGTGAGCACGATGCCGGACGTGCAGCCGATCGACACCACCTATTGGCGGGCAGGGGTACTGCTCGAGAAAAATCTCTGGGTCCAAACAGATGCCTGGGGGAAACTCTAAGGTAAGGTATCAGCAACTAGTTGTCTCCATCAGATATTACATTTAGGTAGACAAGCAGAGGTGAGTGCAAATATCACACTTTGTTAAAATGCAGCAGGAGTATGGTATCACATTTAGGAACAACAGTACTCAGCACAAGGAGAGCATCCATTAGTAAGATGGCCCATTAGGTGTAAGAGTTATGCATTAATATGACCTGATATTTGGCTAACAGCACATCAGGTCACAAAATCACTGTTGGCGAGCCTTACAACATGAGACTGGAAAATCTGTAGGTGCACAAATCACATATGTGCACATTGCACATATGGTGCAAAATCAGACGGTGCAGAATGAGTAATATTGTGTATCATACTTAAAAGAAAAATTACATTTAGGTGAAAAATCAGAAATATTGTGTAGACTGTAATAAACACAAATAAATAATATTTAGAAGAAGAAATACTTAAAGCACAAAATAAATGTAGGCCCAATATAATGTTTGGGAGGGATTATCATTCGTACAGCATGTACAATAGAGTGAAAGCACGGTTAGGAGTACAACAGTGCCCCCACTGCAGTGCATGGACGCTTCGCTTCACTATTAATGTACTGCCTTAGAAAGCACTCTTTAGGCAGACAGTGTAATATACCAAACAGACAATTGCTAATGATGGCTCCTCGTCCTGACCCAAAATGTGAATGACATTTTCTTCAACCAATGAATTGGTGTGAAAGGAGATGATACAAAGAAATCAGAGGCTTAAGGGAGGGTTGCCCCTTGGTCCCGGTCTATGTTGTGACTGTTGGCACCCCACTAAAGCTTTGTGTGTCTAGACCCAACAATAAATGCAGGATAGGCAGTGCAGACAGGCATATATTTTTTTTTAAAACAAACTGAATTTACCTTCTTAATAAACACTTTTGGGGGGGGGATTGGGAGGGGGTGGAGGGGAGACAGGAAGTAGTCCTGAAGAGCCAAGTAGGAAAATCAAAACAGGTACAGCTGCTGACTATATAGGGGAAAAGGCATGAGCAATATAGCACTTTATTTAAGATTTGTCAGAATGTTAAACTGTACTTTGTGTATAGTGCTAAAACATGAGATTATAGCATCAGCAAAAAAATGGTGGCGAGAATAGAGAAACAGCGGAGTACGTCAACACCATGCAATAATATGTGGTGTCCATATGCCTTACGTTTGTGGAGCACATCTGGGGACTAGTACATAAAAATCCATTCAACCAACAACAGTGAACAATGAACAGTTCAACAGGAGCTCTCAATGTGGCTGGGGCACCAGGTGACCAAAGGCAATGCTAAAGACCTGTCAGACAAGGATGGATGGAGATTAGGGTTTTGTGACATAAACAGGTTGCATTCACAAAAATAAATCCGAACACAAAGCTAAAAGAAGTTCATGTCAAAACCTGGAACACATTTATAATACTTAAAAACCGAAGTTCATATTAGGCCCGCTGACAACATTATCAACAGGAACACATGGCTTTTTAATCTCCACCAATGAAGGAAGATCATAAGTAATTTTAAATTAATCAGTGCTGGTCACAGCACTTAACTGTTTTGAATTCCAGCGGTCATTTCCCAAACACATTTGAACTCAAAATCAGTGAAGGAAACAGATGGAAAGAAGATGCTACTGTTGCTTAGAGATTCATTAAAAAAAGATGATTTCTTCAGTCTCAAAGTCATTGTAGTTGAATAGCGGGAGACTGGATCACAGATCTTTGTAAACCTTGATGTTTATTATCTAAAGCAGCGTCATGTGCTAAGAGCTGCAGGCTTTTAGTCCACCAAATGTATTTTGCAGTCATGTGAACACTTTACAGCCGTAAACATCTGGCTTCCAGAGGTGTCATAACTGAATTGCAAGTAACATCATTTTTTAGATGATAATTCCACTTAATAAAGCAGAAAATCTGCAAAGTTACTACTTTCGGCAATAGTAATTTTAGCAAAACGGTAGGAAAATGAAAGTGTCGAATGGGAATGAAAGCAGTAACTGTGTGGGGATTAATTAACCTATGCAATGACTTCCGACACCTTAGTTGCAATCCCAAATTTGGCATGAAAAAAGGTTTAGGGGGGTATATGATCCAGACACCTGCATATTTTCAGGAGGTACAGGGAAAGACACTGGAGATGAGTTTGCCTAGAAATCTAAAATTCTTTATTTCCGAAGAAGGATGTTGTGAAGTCTTCAAAACGGAAAACTTTAGGGAAATTGTATTTGGATCTCTGCAATGCACAAATTCATAATTGTTTCAGAATGGAGTGCGCTATTTTGAACAAAACACAAAAAGCCCGTGAGGGAGTTAATTCACATTTCTTCAAGCTTAGAGGAAGCTAATTTATAATGAAGTGCAAAATACATATAAGCAGTAAGATATTAAGATGGAACACCCTTACTAAACGGAGTGCAGGATTTCGATTTTGAGCGCAGGTATTACAAATATAATTCAGATAGAAGGTCAAACAATGAACGCCGCCCTAACAACTTTCTGCACAAAGGAAATAAGGTGTGATCAGGAAGTAATACTATAAAAAATTTCATTTAGATGACGCGCAGGAGACTAGTCCACATTTCATCTTGGGGCCATGTCAATTAAGAGGCACCAATAAACTCCCTCCCTCTATAGGTACATCAAGAACTCATCAGGGACAGGCCATTAACTGACAGCACTTGTGATGGTATTTAAAAACATGGACTTGCCAGTCGGCATGGAAGACTCAGCAGAGTTGGGGAAGAGATGAGGATTGAGACTCAAACATAAAAGGCCATGTATTTAACCAACTAGTGATATACTGGCAATTGTACAGTGACATCAACAGACTTGAACCCACAGAACAACACTTTTGTTGAAGCCCGGCATTCAGCTCCATATTTAGACTGCAAGTCTATACGAACAGCACTTACTAATTTAAGAAGCGCCAAAGTACACTTTTCACTGCGCCAGACCTGGGATAGTCGACCAGACATGCAGCGATGATGCCAACAATGTTTAAGATCTCAATAGCAGTAGGACAGGGCAAGGAACGCAGTGAAGCCCCTCGTGCAATCACAGCAGCATTCCTTTGTGACATGCAAATGTGTAGCTCCAGGTTGGTGCCAGTCTGTGTGAAGCAGGGTGGTGGCTTTTGAATCGCAGTATAAATAAAAAAAAAGAGCTATTTCTTGATATAACCATCAGAAAGAAATATATTGATAACTAAACAAAATATCTACCCTTTGATAAAATTAACAATCAACTATACACTAAGCTACACACTTATGACCCACTCCAGAATAACCCATTTTATCTCCTTCTAGCATGGTAAACTGTCATTTCTCAGTCACCCCTGCTGACCTAGTACTAAGTGGCTCAGATATTTTTTCTCTACGACTGTTGTACAAGAGGATAGAAGGGGCTGATTGTCAATAATTCCCTCCACCAAGCACCGATTTTAGCTCAGGTTTATCAAACAAGGGTGGGATGCTTTCTGATTTGCAGTCCTGCTCACAATCTGCTATAAACCACCACTCAATGGCTCCTTACGTCTTGCCCTCATGAGGTCTTTCTTGGTTATTCAGCAGACTTTGTCCAACCTCTAATATTTTGGGGGCTTTTCCAAGTATGAATTCATGTTCCCACAGACTGACTGGAAATAACAGTAGGTTAAATATGCAAGGTATGCTTTTCTCACAATGATATTGCTCTCTACAAAAAACTGGATTTAATAGACCTGATTTTTTACAAGAACTAGTCCTCTTGAGCGAAGGAATTCAGGACCTACAACTAGTTAAAACACGGAGTGAATTTCGAGCAGAAGGCAGACTGCACAAACACGTTCTAACCAATGACAAAGTGATCCATAGGTTATGGCATGTAAGAAGATCATAAAGCCATAGCTGAGTAACGAGCTATCTTATCCATTCAGGTAGTGGACAAGGCCAGCAGAATCAGCTTCAGTGACAGTGTACTGCGTATAAACAAACACATCTCTCCATTTCTGTACAAATTGCTAGCTCAGTAGATTGCGCCTAAACATTACACATGCACTTTATTAATATGCTGATGAAATGCAGAATGTTGCTCCACATTAACATGCATGCAAACATACCCACGAGACTATCGTTTGTGCAAGCCAGATTTGGCAAAGTGGTAAAATGATAAAGTAGCTAATGCGGCAACTGTGTGTTGAACCGGGACTATGAAACACAAGGAAGCCAACTGGAGGAGAAAACAGAAACCGGACCGAGGTGTCAAATCGAGCACAGAGGAGGGACTTGTGTCCTCGGGGCAGTGTATGCATAAAGCACATGAGTGTTGAAAGTGGACTCTTAGCATCTCATTTCAATGCGCATGTGACTTTTAAAAGCAGGAGAAACTACCTTCACTCTGGCAGAGCGGGCAGGGGCGAATTCCAGAATAGATGCTTTCTCAGTAAGAAAAAAAAATCTCTAGATGTATCGTTAGTATTCATTGCACCATCAGGGCAAAACAAATTGTTCTACAAAACTACATTTATACGGTGTCATTTCAGACTGGGAAGCAAGATCTAAGGAAGACTTTATGAAGACAAATACATTGACGTATAAATGTGCAAGCTTCTCCAGGTAAACTAATTATCGTGAAAATTTGATGCGATTGCAAATTAAAAATGTGTTGTAGGTCACAATTGAATATTGCAGATTTGCATCTGGTTCGAGGTTGATGAACACCCAAATCAATGTTCAAATGTTAACATCATGCATGCGTTTCATGCGTGTATACTATGCAATGCGTGCCAAGAAGCGTGGTTGTTGACACACTTAATACCTGCCTGGGCAAGACACGAAATGAACCAATAAATGTAAGGAACTGCGAAAGAAAGGCGAAGTGGAGTGTTCTCAATAACACAACAACCGTTGAGTCACATGCTTCTGCAATCTAAGGCACTGCTTCTACATTGCCACTTTTTTTCTACTCTAAGAGCCAGGAAGTTGTCAAGCAGGTTTAGACTTAGTTGCTTGAAGCTTTAGTGACAAAGACTTTACACCACATAACAAGGGAGTGGCACAGGACGTCCTGCTCCTTCTGGAACAGAGGATCATGCCTCAGAAGTATGTATATCCGTGGTCCCACTGAGGAGCTACATTTTTCTGGTCTGCATGGGGGGCAACAAATATTGTGGTGCTGGCCTTAATCCACTCAAGCTTGTTGGCAAATGTGTTAAAGCGGGGGAATTCATTTTGCGTATTAATTTAGGCATTTCCGAGACCAATGCATAATTATGACATCATCTTATACTATCCTGATTTGCCCAGCCAAATACAGGCACCCTTAATTCAGACTGGAGGAAAGACATATTTGAGGAATATCAATGTTGTCAAGAGCTGACTGGCTGATTAAACTACTGTACAAGTTTTCCCAGCTTTTCATCAATTAAGTATTGTGGTCTAACAGGCAGTCGGAAATGTTGCAGCATAGCAGGCCGAAGTAAGCAGGTGAAAGGCCATACGGACTGAAGCCATCTAACTTGCTTGTGGACACACACACACACACAACACACACCAACACACACACCAACACACACACCAACACACACACACAATATATATGGTACAGTCTTATCTCCCCTTGGTTAAAAGGTTTACTTTTTCAAGTAATCCATAATGTCCTGAGTCATATTCTCTTGGATAGGCGGCGAAGGGGTAGGGCAAACACAGCCATGGTCCTCCATATAATCCCTTTGAGAACATTTTTGTCCGAGGCCCTGATGATTTGCACTGGCATGATGGTGCTACTGAATTAGGGTTCTGTTTCGAGATTCCATGAGAAAAAACATTTGAAGCAGCAAGTTCCACCTTGAGTAATACTAGAGAAGACTACTGAGATGTATAACGTCATCACACTAAGGTGGACAAGTAGCTCTCAAAATGAAGAACTATGTCCATCATGCTTCCACTCAACTGTGTGTGAGATAGTCGCAATCCTGGTAAGTGTGGTGTCAAGAATGTCTTCAATGAACCAAGGAACTTCACTTGCCGTAGGCAGAGTTCTAGAGGTTTCATATAAATCCGAATGTACAAGACAAGCTGTCTACGAAAAGCCTAAACCCAAGTGGTGACCCTGACCAGCTGTCTAAGTAAGGATAAAGACACATTGCGTGCAGTTGGTATACAGACATGCTGCAACTTTATTAGGACTTTGGCTTGATTGCGTTTATTCATGATTAACCAAAGGGGATGATCTTGTTATTTTGCTAGCTTCCTGCATAAATACGCATAACTTCTCCTGACTTCACTAAAATCTGATTTCAAATAGACGTGCTGCACGTTCAGAGCATACTGTGCTACGAGTCCTGAACAAGTGTATGAAACCCTATACAAATGCTTGAATAGAGAACACGATTTATTTATAGTTTCTTAGGGTTAGCAGCGTTTATAAATTTGCCCATCACAAAAATTTGAATTTTTCCAGTGTGCACAATTTTCGTTCACTGAGAACATTTTTATTGCTTTCGTACTGTAACCACTATAAGCATACTTAAAGATGAGTTTTCATCTGCTTGTTCGCAGTCACCTTGGGAGAAAAGTGAAGTGAACTTGTACTATATAGAGGGCGATCAGGGTCAAGATCGACCAGTAAGCCGGATCATGTGAGTCATTAGTGAGGGCCTGGAGGAAGCAATTTCTCAAAGGATGTAGGAGAGGAAGGTAAAAAATTGGGCTGGGATGAGTTTGGTAGGATGGATTACCATTCAGAGAACTTTCAAATTCACAGGAAATAACTAGCAGGAGAGAGCAAGACACATGCGTCATTTGCATCTACAGCAGATCCGCTGGTAAGTAATTGAAGGTGTAGGAGGTAGCATTCAAATCTAGGTTAAGGGTATGTAATGTCGATAGGATGGGGGAAAAATACGCAAACTACAACATCACTAAAAGTCAGTCTTGCATCAAGAACGTTTCCAACTTCACTAATACAAATATGCAGGAATGTTAATAACAGCAACACAGTGGTTAAAACCAGTGAGGAATACACCCATTAGTGTCCCAGTGCCTTTAGTGCGTACAGTGCTTTCAAACCGCTGGCAGTATGTGAGCTGGCCAAGGGATCCAACAGGTATGAAAGACAAAGTAGGGATGGGCGAGCAGTGTGACCGCAAACACTCCCTATTAGAGCAAGAGATTTTCATTCTTAAAGTAAAATACCTTTAAATTAGCTTTCGGCCACTTACAACTCCCCTCACTTCAGTGCAAGTCAATGGCGGAATTAAAGTCCTGTGTTTCGCCTTATTCTGCCTCTCAGCTGTACCCACACGTTGGCACGTATGGTGAGGGATCAAACTGCTCTATCCTGTGCATAAAAACAAACTCCTGCCGAGGTGCCACACCCAGTAGGTTTGCCCACGCTGGGATGGCGAGCAAAGCAACAGCTTTCCCTTATTACTCGCCAAAAAGGATGACCTTCTGTGGTGCTTAACCCAGGAGGCTAGCAGCATGCCCCCACTCCCAGTAGAAAGCTTCTGGGGCACCAAGTCCACAGTTGGGGATATAAATAGTAGCTTGCCTCACACCCCCTGCACAATACTAAGGCCTCACCCAGCACTAAGCACCAGCCTGACTGGCCGGAATAGTGAGAGCTCAGGCATAATCTGATTAAACCAGAAAGCATGCCTATAGCAGAAAGGCTCTGAAAAATTAATAAATTGCCACTAGACCCAGAGGTGCGGAAACTTACACTTACCAAAATGAATGAGCAACATCTGAAACACTTCCTGTTGCACTCGGGTGGAGTGAAGGCATCTGCTTGTGCTCTTGTCTCATATGGGGGTGGGTGGCTGGAGTGCTTTCACATACGCTACTTAAAGAAAGGACATGGTGGCTCCAGCCTCTTCTTGCACATGTCTGGTCCACCGATGTGCAGTGTGGTAAGGGGGGCTTATTGCATAAGAGCAGAGCTTATCGTGAGGCGTCCCTGTGCAAAGAGCACAGCTTCTTGCCTAGATCGAGCTGCGCAAGATTTCTGGACGCTGCCTTTCAGCTCCCCAAGAGGTGTGGCACAGAGCCACTGAAAATCACAATACCTCACACACCCACTGACAGGAATGATTACAATATTTTTCACCAAATATTATCAGAGTAGGACTTTTTTTTTTCGTGAGGACAGAAAGAGCGCATCCATTCCAATACTACACACCCACCTATATAGCAACTGAGTGGCTGTATGCCAGAGAAAAGGCAACTACTAATGGCCATAAAGTAAGCTGTTCAACAAGTAAATGACACTACAACCTTCTAGAGCGGAGGGCAGTCCACCCATCCCCACTCTCACAGTGTACTCATGATGTAAGAACAGCGAGGAAGCTTAAAAACACAGAGAGTGCCAGACCGGAATTAATCTGTCAGACACAGATGAAACTTTTGGAAAAACCCATTGTCTTTAAAGACGAGGCAGTGGCAGCAAATGGGCGCAGAGTCACAGGAATTACAGAGTTATGTGACAATCAAGACATCTGCCCCCTTCCCCCCCAAAAAAATCCTTTAAAAATAATTCACTGCCCATGGTTACTGCACACTTCGAGCATAATACACACGTTAGGCATCATACTGGGAATCAGCGGGGAAGCAGGTCAGAGTTGAGAGCGGTTTATAACTTTGCAACTCCAGATGAAGTTAAAATGTACACGTCATTCGAACAGAATCCCAGGCGGAGTAGCCATTATCACGCATGACGTATTAAAGATCAAAACACTTCAAGAACTGAATTTCGAACCGGAACTACTTTCTATCAGCACATCATTTAAATCAGCCATCGCGAGTTTCGTACTGATTACGGAGCACATCAATTCCTTGTGTCCCATTACACATCCTTATAGGAAAATCTGACAGCCTTGTGATAGTCACAATCTGGAGCTCTTTGGGGATTTAAACCTATGGTTCGATTACTCTTTAAACAATCTCACAAATTTCAGAAATAATAGGGCCAACTTAAATCTCGAGTTACTAAACCACGACCGCACTCACACTGCATGCCTAATACTTGGTGACATTTCTTTTCCTCCGGCGGTATAATTACGGTGCACAAACCACACTTCTGATCTAGTCTGAACACTTCTGAATCACACTTCACATAAATTACCAAAATCCATCAGTAGCCGTAAACCCCTTCACAATGGCCAATATACACAGCTGAGATATTTTCCTCCCTAAACTGCTACAAAATAAATACCTCTTTAAGGCCAACAGAGCGCGCCCACAAATTCCAACCCTAACGTTCTGCTTAATCATTTCAACTCCTATTCCTTGCAACCCTGGATGAAAGACTGCCAATTCGGGAACAAAAATCTGCACACACGCAGGCAAGCTAAAATAACCTATGAGTTCAGCAGGCCGAAAGAAAATGAAGGTGAAAATAAACTTTAGATACCACTCTGTAATGCTCTCATATATCCAAAAATTAAAGCTGCAAATCTATCCTCCTTCACTGAAATGGTTTGTTACTCCATCAACCTTTCTATATAGCTCTTTCACGTTGTCCCTCAACTTCAGCTCCCCATTGCCATGCAAATACTACCAAGCGTGTGTCAATTGTGACAGTACTGCACTTTTTTCTCTAAGAAAATTTCTACTTTCCAGAAGTTCATCACTAATCACCCTATTCCTCAGCCCACTTCAATATTTAAATCTATTTTTTAAGGCAGCGAACTATCTAGACACATGTTACAGAAAAAACCCTCCTGCAGAGCATACCTAACAGCTGCTCTACCAAATTCTCCAAATGTCCCTGTGGCTGCAAGGAACAGAAAGTCACTACTTTTAGCCACATCTTACAGGCGGCCATTAATAGCTCCATAAGGCACTGCAATTTCCACATCTCTGGAAGACAACTATAATGAGACCTCTAGTAAAGAAGTCCACCTTGGGAGTCAACAACATGAACAATCTTAGACCAATTTTTAGGTTACCTGACAAGGGAAAACGTCTGGAAAAAATGGCTTGGGTCAGCTTCAATATTTGCAGTATCTAACAACGAGCAACAAGCAGACACTCGATCCCATCACTGCACCAAGCTGGTACTCCTATCCACCTGTGATTATCTTCGTCAGCTCAATGATAAAGGAGAATCTACCATGCTATTTCTCTTCAACTTGTCAGATTAATTTGATACCACTGGTTACAACATCCTGCTTAAGAGCCTGAAAGCAGCGTATTTCATGCTACAGTCATGGAGTGGATAAACTCTTTCAGGACAGATAGATCACAAGTGGTCAACCTTCTCCCATACTCTTCAAAGGCATACAATATTTTGCTGTGGGATAGCGCAATGGTCAATATTCTTGCCTTTCCTGTTTTGCATGTATATGCGGCCACTCAGGTCACCAAGCATTGGTGCACTTTTACACATATGTGGATGATGCTTGTATTATCTCTAACAAAGAAAGTGCACAATAGTATCCCAATCAAAAAGACAAAACATTTGACAGCCCCAATGATCATCAGGGAATGGATGGCCAATAACTTCATCAAGATGAACCAGATAAAAACTGAGATTTTAACTACCTTTGCTTCACTGGTTGCAGAATGGGACACACGCCTATGGCCAAATGTAATGGATAGTTCACCAGGTCCTTCAAAAGTGGTGAGCCTTCCAGAAAAGATTCTCCTCTTCAGTGATCCCTCTTCGTGTATGCTGCAAAGCTAACATTCATTCACATCTTGACTACACTAATCCAATCTACCTTGAATTGCCAGACAAAATATTACATCTAGTGCAATTTGCACCGAATGCTCAGTCCTTATAAACACTGCCAGAATATCACAGATCATCAGTACTGTGATCTATACACTGGCTACACATTTGAGACTGGGTAGTCTTTAATGCTTTAAATGTGCTTATAAACATGTACACCTCATAGAGGTCTTGTTACCTCAGATCAATAAATCAATTCTTGTTTATTACAACAAGGGCATTCACTACATATACCATGTTTTTGTACAGCAGTGGCTAAACTGTAGAACCCTCTCCCTTGGAGTTTGCTGGCAGATGCCATCTAAAGGCCTGGCTTTTTAAAAAATAGGTTGCAAGGTTTTGTTTTCCTAAAGTGTCAAGAAACAGACATGCCAACTCACACAGCACCACCATAGCTCGCACGATATTGACTCACTTCACACAGTCCTGCGGTGAAGAACAGATATCGCATGGGCTGCACTTAGGGAGTTGGAAACCCCAGCAGAGAGCAGGTATCCAGCTCCTTGTGTGAAGGCTCTCTGCAGCTGAAGTCCGTCAGGGGTTTACAACCTCCTCAGCATATCGTGGGCAATTTCAGAATCCTCTGTAATTTGAGTTTTTTTTCGGAGGATAAGGGATCTTCTAGAACAGTAATGGGCTCTAAGCCAGCTGTCATTTTTTGCCGCTCACCACATTTGACTGGTGGTGACGGGCTCAAAGCCCCTCTCCTCACACCAGACTAGGCATCTTCAAGACCTGCAACCTCCACACATTAAAACTAATTTCAAGTAAGGCAGGACTGAAGAAGCATTTGAATATGAGCGGTTAACATATATGCTGCATGCTCAGAGGACCACGCTCAACACACTGCAAATGTGTTAGAAATGCCAGAAAGTTTATATCCAGCCCTGTCGTTTGTACTTTATACACAGTATCTTACTTCAAGGTCTCCTGCTCGAAGCTCCAACACACTTTGAGCCTGGAGAGCCCTATATAATAAACTATTGATAAAATAAATATTTAAGTAGCTGGAAAAGCAACAGAAACATTTGCATTCGGAGTTGGGCATCTCTTACCGCTGTACAAATACATAAGCTGAGAGAGTAAATAGTCTAAAATGCGTGAAAACTTTTTTAGGTTGTCATTTTCTGGAAGAAAAGGATATAGTGGCTCAGTAACAGCTGAGCGAAATCTCAAACCTCTATCATGTGACAAAGGTGATCTATGCAGTAGAATGTTGAACACAAAGGTCATCACTAGCCACCAAAAGCCAGAAAAATTAAAGAGCATTGGAATTCATCCTTCACGCCACAGCACTGAATACCACTCTGCAGGACAGAACTTGGTTATGTGAGGAAGTCGATATATTTTACCCTGCCACAGTTTATCAACTGTAGTAAAACATATACTTGTTCAGATGGGTATGACTATCAGGTGTCCAGAGGGGTAGCACTCTTCAGTGCACCTCATTACCCCAGGTAATGGAAGAAAACAGACGAAAACACGTTTTCGTTTTTCTTTACTAAACATCCATCACAAAAGTTGCATAGTTTCAGCGGTGGAAGAGCTTGAAGAAAATGAGCAGCACTGCCATGGACTGGGCGTGGGTTGTCAAAATAAATCACAGTGAAGATGATTTGAAGCTCATCAAGAGCACATGTGACATAATTAAGTTCAATCAGAGCATCGTTTAAAACAAAATAGGTATGCCTTAGCAGCCAAACGAACATGAGAAAAACTGCACAACATTTGTAACTACTGGAACTATATGACCAAGTGGAATATGTTTCCTGTTCATCCCCAATCACTTCAATCGCTGGTTGTTTAGATTTAGCCTGTGTTTTTTTTGTCACAACTTGGTAAAGGAACATTTCAGCCATAAACAAGCGCTGAAAAGTTAATACCCGCCGACTGTGCCAAAACTGGGCCTGTAGTTGAGCCCTAATGAGGTTTTAAAAGCTTGTTGAAAGTGCCCAAGTTAGACCACCAGGCAATGGCACTATTTATGATGTTGTATTACCACCTGACCTCACCACAGATGCGGAGCTCGACTGGACATTCTGCCACTCTGGCATCTTTCCAGTCAACAGCAATGTAGTGGGCTGTGTTCACAGCTGGATGGGCTGCCATGACCCAACCACTAAAGCCCAATGTCTCCATCCTAGTTGCAACCTCCTGAAATCGAAGCAGGCTCGAACACAGCTGCCAGGAGTGAATTTGGTTTATTTTCCTGCCGTATAGGAATACAGACGCTCAGTGTGACCAGAGGCACCATTCACAAAATTAAAATACTATTAGATTTGTATTTAATATCCTGCGGTTAAAAAGGAAAAAAGAGAGCCATTGTGAGTACAAAATTATTTCAAAAACCTCCCTGAAAAAAAAAAAAAAAAAATCAACCTTTACTAAAAGGTAGACTGTTTTGGCAAGTAACTATTACCCGAATTTCACAGCATTGTTTGGCCATTTGCTTCTCAATACGAGATATAAGGCAATCTTTGCAAGTGCTTTATTATTAACATGGTCATTGCTTATGACACTGTGGCCCGTGCTCCCAAATGACTTATTAACTCCATACAGCAATGGAGGAAAAGCCAGGGTTCATTAAGAAGACTGAGAGGGAGCAGTAAACTTTTTTTGGGGAGGAAAAACAAAACTAGTGACCTGGTGATCTTGGGCAGGCAAGGACTTTAATGAAACATTTTGGCATGTGTTAACATTTTCCTGTAATTAGGGGCCAGATGTACAAATATCTGGTTGCAAAATACCATCCATAACTGCAACCCATATTTTTGCAACCAGTAAAGATTGTTAAGAACAGCACTATGTACCAATATGTTGGATCTTAAAACCTGAATAGTACCTAGTCAGTATCCGACCTACCTCGTGAACATTAATAAGGTAGACTGCAAATTGCAGCTCACTATGAGTATGATTGGATACCTTGATAAGGATGGTTGCCTGCTGGGGTCAGCAGATCACTACGTCTTTGATTGCATTTTAATAATGTAAACTTTTAAATGCAGACAGTTTCCCTAAAAGTAAACAGGACTGCGTTAAAAAATTAAAAGTTTACCTTTTTCTCTTTGTTTTAGAGTTTGCTGTGGCCATGTGGCCACTGCCTACTGCCAAACAATCTCTTTTTTTGACATTCACAAATGGAAAGCGTCCCTAGGGGACGCCTTCCCTTTTGAGAATGGGTTGCCATCTCAACTTGGGGGTCAATAACCTTTCAATAGTTTATGAACCAATTTCTAATTTCGGTCCTAAACCATTGATATATATGGATAGTAACAGCTACTTGGAAAGGACACCTACAACACGCCCCTTCCAAATAGCGATTCAATATCCATTTTAAACCCATTTTAAGAGCTGGTGAAAAGCATTAACGCCTAAAATGGTTTTAGTACATTTAGTTTTTCGATTACAAACTCCGAATCGTAGCATGTGACACCAAAAGGCTACTTCGTGAATCTGACCCTAGGTTCTGCAATGCACCAAGATTTGTTAAAAGAAAAGAAAAAAAAAAAAAAAAATATATATATATATATATATATATATATATATATATATATATATATATATATATATATATATGTTACGCTTGATGGAGGGAGTTCTTGTCCCTGCCAAAAAAAACAAAAACATGGCCGCAACTCTGATAAGATTAGATGCCAATCTCTCCAGACAGAGGCCACCAGACTCCAACTTTAGCTAGGGTAAATTACTCCAATCTCCACATAATACAATAAGAAACAAAGCCACTGCAATAGTGAAAAGAAATGCTCAGTATTCTATTGGCCCACCTATAAAATACTGATTTTCTTTTTACTCGCGCAGCAAAATAACATTCGTACTTCTGGACATCATCCGAGGTCGCAAGAAGAAAATTCTGGCCAACTGCAGTCAGATGTTGTAATGTCCTATTAATGACAATGATGTATATTGATGTCACTTGTCATTTTCTATAATCAGCAGAAGTTCTCTGATTTTTTTTTTTTTACTTGTGGACAAATGGCTCAATTGCCACTGGCCACAAATCATCTCCAACTGAACTTCTATCACTGCTAAAATATAAGGTATAGTAAAACACAATGGAGGAAGAGGAATAACAATCAAACATAATTAGACTGGTTATTGAAATGCACACCGTTCAGCAGTTTTGGTGCTCCTACTGCAGTTCTCAGATATGAAGACAGACCTCAAAGTCTGTGTACATAGAACTCTTAAGTGTTGCGACAAATGTCATTGATATGAACCAAGTATTACTCTAAGACTGTCATTCCATTGTAAAGTCTGTGTTCCAAAAACTGAGCTACTCAGAGCGGTATCATAAAAAACAAATGTATTTACTGTCACTACACTTAAGAAGATATGTAAAGAGGGGGCTTAGTATCCCCTCTCTAGGACACAGAACCAGAATAAAACAGCAGTGCTAGGCATAACTGGACCACTTTGAATAAATTGGCGCTGAAAAATTCAGAGAACATGCATTCTTTAATAAATAATAGACATAAAATATTGATAAAACGTGTAGGCAACTGCATTAACTTCGGAATGCAAAAAAGAATGACAAAAATGTCCAAGGAAGCAAAGCGAGTATAGAGACTAGAGGTGGTGGTCACAGTTGTTGGGGGGAAAAAAAAAAGGGAGCTCTGACCAGAGTAGAATGGAACCGCCGCTTAAAAAGGAAAAGCTGTTAAACAATAACGATAGAAAGAGTACCACCGCTAAAGATACAGTGGAAACAGGGCACAGAAAGAAAGACAGGGAGATTGATTGACTCAGAAACACAAAACAAAATGGAGACAGTATAGAAAGTTAGGCAGAAGATGAAAATCATGGACAGATCCAGATGATGACCCAGTAAAATAAACACAGGGTACTACTGAATTATGTACTGTAGCATTCGAGTAGCGATTAATACTAATGGTGTGGTCCCTCAGCGCACTACACATGCTACAGGAAACCGCCTTTACAACGCAGTAATTAGCATGCAGTGCTTTTACCACACATTTTTACCACAAGTTTTTACCATGCAAGCCTTTACTACGCATGGAAAGATTATTTAACGCAAGTATAGTTGTTTTTTGTGTGTGTTTGTGTGTGTCTCTGAAAATTTTACCAACTCCCACCATGGGTTGGTTAACCATTCACGAAAGTGGAAAGGTTCTTTTTATGCCTCTGGATGCTCTTAGATCAGTGGTTTCCAACCTGTTGTAATATTAACAGATTAGGTCCCCATTATTCAGTAATGACTGAATGGAGGGGTCCCCGATTTCCAATAATGATGCAGGCGGGCGTCCGTGGATTCCAGTAATAATAAAGTGGGGGGTCCACATAAATCAAAATGTTGAGAAACACTGTCCTAGACACTTAGACTAATAGCAAACTGGCTCTCTGTGAAATAGATGCCAACCTTTGGCAGACTAATTCCCAAAGATATCTTTAGCCACAATTCAACCAGGGACAGTACTCTGGGCAGACCAGCCTCGTTTCTGTGTGCCATTCTAAATCAAAGCACAATAGTGTACGTAACTCATTAGAAGCTTTGAGAAATTATGACACCACATGAAAGACTCCCTAACAAATAATTCGTGAATTTTTATAGTACTCGTTTGTGAATAAGATCGTTATCTTAACAGTTTGAAAATTCCAGAAAGTGATCATGCAGATTAAACAGTATACTAGAGCTGCAACTGAGTTCACTATAATACGTTAAATGAATATTCAAATAAAATATGCCTAGGACCATCTTCAGTAAAAAAAAGAAAAATAAATAATTAAAAATAATAATAATAATAATAATACAGCTCATTTCCATTATATTTTCTTTAGCGGCTTCCATGCATTTTTAAAAGGTATTTTATAGTTTGGATGGTAGATATTTAAAATGTATTTTTGATTCACTGTGAGTTTCATTCCTGGCACAACCTTCAGCAAAGATCAAATGGACACTGAGAGGAAGCCGAGCCTCCAAATAAAAAAGCCAGCTCCTGGCAGGGGCTCTGCATTATTCAACACGTCAAATTCTGCTGATAAAAGGATATCGTAGCCAAAGCGAATTATGTCGTTGAGTTTCAGGGTGATGTATTTCTGGTCCGGAATTCGCACATCATTCACAAAGGTCTAGGAAAAAAATACACAGAATGCCATAAAAAAACAAAGTAAAGGCCTCTCTGCAGTAAGAGCATATACGTTCTGCAACAAACAAGCCACTGTAAAAGAAAACAACTATCACGACATTCGTCAGTTACAGTAGTCACATTTAAGCGAAAGTGCTTCGTTGTGGCCTGGTATCATAATTAAGGGCCCCAAACTGCATTTTCATTTTAATGGGAGAAACTTCCAAAAATACAATAGAACACGGAGTCCAATCTTTTCTATGAAACATTTAAGTACATTATAAAGAGTTAAAGGGCTTGTCCTTTCCAACGTGACACCATCGTGCTCCTGTTTCTCCTTCTAGAATTAGAGCTAGATTCCCTATTTGGAAGCGGCTGTGAACTCTATAGAGGCAAAGTCACTCCACACATCCCTTTTACTTTTAATGCGATTTGTGGAATCAGCCTTGCTCGTCAGCATGGTAAAAGTCTGCAACACGCTACGGGGCTGAGTCTCTCAGCAGCAGACCAGCTGCAGAAAAAAATCATGCAGTACACCTCAATCCAACTCACTCAAATGTGCCCCACTACTATCCATCCAATCCAACCCACTTGACCACATCCAAAAACAGTCCACTCCAACCCACCCTAATTCAATCCGCCCAACCCACCCCAAACTAATTTGCCCCACTTCAGTTCGCCCCCTCTTATCAAAAACAATTTGCACCAATCCAAAGCAACCTGCCCCACTCTAATCCAAAACAATATGCCCAATTCCAATCCAAAACAATGTGCCCCACTTCAATCTGCCTCAATCCAAAACAATCTGCCCCAGTGCAATATGCTGCACTCCAATCCAAAACAATCTGCCCCACTCCTCTATCTGCCCCACTTCAATCCAAAACAATTTGTCCTATTCGAATATTCTCCATTCCAATCTGACCCACTCCAACGCACCACACCCCAGTCTTCCCCACTCCAATCAAAAACTGTCCTCCCCACTCAAAACTAAAACAATATGCCTCACTCCAATCCACCTCACCACACTACATGCCAATTCACCCACTCCAATCCACCTCAATCCCATCCAATCAACCCTACACCAACCCAATCCACCCTAATACAATCTGCACCACTCCAATCCAAAACAATCTGTCCCACTCCAATCCAGCTCACTCCAATCTGCCCCATCCCAATCCAAAACAATCTGCCCACTCCAATCCACAACAATCTGCCCCACTGCCCCACTTCAATCCAAAACAATCTGCCCAAACTCATTCCAAAATATCCTGCCCCACACCAATCCATTTCAACCTGCCCCACTTCAATCTACCCCAGTTTAATCTAAAAACAACCTGCCCCACTCCAACCAGCCCCACTCTAATGCTAAACAACCCACTCCAAACCAAAACCATCATCTGCCCCACTCCAATCCAATCCACCTCTTTTCAACCCAATCTAACCCACTCCATCCCAATTCACTCCACTCCAATCCACCCCATTACAACCTAATCCACACCACTCCAATCAGCCCCACCCCATTCCAATCCAATCCACACAAATCCAATCCACTCCAATCGAATCCAGCACAATCCACTCCAATCCACCCCAACCCTATCCACCCCACCCTAACCCAGACGACCGCAATCAAATCCACCATACTCAGTCCAATTCACCGAATCGCACCATAATCAAACCCACTCCGTCCAATCCACCTCACTCCACCCCAATCTGATATACCCCATCCCAGTCCACCGCACTCCAGTCCAGTCGAAAACAATCAGCCCCACTGAACTGAAAACAATCTGCCTCATTTCATTCCAAAACAACCAGCCCCAATCCAATCCATTTCAACCTGACCCACTCCAATCCATCACACTTTAATCCAAAACAACCTGCCCCATTCCAATGCTAAACAACCCACTCCAATCAAAAACATTCTGCCCCACTCCAATCCAACTCTCCTCACCTCAATCCAACCCACTCCATCTCAATTCACCCCACTCCAATCCACCACAATGCAGCCCACTACAACCCAGTCCACCCCACACCAATCCAATCCACACCATGCCAATCCAATCCACACCATGCCAATCCAATCCAGCCCAGTCCAATCCAATCCAATCCAGCCCAATCCAACCCAGTCCAATCCAGCCCAGTCCAATCCAGCCCAGTCCAGCCCAGCCCAATCCAGCCCAGCCCAATCCAGTCCAGTCCACACTACAGTCCGATCCACCCTATCCCAGTCCAATCCACTGCACTCCAATCCAGTCCATCCAGCCTACCCCACTACAATATACCCCAGCCTAATCCAATCCACCCTATCACAGTTCGCTTCACCCCAATCCAATCCACCCACTCCAATTCAAACCACCCTCCCAGTCCAATCTACTCCACCCACTCAAATCCACCCCAATACCATCCACCTCACCCCATTTCAATCCAATCTACCCCACACCAATCCACCCTGCTCCACTTAAGCCACCCCAAACCAATCCTCCCCATTTTACTCCAATCCACTCCTCCCTATTCCACCCCACTCAACTCTACAACACTGTCACGGAATCCTACTACCCTCTACTCAACTCTACGACACTCTGCTTTCCCACTCCACTCTGACACTCCATGCCGACACTCCATGCCACCAACCTTTAGCCATGCTAAACAGCAGCCACACTGGAGACAATATGGCAAGCCAATAGCTCTTGTATAGGTAAGACCTACTGGCTTTGCAAATGCTTGTTTTTATTTCTCAGTGCTTCCATTCCCTGATCAGCATAATTGACTCTTAGAACGGTTTACAAGCAGACTAGCCAGAACTAAACGCTACAGTAACAGTGGACATTTACAAATAAAATGGCAGGTGTTGCACATTGATTCCACCAATGAGTCCACCAAGATACTTTTTGTTTTTGAGCACCAGGTTTTTGACCTCTACTGTGGGCGAGTCGCTCTACCAGATTCCCACTAGGTTCATGGTAATTGGACTGACCGTGTTGACCAAACCTGTCCGCCTTTTAAGATAAGGCCTCTGCGCAGCTAGGCTAAGGAGTACCGGGTTGCCTACACTAGAAAACTTGTGCATATTACATGTGCGAGCTGCGCATATGAGACCACCAATATGGCAGCCTGGTAACTGCCCACGTGTAGCCCGGTGCAGAAGGGGATCTGAAAGGATAGGTGCTGACCTTGGGAAGACCTTAAAGTATTTAAAGTATTAGTGGGCATTCAGTCAGTCAATCAATCAATAAAATGTTTATTTCTGCCAAATATGGCCATAAAATACACAAGCCAATAAAAAACATGAAAATATATATATATATATATATATATATATATATATATATATATATAGGTTAGGCGCACACTGGTAGGCGCGCCATTACCCCTTTGCATGCTGGTCAACGTAGTGCATATTTTCACGCTAATTTCAAAGTTCATCAAAATGTTTACCAAAATTGGTGCAGCCATTGCTGAAGCTCTAGACACGTGTTTCTGGATTATTCCGTCATCAGTAGAGAATTATTCTGGGGTTGCTGGACATGCAGCCACAACTTTGTTCAGGTACTAATACCACTCTGTCACGCAGGAGCTCCAAAGCTCGTCAGCTTGTAGGCTCTCGGGAGCCTTTTTAAACAGTAAAAGGGGGGTAGGAGCAATTAAGGTGTCCAGTAACTCATATTCCTTCATGCAACTGGTTCTAGGCTTGACATATGCGAGTAAAACAATCAAACAAATTCAAGTACAAAAATACATCCCTTATACTGGCAAAGTGATGAAACCTAACACCACAAACAGGCATACAGCAGTGTTACAATTTCATTGATGCTGGTGTGATAAACACCCACTTGATGTTAGGGGTTGCACTATGCACCTGGGGGGATGGGGGGGCGGAGAAGCCCTCCATACACTTAGCCCGGTCCTGCTGACACATTGCTTTTTCCCCTGATTAAGAAAATAGTCTGATACAAAAACAGAACACTGGCTTGCTATGGGCACACTCATTCACACACATTAGCTTACCATGGGAGTTGGAAAGCTTTTCCTTTCTCTATGAATGCTGCGAATGTTTGGTGCACTCTGGGTGAGTGGTATTGTTCGCATTCATGTCCCCCTTCTGCCTCAGTGTCGTAAAGCGGTCCCAAACTCTCGCAAGAATGAGATCACGTGAACTCGAGATGGACGTTGTCTGTGCTTGGCTTATCTTGTTCTAGATTCTTGGGAGAAGGACTGTCCCCAAAACTGGCTCCATTGTTTTGCTCCGTGCCTCCCTGTGTAGCCTCCCTGTGCAGCATCGGTCATTTCCGAAGTTCCTTCGAAGCATTGCGGCCTTGCTGTTCTTTCCAGACGTCGCTCCTCCCTCGGCTTTGCAAAGTGAAGATTGCGGGTCATTATATCTTTTCCTCTTCTTCTTTCCCGGGGCATTCATTGCCCCACCTTGTAATTCAAGTCAGTGCAGTGTGCCCAAACCACCTGTCAAACGTGTTTTGGAGGAAGCCCACACCATACACAATATACTAGAAAACAACACAAGACTATTGTGTATGCTGTTGCTGGTTAAATCATTTGTTTTTGCTTTGCCTCGGACCTGGGACATCACTGACTAAGGTCCTCTCGATCATGGCTTGAGACTTTGTTTTTCTTGGCATTATAATATCCCCACAAGTATTAACAGGGGACCCTAGTGATTGCTATAGTCATACTGCAATGATAAATCTTTTGACTGAAAGATAGAATTAACAACTATTTATTTCTCATTATGTTGATTAGTGGCGAGTGAAACAATGCATGCATTGGGGGTGGCAAGATTTGCATGGGGTCTGTGTTGTGTCTTTTGGGGGTTCTTACTTATTTCTTGCGTTTTTTTGTTTTTCTTGAAAGATGCTGTTTTGGAGCACAGTGGAGAAGAGGGTCCTTGTGTGGGAAGCCAGTGTATCCCGGAGGATCTTTGTCCTGCTCCCCAATTTATCCCCTGTCCCCTTTTTAAGGCTACTTACCCATGCTAAGTATTATTGAGGGCACTTGGGGATTTAGCCTACAGGTGAAAGGAGAGACTGTCTGTTTCTGCGGATTCTGTTCTATGGTTTGCTAAGTGTGGTACTTGACACTTGATACATGGTTCTGATAAACACCATGCGCCCCTCAACCTCTAGAAGATCACCAGCCTGTATAACTCTTACAAGCAGACATGTCCAACCTCAGTCCAAAAGGGAAGGATAATCGCCAGATTTAAATAGATCCACAAGACACATTTATAGCCATTGAATCTAAATTGTCCCAGTTTACATATTGAAATCTAATCCACATACAGCAGTTCTGGACCGACCTTAGATACTCTTGTTCTATAAAAGTGAACTTAGGCTCTCTCATATAAACACTATAATAATTTGTTAACTTAAAAATTTTTAAAACTGTTTTGTTTATGGTGAAATCCCAAAAAGGTAGGGAAAGCCGTTATTTTGTACAATCAAATCAACCATCCGGCATCTGATCCTGATACATCTTGCTTATCCAGCCAGCAACACGTTTTCCTTCACACTGGTTTAACAATGTCGGAGTGGGTCAACATTACCAAGCTGTGCCTTCTAACAGACAGCAATACAATAAAATGGGGCTCGCAGGTATTCTCCAGTAATCAATTCCTGACTCACTGCCTACAGCAACAATGTACATTTCCTGACTGAATGCAATAAAAACTAAGCAAACCTTTCAGACATCAAGAACGCCAGATTTTATTCTTATCTGTTCAAAGTCTCCTTTGAGAAGAAGCTGCTATTGAAATTCTGAAAACCGCACAACCCCAGAACCTGCCTCAAGGTTATTTTCTAAGAGTTAGATGGAATTGCTTTCGAAATCAAGAATATTCCCAATCCCTACAATCAGAATATCCGAGATAAATTAAGCACGCATTAAAACAGAATTCATCAACGAACTGACAATCTGAGTTGGAAAAAAAAAGTAATCTCTTGCAAAGCCAATGAGCTCGGCTTGATTTCTAGTTGTGACAAAAACATTTGAAAATCACTTTTAAAAAGCCTGCTGTGGCGAAATGGTGCAATAAGAAAAGCACTGATAAACTAATAGGACTCTGCTCTAAAATGATGAGTTATTGGCTTTGCTAATACTTTTTTCCGGCTCACCATCTTGGAATGGGTTTTCTATTACAAAAACTTATTCAAAGTAGTTAATTGCGTTTTGCAATTCAGGTATTCCATGAGGAAAAATGATACACTAACAGCTAATAACATGTGGAGAGATAAAAGTACTCCTCTTAGCACAGCCAAAGTCCACTCGATGTACATTTTGAAGACCTGGTAACAATAGGTCAAGCAGACACCTGTGCTGTCCAGCCTGAACATGTTAGTCTAGTAGCAGTGAGCTCTTTCAGCCTCATCAGTAACTAGTTCAAGAAGCTGATAAAGAACAATGGTTAGGTTCTACATGCATCTAAGGGAGACTTTACTAAACAGAGCCATAAAGAACATTATTTGTCTTTGAAATCATTAAATAGGACCATGTCAGTATTTCCTGAACCAACAACGAGTATATTTTAGCTTACAAGAAGAAAAAAATGGATTCCTACTCTGAGCACACTTACCTACAGATTGAATGAGTGTCACAATAGGATAACTCAAAAATACTCAGAATTAATTATGGCTTATGAGACAACTCCTTTCATTTATTTGTTTGTAAATGACTTAAGTTTCAATAAATATATTTTTAAGTACTTGTCTTAAGTTTAACTTTACACGTTTGCCATTGGTTAACTCACAATAAGATGTCTTTGCAAATATGCGCTGTTTCTTTAACTGTAACAGTAGGTAATTTACCGCTTCGCCTTCCTTCTGTCCAAAACTATAGTTTCTTGATAGCAAAAATAAAGCACTTGCTTGCCTTGGTGTGCATGGAAAACCTTTACAAAAGAAAACATTTTCTCTATTTCTTCTTTTTTTAGGGGCGAGTACAAAGCGCTCCGTCCGTGTTGTAATCTCTCTTTGGGCTTCAAACCACACCCATGTCACATCAGTCTCTTTCATTGGTTCGTGGGCTTGCCTTTTAAAATCTGCTTGCTTTCATTAGTGAAAGGCATGCATAAGTCATGCCTTTTCCTGTGTTTGGCCCTCCTCGAGCGCAGCGACCAGGTACTGAAAACATACAGGCTCCACGTTTTTCGTCCGGTTTCTGGACTACTTTTTCTCTTTTTTTCGCAGCACGATCTCGCTGGGCAGAAGTCGAGAGATTTTCATGACATTGACCCTGTTACATAGTTAGTTGCACTTTTGCCGGTAACATAGATAATTGCACTTTTGCCTGTTACATGGATCATTGCACTTTTGCTGATAGGTTTCACTATGAGCAAACTTTTATTTCCCTTTGTGTGTCTGCTTTGCACTGATGGTGGCCGTCAGCTCGCTTATGTGAAACTTTTACTTTTCAGTTAATATGGCAAGAAAAGTCTAGTTAGTTATGTGAAATTGTTTTATTTTAATATTCAATTTATGTGGCAAGAAACGCCCGGTTAGGAGTTTGCAATGCTAATTGCTCTAGCACAAGGAAACGCAAGTCCCATTGCATTGCAAATGCTTGTTTCTATTGTATTGGAAGAAATCCTCACGCTACAACCACTGCTGCTTAACCCTCAAAGGTTGTAAATAATGCAAGAGATTCTATGTCAGGACCGGAGGCTCGGATTATGCTCAACTCTTCCTTTAATTTCTACTCAGCAGCCTTAATAAACAAACATTAACATGTAAAGACATATAAAAGAACACAAAGCCCCAAAGTCTTTGCTGCAGTGTACAGAGATACAGTCCCATACATATAGCCATCGAGGACCGCACTTTCTTTGTTGCTCAGCAGCCGTTCTCCTTTTTTACGCATGCTTTTGTATTTCAAACCATTTGCATATATGTAACTGTGTGCCCTTCCTCATTGTTATAATTTTTATTGCAAGTTTTATTCTAAAGTCTGTTGTATGCTTTGCTATTATTTTCCAGCTTTCTGTTACAGGTGCCTTTGCTCCCTATCACACGTTCGGACGCCGCTGTCCTACGGAATATCAGCGACCTCTGCGCGCGTTGCTCTGAGTGACAGGCAGCTTCACTGAGTCTGCCGGAGTACCTCGGGCATTCTTCCCTTCCCTTACGCGACGGCCCCTGGCGAGCGCACCACTCTTGACGTGTGCCATTTTTGGCGGGGCTATTAGTCAATTGCAGTGTTCTCCGAGGACCAGCCTGAAGGCGTGGGAGGCCCTTTCACATTCTGCACATTCCTCGAATTCCTGGGCTGACGCGTCCCTGCTGATTCCTTCTGTGTTCAGCAGCGATCGTGCGCCATCCCACGGAGTTCACCTTCTATCACCTTTAACCCATTACACGCTCCAGATAAGCCATTTTACTCCGCGGAGCTCGTCCTTTTCCTGCCCATTATTATTTAGAAGGCAGCTGTTCATATTTTCCCTTCTTGCCAATAAGCCTTGACAAAGCCAAGAGTTGTTTTGCCAGTGCTATTTGTCAGGCTTATAACAAACAAGCATTGGCTTAGGTAAATCTGGTTGCTGAGCCAGGTCTGTCCAAGGGGTTTCTTTCTTCCTCCTTGACTGTAATATGCTATACCTAATATGGCCATTCTGATTAATACAAGTTGGGAATCGGTGGAAGAGACCCTTCCCTCTTACTTATTGATGAGGAGTCGGTGGATGTAATTGATGCATCTGGTGGTTGCTAAAGCCTTATAACCCCTGAGTCAGCAACTGCTACAGCTGGCATTCCGAAGTTTCTTTACAACCTCGGTTGGGGAAGGTCCAAGGCCTCTGCAGCCTCTCAATGCACAAGGGCCTTTGAAATCAGCTATTCCAAACACCACTGCTAAAGCACCAACTTCCTCTTGCAATGCTTTCAAGGGTTAACGCTAAGTGTTTTTTTTTGTTTTTTAAAGACATCTGGACCAAGAACCACGAACGGCTACCCAACCTGTGTTTACCCCCAAAGACAATTCCTGTTCCCCCCGGTGGACAGATGACAATGCTGGGGACAATTCAGATAACCCTGATGGGGACCCTGAGGATGAGCCGGGCCCGGGTAGACCATGGAGGCCAGAAGGTGATGCCAAGAGAGCCAGGCTGGAGGATGTTGATGATGACGGCGACAAGGACACTGGTGTGCCGGGGATGTTCTACCCCAAAGACATTTACCATCTTCCCTCAGCGGATTAGGTTGCAGCGGAAAAGGTGGCACAGTGCATTGTCAGCCAGATACGCAACCTCGTAGGCCAAGATGTGTTGGGCCGCCTTACAGCAGAATGCCCAAGACCCTCTCTGGCCAATAAAGTCACCTCCACACCAGAGATTGATTCCAAGATGGTGACATTTATCGCCAAATTCATTAAAGGCCCTAAAAAAGGTCTTGATCGATCCTTGCAGGCTTGCCAGGATAAGGTCCTGGATGTCCTGCGACCTCTTATGAAGATCCTGGATATGGCGGAATATGCATTGAGACAGGAAACCTCATCAACCCCACAGTCCTTTCCGGATGCGTCTAGTGTGCTTTGTGTTTTCTGGGCAATGCGAACGGAGCCCTCTCCAGGGAGAGGAGACATGCTCTTTTGATTAAAATAGAACCCCGATTGGGCGAATTGGCCTCTACAGAGGCGGGTCCTGTCGCAAACGGGGTCTCTTTGAGGATCCCATTATTAAGGAGCTTCACCGCTTTCCCAATACCCTCTCCTTTCCAGGTAAGGCAGTGATCTATTAAAACATCTACAACCAACACATTTTTGACGGGCCGGAAGAGAAAGGGGGTGCTCCTCCGGCCACTCCCTCACAAACCCCCAAAGGCCACAAACAAAGAGATCCATGCAGTGGCAGGATCAGAAGAGCTTCGGAGGTTTCTACCCCACACAAGGACGCGGCAGAGGATGTGGCGACAGAGGACAATTTAGTGGAGAAAGCAACACACCGGTAACTGGTAAGCTGTACCCCTTCTTTCCCTTGCGTGGTGGTGGGGGGGGGGGGGGGGGGGGGACTTCAGTGGTTTACATAAAAGTGGACATCCATCATAGGGGATGTTTGGGTCCTCCAAACTATTCAAGGTTTTCAGATAGAACTTTACTGAACCCTAGTCCAACAGGTTTATCCATGACCTATGGTGTTTTCAAGAGAAGATTCATGGGTGGTGGATCATGAGGTTGACAAGCTTGTAAGCTTGTCAGGAAAGGGGCAATAGCCCACTCGACATTCTACCTGAAAGGGTTTGTGAGCAATATGTTTCTTGTTGAGAAGAAGGACAAAGGCTTCTGACCTATTATCAACCTCAAGTCTTTCAACAAGTGGGTGGTGTATCGCCATTCAAAAATGGAGGGTATTCACCCCATCAGGGACATCCTTATACCAAACGACTGGTTAGTGAGACTGGACATAAAGGATGCCTGTTTTACCATGCCCATCTTCCTGCCTCACAGACGGTTCCCTTCAATTCGAATGGGGCGGTCAGGTTTACGAATTCACACGCCTTCCCTCTGGACTGTCCTCGGCACATTGGTGTTTCACCAAGGTGATGAGACCGGTTATGGAATGGCTGCGGGCCAGGGGAGTCAGACTCATCGTCTATTTAGACTATGGTCTTTTGATTCACCAGAACAGGGAGACTCTCCTACAACAACTGGATGTGACCAAAACCCTCCTACAAGACCTGGGTTTCCTCCTGAACGGTGAAAAGTCGGAGATCACCCCAGCCCAACTAATGCTTCTTCTGGGGTTTGAGATAGACACGGTACAACAGAACCTTCTCCTTCCCCAGAAGAAAATGGCGTTGATTTGCAGGGAGCTGTGGAGAACACTAGAAAGTGAAAATTTCTTTACACCACCTTGCCAGGATAGTGGGCCTCCTGTCATCATCCATTTAGGTGATTTTTCCAAGGCCCCTACACTATCGGGCACTCCACAACCTGAACGCTCCACAAATCTTAAAGTATGCCCAGCAGATCCTCCTCTGTCCGGACAGTCGCACAGATCTTCATTGGTGGGTCGATCATATTCATGCCTGGAAATGACAGAGCCATTTTCGGGTCCGCTCCAGATCTAGTCCGAGTCTGATGCCAGTCGGCAGGGATGGGGCGATCGCTGTGGAGATATTACCACAGGAGGTCAGAACAAGAACAATCTCTCCATACTAACTGTCTGGAGCTCCTGGCATGCTCTTTTGCCATTTAGAGCCACGCAACCAACAGAATGTTGTGTTCCATTTTTCTGAAGATGGACAACGTTTCTGCAGTAAGCTATAGCAATCATCTGGGGGCACAAGATCCAAGGTACTGGCTGACTTGGCCAAGGATTTCTGGGCCTATTGTCTCCAACACAACCTGTCAGTGACAGCGGAATATCTTCCCCAGAGTCTGAATCAGATGGCAGATTGGCAAGCTCGTCATCTAAAGGACTACAAGCAACTGGAAATTGGATCCAGTCCTCTTTTAACAGATCATGGCCCGGTGGGATCCTTATCAAGTGGACCTGTTTGGTCCCGCCTCAACCACCAACTACCCCGATTTTTCAGCTGGCAGCCAGACCCTTTGGCGGAGGCGATCTATGCTTTTCTACAGGATTGGTCCTAGTTTCTGGGTTATGCATTTCCCCTCTTTTTAATGATAACCAGACTGTCGACCTTGGTCAGGCATCAGAAAGTACAGGTGATCCTGGTGCAACCGCCCTGCAGAGCCTGGTTTCCAGTTAATCTGGAACTTTCCCTGGCTTCTCCAATCCAACTTCTCCAGACCCCTCAGATATTAAGGGACCTACACGGCAACTCACATCCACTGGTTCAGGAAGGCAATCTCACTCTGATGGTGTGGAGGATTTCAGGGCTCGCTGGGAAGTCCCAGGCCTTTCGACACACGCTGCATCCCTTATCAAATGTGCCTGGCCTGACTCTACAGTCCAGAAATATGGCTTTGCCTGTCGTAGATGGTTATGCTGGTATTTGAGACAGGATTTGGATCCCGTGGAGGCAGATGTAGTTCAGGTGGTCAATTTCCTGTCTGATTTGGCGGACAAAGGGTTGCCCTATCGTACAATAAACACATGCAGATCAACTAATTCTGTGGGCCACACTCCCCTTCATGTCGTCTCAATAGGGGAGCACCCTTTGGGGGTGTCTCCTCAAAGGCATTTGGTTATCACTCGCTCCAGAGATCACGATACTCCTCACTCTGGGACGTTAATGTAGTATTACAAACCCTTCAGTCTTGGCAAGACAATCAGTACCTCTCTTGTAAAGAAATTTCTGGTAAGTTGGCTATGGTATTAGGTATAATCTCATCCAAAAGTGTGTCAGATGTTCGGGCCTTGGATATCTCGGCACGTATGTTCACTCTGGGAGGAGTTTCCTTTACGATCTTGAGACAAACCAAATTCAATACCACAGTGGTCCATTACCCCTCTTTTCCTGACACTCCTAACTTATGTGTGGTCCATTGTTTGAGAGCGTATGAGACCATGACCAAAGAGTATCACCCAGCTGGGTGAGCTCAATTGTTCATCTCTCTCAACAAACCCTTTAAACCAGTGTCATCTTCTACCATCACCCGTTGCGTTCGATGGGCATTGATACATCCTCTTTTGGCACTCACTCTACAATCGGTGCCATGGTTTTTAAAGTTTTTTCTCTTGGAGGTAAGGTAGGAGGCATTCTTAGAGCAGCTGATTGGTCATCGGAATCAACCTTGAAGCCTTTCTATTTCAAGCCAATTCCCAGCATGGCTGCTCTTGTCGTCAATCAGCTTTAAACTAGCATAAACCGAGCCTCCAGTCCTGCGCTATAATGTAAAATATCCTAGTTATCATGAAGGAAAGTTTCAATTCTATTAAGGACACGGAGGCGAGTATTACCCCTCCCAACATTTCTCTCTACATGTTCACCTTCCTGACAGTTTGTCAATTCAATGTGAGGATAACTATACACTGTTTGATGTTCTATGGTGTCAATGTATGCTGTGTATAACACAGAGTTTTATTTTCTTGGTACAGTTCATTACCCTTTTTTCTCTGCTCCTTGTCAATTCTGTTCGATTGCTAGTGATTCATAATTTCAGGTTATTGATTTCAGATTTGGTTTATATCTGCTTTTTTGTTTGTTTTTCTTTCTCGGGATTGGATCAAAAATAGGATTCTTGAAAGGCACTGGGGATCAGCCAGGATGCTCGAAGTAAGAGGAAGTGAGGTCCTGGATGTCTGTATTTATGGGACTGTATCTCAATGGTTGTTTTCACTGCAGCAAAGACTTTTGGGCTTCGTAGTCTTTGATATGTTAATGTTTGTTTATTAAGGCTGCTGAGTGGAAATTAAAGGAAGAGTTAATCATAATCATCGCCTCCGCATCCTTAGCAGAATTGAAACATTCCTTCATCCTCATAGGAAATTTTACATTCTTCATTAAGAATGTCAGATGCAGCATCCACAGCATTAAAACAATCAAATTATCCCTTATAACACAGATCATTTACCATCAAAATTTAACAAAAGGATCAAATGATGCCATAGGAGAAAGTAATAGTTGTGTATCTAAACAAAGTTTCAAAATGGCAGAACTAAGCATGCTGATGGAGCTGTCCATTTACATGTGTAGATTTACATGTCCGGCCTCAATTAAGATTCACAAAATAAATATCCATAGAACGCTCAATCCCACCAAAAAAGATTATTATTTAATTCCAGGCTACCTAACCAAACTTCAGACTAACTGTCATATCATTAAAAGGTAAAAATTTTAACAAGAAAAAGATCTCTGTCCATGTCATCCCTTCTTGTAAAAGGAGGGCGAGGGAGCACATTGTAACACATTAAATTGGGAGTCATTTGTGGGAGCTATGCATGTGCAGCGTAAATGCATAGATAATCCTTTTAAATTATATTTTATATGACACACAAGTTGTTTTTATTACCTGATTTATATATTAATCATTTTGTATTGGTTTAATGATCTGTACAAAAAATGAATTTCTAAAATAATCAGTACCCTACAATTCCACAGACTTCATTTCAACCTCTTCCCTTCCTGCAGTTACAAAAAAAAAAAAAATATTAACACCACCATACTGAAAATGCACCCCACTACAACTTGTAGGTCTAAAAGAAAAGAAATGTAAACTTCAATCCTGCCAGCTAGACCAGTTTTCATGTTGGAGGTTTTTTAAATTTCATAGTAAGGAAAAATATACTGAATACAAAAAATCCACAACTACAAGCAATGAAAGTACTGCCCAGCATGAAAGCAAGAAAAAGTATTCTTCGTAAATAATCTAGCTTTTACGGTTCACTTGTTAAGGCAGTAGCAAACAAAGAAAGTAAAGAATTACACTCTGTGACCACAACAAACCATTCAATCAACGTTTCACTACTTACCCCATTTAAGCTCCCGAGATCCTTAACCCAGTGCTCATCCTTTTCGATGTCATAGTTGATCACAGCGTGCTGCTTGTCTACACTACGGGACTGAAAGCACAGCAATAATTAGATAGATGTTCATCAATCCATATTCAGCAATTAAATATTTCCAGCTCCAATCCCATTATAAAACAGGCAAGGAACATACCAGTGTTAATGCCATATAAATGTAACAAAATATGTAAATCCTCAAAAATACAAGACAGAGCTGTAACTAGATGGCTCGTTTTGCAATATATTTACGGTTCATCTTAAAAGTTAGAGGACATCAAACTATGCTTAAAGTATCCAAAAGTTCAAACAAGTTTAAAAATGCTCACTAGGTTAAAAAAGGGTTCTACTTTCTAGGTTAAAAAAGGGTTCTACTTTCAATTTTAGGCTAGTATGGTCACTACTTGTTGAACTGAAAGTGCAGACCAAACAAAATAAATAAAAACAAATAAAATAAAATAAAAAAAACACAGATCAAGGTAATTTATTCCCTTCCATATGGCATACACACCTCTCAGGACCCCGACCGACAGTGGACACGAGAGCCGTAGTAACCAGCACAGTTAAATTAAAATACTATACACAAAACAGGAAAAGTCCTAAAATAACAGCACCTGTGTCATGCTCTAAAAGCAAAAAAAGAAGTATAGTCCACAATAGCGCTTGTTTATAGTTGACCTTGGACTTTTCATCGGCAATGCTGTAACTCCAAGAACAGTCTAGCACCAAGGCAGCACACACTGCCAGTGCATAACAAGCACTGGCAATTCCAATAGTTCTAACTCATGAATGCAAGAGGCTTTTGTGTCACTGATGGGTTTGAGCACTCAATAACTACTGACCGTTCTCCCTGCTCCCGTTGCTGGCCAAAGTATTAGAAAAAGCCATCAACCGACTCTTCTCACAACTGGAACAGAATCTTCTACTAGACTCCTTCCAATCCGGATTACACAGCAACCACAGCACTGAGACCTCTCGTCATCGCTACCAACGGCGTCCGAGCCCTACTCAACTAAGGAGAGACCGCAACTCTGATCCTCCTAGACCTCTCTGCAGCCTTTAGTATGGTCTTCCACTACACACTTATCACAAGACTGCATAAGATAAGCTTCCAAAGAGCTGCTCTCTGATGAATCGCCTTTTCCCCACTGGTAGAATGCAAAAAGTGTGCCTTCACCTCCAGCCCCAGGGAAGTAATCTGTACAGTACCCAAAGGACACTCACTTAGCCCCACCTCTTCAGCACTTATATGACCCCTTTCACCATCATCATCAAAAAACACGGACTCAATATATCCTATGCTGACAGCAGGCTATCAATCCTATCCGAAGACACCACCAAGACCAGCTTCCAAAACTGCATTACAGACTTTGCCAACTGGATGAAGGACAACTGCCTGAAGCCCAACAAGGACAAGACAGAGGTACTGATCTTCAGAAACAAAAGCTCCCTCATGGGGTACATCCTGGAGGCCCTCAGAACCTGGACCTACATCTACCCCCACTGACCATGCTAGGACCCTAGGCATCTTCCTGGACAACAAGCCAACCATGATGACTCAGATCAACTCAGTCTCCTCCTCCTGCTTCTTCACCCTCCGCATGCTTCGTATGAAATTCAAATGGCTACCCCAAAGCTCAAAACACACTATCTCCCTCATTTCCAGCTAACTGGACTATGCCAATGCTCTCTACTTAGGGATAGCAGCTCACCTCCTCAGACCATACAAAACACAGCAGCCATACTCACCCTGGATTCTCCCTAGATGAACCCACATCACCCCCTACCTCAGGGAACTCCACTGTATGGAAAAGATGCCAGTCAAAGTTCCTGATCTATGCATACAACACCCCATACAACTGCGGCCCTGCCTGCCTGAACTTCCATAAGCCCACCAGACTCCTCCATTCTGCTTCTTTTTCTCTAACCCTCACCCCCTGCATCTGACATAGCCTTCTACGTAACATCGAAGACATGGAATGAGCTAACCTTTCATCTCTTGAATTCCCTATCACTTCCGGACTTCCAAAAGTCCCTGAAGACCTGGCTTTGCTGCTAATCAACAGAAATTTGCCAGCACCTGGATACCTTTACAGGTGATAAAAAGAGCTCCACATATCTACTGATTGATTGACTAAGTCATCATACATGCACTCTGTCACTCACCTTTGCACTTATGCATCCATTCGTCCACCCACTGACACATTCACCCTCCGACACAACTGCAATAAAAATCATACAAACTCAAAAACATATGCAAAATGTATTTAAAAAATGCATGCAGAAAAAAAGAAAATGTGCTGCCACCTAAACACTGCGGGCATATACTTGCCATTACCAACTTAAGATAACAGCATCTTGCAGAGGTATCGTACATAGTCTATTATTGTTTTATTAATCCATAATGGCTGACAAAGTTATAATCAACCTGTTGGCCATCTTGGAACAGAAAAACAACAATACACATTGGATAACAGAATTTCATAATGGTCACCTGGTTTAGAGGAAGTGATCACATGGATACTTGCCTGCAGAGCTGTAGTATCCTCTTAAAAACATTACAATAAAAAGTGGAGAAGCAAATAAATGAAAGGGGAGCTATAAATAAAAGGAGAACACGACAAACTAAAGTACTGGCTAACCAGTCTGGCCACTGAAGCACACTCATTTTAAGGTGGAAGTGCACTTAAGAATGGAAAATGCCATCATTTAAAGGGCAAGAGTCCAAATGACAGTAGGTTGCCATGGATGGAAGGAGAGTACAAATGACACTCAGACAGACCAATGGCTGAAGAAGGCTGTCATGGATGGAAGCATCGTGTAAATAACGCTCAGACAGACGAATGGCAGAAGGCAGCTACTTCAAAGTCCAAAGTTACAAATGCATACAAAATTACAGTTGACAAAGCGAACTGCTATCTCTACTAATAGAGCCTAACAAGAATTTACAGTACAATTCATCTATAGACACTGTTAGAAGGGGCATCCAACACCCTCGTCCACTGCAGTAATCTATGAGATTGCATGTAACAAAGTACTTAGCTGTAGATTTTAATACAGAGTAATAACTCACAGTGAATTGTCTATTAATTTTAACATATGTTTTTCAGGATTAATATGTCAGGCATACTGTGTTTATCAAGAAATGTTACAATAAAGAATTAGGCCTAAAAATAGCTTGTCACCACAACCAACTCAGTCCTACCGTCCTTTGCATAAGTTTTAAAAGTCATAAAATGACACATGTATACAAAATTACAGTTTGCAAAGCAAATTACTACTTCTCTTAAAAGAGCCTAACAAGCAAAATCATAGTACCTTTCTTTCTTACCCACAGATTTTTCAGGTCGGTCACCAACACTGAAATACTTGCATACAATGGAAATCTGTGAGATTCCATGTAACAAAATACCTACCAATAGGCTTGAACAAAATGTAGTAACAGTCCATCCTAAAAAGTCTGTTGCTTTTAACACCTGCTTTTCAGAATATTATTTTGTGTTATTTAGGGTTAACAATAGTGAACCTAATTGTAAAGAGTTTTTGGGTAGCATACTAGAATCGAAGGAATCCACATCTACTTTGCTTGGGCCTCCCGGGACAAACAGACGTACAGAACGGCGCAGTTGTGTATTTTTCCGGATTGGTCCCTAAGGGTGACCAACAAACTGCGGCCGCACATGGACTGCACAGTGGTAGATATGACACTGAGTCTTGATATAGAAACCTAAACAGGACAAACCCCAAAGCACCAATCTTAGGTAATCCTATGAATACTAAACTCCTGGTCTGTGATACAAGGACAAAATTCATTGAACTCACCTCGATTTCTTCATTCCAACACCACCATCCATTACAACTCTGACACTATCACAAAGGCAAAATTTTATCTTTCGAATCCAGTAAATCACTCCTTAAATAGTTGGTGGAAATTGCTTTCTTTATACCAGATTGAACCACTGAGTGATGAACCCTACAGTAAAAGCAGTAGCTACCCATAACCTTACTCAGACTGAGTAACTATTATTATTTTTTTTTTTTAAAGCTAGAGGTTTGAAAGGAGTTACCTTGACTCTGCACCGTTTTTTTTACAGGCTGCACCTACAACACAAAAATCCTGTGGGATCGGGGCACTATAAGGTAGTATTTGAGTTGTACCTTTATCCAGCTAAAACAAATTTTACCCATCCGTGGGACGTTTCTATTGAAGGAGCTGCTGCTTCTTCTGAGATGTCAAACATATACGGTGGAAGTGTCCCCTTAGCAGGCCCTCTTGGGCAGAGTGCTTGTGAATCAAGAAGACTATGTAAGGACACCGTGCCCATCTGCTATTACATTCATGCTGCTGGGTTTTCATTCTCCTCTCCTAGAGCACCAGACTAAAGCACTCCCTAATGCTGAACCGCTTGCTGGCCTCAAAGTCTACCTTAGCTACACACAGAGAAAAGACCGATATATAAACCCATTTCACACCAAAGACTAGGTTACATAATGGCAAAGGAGAGGCTAACCAGAGCATTGACTGAACTATATAAGGACTTTGAGGAGATATGGGCCAAATGTTGTCTTACCTTTCATCGGGTCTTCTTACCCTCTCATGCCCATCTAGATGGCGATACCTAAACTTGTTTACAGAACATCGGAAGCAGCACTGGCAAAGGACTCCAAGTCCCAGGACTGTGAGGAGCAGGCAAGGAGCGCAGTGCAAACTTAACCTGTGGCAAGTTAGCGCTATAAAGCACGTTTAACACATTTGCAGCGCAGGAGATTGGGAGCGGCAGCAGCGAGGGACTCTAAGTCCCAGCACTCTGCGGGGCGGGCAAAGAGCTGAGCGCCGTGCAAACTTCACCTGTGGCCAGTTGGCACTATAAAGTGCATTTAACACCTACCTGGTGTGCGGGACACAAATGGGCTGCGCTGGGGCCCAAGATGGGCATGTCCTGCGCCTATTAGCACCAGGAAGAGGCAGGGTAGGGCCACCCCTCTTGGCTCTGCAGCTGGACACCGCTGGGGAACCCCTCGTGAAGGTACTTTTGTTTATTATCCCCTCCAGCTGCTGTGAAGCTTAAGATGGTTTTGGCTTTCCCCAATAGGTGGTTAAGATATTGCTGTTTTTGCCACAAGGACTAGTAAGGAGTTGGTAGTCCTCCTTGAGTTTGATTGTGATAATATTTATCGTGCCCCGATGCTCACAAAGAAAAGTTATTGTGTTATGACTTAAGTGTATGTTTTGCTTTTAGCTGGTGGTGTTATGAATGGGCAATCACAAATATTACTGGTTTCTGTTTGGGAGGGGGACCCTTCATATTCAATACTTTTACACATGGGGGATCATATCTGCCTTATTGAGTCAGGCGTTGGGAGAGAGGATTGGCCCAAAAATTAGCCCATATTTTTTTTCTTTTTCATTTTTTTTCTTTACTCATACTTACGATATAGTTTGTTTGCTGGTTTTGTATAGCCTATTACAGTCCCAAATTGCGGGCTTAATACATATCAAAATAGAGAATTGCCACCCCCATTTACCGGTATTCATTGGCAGTGTCCAGTTGTCTTCTGGGCTCATCTTCTCTGACTATTTGGTGATAATTATCCACTGGCCCTTTGTTAACAATTTGACAAGGTGGGCAAAAGGAAAGCCACAGCAAGCCACCCCATTGCTATGCCACCTGCGATGAGCACCTCTATTGATATGATGCTCCATAGGGCCCTGGGAGTCATTAGGACAGAAACTGAGCTTATCAAATGAGGATTGTCCTTACAATCTGGGCAATACCCAGGCCTGGGGTCAGCTCCAACTACACCACCTCATTGCATATCAAAGGCCAAGCCTATTTCACATTGTCCCATCATTAGTGAACCTGCCACTGAATTCGCACTCTTTCCCGTGCCCACCACCAAAGGAACTACTAAACTTGCAGGGAGAGCCAAGGGAGCTAGACGGCCATTAGGACATCTAAATCAGGCTGCCAGCCATACCTCCCTCAGACTTATGCAACCTAGCAAGGTACCGCCTAGTGCACCCCCCAAGGAATCGGCTAGTGGAGCTCCCTAGCACAAACCTGCCTTGATAGAGCAATTCATTGAGGAGTGTATGTGTAAAGTTAGAGGGCTACTTCAGGGTGAACCTTTCCCCCTCTGTGCCCAGATGGAAGTTGAGAATGAGTTGACCCTTATAAGACATGCTCAAGTCCATCCAGTGACAGTAAACCCCCTCTGAACCCAGGATATTTAATGTCTACTGTGGACCTGCCAGAAATAAGATGGAATCTACTGTCTTAGACCACCTAAATGCACATCTAACCACACTGCAAGGAAAATTGTAGGGGGTGATTTCAATTGACAATTCAAACCCCTGAACGTTTATACGCTGTCCCTTATGGCAGACAAAATGCTGCCTGGTTAATCTCAGAGTTAGAAATCCTTCCTATTAAGAATTGGTCTCCTGTAGCAGTCCAAATCAACGCCAATAATGGGTTTCATGCCTGGAATTGCAGATTAAGTTCTGATAGATTAGGCAGACACACATTCAATCAATACCACACCAGCTTAATCGATTACATAATGCTGGATATCAGATTATGGCCATACTTGATTGATGCAACAATAATTCCCCACTCTGATAGTGATCACACCGCCACAAGTATACCTACTAGAGCACATTCAAGCACCCAAGGTGAGATATTGAAAAGAAGATTGAGAATCGTCAGCAATAGACACAGGGTTAAATGGTGTAGAGTGAAATAGTCACAGGATCCATTGGCAGAATTTAAAGATTAGTCGCCGATGGTATTGAGGGCCTGTTATCACGATCTGGCAGGGAATGCCTGTGAGCCCCTGGGGGCGATTTCAGAGGTGCATAATCAGAGGTTAACTATTTCCACATTAAAACTGAGCGAATAATAAAGAGAAAGTGCCCCCAATCCTGGTATAAAAACTTTCGCAGAGATGCTAAAACCAAATTAGTTGATGCAATCAAAAAGCGAACGAGGCCCCTTGACCCAGGCCAATAGACATTCCTATAAAAATGTGTTATCAGCCTCTAAAAAAGACTGGGAGTGGGGAATATGGGGGGCCTCTTAGATGCTGCCAGATCAAATGACCATCGCCGTTTCTGGAATTTGGTGTCCTCTGGTAGTAGGGATGGGTTTTGTTCCATAGAAAACAATATCTCAGCCAGTGACCGGGTCACATACTTCTCTAGCTTATATACGCAGCAGGGAGACCAGAAGGGCCCCATATGTAATTTAATGGGCCCCAGAGAACCATAACAGCTATGTAGAGTTAGAGGGGAGGAGGTCATAAGCCCTATGGATATTTTTCCAGTGCCTGTATTATGAACACAACATCTTGATGTCCTGAAGATCATAGTGCAGGAGGTAAGCCTGGAAATGTCTCTAATGAAGCCCCCAGACAAAACTAAATCCCTGTTGACTAGTTTTGGAGCGAGACAGGCATCTGGAGTGCCTATTTCTCACTGTTATTTACAGCCATCATGAAAGGGGCGCCCATCCCACCAACGTGGATAAGGGCTGAAATTATCCCCATTTTTAAAAAGGGCTCATGTGACTTGCCTGCAAACTACAGAGCAATACATCTTATAAACTGCTCACAGAAGCTTTTCAGCAGGGTTATCCAGGGTATACTTCAAGAATGGCTGTCAGCTAATGAAATCTTAACACCTCTTCAGGCGGGCTTCATAGAGTCCATTAGTACAACTGACCAAGAGTTCCACCTACAGATAATGTACTGGAAAGTTGTTATTCTGGGTGGGGGGGTCGACATTATGTTGTTTTTGTAGATTTACGTTCTGCCTTGATTTAGTTCAAAAATAGACCCTCTGGAAGGTACCTTCTGAGATGAGGTCCCAAGCCATCTCCAACACATTCTAGTGAGACTGCACACTAACAACTATGTGCAGGTAAATGTGGTTGCGCAGCTGAGGTGGCCGAACCTTTTTCTGTCAATAGAAGAGTCAGACAGGGACTCGTACTTGCTGCCACGCTATTCACACTTTATATTAATGGCCTGGCGAACAGTGTGATAATGTTGCACCCAGACTGGCAAACCTGAATGTACCCATCCTCATGTTTGTCAACGATACATTGCTCCTTTCTAAATCTCCTATGGGACTCCAGAAACTGTTGGATCGCTGTGAGTGTTTCTGTATGCAGAGGGGCTTAGAGATCAATTTGAGCAAAACCAAGTATATGGTCGTAAACCCGGGCCATTCAACTAGGGCAAATCCAACACTATCCGGGAACCCCTCAAGCTTGTGCGCACTTTTGTCTATTTAGGCATAACATTAGCAGAACACCTGGGGTGGCATACACGGGAAGCAGCCTTAACCACGACTCCTGAACAACGAAGTCATGGACAACGAAAGCGGAACAACGCTTTCGTTAACCACGACTTCCTTGTTCGGTGCCTTAACCACGCACATGCATGGGTAAGGCACAGAAGAAGGGAGTCGGCTGAGGAGGTCGACATGATCAGGTAAGTGGGGTGGGACTGGGGCTGTTTCAGGGGCAGGGGCCAGGGCGTCGGGGTAGGGATATTTTTTAGTTTTAGGGGCGGAGGGGTGGAGTCGGGGTATTTTTAGTTTTAGAGGTGGGGGGTTGGGGTATTTTTATTTTTAGGGGGTGGGTGGTCGCTGTGGTTTAGGTTTAGGGGCTGGGAGGGGTCGGGTATTTTTAGTTTTAGGGGGTGGGGGTCAGGGTAGTTTAGGTTTTGGGGCGGGGTGGGGGTCGGGGCATTTTTAGTTTTAGGGGTGGGGGGTCGGGGTATTTTTAGTTTTAGGTGGTAGGGGTCAGGCTTGTTTAGTTTTAGGGGCGGGGGAGCGGGGCATTTTTAGTTTTAGTGGGTGGGGGTCAGGCTGGTTTAGGTTTAGGGGAGGGGGTGGTTGCATTTTTAGTTTTAGGGCTGGGGGGTCGTGGTATTTTTTTGTTTTAGGGGCCGGGTTGGGGTTCCGGGGTATTTTGACTTTTTGGGGGTGGGTAGTTGGGTAGTTTAGGTTTTAGGGGCTGGGGTGGGAGGGAGTCGCAGTTATTTTAGGGGTGGTTTTTGGGGGGGGGGGGGGTAGTGGGTTTCGGTAACTTTAGGAGTGGGGTGGGGTTGGGGCGGTTTTAGGTTTCAGGGGTTGGGGATCGGGGTAATTTTAGGGGCGGGGTGGGGGGTTTGGGTGGTTTTAGGTTTTAGGGGTAGGGGGTTACGGTAATTTTAGGAGCGGGGTGGGGGTTTGGGTGGTTTTAGGGGTTGTGGTAATTTTAGGGTCGGGGTGGTGGGTTGGGTTGGTTTTAGGTTTCAGGGGTGGGGGGTTGTGGTGGTTTTAGATTTCAGGGGTGGGGGGGTCGTGGTAATTTTAGGGTTGGGGTTGGGTTGGTTTTAGGGGAGGGGGGAGGTCGCGGTAATTTTTTAGGGGTGGGGGGCCAGGGGGCGGTCGCATGCTGGAACCACGCATGCCGTTAACTAATACCTTTACCACGAATGCCTTAACAATCATTTTTCCATGTAAAGGCATTAGTGGTAACAATGCGGTCGTTGTTCCAACCGCGTTATTTAGGCATGCGTGGTTCCAGCATGCGTTGTTGCGACATACATTCGGCATACACACATTACCCAGCTCAGGTTAAAGCTGGAACAAGTTGTGGGAGGAATCACTAAGATGTTGCTTAGCTCGCAGGTTCGCCCTATACAGCTGGCTCTACAGATTTACAACCACCAGGCTCTAGAGACAGCCTGCTACGAAGCAGAGTTGTGAAGAAAACTGGATGCGATCACATTAGCCACGGTGGAAAACAGATTCATGCACCAGTTGTTTGGTGTACCTATAGGCACTCCCTTTCTCCCACTCAAGCGGTATTTTGGGCTAAGAGCTTTACCTGACAGAATAGGTCTGCGCCCCTCACTTTATTGGAGGAGAATTTTTAACACCCCAGAGCTCCTTTCCCATCGTCAAGAGTCAGAGGACATAATTTTCCTCACTGGTTCTGGTAATATACCCCAGATAAAATATGTGGAAGCCACCTTGTTGGAAACTGGGCTAACAAGACTGTGGAAAAATGTGTGCTGTTCCTGGAAAATTGGATAGCGGGGGCCCATCTGATTAGTATTATACTGATCACCCAAATTATATTTACAGCCAGAGTGTCGTTTGAACTAAACTGTTTGTTGCTGGTCCTTACTTAATATTAGGCTGCCAGCACTGAATTTATTGGTTTAGCTAGGCAGAACCCCTGCCTTAAAGGTGACAGAGAACCAGATTAACAATCTGTGTCGCTTTAGATAATCTTGAAAGTGGTGTCCTACTTTGTTTCTGATGTGCAATATACTTACAACACCCTAATTTTCCCAGCTAGAGTGCTATATGAATAACACTGTATGCTGCTGTGTCACTTTTTTACTTTTTCAAGCCATTTTATGCAGTTTTAACATATTTATTGTCTATAGATCTCAGTGGAACTATTCTATGAAAGGGTGGGTTTATTGATTTTGAATGTAAGAAACTTGTTTGTCAGTCTGTGTCATATGTTTATGTTTAATGTAATGGCCTTTTATGGTTTTTTTTACAAGCTTTTATGGCAAAGTGCCGAAATAAAGATCTTTTGACTGGTTTAGCAACGAATGACCTTGAGGCAGATGTCATGAGGCTCTATATACCATAACGGTATGCAACTTCTGCCATGATCAAAACCCCTTCACATACACTTTGATGCAATCTCCTACACCAAGGCCAGTGTAGGGGGAGGTAGAATTCACTGCACTCCAAGCTGCCAGGTACAGTTGTTATTGGTGATTACAAGAGAAAGTGGCTGTGCACAAGGTTCGCACCTCCTATACATGAGTATATTGTAGTCCAGCAAAGTGTCCATATATTTGTAAAAAGAGTACCATACAGGGTGCCAAACTGGTAAGCACCCAGCCACTAAGGATGTAATAGTGTCAGTTGAGAGTCAAATGACACTTGAAAATTCTATACGATTATACCAAGGCACACCACAAAGGTCCATTTCTTCTTTTTGCATCAGTAAAAGTTGGGATAGTATATGGTAGCGTTTTTATTCATCCAAGTAATCCATAAGGTCACATCCATCATGAATCCAGAGATACAACAGCCAACACGTGTTTCATCAACAAGACTTCCTCAAGGCTGTGGAGTATACATACAAGAAAAAATATATATATCTACAGTCAGGTCCTACAATAAATGAACAGGGAGTTCACTTTACATAGATCACCCAAAAGAGAAACCCGTGAACGGAATACTGTATCAAGCATGATCCATGCATAGCCAGGGATAGCCATACAGTGAGTGCATGCAGTGACATGTGAAATAGGTTGAGAAATAGAAAATATCATGAACAATCAAATCCAATATTGGTTCCAGTATCAGAAATCCACTGTGAATAGTGAACGGGGATTAAATCAACAGGTGACGCACGAGACACCTAAAGAGTGAAACCTCTTACCTGGATACCCCGTATATGTGATGAAAAGTAAGTAGATGAAACATGACATACCCCAAGGCTAGGTACAATTCCATGTCACCAAAAATTTATAATACGTTTCTGAGCGAGGAAAAATCCTGAAGCTGTGGTAGTCAAATCCATGTACATTAATCTTGTATTTTAAGCAACAGACAAGACCGTGATAAGCCCGAAAGAATAGAGAAAAAGAGAACCACAGGAGATGGTGTAAAACAATAATGACCGATGCAAAAACAACTCTCAGTGTACTGCGAGATAGCAGAACAAGAGAAAATAGTTCTCCTGCAGAGCAGACAGATGAAAATAAATAAAAGAGCCAGATATCCAAAAGATTATATCATCAAAAATGGGCAAAATCATGTAGAGTATAATGTCTACTCTGTAGAACTAAATAAAATATCGATACTATGAGTATAGTGCAAATATACAGCAGTCACATGCCACCAAGTTTGTAATTTGATGAAAATGTGACAAAGAAATCTGAGATGTATAACTATACGTATGTGCTAGTATGTTTAGTATCACAATTAAGAACTAAATACAGTAAATGGATCAATAATCTAACACAGACTTACTCCAAAAATAATCTAAATGCGATGCGGTAAAAAATAGCATTTTGAAGTGGTCTCATGGATATGCACACACAGTTAAATGACCGTGCATCTTCATATAAAATCTTACTGCAAGGTGGTAGTAGTGGTTGGTCGAAAGATCTAGAAACATCACGTATAACCAAGAGTAACTATATAACAATCCGCAAATAACAAGACCACAACCGCCCGACACGTAACATCAGACCGTATGTCCGTACATGGCCAATATGCAATAATACCACCTTCTATCAAGTGTACGCCTAATAGAACATTACTGAGCAGTAAAACACAGTTGTAGTAAAAAGTAGAGCCCAAAGCGCCACATTACCTGTCGGACATCCTAAACGTATTTGTACAGCGAGTATTGGCTATGCGGGTGCCACCATTTTGCCCTCTTTTAAACCCAAGAGCAATAGTCAAGGAAAGAGGACTAACATCAGTCGAGGGAAACAAGTGTCTCACTAGCGAGTATCGGCTACGCTGGTGCCGCCATTATGACATGTTTTAGACCTAAAAGCGATAATCATAGAAAGAGAACTACCAATAATTGAGAGAAACAAGTATCTGTATGCCCAAAACAAAGTTTCACTGGTGTTAAGGCAAGTAAAGAAGAGATAGGTAGGTGGCAAATAGATAGTAGATCACATGCAAAAAGAGAAAACATGCAAGAAATGCCACCACCAAACATAGTAGATTAAATATCACATCAATACAATGGCTAATCAATTGTGTTGAGAATGCAGTCACAACATCCGGATTACAAAAAAAAAAAAAAAGAGACTGCACTTAGATGAATATCATGTCATGTAGTTTAGTTTAAAATAGAAATCATTTAATGGAAAATGTCAACCCAACAGTTTAAGCATACTTAGAAGCAAGTTACTGGACCAGTATTTGACATCTAACAAAGAAAAACAGCATAAATATATTATATGTACAGTTAAGTGTAATACACAAGCATTACAGAAAAACATGAAGATCCTTTTCTGTGTTCAACCCTTCCTCCACTGCTCTCAATTTTTAAATCCATTTACTTTCCATACGTCTCAACATCAAAGTCTTATTGCCACCTCCTGTGGCAGCTTTGCATATGTCTGCCATTGGAATGCCATAGAAGCACCTATTTTCCTAGTGGAATGTGCTTTAGGTGTTATTAAAAGTTGTTGTTTTGCCTTAATGTAACATGTTTGAATACATTTAACAATCCATCTAGCTAATCTTTGTTTAGAGATAGGATTACTTTTATGTGGTTGTTGAAAAGCAACAAAAAGCTGTTCAGTGTTTCTAAACTCTTTTGTTCTATCCACATAATACATTAGAGCTCTTTTAAGATCAAGAGTGTGGAAAGCTCTTTCTGCAGTTGAATCTAGCCGTGGGAAGAAGACTGGCAATTCCACTGTTTGGTTTATGTGAAAAGGTGATACAACCTTTGGCAAAAATGTTGGATTGGTTCTAAGTACCACTTTATATTTGTGTACTTGGAAAAAAAGGTTCCTCGAGAGTGAATGCTTGTATTTCACTAACTCTTCTTAATGAGATAATCGCTACTAGGAAAGCAACTTTCCAAGTGAGAAATTGAATCTCACAGGAATGCATGGGTTCAAAAGGTGGACCCATTAGTCTTGTGAGTAAAATTTTGAGATTCCAAGCAGGAACTGGTGGTGTTCTAGGTGGAATGATACGTTTTAGTCCTTCCATGAAGGCTTTGATAACTGGAACTCTGAAGAGAGATGTATGTTGTATAGTCTGTAAATATGCCAATATGGCAGTAAGATGGATTTTAATAGATGAGAAAGTTAAATGTGACTTTTGTAAATGAAGTAGGTAGCATACAATATTTTGTATTGATGCTGTAAGTGGGTCAGTATTTTTAGAAGGACAGTAATAAACATATTGTTTCCACTTCTTAGCATAGCATTGTCTAGTTGTAGGCTTGCCTGCTTGTTTGAGAACTTCCAAACATTCTAATGGAAGTTTTAAGTATCCGAATTCTATGACTTCAGGAGCAAAATCGCTAAGTTGAGAGCACTGGGATTGTTGTGTACCAATGTTGTTGTGCCCAGGTGGGGGCTATGAGAATCATGGTAAGAGAGGTTTGACACAGTTTGTTGACCAGAAATGGAAGCAGTGGGAGAGGGGGGAAAGCGTAAGCAAATATCCCTGACCAGTTGATCCATAGAGCATTGCCTTTAGATAGAGGGTGTGGGTGTCTGGATGCGAAGTTTTGGCATTTTGCGTTTTCGCTTGTTGCGAATAGGTCAATTTCAGGTGTCCCCCACTTTTGAAAGTACTGTTGCAATACCTGAGAGTGAATCTCCCATTCGTGTATCTGTTCTGCTAAGGAGATCCTCTAGCTGATTGTGTATTCCTGGAATGTATTCTGCTAGTAGATGAATGTGAATTGCCCATTTCCATATTGTTTGGGCTACAATGGACAGTTGAGATGAATGTGTCCCACCTTGTTTCTTTAGATAATACACGGTTGTCATATTATCCGTTTTTATCAAGACAGTTTTGTGTTTGAGAAGTGGTTGAAACACTTTTATGGCAAGGAATACAGCTAATAATTCTAAATGGTTTATGTGATAATTTAGCTGTTTTGAGTCCCATTCCCCTTGTATGGTAAGGTTGTTGAGATGAGCTCCCCAACCTATCATTGATGCATCTGTTAATGTGGTCTGAGGCACAGGGTCTTGAAATGACTGCCCCTTCATTAAATTGCTGAGATTCCACCATTGAAGGGCCTTGTGCATTTGGCAGTCTAACAACACTAGATCTTGCAAGTGACCCTGTGCTTTAGACCATTGTTGTGAGAGGCACTGTTGTAGTGTTCTCATGTTTAGTCTTGCATGCAGCCCCATTGCTATGCAGGATGCCATCATTCCCAATAGTTTCATGATAAATCTTACAGTATATTGTTGATTTGGCTGCTTTTGTGGTATGAGATTTTGGAAAGCTTGTATCCTTTGTGTTTTTGAATAGGCTAAAGTTTGTGTATTGAGAATAGCACCTAGGTAAGGTTGCACCTGTGCTGGTTGAAGATGGGATTTTTGGTAATTGAGAGTGATCCCTAATGTATGTAGGGTTTCTATTGTGTATTGAGTGTGTTGCTGACATAGTATAATATTGGTTGATTTTATTAGCCAATTGTCTATATAAGGAAAGACATGTATGTGTTGTCTTCTTAGGTAAGCTGCTACTACTGCTAGACATTTTGTGAATACCCTTGGAGCTGTTATGCCGAATGGCAGAACTTTGAATTGGTAATGCTTTCTAGCTATCACAAACCTTAAGTATTTTCTGTGAGCTGGATTGATGGGCATATGGAAATACCCATCTTTGAGATCTAATGCGATCTTGTAATCTTGTTTTTGTAGTAGTGGAATGACGTCCTGTAGAGTTACCATGTGAAAGTGTTCTGACAGGATATATAGATTTAGTGGTCTGAGAGTGCCATAATGTTTGGGAATGAGGAAGTATAGTGAATATACCCCTGTTCTGTGTTGAGATTTTGAAACTAATTGTATTGCCTCTATTAGTAGTAGCGATTGTACTTCTTGTTGTAATAGAACGTTGTGTTCTGGTGACAATCTGTGATAACGAGGAGGAATATTTGGAGGGGTAGAAATCAATTTTAGGCAATAACCATTGCATGCAATTGAGAGTACTCATTGGTCTATGTTGATATTTTTTCTATTGGGAGTGGAAATCCTGCAGTCTGCCCCCCTACCTTACAGGAGATGTGTGGGGTTGTGGCCTGCTTATGAAGTCACTGTTTTGATGGGAGAGTGACATTTTTTGAGGCCTGGAATTTTCCTCTGGCTCTGAAGTGTTGTCCTCCATAAGAGGCTCTAACTCCCCCTCTCTGCTACTGCTGCTGCTGACCTTGTTTAGGCTGGGAGGTAGAAGCCTCCGTAGATTGGGGCTTGAATCCTCCTCTAAATTGTTGCTCACAAAAGAAGCCGCTATAAGGTGTTGTCTATAAGGCTCCCATTGCTTTGGCAATGTCTGAGTCTTTCCTAAGTTTTTCTATTGTGGTGTCAACTTCAGGACCAAACAGGTGTTATTATTTTTTTTTTTTTTTTTTTTTTTTAAATCGAAAAGCATATTCAGTACTGCCTACTGGATTTCTGGCTTGAACCCAGAGGAACGTAACCATGTGTGTCTGCGTATGGTGACAGCAGTATTCACACTTCTAGCTGCTGTATCTACAGCATCAAGGGCAGACCGTATCTGGTTATTACTTATGGCCAGACCTTCCCCAAACATTTGTTGAGCCCTTTTTTGATGCTCTTTTGGCAGGTGTTGTAATATCTCCTGCATCTCGTCCCAGTGAGCTCTATCATACCTTGCTAGCAAGGCTTGAGAGTTTGCAATTCGCCATTGGTTAGCTGCTTGTGTAGCTGCCCTCTTGCCAACAGCATCGAATTTCCTACTTTATTTGTCAGGGGGAGGGGCATCCCCTGACTACTGACTATTGGCCCTTTTTCTGGCGGCACTGACAACCACCGAGTCTGGAGGTACCTGATGGGTAATGTAAGCAGGGTCTGCAGGTGCAGGCTTATATTTCTTTTTAATGTGTGGTATATTTCTTATCAATGCGTGGTGTTAAAACTAGCTTTAACCAGCTCATTAAATATCTCATCTGCATGTTTTATCATGCCAGGTAGCATTGGGAGGTACTGGTAACGTGAGTGCATGGAGGATAAGGTATTAAAAAGGAAATCCTCTTCCAAAGGCTCACTGTGCTTAAGTACCCCGTGGTATGCTGCTGCCCTAGGAATGACCTGCATGTATGCAGTAGTGTCTTCTGGTGGGGAAGGTTTGGAAGGATGAAAGTCTGGGTCATTAGCAGGTATGGGATCTGGATCATACAGATCCCAAGGATCAGCCATATCACCACGAGAATAAGTCTGTGAGTTGGTTAAGGCAAAGGTGGTGGGCTAGTGGGTTGTGGTGAAAAAGAAAGTTGTGGTGAATGAGGGGAGGATTTATGCAGAGGTAAAGGCTTCTCCTTCCGTTTAATAATCTTTGCTGGTATTGGAGCTGTAGCAAGATGTTCCTGAAAAGCCAACTTTCCTTTAGTCTGTGGAGGAGGTGCAGGAATTATTCTGCCAGTCTCTTTATGGATATGGATATGGATATGGATCCTTGATTGTCTCTCATCCATGATTTCGAGAATGGATTGAATTTCAGTGTCCTCAGAAATATATTCTGATGGTTTCAATGATTTTGAGGACTGTTCATCATATGGTTTGGAGCTCTGCTTAAGATGGCTCGAAAGTCCTTGCTCCTCTGCGCAGGAATACTTTTTCAGCTCAGAAGTTTGCACTTTTTTCGGGCCTGAAAATACAGCCCGTTTCGGCTCTGAGGCAGGACGTTGACGTTTTGATTCCAAAGAGTGTGGACGCCGCCACGGTTCGGAAGTTGAGCTTTTGGTGGTTTTGCTTGACTCCGGTATCGAAGTAAGTGTGGCCTTTTTCGGCATCGAACCTGAAGGTCGGTCGAGGAGTATTTTCTAATGGGTCGAACCATGGCTCTCTGGCAGTGGTGCACCCTAGGCCTTCGAGGACTTTTTGGAGTGGGCGTAGGGGCAGTCGTACTCACGTGCTGACAAGCAGTGATGATTTGGCTATCTTCCTCCAAATCTTCTTCGAAGTCGGCGTCCTAAATGGAAACTGCCATTTGTGCCTGTTCTTCCTCAAGTGTGTTGATATACTCAGTACTTTTCAACGCCATTTCCTATCTCCTGACTCTCTAGTCACGTAGCGTCTTCTTGGATCGAAACGATCAACAGGCTTCAACAATTCTCTTCTCGGTGATCGGGAGAGAGACACCGATTACATACCAGGTGTTGATCTGTGTATGGAAATTTCACGTGGCAGCGAGGACAGAATCGGAATGAAGTCCGATCCATCAGGCTTCGACGCAGTAGAACCGAACAGGCCAGAGATGGCCGCTTGCGCCCAGAAGGGCAAAAATTGTTTTTCGACTGTACTATCGGCTCGACTATAGATGAAAAGAGTAATCAAAACAATACCAACGGTGAAAGAAAGTTATCTAGAGTTTCCGATTCAAAATCTCAGAGCGAGAGGAAACACGTCCGAACCAGAAAGCAGAAAGAAAACAATCTAACAAAGGAGTCGATGCCCATGTGCAGTATGACCGAGAGGAGTCACTCGATCCCATGACTCCGAAAATACATTTTAGAAGAAAAACAACTTGTAACACTCCGAGCCCAACACTAGATGGTAGAAGCAATGCATAGCATGTGTATCTGCAGCTACACATGCCATCGAACACACACATACATATATATATATATATATATATATATATATATATATATATATATATATTAAAAATTGGGTCCATCATTACAAATGTGCTTTTTAACACAGAGTTTTCGTATTCGGAAATGTATGTATATGAAAATATGTATTTTCAACATGAAGACTCCTTTCAGATATGGTAGCAACAATAACAATACAATATCTCCTTTTGTGAGGTGAAAGCTATACATGCCTGGACATATTACAAGGGAAGCAGGTGGAGTCATGTTTATCAGACAGTCATTTCTTTTACTGTTTTCTACATTTTCAAAAATTACCCTCAACACTGGTGAAAAAAAATGAAGTTATAATGTTAAAATATATATTTTTTTAAGAACAAAAACAGGAGAATCACAGCTTTTCCTTTGTTGAATCCCCCTGGGCTTTTAGATTTTTTTTTTTTAAAGTTAAACTATACTACCATTCACCTCAGCCTCCCTCGTTTGTTTAACCATTCCATAAGTATAGTGGTAATACACCTTGATGCCCCATGAAATTTGTACCGATGACAGAACAGTTAAGAATTGTTTTTTTTTTGTCTCATCTCCATCTAGTGTAGCATATACAGCTCAGATTTTGAAACCAGGTAAATACCTACTCTGTGTAGCCCACACCAATCTTGTTTACACTCGCCCAAAGCATAGTGTTGTTCAAAACACAATAAAAAAACAGAACTTACAAAAAAATCCCTTGCCAATGAGCCATAAGACTCAATTTCTTGGCATGACATTACAAGCAGTGAACATTCACTGAGCGCAGAGGGCTCGGGCAAATGGTATTGAGTCCATGTACAGATTTTGTCTCATTCAAAGGTGCCTTCTTGTGTAAGGCTATTTAGGACAATACTGGTAGTAACAAAATGTACCTCCAACAATATGCAATTGTTTGACCAGCTCCATTTTATAAGCATTTGTGCTTTAGAATCACACATATGTGTTATATTTTTATATCTTTAAGAAGCGGATGTCTGTACAGCTGAAGAATATTTGGATTCAGTTGGGAAGGAGGGTTCCAGGAGAGTTACACTCTCAGGGTCTTTGTGGTTCCATCATACTCGAATACTGGAATAAAGCTTAAATAATAAATAAAAAAAATAAAAAAAATAAAAAATAAACACACACCAGTGGAGCTTTATTTCCTTGATTTTCTGTGATTTTGGAAAATGGAGAAACGTGGCACATTCGAAGTTCGGTTTATTTTGTAAGGAAAGGGATAAACCTTACTGAATTGTGTGGCGAGGAACAGCCTCGGAGTATTACAAAGAGAAAAAGAATTGAGAGTGAGTGAAAGTTTTAAATGGGTAAAGGACTGGGTCTCAAGACTTCCTGTGTTACTGGTTCAATGTAATGTTTAATACTATTATTACATTGCTGTTTGGATATATATATTTTATATATTTTTAAGAGAAGATAGATGCGCTTATTTTTGCTTGCATCTTTAAGAAGAGAATGTTCGTACAGTTGAAGAATTTGGATTCAGCTGGGAAGGGGTTCCACTGGGAGTTACACTGTTGGGGTCTTTGTGGCTGCATCCTAATGGATTACTAGAGTCAACCTCGAAAAATACCCTACCTTCTAGACTTTTATTTCCTTTAACAAAGGACGTTTTAATATCCCCCTTATATTTATGGAAATAAAAAAACAGCACAAGTCCATAACAGCAAGGTCACCAGTGGTCAACTGCATAATTGCAAATTGTGGTGCCTTTGTGATCTGAACAAAATGTTTCATTCCTTGCATGACCGGGTAATACGTAACTGTAAGCTGTAAGCTTCGTACTTGTATAGCCCTCTTTTACCCTGAGGGCATCTGGGCGCTTTTACACATACCGCTGTGGAACCCTTCCTGGCTTTCCCTGTGAAGTGCCCACTCCTGGGCACCCCCAAGGTGAAGCCAGGCATCCCTAGCGCTGTTGGGGCCGTTGTGGAGATTAAGCAAGCTATTGCCCAGAGTTACAGAGTGGGACCCCATGATTAGATTAGCACAGATGCGAGAGTTATCAGGTCTGAGGAAATTGAGCCCAAGACCCGCCGAAGCGGGAATTGAACCCTGGTCCCAGGCCACATCTCTGCATCAGGGTCTGCCGCTCTAACCATTGAGCCACTCCACTCCACTCCACTCCACTCCACTCCACTCCACTCCACTCCACTCCACTCCACTCCACTCCACTCCACTCCACTCCACTCCACTCCACTCCACTCCACTCCACTCCACTCCACTCCACTCCACTCCACTCCACTCCACTCCCGTAACTGGTGGTGAAATCGCATCATTAGCATAGAAAAATCTAAGAAATGCACATTAACTCAACCTCTATGCAGTGGTTCCCAACCTTTTGATATCTGTGGACCCCCACTTTAACATTAATGGAACCCAGGGACCCCCCACTGAATCATCATGGGAATCCGGGGACCCCCGCCTGAGTCATTACTGGAAGCTTGGGACCTAATTTGTCAATATTTGTTAATATCTTTTAATTTTCTAGGCTCTCGCGGACCCCCTGAGAAGGCTTCGCGGACCCCCAGGGGTCCCCGGACCACAGGTTGGGAACCACTGCTCTACAGCATTCTGCTTCATGAACAATCTGTACTTTTCATATTTGCATACTCTATTTGAAAACTTGGAGCAAAGAAAGCTTTTTGCCAGGTTTTTACAGCATTAGATTTGTAATCTCTTAGTTTTCTGCTGGATTTGACATCTCACGGGACACCCCAAAAATGTATGATTTACAGCTAGATATTGTTTTGTTTTCTATGCACATCATATCAGCAAAATTAATGTATCAGACTTGATCAACCCACTTTTTTTTTAGTATATTTGTAGCCAGACTGGATATCTTCCAGTGGAGTCCAACCACAGAAGGTCTGCCCCTTAGGATAGTGTGAGGAATGGAGCAGTCCAGTGACTGCTTCAGCATTATTGGGCTGTCAATGGGCAATGTTGGGTGTCAGGCTTTAATGCTGGGCATTTTAGAGTGCCAGACACAATTCTGTTATATATAACACAGTGGCTGGTTGGTATTTCCCCACGAACCCATCCCTAATTTCAGCATTCTTTAGAGATGTATGCCTGAGGCTTTCTGGTTTGTTCCAACAGGTGTGCAGGGCGGTCGTTAATTGTATGGTTGTCGCTTTTTAGGAGGTGCGGAGGCGATTGGCTGAGCAGTTGGCTTGGGTTAGCCAAGTTTATTGTTGTTGACAGCAGCAATCCAGATGCAGAGGGGATGGGTAGACAAGCTCACGTCTGGACAAGGCAGGAAGTTTAAGGTTCATTAACAAGTTAACTTAGCTACAGGTTAATAGTTGTAGTGCAACTGTTTGGGAGGTTAAAGGCCTAAAGTGAGGACGTTTAGCTCAAGATGGGGTAGAACCTTGCAGGTTTAAGTTTGCGGGGAAGAGGGGCATATTAGGGGCGATAGGGTAGTTTAACGTGGGTAACTGGTTTGTATAGTGAGGTTTAGTTTTGTAAGGCATTAAGGCCCAAGCTTTTTCATATGTGATGTGGCCCTGTTTCAATAAAGCAGCCGTTTTTCACACAAACAGGGTGTCAGTGGTCTGTGCTGTGCCCCTATTGCCAAAGGAAGTAGGTTTGTTAATAAATACAATCTTTCTTCCCGGAAAGACTGCTTAGTCATGCTACTAATAATTTTGGGCTAAGTTCTTGCATGACTGCTCCCTTTCTTTTATATCGAATTAGGATGAAATGGAACCTTTAGAAAGACATGACAGCTGCAGACAAGGTTAATCATTTACGGGAGGTTTTAAACCTGTTAATCACTGATGACCTTACTGAGGATGTCAGTTAAGACCAGCAAGTAGACCACTGATTGGAACAATCTGTTACAGAAGATGAATGTTAAATATCCAATGAAGTGCGAAGGAGAAAAATTTAATCTGTCCCCAGAGTAAAACAGGAGGCCTAAAGAGGGAAAAAAATAGTCTGTAAAGACAAAAGTGGTAAGTTGTCCATTTCATGCGTGACACATTTAAGGATGCCCTGGCTTTTTAGTCAATGGAATGGTGCACTCAGACTGGTAGTTTCAGGTTTCACATTGTAAATATGAGTTCAAAAATTGCAGCATGAAAGCTGCTGCTGAATGAAAAATAGAAGTAGCTGAAGGCGTCCCATTTAATATTTAGCCACTTGAATACTGAGCGGAGGGAAAAGGATCAAAGAATTGGAGTACGAAGGGCACACATCAGGAAGTCTACCTGGAATCAGTCAGAGTTTGCAGACCTTTGCCCACTTTGTATTCCGCTTATAGCACACAGTTGAGGCAAAACTCCACCAACTGCAGTGTCGCAGAGTTTTTCGCAGACGTGGCTAAACACCATTAAGTTGGAGAGCAAAAATTTGCTTCCCATTGGAGAGAGGAAGACACCTCTCCAAGGGGTTCAGCATTCAGGGTTCTTCATCAGCAAGGCATCTGGTTGAGGAGCATCTGGAAATCTGACCTTTGGAGAATCTATCCAAAGTCCAACTGATCAAAGCCATATTTAAGTACATACAGCAATCTGATTCACTCTGAGAGTCAGTCCACATTACGCTGAAGGGACATCATCAAATAGCAATCGATCACATGATCCCAGGTTGTAACAGCGGTACACAATCCCAGGTCTGTCATGGGGACATCATCCATCGATGTAGCTCCATACAGGATTGAAACAACTGTGTATATCGTCAGTCCACAGTTCAGAATGTTCCACATTCAAGGACACTGTTTCACTTCTCTCTCTCTGTCTAAACAATAGAGGTCTGTTACCAAAGCTAGTCTTCTCATGGGAACAAATTTTGAAAGAAAACTCATGTTATGAAAATGAATCAGCAATTCCTGCACAGTCACGAAATACAGGCGTAGCAGGCCGCACTTAGGCTAATACAAGCCAGTTAAAGCAACACATTTTATTTTAATACATTCTAAAAAACACATTTTACTATGCAAACTTATCAATTCAACATTAATAATGCTTCATTAATATTCACATTACATTCATTATAAACGAAAAGATTCTGCCAGTACATTTCAATCAGTATAACAACTGCATTTCTCTATTTTTGAACATGTATTTACATCATTCATCAGTACAAATTCAATACATTCGCAGTCAGAAACCACCACCATCACCATACACCGAAAAGGAGGTGATGGGTCATTTCTTTCCCCGCTGGACGGGGGAAGCATAGATTCTTTTCTCTCTGGGTTTGCAATGCATCGATTATTTTTCTCGCATGCAAGACGATGCATGGAAACCCTACTGCGGCGCAGCATCAATGAAGAAAATGACACCCCGGGGTGATGTATGGAAAATCCAGACACACTGCAAAGAGGAATCCGCGCTGAAGCAGGAGATGCGTCAAATCTGCAGCCGCAATTCAGGTGCTGAGTCGGGTATTTAAGCCGCAGACTCTTAAACCTTAAAAATTGATATCCCTAATTGTCTATGTTGGATTTTTGTCATTTTGACTGCCAATTAGAGACCCCATTTCTAACAAATATATTGTCACATGTTGATGACTTCTATGACGTGAGGGACAGCACTAAAATTTCAACCACATCAGTCCTGAAATCTGTATCATGCATGAACTTTCCAGGCACTAAACTCTCAAATCAGTTTTAATAGTCCACTTTGAACCAGGGATTGTCATTTCTTATTTTGCTACAGAGGAGAATAATGCAGGAATCAGGATTTTTGGAGAAGGAGTGCATCAAGATTTTAAGGTTTATTCTACAAAAAATTGGAGCTAGAAAGAGAGATTTATTAGGAAGCACAAATACTCAGTAATACTTTGAAGCATGAAATCACATCATATACATCCTAATTGGACAGCAATAAAGAAAACAAGTGATACAGAATTACCAAGGAAATGTTGCCTGGGAAGACGTCCTTCTTTAAAGACAGCAGACACAATTTTCAGACCTGAATTGAAATCCTATAAAAAGGTCATCCAGTACTCAAATCTCAAAGGCAAAATCACTCTCCCCTCAAAAAAACATTCATAAAGCCTTACAAACACTAAGACACCCATTTATCACGCATTGATTATTTATTGCTTTTCAAAAGCATTAGGGTTTGGTGGCAGATTCTATTGTTTCATATTGCCAAATACAAGGCTCAAGTGCTCCCTCAATCTTAGATTCCTGTTTTATAAAATTATATTTAAATATCAAAGGCATTTTGGCTCAGAATGCAATCCGACAAGAACTCAGTAGATAGAAACCAGTCAAATAAGCAGAGTTGTTTGATTTTTTGAATTACTAGACCCTTTGTCAAAATAAAATATGCAGCGTTGGTCTGAACACAAAGCAGCCTCGCATCTAGCCCTTTAACCCTCAGGATTTCTACTTGAAAAACGAAACACTGAGGGTGGCTGCAAGGGATAAGCAGGAATCCCCCCTGAATCTATCAAGACATTCCCACTGTAGGGCAACATTTGTATAATAAGACACCCACGATAAAAAGGGCATTGGTTATCTACAGAATAAAAGCAGAGCATGTTGCTGAAATCCACATATCTAGCTTTTTCTAGGAATGCATTAGTTTTTAACACTAAGAGAAAGCACTGGCCTGGCATGTGGGCATTGCAAAACAAGTTGGAAACACCTTGAGCCTCCATCCTAGATTGAGAGTAGCAAGTAGTTGTGAATTCAGTATATGTTTAAGTTGTTCAAGCAATTGTTCATATAAACTGGTCTGGTCTATTATCAGACCTCATTATCTATACATTTTCACAACAACATATCTTAATCTTCTCAGAGAGAAAGTATGCACTTCTCAGACACATAAAAATGGCCTCTTAGTCCTTGATAAAAATGAAAACTCACAAGCACTAACTGAATAGCAGAGCAGCAAACTGAATATTTTGATTCAGGGAAAAGCGTTTACTTTTTTCCCTTTTTTTATGGTGCCTCACTGGTGGCTGAACATCAAGTGCCTGACAAATGCATATGTTCAATGAAAGCTGTGATCCTAATCTAGAATGTTAGGTGAAGATGTCAATTGTAATCACACTACAGGAGAGTTTTAAAGGCGATGAGAAACATGTATTTGGTGGGAAACAACCCATACTAGTTCCCTCTTCATAAAACTACTGTAGTTATCACAAAAAGGTATGGTGTTCACCAATGATGTGGAGCTATGTTCACGAGAGATTATCCGCGGGCTCCTAGACCTCGCTGGGTTTAGAAATTGCGCAGTGTGGGTGCTGTGTAGGGTGAGGGAGGGAAGGGGGGGGGATTTCCTTTTACGGACTAGGTGGTCTCACACACTATATAGTGTCATGCTTCATCATTTGACCACCTAGCCCCACCCAGGTAGGATAGTACCACCTGGGCGGACTCAACCTCACCGTTAAAAGAACGGGAGGGAGTGCGTAAATATATTTTATCTGCAGATAATGGGATCCAGCTAAACTACGGGAACATAAAAACACCTAGGCAGCTACCTGTGTGTAGTCTACACTTTTAATAGTGGTAACTGCTGGTGCAACTAAAAACCAGGGCGGGACACCTCGGTGAGAACAAGGACTCACTGGGTCACCTCTCTAAAAATTGGCCGACATGTTTCTGCCCTCTACTAAGAGCCGTGGAAGGTCTAGGGGCATGCTTCAGGGCCTAGGATCCCTAACCATCATGCAAGGTGCAAATAGATGAGCCTCCCCTCATAAAAGGGGGGGAAAAATATATAATATTGACTGAGAGGGCCTACCTGTGGCAAGGGACTACCTCGCGGAGGCCCTAATGTATGAGGCAACTGGCCTCAGATTCCAGGAGGGGGAGTGTCCTCTTATAGTCACACTTACATGAAAGGAGGCGCTCGCTGTGCGCCTAGCCCGACCCTTCGCTGGACCGCTTGATTGTCAATTACCCTTCAGACTGAGATCCTTAAAGCAGCTTTAGGACAATGAAGAGTCTAATGACAGAGTATAAACCCTTCACAGACGTTAGGAAATGTCAAAGCTTGAAGCCAATATTTCTGCTGTATCTCACCCCAACCAAACAAGAAAAACACAAGAATGGGTGTTTAACATCAACAGATATTAAGTGCAGATCACAATTCTACAATGAGATGGCAGAAAACTGCCATCTTTGGGGTGAGATGCCCCACTTTTTGCCCTATCAGTTTTGCTGGACTTAGAACACTGTGCACTTTACTCCTCCTAAACAAGAATAAAAGTCCCTGTGATCCCCCATTTAAACATGCTTAAATTTGATTAACCCTGATCGCCATATTTAACTTGCATATAAGTCCCTAATATATGATGTACAATACACACCAAGAACCTGGGAGTTACATGCACCTGTGGACTGCAGCACATACGGAGCCATCTATATTTTTGGCCTGGAAAACATAGATTCAGGTCTACCATGTATAGCGTGATAGCATCAGCCTAAATCCCCGATATCAAACTTGTAAAAATAACCCTTTTAGACAAGAGGAAAGCCCCGTTTTTAAATATTAAGAGGTCACCCCTAAATACACCTTATCGACCACAAGGTAAGAAGTCTGATATTTGAAAGTGTAACGTGCGAAATTCAAGTGGGCGTGTTTATCTAGTGGAAAGACCCCAAATGTTATTTTTAGGGGTAAGGATGTAGCTGGATTCTAGAAAATGTCAAAATACAGATGATAACTTTTAAAATATATCCTTGAGAGGAAACTGCTAAAACAGTCATTCAAAGACTACTTTTCATATTTAAGAAAAGTCCAGTTCTTTGGTGAAGTGTTAAGAAATATTTAGAAAAAGCAACTTTCATTAAGTTACATTTTCCTTGCCAGCAGCTACCCGGCAAGTGCTTGACCTTCATCAGGTGTGAAAGCTGCTCCCAGAGCAGGACAATAGCCTAGGTGGGACAAAAAGATCAACTGGGTGTAGGGCATTTGAATCCTAGCATCCCATAAAGGGTGGACACAAGGCACTGCACAAAGGAGAAGTATTTCCGCCGTTTTGTATTTCAGGAATAAGGTGCACTGTGTGATTGTTTGCAGTACAACAAACAGGAAATTCTGAAAAAGTGGGTATGGTTACCACTGGGACCTTTTACCCCCTGGTAAGAGAGGGTTCAGTAGACATCCCCACTTGGTGCATTCAAACCATGCTCTATTCCGGTCTGCATGAACTGGCACCTGGGTCTGTCTATTGCTTTCATAGACCATCATTGGCGCTTAGTGCTTTTTGGTGTTACTTTTACTTAAAACTTAAAGAATTCATCTATGCGGTTCCATTCAGTGGATGTATGATTGTCAATTTGGTGTCATTTTGTGCATTACATTTTACTCTATTTTTGTAATTCACTTGGGATTTATTTCTTTTTTTTTAACTTTATTACTGTCTTTGTACTGCATAAATACTTTACACATTGCTTTAAGTTAAGCTGTCTGTTCTGTGGCATAGCTACCAGGGGTTGAGCTCAGGCTCATTTTGTGAGTTTGGGGTTCACCCGGGAACGTTATTCCTTGAGATGGGCAGCAGTCGATCACAAATAATCAACTTTCTTAGAGTCCCTGTGTAAAAATGCAATGCATGGCTTGGTAATCCCCAGAGTAAAGCAACACAACTGAGACTACCCAAGCACCACTGTTTCTACTATGATCAGATGGTTGAACCAGTTAAGCATCAACTGCTAACACCTTGTTTAACTGCATGTCACAATTTCAGATTTCATCAGGTACAATGACAGAGTATCTACAAACTATTTAGATGAGCTACATAAAATGTTTCTGTATTAATTTTTTTGTGGTAATTGTAATATTCATAGAGGTTGACAGATCCCCGTCTCCCAGGGCAGGAGGGGAAGGACCCCAACAGGGCCCACACACAACAAGCCGAAGCTCAACAGACCTCACAAGAGGTCACCAGCTTCGCTGATCACAACACAATTCATGGTCTCCATTCAGATAGTGCAGTTTGTCACTGCTATTTCTGTAAATAGTAATGAGAAGGAGGTGGGTCCTTATCAAACTAGTGGACATTGGGACTAAGGAGATATCTAAACAGAAATAATGAAACTCCTAAGCTGTTCCTGTACATTACTTAAAAACAACTGCCTAAACCTGAAAGTTCAGGGAAAGCAGACCATAGTCAGTTCTATCAAATTGAATGTTCTTATTGTGATAAGTTTTGAAAAGAGTTCTCAAATGGGCATACACAGGATCTACAGTATGCCAATGAATCATCAATTTGGACAAAAGTACATAAAGGGAGATGAAAATCTCTGCAAACTGTGAGTGGATTGTGTGACAAAGTAAAATATCCATATACACAAAAGTTTTTTCTTTTACATATTGGACCTTGTGGAAAAGAGATCCATTAGACAAACCTCAATTACTTAGTGCCATTCAAATGCTCCAATGTCCTTTGGTCTTTCATGGGCAAAGAGTAGAGTAAAAAAAGGTAATCATCGGCAAGAGTACAATGTTCCAATATGGTGGCTATAACCTATTACGCTTGTCAGCTGTTGCCTGGACCCAATCAAATCCTGTCAATACATTTCAACCCACAATGTTTTAAGAGGCTCTGCAGGTCAAGAACCAACTGTGTCCATCAGGAAAAGGACATTTGTTTGTTCACAAAAAGCTCAAGTTTCTATGGAGGTTTGTTTAGAGAATCACTTTATTTTTAGTTTACTTAAAAGAGTGCTTTGTCCATGGCATCTGAGGGAACCTTTTTAATAGAGGATCCCCACTGTGGTTATTTCCAAGGACTGTGGCTTAATATAACTTGCTAATAGGTCCTTTTATACATGAAGGAAATCCCATTAGAGCAGCACGTGCATGTGCTTTGCTGGCATACAGGACCCAACTACTTCGTCCACTAGCTTCAATTCATCGGCTGTTTATCATATTGGTGTGAACCCTCATTTTATTCAGCTAATCCTGTGGTGGATGAGACATACTAGCTGCATGTGGACTACGCATGGCAACAAACAAGCCACAACTAGGTGGTTCATTGTTTGCTTTACAAGCAACATGACTATGTAATAGGTAAACAGAGGATAATTCTGACTTGGGGTTTAATTAATGTTTAGTCTTATATTTTTGCATGTTTAAATGACAAATCCAGTATAAATTAATTTAAGGAAATGGTTTGAAGGTCAGAATACCCACATGAAATTACCATTTGATAACTATTAGCATGTCTGTTAAATTCACTAATCAGTCAGAATGCTGCATCTCTGGATGGGTGGTGATTTGGTGGCATTCTGCACTGAACCACAAAGTGATATCACCCTATCCCACCTGGTAATCTCTACTTTTGAATGATCTCACACCTCAATTTGTGACTTTGTGCACAGAAAAGGCAAAACAACCACAGAAAATGATACCATAATATGGAATCATTTAAGAAAGAAGCCAGTCAGTTAGTTTGAGAGTGACTTTCCAAACAAGAATGGGTTACAATTGTAGACTATTACTTATAGGTGTTGTCAGGGAAGCACAGGCTTATCACAATTCTCATTTGTGTTCATGGACTGGTTTCTCCATTTACTAAATTGCTTATCGAAGGTTGATATCTTACTAAAATTCTCTACCTTAAAACTGAATACCTTAGATTAACCTGACATCAAAAACAAATTAATCAAAAACTAGCACAAAACATGTCGATTCATAACCTTAGCTATAAAGAGAAACTATATTCTAATTCATATGTCATATATCAAATCGGCAAATATATACGGATGGCGGATTTCATTCCTTTCCCAATTAATAAAAGTTATAAAATCATGATTAATTAAAAACGTATTTACATCATGAACACAACACCCCTCCAATAAAAAAAAGCTTGTTTTAGAGTAAGAAAACAGAGTGTGCACACCATCTAGGTTTGAGACGTGAGGAAAGCAGCTCAGGAGTAGAAAACCACATCCCAGGAGTAGAAAACCAAATCCCACATAAATGTTCTACATAAAAGTGCAGTAAAACCAGAGTTGTCATCACATATATTTTATTGTATTATTGCATTTGTGTAACACTACCCCATACCTCAAAGTAAAAACACTCACAGTCTTTCATATTTTTATGAGATATACGCAGGTGTAAGCAACTCTGATGTATGATCCATGATGCTCCCTACAAGCCAAGAGCCCCTTCTTCCATGTAAGATGTGTTATTTAACCACCTACGTTACCATGTAAGGTGCAAATAAAGTTCAAAGTTTGATTCTTGTCATGAATAATTAGTCCTCTTCCTATTGTGTCTTATTATGAGTGTTCAGTCTACCTTCAAGCAGTCTCACCTCTTAGACTTTTTGTTTCCAACGTCCCTATAATGCTAAGTTGCTGAACCATTTTCTACTTCAAAAACCTTCTGCTCAGAACAACGTCTATAACCTGGTTCTTAGGCTAAACAGGGTGGGCCTTGTTAACAGTACGATACTCTTGCAGAATCAAATTAGTTAACATAATTTCTCTTCCTCAAGGCTCTAGAAGCGATTTGGTCCAGGAGAGCACTAGTTGGCCGCCCTATGATGTACTTCAACCAGAAACTCTTCTTGTAATAAGTATGGCAGCGAACATATTCTGCTTAACTCAAACAATATTATTGCACAGGTACTGACCAAGGGCTAAACAATATGCTCATCAGCTTATGAAATGAGCCAATCATGTAAAGGGAGCATGCTTCTAAACCCTGAGAAATATTTGAAGGACTCAGACTCAACTCTCCCAGTATTGCTGCGTCGCTGTTGCGCCTGTTTTCTTGCTTTTCCCCCAATTTTTTTGTGCCTTCTCCATGCTTTTCCCTCGTTATCACGGCTTTCTTCTTGCTTTTTCCCCATTTTGCGTGCCCTCTGCTTGCTTTTCTTTGCTCTCAATGCTTTCTCCTTGCAGTTTTCCATTTTTTTTGTGCGCGCGCTCCTTCATTTCCCTCATTTTCACTGCTTTCTCCTTGATTTTCCCATTTTTTTGTGCTTTCTCCTTGCTTTTCCCTCGTTTTCACCATTCCCCTCTGCTTTTTGTGTGCCTTCTCCTTGCTTTTCCCTAGTTTTCACTGCTTTTCTCTTGCTTTTTCCCTCATTGCCACTCCCATCTGCCAACTGTTATTTGCCACGCCCTGCCTAGCCCCGCCCACCACCACTCAGCACCCCCCTCTTCCCAGGACCTACACAATGGAGGACGCAGCACTACCCCATTGAGCAGGTCCAGTTCTCCCCATGCTGCTACATCGCTCTTGCTCTGGTCTTCTCCTTGATTTTTTCCCCCATTTCTTTTTTTTTTTTTTAATGCCTTTGCCTTGCTTTTCCTCGTTTTCATTGCTTTCTCATTGCTTTTTCCTCTGTTTTGTGTGTGCCTTCTCCTTGCTTTTCTCTCATTCTCACAGCTTTCTCTTTGCTTTTTCCCTGTTTTTTTGTGTCCTCTCCTTGTTTTTCTGCTCGTTCTAATTGCTTTCTCTTTGCTTTTTCTCCTGTTTGTGTGCTTTCTCCTTGCTTTTCCCTAGTTTTCGCAGTTTTCTCCTTGCTCCATCCTCCCCAGTTTTTGTGTGCCTTCTCCTTGCTTTTCCCTCGTTTTTAGCACCTGGATACCCAGTCAGGCAATCAGCTGCACTTCACAAATCCTGATGCATTGACTATAGTTTTCAAGATTTGAAAACATTATCAAGTGCTACTTCTATAGACATTCATCCATGGTTTGCAAAGCCGTACATCAGGTTCTCCACAATTTCGAACACTTTTCACTTTGTCATGGAAACACATAAACCAATTTGAATTGACTAATATTTAAATGAACTGATACGGATATAAATATTATCAGTGATTCAGTGCTGTGTTCTTCCTCTGCTCTTTAAATCACTGCCTTCAGCCTTCTTCATCCTTCTTCCTTCCACTTGTTTATTACTACTATCTACTCACAAATAAGACTCTGCCCGGACCCAACTCCTCCTTCCCTGGCATCAGATTAAAGCTTTCTTTCCACTTTTGTTCTCTCTCACTGGAGCTTATGGCCAGCCACATTGCCTCATACATACACAGAGAGTCTTCAAAAACCACTTCCTCCTACTTAAAGATGCACAACAGCTGAACTATGCAATCTGACACTTTGCAAGCACAATCCAGGATGCTCAAGAGTGGCTTTACTTTTTGCTTTATAAATATCTTAAATGTGTGCATTGTCCCATTCACCACGCCTTAAGCTCCTGTAATAAACTGGGTTATTAGTTTAGGGGGTGAGAACCCACCTCAAATAATAATAAAAATCTGTGTTGGGGTGAACCATTATTGTCACTAAATAATCATGTGGTTCACCCAAGACCACAAAAATCCAATAAGTAGAACTGGAGAGATTCATTTTTTGGTTGAATAAAAAATATGGCAAAATGCACAAAGCACCAACTGTCGATATCTGGACATGCTAGACAGGGTCAAAGTCGAAAGTGAAGGCCGATGGCAATGGATCGCTGGTCGGATTTCATCGTGGTGGAAAGTTTACCTTTGGATTTTGAACATTTTATGGAGAAAAAATGGTCGTCGATGAATCTTCGTCTGGGAAATCTGCAAGCTTGGGGTGCTGAAGAGCGAGTTCGCAGAGCGGTTGTTGACAAACGAGGGAAAGGTCAGAGCTGGGGAAGTCCAAAGTATGTGCATGGGAAGGCCTAAACTTCAGGCCCATTGAAGCTTTCTGCATTTGGATTGAGAAACTTATCTAGAAATTAGATCTCCTTCAACAGGGCCAACCAGCAACCTGAAGCAGACCAGCAATTCGATGCAGACTGCTGTGGTTTCAACAGTGATCCCAGCCTCCGTCACCTCTCCAGGAAGAAATCTGGAAAAATATATTAAGTCTCACTTCTTGCAGTTTGGGCACAAAGGAAGTACACTCGAACACCAGCCAAGGGTCCAGGACCTGAAGGGCATCACTTTGGGGTTAGGACGCACTCCAACAGTCACCAAGTCAGCAGCAGAGTCCGGGACAGGTCCTGTTGAAACTGGTCAGCTTGGCAGGTGCAGGGGAGAGGCCCTTCGAAGTTTCTTGTGCCCCTGTAGTTCAAATGAGAGGTCAGTCAACTGACTTATGGAGGCACTTCTGGGGTTCTGGGTTCAAGGCAAGCAGGTCCAGTCTTCCTTCAATATTCTCAGACAGGAAGGCAGTCTTTCTTATGATTCTTCACAGGTACAGCAGTCTTCTGAGGAGGCTACTAGGGATTCCACACGTATGCCCAGTGCCAGCCTGTGGGTGATGAAACTCCCTAACAAATGGGGTAAAAGTACCCTCTTTTGCAGCACTTCTTGCATGTTTACTGTACACCATCCCACAGAACCTTTCATTCTCTAAATCCAACATCACAGAACCTTTGTTCCCCTGGTCAGATTTCCCTGTACGCACCCAGAGGTGTGGCTAGGATCATGAGCAAACCCTTCCTTGTGGTTATTCTAAACCATTCTGGAGCAGTTCCCTCTCCCACTCAGATTAGGGGCAAGGTGGCTGGGTAGACAAAAGAGGCAGGCCTAAGTGTGAGCTGCATCTGCCAGGACGGGTTAAGCATTCTTTGACGCTCAGGAAGAGGCTGGGCACAACCCACAAGTCATCCTGCTCAAGAAAGAAAAAGACTTACCCACACTTTAACCACTGTCTGGCAGCAATCCACATCTTACCACAGGGGAGCCCATCAGCAGTCAGGCAACACTAGATACTGGCAGATAGGCCCTTTTTTATTGTAGGCAGGAAAAAGACAATATTCTAAAACTGTAATTTCCAAAATAGTAATGTAAAATCCAACTTGACCATTACTCTTGATTTTAAATTACTTCTAAAATGAGTCCTTGAACCATTTCTTTAGGTGCTTCCAAGTTGCAATTAAGCATTATAAATTATAATCAACGCAGTCTTTTCCTCTGGGAGAGCAAGTCTTGCCATAGTTAACAACAACCTTGGAGGTTTTTCACAAATACTATGCAACCTGCCCCACAGGCATTAAGGGCCAACTTTAGGGGTTACATATGAATTTAAAAGAAAGTTTTAGGCCTAGCAAAAGGTTTGTTTTGCCTGGTCAAAATGGAAGTTTAAAACTGGACATCCGGGCTGCAATGGCTGGCCCAGAGACATGTTTTCCAGGGCTAATTTAGGTGAGTGCTGCACCCCACAAGTAGCACTACATTTACAGGACCTGGGTACAGGTGGTGTCATACTAGAGATTTAACAGTAAATCAAATGTGCTACTTGGGGGTATGCCAATGCTAATATGTTTAGAGAGGAGAGCACAAGCAGTTCATCACTCATTAGCAGAAGTAAAGTGTGCACAGTCCTGAGGCTAGCAAAAACTGGTTCAGCGAAAGGAGGCAAAAATCAGTGAAATATTATGGAAAAGATGGTAATTTCTAACCGCAACTATCCCATAAGTACTGGCGTAGCAACATTTGCATAAATTATTAAGTGCCATTTTTGTGACATACGTACAGGATTTCTAGTAGAGATTCTTAATAAAACATTGAGTACGACTCTCAATTCACGATTTGCACGCATACTAAGTGAGATGATGTATAAGCAAATGACACGTCCCTCATGTCTCACTCCCGACTGACCACAAACTTTAACCCTCAACTCATTACGATTCAGATACTCACCTGCCAAATACAACTCCACTGACTATACTGACAGGACATCTAAGCATGCACAATCGAACTACGGCCGGCAATCAGAACCTTGTGATCATTCAGTAAAAACTGCTCACCGATTCATTCCATCTATCAGGATCAAAGGAAATGTTTCTAAGCAGATGTACTATGATAAGCTTAATTACAAACACTCACAACGAGACCCTAACTGCGTTTTCTACATAGTGTATGATGCATACATTTTCTCAATACGTTCTGCTTCCTGCTGGAGACACAAACAATAGATGGCCATCAAAATGGCCTCTCCCGTGAAACCTACAGTTCACAAAGTAGAGCTGATGAATGTCAGCCCCATAGAAGGAGAGCATTGTAAATTGTAAAGTAATACTTTGAAACTTTAGTTCACCAAAAGTTGCAAATGTGAACTAGCTGATGTGCATATCAAGTTCACTGTTCAATTGTTGGTTTAATTAAGGTAACCCAAATGTATACAAACCAGAAGGACGTTTTCACAATGAAGTATTTGAATCTCTCGCCCAAGCTAAAGCAACCGAACAAGAGATGAAAAAGAAAGCCGTCTCTTCCACCCAGGGACACAAATCAATACGATTTTGATTGATTCACGCTGCTTTCAGGCATTCACTCTGCGATTACGAATCTGAAAAATGGGTATTTAATTATTAACTCTGGGCAGCTACAATATCGGAATTCAGAATTCTAGGATAAAAGGGAACGCTCCGCACTTAGTGTGTACATGAGCCTAAATAACTAATTTGTGCAAACCAGTTTGCAGTTCAACTTTTACACTAAATTTAAGTTTCAGCTAATGTGACACGTTCAATAACAAGTGGTAACTAGAAAGGTTTCTTCAACTCAATTGGGACACAACTTTTCTCCAACTCCCTTTTTAGGCAACGTCATAGGTGCATGGCACTCTCTATGGCAATCCTCATACGAAGTGAGCAGCGTGGAGCAAATAATTATTACAACCTACTGCACGTCCTCAAGTCTGGACTTGGATAAGCCATTCCCAATTCAGGAGCCCCACACCCCTTGCCTAAATAACATCCTGGTGCAGATGGATGTTATGAAGCTGCTCATTCTAAAATTGCGCTACAACATAGAGCCACAACATTGTGGCACACACTTTTTCTGAAGAGACAAGAAGAACAACTGCAGTTTGGTGGGGCACACCTAGATACCCACAAGCACCTGCTCATAAAAGGCTTGGTTGTGGCTCGCATAGCTTTATCACACACAAACTAGGGGCGGGGGTATAATGTGGGAAGCGATATTCGTTAGGCATAATAGTGAGACTCAAGGACCTTGTTAGACCTGACAACCTTAGGGTGGTCATCGCCCAACTTTTTGCCTGCCTCCCTCCACTTTTCTGGCACTGTTTTTGCTGGTTTTAGGACTCTGCGCACAAGTGCATATGCTCTCTCCCCTAAACCTGGTAACGTTGGTTCCTACCCAATAGGCATATTTAATTTACTAGTAAATCCCTAGCAAAGTGTACTACCTGTGCCCAGGGCCTGTAAATTAAAGGCTAATAGTGGGCTGGCAGCACGGATTGTGCCACCTCCATAAGTAACCCCTTCACCATGTCTCAGGCCTGCCATTGCAAGGCCTGTGTGTGCAGTTTCCCTGCCACTTCGACTTGGCATTTAAAACTACTTGCCAAGCCTGAAACTCCCCCCTTTCTACATATAAGTCACCCTTAAGGTAGGCCCTAGGTAACCCATGGGGCAGGGTGCTATGTAGGTAAAAGGCAGATATGTGTTTTACATGTCCTGGTAGTGAACAACGCCTAAGTTCGTTTTCCATTACTGTGAGGCCTGCTCCTCTCATAGATTAGCATTAGAACTACCCTCTTATACTCTTAAGTGGTAGATTCTGATCCGGAAGGCGTAGCCATGTCTGGTTTGGTATTGCCAGACTGGTAATAGAAAATCCTGCTTACTGGTGAAGTTGGATTTATTATTACTATTTTAGAAATGCCACTTTTAGAAAGTACGCATTTCTCTGCACTTACTGCCATCTGTGCCTTAGAGCCGGTCTCCAATCCATTTCTGGTCCGTGCTGGTCAACATCTCCCCTTGTGCATTCCACCCAGACAACCATCTGCATTCATCTGCACAAGGAATGGGTCTTCCTGGGCAGGAAGGGTGGAGGGGCTCTCACTTACATTTCAAAGGCTAGTGGCCTGCCCTCACACAGAGGACTGATAACCCCCAGAGGGATCCTGGCACAGAGGACTGGGCTGAAAGGGGAACTTGTGCACTTCAAATCCACTCTTTGCAGATTTCTTCACTTCAAAGATATTTTGGGTATATAAACTGGGTCTCTGACTCCACCAAATTAGACACTTCTGGCCCTACACCTGCACTCTGTCAGAGGAACTGCCTGTTTGCCCAAAGGACTCATCTGGACTGCTTTGCTGAGAAGGACTGCTGCCCTGCAGGCTTCTGACTCTGCTGGAAGGACTCTGCCTTCCTCCTGAAGTGCTCTCCAAGGGCTTAGATTTAGCTTGCCTCCTGTTTCTGAAGTCTCAGGGCCAACAAAGACTTCATCTTGTCAAGAAACTCCTTGTGCGTCAAAAACAATGCAGCACCGACTTCCTGACGGAGAATTCGACGCAGCACCTGCCTTGCGAAGGAAAATTTGATGCATCGTCTACTGGATCGATGCAGCACCTGCTCCTTCTACCAGCGCATCAAGGATTTTCATTGCATCGTCACTGGGCGTCAAAATACCCCTGTAGTGAGGAACCAAGACTGCACGCCGGAAAAACGACGCAAACCCTTGCAGTGTGGCAAGAAACAACACATCACTTGTGGTGTGCCGTAAAATCCAACGCAACACGTAGTTATTTTTTACGCATCCCAGGTACTGTGTGTTACAAAGAAACTACTATTGATTTCTAAGGACGGAGACTTTTTTAACCCTTTTAAAAGTGATATTTCAACTTGTGCTTATTGGATCCTTGTCGGTTTGACCTTATTTTATTCAGATCAATATTATCTATTTTTCTAAAACTGTGTGGTGTATTTGTGGTGTTTTCACTGTGTTACTCAATGATTTCTTGCACAAACACTTTACACATGCCTTTTAAATTAAGCCCGACTGCTCAGTACCAAGGTACCAGAGGGTGAACACGGGATAATTTGGATTGTGTTGTGACTTACCCTGACTAGGATTGTGGTCCCTACTTGGACAAGGGTGTATACCTCTGCCAACTAGAGACCCCAATTTCTAATAGGCCTCTACTGCACACACTGTACAATATTGTACAATGCAGGAGCTGCAAACATTCTGATGGATCTACGAAAAAGGATGTGAAACCCAGGCTCATTCCTTCATGTCTACTGGTTAAAATGTAGTTTATCGCACACATATGTGTAAACTGGAGCATGGAAAGAACTAATTTTCACGCAGAACCATTACAAATTGAAAAGCAACCCTTTAATATGAAAGATGTAACAGTGAGTCAAAAATCCCACATGAGTGCAGAAAGTGAGAGCGTGGCTTTTGGTCTGACTATTAACTCACTTGGATCCACAATGAAAACCAGAGTTACTGAGTGCCAGAGTGAGAATCCACAAATGGTTGAAAACAAGACAAAGATTGGTTCATTAAAATACTTCCAAAGTACAGCAACCCAATGAATGATTGCCACTGAAAGCATCACAAAACTAGCAGATGTAACCTCAAATGCAAAACACAGCCAAGGAAATCAGGATGTGCATTTTAGCAACCAAACCAAAGTGTAAGGGCCTGACTTAAAGATTAGCAGGCGGGCCCGCCATTGGTCAAGGTAGCACAAGACACTAAACTCACTTCACAGGTGGATTACCATTCGTCATACCTATAATTTACCGACGACCCTATGGTGATCCACGTGCTTTGAGAGAAATCGCTGCTACTGAAGTTCCTCTGAAAGCAGAGTTGGTGTGTGGATGCAGTCTTTCAGGCATCCACACATGAAACATCTCTTTAATAAATAAATTAAAAAAGTTCTATAGCTGGCATTTGTTGTTGAAAAACAAAATACTAATGACTCTCACACCCTGGGAGTTTTCTCAAAGTGTGTGGGAGTAGATTTATTTTTTTCTGTTTGAGACAGGCACGTTTTTCCTGGTGTGATGAACAGAATAATAAACATAATTCAGACCATCTATGCTAAATAGAGCAGGCCATTTGATGTCTTTTCTGTGAATGTTTACATTTTTTGCCTTCAAACCAACAGCATTTTGGGCTGTTTTACCAGAAAAAAAATTCTTCTTGGTTGAAACTGTAGCCTCAAGTCCGTTACCCTGATAATGCATTCATCCTAAATAGGATTTTAAATCAACAAGAAAAGGGCCAATACAAGTTAACCGTTTGGTTTTACAAGTATATAATTGATAGAAAATATACTTTGTTTCCAAACACATGCCAAAAAATCTGCACAGAGAATGTCAGTCCCTGCAGCATATTGTTCCTCCTACATTCATTGCAAATGGAGTAGATCGTCTTCATTCTGACATCACATCCAAAAAGGTGCAGAAGATGTTATACACTTTTTATTAGTATTGAACTGAGTCATACAATGGCAGGCTTGCTCTTGGATATAGCAAGTATGATTTGGCAGTAACTGTGGGGATAAGCACTGCTCATTACAATGGTGAGGCCAACGCAGTTACCTCTGCAACTCCTTACAAGTGAACGGACAGAAAGAGGAGCATTCATTTTCTGAAGCAAACAGCCATAAATAAGTTGACAGTTACCTGCAGCATTAATTCACAATCCTCTCGGCCGACAAAGATCATCTCCCGAGGCAGGCGATGACGAGTGCCGGAACTGCTCACCAGGAACCACGACGTCACACTCATTTTGTCGTTTGGCACTCACACTTTAACCATCCTGATAAATGAAATACCAAAAGTGCGTTAATGGAAAAATCAGAACGATTATTCTATATCTAAACTACATTCAACCAAAATTACTAATTATTTATCTGTGTATAAGGACAGGTTGGATTTGTTATTAAGAAATATGTTTAATTTCAGAAACCCCAAATAATATTAGCATCATGACAAACAAAAACATTTGGAAGAAACTCTCTCTATCATTTATGGTATATTACAAGAGTTCTGCACAACTATCTGCAAACGTTGCAAGAGCACACTTATTCCCTCTGTCCTCCACGGTGTATGGTAAACACCTTTCACAAATACAGCGCCATGCATTTATTTAATCTACCCTGTCTGATTCAGATCCAAAGTAGGTCAGCCATAACCTACACATTTCTATCCATAAGCAATGTTCACCTATCAAAAGTAGCAGGCAGCACTTAATTTGCTAGCATCAGTTCTAAGACTCTAGGAAGCTTGCATCAAACAATGCGGAGTAACACAATCTTGCTATTTCACTACATGATGAGCAGTGGCGAAGCAAATATATAGTGCCCCTGGCAATGCAGGGCAGACCTACTGGCTTTTCCAATGGGGGTCTGGGGGTAGTCAGGCTTGCCGGGTCTCCCCCCTGGGCTAATCGGGCTTGGTGGTGCAGTCCACCACGCTCTGGGTGAAATGATTGGTTTATTTTAGGTAGTGGGTGAGACATAAGGGAGGGTTTTAAGAGGGGTTGGAGGTGGCCTCTTTGGTCGCTGTCACATCCAGGTGTGGGGCATGGTCTTCATAGCTGTCACTGAAGTATTTTAGTTAAGTTTATCATAGTAGTATTTTCTAGGCAAAATGACTACTGCCAACAGAGTAGTGCAGGCACTGAAAGTGCTACAGGAATAAGATAGGGAGTACCTGTTTTAAGAGGGTGTTTTAGAGCAGGCATGGGTGGGACTAAAGCACCCAAAACGAGAATCTGCAGCAGGTGCACCATCAGCAGTAGTGGTGTGCGGTTTGCCTGCGAAACCAAAAAAATGTAGACAGAAGTGTGCGTCAGGGAGGCTGGCACGTGCTTTACCAGGGAACGGTGGTGCCAAGAGGGCTGCCGAAACGCCCATTTTCATGCCACAACATGGTTTGAGTGATGTAGTGTTGAGGGGTGGCCCTTGTCTCATGCGCCGGTCAGGTGTGTCTATGAGAGAGTTCATTGGTGGGAGGGGGGAGAGGTGCAGGTCACAGGCTTGTGGTGACGCGGAGTCACCGCCAAGCGGTTCCAGTCAAGGACACACTTGTGCCCTCTCTGAATGTGGAGGAGAGTGAGGTGTGCGGTGACGTCAACTCAGGAGAACGAATGGCTGCAATGGCTTGGTCGTTGCTTGCCAAGTTAGAAGAAAGGCGTTTCTGTGCACCTTCCAAGATGGCGGCACCCATGGGGAATCGAAGAGCCTATAGTTATATCAGATTTGGAGGAGGACCTTCATGCACTACACAGTGAAATGAGTGTGCAGGGGTGGTTGGGAAGTAAGGAACAGCAGAATTTAGGTGAATGAGGGCATAAGTGGGAACATCAACTTGTGCCTATGCGAGTTAGCCCCATGCTGAAAAAAGTTCAGATGTGGGCTGTTGATAATGGCACATAACAGGAGGATCCACAGGACGTAGCTATTGGGGGGTGGGGGTTCTGCTGGAGGAGTTTAGTTCAGGCAACAGGAGAAATGAGCAGCAATCTTCATTTCATGGAGCACAAGGTGGTACGCAGAATAGGGAAGGTTCCAGTTTCTGCCGGCAATCTGGGGTGGTTGTTAGTTGGCCTGGGTGTGATGCCTCATCAAGGCTGGGCAGTACTGGGGAGCAGTACCTTCAACGGCATTAAGTTGACGTCGCCATTCTAAGACAGCCATTGGTGGTGAGAGCACCCCCTGGGCAAATTGAGGCAAAGTGAGAGCAGTTTTGCGTTCGACCTGCTCAACAATGAGGGACAGAGTCGCTGCTGCCATTGGACCAGATGGCTGAACAGAGGACAGTGAACAGCGAAGCACCAGCTGGAGTGGTGGGGCATTGTATTTCTTCAAGGACTGGAAGAAGAAACATTGGATTTTGAAGAGGAAGGCGATTTGGAGGAGGATGAATTGGTGGATGAGGCGGTCACTGCTCCAGCAGTCCACATTAAGCTACCAGGGGATGGATGGGGGAGGAGGGTCAACTAATGCAGAAGTGTTTTGCAGAAGACTATGTCTATGAAGGACAGTCCACTGCGACCTGGGTGGTGATACGTCGGATAAGAGGATCTCCAGTCAGTGTCAGTCAGTCCATAGAGAGCAGGGGTCGATGGGTGGAATATCTAAGGTGGAGGTAAGGCAGAGGTGGTCAGGGTGATCTCTGTTGCATTGAGTCATAGTCCAAAGAAACAAGTGTCTGAGTGACCTGTGAGTGATCCAGACAATAGGAAAGTAGCTATTCAAACAGCTGGGGGAGGGGAACATAAAGCTGACAAATCGGATCTGGCTAAGGAGGATGGCCTGAAACGTAAAGAATCAGACGCTAGTCCTACAGTATAATAGATTAGACAGGTATGAGTGATAGTGTAGTCTCAGGGGATAGCGTAAAAAACAAACAAAAAAATCCCTATATAGGGGCCTCAATTCCTTTAGGGGCGCATCTCACCCAACAGACGAAGGATAAGATGTGCAAAGGAAAATTTGTTGAAGTCTTCAAATTATTAAAGGAAGATCAGGCAAAGGAGGGATCAAAAGAGGAGGAGTGGGAGCTGGCGCATAAGCACGCGGCACCCAGTAATACAGAACAATTGCTCTCCTAATATTTGCGAGTGTATATTTTGAGCTGCATCTGGAGCAATGCGTTGCATTTTTAAAATACATGGACGTGGTGCATATAGCGAAAATGGATTATGGGGAGTTGGATGGTTCCGATATGATGAGGAATTTCATGCTAGGATGGCTATAAATCCTGGGAGGGAATGGGGGGGGGGGAGAGAGATAAGTAGTTGTGGATTCAGTGGCTGCATGCTGCTAAGAATGTTCCAGTAGTTCACACTGCCAGTGATTTACCATTACAATATAAGCCCTTTCAAGAAAGTTGAGGTGGGGAGTTTCAAAAATAGTCAAATTCCCAAAAATAGGTCTTGCTGGTCCTTCAATTGGGGGGTGGAGGGGTACACAGGTCCAATGTAAGTTTTGACACGATTGCTCCAACTGAGTAGGAAAGCATCCATTGGTCCAATGTTTTGGGGTGGTGCAGTGGGAATGCAAGGTAGCGCAGGCAAGGGGGAATAGAAGAAGGGGTCAGACACAACAAGTGGTGGGAAAAGGGCCCTACCCTTATCAGGTTTCCGATTTTGAGCTATTGGCTTCAGTTCTCTCCAAAGCAGGAAGAAGCACAATGTTCATACTGGGGTTTTCTTGAGGGTTTTCGTTTATGTTACCAGGCACACAGAGTCAGAAGATGGCCAAAAATGTGAAGTCTGCTCTAGATAACCTTGAAGTGGTTAGAGCTAAGCTACAGAAAGAATTGGCTCGGAGACTAATTGTAGGTCCATTTTCTTACTGGCTATTGCTGAATTTGACTATTTACCCTTTAGGGGTGGTGCCCAAGAAGCAAGAGGGGAAATTTAGTCTCATGCATCATTGGTCATGGCCACTGGTAGGTTCAGTCAATGATTTTATGGCACAGGAAGACTTCATGGTCCATTATACTTCAGAAGATAAAGCTATTACATTGGTAAAGTGCTGTGGAGTGGGTGCCGAGATGGCCAAATCAGACATTCAATCTGCCTTTAGATTGTTGCTGGGGCACCTAGATGATTTTTTCTTATAGGGGCTGCAGTTTGAGGTTTCTATTTTTATTGACAGAATATTGCCCATGGGCTGCTCAGTTTCATGTTCCCTGGTTGAAACATTTAGTTCTTACTTACAATGGTTTTTCCCAGAGTCAGAGTGGTGTACGCCATGTTGCGCTTTATCTGGACGATTTTCTTTTATTTGAACAGGGAGTTCAGATGATTGGCAGAAAGTAATGCAACGTTTCAAGGCAGCTAAGGAGGAACTGGGGGTTCCCTTGGCACCAGAAAAAAAATAGAGGGTCCCACTACCTACATTACTTTTCTTGGAATCAAGTTTGATTCACAGGCTATGGAGGTCCGTTTGCCTAAAAAGAAACTAATCAGGCTTATTTCTCTGTTGGACGAAGTGGTGGCCAAGCAAAAACTGGAGTTGGGACAGGTTCAATGCCTCCTAGGTCACTTGAATTTTGCTTGTAGAGTGGTTCGCGTAGGCAGTGTCTTTTGTAGGCAAATTGGTTTTGCAGCTAAGGGTGCTGTCTTGCCACATCACTGGGTAAGTTTACGTGCCAGCATTTTGGCGGACCTTGGAATGTGGATTACTTATCTTAAGGATTTCAATGGTCTGATGATGTGGTGCAATGATGAGGACTGGCTGTGGTAAAAGCAAGTTTTTTCTGATGTGGCAGGTGCACATGGTTTTGGTCTGTTTTGGGATGGTCACTGGGCTGCAGAAGAGTGACCTGTAGCATTGAAGTCCGCCAGACAGTATTGCATTTTTGGAGTTTATCCCATTGGTTGTGGCACTAGTGCTCTGGGGGAGAAGCTGGCCAGCAGGAGGGTGATATTCCAGGTAGACAATCAAATGGTGGTGAGCTTGGTCAACTCTCAAAAAGCATGTGATGAGAAAGTTTTAAAGGTGCTGCAAATTTTCCTATTAGGTTGTTTAAAGATCTTTGCATTCCGGGGGTCAATAATGATATCGTTGATGCGCTATTTCGTTCACAGTGACAGAGATAATGTGGGCTTGCGCCAGGAGCAGATGCACAGAAAACAGTGATACCAAAGTTGTTATAGGCTCTTGGAGAATGGGGATTTTGACCCCAATTCAGTAATCGGTTGCACAGTCTACCCGTCAGAGTTAAGCTCAGGCATGGTCTGAATTCATTGAGTCGGTGCTTTTGGAGGGTTGATGGTCCGATGTAATTACGGTACTGAGGAGAGGATGTGGCACATTTCTCGATGAGTCATATTGATGCAGGGTTTTCAGCAGTGACTGTTTTGCATAAGATGTCTGGTATCTCCTTTTTAGGTAAGTACTTACTGGGATATGATCCGGTGGAGGGAGAGGTGTGCAGAAGACTCATAGCGGGTTGGGCTAAGGAGGGAGGGATGAGGAGTGACAAGAGGAGGTCTATTTCAGGTAAGTTGCTGGGAGACATTTTGTGTGGTTTACAGGAAATATGTTTCTGTCCGTCGGAGATTGTACTTTTCACTCGTGCATATCCTGGCAGTTTCACTGTGCTTTCCATAAATCAGAACTGTCGGGCTGTAAGGGGCAGGAGGGCTTATTGATTTCCAGTGTCAAGTGGGGCCTTAGAAGATATGGATCTGATTGGGTAAACCCAAAACAGATCAACTAAGTAGAGGAAGTTAAGTACTGATGCATCCAGCGCCACCCCTTCCCCCCATCATGTCCAGTGTCTTGCTGGTTTTGTTTTGCACCGTACTTGCCTGCTGATGCAAATCATGTGTTTGTGCTTGAAGATGGGTCCCCAATGCATTCTTTTCAGGTACTATCGCTGCTGAGAAAAGCGCTTGGTAATATGGGGATTTCACAAAGGGAATACGGAATGCATTATTTTTGTATAGGAGCAGTGAATGAAGCCAAGATTGGTTTCTTCAGATGGTGGGATTATGCAGTTAGGACAGTGGAAAACACAATGTTTCAAGTGCTACATCAGGTCGAACTTGCTGGATGTTTGCAATGAATGAACAAATGATATTGCAATTCTGAACATGGACTGGGGGGGGCTAATTTTCATTCTCGTTTCAGGTTGAGTGGCAGGTCCAGAGAGTGCCATTTCTACAGTTTGGATACTCCGCCATTCGCTGGGCAGGCATGCGGTGGGGTGAATTGTTCGGTGCTCTATCTAAGAGATGACTACAGGATTTTGTCCATCTACGATGGTAGTCCACCTGGGTGAAAAAAGTTGATTTGCTACCGATCAGGGAGAAATAGGCCAGCACCCATATTCTGTGGACAGAATTGGTGCCACAGAGGTATTGGAGGGGAGCAAGAAATCTTAGGGCTATCGAAAGTCAGAGAAAGAAGGTTAACAGGGAGATGCAAGGTTTTTGTAGCAAGCATGATATTACCTTTTTAGCACACAAGGAGATTGACAATGATGTTTCCCTTTTCAGACAAGACGGGGTCCATTTGACCTTTTTTGGTAACGAGTTTAGCTTGCTGGAACTTCGTATGAGGACTGCTAACCTTTTTGGCAAAAAAAAGTGGTCGATTAGGCGTCATTTAGGGGATTGCAAGTTTTTGGGCATAGTAGTGGAGTCCACCACGCTCCTGGTGGGATGACTGGTTAATTCTAAGTAGTGGGTGGGACACAAGGGAGAGTTTTAAGAGGTTGTGCTTGAGGGTGGACTCTTCGGATGCTGTCACACCCAGGAGGAGGGCGTGGTCTTCGTAGATGTCATCCCTCCCTTCCCAAATCAAATCAAATCATTAACATTTATAAAGCGCGCTACTCACCCGTGCGGGTCTCAAGGCGCTAGGGGGAAAAGGGGGGTTATCGCTGCTCGAACAGCCAGGTTTTTAGGAGTCTCCGGAAAGCTGAGTGGTCCTGGGTGGTCCTGAGCCTGGTGGGGAGGGAGTTCCAGGTCTTGGCCGCCAGGAAGGAGAAGGATCTCCCACCCGCCGTGGAGCGGCGGATGCGAGGGACAGCAGCGAGTGCGAGGCCAGAGGAGCGGAGGAGGCGGGTGGGGATGTAGAAGTTGAGGCGTCTGTTGAGGTATTCCGGTCCCTTGTCATGGAGGGCTTTGTGTGCGTGGGTGAGAAGTCGGAAGGTGATCCTTTTGCAGACTGGGAGCCAATGCAGGTGTCTCAGGTGTGCGGAGATGTGGCTGCTGCGGGGTACGTCGAGGATGAGGCGGGCCGAGGCGTTTTGAATGCGTTGCAGGCGATTTTGGAGTTTGGCTGTGGTCCCGGCGTAGAGGGTGTTGCCGTAGTCCAGGCGGCTCGTGACGAGGGCGTGGGTCACGGTTTTTCTGGTGTCGGCGGGGATCCAGCGGAAGATCTTGCGGAGCATGCGGAGGGTGAGGAAGCAGGCGGAGGACACGACGTTGACTTGCTTGGTCATGGTGAGAAGAGGGTCCAAGATGAAGCCGAGGTTGCGGGCGTGGTCTGTGGGGGTCGGTACGGTGCCGAAGGCCATGGGCCACCAAGAGTCGTCCCAGGCTGACGGGGTGTTGCCAAGGATGAGGACTTCCGTTTTTTCCGAGTTCAGCTTTAGGCGGCTGAGCCTCATCCAATCTGCAACGTCCTTCATACCCTCTTGTAGGTTGGTCTTGGCGCTGGCGGGGTCCTTGGTGAGGGAGAGTATAAGTTGGGTGTCGTCGGCGTAGGAGGTGATGATGATGTCGTGCTTGCGTACGATGTTGGCGAGGGGGCTCATGTAGACATTGAAGAGTGTCGGGCTGAGCGATGAGCCTTGAGGTACTCCGCAGATGATCTCGGTGGGTTCTGAGCGAAAAGGAGGGAGGTAAACTCTTTGGGAACGGTTTGCGAGGAAGGAGGCGATCCAAAAGTTGTTTCGGTCAAGTGGGTCGTGTTACCGGCGATAGAGCAGTTATGTTGGATAATTATTTACTGTAGAGGCTTTCATAGGGCAGGTCTATGTTCTTTGTTACGCTGTTTTGCTGCTGGTAAGCAGTCAGGTTGTAGGCAGTTAAAAAGCCATTTATTAGATGGGAGGAGGTACGAAAGCAGACCAATGAGAGGTCAGATATTGAACAAGGACCAAAAGGATGAAGAGACAAGGGTAACTACGCAGGTGGAGAACGGAGCAGAGGGGTATGCCATTTGGGAACAAGGTTTGGATAGGAGGGGTCATTACAGGGGGTAAACTTTATTAGAGGGAGAGGCTGGGTGTGTAGGTGTTTTTGTAATGTTTAGTGAGTTTGGGTAGTTTTGTAAGGCCTATGGTCAAGGTTCTATTTTTTGCCAGACCTGTTCTATTAAAGCGGCCTTTTAACCCTTATAAAGTTGACCGTGTGGTGTTTTTGCGCCTCTTCTCTCGATCAATGCCTGTTTTTTCGGCGATATTCTTTGCGCGTGCGCCCAGGTGCACAGTAGCCATTTTGGAATGAGTTGTCTTTTACTTAATCAAAAGCATTCCAAGATGGCTGCTGTTTAGGATGGTACTACCTCTGTGGAAAAAAAGGCAGCAATCCTGGAAATGTTTCAAAACAATTGAAGATGGCTGTGTGATCATACATTGGGGCCAAGGGCGGGCCAGGCAGGAGGGAGGTAGTGGGGAAGGTAAACGGGCACTAGCTTAAAAAAGAGAGAGGGAAGGGCATGAAAAGGAGAGTGTGTGCTGGAAGAGACCAAGAGTGACAGAAATAGGCCCTCTTTCACTGCGACAGGAGACCTGAAATTACCAGTGGAAGTATACAATTGTCATTCAGTTAAAACACGGTGAATACGAAACGCTCCCTGGGTAAGACAATCACGAGAATGGGGAGTAAGACCATCCAATTAAGAACAGTCAAAGAAATCTGGTGAATCATACGCAAGAGGTGGATACAAAGCTCACTCCTTGCCTTCATTAGAGACAATAGAGTCTATGCCAACACACAGCTCAGGCGGTCTATAGGTGAAGCCTAAAAAAATGTGTTCCCTAAAATGTATCTGTAGGTATTGGTATTTACATAGAGGGACGTTAGGACCAATGGCATGCTGTACATTATTGAGGAATCGGGAGACAATACAAGGTTAAGTATAACAAGTGGAGACTTACAACTTTGAATTACATTTCACACACAAACAACTGCATGTCATATTTAAATATTTCGGCACAAGGTGATTAAATGACTTGCAGAGCATCACATGACTTAATCAAGTGCAAGGCTGCCTTTTGAACCGAGGTGCCATAAATGTCAAAGTCAGCAGCTTAGCCTCTACAATCACAAACCTCTACCATACCATACATATGAATTACAAAATTATTACGTGCATGTATAACGCACATTCTCAATCTGGGTGTTGAAACACGAACAATTTTGCAAAGGCTTTATTGTGTGATCGAAACACTTTTTATTGTGCAGTTATCGGCTGCAAAATATTAATTTTACGACTTACAGAGGGAAAAAAAACAAATGATGTGCAGCTCCAGCATTGATTTTGTTGGAATGACAACTTTTCAGTGCAGCACACAGAAAATACTAGCATATCTTGAAAAGTTTTACATATTGTACAGGTTTGGAAGTTTTTATTGCACAAAACTCAGTGGTATGAAAACCCTTATTTTTCAAGGACCCCTTTAAATATTTTCCAAATTTCAAAAAATTACATTAAACAGCAACAACAGAGCTTCACCACAGACCATTGTTTAGTTAGTTACACCCTCAAGAAAGCGAATCCAAAACCCAAACATTCAAATTGCAGTCGAGGCCCACTGTTATTTAACACGCAGCGGAACAAACACCTCTATTTTGCGGTTTTTGTGAAAGCTAATGAAAAACAGATCACTCTAAACGCAATTAGGGCTCACTGCTACTTGAACACTACAAGAGTAGCTGCTAAAATCCCTGAGCATAACCACGGTGTATTGTTTAATGAACAGTCTCTTCAAGAAAGCGTAACGTTCTATTTGCAATGAGGACCCGTTGTTACCCGTCTTGCTCTTAGTAGCTTCAAAAATCAGATTTCCATAGCCGAAATATGTTGAAGAAAACAAAGTTTCATCTTCTTTCTACAACCAAAAAGCTGTCACTTACTGTTTTCGGTAAGCTTTTAGAGCTGCCACAAATTAAAAAAAATACTTAATAGCCCCATGGATTGTGTCATTACCTTAACCACTCCAAGACAACAGATGACAATATTACAAAGTTAGACATTATGTATCACACATTTTACAAATAGTTTCGCTGGAAATAACTTAGTTAAGGATAAGTTAGTGCTGGAAGCAATCCGATTTCACCTGTTAAAAAAAAAAAAGGTGTCATGCAATGTCCATGACACAAAACTAAAAACACACTGTTAACAAAAGTAGCTAAACAACCTTCACACGCACCCCGGCCACACGCTGCTATACATTGCACAAGATATCTCAGATATCCTGGCTGATGACAGATGGTCATGCTCAGCGAGTTTGGGGACAAGAGGACTGGGCACGGTTTTGGGCTAATGAGCATGGGCAAAGGCAGATCAGGGAACGAGAATAGGCACCGTGTATCACTGAAGCACAGGTCCTATGGTCCGAATATCCATAATAAGATTTGGTAGCTGGGATTAGATTTCGGGTGTATCTAAAGCCCATACCTTGCATTCTGTAGCCTCTGTGCACTCCCCGAGGCTTGGGCAGTTAGAGCAGTGTGCACGGGGACAGGAAACAGCACTTATTATTTATTGAATGCACACATACAAGGCATCTTGGTGCTAGGATCAAAAGGTGTTAAACAAATCCTTTAGAATTCAAAGATAATAAAACATTAGTAAAATTTAAACTGGGATGTTTGGTCAACTACACAAAAACATAAGAAAATTAAGTTGGGATGTTTAGCATAATGCATAGTCAAATACACAAAACCTAAGAATGCTTGACACTAACCACTAAAGGTAGCTGCCAAGCTTAAATCATTGCCCCGCCAAGCATGGATTACGGCCTCACAATAAACACAACAGCCGGTCACAACTGATGACATCATTAGGGAGGCTCAGGAGCAGTGTATAGGTAATTGTCATGTCTTGTATATGTTGCCATTAGAGCATTGCCGCAGGACATGCCCGGTTGGCACTGGGAGAAATGGACTAAGTATGTCATTACAAGGCCCTGAATACTGCAGACACCTTTCCTTTCTTTGCTGGCTATGAGTAAATGAGTTGAGATGAACAACAGCAGAGATCAGTTATCCGTCAATAGCAGCAAAAGCATCCACAGGGGTGAACACTCATTCTACAAATACTTTTGGTATGTTACTTAAGTGCTGTCTGTAGCTTCGATGTAATCTGAATAAGGATATCTAGAGAAAATAAAAAAAAGAAAGTGAACGTTCACCTCCTTGTAATGTCCTCATGACGTAGTATATGGCATCTTAAATGTTCGGTCAGAACATTTGAATAGTATACCTTGATCAGTAGTTTTTGAGTGAACTTAATGTGTTCAAGAAATGCAAATACATTAATATATCAACTTAAATTAATGAACCTTTAACTTCCTTAGAGCTCCAGAAGACTGATGAACTTTTAGCAAACTATACATTATCAATACATTAAGTTCCATTTTGAGGGTACTGCAGTTTTTTTTTATATAAAGACATTGCTGGTTTAGTTTTCAATGGGGTGATATATAAGAAAGCTTTCATAGCTACTATCTTCATTTGCTCAGAAATTCATTTAGTTGTTACGGTGAGCTAGTGCATTTTGAAGCAAACCGTGCATCGTTGCCTTCATGTGTGTGTCCGTACTTTTAAGATAGTTCCTAGCCACTTCTGAGTTTGAAAGCCTCAACTAACAGCATGGCCAAAAAGTGCTACCATGTAGAGAAGCATCTCTGGATTGTTCCACAAGACATCCAGATCATCAACAAGGCTACCATCCAGCCCCTGGTGCTCCACAGGTGAAAATCTATAGAGCACATGTGAGGGGAGAGGCAGGAGAAGGCGGGTGGGAGGCGAGAAGAGATGGGGGTCATAGGGATCAAAGCAGAGAGTGCAAGTACCCTCTGAGAACCAAGACATGCACTCCCATGGAGTGTTAAACAAGTAATGAAATAATATATTTTTTTTAAATAGTAAAACAACAGAAAATCGAGTTCCATGACGTCAAAAATGGAAGACGGCAAACTAGCCATTCCATAAACAAGGTAAGCAAGCTACGCTTCCGGGGAAGGATAAAACACAGGATAAGGAGAAAAGTCAACAATATAAAGAATGCAACCGAGAGTGACAAGAAAGGTAGCGACTCCTGAGCAAGGGCTGGCTGTATTGTATACAAACCTATCTGAGATAGGCAGCTGTGGCTGCAAGTTGCAAGTCCGCAAAAACAGAAGCATTCTTAAATTGTTTCCCTTTCTAAAAGATCTTTGGGCGGAACAATAAAAAATGACACAGCGCGTTGGTAGGTGTTCTTTACATGCAACGGCTTTTATATACCTACTTTGATAACGAACAAGGCAACCTGCCCACCGACTATCAGGGACTATATTTAAATACTGTTCACATTCCAAACTAGTCTTAATTAATCCTTTGTAAATATCCTTTCTCACATAACTAAAACCAAGACTGCAGGAACGAAGTTCAACTATCTGCCCTATACAGGTTTCTCGCTATTCTTTAATCTATAGAATATGAGAAATAGATATTTTATAATTAGCAACAAAAAAAACCTGATACTTGCTGCTTCCTAGTGGATGGCCTGGTGATAACCCTATGAGGAAGTGCTCAAAGGCACAGACCGGATATTGATTTCCAGACCTTGCTATGCAATATATAGGAAACCTAGACCCATAGCATTGCCCTCAAAATGTAAATCCATCAGGCCTCATGCCAGTCGTAGCTCTACAACACTACTAGACAACAAACAGCAAGTTCAAAGCTGAAGACATTTTGCTACATGTTTGTAAAAATCTTTGCATATATGATCACAGTAACCAAACATTATGTGTAGCGCTTGAGTAACCAAATGTTATAGTGTTGCAGGAGGTGCAGAAACAGGCAGCCATGCGTTAGTTACATGGTGGTCTCAATCTGCTGTCAAGGTAAACTTCGTATCTATACTTTGGTTGCTGAAAAATAAGAAAAGTTCATTGAGGTTCCTTCGCCAGAAGACATTGCATTGTCAGGTCTCACTTTCAGTTTGCTGCAAAGATGGTGTAAATAAAGGAGCACCGACGCCATCGGTTATCAGACAGGTGTTTATCCCTGCGAGATACACAACACTTACTACCCCCAGTTATGGCTTATGTTGCAGACTCCTTCAAAGTACACTTACATGATGGAATCTAAATGCGGTTTACACCATCCTTTCTACCCATTAGGGATATACATTTCGATTCAACGTCAGTCAGTTGCTTCTAAGTTGCATTACTGGCTGGCTCAAGCCGTGTATTCAAGCTATGTCAACAGTGATGTCATCAATGGTTACTTTATGGCATTACTAAGTATGATGTATTATGTGAGAAATTGTTTTTTTTTTTTTTTTTACTGGGGGGCGGAGGTGGGGTGAACCACTGAAGTCACTAAATTAACCTATGCTTAACCCTCTGGTAGCTTGGCACAAAAGCAGTCAAGCTGGCACACAAACAGCACTAAAGTGAAAATGCAACACAAGAACAATCCAACACCAATTTAGAATAAGCATTGGCAAAGCCAATATGTATTGCCTATGCAAGAGCTACTGGTTTTGCCAGTGCCTTCCAACAATGTTGTTCACCAGTCTGACTACTGTTCAACATGGCTAAAGGTTAGTGGAACAGAGGAGAGTGGTGTGGAGTGTCATAGCGTGTGCTGATATAGAGTGGGGTAGAGTGTTATGTATTGCAGTGGAATATTGTGGAGTCGCAGAGTGGCATACACTGAAGTGGCACAGAGTGGAGTGGAGTGGAGTGGACTGGTGTTGAGTGCCCTGACCTAGAGTGTTACAGAGTATAACAGCGTAGAGTGCAGTGCCATTGAATGCAGTGTGGCACAGAATTTAGTGGCGTACTATGCAACTTCGTAGAGTGCAGTGGCATAGATTAGAGTGGTGCATAGTAGAAGGCAGTGGTGCAGAGTAGAGTCGATAAAATAATAAGAGGATAACTAAACATAATAACACAGATTGAGCGAATTAAGGCTAGAACCGGACGAATATTAATAATTAGTCCTGGTTCACTATATTGCAATATATGTGGATTCCATTAAATATATTTCCAAAAGACTGCGGATTTCGAGGAAAGTATCTATGCTTATATTTGGATCGGTGTGGATGTTTTGATTTGGCATTTATGGAGGTTTGGTTGAACAAGTTCGGGGAGTATAGTATTTAGTCCTGAAGAAGGTGGTGAAAAAGGTTTGGAAGTCCACCGAAACGCGTTAACGCTTTATTTTTAATGGACCCACAGGAGGAGGCCGTTATCGAATAAGGATTGATGACAACAATCGATAGGCCTATACTTACCAGAATTGGGACAGTTCTATTTTAATAGACTATTGGATATGTCTTTTTATTGTCTCCCTTTTTATTGAATTTTCACTTGGTTTTATTAATGGTTTTGAATGTTAGTCCTGTTAATATTATGATTTGGGGCTTTTATTTGGGACTATATTAAATATATACCTTAGATTCCTTTGTCTTTAGACTGATCATTAGAGAGATTCATTGATTGTGAGTGTGTGGGGTGATTGTTTTGGTTTTCCCCTGGGGGAATTTGATTATTTTGCAGAGTAGAGTGATGCATAGTAGAGGGCAGAGGTGTGGAGTGGCGCAGAGTGCAGTGATGTACAGTGGAGTAGTGCAAATTAGAGCAGCATAGAGTGCAGTGGCGTAGAGTGCAGTGGCGTAGAGTGCAGTGGCGTAGAGTGGCATAGCGTGCAGTGTAATAGAGTGGGGGTGCTTTAGAGTAAAGTGAAGTGGTGTAGAGTGCACTGGTGCAGGCAAGAGTGTAGTTGCGTACAGTGGCACAGAGTGTAATGGTGCAGAGTAAAGTTGTGTAGAGTGCAGTGGCATGGTGCAGAGTAGACTGAAGGGGCGTACAGTGGATTGGCGTAGAGTGCAGGGGCATGGAGTTGAATGTTACAGAGTAAGTGCACTGGTGTGGAGTTTATTGGCGTAGAGTGCAGTGTTGCAGAGTGGCACAGAGTACAGTTGCTTAATTTGCTTAGAGTAGAGTTGTGAAGAGTAGAGCGAAGAGTGTACTGGCACAGGGTAGAGTAGAGGCATAGCACAAACCGGTGTAGAGTGCAGTGGCATAGACTGGAGGGGTGAAGTGGCATGGTGTTAAGCGAAGTAGTGCAGAGTAGAGTGCAGCAGTGTGGAGTGCTGTAGAATGGAATGGAATGGCATGCAGTGGAGTATTCATAGCGTGGTAGCAAATTGCCATTAAAGACAACACTTCTTCAATTGAAATGACCATTACATTTGCACAGCCATATAGTTTTAATAATAAAACTATACAGTGCAGAGACAAAAAAGTGTGGAAATTGCATCACCTAGTTCAATGATTTGTTTTACATATATTAAAGTATTTGTTTCAAATACACTTCAAAAATAACAAAAAATGTTCATCTATGCATTCATAAATCAGATTTTTTCTGAAATACTTACACAATTCATATAAATGTCAAGTTCTAGAAAAAAATGTTTTCTACCCACAGTACCCACCAAGATTGTAACATAAAGCTTCTCACTTTGGAGTCAGAGAAAGAAAAGTGAACAAGCGCCCTTGAAAGAGACCAAAACAACAAAAATCCAAACAATGGAACCAGAGATTTGAAATTTGAAGGTTTTAGGTAACTGTAGTACTTAAAAGCACAACATGCCACTCAGGGTCATCTGGTATTGCTAGACCAGTAGTAGCTCACAAGTTCAAGCCAACACTGATAGAGTGTGGGCTGTATACGGAGAACAGGTTACTCCCACTTAAAGAAGTTAACTTCTTAAAATCCAGTGCAGAGAGTCCAGTTCACAGTGTTAGGAGGCCGCAAGTAGCATGAAAAGCATCACAGATGGTCATTAATGTAGCAAAGATCCTGTCGAGCGCTGAGGGTGGTAGTTGCTGGAGCTTTGCATTGGCAGTCACTGCAAGCCATCGAAGCTGTAGCGCAAAGGATAGTGGTGGCTGTAGGTCCGCCGGATGTCGTTGTTGGCAGGTATCGCAGATGATGAGATCTTGGTGCAAACAAGCCTGTTCGCGGTCACAAAGAGCCCAAAACTGCAGGTTTTATCCTTTTCTTCACTGCACCTCATGAGGATCAATAACTCACTCCAGCAGAGGCCAGCAGGGTTCTGGCAGATGTTGTGCAGCTGGACAGTTGCAGGGAGGCCTCTGGAGCTTGTTGTGTTCCCTGTAGCTCAGAACAGGTCAGCCACCTAACCCTCTGAGTCACTGAAAGGAACAGGTCCAGTCTTACTTCACAGAGAGCAGGACAGGCCTCAAGAAGCAGGGTAGTCCTCTGACAGCACAGTAGGCCTGTAGTATTTACAGTCCAGGAGTGTACTTAATAGTGGGACAGAAGGTCCTATTTTTATACCTGGTGCCAGCTTTGAAGTGGAAGGCACTTCTGCAGCCCCCACCCCCAATAAATGGTTCTAGAATTTCCTTTCTCCCTGCACTGGTCCCAGTATGTCTGGGGTGACATAAGGCTAGTGTGAAGTCCTTTGTGAGTAAGTGAGGCTGTGCACAGATCCGCCCCTTCCCAAATTGGCCGGATGGCTAATCCTGCCAACACCATGTTTAAAAGAGTGAGCACAAGCATTTTAGTGCTGGTTAGCAGTGGAAAAATGCATGGAGTCCTAAAGTCAACAAAAACAAATTTCAGAAAAATGTGAGGGGAGAACACAAAAGGGGTTGTCGGAAGACACCCTAGAGCTGTCACGTCTAACACATTAGTATTGCATTACTTATGGTGAGGTACCGAAGTTCTGTAATGTAAATTTAATGTCACTTTGTTTTTTAAGTTAATATTCAGACAAGTATAGTACTCGAACACCTCTCTATCTGTAGACACACACATTTCAATTGACAAACATGACACAAAAGGAGAGCTGTTTTCATGGTTTATAGTTAATGTAATCTACCTAATAGACAACAGCTGTGAGGGAAAAAGAAACGATACACATTTGAGGGTCCACACTGTCCTGATAGAACGTCTATTCATATGAATGATTTGCAGGAGGTGTAGGACATGTTGGAAAAGCCCAATAAAGGAAAAAGAATGGCAATAATCAACCTTTTAGGTGAAGAATGCAGAGGAATGCGGGTTAACTCGCAAGCCTGCACTTAATGATTAAGAGACCGCGCACTAAGGGAGTGCAAGCTACTCATTAAACAATAAGAGAGCAACAGAATTAACCAATGGAATTTAAAAGGAAACACATGGAACGCCGTCCCGGCAGTACTCGTCCTCTGCCTACAACTGCATTCAAGGGCAGCAAACTCAGAAACAAAAGGTGCTCTGTTGTGTGTATACAACTGCAGGACCAGCACAAACAGTATTGTCTACAGAAGGACCCGGATCACTCTGCAGCAATAGCACCTGCTTTGACACTGTATGGACGGGGCTTTGCTTCTTTTGGTGCGGGGGGGGGCAAGTGTCCACACACGCCGAGCATTACGGGGAACTGTTAAGCAAGCACCCATTTGTTAGACAGGAAATCTATTGCTTATGCTCACACCTGATAATTACCACCATAGTACACAATAGTGCACACTGACCTATACGATAGGCAGAGGCACTGAAAATGGTAATGTCACAGGCTTTATTTATGTTGATGATTTCATATCTAGGGAGACTGCAAACACTGAAGTAGGAGCTCTCAGTTTCTAAATTCTGATATTTCACAGAATAAATAAACAGCATGACTAAAACTAGCTTGGTTTTAAAAATTGCCCTGTCTCCAGTGCATCCATTTTATTTCAAACTTTGAAATATGACACATAATATTCAGAGGTTTATGTTACATGCATATGTTTGAAACTTCCACTTTAATCTGCCCTTCCCTTTTCAGGATCCACTCCCAGAATTTGAGAATAATATCAATGGTTCTCCTCCTTCAAAAAAAATGACCAATGGAGCACCTGGTTTTGTAAAATATATAAGTACAGCCCTTCCTAGGGCATACTAGATGTTGCTACAGTCCGCATTAGCTCCTGGACTCTAACTGCCGCCTTCATACTACAGGCCTCCTCTTTCTGCTCTACTTTATGACCACTCTCCCTACTCTATACATAAACTCCCTAGGACTGCACTATCTGTCCATAAGTAATCTGCAACCTCTTTGATGTCTACAGGGATCACGTACTGTAAAAAGGATTAGGCAAGAACGTCTGTGTCTACTGATGGCTTAAACGTAATTAACGTATGGCCAAATCAGTGACTATAATCACTGTACATTTAAGCTTTTGTACATAGTTTAGCATTCGTCTATAGTGTAAAGCACTCTAACGTCCACTCCAACTACGTTTGAACCACAGAAAAATGTAATACGTTCTGTGCTATAACTAAAACACAAATCCACTACTTAAATTCTGAAAAAAAGAAACTTGCCTTTTTACACTTCAATGACGGTACTCACTGATTGACCTACCTGTTCATGCGCAATTTCTATAATCTAGCACTGAGAAACTATGTGTGAGTGATCATGCGCTTTAGAAGCACATGATAAACACATACAATAAAAAGAATTCTGAATAAAAAGAATTATCACTGGCAATGCCAATAGATCTCACCTTTAGCAGCCTGCCTCAGAGAGTTAATGTATATATTCTTAGGACAAGAGCAACCCAAAATGCTCATGCAAACTTGTCTATTAGCACAGAGATTAAAGAAGCGTTCTCATGGAACTCATGTATAAAGTATACAATGAGACAGCAAAATAACTGTCATGATTTAATCTACAGAGCAATCTAAAGAAAACCAGCATGAGAGGAATATTATCAATTAGGTTGAGTTAAAATTATTTTAAGAAAGAAATTGCCATTCAATTAGCAGAGCTGCACAAATCAGTGACAAGTGCGCAACAGCCTAAGTAAAAAAAAAACTCAAACCAAGTAAAAGTTGTGGAAAATGTGTGTGTAATACAGGTACATTGGCAATACCAAATGCCAAATACAATACTGGTTTCTGGAAAATACAGTAACACTCAAGGAAGTTTCAAATAGTTTTATTTCAAAGAATGGTCTGGTTGTGGAAGTATACTAGGGTCTCAAAGACTGGGGATGACCCGGAGAGCTAATGATAAAACAGCTGAATTAGCGTCACTGGAAATCTTAGGAGGCTAGAGAGGTAATGTACGGAATAAAAATGAACTGGACATACTGGTTTACATGCGAAGTGGAAGAATACCAGGGAAGCGAGTCCCTGTGACGTTTTAATCAGTGCCACCATAAAGTGACCCACAAAATGAAATAATACTCATAAGGCAGTGCCTAAACAATGAAGGAATGAGGAAAAAATAAAAATTTACGAGGTGGGTATGACAAAAACTTCAAGCATTGCATAGGAAGTAGTGTAATTCCGCTTACCTGGTGGGTAATTCGAGCATGCTCAGGGAGAAACAAACTCAAATGTGGGAATAGAAAGATGCCAGCCAGTGAATCACAATGCCACTAACATTTGAAACAATGAGAATATACTCATGAGGCTGTGCCTATAAAGGAATAATTATGGATAAGTTAGTCGGGAGGCACAGAGCCTGGTAAGTCAATGTAGAAGCATCGATCATGATAGCGTGCTTACCCGAAGAGCATGAAGGGTCACTGGATATGCAAGGGTTCCCGGGGGAGAGGAAGTGGTGAGGGAAAAAGTGCATAGACTTGTTCCAGAAGCAGCCTGATGGTGGTGTCAGGATAAGAACTCCAGTCGGAGATTAGCTCGCAGCAGTCCGATAAACCGTCAGTGTCTCAGACAGCAAGACACTGCGCATGGACTACAAATATGGCGCTGGGGCCAAAACAAGACATCAGGCACGCAGCATCCACGCGGAGGGAGGTGAGGCAACTGCAAGGGAGGGAGGGACAGGGGTGGTCTAGAGGTGGAGAGGGATGCTCTAACCCAACAACTAAGGCACAGCAGAACCACTAATGCGTAGTTAGCAGGCAATAAAATATACCAGGGGTGGAATAAAATACAATAATAAAGCCAAACAATTGTACATAATATTAAAGAATTAATCACAAAAACAGCATTTATGCCCAGTGGGCCAACGCAAATTCAGGACATTTGGTACAATATAACGGACCCATGAGGACATACAAAAAGATAAAAATTTACAAATACAAAAAAAAACACAATATATATATATATACCGTCATGCTGAGCGAGTGGGTACAGCCAGCCTCAGAACATGATATATTACTCATATAAGAAGCAGGTCAAACAACAGCTGATGAGCAGAAATATAGTCACAGTCAAAGGATTCAGAAAAAGACTCCGAAAGACCATCAGCTCATGAGGGAGATACATTTGCACCCCTCCTCCATGCAGTTTAGTCCACATTTAATAGAGTCACATTTGTCAATCCATTTGCACTCCAAGCGTTGTAGGAGGTATGACAGGTCTCCACCCCTTGGTGATGGTTGGACCTTTTCAATGACTTACAACAGTGGTTCCCAACCTTCTGATTTATGTGGACCTCCATTTTAACATTAATGGAACCCAGGGACCCCCACTGAATCATCATTGGAATCCGGGAACCCCCTCCTGAGTCATTACTGGAAGCTAGGGACCTAATTTGTCAATATTTGTTAATATTTTTTAATTTTCGAAGCAGTCGCAGACCCCCTGAGAAGGCTTCACGGACCCCAAGGGGTCCCCGGACCACAGGTTGGGAACCACTGACTTACAATCTCAAGTCGTCTGCAGTGTGATGGTATTCCATATAATGTGATAACAACGGAGCAGTTTTATTAACGCATCAAATGCAACTCCTGTGTTGACCAATTCTGACCCTGACCAGTTGGGATGTCTGCCCAATGTAGATCAAATTGCAAGGGCACCATATGAGCAATTAGTAGGATGCTGTAAGAAAATCGGTATAATACAATTTTTGAATACTCTGGTGTTATGTGTGAACTGAGTTGCTATGCAACTGACATTTAAAATAGCGCTTAATGGGGTCTAGCTACAAGAAGTCAAAATAATTTCTTGTGGTTTCTTTATGTTGGAGTTAACATGAACTAAGTGGTTTCTTATATTCGTCCCTTTTCTATATGAGAACAAAGGAGGCTCGGTAAGGCCTCTATGTTTTTAAGAACCGATCAGTGTTTCTTAATTGTGTTAACAATTTTGTTATTGTCCGGGCAGAACACAGTGACACAGGCTATTTTGTCAGAAGAGGATCTCACTTTCGGTTGGAGAATTATTAGGAATTGGATTTGCCAATGTTTGTTTGCTTTGCCATATTTTTTGCTTTTTTACTGTCCCCAGACAGCATTTAGAAGCAATGCACTGACCATACTGGAAAATTTAAAGACTAATACAATATGCCAAAAACATTCCAAGAAAGCTAGTTGAGCCCGTTGCTGAATGACTTTTGCTATACTTTAACAAAAATCATTCAGAGATGGCCACACATTTGCAGGCATGAGTGGCCATCTTGGATTTTTTTTTTCTCAAAGTGCAAGAAAAGCATTCAAACATGGCCGCCGAAAAATATTCAAGATGTGTGCACATATGCGCGGGTGAGCTTGGAATAGTGTTTGGCACTCTTTATGTTTAACAATGAATCACAAATTTCATTAGAAGATGCCATCACAAGCATCGCTTGCATGGGCTGTGGCACACTGCAAAAGACAGCAAGGGCCCAGAAACAGTGTCAAGGGAGTTGCTGGGCCATCGCCAAAGTGAACATTGATGCTTCAATATTTGCTCGAACGAACTCTCTGCCTGAAGTTGTTTGAACTTATTTTGTTTGGTGGAAAGGAAATGGACAGTGTTCTCTTATGATTGTGTCGGCCGGTCTGCTTGCCTTTTGCTTGTCTTTGGGATCATTTAGCTTGCCATGGCAAGAACACAACAGGTTGCCACTGCTATCACAACAAACGCTTTCATAGTTCACATCTCATATTTACAATATATGGTGTGTTTTGGTAATGGTTTTCTACAGGAATTCAACCAGTTATCTTGCATTGATATATTCGTAATATTGTCTAAACCTGGGCCTCGGAGAAATGTTAAAAGAACTCTTCAATTCCAGATTCATGAAATGTCTGCTTTTTCTCATTTTTTGTTATAAACGCAATTACTGTTGCACGAGAGGTCCGAAAACATAAGAACATTTTTTGACAAAAAGAATATAATAATATAAACAACAATTCACCAGCACTTTACAAAGCCGCATATCTATTTGTAGACGAGCAATCCGAAAACAATCCGATATACTTCTTCACACTATTACAGATTTCCGATCTGGTGAAAGGTGGAAACTCAAATTCTAAACCGAAAGTAAAGTTCTGATTGACCCCCTCCAGGTTAAATAGTAATAAAGGTACTCAACAATCTGCTTGCCTTTCTAGTACAGAAGCTAAAAAAAACTGGACTCATCTTCGAAAGGGCAAAAAAACAATTAGAATGAAAAACTATGATCGCAATTGTAAATTGTATTTTTTAAAACATACAATACACTTAGAAACTCCAAAAAGAGAAGACGACTTTAATACGTTTTAAGTAAGAAGGTGTTGCTTGTTTGGGCCAGCTGGAAGGAGACCATGATAAAAATATAAGTACACAGAGAAAAACAGATCCATGCAGCCAAGGACCAGAATTGGCTTTAAGTAAAGAATCCCAAACAACCTGGTTTGGCAACACGTTCGTTTAGAAGTCCTGTACTGCAGAGTCGCGGTAAACTTTTCCGAACGAAGTATCCTGCCAAAATCCTGGCTCTCATAACATGCAGTTTAAAACGCTGCTTGGAAGCCTCGCTAAAAATGTCCAAGTAGTTTCAAAAGAAATTGTTACAAAAAATAATCCCTGCAAAACAGAATACCATCGCATTTCTGTTCATGTGGCTATTTTTGTACGTGGACCTGGATCAGCAAAGCACTATACAGCACCACCATGCCATAAACCTGCTTCCCACGCACAGCAGCCCGTTCTGCATTCCCATAACACTTCCAATGTTGTTCTTCCTCCATCTTGCAAACATACAATTGTGTTGCTTACTTATGGCCAGTGGACCATCCATTCTACACTCAGCTCTTCGGCCACTTTTCTACTCTTGCCTGGCCTCAATTATCATAAAACAGCTCAAATAGAAGGAAGGTTGATGTGTTTCTCTACAGTCACAGTGGGCAAAGAGACGGGATAAGGGGAAATCAGATGGGGTCAGACATCTTTTGTTTTAAAGGTGTGAAATGATCTTCAAATAAGAATATAAGCATCTGCCGTTCTTTCTTGAATAGAGACAGCAGCGCGTAATGAATTGAAAATTAAAAAAGGGAGGCATTATAGGATTTTGTCTTCCTAGCACTGCGAGGGACTGCAATAACTTGTCCGTTTAAAAGCAACTGGGGAGCAACAAAACGGAGGGCAACTGAATGCGAGTCCTAGAAAGTGGTGATAAGAGGTGAGTGCATGAATAAAGTATATGGCACCAGGTGGCAGTTAGAAAGGACCTTTCAATGCTAAAGAATATGGTTACTGAACTAAAAAGAATTTAGCCAGAACACGTAGAGATAAGGCTAGACTTAACTGAAGCAGAAGGGATTTGGGACACACCTGGAATGGCCTGGACAGAAAGCATACATAAGAGCTTGAGACAATGGGAAGAGTTTCACCTTCGCTATGATATCCCCAAGGGCCACTTCCTTCTCAATGGGACACTTAGAGCAGCCACCAGTAAGCACTGGAAATCCAGGATAGCGGATCCACGACAGGCAGCACGCTTTCAATAAGTGTTAACTGCCTCTAGACCTACAGTGGTTGTTACATGGCTCTACAGGGGACTGCAGGAAGACATTACAGTCCCTCTAACAGCACTGAGGGCCCGGTGGAAGACAGATTTGGGAGAGGATATAGGAGACCGGGATTGGGAGGTTGTACTATACAACACGGCAAAGGAAACACGGAATGCCAGGTTTAAACATATTAATATATATGTGTTACATAGGGCATACCTCACTCCGGGGAAGATAAACAAGTATTCTGCAATGGCAGATGATAGGTGCAGAGTTTCACCATATGTTCTGGGCTTGCCCATAGTTACACACCTTCTGGGGCGACATTGGCAGCACTTTGTGCTGGTAGGCTCCTTGAGGAACCCCTAAGAGTGAGTAGCTGACGACCACTGGGGTGCCCCCCCTGTGGTCAGTCCTTTACCTCACCTACTATTATAAGGGGCTGCCCCATACACAATACTTCTTATTCTGTAGGGAAGAAACATTGCATTTCTAAACACAGGAGACCATACTTCATCACACATTGCTACATGATCTTCCTTTGAGACCTCACAACTACAACTGCAGGCATACTGATGAGAGCTAGCTTACACTAGGACACACCTCATGGTGGGGAAGGGGGTGTTTTCCGGAATTGTTAGTAGTCTGCTTACATACACTCAGTACTTACACCTCTTTCATTGCGTTGAAATGACCCTATTGCATGTTGTGCTACTATAGCCTACCTGTGATGACAATGTTATGGCTGTCCATAATCTGCTGTTACACATACAATCAACTACTATGTACAGATTAACCTGAGCCCTCTTCAGGCGGGTACCTTGCATATATGATTCAAAAGCAAAAAAAAAATTGTTAATAAAGAGCTAGAGACAATGACTCGACAGTGAAGTGTTGGAGATTACTTGGCTTGTTGCTTAACCAACAGACCTCCAGGTCTATGATATTAATTAAGGCTGCATCAAGCAGGGGGTTACATAAAAAGTGATGAAAGGATTGTTTCAGCTAGTTTCAGACAATTACTTGGGGCCTTAACTCCAGTCCACCATTACTTTGCACACCATGTCACCTCACAATAGACTCCAATATATGCAAATCAGTCTTGACCTTGTCCAGCCTCAACCATGATGCCAGGTGTTCCATGACGCTGAATACAAGCAATCGCAGCCCCTACCAGGTACCAACAAGTCTCTTCAAGGGCTTTTGAGCATGTCTACATGCAGCCAAATAAAAATACTGCAGACCTGAATGAGGCTTGTTTGGGTTCAATGGTCTTGTCCAGGTTGCCAGCAGAACAGTATCATACAGTTAATGCTCTGTGGCAAAAGAGTAGTTGATGGTGGCGATAGAACTAACATTTTCGTGTTGTCCTTTGTGTCACAAAAGTAATCAGAATGTGACAAGTTTTAGTTTATGAATGTAAAAGAGAGAAAAACTAATAGAAAGCTGCACTGACATTTTGAATGTGCAATTACTTGTATTTCAAAGTTCAACTTAGGGGCCTTATGAATTAAATCATGTTAAAAGGTTAAAACTGATGTTAAAATGTAATTTAGCTTCTAAACTAACAGTGCGCATAGAAACAATATTGAATTTCTTGTGATTAATGAATGATTCATGAGTTTTAAAATACGTGCAGTTCTCCGTTCTATTTAGAGAAATACAGTGAAAGCTTTTTGTTTAACTTTAAATGTATTATTCATATTAATGAGGCCTTACTGATGCTGAATTTATTAGTTTATATTTAATATGTGTTCTATTAAAACGTATCAATTGAATGTAATGTTCTGATTTTTGTGTTAGCATAAGCGTGGCCTACAGAGCTTGCATTCTGCAGTCATATAAAAAGTGTTGATTTATTTTTTCATAACGTGAAGTCTTCTCTCAGATTTCGTTCACATGAGAAGCAAAGTGCTTTTGAAATAAGTTAATTGTTTAAAAGTGGAGAGATGTACCCATTTGTCCTAGGAAACATTACATTGCAGGAACATAGACTGAGATCCTATACATTTGTTTCAAACCTGGTTGGAGTCACACGGAAAGGAGATGTTCCCATGACATGCCTGGAAAGAGATGTTCTTGTTGCAATTTGGATTCTTCTGCCTGTTCCTGATTGGTTGATATCTATTCAACGTAATGTGAACTGACACCTTCGTTGAATCAGATCAATTTCTGTACTTTGAAATAATCAATGGACTTTTGAACTTTGGTCAGTCTGGAGCAGTCTTGAGTAGTTCTGAGCTTGCAGATGCCTTACTGATGCTGATGAAGATTCACTGACTGCTGTATCCCTTGGAGGGGTATCTTCCTCTCTGCCATTTGCCATTACCCCTGAAATGTCCTTTTTAGATTTAGTGGTCCTTTTATTTTGCCCCTTCAGAAGACTCATGCCTGATCTTTTGATATGTTGACGCTTTCTCTTTTAACTTATTTTTTGCCAAACTTGGTTGGTGTCCTGCAATCAGAGATGAGCTTTTTCCGAATTATGTATGACTGCCCTTTTAGTACTTATTTTATTTTATTTTGCCCGCATGGGTTTCTCCCCACATATATACAGGGAGTGCAGAATTATTAGGCAAATGAGTATTTTGACCACATCATCCTCTTTATGCATGTTGTCTTACTCCAAGCTGTATAGGCTCGAAAGCCTACTACCAATTAAGCATATTAGGTGATGTGCATCTCTGTAATGAGAAGGGGTGTGGTCTAATGACATCAACACCCTATATCAGGTGTGCATAATTATTAGGCAACTTCCTTTCCTTTGGCAAAATGGGTCAAAAGAAGGACTTGACAGGCTCAGAAAAGTCAAAAATAGTGAGATATCTTGCAGAGGGATGCAGCACTCTTAAAATTGCAAAGCTTCTGAAGCGTGATCATCGAACAATCAAGCGTTTCATTCAAAATAGTCAACAGGGTCGCAAGAAGCGTGTGGAAAAACCAAGGCGCAAAATAACTGCCCATGAACTGAGAAAAGTCAAGCGTGCAGCTGCCACGATGCCACTTGCCACCAGTTTGGCCATATTTCAGAGCTGCAACATCACTGGAGTGCCCAAAAGCACAAGGTGTGCAATACTCAGAGACATGGCCAAGGTAAGAAAGGCTGAAAGACGACCACCACTGAACAAGACACACAAGCTGAAACGTCAAGACTGGGCCAAGAAATATCTCAAGACTGATTTTTCTAAGGTTTTATGGACTGATGAAATGAGAGTGAGTCTTGATGGGCCAGATGGATGGGCCCGTGGCTGGATTGGTAAAGGGCAGAGAGCTCCAGTCCGACTCAGACGCCAGCAAGGTGGAGGTGGAGTACTGGTTTGGGCTGGTATCATCAAAGATGAGCTTGTGGGGCCTTTTCGGGTTGAGGATGGAGTCAAGCTCAACTCCCAGTCCTACTGCCAGTTCCTGGAAGACACCTTCTTCAAGCAGTGGTACAGGAAGAAGTCTGCATCCTTCAAGAAAAACATGATTTTCATGCAGGACAATGCTCCATCACACGCGTCTAAGTACTCCACAGCGTGGCTGGCAAGAAAGGGTATAAAAGAAGGAAATCTAATGACATGGCCTCCTTGTTCACCTGATCTGAACCCCATTGAGAACCTGTGGTCCATCATCAAATGTGAGATTTACAAGGAGGGAAAACAGTACACCTCTCTGAACAGTGTCTGGGAGGCTGTGGTTGCTGCTGCACGCAATGTTGATGGTGAACAGATCAAAACACTGACAGAATCCATGGATGGCAGGCTTTTGAGTGTCCTTGCAAAGAAAGGTGGCTATATTGGTCACTGATTTGTTTTTGTTTTGTTTTTGAATGTCAGAAATGTATATTTGTGAATGTTGAGATGTTATATTGGTTTCACAGGTAATAATAAATAATTGAAATGGGTATATATTTTTTTTTGTTGAGTTGCCTAATAATTATGCACAGTAATAGTCACCTGCACACACAGATATCCCCCTAACATAGCTAAAACTAAAAACAAACTAAAAACTACTTCCAAAAATATTCAGCTTTGATATTAATGAGTTTTTTGGGTTCATTGAGAACATGGTTGTTGTTCAATAATAAAATTAATCCTCAAAAATACAACTTGCCTAATAATTCTGCACTCCCTGTATTTCCCTGATTTGGATAGTTGTAGGGTTTACCTGTGCCCAGCCAAAGACTACAGACTCTGCTAAATTTTAATTGACTAAAGATTGTGACTTCTGAACAACAAGTAATCTCAGTGTCACAGATATTCTTATTGACGTTATGTTTTATTCTTCTTGAATACCTAGCTTTATTAATGCTAGTTTGTCGGTATTTAGTTTGGGGAACCCTAGTTGATTATATATCTTTATAAATTGGTTTTGTGCATTGTCTACATGACTCTGAGCTTGATTTTGTAATAAATCTTTTAACTTTATTCCTGTTTGTAGTTTTCCTTCAGTGGCAACAATAGGCATGGTGTCTAAATTGTTGAGGTGCTTTTGAAATATTTGATGGTTCACCACACATCTTTCTGGGACCAAAAGTCCATCAGCCTCGGTGAAACATTGGATTCCAACGAAGGATGAAAAATGTGTCCATAGTGGCAATAAAATAGATACCATGAGGTCGGATATTCGGCAAGGAGCCCTCCAGGGTGGACTTATAGAGCAAGATTCCCAGACAGCTCTCTGAAAAGCTATTAGAGGTTTACATAGCAGTCCCTGGGGGTACAATAGATCACAATGCCATTAAGTTGAAACCAGAGCTACATAGCTGCATGCCGTACAGGCATTATGATTGATTAATGCATATGCCAAAATAGTAATACTACCCTTAGCAAACAAATGGCTTTAGGTAGCTGGAACACTTCTACATGATGACCAATGAAGCTTTAACCTCAGACAAACACAACTCAGAACCTATGCATGACTTATACACATTACATTCAGCAGTGCAGATCTATGCACTAATGGCACTGAATACTAAAAAAGCATTCAACACTGGTTAGGATTCATGCTATGAATCCCAGAGGTCATGCGGTTCAGCCCTGGCACTCCAGGTTTGATCCAATTGTTACACACATAATGTACAGCTAGAGTCAAATCACGCAGACTGGCGTCCAAGATCTGGGACACAGAAAATACCACATGGCAAGGTTGCCCCACTTTCCTGTATCTTGTTGGCTTGCAGCGAAGAAGCTGGGATATATGCTACAGTATTCAGGCACAACTGGGGAAGCCGATGTACATACATAGATATATTTTGGCAGCCACAAGACTCAGTACTGATTTTGTAACAAGAATTAAGGTATTTCTGGACAGTTTCTGGCCTATGAATTACTTTTGGAAAGCGCTGCTGGTGCCATGGAAGGCATTACACACAATAACAAGAGAAGTATATACAGAGGTATGGACACAATGGAAGATGAACTGTTTCAGGTAGCTGGCATACATGTGGCCCATGCCATGGTGGTGCAACCATTACTATTTCACTTTACCCTTTATTGGTTTGGGATGCACATAGTATGTATTTGCAGTACATTATTATTTTGTATAAATGAATGTTTTCACTATTCTTATATAGCATTTACTTCATTTTCTGTATTGTAAGGGATTGCATGTGACTTCTCTGGTAATTTGCAGAGTCTTCCTGCATTACGAGTATATTACAAAATGGTCACCACGTTATTATGCTCCAGTCAGTTTCCTTGTTACGGCTGCACATGAACTTGGAATAAACCTACTACACAAACAACTTCGGAGTGTGCCACTCTTTTACTTCTGAAGGAAGAATAGTGCTCTGTGATTACATACACATATATATACACACACACACATCGGTAATTTTAATTTATAATACATTTTGATTTATATATATTTAGTTTTATGCCCCCATGTATGTGTATATTTACACACCCCTTCCCCCTCCCCCACTCACCAGGGTTATAAAATAAAGCACTTTCAACAAGAAAATACTTAACATTTTTTATATACTTTAACACTGTAATTTGACACTTTTACGATTACAGTTGACACATAAGATATTAGATTTTTGCATTACAGTAGTACGCTCAAAATGGTGCACTAAAAATAGACATCAAACAGTAGCAATAAACAAAGCAGTGGTAATATTTCCAACAAGTTAATATCCCCTTTGTATGGAGGGCACGGAGGATTGATGGCAGATTAAACTGCTGGGTTCCGAACATTCTATGAACCCCTCCCCCTAAAAATGCACTGGGGCGATGGTGTCCCTATGGCCAAAAGCATATTGAGGAAGGGCCCACCGCAGCGCACAGCCATGGGGGGTTGGCTGCATGTGGGAACTAACTTCCACTGCGTACGTCCGAAGCCAGTGCACAGGAGCAGTTTAATTAACACATGGTAATTAAGTATTACTCTAGGTTTAAAAAAACCTTGAAAATCACTGCAAAAAACAAAGGTAAGAGGGACATTATAATTAGAAAACAGACCTTAGAAATCCACTAAAAAAAAAGAAACAGTTTACAAGAACGTTATATAACATACACACTCATATATATATACAAATATATATAGATAGATAGTTAGGACCACGTTTCCATAGAAAAAGCTTTTTTTTTTATTTGCGTATATCTTTGGCAACGCTGAACAAATCTTCTCAAAATTTCCCAAAGAAAGTGCTCTGATGATTTTTGTTGGGCATGGAAAGTTTGGGGGTGATTCATCAAACAGGGGCCAAGAAAAAGGAGGGCAGTCAAAAAACTTGTTTCCTATGTTAATTCTAATAGGACCTTTAGACACAACTACAACCAGAACCACTTGATGGAATTACACCAAATTTGCCAGAAAGCTAGCTTTCGGTATGCAGATTATGCTTTCACTTATTTAGTGTAAAATCAGTTCAGTAGTTTTTGAGGTATTAAAGGAAATCCAAATGTGTAAATCTCTGATTGCGAATAATTCACGAATATTTGCAAATTTTTGTGAATGCATGCGCAAATAGAAGTACTGTAAAAAGCGGTCCACAACCGGAACAGACTGTTGCGGCTGCCATTTTAGGTAGTGGGACAGTGTCGCTGGGGCTGAAGAACAAAATAAAAACTAGCATAAGAGGTCAGGGTGGAAGTACCCCAGGAGTGTGATATAGGGGTGTTCAAAGGTCAAATTATGGGTTTTAAATGTTTTTTCTTCACCATGCGCAATATTAGAGATTAATTGAGAATAATCCAGAATAAACATGAATAATCACGAAAAGGGAACCAAAAAATAAATAAATAAATAAATCACACTCATTTATACACTAATTCATTCACTCATACATACACTCAGAGACTCACGCATCAACCCACACACTCATGAACCCACTCAGACCTATTTAGACTCACACCCACTTTCAGACCCAGACACGGATGCACCCACTCACAAACCCACTCAGACCCTCATGCACCCACTCACAGAACCAGATATTGACGCACCGAGTCACCGACCGACCCAGACCCTCACACACCCAGTCAGAGACTCACTCAGACACTCATGCACCCACTCACACACCCACTCAGACACTGGCGCACCCAATCACTGCCCTATTCAGACCCTCACGTACGCAATCACAGACCGACTCAGACACACACACATCCACTAACAGACCCAATCACACCCTCATGCAGCCACTACTCTGACACTGAAGCACCCAGTCTAACTCAGTGACGCACTCACTCACAGACCCACGCAGATCCTCATGCACCCACTTACAAACCACTCAGACCCTCACACACTCACTTTCACACCCAGACACTCTCATTCCAAGAGACACCCTCTCACACCTATTCTCACACGAAGAGAGACAGACTGTTCGGCTGTGCATAGTGCGGGGTTGGGTGGTTATAGGGGTTGGTCTGCTCACGCCCTAAGATAACTATAACTCACGCCCTTGTCATGCACTGCTAATTACCCCAGCACTCATGACATCTGTGATAACATCACTGATAATGTTATTGTAACATCTGAAGTAAAATTATTGATCAAATACCAGTGCATGATGGGGGGTGCGAGTTATAGTTACTTGAAAGAACTCCAACTATAGCTGCTGATTTACTATGGTTTTGTACGAGTAAATTCAGAATATAATTAGAATGTCCCTGTAACCTGTTTTTTTCCCAGTGAAAATATATATATACTGGCGGTCACCAGTAGGTAGCTATAGTTAGGACCATGTTACCATAGAAAAAGCATTTTTTGACTTGCCTATATCTTTGGCACCGTTTGACGAATCTTCACAAAACTTTCCAAAAAACGTGTTGCATGATTCTTGTTGTCACGGAAAGTTTTGGGATGAAGCAGGGGCCGAAAAAATTGGGGGGGGGGGGGGGGGGGGGGCGAGGAGGTACTGGGGGGGGGGGGGGGGGGAGGGGTTAAACATTTTTTTTTTTTAAAGTTGTTTTTCAATTCCCATAGGATCTTAAGACATGTCTACAACCCGAACCACTGGACGGAATTACACCAAATTTGGCAGAAAGCTAGCTTTCAGTACAGAGATTGATCTTTTGCTTATCTGGTGTAAATCCGTTTTGGAGATATTTAAGGGCAAATACATTTGTGTATCTCTGGCCGTGAATAATTAATTAATTTTCACGAATACGCATGTGAAAAAAAGTGTTGCGATTGGCTGACCGCAACCAGACTAGAAAGTTGCGGCCACCATTTTATTTCACAGGACACAGTCCCCGAGGGGTGAAAATTCAAATTGAAAGTGGCATAAGGGGTCAAGGTGAAGGTACCCTGACCCCAGGGGTTTGATATAGGTGCGTTTTAGAGGCAAATTATAGGTTTAATATAATTTTGCACCATTGTGTGTGATATTTGAGGAAAAGTTGCACATTTTCATGAATTATTCACAAAATAGTTGCGAGGATGGAAATTTTGAAAGAAAAAACAGACTCATTCATACACGAATTCATTCACTCATACATGCACTCAGAAACTCATGCACCCATTCAGTCCCACTCAGAATCACACACCCACTTTCAGACCCACTCAAACACTCACGCACCCACTCACACACCTACTGACAGAGACAGGCCCTGCAGCCAACCTGCGCTGCGCACGGCCAAAGGCCATGCGTGGTGCGAGGTTGGATGGTTATAAGGGCTTGGCTGCAAGGCCAGGCCTTGCGACCAACCGCTGCGCACGGCCGAAGGCGCTAAGGTAACTATAACTCACCCCTTTGTCGTGCACATCTAATAACTCTAAATATTATGTCATCGATGAGATCTTGTATGACATTTTTATATCACTGCAATGTTTGCAATAACATTATTGATAAGAAAACTGTGCATGGCAAGGGCATGAGTTATAGTTACCTTAGCGTGCAACTTATAGTTACTGGAAAGAACTCCAACTATAATTGTCGAATTTCTATGGTCCTGTACAAGTAGATTCAGAACCTAACTACTACGTTTTTTTCAGTGAACAAAAATATATATATATATATATATATACACACACACACACACATTTATATATATATACACACACATATTTATGGAATCGATGGTTGCCAGGTTCATTGTGCTTGATTTCACAAATGTGCAGGACTAGCCACAATAGTTCACACCAACATCAAGACAAGGGTGCCCAACTGAGTCCAACGGTCACAGTCCAAGACGGCAAACTCTTTTCACAGTATTACTCCCTAATAGTCAAAAAAAGGCACACAAGGAAGCCACAGAAGCATGTCTTGCACTACTGCACTTTGTGATTGTAATCGCACCTACTTGCAAGTTGTATATGATTGCGATTTGCACATAACTGTATATTGCACTTTAGGCAGTGCTTCTTAGTGTTTTGCACAGGGCAGGTCAATGGAACATAATCCCGGGAGGTCCCCATTAAATAGGGAGTCTTCCAGTACAATAGGATGAAACAGGATTTTTGCTGTTTACCTTGCAAGTGACTTTTTTATGAGATTGCTCAGATTGTACTGTCATATAATGAATTAGTGGATTAATTGTGTGAAGAAGCTCAGGGCAGATTAATTGAAGGCTCCAATCGAAATGCGTTGCCACTCGTGTTGTTCCTGCACTGGAAGATGCTATGCAATAAAATACAATTGGTTTGCAGTCTGGTTGTGCGGCACATTTTTTTTTAAACCAGACCTGAATTCTTGAAGTTGAAATGGTGTGGTTTGAATACATATGGAAAATGTCACTTAAATAGCGTACATCTGTTCGTGGCATGTAGTGCTGCAGATTCACATGCTGTGCATATTCCACCATCTAGTGTTGGGCTCGGAGTGTTACAAGTTGTTTTTCTTCGAAGAAGCTTTTTTCGTTTTTCGAGTCACAAGGTCGAGTGACTCCTCTTCTCGGTGATAGTGTGCATGGGCATCGAGGACTTTGGTAGATTGTTGTCTTGTTGTCCCGCAGAAGGGTGAAGTGAGGAGATATATATATATATATATATATATATATATATATATATATATATATATATATATATATATATATATATATATATATATATATATATATATATATATTAGTGAGTAAAGATGTCCATGCTTAATAGAACATTACTACAACGGCTACAGGCTCCCGGGGAGGAGGGAGGGTGCATGTGAATCTGCAGAAATACATGCCACGAACAGATGTTCACTAGGTAAGTGACATTTTCCATTCAATGGCATGCATAGACTGAAAAGCAGTCCCCTCATAAATAAGCGGTGGCTAGCCTGTAGGAATTGGAGTAGTTTGAAATAGTATTTTAAGCACTGCTTGACCAACATTAGCTTGTTGTCGTGATGGTACATCCACACTGTAGTGTTTAGTAAATGTGTGTGGTGTGGACCATGTGGCTGCTTTACATATGTCTGCCATTGGTATATTCCCTAAAATGCCATTGAATCTCCTTTCCTTCAAGTAGAATGGGCTTTAGGAGTTACTAATAGTTGCCTTTTAGGATTAACATGACAAGTTTGGATACACTTAACAATCCATCTGGCTAATGCTTGTTTTGAAATAGGATTACCTTTATGAGGTTTCTGAAAGGCTACAAAAAGTTGTTTAGATTTTCTGAAGTCTTTTGTTCTGTCTATATAATACATAAGAGCTCTTCTGAGATCAAGAGTGTGGAGAACTCTTTCGGCAACTGAATCTGGCTGTGGAAAGAAGACTGGCAATTCCACTGATGGACTGATACAAAAAGGGGAAACCACTCTGGGTAAAAAGTTTGGATTTGTCCTAAGTACTATTTTGTGTTTCTGAACTTGAAAGAATGGTTCTTCTAAAGTGAATGCTTGAATTTCACTTAATCTCCTTAGCCCCTTGGGTGCGGGCGTCGGCCACTGGCCGACGCCCACACTACCTCCCTGGTGCGGGTCACGACCAGTGGCCGACACCAGGGAGGGGGTTAATAAATCCTCAGGTGCGTTGCACCCATGGATTATTATTATTTTTTTTCTCCCCGGGAGACACGGAAGCTTTTCCGTGTCTCCTCCCGCCCCCCACCCGCCCCTTTGGGACGTCAGCGTGGCGCGAGGCACGCTGACGTTACTTTGTGGATTTCCCCATCGGAGCAGGAAGCGGTCTTGCGGCCACTTCCTGCTCCAATGGGGAAAACTGCACCAAACGGCCATTTTGGCCCCCAAGGAAACCATACAACAACTAAAAAAAATATAGATCTATATATATATATATAGAGATATCTATGTAGATATATCTATAGATAGATCTATCTATAGATATATCTATGTAGATAGATATATATTAAAATCACTTTTGTCATTACGTGTGTGGTTTCCCTGGGGGCTGCGATCGGCCCCCAGGAAAACCAGACCCACATATAAAAGTGATCTATATATATATATATATATATATACACACACACACACACACATATATTTGCCACCAGTTGTTTTGCAGTTGCAGCTTGCATCTTCAAACCAATGCACATACTTTAACTGACGCATTTCAACTGTAGCTTTTAGGCAGCAATAAAAAAGTCAAGTATTGTGATTATGTTTCTGCTACAAAAGGGTCAGACTTGTCTAGTGGCAGTTTTAGTGCCATAAAGAAGCGCAGAAGGTTTATATGCCTACTGCAAAGAGCAAATCTGTATTTTATGTAAAAAGCTGAGTACATTAGTAAAGTCAGCCATTACCTGCGCTATAATACAAATAAAATGTGTGTGCAGGGCAGCTATGGAGAGATGAAGGACACTTTTGCTGGGTGGTAATGAGGGAATCCGAGGAGGAGGGAGAGGGAGCACCAATAATGATTGTTGGACTGGGCGCAGGAGGTGCTAAAGACTGTGACGAATGGTATGTGACAAGGTGTTTTTTGAGTGTCTTGAAAGAACGTGCTGAGTGTGGGAAGAAGCGCAGGTAAGGTGGCCTCTACTGTTGCACGTATCTCACACACACCATCGATTTTGTGACTGTCTACGTAGGCTAGTGTTTTAGAGCAACAGTTTAGCCAATAGCAGAGATGGCATCTTGATGGATGACTGCTGCCGTCACTCGGGTTATAGAGGACAGCTCTGACATAGGATCAGAGACTGAGACATCAGATACTGAGACAGCATCTGAGGGATAGGACAATGGCGCAGACTCTGGGAGTGATTTTTCAGTCAGAGGAGTCCCATTCGATAACTCCTCTTCCAGTAAATTATGAGGGAGGTGATGAGGACAGTCTTGCTGTCGCTTCGCAAGCACAGTCTGTGCAACAGGGTAATAGTGGGTTAGCCCAACCCAGAGAGCAGGTGAATGCGGCGGCCAGCAGAGAGAGAGAGAGAGAGAGTGCTCTCTTGGGAGCTCCCCAATTTAGTTCAGCCCCAAATTCCACCGCCCAAATCGTATTGTGGAGACATCAAAATTATCTATCACAAAACAAACTGGTTTTGTAAGGCAGGCACCTGTGTTTTTGGTCCTGGGTTCGGCGGCCATATAGAGAAACACACTAAACACAAACATTTCTGGAAACTAGACATACGGGGAGTCCACAGAGATGTGACTTGTGTGGATTCCGCAAAGTTTTCTTACCCAGAATACCCTGCAAAGCTGAAATGTTGAATAAAATCTCTATTTTTCCCGCATTTCTGTCACACAAACTACACGAATATGCTGGGATCCACAACATTCCTACCACCCAGTGATTCATCACCTGTCCTGATAAAAACACTACCCCACTTGAGTGCCTACACCTAGTGCCTGCGTCAGGAATGGATCACCCCAGGGTCAACAGCTCCCTCATGTAAGGACCAACACGGACCGTTGTGTGATCTATTCCTGTCGCGGGCACCAGGTCTACCCACACAAGTGAGGTACCATTTCTATCGGGAGACTTGGGGGAACGCTGGGTGGAAGGAAATTTGTGGCTCCTCTCAGATTCCAGAACTTTCTGTCACCGAAATGTGAGGAAAATGTGTTTTTTTAGCCAAATTTGCAAATGATTCTGGGTAACAGAACCTGGTCAGAGCCCCACAAGTCACCCCATCTTGGATTCCCCTAGGTGTCTAGTTTTAAAAAATGCCAAGGTTTGCTAGGTTTCCCAAGGTGCCGGCTGAGCTAGGGGCCAAAATCTACAGCTAGGCACTTTGCAAAAAACACGTCAGATTTCAATGTAAAAATTTGATGTGTCCATGTTGCGTTTCCTATCGTAAGCAATAGGCCTACCCACGCAAGTGAGGTCCCATTTTTATCGGGAGACTTGGGGGGAACACAGAATAGCAAAACAAGTGTTATTGCCCCTTGTCTTTCTCTACATTTTTTCCTTCCAAATGTAAGACAGTGTGAAAAAAGACGTCTATTTGAGAAATGGCCTGTAATTCACATGCTAGTATGGGCACCCCAGAATTCAGAGATGCGCAAATAACCACTGCTTCTCAACACCTTATCTTATGCCCATTTTGGAAATACAAAGGTTTTCTTGATACCTATTTTTCACTCTTTATATTTCAGCAAATGAATTGCTGTATAACCGGTATAGAATGAAAACCCATTGCAAGGTGCACCTCATTTATTGGCTCTGGGTACCTAGGGATCTTGATGAACCTACAAGCCCTATATATCCTCGCAACTGGAAGAGTCCAGCACACATAACGGTATATTGCTTTAAAAAATCTGACATTGCAGGAAAAAGTTAGAGTAAAACGTGGAGAAAATTGCTGTTTTTTTCAGCTCACTTTCAATATTATTTTATTTCAGCTGTTATTTTCTGTAGGGAAACCTTGTAGGATCTACACAAATGACCCCTTGCTGAATTCAGAATTTTGTCTACTTTTCGTAAATGTTTAGCTTTCCGGGATCCAGCATTGGTTTCACACCCATTCCTGTCACTAACTATAAGGAGGCTGAAAGCACCAAAAATAGGAAAAATGGGGTATGTCCCAGTAAAATGCCAAAATTCTGTTGAAAAATGTGGTTTTCTGATTCAAGTCTGCCCGTTCCTGAAAGGTGGGAAGATGGTGATTTTAGCACCAGAAACCCTTTGTTGAGGCCATTTTCAGGGAAAAAAACACAAGCCTTCTTCGGCAGCCCTTTTTTCCCATTTTGTTGAAAAAAATGAAATTATCACTGTATTTTGGCTAATTTCTTGGTCTCCTCCAGGGGAAACCACAAACTCTGGGTACCATTAGAATCCATAGGATGTTGGAAAAAAAGGACGCAAGTTTGGCGTGGATAGCTTATGTGGACAAAAAGTTATGAAGCCCTAAGCGCGAACTACCCCAAATAGCCAAAAAAGGGCTCAGCACTGGGGGGGAAAGGCCCAGCAGCTAAGAGGTTAAAGAAGTAATTGCTACCAGGAAAGCAGCTTTCCATGAGAGAAACTGAAGAGAGCAAGAATACATGGGTTCAAATGGTGGACCCATAAGCCTAGTAAGCACAATGTTAAGATTCCAGGCAGGAGCTGGTAAGACCTTCCATAAAAGCTTTTATGACAGGAATTCTAAACTGAGAGGTACGCTGTCTGTTTTGAAGGTATGCTGATATTGTGGTTAAATGAATCTTAATAGATGAATATGCCAGATTTGATTTTTGTAAATGAAGCAAATAACATATAATATCCTGTACTGATGCTGTAAGTGGATTAATGTTTTTGAGTTGACAGTAATATACAAAGCGTTTCCATTTAGCTGCATATCAGTGTCTAGCTGTAGGTTTATGCACTTCTTTTAGAATGTCTATACATTCTGGTGGAAGCTATAGATATCCATAATTCTATGACTTAGGAGCCAAATCTCCAGGTTGAGCACACTGGGATTGGGATGTCTGATTTGACCTTTGTTTTGAGTTAACAGGTCTGGTCTGGTCGGAAGTTTGCGATGTGGTACTACATACAGATCCATCAGTGTTGTGTACCAGTGTTGACGTGCCAACGTGGGAGCTAAGAGTATCACAGTGAGGTGGGTGTGACGGATCTTGTTGACTAGAAATGGAAGTAGTGGGAGAGGGGGAAGTGTAAGCAAATATCCCTAACCAATTGATCCATAGAGCATTGCCCTTGGATTGAGGGTGTGGGTACCTGGATGCAAAGTTTGGGCATTTTGTGTTTTCGTTTGTTGCGAAAAGGTCTGTGTCTGGTGTTCCCCACATGTGAAAGTACAGTTGAATCACTTGTGGGTCAATCTCTCATTTGTTGCTGCGTGCAGCTTAAGAGGTCAGCCAATTGGTTGTGTATTCCTGGGATTTACTCTGCCAATAGAAGAATGCTATTGTGAACTGCCCATTTCGAAATTGTCTTTGCTAGAAAGGACAATTGGGATGAGTGTGTCCTTCTCAACACAGTCTGGCGTGTGAGCTGTGGCTGGAATGCTTTGAGTGCTAGCAACACTGCTAGCAATTCCAAGAGGTTTATGTGATAAGTCTGCTGTCCTTTGTCCCATTCTCCCTGTATGCTAAGATTGTTAAAATGAGCTCCCCAACCAATCATTGAAGCTTCTGTAGTGATTATGGTCTGTGGCACAGGGTTCTGAAATGGCCGCCCTTATGATAAGTTGGTGTGATTCCACCATTGCAGACAGTTATAAGTCTGTCAGTCCAACAACTGTAGATCGTGAAGTTGACCCTGTGCCGGAGACCATTGTTGTGAGAGACACTGTTGCAGGCGTTTCATGTTGAGATGTGCATTGGGTACTATTGCTATACAGGATGGCATCATTCCTAATAGCTTCATGATAAACCTTACTGTGTAGGTTTAATTGTATTATAGTTGTTATATGAGACTGTGGAAGGCTTGAATTCTCTGTGGGTTTTGGTTATGCTAATGCTGACTGAGTGTTCAGAATTGCTCTCAGATGTGGTTGTATATGCGCTGGTTGGATATTAGATTTTTTGTGAACCCTAGAGTGTGTAAAGTATCAAGTGTGTGTGTTTTTGACAACTTTGAAAGGTGCTGGCTTTTATGAGCCAGTCATCCAAATAGGGGAAGACATGTATATGTTGTTTTCTGAGGTATGCTCCAACTACTGCAAGGGTTTTGGTGAATACCTTGGTGCTGTTGTTACTCCAAAGGGTAGGACTTTGAACTGGTAGTGTTTGCCTGCTATCACAAATCTTAGAAATATGCAATGTGCTGGATGTATGGGGTTGTGGAAGTAAGCATCTTTAATATCTAATGTTGTCATGTAGTCTTGTTTTTGTAGTAGGGGAATGACATCCTGAAGAGTGACCATGTGGAACTGCTCTGAGAGGATGTACTGATTAAGAGGTCTGAGTTCCAGAATTAGTCTGAGAGTACCATCCTTTTTTGGTATGAGGAAGTATAGAGAATATACTCCTTTTCCCTGCTGATTTGTAGGTACCACTTATATTGCGCCTTTGAGCAGAAGTGATTGTACTTCTTGTTTTAGTAAAAGGAGATGTTCCTGAGTTAGTGTGTGTGAACGAGGCAGAACGTTTGGTGGAGTGGAAGTGAGTTCTAGACAGTAACCATGTTGGATAATTGATAGAACCCACTGATCTGTGATGATACTTTGCCATTGTGGATAGAAGTTTACCAGTCTTCCCCCTCCCACAGGAGATGTATGCTGTGTGGGGATGGTGAGAGAGTCTCTGTTTGCTTGATTGTGAGGAACCACTGTAGAATTGTGAGGATTGTTATTGATGGGTGGTTGCTGTTTCGGAAGCCTGTGGTTTGAAACCCCCTCTAAATTGTGGTCTATGAAAATTACCTCTGGTTGGTGTGGTATACAAAGCCCCCATGGCCTTGGCTGTTTCTGAATCTTTTTTAAGTTTGTATATTAGTATATCTACCTCAGGGCCAAATAAATGCTGCTTATCAAAAGGCATATTTAAAACTGCCTGTTGTATTTCAGGTTTGAAACCTGAACATCTTAACCAAGCATGCCTCCTAATAAGCACACTGGTGTTAAATGTTCTGGCTGCTGTATCAGCCGCGTCCATAGCAGACCTAATAGCATTATTGGATATTGCTTGCCCCTCATTAACTATTTGCTGTCCCCTTTTTTGGTGTTCTGAAGGGAGATATTGTAACAGCTCCTCCATTTCGTCCCAGCGTGCTCTGTCATATCTAGCCAAAAGAGCTTGTAAATTGGTTATCCTCCAGTGATTTGCAGCTTGTGAGGCCATCCTTTTCCCCGCTGCATCAATTTTTCTGCTTTCTTTATCCGGAGGCGGGGCATCTCCTGTGGACTAACTGTTAGCTCTTTTCCTGGCTGCACCAACTACAATTGAATCAGGAGGCAGTTCAGCACTTATAAACACAGGGTCTGAGGGTGCTGGCTTAGATTTCTTGTCCATTCTAGGACTAATAATCAGAGCTTTAACAGTCTCTCGAAAAATATTAGAAGCATATCTGAACATGCCTGGTAGCATAGGAAGACAGTCATACTGCCTATGCGTTGATGCTAATGTATCAAAGAGAAAGTCCAGCTCTAAATGGTCAGTATGCATCTGCACATTATGACACGCTGCAGCTCTAGCCACTACTTGATTATATGCTGTGGTGTCCTCAGGTGGTGAGGGCCTGGCAGGATATAAGTCAGGGTCATTTGGTAAAATGGGATCTGCGTCATATGTATACAACGGGTCTGTGTCCTGCTGATCATCACTAAGATCATCCATCCCTAAGTGGTGAGACTGAGGATGTAAGTGGTGATAACTGTGCTTCATATGTGGCTGATGGTGGTGGAGGTGGTGTGGAAGAAGAACAGGAGAATGTGGTGGAGAGATGTGTTTCTGCTTTGAAGTCTCTCCTTGTTGTGTTTGCTTGAAGACCTTCTTTGGTGGAGGTGCATCTTTTGAAGTGTCTTTAAAAGCTGGTTTTCTCTTAAAGGAAATTAGAGTGGAGGCAATTATTCTTTCGGTGTCCTTCTGAATGTGTATTTTTTTTTGTTTGGCATACATCACCTCTAGAATGGGTTGAATGTCTGTTTGCTCCTGGGTAGAAGTAGTTTCTTTACTACCCATGGCTTTCGACTCCAAAAGTTTTTGTTTTGGACGAACCGAAATGGTCGGCTCCGAAGACGGTATAATCTTTTTAGACTCTGAAGATAATACAGATTTTTTCCAGGTCCAAAGATATGCTTTCGGATTTTCAACTCGACTCTGAGACTAGTGTTGGAGTCTGATTGGTCGAAGCTGAATGCACTTTAGTCTTAAATCTCGGTGCCGAAACCGAAGGTTGGTCATCCGGACTTTCTTTTTGAATCGGACCATGGCCCGAAGGCAGTGGAGGATCGACGACTAGTGCTGGAGTCCATGGGGGAGGTGTTCAAAATATAATCTACTGTGATAGGTTTCTTTAATTGTTGTGTGTTTTTTACTACATTTTTATCGTTTTACCTATTTGACTTTTATTCTATATTGAAACACATGTATAATAACCAGAGATCTTTTTATGACTGTTATGTCTTTTATGACTTGGTGAAAGTCGAATAAAGATTTTGTACTACTACTAGTGCTGGAGTCTTTTTATTGATTTTTGCGTGGTGTGTTGGTACAGTTGTACTCATGTACTGCGCCGCAGGCACGTAGTGGCTGTTGTCATCTGAATGGTTCTCAGAGTCAGAGTCTTGGAACAAAAAAACAAAAAAACGCCACTTGCCGAACTTTTTCTTGGGCATGTTCTTCGGCAAAGATGTCCACTGTATCTTCTGTTGATTTCGACGCCATCTCGAGACGACGAGATCTCCCGTCCCGGAGAATCTTTTTAGATCGAAAAGATTTACATGCGTCGCAATTTTCCTCTGATGGTCTGGAGATAAATAAAGATTGCACACAGAATGTTGATCGGTGTACGGGAATTTAGCGTGACATCGAGGACAGAATGGAAACAGAGTTTGTTCCATCAGACTTACTGTGAAGAAAGCCCTTAGAGGGCATTGTCTTTGTAAGGGCAAGAAATTGGACCCCGGTGGTCTAAATCGGATCGAGTACAGATAGAAAAACGATCGAAAACAGTACCGACAATAGAGCAGAATAAGTTTTAATTACCGAATCGAGATTCACCGTATTGAGAGAAAAACACGTCCAAACCCGACGGCGGAAGGAAAACAATCTAAATCTAACAAAGAACTCGATGCCCATGCGCACTATCACCGAGAGGAGGAGTCACTAGACCTTGTGACTAGAAAAAAGCTTCTTAGAAGAAAAACAACTTGTATCTGCAGCTACACATGCAATCGAGCATATATATTAATTTTCATATTCAAGTTAAGTGTGTGTGTGTGTGGGGGGGGGGGGGGGTAACAACAATAAAATACCTGTCTGTGTAGTCAGCTATGGTCCAAAAGCTGGCAGAACCAGATGCTTGAGTGACAATCCAGAAGAGATTGAGAGGCACGCGTAGCACAGCTGCACTCATTTTGGAGTGCACATCAGAGGTACAATGAGATCAATAGTGGCAGGAGCAGCACACAATGTGACCTGAATGCGAAAGCTTACAAAGTGTCTGATAGGTCATTCCCTAAAAGTTCACAGTGGATTGCTTAATGGTTTCAAGATTTAATATGTAGCTGATTAAAGCTGAATATACTTATCAGATTCTTTGTTGGATTCTTGTCTCAAAACCCTATCTATGTATCTCTGACTTTGTTGTTAGTTTGGAGTTAATATATTTCACTATAAAATGGAAAATTAAAAAATTAAGTCAGCAAAGCAACCCAGAGTGAAGATTGTAAAAGCTTGATTTGGCTGGTTTTGTGGTGCAGGATGCTGCAACTACCTCACTGTGCTAAGAATGCCAAGATAGAGGGACCTCAAATTTGCTTACTAGTATCTCGCTGGATACATGTTGTATTAAAAACTTTTAAAGGAAACAGGGTATCAGATATGGATCATAACTAGTAACACCAGGCACAAGTGGCACCTATTCCAAGGCTGAAGGTATTTTAATCTCAGAGGTGATGAGTCACAGGAGCAGCTTCTCAACAATCATTTGAACAGTTTGTGCAAACCGTATCAGGTACCCAATCTAAAATTTGTAATTATGTTTCATAGATGAGATCTTTAATATAAGTTCCATACAATGTTCATTCTATTTTATATTTCTAAGTTCCCACAAGCTTCCCTAGCATGATGTAATAACAGCTATTCTCAAACCAAACCTACACAGCAAGTTTCAGATTTGGTATTACGGTTTTTGGGTGTGGTTCTGGTACTGTTGCATGTAGGTCAGTGCCCAAGAACAAGGGAGTAATTAAAAGGGTTAATTTAATGACAAGAGATGTCTAGTGCTAAGCTCACAATGCTGGGACCATAATAGCTGGAAAGGGATCACTGGACGGGAACAGAAGAAGTGTTATTAGTATTTTGTGGCAAGGTCTAATTACCTAATCACCAGCCTTCACCACCAAAGCCCCTTTACCACCATCAGTATCACAGCTCACAATTAATGTCTCGACCACTACACAAACAGAAATATTGGTTTTATGTACCAAAGTCTCAGTGAGCCTCATGCACTGGAAGAAAAGATCAAAGAAAGACTGAAAGGATCCACAGATGCAGGATCAAGACATTTATCATGTTTCAACAACACTTTCAACTTAATACACTAACAATCAACGAAAACCCTACAGGAGATACCACCTTGATCAGAACAGTCCGATGATACATGTAAAAAAGACCCAGGCCAACATCAATCAGACGACAAACCTATATATCAAAATAAAATGAAAATAAGTGACATAATCCTGTTGCACTTTCTGCACAGAATGTGTTGTTTACCACATATATAATGCCTCCCATTATTTTTTTGGTTAAAGGGCTTATTACTCTATGTGTGTGACCACTCCTCTTGATGATGCATTATCAATGAGAGGGTGGGACATGGCAATAATAAGGGCCAATCCCTATGTAACAATTTTGTTACATTTGCTGATATCACGTCTCACATTTCCCTAAAAATGTATCAACTTCTTCATCATGCATAATCATCATGTCATCAATCTCATTCAACTCACTTCATTTCCAAGAAGAGTGCCTTGACCTTAGGGTCACAACAGAAATGTAATAGCTTCACTTTGTTCCATATTTTCCGACAGTCTAACTTTACTACATTAGGGGTAATTCTCATTGGCTTGTTTTCAAACACGGCAAAACCATGCATAATAAACTGGCAATCTCAATTTTCACAGTCTGCTTGGTTATAGTTTTGCATGCTAATGCTGTGGCTCCTATTATTCTCTGGTTTTTAGTTCTACGGGACTAGGCACCTTTAAAATTAGGAGTAAATTTTTTTCCTGATGCGAGGGTCAGGAAACTCTGGCCTGTGCAGCTGTAAATCAAAAGCCCCGGACATGCCATCCAAATATGTTGAACATCCACACTTCAGCGGCTCGCAACTGTAAGGTGTTTCCTCCTTGCTCGTTGAAAATAATTTAGTTGTAATATTCTACAGGTTCTTTAAATGTTATTTATAAAAGGCAAAAGTTAAATCCACACCTAACACAAGATGAGACTTATCATGCAGATGTTCTGAGGATACAATTTTCACAGCCACCTTCCTCCAACCCACCTGGGGTATTATATGGTGTATGGGGCAAATGCTAAACTCTACGATACTTCATATATCACAGATATCTACCCTGCAATGTTCATCAAAGATCCCTGAAAGTAACTCTAGTGATTCAGCGATGCCCCATTCCGCAGAGCACAAAGTGGACCCAGAGGTTACAGCAACAGACATTCAAGATCCAAGTGTTGCTGCTCTTTCACAGAGATTGCATAGCCTCAGCTGCTAGTGCTTTAGGTACACAAACCAATGCACAGTGCCCCCAACATTCAATGAACACTAGATTTACCGTTAGTCTTCACTCAACTACCGAAAACTGGTGCAGAGTGTACGCACAGTTTATCAGCAAAACCTCACTGAGTTCATGCCGCATACATATTGTGCCATTAGTGTTGGGCCTTGACCCAACAACTTCTAGTGTAGCTATACTAAGTGCCTTTGCATAACAGTCTTTTTTTTTTTTTTTTTTTACTGAGTAGGGTATAGAGGATACAAGTGAGAGAACGAGTTTCTGCTGGGCTTGCAGCCATTTGTATTATCCTGGAAAATGTGCATGTAGATTTTGGACACCAGATGTCACATGTTTAATGTTCCGAAGCAAATGTGCTTATGCAACTGTGCTGGAGACATTTCCAAAGTGACAGGTTATTAAACAGTGGTACCAATTTCTTTCTAAAAAGTCCATGTTTCATGGGGGCGTGGCTATGAGAGCCAAGATGTCGGACGTGTAGTCCGAGTGCTCCGACGGGGCCTTACAATTTATCCACAACAACGGAGCCCCGCCGGAGCGTTACCGGCGCCTGAGAAGCGACGCAACACTGCATGAGACAGCGGTGCCGCATAGGGAGGACCTGCCTGTCCCGATACGATCGGGAGCCGGAGGCTCCACCGCACTCTGGGCCTTCTGAACGAGCCGGGGGCTCGAGTGGGCTGGGACGCGGAGCAGATGTCTCCGCCCGATGGAAAGGAGGGACGCCCGCCTGCCGCGGACGTGCCAAAAAGAACAGGAGGAGCGAGTCCGCTCTGAGCTGATGGAGCGCTGACAGCTCTCACCCCTGGGGCGAGGCCGATCGCCGGAGCTTCCAGCGCGTGGCGCAGCCATAACGAAAGACGAAGCGGGACGAGCAACCATTCGATCCTGACGACCTTGCGCCTCTGCAGGTGATGGGCCTGGGGCCCGGTGGACGAAACCGTGCAGCAGAGGTGGGAACCACCCACCAACTGGAGGCCACCTGAAGTTGAGAGGAGGGGCCCAACACAGAGGAAACCTGAGCAAAGAAAGTAGCAGTACAGAACCAGTGGGGGCCGGTGGCGAGGAACTAACCCGCATGAAGCAAGAAGAACCCAGGTGAGCGAAGTCCGAGCCAGAGCCCTGGAGAGGGGGGAGCACCTAGGGCCACAACTGAGGAAAAGTGCAGCAGCAGAGGGGAGGCAAGATAGGGAACTGGGAGGATTCCCGGATGCCCCGTGCCCAGAAAAGCAGCAGTCACACACCGGAGGGGCGCTGTGGAGCTGAGAGAGCAAAAGAGAGGCGGCCCTCGGCACAAGACCCCTGTCTGACGGGAGGTAACCCCACGAATACCACCGAGAGCAGAGTGGAGACTTCGGATCCGTCCACGGCGCCTCCCCCACAAGAAAAATAACCGGGTGCGCGGGGGCCGGTGAGAGCCTGATAGAGTGTGGACGACCCTGGGACTCATTTAGTGCACCGGGGAGCGGCACCACCCACATACAAATAACCCCGACGAGGAGGGCAGCCCCCATTCGAAGCACCGATGGGTTAATGCAGATAGCAGCGGAAGACCGAGGAACTAAGTGATACCCAAGCACCCACTGCTGGCTGAGACAGTGAGCTGGAACCTGAGCTAACAGGGCCGATGACATCAAAAAGCCGCTGCGGAGGGGAAAAAAATGGAGTGCCAAGCACTTTTAGGCAATAAAGGGGGAGACAAGCGTGAGCCAGCACAATCTACGATGCAGGAAAAATTTGACAAAATCCTAGGAGCAATAGAGGACACAAAAACCACACTACAACGCAACATCAATCAGGTCGCAGCAGAAGTGGGTCTCCTCCGAGCAGACCACCAAAAGCTAGCAGACAGGGTTAAAGACACAGAAGCGACCCTGATAGATATAACCCTGAGACAAAAGGATTTGGAAACCACTGCACTGCACTTAACGGAGAGAATAAAAAGAGATGAAGAGCAGAAGATGCAGAGGGGCGAAGCCTAAGGAACAATGTGCAAGTGGTGGGGCTGCCGGAGGGAACTGAGGGCACAAATATGGTGGCATACCTGGAGAAGTGGATGAGGGAGACAGTGGCCCCAGACCGTCTGACGCAGTTCTTTGCGATGGAGAGAGCACACCGAGTCCCCGCGAGGCCACCAACACCCGATAGACCGCCCAGGGTGGTGATAGCACGCCTGCTGCATTACAGAGACAGGGACATCCTGCTCCAGAGGGCCAGGAAGACGGGCCCTTATAGAGTAGGCAACGGTGAAGTGACCCTCTTCCCAGACTTCACCTTTGAGGTTCAAACAAGGAGAGTCTCCTTTACGGCAGTAAAGAGGGCATTGAGAGAAGAAGGAATCCAATACTCACTCCCCTTCCCAGCCAGACTGAAGGTGATGGTTGAGGGCAGCACCACATTTTTTCCTAACCCAGAGGAGGCTTGGGAATGGCTGAAGGCTCGGGGAAGTGGCGGACAGCGGACTGAGGGTTCAGGCCATGGTCCCCCCTACCCCCCCGGAGTGGGAAGGAGGAGGAAGCAACGCAGATCCCGCACACGAGCCGGGCCATCACAGACTCAGAAAGACTTGAGTAAAAAAAGAGGCCCTAAGGGTAGCGGCCTCAATGAGCAAAGAAGCCTCACCGAAGAGAAACGTAGACAACGACTCGGAAGGCACAGCGGCATTGTCAGCAGAGAGCTCCTATGGTTCGGAGAATCAGCCGAAAGTGACGAATTGGGGTGATCATGGCATTGTTGAGCACCAAGGTGGGGCACGCCGACCAGTAGTAAGGCCCCAATGGACTCTATACTAACCCCGACAGGCTTCTCGCCTATTCAGTAGAATGGCGAGAACTAGACGTATTTGTTGGACAAAGGTTGCTCATTTGCACGTTTTTTCTGGGCACCCTACAGGTAGGGAGAGGCCTGGGGAGGGGGAGTTGGGGTTACGTAAGGTTGGAACCAGCAGGTGCATAAATGAAAAAGGTTGTATACATGTGGGTCGTTGGAATATGCAATGCGGAAGAGAGATCACTAGGGGGGGGTGGGACATGCATCCCTCACAAGACATACACAGATGGCAGACTATAGCCTCTTAACATGGAACGTGCGGGGAATGGGGTCACCTATAAAAAGGCATAAAGTATTGGCCCACTTGAAACGAAGAGGCATACAAGTAGCAATGCTCCAAGAAACCCACCTGACAACGAACGAAGTAGAAAAGTTGAAACGCAGATGGCGAGGGCAGGTGTTTGCCACTGGGTACTCCTCTTACTCCAGGGGTGCATTAATTTGGATCCGGGCCGGTGTGCCATTCGAGGCGAGATCCATAGAGGTAGATCAGGAGGGCAGAGTTGTAGTAGTAGAGGGAAGGCTACATGGGACCCCAATAGTGTTGGGAAGTGTTTATGCACCCAACCAAGATCAAGCGCCTTTTTTGCAGCATCTCTAGAGTCGCATCACCCGTCAACATGGGGAATTATTAATAGGGGGAGACTTTAATAGTGTCATGGACGTAGACTTGGACCGCTCCTCACCTCCACTACAGGAAGCAGCGACGCACAAAAAAGCCAAGAAAGTAAGAGAGTGGGTGGAAGCATGGGGAATGGTAGACATCTGGCGAGAACAACACCCAAACAAGAAGGACTACTCCTTTTATTCTGCACTACGCCAGTTACACACTAGAATCAACAGGGTGGTATGTACTCCTGGGATAGCACGAGGCATGTTTTATACTGAATACCTGGGACGAACTATATCAGACCATAATCCGTTACTGGTAAGGTGGAGGGTGGATGGGAATAGGCCCCCATACCATTGTGGAGACTTTCACCAACAGCACTGGAAGATCAGGCATTCAGAGAGACTCTTAGGTCTCACCTAGCTGACCCAATTAGCATAAACAAGGGGTCAGCATCCTCTAGGTACCTGGAATGGGAAGCACAAAAAGTGGAGATGAGGGGTTATAGCATAGGACAGACGGTAGGGATTAAGCAAACACTAGAACGAGAAGTAATTAAGCTCGAAGAGGTCATACATAGTTGGGAAAAGAAGGGATACAAGAATGCGCAAGAAAAGGAGGAATATGAACAGGTGATGAAATCCCACTCGCGTGCGGAAGAACAGCTCCGCTGCCACTGCTTCCAGAGACACTTAACCATAATACAAGCAGAAGAGGGTAGATTGGGCAAGATGTTGGCATGGCTGGAGAAACCAGGAGGAGAGGGAATACCTATAGTAAGTGTACGTGACATGAGAGGGAACCATAGATTCAGACCCGGACCTATTAACGAGGCCTTTAAAGAGTACTACACCCACCTATATAGGGAACCGGACAAGTTAGAGAAAGGCAGACGAATGGAATTCTTAGGATCACTCCCGCTCCCGACCCTAGACAATGGAGAAGGTGAAGTGCTAGGGGGCCCAGTGACAAAGGAGGAAGTACTTGAGGCTATCACACAGCTGGCCCCAGGGAAAACACCAGGTACCGATGGGCTGCCAATGGACTTTTATAAGAAATACTCTAAGCTATTGATTCCACAGCTGGTGGACCTTTATGCAGAGGCACTACACAGAGGTCTCCTCCCAGACACACTCAGGGAAGCGGTAGTAATCCCTCTGCCCAAAACGAAAACATGTGAGGCATCAGTCACCAACTTCAGACCACTCTTAATGCTAAACAACGATTTTAAAATCCTCAGCAAAATTCTAGCTGATAGGTTACTGCAACATATACCCGACCTGGTACACGGGGATCAAAATGGGTTTGTACGGAACCGCAATACATCACTCAACCTTCGACGGCTCTTCGCCATTTTACAGATGCCAGCAACAGTGAAACCGCCTAAAGGGAGTTTACTGGCCATAGACTTCGAGAAAGCCTTTGATTCGATTCGCTGGGATTACCTGAGAGTGGTAATGCTAAAGATGGGCATGGGAGACAAATTGGTAAAGTGGGTGGACCTGCTCTAGACAGCCCCACAAGTGAGAGTTAAGACAGGGAAAGTTGTCTCAAGCCCCTGCACCATTCACAGGGGCACCAGGCAGGGATGCCCATTAATCGCCGCTACTGTTTGCCCTAGCTATTGAACCTCTAGCTGCCTATTTTCAAATGGAAGGCAAGGGCAGGAGAGTGAGATGGGGAGGGACTGAACACAACATCTCACTATATGCCGTTGATATCCTGATTTACCTTAATGACGGAGATACCGGACTCCAATGGGCCTTACAGGCTTTGGATCGGTTTGGTGAACTATCAGGATTAAAACTTAACAGAGGCAAAACATACGTTTTCCCGATGACAAGGGGTTGCGCCCAGCCATCTGCATTTCCGGAGGTATTGGTATGGGCTCCTGACACATTCAGGCACTTAGGAATCCAGGTGTATCACGACCCCGGGGATCTGCGGGAAGGTAAACTTGGAAGGGCGCTTGGCTCCCTAAGAGCATCCGTGGGTTTCTGGAGAACTCTGAAACTCTCTATAATGGCCAGAATAGCACTAACCAAAATGGTCATGTTACCTCGCCTCCTTTACTATTTCACTAACCTACCAATACTGATCCCACCGTCATGGTTTAGCGAACTAAATTCACTACTCAGAGAACTAGTGTGGGATGGAGGCCGGTGTCGTACGGCACTATCAACATATGCAGGCCAAACATTGAGGGAGACTAGGAGTTCCAGACTTCGAGTTATATTATCTATCCTGTCAATTACAATGGTTGGCCAGATGGATGGCAGGTGAGGGCACCCTAGATAGACACACGGGGACAGAGAATTAAGTACGGAAGAGATAATCTCCGAAATGGTGGGACGGGAGTTGAAGTCACAGGAAAAGAGCACATTGAAGTGCTGGAAGAGATGCTCAAAGAGGGTAGGAATAGGTAAACCCTACTCCCCGGCACTACCGCTAAGTATGCTGAAGGTAGAATCAACTAATGGGAAACGGATGGACACAGATCTAGGGCTTTGGGCGAGGGCGGGAGTGGAGACAATAGGAGATCTATTCAGGGAGGGGGTGCTGAGCCCATTTACTGAGCTAGTAGACAAAAAAGGGATCCACAGAGAACAGTTCCTCGTGCACCAGAGACTAACCCATATTGTACAGGAACATTGGGAAACTATCAATGCAGAACCCGCCACACACCGCGTGTTACACCAACTATTGACAATGGGGGCAATTTCCCACCCAATCACCAAACTATACAAAACACAAATTGAAGACACACTAGACCAGTTGAGACCTCTGAGAGATAGTTCTTTCCGAGTGTTCCTTCCCATCTATCAGATACGGAGTGGAAGAAAATACTGGTGTATCCAAAGAAAGTTTCGAGAAATACCAGTTTGAGATACAACCAGTATAACTACATTCATAGGACATAACTCACTCCACAGCGCTTAACCCGTATATATGGAGGTACTCCTGCAGGATGCCCCAGATGCGGCGTGGTGAGTGCCGACCTCGACCACATGATCTGGCATTGCCCAGAGATCCAAGTTGGATGGGGGACGGTGATGAGTGATTTGGAGAAGCTGATGGGAAGCCCAATACCACAAACCCCAGCAACATGCTTGGTAGGCCTGAAACAAGGTCTCACAATTGGGCAGGTACAAGAACGCTACATAGATACTATGCTAGCACTATATAGACGACTAATATCAGTGGGATGGAAATCTCCTAAGGGCCCAGCTATGGCCGAGTGGAGGCGGGACGTAGAGAAGTGGACAGAAGTAGAATTACAGGTCCTGAAGAGCGAGGAAGCAAGAGGGTTGCGCCAAACACCAATAGCTCCGGCCTGGGAAGAGATATTATCAAAATGGAGACGAGAAGTAATGGGACAAGGCAGTGACACTGGAGACTCAGACTAGCAAGTAGCTGGTATACCGAGACGAAGCAGAGAAATACACACCAGTAGAGCCTTCACATTAGGGGGAAGAGAGCGAGGGAATCATAGGAACTCCAAGACGTAATGAGCAGACCTCATAGCAAGAAGAAGGTGAGGGGAGGAACCAGAGGGCACCGAGAGGACAGCAGACAAACCAACACACGAAATAGAAGGGGTAAGAATGGAATAGGGACAAGATGGGATAGAGCACTACTACAAAACGACCCATACATATAAAGACAATTGGGATAATGGCACCATAGAGTTTAAGTTTATGTTCATGTTCATGTTCAGTTTAAGCCGACAGGATAAAAGGAAGGGCCCATCAGAGATAGCACTCCACTAAATTGAATACAGGACAGGACGTAAGTTAAAAGTGAATAAAGAGATAATAAAGTGTGTAAAAAACCCTGAAAATATGTTATGCAAGATGACTTAAAACAGTAAAAAGAATAATGATGTTTAAACGCAAAGCAATTTTGAAAAATGTACATGTATTGAAGAACACAACCTGTAAATGGCAAAATGTTAATAAAAATTTGTTTTTTTTTTAAAAAAGTCCATGTTTCATAGCACAGTTAAGCGAAGAACTCCTAGTTCTTCATGGCGATAGCTCCTTTAGCTCTGCTGCGACCGCACCAATGTAAATCCATGGCACTGACGGAATGGGACACCATCCTTTTGTAACAGAACTCTAAATCCAATGCCAAGCCACCACGAATTGGGATAATCATTATCATATGTGGAATAATTGTAGTTTTGTTACAAAAGACTACTAGATGTGCCTCCCCCTTTCTCTTATTTGTACTGTTGAATCATAAACACTGTTGATCATAGTTATAGCTATAATAATGCCTAGTAGTTCTTTCTAACCGAGTATGCATGATACATACACCTAGTGATTATTGCTTAAAGCACAGAAATGTTTATTCTTATATTTAATTCAACAGAGTACACCGTTTCAATATTGGTTCAAGGTAGTATATTAAATACACAGAACCCACTAGGTCATTAGGAGCATCTGCTCATAGTAGCACAAGCCTTCGCCCACCCAAAGGTGGTATGCTTCATCATTGGGCCTTGCTCCTCGTTGGGCTGGTGATGTAATGTCAAACAGACCTCTTGAGGGGGTTCTTTGTCAGAGATCTTTTTTGCTTGCCAAATGAGGTTGTGGTATGGTAATGAGTACCAGGAACTGAATTGCAAGTTTGGTGTGGGGTGATTAAAATGGACTATGGATACTATCACTGTTCCCTTTTAAATTAGATAGAGGATTTACATCAAGGTCAAAAGCACAAGTGAGAAACCACAGGAAATAATGTTCCTAGTATTCTCTTTTAGACAGCCATTCGTTGGTACAGAATACATGAAAGATTAACTAAACCGAATTAGCGGTAGAAATGTTTCATGCCTTTTCTTACTCGAAGCATCAATGGCATTTCATCAGGGGCTAGTGTAATCTTCTTTGGGGGTGGAGACCCTGATCTAATGCAGTGAAATAAGTGATCCCCACCTATGCGAAGAACACCAATGAACTGGTTGTCCCTCAAGCTTGCACTCCCTACGTATAGAATGTAGTTAAAGTTCTAGTGACCTTGTTAAAAAAATAAAAATAAAAAAAAATGAAAAAGAGGTTCAGACATGACTAACAACAATGAAACAAATATCTCTCAAGCACTAATGTGCGTTGACTTACGACAGTAATTAAACAATTTAAACATGCTCAATTTGTGTAGGGTAACATCACAATCCTGGTATGGAAATTTGTGCACCACACACATGCATCAACTATGTTCAGAAACATCATGGAAGCAAAATGTGTGTTAAAAACAAAATACAACGATGCTGGTGCAGTCGGTATTGTAACCTGACTCTTACACTCCTGCGCTAAGGAATGGGAACTTTGAAGTACATGGAAGAACAACCGTTCTGAGGGCATCAAATAATGGGAAGGGAGATTAATAAAAATTGTCTAGCCAACGTTCCCAGAGACAGCATGCTTACCGTCTGAGAACACTTACTTGCTTGAGAAAGAGAATCAGAGGTTTTGCCTACACCTTGCCCACGTCCCAGAGGATACAGAGTGTAAAAGGGGTTCTCCCCATCATACCAACATTTCAGGGGCAAAGTGTGCAGCGAGCATGGGTTGCAAAAAGCAACATTCACGTCAAAGCTGTGCATTTTGTTTTACAGCGAAGAAAGAAGCAGTTACCAAACAAAGCAGACAAAAAATGTTGTCAACCTCTTTCGGCACTCAGGGTCAAATTGTAACAGCATCCAACTTGGGTGACATCTTTTGAAGGACACTATTTTGTCCAGCATAAAGAATGTGTATGGAAAGTTTCAAACTAGTTAGTACCTAGTGGACATACAAAAAAATTCCTATATCTGGTCCATCGAAATTATATTAATCTGCTATGCCCAATGATGAGACTCTAAAGGAAAGGAGAGCAAACAATTGCTGCCCATCTAACTAACAGGAAGGGCTGTGGGTACACACAATACGCACCAAGAGTACAAATTTACTTAAAAAGGTGTGAGCCATCACCATAGCAGTGTGTTAAATGCTGAGATGCAGAGGGTCAAAAACCCAAGAAAAACAGGTGCCATCTTGGATGGTATTTCATTCTTGTACATAGTCTGTTAGTGGGGTGTATGAGTTCTATGAAACAAAAAGAAAAAATGCGTAAAGTCACAGCATATTACCTAATGGTTATGTTGATACTGTGGTACACAATATTGAGGACCTCAGATTCACACCTGTGTCCTGACGCTGTGATATAACTATCTGCTAGGTAGTAATATAAGCTAGAGCCCACTCCCCAGGTGCAGCAGGAGTAGTTTAGAGGACACAGAAATTGTGCTTCAACGTGACCTCTGATGGTGAGCTATTAATCCTAGCAACTTGTTCATCATAGCTTTTATATATATAGTGCCATTGATTCCACAAATTAAATTATCTAAACAACTGACTGCAAGGAATCTCATCATTAAGACAAAGGATGCTAGTTTTAAGGTGGAACACCCAAGGTTGTTCTTTTTCTAACAATTTTCTTTGAGTTCCATCCACAGTTGGAAGATTCTCAAGATTTACCCACTGCACATCATCTGGAGAGTGTTTTGCTGTAATGTAGTGGGTACTCATCTTTGTCGTACTGCTTTGACATCTAAGGTTACATTATGTTCGTTGATTCACCCGAGATGGATGTCATTTCGATTTGAGCTGGGGCACCGAAGGCCGTTAAGGTAATTTCAATGTAACTCCTTTCACTGCTGCAAAAATGTGTGGGTTCGGCATGAGGTTGGTTTGCAACATGCATGCTCTGCATCCTTTGACAATGAAACATTGCGTATAATAGGGAGAACACTTGCCACACTCCATATCTTCAGGGACGTCAACAACACGTACAAACACGGTTGTATTTTATAGTATATATTTTTTTTTTTAACACACACATTGTGCTTTCATGAATTTTCAACATATTTGATGCATGTGTGTGGTGCCCATATTTCTAGAGAAGATTAGGCACATTAAACTAGGTCCTGTTGAAATGCCAATGATACGTAGGGACAGAAGAGGCAGGAAACATGTCGATCACTAATTCAGTTTAGTTAATCCTTCATATACAACGTACCAAGGACTGGCTATTTACAAAGACAACACTAGGAACATTATTTCTTGTGGTTTCTCACTTGTGCTTTTAACCTTGACCTAGGTCTAACTATATTGGAAGGAAACAGCAAGAAAACCATAGTCAATTTTAATCTCCTTACACCAAACTTCTAATTCAGTTGCTGGTACTCGTTATCATACCTAGACCTTATCTGGCAAGCAAAAAAGGAGCCTCCTCGACGGGCTTGTGGGCATTGCAGCACTACTCCAATTATAAGCAAGGCCCAATGATGAAACATGCCACCACTGAGTGGGTGAGGGGTTACTCCTAGTAACGGAGTTCTGAGTATTTAATATACTACCTTGAACTAATATTGGGATTGGTATACTCTACTGAATATGCTACAAGGCAGGAGATCGTATACAGGACCGGAATCTCCCCTTGTTCTCCAACAATTAAGATATTCATATATTTAACCATTTGTTGTGAGGAACAAATGTCCTTTGAGATCCACAACTCTGGCATCATGGTGGTAGGATGCAAGAGCCATGTTTAACAAAATATACATCACAATACATTAAATTAGAAATTTCTAAAACTATTAAGACAAACTTACAGATAACCATTGATAAAAAATGTTAACACCACAGCTAAACAAATACTATATTATGCATTTACATCTTCCCCAAAACACTGAATAAAAGTATGTTCTGTAGGAGAGGCACCAGATAAAAAAAGTTATATGGAACAAATACATTTAACTGAGGTGAGAGACATTCCCAAACACCGATCTGGATTGCCAATACCATACATATTCCGACTAAAAGCACAACAGAACTATGCCGTCCCAGATTTTCTCTCAAATAAATTGCATCACCTAAACAACATTTTCTATTCCAGAAAGAACTTACATTTTATCGGATAAAATAAACAGAGGCATCTATTTTTTTAAATTGCTACTAGCCTTCCAATTGTGAAATGCCAATCTAGATAGAAGACAATGTTTCTGTCTTGTAGCAAAAATAAATGTCAAACTACGTAAATGGTGGCATAACTGTCAAGGTGTAGTGGTGTTGTCAGATTCCCCAAGTGAGTGCAGAACTGAGTGGACAAGAAAAAAATATTAAGGAGCATGTGATTAATTGAATTAAATATTCTATTTTTTGAGCTAAGCAAAAATAAGAGAAAGTGGTACAAATGTTAACTTGTGGTAGGAACACAAAAGGCAAACGTCCTCATACATATTCAGTGTGGGTAGGTGTAAACTATGGATATTTTTTACTTTTATATTAAGATAAATTATTTTCTTTGGTGTCTTAAGCAATCATGAAGTACTGAAAACTGTGCAATAACCCAAACAAGCATTGGAAAGCCAGTAGGTGTAGCACTGCCGTCCAGCCTTTTGGAAATGTCAATGTATGTTTTGACATTGTTTTTCCAAAACTTTATTGTTGGAGAGCTGCCAGGCTCTCATCAATCTGAAAAAAAATCTTGGCTAAAACCAGAATAATGTACGTTTCTGGTTTCAAAAGCACACACACTCATAGAAATCCCAGGCCCTTAGGGAAATACTCTGTGTGTGGACATGTTTCTCGTGGAAGGGAACAATACCGAAAATATGTTCTTCTCCAGTATCAAAATAGAATGCTCTCAGACCAGCTGCATGCAAATGAACTTTCTCAACCACAAGATTTATATGTGCCTGGCATAACAAGTTCTCAGGTATCAGCATTCAGAGATTGGTTATTTTACCATTTTTTTTCTTTTTATGATAAGAAACAAATATCATTGACTTGGTATTAATGGCTTTCATCATCAGATATTGTTTTGGGAATATTTATATCGTTTTGAAGATCACTTTAGTGGCCTATTGTAGATCATCCCGTAATTGCAGCACAATCTGCATAAAGTAAAACATTTAGTTGGGATCTACTAACTGGGGAAAGAAATGTCCTTACCCTTCGAAAATTTACAAAAAGAGCTTGAACATAGATATAGGAAGGAAAAACAATGGTGCAAGAATGCAACTCCAATTCAGAAAATCAGCGGTGTCAATTCTCTTGATAGGCCGCCATCTAAATCCACAAGTATGCGACAAAATGTATTTCTACGTAAACCAAATATAATCCTAAGCACTCTTTCATGCATTTTTAGTGAAGTTAGTTTATGCCACAATGTTGGTCTTCTGAATAACTCAAAGACTGAAGTGTAATCAACAAGGAGTTCTCTTTTGCCTTACATATCAGTCAAGCATTGTCAATATATCCAGACAATAACAATGTGCTTGGAAACCTACTTTTTTGAGTACAGTGCTATTATCAAACCCTGTCTTGCATGTATTTCAATACCGCGTTTGTATAATTCTTACAAGTAGCATCAAGCAGAGCAGTTTGAGAACCATGTTTAAGATCATCCTTGGAGCCTTTCTTATGTAAGCAGAGCAAGATACGTCCCTGCCAAGAATCAGCAATGTGTATTTTAGAACGACCAATCTTAAAAAGAGGGGCTAACAATATGCCCCATTTTGTTTCTTTCTGCTTTACAATATTAATTGATAAATCATGTAGCATATGAGCATTAGAGTTCGAAGCTTCCTTTATCAGGCCCATCATTTCTTCTAGTCCTGGTCAAGCACCTTCTATATATGAAAACTCGGACTTAAGTACACTTTCAGCCAGTTACGCTAGGGTATTTGAAGTGTATACCCTTTTAAATGTGAAATCCAGATACCTCCTGAAATGGCTACCATAGGAGGCTAAACCTGGGTAAACAATGGCCTACTGACAAAGAATTCTCAATCCTGGCACGGAGGACTACACATCCACCCGCCTGTATGCTAAAATACATTCTAACATCCAAGGCCCTCTAAACAAGATCCACTAAAGTTATTCAAAGCACAACAGGCATAATGTCTATGTATCCAGTACAAAACACTCAAATACTGGACTTGCAGATTTCAAAAACATTATAACTGTGAAACAGAAAGACTTTCACGTCAAATTAAATTCACCACAGGGAATTACTTTAGTTAGCATTCCATCATATTTAGTTTGTCCAGGCTTTGAAAATGTAAACAAACCACAGGTGCAACTAAGGCCTCTCTCAGATGAAGCAGTTCAGTTGAAATCGCTACGCTAGGGCCCATCTAGCACGGCCCATCTAGCACGGAATAAATGTAGCCTAAGACAATTCTTTCTTACTGTGCCTGAATTCTAAGGAGTATAAGGAACTCTTATTGCACAATGTGCTTGTGACTCTTTTACATAATAAAACACTGTTAGAAAGAAATGCTTGTATCAGTTTTTGTCTGCAAATCCTCCGAGTGGCATTCAGTTAATTGATTTTGAACGTATCTGTGCAGTTAGGAATCGAAAGCAAGCATATGGCAATCAGGCTAGGTAATATCCACTCTACAGAACAATATTAAGCTGAAAGGCTAGACAAAACACAAAAAAATGTGCGTGTGCATCTAAGAAAGGTGACCTGGATGGTATTGTTTGGCTCACACATTGGCCTTGAGCTAGGCGTGTTAGTGCTTCAAACGCACCTTACATATTAAGCTCAAGAAAGAAAAGGCATCAGAGATCGATACCAGAGACATGGGTAATCAAAATGCACAGCTCCTTTTGGCCTGGACCAAGACTAATTTTAAATTAGGGGTGTGCTCTTTTTAATTACGCATATGTAGTTATCGACAATATAGAAATTCCAAACTACAGGTGTTAAGTAGAGTTTTCTGATTTTTGATAGCTACACAATGCATACTTAAATATCTTTTGCACCTCCCAAGTCAACATGTTCCAACAGCTACCAAGAGCTGTTCAAGGCCGCCGCTAGTGCTTTCCGGGACTTTGTGGAGGTGGGCTTGTGGATGGGTAAAGGCATGTGTACTGACTTGAAAATTTTGCATGCAGACTAATGGAATCTTTGTTCATAGGGTGAGCGGACTCAGAGCAGTAAAATGGGGTAACAGCTCACAAGCACCGTCAGCCTCTCCGCTACCTTAGCAGCCTCTTGCAGCTACCTCCTCCAAAAAACAAAAAAAAGTTATAAGCAATCAGGCAGATAAATTCTAACACCTATAATTTAAATATGATTCGTCCCCATCTCCAAGTGCCCAGTTTAACAAAAAGTGATCCATTTAAATTGTAGCTAGGTAATTTCCTAACAGTTAACAACGGTTCAAGAATTTATTCCATTGCCCTTTTACAGTCAACTTCAAATATACTGACATAAGGAAAAACCGGTAACACGCTTAGTTCTAGAACTGCACTAGTAACACATCAATTTAATAACATGGGCAATCATTAGGGACAGGAATGCTGTTGACACAATACTAATGCATCAAGGACAGAAAATAACCGTGCTGTCACATGCCTATGTAGTGCGAAAGAGCTTTTGCAAAATATAATTCCTACATTTGCCCACACCTGCAAACAAGTTATGATTGTGCCAGCCTGGAGGAGATAATGAGGTCATGGTTCCATCTGAAGAGTGGGTGTGAAGTTTCTGCTATGCAATCACTAAACCAAAATATCTTGGAGATGCAGTACACAGCAAACTAATCATCTGTGTGCCACATGTTACAAGTTTAAAATAAAAACAAAATATTTATCATCCACTCAAAAAAGAAAAGAAAACAGCATACACAGCACCTGCGAGGACCTTCCACACTATTCACAAGTACTGGTGGATAATGAACATGTTCTATAGCCAAGAGATCTGTTTTTTTTTTTTTTTTTTTTTTTTTTTTTTACAGAGGTGTTTGTCAAAACCCCTTACAGGGGACCATGTGAAAGGCAGGAGGTTTATGGGCCCAACCGAGGAGGTTGTGGTCTTTTACTCTTGCTGTCCTGACCGAGGCCCTACCTACTATGAGTCCTGAGCAACTAGGCCAAGTACTACCACTTTCAGCATTGGACTCCCAATGGTAGCGCAGGTCCAGCAGTTCAAGGCTCTTCGAGGGAGGGGTAGGTGTGAGGCTTACACTCACAACACTCAAAGTTCAAACAGTAACCTCCAATTTCTAGACAAATACTTGCTTTTATGGAAAAAAGTAGTATTTTTACATAAGCACCCAAAGCATAGTCAACACACTAAATAATAATCACAGTCTCTTAAGGTCAGCGTGCTAGCACTGGCCTTGCTAGTATTCCCATGTCCCTCCGCAAGTTATAGTGAGGCCCATTATTCGCCATTCGATAATGAAAGTGACTTTCAGATGTGTTCCACACTAGTCCTCATGTGACAAAGTCTAAGTTGAGCTAGAAGAGTCAACTTGAGCAGTGCTACTTTTGTGCAAATCCCCAGAAGGTCTGACGGTCTCGAACAGTCACCCCCGACCCAATGGCAGCTAGTGGGCAACCACTCAAGGTCTTTTCCCGATGACTTGTGGAGCCTCCTCAGCCTTTCATTGTTGGTGTTTGAAGCCCTCTCTGTGTCTCTGCCTTCACAATGACTCCACCTCGCACACGGTGTTTACTGATTTCACTTGCACAAGGGCAGTGGTCCTAGTTTTACGGTGGCCCCATCATAGCACATAGAGGTAGCCAAGTTAGCTTCTACAAGGGAGACCGAGCTAGTTTCACAGTGGTACCCCTTCTGGCACACAGGGGTCACCAACATTGCTGGCGCAAGGGCAATGACCCTAGTTTCAAGGTGGCCTCTTTGCACACAGTTGTTCCTGATTTCGCAACACAGGCAGGTACCTGCACTCACAGCAGTTCCAACTGGACCAGGTGTCTCACACTTTGCTCAGTGGCATCTACTCCGCAGGCTCCCAGCTATGCCTCGCTCCCCCAGGGCCTCTCCTCCTCCTCACAAGGTCATCTTGACTAGGGAGGCAGAAGGCTGATGCACTGGGCTCAGGCAAATGGCCTTGGCTTCCTGGGTGAGTTGGCCCCCTCACCCAGCAGGAAGACTAGCTGACCTTGCTCTCTCATCCTGAAAAAGTCCTTTTGAACAACCTGTGGGACTCAGGTTCTCACCTTTACAGTCCAAACCCAAACAACGTTGTCAATTTGTTGGTCGGTCCTCTGATATTTCTGTTGTGGGTCTAAGCTTCTTTAAAGTTCCCTCTCCACTGTTCTGTCCATTGTCAAAGGGACAATCTACTGCAGCAGAAGCTGCTCCAACTTTAATTGATCTAAGTCCCCAAGGGACTAAATGGGAATCACACCTGACTTTCAGCTTCCACTATAATATGCTTCAGAAAGGTGCAAACATTCGCCTCCATCATGATTCCCCTGTCCTACAGAGCCAAACTTTTCAAATCCACCATCTTGTTTCCCAATAAGCCCAGGGTCCCCAGAACAATAACTCTTTATAGAATCAAAAGAGACCTTTGATGTGGACATCAGCTGTTCCACGTCCCTTACTCCAGTGTGTGTGTTCTAACGCCAGACCTCAGAATTATCAGAAAACCACGTCCTCTGTCTGCAGGTTGCAGTCCTCAAGTCCACTAGCCTATCCAGGCCCTGGGAGGACCCATGGTTCTCCAAGTTATGCACCATGCACAGGTACACATAGATCCCAGCACACGCACACAAGCATCACACATCTTCCCGGTGCTATACAGTCACCATATATGTCAAGAATGAGTTAAGTACACAGCTGAGGAACTTTAAGTTAGTGTGCAGCTAACAGTGACTCCAGTGACAAAATTAAAAATGCCTGGTCACACTACTGATCCTTACTAAACACCAAACAGTGCTGCTGCCCTACAGTGCTCGCTTCACTTGACTCCTGGCAAGGGCAGCAGCCCTCTACCACTATGAGGGTAGTGCTTGGTGCATCCGTCAACTTTTCCAATAGGTAGGCCTAGGCCGTGGTACACACAATTTGTGTTCGCCCATGACCAAAAATCTGTACAAGGGATCTAGATATCGATGCAGATGGGCACTCAGGAAAGGGTGTACATTCGTCACCATGTAAGGGACTTTTCCATTCTAAAAGCGTTGAAAAGCCAAAGAGCGGTGCTTCAAGTATTTGAGAAGTTCACTGGAGGAGATCTGGGGTGGTCCTCGGGAGAGTTTTCAATGTCAACGAGGGGGGCTACTGAAGGAACAACTAGAACTTGTATCTGGAAGTAGCAAACAAAAATGTAACTTACCTGCTGACAAACTTCACAGAAATAAAAAGCGGTGACTACTATGTGCAACAGAGTTGAATGAGATGCCAGTATACTTGCATAAAACACAGCCAAGGTTCCTCACACAAAAGACTTTTGAGCTTGTTGGGTAGAGGGGGCAGTAGAGTGGTAAATATAGGTGTAATCAGACTCATTTACCAGTGGCAGGGACCCACAACTGCTTCTTGTCCCAGTCAATAAATGCATGGTTCACTTTATTAGGAGTTTCACCCGACTTTGGCATACCTAGCTGGACTGTCGATATTTAGGAATCTGACAGATGAGTGATGTGCTACTTCAACCTCTATATTGTCCATTCCTTCGCAGGATGCACCCTTGTGCTTTCAAATGGTTGCAAAAGTCTACCATTGAATTACTACATCATTACTGTTGTCAATTCTGTTTCTCTTGTAGATGAACAGCGCACCATTGTTTTAAAGGCTAAGTACACACTACAGGGAGTGCAGAATTATTAGGCAAATGAGTATTTTGACCACATCATCCTCTTTATGCATGTTGTCTTACTCCAAGCTGTATAGGCTCGAAAGCCTACTACCAATTAAGCATATTAGGTGATGTGCATCTCTGTAATGAGAAGGGGTGTGGTCTAATGACATCAACACCCTATATCAGGTGTGCATAATTATTAGGCAACTTCCTTTCCTTTGGCAAAATGGGTCAAAAGAAGGACTTGACAGGCTCAGAAAAGTCAAAAATAGTGAGATATCTTGCAGAGGGATGCAGCACTCTTAAAATTGCAAAGCTTCTGAAGCGTGATCATCGAACAATCAAGCGTTTCATTCAAAATAGTCAACAGGGTCGCAAGAAGCGTGTGGAAAAACCAAGGCGCAAAATAACTGCCCATGAACTGAGAAAAGTCAAGTGTGCAGCTGCCACGATGCCACTTGCCACCAGTTTGGCCATATTTCAGAGCTGCAACATCACTGGAGTGCCCAAAAGCACAAGGTGTGCAATACTCAGAGACATGGCCAAGGTAAGAAAGGCTGAAAGACGACCACCACTGAACAAGACACACAAGCTGAAACGTCAAGACTGGGCCAAGAAATATCTCAAGACTGATTTTTCTAAGGTTTTATGGACTGATGAAATGAGAGTGAGTCTTGATGGGCCAGATGGATGGGCCCGTGGCTGGATTGGTAAAGGGCAGAGAGCTCCAGTCCGACTCAGACGCCAGCAAGGTGGAGGTGGAGTACTGGTTTGGGCTGGTATCATCAAAGATGAGCTTGTGGGGCCTTTTCGGGTTGAGGATGGAGTCAAGCTCAACTCCCAGTCCTACTGCCAGTTCCTGGAAGACACCTTCTTCAAGCAGTGGTACAGGAAGAAGTCTGCATCCTTCAAGAAAAACATGATTTTCATGCAGGACAATGCTCCATCACACGCGTCCAAGTACTCCACAGCGTGGCTGGCAAGAAAGGGTATAAAAGAAGGAAATCTAATGACATGGCCTCCTTGTTCACCTGATCTGAACCCCATTGAGAACCTGTGGTCCATCATCAAATGTGAGATTTACAAGGAGGGAAAACAGTACACCTCTCTGAACAGTGTCTGGGAGGCTGTGGTTGCTGCTGCACGCAATGTTGATGGTGAACAGATCAAAACACTGACAGAATCCATGGATGGCAGGCTTTTGAGTGTCCTTGCAAAGAAAGGTGGCTATATTGGTCACTGATTTGTTTTTGTTTTGTTTTTGAATGTCAGAAATGTATATTTGTGAATGTTGAGATGTTATATTGGTTTCACTGGTAATGAAAAATAATTGAAATGGGTATATATTTTTTTTTGTTAAGTTGCCTAATAATTATGCACAGTGATAGTCACCTGCACACACAGATATCCCCCTAACATAGCTAAAACTAAAAACAAACTAAAAACTACTTCCAAAAATATTCAGTTTTGATATTATTGAGTTTTTTGGGTTCATTGAGAACATGGTTGTTGTTCAATAATAAAATTAATCCTCAAAAATACAACTTGCCTAATAATTCTGCACTCCCTGTATGGAATACTTTTAATAATGATTAAATGTCAACAACTCCACAGGCAAAAGTACTGCTCAACTAAGTACCGAATTGCTGACAGCCCACATCTTCCCACTGCAATAGTCCTCATTTTACGATTTCCCATACTGATTTTGTTTGAATTTCTATAGGAGGACAGTGTCTCAAACACCTAAAGTACACAAAATTCCACATTTTGGTGTTATTTAACAAGTGAAAGTGGAATAATCAGTCACCCAGCATGCACACTATATTAAATGCTAATACAATAACATACATGGTTACATATATTTGACAAGGTCTCAACTACAATGATTCAGGCCCACGTGCTGGCATTGATTTTGTAGTGTTATAAAACAAGTTATTTGAGGACAAAGTGCATGCTTCTTTTGTGTGTATTTAGAAGCGGAGGTGACGAAGTTTAAAGAGGAAGGAAGTAGCCAAGGTCCTACATGTCTGCAAAGTTTTAAATAAGCACTGGCAAAACCAAAGTGTTCAGATTTCATGTGCTGACCGCTGCATTCTCAATGGCACCTTTCACTCAGTGTCTCCGATCTCTGGTGTACGGGGAGTAGGAGGAAGAACCAAAATGAACGTATGCAACAGATACAACTGAGCGTGCATATGAAGAGGAATGACCCATGTGAGAGGATACATATAGGTGAAACCGAGGGCAGAGATACTTAGGGGCCAGATGTAGCAAAGTCCCAAATTGCGACATGCAATTTGCGAGTCCCTGCGACTCGCAAATTGCAAGTCGCAATTTGGGATGCAGAAAGGTGTCTCAGACACCTTCTGCGAGTCGTTATGGGGTCGTAAAGACCCACCTCATTAATATTAATGAAGTGGGTCGCAATTTGCGACCCCATAGCGATTCAGGGCACTCACGGACATGGAGGCCTGCTGGGAACAGCAGACCTCCATGTCCGTGACTGCTTTTAAATAAAGCAGTTTTTTTTTTCAAAGTGCAACCCGTTCTCCTTAAAGGAAAACGAGCTGCACTTTGAAAAATAAACCGAAACCTTTTGTTTCGGTATTTTTCAGGGCAGGTAGTGGTCCATTGGACCACTGCCTGCTCTGAAAAATGATTTTTTAGGCCAGACACAAAGGGGAAGGTGTCCCATGGGGACCCCTTCCCGTTTGCGACTGGGTTACCATCCACTTCAAGTGGATGGTAACTGCAAGTCAAATGGAATTGCATACCAGTGCGACTCGCAAATAGGAAGGGAACACCCCTTCCTATTTGCAACTCGGAAATGCATTTAGCGAGTCTGTTCCGACTCGCAAAATGCATTTCTACATACCAGATGGGCTTTAGCGACTCGCAAACGGCGTTTTTCGCCGTTTGCGAGTCGCTAAACTTTCCTACATCTGGCCCTTAGTGCTAGCAAGTGCTAAGTATCTTAAACAAAATCCTGGTAACCTGTGTTCAGCTGAAATCCAGCCTACGCGTACTGAGAAGGCGGCACATTAGGTAATTAGATAAGGTGATCAGGACTACATTTCTATAATCCCAAAAGGATGGGATAGCTGATTAGATTACCAGCCTTCTCCCCCTTTAACTCAAAAGGCAATAAATTCCTTAAGCTACTAATAAGGTAGTAACCTGTACCAGTCGTCTTGTTGACATGCATGTAGAAGGCAATATTAGTTTTGATAACAACAACATTTTTGGTCAAGTTAAGTAATGTTTATTCAGTTTGGCATAATAGCATAAACGGCAATGGAATACAATCTTAATCAGGTAAAACACAGTTAAGACATCTTATACATCCTAACTGCACAAACATACCTCTCAAATAAAAGAAAAAAATCTTAGATCAACCCTCCAATGATATTCTACATCTTGCTGCCCGCTTGATGATAAAAAAAAAACATACTCTAAAACACACATCTGGACTACCTAAAAGCTGAAAATAAAATAGCGCATATCTCAACCCCACGGTTTGATTGAGAAGGTCTAGTATAATATCCCTACAAAGGCTGGCCTCATCATTCATCCATACATTGACCCAGAGTAAAAGGGAGCCACTTTTACTTTGTGTGAGATAAAAGTTAGATGTAGCTCCGAGTGAATAATAAAATGGGAGTTGGTGGGAGGAAGCTGGAGCAATAACCTAAAAATACAGTTCTCCTATACCTGTAGGGAGGAGGAGTTGAAATAATCACAGACCCCTGCACCATGAAGAGCCGCAGGGACACACTGCATATTATAGATTTTTTTAATTGTGCAATTGAACCCTTTCCTATCACCTTAGGAATATTTGAAAGATCCCCAGCCAAACTACTCCATTTCAAACGTGCAAAGGTAACCTAGGGCTGCCAGGATCCAGAAGAGTAAAAAAAAAAACACCACCAAGATTACAACAAGCATCTGCATAGCCAATAGGTCTCGCCTATACAAGAACTATTGGCTTTGGCAATGTGTTTTGCCATGTTGTACACCAGTGTGGCTGTTGTTCAGCATGGCTAAAAGTGGATTTGTTGGAATGTCGTAGAGTGGAGTAGGAGGAGTAGTGTTGTAGAACTGAGTAGAGTTCAGTGGCAGAGAGTGTAGTAGAGTGTACTGGAGTGGAGTGAAATAGGGTGCACTGGGTTGGAATGGATTGAGGCAGTGGGTTTGATTGGAGTAGAGTGGGGTGGACTGGATTTGGGTGGGGTGGATTGAGTGGAGTTAGGTGGATTGGAGTGGGGTGGATTACATTGGATTGGGTGGTTTGGATTGGAGTGATAGGGCTACAGTGGATTGGAGTGGGGTATACTAGATTGGGCTGCGCTGGATGGATTAGAGAGGACTGGGATGAATGGTTTGGGGTGGGGCTGGCTAGGTGGATTGGGGTGGGGTGGTCTGAACTGCGATGGGGTGGACTGTTTTGGGATAGAGTGGGTGGACTGGAGTAATGCATGGTGGATTGGAGTGAGGTGAATTGCAATAGAGTGGAGTGGATTGGATTGGGGTGAGGTGGACTGGACAGGAACAGGTCGTATTGTTTTGGATTGGAGAAGGGCGGGTTGGAATGGGACAGATTGTTTTGGACTGGAGTGGGGCAGATTTGTTTTGGGATTGCAATGGGGCACAATCGGAGTGGGGTAGATTGTTCTTAACTGGAGTGAAGCAAATTGGAAAGAGGTAGATGGTAGTGCGGCAGATTGATTTGGATTGGAGTAGGGCATATTGATTTTGATTGGAGTGGTGCAAATTGGAGTGTGGAAGACTTTTAGATTACAGTGGTGCTGATTCTTTTGGAGTGGGGTGGACTGTTTTTGATTAGAGTGGGGCAGAGGATTGGAGTGGGGTTACTTGAACTGTATTGGGATGGGTGGTTTGGATTGGAGTGGGGTGAATTGGTGTGGGGTAAAGTGGGGTGGATTGCAGTAGGATGGATTGGCGGGCGGATTGGGGTGTACTGCATGATTATGTGTTAAAGCATCATTTCAGAAATTACACATTATAAAGAAACAAATGTTTGCAATTTTTTTAAAATATTATCTTTTGAGAGGAGTGTCAACAAGCAAAAACATAGAAAACGTGAGTGGAAAATGAGAAAATACCACAGGGCAAAATAAGAGAAAGTTAGCTTTAAAAATAAAACTTGCCAATTTAGTTTGTCCTGCTGGGCACATTTTTGCCAGCCACAAGCCTTCTGTTTGCAGGGCACTAGATGTTAAAAAGAAAAGAATTGTACTTCAATCACACCAGGAGCAGAGGACGGACACTAATTAACTTGAACCAATCAGTGCTTGGTCCCTGCTTCACACAGAGGAACAGAAGTGATGCCAGGCCTGCCTTTACAAATTATGAGGCTTTAAAGAAGAGTGTCATGCAAATCAAAAACATGATGAGCGACAGGCGTGCTCCAAGCCGTTTAATGTACACAAGAGTCTTGCAAGCAAGACGCATGTGTCAGCACATGCACTAGCAGTCTCGACCCTAAAACCATTCACGCTATGCAGAGACGGACTGTTGACGTGCAGCAAACACGCCCCTTTCTTGTCTGACCACACACCATGATGTGGGACTTCCCATAGTTTGCAAATAAGTCAAGATTTCTCATGAAGAATATAAACGCCTCTGCCAGAATCAGCAAAGCTCCTGGAGTCCAGGCCAAGAGAACCGCATCATCTGCATATAGTAATGCAGGGACCAGCAGATTCCCTATTCCTGACACATCCGTACTAACTTGACAGGTGTGTGCTCAGATTGTTTATATTAAGAATGAACAACATAGAAGCCAGAATACATCTTTGGCATTTCACCTGCAGAGCCAAATCTCACCTTAGCTGTGAGGTTGTTATGCAAAGTGAATACAAATTTCACCAGTAGCGCCTGAACACCTAGCCTGCCACTTGCCTGTGGCTTTCAGTTCCTGCTTTTCCAGACTGATCCAGTGACACCACAGTTGCCTGGGTTTTCCCATAAGGGTTGTCTCAACTGGGTTTTCCCCACGTACTGTTCTTTCCGCCAACAGAAGCACTGCCCACCCCAAGACCTACTAAATGCAGGCCTCAGCACATCCATACAGTGTATGCATGCAGCGGGTGCACAGCTGGCATGCCAAAGGCAAGTCTGTTTGCACCCATCTGTACCTGGACCGCGCCCAGCATCACAATCCCTGGCCCTCTCTCCCCCTGAAGATACACCATTGCCGAGCTCTACACCCTCTACCCCAGATGACGCACTGAAAACACTGCCACCGCGCTGAGCCACCCTCCACAAAAGGACCTTTTACCTGAACCCTCTGCCATTTCACCTGCCACAGCACACACACCAGCCCACCGACCAGCCCCACACCACAGACACCACCTGAACAAAAACAATAACTCGCATGCGCCCTTCTCAACACATGCTTACTATGCAAGCGTTCCCTCGAATTATGGGATCTTATCGCCACCCTTGCACCCAACATAGTCTTCCTCACTGAGACCTGGCTCAACGACCACATCCGCCCAAGACATTGCCACAGCGATCCCCGACGGATATAAAATCACTCACCAGGACTGCACCAACAAGCCAGGAGGAGGAACAGCCATCATCCACAAAGAGATCATACAATGCATCACCACCACCCCTATGGGACATCTCAACTTCAAGCTTCACATGGACGAAGAAACAATGATCAGAGGCACCCATGCATACCGACCCCCAGGCCCATGCTGCAGCTTCTGCAACATCACTGCAGACTTCATTAAGCCCCTAGCCTTAGGCTCCAAGGACTACATCTTCCTCGGCGACCTAAATTTCCACAGACAATCCCAACGACAACAACACTGCACACCTCCTCAACAGTATGAGCAGCCTTGGACTGAACCAGATCGTCCACGACCCTACAAACACTGCAGGACACATGCAGGACCCCATTTTCACTTCCAGTAACTGTGTCAAATACAACCATGTTACAGAACTTACATGGACCAAACACTCCATCATCCACTTCAGCATCTCCAGCCCCCGCACCTACACCCCTTAGATTACCACCCGGAGGTGGAACAAAATCTCAGGGACCAGCTGGGTGGGTGCCCTCAACACCTCCAATCCTGCTACTGCCACCAACCTCTATCAGGAAGTGAAAAACTTAAACGCCTGGATTACTGCGCCAACAGCATCATCCCCATCAAGAGCAACATCCAGAAAAAATCCTCCAAAAAGGCCAGCTGGTACACCCAGAGAAGCCTTGAAGACCTACCTCAACCTGAACCACCGTCTGCTGAGGGCAACAAAGAAGACATCCTTTGCCACACGCATCAAAACCAGCGCCAACAACACAGCGGAACTTTGACATCGTCCAACCCGGCTGCCAGCAAAAACAACATCACATCCTCACAGGACGTGTGCGACAACTTTGCCTACTTCTTCCACGACAAGTTTGCAACCATATACAGAAACTTTAAACCCCAACCCACACCTATGGACTTCCTCAACAGATATGTCACCACTGCAATCAACACGATCCATGTACCGACCACCTGGAACATCCTCTCCACCCAGGACTTCACACCTCCACCATGAAATCCATCCACTCAGGAGCTTCGGAAAGACCCATGCCTGCACTACATCTTCAACTTTGGAAACCAAATGATCGGCCAGGAACTCACCACCGTGTTCAACACCTCTATCAACAGAGCAATATTTCCGGACACCTGGAAACACGTCAAAGTCTGGTCACTACTCAAAAACCCAGCAGACCCAAAAAACTACTGGCCAATCTCCCTGCTCCCATTACCAGCCAAGGTACTGGAAAAGAGCATCAACAAGCAACTCATGACATACCTGGAGCAGAACCAACTACCCCATGCCTCCCAATCCGGTTTCCACAGCAATCACAACACCAAAACTGCAATGATCGCAGACACGGACTATATCGGACCCCTGCTCGACCGAGGACAAACAGCAGCTTTGACCCTCCTCGACAGGCCAGCAGCCTTAGACACCATATCTCACCACATGCTGAAAGACTCCAGCACATCAGGACATGCTCAGATGGATCATCTCCCCTCCTCACCGGAAGAACCCAGAAGATCTACCTCCCACCTTTCATCTCTGAACCCAGGATGATCACCTGCAGTGTCCCCCTGGGCTCATCACTCAGCCCCACGCTCTTCAATGCATATATGACCCTGCTGGCCAACATCGTCAGATCTCACGGTCTCAACATAATTACCTATGCAGACGACACCAAACTCATCCTCTCACTCACCGACGATCCCTCCACACCAGAACCATCTTCTGCAGATGCATGACAAGCGTCACTGATTGGACGAAGAAAAACTGCCTGCAGCTGAACACAGACACTACAGAAGTACTAATCTTTGGCAACAGCAGGAACACATGGAACAACTACTGGTGGCCATCAGACCTAGGTCCCACTCCCTCTGACCACATCAGGCACCTCAGAATCATCACTGACAACAAGCTCACCATGAAATCACAGATCAACGCCATCTCCTCCGCCTGCTTCCTCACATTGCGCATGCTAAGGAAGATCTTCAACTGGCTACCTCTACATATGATACGCACCGTGACACAAGCCCTCATCACCAGCCAATTGGACTACACCCTCTACATAGGAATCACTGTGCACTGCCTCCAGAGACTTCAGACCATACAGAACGCCGCAGCCAGACTCATCCTCTACACTTCCCTGACAAACCCAAATCATACCCCCACCTCCAGGAAAATCCACTAGCTCCCCATACAGAAGAAATGCCACTTCAAGCTGCTGACCCACTCATACAAGGCTCTACACAACCAAGGACACACGTACATTAACCACTCCTGAACTTTCACCAACCTTCAAGACAACTACAGTCTGCCTCCCTTTCACTTGCCCATACTCCATGCATCTGCCAAAACAGAAGGGCGCTCTTTCTCTCACATTGCAGCAAACACCTGGAGTAACCTCTCCACACACCTCTGGACCGTCACCTCTCTTCTGGAACTCCGAAGGGTCCTCAAGACCTGCTTGTTCAAATAAGCCTCCGGGACCTGTAAGCGCCTAGATACCCTATTGGGCGATTATCCACGCTTTATAAATCCTGATTGATTGATTGACCAGTGCAAGTTCAAGCCCAAAGTCCAACAACATCAACCACAATATGGCTCCATTCACACAGTCAAACGCGGTGAATGAATTCACAAAATCCAGGTGAAGTGGGCAATGCCTAGCAATAGTACTTTTGCCAACGATCAAGTGCAAATTCAGGCACTGTTCCACCATGCCCAGCCCTGGATGGAAACCAAATTGGAATGGACATAGAATATTGTTTTGGCTAACCCGGGCTCTTACTCAATTAAAAAACACCCTTCTCACGATCTTAACAGTGCTTTCAAGTAAAGAAATTGGGTGACAGCATTTAGATGAATTCCACTCCCATTTTTTTAAAGATAGGAACTATGATAGACACTGCCCAGGAGCAAGAGATCTCGTTATATAAGGAGTTGTTAACGGCATTAGTGAGCAGGGGGCCCACAGAGATCGATTTTGATGACTTCCACAGGCACCTCATCTGGACCTGCTGCTTTTTGCACAGTCTTTACCCTATAGAAGATTTACTTCTTGTAGCATAACTAAAATGGGAGGGTAATAACTCAATTTGTCCCGTAAACGAGCTCCTAAACTCTTATCCTCTGCAATGTGATAGACTGTACTAAAATGCAGGACCCAATCAGAACCAGACATATTACATGATAAGAGGGTATTTACCAGAGCATCTCTTTGTCTAATCTTGTTCACCACATCCCCAAAGGCTTTACTATTATGGTGTCTGGCAGCAGATTCCAGCAAGTCCCAATCTATTTTAAACAAAAATGACCTTCTCTATTTCAAGGTCTTTTTATAATGCATCCGTGCTGCCCTTATCTCCTGAAAAATCTTTAGAAGCACAGAGTGTCCTCCTCAACAGACGACTGGCCGCCAAGCAACACCTAAGAAACTAGCGCAAGCACGCTTATGTAGGCTTGGTTTCAACAGATGGTTCCTGATTCATAAACATAGATCTCCATAATGAGCCAACAACTCATCACATTCATCAGCCGACCAACCTTGAAATCTCCTAATGGTTTATTAAAAGTAAGCCCAGAGTGCGCACAGGATCTTTCAGTTCTCAAACAAACCTGAGCCCATCATGAGAATGCTGCGTGTTCATTATAGAGACAACTGGTGTGTGTTTTTGGCTTTAAGAACAGGGAAATAACCTTCCACAATTAGTGCACTGGGATCCTCCCACTCTGTTTCCTTTATGTAACCCAGAGAGAACAATGACGTAAAAGCCCTAGTTGTAAATATGTAACCAAAAACGGAGGCCAATCTCTACCCCCAAAAGAGGCTACCGGGAATCCATCTCTATTGAACATGAAATCAATGTCAAGAAGGACATGGTCAGATAGGAAATGATCTAATTCCTTCCCTCTGTATCCATCTACTCTAGACAAACAGCTCAACCATCACATTCCAACTCCTCAGAATAAGCTGTTAGTTTCACATTGATATTCCCTCATAAGCAATAAAATGGTCGAGAACAAACCCACTTGCCGATAGGCCTCAAACAGAATGGAACGGAAGACCGAGGCATAAAATGGGCAAAATCATTATAAAAATTTACTAGCCCAAAATAACAAGAATTAAGAGCATCTCTGACAAGCAATCCTTGAAAAGCAGAACTCTGAGTTTCAAGGACCATGACTTTCACTTTGAGATTCAGATGGACCCAGGCAGAGAGACCACCTTTGGCTCTGCAGCCGGGAGAAAAGGGCTGGAGGGCAGGAATAGCAAGTAAACCCAAGTACATTAAATGGAAGTAGTGGCCCAAGTTTTCTGTAGTGTCACAAAAATCATAACTGGCAATAAAGTCAAGCCAAGCAGAATTTATAAACTTATCCTTGATACCAGCAATGTTCCACCTCAGCAAGAGGGTAGAGAGAGAAATAAAACTATCAGCAAACTGGTTCACCTCTGAACAGAAACCTTCAAACAGGACAGCAAGCCTCCCTTAGGAATCAGTAGAAGGAGATTTGCCAGTTAAGAGACAAGGGACTTCCTTCTAAACAGCTGGCCTCTAGTGTGCGATCTATAACAAAAATATCATTCACCATATCATAATGATGGCGGGGGCAGGTGTCATCTTGTCTGTCTACCAAGTCCAGTCCCTATCCATCCAACCCAGTGCGTTAATAAAATGTTGCTTGCAGAAGGAAGGGAAAACCCCTGTCCCGCTTAAGCCAGTCCAGGGTTTTGTTGAAGAGTTCCTTGCGGGTCTTTCCGATCCTATAGGAGCTTATGGAGGGTTGAGAACCCTCTAACTCCACCTCCCCCCACCACCCAGTAAGAGTTTTCTGGGGTATTGAGCCCCTTTGTATGATGAGCATTTCCATCTGATACAGGGGGGAAGACACATTTTGGAGGGATTCCCCTCGGAGGCCTGGGAATCGGGGTCAAGACTGGTTGTATTCGGTAGTAACCGCTGCAATGACTCTGGTCAAGTAGCACTTATAAAATTGCAGTGATCAAAATCCATACCCTGGTACTCATTGGGAACCAGATTTGAGGCTGAGGCAGTGGCTGTGGCTGCAAAGTGGTAGTCAATAGCATTCAGGTGATCAATAATGGTATAGAGCTCAGCTTGAAGGAGTGGCTTAAATGTAGTGAAACAGCTCTCCAATAGCTGTGCTACCCAGGGAGGACTTGACAAAAGGAACACCCTCCGCACACTCCAAAGTTGTAGTATGAGAATGCAATATGTTTGACTTGCAGCCTCAATAGATTTTTTATGAGCGGCCTGCCTTGTCAGCTTCACATTAACCGTTGGCTGAGCCATTTGTCACGCTGTCAGTCATATGCATAGTACCCACAAAAGGAGAATCAATTAGCAAGGATGCTGCTAAACCAGGACAAAGAGGCTGCGTTAGCAACCGGGGCTGCATCGGAGTGGAGTGAAAGTCTCCGTTTGGTCAAGGTGATTTCTGTGCTGATGATCCTCATGGCCCTATCCAACATCCTATCAGTAACAGTCCCTTCATCGGGGGGACTAAGGGCTGAAAGGCCAACTATAAAACTTTTCTTCTGCGCAATGCATGTGAGAAAGAAGGGGACACTTCAAACAAAAAACCCCAAGCGCCCAGGCTCTGAGAGGTGCAGACAGGCCTACTCTTGACAGGTGGGGCTTGAAGTTTCCTGCACCACAGACGAGGAGTCTGCAATTAAAGCACCGGACCAGCACCAATCAAAGATCCCCCGTCTTCTTGTTGCAGGGATGCTGGTGGTAGATGGGGCATGAAGTTCTGTCCCCACAATGATTCCTGAAGCTTTTTTGGTCATATTAGCAGGAGTTAGCCAAGAGGCAGACACTCACAAATAGAAGCCAAGGTCTGAGGATGGTTCCCTAGAGGAAACACTTTCGTTTTATCTACATTCAACCTCAAAATGTTATTGTCATTGTTAAAAATGGGGTTCCTGGTTGGCACCTCACCCAGGCAGGGACTACCACCCTAGTCAGGGTGAGAGAGTTACACAACCAAGATAACCCCTGCTCACCACCCTTGGTAGCTTGGCGTTAGCAGTCAGGCTTATCCCAGAGGCAATGTGTAAAGCGTTTGCACAACAGACACAACACACAGGACACAATAAATACACCACAAGGGAAACGCCGCTAACAGCTGTATAAAAATATACTATACAAAACTACATTAGACCTTAAATTTCATGAATCAGTAATACCCTGCCACACAATCAGTTGTCAGAACATCACACAGATTACTAGTACTCTGCAAAAGCAAGTAGTGGTCAAATTAACACATAGGTTACTACTATTCTGCAACACAAGCAGTAGTCAGGTCATCATCACCAAAAATGCGAGTCAGAATAAACATTATCATGACTGCCAAGTCATCATTGTGAATGCACACAGAATGAAACATTCCCCAAATGGAAAGTCATCATCACCAACATGAAGGTATAGCTTGTGAAAACATTTCCATAGTGTACAATCTAAGACACACACCTCCACCGTATCCCAGACCGATCCTGTGAATAGTTATGTCACCCCAACGTGACAGCGCAATGTTTTCTCGAAGTCAGGACCGAGAATGTGCAGAGATGATGGGGGCCAAAAATGCTGATCACAAGCTAATCCACAAGGCTGTCTTACATGGGGGCAATAGTATCATACTGACAGACAGCCTGTCTCCAGAATGTGGTTTCCCGCTGGAGGTTGGGGGGGGGGGGGGGGGGGGGGGGTGAAGGGGGGGGAGGCAGTGGCCTGGGGCTGTGGCTCTCCTGCGCACTTTCCAAGGGAAAAGCAATAATTCTGAGAAGGGAGGTGACGCAGCTCCTCTCACAGGGCAAGTTACCCTTCACACAACGGGGCCTCCTTTAAGGTCTCCTGCCAATCGGGGTGGGATCGGCAGACTGTCCCTAAAACTGGGTGCAGATTTCCCCAGGGCTTCATCTCAAGCACCCTCTGCACCGGCAATCCAGTCGGTCGGCCTGATCTTTACTCTGGGCCCTCCTCTGGATCAACACCTTCTCCCACATCTACTACTGGACCGCGCTCCTATTTGCTTGCTCTCACCTCGGGGCCAACCTGTCCCAGGCACAATGGTGGATCCTCCCTCAAGCTTGATTCGGCAGAGGAGTGAGCTTAAACAGCCACTACCGCTCGGGCTGCGGTGGTGATCCTTCCACAGGGAGTTGATGCCTGCTGGGGCCCCAGGAGCACTGGAGGGATCGTGCTCGTCCACGCTGGCTCCTGGCCCTCGTGCCCTCTCCTCTGTCGAAGGGGGGCACACACCGCACGACATGGGTACTTCCTTGCACCAGAGTAGGTGCAAACTCTTAGAAACGCTCCTCACGCGCTGCAAAATAATAAGGCAATGGGGGACTGTGGGCCGGTAATAGAGCACTCTTCACGTGCTGAAATGCAAGAACTTAGGCACTCTCCACAGTGGCAGTCCTTCTTATGGCTCAGAAGGCCACAGGTCAGCACAACAACAGGTTAGTCCAACGGCGATTCCCTGCAGCGTGACAGCCCCCCTCCAGCAGCTTCTAGTTTCAGTGTCCGCACAGTGTCTAAATGTGGGGTACAGCCCCCTGTACTTATACTCATTTTGCACAGCTTCCACACAAGGGGGGGTGGGTGGCTCCAACCAGCACTAACCGGTTCCAGTAATGTCCCCTTTCTCCTGCAGCACTGGCTCCAGACATCAGTAGGGGGTAAACAAGGCCTCTGTGTGAGACCAGGACACAGCCTTTACAGATTCATGGGTGCCCCGCCTCTACCTCTCCCAGCCCAGGGAGACTATTCAGTATGCAGATGTACTCGTTACACCTCCACCCTCTAGCAAATGTTCACCCCTAAACAACCAACATTGTCCCTACGTGGGCCTATTTCAAAACAAAGCTTTTCACAATCATCTGGCTAGGCCTATACACTTTGTCAAGGCATGCACATTGGAAACCGAAAGGGCTATTGCCGTGTCACCACATTGAACATAAGTATTTAAGCCCATTGCTTTGAACATGATCAGGTGATCTCTGACTAAAAGACCCCGAAAACATTTAAGGAAGACCCAAACCATTCATTAAAACGAACATTAAGTAATTTTCTACTGCCAAGCTTTTACTGTGCCCAAACATAAAAAGGGATCTATGTACTAAACGTGCTATCTTTACATTTGTCACAATATCATATTTGTTGCTGTTTTTGTAAGAGTTTATATTGTCAAAACTCTTCCCCTTGCATGTGTTAAGGGGCTCACTATGTGATGCCCATTTTCTGTTATCTGACAAGGTGTTCACAGTGTAAAATACCTCCCTTCTGTGATGTTTAATGCACACACAACTAATTACAATCATAAAAATTACAACTATTTACAAGATATAAGGTGAAATTAAAAATTAAAACCCCTCAAATAGGGGATATGCAGGTAAACTGGGGTACAAATCATATAGCCTTAACAAATATCACAGGGGGCATCGAACCCAGTAAATGTAGTCTGCTTTTCTTAACTCTGAAGTACAGTCTGGCAATTTACACTTCAGCAAGCTCTAATGGTAAAAAACCACCAATGGTTCAATAAGGGACTCTAGAAAACAGAAGGCTTTTTACAATCTAAAAGGTTGGTTAACAGGCTTTCTCAAGTTATTCACTACGTAAAATGAGATCTACTGCCTTTGTCACCATATTAAATAATAAAACAAGGCCGTTGACTAACTTCAACATAAACATGATTGTATCTGCTCTGCCAAGAGAGCCCCAACAAACAATTTAGGAAGGCCCAAAGTATATATTGTCATGAACATTAACTCTCCTACCATGGACAATAAGCATTTAATGAAGCTGGACTAAAAAAGGATATATGGACTAAGCCCATTTACGGAGCATATGTTAGAGTTTCCACAACGTAAAACCCATTCAAACTGTATTTGTCAAATAGTTCAAAAGGTAAAGCCTTTTCCTATGGAGTTGCTCAGGGTTTAATTCTGTGCTCAAAATCTGGAGTGACGGCACTCTGGTTTAAAGACGTCATCTTAAAAAAACTAGGTAGAATGCCTGCTCCTCTGCTGATAACCACAAACAGTATTTAGATATAAACACAGGAGTGCCAACAAGCATGGGTAGTATAGCACTCAGTGGGAAAACAGGTTACACTTTGAATCGTTAAGGACTGAGGAATACAGCGAAGGGAGCAGCTGACATATGTACAAGTTCTTAACTATGTAGGGGTTTGTGTCCGTTTGTTCTGGGCTTTCTGTGGGGGCTTGCTAAAACAAGCCTTGGTAAAGTTAATAGGTCTCATTTTTTGGGACCTATTGGCATTGCCAATGATTTTTAGCTATTCTACACATCATTGCTGATGCTGTGCAGTATGGCAATGAAAAAAAGAAAGCAAAGAGTGGGTCAGTACATTAAAATACACATACGGTTGTACACTGTCTGGAAAGCAGTCGCTTCCATGATGTCATCGGAGCTTGGGAAACAGTGATGTATTCCATGACAGAGTACAGGCCAGATGAATCAATCCAATTTAAAGCCCAAAACACAATAAAATTGCATAGGCGGCCAGGTTAGAGTCTCAGCATGGGTCAACATCCAGTGATTCTGAGAAAATCACCTCATCGCCCCTTGCTTATGCAACAAAAATAAAAACACATGAATGTAACATTGTTTAATGCCTATAATGTAACATAACTGGAGCTCATGTAAAGCGCTCCAATAACTTTGGGTCAAATTTGTGCTAGAGGAGAAAGAAGCACTAGGCACAAGGGCTAGTAGGGGGGGGGGAAATAGTGCCATAATTATAGCGCGAGCAGCGAACTTTGCCACTAAATAAAGTGGAATCAATCTGTGCTTGGTGTGTGCTCAAGGAAGGGAACAGAAGTGGCGGCTTAGCCTGAGCTGGCCAATATAGTGGCATAAAAGAAGAGTGACAAAGGAGCACACCAATGGTAAGCAATTGGGTGGCTGCCAGCCCCTTATTAAACACAATAGCCTCGCAAGCGAGAGTGCATGCTCTGAGCAGGCTCAACCTAAAAAAGGAGTAGAAATCACTCAGGATGAATTTGAATAAAAAAAAAAAAAAAGTAAACAAGAAATAAAGCCAATAGGCCTGACATCAATCCTCTGGCTTGGTCAATGCTCGTTTAGTTTTGCTATGATTTTTGTAAAAAAAAAAATAAAAAAAAAAATAAAAAACAATAATAATGATACCTTTATTGTTTGGGGGTATTACTGGGTATTCACAATATTTCTAAAAGAATGGGCTAAAACCAAATATATGTTTTTGGTTTCAAAATGCACACATTTCTGTAGTAGTCCCTGGAGCTGAATGAAACTATCTTCTGTGCAAATTTGCCTCTTGTGAAAAAGTAGAAAGCCATCACTTAAAGTGAAGTTGACCAATGACTAAAGTGGAATGACACATTGGCCCAGGCTGTAGCGGACAGAATAAAAATAATAGCACAAAATAATGATAACACAACAGACCAATGGATGATGAAGGCTGGCTGAGAGACCCTATGAGTTTATTAACATAACTTTAGTAAAAATCAAAAGATCTCTGCTAACACCAGACCTAAAAGGGGAGAGGATGAACTAACTAGGTTCAGAATGCTGTATCTGGCATAAGCATGTGCTCCTTTGCATGATGTGGGATGTAGTGAGGATCTGATACCAAGGTGTTATCCGTGAGAATGTACCTAACTGACTTTGTGGTCAGGACCCATTGTGAGAATGAGGCCTCAGAATCCAGTGGTGTTAGATTAGCAACTGCCTTACGCTAACTAAGAAAATCAGTTATTAAGTGTTTGCTGTAAATATTTGGACAGTAAGTCACTTAAAAATGATGGGCTGGTTACAGAAAAACGATAGTCTGATAGAAAAGCATTCAATGGAGGTAATGAAGTAGAACCATTGAAGAACTACAGGGTGGATTTGTTAATAATACTAACGACTGCAGTCTCCAAATTCAGGAGTCCATTGCCGATATATGATTGAGCAGTCAGTAAACACCAGCAGGAATCTCATAAGTAATGTGATTCTTGAGAGATGTTGGAGTTGGGAAGGTTGTGTGTGGTTAATAGATTGTAGACCAGGGATGTGCATCGTTTGTTCTGCTGTGGTGGTTTGTAGCCCTGTGGATTGCAAAGGATGAACAAGGAGGGTGCAAAACGGGAGAAAACACATGGTGCCTTGCTTGGAAAATGCAATGTAGGAATTATGGCACACAGACATGCCTGTTGCTAATGGTCGAAACACCTAGTAGCCACAAGAGTCACCAATTGCTTTGTCTACCCTTAGCTGAGGTGCTCATGATAAGAATTTAGTTATTCTCAGGAAATTCCTGAACATGTAATAGGCTTCATGGTAAAGTTTCATTAGAAGACAAGCATTTGCAAGGCCACTTGGCCCAGCAGTTGGAAAACTGGTGTGGTGTTCACAAGGTAATTTTCATTTTTGTTGGACGGATATGCAAAAAAAAATAACTATAACTCATTAACGGTACAAGTGACTCCTAGCATTTACCTGCACTTAGAACAGTTATAGAAAACTCTAAAATGTAAATGCACACCACAGGACATTATGATTCTTATTGTTGCAAAGAAAACATACAATTGGCTTTGACCTACTATTACTATAACCTGTTTAAGCACATAAGGAAAACTTACAAATGGATGACGGTTGAAAGGGAAAAAAAAAAATCAATAAGCACAGCAAAGTATTGGCCCACCAGCTTTGAACTTCTTTCTATGTGGATGTACACATGCTCAGGCAAATGCTGCTCCTCCTCACAGGCCAAGAGAGCCAAAGGCAGAAGGGGGCTGACCCACTGCCAAAAGCTACATACTGTTTCGGGTGGAAGCAAAACGTGACTGACTACTGAAATAAAACAATGGATGAAAGAAAACGAAACCATACCCACTGTACATCTTTATGTATATCTAAGTATTCATTAATTATGATTTTAGTACATGAAGATAGCAGCACAGCTAAAGCAATCTCTAGGCCAGAAAGATAGTCAATCAAGTAAAGGGAGGCAACATAAACTGAAAACAGCAGAGTTTTCATCAGATGTCAGACCACTGTTTCTCAGCCACAGTGAAAGAGGCCAGAGTTTTCTTCCTGGACACCAAAAGGAAGACCCTTTCTTAACGTATCCTTCCTTAAGGCAGGCGTGAATTCACTTCAAATATATTTATTGCATTCACTCACTGAAAGACCTTTGCTTCCAAAATTATAAACTTTACAGACGTAGGGCAAGTTGGGTTAGTAGGAGGGGCAGGAGAGAACAGAAGAGCATAAGAAAAAGAGAGGCCAGAGCAGGCAAGGAACTTAGAAAGTGTCAACAGCAGAGTTATTCTTGGTGATAATAGCAATCAGAGTGGGGCTGGTGTTAAAAGTCCAGAGGCTGACTTGCATGCCAGAGGGACAGTCTTAAAATGTAGTGAAATTCATCCTGGACCGGCATGGTTCTGGAGTCCTTTTACATGAAACATATCTTTCCTGCACTCTCATAGATTTCTTTACAGACCTTTGTGGTCCTTCTTCGGCCCTCTGGGTTCTTTTCCGGGTATGTGAACTACCAGCATCTGGAAAAAACTAGTGGGAGTGCAGAGTTGGGATTGAGACAATAGAGCTCTTGGAGAGGCATGATCTTTTGTTTATGGTTCATTTTAGGCGCTCTAATTCCTCCAAGCTATCTCGGGCCTCTTCACATTTTTGGAAGTTTGGCAAGTAGATATAGCATCGTCTATTTGTAGTATCGGATGCCTGAGAGTTTGCAGACTTCTACAGAACCATTCTCAGCAGGATCTTGTACCATTTGCATAAAAAGGATGTGATAGAGGTCCTCAGATTGTGCACTACTGCATCCACATTGATTTGAATTCCTTTAGTCACAGCAACATCTGTGATCTTGTAGGTCTAAAACATAAAATATTGCCATTTAGAAAAATCACGTCTTTGTGTTGTTTGTGATCTTGGTTGTGTGTGGAGGTATGGAGTTTAAGCAGTTGAAGAAGTTGCCCCAGGGGGGTGTTCTACCTTTTCTTTTTTGGTTTCACAGCTACGTGCTTCTGTGTCCAACCGATCTGCTGTAAATGAATCTTTTTGGTTGTTTGTTGAAGCCTTTAAGTATTAAATGATTTTCCATAAGATGAGTGTAGTCAGGGCTTAATTTGTAAAAGACGAAGTACCAAGTGCCAATGTTTTGCTCAGAAACCTGAGACCTGGCTACTGAATATCAGCATGCCAAATACCAAGGCTGCATAGTCTTGATTTCACCTTTTGCCTCGGTTACGGTTTTTTTCTATTCTTCTCTTCTTTCTTCTATTACCCTGGGGTGTTCATTACTCTCTAGCTCCGGGTCAAAATATGATGATGAAAAATAAATGCTGGTCTCCAAAAGACGAGTGCCAGTGGGCCCCCACCTGTCACCACTGGCTCAATTTAACCACAGATTGTAGTCATCTACCAGGAAAGTGGCACCTAAGAAACTTAGGGCCTGATTACAACCTTGGCAGGTGGTATACTCTGTCACAAACTTGACAGATATCCGGCCCACCAATTTACAAGTTCCGTAGGATATAATGGAACGTTTAATTCCGTGACCGGGATATCGGTCACGTTTGTGACGAGTATCCCATCCGTCAAGGCTTTAATGAGGCCCTTAGTTTGTCACAAACATTAGCCCATAACTCAGAAGAACCGTAGCCCCCACAGAGAAAGCATTTGGAGTACTTGGCTGGGAGACCAAAAAGCCAACGAAAAGTTGCCAGCAGAGGGGATTTATGCAATGAATACTCCTGCTTAATTCTGCTGCTAATCCTGCTTAGCTTCCAGCAGCTCATTACAAATATCATATTTTAAAATAGAGGAGATAACAGCTCCATCACTTACATTGCATATATTGCGGGATTCACAACACCTCTCTGATGACAAGGCTGCTGGGCCAGGCTAAAGCAACTACATTGGCCTGTGGTAGGAAATATGTTTCAAACAGAATTTCAAAAGACCTAGTTTCTCAATTTAGAAATCGGCCAACTAAAGTGCACCAGAACAGAGGCCCGCTATTAAAAAAATTAAAGAGTTCTTTTCAATCAAACTCAAAACGTCCAACAAGCAGATCTTCAAAGATATGGCAGCAAAAACATTGGCAGCATCACTTCTCAGAGCAGTCGGAGTGCTGACAATGATTGTAAATAATTCATGTCAATGATTTCTAATGAATCTTGCAAAGGAGCTGGAAGTAAACACTACAAGCAAAACACTGGGGAAAACCACATTAACTGACAAACAGGGCTGTGGAACACAGCAGGAGTGGTCAGAAAGAAAAGAGTTCACCAATCTGAGCAGATTCCTGCCTCTACCCAGCTCTGCTTCATTTCATAAAGAACTTGGTGATCTACATTATCCAATATTACAAAAAGCTCAAAACTATTAGCACTGCAGCCATAGAATGCTGTTCACACAACCTAAGAGCACCCCTGAAGGGGACTAAAGAGCACGTTATACAAAATAATTTACTGCAATCAACATATGATGAAACAGTCTAAAGATTGACTGGGTGGGTCAAGTTGGGCTTTTGTTAGCCCAAGCAGTAAAGCAGTAAAAATACTTCTTGAACTCAGTGAGAATTTCTCAGGTGATGTGCCGGATAACCATTTCAGAAACACATTTCATAAAGTTACCAAGACAGCACTTTATGAGAACATTAGACTCTTTTTTTTTTTTTTTTTTTTTAAATCAGAGAAGATGCAACTGAAAAGTACCGCAGCTTCAGTCGAGACTGCACTTATCTGTCTGATGGGGTCTGGGTTCTACTGCTGGGTGGATGCAGGAACACTATAAGTTGCTGGGTTTCATCATGCATTGAGTGGGGCTGTAGGAGGTCCGTTACAGGTCCACAAGTGAAGGAAATACAACCTGTCCAGGATGCCTCGTTTAGATTCCCTACTGGACTCTGGAGGCACCGGAGGGTTGTTAGAAGTGTTCCTTTGGATGCTCATCACCAAAGTTTAATTTCTTCAGCTGAGACACAACGAGTAGAACGATACAGCCTCTCTTGGATAGAAGCAAGGACGAGAATATTTATTCGGTGTGTTATATTATTATATACCATGAGAAGATCATACTCCGGTCACACAGAAAGTCATAAACAACGATTTCACTACAATTTAAAGTAGAGATCAGGCATAATGGTGGTGCGGGGTCAGGCATATAAGTAGTACCAAACCCATATACACAAACATTCACAATGGCAATGAATGAATCATGTACGCGCACATTTATATAATTACAAGAAGAAGAAAAAACACTCACTGGTGCTAAAAGCAAAAATGCAAGTACCCCTCATTAAACGCATACTTTTTTACCTTTTAGGGGATCCTACCATCATTCATGAGAAACCCTCCACAGGTTGTTATGTCAGGAAGGCGGCAGCCAAAGAGAGACATGCAACTGTTGTTCAAGTCATGAATAAAATGGCACTGACCACGACCCCAGATAACATTTTGAAGCAAGAATATAAAATAAAGTAAATGCAATCGAGAGCTATCTTAGCAATTGGGAATTGCTTCCTGCTGAATGCGGTGCATCTGTTCCTTGTCCAGCCAGGCATCTGCTGCTAGGAAGCAGAGAGTAAACACACCATAATGCTCATATTAAGCCAGTCAGAGTTCCTTGAAAGGCTGAGTAAGGAGCGCAGTCCAGGAGCAGCTGAAAGAAACGTGGCCTACATGCAGCCACCGTCTGCGCAGACTCACTACATAGCCCCCAAGACCGTTCAGAGATGGCAGACAGACATTCTGAAGGGCTTGTGGCAAGTGCCAAACCTGCCGGCGAATTAACGAGCTTGAATATTAATAGGTTACTCGCAATACATGAGAGGCAGACATGAGAGCCTGGAAACATTTCACAAGCTGCCAACACTAGCAGCCTGCAAGAAGATAAAAGCAGTCACCATCGTTGTGTGTGTCACCGGTGGCTTTTGTGGCCAGACGGTATGACCCCTTTAACGGATTATAAATCTGCGCGCCACATTTTATCAGAGGGACGTAAGTGGCAGTCAAATAAACGCCATTTATTGCATCGCTTCACCAGGACGACACCCCACAGGATCGAAGACTGAATGAAATATATATCGAAGGAAGGGAAGTGATGTTTTCATGCACGACATTTCAGGTAGAAAAAAAATGAACAACAAAAACACGCAGCTAACATGGTAACTATTTTAAGTTCTCATTGATCCAGTAGAAAACCAAATATTTAACATTCAAATGAAAAAGAGATCGGATCCTTCGGAATCTTTCTTTTTTCTATATCTTCATCGAAACAAATATTACCTTTATTCCATCTGATATAATGAGCAAAGAAAGAAAGAAAGATATTCCAGAACACTCTACACTTTTTCTTTCACTATTGAATATATAGTGTGCTTCTGATCACTTATCATTTACGCTATTCGTTGGTATAACCGCCTGCTGGCAAAAGGGTATTTTAAAATTAGCACCCACAAGCCAAGTCAAGTTTCTACATTGTGTGATGGATTCAAGGTATGCACTGTTGTGTGCTACCATTGTAAATGTATTGAGGTAAACAAACGTCCGGAAGCAGACACCAGAAAAGAAAGTCTGTTCGTCAAAGAAGCTGACAAAAGTGCTCACCACACTGCCCTTTCTGAGAAATCACAAGTAAAGTTGACAGAAATACACAAAGCAAAGAGAGTAGAAACATATAGTGCAGTGGTTCTTAAGGAGTAAACAGTGGACCGCAAGAGGTTCACGACGCCTATTCCGGAGGTCCACAGTGGTTTACAAAGTTGAATAGATAATATTAGCAAATTAATAAAAGTACATATAAAAGGCAAGAGGTAAAATGTATCTTAAAATGTCCTGTAATGTAAAATAATTTGAAATTGGAGGCTAAATATTATGTTGATATCTTTAGCTTGATTTTTTGGAGCAGCACTCGTTTGGAATGGGTTGCTAGGCTTCTGGAAGTGACTCAGTAGGGGTCCCTAGATTACAGTTAAGATTCAGTGGAGGTCCCTAAAAGTCAAACGTTTAAAATCCACTGATCTGGCTGACGGATTTAGCATGGAGAAATATATACCCTGTGTTCATATCATGAGGAGGAAGACTATGCAAGTAGACGCATCAAGGTCAGAGGAAGGAAACAATATAAATGATGCAATCCTCACTTGCTCAATATAGAGTAATACACAAGGACAACAAACACATCAATTGAACATGGAGAAATATAAAAGCAAGGAGAACTGTTGTATTAAGAAGAGGAAATATAGACGATCCAAACCCCCCACTGAACTCAGCAAGGAATAATATATTAAGCCACAATCATATGGACTCAAAAGAGATAGAGAAATATACATGAGCTATGGCCAGGAAAGCATACAAGCAAATATGCAAAGCCCACCAATCCGTTGAGCAAAGGAGAATTAATATGAAATATTTCGTTTTCCATGGATTGAACAAGAGAAATATACAATAAAGCCCACGCACAGGCTTAAGGGTGATAATCTACAAAAAATGGGTTGTCATGAAATGAATCAGACCCATACATAAGGTGCAATAACAAGTGTGAGCAAGAGAAAGAATACTAAAGCTCACAAACTCACTAAGGAGAAATATCTAAGAGACCCTACTTTGGACTTAAAACATATGCAAGAATAATGATCACAAACACTAAGCAATGAAAACTGCACACAAGTTACAATCTGATGAAAATGCATAGAAAAGTATACAGAGTTAGAAATTCTCTTGGCTGCCCAGAAAGACCCATAGAGAAGTAGCAATTTCATTGACTAATAAAGAATATATAGGAGTCACTGGATCGTAAGATAAGGAGGGAGAAATATACAACAGCTGTATTATTATGGACTGAGCTAAGAGAAATATTAAAAAACTGAAATCCCATGGCTTGCACTGGTAGATAAAACAAGAGCATAAATCCCATGGACTGTGCAACAAGCGGGTTTAGGGTGAGAAGTGATAAAGGGTGGGAAGGGTAGATTTAGGATTAGAAGGGAGTAATACTAAAAGGAAGTAAGGATCATTTTAGGGTTAGGGTTTAGGTGTGGGTGGTGGTAAATAGGTTTTAGGAATAAATTAAAAAAATTAAATACAAATTTAAAATACTTAGCTTGTATATACTTACCAGGTGTAGTAAAAGCATGTGTGGTAAAGGCTGCATGACACAAGAAACATACAAAGCATTCTAGGGCAGGGGTGCGTAATTCCTATAGCTTGACGCCCAGGAGATATTGTTTGAGGTCAAGGACAACAAGTTTTAATGTTTATTTTGTCCTTGGTACAAGTAGGCCCAACCCCCTGCAGCACAAACCCTTTGGCTGCCCATTTAAAGAATTACATTATGGACTGGGAAAGGGAATTGTCTGCAGTTGAGGTAATATGTGTGTCCATATGTGAATGCCGCTCGAACTTGTATTTATGATTCATTAATGCAACATATTTATTGTAAAGGTGGGCACTCTAAGTAAACGTTGTAAGCTCGGACTGCACTACTGGCAGTGGTTCCAGTCATAAAATGTGTAGACATGTTCGCAAAGTTATCAATATAATGCTCCCAGAATGCACGCAGACCAGTGCTTTGGAAATATACACAAGCTGTAATATCATGGTCTGAGAAAGTCACTACCCTGAAGAGAGATGTCAAGAATTCCAAAGTTACCCCTGCCTTGCCACTTGGTATCTTAAACTAGTCCAAAGCAAAAGGTCTGCAGGAGGTTATAGAAAACCAGTTACTGTCACACACCGTAACACAATTCAAATCAACTCAAGAGATGACTAACATAAATTTTAAAAAAGCCCCTGTAGTGAAATGTGTTTTGACCACTGGCTTTGTGTTGCACCACTTTGCACCTGGATTAGCTGTCCACACTGTAAACTGTGCATTCTGTCTTCTTTTCATGCTTTTTCTCACCAAGGGCTTTGGTTGATAAGGATGTACTCAGACAGCAGGGAACGGCTTTGTTTTTACTTGACATCTTGGGATTGTGGCCAAACCCCAATGTGTTATTTTCAAAATATACCTAAACTAGCCAGCATGTTTGAATAATTCTCACAAGGGGTTTTTCCAGAAAAACTCCTTTGGCTTTTTAAGATATAAAAAGACCCAGTGCGACAGTGAGAGGGTCAGTGGCCTCAATTAGGATTCTAGTCGTCTGATGCCTGATATCTTTCCCGTGAGGGTAGAGATCTCTTTCTCTGTCAAACGGGGCCATCGTCTTGCTGGCATGAGGAAGATAAAGCACCTGACAGGCCCTACGGTGATGCATTTTTAATTCATTATTTGCTTTGCATCATAATATAGATTCATTTTGGTATGTTTTCCTTTCATTGCTGGGACTATTTTTAAACATGTGCTTACAACATGCTGATCTCCTTTTAGGAACCTCGTGGTGAAATAATGAACGTCTTCTTTGAACTAAGAAGTGCATTCCAGAGATTTTTGTCAGCTCGGTCATTAGTGAACAGCAAAACATCACCTTAAAAATCTAAAAAGAGAAATATATATATTTTTTCAGAGAATACTCCTTGCAAAATAACAAATGAATAAAAAATATAAAGAAATGGTGGGTGGAAATGTAAGATCAGTGACGCAGAATAAATGTTATTTTTGTACCCATAGTAGTTACTAGGCAGTGGGTAACTGTTTGAAATTATCAGTCTATGAAGTCTTCACATTGTGAGGTCCCCTCGATTGGTACAAACTGCAAGGCATCCTTTGTCTACACGGGCCACGGAAATATCTTTTGTCATATTGCAGGAGCTAGGTACCTCCAATGTACAGTGAAACAGGTTCTCACTTAAATGACAGTCCCACAATTAGTTTGACTAAGAGAGTAGAAGATACTTCATGGTGGATACAATAAAGAATACATATACTAAGCAATGGTTCTCAATCAGCACCTACATTCAAGTAAGGCACAAACACATTTTTCTCAGTCTGGAGTCCCAAGTGTAAATCATTTGGTTTTCAGATCTAGAATATGAGAATGTTTCTCTTTTTTTTTTTAAGCACATTACAGCTCATTTTACCCAGCTGCGGTACAACTGGGAACTAGGCAATAACAATCAGCATGATTAATAAAGGGAGGACAGTAAATGTAGCACTTTGGTAAAGTCCTATCACCCGTGAGTGGTTGAGAAGGGAATAGAAGCAGCGTCAAGTACTGTGATGACAGAGGAACTCAATAACAAAGGGACTTCATTGTAATTTTACTTTCACATCAAAACAGGGCTGTTCATATGCATGATTACCAAAGGCTGGTCAAATTCTGGGTCAAGAAAGGAGTAACTACCATGTCGGTCAGGATGGAGGCTCAAGCAATAAGGAACTGGGAAAACAGGAACTGGGTAGATAAAAGCTCAGAAGGAAGGGAAACGCCTGTCCTTAAGGGACTAAAGGCTTCATAGTTACCAGAAAATCCTAGAGGCCAGGAGTCACCAAAGGCTGAAAGGGGACACAAACATGGACAAAGGAGTAAAGAATGTGTAAAATATCTTACGGTGGGAATGAATCAAGTACAGGAATTTTCACGAGCTTAACGGATATCTAATGACCAGGAATCAACCCAAGCAGAAAGCAAATCAGAATAGCAAAAACAATTAGAAAGAAATGTAGATGAGATACAAAATATTGTGAGACTGCCTAAAGGCTAAGAAACAGCAGAAGCTAAGAAAGGTTGTGAGGGGACTATGGTCAAAAAGATAAAGAACAGCATACAGACTGGGATGCATCATAGTGTCAAGTTAGTGTAGACTGATGGAAAGATACTTGGTACACACACACATAGGCATCTACTGTCACAGCGATAGAAAATTATCAGGAATCCAAACGGTCAACTAACGCGGATAAATTTTATTAAGAAAACATTAACAGGATAAAATGTCATTGCTAAAAATCATATTGCACATGTGGGCCCAATTTTGCTACAACAAAATAGAAATTGTATGAAGACATTAACAAACAACAGCCAATGATGCAATACCACACAAGTAGAGACTGGGAGACAATAAACCTGCATATCAATTAAAGTGCGATATTCAAAGGTATGTTCATGGTAAGAAATACAGATGCAATATTAGTCACCACCGTCTCCTACATCACGTTGCTAATAGGCACAAACTCCACATTTATATATAGTGTTATATCCTTCATCATAGGTTCCTCCCAACTAATACCGGGGAAGCTGCCTTTGGAATTAATGTCTTTGTCATGCATCAGTCAAGAACTAGTCAAGACAGCACTACTGACTCTTCCTACTTTCAACTAATTCATATTTATCCAAATGAGAACTCTCAGTTGTTATTAACTGTGTAGGTATGTGTAGAATACGGACAGACCCCCAAGCTAAAATCGAAGTTGAGAAGCAGACCTGGACTCCTTTATTTGTGTCATATTCAAACGATTACACACAAGAGACTGGACTCGTCCTTACTAGTAAGTTAATGTGCTTATATGCCCAAACTTTTGCAAGCAGAAAGGGTTTGGTGCATTCTTCAGGAGACAGGTTATAATGGTTTAAAGGTAATAAGAGGGTCTAAAATGTGTTCAGACAAACTGGTATGAAAAGGAAATCAACAGTGCTTCTACTATTTCCAGTCTCAGTACAAAATGCGCCTGTAGCTGTGCAATGGGTGGATAAATGGGAGAACTCTATGATAAAGCAAACTACATTTTATGGATACCCATTTCTGCAACACAACATAGGAGACAGTCTTGACTAACAGAGACTGTATTTCCATTACAGTGACTATAATCTAGCATTGACTGCCACAATGTAAAGGATATGGAATTGTGTTCGGGGGTGAGTGACAGTTTCTTTCTCGGTTAATCACCTCACTGTGTACAGAAGACATGAAATATGAATAGTGGGAAACGTCATAGATGCTTGGAGGTGTAAAGAAACACTATTGTTACTCAGGAAAAAACGAAATCAGGCCATTTCAAAAACATGCCTGGGTAGCCTTGTAAACATGTTTTGAAATGCACTAGTTTAGACAAAAGCAATGTTGGATAAGTTGTGTGGTGAAGTTTACAGTAATTAGTTAATGATCTTGTCACTCATTTTCTACACGTTAACAAGATGTCTGCCTCTTCTAGCCCAGGGTCTCTTGGTACTGAGGGACAGGATAAGGGATCACCAGGACACTGGAGGTCAGACTCTGCTGCCAAAACAACAAAACCGGAATTAGTTTTGGAGGAAGGAATTGTTAGCACAGAATCAATAAGGATGTATAAAGCGCAGAAAATCAATTGTGATGGTCTCAAGGTGCTGGAGTTCCTAGCTGCTTCGCGGTTCTATGTTTATTTCAACTGTCATGTCTTGAGTCCTTCTCCAAATTCCTGGAGCAATGTGGTGCTCCCGAGGTGCAGGGGAAGGTTGTTCCAGGCTTTGACCGCCAGGTGAGACATGGAGCGTCTCCTGCAGCTGGATCGGCGGATCCAGGGAGTGTCTGCGAGGTAGACGTATCGCAGTTATCTGATCAGTTGGTGGAAGGTCACTTGTTTGGTGATGTGTGCTTGTCCTTCGTTGTGCAGGGCTTTGTATGCGTGGGCCAGCATCTTGAACTCGACTCTCTTCTGGATTGGGAGCCAGTATAGCTTCCTGAGGTGAGAGTTGATGCGAGTCTATTGGGGAGGTCATGGATGCGTATTGCAGTTGAGTTTTATACGGTCTGTAGTCTCTTCAGGACGCGTACAGTGATTCCTACATAAAAAGAGTGTTACTGTAATCCAACCTGCTGGTTACGAGCGCTTGAGTGATGGTCCTTCTGGTGTTGAATGGGAGCCATGTGGAGATCTTACAGAGTGTGCGCTAGGTGTGTTAGCAGGCAGACAAGACTGTATTTACCCGTTTCTGCATAGATAACCTGCTGTCCAAGAGATGCTGAGGTTGTGGGTGTGGTTTGTCACGGGGGGGGTTGAGGGTAGGAAAAAAAAAAACGTGTGGGAAATAAGAAATGTTTCTCGCCCTTCACACATAGGCTCTATTTTTTTTTTGTTAACACACACAAGCCACTGTCAGTAACGCAAACAGATTACATAATTTACTTAGTACACCCTTCCTATGAGCAAAGCCTTTGCGCTAATTAATCACATATACAAGTTTAATTTATATATAGGAATACAAATCCTGCCATAGTGGGAAACAATCCTCTTCCACAGGGCCAAACAGTGTCTGCAGGGTGTTGGAACTATTTGTCCAGTGATCAAAATAAACAGGTTGTGTTTTCCGGGATCTTAGGCAATACGAATTCCAAACACCTGTCGTGAAATTAGTCAACAATAGTTATCAGAAAAAAACTACCATTATGGTTCTTTCCACTGAAGTAGGCCTGAGAGTAAACTACTGTCCAGTGTTGCAGGCCACTGTAAATGTGCAATGTCAGTGTTTTTTGGTTATAATATATACAGGGAGTGCAGAATTATTAGGCAAGTTGTATTTTTGAGGATTAATTTTATTATTGAACAACAACCATGTTCTCAATGAACCCAAAAAACTCATTAATATCAAAGCTGAATATTTTTGGAAGTAGTTTTTAGTTTGTTTTTAGTTTTAGCTATGTTAGGGGGATATCTGTGTGTGCAGGTGACTATTACTGTGCATAATTATTAGGCAACTTAACAAAAAACAAATATATACCCATTTCAATTATTTATTATTACCAGTGAAACCAATATAACATCTCAACATTCACAAATATACATTTCTGACATTCAAAAACAAAACAAAAACAAATCAGTGACCAATATAGCCACCTTTCTTTGCAAGGACACTCAAAAGCCTGCCATCCATGGATTCTGTCAGTGTTTTGATCTGTTCACCATCAACATTGCGTGCAGCAGCAACCACAGCCTCCCAGACACTGTTCAGAGAGGTGTACTGTTTTCCCTCCTTGTAAATCTCACATTTGATGATGGACCACAGGTTCTCAATGGGGTTCAGATCAGGTGAACAAGGAGGCCATGTCATTAGATTTCCTTCTTTTATACCCTTTCTTGCCAGCCACGCTGTGGAGTACTTGGACGCGTGTGATGGAGCATTGCCCTGCATGAAAATCATGTTTTTCTTGAAGGATGCAGACTTCTTCCTGTACCACTGCTTGAAGAAGGTGTCTTCCAGGAACTGGCAGTAGGACTGGGAGTTGAGCTTGACTCCATCCTCAACCCGAAAAGGCCCCACAAGCTCATCTTTGATGATACCAGCCCAAACCAGTACTCCACCTCCACCTTGCTGGCGTCTGAGTCGGACTGGAGCTCTCTGCCCTTTACCAATCCAGCCACGGGCCCATCCATCTGGCCCATCAAGACTCACTCTCATTTCATCAGTCCATAAAACCTTAGAAAAATCAGTCTTGAGATATTTCTTGGCCCAGTCTTGACGTTTCAGCTTGTGTGTCTTGTTCAGTGGTGGTCGTCTTTCAGCATTTCTTACCTTGTCCATGTCTCTGAGTATTGCACACCTTGTGCTTTTGGGCACTCCAGTGATGTTGCAGCTCTGAAATATGGCCAAACTGGTGGCAAGTGGCATCGTGGCAGCTGCACGCTTGACTTTTCTCAGTTCATGGGCAGTTATTTTGCGCCTTGGTTTTTCCACACGCTTCTTGCGACCCTGTTGACTATTTTGAATGAAACGCTTGATTGTTCGATGATCACGCTTCAGAAGATTTGCAATTTTTAGAGTGCTGCATCCCTCTGCAAGATATCTCACTATTTTTGACTTTTCTGAGCCTGTCAAGTCCTTCTTTTGACCCATTTTGCCAAAGGAAAGGAAGTTGCCTAATAATTATGCACACCTGATGTAGGGTGTTGATGTCATTAGACCACACCCCTTCTCATTACTGAGATGCACATTACCTAATATGCTTAATTGGTAGTAGGCTTTCGAGCCTATACAGCTTGGAGTAAGACAACATGCATAAAGAGGATGATGTGGTCAAAATACTCATTTGCCTAATAATTCTGCACTCCCTGTATATATATATATATATATATATACACATATATATATATATATATATATATATATATATATATATATATATACACACACACATATATACATATATATATATATATATATATATACACACACACACACACATATATATATTTCAACTACAGACCCAATGAAAGACATTTTATGGCAGGCAAGAACAGACACATACACACAATTATACATTGTTTTCCATTGGACTGAGGAGGGCAAATATACAAGTGCAGGGATCCTACTGAGATTGGAGGACAAATTTGCTGCAATACTGCTGATTGTGGAGGGCACATATCGGACTGCAGTGATCCCATGTGTAGCATAAAACAAACATAACAGCGCAGTGATTTTTGGGCGCAGGAAGGCTGATATACAAGGGCTGGCATCCCATGGTTGTATAAGATTAGAAACAAGAACAGGCATCCCATTGACAAGTGCATCGATCCCTCAAAATAAGGGGGACAAATATACAACCTCACTGATCTCATGGAAGAAGGCTGACAGATATACAAGTGTCAAAACAGTGGTCCCCGATTTAAAATCATAAGAAAAAATATTAGTACATTAAAGTTTTATTAACAATAGAAAAAACAATATGTTAAAAAAAATTAAACAGTGTTGTTGAGGAAAATATGAACAGTGCTAAAAAAAAATGTGACAAATATTAATCAATGGCAAAAAAGTGTGACACGCACACATGAGCATGTACAATATGTAATGGGAATAAAGGTATGTAAAAACAAAGTAAACATGTTTCAATCCCATTAAATTAAGCGATCATCATCAGGACTCAAACAATATGAACAGCTCTAAAGTGAGCTAAATAAAAAAAGTAAAAAAAAAAAAAAGAGGTCCGCATACAGCAATGTTTCTGCAACTTTGGGTCACAAGGTGATTTTTGGTGGGTCATGAAAGTCCAAGCAATAAGTTAAAAAAGGCCTTTAAGATCCGTATTGATCTTCTGACACGTGCTGCGCTTCAAAGAGAATTCAAATGTCAGGCTAGGCCTTCTGACAAATTGGTGCTTGTATTTATTTTTTATTTATTTTTTTAACATGTGGACTGCTGTTTGCAAACTCCTTTCAGTTGGAGAAAGAAAAGTAAAGGTGATTATGTGACAATCTTGTTGGGGGTACAGGAAGCGTGAAACAAAAGGCTGTAGGGTCTACTTTTTGGTAACACATAAAATGTAAATACCTGTAAATGAACCGCACACATTCAGCAGTTAAAAAAACTGAAATAAAGCTTGTTGCCATTGTAATTTTTAAGTATGATAAAAACAAAGGTTTTAATAGGCTCAAAACTTAACAAGACACTTTACTTGGTGATACACAAATGACAAATATCCACTGATTTCCGCACATTATCATTTGTGTGAAATATAGCTTTATCAGTAAATCTGTATGTCTGTGCAAATGCAGTCGCTGTTTCAATGGAAAATGCACTGTCTGAAAATTACAGAGTGCTACCACAAAAATCTTTAGGTAAATAAAAAAAATGCTCATCTCAAATCCATTAATGCTAGGTGGGTCACTAAAGTTTGTTCCAAAAATTGGCTTGTGGTTGTAAAAAGTTTGGGAAGCATTGGGCGACCCAATAAAGGCGCACGTGGTGAGAACACACCATGCTAAACTCACATGTATGAAAGAGGTTACTAACTGGAAAGGAAAGTGAATAGGAGAAACAAGAATCTGATAACAGCGAAGTAGTAAACATAAGAGGGTAAAATAGAATGAAATTCACTACGAGCAAAAAGTAGAAACCCAAATTGAGGTTTCTTTCGGTGACCGCAAAGATACAGCAAAGGGGGTATGGTGGCCAGGTTTAGAGCCCGTCTGGTTATGAGAATTAAAAAGTCAGCATGCAGAAAATCAGATGGTACGCCCAAAGAACCTTATTCTGACTAAGGGTTTGTCCATGTCAAGGATCATGGCAGCCTCTGGGAGAACAACCCTGGCATCTAAAACGAGGTGTCCACTCGAGGGATACAGAAGCGCAGCAAACCGATGGGCTGAGGGGAAAAGACATAAAAAAGGTGTGGTTCTATTAGCTATGTGTCCAGAAATATGAAAGCAAAGACCCGATAGGGAGAGGGAATATACAAGGTGGTGTTGTTGTCTAACTAGAAAAAGGGACCTGGTTGGCTAAAGGTGGAGAAGCGCACAAGAACTGTGAAGCAATAAACTACGAAGTGCCATTTTAAAATAAAACAAAGATAAATACGCATTCGCTCACAATCCATGAACTAAACGCCAAAAAAAAGCAAGTTAACAACTTATACTCTAAATAGAGCAAATGGGCAGGAGCCCACCCAGCAGTCCTGTGTCACAAAGGGTAAGTAAAAATTTAACGAGACAGCAGAGCTCTGAGCAATATACAACCGCTCCGAAACCTAATGCGTAAACATGCCCGGGCTCCCCATATCATGCACTACACAAGGAGGTGTATACAAAAGCTAACAGCCGCGTTAAACACTCGGAAACATACAAAGAGGTACGCTAACACACCGCACATTACCAAAGAGTACGTGAATCCGTCAAATCCCAAGCGTTTATGAAGAAAACGCACAATACGTATCACTGCAGTGGATTATCCAAAGCAGAATCTCTGTCAGGATCAGATCTATAGGAAATATACCATGGATGATACATCATCTATAGGCTCGGTGCCTGGCCTTGGACAAACCTCCCTTCTCACGACAGATCCCAGGATTGGAGGAAGATTATCCACTATGGCAGATTGTAGAAAGTGACCACCTCCCCCTCTCCATGGCGCCTGGCTGACAGACCGCGCAGCGGAGATGCACTCAGCTTCACATTGTGCCTCCATGAACCGGGAGGCAGCCTGCCTGACAGCGTAAAGGAGGCGGGGGCGATACCGGCCCTGCTATGAGTGGAGGCCGCAGCGCGAGCCTCGGGAATCAGCTGGTGCCTGCACCCCTTTCTGCAGTACCGCGGTTCCTCCGTCCATGCTGCCCCGTGTCCAGAGCTACACTCTCACCTCTGCTGGTGTTCCTGGGCTCTGGGTAGCGGGCGGACCGGCAGGTGAGAGTTCCGCCTTCGTCCTGCTCTCGGGCTGCCAGACTGCGGCTCCCTAGCCGGGATGCGTGCTGCTGGCTCCAGGCTGCTCCTACCCTGTCCCTGCTCGCAGGTTAGTGACGTCAGCGGCGGCACCGCCCTCGGACGGGGCAGTGGGAGGCCCGGGTTTCATGATTTCATCTCCTGGCAGGTTCTCTCCCAGAGCTCACCTGTACACACAGAAACAGCAGCCAATGTTGTGTGGCCAGGGATTGTGCAACGGCAAGCTGTGAGCTCAGAGAGGGCGGGAGTGCAAACACAGACGCCCTAACAGGGACACTGGTGAGACACATGTCCAACCCCTCAGCAAAAGCACCTGCGTCATCCTCGGCACAACATGAAAGTGCAATCCAATAAGAAAGCGTTAACTTGCCCTTTGGTGTGACTTAAAAGCTCGCACTGACCTGATTTTAACACCTTTTCATTTGCGTGTTATACCAAAATGTGCCTTTTAAAGTGAGTGAAGCAAAACTACAAGTGCTAGCTGACTTAACTCGAGATATCTGCACATTTCGTTTGTCATGCATTGTCACAGCAATCTCTGTTAATCAGTTTATATGCTTCTCTGATTGGCTGTTCATTCCACACCAGCTTCTTTCTATGTTTTGCAGTTTTTAAAGCACAAACGTGGAACAAGGGCATTGGCGGGCTTCACACGAGTACCAGTTTGCATAACACAATGTTAGATTATCTTTAAGGTACAGAGAGATCAAATAATCTGCCCAGAATCAGAGACTGTTGAGGCGACAAAGGGACTGAAGCCTGGATCCCCAGTTCCAACACTGGGAGCTCCGACCGTTACACCACATCTCTTCCCCAGAATAGATCGATGAACTTTTTGACTCGCAATTAAGATGTTCTTACCACAGCTCCAGTACATAATCAATACACAGTAGTCAATAATAATCAACCATCAATAATCAATGTCAGTAATGATCACACACCATGACCTTTCAGTCATGAATAACCACACCTTTTGGTAAAAGTTAGAATATTTAGTTCCCTATATTAACAACACTATGGTCATGTAGATTAATCTCAAAATCAAATTAAACACATATAGAAACAATACTGGCTGTCCAAAGCGACAGAAGAAACATAATCTAATCAAAGCTTGAGCTACAACACATTCTAAGGCTATGGTGCAAATAAGTAACAAAGTCAACTGTGTCAAAGTAATTATATACATTAAGTTTAGCAGAGAAATAAATCAAACATTAATTTCTATTAGCATGATTTCATTAGTGAGGATTGTTAACTAACACCAGATTAGCATCAGCATGTTGGGCTTCATGCAAAACAATTTAGTAACACAAATTTGGGAAAACATCTAACTATGTCTCTATCAAACAATGCAGTTGGTCCCTAGAAAGAAAAAGCAAATATGCTTAATAATCAACAGTCTATTTATAATACCTATCCTCAGTGTTTGATCAGGAAGCAGAGTCAGTCTTCGTCCTTAGGACATCAGTCGATCAGCAATAAATCAGGATTGAGCATCAAAGTTCAGAAGACACAAAGTCTTTAAGAATTAAAGATTAGCATGCCTCTTGTCAAGATGCACAATGACCTCATGGTCAGCAAGAAAATGGGCAATGGATCTGTCTTCTTTCAGGGCAACATTGTTATATTGAAACTAGTAAAACTACTTCCCAAATCCCTATTGGTCAGTTAATCGCATGTTCACACTTTGTCCAATAAAACTAAAACTACAAATCTTTTAATTCTACTGTTACTCTGTTCACATGTTGTTGATTGGTTTGTCCTGCAATGTCCTCATCATCTGGCTTGTCAGGTAACAATATTGTTGCAGCTTCAACTCCAGTCAGTATCTCCATTGTTCTCCTGAGAAAGTCAGTCTCACACACATTACACACAAAATGTTACATTAGCAGGAACACCATCTTCTAGCAGTCGGTTCCCACGAGAAAGCTTCCATTATGAGCACATTTAAACAATACAATAGAAATCACAGTTTAACTTTCTAGGACAGCCATTTTATTAAACGTTAAGAAATACAGCTTTGACGTGAGGCCTAGCAAACTAGGCCAAGACACTCGTTAAGTTAAGGCTTACATTTAATAAAGCTAAAGCTTACTACATAACCCTTAATATGACATATTACTACATTAGTCAAACATATATTTAACATTTCATAATATTAATTCTCTAGTAAGTACACTTTGTAAACATTGGCAGCCACTCTTCGTAATCACATTTTCAAATGCATGCATTATTATTTTTCTATGTTATTTTATTTCCTCTACAAATCGCTTATTCAGAATACATAAACACTCATTAATAATTTTTATTAATACACCTGCGCTAGCAATCTCTCCCCTCTCCCCTGGCAGTATTTCGCTATACCCACATATATGGTTGTTTAATTCCTTTATAACAAACAACACTGTTCAAGCATAGCCCCTCCCACTGATACCATAGGCCGAACCCGCCTCTTTGGGTGTTGTAAACTAACACAACTATTGAGGTCTCAAGTTCCCTCGTTACTGATGTAAGACGTTTCCAGTCCGTGTGTTTTTTAGGTCACAGTTCTTTTCAGTCTTGCCTTTATAAGGCCAGGGTACTAGTACAATCATGCACAAGATGCTATGTTTTAAGACTGTCGAACAATGTATCCCTGGTATGGGGGCAGTAACAAAGCTAATAGGGGCCCGAAGGGGACCATGTCCTCCTCACCACCCTCCCGGCATGTTCTTTTGTTCCTGAAGCGTCCCTTACCTGGCATCCAAGACAAACAAGATAATTGCTTTTATCTTACAATTGAAATGCTAGCACTTCATTTGCTTTAGCACCACACCAAGTGGCTAATTTTTCAAATTAAATGTTTGCATTTCAGTAGAAAAATGCATCATAATTTTGTTGCCGGATTGAAAGGGCCAGGCATGGCCTCAACACAAGGGGGCAGATTTATGAAGACTTTGAGCCACCTCAAAGAAATGCAGAGCGACACAGAGCGAAACAAAGTCTTGCTAGAGGATTTACTTTCCACTGTAAGAAATGTTTTACACTGGAAAGTTGCCTTTTGTTGCGGAAATAGTGCTGTGCTCTGGTTTGCACTACATTATGCGAAATAGGTGTTCCACAGGAGGTATTTGGGCGTTCCAGTTCTACCACCAGTGGTTTTTGACACAAATCCAGATCCACAAAGTGTTTCACACCTGGCTTTGGAACAAAAATAAAAATGCCATATCCAGTAAGATGTAGCACTGCCGCTCTTCTTCTAAGTGCTAGTGCACTTTTAAGGTGTATGGTTCAAAGTTGTCTGCATGAGGACTACCATAGGTTTTGTAATGGACCAATTACCTTGCAGTACAAAGTATTATGCTCAGATATACTGTCATAGTTCCGTCATTTGAATATGTACTGTACAGTGCAGCACATTTGCACATTTTGAAAAGCTTGAAAAAACAAAAAAACCCACTTTGTGGCTGTGTTGGTGTACTCGGGACAGGTAGAATATCTCCCTGTCTCAGTTTAGAAACCACAAGCACACAGGTGAGACACCATCACTATTCTAACCTATTGAGGTTGACTGAATCTTTGGACTTGGCGAAGAGTGTAGTAGTCAGAATCAATCACATATCAATGACATTATACCATAAACAATTCTAGACACCATGAACAATTTAACACTAAATCAAACTCCAAACCAAATCAATTTTCAAAGCTTTATTTCAATCCCAGGATCACTGTCAAATATATGGTGGGCAAAACTAAATTATAAACATACATGAAAACCATAGGCTGACCAAAGCGTCTAAAAAGATTTAGGGGTCATTACAACCCTGGCGGACGGTGTTAAAGCTGTGGTAATACCGCAAACAGTGCGGCGGATAAAAAAATGGAATTATGACCCTGGCGGAAACCGCCAACAAAGACAGCCACTTTAACACACCGCCCGCCACGGCGGTACAGACAAGCAGCGCAGCGGTCACCGCCAACAGACAGGCGGAAGACAATGTACTGCCCATAGTATCACAACCCGCCAATCCGCCACCTTTTCCGGGGCAGATTCACCGTGGATAAAAACACAGCGGAAACAGTTTCTGCAATGGGAAAACGCTCACCTCAACACATCCCACGAGGAACGAGGACTCCATAGACCCGGAACTCCAAATACTCCCTGCCCTTGTCTTTCTGCTCCTCTACGACCATCATCTATGTAGGCGCCGAAGACAACGGTCAGTACTGCACCTACGACATGGGGGAGGGGGAAGGCAAAAGTTAGGGGGACACCCACCAAACACCCCCCACCCCCACCCCCAACCTCGCATAATACAACATACACACCAATGCATCCAAAAAAATCACAGTAACAACCCACAATCCCCCCGGAAGAATGAAAAGACAAAGCGAAATCCGTTCAAACCTTGTAATGTAGCAATATACATGTCTTACAAAAATATACAGATATATGCGAAAGTCAGTCAGAAATATATACATTACGAGAAGCAGTGCAGATATGTACATAACAATGTCCGTGAACCAACAGTCCAAAAATGCATGGGCGAGGCCCACAAAAGATACCTGACCACAATCGGAGAGAACACTGCCGGGGCATCAGATAGAAATACTACAGGCACCTCAGGGGGAAGGGAAGGGGGGGCACCTCAGCCGGATTACTGCAAAGCCTGACCCTCGACGGGGCTCCATGCCCATTGATGTATCCTGGGGAGTGCAAAGCCACAGTCTCACAAGTTTCTACAGTGGGTGGGTTGCCCACTGTGCCACCCTGGGGAGTGCAAAGCCACAGTCTCACAAGTCTCTACAGTGGGTGGGTTGCCCACTGTGCCACCCTGGGGAGTGCAAAGCCACAGTCTCACAAGTCTCTACAGTGGGTGGTTTGCCCACTGTGCCACCCTGGGGAGTGCAAAGCCACAGTCTCACAAGTCTCTACAGTGGGTGGGTTGCCCACTGTGCCATCCTGGGGAGTGCAAAGCCACAGTCTCACAAGTCTCTACAGTGGGTGGTTTGCCCACTGTGCCATCCTGGGGAGTGCAAAGCCACAGTCTCACAAGTCTCTACAGTGGGTGGGTTGCCCACTGTGCCATCCTGGGGAGTGTAAAGCCACAGTCTCTCAAGTCTCTACAGTGGGTAGGTTGCCCACCATGCCATCCTGGGGAGTGCAAAGCCACAGTCTCACAAGTCGATAACATTCTCCACTGGTTCTGGGGGGGACTGGTGCCCAGACTGGATGAGTCTCCCCGTGAAAGTTCCTGTCCTGTCACTGTCCCAGCTGCACATGGGATAAGGATGCATGATGTGGCGGTCTATTCATTCCTACCCGGTGCATGCCCTGTTCAGCAGTGCTTTGTCATGGCGGACTTTGGACTGTTCAGCAGTCTTCACCATGGCGGTCTTTGCCCTGTTCAGCGGTGCTTTGCCATGGCGGTCTTTGGACTGTTCAGCGGTCTTCACCATGGCGGTCTTTGCCCTGTTCAGCGGTGCTTTGCCATGGCGGTCTTTGCCCTGTTCAGCGGTCTTCACCATGGCGGTCTTTGCCCTGTTCAGCGGTGCTTTGCCATGGCGGTCTTTGGACTGTTCAGCGGTCTTCACCATGGCGGTCTTTGCCCTGTTCAGCGGTGCTTTGCCATGGCGGTCTTTGGACTGTTCAGCGGTCTTCACCATGGCGGTCTTTGCCCTGTTCAGCGGTGCTTTGCCATGGCGGTCTTTGCCCTGTTCAGCGGTCTTCACCATGGCGGTCTTTGCCCTGTTCAGCGGTGCTTTGCCATGGCGGTCTTTGGACTGTTCAGCAGTCTTCACCATGGCGGTCTTTGCCCTGTTCAGCAGTGCTTTGCCATGGCGGTCTTTGCCCTGTTCAGCGGTCTTAACCATGGCGGTCTTTGCCCTGTTCAGCAGTGCTTTGCCATGGCGGTCTTTGGACTGTTCAGCGGTCTTCACCATGGCGGTGTTTGCACTGTTCAGCGGTGCTTTGCCATGGCGGTCTTTGGAATGTTCAGCGGTGCTTTGCCATGTTGGTCTTTGCCCTGTTCAGCGGTGCTTTGCCATGGCGGTTCTGGTACGGACATTGGTGTGTGGCATGACGTTCCCTACACTGGGCATTGGTGTGTGGCATGACGTTCCCTACACTGGGCATTGGTGTGTGGCATGACGTTCCATCATAGCCCACCTGGGCTGTGGCAGCCGTGGCCATCCTGGGCACTGACTCTGGCGGTGGTCTCCTGTCCAGTGACGATACTTGGGCCCTCCTGGGCTATGACTCCGGCGGGGGTCTCCTGACCAGTGACGATACTTGGGCCCTCCTGGGCTCTGACTCCGGCGGTGGTCTCCTGACCAGTGACGATACTTGGGCCCTCCTGGGCTGTGACTCCGGCGGTGGTCTCCTGACCAGTGACAACGGTGCTGGTAGTTGGGTCTCGACCGCCGGGAATTATGGCGCCCTTCTCCGCCGTGACACTCACAACAGGCTGGGCAGACTTCCTCTGGCCCTTCCCCACCTTTGGTGGAGTCACAGCTGACTCTCCAATCCCCTTGGAACCCATGTGAGTGGTTTTCCCACCAGGAGTCTTCACACCGTCCCGTCGTCCAATCTCCAATTTTAGAGCCTTTACAGGGGGTAGGTTGCCCACCATGCCATCCTGGGGAGTGCAAAGCCACAGTCTCACAAGTCGATAACATTCTCCACTGGTTCTGGGGGGGACTGGTGCCCAGACTAGATGAGTCTCCCCGTGAAAGTTCCTGTCCTGTCACTGTCCCAGCTGCACATGGGATAAGGATGCCTGATGTGGCGGTCTATTCATTCCTACCCGGTGCATGCCCTGTTCAGCAGTGCTTTGCCATGGCGGTCTTTGGACTGTTCAGCGGTCTTCACCATGGCGGTCTTTGCCCTGCTCAGCGGTGCTTTGCCATGGCGGTCTTTGCCCTGTTCAGCGGTCTTCACCATGGCGGTCTTTGCCCTGTTCAGCAGTGCTTTGCCATGGCGGTCTTTGGACTGTTCAGCGGTCTTCACCATGGCGGTGTTTGCCCTGTTCAGCGGTGCTTTGCCATGGCGGTCTTTGGAATGTTCAGCGGTGCTTTGCCATGGTGGTCTTTGCCCTGTTCAGCGGTGCTTTGCCATGGCGGTTCTGGTACGGACATTGGTGTGTGGCATGACGTTCCCTACACTGGGCATTGGTGTGTGGCATGACGTTCCCTACACTGGGCATTGGTGTGTGGCATGACGTTCCATCATAGCCCACCTGGGCTGTGGCAGCCGTGGCCATCCTGGGCACTGACTCCGGCGGTGGCGGTGGTCTCCTGTCCAGTGACGATACTTGGGCCCTCCTGGGCTATGACTCCGGCGGTAGTCTCCTGACCAGTGACGATACTTGGGCCCTCCTGGGCTCTGACTCCGGCGGTGGTCTCCTGACCTGTGACGATACTTGGGCCCTCCTGGGCTGTGACTCCGGCGGTGGTCTCCTGACCAGTGACGATACTTGGGCCCTCCTGGGCTGTGACTCCGGCGGTGGTCTCCTGACCAGTGACGATACTTGGGCCCTCCTGGGCTGTGACTCCGGCGGTGGTCTCCTGACCAGTGACGACGGTGCTGGCAGTTGGGTCTCGACCGCCGGGAATGATGGCGCCCTTCTCCGCCATGACACTCACAACAGGCTGGGCAGACTTCCTCTGGCCCTTCCCCACCTTTGGTGGAGTCACAGCTGACTCTCCAATCCCCTTGGAACCCATGTGAGTGGTTTTCCCACCAGGAGTCTTCACACCGTCCCGTCGTCCAATCTCCAATTTTAGAGCCTTTACAGGGGGTGGGCTGCCAGTGCCTTGGCTCCGGGTCACACTTCCTGCCCTGGTAGCCAGTGCACTCCACAAACCTTGAACAGGCACCACTGGTATTGGAGGCTTTTTGGCTGAGGCGCTACGACGGGACTGATGAATTGGAGGGGGGTGGGAGCAAAAAGGTCAACTTTACAGAGGGACAGTTTCTGACGAACACTGGGATGGGTAGTTGGAGGGGGTCTGGGAGTGGAGGAAGAGGAGGTGGTTGTCGGAGGTGTCACTTTAGGTGTTTTGGGTGCAGGTGCAGGTACTGGAGACTGTCATGAGGTGGATGGATGTTGGGTGTGTGGGTGCCCGCGTTTGTGTACTTTGGGAGGGGGCGTCACAGACACACTGGGAGAGGACACAGGGGACGTGTAAATGGCAGTGGAGGTGGTGAGTGCAGGTGAGCGGCTCGTGGTGCTGGGTCTCCTTGTGCGATTCATGGTGCCTGTAGATGTGGTGCATGCAGGTGTGTGTGTAGACGACACTGGGAGGGAGGAGGGAGAAGAGGAGGAGGGGGACACAGTGGAGGCAGTGGATGTTGCTGTGTCTGTACATGGGTGAAGCTTGCTTGAGTGCCTGTGGGTTGTGTGGTGCTTATGTTTGCTTGAGCTACTTGTGTGTGCTGACTTGTGTGCATGCTGGTCTGTAGGTGTACTTGGGATGGGCTGGGGTACAGGAGATTGGGTCTGGGTGATGGAGGTTGGAGGGGGAGGCTGGACTCGGGGACAATGGCTGCCATCAGCTCTGAGGCCAGAGATTGCAGGGTTCGCTGAAGGACAGCCTGACCAGAATGAATGCCCTCCAGGAATGCAATACCGTGTTGCAACTCTCGTTCTACACCCTGGATGGCATTCACAATGGTAGACTGCCCAACAGTGAGTGACCTGAGGAGGTCAATGGCCTCCTCACTGAGGGCAGCTGGGGTGACAGGGGCCCGGGCTGAGGTGCCTGGGGCGAAGGTGATGCCCACCTTCCTGGGTGAGCGGGCACGGGGTGAACGCTGTGGGGCTGCTTGGAGGGCGGTGCTGGTAGGGGAGGTGGCGGCTGTACCTGTAGAAGTGGGGCGCACAGATGGTGCCGCCACCACAAGGGAGCCCCCATCGGCGAACAAGTCTGTGTCGCTGCTTGGTGATCCGGTGGCCGACGTGAAGCTCCCCTCGCCCTCCGTCCCACTGGTGCATTCTGAGTCCGTGGTGTGGCCCTCCATGGCCATGTGGGATGCAGCTCCCTTGTGCTCCGGTGCCACTGTACCTCCGCCTGATGATGCTGATGCACAAAAGGACAGGGAGAGCCGAAAAAGGGGGGGAGACAGAAGAAAGAGAGTTTTAGTGCATGGCATACTGCTACCGTTGGCGGACAAGACAGACACAGCAGCCCCCTGCATTACGCCGTGCTCCTGCCCTCTGCACCTGCAATCTCTGGGATATGGCCTACATGGCTATGGTGGACATCTGCACACATGGATGCCACAGGGGCAACTATACCTGTACTTGGCACTCTGATGAGGTCGGGTAGAGTGCCACATGGCCTGCATTACGGAGGCGCCTAGCCTACGGAACTCGCCCTAGCCTAGGTACACCCACAGGCCTCCTCCCCACCCAGACCCCTCCACTGCGCGCAAAGTCCGCAGAATGAGAGAGTACTCACCCCCTTGTGTCTGCTGTGATGCCCTCAAGCGCCCATCCAACTCCGGGTAGGCCACCGCCAGGATCCGGAACATCAGGGGGGTCATGGTGCGACGGGCACCCCTCCCACGTTGGGAGGCCATCCCCAGCTGAGCCTCCGCCGTCTTCTTGCTGCAGCGGTGAATGTCCTCCCATCTTTTCCGGCAGTGGGTGCCCCGTCTCTAGTGGGCCCCCAGGGTCCAGACCTCCTTGGCGATGGCACGCCAAATGTCCCTCTTCTGGTGGGCGCTGACCTACATGACATGCACAAGGAAAGAGGAACAGTCATTACCAACTGTACCGTCGATGTGAGTGGCCCCCTCCCTACTCTGGCCATGTGGCCCATTCATTCCCATGGATTAATGTTCTATGAACTCTGCCCCCTTCCCTCATCCAACCAGCCCTCTTCACCCAGGCCTAGCCCATACAATGTGCTCCCTGTGTACTAACCTGTTGGTCTGGAGGACCGTAGAGTAGCGTGTACTGGGGGAGGACCCCGTCTACCAGTTTCTCCAAATCCTGTGCAATGAAGGCAGGGGCCCTTTCCCCAGACGTAGCAGCCATCGTCGCTTCCAGACCGAGGTCACAGCAGCACTTGCAGTGTAGGTCCTCTCCTGTCGAAGGTCAGGTATCTAGTGATTGAACAGATAGAAAATGGCGGTCACGTCCGCGGCGGTGACGTCCGCGGCAGTGCGCATCATCACCGCCGGCGCACCTGTTCATTGGCTCCTGGGACCCATAGGGTCCAATGTTAACCAATGCAGCATTGCGGCACGCTCTTCGACCGCCTACCGCGACGGTGTGCAACGCCAGCGCAGTTACCCCACAATCCCATTGTCCCAGTTTAGAGGTCAGGCAGCCGCCATTTCAGGGGCCCACATGGCTTGATTTACCTCTGCATCACACATAGCTAGGCCTACACTCAACACACATACAGGAAGGGATTTGTGAGTGGTGCAGTCTTGTGTGTAACTGTGGGTACATACCTGGAGGAATAATGACTGATTCATCGCTGTTGTCCTTCGTAGGCACCGTCAGCTGGGACATGTGAGAGAAGATGGCGGAATCCTCCGGTGTACCGACCGCTGGTGGACCTGTTGACAATGGAAGAGCGACATGTCATTTCCCTGAGGTGGCAGATTTGCCTACAGTTAAAGGTGACTTCTATGCCCTTGGACATATCCCCAACGTCATAGGTGCCATTTATGGGACCCATGTAGCTCTGGTCCCCCCCCACAGGAGTGAACAGGTGTACAGGAACAGGAAGAGTTATCATTCGATGAATGTTCAGATGGCCTGTTTGGCAGACCAGTACATCTCGCAGGTAAATGCTATGTTCCCTGGCTCTGTGCATGACGCCTACATCCTGCGGAATAGCAGCATCCCTGATATGATGGGTCAACTCCAGAGGCACCGTGTATGGCTATTGGGGGACTCTGGTTACCCCAACCTTTCCTGGCTATTGACCCCAGTGAGGAATCCCAGGACCAGGGCAGAGGAACGGTACAATGAGGCCCATGGGCGGACTAGGAGGGTGATTGAACGCACCTTAGGCCTCCTGAAGGCCAGGTTCAGGTGCCTCCATATGACAGGTGGATCCCTATTCTACTCACCGAAGAAGGTGTGCCAGATCATCATCGCCTGCTCCATGCTTCATAATTTGGCTTTGCGACGCCAGGTGCCTTTTCTGCAGGAGGATGATCCAGATGACAGTGTTGTAGCAGCTGTGGAGCCTGTGGAGCCTGTGGACAGTGATGAGGAGGAAGCTGAGGAAGAAGACAATGACAACAGGGAGTCCGTCATACAGCAATATTTCCAGTGACACACAGGTGAGAACATTTTCATGTTTAACATTACATTAACTTTCACAGGTCTACCTCTATCCTGTCTGTCGATTTCAACCACTATTTGGTAACTGAGTTGTACCTTTCGATTACTGTTTCACAGGTGTGGTTACCAGCGTGTCATCTGCTTGCATCCTTCAAGGACATGTGATGTGTGACATAGGTATGTTAGCTTTACAATAGGAAACGCATTATGACACTGTCATTGATAATACATATTTACTAAATCACAGACTGACTCCAGATTGTTTTGTGTTTCAAGGGTGTTTATTGAAGTGCTAATTATTGGGGGGGGGGTGGTAAAATGGTGAGGGGTGATGGTGGAGGAATGTCCATGGCAGAGTCCAGTCTATTAGTATCACAGGTGCACGGCCCATCTGGGCATAGGAAGTGGAGCTGGGGCAGTTTAAGTATGGACAGGGTAACAAGGTGGGAGGACAAACAGGGTGGTCTCATTTCCTGGCGGGGTCTTGCCATCTTGCTCTGTCCTGTTCCTGGATCTCAGGGACCGCTTGCGTGGTGGTTGTCCGTCTGCAGGGAGTGGGGTGCTGGTGTGGTGGTCCTGTGGCGGGGCCTCCTGTCCACTAGTGCCGGCGGAGGTGGTGGGCAGTTCATCGTCCTGGCTAGTGTCAGGGGCCCCTTGGAGTGCCACGGTGTCCCTCAAGGTCTGCTGTATGTCCTTCAGCACCCCTACGATGGTGCCCAAGGCGGAGCTGATGGTCCTGAGCTCCTCCCTGAACCCCAAATACTGTTCCTCCTGCAGGCGCAGGGTCTCCTGCAACTTGTCCAGGACCGTCGCCATCGTCTCCTGGGAGTGGTGGTATGCTCCCATGATGGAGGATAGGGCCTCGTAGAGAGTGGGTTCCCTTGGCCTGTCCACCCCCTGTCGCACAGCAGCCCCCCCCATTTCCCCTGTGTCCCTGTGCCTCCGTCCCCTGGACCATGTGCCCACTACCACTGCCCCCAGGTCCCTGTTGTTGTTGGGGTGGTGGGTTATCCTGGGTTTCCTGTAGTGGTGGACACACCGCTGATTGACCTGTCCTGGGTAGGGAGGTTTGGGCCCGCTGGGTGGGTGCTGTGCTGATGTTACCAGAGGGTGGAAGGTCGGTGTTGGGCTGTGCCTGTGCAAGGGGAACCGACTGTCCCGAGGCCCACAATGGTCCGGGCTGGTAATCAGGATCCAGTAGGGCAATCAATCAATCAATCAATCAGTGAATTTATAAAGCGCGCTATGTACCCGACAGGGTTTCGAGGCGCTGGGGAGGGGGGGGTGCTGCTAGCGTTCGAAGAGCCATGTCTTGAGGAGTCTCCTGAAGGTGAGGAGGTCCTGGGTCTGGCGTAGTGAGGTGGGGAGAGAGTTCCAGGTCTTGGGGGCGAGGAAGGAGAAGGATCTGCCGCCAGAGGTCTTGCGCTGGATTCGGGGGACGATGGCGAGGGCGAGGTTGGCAGAGCGGAGTTGACGTGTGGGGACGTAGAAGTTGAGTCTGGTGTTCAGGTAGGTGGGTCCGGTGTTGTGTAGTGCCTTGTGTGCGTGGGTGAGGAGTTTGAAGGTGATCCTTTTTTCCAAGGGGAGCCAGTGGAGGTCCTTCAGGTGGGGGGAGATGTGACATCGGCGGGGTATGTCGAGGATCAGGCGGGCGGATGCGTTCTGGATGCATTGGAGTCGTTTGATGTTTTTCGTTGGGATGCCTGTGTAGAGTGCGTTGCCGTAGTCAAGTCTGCTACTGACGAGGGCTTGAGTCACCGTCTTCCTGGTTCCTGTTGGAATCCACTTGAAGATCCTGCGGAGCATGCAGAGGGTGTTGAAACAAGAAGAGGAGACGGCGTTGATCTGTTTGGACATGGTGAGAGCAGAGTCGAGGACGAAGCCGAGGTTTCGTGTGTGGCTGGCTGGGGTGGGTGGGGGTCCGAGGGCGGTGGGCCACCAGGAGTCGTTCCAGGCCGAGGGGGTGCGTCCGAGGATGAGGACTTCCGTCTTGTCGGAGTTGAGCTTCAGGCGGCTGTTGCTCATCCACTCGGCGATGGATTTTAGTCCCTCGTGGAGGTTGGTTTTGGCGGTGAGCAGATCTTTCGTCAGAGAGAGGACGAGCTGGGTGTCGTCGGCGTAGGAGATGATGCTGAGGTTGTGTTGACGGGCCAGTTGTGCGAGGGGGGCCATGTAGACATTGAACAACGTTGGGCTAAGAGAGGAGCCTTGGGGGTCGCCGCAGATGAGGTTGGTGGCTTTGGAGCGGAAGGGTGAGAGTAGGACTCTCTGGGTTCTGTCGGAGAGGAAGGATGAGATCCAGTTGAGGGCTTTGTCTTGGATTCCGGCTTCGTGGAGAGGGGTTTGCAGGGTGCGGTGGCAGACTGTGTCGAAAGCGGCTGATAGGTCGAGGAGGATGAGGGCTGAGGTTTCGCCGTTGTCCATTTGTTGTCTGATGTCATCTGTGGCGGCGAGGAGTGCGGTCTCAGTGCTGTGGTTTCGTCTGAATCCAGATTGTGAGGGGTCTAGGATGGAGTTGTCTTCTAGGAAGTGGGCGAGCTGTGCGTTGACGATCTTCTCGATGACTTTCGCTGGAAAAGGGAGGAGAGAGATCGGTCGGAAGTTTTTGAGATCGTTGGGGTCAGCCTTGGGTTTCTTGAGGAGGGGTTGGATTTCTGCGTGCTATCGTCACTGTGGGCCTCTTCTTGGGGTGGAGTGGTGTTGTCTGGACCCTCTAGTGTGGTGACGGTCCTTCGGGTTCCTGCAGGGGCATAAGAGCATGATTATTGCATGTGTGTGTAATGGTGTGCAATGGGTGGGTGAGCGTGTACCCCAGTGCAAGCATTCCTGTGTGGGAGCTTGTGTGATGGTCGTTTAGGGGGTTGTATGGGTGTGTGCAGTGGGCATGCTTTAGTGCTGGGTGTCCATGCTTAGTTGTGTCATGCAGGGCTTGGTGTTGGGATGTGTGGTTTGTGTTATTAGTACATTAGTGAAGATTTGGGGTGATAGGGGAGGGGGTGAGAGTGGGGGTGTGTGATAGCATGCAGGTAGGGTGGGGGATATGATGGTTAAGATTTGACTTACCAGTGTCCCATCCTCCACCGACTCCTACGAGGCCCTCAGGATGCAAGATGGTCAAGACTTGCTCCTCCCATGTTGTTAGTTGTGGGGGAGGAGGTGGGGGTCTGCCGCCAGTCCGCTGAACCGCGATGTTGTGCCTGGAGACCGTTGAACGCACCTTCCCCCGTAGGTCGTTCCACCTCTTCCTGATGTCCTCCCTATTTCTTGGGTGCTGTCCCACTGCGTTGACCCTGTCCACGATTCTTCGCCATAGCTCCATCTTCCTGGCTATTGATGTGTGCTGTACCTGTGAGCCAAATAGCTGTGGCTCTACCCGGATGATTTCCTCCACTGTGACCCGGAGCTCCTCCTCGGAGAAGCGGGGGTGTCTTTGGCATGACATGGGGTGGTGTGTGTGATGTGTGGGGCGGTGTGAGTGTTGATGTGTGTGGTGATGTGTAGTGGTGTGTGGTGTTTTGTGCGTGGATGTGGGTTGGGTGATGGTGTTGTGTGCCTCTGTATGGTGGTGTTGTCTTGGCTGTGCAGTCTCTCTGGCCTTCGTCCGTGATTTGTGGTCGTAGGGGGTTGTGGGTGATGTGGGTGTGTGTTTTATATTGTGTTGAGTGTGTGGGAGTGGTGTTTGTATGTGTCTCAGTTGTGTGTATTTGGAATTGTCCAATGTGGCGGTGTTTTGGAGATGTGTGTGTATTTTGAGCACGGCGGTGTGTACCGCCAATGGAATACCGCAGTTGAAAGACCGCCGCGTGGATTCATGGGTCATAATAGCATGGGCGTGTTTCTGTTGGCGTGGAGGTGGAGGTTTTGTTTTCGACAGTTTATCACTGACCTTTGGTGTGGCGGTGTTGTGTGGGTGTCTGAATTTCGGCGGATTCCGAGATGTGGGTCATAATATCTGTGGCGGAATTCCGCGGCCGCGGCGGTGTTTTGGCAGTCTTCTGCAGGGCGGTAAGCGCCTTTTACCGCCAATGTTGTAATGACCCCCTTAATCTACTAAACATCAATACTGTTAGTCACTCCAAAAGAACAATGCTGAATAACAACAACACAATATGCACATTACTATTACACTTCAGCGCAGATGATGGTGACATCAGTAAATCATCAGAATACAATTCAGCAATCAATTTCAGATTTCAGCGCTGGGCCATTTCTATCCCTAGCACGACTTCGGACTTGCATGTGTGGGAAAGGGCTAACACATTGGGGCAAAAAGTAAAACAAAATAATTTGGAAAAAACATCGAACTAGGGCAACTCACTATAAAAATATGCTGGTTTATGTACCTAACTGAAAAGTAAACAAAAAACCCCATTTAATTATACCTCTCCTCCTGGGACATCTGACAGCAATGTTTTCATCAGACAGAACAGTCAGCTTCTTCCGGCGTCAGGTAACATCAGCATCAGGACACTGCAGAACACAGGCTGCACATAGGACAGACCAGCCTGTTGTGTAGCCATTTTAGTTATAGTTCCATGCACGTTATTTCAACACACTAGGCTGCTGTGCACTTTAACCTAGACATATTTTATTCAGCTTCGTCTTATTATTGTTACAATAACCATTTTTACGGTCTTATTTTATTTTCCGTTTATCTAACTGTTTTTGCCTAGGCCATCACTCTGTTCTCAAACAAGACATTCTTGATCACTCTGTGCTTCTTCCAAGGCTACAGCACGGTACATTGCTGGTGAACGTGGTAGAAGTTTAGTCTCCAACATTCATATAAAATACACATCCTTAAGTAGGGACATTTTCTCAGAATATCAGTTGTGTTGTTATAAAAACACTTCCTTGTCCCTTACACGTTAGAGGGAGATTCCAGCCAGTGAACCACAGCTGTATGCGGACTGCTGAATGCTTTGCTACAGATGCTAATGCAGACCGCAGGCCTTTGCTCAGGTATGGAGGTTGATGTCTTCCCAGGGGAACCTGAAGGGCAGAATTAGAGCTTAACATGCTGTGCTCGATCATAACCTAGGTAGGGATTAGTCCATTGATTATAGTGACAATATGATAGCGTTGTTTTTATGCTTCACTCTTCTCGTCACAATTTTAATACTGTCATGTTGTGTCGTCCTGGTTATTGCAGCTCACGGTTTGCCATCTAAGATGAAGTCATTTTATTAAATTCATTATTGAAACATATACTGCTTCTGTTTGTCATTTGTATATGAGACTGGATTGTAAATGAGAGAAACGGATGAGACCTGAATGGCCACGACTTCCCTAAGAAGCCAAGTATGTCATGCGCTCGGCCGCCCAGTCATCACAGTCCTCGGGTAGAGATGAGGCACTGCTTGTTAGCCAGAGCAAAACCCGGATTGGAGCGACAGATGTCACCCGTAGTGGGTTAGACTTAGGCCCTCATTATGAACATGGCGGTCCGTTCTGCTCTGCCGGCGGTGGCGGTAGAAACCGCCAACAGAGGTGCGGGCCGGGCCGCCAAATAATGAACCAAACGAAAGTCAGGCATCCCGCGAACCACCCACCACCAGCAGAGGAGTGCCGATGACGATGGCAGAGTCCGCCCACAGGACGTCGGAAAGGCCCAACCAACCCATCAAATTATGAACCACCATTCCGCCGCCAGTTCCAGGGCAGGAACCACCGCCACACAAAGCCAGGCGGAAATAAACCAAATATAAGGAAACACTCACTGGAGTCCCGCAGAACACGCCACAACAGACATGGATAGAGAGCTGCAGATCATGCCAGCCCTGCTCCTTGCCATATTCCTCCACGACCAAGACCGCCGACGAAGACGACGACGGTAAGTACCGCAACCTTCTGAACAAGGGAAGAAAGGGCACAGTCATATACCCACCCACTCCACCCACCTTGCAACGCCCCTCCAACCCTTCACAGCAGCACAACCTATACCCCCCACAGCAAGAGGTACTTACCCAACACAAGGCTAATCAACATGACCATAGTACTTACAAATGCCCCACACCCATAACAAATTATTTAAAAAAACCAGGGTTCAACGGCGTGCAGCCCAAACACAGGCCACACAGAAACTTTAATATGAAGCTCACTGAGCCAAACAGTCTAAACAGGGCCAATGGCCAGTCCCTATGGCAACAATTGCCATGGGCCACAACGGGCCTAACCTGTGCATGGTCCTCCACGTCAGGGGGCACCATATAGGCATCCAGGCACCTCACGGAAGGGGGGGAGGGGGTGGTGGGGATGGGGATGGGGATTTTCAAGGGGCGTGGGCCTTTGACTTTCGTTTGGAAGGTGGAGGGATGGTGGGCTTGTCCTTTGAAGGGGGTGGAGGCTGTTTGGAACGGGTGGAGCTAGATGGCCTAGGCTCAGTCTGGGCCTTTTTCTTATCTGGGGAAGGGGCACGGGAATGTGAAGGGCGGACAGGGGTGGGCTGTGATGTGGAAGGAGCGGAAAGGGCAAGGAGGTGAGCGCGTTTGGGGACAAGATGGGGTGGGCAAGTCGGTTGGAAGAGGTCAGCACGGGAGAGGAAAAGTTTCTTTGGAGCAATTGGGGTAGGCGTGGATCAGGGCGTGGGGGTGGAGGCAGAGGGTGTAGATGTATGTGGTGTAGGGGTGCATGTAGTGGGTGCAGGTGACTGCTCGGTATGCTGTGGTGTGGTGGATGTCTGATGGGTGGGTGTCTTGGTGCGTTTGTGTGTTTTGGGAGGATGGGGTGGACACAGTGGGAGAAGACAGACAGCTAGTGTGGATGTATGTTGTGTGGGTGTCTGCAAGTCTGGTGAGTGTGCTGCATGTGTCAACTACAGTAGTGGTGGTGACTGCAGGTGTGGTGTATGGGGTGCATGTATGACTGTCTGCTATTGTGGTGAGTGCAGGAAGATCAGCAGCAACAGTGAGTGAAGGTGCAGTGCATGAGGGTGTGGATGTAGAGGGGACGGACATGGAGGCGGCAGAGGTGGGCACACTGGGGGAAGTGGACGTTGTTGTGTGTGCAGGTGTCTGTTGGCTGTGTGAATGCTTGTGGTGGGAGATGTGGTGCTTGTGTTTCTTGTGTGTTTCTTGTGTGTTGATGTGCTTGACTGGGTGTTTGAATGTGTGCCTTGGACGGGTGAAGGGAGTGGGGTGCTGGAAGGGGTAGAGGATGTTTGAGGGGGGACGGAATGGCCAGGGACACTGGCTGCCGTCTGAGAGGAGGCCAGAGCCTGAAATGATCTCTGTAGGGCAGACACAGCACAGTGAATGCCATCCAGATAGGCATTAGTCTGCTGCACCTCTGATGCTAGCCCCTGGATGGCATTGACGATGGTTGTCTGCCCTACAGAGATGGTTCTCAGGCGGTCAATAGCCTCCTCTGTGAGGGCAGCAGAGCTGACTGGGGCAGGGGAGGAGGTGCCTGGGGCGAAGGAGACGCCCACCTTTCTGGGTGGGCGGGCACGGGCAACTCGGTGGGGAGCAGAAGGGAGGGTGGTGATGGAATGGGGGTGGCGGAAGATGTCACGGTAGTGGTGTGTGCACTATGGTCTGCCACCGCCGGGAAGCCCCCATCGGAGGAGGTCTCAGAGTCACTACCTCCTGTGGTAGTAGCCTCCCCCGTGGAACTCCCCTCGCCCTCCCACCCACTGGTCCCCTGGGTGTCGGTTGTCTCTGCCTCGGAGAATCCGTGGGCCACTGCCTCCCCACTTGCCGGTGCCTCAGCTCCCTCGCCTGATGTTGATGCTGTACCAAACCAACACAAGAGAACAGGGATGGGGAGACAAAACAGGAGAGACACTTGTAAATAGCCGAATGCAGGTACATAATGGCCAGACGTACACCCACCCAGAAGACACACCCAACAGGCAGCACCGTTCACTATGCCCATGGCCATGCCCCCGACTAATGACCAGAATACTGCTCTACACCCATCCCCTGGACTACCTAAGGAGGCGACATAGGGGAGACCTGACAAAGACACCCCTACATCCTTTGGGGACCATAAAGTAGATGGACACAAGTGAAAGTCCCTGCCTCTAAGCAGCATGAACCCTAATGCACACCCAGACACCCTTCCAGACTGAAGTATGTGAAATGAGTACTCACCCCCTTGTGACTGCTGTGCAGCCTTCAAGCGCCCATCTAGGTCTGGGTACGCCACCGCCAGGATCCGTTGCATGAGGGGTGTCAGTGCCCGACAGGCACCCTTTCCACGTTGGGAGGACTTCCCCAGCTGGGCTTCACTGATCTTTCGCGCCCAGCACCACAGGTCCTCCCACCTCTTTCTGCAGTCGGTGCTCTTCCGGTTGTAGACCCCCAATGTCCGCAACTCCTTGGTGATGGCATGCCAATGTGCCCTCTTCTGGTGGGCGTTGACCTAAAAGGGCGACACAGAAATGGAACACACAGGTCAGGCACTTGCACGCTAGGAACAGCTGGCTAAACGTCCACTATGGGACAGACAGTACTCTCAGACGTACAGGACAGTCACATGCAGCATGCCAGGCACCATGGCCCATGCAGGCTCAGAGGTGCACACATATGTGCAATCAGCACCATCCATTACACACACACACACACACAGTGCCCCCAACCCAGACTCACCTGTACCTCTGGCCGTCCGTACAGTTTCGTGTACAGGGGGAGGACCCCGTAAACTAGTTTCTCCAGTTCCTCCTGGGTGAAGGCCGGGGCCCTTTTCCCTGCAACACGTGGCACATCCATAGCCAGAGGCAAGCCACAGCAGTACATAGAGTTGAGTACCTGTCCGCACGAGATCAGGGAGTCAAGTGAACAAACGATGACAAATGCGCGTACGTTCTGCGGCGGTATGCACAGTCACCGCCGGCAGCGATCATGATACGCCAGGATTCCCCATTGGCATCCATGTTAGCCAATGAGGGTGTAAACAGCGGTAAACACCACCTTACGCTGTGACGTCAACCGCTAGCGGCATGAGGTCACTTCCACAACGAAAAGGCAGATGTACAGTGGGCAGACATTTTGCCATCACCTACGCATCTAGAATTAATTACTACTCGCAATGCAGACCCTACTAGCCACATGAAGCACCTAGGCCCCAGTCCTCTCGGTATTGTAGCACACATGAAATACTCTGTACCCTCCTTGTGATGCACATGTATATTTGTCAGGTAGCAGTTATTGGTGAGACACTACAATGAACAATGCAGTGCACAAATGATGACAAGTGTGCCTATGTATGTGTCTTCATTACTCCTTTTTGTAACCCCTCGTAGGTACCGACCCTTGTGGCGAGGAAGGGCACCATCAATGTACAGACCACTTGTGGATATGTGGACCATGGTGGAGCGTCAGATCATAATCACTTACAGACTCACACGTGCAACTATTCAGGACCTTTGTGCATTACTGAATCCTGCACTAACTCCGGGAAATCGTAATCAGCATGCCATTCCAACTGAAGTGCAGATGCTTTCGGCACTCCATTTCCTGGCCACGGGCTCATTTCAAGTGACAGTGGGCATGGGTGCTGGTTTTTCACAGCCAATGTTCAGCCAGGTAATGACAAGATTTCTGAATGCATTTGTCCGACTTCTGCAGTCCTATGTGAGGTTTCCCCAAAGTAATGACCTACCTGCCATCAAGTCAGAATTCTATGCCTTTGTCAACATACCCCATGTCATAGGTGCCATAGATGGCACCCACATAGCTATCATCCCCCCAAGAGTGAGTGAACAGGTGTACAGAAACAGAAAGAACTTTCACTCCATGAACATCCAATTGGTATGTACTGCAGACCAGTACATTTCACATGTGAATGCCATGTTTCCAGGTTCAGTCCATGATTCCTTTGTGTTGAGGAACAGTAGTGTGCCACAGAAGATGGAACAACTACAAGAGGACAGAGGGTAGATCATAGGTAAGTGTGCCTGTCAGTAACTGACACACTGCAGAAACCAGCCTGTCTGACTAAGGGTCATACCAATGACGAGTCTGTATTGCACCATTTTCTAGGTGATTCTGGCTATCCAAACTTGTGTTGTCTCCTGACACCAGTGAGGAATCCCAGGACGGATGCAGAGAGGAATTACAATGAGGCCCATGTATGTACTAGGAGGGTAATATCGCAAACTATAGGTCTCCTGAAGGCTAGATTCCGGTGTCTACATATCTCTGGGGGTTCCGTGGCCTATGGGCCCGATAAGGTGTGTAGAATAGTGGTGGCCTGCTGCATGCTGCACAAAGTGGCAGTGAGACATTCTATCCCCCTCTTGGAAGTGGAGGGTGCTATAGGTCCTGATCAGCTACCTCAGAGATGTGAAGAGAGTGATGGTGATGATGAGGAAGGGGAAGATGTCAATTCCAGGAACCAACTGATACAACTCTACTTCCAGTAACTGTGTGGGACTTGGGCCTGTCATTGGGGTTAGTGACTAATACTGTCAATGTGCTCTGTCATATGGGGGGGTTGATAATGATAGGCGAAACATGGCCCACTTCTGCATGGTACTGACTGAAAATATACGCATTTCCTCCTTGCCACCATTTGGGCACACAGGACTCCCATCATGCACAGATTCGACAATAAAGTTGTTCTCTGCCAGTTGCATCCATACTCCACTTTGTTCACAATTTGACACAGGGGACAGTGTTACAGGTATGAAAATTGTTTTATTGGTTGAAGTGAGTGAATTGTGCAATTTACAGTGATGGGAATTCGTAAGGGTGGGGGTCCTCAAAACCAACATGCTGGCAGCCTTGTTGGTAGTATTGATGGGCCCATCTTGTCTAACAGTACTTCATGTTGCCTATTAGCAATGTGTGGTTGGTGATTGGGTGGGATGGTTGCTTTGCATTTGTTGCAGAGTTAATTTTGGAGGGGGCCTTGTTCTTAGCTGAGGTTCCAGTGCCATATCATGGCCTGAGGGTCCGTTTGGGCGCCTGCTGTTGAGCTTCATGGGATGACGCGGTAGGTCCTTGTGTTTCCTGTGAGGGTGGTTCCTGGGATGTTTCTGCTGCTGGGATCATCTGATGCTGGTTGTCCGGTGCTGTTGTGGGGGCCTCTTCTCCGGGGTGGGTGTCAGACTGGTTTTTGACCAGCTGCAGCAGTGCTCCTGCTATGGTGGCCATTGTGGCATTGTGCTCTTTCCACTGCTCCATAGCCTGTTGGTGGTGTTCCTGCGGCATCCTCTGACTATGCTCCAGGGTGGACACATTCTGTGCCAAGCTGTCATAGGTATGTTGGTAGGCCCCCAATACCTCTGATATCACGTCCTGGGCTGCTGCATCCATCCTGTGGCCTCCCCCCGGCCCACTGCGACCCTTGCCCTAGCCCCCTGTGCCTATGTCCCCTGCACAGGTGTGGCAGTACCACTTGTACTGGGACCATCGCCTTCCTGCATGTTGGGAGTGGGAGACTGTGGCCTCTGTACCTGTGTTCCACCAGTCTGTGCCCTGGGTACACTGGTGTAGGGATGCCTGCCCTGGGCTCCTGGTCTTGACTGGGTGGTAGGGGTGACAATGGTTTCCTGGGTGGGGATGCTGCATGGTGAGAGTCCAGGACTGTGTGAGGGGCCTGCCTGCTCATCAGTGTCCAGGGATCCTTCACCAGTGTCCTGTGAGGTGCCTCTGTCTCCCTGGGGGGCACTGGCACTCCTTGTCCCCTCCGTTAGGGTTGCATGGTTGGTGGTGCCTGTTGGGGGACATAGACATGTCTGTTACAAATGCATGAATGTTTGGGGTGCACAGGACTGGGCTATTTTGTGCTGGTGTTACTTTCTGTGGCCTTCCAGGGTGCCTTTGTGAGGTTGACATTGCATTTTGCACCAGTGTGGGGTTGCATTTTGGTGGGGGGTGTCGTTCAATTGTGGGTACGTGCAGGTGTGGGTGACTCTGCACAGCGGGAGGGATGTGGGCCTGTTAGTGGGTTTGTGGCCATGCAGGGGGGTGGATGTAGTGGCTGATGCCTGGGTGGGGTATAGGGCCAGGTGGGTGTGGGTGGGGTGGGGTTGGGTGGTGCATGCATTACACTTGTGGTGGATATGGGGTAATTGTAGATCACTTAGATGAGTCCATTCCTCCAGTGTGCCCAGTGAGTCACTCTGGGTGCAGGATGGCCAGTACCTGTTCCTCCCAGTCAGTGAAGTCAGGTGGTGGCCCTCCCCCAGTCTTCTGCACTGCGATGTGGTGCCTTGATGCCATGCCCAGACCTTCCCCCGCAGGTTGTTCCATCTCTTCCGGATGTCGTCCCTGGTGCATGGATGGTGTCCCACTGCAGTGACCCTGTTCACAATGGTCTGCCACAGCTCCATTTTCCTTGCGATGGGTGTGTGCTGCATCTCGGCCCGAATATTTGTGGGTTCACCTTCAAGATCTCGTCCACCACGGTCCTTAACTCCCTTTCGGTGAAGCGTGGATGTTTGGGGGGACATCCTGAGTGTGGGGAATGGTGTCGGGCTGGAAACGAGGTAAGGGAGCTCTTCCGTGGGTCGGTGTGCGTGTCCTGTATGCTGGCGTTCGCTGTCTGCCTCTGGTGCTCTCCGTCTTCTTGTCCTGCTTTCATTGCAAGGGATTGTGGGGTGTGTCTGAGGGTGTTTTAGTGGGTTCTGGATGTGTGTCAGGTGTGTGGGTCATACGCCTATCCATTGTGTGCACTTCTTGCTGCTGAGTCCTCTTGCCGCCTGTGGCGGTCGCAGCTGCCAATCGTCGTCCGGTCTCCACTGTCCGCCGAGGTGATTTGTGTATCATTATTTCGAGGGCGGGATGTGGGTGTGTTTGGCGGTGGCGGGTGGGGAGGTCCGGGAATCCGCTGACAGAGTCATGGCGGGGAGTGGTGGTCTGGTGATTTTTGGCAGGGTTGGGATTTTCGTTCATTATATGGTGGGTTTCCATTCACCGCCAACGGTGGGATTCTGTTCACCACCGCCACGGCGGTCGGGGTCTTTTCCGCCATGTTCATAATGACCGCCTTAGTCTCCCACACCGCGGGCGATTCTGCCGCTCAAAATCCAGTAGTCTCATTAGAATAATGAGAGCCTACGCGACATGGCGCTGCCAACGTTTGGTCAGGCTCTAATTTTTGGGTCCTCCGGAGTATCTCTGCCTCATTATATACAATGACCGTATACGGAGACGTCCGTGGTACTGAGGATTTCCACCCCAGCTATGTTGGCTATCCTATTTGTAGCTGAAGGTTGTTCAAGCTTGAACTTTAAAAGGAAAACCATATTTGGTGTGCCTACTTGAACTTATAGTCTGTCTATAATGGCGAATCCACAGCAGATACAAATAGCAGTTAATATGAGACAACCTCTGACTGCACATTTATTGGCAAATGGCCTAACGCCCCAGGGGGGTCCAGTCACATTCGTGGTGGATGACAATGCAGCTTATAGAGCAGAACTTTTTTATTCTTGGGTCACATTTCAAGCAGTTGATGGGAACACAAATACATTTTATCCTTATACACTTGCAAATGCGCCTGGACAATACAGAGCATATGCATATTTAGAAATACCTTTATCTTATCAAAAACATAATAATTGGCTTGATGGCGCCCTAACGCACACAATTTTACCAGTAAGGTTAGGTCCTCCAAGTAACGATAGTCCTACCTGGCCTTTATTGGCCTTTATTGGCCACCTATACACCACATCCTGCAGTTGCAAATTTAGCGGTAGCTGAGGTTCGTCGTTTATATACAGAATTAACAGCGATATATAGACGATTAGTACAATTCGTAATGCAAACATTACATACAAACCCAGCACGTGCTGCTCCAGCACATCCACATGCAGGAATACCAGGTATAAACCGTGCGACTGTACATTCGATCATGGGTAAAGTAACCCCCAGACGGGAGGAAACTCCGTTTTGGTTAGCACAAAAATGTAATGTGCTGGAGGCAGTATTTACCCATACGTGACCTCAGGATAAACATAGAATACTAATGATGTGCTTGCCTTTTGGGATGGCCCCTACATAGATAACTGTAATACCTGGGGCACGGTATTTGCCGCGCTCTATACAACCGCACATGGTACACCGACACTTGCCAATTTACCAGAGGTGTTAAGGCAAATTCAAGATGAATACGGGGCTGCCCCGGTCCTAGATTTGGGGATGCAATTGATAGGCAAATTTGCCACAGTATCCTCAATCATTTAAGTAAACTTAAAGGGGAAGCGGTCGCACTTGCAGTGCGCCTGCGGCTCCATGACGTTCCGCAACAGGATCAGGAACGCGAGCAGCCTAAGATAATTGCAGAGACCTATTCTAGCACTGGTCAAGACAGTTTAGGGGCCAGACCATCTAAACCACAATTTCAGGGCAAATCGAACAAAGATTTTCCCAAGTGAGCACCTGAGGGTAATAAGAAACGCTGGGATAAAAAACAACAAACTCCTAAAAAAGAGAGGGGAGAATCTCCGCGTACGGAGACCCCGAAGAACAGATATAGGGCCTGATTCTAACTTTGGAGGACGGTGTTAAACCGTCCCAAAAGTGGCGGATATACCACCTACCGTATTACGAGTTCCATAGGATATAATGGACTCGTAATACGGTAGGTGGTATATCCGCCACTTTTGGGACGGTTTAACACCGTCCTCCAAAGTTAGAATCAGGCCCATAATCTCAGAAGTTGAGATAATATAAAAACGCATGATAGATATCAATATATTGATACACGCCAATCTTGTTCCTTTCAGGACTCATCGGAAAAAAAAAATGAGAGAGGGAGGCGGTCAGAGCGCAGAACAGAGTACGTGAAACCGAGACAGGAATTGCAACGCTCATCTGAGGTTTCTGTAAAAAAGGAAGAGAAACCTGCCCAACAAAAACCCCAATTCAAAAAGAAAAAAGTGGCAGCAGTTGCAGTCCGACATGCCACTCAGGAAGAGGGTCCTCTTGAAGAACACGTAGTGGCTGTAGCACTGCTAGAGAGTGCGGCAGAGGTCACAATAGTTCGCTGAAGTCTTCTAGAGCATCCAGAGGTGAAAGCAACTGATGACTTTCTACAAGTAGAAACTGCGGACATGCGTGTCTCCATGCCTGATAGGGTGTATAAAGTAACGTTAAAGTTAGAAGGAGACATTGAGCGCATAATAGACACAGGGGCTCATTCTGAGCCCGGCGGGACCGCGGAGGCCATTCTGGCTTTCCCGCTGGGCTGGTGGGCGACCGCCAGAGGGCCGCCCGCCAGCCCAGCGGGAAACCCCTCCCCACGAGGAAGCCGGCTCTGAATGGAGCCGGCGGAGTGGGTATGTGCGACGGGTGCAGTGGCACCCGTCGCGTATTTCAGTGTCTGCAAAGCAGACACTGAAATACAAAGTGGGGCCCTCTTACGGGGGCCCCTGCAGTGCCCATGCCATTGGCATGGGCACTGCAGGGGCCCCCAGGGGCCCCACGACACCCCTCACTGCCATCCAGGATGGCGGTGAGGGGGTCGGAATCCCCCATGGCGGCGCAGCAAGCTGCGCCGCCATGGGGGATTCCCAGGGCAGCGGAAAACCGGCGGGAGACCGCTGGTTTTCCTTGTCTGACCGCGGCCAAACCGCCGCGGTCAGAATGCCATGCGGGGCACCGCCAGCCTGTTGGCGGTGCTCCCGCATCCCCGGCCCCGGCGGTCCTTGACCGCCGGGGTCGGAATGACCCCCGCAATCTTTTGGGATCGCGTGGTAAACATATATGACGTTTTGTTGGCCGAACAAGATTGGCCACCTGAATTTGTCCGTACCTGCCCATATGGGGAAGACGTGAATAAGCCTTCCTTCTCGCCCCTTGTTCCAGAGGAACTCGCTGAATCCTATGCCATTGATTGGGCTTTGGCACAGGCACCTGCATTATACCAAAATCACGTAGGATGATATAGAGAATCCCCCTACCATGTAATTCCAATAAAAAATGAACCTCAAACTCAACCGCAGAATTCAATAAAACATGAAGCAAAAGCACCTGTGAGAGAGATACTCACACAATTAGAGTACCAGGGCGTAATTGAACCCTGTGTCTCCCCAATGAATAATCCATTATTCCCAGTAGCTAAACCAGACCATTCATATAGAATAGTCTTAGACTACAGACACTTAAACAGTCATACACGCACTTATGGTATACAAAACTCACATAGCACAGCACTAATGAACAAAAGAGTGCGTAAAAAATACAAAACAACACTGGACATTTTCAATGTTTTTTTCTGCCAGAATATAGTGCCAGAGAGTAGAGACTTAACAAGTTTCAGCGCACTAGGCTCCCAGAAAAAATTCTGTCATTTACCTCAGGGGTATAAGAACAGTCCAGGACTGTTCACAGCTCGTCTGACAGCAATTTTGCACGAGATTGATCCTGAAACATTGTCCTATGTAGATGATATCTATCTTACGGATGATGAATTGCTACAACATTTAAGACGGGTAGCCCGCATTGTTGTAGGATTTGCTGAATTTGGCTACAAATTCAATAAAAAAAATTAGAGAAATGCACACAGTTACAACCGCCAAATACGATTAAAAAACTCCAATCTCTATTGGGTTTCCTAAATGTTGGCAGAACTTACATCCCAGATTATGCTACACGCATAAAACCTTTATATGATCTGATACGTCCCGATGTTTCAAGTAAATTCTGGACAATTGAACATACACGCATTCTTCGAGATTTGCAAACAGACATGCTTGCAGCACAACACTTACACACGAGGAACAACAAAACACATTTGGTCATCAGAGTAATAGCTGGTGCCATTGGTTTCACCTATGTGACATTTAATGAAGGTGAGACAGTCCCGATTGCATACAAATCACACTTATATTTAGCGGCAGAACAACGCTTTACTCCTACTGAAAAAATTCTCACTGCTGTACAGATGGCTGTCATTAAAGAACGACCCAAGGAAAACGCATTATTGCCGTTTCTCCGATCCCAGCCCTAGAGGCTGTTACAAAAGCCAGCGTTCCAAACGCAAAAGCATTACATCCACATTGGGTACAATGGGCTACGTCTTTGACAGCCACTGATGTAGACTACATTTTTGACCCAAAGTTACAAACTCAAGAATTTTTGCAGTATGAAATAGAATACCCAGTTCCAGCAAATACATTGCCTATTGAGCAACATCATAGAGTCATGTACACCGATGGCTCAGCACAACCTGCAATAGGCACAAAACACCAATATTCCGCTGCTTGCGCTGTTGTAAGCGGCAACACGGAGGTTGATACATTTTGTCCCCTACATACATTTACGCAAACCCTAGGGGATTGCACAGCACAGTTAGCAGAGCTAAAGGCTCTGGTGATGGCACTGGAACACATGGATCCTGCACAGCCTACGCTGATTGTTTATGATTCATATTATTGTGTCCAGTCCTTTAATGGGTATCTGCATTATTGGCACCAGAATGGGTTCAGAGATTCCAAAAGCAACACCATTAAACACAGACTTCTGTGGGGGAAAGTAGCAGATCTGAAAGAGACGCTACCAAATGTCCATGTTGTACATACACTTGGACACCAGTGCGTTGGGATGCACGTTGCTGGAAACACATTGGCTGATGAAGCCAAAAAGTCAGCAGTGGCTGTGGCCGCTGTAGCTGCAGTAACACGTTCAAGTACGAAACCGGACGCAGACATATGGGCTGCCGTGAAAGCTACGGCTGATGATACGCCCTATCCTAAAACATTTCCGGCTAAATATTCCTACTGAATGGGAGATCACCTGAACACTGAAGTTAGAATATCAGGTGTAGGCGTGAGAGATATTCCCAATAAAGACATAAGACCAGGGTTGATTAAAGCAGCGCATGAAGGGGTGGCATCTGCCCATGTTGGTATGGCGGCTACAATTTAAATCTTGCAAGCCTGTTATTGGTGGCCAGGCCTCTATAAAGAGACTAAGCACTATGTCCTTTGTTGTGACAACTGCCAACAAATCAGAGTTTCTACTGCCAAACGCCCGCCGCAGACACCCCTCTTGATTTTGAAGAAACTGTTACAATGTGTGTACTTGGACCACTCCATCTTGTACGTGAAAAAGTCGCTGTGAAAAAGGAATTTGGCCCTTCCTATCGAGCACCTTTCCCAGTATTGGGAATACACTATACCAGAACTGTAATTCTACCACCGTTGGCAGGCGCCAAAGAAAATTGTTTTGTCTCCATCGACAATGTCAAACTATACCATGTGGCCGATCCAGCACAGCAGAACAAGAGGAACATCTAGTAGTACTCAAATCACTCTCACTACTGGTCAATCAATCAATCAATCAATCATGAAATTTATAAAGCGCGCTATGTACCCGTTAGGGTTTCAAGGTGCTGAGGGGGGGGGGCAGCTGCTATCGGTCGAAGAGCCATGTCTTGAGGAGTCTCCTGAAGGTGAGGAGGTCCTGGCGCAGGGAGGTCGGGAGTGAGTTCCAGGTCTTGGCGGCGAGGTAGGAGAAGGATCTGCCGCCGGAGGTCTTGCGTTGAATTCAGGGACCGATGGCGAGGGAGAGGTTGGCAGAGCGGAGTTGGCGGGAGGGGACGTAGAAGTTGAGTCTGCTGTTCAGGTAGGCGGGTCCAGTGTCGTGTAGTGCTTTGTGCGCGTGGGTGAGAAGTTTAAAGGTGATCCTCTTGTCCACGGGGAGCCAGTGGAGGTCCTTCAGATGGTGGGAGATGTGGCATCGGCGGGGTATGTTGAGGATCAGGCGGGCGGATGCGTTCTGGATGCGTTGGAGTCGTTGGATGTCTTTTGCTGGGATGCCTGTGTAGAGTGCGTTGCCGTAGTCAAGTCTGCTACTGACGAGGGCCTGGGTCACCGTTTTTCTGGTTTCCGTCGGGATCCACTTGTAGATTCTACGGAGCATGCGGAGGGTGTTGAAGCAGGAGGAGGAGACTGCGTTTTCCTGTTTGGACATGGTGAGGGCGGAGTCGAGGATGAAGCTGAGGTTGCGTGCGTGGTTGGCTGGAGTAGGTGGGGGTCCCAGTGCGGTGGGCCACCAGGAGTCGTCCCAGGCCGAGGGGGAGCGTCCGAGGATGAGGTCAAGAAGTCCCTCTACAGGTTATTTATTCCAACACTGTCACCTCTCTGAGCTTGGGGAGGATGGAAGATGATCTTGCATTAGTTCCACTAACATCGAACAATATAGAAACAATTGACCGAGTTGACTCAACCCCAACACAGACGGATGGTGCTATTTATTGTGTGCCACCACGGAAAACACCAACTCCACCACTGACCACGGCTCCAGCTTTTGCACATACTGCTTCTGGATATTTTGCCGACTTCAATGATGACGTCTCAGACTCATTCGCCTCTTCGACACCTGACTTGTCAAACACACGTAAGCTAACGAATTGGCTTGAAAAAACATATTTTATTTTTCCATGGAACTATCTATGGTTCTCTTTGACTGCCTTAGCTTTCCTACTTTGGATTGGCTTTGTTATCACGTTTTTCTAGTTGATACATGGTCATTTTCTCCCTGAAAAATCATCAGTTGGATTGGTGGAGGAGGTCTTAAAACCACATTTTTCATCACACAAGGTCCGAAGAGAATGATCATTTGTGAACATTTCCGCAGTACCAATTCCTGATCGGATTTTTTGGGACAAAGTAATATTTGATATATATGGTCCCACGGAAGTAATTCAAATACCATATGTGTTCAAACTATCAATGAACAATATTATAATACCAGGCATTGTTTCTGATGATTGGGATGTGAAAACACTTGATTCTATGATGACTGAATTGCAGTATTACACTGTGTTTGAAAATGAAAACGTTTATCAATCTAAAGAGAATTATGGTGATGTGTTTTGCTATAATTATTATGGGCACCATTTCATACATAGAGCGAGCAGCCCCCAAACTGTTTTTAATTATCCACAATGGGAACATTGTCCGACTCCACCATTAGGGAGTTCTAAAACATATTCTGAAAAGTTTACATATTTTTCTGGGCACAATGTGAAAAATGCTGAGTCTTACTTTTTTGTCAGTACCATCTACTAAAGATATACATATGCTATTGACGAACACTAAATTTATATATTCGGAATCCTTTGTTTCCTGGTTGTCTATAGAAGGCTATGAATATTGGTTGAAATCGATTGATCTGAAGAGTGTATGGGGAACTAGACATTGGAAAATTAGGCGAAAGGAAGCTTTATTTACAGCATGCCTTATACCTTTACAAATGATATTCTTAAATGAACCACTACAACAAACAAGTTGTTTAGGCTTAGCTAAAATTAAGGAATTAAACATGCCCCGTATACCCCCCCTGCAAAGTTTTATAAATGGCAAAAATTACAAATGCAACTGAAGATCAGCTCGACGAATGGGTCCAGAATCGTACAATTAATGTTTCACTGACATGTCCTGGCAGGTGGTTATTGTGGCCTGTAGATACCAATGGGTGTCACCAGCGTTTGATCAACTCCTCAGGGGGGGTTTAGAACTAGTAGACCGGACCCTCGCTATATATCATCCAAACATGCGGGTATAGTCACGACATATAGTGTAGGGAAACTATGTCAGCAATGGTTAAGAACTTCCTCACTAGGTGTGGTTAGAGAATACCTCAGTCTCCTGTCCAATAACACTGACTTACAGGATTTCCTGTTAGGACCCAGCAAACAACGAAGGAAGCGTTTCTTATATGAAGTATGTAATGAAATTTGGAAGCTTTCCCAACAAGAAGTAGCAGCCCGGTTACGTCAAATAGACCAGGAAAATCTGAAAAAGGCATTAGCTGTTGTCGATACTGGGATTAATACATTGTCCGACCGGATATACACCCTAAATACCATAGGGGCTCATTATAACTTTGGTGGTAAAAGCCGCTTACCGCCGTGCAGAAGACCGCCAACACACCGCTCCGGCCGCGGAATTCTGCCACAGCTATTATGACCCAAAGCTCAGAATCCGCCAAAATTTAGACACCCACACAAGTCCGCCACACCAAAGGTCAGTGATAAACTGCCGATAACAAAACCGACACACCAACAGGAATACGCCCACACTATCACGACCCTCGAATCAACACAGCGGTGTTTCAACCGCGGTATTCCATTGGCGGTACACACCGCCGCGCTCAAAACACACACACATCTACAAAATACTACCACATTGGACAATTCCAAATACACACACCTGATACACATACACACACCACTCCCACATACTCAATACAATATAAAACACACACCCACAAACCCCCACAAACCCCCACAAACCCCTACGACTACAATTGCGACTGAAGCCCAGAGAGAGACACCACCATCCACAAACTAGCATCCACAGGCACTCAACACCATCACTCACACAACATCCACGCACAAAACACCACACACCCCTAAACATCACCCCACACATCACAACACACACCACCCCACACATCACCCACACCACCCCATGGCACCGCAAAGACACCCCAGGTTTTCTGAGGAGTAGCTCAGGGTCATGGTGGAGAAAATCATCTGGGTAGAGCCACAGCTATTTGGATCACAGGTGCATCACACCACCATAGCTAGGAGATGGACCTATGGCGCAGAATAGTGGACAGGGTCAACGCAGTGGGGCAGCACCCAAGAACATGGGATGACATCAGGAAGAGGTGGAACGACCTACGGGGGAAGGTGCGTTCCGTGGTCTCAAGACACCAGATTGCAGTACATAGGACTGGCAGCGGACCCCCACCTCTTCCCCCAGAACTAACAACATGGGAGGAGCAGGTCTTGGCTATACTGCATCCTGAGGGCCTCACAGGAGTAGCTGGAGGAATGGACTCTGGTAAGGCAAATCTTTCACTACTTCATCCCCCACTCTACCTGCATGCTATCACTTACCCCCACCCTCGCCCTCACCCCCATCACTCCAACTCCTCACAGATGTCCCACTATCACAAACCACCCATCCCAACCCCAAGCCCTGCAATCAACACCAAAGCATGGACACCCATCACCAATGCATGGCCACTGCACATACCCACACCCCCCCCCCTAAACAATTATCACACAAGGTCCCACACAATAATGCAAGCACTGGGGTACAGGGTCACCCACCCATTGCACACCATGGCACACACAGATGCAAAAATCATGCCTTTATACCCCTGCAGGACCCCTACCCAACGTCACCGGACAGGAGGGTCCAGGCATGTCCACCCACAGAAGAGGCCCACAGTGATGACAGCAGCTATGTCCAACTGGATCAAGATGACCAGCCCGGCCCATCTGGGACCCCGGGGCAGTCGGTTCTCCTCACACAGTCACAGGCCACTACAGAGCTTCCCCCCTCTGGAAACACCAGCACAGCACCCACCCAGCGGGCCCATACCTCTGTCCCCAGGACACGTCAAGCAGCAGTGTGTCCACCACTACAGGGAACCCAGGCTAACCCACCATCCCAACAACACCAGGGACCTGGGGACAGTGGTAGTGGGCACACGGTTCAGGGGACAGAGGCCCAGGAATACAGGGGAACTGGGAGGGCTGCTGTGCGACAGGGGGAGGACAGGCCCAGGGAAGCCACTCTTCACGAGGCCCTCACCAACATCATGGGAGCCTACCACCATTCCCAGGAGATGATGGCAACGGTACTGGCCAAGTTTCAGGAGACCCAGTGGCTGCAGGAGCAGCAGTATTTGGGGTTCAGGGAGGAACTCAAATCCATCGATACCACCCTGGGCACCATTGTAGGGGTGCTGAAGGAACTCGTCAACCCCAGGAGGGACACTGTGGCACAACAAGGGGCCCCTGACACTAGCCTGGATGATGAACTGCCCACCACCTCCGCCGGCGCTAGTGGACAGGAGGCACCGCCACAGGACCACGACACCAGCACCCCACACCCTCCAGATGGAGAACCACCCCGCAAACGGTCACGGAGATCCAGGACAAAGACAGAGAACAATGCCAAGACCCCTACCATCCTGATTGTCATCCTTTTGTCCCACTTTGTCACCCTGTCCATCCTTAAACTGCCCCAGCTCCACTTCCTATGCCCCTTTGGACAATGCACCTGTGAGACTAATAGACTGGACTCTGCCATGGACATTCCTCCACCATCACCCCTGACCATTTCACAACACCCTCCAATATTTTGCACTTAAATAAACACCCTTAAATCACAAAACAATCTGGAGTCAGTCTGTGTTTTCGTAAATGTGTATTTGCAATAACTGTGGAAAAATGCTATATCCTATGTATTGTCAACATACCTATGTCACACAACTCTAGTCCATGCGGAAACAAAGCAGATGTCACACAGTGGGACCCACATCTGTGAAACTGAAAGGGAAAGTGACAACTCAGGGTCCATACACTGGGTGAAAGTGACAGACAGATGAGAGGTAGAACAAGGGTATCAGATGTAGCAGGCAGTGATGTCTTCTTTCCTGTGTCTCACTGGAAGTATTGATGAATCACCGTGTTTCTGTTGTCTATGTCCTCTTCTTCTGCTTCCTCATCTTCACTGTCCACAGGCTCCACAGCTGCCACAACACCTCCATCTGGACCATCCTCCTGCAGAAAAGGCACCTGTCATCGCAAAGCCAAGTTGTGAAGCATACAGCAGGCCACGATCATCTGGCACACCTTCTTTGGTGAGTAGAATAGGGAACCACCTGTCATATGGAGGCACCGGAACCTGGCCTTCAGGAGGCCGAAGGTTCTTTCTATAATCCTCTTAGTTCGCCCATGTGCCTCATTGGAGCGTTCCTCTGCCCTTGTCCTGGGATTCCTCACTGGGGTCACTATCCATGACAGGTAGGGGTAACCAGAGTCACCTGTAAATGTCGAGGGACAACTGTTAGACACACACTAACTCTTAGGGACATCCCCGGACACCTAGTCACACTGTATAGGGTCCATGTCCTCACCTAATAGCCACACATGGTGACTCTGGAGTTGTCCCATCACATAGGGGATGCTGCTATTCCTTAGAATGTAAGCGTCATGCACTGAGCCTGGAAATTTGGCGTTCACATGGGAGATGTACTGGTCGGCCAAACACACCATCTTCACATTCATCGAATGGTAACTCTTCTGGTTTCTGCACACCTGTTCACTCCTGCAGATGGGGCCAAGGCCACATGTGTCCCATCAATGGCACCTATGATGTTGGGTATATGTCCCAGGGCATAGAAGTCACCTTTCACTGTAGGCAAATCCTCCACCTGAGGGAACATGATGTAGCTGCGCATGTGTTTCAGCAGGGCAGACAACACACTGGACAACACGTTGGAGAACATAGGCTGGGACATCCCTGATGCTATGGCCACTGTAGTTTGAAAAGACCCACTTGCCAGGAAATGGAGTACTGAAAGCACCTGCACTAGAGGTGGGATTACTGTGGGATGGCGGATAGCTGACATCAGGTCTGGCTCCAACTGGGCACACAGTTCCAGGATTGTGGTACGATCAAGTCTGTAGGTGACAATTACATGTCCCTCCTCCATTGTCGACAGGTCCACCAGTGGTCTGTACACCAGAGAATGCCGCCATCTCCTCACCTGCCCCAGCGGACGTGCTCTATGGAGGAGAACAGCGAGCAGAGAGTCAACCAACACTGAGGTACGTAAATACAACTTGATTCCACAATTTTTTTAAACTGCTATGTGCCTGTATTAGTGTGTATGCAAGGCCTAGATATGTGTGACACAGTTAAAATTAATGCCATTTGGCCCCCTGAAATGGCGGCTGACTGACCTGTAATGTGGCACAAGGGGATATGAGGTAACTGCGCTGGCGTTGTACACCGTCGCGGTAGGCGGTCAAAGACTATGGTGCAATCCTGCATTGGTTAACATTGGACCCTGTGGGTCCCAGGAGCCAATGACGATGTACGCCGGCGGTGACGGTACGCACCGCCACGGACGTGACTGCCATTTTCTGTCTGTTCAATCACTTGATACCTGATCTTCGACACGAGAGGACCTACACTGCAAGTGATGCTGTGACCTCAGTCTGGAAGAGACAATGGCTCATGTGTCTGGGTAAAGGGCCCCTGCCTTCAGCACGGAGGAGTTGGAGAAACTAGTGGATGGGGTCCTCCCCCAGTACATGCTACTCTACGGTCCTCCAGACAAACAGGTAAGTACACTGTGAGCATGCCAAATGGGCAATGCCTGTGTGGAATGGTGTGGATGAAAGATAGGGGGGGGAGAATGAGGCGTGCATGAAATGACAGTTAGTGCATGTGCGTCATGGCAAGGGTAGGGATGGGGGCCAATGACTGTGATGGTGCGGACGGTGATACCTTCTCCTTTTCCCCTGTACTACTCCTGTAGGTCAGCGCCCACCAGAAGAAGGATATTTGGTGTGCCATTGCCAAGGAAGTCCAGACCATGGGGGTCCACCACAGACGTAGCACCCACTGCCATAAAAGATGGGAGGACATTCACCGCTGGAGCAAGAAGACGGCGGAGGCCCAGCTGGGGATGGCCTCCCAATGTGGGAGGGGTGGCCGTCGCACCATGACCCCCCTGATGTTCCGGATCCTGGCGGTGGCGTATCCAGAGTTGGATGGGCACTAGAGGGCATCACAGCAGACACAAGGGGGTGAGTACACTCTCATTCTGCTGATTCAGCGCGCATTGGAGGTGTCTGGGTGGGGGAGGTGGGCTGTGGGTTCCCCTAGGCCAGGGCGAGTTTAGTTGGCAAGGCACCTTCCTAAGGCAGGCCATGTGGGACCCCACCCCACCTGTGTTCAGAGCCAACTACACCTAGTCAGGCTCCTGTGACTTCCATGTGTGCAGCAATCGGGCATAGGCCTTGTACCCCATGTCCCGGTGATTAATTAGGGAACTCAAAGTGCACGGCGTAGTGCAGGTGGCTTCTGTATCTGTAGTGTCCGCCAACGGTAACGGTATTGCATGCACTCAACATGTCTTTCTTCTGTCTTCCCCCCCCTTTTTCTGGTCTCCCTGTTCTTGTGTGCATTAGCATCATCAGGCAGAGGAGCAGTGCGCCGGAGCAGTAGGGAGCTGCATCCCACATGGCTCTGGAGGGCGACACAACGGAGTCAGAAGTCACCAGTGGGACGGAGGGCGAGGGGAGCTCCACGGCGGGGACAGGAGCTGAAACCAGCAACACGGACTCCTCCTCTGATGGGAGCTCCTTTGCGGTGGCGGGCCCCTCTGTGCCCACCGCATCTACAGGTACAGCCGTCACCCCCCTACCAGCACCGCCCTCCCAGCAGCCCCTCAGCGTGTGCCACGTGGCCGCTCACCCAGGAAGGTGGACATCTCCTTCGCCCCAGGCACCTCAGCCCCTGCCCCTGTCAGCCCTGCTGCCCTCAGTGAGGAGGCCATTGACCTCCTCAGGTCCCTCACTGTTGGGCAGTCTACCATTTTGAATGCCATCCAGGGTGTAGAGAGGCAGTTGCAACTGACAAATGCATACCTGGAGGGCATTAATTCTGGTCAGGCAGCCCAACATCGAGCTTTTCAGACTCTGGCCTCAGCACTGATGGCAGCCATTGTCCCTGTGTCCAGCCTCCCCCCTCCAACTTCCTCCACCCAGATCCAAACACCTGTACCTCAGCCTATCCCAAGCACACCATCTGACCAGCAAGCACACACCTCAACACCTAAGGGAAGCTCAGGCAAACATAAGCACCACAGATCCCACAGACACTCACACAAGCATCATACCCATGCACACATACCAACATCCACTGCCTCCACTGTGTCCCCCTCCTCCTCGTCTCCCTCCTCCCTCCCTGTCTCGTCTCCACTCACACCTGCATGCACTACATCTTCAGCCACTACGTCCATCACAGCACACCCATCACCACACCCCTCTCACTTGCACTCACCACCCCCACTACCATTCACACATCCCCTGTGTCCTCTCCCAGTGTGTCTGTGAGCCCACCTCCCAAGGTACACAAATGCAGCCACACACCCACCCAACAGCCATCCACCTCACGACAACCTCCAGCCCATACACCTTCACCCAAAGTCAGCAAACGTACACCTCCTACAACCACTACCTCTTCCTCCTCTCCCAAACCCCCTCCATCTACCCGTCCCAGTGTGTCCAAAAAACATTTCCTGTCCAACCTTGACCTCTTCCCCTCACCTCCCCCACCCCTTCAGTCCCCTAGGGCTCGCCTTGCCAGGTCCCAACCCAGCACCTCAGCCACAACATCTGCGGGAACAGTGGTGCCAGCAGTAACCGGCTTCTGGAGTGCACCAAGCAGCAGGGCAGCCAGTGTGCCAAGGAGCCAGACCACAGAAAGTCCCCCACCTCAAAGGCATAAAAAGTTGGCCACTGCCCAGCGGGAGAGAGGCAAAACATCTACCACCAAAGCCTCTCCCAGGAGTACAGTTGGGAGTGGGAAGACAGCTGCGCCACCATCCAAGGTGGGGAAGGGGCACAGAAAAACAGGCAAGTCACCGAAAACCTGTACAGCGGACAAGACCGCCATAAGCACCGCTGCCAAGGACACTGCCGCCACAAGCATTGCTGCACAAGACACTGCCGCTACAACCACCGCTGCACAGGACACCGCCGCCACAAGCATCGCTGCCAAGGACACCGCTGCCACAAGCAACGCTGCCAAGGACACCGCCGCCACAATCACTGCTGCACAGGACACCGCCGCCACCAGCACCGCAGGCCAATGAGCGCCGAAAGGTCAGATGCTACTGACGCCGCCACGAGCAGGATGAACCACTGTGGGTACAAAGCCCCCTCCAGAACCAGTGGAGTATCACATTCACTATCTCAGTCCTTGGCAGGATGAAGCACTCTGGGCACAAAGTCCCCTCCAGAACCAGTGGAGATTGACATCCACTACCTCAGTCCTTGGCAGGATGAAGCACTCTGGGAACAAGGCCCCCTCCAGAACCAGTGGAGACTGTTATCCACTTGAGAGACTGTGGCTTTGCACTCCCCAGGATAAAGCAGTGGGCATACCACCCACTTGAGAGACTTGTTAGACTGTGGCTTTGCACTCCCCAGAATAAAGCAGTGGGCAACCCACCCACTGGAAAGACTTGTGAGACTGTGGCTTTGCACTCCCTGGGAAAAAGCAGTGGGCAAATCACCCACTTGAGAGACTTGTGAGACTGTGGCTTTGCACTTCCCGGGATAAAGCAGTGGGCAAACCACCCACTTGAGAGACTTGTGAGACTGTGGCTTTGCACTCCCCGGGTTAAAGCAGTGGGCAAACCACCCACTTGAGAGACTTGTGATACTGTGGCTTTGCATTCCCCAGGATAAAGCAGTGGGCAAACCACCCACTGGAGAGACTTGTGAGACTGTGGCTTTGCACTCCCAGGATAAAGCAGTGGGCAACCCACCCACTGGAAAGACTTGTGAGATTGTGGCTTTGCACTCCCCAGGATAAAGCAGTGGGCATGGAGCCCCCTCGTGGATCTGGCGTCGTGCACTCATCCGGCTGAGGTGCCCCCCTTCCCTTCCCCCTGAGGTCGCTGTTGTATTTCTATCTGATGCCCCAGCAGTGTTCTCTCTGTTTTGATCGGGTATCTTGTGTGGGCCTCGCCCATGCATTCTGGGCCCAGTGGTCCATGGACTTTAATGGTGAAATACCTTGGACTTGTATTCTTGGTGTATATATTTGTTTATAGTGTATATATATGTTTGATTACTGTATTGTAATAGATTACAAACGCTCAACTCATTTCCTTTTGTCCTTGCATTCTTCCAGGGGGGTTGGGGTTGTAAATGTTATGTATCAACATGTACTTGTATGTGTGTTGTAGTGGGTGAGGGTGGGGGTGGGGGTGTTGGGTGTGTGTGTCACTCTTTTCCCGCTCCCCCCTCCCCTGTGTCATAGGTGCAGTACTCACCATGGTCTTCGCCGCCATCTTTGAAGTTCCTGGTAGAGGAGCAGGAAGACAAAGGCTAGGAGAATCTGGAGTTCGGGTTCCATGGCGTCCTGGTTCCTCGTGGGGTGTGTAGAGGTGAGCGTTTTCCCTTCCAAGTCCTGTTTCCGCCGTGTTTTTGTTTGCGGTGAATCCGCCCCGGAAAACGTGGCGGATTGGACTGTTGTAATAATGTGGGGGGTACATTGGGTTCTGCCTGTCTGTTGGTGGTTACTGCCGCTGTGTTTGTTTGTACCGCCGTGGCAGTCGGAGTGTTAAAGTGGCTGTCTATGTTGGCGGTTTCCGCCATGTTCGTGATTCCATTTTTTTTTACCGCCGGCCTGTTGGTGGTTTTACCTCTGCTTTAACACCGACCGCCAGGGTTGTAATGAGGGCCATCGTTTCTTCTGCTATAGACATCGTACAAACAGATATGTCTTCCTTACATCATGGACAAAGTCAGCTAAAGTCCATTATGCAGTTGGGTTGGACACTTCAAACATTGAAGGCGGGTCGCATTCCCTGGCAGCATGTCAGTGCGAGGGAGATATTTTCTTCCTTTAATTTAACGCGACAACAAAAACTAATGTCTAAAAAGGAAGCAACTTATGTCATGCTTAATATTGAGAAATTAGAAAAGTTGCCTTTTACTGTGGCTGAAATGCCATCTGCTGAGTGGCTAATACACGGGGTTATCAATCTGCCTATTTCTACACTTCAATTCACCTCCTGTTTAAAACACATTCCGGTAGGCAGATATGAAAGGCTGGGAGATAGCTACATCCACGAGCTGTGGGAGCTTCCCTTCTCATACAAATGTTTCAGTGGCATGAAAGAAGTCTTTCTTAGTGGTAGTGAATGCGAGACTTCAGTCAGCCATTCAATGGTTTGTAAACAGCTGTCCTTACATGGGGCGTGTAACGCTTCTGCAGCAAACTTGGCTTGTTATCTGAAGGGCATTCCAGTCCCCTTGATTAGACCTACGTTCCAGGTGCTTTCAAACGGCAGCTACGTCCTCCTCAATGGTGAAGACTGTTGTGGTATGCGAGCCGGAATAGTTTACATTGTTTCGGTCTCTAAGGTCGTTACATGCTGCTGGAACGTACTCTTTCCCCCCACTAAAATTAAAGAGGTAGCTGACATTTGGCCTCACATCGCTACTTCGAATGTGAATTTTGACAAGTTGAGCAGACTCAAGGCTTTATTGTTTCAGAAGCATTTGGCCCTTACATCTGCACTCGAGACCTACGCAGTTCAGGTGGCAAGGTCGTCAGCAGAAATACAGTCCCTTTCAAATACAAACTTTACGAGACACTTTAGTGAACTCGTGGGATGAATATTTAAAGCGTCCAGTACAACTGGAATCGCACATTTTTTCAAAGCTGTTGGTTCTAGTTTCATTCACACCTCCTCCGTATTCGGCTTGATACCATCAGCAATCCACTCAATCTTTTCTTGTATTTTCGGGGGATTTCCAATGACTTTGGCTTTATTAGCTGGCGTTTTTCTGCTGCTATTTTTTATGAGCAATGGCTGCCCCACCGCAACAAGGAGGAATGAAAGCGCTCCCATGAGCGCAGCTGTGTCGTGAACACATGATGCAGTATTTTGGAGCAACACTCCTGGAGCAATTGGATTGTGGCTGGTCTTTGTCATTCAGACCGGTCTTGCATTGTGTTCAGCCTGTGTTTTGGGGCCTCTGGTGCTCTTTTGAACATGCACTGGAAGTTTGTCTTTCAACGCATCGCTTGCCTACATTGGATGCTGATCTGTTGATGTTCTTGCTGAGGGTTCATTACCGGACATGTGCATTGAGGTTGCGTTTGCTATGAGAAGCTACTTATGAGTTACCCTTCTTGGATAATGTAACTCACGACTCATCACTGGACACACCACGGAATGCAGCCTTGGCTGAGGCAGAGGCTACGGAACACAACTGCTCCTTGATCCTTCTTGGCGATGACTTTCCAACTTTAACATCGGCCGAAGTGGAAGATCTCCTGTCCTCTATGGTCCCGGAATCAATTGGAACTTTTCAAAATTGACTTTGCCTTTTGAAATTCGGTATAATACCACATGCTCAAATTTTAAATTGTCACGTTAGATGCTCATGCGTCCCTTCGACGTGTCATCATTGACATTGCTTCTACATATATATCTTAGGGTGAGCTTTTTAGCAGTAATTTTATATATCTTTGACTTTGAACCACTTTCAACCGACAAGGGGAGGGTGTTGTGTAGCCATTTTAGTTATAGCTCCATGCACGTTATTTTAACACACTAGGCCGCTGTGCACTTTAACCTAGATATATTTTATTCAGCTTCGTCTTATTATTGTTACAATAACCATTTTTACGGTCTTGTTTTATTTTACGTTTAACTAACAGTTTTTGCCTAGGTTCTCAAACAAGACATTCTTGATCACTCAGTGCTTCTTCCAAGGCTACAGCACGGTACATTGCCGGTGAACGTAGTAGAAGTTTAGTCTCCAACATTCGTAGAAAATACACATCCTTACGTAGGGACATTTTCTCAGAACATCAGTTGTGTTGTTATAAAAACACTTCCTTGTCCCTTACTCGTTAGAGGGAGATTCCAGCCAGTGAACCACAATTGTATGCTGATTGCTGAATGCTTCGCTACGGATGCTAATGCAGCCCGCAGGCCTTTGCTCAGGGATGGGGGTTGAAGCCTTCCCAGGGAAACCTGAAGGGCAGAATTAGAGCTTAACATGCTGTGCTCGATCATAACCTAGGTAGGGATTAGTCCATCGATTATAGTGACAATATGATAGCGTTTTTTTTATGCTTCACTCTTCTCGTCACAATTTTAATACTGTCATGTTGTGTCATCCTGGTTATTGCAGCTCACACTTTGCTATCTAAGATGTAGTTGTTTTGTTAAATTCATTAATGAAACGCATACTGCTTCTATTTGTCATTTATATATGAGACTGGATTGTAAATGAGAGAAACGGATGAGACCTGAGTGATCACGACTTCCCTGAGAAGCCAAGTATGTCATGCGCTCGCCTGCCCAGTCATCACTATCCTTGGGTAGAGATGAGGCACTGCTAGTTAGCCGGAGCGAAACCCGGATTGGAGCGACAGATGTCACACCGCGGACGATTCTGCCACTCAAAATCCAGTAGTTTAATTAGAATAATGAGAGCCTACGCGACAAGCCGCTCAGAACTAGTTGGCCATATTATTACAAAAACCGCATAACAGAATAGGGCAATAAAGATTAAGGGGCTGATTATGAGGCTGGCGGTCTTGAGTCCGCCATCCTCACAGTGGAGGTCAGGGCCGCCACTGCTGTGGTGGTCTAACTGCCAAATTAAGACCCTTGTGGTCAGACCACCAGGGTACCGCCATCTCTGCCGGGATCAGTGATCCCGACAGGCATACGATGGCAGGTGGCAGAATCCGCCACCATGCAGATTAAGACCTGGTTCTATGCCAGACTTTTAATGGCTGTATCACCACCACAAAAAGGCTGACGGAGAACGGGTACAGTGGGCCACAGGGGGGCCACTGCACTGCCCATGGGCTTGGCATGGTCAGCGCACGGGTCCCCCTGCCCAGAACTCTTGCTGTGCAAACAGCGAGCATTGCAAGGGTGCTGGTGCCCACTGCAGCAGCAGCATTGCTGCCGGCTCGATTATGAGCGGGCAACAATGCTGCACCACTTTCCCACTGAGCTAACGGGCGGAAACCTTGGTTTCCACCCATCAGCCCAGTGCGAAAGTCTTATGGGCCCGGCAGGGAGGTAGCCAGCATGGCAGCAACCTCCCCGTCGGAAGTTCGGCGGACGGGCTATCCCGTCCGCCGAACTCATAATGAGGCCCTAAGACTTTAGTCATCAGAAGACAGCTAAAGATTAAAGGAATTGAGAAGAAGCTGAGAACAGTTGGACATCTTCAGCATGTCAGGACCAACTCAAACTCACACCAACACAAACTAACTCAAGACTCCCTCAAAACTGACCAAAGACTCAAAGTTCCTTACTAATTAGAAATATGCACGAGATCCATTCATTGGTCCTTCAGGTGGGTGCACTCCAAATGTCAGATTCTGCATCCAGTGGCTGCAGGTGGCACCACAGAATTTACTACTATTCCAAATCTTTTCAGCAAAAGTGCATTGTCATCCGTATGATTTCACACATTACTAACAAATTATTACATTCTCTAGTTATTTGTTACTTGGGATCCTTTCTCACGACACACAATAAAGTAAACTAATGCATTTCACATGAGAACTACACATTTCCTGTCTTGCACGACAGCTAGAACAAATAATGCAACATTGTTATTTCTAAAACATCTTTCTTGCCTTCAATACAATAGGACATTCAACATTCACATTAACAACCTAGGAAAAGAATTCAGGTCAGATGGGACATAATAAACAAGCGTTTTCCATTACTGCTGCAAAATGAATCTTTCAGGCCTAGTCAAGTTAAGAAAACCTTAATACACATTAAGATATTAATAAACTTATTGCGCACAGTTACAATTCAAATCAAATTTGCAAAGCAAATTAGTTAATTGCAAACATTATTTATATCAGTTTAGAACAATTTTAAACATGCATTTTTTTTTCTGCACACATGTTACTCGCATTATTAAAATTAATTTAATTCATTATAAGTGCTTTTAATTCATATTCATTTAATACTTTCAATAACATTCTTAACATTAATTCACATTAGTACTTAATTTAATTTAAATGCAAAATTCTCACGTTAAAACGTAGTGTTTAATAAAAATGGTGGCCGCATGGTTCCCCATAATTCAAACATGCACATTTTTTTTACAACTCATATTATTTTCTCTGTTAAGCATTTAAATGTAGCTTAATTTGTCACCATATGCTAACTTCTATGCAACTAATTTATCAATAAAATGTGATCTCTCTCAATTTCCTCTATGAGGAGTAATTGTTGGGTGCAAAGCTCTGTCTTCCATTGTTAGCTGACAAGGCTTTCTGTCAAAAGCTATGAGTGGTAGAGTGGGAATGTTCATGTAGTACCAATAGGGCACTCCCCTTACATTGAGTAGCACAAAGGAGCAATTTTAGGCAACTTTCCAGGGCAAAAAATCATTTTTTGCTAGAGCTAAATTCCAGATCAATACTTTGGGGATCATTACAACATTGGCGGTAAAAGCCGCTTACCGCCGTTCAGAAGACCGCCAATACATCACCGCGGCCGCGGAATACCGCCACAGCTATTATGACCCACATCTCGGAATCCGCTGAAATTCAGACACCCACACAAGTCCGCCACACCAAAGGTCAGTGATAAACTGGCGAAAACAAAACCTCCACCGTCACGCCAACAGAAACACTCCCATGCTATCACGACCCACGAATCCACGCAGCGGTCTTTCAACCGCGGTATTCCATTGGCGGTACACACCGCCGCGCTCAAAATACACACACATCTCCAAAACACCGCCACATTGGATAATTCAAAATACACACACCTGACACACATACAAACAGCACTCCCACACACCCAACACAATATAAAACACACACCCACATCACCCACAAACCCCTACGACCAAAAAATCTGAAAGAAGGCCAGAGAGAGACTACAGCAATAGACAACCCCACCACACCGAGGCACACAACACCATCACCCATACAACATCCACGCTAAAAACACCCCACACCACCACACATCACCACACTCATCAACACATACACCACCCCACACATCACCTACACCACTCCATGTCACGCCAAAGACACCCCAGGTTTTCCGAGGAGGAGCTCAGGGTCATGGTGGAGGAAATCCTACGGGTAGAGCCACAGCTATTTGGAGCACAGGTGCAGCACACCTCCATAGCCAGGAAGATGGAGCTATGGCGAAGAATCGTCGACAGGGTCAACGCTGTGGGACAGCATCCAAGAAATCAGGAAGACATCCGGAAGAGGTGGAACGACCTACGGGGGAAGGTGCATTCAGTGGTCTCCAGGCACAACATCGTGATTCAGCGGACTGGCGGCGGAACCCCACCTCCTCCCCCACAACTAACAACATGGGAGGAGCAGGTCTTGACCATCATGCATCCTGAGGGCCTCGGAGGAGTCGGTGGAGGAATGGACACTGGTAAGTCAAATCTTAGCTATCATATCCCCCACCCTACCTGGATGCTATCACACACCCCCACCCTCACCCCCTCCCCTATCACTCCAACTCCGCAATAATGTACTAATAACACAAACCACACATCCCAACACCAAGCCCTGCATGACACAACTAAGCATGGACACCCAGCACTAACGCATGCTCACTGCACATACCCATAACAACCCCCCAACCATCATCATACAAGCCCCCACACAGGAATGCTTGCACTGGGGTACACGCACACCCACCCATTGCACACCATGACACACACACATGCAATAATCATGCTCTTATACCCCTGCAGGACCACTACGTAACGTCACCACACAGGAGGGTCCAGACATCTCCACTCCACCCACAGAAGAGGCCCACAGTGACGACAGCAGCTCTGGCCAACTGGATCCAGATGACCAGCCCGGACCATCGTGGGCCTCGGGACAGTCGGTTCCCCTTGCACAGGCACAGCCCAACACTGACCTTCCACCCTCTGGTAACACCAGCACAGCACCCACCCAGCGGGCCCATACCTCCGTACCCAGGACACGTCAATCAGCTGTGTGTCCACCACTACAGGGAACCCAGGGTAACCCACCACCCCAACAACAACAGGGACCTGGGGGCAGTGGTAGTGGGCACACAGTCCAGGGGACGGAGGCACAGGAACACAGGGGAACTGGGAGGGCTGCTGTGCGACAGGGGGCGGACAGGCCAAGGGAACCCACTCTCCACGAGGCCCTCTCCTCCATCATGGGAGCATACCACCACTCCCAGGAGACGATGGTGACGGTCCTGGCCAAGTTTCAGGAGACCCAGCGCCTGCAGGACGAACAGTATTTGGGGTTCAGGGAGGAGCTCAGAACCATCAGCTCCACCCTGGGCACCATCGTAGGGGTGCTGAAGGACATACAAAAGACCATGAGGGACACCGTCGCACTCCAAGGGGCCGCTGACACTAGCATGGACGATGAACTTCCCACCACCTCCACCGGCGCTAGTGGACAGGACCACCACACCAGCACCCCACCCCCTGCAGACGGACAACCACCCCGCAAGCGGTCCCTGAGATCCTGGATCAGGACAGAGCAAGATGGCAAGACCCCCGCCAGGAAATGAGACCACCCTGATTGTCCTCCCACTGTCTCACTATGTAACCCTGTCCAGATTGGAACTGCCCCAGCTCCACTTCCTATGTCCATATGGGCAGTGTACCTGTGAGACTTATAGACTGGACTCTGCCATGGACATTCCTCCACCATCACCCATCACCATTTTGCCACCCCCTCCAATAATTAGCACTTCAATAAACACCCTTGAACCACAAAACAATCTGGAGTCAGTCTGTGATTTGGAAAATGTATATTAGCAATGACAGTGACAAAATGCGTTTTCAAATGTAATGCCAACATACCTATGTCACACATCACAAGTCCATGAAGGATGCAAGCAGATGACACATGTTGGTAACCACGCCTGTGAAACCGAGGGGAAATGTACAACTCAGTTACCAAATACTGCTACTAATTGACAGACAGGATAGAGGTAGAAGTGTGAAAGTGAATGTAATAGTAAAACAATTGTTCTCACCTGTGTGTCACTGGAAATATTGCTGTATGACTGACTCCCTGTTGTCTATGTCTTGTTCCTCAGCTTCCTCCTCATCACTGTCCACAGGCTCCACAGGCTCCACAGCTGCCACAACTCTGTCATCTGGACCATCCTCCTGCAGAAAAGGCACCTGGCGTTGCAAAACAAGATTGTGAAGCATCGAGCAGGCGATGATGATCTGGCACACCTTCCTTGGTGAGTAGAATAGGGAACCACCTGTCATATGGAGGCACCTGAACCTGGCCTTCAGGAGGCCGAAGGTGTATTCGATCACCCTCCTAGTCCACCCATGGGCCTCATTGTAGTGTTCCTCTGCCCTGGTGCTGGGATTCCTCACTGTGGTCAATAGCCATGACAGGTTGGGGTAACCAGAGTCCCCTAATAGCCACACCCGGTGCCTCTGGAGTTGACCCATCACATACGGGATGCTGCTATTCCGCAGGATGTAGGCGTCATGCACTGAGCCAGGGAACATAGCATTTACCTGGGAGATGTACTGGTCTGCCAAACATACCATCTGTACATTCATGTAATGATAACTCTTCCGGTTCCTGTACACCTGTTCACTCCTGCGTGCAGGGACCAGAGCTACATGGGTGCCATCAATAGCACCTATGATGTTGGGGATATGTCCCAGGGCATAGAAGTCACCTTTCACTGTAGCCAAATCCTCCACCTGAGGGAAAACAATGTAGCTCCTTACGTGTTTCAGCAGGGCAGACAACACTCTGGACAACACGTTGGAAAATATAGGCTGGGACATCCCTGATGCCATGGCCACTGTTGTCTGAAATGACCCACTTGCAAGGAAATGGAGCACTGATAGCACCTGCACTTCAGGGGGTATTCCTGTGGGATGGCGGATTGGTGAGATCAGGTCTGGCTCCAACTGGGTACACAGTTCCTGGATTGTGGCACGGTCAAACCTGTAGGTGATGATCAAATGTCGCTCCTCCATTGTTAAGAGGTCCACCAGCGGTCGGTACACCAGAGGATTCCACCATCTCCTCAAATGTCCCAGCTGACGGTGCCTAAGAAGGAAAATAGCGACCACAGAGTCAACCAATTCCCAGGTATGTACCCACAGCTACACAGAACACGACACCAAATACAAAACTCTTCCTGTATGTGTGTTGAGGGTAGGCCTAGGTATGTGTGACACAGTAGTAAATGAAGCCATGTGGGCCCCTGAAATGGCGGCTGCCTGACCTCTAAACTGGGACAATGGGATGTGAGGTATTTGCGCTGGCATTGTACACCGTCGCGGTAGGCGGTCGTAGACCGCGGCGCAATGCTGCATTGGTTAACATTGGACCCTATGGGTCCCAGGAGCCGATGATGAAGTGCGCCGGCGGTGATGATACGCACTGCCGCGGACGTCACCGCCGTGGACGTGACTGCCATTTTCTATCTGTTCAACTACTCGATACCTGATCTTCGACAGGAGAGGACCTACACTGCAAGTGCTGCTGTGACCTCGGTCTGGAAGAGACAATGGCTGCTGCGTCTGAGGAAAGGGCCCCTGCCTTCACTGCTCAGGAGTTGGAGAAGCTAGTCGACGGAGTCCTCCCCCAGTACACGCTACTCTACGGTCCTCCAGACCAACAGGTAAGTACACAGGGAGCACCTTGTATGGGCTATGCCTGTGTGAAGAGGGCTGGTTGTGAGAAGGAAGGGGGCAGAGTTCAGCGAGCATGAAGGAGTGTGAATGCATGTGCCACATGGCAAGGGTAGGGATGGGGGCCACTCACTTTGACGGTGCAGTTGGTAATGACTTCTCTTCTTCCCCTGTACATGTCATGTAGGTCAGCGCCCACCAGAAGAAGGACATTTGGCGTGCCATCGCCAAGGACGTCCGGACCCTGGGGGTCCACCAGAGACGGGGCACCCACTGCCGTAAAAGTTGGGAGGACATTCTCCGCTGGAGCAAGAAGACGGCGGAGGCTCAGCTGGGGATGGCCTCCCAATGTCGGAGGGGTGCCCGTCGCACCATGACCCCCCTGATGTTCCAGATCCTGGCGGTGGCCTACCCGGAGTTGGATGGGCGCTTGAGGGCATCACAGCAGACAAAAGGGGGTGAGTACAACATCATTCAGCGGACTTTGCGTGCAGTGGAGGGGTCTGGGTTGGGGAGGAGGGCTGTGGGTTTCCCTAGGCCAGGGCGAGTTACGTAGGCTAGGCCCCTCCGGAATGCAGGCCATGTGGCACTCCACCCCACCTCTGTAGAGTGGCAAGTACAGGTATACATGCCCCTGTGTCATCTATGGGTGCAGATGTCCACCATAGCCATGTAGGCCAGATCCCAGGAATTGCATCTGTAGAGGCGAAGAGCACGGCGTAGTGCAGGGGGCTGCTGTGTCTGTATTGTCTGCCAACGGTAGCGGTAAGCCATGCACTCAACCTGTCTTTCTTCTGTCGTCCCCCCCCTTTTGTGCTCTCCCTGTTCTTTTGTGCATCAGCATCATCAGGCCGAGGTACAGTGGCACCGGAGCACGAGGGAGCTGCTTCCCACATGGCCGTGGAGGGCCACACCACGGACTCTGAATACACCAGTGGGACGGAGGGCGAGGGGAGCTTCACGTCGGTCACCGGATCACCAAACAGCGACACGGACTCGTCCGCCGATGGGAGCTCCCTTGTGGTGGCGGCACCATCTGTGCCCCCCACTTCTATAGGTACAGCCGCCACCCCCCCTACCAGCACTGCCCTCCCAGCAGCCCCTCAGCCTTCGCCCCGTGCCCGCTCACCCAGGAGGGTGGGCATCACCTTCGCCCCAGGCACCTCAGTCCCTGCATCTGTCACCCCTGCTGCCCTCAGTGAGGAGGCCATTGACCTCCTCAGGTCACTCACTGTTGGGCAGTCTACCATTGTGAATGCCATCCAGGGTGTAGAAAGGGAGTTGCAACACGGTAATGCATTCCTGGAGGGCATTCATTCTGGTCAGGCTGCCCTTCATCGAACCCTGCAATCTCTGGCCTCAGCACTGATGGCAGCCATTGTCCCTGTGTCTAGCCTCCCCCCTCCAACTTCCTCCACCCAGACCCAGTCCCCTGTACCCCAGCCTATCCCATGCACACCATCAGACAAGCATGCAGACACCTCAAAACACAAAAGTAGCTCAGGCAAACATAAGCACCACACAACCCACAGGCACTCACACAAGCATCACCCACATACAGACACAGCAACATCCACTGCTTCCACTGTGCCCCCTCCTCGTCGTCTCCCTCCTCCCTCCCAGTCTCGTCTACACTCTCACCTGCATGCACTACATCTACAGGCACTAGGACTCGCACCAGAACACCCAGCACCACACCCCGCTCACCTGCACTCACCACCCTCACTACCATTTACACGTCCCCTGTGTCCACTCCCAGTGTGTCTGTGACGCCCCCTCCCAAAGTACACAAACGCGGGCACCCACACACCCAACATCCATCCACCTCACGACAGCCTCCAGTACCTGCACCCAAATCACCTAAAGTTACAGCTCCTACAACCCCCTCCTCTTCCTCCACTCCCAGACCCCCTCCAGCTACCCGTCCCAGTATCCATCAGAAACTCTTCCTGAGCAACGTTGACCTCTTTCCCACCACCCCCACCCCTCCAATTCATAGGTCCCTTAGTAGCACCTCAGCCAAAAAAAGTCCAGTACCAGTGGTGCGTGTTAAAGGTGTGTGGAGTGCACTGGCCACCAGGGAAGCCAGTGTGACACAGAGACAAAGCACTGCCAGTCCATTCCCTGTAAAGCACCTTAAGTTGGAAAGTGGCCGACGGGAGAGGGTGAAGACTCCAGGCGGCAAAACAGCTCACAAAGGTCCCGGGGGGAGTGCCAAGTCACCTGTGACTCCTCCCAAGGTGGTGAAGGGGCAGAAGAAGTCTCCAAAGTCTGGGAAGAGCAGCACAGCGGAGAAGGCCGCCATCCTCCCCGCCGGCCGGGACGCCACCGCCAGCAGTATCGTCACTGGTCTGGAGACCACCGCCAGAGTCAGTGCCCTGGAGGGCAGCAGTATCGTCACTGGTCCGGAGACCACCGCCAGAGTCAGTGCCCTGGAGGGCAGCAGTATTGTCACTGGTCCGGAGACCACCGCCAGAGTCAGTGCCATGCAGGGCAGCAGTATCGTCACTGGTCAGGAGACCACTGCTAGAGTCAGTGCCCTGGAGGGCAGCAGTATCGTCACTGGTCCGGAGACCACCGCCAGAGTCAGTGCCCTGGAGGGCAGCAGTATCGTCACTGGTCCAGAGACCACCGCCAGCGTCAGTGACCTGGAGGGCCCCGGCAGCCACAACCTCGCTGGGCACTGAGGGACCGTAATGCCACACACCGCTGAACAGGGCAAAGACCGCCATGGTGAAGACCGCTGAACAGGGCAAAGCACCGCTGAACAGGTCAGAGACAGCAAAGGCAAGCACCGCTGAACAGGGCAAAGACCGCCATGGTGAAGACCGCTGAACAGGGCAAAGCACCGCTGAACAGGGCAAAGCACTGCCATGGTGAAGACCGCTGAACAGGGCAAAGCACCGCTGAACAGGGCAAAGCACCGCCATGGTGAAGACCGCTGAAGACCGCTGAACAGGGCAAAGCACCGCTGAAAAGGTCAGAGACAGCAAAGGCAAGCACCGCTGAACAGGGCAAAGCACTGCCATGGTGAAGACCGCTGAACATGGCAAAGCACCGCTGACCAGGTCAGAGACAGCAAAGGCAAGCACCGCTGAACAGAGCAAAGACTGCCATGGTGAAGACCACTGAACAGGGCAAAGCACAGCTGAACAGGGCAAAGCACCGCCATGGTGAAGACCGCTGAACAGGGCAAAGCACCGCTGAACAGGGCAAAGCACCACCATGGTGAAGACCGCTGAACAGGGCAAAGCACCGCTGAACAGGTCAGAGACAGCAAAGGCAAGCACCGCTGAACAGGGCAAAGCACCGCAATGGTGAAGACCGCTGAACAGGGCAAAGCACCGTCAAATCAAGCATCGTTAGCCCATGTGCAGCTGGGACAGTGATGGAACTGGGACTGTCACAGGGAGCGTGATGCACTCTGGGCACCATTCCCCCTCCAGAACCAGTGGAGACCTGCATCCACTCTGTCTGTCCTTCACAGGATGAAGCACTCTGGGCACTATTCCCCCTCCAGAACCAGTGGAGACCTGCATCCACTCTGTCTGTCCTTCACAGGATGAAGCACTCTGGGCACCAGTCCCCCTCCAGAACCAGTGGAGACCTGCATCCACTTGAGAGACTGTGGCTTTTGCACTGCCCAGGATGGTACAGTGGGCAAGCCATCCACTGTAGAGACTTGAGAGACTGTGGCTTTGCACTCCCCAGGATGGTACAGTGGGCAAGCCACCCACTGTAGAGACTTGAGAGACTGTGGCTTTGCACTCCCCAGGATACATCAATGGGCATGGAGCCCCGTCGTGGATCTGGCGTGGTGCTGTCATCCGGCTGAGGTGCCCCCCCTTCCCTTCCCCCTCAGGTGACTGTTGTATTTCTATCTGATGCCCCTGCAGTGTTTCTATCCGTTCCAGGACAGGTTTCGTGTGTGGGCCTCGCCCATGCATTTTGGGCCCAGTGGTCCATGGACATTGAAATGTGCATCCCTGTACTACTATTCGTGATGTATATTTTTGGAATGTGTATATATTGATGTATATATGTGCTTACTGATTTTTTATACATTACAATGTTTGAACTCATTTCCTTTTGTCTTAGCATTTATCCGGGGGGGTTGTTACTGTGATGTTCGGAAATGCATTGGTGTGTGTGTTGTAGTGGGTGAGGGTCGGGTTGGGGATGGGGGTGTTGCATGTGTGTGTCCCCCTGACATTTGCCTCCCCCCTCCCCTATGTCGTAGATGCAGTACGCACCGTTGTCTTCGGCGCCTACATTGATGGTGATCGTAGAGGAGCAGGTAGACAAGCGCAGGGAGTATTTGTAGTTCGGGCTCCATGGTGGGCTCCTTCGTCGTGGAGTGTGTTAAGGTGAGCATTTTCCCATTGCAAAAGCTGTTTCCGCCGTGTTTTTATCCACGGTGAATCCGCCCCGGAAAAGGTGGCGGATTGGCAGGTTGTGATACTGTGAGCAGTACATTGTCTCCCGCCTGTCTGTTGGCGGTGACCTCCGCGCTGCTTGTCTGTACCGCCGTGGCGGTCGGAGTGTTAAAGTGGCTGTCTATGTTGGCGGTTTCCGCCACGGTCATAATTCCCTTTTTTTGTCCGCCGGCCTGTTTGCGGTATTACCTCAGCTTTAACACCGTCCGCCAGGGTTGTAATGACCACCTTTATGCCGATTTACGTCAGTTTTGGTAACTTTGCACTAACACAAAGGATTAATAAATCAACCTGAAGTGCTTGGGCTGTCTGTGATGCACCTCATCAATAGAAATGCTGAAGTCTGCTGCCCTATCTTCTATTATAGCATCCTCCACATGTCGTTTGCATGTCAGGATCTGGTATGAAAAGCTTCTGGGTGTAGAACATTAGAAGCTGCTTGTGCTACCTATGTTTTTTTAACTGGTGAGGTAGCTTGATTTGCTAATAAGTGTGCCATCTGGTGCAAATACTGGCAGTTCTGAGTCAGTTTAATCAGTGGTTATGATGTTGACTTGATTGAAACAGCGTGCACTGAAGCCCGGTGCTCTAATGACTGTAATCCCTGGCAAATCATTTTACATACCTGATCTTAAATGCTATAATTTGACAAAAATGGGGCACTGAAACAAAGGATAAACATAAGTATAAAAAGCCACAGTTTCTATGCCTGTAGGCGATTAATTACAACAACTATGTAAAGGTCTTCAGGGAACTGTTTCATAACTATGTTATTTATTTATTTTTAACACATTGTATTGGTTTTTGATATAAAATAGAGAATACAAAACGCTTTCCCCCCAAAGAGGGCTCTGGAATTCAACAATGAAAAATTATATCAATCTTTGAAGGCAGTATGCCTATCCAGCTGTATCGTTGTCACAATTTGGCAAATAGTTTGCAGTTTCCATTAAATCACAATTTATGCATGAGTATACATTAAAGAGTCGGTAAGTCTAGATTCAAGGATTAGCCAAGTGACCCTTCCTTTCAATGCTGTGATATGGGCCTCTCTCTGAGGGGATCAGACTCCCTCTCTCCACCCCCCTTCCCACTTGCCGCTCGTGTGCCTGGTCAATGCTATGTGTCAAAAGATTTCAGGGTAGATGTGTTTCCCTGTGAAGTGACTATTTATTGACCCAATTAATTAGTTTTATTGGTCCGTTCCTGTCTCGGTACATATTTATTTTATTGTAGTTTGGGTAGTTTCGAGGGTCTGTGCTAGTGTCTAGTTCAGTGGCCCTGTGAGGTATTCAGGAGTTTAATGTGTCCTCCTCTCGCTGTTCCCAGTCATTTACTAGTGTACTCCAAGCCCTAGCTCTTTCCACTGGGCTGTGGCCCTTTGTGCCGCCCGGTGCCTTATCATCTCCTCAGCATTAGCCCATTTTAGGACTTCCCTTTTCCATGTGTGTGACCATGGTCCCGCTGCTGCTTTCCATGTCATTGCAATTTCTCTTTTGGCCAAAACCAAGGCCAAATCTTGAAATTGATTAGTATATTTATGTTTGGGCTGATGGCGATAGCCTCCCAACAAACAGTGTCTGGGGTCATTAGGTACCTCTCGTCCAACAATGTCAGTGAGGAGCTGCATGATCTTGTGCCAGTATTCCCGTAATGTTGGGCAGAGCCAGAGCATGTGGATGAATTCAGCACCCTCCTCATCACATCTAGGACATCCGGCCCCCAGGGCCCCAAAGTGTTTCTTGATTCTACCCAGGGTCAGATATACTCTGTGTAAAACATATGTGTTGATCAATTTAAATCGAGCGTTCCTAGAGACTCTCGGGGTCCAAGTCAGTATTTCCTCCCAATCTTTGTCCTCTATAGTGGCTCCCAAATCCATTTCCCATTTTTATTTAAGATCTGTCAGTGGTTGGGACATTGTGGTTCTTATTTTTCTATAAAGCCAGGTCACCACCTTATGCGTCCCCGTGGCACTTACGAGGTATTGAGTCACCTCTGAAGTAGGGGGTTCCGTACTCCCGGTTTGCCAATGCCTACCCATCATGTCTATGATCGCTCTATGAAGTAGGAAATTCCCTACTGGAATCTGATATTAGGTTCGAAAGTCCTCAAAAGGCAACAAAGAGTCTGCCTCATATAAGGCACCCAGGGTAGTGGCCCCACCATCTCCCATCTCCTGATTCCCCCTCAGTTTCCCCTATGCGGTAGCGTTAACAGGCATCGCATTGATGTCTCAGGAGCATAAGGCCTGGGGCACCCTATCCTATGGAGGTGGCATCTCCAGCATTTATGGATTACTTCCAATGCCTGAGGTCTAGAGGTCGCTGGGAGGCCAAGACCCAAGATGACCCTGGCCAATGTGGGTAGTTCGGGGGTGAAAGGTAACACTTCATGTCCGGGCAACACATGGCTCGCCATCCATCTGGTCAACCATTGTAGTTGATCTACCAGGTAATAAGCTTCAAAGTCTGGAACGGCCAGTCCACTGTCCTCGAGAGAACGTTGTAGCACTGCGGGCACCAGTCTTTGTCTACCCATTCCCCATATAAATCCTGTGATCATAGAATTCAGATCTTTAAAGAATCACCCCGGGATCCACACTGGTAAGGCCGTAAAAAGATATAGCAGTCTGGGGAGAGCTATCGTCTTCAAGAGCGCCACCCTGCCCACGATTGAAATTGGCAGGGTAGCCCAGAACCCCATGGAGCCCCTAATGCCACATCTGTCTGAGCTTTCCCAGGTTTCAACAATGGTATGATCAGGGTTTCCCATGCAGACATTGAGAGGGTCTGACATTCAACCACCGCCTCATGGACCACTGCCAGTCTAGGCCCCAGCTTGGATAAGTAAGTCAAATAAAATTCTATTGGGAACCCATCTGAGCCAGGTGTTTTATTGCGTGCCATAGAAGTTATGGCATCTTTCACCTCTGTCACCGTAATCGGTGCACCCAGTGCAGTTGCGTCGAGCCGATACCGTAGGGAGTGGTAGATGGGGCAGGAAGGCTTGTATTTCCTCATCTGAAGGATGTACCTTACTAGTGTATAAGTCTGCATAGTATTTACAGAATTCATCATTAATAGCCAATTGGGAACCAATACAAGTTTCCCCGGGTTGTATGAGTTCTACTATTACTGAGATTCTCTTTGCTGGGTTCGCCAGCCATGCCAACAAGGAACTCACACGGTCACCCTCTGCATGCATTCGTGTCAAAAAGGCCCTATAATCATAACAGCGCAGCCGGTCTTGGGGCATTGCCGCTCTATCCCTCTCTGATTCCGTTCGGCCTCTTCTATATCATGAAGTAGTGCACGCCTTTCACTGGCTACTGCAGAAAGACAATTCCCCCTGATGACCACTTTAAACGCATCCCACTCTAACAATTTTGAAGTAGTCAAGCCCTCATTAGTCTCAAAATAAGTGTCTATTGCTAAACCAATGGTGTGCTTAAATGCCTCATCCTCCAGCAGAGAAGGCTGTAGCTGCCATGTAGGTATTGGTGTCCGTGCTCGGGCACATCTCAGACTAAAGAGAAGTGGGTTATGGTCTGAGATTGTACGAGTGAGTTATTCGCTTGCGTGAACTAGCCCATGAACCCCTGGTGAGGAGAGGAAGGTGTCTAATCTGACATGTAAATCATGCTTGAGTGAGTAAAATGAATAGTCCTGGTCTTCTGCGTGTTGGACGCGCCAAGTTTCTACTAGTCCCCAGTTTTGTTGCCATGTCCAGTATGATGGGGTATTTCGAATGGTTGAGGATGAAGGTAAGGGGGGTTTGATCTATCCAACGTCATATCTGCTATACAATTGAAGTCCCCTCCCAAGGTTACCAGTCCCGCTAGGTACGCTGCCAGCCTTGTCGACATGGAGGCCAAAAATCCTCCCTGATCTGTGTTAGGGCCATATATGCTACCTAGAGTTATCTCTCTACCATCCAGTTTTCCTGAAATTACAGTGTAGTGACCCAACGGGTCAATAATGGTTGTCATGTGCTGGTAAGGTACTCCCGACTTAACCCAAAACAGTGTCCCTCTGGCAAAGGCTGAATAGATGGTACAGTAGACCTGACCTCTCCAATGCTTCTGAAGAGCACGACTCTCGTTAGCATCTAGATTTGTCTCCTGGAGCATCGCTATGTGGATTCCCCGTCTAGTGAGAAATGAGAATACCTTATGACGCTTGGCCATGGAGCGTATCCCTCGAACATTCCACGTAAGGAATTTCAGGCTCAGTGGACTACCCATCAATAATTAATTGATCATCCCACATTCTATAGGTATGCAGTTTGCCCAGGCAACACGGTGTGTTTTGGATCATAACTAAACAACTGAAATCCCATCTCCCCTTCCCCAGAGCAAAGGACATGATGTCTTCGCCCAAACTATTACACAACAACAGTATTTCAACAGTGATCATAGTCTCTACTGTGCAACACACAGTAATTGTGGGGGTAGCGGTTTCAGTATTCGACAGCTGGAAGCTCCGGGGCGTCTCCGGCCCACCCCCCCTTCATCAGTCGTTTATGTAGCAGGTATGATGAGATAATAGTCCCAAAGGTAGTCTATAAACATTAGTGGTGTGGGCGTAGTGTACTCCATCAGTCGCACCATCTTATTTGAGAGCTTGCCTGCTGAGTGACTCAGCATAGTGTTAACGTAGTCTTGTTGTGGCAGCTTTTTTTCAATTAAATTATTTCATCAGCTGTTCGAGGAGTGATCGCAGGTAGGACTATACTCGATTGAATATAGGTTGCATTCTCACCATCGGAGTCTGAATGTCCATCCTCCTTCTGTGGGCTCAAGGGCGAAGCCCCATCCGATCAACCAAGCGCTCCACCAAACAGCGCCACCGCCTCCATCACCCGCTGTCTTTCTTCCTGTACTTTCTCTGGGGTGAGTGGGTCAACCATATGTGATGTCTGTCGCCTTCTTGACCTGGGCCGCCATCTCTTCTTGCTGTAGTGAGATTTCTTATTCGGATCTGAAGCAGAGCACGACTCCAACCAGGCCTCCTCTGGTGTAGAGAAAAATTCCATTCCAGATGGCACTCCACCCCACCTCTGTAGAGTGGCAAGTACAGGTATACATGCCCCTGTGTCATCTATGGGTGCAGATGTCCACCATAGCCATGTAGGCCGGATCCCAGGAATTGCATCTGTAGAGGCGAAGAGCACGGCGTAGTGCAGGGGGCTGCTGTGTCTGTATTGTCTGCCAACGGTAGCGGTAAGCCATGCACTCAACCTGTCTTTCTTCTGTCGTCCCACCCCCCTTTTGTGCTCTCCCTGTTCTTTTGTGCATCAGCATCATCAGGCGGAGGTACAGTGGCACCGGAGCACGAGGGAGCTGCTTCCCACATGGCCGTGGAGGGCCACACCACGGACTCTGAATACACCAGTGGGACGGAGGGCGAGGGGAGCTTCACGTCAGTCACCGGATCACCAAACAGCGACACGGACTCGTCCGCCGATGGGAGCTCCCTTGTGGTGGCGGCACCATCTGTGCCCCCCACTTCTATAGGTACAGCCGCCACCCCCCTACCAGCACTGCCCTCCCAGCAGCCCCTCAGCCTTCGCCCCGTGCCCGCTCACCCAGGAGGGTGGGCATCACCTTCGCCCCAGGCACCTCAGTCCCTGCATCTGTCACCCCTGCTGCCCTCAGTGAGGAGGCCATTGACCTCCTCAGGTCACTCACTGTTGGGCAGTCTACCATTGTGAATGCCATCCAGGGTGTAGAAAGGGAGTTGCAACACGGTAATGCATTCCTGGAGGGCATTCATTCTGGTCAGGCTGCCCTTCATCGAACCCTGCAATCTCTGGCCTCAGCACTGATGGCAGCCATTGTCCCTATGTCTAGCCTCCCCCCTCCAACTTCCTCCACCCAGACCCAGTCCCCTGTACCCCAGCCTATCCCATGCACACCATCAGACAAGCATGCACACACCTCAAAACACAAAAGTAGCTCAGGCAAACATAAGCACCACACAACCCACAGGCACTCACACAAGCATCACCCACATACAGACACAGCAACATCCACTGCTTCCACTGTGCCCCCTCCTCGTCGTCTCCCTCCTCCCTCCCAGTCTCGTCTACACTCTCACCTGCATGCACTACATCTACAGGCACTAGGACTCGCACCAGAACACCCAGCACCACACCCCGCTCACCTGCACTCACCACCCTCACTACCATTTACACGTCCCCTGTGTCCACTCCCAGTGTGTCTGTGACGCCCCCTCCCAAAGTGCACAAACGCGGGCACCCACACACCCAACATCCATCCACCTCACGACAGCCTCCAGTACCTGCACCCAAATCACCTAAAGTTACAGCTCCTACAACCCCCTCCTCTTCCTCCACTCCCAGACCCCCTCCAGCTACCCGTCCCAGTGTCCATCAGAAACTCTTCCTGAGCAACGTTGACCTCTTTCCCACCACCCCCACCCCTCCAATTCATAGGTCCCTTAGTAGCACCTCAGCCAAAAAAAGTCCAGTACCAGTGGTGCGTGTTAAAGGTGTGTGGAGTGCACTGGCCACCAGGGAAGCCAGTGTGACACGGAGCCAAAGCACTGCCAGTCCATTCCCTGTAAAGCACCTTAAGTTGGAAAGTGGCCGACGGGAGAGGGTGAAGACTCCAGCTGGCAAAACAGCTCACAAAGGTCCCGGGGGGAGTGCCAAGTCACCTGTGACTCCTCCCAAGGTGGTGAAGGGGCAGAAGAAGTCTCCAAAGTCTGGGAAGAGCAGCACAGCGGAGAAGGCCGCCATCCTCCCCGCCGGCCGGGACGCCACCGCCAGCAGTATCGTCACTGGTCTGGAGACCACCGCCAGAGTCAGTGCCCTGGAGGGCAGCAGTATCGTCACTGGTCCGGAGACCACCGCCAGAGTCAGTTCCCTGGAGGGCAGCAGTATCGTCACTGGTCCGGAGACCACCGCCAGAGTCAGTGCCATGGAGGGCAGCAGTATCGTCACTGGTCAGGAGACCACTGCCAGAGTCAGTGCCCTGGAGGGCAGCAGTATCGTCACTGGTCCGGAGACCACCGCCAGAGTCAGTGCCCTGGAGGGCAGCAGTATCGTCACTGGTCCAGAGACCACCGCCAGCGTCAGTGACCTGGAGGGCCCCGGCAGCCACAACCTCGCTGGGCACTGAGGGACCGTAATGCCACACACCGCTGAACAGGGCAAAGACCGCCATGGTGAAGACCGCTGAACAGGGCAAAGCACCGCTGAACAGGTCAGAGACAGCAAAGGCAAGCACCGCTGAACAGGGCAAAGACCGCCATGGTGAAGACCGCTGAACAGGGCAAAGCACCGCTGAACAGGGCAAAGCACTGCCATGGTGAAGACCGCTGAACAGGGCAAAGCACCGCTGAACAGGGCAAAGCACCGCCATGGTGAAGACCGCTGAACAGGGCAAAGCACCGCTGAACAGGTCAGAGACAGCAAAGGCAAGCACTGCTGAACAGGGCAAAGCACTGCCATGGTGAAGACCGCTGAACATGGCAAAGCACCGCTGACCAGGTCAGAGACAGCAAAGGCAAGCACCGCTGAACAGAGCAAAGACCGCCATGGTGAAGACCACTGAACAGGGCAAAGCACAGCTGAACAGGGCAAAGCACCGCCATGGTGAAGACCGCTGAACAGGGCAAAGCACCGCTGAACAGGGCAAAGCACCGCCATGGTGAAGACCGCTGAACAGGGCAAAGCACCGCTGAACAGGTCAGAGACAGCAAAGGCAAGCACCGCTGAACAGGGCAAAGCACCGCCATGGTGAAGACCGCTGAACAGGGCAAAGCACCGTCAAATCAAGCATCGTTAGCCCATGTGCAGCTGGGACAGTGATGGAACTGGGACTGTCACAGGGAGCGTGATGCACTCTGGGCACCATTCCCCCTCCAGAACCAGTGGAGACCTGCATCCATTCTGTCTGTCCTTCACAGGATGAAGCACTCTGGGCACTATTCCCCCTCCAGAACCAGTGGAGACCTGCATCCACTCTGTCTGTCCTTCACAGGATGAAGCACTCTGGGCACCAGTCCCCCTCCAGAACCAGTGGAGACCTGCATCCACTTGAGAGACTGTGGCTTTGCACTCCCCAGGATGGTACAGTGGGCAAGCCATCCACTGTAGAGACTTGAGAGACTGTGGCTTTGCACTCCCCAGGATGGTACAGTGGGCAAGCCACCCACTGTAGAGACTTGAGAGACTGTGGCTTTGCACTCCCCAGGATACATCAATGGGCATGGAGCCCCGTCGTGGATCTGGCGTGGTGCTGTCATCCGGCTGAGGTGCCCCCCCTTCTCTTCCCCCTCAGGTGCCTGTTGTATTTCTATCTGATGCCCCTGCAGTGTTCTATCCGTTCCAGGACAGGTTTCGTGTGTGGGCCTCGCCCATGCATTTTGGGCCCAGTGGTCCATGGACATTGAAATGTGCATCCCTGTACTACTATTCGTGATGTATATTTTTGGAATGTGTATATATTGATGTATATATGTGCTTACTGATTTTTTATACATTACAATGTTTGAACTCATTTCCTTTTGTCTTAGAATTTATCCGGGGGGGTTGGGGGTTGTTACTGTGATGTTCGGAAATGCATTGGTGTGTGTGTTGTAGTGGGTGAGGGTCGGGTTGGGGATGGGGGTGTTGCGTGTGTGTCCCCCTGACATTTGCCTCCCCCCTCCCCTATGTCGTAGGTGCAGTACGCACCGTTGTCTTCGGCGCCTACATTGATGGTGATCGTAGAGGAGCAGGAAGACAAGCGCAGGGAGTATTTGTAGTTCGGGCTCCATGGTGGGCTCCTTCGTCGTGGAGTGTGTTAAGGTGAGCATTTTCCCATTGCAAAAGCTGTTTCCGCCGTGTTTTTATCCACGGTGAATCCGCCCCGGAAAAGGTGGCGAATTGGCGGGTTGTGATACTGTGAGCAGTACATTGTCTCCCGCCTGTCTGTTGGCGGTGACCGCCGCGCTGCTTGTCTGTACCGCCGTGGCGGTCGGAGTGTTAAAGTGGCTGTCTATGTTGGCGGTTTCCGCCACGGTCATACTTCCCTTTTTTTGTCCGCCGGCCTGTTTGCGGTATTACCGCAGCTTTAACACCGTCCGCCAGGGTTGTAATGACCACCTTTATGCCGATTTACGTCAGTTTTGGTAACTTTGCACTAACACAAAGGATTAATAAATCAACCTGAAGTGCTTGGGCTGTCTGTGATGCACTTCATCAATAGAAATGCTGAAGTCTGCTGCCCTATCTACTATTATAGCATCCTCCACATGTCGTTTGCATGTCAGGATCTGGTATGAAAAGCTTCTGGGTGTAGAACATTAGAAGCTGCTTGTGCTACCTATGTTTTTTTAACTGGTGAGGTAGCTTGATTTGCTAATAAGTGTGCCATCTGGTGCAAATACTGGCAGTTCTGAGTCAGTTTAATCAGTGGTTATGATGTTGACTTGATTGAAACAGCATGCACTGAAGCCCGGTGCTCTAATGACTGTAATCCCTGGCAAATCATTTTACATACCTGATCTTAAATGCTATAATTTGACAAAAATGGGGCACTGAAACAAAGGATAAACATAAGTATAAAAAGCCACAGTTTCTATGCCTGTAGGCGATTAATTACAACAACTATGTAAAGGTCTTCAGGGAACTGTTTCATAACTATGTTATTTATTTATTTTTAACACATTTTATTGGTTTTTGATATAAAATAGAGAATACAAAACGCTTTCCCCCCAAAGAGGGCTCTGGAATTCAACAATGAAAAATTATATCAATCTTTGAAGGCAGTATGCCTATCCAGCTGTATCGTTGTCACAATTTGGCAAATAGTTTGCAGTTTCCATTAAATCACAATTTATGCATGAGTATACATTAAAGAGTCGGTAAGTCTAGATTCAAGGATTAGCCAAGTGACCCTTCCTTTCAATGCTATGATATGGGCCTCTCTCTGAGGGGATCAGACGCCCTCTCTCCACCCCCCTTCCCACTTGCCGCTCGTGTGCCTGGTCAATGCTATGTGTCAAAAGATTTCACGGTAGATGTGTTTCCCTGTGAAGTGACTATTTATTGACCCAATTAATTAGTTTTATTGGTCCGTTCCTGTCTCGGTACATATTTATTTTATTGTAGTTTGGGTAGTTTCGAGGGTCTGTGCTAGTGTCTAGTTCAGTGGCCCTGTGAGGTATTCAGGAGTTTAATGTGTCCTCCTCTCGCTGTTCCCAGTCATTTACTAGTGTACTCCAAGCCCTAGCTCTTTCCACTGGGCTGTGGCCCTTTGTGCCGCCCGGTGCCTTATCATCTCCTCAGCATTAGCCCATTTTAGGACTTCCCTTTTCCATGTGTGTGACCATGGTCCCGCTGCTGCTTTCCATGTCATTGCAATTTCTCTTTTGGCCAAAACCAAGGCCAAATCTTGAAATTGATTAGTATATTTATGTTTGGGCTGATGGCGATAGCCTCCCACCAAACAGTGTCTGGGGTCATTAGGTACCTCTCGTCCAACAATGTCAGTGAGGAGCTGCATGATCTTGTGCCAGTATTCCCGTAATGTTGGGCAGAGCCAGAGCATGTGGATGAATTCAGCACCCTCCTCATCACATCTAGGACATCCGGCCCCCAGGGCCCCAAAGTGTTTCTTGATTCTACCCAGGGTCAGATATACTCTGTGTAAAACATATGTGTTGATCAATTTAAATCGAGCATTCCTAGAGACTCTCGGGGTCCAAGTCAGTATTTCCTCCCAATCTTTGTCCTCTATAGTGGCTCCCAAATCCATTTCCCATTTTTATTTAAGATCTGTCAGTGGTTGGGACATTGTGGTTCTTATTTTTCTATAAAGCCAGGTCACCACCCTATGCGTCCCGTGGCACTTACGAGGTATTGAGTCACCTCTGAAGTAGGGGGTTCCGTACTCCCGGTTTGCCAATGCCTACCCATCATGTCTATGATCGCTCTATGAAGTAGGAAATTCCCTACTGGAATCTGATATTAGGTTCGAAAGTCCTCAAAAGGCAACAAAGAGTCTGCCTCATATAAGGCACCCAGGGTAGTGGCCCCACCATCTCCCATCTCCTGATTCCCCCTCAGTTTCCCCTATGCTGTAGCGTTAACAGGCATCGCATTGATGTCTCAGGAGCATAAGGCCTGGGGCACCCTATCCTATGGAGGTGGCGTCTCCAGCATTTATGGATTACTTCCAATGCCTGAGGTCTAGAGGTCGCTGGGAGGCCAAGACCCAAGATGACCCTGGCCAATGTGGGTAGTTCGGGGGTGAAAGGTAACACTTCATGTCCGGGCAACACATGGCTCGCCATCCATCTGGTCAACCATTGTAGTTGATCTACCAGGTAATAAGCTTCAAAGTCTGGAACGGCCAGTCCACTGTCCTCGAGAGAACGTTGTAGCACTGCGAGCACCAGTCTTTGTCTACCCATTCCCCATATAAATCCTGTGATCATAGAATTCAGATCTTTAAAGATTCACCCCGGGATCCACACTGGTAAGGTCGTAAAAAGATATAGCAGTCTGGGGAGAGCTATCATCTTCAAGAGCGCCACCCTGCCCACGATTGAAATTGGCAGTGTAGCCCAGAACCCCATGGAGCCCCTAATGCCACATCTGTCTGAGCTTTCCCAGGTTTCAACAATGGTATGATCAGGGTTTCCCATGCAGAGATTGAGAGGGTCTGACATTCAACCACCGCCTCATGGACCACTGCCAGTCTAGGCCCCAGCTTGGATAAGTAAGTCAAATAAAATTCTATTGGGAACCCATCTGAGCCAGGTGTTTTATTGCGTGCCATAGAAGTTATGGCATCTTTCACCTCTGTCACCGTAATCGGTGCACCCAGTGCAGTTGCGTCGAGCCGATACCGTAGGGAGTGGTAGATGGCGCAGGAAGGCTTGTATTTCCTCATCTGAAGGATGTACCTTACTAGTGTATAAGTCTGCATAGTATTTACAGAATTCATCATTAATAGCCAATTGGGAACCAATACAAGTTTCCCCGGGTTGTATGAGTTCTACTATTACTGAGACTCTCTTTGCTGGGTTCGCCAGCCATGCCAACAAGGAAGTCACACGGTCACCCTCTGCGTGCATTCGTGTCAAAAAGGCCCTATAATCATAACAGCGCAGCTGGTCTTGGGGCATTGCCGCTCTATCCCTCTCTGATTCCGTTCGGCCTCTTCTATATCATGAAGTAGTGCACGCCTTTCACCGGCTACTGCAGAAAGACAATTCCCTCTGATGACCACTTTAAACGCATCCCACTCTAACAATTTTGAAGTAGTCAAGCCCTCATTAGTCTCAAAATAAGTGTCTATTGCTAAACCAATGGTGTGCTTAAATGCCTCATCCTCCAGCAGAGAAGGCTGTAGCTGCCATGTAGGTATTGGTGTCCGTGCTCGGGACCATCTCAGACTAAAGAGAAGTGGGTTATGGTCTGAGATTGTACGAGTGAGTTATTCGCTTGCGTGAACTAGCCCATGTACCCCTGGTGAGGAGAGGAAGGTGTCTAATCTGACATGTAAATCATGCTTGGGTGAGTAAAATGAATAGTCCTGGTCTTCTGCGTGTTGGACGCGCCAAGTGTCTACTAGTCCCCAGTTTTGTTGCCATGTCCAGTATGATGGGGTCGTTCGAATGGTTGAGGATGAAGGTAAGGGGGGTGTGATCTATCCAACGTCATATCTGCTATACAATTGAAGTCCCCTCCCAAGGTTACCAGTCCCGCTAGGTACGCTGCCAGCCTTGTCGACATGGAGGCCAAAAATCCTCCCTGATCTGTGTTAGGGCCATATATGCTACCTAGAGTTATCTCTCTACCATCCAGTTTTCCTGAAATTACAGTGTAGTGACCCAACGGGTCAATAATGGTTGTCATGTGCTGGTAAGGTACTCCCGACTTAACCCAAAACAGTGTCCCTCTGGCAAAGGCTGAATAGATGGTACAGTAGACCTGACCTCTCCAATGCTTCTGAAGAGCACGACTCTCGTTAGCATCTAGATTTGTCTCCTGGAGCATCGCTATGTGGATTCCCCGTCTAGTGAGAAATGAGAATACCTTATGACGCTTGGCCATGGAGCGTATCCCTCGAACATTCCACGTAAGGAATTTCAGGCTCAGTGGACTACCCATCAATAATTAATTGATCATCCCACATTCTATAGGTATGCAGTTTGCCCAGGCAACACGGTGAGTTTTGGATCATAACTAAACAACTGAAATCCCAACTCCCCTTCCCCAGAGCAAAGGACATGATGTCTTCACCCAAACTATTACACAAGAACAGTATTTCAACAGTGATCATAGTCTCTACTGTGCAACACACAGTAATTGTGGGGGTGGCGGTCTCAGTATTCGACAGCTGGAAGCTCCGGGGCGTCTCCGGCCCACCCCCCCCTTCATCAGTCGTTTATGTAGCAGGTATGATGAGATAATAGTCCCAAAGGTAGTCTATAAACATTAGTGGTGTGGGCGTAGTGTACTCCATCAGTCGCACCATCTTATTTGAGAGCTTGCCTGCTGAGTGACTCAGCATAGTGTTAATGTAGTCTTGTTGTGGCAGCTTTTTTTCAATTAAATTATTTCATCAGCTGTTCGAGGAGTGATCGCAGGTAGGACTATACTCGATTGAATATAGGTTGCATTCTCACCATCGGAGTCTGAATGTCCATCCTCCTTCTGTGGGCTCAAGGGCGAAGCCCCATCCGATCAACCAAGCGCTCCACCAAACAGCGCCACCGCCTCCATCACCCGCTGTCTTTCTTCCTGTACTTTATCTGGGGTGAGTGGGTCAACCATATGTGATGTCTGTCGCCTTCTTGACCTGGGCCGCCATCTCTTCTTGCTGTAGTGAGATTTCTTATTCGGATCTGAAGCAGAGCACGACTCCAACCAGGCCCAGGCTTCCTCTGGTGTAGAGAAAAATTCCATTCCAGATGGCACGACTACCCAGAGTCTGACCGGAAATAACTTTGAGTAAGGAATCTCCAGGTCACGAAGTTTGCGCTTCACTGAGTTATATTCTGCTCGTTGTCGTTGCACCTTTCGAGAAAAATATGGGAAGATGGAAATGTTACTGTTTTCCAATGTCATCTCACCATTTTGCTGGGCTTGGCGTAGTATATGGCCCCTATCTCGAAAATGGAGGAATCTCACCATCACAGACCTTGGAGGAGCCCCAGGAGGTGGTGCCCTGCTAGGCACTCTGTGGGCTCTTTCCAGGGCAAAGAAGGTGGACAGACCCTCCAACTACCGTCTGCAACCAGTTCTCCAGAAATTCCACCATATCAGGGCCTTCACTCTTTTCCAGAATCCCTATAATGCTGATATTATTACGTCTCACTCTGTTCTCTGCATCTTCCGCCCTATTTTCCAGTACTTTGAGGCGGTTATTGATGGTATTCAACTGATTATTCGCTAGAGCCAAGGTGGGAATCGCATCCGCCAGGTCACATTCCGTTGTGGTAACTCTCTCTGCCAGTCTCTCATGATCGTACCGTAGGAGGCCCAGGTCTATACTCAGCGTATCAATTTTAACCTCCAGCGCTGTGCCGCTATGGCTTGAAGCACATCCTGGAGTGTTGGCGCAGTGGATTCTATCTCTGGTACAGTATGTGCGACCGAGTTCGCCCCCCGTGAGTAGTCTGGGGAGTAAGGGGCCACCCATGTCGCAGTCTCTTTTTTTTAAGGGTTTTCCCATTTGCATGCCAAGGATAGGTCTCTCACTGCTCACTCACGTCTATTAGTCTGGATTATACTGTGATGAAGTAGCGCTGCCCCGTGGTAAAATGAATGTTTACCTTAGGTTGGAGGTTCACGACTCTGCACTTAAACATTTTTGAAAGTACCTCCTATCTGTACTGCGTCACCTCCCCTGGAGGCCCTGAGGGTCTGCAGCAGCACACTGTGCACTGTTTCTGAAGCCAGCCACCGGTCCTGGGGACTAACAAACCGATCCTACTTCAGTGGTCCCAGACGCGTTCACTTAGTTTTTCTTCTAGCTGTGGCGTCCGTCCCAAGCGCCCCCACCTCTTACTGGGATCTTTGACCATCCATGGTAAAGCGCTTGTTAGAGGAGCCCCAGGTGCCAGTGATCCTGTGAACCCCCAGGAGGACAGTTCCCTCCCCAGTATGCACAAATCTTCAGTAGAATGGGTAATTCAGGTCCCCGCTGTCATGCCTCTCTCTTACCGGCAAAGTCATCTGGGACGCACTCTGTCTCCCCGTGTCTTCCACCAGTCCATCACTGTTTGCTGGGGTCCAGGCATTCGAGCCGAGTCGGCGCTGCCCCAGACCCTCTGAACATGGGGCTCTGGGCAGGGCTCCAGTACTTGGGTTCGTGCCTCTCCTGGTTGCAGACTCACGATCTGCCCCGGCTGTCACACCTCGTTGAAGAGCTCCGCAGTTCTTAGCTACGGCCGCGCTTGATTGCCTCTGCCCTCCTAGGCGTGCAAGCGTCAGCCGATCCGGGCATTTACTTTGGGTCTCGTGCTCGCTTCACCAGGGGCTCTTCAGTCTCCATCTCCTTCTGGCATCAACGCCTGGAGGCACTCGCCGTTCTCAGGGTGCTCCGCTTCACAGCGTCGCCCCCAGCTCCCGATTCACAGTGGCGGCCGCCATTTTGAGTAGGCCGCGTTTGCGGCTGAAAAGAGTTAGTTCGGGGCAATAAATTTAACCCCAGTAACTTCCCCCTGTTTCCCAGGGATCTTGGGAGACCGGCAGTATCTCCCCCGCTCTAATTTCAACTTCAAGCTGAATAAGGTGCCAATTCCTTGATAATCTACATGCCACTTCCCTTTGCAGCCCTTTACAGTAACAGGTTTCTCTATAGAATCCAGCAGAGACAGAACATGAGAGTAAGCAAATGTACTGCAAAACTTGTACTTTTAGGTGTTACAAAGGTTTTAGGGACCCCACTTTCTTATGTTGTTGTTGTATGTTAAATTGTGACTTCTCTAGGTGGGCCATTGCCTCTGAACATTTGTGACTGAGTTACTATACTTCAGTTCCTCAACCGTTTTACAAACAGGCATACTGCAGTGAAGTCCCCATATTTTACCACATGTGCCTGTGCTACATAGCAAACAAAGTGGCCCACTTTTGTGAAAAACAGCTAGTTAGGTTTGAGAGGGTTAAGCAACAGATGACAAATAGAGCAGAAACAAGAAATTTGTGTCTGGAAGAACCTCCTTTAACTCACCCAATGCCTGTATAAGGGCAAACATCAAACTTTCCAAACATGCATTCAAAAAGGACGCAAAGGAACCTAAAGTGAATGGGAGCACATTGTGGCCTCATTAGGGGGTATAGAGTGCTATATACATTATAGAACACAATACAATACTATAACATGAATGAACAGATAATAAACTGAAGATGCTAGATGATAGATATATTTCATAAATCTCTTTCAGAGTATATTGAGTACTGTGTGAGTGTAGTTAGTCAGAGGACGTTTAGATTACTTTCAAGCGGATCTTATTCAGCCAGTCCCGGCTTTTGGGCGATATTACTTTCCATTGTGGGACTTGTAGACAGTTTTCAGCTATACATGCATACTAACATGCAGTGTTGCTAGGTAAAAAGTTAGATCTGGCTAAATGTGTCATACGTGACATGGGACCATTTGAGACCTTTGTATTTACAGAGTATGACAGACAAAGCATGGTGGGAAGTTCACTGGTATGGGGATAGTAGACACATTAGAGCATCCTGGGAGGGCATGATATGGAAAATAGTAGCTGATTATAGAGTGGTTTCAAGTGCTGTGTAGGATGGTCATCTCACCCTCCAAGTTATCACGGGAACCATTTCCAGTTCTTTTATTTACACACTTGGGTGGCAAAGACATAGTGCAAATGTCTACAGCACCAGCACTCATGTGCTAAGGATGTGTCCAGCACGTCTAAGCACCCACCCACGTGGGAAAAGCTGTCAATCCGCAGGCACACTAGGTGCATATGTAATGATTATTAACCAGGGATGGCTTGAAGGCATTTGCTTCCAGCGTATCAGTGAGGAAGGACCTTTCTGGTAAGTCCTCTTACCTTGGGAGGGGATCGAGTGGGAAGAGAGACACCGCAGGAAAGGAAAGAGTTTTTCCTTATCCCTGGTGTCTCTCAAGAAATAGTTTTTTGCTATAGGATCACAGATGGGACCTGGACCGCACAGCAAGAATACAGCCACTAGGCCACCAGAAATGTTTTTTCTGTGGGGGGAGTGACCACAAGTGCAAGGGCTGTTCCCTAATTTGCCCTTAATATGTTTTGCCCATTTCCTTCCTGCCCTAGGGTAGGTCAACCTTTTTTTAGACTCCACATCCATCATATGGTATGGTACTATAGCATCCCTATAATTCTGCCCATGCGTGGGAAACTCAATCAAGGAGTACTATCCTGAACTCAGCCCCAACCTACTCCAGCCCAAGAAATCCATGGAAGATAACAACTATCATGTGTTTAGTTCTTAATGGATGTACCAGTCAAGCTTAACGGAAGTCTCCTGTCTGAGCACTGCAGTGTAGTGGTGAAGCTAACCAGCTGCTGTGAGATCATGGCGAGTGGGAGCATTTAAACAAGTATAACACTTCGCTTCATACATATCAGAACTCATAGGAGCATTATTCCTCCTAGTTCATGTGCTGCTGACATGGGGGTTTTGAACAATGGATGGCACAGTTAGCAGCACCAAAGAAAGTTTAGAAAATTATTTATTCATTGGTCATGTAGCAATTAGCAGTGCTGTGTACTGCCATCTGTTATGAATGGTTCGACCCTTGCATCATTCCCCTGCAGAAGCAACAGTTTCAAAATGTGAATGTTGAGTGCATCTGCTGACCGCACCTTGAGACAGGATCACAGTACTCTGTTTGAATCCTCATCTGGCGAACCTATCAGGAGGGCAACGGTGACACATTAGTGATCTTCAGTTGTGGAAAGGAGCACAGCCAAGGGTCCTGGCAACTACCAAACTGATGCAAGTACTGAGCATTGCTCTCTGGCCATCTCTTAACCATTCTTTCCCCCATCCCATTTCGCTCGGGTCTTGATACTCACCTGACCCTAATCAGGATGTCGTAATAGTATATCATGACAATAGTCACAGACCTAATTCATACACGCTTCACAAACTCGATTTCACAGACTCCACATCCATCAGATGGTATGGTATTATAGCATCCGGATAGCACTTTACATTAGATTACATTAGCCTGAGACCTGGGTGGATACTGCTTGTTCAAAAAGCTTATCACAGCACTATGGGGGTCATTCTGACCCTGGCGGTAAAATCCGCCAGGGCCAACGACCGCGGGAGCACCGCCAACAGGCTGGCGGTGCTCCCTTGGGCATTCTGACCGCGGCGGTACAGCCGCGGTCAGAAACGGAAAACCGGCAGTGTACCGCCGGTTTTCCGCTGCCCTGGGGAATCCTCCATGGCGGCGCAGCTTGCTGCGCCGCCATGGGGATTCCGACCCCCATACCGCCATCCTGTTCCTGGCGGTTTTGGCCGCCAGGCAGAGGATGGCGGTATGGGGTGTCGTGGGGCCCCTGGGGGCCCCTGCAGTGCCCATGCCAATGGCATGGGCACTGCAGGGGCCCCCCGTAACAGGGCCCCACCAAGATTTTCAATCGCGACAGGTGCAACTGCACCCGTCGCACCCCTTCCACTCCGCCGGCTCCATTCGGAGACGGCATCCTCATGGAAGGGTGTTTCCCGCTGGGCTGGCGGCCGGCCTTCTGGCGGTCGCCCGCCAGCCCAGCGGGAAACCCAGAATACCCGCAGCGGTCTTTTGACCGCACAGCGGTATTCTGGCGGCCCCAGCCAGGCCGGCGGCTTCCGCCGCCGGCCGGGGTCAGAATGACCCCCTATGTTCTGTTATTAGCTGAATCTACTGTTAGGCCCATGCCTTCTTAAGAAAGATTTGTAGTGAGAGGTTTTTTGAGTCATTTGAGAAGTTCACAGAGGAAAGGGGCAAAATAATTGTATTTCTTGCCAGGATGGCAGCAGAGGTTGAAGGGAGAAAGTGTTTGAAAATGTTTGAGGATTCTTACGGGGTGGAAATCCATTAGATATAAGAAATCAAAATAATAACTGTAAGTGGGGAGCAACACGTTGGGCAGGGTTTGCTTCACTCAAAATGGCAATTTTCTTTTGTTTCTACCACTTGGATGCAGGTGTTTTGTAGGCTGATCTGCCCCCCAGCGGGTTAGAACCCTATTAGACACCAGGGATACATACAATAATGATATTTATCAGGAGTGCCACCTTGGGCAAGAGCTGCTCCCATCAAAGTGGCAATTTTCTTTTGTTTTGCCCCTCACAGGCAGAAGGGCCATTTTGTAGGCCTATCGACCCCTGGTGGGGGGTGGTAACCCACTAGCCACCAGGGAATCTGTTCCTATATATTTTCTATGGAGAGCAGCCCCTTGGTCAAACGTCTCTCTCTCTCTCCTAAGCAAGGCATTATTTTTTTTGTTTCCACCCTCTCTTGAGTGAGATTAGACATTTTTAGGCCGATCTGCCTGAGGGGGGTGGGGGGGGTTTGAAAATCCACTAGACACCATGGGATTTGTGCCAGATGATTTTTGTTGGATGTAGCCCCTTGGTCAAGGGTCGCTCACCTGATTGTGATATTTTTTTCTTTTTTCACCACCCTCTCTGTGTTGAGATCAGTTGTTTTATAGTCTGATCAGCCCTCCATGGCATGAGGGAATAATTATGTGTTAAAAATGGGGGCAATTTGCGATTCTCTAAACGGGCTCGCAAATTTAAGGAATCTGTCTGATTGCTGGGTCAGTAATTAAGGTGTCCATCGGACACTATTTTAGTGATTCCTTAAATTTGCGTTGCGAATGCCTTTCATACATACTGAAAGGCATTTTTGCATTCGCAAACGGGCATTCGCACCGTTTGCGAATGCAAAAAGGCTTGATACATCTGGCCCCAAATTCTTAGAAAGCAGTGAGAATGCTGTTGTTACACATAGTACCTGGTTAACATAAAAAATAAAGCCGCAGGGGTGAGCGTGCGTCGGAAAACTCAGCGATGCGTCGATTCCTTACTCAAGTGAGGCCCTGCGTCGTTTCCTTCTCCGGTCGGGTCAGTGATGTGTTGTTTTTCTCCCTCGGAAGAGAGAGATGCGTCGATCTCCAGACGGGGCACCTCGGGTCCGTGCAGAGTTAGGTTGACTTGAACGCCCAGGGACGATGGGTGGAAAATCCTGTTGCACGGTATCAGAAAACCGCGCTGCATGGGGGTTTGCGTCATTATCAGCCTCCATAAGCAGGTGTTCCGCGTCATTTCTCCAGCTGCGTTGCGTCGATCTCCCAGTCCTGATGCAGGCGGAGCGTCTCAGCAGATAGTCCAGGTTCTGGCAAGGGAAGTCTTTGATGGCCCTGAGACTTCAACAACAGGAGGCAAGCTCAGTTCAAGCCTCGGCAGAGGTTCCTCTTGAATCCAGAAGTGACCTAATTTTCAGGGCGTTTGGGTCCACTACTTATACTCCTTTCTTTGAAGTAGGCAAACTTGAAAGGAAAGTCTCTCTTGTTTGTAAGATCGTGCCTTGCTCAGGCCAGGCCCCACACACACACCAGGGGGTTGGAGACTGCATTGTGTGAGGGCAGGCACAGCCCTTTCAGGTGTGAGTGACCACTCCTCCCCTCCCTCCCAACACAGATGGCTCATCAGGATATTCAGGCTACCACCCCAGCTCCCTTTGTGTCATTGTCTAGAGGAGAGGTGCAAACAGCCCAAATGTCAAACTGACCCAGAAAGGGAATCCACAAACAGGCAGAGTCTCAGAATGGTTTAAGCAAGAAAATGCCCACTCTCTAAAAGTGGCATTTTCAAACACACAATCTAAAACACATTTTACTAATAGATGTATTTTTAAATTGTGAGTTCAAAGACAGTAAATTCCATATTTCTATCTACTCACAAAGGGAATCTGCACTTTAATAATGTTTAAAGGCAGCCCCCATGTTAACCTATGAGAGAGGTAGGCCTTACAAAAGTGAAAAACGAATTTGGCGGTATGTCACTGTCAGGACATATAAAACACATTAGTATATGTCTTACCTTAAACATACACTACGCTCTGCTCATGGGGCTACCTAGGGACTACCTTAGGGGTGTCTTACATGTAAGAAAAGAAAAGGTTTAGGCCTGACAAGTGGGTACACTTGCCAAGTCGAATTGGCAGTTTAAAACTGCACACACAGACACTGTAGGTGCAGGTCTGAGCCATGTTTTACAGGGCTACCCATGGGGGTGGAGCAACCACTGCTGCAGGCCCACTAGTAGCATTTGGTTTACAGGCCCTGGGCACCCTGTAGTGCACTGTACTAGGGACCTATTAGTAAATCAAATATGTCAATCATGAAAAGCCAGTAACACATACATTTTACATAGGAGCATTTGCACTTTAGCACTGGATAGCAGTGGTAAAGTGCCCATAGTATCAAAAACAGAGTCCAGCACACATCAACAACCTGGGAAACAAAGGTTAAAAAGTTAGGGGAGACCACGTCAAGGATGCCAAGTCTAACACTCTGTGTAAGGGGAGAGCTGCCCCTGGGGTAAGGGTTGGCTCTATTCTAGGGTATCAATTTTTTGGCTTTTGCTTTGTGCCCCCCTTGAATGTGAATCGGCCTTTTTTAATTCCAACCTGCCCTTTGGAGCAGATTTCATTGTATTTTATAATGTTAACTGTTTTATTTGTTATAATGTACATTTGTGGCATTTTTCCCCTTTTTGTTATAGTGCAAACCTTTAGATTTTCTTTGTGGTATATCCTGCTTGAGGTTTTGCATTGGTTGATCTGCAGTTTGTATAGTTGCATGTGTTGGGTAAGGATTACTTCCATTTGGTAGTGTTTACTTCAAATGTGTATCATTGCCCCGCTGGAGTGTTATTTAACTGTTGGAATAATTTTACCATATTTTGCTTATGTTTTATTGTCTTTTAATTTCACGTTTGGATTTTTTGTCCAAGAGGAATTATCTGATTATGAAACCATTATTAATGCTGATGAAGTGCCTCATTTAGAGAAGGATATTGATGTGCTCGTTGTGCAGAATGAACAAGCTGAATGGCATCAAGGGGCTGGGTTGCCCATAACATGGTTCAGCCTATTTTGCCTGCCTTTAGTTGTGTTGCAGGGTGCAGAGTTAATACAGAGAACATTTTGCCGATCAATTTCTTCCAGCTTTTTATTGATGGTGTTTTTTTGGATGATATTGTTGAGCAGAGCAATTCGTATGCAGAACAGTTTTTGAGGGATAATAGTGCCATCCTGAAGACCCATGGTAGAACTACTTATTGGACTCATACACATCTCCATGATGACATTGTTTAGGAAGCCATCATTGTCTTTATATTAGTCTACAGATTCCCTGAGGCAACTGCTGTTTTGCCAGCAATCATTAGTTGAGATCTGTATCTGCTTCTGCAGCAGATGCTACATTCTGTGGATAATGTTACAGCATTGCTACAAGATCACCCTAATTGTGAACGTCTCTTCAAGATTTGGCCTGTCCTTGACTATTTAGTTGATCATTTCTCCGAGATCTTTATTCCACCTCAAGATATGTGTATGGATGAGTCACTGTTCCTGTTGAAGGGTCCTTTGGTTTTCAGGCAGGACATACCAAGCAAAAGAGCACTTTATGGTATTGAGCTATATTTGTTATGTAAAAGTGCTGGTGGCCATGCAAATAATTTCAGGATGTACACTGGTATGGATCCTTCAATTGACCACCCCCTCCTACCCTATGTTGCCATTTCAATTTTGGAGTCAATGAAAAAAACTGTTTTGGGAACTTGCCAGAAAACGTTTTCACAATGGTCTGCATTTATAAGTTGACAATTTCTACACAGGAGTGCAATTATTTGAAGGATTTTTCAAAGTGGGCACTGTGGCATGTCTACTGTAATCTACTCTACTGTAAAGGTTACCCTCACAAGCTCGTGTTTAAGACATTTCAAAGGGGGACAGAGCAATGCTTTGCCTAGCAATTAACTACTTGCGTTGAAGTTTTCAGACAGAAGAAATGTCCACATGCTCACTACTATTCACTATGAAAGTACAACCGGTGGCGTACGCAGACAGGAAGGGCTGGTGGGGCGGAGGGGGGGTCATTGGGGGTCAGTGGTAATACTAAAAATATACACTTATTTGCTGCCTCACCTCTGCCACTCCCGCCGCCTCTGTGCTTGCCTTGCTCCCCTCCCCACCCAATCCAGATGCTTCTCTCATGCTATTACACCGCATGCGAGAAGCCCTGGGATTGGCCTGAGTGGGCTGAATTGCCTCTCCAGGAAGGAGAGGGAGTCTGTGCTTGGTCTCCACCTAGCTGTCAAATACAGCTCGGGTGGAGAGTTCTAAGTGCACAGTCAGTTTGGCCTGCTCAGACGGCTGGCCAAACTGACAAGCACACTTAGAGTACACCACTATGCATCCTCTCTCTGATGCATAGGATGCTGGCCCCTCGCCAGACTCAGCGGAAACATAAAATGATGATAATTTATTATCGTTTTATTTTTCTACTCACTTTTAGCAGGGAGATGATGCTCCTCCACCATAGCGGGGGGGCTACCCCTGAGTACATCACCTGTGACTGTTTGGGGTCAATTTGCAGAAGTGCACAACCAGTGTGCATTCTGGACTACAACAAGCCCTTGGAAGTTGTAGACAGACCAGATCAATGGTCGAAGCCTTACAGTGCTGCTCGAAAATCAAACATCTGGTACAAAGCATTGGCTCTTCATTTGTTAATTTTGCCATCCTTCAATGCTTATAGTGTTTTCAAAGATCATTCTCCAGATTCCAATATGACTTTTGTACCATTTCAACAGTCTTCAATAGACAGTCTTGTTGAGGTAGATCAAGCAAGTGTTCCTAGAATAAGAGTGGTTGAGGATGTGGTTAAATTGAAAGATTGACACTTTCCTGAATGCATTCCTCCAACACCCAGTCTGTGTCCAAAGCAGAGCCGTGTGTGCTGCCTCAAATGTCCTGCTGATACTGGCCTATGTGTGCACTGGTGTTCTGAATTGTACCATACGCAACACAAGTATTGGGAGCAACCATGAGAGTAAGAAGCAACTAACACTATGGTCTGTTTTGCTATATATTTCCTGTTTTGATACCAGGCTGTCAATTGTTTGATGTGTTTAGTAACACATGTTGTGCATGCGCAAACATAGTTGTTTTGAATTCTGTCAAAGGTGGGTTATTTTAAATTTGGAAAAAAATGAAATTAGTGGTTTTTAGTTGAAGGTTTAATTTTTTCTTTTGTATCTGCTTAGTTTGTGTAATCTGTTCATTCTGGATCTGTTTTAGAAATAAAAGTGGCATTAAGGCTCATGGTGATGTCTGAGTGGCGGTTGGCTGGCAGTGTGTGTGTGCGTGTGCTCGAGCCTGGCTGGCACTGTGGGCCTCATTATGAGTTTGGCAAGACCGTCGGGGTGGCACCAACCAAAAGAACGCCATGTTGGCGTTCATCCAATTGCCATATTAAGAGTCACACTGTGAAAACAAAAAATCCGAGACCACAGGACACTAGAGGGAAGGAAAGAGGCAGTTCCACCACCAGCACCGCCAGGGCGACAAAAATCCACCCACCAGATTACGAGCCACAAATCACGACGGCGGTTCTTCCATGGGGAAAAAACATTGGCGGTGTGAACTCCTTCACACAGCTCACTACCGTCAGAACACAACACCACATTGGATAGTTTGAATACCCCCACACCTGAAACACACCCACACATCGGATATACCTACACAATGCACTATATCAACCCCCACACAACCCACTATCCTTTGCAACAAAAACGCCATTAAGAGATACCTAGAGCAGGCAATGATATTGAGATAGCACCCTTATACCATAGACTCACATGCACATCGCACTTAGCACACACCACATACCAGCACAACTAACATATTACACACATGAGCACACACAATCCACGACAACTGTTTCACTCTTACAACGCAGCACCCACACCTCACCAATCACCCAACACTGCACCCTTACACTCAAAACACCCTTACACACCCTCTACACAACCACTACTTTATCCCCACAAAAACACCCACGTTTCACTGACGACGAGTTGCGGGTCATGGTAGATGAAATAGTCAGGTTAGAGCCACAACTGTTTGGAGCACAGGTCCAACAAACATCGATTGCCAGGAAAATGGAGTTGTGGCAAAGGATAGTCGACAGGGTTAATTCAGTAGGCATCCATCCACGTACAAGGGACGACATCAGGAAGAGGTGGAACAACCTATGAGGGAAGGTGCGTTCCATGGCATCACGCCACCAGATCACCGTGCAGAAGACTGGCGGTGGGCCCTCACCTCCTTCCCCACAGTTCACATCTTGGGAGGGGAAGGTCTTGGACATGTTATGTTATGTTATAGAGATTTATATAGCGCCAAACTGCCAACGGCCTCGTAGCGCTTATACAGCCATAGTGATGACATACTGCTCAAAGAATTATTCAAAAGATTTAAGTTTTAAATAGCCAGGTCTTCAGTTCTTTTCTGAACAACAACTCTTGAGAATTAACTCTCAACTTGAGAGGAAGATTATTCCAAAGTAGAGCACCTTGGTAAGCTACCGATCTTCCTCCCCATCTGGCTTTCCTCGTAGTTGGAACTTTAGCCAGATTAGCTGATGAGGATCTAAGAGATCTTGCTGGAATATAAGCCTGAAAAAGAGTTTTCAACATTTCAGGTCCCTTATCAAATATAGATCTGTGAATGTGGCACAGGGTCTTGAACTGAATCCTTTCAGCTACCGGGAGCCAGTGTAAAGAAACAATTCCTGGTCGTATTGCGTGATGTTTAGGGATGTCTAGTAACAGACGAGCCGCTGCATTTTGTACTCTTTGCAGTCTCTGAATTACATATTTCGGGGAACCAATGAACAACGCATTTCCATAGTCAATCCGGGACCCAATCAGTGCCTGGACAACCAATCTCCTCGCTGCGAAAGGTAGAATAGTTAAGACCTTTCTCAAGGTCCTTAGCAGAGCAAAGGCGGTTCCCGCTACTCTATTTGCATGTTGGGCCATTGAGAGAAGGGGATCGAGCCATACCCCGAGGCTTTTAATCAGACCTTTAGGGGGGGGAAGGGTCGATATTCCTCTCAGTAAGCTGGAGTTAAAAGGAGGAATTTTGTTTCCAAAAAACATAACCTCCGTTTTATCATAATTAAGTTTTAGTTTACATAAACATACTGCATCCAGAGGGCCTGACTGGAATACCTGGGGGACTTGAGTCTGGTAAGTACCCACAACATCCATGTCACATATTTGTCTTGTCCTGCAGGCTACCTCAAGACCCAAATACTCCCTAATTAACAGAATGTCCCACTACACCTATCACCCAATCACCCAATGGGCCTCTCCTGCATGCCAGCACCCCACTCAGCACAAATGCCAGCACAACCCTGGGCAAAGGCATGTCAACTACTGATTAATCACATCACTACGACTCCCAGAATGCACTAACCCATCACATTTAATGCATGTACATATAAAGTACGAGCCACACCATCTAGATTGTTCTAGTGAGGACAAGTACATGGCAATGATAGCAATGCAATGGCACACTCAGAAAAGCAACGAAAACACAGCTACAGCTTAATTACCATTCCTAATGGCCAGTGATCCACATCCCCAAGCCTGAAATAGGTTGACAATGGGTTGGAAAGTAAGATGGTAGACTCCATGCACATGCACAACATCCTGAGACAGGACTATTACCCTTACATACTCACATACTGTGTTCCCACTTGGACATCATTGTGCAATGTGCAGCTATAATGTGTGACATTTAGCAGGCCTACCCAATCACTAGGTAACAGAGCTGAACAGTCATGTCAAGTATCAGACAAAACCAGAACCCATCCGCAGGGCAATATGTACCATACTTGAATGACAGCTCCCAACATGGAGTATTGAAATCAAGTCACAGAGTTGATGTACAACAAAGCTATGCTGTGCAGCATCTGCCAATGTCATTACAGGGAATCATGTTAAGCCACTGTCTGCATCTCACAAAGAGGTGACCAAACACACTTTCTAAACTGAATTCTGTGTCTCACCCCCTCCACAGGTAACCCTGCAATTGCCACCATGGAGAGGATACCAGAGACTGCCAGTCCCCCTCAGGAAGAAGGTCCCAGTGAGAAGAACCCACATGGATATCTGGACAGTGATGAACAACCTGGCCCATCTGGGACACCTGGTCAGTCAATGACTCACCGCCTCACCCTGTCCACATCAACCCCTCCCGCTCCTGGGGCATCCACATCACAGCCAACCAATTGCCCCCAGACCTGTGTCCCAAGGACTGTTCAATCAAATATGTGGCCCCCAGTACAGTGACCTGAATCGAACCTTGACACCCCAGACACTGATGGCCCTGCTACAATGGGAGTGGGCACACCCCAGACAATGATGGTCCTGCTACAATGGGAGTGGGCACACCGTGCCGGGGCACAGGCATCTGGGGGCAGGGTGCATGGGAGGGATGCTGTAAGCCAGAGGATGGGGCCTCCAAGGGACTCCACGGACCAGGAAACCATCTCCCAAGTCTTGTGAGCATACCAAAGTTCCCAGGATAGGATGGGCCAAATGGTCACCATGTTGGGGCAAAATCAAAGGCTGCAGAGGTAATACCATCAGGAAGTCATGAAACAGTGGCAGACACAAAGGGCCTCATTATGACCCTGGCGGGCGGCGGAGGCCGCCCGCCAGGATCCCGCCCTCCAAATTACCGCGCCGCGGTCAAAAGACCGCGGCGGGTATTACGAGTTTTCCCCTGGGCTGGCGGGCGGTTCCAGTTAAACCGCCCGCCAGCCCAGGGGAAAACGACCTTCCCACGAGGATGCCGGCTCGTAATCGAGCCGGCGGAGTGGGAAGGTGCGACGGGTGCTACTGCACCCGTCGCGTATTTCACTGTCTGCAAGGCAGACAGTGAAATACATTTTGGGGCCCTCTTACGGGGGCCCCTGCCGTGCCCATGCCATTGGCATGGGCACGGCAGGGGCCCCCAGGGGCCCCGCGACCCCCCCTACCGCCATCCTGTTCATGGCGGCTTTCCCGCCATGAACTGGATGGCGGTAGGGGGGGTCAGAATCCTCATGGCTGCGGAGCGCGCTCCGCAGCCATGGAGGATTCCAATGAGCAGCGGAAAGTCAGCGGGAGACCGCTGACTTTCCGCTTCTGACCGCGGCTGAACCGCCGCGGTCAGAATGCTCATTGGAGCACCGCCAGCCTGTCGGCGGTGCTCCCGTGGTCGGTGGCCCTGGCGGCCACCGGCCGCCAGGGTCAGAATGACCCTCATAATGCCACCATGGCTTCCATTGCAGGTTTGTCAACACACTATAACTAGCAATGTAACATCTTCCCCATCTACATCAGCGGCAGCTAATGGAATGGAGGCCCTGCCCGGGGAACCACATGCATCAGACTCCCTACCTCTGTAGCTGAAGAACCCCCACTCCCCCCCCCAAATGTGGACGTCCACTCACACATCCAGCTGGAGCAGATGCCAAGACCAAACCTACTGCCAGGAAGTGAACCTCTCCTGATTTGTCACCCGTGTGCCACTGAGATACCCTGTTGACTGTTCAGAGACATTACTCCATTTTCCCATAGTACAAGGACACAGGACCTGTGTAACCAACTGTTGAGCAGCTACTCTGATTAATTAATCTACCATGGCTTCAGTCATCACATTTTTATTTATGTGTTCACATTTAATTTGACTTTTTCTATCCTGGAAATCACAATAAATCACATTTGTACACAGCTACTGTATATATGTCTTTAATGATACTACAACATTTGTCACGCTTGCCAACTGTGGTCTGGTAATGCCCCCCTGAATTGAACAGGCAGCGTAATGGCCATTAGATTGAGGCTCCCTCGGCAGGACACACATGACAACAGAAATGCCACAGGACAGATGCCAGAGAGGTTGAAATCCAGAGAAACAACAAGGTATAGTCAGTATTCCAGTCTTCAATCAGAGTATGACAGAGAGTACCGTCATGATGGAAGACATGGTGGCATACTAAGCACATTTACAGTTAACAGAAGTCATGCCCATGGCAGACTACCTACAAAGCAGGGGCACCCAGATTGGACCAATGCATCACCAGGTGCAGGCTCTTCACATAACCATACCACAGCTACACATTCACACATCCCCTGGATCACACACAGATCATCACAGAGCAAGACAGTACTAAAACCATACACAAACATTGCCCCCCATACCTGTAGGATTGGGAGTCACCTTTGTCAGTATACAGTTAGGTGTACCTTGGAAAGCAACATCAGTATGCAAACACAGCTAGGTCCCCATCCATTGTCAAGGCACAGGCCATGATGCAAACAAACACATGGGCCACTAACTAAAACTGACACATAATAGACCGTTTCTGACCCCCCCAACCCTACTGGGAATAGGAAAGAATTAGGCAGTCACAACCCCACTTGTATGGAGGAAGTACAAACAAGGTACCACCCACTGTACCTACATCCATATTATCACCCATCTGTCTGGTACACATCTCATGGATGTCAGCAATTACCATTGCCTAATAACAATGAATACCTCATGCCTTGTTTGCAGAGCCAAACCGGAAATGGCTATATCGGTGAGTGGAAGGAAAAGAGGACAGGGGAATGCCAGACACATAGCTCAAAACTGAGAAGTCCATTACAGCAGTGTATGTTAGGATCTGATGTAACTGTATGGCAAAGCAGAACATAATGTGCTGCACACTTTACAGTCTATCAGTCAGCATCCACAACTCACTCTTAGGCATTGGAACTCATGACTCCCCCACTGATGAAGCACGTCAGGAGGTGTAATGGCTGCCATCTACTTCAAGTTGTGCACATACAACCCAACAAAAGTATGTCAGTTGAAGTACTGATTGATGGGATCTGCCCGAGAGTCACCTGTTCCTTCTTCCTCTGGCTCTTCATCAGTTCCTATATCAGCATTTCCACCCACAGCTCCAGCTGCCTCCCCTTCATTTGCAATCAATGGAATCTGACGTCTTAGGGCTAGATTGTGGAGCATGCAGAAGGCAACAATTATTTGGCATATCTTTTGGGGCGAATAGAGGAGAGATCATCCAGATAGGTCCAGACACCTGAATCTTGCCTTCAGGAGCCCAAATGTCCGTTCGATTACACGCCTTGTCCTCCCGGGAGCCTCACTGTAATGGAGTTCCTCTGGCGTGGCTGTTTACCTATCTGGTGTCAACAGCCAAGAACGATTTGGACAGCCGGAGTCACCTGTGTACACAATGGTCGAACACCTCAATTGTTGTATGTGGGACTGGGTCGATTGTGATGACAGGAGACATAACTCACAGACACACACCAAGGCAAAGTTACCAAGCAGCTAGGTCCTCTGTGTTTGTAGTTGTGCGCATGATATAGGAATCATGCACAGATCCTGGAAACTTGGCTGTGACTTCTGAGATGTACTGCTCTGCCAGACACACCACCTGCACGTTGTTTGAGTGGTAGTTCTTCCTACTCCTATACACCTGTTCATAGGCACTGGGAGGGACCAGGGCTACATGGGTGCATCAATGGCTCCTACCACATGAGGAATGTGTCCCATATCATAAAAGTCTGCCTTCACATAGGCCAAATCTGCACATAGGGGGACCTGATGTAGCTGTCTAGGAGTTTCAACAATGCACACAGTACATTCTTCAACACCAGAATGAACATGGGCAGAGACATCCCTGCTGTTAAGGCGACAGTATTCTGAAAGGAGCCTGTGGCCAAGAAGTGTAGCACTGACAAGACTTGAACGATGGGAGGTATGCCATAGGGATTGCGAATGGCAGGCATCAGATCTGGCTCTAACTGTGTACAAAGATCCATGTTGGTCTGATGATTCAGATGATATGTCTGGATGACATGCCTGTTCTCCATGGTTTCCAGGTCTACTAGTGGACGGTACACTGGTGGGTGTCTCACTCTTCTCATGACAGCATTACTATGTAGAGAGAAGTAAATATACAATGAGTAATGCAGAATGCACACATCATTTACACAGTGTATATTAGCTGACACCTAACATCTGTTGAGGATGCGTAGTACTTCTGACATATACAGTGCAGCCCATAGATATGCACAGATTCCAGCATCAATGCTGCACAGTGGCTAACATGTAAATGGGAATGTACATATGAAACTAATGTTTGTGTACATGTGTGTAAGATGTATCTGTTCTGCACATATGTCTTGTAACCCACCAATATCTACCTGCGACCTATGTATCTCACAGTAGCTGTACATAGTTCTCACCATTTATACTCTCTCATCATGTATTTTGGTAAATATATGCCCATTATGTTGCACATACATGATGACACCACATACGTATCAACACTTCTTTTGGTGGAATAGGCGAATGACGCAGATTAATAAACACATCCATTGATGAAATGTGCCCAAAAGGGCAGGTGCCTGACCAACTGTACTGGATAGTTGGAAGTGACCTAAGTCTGCCAGCGGAAGTCGTCATGGCTGTAGGCTGACACAACCGCTGTGCAACTTGCCATTAGGTAACACTGCTGCCTTTGGTGGACTTGGGCCAATTGCGATGACCGCCAGCGGTGACAGTCGTGTACGTGGCAGCCGTGACTGCCATTTTCTTCTGTATTGCTCACTTGACTCTTGATACTGTTGCCAGCTACGTGAGCTGCTGTGTACTCCCTCTGGGAGCCATTATGCCAAGTCCTGTAGGTGATAGGGCCCCTGCCTTCACCCCAGAAGAACTTGAGAGGCTGGTGGATGAGGTCCTACCTTTGTATGGACAGCTCAATGGGGCACCAGAGGAGCAGGTGAGTCCCATGCCTTAGCCATGTGTGACATATGTTGTGTGTGACTTTGCATCGGGCATGTGCACTAGTGTGGGTGTAGATCAGAGGTCTTCAAACTTTTTGATGCCGGGACCCCCTCTCAAAAGTTTTTAGGTGTAAGGACCCCTCCTGACAAAAATTTCTAGAACCTGGTATTCCTCATCCTCGTCAATAATAAATGACCCTATTTTCCACAGCAAATCATTTTTAAGGTGAGGAAATAATATTAATATTCAAATCAAATCAAATCATTAGCATTTGTAAAGCGCGCTACTCACCCGTGCGGGTCTCAAGGCGCTAGGGGGGAAAGGGGGGGTTATCGCTGCTCGAACAGCCAAGTCTTTAGGAGTCTCCGGAAAGCGGAGTGGTCCTGGGTGGTCCTGAGGCTGGTGGGGAGGGAGTTCCAGGTCTTGGCCGCCAGGAAGGAGAAAGATCTCCCACCCGCCGTGGAGCGGCGGGTGCGAGGGACGGCAGCAAGTGCGAGGCCAGCGGAGCGGAGGGGGCGGGTGGGGACGTAGAAGCTGAGGCGTCTGTTGAGGTATTCCGGTCCCTTGTTGTGGAGGGCTTTGTGTGCGTGGGTGAGAAGACGGAAGGTGATCCTTTTGCTGACTGGGAGCCAATGCAGGTGTCTCAGGTGTGCGGAGATGTGGCTGTTGCGGGGTACGTCGAGGATGAGGCGGGCCGAGGCGTTTTGGATGCGTTGCAGGCGGTTTTGGAGTTTGGCGGTGGTCCCGGCGTAGAGGGTGTTGCCGTAGTCCAGGCGACTCGTGACAAGGGCGTGGGTCACGGTTTTTCTGGTGTCGGCGGGGATCCAGCGGAAGATCTTGCGGAGCATGCGGAGAGTGAGGAAGCAGGCGGAGGACACGGCGTTGACTTGCTTGGTCATGGTGAGAAGAGGGTCCAAGATGAAGCCGAGGTTGCGGGCGTGGTCTGCGGGGGTCGGTGCGGTGCCGAGGGCCGTGGGCCACCAGGAGTCGTCCCAGGCGGACGGGGTGTTGCCGAGGATGAGGACTTCCGTTTTTTCAGAGTTCAGCTTTAGGCGGCTGAGCCTCATCCAATCTGCGACGTCCTTCATACCCTCTTGTAGGTTGGTCTTGGCGCTGGCGGGGTCCTTGGTGAGGGAGAGTACAAGTTGGGTGTCGTCGGCGTAGGAGGTGATGATGATGTCGTGCTTGCGTACGATGTCGGCGAGGGGGCTCATGTAGACATTGAAGAGTGTCGGGCTGAGCGATGAGCCTTGAGGTACGCCGCAGATGATCTTGGTGGGTTCTGAGCGAAACGGAGGGAGGTAAACTCTTTGGGAGCGGTTAGCGAGGAAGGAGGCGATCCAGTCCAGGGCCTGGCCTTGGATCCCGGTGGAGCGTAGGCGGGTGATTAGGGTGCGGTGACAGACGGTGTCAAAGGAAGCCGAGAGGTCGAGGAGAATGAGGGCGACTGTTTCACCGTTGTCCATCAGGGTTCTGATGTCGTCTGTGACTGAGATGAGGGCGGTTTCCGTGCTGTGGTTGGTTCGGAATCCGGTTTGTGAAGGGTCGAGCAGGTTGTTGTCTTCCAGGAAGGTGGTCAGCTGTTTGTTGACGGTCTTTTCTATTACCTTGGCTGGGAAAGGTAGAAGAGAGATGGGGCGGAAGTTTTTCAGGTCGCTTGGGTCAGCCGTAGGTTTCTTTAGTAGGGCGTTGACTTCAGCGTGCTTCCAGCATTCGGGGAAGGTAGCAGAAGAAAAAGAAGAGTTGATGACGGTCTGGAGGTGCGGGGCGATGATGTCGTCGGCTTTGTTAAAGATGAAGTGCGGGCAGGGGTCAGAAGGGGCGCCGGAGTGGATAGAGTTCATGATGGATTTGGTTTCTTCCGTGTTGATGTGGGTCCAGTTGTTGAGGGTGATGTCCGGGGAAGCGGGTTCAGTGGTGTATGGTTGGGTCTGGTGTCCGAAGCTGTCGTGGAGGTCGCTGATCTTGCGATGGAAGAAAGTGGCGAGGGATTCGCACAAATCCTGTGAGGGCGTGACGGCGTTGGCGCTGGCGCTGGGGTTGGAGAACTCTTTGACGATGCTGAAGAGTTCTCTGCTGTTGTGGCTGTTTTTGTCTAGTCTGTCGGTGAAAAAGTTCCTTTTGGCAGTGCGGATCAGGTGGTGGTGTTCGCGTGTAGCGTTCTTGAGGGCGGTCATGTTGTCAGCGGTGTGGTCCTTGCGCCAGGCCTTCTCAAGGGCACGACAAGTTTTCTTTGATTCTTTGAGGGTGTCAGAGAACCAGAGAGGTTTTTTGGTGTTGGTCTGTCGATGCGTGCGTTTGAGGGGAGCAAGGTTGTCAGCGCAGTTGGAGATCCAGTTTGTGAGGTTGAGAGCTGCGTCGTTGGGGTCGGTGGTGAGGGTGGGTTGGTTGGCGGCGAGAGCGGAGAAGAGTTGCTCTTCAGGGATCTTGTTCCACTGTCGACGAGGGATGGGTTGAGTGCGGAGGTGGGAGGTCTCGCGTCGGAATGTGAAGTGGACGCAGCTGTGGTCGGTCCAGTGCAGGGCAGAGGTGTGGCTGAAGAAGACGTGTTTGCTGGCGGAGAAGATAGGGTCGAGCGTGTGTCCGGCGATGTGGGTGGCGGTGTTCACCAGTTGTTTGAGGCCGAGGTTGGCGAGGTTGTCGAGCAGGGTGGTGGTGTTGGGGTCGTTGTTTTGTTCCAGATGGAAGTTGAGGTCGCCTAGGAGGATGTAGTCCGGTGAGGCGAGGGCGTGCGGGGAGATGAAGTCGGCGATGGCGTCGCTGAAAGAGGCGCGAGGTCCGGGAGGACGGTAGACGAGGGATCCTCTGAGGGTGGTCCTTGGGTCGGTGCGAATCTGAAAATGCAGGTGTTCAGCGGCGAGGGGGGGGTCTTCGGTGGAGGTGGTGACGCTGATGGAGTCTTTGAAGATGATGGCGACACCTCCTCCTACTTGGTTGGTGCGGTCTTTTCTGGAGATCTTGTAGCCTTCGGGGATGGCGGTAGCGATGTCTGGAGCAGAGGAGGCGTTCATCCATGTCTCCGTGATGAAGGCGACGTCCGGGGCTGTGGAGTCCAGGAGGTCCCAAAGTTCAACGGCGTGCTTGTGGACGGAACGAGCGTTGACCAGGATGCACTTGAGGTGGTTGATGGCGCGTGGGCTTGTGGTCGTGGTAGTTGCGTGGAAGATGCGTTTGCAGGAGTTGCAGGCGAAGGGTCCATGGGTGCGTTTGGGGTGAGCTAGGAAGCAGGTTTTGGAGCGCCCTGGGTTGAGGGCGTGGAGGGTGGTGGGGTCGTAGCGGATCAGCGGGGCTTGGGGGAGCTGGGGACCAGGGGTCGTGGCGCTGGGCGCGGGCCAGGCGCGGACGGGCGCAGACGGGCTTGCCTCTGGCGCGCCTCCGGCACGCCAGCGGCGTGCCCGCTGCGCGCGCCCGCTGCGCAGTCGCGCAGCGGCCGCCATAAGAGGTAGGAGGGGGGGGGAGGGGTCAGCTGGGGGCGAATGGGAGCTGGGGGGCGGGGGCGTGCAGGAGGTCGCGGCGGGAAAGCGCGAGGGAGGGGGGGGGACAGGTAGAGTGAGAGGAGCTGGGGGAGGGGGTTTAGGGTGGAGGAGGGTGAGTGTTAGGAGGTTTGGAGATTAGGGAGAGAGATAGGAGTAGGGTTGTGAAGATAGGGGAGGGGGGGTTGTAGAGGTGGGTGAGGGAGAGAGGTAGAGTGAGAGGATAGGGAGATAGGTAGTAGAGGGGGTGGCGGGAGGGGGGGAGAGATAGAGAAATAGATAGAGAAAATAGATAGAGAAGTCGATAGATAGGGAAATAGATAGATAGACAGATAGGTAGGTAGGAGGAGGTGGAGAGTGGGGGAGTTAGATAGTGAGATAGGGAGCTAGAGAGATAGGAAGATAGGAGGAGTGAGGGAGGTAGATAGCGAACGGGTTAGCTAGGGGTGAGAGAGGGGGAGGCGAGTGAGGGAGGGGGATGAGGAAGGAGCAGGAGGGCAGGCTCGGGGGAAGAAGACGGAGGATGTAGAAGAGCCGAAGACAGGAGAACAGAAGACAGGAGAACAGAAGACAGAAGAACAGAAGACAGAAGAACAGAAGACCGGAAGAGCAGAAGACAGAAGAACAGAAGATCGGAAGAGCAGAAGAACAGAGAAGAACAGAGAAGAACAGAGAAGAACACAGAAGAACAGAGAAGAACAGAGAAGAACACAGAAGAACAGAGAAGAACACAGAAGAACAGAGAAGAACACAGAAGAACACAGAAGAACCGAGAAGAAGAACACAGAAGCACAGAGAAGAACAGAGAAGAAGAACACAGAAGACCGGAAGAACACAGAAGAACAGAAGGGAAGAACAGAAGAACAGAAGGGAAGAACAGAAGAACACAGAAGAAGATTGCAGAGGGGGAGCGAGGAGGAAGAGACAGAGAGGAGGAAAAGAAGCAGGAGCAGAAGAGAAGGTGAGTGGCGCGGGGCAGGGCGAGGGGCTGGGAGGAGGGGGGTACTTACAGTTAGGTGGGTCTCAGGAACACAGGAACTCGGGAACTTGGAGGAGCTGCAGCGGCAGGGGGAGCGACCTACCCTTGGGTCAAGGGTCGCTACCACTGTCGCGCAGCGGCCGCCATAAGAGGTAGGAGGGGGGGGGAGGGGTCAGCTGGGGGCGAATGGGAGCTGGGGGGCGGGGGCGTGCAGGAGGTCGCGGCGGGAAAGCGCAAGGGAGGGGGGGGGACAGGTAGAGTGGGAGGAGCTGGGGGAGGGGGTTTAGGGTGGAGGAGGGTGAGTGTTAGGAGGTTTGGAGATTAGGGAGAGAGATAGGAGTAGGGTTGTGAAGATAGGGGAGGGGGGGTTGTAGAGGTGGGTGAGGGAGAGAGGTAGAGTGAGAGGATAGGGAGATAGGTAGTAGAGGGGGTGGCGGGAGGGGGGGAGAGATAGAGAAATAGATAGAGAAAATAGATAGAGAAGTCGATAGATAGGGAAATAGATAGATAGACAGATAGGTAGGTAGGAGGAGGTGGAGAGTGGGGGAGTTAGATAGTGAGATAGGGAGCTAGAGAGATAGGAAGATAGGAGGAGTGAGGGAGGTAGATAGCGAACGGGTTAGCTAGGGGTGAGAGAGGGGGAGGCGAGTGAGGGAGGGGGATGAGGAAGGAGCAGGAGGGCAGGCTCGGGGGAAGAAGACGGAGGATGTAGAAGAGCCGAAGACAGGAGAACAGAAGACAGGAGAACAGAAGACAGAAGAACAGAAGACAGAAGAACAGAAGACCGGAAGAGCAGAAGACAGAAGAACAGAAGACAGAAGAACAGAAGACAGAAGCACAGAAGATCGGAAGAGCAGAAGAACAGAGAAGAACAGAGAAGAACAGAGAAGAACACAGAAGAACACAGAAGAACAGAGAAGAACACAGAAGAACACAGAAGAACACAGAAGAACACAGAAGAACACAGAAGAACCGAGAAGAAGAACACAGAAGCACAGAGAAGAACAGAGAAGAAGAACACAGAAGACCGGAAGAACACAGAAGAACAGAAGGGAAGAACAGAAGAACAGAAGGGAAGAACAGAAGAACACAGAAGAAGATTGCAGAGGGGGAGCGAGGAGGAAGAGACAGAGAGGAGGAAAAGAAGCAGGAGCAGAAGAGAAGGTGAGTGGCGCGGGGCAGGGCGAGGGGCTGGGAGGAGGGGGTACTTACAGTTAGGTGGGTCTCAGGAACACAGGAACTCGGGAACTTGGAGGAGCTGCAGCGGCAGGGGGAGCGACCTACCCTTGGGTCAAGGGTCGCTACCACTGTCGCGCAGCGGCCGCCATAAGAGGTAGGAGGGGGGGGGGGAGGGGTCAGCTGGGGGCGAATGGGAGCTGGGGGGCGGGGGCGTGCAGGAGGTCGCGGCGGGAAAGCGCGAGGGAGGGGGGGGGACAGGTAGAGTGAGAGGAGCTGGGGGAGGGGGTTTAGGGTGGAGGAGGGTGAGTGTTAGGAGGTTTGGAGATTAGGGAGAGAGATAGGAGTAGGGTTGTGAAGATAGGGGAGGGGGGGTTGTAGAGGTGGGTGAGGGAGAGAGGTAGAGTGAGAGGATAGGGAGATAGGTAGTAGAGGGGGGTGGCGGGAGGGGGGGAGAGATAGAGAAATAGATAGAGAAAATAGATAGAGAAGTCGATAGATAGGGAAATAGATAGATAGACAGATAGGTAGGTAGGAGGAGGTGGAGAGTGGGGGAGTTAGATAGTGAGATAGGGAGCTAGAGAGATAGGAAGATAGGAGGAGTGAGGGAGGTAGATAGCGAACGGGTTAGCTAGGGGTGAGAGAGGGGGAGGCGAGTGAGGGAGGGGGATGAGGAAGGAGCAGGAGGGCAGGCTCGGGGGAAGAAGACGGAGGATGTAGAAGAGCCGAAGACAGGAGAACAGAAGACAGGAGAACAGAAGACAGAAGAACAGAAGACAGAAGAACAGAAGACCGGAAGAGCAGAAGACAGAAGAACAGAAGATCGGAAGAGCAGAAGACAGAAGAACGGAAGAGCAGAAGAACAGAGAAGAACAGAGAAGAACAGAGAAGAACAGAGAAGAACACAGAAGAACAGAGAAGAACAGAGAAGAACACAGAAGAACAGAGAAGAACACAGAAGAACAGAGAAGAACAGAGAAGAACACAGAAGAACCGAGAAGAAGAACACAGAAGCACAGAGAAGAACAGAGAAGAAGAACACAGAAGACCGGAAGAACACAGAAGAACAGAAGGGAAGAACAGAAGAACAGAAGGGAAGAACAGAAGAACACAGAAGAAGATTGCAGAGGGGGAGCGAGGAGGAAGAGACAGAGAGGAGGAAAAGAAGCAGGAGCAGAAGAGAAGGTGAGTGGCGCGGGGCAGGGCGAGGGGCTGGGAGGAGGGGGGTACTTACAGTTAGGTGGGTCTCAGGAACACAGGAACTCGGGAACTTGGAGGAGCTGCAGCGGCAGGGGGAGCGACCTACCCTTGGGTCAAGGGTCGCTACCACTGTCGCGCAGCGGCCGCCATAAGAGGTAGGAGGGGGGGGGGGGGGGGGGTCAGCTGGGGGCGAATGGGAGCTGGGGGGCGGGGGCGTGCAGGAGGTCGCGGCGGGAAAGCGCGAGGGAGGGGGGGGGGACAGGTAGAGTGGGAGGAGCTGGGGGAGGGGGTTTAGGGTGGAGGAGGGTGAGTGTTAGGAGGTTTGGAGATTAGGGAGAGAGATAGGAGTAGGGTTGTGAAGATAGGGGAGGGGGGGTTGTAGAGGTGGGTGAGGGAGAGAGGTAGAGTGAGAGGATAGGGAGATAGGTAGTAGAGGGGGGTGGCGGGAGGGGGGGAGAGATAGAGAAATAGATAGAGAAAATAGATAGAGAAGTCGATAGATAGGGAAATAGATAGATAGACAGATAGGTAGGTAGGAGGAGGTGGAGAGTGGGGGAGTTAGATAGTGAGATAGGGAGCTAGAGAGATAGGAAGATAGGAGGAGTGAGGGAGGTAGATAGCGAACGGGTTAGCTAGGGGTGAGAGAGGGGGAGGCGAGTGAGGGAGGGGGATGAGGAAGGAGCAGGAGGGCAGGCTCGGGGGAAGAAGACGGAGGATGTAGAAGAGCCGAAGACAGGAGAACAGAAGACAGGAGAACAGAAGACAGAAGAACAGAAGACAGAAGAACAGAAGACCGGAAGAGCAGAAGACAGAAGAACAGAAGACAGAAGAACAGAAGACAGAAGAACAGAGAAGAACAGAGAAGAACAGAGAAGAACAGAGAAGAACACAGAAGAACACAGAAGAACACAGAAGAACACAGAAGAACCGAGAAGAAGAACACAGAAGCACAGAGAAGAACAGAGAAGAAGAACACAGAAGACCGGAAGAACACAGAAGAACAGAAGGGAAGAACAGAAGAACAGAAGGGAAGAACAGAAGAACACAGAAGAAGATTGCAGAGGGGGAGCGAGGAGGAAGAGACAGAGAGGAGGAAAAGAAGCAGGAGCAGAAGAGAAGGTGAGTGGCGCGGGGCAGGGCGAGGGGCTGGGAGGAGGGGGGTACTTACAGTTAGGTGGGTCTCAGGAACACAGGAACTCGGGAACTTGGAGGAGCTGCAGCGGCAGGGGGAGCGACCTACCCTTGGGTCAAGGGTCGCTACCACTGTCGCGCAGCGGCCGCCATAAGAGGTAGGAGGGGGGGGGAGGGGTCAACTGGGGGCGAATGGGAGCTGGGGGGCGGGGGCGTGCAGGAGGTCGCGGCGGGAAAGCGCGAGGGAGGGGGGGGGACAGGTAGAGTGAGAGGAGCTGGGGGAGGGGGTTTAGGGTGGAGGAGGGTGAGTGTTAGGAGGTTTGGAGATTAGGGAGAGAGATAGGAGTAGGGTTGTGAAGATAGGGGAGGGGGGGTTGTAGAGGTGGGTGAGGGAGAGAGGTAGAGTGAGAGGATAGGGAGATAGGTAGTAGAGGGGGTGGCGGGAGGGGGGGAGAGATAGAGAAATAGATAGAGAAAATAGATAGAGAAGTCGATAGATAGGGAAATAGATAGATAGACAGATAGGTAGGTAGGAGGAGGTGGAGAGTGGGGGAGTTAGACAGTGAGATAGGGAGCTAGAGAGATAGGAAGATAGGAGGAGTGAGGGAGGTAGATAGCGAACGGGTTAGCTAGGGGTGAGAGAGGGGGAGGCGAGTGAGGGAGGGGGATGAGGAAGGAGCAGGAGGGCAGGCTCGGGGGAAGAAGACGGAGGATGTAGAAGAGCCGAAGACAGGAGAACAGAAGACAGGAGAACAGAAGACAGAAGAACAGAAGACAGAAGAACAGAAGACCGGAAGAGCAGAAGACAGAAGAACAGAAGATCGGAAGAGCAGAAGAACAGAGAAGAACAGAGAAGAACAGAGAAGAACACAGAAGAACAGAGAAGAACAGAGAAGAACACAGAAGAACAGAGAAGAACACAGAAGAACAGAGAAGAACACAGAAGAACACAGAAGAACCGAGAAGAAGAACACAGAAGCACAGAGAAGAACAGAGAAGAAGAACACAGAAGACCGGAAGAACACAGAAGAACAGAAGGGAAGAACAGAAGAACAGAAGGGAAGAACAGAAGAACACAGAAGAAGATTGCAGAGGGGGAGCGAGGAGGAAGAGACAGAGAGGAGGAAAAGAAGCAGGAGCAGAAGAGAAGGTGAGTGGCGCGGGGCAGGGCGAGGGGCTGGGAGGAGGGGGGTACTTACAGTTAGGTGGGTCTCAGGAACACAGGAACTCGGGAACTTGGAGGAGCTGCAGCGGCAGGGGGAGCGACCTACCCTTGGGTCAAGGGTCGCTACCACTGTCGCGCAGCGGCCGCCATAAGAGGTAGGAGGGGGGGGGGAGGGGTCAGCTGGGGGCGAATGGGAGCTGGGGGGCGGGGGCGTGCAGGAGGTCGCGGCGGGAAAGCGCGAGGGAGGGGGGGGGACAGGTAGAGTGGGAGGAGCTGGGGGAGGGGGTTTAGGGTGGAGGAGGGTGAGTGTTAGGAGGTTTGGAGATTAGGGAGAGAGATAGGAGTAGGGTTGTGAAGATAGGGGAGGGGGGATTGTAGAGGTGGGTGAGGGAGAGAGGTAGAGTGAGAGGATAGGGAGATAGGTAGTAGAGGGGGTGGCGGGAGGGGGGGAGAGATAGAGAAATAGATAGAGAAAATAGATAGAGAAGTCGATAGATAGGGAAATAGATAGATAGACAGATAGGTAGGTAGGAGGAGGTGGAGAGTGGGGGAGTTAGATAGTGAGATAGGGAGCTAGAGAGATAGGAAGATAGGAGGAGTGAGGGAGGTAGATAGCGAACGGGTTAGCTAGGGGTGAGAGAGGGGGAGGCGAGTGAGGGAGGGGGATGAGGAAGGAGCAGGAGGGCAGGCTCGGGGGAAGAAGACGGAGGATGTAGAAGAGCCGAAGACAGGAGAACAGAAGACAGGAGAACAGAAGACAGAAGAACAGAAGACAGAAGAACAGAAGACCGGAAGAGCAGAAGACAGAAGAACAGAAGACAGAAGAACAGAAGACAGAAGCACAGAAGATCGGAAGAGCAGAAGAACAGAGAAGAACAGAGAAGAACAGAGAAGAACACAGAAGAACACAGAAGAACAGAGAAGAACACAGAAGAACACAGAAGAACACAGAAGAACACAGAAGAACACAGAAGAACCGAGAAGAAGAACACAGAAGCACAGAGAAGAACAGAGAAGAAGAACACAGAAGACCGGAAGAACACAGAAGAACAGAAGGGAAGAACAGAAGAACAGAAGGGAAGAACAGAAGAACACAGAAGAAGATTGCAGAGGGGGAGCGAGGAGGAAGAGACAGAGAGGTGGAAAAGAAGCAGGAGCAGAAGAGAAGGTGAGTGGCGCGGGGCAGGGCGAGGGGCTGGGAGGAGGGGGGTACTTACAGTTAGGTGGGTCTCAGGAACACAGGAACTCGGGAACTTGGAGGAGCTGCAGCGGCAGGGGGAGCGACCTACCCTTGGGTCAAGGGTCGCTACCACTGTCGCGCAGCGGCCGCCATAAGAGGTAGGAGGGGGGGGGAGGGGTCAGCTGGGGGCGAATGGGAGCTGGGGGGCGGGGGCGTGCAGGAGGTCGCGGCGGGAAAGCGCGAGGGAGTGGGGGGGGACAGGTAGAGTGAGAGGAGCTGGGGGAGGGGGTTTAGGGTGGAGGAGGGTGAGTGTTAGGAGGTTTGGAGATTAGGGAGAGAGATAGGAGTAGGGTTGTGAAGATAGGGGAGGGGGGGTTGTAGAGGTGGGTGAGGGAGAGAGGTAGAGTGAGAGGATAGGGAGATAGGTAGTAGAGGGGGTGGCGGGAGGGGGGGAGAGATAGAGAAATAGATAGAGAAAATAGATAGAGAAGTCGATAGATAGGGAAATAGATAGATAGACAGATAGGTAGGTAGGAGGAGGTGGAGAGTGGGGGAGTTAGATAGTGAGATAGGGAGCTAGAGAGATAGGAAGATAGGAGGAACAGTGTTTAGCAAACCAAAGGTCAGTGAGTGTGGGTGCGTGGCCAAAGGTGTAGCTAAAAACAAAGGTCCTCATTTATGAGGATTTGGTGTAGGGCAGTGCCACAAGTCTTCTTGCTACACTGCCCTATGCCAATACAAAAGGGCAGGACTGGACCCTATTTATGAAATAAAGTGCATTTCTGTCCTTCCCCCCCTGCGTTGGCACACAAATTGCTGCCTAGCGCCAACATAGCCAGGATTGTTTTTGTGCTAGAAGGGGCACCTTGCTGCACAAAAACAATCCAGAGAGGCATTGTACGTCTTTCTAAATGTGCGGCTGGACAACTCACATGGAAAGACGAAAAACAAAGAGAAATTAAAACATTTCTCCTCATTATGCCTGCTCTGGGAGGTGTAAGGTTTTGGCACTGCTCCAGTTTACATGATTTTGTAAATCTGGGAAAGCGTCAAAATCCATGGGTGTTGCTTGGGAACACCCACTACAACGCCCATGGAACCCTTCCTTGACGCAAAGTAAGGCAATGCAGTGGCTTGCGCTGCCTTGCCTTACTCCATATCTATGAGGCCATTCAAAGCCACGCAGGGTGGCTTTGCATCACCTCATCCGTATGATTGAGAGGCTTGTGCTGCTGGAACGTCAAAAAAGTGATGCTCCACCAGCACAAGCCTCTCACAAATAAACCCCAAAATATTCTAAGTTGTTTTTAAGTCTTTCACCGTCAGGTAGCTACATATAAAATAACAGCCAGCTTAAATGAAAAATAAATAAAAAGTTGTTACTTATTGGGAAATGCACTATAGTGCATTAGGAAACCTCTATTAGTTATTGCACCGCAGAGGTCTGTGTGTAACTGGAGAGCGACAGAATTAAATCTTGGTTGGTACAGTTGAGAATAGTGACATGTATTTTTTAGTGCCACAAGCCTGTAACAGAAAACACTGTAAATATATAAGGTATTATTTTATACTTGCGTTCACGCAGTATAAGATAGGCCACTATTAAAAGGTTTAAGATACAACTGTACTTCCAAAATGTAGATTTAAGTAATACCAGAGCCTATGCAATACCTTTTTTTTGTTAGTTTTCCCTTCACCATCTCCAAGTGAAGTAAGCACTGTGTAACTACAATTAAAAGCACACACACTTCTTAAATCTTTGCACTACCCCTAAAAGGAGTAAATGTTTTTCATTACAAAGCTTTGAGTGATTTGATCAGCTCTCAAGCATCCTTTACCATTGCAGATTGCCCTTTACATGTGCAGATCAACTTGTAGAGCACATTTTCATTTCATTCAGGAAGCAGGCGCCCTGGTGCAAAGGCCTCCTTAGCGGTTTGTGCGCCCTGGTGTGAAGGCCTCCTTAGCTGTCTGTGGCTTTCACAGCACAGGAGACTCAATAAATCAAAGTTCACCTGAGGCATTTTAACAATCGGATGGGGGAATGCACGACCCCGTTTCCAGGACTCCATGGCCCCCTGGGTGTCACAACCCCCAGATTGAAGACCTCTGGTGTAGATGCATGCAGATGGCATGATGTGTAGGCATGTGTGCTGAGAAGATGGATATGTGTGCCAACCTGCTGTGACTGGTGTGCACTGATCACTCCTATTGGTATGGTGCCAGTATACATGACTTTCTCCTCTTGTCTGTGTCATCCATGCAGGTGAACGCCCATCAGAAGAAGTGTATCTGGTGTTCCATAGCCAAGCAAGTGTGGACCCTGGGGGTCCATAGCCGACAGAGCACCCATTGCAGAAAGCAGTAGAGAACCTGAGAAGCTGGGCCCGGAAGACCACAGAGGCCCAGCTGGGGATGTCCTACCATCGAGGGAGGGGTACCAGTTGGTCCCCGACCCCCCTAATGGCCGGCATTTTGGTGGTGTCCTACCTTGAGGCAGATGGGCGTTTGAGAGCAGCACAGCAGCCAGAAGGGGGTAACCATGTACTTTGCTCTGATAGTTTGGTGCTTGCTGTCACACTTTAGCAGCTGTGACAAAGTAGGAGGTGCTACATGTATGATGACTACTGGGATTACACAGTACTTGGATTGCCTGACTAAGAGAGGGAGATTTGGCCCAAGGCTATTGCATGTGTACGTTTAATTCACCTGTGTCACGATACAGCTATGTCTTCATGTAGATATGTACAAGTGACAGTGCCACATGTGTCTCCACCCAGCCATATATATATATATATATAGGCTGCTGTAGTAGCCTACCTGTATAGTTATTCCTGGTCCATGAATCAGGATATATGAATATGTAGCTCAATGGTGGCAGATCACTCCCATCTATGTGCATTATCTGTATTTCCTACAGAGTTCCTGACATATGTGGTATAGCGCCTAGTTACCTTTTCTCCTGGTACAGGTATTGACTCCATGTGAGTCTGGCATCTCATTCAGTCAACAGGTATGGGCAGAATTGCACTGTATAAAGTGTTTAGTGGTGTTGTCCCCATTGTCCATTCATATGCATGCTATGGGGTATATTAAGGTTGAACTATGGCTGTTTGATATTGTGTATTTTGGCCTACCATGCTTTTCCATGCCATATTAATGTAGACGATTCACTATTATCCCAATGCCTTTGTATCAGAGGACGTTAGTGATTGGGCTTTCCTACTCTTAGAGAAAGTGCAATGTGCATGCAATATCTGCCAATGGCATAGCAATACTAGCGCAACATATAGTATTATCCACCTACATCATGTCACAATGGTTACTTGGGGTCAGCTCTAGTGGAGTGGGACATTTCTTGTTTCACTTTTCCTAGCTGACTTGGAGAGATTGGACAGGCATTGATTTAGCCTTACTTCATACTTTGAGATGTGGTGCCTTACCTGTACTACTATTTCTCATTAAGGTGTTGTGGTTGTGGCATATGTTGTAAGTGCAATGGCAATGGTGTAGGTCCATGTGTGCATCATGTGTACATGTCTTTTCAGTGGGATATGTGTGTTTTGTGGACCTAGGTACTAGTATTCACATGTCAGGATTGGTGTGAGTGATGTGGGTTCACTCATGTTGACATGTTGTGGCTCTGTATCTGCATATCACGTGGTATATAAGTTGCCATAATAGGTATCAGTTGACTGTCCTTTGTTTAGTTGTTGTTACACTGCTGTCTGTGATTGTCAGTAGATGAAGCATGTGAGCTAGGCAGGCCACTGTTGCCGTACATGCATGGATGGTGTGATGTGGGATATCTGTGTATGGTCCCTGCAACAAAGCCTCTGAGATTTGATACATGTACTGATTTAGCTGTTCAGCAGACATGTACACTAAGATTCAGATGGCACCTGAATGGGACTGCCACATGTTGTGTCTTCATCAGGGATTGTATCCATAGTGTAAGATCTGTACAGAGGGTTTAGCTAGGCATGTGATTTCAATGGCAAGTGCTGTGTAGTTAGTAAATAGAGTTGTCTTCACTTGCATGGTACACTACATATGGAAATGGGCAGGTCAGGAGTTGAATGTGAACATGCATGCTGTAGTGTTAACTGTCAGCTGCTGTTCCTAATGGAAGTAGGTGAGATATGAGCAGGATTAGTACCGATGCTCAGTTTTATCAAGGGCATGAAGGGCATGCTGACATAGGTTTACAGGTGAATTGATGGAAGCCCCCAGTTGTAGTACCTTACATAGGTTATGATATCTGTGAGAGTTATGACATGAAGAGATGGATGGAACTGACATGTTGTGACATGAAGTAGGATATGTGGTGTCCCATATGGGATACCCTAGCCAGGAGATGTATAGCTACAGTTTTGCATGTTTTCATGTGTGTATGTGAAGAATGTGATGACCCTCTCCCTCCCTCTCTATCTATCCCTCCCTCCCTCCCTCTCTCTCTATTTGTGTGCATCAGCAACGGCAGGTGAAGGAGATGGGGCACAGGTGAGTGGGGATTCTGCGGCCACAGGTCCCAGAGTGCTGAGACCACTGACAGCGAGGGACCCAGTGGCCCGGAGGGAGAGGGGTGTGCCACGGGGAGACCCGATCTTCCACTTCATCATCTTCGGAAGCCTCCTCCAAGGGACCCTCCCTGGCGGGGACAGACCCTTCTGGGACCACCCCAGCACCATCTTTGTCCGTGACCCCCCTTTCTACCACCGACCTCCCTGTAGCTCCCCACCCAGTTGTCCGTGCCCGCTCACCCAGGAGGGTGGGAGTCTCCTTCGCCACAGGCACCTCTGCCCCTGCCAGCCCTGCTGCTCTCAGTGAGGAGGCTATTGACCTCCTGAGGTCGATCTCTGTGGGTCAGATTACCATAGTGAATTGTCATCCATGGACTAGCAACTCAAGTCCAGCAGAGTAATACATTCCTGGAGGGCATTCACGGTGCAGGGAACCCGCCATGAAAAGGCTGGTGGAAAGTGAGGTTATGATCAGCACTGCGGTGCCACCACGGGTACTGCCGTGGCTGACCACAACTTCAACCTCTGCCAACCCCTCAGGATTTTGTGTGAATAAAATATATATTTTTCAAAAACGTGTTATTTTTTTAAATATTTGTATGTTGGTATATATTTTTTTTTCTGTAAATTTAGCAAAATATTTAATTATTCATTTATGTGTGCAATATTTTTCGTTTGCAATAAATAATGTTTAACTATAATGGTTACTTATTTCTATTTGCAATAATTTGAAAATTTGTATTTATTTAAAGAATATGTATTTTTTTTATATTCAAATGACTAAATAAATGTGTTTTTAAAGACTCTAATTAAAATTGTTAATATTTATTCAAAAATTAAAATTAGTTAAATTTTACTAATATTAATTTATTTAGGTTTTTATAGACATCATTGTTTATTCATTTTTTAAAAATATATACATGGATCTATGCTTGTAATAATATTTTTAAAGATAAAATGTTTGTTCAGTGTGGTTAATATTGGAATGATAATATTAAATTGTAACAGAGCCCCCCTCCCCCAAGTCCAATGTTTTCCCTACTGTAGCTTAGATTGGAGTGAATAGTAAATCTATCCATATCAAAGTCTAACCCTTTTCTCCAATGTGGTTTGGATTTGAGTTAGAATAGTACATTTTGTTACTGCATTTTATGTAAAATAATGAGACATTAGTTTGGTACCATCAGATTTATTTTACAGTAGGATGACTTTTTGTACACAAATTATACTTTGTAGTAAGTTTTATAATGCTACAGTAGTACTGCTAAACTTACTACAAACTGCACTTTTGTAGTAGTTTTGGTAGTTTTGTAGTAAGTCCCTGCATCTCTTATTTTCTATGGTAGGTTGCTGCATTACCAGTGGTTGGCCATGGGTAGTTCTGGACTTAATACAAAGTGTAAGTTACTACAAAAGTGCAGTTTGTTAATATAAAAATGCAGTACACTTACTCAAAAGTGTAAGTTTACTCAAAATAATGTCACTTTTGTGAATCAGGCCCACTGTGTTATATTTTAAATACTTTTTCACATTATTATTTCTATGTCATTTTATCATATTTATATCACTTTTTTGCGTGCATTTGTCATAAACAAACATTTTATATATATTTTTTTACATTTTTATGAAGCTTTTATCTTTACATGATTTAACAATTTTGCACATATATGTTTTCAATTTTCCAATATTGTACAATTTTTGTATATTTATTATACAATATTTTTGATAAACAGAAGACACATTTACAAAGTACTGTAAATTAATATGTTTATATATGTGAGTACTTTTTAAATCTATTTTCACTTTTTCATTTTGTACATCTTTGTATATGTAATACATTTGTATATTTTTCAGACATTTTTTCTTCACATAAAATTAAACATAAACCATTCTATTATTTTATATTGTTTCCTATAGAGTGTTAGTTATTTCTTTGAATGTTAATTTAGTGGTCTTGTTATATTGCTATTTTAATTCTCTAGTCTGTCCACCTCATTTTAGGTGAATTTAGTTTCTCTGTGGTTGTAGTTCCCCAGCTCAGGTAAGAATAATTGTAAGTTACTTTTTGGTGATTTAGTAGTTGGGGGGTGAGTTTAGGGTTAGTGTAGTTAGAATAGGTTGGTGTTGTGTTGTTGTGTAGAGGTTAAATGTTAGTTTGCAGTTTTAGATATGGTAGTGTACTGCAGTAGACCTTAATGTTTGATTTGTTATGTTCATAGGGTTATGATAATTTGTATTTTTTACAGGTCCTTCATTAGACTTGTAGATTTTTCCCTCTTTTGGGGTGCATGTTTATCAAAGGAAATAATATTACTTATATATTATCTACTCCTGCCTTGGGAGTTAGGTATAGCAGCAATACATTTAACCAGGCATCACAATGTTTGCCAGAACAATGCGATATGATGAATTTAATCCATTGTAGAATCACGCTATCTATTCCAATGTAATTTGTTTTATTTTATTTGTCTTTCCAGTTTTGAAAAGGGCTGAAAAGAGCCAAGAGTGACCGAGCACCTTATGTCAGAGTCAATTAATAAATACTCATAAAAATGCAATTACAAATGTGCAACTTTACCTGTGAAGCAGCAATGAGATACGTAACTGGTGGTGAGTGGAGGGGTCCTAATTCAGAATCAGAAATATTTACAGGTGGGCAAGCACCGTGTTTACCTTTCTATTGTAGAGGGAAACACTGTTGGTTATGAAATAGAAGAGGCACTGGTGCCTAGTATAACACGTTAACATAAAGAAAACTATAATAAAGTTTATTTTTGCGATTTGGAGGTTTTCTGGAATTTTCTTCTTTTTAAATCCTTATCCATTAATGACACAGGTAGAGCTGAAATAGCAAGTTATCTGTTTCCTTTTAAATGCTTCATTGGGTCGTGTTGTCGAATGATTCTAGTGGACTTCCAGAAGAAGATTATTTCAGCCTTCTTTAGGTTTGAAGTTTCTTTAAAAAAGAATGTCATAGCTCCTCTGTTCACAATGGCTCCCTGACACTTGTAGCTTATGTTGATATAGCATGGGGGTACCTGTATGTGTTAGCCCATGCAAGATGCCTGACATTTTAAGGTACCCCTTCTGATGGATTGGATGTTAAGTTTTGAATGCTGCAGGTACATATAACAGTACCTGAATGGAGGATTAAAGTAGTGAGGGAAAGGACTTACCTGAAGGGCTGGAGTTCTTCATGATTCAGCAAGGGGACCCCACCTCAGCAGCACCTAAAAAACAAGGAAAATACAAACAAAAGGGTTAAAACAAGCCAAGTCAAGAAGAATAGCCAAAATAGAAGAAACACTATGTTTTGCTCTGCCCCTGGATTCACACAGAAAACCAGCAAAGGGGGAGAGTGGTGAGGATGGCCCGACGGGAACACTTGGACAAGAAAAGGAAGAAGCCAACCACAACAAAGTCACAGCAGGTAGAGGCAGGAGTTGAAAAGGGGCTGCAGTCAGTTGGACAGGACCAGGTAAGAAGAGGTAGCCAAGCCCAGTCTCTCCTAGTTTAAAAAGGGACAAGACCAGCATTAGGCTGAGCCAGGAGTGTGCCAGCGATAGGGTTGGGCTCACACATTAGTGGAAGTGTGCAACAGTAGGGGACTGAAATGTTGAGAGGGAAGGGAAAACAGGAGCATGCACAATGGAGACTGGTGAGAGGACAAAGCTGCTACATTTAACTTTGCCACTTTCCAAACCATGGAAAGCAAATCATTCATTGGGGAACGCCTGTTTTAATTAAACACTAGTGTCCGAAACCCTTGCATGAAATCGAGAAGAAGGGTTCTAGGCAAAGTGAATAGCTTTTCTGATTTGAGAATATGAAGCAGATGTTCTTGTGCAGAAAGAAACTCTGACTGCAAGGATGAGCAAGAGAGAAGAGACAAGAACATGAAAGTTACAAGGGAAAGACATGCACAGAGTTTAGACAGCAAAGAACAGACTGTAAGCCAGGCAACTACAAGGAATATGGGATAGAGACCTAAATTCCTTTACTTGACTGTTTTTTTCTTTGTTTCACCATGGGAGAGAGCCTCAATGGCCGGTGTGGCCCTGTAGACCTGAGTAGGGAGAAAGGAGAAGAGTCGGCCCAGAGGCTTTGGACCTGATTACAAGTTTGGTGGACAGAAATCCCAACCGCCATACCCGTGGTGAGGAGACCGAGTTTTCCACTGGCATGACCGGCAGAAACCAAGGTTTCTACGGGCCAGCCCAGTGGAAAACGTGCGGCGGCATAAGACTCGGCTCCAAATGGAGGCAAGTCCGATGCTGTTGCACAGGGCCTCACTAGCACCCTCAGAATGCACACTGTCGCATTACAGACATTGCACCTTCTGACGCCGCAAGGAGGAGGGAACCCTCCACTGCCCACAACAATGTCGCGGGCAGTGCACGGGACCCCATGTGGCCCCCTACACTTGTTCTCCGCCAGTTGAACCGCCATGAAAAGGCTGGCAGAGAACATGGTTGTAATCTGCACGTGTGCGCTGACTTCAGTGCCGCTGTGGCTGATTACAACCACGACTGCCATCATACCATCGGGATCAGACATCCTGGCGGAGACGGCAGCCTTTTGGCGTCACTGACCGCCAGTCTTGTAATATGGTGGTCAGACCGCCACAGCTGCAGCATCCAACCTCCACTGCGAGTCTGGCGGTCTTCGGACATCCTGACATGTAATCGGGCCCTTGTCAGTTGGAGGGTTCCTGTGTTTCCCCTCCTAAAGCTTCCACCTCATTATCCTGCACTTAAAAAAGGGAAGACACTTAGTTGTGCATTCTAAATTCTCTGTGGCTTTCTAATCTTCAGCGTCTGTTCTCCAAATAAATGAAACCACTAAATAGATTCTGAGTAGATCAATTACAACAGAATATCCAACAAAAGTGGTCTCAGAAGTGGGATCCATACATCTTTGTGACAGCAAAAAGAGAGGTTGTAGTACATTAGGTGGTGGAGGGACAGGAGAGGCTCCAGTGGGCTTTAGAACGGTTCCCCAGGACTTCCAAACAAGATTGAGCCACTTTACACAAACTGGTAAAAATCAAGGATGTCAGCGGCAAATATCTGACTGCCAAGATTTGCTGACCATCAGCTTGTCACAAAATAGAGGCGTGACTCCAGAGGGACCCATTGTCAGTCTTCATTTTCCCTTTAAACACTGGAGTCATTATTTTGGCACTTCTGTTAGTTAGAAAGACCCATGCTGCATAGTCTGTTAATCCTGCTGGAACAACTCCATATCCCGAAATTAGAGTGCATATTAGAGACATAGAGCATGGATGAGGAAAGATACAGGCTAAAGTAGAGTAGAACAGGGTACCCTCAGGATACCCCTTAGAAGTCTTTTTTAAGTTAAAAGATGTTGCAGACCAGTTGTTAAAACCTCAAAGAGGAAATAATTTAGAAAATATACCTAGAAAATTATTGGAAACTTGACATGTAAGTACCCAGAGATGTTTAAGACAACATCCCAATCTCACCATTCATCAAGCCATTGAGATGGCTAATGCTTCTGCCCGGCACAGACTCATAAAAGTTTAACAGAACCAGGAAGACCAATTAAAGCCCCAGCATTAACCAGTGGTGAAGGTCTTTAGACAGACTCTTCCATTTCATATCAAAGGGCCACCAGTAACAAATCCTAATCCTGGAACCTCAACATCTTTAGGGCCCCAGTGCTTCAAGTGTGGGGACTGGGGCCGTACTGCCCAGTGTTGTAGGATGACAAAACATGAAGAGGAACCCATGGGCATTGAATGGACAATATCAGAGTAGCTGAACCTGTATCCTTGCAGGCTGTTGACCACTTTGCTTGGCTCTGGGTAGAGGCAGTCAGTGGTAAGGGGTAGTTTAGTTTTTCTACAACAGATTCTTCCTCAAAAGGAAATAATAATAGGTTGTGTACATGGGCACCAAAAGGAGTGCCCTACAGCTGAGGTATCAGTAATTAGGCCCTCTGGGAAGAAGGTATACATTGAGGTTGGTGTAGTCCCAGAATGACCTGAAGAGATGATCCTTTGAACGGCTAATCCAAATTTTACCACTTCACTTGGGAAAATTCCTTCACTAAAAAGATGAAAGGCACAAGGAGGCTGGGAAAAGGTCAATGAAGTAAAAGATGATCTACTTGGTTAACTTCTTATTTATTTTAGGTTACATGGAAACACCTCAACCAGTGCTACACAACACACCTTAGTTTGCTCCTCACTCTCCAACTCTTCCCAGTTCAAAACATAACATTCTTAGAACCCAATCTCACCTTCCGAAAGCATGAGGCGCAAGCAGACGATTCTAAGCAACAGATACCACAAACCTTCCCCTTGTAACAAAAACAACCATTTCTCCACCCCATTACTATAGCTAAATACAATGAATACCAATGTACATTTTACTTTACAAAATACAATGGTTTGACAATAGTTCGAGAACTCTTCCTCTGGACTTCATTGCTTCCTCCACCACTGTTGCCTGTCAAATCCTCTTGTTGTTTTTCTTTCATCTTCACCATGTTCAACTTTGTAACTCTGTTCAAATTCTATTTTTTAATGGTCTTCCATCTTTATGGCATTTTTAGATGGCTTGACCACTTTCATGGGCTTGGTACATTTAGACACACCTGAATTGTTCACAGGAAATTTAATTTTGACCCAATCACCAACCCTCACGCATGTCACCTTGACTTACTTCAGATTGTCATATTTTTCCTTCATCTTTTCCATTCTTGCCTCCAGTCTGTTTTTCAACATCACTCCCTTAGTGTTACTTTCTGTACTACTCCCTTTCCTGCTATTCACCCAACTGGGGCACATTGTAATTTGAGGCTTTCTTCCTCTGAAAAGTTCAAATGTTGTCATCCCTGTGGTTGAATGAGATGTACGTCTCCATATCTTCACTTGTCATTTATCTCCTCCAAACATGATCTCTTATTCACTCAGGAACTTTGCATGCTTTTCTTCAGTACTTTGTTGAACCTTTCAATGATACCATTGCATTCTAGGTGGTATAACTCTGATTTTCAATGCACAATTCCGTTATCTTTCAGAATTCTCTCCATTTCTCATGATGTTAATTGCATATCATTGTCAGTTAAAAGCACAAAAGGGTAATGTTCAATCAATCAATCGATTTGTTAAGCGTGGCTAATCACCCCAGAGGGTATCCAGGCACTGTGAGTTGTTGCTGCAATCACTCAAACAACAAATTCAAAAACTTTATCACAACCTGCGTCTCCACCGAAGTTACAATTGCAACTTCTGGCCAACATGAGTACTTGTCCATACAGCTTAAAATATAATGATCCACACCCGTAGACTTAATGGGACCAACAATATCAAGAGACAAGTCTTCCCAAGGACCAAAAGGCATCTTTCTCACCACTATAGGCTACGTCCTAGATTTCAAAATTCTGTTTCAACTTCAACATTCAATACAATCCCTCACTTTTCTTTCCACCATAGCGTCAATCCCTGGCCACCAATAATCAGTTCTAATCCTCATCTAGGTATTAGATATTCCAAGATGATTCTCATGGCCCAATGAGATAAGGCGGTCTCTTAGAGTGATGGGAGGAATCAATGTATTTCCCCTCAAGAGCATTTTATAACTCACCATCATTTTCTCTCTCACTTTCCAGAAACTTTTCTCTGCTTCCTCACAATCTTCTTTCTTTATCCAACCAGAGGACACCAGACGTTTCACCAGCTGCAACACCTGATCTTTTTTCATTACCTCTCTCCACTCTTCCTCAAGAATAAATCCACAAGTGACTCCACATAGTTTAATCTCCTCATCATATACCCCACCACTAAAAATATCTTCTTCTTCATCACACTGATGATCATCACAACACAAGCGAGAAACACGCTGTGCTAAGATATTCTTAGCTCCAGGAACATATGTCACACAAAAAGTTAAATTCCTGCAAGGATATGACCCATTTGCCTATTTTAGCAGACACTGTGTTGATACCCTTAGACATAACAAAATCATTTAGGGTCTTGTGATCCATTTTGATTGTAAAGTTACTACCCCACAAAAACGTCATAAGCTTTCTCATTGCCCTGAACATTCCCAAAGCCTCCTTTTCAATAACTAATAAGTTTAGTTCCACACCTCTTAGACTCCTGGATACAAACAGAATTGTTCTCTCTTTGCCATTAATCACCTGCATTAGACCTGCCCAAACCTTTTGAGCTGGCATCTGTCATTAGCACTGTTTCCTGCTACGGTTCAAAATTAGATAAACTTAGGGCATCCACCAATTCTGTTTTTAGAGACGTATATTCTTCCCCACAATTGTCACTCCATTTAAACTCAACTCCCTTTTTAGCAAATCCCTTATGTTTTCGCTTTTCCTTGCAAACTTCACCACAAATGTGCTGTACTACTCACCCGTGCCAAAAAATTGCACTAATTCATCTTTATTCTCTATTTTTTTCAAACTGCTGATTGCTGCCACCAGCTCTTTCCTTGGACAGATACCACTAGCAGAAACATGGTGTCCTAAGTACTCTATGTTGTCTACATTAAACTTACACTTGTTTAATGTAAGTGATAGACCACAAGAATTCAGTCTTGTAAGGACTGCATGCAATCTTCTGTCATGCTCAGCCACTAAGTCACCAAACACCAACACATCACCTTGATATATTTTGACTCTAGAAATCCCTTTCAGAACATCTTCTATCACCGTCTGGAACACGGACAAAGCTGATACTAAACCGAAAGGTTTCTTAACGTACTTGAACATACCATATGGGGTGGTAAAAGACTGTAGTTCTTGAGACAATGGATGCAACCTTATCAGATAATAAGCGGATGCTAAATCCAGGGAGGAGAAATGTTTGGCGTTCCGTAAAGAACTCAACACCTCTGTTATGTTGAGTAAAGGGTACCTGTCCATTATGACACACCAATTCAACTCTCTCAAATCAATGCACAGTCTTGCTTCCATATTTGCCTTCTTAGCCATCACTATGGGTGGCAACCACTCAGAACCTTCCACCATTTTGAATATGCAAACTTTCTCTAACCGTTCTAATTCACGGCCCATGTCATCTCTCACTTTCAGAGGAACATTCCTCACTTTACACACCTTACGGATGGACCCTGGTTTGATCTTTATGAAGTGATTTTACTTCTTCAAGCAATCTATGCCCTTTCTGAACACGTTCGGATGCACACTTCCATATTTGTTGCTGCACAACACCACATTTACTCCTTCTCTCAACTTCACCCCTAGAGACTCATTAGATTCCAGGTAAACACTTAAATCTCTCTGATGCAACCAACTTATGATAAAGTCTCCCTTCATAGACACATAGAACTTTCCTGCAGTGATCCTATCCCCAAATTCAATGTCTCCATGAAAGTAGCATAGGAGTTTAATACGATCTCCACTATACCCCCTTGGTTTTATGTCAGCTGTGAATAATTCTACTTTTCCTTTGAGTTCTCAATCATAAAATGTTTTGGGTACCAAAGTGATCTTGGCCCCAGAATCAAACACCATGATTACATTATCCAATTCAATACGCACTATATCCATAGGGCCCTCATCGCCTTTAGCACCAATTTGGAACACAATTACATTACAACCATCATCTGAAGTGTATTCCACTTCTCTCACCTTGCTTTTGTCGTGGCCTGACCTACAATTAGCCATAAAATGACCTTTGCGCCCATACTTCTTGCAGACAGACATCTGTCCCTGGCAATCCTTATTATTTGCCAGATGTGAAGAACTTTTACAACAAAAACAAAGGAGTAAAAATTTCTTCACATTCTTCATGTCAACTTTTTTTTACATGTTCTATCCTTGAAGTCATCTTTTTTTATATCTTTTAACCCTCAGACTCCTAATCTTATCACCCATTTCATGCACACTGGCGTCCTTTATAGTGTCAGCACAAGCCATTGAGTGCTCTAGAGTTTTTGCTGTGGTTAACACATCATCTTTTTGCCACAGAACATCTATTCCTTTTTCAATAACGCACCCCTGCATGAGGTGATCCCTTAATTGTTCCTTGCACGTTTCTCCAAAATCTTCCACTGACACATCTGACCTTTGCATGCACTTCCCAAAGTGATACTTCTCCAACACCGGGCTAATAGAAGATAATGCAAATCAAGTTTCCCAACGTAAACCTCAAATTCATTCAAGTTAGATGAATCTGCCTCACTCAAATCAGGAAGATCCCTATATACTGCTTGTCCTTCTGGACCCAAACAGTGCATCAAAAGAGAGGTTTTTCATTCAGCACTTGGAGAAGAGCTACACACCTTGGCATAATGGTTAACTACTTTCTTCACCTTTGGCCAATGAAGCACGGGTTCCCTAGGGGATGACAGAAAGAACATAGGGGGGCTTACAGTCTGCATTGTTACACTCAAGACATAAAATCACAAAAGTGTATTTTAAAGGAAATCATGTATCACTGGTATTCAGTTAATAACCGAGTATCCAAACCTGTAAGGAATAAATTGGGCTCATGGAATTATAATGCAGCAGCGATGTCTAAAAAAATAAACGTGAAGAAAAAATTACTCTACAGAATTACAAATTTGAAGATTGAGACAATCTTAGTGAAGTTGATAGTAGCTAACTTAAAGATGCTGTCCAGATAAAGTTAACTGGAGTGAAAGAAACAAAAAATAAAATGTAATAGAACAGAACTCTGGATGCATTAAGAGTTGGTATGCAGGAATTCTTTGCTGTAGAGTCGAGCAGTAGTACTCCATATAATTGCCCAATCCTTAATGTTGAATTGCTCAATTAAAAATGGCTGCCAAGGATGCTGCACAGGTGACAAAGTGTGAAGACGTTTGTTGCTGTAGATAAGAGTGCAGCCACCAAGAACATGCTTGCTGGTTGGCAATCTAATTTAACTGTCTGCTGATGACGCCTCGCAAGTGATGCAGCGTCAAGACTTTAGGTGCTGTCAATACCATGCGCGGCCAGCGGAAGACCCTTGTTGTTGCAATGGAAACGGCCTGTTAGAAGTGTGGTGGCATTACACGTGCATTGGAAATGCTTGGAAAGGCATAGCTCATGTTGGGAGTTTGGGGTGCAAAAGTTGCTTGGATGTGGCACGGGTCAAAGCACTAGAGCATAACTCGGTCAGCTTAAACTGGCCAAATAGCCCAAATTGTTTAAATTCTGTGATAGCGGTCGGGCACAGTAGGACATGAAAAGTCAATGCACACTGACCTGAATTAGCACCAAATATTCTTTTGACGAAGATCCAGCTGATGAATGTTTTGTTCTAGCTGTTGAGGTGTCACCTGGGTGTTTAGTTTCCGCTCGTTGCCAGTGTGAAAAGGTCAATGAAGTAAGAGATGATCTTGGTGGAAACATCTCAACCAGCTCTACACAACATGTCACAGCTTGCTCCTCACTCTCTAACTCTTCCCAATTCAAAACATAACATTCTTAGAACGCAATCTCACCTAGGGACAGCACTAGGCGCATTCAGAGGGTTCTAAGCAACAAATACCACAGAAGCCCCTGTTGGTCGGGAAGAAATTAGTTACAAATAAAAGGAGAAAGAGGGGAAAAGAGAGAGCAGAAGAAAAGACAAGTGAATGGTTCAAAATACTTTGCTTTCCCAAGAAGCATGGCAGTTGGATGTAAGAGCCCAATTGAAGGATACCACATTAAATTATGCCTGGGAAAAAGCCAGAATACAGAATGGAAGGTTAAAAAAAAAAAATATATATATATATATATACATATATATGTAATTTCCATTGAAAAAGCATGCCTATATCTTTGCCACTGTTTGCCAATTCTTCACTAAATTTCCACAAAAAAAGTGTGCACAAGATTCTTGTTGTGAATGGGAAGTTTCGGGGTGATCTGTCAAGCGGGGGTCGAGAAAAAGGAGGGGGTCAAAAAAAGTGCATTTCCCATTTTAATTCCCATAGAGACTTTAAACATGGCTACAGCCAAACTGCTGGATGAAATTACATCTAATTTGTAGAAAGGTAGCTCTTGGTCCAGAAAGCGCGCTTTTTCTTATTTAGTCCATTTAATAGTTTTTGAGATGTTTAAGGAAAACCAAATTTGCATATCTAGCGGCGCGAAGGCTTCGCAAATCCTCCCAATCTTGTGCAGAGATCTGATTGACTGCCAGCATCTCAACCAGGAAGTGTTGACAGCCATTTTGAGACTTAGCATCAGCCTAGTCTGAAAAACTAATGAAAAAAAGGAAATGAGACAGGGCACATTTACCATAACCACCTAGCCTTGGTGCAGGGGTACCCCTAGTACCCCCACAAGGCTTAAAAGTAATTTTTGCAAAAATCACAGTGGAAATCACAGCAAATCCAGGAATTTTACTTTGATTCAAAAACAATATTTTAAAAACCAAGTGCGGTCTCCTGCGCTTGCTTTTCATTTTACCCCCTGGGTGGGCCAGGTCCCAAGGGCAATGCCAAAATACAGGAGGGGGGTGTAGGAGCCCCCATGCTAGGATTTATCAAAGCTCTGGGGACTGCCACCTCCCCGGGTCACTGCATATTATGTATGCAGGGTGCCCACGTGATGCCTATGTGCCCCCTCCCTGGGGCAATTATTTTTTATGTATGCAGTGGGCAAGATTGGCCCGCTGCACTCCATGGACTGCCACCTCCCCGGGGAAAATGATCATAAATGTATTTGGGGACCTGTGCAATACAATGTATGGGGGGGCTACGTGGCGCCCGCACCCTAGGAACCACCACCTCCCTGAGGCTCAATTAACTTAATTTAAGGTGTCTGTCGTGGACCCGTGCCCCGTGGACCACCACCTCCTTGGGGCAAAATTGAAGGAAGGAGAAGGGCTGCGCGACCCCCCTTGTGAAGTCATGCATGGCACTGGGGACCACAACCCCCCAGTGCCAGCTCCTGCTTTATCCTAAGGCGCTTACTCTAGGGAGGTAGCTGTTTGCTTTTGCTTTGGGAGAGCTGACAGCTCTTGCCAAGCAAAAGCAAACATAACTCCGCTTTCAGCAAGCGGGAGCATTGCGAGGTTGCTGGCCAGGGGGGCACCTGCACTGCCCATGCCAATTGCATGGTAGTGCAGGGCACCTTCTGTGGCCCCCTGCACCTGTTCTCTGCCAGCCGTTTCATGGCAGGGCTACTTCAATGAAACTGCTGGCGGAGAACAAAGTCGTAATCCCATGGCAGATTAGGATCTCCGCTACCACCAGACCACTGGGATCCAGGATCCTGGTGGAGTTGGCGGTTTTCTGGCAGTCCGACCACCGGGGTTGTAATGTGGGTGTCGGACCGCCGCATTGGCAGTGGTCCAGATCGCAGCCACACTCAAAATAAGGCCCTTAGTCTTAAATGACTTCAAAGAGTAACTAGTAATATATTTGCTACGAATGTTATAGTAACGTTTTGATGCATAGCAGAAAAGAGTCACCGCTGGCCTACAGGTAAAGTTCTTGGACTGTCACTCAGTAGGTTGAAGGCTCAAATCCTGGTATCTCATGTTACTGTGTCTGTTTATTTACTCGTGTTTTGAATGTTAAACATTCTTAGTGAGGGAACATTTAGGGCCTCATTACAAATTTGGCAGTCTTTTCGGAAGTCCGCCGCAGTGGCGGCCGCCAAAAGACTGCCATGTTGACGGACATCCGACCACCGTGTTAACAGTCACACTGTGAAGACCGCCATAAAACATCCAAAAATCCGACACTGCCAGGACACAGGCGGGCAAGAAAGAGGCAGTTCTACCACCAGCACTGCCAGGTAGACATAAATCCATCCACCAGATTACGAGCCACAAATCAGCACAGCAGTTCTCCCAGGGTGGTATCCCATTGGCAGTGCAAACCACAGCGGTCAGAACCCACCACTTGGACAGTTTGAATACCCCCCACCTGACACACATCCACACACCAGACACATCTACTCACTGCACTATATAACACACCCTCATACAACCCACAGCCCTCTGCAACTAAAATGACATACACATACACAGAGAGCAGGCAATCACAGCGAGAGATCACCCTAACACCATAGGCAAACACGCACACCACATGCATCATACACCACAAACCAACACAACTAACACACAACACACATTATGAGCACACAAGTGTCCATCACTCACAACGCAACACCTGCACCCCATCAATCACCCAAGACCGCACCCCTTATACACACACAACACCCTCCCCCCTCGAACACAGCCACAACCATGTCCCCACAAAAGCACCCAAGGTTCACAGATGACGAGTTGAGGGTCATGGTGGATGAAATTGTCAGAATTGTCAGGGTAGAGCCACAGCTATTTGGAGCACAAGTCCAGCAAACGTTGATTGCCAGGAAAATTGAGTTGTGGCAAAGAATAGTCGACAGGGTCAACTCAGTGGGCAAACATCCACACACAAGGGAGGACATCAGGAAGAGGTGTAACGACCTACAGGGGAAGGTATGTTCCATGGCAGCACAACACCAGATCGTCATGCACAAGACTGGCAGTGGGTCCCCACCTCCTCCCCCACAGTTCATATCTGGAATACGCACATCACATCTCTTGCATGTATGACTATTGTACGAGCTACACCAACTAGATGGTACAATTGAGGACCACTACATGGCAATGACAGCAATGCAATGGCACAACATAATGTCAACCAAGGCTAAACACAGCTACAGCTCTGTGACTAATCCAAGTGGCCACTCATCCAGATTGCCAAACCTGAAATAGACTCACCATGGTATGGAAAGTAAGATGGCAGACTCCTTGCACATGCACAACATGCACAAACAGGACATTTAACCTTGCATACTCACATACTGTCCTCCCACTAGGACACCATGGTGCAATGTCCAGCTGTTAGAAATGGAGTTTCTGGTTAACTAGGGTAGGTACCTAGACAAGGCAGAACCCACCCACTCTAGTAAGGACAAGGGAGTTACACGTCCAAGATAACCCCTGCTCACCCCCTTGATAGCTTGGCACGACCAGTCAGACCTATCCCAGAGGCTATGTGTAAAGCTTTTCCACAACACACACAACACATCTGACGCACTATCGCCACCACCAAGGAAACAACACAACACCAAGTTATATAAAAATAAACTGTATTGTACACAACATAATTAGACCAAACACAACATGTCAGTAATTCCCTGCTACCCAAGCTTTTGTCAGAACGTTACACCATAGTTACTCTGCAGAAACCAGCAGTAGTCACACATAACACACAGGTTACTTATTATTCTGCAACGTAAGCAGTAGTCAGGAATCACATTACTAAAGAAATGCACTTGTCATAGAAATATCATAAATGCCCACACCAGGAACATTAGAAAGCATATGGCAAGTGATAAAAACTTAACAGCATGTCATGCCCATAAAAGGAACATCAGCACATATATGTAACATCATATAGAAAACAGGTTAACATACTAGTCCATAATGTCCATACCAGGAACATTAGAAACCTATATGATCCATAAAGAGTACCTGTTTTTATGAGGAAACAGCACTTCTAGTACCACAAGACACAACAAGGGGGCCCCCGGTGCTCCTTACGCAGAACGGGGGCCTTGTGGTGATGCCCCTCAGTTTTTTACATCGGAGCCCCTCTGGGGCCCATGATCGCAGGGCCCCCACGGGCCACAACTGGCTCTCCAAAAGGGGAAGGGCAAAGCCACAACACCAATTAGGGGCCCTAGAGGTGACCTTGTGGTGCGGGGGGCCTCCGGTGAGGCTTCTGCCCCGCCTGCGGTCTCCAGAACACAATCAGGGGCTTTGGTGGGGTGGGAAGCCTCCGATGCGGCTTCCTTCCCCGCCCGATCTCCGCATAACAAACAAGGGGCCCGGTGGAGCATAAGGTTTCCTTCCCTGCCTGTCCTTCAATGAAGGAAACAGCTCACCCGGGCCACAGCGGTAATCAGCCCTAAATTAGGGAATCTGGTGCCCTGGGGGCGGTCCTTAGAGCTCCCCCCAGACCACAACTGGCCCTGGCCTGAGACAGGTTTGAAAGGATATTACTGTGGGTGGCGCAAGCAGCGCTGCTGGCCCATTAGTAGCATTTAATTTACAGGCCCTTGTTATAGAGATAACACTGTACAAGGGACTTACAGGTAAATTAAATATGCCAATTAGGTATAAGCCAATCATACCAACTTTAGAAGTGAGAGCACCTGCACTTTAGCACTGAACAGCAGTTATAAAGCGCTCAGAGTCCTAGAGCCAACAGCAAGAGGTAAAAAAAAATAGGAGAAAGAAGGCAAAAAGTCAGGGGATGAACCTGCCAAAAGGTCCAGGTCCAACACCAGCCATTTCATGTCACATCTAGCAAGCCTGACTATTCACCATGTAACAGTGCTGAACAGTCATGTGAAGTATCAGACAGTACCTGAACCCATCCACAGTGCTATATGTACCAAACCTGAATGACAGCACCTAACATGAGTGTCACAGACTACCATCTACCACCAATAGTATGCTGTCAGAATCTGTCATTGTCATAGCTGGGAACCATGTTAAGCCACTGTATGCATCTGAGAAAGAGATAAACACAATTTCAAAATTTAACTCTGTGTCTCACTCCATCCACAGGTACCCCTGCCAATGCCACCATGGAGAGAATACCAGAGACTGCCAGCCCTCCTCAGGATGAAGGCCCAAGTGAGGACAACACACCTGGATATCTGGACACTGATGACCTACCTGGCCCATCTGGGGCACCTGGTCAGTCTATGACTCCCTGCCTCACCCTGCCTACATCATCGCCCCCAACCCTGTAGCTACAAATTCACAGCCAACTCTTTGTCCCCAAACCTGTGTCCCAAGGACTGTTCAAACTATTGTGTGCCCTACAGTACAGGGAGCTGAGTCGACCCCTCACACCTCAGACAAAGAAGGTCCTGCTAACACTGGGAGTGGGCACACCATGCCAGGGGCACAGGCACCTGGGGACAGGGGCATGGGAGGGAAGCTGTGGGCCAGCGGATGGGGCCCCAAGGGACTCCAATGACCAGGAAACCATCTCCCAAGTCCTGGGAGCATACCAATAATCCTAGGACAGGATGGGCCAGATTGTCACCATGTTGGGGGGAAACCATAGGCGTTAGGTGTTTGGTGTGTGAGTGGAGTGGTCTTCACTATTAAGGGACATTACAAATGGACATGGACTGATCAGGTGTAGTAACAGTATAGATCTGATGTGTTTTGTTTAGTCACCTGCTCTTCCAATAGATGAGAGGAGTATGGATAGGTATGATCAAGATTGAGGTAGTCCTTTGTACTTCAGCCAGGGCATGATGTGCATGCAGACATGGCTTTGCTGGTGATCATGTGGATTACTCCACTCGTGCTAAGTTACTTTGATTTTGATGTGGGTGTGTGGGTTGGCATACAGGGGTGGGTAGTTGTGATATGTTGTGACATGATGTAGGATTTGGGAATTGCCACTAGAGACAGCCAAGCCAGTAGATGTTTACCTACAGATGTGCATGTTTACATGTGTGTGTGTGAAGAATATGTTAACCCTCTCTCTCTCTCTATTTGTGTGCATCAGCATCGGCAGGCGAAGGAGACGGGGCACAGGTAAGTGGGATGCTGCAGGCCACAGGACCCGGAGTGCTGCTACCAGCAACAGCGAGGGACCCAATGGCACGGAGGGCTAGGTGAGTGCCACGGGGGAGACCAGATCTTCAACACCATCTTTGGAATCCTCCTCCAGTGGACACTCACAGGCGGTGGCGGACCCTCCTCGGACCACCCCAGCACCATCTGAGTCCACGATCACCCTTACTACCATCGCCCTCCGTGTACCTCCCCATTCAGTTATCCGTGCCCGCTCACCCAAAAGGGTGGGTGTCTCCTTCGCCACAGGCACCTGTGCCCCTGCCCGAGTGAGACGTGCTAGCCTCAGTGAGGAGGATATTGACCTCCTGAGGTCGATCTCTGTGGGTCAGTCGACCATCGTAAATGCCATCCAGGGACTGGCAACTCAAGTCCAACAGAGTAATGCATTCCTGGAGGGCATTCATGGTGCACTGGCTGCCCTACAGTGATCCTTTCAGGCTCTGGCCTCCACACTGATGGCAGCCAGTCACCCTTTGTCTTCCATCCCCCCTCCACCTACCTCTTCCCAATCCCAGACCCCTCTTCCCTGTCCTAGCCAAAGCACACAGACAAACAAGCATGCACCTAACTCAACATCCAGGGCTACAGCTGACAGACACAAGTACCACAAGACCAACCACCACCATGCACACAAACAACACCCACCTGCAGATACACCAACATCCAGTACCTGCACAGACTCCCTCACCACCCTCACCTTGACAGACACCACACCGGAACACCCGCAGTCACCACACCAACATTCACCGATACAGCCACCACTCCAATCCTACCCACAGTCAGCACAATAGCAGACCGGCAGACGTCCACCCTAGTCACCACATCTGCAGACACCACGACCACTGACACACCCACATGCAACACATCATCCATACCTGCAGACAACACCCCAACCGTCACCCATCTACCATGGCATTTCCCAGGTCCTCCTCCCCCTCTTCCCAAGACACATACATTCCCATACTCACCTACTCAACAGACATCCAGCACCCACAAGCATACCTTGCACAAACATGCACCCAAGGCATCCACCATGACACCTCTTACAACCACTACCTCTACCTCCACTCCTTAACCCTTTTGCCATGACCGTCCCCGTGTGTCTAAAAAGGTGTTCCTCTCCGAGTTTTCCCTCTTCCCTACTCCTCTCCCACCCTGTGATACCCCCAAACGGTCTGTTTCCCTCCCCAAGTCCAGCCCTTCCACCTCCAAGTCCTTCCCTGCCCCCTGCTAGTACCCATGCCCATCCCCCTGCCAAGAAGTCGACCCCTCCCAAGTATTCCCACTCCTCCCCTAAACCTCGCTGTAGGCCCCCCTCCCAAGCCCATGCCCAAAGATTCCCCTACCAAACCAAAGTCCAAACCCCTGCCCTCAAATCCTTGGAGTGCCTGTCTGCCCCCTTGATGCCCCTATTATGTGGAGGTCATTTATCAGCTAGGAGTAATGTAAGGGCACACAGATGTGCCATATGTGCATTGTGCACATTGTTGTTTGGACTGGCCTATGACCTTTTATATTGTACATATTTATTTATTTATTTGCATATTTATTTTTGCAATATATCTGGGCCAACCAGTTGTTGGTTTCCCGGTCACATTTATGTCGTACCTTTCTTTCCACATGGCTGTTTTGGTCTTACCTGCTTTGGTTTGTGTGTGAGTGACTTTTGTTTGTGTATTGGTTGTGCTGGCAGTTGTGTCTGGGCAGCATGTGTGGGTGTGGCCCTAGCATTTGCCCCGCTGTAACGGCTGTTTATTCTGTGTAGGACTTGTTTGTGTATGCTAAAAGCATGTATGTGGCTACTGTGTGTATTGTTTGTGTTCACATGTGTTATTGGTAGTGTTGTGTGCCCTTATGTGGTTGTACTGTGAGCATGCGTGTGTGTGGTGATGGTATAGCAGGACCATTGTATGGTGTGTTTGTGTGGCATGGCGTATGCTTCGTATGGCTGTGTGATTGTGTGTATTGTTTGTCATGTGTTGTTACGTGTTGTTGTATGAGTGTAGTGTCAGGTGGAGTTGTGTATTGGGGTTGCTCATGATGCGTTTGAGATGTAGTTGTGTGATTTTGTGGTGTTGTGTACTGTTGTGTTCACCGGTGCCGGTGCTGCGTGTCTGCAGGTTGGTGTGTGTTTTGTAAGTGTGTGTTGGCTGTGGTGTGTGTAATATGTGTGTGCCTGTGTGTATGTGGCTGTTTGTGAATGTGCTTATCAGTGTGAGATAACGTGTGTGTGTCGCCCTCGCCACCCGTGCCAGATGTGTATGTTGTGTGTGCGTGGGTATTTTGTCTTTTCCCTACAGTGTCAGGTAGGTGTATGTACTCACAGTTGTTGTCGTCATCGTCACTGGTTCCAGGGTCGTTCCAGAAGGTGAATGTCTCCTTTTATAGAGTTGGTTTCTGACAGGGTTTCCGTGGTTGTGCAACCACGGCAGAAACCTTGGCAGTGTACAGTCTCGTAATGTGTCCAGCTGGAACATCGTGTCCGCCGGCCCAAAGGTGGCAACCACCGTCCGTGGCAAGCTGACCACACTGGTGGTGCCAGCGGTTGTTTGGCTGTGTTCTGTAGTGTATACTGCCATGATAATAATTTGGCGGCCTTCTCCACCTACCTGGTGGCGGTACGACCGCCGCTGCCAACATGGCTGTCCTCAGACCGCCAGACTTGGAATGACCCCCTTAATCTTTACTGACTTCAAAGAGTCATACTTGCAAGATGTTTGCTATGAATGTTATAGTTACGTTTTAATGCAAAGCAGAAGAGAGTCACCTCTGGCCTACAGGTAAAACTCTTGGACTGTCACTCAGTATGATGACAATTCAAATCCTTGTATCTCATGGTAGTGTGTCTGTTCATTTACTTGTATTTGGAATGTTAAACATTCCTAGTGATGGAACATTTATGTCTTTCACGGTCTCTTAATACAATGAATTCAAAGCATCACACTAGGAAGATGGTTGTAACGAATGTTATATTTACATTTCGATGCACAGCAGAAGACTCACCTCTGGCCTACTGATAAAGCTTTAGAGTGCCACTCAGTAGGTTGAAGGTTCAAATCCTGGTATCTCATGGCAGTATATGCATTTATTTACTTGTGTTTTGAATGTTAAACATTCCTAGTGATGGAACATTTACATCTTTTTCCCATCACCATCTTTGGATTGAATGTCATAGAGATGTCTGGAGAGTCCATATTAAGAAGTCACGTGTGGCCTAGTGGTTAAGTTATCAGACCCTCACACAGAAGATTGAGGGTCCCAGTCTAGGTATGTCATTTCTCAGCTTTAAATTCTTTTGAACTTCAAATATTTAAAGTACATTCAGAAAAATGATCTCCCTCTTTGTACTTGTCAAATACATTTTTTGTTCAATTTGTCAGAGCATCTCTCATTCTAAGTGGCACAGGATTGGGTGGTTGCAGTGGGTTGGCCACAGGGCCAAAAGGTAACTGTAACATTCCAACCAAACATCTTGATAGTGTGACACTTTGAAGTCATTTTTTGGAGAGACCAGTTCAATAACAATCTCTCTTTCTCTGTCTCTCCCACCCCATTATGGAGAGAAAGTGACAGGACCATGGGGGAGAGCCTCAAGGCCCCCACAGATCTAGCTGGCTCCCCGCATCCTGCGGGAACTGGCATTGCTCCTGCACGCAAGGAGCTGCTGCAAATAGCAGGTCCCTACGTGTGTGAGCAATGTTTTAATCTCCTTCCCTGCCCGCATGTTAGCGGGCAGGAAAAGAGATCAAATCTCCACTTTCATCAAGCAGGAGCATTTTGATAGCTCCCGATTGCTGAAACCAGAGTGTTTGCTTTTGCTTGGTGGGAGATTATAGCTACCACCAAGCAAAATCAAACAGCTACCTCCCTTAGGTGGGCACCTCAAGGAGAAGCAGGAGCAGGCCCTGGGGGGAGGTGGCCCCAAGGGCCTTATATGGCTACAGGAGGGGGGCCGCACAGCCCCCCCCTCCATGTTTTCCCCTCCCAGGGAGGTGGTGGTTCCTGAGGCTCAGGGGTCCGATGGCCCCCATGCAATATACTACATCTGGCCCTGGGGAAGTAGTGGTTCCCAGGACGGTCTGCCTGCCCCCGCACATTGTAGCACTGGGGAGGTGGTCCTCCCCGAGCCCAGGATGTCTGCAGGGCCCCCATCTGTTTTCTATTTCTTGCCACGGGGAGGTGGTGGTCCCCAGGGAGCGGGTGATACAAGCAGCACCCACATATTATAATACTGTAGCCTGGCGGGTGTTCCCCAGGGCTTTAATAAGCCCTAGGAGGGGCGCCCCTATATTTTTTAATGCCCCCAAGACCTGGCCTTCCTGGGAGCCTAATAAAAAGCAAGTGCAGGAGACTATGCTTGAATTTCTTTGGGAATCCACTGCGAAATTAGCAAATATTTGACACTGTGAATTAATATAAAAATTCTTTTTAGCCGTGGCAGGGTCCCAGGGGGACCACTGGACCAGGGCTAGGGGATCAGGGGATCCCTTCCTTGGACCCTTTTGTTTTTTTTCAGTTTTTTTGGGGGGGGGGCTCGGCTAATGCCAAGACCTAAAATCTTAGCGAAAGGTCTGGACTATTTGCGAAGTAGTAGTGACCCTAGATATACAAATGTGGATTTCCTTTAACATCTCAAAAATTACTGAACAGATGTATACCAAATAAGTAAAAAGAGTGATCTGCGGTCCAAAAGCTACCTTTCTGCCAAATTCGGTGTAATTCCATCCAGCGGTTCAGGCTGCAGGCATGTCTAAAAAGTCTATGGGAATTAACATTGGAAACACACTTTTTTGCCCCTCCCTTTTTTTCAGACCCGCTTGATGGATCACCCCAAAACTTTCCATGCACAACAAGACCCAACTTGACACCATTTTTGGAAACTTTTATGAAGATTTGTCAAACAGTACCAAAGATATAGCCAAGTCAAAAAATGCTTTTTCAATGGAAACTAGGTCCTAACTATAACTACCTACTGGCAACTGGGCGCTGTTTGATGAATCTTCATGAAATTTTCAAAACTAGTATGCTACTCACTTCAATTGACGTCTTGAAAGCTTTGCCGTGATTTGTCAAGCGGGGGCTGAAAAAAAAGAGGGGGGTTCACAAAATGCTTTTTCCCCATGCAATTTTCCATAGGGATTTTGAACATGACTACAGGCCAAGCTGCTGGACAGAATTACACCAAATTTGGCAGAAGGATACGTTTTGGTACCATTTGGTACCTTTTGGCCCAGAAAGTGTGCTTTTTGTTATTTGGTGTAAATCTGTTCAATAGTTTTGGAGTTATTAAAGGTTAAAAAATATAGGTATCTAGGGACGCTGAGGCTCCGTGGGTCCCTGAGATCTCATGCTGAGATCTGATTGGCTCCCAACACTTCAACCAAGAATTCCTGTCAGGCATTTTGTGAGTCAACCCCGCCAGGGCAAAAATCATTTTTAAAAATGTTGCCAAAATTTGCAGAAGATCCACAAAGCCAGCGGAAATAAATAAAAAAACAATTGCTGTCTCCCACACTTGTTCTCTATTTAGCCCATGGGTGGGCAAGGTCCATGAGGCATGTGACAATGGTAAAAAAAAGCCCAAGGGAACACCACCTCCCCAGGGCTTTTTTGACATATTAGAGGGGGGCCGCATGGACTCCCCTTTATGGACTCTTTTGAGCCCAGAGACTACTACCTCCCCAGGGCTTGAGTTTTAGAAATGGAGAGGGGGCATGTATTCCCCTCTTGGGGTTGTTTCAGTCCTCAGAGACCACCATCTCCCCAGGGCTAAATGAATAACTGTAAAGGGGGCCACATGGACCCCAAGTTCTGGGGTTCACCACCTCCTCGGAGCCTAAAAAAAGAGTAAAACTGGGAGGGGCCATATACGGAAGGACCACCACCTCCCCGGGGTCGGCCCATATACACTAAAATAGCCATTAAAGGCCCCGGGGAATGCCACCTGAAGGGCTGGCTCCTGCTATCTCCTGAGGTGCCAACCCTTGGGAGATAGCAGTTTGCTTTCACTTGAAGGGAGCTGTGACAGTTCCAGCAAAGCAAGAGCAAACACTGGCTCCGCTTCCAGCAAGTGGGAGCTGTGAAACTGCTCCAGCTCTCTGGGAGGGGAGTTTTCGAGTCCGCCCCGGGTAGGTGGTCATCCCCGTGGCTGTATGTGGCCTGGGAGGTGGGCCACATGGCACCCCTTGCTGTATTAATTTTGAATTTGGCCCTGGGGAGATGGTGGCCCCCAGGCCCCGGGAGGGTCCACGTGGCCCGCACCTTTATTTGATTAGCCCTGGGGAGTTGGCGGTACACAGGGCAAATTAAGGCCGCAGGAGTGGGGTCCGCACAACTCTCCTCTTTCTTTTCTTCCAAGGCCCTGGGGAGGTGGTGGTCCCTGGGGCTCAATGAGCCCCATAAAAGGGGGTGGTCAAACCCGTGGCTCTATGTGGCCTGGGAGGGGGGCCACATGGCACCCCTCGCTGTATTCATTTTGAATTTGGCCCAGGGGAGATGGTGGCCCCCAGGCACCGGGAGGGTCACGTGGCGCGCTCCTTTATTTGATTAGCCCTGGAGGTGGTGGTCCCTGGGGCTCAATGATCCTAATAGAAGGGGGTATGCGTAGCCCCCTACGAAGTTACATAGTTTTGAAGACACCGTTTCAGAATTACCATGGAAAGCCCATCTCAATTTCCATCCTAAACACATTAAGCCCAGTTAAATGGCAAAACAATACCCCTATAGAGCACCTTAAGCCAGAACTGGCATTCAACAGGAAGTGCAAACGATTTTAGAACTGGGAGTCAATGAACCCTCTTATAGTGAATAGCGTTCAGGAATAGTCCTAGTCCCAAATCCAGATGACTTCATAAGATTTATTTTCAGGCCATCAATAATATTTCTAAATTTGATAGTTATCCATTGGACTGTATCGATTAAATAATCGCTTAGGTGAAGCTTATCCAAGGTGTTTTTGACAAAGCCCATTAAAATCTGAGGACCAAGAAAAACACATTTTTAATGACTGGGTATTTGCTAAGGTGGAGGAACCAGCAAATAGGGTTGACCGGGAGGCGATGGGAGGTGGAGGGTACCCCTTGGTGTTGTACTCCAGGAAAAAGGAAGGCCTGCTCTCACCTCAGACGCAAGCAACTGTGGGAGTGTGGAGGGATGCCACTAAAAGCTTGGGATGGGGAGGCAAACTGACTCCACTTTGGCGTAGCAACCAATTAAACCATCTTTGTGCTCTGAACAGCCTCCATAAATGGGGACTACTCAGGATAGACCATCTCAGTGATGTCTGGCGGGGGAGGGCCTTAATTGTTCTTGAGGACTTGCGGAGGGAATATGAGCTGGGAGCCTCAGAAAGATTCAAATATATTCAATTGAGCATTTAAGGAGTATTTGTACGTGGGGGACCAATTACCTGAATCCTCCCTATTACAGGACCGCTTGCTACGAGACCCTATGCCAGAGAAGGCGATCTCCCTAATCTATAAGAAACTAATGAAGAACTCCCCCCGACCCCTGGCGTTCTCTCCGTGAGGCATGGAAGGGCGACATAGGCATGCTGGAAGACACCAATTGTCAGGAAGCCCTCCAAAGCCCTAGGGAAGTAGCAATCCAGGCTAGATTCCAACTTATCCAACATAGAATCCTTCACAGATAATACTTCTCCAGATTCCTCTTACATTGCATGGGTCACAGTGATTCTGACATGGGGGAAAGGGGGTGTGGCGGGGTAGGAACATTTTTTCACATATTGTGGGACTGCCCCGTAATCCAACAGTTCTGGGAAAAGGAGGTACCGAGGGAGGCCAGATGGTTAATGTTACACATCTCAGTGGAGGAATCCTGGCCCCGGCATCAGAAGACATGGCTGGGCTGTCATTGGCAGCAGGGGTGGCCAAGAGAGATATAGCAAGAGCCTGGGGGCTGGTTAGGCCACCGGACATTCACGCCTAGGAAGAAAACATGGATTGGTGTCACCATACTGAGCAGATTATTTATACGAGCCGGGGGTGCCCTCGAAAATTTGACAAGATATAGTCCCAATGAAGCACGTATAGGAGCTTGTGAGGGTGCGTTAGAGGATACACCAAAGGGATGTGACAGGTTGAGCATGATAATACACGCGGCATTGTTGAGGACTATCAGTGACTGATGGACTTAGATTCAAACAGAGCTCCATTTCTATGATGAGATTAGTATAATGATAAGATGTTGATCAACTCTTTCTTCCGCTTGCGGTCCATAATTTGTGAATGAAATTGGTTTCACTGTATCATGCTGAGCAAAGGCTTAATAAAAAGAACAAATAAAAAAAAAAGGAAAACACATTTGTCTCTCCCCAAGGTTTGTTCTAAGTGCTTCCTTTTGGATTGCATGGGGCTCCACCCCCCTACAACATACACCTTTGCTTAGCCAAATGATATTATAATCCTCAGAAAAATGTGGGCAGAGCATCTCAAACACATAATTTTATTGTTAAGCAATTTAAACACCACTGGTCTTCACATAAGTAAAAAATGAGACTGGCTAATGATAGTGTAAAATACTTCTAAGGAATGGTCAAACTCAACTTTAGGAGGAGAAAATAAAGGCAATAACCTTTGTACCTTTCCCTACAATATTCAAGCTCTGAGATCCTTCTTAGGCCTGTTTAGGCTACTATAGCAGGTTTATTTCTCAATTTTCCCATACCTTCTCTTCTTTGACAGACTTGCTTAAAAACTGCCCACAACAGGGATTATAATCAACCATCCCCAGCAGCTACAAGCATTAGAGCCCTTAAAAAACATTATCTCATCAAAGCCCGTCTTAAGCCTCCGGATTCAATTGAATCTATTACCTTGCAAACAGATGCTTCACAAGTAGGAATTGGACCACCTCTCTCCGACAGAAGCCAATCCTCTTTATTAGTTGGAATGTCAAGGGCAGGTTTCTTAAGTTAAAGCCTCTTCTTGAGCCGAAGAAGGCCAAACACTTCCTGAAGCAACCTCAGATTACAGAGTTGTCACAGGTGCGAAGCACAATGGCAGGGAAAAAATGGATGCATATATGAAATGTTTCACAAAGCCAGGCCAATCAACAGAATGAGAAGAGGGACGAAGCGTAAAGAAAGACACAGAATACGAAAGAGAACCAGCAAACCCAAAGAGGGAGCAACAGGCAAACAAGCAGAACTGTGACACAAGCTGGAACTGATCTGGTCTCCTTTTTATAGCCCAAAACACGCAGTAAACCTGTGGAAATAAATAAAAAAGGATAAGCAACCATCTTACCTTGGGTAGTTCAAAAACGAAATACTTTTAAGCGGAGACCTTAACCAAAGGAAGAAAATTTGGCATGGAGTACTAAGTTATTGAGCCCTAATCTTCCATGCTTGCGGTGTGACGGTGACCAAAACCTTAGGATTATATTGAAACACTACTGCCAGGAAGCAAACTCGCTTAGAACACAGCCAGCAAAGCCACGTAACCTCAAACCAGAAGGACCTGCAGCAGCAGCACAACACCAAAAACGAATAATAATCAAATCTGTTTATGTTTTCTCTCAGGTCCCTGTTGGCAGCTCAGAATTTAAAAGGAGACCAGTATACTTCACGATGTCTGCTTCACTCTGAGCACAAGTTTCTCAAGAGCTTAAATGTTCATACACATCTCTTTTGAGACTAAGCCACCAGAAATTCCTCTTTTGTAGCTGCTCTGTGGTTATCATTCCCCTATTGACAGTGATAATGAAACACAATGGAGTTGAAGTACAAATTCACGAAGATTCTTAGAAGGTATACACATCCTCTTCTTCAAAAAGATCAGCTTGTCTTTAAAAGTTATAAAAGTATGGTACCATATGAAGTTGGTATTGATTGATATAGTTAGAGTCATAATGGATTTGCTCTAAGAAAAGGATGGTCAATGTTGCTGTCACAAAGAAACTAGGAGGAAGAATACTTTCATTGGTTTCAAATTCCTATATTTTCAAATATTGTCTACAGAGGTGGTCAACTGCAGTATTTAGCTTTCCAAGTAAATATGTGATTGAAAAACATATTTCTGAGCTTGATGGCTGTTCTGGCAGTGAGACCGCTGAAGTTCCAGCAGATTTCAATGATCACCACTGTGAACTAATATCTTGAACTGAGAACCCCAGAAGGAAATATCAACACTCTACATGGGCTTTTTTAATCACTAGCACAATTATATTCCGCAGGGTTTCTTGAAAAGAAATCTGTTTAGATAGTCCAACTTATCATGGTCTTATTGAACTTGAACGACTCCAATAGGTGAACTAAATGAATCACTTTCCAGAGTAAAAGGACTAGACGTAGCTGTGGTTGTTGAAACTTAGGAGCCTTTATGAATTCTTCTTTTACCTTCTTGGAGGCCTGTGTGGCATCCTGGTTCCAATTAAAGTTTTAACTATTTTTAAGAACAGTTACATATGTCACAATTTCTGAGAACTCCTTGATCAATCTGCGATTACAATTAACCAAAACCAGGAAACTTTGAGTCTCTTTCACTGAAGTTGGAAAATGCCACAGTAAAATTGCTTTGCCTTCCGATTGTCCTTGGATAAAACTTCCAGGGAAATGTAATAACACAGATATTCTACAGAATCAACATCAAAGACACACCTCTCAGGCTTTACCAACTAGTTATCTCCTTCAAGTGATTCAAAACACTTTTAACATGCTTAAAGTATCTTTTGAATTCTTGGAAAATACCAATGTGTCATCTAAATAGACAACTATGAAATGGAGGAACACATCTGAAAATCTAAAGTTCATGAAACACTGAAAGACTGCAGGAGCATTACAATGCCGATAGGGCTTATATTTGTAATTCCTAACAGGGGTTCTGAAGGCAGTTTTATATTCATCCTTGGCTGTGCTGCTGATAAGATGGTAGGCAGTTCTAAGGTCCATTTTCTTTAAAATATTTGCCTCTTGTAATGCCTTCTAGGATGTCTGAAATTTAAAAGGAGTAAATAACGATCTTTCACAGTGACTGATTAAGTCCTCTATAATTGTACGACATGCCCATCATTTGTTTGGTGTATTCTCAGATTAGTGCCCTATCTGATTTGCTGACTATAGAACACTTTAAGCATGATTGAATTGGCATAACCCTTGTTCCTAATGTCCTAGGACCCTGAACTGTGTCAGAGTGACCTCGAACTTAAAAACTATTTTGGTTGAAAAGACCTCCAGAGGCCTGAGAAAAACTTGCCAAGCCGATCCGACCAAGGTACTGAAGAATTAGGTCTCCTCTACTTGGAACTATTCTGCAGCAGCAAATCTGGTTCAGAGGAACCTCGTGGAGAAAGTATCCGGCCTCTTGTTGCGCCCTTTTGCTACAGCCTGAAGCATTGCCCTGCTGGAGGAGTCCAAACTCCAAAAAAGTGACTAACGGCTTCGCAGGGAGTTTGTCTGATCATATGGAGCCCACCTTGGCTACAACCTGCTGTCTTGCCCTGCTGAAGAATTTGTACTTCCATTGTTGAGACAAAGTCAAAGGGTAAATCCTATGACTGGGTGGTATCTAGTTTCTATATACGACTCGTGCTCCATTGTAGTCAGCCTCAAATCACATCTAGGTCCCAGTCTATCAAAAACAGTTGCCAGCGGTTGGCACTAACTGCTTTTTGGTGCTATCTTTATTTACATTGAAGAATAAGGCAGAGAAACAACCTCAGAACTCTCACCTAAACCCTGCTGAAGAGGTGTGATTCCAAGTTTTTCGACAGCTTGTAAGATTGTTTAAGTTCAATTGGACAGTCACTGTTCAAGAGGCCTTTCAGGCCACATAAAGGCAAAATCCCAATTTCCTTCTCCTGTATCTTTCTTCCTCCATTAAAGAAACACGAATAGAGGCCATCTGCATGGGTTCTTCATCAGATTTTTGAGATTGTTTTGTAAGCTTAAACTGAGGCTTATGAATAGGCCTATTTCCTATTTGTTTCTCACATTCAAGACAACTCTCCTGAATTCAGTGATCTCCTTGAATAGTAAGCTGAATGAGATCACACAAACTTTCCGTTACAGGAGCTAAGGGATGAATAAGGCTGAATCTGGCCACTTAACTTTCCTGGCAAGAGCCTTAAACGTGGAAAAATAGGTATGAAAATCAGAGTTACTATGATTAGTTTCCAAATTTCTCTTCTTATGCTAAGTACTTGAAGCCCTGGCGCTGAATTGTTTTCTTAAATTCAGTAAGAAAGACTGAAAAGTTATCAATTCAAAGAGTGGACTGGCTTCAGGAATAAAGGGTGTATCCCAGGCTAAGGCATTTCCGGTAATATTGATAACAATGAATTCTACCTTTAACTTGAACCCTAACACACACACACACACACATATATATATATATATATATATATATGTATATATATATATATATATATATATATATATTATGACTCAAACGTATAATGAATTTGGCACGTATCATGAAACTCCTAAAAGGGTGTCCATCAAATTTCTGTTCCTCAAGAGTACTTTGCTGTAGAGCTGCCAGTGACTGATAAAGGGAGGCGTTCCCATTAGTAGTCTAGGTCTAGACTTGTAGAGTTAAATTATTCACCGCCACAAAATGTTCTTAAACTTGCTCCCTCTTCTCAACACCTTTTTGGTGTTACAACCTGTCAAATGCAAGCATTGGCTGAAGCCTCTTCCTGAGATGAAGAAAGTGGTGAGCACTTCCTGAAACAACTTCTGACTCCATATCTGTCACAGGTAGTCAAGAGATGCGACTAGAAGTGAAGCAAGATGGATGAAAAAAATGAATGCAAAAAAACCACTTGCAGAAAGCTACGTCAAGCAACAGGACAAGCACAGGAGCAAAGCTGAAGAAAGAAGTCGGATATGAAGCAGAACCAAGTTTAGGGAGTGAGCAACAGGCAAACAAGCATAATTGCGACTTGAGATGGAACTGTTCTGGTCGCCTTTTTATAATGCAAAACAAGAAGTAAATCTTGGGAAAGAAGCAGGAAATGATAGGCCACCATCTTACCTTGGGCAATTCAAAAACGAAATAAAGGAAAACAATCTGGCCTGGAATACTAGATCAGTGGTTCCCAACCTTTTGACTTCTGTTGACCCCCACTTTATCATTACTGGAACTCAGGGACCCCCACTGAATCAATATTGAAATCTAAGGACCCCTCCCCCCACTGAGTCATTACTGGAAGACAGGACCCAAGCTTAAACATTGTTGATGACTTGAACCACAAAACAGTACACAAAAAACACAGAAACAATAATTTCATCAAACACATACACATTCAACATATTTTATTTAATTTGCAAACAAAATAGAAAAATAGAAATTTTAATTTTAATAGGAAGGTTGGCGCTTTTCTCAATTCAATTAAAGCCACACATTGTCCATACTATATTCTGTTTCATGATCTGAAGCAGCTATGGAATGAGAAATATAGGGGGTCATTCTGAGTTTGGCTGGGGGCGGGCGCCGCCAGCCAAACGGGAACCGCCAGAATACCGCTGTGCGGTCAAAAGACCACCGCGGTTATTCTGAGCTTCCTGCTGGGCGGGCGGGTGACCGCCAGAAGGCCGCCCGCCCGCCCAGCGGGAAACCCCTTCCCACGAGGAAGCCGGCTCCGAATGGAGCCGGCGGAGTGGGAAGGGTGCGACGGGTGCAGTTGCACCCGTCGCGATTTTCAGTGTCTGATATGCAGACACTGAAAATCCTAGTGGGGCCCTGTTAGGGGGCCCCTGCAGTGCCCATGCCAGTGGCATGGGTACTGCAGGGGCCCCCAGGGGCCCTGCGACACCCGTTACCGCCAGCCAGGTTCTGGCGGTCAAGACCGCCAGAGCCAGGCTGGCGGTAAGGGGGTCGGAATCCCCATGGCGGCGCTGCCTGCAGCGCCGCCATGGAGGATTCCCCAGGGCAGCGGGAAACCGGCGGGACACCGCCGGTTTTCCGTTTCTGACCGCGGCTGTACCGCCGCGGTCAGAATGCCCATGGGAGCACCGCCAGCCTGTTGGCGGTGCTCCCGCGGTCGTTGGCCCTGGCGGTCCATGACCGCCAGGGTCAGAATGACCCCCATAGTGAGGGAAAGGACTTACATGAAGGTCTGGAGTTCTTCATGCTTCAGATGGGAATATAGACACAGCAGGACTTAAAAAATAAGTAAATACTTCGGAATAGAAGAGGGACAAAAACAAACCACTACAAGAAGGACAATCAAAATGGAAGAAAGACTAGACAGCAGGTAAAGGTGGGAGTTGGAAAGAGACTGCAGCCAATTGGAAAGAACCACACAACCAGAGGGAGAGTCCTGATGACGACAAACGCCGTGATAGCCAACAGATCCCAGCCCAGTGCCTTCTGGCCCAGAAGGGAACGGGATATGCACTTAGTTCTTGCTATGTTCCCGGAGGACCATGGCTCACTCGGCCAGGTGGGTACAAGGTTTTGGTATTGGTCTCATGCGTTAGCAAAATCCTGTAACAATAAAGAACTGAAAGGCTGTGATGAAGAGAAGACAGAAGAGCACTGAACAGAGACTGGTTAGAGGATGAAGTTGACACAAGCAGGAAGAGACTGTGACTGCCAAGATGAGCAAGCAAGAAAATACAGAAATAAGAATGTTACAGGGGGAAGGCATGCTCAAATGTTTATATATAAAAGAACCAACTGTAAGATAGGAAAATACAACAAATAAGGGAGCGAGACCTCACTTTTCTTACCTCACTGGCTTGCTCTTTGTCCTTCTGAAGGAAAGAGCCTCTACTCTGGTCCGGCCCTGAAGACCTGCAAAAGGAGAAAGGACTACATTCATCCCAGAGACTGTCAGATGGAAGTTTTCTATGCTTCCCTTCTCAGAAGCTTCTACCTAATTATCCTGCACAAAAAAGAGAAGTCACTTAATTGTGTGTTCTAAATTCTCTGTGACCCTACAACTTTCAACATCTGACCTGCACATAATGAAACCACTAAGTAGACTCTGAGTACCTCAATTTCATGTTGACTGCATCTGTACCCACAACAAGGTAATGGATTTTTCCAGTAGTTTTCTAAATACAGCAAGTTTAGAGACTGGTCTAAAATGTTTGTGGTCAAGGAGTTATCTGGCCAGATTTGAGGAAGGGGGGAAATATGCCTTCAGAGAATGAGCAGTTGATGATATTGGGCATAAGGAGAGCTTCCATTTCTCTCTCTTCTAGTGTCAGACAGGGTTCAATCCCATCCTCTTTCCTAATCCACCCACATACCCCACAGTGGTTTGGAGTATGAAGTTGGGGCACACTCATGTCACACAGTTAGAAGTTTGAAACAACTCCCTTGCTGACATTTATTAAAATGTATATTGCTTCTTATCTCAATAATTTAGATAATCTATTTCTCACTGGGTCATTGAACCAAGAAACATTGGTGAACTGGATCTGTTATTATTATCTGTCTTCCTTTCAGGGTAAATTCCCACAATCCTAATCCATTTTTCCTGGAGGCAAAGCAGAGAAACAGGCCTCTAGAGAGAGATGATTGACTGCCATCACCTGGTTAATGACTCAAGACTGAGAGGAATTAACCTGAGAGATGACTTGCCTTGGGACACCGTGATTGTCAAAGGCCCAACTACTTTAAGAAGTAGAGGTCTTGTACAAGATTTAACTTACCTACTCAAACCGCTTGGTGTGGTAATAAAAAAATGGCTCTGGCAGTCTGGCCAAGAGGAATTCTGTTAAACGTAGTAACTGTGATTGAGGAGCTAACCTACCATCCACTGTACTGACTATATGTGAGATCTCGGCTGGACTCCAGATAGGAACACAGAGATGCAGACATATCTAAATAGGCTGAGAGATGACAGATATAGGAGCATGCAGAATAAATTACCCTTTTCTGCTAAAAATGTTGAGAAGGTAGGAGCTTTGTACTTCAGTACCCTAAACCTTCAAATTCTTGTGTGAGTATAGGAGAGGTTCAATATCCGCTAATCCCTAAAGTCACAGAGATATAGGAATTGAAGCTTGAGAAGTCTGTGGACTGCTACAGACACAACATACTAACACTTCTTGGGGAGGATAAAAGGTAGAGGAGTAAGTCATCCATGGCACATAGATGCCCTGGAGCTAATTGAGAGCTTTTGGTGACTACCCAAGCATCTAGTTGACCCAAATGTAGGCTACAGCAACAAGGACATTGGTGCATAGCAACCCAGAATTGCAGCTCCAAGGACAACACCATGCATGAGACAGTCTACAAGAATAACCTCAGCTACGTGCTCATGAACCAATAGATGGATTCACTCTCTAGAGAGAGGAGGGGCCTCCTGTCCATATCTGAGGTTCATGGCTCTCCACACTTATCTGCCACAGTAGATTGGTGAAACCACCAAACATTGACCACACTAGCCTTGATCTGTCCATTTCCTGATGACAATTTTTTTGGCAACCAATCTTCCTTCTTCAGTACAGTTGCCAACCTATGCCAGATAATGGCTAGGTGTGATTACACACACAGCCTGAAGATGCACACCCTCTGCTGATGAGCATACCTCCAGAGAGTAGCAGCGACAAAGGCATCAGAGCTTAACCCAGTTGGCAACGTCAATGTGTATTGAGCACATTTAGGCATGATTCTGCAGTGTGTGCCAAATAGTAAAAGACAACCTCTGATGGAAGTCCTGAAAAGTGATACCCTGCCTGTTGTCATATAGGTGAAATGGGCTCTGGTCCATAAACAAATCTGAGTCATTACATTAGGTGCAACACTGTAATACTATGTAGCATGACCCAAGCAACAATTCATGCTCGTTTTTCCCTAGATGGACCTGCCAACAAGCATAATAGGGGTGTCCCCTGTAATGTGGATGAAGAGTGGAATGGGGCTGGGAAAGCTTACAAAAGAAACAAGAATGCCCTCTCTTCTCCAGTACCATGAACTACTGCCAGGTCCCAAATGCTTTCTTAAAAGAACATGTAAAGATTTTAAATAGTTTGATTAAATGGCTAATGGTTGTTGTGGATATAGGTACATTGATGCAGTTGAACAACATAACAAAATCTTGTCAATGCATTGGCATATAAACCCTTATTACACATATGCGCAGAACATTTGTTTTGCTCATAGAAAATGTCTCTTTTTAAATATACCAACCAAGTTTATATATCTTTTGTTTAAAAATCTTGCAGCCTTGAGACTTTAACAATCTCAACAACCTATTAATGGCTTAAAATGAATATATCACTCAGAGAAAAGGGATTGGAAGTCCCAACAACTTTCAGTTCAAGGAGAGGACAGAGGAACTAGGCAACACCACTCCCAATCAGGCACTAGTTAGCATTATGAGACTGCCCGCTGTGCAAGGGCAGGTGTGTCATCATTAGGAAGAGGCTGGACCACCTCCTTAATTTCACCTCTGTCCAAGTTAAAATCATTCTTTTTTCATATTTCAAGTATTTTGATAGGGGTTCCTCATCATCTGACTGTTGGTTTGAAATTGGAAGTTGCTGTTTTTGTTTATATGCACTGTATTTTACTTTTCATCTGGCATCATTAATATTTCTACTTTGGTGAAATGGTCAAGTGCAAAGCACAAGTCCTTACCGACAATGTTAGACTGCCTAAGGCCCTAGACATGCAGCCAAAAAATGATCACTAAATTAAATGAATAATTTAATTGAGGAAGTTGAAACTTTACTGGCACACAAAGAGATTGCAACTAAAGAGCCCAAATCTCCAACAAGATTACTCATAAAAGGCTTTTGTGCTAAGCTATGCAATTGTGATCAACTCGGTCAACTCAAGCAAACCAACTATTACCTTACTGGATTTGTTAACGCCTTCAATTCTTTGTTGGAACATGTTTGCTCCACTTGCGGAACTCCATCCTGCTAGTGAGATTATTTCTAGTAATTAACTTAACGAAGATCAACATGGGGAAGCCACTATACGTTTATGTATGGATGATAGTATTAAGTTAAATTTGAAGGCCTAGCCCAAGATCTGAAGAATCTCAAACTTCTAATGAAGCAGTTATTAGAAAGGACTAAGGCCGTTTTAATGTCTGTGAACCAGCTCTTCTACTAAACAGACTGGATTAAGTAATATCATGAGCTAGCTCACTTCTTCCTCTGCTGCTCAGTCCATTTTACCTTTGAATAATTCTAAAACCTCTTTTATGCTTAGGCCTATGCCTTCTCAAATGTGCTATGCTCACAAAATACCTGAGGAACATATCCTGCGACCAACTTTAAAAGTTGTTGCTGCATCTGTTGGAGATTTACATAGTAAGATGGATGCTCATAACAATGTTCGCCCTAAGTTTGTTACTAATGATTGCATAACACTTAGACAAGTAGTATGCAGGGATGCACTTGGAGGAAGCATCCATGCTAACAGGGCAGTCATGGTTTATATGGTTAATGTCCCCAAGCTAAGAGAGTGAATGAGAGAAGATAGTAATTCTCCAAATAACAAGGTCATCTTCTGGATCAGGACGCTGCAAGGATGCTTATCCACCCTTCGTTCCGATATACTGGATGTATTTAGAATATAAAAGAGAGAAGATTTGCATGATATGATTAAGCTAGTTGTAGCAGACCACAATTTAGTACAGGATAATTTCCTTGGATGCACACTCCTTTCCCTTGAAGATTCAATATATGTTACAACTTTTCCCACTGCTCATTCCCAGACATCAAATAGGTCTGTGTCTAAACCAAATGATGCATCTTTCAAACAGGACAGATCTCCTGTTAACTTTAGACCCTCTGCTTAAGCAATAAAAGAGAACAACTGAATACTTCTAATTCCTGCTATTCCATATTCCCTTTCCCCTGATCTAGATTCATATATATATTCCATACCAGTCTTCTAGAAACTGTTCCTACTCTAGCAACTACAAATATGCTTTCTTAGATAAAGTATGAAATATGTCCTCTTCTGGAATGTGTTGTTTTCCCAGGAGCCAGCCAAGTAACAGTCATTACATTATTGTCATATAATATAGTGGATTATGTTCTAAGCTACTTAATCAGGAATGGCTTGACATGGTAGACAACTATCATGTATTAATGTTTCAGGAACCACAGGCAACTGAACCTATCCATAGAATGGGTTACACTACCTTTTTTATAGGTGCACAATATTCTGTATCAGGGAAAGCTTCAGGTGGGTTGATACAATAAAACTGTACTATAAAGCTATTGAAGATTGATTCTCCTGACATAGTGGGCCTAAACCTTTCTGGACCTCGAGGCCTGAGGTTAACCTTTATTCAGTTTATAATCACCCACTCTTTCACAAGAAGGAGTCCCCAACCATTGCTCTTCATGATTTGCACCTTTCCATTTTAATATCTATGCCTTACCTTTTGATTGGTGGAGCTTTTAATGTCACCTTTAAGCCATACAGAGTATAAATGCTGTAATGGAAGAGGAAGATGAAGTTAGGGGAATTCCTTTACTTGAGACCATGGCTGTTCCTTGCACCGTAAGTGCAGTTCACCTTCCCCAACTGACTCTTTCACACAGTTTGAGATTGTGCAATGGTTGTTCAAAACCTGCCCATGCAAGATTGTATATTGAACAAGGAATGTGTAAAAGCAGGATAAATTACCTCCTTCTAAATATAGCTCTACGGGACAAGATGCTTGATTTTGTTTTTAGCAGTGAAAGAACTGATAGTGATTATTACCCACTATAGTCTTATGAACCCACCATAGAGGGCTCTACTGGCCATTAAAGACCTGCTCCCGTGATATAGGCCCAAGGCAAAGGCCAAGGCCTTTAACAAGAGAGAGAGCCTTTAATGGCCGGTAGAGCCCGCTACGGCGGGTTCTAAGGCTATTAGAACATTCTGCTACTAGAGGGCAGAATGTTCTATTTAATAAAACAAATTCCTCATGAAGGCTGAGGGAACTAAAATCGTGAGACTTTGTTCACAGCTGGTGCTGTAAACAAAGAGAACATTGGAATGTTGAGGCTCCGGGCTTTTACCAGCACTCCATTGTGGAAAACCCAAATGACAACTTCACCACCCTGACCATAAACCTCGCCAACCTCGGACTCAAGCAACTCATCACCACACCCACTCACTCGGCCGATCACACTTTGGATCCCATTTTCTCCACCAGCAACCATGTCTCCGTCGGCCACACCACCAAAATCCAATGGACGACCACCACTGCATTCACTTCACCTTCAACAAAACCATCGGTCGACACCACACTGTTCAACTTCCCTGCAGAAATTGGAACAAGGTCACTGATGCCCAGCTCACCTCCAGCCTCAATGCAACACCCCCCCAAACCGAAGACGTCGCCAACACTGCTGCACGCAACCTCCAGGAACGGATCATTGACTGTGCCAACACCCTCGACCCCCTTAAGACACCCCATTACAGTAGCACAGCCAAGAAAGCAAACTGGTTCACCCTCGTACTCAAAGAAACAAAACAGGTCTGCAGAAATCTAGAGCGGAAATGGCGCACAGACAAGACCCCTGCAAATCACGAAACCTTCAAAAACTTTGTCAAACATCACCACCAGCTCATTAAGCCCACCAAAAGACTCACCTTGCAACAACTTCAATAAAAACGCCCAGAAAAGCAAGAAACTTTTCATCGTCATCAAAGAGTTCACCAACCCCAACTCCACCGACATCCCCCGTCACTAGAACTCTGCGAAAACCTCACCAACTACTTCCATAGCAAGATCGCAGACATTTGCACCAGCTTCACCACTCAGGGCCTCCCCATGACGCTCACCACCTGCCCGTCGACCGAAGCAACAACACCACCCCACCCCACCCTCCTCTGCTGGAACAACATCACCGACACAGAGACCCATGACATCATGGCAACCATCTGCTCAGGAGCTCCCACTGACCCCTGGCCTCACCACATCTTCAACAAAGCCAGCAACATCATTGCACCCAAACTCCAGCATAGCATCAACCGCTCCTTCGAAAATGCCACCTTCCCAGAGAGTTGGAAACACACCAAGATTAAACCTCTACTGAAGAAACCCACCCGACCCGACAGACCTCAAGAACTACCAGCCCATCTCCCTGCTCCTCTTTCCGGCCAAAGTAATTGAGAAGGCAATCAACAAACAGGTCACTGACTTCCTAGAAGCCAACAACATCCTGGACCCCTCTCAGTCAGGATTCAGAAGCAACCATAGCACCGAGACCGCCATCCTCGCCGCCACAGACGACATCCCCACTCTCCTCGACCGTGGTGAGACTGTTGCCTACATCCACCTGGACCTTTCTGCCGCATTCGACACAGTCTCACACGACAGACTACGCACCCACCTCCACAACGCCGGCATCGGAGACTCTGCACTCCAACGGCTCTCCTCGTTCCTCACCGGCAGAACACAGAGGGTCTGACTCCCCCGTTTCTCTCGGAAGCCACCACAGATCCTCGCTGAGTCCCACCCTCTTCAACCTCTAAATTACCCCACTAGCCACCATCGTCAGAAGCCACACACTCAGCATCGTCTCCTAGGCCAATGACACTCAATTGATAGTCTCCCTCACCAACAACCCAACCACCGCCAAAAACAATTTCCACAAAGGAATGAAAGCAATTGACGCCTGGGTGAAAGATAGTTGCCTCAAACTGAACTCGGACAAAACAGAAGTCCTCAATCTCGGCTCCACACCCTCCACCTGGAACAAGACCTGGTGGCCTCGGAAATGCCCCCACCCCTACCGACTATGCCCACAACCTCGCATCATCTTAGGTTCATCGCTCTCAATGGACCGACAAGTGAGCCCAGTTCATCGGGTCGCTTCCACACCGTGCGCATGCTTCGAAATATCTACAAGTGGATCCCAACCGAAGCCAGAAGGACAGTCACCCAGGCCCATGTCAGCAGCCGCCTAGACTACGGCAACGCTCTCTATGTCAGAACCACTGTCAAGACCCGCAAAAGGCTACAATGCATCCAGAACACCTCAGCCCATCTCATCAAGAACACCCCATGACACAGCCACACCTCTGCCCTCCTAAGAGACCTACACTGGCTGCCTATCGACAAGAGAATGACCTTCAAGATCCTGGCCCAGGCCTACAATGCCCTACACGATGCTGGACCAGCCTACCTCAACCACAGACTAGCCTTCTTCACTCCCGCCAGACAACTCCGCTTTGCCGACAAGGCCCTCGCCAAGGTCCCCCACATCCGGAAAACCACAGCCGGAGGTAGATCCTTCTCTCACATCACCACCAAGACCTGGAATACCCTCCCCATCCACCTCAGGCAATCTCCCACCCTGACTCAGTTCAGGAAGGACTTCAAGATCTGACTCTTTGACTGATCCTCATCACCCCCACCTCCTCCCCCAGCACTGTGAGACTCTCACGGGTGAATAGCTGCACTCTACAAATCCATGATTGATTGATTGATTGTCTTCAATGGAGATCCGAACATTCTAATGTTCTAATACATTTTAGTCTAACTCCAGGCTGGCTTACACATCATCCTGAACAAAGTGGCTTAAATCAAATAGAGCCTCTCGCCGGTAATAACTGTAAGCCTTTTGAATGGTCAAAGGTGCTAGCTAATTATGAAATTCAAACAGAGATTTGTAGTCTCTTTTATCTGGCAGTTGCTTCATATGTGGAATGTCCAAAGCCTAATATTCCTATAGTTACTATTCATCAACAACTATTTGATAATTTAAGGAATCTCTTCCAATGGCCCATTCGAGGTTCACCAGCTATTGTGCTTGCTAGCAAGAAGAGTAATCCATGGTATAACACGGAATGCCATAAAGCCAAAACTTCCCTTATTTGTGCAATCAAATCCTTCATTCTAGCTAAGATCGGGAAAGCGACATCTTATTATAGGTATATACTTCTCAAAAGTAAAAAATAATTCGATGAAGCAGTTTGGATGGACCTCTTGGAGGTTTTGAGGGCTAAAGATGCAACATCTTTCTGGCATATAATCGCACATGGCAGCAGACAGGGTAGCCGCTCCCTTGATTATGCAATACAACCTACCGTATGGGTCTCTCATTTTAAGAACCTTTATTCCTCTATACCTGGATACCTCCCTGATAACAGATCTTAATGCACCTTCTGAATCTTCTGCCTCCCTTCTTGACAACGGCATCCGCGTGGGGGATAAAGAGGGTGCTTGCCCTCCCCTGGATTTAGTACAACCTGGTGTGCAGGTTCATAGTGTAGCTTAACACTACGACTGCCATAATATTACACTACGTCAGGATAGATTACATTAAAACTATGCCCCCCACCCAAAATTATGCCCCCCCCTGAAAAATTTCTGTGGACTCCCATGACTTTTGATGCATTTTATTTTCTTCCATGGCTCATACTATGGCTGCCTTAGACAGAGTAAACCTAGGCAAAGCACTGGGACCTGATATAATTCCAGGGGATCTCTTTCCGTATGATCCACAATTATGATCCCCCTATCTATAAACTTATTATCAAATGCCATAATTAATAGAGCAGAGATCCCCAAATCTTGGTGTGGCCTATAGTTGTGCCTATATATAAGGAAGGGGACTAGGCAATGCCAGGGAACCAAAGTCTAGGGGACAATCTCAAAAAGATCTTTCCCTAACAGGTTTTGTACAAAGTTGAACATTGGATGTCAGACAATAACATCCTATCCCTTTTCAAGCAGGTTTCGGAGCCAATATAGGCACAATTGATCAAACTTTTAGTTTTGCACTTATTTTCTGGAAATATGTCACCGGTCTTAAGGATCATTTGTAGATTGTGTTTGTCGACCTCTGGTCAGCATTTCATCTGGTCCCAAGGCACTTAATGTGGAGAGAACTTAGAACGAATGGGCTTCTGCCCCTCTATTAATGGTCATTATTAGGCTGCTTGAGAACTACTATGTTCAAGTGTGCTGGGGCAAAACAGGGCAAGCTTATGGAGCGTATTCCTATGGAAATCCTTTGGATTTAAAGATTTGGTGGGATGTGTTCATGATTATCCCAAATTAAATGACTCCCATATACGTGCATAATGCTTTGCAGATGATGCCCTTCTTTTTTCTAGAATGCCCATGAGCTTACAAAACCTTCTAACCACGTTTAAAGACTATTGCAATTATAAGGGCCTGGAAATTAACACCTCAAAGTAAATATGTGGCCTTGATTCCCCATAGATCTTTTATATGCAACATCTGCATAGGCACGCCACAACTTGAAAAGGTGGAGAGCTTTAAATACCTAGGAACAAAGATTGATAGTAGATTGTCTTTGGCCCCCCAAATAGAGAAATGTAGGTCTATATTGCAGCATGGGGCAAGAACACTTTAAAGGTTTCAACATGCAACAATTATAATACCTGTTACCCCAGCCTTGGAGATTCATAAAACCCAGGCTCAGACAGCAGATTTTCTCTGGGCTGAGATTTGGGGCTATGTAAATACATCAAGACTGATAGTACTGGAAAAAGTGGTTGTAAGATCTCTTCTTAATTACCCCGAAGCCACTCCTTTGACAAAATTGTTTTTAGACTTAGGGTTACAAAGAATGGAGTTTTGGGCTTCTTTGGACCCCCATTTATATTGGGTACGTGTATGGACCACAGTTGAATTCCCTCCTATAAAGCGTGTCTTTCTGAAATAGTGAAATCTTGTATGATTAATACCTTAGCTTAACTATGTAAAATCTTGATTAGTCATAAAAGGATTAGGAGGTTGGTGACCAGACCCCTTATCCCTAACTCTTTTGGCAAAGGCTATTGTTAAAATATTCTACTGGTCAAATGTCTTAGGCCGGACACATTGGAACACTGCAGGACGGAGCCTCACTGCCAAGTATTTGAAGCACACATCCTCAATCTTTTTAGAGATATTTATAGATGAGATCTATCCATCCCTAGCAAAGATGCTATTTATGAGGGTTCAATATGGCATTTTGTGCATTAGAAGCTTTACTTCATGTTGGTCCACTTTACAATCCTCCAATATGCACTGTTCACCTTGTAATTGTTCTGAAGTTGAGAACATACAACATGTATTATTCTTCTGCCTGGCATATTACTCAGCTAGGAGTAAGTAAATACATCTAATTTGTCTTTATTTGGGTACACGCCAGTGTTTGTTAACATTGAAGATATTATAATCTGACACTTCTCGTTCAATTGTGATTGCACTTAGCAAATACTTACTCTGTGTGTAGGTCAGTCGGAAATGTTCAGGCCTGCCATTATAAATCCTGTATTATTTTTTCTAAATTTATTAAGAGTAGTTGTGGGGTCTGTTAAGATATACATTTTTTCTAAAAGGGACGTGTCCATAACATTTATATGCTTTTGGATTCGAAAGTTGAGTGTATCCTACTGCTAATATGCAGTCAATTGTACATATAATTTTAGTATTTTAACTAATTTTATCCATTGCATTATTCAATTTTTTTTATCTATTATTATTTTATTATTTGCATTAGTTACTGCAATTTTTATCTGTATTTATTTGTGTCGGTATTTATCTGCATGTTTTTAAGAGGTTTTGTCTACGAAGTAAACTTGATTGACTGAATATGTCAATTTACTATAGGTACAATTACTTCTAAAGGTCATTTTCAGATTTCAATGTGTGGCAATATCTAATTTCTTTTTTCGATTTTGTATTAACTTATAATGACTGTCATTACGAGTTTCCCAGAGTGGTATCCTTCGGGGACCCTACTCAGGACAACTGTGAAACCGCCCTCCGAAAAACCATGACGACACAGCCCCTCCAGCATTACAGGAGCAGCCAAAACTCACACCAGAGAGACCAGAGCAGCCACTCCCCCAAGCCACTATCACCCCACCCAACAACTCAGTCTACTCCACCCCCACAGATATGTAACACTTATTACTTTTGAATTTTATAACCAATTTTATTATTTTTAATATGCATGAGAACGCAGCAAAAAAACAGAAGAAAAACACTTACATACCAGTGAGTACATGGTAGCCCTGTTGAATAAGGCAAGGCAATATCTTCCACATTCAGCCCTCTTCCCAAACAGAACATGATAATGTAGTTCACACAGACAGCCCCCTGTGAGCCTGCCAATTCCCCCACATTTTCTCATATTTGTGGGGACAGCCCCGTGCTTCGTAGATTGGCTTTTCTATTTGAGAGGATCAGTCCACTCCGGATCGCCACTTTAAGAGTGACGGTACCTTCGGGTATTTACCATTTATTTAGAGCACATGATAAATATATGCAGGAAGCTCCCGGGAATCAGAGAAAACGTGCTAAAAGACAAGGTAAATCTAGTTCTGCATGATTATTTCTGATTCTAGGGTGATCAATTTGTAATCCCCGTTATTTCACAGAGTGATACTGTACAGTATTGTTTATTCTGGGTCCAGTATTTTCCTTCAGAGATAACTGGTAACCCATATTGAGGGCCAATGTTAAGAGTCAGCTTTAAAGCACTAATCAAAACAGAATACAATCTGGAACATCTGAGATGTTGGATCAAAAAGAGCAATCATGGGCCATGGCTCACTTTTATCACAAATACATATTTTGATATGATGTGTCACTATTGACATTGACTTGATGAGTCCCGTATGTAGAGGTAACTATGGATTTACAATTCTTATCTAATACATACCACACTTTGTGCTAGAGCCTCTTTTAAAAACCTAACACATTCCCATTAAACTGAAGACTATGACAGGTTGTGACTTCACTGTATATGGAAAAGCGATATAATTGCTCATTGCACTAGATAGCTCCCTACCTATTTTTAGGACATTATCTCTGATTTAACCATTAGGGTGAGCACTACAAAAGCATAAATGAATAGTTTGTGTATGCTGCACGGCTTTGAGGTGTGTTTTCATTTGCTGGTCTTCCAATGAGGTATTAGGCTGAGAGGTTAGAGCATCCTGCAGGCTGCGCATGGGACCTGGGCTCAACAGAAAGCTGCTAGCTTGTCGAATGTTAGTTGTATTTACCATTAATTTGGTGAGTCTCTCTTCAATGTCCATCACTGTACCAACTGGCATCATTGTAAAACACTTGATCACCCTGCCTGATAGAATCAAGCTTGTCAAGATGCACCTGCCAGCCACAGTGGCCCTACTATTATCTATTGCTGAACTTGACCTTAGACTGATGAACTTTGGTGACTTCCTAAAGCCAGAGTCAGTTAACGAGAGCCAGTAGTGCAAGGTGGGCCAAATGGCCAATGTCTTTCCCTGTTTTCAAGATTAACATGCTGGAGCGCTGCCAGGACCCCAGAAAAGTGTATTTACTCTCCTGTTCAACAACCACCAGTGTGCAGGTGAGACACCATCCCAATTCTTACCTATGGAGGTCTACTGGATCTTTGGACTTGGTGAAGGAGGTAGTAGTCAGAAACACATTTTCTAATCACAAATCAATTACATTATACCATAAACAATACTGGACACCATAAACAATATAACTCTGAATCAAACTCCAAACCAAATAAAGTTTCAAAGCTTTATTACATTCCCAATATCAATGTCACAAAGATGGTGCGCAGAACTATAATATAAACAAACCTGAAGATCATAGGCTGACCAAAGCATCTGAAAAGATTCAGTCTACTAAACATCAATACTGTTGGACACTCCAAAAGAATAATGTAGATTATCAACAACACAATATGAAAAATAGTATTAGATTTCATATCAGATGATGGTGACTTTAGTAAATTAGCAAAATACAGTTTTAACAATCAATTTCAGAGCTGGACCAGTCTTAAGACTAACCAGAATTTGGATCTGCATGCGTGGGAGCAGGCTAACACATTCGGGCAAACGCAAAAATAAAACAAGTCAAAAACACTCTGGAAAAAATCTAACTAGAATAACTCACTACACAAATATGCTGGTGTAAATTGCTAACTTGAAAAGGGAAACAAAATTAACACATTTAGTTATACCACTCCTGGTGGGACAGCATCCGGCATTGATTTATCTAGATAGAACACTCACCATCTTCTGGCACCAGTTGGCAGCAGCATCAGGACAGTGCAGAACACAAGCTGCACATAGGACAAATCAGCAGTTCCAAATTAGTTGACCTTATTAGTACTGAACCACATAACATCGTAGGGCAATTAAGACTGTGATGAGAAAAACTCATCAGGAAACTTAGAGAAGCAGTGCATGAAAGAACAGGCGTAAGCAGACATTTACTGTCTGTAAGAAGAATCAGGTGGTAACTGACATCAAGCAGGTGCAAGAAGGGATTGACAGTAAGAAAGTTCTGAAAATGGTCTGACTTCTGTACCAAAGTTCTTCACTAATTAAAATACACAAAATCCATCCTATTAGTTCTTTTGATGGACACATAGTGGGCATTGATTTCAGCATCTTATCATTGTAAATGGCAACAACAAATTCTGTTACTTTATGAATTTCTCTTCACATGAGAATCATGAGCTTCCTCTGCGAGTCAGCAGCTAGGACAAATATTGTTACATTATTGCATCTAAAACATGTATCTTCTGCAATACAATAGAACACTCACATTACATTTTGCAGCTTAGAGACGTAATTCAGGTCAAAGTGAAAAAGGAAAACAAATACAAATTTCCATGACTACTTGCAGAATTAACTTTTCAGGCCTAGTCATGTTAAAGAAACCTAAATGCACAGTTATACATTTAATACATTAATAAACCTGCTGCACACCCATAAATCCAAATCAAATATGCAAAGAAATTATTTTCTAAAACATTATTCACGTTATGTCAAAGCAGTTTTAAATGTAAATTTATTTTTTAAACACATAGGCCCTCATTCCAACCCTGGCGGTCGGTGTTAAAGCGGCGGCCAACCCGCCAACAGGCTGGCGGTCCAAAAAATGGAATTCCGACCCTGGCGGGAACCGCCAATACAGGCCGCCACTTTAACACTTCGACCGCCACGGCGGGACAAGCAAACAGCGCGGCGGTCACCGCCAACAGTCAGGCGGGAGACAATGTACCGCCCACACTATCACGACCCACCAATCCGCCACCTTTTCCGGGGCGGTTGCCCCGCCGATAAAAGCACGGCGGAAACAGACTTTTCTAACGGAAAACGCTCACCTCTACACACTCCACGAGGAATCTGGACAGCATGGAACCGGAACTACACATCCTCCCAGCCATTGTCTTCCTGCTCCTCTACCAGGAGCACGAACGCCGGCGCAGACGACAACGGTGAGTACTGCACCTACGACACAGGGGAGGGGGGAGGCAAAAAATTACGGGGACACACATACGCCACACACCCACCCCCACCCTCACCCACTACAACACACACATCAATGCAGAGCAACAAGTCAGAGTGACACCCCCCAAACCCCCCGGAAGAATGCAAAGACAAAATAAAATGATAATTAAAAATGAAGTATATTATAGCATAATTGAAGTTAAGTGAAATATGAAATATATAAATAAAATATATTACATCATGAACAATATATACATAGGTCAAAAGTCTGGCCCATATTGGCTATCATCCATTGTTCGTGGGCCAATGGGCCTAAACACATGGGCAAAGCCCACACACGAGACCCGATTCCATTGGAGAGAACACTGCAAGGGCATCAGATAGTAAAACTACAGGCACCTCAGGGGGAAGGGAAGGGGGGGCACCTCAGCCAGTTGAGTCCACGACGCCAGATCCACGAGGGGCCTCCATGCCCACTGTACCATCCCGGGGAGTGCAAAGCCACAGTCTCACAAGTCTCTACAGTGGGTGGGTTGCCCACTGTACCATCCTGGGGAGTGCAAAGCCACAGTCTCTCAAGTCTCTACAGTGGGTGGCTTGCCCACTGATCCATCCTGGGGAGTGCAAAGCCACAGTCCATCAAGTGGATTACAGACTCCACTGGTTCTGGAGGAGGCATGGTGCCCAGAGTGCTTCGTGAAGCCCTGGCCGACACAGATCCGGCCCTGCCAATGGGCCAGCGGTGCTTGAGATGAAGGGCCCAGCGGAGCGGTGCTTGACAGGAAGGGCCCAGCGGAGCGGTGCTTGACAGGAAGGGCCCAGCGGAGCAGTTCAGAGACGGCGGTGCCCAGCGGAGCGGTGCTTGACAGGAAGGGCCCAGCGGAGCGGTGCTTGACAGGAAGGGCCCAGCGGAGCGGTGCTTGACAGGAAGGGCCCAGCGGAGCAGTTCAGAGACGGCGGTGCCCAGCGGAGCGGTGCTTGACAGGAAGGGCCCAGCGGAGCGGTGCTTGACAGGAAGGGCCCAGCGGAGCAGTTCAGAGACGGCGGTGCCCAGCGGAGCGGTGCTTGACAGGAAGGGCCCAGCGGAGCGGTGCTTGACAGGAAGGGCCCAGCGGAGCGGTGCTTGAGATGAAGGGCCCAGCGGAGCGGTGCTTGACAGGAAGGGCCCAGCGGAGCGGTGCTTGACAGGAAGGGCCCAGCGGAGCGGTGCTTGACAGGAAGGGCCCAGCGGAGCGGTGCTTGACAGGAAGGGCCCAGCGGAGCGGTGCTTGAGATGAAGGGCCCGGCGGAGCGGTGCTTGACAGGAAGGGCCCAGCGGAGCAGTTCAGAGACGGCGGTGCCCAGCGGAGCGGTGCTTGACAGGAAGGGCCCAGCGGAGCGGTGCTTGACAGGAAGGGCCCTGTTCAGCGGTGCTTGTCTTGAAGGGCCCTGTTCAGCGGTGCTTGTCACGGCGGGGCCCTGTTCAGCGGTGCTTGTCACGGCGGGCCCAGTTCAGCAGTGCTTGTCACGGCGGGGCCCAGTTCGGCGGTGCTTGTCACGGCGGGGCCCTGTTCAGCGGTGCTTGTCACGCCGGGGCCCTGTTTAGCGGTGCTTGTCACGGCGGGGCCCTGTTCAGCGGTGCTTGTCTTGAAGGGCCCAGTTCGGCGGTGCTTGTCACGGCGGGGCCCTGTTCAGCGGTGCTTGTCACGGCGGGGCCCTGTTCAGCGGTGCTTGACATGTGTTCCCAGGGAACCAGATCGGGCCAATATTTTCTGCTCAGTCGCCATCCGACCTTTCGCTTGCGGGGCCCTCCTGTGCTGGAGTCCTGGGCCCGTGGGTGTCCTCCTTCACACCCGAAATGGGGCTGGTGGGGCCCTCCTGGGCAGCTCGCCTGCTGCTGGACTTGTCCGCCCTACTTTCCTTGCCCTCCTTCACCGATTCTCTGGGGCCCTTGCCTCCCTTTGTGGATGTGCCAGGTGACGGTGCCAGGGTAGTGCCTTTGGGGGCTGCCGTCTCTGGCCTCTCGCGCCAGCCCTTCCCTTTTTTAGTTTTTTTCCCAGGGGGTGGGCTGGCTGTCCCCTTGCTGCTGGCCGATGTTGCTGCCCTAGAACTGGTGGACTCCAATAGCCCTGGACTATGGTCCTTGTAGGTGCAGGGCTTGTGGTGGCTGAGGTGCTGTTGGCATGTCTGCATGTGGATGTTGCATGTGTGAATGCTTGTGTGATCTGTGGTGCTTATGTCTGGATGAGCTGCCCTTGGGTGTTGAAGTGTGTGCAGGCTGGTCTGTAGGTGTGGCTGGGATAGGCAGAGGAACAGGGGAGTGGGACTGGGATGAGGAAATTGGAGGGGGAGGCAGGACACAGGGACAATGGCTGCCGTCAGTGCTGAGGCCAGAGCGTTGAACGATCGCTGATGGGCAGCCTGACCCGAATGAATGCCCTCCAGGTATGCATTGCTCCGATGCACCTCCCTTTCTACACCCTGGATGGCATTCAAAAGGGTAGACTGCCCAACAATGAGCGTCTGGAGGAGGTCAATGATCTCCTCACTGAGGGCAGCAGGGGTAACTGGGGCAGGGCCTGAGGTGCCTGGGGCGAAGGAGATGCCCGCCTTCCTGGCCGAGCGGGCACGGGGCGAACGCTGAGGGGCTGCTTGGAGGGCGGAGTTGGTGCACTGGGTGGCGGCTGTACCTGTTGTAGCGGTGGGCACGGATGTTGCCGCCACCACAAGGGAGCTCCCTTCCGAGGACGTGTCTGTGTCTCTGACATCTCCACGGGTCCCCGTTGTGGAGCTCCCCTCGCCCTCCGTCTCACTGGTGAACTCGGAGTCGGTTGCATGGCCCTCCGGGGCCATGTGAGATGCAGCTCCCTCGTGCTCCGATGCCACTTTTCCTCCGCCTGATGATGCTAATGCACACATGAACAGGAAGACCAAAAAAAAGGGGGGGGGGAGAAAAAATGACATGTTGAGTGCATGCATTGGCGACACCGTTGGCGGAGAGGACAGACACAGAAGCCCCCTGCACTACGCTGCGCACTCGGTGTACACTACTCAATTATTGTGACTTGGCCTACAAGCCTATGGACGACAGCTGCACACATAGGTGACCCAGGGCCATGGATAGCTGTACTTAGCACCCTACAGAGGTGGGGGGCGGGGCACAGGGCCATGCCTTACGGAGGGGCCTAGCCTACAGAAATCGCCCTGGCCTAGAGATACCCACAGCCCTCCTCCCCCACCCAGACACCTCCACTGTGCGCTAATATAGCAGAATGTGCTGGTACTCACCCCCTTGTGTCTGCTGTGATGTCCTCACGCGCCCATCCAAATCGGGGTAGGCCACCGTCAGGATCCGGGACATCAGGGGGGTCAATTGCCGTGTGGCACCCCTCCTAGGTTGGGAGGCCATCCCCAGCAGAGCCTCTGCGGTCTTTCTGCTCCCGCGGCGGATGTCCTCCCACCTCTTTCGGCAGTGGGTGCCCCGTCTGTTGTGGACCCCCAGGGTCCGGACGTCCTTGGCGATGGCACGCCAAATGTCGATCTTCTGATGGGCGCTGACCTATGTGACATGGACAGGGTGGGAAAATAAATATCATCATTTTCTGCATGGTCGATGTGAGTGGCCCCCCTCCCCAACCTTGCCATATGGCACATGCTCTCATCTGTCGTGCGATGCATGCCTCATTCGCTCCCCTCCCCACCATCTTTCATCCACCCCACTCAACACAGGCATTGCCCACAAAGCATGGTCCCAGTGTACTTACCTGTTGGTCTGGAGGACCGTAGAGTAGCGCATACTGGGGGAGGACCCCATCAACAAGTTTCTCCAATTCCTCAGATGTGAAGGCAGGGGCCCTTTCCCCAGTCGCAGCAGCCATTGTCTCTTCCAGACCGAGGTCACAGCAGCACTTGCAGTATAGGTCCTCTCCTGTGGATGATCAGGTCTCGAGTGTTTAAGCAGATAGAAAATGGCGGTCACGCCCGCGGCAGTGCGTACCGCGACCGCCGGCGCACATCGTCATTGGCTCCTGAGACCCATAGGGTTCAATGTTAACCAATGCTGCTTTGCGCCGCGGTCTTCGACCGCCTACCGCCACGGTGTGCCACGCCAGCACATTGACCTCACATCCCATTGTCACACTTCACAGGTCAGGCAGCCGCCATTTCAAGGGCCCACATGGCTTAGTTTCTACTGCATCACATAGGCCTAGGCGTTGCATTGCCACTCATACAAGCCATTCAATGCATAGCGAATCGTGTTCTGTGCAAGCTGTGGTTACGTACCTGTGGGTTGCTTGACTCTGTGCTCCATGTTGTCCTTCTTAGGCACCGTCCGCTGGGACTTGCGAGGAGATGGAGGAATGTTCCCGTGTACAGACCGCTGGTGGACCTGTCGACAAAGGAAGAAAGACATGTCATACTGACATACAGACTTGACCGAGCCACTATACAGGAACTGTGTGCCCAGCTGGAGCCAGACCTGATGTCCCCCATTCGCCAACCCACAGGGATTCCCCCTCTGGTGCAGGTTATGTCAATACTCCATTTTTTGGCAAGTGGATCATTCCAAACAACAGTGGCCACATCATCAGGTATGTCTCAGCCTATGTTTTCTAAGGTTTTGTCCAGAGTGTTGTCTGCCCTGATGAAATACATGCGGAGCTACATTGTTTTCCCTGAGGTGGGCGATTTGGCTACAGTGAAGGGTGATTTCTATGCCCTTGGCCATATCCCCAACATCATTGGTGCCATTGATGGGACCCATGTGGCTTTGGTTCCCTCCAGTGAAAGTGAGCAGGTGTACAGGAACAGAAAAAGTTATCATTCGATGAATGTCCAGGTGGTCTGTTTGGCTGACCAGTACATCTCCCATGTAAATGCCAAGTTCCCTGGGTCAGTGCCTGACGCGTACATCATGCGAAATAGCAACATCCCTTATGTGATGGAACAGCTACAGAGACACCGTGTGTGGCTAATTGGTGACTCTGGTTACCCCAACCTGTAGTGGCTACTGACCCCAGTGAGGAATCCCAGGACAAGGGCAGAGGAACGGTACAATGAGGCCCATGGGCGTACTAGGAGGGTGATCGAGCGGACCTTCGGCCTCCTGAAGGCCAGGTTTAGGTGCCTGCATATGACAGGTGGATCCCTAATGTACTCACCAAAGAAGGTGTGCCATATCATCGTGGCCTGCTGTATGCTTCACAACCTGGCTTTGCGACGCCAGGTGCCTTTCCTGCAGGAGGATGGTCCAGATGGTGGTGTTGTAGCAGCTGTGGAGCCTGTGGAGAGTGAAGAGGAGGAAGACGACGGGGACGACACAGACAACAGGGACACAGTGATACAACAGTATTTTCAGTAGCACACAGATACGAATCAACCCGCCATTTTACATTTACTTAAAGTCTCCTGCCTCTCTACTGTATGTGTTTCCCCCCAGTTCCTGTTAACTGAGTTGTGACTTTCCCTTCCGTTTTCAGAGCTGTGGGCCCCACTGCGTGACCTCTGCTTTGTTTGCCCATGGACTACAGCTGTGTGACAGTGGTATGTTGTCATCACAATGTAACTGAACATTTTGGCACCGTTATGTCTAATACATTTGTTCAAAATACAAGCAGACTCCAGATTTTTTAAGTGCAATAAGTGATTTTATTAAAGTGCTAAATTTAGGGACATGATGGTAAAACGGTGATGGGTGATGGTGGAGTAATGTCCATGGCAGAGTCCAGTTTTCAGTCTCACAGGTGCATTGTCCATATGCCTGTGGAAGGATGGAGCAGGGGCAGTTTAAGTTTGGACAGGGTGACAATGTGGGACAGTGGGATGACATCAGGGGGTATCGTTTGCTGGCGGGGGTCTTGGCATCCTACTCTGTCTTCTTCTGATATCTCAGGTACCGCTTGCGGGGTGGTTCTTCTTCTGCAGGAGGTGGGGTTCTGGTGGCCTGTCGTTGTGTGGGGGCCTCCTGTCCACTAGCGCCGGCGGAGGTGGTAGCCTGGTCTGGGTCCATGCTAGTAACAGGGGCCTTTTGTGGTGCCACATGGTCCCGCAATGTGGTGACTATCTGGTTAAGGGCCACGACGATGGTCCCCATTGCGGAACTAATGTTTCTCAGTTCCTCTCTGAACCCCATGTACTGTTCCTCCTGCAGTACCTGGATCTCCTGGAACCTGGCCAGTACCGTAGCCATCGTCTCCTGGGAGCGGTGGTATGCTCCCATGATGGAGGAGAGGGCCTCTTGGAGAGTCGGTTCCCTGGGCCTGTCCCCCCTGTCGCACAGCAGCCCTCCCAGTTCCCCTGTTTCCCTGGGCCTCTGTCCCCTGGACCGTGTGCCCACTACCACTGCCCCCAGGTCCCTGTTGTTGTTGGGGTGGTGGGTCAACCTGGGTGCCCTGTAGTGGTGGACACACCGCTGATTGACGTGTCCTGGAGACAGAGGCATGGGCCCGCTGGGTGGGAGCTGTGCTGGTGTTCCCAGAGGGGGTTAGGTCTGCTGTAGCCTGTGGCTGTCTGTGGGGAACTGACTGTCCCGAGGTCCCTGATGGGCCGGGCTGGTCATCTGGGTCCAGGGAGACAGAGCTGCTGTCATCACTGGGGGCCTCTTCTGGGGGTGGGATGGACATCTCTGGACCCTCCTGGGCGGTGTGGTGGCGTTCGGGTCCTGCAGGGGTATAAGAGTATATTTATTGCTTCTGTGTGTGCCATTTCGTGTAATGGGTGGGTGGCCGTGTACCCCAGTGCTGGCATTCCCTTGTGGGGGCTTTTGTGATGGTGGCTTGTGGGGGAGATGGGTATGTGCAGTGGGCATGCTTTGGTGATGAGTGTCCATGTTTTGGGGACGCATGCAGGGCTAGGTTTTGGGATGGGTGGGTTGTGATGGTGAGCCATTTGCAAGGAGTTGGTGTGATGGGGGTGGGGGTGAGGGTGGGGGTATGATTTGGCATGCAGGTGGGGTGGGGGGAATGAAGTAGTGAAGATTTGACTTACCAGAGTCCATTCCTCCGCCTACTCCTGCGAGGCCCTCAGGATGCAGGATGTGCAAGACTTCCTCCTCCCATGCTGTGAATTCTGGGGGAGTAGGTGGGGGTCCGCCGCCAGTCTTCTGCACTGCGATGTTGTGCCTTGATACCATGGAACGCACCTTCCCCCGTAGGTCGTTCCACCGCTTCCTGATGTCGTCCCGATTTCGTGGATGCTGTCCCACAGCGTTGACCCTGTCCACTATTCTTTGCCATAGCTCCATCTTCCTGGCAATGGTGGTGTGCTGCACCTGTGTCCCGAAGAGCTGGGGCTCTACCCGAACTATTTCCTCCACCATGACCCTGAGTTCTGCGTCAGAGAACCTGGGGTGTCTTTGGGGTGCCATGGGGTGGTGTGGATGAGGTGAGGGGTGGTGTATGTGTTGTAGAGTGTGGTGAGTGTGGTGGTGTATGGTGTTTTGTGCGTGGATATTGTGTGGGTGATGTTGTGATTTGCCTCTGTGTGATGGTCTACTCTATTCTGCGCTGTCTCTCTCTGTCCTTCAGTCGCAATTGTGGTCGTAAGGGTTTGTGGGTGATGTGGGTGTGTGTTTTATATTTAATTGGGTGTGTGGGAGTGGTGTGTGTATGTGTCTCAGGTGTGTGTATTTTGAATTGTCCAATGTGGCTGTGTTTTGTAGAGGTGTGTGTATTTTGAGCGAGGCGGTGTGTACCGCCAATGGAATACCGCGGTTGAAAGACCGCTGCGGGGATTTGTGGGTCGGAATGGCATGGGCGTATTTCTGTTGGCGTGACGGTGGAGGTTTGGTCATCGCCAGTTTCTCGCTGGCCGTTGCTGTGGCGGACTTTTGTTGATGTCGGGTTTTTGGCGGTTTGCCAGTTGCGGGTCAGAATGACCGTGGCGGTTTACCGCGACCGCGGCGGTGTTATTGCGGTCTTCTGACCGGCGGTAAGCGCTTTTTACCGCCGAGGTCAGAATGACACCCATAATACATTATGAAACCTATTATATGAATGCAAATGTGTTTAATTAATCCTCATAATGCATTTTATTTCTACTGTTTTGTACTTGAAAATAATACTTCCAGGTTAATATTTATTAATAATTCACTCAAAAATAAATGCATAATGTTTTCTTTTTAAACGTGGTGTCAGAAATACGACTCGTGGGCACAAATGACTCGCTGTAATTCAAACGTGTACATTTTCAAACCTACATTATTTTTTGGTTAAGCTTTTAAGCTGCATGTTTATTAGCTGCTATATGCTCCTTCTATCCCACTAATTAATTATTAAAACATGATCTCTCCCAGACATTTTAGAGGCCTGAGAAGTCAACAACATTATATGCCTTTGGAGAAAGGGGCATGTACTTTTCAATAGCAGATGCAGAGAATATGCAGACTCTGCTTGAAGTTCTCAAAGTCATACGGCTCTTCCCACAGTTCCTACACCTTTTGGATGTTTTTTTGGCCACAAGAAGAACATGGCAGTGAGAATGTGCAAAGAGAATCACATTCTAAATAACAGAATCATTCCAGACCAGCACATAGCACCTTGAAGTTGATGATGCCTTGACAGCTGTGCCAGAAGTCTCAGTTGTTCAGTACTGGACCTGCAGAGTAGCAGTTTTCAGATCCCAATGGAGAAGGACTTCTCGGATAAGATATTATCTGCTGCTCTTTGGGCATATATATATATGCAAAGACAATGTAATCTTTCATGTATTCTAAGACTTTTAGAAGAATAATTGATCTCTCTGCCTTCCTCATGAGTGTCTGTAATGTATTCTGAGGCTCTGGGATACATGTATTCTGAGGCTCTGGGATATATATCAGACAAAAACACTTGAGAAACGTGAATAATGACTTCTGAAGGTACGACGGACTGCTCAAGCAAGTTTTCAAGACGTTCCTGTCAGTTTTGCTACACTAATGTCAACTACATTGGCCACATTGTTTTAATCTAACGGATAGAAATAGCCCTAAAGAAAGAGGAGGCCTTCAACATGTGGTTATGATCCTACACCTGGCTTCGATCCAACATCATGAAGTGGTTGCAAAGGTTCCAGGGACATTGAAACCATTACCCTACGTTGATTCCCAGATCTCACACATATGCCAGGTACTGCTAGAACTGACAAAAGAGTACCAATCCCACCAAAGAAGAGGCAGAATGTTGATCCCTGGAATAATTTATTTTGAGGTCCCAGAGCCCTTTGAGAACTGGGAGGACATCATGACCCTGACCAACTGACTGTTGTCACTGCACCTGTTCTGGCATGCACAAAATCTGAATTTTGAAGGGCTAGGAGCGATGATTTTCAAAGAACAATCATAACCTCCCAGGTTTGTTATCCATGTCTGCCATAGTACTTTCAGTAAGAGAAACCTTATCCTGTAAAGTGTCAATTTCCTGCTGAGGTCTCATGGACGCCCCTTCATATCTCTGAAGATAAGAGATCATTTGGATTTGGACTGAGGTCTAAATGCTTACAGTATATGCCTGGAATGGTGCTGAATGTCAATGCTGAGGCCCTGTCTTAACATCCATGTTCCAACAAGCCCAGGTGTCCTGGGTGTCAGCTTCAGGAGTGAAGGCACTCTCTACATCAATGGGAACACAGCTGATTCATGTGCTAGCCAACCATTTGGGAGCATTAAATGCCCTAGTTGCTGGTCTCGATCCACCAGTACCAAGCTGCTGCAGTACATCCAATATGCACCAGATGTCTATATACTGTTCCCCCAGTGAAGACATCTGTGCAGCTCATTTGAGGGAACCTAGTATTACAGATGCACTGAATACATAAAATGTGGAGCACCTTGTGAGTTTGGTGAGCCGCTCCCAGCTGGAGACCTCTATTATTCTGTACACCTGGTACTGACAGGGATTATGTATATGGACAACAAAAATAATTGCTTTTCACATTACAGTCGTTGGTGCTGCTGAATCACATCCAGGAAATTGCGCTTAAGTCTCTCAGTGATGATCATGGACACTTAGGATTTGTCAAGACTTTGAACCTGACCCCTAGACTGTCCTAGTGACCTCCATCTATCCAACAGTTTCAAGCAGTTCTGAAAGTGTTGTGCCTTCTTTGTCAGGATCACAAACCAAGAACCTGATGGCAATTCAAGACCTCCAAATAGAGAACTTAGGGGCATGTATACAAGCCCCTTGCGCCTCCTTTCTCCACATTAGCATCATTTTTTTTACGCTAATGTGGCATTAAGGAGGCATTTTAGTTGTGCCTTATTTACAAAGTGGTGCAGTGCATGCATTACACCACTTTGTAACCTCTTGCGCCACTTTATGCCTGTGCTAGGCATCATGTATGCAAGGGGGGGGCGTTCCCCCATTAGGAGGCCCAGAAAAATGGCTCAGTGAAATCTGCAAGATTTCACAGTGCCATTTTCTGTATCATTTTTAACGCCTGCCATAGGCAGGCATTAAAATGACTCTTCTAATGTATTTAATGGGCCTCCCTTGACTTAGGTGAATTAACGCCATAAGTTTTTGGCGCTAATCCACCAAAGCGCCACAATAGTGTCTACATTTTTAACGCTATTGGTTTAACGTGCGCCATGGTGTGCCGCATTGTAAATACTGCGCACACATGTTGTCGGTAAAGGGGGGGGGGGCACAATGGGGCGCATGAAAAGTGACGCATCATCTATCAAATATTCCTCCTAATGCTTTGTACTTACTGAATGTCAGGTCATTGGCAGCTGAACGTTGGAGCAATCCCTGTGATAAAAGACCACATCACTAGCTACAAGCAACTTTTTACCTTAAAAGATTAGAATTAATCCACTGTGGCCAGTAGTCACTGGAGGAAGTTGTTCATACACTGTGAGTGGCCATCCTGCTGCATATACAACACTTTTTGGATTTTGTGAGTTTGTTGATTAGTTTTGTGCTTGAGCTGTTAGAGTTATGAAGGTCAGGACCACCCATTATCAACCTCGGAGTGAGGCACATAGAGATTCAACAGGACATAGCCAGACATGCTGTTCACCATGCAGCCAATCAGAAGTCCAAATTTAGGCAGGTGTGGTAAAAAGCTACAATCACACCTGAACCAATACCACAAGACTTTCCTCCCTCCACTTCTACTTCAAGGCCAGGCTCCACAAGGACATCTGTGTCAATGATACCGATGCGGGTAATACAACAGAGACATTTGTACAATAAATGAAGGAGCTTAAGAGACCACTAGAGAATGTTAATGCAATGGACTTTGATACTGTCGCCAAGAAGGCTAAGTGAATCAAGATGAGATAAGATGACAATCTGAGTAATAAGGAACATCTGGCTGAAGAACAAAAGAACAAATCCTACTCTGGCCCTTCCTCCACAAGGAAGAGAACATCGTAGTGGTTTGAGGGAGTTCAGCAACTTACCCAGCAGTAAACGTGTTCCGGGATCCCGTTTGAGACTCCTGTTGGCACACAAGTGGGAAATTCTGCTTAACTCAGGTTGCATCCTAGTGGGCTGCAAATTCTTTGAGTTGTTTGTAAATGTAATTGTATTTATATAGTGCTTACTACCCCTGACAAGGCATCAACGTGCTTTTCAATGAATAGCACCCCACTCTGGAACCCAAAAGGATTAGCAGTGGTTTAGTATAGGGAAATATGAGTTAATTTGAGTGGTGAACATGTGAGTCTGTTAGGGCCAGATGTATGAAGAAAGTCATTTGCGAGTCCCTAATAGCGAATTTTAAGAAATCGCTATTTCCGGCACACAAAATGTGATGTAACAAAATTGCGAGTCGGAAATAGCGATTTCTTAAAAATCGCTAATGCAATTTGTGGGGTCCAAATACCGAATCGCAAAAATATTTGCGATTTGGTATTTGAAAATCGCAAATTGCGAAAATGGTCACCTGGCACAGCCTGATGACATCACAAGCAGGAAGTGAGTCAGCCCATGCTGTTTCCAGGTACCACACCCACAGGAGCAGCCAGAGAGTCACAGACCAGCCCCAGGCATCAAGTTTGTGAGCAAGCCAGGACCTGACACCAACATGGCCAATGCTGGTAATGGGAAGGAGAAGGGAGAGAGGAAGAGGAAGAGGAAGCTGAAATTCAGTGAGCAAGAATTGGAGGTGCTCACTGAGGAGGTGGTCAGGAGCCATGACCGGCTATTTAGGAAGAGCTCACTCCAGGTACCAGAGAGTGAGAAGCGAAAACTTTGGGCTGACATCCAGACCAAAATCTGTGCAGTGGGGGTTGCGCAGTGCTCAGTGGAAGAGATATGCAAGAGGTGGTATGACCTGCGTTCCCATGCCAAGGAGAGGGTGGCCAGCAGGCTAAAGGAGGCAAGGAGCACAGGAGGCGGACCATCCACCCAGACACCCTCCACCCCCATGCAATACCTGGTGGAGTCCACACTGCTTTCAGAAGCTGTCAGTGGGGTCACTGACATTGACACTTCCGGCACACCCAGCACCAGTAAAGGTAAGTCCAATAATGATATGTAACCCCATATGTGCATGTACAAATGCCCCTTAGGAAATAGAAAATAGTGCAAACCATTGTGATAAGTAGTCCATTCCACATCTTGCATGAGGCACCACAATGCCTTTTTGGAGTGGTAGTCCACAACCCAGAACTGAAAATAGCACATAGAATGCAATTAAGTAGAGCGACAGCCAGAAGAACAAAACACCCAGTTCATAGTGATGCGATGTAAGTGTACATTTATTACCATTGTGCCACATTTGGTGATACATACATAAATGACATGTTGCACATTGTCGTTGCAGATGGCTCACGCCCAGCAGCAGCATGATGTGCCAATGTGGGGTATGCAGAAACACAGCCTCTGTCCGACTCCAACACCAGCGAGCCATTGTGTATAGCACCAATCAGACGCAGGGCAAGGGTGTTACCTCTCCACGATTTGAACCTGAACTCAGATGACATGCCTGATGAAGGCCACACACCACTCCCAGAAGCTAGATCCACAGGAAGGCAGCAGTCCCTGCCCCAGCGTCACTCAACTCCCCGCAGGAGGCCTCACGATGCAGGCACACAGCACACAGATGTAGGTGAGGGCCCATCATTCTTTGGTGGCCTTGAAGTGTCCATGCTTAAAGTGCAGCGCCTGCAATACAAAAACATGAGGGCAATGCACAGGCAGATGCAGTCACACAATGCCAATATGGGGGGACTGCACAAGCAGTTGGAGTGTCTGAATGCAAACATCTGCAAGCTGCATGAGGGACAGCAAACAGCTGCGGAGAACACCAAGGAACTGACAAATGCCATTAAGGAACTCTGTACTGAGATCAGGCATGAGCGAGTTAGCCACCGCAGGCGCGAAAGGCCATTCATGGGAATGTTCAATGGCTTTTGCAGATCTGTAAATCGTCTTGCTACATCTACTGCCCTGATATCACGGCGTGCTGTGGCCGCACAGTTGGAGGCAGAACATAGCATTCCCAGGGATGGTGCAAATTACCAACGTTCTGGATGCTATGCTGACAGCAGGCAGTGCTACACACAGCGAACTGGGAGTTGGGGATACTGAGGAGTCATCTAGCCTCAGCAGTCTTGCAGTCCCCGTGATGGATCCTAGGCGTCGCAATGCCAGGCACAGTACTGCCTGTGAGCCTGATACAAGAGGTGCCGGCGATGCCACTGCGCACTCAAGTGGAATGCGTGGTCGTAAGAAGTGACATTGAGGGCCCCAGGGGACTACCTTCACATGTAGCAATACAGTAAACTATGATGACAATAGTGCCACACTGTTAATGGCTCATGTCTGACTCATGTGTATTGCTTTGTCCTAGTGGCACGTATGTTACCTGAAGTCAAGGTAATAAAGGTGCTAACTACCGGAATACATGTCAGTGAGGTTGTGTTGTCATAACTTACATCTGAAATGATTGTGCGTGATGTCAGCATGCTTTGCCTGCCATCTGCTGCACTGGTCCTGTCTGCTGGCTGTAGGGGTGGTATGGGATCATCATCCTCATCGGAGTCTGGCTCCGATATTTCCACAGGTATTCCCCTGGTGGTAGCTATATAGTGCAAGATCGCACATGTGGCCACTATTCTACAGGTCGTGTCCGGGCTGTACTGTAGTGCCTCTCCACTTTTGTGGATGCATCGGAAGCGACTCTTCAGCAGGCCAAAGGTGCGCTCCACATCATTGTGGGTTGCCTTGTGTGCTGAATTGTATCTCCGCTCTGCTGGTGTTGCAGGATTTAGGTAGGGCGTCATCATGTAGGTGCGCACTGCGTAGGCACTGTCTCCTGAAAGGAACAGGGGGAAAATGTATTATAAGTAGCTGTGCCATCTGACGTCACACTGCCATCAATGCACCATTGTAAAGAGGGAAATTACCTAGTAGATATCCTTCACCAAATTCCCCAGCTAGCAGTCTTGTGTGAATCCTGCTGTGGCGAAAGATTTACGAATCATGTGTGCTCCCTGGGTACCTGGCCACGAGATCAGTTATGATGTAGGAGGCATTGCATATCACCTGTGTGTTCATTGAATGTTGGTATTTACGGTTGCGGTACACATACTCTGTGGCCGATAGTGGACAGATTGCAACATGTGTCCCATCTATGGCACCTAGGACGTGGGGGAACTGTGCTATCTGGTAGAAATCTATTTTTGTCTGCTGTATTTCCTAGGGGGTGTGAGGGAATCCGATGTACTGGTGTATCCTGCTCAGCATGGTATTTAAAAATGCATTGAAAAATCTAGAGAGGGCGCTCTGTGATACCCCTCCAGCTGCTGCTATGACCCCTTGATAGCTCCCTGAGGCAAGTAGGTGCAGGGAGCATAATACCTGCACATGGGTGGGTCTGCAGCAGTGCTGCCTGTGTCTATGTCAGAGCTACTCATGCACAAAATAAAGGGGAGCAGTGTGCCAGAGCTGCTCGTGCACAAGATGGTGGGGAGCAGTGGTGCTGCTGCACAGGGTATACACAATAGTACTGCCTGTCTCTATGCCAGTGCTGCTCATGCTCAGGATGATAGCAACAGTGCTCCCTTTGTCTATGCCAGAGTTGCTAGTGTATGGAACAATAGGCACCAGTCTGTGCCATAAGTGCTTGTGCACAGGATAAATGGGGAGCACTGCCCCCTGTTTCTATACCAGAACTGTTTGTGCCTGGGATGATGGGGAGCAATGCTCCCTGTGTCTATGCAAGAGCTGTTCATGGATGGGACGATATGCAGCAGTTATCTATGAGTATGTGCCAGAACTCCTTATGCATGGAATGGTGGGTAGCAGTGCTCCCGATGTCAATGCCAGAGCTGCTTGTGCACAGAATGATAGCAGCAGTGCTCCCTGTGCCCATGCCGGAGCTACTTGTGCAGAGGATAATAGCAGCATTCCGCCCTGTGTCTATGCCAGAGCTGGTCATGCACAGGTCAATAGGCTGCAATGCACCCTGTGTCTATGCCAGAGCTGATTATACAGAGGACCCTGGGCAGCAGTGCTCCCTGTGACTATGCCAGAGCTGTTTGTGCACTGGATGATAGTTAAAAGTGCTCCCTGTGTCTATGCCAGAGCTGATCGTGCACGGGATCAAAGGAGGCAGTGCTCCATGTGTTAATGCCAGAGCTGCTCTTAAAGAGGATGGTAGCAGCAGTGCTCCCTGTGTCTACACCAGAGCTGTTCATGCATGAGACAATATGCAGAAGTGCTCCCTGTGTCTATGCCAGTACTGCTCATGCAGAGGATGATAGCAGCAGTGCGCCTGGTGTCTATGGAAGAGGTGCTCCCTGTGTCTATGCCTGAGCTGCTCATACACAGGATCATAGCAGCAGAGCTCCCTTTGTCTATGCCAGAGGTGGTTGTGCACGGGATAATGGGGAGCAGTTCTCCCTGTGTCTATGACAGAGATGCTCATGCACAGGATAATGGGGAGCAGTGCTTGTTGTGTCTATGCCAGAGCCACTCATGCACAGGATGGTAGCAGCACTGCTCTGTGTGTCTGGGTCTGAGTTGCTTGTGCACAGGACAATAGACAGCACTGCTTCCTGTGTCTATGCAAGAGCTGCTCGTGCACAGGATGATGGGGAGCAGTGCTCCCTGTATCTATGCCAGTGCTGCTCAAACAGAGGATGGTGGGGAGTAGTGCTCCCTGTGACTATGTCCGAGCTAGTCGCGCACAAGATGATGGGGAGCAGTGCTCTGTCTTAATGCCAGAGCTGCTCATGCAGAGGAGGATAGCAGCAGTGTTCCCTGTGTCTATGCCACAGCTGCTTGTGCACTGGATTATAGCAGCAGTGCTCCCTGTGTCTATGCCAGAGCTGCTCGTGCAGAGGATGATAGCAGCAGTGCTTTCTCTGTCTATGCCAGAGCTGTTTGTGCACAGGATGATGTCATCAGTCCTCCCTGTGTCTATGTCAGAGCTGTATATGCACGGGACAAAATGCAGCAGTGCTTCCTGCATCTGGGCTAGAGCTGCTTGTGCAAAGGATGATGGGGACTAGTGCTCCCTGTGTATATGCCAGAGCCGCTGATGCAAAGAATGATAGCAGCAGTGCTCTGTGCTTAAATGACACAGCTGCTCGTACATTGGACAAGTAGCAATGCTCCCTGAGTCTGTGCCAGTAGGGCTCCTGCAGAGGATGATGTAGTGTTCTGCTGGACACATTCTAGTGTTTCCACCAGCCACTCTGCTGAGGGCTGACTTCTACACTCACCCCACACTCATCCATTGCAGGCATCACCAGTCAGGTGACCCTGCTAATAAAAAGGGGCAGGCGCACGTGCCCGAGGCTAGTTACATGCACATACAACTATGTCCCTGCGTCACTTCATTTAGTACCATGAGGGCCTAGGGCCCCCAACACCATAATGGAGACCAGTGGGTCTGACCCCACGTGGACATGGTCAGCAATGTTACCGTCGTTTGTAGGGGGAAAGTAGCCTCAGAATAAGGCACCCTTGTACCCACTGCCAGCTAGACGGCCATTGCATGAGCTGCTCGGTGCCATCCAGCCTTGATGTCTGGCAGCCGCCCACCCGCTGTGCCATAACTCGCACACCGCCACAAAGAAAGGAGTGAGCAAAGAAAAGAAGGCAAAATGGCCCATTCGACATAGGTGCCAGCACTGCGCTTGAGGCTCCCTCGCGGTGCTGAGAAACTGCACCAACAGTGAAATGGTCGGAGTCCCCGCAGTGGCTTGGCCTGTGGCAGCATCCACAGTGAGACTGACCCCCAGTACAGCCATTTAGGAGCAGCTGCAAGGAAAAAGGCACGCATTGCGAGGAAGGCTGCTGTTGCTTGCATATGTGGCACACTGGGCTGGCATAGTGAGTGTAACTCCCCACCCACCTGCCACCGTTTGTGTCCTGGAGAGGGAGAGAAGGTGAAGCCAGCAACCACGCTGCAGTAGAAGCACCCCCCTCCCTATATGCTCCAATGCTGCCTCGCACACTGTCGTTGGTGACCTAGCGAGGGGAACGAGAGAGGAGGTAGGACAGAGAGAGAGAGAGAGGAAGACGCCCCACCCCCAGGCACAGCTCTGATGCCTGGAGAGGCGCGCCGATAGGAGCACTGGCCACCAGTGACATCCAGCCTCCCTGCATCTGCATTGCAGTGCCTGTGGCATTGGGGCTGCACTAGCCAGAAGCGTGGTGCCAGGGACGGGATCAGAATTGCACTAGCCACCAGGCGTCACTTGCCTGCACCAGCAACACCCAGCCAGTCACCGTGTTGCAACAGAGGAGACCTCCTCCACTGCTAATAAACAAAGAGCGACCCACGGCGACCAGAGAGAGGCACGCCACCCGCTGAAGCCAAGAGACAAGACTGCCGGCCGCTGCCAGAGGGCACCACCGATGTAAGAGATGTATACTGTATGGAGCGCTTTACAAAGCAGAAAAATAAATAAAAAAGTATTTTACCACACAAGGCAAGATACGTTTTACGTAGGCAAACTGCAAACATAGAAATGTGTAGCAAGTGTGATTACTAATTGCATATGCTCGAATTATTTAGGGTACAAATGTACTAAGTCTAATCAATGATGCTGAGCTTAAAAACATCCATCTAAAGAGGGTGTCCACACATCAATGACTAGGAAAGCATTGTCAGTAGACACAGTGCCACAAATGATGCAATCTCATTACAATCAGTGCCTGTGTCTCTAGGTAGCACATTAACAATAAAATTGAGCCTCACCTGGTTCTGAAATTTCAAGCCCGAACTGGGAGCGGAAAGCCAACACCACCGTCATAGACACTTTCCACATGAAAACAACATGGCTCTCATTGAAGAGAAGGCTACCGGGGCCTTCTGCACCCTCTTCAAAGATAAATTGAGCATCAGACAAATGGAAAGTGAGAAGGGCAGGCTGCACCTACCCAGAGCAGCCCCTGCCACACATGCACATGGTTTGCACTGCACCAGCACTGATTCAGCACTAGAAAAACCAACTGACTGCAGCACCAAGATAGCTGCAGTGCCCACAGGTGAAAGGCAGCAGCACCTGTTGACAGTGACTGCTGCAGGGAGAGATGCATGCAACCCCTGCACAACGAACGGAGACTGTCCAAAGCTGACCCAGCCAAGCAGCAAAGCCTATGAAGGCTGAATGCCGCACATAGTGCACAAGGAGAACATGTGTGGCATGTGCAGCCCCTAGCGGCCATCTGCCACCATCGCTGCCAACAGGAAGACAGCGCCACAAGCCTCCAGTGGTGAAGGACATCACTGCAAGTCAGGAGGATGGGCATACCAGACGCCAGCAAAGGGCTCCCATGGAGGAAGGGACAATGTCAGAGGTGTGCAGAAGGCAGCACTGGCAAATCTGACAGCACAGGCAGGAGCCCGAGAGACAGACAAAGCCCTCTGAGAGCGTGACGCAACACCAAGGAGAAGAGGCCACGCCAGCCAGGCACACCACAGCACAAGATGGCCACCGTTAGCCTATCATTCAGTAGGTCAAGAGAAGTGACCAACCCTACCAAGCAGACGGAGGCAGGAGTGAGTGCTGCGACAACACAGTCTTGAGGCGCAATCGCTGCGCCCTCAAACGAAGACAAGAAGGAAGAGAACTGTGACCCTCCAGTCATGGAGCGGACCACCAAGAAGATCCCAAAACTGACCAGAACTGCAAGAGGTCTGCGAGGAGTGCGGATCAAGTCCTACGGACAGGACTAAGGGCCTCATTCCGACCCTGGCGGTCATAGACCGCCAGGGTGGAAGCCGGAGGTAGCACCGCCAACAGGCTGGCGGTGCTACATGGGCAATTCTGACCGCGGCGGTAAAGCCGCGGTCAGAAAAGGGCAACCGGCGGTTTTCCGCCGGTTTACCCCTGCCCAAGGGAATCCTCCATGGGGATTCCGACCCCCTTCCCGCCATCCTGTTCCTGGCGGTTGTTACCGCCAGGAACAGGATGGCGGGAACGGGTGTCGTGGGGCCCCTGGAGGCCCCTGCACTGCCCATGCCACTGGCATGGGCAGTGCAGGGGCCCCCTAACAGATACTGAAAATCGCAGGGGCCCCCTTGCAGACACTGAAAATCGCGACGGGTGCCACTGCACCCGTCGCACCCCTTCAACTCCGCCGGCTCCATTCGGAGCCGGCTTCATTGTTGAAGGGGCTTTCCCGCTGGGCCGGCGGGCGGCCTTCTGGCGGTCGCCCGCCGGCCCAGCGGGAAAGTCGGAATGACCGTCGCGGTCTGTTGACCGCGGAGCGGTCTTCCGACGGGGTTACTTTGGCGGGCGGCCTCTGCCGCCCGCCAAAGTCGGAATGACCCCCTAAGTCTGCAAGAGGCCGCAACAGAGCACGAGGCACCGGCTGAGGTGCAACGCAAGCCAGTGAATTGTCCATGTGGCGCAACATGCGGCCTGTGGTGCAACGCCACATCGAGAAGGAAGGAGGAGAGAAAGACACAATGTGAATGGGTGAAGAGAAAATAGTGTGACAGACTGGTCTCGCAGAAGATCCACACCACCACAGGTGTGCAAGTGACAGGGAGAAGAGCGACAGTACCCAGGACTCATGCCAGCAGACAAGAGGGCATCCATCACCACAAGCCAGCCACCGGGGTGAACAGATGTCACTGAAGACAGCTCCACGGGTGGACCAATTGTAAGCCGCTAGCATGTGCAAACCGCGTCCAGGCCCCACGCTTCCCAGCTCGACCGTCCTGCTACCTGTCACTGGCTGCTTGACCACAATGGCATCTCTGTTGCCAACTTCACATGCCAGGCAAGAACTGCAAGTGGCCATGATGTCCCTCAAGTCATCCTTTAACCAGAGAAGATACCACCACTTGTTGATCTGCCACAAGATGTAGTAAGATTGTCATCTTTGGGAGGTGCATCACCCAAAACACCTAAGGAGCACACCACCACCCGAGTGGAGCCAAAGTCAGCAGCAAAATCTGAACTTAGCCTGGCGTCCCCAGCACGGTGGTAGGCTGACCACCCAAACACCTACCATGAGCCCCCCTGAACCAGACACCTGCCGAAGACAGCATACTCCACCATTTGGATCATCCACCCTTGGGGTTGCATGAGGCTTGGATGTGGCCCTGTTGGGAGTTTCGCAGTGACCTCCTTGGCGCAGCGTACCAATGGCCCGCATAGCCCACGCGGTCTTGTGGCAATCCAGGGGCAAGGGCTTCCAAGGAATTCCGGTGAGAGAGGAATCCTGCCACCAGGGATTGTGTGAGGCAGCTCCACGACAGGCACCAGGTAGTACAGAGGTCAGAGTCAGAGACTGGTCACACCAAAGACTATTGCACTAAGGCCAGAGCACTTGTGGCTCCATGTGCAACTGGGATGTGGTCCTGTGGGCAATTCCTTAGTGACGCCATCACTTGGCTTGTGATAGGCCCGGCACAGTCCACACGGTCCTGTGGCAGCCTGCCAAAGGGCCTCAAGGAGACTCCTGTCCGATGGAGTGCTGGCATGAGAGGGAAGCCTGACGGTGCTCTACCACCGGACGTCGGGATGCACCCAGGCCTTCATGGATGATGCTTCTTCATCCAGATCATCTGCAGTTTTTGAATGTATATCATCCCCGGAGCCGGATTGCCTTCTAGAGATCCTTAAAGTGGATTCCCCACTGCTCCTGAGGCACCAGTATCAAACAGCGTAAATAGACTCCAAACTGCAAATGACTTGACCGACAATCCCCAAACGAACTGTGATGTTGTGGTCAGGCGACTGAAGTACATGGACTTCTTCCACACTGCCATTCGTGTCAAGGGCAGTCTGGTTAAATTACGAAGGCATGTTGTGATACTGAGTGGCCCAGCTGTACCTGTTCCATGAGGCATGTCCGGTAGACCGCTTGAAGACTCAGGGGGTTATTCTAACTTTGGAGGAGTGTTAATCCGTCCCAAAAGTGACGGTAAAGTGACGGATATACCACCAGCCGTATTACGAGTTCCATAGGATATAATGGACTCGTAATATGGCTGGTGGTAAATCTGTCACTTTTCCGTCACTTTTGGGACGGATTAACACCTCCTCCAAAGTTAGAATAACCCCCTCAGTGATTGTTTCTTTTGCGTTTATGTTTTCTCTCCCACAGGTTTGACTTGGTCGTTTGTTCTTCAATAAAGTTTTGGAGGGATGGAGTGTCCTGCTTGACACGTTCTAGTGTTTCCACCAGCCATTCTGCTGAGGCCTGGCTTCTACACTCACACCACACCCATGCATCACAGGTGTCCCCAGTCAGGTGACCCTGCTAACAAAAAGGGCCAGACGCATGTGCCCGAGGCCAGTTATACAAACCTTCAGTAATGTCTCTGCGCCACTTCATTTAGTAGCATGAGGGCGTAGGGCCCCCAACACTACAGATGATAACAGCAGTGCTCCTGGTGCCTATGGCAGAGCTGCTGATGCACAGAATAATGGGAAGCAGTGCTCTGTATGTCTCCCAGGTGATGAGCCATATGTGGTTTTCACCGTAATAAAATAGCCAACCACACATTCACATTTTGTGTCAATGATGGTGTCCGAATATTTTTGGGCAAATGTCATTATACAAAGGCGACTATAACTTTTTCTTCTGATGAGAGGTCCATAAGCACGATGTGAAAGAAAAGTTGTTTTGGGGGGGTTAAATGCTGCACCTTAGAGACTCAGCTGCTTAATTAACCCAATGTTTCATAAGCTGCATTTGTATTGTTTGAAATACAATTTAACCCCTGAAGGGACCTAAATGCATACTGTCTCGGGCAAGGCACCTATTGTGACTTTTTCAGGCGTGTGTCTGCCATGGAAATCTGCAGGGTTATGGCGTGGTCTGGAGGCTACGCTTTCTGTAAATATGCCTATCTTTATGTTTAAGTAAGAGTAAAGCCCATTTGGTCTTGCAGTGCTGCAGAACTGGTTTGTTCAGTAATTAAACCTGATCTCCTTCCTCAAATGCTTGTGCTAATTGGCATTCTGTGACTACATTTAAAAGCCCTGTAGAAGAGAATAAATAAGTACATATCCAGTAACATTACCTCAGACAATCGCTCTCAGTTCAAGACGAGTCTGTCCTAATCTTCTACACCAAAAAGCCTGAAACTGGGTGTGTCAGTATTTTGTGCCAGTGCATGTTGAGCCATTGTGAGGGGTGGATATCAACAGTATCCTTTTACCTTTTCCCTAACTAAAAACGTGCCCTGGTTTCTGCGACTTGAGGAAATCTCATTCAGGAGCCTACGTGAAACCATGTGAACAAGCGGTGTGCCCCCGGAATATCGAAGTAGGGATCTCCATGCCACCATATAGGGTGGACGCAATATTGAAGGACAAAACATCAACAGACAAGGAAGTATATATTTTCTATACCTACGTTCACTTTAGGTACCTTGACGATATGTCGTCAAAGTGCAGGTTATTAGTGTATTTTCTTATTCCTATCCTCAACATTCAGCAGTACACTCAGTACAAATTTGTCATTAGTAGATAGGGTGACCAGAATGTTAAAGCCAAAAACCGGCACATTTCACAAAAATAGAAGAAGGACTACAATTTTACATCACACTGAAAGATAGCGCTCATCAGCACAAAATTACAGAAGAGACTCTAAGGCCAATATTTAATAAATGTTTGCGCCGCCTTAGCTTCATTTTTTTATGCTAAAGTGGAGCAAACATAACTACATATTTATATTTTGACGCTAGACTTGTCTAGCGTCACAATTTAGGAGTTAGCGCCATTTCAAGGAAGAACCAAACCACCTTGTGTCTCATTGCGAAAATGAGCTGCAAGGTAGGCGTTCCCTTCCAAAAAATGGCACCAGCCCTCTAGCGTTATGTTTACCTACTGATGCAAAAACGACACTAACCAAGGAAGCAGACTTAAAAAATGGTGCTAAGTCCGATTAGTGTCAGATTTTTACACCTGGTCAGATCAGGCATTACAAAGAGGCCCACATGCCACCACCCAAAGGAAACACACAAGGGGAGCTTTGGAAACCACCAGGACAACATGGAAGTGGTACTGCTCCAACTTGGCACATGCTGCAGACGTCAGCGAAGACAGCAGGTCCCTCCACCACCACCACCACAGCAATCCCAAACACCACCACGGAGGCCACAAAGGCAGCGCAGAAGACAGGAGATGATCTTCAGACAGCGGACATCCATGCTTGGACTGAGGGAACAAGATGTGATCTGGATGTACAGACTGAACTGGGAGTACACTGTATGCCTGCTGCACCATATTGAGCCACACATCACAGCAAGGGTGCAAACTCCCACTAACATACCACCCATGACCAAAGTCCTCGCTGTTCTCCACATGCTGGCTTCTGAATCTTTTCAGTTAATGGGTGCACAAGTGGCTGGTATCTCCCAGCCATCCTTCTCGGTCCTTCTACCTAAGGTCCTGGACACTATCATAGGCCTCACACCCCACCACATCTGTTTCACGAACACCCAGCATCTGCAGCAGGAGACCAAGCAAGCTTTCTTTCAAATTTCTGGGTTTCCGCATGTGCTGGGATGAAATGTGCAACTGGTGCCACCTGCAGCAACGGAACACCCATATAGGAACCGCAAGTACAGACATTCAATCAATGTGCAGGCCATCGTGGACCACTGTGGGATCTTCACTAATATCCTTGCTAAATATCACAGTAGCATCCTCTTTCCCCATTGCACGATCAACGAGCAGTTCAAGGATGGCCAATATGGCATTGGTCTACTCATAGGTAAGCCACCATGCCAATCATAACACACACAACACACCAATCATCTAGGACAAACAAGACAAACACCACACTAAATACATATGGGCAGGGCTACATAGATGTACAGGCAACAACACATATGCAACGCGCCATACTACACTGCATACATTGCACTTCACAAACACATACACCCACATGTACATAACACAGCCACACCCTGACTGGCACATCACCACATCTCAGCACACATGCACCACTATAATGGCTCAGGCATGGTAATGTGTATGGATTCTGAACAAAAGGAAACCTAGTACAAAAATAAGAGCATAGGTATCACAAAATCAGTGATTGAAAGAAATTACTGCCACATGTGTTCTGACATATGGAAACATAGGTGGCACTGATTTGTAAAATGCCAACTTGTGTCTATGTAGGAAGATTGTAATGTGAGGTTTCACATCCCATGAACACGCCACTGTTGTCATATGTTACAGAAATGACACAACACGTCTCTACACGCACACTGAATATACCAACCTTCACTAACATATGTGTACATAACATCTCTTGCAACTAAGATGCATGGGGACCCAAATGGCACACGTGTAACAGAGCAACATAAAGTAAAATCGAACAGCAAACCACAGAGTGGACACACATGCGCACGCAAAGTGCCTATGTTTATGTGATGTCAATGCAGTCCAAGTCCACTGAATACTCTGAGTACAAATTGTCATGGTTGTCACATGCCTTACCATGTGTTGGACATAGGCCATCATATATATTTTGATGTAGGTATGTGTACATTTGTATCTCAGACATAACAATTAAGTCCACCCACAAATTAGTATTCATACACATATTTACACACATAGCACACATGTGCTAACACTTATGAGGACACAGTGTAGCTACACATGCACAAGGTATGAGTAATCGCATGCAGCAGGCACATAAACAAACCTATAGATTCAACATACCAACGTCACCATAATGACATTACTGGAAAGTCACACATGTGTAGTCATACCAGATATGCAACATTGTGACACAGCCCATGTGACACGTTAAGTGAATCAGGGTGCACTCAAAGCCTACAAAGTAAAAATCCACGTAATTCCGTCATGCGTAAAAAAGATTATGCTAACGCATCAATTCCACACCGCAATGTAAGTACAATGACGCCTGTGCCCTGAGCAGCAATTACACATTCACACGCCTCTTAACGCACCATGGTGAAAAATTCGATGCATGACCGGCATACGTCAACATTTTTCACACATACGCATATGCTATACAATTCCCTAAGCTAAAAGAAGCCTAGCCCCTGAACGTCTATTGCATGTCCACATGTAATTTCTCACTAAAGATGAGAAAAACGACACATGACCATCATGCGTCAAAAAACAACGCATGCTGGAAACATGACGCACATGCCCAGGAAGTGATAAAACAGGACATCCTGCCTACAAACTTGGTACAGTGAGTTTACTTTCACTTCACAGTCTTTTGTCTGTGACTGTATGAGGGTGTGTGGAGCTGATGCTGTGGGAGTTTTGGAGTGTCTGGAGTGTTTATTGTGCTGTGTCCTGTAGGTGTTGTTTTTTCTTAGTCTTTAAAGTGTGTCTTTTGTATTGTAATTGTACAGTTTTTATCTCTGTATAGTGGGGTGTTTGTCTGGGGAAGTATAGTTGTTGGGATATTTGGGGTAGTTGGGTTAGGTGATAGGAATACATTTTGTTTGTTTTGGGTGATTTGCATTTGCAGTGCAGTATGTCTGGGAAAGGGAGGATGTTGCGGATGTCGGCCGATGAGCTGGGGTGGTTTATCTGGCTTGTTCAGCACTACGTCCCCATGATGCTGCAACTGGGTGGCCTTGTCATTCTTGGCTACCTCACAGAGACAAGGCGGCAATGGTGGGGCAAGGTGCTCCACTGCCTCACACGGATTTTTGGTTCAGGAAGAAATTACCACCAACTCATACATCACAGGGCAGATCTGGTTACAAGGGAGCTGGATCTGCTGGATCATCTGGGAATAGAGATTGGTGGAGCAGTTGGTAAGTCTCCCATTTCCATAAAAAGTCCTTTCTTTTGCATGTGCATGACAGTTTCAATTACCATTGAGTGCTGCATGTGATGGTTGTGGCTCTGGACATACCGTATACTACCTGTATGAAGGTACCACCTTAGGCCTGCAATGCAAATGTACAATAATAAAACAGATGCAGGGCAGATGTACCATATTCCCTGTACCATCATCACAAAGTGTTGTGATGCATGCTAAGGGCAACTCGGTAATGAGCAGCACAAAATGAGGCCTCGGCCATGCATCATGTATTGAAGGGGGTCCCATAAACTGTGTGGGAGGCAAATGTGTAATCCACTGAGTAATACAAGAAATCCCTTATTTCTATTTTTCATGCACTCTGAATGGCTGCCAGCAGCAGGTGTGATATGGGGGCATATGAATGTATTAGATGGGTTCCCATGTACTCAGCAGAAGTCATGATGATCTGTTGCAACTCTTGCTGAGTACATCATTTACATACACATAAAGAGATGCAGTTGGACCCTACCTCCATCATGCTGTGCCTCAGTTCTTATCAGGCACACACATGGTGGAGGTACGGGGTGCACTGAGGGCCACAAGGACTATATAGATGAAATTGGTGCTGTACCACTGTTGTTCTATCGGCCCCTTTGTGTCAATGGCCAAGGCCATGTAAGGGTGTTTGACCATGCACTGGGTCCAGACTACTACCACTTCCCTGTTAAAGTTCATTGTGTTTCACATACACTCTATACTATGTCTATTACCACACACAAGTGCATAGTCAATTCCACAGGCCTACCGGTCCTCAATAACAGCATGGGGCTGCTCTGCATCTTCTCCATCACTGACACATCACTAAGTAACCTGCACCAACAAATTCATCCTTGGACCACTGAGCAAGTGTGTCTGTGTTGAGACATATTTCAATGCCCATGTTCTTATCCCTCCCTGGACAATTATTGGTATAACATGGCAACAACGGCGGGCCACACACTATTGGCAATACATCCATGATTTCAATCAGTAAATGTGCAGGTAGGTACAACTGTCTTCACATGAGTAAATTCCCATTGCATTTTTTATAACGTGTGTGCCTCATGATGTGACATATTACTTATTTCACTGAAGGATGTATCACTGCATTCCTTAACTCCTTGGAATACCCACACAGCCTTTGGGCAGTAGTTTGTCAGTTTGCTTTGACAATGAGATATATGTCTACAACATGTGAGGCAGGCTCAAACGCTATGGGTGTCACAATGGGATTGCCACTGCAACAACCATTGCATGCCCCTCAGATACAATATACATTGTCAAGCAGTCTATATGGTCATGGATGTGTAGTGCTAACAGACACCTGCATGACAATGCCATGTATAAATGGTGCAGTGAGAAGCACCACAGGAGTGCCAGGGACAGTGATGGTTTGTAGGTGCATGGGTCTACATTATCTGAGAGTATGTGTGATTGACTGATCATAGATGTTTGTCAGTTGCTCTCATCTACCACTAGGATGTCTTGCTCACTAGCCTAACAAGTTTACAGTGAACAATGTCGTCCATTAACACATTTCCATGTGCCAAAGATGAGACCAGCTCGTCCTGCACCCAGCCCATGTGGGGAGCGCTCCCCCCACGATCCGCCTACCCACAGCCCCCGGTCAGGGATAGCAGGGGAAGCACTTCCTCTGCCACCTCCGACTCCCCCCTCAGCAACGTCATCACATGCTGCTGGGGATGCGCTGGATGCATTTGCTTCCAGCGCGTCGGAGGAGAGAGGACTTCTTAAGGTGTGTCCTTCTCCAGGGGGGGTGGTTGGAGGGGGAAAACAGAAACAGGGGAAAAGGAAAGAGTTTTTCCTTTCCCCCTGTTCCTGTTTTGCATGGATTCCTGCTCCACTGGCAGGAATCCAGCTACTAGAAATCAGGGATGTGTCCTTCTTGATTTTGGGAAGCGAACTCTTAGGCAAGGGTCGCTGCCCAGTGGGCAATATTGTATCCGTGTTTCAGCTGCCTCGGGGCTAGTTCGGCCAATCTGCCCCCTGGTGGGGGGTTGAAATCCACTAGACACCAGGGATTCATTTAGAATTATGTTTTAGGGAAGTGACTCCTTGGGCAGGGGCTGCTACCTAGGGGACAAGATTGTTTTGTATGTGTCTAGACGGGTCATGTTTTTGTCCAATCTGGCCCCTGGGGGGGGGGGGTCAAAACCCACTAGGCGCCAGGGATGTGTGTGTGTGTGTGTGTGTGTGTTTTCTGAATGGGAGGTGGCCCCTTGGGCAAGGGTCACCCTTTGAAGGGGGCACATAACTCTTGGCCATTTCTGCCCCCTTTGTGGGCAGATTGGCCTATTATTAAAGACACCAGGGATTGTTTTGTTATCTGTTTTTGTTTTGTGGAGGGGCAGCCCCTTGGGCAAGGGTCACCCCCCCAACGGGGGGCACACAACTGTTGGCCATTTTGTTTAGGCCTATCTGCCCCCAAGGGGGGCAGAAACCACTTAGGGAGCGGGGATTGGTGTGTGTGTGTGTTTTGTTTGGGGGGCAGCCCCTTGGGGAAAGGTCGCTCCCCATGGGGGCACATTGCTGTTGACCATTTCTAACCCCCTTGGGGCAAATTGGCCTATATTTGTAACGCCAGGGCAGAAAGCCCACTAGACACCTGGGAAGATTTTTTTTTTAAAAGGAGGGTGGGGGTATGGCTATACCCCCATGCCAAATAAATGGGGTGGGCAAATGGGGTAATTACCCCCGATGCACTCCCCGGGGGGCAGAAAGCCTACTAGATGCAGGTGAATTAAAAAAAAATATGTGGGGTGGTGGCTACCAACCAGTATGGGTAGGGTAGTGCCCCCACTTCAACTGAAGGGGTAACAGTCTTTCAGATTTCCCTCCCACACACTAAAAGATCTTATCCCAACGGCAAGCAAGAGGGCATTTGATTATTTGGGGTTTTGATTTTACATTTGAGCCATGAGAGCTGGGCTAACTCTCAAAATCGTCCCACTTTGAATGGTGAGGGCGGCACTTTTTGGACTTTGAACGGTGCCATCTAGAAAAATCTACAACACCTAGACACATCTGAAAACTAAACATCTGGGTGAGTCCAGACTGGTGTGCTTCACAGGTACCCCGCACCATTTTCTTACCCACAATGCCCAGCAAACCTCCAACTTTTCTTGAAATCACATATTTCCCCCATATTTTTGTGATGGAACCTTCTGGAATCTGCAGGAATCCACAAAATTCCTACCACATGGCATTGTTGCATCTATACCGATAAAAAGTCTTCTCCACTTGTCAGCCTAAAAACGTTTTTTTTCCAAACTGCCCTTTTGGACCTGCTTTGGGTTCCCCTCAATTTTGACATGTTTTTGGCTCTTCCTTGTCACAGACACTTGGCCCACCTACACAAGTGAGGTGCCATTTTTATTGGGAGACTGAGGGGAACGTTGGGTGGTAGGAAATTTGTGCCGCTGTGGTGATCCCACGCAGAAATGTGGGGAAAATGTTGTTTTTTTTAGCTAAATTTGAGGTTTGCTGAGGAGTTTGGGCAAGAAAACACTGGGGGATCCATGCAAGTCACACCACCCTGGACTCCCCCGGGGGTCTAGTTTTCAGAAATGTACGCTTTTGAATGGTGTCCCCAGAGGGCTGCTGTACCCTGGACCAAAAACACAGGTAGTTTTGTAATTGATAATTTTGATGTGTCGACATACTGTTTTGGGGCATTTCCTGTCACGGGCACTGGGCCTACCCACACAAGTGAGGTACCATTTTCATCAGGAGACTTGTGGAAATGCTGGGTTGAAGGAAATTTGTGGCCTCTCTCAGATTCCAGAACTTTCTTTGACCGAAATGTGAGGAAAAAGTGTTTTTTTTGCAAGATTTTGAGGATTGCAGAGGATTCTGGGTAAAAAAACCTGGTGAGAGCACCACAAGCTACCCAATCCTGGGTTACCCTAGGTGTCTTGTTTTAAAAAATGCACAGGTTTGGTAGGTTTTCCTAAGTGCCGGCTGAGCTAGAGACCAAAATCCACAGCTAGGCACTTTCCTAAAAACATGTCAGTTTTCAATGTAAAAATTTGATGTGTCCATGTTGCATTTTGAGGCTTATCCTGTTGCAGGCACTAGGCCTACGCACACCAGTGAGGTACCATTTTTATCGGGAGATTTGGGAAAATGCTGGGTGGAAGGAAATTTGTGGCTCCATGACCAAAATGTGAGGAAAAAGTGTTTTTGCCAAATTTTGCAGTTTGCAAAGGATTCTGGGTAACGAAACCTGATGACAGCACCACAAGTTACCCCATAAACCGTTTTAAATACAAAATTATACTTACCTGAACTTACCTGAATGTCCCTGGGATGGGTCCCTCCATCCTTGGGTGTCCTCCTGGGGTGGGCAAGGGTGGCAGGGGGGGGTCCCTGGGGGCATGGGAGGGCAGCTGTGGGCTCATTTTGAGCCCACAGGTCCCTTATCGCCTGCCCTGACCCAGGCGTTAAAATCCGGCGCGAATGCAGGGTTTTTTGCCCCGCCCACTCCCGGGCGTGATTTTTGCCCGGGAGTATAAATACGACGCATTTGCGTCACAGTAATTTTTTTAGACGGGAACGCCTACCTTGCATCTCATTAACGCAAGGAAGGCGTTCACGCAAAAAAATGACGCTCTTTCCTCATACTTTGGCGCTAGACGCGTCTAACGCCAAAGTATAAATATGGTGTTAGTTTTGCGCCGAATTTGCGTCAAAAAAACGACGCAAATTCGGCGCAAACGGAGTATAAATATGCCCCTAGGTGTCTAGTTTAAAAAAAATGCACAGGTTTGGTAGGGTTTCCTAGGTACTGGCTGAGATACAGAGCAAAATCCACAGCTAGGCACTTTCCAAAAAACACATCAGTTTTCAATGTAAAAGTTTGATGAGTCCATGTTGCATTTTGGGGTATTTCCTGTCGCTGGTACTCTGGGTACCAACACAAGTGAGGTACCATTTTTATCGGGAGACATGTGGAAATGCTGGGTGGAAGGAAATTTGTGGCTCCTCTCAGATGCCAGACTTTCTGTCACCGAAATGTGAGGAAAAGGTGTTTTTTTTGCCAAATTTTGAGGTTTGCAAAGGATTCTGGGTAACGGAACCTGGTGAGAGCCCCACATGTCACCCCATTCTGAATACCCCTAGGTGTCTAGTTTTAAAAAATGCACAGGTTTGGTAGGTTTCCCTAGGTGCCGGCTGATCTAGAGGCCAAAATCCACAGCTAGGCACTTTCGAATAAACACGTCAGATTTCAATGTCAAAATGTGATGTGTCCTTGTTGTGATTCCTGTCGCAGGCACTAGGCCTACCCACACAAGTGAGGTACCATTTTTATTGGGAGACTTGAGGGAACACAGAATAGAAGAAGAAGTGTTATTGCCCCTTGTCTTTCTTTACATTTTTCTCTTCCAAATGTAAGACAGTGTGTAAAAAACAAGTCTATTTGAGAAATGCCCTGTAATTCACATGCTGGTATGGGGACCCCGGAATTCAGAGATGTGTAAATAACCACTGCTTCTCAACACCTTTCTTGTGCCCATTTTGGAAATACAAAGGGTTTCTTGATACCTATTTTCCACTGTTTATATTTTACAAAATGAATTGCTGTATAGCCGGTACAGAATGAAAACCCATTGCAAGGTGCAGCTCACTTATTGGCTCTGGGTACCTAGGGTTCTTGATGAACCTACAAGCCCTACATACCCCCACAACCGGAAGAGTCCAGAAGATGTAACAGTATATTGCTTTCAAAAATCTGCCATAGCTGGAAAAAGTTATAGAAGAAAATGTGGACAGAAATGGCTCTTTTTTTTACCTCAATTTTAATATTTTTTTATTTTAGCTGTTACTTTCTGTAGGAAAACCTTGAAGGATCTACACAAATGACCCCTTGCTGAATTCAGAATTTTGTCTATGTTTCAGAAATGTTTAGCTGTCCAGGATCCAGCATTGGTTTCACACTCATTTCTGTCACTAACTAGAAGGAGGCTGAAAGCACAAAAAATAGTAAAAATGGTGTATGTTGCAGTAAAATACCAAAATTGTGTATAATAGTGTGGTTTTGTGACTCAAGTCTGCCTGTTCCTGAAAGCTGGGAAGTTGGTGATTGTAGCACCACAAACCCTTTGTTGATGCCATTTTCAGGGAAAAAGTACATGCTCTCTTCTGCACCCATATTTCCCAATTTTTCTGGAAAAAAATGAAATTTTACCTGTATTTTGGCTAATTTTTTGGTCTCATCTAGGGGAACCCATAAACCCTGGGTACCTTTATAATCCCTAGGATGTTGGAAAAAAAGGACGTCAATTTGATGTGGATAGCTTATGTGGACAAAAAGTTATGGGGGCCTAAGCGTGAACTGCCCCAAATAGCCCAAAAAATTCTTGGCACAGGAGGGGAAAAGGCCTGGCAGCGAAGGGGTCAACTGATGTGTGCAAATTACATTCAGCAATGTTTTCCACTCATGTCTTGCAGGTGGACCTGTACACTACACCATAGGAGAGGTTGTCCAATTTGAAGACCACAAAACATCCAGTAAGTGTCATCTTGTGCGTCATGTGTGCTATTCCAGGGTTTGGTGTGTGTCAGTCTGAAGTGTGGAATGCTATAAAAGTGGTTTTGCCTGACCAATGATATGATATCAATGGAGAATGGATGGTGACATCATGTATGTTGGAATGTTGTGCAATGAGAATAGCTTGTTGGTAGTTGAAGGGGTAATGTGTTCTGGCATGGAATTGTGTGAAATGGGAAATGTAATGGGTGGCCACTCATTCATTGATATCTACCATGATAGGTCTCAGGGCAGCTGTTGATGTACATAGCATGCCTGTTGACAACCACTGTGTCAGAGCACCATTGTCAGCACTGTGTGCCACACATAGCTTACACTTACTGACAAGATGGTACAGATGTGTGTTATATCTGCAGAGGTCTCTAGGGGGCTTATATAGGAAACAGATACACCACAGGCACCTCAGTATCCTTCAGATATGAATCTGTAGGACTACAAGGAGCCATATTGTGCTGCACAACAGTCAGTAGTGTACACAATTAGTAGACAACTCAGCTCCAGATGGTTGTGGGAAAAGCCTATGATACTTCCCACACCAGGTCTCTGCAGTTGTCACAACATGGTCCTGCCACCATGATATATGTAAGTGATGTAGGTCACATCACATATACATTTGATGTGAATGATGTGTGCGTACCTGGTACTTTGATTACGTCTGACATGTATGTGCAAATGATGTACAATGTTTCAGGATAATTTTGCAGCACCCAGTGCAGTGCCAAACCCACAGTGGGCCTAAGGACACCCATACAGCCACCATGTAGCACTACATAGCACAGGGTAGGGGGCTTCAGTTCTGTAATGTGTTTACAACTTTGATTTGCAGTTCAGGCTTTGGACAAACTTTCTGGGAACATAGCATCAGTTGTACATGTGGGCACATCATGGGCAATGGCGTGCCCCCTTGTAAAGTATGCTCAGGCCAAGTCTTACACCAGGACACATGAATGTTGATTTACCAATAGCGGGTGGGAAGGTACCAGATCCCCCATCATATGGCCCACACCTTACCTCCATGATGACTGGCCAAGCCTTGATGTTTCACCAGGAATGTCAAGGTGATGGATTGCATGCACAGCCCCCTTATGCACAGGGGCACAGGAAATCCAGACTTGTTGGGGCATATGATCCTCACAATTTAATGACACAAATGTTAATCATGGACAATTTTGTCCAATCTGCTCTGGGCCCTGTTGGTTAAAAATGGATTGCCGTCATCCCAGTGACATGTACATGATACTGTTGATGGCTGGTAGGAAATAGTCATAGATGAGGAGTAAGTCATTGTTGGGTAATGTGTGTTGCACTGTATGTGTTATTTTTAGTTGCGGTGTACATTAAATCGCTATACAGGGGGCATGGCCAAGATGGGGGCGTGAGCGAACGCATCTAGGAGCGCTCCGCCGCCCGAGCCTGAAGAAACAGCATAGCGGGCCCGGGCCCCCTCATTTTGATCGCCCCCAGGTGCTCTGGGGCACAGTCGGGGCGGAGCCGGCGGAGGAGCCGGCGGAGGAGCCGCGCTTGATCGGGCCGCCAGAGTCAGTGCCTTACCAGGAGATCTGAGGGGCGATGGCATCCACCAAACCCAAGAGGGATCAGTCGGTCAAGGAGATGCTGACGAGATCTCACCCATCGCAGGGCAGACACGCCGATGCTGCTGCCCAGACACAGGGGCCTGCAGAAAAGGGAGATTTGGAGATTTGGAGGACGACGAGGCGGCCCCGGTCACGAAGGGCTTCCTCACCTCCTTGTTTAACTCTCTGAGGACGGATCTTCAAGAGCTCCGAAAGGATATCTCCCAGGAGATGCGGGAACTAGGCACTGATATCACCTCGCTGGGGGATAGAGTGTCCATTATAGAGAACGGGGAAATCTCCAGAGGTGAGGAAGTTGAACAACTTCAACAGGAGATTATCCGCCTGCGCGAACAACAGGAGCAATTGCAGATCGCGACCAAGGACTTGGAAAATCGCTCTAGGCGCCATAATATATGCATTAGAGGGGCTCCTCGTGGGGCTGAGGGAGACAACATCAGAGGGTATTTTATGGCTTTGTTTCGCTCACTCCTAGGCCCAGAAAGCAAGCAAGAGATCACATTGGACCGGATCCACAGAGCGGGCCTGACGGGAGGCGCTGGAGCGCACCCCCCAGACATCTTAGAGTGTGTCCACAATTTTACGACCAAGGAAAGTATTCTCCAAAAGGCGCAGAATCTACCCCAGATCCAGTTTAGGGGGCACAGCTTCCAGCTCTATAAAGACCTTTCTATGCTTACACTGCAGAGGAGTAGAGAATTCAAGCCCATCACAGACTATCTCTGGGCCAACTCCACACCTTACAACTGGGGTCACCCCTTCCGACTCATGTTCTGATGGGGAGATCAGACGTGACAAGTGAAATCGCTCCAGGAGGCCCGCCGGATTCTAAACCTGGAGGAGACAGAGCAAAGAGCGAGGTTCCCTGGGGGGGGGTCCTCCCGAACACCGTCCTGCATGGCGACGAAAGGAACGGAAACGGAAGACGCCGCGGCCAGCATCCATGGAGAGAGCTCTTGCGAGACAGTCTGTATTGAATAGTATTACCGCTGGTGCCAGCTCATAGCTACTGTTTGCTGCCGGAAGCAGATGGAGATGACCGTGGGCTGCTCTGGGAGCCTGGGGTAGAAGGGTGTTGGAGCAGGGCCCGGGCAGCGGGGCCTCTGGATGCCACGAGTGGGGCTCACGAAATGTCCTCAACCTCTGCTCGGAACTTCACCTCTTCATGGACTTCCTATAGAGTACTTGACTGTTGTCCGATGAGCACCTGTTGTGCTTTTTTGTTAAGTTACAATATGCTCCATCCTGCAGCAATCACCTTCTGTTACAGAAGCCTCTAAACCCCCACGTGCTCGCTCCTTCCAGGGTTGTCCCTGAGCCCAGATTACTCATAGGGGTAGGCTGCTACTGCTTTCCACCCGCATTCATACATCTGAGATTTAAGTGCCTAAGCCTCAACGTCCGAGGCCTTAATAATCCCTCGAAAAGGCTGTCAATTCTCTCTTTTCTGGAGCGTTCTGAAAGCCATAATTGCCTACTACTGGAGACACACTTGCTGGCTAAAGACACGTATTGAATGCGATCCAACTGGTTTCCCCAGCAGTACTGGTCCTCCGCTCCAACTAAACATGGGGGGGGTGGCGATTTTGGTTTCTAAAGCATTCCCTGGGGAATTAATTGCTAAGATTCATGAGGTTAAGGGCAGGTACCTGGCCTACAGAGTGCGAATAGACTCATTCCATTTCACAATAGCCACTATATATGCACCTAACACTCAACAAGAAACATTCATGAAACAGGTTTTATCTTCGACATTCATCACCCCTGACAGAGCTATACTCGTGGGTGGGGACTTCAATCTTGTCATGGACAACGATCTCGACAGATCAGGGCAACGACACAGGCAGACGGGGGCTCTCACTCCTGCTGGATCGCAGTGGCTTGCAGACTGCGATTTAGAGGATATCTGATGGAAGGCTCATCCGCAACCTTCGAGACTACTTGTTTTACTCAGCTGCCACAAAGACTTACTCACGCACAGACTATTTCCTCTTCTGAGCTCTAGCGGCCAACGCCCCTATAACTCTAATAGCCCAATTCAACCTCCGCTGAGCCCCGGGTCTGAGTTGGCGCTTTCGGGACACGATCTTGCAGTCCCAGGGTGCTGTAGACGCAGTGCGACAGGCGATCATAGACTACCTTGGTCGGAATGGTAATGGGCTAACCCGTCTCGAGACGCTCTGGGAGGCGCTCATGGTAGTCATACGCGGAGAGGTGATCTCGATCTCGGCAAAAGAAAACAAGACCCGGAGGGACCAGAGAACGGTGTTGGAGCAAAAGGTGGCTGTACTAGAGCGCTCTCATAAGCACACAGGTGCCCCCAGAGTGTGAAGAGAACTTGAGAAAATTTGCCTGCAGCTGAAAAGATTGGTTTGGGATCAGGCCGAGTATGCTTTAGCACGGCTCAAACATAAATATTCCATCGGGGCAACCGCTGCAGGAAACTCCTGGCCCACAAATTAAGGGTGCAGTGCCATGCTAGCACCATAAAGATGGTGCGTTCCCCCTCCCTAGGGGAGGTGAGCATGGATGCGCAAATTGCGGAAGCATTTTCCGAATTCTACAGGGAGCTATTTGCTGCAGACTCTGCGATCGCCCCTGACCCCTCTGCGTACCTTAATGATTGCACAGTTACCCCACTCAGGGAACAGGATGCAGCTCTCCTTTACCAACCAATTAGGATAGAGGAAGTGATCTCGGCTATTTCCCGTCTTACAGTCGGGAAGTCACCTGGCCCGGATGTCTACACTCCACTTTTCTATAAAACCTTCTGTCCTGAACTGGCCCCAGTACTCACACGTCTTTTCAGCTCTTTCACAGAGACCAAGGCCCTTGCTCCTAGTATGCTCGATGCGATCATCACGGTCATCCACAAACCTGGGAAGGACGCAGAGGAATGTGGATCATACCGACCCATCTCACTTCTAAATATAGATGCCAAGCTGTTCACTGGCATCCTAGCACAACGACTCAACCCTTATTTGCCTGGGCTTATTGACCCGGATCAGGCGGGTTTTATACCCCATCGACAATGTGGGGATAACACGAAGTGACTCTTACATTGAATAGACAAAACGCACAGATCACGGAAGGAGGCACTCCTCCTTGACGCGGAGAAGGCGTTTGACAGGGTGCACTGGCCTTACCTCTTCCAGGTGTTGGAGCGCTTCGGGGTCGGACCGATGCTCTTGACCTGGATAAAATGTGTCTATCAAGAGCCCAAGGCAGCGGTCTGAGTCAATGGAACGTTGTTGTTGCCATTTCCGATAAGACGAGGAACGAGACAGGGCTGCCTACTCTACCCCCTCCTATTTGCTCTCTACATGGAGCCCCTACGAGCCGATCCCTGTATTAGTGGCATCAAATTTGGGGGCGACTACCAACTTATCAGTCTCTATGCTGAAAATGTGATCCTTACTCTGTCAGAGCCCATGGTCTCACTCCCCAGCGCTCTCTGGCGCCTTACGTACATTTGGTGCTATTTCGGGATTCAAAGTGAATGCACAGAAAACTCAAATCCTGAACTTGTCGGTCCTCCCTGAACACGAGTAGGAATTGCGCTCCAGATTCCCTTTTGTCTGGACGTCATCGCATGTCCCGTACCTTGGCATAGTCCTAGCACTGACGGCCACAAAGACAGCTTGCATGAACTATGCCTCCCTCTCGAGGGCGGTATTAAAAGACCTAGAAACATGGGAGAAACATAAACTATCTTGGTTCGGCAGAGTCGCTGCAATCAAAGTGACAATTCTGCCGCGCATACTCTATTTGTTCCAAACACTACCCCTTGCTCCACCACCCAACACCATAGCTACACTTCAGACGGCGATATTAAAATTTATTTGGGAACGGGAACCGTCACGCATATTGCGCCACACATTATACCTTCCTAAAGCAGAGGGGGGGGGGGGCTGGTGGTTCCCTGCCTACTGAAGTATTATCAAGCGGCTCAGCTGCGTTTCATGCTGGAGTGGAACCGCCCGTTAACCGAGAAACACTGGTGCTTTATGGACCAAGCGGTTGCAGGGTCCCATATCTGGAGGGAATCCTGGCTGCTGCGCAGACATAGAGCGATAGAGCTATACTCATCACCTATCAGTGGCGCGACTCTCAGGGTGTGGGACGCGGTGGCGACCAGATATGGCCTGACGACCCTCCCTCCCCTATGACGCTGACCTGCGCAAATCCTGACTTCATCCCCGGCCTGAAATCAGAGGGCTTTCAACGATTGCATGATGGGGGTTGCAGAAGGGTGGGGAGTCTATTTGACACAGATGGTATTATCCCTTTCAATCGCCTGAGAGATGCATACGTGTTAACGGAGGCAGACAGATTGACATACTACCAGGTCAGACACTGGGTGCTCCAACCAGCGGTCAGGCCCTTAGTAGCTAGAGCACTTAGAGCATTCGAGAAATGGCTACTGGCTAAAAAAGATGACAAGCAGCTGATTTCTGAACTCTATAAGCAGCTCCAAGTAGCCGCACCATCCTGTAAAACTAAAGGGCAGAAAAGGTGAGAGGGCGAGGTGGAGACAGACCTGACAGAGGAGGAGTGGGAAGGAATACACTTCAGGGCACACCACACAGCTCACAACATACCAGAGGTCGAAACAGCCTATAAGATAGCAACATACTGGTACTATACCCTGGCGAGAATACATGCGTGGGATCCCACTATATCTGGGATTTGTTGGAGGGGGTGTGGAAACACGGGCACACTCATTCACTTACTGTGGCAGTGTCCTAAGCTGAAAAGATATTGGAGTAGCATCCTCAATGAAATAGACAGAGTGTTCCACACGAAGATCCCCAGGCTCCCAACATATACTATTCTAGGCCTGCCCAACCCTCTCACCTTCCCCTCGCTCCTTGAGGGGACCGCAGATTGCCCTTGCCCTCAACGCAGAACATCAGACAATTTAAGCCCTGTGGGTCACGGACAAGGTTCTGATCTACACTTCATGGCTCCATAAAGTCTGGTTCATCCTAGAGATGGAGAAGCTATCGTTGGCAGCCAGCCAGAGAGCAGAAGAAACACCCACATTGTGGAGACCCTTTATACAGATTCTGTCCATTGAATTCAATGAACTTATCTGCCCTACATACTTAAAGACCCTGCGACTGCTGCAAGATGCGTGACCCCCTCATGGGCAGCCAAACCCCTCAGGGTGGGCTCTGGATCCTGGGCCCTCCAAGGCAGTGGGGCTGGTCGCCCGAGGGGGCGAAGGGTGGAGAAAACGCTGTGTGATGACTGTGGGGAGCTACGTTGCTTTATCTCATTTCTTATTGTTCTTTTTTTTCTTTCCTTTTTTTCTTCCTTCCTTCGCTAATTGTTCTTGTTCATTGTTGACTGTCGATTGTATGGCAATAATGCACGTAAGCTTGCGCTATAACGGTACTTCTGTTGGAACCCTTATTAGGCTGTTTGAAAGGTGGACCATCAACACTGCTGGCCGATGAGGTTGTAGGCACACAGCTGTGTAAGTTGTTTCTTACATCCAGAATATCAATAAACAGATTTAATCCATAAATGCCTATTCAAACTCCACCCACTGCTGATACTGATGTTTGCTTCTCCTCATATTTCAGCTGTCAACATGACACAAGAACAGAGGCGAACTTTCCACAAGAGGGCCGAATGCTACTGCCACATACTCAAGGATAAGACAGGATACCGCTGAATGGGCAGGATGTTCAGAAGTGAGAAAGCATCAGGGGAATGGCGTGGGTTTGCACATGGTGGACCTCCACAGCAGCCCAACAAGGACACTGAAGCAAAGTCATCAGGGGTGCAAGGGTCCACAGCTGGACCAAGGCCCTCCACATCAGCTGCACCAATAATAATCCAGCTACCAGTTTATCCACCTGCAGCAGTAGTCCTGAGCCAAGTTGAACGGGACATGAGAAGGGACATTGGCAATATTTTAGCCAGAGTTAGAAAATTGAAGGAGAAATCAGCAGAGACCCGGAGGATGTTGCAATACATCAAGAAGATTAAGAAAAGCAGGAAATTAACTTTTTTGTGTCGTACAACCTCCCAGTTCCTTCTCCTCCATTTTACTGTTTCACACAGTTTTGTATTTGGTTTTAGATGTGTAGTTTTAGGTTAGTGTAGGGTAGGCATAGGTGAGGTTAAGTATAGTGGGGGTTGGTTTTTCTACATTGTTTTATTGTATGGGGGCATGTGGGGGGGGTCATGTTGGGGTATTTGTGTAAAATAAAATAAATAAATAAATAATAAAACAAAAATACCAAAAATATATATTTGTTTATGCCATAGGTTAGGTTAGTACATGTATAGTTTATGTTGTCCGACTTGTATCTTGTCTCTTAGGGGTGGTGGTGGGGCCACTGTTTAGAGTGTGCTGTTACATGTGTAAGATACATTTAGAATAGGTTAGATAGGTGTAGTTGTTGATTAAGTATAGTTAGTATAGGTTAGTTTAGCATAGGGTAGGTTTGAGGTTTCTTTTGGTTTATGGGTTTAAAATAAATTCTGTTCATTTAGCCTAATAATTTTATAATTTGACTGAGTGCCTTGGGCTTCTCATGAGTGGACTGGCCAAGTTGGAGAATGGCCTAGGGTATGCTTACTGTCTTGATTTCCCAGGTTTCCCATGTGCATATCCTATGACCAAGGAGCTGACGGAATGGCCGCTACATACTGTCTACTTGTGCATACATTTGCCATTCAGTGTTCCAGCCTTTCACAATGTGTATGGATTCTTTATTTTGGACAGGTAAATATGGTTATTCACCTGTCATTGGTGTGGTCCTGCAATTTCATTGTTGACACGTGTGGTACATCTGACAACAGGCACATTTGAAACTGCATGCTGCAACACTGACAGGTGGCCATCACTAGATAATGTTAGCTTTTCCTGATCCACACAAATAAGTTGTACTGGTACTCCCATCTGGGTAAATTTGAGTCAGAGCTATACATGCCTTATGTCTACTTCAAAGGATTTGGGTTCAAAATCATATAGCATACACAGTAAGTTGGTTGTAGTCGACAACACCATCAATCAGCTTTCTCTTGTTCAGATCCTATTGTGTGGCTTAGTGTCTGACGGTCATGCTGATATTCTGTACAAATTGACATAGATTACCACAATGCTATCTTTTAGCTGAGTAGATGGATCCCTGTAAGCGTAGACATGCTACATGTGTACAGGGTGCTTTATTTACAGGTGCAATTGTAATTGTGATTACTATAAAATATCCATTTCACAGACCCCTAGAGTGAACATTAGCCATATGTAGCACAATCGGGAGTCCAGGGTTGTTTAGGGGTGGTGTGCATTAGTGAGGAGTTTTAAAAGTTGCCAATTGGTATGGAAGAGACAATGACAGCACAAAACAGACAATTCAACAGTGGTTAAGTGAAGAGGGCACATTTCCTACTGTCACAACACTGGCATGATCTTAAGCCCAGAACTAAGGAGAAACTGTCCATGTGGCACAGACTGGTGCTACCGTGTGCTTTTCCTAGTGAATGTTATTCCTTCCACATCTTCATCCTCTGATGTGTGTGGTGCCTCCTGTGCCCTGGCTGATGCTGTTGTAGAGCTATAGGGGGTCACAAACACTTCAGGGGATAGAGATGTGGAGTCAATGTTCCCGGCAGCTGCCATTTGTGGCAACACATAAGGCATCACTGCTGCAAGGAGGAACTGCTGATTTTTCAACACCGCAACCACATCACAATGGTAGGTAGACATGTTTTTCCTGAGGGAAGCCACTTCCCGCTGTATGGATTCCAGGGTATTCTGCATGATGCTGGCAGTTTGGGAGGCCATTTGTTGTAGGCCCTACTTCATGTCAGCAGCTATGTCCTCCAGAGACTACTGGAGTCCACGTAGCAGAGAGTAGGTGCCTCCGATGGCAGCTGAGTTGTCCTTACTTGGACTGAGGCACGTTCGCACTCAATCTAGGCTGCCTGCCATGGTCTCCATCCCCACCCAAACCTGCTTGGCCATCTCCCGCTGGACTCCTACCACTGTCCTCTGAAAGCTGATCTCTGGGTCCTCGGAATGTTACTAGAAAAGATGTTAAAAGAAAAAAAAATCTAATTACTGTTTTTTTAATCTGGTGTTATTCTCCCTTAGTTCTTTTCTACCAGACAGTCAGTGCTTTTTATGTGAGGAAGGTGTGGGTAAACTAATAAAAATGACACTGTGACTCTCCTAATTATAATCACATCAAATTCCAATGTCCTAAGGAGTGATCCTAGGACATCCTGGAGAGTCTGTTCACTGATGGTTGGCAGCTGGTCATCCATGTCATCAGAAAAATTCAGTAAAGGCAGGTCAGCAGGAGGTAAGCCATCATCCTCTGCAATGAGATAGTGTAAAAGCAATATTTAATTGCATTGGCTCTTGACATGGGACATCAAGGGGGTCATTACGGCCCCAGCGGTCGGTGTAATAGTGGAAGTAGTACCGCCAACAGGCTGGCAGTACATACCGCCACTATTATGACCTTGGCGGTTTGGCCAAAGCCAAACCGCCAAGTTAACACACCACTTGCCACGGCGGTAACAACCGTCAGGCTGGAGACTACAGTCTCCAGCCCGGCGGCCTTCACTAGACCACCCATGGCATTTTGACCCCGCCCACCGCCATGGTTTCTGTAGTTTCTGTAACCCCACGAAAACCATGGAGGTAGGCACTATCAGTGCCAGGGAATTCTTTCCTTGACACTGATAGAGGTCTCCTCTATCCCTCTCCCCCTGCCGAGAGTCCTCCTCAACCCTCCCCCTCCCGACCCCCTGACATATACACACATACACGCACATACATACACACCCATACACACATGCATTCCTGCATTCACCCACGCATGCATACATTCATACACACTCACAGCAACACTCACTAACATACATCCAGGCACACATGCAATCACATGACACAACATGCATGTACACACATACCCATTCATGCACACACGCAGTACACACACATTCAAACACAGTCACACATACCCCCACACACGCACACAACACCCCCACCCCCTCTCCTGTCGGTGAACCCGACTTACCTGCTTGCAGGGGGTCCTCCGGCAGGAGACAGGACACAGCGCTGCTGCCAGCAGCAGCGTCCACCAGTGAAACACTGCCAGGCCGTATCATGGGTCATGATATGGTCTACGGCGGTCTACCTTACCGCCGTCCGCCGCCATGACCGTCAATAGAATTCCTCCAGCTTGGCGGAATTCCATAGACGGTCATAATATGGTGGACGGTCAGTAGCCACGGAGAAGGTATGTTTGCCTCCAATGTCATAATGAAGCCCCATGTATTTGCAACTGGAGGCTCTGTGGAATGTCACTGACCCAAGGTTGTGGTTGTACTTATGTGTAGTATTGTGCATCACACATGGAAAATGATAGAGTGCAAAGCTGCGCTAAACGTGGCAGCACCCCTCTGCGTCATTTTCACAATGCAGGGATTCGCCGTATTTATTTTTCATACTGCGCACCCGTGTTGTCCCCTGCGCTGCTGCTAAATTGAGCTGTCTAGCGCCAATACAGGCATCCTTGCACCATCGTGCATGGATGTCTGCGTTGAAAAGTTTGATTGTTTATGTGTGGGAAGGTGTCCCTTCCTGCACATACACAATCGCTCAAGGCGATTTAGCACATATGTGTGTGGTGCAGAATGCAGCACACACACAAGTATGAAAGCATAATTTTTAAATGATATTTTGTTTGCAGGAAGGGACACCTTCTCATACATTGACAATCATGTTTGACATTTTGCTCTTTCTATGCATGCTGCAGAATGCAGCACACATAGAAAAAGAAAAAAAATAGGGGAAATAAAGGTATACCTACATTTTGGAGGGGCTTCAGGTTTACTTAAAGTCTTAAATCTGAGGCAGCATCAAAATGCAATGGGTGTTGCTATGGCACACCCACAGCAACACCCATTGCATGACCCTTCCACACAAAGGGCAGTGTGTGAAGGGGCAGTATTTACAGGGTGGCGTTAAGCCACAAAAAATTGTCTTTTTGTCTCCTTGTAAATATGGCACAGGGCATTGTACCACCGGAACATCACAAGAAGTGATGCTCCGGTGCCGCTTGGGGCTCATAAATATGCCTCTAGGTATTTTGGGGCATATGTAGGTGTCCCAAGTGCCACCTGGGTATAACTTTTGGTGAGGCTCAGGTGGCACAATGCCCTGCCCCATATGTACAGGTGGCATGAAACCACTTTTTGTGCCTCGATGCCACCTTGTATATCAGGCCCCTTCACACCCAGCATTTCGCGTAGAAGGTGTGTGCAATGGGTGTTGCTGTGGGCGTACAACAGCAACACTCATTGTATTTTGACACTGCCTCAGAATTTGGACACTTTGTATACCGGACGCTGGGCCAATATCTGACACCAACCCAGGGGTGGGTTTAGCAAGCCAAAATCTAGGTGTAATGCTTGCATTTCTACTGGATGTCTTGCTTTTACTATATGTGCTGCATTCTGCTGCACACAGAGTAATAGCAAATTGCACTTTAAGTTTGTTGTTGTGGAGGACAGTGTTCCTTCCTGCACATAAACATTCTCCCCCTCAATGCAACAATCCTTGCACTATGGTGCAAGGGTGGATGCATTGGGGCATAACATCTGATTTCCACTTGCGCAGGGAGGTAGACAGGGGTGCAGTGTATTCGTATGTATACGGCTCATCCCTGCGTTTTTAAAATAATGGTGCGTGATGCTGCCTAATTTTGCGCAGCAGCATGCACCATCATTTTGGCCAGAGACACCACCCCGGTGTGGTATTGACTTCGGTCCTAGTCTCTGATGTCTACGTTGTGTTTGTACAGGGGCTTTAGCTATATGCAATGGGTGTTGTAATGGCACAGCCACACTATTTGGATGTACCTACCAGGCAATGTGGTGCTTATTTACATGGTGGAGTATAGCCATAGTGAGTGGCCTATGTTGACGTTGTGTATATGCTGGTGTGCGTTGCATAACCAAAGGGTCAGTACGTGTGCGGCTTGGGTGAGGATGTTGCATCTTGATTCAGGGCATATGTGTCCCGATGCAACCCTTTGGCATGCCTTGAGTGTGTCCTATGTGCCTCCTCCTTCTGCCATTAGTGGACTCAGGTATCCCTCCTTGCAACTTACTTTACATTTGTGGTGGTTTCTGGTAGTCTGCACTGTCCTGTCCTGCGATTCCAGTGATCAGCTCCTCCGGGAAGTCAGCTGCAACCATCTCTTCCAGCTCATATCCACATACAGTCTGCAGTTCTGCCTTTCTGTTCCTGGAAAGTTTCTCCTTAGTCCTGCGTTTGTAATCGTGCCAGCGCTTCTTGACCTCAGTGACAGTCCTCTTCACTTCAGCGACACTGTTGATTTTGTCCACTATTTGCTGCCATATTGTGTCTCTCCTACCAACTGGCAATTTGGAGGTGAAGAAGAGCTGGTGTTGGTGCTCCGTCACCTCTCTGACCAGCATGTTATGCTCCTCCTCGCTAAAACAACACTTGTGCTTTCTTTTCTCCTTCTCCTGTGACTTTTCTGGACACTCCTGGCTGGTACTTGGGTGTTTGGGGTCACCCTGGGGTCTCTCCTGGCCTGATGATTCCATCTTCTCTTGCAATTACACTCTTTCCTGCTCTTGCCTTTTGTTTTGACGCTAATGCGGTATAAAAATGTCGCTAACCCTTTTGCGTCATGTATACATGCCGTAAAATGGTTTAACGCCACTTTTACACCATTAACATAATTTTTCCTTATGTCATTGCCCAGCTGTTAGTGCCTTTTCTTTACGCAAACAACTCCTTAACGCCGTCCTACATCATTTCATAAATATTGCGCAAGGATGGCGTTAAGGAATGTCCTTAGCTCGCGTTAATAAAAGTGAGGCACAACTATACCCCTTAGAACATTAAAACATACAATTTTTAAAGCTAGTATAAAGCCTGTTAATTAAATTCCTTCCTCATAACACCGGATAACTATCTCTACTTTGTAAATCCGGGACATGAGCTAAATTTCCTATATCTGCCAGAGCACCTGATGGAAAGCCGGGACTGTCCAGGCACATCTGGGACGACTGGTCACCGTATTAGTAGAACTATGCATACTCGTATGTAAGCAACTAGTACTTTTTGCCTCTTGGACAGGCAACACCTGACTGGAGAACCGATGAAAGATGCTCCCAGTGTAGCTCCAAATTCTCCCTTATTCTAGTGTGAAAAATAAGTAATTTTTAGATGATGAGCCATGTGTGACTTAGCGTTCCAAACCAGTAATTCCTTACTTAGAAATTATATTCAGTGGTGGGTTGTAACACTGCTTATATTTGTATTTATAATTGTGTTTCTTTGAATACCTGTAAGCTACTGGGAGTAGATTCGGAAGTGAGAGGTAATTCAGGAAGCACGGAAACACCTACGTTTGAGCACCTTTGGCACTGTTAGATGTTTACCATCCAGCCAGAATTTTGGTGAAGAGGTCCAGAGTGTTGTGGGTTGATTTCCACCACGCAACTGCAAACCACAGGGTTTAGGCCAAATGGAGACTAGAGTGTGGACTGAGTGCGGCGTGGATGCGTTCACGTAAGATAAGCTTTGGACTCCATTTATGGAAAGCCTGTTGCAAATGAGGTGATGCTTTTTTAATGTATTGCAAGCATGCCACACCCCACTCTTGTATGCCAAAATACATATTTTCATAGTATGAGTAGTGGGCACTGTGGCTCTAACAGTACCAACCTTTTCTGGGAAGGTATGGAAATGCAGGCCGACTTAGCAAGTGAAGCCTGTCCTCAAAACCAAACATTGACCACGATGAATTGTCCAACTCCGATCTCATCAAGCACCTCTCCTTTCTAGGAAGATCCTTGCAAGGTAAATATCACTGAGGCAGCAACTATGCAGTCTGTGGATTTTGCCCTATGTTGCTCTGCTGCTACCCATTGCTGGCTTCTAGCATGTTTACATTGTTACCATCCCCTCCCACAAAAGAAATTATAAACAGAGGGTCATTGTCAGTTGTAACCGTGTCTCTTTTTGCTCTTCAACCTGCAGAAGCTTTTGGCCCTATTGATAATCTAGAAGAACTAGAGGCCCATTCCATACACCCTGGCATCAAAGATACCATCCCGAAATGATTCAGCTTTGTGTTTATCAGAGAGAAAACATTTTGTAAAAATACTCACATCCTGGATTTCCCTTCTATTTTCCTCTTTTTCTGTTCGACAAGGTTCAATGCTCACCCAATGTTACAGAAGCTGATCATGGAGCCACCGGGAGTACATCTTTTTGAAAGGTACACTGAATTCTTCTTCATCAATTTGCTGACGAAACACAGTTATACCCCACAATGTTATCGACCAGCACATCATGATCAAACCAATAAAGAATTCCCTTACCAATGTAAAACACAGGCACCTCAATTGTAGACAATGTTCAACAGCATGAACCTGGCAGGCATCTCCTTTAAAGACCATGTGAAGTGACTAAAAGCCCATCATTACTTGAGTCCAGGCCTCCCTCCTGGGCAAAATACATCCCCCGCCCTCATTCTTCACACCCTTCCCCAGGAAATCTTCCACTCAACTTCACGGTTTGACCCCAAGTCTGTCATCACTCTGACATCACTGCATTCATGCAGTGGCCAATTTGATCACCAACCAGCTGCTTTGACTTCTTTCTCCTTCAGCACAGGACCACACCAAAGCTTTCTGCTGATCTGCAAGGCCTTCTACATGAGTAAACCAGACAACTTACAACTTAGCAAAGTAGATCCAAATCTCCTGCTGCAATTGCAAAATGTGCGCTTCCTCTGTTGCTAGACTGGAGGTCCAAAAACATTGCCAAATTATGATCTGTTTTAGCCAACTTTCCTTCTCCTTGCCAGCACTGTCCCTCACACACTCAAACATATTAGGTCATAGTTCTAGAATGTTCGATGCATTTTGGCCTCAGATCCTACTTCCTTTGTTAGAAGCTACACTACACTGCTTAGTTTACTGACAGTGGACCCCTAAAGAGTTCGGTAGACAAGCTAATAGCGCTCTACATAGGCAACCTGGGAATCCTACTTCAGGAAATCCCGGAAAAATAAGAGCCCAGAATTTTTACTAGTGAACCTCTATAAAGAGTCGTGGGTCTGGTTGGCAGTTGCAGAAAGCACAGTAAAGAACTATTACTCGATTCGGTTTCTATAGGCTACTTTATAACTAGGGTCCTGCTTTCCTCACATGCAGCTAAAATAAATAGAATCTTCCGTGTCCAGGAACTTCACAAGGAGTGGAAATGTTTACACTCAGTTTCATGACAAGCTACACATGGTATGTCTTATTTCACAAAAGAGGGCACAACCCGCATTAAAAGACACTCTCATGTAGTTAACGTGGGGCAGTCATGCAAACGTAACCTTCAAAATAAACATTCAGCTCTTTTTTCATGACCCTTCATTTCAAGTGGGTAGGATACAGTATGTCTATAATTATATAGACATATATGTCTATAATTATAGTGTTATATCAGTGATTAGGATGAGGGATTTAATAGACTGGAAATGGAATCTGGACTGGCCATAACGCCAGGAATACAGTTGAGGAACTATTTTCAGGTTTTTTTTTTATTGTTGAGAAGAACCACTCCCAACAGTTTGAGGAGGAAATCACCATTCGAGTTGTTAATGGATCATACCTTAATGGATATTACCTTATGTTCCCTGGGATGGGTCCCTCCATCCTTAGGCGTCCTCCTGGGGTGGGCAAGGGTGACAGGGGATGTCCCTGGGGGCATGGGAGGGCACCTCTGGGCTCCTTCCGAGCCCACAGGTCCCTTAACGCCTGCCCTGACCAGGTGCTAAAAAACGACGCAAAAGCGGCTGGATATCATTTTTTTTTACCCGCCCACTTCCGGGCGGGATTTTTGCCCGGGAGTGTAAATACGGCGCACATGCCTCGGAGTCAATTTTTTAGACGGGAACGCCTACCTTGCATATCATTAACGCAAAGTAGGTGTTCACGCTAAAAAGTGACGCAAACTCCATGGACTTTGGCGTTAGACGCGTCTAACGCCAGAGTATAAATATGGAGTTAGTTTTGCGTCAAATTTGCGTTAAAAAAACCGACGACAATCCGGCGCAAACGGAGTATAAATATGCCCCAAAGTTCCTCTTTAACTCACCAAACACTGTTCTAGGCATATATAACATTATGCGGTCGTTGTTAGAACTTTTAGAATAAACAATCCTGGCCAGGACATGGTTTAATAAAGATTGTAGGGGTGCAAAACATGATTTATACCTGTTAGAAATGGGGTCTTTGGTTGGCAGTCAGGTTACTCCCTGTTCAAGCAAGGACCCTCACTCTAGTCATTGTAAAGGAGAATTACCCTCAGTTAACCCCCACACACTCCCGTGGTAGCTTGCACAAGCAGGCAGGCTTAACTTCAGAAGCAATGTGTAAAGTATTTATACCAACACACACAGTAACTTAGTGAAAACACTACAAAATGATACAACACAGGTTTAGAAGAATAGACAATATTCATCTAAACAAAACAAGACCAAAATGACAAAAATCCGACATACATAAGTTGCGTTATGAACTTTAAAAAGAATAAGAGTCTTAATCCTTAGAAAACAGTGAGAACGCTGTTATTGCACAAAAGTACCTGGGTAGCTTCAAAATAAAGCCGCACGGGCGAGCGTACGTCGAAAAAGGCCTGCGATGCGTACATTTCTCACTCGCAAGCGAGACCGTGCATCATTCCTCCTCCAGTCCGGTCGGCGTGCATCATTTCTTATCTCCTACAAGAGAGCGATGCGTCGATCCCGGATGGGATCCGGATCTCAGGTCCAGGCAGGCTCTGAGTTGATTTTCTGCGCCCAGCGATGTTGCTTTGAAGTCCGGTCGCATGGTGTCAGGAAACCGTGCTACATGCACGCATACATTGATAACAGCAGCCGCTGCGGGTGTTGCGCGTCGTTTCTCCACCCGCGTTGCGTCGATCTCCCAGTAGCGATGCAGGGGGAGCATCGATTTTATCCACGAGGCCGGCGGTGTGTCCTTTTTCAGCCGCGAGGCGAGTGGTGCGTCGAATGTTTGCGTGCACGGCAGTCTTTGCGTGGATTTCTGTCCTTTCCCACCACCTGCACCTTTCAAGGGGTTAGGGCACCACTTGGCAGTCCGAGACTCTCAGCAGAAAGCCCAAGTGCTGGCAGAAAGAAGTCTTGGTTGTCCCTGAGACTTCAACAACAGGAGGCAAGCTCAGTTCAAGCCCTTTGAGATTCTTTACCAGTGGGAAGTCAAACAAAAGTCAGTCTTTATCCTCTCTCAGGTAGAAGCAGCTACTGCAGACCAACCCAGCAAAGCACAGTCACAGGCAAAGGGGCAGTACTCCTCCTTCAGCTTCTGCAGCTCTTCTCCTTGGCAGAGGTTCCTCTTGGTTCCAGAAGTAATCTAATTTTCAGGGGCTTTGAGTGCTCTTCTTGTACTCCCTTCTGCCTTTGAAGTAGGCCCACTTCAAAGAGAAGTCTCTATTGTTTTCAAGATCCTGCCTTGCCCAGGCCAGGCCCTAGACACACACCAGGTAGTTTTGAGACTGCATTGTGTGAGGGCAGGCACAGCCCTTTCATGTGTAAGTGACCACTCCTCCCCTCCCCTCAGCCCAGATGGCCCATCAGAGTATGCAGACTACAACCCAGTTCCCTCTGTGTATCTGTCTAGAGGAGAGGTGCAAACAGTCCAACTGTCAAACTGACCCAGACAGGGAATCCACAAACAAGCAGAGTCACAGAATGGTTTAAGCAAGAAAATGCCTACTTTTTAAAAGTGGCATTTTCAAACACACAATCTAAAAAACAACTTCACTAAAAGATGTATTTTTAAATTGTGAGTTCAGAGACCCCAAACTCCACATGTCTATCTGCTCCCAAAGGGAATCTGTGTTTAAATAGTATTTAAAGGCAGCCCCCATGTTGACCTATGAGAGAGCTAGGCCTTGCAACAGTGAAAAACGAATTTGGCAGTATTTCACTGTCAGGACATGTAAAACACATATCCCACCTTTAACATACACTGCACCCTGCTCATGGGGCTACCTAGGGCTTCCTTCGGGGTGCCTTACATGTATAAAAAGGGAAGGTTTAGGCCTGGCAAGTGGGTACACTTGCCAAGTCGAATTTGCAGTTTAAAAATACACTCACAGACACTGCAATTCTGAGCCATGTTTACAGGGCTACTAATGTAGGTGGCACAACCAGTGCTGCAGGCCCAATAGTAGCATTTGATTTACAGGCTCTGGGCACCTCTGGTGCACTTTACTAGGGACTTACTAGTAAATCAAATATGCCAATCATGGATAAGCCAATGTACACATATAATTTATACAGGGAACACTTACACTTTAGCACTGGTCAGCAGTGGTAAAGTGTCCAGAGCAAACAAATCAGCAAAAACATAGTCCAGCACACAGAAGCAACATGGGAAGTAGAGGCAAAAAGTTAGGGGAGACCATGCCAATGATTCTAAGTCTAATAATACCTCACATTGAAGAGAGCCAATATTGATGTCATTCGAATAAGAGGAAGGAATATAAACTGGTGCCGTCAAAGACACGCAGGGAATGGGACACCCAGCTATGGGTAGATTTATACAAAGCCATTATATCAAAGGATGACCTTAGATTCCATTCTGTGAAACAGTGCTCGTTATAATACTAATATTCAGGAGTGAGATTATCAACTTACATGAAACCTTATTCATAAAGCCAAAACAATTATGTATAACAGAGAATTATGTTCAGATTAAATACTATGAATATATTCAAGCAGATTTAATTATCATGTTACAATGAAAAATAAAATATATAAATGTGCATTCTGTATTTGCCACTTGTAACTAAATAATGACCTTATCTAACTTAAGAAGGGAGGTACCTAGAATGATAAAACATGATAATTAGAATATCCTCAAAATGATAATAAAGTAAATGGAACTAATACATTTATATATATTTATGCTTATATGCGCAATGATAAATGAAAGTAGCCAGGCTATTCTATTTCATTTTCTTCTTACTGCTGCTGCGTACAAGAATTAAGTACTTTGGGACAGACATACTAAACACTGGTCATGAAATACTGTTGAGACTAGTGAGATATTTTACAAATTACCTATGTAACAATAGATGAGTTCACATAATGTAAAACTGTAGTGGGTTGTAATATGACCTACCTCATGAATATTAAGAACGTGGGCCACAAGTTGTGACCCTCTACGATCCACAGCCATCACAAGGATGGTGGCCTGCTAAGGTAAGCAGACCAACAAGTCTGTGGTTGGTTTTAAATGAAGCATACTTTTTTAGTACAGTCAATTTTCCTTAAAAGAAAATGGGATGTGTTTAAAAAAATGAAAAGTTTGAGAAACATTTTTAAGAATAGGCTGTGCTTCATAGAGCCACTGCCCTCTCTTAAAAAATGTTTTTGTCAGCATTCACAAAGCATTTGGGGCCCCTTGGGAATGTGTTGCAACTACCTCCTTGTACTTAGTCGTATATTAATGTTTTGTGACTGGATTTTGGGGTCCTATGTGTGTTAATTTTGATAGGTTGTAGATATGGTGGGGTGACATTCTTGTCACGGCAATCACCATTGTGGCTCTATGACATTGTCAAAGCTGAGATGTATTTCTAATTACAGCACACGATTTTGTTCAGGTTGTGCAGGTGTAATGGGTAGAGAAAGCGACCCGTTGGATAAACAATTACTCCAAACCAAATTGTACTGTTAATAAAATGGTGAACAAATCACTCTCATGTCTGCAGCACAGACTCTCCTCTTATGCCGATGCAGAACTCAAGGGCAAACAGGCCTGAGAGTTCTCCTATTACATTTGTGAAGTCTGGCATCAGCATCAGAAAAGAGCCCACGCAGCAGCCGAAAGAGTCATTTCTTAACCAATTTATTTATGATACATTTTAGTTTGGAGCAACTATTTCCCCAACTAGTATTACCCAGATGGTTACAGGAGTTTGTGGACTTTTCTCTAAATTTTGGACTATTTTTTTTTTCTGAAGCAGACAGTCAATTGTAGGGATCAAAACGTTGGGGAATATCAATGTTGGCTGCCATTAAGTTGTTCCCCTGTACGGTCATATTCATTCAAATGAATACTGTGTCTTCCAAATGTATCAATTGTCAACAGTGTGTCAATAAACTTTTCACACTAATGTTCACCTTTGTTACAAACCACTTGCACTGCACCATTTTCTTTGGAGCACCTACATTGAAATCTATGTTTGTGCGGCAGTAAAGAAATCAACAAATTGAACAAACAGTTGGTTGTGCATGCAATATCTTCTTTTTAAGACATTGCCAAGGAAGCATAGGCTCTAAACTCCTTCGGAGGAGCTGTTTGTTTGCACCATCTTTGCAGTGTCCTGATGCCCAGGGTTACGAAGCGTCCCCTATATTTGTTTATTGATTACAAAGTAGGCAGTTTTTTGTGTAGGGTTACCACGTGGCTGGTCATATGTGTGAGACCTTAATTCCTCTACATAAATACAGAGTGGGGAATTGCACGCCGATCTGGATTTACTGAGTCCAAATCCAATTTTAGGGACAAATACATTTCCATACCTGGTCCAAGCTCGTGGTAAATGGAAACACAGGACTGGTGCAAGGCTGGTGGTGAGAGGTGTGATTGGAGATTGAATTTGTACTGTAGAAGCTCACAGGTGGGAGCGTTCCATGCTACCCTCATGCCATATAATATTGTTGGGTGCAGGTTTGGGGCTCGGGTGGGCCGTGCTGGGCTGTTCTTGCAGCCTGAGCTTCATACACCAGGCCAGTTATAATAGGGGTAGTGGTAATCCACCCATGAATACCACTCCACACAATTGATAATCTGGCCTAAAAGCCTCCCTAAGGAGCACAGTAGGAGGTTCATGCTATACCAGGCCAAAACTCTTCTTTGCCTTTCTCTGCGGCTTAAGCTTTAATTTTTGTGCCTAATTTGTAAGTCATTAGGAACCTGCTGGTAAAGGCACAGAGTGGACAAAAATCTACTCATCATTTTAATGCTTTAACATGTACTCATTTTTTATTGTTGCAGGAGGTGTGATAGTAATACCACATAGGTCGCAGAAACAGTCAGAAATGTCTCTGGTCTTTTCCTACTAAGAAAGCTGAATCAATTATGACAAGTCTCCTCCAAATACGCAGTAATGGCTGCCAGTGTTACCAGTACCAGCACAGCCCTTACTTCCCTGTTTACAAGCATTTCCCTCTAACAGGGCATTAGTGCGTGTGCCAGAAAATCAGGCCTGACCATTCTCAGTTGTGTATTAATTTTTTGACTTGTGTGCACGTTTCTGTTTTATAACAAGCTAGTATCTGTTTGAAGCAGACCAAATTAGGTCTATTTCAGCTCACATTCTAATCAGTGCATCAGTATCTAACATTGCCAAAGCCAATAGGTCACGGCTCAGCCAAGCTATTGGCTTTGCCAATGCTTTTTGCTGATTGCAGGACAGGAAGGGGAGGGAGCTTTGAGGAACATGGGAGTGGGAAAAGATTGCTCAGAAGTGCAGTAGGAGGAAATGAATGATGTGCACCACTTTCCTAATCTGTGACTGGAGGTGAGTGTTTGAAAAGTTTCAACACTCCATCCATCATCTTTTTGAGTTGCTAAAGTTGCCCTATGTGGGAAGGGTATGCCCAGACGTGGGTCCCTTGCTCATTGTGCTACTGGATTCAAGCTAGTCTAGCTGATGAAGGGTGACACCCTGATAGCGGTCCTAGGATGCTTGTTTCCGGTCCAGGGAGGACCTGGCTTGGCAGTTCGGGCAGGACTGTTCCCATGAGGAACAGGGTCAAGACTGATTTGCATATGACTGGGTCCAAACTTGGGTGGCATGGTGAGCAAAAGAATGATGGATTAAGTCCAGATCTGTGACTGGGGGTGAGTGTTTGAAAAGTTTCAACACTCCGTCCATCATCCTTTTGTGTTGCTAAAGTTGCCCTAAGTGGGAAGGGTATGCCCAGACGTGGGTCCCTTGCTCACAGTGCCACTGGATTCAAGCTAGCCTAGTTGATGAAGGGTGATTCCCTGAAACCGGTCCTAGGATGCTTGTTTCCGATCCAGGGAGGACCTGGCTTGGCAGTTCGGGCAGGACTGTTCCCATGGGGAACAGGGTCAAGACTGATTTGCATATGGCTGGGTCCAAACTGGGGTGGCATGGTGAGGAAAAGAACGATGGATTAAACCCAGATCTGTGACTGCGGGTGAGTGTTTGAAAAGTTTCAACACTCCGTCCATCATTCTTTTGTGTTGCCACTTTCCTAATCGACAGTCTCCCCCACTCTACTGTGCCCTTAAATTATGATTATAGACATTTTCCATACTTTCCACAGTAGAAAAACTCCCTCTACTTGCTAAGTTATCTAAAAAACAAAACGGTTCTGTCAATCAAGTACAGACCTTTACGCTCGGTGATGGCATTCATTGCAAACTGTTTAAGGACTTAAATTTGCAAAAACAATAATTCTCAACTTGTTACCCCAAGGTGTAGGGTGGAACTAGGGACCTCTATGGTTGACTGCCTTATACGAGGTGTCATGATGTATCTGGTAAAGATATGGAATTATTCCCCACTGAGAGGACACAGAATAAAGCCAGTTTTGGAAGGTTGGGTCCTACTTGTGGGTTGTCACCTGTAGAGATCCCTACATTAGCATTTGCAATGCAAACCAGGAATCAAAATTATATTAACAGCCTATCCTGGAACGTGGCTGGTGTGAAAACCAAGCAGTGTGACTCAGCATGGGACAAATTCATAGATCAGTTCTAAATCTGCATGTTCCAGGAAACCTGAGGCCAGATTTAGAACTTGTCTGCAGGGTTACTGGGTCACAACAGTGATGGATTTCACGGTGACGGATATCCCGTCCGCCAAAATCTAAATCCCATTTGATATAATGGGATTTAGATTTTGGTGGATGGGATATCTGTCACCATTGTGACGGAGTAACTCCTCCGCCAAGATCTAAATCAGGCCCTGGTGCTTTAAAAGTGTACATAGTTCTGGTTATGTGAATTTCTCCATTCCTGCTCAGCAGAATGGGAAAGGTCGCCCTTTTGGCAGCCTAACAATATAGATTTGAATATCATTAAATGCTAGACTAAGTCCAGTCAACATTTCATTGTTTCACCTGACATCTAGGGTAAAACCATCACCTCCATGGATGATTGTATGTTTCATTTGTATAACATTTATAAAAGAGAGGTTAGAGGTGGTGGGAAACATCCATCTTAAAGCACTTTACGGCCCATAGGGAGCAATTTGACACCCATGATTCCCTGATTTTAGCAGGAGACTTTACTACAACCTTCAAACCTTTTGATAATTATGGCCAACCTCTCACTGACGCAGAGAACGAGGAATGGGGTATTCCTGTTTTGATTGATGTAGCACCAGTGAAGCGGTGGCGTGAGGCGGCTCACCAGTTACTATCATTAACACTGACTGACGACCTGAGGGCATGGAATGGCCGACATAGGTCCGACTTGCAAGCCCTCCACACCTACAACCATGGTAGGCACATTGGTAGGATAGATTACATATTGGTTGTCCTGCTGATATGGAAATTAGTTCTAGCTATGAAGGTAACCACAAGGAGCAACAGTGATCATAAAGCTATTTATTGTACTATGTCGGATATAATAAACCGTCTTGGTAATGCCCCACTGTCACTATCCAGGGACCCGAGGACAGCTAATAATAGGCAACATTAAAATCCCAAGGATATCGACCCAACCAGAAACTAGGGCAGTACTTAATAAGGCTCTTTTTGCTGCTTCAGCGAATTTGGACAGACCCCTGAGGTCAAGAATTCCAATATTCTGCCTATCCAGGAGAAAATCTGTGCTGTAGTGGGAGAATGCTTCCACAGCATCACTCGAGGGGCCCACCGGCCATAGAACTGTCCAGGACAAGTTTAACAATGATTGTAGGGGTGCAAACCATGAATTATGCCTTGCATTGAAGAGGGCCAATATTGATGTCATTAGAACTAATAGGAAGGAATATACACTGGTGCACTCGAAGGCACGCATGTAATGGGACACCCAGCTATTAGTAGATTTATATGAACCCAATGTAGCTAATGATTTCGGCAAATTCTGTCATATAGTGGCCAATGGAGGTCAGTGAAAGAAAAATTGAATTGCGCATTTGGTCTGGCACAAGTATTTTCCCGACCAGTATGGTCCAGGCATTGAGGCCAAGATAAGAGAAAGGACGTCATTTGAGCTACAGAGATACTCTAACCAAACAACCACCTTTGACCACTGATCTAAAGGAAACTTTTTGCGCCATTAAGATTATTGTTCCTGGTAAAGCTGCAGGCCAGATGAGATACCCGGGAACCTTTTTTTCTCTGCCTATTTTCCCTCTACCTAAATGATGTGGCAGCCCAACTAGAGGACTGCAACAAGGGTTCACCCAGAACTGCAGGCCAGAGGAACCCCTGCTTCTTTTCATGGATGATACTTTGCTGGCATCCAAAACTCCTGCCAGTCTGCAAGTACTGGTGGGCCATTTTGCAGCCTTTACTGATGCCCGAGGACTGGAGATAAATCATTCAAAAAACAAATTTATGACTATTAACACACGCAAGTCATTTAAAGGCTCTACTAAGGTGGGTAGATATAGTACTATACGGTCTCAAACTGTGATTACTTGGGAATCAGATTAACAACAAATATGTCCGGGTTTTATTTTAAAAAATGTTACCAAGTTTGAAGATTTCCTTGATTATATCCCAACCCCAACTGCCAGGCAACTGTTTCTGAAGTTCCGGTTTGGAACTCTTCCAATGAATTCCTTCTGCATAAAATGGGAAGTCCCTGAAGCTAAAAGCAATCTATGCCCCGTCTGCCTTCAGGCAGAAGACACATTAGTACATTTTGTATTCTTCTGCCCAGGTTACGAGCGCCCGAGGAAGCCGTGGATCCTGTCTCTTTGTAGACAGCTTGGATGTAGACAGTGTTCTGTGGCAATAAGGTTGTTCAAAGCGGAAACTAAAGAATTCATTTTCTGTGGTGTGGTTAAATGCTTTCAATGGAGCAGGATTAAAAGAGCCAAGGTGCTGGGGTAGTTAGAATTTGATTGGGTTTATCTTCACCGCAAGGGTAACTAGAAGAGATGATATTTATAACTCGTACAGACATTTATGTACTTTAGCGGCATATAATTGTTGCTATAGTTTTAACTTGCCTTCTTTTGGAACGAATACTCCCTATGTTCCTTTCGTGAATAATGCCTCTTTATTTTATTGCACTTGTTATTTTATACAATGTATTTATACACTTGTGAACGGATAATGGGTGTATTATTTTATAGCTCTAACTAGTTTTTCGAACTGATTTTGCAATTGTATCTTTCTGTGTTTGTGTTGTGCGTCTTTTATGGTTATTTTTAACCGAATAAAGCGTTACTTTACTACTCTACTCTAAAAACGATAATGTGAATCAGGCCCTCTACCTTAAAATGTAACTGCTCTTCAGTAGTGCTTGATTTGTCCAGGTGTTGGGCACGAGCATTTGTTTTTGGGCACCAGGACTTATTTATCATCATCAGGTTTCCACACAGAGCTAGAGAGAGAAAGGGAGAAAAGGCAGAAAGAAGAAGACAGAGAAATATAGGAAAACAGCAGTGTAAGCACTGAACGCATGAACTAAACCATGGGTACTCGCAAACATTTTCCCAGGGGCTACAAAGTTTGGTCTGTGGTGCGACTGAGGGCCGCATTGATGTTAGCAGCATGCCGATCAAAGGGCGGAGGGGGCTCTGGTTGGGGAGGGTATGTGGCATTATGGTGGCGATAGGGGGCAGCAAAGCATATAGATCTAGTGGCTGATCGCACAATGTGAAACCAGAAAACCTGACATCAATCCCAGCTTCCCTACTTTACCAAACTGGGTGATCCTAGGCAATTGTTTTATTTCACGTTCCCTTCTTTTTCTTCATTATTGTATGTAGGAGGACTTCACAATGCATGACTTTGGAATGTGCGCTGTGCAAATCTTTCTCCTGTGTTTGATTTAATAAACTATAAAGTTGTTCATGTATAATAGCAAATCAGGCCAATTAAAGAGTGCAGATAACAACTGACTTGCCTCTTAGTTCACTATTGGCATTGTTATCAAGGTGGGGGTAAGAATGAATGTTGGGGTGGGGGAAAGAATGAAAGTTTCTGAATTTATGTTTGAAATCTCTCGTTTAAAAAAAATACTTCTCCATGCACTGATATAATCTTATGTACTTAGATTAAATGGTTCTGTGTGTAACTGAAATACACTTTTAGAATTTTTAAGAATACTTATCATAGTTGTAGACATTTGGTGCAAGATTTCTTAAAGAATGAAAGTGTTCCTGCATTTAAAGCGGTGCAGGACAAATTCCTTACTTACTTTCTTTATCTTCAATAATGTTTAAATAAAGTGTCCCCTGTTAATCGATTAAACAGCAGCCTAGTGGTCCTGCTGCCCTTAGGGCCGCATGTAAAGGTCAAAAGGGCCGCATGCGGCTCCCGAGCCGTACTTTGAGTATCACTGAACTAAACGAACCTGCAAGACACAAGAAGTGTAGGGTGGAAGAAGGAGGCATGAAGTGGGATCAAGACTAGAATACCTTGTTATCTGGCAATCCGGGCATCCGGCACAGCTGTGGGTTCTTGAAACAAACTCTATGCCCCAACACTTACTCTTTTACAAATGGACACAGACAGGTACAAAAAAAGGTGTCAACAGACGCTGCCTGGTCTTGAAAATTGCATTGAAAGCAAGCTTTCTTGTAATGCTTTTAAAATCGAAAAATTGCATTTATTTTTTGCATTATTTGAGTGCAATTTGCAATACAATCAGTTAGTGTTTTTTTGTCAGAGCTTGGTGTTACCTTATGCAAAGTAAAAGCCACTATGCTGTTAATGAATTTCTCTATATACACTTGGAACCTAATGGTGCTTCTGGATGCTACTGATTTAATATCAGTTTCACAGATGTAAATGTTGGGTGACAGCAGGAATAAAAGTTCTGGGATTGGAACCTGTAACTTAAAGGTTTAACTCATTAGTTTCCTAAGCTTACTTACCTTGATTTCAACCTGTAACCTACAAGTTGAATAGTGATTATTGTACTAGGTGCTGTAACCGTTCCGCTATCTTAGTGGCTACACCATCATCCCTCATTTAAACCACTTAAATCCTTAGAGACTAGCTATTTTATGTTAGTTGAAGACAAAAAGAATAAACGCAGAATTTGAAGTAGAAAACAGAGGCGGCTCCTTCGCTATGGCGAATGAGCGACACCCCCCGGCCAAGTGCCAGGATCTGGAAAATAAAACAATAGCTGCACTATGGTTTTATATTTCATCTGCTGGCTCAGCCAGCAGTACAGGGAGAGGCGGGGTAGGGCAACGGGTGGTGGGAGGGTGGAGGAGGAGCAGCTGTGCACCTACTGCGCATGTGTGTTTGGCCGGCCTTCTCAGGCCGGCCAAACACACATGCGCACTTACGTTTCTCCAACCCGGCAGTGTTTAACAGCTGAGCTGGAGAAATTTTGCAGACCCCAGGACACTGCCTGAGCGGCAATGACTGCTGCTTATACCAATCCTGATGCTGCTTTCATGCTATGTATGGGATGAAAGCAGCACCAGGATTGCTGAGGAGCCTGTGCTGGGACACACATGGAGAGAAGAGGAGAGCGAGGTGGTAGTAGATGGATACTGCAGTAAGGTAAGCATATTTTATTTTATTTTTATTTCTCCCCCTTCATCTCAGTCACCTCCCTCCCCTTGAGATTTGCAGCTGTGGCTACAGGTAGAAAATTAAAGGCATCAAAAAGCAGTTATTATTTTTGTAAAATATATCAAAATCAATCTAATGTAAGTCTGAATTAAAACACATGTTGTACCTCAGAATGTGTGGAAATATGCTGAGATTCTTTCTCTCCTTTAATGACCTACAGCATGGAAAAAATAAAAGTGTTGCCATAAATAACTATTTTCTGCTGATCACTTTTCTTTTTGCTTATTGAAAAATATATCAGACGGAAAGGCCAGTTCTCGATTTCAGGAGCAAAACTGCAGCTGTAATTATGCTCTTTCACCTGCCATTCAGCCTGGCTGCTGGCAGCAGCAATTGTGATGTCAGAAGTCAACTGAAATAACAGTTGAGCCGCTATGTCCTTTATTTATTACAGTTGACTATGGATGTCACAAGTCAGCTGTAATAAGGAAATTAGCGAATTTAGGGATTGTAATCTTAAGTGTATTATATATGGGATAAAGTACCTTATACCATATATTATAAGGATATTGAAAATTAAAGAGGAGTATAAAGAGGAACGAGGTCAAAGGTGACTTGCAATATCCTTATCATGTAGAGCAGGGGATTCGTTATTACTCACAATTCATGGTTGCACCATCACCTTTCCCATCAGGTTTCCCACACACTGCTTAAATCCTTGCTGCTTAGCTCTTTCATATGAGAAAGACAGCATGTTTACAAACATGAAGACTAAAAATAGAATATAAAGTGCTAAATTAAACACATGAAAAAGCTGCTAAGTATTTGTTGAAAAAAGATTTTAGCATCAGTCTAATTTTGTATTGAATTTGTTTTTGGTTTTTAGATTCTGCACACTGGGGTACTTCTGTCAAGTGACTGTTGTTTGCACTCTGACCACTAAAACCTGTAATAATTGGCTAATCCCTGCTATAGTAAATTCTTATGTAAGACCATAGTATATGGTATAGAAACTACACCCACAGCATGTGGCACCTCTGGACTGCAGCACCTATTGTGCCATACTTTGGTGTGACAAGGAAATCGTAGTTTCAGGCCTACCAGTGTAGCCTGACTGCTGTTGTTTAAACCTGTCAACATTGCCCTTTTGACAGGTGAAAACCTTCCTTTTTAACATTAATAAGTCTTCCCTTTGTAGGCCTTGTAGCTACAAGACAGGGTGCATAGCATTTAAATTGGGATATGTAAAGATGTAATATTGCCTTGTCCCCGCAGTAATTAGCCCCAAAAGCTTTTTTCACTGTGGAATGTCCTGACTGTTCTATGAGAAAACTAAAGTACAGATTAAAATATAATTTCTGTATCTCAAGTTTGGGACCAGCTAGAAAAATATTCAGTCTCTCTTTTTGATAGTTATTAAAAAAAAGTTTAATGGTGAAGTTTTTTTTTTTACTAAATAGTTAGGAAAAGTAAACTTTTAGAAAATTACCTTTTCCTTGCCTGAAACCGTCAGGCGTGCTCTCACTCGAACATGCCTAGCAGTACCGAGGGGTGGAGCGTGCAGTCTATAACTTGCACACCAACACGTGTTTCGTCAAGGGGGGGTCTTCCAGTCCCCAACAACTTCTTCAGGGCTCTATATTATAAGTAAATAATTAGTATTAAAAACCAAAATGCTCAAACAGTATGATGTAAAGTAAGGTTTTTGAAAGAATTCCCCTTAAAAAAAAATTTGGGGCGATTGGTAGCACTTGTACTATATTGTTAGGGTGTTTTGGTTGATCTATGAGGTTGGTTTGCTTTATTGAATCACATATTATGAGATTGTATTACTATTAGTCTCACTTTTCCTCTCGCGCTTCTTGGGAATCGTTTTCTTTTAGTTTTAAGGGGAATTCTTTCAAAAACTTTACTTTACATCATACTGTTTGAGCATTTTGGTTTTTAATACTAATTATTTACTTATAATATAGAGCCCTGAAGAAGTCGTTGGGGACTGGAAGACTCCCCCTTGACGAAACACGTGTTGGCTCGGAGTGTATTTCCATGGATGATGCTGTAAATTTGAAGATGTGATCAATTAAACTTTTTGATTGGATTGGACTTTATATTGATTTACGTGAATTCGACAGATCTCATTTTTTTGAATTTTACTCACTTGAATCTTGACTAATTTGATGTGAACTTTGCTCACTTGAATTTTGACTTACTTAAACTCTTTTGGCGTGGGGGGCCTCACATTATGTAGTACATTGTTGGGTTTTTGTTGAACCTTTGAGGGATGGGTGTTTTCCCTTGTGTAGGCAGCCCCTAATAACATAATTGGCCAATTAATATCCTGAGCGCCCATAATCCCCTGTTATTGCACCCCATATTTCTTATAACTTGCACACCACACACCTCAGTAAACCACTCCATCTAGTAATTCACTTTCTTACACTGCTTCTCATTGATTCCGGCCACAGATCCATCGCACATGCACTTGCCTGATTCTTCCGGTGTCCTCGTTCTTGTGGATTAATTGTCTGTGTTCTCTCTGTGTGTCCCTTGCAGCCTCAGCTCCGCTTCTCATCTTCTTTGCGTCTGGTGATGATTCATTGCGTTTCTTGAACGCTGAGTTCTGGGCACTTTAGTGTGCAAAACTCTAGTGGCCTCATCTGTGAAGGCGAGATGAAGGAAAGCTGAACTGACTCTGTCGGGGGTAACACGCTCTTGCATGGTAATTTTGGTTTATGTAAACAAACTGTGCAATACTTATCTGACACTTCCTGAACTTTGGTCCCTTGTGTGTCCTGGGGTTTTTCTCTGATCTGGAACTGCTTAATACAAAATATCTACAAAAATTAACATAATAAGTTACATTACTTTTATGTATAATCTGCTGTTAAATATATATATATGTATACATGTTATTGTGGGCACTCTGTATGTTTTGTTTCTTTTGTTAGTTCTTAAATGTTTTGTCTCTCCTCAACATATTAACAGTACACAAAGATATGGCACGTAAAGGACAGTACAAAGGTCAATCAGTCAATCAATCAACAGATTTGTAAAGTGCGACTAGGCACCTGCTAGGGTCTCAAGACTCTGGGGCGGGACAGCAAGGGAACGGATGTCGACGATCAGGTCGGCTACATGAAAAATTGACCTCTTATTTAACTATCACATATTTTGACTGTAAGAAGGTTTATACTCTGATGTGTTTCCTGATTTTCGGTGCCCATATCCTTACAATCAACACCTACAGCTATGATGGGAGAGGGGGCTAATGACAGGTACTTATTTCACAATAGAAAGTAGACACTTAGCGGAAACTAAAGATGTGATATGTTGTATGATTATTAAATACTTTACCTGTTCTTGCCCTCAGGAAGAGACACTTGGACAAATTCCACTGAAAAGTATCCTCTTCAACGAGGGCGGCCTGGAAGATTTCTGTCTACTCTTCCTTCTCCTCTTCCCCACCTGCTGGGGTTGGCTTTGACCTTTGATGGGCAGGGGTTGGGAAGTTGGGAACACTTTTTTGTGACCTCATCTCACTCCAGAAGAAAGTCTCAGGTGAGATTTGTTACAGAACCTCCTAGGGGCTCATTTACAGGGGCTGTCAATCACCTGCTTGATGTTAATGAGGTGTGCAAACTGCTCCCAAAGCAAGGATAATAGATTGGCAGTGGGGAGGTCTTTTTCATCCTTTGGCAGGAAGACCAGTTTAGGTGGGACCAGGAACTTAATTAACTTCAAATGGGCCTGCCCTGTCACAACTAAATATTAAGTGACACCTGGAAATGCCTCAGCCTTTTACCCCCATTGGGAAGTGATCTACCCCAAGAACAGGTTTTGAGTGACCACAGAAGAGGGGACTGCTCATTATCCTGATCCCACCGCTGGGTGGGCACACAGGGTCTGCAGAAAGAGCAAAGGGTTTCCCCATCTGGGATTTTGGGTCTAAGGTGCACTGTGGGATTGTTTACAGAATGGCAAACAGGAGCAACTGCAAAGGTGGGTAGGGTTGCTCCTGAGAACATTTAGCCTATTGGTTAGGGAAGAGTCGGGAGTCAACCCCACCCTCCAGCTGGTGTAAGGACCAACCTACTTCAGGTATCCAGCTTTTGGTTTTATTGCGGCGGCAACAGTTTTGAACGGTTACCCATGCTGGGAGGATGTTTCATCTTAAAAGGAGACAAAGTCCCACTCTCTACTAGGACTTAGAAGAAATCTTATTGTTTGTCTTCAGGAAAATGACAAAGGGGGTCCTTCTGACCCCGGCGGTAATTACCGCCATGGCGGAGGTTGGCGGTAGCACCGCCAACAGGCCGGCGGTGCTCCGCCGGGCATTCTGACCGCGGCGGTACAGCCGCGGCCAGAAGCGGAAAGCCGGCGGTGTACCGCCGACTTTCCGCTGCCCGTCAGAATCCTCCATGGCGGCGGAGCACGCTCCGGCGCCATGGGGATTCTGACACCCCCTACCGCCATCCTGTTCATGGCGGTTCTCCCGCCAGGAACAGGATGGCGGTAGGGGGTGCCGCGGGGCCCCCGTAAGAGGGCCCCACAAAGTATTTCAGTGTCTGCCTAGCAGACACTGAAATACGCGACAGGTGCAACTGCACCCGTCGCACCTTCCCACTCCGCCGGCTCAATTCTGAGCCGGCATCCTAGTGGGAAGGTTGATTTGCCCTGGGCTGGCGGGCGGTCTTTTGGCGGCCGCCCGCCAGCCCAGGGCAAATCTCAGAATCACCGCCGCGGTCTTTTGACCGCGGTGCGGTGTTCTGACGGCGGTACCTTGGCAATGACCCCCAAAGTCCTTTTCTGATGTGGGACTTAACAAATTTTTGACTTTTTGACTTCCATACTTTCACCAGGACCAGTCCACTTGATGTATCCTAAACAAACCCCATCACGGCCTAACATTTCTTCTTGGCTCAGTCCCCTTGGTCCCGGTCCACAAAGACCATTGGCTTACCCTGTCGCTTTAGTTTTTTTAGGCACTTTTTCCACATAAATATTGAACAACCAAATCTCAAGTCCCACTATTGGATTTTTGTTGTTTTGGTGTAAGTTTGCTTAATACATTATTCTCTATTTTTATAAACTGGAGTGAGATTTTTAATGTATTGTGTCTTTGACTTTTGAACTTCTAAATGCTTTACACATTTCTTTAATTTAGAACACATTTTCTTTAATTTAAGCCTGTCTACTCTGTTCCTGTGCTACCAGAGGTTGAGCTCAGGTTTACATTACTGAACCCTTTGGCTGGACCTAACAGGTTAGCACTTTGGGCCTGATTTAGAATTTGGCGGAGGAGTTACTCCATCACAAACGTGACAGATATCCTGTCCGTCCTATTAGAAGGTGCATAGTCTATAACAGAATTGTAATAATGTGGGTGGGCTATCCGTCACGTCTGTGACAGAGTAACCCCATCCGCCAAACTCTAAATCAGGCTCTATATTACTTGTGGTAGACTTCCAGCAACTCCATTTAGAAATTCACTTTCTTAAACTCACAGTACCACTTTGCATACACACAACTGCACTTTAAACAATGACAAAAGGTGGTGACCATTACACAAAAACAGAAACCTCTCTGCATGTTACAGAACCTCAGTAGCGGCTCGCGGGCCGCGAAAGAGGTGGGGTGAGGAGGAGGCACTCAGGGTTTTTTACATTTTAGAAAACCCCCAAAAACACTTACCTCTTCAGCAAGGTCCCACGCTGTGCTCCTGTGTCCCGCGTCGCTGCTGCAGGCACAGGTTTCCAGCCTGCCCTGCGGCCAATCCTGATGCTGCCCAAAGCAGCATCAGAATTGGCTGGGAGCACCCAGCCAGGGCGCTCTCAGGCAGACTGGGAGCCTGTACAGGCTCTCTCCAGCCAGCCTACAACGCATGTGTGTTTGGCCTGCCCGAGACGGCTGGCCAAACACATATGTGCTCTAAGAGGAAGTGCTAAGCACTCCCCCTCAGTGTACGTCACATCCCGTGGCCCTCCCTTCTAAAGAAAATTATAATAAACATTGTTTATTTTTGTTTTCTTTAAAAGCTTTTGCAGCTGCTGCTGCTGGCGGGGGTTGCAACGCTCCTCCGCCCATACAGAGGAGCCGCCACTGCAGTACCTACTGAACTACCGCTTTTTTAAATTAGCTTACTCTATATTGCTTCAAATTTGTTTTGGCAACAGGTTATTGCTGAATGTTAGACTATTTATTTTCATAATACAAAAATACTGATTCTGCATCTTTTCTTTTTGTCAGCACAATACAATTTATTTCATATAAGGGAGCAACAGAGTAATAATTTAAGCTATTTGAGGAAAGGGTGTTGGTGTGTCCATGTACTATAAGGAACGTGCTACAACTGACGCTGGTGCCGGGGCAGGAGCCCTTTAACTCTTTGGAGCGCGCCCGCCTTGCGGGACGCTCTGATTAGCGGCAGGGCAGGGGAAGCCCTTTAACTTCTGGTAAGCGCTCCCGCTGCCGGGGGACGCGCTACAACTGACGCTGGTGCCGGGCAGGAGCCCTTTAACTTTCTGGAGCGCGCCCGCCTCGCGGGGCGCTCTTATTGGCCGCAGGCCAGGGGAAGCCCTTTAAATTCTGGAAAGCGCTCCCGTTGCTGCGGGCCGAGCTACAACTGACGCTGGTGCCTGGGCAGGAGCCCTTTAAGTTTTTGGAGCACGCCCACCTTGCGGGATGCTCTGATTGGCCGTACGGCAAGGGGAAGCCCTTTAACTTCTGGAAAGCGCTCCCGCTGCCGCGGGACGCGCTACAACTGACGCTGGTGCCGGGGCAGGAGCCCTTTAACTTTTTGGAGCACGCCCGCCTCGAGGGACGCTCTGATTGGCTGCAGGGCAGGGGAAGCCCTTTAACTCATGGAAAGCGCTCCCGCAGCCGCGGGACGCGCTACAACTGACGCTGGTGCCGGGGCAGAAATTTTTAACTTTTTGGAGTGCGTCTGCCTCACGGGACGTTCTGATTGCCGCAGGGCAGGGGAAGCCCTTTAACTTCTGGAAAGCGCTCCCGCTGCCGTGGGACATGCTACAACTGACGCTGGTGCCGGGGCAGGGGCCCTTTAACTTTTTGGAGCGCGCCCGCCTCGCGGGACGCTCTGATTGGCTGCAGGGCAGGGGAAGCCCTTTAACTTCTGGAAAGTGTTCCCGTTGCGCGGGACGTGCGCGGGCGGCCCCGTCCTTCGCCCGTCATCGCCAGGAAGAGGCTGGGCTGGGCCCCCCCTCTTTAATTCTTCATTGGGCCCCCCCTTGGGACAGACTTGTATAACTTTGTTGCTAACTGAATTACGAGGAGGAGAAAAGGAAGCTTTAGTTACTCTGGGTCAGATAAGGATTTCCCCTGTCTTGTTTAGCCTTTGACAGGGTGCGAAGTCCCAGGAGCACTTCAAGAGGCTTTTTTGCACCTCGGCCACACAAGTGAGGACATTCCTTTATATATGACATTTGACTTTTGAGTAATTTGGGAACTGCGATTACTGAGTGTTGACTGAGATTTTGTTTTTTAATCCCTAAGTTATCTAATTGGGGTAGTGTATTGTAGTGGACTGGCCAGCTAATTCAATTGGCACTTTTTGTCTTGTCCTACCATCCATATTGGAACAAGTTTGACACCACACAAAATATGGGTAAAAGGAAGCATTCAAAATTGAATCACCCTTCAAATCTAAAAGATAGTACATCTATATTAAAATATATTTCAGAGGCGATGGGGATGATAGATAAACAAATCGCTACTGTGAAAGGGAAACTGTTGATGCCTAAAGAACAATCTTCTGAATTATTAAAACATATCGGGATGCCTAATAATTCTTCGCTTGGTGATCACGGGGTTGCAAACATAGAAGTAAGGCACGCAAATGGATGTATTAAAGATACCTCGAATCTAATTCATTCCCTGGATGATCTTTCCCCTGTAGCTAAACGCCCAAGGAGACCGGCGGTAGGAACGGTAGATAAGACCCCAAAAAAGCTGCCAAAGAAAGATTCAATAACCACCCTAGTTAAAAAGCCATTAAAGAAATTATCTCGAAAGAAATCTTCAAGTAATTTAGGAGATATGACTCGATCCCTCCTCATAAATCTTCATGAATAAGTAAATACTTTGAAATCATCTATTGGGGCCACTTTGGATTCTATGTCAGAGCGCTTAGAAGTGGTGGAGAGTAATCTTGAGGCAGATCTAGGAATTATAAAGGGGGTAATTCTAACTTTGGAGGAGGTGTTAATCCGTCCCAAAAGTGACGGAAAAGTGACGGATTTACCACCAGCCATATTACGAGTCCATTATATCCTATGGAACTCGTAATACGGCTGGTGGTATATCCGTCACTTTACCGTCACTTTTGGGACGGATTAACACTCCTCCAAAGTTAGAATAACCCCCAAAGTCTTTACAACCTGAAGATATATATTACGCGAAAAAAGATTCCAGTACACCACTGCTGACTCCAAATTATGACAGTAATACCCAACTCGACACGCAAGATAGGACAAATGATCTATATTCAAATGTAAAGCCCCTGATAAAACTACAACCACCACCATCAGTACTAAATTCTAATCAACTATACTGGACTTCAATGCCTTTGACTAAAGTACAAACACTTCCAACAGAACCAAATGCCAGATCATTAAAGTCAGCAAATAATATTTTACTTAGGACGGTGATAACCCAGCCCCATTTAAACTTAGGAGTGAGTCAATGAAGTAGGACAAGATCCTCGAAGCTCATACACTCTCCAAGTGACCTTTTACATCTCCCCCCGGAGGTAACTCCGTATGTAGTGGTCTTGGCTAATGTTCCATCTATAGATGATCAACAGTGGGAATCATGGTCGGCTTTGAGGAACAAGGCTCTTAACTGGATAGGAACACGTTTGGGCTCTGGAATGGTGGGGGTCCTCTTTGATGATATAAAAATGGTCAGAAGAGTTAAGTGGATAGGAAGTAGTAAGAAAGCACTGGAAGGAGATTGTATGGTCCTTTCATTTAGATCTCCAGACTTAGTGGATAGAATTATCCGCGAATTAGGAGCAAGGCAAGCCACACCTCAAGGAATTTCGTTATTACCTCTGGGTTTCTTTTATCAAAGACCGGTGGGGTATAACTTTAAGAATCTACAACCAGTAAGAAGAACATCTTTAACCAGATCAGACCCTATCCCTTTGTGTAATAGATTCCATCCTCTTACAACTTTAGAAGCTCTAGATTGACTCAGTATGAAGAAGAAAGACCTTTCCCACGAAATGGCCCAGGAAGTACATACAGAAGGGCCTAGCATAACTAAGGAAGATATATCCTATAAAGTGGTACCTGTAAGAAATACAATAGGAATCCAGTTAAACCAGAGAAACCCCCCTTTAAATGTAACTCATTCAATAGATGGCGGCACACTTCTTTGAATTCCAAATGATCCGTATTGTCAACCTCCACAGAAAGTGGAAATAGCCTTACTTTATTGGAATATTGCAGGCCTACCTAACAAGATCAGTAATGAGATTTGGTTGAACTTTATAGAAGATTTCTCATGTATATGTCTCCGGGAGACTTGGCTATTAAATCCTTTCCATATAAATGGCTATAAAACATTCCACACACCAGCCGTACAGACCAGACATGGCAGGCCAAAAGGAGACCTATGTACATATATTTCCAATAAGTTATGCTTACAGAATTTAGAGATGCAAACTATGAGCTCGTATTACCAAATGATAGAGAGTAATTTGGATCATAAGACTCATTTAGTAATGATTAACTTTTATAATAATGTATCTCCAGGAGAATTTTCTAATACTCTAATGGCGATGGGAGAGGATCTAAAAGAAATATGTGCAAATAATAGACGTGAGATCTTTATTATTTGGGGTGGTGATTTTAATGTCCATCCTTGTAAAGAAATCTCGGAAAAGGTATGTGGCTGGTATCCTGAAGGTACTGGTTTAAGACTTCACTTCTCACATAGGTGGTCATTCTGACCTCGGCGGTAAAAGGCGCCTACCGCCGGTCAGAAATCCTCCATAATCCCGAAGCGGTCGCGGAAACCCGCCACGGTCATTCTGACCCGCAGAAGGCAAACCTCCGAAAATCCGACAGCCACAACAGACCGCCAGACCAGCGGTCGGCGGAAAAGTGGAGGTGACAAAACCTCCACCGTCACGCCAACAGAAATACGCCCATGCCATTACGACCCACGAATCCACGCGGCGGTCATTCAAACGCGGTATTCCATTGGCGGGACACACCGCCGCGGTCAGAATACACACAAACGAACAAAACTCAGCCACATTGGACGATTTGAATCCCACACACCTGATACACATACACACACCACTCCCACACACACAATACAATATAAAACACACACCCACATCACCCACAAACCCCTACGCTAAAAAATTCTGAAAGAAGGCCAGAGCGAGACACCAGCATCCACAAACTAACAGCCACAGCCACTCAACACCATCACCCACACACTATCCACACACAAAACAACACACACCACCACACTCAACTCACTTAAATACACATACTCCACCCCACACATCATACACACCACCCCATGGCACCCCAAAGACAACCCCGCTTCACAGACGAAGAACTCAGGGTCATGGTGGAGGAAATCGTTCGGGTAGAGCCCCAGCTGTTCGGCACACAGATACAATACACCAGCATTGCCCGGAGGACGGAGCTATGGCAGAGGATTGTCGACAGGGTCAACGCAGTGGGGCAGCACCCCAGAAATCGGGAAGACATCAGGAAGCGATGGAATGACCTACGGGGGAAGGTGCGTTCCATGGTATCCAGGCACAACATCGCCGTGCAGAAGACTGGCGGAGGACCCCCACCTCAACCCCCACAATTCACATCATGGGAGGAGGAAGTCTTGAACATCCTGCATCCTGACGGCCTCGCAGGAGTCGGCGGAGGAATGGATACTGGTAAGTTGAAGCTTCAATACTGCTTCCCCCCCACCTGCATGCCAAATCATACCCCAACCCTCACCCCCATCCTCGAACCCCACCCTCACCCCCACCCCCATCCTCACCCCCACCCTCACCCCCACCACCATCCTCACCCCCACCACCATCCTCACCCCCACCCCCAGCACACCTATTCCCCGCCAATGTCTCACCATCACAACCCACACATCCCAAAACCTAGGCCTGCATGCGTCCACTAAGCATGGACACCCATCACCAAAGCATGCCCAATGCATATACACATCCCCCCCACAAGCCACCCTCACCAAAGCCCCCACACACGAATGCCAGCACTTGGGGACACGAGAACCCATAGATACACCCATATGCCACACATTGAAACTATAACCATACCTCTATACCCCTGCAGGACCCGACCGTCAACACACCGCGGCGGAGGGGCCAGAATTCTCCACACCCCCCACCCAAGAGGCCGTCAGCGATGACAGCAGCTCTGTCGACCTGGACACCGATGACCAGCCCGGACCATCGGGGACCTCTGGACAGTCGGTTCCCCTCACACAGGCACAGGCCACTACAGACCCAAACCCCTCTGGGAACACCAGCACAGCTCCCACCCAGCGGGCCCATGCCTCTGTCTCCAGGGCGCGTCAATCTGCGGTGTGTCTACCACTACAGGGCACCCAGGATAACCCACCACCCCAACAACAACAGGGACCTGGGGGCAGTGGTAGTGGGCACACCGGCCAGGGGGCAGAGGCCCAGGGAAACAGGGCAACTCGGAGGGCAGCTGTGCGACAGGGGGGGGAGGAGAGGCCCAGGGAACCCACTCTCCACGAGGTCCTCACCACCATCATGGGAGCATACAACCGCTCCCAGGAGACGATGGCGACGGTACTGGCCCGGTTCCAGGAGATCCAGGTACTGCAGGAGGAACACTATCGGGGGTACAGGGAGGACATCAGAGCCATCAACACCACCCTGGTTACCATGGTAGGGCTGCTGCAGGACCTCGTCAACACCAGGGCGGACACTCAACAACACCCAAGGGCCCCTGCCACTAGCCTGGACCAAGAACAGCCAACCACCTCCGCCGGCGCTAGTGGACAGGAGGCCCCCGCACAGCAGCAGCCCACCAGACCCCCACCTCCTGCAGGAGAAGAACCACCCCGCAAGAGGGCCCTGAGATCTCGCAAGAAGACAGAGTAGGATGTCAAGACCCCCGCCAGCAATGGATACCACCTGATGTCATCCCACTGTCCCACATTGTCACCCTGTCCATCCTTGAACTGCCCATGCTCCATCTCTCCACAGGCCTCTGGACAATGCACCTGTGTGACTGTTACTCTGGACTCTGCCATGGACATTCCTTCACCATAGCCCCCACCCACTTGAAACCACCCATCCCATTTTGAGCACTTAAATAAACACCTATTTTGCACCAAAATATCTGGAGTCTGGCTGTGATTTCAATATATTGTAATTGACATGACAGTGCAAATATGTCCTTGTACATGGTGAAGTCAACAAACAGCTGCCACAAAGCTGTAGTCCATGGGGAAACGAAGCACAGGACTCGTAGTGGGGACCCCAGATCTGAAATAGGGAGGGAAAAGCCAAAACTCAGTCATCATACACTGGGGCAAATAGACAGGCAGCAGAGATGCAGGAGAGTAGTTAACATTTACTAAATTATCTTTGAAATGTTACCTGTGTCCTATTGGAAGTACTGTTCAATGATTCTGTCCCTGTTGTCTGTTTCAGCCCCGTCGTCTTCCTCCTCGTCACTCTCCTCAGGTTCCACCGCTGCCACAACACCACCGTCTCGACCATCCTCCTGCAGGAAAGGCACCTGGCGGCGCAAAGCCAGGTTGTGAAGCATGCAGCAGGCCACGATGATGTGACACACCTTCTTAGGTGAGTACATTAGGGATCCACCTGTCATATGCAGGCACCTAAACCTGGCCTTTAGGAGGCCAAAGGTGCGTTCGATCACCCTCCTAGTACGCCCATGGGCCTCATTGTACCGTTCCTCTGCCCTGGTCCGGGGATTCCTTACTGGGGTCAGTAGCCACGACAGGTTGGGGTACCCAGAGTCCCCCACTAGCCATACACGGTGTCTCTGTAGCTGTTCCATCACGTAAGGGATGCTGCTATTCCTGAGGATGTAGGCGTCATGCACTGACCCTGGGAATTTGGCATTTACATGCGAGATGTACTGGTCAGCCAAACACACCACCTGGATGTTCATTGAATGGTAATTTTTTCTGTTCCTGTACACCTGCTCCCTGTCTCTTGGGGGAACCAAAGCCACATGGGTCCCATCAATGGCACCAATTACGTTGGGAATATGTCCAAGGGCGTAGAAATCACCCTTCACTGTAGCCAATTCGCCCACCTCAGGGAAAATGATGTAGCTCCTCACTGATTTCATCAGGGCAGACAACACTCTGGATAACACCTTCGAAAACATGGGCTGAGACATCCCAGAAGCAATTCCCACGGTTGTCTGAAATGACCCACTTGCCAAGAAATGGAGTACTGACATGACCTGCACCAGAGGGGGAATCCCTGTGGGTTGGCGGATGGGGGACATCAGGTCGGGCTCCAGCTGGGCACACAGTTCATGGATAGTGGCACGGTTAAGACGGTAGGTCAGGATAATGTGGCGTTCTTCCATTGTCGACAGGTCCACCAGCGGTCGGTACACGGGAGGATTCATCCGTCTCCTCGCCCAACCCAGCGGACGGTGCCTAGGAAGGACAACATGGAGCACACAGTCAAGCAACCCACAGGTACGTACTCACAGCTAGCACAGTAAACGATTCTCTATGCAGTGAATGGCGTGTCTGAGTGGCTATGCAAGGCCTAGGCCTGTGTGACGCTGTTGAAATTGAGCCATGTGGGCCCTGGAAATGGCGGCTGCCTGACCTGTGAAGTGACAATGGGATGTGAGGTCAATGCGCTGGCGTGGCACACCGCGGCGGGCGGCGGTCGAAGACCGCGGCGCCAAGCCGCATTGGTTAACATTGAAGCCTATGGGTTTCAGGAGCCAATGGCGAAGGGCTCCGGCGGTGGCGGGACGCACCGCCGCGGTACGCACCGCCGCGGACGTGACCGCCATTTTCTATCTACTTATCCACTTGCGACTTGAACTTTCACAGGAGAGGACCTATACTGCAAGTGTTGCTGTGACCTCGGTCTGGAAGGGACAATGGCTGCTGCGCCTGGGGAAAGGGCCCCTGCCTTCACTGGAGAGGAGTTGGAGAAACTTGTGGATGGGGTCCTCCCCCAGTATGCGCTACTCTACGGTCCTCCAGACCAACAAGTGAGTTTAATTCAATCTGGATTTGGGGCCACTGGCTGGCTTGGGGGCCTGGCGGGGGGCCTGGCGGGGATGGGGGGCATGTTGGGCCTGGCGGGGGCATGGCGGGGATGGGGGGCATGTTGGGCATGGCGGGGGGCATGGCGGGGATGGGGGGCATATTGGGCCTGGCTTGGGGGCCTGGCTTGGGGGCCTGGCGGGGGGCCTGGCGGGGATGGGGGGCATGTTGAGCCTGGCGGGGGGCATGGCGGGGATGGGGGGCATGTTGGGCATGGCGGGGGCATGGCGGGGATGGGGGGCATGTTGGGCCTGGCGGGGGGCATTGCGGGGGGCCTGGCGGGGATGGGGGGCATGTTGGGCCTGGCGGGGGGCATGGCGGGGATGGGGGGCATGTTGGGCCTGGCGGGGGGCATGGCGGGGGGCCTGGCGGGGATGGGGGGCATGTTGGGCCTGGCGGGGGGCATGGCGGGGGGCCTGGCGGGGATGGGGGGCATGTTGGGCCTGGCGGGGGGCATGGCGGGATGGGGGGCATGTTGGGCCTGGCGGGGGCATGGCGGGGGGCCTGGCGGGGATGGGGGGCGTTGGGCCACTGGCAAGGAAAATGCTGACAAACTTGAACGTGGTATTTCTCCCTCCCTGTACGTGTCACATAGGTCCGCGCCCATGAGAAGATCGGGATTTGGCGTGCCATCGCCAAGGAAGTCCGGACCCTGGGGGTCCACCATCGACGGGGCACCCACTGCCGCAAGAGGTGGGAGGACATCCGCCGCGGGACCAAGAAGACCGCCGAGTCTCTGCTGGGGATGGCCTCCCAACGTAGGCGGGGTGCCTGCCGTCAACTGAGCCCCCTGATGTTCCGGATCCTGACGGTGGCCTACCCTGATTTGGATGGGCGCGTGAGGGCAGCACAGCAGACACAAGGGGGTGAGTACAAGCATTATCTACTCTGTTGTCGCGCAGTGGAGGTGTCTGGGTGGGGGAGGAGGGCTGGGGGTCCCCCTAGGCCAGGGCGATATCTGTAGGCTGGGCACCCCCGTAAGCCCCTGTGTCCCCAGCCACCACCCTCAGTAGTTTGTCAGTACAGCCATCCCTGGGCCGTGTCATCCATGGGTGCAGTTGTCAACTCTAGGCGTGTAGGGCATGTTCCACGGAATGCGTAGCGGACCCCAAGTGCGCAACTTAGTGCAGGGGGCATCTGTGTCTGTCATGTCCGCTAACTGTACCGGAGATCCATGTAATCAATATCCCTTTATTTCTCTCTCCCCCCCCCTTTTTGTTTGTCTTTCTGTGCTTGTGTGCATCAGCATCATCAGGCGGAGGAGAAGTGGCATCGGGGCAGGAGGGAGCTGCATCTCACATGGCCCAGGAGGGCCATGCCACAGAGTCAGACTGGACCAGTGAGACGGAGGGCGAGGGGAGCTCCACGACGGGGACGACTGGACCCTGCAGCGACACGGACACGTCCTCGGAAGGGGGCTCCCTTGCGGGGGTGGCACCATCCGTGCCCCCCGCCATTACAGGTACAGCCGCCACCCAGCGCACCATCTCCGCCCTCCCAGCAGCCCCTCAGCGTTCGCCCCGTGCCCGCTCTGCCAGGAAGCCGGGCATCTCCTTCGCCCCAGGCACCTCAGGCCCTGCCCCTGTTACCCCCGCTGCCCTCAGTGAGGAGGTCATTGACCTCCTCCGAACGCTCATTGTTGGGCAGACTACCCTTTTGAATGCCATCCAGGGGGTGGAGAGGGAGGTTCATCGCAGCAATGCGTACCTGGAGGGCATTCATTCGGGTCAGGCTGCCCATCAGCGATCGTTCCAGGCTCTGGCCTCAGCACTGACGGCAGCCATTGTCCCTGTCTCCTGCCTGCCTCTACTAACTCCCTCCTCCCAGTCTCCTGTTCCTCTGCCTGTCCCACCCACACCATCAGACCAGCCTGCACACACCTCAACACCCAAGAGAAGCTCATCCAAACATAAGCACCACAGATCACGCAGACATTCACACACGCAACATTCCGATGCAGACATGCCAACAGTCACTACCACCTCTGTGACCCCCACCTCCTCGTCTCCCTCCTCCCTCCCTGTGACGTCTACACTCACACCTCCATTCACCTCACCATCAGCCAGTGTTTCCATCACCAGCACACCCTCCACTCCAGTCCGCACACGTGCAGTCACCACCCCCACTGCCATTTACACGTCCCCTGTGTCCTCTCCCACTGTGTCTGTCACCCCCTCTTCCACACCACACAAACGCAGCCACCCACCCAACAGCCATCCACCTCACGACAGCCTATCCCTCCTGCACCTGCACCCAAAGACAGCAAACGTGACTCACCTACAACCACATCCTCTCCCTCCACTCCCATTCCCACTGTACCTACCACTCTCCATTGTCCCAAGAAGCTCTTCCTCGCCACTACTAACTTCTTTCCTGACCCTGAGCCCCCCCCTCCTTCTCGTCGGGGTAAGAAGAGCACCTCAGCCACCACCAGCCCTGCAGCCCCCTTGACAAGGGTGCAGGGGTATTGGAGCCCGCCAGCCCGCATGTCTGGATCTTCGCCCAGCAGCAAGGGGACAGCCAGCCCACCCCCTGGGAAGAGGAGCAGAAGGCGGAAGGGGCGCCGCAGGAGCCCGCCTTCTACATCCCCCCCGGACACCACCCAGAGACAGTCACCAGCCACAGCTCCAAAGGGAGGAAAGGGCCACAGGCCCACGACTAAGGAGGGCAAGGGCAGCAAGTCGGAGAGGTCAGGCAGCAGGCCTGCTGCCCAGGAGGAGCCCACAACCCCCATAGCCGCTGCCTCGGGAGGAACCGGCACAGCTGCCCCGGGAGGAACCGGCACAGCTGCCCCGGGAGAGCCCACCACCCCCATAGCCGCTGCCCAGGGAGGACCCAGCCCAGCTGGCCAGGAGGGCCCCACCACCCACAGCCCAGGTGGGCATTGAAGGAGCACCATCCCCGCTGCCCAGGAGGGCACCACCAGGCAATTAGCAGTTGGCCATAGACCGGCCGCCGTCTCCAGAACCGCTGAACTGGGCCCCGCCGTCTCAAGAACCGCTCCGCTGGGCCCCGCCGTCTCAAGAACCGCTGAACTGGGCCCTTCAAGGCAAGGAGCGCTGAACTGGGCCCCGCCGTCTCACGCACCGCTCCGCTGGGCCCCGCCGTCTCAAGAACCGCTGAACTGGGCCCCGCCGTCTCAAGCACCGCTCCGCTGGGCCCCGCCGTCTCAAGAACCGCTGAACTGGGCCCTTCAAGGCAAGGAGCGCTGAACTGGGCCCCGCCGTCTCACGCACCGCTCCGCTGGGCCCCGCCGTCTCAAGAACCGCTGAACTGGGCCCGCCGTCTCAAGCACCGCTCCGCTGGGCCCCGCCGTCTCAAGAACCGCTGAACTGGGCCCTTCAAGGCAAGGAGCGCTGAACTGGGCCCCGCCGTCTCAAGAACCGCTGAACTGGGCCCTTCAAGGCAAGGAGCGCTGAACTGGGCCCCGCCGTCTCAGGAACCGCTGAACTGGGCCCTTCAAGGCAAGAACCGCTGGCCCTTTGGCAGACGTGGCAGGGCAGGATCTATCTCGGGCAGGGCTGCAGGATGTCCTCTGGCCAACTTGCCTCCTCCAGTGGCAGTGGGGTCTGTTATGGACTGTATGGACTGTGGCTTTGCTCTCCCCAGGATGGCCCAGTGGGCAGGCCACCCACTGTATGGACTGTTTGGACTGTGGCTTTGCTCTCCCCAGGATGGCCCAGTGGGCAGGCCACCCACTGTATGGACTGTTTGGACTGTGGCTTTGCTCTCCCCAGGATGGGCCAGTGGTCATGGAGTCCCCTCGTGGATCTGGCGTCGTGTACTCAAGTGGCTGAGGTGCCCCCCCTTCCCTTCCCCCGGAGGTGCCTGTCCTATTTTCTTTCTGATGCCCCTGCAGTGTTCTCTCCGTGGAGTTCTTGTCGTGGGACTGGGCCTTGCCCCTTTGCACAGGACCCCTGTGATCCACGGACAGTGGTTGGACTACATTTAGTAGCTGTATATATTTTGTACATAGTTTATTTATTTATTGGGATTACTGGTGTACATATTTCAATATATCTGCTCGTTTATGATCTCTTCTTTTGGACTTTGCATTATTTCGGTGGGGGGTGGTTTGTGGGTTGTGACAGTGATCTGTGGGAATGCATTGATGTGTGTGTTGTAGTGGGTGTGGGTGGGTGGGTGTGTGCCGGTAATCTTTTCCCTCCCCTGTGTCGTAGGTGCAGTACTCACCGATGTCTTCCGCGCCGCCGGGCGTGCTCCTGGTATATGAGCAGGTATAGGAGTCCGGGGATGACCTGCAACTCTGGTTCCATACTGCCGGAATCTCGCGTGGAGTGCGTAGAGGTGAGCGTTTTCCCGTTCGTAGTCTGTTTCCGCCGTGTTCTTATCGGCGGTGCTCCCGCCCCGGAAAAGGTGGCGGATTGGTGGGTCGTAATAGGGTGGGCGGTACATTGTCTGCCGCCTGGCTGTTGGCGGGAACCGCCGCGCTGTTTGTTTGTACCGCCGTGGCGGGCGGAGTGTTAATACGGCGGGCTGTGTTGGCGGTTCCCGCCAGGGTCAGAATTGCATATTTTAGACCGCCGGCCTGTTGGCGGCTTGGCCGCCGCTTTATCACCGACCGCCAGGGTCAGAATGAGGGCCATAATATCCAAGGAGATGCAATGAACTTAATGGCTCAAAATTACAACTTGTCTTTTGTAAACGAATTACACTCTGAAGAATCTCAGTTGAAACCAACTTAAAATGGAAGGGGTGCTAATACTGTGATTGACTATGTCTTAATGTCAAACCACTTCGCACATTATCTTACTAACTATATTCTGCATGACATTGCAATTAGTGATCACTTTCCTCAGAGCCTGAATCTCTCACTAACGTCCTTTATATTGGCTAAAGGTGATAGGGCCACGCTGATAAATGACATAGAATTAGTTTCGTGCAATGGATACACACTGCGATGGTCTCAGACAGATCCAAAGATTCTACTGAAGCAGTTAATATGTGATTGCAATCAAGCCTTTGTAGACTGTCTTAGTGAGAATTTAGACCCAGGAAAATGCTTAAGTGGTTTTACACAGATCACGCAAGCCGTAAAAGAAACTCTTACTACTAGAAGAGGAAAGGTGGGACAGAAAAGGCAAACTGGCTGGTTTGACCATAATTGTACAAAAGCACATAAGAGACTAAAAAAGGCTTTAAGTTCCCCAAAAAGATGCCTGACTGAAATACGTATGTGCAGACAGGAATATAAGATAGCCATGAAAAAAAGGAAATCGATTTTGAAAGGAACCTTGTGGGAAACCTTACACAAAGCAAGCTGTATGAAGGATAATATCCTCTTCTGGAAAACAATAAACTCTCCTGTGCTAGGGGATGGAGATACCCCTAGGATGGAAATTGCAATTTCGGAAGAGGACTGGATTGCATACTTTTCCAAGATATATTCGCAGGCCAGTGATATAAATCCCACAGATTCCGCAAAGCGCCCAGGCCCCCAGGAAGGCCCACGTCTGACCATAACCCCTCAGTTCAGCTTAGAGGAGGAACTGGAAGCAATAAATTCAAGCAAAGCAGGGAAAGCGCCAGGTCCCGATGGCGTTCCGATAGATTTATATAAGGCCAATACACAGTTATGGGGTCCCCTACTGACGCAGACATTGAGGGCCATTTGTATTCAAGGACCCTTACCATCATGGCGAGACTCTAATATTGTCCCTATATATAAAAAAGGTGATCGCCTGAATCCAGCCTGTGACAGGCCAATCTCCCTGCTTCATACATCAGCTAAACTAGCAGGGAGAATTATTCTGAACTGACTGCAAATATGGGCGGAAGAAAAGGGTGTTTTATCTCCAGTACAGTATGGCTTCCGCACAGGAATACGTACAGTGGAACAGAGTCTGAATTTAAGCATCGTTATCGGAAAGTATACAAGGATTAGAGCAGGTAATTTGTATTTGGCCTTCATAGACTCATCATCAGCATTTGACTGTGTAGTACATGACAAACTATGGGACATCTTAAGTAGCATGGGGGTAGAACCAACTATAATTCAATTTATACGGGACATGTACACAGGGTGTAGAGCAAGAGTAAGGTATGGGTTAAGAGGGGAATGCACTCTCCCTTTTGGCATACATAGAGGAGTGCGCCAAGGCTGTGTTCTTGCTCCATTCCTGTTTTCAATGTATATAAATAATCTAGAAAGTGAATTGATAAGCAAATGTAAAAACCCACCTCAAATAGGTAATCGCGCTGTCCCGGCATTACTCTATGCAGATGACGCAGTACTTATGGCCAGGACACCACTAGCTCTTCAAAAACTTTTAACTACTTGCATTACTTTTATGTCAGACTTGGGACTCACCGTTAATCGTTCCAAAACGTTTATTAGGAACTGCGGTAGGAAACGCGGTAAGACTTACAACACCACCATCAAGGACGGAGGGTCGAAATAGCTCGAACATTCTCATATTTGGGCATAATGTTTGACAAACAGGGTTCTTTGGCACATTGTATGAAACTGAAAAGAGATCAGATCATCAAGACAACAGCAGCTCTAAGGTTTTTTTCAAAAAGACTCGGGGGATTACCCTGCTGAATATGATAAAAATCTACAAAGCCAAGTGTATTCCGGCTGCTATGTATGGGTCAGGAATTTGAGGGTATATCAATTGTAACCCAGTCCAGACGGTGGAAAATGATTTTCTCAGATACCTGTTAATGGTACCAAATGGTACATCATCGTATATCAGTCACTTGGAGTTGGGGGTCCCCTTTTTAGCTGATTTGATAAAGATCCAGCCATTATTGTTATGGCCTAAAGTCTGGACTTCTGAGCACACTGGATTAAATAAGGCTATTTTGTCTGACTGCATGGCGTCAACATACTCATCGAGGGTCCCCTGGTTGAGATATATTATGATCTTCTTCGAAAATATGGGTAGTAAAGATTATTACACTAACCCAGTTTTGTTGGGAAAAATCACCAGGAAGGAATTGAGGGCCTTGACATTAAAGCATTTAGAATAACGGCGATGGGAGGCAGAATCAAAAAAGGTCAGTGTTATGTCTAACCAACTAATTCTGTCGGCGGAGGGCATGCAGCCCTACCTGGTAAATGTGGTAAACCGCCGACACCGTTTTGTTCTTACAAGACTAAGGTTAGATACCTTTCACCGCTTAGTAACCTTCCCAACTATGAATGACTGGAGTACCATTCTAAGGGTATGTCCCTGTGACGCAAAGGCATCTCACCCTACGATCCATGTGGTCTTATTCAGCAAATTTTATGCTAAGCAGAGAAAGCGCTTATTAGTGCCCCTTTTGAGATCAATTAACTTGTGCCAGTGTCGTACTCCGTATGTTAGCCTTCAGGTTTTATCTTCTATTGAGATGTGTGAATTTTGGCTGACTTTTTATGTTCTGTATTAATTAAAAGAAAGTCTATGGGGGTAGTGGTGTAATTTTAATCTGTTTATTTAAATATCTGTTAATGGGAAATTTAATTATATGTATTTTATTCTTGTTATTTATCCTTTTACTATTTTATTCTATTTATTGTGCCATTATGTTCAGATGTGTTATATTTGATACTTTTATGACTTGCTGAAAGTCAAATAAAGTTATTACTACTACTATAAGGAATGAAATATTCTCTCAGGACAACTTCACTTATTCTGCTTTCTGTGTCTCCAGAGAAGGCAAACAGGAGATTAGCCACTTGACCCTTAGAGCGCTGCTCTAATCCACAAGTGACAGAAGGCATCAGGAATCTTTGAGTCTTCTTTCTTCTAGCAGGGCATTGTTCATTATTTGGTGTCTTCCCAATCCTGTGAATGTGGTAGTAAGGTACCCCCCCATAACTTGTACACTAGTGATTTATTGGAAGGTTTTTCCTAGTGAATCCACTCTACTTTCTCCTCTATTAGCACCTCCTTTTGCAGAAAATCCAGTTTGCTTTACTATGAACATTTTCATATGTCTAAAATCCAAATCAACTAACTCTTCTTCTATCATAAGAGTCTCTAGCTTTTCCGAATCCACACTGCTATTTAGAGGCAGGGCCAAGAACAGTTTTTCCTCCCCTGGGAACGGATACCAGAGAGTCTAGGAAGACCCAGGAAGGAATGGGAGCAAATCCTGTCAGCCTCATTTAGTATCTCCAAGTCAAAAAAGATATTGTGAATGTTGTCCTGATGTCCTTTGTTCTGCCAACTGATCCTTCACCCCTATCAAATGTTTAATCCCTGTTAAGTGGCCATGTATTGACAACCCTCCCACCTTCCTGGAAACAGAGGCCAGGCTATTATCCTCTGGAGAGAAGGGTCATTAACTCCAGTCTCTGGATGTGAGATGCGTGCCAAAACTACTTCTGAGTAGATTTCGGCTCCAGCAGCACAATGTACATTGGTTTAAAGTTACTTTTACATTGAAGATTTCACCTTTCCATTAGATTTTTTTTAATTGAATGGAATTAACTTAGATTAATTTTGCTACCATTTTCCTAAGTGAAGATATGTTTTAAGGGATTACTTTTAATCTAGGCCTGTTCATTGAGAAGCTATCTCTACCCACCCAGTGAAAAATAGCTTTTGAACATTTAAGTGGTCATTCCAACCTTGGCGGTAAAAGCCGCTTACCGCTGTCAGAAGACTGCCAACATACCACTGCGGCAGCGGTAAACCGCCACGGTCATTCTGACCCACAACAGGCAAACCGCCAAAATACAGACATCCACAAAAGTCCGCAACACCAAAGGGCAGCGAGAAACTGGCGATGACCAAACCTCCACCGTCACGCCAACAGAAATACGCCCACACTATCACGACACACGAATCCACGCGGCGGTCTTTCAACCGCGGTATACCATTGGCGGTACACACCGGCGCGCTCAAAATACACACACACTTACAAAACACAGCCACATTGGACAATTACAAATACACACACCTGATACACATACACACAATCCACCCCACACATCACCCACACCACCCCATGGCACCACAAAGACACCCCAGGTTCTCGGAGCTTGAACTCAGGGTCATGGTGGAGGAAATTGTACAGGTAGAGCCACAGCTCTTCGGAACACAGGTGCAGCACACCACCATTGCCAGGAAGATGGAGCTATGGAGCAGAATAGTCGATAGGGTCAACGCTGTGGGACAGCACCCAAGAAATAGGGACGACATCAGGAAGCGGTGGAACGACCTACGGGGGAAGGTGCGTTCAATGGTATCCAGGCACAACATTGCGGTGCATCGGACTGGCGGCGGACCCCCACCTCCTCCCCCAGAATTTACAACATAGGAGGAGCAGGTCTTGGCAATCCTGCATCCTGAGGGCCTCGCAGGAGTATCTGGAGGAATGGACTCTGGTAAGTCTCATCTTCACTACTTCATCCCCCCCACCCCACCAGCATGCCAACTCGTACCCCCACCCTCACCCTCACTCCCATCACATCCTGCTCCTTGCAAATGTCTCCCCATCACAGCTCACCCATCCCAACCCCAAGCCCTGCATGCGACCACAAAGCATGGACACCCATCAACAAAGCATGCCCACTGCACATACCCATCCCCCCAAACCACCGTCACAAAAGCCCCCACACGGGAATGCCAGCACTGGGGTACACAGGCACCCACCCATTACACACTATGGCACACACAAATGCAATAGCCATACTTTTATACCCCTGCAGGACCCGAACGCCAAGTCACCGCGCAGGAGGGTCCACAAATGTCCACTCCACCCCCAGAAGAGGCCCACATGAGGACAGCAGCTCTGTCGACCTGGATCTAGATGACCAGCCCGGCCCATCGGGGACCTCTGGACAGTCGGTTCCCCTCAGACAGCCACAGCCCATAGCAGACCTTCCCCCCTCTGGGAACACCAGCACAGCACCCACCCAGCGGGCCCATACCTCTGTCCCCAGGACACGTCAATCAGCGGTGTGTCCACCACTACAGAGCACCCAGGTTATCCCACCACCCCAACAACAACAGGGACCTGGGGGCAGTGGTAGTGGGCACACGGTCCAGGGGACAGAGGCCCAGGGAAACAGGGGAACTGGGAGGGCTGCTGTGCGACAGGGGGCGGACAGGCCCAGGGAACCCACTCTCCACGAGGCCCTCTCCTCCATCATGGGAGCCTACCACCACTCCTAGGAGACGATGGCGACGGTCCTGTCCAGGTTTCAGGAGATCCAGCTTCTGCAGGAGGAACAGTATTTGGGGTTCAGGGAGGAACTACGAAACATCAGTTCCGCCCTGGCCACCATTGTAGGGGCTCTGAATCAGGTAGTCACCACATTGCGGAACACTGTGGCACCACAAAGGGCCCCTGACACTAGCATGGACCAAGAACTGCCTACCACCTCTGCCGGCGCTAGTGGACAGGAGGCCCCGCCACAGGACCAACAGGCAACCAGCACCATACCCCCTGCAGAAGGAGAACCACCCCGCAAGCGGGCCCTGAGATCCAGGAAGAAGACAGAGTAAGATGCCAAGACCCCCGCCAGGAAAGGATACCTCCCTGATTGTCATCCCACTGTCCTACATTGACACCCTGTCCTCCTTATACTGCCCATGCTCCACTTTCCACAGGCATTTGGACAATGCGCCTGTGATACTAATAGTCTGGTCTCTGCCATGGACAATCCTCCACCATCACCCCTCACCGATTTGCAATCACCCATCAATATAGAGCACTGAAATAAACACAGTTATTGCACAAAACAATCAGGAGTCTGGCTGTGAGTTTGTACAAATGTATTAGACATTACCGTGCCAAAAATGCATATTTACATTGTGATGCCAACATACCACTGTCACACAGCTGTAGTCCATGGGGAAACAAAGCAGATGTCACGCAGTGGGGCCCACATCTCTGAAATTGGAAGGGAAAGTCACAACTCAGTTACCATACACTGGGGGAAAAGGTCAGACAGTAGAGAGGTAGTAGGGGTTAAGTATATGTAATATGCCGGGTTGGAATCTTACCTGTGTGTCATTGAAAATACTGCTGTATTACTGCGTTCCTGTTGTTTATGTCGTCCTCTTCGGCTTCCTCGTCTTCACTCTCCACAGGCTCCACAGCTGCTACAACAGCACCATCTGGACCATCCTCCTGCAGAAAAGGCACCTGGCATTGCAAAGCCAGGTTGTGAAGCATACAGCAGGCCACGATGATCTGGCACACCTTCTTTGGTGAGTACAATAGGGATCCACCTGTCATATGGAGGCACCTGAACCTGGCCTTCAGGAGGCCGAAGGTCCGCTCGATCACCCTCCTAGTTCTCCCATGGGCCTCATTGTACCGTTCCTCTGCCCTTGTCCTGGGATTCCTCACTGGGGTCAGTAGCCATGACAGGTTGGGGTAACCCGAGTCACCAATTAGCCACACACGTTGCCTCTGGAGTTGACCCATCACATAAGGGATGCTGCTATTCCGCATGATGTACGCGTCATTCACTGAGCCAGGGAACTTAGCATTAACATGGGAGATGTACTGGTCTGCCAAACACACCATCTGTACATTCATAGAATGATAACTCTTCCTGTTTCTGTACACTTGTTCACTCCTGCTGGGGTGTACTGAAGCCACATGGGTCCCATCAATGGCACCTATGATGTTGGGGATATGTCCAAGGGCATAGAAATCACCCTTCACTGTAGGCAAATCCCCCACCTCAGGGAAAACGATGTAGCTCCGCATGTGTTTCAGCAGGGCAGACAACACTCTGGACAACACCTTGGAAAACATAGGCTGGGACATCCCTGATGATATGGCCACTGTTGTTTGAAATGACCCACTTGCAAAGAAATGGAGTACTGACAGCACCTGCACTAGAGGGGGGATCCCTGTGGGTTGGCGGATTGGTGACATCAGGTCTGGCTCCAGCTGGGCACACAGTTCATGAATAGTGGCTCGGTCAAGCCTGTATGACATGTCTTTCCTCCATTGTCGACAGGTCTACCAGCGGTCTGTACACAGGAAGATTCCTCCATCTCCTCGCATGTCCCAGCGGACGGTGCCTATGAAGGACAACAGCTAGCACAGAGTCAATCAACCCACAGGTACGTAACCACAGCTTGCACAAAACACGATTCCCAATGCATTGAATGGCTTGTATGAGTGTTGATGCAAGGCCTAGGTATGTGTGACGCAGTAAAAAGTAAGCCATGTGGGCCCTTGAAATGGCGGCTGCCTGACCTGTGAAGTGCGACAATGGGATGTGAGGTCAATGCGCTGGCGTGGGACACCGTGGCGGTAGGCGGTCAAAGACCGCGGCGCTAAGCAGTATTGGTTAACATTGAACCCTATAGGTCTCAGGAGCCAATGACGATGTGCGCCGGCGGTCACGGTACGCACCGCCGCGGTACGCACCGCCGCGGGCGTGACCGCCATTTTCTATCTGTTCAATCACTCGATACCTGATCTTCGACAGGAGAGGACCTACACTGCAAGTGCTGCTGTGACCTCGGTCTGGAAGAGACAATGGCTCATGCGACTGGGGAAAGGGCCCCTGCCTTCACTGCTCAGGAATTGGATAAACTCGTGGATGGGGTCCTCCCCCAGTATGCGCTACTCTACGGTCCTCCAGACCAACAGGTAAGTACACTGGGGCCATGCTTAGTGGCCAATGCCTGTGTTGAGTGGGGTGGATGAAAGATGGTGGGGAGGGGAGCGATTGAGGCATGCATCAAACGACGGATGAGAGCATGTGCCACATGGCAAGAGTAGGGATGGGGGGCCACTCACATTGAGGGTGCAGAAGGTGATGACTCTTTTTCTCCCCCTGTACATTTCACATAGGTCAGCGTCCACCAGAAGATTGATATTTGGCGTGCAATCGCCAAGGACGTCCGGACCCTGAGGGTCCACCACAGACCGGGCACCCACTGCCGGAAGAGATCGGAGGACATCCGACGCTGGAGCAGGAAGACAGCGGAGGCTCAGCTGGGGATGGGCTCCCAACGTGGGAGGGGTGCCAGTCGGACTTTGACCCCCCTGATGTTCCGGATCCTGGCGGTGGCCTACCCCGATTTGGATGGGCGCGTGAGGACATCACAGCAGACACAAGGGGGTGAGTACACTCTTATTCTGGTGACTTTGCGCGCAGTGGAGGTGTCTGGGTGGGGGAGGAGGGCTGTGGGTATCCCTAGGCCAGGGCGATTTCTGTAGGCTAGGCCCCTCCGTAAGGCATGGCCCTGTGCCCCCGCCGCCCACCTCTGTAGGGTGCCAAGTACAGCTATTCATGGCCCTGTGTCATCTATGTGTGCAGATGTCTTCCATAGGCTTGTAGGCCATGTCCCACGGATTGAGTAGTGGACCCCAAGTGTGCCGCGTAGTGCAGGGGGCTTCTGTGTCTGTCCTGTCCGCCAACGGTGTCACCAATGCATGCACTCAACATGTCTTTATTTTCTCCCCCCCCCTTTTTTGTGGTTTTCCTGTTCATGTGTGCATTAGCATCATCAGGCGGAGGAGAAGTGGCATCGGAGCACGAGGGAGCTGCATCCCACATGGCCATGGAGGGCCATGCAACGGATTCCGATTTCACCAGTGGGACGGAGGGCGAGGGGAGCTCCACAGCAGGGACTCGGGCAGACATAAGTGACACGGACTCGTCCTCTGAAGGGAGCTCCCTTGTGGTGGAAGCAACATCTGTGCCCCCCGCAACAACAGGTACAGCCGCCACCCAGCGCACCAGCACCGCCCTCCCAGCAGCCCCTCAGCGTTTGCCCCGTGCCCGCTCACCCAGGAAGGTGGGCATCTCCTTCGCCCCAGGCACCTCAGGCCCTGCCCCAGTCACCCCTGCTGCCCTCAGTGAGGAGATCATTGACCTCCTGAGGACGCTCACTGTTGGGCAGTCTACCATATTGAATGCCATCCAGGGTGTTGAAAGAGAGGTGCACCAGAGTAATGCATACCTGGAGGTCATTCATTCTGGTCAGGCTGCCCTTCAGCGATCGTTCAACACTCTGGCCTCAGCACTGATGGCAGCCATTGTCCCTGTCTCTAGCCTCCCCCCTCCAACTTCCTCCACCCAGACCCTATCACCTGTACCTCTGCCTATCCCAGACACACCATCAGACCAGCCTGCACACACCTCAACACCCAAGGGAAGCTCAGGCAGACATAAGCACCACACATCACACAGGCATTCACACAAGCAACATCCACATACAGACATACCAACACCCACTGCCTCCACTGTGTCCCCCTCCTCCTCGACTCCCTCCTCCCTCCCTGTCACATCTCCACTCACACCTGCATGCACTACATCTTCAGCCACTACGTCCATCACCAGCACACACACCAGAACCCCCGCACACGTGCAGTCACCACCCCCACTGCCATTTACACGTCCCCTGTGTCCTCTCCCAGTGTGTCTGTGACCCCCTCTTCCAAGATACACAAACGCAGGCAGCCACCCACCCAACAGCCATCCACCTCACGACAGCCTCCAGCCCAAGCACCTGCACCCAAAGACACCAGACTTCAAACTCCTACAACCACATCCTCTTCCTCCACTCCCATACCCACTACACCTACCCCTCCCATTGCTCCTAAAAAGCTTTTCCTGTCCAAACTTGACCTCTTTCCACCAACTCCCCCACCCCGTCCATGTCATAGGACTCCAGTCAGCACCTCAGCCACCACAAAACCGGGCCCTGTCATGACAGTCTGCCATGGACTATGGAGTCTCCCACCCTCCAGGGCAGCCAGTTCAGTACGGAGCCAAGGCACGGGCAGCCCACCCCCGGAGAAACAATCAAAGATAGGCAGTGGCCGGCGCGAGAAGGTGAAGACACCAGGCACAAATACTCCTACCATGGCTCCAGCAGGAGGTGTGGAGACAGCTGTCACACCGCCCAAGGTAGGGAAGGGCCACAGGCGATCAGGGAAGGCTGGGAAGGGCAGCACGCCCGACAAGACCGCCATCAGCCCAGCTGGCCAGGAGGGCCCCACCAGCCCCATCCCAGGTGGGCAGGAGGCCACCAACATGCCCGGCACTGCAGCCCAGGAGGGCCCCGCCAGCCACAGGACAGATGGGCAGGAAGGCACCGCCAGCCACAGGACAGGTGGCAAATGAGCTCCACGCCATGGCCAGATCCGCTGAACTGGGCTCTTCATCTCAAGCACCGCTGAACTGGGAACCGCCGTCTCAAGCACCGCTGAACTGGGCACCGCCGTCTCAAGCACCGCTGAACTGGGCTCTTCATCTCAAGCACCGCTGAACTGGGCACCGCCGTCTCAAGCACCGCTGAACTGGGCACCGCCGTCTCAAGCACCGCTGAACTGGGCACCGCCGTCTCAAGCACCACTGAACTGGGCTCTTCATCTCAAGCACCGCTGAACTGGGCTCTTCATCTCAAGCACCGCTGAACTGGGCTCTTCATGTCAAGCACCGCTGAACTGGGCACCGCCGTCTCAAGCACCGCTGAACTGGGCACCGCCGTCTCAATCACCGCTGAACTGGGCACCGCCGTCTCAAGCACCGCTGAACTGGGCTCTTCATCTCAAGCACCACTGAACTGGGCTCTTCATCTCAAGCACCGCTGAACTGGGCACCGCCGTCTCAAGCACCGCTGAACTGGGCTCTTCATCTCAAGCACCGCTGAACTGGGCTCTTCATCTCAAGCACCACTGAACTGGGCTCTTCATCTCAAGCACCGCTGAACTGGGCACCGCCGTCTCAAGCACCGCTGAACTGGGCACCGCCGTCTCAAGCACCGCTGAACTGGGCACTTCATCTCAAGCACCGCTGAACTGGGCACCGCCGTCTCAAGCACCGCTGAACTGGGCTCTTCATCTCAAGCACCGCTGAACTGGGCACCGCCGCCTCAAGCACCGCTGAACTGGGCACCGCTGTCTCAAGCACCGCTGAACCATGAGTGCCAGGGGCTGGCCCGCATCTTAGTGGGGCAGGGCTGCACGAAGCACTCTGGGCACCAGGCCCCACCCAGAACCAGTGGAGACTGTTATCCACCTGTGAGACTGTGGCTTTGCACTTGCCAGGATTGAACAGTGGGCAACCCACCCACTTGTGAAACTTGACAGACTGTGGCTTTGTACTCCCCAGGATGTAACAGTGGGCAACCCACCCACTGTAGAGACTTGAGAGACTGTGGCTTTGCACTCCCCAGGATGTAACAGTGGGCAACCCACCCACTGTAGAGACTTGAGAGACTGTGGCTTTGCACTCCCCAGGATGTAACAGTGGGCAACCCACCCACTGTAGAGACTTGAGAGACTGTGGCTTTGCACTCCCCAGGATGTAACAGTGGGCAAGCCACCCACTGTAGAGACTTGAGAGACTGTGGCTTTGCACTCCCCAGGATTGAACAGTGGGCAACCCACCCACTGTCCGGACTTGAGAGACTGTGGCTTTGCACTCCCTAGGATTGAACAGTGGCCATGGAGGCCCCTCGTGGATCTGGCGTCGTGGACTCATCTGGCTGAGGTGCCCCCCCTTCCCTTCCCCCTGAGGTGCCTGTAGTTTTGCTATCGGATGCCCCTGCAGTGTTCTCTCCATTGGAGTCAGGTATCTTGTGTGGGCTTTGCCCATGTGATTTGGGCCCAGTGGTCCACGGACAATACATGCTACAATGCTCGGACTTGTACAATTATGTATATAACAGTTTTTGATGTAGAATTATATTTTTAAGCCAGTAATACAATATATTCCTATGTTTAGAATCATTTCCTTTTGTGTTTGCATTCTTCCGGGGTGTTTGGGGGGTGTCACTCTGATGTGTTGATACGCATTGATGTGTGTGTTGTAGTGGGTAAGGGTGAGGGTGGGTGTGTCGCGTATGTGTGTACCTGTAATATTTTCTCCACCCCCCTCCCCTGTGTCGTAGGTGCAGTACTCACTGTTGTCTTCTGCGCCGGCGTTCGTGCTCCTGGTAGAGGAGTAGGAACACAATTGCTGGGAGTATGTGGAGTTCGGGTTCCATGCTGTCCTTATTCCTCGTGGGCTGTATGGAGGTGAGCGTTTTCCCTTCGAAATGGCTGTTTCCGCCGTGTTTTTATCGGCGGGGCTACCGCCCCGGAAAAGGTGACAGATTGGTAGGTTGTGATACAGTGGGCGGTACATTGTCTCCCGCCTGTCTGTTGGCGGTGAACGCCGCGCTGTTTGTTTGTGCCGCCGTGGCGGGCGGTGTGGTAATGTGGCAGTCTCTGTTTGCGGTTTCCGCCAGGGTCGGAATTCCATTTTTTTTCCCGCCAGCCTGTTTGCGGTTTGGCCGCTGGTTTAACACCGACCGCCAGGCTTGGAATGACCCCCTTAGTCTCTGTGAGGACACATTAATCTAAAGAGGAAAGGATGTATGACAGAACCATGCATCCCATTATAACTAAATGTTGTGCATCCGTGACAGAACTAGGTAATGTTCACCAGGTGGGCACTGGTTTGATGTGCCTAATAGAGTTACTGGGTGGTATGCCTCAGAAAAGCACCATGGCAGATATAAGCTCTTTAAAATTTGGAGGACTACAAATACCAGAATGCAAAGAAACAAATACTTCGGATGCATAAGCTGCTGATTCCAGATATTTTAGTGGACAATAAATGTCAATTTCAGCCTTTCTTTCTAATAGACAAGTCATTTTTTTAGCAGCAGGAAACTATTTCTGGATATAAAACCTATGTCAAATGATGTGTTTTGCATAGGCAGAATGATACCATATTTGCGCACACATTCAGATCTCACATACAGGCAGATATGGATACTTTAATACAGTGGCAGCCGGCAGCTTTGGGAGGGGGGCGGGCGGGGCACACACACACACACAGAAACACACACACACACAGACTCATTCTTTCACACACAGACACGCACGCTCATCCATTAACAACACTCATTCCATTCAAACATGCACGCACGCACCAAACATTCATTTTACAAGATCACACACATTCATTCTTTCACACATACGCACGCACGCACATCCATTAACAACACTCATTCCATTCAAACATGCACGCACGCACCAAACATTCATTTTACAAGATCACACACATTCATTCTTTCACACACACACACGCACGCATGCACGCACATCCATTAGCAAAACTCATAACACTCAAACATGCATGCGCGCACCAAACATTCAATGTAAATCATAACACACATACATACACACACACACACACACACTTACCTTTAGCCTCCAGGTCCCAGGAGGGTTGGGACTGCTGCCTTCCCTCATTGGCTGACCTGAGGTCAGCCAATGAGGGAAGGCAGCAGTCCCAGCCTCGTCACAGAGTGGGATGGGGTCAGTGAGACTGCTGACCCCACCCCACTCTGTGACAAAGTGTCACTGATTGACACTCATCCTGGACGCTTCAGGGCTTAAACTGAAGCGCCCAGGGAGGGTGTCAATTGGTGACGCTTTCCTCGTTACCCAGGGGAGGGCCTCGAGGCACCTTTGCTGGGCCGAGGAGGTCACGCCCATAGGAGCTGTGATCTCCACAGCCCAGCAAAGTTCAGCTCAGGCAGCCAGGAGTCTGCGCAAATCGCGCATGTCTGCTCCTGGCTGCCTGACCTGAACATGAAGAGTAATGAAGTAATCAGGATTCCATTTCTTGTATATTTGATCTATTTTATTAGGTTTAAGTCCTGTGTATAGAAGCCTCATCCTGTCAACAAGACCTTCCACTCCAACTGCCCCAGTTAGGAACCTTGTTGGGTTCTTTCACATTCTATGTTCCATATTCTTAGAACGGTCTTGTTCACAACACATAGAGCTTCCAATACAAACAAGTACATGTACAGTGCTTAACAACAAGTAACTTGGTACATCAATAAGAGTACAATACCACATCACCTCCCTTACATTACAGACTAAAAACATAGTACCATTGGAGACTATAAAACAAATACAATTATACATAGTCCCTTAGTTTCTCTGGTCTCCGTGTTGATCTCACAGGTCTGAAACCCACCTTCTTTGTTGCATCAACATGAGACCTCCCATCAATTACTTCCGGAGTACTTGCCTCCGGAGTGACAGATTTATGAAACTCCTCCAGTCTCCTGATACCACATTTTGCCACTCTGTTTAAATTCCATATCTTATGATCATTCGTCTTTATTGCATTTTTAAAAAGTTTCAAAACCTTAAATGGACCTATGAATTTGGTATCTGTTTTCTCCCTTCTAGGAGATTTTATCGTTGTCCAATCTCCAACACTTATTCTAGTTTCTTTTACACTTTTGTGCACATCATACCATTTTTTCCTTAAATTCTTTTTCTCTTGTTCTTTCTTCCTCCATCCCCTCACATCCCCGCAAAGAGGATCTATACCCAAACGTTTCTCTTGTACCCAACGAGGAGCTACCTCATGACAAGGTAACCTTCCCTTAAATAAGCGAAAGGGTGTCACCCCTGTGGATGAGTGTGGAGTCAAGCGATATTCCCGTACTTTCTTTTTTATTTCGCTCTCCCATTTACTACCTTGTCTTTGTGCCAGTTGTATACTTTCTTTGAGTACCTTAATGAAGCGTTCCACTACCCCATTGGATTCAGGATGATATAAAGCTGCCCTTTTATGTTTAATCCCTCTATCTTTTAGAAAGGATTCCGTGGCTTTTGACACAAATTGGACCCCATTGTCTGTAAGAACGGAAGAGGGAAACCCTTCCCTCTCAAAAGTTCCTCTAAAAAGGCAATTACATCCTTAGATTCCACTGAACTTACTATCTTTATCTCTGGCCATCTTGAATACATATCAATAGAAACTAGTACATACCTGTCTACTGAGCCCAACCTCACTGGCCCCAAAATATCTAAGGCTATATCCATCCAAGGTCCTAAGGCATCCTCCCTTATCACCATGGGTTGTGTTCTACATTTTAAGACTTTGTCTGATTGAACACAAAAGCGACATTCCCTTACCTCTCTCTCTACCATAGTGTCCATTGCAGGCCACCAATATGTGCATCTAAGCCTTTCTTTAGTTTTTGAAATACCCATATGACTAGAATGAGCATGTGTCAATAATTTTTCCCTCAAAGAAATGGGAGGAATCAACTTACTACCTCTGACTAAAAGATCATCCACAATCACTAACTCATCCTTTACTTGCCAGAAAGGCATCAAGTTTTCCCCATAACTGCCTTTAACACCCCACCCGTTTCTAGTACATTCCATCACTTTTTGTAAGGTGGTATCTTTCTGTAGTTCTTTTCTCCATTCTGATTCATGGATAACAGCATTTGTTACTAAACAAACTCTGATATCCTGATCAAAGTGTTAGGGTTTGTACACAGCAAAGAGCATGTCCCCTCTCACTGCACTAGTGGGTTCTGTAATAGCTCCCTTTTAAACTTACTATTAAAAGCCTTTCTTGTTATTTCACCTTCCCTCCCCCCTAGGCTTCTGTGTATGTTGTTTAATGTGCTGTTTTGTTTACACATTGGGCCTTGCTTTTACCAAGGCTTCTTTAAAACACTCCTCCCTAGGCCAAGTGTTAATCCAACTCATTTACATAATAACTGAAACATCTGCACACCTTTCAAGACCATGTGCAGCATGTGAGGACCACACCCAGCTCTTCAAACCACACCCAGCTCTGCACACCTTCCAAGAACATGTGCAGCATGTGAGGACCACACCCAGCCCTTCAAACCACACCCAGCTCTTTGAGCCACACCCAGCCCTGTCTATAAAAGACATCCCCCGAGCCTCACCCAGTGCTTGTGCTCGTCTACCTCCAGCTTACCTGAGAACAGATCCCTCGGCGCTGGCACTCCTGCTCTTTACAGACTTTCTTTGACTTCAATGGGCGCAGCTGCTGGCTCTTCCTTCTTCCGGTTTCCGGTTCCTCCTTGCCTCAGCCTCTCTCCTACGAGTAACCTGCAAAAGAGAAAGAAGACAAGGTTAGACTGATCAGTATCTCTTGCCAGCAACAAGTAAGTGCAAAACTTTTTATTACCTGAGGAAGCTTTGACGGCAATTTCTGGATTCGTGTATAGACAGTTTGAGGCGAAGTGCCTTCCACGAGCATTGTGATTCAGGCTCTTTGTTGCAGGAGTATTTTGCAGAACTTTGTGAAGCGGACATTGTTTTTTTTTCATGGAACTTTTGGGAATCGAACAGTGAAAACCATTGACAGAAAGGCAAACAGTAAATCAAGGACTTGCACAAATTACATGCTGTATTTTGATGTAAAAGTACAGTATTTGTTTTATAAAAGATTCTGGAAATATGGGAAAAGTGAGTCTACTATTGGAAATTTAGGCTTTAGTTATATTATGATGAATGTTTGATATTGGTAATTCTGATAACGGTATTTGTTTAATGTTTTAGAAGCTTTACAGTAATAGAAAACACATCCCAGAGCAGTAACACATTCCAAACCTGGAAACTAGAGACCAGGATCCAAGAGGTACTTTTAGAAGAGAATTTCTAATAAATAAGGGGATAGTCAGGAACCCATTTAGGAATAGGTTGCACTTATCTGTTCTTTGTTTATGTTTCATTAGGCACCAGTTTCTACAGAAGTCAGAAAGGGCCGCAGATTTGTGCAGCACTTCAACAGTGGAAACGCAAGAACGGTGTTGTCTTTTTATTTTTTATTTTATCCACTTCCCCCCTTCCCTTGAGCTTCTGTTCTTAGTGCACTGTTTTAAAAACTAGTGTGCTGGAACAAGCAGTTTCAGGGTGGGGTCGGATTGTCTTCAACCTCCATCAGAACTGAACAAGAACTCAGGTGAGCTGGGCTTTGACAGAAGCACAAGCCTTAAAAAATTTCAGTTCTGGTGGATGATGAATACCGGGGAAGAAATAGAGGGCATTGACGTCACGGATATGGCGCTGGCCCTAAATGAGGACTTGGCTCATAATGAATCAGTGTCTGGCATCTTGCAACATATGCAAGAGGAAATAGAGAGATTAAAGATGGAGAATACCTCTTTAAAACAGGATTTAAGCAGGTATAAATTTAGGGGATCTCAGTGGAACACAGCTTCTACGCCTTTGTTTAAAACCTCCTCAGAGACAGGGGCGCCATCAAAACATACAACTTTGCCTTCCCCAGTTGAGGTTACTGTTAATGTTCCTAATGTTGTGCCCTTAGCAGCACCTGAACGTTTTCATGGAGATAGTAACAAATTCCATGTTTTTATCAATCAATGTCAATTACACTTCATTTGTAAGCCACAACAGTTCCCTACTGATGATACGAAAGTGGCATTCGTCTTGTCTTATTTGGGTGGCACAGCAGCCAATTGGTCAATTCCTTTCGTGGATAGAGATGATCCCATCCTCCATAATTGGAATAAATTTAAACGTACCATGACCAGCCTTTTTGCAAAACACACTTTCATGCAGGCAAGTGATAATGAGCTTTTAAATCTTAAACAAGGTAACAAGGATTTATTGACCTATCTCACTAGTTTTAATTGTTTACTCACCGAGACACAGTGGCCAGAAGAAAAGCGTGTCTCCCTTTTTTATAAAGGTTTGAGAGACGAGTTAAAAGACGCGCTGGCTCATATCGTTGATTTGCCAAAAGACTATTCGGACTTTGTAGATTTAGTTGTGAAATTAGAACATAGACTAGGAGAAAGAAAGAGAGATAAATACAAACTGGAATCACGGTTAACTTTTATTAGACACGAGAAGAAAGACACAGATAATAAACTCCCTGAACCAGAGCCTATGCAAATAGGGACACTCAGAGGTCCACTCACATCAGAGGAAAAAGAAAGAAGGAGAAAATTTCAATTATGTTTATATTGTGGCAGGGCAGGTCACTTTGCCAGAGAATGTCCAGTAAAGTCTAAAACTCCACGAAAGGGTGCTGTTTCCTCCACCCCCTCAACTGAATCGGGAAACGATTAAGCTCGACAAGGGGAGAGGTTACTTGTTCGAGAAAACATCTTAATCAAACCTCTAATGCTGCACCCTTCAGGGTACCGCACATACCTAGACATTTCATAATTCAGGTCGTTTTAATTGTTACTACCCAAGTGAGGCATTCTCTCCCTGTCCTACTGGACTCAGGCGCAACAGGAAATTTTGTGGATAATAAGTTAGCTGAAATCTTAGGACTTCCTATGTGCCTAAAGCCTTGTCCAGAAGCAGTATGTGCAGTGGATGGGTCAGAATTGACCTCTGGATTAATCACAAAACAAACAAGTCCACTTGTTATGGTCTGTCAGAACGGGCACACAGAGGTGATTAGCTTTGATCTAATAGATACTCCTAATTTTGGTTTGATTCTCGGGGTACCCTGGTTAACAACTCATAACCCAAAAATTGATTGGGTGAATAGAACTGTTACTTTGGATTCCTCTTTCTGTAGAACCAATTGCTATCAAGAAGCAGGTACAGAACAGAGCACAGTATTACACTGTGCTAGTGTTACACAAGATGAACCAAGTCTCCCTCCTGAATATTCTGACTTTAAAGACGTCTTTGATCCAGTAAAGGCTAGTGTGCTGCCCCCACATCGGTCTTATGACTGCCGTATAGATCTTATCCCAGGGGCCCCTTTACCTAATAACAGAGTATATGCTTTGACTGACGAAGAAACCAAATACTTAAGAACCTACCTAGATGACCTACTACAGTCTGGGTTCATCCGTCATTCCAAATCTCCGGTGTCATCTCCACTCTTTTTTATCCCGAAGCCGGATAAATCCCTGCGCGCGTGTATCGATTATAGAGGACTAAATAAGGCTACAATAAAGAATAAATATCCTCTTCCTCTAATACCTGTGTTGTTGGATCAATTAAGACATTCTACTGTATACACTAAACTAGATCTGCGGGGAGCTTACCACCTGGTCCGAGTAAAAGAGGGGGATGAGTGGAAGACAGCTTTCAAGACAAAGTTTGGTTTATTTGAGTACACAGTAATGCCCTTTGGGTTATGTAATGCCCCTGCGGCCTTTCAGTTCTTTATAAATGAGGTCCTACACGAATTCCTGGACGTTTGTGTCATAGTATACATAGACGACATCCTCATTTACTCTAAGAACTCAGAAGAACATACCCAACATGTTCGTGCAGTATTATCAAAGTTAAAAGAAAATCATCTTTTTGCTAAGTTAGAAAAGTGTACTTTTAATGTCAGCAAGGTGGACTTTTTAGGATACTGCCTGTCACCTCAAGGAATAACTATGGATGTAAAGAAAATCAGTGCTATTGCTGATTGGCCAGAACCATCCTCTGTAAAAGATATTCAGAAATTTCTGGGTTTCGCCAATTTTTATAGGAGGTTTATTGCACATTTTGCAGACATTGCGGCCCCAATAACTACCTTGTTGCGGAAAGGGCAACGATTTCTTTGGACTGATGAGGCGGCACACGCCTTTCAACTCCTAAAACAAAAGTTCACTTCAGCCCCAATTCTGAAACATCCTGATCCTGACTTGCCCTTTTTTGTTGAAGCTGATGCTTCACAAGTAGCTTTAGGAGGAGTTCTCTCTCAACGAGATGCAGTAGATGGCCAGTTACATCCTATAGCCTTCTATTCCAAAAAGTTATTGCCAGCTGAACAAAATTACACTGTGGCTGAAAGGGAACTACTAGCTATCAAAGTAGCCTTTTCAGAATGGAGGCACCATTTAATGGGAGCTAAGTACCCAGTTACAATCTTTTCTGACCATAAGAACCTACAGTTTTTTGGATCACTTAAAGCACTAACACCACGTCAGATGCGCTGGTTACATTTTTTTAGCACATTTGACTTTGTTATAACCTATAGACCAGGTGCACAACAAATTCAATCTGATGTGTTATCTAGATACGGACATACCTCAGACATGAAACAAGATAAAATAGGAGAACCCATTATTCCTCCCCAAAAGTTGTTGGCACCAGTACAACAGAAGGATTTCATCACAGTTCTATATAATGCACACATGCAAATAGCACCTCAGGATTGGTTAAAGGATTCCCATAACACAATACAACGAGGTTTATTGTATCACGACAACATGCTGTTAGTGCCCACCTCTGAATTACAAACACAGGTGATAATTTGGCATCACGCCTCACCGTTGGCAGGTCATCCTGGTTGGGTAAAAACCCTGGAAAATGTGCAAAAACACTTTTGGTGGGACACTATAAGAAAGGACATTAAGCAATTTGTCACTACCTGTCCAATTTGTGCAAGACATAAATCTTCTCATAAGGCTCCTGACGGCTTGTTAATACCAATGCCAACACCCAAACAACCTTGGCACACTGTGAGCGTAGACTTTATTGTAGGTTTACCACCTGTAAAATCCTTCACAACAGTGTTGGTTATAGTGGATTTTTTATCTAAAATGGCACATTTTGTACCATTACGGAAATTACCCACGGCGGCAGAATTTGCCGATATTTTTATAAGGGAAATTGTGCGTTTACATGGTTTGCCAAGCAAAGTGGTGTCAGACCGAGGGAGCCAGTTCAACTCCAGATTTTGGAAAAAATTATGTGAAAAACTGAAAATAGATGTGGCCTTATCCACTGCTTTCCACCCAGAGACAGATGGACAGACTGAACGACTGAACCAAACCTTACTTCAAACGCTACGTTGTTTATTGGCTGATTATTCTAGTGAATGGTTGGAAGCTCTTCCTGTAGCAGAGTTTGTTTATAATAATACTGAGCATTCAGCTCTACTTTGCTCACCATTCTATTTCTTGCAGGGGTATCATCCAAGAGCTATACCCATTTTGTTAGAAGATTCCCTGTTGCCTACAGTAACGGATAGACTAACGAGGTTAGGTGACATACAAGACAAAGCCAGGAAACATTTATTAAAGTACAAGGAAAGCATGAAAAGACAAGCAGACAAACACAGGTCTGAGGCCCCAATGTATAAAATTGGTGACAAGGTATGGCTCTCCACAAAAAACCTAAACATAGAGGGATCCCGAAAGCTGCAACCACGTTTCATTGGACCCTTTAGTATAACTGCCATAGTAAACCCGGTAACAGTAAAATTAGATTTACCAAAAGAATATCCAGTACATACTACATTCCATGTGTCCTTGCTTAAGCCGTACAACTCAAAAACCCGACCTGAACCACCACCTCCACCCATACCAATTAAGGGAAATCTGGAATATGAAGTGAAAAGCATAAAAGACTCAAAAAGAATTAGTGGACGTCTGTTTTATTTAGTAGAATGGAAAGGATATGATGAATCTGAGAATTCATGGGAACCAGCATCATATGTACATGCCCCACAGCTGATTAGACGGTTTTATTTAAAAAATCCAGGAAAACCCCGTCCTGTAGGAGGGCCTTTGAGGGGGGCAACTGTTAGGGTTTGTACACAGCAAAGAGCATGTCCCCTCTCACTGCACTAGTGGGTTCTGTAATAGCTCCCTTTTAAACTTACTATTAAAAGCCTTTCTTGTTATTTCACCTTCCCTCCCCCCTAGGCTTCTGTGTATGTTGTTTAATGTGCTGTTTTGTTTACACATTGGGCCTTGCTTTTACCAAGGCTTCTTTAAAACACTCCTCCCTAGGCCAAGTGTTAATCCAACTCATTTACATAATAACTGAAACTCTGCACACCTTTCAAGACCATGTGCAGCATGTGAGGACCACACCCAGCTCTTCAAACCACACCCAGCTCTGCACACCTTCCAAGAACATGTGCAGCATGTGAGGACCACACCCAGCCCTTCAAACCACACCCAGCTCTTTGAGCCACACCCAGCCCTGTCTATAAAAGACATCCCCCGAGCCTCACCCAGTGCTTGTGCTCGTCTACCTCCAGCTTACCTGAGAACAGATCCCTCGGCGCTGGCACTCCTGCTCTTTACAGACTTTCTTTGACTTCAATGGGCGCAGCTGCTGGCTCTTCCTTCTTCCGGTTTCCGGTTCCTCCTTGCCTCAGCCTCTCTCCTACGAGTAACCTGCAAAAGAGAAAGAAGACAAGGTTAGACTGATCAGTATCTCTTGCCAGCAACAAGTAAGTGCAAAACTTTTTATTACCTGAGGAAGCTTTGACGGCAATTTCTGGATTCGTGTATAGACAGTTTGAGGCGAAGTGCCTTCCACGAGCATTGTGATTCAGGCTCTTTGTTGCAGGAGTATTTTGCAGAACTTTGTGAAGCGGACATTGTTTTTTTTTCATGGAACTTTTGGGAATCGAACAGTGAAAACCATTGACAGAAAGGCAAACAGTAAATCAAGGACTTGCACAAATTACATGCTGTATTTTGATGTAAAAGTACAGTATTTGTTTTATAAAAGATTCTGGAAATATGGGAAAAGTGAGTCTACTATTGGAAATTTAGGCTTTAGTTATATTATGATGAATGTTTGATATTGGTAATTCTGATAACGGTATTTGTTTAATGTTTTAGAAGCTTTACAGTAATAGAAAACACATCCCAGAGCAGTAACACATTCCAAACCTGGAAACTAGAGACCAGGATCCAAGAGGTACTTTTAGAAGAGAATTTCTAATAAATAAGGGGATAGTCAGGAACCCATTTAGGAATAGGTTGCACTTATCTGTTCTTTGTTTATGTTTCATTAGGCACCAGTTTCTACAGAAGTCAGAAAGGGCCGCAGATTTGTGCAGCACTTCAACAGTGGAAACGCAAGAACGGTGTTGTCTTTTTATTTTTTATTTTATCCACTTCCCCCCTTCCCTTGAGCTTCTGTTCTTAGTGCACTGTTTTAAAAACTAGTGTGCTGGAACAAGCAGTTTCAGGGTGGGGTCGGATTGTCTTCAACCTCCATCAGAACTGAACAAGAACTCAGGTGAGCTGGGCTTTGACACAAAGTCATCACTGAACAAGCCTTCATCATCAACAGTATCATGCTCACACTCTGTTTCCTCAGAGAAATAGGGTTTACATAGTCTAGAGAGACAATCAGCTTGTATGTTGAGTACTCCTGGTATGTAAACAACTGTATAGTCAAACTCTTGTAGGGCCACAACCCATTTGCGAATGCGGTGTGAGACTAAATCAATTCCCTTGTTCTTGAAAACTTCCTTTAGAGGCTTATGATCCGTGATGACTTCAAAGTTACAGCCCCACAAAAATTTCCTCAATTTTCTTATTGCCCAATAAACACTCAGTGCTTCCTTTTCAATAACAGAATAATTGAGTTCTGCTCCTTTCAAACTTCTAGATAAAAATAAAATTGTCCTATCAACACCCTCAGCCCTTTGCATCAACACCGCACCAATGCCTTTGGAGCTGGCATCGCACATCAATTTAATTTCATCATTTGGATCATAGCTCCCTAAATCAACTGCACAGTGTAATAACCGTTTAATCTCATGAAACTCATTTGAACATTGGTCATTCCAGGAGAACTCACTACCCTTCTTCAATAAACATCTCATGTTTCTTGTTCTCTCAGCAAATTTTGATACAAATTTATTATAAAACTCAGCCATATCAAGAAACTTTATAAGTTCCTCTTTGTTTTCTGGAGTTGGCATATTTATGATCGTGTTAACTAAAGCCGATTTTGGACGAATCCCTTTTCCCGAGATCTCATGTCCCAAATATTCAATAGTAGAGGTGTTGAATTTGCATTTTTCAAATTTCAGAGTTAGACCCGAATTCTCCAAACGATGTAAAACTGTTTCTAAACACTTATTGTGTTTAATTAAGTCATTGCCAAATACCAAAATATCATCCTGATAGATCTTAACACCTTCCACCCCTCTTAATACCCTTTCAAGTGCTCTTTGAAATACAGATGCCGCTGAGATTAAGCCGAAAGGCATCCTGAGATACTTGAAGGTACCAAAAGGGGTGATGAAAGTTGTAAGATCTTGAGAAGAAGGATGTAGTTCTATTTGATGATATGCAGAAGAAAGATCAAGAGTAGAAAAGTGCTTAGCTCCATTAAGAGAGCACAGCATTTCATTAATGTTGGGAAGAGGATGATGATCCACAACCACAGCTTTATTTAATTCTCTGAGATCCACACAAAGTCTTACCTCTCCATTAGCCTTTTTTGTCATGACTACTGGGGCCACCCATTCAGAAGCATCAACTTCTTGAATGATACCATTAGAGAGTAACCTATCTATCTCTTCCTTCATTTTGTGTCTAACAGTGAAAGGGACTGACCTTAATTTTGCTACTTTGGGTTGAGTACTAGGTTTCAAACTAATCTTAAGTTGATAATTATTCATACAGCCAATTTGTTTCCTAAAAACACCAGGGAATTTTTCTATCCATGTTTTCCCTTGTCCTTCGACTTGGTCAATACTGAGGGAATCTTTAAGAAGTACAGATGGGTCCTCATTCGGGTCAAGATAAACCCGTAAGTCACGTTGGTGAAACCAGCTTATCAAGGAATCTCCTTTCAATGATACATACACTTTTGCTGGTATTACACGTCCTTTAAACTCAATTGTACCCCAAAAGTACCCAAGTAGTTTGATTGGCACCCCCCCGTAACCTTTGGGAGAAATGTCCGGTTTTTGTAAGCTTAGTTTGTTCTTTAAGTGCTGATCATAAAAGCTCTTAGGGACTAAGGTTATTTTAGCACCAGAATCAAACAAAACTTTTACTCTTTCATCATTCACTAAAATAGTCTCAAGAGGACCATTCAATGTACACCCCATCTGCAATATATCTATTTCATTCACCAAATCTATTTCATCAGTGGTATCTTGATAATCCACCTCACTAACTTCCTTAATACCCATTTTTGACTTGCAACACTTTGATAAGTGTCCCTTCTTGCCACATTTTTTGCACACTACCCTCCAAGCAGGACATTGCTTGTTATTGGCCATATGACCTACATTGTCACACCTAAAACATTTACCCTTAAATGCTTTTACCCCTTTACCATCATTCTTCTCTCTAACATGTTTGAATTCTGTCTTAGTATCGTATACAGTCTTTACTGACCCCCTTTCTTCCACATCACTATTAAACATGGTCGTATTCTGATTTTTCAAAATTTGAACACAATTTTTAGAGTGTTCACAGGCTTTAGCCATGGTAAGCACTTCATCCAAGGATGGATTGTCTTTTTGCCACATGTTTTCTCTGGCCTTTTCTAAAGAACAACCCAACATGAATTGATCTCTTAGTCGCTCTTCATAAGAAGACCCAAAAGAACAGTTAGTGGCCAGACCACGTAGTGCCGTGATGTATTGTTCAATTGTTTCATCTTGTCGTTGTAACCTCTTTCCAAATTGATAACGTTCTAATACTGTGCAAATCTTTGGTAAATAATGCAAATCAAGTTTTTTGATACAAATCTCATATTCATTGAGTCCAGTGGAGTCACTGTCTGATAACTCTGGCAGATTTTCAAAAATTTCTTGCCCTTCTGTGCCTAAACAATGCATTAGTAAGGAAGTCTTCCTCTCAGCACTAAGAGACGTGCCACAGACTTTAGCGTAGTTCGTGAACACTTTTTTCCACTTCTGCCATTTGATAGGAGGCTCCCCCGGAGATATCATGAAAAAAGGTGCTGCTGGTACATTTTGCATGTTGAAGTTATTCTAGTATGATAGAGTTGATATTTGAATAGAAAACAGCAATATTCCCGTATCTGTATCCAAAAAGTTAAACAATTTCTGATATATAATTATTTTGTGGTATCCGTTGAATCAAATCAAGATTTTACAATGAAGGGTGAAATTTGATGTTGAAATAGTATCTCTCCACCCTCTAAAATTATTTCCGTTTTAACCGTTCTTTGAATGCAGCAAGCGTGTCTCTGTAGCGTCTACACGCGTACTCTCAATGCCTTGGAGACGCGTACTCTCAATGCCTTGGAGACGCGTTGATAGAGCGAACACAATGCGCGCTCAAGACTGTGCGCGTGCCACTTTAAACAGTGTCTCGATACACTTCCTGGTTGCCTTGAAGAGTCGCCATCCGTTGTCCTGGAGACGCAAGCATGCAGACGGACGCCCACGCAGCTATCCGTTGTCTTGGAGACACGTCTACGCCTCGCGCTTGGTGAAGACGTGTCTATGCCTCGCACTTGGTGCGCGAGCACAATTTCAGTTTCTTTGCCGTATTAAGCCACAATTAGTTATAACTATAATTCTGGCTGATCACTCACCGGCGTTTTAGAGCTGCGATTGTCTTCCTCTGTTCCACATGTTGTGCCGGATCTTGAGCGACCTGCTTCACGAAATCAGGGAAAGAGGCAGCATCCAGTTGAGGCTTCAGATACGTGAGTCTTTTAAGTCCTCGTCGCCAAAATGAAGTAATCAGGATTCCATTTCTTGTATATTTGATCTATTTTATTAGGTTTAAGTCCTGTGTATAGAAGCCTCATCCTGTCAACAAGACCTTCCACTCCAACTGCCCCAGTTAGGAACCTTGTTGGGTTCTTTCACATTCTATGTTCCATATTCTTAGAACGGTCTTGTTCACAACACATAGAGCTTCCAATACAAACAAGTACATGTAAAGTGCTTAACAACAAGTAACTTAGTACATCAATAAGAGTACAATACCACAAGTGTCTGTCAGGCTGACCTTTGTTCAGCCTGACAGAAACTCTTCATGGGGTGGGGGGGCATGGCCCCTCCGCCCTAAAGGACGGGCCGCCACTGCTTTAATAGTTACAAGTGATTGCGAGGGTTGGACTGGTCTGTGAGCCACACTGTCAAGCTGGTGTTGCAAGATGACTCATCTTGACAGGTCCAGAGTGTAAGTAGGCTTGTTGGTTCTGTGGGCTCTAACAGAATTAAACATGCATTTGCAATGCAATGGGTCTCGTATTTGCTCCACTTAGAGCTATTGGCGTTGTAAATTCCTAACAGGATTTTTCTTGCCACATAAATTGAAAACGAAAAGTAAAGTATTAGTTGACATATGCAAGCCGATTCAAAGCACCATGGCCGTCATGAGCATGAGCGCAAAGGAGACATACAAAAGGAAAAAGAAGTTCGCTCACAGTCAAACATATTGGCAATCATGCAATTATCCATGTAGCAGGGTTGGACGGTAACAAAACCATCCCAAGGAGGGACAAATGTAAGGCATTTACCAATGATAACAAAGGATTTTTCGAAGGCAAGCCGACAAACGAGTGAAAGTGATGGAGGCGCAGTGTGGATGGTTAAAAGCCCACAATACTTACAACAGGTCAAAGCGCTTGTTCACGCAACCTAAAAATGGCAGCTGCGTTATTTCATCAGTGCATACATGCATCATCACAACTTTGTTTTTTCCACTTTACATGATGCTGCACAACATCAGCAAACTGCATGGACACAGCTAAGACAAGCAAGGCATTTAGGCTTTGCCAATGCTTGCTACAATTGCTAACAAACATCACAACATATTTATATATGCACAGATGTTTAGTATTTAATAAAAAATGCTGTACATTTTTGACTTCATATTCTGAAAAACTTGCGAGACATGGTTTTAGGCTTTTGCTTCTTACAGCCTCTATGCCATTTGCTGAATAACAGCGTGTGTTACAAGCGATTCCATATTGGAGGAAGAAAGCCGACACTGCCTCCTGTACCATCTTCCTTTTATTTCTAGCCTAGGAAAAATATTAAGCATCATCAGTGCCATCCTATTTGGATGGGAGATTACATTTTATTTGTCAGGGTTGAGCATTCACTTTATAGTAGTGTACATACTAACGTCACCTTGAACATTAAGAGATTATTTTGAGCTCAATTAATGAATAAGACAAATGGGCACCTACATTTCAGTGCCTGTCACCTCTACCGGGTACACTGATGCCAAGGTATTTGGGAATGCAGCTGTTTGTAGGATCACTATTAGCCGAAGTGGTTCTGTGCAGCTAGCTCTAGTCTTGAGGGTTGGTTACACTAGGAAAATAGAGTATGAATAGTGAATTCAGAGTGGGGGCAGGCAGGCGCCATACGAAGTTTCTCAGGAGAGATAACCCGAGATGTCAGTGAAATGCACTGATGCACCAAACCACCAATGAAAACAGCACCAGTGTACAGCAGCTACCTCATTATTACAGACCCAAACACCAGGCCCAATTTCAACCAGAAAGTACTTGGCTTAAAATGACTTCTTTAGTTCAGTTGGACAGCTGCCAAGCTCCAGTAAACCTCTTAAAATACTCTGGAATAAGCATTAAGAGTATTTGGTCTTGACACACTTCGGTATGTGATGACTTCAGTGCAATTGAGGGAGACCACAAATGAAGTGGAAACCTTGTGTGCCTATGGAATAAAAGTGCATGTATCTGACAGGAGGACCTGGTTTGTTTTACAGTAAACTGTACAGACTAACAGTATGGTCTTCTGAAATCTTCTTTTCAACATCTATTAATAGAACACCTCAGCAGTGGCCTGGCCTTGTTCGGTTTTATCAGTCACTGGACGATGAGCAATCCAAAAGAAATTATTCACTGCTAGTATCAATGCATCAGAGAGAGAAATCAAACAGTTATTAAAAAACATGTACGAAGGTCAGCACAGAGGGGATTCTTCAAGGAAATAAATAGCAAAGGGCAGCAAACGGATGATTTCCCCCAACAAAGCAAAAAACAAACACCACATGAGGCAGAAGAGAGCATGCTCGATCCTATGCAAGACACATAGCTGGCATCAGAGAGCACTGAATCTTCAGCAAAGTTCCATACAGAGTGCACCAGAGAGAACTGACAACCCCACAGCCCCCTACCCCCACCCTTAAGTAAAGTGCTACACAGAGGACCCCATAAAGAACTCCACCCACCAGGAAAGCAAACAGAGGGCATCAGAACCCTCGGCAAGGGTAAAGAGCTCAATCCCCACCAAAGCACACAGAGGGCACCAACTAGGGCTTGGACTTAGAAAAGCATACAGAGCAGGTGTCTCCAATGAGTAGCTCGGGAGCTACTGGTAGCTCACAAGCACCCTTGAAGTTGTTCTCAAAAGTGAAGCCAAACTACTACCGCATTCAGTACATTTGTGCCTATTAACGAAGGCAGCAGTACCCTCCTCAAGACACTTAGAGGAGCAGCTAGGCAAACCAATGGCAGGGTCTCATGAAAACATTCAAACACACATAGTGCAGCCTACATGTTCTACCTCATGCCAATCTCTCTCATTACGCAGTCTACAGTCTAGCAAAGTCACAAGGAGACTGGCCATGTGGAGGCCCAGCTCCATCCATCACACTATGTGTGATCAATGGGCAGGGCCACTATAATTATGCGATTTTACCGCTGCAACCTTTTCCAAACAATTTAGTTTGTTGCTCAAATTAATCAAAAAGGTACTAAAAATGCAGCAACATGTCTTGTCACACATTGGAAGGTCCTTCCCAGCGGTTAAGCTGTCACCTTTGTGTTGCTTATTGCTGTACTTGGATGTTAAACTGGTACTATTGAGGTGATACCCACTTAACAATGACAAAATATTGAAGTAAAACGGTTGCTAAATGTGCTACATAACTTGCCTTTTGTTACCATATAATGTAGTTAACACTGCGGCGAAATCTAGTCCTCCCCTGCTGCGTAATTGCAGTGGCCCTAATAATGGCCTGCCTCGGGCTCTTTCAAGTAAGCATGAAGAATTGTCAAAGCTGTGAATCTCTCGAGGGGAAGATGGGGCCTTGCCAGACTGCTGCACCAAATAAGAAATCTATAGGACCGCCACACGAAGAACAACAGTGTATCAGTCCGTCACACAGAGTGCACATTATTACAAATGACGATTTGAGATGCCGTATTTATTTAAAGTAGCAGCTGAAAAAATAAAACATCTCAAATGCATATGAAGTTTGTAGCGCTCGCAATGAAGAGGATTCAGCATTTACCTCCCAGCTCGACCTTTTCGCTCATAAATATTCAGCAAAAACCGCACATAAGCTCCAAGAAGGCAAAATTTTCCCAGCACCAATACTGAACGGCCATTTTCTCCTGGCTCAGCAAAAAGTAGACTTTTGGCCAAAATGTACTGCCAGCCTTGAAAAAAAGTGGCAGTGTCTAGGCCTGTTCAACTCAGAACAACCCGAGAGGACACCTGTTGTGGGTGCTTACAAAGGTCAGAAACAGCAGGATGTGTGCAAGGAACAAAAAGTGCAAAAACGATCCCCGCGGACACTACCTGCTAACATGCTCACCTGTTTGCGCCAGCCAAAAACAATGAAACGGAAGAAGGAAGGGTTGTTTTTCTGATGCATAGATTAGGTAGTATAGAATTACACTAGGAAGCCACACCTTGCATTTTTGTTACACACACAAAGACCTGTTCCACCTACCGTTTAGATGGGTATGTTATAACAACACACAAAAAGCCCATTCACAGCACCACGGCTCTCATGAGCGTGAGCACGAAAGAGACACACAAAAGGAAAAATGGAAAGTAAAACAGTTGACATAAGCGAGCCGATTCACAGCATCTCTGCTGCCGTGAGGGTGAACGCGGAGGAGACACAGCAAAGGAAAAAGAAGTTCGCTCGTAGTCAAACGTATTGGCAAACATGCAATTATCCATGTAACAGGGTCGGCCCACAAGGCGGTAACAAAACTGCCCCAAGGAGGGACAAAAGTAAAGCATTTACCAATGACAACAAAGGATTTTTGAAAGGCAAGCCTACAAATGAGTAAAAGTAATGGATGTGAGGTGGGTGTGGTTAAAAGCCCAAATAGATACCAAGACGTCGAAAAAGCAGCTCTTGCCCACTGCTATGCTCGGCCTAAAAATAAAAATAAAGCCCATATTTTGGCCCTTTCAAAACAACTCATCTGTCAGTGTCAGCGTGACCGATAGGCTAGTTCATCCTTAGAAGATCCATATCATGTGTGACAGGTTTAACCATCTTGAGCTTTTAACAAGCAGGATCTTGGATTGCAAGACTAAGCTTAATGTGGGAAATGGAAAACTCCAAAGAACAGAATACAATGTTCTGTGGTTAGAAATCCTTAACTGTCTGAAGTAATCAGCCATCACATGGGCCTCTTTGCAGCTGCACTCAAGAACCAATAAATAGAAAATGAAAAAGATATAGGCGGTCATTCTGACTTTGGCGGGCGGCGGAGACCGCCCGCCAAAGTCCCGCCGTCAGAATACCGCTGCGCGGTCAAAAGACCGCTGCGGTAATTCTGAGTTTCCCGCTGGGCTGGCGGGCGACCGCCAGAAGGCCGCCCGCCAGACCAGCGGGAAACCCCCTTCCATGAGGATGCCGGCTCCGAATGGAGCCGGCGGAGTGGAAGGGGTGCGACGGGTGCAGTTGCACCCGTCGCGATTTTCAGTGTCTGCTTGGCAGACACTGAAAATCTTGGTGGGGCCCTGTTAGGGGGCCCATGCAGTGCCCATGCCATTGGTATGGGCACTGCAGGGGCCCCCAGGGGCCCCACGACATCCGTTACCGCCAGCCAGGTTCTGGCGGTCAAAACCGCCAGAACCAGGCTGGCGGTAAGGGGGTCGGAATCCCCATGGCGGCGCTGCCTGCAGCGCCGCCATGGAGGATTCCCCAGGGCAGCGGGAAACCGGCGGGACACCGCCGGTTTCCCGTTTCTGACCGCGGCTGTACCGCCGCGGTCAGAATGCCCATGGATGCACCGCCAGCCTGTTGGCGGTGCATCCGCGGTCCCCGGCCCTGGCGGTAGTCAACCGCCAGGGTCGGAATGACCCCCATAGATTTCATCCTTATGATAAGTGTTCTGTACTTTTTGATGCCCACTTTCCAAACAATTAAGTTTCACTCATTTTCATTTATTCTGATTTTCTCAAACCATTTCATTTGCAGTTCCATGCATGAAGATTTCCCTCACAAATTGATCTAATAGGATTTATAAAAGACAGGAAATGGATTGATCCTCATTGAGGCAATGCACTGCCTGAACTAAAAGATTACTGTGAAGAATGGATTTCGTACTAATGACACATTCTTTAAATGCTATAAATTTAACATCGTGAAAAAGGTACACTCCATTCATACATCAAGAGCCTTGTGTATGACACATTCCCAAAACCAGCAATTCAATATCACGCACCACAACCCATGTTACGAATAAAAGAGCAATGAAATTTGCTAATCAGTATAAGATGATCTTATATTTTTCATGACACCTGAATCTATGTTTCCCTTTCTGGACTTTAGTCTTGCATTCTGGGATTGTGGAGCAATTGGTTCGCATAAAGTGAACCAAGGCAATTCTAATATTTATTCTTCATAAATCATAGGACTTGGAAATTGGTAATGGTGTTACACTAGAAAGAACCAATATTATCCTAAAAGTAGGTGCTTCAGTGCGCCTCGGTTTACATGTGCATATTTGTGTGTACAAACAGATAAACACATTTGACCTTTACAGAAACCGTGATGGTCAAGGTGAAAATCATACCTGCCGCCGCCAGGTTCTGCCACCCTACTTTTAGACATCCAACTCTGTGGCCATCAATACTACTTCGTTTTGTTGTGAAACAACGTGAAGCACAGTTTCATCTGCACCCTTTACAAACTAGAAATGGGATAAGAGAGTGTTTTATGATCACCCGCGTAGTATTCCCCATCTGCCATTGCCATTCCATCCCTCTTGGGCAAAACTTTCTTATTTCAAAACATTATCCCCTGCTGCACTTTCTGATATCACATTCACTTGCTGAAATTCTTCTATGGATGGTTTTAAGCTCCCTCATGCTGAACTTTGATAAAAACAGAGTTCCTATACTTTCTCACCTCTCCCACAGCTACCTTCCCCTCCACTCTTAGGTTAATTTACTTCCTGCAGGACAGGCTCACTTTTGCCATCTTGCGCAGAATCGTAGGAGTATTCTGCATCTCTTCCATATTGATGGAATCTTTTTTACCAACACTGAAGCAAGATACAAAATCCCAAACATATGCATAACCCATCCTTTCATCCTCTTCTGCACTTCTCAACTCACTGTTCACTAACACAAGTCTACCTCTACACAGAAATGCCTTCCCTGTACAGGGGTAACAACAGGAGCATCACTGTTAGAACCATCCAGTTCCCTGCTGTGTGGAAACATTTAGGCCATCATAGTATGATGAAACTCTATCCCCGGAGAAAGGAATCTACAAATCTGCAAGAAAATAAGGCCCATATTTATACTTTTTTTTGCGCCACATTTGCGTCACTTTTAGATGCAAAAGTGGTGCAAACTTACAAAATACAATTGTATTTTGTAAGTTAGCGCTGCTTTTGCGTAAAAAAATGACGCAAACGCGGCGCACAAAAGTATAAATATGGGCCTAAGTGTTTTGGTGGTCCGAGATCTGGCGATGTTTGGTCCAAAACCACTGGCCTGGTTTTACCGAGTGCAGAACTGCACCCATAAAACCACTACTAGAAAAGTGTGGCTAGATAAGATTGTGGGCAGAGGCCTGGCCTTCCCTGTTTGGGAACAAATATTCAGAATAGTGGGATTTAGCTGTGGGGAAACTGTTCAGATTATACGTTTCCAGGCTTTGGTATCCCTGCACCTAGATCCAGCCATTGCATACTGGGGACTTAATAGTAAGTTGAGCTTCCCAATCAGCCAGGATGATTTAGTGTAGGTACAGATCTGAACAGGCAAATAGCTGAGGTCTAAGTCTGTTTCTTTGTGAATTGTTGACTGTGTTTAGTGCGTATTGTGTAGCTGGAAGCTGACCACCACTACTGTTCTCTTTTCTCCAGGCTGGTTCAATGGAACATCTTGTGCTGAGAAGACTTTTATAGTCTGTAGCTTTAGTCCTATGGATGTGCACGTAAGCCTTCAGCTGACTAGTGCACTGTGTTGGGCTTTATCCTCTCATACATTGCTATAGGAGCGTGCACATGATGCGGGTGGAGTATAACATTTGCTGAACCATTGAACGTTGGTGAGTAATGGGTATTTTGCAAGGTATGGGAAACAGCGTGCATTTGTGTTTATTGCAGGCAGTGCTTGTGGTACTAACAGGGAAACCAACAGCAAAAACTGGTTGTATGGTATTTCATAGAAAAACAGTTTCATGGAATATCATTACTGAGAAGCCATTTCACCTAAACTGTTTAATGGAAAATTTCAGAATGAATGGCATTTATCATTTCATAGAAAGCGATTCATAGACCGTACTTTTGTGCGAAACTGGCTTTTGCATGCTAATTTTTTTAAGTTTTTAAGTTTAAGTATGCAGTTGCAGATCTTACTTTCAGAAGCAGTTGTGTTAGAAGTATTTTGTCAGTGCTTTACTTCATGGGGCATTATTTTCAAAATGTATATATTTTACAGAGTCAAACAATTACTCTGGATGTATTTAATTTGCTAACCTGTCACCACTGCTGAACCCTTAAAACTCTAAACACCATAAATTCCTGCACCTAAAAACCCCTCTCCACACCTAAACGACATCCAATCTGGAACCCTAAAACCCCTTTCTACCCCTAAATTTCACCCATTCTAGAAATGTAAAAACCCCTCACTACACCTAAATTATACCCATCTCTGACCCCTACACTACACCAATCCCTGAACCCCAACATACCTTTCTTTCTACCCCTACATTCTACCCATTCCTCCAATTCCTGAACCATAAAACCACTCATAAACTCCACCCATTACTGAACCCTAAAACCTTCTTTGTATGCCTAAACCCCACCATCCCTGACTCCATGAAACAGCTCACCGGAACCAAACTCCACTCGTTTTCTGAATCATACAAAAAAAAACACAGCCCTTAAATATCACCAATCCACGACCCCTTGCTACATCTAACCGTCATCCATCCCTGAATCCCTAAAATTTCCACCACCCTGTACTCCACCCAGTCCTGAACCCTAAAAACTCTTCATCACCCCTAACCTCTACCCATCACTGAACCTTAAAAACCCTCACCAGCCCTAAACTCTGCTCATACTTGAACCCTGAAACTGCTCAACATTACTACACTCAAACCATCCCGGAACCCTAAAAACTCCTTACACCTCTAAACTCCACCCATCCGTAAACCCAAAAACCCCTGACAACCCTTAAATGCCACCGATTCCTGAAACATAAAAAAAAAACCTCTTCACCTGTAAACTGTACGATTCCCTGATCCCTAAAAATTACTTTCTATGCCTGACCTCAATCCATTCCTGACCGCTAAAACACCCTGATCAACCCTAAGCATTACTCATACCTGAACCCAAAAAGCCCTCACTAGTTCTAAACTCCACTCCAGATTCATGTAATTTTGGGTTGTTCCTTAAAAATGTCTTTGATTAAAATTGTTTTTCCATAATTTGGTTTCCTCCAATGTGGTTTCTCAGTTTTCGTTTTTCCATTACTTCACATATATCAGTAAAACCCTAGCCACCTGCCCATTAAACAGCCCCAAAAACTGCTAAAAGGGTCCACACACTGACCTGTCAGAACAACCCACCAAGCTCTACCTGATTGCCCCACAGGGTAGTCCGACCCTCCAGGTACATGCTTATATTGGGTCCAGGGCCGGCTTTAGGGCGGTGCAGCCAGTGCTGCCACACCTGTTGCTGAGCAGGGGAGGCACTCTGTTTTTTATGGGTTTGAAAGCACTCCCTGCAGAGTTTCTTTGTACCCAGCATTTTCAGAGGCTACAGTAAAAAAGTTTAAAAAACTCTGGTAATTAATGTTCCTGCTGAAGACAGATCAGAGTTTTGTCTCGTGGTAACTTCAACTCATCCTAATGTAGCCCAGAGGAATAACATGCCTGCTGCAAAGAAGGTGTACAATGAAGCTCGCAGGCCTGTATTTTATGAGGATAGCTGTATGGTTTACTGTTTTGTCACAAATATCCTTTTGTTACTTGCAGTTCATTAGTTACAATCCTTAATATAGCACTATTCTCAGCAAAGATCTGCATGTAAACAGCATGATATAAGTTAGAATGTTATGTGTTTTCCCTGTTTTTCATTTTTCTAATGTTGCTAACAAGGATTCATTTGGGTGGAAATGCATTCTTATTAGTAAAGCCAACCTAAATCACTAGCACGTTTTAAATCCTGGGTTTGCACTTCTCCAGACAAAACACACTTAAAATATCCTGCTTACTTGCATGATGACGTGATTCCTACACCTTGTAATCCTCACTGTCTTATGTAACATTTCAATAGTCTGATTTACACATGTATGGGTCATCGTCTCTTTATAATATGTGTGTGATGTAAAGTGCTCTGTCACCCTACACTGGTATGAACAGAACAACAAAAAAATGTAATTTATGTGAGAGTGGGTTTATGGGAGGATGAGTGGCAAGGTGGGAGGGTGGTAGAGAGGGAATGCATGAAGAAGGTCATCAGGGGACCACCAAATAAGATTGTCCCACTAAGCGCCACCAACGCTAAGTTCGGCCCTCATTGCACCTGCATGAGTGCGCTATCTTGAGTATATGTGTGCAACATGTTTTGCCTCCTTGATTATTTTTTGGAGAGTGTGCAAGCACTTTGTTGAGCTCACATACAGTGTGATGCACTGCACTGTTTTAAATTAAACTTTCAAGGACTTACTTTCTGGTGCAGTAGTATCTGTTATGGGAAAATATTGTTCAGTCTATTTGAATTTGACAACCTTCTGAATAAAATATTGTGACAACAGTGACTACTTTATTTTCCTTAGTTTATTGATTTACATCACAGTGGCAACTCCTTTGTTTGTTTCAACATTTATAGTTTCCCAATATGTCAATCAAATAACCACCACTTCTATTTTATGCAGGAGTTGGCTACCCTCCAATAGTATAGACAATGTGGCTAGTCCTGTTTCAAGCTTATGTGGTAGTGTTGCGGGAAGAGGAATGCCCTGTATAAAAAAATCTTTCTTTAACAATGCATAGATTGGGGGCAGTAGGTGTAAAGGAATTCAAAAGATTTCCTAATATAGAAAACCCAGGTGATATTGGTGTGTACCAAATTGCACTGAAACAGATTCATGAGAGAGGTGGGGAAAATCAACATAATATTGGAAAGGTGCAATTTTTTTAAAAGAAGGGGTGGCTATAGACCTGTATGTGTCGGTTTTAAGACCTTTGGTGGTTAAATGCAGGTTTAAGAACATTACATGCAACTAGCCTTTGCGTGATCAGGCATGAAAACCAAGTCCAAGAAAATATAGGAGAGATTGTGGTTGGGGAACGAAACTACATTAAAAGCAGTGTATGATTCTGCCAGAAATAAAGAACATTCCGAAAAGCATGTGCAAAAGGTAAGAAAGGGTGCTAATAGCTTGGGGTGGTGAAGATTGCTTCTAAGAATAGCAAGGAGGAAAAAGAAGTTAAAGATAATTCAGAGAGAAATTATTTCAGGAGTGGTCTAGATAGAAAGACTTAGGCCCTCATTACAACCCTGGCGGTTGGTGGAGAAGTGGCGGTCTTACTGCCAACAGGCTGGCGGTAAAAAAAATTGAATTATGACCATGGCAGTTACCGCCATGGTCATCCACTACTTCTCTGAACCGACCGCCATGGCGGAGACGACCACTGGGCTGGAGACTTGGGTCTCCAGCCCGGTGGCCATCACAAGACCGCTGGCGGTATCATGACCCGGCTGACCGCCATGGATTTCATGGGTTTGGGCACCGCCATGAAATCCATCGCGGTAAGCACTATCAGTGCCAGGGAATCCCTTCCCTGGCACTGATAGGGGTCTCCCTCACCCCCTCACCCCTGAGTCCTTCCCCGACACCCCCCACCCCCCTGCCAGCCCACAAAGGTGGCAGGACCCCCCTCCCCACCCCGACATCACTATACAGACACACACCTGACACGCATGCAGACACCACCAACACACATACCCACACACACACGAACAAACATGCCAACAGACACACACAGTCATACACACACACCCACATTCAGACATACACATTCAGACATACACGCACACATCCATACAGACATACATACAGGCAGACACGCACACATTTCCAAACAACTACACCTCGCATGCATACACGAACTCACACACTGCCTCTTCATAATCACACCCCCATGCACGCACACAACACACAACGCCCCCCACCCCCATCCCCTAACGGACGATCAACTTACCTGGTCCGCTGATCCTCCGGGAGCAGACGGGATCCATGGGGGCTGCTCCACCGCCAGCACCCCGTCAACAGAACACCGCCACGCCGAATCACGTAACGACCGCCAGTATGGCTGCTGGCAGCTCTCCTTCTGGAAAAGGACGGAGGGCTGCCAGCAGTCATAATTCGCCGAGCGGAAAACTGCCAGCACTGGCGGTCTTCAGCACGGCAGTCCCTCAGCGGTCTTGTGAAAAGACCGCCGAGGTTGAAATGACCCCCTTAACTGATATAGGCAAATGTAAAAAAACTGTCCAGCCTTGGATACATTTTATAATAATTGTTTCTGCTTAGATTTGGAATTTAGGAAAAGGAGAACTTGAGGAAAATTATACGTTGCTGTAGAAGAAGAAACTATTTTAAGATGACGACACTAAGAAGTATTGTTCATGAGACTAGATACAAGGGCTAGTTCAGCACGTGTATGTTGTGAACTCGATGTGTGACAAAAACTAGCCTGAAAATTAAGAAAATTAAATTGTTTTTTAAAACATAAAATAGTACTTAAGAAGAAGTTGCGCCTGTCACATAGCACCAGCAGGATATTCTGAAGACCTATGTGACAGAGACACTGTGGATCCCATAGAAAGCTTCGATTGGTAATTTCTGTCAAAATGCTCTGATGACTTGAGAATATGCATTGACTAAAGGGTTTTGAATTAAGCTATTTGGGTAGACACATTCCATCTCCTGAATCTTCAAGAGATGTTAGCTTCAGTATCAGGGGCAACTGTTTTTTTCAACCATTGATTTAATGTGTTCTTACCACCAAATTTAGTAGCATGAAGACTCTACACATTATACAATGTTAATTACAAATGAGGGAGCCTTCCAGTATAAGAGGATGCAATTGGCTTAGCCACTGCATCATTTGTTTTTAAAAAGAGTCATGTTGGATGTCTTGGAGGGGTCCTGGCTATTGCAGGATGATATATTGTTTTTTCAGAAAGATAAGTTTGATTATGATTATAAGCTAAGAAAGAGTTTGGCTGCCTAGAGAGTGTGGTGCTTTAAAGCATGCTACATGTAAGTTTTGGGGGAAAGAGGTGGAATGTTTGGGGCATAGTATCTTAGGACAAGATGTACAACCAAATAAAGACCACATGGAAGCAGTTCTGAAAGCACTGGAGCCCAAATCTAAAGATCAACTGGTACCATTCCTTGGACTAATGGAGTTTTACTATAGGTTTATTGAAAATGATGTAAACAAAGTTAAGATTTTAGGAAAATTACTAACAAATAATTTAAATTTATCATGAACACAAAAGTATGTTTTGAAATTGTCAAGAATGAAATTGCAAGGGAGCTAATAATGCTGGCCAGGATACTAGATGTATAATTGTGGTGAATGTGAGTGGTTATGGCTTTGGAACTACCATAAAAAGAGATAAGGATAATGAAAGCGATCTTTTGCATCTACAACTTTGCATCCTGCTGAAAGGAATTATTTAGGGAGCGAACATGGGCTCCTGGCATGCATGGGCACAGCTGAGAGTTTTAGAGTATTTGTGTAAGGGTCAAAGTTGATTACACAAACAGAACAAAAGCTGCTTCTTTAAATGTTGGCTCTTGGTGGTAGTAGAAATTAAACACCTAGATTTGTAAGACTAACTTCCAAGTTGCAAGCTAACCATTGTGTGGTGGTGCATGTACCTGAAAAATCCAATTGTTTGGCAGATGATTTATTCAGAATTTCTTTGGAGGTTGGAATAGGTTTCATAGGAGATGAGGAAGAGAAATGTCAAGTACTGTCCTTGTATCAAGATGTGGAAAAGTGTGCTTGTGAAGAGAAGGAGGAATTATTGGTTAAAAGCAAATTGCAATAAGAGGTGGTGAAAGACATCAAGGGCCTCATTATGAGATTGGCAGTCTGTGGACTGCCATGGCAGCATTTGCAATCTGATCGCTGTTGGGTTGATGCTCAGACCACATATTACGATACATGCAGGCCTATGGTGCAAAGACCACTACGGTCCCGCCAGCACCGCTAGGCAGCACAGACCACCGCTGTCATGAGGCTTCACATACAGGCCAGCGGGGCCTGTGTTTCCGCTGGACACATTATGCCTACCGCCAATGTGACCGTGGAGGTCCACCCACCACGTCTCAGCAGGCGGAAACAGGGAGTTTAAAGGGAGACACTCACCTGCAGCCCTGCTGCCTTGCTGCTCTCTGGCTGTGGTGAGAAGTGCTCTCCAAGGGCTTGGATAGAGCTTGCCTTCTGTTCCCTGAAGTCTCATGACCAAAAAGACTTCATTCCTACAAGAATGACTCCTTGTGCGGCGAAAATCAACGCACAGCCTGCCAGAAACGACGCACAGCCTGCACCGTGGTGAAAAATTCACAACACGCCGAACCGGAACAACACAGCCCGACTTTGCAACGAGAAGATCGACGCAGCGTAACAACCGCAAATTTGACATACAGCCCACTGGATCGACATACAGCCGAGCCAGAACGACACAGCCTGACTTCCAGAGAGGAACCGAAGCAGCGCCTGCCAGCGCGGTAGACATTTTCACGCAACGCCCACCGGATTGACGCAGCCCCTGTCACTTCATCCTGTGAGTGCAGGAAATCCACGCTTTGTCCCCAGGGCGTCCGAAAACCCCACAACCCGAAGAGGATCCACTACCGAGCACCGGAAATCGACGCACAGCTCCTTGTTTTCCACGCATCTCCTCCTCTGCGGTTCTTTGCGGAGATTTTGAATGCGAACCAGGTACTTTGTGCTTGAAAGAGACATTTATTGCCTTTAAAAGACTAAAGAAACTTTATCACTTTTTCAGTGATATCTCAACATATACTTATTGCATTTTAATCATTTTGACCTGCATCTTATCAGATAAATAGTATATATTTTTCTAAACACTGTGTGGTGGATTTCTGTGGTGCTAAACTCTGTTATTGCATGATGTATTGTACAAATACTTTACACATTGCCTTCTAAGTTAAGCCTGACTGCTCAGTGCCAAGCTACCAGAGGGTGGGCACTGGATAATTTGGATTGTGTGTAACTTACCCTGACTAGAGTGAGGGTCCTTGCTTGGACAGGGGGTAACCTGACTGCCAACCAAAGACCGCATTTCTAACAGTATGGAACACAAACACCACTCCCAGTAAACATCCCTGCAATAGACACACACATATCACCCACACTGCAACACAATGGAAGGACAAGGGGATGCACAATAGACAGAGAGACGAATATACAAAGCTCACTATGCAAACAATACCTGCACAAAAGGGATGGGGTCATCAGGAACACTAGGGAAGGAGGCTGGACTGGGACACATATCACTTTACACATGCCCCTTTAACAGTGTCTACATATGAACAGGCCCTACATGTATCTCTGTGACAAACAATACTAGACACAAATGACATGCTTACCTGCACAATGTGGAAGTGCAAGTCAACAAAGCACATACAACTCTAAGTGCATGGGACATACATCTACACAAACTAGCTGTAAAGTACACAGAGGTAAATGGACGCATGCACAGTTAAATGCAAAGGAAGCTAGCACAACAGAACACACTCCATGTCTGCACAAACAAAACTCAAGCTCCCACACATGAGATGAATCCATAAGCATTATTAGGGGGACAAGTCTAACACCATAAACATAAATGCTCATATTGGACAACACAAGATGACATACTTATCAAACCAAACAGTACACAATGCCATGTATTTACACCCACATATCCATATAGTCAACATCTACCCTTGTCTTTGGGGACCCAGCACTACCCATGAAGTCAGATACTGCAAACAACAGACAATGGAGCAGCAAGCAGGCTGAAACACACACACCTGTAGGCAGACAACACAAGTCACTCGGGAACAACATAGAGGTAGAAAAGAAATTGCAGGACAAATGTATACCCAAAAAACAAAAAAACAAAATTGTTTGGATTTGTTAAATTTGAATACTGTAATGTCCAAGGCCATTGGCCCGTCCATATGTTACTGCACAGGCACATCATGGTGCTGTCAATTGACTCCTAACTGCCAGGGAACCTCCCCAGGAAGGGGCATCAAGGGGGCAGACAGGCATCTCAGAGATCACCTTTAGGGAGAGGTGGATTTGGGAGGGGTGGGTTTGGGGGTGTTCTTTTTCTTTGGAGGGGTGGGCTTCTTCTTGGGGGGAGGGGTCTGGGTGCTTGCAGGAAGGACAGGTGTGGCGGGGGAGGACTTGGAGGTAGAAGGGAAGGGTTGGGAGGTGGGTCAGGGTTTGGGATGGGGTGGAGGGAATGGGGCAAGCCCGACCTCCAAGACTCCAAGCAAACATGCCGAAGACGTGAAAAGAAGTGGCGCCAAGATCAGACACCCGACAACCACACAGCCTTCAAGAACGCCATCCGCAGACACCACCAACTCATCTGAACTGCCAAGAAAACTATCTTCAAAGAACGCATCGACAACAACGCACACAGCTACAAGGAACCTCCAACATCGTGAATGATCTCCCCAATCCTGGCTCCAACATCAATGACATCCCGCCATCACAAGACCCTTGCGTCTCCCTAGGCACCTTCTTCTACCCCAAGGTCGCAGACATCCATGACAGCTTCAGTACTCAGACCCCCGCCAACCACCGACACCACAGACTCACCATCGACCAGCCTCCTACTCTCCTGGACCCACATCAAGGACAACAACACCATTGAAATCATGAACACCATCCACTTCGGCACATCTGACCCCTGCCCTCACCACATCTTCAACAAAACAAGCCCCATCATTGCACTCCAACTCCGGAAGATCAACAACAGTTCCTTCAAGACTGCCACCTTCCCGGAGAGCTGGAAACACACGAGATCAATGCCCTCTTCAAGAAACCCAATGCAGACCCAAAGGACCTCAAAACGTCCGGCCCATCTCCCTGCTCCCCTGCTCCCCTTCCTGGCAAAAGTCTTAGAGAAAATTGTCAACAAACAACTGATCCATTTCCTCAAGGAGTACAACACTCTGGGCCCATCCCAATACGAGTTCCGCAGCAACCACAGTACCGAAACCGCCCTCATCGCCGCCACCGATGAAATCAGGATCATACTTGACAATGGCGAAGCCGTGGCCCTCATCCTTCTGCACTTCTCAGCCATGTTTGAAACCGTCTGTCACCACACCCTACGCACAGGACTCAACAACGCAGGAATCTGCGGCAGAGCCCTGGACTGGATCACCTCCTTCCTCACCGGCAGAACTCAGAGAGTCCACCTCCCTCCATTCTGCTCTGAAGCCACCAGAATCATCTTCAGTGTACCCCAGGGATCATCCTTCAGCCCGACCTTCTTTAACGTCTACATGGTTCCACTCGCTAACATCTCTCGATTGCATAACCTCAACATCGACTCATACACCGATGAAACCCAGCTGATCCTCTCTCTCACCAAGGACCCTGCCATTGTCAAGACCAACCTCCACGAAGGAAAGAAGGCCATCGCCAAATGGATGAAGAACAGCTGCCTGAAACTGAATTCCGACAAGACTGAGGTCCTCATCTTCGGCTCCACCCCCTCCACATGGGACAACTCCTGGTGGCCTGCCACACTGGGAACCACATCGACACCCACCGACCACGCACGCAACCTGGGATTCATCCTGGACTCATCACTATCAAAAACCCAGCAAGTCAATGCCATTTCCTCCTCCTGCTTCAATGCCCTCCACATGCTTTGGAAGATCTACAAATGGATCCCCACTGAAACCAGAAGGACAGTCACCCAAGCCCCCGAAAGCAGCAAATTGGACTATCGCAATGCCCTCTATGCAGGAACCACGGCCAAGCTTCAGAAAAGACTGCAACGAATACAGAACACCTCCACACGCCTCATCCTGGACATCCCCCATCACTGCACGTCACAGCCCTCCTGAGAGACCTACACTGGCTCCTCATCAACAAGAGAATCATGGTCAAACTCCTCACCCACGCTCACAAGGCACTGCAGAACACTGGACCAGGATACCTCAACAGACAGCTCTCCTTCTACACCCTGACCTGACACCTTTGCTCTGCTGACCTTGCCTTTGCCACCGTCCCACACATCCACAGAACGACCGCCAGTGGCAAATCGTTCTCCCACCTCGCCGCCAAGACATGGAACAGTATTCCCACCCACCTGCGTCAGACACAGGACCTACTTACCTTCAGGAGACATCTCAAGACATGGTTGTTCAAGCAGTAGCAGCCCCCCTCCCCTCAGCGCCTTGAGACCCTCACAGGTGAGTAGTGCGCTTTATAAATACTCTGATTGATTGATTGAAGGTCAAACAAAAAACTTTCTTAGGTACACAAGGACAGGCAGCATAAGGGGGTGGGGATTTGGAGGTCAAGGGAGTGATTGTCTGCTGTGTCAGTGTGGATGTCGTGGGTGCATGCATGTGAGAGGTATGCTTGTAGTTTGGGTGGTGTCTGTTGCATGGGTGAGGATATGCGTTTATGTGTCTTGGAGGCTGGGAGGTGGAGGTGCTGGGGGATGGAGAGGTGGATGTCTGTGTGTCTGTTGGGGTGGTGTCTGTGGATGTGCTTGATGTGGTGGATGTCTGTGTGTCTGGGTGGTGTCTGTGGGTTTGGTGGTTGTGGTGGATGCCTGTGTGTCTGTTGGGGTAGTGTCTGTGGTATGTTGGACGTGGTGGTTGTGTCACTGACTGTTGTGGTGGTGCCTGTGGGTACGATTGATGTCATTTGTGTTATGGTGGGGGTGGTGGGGATGTCTGGAGAAGTGGTTACTGATGTCTGTGGGTGTCTGTTGTTTACTTGCATCAGTCTGTGTGCTTTGGGTAGGTAGGGGAATTGGGGATTTGGATTGGGAAGACGGAGGTGGAGGGGGGTGTGTCACTGACTATTGTGGTGGTGCCTGTGGGTACGATTAATGTCATGTGTGTTATGGTGGGGGTGGTGGGGATGTCTGAGAAGTGGTTACTGATGTCTGTGGGTGTCTGTTGTTTACTTGCATTCCGGTGTGTTTTGAGGTGCTTGTGTCTGTGTGTGCTGCTCTTGTGTGTTGAGGTGGGTGTCTGCGGATCAGTCTGTGAGTTTTGGGTAGGTAGGGGAATTGGGGATTTGGATTGGGAAGACAGAGGTGGAGGGGGGATGGAAGGTGGGGGGTGACTCGCTGCCATCAGTGTGGAGGCTAGATCCTGAAAAGATCTCTGTAGGCCAGACATTGCACCATGAATGCCTTCCAGGAAAGTATTAGTCTGCTGGAGTTGGGTTGCCAATCCGTGGATGGCATTCACAATGGCTGTCTGGCCCACAGTGATACTTCTCAGGAGATCAATAGCCTCCTCACGGCAGCAGGGGTAACAGGGCTGGAGCTGAGGTGCCTGCAAAGGAGACTCCCACGCTCTTGGGTGAGCTGGCATGGCCACCTTGGCGGGGACCAACAGGGAGGGCGATGATAGAATGGGGTGGCAGACAAAGATGGTACAGGGGTATGCCCCGATGGGGGCACCACCACTAGATTGTAGCCACTGGAGGACGAATCAAATGATGATGATCCGGTCTCTCCAGTGGCACTCCCCTCGCGCTCGGGCCACTGGGCCCCTCTATATCTGTGGTGTCTTGATCCGAGGTCCCGTGGCCAGATGCGTCCCCACTCGGCTGTGCCTTGTCTCCTTTGCTTGCCAGTGCTGATGCTGCAAATATAAAGAGAAGTAGGGTCATCACATCTCCATGATCACACTTGTACAACAGCTCTGATTAGCAAACATTACCATGATGTCAAGTAGTCCCCAGCGACAAACTATACCTAAGTGGCCCATACATGTGCTATACCATAAGCATGCATGCCATCTGAACTGTAAACAGTTGCCCACTAGAAAATCAGCATCTCAGACAACTACAATTGCATGGCTGAATTTGTGCAATCATAGTAACCATTGAACTAGTAGGAGACCTCATCACCTTCAAAGCTTTGCCCCATGGAGTATACCTCAGTTACCTGTTGTTATATAATATTATGCCAATGCCAACTGCATTCCCACAGATCCCACACATGCACAAATCTATTTGTCACATACACAATGGCCGAACAATATTAAATGATGCTCCAAAATCCTGCCATGTTGCTGGCAACAGTGCAATCATCTGGAGAAGGTAGCATGAAAATACTCATGTCACACTGGAAGGAGTTCCATAATGTACACTTCACCAAGTGATATTTGTTCCAATAGAGTCATGGATGTCGTACCAATGGTGCTCGGATGGGCCACAAGTGTGGCATGGAAATGGATACTGCAGACACCATGTGTAACATGTCAGGGAGAGATGTCCCCAAAATCCACAACATAATGAATCAGGAAGCACAAGGGTAATTCTCCACTAATGCCTGGAACCCCTTACAATGACATACTCTGAGTGCATCAGTAGATGCCATTAGCCCCCTTGGATATTGAAGAGGCCCAGAGATTTGCAAGTACTTGTTGAAGGCCCTCACCATGTTGCCCAATTGGAAGCTACATCATTGTCTCCATTATAGTCATGCAGACCCAGATGTCTGTCTGTGGATGAATGCTTGCACCCAAACACATGTGATATCAACATAACTGCAAGTCACTCCATGATGCATGCCAATAGTCAGGTTACAAACGTTACCCATTACGCATGTGCAGTGCACTTATCTACATGCTGCCACATCAGTGGCATAGAAATGGACACTGTGGCTCAAAACCATAGGCGAACCTGTCATGTCCCTCATTGCTATTGAAGTTGTACATGCCAAGTGACATGCTAGGATGCATGAGGGAATGTGTCAGCCAATAAACAATGGTGACACTCCTGTATCTGGCATAACATGAAATGTACCCCCACTGTAAATGACTTATTCCACACACCGGTGTCCATGCACATCTATGTGAGGGAATACAGACATCATCCCATCAACACAGGTAGATTATGCATGAAACAGTAGCTTACAATGTTTTGCTAATGAGAAAGGGACACATGCTGACATGTAGGCACAAGGAACGTTGGTAACAGTGATGGCACATAAATCATATCAATGGCATTCCCTACTTACCAAGGGAAAGTTTTGATCTGTAGCTGCGCCCAAAGTGCAATGTAAGTGCTGTCACATGTATGATGGCCAATTTACATTACAGACTGCAGTGAGGCACCAGCACCCATCATACACTGAGACAACTAGCCTCTGCGTGGCAGATGCCAATGTCCTCATTCATCCAGACACATGGCTGAGGACAGTGATCCATCACTTCCTTTTTGCATAGAATTTACATATACTACAAGAACAAAACAGTACTTGATTGATCAGTGTACACAACCATATGTTGTCCCTGGAGAGCAAGTGGTTTGTGGATTGTACACAGTTGTGTCCTAGGTCCCTGGGATCAATGACAAGGCACATCAGTATACAACACAACATGTCTGTACAAACAATCATTCATCTACTGTGTTACACATGGCTCACCCCTTATTGTCAGCGGGAGCTGTCAGAGCCTAACACATTCACTTGGCAATGTGACAGGCAGGAATTTGCCCTGTACTCACCCTCTTGTAGCTACTGTGCTGTCCTCAAATGCCCATCAAGGTCTGGGTAGGCCACTGCCAGAATGCGAGCCACGGTCCGACCCGCACCCTGCCCAAGTTGGGAAGACAGCACCAGTCTGAGATTTTCCGGGCTCAGCTTCCCGGATCTTCCCTTCTTTTCCTGAAATTCACGCTCTGCTGGCTGTGGACCCCCAGGGTCCACATTGTCTTGGCAATGGCCCTCTATAGTTCCTTCTTTTGATGGACGTTGATCTGCATGGATGCAAAAGATAGACATTACAATCAAAAGTTTCACCACAAATGGTTGAGTCACACACATGTTAGTAACATCAAGCTAGGACATTTCTATTTGTCAGTACTTCCCAAGTGTGAAACACACAAGCCAATATTACACGGAAATGCCCACAGATATCTATTTTCCATCTGCAGACTAACCCACTACCCTGCTCAGGGTCTACAATGACTAAGTAAGCTTATTGACATCAGATAGCCCATGCTCTAGCAACCTGTACTGTGATGTGAGCCACTTTGAAACACTGCACACATGTGTGGTTTCTGAAGGGTAAACTCCTTAGGTGTGAATGGACTAACACATCCACACTCTGTGAGAATGACTCAGTGCATGAAATCCCTACAGGCAACTGCCAGAGTACAATCTCCAACATTACACATGAGTAACAATCAACGGGTGGCATGGTGGGTACAGAGAGTGTCTTCCTTGTCTATATATAGACACGTGGCCTAACAAATGAAGACTCATGCCACTTCAGGGGGTTGGGTTCTGCGCTATGTACCTGTTCCAAAGAACACTCCTTTAGGCACTCCTTTAGGCATATGTGTCTATACTAAAGAGATGGCATCCAACAAACAAAGGCATGCATTGTAAAGTTTCTGCTATGTAACCAAGCTACTGAGTCACATATCATGGCCTCCCAGGAATCAACACACTGTCTGCACTATGGGAGTGTCAGTTATGCAATACGCCTGTGCAGGACAAATATGACCTGTGTGAAGGTGACAACAGAGCTGTGGGAGTAAGGGACCTGTCATGAGTCTAAGACACACATTGACAATGATGCTAAATGTCCATATGGACTAGATTAATGATTTACTTCTGTACCCACTCCTAATCTAATCAAAGGAATGTGGTATTCAGGGCAGGTTTTGCCACCAGAGCCTCATATTGGCCACATGACAGGATCTGCTGGGGTATAGAGATGGGCACAGTGCCAGCGTTTCATAGCCACAGTGATTCTCCCACAGCCTAGACTAGGTACCTTACTGGGAGATACATGTGACAGACCCTGGTCTCTGCAGGATGAGCTGACAGAACCTACATGACACTCCATTCCCATCACTCCAATGCATGACAGTACATCATGTAGCTAACAGCAATTTGTCATAGGGTGTGTGTGGCTACCTAAAGGGCAGAGTGAGTCATGATATGCCTTCCACACAATGGTTTAGCAAGGGCAGATATTGGTTGAAAGATCTGTGGCACTATACACATTCCTCACATGACTCTCAACTGACTCATACAACATGTATACACAGCACATGCTGTCATGCAAATACATGCTTTCTGAGATTTACAGCAATCATAGGGAAAGTGATGTCAATGGATGGCAGTAATGTCTCCTTACCTAGTTGCATGTATCCAACACAAGGAGGATCTAGGACCCCAAAAACCTCACAAACCACAATGTGACTGAACTTAACAAATGGCACTGGCCACCAATACCTGCACATTGTCCATCCCATTGATGCCACACAGACAGCAACAACAGGCACACGAGTAGTATATATCAGCAAATCTTACCTGGGGAGGAGGGAAAGGATGGTGAGTACTTATAAAATTGTGCACATGAGGTTCTTACCTGCTCCTCTGGTGAGTCATAGAGCTGTTCCTACAGGGATAGTACCTCATTAACTAGCCTCTCCAGTGCCTCTGGAGAGAAGGAAGGGGCCCTATCACCGTCTGGACCTGGCATGATTGCTCCCTGAGGCGGCACACAGCAGCTCATGTGGAGGTGTTGCTGGCAGCAGTGTCAGGAATCAAGTGAGTGAATTTGCAGAACATGGCGGTCACGACCGCTGTCATCACCACTGGCGGACAAAGTCATTGGCCTGCGACCACCACTAGCAACAACGTTAGCCTATGGCTGTGTCTGCCGCAGTTGCAACTGCCTACCGCCAGGACAGCTTCTGCCAGCGGTCACGGGCATTTCCTAATGTCCAGGGGAGTAGGTCAGGCAGCTGCCATTTTGGCAACCTGAAATGCTGTTTTGGGCTACATAAACTGCATCACACCTGCGAAAATTGATTTTTGACCTCACAAACAAGCTTCTCCTGTCTTTTCATGTAGGTCCTACTACTCAAACACCATTGTAGTATGCTGCAGGGCACAGATGGCATTTAACAGTGGGCACAGTCCACCACAGCTGACGGTCATTTTGGCGGTAGGGATATCCAGTCACATTTCAAGGGGTAATTCTATTGCACATTTTTCAGTTTGGTCCATATACATGTTGTGACCACATGTGTGGAAAACCATGGTGGGCACATGTGACCCTTGTGTTATTTACAGCTGTGATGTGTACTGATTGCCATGTCTATCCATTCAGAATTGCCTTGTCACATGAAATTGACTTGCATCATGTATGTTGTTGTAGACACACTGACTAATGTTAGAAATGATGTCCTGTCATACATAGGTAGCCAGGGAGAGGGAGGATGTGACAGCCTCACAACTCTATCATCTGAATAGGCAAACAATCATAAACATATGTTGTTAGTTGAGGCCAGATCTGATGCCAGCTATTAGTGATCCAACCGGCACACCACCCATTGTACAAGTCATGTCAGTGTTGCACTTTCTAGCCACAGGGTCCATCCAACATATAGTCGCCCTATCTGCTGCCATGTCCCAACTTATGATCAGTCTGGTGTTGAAGGATGTGCTCTCAGCAATGTTGAAACACCTGGACAGCTATATCCAGTTTCCCCAACCTGAGGATTTAGCCCATGTGAAGGCTGACTTTTATGGTTTTGCCTGCATCCCACATGTGGTGGGGCCACTGATGGCATACATGTTGGCTTGGTCCCACTGCAGGCCAATGAACAGGTATACTGCAACAGAAAGAACTTCTATTCCATCAACGTGCAAGTTGTCTGTTTGGCGGATCTCCACATCCCAAATGTGTGTGCCTGTTTTCCGGGTTCAGTCCATGATTCCTTCATAATGCGGAACAGCACCACAACCCAGCTGATGTCCCAACTGTACCCAGAGAGGGCCTGGCTGGTTGGTAAGTCACATCTGTCTTGTTTGTTTGTGTGCAATGTCTGGTGCTACACTCATGAAGTGTGACTCATTGTTACACATATGTCCCATCCCTTAACAGGAGACTCTGCATATTCAAACTGTCCTTGGTTGTTGACACCACTAAGGAATCCAACTATGCCAGGGGAAGTCAGCTTCAATGGAAGAACAAGGCATGTAGTGGAGCGGGCTTTTGGACTCCTGAAGGCCAGATTTAGGTATCTGGACAGGACTGGTGGAGCCCTCCTCTACTCACCTGTAAAAGTGTGACAGATCACTGTGGAATGCTGCATGCTCCACAACATCGCCCTATGGTGGAACATCCTGTACACCCAGAGGAGGGGGAGCCTGCAGTGCCACCGGGTGAGAATCCTGAAATGCCAAGTGAGCATGACAGTGATGAAGAGGAGGGAGCTGACTTGCGGGAAGATCTCATCAACAGCTACTTTCCATGAGTTTATAGAACTCATGCAATGTCATGACTGTGACTGCACAATGAAGTGTAGTTCTGAGAATGTTTGGAGCTGAATGTTTTAGCAACAACCGGGGAGCTGTTACTCTGCAATATTCAGGCAAAGGCTGCTTGATAAGATAGCTTTTGACACATCCCCACCTTAATGATGTTGTTTTGTTTGTGTCAGTTTCATTGTAATGTATTTACATTTCCAGATGCTTGCTATGTGATTTGTGTAATAGGTATGTTTACAAGCCATACTCCTAGTTTTGTCTTTGTAGAGGTACCTTCACCATGACATCCTCATGTTGCCATTTCAGAGTTGTGACATTGGCAAGTATCTTATGCTGTTCTGACATGCAAAGTGGACATGGATTATTTCAGGTAATGTATGTCACAGATTTGAGGTGTATGAGACCTGTGCCAAGCCAGATTGCACACTGTTTGGGTGGAAAGTCTGAAGTGCAGGTTGGACTTGTTTTGTGTGCTGTGTTGGGCCGATTGCATCATGTGTGTCATCATGTGGGCATGAAATATGTAGTCATCGACTGCAAGCAAGTCATTGCCCTTTCACATTAGCTAACCACTATTCTTGTATAGCCTGTATGTAGCTGTAGATGTGTTTCATCATTGCAGATCACAATGCCTGTGCCACAACACTGACATGTGTTTGTGTCATACCACCAGATGCATAGTCATTGGATTACGATGGGCCTGTGATCAGGGACTGTTATATTGCCTTCTGTCTGTATATTGGATTATGTGATGTTGGATTACTTTGGTTTGGTATGTGATAAGGCTCAAGCTGGTGACAGCAACCACTTTAATGTCAGGACAATGTCTAACAAATCCCTCCCTTCTGTGGTCTGGGGGGGGGCCGTACCCTGGAATATGTACTTTGACTCAGTATGAATCACACACTCTTATGTCACAAAGGTCCAGACATGTAGACAGCCTATGCACTGTACTTGAATAAAATGTTTGCTGTGACCAGACACTTGTACTGATTTGTTTGTGTGTAATGGTTGTAATCCTGGGCAGGGCACTGTGCACCTGTACCATGTCCCTCCTTGCACAACTAAGTTATGTCTTCATCATGTGGTTCACATGGTCTTACATCTCTACATAGCAAAATGCTGAAATTAAACAAGCAGACAATGAGTTTGTGATAGGTGAATTTATTACAGTGCTAATGCAGTAAAAACAAATTTGACAGAAAAGAAGAAAAATAATGAAGTGAAGGTGTCAGTCATGGTGAATGAAATCATTGGAGTAGATGCCACACCATTGGGAGTCCAAAGTCCAGAGTACACCTCCCATTGGAACTGATTGGTAGTTCACGATCAGTCCATAGAGTGAATGTGTGGCACACAAAGGAGTTCCTTTAGGAAGAGATCACTTGCTGGCAGTGGTGGGTGTCTTTCCATCCGCACCTCCTGGATTATTCACCGGACTTCCCCACTTGTGTGGTGAGACGATCTGCTGCTACAGAGGCAGGAGTGTCTGGGGCTTGTTCCTCTGGCAGGGCCTCCCTTCCAGTGGCTGGCACTGATGAAGAAGGGCCTGGTGTTGATTCACCAAAGGAAAGGGTAGAGTGGTGTTTTAGAGCCCTGCTCAAATTGGTGTTAATGTCCTCATCACCCCAGTTAGGGAGGCCATGTTGGTATTGTGAGCCTCCCACTGTTCATGCATATCCCTATGGATGTCCCTGTGTAGCTGCTTGATTTTCCAGAGTTCAGTCAAGACCTGGCCCATCACGCCTTGGGACTTCTGTAAGACCCCAAGATTTGGCTGAAGGTGTCCTGGCCAGAAGCAAGCCCAGTGGCCTCACCCCATTGGTCCACAGCCTCTATCCCACACACCCTACCCCCAGAGACCTATGCCCTTACCACAAGGTGCTATCGTCCTCTGGTTCCTGGACCATCATTGTTGGAAGTGTTGTGATGCAACTCAGGATCCAGGATTGGGGTGCATGAGATGGTAGACACTGCGCTCGGAACACAGGTTGAGGGAGCGAATGATTGTCCATGATGTTGAGGCAACTGGCATGAGAGGTGTTGATGTGGCCACAGTGATACTCACTGTTGGTGTCTGACCAGGTTTCCCAGATAGGCCAAAAATGTCTTCCACGCCCAGACCTCCAGGAGTGTCTTTGTCACTGAGGGCTTCATCCAGGGGGTAGTGGCAGTCTCTTCTGTGGCCTCTGCATGCCCAGTGGCAGCTCGACCTGTTGATGTGAAAGATACAATGTTGCCGGTTGTATTGTGACATCTGCCAACAGTTTAGTGTAACATAAAGCATAGACCTTGCACAAAGTTATTTTGCAGTTAATCTTATTGTGGCAAGTACTCATGGTAATGTTTGTATTGACCTGACATTTGTGAAGCATGCCAATCCCATTTGAGTCAAGCACCTGCTAAGATGTGCAGATCACTGGCCCTTGGGAGGATGGTCTGTGAATGCCATCTTGCCACCAGTGCAGGCAAATAGGGGGTAGGCAAGATATGTATTTGGCCATTTTGAGGAATAATTGATTGTGATGCAGGCATATTCAGGAGTTTGTTGTATATGTGACTGGAGCCATCATGTACCTAGTGGAGTGTGAATGTGTCTGCTGCCAATACCATTCTGGTTATACTTTTTGAGGCCTTTGGAATCATTGTTTTACACACTGTGTAAGCAGTGCAAGATGGAGCAAGGTGGCCAGACATGTCTCTGAGTTGAGCATGATCTGTATCTTGGTCCCTCCCAGGTGCGTAAACCTCAATTGAGACTTAGCAGGCAAGAGTATGTGGAGCAGTGAACACTGTTCTGGTGTTTGGAGTTACAGAAACAGAGCCTCCTGGGGTTACAGTCAGGTCACTCTCACTACCCCCAAATACTTGACGCATGGTATCCCCCAGGTGAGTAAAATAAGTTGAGTTTGAGTTGCCAAACAGGCGTCTTTGGAGAAGAGAACACTGGTCTGGTGTTTGGAGTTACTGAAACAGGGGCTCATGGGAGTTGCAGCCATGTCACTCTACATACTACACACACTTGACAAATGTTATTCTCCCAGGTGATTAAACTTCAATTGAGATTTCATAAATAGATATATTTGGGCAAGTGAAAATTGTTTTTGTGGTTGGAATTAGAGACGCAGGGCCTATTGGGCTTAGAATTCCAGTGACTCCCTCTGCTTCCCACCACCATACAAATGTTATCCTCCCAGATAAGTGACCTTCATTTGAGAGCTAAGACACAGGGGTCTTTAAACAAGAGAATACTATACTGGTGTTTGGAGGTAGTGGATCAGTGCCTCCTGGCCTTAACAGTAGTGTGACTCCCTGTACTACACACAAAATACAAATATCATTCTCCCAGGTGAGTACACTTCAATAGAGAGTTAAGACACAGTGGTCTTTGGAAAAGAGAACACTGCATTGGTGTTTGGAGTTAAAGAAACAGGACCTCCTGGGAATTCCAGCCAGGTCACGTTCACTACTTCCCAAAACTTGACAAATGGTATCCTCAATGGTGGGTAAAAGTAATTTGAGATTGAGTTGCCAAACAGGGGTCTTTGGAGAAGGGAATACTGGGCTGGTGGTTGGTTTTACAGACACCGTGTCTTCCTTACCTTAGTAGTCATGTCACTCTCTCTACTTCCCACATTTGACAAATGATATCCTCCCAGCTGAGTACACTTAAATTGTGAGTTGCCAGACAGTGGTCTTTAGACAAGTGACCACTGTTCTGGTGTTTGGAGTTGCTGAAACAGTGCCTTCTGTGAGTTGCAGTCATATCACTCTCTCTAGTACACACACCTAACCGATGTTCTCCCTAAGTTGAGTCCACTTCAATTGAGAGTTCACTAACAGATGTACTGTGGCATATGACCACTGTGCTAATGTTTGTAGTTACAGGAATAGCGGCTGCTGGGAGTTGTAGTCATGTCAGTACCTGTACTACACATGGATTGACAAATGTTATATCCCCAGGTGTTTACCCTTAAATTGGTATGTACCAAAAAGGGGTATTTTGAGAAGTGTCCACGGGTCTCATGTTTGGAGTTGTACAACAGTGCCTGCTGGGAGTTGTAGTCATATCAGTCCCTGTACTACACACACTATACAAATGTCATCTCCCCAAGTGAGTACATTTGTTGTGTGAGTTGCCAAATAGAGATCTTTGGACTGGTGGACACTGGGCTGGAGAGTGGAGTGACAGTAAAAAGGTGAAAAGGTGAGCATCTGACATGCAGGGCATTGCATTTAGGTGATATTTTACCAGACTCCACTCTCCCAGGTATACCTCAGGATGCAGGATGGCCAAGGCCTTCTCCTCCCAGGGAAATAGATGTAATGTGGCACTGGGAGAGGCACCGACAGTCTTCTTGGCCTGCAGCTGGTGCCTGGAGATGGACCTTGCCCCTGAGGTCATTCCACTTCTTCCTAATATCTTCCCTTGTGAGCAGGGTGGTACCTACAGCATTGACTGTCGGCTATCCGGTCCCACATTTCCATTTTCCTGCTGAGAGGAGTATGCTGGACTTGTGCTCCAAACAACTGTGGCTCTACTCTTATGATTTCATTCACCATGACTCTTAACTCATCTTCTGAGAAACGTGTATTTTTTTAGACGTGTCATGGTGGGAAAAAAAAACTGTGTGACTGTGACTTACTAAAGAGGGGAAGTGCAAACGGGTGTGACTGGACAAACGTGTGAGCAGGGTGTTCACAGGGATGGTGAAAAAATGGGTGCCTAATCTATGTATCCTACAAAATAAGGTGCTCTGGCTTCTGTGTTTGGTGTTGTAAATGCAAAGGACTGTGGTGTGTGAAGGGGTGTGTTTTATAGTGTCCTTTCAGGTGTGTCCAGTGAGGCAATATGTGCCTGCTGTGTTGTTTTCAAATTCATTCAATGTGCTGTTGTGTGTTACTTTGGTGACTGCAGACCACCATGGTTCAGACCACCATCGGCTGACAGCTATGGGGGTCCGCCACAGGGACTGTGTGCTTTTAATATTGTCAGTGGTTGGTCACTGTGCTGTCAGCACTGGAGGTCGGGCGTCTGATTTCCAGGCCTCTGCTTCATTGGTGGTCTGCCTTCTTTGGTTGGCGGGCGGTGGTCCTGCCTGAATGACTTTTAATAGGGCAGTCTGAAAGACTGCTATCATGGTGGTCTGGCAGTCTGACTGATAAACTCGTATTGCGGCCCTAAGTTGATGAAGTTAAGTGTTACCTACATGGATGGCCTAAGAAGGATGATTAGAGATGGGATTGTATGATCTATTGGAAAATATAGGAAAAGCTAATATCACACGATGAAGTGATCATAATGAGGGGGGACAAAATTGTGCCTCTGTTAGGATTACACCAGTCAATAATAAAATTATGTCATGAATGCAACAGTGGTATATTGAGTTTCAAGGGAAGACCAGAGACAATTTTTGACGGCCAGTCATGGAAGTGATGATTGATAGATCATCAGAAATTGTGAGCAGTGCTAAATAAGTGACAAATCTGCAAAGACATGCAGTATACCAGCCACGTCTATGGAATGGCCAGATCATCCTCAGCGTAAGTTGGCTATTGATTTAATGGCCCCTTTTTCAACGCATCCTCAAAGGTGGCGTATTCTGTGGTGTAGATTGAATATTACTCTAGGAAAATGTTTTACAAATAACAATGGAGAAAATGCAAATTTTCCTTTAACGTAGTGATATCAAGCATTCTCAAATGACATATTTCTTTCTAGAGGCAAATGGGCTAACTGATCCCTTCAACCGAGTTGTGAAGGAGTCTATTCAGCTCGCACTTAAGTGAGGTATATGTTGACGGAAGTCTTTCAAGCTACTTTGTTGTCTTAGAGGATTACACTAAATGCTGTCAAAAGCAAACTGCCAGTTGAATTATGGAGGGGGTGTAAAACCTACTACCAAGCTGGTGATGGAAGGAAGAAATGGAAGTGAGGATAAGAAGATGAGGAATATGATTGGGTTGTATCAAAAGAAAAATGAACACTGAAAAAATAAGGAACCCGCAGCCTGCTATATCACTAGGGGTGTATGTTAGAGTAAAAAAAAAGCCTAACTTTGTTGATAAAGACTGTGTATGTTGGACTGACGCACTGAAATTGGTGACAGCAATGGAGCATGTTGTGAATTTGGTGGATGGAAAGTTGTGAAAACTTACAGAGGGTGTCAGTGTGTCGAAATGTGAATGAAGGAAAGAGAGTTGACAGGAAAACAGGTGAAGAGGAAGGCTTTTTTATCCACAGTGTGGCAAGAAGTGGTGACCCTGCAGTGGCTTGGATAATAGATCTGATGTAGGTTATGTGGGTTACTTATGTGTGTAAGCATTAAACTTTGACACTACCTGTGAAGGTGTGCAACAAATGTGTATGATGTCCAGGATAAGGCAGGAGATAACTCAACAAATGAGGTTGGATTCAGAGTCTGGCTTGAGACTGAGATGAAGGGTAAATAAAGTGCCTAGATACAAATCAATTTGTGCTACATTAATTGATGCTTCTTGTTGTGTAGAGTGTGCAGTAATCTGGTGTTTGTCTGAAGAGTGGAGATATGTGATACGTTGGATGCAGTAGAGGAGTGGAAGCAGAATGTGGAAGGTGCATGCATGGATGTGGACCAGTGGATGCGAACATTAATGAAATGCAGAATGCCTGGGCATGGATGTGGAGAGTTGGAGGGATCAGTGAACAATTTAATTTGGGAGACAGTGGAGCTCGGAGCACAAGCAGTTGTATTTTCTGTTGCTCCTTATCTTCTGAAAATAAACTTGTGTTTACCTGGACATCATCGTGCACCTAACTTTATAACAGATTCATAAAACCAAGTAAAACATCATTCTCTCCTTTTCACTAAATTGAGCATTGTAAATATATGAATGTATATTTGAGACGTTTATAATAATATGTCTATGGTACAGATCCATCATCTGTCAGTCCAGTAGCCTGCAATAGCATGGTTTACATGTTCCTTTGTTGACAATTGTACATCGTGGAACTGTTGCTCTGCACAGTATTTCTTGTTGGAATACGTTTGTTATTGCAATAAATAAATACATACAATAATAGGGTTGTTGAGTAATCTGGTAAGAGAAGTTTAAATGCATATCATAGTGCAACGACACGTCCAAATGTTTTGTTACAGAGAGAAGAGTTGGACATAATAATGAATATATTTGTATTGAGTAGCATGTGTTTTACTACTTACATTCACTACGGACATAATTTCTCTGTGTGTCATCTTCAAAATCTGTTCTCAGTATATGAAAGTTGCAGCTTGCAGCCTCCAATGAAGACTTGCTGAATTCCATTTTTGGATTGTATGACATTACACTTTTGTCATCATGCTTAAGTGTTTTTATGCCCAAAATGTTAAGGGCCACTGACTGTCAGTCCAAAAGTTGAGGCTGGCGTTCAAATCCATTTGTTACTGCTGTACTGTCTGCTTAAAAGCCTGATGCCTCATATGAATAATCTGTATATAAAAATTTATTAGATTGCAAAAATATGATGAATGTTTTTCCTATAAAGGGTATAGACAAAAGAATGTAATTTTTATTAATTAGCACTTTAAATAGTTTAACTTCTGTCATGATATAATGTTCACTCTCTATCATCATCCCATATTCTTGGTTAGGAATCAGGTTGCAGTAAACTATAAAGTTTCATTGGTTGCATTGAAAAATAATGGGTCTGTAGTCTAACCACGGACCTTGTAATTTCAACACGGCTCTCACCTCTTGTTATTGGCTGCTTCTGAATTACCAGCACACTCGTGAGAGGACTTGTATGTCACTACAATAGTTTCCTTTCCCCAAGCTTAACTGGCAGTCTCTCACAGCCTAATGGTTAAGGCCAATGACTCTCACTATGAAGTACTAGGTTCTAGTGCTGCGGTCACCTTGGTACTATACTTAAGTATCTGAGGGTTCCTAAATGTTTAAACAATATGCACTATTAGAGAAAGAAAAAAACAATACATTTCATTGTTCATTAACTAGCATTATATTATTTGCACTTTCTGCATGTCTAAAAGAGTGCCCTCTTGTGCCCTAATGGTTAAGTCCTCGATTTTCAGTCTCTTGATTAATGGTTTAAAAACCCTGTTGCTATTGTTCTGTAGCTCCTTAAATATCGATTGGTCCTTAATGTGTTTGAACAATCTATAAAACGAGTGACATTTCATGAACTCTCATACACTAACAGATCATACATTTTTGTTATAGAGATAATAGTAAGACAAAATAGTGTGTCATTTTTCGTTTTTGAACACATTGTATTGCTTTTATTGTCTCCAAACGTAATTGTCTATTTTTCTCATTGTATTGCTTTTATTGTCTCCAAACATAATTGTCTATTTTTCTCTGCATCTTTGTTTTCAATTCTCACTATACGTAGGTGGCACTTGGGTCATTAATCGAGTCTCCTTGAATTACATATTAGGATTGCATGTGATTGCTATGTTTTTGGTTTGCAACTACATACCATCATCAATATTATTTTGCTATTAGCCATGAGGTCTGCTCTAAGAATATTTGCAAAGTGGGTCAGTTCAATATTATGGGAATTCACCTGTAAGGTGCATGCATTATCTAAGCATCAGGCAGGGGAGGATACTGAAAGGTTAAAAAAAATCTTTATTGTGCAGCACTAGCATTTGACAATATAAATACATTACAAAGATTTCAAGACTCTTCAGATCTTTTTGCGCTATGTAAATAAATGTATATAAATTATATAATTAATGGGCTAAATTTTAATAATGGTGGAGTAACTGGCATAATTGTGAGTGGAATTTAATGCAAGATTACGCCACACTGTGTCATTTTGGGAAGAAGTTTTAACCCACAATGTATGGTTCGGGTAATTGTTGAATGCGAGTGGCATTAAAGGTAGATTTTTTTACCCGAGAGGACCGCTCAGATAATTTTGGGGCACAAAATTACATACTTAAACATGAACAGTAGTGTTTTGAACATAACTGGCAGTTCCCTTAACAAGAACAGTCAACAAACATTTGAGGTAGATTTTTTACCAGAGGGGACCATTCAGGTACTTTTTTGAGTGTGAGATGCATTTTGCATAATTATGTGTAGTTTAGTTTAGTTTTTCAGTAATTTCACATAATCACACTGCTCCAAATTACGCAAGTTACACCTACCTGTAAAAAAAATTTAGCCAACTCAAAAATTAATTCAAAAATATGAGATTAATTTACAGTTTGGCTGACGGGTCTCTCCGACTCAAACTTAGGGGGCATATTTATACTCTGTTTGCGCCGAATGTGCGTCAAAATTTTTTACGCACATTCGTCGCAAACCCTGCCCCACATTTATACTTTGACGTCTGACGCAGCGGGCGTCAAAGTTCCACAATGTGCGCCATTTTTTGGAAGGGGGAACCAGCCTTGCGTTAATTATATGCAAGGTAGGCGTTCCCTTCCAAAAAATGACTTTATGGCCTGTGCCCCATATTTATACTGTGACATCATTTTGACGCACAGGAGGGGGCAGGCCTTAAAAAACGGCGCCCAGCCTGATGGGCGCCGTTTTTTAACGCCTGAGTCAGGGCAGGCGTTAAGGGACCTGTGGGCTCAGAAGGAGCCCAGAGGTGCCCTCCCACGCCCCCAGGGACACCCCCTGCCACCCTTGCCCACCCCAGGAGGACACCCAAGGATGGAGGGACCCATCCCAGGGAAGGAAAGGTAAGTTCAGGTAAGTTTTTTTTTTCGTTTTTTTTTTGTGGCATAGGGGGGCCTGATTTGTGCCCCCCTACATGCCACTATGCCCAATGACCATGCCCAGGGGACATAAGTCCCCTGGGCATGGCCATTGGGCAAGGGGGCATGACTCCTGTCTTTGCTAAGACAGGAGTCATTTCAATGGGGGTTGGGCATAAAAAAAAATGGCGCAAATCGGGTTGAGGCCAAAATTTTGCCTCAGACCGACTTGCCCCATTTTTTGACGCCCAAGCTCCATTTTCCCCTACGCCGGCGCTGGCATTTTTTTTTACGCACACCAGTCCTCAGCGCCGGCTAACGTCATTCAATAAATAATGCGCCCACATGGTGCTTTGGAATGGCGTTAGCCGGCGGTAAAATTTTTGACGCACAACTGCGTTGGCGCAGTTGTGCGTCAAAAAGTATAAATATGGGCCTAAGTGACTATACTGTCCACCTTATTACAAGTGCATGATATCATATGGCATTTGTAACACGGCCAACAGGTTATTTGCCATGTTTGTGACAGAGTAACCAGTCCATTAAAATCAAATTCAGGCCTTATATATGCTATAAAGACACTCAGCACATTGTCCTACTAAATAAACAATTTGACTCTTCACTTTTTCAAAAATAAGTATACGGTCCTGCAACCTTTTCTGTTCATCCCTTTGATATAAACATCTTCGTGGTACAGACCTGATCTAATATTTTCCCATAAAGCCTAAGGTATAAGGCCTCAGCTATTGTTTGTACCGAAGTTATAATGCAAATTGGCCTAAGAATGATCTTTTCCATTCTAGGAAGGCTAGTAAGACCCAAAATCTGTATTTTGGTGTCTCAGTGCCCAAGTTTGCATTCATTGTCTTCTAATGGATAGATTGTGCAGCAACCCCAAATCAATAACTTGAACTGGGAGGTCACAACCTCAGAATGTATCAAATCAATGCAAAATAGAAGTTGGCAAATGGCTAGGGTGGTGGAGGCACCATGGCTGCGATCCCAGTTGCAGCTCACTCACTATATTGAGACTCTCACCCATACAACAAGGTTTTTTTTCTTTTAAAATAAAGTGCTTCCACTTACATAACAAGAGCAATTTCAAAGAAACTGTGCATTGCTGGTCAGTATGGTATTAGTTTTCTACAATAAACCTATAAAGCAGGTGTTTTTTTTTTCTTAGAAAACAGCAAATGATAACTTCTGACCCATTGGATTGGGCGAATGCTCTGACATCATGTTTGTTGCCTTGTTGAACACAGTTATGTCCTTTTACATTGAAATTTGTATTGAGACTTCTCCTATTCACGAGGTTAAGGTACTTTGGTTTTAACAACAAAATGTATAAAGGTGTCAAGTATAACTTCCCTGTTAATAAAGTTTTGTTTTTAATAAGTAATAGGGCTTTATCCCACCTTGTTTTAAACTATTATGTATAGAAAGCTTGCACGTAAAACTGTCATTTTCTCCAGTCTATACTTCAGTCCTGATTAAGTACAAGCTGCATATTTCAATGTTTTATTTAATTGTATGACCTGGAGATCTACCCTCTGAAAAGATGTTTGGAAGTACAGAAAGCTTAGGACCTCCTTAACACACAAGCCTCATTACAAAAGAGTTCCAAACAATACCGTGGCATATAATCCAACGTCTAAGCCTTTTTTATTTATTTTTATTAAGCAGGTATAACCATCATATCACAATGTTCAATGCACTTAATATTAGAACTCATAAAATCAATTTGCAGTGGCGATTAGATACACCTCAAACCCCAAGACAGGCAAAGTAGGCTGACATGTATTATACTCTTGCTAGGAATATTTCCCTGTGTTTATCATGATCCCAACTATTACATCAGAAAACAAAAAGTGCAAAATAGGCAAAAAAGTGTTATATTATAATTTGCCTGAAGAACCACTCATAAAATCAGTTTATAGTTCCAGAGTTAAAGGCTTAATTAAAACAAAACCCCTCAGCAAGCATAATAAATATATACTTCCCCCATAGCATAGCTTTATAATTTTTTGGGACCCGCAATATTTAAATCAGAAAAAAGTGCAAAAAGACAAAACAGCAAAGTGCTAGTGCTTATTCTAATATGGCTTAGTCAATCACAAATCATCCTCCCACTAGAAACATTTCCAGTAGATAGACAGTGCTAGTGCTTAATTACTTTGTGCTTCATATAATATACATTAAACCAACATGGAAACAGGAACCTTTAGCAACATGTCTAATAACCTTCTAAGTCATACAATAAAAGCTCATCATATCTTGGACAGCTGCATACAATTTTAAACAGGAATGGTTCCTCTGGTCAAGAGGTATATTTTATCAATTAATCCATTGCCCCTCCCTCAATATATTTTCTCATCATAGAATCGCAGATTGTCATCATACACATTGTTAAAATTAGAAAACTGGTGCAAAAAAGCCTTAATTAGTAATCAAAATAATAATCATCAAAACAATTGCAGGTGCATTGTGCAAATACAAAGTGTCAATAAACGATTACTGCGATTACTGTAAAACAAAAAACTTAAATCTTAATTAAAATTCCAAAACAAGAAAGTGCTAGTGCTCTGTACACATTATAACCCACTAGGGATCTCGAATTGCTGCCAGATAGTCGCAAACCTCTTAACACCCCCAACTCTCTTCACATATGCTTCCCCAAACTGCCTTGTCCTTAACATTTTTGCATACCACCCGTGGACGGTTGTGACCTGCCTAATTTTGCAGTATTAGTGAACGAGCTACTGTTGATGCTATTGAATGAAAATACTGGCTGTGTCTATGTTTCTCTACATCCATCCTCGACTGTACCACTTTATTCATGACTGCAAATATTTCCTCCCAGAACTGAGCAAGTTTTCGACATACATAGAATATATGAAGCCGACTCTTTTCGAAGCAGCCTAAACCAATTACTAATCCCTGTAAACTTACTCCTAACTAATGCACGCCAGCCTGGATGATCTTGTGAACTCGCTTGCTGTATATTAATGATTAGAAAATGGATTATCTGTCGATAATTTAAGAAAGACTGGTTACCCTGCACTCGACACTGAGAGATAATCTACGCCCATTGGATATATTTGTCCCTTACACCAAAATCACCCAGCACTTAAATCCCTTAGAGTTCAAACCCTCTTGTAGCACTAGATAGATGTAAGCCAAAAAGTTACAATCCTGCAGCTTAAGATAGCTGTGACCAGCTGCAATCTGGCAAGAAAAAAGGACCTCAATCCTGCTCCGTAATTCCAGAATAGATTTTTTAGCATGTATTTTAGGCAGTTTTGATAAAGGCTGGTAAATATATTACTGTTTACTGGATCATTGTTTTTAGCTAAAAAAAAACTCCCAACACCTCTCTACCATCAATTATTAGTGCCATGAGATCAAGCAATGCTGCTTGATAGTAAGTCTGAAAATGTGGAAGTGCTAGGCCCCCTTGGGTTTTATCAAGTTGTAGTAATGGTAACTTCACCCTTAGGGCTTTTTTATTCCATATAAAACTCCTCACTAAAGAGTCTAGTTCCTGAAAGTAGGAACCACTAATGTGTATAGGTACATTACTAAAAGGAATAGAAATAAAGGTAAAATTGGCATTTTTACGAGTGAAACTCCCTATCAGTGTTAGCGGACGAACCAACCATCTTTTTGATTGCACTTGAAATTTTCTTAACATGAACGTGTAGTTTAATTGAAATAGCTGATCATAACTCTTGCCCACATATAAACCTAAGTAGCGAATTGGTCCGGATACCTTGACCTGTGATGAAGCAGAAAATGAAGGTTTTGATTTATTAACGCATAAACGTAGTGTGAAATAATCATGTGTGACTTTAACCGAACTAATAAAGATTGTACGGGGACAAAATGTGCCCTTAGAGTAGTTTGCCAACATTTATAAGCGCGCTTTATATAACGTGGTGTATTAGAATTGCACTAATCCGACATAATCATAAACGTGTGCTACGATTTGCTTGTTTGAAATGCTTTAGCTTAGCATTACTTTAATGGAGGCTTTGGCCTAGTTGCCTGGTCTCACGGTTTAGATGCTCGTATTTTTCCAATGTGCTATTAAACGTGTATTTTTGCTTGAAGCTGTACTTTTCCACCGAGACCGTTCACATGCTTATCTTAAAGTTTCGTGCCAGCCTGGCATATTTTCGCTTTACTCCAAGGTCGATTTGCAGGTGCGGACAATGGAGGCTCTGAAAATGAACTAATTGGTATACAATGTTGCAACGTGCGTACCCATCTCCAAGGATAATGTATGCTTAAGTAAAAGCTTGAGAACTGTCGTTTTTGATTGGACAATTTGAAGCTAACCTATGAACCCTCCAATGGAAGACCCTACTGGATTCGAACTGTTGTCTATAAAACCCAGGTGCACGAGAGGAAAGTAGCTATTATCAGCCATTACCAGCTATTGCCCGACATTGCGTCATTTCGTAGCTATTATGGCCCATCTTGCTGCGATGCCATTTTGAGAGATACTTTGATGCTTTCTCTAATCGAGAGAAAGAGACTTTAAATGATTCTTGCCCTAGAGACTTTAACTTTGAAATGCCCTTTGCATGAAGTAGTAGTTTTATTGCCGCCGTGAGGCAATTGCCCCGTCCACCCCTGCCCCTTTGCCCCGTCCCATGCTGATCGAGAAACGGTACCTGTGAGACGAAGACTTCCTTGTATGCTGATCGTAATTGGTAAATATGAAAGGAAAATTGTAAAATTGCATTGTGTTTCTTTTAGGTAACCAACTGCTGATTTTGATAAGAGCCCTAGCTAGGAGTTTTCTAAATTTATGTTGCTAAATTGTTTTTGCATGAAGTCCCACATGCCGATGCTAATTTGAGGTTAGACGAGGATTCCATATGTCGCACGATGCAATTTGAGATCTTGTTATGCTGACTAAATGTACGCAATTAGCTCATTACAGATTATCGTATTAGTGATTTGCATTGCCATTATCGAATGCCTTGTGATTCAAATGCTACATAGATTACACTTGTTTCGCCGTTATGGACAGCTATTAATGTTCATTTATGTTTATCATTTGGTGTTGAGACACATATATATTGTGCTAGCTTTGTTAATATAGGGAAATAAATTCACTAACTTTGCAATAAACTGGTGTGGTTATTCCTGACTGAAAGGTCAGGGTTCGCCGAAATGTATTCTGGATTAATTGTTAAGTGTTATGTTGATCAAGGTATTGCTTATGTTCGTTATTGATTATTGATTTGATGCGACTGATCGATATAAGAGTACGGAGAGTTCCCACTTAGTCAAAAGATTCATCGGCCTAAAGAGCGTCCGAACACAGGTAAATTATTACTACGGTTCGCTCTATCAGTAGATGGTAGCAGAGGACGGTTACGTCTTTTGGGACCCTGTACTCTTAAAGTACATGGTGTTGAATTAACGGTTACGCATTTGAGACCCCACTCGAGAAGTTGAATTAGATTTTTCTTGGATAAAATAGATTGACAGAATGATGATGGGCTAGGTCCACCGCGACTTTCCCGGGATCTCGGAGCTTGCGAATGGAGAGAATGGAGGTGTGGATTCGGCGTTGGCGGTACTAGTGATGGTATGAGTGAAGTTAGGGTTTTGCGCTTGCACAGCTTATTGCCGCAGGGTGTATGAAAAGGTTGCGAGGAATTTTTTTTTTTTTAGAGGATAGCGGAGGTGCGACTCCGAGTGTAGAAGTAGTGAAGTCGTCGAACTTCATAGAAATAGCGGAGGTGCGACTCCGAGTGTGAGAGTAGGGAAGTCGTCGAACTTCATGTGCATGTGGCGCTTTGTGCATAAAAAGGTCCACGTGGTTGTTGTTGTTGAGACGGGCCCTGCGAGGTCAAGAGACTCCGGAGTATGTTGATCCATGTTGTGGTCTGGGCGGTTTAGTAGGTTGATCGGGCGTGGTCAACAAGTCGGTACGGGTGTTAGGGAGTGAAAGGAACTTCGACTTCGGGCTTTGACAAGATTCTAAGTGCACTAGAACAGATCATTGACAAGTTGAGAGTAGGTCTGCGGGTCAGATTTGCTTGCGAACGTGGGGACCGAGAAAGACGGAATAGCGGCCGAGGCTAGTGAAAGGTCCCTAAGGTCCTGAAGCGACTGTGTTACCCTTCCTGTAGTAAACCGACAGATCTGTTTTATTTTTTGGTAGCTCGCGATACATGCAAAAAGTTGTTACGAAAAGAGGTGAGTGAAGGAGGACTAGCCGCGAGGCTTTGTCAGCCGCAGTAGCTGTGAGTGTGACGTCACTAGGAGCCGCGCTGGGATAGGTTGGTTGGAGAGAAGGGTCGCGCACGGATTGGACGCAGTCCGTGGGGCTCGATTGGAAGGGGAAAGGCAGGCGAAGAGTATTCCGGGAATCAAAGTCACCTATTGATTACAAACTTTGTGAAATAAAAGACGAGAAAATGAAATTCTTTAAAGCATTCAGGAGTGCGATGAAGGGGGAGTCTTACATTAAAGCGAGTGTAGGAGAGGAGACGCCGCCCGAAGGTACACCAGCTTACATTGTAATGGAAGAGAAGGGGGTAGCTCCGTGTCTTTGGCTAAAGCAATGGCACAAACTGACAGAGAAACATGGGAGCGTAGCGTTCCCGATACATGGGACATTCAATATAAGGATCCTAGAGAATTTGAGATTCACGATGTACGACATGAAGGTGCCTCCAAGGCCAGCACAGTTTGAGGCTCTAGCGATTTGGGAACTAATGGCCAGACAGCAACAGCAGAAGAAGTTTGAGACCAGGATGAGAAAGGTAGAAAAGACACTAGCGGATGCTAGGTGGGATAATGCACAGAAGGTGTGGAGGTCAGATGTACTGCAGGGAATAAAACTGTTTCCCGCAATTACTAAGGAAGAAGAAGAGACAGGCAAGAAAGCTACCTGTAAGACAGACAGGAAGTGTTCCAAGGATAGAGAGGACGAGGAAAAGTTGAGAAGAGAAGAGGAGTTAGAGGATGAGGAGTTAATCATGCAATTGCTGAACGACCGTCCACCACCTTATGCGGAGAATGGACAAGGTCCAAGTACCAGTTCTGCCCCTCCGGCACCGGTACAGAACAGTGAAACCCAGAGTTCAGGAGCATCATCGGGATCTAAAGACCCGAGTTTACTGTTCACCCCGCAGATACCGCAGGTTAGGAGAATATATCCAGATGTGCCCATGTTGAAACCAGCAGAAAATTATCAGCCGCAAATGCCAGGGTACTACAGCAGTGACAACGGTGCAGGAATGATTCTAGGTCCAACCGTAAGGGGAGTACAGAATGGTCACAATCCAACAATGACACAAGCTGAATCAACTCAGTTTTTGATGCCTCAAAAGCAGATGCAGGGGGGAAACGCACATGCTCAAATGACGGGGAGTCAGATGGGCATGCCGGCAATGATGACCCATGGTGTGGGAATGAACATGCCACAGAACATGGGAAACGGACAAAACCCAGATGCAATATCCCTACCCATTACTGTAGGTCCACCGGTACCTCTGTATAGTCAGCCTAATATAGGTATGAGCGGTCAGGGATCAATGCTGCAGAATGGGATAGAGAGGAGGTGCATAGAAAACACTCCAGGGATAACTCCGATAGCGGCTCAGCCAACTGGATCTGGATCCTTGATGGAGTTTAGTCCCATATGTGCTCAGTCAACACTGGTGAGATCGAGCCCCCCACTGATAATACCTCTAACATCGAACACTGAAAAGTTGCCGCAACCATCAATGGCAGTCGATGTGAATGCTACACTGATGGGGGTAAATGCGCAACAGCTGACACAGTGGTTCAACAGTTTGAATTCCACACAAAGTTCAGACAGTGGGAAAGGAGAAGATTACCTGAATAGGATGAGGCTGAACATGGAAGCACAAGAATTGGTGGAAGGGACTATGGGTGTGAATAGGTTAGAGTCCTACACGGAAGAAGAGTTGAGATACCTATGTCCAAAGATTACGAAAGAAGTGAACAAGGTACATAAAAGTTTGCAGGAAGTAGCTGACAGAAACGGGATTGACATAGACAAGATGAAACACTTGAGCAGAAGCTATAGGTTGGATTTTGGGGCCACAGATTTTGAACACATGAGGTCAGCAGGCATGAAGGCGCACCTTAGAGAATTGCTGCACAGTGCACAAGTGTGGAGGTGCTTAGACAAGTGGGAAAGCAGATGGGTAAAGAGAAAGGAAAAGAGGAGGGACAGTGCTACAGAGCATAATGAGAAAAGACCACAAAGCAGCGAGACAGTAACCATGTTACCAATGAGGGAGACAGCAGGGGGAAAATTAATACATGTACCATGGCACAGAAGCGATATTCAGTCTTTTACGGATGATTTTCCCAAACTGAGAGAGAAACCGATTGAATGGTATCAACAGACCGATAGGTTTGTGAAGCTTGCAAAATGTCTCTGGGAAGACCTGAACACTCTCTTCGAGATTGTGGTTCCGGCAGATTTGTGGGAGGATTGCAAAAGAGCTGTAGGTTGGCCGACAAGTGAACCAGAAAGAGACAGGGAGACGGGTGCACCATCACCTATGGTGATGAGCTTGTACTACAAGGTGGTTGAGCATTTGAAGACGAAGGTTGCCGCGAAAAATGTGGATTGGCAGAAGATCGATCGAACGGCCCAAGAGGCTAAAGAGTCGATTCATAGTTACTATGAGAGGTTGTTGAAGGCGTTCAAGAACTACAGTGGCACGGAAACAATAGAGGCGAAGGACATGCTTCATTTTGTGTTCAGATTTGTGGAAGGGCTGAGGCCAGAGATAAGTCAGATGATAAAGTCGCATTTGATTTGTTGGCAGTCGAAACCGATTGATGAGGTGTTGAATTATGCGAAATACTGTAGCGACGAAATTGAAGTGAAACAGAAAAAGTTGAAAGAGAAGGTGATGATGATGCAACTTAAGGCAGCTCAGACAGGTCTGCAAGGTTTGCAAGGGATGCAAGGGTTCCAACAGCAGGTGCCGCAACCGCAGCCGCAGTTGCAGGGAAATATGGCGTTTCAGCCACAGGCCAGAGGCAGAGGCAGAGGAGGTTTTGTGAATAATGGTCCGGATTTGAACACTGTTGTGACTGGTGTGCAGGCAATGAAGAAGGTGATGCTGTGTCACGTGTGCGGAATTGTCCGTCATTGGAAACGCGAGTGCCCGATGGTGGTGCAGGAAGGTGCAGGTGCAGGTGCAGGTGTAGGTGTTGGTCAGCAAAACAATGATGTCAATGCATTTCAGACAATGAGGGGACCGAAAATGAGAGGTCCAAACCCAAATTTTCAGACCATAAATCAGTTGCAGGGATTACAACCTATGCAGCCGCAGCAGATGCAGATGCCCCGTATGCAGATGACGCAAATGCAGCCAATGCAACAGCAGTTACCCATGGTACCTAATCAGCAAATGCAAATACCTTTGGCACCAATGAGTCAGCAGCAAGTGATGGTTCCTCCACAGGTCTCGGGTCAGGTAATGAGTACAAATGGCACCGTACAACAGTTCCCATTACACAGTGAGAGTGGAATAAACAATGTATGGGAGAGTGAAAGCTCAGAAGAAGAAGGGGATTGTGTGCTTGCAGCATCCTTGGAAGTTGATCAAAAGGGTCCGTACGTAGAGGGAAGAGTAATGGGTCATCGTGTCTCGTTCTTGGTTGACACAGGAGCCACACGTTCAACTGTTAAGAGTAGTGAAGTACCAAATTTGCCACTCTCAGGGAGGACCGTCCAAGTGGTGGGAGTAGCAAACAGGCACCTGACGAACCCAATAACAGATCCGGTACCAGTCAGCATCAGTAACTATCAAGGGGTACATCAGTTTGTGGTATGTGACTCAAGCCCAATAGCACTGTTAGGGAGAGACCTATTGTGCAAATTGGGATGTTCGATCATGTGTTCGAACGAAGGAATAACAATCCAGACGAGCAGTGATGGGGAAGAAGAGGACAGTGTAGAGGGGGATGAGATGGAAACGGTAGATGAAGAATATCCTCTGATTTGTCTTTTCCCGATGATAACTGAAGAAGATATTCCAGCCGAATTACGGGAAACAGTCGGAAAGGAGGTGTGGGACATGACAGGGAAAGAGGTGGGATTGATGAAAGGAGTGGAACCAGTGAAAGTGACTGTAAAGCCCAATGCAATATTTCCCCAGACCCCACAATACCACATGGGACAAGATACCCTCATGAAAGTTGCCCAACTTATTGATGAATTTGTAAAACAGGGAGTACTGAAAGAAGTGTTAAGTAGTCCATGTAATTCACCAATAATGGGACTAATAAAGCCAAGTGGAAAGGTCCGACTTGTGCAGGACTTGAGAAAAATAAATGACATCATAGTCAAGTGTTGCCCTGTCGTACCAAATCCAGCTGTGATAATGTTCCAGGTCCCTTGCGATGCTGAGTGGTTCTCAGTCATCGACTTGTCACAAGCATTCTTTTCTGTGCCTCTTCATGAGGACAGCCAATTCCTCTTTTGTTTCAAATTCCTAGACAGAGTGTACAGTTGGTGTCGAATTCCTCAAGGGTTTTCTGAGTCACCGTCAATCTTCAATCAGATTCTAAAGAAAGATTTGGAAGCATTAGAATTGCCATTCGAGTCAACACTAGTACAGTACATCGATGACTTACTGGTTGCATCAAAGACAGAAAGTGGCTGCACAGCCGATACCATTGCTCTGTTGAACCATTTGGGAAGGAATGGACACAAGGTGTCTCCTGCGAAATTGCAGTTCTGTCAGGAGAAAGTGAAATACTTGGGTCACCAGATAGAGAAGGGGTCACGGAGAATAATGAAGGAAAGAATAACAAGTGTACTTCAAATGAGTCCGCCCAAGACGAGAAAGGAGGTGAGGAAGTTTTTGGGAATGGTGGGCTACTGTCGCCAGTGGATTCCCAACTTCTCGACTCTAGCAAAGCCTTTACTGAAGCTGACCCAGAAGGATGCCTTGGATCAAATTGAGCTGAAAGGAGATGAGATGGATGCTTTTGTTGAACTGAAAGAATGCATGTGCAGGGCTCCAGCTTTAGGTATGCCTGATTACACAAAGCCTTTCACATTGTTTTGTCATGAACGTGATGCATGTTCTTTGTCTGTCTTGACCCAAGCCCATGGTGGCGTAAACAGACCAGTAGCGTATTTTTCAGCTACTTTGGATCCGGTCGCAGCAGCACTTCCAGGGTGTTTGCGCGCCGTAGCAGCAGTTGGTATCAGCCTCACTCAGAGTGAAGGAATAGTGATGGGACACCCAGTAACAGTCATGGTCCCTCACTCAGTTGAGATACTTTTGACCCGCTCCCGAACGCAACACATGACTGGAGCAAGACTCACAAGGTATGAAACGATTATTCTGGGCTCACCGAATGTGCAGCTGAAAAGGTGCACTACGTTGAATCCAGCAACCTTGCTTCCTGGAGAAAATGCTGAAATTGAGAACGCTGAAGACGTCGAGCATGACTGCCTTCAGGTGACTGAATTTTGCACAAAACCCCGACCGGACATTAAGGATACTAAGCTTGATGAAAATGACCAAATTCTTTTTGTTGATGGTTCATGTCTAAGAGACGGGATGGGGATTTTGAAAGCAGGATACGCTGTATGTACTGTAACAGGTGTCTTGGAAGCGGGATGGCTCCAAGGAGTCTATTCTGCACAAGTAGCAGAACTTGTAGCCCTTACCAGAGCATGTCAACTGTCTGCATTGATGAAAGTCACCATTTACACTGATAGTCAATATGGGTTTGGGATTGTGCATGACTTTGGACAACTATGGTCACAGAGAGGTTTCCTGACTTCTTCAGGATCCCCAGTGAAGAATGGGGAAAGGATAAGGGAATTGTTACACGCCATTCAAGTGCCAGCTGAAGTTGCAGTGGTAAAGTGCAGTGCTCACACGAAAGGACAGGACTATGTTTCTCTGGGAAATGCATATGCGGATCAAGTCGCAAGATTTTGTGCCTTGAACTGTATATTACTCAGAGATGAATGGAATTCAATAAGTGAGCCAGAACTAGAACCAGCTGAAGCATTTGCCTTGAAGGTCGTAGATACGATAGATGAATTAAAAGCATTGCAGAATAACGTCAGGGAGGATGAAAGAGATTCCTGGATTAAATCACAGTGTATAAAGAGACCAGACGAGTTATGGGTTTCAAATGAGGGAAAATTTGTTTTGCCAAACAGTCTCTTATCACAGCTTGCGCGGTTCTATCATGGGCAAGCTCACCTAGGGAGAGATGCCATGATAAGATTGTTCAAAACTGATTGGTTTAACCCCAGATTTCGTCAAGCTGCAGAAGCAGTTTGCCATCGATGTGTCACTTGCCAGCAGATGAACCCAGGAAAGGGAACAGTTGTGAACGCGAGCCACATTGGTAGGGCAAGCGGGCCTTTTAGTCGTATGCAGATGGACTTCATTGAGATGCCCGTGCATGGAGGTCTAAAGTATGTGTTGGTGATTGTGTGCATTTTTAGTCACTGGATCGAGGCATACCCCACACGTAGAAATGACAGCCTTACAGTTGCAAAGCTATTGTTGAGAGAATTAATACCACGTTTCGGATTCCCGATCTCTTTAGAATCAGATAGGGGAAGTCACTTCAATAACGAGGTGATAAAGTTACTTTGCGAAGCGCTGAACATTGAGCAGAAACTGCATTGTAGCTATCGCCCTGAAGCATCAGGACTGGTGGAGCAGATGAATGGTACACTGAAATCAAGAATGGCGAAAATATGTGCATCGACAAATTTGAAATGGCCTGACGCATTGCCCTTAGTGCTAATGTCAATGAGAAATACCCCTGATAGAAAGACTGGATTGTCTCCGCACGAAATTCTCATGGGCAGGGCTATGAGACTTCCTGCAGTTCCCGCAAACGCGCTTTTGAATTTTACAGATGATATGGTGTTAGACTACTGCAAAGGACTGGCTGACGTGGTTCGCTCTTTCTCTCACCAGGTGCAAGCGACCACCTTGCCACCGATCCAAGGTCCAGGACACGCACTGAAAGCAGGTGACTGGGTCGTGGTAAAGAAGCACGTGAGAAAGTCGTGTCTGGAACTCCGTTGGAAAGGCCCTTTCCAAGTGATCCTGACGACAACTACCGCTGTGAAGTGTGCGGGGGTTCCCAACTGGATTTACGCCAGTCACACAAAGAAGGTGTTGTGTCCCACAGATGAGGAAGTTGAAGCGCTGAAACTGCCAGTGCCTGATAAAACAGTGCCGAGTGCTGAGACAGAACAAAACCGAACTGAAAGCGGACAGGCAGAAGCAGGAGAGAGAGAGATATTATTGGAGGACGAAGAGTCCGACTCACTTGGGGAAGACCAAGGAGAAAGTTCAGACAGCGACGAAGAAGCTGAAGGTCACAAAGAGCCTGAAGCAGCTGAGGGTAGCAAAAAGCCTGAAGCAGCTGAAGGTGACAAAGAACCTGAAGCAGCTGAAAGTGATACAGAGCCTGACGAAAGTAACGGTGAAGAAGGGCTCGAAAAAGGTGAAAAAGCAGGAGAGCCTGATCAGAGGAGGGCTTTCCCAGAAACAGACGATACAGAAAAAGAAAAAGAGAACGTGATCGATTCCCCAGAGGGAGGGGACAAGGCAGAACAGAGCGAAAAGGTTCAAACTTCTACAGAAAAGGTCGCAGGTCCGTCAAATGGACATGGTGCAAAGAGGAGACTAAGTATATCACCAGTAAAACAAAGGACTGGAGAAGGTTTGAACGACGGAGAAAGGCCAAAAGTGAAAGAGAAAAGAAAGGAAGTGTCTGTCGTGGTACCAACCTCGAGTGAAGAAAAAGACTTGACAAAAGAGGAAAGTACCAGCGAGGCAGAATCGAAAAGAGAAGCAAAATTGAAAAGGAAAAGGATACCGAACAGAAGGTATTCCGGTCCTGAATGGGCATATGCAGTCAATGACGATTGGACTGACGAGTTTGTATCTCTAAGCATCGAGAACGAAGAAGAGGAAGAGATACCAATAGAAAAGAAAAGTTTTATGGACAGTGTTGATTGAAAGGGTGATAAATGATACTGCCTGCTACAATCTAAAGTGCTAAAACCAGCTGAGACATTGCTAAACCGGATGAGACTTTGCTAAACCGATAAAGACTGAGCTATTGCCGAATTGAGACAAATGCTGCTAACCGAGAAGTGACTTGGCCTCTTGAAGAAGACTGTGTGAACATTGCGCTCGTTCAGCTTCGTAACTGAATTGCTAAATAGTTTCATTTATAGGTGCTTCTAGCTCTCTGATTCTATACAGATCATGACGCAAAACAATAGAAAGAAATATTGTAAATATGTGTGTATAGGCTTGGTAATTGCATGTGTACTAATAATAATGGCAATTGTGCTTGGAATGCATGGAAAGGGTGAGAATGAGAAAATTGCTGCTTCTACTTTTGCTCCTGTTACTGTCACTGAACTAACCGCATTGAAGAGGCTAGCATTGGATGAGAGACTCTTGCACGATAAGAAAGAGCTTTCGTATAATGTTTTCTATCGCTTGCTAACAGAATATGTTGAGACAATGGATGCGAAAGATTGTTATGTGTGTACACAGATACCGACATCAGTGAAGGAAGGGGTGACATATCACCACATGCCTCTTATATACGGGATTACATGTAGTATAGTAATGTCTAGGTTTTATGGTCAAACTAACATACAGTATTTTTATTCAAATTATGATGTTACCTTTGCTTATGTTCCTATAATAGCGCAGCTAAGCCAGATTGCTAAAGATTGGGATGCTAAGATAATGAGGGAATTTTTCGAGCCAATGCTACCTTTTGAAACGGCTCACGCTCATAGGGAAAATCTTACCTGCTCGCTCTCTGCAGTAGAGATAAGCTTTTTAGATCGCACAGATGATAGAAGGGCACAAATGAAGGCGAAATTAGAAAAGGAGTTACATAAGAGGACTTCAGTAGATAATTATGATTTTGCTGCAATAAAGACACAAGGGAAAATTGCTTTAGATGCTTGGCATGTAGGGAAGTTTTGTATATATCGAGGTGAATCTTATTATGACAACATTTTTGTAGGAGCGAGTGAGTGTAAACACACGTTTATCTTTAAGGCCAAATGGACATTCATGATGAATGGACTTGACCCTGTCATTCCAGGTGTATATTACATTTGTGGGTATAATGCCTATTATCGTCTTCCAAAGGGATGGTGGGGGAGATGTTATTTGGGTATAGTGTTCCCAAAGGTTTATCAACTGGATGACTTATCGATGATTCAAAAGACATCTGGATCCCATCATATCCAGAAAAGAGAGACCGCAGCTGCTGTGGTAGGAGATATATTTGGAGCCATGATTCCTTCATTGGGAGTTGTGCTGAATTCCATCAAAATAAGAAAGTTGTCTACTATAGTGGATAACATGTTGACAAAGTTTTCAGGTGCTATAATCCTGATAGATGCTGAACTTGCAGCGGAAAGAGCTATGACTCTTCAAAATAGGCTTGCTTTAGACATTCTTTTAGCAAAGGATGGTGGCGTTTGCAAAATGCTTGGTGCACGACACTGTTGTACATATATCCCTGACAATAGTGTGAAAATTAAAACTATGCTTGCTAATCTAACAAAAGAGAGTGCAGATTTGAAGGAACTGAAAGAACCAGGAGTGTGGGAGGAGGTTGGAAAAGGACTTGCTTCAGTGGGACATTGGATTGGGGGAATTTGGAATGGAATATTGTTAAAAATAATAGAGGGAATTTTAATAGTGATAATTTGTGTATTTGGAATTTGGGGAATAAAAAGGGGAATAATAATGATTATGGAAAGAATTAAAAGAAGAAAGGAGGAGAAAATTATGAAAAGAATGGCAGAAGTATACAAAGCGCAAACTAGGGGAACTAAAAGGAAAAGAGAACTGACAGAATTTTAATGAAATAAAATTTGTGGGCTTAATTTGTGTGATGACCAGTAGTCATCAGAGGAGGGATTGATGAAGCAGAAAATGAAGGTTTTGATTTATTAACGCATAAACGTAGTGTGAAATAATCATGTGTGACTTTAACCGAACTAATAAAGATTGTACGGGGACAAAATGTGCCCTTAGAGTAGTTTGCCAACATTTATAAGCGCGCTTTATATAACGTGGTGTATTAGAATTGCACTAATCCGACATAATCATAAACGTGTGCTACGATTTGCTTGTTTGAAATGCTTTAGCTTAGCATTACTTTAATGGAGGCTTTGGCCTAGTTGCCTGGTCTCACGGTTTAGATGCTCGTATTTTTCCAATGTGCTATTAAACGTGTATTTTTGCTTGAAGCTGTACTTTTCCACCGAGACCGTTCACATGCTTATCTTAAAGTTTCGTGCCAGCCTGGCATATTTTCGCTTTACTCCAAGGTCGATTTGCAGGTGCGGACAATGGAGGCTCTGAAAGTGAACTAATTGGTATACAATGTTGCAACGTGCGTTCCCATCTCCAAGGATAATGTATGCTTAAGTAAAAGCTTGAGAACTGTCGTTTTTGATTGGACAATTTGAAGCTAACCTATGAACCCTCCAATGGAAGACCCTACTGGATTCGAACTGTTGTCTATAAAACCCAGGTGCACGAGAGGAAAGTAGCTATTATCAGCCATTACCAGCTATTGCCCGACATTGCGTCATTTCGTAGCTATTATGGCCCATCTTGCTGCGACGCTATTTTGAGAGATACTTTGATGCTTTCTCTAATCGAGAGAAAGAGACTTTAAATGATTCTTGCCCTAGAGACTTTAACTTTGAAATGCCCTTTGCATGAAGTAGTAGTTTTATTGCCGCCGTGAGGCAATTGCCCCGTCCACCCCTGCCCCTTTGCCCCGTCCCATGCTGATCGAGAAACGGTACCTGTGAGACGAAGACTTCCTTGTATGCTGATCGTAATTGGTAAATATGAAAGGAAAATTGTAAAATTGCATTGTGTTTCTTTTAGGTAACCAACTGCTGATTTTGATAAGAGCCCTAGCTAGGAGTTTTCTAAATTTATGTTGCTAAATTGTTTTTGCATGAAGTCCCACATGCCGATGCTAATTTGAGGTTAGACGAGGATTCCATATGTCGCACGATGCAATTTGAGATCTTGTTATGCTGACTAAATGTACGCAATTAGCTCATTACAGATTATCGTATTAGTGATTTGCATTGCCATTATCGAATGCCTTGTGATTCAAATGCTACATAGATTACACTTGTTTCGCCGTTATGGACAGCTATTAATGTTCATTTATGTTTATCATTTGGTGTTGAGACACATATATATTGTGCTAGCTTTGTTAATATAGGGAAATAAATTCACTAACTTTGCAATAAACTGGTGTGGTTATTCCTGACTGAAAGGTCAGGGTTCGCCGAAATGTATTCTGGATTAATTGTTAAGTGTTATGTTGATCAAGGTATTGCTTATGTTCGTTATTGATTATTGATTTGATGCGACTGATCGATATAAGAGTACGGAGAGTTCCCACTTAGTCAAAAGATTCATCGGCCTAAAGAGCGTCCGAACACAGGTAAATTATTACTACGGTTCGCTCTATCACCTGTTATAGAAAAACTGAGAGATTGCTATCAGATGCATTGAACAGAAGCAGCTCTGTTTTACTTTGATTAATGTTATATCCCCCTATTTTCTAAGTTCCTTAATCAGATCAAATACTCCTTGTATGTTTGACTCAGCTGGCTTCAAATATAGTATAATATCATCTGCAAATAGCTTCATTTTGGAATAGGGGCGCAGATTCCCTGCATGCTTTGGATTTTCACTGCCAACAGCTCAATAAAAGACGCAAATATAATAGGCGCTAGGGGAGCACCCCTTTCAGGTACCCCTTTTTTTGCAAATGAGCCAGCAACTCTAGAATTAATAATTAACTTGACATGTGCCCCTTGATATAAATTCCTAAGCATCCTTTTGAATTTAGCAGGTAACCCAAATTTGCTCAGGCCATAAAAGAAGTCATCCCAGTTCAAATACCTTCTCGATTTGCATCATTATTATCGCCGCAGCGGCTTGATTGTGCGAAAAATATCTATAGCCCGTATCAAAAAATCAGTGATTGATGCCATTAGTCTGTTGGTAGCAAATCCGCTCTGATCTCTAGGAATTAACAATTTAGCAGCAGGGGTAATTTGAGAGGCCCACTTCTTCGTCAACAATTTATAGTCTGCATTAAGCATTTAGCAGACTTATTGGATGATATGAACTGGCATTGGTCGGACATTTGTCCTTCTTCGGAAAACTAACTATGGTGGATTTCTTGAAAAGGGAGGGGCCTCCTCACCTTCCATTATGTCTTTCAACATGTATACTAAAAACGGGGCCAGTTCCTTTGCAAAAATCTTGTAGAACTCTGATAGAAACGCATAATTTGTACATGCTTTTGCATTAGTCATTTTTGTGAGCCCTTCTGCCACCTCATGAACTGTTATTTTTGCTGAAATTGCATCAGCATGCATTCTTGGCAACCGAGACAGATTGATAGACCTATAATAGTGTTCAATAGCAGGGAAAGTAACAGGATAAGTATTTCCTTATATTCTGGTGTCGTGTTGCAAGAAAAATCTGATCAACCTCTTTATCTTCGGCGACTAATATATGAGTATCCAGATTCCCAATTTGCCTAATTACTTGTTTGTCGTGTTTAATTCTGGTTGACCAAGCAAGACATTTTCCAACCTGTTGATTTTCTTCATATGTTTGTTGCTGGAATGACCTTGAATTATTTATTTCCTTAAGCGTGAAGGAATCTCTAAGAGGCTCCCACTCTTTTTTCGTGATCTCCAGCCCACCCATCCTGACATATGCCTCTGCTGTATTATTTACTGCCAGCTGGAGTGACTTTATTCGTAAAGCCCCCTGCTTATATTGGCTAGCTGTGTATGCTATGATGATGTCCTGTGCACCGTGGCCTTAATGACCTCCCAAACAACAAAACGTTAGGATATGTGTCGATTAGCAAGAAAGAAAACTATGCTATAAAAGCTCTGTTATCTGCCACCCGTCTGATTAGTTAACAGAACTGCCATCTGAACGTTTCTCTAATAAGAATATCGAGTTCTACGGATATAAAATAAAAAATCCAACTGCGATGCTGTTTTAACCGGATAAGGTAAGCAAGGGTATTGGACAACCCCTGGATGATCTTCTTGCCATGGATCTATTAGCTAAAAATCATGCTTTAAGAGGCTAATGATTATTTTAGTTTAAGATGTAAGTTAGATATTTGCTTGATTGGACATATCCTCGGTGAGGTCCTGGATGTACAAAAAATCCCTTCCCCCATGATAATAAGCCCTTCTGCCCCCATAGCCATATTATGTGCCTGCATTAATGGATCAATTTCATCGCAGGCAGGACCTTGGTAATTAACCAGGTTTAATGGAACCACCTGGGCAAGTACTTTTTAACCAAAGCCACCTGCCTTGAGAATCTCTGATTGCTTCCTTTATATCCCAGTCAATACTGTTACTCAAATAGATTGCGACCCCCCTCATTGCCAACGCGTAGGAGGCAAAGAACACAGGGGAGTATTTCTTTGGAATATAAACTTTTGGATTATTGCTCTTTAAATGAGTTTTTTGAAGGAAAATCACTTCTGGACTAAATGATATCAGCCATCTTAACGGACCCCTATTAATAAGGCTGATCTAAAATCCTATTGGCATTGCATGATATCACCCTCAAGTTATGCGTGCTTATATGGTATCACTGTAGGTGCACACATACTCATTACTCATCACTCGTCTTGACTTGATTACATCAAACCCTCTTTTAAACCTGCTCGTTTTTACAGCAAGTGCTCCATACCAACCCTGACACCCACCCTCTACAAGGCCAATGACCCTTAGGGCCATATTTATACTTTTCGACGCACAACTGCGCCAATGCAATTGTGCGTAAAAAAATCTAACGCCATTCTGAAGCACCATGCGGGCGCCGTATTTATTCAATGACGTTAGCCGGTGTTAGCCGGCGGAGCTGCCTGTGTGCGTCAAAAAAAATGACTTACACCAGGCAGCGCCGGCGTAGGGGAATATGGAGCTTGGGCGTCAAAAAATGGGGCAAGTCAGGCTGAGGCAAAATTTTCGCCTCAACCCGATTTGCGCCATTTTTTTTAACTCCCAACCCCCATTGTCTTTGCTAAGACAGGAGTCATGCCCCCTTGCCCAATGGCCATGCCCAGGGGACTTCTGTCCCCTGGGCATGGTCATTGGGCATAGTGGCATGTGGGGGGCACAAATCAGGCCCCCCTATGCCACAAAAAAAAATAAAAAAAATACTTACCTGAACTTACCTTAAGTTCCCTGGGATGGGTCCCTCCATCCTTGGGCGTCCTCCTGGGGTGGGCAAGGGTGACAGGGGGGTCCCTGGGGGCATGGGAGGGCACCTCTGGGCTCCTTCCGAGCCCACAGGTCCCTTAACGCCTGCCCTGACCAGGTGCTAAAAAACGACGCAAAAGCGGCTGGACGTCATTTTTTTTGACCCGCCCACTCCCGGGCGTCATTTTTGCCCGGGAGTGTAAATACGGCGCACATGCCTCGGAGTAATTTTTTAGACGGGAACGCCTACCTTGCATATCATTAACGCAAAGTTGGTGTCCACGCTAAAAAATGACGCAAACTCCATAAACTTTGGCGCTAGGCGCGTCTAACGCCAGAGTATAAATATGGAGTTCGTTTTGCGTCGAATTTGCGTAAAAAAACAACGCAATTCCGGCGCAAACAGAGTATAAATATGCCCCTTAGTCTCTCCAACCACACGGGGGTGGGGAGGAATGGCCTGCAATACCCCCGCCCTTGCACCTTGAATAAGGATGCCTTGGATTTGCACCCTACTGCACTCATGATCCCAGGGGGGAGAAGAAAATCCCCCGCCCCCATTGTTGTTGACATTACCCCATTTTATTTATTTTTTATATATTTTTTCCTCTTTTTCCTCTTTCCCTCCCTTCCATGTCAATCTATGCAATATATGCATTACACAACATCTTGGGATTAATCAGACATTGTTAACAAATATTCCCGGGCTTTTGCTACATTGGAAGGTACATGAAACTGCCTTTCACCAGGACCTTGAGCCTTGGCTACTATACAATGGATGCCTGAGCACCCTTAGACCTGAAAAGCCTTTCAAACTCTTACCGACAACAAGCTGTAGCCACTGCCATTTCAGAGAAGATGCGGAATCGAGATATGTCTGGGTTCGAGAAGCTTCTCTTCTTAATTGCCTTTGTGAGGATACACTCCTTTACTTGATAGTCTGTGTTGTTGACCAAAATGGTACATGGATATTTGGAGCTGGATAAATGCTGTGCTTGGGACTCAATGGCCCATTGTAATAGTGAGGTCACCTAAAAGATCGGGAAAAAGAAGAATTCTTAATTAAAGAGTCCACCAACTGAGGTACCTCTTCTAGCTCAAATCCCTCTGGTATACCCACCATACGTAAATTGGAGCGTCTTGTGTAGTTTTAAGCTCTTCAATCTTTTTCTTTATATACCTCTTTTACTTCTCCATTTTGGGCATTTCTTGATGCACTGAACAAGCTTATCCTCCAGATTTGATATCCTGGATTCTACCTATTTTAACCATTTCAGAAAGCTTTGTCAACTGTGTCATACTTTTTTCCATCTTTGCTAGTCTGTCATGGAAAGAGGCGGTCTTGTGCGCCTGTGACACCTTAAACTCTTGTATTTCCAGCAATATAGTATCAAATATGCTTTTAACGGAGTCTTTAAAAGTACCCTCAGATGTGGATCCCCCCTTGCTTGTTATCACAGGTGAGGTCTGCAAATGTCTGATTCTGGACAATGTTCTCAGGGTCCAAGGTTGTCTCGGAATTCAGTAATATCGAAATCTGCTACATAGAAACTGAAAGCTCGGTTACTACCATCGGGCATGCTACCAGAAGACTTGCCTGAGTGTCTGGTGCATGTTCTCCCGTGGGAGGGGTGTTCATCACGATCCATTGATACAGTTCTGTTGGCCTTAACTTGTCTAGAAAACAATGGGTACTCCTTGAGCTTCGCTAGATTTAGCCCCTCTTCAACTATATCTTCCACCTGTACCCTATTGTTAGCATCAAGCAACTAAGTCCCTAAAGTGGAAAGTTCTGCCACATTAAGGTCACTCTCTAAAGGCTCAGCCAGCCTCTCTGGTTCTAACTTCTTCTGCTATCTCTCTTATTATTAATCGCACCAGTGCACATATACACTGATTTTGAGTCTATCCTTAACTGGAGGCTCCAGTTTGCCTGGGTTGCTGCTGACTTGGCCTGGGTTGCACTTCTTTTTCCCTCTCTAAGAAGAAATAAGCGAGGCATTAGCAGCACTTGAAGTAGCACTTGCCTTAAAATGTTGCTTGCTCATGGGAATTATCTTTGTCGTTACTTTCGCATTATGCTCCTCTTACTTCTACTTTTACCTTTGCCTTGCCTTTGCAAATGTCTCCGCTCTCTCTTGCTATATTGCTTTATTTTATCTTCTGAATTTAGTTAGGGTTGTTTAACACTGCACACAGTTTCGAACAAGTATAGTTTGTTTCCATAAAGAAGCTCCTAAATTGACAATTTCCCCATAATGCAAGAGTGCACTAGCTTCTTTCCTCGCCCGCTGCTCAAGGCCATCCTGTACTACTTCTTTTCATTACTGTTAATCGCTAAAGAAGTGAACCCAGTAGCAGAGGGGCCAGGTTCAAACCGGCTTTTATACATAGTCATTAAATGAACATTGAAAAAGTTAATTGAATGAGGCCAGAGCGGCATGAATTGAAAGTCATAGCTCTGCTGGTTCGAGAAATACTTGACTGGTGTTTTCTTTTATGTTTTCTTTAACAGGTTCCTCGGGAGACCACGTCCCATAAGGACAGAGATCAGAGGTGAATCCTACACATGTCCTCCCAATGTAGAAATAATATACACAAAAGGTGTGGAGGGACAGGTTTACTCCGTATGGCCACATTCACTTTAATTGTGATCCTGCCACCACTCGTACTCTCTTTTTGACACTGTTGTGTTGACTAGCTTGCGGGGGATTCCTCCGTATGGAAGAGGTGGTCTCACACATTTGGCTGTGCCATGCTTCATCATTGACACCTCTACTCACCCTGGTAGGAAGGTGCCACCAGGGCAGGCTCAACCTCTTGGTGAACTTCACCTAGAGGGAGTCCTTAGATAAAGCTTACCGGATTATAATGGGATCAAGATCAGTTAAACATACCTAGCACACTACTGGTAATTTTACCTTTAATAATGGTGTTGGATGGTATGGTTAAAAACATGTGTCGATGGTAACCATGACACGTCCTTTTAAAAGCCCTCATACTGAGACTAACTTGGTCTGGGGCATTTATCAGGGCTATGGATCCCTAGTCAACCATGAGTGAGCAGACGCCTATTCTACCTCGTGGTGAAAAAATCCACACACTCAAGTCCTACCTGAGTGGGACGTAGGCCTTTAGACACCTATTTAAAAAAGATAATACATGAAAATTCATAGGAATACATCGCACCTAACATACTCTGTAAACTCAAAGTTGAACATGTGAAGTGGAGAACACAGCAAACCACTGCAAACACAAGTGCTTAAACTAATGCTAAAACAACACACAATGCGTTTCATAATTAATTGAACTAGATGCTATTCTTTAGCCACTCGCTGTTTATCTATAGCAGTTGGTCTTCACATTGGTCATTCTCAAACTATGGTGAGGAATACTACAACTATCAATATAAAATGGCCTTACCCTAGATTATAGGGGTACGGGCCTCGGTTATGGTGCTAGGACGATGCCCCTGGTGGTCACACACTGCTGAAGGAGAAAGCAAATTCATACATGCACAGTGAGGATCAGTTAGTATTGTGTCTAAATAGGAAATTTGTCTTTTGCTGTATAAGGCAGATTGCTCATAATTATTTAAAATGTCCAGTTCATAAAGCATAATCTATAGGAGCCTAGGTTTCTCTTACACATCCGGGGCACCAATATGTGTCCGGTAGTATCCCAAAGGGGTGATTACCCCACCATTGATCATAAGCTTTCATATTATGCAATATACATGCTTGTGCCACATAGGCATCGTCATGCACTCATCAAGTAGTCATATTTATAAGTTGTGGGCAGTGAACATGTGGGCAGGGAAAGTAAAAAGGAGGCAATTCAACAAGGAACGGGTCATAAAAAACAGTCCTCGGGAGACCAGTCAAAGAAACACTGCTGCAGCACCATACCCCGCAGGTGCGAGCGCTAGCCCACCCGACTCCTCGCGGCTCAGCTGCACTCACCTCTGCCCGTGGGGTAGGGCTGCTCTCAGAAATTAGAAGTTGGCATCCCCTGTACCCACATCCAATATTCATGCTGCTCCATTCTTTGGTTTTGCCGGTTTTACCAGCTCGTCTATTGGCCTCGACCAGTCCTAAAGGGAACTGCACCAATCACTGCTCCTCACGAGCCTCTCCAGCGTGTATAAGCACTGCTGCCTGGTGTATGGGGAAAGCATGGCCACGGAAACTATCACCTTGGGCATGGAGGCGGGGAGAGCCACTGAGCGCACTGGCAGCCGAGGATGTGGGTTACGCCTGCTGCCAGATCATCTTTTGCAACCATGTACTCCAGCTTGATTCTGGTGAAGGAGAGTCCTAGAACCATCAGGCCACCAACATATGAGCTATCGAAAAGCACTATACAAATGCTGGTACAAGTGCATGCTGTTAGAAATGGGGTCTCTATTTGGCAGAGATATACACCCTTGTCCAAATAGGGACCACACTCCTAGTCAGGGTAAGTCACATCATAATCCAAATGATCCTGTGCCCACCCTCTGGTAGCTTGGCACTGAGAAGTCAGGCTTAACTTAGAAGGCAATGTGTAAAGTATTTGTGCAATAAATCATAAAGTAACACAGAATACTTCACACAGGTTTAGAAAAATAGATAATATTCACCTGAATAAAATAAGATCAAAATGACAAAGATTCAATAAGCACAATTTGAAATATCACTTTTAAAAGATTTAAAAGAGTCTCAATCTTTAGAATTTAACAGTTGTTTCTATCGCTACACACAGTAGCTGGGATGCGTCAAAAATAACAACGCACAGAGACCGCAGAGAAGGAGGTGCGCGGAAATTAAGGTGGTGTGTAGGATTTTTACTTCAAGGGTTTGCTTCATTTTCGGCACACAGTCTTGGTTCCTCACTGAGATGTGGGGATATTTTGACACCCAGGGACGATGTGTTGAAAATCGTTGACGCGCTGGAAGAAGGAGCAGGCGCTGTGTCAAATTTTCCGTTGCACGGCAGGCTCTGCATCGTATTTCCAGTTGGGAAGCCGGTGCAGCGTCGTTCTGGTCAGCTGTGTGGTGATTTCCCAGCCGTGATGCAGGCTTTTTGTCAATTTCTGCAGGCATAGTGTCGATTTATGATGCACAAGGGGTTTCTTGAAGAGGTGAAGTCTTTGTTGGCCATGAGACTTCAGGAACGGGACGCAAGCTCAATCCAAACCCATGGAGACCCCTTCTAGAGAAGGCAGAGTACTTCCAGCAAAGACAGAGGCCAGCAGGGCAGCAGGGCAACATCAGGGCAGCAGTCCGTCTCAGCAAAGCAGTCCTCTGACAGAGTTCAGGTGTAGGTCCAGAAGTGTCTGATTTGGTGGTGTCAGAGACCCAGTTTATATACCCCAAAACGCCTTTGAAGTGGGGGAGACTTCAAAGAATGGTTTTGAAGTGCACAAGTTCCCCTTTCAGCCCAGTCCTGTCTGCCAGGGTCCCAGTGGGGGGTTATCAGTCCTTTGTGTGAGGGCAGGCCACTGGCCTTTGAAATGTAAGTGTCAGACCCTCCACCCTTCCAGCCCAGGAAGACCCATTCAGTAAGCAGATCAATGCAGATGTGACTGAGTGTCCTGTGCTTGTGGTTGTCTGGGTGAAAAGCATAAGGGAGCTGTCAAGCAGCACAGACCAGACATTCACTGGAGACAGGCAGTAAGGCACAGATGGTTTTAAGGGCAGATAAATGCTCACTTTCTAAAAGTGTCTTTTCTAAAATAGTAATCTAAAATCCAACCTCACCAATAAGCATGATTTTCTATTACCATTCTGGCCATACTAAATATGACTCGGTTACCCCTTTAACCCCTTCGCTGCCAGGCCTTTTCCCCCTCCTGTGCCAGGCCTTTTTTTGCCTATTTGGGGCAGTTCGCGCTTAGGCCCTCATAACTTTTTGTCCACATAAGCTAACCAAGCCAAATTTGCGTCCTTTTTTTCCAACATCCTAGGGATTCTAAAGGTACCCAGACTTTGTGGGTTCCCCTGAAGGAGGTCAAGAAATTGGCCAAAATACAGTGAAAATTTCGTTTTTTTCAAAAAAATTGGAAAAAGGGGCTGCAGAAGAAGGCTTGTGGTTTTTCCCCTGAAAATGGCATCAACAAAGGGTCTACGGTGCTAAACTCAGCAGCTTCCCAGCTTTCAGGAACAGGCAGACCTGAATCCGAAAACCCAATTTTTCAACACAATTTTGGCATTTTACTGGAGCATACCCCATTTGTGCAATTTTTTGTGCTTTCAGCCTCCTTCCAGTCAGTGACAGGAATGGTCATGAAACCAATGGTGGATCCCAGAAACCTAAACATTTCTGAAAAGTAGACAAAATTCTGAATTCAGCAAGGGGTCATTTGTGTAGATCCTACAAGGGTTTCCTACAGAAAATAACAGCTGAAAAAGAAAAATATTGAAATTGAGGTGAAAAAAACATCAATTTTTCTCTACTTTTTACTCTGTAACTTTTCCCTGCAATGTCAGATTATCAAAAGCAATATAGCGTTACGTCTGCTGGACTCCTCTGGTTGCGGGGATATATAGGGTTTGTAGGTTCATCAAGAACCCGAGGAACCCAGAGCCAATAAATGAGCTGCACCCTGCAGTGCGTTTTCATTCTATACCGGGTATACAGTAATTCATTTGCTGAAATATAAGGAGTAAAAAATAGCTATCAAGAAAACCTTTGCATTTCCAAAAAGGGCACAAGATAAGGTGTTGAGGAGCAGTGGTTATTTGCACATCTCTGAATTCCGGGGTGACCATAGTAGCACGTGAATTACATGGAATTTCTCAAATAGATGTCTTTTTTACACACACCCCTATATTTGGAAGGAATAAATGTAGAGAAAGACAAGGGGCAATAACACTTGTTTTGCTATTCTATGTTCCCCCAAGTCTCCCGATAAAAATGATACCTCACTTGTGTGGCTAGGCCTAGCGCCCGCGACAGGATATGCCCCAAAACACAACGTGGACACATCACAGAAAACAGAGCTGTTTTTAGCAAAGTGACTACCTGTAGATTTTGGCCTCTAGCTCAGCCGCCACCTAGGGAAACCTACCAAACCTGTGCATTTCTGAAAACTAGAGACCTAGGGGAATCCAAGGAGGGGTGACTTGTGTGGCTCGGACCAGGTTCTGTTACCCAGAATCCTTTGCAAACCTCAAAATTTGGCTAAAAAAACACATGTTCCTCACATTTCTGTGGCAGAAAGTTCTGGAATCTGAGAGGAGCGACAAATTTCCTTCCACCCAGCATTCCCCCACGTCTCCCGATAAAAATGATACCTCACTTGTGTGGGTAGGCCTAGCGCCCGCGACAGGATATGCCCCAAAACACAACCTGGACACATCACAGAAAACAGAGCTGTTTTTAGCAAAGTGACTACCTGTAGATTTTGGCCTGTAGCTCAGCCGCCACCTAGGGAAACCTACCAAACCTGTGCATTTCTGAAAACTAGAGACCTAGGGGAATCCAAGGAGGGGTAACTTGTGTGGCTCGGACCAGGTTCGGTTACCCAGAATCCTTTGCAAACCTCAAAATTTGGCTAAAAAAACACATGTTCCTCACATTTCTGTGGCAGAAAGTTCTGGAATCTGAGAGGAGCCACAAATTTCCTTCCACCTAGCGTTCCCCCACGTCTCCCGATAAAAATGATACCTCACTTGTGTGGGTAGGCCTAGCGCCCGCGACAGGATATGCCCCAAAACACAACGTGGACATATCACAGAAAACAGAGCTGTTTTTAGCAAAGTGACTACCTGTAGATTTTGGCCTCTAGCTCAGCCGCCACCAAGGGAAACCTACCAAACCTGTGCATTTCTGAAAACTAGAGACCTAGGGGGATCCAAGGAGGGGTGACTTGCGGGGCTGGGACCAGGTTCTGTTACCCAGAATCCTTTGCAAACCTCAAAATTTGGCTAAAAAAACACATGTTCCTCACATTTCTGTGGCAGAAAGTTCTGGAATCTGAGAGGAGCCACAAATTTCCTTCCACCCAGCGTTCCCCCACGTCTCCCGATAAAAATTATACCTCACTTGTGTGGGTAGGCCTAGCGCCCGCGACAGGATATGCCCCAAAACACAACGTGGACATATCACAGAAAACAGAGCTGTTTTTAGCAAAGTGACTACCTGTAGATTTTGGCCTCTAGCTCAGCCGCCACCTAGGGAAACCTACCAAACCTATGCATTTCTGAAAACTAGAGACCTAGGGGAATCCAAGGAGGGGTGACTTGTGTGGCTCGGACCAGGTTCTGTTACCCGGAATCCTTTGCAAACCTCAAAATTTGGCTAAAAAAACACATGTTCCTCACATTTCTGTGGCAGAAAGTTCTGGAATCTGAGAGGAGACACAAATTTCCTTCCACCCAGCGTTCCCCCACGTCTCCCGATAAAAATGATACCTCACTTGTGTGGGTAGGCCTAGCGCCCGCGACAGGATATGCCCCAAAACACAACGTGGACATATCACAGAAAACAGAGCTGTTTTTAGCAAAGTGACTACCTGTAGATTTTGGCCTCTAGCTCAGCCGCCACCTAGGGAAACCTACCAAACCTATGCATTTCTGAAAACTAGATACCTAGGGGAATCCAAGGAGGGGTGACTTGTGTGGCTCGGACCAGGTTCTGTTACCCAGAATCCTTTGCAAACCTCAAAATTTGGCTAAGAAAACACATGTTCCTCACATTTCTGTGGCAGAAAGTTCTGGAATCTGAGAAGAGACACAAATTTCCTTCCACCCAGCGTTCCCCCACGTCTCCCGATAAAAATGATACCTCACTTGTGTGGGTAGGCCTAGCGCCCGCGACAGGATATGCCCCAAAACACAACGTGGACATATCACAGAAAATAGAGCTGTTTTTAGCAAAGTGACTACCTGTAGATTTTGGCCTCTAGCTCAGCCGCCACCTAGGGAAACCTACCAAACCTATGCATTTCTGAAAACTAGATACCTAGGGGAATCCAAGGAGGGGTGACTTGTGTGGCTCGGACCAGGTTCTGTTACCCAGAATCCTTTGCAAACCTCAAAATTTGGCTAAAAAAACACATGTTCCTCACATTTCTGTGGCAGAAAGTTCTGGAATCTGAGAGGAGCCACAAATTTCCTTCCACCCAGCGTTCCCCCACGTCTCCCGATAAAAATGATACCTCACTTGTGTGGGTAGGCCTAGCGCCTGCGACAGGAGATGCCCCAAAACACAACGTGGACATATCACAGAAAACAGAGCTGTTTTTAGCAAAGTGACTACCTGTAGATTTTGGCCTCTAGCTCAGCCGCCACCTAGGGAAACCTACCAAACCTGTGCATTTCTGAAAACTAGAGACCTAGGGGAATCCAAGGAGGGGTGACTTGTGTGGCTCGACCAGGTTCTGTTACCCAGAATCCTTTGCAAACCTCAAAAGTTGGCTAAAAAAACACATGTTCCTCACATTTCTGTGGCAGAAAGTTCTGGAATCTGAGAGGAGCCACAAATTTCCTTCCACCCAGCGTTCCCCCACGTCTCCCGATAAAAATGATACCTCACTTGTGTGGGTAGGCCTAGCGCCCGCGACAGGATATGCCCCAAAACACAACGTGGACATATCACAGAAAACAGAGCTGTTTTTAGCAAAGGGACTACCTGTAGATTTTGGCCTCTAGCTCAGCCGCCACCTAGGGAAACCTACCAAACCTGTGCATTTCTGAAAACTAGAGACCTAGGGGAATCCAAGGAGGGGTGACTTGTGTGGCTCGGACCAGGTTCTGTTACCCAGAATCCTTTGCAAACCTCAAAATTTGGCTAAAAAAACACATGTTCCTCACATTTCTGTGGCAGAAAGTTCTGGAATCTGAGAGGAGCCACAAATTTCCTTCCACCCAGCGTTCCCCCACGTCTCCCGATAAAAATGATACCTCACTTGCGTGGGTAGGCCTAGCGGCCGCGACAGGAAACGCCCCAAAGCGCAACGTGGACACAACCAAAATTTTGGAAGAAAACAGTGCCTACCTGTGGATTTTGGCCTGTAGCTCAGCGGGCACCTAGGGAAACCTACCAAACCTGTGCATTTCTGAAAACTAGAGACCTAGGGGAATCCAAGGAGGGGTGACTTGCGGGGCTCGGACCAGGTTCTGTTACCCAGAATCCTTTGCAAACCTCAAAATTTGGCCAAAAAAACACTTTTTCCTCTCATTTCTGTGGCAGAAAGTTCTGGAATCTGAGAGGAGCCACACATTTCCTTCCACCCAGCATTCCCCCAAGTCTCCCGATAAAAATGATACCTCACTTGTGTGGGTGGGCCAGGTGCCTGCAACAGAATAAGGCCCAAAACCTGAAGAGATAGAAGGGATAGGTATTTTTGCAATATATCATTTTGATGTGTGCACATACGTCCGTGATGTGCCAAACACTAAAATAGTGAAAAGAAACACTTAGGTTATGTGAAGAAGACCCCTCACCCACCAACCAAGTTGGTGGCATGCTTCATCATCGGGGTCCCACCCGAGGCACCTAGCGTGTCACAGGTGTGCTGCGACGCCTGATTACAGCGGAGCAGGTTTTGTCATTTTTTACAACACATACTGGTTGGATTTGGCACGAGGGTGAGTGATAGTTCAGTGGATCAAATTTTATTAACAAGAGATTTCACAAAAATGAAATGCACTGCTAATAACTGAAAGGCAAAAAAGTGAACCAATGACTCACAGCTCGTGAGCTGTAAAGCCGCGACAAGGCACCAACCGCTTTACAGTCCATTCACACACCTTTCATACATGACACGCACAAGACCATTCACACCGCCAGCCACGGGCCCAGCACATTACAACACTCACATCGACAGACCGCGCTACTCAAGGGCCCATCACTTACATACGCCACATGCCTGATACAAGAATCACACCAGCTGATGGGAGTGTGGACTGCCGTTTGGCTGGCACCGCCAGCCAAGCGCCACCCCACGCACACCGCCAGCCAAGCGCCACCCCACGCACACCGCCAGCCAAGCGCCACCCCACGCACACCGCCACCCCACGCACACCGCCAGCCAAGCGCCACCCCACGCACACCGCAATTACTTTTTTTTATCTATAAACAACAAATAAACTACTAATTATAAAATAGGCACAAAACTACAAACACAAAACCTCAAACTAAATACACGACAGATGCCAACCGTGGAAAATATAAAACAGACAGCTTACGCTCACAGTATTTCCCAAAAGTTTTTCCTTGTGTGGTAACTTCTAAAACAGCTAGGCACACACAGCCCAGGCTTTGAAGGGCATTCGGGGCAGTACATCCGGCTCTCCCTCCGGATTGATCTCCGGGCACATACTCTACATTTCTTTGTGGGCATGTCTTTTTTGGGAGTGGGAGGAATGTGATCTGGAAAGTGCCGATCTTTCAATCTAGCCACATCCTCCACCACTTCTACTCTAGGAACTCTTGCCGGTTCCACCACAATAAGGCTTTCTATCACCGACTCCTGAAATTTAACAAAAGTCATCCTTGACTCAGGTGAACAATCCTTGTATACAATAAAGGCATTAAAAGTTGCCAAATGAAATAAATGTAGGGCCAACTTTTTATACCACACATAGGACTTACGAAGAGCAGTGTAAGGTTCCAACCTCTGATCTACTCTATCAACACCACCCATGTGCCTATTGTAGTCCAAAATGCACGCAGGTTTGCGCACTTCCGCAACCTGACCCCAAACAGCCACAGGGGAAGTACTCTCATCATGGATGGTCGATAGCATGTACACATCCCTCCTGTCTGAAAATTTCATAGCTAACAGCTCATTATTCCGCAAGGCACTGCACTGTCCCCTCTCAAGTTTTTTACAGACAAGCTCCCTTGGATAGCCTTTGCGGTTAGAACGGATTGTGCCACAAGCAACAGTGTCCACCCTAAACAACTCCTTGAACAACTGCACTCCAGTGTAGAAATTATCTACGTACAAATGGTGACCTTTGTTAAACAGCCGTCTAGCAAGTTCCCACACAATTTTTTCGCTAACTCCAAAAGTGGCCGGACAACCAGGAGGGTCAATACTGGAATCCCTACCAGTGTAGACCCGGAAATTATAAACATATCCTGTACTGCTTTCTGACAGCAGATACAATTTAATCCCATACCGTGCCCTCTTACTAGGGATGTACTGCTTAAAAACTAAACGCCCCTTGAAAAGGACCAAAGACTCGTCCACACTCATCTCTTTGCCTGGAACATAGACCTCTGAAAACCGATCCACAAAATGATCAAGGACAGGCCTAATCTTAAAAAGGCGGTCACAATCAGGGTGATCTCGTGGCAAGGCTAAAGCATTGTCTACAAAATGCAGCATACGAAGAAGAAGCAAATACCGATTACGTGTCATAGTTGCAGGAAATATAGCAGTTGCCATCAAGGGACTAGTAGACCAATAAGAAGCCAGTGACGGCTTCCTGATCAACCCCATCAAAAAAGACAAACCTAAAAACCTTTTCATCTCTTCCAGATATGTGGGAACCCAATGAGTAGCTCTAGACTGAGGCTTAAGTCTGGCAGCGTTGTCCCGCAAATATTGCTCTGCATACACATTTGTCTGCTCCACAATCTCTTCCAAAAATACATCGTCCATAAACAAGTGAAAGAAATGGACAGGCAGAAAGTTTTCCGTATTAACTCTACACCCTGGGAGACTAGTAAATGCAGGTAACTGTGGCTGCTCCATGTTTGGGGCAATCCAGGTGTCAGGTCTTCTAATGGGAAACCCTTCAGCCCCAGGCTGCTGCACTCTTGGCACATCAATGTCCTCCTCTAACTCAGGCCCTTCATCTGCACTGAGAGTAGCTTCCTCATCAGAAGAATACTCTTGGACAGAAAACTCACTTCCAGAATCTCCTGCTTCCTCCTCTGCCTCAGATGCAGAGTCAGTGTCGTAATCATGGTCTGAAGACGACTCAAAGAGCATGCGAACAACCTGATGAGCGGTCACTTTGCGGCTAGCCATGATCCTAACAACAAATGGATTGCCAACAACAACTAGCACTAAAATAAGTAATAAACAAAGTGTAGCTTTATCACAAAGAGTTATGTACTACAAAAAACTATACCACTCAGTTGCCTGAAATAGCTACTCACCAAGCAACTACTCTGCACAGACACAGCAATCACCAATGATATCCCACTAAAAAGAAAAAAGAAAAAAGCAAATTAGACATATGACAACACAAACATCACTGTGCTCAAATCTAAGGACAATGTCAAACACACAATACTGCATTTAGTACACCACCTACAAACATGTCATTCATGCATGTCAACAATACTCCTTTGGAGTAAATTGCTTTCACTTACCTAAAACATGCAGCTATGCAAACCACTGGACAACTACTGCCAAAACCGCTAAGATCCACAGCAAAGGAAGCAAAAGCGTTGAACTAGAAGAAAAAGAAGAAATAAATTGTTATAATCACAAATACAAATACTTTGCCTGTTGACAAACACCCCACCACCAAGAACTTAGAAGTTGTCCCTGGTACCTAAGTGGATCCTGCCCCCCCTCGGGGGTAGATGGGCATAAAAAAATTAGCCGAAATGGGCAACACCTCTGTGCCCCCTTTTAGGGGGCAACCCTTCCCAAAGGGGGCACCCCCAGCACAAAACAAAAAAATCCCTGCCGTATTGGTGGTTTCTGCCCTCCTTGGGGGCAGATGGGCCTACAAAATTACACACACACCACACAATCCCTGGCGCCTAGTGTGCTTCCACCCCCCCGGGGCCGGATCGTCCAAAAAATGACTGGTCTGCCATCGGGGGGCCGAAACAGAAAAAAAAAACTCCCCAGGGGAGAGACCCTTGCCCAAGGGGTTGCCCTCAAAATAAACAACAAAAACAAAATCCCGGATGCTGTCTCAGTAAAGCCATAGCTGGGCAAAAACTTTGTCCATTTGGCTGGAAGAGAGAACAGGGATGCTGTTTCTCTTGAGTTGGAGCAGGGCAGGGATGCTGTCCTATGAGCTCCACACTAGGGCAGGGATGCTGTCCTAAGTGTTGTGAGGTAGTGCAGGGTTTCTGCACTAAAGTTTCTCTGGGAGGGTTGGAGGGATGCTCCATGTTAACTAAAATGGTGCTGTTTTTCTCACCAATGTTAGTTATCCCACAGAGAGGTACTTCCACCTCAGGGAGTCCAGCTTTGCCAGCTGATGATTCCCTTGGAACAGGTGCCACCCCAGGAGAGGTTTCTCCCACCACAGGAATGGTATCCTGAATGGTAGGGTGGTTAGGGGATACTGTGATACCCTCTTTACCTGTTGATGGAGAGGGATCCTGAGTTTTCAGGCCTTCTCTCCTTTGCTTTTTCATTTCACTTGAAATGAGAGGGAACAATTCCTCAGGGATGCCCAGCATGGCTGCATGGGCATAAAACTCTACATCAGCCCAACCTGAGGCCTCTAGGTCATTACCTAAGAGACAGTCTACAGGTAAGCTAGGTGATACCACCACCTGCTTAGGGCCAGTAACTCCACCCCAACTAAACTGAATTATAGCTAAGGGAAGAAACTTAGTGGAGTTATGGACATCAATAATCTTATACTGTTGTCCAATGATGTGTTGATCAGGGTGCACTAGGTTTTCAGTCACCAAAGTGAAACTGGCACCTGTGTCCCTGTAGGCCAAGGCCTCAACACCATTTATTGAAACTGTCTGCCTGTACTTATCCATTGTAAGGGGACAAGCAGCCAGTGTGGCAAGGCCAATGCCACTAGGTGTGACAGAAACTGTCTTGGGACTGATTACATCAGTTTCCACTATGGACCCATAAGTGAACCCAACTACACCCTTTGCTTGACTGTTGCCAGCAGTCCCACCACTAGTACCACTACTGCTAGGGGCACTGGAGCTTGATGTATTAGTGGTGGTAGGCTCAGGGGGTTTACCTGGACAGGACTTATCCCCTGGCCTATGGCCTCTGTTTTTACACACAAAGCACCAAGGCTTTTTAATGTGTGCAGGTTGGGAAGAAGAGGAAGAATTTGTTTTATCCCCACCCTCTGAAGAGTGTTTAAAATTTGAAGTGGGATCTTTGGTTTTACCCTTATCCCCATGCTTATCTTGAGATTTTTCACCATCTTTCTTCTTATTGCCATCTTTGTCACCCCCTGTATGAACTTTTCTGTTCACCCTTGTTCTGACCCATTTGTCTGCCTTCTTTCCCAATTCTTGGGGAGAGGTCAGATCAGAGTCTACCAGGTACTGGTGCAACAAATCAGACACACAATTATTAAGTATATGCTCTCTCAGGATTGTGTTATACAGGCTTTCATAATCAGTAACTTTACTGCCATGCAACCACCCCTCCAAGGCCTTCACTGAATGGTCAATGAAATCAACCCAGTCTTGTGAAGACTCCTTTTTGGTCTCTCTGAACTTTATCCTGTACTGTTCAGTGGTTAAGCCATAACCATCCAGGAGTGCATTCTTAAGAACTTGGAAATTATTAGCATCATTTTCTTTTACAGTAAGGAGCCTATCCCTACCTTTTCCAGTAAATGATAGCCATAGTATAGCAGCCCACTGCTTTTGAGGGACATCCTGTACAGCACAGGCCCTCTCAAGTGCAGCAAACCACTTGTTAATGTCATCCCCCTCCTTGTAAGGGGGAACTATCTTATGCAGATTCCTGGAATCATGCTCTTTTGCAGGATGACTATGGGGAATACTGCTGCTGCCACCATGGGTATCTAAACCCATTTTCTGTCTTTCCCTCTCTATTTCTAAAGACTGTCTATCCAAATCCAGATGTTGCTTCTTGAGCTTCAGTCTGGTTTGCTCCACTCTCAATCTATTGAGCTCCCTTTCTAACAATCTGTCATCAGGGTGGGTGGGAGGGACATTTCTAGATACAGAGGTGTGATGGGAATGAACAGAAGGAGACCTGTCCCTTACAGAGGGCACCCTAACAGCTTGGCTACCAGTATAATGTGAGAGCACATCATCAGTATGATGTGATTCAACCTCTGTACCAACTATGCTAGACTGTCTAGTAATGGGCAGGCTGAGAAGTTTTTTTCCTGAACCTTTTCCTGGGGGAGTCCCTGGATCAGATTGAGAACCATTAGCTACTTTTTCTACAGATTGGGCACTTATGGCCTTATCCTGTACTCTAAGCATATTAATTAACAGTTCTAAGGAAGGATTCTTCCCTACACTCAAACCTCTCTCTATGCAGAGACTCCTTGCTCCTTTCCAGCTAAGGTGATCATATGCAAGTTTGGACAGTTCAACTTTTTGGCCTGTGCCAGACATTTTTAGAGAGAGTTAAAGTGATAGATAAAGAGAAAAAAGTTTTCAGAACTTTTTGGAAAGACAGAAAAAACTTTTTAAACTTTTAAGAACTTTTTGAAAGTTTAGAAGTACTTTTCAGCACTTAGAAAAGAGTGAAAAGAGGAAATGCAAAACTTTTTGGCTATGTGTATATACACTGACCTTGTTTTGTATATTTTTCTCTTATGAAAAGTACAATGACAAGAGTGGTAAGTAGTCTCAAAGCACTTATCCCACCGCTGCACAACCAATGTAGGAGGCTGGACTGGCTTGTAGTGAGTACCAAGGGGTACTTGCACCTTGCACCAGGCCCAGTTATCCCTTATTAGTGTATAGGGTGTCTAGCAGCTTAGGCTGATAGATAATGGTAGCTTAGCAGAGCAGCTCAGGCTGAACTAGGAGACGTGTGAAGCTACTACAGTACCACTTAGTGTCATATGCACAATATCATAAGAAAACACAATACACAGTTATACTAAAAATAAAGGTACTTTATTTTTATGACAATATGCCAAAGTATCTTAGAGTGTACCCTCAGTAAGAGGATAGGAAATATACACAAGATATATATACACAATAGCAAAAATATGCAGTATAGTCTTAGAAAACAGTGCAAACAAAGTATAATTACAATAGGATGCAATGGGGAAACATAGGGATAGGGGCAACACAAACCATATACTCCAAAAGTGGAATGTGAACCACGAATGGACCCCAAACCTATGTGACCTTGTAGAGGGTCGCTGGGACTATTAGAAAATAGTGAGAGTTAGAAAAATAACCCTCCCCAAGACCCTGAAAAGTGAGTGCAAAGTGCACCAAAGTTCCCCTAAGGACAAAATAGTCGTGTTAGAGGGAAAATGCAAGGAAAACACAAATCAGCAATGCAACAACGATGGATTCCTGTCTGAAGGTACCTGTGGAACAAGGGGACCAAGTCCAAAAGTCACAAGCAGCTCGGAGATGGGCAGATGCCCAAGAAATGCCAGCGGTTGGTGCAAAGAAGCTCTTACTAGGCTGAAGAACTGTGAATACTGCAGGAACGACAAGGGCTAGAGACTTCCCCTTTGGAGGATGTATCCCCCACGCCTTGGAGAGTCGTGCAGAAGTGTTTTCCCGCCGGATGGACGCCAACAAGCCTTGCTACACGCAAATCGTGCGTTTGGCGTTTTTGGACGCTGCTGGGGCCCAGGAGGGACCAGGAGGTCGCAAATTGGACCTGCAGAGAGAGGGGACGTCGAGCAAGACAAGGAGCCCTCACTGAAGCAGGTAGCACCCGGAGAAGTGCCAGAAACAGGCACTACGAGGATGCGTGAAACGGTGCTCGCCGAAGTTGCACAAAGGAGTCCCACGTCGCCGGAGACCAACTTAGAAAGTCGTGCAATGCAGGTTAGAGTGCCGTGGACCCAGGCTTGGCTGTGCACACAGGATTTCCGCCGGAAGTGCACAGGGGCCGGAGAAGCTTGCAAAGTCGCGGTTCCCAGCAATGCAGCCCAGCGAGGTGAGGCAAGGACTTACCTCCACCAAACTTGGGCTGAAGAGTCACTGGACTGTGGGGGTCACTTGGACGGTGTCGCTGGATTCGAGGGACCTCGCTCGTCGTGCTGAGAGGAGACCCAAGGGACCGGAGATGCAGCTTTTTGGTGCCTGCGGTTGCAGGGGGAAGATTCCGTCGACCCACGGGAGATTTCTTCGGAGCTTCTGGTGCAGAGAGGAGGCAGGCTACCCCCACAGCATGCACAAGCAGGAAAACAGTCGAGAAGGCGGCAGGATCAGCGTTACAGAGTTGCAGTAGTCGTCTTTGCTACTATGTTGCAGGTTTGCAGGCTTCCAGCGCGGTCAGCGGTCGATTCCTTATCAGAAGGTGAAGAGGGAGATGCAGAGGAACTCGGCTGAGCTCATGCATTCGTTATCTGAAGTTTCCCCAGAGACAGAGACCCTAAATAGCCAGAAAAGAGGGTTTGGCTACCTAGGAGAGAGGAAAGGCTACTAACACCTGAAGGAGCCTATCAGCAGGAGTCTCTGACGTCACCTGGTGGCACTGGCCACTCAGAGCAGTCCAGTGTGCCAGCAGCACCTCTGTTTCCAAGATGGCAGAGGTCTGGAGCACACTGGAGGAGCTCTGGACACCTCCCAGGGGAGGTGCAGGTCAGGGGAGTGGTCACTCCCCTTTCCTTTGTCCAGTTTCGCGCCAGAGCAGGGGCTAAGGGGTCCCTGAACCGGTGTAGACTGGCTTATGCAGAATTGGGCACATCTGTGCCCAACAAAGCATTTCCAGAGGCTGGGGAGGCTACTCCTCCCCTGCCTTCACACCATTTTCCAAAGGGAGAGGGTGTCACACCCTCTCTCAGAGGAAGTTCTTTGTTCTGCCATCCTGGGCCAGGCCTGGCTGGACCCCAGGAGGGCAGCTGCCTGTCTGAGGGGTTGGCAGCAGCAGCAGCTGCAGTGAAACCCCAGGAAGGGCAGTTTGGCAGTACCAGGGTCTGTGCTACAGACCACTGGGATCATGGGATTGTGCCAACTATGCCAGGATGGCATAGAGGGGGCAATTCCATGATCATAGACATGTTACATGGCCATATTCGGAGTTACCATGGTGAAGCTACATATAGGTAGTGACCTATATGTAGTGCACGCGTGTAATGGTGTCCCCGCACTCACAAAGTTCAGTGAATTGGCTCTGAACAATGTGGGGGCACCTTGGCTAGTGCCAGGGTGCCCTCACACTAAGTAACTTTGCACCTAACCTTTACCAGGTAAAGGTTAGACATATAGGTGACTTATAAGTTACTTAAGTGCAGTGAAAAATGGCTGTGAAATAACGTGGACGTTATTTCACTCAGGCTGCAGTGGCAGGCCTGTGTAAGAATTGTCAGAGCTCCCTATGGGTGGCAAAAGAATTGCTGCAGCCCATAGGGATCTCCTGGAACCCCAATACCCTGGGTACCTTAGTACCATATACTAGGGAATTATAAGGGTGTTCCAGTAAGCCAATGTGAATTGGTAAAATTGGTCACTAGCCTGTTAGTGACAATTTAAAAGTAATGAGAGAGCATAACCACTGAGGTTCAGGTTAGCAGAGCCTCAGTGAGACAGTTAGGCACTACACAGGGAACATATACATGCACACCTATGAGCACTGGGGCCCTGTGTGACAGGGTCCCAGTGACACATACATATAGGCCACAAACCTATGAGCACTGGGGTCCTGACCAGCAGGATCCCAGTGACACATAACAACCATACTGAAAACATGGTGTTTTCACTATGAGCACTGAGGCCTGGCTATCAGGATCCCAGTGAGACAGTGAAAACAGTGACAAAACACCCTGACATACACTCACAAACAGGCCAAAAGTGGGGGTAACAAGGCTAGAAAGAGGCTACCTTCTCACACCTGGTGTCTAGTGGATTTTGCCCCCCCGCCCCCCCCCCCCCGGCGGCAGATTAGCCCAAAAATTGGCAATCTGCCCCCGGGGGGGGAGGGGGGGGCAAATACTAAAAAATGTGTCCCCCAGTGGGACGCCCCTTGCCCAAAGGGTCGCCCCCCCAAAAAAAACTTTACAATAAAAATAAATCCCTGGTGTCTAGTGGTTTTCAACCCCCCTCGGGGGCAGATCTGCCAAAAAATCAGCGGATCTGCCCCCTGGGGGGGGGGGGCTAAATACAAATAAAAATTCCCCGGGGGGGCCACCCTGGCCCAAGGGGTCGCCCCCAAAACATACACAAAATATAAAATCCCTGGTGTCTAGTGGTTTTCGCCCCCCCCCCCGGGGCCAGATCCGCCGAAAATTCGGCGGATCTGCCCCAGGGGGGGGGCGAAATACAAAAAAAAATTGCCCCCGGGGTGGGGCGACCCTTGCCCAAGGGGGTCGTCCCCAAAATAAACATAAAATACTATATCCCTGGTGTCTAGTGGTTTTCGCCCCCCCCTGGGGGCAGATCCGCCGAAAAATCAGCAGATCTGCCCCCAGGGGGGGGCGAAATACAATAAAAAAATGCCCCCGGGGGAGGGCGACCCTTGCCCAAGGGGTCGCCCCCAAAATAATAAATATAATACATTTTCCCTGGTGTCTAGTGGTTTTCGCCCCCCCTGGGGGCAGATCCGCCGAAAAATCGGCAGATCTGCCCCCAGGGGGGGGCGAAATACAAAAAAAAATTGCCCCCGGGGGGGGGCGACCCTTGCCCAAGGGGTCGCCCCCAAAATTATGGCAAAATAACACTATCCCTGGTGTCTAGTGGTTTTCGCCCCCCCCTGGGGGCAGATCCGCCGAAAAAACGGCGGATCTGCCCCCAGGGGGGGGCGAAATACTAAAAATAATTGCCCCCGGGGGGGGGCGACCCTTGCCCAAGGGGTCGCCCCCAAAATATTGAAAAAAATAAATCCCTGGTGGCTAGTGGAGATTCCTGCTCCACGATCGCGGGCTCTGCCCGCGATCGTGGAGCAGGAATCTAATGAAAACAGGCACCGGGGGAAAGGAAAAACCCTTTCCTTTCCCCCCGTGTCTGTTTCCCACCACCCCCGACCCCCAAAAACGAAGAGGACTCACCTTTTGTGTCCTCCTTGGTAGACGCGCTGGAAGCAAATGGCTTCCAGCGCGCCCGGCAACACTAGATGACGTCAGCGCGCTGTGCGCGCGCTGACGTCATCGGATTGCCGTGGGGGGGGGCGGGGGTGGAAGGGGAAGGTCTTCCCCTTCCATCCCCGCCTGGGGGGGGGAGGGGGGTGCACGGGGGGGCGCGCTAGCGCGCCCCCAAGTTCCCCTGTGCCTAGGACGAGATGATCTCGTCCAAGGCACAGGGGAACTGTAGCCTTGGACGAGATCATCTCGTCCAAGGCACAGAAGAGGTTAAGATCAGAATCTAGCACTCAAAAAGTATATGCGGGCAGTCCTAATGCTAGTCTATGAAAGGAGCAGGCCTGGCAGTAGTGGAAAACCAATTTAGGAGTTTTTCACTACCAGGACATATAAAACACATATGTACATGTCCTGCCTTTTACCTGCACAGCACCCTGCCCTATGGGTTACCTAGGGCCTACCTTGGGGGTGACTTATATGTAGAAAAGGGGGAGTTTAAGGCTTGGCAAGTACTTTTAAATGCCAAGTCAAAGTGGCAGTGAAATTGCACACACAGGCTTTGCAACGGCAGGCCTGAGACATGGTTAAGGGGCTACTTATGTGGGTAGCACAATCAGTGCTGCAGGCCCACTAGCAGCATTTAATTTACAGGCCCTGGGCGCATGTAGTGCACTTTACTAGGGACATATAAGTACATCAAATATGCCAATTGGGGATGAACCAATGTTACCATGTTTAAAGGAGAGAGCATATGCACTTTAGCACTGGTTATCAGTGGTAAAGTGTGCAGAGTCCTAAAACCAGCAAAGACAGTTGTATTTGTAAACCTTGGATGTGCCAGCACATGTCCAAATTTATGATCATAAATGTAATATTATGAGCGCAAAACGTGCATGTGCCTCAGATCACACACACACCTTATAAATGTACATTGCAGCGGCTACGGTTATGATGCTGTTTTTGCCAGCATGTTAATGAAGTCTTCTTTTTTACAATTTTCTGTCCCTTTTCACATGTATGGTGTAGTCAATTACAGTTTTTTCACCATTCCATCTGATACTGGAAGTCAGGGATGTGAATGGATGTTTGACACTACCAGTGTTGTGCTGGAGTCCTGCATTTCACCATGTACTTATTGTTGTAAAGACAGATGTTTACACAATGTAGTGTCAGTTTTTCACCTTTTCATGAACCAGTGGATGTTTTAATTAATTCTGAAGGAGTGAGTCCTTGCAGTTTTGGTGTTTTCCTGTACCTTTGCAATCCCACTGTTAAGCCTGCCTATTCGTGTTGGAAGAGTTTTCAGAGTGGGAGTGTTTGCCATCAGTTTCACCCGAATTCATAGGCATTGTGAAAAATCAAAGTGTCGCACAAAGAACAAATGTGACAAATGAGTCACGCTCGTTCAGCAGGAGAGTGGTACGGTTGTGGTATGTAGGAGGTGGGGCATTTTGGAGCCCACTGTAGCAATTATATCACTAAAGCATGGTGTGGTAGCACGTCATTATTTATAGGCAACACATTTTCCATTGACTATGAACCTCTAGAATTTTCACAGTGGTGGTTTTCCTGATAAAACTATATAGCACAAGTAAAGTGTATTGATTTGTTTTGATACAATCAAACATGTTTCTTGACATCACACCTCAGAATTACAAAAAAGTACTTTATTTGTGCTTTCCTAACTGTTGATATATTTTGAAATATGTGTACGGTACATTTACAGCTATTTAAATGTTGAGTAAAAAAACATGACATCTTACAAACCTTCCTTTCATGGTCCCAATACTCCAGCAAGACTGCCACATAGTTCACTTTCCAAAATTCTCTTAGTTTGTAGTCAGAGAACGAAACAGCTATCTCCATGTTAAACAATCAAGCAACAATTTATCAGCAGACACAGCCTGAAATTTGGCCTCTGGATTTGAGGCACAGCAAACATAACAATATAAAGACAACATTTCAAGCCCTTATTTATTGCTCATTCACCTTCTAAACTCCATCATGGTTATTTCTGGGGGTGCTGCAGCACTGCATCACCCCTACTTCCAGCACCTAAGAGATTGATTGTGTCACATACCCCAATGCCGAATATGTGTAACTTTCTGGAGTTTGGAATCTGAGTACTAATGAGAGGTTGTGTATGGATTTCTTTGTTTATCAGCTTTCATCCTAGCTTACTTGTAAGTGTGTGTATTGTAACTGCATCTATATAGTGCTTACTACCCCTGATTTCTCAAGTAAATGTTCCATGCATTTAATCCAATTTCCTTCTGGTATTTAACTCAGCCAGGGTTAAATGGGATCCTTCGTGGGAGGAGGTTATGTGAGTTCATGAAAATGGTTGATGGTGTTTATATATATGCTCGAGGAGATTAGGTATGGATTGTTTGGCTGCAGGGATATGGTTTCAAAGAAGAAGATGTTGTGATCTATGAAATGAGCTGTGAGCAATTTGCTGAATTACAATAATAGATGCTAAGGTTAAAGCAGGCAGACGTGAGTTAAAGAGGGTAATACATATAAACCATGTGAATGATGTAAAGTAATCACAAGGTCATTCAAAAGACAGAAAGGAGAGGAAGAAAATAAAAAATTTAAGTCAAAGTCAATTTTCATCCAGTCTATTAGGAATATAGTTGGTGGGGGATTTAGGATAGCAAACAATCTGAAAAAAATGTAAAACAGCAGAAATTACATTATTTGCATGTGAGTTAGTGATCTGTTAAGAGAATATGAGTGGGCAACAATGCAAACATTTAGGCCCAAATTTAGGAAGAGTGGCGCTGCATTATATGCAAATTTGGCCTCGTTCAGCCATATTAACGTCATAAAAAATGACGGTATTATGGCACAAGGAGCCGCTAGGCCTTCCTAAATCTGGGCCTTAGTGCGTCCATTGTCAACAGGCGTTAACTAACTAGCTAGACAATATAAAAGTGAACATACAAAACCTTCTCCTATACACATTTAAACAAATTACATAAAAAGCCTTCTAACCCACCATCAATGATTTCTCTTAATTACTGTGTTCAATACTCCAGGTCCGAAAGTCGTGCTGGGATTAATTAAGATTATTTTCTGTATTTTTTATAGTTATTTTCTAAATGCATCCGACCCCGTACACAGATTTATCTATAGAACGTCCTTCAACCTGCACTGATATATATGATTTATGATGTGTGGCCCATCAAGGAATGAAATAGCATTATCCCTGCAATTCCGATAGCCGTTTTGCTGAGTACGTGTGCACCGTCCAGTTCTGTTCCAGATTTTTGATCATTTTCAAAATTCTGCATTTAAGAAGTTTTGTAGGGTAATAGAAGTTGACTTCAAAGAAAAAGTTCAAGAAATTATACTCCCTATTAAAGTTCTTACCATGTCCTCTAAAAAAAGTCCCAGAAAACGTGCTCCTCAAAGAAAAAGTAATGTCTGGCATTCATTCTACACTTAGCCTTTTACGAATTATCAGATGCATCTCTCTCGCATTCCACGGGCCTGTATCTGTTTCATAATAATAATATTTTTCTATGGAATATGGTATGTATTATGCTATAGACTCACAAATCTCAATAGAGGAAGTCAGCCCACTTCCGTTTCTGAGGAGCTGCCAGTAAATCTGCAACTCAATCAAACCCATATTGTTTCATTCCATCAGTGGGAAGCAAAGCTTCAAGTTAAAAATAACCATTGACAAAGCCAATAAGTCCAGACTATGTAGCTTATTTGCTTTGCCAATGTTATTAGTGATGCTGTGCAACTGTAAAGCAAAACCCAAAACTTCTACAAAATAACACACAAGCTTCTTATTAGGAGCGAGCGCAAAGCGCTCCATCACGTATTGTAATCTGTCTTTGGGCTTCTAACCACGCCCATGTCATGACAGTCCCTTACATTGGTTCGTGGGCTTGCCTTTTAAAATCCACTTGCTTTCATTAGTGTAAGGCATGCACACTTCATGCCTTTTCCGGTGTTTAACCCTCCTCGATCGCACAAACCAACTACTGGAAACATTCGAGGCTCCATGTTTTCCGTATGGTTTCTGGACTACTTTTTCTCTTTATTTCACAGCACGATCGTGCTCATTTTTTTTTCCATTCAATATGGCAAGAAAGGTCTGGTTAGGAGTTTACAACGCTAATAGCTCCAAGTCAATGAAATGCGAGACCTGTTGCATTGCAAATGCTTGTTTAATTTTTGTTGATCAGACTTGTTTTTTTCAAAGCAGGTGGGGGAGAGGCAATACATGGTATGGGTTGAGGAAGTAACATAGAGGGACTGGGCCATAAGCAACACAGAGGGTGTGGAAGGGGGTAAAGCAACCTGGAGAGCACCAGTTGTGGGGAAGCAACATGTAGGGCAATGGATAGGGGGAGAAGTAAACAACATAGGGGAGAAAGAACAATGTGAAGCAACAGGGTGAGGGGTAGAAGGACACAGGTGAGAAAGCAACTGGGGAGAACTGCACAGGGGGCGCACAACACAGGATGGGGGAAGCACATGTGTGAGAGAGAGAGAGAGCAACACAATGCACAGCGGAGAGGTGTACACAAGAGAGACATCTGCAGTATACATGCACAATCTTGGAATACTGAACCAAAAAGAAAGAAGTAGTGTCTAGAAAGCAAGCATCAGAAGTACACAAGTAATGAGGCTATATTCCATGGAAGGAACAAACACAATAAGAGGAAGGAAAGCCAATAAAAAGCAAGCATATGAGACTGACAATAGTCAACCAATGATAATCAAGGCTTTTGAAACCCAGACAGCTATAGGCTGTCTGGCAGGTGAGACACAAAAATGAATCGGCATTGTTTCCTCTTTGTCCTTCCGCACAAAATTTCATATTAGGCTGGTGTCCTGTCAACATGGGTATTTGTTACGTTGAACAATGGGAGGAAAGTGCATCAGGAGGGTCTACTGACTGCTAATAAATAGGTAACAGTAAAATGTTAGATGGTTGCACTGTACATGTAGACACAGGGCTAACATATAATGCACACACAAAGTGCAACATCACATCAGCTGAGATTTAACAATCTTTTTGTGATTTTCAGGGAACAGTTGGGTCAAGTCAGAATCCAGTGTCATATAAATAAATAGCATACTCATATCTGACATGAGTACATGGGCCTCGACAGATGCCTGCTGGGAATGTGCAACATGCTCACCTTAATCCCTTGCTCCATAGTTGACAGATACCAGTTTAACCTTTTCTTTAAGGCACTTATGCTGGAAGTGAACTTACTATGCTGGTAAACCAGCTGTAACCTGCATGTTGTTCTGTACACACATACTGCTATTAGGTCAAGAAGTGAAATGCTTAATTCTGAGCATGCAGGGTTGATGAGGCCGTTCTGGGTACTATAGTTAAACTATATGACATAGAGGGTTGAGGAGGGGAGAGATGGCATTGGAGGAGTGGGTTGGGAGATAATGAAAGGAAAGCGGGAGCACAGGAGGGAGGGGGAGAAAAGGAGGCGCTACAGGGGGTGGAATGGATTGTAAAAATAAAATAAAAAAGTCAGATGGGAAGGGATAGGGGAAGCAACAGACACTTTTGGGGAGTAGTGTTAGACCTGTCCCTTTCTGCAGGGACATCCCCAAATGTTTTGCCTTCCTACTTCCCTTTTTGATTAATTCGTTCTTGTTGGCTTTAGGACTCTGGGCACCTTTCCTCTGCTAACCAGTACTAAAAATATGGTAACATTGGCTTATCTATGATTGGCATATTTAATTTACTTATAAGTCCCTAGTAAAGTGCACCACATGTGCTCAGGGCCGGTAAATTAAATGCTACTAGTGTGCATTCAGCACTGATTGTGCCACCCACTTTAGTAGCCCTTTAAACATATATCAGGCCTGCCATTGCAAAGCCTGTATACGCAGTTTTAAACTGCCATGTCGACCTGACAATGTATCCCTGTTGCCAGGCCTAACCCTTCCTTGTTAATACATATAAGTCACCCATAAGGTAGACCCTACACAGCCTCAAGGGCAGGGTGCAGTATATTTAAAAAGGTGGACATGTACTTTTCATCTTTACAAGTTCAGGTAGTAAAAAACTCTTTAATTTGTTTTTCACTATTGCAAGGCCTATCTCTCCCTTAGGTTAACATTGGGATTCCCTTATACATTTTATAAGTGTCATTTCCAATTGTGAGAAGGTGGGACCCCGAGTTTGGTGTCTCTGGAATCACAATTTAAAATCACAACTTATGATGAAGTTCAATTTTAAATTGTAATTGTGAAAATTCCACTTTTATAAAGTTGATATTGTCATACTTTAAATCATCTAGTGCTTTGCTTTCTCCCTGTCTCTGAATACATGTCTGGGATGGGTGACAGCTGGGATTTGTGCATTACCTCTAGACAGCCACACACAAAGGAAGCTTAGGTGTGCCTGATGGACCATTTAGTTCTGATGGGCCATGAACATCTTGATGGGTCATTCTGCACAGGATGGGAGGGAGGAGCTGACACTTGCAATTGAAAAGGCTGTGCCTGTCCCCACACAAAGAGCTGCCTAAACCCCTGTAATGTGTCTGGGGCCAAGGAAGAAGGGGCAGGGACTTTATGCACTTTAAAGACCTTTCTTTGAAGTCTCCCCCTCTTCAACTGGGTATATGTACTGGACCTCAGACACCACCAAACCAGCACACTTCTGGACCTGATGACTTCTGCCCAGGAAGAAGGTCTGCTGTGCTGAATGGACTGTCACGCTGCTAGAAATGTGCTGGACTTTGCTGGTCTACTGCTTTGCTGTGCCTGTTCTGCTGCCTGCTACCCTCCTTCCCTGAGAGTGAGAAGAACTGACCTGCATCCCTACATCCCCAGAACCAAAGGGAATCCAAGGGCTTGCTGGCTTGCCCCCTGCTCTGACGTCTCAGGGACATCAAAGACTTCACTCAGCTGTGCTACAGCCTCTGGACTCTGCCATCTATGCATCCTTGTGAGAAAATGCCTCTTTTTGACATGGTTAGCCCCCACTTTGTGCCGATGTGTGATGTAGCCTAGGAATTGTACTGCCCAGGTCCCCTGCTAACCAGGTTCCCTGGGCCAGAGCTCTTTCCCTAAAACTGCTGTGATGCATTGGCACAAATGGATACACCTTTTAGCTACCACTATAAGTTCATAGTAAAAGGTACTTAAGTACCCAGTGCTTAGGGTACTATGGGTAGGCCCTGAGGGCAGCAGCACTGATTGTGTCACCCTCTAAGGCCATGCATCCAGATGCCACCAGCTCTGCCATCGCAGGCTGGGTGTCCTGGTGCAAACCTAAAACACAAACTCAACATGGCACACTGCCAGTGTGCCCTGTCCACCATACACTGCATATAGTATGGGTAAGACACCCCTTTGGCAGACCTTCCAGCCCTAAGGCAGGGTGTACCATAGCATATGTGAAGGCACAGCGGCATGAGCAATATGCCCCCACTTTGTCTTTGCCAAACCTGGGACATAGTGAGCGAACAGCGCAGTGATTTTAATACATGTGCTGGACACAGGTCAACACAAGTTTCCGAGCTACATGATGGCCACTCTGAACCCTGGGTTGTTTGGTACCAAACAACTCGGAATGATAAATATACTGGTACCAGTATTGAATGTATCCCTAAATGTACCCAGGGGTCAACTTAGAGGTGCACCCTGAAAAAGCCAACCATCTTGGCATGGTTGCTGACTGGTCCTATCCAGCCTGCCACCTCCAGACACCCAATCTACAAACCTTTGGGAGAGATCTGTCTCTCTGGTTTTGTAGAACAATGCCCTTCCTGGGTGGAGGTGCTAACACCCACTCCCTCAGGAATGTGCACTCCCCTGGCAGCAAGCTTAAAAGGGCTTACCGGCTTTGAAACTCAACCTAGCTATCAGCAGATGGTACCCCCTTTGCAAACTCCCACTTTTGGTGGGAGGAAAGGCTGGAAACTACACAAAGAGGGTCATTTTGATTTTGGCAGGATACCCTGCCGCAAACCGTGCCAGCAGTCAACGGAAGACCGCCAGTGGCGTCGGACGGCATCCCGCCAAATAATGACGCATGGAGCCTCACCGCCAATGATGGCGGTGAGGGCTGCCATGCACCATGCTGGCGGTGGGTGGCAGGGGTGGATGCTGCTCCACCCTCACCGGCACATCAGTCCAGAGACTGCCATGCCTATGATGATGCATTTATAGGAGTGGCGGTGTATGGAGAGGCGGTGATGGCGGCAGAGCAGCATCCAGGAAGTCTGTTCCCTCCCGGAGCAGCGCAACGGAAGAGGTAAGTGCTGTCCGAGAGGAAAGGTGGGGAGGGGGATGTGTGTATGAGTGTGCGAGTGCATGGGGGTATGCGTGAGTGTATGTGTGGGGGGATGTGTGTCTGAATGTGTTTATGTGTGTGAGCATGTACGTGAATGGGTGCATGAGGATGTGGGGGTTGGGGTTTGAGGGAGGACCTGTACATGGGTGTAGTGGCAAGGGGGGGCTTGGTGTGTCACATACAAGTGACCGGAATGATTATTCCTGTCAACCGTATGCTTTCCGCCAGGGATAACCCTGGTGGAAATGGGATCATAATCCCACCACCGGTCCCGGATCCACCGCCGGGTCGAATGTGCCTACAGTCGGCTGTGCAGTCGATTCTGGCCTGGCGGTGGGTGGTGGTGAACTGGCTGCTTTTCAGCCAGTTCACTACTGTGCTCAGAATATGGCGGTCTGTACCGCCATGCCGTTGGCAGTAATGACCGCCACCTTCAGCATGGTGGTCCAGACCGCTATGTTCCTAATTACCTCCAAAGAGTAGGAGGGTTCCCCCACCTGGTATATACCACCCCTAAGGTGTCGCCTGCGAGGTGGGCACTCCATTTCATTTTCCTCCATCTAGGATGAAAGGAAAATAGCCAATCAGGGATAGGGAAGTGACCCTTCCCAGAGGATGTGGTCACTGTAATGGGTGTAGCCACCCAAAGGTAGGTGTCCCATTGGACACTACCAGGTTCCCCCTAAAACGCCCACTAAATTCAGTAGTTATTGGGCACCCCTAGACCAGGTAATCAGATCTGAAGGACAAAAGAAGACCAGCACCAAGAAAATCCAAGGCACGAGAACTGTGGACATGCTGCAACAAAGAAAAGGTGCTAAACCCTGCCAGCTGCACCCACGACCCGACAATTGCCACTGAGGAGCTGCTGGAAAACTGGAAAAACTCTAAAGAACCCCAGCGGACCTCCAGGCTTTGAAAATTGTCATAGAACTCCCTCCAGAGTTGAGGCACTACTCTACAACAGCAAGAAACCAGCAAGCCAGTGAGGGTCATTTCACTGACCAGTCACTAACTTCGAAACCGGAAGTCACAGGTGGACCTGACGACACACTGACGATTGTGAGGAGAAACTCTGCAAGAGTGCCACAGTGGTGAAACTATACCAATATCCTGGGTATTGGTCAGCTGACTTCAGACACCAAGAATACCAGCCCACCCGGGACTGAACAAGGACAAGGAGGAAGCCCGAATTGAGAGACCTCAGGAACACCCCGGACATTCCAATGAGTGCCCCCGTTGTCCTGCAAACAGCCCTTGAACCAACTTACCTCCTGCTCCAGAGGGCATTTTTGCGCATAGCTCCTAGCTCACCGATTCGTTCTGCACTCAGCCACCCTGTGCCCTGCAACGAAGAACCTGCTGTGTCTTAAGTAATCACCACCCCTTAAGACCTCAACACTCCAAGGGGACCCCCAGGAAGCATGTTTAAACTTACCTGTGCAGTGCTTTTCCAAGTGGTCCCCCGCAGTGGCCCTGCACCAGCTCCAGAGACCTTTCACCACTGCTCCCGCCGAAACCGGCAACTGCCTGAACTTCCTCAGCTGGCACAGTGTGCCCACTGATGCCTCGACCAATCTGCAAAAGAAGAGCTTGGTAAATGAACTGTACAAGTTTATATGTATTTTGAAAGGTGATCCTCCAATGAGTCCTATGGTGCAGAATTGTGCACAAAAAGACTATTTTTATTAAACTTCACAAATCCACATCTCAAAAAGTACCTAACCAATTTTGATAATTGTGGTCTTAAAAATTGCATGAAAAAATTCAATTATTTTTATAAATTGGTCTCAAGCTATTCCTTTGAGTGTGTAAGTTGCGGGATTGACACTATGAGTACAACAAACGCTTTGCTCATTAGGTGATCTAGTTTTCAGCCCTGTACAGTGTGCCTTACTTTGCACACTACATAGAGGGCCAGCCTCCTACAGTCCTACCCTGCCAAGTGGGGCCAAATCAGCTCTGGGTCATTGGAAGTAGGTTCTGTAGCTGTTTCTACAGAAATCCACGTATCATAGTTACTGCGCCAATTGGAGCCGCCGCATCTCTCCTCAGTATGGTGCATTGCCACTGCTGCTGAGGACAAAGGCTTCGCAGCACCAACTGCTTGGCTTGGAACCAGCACATAGCCCTCAGCCCAGATGCATCACCTTCGCATTGCTCCCTGTGCTGCTCAACAACAACACATCACCTTCATCGCAAGGAATTTGACGCCACGCCACTGCTTGAGGACCGATGATTGTGTGGCACAACGACAATGCATCCCCTGACTTTGCGGATCGGAAACAACTCATCGCTTCTGCATCGTCCTCTCTGCTCCTCGCATTGGATCTTCCATGCTGACACAACCTTCCATTCAAGGTTCAATTAGGACAAGGACTTCTGGCCCCAGCTCTATCGCCTTCGGCTGGAACTTTGAATTTACCCTGGTCTAGCGTGACCTGATAACCCTGGTTGGTGCTTAAAGCTACCTTTACAAATATTCTTAAAAATGTGTATCTCAACTTTTACGTTTTGGATTTTTGAAATTTTGGTCTTGTTTTGTTCATTATATTAAGATATATTTTTTCTAACTTGGTGTGTGTAGGAAGCTGGCTCTATATATACTATATCAAAATGAGATATAGGCCCTCATTAGCCGCCCGCCAAGGTTGAACCGGCAAGCGGCCGCCTATGCAGAGTTTCCGCCAGCCGGCCCAGCGGGGATGTCGTCCGTAACATTGCAGCCGGCTCCTAATGGAGCCGGCGGTGTTGTGGCCGAACGACGGGTGCAGCTGCACCCATCGCGCTTTTTACTGTCTGCTGTGCAGACAGTAAAAAGCAGGGTGAGGCTGTGCCTGGGGCCTCTGCAATGCCAATGCCAAGTGCATGGGCAGTGCAGGGGCCCCCAGGGGCCCTGTGACTCCCCTTCCCACCAGCCTTTCCATGCCGGTCTCTACTGCCATGGACAGGCTGGCGGGAAGGGGAGTCATAATCCCCAGGGCAGCGCTGCAAGCAGCACTGCCCTGGCGGATTATAACCGCCGGGACAACGTTGGTGGAAAACCGCCGGGACAACGTTGGCAGGAAACTGCCGGGACAACATTGGCGGAAAACCGCCGGGACAACGTTGGCAGAAAACCGCCGGGACAACGTTGGCGGAAAACCGCCGGGACAACGTTGGAGTAAAACCGCCGGTCCCGGCGGTCATAATATCGTGAATTGTACCGCCAGCCTGTTGGTGGTACGATTGCCAATATAACCCTGGCGGTCTTTGACCGCCAGGGTTGTAATGAGGGCCATAGTGTGCACAGAGTCCAGGGGTTCCCCCAAGAGGCTTGGCACCGGCAATAATAGATAATACTAATGCTCTATTTGTGGTAGTGTGGTTGAGCAGTTAGGTGTATCAGAGGGTAGTGTTAAGCATTTGTTGTTCACACACAAGCAATAAGTGAAAACACACACTCAATGACTTAACTCCAGACCAATAGATTTTTATATAGAAAAATATATTTTGGTAATCTATTTCTAAAACCACAAGATTCAGCTTGCAGGTCAGTACATTAAATGAAAGGTACTTTGCATAGGTAAGTTCAGTACTTTGAATCAAATCGACAACACATACAGTTTTCTTTAAAACGTCAAAAAGCTATTTTAAAAGTGGACACTGCAATTTTCAACAGTTCCTGGGGGAGGAAAATACAGTACAGATTTGGAGGTAAGTAATCGACTTACAGACTCAGTCTCCAGGGCATAGGTAGCCCACAATTGGGGGTTCAAGGTAACCCCAAACACCCAGCACCAGCAACACAGGGCCGGTTAGGTGCAGAGGTCAATCAGGAACCAAAATAACGTGGGCACCTATGGAGACAGGGAGTACTCCGGTTCCGGTCTGCTTGCAGGTAAGTACCCGTGTTGTCGGAGGGCAGACCAGGGGGGTTTAGGGGAGCACTGGGGGGACCCCAAGTAGGCACCAGACACGCACCCTCAGAGGCACGGGGGCGGCCGGGTGCAGGGTGCAAACAGGGTGTCGGGTTCCCAATGGAACTCAATGGGGGAATCCCAGGGTCACTTAGGTACTACAGGCAAGGCACGGGGGGCTTCTCGGGCAAGCCACCAACTGGACAGGGAGTGGGGCCACCTGCTGGTCACTGCTGCACCAGTGGTCGGTCTCTCTCGAGTCCAGCGGCTGCGGGTGCAGTGCTTCTCCAGGTGTCAGAAATCTTCGTCCCAGGCAGTCGCGGTCAGGGGGGTCCTTGGGATTCCCTCTGCAGGTGCCGTCGTGGAGGGGTGGAGAGGTCAACCCAGGGTGGACACACGGTTGGAATCGCCTGGGGGTACTCTCTGGCTAGTTGGTTCCTCTGGTCATGGGCCAGGGGCGTCAGGTGCAGAATAGTTTTGGACTCACGCTTCTGGAGGGAGGCGGGAGTCCCTTTAAGATGGTTGCTTTTTCTTCTTGTTGTACAGGTCCGCTGTCCACAGGAGTTTCTTGGTCCTCGGTGATGCAAGCAGTCCCCTGGTCCTGTAGAACGTGTTGCTTCTTCTTTTTCAGCTTTTTGATGCAAGAGACGGCCCAGGAGTGCTGAGGTCGAGTCAGTTGTTGTCCCCTTTTCTTCTCTGTGGGGTTTTCAGCTCAGAAGTCCTTCTTCTTTTCTTGAGGTTGTCAGGAATCTGAGGAGCTAGGTTCAAGGAGGCCCTTAAATACAAGATTTAGGGGTGTTTTAGGGGTCAGAGGTCAGTAGCCAAGGGCTACTGTCCCTGAGGGTGGCTACACCCTCCTTGTGCTCACTCCCTTTGGGGAGGGGGCACATACGTATCCCTACTGGTCCTACTCCTCCACCTTAGGAGTGGTCCTGGCTGAGAGGGTGACTCCTCCTTGTTTTGCCTAATTATCCCTCTGGATTTGCTGCCAAATGTGGGGACTTGCCCAGGGCGCGGGCATCTCCACTAGCTTGAGTGCCCTGGGGCACTGTAACACCAGGCCTGAGCCTTTGAGGCTCACCGCCAGGTGTTACAGTTCCTGCAGGAGGAGGTGTGAAGCACTTCCACCCAGGACAAGCTTTGTGTCTGACCACATAGAGCACAAAGGTACTCACCCCATCTGGCCAGAAACTTGGCTGGAAGTGGCAGGCTGGCACAGACCGGTCAGCCTTACACTATCAGTTGGGCTGACATACAGGGGGGCATCTCTAAGATGCCCTCTGTGTGCATTTTTCAATAAATCCCACACTGGCATCAGTGTGGGTTTATTGTGCTGAGAAGTTTGATAACAAACTTCCCAGTATTCAGTGTAGCCATTATTGTGCTCTGGAATTTGTAATGGCAAACTCCCAGACCATATACTCAGTATGGCTACCCTGTACTTACAATGTCTAAGAATTGACTTAGACACTGTAGGGGCATATTGCTCGTGCCCTCCTCTGTGGTATAGTGCGCCCTGCATTAGGGCTGTAAGGCCTGACTTACCTATGCCACAGGCAGTGGTTTGTGGGCATGGCACTCTGAGGGGAGCGCCATGTCGACTTTGTCTTTTCTCCCCACCAGCGCACACAAGCTGCAAGGCAGAATATATGTACTGAGTGAGGGTTCCCTTAGGGTGGCATAATACATGCTGCAGCCCTTAGAGACCTTTCCTGGCCACAAGGCACTTAACTGTGCGCCAGGGCTGTGCCAATTGGGTAAACAAAGGTACAATTTTGGGGAAAGAACACTGGTGCTGAGGCCTGGTAGGCAGGGTCCCAGCACACTTCTAATAAAAGCTGGCATCAACACTAGGTAAAGAGTGAGAGGGTAACCATGCCAACAGTGGCATTTTCCTACAGTGTGGATCATTTTATCTGGTGTTTTCACTGATTTACTGTTTCAAGTGTTGCACAAATACTTTATGCATTGCCTCCTAAGTTAAGTCTGCATGCTCTGTGCCAAGCTACCAGAGGTCGAGCGCAGGGTAATTTATGGTGTGTTACTGACTTACCATGACTAGGATTGTGGTCCCTACTTGGACAGGTTCATTACCTCTGCCAACTAAAGACCCAATTTCTAACAAGTAGCAACAAAGAGAGCACGGTAGGAAGGGATATTTGGGTGGGGGGCAGCATACCAGGGAGAAAGCACAAACACAGGGGTACTGTAAGGGAGTGCTGAAAGAATAAAAATATTAGAGACATGAATGTAAGCAGTAGAAGAATATCAGTCATCCAGTGAAAAGCACAGCAAAGATTATTTGCTTCATTGAAGGGATAAGCACAAGAAGAGGAAAGAACACCACTGAATAAGAAGCAAGCAAATGAGATTGACAAGGAAGTATCAATCGTTGTGGGCACACACTCAAAAGAATAACTCAAGATGCAATGTTTAAAAAACTTTAGATTCTTATAAGATTTTTAAGACCAAGATCATCAAAATCGGGTAATTACTTTTTAAGTTATGATTTTTTAAACTAAAGCAAAAATAGTATTTTTGTGCATATTTACGCACCATAGGAATCAATGGGAGAAAACTTTAAAAATGCATATAAAATCAGGCCAAGTGTTCATCAATGTATTCTTCTGTTTTTAGGTTGAGGTCATTGAGGGGTCCTGTGAGCCATCTGGAGAAGTTGGCGCAGTTTCCGGTTCAAGCAGGAGCAGCTGCTGAAATTCTTGGAGCTGGTGGAGGACAGGTGGGGGCGACCACTTGGAAATGCACTGCACAGGCGGACTTCAATGTGAGTCCGGTGGTACCCCTTGGAGTGTAGAGGTTGCAAGGGGTGGCCGACCCTTAGAGCACATCTGGTTCTCTGGTGCAGGGGCCAGGGAGGCCAGGTGCAAAGTAGATAGGCCACCCAAGAGCTGTGCACAAAGGTCACATGAAGGGTGGTTTGCAGTTCAGCAGGGCCACTCTTGGGGGTTGTTCTTGGGAGTCCTGAAGTCCCTTGATTGGTGCTTGTTTCTGGTCCTTGGAGAGTCCGGAGCGGTCTTTTCTCCTGGGTGTCTGATGTTGGGGGTCCACTACCCCTGGATATTGCACAGTTAAGCCACTGGAAGTTGCAGTGTCACCATACTTGGCACACTTGCTCGTTTTGTCCTCTGGGTCTGTTGGGTGGAATTTGGTCCAGCTGCTGTGTCCGATTCATTGGTCAGTGGCCAGTCATTGAACTGGACTTCACTGGTTTCTGCTTCTTGCTGACAGGGACTGATGCCTTCACTCTGGAGGGAGGTTCTTGGAATGTTTTAGAAAGTTGGAAGTCCTCTGGAGTTTCTTAGAGTCTGTCTGAGTGGTTAGTTAGCTTTTGCAGATGTCACCTCTAGGGTGGCACCTGGGTACATTTTACAGTAAATCCAATACTAGTACCAGTTTGGGTTTATTGTTTTCAGTTGTTTGATACCAAAGAATTCAGGGTTCAGAGTGGCCATCATATAGCTGTGAAACTCGTACTGACCAGTGTCCAACACATGCATTTAAAATGGCGGCTCTGTACACTTACTGTGTCCCAGGTTTGTCAAGGACACAGTAGGGGCATATTGCTCATGCACTATGCCCATACTTGCAGTATAGTGCACCCTGCCTTAGGGTGGAATGCCTGCCAGAGGGGTGGCTTACCTATATTGCATGCAATGTGTAGTGGAGAGGTCACACAGGCTGTGTGCCATGTCGAGCTTTCACCAGGACACTTAACCCGCAATGGAAGTGCTGTGTGCACTTAGATGCATGGTCCCTGAGGGTGGCACAATCTGTGCTGCTGGCCTTTGGGGCCTACCCTTAGTACCCCATGCCCTGGGTACCTAAGTACCATTTACTAGGGACTTATATTGGCAGCTAAAGGTGTTGCCAATTGTGTCAATGCATCACAACAGTTTTGGGAAGGAGACCTGGCCAAGAGAACCGGTTTAGCAGGGGCCCTGGCACTACAACTTTGAAACCCCATCATACACCAGACAAAAAGTGGGAGGCTAACCATGTCAAAAGATGCACTTTTCTACAGCTCACACATCCATAGGTGATTAAGTCCTGGATAAATGTTCCACTGCTCCACTCACTTTTTTGGGGTTAGGCAAAGATTTATCCATTTTAGACTGATGAGTACCCTGGCTTCACTTATCATCCACCATAACACATGTGATGATTCTAGTTCTCCACTTCAATTATATAGATATATGTGAATCTACTCGTATTTCCATTAAAGCAACCCACAACATCAGTGCTGACAGCAAGGAGAGTGTGCTATAAATAGCCTGTCTAATGCGTGTGATGCTGCAAACGTATCCCAACCCGAATCTCACTTAAGACCTTTTCTGGGAATTTGAGCCCAATCCAGAATTTCCACCAGAATCAGTACCACATCGTAATCTCCCCAAAACACAATGTTGTACTGCCAAAATCAGAAACTAATTAACCTAGCACTCAAATTGTACTAAACTGGTTTAATGATTTCCAAGTACCTCCCTCCCCTCCAAGGGTTCCTCCTTCATGTAAAGGATACTCAGTCAGGGAGCTATTACGGTCTGACTCGAACTGTTGTCTATAGGTCTAACCCAATACCTACTGTTCATTATATTTAGGGACATTGTGATAACATCCCATGGCTGGAGCTTTATGGTGGGAATCCATTCCCTCAAAATAATTTTTAGCATATTTTAACAAGGTCAAATACCTTGCTCCCAGTCTACCTTAGGGGTTCAAAAGGGCAACCTCGTAGGGCTGTATCTCCTCTGCTGTCCTTTATCAGACCTTGACAACAAGTGGCTTGTAGCATATCTCCAAAGCCACCTTTTAATCCGTACCTAAGGTGGAGGAAGGAGAGATGCACCCATAGGCCATTTCAACAGATTTTTCATGAAAGGGTTTTTTGGTTACAGACAAGATTTGTATAATCCTCTATCTCCATAGTTGTGCCCCATGAAAAGAAGATTATATAGCCTTGGCCCTAAATGTGTTTAGTTTTGCAGCCACAAAAGGCCCAGCAACATCACCTATCTGGTTTATTTTTAAATCCCACTCTTAAATTTCTCTTTCTCAATCGAAATAATACTATCTAAAAAAAATTATTTTTATTTATAATGTTTTTATTAGTTTAATGCAAAATCAACAAAAAAAACCATAACATAATACAACCTCCCCACCCCTACCAAGGTACACTGCATCCTTTATTCATGAGATAAATCAAGTCCAGTTCACCGCAATACAGTGTTGTCCACAAACAACCAGCATACCCACAGTTCCAGCTCAGGGCACCCCCAGTTGTCCGTATCATGTACTTTACCCAGGAGGAAAAAAAGCCAGCAGATATCAGTCCTGTAGATGCCACTTCAGCTAAGCCCTGCGATCCAGCCACCCCAAATTTCACATATTTCCATTCACAACCCCTAGCACAATAAATGTCCTTTTCCATTATTCTAAAATGATCCCTGCTATCCACCCAATCTTGGATGTTGGGGAATAGTCCCTGAGTCCCATTTCTTGGCTATATCCCATTTCACCAACATGCATCCTAAACTGACTAAACGATTGTGAGAACACGCATGGCCTGTCTATTCTTATATACCCAGCATTGCAAGTCCAGGTTGAAGCCCCAGTGGTATCCCCATCGCAATATTTTAACATTCCCATCACTGCTTCACAAAGATTCCCAATTCTAGGGCAGCTTCAGAGTGTATGATTAAGGCCCCCATTATGAACACGGTGGTGTTTACTGCTGTGTTCAGGCTGGCATTCATTTAACTGACCCCCATCCCCCCTGGGGCCCCACAAGCCGCATAAAGAACATTCTGCTGGGCCGGGACATTGCCAGTGGCTCCACATGGACCCGGAGCACCCTTTCCGCCAGCCTTCCCCGCCAGGGAAAGGCTGGTGGCTGTAGGGATCATTATCCAACAGGGCAGCGCTGGCGGTGGAGGAGGGCCGCCTATGGTGGCCCTCCATGTGTACATTATATGGCGCTTCAGCCCGCCATCCCGGTGGCGGTCTTTTTACCCGCCGCCGGCATGGCGGGCTGAACCGCCGGGGATCATAATGACCCCCTAAATGTGCCCTCTTGACCACACCCCCTTAGACATTCAGTATTTACCACTCTGCCCAGCATATGAAGCAGCATATGAGTATAGCAAACTCTATGTACAATTTTAGGTTGAATCAGGTGGAGGGACGCTGGATAGGCCACCTCCGTTGGGACGTTGAGTGCCTCTCGCCAATCGTCCTCATCCAGGTCTCCACAGTCCTGCAACCATCCAGCAGGCCAAAGAAGGTGGGTTGTGTATTTCTCATGAAGGTCCCATATTTTAGGGAAATCAGTTTTACCTTTACTGGCCCATCCAACAATCTCATTTCTGATAGGGAGTCTTCATGTGTCTACTCGTCGGGGGAACACTGTGCATAAGAAAATCGCTCAATTGGGCATATTTCAACCACTGCGTAGTATGCATCTGGTATTTTGTTTCCAAATGAGCAAAAGGGACCACCCCATTAGCATCCCAGACCTCTGCTATGGTTGAAATTTCAATTTTATCCCAACCATGAAAACCCTTCAAGGCTGCCAGTCTTGGGAGCCTGGATCCACAGTACTTTTGGATATTCAGAAGAGCCACCCCCCTTTATATTTACACCGCTGGAGGGCTATCCACCACTCTATATTTACATCGCTGGAGGGTGCACAGGGCCACTCTCGGCTGCCCGCCCGCCCTTAACAAGGTGTGCACCAACATGTCAATGCCTGCAAAAAAAAGCTTTGGGGAGTCTGGATGGCAAATTATGAAGGATGTAAAGCAAACAGGGGAAGGCCAGACTTTTAAACACTGCCATTTTCCCAAGTAATGAAATTTGTAGACACTGCCAGTGCTTAACATCCTGGTCAAAGCACGCTAACAAGGAGCCAGGTTTGCATCATAATACAATTTCGAGGTCTTGGCGATTCATATCCCCAGATATTTTAATGTATTTGTTTACACTCCAAGTGCTAGTGCCAGTGCCTGGTCCCAACCTCAGCTGCCTATTGGAAAAAACAAGGATTTATCCCAGTTTATGGCAAACCAGGAGATCTCCCCAAAGATATGAAAAATGTCCTTCAACCTACGAATTGTCAGGAGCACGCAAGTCAAATATAGCAAAATATTATCCACAGAGAGGGAGATTCTTTTCTCCCAACTGGACTTACCTGGCCAGACCCAGACCTGCGTATCTACCCTAACCCATACAGCCAGGCCCTCTATCACCAGTGCAAACAGCATTGGTGACAAAAAACAGCCCTGTTTGGTGCCTCTATGTATACACAATTCTCTGGAAATACACCCATTAACCTCCACATGTGCACAGACAGTTATAAAGCAGCCAGACCCATCGCCGGTACTTACAGCCAAAACCCATTTTTTCCAGGACTCCAAAAATATATGGAAATTACAAGAAGCCAAAAGTTTTATTGAGTTCCAACAAGACAACTGCACTTCCTATGTTGGGAGGACTTCAGCACGACCAGGATATTGTGAAGCCTGTGCAGATTCAGCGCAGTTGAGCGACCTGGCATAAACTCATTCTTATCTAAATGTACTAGTGTCTTCACCACCCTTTTCAGTCTAGAAGCCAAACCTTTGGCCATGATTTTAAGATCCACATTTAATAAGGAGACTGGGTGGTAGAATTCACACCTATCTCTAGACTTATTGGGTTTAGGGACAAGAATTATTGGTGCATATCGCATATCCAGTGAGAATTCACCTGTTACCAATGCCTCTTCAAAGGCAGCACACAGAGGGGAGGCCATCCACTTATTAAGTTTACGGAAGAACTCCACAGGGAACCCACTTGGGCCCGGGGCCTTCACTACTTGCAATTGACTCTTAGCCAAATACACCGCCTCCTCCGATATGTCCACCTATAAACTGGACATTTTGTGTGGGTCTAGTTGTTTCATAGAGCAGTCATAAAGCTTCAGATTTCCAACTCAGAAACAGTCAGCTGTGATTCATTAAAGCATACAAGTTGTGATGCCAGCTCTTCCACTAGGTCCAGACTGGATAGGTCCAGACTATCTCGTACTACGCCCCGGTATCCATACACAGTTTTCTAATAAACATGCTTTATTTTTCCCTACTATCTTTGCGAGCCGCGTGCCGGCCTCATATAGGCGTTTCTGTTTCGTGAGGTACACTGTCTTGACCTCATCATTAGCCACCAAGCGATACTCCTCCTTTTTTTGATCTACCGCCATCTTCCACACGGCAGTCGGGAGGCACATAAGCCCTCTCTAATGTTAACAATTCACCTTGCAAAATGGTCAGCCTCTGTTGACGTTTCCTGCAGTCCCCAGCCTCACCTGAAGATGAGGGTTCCCCTAATTGTGCCTTGTATGCTTTGAACCGGCTCCCTGTTTTCCACAAAGTAATGATGAGAGACCTGTTCATGTTCCTAACAACCTCCTCATTGTGAGGTACCATGTCTCCATCTTCCATCCATCTCAGAATATGCGCACCCCTAAGTTCAGCCTTACTCTCAGTGGTGAGTGGTCACTAATGCTTCGAGCCAAATACTCTGCCTTCCCAAAGCTAGGTCAGCATTTGTAAAAAAGTAAGCCAGCTGGGACTGAACTCCATGGGAGTCAGAATAAAAGGAGTATCCCCTTTCCTGCCCCTGTAGAGCCCTCCACATATCACACAATCCCAGTGCCTGTGAGAGGCCCTCTAGTTTGCCCCTTGCCATCCCCACTTCCTGCTTCGTACTGGTCTTGTTTAGGTGTGTGTTGAATGCAAGTTTAATTCCCCACCCACAAAAGTGTATGCAGGTGGTGCTTTAGCTAGGACGGTTCCCACCAGCTGAACTGTAACTCTCTGAAGCCCAGGAGGTGCATAAACATTTATCAGTTGCAGAGGTACTCCGTCGTATTTACCTAAAATCGGTAATTAACAACCTTGCATGTCAGCCCATGTGTGCAGCGTGTGGAAGGGTAGTGATCCATGTACAGGTACCAATGACTCCTGTATCCGGATGTGTACTGTGCATGACCAATACATTTGTATTTGCCCCTTCCTGTACTTCGATGCTGTACATCCACAAGATGGGTTTCCTGCAGGTATATAATGTCAGGTTGGTACCTAGGTATTGCTTTATGGACCAGCCGTCTTTTAACATTATTGCCCAACCCATTAACCCCTACGGTGCCTTGGACGAGGTGATCTCGTCCAAGGCACCGGTTCTCGGTACCCGGTAGTGGATGGAAGGGGAAGCCCTTCCCCTTCCACCCCGACCCCCCCACCCCTGTGACGTCAGCCCGCATCGCGCGCTGATTGTCAAAGAGGCCTCCTCCTTTGCGCTGGAAGCTCAGCTTCCAGCGCGCTCGGAAGAGAAATGTGGAGGAGGCCGAGAGAGGCTTCAAAGGGAAGGAAATGTATTTCCTTCCCTTTGAAGTTTCTCTCAGCGTTTCAAAAGCCGGATTGCAAAGCAATCCGGCTTTTGAAACGCCCACTAGACACCAGGGATTTTTTTCAAAGTGAAACTGGCATGAGGGGAGAGACCCCTTGGGCAAGGGACGCTCCCAGAGGGGGCATTTTTTTAAGGCCTTTTCTGCCCCCCTTGGGGGCAGATCTGCCTATTATTAGGCCCATCTGCCCCCAGGGGGGGGCAGAAACGTCTAGGCACAAGGGATCACTTTTTTTTTTGTGTTTTGTTTTTGTTTTGTTTTTTGTTTTAGAGGTGGGAAGCGACCCCTTAGGCAAGGGTCGCTCCCCTAGGGGGCAGATTAAATTTAGGCCATTTCTGCCCCCCTTGGGGGCAGATTGGCCTATTTTTATGAGGCCAATCTGCCCCCAAGGGTGACAGAAACCACTAGACACCAGGGAGTTATTTTTTTTTTTTGTGAATTTCACGCAAGTGGAGCAACATCTTGGGCAAGGGTCGTTCCCAAGGGGGTCATTTTTTTAAGGCCTTTTCTGCCCCCGGGGGCGGGGGCGTGGCAGAAACCTCTAGGCACCAGGGATCCATTTTTTTGTTTGTTTTTTGTTTTGTGTTTTGTTTTTTGTTTTAGAGGTGGGGAGCGACCCCTTAGGCAAGGGTCGCTCCCCTAGGGGGCAAATTACATTTAGGCCAAATCTGACCCCCTTGGGGGCAGATTAGCCTATTTTTATGAGGCCAATCTGCCCCCAAGGGGGACAAAAACCACTAGACACCAGGGAGTTTTTTTTATTTTTTGCGAATTTCACGCAAGGGGAGCCACCCCTTGGGCAAGGGTCGCTCCCAGGGGGGGGCATTTTTTTAAGGCCTTTTCTGCCCCCCCTGGGGACAGAAACCTCTAGGCACAAGGGATCATTTTTTTTTGTTTTGTTTTTGTTTTGTTTTTTGTTTTAGAGTGGGGAGCGACCCCTTAGGCAAGGGTCGCTCCCCTCGGGGGCAAATTACATTTAGGCCATTTCTGCCCCCCTTGGAGGCAGATTGGCCTACTTTTATGGGGCCAATCTGCCCCCAAGGGGGACAGAAACCACTAGACACCAGGGAGGTTTTTTTTTTCCTGAATTTCACGCAAGGGGAGCGACCCCTTAGGCAAGGGTCGTTCCCCTGGGGGGCAAATTTATTTTAGGCCATTTCTTCCCCCCCTGTGGGGCAGATCAGCCTATTTAAATTAGGCCGATCTGCCCCCAAGGGAGGCAGAAACCACTAGGCACCGGGGTTTTTTTTTTGTTGTTTTACAGATGGTGAGCGACCCCTTAGGCAAGGGTTGCTCCCCTGGAGGGGCAAATTGTATTTAGGCCATTTCTGCCGCCTTTGGGGGCAGAACGGCCGATTTTAGGTCAATCTGAAATCACTAGGCACGGGGAATTTTTTTTGTGCCAATGTCTCGCAAGGGGAGCGACCCCGTAGGCAAGGGTCGCTCCCGGGGGTGGTTGTAGGGGTGGGGAGGCAAATTTATTTTAGGCCATTTCTGCCCCCCCCTGGGTGGGCAGAAACCTCTAGGCGCCAGGGATTTTTTTTTTTTTGCGCCAATGTCACGCAAGAGGAGCGACCCCGTAGGCAAGGGTCGCTCCTGGGGGAATTTGGGGGGGGGGGCATATTTATTTTAGGCCATTTCTGTCCCCCCCCTGGGGCCGGCTGAGCTAGAGGCCAAAATCCACAGGTAGGCACTTTGTAAAAAACATCTCTGTTTTCTGTGAAAAAATGTGATGTGTCCACGTTGTGTTTTGGGCCATTTCATTTCGCGGACGCTAGGCCTACCCACACAAGTGAGGTATCATTTTTATCGGGAGACTTTGGGGAACGCTGGGTAGAAGGACAGTTGTGCTCCTCTCAGATTCCAGAACTTTCTGTCACCGAAATGTGAGGAAAACATGTTCTTTTAGCCAAAGTTTGAGGTTTGCAAAGGATTCTGGGTAACAGAACCTGGTCAGAGCCCCACAAGTCACCCCATCTTGGATTCCCCTAGGTCTCTAGTTTTAAAAAATGCACAGGTTTGGTAGGTTTCCCTAGGTGCCGGCTGAGCTAGAGGCCAAAATCTACAGGTAGGCACTTTGCAAAAAACACCTGTTTTCTGTCAAAAATTGTGATGTGTCCACGTTGTGTTTTGGGGCATTTCCTGTCACGGGCGCTAGGCCTACCCACACAAGTGAGGTATCATTAATTATCGGGAGACTTGGGGAAAGGCTGGGTGGAAGGAAATTTGTGGCTCCTTTCAGGTTCCAGAATTTTCTGTCACCGAAATGTGAGGAAAACGTGTTTTTTTAGCCACATTTTGAGGTTTGCAAAGGATTCTGGGTAACAGAACCTGGTCAGAGCCCCACAAGTCACCCCATCTTGGATTCCCCTAGGTCTCTAGTTTTCAAAAATGCACAGGTTTGGTAGGTTTCCCTAGGTGCTGGCTGAGCAAGAGGCCAAAATCTACAGGTAGGCACTTTGGAAAAAACACCTGTTTTCTGTCAAAAATTGTGATGTGTCCACGTTGTGTTTTGGGGCATTTCCTGTTGCGGGCGCAAGGCCTACCCACACAAGTGAGGTATAATTTTGATCGGGAGACTTGGGGGAATGCTGGGTGGAAGGAAATTTGTGGCTCCTCTCAGATTCCAGAACTTTCTGTCACCGAAATGTGAGGAAAACATGTTTTTTAGCCAAATTTTGAGGTTTGCAAAGGATTCTGGGTAACAGAACCTGGTCAGAGCCCCACAAGTCACCCCATCTTGGCTTCCCCTGGTCTCTAGTTTTAAAAAATGCACCGGTTTGGTAGGTTTCCCTAGGTGCCGGCTGAGCTAGAAGCCAAAATCTACAGGTAGGCACTTTGCAAAAAACACCTGTTTTCTGTCAAAAATTGTGATGTGTCCACGTTGTCTTTTGGGGCATTTCCTGTTGCGGGCGCAAGGCCTACCCACACAAGTGAGGTATAATTTTTATCGGGAGACTTGGCGGAATGCTGGGTGGAAGGAAATTTGTGGCTCCTCTCAGATTCCAGAACTTTCTGTCACCGAAATGTGAGGAAAACATGTTTTTTTGCCAAATTTTGAGGTTTGCAAAGGATTCTGGGTAACAGAACCTGGTCAGAGCCCCACAAGTCACCCCATCTTGGATTCCCCTAGATCTCTAGTTTTAAAAAATGTACAGGTTTGGTAGGTTTCCCTACGTGCCGGCTGAGCTAGAGGCCAAAATCTACAGGTAGGAACTTTGCAAAAAACACCTGTTTTCTGTCAAAAATTGTGATGTGTCCACGTTGTGTTTTGGGGCATTTCCTGTCACGGGCGCTAGGCCTACCCTCACAAGTGAGGTATCATTAATTATTGGGAGACTTGGGGAAAGACTGGGTGGAAGGAAATTTGTGGCTCCTTTCAAGTTCCAGAACTTTCTGTCACCGAAATGTGAGGAAAACGTGTTTTTTTTAGCCACATTTTGAGGTATGCAAAGGATTCTGGGTAAAAGAACCTGGTCAGAGCCCCACAAGTCCCCCATCTTGGATTCCCCTAGGTCTCTCGTTTTCAAAAATGCACAGGTTTGGTAGGTTTCCCTAGGTGCCGGCTAAGCAAGAGGCCAAAATCTACAGCTAGGCACTTTGCAAAAAACACCTCTGTTTTCTGTCAAAAATTGTGATGTGTCCACGTTGTGTTTTGGGGCATTTAGTGTTGCGGGCGCAAGGCCTACCCACACAAGTGAGGTATAATTTTGATCGGGAGACTTGGGGGAAGGCTGGGTGGAAGGAAATTTGTGGCTCCTCTCAGATTCCAGAACTTTCTGTCACCGAAATGTGAGGAAAACATGTTTTTTAGCCAAATGTTGAGGTTTGCAAAGGATTCTGGGTAAAAGAACCTGGTCAGAGCCCCACAAGTCACCCCATCTTGGATTCCCCTAGGTCTCTAGTTTTCAAAAATGCACAGGTTCGGTAGGTTTCCCTAGGTGCCGGCTGAGCTAGAGGCCAAAATCTACAGGTAGGCACTTTGCAAAAAACACCTGTTTTCTTTCAAAAAATGTGATGTGTCCACATTGCGTTTTGGGGCATTTCCTGTTGCGGGCGCTAGGCCTACCCACTCAAGTGAGGTATCATTTTTATCGGGAGACTTGGGGGGAACGCTGGGTAGAAGGAAATTTGTGGCTCCTTTCTGATTCCAGAACTCTCTGTCACCAGAATTGGAGGAAAATGTGTTTTTTTAGCCAAATTTTGAGGTTTGCAAAGGATTCTGGGTAACAGAACCTGGTCAGAACCCCACAAGTCACCCCATCTTGGATTCCCCTAGGTCTCTAGTTTTCAAAAATGCACAGGGTTGGTAGGTTTCCCTAGGTGCTGGCTGAGCTAGAGGACAAAACCTACAGGTAGGCACTTTGCAAAAAACACCTGTTTTCTTTCAAAAAATGTGATGTGTCCACGTTGCGTTTTGGGGCATTTCCTGTCGCGGGCGCTAGGCCTACCCACTCAAGTGAGGTATCATTTTTATCGGGAGACTTGGGGGAAACGCTGGGTGGAAGGAAATTTGTGGCTCCTCTCTGATTCCAGAACTCTCTGTCACCAGAATTTGAGGAAAATGTGTTTTTTTAGCCAAATTTTGAGGTTTGCAAAGGATTCTGGGTAACAGAACCTGGTCAGAACCCCACAAGTCACCCCATCTTGGATTCCCCTAGGTCTCTAGTTTTCAAAAATGCACAGGGTCGGTAGGTTTCCCTAGGTGCTGGCTGAGCTAGAGGACAAAATCTACAGGTAGGCACTTTGCAAAAAACACCTGTTTTCTTTAAAAAAATGTGATGTGTCCATGTTGCGTTTTGGGGCATTTCCTGTCGCGGGCGCTAGGCCTACCCAAACAAGTGAGGTATCATTTTTATCGGGAGACTTGGCGGAACGCTAGGTGGAAGGAAATTTGTGGCTTCTCTCTGATTCCAGAACTTTCTGTCACCGAAATGTGAGGAAAACTTGTTTTTTTTAGCCACATTTTGAGGTTTGCAAAGGATTCTGGGTAACAGAACCTGGTCAGAGCCCCACAAGTCACCCCATCTTGGATTCCCCTAGGTCTCTAGTTTTCAAAAATGCACAGGTTTGGTAGGTTTCCCTAGGTGCTGGCTGAGCAAGAGGCCAAAATCTACAGGTAGGCACTTTGCAAAAAACACCTCTGTTTTCTGTCAAAAATTGTGATGTGTCCACGTTGTGTTTTGGGGCATTTCCTGTTGCGGGCGCAAGGCCTACCCACACAAGTGAAGTATAATTTTGATCGGGAGACTTGGGGGAATTCTGGGTGGAAGGAAATTTGTGGCTCCTCTCAGATTCCAGAACTTTCTGTCACCGAAATGAGAGGAAACCATGTTTTTTAGCAAAATTTTGAGGTTTGCAAAGGATTCTGGGTAACAGAACCTGGTCAGAGCCCCACAAGTCACTCCATCTTGGCTTCCCCTAGGTCTCTAGTTTTAAAAAATGCACCGGTTCGGTAGGTTTCCCTAGGTGCCGGCTGAGCTAGAGGCCAAAATCTACAGGTAGGCACTTTGCAAAAAACACCTGTTTTCTTTCAAAAAATGTGATGTGTCCACATTGCGTTTTGGGGCATTTCCTGTTGCGGGCGCTAGGCCTACCCACTCAAGTGAGGTATCATTTTTATCGGGAGACTTGGGGGGAACGCTGGGTAGAAGGAAATTTGTGGCTCCTTTCTGATTCCAGAACTCTCTGTCACCAGAATTGGAGGAAAATGTGTTTTTTTAGCCAAATTTTGAGGTTTGCAAAGGATTCTGGGTAACAGAACCTGGTCAGAACCCCACAAGTCACCCCATCTTGGATTCCCCTAGGTCTCTAGTTTTCAAAAATGCACAGGGTTGGTAGGTTTCCCTAGGTGCTGGCTGAGCTAGAGGACAAAACCTACAGGTAGGCACTTTGCAAAAAACACCTGTTTTCTTTCAAAAAATGTGATGTGTCCACGTTGCGTTTTGGGGCATTTCCTGTCGCGGGCGCTAGGCCTACCCACTCAAGTGAGGTATCATTTTTATCGGGAGACTTGGGGGAAACGCTGGGTGGAAGGAAATTTGTGGCTCCTTTCTGATTCCAGAACTCTCTGTCACCAGAATTGGAGGAAAATGTGTTTTTTTAGCCAAATTTTGAGGTTTGCAAAGGATTCTGGGTAACAGAACCTGGTCAGAACCCCACAAGTCACCCCATCTTGGATTCCCCTAGGTCTCTAGTTTTCAAAAATGCACAGGGTTGGTAGGTTTCCCTAGGTGCTGGCTGAGCTAGAGGACAAAACCTACAGGTAGGCACTTTGCAAAAAACACCTGTTTTCTTTCAAAAAATGTGATGTGTCCACGTTGCGTTTTGGGGCATTTCCTGTCGCGGGCGCTAGGCCTACCCACTCAAGTGAGGTATCATTTTTATCGGGAGACTTGGGGGAAACGCTGGGTGGAAGGAAATTTGTGGCTCCTCTCTGATTCCAGAACTCTCTGTCACCAGAATTTGAGGAAAATGTGTTTTTTTAGCCAAATTTTGAGGTTTGCAAAGGATTCTGGGTAACAGAACCTGGTCAGAACCCCACAAGTCACCCCATCTTGGATTCCCCTAGGTCTCTAGTTTTCAAAAATGCACAGGGTCGGTAGGTTTCCCTAGGTGCTGGCTGAGCTAGAGGACAAAATCTACAGGTAGGCACTTTGCAAAAAACACCTGTTTTCTTTAAAAAAATGTGATGTGTCCATGTTGCGTTTTGGGGCATTTCCTGTCGCGGGCGCTAGGCCTACCCAAACAAGTGAGGTATCATTTTTATCGGGAGACTTGGCGGAACGCTAGGTGGAAGGAAATTTGTGGCTTCTCTCTGATTCCAGAACTTTCTGTCACCGAAATGTGAGGAAAACTTGTTTTTTTTAGCCACATTTTGAGGTTTGCAAAGGATTCTGGGTAACAGAACCTGGTCAGAGCCCCACAAGTCACCCCATCTTGGATTCCCCTAGGTCTCTAGTTTTCAAAAATGCACAGGTTTGGTAGGTTTCCCTAGGTGCTGGCTGAGCAAGAGGCCAAAATCTACAGGTAGGCACTTTGCAAAAAACACCTCTGTTTTCTGTCAAAAATTGTGATGTGTCCACGTTGTGTTTTGGGGCATTTCCTGTTGCGGGCGCAAGGCCTACCCACACAAGTGAAGTATAATTTTGATCGGGAGACTTGGGGGAATTCTGGGTGGAAGGAAATTTGTGGCTCCTCTCAGATTCCAGAACTTTCTGTCACCGAAATGAGAGGAAACCATGTTTTTTAGCAAAATTTTGAGGTTTGCAAAGGATTCTGGGTAACAGAACCTGGTCAGAGCCCCACAAGTCACTCCATCTTGGCTTCCCCTAGGTCTCTAGTTTTAAAAAATGCACCGGTTTGGTAGGTTTCCCTAGGTGCCGGCTGAGCTAGAGGCCAAAATCTACAGGTAGGCACTTTGCAAAAAACACCTGTTTTCTGTCAAAAATTGTGATGTGTCCACGTTGTGTTTTGGAGCATTTCCTGTCACGGGCGCTAGGCCTACCCACACAAGTGAGGTATCATTAATTATCGGGAGACTTGGGGAAAGGCTGGGTGGAAGGAAATTTGTGGCTCCTTTCAGGTTCCAGAACTTTCTGTCACCAAAATGTGAGGAAAACATGTTTTTTAGCCAACTTTTGAGGTTTGCAAAGGATTCTGGGTAACAGAACCTGGTCAGAGCCCCACAAGTCACCCCATCTTGGATTCCCCTAGGTCTCTAGTTTTAAAAAATGTACAGGTTTGGTAGGTTTCCCTACGTGCCGGCTGAGCTAGAGGCCAAAATCTACAGGTAGGAACTTTGCAAAAAACACCTGTTTTCTGTCAAAAATTGTGATGTCTCCACTTTGTGTTTTGGGGCATTTCCTGTCACGGGCGCTAGGCCTACCCACACAAGTGAGGTATCATTAATTATCGGGAGACTTGGTAAAAGGCTGGGTGGAAGGAAATTTCTGGCTCCTTTCAAGTTCCAGAACTTTCTGTCACCGAAATGTGAGGAAAACGTGTTTTTTTTAGCCACATTTTGAGGTTTGCAAAGGATTCTGGGTAACAGAACCTGGTCAGAGCCCCACAAGTCCCCCATCTTGGATTCCCCTAGGTCTCTCGTTTTCAAAAATGCACAGGTTTGGTAGGTTTCTCTAGGTGCCGGCTGAGCAAGAGGCCAAAATCTACAGCTAGGCACTTTGCAAAAAACACCTCTGTTTTCTGTCAAAAATTGTGATGTGTCCACGTTGTGTTTTGGGGCATTTCCTGTTGCGGGCGCAAGGCCTACCCACACAAGTGAGGTATAATTTTGATCGGGAGACTTGGGGGAAGGCTGGGTGGAAGGAAATTTGTGGCTCCTCTCAGATTCCAGAACTTTCTGTCACCGAAATCTGAGGAAAACATGTTTTTTAGCCAAATGTTGAGGTTTGCAAAGGATTCTGGGTAACAGAACCTGGTCAGAGCCCCACAAGTCACCCCATCTTGGATTCCCCTAGATCTCTAGTTTTAAAAAATGCACAGGTTTGGTAGGTTTCCCTATCTGCCGGCTGAGCTAGAGGCCAAAATCTACAGGTAGGCACTTTGCAAAAAACACCTCTGTTTTCTGTCACAAAATTGTGATGTGTCCACGTTGTGTTTTGTGGCATTTCCTGTCGCTGGCACTAGGCCTACCCACACAAGTGAGGTATCATTGTTATCGGGAGACTTGGGGGAACGCTGGGTGGAAGGACATTTGTGGCTCCTCTCAGATTCCAGAACTTTCTGTCACCGAAATGTGAGGAAAACATGTTTTTTTAGCCACATTTTGAGGTTTGCAAAGGATTCTGGGTAACAGAACCTGGTCAGAGCGCCACAAGTCACCCCATCTTGGATTCCCCTAGGTCTCTAGTTTTAAAAAATGCACAGGTTTGGTAGGTTTCCCTAGGTGCCGGCTGAGCAAGAGGCCAAAATCTACAGGTAGACACTTTGCAAAAAACACCTCTGTTTTTTGTCAAAAATTGTGATGTGTCCACGTTGTGTTTTGGGGCATTTCCTGTTGCGGGCGCAAGGCCTACCCACACAAGTAAGGTATCATTTTTATCGGGAGACTTGGGGGAATGCTGGGTGGAAGGAAATTTGTGGCTCCTCTCAGATTCCAGAACTTTCTGTCACCGAAATGTGAGGAAAACATGTTTTTTAGCCAAATTTTGAGGTTTGCAAAGGATTCTGGGTAACAGAACCTGGTCAGAGCCCCACAAGTCACCCCATCTTGGATTCCCCTAGGTCTCTAGTTTTAAAAAATGCACAGGTTTGGTAGGTTTCCCTAGGTGCCGGCTGAGCTAGAGGCCAAAATCTACAGGTAGGCACTTTGCAAAAAACACCTCTGTTTTCTGTCAAAAATTGTGATGTGTCCACGTTGTGTTTTGGGGCATTTCCTGTCGTGGGCGCTAGGCCTACCCACATAAGTGAGGTATAATTTTTATCGGGAGACTTTGGGGGAACGCTGGGTGGAAGAAACATTGTGGCTCCTCTCAGATTCCAGAACTTTCTGTCACCGAAATGTGAGGAAAACATGTTTTTTAGCCAAATTTTGAGGTTTGCAAAGGATCCTGGGTAACAGAACCTGGTCAGAGCCTCACAAGTCACCCCATCTTGGATTCCCCTAGGTCTCCAGTTTTCAAAAATGCACAGGTTTGGTAGGTTTCCCTAGGTGCCGGCTGAGCTAGAGGCCAAAATCTACAGGTAGGCACTTTGCAAAAAACACCTCTCTTTTCTGTCAAAAATTGTGATGTGTCCACGTTGTGTTTTGTGGCATTTCCTGTCGCTAGCACTAGGCCTACCCACAAAAGTGAGGTATCATTTTTATTGGGAGACTTGGGGGAACGTTGGGTGGAAGGAAATTTGTGGCTCCTCTCAGATTCCAGAACTTTCTGTCACCAAAATGTGAGGAAAACATGTTCTTTTAGCCAAATTTTGAGGTTTGCAAAGGATTCTGGGTAACAGAACCTGGTCAGAGCCCCACAAGTCACCCCATCTTGGATTTCCTCTAGGTCTCTAGTTTTCAAAAATGCACAGGTTTGGGAGGTTTCCCTAGGTGCCGGCTGAGCTAGAGGCCAAAATCTAAAGGTAGGCACTTCGCAAAAAACACCTCTGTTTTCTGTCAAAAATTGTGATGTGTCCACGTTGTGTTTTGGGGCATTTCCTGTCGCGGGCGCAAGGCCTACCCACACAAGTGAGGTATCATTTTTATTGGGAGACTTGGGGGAACGCTGGGTGGAAGGATAATTGTGGCTCCTCTTAGATTCCAGAACTTTCTGTCACCGAAATGTGAGGAAAACATGTTTTTGTAGCCACATTTTGAGATTTGCAAAGGATTCTGGGTAACAGAACCTGGTCAGAGCCCCACAAGTCACCCCATCTTGGATTTCCCCTAGGTCTCTACTTTTAAAAAATGCACAGGTTTGGTAGGTTTCCCTAGGTGCCGGCTGAGCAAGAGGCCAAAATCTACAGTTAGGCACTTTGCAAAAAACTCCTCTGTTTTCTGTCAAAAATTGTGATGTGTCCACATTGTGTTTTGGGGCATTTCCTGTCGCGGGCACAAGGCCTAGCCACACAAGTGAGGTATCATTGTTATCGGGAGACTTGGGGGAACGCTGGGTGGAAGGAAATTTGTGGCTCCTCTCAGATTCCAGAACTTTCTGCCACCGAAATGTGAGGAAAACATGTTTTTTTAGCCAAATTTTGAGGTTTCAAAGGATTCTGGGTAACAGAACCTGGTCAGAGCCCCACAAGTCACCCCATCTTGGATTCCCCTAGGTCTCTAGTTTTAAAAAATGTACAGGTTTGGTAGGTTTCCCTACGTGCCGGCTGAGCTAGAGGCCACAATCTACAGGTAGGAACTTTGCAAAAAACACCTGTTTTCTGTCAAAAATTGTGATGTCTCCACTTTGTGTTTTGGGGCATTTCCTGTCACGGGCGCTAGGCCTACCCACACAAGTGAGGTATCATTAATTATCGGGAGACTTGGTAAAAGGCTGGGTGGAAGGAAATTTCTGGCTCCTTTCAAGTTCCAGAACTTTCTGTCACCGAAATGTGAGGAAAACGTGTTTTTTTTAGCCACATTTTGAGGTTTGCAAAGGATTCTGGGTAACAGAACCTGGTCAGAGCCCCACAAGTCCCCCATCTTGGATTCCCCTAGGTCTCTCGTTTTCAAAAATGCACAGGTTTGGTAGGTTTCTCTAGGTGCCGGCTGAGCAAGAGGCCAAAATCTACAGCTAGGCACTTTGCAAAAAACACCTCTGTTTTCTGTCAAAAATTGTGATGTGTCCACGTTGTGTTTTGGGGCATTTCCTGTTGCGGGCGCAAGGCCTACCCACACAAGTGAGGTATAATTTTGATCGGGAGACTTGGGGGAAGGCTGGGTGGAAGGAAATTTGTGGCTCCTCTCAGATTCCAGAACTTTCTGTCACCGAAATCTGAGGAAAACATGTTTTTTAGCCAAATGTTGAGGTTTGCAAAGGATTCTGGGTAACAGAACCTGGTCAGAGCCCCACAAGTCACCCCATCTTGGATTCCCCTAGATCTCTAGTTTTAAAAAATGCACAGGTTTGGTGGGTTTCCCTATCTGCCGGCTGAGCTAGAGGCCAAAATCTACAGGTAGGCACTTTGCAAAAAACACCTCTGTTTTCTGTCACAAAATTGTGATGTGTCCACGTTGTGTTTTGTGGCATTTCCTGTCGCTGGCACTAGGCCTACCCACACAAGTGAGGTATCATTGTTATCGGGAGACTTGGGGGAACGCTGGGTGGAAGGACATTTGTGGCTCCTCTCAGATTCCAGAACTTTCTGTCACCGAAATGTGAGGAAAACATGTTTTTTTAGCCACATTTTGAGGTTTGCAAAGGATTCTGGGTAACAGAACCTGGTCAGAGCGCCACAAGTCACCCCATCTTGGATTCCCCTAGGTCTCTACTTTTAAAAAATGCACAGGTTTGGTAGGTTTCCCTAGGTGCCGGCTGAGCAAGAGGCCAAAATCTACAGTTAGGCACTTTGCAAAAAACTCCTCTGTTTTCTGTCAAAAATTGTGATGTGTCCACATTGTGTTTTGGGGCATTTCCTGTCGCGGGCACAAGGCCTAGCCACACAAGTGAGGTATCATTGTTATCGGGAGACTTGGGGGAACGCTGGGTGGAAGGAAATTTGTGGCTCCTCTCAGATTCCAGAACTTTCTGCCACCGAAATGTGAGGAAAACATGTTTTTTTAGCCAAATTTTGAGGTTTCAAAGGATTCTGGGTAACAGAACCTGGTCAGAGCCCCACAAGTCACCCCATCTTGGATTCCCCTAGGTCTCTAGTTTTAAAAAATGCACAGGTTTGGTAGGTTTCCCTAGGTGCCGGCTGAGCTAGAGGCCAAAATCTACAGGTAGGCACTTTGCAAAAAACACCTCTGTTTTCTGTCAAAAATTGTGATGTGTCCACGTTGTGTTTTGGGGCATTTCCTGTCGTGGGCGCTAGGCCTACCCACATAAGTGAGGTATCATTTTTATCGGGAGACTTGGGGGAACGCTGGGTGGAAGAAACATTGTGGCTCCTCTCAGATTCCAGAACTTTCTGTCACCGAAATGTGAGGAAAACATGTTTTTTTAGCCAAATTTTGAGGTTTGCAAAGGATTCTGGGTAACAGAACCTGGTCAGAGCCTCACAAGTCACCCCATCTTGGATTCCCCTAGGTCTCCAGTTTTCAAAAATGCACAGGTTTGGTAGGTTTCCCTAGGTGCCGGATGAGCTAGAGGCCAAAATCTACAGGTAGGCACTTTGCAAAAAACACCTCTGTTTTCTGTCAAAAATTGTGATGTGTCCACGTTGTGTTTTGTGGCATTTCCTGTCGCTAGCACTAGGCCTACCCACAAAAGTGAGGTATCATTTTTATTGGGAGACTTGGGGGAACGTTGGGTGGAAGGAAATTTGTGGCTCCTCTCAGATTCCAGAACTTTCTGTCACCGAAATGTGAGGAAAACATGTTCTTTTAGCCAAATTTTGAGGTTTGCAAAGGATTCTGGGTAACAGAACCTGGTCAGAGCCCCACAAGTCACCCCATCTTGGATTTCCTCTAGGTCTCTAGTTTTCAAAAATGCACAGGTTTGGGAGGTTTCCCTAGGTGCCGGCTGAGCTAGAGGCCAAAATCTAAAGGTAGGCCCTTCGCAAAAAACACCTCTGTTTTCTGTCAAAAATTGTGATGTGTCCACGTTGTGTTTTGGGGCATTTCCTGTCGCGGGCGCAAGGCCTACCCACACAAGTGAGGTATCATTTTTATTGGGAGACTTGGGGAACGCTGGGTGGAAGGATAATTGTGGCTCCTCTTAGATTCCAGAACTTTCTGTCACCGAAATGTGAGGAAAACATGTTTTTGTAGCCAAATTTTGAGATTTGCAAAGGATTCTGGGTAACAGAACCTGGTCAGAGCCCCACAAGTCACCCCATCTTGGATTTCCCCTAGGTCTCTAGTTTTAAAAAATGCACAGGTTTGGTAGGTTTCCCTAGGTGCCGGCTGAGCAAGAGGCCAAAATCTACAGTTAGGCACTTTGCAAAAAACACCTCTGTTTTCTGTCAAAAATTGTGATGTGTCCACATTGTGTTTTGGGGCATTTCCTGTCGCGGGCGCAAGACCTAGCCACACAAGTGACGTATGATTGTTATCGGGAGACTTGGGGGAACTCTGGGTGGAAGGAAATTTGTGGCTCCTCTCAGATTCCAGAACTTTCTGTCACCGAAATGTGAGGAAAACATGTTTTTTAGCCAAATTTTGAGGTTTGCAAAGGATTCTGGGTAACAGAACCTGGTCAGAGCCCCACAAGTCACCCCATCTTGGATTCCCCTAGGTCTCTAGTTTTAAAAAATGCACAGGTTTGGTAGGTTTCCCTAGGTGCCGGCTGAGCTAGAGGCCAAAATCTACAGGTAGGCACTTTGCAAAAAACACCTCTGTTTTCTGTCAAAAATTGTGATGTGTCCACGTTGTGTTTTGGGGCATTTCCTGTCGTGGGCGCTAGGCCTACCCACATAAGTGAGGTATAATTTTTATCGGGAGACTTTGGGGGAACGCTGGGTGGAAGAAACATTGTGGCTCCTCTCAGATTCCAGAACTTTCTGTCACCGAAATGTGAGGAAAACATGTTTTTTAGCCAAATTTTGAGGTTTGCAAAGGATCCTGGGTAACAGAACCTGGTCAGAGCCTCACAAGTCACCCCATCTTGGATTCCCCTAGGTCTCCAGTTTTCAAAAATGCACAGGTTTGGTAGGTTTCCCTAGGTGCCGGCTGAGCTAGAGGCCAAAATCTACAGGTAGGCACTTTGCAAAAAACACCTCTCTTTTCTGTCAAAAATTGTGATGTGTCCACGTTGTGTTTTGTGGCATTTCCTGTCGCTAGCACTAGGCCTACCCACAAAAGTGAGGTATCATTTTTATTGGGAGACTTGGGGGAACGTTGGGTGGAAGGAAATTTGTGGCTCCTCTCAGATTCCAGAACTTTCTGTCACCGAAATGTGAGGAAAACATGTTCTTTTAGCCAAATTTTGAGGTTTGCAAAGGATTCTGGGTAACAGAACCTGGTCAGAGCCCCACAAGTCACCCCATCTTGGATTTCCTCTAGGTCTCTAGTTTTCAAAAATGCACAGGTTTGGGAGGTTTCCCTAGGTGCCGGCTGAGCTAGAGGCCAAAATCTAAAGGTAGGCACTTCGCAAAAAACACCTCTGTTTTCTGTCAAAAATTGTGATGTGTCCACGTTGTGTTTTGGGGCATTTCCTGTCGCGGGCGCAAGGCCTACCCACACAAGTGAGGTATCATTTTTATTGGGAGACTTGGGGGAACGCTGGGTGGAAGGATAATTGTGGCTCCTCTTAGATTCCAGAACTTTCTGTCACCGAAATGTGAGGAAAACATGTTTTTGTAGCCAAATTTTGAGATTTGCAAAGGATTCTGGGTAACAGAACCTGGTAAGAGCCCCACAAGTCACCCCATCTTGGATTTCCCCTAGGTCTCTACTTTTAAAAAATGCACAGGTTTGGTAGGTTTCCCTAGGTGCCGGCTGAGCAAGAGGCCAAAATCTACAGTTAGGCACTTTGCAAAAAACTCCTCTGTTTTCTGTCAAAAATTGTGATGTGTCCACATTGTGTTTTGGGGCATTTCCTGTCGCGGACACAAGGCCTAGCCACACAAGTGAGGTATCATTGTTATCGGGAGACTTGGGGGAACGCTGGGTGGAAGGAAATTTGTGGCTCCTCTCAGATTCCAGAACTTTCTGCCACCGAAATGTGAGGAAAACATGTTTTTTTAGCCAAATTTTGAGGTTTCAAAGGATTCTGGGTAACAGAACCTGGTCAGAGCCCCACAAGTCACCCCATCTTGGATTCCCCTAGGTCTCTAGTTTTAAAAAATGCACAGGTTTGGTAGGTTTCCCTAGGTGCCGGCTGAGCTAGAGGCCAAAATCTACAGGTAGGCACTTTGCAAAAAACACCTCTGTTTTCTGTCAAAAATTGTGATGTGTCCACGTTGTGTTTTGGGGCATTTCCTGTCGTGGGCGCTAGGCCTACCCACATAAGTGAGGTATCATTTTTATCGGGAGACTTGGGGGAACGCTGGGTGGAAGAAACATTGTGGCTCCTCTCAGATTCCAGAACTTTCTGTCACCGAAATGTGAGGAAAACATGTTTTTTTAGCCAAATTTTGAGGTTTGCAAAGGATTCTGGGTAACAGAACCTGGTCAGAGCCTCACAAGTCACCCCATCTTGGATTCCCCTAGGTCTCCAGTTTTCAAAAATGCACAGGTTTGGTAGGTTTCCCTAGGTGCCGGATGAGCTAGAGGCCAAAATCTACAGGTAGGCACTTTGCAAAAAACACCTCTGTTTTCTGTCAAAAATTGTGATGTGTCCACGTTGTGTTTTGTGGCATTTCCTGTCGCTAGCACTAGGCCTACCCACAAAAGTGAGGTATCATTTTTATTGGGAGACTTGGGGGAACGTTGGGTGGAAGGAAATTTGTGGCTCCTCTCAGATTCCAGAACTTTCTGTCACCGAAATGTGAGGAAAACATGTTCTTTTAGCCAAATTTTGAGGTTTGCAAAGGATTCTGGGTAACAGAACCTGGTCAGAGCCCCACAAGTCACCCCATCTTGGATTTCCTCTAGGTCTCTAGTTTTCAAAAATGCACAGGTTTGGGAGGTTTCCCTAGGTGCCGGCTGAGCTAGAGGCCAAAATCTAAAGGTAGGCCCTTCGCAAAAAACACCTCTGTTTTCTGTCAAAAATTGTGATGTGTCCACGTTGTGTTTTGGGGCATTTCCTGTCGCGGGCGCAAGGCCTACCCACACAAGTGAGGTATCATTTTTATTGGGAGACTTGGGGGAACGCTGGGTGGAAGGATAATTGTGGCTCCTCTTAGATTCCAGAACTTTCTGTCACCGAAATGTGAGGAAAACATGTTTTTGTAGCCAAATTTTGAGATTTGCAAAGGATTCTGGGTAACAGAACCTGGTCAGAGCCCCACAAGTCACCCCATCTTGGATTTCCCCTAGGTCTCTAGTTTTAAAAAATGCACAGGTTTGGTAGGTTTCCCTAGGTGCCGGCTGAGCAAGAGGCCAAAATCTACAGTTAGGCACTTTGCAAAAAACACCTCTGTTTTCTGTCAAAAATTGTGATGTGTCCACATTGTGTTTTGTGGCATTTCCTGTCGCGGGCGCAAGACCTAGCCACACAAGTGACGTATGATTGTTATCGGGAGACTTGGGGGAACTCTGGGTGGAAGGAAATTTGTGGCTCCTCTCAGATTCCAGAACTTTCTCTCACCGAAATGTGAGGAAAACATGTTTTTTTAGCCAAATTTTGAGGTTTCAAAGGATTCTGGGTAACAGAACCTGGTCAGAGCCCCACAAGTCACCCCATCTTGGATTTCCCATAGGTCTCTAGTTTTCAAAAATGCACAGGTTTGGTAGGTTTCCCTAGGTGCTGGCTGAGCTAGAGGCCAAAATCTACAGGTAGGCACTTTGCAAAAAACACCTCTGTTTTCTGTCAAACATTGTGATGTGTCCACGTTGTGTTTTGGGGCATTTCCTGTCGCGGGCGCAAGGCCTACCCACACAAGTGAGGTATCATTTTTATCGGGAGACTTGGGGGAATGCTGGGTGGAAGGAAATTTGTGGCTCCTCTCAGATTCCAGAACTTTCTGTCACCGAAATGTGAGGAAAACATGTTTTTTAGCCAAAGTTTGAGGTTTGCAAAGGATTCTGGGTAACAGAACCTGGTCAGAGCCCCACAAGTCACCCCATCTTGGATTCCCCTAGGTCTCTAGTTTTAAAAAATGCACAGGTTTGGTAGGTTTTTCTAGGTGCCAGCTGACCTACAGGCTAAAATCTACAGGTAGGCACTTTGCAAAAAACACTTCTGTTTTCTGTCAAAAATTGTGATGTATCCACGTTGTGTTTTGGGGCATTTCCTGTTGCGGGCGCAAGGCCTACCCACACAAGTGAGGTATCATTTTTATTGGGAGACTTGGGGGAAGACTGGGTGGAAGGAAATTTGTGGCTCCTCTCAGATTCCAGAACTTTCTGTCACCAAAATGTGAGGAAAACATGTTTTTTTAGCCACATTTTGAGGTTTGCAAAGGATTCTTGGTAACAGAACCTGGTCAGAGCCCCACAAGTCATCCCATCTTGGATTTCCCCTAGGTCTCTAGTTTAAAAAAATGCACAGGTTTGGGAGGTTTCCCTAGGTGCCGGCTGAGCAAGAGGCCAAAATCTACAGGTAGGCACTTTGCAAAAAACACCTCTGTTTTCTGTCAAAAATTGTGATGTGTCCACGTTGTGTTTTGGGGCATTTCCTGTCGCGGGCGCAAGGCCTAGCCACACAAGTGAGGTATCATTGTTATCGGGAGACTTGGGGGAACGCTGGGTGGAAGGAAATTTGTGGCTCCTCTCAGATTCCAGAACTTTCTGCCACCGAAATGTGAGGAAAACATGTTTTTTTAGCCAAATTTTGAGGTTTCAAAGGATTCTGGGTAACAGAACCTGGCCAGAGCCCCACAAGTCACCCCATCTTGGATTTCCCCTAGGTCTCTAGTTTTAAAAAATGCACAGGTTTGGTAGGTTTCCCTAGGTTCCGGGTGAGCAAGAGGCCAAAATCTACAGGTAGGCACTTTGCAAAAAACACCTCTGTTTTCTGTCAAAAATTGTGATGTGTCCACATTGTGTTTTGGGGCATTTCCTGTCACGGGCGCAAGACCTAGCCACACAAGTGACGTATCATTGTTATCGGGAGACTTGGGGGAACTCTGGGTGGAAGGAAATTTGTGGCTCCTCTCAGATTCCAGAACTTTCTCTCACCGAAATGTGAGGAAAACATGTTTTTTTAGCCAAATTTTGAGGTTTCAAAGGATTCTGGGTAACAGAACCTGGTCAGAGCCCCACAAGTCACCCCATCTTGGATTTCCCATAGGTCTCTAGTTTTCAAAAATGCACAGGTTTGGTAGGTTTCCCTAGGTGCTGGCTGAGCTAGAGGCCAAAATCTACAGGTAGGCACTTTGCAAAAAACACCTCTGTTTTCTGTCAAACATTGTGATGTGTCCACGTTGTGTTTTGGGGCATTTCCTGTCGCGGGCGCAAGGCCTACCCACACAAGTGAGGTATCATTTTTATCGGGAGACTTGGGGGAATGCTGGGTGGAAGGAAATTTGTGGCTCCTCTCAGATTCCAGAACTTTCTGTCACCGAAATGTGAGGAAAACATGTTTTTTAGCCAAAGTTTGAGGTTTGCAAAGGATTCTGGGTAACAGAACCTGGTCAGAGCCCCACAAGTCACCCCATCTTGGATTCCCCTAGGTCTCTAGTTTTAAAAAATGCACAGGTTTGGTAGGTTTCCCTAGGTGCCAGCTGAGCTACAGGCTAAAATCTACAGGTAGGCACTTTGCAAAAAACACTTCTGTTTTCTGTAAAAAATTGTGATGTATCCACGTTGTGTTTTGGGGCATTTCCTGTTGCGGGCGCAAGGCCTACCCACACAAGTGAGGTATCATTTTTATTGGGAGACTTGGGGGAAGACTGGGTGGAAGGAAATTTGTGGCTCCTCTCAGATTCCAGAACTTTCTGTCACCAAAATGTGAGGAAAACATGTTTTTTTAGCCACATTTTGAGGTTTGCAAAGGATTCTTGGTAACAGAACCTGGTCAGAGCCCCACAAGTCATCCCATCTTGGATTTCCCCTAGGTCTCTAGTTTAAAAAAAATGCACAGGTTTGGGAGGTTTCCCTAGGTGCCGGCTGAGCAAGAGGCCAAAATCTACAGGTAGGCACTTTGCAAAAAACACCTCTGTTTTCTGTCAAAAATTGTGATGTGTCCACGTTGTGTTTTGGGGCATTTCCTGTCGCGGGCGCAAGGCCTAGCCACACAAGTGAGGTATCATTGTTATCGGGAGACTTGGGGGAACGCTGGGTGGAAGGAAATTTGTGGCTCCTCTCAGATTCCAGAACTTTCTGCCACCGAAATGTGAGGAAAACATGTTTTTTTAGCCAAATTTTGAGGTTTCAAAGGATTCTGGGTAACAGAACCTGGTCAGAGCCCCACAAGTCACCCCATCTTGGATTTCCCCTAGGTCTCTAGTTTTAAAAAATGCACAGGTTTGGTAGGTTTCCCTAGGTTCCGGGTGAGCAAGAGGCCAAAATCTACAGGTAGGCACTTTGCAAAAAACACCTCTGTTTTCTGTCAAAAATTGTGATGTGTCCACATTGTGTTTTGGGGCATTTCCTGTCGCGGGCGCAAGACCTAGCCACACAAGTGACGTATCATTGTTATCGGGAGACTTGGGGGAACTCTGGGTGGAAGGAAATTTGTGGCTCCTCTCAGCTTCCAGAACTTTCTGTCACCGAAATGTGAGGAAAACATGTTTTTTTAGCCAAATTTTGAGGTTTCAAAGGATTCTGGGTAACAGAACCTGGTCAGAGCCCCACAAGTCACCCCATCTTGGATTTCCCATAGGTCTCTAGTTTTCAAAAATGCACAGGTTTGGTAGGTTTCCCTAGGTGCTGGCTGAGCTAGAGGCCAAAATCTACAGGTAGGCACTTTGCAAAAAACACCTCTGTTTTCTGTCAAAAATTGTGATGTGTCCACGTTGTGTTTTGGGGCATTTCCTGTCGCGGGCGCAAGGCCTACCCACACAAGTGAGGTATCATTTTTATCAGGAGACTTGGGGGAACGCTGGGTGGAAGGAAATGTGTGGCTCCTCTCAGATTCCAGAACTTTCTGTCACCGAAATGTGAGGAAAACATGTTTTTTAGCCAAATTTTGAGGTTTGCAAAGGATTCTGGGTAACAGAACCTGGTCAGAGCCCCACAAGTCACCCCATCTTGGATTCCCCTAGGTCTCTAGTTTTAAAAAATGCACAGGTTTGGTAGGTTTCCCTAGGTGCCAGCTGAGCTACAGGCTAAAATCTACAGGTAGGCACTTTGCAAAAAACACTTCTGTTTTCTGTCAAAAATTGTGATGTATCCACGTTGTGTTTTGGGGCATTTCCTGTTGCGGGCGCAAGGCCTACCCACACAAGTGAGGTATCATTGTTATCGGGAGACTTGGGGGAACGCTGGGTGGAAGGAAATTTGTGGCTCCTCTCAGATTCCAGAACTTTCTGTCACCAAAATGTGAGGAAAACATGTTTTTTTAGCCACATTTTGAGGTTTGCAAAGGATTCTTGGTAACAGAACCTGGTCAGAGCCCCACAAGTCACCCCATCTTGGATTTCCCCTAGGTCTCTAGTTTTAAAAAATGCACAGGTTTGGGAGGTTTCCCTAGTTGCCGGCTGAGCAAGAGGCCAAAATCTACAGGTAGGCACTTTGCAAAAAACACCTCTGTTTTCTGTCAAAAATTGTGATGTGTCCACGTTGTGTTTTGGGGCATTTCCTGTCACGGGCGCAAGGCCTAGCCACACAAGTGAGGTATCATTGTTATCGGGAGACTTGGGGGAACGCTGGGTGGAAGGAAATTTGTGGCTCCTCTTAGATTCCAGAACTTTCTGTCACCGAAATCTGAGGAAAACATGTTTTTTAGCCAGATTTTGAGGTTTGCAAAGGATTCTGGGTAACAGAACCTGGTCAGAGCCCCACAAGTCACCCCATCTTGGATTTCCCCTAGGTCTCTAGTTTTAAAAAATGCACAGGTTTGGTAGGTTTCTCTAGGTGCCGGCTGAGCAAGAGGCCAAAATCTACAGGTAGGCACTTTGCAAAAAACACCTCTGTTTTCTGTCAACAATTGTGATGTGTCCACGTTGTGTTTTGGGGCATTTCCTGTCGCGGCGCAAGGCCTAGCCACACAAGTGAGGTATCATTGTTATCAGGAGACTTGGGGGAATGCTGGGTGGAAGGAAATTTGTGGCTCCTCTCAGATTCCAGAACTTTCTGTCACCAAAATGTGAGGAAAACATGTTTTTTTAGCCAAATTTGGAGGTTTCAAAGGATTCTGGGTAACAGAACCTGGTCAGAGCCCCACAAGTCACCCCATCTTGGATTTCCCCTAGGTCTCTAGTTTTCAAAAATGCACAGGTTTGGTAGGTTTCCCTAGGTGCAGGCTGAGCTAGAGGCCAAAATCTACAGGTAGACACTTTGCAAAAAACACCTCTGTTTTCTGTCAAAAATTGTGATGTGTCCACATTGTGTTTTGGGGCATTTCCTGTCGCGGGCGCAAGACCTAGCCACACAAGTGACGTATCATTGTTATCGGGAGACTTGGGGGAACTCTGGGTGGAAGGATATTTGTGGCTCCTCTCAGATTCCAGAACTTTCTCTCACCGAAATGTGAGGAAAACATGTTTTTTTAGCCAAATTTTGAGGTTTCAAAGGATTCTGGGTAACAGAACCTGGTCAGAGCCCCACAAGTCACCCCATCTTGGATTTCCTCTAGGTCTCTAGTTTTCAAAAATGCACAGGTTTGGTAGGTTTCCCTAGGTGCTGGCTGAGCTAGAGGCCAAAATCTACAGGTAGGCACTTTGCAAAAAACACCTCTGTTTTCTGTCAAAAATTGTGATGTGTCCACGTTGTGTTTTGGGGCATTTCCTGTCGCGGGCGCAAGGCCTACCCACACAAGTGAGGTATCATTTTTATCGGGAGACTTGGGGGAATGCTGGGTGGAAGGAAATGTGTGGCTCCTCTCATATTCCAGAACTTTCTGTCACCGAAATGTGAGGAAAACATGTTTTTTAGCCAAATTTTGAGGTTTGCAAAGGGATCTGGGTAACAGAACCTGGTCAGAGCCCCACAAGTCACCCCATCTTGGATTCCCCTAGGTCTCTAGTTTTAAAAAATGCACAGGTTTGGTAGGTTTTTCTAGGTGCCAGCTGAGCTACAGGCTAAAATCTACAGGTAGGCACTTTGCAAAAAACACTTCTGTTTTCTGTCAAAAATTGTGATGTATCCACGTTGTGTTTTGGGGCATTTCCTGTTGCGGGCGCAAGGCCTACCCACACAAGTGAAGTATCATTTTTATTGGGAGACTTGGGGGAAGACTTGGTGGAAGGAAATTTGTGGCTCCTCTCAGATTCCAGAACTTTCTGTCACCAAAATGTGAGGAAAACATGTTTTTTTAGCCACATTTTGAGGTTTGCAAAGGATTCTTGGTAACAGAACCTGGTCAGAGCCCCACAAGTCATCCCATCTTGGATTTCCCCTAGGTCTCTAGTTTAAAAAAATGCACAGGTTTGGGAGGTTTCCCTAGGTGCCGGCTGAGCAAGAGGCCAAAATCTACAGGTAGGCACTTTGCAAAAAACACCTCTGTTTTCTGTCAAAAATTGTGATGTGTCCACGTTGTGTTTTGGGGCATTTCCTGTCGCGGGCGCAAGGCCTAGCCACACAAGTGAGGTATCATTGTTATCGGGAGACTTGGGGGAACGCTGGGTGGAAGGAAATTTGTGGCTCCTCTTAGATTCCAGAACTTTCTGTCACCGAAATCTGAGGAAAACATGTTTTTTAGCCAGATTTTGAGGTTTGCAAAGGATTCTGGGTAACAGAACCTGGTCAGAGCCCCACAAGTCACCCCATCTTGGATTTCCCCTAGGTCTCTAGTTTTAAAAAATGCACAGGTTTGGTAGGTTTCCCTAGGTGCCGGCTGAGCAAGAGGCCAAAATCTACAGGTAGGCACTTTGCAAAAAACACCTCTGTTTTCTGTCAAAAATTGTGATGTGTCCACGTTGTGTTTTGGGGCATTTCCTGTCGCAGGCGCAAGGCCTAGCCACACAAGTGAGGTATCATTGTTATCAGGAGACTTGGGGGAATGCTGGGTGGAAGGAAATTTGTGGCTCCTCTCAGATTCCAGAACTTTCTGTCACCAAAATGTGAGGAAAACATGTTTTTTTAGCCAAATTTGGAGGTTTCAAAGGATTCTGGGTAACAGAACCTGGTCAGAGCCCCACAAGTCACCCCATCTTGGATTTCCCCTAGGTCTCTAGTTTTCAAAAATGCACAGGTTTGGTAGGTTTCCCTAGGTGCAGGCCGAGCTAGAGGCCAAAATCTACAGGTAGGCACTTTGCAAAAAACACCTATGTTTTCTGTCAAAAATTGTGATGTGTCCACGTTGTGTTTTGGGGCACTTCCTGTCGCGGGCGCAAGGCCTACCCACACAAATGACGTATCATATTTATCGGAAGACTTGCGGGAACGCTGGGTGGAAGGAAATTTGTGGCTCCTCTCAGATTCCAGAACTTTCTGTCACCAAAATGTGAGGAAAACATGTTTTTTAGCCAGATTTTGTGGTTTGCAAAGGATTCTGGGTAACAGAACCTGGTCAGAGCCCAACAAGTCACCCCATCTTGGATTCTCCTAGGTCTCTAGTTTTCAAAAATACACAGGTTTGGTAGGTTTCCCTAAGTGCCAGCTGAGCTAGAGGCTAAAATCTACAGGTAGGCACTTTGCAAAAAACACCTCTGTTTTCTGTCAAAAATTGTGATGTGTCCACGTTGTGTTTTGGGGCATTTCCTGTCGCGGGCGCTAGGCCTACCCACACAAGTGAGGTATCATTTTTATTGGGAGACTTGGGGGAAGACTGGGTGGAAGGAAATTTGTGGCTCCTCTCAGATTCCAGAACTTTCTGTCACCGAAATCTGAGGAAAACATGTTTTTTAGCCAGATTTTGAGGTTTGCAAAGGATTCTGGGTAACAGAACCTGCTCAGAGCCCCACAAGTCACCCCATCTTGGATTTCCCCTAGGTCTCTAGTTTTAAAAAATGCACAGGTTTGGTAGGTTTCCCTAGGTGCCGGCTGAGCAAGAGGCCAAAATCTACAGGTAGGCACTTTGCAAAAAACACCTCTGTTTTCTGTCAAAAATTGTGATGTGTCCACGTTGTGTTTTGGGGCATTTCCTGTCGCGGGCGCAAGGCCTAGCCACACAAGTGAGGTATCATTGTTATCAGGAGACTTGGGGGAATGCTGGGTGGAAGGAAATTTGTGGCTCCTCTCAGATTCCAGAACTTTCTGTCACCAAAATGTGAGGAAAACATGTTTTTTTAGCCAAATTTGGAGGTTTCAAAGGATTCTGGGTAACAGAACCTGGTCAGAACCCCACAAGTCACCCCATCTTGGATTTCCCCTAGGTCTCTAGTTTTCAAAAATGCACAGGTTTGGTAGGTTTCCCTAGGTGCAGGCTGAGCTAGAGGCCAAAATCTACAGGTAGGCACTTTGCAAAAAACACCTCTGTTTTCTGTCAAAAATTGTGATGTGTCCACATTGTGTTTTGGGGCATTTCCTGTCGCGGGCGGAAGACCTAGCCACACAAGTGACGTATCATTGTTATCGGGAGACTTGGGGGAACTCTGGGTGGAAGGAAATTTGTGGCTCCTCTCAGATTCGAGAACTTTCTGTCACCGAAATGTGAGGAAAACATGTTTTTTTAGCCAAATTTTGAGGTTTCAAAGGATTCTGGGTAACAGAACCTGGTCAGAGCCACACAAGTCACCCCATCTTGGATTTCCCATAGGTCTCTAGTTTTCAAAAATGCACAGGTTTGGTAGGTTTCCCTAGGTGCTGGCTGAGCTAGAGGCCAAAATCTACAGGTAGGCACTTTGCAAAAAACACCTCTGTTTTCTGTCAAAAATTGTGATGTGTCCACGTTGTGTTTTGGGGCATTTCCTGTCGCGGGCGCAAGGCCTACCCACACAAGTGAGGTATAATTTTTATCGGGAGACTTGGGGGAATGCTGGGTGGAAGGAAATGTGGGGCTCCTCTCAGATTCCAGAACTCTCTGTCACCGAAATGTGAGGAAAACATGTTTTTTAGCCAAATTTTGAGGTTTGCAAAGGATTCTGGGTAACAGAACCTGGTCAGAGCCCCACAAGTCACCCCATCTTGGATTCCCCTAGGTCTCTAGTTTTAAAAAATGCACAGGTTTGGTAGGTTTCCCTAGGTGCCAGCTGAGCTACAGGCTAAAATCTACAGGTAGGCACTTTGCAAAAAACACTTCTGTTTTCTGTAAAAAATTGTGATGTATCCACGTTGTGTTTTGGGGCATTTCCTGTTGCGGGCGCAAGGCCTAGCCACACAAGTGAGGTATCATTGTTATCGGGAGACTTGGGGGAATGCTGGGTGGAAGGAAATGTGTGGCTCCTCTCAGATTCCAGAACTCTCTGTCACCGAAATGTGAGGAAAACATGTTTTTTAGCCAAATTTTGAGGTTTGCAAAGGATTCTGGGTAACAGAACCTGGTCAGAGCCCCACAAGTCACCCCATCTTGGATTTCCCCTAGGTCTCTAGTTTAAAAAAATGCACAGGTTTGGGAGGTTTCCCTAGGTGCCGGCTGAGGAAGAGGCCAAAATCTACAGGTAGGCACTTTGCAAAAAACACCTCTGTTTTCTGTCAAAAATTGTGATGTGTCCACGTTGTGTTTTGGGGCATTTCCTGTCGCGGGCGCAAGGCCTAGCCACACAAGTGAGGTATCATTGTTATCGGGAGACTTGGGGGAATGCTGGGTGGAAGGAAATTTGTGGCTCCTCTTAGATTCCAGAACTTTCTGTCACCGAAATCTGAGGAAAACATGTTTTTTAGCCAGATTTTGAGGTTTGCAAAGGATTCTGGGTAACAGAACCTGGTCAGAGCCCCACAAGTCACCCCATCTTGGATTTCCCCTAGGTCTCTAGTTTTAAAAAATGCACAGGTTTGGTAGGTTTCCCTAGGTGCCGGCTGAGCAAGAGGCCAAAATCTACAGGTAGGCACTTTGCAAAAAACACCTCTGTTTTCTGTCAAAAATTGTGATGTGTCCACGTTGTGTTTTGGGGCATTTCCTGTCGCAGGCGCAAGGCCTAGCCACACAAGTGAGGTATCATTGTTATCAGGAGACTTGGGGGAATGCTGGGTGGAAGGAAATTTGTGGCCCCTCTCAGATTCCAGAACTTTCTGTCACCAAAATGTGAGGAAAACATGTTTTTTTAGCCAAATTTGGAGGTTTCAAAGGATTCTGGGTAACAGAACCTGGTCAGAGCCCCACAAGTCACCCCATCTTGGATTTCCCCTAGGTCTCTAGTTTTCAAAAATGCACAGGTTTGGTAGGTTTCCCTAGGTGCAGGCTGAGCTAGAGGCCAAAATCTACAGGTACGCACTTTGCAAAAAACACCTCTGTTTTCTGTCAAAAATTGTGATGTGTCCACGTTGTGTTTTGGGGCATTTCCTGTCGCGGGCGCTAGGCCTACCCACACAAGTGAGGTATCATTTTTATTGGGAGACTTGGGGGAAGACTGGGTGGAAGGAAATTTGTGGCTCCTCTCAGATTCCAGAACTTTCTGTCACCAAAATGTGAGGAAAACAAGTTTTTTTAGCCAAATTTTGAGGTTTGCAAAGGATTCTGGGTAACAGAACCTGGTCAGAGCCCCACAAGTCACCCCATCTTGGATTTCCTCTAGGTCTCTAGTTTTAAAAAATGCACAGGTTTGGGAGGTTTCCCTAGGTGCTGGCTGAGCTAGAGGCCAAAATCTACAGGTAGGCACTTTGCAAAAAACACCTCTGTTTTCTGTCAAAAATTGTGATGTGTCCACGTTGTGTTTTGGGGCATTTCCTGTCGCGGGCGCAAGGCCTACCCACACAAGTGAGGTATCATTTTTATCGGGAGACTTGGGGGAACGCTGGGTGGAAGAAAAGTTGTCGCTCCTCTCAGATTCCAGAACTTTCTGTCACCGAAATGTGAGGAAAACATGTTTTTTTAGCCAAATTTTGAGGTTTGCAAAGGATTCTTTGTAACAGAACCTGGTCAGAGCCCCACAAGTCACCGCTTCTTGGATTTCCCCTAGGTCTCTAGTTTTAAAAAATGCACAGATTTGGTAGGTTTCCCTAGGTGCCGGCTGAGCAAGAGGCCAAAATCTACAGGTAGGCACTTTGCAAAAAACACCTCTGTTTTCTGTTAAAAATTGTGATGTGTCCACGTTCTGTTTTGGGGCATTTCCTGTCGCTGGCGCAAGGCCTAGCCACACAAGTGAGGTATCATTGTTATCAGGAGACTTGGGGGAACGCTGGGTGGAAGGAAATTTGTGGCTCCTCTCAGATTTCAGAACTTTCTGTCACCGAAATGTGAGGAAAACATGTTTTTTAGCCAGATTTTGAGGTTTGCAAAGGATTCTGGGTAACAGAACCTGGTCAGAGCCCCACAAGTCACCCCATCATGGATTTCCCCTAGGTCTCTAGTTTTAAAAAATGCACAGGTTTGGTAGGTTTCCCTAGGTGCCGGCTGAGCAAGAGGCCAAAATCTACAGGTAGGCACTTTGCAAAAAACACCTCTGTTTTCTGTCAAAAATTGTGATGTATCCACGTTGTGTTTTGGGGCATTTCCTGTCGTGGGCGCAAGGCCTGGCCACACAAGTGAGGTATCATTGTTATCGGGAGACTTGGGGGAACGCTGGGTGGAAGGAAATTTGTGGCTCCTCTCAGATTCCAGAACTTTCTGTCACCGAAATGTGATGAAAACATGTTTTTTAGCCAAATTATGAGGTTTCAAAGGATTCTGGGTAACAGAACCTGGTCAGAGCCCCACAAGTCACCCATCTTGGATTTCCTCTAGGTCTCTAGTTTTAAAAAATGCACAGGTTTGGGAGGTTTCCCTAGGTGCCGGCTGAGCTAGAGGCCAAAATCTACAGGTAGGCACTTTGCAAAAAACACCTCTGTTTTCTGTCAAAAATTCTGATGTGTCCACGTTGTGTGTTGGGGTAGCTCCTGTCGCGGGCGCTAGGCCTACCCACACAAGTGAGGTATCATTTTTATCGGGAGACTTGGGGGAACATAGAATAGCAAAACAAGTGTTATTGCCCCTTGTCTTTCTCTACATTTATTCCTTCCACATATAAGAGAGTGTGTAAAAAACACGTCTATTTGAGAAATGCCCTGTAATTCACATGCTAGTATGGGCACCCCGAAATTCAGAGATGTGCAAATAACCACTGCTCCTCAACACCTTATCTTGTGCCCATTTTGAAAATACAAAGGTTTTCTTGATAGCTATTTTTCACTCTTTATATTTCAGCAAATGAATTGCTGCACACCCGGTATAGAATGAAAACCCACTGCATGGTGCAGCTCATTTATTGGCTCTGGGTACCTAGGGTTCTTAATGAACCTCTAAGCTCTATATATCCCCGCAACCAGAAGAGTCCAACAGACGTAACGGTATATTGCTTTCAAAAATCATTGCAGCTAAAAGTTACAGAGTAAAACGTAGAGAAAAATTGCAGTTTTTTTCACCACAATTTCAATATTTTATTTTTCAGTTGTTATTTTCTGTAGGAAACCCTTGTAGGATCTACACAAATTACCCCTTGCTGAATTCAGAATTTTGTCTACTTTTCAGAATTGTTTAGGTGTCTGGGATCCAGCATTGGTTTCATGCCCGTTTCTGTCAATGACTGGAAGGAGGCTGAAAGCACAAACAATCATACAAATGGGGTATGTCCCAGTAAAATGCCACATTCGTGTTGAAGAATTGGGTTTTCTGATTCAAGTCTGCCTGTTCCTGAAAGCTGGGAAGCTGGTAATTTTAGCACCACAAACCCTTTGTTGATGCCATTTTCAGGGACAAAACCACAAGCCTTCTTCTGCAGCCACTTTTTCCCATTTTTTGAAAAAAACAAAATTTTCACTGTAATTTGGCTAATTTCTTGGCCTCCTTCAGGGGAACCCACAAAGTCTGGGTACCTCTACAATCCCTAGGATGTTGGAAAAAAAGGGCGCAAATTTGGCTTGGCTATCTTATGTGGACAAAAAGTTATGAGGGCCCAAGCGCAAACTGCCCCAAATAGCCAAAAAAAGGCCTGGCACAGGAGGGGGAAAAGGCCTGGCAGCGAAGGGGTTAACATTACATGTCACTAACGACAACTGTTTGGACTGTCCCATTGCACGTATCTGTCTCCCAGCCTTCCTCTGGGCCCAGTGAGCAACTGATCAGAGTGCATCTTCATACCACGGTGTAAAAATAAGTAAGAAAACAATAGATATAATACCAACCCATAACCACCCCACTTTACTGTGTCGTGATTGTAGAACAAACAACTCCCCAACCACATGGTAAGTATAATTCCTAATACGCAAACCAACAGTGTGCGAGTCCATCTCCAGGGCACGGCCAACAGCAATTATCACCAGACTGTTCTGCTAGGGGTTCAAATTCCCAAATCTGGAGTATTCAAAAGATTTCCCCCAGCTGGGGGCCTACCTCGGGTCCAAAGTTGCTTGTATTGGGCCCATTCACATGCTGGACTCATCTATCTCAGTTGATTCACTGCCATAGGTGTCACAACTAGAAACTAGTCATCGTCGGTGCCTCGATCCATCTCTTTATGATCCGATCCACTACTGCCTCCCTCAAGTGCCAGAAATTGCCACCTATTACTACTCAATATATCTCTGTTGTGTTTGATTTCTAGCACTGTTTTGACCTGTACAGCTTTTGTCGGTTACTGAGTCAGAGAGGCCTTGTTTCCTCACCTGTTGTTTCAATGTTTATTCACAGTTTTTCCCAGTCATTTCCTACCTCAGCGTCCAGGGATCGTCCGTGGCGTAGTCCCTCTGTTTTAAGCCACTCCCAGGCTTGCTGTGGTGTAGCCATGAAGTGTACTTTCCCTCCATGTCCTACCCTCAGTTTCGCTAGGGTAGAGGAGCGTATATTTCGAGTTCATCTGACGCATTGCTTTTTTCACCGGGACATACCTCCCTCTCTGCTTTTGGACCAGAGTAGTATAGCCTGTATATAGCTTGAGCTCCTGGCCGTCAATTGTCCAGGGCCCATGCTTTCTCGTTTCATGAAGAATCACATCTCTGTCTTGGAAGTTCATAAACTGTGCTATAATTGGATGAGGGTTCGCAGTGGGGGGGGTTCGCACCGGTATTCTATGTGCACGCTCTGAGTAGCCCATTACCCCACAACCACACCAATCTGTACTTCCAGGGTTATTTAGTGACCTTTATCACCTCCAGAATCATAGCTATGTGTGCTGCCAGGGTCACTGATTCCTATAAAACTGCCAGCCAGGTAGTGTTCCATATAGCGTTCCAGTGAGGGACCCTCCACTCTTTCTGGAACCCCAACCAGGCACAAGCTTTATCAATGAGATCTACCCTCTACATCTCCAAGTTTAGTAGCCAAAAATCTCAATTCTTTTTCCATGACTGAGACTCTCTGGTTACGGTCTTGCACCTGCAGTACTGTTGTCTCTAAAGTATCTTCAGTCAGCGGGACAAGGCTGAGCACCAGCCAACATGGCTGCAACTTAAAGGAGCTCTGTAGCTGCTTACACAGATTCCCAAACCATCCATCCTAATATCCTCATGTCAAGCCCGGACCGGTGACATCCGAGCTAAAGGAGTAGCTTGACCTGAACTGAGGGTCTTCGAATGTAGAGGCTCCCTGGTATTCAGAGATGGCTGAGGATGGCCTAGGGAGCACGTTGCAGCTGCCTGTGTTTCTGCACGCACACACAGGGTCCACAAGATCTCTGTATTGCAGTCTGCCTTGCTGGAGATCTTGGAGGTGGTTTGGGAGGCCCTGGGGCATTGGAGCACCGATCCCCTGGAGTGACCACTGCACAGCAGATGGGGCCTGGCTGTGGTTTATCCTTCTCTTTTGCTTGAGGTTGGAACTTACCTTCAGCCCTACCCCCTCCATCAGGGCCTATTATTGCCTGACCCCCCCCCCCAATGTGACATGACTGTTATTATTTGGACAACCGAAGTCCCTGGATCCTGATCCCCCACCTGGACCCCCACCTAAAACATATCGGGGAGACCCACCCAGAAAGTTGTCTGTCAGGCTACAAAGAGCGATGGGAATGCGCTGGTGCACCGGGTCTTCGGGGTGATGGTCTGGGGACTGCTTCAGTGTTGGGCCTTGGTGGAAGACTGAAGGCCGAGCGGTCCGCGGCATGCTGCCCCAGGGACTGTGGGGTGCATGGTGCTGGACATATCTAGAAGAGACCTCTGGTCGTGCCCTTGGGGGATTTTACAAAGACACTTCACTAGCATGGTCAGAAATAAGGGGCAACCCCATCCTCAGCTGAATAATATGGACAAGTACGCTGTTCCAAGATCGACCAAAGTAAACACAGCAAGTGAGGTGGCAGGGAAAGGTGAGAGTGCGGACCAAAGCCTCCTGGTGGAACCATCATGGGGGCCATCATGGCAGCCATCCAAGACCTTCGGGGTTCGCTGGAACCCAAACTATACGCTGTGACAGCAGATGTCACACTTCTCAGCGGGGACCTCAAGAAAGTGGGCGAGAAGGTAACAACAGCAGAAACAGACATTGCTCGCCTACAGTCCAACTCTAAGAGATTTGAGAATCAAGTACATTTCCTCACCACAGAACACAAAAGAATCTTGGCCCGCATGGAGCATCAGGAGAGGAGGTCGAGAGGAAACAACATCAGAGTAGTGGGGGTGCCGTAAGGGGCCGAGGGGCCAAGTGTCAACATTATCACCAGCATCCTCCGTCACAAGAGGTTGTCCAAGTTTTTCACAATAGAAAGGGTGCATTGGGTGCTGATCCCTCCACCATGACCTGGGGCTCCCCCCAGGATAATCATTGTGAGGATCTTCAACTTACGGGACAGGGATGTGATCCTGCAGGAGGCTAGATCCCATAGCAATCTCTTCTTCCAAAATATAGTCATCTGCTTCTTCCCAAACTTTACACTACAAGTGCAGCGCCAGAGGTGCAGTTTTTAGGAAGTCCAAAAAGCATTGCGAGAATGCAAACTCTCATACACAATGCTCTTTCCTGCGTGTCTTAGAGTGACAGCAGAGGGCAAGACCTGGCACTTTACTACACCAGAGGCATGTAAATGGGTGGAGGCCTGGCGCACCCCAGGCCATAAACATCACTACAACAATAAGGACGGACCCCGCAGAGTCAAAGTGGAAGGTGACCTTTCTTACATGCAAGTCTCTGGGCAGGCCGCAGAAGTCTTGTCCCCATTATAAATAGATGACTCACTTACATGGTCCCTCTGACATCCCCTGGTATTAGACCACAGATTTACTCCTTGTGTTGGTGGGGAGTGGAGTGTGATGCAGATGCCCAGCCAGTGTGCGGGGGGTAGCCGTGGGAAGGCCTTGCCTGTGGTAGATAGGTGGTGACTCTTAAAACCTTGGTGGGATAGAATCAGTCACTGCATGTTGAAATAAATGGTCCAAGAGGATGACAACTAAGAGTATAGCTGCTATATTTTGGCATCTGTAGCTACTGTTTTTATTGTGTTCTGTTGCAGGCCGTTGGTGACAGTACTAGCCCACCTACGAGTGTGAATATTTTCTTACGGGCGACAGGCACTCTGCAGGTTGGGGGGGTGGGCAGTTCTAAGCCCAATTTGGTGGAAGCAGGGTGGGAGTAGTTTGTTGCTTGGGGATGTTTGTTTCTAGTTTGTTGATTTACTCTGTTTTCTTGCTATTGCTTGAGTACAGTGCCGCTGGCCCTACAGCTCTGATCAGATGTGATATATTATATGGGTGAGGTGGGGCAAACTATCAGGCATCGGGGGGCCTCACTATGCAGGCACATTTCAAGATGGTGAACACATTGACACATACCCTGAAGGTGATAACGTGGGCTGTTAATGGGTTGGGTAGCAGAATTAAGCGTACCAGAGACCTACAATTTCTGTGTAGACGTGCCCCAGATTTAATTCTTCTACAGGAGATAGACTTGAAGGAGAATCACTGCAAAGCCATGGACAGATTTGGTTACTCACTGATAGCGAATGGGGCTATACCACTGACTACAGGGAATAGGGCATCCTTCTTAGAAAATCAATACCTTTCATCACAACTCACACCTGGTGGGACTCGTCGGGCCAATATGCGGCAATATCGGGAATCTGGGAGGGTGACACACTTAACATCTGTTCGGTCTGCACCCCACCGAAGCTCCAGGAACCTACACTCAAAGATATAGGGGCCTACTGTTGGATATGCTGCCTGACCTTCTCATGCTGGGAGGGGACCTAAATTTGGTCACTGACCTGAAAGTGGACAAGCCGTCGCAAGCCCAAACACCGGCCGTCCCCGAAACCTACAGACTTTTCTTCATACATCACGCCTGACAGATTTGTGGAGGTAAAAAAACCCTGGGCACGGCAATATACTTACTACCCGGTGCCTCATGGTAATTCCTCCCGCCTGGACTACTTGCTCACTGTTCGGACGCATGTTGTGAAATTTAGGGGGACATTTTTTATCTAAGAGGGATCTCAGACCACTCACCCATGGGAGTGACCCTACTGGGACTCTCACATTTGTACATGATGCCTGCCAGATTGGACTCCTGGCACCTGAGTGACAAACCTCTCCAGGCTAAACTGAGAGAGAGAGCTGATCAATATTTTTAAGAGAGCATGGTTCAGTGGACTCAGCTTGTGTCATGTGGGAGGCCTTCAAATGTGTCCTCAGGGGCCATACACAGGACCTGATAGAGGACAAGAAAATGGAGTGCAGGTTACAATGCGAGGCACTTGAATGTAACAATGCAGACTTGGAGGCCCAGTATCAGCATGAAAAAGGGGAAGGTAGTGGCCTCCACCATCACCTTAAGCGACAGGAGCTTCAGGAACTGGTAGAACAGCAGGCTAGAGCCTACGCACTTGCATCTCAGCTGCAACTTAATGATGTAAGTGATAAAGCCAATAAATTGTTGGTGTGGCTTGATAAACAGGACCGGGAGCAGTCCCAGGACAGGGAGATAATGAACACTTAGGAGGTCCTTTCTAAGTCAAATGACGCCATTGCAGAAGCCTTCACTGCGTATTATGAGGAGGTATACTCCTCAAGGACCCAGGAAAACGTGGCTGATTGCACAGCCCTCCTAAAAGATATCCAACTGTCCACACTGTCAGATGAGGAAAGGGCAACCCTCAATGGGAAACTGAATGAAGACGGGGTCGCTTCGGTGTTACTGGACCTGCAGTCAGGTAAGGGAGAGGGACCCAACGGTATTCCAGCGGAGTTCCTTAAGTGCATGGTGGGCAAGATGGCGAAACATATGTTGTCCATATTTCAGGAGTCACTGAAAAAGGGTATACTGCTGGCTGACCAGAGAACTGCAACAATAGTGGTGATATCGAAAAAAGGCAGACCCCTGAGGGAGTGCACCTCCTATTGGCCTATTTTACTCCTTAATATGAAATTCAAGGTCTTAGGAAATAGGCTTCGGGTGGTCATAACTAAAATGATACACCCAGATCAGTCCGGTTTCATGCCGTCTAGGAGCACGCGCCTGAGTCTCAGGCACCTAATTGGAGTGCTCCATATGACGAGCAAACTGAGTGGTGAACAGGCGGTACGCCTGTCTCTCGATGCCAGGATTGCTTTTGATAGCATAGAGTGACCCTACATTTTTGCAACTCTTCAGAAGTGGGTCAATGCCACACTTTCCAGGCCTTTTGCTTTAAGCCGGGGCACTCGACAGGGGTGCCCACACTCCTCCATAATATTTGCACTTGCACTTGAGCCTCTGGTGGCCTGGATACCTCTTCATTTGGGGTATTGGCAACAATGGAACATAGGAGGAACGTATTTCATTTAATGCTGACAACATTCTCCCTTATGTTACCAACCTGCGCTGGTCCCTTGACGGAATAATGCAGATTTTCTGCATCTTTGGAAAACACCCTGGTTACCAAATTAATTGTGACATATCCTTGGTCTTTCCCCTGATGGGTGACCCCTCTAGTGTTGCCCCCGGATTGTGCTGCGCCAATCATTAGCGAGGGCTTCATATACCTAGGAGTGTATTACAAGGAGTCATGAGTATTTCATCCAAGAGAACCTATACCCACAATTGACTAGATTCCACAAAGATGTGGATCACTGGAGGACCCTTCCACTTTTCCTAATGGGAAGGGCTGCTCTCTACAAAATGATGACGCTGCCTAGATTGCTCTATATATTTCAAAATACTCCTTATAGGATATCACCAGTGGTGTTCCATCAAATTGAACAGGAAGTCAGGTTGCTGTCATGGGATGGCAGCAACTCTCTCATAACACTGTCAAAGTTGCAGAGGGGGATTTACAATGGGAGCTGGCTGTCCTGAATGTACTTCTGTATTTTTGGGCCACACAACTGGTAACTATTAATGACTGAGCCTTTGTGGAGCAGGCAGAACTGGTATTTCGGGTCGACAGAGATGTGATGGGTAACAAAGGATACAAGTATGCACTGTACACCTGCTAAAGTGTGGGGAGAGTGTAGCGCAATCAGGGGGGAAGAATGACCAATTAGGACGATACATTGGTACGGACTGCAAAGCTTTTGGAGTGGTCTATTATTGAACTTTTTTCAGATGGTTCTTAAATAGGGACATTAAACCCAACCTGGGCCGGAATATTTGCTGTTTCCATTGTATGATAAATGTTGATCAAAATGTGGCCAAATGTTAAGGCAGAGCCATAGCTGTTATATGTTAACTAATAAAACATTTTTTTATTTTTTTAAGTATCTTCAGTCTCCTTGACGCAGGCAGCAGGTTTTCTCTGGTCCTTTCTCAGTAGCCCATTACACCACAACCACAGCAATCTGCAATTAAAGGGTTATTTAGGCCCTTATTACAACCCTGGAGGTCAGTGATAAAGTGGTGGTAATACCGCCAACAGGCTGGCGGTAAATACTGCGAAATTATGACCATGGCGGAAAGAGCTCAGACAGACAGCCACTTTACCACACCGATTGCCAGGGTGGAAACAACAGGCACCACGGCTGTAGCCACCTACAGCCAGGCGGAAGTCAATGTTCCGCCCACAATGTTAAGACCCTGCAAACCGCCACCTTTTCCGGGGCTGTACCAACGACATCAAAAGCTTGGCAGAAACACTGCAAAGAAGGGAAAGACTCACCTGTGGGAACTCAGGGAAGAACCATGCAGCCATGGAACCCGAACTGCATATATTCCCAATGCTGTTCTACGTCTCGCTCCACCATGAACAATGACGACGGCGAAGACGACCACGGTGAGTACATCCGCCTAGCACACGGGGGAGGAGAAAGAAAGTAACACACACACGCACAACACACACCCCACACACACACACACCATACACACAAGCAGATGCAGTAATAAAACATATACATATACTCCCTCTGGAAAAACGCAAGGACAACACGAATAGATAAAAGTGAGTGTAATAAGGTAAAGTAGTAATATGTGCATCCAATCTAAAAATATAGACATATTTACAAATCAAGGGATACAGCCCAGTCCTCAATGTTCGTAGGCCAAAGGGCCACATCACAAAGTCCAAGGCCCCACTTGACTCCTGCAACAACACGGAGAGAACACTGCAGGGGCCTCAGTTAAAAAATAGGCAGGCATTTCAGGGGGACGGGGGCACTTCATCCGGCAGATGGAACAACACCACTGGTCCTGGAGGGGGCAACATGCCCTGTTCTTGGTCCTGGGGAGTGCAAGGCCACAGTCTCTCAAGTGGGTGACTTGCCCACATGCTCTGGAGGGGGCAACATGCCCAGTGCTTGGTCCTTGGGAGTGCAAGGCCACAGTCTCTTAGGTGGGTGATTTGCCCACATGCTCTGGAGGGGGCAACATACCCTGTGCTCGTCATCCTGGGCAGGATGAAGTGAGTGGATGGCCTCTCCACTGGTTCTGGAGGGGGCATTGTGCCTGTGATCTTCATCCTGGGGAGTACGGGGTGACTGGATGGCTTCTCCACTGGTTCTGGAGGGGGCATCGTGCCCTGTGCTCTTCATTCTGGGGAGGATGGGGTGAGTGGATGGCTTCTCCACTGGTTCTGGTGGGGGCATTGTGCCCTATGGTCTTCATCCCGGGGAGGATGGGGTGAGTGGATGGCTTCTCGGCTGGTTCTGGAGGGGGCATCCTGCCCTGTGATGCAGGTCTTGGGGAGTGCAAGGTCAAAGTCTCTCAGCTGGGTGTCAATCCCACAGGAATTGCAGGGGCAGCCCGCTCGGTCCATGGACCCAGGACTACACACTGTCATGCGTAGGTGATAGCTGATCAGTGGTGGTGATGGTGATGTTGCCGCTGGTGGTGGGGGGAAGCTCCAGCCCATCCCCTGCAGCCTCGAATGGCTGCCCACTGCTGGTGGTGCTGGTGCTGCTGGTGGTGGTTGTGGGGGGAAGCTCCTGCCCATCCCCTGCAGCCTCGGACAGCTGCCCACTGCTGTTGGTGGTGCTGGTGCTGCTGCTGCTGGTGGTGGGTGTGGGGGGAAGCTCCTGCCCATCCCCTGCAGCCTCAGATGGTTGGCAGTAGGAGCTCCGACTGAGACCCAGCACCAGGCCCCTTGTCCTTTCTGCCTGCGGGTGCAGGCCCCTTGCCCTTCCTGGCAGCAGCTGGTAATGGCTCCTTGCTCCTCTTGGCAGCAGCTGGGGATGGCTCCTTGTTCCTCTTAGCAGCACCTGGGGATGGCTCCTTGCTCCTCTTGGCAGCAGCTGGGGGTGGCACCTTTACCTTCATGGTAGTAGCTGGGGATGGCTCCTCGCTCCTCTTGGCAGCAGCTGTGGATGGCTCCTTGCTCCTTTTAGCAGCAGCTGGGGTGTGGCACCTTTACCTTCATGGAAGCAGCTGGGGGTGGCACCTTGACCTTCCTGGCAACACTTGGGGCAGGCACTCTTTCCGTGTGGCTGCCTGGTGCCCGGGATCCCTTCCTACCACAAGTTGCTGGGGACACTAATGGGCCCCTGGACTGGGTGGCGGAGGTGCTTGCATGGCTTTTACACACCCTGGCCAGACGTGAAGGGGGGTAGGGGTAGGGAAGAGTTAAATGATGGAGAGGAAAAGCTGCTTGGGGACACCGGGACGGGAAGAGGGAGAATGTCTGGGAGTGGAGGAAGAGGGAGTGGTTGTAGGAGGTGTCTGTCTTCTGTGTTTGGGTGCAGGTGCATGGGCGACTGGATGCTGTTGTGAGGTGGATGGCTGTTGAGTGTCTGAGTGCTTGCGTTTGTGTACTTTGGGAGGAGGGCGCACAGACACAGTGGGAGAGGACACAGGGGACGTGTGCATGGCTCTTGGCGTGGTGACTGCCAGTGAGGTGTGTGTTCTGATAGGTGTGCTGATGATGGAGGTAGTAGATGAGGATGTAGTGCATGCAGGTGTGAGTGTAGACGCAACTGGGAGGGAGGTGGAGGACGAGTGGGAGGGGCCCAAAATAGAGGCAGTGGATGTTGGTATGCCTGCATCTGGATGGTGTTTGTGTGAGTGCCTGTGGGATGTGTGGTGCCTGTGTTTGCCGGTGCCACTCTTGTGTGTTGTCTTGTGTGCATGCCCGTCTGCCTATGTGCTTGGGATAGGTTGGGGTTGAGGGGAATGGGATTGGGTAGAGGAAGTTGGAGGGGGGAGGGTGGAAACAGGGACAATGACTGCCATCAGAGAGGAGACCAGAGCCTGGAATGATCTCTGTTGGGCCACCAAGCCAGTGTGAATGCCTGCCAGAAATGCATTGGACTGTTGCATTTGGGCTGCCACCTCCTGGATGGCATTCACAATGGTTGACTGGCCAACAGAGATGGATCGCAGGAGGTCAATAGCCTCCTCACTGAGGGCAGTAGGGCTAACTGGGGCAGGGCCTGAGGTGCCTGGGGCGTAGGTGATGTCCACCCTTCTGGGTGAGCGGGCACGGGCAACTCGCTGGGGGGCTGTTGGGAGGGCGGTGCTGGTACGGGGTGGCGGCTGTACCTGTAGCTGGAGTGGGCATAGAGGTGTCCGCCACCACCATGAAGATTCCATCGGAGGAGGTATCCATGCCCGAACTGTCTCCTCCATTCTCCGCCGTGATGCTCCCTTGCCCTCCGTCCTATTGGTGCCTTTACCGTCGATGGACTCTGCCTCCTGGGTCCTGTGGGATGCAGCTCCCTCCGTCGCCGGTGCCTCTGCTCCTCCGCCAGATGATGCTAATGCATATAAGGACAGGCTGACAAAACAAAACGGGGTGGAAGAGACAAAGGGTACACTTGGTCAATGGCTGCACTAACACCACCATTGGCGTACAAAGCAACCTCACACACAGGAAACAGCACTACGGACTATACAATGCACTACCAGGAACAATGCTAGTCACCAGGGCATGGAGAGAGACACATACCGCCCACCGCAGCATACCTGGGACCCACACACCCCTGCCCAGTAGTGGATGCCTACTAGCTAGGTTGGAAGAATATCACATCAGAACCCTGCCCAACATGGGACCTACACTGCAATGTCAGGCCTGGCCTAGTGGCACCCACAGGCACACTTCCCCCACCCGGATACCACCCCACCAGGCATACGTAGTAATGATGGGCACTGTACTCTCCCCCTTGTTGTTGTTGTGATGCCCCCAAGCACCCATCCAGCTCTGGATAGGCCACCGCCAGTATGCGGGCCATCAGGATTTGACGGGCACCCCTCCTCTTTGGGAGGCCATCCGCAGCTGGGCCTCCGCCATCTTCCGTGCCCAGCGTCTCAGGTCCTCCCACCGTTTCCGACAATGGGTGCGCCGCCTGCCGTAGACCCCCAAGGTCCGCCCGTCTTTGGCGATGGCACGCCACATACCTTTCTTTTGATGGGCGCTGACCTGCAATATAGACAGGGAAAGGTATTATTTCGACCGTCATGCCTGTTACACTCATGGCCCACCATAGCCCTCCCATCCCCTTATGCACAGACATGGCCCAGCATACATGCTGCCCGCTGCCCAGGGCTCATCCACCAACCCCCCTATACAAGGCCTTCACACACACACCACTCTGTGAATTCCTGCCACATGGATCGTGCCCACAGTGTACTCACCTGTTGGTCTGGAGGCCCGTACAGCAGTCTGTACTGGGGTAGGACCCGATTCACTAGTCTCTCCAACTCCACCAAAGTGAAGGCAGGGGCCCTTTCCCCAGTCACACAGGCCATGGTAGGTTCCAGACACAGGTGACAGCAGCACATGCAGTGTAGGTCCTCTCCTGTTGAAGGTCAGGTAGTAAGTGAGTGAACAGATAGAAAATGGCGGTGACGTCTGCGGCGGTGCATACCGTCACCGCTGGTGTATATCACCATTGGCCACTGTACCCCATAGGGCCCAATTATAACCAATGAGGAGTTGCACGTCGGTTCTCGACCGCCTCCCGCAATGGCGCACGACGTCAGCGGAATTACCTCACTTCCACCTGTCCCTCCATACAGAACAGGTGGATGCCATTTCAGGGGGGGTAGACCATGGATCAGAATTGGGTCACAGATCACAATTGTACATTCAAGACATATACCACTAATACATAAAAAAATCACATCATGCATTGAACTGTAGTGGCTACAATGTACAGATTATGACGAGCTCCTCAGTCTTTTGCCCCATCAATTGCAACTGCTGTGGATGAATAGGAGATGAAGACATCCCCCGTGTACAGACCTCTGGTGGACTTGGCAACAATGGAGGACAGGCACTTTATCCTCACCTACAGACTTGACAGGGCCACAATCATGGAGCTGTGTGCCCAACTGGAGCCTGACCTGATATCTGCTATCCGACACCCCACTGGGATCCCCCCTCTTGTGCAAGTGCTATCAGTGGTCCATTTCTTGGCAACTGGTTCTTTACAAGAGACAGTGGGCTTGGCAGCAGGAATGGCACAGCCAATGTTCTCAATAGTGCTGACCAGAGTGTTGTCTGCCCTGATTAAACACATGAGCAGCTACATTATTTTGCCCCAAGTGGAGGATTTGGCCACAATGAAGGCTGACTTCTATGCAATCGGACATATCCCTAACATCTTTGGGGCGATTGATGGAACACATATTGCATTTGTCCCCCCGACCCCATCGGCAAAATGAACAGGTCTGCAGAAATCGAGAAAGTTTTCACTCAATGGATGTGCAGATGGTGTGTTTGGTGGACCAGTACATCTCCCATGTCAATGCTAAGTATCCAAGCTAGGTGCATGATGCTTTTATGCTGAGGAATAGCAGCATCCCAAATGTGATGGCCCAACTACAGAGGCACAGGGTGTGGCTAATAGGTGAGCCCTGGTTCCCACCCAGTGGAGGTTGGTGTATGGGTATGGTGTGGACCATATGGCATAGTGTGTGGCTAACAGTTGTCCCTCGATATTTGCAGGTGACTCTGGTTAGCCCAACCTCTCATGGCTACTGACCCCTGTGAGGAATGCCAGGACAAGGGCAGAAGACCATTACAATGAGGCACATGGGCGAACAAGGATAATAGAACGTACCTTCGGCCTCCTGAAGACCAGGTTTCAGTGCCTCCATCTAACAGGTGGATCCCTGTGCTACTGACCCAAGAAGGTCTGCCAGATAATCATGGCATGCTGCATGTTGCACAACTTTACCTTGAGATGCCATGTGCCTTTTCTGCAAGAGGAGGAGGCTGGAGATGGCCATGTGGCAGCTGTGGACCCTTAGAACAGTGAAGATGAGGAGGCAGAGGACGAGGATAACAGAACTGCAGTGATACTTCAATACTTCCAATGACACACAGGTAACACAGTGAAACTTTACATTTCATTGACAGTTTTGTGTTTGATTTTGTCACTGGCAGGCTCTGAATACCTACTTCTATGCCCACGCACTGTACCCTTTGGCAACTCTTTTTGCAGATGTTGGTGCCCCATTATCACTCCTGGTGTGTTCACTGCAGCAAACTACAGGTCTTTCCTATGTATGCATTACTGTACAGTTGAATTGCAATGTTTAAACCTCTTTAAACAAATGCATACTTAAATCATATGACATACTCCATGCTCTGAAGAAAGGTGGGAAGTGCAATGTGCTGGGGTGATGATGGAGGAAATTCCAGGGTAGAGTCCAGACTATTGGTTGCACAGGGGCATTGTCCAAGGGGGCATAGGAAGGGGAGCAATGGCAGTTCAAGGTAGACAGGGTGACAGATTGGGACACAAGGGTGACAATCAGGAGAGTCTTATTTCCTGCTGGGGGTCTTGGCAATAGTCTCTGGCTTCTGCCTGGATAGCAGGGAACGTTTGTGGGGTGGTTCTCCTGCAGGTGGAGGGGTTCTGGTGGCCTGTTGGTCCTGTGGTGGGGCCTCCTGTCCACTAGTGGCAGCAGAGGTAGAGGGCTGTTCAGTATTGTGGCTAGTGGCAGGGGCCCGCTGGTGTGACACTGCAGCCCTCGTAATGTTGGCCATGTCTGCCAGCACTCCTGCAATGGAGACCAGGGTGGTGTTAATGGACTTCAAGTCCTCCCTGATCCCCTGGTACTGCCCCTCCTGCAGCTGCATGTTCTCCTGCATATTGTCCAGGATCTGGCCCAGCGTATCCTGGGATGGTTGGTATGCTCACAGGATCGCGGTGAGTGCCTCCTGGAGAGTCAGTTCCCTGGGCCTGTCCTCCCCTTGGCGCACAGCAGTCCACCCAGCTTCCTTGTTGTCCTGTGCCTCTGTACCCTGAACCGTGTACCCACTGACCCCAGGTCCCTGATTGTCCTGGGTTTGTGGTGTGCCCTGGGGTCCCTGTAGTGGTGGACACACTGCTGATTGACGTGTCCTGGAGACAGAGGTATGGGCACGCTGGGTGGATGCTGCAGTGGTGTTTGCTGAGGGGGGAGGCTCTGTGGTGGTGTGGGACTGTGCCTGGGTAACCCACTGTCCGGAGGTCCCTGACGGGCCTGGTTGGTCATCCAGATCCAGACGAGCAGAGTCGCTTTCATCACTGTGCACCTCTTCGGTGGGGAGACTGAATGTTGCTGGCACCTCTTCTCCAGTGCCATTGGCTGGGATACCTGTGGGGATGTATATGTGGTGTTATTATTTATGTGTGTAACATATTGTACATGGGTGGGTTGCCCTCTATGGTTGTGATTGCCCTGGCATCTTTTCCTTGTGTGAATTGTTATGTGGTGGGCTAGGTGATTCTCTAGTGTGCATGCTTTGGTGATAGGTATCCATGCAGGGCTGTGAGTGGTGTCCATGCATTGGTGGTGCATGCGGGGCTTGATATTGGGATGAGTGGGTTGTGATGCTGGGGTGTGTGGGAGGTGGTGGAGTGATGGGAGTGAGGGTGGGGTCAGGGTATGTGATGGCATGCAGGTAGGGGGGTGATAGTAATAGAGAGTTGACTTACCAGAGTCCAGTCCTCCTGCTACTCCTCCCAGGCCCTCAGGATCATGATTGCCAAGACTTGCTCCTCCCTTGTTGTTAGTTGTGGGGGAGGAGGTAGGGGTCCACCGCCAGTCCTCTGTACTGCGAGCTGGTGTCTTGCTGCAATGGAACACACCTTTCCCTGTAGGTCGTTCCACCTCTTCCTGATGTCATCCTTTGTTCTGGGGTGCTGTCCCACCGCGTTGACCCTGTCCACGATCCTCCACCATATCTCCATTTTCCTAGCAATGGATAGCTGCTGCACCTGTGATCCAAATAGCTGTGGCTCTACCTGGATGATTTCCTCCACCATGACCCTTAGCCCCTTCTCAGAGAATCTGGGGTGTCATTGTGGTGCCATGGGTGTAGTGTGAGTGGTGTGGGTGAGGGTGTGTAGGGTGATGTGTTGGGGTGTGTGGTGTAAGATGTGTGGGTGGTGTCTAGATGATGGTGGTATGTGGCTCTAGTTGTTTTTGGGTCGGAAAGGGTTGTGGGTACTGTGGGTGTGTGTTTTATAGTGGTGTGGGTGTGGTGTGTATAGGTGTGTCAGGTGTGTGAGTTTGAATTGCCCAATGTGGTGTTGTTTTGTATGTGTGTGTGTATTTTGAGCGCGGCGGTATGTACCACCAACGGTTTACCGCCATTGAATGTCCGCCGTGGTGATTTGTGGGTCATTATGTTGTGGGTGTAGTTCTGCTGGCGTAACGGTGTAGGTTTGGATACCGCCAGTTTATCACTGACCTTTGGTGTGGCGGACTTGTGTGTGTGGCTGAATAGTGACGGATTGGTGTGTGTGTCATAATATGGTGAACGGATATCTGCTGCGGTGGCGGTATGTTGGCGGCAGTCAGCATGGCGGTAAGTGGTATTTACCACCAATGTCATAATGAGGGCCTTACTGTCCTTTATCACCTCCAGAATCGTAGCTGTGTGCGCTGCCAGGGTCACTGATTCCTCCTCTTTGACCTGGGGGCCTTCGCTAGCCACCACATTGGCAGGGCCCCCCTTAGCCGCTCGTGGCTTGACCATAATCTCTTCCAGGGATCCAGCACAGAGAGAGCAAAGTGTTTTCTTGGGTTCCCCACTGTCCCCCAGTTGCATCATCACAGGTCCAAATGAGGGAAAACATATCATGCGACAAAAGTAGCTGGCCCGCTCCCCCAAAGTCATAAGTGTTCAGTCCCTCTGAAAGGCCCCAATGTCAGACACTCCTGTGCAGGTGACACAGCTCAACGGAGCCCTCGCTGATGACAATTCACCTTCAGTCTAGGCCCCTCTGCCCCAGGGGCCAAGAGAAGAATGCAATATATTGGCTCGCACCAGCCGAAGAGAAAAGCCCTGGGCCACAGCCCAATCGTCCATCATCCTCTCTTTTGTGGGGGCCAAAACAAGAAGAAGGGGAGCATGCTTCCCATTTGTCTAGGAGCACCCTAGTTCAATGGTCATACACATGTCAGGCCACAAATCGGACCAAGGGCCACAGCTGAAATCCTCCTCATTCACTTTCAGCCAGAATACAAGGCAGGAGGAAGCAGCCGCACAGTTCATGTCCACAGCTCTAATTGTGGAGGCCGCTGCAGGGGCCATATTGCATTTCTTCCTTTGTTCTTGCACTTAGGGCCGATCCACCCACAGGAAGCTTCAAAGTTGGATTATCAGAGGGGAGAGGGGTGTCCCATACCACCACCCCCACGGTTGATGCAGCAGTGCACCAGGGTGCACGTATCAGTTCGGTGGTGCTGCAAACTGACAAAAATAGTTTACAACTCTATTGCCATTCTTGTTAACATTGCTGCATCATCCGCAAACAGTAGGAGCGTGATTAATTTGACAGCTGAGGTTGAGGCACATAAATTAAATGTTACACCATTGATAAATAAACTAAAGAAGGAGAAGGCTATAACAAAGCCCATGCAGCCACCCTGCTTGCCAGTGAAACACTCAGTGGCGGTTCCTTCGCTAAGGCGGAGGAGTGTTATCCCACTGCTTTGTGCAGTGCAGAAAAAGAAAAAAGAAAATTACAATAATGCAATGTTATTATCATTTTATTTTTCCTCAGGAGCCAGGTTAAGGAGGGGCGGGCTGAGCTACCTCACAGGGAGGAAGGGTGTGTGAACCATAAGTGTGTATGACCGTTTGGCCAACCCTAATGGGCCGGCCAAATGGTCATGCGCACTTAGCATTTCTCCACTCTGCTGTATTGCACAGCCGGGAGGAGAATGTGCACAAACCAGGCCGTTCAGACCAATCTCAACGCTGCTGTCATGCTGGTGAAAGCAGCGTCGTGATTGGCTTAGGGAAGTCTGGGAGACTGTGCGCTTCTGTTCTGCCATGAGTCTGGAAAGCGAAGAGGATGAAGGAGAGATGGAATCGTCTCTCCTGACGGAAAAAGTACTTTTTTTTTTTCTTTTTTTTTTAAATGAGTGTACTGCCCCTCCCCGTCCCGCCACTCAGATTGAATAGCAGAAGTCTCTGGAAACAATGTATGCATTTCCACAGCTTCACCCAAATGATGTAGGCAAAGATATTCTTAAGTAGGACACTGACTGTAGGGTATTTCTTTATTTATTTTTACTTCTTTATTCATGTTATGAAGGGTGAATCAGTCCAAAGGAGATTAGGGCCAGAATGCTATGCGACAAAGTTAGAGGATAACATTTGAGTGGATGACGGGTGAATTTGGAAAGCAAAGTGTAGTATCCAAATATGAGAACACAATGGAAGAGATATGTAACAAGTGAATTAAAGAAATAATACTTGAGAAAAGGCAGTGCAAGAGAACCATCAAGTGGGACATCAAAGGAATACACTTGGCTGAGGCAAAATGAACAAATAAGGAAGAAGAACAAGGCGTGTATACAGCAGTGATGCCAGTTCTGTCAGTCACCAGATCCTCGGGGTCTGCGCACTTTCCCAACATGTCCACCACAAGACAGCTCCAATACTCTGATTAGAATATCACAGAGTCTAAGAGAGTCCAAGTGGGGAAAAGGGGATTAGGTAGGGAACAGCTGGGAAGGAGACCTGTAGGAAGCAAAAGGTTAAACAACACAATTTCAGACTATAATCACATTGACTTTCACTACAATATGGATCTAAGCATTGTCTTACTGTAACCATGGAAAAACTAAGAAGTGACTTAAAACTAGGCCTAAGAACTCTGGATACCTGGAACAAATCAAGAATGATTAATACAATGTTTCATATGAGCTTTCATAAAATGTCACATCTTAGAAATACATGAACCTTCTGGAATACAGTTTTCAGAATAAACACTGCTTTTGTAACATGAGGACCGAAGTCAATCTGAAAAAGGTTCCTGAAAAAAAAAAATTGAATTGTACTGGCGGCTAAATATGCACAGAAAACATCACATTTTGAATTTAGCATCTTCACAGCAAACCCATAGACTCAGAATAAATGTGTGCACTTCAACAAACATCACATATCAAAGTTTTAGTTGCCATGAAATGATCGTGCACACCTTTGCCGATTTGAACACCAAGTTTAACATGCGGGAAATGAATCGCGAACACAGGCGATTCTAACAAGACTGTAAGTGCCATGAAATGATCGTGCAAGCCTTTGCCGATCTGAACATCAAGTTTCACATGCGGGAAATGAATCGCGCACTCTGCCGATTCTACCAAGAATATGTAAATGCCATGAAATGATTGCGCAAGCCTTTGCCAATCCGAACACCAAGATTTACATGTGGGAAATGAATTGCACACTCTGCTGATTCTAACAAGAATATGCAAATGCCATGAAATTATCGCACAAGCCTTTGCCGATCCGAACACCAAGATTTACATGCAGGAAATGAATCGCGCACTCTGCTGATTCTAACAAGAATATGCAAATGCAATGAAATGATCGCGCAAGCTTCTGCCGATCTGAACATCAAGTTTTACATGCGGGAAATGAATCGCGCACTCTGCCGATTCTAACAAGAATATGCAAATGCCATGAAATGATCGCGCAAGCTTCTGCCAATTTGAACATCAAGTTTTACATGCGGGAAATGAATCGCGCATTTTGCCGATTCTACCAAGAATATGTAAATGCCATGAAATGATCGCGCAAGCCTTTGCTGATCCGAACACCGAGATTTACATGCGGGAAATGAATTGTGCACTCTGCCGATTCTAACAAGAATATGCAAATGCCATGAAATGATCGCGCAAGCTTTTGCCGATCTGAACATCAAGATTTACATGCGGTAAATGAATCACGCACTCTGCCGATTCGGACAAGTATATGCAAATGCCATGAAAAGATAGCGCAAGCCTTTGCGGATCTGAACACCAAGATTTACATGCAGTAAATGAATCGTGCACACTGCCGATTGTAACAAAAATATGCAAATGCCATGAAATTATCACGCAAGCCTTTGCTCATCTGAACACCAAGGTTTACATCAGAGCAATGATCCGCGTACTCTGAAAGTTTCACGAGTAGGCCCAAAAACTCAAAAGTCTTTTTAGAACGGGGTCGGGGGCCCAGCCCGACCTCCGCCTTACCACCCTGCTCAAGGATCACCAAGATAATGCAGGGTAGGCCTGGACCTTCAAGGTAGGCCTCCGGAACAGGAGCTCAGGAAATTACTGCTGCTCTGCACCGGGACCTCTGAATAGTGAGCATGTGGAGCTTGGCTGGCTCCCTTATATAGAGTCTGGCCCAGCCAACAAACCACACCCAGTCATGCTGCAGAGAAATCTTCTAGAAGGTCCTAGAAGAGACCACACCCTAACACACTCAGTAAGTCTGCAGCACTACCTTGCAAATGAACAGTTATTGCAAACATCATTCATAGTGTTTTTTCAAGGTTAAAGTCTGCAATGCAAAAGGTAAACAAACTGCATATAAACACAATGCATGAATTATGCATAAAGGCTGGGTTTTTGCATTTTTGATGCCCGTAGAGCGCGCACTGTCCTGATGTTGACAAGTTCATAGCAAGAGGGTGTTTTCAGGCAGAGAGATGTCAGTACCGCCTGAGCTGTTTCAGTTCTCTTTTAAAGCTCTTATCCTCTGGAAATTAAAAAACAACTTTGAAGGACTTTGCTATAATTTTTTCTAGGCATAGATAAACAATTGAAAATTTTAATCAAACCTAGGCATGTCATATGGAAACATTATTTGGACTTACAAAGTGAAATAGCTTATAGACCTTCAGGCATTGCAATGGCATGCTTTTTAAACATATAGGCCCTCATTACAACCGTGGTGGTAGGTGATAAAGCGGTGGTAATACCGCCAACAGGCCGGCGGTAAAAAAAAATGGAATCATGACTATGGCAGAAACCGCCAACACAGACAGCCACTTTAACACTCCGACCGCCACAGCGGTAGAAACAAACACCGCAGCGGTAACCGCCAACAGACAGGCAGAAGACAATGTACCGCCCACACTACTATAGGGCACCAATCCGCCAGATTTTCTGGGGCGGTACCAACGCCATCAAAAGCATGGCGGAAACAGTGCACAGAAGGGAAACCACTCACCTCTCGACACCCAAAGAGGAACCAGGACGCCATGCAGCCCGAGTTACAGGTCCTGCCCATGTTGGTTTACCTCCTCATCTACCAGGAACATCAAAGACAGCAGTGATGACAATGGTGAGTACTGCACTTAGTACACAGGGGAGGGGGGGAGGAAAAAGAGAGACACGCACCATGCAACACCCCCACCCCCACCCCCCACCCACAACAACACACACACACACATCCAATAACATCACAGATACACGCCGTCACCCCCTGGAAGAACGCAAGGACCAAATGAAATGAGTTTAACGAATGTAATAATGGAACAATCAGATAGCCCAAGATAACTTTAAATCATCAGTATTTACAAATATTTACAGCAAGTACACAAGTCCGTACACTGTCCCATTAAATGTCCATGGACCAGTGGTCCCATAAAGCAGAGGCGAACCCCACATGTGACACCTGCCTCAAAACGGAGAGAACACTGCAGGGGCATCAGGTTAAAAAAAAACAGGCACCTCAGGGGGAAGGAGAGGGGGGGCACCTCAGCCGGATGATGGGATGACACCACTGCTCTTCGAGGGGGCTCCATGCCCACTTACTGGTCCTGGGGAGTGCAAAGCCACAGTCTCTCAAGTCACTCAAGTGGGTTCACTGCCCACTGGTCGGTCCTGGGGAGTGCAAAGCCACAGTCTCTCAAGTCACTCAAGTGGATTCACTGCCCACTGCTTGGTCCTGGGGAATGCAAAGCCACAGTCTCTCAAGTGGGTGGGTTGCCCACTGCTTGGTCCTGGGGAGTGCAAAGCTACAGTCTCTCAAGTGGGTGGGTTGCCCACTGCTTGGTCCTGGGGAGTGCAAAGCCACAGTCTCACAACTGGATGCCGTTCTCCACTGGTTCTGGAGGGTGCCTGGTACCCAGAGTGCTTCATCCTGCCAAGGACTGGGTGAGTGGATGCTGTTCTCCACTGGTTCTGGAGGGGGCCTGGTACCCAGAGTGCTTCATCCTGCCAAGGACTGGGTGTGTGGATGCTGTTCTCCACTGTTTCTGGAGGGGGCATGGTGCCCAGAGTGCTTCATCCTGTCAAGGACTGTGCTAGTGGATGCTGTTCTCCACTGGTTCTGGAGGGGGCCTGGTGCCCAGAGTGCTTCATCCTGCCAAGTACTGTGTTAGTGGATGCTTTTCTCCACTGGTTCTGGAGGGGGCTTTGTGCCCAGCATTATTCATCCTGCCAAGGACTGTGTTAGTGGATGCTTTTCTCCACTGGTTCTGGAGGGGGCTTTGTGCCCAGAGTGCTTCATCCTGCCAAGGAATGGGTGAGTGGATGCTGTTCTCCACTGGTTCTGGAGGGGGCCTTGTACCCAGAGTGCTTCATCCTGCCAAGGACTGGGTGAGTGGATGCTGTTCTCCACTGGTTCTGGAGGGAGCTTGGTGCACCAGGGATGTGGCATTTCCCATTCCCTCACATGGGTGTCTGAGCCACAAGATTTACCGGTCACAGGTAGCATGATACTCCACGGAGGCAGAGCCACACTCCTCCTTGCGACGACTGAGGCTGCAAACTGCTGGTAGTGCCAGTGCTGGTGGTAGTGCCTCATGTAGTGTGTGCAGGGTCCAGGACGGCTGCCCACTGGGGGTGCTGCTGATGTCCACTGTAGTGGCACTGGCTGCGTACGTCGCGGGGCAGGTGGCGGGGCAGATGGCTGCAGTGGTGTCTGCGGCAGAGATGCTGCCGGTGGTGCAGGTGTCTGCACTTGTGGAGGGAGACACCAGGCCATCTCCTGGAGCCTCGGACGGCTGCCCACTGTGGATGATGCTGATGTTCGCAGTAGTGGCACTGGCTGGGCACGCCGCGGGGCAGGTGGCGGTGTCTGCGGCGGAGATGCTGCCGGTGATGCAGGTGTCTGCACTTGTGGAGGGAGACACCAGGCCGTCTCCTGCAACCTCAGAAGGCTGCCCACTGGGGATGATGCTGGTGACTGTAGTTGAGGCAGCTGCCGTGCAGGTGGCGGTGCAGATGGCGGTGTAGGTGGCGGTCGTTGCGGCGGTGCTCAGCGTGGTACAGGTTGCTGGGCTGTCTTGCAAAAGGGGGGACACCAGTCCCTCACCCGGAGGCTCCGAGCCCTGAGGTGACTTCCCTTTGCTCTTGTGTCCCTTCCCCACCTTGGAACTCGCTGCTGGGACCTTGGCACTGTCTTCTTTTCTCTTCTGCATGCTGGCCCCTTCTTTACTAGGTGACACACTGGCAGCCCTAATGGGTGCCCCCTTCGATGTTCCCAGACTTGCAGGGACCATACTGGACGAGGATTTGGTGGCTGAGGTGCTGGTCAGGGCTCTAGACAACCTGGCCCTAGGGGAAGGACAGGGGAGGTGTAGGGAAGAAGTCAATGGTAGCCAGGAAAAGTTTCTTAGACACATTGGGACAGGAAGATGGAGGGGGTTTGGTAGTGGAGGAAGAGGTAGTGGTTGTAGGAGGTGTACGTCTGCTGAGTTTGGGTGAAGGTGCATGGGTTGGAGGCTGTTGTGAGGTGGATGGCTGTTGAGTGGGTGTGTGCCGGCGTTTGTGTACTTTGGCAGGAGGGCTTACAGACACACTGGGAGAGGACACAGGGGACGTATGAATGGTAGTGGGGGTGGTGATTGCACGTGAGCGGTGTGTGGTAATGGGCTTGCTGGTGATGGAGGTAGTGGCTGAGGATGTAGTGCATGCAGGTGTGAGTGGAGGCGAGACTGGGAGGGAGGTGGAGGACGTGGAGGAGGGGGACACAGTGGAGGCCGTGGATGTTGGTGTGTCTGCATGGGTATGGTGCTTGTGTGAGTGCCTGTGGGATGTGTGGTGCTTATGTTTGCATGAGCCACTTTTGTGTGTTGATGTGTGTGCATGCTGGTCTGATGGTGTGCTTGGGATAGGCTGAGGTTGAGGGGATTGGGTAGGGGTAGTGGAGGTTGGAGGGGGGAGGCTGGGCACAGGGACAATGGCTGCCATCAGTGCTGAGGCCAGAGCCTGAAATGCTCTCTGTTGGGCCGCCACGCCAGAATGAATGCCCTCCAGGAATGCATTTGTTTGCTGCAAATGCCTCTCGACACTCTGGATGGCATTCAAAATGGTTGACTGCCCAACAGTGAGGGATCTCATGAGGTCAATAGCCTCCTCACTGAGGGAAGCAGGGCTGACTGGGGCAGGGCCTGAGGTGCCCGGGGCAAAGGAGATGCCCACCCTCCTGGGTGAGTGGGCACGGGAAACCACGCTGAGGGGCTGCTGGGAGGGCGGTGCTGGTAGGGGGGGGTGGCGGCTGTACCTGTTGTTGAGGTGGGCACAGAGGTGCCCGCCACGGCAAGGGAGCTCCCATCAGAGGAGGAGTCGCTGTCGCTGGTGTCCCCTCCTGTCCCCATCATGGAGCTCCCCTCGCCCTAGTTCCCACTGGTGCCTTCAGACTCCGTACATTCACCCTCCTGGGCCATGTTGGTTGCAGCTCCCTCCTGCTCCGGTGCCACTGCTCCCCCACCAGATGATGCTAATGCACACAAGGACAGGGTAACAAAACAAAAAGGGGGGAAAGACAGAAGAGACACATGGTCAATGCCAGCAACATCACTACCGTTGGCGAACACAACACCCAGGGAGCAGCCCTACGCACTAGCCCATGCACTAACAGTTCTTAGGGAAATCACCTGCCCATGGGGGACTATGCCTAACCCCATTTGCTGCACACCTGGAACCCACAGGAGGCTGACTAGTTATAGATGGCCGCTACCACTATTGGGTTTGGAGTGCCACAGAGCCTGCCTACAAGGGACCTACCCTACCAAGGGGAACCCACAGCCAACATCCCCCACCCAGACACCTTGTAAAGCGCGCATAGTCAGCTGAATGAGACTGTACTCACCCCCTTGTGGCTGCTGTGATGCCTTCAAGCGCCCCTCCAACTCCGGATATGCCACCGCCAGGATACGGAACATCAGGGGGGGTCATGGTGTGACGGGTACCCCTTCCACGTTGGGAGGCCATCCCCAGCTGGGCCTCCACCGTCTTCTTGGTCCAGCGGCGCAGGTCCTCCCATCTCTTGCGGCAGTGGGTGCTCCATCTATGATAGACCCCCAGGGTCCGCACTTCCCTGGCGATGGCACGCCAAATACCCTTCTTCTGGTGGGCGCTGACCTAGAGGAAAGGTAAAGTAAGAATGGAACTTACTCCCCCATCCAGTTCTTCATACTCATTGGACACCAGTTCCCACCCATGCCCTGAAATACATACACTGACCATCCTCACATGCAGGCCTCAACCCCCCCACAACATGTATTTTCCATCCAGACCACTCCATACATTCATGTCCCATGCATCATGCTCACAGTTTACTCACCTGTTTGTCTGGAGGACCGTAGAGTAGCGTGTACTGGGGGAGGACCCCATCCACTAGTCTCTCCAACTCCTCTGAAGTGAAGGCAGGGGCCCTTTCCCCAGACACTCGAGCCATTGTTGCTTCCTGACTGAGGTCACAGCAGCACTTGCAATATAGGTCCTCTCCTGTTGAAGGTCAGGTACCAAGTGAGTGAACAGCTAGAAAATGGCAGTCACGTCTGCGGCGGTGCGTACCGTCACCGCCGGCGTACATCATCATTGGCTCCTGGAACCCATAGGGCCCAATGATAACCAATGGTGAATTGCGCGGCGGTCTTCGGCCGCCTACCGGGACGCTGCACAACGCTAGCGCAGTTACCTCATTTCCCCTTGTCCCTCCTTACAGGTCAGGGAGCCGCCATTTCAGGGGGACACATGGCAGGGCACCTAACTGCGTCACAGCACATTTGGGCAGGAATACGGACAGACAGCGCCACACACCGATTAAATCACATTAGTGCAAAACACCCTTATGCAACCAATGTGGTACATGACCCTCTGCTCACCATTCTCCTCCATAGGGCACATCCGCTGGGGCAGATGATGAGATGGTGTCATCCTCCAGTGTACAAACCCCTGGTGGACCTGTCGACAATGGAGGACAGACACATTATCATTACATACAGACTTGATCGTGCCCCCATCCAAGAACTGTGTGCCCAATTGGAGACAGACCTTATGTCAGCTATCCGCCATCCCACAGGTATCCCCCCTCTAGTGCAGGTCCTGTCAGTGCTCCATTTCCTGGCCAGTGGGTCCTTTCAAACAACAGTGGCCATGGCATCAGGGATGTCACATCCAATGTTCTCTAACGTGTTGTCCAGAGTGTTATCTGCCCTGCTGGAACACATGCGCAGCTACATCGTTTTCTCCCAGGTGGAGGATTTGCCCACAGTGAAAGCTGACTTTTATGCCCTAGGACATATCCCCAACATCATTGGTGCCATTGATGGTACACATGTGGCATTTGTCCCCCCCCCCGCAGGAACGAAGAGGTGTACAGAAATCGTAAAAAGCTACCATTCAATGAATGTGCAGATGGTGTGTTTGGCAGACCAGTACATCTCTCATGTGAATGCCAAGTATACTGGCTATGTGCATGACGCTTACATTTTGAGGAAAAGCAGCATCCCTTATGTGATGGGGCAACTCCAGAGGCACCATGTGTGGCTAATAGGTGAGCCCAAGGTCCCCACACAGTATGAATAGGTGTCTGGGTATGAGATAGTCCCTAAGGATTGGTGTATGTCTAACAGATATCCCTCGACATTTGCAGGTGACTCTGGTTACACCAACCTGTCATGGCTACTGACCCCAGTGAGGAATGCCAGGAGAAGGGCAGAGCAACACTACAATGAGGCACATGGACGAACTAGGAGGATTATAGAGCGGCCTCCTGATGGCCAGATTCTGGTGCCTCCATCTAACAGGTGGCTCCCTATACTACTCACCAAAGAAGGTGTGCCAGATCATCGTGGCATGCTGTTTGTTGCACAACCTGGCTTTGCGACGCAAGGTGCCTTTTCTGCAGGAGGATGGGCCTAATGTTGGTCTTGTGACAGCGGTGGAGCCTGTGGACAGTGAGGAAGAGGAGGCAGAAGAAGAAGATATTGACAACAGAAACAACATCATCATGCAGTACTTCCAGTGACACACAGGTAAGAGACTGGCACTGCTCATCTCATATCAAACTACTGTAGGACATTGTATAAGTCTGCCTTATTACCTCTGTGCATGGACCCTGACAGTTCACTTTGGCTTTCTTTTTCACAGATCTGGGTACCACATTCTGCCTTCTGCTATGTTCACTGCTGCCCAACAACTGTCATACTTTGGTATGTGCAAATGAACATTTACTATGTTATTTGTCAAAGAGGTTGTAATAACACATTTGTGAAAGTACAGACTGACTCCAGATTGTTTTGTGATTCAAGGGTGTTTATTTAAGTGCTAATAAGTGGAGGGGGATGTGCAGTGGGCTGGGGTGATGGTGGATGAATATCCATGGTAGAGTCCAGTCTCTTTGGATCACAGGTGCATTGACCAATGGGGCATAGGGAGTGGAGCAATGGTAGTTCAAGGTGGTCAGGGTGACATAGTGGGACAGAAGGGTGACAATCAGGAGAGTCCTATTTCCTGGCGGGGGTCTTGGCAATGTTCTCTGTCTTGTGCCTGGATCGCAGGGACCATTTGCGGGGTGGTTCTCCTTCTGCCGGGGTGGGGTGCTGGTGGCCTGTTGGTCCTATGGCAGGACCTCCTGTCCACTAGCGCCGGTGGACGTGGAGGGCTGTTCATCGTTCGGGCCGGTGTCAGTGGCCCCGTGGTATGCCACTGTCTCCCTCATGGTGTTGGCCATGTCCGCCAGCACCCATGCAATGGTGACCAGGGTGGTGTTAATAGACTTCAAGTCCTCCCTGATCCCCAGGAACTGTTCCTCCTGCAGCCGCTGTGTCTCCTGAAACTTGGCCAGTACCGTGCCCATGGTTCCCCTGGGAATGGTGGTATGTTCCCATGATGTTGGAGAGTGCCTCGTGGAGAGTGGGTTCCCTGGGCCTGTCCTCCCCCTTTCGCACAGCAGTCCTCCCAGCTCCCCTGTTGTCCTGTGCCTCTGTCCCCTGAACCATGTGCCCACTGCCACTGAACCCCGGTCCCTGATCGTCCTGGGTTAGTGGGTTTGCCTGGGGTCCATGAAGTGGTGGACACACTGCTGATTGACGTGTCCTGGGGACAGGGGCATGGGTCCGCTGGGTGGGTGCTGTGGTGGTGTTTCCTGATGGGGGTGGTTCAGTGGTGTTTTGGGACTGTGGCAGGGGAACTGACTGTCCAAAGGTCCCTGATGGGCCAGGCTGGTCATCTTGATCCAGGCGTGCAGAGCTGCTGTCGTCACTGTGGGCCTCTTCTGTGGGGGGACTGGATATGGCTGGCACCTCCTGCCCAGTGACGTTGGGTAGGGGTCCTGTTGGGGTGTAAATTCATAGTTATTGTATCTGTGTGTGCCATCTTGTGCAATGGGTGAGTTGCCCTCTACTCCTCTGCTTGCATTATCGCCTTCGCCCTTGTGTGAGTGGGGATTGTGTGCCCTGGCTGAGTCTCTCTACTGGACATGCTTTGGTGATGGGTGTCCATGCAGGTCTGTGATGGGTGTGCATGCATTGTTGTCACATGCAGGGCTTGGTATTGGGATTTGTGGGTTGTGATAGTGGGGTTTCTGTGAGGTGTTGGGGTGATGGGTGTGAGGGTAGGGGTAGAAGTTTGTGATGGCATGCAGGTAGGGTGGGGGGGATGTAATAGTAAAGAGTTGAATTACCAGAGTTCAGTCCTCTTGCTACTCCTGCGAGCCCTCAGGATGCATGATCGCCAAGACTTGCTCCTCCCATGTTATTAGTTGTGGGGGAGGAGGTGGGGGTCCACCGCCAGTCCTCTGTACGGCTACCTGGTGTCTGGATACCATGGAACGTACCTTCCCCGTAGGTCGTTCCACCTCTTCCAGATGTCATCCCATGTTCTTGGATGCTGTCCCACTGTATTGACCCTGTTGACAATTCTCCGCCATAGCTCCATCTTCCTAGCAATGGACGTCTGCTGCACCTGTGATACGAATAGCTGTGGCTCTACCCGTATGATTTCCTCCACCAGGACCCTGAGCTCCTCCTCAGAAAACCTGCGGTGTCTTTGAGGTACCATGATGTGGTATGGGTGATGTGTGAGGTGATGGTTGATGTGATGTGTGGTGTGATGTGTTGGGGTGTGTTCTTTGATGTGCATGGATGGTGTATGAGTGATGGTGTTGTGTGCCTCTGGATGCTGGTGTTGTCGCAGCTTTTCTGTCTCTCTGCTTCTTCCAAAAATGTTGTTGTAAGGGGTTGTGGGTAATGTGTGTGTGTGTTTTTTATAGTGGTGTGAGTGTGTGGGTATGTGTATGTGTATCAGGTGTGTGTATTTTGAATTGTCCAATGTGTTTGTGTTTTGTAAGTGTGTGTGTATTTTGAGCGCGGCGGTGTGTACCGCCAATGGATTACCGCGGTTGAATGACCACTGCGTTGATTCGTGGGTCGTGATACTGTGGGAGAATTCCTGTTGGCGTAACGGTGTGGGTTTTGCTATCACCAGTTTATCACTGACCTTTGGAGTGGCGGACTTGTGTGGGTGTCTGTATTGTGGAGGATTTCTAAGTGTAGGTCATAATACCTGTCGCGGATTTCCGCCGTGGGCACGGTATGTTGGCGGCCGTCAGCACGGTGGTCAGCGGCCTTTACCGCCAGGGTTGGAATGAAGGTCATAGAGTGCTACTTTTTTTTATATATTAGGCAACCTATATTGTGGGCTTACAGGGCACACTTTAGGGGTGACATTAATATATAAAATAGATTTTCTTAAATGGCAAATGCACTTTTCTTTGCAACATGTTACTGTAGTGCATTTAAACTGCACCACAGCCAGAACACAGTAGTGTTACTGACAGCCATGTAAGTTGTATCTTATGTGTGTGTGGTGGAAACACATACAGCAGCCCTTTTATGAAATTTAACTTGCATGCCTCACTATCTCCCATAACAATGCTGTGATGTTTATTCGTTCCCTCTCCTGTTATCGCTGTACATATATAGCATTTTCAGGATGTTTTGAAAGCCATCGAAAATGTACCTGCTTCTAGGTTCCATCCCTTCTCAATGCGGATGGCTATATCCTTAGTGCCTGATCCCCAAAAAAGGGCTTGCAAGCCCAATTAACAGCTATGTATACGCATTGCCAAGAAAATGGTCTGAAAATAAACAGCCAGAAAACAAAGACAATGTTGTTCAGGAAAACCCGGAAAGACAATAAAGGATTCACCAACAGGGACTCAAGCTTCAAAGATGTCAACTCCTTCACTTTCCTGGGTCTGACAATATGAAATACCCTAATGTGGGACACAAATATAAAAAAAACAACACAGAAATCCAAAACTTCATTGAACGCCAATCTCAGGCTTGTTCATTCTCATGGACAATTCTTTTCACATGGTCCAAGCAAAGATCTGAAGCCAAGCTGCATATAGAGTGGAAATCTGGGGTTTGGATAACAACACCCCAACAACGATCTGCCACAAAAGAAAATTCTCAAAGTCACTACTGATGCTACCACCTGGCTTTCCTATATTGCCTTGGAATCTAACATTGGTTACACTCCTATACAGAGTAGATGCCAAATGTTGCCATTAAAATACGACTGAAAAGACGAGGGTCAGGAGCAAAATACCTTGTAGATAAAGGTTATAGGGAGCATATCTTTTTGTGCAATCCCAGTCTGGGGCTTATGTCCATATAAAAAAATTAACACCATGGTATGCAAACACTTTTTCAATCTCTAATGGACATCAAGCTCAGCGCACTAGAAAAACTTTATCCTGCAGCCAATTTGCCCCTTTTTATACCTCACAACGCATTCAATTCTGACTTGTGAAGCTAACAAGCCCAAAAAAGGGAAACCTGACTATAAGTGGAGTCATCCCCTTGAGAACCTTGTTGAAAAAGAAATCAAGGGCCTGAATTAGAGTTTAGAGAGCGTTGTAGTGTTGTGTAACAGTCTAGTGGTCTGACACTAGACCGTCCTGTACATGCCCCGGAAGACTGGGACTTGTTCCAGTTGGCCGGAGGAATATAATAAAGGTGAAAAGGGGCAAAGGCATTATTGCCGGGGGCTGCAGACTAACAGACAGGTGTTGGTGTCGGTCACTGCGCAGCGCACAGCCGAGGTGTGCCTTGCATGATTCGAGACTACACTGGCGATGAGGGACGGAGTCAACCCAGCGCATGCCAGATGCAGGGGATAGAAGGAAATAAAATAAAAATAAAATAATAAACTGTCAATAGAACAGACAGAGGACGGAGCAATGAAGACATAATTGTGAAAAAAAAAAAACATGGAATAAGCGACAAGAGACATGTGACGATTCACTACAACACACGTGGCTTGCCCACTGTGACCTGTGGGGGACAGGAGGCTTGCAGCATGGAACACGTGGGGTGCAGCAAGAATGGCTGATGAACCGCCACCGAGAACCCACCAACCGTCGCAACACAAACTGCTATGAGCACTACCAGCGTTTACTGAGCTAGGGGACCCCGCCACGGCGTCACCCAGAGGGAAGGTGTTGGTTGAGCACCTGGAAAACTATTTTGTGGCCACCCGTGAAAAAAGACAAGGTGGTCAAAAGGTCCCTACCTCTTCATTTCGTGGGAGAAGAAATATCTAAACTTTCTGGACACCTGCTGAACACTGGCGCCCATGATGACTACAATGAGGCAGTGAGGGCCCTGAATGCGCACTTTGACCCGAAACTGAACCCGGATTTTGAATGGTTCAAACTAAGACAGGCGCAACAGAGAGAGGGCGAATCCATCGACCAGTTTTATGCCTGTCTCCGTGAGCCGGCAAGCACATGCATCGAGGATGATCAACAGAAAGAGGTACGTTCCCAAATCATACAGGGATGCAGGACTAAGACCCTGAGGGTTCTGATATTGAGGCAGCCCAATATCAACCTGGACAAAATCCCCGTTATGGCACGATCTCCCGACCTATCTGCAGCCAGAGAGGCAGAAATGGACATGCCGATGTCACACCAGACAGAGAAACCGGAGGCTGTGAAAACTGAACGACCTGATGCGGTGCAGATGCATCCTATGAGAAGAAAACCAAGGCCGCACACCCCTGAGAAAAAGGGAAGTAAATGTGACTATTGCGGGAGAGACGAACATGACTTAAGAGACTGTCCGGCTCAAGGGAGATCCTGCTCCACTTGTGGAAGGCTCAACCATTTTGCCGCTGTCTGCAGAGGGGGCGTGAGAGGAAGAGGAGTGTGAGGCAGACGCCTACCCATGCAAATGATAAAACAACTGTCGCTTGAGGACCCGGGGGCACGTGGTGCTCGACACACACCGCCACGCCACACCCTGGAAGACTCCTCTCCCGAGGAAGAAGACGAAGAAGGAGAAGAGGTGTTTCTAATCTCATTCAACAAAGACTAAAAAAACACAGGCGTCCACAACCCACATGCACATAGTAGCTGAGTCCACCATCAAAGCTCTAATTGACACTAATGCATCTGTGAATGTGATGGGGGTTCAATAGTATTGCCACTTCCAGCCTCACCGACTACTAACCCCGTTGAGCATGAAAGTCTTCACTTACGGGAGCCGCATGCCTCTACCTTTAAAAGGACGCATGATGGTAACAGTTCAGACAGAGGGCCGGGAAATCAACATGACTTTCCATGTCATCACCCGGGAGGCTGACATCCTCCTTGGAGGTCAAGTGGCTGAGGAACTAGGTTTGGTTTCATTCGTGAAGAGCATAAGAACATGCCAGTTAGATGAAGTGCTGAAACAATTCCCAGAATTGTTCAAGGGGCTTGGATGCCACAAAGCATCCCCAATCAAACTACATATTGACAAGGCCATGAAGCCAGTGGCCCTAAGACACCGAAGCGTACCATTTCATCTAAGACCACTAGTGGAGCAAGAGCTGGCCAACCTCGAAGAACAAGGGGTGATTGAGAAGGTGTCTGGACCCACTCCATTGGTATCGCCAATGGTGATCGCAGAGAAGCCAAAGCAGCCAGGCAAGATCCGGCTCTCTATTGACATGCGACTCCCCAATCAGGCCATCAGGAGGGAGAGACACATTACCCCCACAATAGATGATATAATAGCGGACCTCAACGGCTCCAAGTGGTTCTCTAAACTAGACTTGAACGCGGGGTACCATCAAATAAGACTTGCGGAGGAAAGCCGGTACATCACGACGTTCTCGACACACCTGTGGTTAAGGAGGTATAAGTGCCTGAACTTTGGTATTTCATCAGTTGCTGAAGTGTTCCAAAATGCGATCTGGCAGAGCTTGTCTGGCTTTCTGGGTGTCACGAACATCAGTGACGATATCCTGATTTATTCAGCGACGGCCAAAGAACACCATCGACATCTAAAGGCGACCCTCAAGCGGTTATCAGAATATGGGCTCACCCTCCATAGGGACAAATGCGAGTTCTTCCGAACGTCAATTGAGTTCTTCAGGTATGTGTTTAATCAGGAGGGAATTCAGGGAGACCCCAGAAAATCTACTGCTATCTGACAGGCCCCTGCACCGCAAACAGTGACGGAGGTGCGGAGTTTTCTAGGGATGACAACATATTGTGGGCGATTCATCCCTCAGCTGGCCACACTGTCTGAACCACTCAGAGCCCTCACCAAAGCTGAGGCCCCATGGGCCTGGGGGAAACGAGAGGAGCAAGCGTTCCAGGCGCTTAACGAGGCCTTGCTGAGTGAGACCACCATGGCCTATTTCAACCCCAAACGGAGAACAGAGCTTGTGGTGGATGCCAGCCCTGTTGGACTTGGAGCTGTCCTGGCACAAGAAAGGGAACCGGGCAGGTGGGCCCCCCTGGCCTATGCCAGCAAGGCATTGACTCCAACAGAACAGCGGTATTCGCAAATCGAGAGAGAAGCCCTAGCCATCAAGTGGGCCTCTGGCCATTTTCATCTCTACCTACATGGGAGGCCGTTCAGAGTTATCACTGACCTCCAACTACTTGTCCCGGTATTCAGAGGAACCGCACACACCCACACCCACATCAAGAGGTGGGCCATCTTGCTACAGCACTACCGTATGAAAGTGGTGTAACAACCGAGAGCCAGAAACCCAGCGGATTTCCTGTTGAGACACCCATCAGAACAGACCTAACCCACTGGCACGGACGAAGACGACACTGAGGCGTTGGTGCAAGCATTGGCATGGAACAGTTGCCCTAAAGCCCTCAGTATGAAGGAGATTTCTGGTGCCATCAGAGAGGATGAGGTGTTGCTACATGTAAGACAAGTGGTGGAAGGAGGCATGTGGCACCAGGTCCTTCAGAACACAAACAACTGGACTCCAGCTGAAAGGGAACGTCTGGTGAAACTATGGGGGGTCCGGAATGAGCTGAGCTCGACATCCGAGGGGCTGGTCCTGCGGGGACACAGGTTGGTCATTCCATTACAGCTACAACATCGGGTCACCCAGCTGGCGCATGGAGGGCATCAAGGAATGACAAAAATGAAAGTATGCATGAGGGCCAAAGTGTGGTTCAAAGGCCTGGATGGGGAGGTCGAACAGTGTGTGAGACAATGCCCAGCCTGCCAGCTAACGGCCATGCCGGAGACACCTGCCCCCATTATCACGGAAGAACCTTGCACCAGGCCGTGGTCCCAAGTCAGACTAGACTTTGGGAGTTTCCCTGACGGAAGAACTACCCTCGTCCTCCTAGACAGACACTCCAAGTATCCCATTGTCGAAGTCATATCGTCCATGGCATTCGCTCACGTGGGCCCGGCCCCTGAGAGGATCTTTGCCGCAAGCCAACGGAGAAGTAGAGAGGTTCATGCACACCCTTAACAAGGCTCTCCGGATTGCGGTATTGGAGAACAGTGACCCTGACCTCTGCCTACATAGTTTCCTTCGAGAACACTGAGGGACTTATCACTGCACTACTGGTCAGGCTCTGTGGTCACTGATGCTCAATGGAAAGAGGCAAGACACCGTTCCCACGTCTCCTGGGTGGAAGCCTACCGAATACCATCTGGAACAAGCCAAGATGAAGAGACAAGAAACAAATGACAAGGCGATTAAAAGGAGGCATGCAATGACAAGAGACCTATGGGCTGGTGACCGGGTAATCATGAAGGAACAGAGGCCTGGGTGGAAGTTCCGCATGCCCTGTGAACCAGGAGTCTGGACTGTGACCGCTGTGTCTGGAACAATGGTGACCGCTGAGAAGGGGACCGGGTTACACAAAATACCTCCTGGTTTCGGGAAGCCACGTTTGCAGACTAGTTTGAGGAGCAGATGGCGACGACTGAATCACTGACTGGTCCAGCGCAGGGGATCATGGACGAGATTGTGAGACCGGTTCGCTGCAGGCTACTGAACAGAACACTTCCTGGGTGCCAACAAGTGATGTCCCATTGGCCAGCGATGGGGAGGGCAGATCTCAATCAGGAAGGTATAATTTGAGGCCGAATCCCCTGCCCAGTCAGAGACTACAAGATGTTGCATGTAATTTAAAATTGTAAATATGTTGATCTGGTTGGGGAGGGATGTAGTGTTGTGTAACGGTCTAGTGGTCGACACTTCTCGAATGTTTATGTCATTGACGAATTTCCATCTACTTTGCCTCACTCGAAAGGTGAAACAACCAATTGAATTAAACAAATGTTGCTAATACCATTTTAGGGCTAGAGCACGTGCATTGTAGTACTGAATAGTAAAGTCGTAGTACACAGATCCCCAATACTAGCAAAAAGTGTGTTCAGAAAAAGTAAAAAATCTAAGGTGACCATGCAGAAAAGGAGAATTTTCTACAACCTCGATAGTCGATCTATTATTAGTAGTTGCTGAGGTCAAGATCATGTGACTGTGCTTTGTGTCTATCATGTCCTAAGTTTCTGTCAACAACCTTGAGAGAAATAAAATGTTTTCTACTAAATGTCACAGAGTCACTGTTGATTCTAGAGCAGATTTCAATTATATTATAGACCATGGGTTAGATCGACCGTCTTCTGTAAATACGAGGGTAGCAAACATTGACGTGGTACTGGGCCTTAAAGGGTGTCTTGAGGCAGGCACATGGTAGAGGATTAAAACAATATTCCTTTTAGTCCCAGATGCACCCCATATTCTAGGATTGATTATCACCTTGTTCCTTCTAGTAATATGTTTCCTAGGGTAACAGATATTTCAGCCAAGGACATTTCGGACAACTCTCTTTTAGCAATCATACCTGGTGAGAAAAGGTGGGTGGATTGCCCACTGCTTGGTCCTGGAGAGTGTAAAGCCACAGTCTCTCTAGTGGGTGGGATTCCCACTGCTTGGTCCTGGGGAGTGTAAAGCCACAGTCTCTCAAGTGGGTGGTTTGCCTACTACTTGGTCCTGGGGAGTGCAAAGCCACAGTCTCTCAAGTGGGTGGTTTGCCCACTGCTTGGTCCTGAAGAGTGCAAGACCACAGTCTCTCAAGTGGATACCTGTCTTCAAAGGTTCTGGAGGGGGATTGGTGCCCAGTGTGCTTCATCCTGCCAAGGATTGGGTGAGTGGATGCCTTTCTCCACAGGTTCTGGAGGGGGCATTGTGACCAGTCTGCTTAATCCTGCCAAAGATTGGGTGAGTGGATGCCTTTCTCCACTGGGTCTGGAGGGGGCTTAGTGCCCAGTGATGCAGCACATGGGGTGTGGCAGTTCACATTCCCTCACCTGGGTGTCTGAGGCACAAGATTTTCAGGGGACAGGTAGCAGGAAAGTCCATGGAGACAGGGCCAGACTCCATCCTGCGGCGACTAAGGCTGCAAACTGGTGGTTGTTGCGGTGCTGGTGGGGGTGCTGCCAGTGGTGGTGGGAGGCTCCAGGCCGTCTCCTGCAGCCCCGGACGGACACACACTGGGGCTGCTGCTGCTGATAGTGGCCCTACTGTAAGCGGCGCAGATGGCGGTGCTTGCGGCGGGGATGCTGGCGGTGCTGGCTGTGGTGAAGGTGCCGGTGCTGCCAGTGGTGGAGGGAGGCACAGCCCTTCTCCTGCAGCCTCTGACGGCTGGCCACTTGGGATGCTGCTGCTGACAGTAGTGATGGCGGCGGCAGTGCAGGTGGCAGTGCAGGTGGCGGTGCTTGTGGCAGGGGTGCTGGCGGTGCTGCCCTCAGTGCAGACGGCAGGGCTGTCGGTTCTGATGGGTGCCACCAGGCACCCACCTGCAGGCTCCTACACCAGAGGTGCCTTGCCTTGGCTTTTCTGCCCCTTCTTCACCTTGGCAGATGCTGTAGGAACCTTGGCTCTGGCAGCTGCAGTTTTGGTGGAGGCCTTGCTGGGTGGGTCATGCTCCTTGCCCTTGTTGCATGCTGTCCCCTTCTTGATCTTGGCAGGTGGCGGTATGGTATGGTCCTTTGCTGGGGTCGGTGGCACACTAGCTGGCCTGACGGGTGCCCCCTTGAAGCCCATGGGAGTTGCAGGTACCACAGCGGATGCCGACTTGGTGGCTGAGGTGCCTGCCTGGGTTCTGGACACCCTTGCCGGACGGGAAGGACGGGGGGAGGGGTAGAGAACAGGTCAATGTTTACCAGGAAAAGTTTTTTAGACACACTGGGGCGGGAAGATGGAGAGGGTTTGGGAGTGGAGGAAGAGGGAGTGGTTGTAGGAGGTGTCTTTCTGCTGAGTTTGGGTGAAGGTGCATGGTCTGGATGCTGTTGTGAGATGGATGGCTGTAGGGTGGGTGGGTGCTTGCGTTTGTGTACTTTGGGAGAAGGGGTCACTACACACACACTGGGAGAGGACACAGGGGACGTGTGCATGGTTGTGGGGGTGGTGACTGCCAGTGAGGGGTGTGTTGTGATGGGTGTGCTGGTGATGGAGGTAGTGGATGAGGATGTAGTGCATGTAGGGGTGAGTGGATGTTGGTGTGTCTGCATGGGTATGGTGCTTGTGTGAGTGCCTGTGAGATGAAGTGTGGTGCTTATTTTTGCCTGAGCCACCTTTGTGAGTTGATCTGGGCGAATGCTGGTCTGAAGGTGTGTCTGGGAAAGGCTGGGGTTGAGGGGATTGGATCTGAGTAGAGGAAGTTGGAGGGGGGAGGCTAGAGACAGGGACAAGGGCTGGCATCAGTGCTGAGGCCAGAGCCTGAAATGCTCTCTGTTGGGCCGCCACGCCAGAGTGAATGCCCTCCAGGTATGCATTTGTTTGTTGCAAATGGCCTGTTACACCCTGGATGGCATTCAGTATGGTTGACTGCCCAACAGAGAGGGATCTCAGGAGGTCAATAGCCTCCTCACTGAGGACATCAGGGCTGACTGAGGCAGGGCCTGAAGTGCCTGGGGCGAAGGAGATGCCCACCCTCCTGTGAGAGCGGGCACGGGAAACATGCTGAGGGGCTACTGGGAGGGCGGTGCTGGTGGGGGGGTGGCAGCAGTACCTGTTGTTGGGGTGGGCACAGAGGTGTACACCACTGCCTGGGAGCTTCCATTGGAGGAGGAGTCGCTGTCTGTGGTCTCCCCTCCTTTCCCCGTCGTGGTGCTCCCCTCGCCCTCCATCCCACTGGTGCCATCACCCTCGGTGAATTCGGCCTCCAGGTCCATGTGGGATGCAGCTCCCTCCGTCGCCGGTACCTCTGCTCCTCCGCCAGATGATGCTAATGCACACAGAGACAGGGTGACAAAACAAAAAAGGGGGGAAGAGACAGAGGATACACATGGTCAATGCCAGCAACACCACTACCATTGGCGGACACAACACACAGGGAGCAGCCCTATGCACTAGGCCATGCCCAACCAATTATTAAGATAGTCACCAGCCCATGGGGTACACTGCCTAACGCCATCAGCTGCACACCAATAACCCACAGGACACTGCCCAGTAGTAGATGCCCACTAACTCTATTGGGGTAGGAGTGCTTCAGAGCCTCCCCAACAAGGGACATACCCTGCCATTTTCACCCTGGCCAAGGGGCACCCACAGCCCACACCCCCCACCCAGGTACCTCCTAACACGCGCAAAGTCATGTTTCAGATTCTATACTCACCCCCTCGTGGCTGCTGTGATGCCCTCAAGCACCCATCCAACTCCGGATAGGCCACCGCCAGGATGCGGAACATCAGGGGGGTCATGGTGCGACGGGCACCCCTTCCTCGTTAGGAGTCCAGCCCCAGCTGGGCCTCCGCCGTCTTTTTTGCCCAGCGGCGCAGGTCCTCCCACCTCTTGCGGCAGTGGGTGCTCCGCCCGTCAAAGACCCCCTGGGTCCGCATCTCCTTGGCGATGGCACGCCAAATACCCTTTTTCTGGTGGGCGCTGACCTGCAGGGAAAAGACAGCAGAAAAGGGAATTATTCACCCGTTCGGACCATCAGACTCATTGCCCACCAGATCCCACACATTCCCTGATGCACATACATTGACCACCTTACATGCTGCACTCTGGCCAGGACCCCTCTGCCCCCTACATGTGGCTTACACACACAGCAGTCCATACATTCATGGCCCACGCATCATGCTCACAGTGTACTCACCTGTTTGTCTGGAGGACCGTAGAGTAACGTGTACTGGGGTAGGACCCCATCCACCAGTTTCTCCAACTCCTCCGCAGTGAAGGCAGGGGCCCTTTCCCCAGACACATGAGCCATTGTCGCTTACAGACACAGGTCACAGCAGCACTTGCAGTGTAGGTCCTCTCCTGTTGAAAGCCAGGTAGCAAGTGAGTGATTAGATAGAAAATGGCGGTGACGTCCGTGGCGGTGCGTACCGTCACCGCCAGCGTACATCGCCATTGGCTCCTGGAACCCATAGGGCCCAATGATAACCAATGCGAATTTGAGTGGCGGTCACCGCCCACCAACCGTGACGTTGCACAATGCCAGTGCAATTACCCCATTTCCACTTGTCCCACCTCACAGGTCAGGCAGCTGCCATTTCAGTGGGGCACAGGGCATGGCACCTAACTGAGTCACAGCAGACATTGGCACATCAACGGACTCTCGAGTTCACATACTGTTTCTGTAAAGTCAACAGTTCATCATTAGTGCAATATAAGTGTGAATATGACCCTCTGCTCACCGTTCTCTTTTATAGGCTTCAACCGCTGAGGCAGATTATGAGATGGCGGCATCCTCCGGTGTACAGGCCCCTGGTGGACCTAGCGACAATGGAGGACAGACACATTATCATTACCTACAGACTTGTTCCTGCTACAATCCAAAAACTGTGTGCCCAATTGGAACCAGCCCTGATGTCAGCTATCTGCCAACCCACAGGTATCCCCCTCTAGTGCAGGTCCTGTCGGTGCTCCATTTCCTGGCAAGTGGTTCCTTCCAAACAACAGTGGCCATGGCATCAGGGATGTCTCAGCCAATGTTCTCTAACAAGTTGACCAGAGTGTTGTCTGCCCTGCTGATACAAAAGCGCAGCTACATCGTGTTCCCCCAGGTGGAGGAGTTGGCCACAGTGAAATCTGCCATTTATGCCCTGGGGCATGTCCCCAACATCATTGGTGCCATTGATGGTACACATGTGGCATTTGTCCCCCCAACCAGAGAAATGAACAAGTTTACCGGAATAGAAAAAGCTATCACTCAATGAATGTGCAGATGGTGTGTTTGGTGGACCAGAACATCTCCCATGTGAATGCCAAATTTCCTGTTTCTGTGCATGACGCCTATATCTTGAGGAATAGCAGCATCCCATATGTGATGGGCCAACTTCGGAGGCACTGGGTGTGGCTAATAGGTAAGCCAAAGGTCCCCACACAATATGAGTAGGTGTCTGGGTATGGGGCTAAGGGTTAGTGTGTGTCTAACAGTTTTCCCTCAATATTTGCAGGTGACTCTGGTTACCCCAACCTCTCATGGCCACTGAACCCTGTGAGGAATGCCAGGACAAGGGCAGAGGAACGTTACAATGAGGCACATGGGCGTACAAGGAGGATTATAGAAAGAACCTTCAGCCTCCTGAAGGCCAGGTTCCGGTGCCTCCATCTGACAGGTGGATCCCTGTACTACTCACCCAAGAAGGTGTGCCAGATCATCGTTCCATGTTGCATGTTGCGTGTTGCACAACCTGGCCTTGAGACGCCAGGTGCCTTTTCTGCAGGAGGATGAGCCTGGAGATGGTCTTGTGGCAGCAGTGGAGCCTGTGGACAGTGAGGAAGAGGAGGCAGCGGAAGAAGTTGTTGACAACAGAACCAATATTATTCGGCAGTACTTCCAGTGACACACAGGTATGACACTGTAACTTCACTTAACATTTCAGTTATCTGTTTGATATTGTACAAGGCAGCCTGTTCCCCATATCTATGGCCACTGACTGTACCCTTTGGTATCTCCATTTACAGATCTTGGTGCCCCACTCTGGCTTTTGTATGTGTACTGCTACCCACAGAGGTCATCCTAAAGTATATTTCACTGTACTTTTGATTTGCAATGCTTTGATAATGTTGTACTAATACATATTTGAATCATTGATAAACTCCAGATTGGTATTTGTTCCCAAAGGGTGTTTATTTAGGTGCTCATAAGTAGAGGGGGTGGTGCAAGGGGCTGGGCTGATGGTGGAAGGAAGTTCAGGATAGAGTCCAGTCTCTTGGTATCACAGTGCCATTGTCCAATGGGGCATAGGAAGGGGAGTAATGGCAGTTCAAGGTGGACAGGGTGACAGTGTGGGACGCAAGGGTGACAATCAGGAGAGTCTTAATTCCTGGCGGGGGTCTTGGCAATGTTCTCTGTCTTCTGCCTGGATCGCAGGGACCGTTTGCGGGGTAGTTCTCCTTCTGCAGGGGGTGGGGTTCGGGTGGCCTGTTGGTCCTGTGGCGGGGCCTCCTGTCCACTAGCGCCAGCGGAGGTGGAAGGCTGTTTCTCAGTTTGGCTAGTGTCAGGCGCCCGTTGTTGTGCCACAGCCTCCCTCATGGTCTTGCCCATGTCTGCCAGCACCCCTGCAATGGTGACCAGGATGGTGTATATTTTTGTTTTGTCCCCTCCTGATCCCCAGGTACTGTCCCTCCTGTAGCCGCTGGGTTTCCTGCAGCTTGGCCAGTATCTGGCCCATCGTCTACTGGGAATGGTGGTATGCTCCCAGGATGTTGGAGGGTGCCTCGTGGAGAGTGGGTTCCCTGGGCCTGTCCTCCCCCTGTGACACAGAAGTCCTCCCGGCTTCCCTGTTGTCCTGTGCCTCTGTCCCCTGAACCGTGTGCCCACTGCCACTGATGTCATCGGAGGTAGGAGGTAGGGATTTGGCGAGCGATGAAGTTAGTTGCATGTTGGTGATTTCCTTTAATTTCCTGTGGGGGGGCCCTGGGGGTGCGGCTGCTGGCTATGGTGATTGTGAAGTGTATGCAGCAGTGGTTGGTCCAGTCTGGGGTGGAAATGGTCTCGATGGTGATCTGGTTGCTTGAAGTGAAGATGAGGTCCAGTGTCTGTCCTGCGATATGTGTTGGTGCACAGACCAGTTGTCTGAGGTGGAAATTCAGGTAGCCGAAGAAGAAATAGTCATCTGACACCAGTGCCTGGGGGGTAGCGATGTCTACAATGTCGTCTCAGAAAGCTGGGTGGGGACCGGGTGGCCTATACACCAGGGTGCCACGGATGGAGGAGTTGTGGTTGGAGTGGACCAGGAAGCGAAGGTGTTTCATGGTGGTGCATTGTTCTTCTGGGATGGCCTTGACACATAGTGAGGACATGTGCATGATGGTGAGTCCTCTGCCGGGCCGGGAGGGTCGGTCTCTCATTAGGATTCTGTATCCGTTGGGAATGGCGGAGAAGATGTTTGGTCCCGAGGTGGAGTTGGTCCAATTCTGGGTAAGGAAGGCGATGTCCGGTCAGGCAGTGTCGATCAAATCCCAGAGTTCGGTGGCATGCTTGTGGAGGGAGCGAATGTTCAGGAGCAAGCAGTTGATGGGGTTACCGAGGTTGTTGGTTTCTCTGTGTGCAGCGAGTACCTTCAGCTTGTTGAGGCTGGCGCTGAAGTTGCAGTCCCTGCAGGTGAAAGGTCCGTGGTTGGCCCTGGGGGAGACGATGCAGCAGTTGCTGAGAAGTCTGGTGTTGAGGCAGAGGAGGGTCTTGGCATCGGAATGAATACAGGTCGGGGGTGGTTTAACGGACATCCAGTCTTCAGGTGGAAGAATGATATGAAGGACCACATTTAATTGCATGTAGACGGCATATATTGCTGACCATGGACTTAGGATGCCAGCAGTAATGGATATGTTTAGTGTGTTTGGGGCATAATCTGGCTTTAGCATCAAGTGTACTATTTCAATTGTGTTTCCTCATAGGGACTAGCTATAGTGCAATATCCCCCAGGGTAGATGAGTTGTGCTTTAGATATGTTATCATGGCGATTACACTGCCTAGGTTGGGTTTCTTGAGAGAGAAAAATCTGAAGACACACCAGGAGAGGTTTAGAAAGGATGCATAACACTGGAGTATGCCTACCCTGTGCATGCTGGGTAAGGTAACTCTTTCTAAATTGATCTCCCTACAATTGAATTTGAATGTCCTGCAATTACCCATACAGAGACCAGATGCCTACTTTAATAAGGTAAATCTGCCTTTCTTACACTGCGGTGGGGCTCAAAGAACCCCAGAGTTTTGCTGCAATAACTCCCTCAATCAGTTAATAGCAGAGGTGTTTCTTTGCCATATTTGAGAAGATATTATTGGGCATCACAGTTGGTGGTGGTGAAAGCATGGGCTTATTCACAGTAGGATGAAACCCCAATCCAGCTGTACAACTTATTGATGAGGAATCAGACATATCAACATTAATTTACGGAGTGGGGCATTGGAACCTGTGACCAGATATTAAAGCAACTGTATGTGAGGCTGGAAGTCAGCTGCTAGAATTGTAGGATGGGAGAGAGTAGTTACTAGGGGATATCACTATGGTCAGAGAGGATGCTGAGTGATGTGCCACTACTGTAGGAGTATCACAGATGAGGCTTTATGGGACTCCCATTGGTTAGAGACTTAATGGAGGTAAGAAGTTTTAAAATCATGAATAAAACTTAAGTCAGAATCTGAACTTGTGTATTAGCATCTATGTGTGCAACGTGAATTGGGAAGCTGATTGGGACCGTGGCACAAGCCAAAATTATACCCTATTTAAACTGCAGTCCTTACTGAGGAGTAGATAGGAAAGGCCACCTCTGGGGACTATAGAACTTTGCTAAATACACAAAGGAATTGACTGGAAAATTGAAAAGTATTTGGGTAGTGGACAGGGCCCCCTTTGATGATACGGATTAGGTGGAGGCATTGGCTTATCCAGGAGAAGTGGCTAAACAGCCCATCCTACCCTTAATAAAACCCAAGATATCCTATTGAATGTATCTCCATAGAGTAAAAATATTTTGAATGGGTCTTGTTTCTGACTCAACTTGCATTAGGTATATGTTACAAGTTGATTTGCAAGTGGGCAACGCCACATATTTTCTGGAGTAGAGAGAGGTTTCACACCCACAACCACACATTGATGGTTTTTGGTTTAAAGCCTGCGTTTAGCCCACGTCTAGCCATACTAGGCATGTGAGTAGAAACAGAAGCATCTAAATATAAGAATATACTGGTTAACATGGGCCTAATGCTTCCAAAGGAGGGCATTTGCTAAAAACTTGGATTATACGCAAGTCTCTTGATTTCACAATCCCCTACCATACACTCTCTTAGCCAATAACCTATTATTCTACATATTTGATGGGATATAGTCTACGGAAGATGCTAAGTTCTTTTGTTTTTTATTATACTTTGTACTTTAAGTTGTTTCATCCTTTTCTTTTGTAAATAAGGGACTCTACATTTTAAAACATTTTAAAACTATACCTCTGCCATGTTAGTGTCATTCGATTAGCATTATCACTTTGGGTAATAAATTATCTGAATTCCATGAAGTTATCTCCTCCAAGAGTAATCTTTGACAGCTTTACCACTTTACACTTTGGAGAGTCAAGCTCCAAATTGGAAATCCTAGCATCCATTGAGCAATATAGAAAGATCCAAAACAATGGTGCTTCCGGTACAAATAACAGATGCTTTCCTTAAAACTGGCTAGTTACCAATGACTGCCATAGGACCTGAAGGAAGGTTCTAACACACAGTGAGCTGCAAGACATCTAAAATATTTCTTTGCATGTTTGCCAAAAGTTGCAGAAAGACCGTTAGGTATTAATAAATAGATACAAAAAGGCTTACCAGCTCGACCAGCCAGCTGAATACGACTGCAGTAATCCCTGCAGATGTAGAGGTGTGTGTAGTAAATTTTACTTTTCTGTGTGGTCTCTCCTGATTCTTCACCTTTTATGAACCTTATTTTTGCTTGTATTATGAATGCACATTGTGACACTACAACTCAGTTCCACAGTGTGTATTTGATTTTTCCCTAAAGTGATGATCTTAAATTGGTTGCACCGGGTTTTTAACTTTCCAGTTAGGGCATGGTAACCAGGTGCAAAACATGCACCACTGGCATAGAAATTAAAAGTCAAATGTGGGCTGGATTGTGCAGTTACCCCACCTATGTAAAGGAATATAAAGTGTATGGCTTTAGAGACATCACTATGCTCTTGCTGGGCTGCAACTATGTTGGAAAACCTTCATTTATATATTTGGTAAAGCATCCTCAATCAATCAATCAATTATTATTCATATAGCGCAGCTTATCACCGGGGGTCTCAAGGGGCTAGCTGGGGACGCGGGTCAGTCGAAAAGCCAGGTCTTGAGGTCCTTCCTGAATTGAGTCAGCAATGGTGACTGCCTATGGTGAATGCCTAAGGTGGAGCAGCATCATGTTCCAGGTTTCTGTGGTGAGGTAGGAGAAGGATCTTCCTCCAGCCGTGTTCTTCTGGGTTGTGGGGATGGTGGCAAGGGCCAGTTGAGCAGAGCGGAGTTGCCTGGAGGGAGTGTAGAAGGAAAGGGGGAGGTTGAGGTAGGCAGGTCCGATGTTGTGAAGGGCCTTGTACGCGTTTGTCAGGAGTTTGTTGACGGGGAGCCAGTGTAGGTCTTTCAGGTGGGTGGAGATTTGTCTGTGGTGGGGATGTCCAGGATCAGTTGGCCGGGGAGTTCTGTATTCTGTGGAGTCTTGATTGTAGTTTCATGTTGATTCCGGCATAGAGTGTGTTGCCGAAGTCAAGTTTATTGCTGACGAGTGCCTGGGTGACTGTTCTTCTTGCTTTGATGGGGATCCACTTGAAGGTCTTTGGAGCAGGCAAAGAGTGTGGAAGCATGAGGATAACACAGCGTTGACTTGGTGGGCCATGGACAGTGATTAGTCAAAAATGATGCTGAGGTGGCGTGTATGGTCAGTTGGAGATGGGGCAGTTCCGAGGGCACTGGGCCACCATGAGTCATCCCAGGCAGTAGTGGTGGGGCCAAGGATGAGGATCTCTGTCTTGTCCAAGCTGAGCTTGAGGCAGCTGTCCCTCATCCTGTTTACAACTGCTTTCATTCTGTTGTGAAAATTCTTTTTGACTTTTGATGGTTCATCGGTGAGGGAGAGAATAAGCTGTGTGTCAACGACGTATAAGATGATGTGGAGCCCATGGTGTCTGACAACTAAGGCAAGAGGGGGTCATGTAGACATTGAACAGGGTGGGGCTCAGGGAGGAGCCATAGGGAACTCCACATCTGGTGTCCATCGGCTTCGAGATGAAAAGTAGGAGCCTGACTCTCTGGGTTCGGCCAGGGAGGAAGTAGCTGATTCACTCCAGGGCTTTGACACAGATGCTGACATCGTTTAGTCTGGTGCACAAGGTAGTGTGGGAGATGGTGTCGAAGACAGCGTAGAGGTTGAGAAGGATGAGGGCAGATATCTTGTCACAGTCCAGAAGGGTGCGGAGGTCATCCATGGCTGCTAGGAGTGCGGGTTTGGTGCTGTGGTTGCTCCTGAATCCGGATTAGAGGGGTCGAGGATGTGGTTGGCTTCGACGAACTTGGTGAGCTGTGTGTTGATCGCTTTTTCGATTACTTTGGCTGGAAAATGGAGCAGTGAGATTAGTCTGTAGTATTTCAGCTCCTTTTGGTCTGCGGAGGGGTTCTTCAGAAGGGGGTTTATCTCTGTGTGTTTCCAGGCATCCGGGATTATGGCAGTCTTGATAGCGCAGTTAATGGTATGGCATAGTTTGGGTGTGATGATAGCGTCAGCTTGATTAAAGTTGTGGTGAGGGGCAGGGGTCCGAGGGTGCCCCAGAGTGAGTGTATTCATGAGCTTCAGTGTGTCTTGCGGGGTGAGGAGGGTCCAGTGCTCATGATCAGTTGATGAGTGGCATCTGTGGTGGTGCTGGTGGTTGGGGTGGGCATTTGCTTGTGAATCCTTTGTAGATGTCCTGAATTTTCCAGTGGAAGAAGTTGGTGAGGCTGTCGCAGAGGTCTTGGGCGGGTAGGATGTCTGTGGTGTCTGGGCCAGGTTTTGTGAATTCCTTGACTATGGTGAAATGTTCCTTGCTATTGTGTGCATTGGTGTTGATTTGCTCCTGAATGGCTGATTTTCTAGTCGATCTGATGAGCAAGTGGTGTGATGTGACAGTGTCTTTGAAGGCTTTGTGGTCTGTTGAGCTCTTACTGCTTCCCCACTTTCTCTCAAGTTGTCTGCATGCGCTCTTGGATTCTTGGAGGTCAGGGGTGAACCAGCTGGGTCTCCTGTGGTGTTGATTGCTGGTGGGTTTCCTTAGGGTGGCTAGTCTGTTGGTTCAGCTGGTGATCCATTGTTGGAGGTTGTGGGTCGAGGCGTTGGCGTCTGAGGTATCCGTTGTTGGGTAGTGGCGGAGCACAGCAGTGAACTGGGCTTCGGTGACCTTGATCCAGTGTCTGTGAGTGGGGCGGTGGATGTGGTGCTGTTCAACTGTCTTGGTGAAGCAGAAATGGATGCAGTGGTGGTTGATCCAGTGGAGTTCAGAGGTGTGTGAGAAGGAGATGTGGTTTCCAGCAGAGAAGACAGAGTCGAGGGTGTGTCCTGTTGAGCGTGTGGGGAAGTTGATCAGTTGCTTGAGTCGAAGAGTGGCAAGGTTCTACATGAGGGTAGAGATGCTTGGGTCACTGTGGTTGTCAGGATGAAAGTTGAGGTCACCGAGGAGTACGTAGTCTGTTGAGGTGAGGGCATGAGAAGCGATGAAGTCGGCCAGCGGTTCGCTGAAGGGTCAGTGGGGTACAGGGGGTCTGTAGATGAGGGTGCCACGGAGGGTGGTGTTTGGAACAGACTGGATCTGAAAGTGCAAGTGTTCAGCGACTGGGGTCTGGACATCAACAATGGTCGTGTGACAGAGTGTGTTTTTCTGAACAATGGTGACACCTCCTCCTGGTCAGTTGATGCAGTCTTGATGTATGATTTTATAGCCATGTGGGATGACAGTGGTGATGTCCGTTGCTGAGGAGGTGGTAATCCAAGTTTCCGTGAAGAAGACAATGTCGAGGGCGATGAATTCGAGGAGGTCCCAAATTTCTATTGCATGCTTGATGAGAGAGCGAGCGTTGAGTAGTATACATATGATGTATCTGGGTGATCCAGCGGTGGAGGGGTTTAGGGTGCAAGGACAGGTGAAGGTGCAGCTGCGGCAGAAGAATGGGCCTTTAGTGTCCTTGGGTGAGATACGGTGGCAGGCATTAGAGCTTCTGGTGTTGAGCGCGTGCAAGGTGCTGGCGTCGTATGCGTATGGATGGATGGTGCGGGAACCAGAGTCTATGGCGCTGGGCATGGTCCAGGCATGGACAGGCGCAAATGGACTTGCCCTTGGTGCACCTTTGGCATGCCAGCAGTGTGCCTGCTACGCCGCAGTGCAGCAGCTGCCATTACGAAGGGGAGGTATATGAGATGGGTCACTCACCTGGGAGGGAGGAGGGCGGGAAAACACGGTGCTGGGAAGGGGGTGGGCAATGGGGATCGGAGGAAAGGAGAAAAACAAGGCAAAAAGGCAAAAGAATAAAAGACAGAAAGAAGGGCAAAAGAGCAAAACTAGGCCACCAGGGATGACCCTGCAGGTGGAGGAGGGTCTTGAACACTGAGCCAGGCAGGCTCAGGGAGCAAAGGGCAGCGACAGCGACAGGTGGAGCTGCACGGGGAGTGATCAAATGCTGACCAGAGGTGCCTTATACATCTGCATGCTTTATAGATGAAAGTGAGAAATTCTAGATATTAAGGAATTGTGTGTTTCCACTGTGAACAGTACAACAAGCTGTTTGTTTCTTGGTAGGTAAAGCTAATTTTTCAATTGGTAGGCCTAGTTATGAAATATTATTTTTTTCTGTAACTTTTTCTGAGAAAATACTAGAACTTTCAATCAAAGTTACTTTCCACTTCTATATTCATTTCAATTACTAAAGTAGTTTTTTGGTACTTTTAGAGCAAAATCAAGTTTTGAAAACTATGGGGGTCATTCCGACCCTGGCGGCCGGCGGTATGTTGGCGGTAACACCGCCAACAGGCTGGCGGTGTTCCGCCAGCAATTCTGACCGTGGCGGAAAAGCCGCGGTCAGACAGCCGGCCCCTCCACTTTACCGCCAGGCTTCCGCCTGGCGGACATAATCCCCAGGGCTGGGGATTATGAGTCCCCGACCGCCAGCCTGTCCGTGGCGGTAAACACTGCCATTGAAAGGCTGGCGGTAAGGGGACTGGGGGTGCCCCTGGGGGCCCCTGCACTGCCCATGCACTTGGCATGGGCAGTGCAGGGGCCCCCAGGCATAGCCCCATCGCGCATTTCACTGCCCGAATTTCGGGCAGTGAAATGTGTGACGGGTGCTACTGCACCCGCTGCACATCAACATTGCCGCCGGCTCTATTACGAGCCGGCGGCAATGTTGATGTGCCATTTCCGCTGGGCCAGCGGACGGTAACGCTGTTACCGTCCGCTGGCCCAGCGCAAATGTCGGAATAGGGAGGCATGAATACCGCCGGCAATGGCAGTATTCTGTCTCCCCCGGCCTCGGCGGTCTGAAGAAAAGACCGCCGAGGTCAGAATGACCACCTAAATGTTGTGCTTCCTGTCAGCAAAATGGTTTAGAAGCAGTTTGCCCACTGGACTGCTCCAGAGATAAGCATTCCAGACTGACTTTTATAAACTGGCCTCCTGGAGATTTATGGGAATACCTCAGGGAGTCAAAAAACTGACGTTGTGTCAATAGTGACCACTTAGCAAGGATTATTCATCTGGAACAGTGGCAGGAACAGAGGGCAGCACAAAACGCAGCCTTGACACCTTTGCCTTTTGATGTGGTAATCTCAAATTGGGATCCCAAGATCCGAATGTATCTATGTCCTGATCCACCCTAGCCATTCTGTCTGTTCTAACAGCAGAAGGAAAAAACAGTTCCAATGCTGGGTGAGGGGGTTATACCTCATTCTAAATGGGAGTGGCTAGAAGGGAGGCCACTCTCCAGCAGATCAAAGAAGGGTAGAGCTGTCTTGGGTGAAGGAGCGAATGCTGAAAAACGAGGTTGGGTTTTGGTGGGAAATATGACAGCATTGAGTGTAGAGAATTCCTAAGTCACTGGCCAGTGCACAGGATTGAATGGTGTCACCATCACCTCCTCAGAGCATTCCTGGACTTAGGAAGTAAAATCAAGAAGGATTAAGACTCTCGGCCTGATTTAAATCTTGGTGGTAATAGTCCCGCCATCGACTTTATGAATGAAACCCCTTCTGCCGCTATAATGGTCCGCCCGCTGTATTTAGAGGTTGGTGCTCCCATAGATGAAAGCATGCATTCGAACTGCCGTCTCCACCAAGAAACACCACCCACGTCGATGATAGGGGAGGGAAAAGTGTCAGGTGCAGAGACCCCAGACACCCTTTCAGCCTTGAAGATTTAAATGTGCCTTCCCACCAAGAAAAAAGTGGCAGTCCGACTGCCATGTCTGAGTTAGCGGATTGGAGGGGGAAAGGGGTGAAAACTCACCATTTTCCCCTTTCCACCCCCGTCTTTGACTGGACAACACTTGCCGTCTCTGCAACCATCATCCGAAAACATGACTCCCTACCCCATCACTGGACTTGAAGGTAGGGATGCTGCATTGCCTGCGTACGTTGGGTGGGCACTGCACTGGAGGTGGGGGCCACTGCAGGCATGTACATTTCACAGTATTTTATTTTTAATTACTGTGACATGTATATGTTTGGTACATGATGGTGTCACAAATGGCTGGGGACACACTGGCACATAGTGCACACATTCAAACACATACATTCAAAACTGTCATTATGGTGTCATCATTCATTGCAAAATGAATGATGGCACCGCAATGACGTTACACTCACACTGGACTATGGTGTCCATGTGTATGCATTGCAAGGAGACATGTACGGGTAGGTTTGTGCTATCTAGTGTATATGTGAGTCAGTATGTGGGTGTGTAGGGACTGGCTGTGTGAGATAGAGGGAGCTGGAGTGGGTAGTGTGATTGTGTCGATATTTGTGTCACTTACATGTGAGACCAATGTTATTGTGTATGTTGTGTTGCTGTGTGACACATTCAGGTGAGTGTTGCTGTTGTGTGGCAGACTGTCGTGATGTGTGTAGTTGTGCGTGTGTGTGACTGTGTGAGTGCAGATATTTTGTGTGACTAATGCTTTTTAGTGCGGTAATGCAGACATCATCACTAAAATTAATTAGTCTAAACCCTGATACATGAGACTAGGCAGGGCTACGTGCCAAGAAAGAACACAGAATAGGCTGTCATGAAGAGCTATCATACATACCAATATTTGGAAGTGGAAATAGGGTTGGCACCTGATGACGCAGAGAAAGAAGGTCCTACATATATCCACATATTTCATAACCAAATTCGTATAATGTAGTGTGATTTTAGTGAAGAAAATAATGTACAAGGGAAATTGTGCCCTCGGAGTAGTTCGCCAATATTATAATCGTGCTTTATTAATCATGGAGAATTGAAAAATGTATTAATCCGTCATAATTGCAAATGTGTGTTATGATTTCTTATTGAAACTGTTTGTGCTTAGCTTAAATTTAGTAGAGGCTTTGGCCTAGTTGCCTGGTCTCAAATTCTAAACTGCGTGGCTTTTCCTTGAACTAATGTAACATATATTCACGTTTAAAGGTTGTATTTTTCCAGTAGAAGATGACTAATACACTTATCTCCAAGGTTTCGTACTAGGCCAGTTTCATCCCCTTTGAAGCAAGGTCAGTCTCTGCAGGTGCGGACAAAGGAGGTACAGATACCAAAATAATTGGCAAGCCATGTTGCAACTTGTGTTCCAAGGCTCCAAGGACAATGTATGCATAAATGAGTACTAGTAGAAAGACATTTTTCATTGGTTAATTTGAAGCCACCTTATGAACTCTCCAATGGAAGACCCTGCTGAATTTGGAATGTTTCTTATTTAAACCCACTGGACAAAGAGAGGTCAGCCATTTTCCTTGATGCCATCTTTGAAGCCGAATGCCAGACGCCATCTTAGACGACATCCTGATGCCCTTTTCTCTATTATTGAGAAAGAGACTTTGAGAATTCTCACCCTAGAGACTTTAACTTTAAATTGCCCCGTCTTGCCTATGCAGTAACTTTGCCCATTCTCCTTGCTGCTGCAAGGAAACCTGCCCTAACTTTGCCCCTTTGAAATTCTGCCCCATGCTGACCGAACCGGTACCTGAAGGACGAAGATATTCTTGAATGCTGATTGTAATTGGTAAATATGAAAGGATAATTGTATTATGCATTGTGTTTTTCCCTCTAGGTACCAACTGCTATTTTGATAGGGCCCAAGCTAGAAGTTTTCTAAATTCATGTGGACTAAATTCGTTTTGCATGAAGCCCACACATGCCAATGCTAATTAGAGGTTAGTTGAGGTATACAATTAATGCACCACGTGGAATTGAAATCTTGTTATGCTGAGCAATGTATGAGATTAGTCAAATACAGTTACTCATATTAGTGATTTGCATTGCCATAACTGAATGCACTATTATTCAGATATTTCGTAGACTGCATTTCTTCCGCCGTTATGGGCAGCTAGTAATGTTCGTATACATATATCATTTGGTTTTGAGACTTATATACATTGTGCTAGCTTTGTTAATATAGGGAAATAAATTCACTAACTTTTAATAAACTGGTGTGGTTATTCATGACTGAAAGGTCATGGTGAGTCGAATTACCAACTGTTATTGATTCCCAATGTGTTATCTCGATCTATTAATTGAGTATTGACTATGGCGTACTATAGTTATTGATTATTGATTTAAATAACCCGACTATTCGAGGATGAGGAGAGCCCAACTTGGCTAAAAGGTTCACGGACCTCCGTGTCCAGGTACAGGTAATTCATAAGGGCTGGACGCGTTATCACACCTGACCGGATTTATATGACATAAGTGGTATTTCAACGTCCTTGTCGGTAAAAAAAATCAGCTTATAATTTAAACAGTAAATGATATAGGAAAACACTTTGAAATGACCCTTGACTGATAATTAATGTAACCAAAGCCAGAATCGGCATATTAAAAACGAATCCAGACAATGCCCTGCAAAGTTCTACATAGGACTCATTTTCAGGCCTTTGCAGAATGTTAAAGCTGAAAAGATGGCCATTATTTTTATCTGGGAAAGTTGGCAACCCTAAGTAAATACAACATGGTATTTATTTTTCCTGTTGACTTGGATTACCATGGGGACGACTTCAGGCTGAATAAATCTAAAAGAAAGCAGCCTTTTTTGCTTTAAATATCGGGAATCTCCAGCCCGAATTGTGAGTGCTTACAGATATGAGATACCTAAGAACACTTCTGCTTTCATTGTAGGGTCCACAATGCAAGAGCAGAGTACACTCATTGTGAGGGTCATCCATATCATACTAGTCAACTCACCCACATTTGCATAAATGTCAACATCGTAGACATGGAAAGTGCGCGGTTTTGAAGACCATATGGCAAAATATTTTTCCCCACTGATTTCTGTTGAAGCAGAGGCGATTTTAGGAAGGAGACAGTAAAAATAAATCGATTTTTTTCTTTAAAAAATCAGGGATTTCGTGTCTGAATCGGGTCTGCTGGAATGTAGGCTTTTGGTGGGTGTTAACTGCTTTTCACTTCTGTTCACCCGCCTGACGAAAAAAAAAGCCTCCACAGATTTTAATTAAGTTTTTCGGACTTTTGAATAGTCTAATTTTTCAAAAGATGAATACTGAGGGCCCAAAGTATAATGCAAATTTCACCTTTTGCGACCGCATAATGGCCTTTCTGAATATACAGTTCTTATTTTGCAAGCCAGCATGCAAATACCGACACACAAAATAGGGATTGCAACTCACAATTAGGAATGGGCGTGCTAAGGGTGTCCCTCCTTAATTGCGAGTCGCAGGGAGATGTATGATTGTTTTGTGACCACAATTGCGGTCACAAAAAACAATTGCTGTTACCGCCAATTCCAAAGTGGTGGTAACCCATTCGCAAACGGGAAGAGATCCCCAGGGGACCCCTTCCCCTTTGTGAATGGATGCGAAAATATTTTTTCAGAGCAGGCTGTGGTCCCACGCTGAAAAAATGAAAAGAATACTTTTCATTTTTTTGTTTGAAATGCATTTTTGTTCAAGGAAAACGGGCTGCATTTTTTTAAATAAAAAGCTGCTTTTTTTAAAAAGCATTCACTGCTGTCCCCAACAGGCCACCATCCCTGTGAGTGCAGCCATTTCCAATGGGGTTGCATATTGAGACCTACCCCATGAATATTAATGAAGTAGGTAATTTTCAACCCCACTGGGAATCGCAAACAGTGTGAGTTACACTATTGTGCATCTGATTTTGCGACTCGCAATTTGCAACTCGCATATGAGTTGCAAATTGAGAGTTGCAAAACTCGCAGTCGTACATCTGGGCCTGTATCACTGCCACATACAAAAACAAGCACTGGCAAAGTCTATGTGAGAGCTATTGGGTTTTCCAATGTCTTTTAATCAAGCTGTACAGCAGCATGGCTTCTATTCAGCATAGCTAAAGGTTAGTGGGATGTTGTGGCACAGATTAGAATGGCATAGAGGAGAGTGGCATAGAGGAGTTTAGAGTGGAGTGTCGTACAGTAGCGTAGAGTGGAGTGTCATAAAATGGTGTATAGTGGAGTGGTGTATAGTGACATAGGTTAGAGTGGCACAGAGTAAAGTGGAGTGGCATAGAGTGTATAGAGTGGAGTGGCATAACGCATTATGGCATTGAAAAGAGTGGAGTGGCGAAGAGTGCGTAGAGTGAAGTAGAGTGCAAAGGTGTGAAGTGGGGTGACATGGAGTGGCATTAAGTGAAGTGGGATAGAGAGGAGTGGAGTAGAGTGGCATAGACTGGAGTGCCGTAGAGCAGCACACAATAGAGTAGTGTAGAGTAAATTGGTATAGAGGGGCGAGGCATAGGATGGAGCTGCCTAGAGTGATGTAGAGTAGAATGGCTTAGAGCAGAGTAGCATGGACAGAGTGGGGTGGCGTAGAGAGGAGTGTTGCAGAGTGGAGTGGCATACAGTGGAGTGGCATAGAGAGACGTAGAACAGAGTAGTTTAGAGTGGAGTGGCATGATGTAGAGCGGAGTGGCTTAGAGTGGAAAGGTTTATAGTAGAGTGGTGAAGTAGAGTGGCGTAGAGTAGAGTGGCAAAGTGTAGAGTCAGTTAGAATGGTATAGAATAGCACATCATAAAGTAGAATTGCACAGAGTGCCACAGAGTAGCACTGTGGGGAGTGGAGTGATGTACAGTAGAGTGCCATAAACTGATTAGTATAGAGTAGAGTGGCATAGAACAGAGCTGAGTAGAGTGGCATAGAGTATAGTGGCATAAAGTAGAGTGGCTTAGAGTAGAGTGGCGTACAGTGGAGAGGCAGAGAGTGCCATAGAGTGGCACTATGTGGAGTGGAATGAAGTGACATGGAAAAGCACTGAATAAAGTCACATAGAAAGTAGAGTGGCATAGAGTGGCGTACAGCAGCATAAAGTGACGTAGAGTGGAATGGAGTGGCACAGAGTGGCATGAAGTAGAGTATCAAGGAGTAGAGTTGCATGGAGTACAGTGGCGTAGAATGGAATGGAGTATATTGGTGTAGAGTGGAGTGGCATAAAGTGATGTAGAGAAGAGTAGAGTGACGTGGAGAGGAGTGGCATAGAGTAGATTAGACTGAAGTGGAGTAGAGTGCAGCAGAGTGACTTAGAGTAGAGTGGCGTAGCATGGAGTGGCATTGAGTGCTGTGAATTAGCATTGTTTGGAGTGGACTGGGTAGAATACAGTGTATTGGCATGGAGTGACAGAGTAGAGTAACCTAAAGTAAAGTGGCATAGAGTGGCACAGCATGGATTGGTGTCAAATGGAGTGGCATGGAGTGGAGGGTCATAAAGCAGAGTGGAGTGGCGTAGATGGAGTGGCGGAGTAGAGTGCTGTACAGTGCCATTGTGTGGAGTGGACTAGAGTGGAGTGGAGTGGCATGGAGTGGCTTAGAGTAGAGTAACATACATGAGAACGAAAGAGCAGAGTGGCACAGAATAAATTGGAGTGGTGTAGAGTAGAGTAGCATAGGGTAGAGTGGCACAGAGTAGAGTGGCATAGAGTGGGATAACATAGAATGGAGTGGAATAGAGTAGAGTGTCATAGAGTAGAGAGGAGTGGCGTAGAGTAAAATGTAGTGGCACTGAGTGAAGTAGGTTAGAGTGGCATAGACTATAGGAGAGTGGAGTAGAGTGGTGTAGAGTGCAGTCGTGTAAAGGGGAGTGGCATAGAGTGGAGTGGTGTACAGTAGTGTAGTGTAGAGTTGCATACAGTAGAGTGGAGCGGCATAGGATAGAGTGACATTGAGTAGACTGGAGTATAGTAGAGTGCTGTAGAGTGGAGTGACGGAGAGTGGAGTGGCACAGAATGGCGTAGATGGGAGTAGAGTGCAGTGGTATTGACTGGAGTCAGTAAAGTGGCTTACAGTAGATTGGTACAGAATAGAGTGACATAGAATAGGGTGGAATGGCATAGAGTAGAATGACAGAGTGGAGTGGTGTAGAGTGGGGTGGCATAGATTGGAATGGCATAGAGTGATGTAGAGTAGAGTGGCATACAATGGAATGGCTTAGAGTACCATTGAGTGGAGTGGAGTAGAGTAACGTGTCAGAGTGGTGTGGCATGGCATAGAGTAGAGTACCATATAGTGACACTGTGTGGAGTAGCATGGAGTAGAGTGGCATAGAATGGCATGACATAGAGTAGAGTGAAGTAGAGTGGCATAGATTGTAGTGGAGTAGAGTGGAGTGTCATAGAGTGGTATAGCGTGATGTAAAGTGGAGCAAAATGGAGTGGCATAGAGAAGAGCGGCATAGTGCGGCACAGACTACAATGGAGTAGAGTAGCAGAGTGGTGTAGAGTACAGTAGTATAGAGTCGATTGGTGAAGAGTAGAGTGGCACAGAGTTTGGTAGAGTGGAGTAGAGGGGCATGGAGTAAAGAGGCGTGGCATAGACTAGAGTGATGTAGAGTGGAATGGCATAGACTAGAGTGGTGTAGAGTGGCATGGAGTGGCATAGAGTAGAATGGAGTGGCATGGAGTAGAGAGGAATGGTTAGAGTGGAGTAGAGAGATGTAGAATAGAGTAGCTTGGAGTAGAATGGCATGGAGTTGCATAGAGTAGAGTGGAGTGGTATAGAGTAGAGTGGAGTGGAATGGCGTAGAGTCAACTGGTGTAGAGAGGAGGTGAAGTGGCTTAGAGTCTCATATAGTGGAATTGTATGAAGTGAAGTGTCATAGAGCAGAGTGGCGTAGATTGGAGTGGCATAGTGTGGAGTGGCGTAGAGTGGAGCAGAACAGAGTGGAGAGGAAGAGAAGAGTGAAGTGGAGTACAGTAGAGTGGAGTTGCACAAAGTGGAGTAGAGGAGTGTATAGTAGAGTGGAGTGGCATAGAATATACTGGCATAGATTTGAGTGGCGTGAAGTGGGCAGTGTGGAGTAGAGTGGCATGGAATAGAGTGGCATAGTGGAGTGCCGTGCAGTGGAGTTGCTTAGAGTAGAATGGGGCGGTGCAGAGAAAAGTGGAGTGGAATAGAGTAGAGTAGAGTGGAGCGGCACAGAGTGGTGTAGAGTGGAGTGGCGTAGAGTACAGTGGTGTGGTGTAAAGTGGAGCAATCAATCAATCAATACTTTATTGTTTCAATTCACTAAAACCACAACAATCTTCTCATCTTCCAAATACAAACATCATTAAAATATTAATAAATGCAATAGAATAAAATTCTGGTTGAAATAGTGCTGAGCTCCCAAATATTGACATTGTTAGATTTTTTTTAAAATACAGAAGGGATGTCGCGAGCCTCTTAAAAAAGATTGTTGATTCAGTATTATTTGAATGTCAAAGTTCACTATGAGATTTGTTAAATTCCTGCCTCTATTTTGACTCCGCGCTAGAAAGCCTATCACTAATGTTTTCACGGTTTGGGCTCACGCAGCCTGTAATATTGATAATAGCTCCCAGCAGATGCTTCACTCTAAATATGGCTGAACGCAATCAAGTACTTCATCAGTTTACAATTGATCTGAGGGTCTGACAGGTGAAGAGTGTTAATTATAGCAGATCAGCAGGTTCTAATGCCTCGACTGTTAAAGACGTCTTTCAGTAGTGCAACCCTTAGATGCTTTCTAAGTGGGCATATATAGACCAAATGTATAATGTCCTCCTTTCTGGCTCTACACACTAGAGTGCTTCCACAATGGCAGATCGGCCAGAGATGGTAGAATGCCAAGACGACATGCCAGCAGTTTTCTTTTTAAATGTATCGAGAAGGTCATGCTTAGATATGCTGCTGGCTGCAGGTTCCTATAGGATCGCAAGACCATTCAGGTCGTGGGTGCGAGCTGGGAGTGCTTGCTGATCAGTTAGAGAAGGGTGCATTTTAGCACCTTTATTTAATGCTTGACAGAATGCAGGGTGAGATAAGTTCAAATTCCATAAGCGCTTGTTGCTGCCAGTGCGGAGTGCAGCAATGCCCTATAAGATGATCTGGGATTCAATTTAATGGACTTCTATAAGGCGTTTAATAATACACAATCTTGATTTATTCTTATCTTATACCACACTTTTATGGTGGAGTATCTTCACCCCCAGATTTGGTTCATGAGACTGAATTCCATTTGGACCTGTGCATGGGAGACATTCCGTGGGAGTCCTAATGCATGCTTGTATTTCCTGATTTGAAGTTTGTCCAGGAGCAGTGCATCCTATCTAAGCTTGACCACACTAGCATATGTAATTGAAGACAAGAGCTTCACAGACCCACTCTTGTATGACTAAGTAAAACGATTTCATTTGCAAAAGAGAGGTGGGTGAAGCTTAAGAGGCTCAATCGTGGCAGATGGGAGTTTGTCTGGTCAAGTCTATTAGACAGGTCAGCTACAAACAGGTTAAACAGATGCGAGGCTAACACGCACACTTGTTCCAGGCCTCCTTCCATACTCTATTTTTAGTGGTAGCTTGGTTGAGCAGTTAGGCTAATCTTGTATATATGTAGCATTTGTTGTACTCAAAGTACCAGTAAATGTGGACACACACTCAAAGGAATAACTCAAGACCAATTTACAAAAATACTTCACATTTTTATAGAATTTTTAAGACCAAGATCATCAAAATCGGATAAGCACTTTTTAAGTTATGATTTTTCAAAGTTAGCAAAAATAGTCTTTTTGTGGGTAATTACACACCATAGGGATCAATGGAAGAAAACTTGTGTACAAAATTAGACAATGCTCTCACAAGTGCCACCTTCTCTTTTTAGGTTGAGGTCACCGAGATGTCCTATGGGCCAGCCGGAGAAGTTTGGGCGGTTTCCGGTTTAAATGGCAGCAGCGGCTGAAAGTCTTGGAGATAGTGCAGAATGAAGAAGGGGACCACTTGGTAACACACTGCATAGGAGGACCAAAAGGTAAGCCTAGTGTGTCCCCTTGGACTGTAGAGGTCACAAGGGGTTAGGGACGCTCTACAGTACAGCTGTTTTTCCGTTGCAGGAGCCAGGCAGGCCAGGTGCAGTGCAGATAGGTCAGCCAAGGGATGTGCGTCCTAGGGTCTTTGAAGCCAGGTAAAGGTCACTTTGAGGGTGGATTGCTGGTCAGCAGAGACACTCTGGGGGTTGGTTCTGGGGTATCCTGAAGTCCCTCGAAATTTGGTCTAGCTGCTGTGTTCGGCTCCTTGGTCAGTGACCGGTCAGTGAACTGGCTTCATTGTTTCTTGCCCGCTGGGTGCAGGGAGTGATGCCTTCCTCTGTTGGGAGGTTCTCTGCACTTTGTAGAAGGTTGGAGGTCCTCTGGGGTTTCGTAGAGTCTACTCAAGGTCCTGTCGACCCCTCAGTGGCAATTGTCGAGTCCTGGGTGCAGCAGGAAGGGATTAGCACCTTTTTCTTCTTGCAGCAGGACTTCTGTTCTCGAGCCTTTGGTCTTCTTTGTCACTGGTTTTCTTGTGTCTGTCAAATTTGATCTATAGGTCTAGGGATGCCCACTAAATACTGCATTTAGTGGGCAGTAAGGGGAGTACCTGGCAGTGGCCAATCGACCATTTACCTCAGGGAGGGTACACCCACTATGTGACCACTTCCTGTGGGATGAGGTCACATCCCTAACCCTGATAGGCTATTTTCCTGCCATCCAAAATAGAGGAAAATGAAATGGAGTGGTAATTTCGCCTGCCACACCTGGGCGGTGGTGCAGGCTGGGGGTGGTCACTCCTCCTACTCTGGCTGAGTTTTCCAGCTCAAAGTGGGGGGAAAACTGTTGGGCACACATCTGCTAGCAGCAGAGATCAGATTTCAAAGGCAGTAAAGCTTTTGAAGCTGACTGCTGGGCCTGGGTGCCTGCCGAAGGAGGGGTAACACCTTCACCCAGGAAAGGCTTTGTGTTCTGGCTCCTGACAGCAGAGGCTCTTACCCCAGGAGTCCAGATCTGTGTCTGGTGGTGGCAGGCTGGTAAAACCCAGTCAGCAACCATGCCAGGGTTTGTAGGTTTTGCAGGGGGACCTCTAAGGTGCCCTCTGGGTACTTGCTATAACATATCCAACACTGGTATGAGTGTGGGTTTATTTTTTGAATTGTGTGATACCAAAAAAAACAGTATTCAGAGAGGCCATCATGTATCTGGGGAACTCGTAACGACCAGTGTCCAGCACATGTCTTTGTTATGGCTCCCCTTACTATGTCTAAAGGTTTTGTAAAGGCACAGTAGGGGTATATTTGCTCTTGCAAACATATGTCCTCACATGCATTTTAGTGCACCCTGTATTAGGGCTGTAAGGCCTGCCAGCAGGGTGACTTACCTATAGTGCATGCAGTGTTAGTGGACAATCACTCTTGGTGAGTATCATGTTGAGTTTGCATTTTTAAATACACCTTGTCGTGCATTTGCAATGGCAGTCTTCATGAGGCTGGTGTGGGGCCTCTCAGAGTGGCACAATTATTGCTGCTGCTCTGGGGGCCCTCTTCAGTACCCATGTTCTAGGTACCAGGGGTACAATTTACTAGGGACTTACAAGGGTGGCTGAAGTGCCAATGCATAGTACAGTTTTGAAGAAAGATATCTGGCCCTGTGAACCTGTTTAGAAGTGGCCCAGGGCACTTACAGTTTGAAACCACATAATTTTCCAGGCAGAAAGTGGGCGGACTAACCATGCAAAAAGAGGCCCTTTCCATACCCTTCCCCCAAATGAAAGAGGGTGAAGCTACCCTTCCCCTGGGAGTCTTCATCCTCTAAGTGGAAGAATCTGGAAAGGCCATCTGCATTGGCGCGGGTAGTCCCAGATCTGTGTTCCACTATGAAGTCTATTCCCTGTAGAGATATGGACCATCTAAGCAGTTTGGGGTTTTCACCTTTCATCTGTTGGAGCCACCTGAGAGGCCTGTGGTCTGTCTGAACTATGAAGTAAGATCCAAAAAAGTATGGCCTCAGCTTCTTCAAGGCCCAGAGCACAGTAAAGGCTTCCGTCTCTGTGGCACTCCATCTTTGTTCCCTAGGGAGTAGTCTTCTGCTTATAAAAGCAACAGGCTGGTCATGTCCCTCATCATTTGTCTGGGCTAGAACTGCTCCTATCCCAATTTCTGAGGTGTCTGTTTGGACAATAAATTGCCTGGAGTAACTTGGAGCTTTCAGGGCTGGGGCAGAGCGTATTGCATACTTCAGAGTGTCAAAAACCTTTTGACAACCCATTGTCCAGTTGATCTTTTTGGGCATTTTCTTGGAGGTAAGTTCTGTGAGGGGGTCACTATGGTGCCATAATCCTTCACAACCCTGCTGTGGTATCCAGTCAAGACAAGGAATGCCCCCTGACTTGGATATGGGTATTTGGAGCTTCCCATGCCAGAATTGTCTGGATCTTGGTCTCTAGGGGATGAACCTGGCCTCCACCTACCAGGTAGCCCAAGTACACAACCTTTCCTTGCCCTATCTGGCACTTACTGGCCTTGATAGTGAGGTCTGCGTTTTGCAGGGCCTCAATGACCTTTCCCAGGTGGACCAGGGGGTCATGCCAGGTGGAGCTGTAGACAGCAATATCATCTAGATATGCTGCACTATAGGATTCCAGCCCAGCCAGGCTTGGTTCACCCATCTCTAGAAAGTGGAAGGGGTATTTTATAATGCAAAGGGCTTGATAGTAAACTGATAGTGCTCACTTGGGGTGGAGAATGCTGATCTCTCTTTTGCTCCAGGGGTCAGGCCAATTTGCCAGTACCCAGATGTAAGATCAAAGGTACTCAGATGTGTGGCTGCCCCTAATCTATCTAGGAGCTCATCAGCTCCTGAAATTGGGTGTGCATCGGTTTTTGAGACTGAGTTGAGGCCCCTGAGGTCCACACAAAAGCTTTTTCTCTTCCTTGGAGTGAGGTTTGGTTTCTAAAACTGCTGAGCTAGCCCAGGGACTTTCAGAGTATTCAAAGACACTTAGATGCTCTCTCTGACATGGTCTGACTGCCTACAGATTTTGAATTTGACAGGCAAGCTGTCACCAGTGTCCACATCATGAGTACACAATTTAGTCCTGCTAGGGGTCAGGGAGAGTAAGTCAGCATACTGGTTGAGGGCTTGCCTGCAATCAGCCTCCTGCTGGCCTGTGAGGGTGTCTGACAAGACCACTCCATCCACAGAACCATCTTTTGGGTTTCTGGAGAGGGTTTCAGGGAGAGGTTCACTCTCTGCTTCCTGTCCCTCATCTGTAACCATGAGCAGGGTCACATCAGCTCTGTCAAAATAGGTCTTCAGACGGTTGACATGCATAATCCTTTTGGGATTCTTGCAACTGCCAAGGTCAACCAGGTAGGTGACCTCCCCTTTTCTTTCAACTATTCGATAGGGCCCAGATCACTTGTCTTGGAGAGCCCTGGGAGCCACAGGCTCTAATAGCCAAGCTTTCTGTCCTGGTTGGAACTCCACCGGGGCAGTTTTTAGTCATACAAGTCCTTTTGAAGCTCCTGACTGGCCTGAAGATTTTGACTTGCTTTCTCCATATACTCAGCCATCCCGGAATGTAGGCCAAGCACATAGTCCAGAGTGTCCTGTGTAGGCTCTTTGAGAGGCCTTTCCCAGCCTTCCCTCACAAGACTTTATAGACCCCTAACAGGCTGCCGAAACAAAACTTCAAAGGGCAAAACCCTACTCCCATTTGTGGCACTTCCCTGTAGGCAAAAAGCAGACATTGAAGTAAGACATCCTATTTCCTTCCGAGTTTTTCAGGGAGTCCTCCAATCATGCCTTCGAATTTCTGATTACATCTTTTAACCAGTCCATTGGTCTGTGGATGGTATGGGTGAGTGAACGTATTAGTCACTCCACATTCCTGTCACATCTATTTTAAATGCAGACATGAGGTTTGAACCCCTCTCTGATACTACCTCCTTAGTAAAGCCAACACTGGTAAAAATACCCAGGAGGGTCTTGGCCACTGCAGGGGCAGTGATGGTCCTAAGTGGAATGGCTTCAGAGTAGCTAGTGGCATAATCCATTACCATTAAAATTTACCTCTTTCCTGAAGCTGTTTGAAGGTAAAGGGGGCCAACAATGTCAACCCCTACCCTTTTGAAGAGTACCCCAACCACAGATAGTGGGATTAATGGGGCCTTCAGGTGGCCTCCTGCCTTGCCACTGGCATGGCAGGTGGCACAGGACTGGCAAACGTTCTTTACCTTCTGGGACAACCCAGGCCAGTAAAAATGATTAACTAGCATGCTACAAGTTTTGTTTTGGTCCAGATGCCCAGCTAGGGGACTGCCATGGGCTAGAGAGAGAGGTAACTCTCTGTAATGCTTGGATACCACCACCAGGCTTGGGGTCCCTGGCCTCAGTAAACAGAAGTCCATTCTCCCACTAAACACTGTGGTTCCCACTGACACTACCCTTTTCTTCCAGTGCAGCTTGCTGCCTCAGGCTTTCAAGAGTGGGACAGGTTTTTGATCCTGGCACAGATCCTCCCTAGAGTGTCCCCTGGTCCTAAGAGCTATTGGTGGTAAGCCCAAGCTCCGCAGGCTCAGCTCCCTCTGGGGATAACAAGTCCTCTTCCTGAGAAGAGGGGTTCTGACCTTGTAATCTGTTAAGAAGCTAGTCTTGCCTTTTCATTTGTAGGGTTGGTCCACTCTTTCAGGATTCAACACCTCTTTTTCACTCTGGAGTTTGCTCTGTGCCCTCGTTTTGACACAATCCCATTCTGGGAGCCCAAGCATTGGTGATTGAGTCCTCAGTTCAACTTCCGCCCGGGAGATTGCTCCAAATCATTTCCAAGCAAACAGTCCACAGGGATGGATGAGGACACAGTCACTTTGTTATGTCCAACTACTCCCCCCACAAGGCAAGATACCAAAGCCATCAGGTGGATCTTTGTGACATTGTCAACAGTGGGGGCAGGATACGTTTCTCCTACCAGGTACTGATCTGGGCGGACCAGGTGCTGGGGCACCATAGTGACACTAGTCCCAGTGTCTCTCAAGGCTTCTACGTTAGTCCCATTAATCATGGGGTTGGTCTGTATTTTTGCATGTTAGTTAACCAGGCAGCACAGGATAGGTCTCACCTTCCCTCAGTGGGGTAATGTTACCATAGTGGGTTCACTGTCATAGTCAGGCCTCAACTGTGATCCCATCTGGAGATTAGCAACTGCATTTACTGCTGGTGGACTAGAGGCATTTTTCTTGTTTTTAAAGCTAGGGTATCTAGTTTGGTGCCCTCTATTCTCACAATCATGGCACCAAGCCTTGTTGGGATCAAAGTTCCTACCCTTGCATCCACACTCAGACTGTGAGGTGTCTCTGGGCCTACCCTCCTGCCCAGTTGTCTGTGGGCCTGATGAAGACTCTTTGCTTTTATTTTGGTTCCCATCTTTCCCATGGGGTGCTTTTTGGCCTCTTTCTTTTGGTCTTCCCCACAAGTGGTTGTTTTGGACACCCTTGTTTTGACCTAGTGATCTGTCTTCCTCCCCAATTCTTGAGGGGAAAGTGGACCTAGGTCTACGAGGAACTGATGTAGTTTCTCATTGTAACAATTACTCAATAGATGCACTTTTGTGAATACATTGTAAAACTCACCACAACCTTGTACCTTGTTACCGTCTAACCAGCCACCCAGCATTTATACTGAATAGTCCACAAATTCTACACAGGCCTGACTGTGGGTTTTTCAAGTCTCCCTGAATTTTATGCAATAGTCTTCAGTTGTGAATCCAAAGCCCTCAATCAGGGTACCCTTCATGAGGTCATAGGACTTGGTGTCTGCCTCATTTAATGTCAGGACCCTATCCCTGCTTTTACTCAAGAACAGTTCCCACATTAAAGTGTCCCAATTTTCCCTTGTCACTCTCCTGTCTTCACAGACTCTTTCAAAGACAGAAAATCACTTAATGATATCATCACCTTCAGTGTAAGGGGGGACAACTCCTTTTGGGAGTTTTAGGTTGAAGGATTCCTCTTTTCCTCTATTTATTTGTATTCTGCCCTCAGAGCTAGGTCATAAGCTCATCTCTCTATTTCTAAAGGTTGTACCTCTAAGGCCAACCTATTGGGCAGTCTGTCCAGACTCAGGTCCTCCGCTGAGGGGGCACCTGTGATGGAGGGTGGCTGGCTGACTACTCGCTCTCTCCTCAATGTTAGCTTCTTGCTCAGAATTTTCTTCTTTGTTTTTTCTGGGTTGGTCTTTGTCGTACTGTGCAACAAGCTATCTAAGCTTTTCTGTGGAAGGACTCCTCCCAGTGTGAATGTGGTAAGACTTGAAGAGAGTCTTTAGGTGTTTATGGTTGTATTCTAGATAAGGGGTCAGGTCGAGTTCCTGAACCTGGGTCTCTGCATCAGACATGTTTTATATTACTAAAGTTGGGACCTTTTTAAACTTTCGAAACCTTTTGCAAACTTTCAAAAACTTTCAAAAACTTTTGGAAACATTTTTCTAAGGCCTAACCAGAGTAAAGACTTTTAGGGCAAGATGTATCATTTTTTTGAATATGGCTTACCTAACAGCGATCTTCTGTGAATCGCAATTAGGTAGTCATTATTTGAATGTGTGAAACTCCAGAACTTTCATTTAGCCTTTCCCAATGGCTCGCAAATCGACCCTACCTCATTAATATTCATAAGGTAAGTCGCAATTTGCGACCCATTTGGAAATGCTAAAATTGCAGGGATGGTGTCCTGCTGGGCTCAGCAGACCACCATGTCTGTGATTGCTTGTAAATAAAGCAACCATTTTTTTGAGATGCAGACCATTTTCCTTAAAGAAAAACGAGATGCATTCAAAAAAGAAAAATGAAAAGTTTTCTTTTAATTTTTTAAGAGTAGGCAGTGGTCCTTGGGACCATTGCCTATTCTAAAAAAATTTTTTGCATGCATTCACAAAGGCTAAGGTGTCCCTTGGGGACCTCTTGCCATTAAAGAATGGGTTACCACCTACTAAGAGGTGGTAAAATGTGAATGTTTTGAACCGCATTTCAGTCACAAAACATACCTACATACCGCTGCGATTCAGTATTAGGAAGGGACGCCCTTGACACACTTCTTCCCAAATTGGAATTCATACATAGTAGCTGGGGAACTCATAATGACTAGTGTCCAGCACGTCTTTGCTATTGCTCCCCTGTACACTTACTATGTCTTAAGGTTTTGTATAGGCACATTAGGGGCATATTTGGTTATGCAAACAAATGCCCTCACATGCTTTGGGGCTGTAAGGTCTGGCAAAGTGGTGACTTACCTATAGGCCATGCAGTGTTAGTGGACAAGCACTCTTAATGAGTGCCTTGTTGAGTTTGCACTTTTAAACACACCTTGTCATGCATTTGTAATGGCAGTCTGCATGAGGCTGGTGTAGGGCCTCTCAGAGTGGCACAATTAGTGCTGTATCTATGGGTGTCTTCTTCAGTACCCATTCCATAGGTACCAGGGGTACCATTTACTAGGGACTTACAAGGGTGCCTGAAGTGCCAATGCATAGAACAGTTTTGGGGAAAGAGATTTGGCCCTGCAAACCTGTTTAGCAGGGGCCCAGGACATTTACAGTTTGAAACAACATAATTTTCCACGCAAACAGTGGGAAGCTAACCATGCAAAAAGAGCCCCTTTCTCATAGCCCCCTCATTCTTAGCTTTTGCCATAGGAGGCTCTGATTCACCCAGTCAAAGGTCACCTTGAAATCTATAAAACATAGGTGCTGCTTGTTCTTTGATCGCTTGCACTCGTCAGCTATTGATGCTAAGGCTTAGAAGGTTGTAGTGGTTCCAAAGCCTTTGTGTAACCCAATATGGTTAACAGGGATTAAATATTTTGTGGTTGACCATTTTACCAATTCATCCAGAATTAGAGAGGCATAGTATTTTGCCTCTGCATCAATGAGTGCAATAAAACTGTAGTTGGCTGGGTTTGAAGGATCTCCTTTCTTGAAGATCGGGCTTATTATTGATCCTCTCCAGCTGCTAGGGTTTGTATTGGTTGATGCCACTTCATTATAAAGAGATGATAAATGATGGGCCCAATATTCAGGGTCAAATTTGTAAATGGCCTGCAGAATGCAGTTTTGCCCGGCGCACCATCCGTGTGACCAGCTTTTACAACTTTTGCCACATCTACTGCTGTATAAAAGTTAGTTGCCAGGTCAGGCTGAATATTGCAGTGCACGCAGTGGTGGATGGATCTGTATTTTGAGTGATGCAAATGCCCTTGATTTCGCTTTCTCGAGTATGCACCTCTCCATGCATAATTGTGAATGACCAATTGCAGACTGTTGGAAAATGATTTGATCAAATGGGATACCCAAAATTCCTCAGACATACCTGAGGAGTTTATTGTCACTACATCTTTGGTGGTGCTGTTAACACCTTATCCAGGTGCCCTGAAGTTTGGTTGTTTAGCTTTGAAGTATAGCTTCACCCAAAAGGCGCTGTACTTTGCTTTTTGGTCAGCCCAGAGTTGCTTCTTATATTGTTTCCTCAGATCTCTTATTTTTCCACATGCATGGAAATTTACTTGCCTGTCTAGTTGCTCTTCTTAAATCATTTTTTATGGTTCTGCACTTAGGTATTGGTCCCCCAGGCCGGTTAACCGTTTGCCTATTGATGGGTCCTAAGAGGAAGGGAGTGGAAACCAAGCATAAAGAAAATAATGAAAAGGCAGCAATGTTTGTCCTGTGCTGTGTGCAGCTAGCCACCACTATTTTCCTTGCGTAATGGCCAGTCTCGGAAGTGAGTGGTTTGTCCATCTCAGTCGCTTCAGGATGGTGGTACACAAGAAGCCAACATCAAGTAGTGCAGACTCATGTCTGGGTGGATGTAGACTCAGCTCCAGATGTTCATACATGTGATTGCTACGAGTGGTGTATTTTACTGTATACTTCTGCACATTCTTTACAATGGAATCGAAAGAATAGTTTAATCTATTATCGACCTGGTTTTGCCCCATAATGGGTATACCTAGGCAGCTTATCTTCTTTTGTTCTACCGTTGATCACTCGTAAGCCCAGGTATTCCAAGGCAATGACTAACTCCAGACCAATACGGTTGTTGCGTTTATTCAGATGATCTGCTTGCAGTTCTGCAGCCCATAGGTCATCATCAATTGCCAGATGCTCCTCGTCTGCCAGGGTGAAGATTAGGTTGGTATTGAAATCGCTAGTGATGATTATTTCCCAAGTCGGGTTTGTACATTTTATGTCTGCTATCATGGATATTAGCTTTTTAAATAGTGCCCTTTTTTGTATGTGGTAGGATGGGCATAGACATTGGACAATATTACTTTTTTTGAGAGATTCTTGTAACTCATGTTGAACTTAATGATTTGGAGATCAGATAACAGAGATGGTAATTGCTCTGAAATATTGTCCAAGGCTGTTGACACATTGACCGCCAGGCCCCCCCATTAGTCTACCGAATCTGTGTAGTTTTATGGCCTCAATTTGATGTAATGTGAAAGCTGCCAACTGGAGAGGTTGAATTTGCCAGGTTTCTCGAAGAGCAATTATCTCATAGTTGCCCCATTGTGGCGCAGGGGCCCCATTATGAAGATTCTTTTTCAGTCCTGCGATGCTTCAGGAGAGAAGTTTAAGTGATGCCCCTAGGGGGGGCCTCCATCCCTTCTGGGGGGAGCCAGTTGTGTGCTGGAGCGTTTAAAATGGGTGCTAACCAGTGCCGATGGTCCTGGTTCTCACTATTTAGCAGACTCTTATTTTGTTGCTTATTGAGATCTGCTGGGCCACACCAACCGTGTAGCATTGAGTAAACTGGAATCGATCCTGGTTTGTCAGGTGAGGCAGTGATGGAAGTTAGCGAAGGTGAGGGGTAAAAAGGTTTTGTAGGCTTAGAGAGTGTTATATCCCAGGCATCACATTGCTGACTTGCACTGAATATTAGAGCTGCTATCTCTTCCAATCTTCAGGTGGAAACAGTCTGTTCAGGCTGGCGGGTGTTGACTTGTAGGAGGACTTTAATTGCTAGCAGGTCAGAAGATTTTACATACTGCAGGGTAGGTATCACCGCCAACAGCCTCAAAATGTTGCCTCTATTGAAGATGCCCTGGGACCCTTGTGAAATATACTGTGAGGTTAAAACTATGTGATTGTTTGCATGCTCCATTAAGTGAGTAGTTGTTGTTAAGGTGGAGGAGTAAGATGAAATATCAAAATCGGCATTAGTTGTACTTTGCGCTTTTGCATTCACCACAGGCTTATCACGTGGGTGCGAGGGCCTTGAGGTGCTGTGAGCCATAGTAAACCGGCTTGTGGAAGTTTGCCCTTGCATATGCACTGATCCACTTCCGCATTTCGATGTTATTCTCAGTGATACACCACAAATCAATTAACTGAGAAGATGTTGTGAGGACCTTATGGCTGCCTAAGGCTCTGCCCCCCTAGTTCTTCTGGTAGTGTGTGTGACTGGGAATGTGTACACTTCTCCATATCCTGGGAGTTCTGATCGAAACCAGGATGCATACAAACTCTTTTTGGTCCGTTCCTCGAAGCGTCAGATGTGCCAGAGGTTATTTGCGATGAATTCGGAGAATCCAAATAATCCCAGGATGTACGATGGACTTCACAGACTGCATGATCAATGCCTTTTTCCAATGTTTCCTGAGTGATCGCAGCAACAGAATGTTGTTGATCCTGCTTGAGCTCAAAGATCGGATGTAATTTCTTATTCTGCACAGGCTGCAGGGAGACGGAGAAGATTTATTCAAGCCATCCTGACTCATTTCTTCTGCCTTTCGATTTGTACTAGGGTCATGATTTCCTGGTCCTTCACCACCATTGAGTGCAGTATATCGGGGTAGAGGTGGATGCTCAGTTATGCCATGGCCATCTGACGTGCTATGTGAGGTTGTATGCAAGGAGTTGGGCTGTTCTGCTCCCAATGTCTGTGGCTTGGTGGGCGCTCCGATTGTATGCTTTATTGGAACGCCAGCCTCAGGTGGGTTGTGTGAAGCTGGATAAGCACATCCTTGATCCAACATGTATTGCTTAACCTGCTTCTCCAAGCCACACTTGGAGAAGTGTGGCTCAATGGTTAGAGCGGCAGACCCTGAAGCAGAGATCTGGCTCAAGACCAGGGTTCAAGTCCTGCTTGGTAGGTCTTGGGCTCAATTCCCGTTGATCAGATAATTCTCACCTCGGTGCCTAATCTAATTCATGGGTCCCACTCTGCAACTCTGGGCAATAGCTTGCTTAATCTCCACAATGGCCCGGCCCCAACAGCACTTGGATGCCTGGCTTCACCCTGGGGGTGCTCAGGAGTGGGTGCCTCACAGGGAAAAGCCAGGCCCCAACAGCACTTGGATGCCTGGCTTCACCATGGGGGTGCTCAGGAGTGGGTGCCTCACAGGGAAAAGCCAGGAGGGGTTCCATAGCGGTATGAGTACAGCGCCTTGAGACCCTAACGGGTGAGTAGTGCGCTATACAAGTGCTAATTTACATTTACATTAGCTTAAACAGTTTTCATTGCTTGGTCTGGTGTCTGTTGCCTGGCCATTACCTGATTTTGGGTGCATCTAAACCGTTTAGCGTTGGGACTACGATTTACTTTTTCCTCCTCAAGTTTTTTCCTTTCATTTAAAATGTTAGGTAGGATGGCTGGGCTGAAGCTTAGCTTGTCCATGATTGGGCCACACCCACAGGTTGATGAATTCAGTGACTTCCTTACTTGTTCTTTAAAAATTAAATCCATCAATTTCTCCAATTTAGCATTAATTCCAGAGATATGTGCAGCTATAGCATTCATAAGGTCAAGTTTATCTGATTGCATGTTGAGAGCGGTAATTGATGTCTGAAGTATGCTCAACAAAGAGGTGTGAAGGTTAGAGATGTTTGATGCCTCTAAATTGACTTGGGTCCCCCCTTGCCAGGTCCCCCCCCCCGTTCTTTGCCCACTTTGTGGGCCCGCAACAGGGGGTAAGATGGACTGGACCAATTGTCTGGTCCTGTGTTGAACTTATAAGTGTTCTTCTTGGCATCTTAGGAGCAAAGCCAGGGTTGGCAAGAGGATGTGTATTGTTGTCTAGTTTTGCCTGATCTCACTATCTGTTGTGAGTGAATGATCCTAGAGCTTACAGCTGCTTCACAGATGTGCTGGATATAGGCATAAAGCCTTCTTACTCAGGCAAACAGGAGGCCAAATAGAAGCTGTTGTAAGATGACTGCAACAATTTGGCCTGATGCCAGTATTGAATTCTTGTGCTTCACCACACACCTCCTGCAGCCTTGCTTAAGGCACTGTGTGGTAATGTGCCCTTACAAAGCTATCACTTCTAGGAAGGGGGGCACAAGCACACATGCCACAAGGATCTGCATAGACCAACTGCTGGTACCAGTTGAAGATTAGTTAATGGATTAGCCAGAGTTAGACCTGGCAGCTTTTTAGCGTGTCCCCTCTGTCTTTTTGCCTTCTGACCTCCTGTTTTTATGGTAAACTGGACTCTGTCTCTGCTGGTTTATTATCTCTGCGCACTTTACCACTCCTAATAAGTGCTAAAGTGCAAGTGCGCCCTATATAAATTGTATTGGTGATTGGGTTATCCATGATTGACATATCTGATTTACTAGTAAGTCCCTAGTAAAGTGCACTAGAGGTGCACAGGGCCTGCAAATCAAATGCTACTAATGGGCCTGCAGCACTGGTTGTGCCACCCACATGAGTAGCCCTGTGAACATGTCAGACCTGCCACTGCAATGTCTGTGTGTGCAATTTTAAACTGGCAATACGACCTGCCAATTGTACCCACTTGCCAGGCCCAAACCTTCCCTTCTACTACATATAAGATACCCCTAAGGTAGGCTCTAGGTTGCCCCATGGGCAGGGTGCAATGTATTTAGAAGGTAGGGCCTGTACCGGTGAGTTTTACATGTCCTAAAAGTGCAATACTGCCAAATTCGGTTTTCACTGTTGCAAGGCATCTCTCTCTCATAGGTTAACATGGGGGTTGCCTTTGAAATAATGTTTAAGTGCAGTTTCCCTTTGAGAGTAGATAGAAATATGGAGTCTGGGATCTCTGAACTCACAACTTAAATTAAAAATGCATATTTAAGTGGAGTTGGTTTTTTAGATTGTTAGTTTGAAAATGCCACTTCTAGAAAGTAGGCATTTTCTTGCTTAAACCATTTTGTGACTCTGCCTGTTTGTGGATTCCCTGTCTGGGTCAGTTTGACAGATGGGCTGTTTGGACCTCTCCTCTAGACAGTGACACAAAGGAAGCTGGGGTGTAGTCTGCATATCCTGATGAGCCATCTGAGCTAGGGTGGAGGGAGGAGTGGTCACTTACACCTGAAAAGACTGTGCCTTCCCTCACACAATGCAGTCTCCAAACCCCGGTGTGTGCCTGGGGCCTAGCCTGGGCAAGGCAGGATCTAATCAACAACTTTCCTTTGAAGTTGGACAACTTCAAAGGCAGAAAGGGGTATAAGTAGTGGACCCAAAACCCCAGACTTTTGGAATCTTCCTGGAATCAAGAGGAACCTCTGCCAAGGAGAAGAGCTGAAGAGCTGGAGGAGGAGTACTGCCCCTTTGCTGTGTTGCTTTGCTGGGTTGACCTGCAGTTGCTGCTTCTGCCTTAAAAGAGAGCAAAGGGTGACCTTTGTTCTGTATCCTGCTTGAGAAAGTTCACCAGGAGCTTGGAGTAGAGCTTGCCTCCTGTTGGAAGTCTCAGGGATATGAAAGACTTCAGTTTCATCTGCCTACAGCACTGGGAACTGTGTGTTTTGTGCTGTTAAAAAAAAAAGCCACTGCAACGCCGCCAACGAAACCGCTGGCCTGCCAACGCCGCACCGAGTTGTACTGCCTGCTTCACACCGCAACCCTGGTCTCACGCCATCTGACGGCGTCACCAAGCCGCTGCCTGCACTGTGACTTGCGGGCACCGCACGTCGCATCATCCCTCTTCACACTGAAGCCCCAGCACTATCCACGCCAGCGCTCCTGACTTCATCAGCTCCAAGCTCGATTTGCAACACGTGTGACTTCAAGGGCCCAACGACCCCCGCACCGACTCTGGAACTGACACTGCGACACCAGCAACACCGCTCTCCGGATCTCATGTCGAGGATCACGATGTAACAAAGTACTGTTTGGGGTCTTCCCAACACCGTAGGTGGCATGCAACGCCGCGGCCAGCCTGAACTGTTAGTTTTGTTGATCACAACGCCGTGATAGACCCAGGTAGAGCTATCGACTTCAAGGAACTGTATTTTTAAGTTAATTCTTGCAAAATTCATACATTTATTACTGAATGTTGGATTTTTCTCATTTGGGCTTGTTTTACATAGATACATATTGGCTATTTTTCTAAAACTGGTGTGGTGTCCTGTTGTAGTGCTTTCACTGTGTTACTGTGTGTTATGTGCAAATGCTTTACACATTGCTTCTGAGATAAGCCTGACTGCTCATGCCAAGCTACCAAGGGGATGAGCAAAGGTTATCTGAGCAGGTATCTCCCGTATCCTGACTAGAGTGAGGGTCCCTACTTGGACAAGGCGCAACTAGAGACCCCCATGTCTAACAGCCAGGCCAGGGCCAGGACGGTCCCCTTTGTGATCCTGTCCATCCAAAGCACCTGACTTTCTGTCCCTGGTGTAAGCCGGCTCTCCAGCACTGCCATAGCTCTAGGGCATAGCACAAGGCCCCAGCCCTAGGGCTGGGACCGTCAACAACAATGGTGACCAGTGCCAAGATAAAATAACTGCTATGACTGGAGTATCGATCACTGCAGGAGCTGATGCAGGGGTGGGTACACAAAGATGCGGTTTGCAGTATAGCCCGAGGACTGGGCTGAGTGCGGGAGCACAAGCGTGGCACAAACCACATGAGGGAACTAGCCAGGCTGCCTCTGTACCACTCTGCTTCTACCCTAAGGGTGCAGTCTTAACACCGCACCTTTGGCTGTCTGATGTGCTGATGGTCTGATGTGCTCGGCGCACTCAACGCATTCGGAGTTTGTGGAAGAGGAGGAGGTGAACAACCCGCACCTCTACTCCGGGCAACCCTGGGGGCCTTTCCGACTCGGTCCACCTACCCAGCCAGTACCTACCCTGTAGTGATGTCAAGGAGGGGGGTAGAGAGGCGGTGAAGTGGCGAGACCCCAGAGCTTCGGGCTTCAGGTAGGGCCAGGCACGGGCACTGAGGCAGACGGAAGTGGGAAAAGAGCGCCGGAGGAGGCGGCAGACGGGCTCGCGCACTCAGCGCACTCGGGCACTCAGTGTTTTGGCACTTGTGGAGAGGAGGAGGAGGTGTGCAGTCTCAGCTTGCACCTCCAAACAGCTCCCAAAGCTCAGCCAGAGTAACAGGTGTTGGAGGCACCTGAAAGGCAGTGGAAATCCAGAGCTCCGGGCACCGGGGCCCAGTGGGAACTAGAAATTTGGCAAATTGGTAAACCGGCAAAACTTAAACAACGGCAGACCAGTGGCAGTGAGGAAGCCATTTGGAGGCAGCATGTAGAAGCTGTGGAAGGCAGTCTCAGGCCTCAAGTCACGGACCTGGTCACGCCTGCGGAAGAGCAGGAACAGGCAGCCTTGCAGCCGAGGAATCTGTGTACCATGAGTAGTTGCGAGCAGCTGCATGGCCTGGATGTGCCTTAAACCTTTTATTTTCTGCTAGTGAGCATACGCATGCGCTGTGGCAACTTTATCAGGGCTATTTCTGGATCTCAGCAATCAGCAAAAACCCTGTGCTGAACACCTGTGCTGCACCTAGAAACCGTTTCCTATTTTAAGCCCTAGCTCCAGCCGCAGTCCTCACCTGAGGAAAATTGGCCTGCTTGCGCCCCCTGTTTCTGTTCTCTGCCAAACCTTGCTGCATCGCTAAATTGCCACTGCCACATTATTTACATTATTTCCCTATAGGTATACTGCCTACTGCCAAACTGAGGTCATGGCAGGGCAGCGTAGGTAAGGTCAGACGAGTCCAAGCCTCCACAGAAGCGGCCTAACCAGGTCTGGGTGCGGCTTGTAGAGGTAAATTTGGCGCACTCACCTGATATGATTTAAGTTAAAAAAATCAAACATTAAAACCAGCCAAGGTGTGGTGGCATACACATAAATCCTAGGGTTTACTGAAAGTACTGGAGGAATACCCAGTCAGCTTCAACAGGACTCCCAGGGTCATCACAGGAGGTCCAGACCTTTGGCGTCCCAAACAGTCGCTGAATAGTCGCCAGCAGCTTTTTTCTGGAAGTACCTGAGGAGGACCACGCATGCTCGTGCCCCTCAACCCAAAGGTGTGGCGGCGCGTCTATCTGATAAGAAAAGAACCAAGACCACTAGCGACCGGAATAGGAGCCAGCAGCAAACTTGGGCAGCACTTGAGGAGGACCACGCATGCTTTTGCCCCTCAACTCCAGGTGTGGCAGCGCATTTTAGCAGACGAAAAGCAAGGGGGAATAACTAAGGAAACAACTTCATAGACGGTGAAGATGAGATCAGGGAAAGAAAGGGCACTCCAGCTGCAAACAAAAGTAAGAAGCTAAATAACCCTCATCCCCACCTGTAACACCAAAATGGGAAAGAAAAATGAAGTCAAAATATCAAACCTTGATTTCCCCTATAACCCCCTTCTTTCATAGGATACAAAAATCAGCGAACCTCCCCCACAAAACAGACTTCTTGAAGGACCCGGTGGATGCAATACTTTCCTTACTTAACGGCTCAGAGACCTTACCTCACCCAATTTCCCCTATAAAAAGTGAAAGTAGCCTTCTATATGAGCAAGGTGATAAAAGTGGGCACAAGGAAGAGGGGCTGACTGAAAAAGCTACCCTCAGCAATAACAAATTAACAGACGACAATCCCAAAGAAAAAGCCTGGGGCTCAATCAGTGACTTAGAACTATTGACCCTCTGGTCGTCATCGCCGTCCCCTGTCACTTCTAAATTTCCATCCTTGGAAAGTCAAATTGACTTCCCTCAATTAGGGATTCAACCTCCATTCAAGGTAAATGTAATCATTAATGGGGCAAAGGACTTCTCTCAAAGTCACATTGCAGGGAGGCCACTAGAGCTTGGCAAAGCGAAGAAAATGAATCACCCCTTAGAAACTATTTATAGCTCGGAGAAGACCAATAATCCAGATTCAACAAAATTAAATCCTTCTTGCCTGAAAGTGGATCTAAGCTCCACTACGCACACCACCAATAAATTCAATAATTTTTTTTGCCAAGATATGGGGGTCTTTCGGCAAGAAGACAAAATTGCAATCCTAGAAACTCAAATGGATACTTCTGCCTTCGAATACAGTTCCCCTAATGTCTCCACTGTATCAAAAGAAAAAATAAATGAATCTGAAGTTAAGGAGGACAAAAATGAGAACATAGTGCACTCACAAAATATTCACAACCAACTGGATCAAAATGCTGTATGGGACATCTTTTTTTAAACCTCACAGCTAACGCTGGATGTCCTGTCTTATCAGTCCTCTAAAATGGATGTCCAGGTGGACTTATTGAACGCTATGGCCAAATCAGTAGCAGGAATTGATCAGGAACTGACAAACTTAAACAACCTGATTAAGAGAGCTCAGAACCTTGCTGAAATGACAATTTCAGATTGCACTTGCGAGCCCATAGTCAACAAGCTGACCACACTTCCAGAAGCACTAAATTCATTGATAACAAACCTCAAAGGAAATTCAATACGAAAAGAGAGAATGGAAGTATAGCCGAAGAATCCCCCCTAGTGTATCAGGAGAGGCTGGGTATAACAAAAACATGGGCAATGGAGTAAATTGGTGCCTGGTGGAAACAACTGACAAGGAGATAGAATCCCTTAAAGAACTGGGATGTGATGAGAAAGGAGCCTTTAAGGAAAATGTATGCCCATTAGACTCTCCGAAGAAGGAGAAAAGATGTCAGCCTAAGACTGAAATAAACATACTACATCTGTCTTCCCCCAAACCAGTGGGGCAGCTGCTACAGTCAGAAAAAACACCTACTAAGAGACAAAAGAAAAAGCAACGGAAAGCAAGGAATAAAATAGGGGGTGCTTTAGTGCCCCCCCCAGACTATAAAGTCGAGCCCCTTTTCAAATCAAGATATAGGAAATGGTATGTCAACGTCCTATGACCTTGCGACAAACACAAAGAGTGTTTCAATGGCAAATAAACTGTTTCCGCTATTCAACACTGGTACGAGGGGCCATATCCTCCAAAACCATAGGTGGCAAAGCGAACCACACCCCAATGAGGGGTCTTTAAAAAGCATGGACCAATAATTTCAGCCAATATCAAATGATATAGGTCAATCAAAGCAGGAACCACAGAACATAAAACTCCATCAATGGGAACTGCAAGCTGAAACAAGTCCTAGTCCCGTAACAAATAGGAGGTCATTTAAAGAAGAAGGCATAACAATTACAGTCACCAATCCTGAATATGCTGAGCACCAAGAGACTCAAATCAAGACCCAAATGTCTCAGCATCAGTCAAAGAAAGGAAGAATGCTCAGACCACTCCTGGAGGAAGAGCCCTCAAATAGATCAACAGGGAGGCAAAAGAGTGCAAATTCAGGATGGTCAGATAGAGAGTCTCCGTTAGGCATGCAGGTAATAGAACATCAAAGGACAGTCCAACAGGAGGAACAGGTGGTCTCTATAGGAAGCCCCAATTTCATTCTGTTTACTGATTGCCAACAAATAATACTGGAACCTCAATATCAATCTAGGGGTCGATATGATATCTTAAATCGAGGAAATATAGTAAAACTATTACAAGCCATTCCTGCTTCAAATGATATAAAGTCCACTGACAGTGTCTCCATAGAGTTTTTCCCAGTGGTTAAAAGTAATGAAGCAGGACTCAATGAACCAACCCTGGTAACCTGGAGGACATCCCACTTGGTAAAAAGAGTTGTTAAAGAAAAAAACCTCCTTCCTAAAATGGGGAATTAAATTCAGCATACACAAACAAACTGGTTATCCTGACCCTCTACAGGATCAAAACATTATGCCTAATCTAACCAAATCGAAAGAGTTGGACAAACCTTTTTAAGTTCCAAGATCTGCAATCGGAAAAAAGGAAGACTACCCTTTAGGGCGCATGGTATCCAACAAGCACCCCTCATCGCAGCTAGATTTAGGTTGGATATCGGATACAATCCGTCTGGAAAAAAAATCAGTGACTCCTGAACAGTCAGGCACACATCAGGTCGGTAAATCCGAACGAATACCCTCTCCAAGTTTGTGCTTGGAATATAAATGGGGTTAGGTCAAACACCCAACAAAAAGACCTGTTAAGCCTATTAAAAAAATATCAAATTATTTTTCTTCAGGAGACCTGGGTCACTAACCCTTTCTCAAACGATGGATTTATGGGATTTTTCTCCCCAGCAATTAGGGAGAAAAGGTTTGGCCATCCAAAGGGGGGATTAGCAATCTTTATTTCAGCAGGATTAAACATAGAGTGCACACGATTATATGAGGAAAACAAAGAGTTTCTGCTAGTGAAGCTAAATGGATGGAATAAAGAACATTCCAGTCCACTCTTGCTAATAAATGTTTATATCCATCTAGATGCACGATCCAAGAAATACATATCCTCCAGACTGATAGATACAATATTAACTGCCCATCAGGACTTAGGATCCCTGGAGTTCTTAATAGCAGGGGACTTCAACCTGAAACTACTAAATCCCTTTGAAAGGGACGCCCAAACCATCCTGCAAGACCAACTACGGGCAGTTCCACAGCAGTCTCTGGGGGTAATAGAATGAGGTAAAACAAGCATAATGGCACTCTCCTTACTAGAAGTTCTGGAGGCTCTTGGACTTAGACTCTGAAATGGGAGATATCCACAAGATACTCCACCGGCAACTACCTGCTATGTCACTGGAACTCAAGCGACAATTGATTATAGTGTGGCCTCCTTATTTTTACTTACGCTAATTACTAAGTTCTATATCGTAAAATCAGATATGAGTGACCATGGTCAGCAATGCCTGGAGATAGGATGTGGCCTTCCCAAATTCAACCCTGCACTAACTTCATCAAAAGACATCACCACTACGAACTACAAAGGAATCCATTGGTGAACAATCAATGGCGATAAAGGACCAATGCTATATTGATATAACCAGGGATTCAATAACCGTCTGGTCGACTTTCCTGGATAGATTTGCAGCTGGGCTTCTCACAAATAGATCACAAAAGAGTTATCAAAACCAAGGATGTGTGAAAACAAAAAAATATATGTATCTTTCAGTACGTATGATTAAATTAAGAAGAGAACGGTATAGACTCCTAAGACTATGGCCCTCATTACAACCGTGGTGGTAAATGTCGCCTACTGCCGTGCTGACGGCCGCCAACATACTGTGCCTCCGGCGGTATTCCGCTACTGATATTATGACCCACACTGAGAATTCCGCCACAATACAGGCACCCACACAAGTCTGCCAGCCCAAAGGTCAGTGATAAACTGGCGATAGCCAAACCCACACCGTTACGCCAACAGGAATACGCCCGCAGTATCACGACCCGCGAATCACTGCGCTCAAAATACACACACATTTACAAAACACCACCACATTGGACAATTCAAACTACACACACCTGACACACATACACACATCACACCCACACACTCACACCACTATCCCACAACCCTTTCAACGAATAAAAAAAGATTTCCAACACAGAGTGACAGAAGCCAGGAGCACCCACTCAATCAGAGCCACAGAATACTATCACCCATACACCATCCTTGCACCTCACAGCATACACCCCAACACATCACCCCACACATCACCCCACACATCCTCACACGTATCACACACACCACATCTATGGCATCCCAAAGACTCCCCAGGATTTCTGAAGAGGAGCTAAGGGTCATTGTGGAGGAAATCATCCGGGTAGAGCTACAGCTATTCAGATCACAGGTGCAGCAGACTACATTGCAAGGAAGATGGAGCTATGGCGGAGAATCGTGGACAGGGTCAACGCCGTGGGACAGCACCCAAGAACAAGGGATGACATCAGGAAGAGGTGGAACGACCTACGGGGGAAGGTGCGTTCTGTGGTTGCAAGACACCAGGTAGCAGTATAGAGGACTGGCGGTAGACCCCCACAACTAACATGTGGGAGGAGCAAGTCTTGGCAATTATTCATCCTGAGGGCCTCGCAGGAGGACTGGACTCTGGTAAGTCAAATCTTTACTACTTTATCCCTCCCACCCTACCTGCATGTCATCACAAACTCCTACCCCTACCCTCACATCCTTCACTCCAACACCTCACATATACCCAACTATCACAACCCACCCATCCCAATACCAAGCCCTGCATGCAACACCAAAGCATGGACCCCCAACACAGACATGCATGGACACCGATCACCACAGCATGCCCAGTAGAGAGACTCACCCAGCCCACAAAATCACCACTCACACAAGGCCAAGCTGACAGGGAAATCACAACCATACAGGGAAACACACCCATGCACAAGATGGCACACGCAGATACATTAACACTGCATTTGCATCACCACAGGACCCATATTCAACGTCACCGGAGAGGAGGTGCCAGCTACATCCAGTCCCCCCTCCAAAGAGGCCCACAGTGATGACAGCAGCTCTGCACGCCTGGATCAGGATGACCAACCTGGCCCATCAGGGACCTCTGGACAGTTGGGTACCCAGCCACAGTCGCAACCCACCACAGAGCCTCCCCCCCTCAGGAAACACCAGCACAGCACCCACCCAGCAGGCCCATGCCACGGTCCCCAGGACACGTCAATCAGCAGTGTGTCCACCACTACAGGGACCCGAGGCAACCCCACAAACACAGGATGATCAGGGACCTGGGGTCAGTGGGCACACGGTTCAGGGGACAGAGGCACAAGACAACAGGGAAGCTGGGAGGACTGCTGTGCGACAGGGGGAGGACAGGCCCAGGGATCCCACTCTCCACGAGTCACTCTCCAACATCCTGGGAGCATACCACCATTCCCAGGAGATGTTGGGCCAGATACTGGCTAAGTTGCAGGAGACCCAGCGGCTGCAGGAGGGACAGTACCTGGGAATCAGGGATGACCTAACAAACATCTACACCATCCTGGTCACCATTGCAGGGGTGCTCGCAGATATGGCCAAGACCATGAGGGAGGAAGTGGCACAACAATGGGCGCATGACACTAGCCAAACCGATGAACAGCCTTCCACCTCCACCAGCACTAGTGGACAGGAGGCCCCACCACAGCAACAACTGGCCACCTGCACCCCACCCCCTGCAGAAGGAGAACCACCCCGCAAACGGTTCCTGCGATCCAGGCAGAAGACAGAGAACATTGCCAAGACCCCCGCCAGGAAATAAGACTCTCCTGATTGTCACCCTTCTGTCCCACTCTGTCACCCTGTCCACCTTGAACTGCCATTACTCCCCTTCCTATGCCCCACTGGACAATGCGCCTGTGATATCAAGAGACTGGACTCTATCCTGGTCTTTCCTCCACCATCAGCCCAGCCCATTGCATATCCCCCTCTACTTATGAGCACCTAAATAAACACCCTTGGAACAAATACTAATCTGGAGTCTGTCAAATGATTCACAAATGTATTAGTACAACATTATCAAAGCATTGCAACTCAAATGTACAGTAAAATATACTTTGGAATGATCTTTGATGGGCAGTAGTACACAAGCAGGAGCCAGAGTGGGGCACGGAGATCTGAAAATAGAGATGCCAAAGGGTAAAGTCAGTGGCCATAGATATAGGGTAAGAGGCTGCCTTGTACAATGTCCAAAAGATAACTGAAATGTAAAGTGAATTTGCAGTGTCTTACCTGTGTATCACTGGAAGTACTGCTGAATTACATTGATTCTGTTGTCAACATCTTCTTCCTCTGCCTCCTCTTCCTCACTGTCCACAGGCTCCACTGCTGCTACAAGACCATCTCCAGGCACATCTTCCTGCAGAAAAGGCACCTGGCGTCTCAAGGCCAGGTTGTGCAACATGCAACGATCATCTAGCACACCTTCTTGGGTGAGCAGTACAGGGAGTCACCTGTCAGATGGAGGCACTGGAACCTGGCCTTCAGGAGGCCGAAGGTCCTTTCAATAATCCTCCTTGTACGCCCATGTGCCTCATTGTAACGTTCCTCTGCCCTTGCCCTGGCATTCCACACTGGGGTCAGTAGCCATGAGAGGTTGGGGTAGCAAGAGTCACCTGCAAATATCAAGGGACAACTGTTAGACACACACTAACCCTTAGGGACAACCCCATACCCAGACACCTACTCATATTGTGTGGGGACCTTTGGCTCACCTATTAGCCACACCCGGTGCCTCTAGAGTTGGATCATCACATATGGGATGCTGCTATTCCTCAAGATAAAGGCGTCATGCACAGAGCCAGGATATTTGTCATTCACATGGGAGATGTACTGGTCCGCCAAACTCACCATCTGCACATTCATAGAGTGATAGCTTTTTCTATTCCTGACAACTTGTTCACTTCTCAAGGAGGGGGGACAAATGCCACATGTGTACCATCAATGGCACCAATGATGTTGGGGATATGACCCAGGACATAAACGTCAGCTTTCACTGTGGCCAAATCCTCTACCTGAGGGAACACGATGTAGCTGCGCATGTGTTTCAGCAGGGCAGACAACACTCTGGTCAACACGTTGGAGAACATTGGCTGAGACATCCCTGATGCCATGGCCACTGTTGTTTGGAAGGAACCACTTGCCAAGAAATGGAGCACTGACAGGACCTTCACTGGAGGGGGGATACCTGTGGGCTGGCAGATAGCTGACATCAGGTCTGGTTCCAATTGGGCACAGAGTTCTTGGATGGTGGCCCGATCAAGTCTGTATGTAATGATAATGTGTCTGTCCACCATTGTCGCAAGGTCCACCAGGGGTCTGTACACCGGAGGATGCGGCCATCTCATATTCAGCCTCAGCGGTTGAAGCCTATGGAAGAGAACGTGAGCAGAAGGTCATATTCCCACATCTATTGCACTAAAGATGATTTGTTTACTTTACAGAAACAAAATGTGAACCTGACAATCAGTTGCCGTGCCAATGTCTGCTGTGCCCCCCTAAAATGGCGGATGCCTGACCTGTGAGGAGGGACAAGTGGAAATGAGGTAATTGCACTGTCGTTGTGCGCAGTCGCGGTGGGCGGTCAATGACCGCCGCGCAACTTTGCATTGGTCATTATTGGGCCCTACGGGTTCCGGGAGCCAATGGCGATGTACGCCAGCAGTGACGGTACGCACCGCTGCGGACGTCACCGCCATTTTCTATCTATCTACTCACTTGCTACCTGACCTTCAACAGGAGAGGACCTACACTGCAAGTGCTGCTGTGACCTTCGTCTGGAACCGACTATGGCTCATGTGTCTGGGGAAGGGCCCCTACCTTCACTGCAGAAGAGTTGGAGAAACTGGTGGATGGGTTCCTACCCCAGTACACATTACTCTACGGCCCGCCAGACAAACAGGTGAGTACACTCTGAGCATGATGCGTGGGCCATGAATGTATTGAGTGCTGTGTATGTAAGCCACATGTGGGGGGGCAGAGGCGTCCTGGCCAGAGTGCAGCATGTAAGGTGGACAATGTATGTGCGTCAGGGGATGGGAGGGATCTGGTGGGCCATGAGTCTGACCGTCCAGACGGTTTACTAATTCCCTTTTCTACTGTCTTTTCACTGCAGGTCAGTGCCACCAGAAGAAGGATATTTGGAGTGCCATCGCCAAGGATTTGCGGACCCTGGGGTTCTTTGACAGGCGGAGCACCCACTGCCGCAAGAGGTGGGAGGACCTGCACCGCTGGGCAAAGAAGATGGCGGAGGCCCAGCTGGGGCCGGCCTCCCAACGAGGAAGGGGTGCCCGTTGCACCATGAACCCCATGATGTTCCACATCATGGCAGTGGTCTATTCGGAGTTGGATGGGCACTTGAAGGCATCACAGCAGCCACAAGGGGGTGAGTACAGAATCTGACTCCTGACTTTGCGCGCGTTAAGAGGTACCTGGGTGGGGCATGTGAGCTATAGGCACCCCTAAGCCAGGGCGAAGATGGCAGGGTAGGTCCCTTGTTGGGCAGGCTCTGAAGCACTCTTTCCCCAATAGTGTTAGTGGGTATCTACTACTGGGCAGGGTCCTGTGGGTTTCTGGTGTGCAGCTGATGGCGTTAGGCATTCTACCCCATGGGCTGGTGACTATTTTAGTAACTGGTTGGTGTTATGCCATTAATTGTGTTTGACCAATGACTTTGTGTTTCACCACTGCGCATATTAGTTGTTCAATGTTCCTCAGGAGCACATCACATTCTGTATTTAGTTTAGCTGCCTATTGGCTTTAATGTGGCATTAGACATTACATTTGGTATTTAGGTTAGCTGCCTATTGGCTTTAACATGGTATTAGACATTACATTCTATATTTAGTTTAGCTGCCTATTGGCTTTAACGTGGCATTCAACATTACATTCTGTATTCAGTTTAGCTGCCTATTGGCTTTAACATGGCATTAGACATTACATTTGGTATTTAGGTTAGCTGCCTATTGGCTTTAACATGGAGTTAGACATTGCAGTTGAGACATTGCAGATGAGCTGTGTTTTTCCAGACCAAGCTGTGTTTTTCAAAGTGAATTCACACGAACCCTAACGTGATGAGAGAGCGTATATTTTGTGTTTTCCTTTCTACTCAGCCTTGGGAAGAGGAGAGGCATAGCAGATCTGGCCAATCTCCAATGGCTTGTTTATTTCTCAACTCTGAGAGGAAAAGGCCAGGCTTTTTAACGGTGTCCCTGGGCAGCAGCAAGGGGAAATTTTCCAGGACTTCAGTCAGGAGCGGACGTCAGCTGCCTGGCCTCCAGTTTGGGTGGAAAATCTCTTTCTCGCAGTTGAACAGGAGTCATCAACTTGCTGGCATGAGAAAGATAACAAGCAGTGATAGGCCCTATGGTGATGCAATTTTGACTTTTATTCTTTGCTTTGAAGTTATGCTATAATATAATCACATTTATTTGCTGTGTACATTGTAATTGAGAAGTACTTTGATATATTTTGCTTTCATTACTGTGACTACTTTTTAAACGTGTGCTTCCAAACTACTAATCTTGTCTTTCAGGAACCTCGTGGTGAAGAAAGAATAATAATAAATGTCTTCTTTAAACTAGAAGTGTATTCCAGAGAAGCTTTGTCAGCTCAGTCATAAGGAAAGCAAAACAGTTGTGCATGGCCTAGTGCATAGGGCTGCTTCCTGTGTGTTGTGTCCGCTAACGGTAGTGGTGTTGCTGGCATTGACCAAGTGTATCCTCTGTCTCTTCCCCCCTTTTTGTTTTGTCACCCTGTCCTTATGTGCATTAGCATCATCTGGCGGAGGAGCAGAGGCACCGGCGACGGAGGGAGTTGCATCCCACATGGGCCTGGAGGCCGAATCCGCGATGGTGAGGGCACCAGTGGGACGGAGGGCGAGGGGAGCACCATGACGGGGACAAGAGGGGAGACCACAGACAGCGACTCCTCCTCCGATGGAAGCTCCCTGGCGGTGGCGGACAACTATGTGCCCACCCCAACAACAGGTACAGCTGCCACCCCCCTACCAGCACATCCCCCCAGCAGCCCCTCAGCGAGTTTCCTGTGCCCGCTCACCCAGGAGGGTGGGCATCTCCTTCGCCCCAGGCCCCTCAGGCCCTGCCCCAGTCAGCCATGCTGCCCTCAGTTAGGAGGTTATTGACCTCCTGAGATCCCTCACTGATGGGCAAACAACCATTCTGAATGCCATCCAGGGTGTCGAGAGGCATTTGCAACAAACAAATACATGCCTGGAGGGCATTCACTCTGGTGTGGCGGCCCAAGAGCATTCAGGCTCTGGCCTCTGCACTAATTGCAGCCATTGTCCCTGTATCTAGCCTCCCCCCTCCAACTTCCTCTACCCAGTCCCAATCCCCTCAACCCCAGCCTATCCTAAGCACACCTTCAGACCAGCATTCACCCAAATCAACACACAGAAGTGGTTCAGGCAAACACAAGCACCACACATCATCCTACAGGCACTCACACAAACACCATACCCATGCAGACACACCAACATCCACTGCCTCCACTGTATCCCCCTCCTCCTCCTCGTCCACCTCCTTCCCAGTATTGTCTCCACTCACACCTGCATGCACTACATCCTCATCCTCTACCTCCATCACCAGCATGCCCATCACTACTCACCCCTCACTGGCAGTCACCACCCCCACATCAATTCACACATCCCTGGTGTCTTCTTCCAGTGTGTCTGTGACCCCTCCTCCCAAAGTACACAAATGCAAGCACCCACCCACCCAATAGCCATCCACCTCCCAACAGCATCCAGCACATGCACCTTCATCCAAACTCGGCAGACAGACACCTCGTACCACCACTCCCTCTTCCTCCACTCCCAAACCCTCTCCCTCTTCCCACCCTAGTGTGTCTAAAAAGCTTTTCCTGGCAAACATTGACCTGTTTCCTACCCCCCTGTCCTTACCCTCGGGCCAGGGTGTCCAGAACCCAGGCCAGCACCTCAGCCACCAAATCCGCGTCCGCTGTGGTCCCTGCAACTCCCAGAGGCTCAAAGGGGGCACCCGTCAGGCCAGCCAGTGTGCCACCAACCCCTGCAAAGGACCAAACCATTCTGCCACCTGCCAAGGTGAAGAAGGGGACAACATGCAGCAAGGGCAAGGAGCACGACCCACCCAGCAAGGCCTCCTCTAAAACTCCAGCTGCCAGAACCAATTTCACAACAGCATCTGCCAAGATGAGGAAGGGGCGGAAAACCCAAGGCATGGCATTTCAGCTGTAGGAGGCTGCAGGGGAAGGCCTGGTGCCCACCAACAGAACCACCAGCCCCACCATCTGCACTGTGGGCAGCACCGCCAGCAGCCCCACCGCAGGCACCGCCGCAAGCACCACCACCTGCACCGCAGCTGCCACCACTACTGTCAGCAGCAGCATCCCCAGTGGGCATCCGTCCGAGGCTGCAGGAGAAGGGCTGGGGCCTACCTCCACCACTGGCAGCATCGGGACCTGCACCACGGCCAGCACCGCCAGCAGCCCCGCTGCAAGCACCGCCACCTGCACCGCTGACAGTAGGACCACTACCAGCACCAGCAGCCCCAGTGGGTGGCCGTCCGAGGCTGCAGGAGACAGGCTGGAGCCTCCCACCACCACTGGCACCACCCCCACCAGCACTGGCACTACCACCAGTTTGCAGGCTTAGGCGCTGCAGGATGGAGTCTAGTCCTGCCTCCATGGACTATCATGCAACCTGGTCCCTGCAAATCTAGTGCCTCAGACACCCAGGTGAGGGAATGTGAACTGCCACAACCCAAGTGCTGCATCACTTGGCACAAACCCACCTCCAGAACCAGTGGAGAAAGGCATCCACTCACCCTATCCTTGGCAGCATGAAGCAGACTGGGCACCAAGCCCCCTCCAGAACCAGTGGAGAAAGGCATCCACTCACCCTATCCTTAGTAGGAAGAAGGATACTGGGCACTAAGCCCACTACAGAACCATTGGAAGGAGCCATACACTTGAGAGACTGTGGCATTGAACTCCCCAGGACCAAGCAGTGGGCAAACCACCCACTTGAGAGACTGTGGCTTTGCACTCCCCAGGACCAAGCAGTGGGCAGACCACCCACTTTAGAGACTGTGGCTTTGTGGCTTTGCACTCCCTAGGACCAAGCAGTGGGCAAACCACCCACTTGAGAGACTGTGGCTTTGCACTCCCCAGGACATCACTATGGGCATGGAGCCCCCTCGAGGAGCAGTGGTGTTATTCCATCTTCCGGCTGAGGTGCACCCCCCTTCCCTGTCCCCCTGAGGTGCCTGTGTGTTTTCGACCTGATGCCCCTGCAGTGTTCTCTCCGTATTGAGGCAGGATGATTTTTGGCCCAGTGACCCACGGACATTTGGAAAGGTCAATGTACAGCCTTATGTACATATTGTATGTTTTTGTAGATACTGTTTTTATAATCGTTACGTATATCTGCCTATTTCTAAAATATCAATGATTTAACTCTATTCCTTTTGTCCTTGCATTCTTCCAGGGGGTTACGAGGTGTAAATGTAATGTTGCAGCATGTGTTTGTGTGTGTGGTGTTGTGGGTGGGTGTGGGGGTGTTGCATGTTGCGTGTGTGTGTCACTCTCGTTTTCCTCCCCCTTCCCCTGTTTACTAGGTGCAGAACTCACCGTGGTCATCGCAGCAACCTTTAGTATTCCTGGTAGATGAGAAGGTAGACCAGCATGGGCAGGACCTGTAACTCGGGCTCCATGGCATCCTGGTTCTTCGTTGAGTGTCGAGAGGTGAGTGGTTTCCCTTCCAAACACTGTTTCTGCCGTGCTTTTGATGGCCTTGGTACTGCCCCGGAAAAGCTGGCGGATTGGCAGGTTGTGATGGGGTGGGCTGTACATTGTCTTCCGCCTGTCTGTTGGCGGTGACCGCCGCAGTGTTTGTTGCTACCGCCGTGGCGGTCGGAGTGTTAAAGTGTCTGTCTGTGTTGGCGGTTTCCGCTGTGGTCGTGATCCCATTTTTATTACCGCCGGCCTGTTGGTGGTCTTACCGCCGCTTTAACACCGACCGCCAGGGTTATCATGAGGGCATAGACAACAAAAATCCAACAAACTGCTATATTAAGGCGGACCTAAAAAAAATTAAACTATACACATCGGAAACAAATATGGGAATATAAACATCAGGAAAATAAAGATTTTGGGGCAAAGGCCCTATTCTTAAGCAGAAAATCAAATTTGCAGGGTTTCTGGAAAATGGTGAATGACCTGAATAAAGCTCCAATGACCTTGTCCAGCTCTAACATCTCGGAATCCGTCTGGTCTGATTACCTAATTTACCACTTTGGCGGAAAAAAGAGCCATCAAACATCCAGAAAAGCAATCAAATGCGCCAAACACAGAAGTAGTTAAATTAAGGCCCCTTACCCTCCAAAAGGGATCTGGAAAAATAATATTTACAACAGCAGAAGTTATGAATTTAATAAAAACAGCAGAAGCGGGGTGTCCCAGGTCCAAATGGGATACCTAATTTAAATGTTAAAAATGTTTAAAATGAACTAGCTTTTTGGGGTAAAAAACTGGCATCAACTTACAATCACTGTACAGCGCTAGGAAGCATTCCAAAATCTTGGAGGGGGCCATAATCCATCCAATTTACAAAGGAGGCAGTAAATTTCATCTTGAGAATTTTCGATTGATTACCTTAACGGATGTAGAGGCCAAATATTATGCAGGGATATTATTGGAGCATCCTCAAAGGTGGGCAACCGAAAGTAGCATTATTCCCCCGAATCAGACAGGTTTTGTAAAGGGCCACAGTACTGCTACAAACATTCTAACTCTATCCATGATTATTGACAAATGCAAGCAAAAAATTCAACCTTTGTATCTGTGCTTTGTTGATTTCAAATTAGCCTTTGACTTGGTACAATGATCTCTATTATGGGAGAAACTAGCCTCCTGGGGAATACCTGAGAATCTGCTAAAAGCTATTCAACAGTTATACACAGATACATGGGTAAGAGTTAAGATAGGGGACGGATCCTTCCTCTCTAGAGAGATCGAGACAAAACAAGGTCAGAAACAGAGTTGCGTGTTGGCACCATTTCTTTTTTATCTCTTTCTATCAGACCTGACTGTGAAGTTAAATAAGGTGAACGCGGACTCCCCAAAGCTTGGCGATATGCTTATTTCAAACTTGCTATATGCCAACGATATGGGACTCCTGAGTGAAACCAAAGTAGAGCTATGTCGGCTCATCGTCGAGCTATTTGAATATGCCGAGCAGAATGGAATGGAAATTAATCAGAAAAAAATAAAGTAATGGAAATCAGCAAAAAAAAATACTAGAGCAAAAAAATGGTATATACGAGGCTGAACTTTGGAACAAGTAACTCAGTATTTATACTTGGGCGTGCTATTTGATGAACAGGGTTCCTTTCTCCTGCAGAAACAGGACATATACAGAAAGGGAAATGTTTTACTGCTTGCCTTTTGCACTTTAAAAAAACTGCTCAACGGCCCTAGCTACCGTCCTTTGCTTCAAGTCATTGCAACAAAGCTAAATTCGACTTTAGTATATGGAAGTGGAGCCCTGCGCGGACAAGATGCCATCATCTTAAATAAAATCATTGGGAAAGTTTTTAGGTCCCTATTCCAGCTACCAGGGCATGCTTCCCAAGCACAAATTAGGCTGGAGTTTGGTTACCTAAACAAGTGTATAGCTAGGAAAGCCGGCTACATCAAAACCTGGAAGCATTTACAACTAACAAAAGAAAAAAAACTTTGCCAGGCACTCTGGAAGGAGATCAGTTTAAACCCTAAAACCAAATCTCAACAATACTTAGATCAGGCATTAGATGGCCTGGTAGTATGGGAATTATGGGATTCAAGCCTCTCCTATTACGCCTTGAAAAAAAACTTAAACCGAAGAGTGAAGAAGGGATCGTTAATTATGGATAAGAGCCTATTAGCAACCAGATCGCACTCCTGGATGGTACTAAATGAATACAAACTCTTGAAATACCAGCCATATTTGGAGGCTGGGTGGTCAAAAGTGGACAAGGATTTTTTCATCAAATATCGATTTGGCATTATTCCTGGTGGTGCCCATTTATCACCATGGGAACGCTAACAACAATTCCTCGTGCAGGCTGTGTGGCCATGGACCGGAAGATCTAATCCACCTGAGTTGGATTTGCCACGTCCTACAAAACGAGCGTAAGTCCCTGTTAAAGGCAGCATTTAATCAAAGGAGAATACAGTCCTGCAGACCAGCAGTGATGGCCTGCTTCAAGCCCGCTGACTTTGCTCTGAACACTAGATTTACAAAGTTTTTATGTTTAATATCAAAAACTTTTTATTATAGGCTCATTATTAATATAAATATATATAAGTACCGGCTGGATTATCGGCTTCCGTGTAGTACTTACGGAATATTTTTAGCTGTATTCTTAGATAATTTATTAGACCTTAGTTCTCACAGTATTTTTTAGATTTAGACCTACGAGGGTATGGTAAAAATGTATCCACCTCCAAATAGGAGGTTATCATAAGCAAAAACATTCAAACAACATTATTTTATGTAACATAGATATTAGGGATGTCATGGTTAGAGGTTGTTTATATATATTGTTAAAGAATGTGTATGGTGTATTGTTTTTTATTAACTACGCATCAAATAAAAATAAAACGTGAAACTTAACACCGCACCATGCTGCAGCCACAGCCTTGCTCACCGCTTGGCCCACCTCACGGTTCCCCATTCGCCCTGCTTCCGCCACCCTTCTTCTGCCACCTTCTAGGGCAGACACTGCTGCCGGGCCGCCACCTCCTGCCGGAGTAGATAGCCTCCACACTTCGCCTCACCGAGCCTGCTGAGTTTGCAAGGGGGGTCCGGTGCATGATTACTGCCGGGAGACTTCTTCAAACTTCGCCAGCAGTGCTTAGATCTCCTGCAGTGCCTCCTGGGTGCCTCCTGCAGTGCCTCACGGGCAGAGAAGAGAGCCATGAGAGGCAGGGAATAGGAGGAACTAGTCTCTGAAGCGAGCATGTATACACGTCTGCTCGTCCTTCACGCGAAGAGAGTCAATGTAGAACTCTGAGCAGAGTTGCATAGAATACAGTGGCGTAGTGTAGTACAATTGTGGGTGTAAGTAAATAAAGCATCACTAAAGACAATAGATAGGGTGAAAGCAACATAAATAAGAAGCTGTATTCCAGTGTTAAAACTAGGAAAGCACAATGCATGTCTAGGAATAATACCAGATAACTTATGGGAAAAAAGTGTGTTGTAAAAAGACAAGCAAGAACAAATCTGAGTAAGAACCCATACTTGGTTCATGCTCCAGGCGGAGGCTAACACAAGAAAGAAAGGGAAGCCTATGAAGCTAAGCAGTCGAAAGAGTGCAAATGAGAGTCACAATGAAAACAACTAATGGTGTGCTGTGTTAGCGTGTCAGTCCTTAATAAAGAAACTTACAAGGGGACACGTATAGGTCGATGAACCTTTTGACTTGTTTAAGATATTGTTACCATAGTTCCTGAACAGAAACAATAATCAATTGTTGGAAAATGGGTTATTGGTAAGGGCAGGTAGGTACCTACACTTAGCAATAGGCCACTAACCTCCACTAAGGTCCAGTTAGGTCTCAGTAAATTAAACCCAGCTCAACCCTTGGTAGCTTGGCAACGAGCGTCAAGGCTTAACTTAGGAGACAGAGTGCAAAGCATTCAAATATCACAAAACAGTAATTAAATAAAACACAGGAAACAGTTTAAAAATCCAAAACCAATTTATACATATAGATTGTATTTTTATCTTTAAAATGACACAAAAACAAATAAAATCGGATAAGGGGAACCGGAGATATGAATTTTTAAAGATTTTTTTTTTTTTAGCGCCTAGAAACACAAAGCGCCTATCGGGTCATCTGGTTGCACCTCGACCGGGGCAAAGTCAAAGTTTAAGGCCGACCGCGATGAAGCCCTGCTCAACTACAGGCCACGGGAGGCCTCGGTTAAAAGTTTACCTTCACACTTAGTCACTTTTTTGAAGATTTTCTTTAGCGGGACGAACCTGCCAGTCCAATCAGACCTCCTGGAGCCCTTCTCTGGATACGCGATGCGGGAATCCTCGGTGGAGATTTTTACCTTCGGACTTAGTCGTTTTTTTCGAGGTGAAAATCCTTCGACCGGGTTAAACCTGTATCTTGATCCGACGTCCCTGGAGCCCTCCTCAGATACGCTGGCTGGGAGGTCACGGTCAACTTTTTACCTTCGGACTAAGTCTCTTTTTCGGAGATTTTCTTTACCGGGACGAACCAGCAAATCAGGCCGGGTCGCGGTTGAGGCAAGCCGGCTAGAGTTGCCGTGGCGGGTCGGTCCCTCTATGGAGCTTTTTTACAAAAGTTCTCCAAACTTCTGGGGCTTCTCCCAGATGTCCTTTTAAGGTTCTTTTGAGGTCCACAGCTCACCCCAAGGATCCAAAAGTTCTGAGATGGTCCATGGGGGTGCGGACTACAACTCACAGAATGCACCTGGCGCAAACTCCTTTTTGGCCACTGGGCAGTGGCCAGCTGGTTGATTTCTTCAGGAGTTGGTGCAGGGGACTCTGGATAGTAATTTCTCACCTGTAGCAAACAGGGAGTCCCTCCTTGAACCAGTTGAAGCCAGGCAAAGTCCTTCTTGGGGTGATGCCCAAGTGTGCAGCTGGTGCAGTCCTTCTGAGTGCAGGTTCCAGGTGCAGGCCAGGGGTCCAGCAGGGCAGTCCTTCTTCTCCTTTGGTTCTTCCTTGTTGGAATCTGATGGGGATCTGAGGTGTGGGTGCAGGTCTGCCAGTTTTATCCTTGCTCCTGGGTGAAAAGCATGGGGGTCCTGGTTCTCCAATCAGGTGCAGGGTCCTTCCCCCTGTGATGACCACTTACTGGGAAGTGTGGCAAAAATCAATCCCAGGAGGCACCATTCTCCAAAAATCCATCATGGCTGAATCTGATTTTTGGAGGTTACATCTGGCTGAGCCCACCCATTGGTGTGGCTAAAAATCATAAACACACCCCTCTCCTGCCCTCTCCTAATCTAATCAAGGGGGCACCTAGTTGTCTGGGATTGCAGGATGTGGGGGTGTTGCTGGTTGCTCCAAATGTCCTTCTCTGCCTTTGAAGACCAGTTTGGCAGCCCTCCCCCTTCCTGCCTCACCATCTGCTGAGGGGAGATTCCCTCCCACAGGCACATTCCATTGTGTGAAGCCAGGCCACTTCACACCTCATCAAGTCAGCCTGGCCAGGCTGCTAGAGGCTGGCCAATCAGAGCACAGCAGCAAAAACAATGCAGGGCTGAAATTGGCAACTTTTCAGGTAAAGTTTAAAACTCTTTACCTGAACAAGTTATATTAAATCCAACAACTGGAAGTTGTGGGATTTATTACAACAATTAATTTGATACCAAAATCTTGGGATCCATCATTTAAGGAGACTTTGAAAATTAAAATAAAGTCTCCCCATTCTAGCCTATGAAGGCCATTTACTACAATGAGGGAAAAACGAATTTGGCTGTTTTTACCTCACCAGGGCTTATAAAACTATTTTTATAAGGTCCCTGCTTATAGTTACATGGCACCCAGCCCTAGGGGCACATAGGGCACACCTTAGGGGTGACTTATATGTGAAAATAAGGTAGTTTAAGACTTTGGAACTACTTTTAATTCCAAAGTCGAATTTGCATATAACTTTAATTTAAAAGCAGCCAGCAAGGCAGGCCTGCCTTTAAAATGACACTGGGCACCTCAGCAGTGCACCTATGAGTGCACTACCTATGCTGTGGTCCCTAAACCGACATGCCCTACCATATACTAGGGACTTATAGGTAGGTTAACTTAGCCAATTATAATTAGCCTAATTTGCATATCCATTTTACATAGAGCACTGGCCCTGGGACTGGTAAGCAGTACCCAGGGCACAGCCAAGAGTCAGTAACCACCAGTACCTGTCCAAAAAGTGTGGGGGTGACCAGGGCAAAAAGGAGGACTTTCCTACACTGCCCCCCCAGATGAAAGGTGATGGGTACTAACCTACACCCTGGTAGTCCTCATCAGCTAAGTGGAAAAACCTGGAAAGGCCATCTGCATTGGCACGGGCAGTCCCAGGTCTGTGCTCCACTGTGAAGTCCATCCCCTGTAGGGAAATGGACCACCTTAACAGTTTTGGGTTCTCCCCCCTCATCTGCATCAACCATCTGAGAGGTCTGTGGTCAGTTTGTACACGGAAGTGAGTGCCAAACAAGTATGGCCTCAACTTCTTCAGGGATCAGACCACAGCAAAGGCCTCCCTCTCAATGGCACTCCATCTTTTCTCTCTGGGGAGTACTCGCCTGCTGATGAAGGCAACTGGTTGATCTTGGCCCTCTTCATTAACTTGTGCTAACACTGCCCCAATCCCTTCCTCTGAAGCATCTGTTTGCACCATAAACTCCTTGCTATAGTCAGGGGCCAGTAACACTGGTGCTGAACACATAGCCTGTTTTAGGGAATCAAAAGCTTTCTGACACTCTAGGGTCCAAATAACCTTCTTGGGCTGTTTCTTGGAGGTAAGCTCAGTCAGAGGGGCCACTATAGTCCCATAATTCTGAACAAACCTCCTGTAGTACCCAGTCAGGCCAATAAAGGCCCTGACCTGAGTCTGGGTTTTAGGAGCCTCCCAATCCAGGATAGTCTGGATCTTGGGCTGGAGAGGTTATACATGGCCTCCACCAACAAGGTGGCCCAGGTAGTCAACTGAGCTTTGCCCTATCTGGCACTTGCTTGCCTTGATAGTCAGGCCTGCTTGAAGCAGGGCCTGAAGCACTTGCTTCAGGTGGACCAGGTGGTCCTCCCAGGTGAAACTGATTACAGCTATATCGTCCAGATAAGCTGCACTGAAAGATTCCAACCCAGACAGGACTCTATTCACCAACCGTTGGAAGGTGGCAGGAGCATTTTTCAGGCCTAAGGGCATCACCTCGAACTGAAAGTGGCCCTCTGGTGTGGAAAATGCTGACCTCTCCTTAGCTCCTGGACTTCTGGCAAATCTGCCAGTATCCTGAGGTCAGATCAAATGTGCTCAGGAATTTGGCAGCCCCCAACCTATCAATGAGCTCATCAGCTCTAGGTATGGGGTGAGCATCAGTCCTAGTGACTGCATTTAGACCTCTGTAGTCCACACAAAATCTCAATTCCTTCTTTCCACCTTGGGGATTATGTTTGGGCACCAGTACCACTGGACTGGACCAAGGACTGTCAGAGGGCTCAATTACCTTGAGCTCCAACATCTTAGCCACTTCAGCTTTGATGTTGGCCTTGACCTGGTCAGACAGCCTGCATAGCTTGTTTTCGACAGGCAAGCTGTCACCAGTGTCAACATCATGGACACACCAATTGGTGAGTCCAGGGGTCAGGGAGAACAGTCTAGCAAACTGTTCCAAAACCTGTTTGCAGTCTTTTTGTTGCTGGTCTGTCAGCTTGGGAGAGAGCACCACTCCCTCCACTGACCCATCTTGTGCATTTGAGGACAGGAGGTCTGGCAGAGGTTCACTCTCCTCCTCCTTCCCTTCATCATTGACCATCAGCATGGTCATGTCTGCCCTGTCCTAGTGGGGTTTCAGCCTGTTAACATGCATGATCCTATGAGGATTCCTGGGGGTGCCAAGGTCCACCAAGAAGGTGACCTCACCCTTTTTCTCCAGAATTGGATAGGGCCCAGTCCATTTGGCCTGAAGTGCCCTAGGAGCCATGGGCTCCAAAACCCACACCAGCTGTCCTGGGTGATCCTCAGGCATGGTAACCTTCTGATCATGCCAGAGCTTCATGAGCTCCTGGCTGACCTCCAGGTTTCTGCTTGCCTTCTTCATGTACTCAGCCATGCGTGACCGCAGGCCCAGCACATAATCTAGCACATTTTCCTTGGACTCTCTGAGAGGCTTTTCCCAAGACTCTCTCACCAAGCACAATGGGCCTCTTACAGGGTGCCCAAACAGTAACCCAAAGGGGCTGAATCCAACCCCCTTCTGTGGCACCTCTCTGTAGGCAAACAGCAGGCATGGGAGGAGAACATCCTATCTCCTCCTGAGTTTGTCAGACAAACCCATGATCATGCCCTTCAGGGTCTTATTAAATCTTTCCACCAGACCATTGGTCTGTGGATGATAGGGGGTGGTGAACTTATAAGTAACACCACACTCATCCCACATGGCTTTCAGATAGGCTGACATAAAGTTTGTGCCCCTATCTGAGACCACCTCCTTTGGGAACCCCACTCTGGTGAACACACCAAGTAGGGCCTTAGCCATGGTGGGAGCAGTGACTGTCCGGAGGGGAATTGCCTCAGGGTACCTGGTGGCATGGTCCACAGCCACCAAAATGTACCTGTTACCTTAGGCAGTGGGTGGGTGTAGGGGACCAACAATGTCAATCCCCACCCGCTCAAAGGGAGTCCCAACCACTGGCAGTGGTATCAAGGGAGCCTTTGGCTTGCCCCCTGTCTTGCCACTGGCTTGGCAGGTGACACAGGAGCTGCAAAACTCTTTGACTTTTTCTGACATTTGGGGCCAATAAAAATGGTTGACCAGCCTGTTCCAGGTCTTGGTCTGTCCCAAATGTCCAGCTAAGGGGATATCATGGCTTAAGGTAAGGAGGAATTCTCTATACTTCTGGGGGACCACTACTCTCCTGGTGGCCCCTGGTTTGAGGGCCCTTGCCTCAGTGTAGAGAACTCCATCCTCCCAGTAAACCTTGTGGGTCCCACTGGTATCCCCTTGTTCTTGCCTGGCAGCAGTCTGCCTCAGGCCCTCAAGAGTGGGACACTCTCTTTGTCCCTGGCACAACTCTTCTCTGGTGGGCCCACCTGCCCCTTGCAGTTCTGCCAAGTCAGGCAGAGCTTGCAGGGGAAGTGCCCCTCCCTCAGAGGTCAGATCCTCCCCCTCAGGGTTGGATTCCTCCTGACCCTCTGTACTTGTAGGGGCTGGTAAGCCAGACCCAGTGCCCTTTCTCTTCTTCTTGGAGGCTTGGCCCATTGTTCCAGGGTCCAAGTGTCCAGCACTTCCCTGTTGTGCTGCCTGTGACCTGGTCACAGCACACACCCATTCAGGGAGGTCCAGCATCTGTGCATGGACCCTTCTCTCCACCTCTGACCATTCAGATGCTTCAAGATCATTTCCCAGCAGACACTCTACTGGGAGGGCAGGAGCTACAGCTACCTTCTTAGGGCCAGTAACACCTCCCCATTCCAGACTCACCATGGCCATGGGATGGAGTTTGGTTCTGCTATCTGCATAAGTCACTTGGTGGAAGACACCAGGTAAGACCTGTTCTGTAGAAACCAGCTTCTCTGTGACCATTGTCACACTGGCTCCTGTATTTCTCAGAGCTTCCACCTCAGTCCCATTGACTTTAGGCCTCTGCCTATACCTCTCCACGCTGGGAGGTAAGGTGGCCATAGTTGCAATGCTCACCCCACCCACGGATACTAAGGTGACCTCTGTGTACCCTGATCCCAGCCCTGGGCCAACTTCCATCCCAACCCTACACTAGCAATCCCCTGGGATTGCCCACCAGTGGGGGGCTTCTTGGAGCAGATAGCATCTCCTCTTTTGTGTCCAGGTTGATGACACTCAAAACACTTGCCGGCCTTAGCAAGCTCCTGAAACTTTCCTGCTTTAGCAGGATCATAATTCTTTCCCTGATGCCCTTTCCCCTTAGTAGTGGAATGGCTCGGGGCTCCCCCACCCTGAGAAGTTTTTGGGGACTCTTGTGAGGACTCCTTGGGCTTTTTATCATCTTTCACTTGGTTCTTCCCCTGAGAAGAACCATGTCCTCCCTTTTTCTGATCACCCCCTGGGGGGTTCTAGTTAACCCTAGTTCTTAACCAGTCATCTGCTGCCTCCCCCAGCTCTCTGGGGTTGGTCAACTTAGAGTCAACTAGATACTGGCGGAGCTTCTCTTGGACACAATTGGTTAGAAGGTGCTCCCTCATAATCAAATTGTACAGCCCCTCAAAGGTGCCTTGTTGCCCTGTATCCAGCCCTCTAGTGCTTTTACTGAAATGTCCACAAAGTCCACCCAGGACTGGGTGCTTGTCTTTTGGGTGTCCCTAAACTTGAGCCTATACTGCTCTGGGGTCAGACCAAACTTTTTAGTCAAGCATCTCTTCATACTGGGGTATGAGTCTGCCTCCTCCCCCCTCAAGGTTAGGAGCCTATCCCTCCCAGAGTTGGGAACCAACTCCCAAAGAAGTGAAACCCAGTACTGAGGCTTGACTCTCCTCATCTGGAGGGCCCTCTCAAAGGCCCCCAGCAATTTATCTATATCACCCCCCTCTACATAGGCAGGAACCACCCCTTTGGGTAATCTGGGGCAAAAAAAAACACCCATGGACACCTCGGCTTCTTTGTCGCTGCCACCATCTCTTTTCTCTTCCCTTGCCCACTTTTTCTTTTCCAGGGCCAGCTTCTTTGCCTCCAAAGCTATGAATGCTAGCTGGGCCTCCAGCTCTCTTTCCCTGAGGGACAGGCTCTCTCCTCCTGAAGGGACTCCCTTCCCCCAACTAGCTTTGTGTCTGCCCCTAGTGACTGTATGTATTGAGGACCGGTCTTCCTCATCCTCACTTAGGCTCAGATGCCCTCCCTCCCCTGAGTGGTTGGAGCTAGCATCCTCCCCTACTTCTCCCTCCTCTGGAGCTTCTTCTGAGTCTACATCTTGGGCCTCAGCCCATGCTGTCAGGGATTTGATCAGGACATGCTTCCTGAGGTCAGTGGTTGCAGGCAACCCTCTTTCAGTACACAACCCCCTAAGCTGGACTACTGTCAGTGTGGGTAGGCTAGACAGATCAAGCTCCATGGTTCCCTAGTTTTGTGTCAACAAAAACTTTTTGCAAAAATTGGAAACAAGAATTTAGAAAAATCACAAAAATTCAATAATTGAAATTAATCCAAATTAAAAATTCAAAACAATTTTTGCACTAGGACAATTTAAAGGATTCTTAATTTGTTTTACTTAAAACTGTAACGTGATACTGAACACAAGTACAGGATCCCACCACTGGTCACCAAAAATGTTGGAAAATGGGTTATTGGTAAGGGCAGGTTGGTACCTACACTTAGCAATAGGCCACTAACCTCCACTAAGGTCCAGTTAGGTCTCAGTAAATTAAACCCAGCTCAACCCTTGGTAGCTTGGCAACGAGCGTCAAGGCTTAACTCAGGAGACAGAGTGTAAAGCATTCAAATATCACAAAACAGTAATTAAATAAAACACAGGAAACAGTTTAAAAATCCAAAACCAATTTATAAAATAGAATATATTTTCAACTTTAAAATGACACAAAAACGAATAAAATCGGATAAGGGGAACCGGAGATATGAATTTTTAAAGAATTTTTTTTTTTTAGCGCCTAGAAACAAAAAGCGCCAATCAGGTCATCTGGTTGCACCTCGACCGGGGCAAAGTCAAAGTTTAAGGCCGACCGCGATGGAGCCCTGCTCGGCTACAGGCCGTGGTATGCCTCGGTTAAAAGTTTACCTTCACACTTAGTCACTTTTTCGAAGATTTTCTTCAGCGGGACGAACCTGCCAGTCCAATCCGACCTCCTGGAGCCCTTCTCCGGATACGCGATGCGGGAATCCTCGGTGGAGATTTTTACCTTCGGACTTAGTCATTTTTTTAGAGGTGAAAATCCTTCGACCGGGTTAAACCTGGATCTTGATCCGACGTCCCTGGAGCCCTCCTCGGATACGCTGGCTGGGAGGTCCCGGTCAACTTTTTACCTTCGGACTTAGAGGGTCATTCTGACCCTGGCGGCCGGTGGCCGCCAGGGCCACCGACCACGGGAGCACCGCCAACAGGCTGGCGGTGCTCCAATGAGCATTCTGACCGCGGCGGTTCAGCCGCGGTCAGAAGCGGAAAGTCAGCGGTCTCCCGCTGACTTTCCGCTGCTCATTGGAATCCTCCATGGCTGCGGAGCGCGCTCCGCAGCCATGAGGATTCTGACCCCCCCTACCGCCATCCAGTTCATGGCGGGAAAGCCGCCATGAACAGGATGGCGGTAGGGGGGGTCGCGGGGCCCCTGCCGTGCCCATGCCAATGGCATGGGCACGGCAGGGGCCCCCGTAAGAGGGCCCCAAAATGTATTTCACTGTCTGCCTTGCAGACAGTGAAATACGCGACGGGTGCAGTAGCACCCGTCGCACCTTCCCACTCCGCCGGCTCGATTACGAGCCGGCATCCTCGTGGGAAGGTCGTTTTCCCCTGGGCTGGCGGGCGGTTTAACTGGAACCGCCCGCCAGCCCAGGGGAAAACTCGTAATACCCGCCGCGGTCTTTTGACCGCGGCGCGGTAATTTGGAGGGCGGGATCCTGGCGGGCGGCCTCCGCCGCCCGCCAGGGTCATAATGAGGCCCTTAGTCTCTTTTTCAGAGATTTTCTTTACCGGGACGAACCAGCAAATCAGGCCGGGTCACGGTTGAGGCAAGCCGGCTAGAGTTGCCGCGGCGGGTCGGTCCCTCTATGGAGCTTTTTTACAAAAGTTCTCCAAACTTCTCCAAACTTCTGGGGCTTCTCCCAGATGTCCTTTTAAGGTTCTTTTGAGGTCCACAGCTCACCCCAAGGGTCCAGAAGTTCTGAGATGGTCCATGGGGGTACGGACTACAACTCCCAGAATGCACCTGGCACAAACTCCTTTTTGGCCACTGGGCAGTGGCCAGCTGGTTGATTTCTTCAGGAGTTGGTGCTGGGGACTCTGGATAGAAATGTTTCACCTGTAGCAAACAGGGAGTCCCTCCTTGAACCAGTTGAAGCCAGGCAAAGTCCTTCTTGTGGTGAAGCCCAAGTGTGCAGCTGGTGCAGTCCTTCTGAGTGCAGGTTCCAGGTGCAGGCCAGGGGTTCAGCAGGGCAGTCCTTCTTCTCCTTTGGTTCTTCCTTGTTGGAATCTGATGGGGATCTAAGGTGTGGGTGCAGGTCTGCCAGTTTTATCCTTGCTCCTGGGTGAAAAGCAGGGGGGTCCTGGTCCTTCCCCCTGTGATGACCACTTCCTGGGAAGTGTGGCAAAAATCAATCCCATGAGGCACCATTCTCCAAAAATCCATCATGGCTGAATCTGATTTTTGGAGGTTACATCTGGCTGAGCCCACCCACTGGTGTGGCTAAAAATCATAAACACACCCCTCTCCTGCCCTCTCCTAATCTAATCAAGGGGGCACCCAGTTTCCTGGGGTTGCAGGATCTGGGGGGGTTGCTGGTTGCTCCAAATGTCCTTCTCTGCCTTTGAAGACCAGTTTGGCAGCCCTCCCCCTTCCTGCCTCACCATCTGCTGAGGGGAGATTCCCCCCCACAGGCACATTCCTTTGTGTGAAGCCAGGCCACTTCACACCTCATCAAGGCAGCCTGGCCAGGCTGCTAGAGGCTGGCCAATCAGAGCACAGCAGCAAAAACAATGCAGGGCTGAAATTGGCAACTTTTCAGGTAAAGTTTAAAACTCTTTACCTGAACAAGTTATATTAAATCCAACAACTGGAAGTTGTGGGATTTATTACAACAATTAATTTGATACCAAAATCTTGAGATCCATCATTTAAGGAGACTTTAAGAATTAAAATAAAGTCTCCCCATTCTAGCCTATGAAGGCCATTTACTACAATGAGGGAAAAACGAATTTGGCTGTTTTTACCTCACCAGGGCTTATAAAACTATTTTTTTATAAGATCCCTGCTTATAGTTACATGGCACCCAGCCCTAGGGGCACATAGGGCACACCTTAGGGGTGACTTATATGTGAAAATAAGGTAGTTTAAGACTTTGGAACTACTTTTAATTCCAAAGTCGAATTTGCATATAACTTTAATTTAAAAGCAGCCAGCAAGGCAGGCCTGCCTTTAAAATGTCACTGGGCACCTCAGCAGTGCACCTATGGGTGCACTACCTATGCTGTGGCCCCTAAACCTACATGCCCTACCATATACTAGGGACTTATAGGTAGGTTAACTTAGCCAATTATAATTAGCCTAATTTGCATATCCATTTTACACAGAGCACTGGCCCTGGGACTGGTAAGCAGTACCCACGGCACAGCCAAGAGTCAGTAACCACCAGTACCTGTCCAAAAAGTGTGGGGGTGACCAGGGCAAAAAGGAGGACTTTCCTACAGCAAAACACAATAATCAATAATCATTAATCAAATCAATAATCAATAGAGTCAGTAATTGTCACGCACCATGACTTTTCAGCCATTAATAACCACACCTTTAGTAAAAGTTTAGTAAGTTTATTTACCTTACATTAACAATGCTAAAATCAAGTAGCTTAATCTCAAAATCAAATGGAACACATATAAGAACAACACTGGTTGACCAATCGACGAAGAAACGCAATCTAATCAAAGCCTGAATCACAGCACATTCTAAGGCAACAATGCAGATCAACAGCAAAGTCAGCTGTAATAGAAATATATGATACATAGAATTCAGCAAGATAGTTCATCAAACATTTGTCCCTGCAATTCGTCAGTCGTCATGTGAATAGCCTCAACTAACCCAGATTAGCATCAGCATGAGGGACTTCATGCAAAACAATTTAGAACACAAATATAGAAAAACATATAGCTAAGGGACTATCCAGACAGTGCAGTTGGTACCTAGAAAGGAAAGGCATAAAAATTTTATTCAGTCACATTGTCATATCTACCTATCCACGTTATGAGACAGCAAGCAGGATCAGTCTTCGTCCTCAGGTCATCAATCGATCACTAAAGCATCAGGCTCTCAGTCAGAGAGTATGAGCCCAATGACAGGATCTTGAATTCTCTTCTCAATATTGCAGTAATTCCCTAAAGTCTCTCTCTAGTCGGATCATCTGGTCTGTAGTCTGAAGTATTTTCCCTCTGTGGGGTTGTTATATCAAAGTCACCCTAACTATCCCCTAATTCCCTATTGGTCACTTTATTGTACATTTATACACTACCCAATAATATTTATAAACCAAATCTATGAATTCTAATATTTCACTCTTCACACAACGTTGCTTGGTCCACTTTACAATGTCCTCATCATGAGGCTCGTCAGGGATCGAATTTGTTGCATCTTCGTCTCCAGTCAGTGTCTTCATTGTTTGCGTCCTGGGAAAGTACATCTCACACACATTACATACATTTCGATACATTGCTAGAGACATCATCTCCTGTCCGTTGGTTCCCACAGAAAGCTTTGGTTAAGCACTTTTAACAAGACAATGGACATTTCACAGTTTAGTTCACTCTGTCAGCATTTTCTATTAACCGCTAAGAAACACAGCTTCTGCATGAGGCCTGGCAACTAGGCCAAAACTTGCTAAGTTAAGGCCTACAATTAATAAGTAAGAACATACTCCATAACCCTAAATATGACATTACTACTCTATTAATCTAATACATTTCCAATATTGCATTAGTATTAACCATCAACTAGTACATTTTGTGAATATTGGTGGCCATTCTCCGAGGTCACATTTCCAATGTATGCATTATTTTTCTACGTTATTCATTTTTCTACAAAATTCATTATTCAAAATTCATAAAACACTCAATAATCTCTAGTTAAGACATCTGCTTCAGCAGCTGTGAGCGTGTTGTAAGCCCACTGAATTCCTTTTTCTTTGCTGCTCAACACGCAGAGATAAGTCCTTTATTTTCATGGTGCTTTACATTGTGATTACGTTGTGATTTCTTTTCAGCTTTCCTCTGTGGTGCGGCACTTTTGCCTTCAGGCGTCTTTGCTCCGGTTGAGGTTGCGCGTGCTCGCGATGTGCTGGACAAATTCTACTTCCTTAGTAATCTCGGCTTCTTGCCGATTCAAAAATATTTGCCGGTGAGGAGCGCTGGGGCGGCCGCGCTTATAGTAGTGCAGTCCTCTCTCTGTTTCCCTTCTTGTGCATGTGCATGAACTTATCTTTTAAGTTCAGTGCGAGCGCGTCTGAAACACGGAGCTCGGAAGGATTTGAGATTGCGCGCCCCCCCCGTTTTATGCCCGGAAGGGCTGCAATGAACATTAGAGCTCTGCTCTAGGGTTTTTTTTGGTGCCAATCCTCTTGTGATTTGAATATTAATAACAAAAATTACAGGCTGGGAAAAATTGCACCTGGGTGTTTTTCCCCCCTCCTTAAATATTTTTGTGCTTTGGGACCTCTAAAAAGAATTCAAATTACAAACAAAGTAATTATCGCACAATACCAAGACGATGAGCAGTTTGGGGTCTATGAAGCTGGTCAATTTGATCAAAATATGGAAGAGCGCCTGGTGGAAGCCCTTGACTTCCACATGCAGGATTCTGTAAATAAGGCCTTGGTGAAAGCCTTGCGCCCTTTTGCACAACCCATTTTTAATTATGGGATCAGGCGTTTTGGTGCAGGCTCGGGGAACCCCAACCCCACAGAGGTCAATATAAATGAGCCTGGCCAGTCATCTTTGTATGAACCTTTGGATCAGTCCATGAATGCGATCTTAAATGATCATGAGTATGAATCTTTAGGAAGCCACAAAGAAGCTCAGTCCTCTCGGACTAATCAGGACTCTTCTGACAACTCCAATTCTTCTGACTCTGAGGATAAATCGTCCCCTGATAAAACACAGGGTAAAAACACACGCAAAACGCGTCATGCTGAAGATCCCTTGAGCTCTCAGGCTAGTAAGAATCTTCTTTTTGATCCTGAAGATCTGATACATCCCAGATCAACCGAATGGACCCCTTGTCAAAAAGTGGCTATGTATGTCGAATCTCGACTTCAGAAGAGCTTTGAAAAAGGCATTCGCAGTACATTGCGTTCTGAATGCCCTTATCCTGCATTAGCCGGTAAGGTAGCAGATACCCCCGAGCTAGATCCCCATATGGTTACTTTCCTAAAAAAGTATGCCAAGGATCCCACAAAAGGTATTGACAGGGCTTGGAGGGGATGTCAAGATAAATTACTGGATGTTTCGGGTCCCCTCACGAAGATCCTGGACCTAGCGGTTCAGGCCAAGGAATCACAGGAAGCCATCGATCCAGAAGTTTTGCTGGAGTGGGCCCAAAGGGCCATTTGCCTTTTAGGCAATGCTAATTGTTCCATCTCCACGGAATGCAGGAAGTCTCCCCTACTACGTATCGATCCCAAGCTTGCTGAATTAGCGCATACTGACGCGGGTCCTGCTGCCAATGGACTCCTCTTCGGCGACCAATTTGTTAAAGATCTTGCCAAGTATGTGACGACTTTTTCAGCTTTGGAAAAGGCCCAGACCTCAATCAAAAAGGCTTTTAATGATGACCTTTTTCGCAGGGCCGGACGCTTTGAGGGTCGAGCGCCAGGCCGCAGCTATTCCCAGACCTCACGTCCTTATTACAGAGGCAAAGGTAATTCCAACTTCCAAGACAACTCCAAATTATACCTCTCAAGAGACAGAGACTATAGAGGATGCAATCCAAGAGGACCTCACAGAAGAGGTCAATATAACCAAGTTTCTTCTTAAGCAGGTAAAGCTTCTTTCTTTCCAGGAGGTTTTGTTGGAGGGCAGAGTGAGTTTATTTGTAAACAATTGGGCCTTAATCACTCAAGATGCATGGGTTTTGCAGACTGTGACAGGTTATCATCTGGAGTTTTACTCAACTCCTGAACAAGAATTCCCAACCTCTTCCTCTCAGTTTTTCCCAACTAGAGAGCAGTTTCATAGATCAGGAGATCGAAGCCTTGCTTCTAAAAAGAGCCATTGTTCATTCTTCCCCTCATCCCAGAGGGTTTATGAGTACTATTTTCCTGGTGCAAAAGAAAGGAGGGGGAACTCGGCTGGTACTCAATCTTCGAAAATTCAACGATTGGATTGTGCATCGCCATTTTAAGATGAAAGGCATTCATTTGCTCCGAGATCTCTTACTAGAGGGTGATTGGATGTTCTGTTTAGATCTCAAGGATGCCTATCTGACCATTCCAGTTTTCGCGCCTCATCGTCGCTTCCTTCAATTCTTCTGGCGAAACATATGTTACGAGTTCGCAGCTCTTCCCTTCGGGCTTTCTCCCGCCCCCTGGTGCTTCACCAAACGTATGCATCCAGTCATGCAGTGGCTCAGAGAGAAAGGAGTGTGTCTCATAATGTATCTCGACGACATTCTCACCATGGCACAAGAGAGAAGTCTTGTTCTTCTCCACCTATCTTGGGCGATTCAATTACTTCAGGATTTGGGCTTCATTATAAATGCGGAAAAGCCCCAACTGGATCCTTCTCAGACTATAGAATTTCTAGGTTTCAGGATAGATTCCATTTTGTCTCAGTTGAAACTCCCTTTGACCAAGAGATTGGCGATTAAGAAGAAGTTGAGGAGAGCATTGTTTGCTCCTTCGATTTCCTTGAGGGTTCTTGCCCATCTGGTGGGCCTCCTAGCTTCATCCATCCAGGCCATTTTTCCGGGCCCTCTACATTATCGAGCTCTTCAGAGGTTGAAGATTATGCTTCTTCAAAAGGGACTAGCTTATTCAGAGCTGATAGTTTTATCTCAAGAGGACAAAACGGAACTCCAGTGGTGGTTAGCTCACATGGATTCTTGGAACGGCAGAGCAATTTTTGCCTCTGTTCCAGAGGTGGTCATAAAGTTGAATGCCAGCAGATGGGGCTGGGGAGCCAGATGTGGACAGATAGAGACGGGGGTCGGTGGTCCCTGGAATAGCTCCAATTACATACCAATTGTCTAGAGCTCCCAGCGGACTCGTTTGCGATGAAGACTCTGTCCCCTCTCAGGTCGAATTGTTGTATCCTTCTAAAAATGGACAACATAGCTGCAGTGAGATACATCAACAAATTGGGAAGAACACGATCCAAGATGCTAGCGGAGATCGCAAAAGATTTTTGGCATTTTTGCCTAGCTCACCAAATCTTGATTTCAGCAGTGTACATTCCGGGCAAGGTGAATGTAGTAGCGCACTGGAATTCTCGATATCTCCGAGATGCCAGCGACTGGAGATTACACCCCAGGGTTTTTCCATTTCTGAATCGCCTTTGGGGTCCTTGCACGGTGGATCTGTTTGCATCTCGCCTGAATTCTCATCTCCCACGATTTTACAGTTGGATACCAGATCCGATGTCCCTAGGGTCAGACGCCTTCCTGCAGTCCTAGACGGGGAATTGAGTTACGCGTTTCCTCCTTGTTCGATTATTCAAAGGGTTCTCTCCCTGGTCCTTCAACAGAGTGTAGAGTTGATTTTGATAACCCCATGCTCGAAAGCCCAATCTTGGTTTCCAGTAGTATTGTCCCTGTGTTGTGCAGCTCCGGTGCAAATTCTGAATTCAGTGGATCTCTTATTGGATCCTCTGGGCCAACCTCATCCTCTTGTTCTGGAGGGCAAGTTGTCGCTCGTGGCTTGGAGAATTTCGGGCTCCCCGAACAACTGTCTGAAGTTTCAGGAGACACTAGGTTCTTCCTCTCTCAATCCTCGGCGCCTGGTACACATAAGACATATGTCTCCGCATGGAAGTGATGGTTGGATTGGTGCAGTCAAGGGAGTGTGGATCCCTTGGGGGCATTAGTGCAAATGATCGCAAATTTTTTGTCCCAGTTAGCGGCGCAAGGACTTGCTTACAGAACGAATAATAACTTCCGTTCTGCCATTTCGGCTAAACATCCGCAGGTTGAGGGTAAGCCTATTGGGGAACATCCTTTGATATGTAAGCTTTTACGTGGTATACGATTGGTACGTCCTCCTCTACCTAAATGCTTTATGGGATGTAAATATTATCTTAAAATTCCTGGTTTCTTGGCCGGCTAATGAGGGTCTATCAAGAAAACAGTTGTCTGCTAAATTAACTATGTTACTTTGCCTGATTTCATATCAGAGGGTATCTGACGTTAAAGTCCTGGATATCGCAGGTAGAGTATTTACTCCTACAGGAGTTTCTTTTCGGATTTCTAAACAAACTAAATCACATTGTACATGTATTTCGTATCCAAGTTTTAGGGATAATTCTAAACTTTGTGTTGGACATTGTTTGAAAGTTTATGAAGATGTTACTCGAGAATTGAGGAGAGACCATTCTGGACAATTGTTGATTTCATTACAGAAACCATTTGGACCTGTGTCTTCAGCCACCTTAGCTAGATGGGTCAGATGGCTGTTGCAGGAGGCAGGAATTGATATATCTGTGTTTGGAACTCACTCTGTCAGAGGAGCTATGGCTTCTAAAGCTTTCAATTCAGGTTCTCGACTTGAAGACATTATGACTGCGGCTGATTGGTCTTCAGATTCTACTTTCAAATTATTTTATCATAAACCTATTGTGGATGTAGCTTCTGGGGTAATTGCTCAGCTTTAAACTAGCATAATCCTGACACAGAATCAAAAATCTTCTAGCTTAAACAACAAGAATTTTCAATTCTATTAAGGACACGGAGGCGAGGATTATCCCACCCGTGTTTTTGGTAACAATTTAATGTTAAATTGTATTGATGTTATTTACATTGATATTATTATGACGTAACCCTTGTTGAGATTGTTTGATTTATTAAGATATAGTATTATGTAAAGTTTTTCTTTTTCAGACGAGAAAGCTACATGAAAGAATTCCACGGAGGCTGGAGTGAGTTCCTCATGGAGAACTGTTTGATATTGGCTGCAGCGTTGTGCTGTTCATCTCCCGCGTTCGGGATTCCCGTGGTTCGACAACACAAATTCTATTGGCTGATGGTTGTCTTTGGTTGCTGGATATTAAACAAAGAAAGAGGAAGGACTAAGGTGTTAAGGGCATATATAGCAGATGGTGGGCCCTGATTGGGGGTCATAACGAGGCTGTTTTAGTATTGGGAAATGTAGTTCTATTTTTCTATTGGCTGCTGTGTGTTAACAGTAAAGAGTGCGATAGCATAATCCTCGCCTCCGTGGCCTTAATAGAATTGAAAATTCTTGTCGTGTAAGCTAGATCATTTTTGATTGTAAAAAATATGTATCAGTGCATAGAGTGCGTATACTAGACTAAGAAACTAAAATCAATCTACCTCTGTTCTTTGAATGAAAATTAATGAAGTCTGTTTTCACTGTTTATCGGAGACACTCCTTTCTCTATCTCTCTAGCTTGTTTATGAGTGGTTAGCTTATGCTCGGCTTGTTTTACAAGCAGGTGTGTTATTTACTGCCTACTATTCGATATCCTTGTTGGCGGCCATGTTGAAATTTTAGATTCTCAGGGAAGCTAGGCAAATTACAACTACGAATTCCCGCGAAGACGTATTCACTTATATTTGAGAGCGAAAACCATTTTCATTATACCACAAATGTGTTGTAAATGAATTACGATTAATGTAGTCGGTGATATAAAAAACTGTTCATTGTCTTCTTGCATTTTTCCTAGCCTTATTTGGATTCGCGATTAAATATCTCATTCTCCTGCTGCAGACGATTTTTAACTCGTGATCTGTAATTCAGGGCAGCGCAAGAAAAGGATTCGCATGCTTCGTAGTTGACATCGGAAATCCACAATGAAACCACGTTCATTGGCTCGGATGTGCTGTGACGTCATCCCGTAATACGGTGAAAGGCGGAGCTTGCAGAGTTCCGTGAGTGTGTTGCTGCATTTTTCCCGCTGTTTTGGAGGGCTCGGGTACTTCCTGAAGTGCGAGCTCGTTCGTTCGTTGTGGTGGAATAGCCAGCCCGACTTCTTAGTTAATATACCATGCCTAAGCGATCCTACCCGTTCGGCGAATGCAGCCCCCTGCAGCTCAAAACTCACGTTGGGCAGAAGCAGCTGTGCGACGGTGTGTCAGGCGATTTTTTCAAGCGGGAAATCTTCGGTAAGCGCCGGACGGGTGGAGTGGACCGTATGGTTTTTGCCACTGGTTTCCGAGCGCCGACTTTCAAAAGGGCCCTGCTAGGTCTCAGTCGCGGATTTGAACTGGGCTAATGAGGGCGTTGTGAGAATGGAGGACCTAGTGGGTTGGTGCGAAATGACAACGCTATGGTGTTCTGCGTGGCGGGGGTAGATGGAAAGGTGCTGTCCAAGATAAGGCAGAATGCCTAGTGATGCACAGTGGGCGCAAGCATTTAACTGGTCCCAAGCATTGGTCCAATGTTTGTTTTAAAGGATGAAACTAGGTTAGTTTGTGATCTGTGTGGAAACATTTCTGTCCTTCCTTCGCTCTTGATGTACCTGCCAATTCAGGGATACTTGATCCATGTGGGCCCTCGGAGTGCAGAATACATAATAATTTGCCCCCTCCACCCACACACACACACCCTTACTGTATGGTAAGACATTTTTTTTAGGAAATAGTCATTAACTTTGTATTTAGACATGGACACACCTACAACGTATTTCGTTAGTGGAGGTGGTTATTTAATACGTGTAAGACTAAACCTGGTTTAGCTGCACACATTTCACCTTGGTTAATTGCTGTATCCGTAAAAAAATAAAATTGGTTAGTAAAGCGAGTGAGGAGCTGGATTGGAATCGAAAAACCTTTAATGAATCGCCCAGGTTGTCAGGGTGAGAGTCTAACTTATCCTTCGTGTATCCTAGTTTATCCCAGATTCCTGGATCTCGTCAAACCTCATAACGATGGCGTCCTGACCTATAATTGTTGAAGGGGACGGAGCGGTCTTACTTACCTTTATCAGTCTTTTTATTTATCTATTTTTTTTATTCTCGCAGCTTGTTAATGTCACCAGTTGCATGTTGTTCCCAAAAGGAATCCCGATGCTTACTTGCGGGAGTGTGTGTCATCGCTAGGTGAGACGTCACTATCTCCTCAATGCCTCAGTTTTGGTTGTCTTTGAGCCTGGAACTTGTTTGAAGGTTTTCTCTTTAACCCCCCTGACTCTTGTTTCGACGGACGCTTCGGCCTCAAGTTTCTCGAATGCCTGGCTTTACGGCTAAACTGTACACGCCTTCTAGCATATGGGAGTAATTTATGTTCCTCCGACATGGCTAGACTGTTAAAACAGACCTTTATCTAAATATGGTATCAAGTTGCACATTAACACTGCGTAGCAACTTCATTGTAGTGCAGCATGGTATTCACATTATACATAAGCACGGGTCTATTTGTTCAGTGTAATGTCAAATGCATAATGGCGGTACAGTCTTTATCTGCTGCCTTACTCCTGCCTATAAAGTGTTGTAACTACACTTGTCATGTGGTCAGAAGTAGAACATAAACAGTGCAACTTCTCAGCTTTCCAAATTGCTAATTTGAAGAGGCTAAAAGGCGCGCTACAGTCCATTGCAGTGCGTTCTGATCAGCAAGAGGCATTATGGCTTGGATCCTTACAGGGTCTCTGGTTTGGCAACATGAATCCTACTTATTTCCTCTCTTCCCAGCATAGTTCTATGTACAGTAAACCTGCTCTTAAGCAGGGTTTGTTGTAACGAATTGTCAAAACCGTGCAAAGAAATGTGGTGGCTTTGGGACTGATGGTGCAACCCTAAAATGCAATGTTGAGTGCTGCGCAACCCTAGTTATTCCACATCAGAAGTTATTGTAGGGTGCATTGAAGCAATATGGAAACATATACGAGGAATACCAAGAGCGGTTCATGTTTTTGTTTTTTGTCTAGAGAAAACCAAGAAACTTCTCTTCAGTGGTGCACAGACGTACATGAATCGCGTTTGGAATGGCAGTAAACCAGTTGTCAACTGTGCCATTCCCCATTCTCCTGACCATGGTTCTGAAAATAAGACTAGTGAATCTTGTGAAGTGAATGGTCTACTGCAAGGACAGACCCTAATTGGCCAAGACGGGAAACTGCTAAAGAGTTCAAATCACGAAAAGTGTAAGCTAGATAATTTGTTTTCTTATACATTTTTATCCTTTTGCAACAGTTTTAATTATGGCCTGTTCAGTTGCATGCACAATTATAATTTATAACATGTTTTAAAGTCTAATTACTTGATTGTTGCAGCTCTGGTTCTGGTGATTAGCCTGACTAGACTCGTATGTGCCTATGCATTGCTGTTAGTTGCCTTTCCTTGTAGTGCATTTGTCTGCCTCTTATTCTTGCCCTGTTAGTCAATCTTGTTTGTTCTTCTGCTTTAGGATTTGGACTTTAAGATCACTAAACCATCAAGGCATTAGTTCAGCATTTGAACAGACATAAACTCAGAAAATAACTGACCAAGTCGTCAGTAGACTGGTAAAACGTGAGATGTCAGACAGATCACCATGAAAGGCTCAAGAACAAAGTGTGCTCCAGAATGACCTAAAGCTCTCTGTGAGCTGTTCATTTAATTAAAATACATTCGTAGTTTTCATTGGTCAAAAGCATTAGTCAAAGAAAAAAACATCCAATCATAAAAACATTAGATATCTGAAGCGAAGAAACACTGTTACCATGCAGGGCGTTGATTTGGTGCTTCTTCCGTTTACGTAATTCCAAACGATACTACTTGTAGCTTCTTAGACTTGCTTCCAATTGGTGTCTGTAGAGCCTTTTGTTCATCCATTCCAAAATACACTGCTACCGGATGGTAGTTACAAAGATGTGGAAACATTTTCATATCCGCTTATTTCATTAGTACAGACACAGAATAAACTTGTGATTTAGACAAAATAAGTTTGTTATACAATAGACGTGTGAAGAACTAAATGTTTCTTTTGTGGGTACATTTATTAGTCACTGCAACTCCCCTCCCCCCCCCCCCCCCAAAAAAAAATAGACAAATTGGCCCTGGCAACTCTAACACAACCAAACACGAACAAGAGACTGCCAGGTTATGGTTCCTCGTGGTCATTTGATGACCTTCATAGATGAAAAACTGAATACATTTAACAATGGTTGTTGGCAATATGCAAATGACCAAACCTGTGCAACTGCAGGATCGATGTGTGGCGATGCATGAGCGGGGGGTTTCTATACACTCTGTACTGAATAGGCCATCTTTTGTTCGGGGTGGCAAGTTGGGGCTTTTAATTGTCATTTGAGTGTACAGTTTTGTTAGGTGGTTTTTCTTTTGGCCTATGCAGAGTTTCTTTGTCAAACTGTTTGGTGTCATTGGATGTGTGACTTGTTTGAGGATTAGAATGTTTTTTTTGTATGACACATTACATATTTGAAACATTGCTTAAATATTGCAACATCTCATCACAGCAACTGTGCCCATTGGGAGTTCCAAAGCCTGCTCTTCCTGTGTAAAATCTGTTGGTGATAAAGAAGCCTGTGCACAATGTGAACGGTTCATTTGCAAAAATTGCAGTGTACTCTGCAGCTGCTGCAGTGCGGTCACCTGTTCATTGTGTGCCCATTGTTGAGTAAGTCCATATCTTTGATACATTTTTGGGTGGTGAATTTGCTAGGTCTTGTGTGCTCTTAATTTGTATGCCCCCGGTTGCTAGAAAAATGTCTTTGGTCTAAACAATGTCCACAGAATGTGGGATTTAAGGCAGCTCGCCTTTTAGTGGTTCTATCTGCGTATGACTGTCTCAAAAGGCATTTCCACAATTTTAGGAGGCTGAAGGCATGATTACATTGTACGAAGAAGTGTCTAGGACGTGGAGGTTGTTGGCATCACCCATTGACATAATCCATGTCTTGCTTCTTCTTTTTGGATTGTCCATGCATACTTGTTAGTGCTAGGCTGCATTTTCCATTTGCCTTCCTGTCCTCTATCACACAGACGTTGGTCACTATCCACTATCTGACACTGCTCTGTGAATTTTTTTCTTTTTCTGAAACCATGTCCATTCATAAATCATCTGCTTTAGATGCTGGGCCAGGGCACTAGTTTAAGGGGGAGGGGGGGGGGGGGGGGGTTTCCTGGATGTATTGACATGTCTAACTTTTTGTATTTTTTTTTTTTTCTCCCTTCAGTGATGCTGATATCTGTGAGAAGGCATTCTGTTATGGCTGTTCGTTATTTGAAGTGTCTCCTTAAGGACCACCTTTGAGCTGTGACGGAACATGTAAATGTTGTGTGTTATAGTAACTTTTATATTGAAATTCTATGACTTTTACAGAATGTAAGTGATTGAAATAAAATATTTTTTTATAATTCAACCTGAATGATAAAAGTAGAATGTCTTGTTTTAGTATGTGATTGGAGTGGGTGAGCGAGAGTGGGCCCTCCCTGTGTTGCAATTAAGACTAAGGAACTCTTAAATTTTTCCCTGTATGTGTGCAAGGTTTTGCTATGTTGCTGATTCTCACTTTTTGAGCATGTTGCCCCCATTTCCCAAATGAGTGTCAAAGTATCATCAAGTGGTGGGTGCCTAACTTGTGTACAGTTCTCTTATCTTATAGCAGTAAGCATTTCAGTGTACATCACTATTTGAGGGCAAGGACACAGGATGCTTATACATGTGCTAAGATTATTAATCTGAGTCTGGCTTTGGCTCTGATGAAAATGGCTCAGACCTGGCATGTACTTAACAAGCCACCGCAGTAACTGAATTTAGGTAATGGTTAGGAACAGAATTATGGAGGAATCTATATACATAGCACATCAGTTTCTACGTAAGTACAGTATCCAGGGACTATCTACCCCTCATTTTGGTAGAATGGGTACACCTGGGCAGTCTAACCAGAACTCCAATTTTGTTTAGTTAATTGCAGGTTTTGTGATCGGTACTGTGCCCAAAGTGTGTGTGTGTTGTTGTGGTGTGTGTGTTGGGGGGGGGGGGGGTGGCGGGGGGTGTTTCCCCCTCAAACCCCTCCCCCCCCACCCCTAACTTGATGTGATAACAATCTCATTTTCTATTGTTTTGACAACCCCGGTTTGATTTCGTCAAGCTTAATAAAGTTCTCTCTTTTGTTGACAGGTGGTCATTTTTAGTTAAGGTTAAACTTGAAGTAAACATCGTGCACCTTGGGTGGCTGTCTGGCAAGTTAGAATCAGAGCACACTTTACTGTGCCATCATGTGAAGTCATCTGGTGGAGGATGGAAGGGGTTGCAGTAGTGTTGTCTAGCCTTTGTGGTTCACTTACTACATGTACCCTTTGGCTGTGTCACTTCATCAGGGCTGTCCAACGGTTCCCTAGTTCTGAATGTTGATTGTATGTCTGCCCACTAGTGCTCTGTTGGGTGTTTAAGTAATCCCCCCTGCTTTTCACCAGTTAAACCTTTTACATGCCTTCATGCTTGGGGCAATTGCTGATTTCCCCTGTCATTATCATTTTTGGCCTATGGTGGTGTCTGTTTTGAGTCTACTGCTATGTTTGCTTTCAGTCAGGTGTACAGCCCCCAACCTGCATTGACTCTGAATATCAACCTCTAGCGTTTCTTCAAATGTCCATTTCCTCCATCCAGAACTACCATATGAATGGTTGATACATACCATACGGGTTCACTTTGTACCTTCCTATTTACATCCAGATGATTGTGCTTTATTTAAAATATAAATCCTATTAATTGTCTTTTGCAGGGGTTGGGTAAGTTTTACGTAGTTATCTGACGCTGGCGTTTATAGAGACTGTGATGGGGTTCCAGGGACTCAACCTAGTTATCTTCTTTATCTGATTGAGGTCTGTCTTCAAGTTTAGGTTTGTTTTCGTCATTATGAGTAGGGCCCTATAAAATAGGCACTTTACACCTGTGGTAACTAGTTGCAGCGCTGCATTTGCACTGCTAAGCACCAAGGCACCAAGTTCTATGATCCTTGTGCTGCACCCTCTGACGTGGGAGCTTCAAAGTAGTGAGTAATAACATGCCATATCAGTGCCCAAATTCAGGCAAAAGTCTAGGTCTTTGGGGGGGGGGCGCAGTGGTAGGCTAGCGAAGTCCTGAAATAGATGCAGGAGCACACTACCATGTTTGCCGTACGATGATTCCAATTAGTGACCTGTGCAATCTTCTAGAAATTGATACCACCTCAGCAATTGGATTGCAAACCCAGATTTCCAGCTTTACGATTGTGTGTGTGTGTGGGAAATTGCACTCCTAAATAACGGCAGAGTCCCACATTACAAAGTTGGGGGGGTGGGGGAAGAAGTTGCTGCTCATGTAAGGTAGAATCGTAAAGGCTTGTAAGACAAATAACAGCCAGCGTGTCTGGTCCATTGATAACCAACTTGAGTGAGGGCCTGTTGGAGTCCTAGGTAATACGGTGTTGGAGTAACAGTGGGTATAACACATTTCAAAACTACACCATAACAAAAAAAGCAGAGGAATTATCAGCGAACCCTTGCAGTGGCTTATCCCAAGGAACCCCCCCCCCCCCCCAACCTAAACTTTGAGGAGCAAAAAATAGAAGCGCGATTACGGCTGTGTAGAAGCAGTGGTACTCCTGGTCCGAATGACCTTCCTGCAGCAGTTTAAAAAAAATTTGATCAAGCTATCTGGTATAGCCAACTATGCAAAATGTTTAAACACTTGCGCTAAGGAAAATAAAGCCCAATGCTCATGGAAAGGAGAAATCCTACATCCTCTCTATGAAAAGGGGTCACTACAGGAATCCGGATGATTGCGCTGCTCAACATTGATGCAAAAATATTTGCGGAGCTCCTCCTGGAGGAGCTGATGGCCTGGGCTAGTAAGGCAAACCTAATCCCACTGAATCAAACCAGCTTTCGGCCATCGAGTGGCATCTCTGACAACATCACAGCCCTGGCGATCCTAGCAGAAAAATATATAAAAGGGAGTGACTCGCTCTGTACTCCTGCCTTGTTGATCTGTCAAAAGCATTTGATTCTGTGGATAGGCATAAGCTGTGTAGAAAGCTAGATGACTGGAACATCCTGACAATCTTGTTAAGAGGAATTTATCTTTTATACTGTGGAAACTGGGGCAGGGTCACAATTGGCGGCAACAGGAGAGTAACTTCCAAAATCCAAATACTCCAAGGCCTCAAACAAGGCTGTGTTGTCCAGACCTTATTCAATCTATACATGGCAGACCTCTGTGCAATTTAATTCCACAAGTTCCTTCTTAAGAACCTGGAGAAAACCAAGGTAGTAATCTTGTAAAGCTTCCTTTTAAGAGAAAGCAGCGGGTCTGTGGGGGGAATGACCGGTGAGCAGAAGTGGCAGCTATAAATATCTTGTGGTCTGGCTGCATGGTTTCTGGTCTCACTGAATAATAGCAAATATTGGACGTTTAGACACTATACAAAGGCAAAAGCTACTTTCTAGGTAGACATCTGACCTAACTTGGTATGAGGAAAATCTGACATGCATGTAAGGCAGGTAGTAAACCATGGCTTATTAGAAACTTAGGGACTCATTTACAAGGCTCCTGCTTTGCTGTAAAAAAAAATTATACTACGATGACACAAACCGTATTCCCACACACAGCGCTGCACCGGTTTGTAAAGTCTTGTGCCACCTTATACCTGCACCCCACATCAATTTCTGACACAGCTGTGGACACTGCGCCATGTAGCACTGTATTGTGTGGGGAGGGACGCAGGGCAGGACAACAAACTGGTGCATTGATCACAGTGAGCAGTTTCTTCTAAATGAGGCTCCTAGATTTACAACCATTCCTGATGGGGACTGTGGTTCAGCTAACTTGGTTAACATTTAACCTCCAGTATTAAACCACTAATCATGATCTAAGTGCAAATAGTCTAAAGAAATTCTGTATAATAACGTTCATTCCCTAGCGACCTTGTCAAAACACTGCGTTTCTATACATATGTACAGGTACATGAACAATTACATGGCATTTCTTCCACACAATTCAAATGCCTCATAAGAATACTATGCATCACAATTAGTAAAACATCTCAATACTACCATGCAGCTTTTTCTGTGCTTGCTATACTTTTTACCAAACTGCACTCTTATCGGCCTCCATCAATCACATGATAGACCAATAATACTAACTGCTAAAACACTAAAGATAATGCATACTGGAAATGTACAATTCCACATCCAACTGATGGTGGCACCTCGTTCATTCGTGACTTTGACGTCCAATAAGTTTGTATTGGCAGTATTCGTGTGGGCCACTGGCTGTAGCTGCCAGCCCCTGAATTTATACTACTACTGTGTACCATTTCCATCCTTTTCTTAACACTAAGATGAACTTTTGCACAGTTATTACAATTGTATTTTACTGTTGCGTGATGTTTGCCGCTGTTGGGGGGGAAAAAGTGATGGAAAAATAACACAAAGGACTACATGACACAACTGTACTGAAATGGCGCGTTAAATGCGCAAGGGTGGACAGTTCCTTGCATTGATGAAGTTAGGTATTTGTGTTTTATTATTTCACTAGTTCTTTGTGGTGTGTATCACGCTGTAGAGGAGTAAAAAAAAAAAATGGTGCTTGAGAGACGAGATCACTGGGTTGTGGCAGAACGTTGTTTTTTGTGGTAGAGCTTTTCCTTGTCCTGCTGCATCTACCATAGGTGGTGGTTTGTGTAGACTCCTACACAAATGGAGGCATATGACCTGTCCCCGTCCCCCGAATCTACTAAGGAATATCCATGCCAACTTGAATGTCCAAGCAGAGACGATGGCCTACGTAGGTGCCTTAATCAAACGTCATTCTGCAAACCATTTTCAAAAGGCATTTGGAGCAGTGTTTTGACTTTAGTGTGTGTGAAGGGATGGGACTGTGGGTAATACATAGGGTTCTTATCCGAGTAGTCTGGCAGGAGGATGGGTTTTTAGTTCGTTATTAAAAAAAAAAAAAAAAAGTTCTTTTACTCGTGTTTCTCTTCCCCCCCCCCCCCCCCCCCCCCCCCCCCCGTCTTAAAATTCCAAGGAAGTAGGGCCAAAAAAACTCAGCTATTTTAGAAATGACGGCGATCAACTGGCTGTAATGTTCCTTGAGGGCCACACGGGGGAAGCGGCATCCAAGGAAAGGAGCAATCCAATCGAAAATGGCCTGCAGCTTCCTCTCTAGTAGTTCAGACTGAATTATAGAACCAGTGGAGAGTTGAGTTTTAAAGGAGTAATAAAAAAATAGCCATTGATGACGTTTTCTCTTGTATCTTTTTTCTGTCGCAGTTGCCGATTTACAAAAGCAATATACCGTTACATCTGATCGACCCTTCTGTGTTGGGGATGTACAGGTTTGGTAAGTTCTCCGAAAACATGGAAAACCCAGAGCCAACAGTGCGTTCTAGGGTTTACTTATCAGTCCTCTGTCTGGGCTATCAAGAATTCCAGAAGCAGGAAGTGAAGCTCGCCCTAGGAGAGGGGAGGTGCACGAGCCAACTGTTATCCATTCCTTGCTGGGTCCTTGTGACCACCTTTAATCGATCTCCAAACCTACAACGAAGTACTTCCAACATTTGCATTGGCGAGTTCAGCCTCTTCATGCCACTCATTAACAGCCATAACTCCATGGGAAGTTCACGCTATAGGACAGATCTGAGAACACAGGACCCTATTTAAGATAAATTCCCAATGCAGCACCACCTTTCTTGTGACCCCTACCATTCCCCCACCCCCCCCTCCGGGTCCTAATGACACCATGGCGGTAGTTAAGGGAACTAGTGTCAATTTTTGAGGCTAGTTTGGAGTTTTGCAGGATTAGCATTAGAAATGTTGCCACTAATCCTGTGAAGCCCATTGAGGCCCCATCAAACAATGGCATGCCGCCTTTTAACGCCTGCTCTGAGAAGGTGTTAAAGTGCCGAAATAAATGCCGCAAAAAAAGTTAGATTTCTTTGAGCCTTTTTTAGTAGATTGGGGTTATTTCTGCCCCTCGGACTCGGGTATCTCCGCCTCATTAGCTATGGCATTCAATGTTACATTTAATAGAAATCTCCATACAGCTGGGCCTGACCAATACAAGTCACCCGGTATGCTATCTAGACCCAGTGCTTTGACTGTTGTCCTAAATTTAATGGCTGCTAGTGTTTCTGCTGTGGTAAATGTGACAGTAGGGACAGTATCCCCCCAATCTTTTGGTCCTGCGTCCCTGCCTTCCCAACACTACTACCTTCAGCTGTTTCTTCAACAGAGTATATGCTAGTAAAGTACTGTTTACAGGTATGATGTTCAACATGGAAGTCATCCTCACTTACAATAAAGGGTACCCCCTTTAGCAAGCAAATGCCAGAAGGATCTAGTACCTTCATGTTGGCTGCACTGACTAGTTGTTTCCAGCTAGATTCTTCCCATTTTTTTCTTAGCTAGGCTTGTTCCTTTTTATATATCTTCCCCTCTTCTGTTAAAGCAATTCTACACCCACTTTTTTACCGCCCTCTTCAGATTCTGTTTAGCTATTTTGCAGTTCTCAAACTACTCTGGACCCTTTATTATTATGCTCTGCAACTTAACAGTTCATAAAAAATACTCCTGGATGGACTCAAGAAGATTATTAAATGTATTCACGACAGCCACTGTTGGCTGCTCAGATCTTCCAAGCATGTTTAAGGCTGTGATGCCCTTGGAATATATACAGGCAAGTGTGCCCTCGTCCATCTTTGTGGATGGCTGCTTTATTCTACTACTATCCTTAGAAGAAGCCACGTGAATGGGGTAGGGGGGTGGTTGGGGTCTCGTGTGCTAGGCATTGAGGGCACTTGAAAAGGTGAAATGTTTCAACTCTAGAGGGCGCTATGGTCACTCTGTCCTATCAGCGGCCATCATTTCTTAAACAGTGGGCCAAAAATTTAGATCAAGTGATATATAATTAATCAATTTGGCTTCTAGAATTGGCACTGGTATGTAAAATTTGCTCCTGAGTTTGTGCGCCCAATACAAGCATACACTCATTATGCTATCATAATAGATGCGAACTGGAGTGCCACCTTTGAGCATTTCTTTAATTGGGGGGGGGGGGGGGGGGTTAAATAGCTTAGGTATTCTGTGTGAGAACTCCAGGGGTTCAAATGTTGTATTAAAGTCACCTGCTAGTATAAGGTGGCTTCTTCGATAAGTCTCCAGGAGTTCCTCCATGGCTTTTACAGTTTTAGATCCTGATATGGGCTAGAAAAGTGGTTTTAATATTCAGGAGGCTTACTGCAAGAGACCCTTTTTTATACTACTTGTATCAAAGGCCAGGAATGGAAAACTGGATGCATTTCAAACAAAACAATGAAAAGTTGTATTTTTTTTTTATTTTATTTTTTAGAGTAGGCTGTGGTCTGTGGGACTACAGTCTGCTCTGAAAAAATGTTTTCGCTTTTATTCACAAAGGGTAAGGGGTCCCTTGGGGACCCTTTCTTGTTTTTAAATGGTTACCACCAACTTGAAGTTAGTGGTAACTGCAATTGTTTTGCAACTGCACTCATGGTCTCAAAACAATCTTAGATCTCCCTGTGACTCGCTATGAGGAAGCGATGCCCTTGGCATGCCTTTTCCTAATAGCTACATGCAAACTATTCTGCGAGTTGGCAACAGGTTACTGACTCGCAGAATAGGATTGTTAAATGGGGGAAAAATCTGTCATACATCTGACCCTCAGCCTTTTTATATTGCATGCTATTGACGTTTTAACCCATATTGTGAGACCTGACGGCCGTCACATCGAGGAGCATTCCACCTCTATACTAAAATTGACATGTCCCTGTCCTATATATAGGTTGTAGTGCTCACATCTCTTGGAAAGCACAAATATGAAAGTTATCAATGTATGTTCCCACTCAGGGTCAACAACTTCAGATCTTTATCCTGCTACATTCCAGCAGAGAAAATAAAATTGCGATCCATTCCCTGTTTGCTATGCAGGAACTATCAAGGGTGTTCCTCCCTGTGGTGTTGTAGCCCTCTCATTTGTCAACCTTGTATATGTTTGGGCAGTGGCAGACAGGTGTCTCACTGATGTTATGGTCCCCTCAGAAAATGCATCCACTACATTCTGCACAGGATTTAGCAGTGAAGCTACCCCTTTCAATTGTGGGTCTAGTCCTCCTGCTATGATTGTTTGTGTGCTGTGCGATCTTGGTGTAAGGGGACAGGTTGATGCGTTACTAATATCGCAGACCCAGGCCTCTTCTTTGATCAGTCAGTTGCATCAAGGTCTTCATCTGGGTGCCATTCGTACCGTTGTAAACCCTTCGTTCTTCATGGCTAATGTGGTTTTATTGGGGGTAAATACACTGCGTTTAGGATACTCCCTGCAAGGGGGGGGGGGGGGTTAAATTGTATTTGGGAGCCCTTTGGATGGGAGGTTTATAGGTCCAGATTAACTAGCCCGCAAGCTGATTCCTCTTTACTCATTTTAATGGCTATATAATCAAACTTCCCATCCTGTATTGAGCAACTTTTCAGCAGTACAAGATCAGACGTTATTACAGAAAATCAGTGCCTGTTACTCCTTACCCAGTGAATAACCTTGCGTTTTTTGTGTGTTTTTTTTTTTTTCCGTTTTTTTAAGTAATTCACTATCTTCCCTGGCTCCTTCGGGTAGTCTAGGGACATTAGACATATATATCGTTTTAGTTGAGTTCCTGAGTGTGCCGTTCCTGGGAGGGGAGTTGCCTCTTTTTGATTGCTTAGATTCTAAATCCTACTGTGCTTCCTGTTGCCCACCAAGTTGCTGGCCCATTTAGTGGATGTTGAGATATAATACTTTCACCCTCTCAGCTCCTCCTTCTCACTAGTGGGGCCCTTTGTGGGTGGATTAGGCATGTTTGCAAGGTGCTCAGGGATTCTGCTGTATCGATTACCTCCCATGAGTAATTCCTGTGACATGTCCCTCCCTATCGCAAGCAAACATCTTTAATGGTCACACAACACGCTGCTGGTTCACTCTTGCCCCCCCCCTCCCCATACCCACTACCTGTTTCATGGTCTCTATCATACCACTCCTACAGGTTTCTGCTTTCGTACACCTTAACTCTAATTCTACGTTTCTCCACTTTTTGTACTAATAGGCATACCGGTTTCAAATTCTGCATTTTTGTACTAATAGTTCTCTAACATCCTTAAGGCTCCCACGATCTTTCAGGGTGATAGATGGCGTTGTTCCTCGTACTACATTGTCATGTTGATCCTTAATTCCGGCCCTAGCCAGAGGTTCATAACAGTTGGAGTATGGCACCTCAGAATTAACATTTTCACTACCATTTTGGTCCCCGTGACCCCCCCCCCCCCCCTCTATCCCTATAGACTCTATCATTAGACTGGGCTCCCTTTCCATCACTGTTTCTGCCTGTGCCCTTTTTTTTCCCCGAGGTTTCATAATTATTTGGGGTGTCAGCCTTATGGCCCTTTTTAAATATTCCTGCAATCTGGCCAGAACAAGGGGATCCAGCCTTTCACCTTTCAGGATTGTTTCCACTTCCTAAATGAGATCTCGATTGTAAGATTTTCTGAAGCATGTCAGACATCCCTCTTGCTCTTCACGTTTTCTCGGGGGCTTCCGATAGCTTTCCTTTTTCCCATGATTAGTATTAAATTAGAACAGGGGCAGCCAGAAGGTCAGGGAGTCAGAGTGATTGGGCCAGGGACTAAAGTCAAAGCAGCACTTTTTTGTCCGTCAGCGTAGAATGTAAGGGGAAAAGCGATTCAATGTAAGGCTGATTTTTTTCCCCCTTTGTCTTTTTGAGAAAGCGACTTATTAGTAAAGCAGTCGGTTTTCAAAAGCAGGTCTTAAGGGGGGTGGGGGGGGGGCAGTCTCGCCTCATGGACATGCCTTTCAGTGGCACTGGCCTCTTTGGAGAGAAGGCAGATTCAGCGCTAGTGTTTCTTTTAGTACAGCAGAGCTACATCCTGGTATTTGGGCTTGTCTCTGGCCCATTGTCAACACCAATCAGCCTTCCACTCCTGTTGTGGCCATGCAAGAGGTCTTCAGTGGTGCCCATACCCTCCCAGATACGACATCCAGCAAGCTTTCCAGCCTGTTTTGTATGGCTGAGGATGTGGGACCCATGAGAGAACATGGGGCAGGCTGTCTAGTCACCCCCCCCCCCCCCCCCAAAAAAAAAACCTCTGATGGCAACCACTGCCTCTAGGCCTCCTTAGTTTGCCCTCTGACCATCATGGGCTGCTAATGGGAAGCAGAATACACCTTCACCTGCCTTACTGGGGGGGTCACCGGCATCAAACAGCTGGATCCTCCAAATCATCCAAAAGGGGTCTCCCCTTTGTGACGACCCACAACCCATGCCACCCCACTTAAGATCAGCTAACGGAAGATCGCCTCCTTCTCCATCAAAAATCGCAGACTGTTAGCCAAGGGAGTCACAGGGAGGCTGCCTGCATCAGAAGTGGGTTGTGATTGTTCCTGCTATGTTTTGGTCCCAGAGAAGGGCAGAGGACTTCTCTCCTAACCTAGACCTGCACCGTCTCCACTTCTTCTTGAAAAAGGAGTGGAAAGGGCCTTGGTTAGATCTATTTGGCACCATCGAGAACGCACAATGTCAGCAGTTTTGCTCACTGGAGTTTCCAAGACGAGACTCGCTTAGAGATGCGTTTCATCTTAAGTGGAACTCCGTCCTCCTGTATGTCTTTCTGCCAATACCACTCCTGCCCAGAGTTCTCAAGGAGATTAGGAACGACCCGGGCCCAAGTTATTCCTGTGGCTCTTCTTGGGCATGGAGAGTCTGGTATTTCAAGCTGCGGAGCATGACCTTTCATCTTCCAATCAGGTTGGCCCTTTTGAGGGGATCTTCCTTTGCAGCAACAATGGTAGGTTCTGCGCCCAAACCTGCACACCCCCACCTTCATGCATTCATTGAGTGCTGACAGTTGGGAGCTTTTGGCCTTCCACCTGAAGTCTGCACTTTTATTCTGGCAGATAGGTGTCCCTCCACCAAGATGGTATATGCTTCCCCTTGTAATAAGCTTGTCATGGTGTTCTTCCCACAATGTTTACCCCTTTCTCTCCGCCCCCCCCCCCCTTCTGAACCCTTATCTAAGCTTCTGTTCTTTACATTGTCTTAGTCCAGTAGTGCTCTGCTCTGATTATAGTCGAGTGTTCTCTGCCATCACTGCATTCTTGCAGTTGCATGACCAACTGTCTTTTTTTTTTTTTTTAGTCTCATACTGTAGCTAGGTTACTTGAAGGCCTGCAAAATATGTTTTCCGATTACACCATTCATCATGTCTTAGTGGGACCTCTATCTCATCCTTCTCGTGTGGACCATTCAAGCCTCTACACAATCGCCCTCTTAGACTCTTAACATTAAGAACTGCATGTTTAGTGGCCATATCATTGACAAGGAGGGTCAGTGAATTTCAGAAATTCTTCTACCACTTTCTATCCGGGCAAGCTGGTTCTCTGGACACGTGCCTCCTTCCTTCCCAAGGTTGTGATTCTCTTCCAGGTGGGCCAGATCATCACTGTCAATCTTCTTTGCTCCACCACACCCCTCCAAAGAGGAGGAGAAACCCCACAGTTTGACCTTAAAAAAAGTGTTGTTTTACCTTGACTGTACAAAAAAAATTCCTGGTGGATGATCAACTCTTTGCGGTCAATGTGGGAGCCAAAAAGAATAAAGCAGTGCAGATAAGGGACCATCTGGCGATGGATTGTTCTCTGAATTGAAATCTGCTGCGCTTTGGCCAAGAAGCAACCCAGTGAGGGCTTGCAAGCTCACTCCACCAGTGCCAAAGCATTAGCGCATGGTGTTCGAGCCCCTGGATATCTTTTGGCAGCAACGTGGGCCTCGCTTTAAGTGTTTACCAGACACTACTGCCTGGACAGTCAGTTCATTTGTGATGGGTACTTTGCACGTTCAGTCCTGCAGGATTCTCTGATTTAATTGGATTAACAGTCCCACCTTCGGGAAGGTATTGCTTAGGTATTTATTCTAAGGTGAGGAATATGCTGCTAGAAGTCTATCACATGAACAAGTTACTTACCTTTTTTTAATGCTTTATCTGGTAGAGGCTCTGTCTGACCGCAGATTCCTTACCAACCCTCCTAACTGTGCAAACTGATAACAGTGTATGGAGCACCATTCTCAGGGCTGTAGTTTGTCATACTAATGGTCCGTGCTGATCATGGCTCTGCACTCCTAGCATGGAAAATTGCAAAAGTAACTGACGTCGGCATACAAATGTGGCACCTTTATATGTACCCTGGACTTCACTTCTGTCACAGACAACACCGGTGTGGAACTGAACTGTGCCACATAATGGAGCACAGGGTCCTGCTTGAAAAAATTGGCAGGATCTAGTCTGATTTCTGGGAAATATGCAGCTAGATAGTCTCTCCCTGATAAAGTGTTACCAAAGGTAAGTAACTTGTTCTTTAATTAAAAGAAACAGAAAGGCATAGTCCCCATAAAGCACTGAGGGACATTTTTCATCTCTGTCCATTCCTCCTCTCTGTCCATTCCTCCTCTTCCAGCTGACTCAGGCCTCACTCCCACACGATTTGTAGAGATCTGGGGTGTTGGCGATTAAAGTTTTCTAGAGCATGGAAATGCCTTCTGGTCCGCCATCTCGATCATTCCTCTTTTAGTGCAGAGGGCTAAACTTGAGAAGGGAACCAGTCTGGTCTTCATGTTTACTAAAGGCATGCCGCAAGTGAAGGCATCCATAAAACTGTAATTGATGTACATTTAATTCTTCCTCTACCTGCACTAACATTTTGATTAGGGCATCCTCCCCTGTGTCTCTTTACTGAGTTTCCTATAATGTCTCTTGCAGTCCATATATCTATGAGCCAATTCCGATGCCATAGAAGGTCTCTTGCCAGTTAGGACTCCTTCCCATTGAATCCATCTCCATGCAGGGTGCTAACAGAGCAAGGGCGTCTGAGTTGCCGTGGTGGAACTGTCCATACAGCAGGTCAGAAAGATGGTAATAGTCCAGCTGCTCTACCTCAAGTCATATACTCAGATCAACACACTCCAGAAATAATCATTAATGGGGGTTATTTAGGGTGCCAAGTAGTATAATTTAATGTTGTGTATATACACCCAGTCCCTCCTTTGTAAAGTGACATGACACATTTCGTGAAAGATATTTGGCATAGACATGTAGCATCCACATCGTGGGCCTCATTCCAAACTCGATCTGAAAAGGCGGTGAGAGAACCTCATTCACCTAAATCCTAACTTGAGACCAAGGGAAGCAATAGAGAATGTTGACATATTTCTGGAACAGGGGACTGAAATTAATTCAAACCAATACAAAAAGTTTTCCTTTGACTTGTTAATATCCAATCTTCTGCAAGTGGATGCTCAGTTATCAACAACAGATATATCTTCAGTATCAAAACTAACGAATTATGCTCCACCCACAATATGTAGATTCTCATAAATATTTAATAAAATACTATAGACATTTGTTAATGTAATTCATCATCCATTGCACTTGATGCACCATCCAAAACATAGTCCTAAAATAACATAAAAACAACTGTATACAATCGAAGTACTAAAAAAGGTTATTGTGTTGATGCAGTATTTTAGTGGCTTTTGACCTATATCCCTCCGCTTCAGGACCAATAACTGAGCCAAAACTAGGAGGAAAACAATAAATAAATATCTCCATAAAGACAGTTGGTAAACCGATATTTAAACATAATGTTGAGCATATAACCTGTTCTTACTATAATGCTTTTATACATACCACATATATAAAGACAAAAAAGCATAATTATCAACATGGTGTATATTTGTTATATATCTATCAATAGACATGATAAATTATTCTTTGCCATGTCCGATTTCATACATATTTAATTAATATGTTCAGCGTATATTATCACCATGAGTATCCAATAAAATAAAAAGTCATAATGGACATTCTTAATTTCCTTCCTTTACATTTTAACTTATAACATTTTTCTCACCCTTGAATTCTTTCCAGGACTTTATATCGTGTAGTGATTGAAGGTTGCATGCCTTTCTTGGCCTTAACCTATATAATCCGGACAGTCAGTTTCTTTTCCACTGAGATAAACTGTAGGAATACAATGCTTTTTTTCACTCTTTTTATAACAATAATGGTATTAATCCATATGTCACTCAAGGTATTACTTAATATTTAAGACTTTGTGGGAGCCCACAGCAAGAAGGCACTTAAGTGCATCTCTGCCAGCTGGAGCGAACTATCTGTTAAAAAGTGAATCTCCGGCAACGAGCCCGCAGTAGAAGTGATGTCTGCAGGGGCGAGCGGAGACGCGCCTGCGGATAGGGGACACTCCCAGGCGCTAGATGTAGAGCCTGAACCCACTTGGCCTCTCTGATGCTGTCCTGCTCGAGAGTAGCTGCCTATGGCAACCGAACAAGGCCCAAAGAGGAGATTGGAAGTGATGATGACCTCATCAGGATTCCAGGTTAACTGTCATTGGAGGCATACCCTAAGCCCCTTGTATTAAACTCTACCACAGCCACGTCCATGATTGGTAATTTGGTGCTGGAAACGTAATTGGAGGCTTTGATACTGTACAAACTGCCTTTTCAAGGAAGCTGAGTTGGTGGGGGCAATCTGTCCTTGTCCTCCTACAGGCCAATGAGACTAACTAGTGGCCTTGCGGACAGTATCATCTGTCAGTGCTGATACCTTTGTGTCTGTGAAGAGCAAGGGTGGCAGAATCACAGCTCATCATGGCCCCCTCAAAACTATATAGCTGCATCACCTCTATTTTGTATTGCTACTGTACCACTGCTCCATATATGTAGTGCACTAGACACTACAAGCTATTGAAATATGCTTACTATGCTGTCTCTACTGCACCTCTAAGCACAGAACCTGTTATTTAAGAGAAGAGAATATAAGCGTGCTCAACTGGTGAGGTGAGTAAGGTAGATTGCTCACAGCTGCCCCTGATGTTTTCATCTAAGCACCCAACCAAACAAGTACCAGAACCAATGTCAGATCAGGAACGGGAGACGGGCGCTCAAAGCGCAATGGCCCTGGAATCCATGCTATCAGTTATGCAGCAAAGCTGTCAGTCAATTTATGGCAAAATAGACTCTTTAAATTTGCGTCTCGGCCAAGCTTGATAAGCAATCTGCCCTCATCACAGCATCGGAACAGTGTATTTCAGCAATGGAAGATGATTGCCATTAGAGGAGCTATCATGTAGTAACAAACTGTATTACAGGGGTCCCTGAATCCACCAACACAGGGAGAACGGAGGCATTGGTTGAAACCATGCTAAAAGACATATTTGGCACTGATAAACTTTTACCACTCCTTGTGGTGGAGAGAGCCCATTGGTCATTGATGGTGAGACCACCACCTGGGGCCCCCCCAAGGCGTATTAACACTAAATTACTCACCTTCTGCAAGACAGTCCTCCGGCTGGCGAGGGAGATGGGTGAAGTCACCTACCAGAGCAATTGACTTGCTTTCTTTCCAGACTTAATGATTGACTAGAGTACTTTCCCATTAAGAAACAATTGCAGAAGGCAGAAATCGCATATGCTATGTTATATCTAGCACACCTGCGGTTTGAATTCCAGGATAAACAAAAATGTTTGACTCCACAGGAAGCCTGGGAATATTTAAAGACGATGATGTGCCACCAGTGATGATTAAAACAACCACTCATTACTGCACCACACCATCAGTTGTGAGTTTCCTTTTCTGCTACCCCCATGGAGCTCTGAATCCCAGTGCTAATATTTTCCCTTTTCTTTTGTAAGATGACTGTTCAATATTGCTTTCTCATTCTGACCACCTCTGACATCTTGAAGGGTGAAAGGACTCTGGCGACCTCCCTGAGGGTGCACCCTGTTGCATGTCAATGTGCGGCAATATGTTTGCATGACTAGTTTTTCACTGTTCGATTACTTAGTCCTGAGTATGTTTGTCAGTTTAATTAACAATGGGGATGTCTTTGGCATGCTGAAGTGAGAGGCGAAGGGGATGTCTGTTGATGGGAGAAGCGATTTCACTGGCACTATTGATGTGCCAGTAACTGATACACATCTGATGCTACACACGCAACCTTTAGACATTGAGTTATGGATATACAGCATAACCAGGTAGTTAACATGGAATGTGCGATGGCTTTATAACCTGCAAAACCCCTTCTGATGCTCTCCTATTTAGATAGGCATCAGGTTCACTTGCCTTTTCTTCAAGAGACGCACCTCATAAAAGCCCGGCTTCAGTAGTAGGTGCCAGATGGGTGATTTATAGAATTGTATTTCATATTCTTTTTACTTTAGGGGAGTCATGATACTGATAAAAAAAATATATATATCCCGTTAGTGGAAGCACACACAGTCATGAATGAATGTTCAACGCATATGGTCCTAATACCAATGAACCTAAATTCTAGACAACAATACAGCACCATAGTCACGATCGCCCACCTTTGATGGTGATATAGGGGGGCATCAGTACTTATCTGAACACGGAGCTAGACTGGTCTGCAGTAGCCGATTGGCATGATAAACACTTTGCAAAAGTCATTAAAGATGGCATATCAGAATATGGCATGATTGATATTTGGAGGTTACAATACCCTGCTAGGGGAGAGGGTACTTTTGTATCGTCGGTTCATGGCTCCTGGTCAGGTTACTGGTTAGTTACACGAGGTAAGCATTGGGGGGGTCGGAGATTGCGCATCTTCTCAAAACGCTTTCGGATCACTCCCTGGTGAAACTCCTAGTGTTGATTCCCCCTTACACTCCACCACAATTTAAGTGATGATCTCAGACCACAGCCCTATTGGACTGGGTATTTCTAGAAGGATTACACTCTGCCATTCAGGAATACTTTGAGAAAAATTTGGGCTCAGTGGCTAGAGTAGGGACATTTAGAGAGGCCTTTAAGGTCACTATATGTGATGTATGTATTAGTACGCAGGCAGGAGTCAGTCCTCTGTGCAATTCCCGATCAAATTTGTGCCACAAAATCCCAACTGCTCTCCCTGGAAAGGGCAAATGAGGTGGACTCTGACCCGGTTACCCTGGCAGCTATCAGGGAGCATGTGACTAAATATCACAACTTAGCCGCTAAAGAACATAGGGCCATATTTATACTTTTTGACGCAAAACTGCACTAACGCAGTTTTGCGTCAAAAAAATCTGCGCCGGCTAACGCCATTTTGAAGCGCTGTGCGGGCGTCAAATTTATACTTTGACGTACGGCGGCGCAACCAACAGGTGGGAGTCATTATTTCGTGACGCACACAGCGGCGTTCCGTCGTAAAAGAAACCAACGTTAAGGCTACGCACATCACTGTGGGTCGATTTACGACAGCGCAATCCGGAAAGCGCTGTTTTTCTTCACGCAATTGCGTCAAATATTAGCGCGAAAACTGCCCTTTCAGCAGAGGAGAGCCAAAATGGATCCCAGATGCCACTACAGACCCCAGGAGGATGACAGCAGACCAGGAACCAGCCAGGAGGACCCATACAGGAACCAGGACATTTTTAGGAAAAAAAGAAAGTGTCGCTTCAGTGAAGAGGAGCAGGAGATCCTGGTGAAAGAGGTGACGGAACACCAGCACCAACTGTTCATCACCTCTAAATTGCCACTCATTAGGAGAGAGGCCATATGGAAACAAATAGTGGACAAGATCAACAGTGTGGCTGAAGAACGCCGCACAGTCACTGAGTGTAAGAAACGCTGGCATGACTGCAAACGTAGGACAAAAGAGAAAATGGCCAGGAACAGGAAGGCAGCAATGCAGACTGGAGGGGGGAGTCCAGCACAACAGGAGGCCCTGGACCACATGGAGGAGATGGTTGCAGCCGTCATCCCGGAGGAGATCGTCACAGGGATTCAAGGACAGGACAGCGCAGACTATCACGACAACGCACATGCAGGGTAAGTCGCATGGGGAATTATAATGCTATAATGTTGACTAACAGGGGGGGAAATACCTACTACACAATGCATGTAAGTCTGCACATATATGAACTGGCATGGGTAAAGGGGCACGGCAGGGGGGCATGGCTAGCACAGACTGAAGCTGGGGCACGACAAAATACAGCAACAACAACAGTCCCATGGGGACATCCTGTAAGTACAACAATAGAGCCAAGGGAAAGCAGCGACAGGTGGGAAGGCCACTACCTCAAACTCACATCCAGGCACTTGTCTTGCAAAATCTATCCTACATCAACTAGGTCCCTATCAGTAATCCAGTAGCCAAAACAACAACTGCAATGTAACTGCCACAACAGTTGACAATAACACCTCTCATCTCTGTGCAGCTATAGTACCAAATGGCAGGAACCTCCCCATGGAACATACATACCCAAATTAGGGGGTGTGGATGACATCCGCAACTATTCATAGAAATAAGACAAAGGCACCAGTACACTCAAATGCCGAATTTCCATACCTGACACATACATAAGCCAAAGTAAACAGCAATAGGAGCCACACAGCACTAATGACACACACATGCTGCATACGTCAGGGTCCCTCACGTGCCTGGCTAACAAGGCTACATCACTAATGTCATACTGCTCAGGCAACACCTGAGGAGGGGACACAGGCAACTGGTCACTGAAACACACTTGCAAAGTCTGACAACCAAATAGGACCTTCATACGATAAACAGGCCAATCCAATGAAACACACATGACCCAACATCATCTTCAAACATCAACAATGTTTACATCCATACCACATCCTAACATTGACATGCATAGGAAATGCCACGTCACATGTACATTTCGGGCAATGTGAATAAAAAGTGTATGGGGCAGGTCCTGAGAGGCAAGTGTGCTGCCAGGGCATTCACAACACCCACAGTCAGTCAAAGTGTAGTGTGGTAAGTGTAACGTATACTTTGCGCATTAGTCTCAGGCTGTAGGCCTGTGTGCACCTTACCCTGAATGTACTTTTACTCATTTGCTCACATCTAAGATCCTCAGAGCACTTTGCACTAAATGCTTCTTATTGGCCTTCCTATCAGTTAAATTAGCAATTAGCCAGTCCTAGGGTGTTGTTAATTAGTCAAATCACACTGTTTTGCCTACTTCTGCACTGGAGTTTGCCAGAACATATTCACTCTGTGCCCCAGTCACGGATACAGTCTGGTACTTTGCCGATAGATGTGGTAGGGGTTAAGATTTGGCATTCCTGCGTAGGGAAACTTTGTCATCACGATGACATATGACTTATAAAATCAATTCCTTGTCCCAAGACACGCAAGAGGGAGTTTCCAAACAGAGAATCACAACTAGACGCTGCCTGCCTTGCTGCTGATGTACAACCAGATCACAGGCCATTCCTCTGATATGAGGGATGATGTCTCCCCAGTGATTCAGACAGGGAAGCTCCAAACTTAACATGCAGTGCTATAAATAGAACAAGCAGAGGGAGAGTAGAAACTGTTAGGCACCATGATAGCTGTGTACTAATGTCTTACTCTCCTGCGGACTATTTCAATACTAACAGTTGGTATTGTTTAGGTTATTGTGGCTCACACCTAAATATCAACAAGTCAGTTGTACAATGAAATCTCATATTGAACAAATACTGTCTTTGTCATTTGTGTATGGGAACATACCGGAAAAGAGAGAATTGTGTATGATCTGAGTGACCACGACTTCCCTGAGAAGTTCCAAAGATGTCATGCGCTCGGATGTCTAAACATTCCTTTGCTGTGGGAGACCAGAGGCACTGCTAGTTAGTCAGAGCAAAAATAAATATTAGGGTGACAGAGTTATTTACAAGTGGGTCAGACTTAGTCCCCCACACCATTAGCTATCCTGCTGCCTAGAAAGCCAGTAATCTCATGTAGGATAATGAGAGCCCACCCAACAAAATGTCCCTCCATAACAATAGTTAAACACGGAGGGAGGAGTAGGACAAAAACATGCCTATTCCTAAATAATTACAAAGCAACAGCTAGAGGCAATCAGGCAGACAAGTCTGATAGCTCCATATCATACATGTGACACACAGGTGGGCCATAGGCCTACAACAATGCCCTATGACGGACAGCAGATACCAAGACATACACAGAGCACAAAGTTAAGGCATCCAAAGGCTTGTATCTTAGTGCAAAATTGTCACAACACAGACCCACTAATTGTACCCTGTTTCATTGCAGAGGAACATGGATCTCCTGCCGATATGCCTGTCCCTGAGTTCCCTGATGACATGGATGACGAGCCCATAAACATCCCACAGGAGACCATCCAAATGGTCCTTGAAAGCCTCCAAACCCCACCTTCAGTCACAAGGAGGAGCACAGAAGAAGCAGCCACCACAGGAGAACCACCCGCCACCCCAATTGTAAGACCTGCCAGCTCCAACACAGCTGAGGACTCTGACGACACTGGCACCAGCTTCGAAAGAACCGTCGTTGGGGTACAGCGGGAGCTGGCCAAGGAGGTGCGGGTGGGGATGCAAACGATGGCAGCCAGCCTTGAGGGGGTGCGTTCGTGCATGATGTCTACTGCTGATCAGGCAGCTGCTATGCAAGGCCGAACATCGCTCTTGCAGGAACTTGTCAAAACACAGAAGGAAATCTGCACAGCTGTCATCCAGTTGACACAACAACTACAACTGCAATCCAGTCAACGTGTGCACGAATGCAACATAGAACCCCTCAGGGCAGACCTGGCTGCCTACCATCATGATGTGGCTGCCATTCTCAAAAACCAGCAGGCCCTCTTTGCTGCAGTACTGCCCTTCATACCTCCACAGGGAGCAGCCCCCGGGATGTCTGCCTCCATGTCTTCTAACACTGAGGTGTGTGTTGCCCCTTCACAACCACCACCACCAAGAACACATCAGGCAACACACACATCAGAAGAAGAAGACATGGAACAGATAACATTCACACGGAAGAGTACCCGGAAGCACTAGTCCCTGCACCATGGCCTACTTTGACCAAGGTCCTACGTTTTGTCAAATGCCAGTCTCACTACAACTACACTCAATGACTGTTCGGCAATCCACTCTATGACTTGTCCCCATTGCCAGTGAATGTTTCTCTCCTACTATTTGCCAATTCCTGTCCCTCTGCACTGTCTGTGACATCACCCCAGCATGTCAGGAGCATCATCCACACCCCTTCTGTAGGATCACCATGTAAGAATGCACCAGAACGGACTCAGCAAACATGGTGAATGGACATTTTGCACTACAGCACCTATAAATAAATAGCTCTTGCACACCTATTGTGTCTCTGTGTAATTTCACACTTCAACTGTGCAGTACCTAACTCCAAAGTGGCTGTGTGGCAACCATGTAGATTCCCTATACTACTGTCCTGATTTCATGTATACTGAAACATCTGTGCAGTGGCCAGGATTGCATCATAGCCTTACCATACTGAGGAAAATAACTGATGAAGGGACTAACCACACACAATCATGCTGTGTTGGACAGAATGATGCACCATCTATCGCTATTCTAGACAACTAATGGTGGCTGAGAAATGTAGGCACCATGCAATACTTAAATAAGAATTAATGCCGCATAATGTAGGGAATCATGAACAAATTACACTGCATCAATCACCCTTACGGAGTATACTTCCATGAAGGAAAGTCATGCTGAATCAGTACACACATGATGTAGGTCAGCAATGAAAGCAACAATACAAGAGTGTGAACAACTCCTCATCTACAAAGATCTCCCTGAACTTCACACTGCTGTCCGACCTATCAATTTACCCACAATAACAAGTCTGGAAGCACTCTTTGTGAAGTAGGATACATACCAAAACAAAACCTTGGTGATCAATGCACACTACCAATGGTGGGTCTCCCAAATGGTGGATACTTTACAAGTTAGCACACGGGTAGCTGGGATGTTAAACCTCAATTTCCTGGGGATGGCGAGCATAGGACACAAATGTCATACTAAAACATTCTGCTACACTGATGTCAAGGCCATGATAAAGTAGCACCTAACGCATCATGTAAAGGGTTAACTATATATTTATTTCAATCGAGTAATACAAGAGGCAACCAAGGGAAAGGAAAACCTACACTAATCTAACCTGACCACTACTAACCCACAACTGTCCCTAACTAACCTAAGCTAAACTTACTCTACACATGTAACGAAACGATCTAAACATCAACCCCCCACCCACCATTATGAGACAGGACACATACAGGACAACACTTACTAACCTACACACATACTATACTATCCTAAACAAACATATATTTTTTTGTAATTTTTTGATTTTTTTTATTTTTTTTTTATTTTTTTTAAACAGGAATCCCAACATTGCCCCCCACCCACCCACCCACACAAAAAAATAAGATAATAAGGACCCCCCACCCTCTTCCCTAACACTAACTAAGCTAATTACCTATACTTATCCTAATACTAATCCCCAAAACCCAACTAACAGTAGAAAATAGGAAAGAGGTGAGAGGGGAGGGGTAAAAGTTCTAGAGGGCAAAAGTGCTACAGGTTCGCCCTCCGTAGTGTGCGCCTGATGGCGCGCACCCTCTTTTTAATGTAGCTCATGTCCTCCCTCAGGTTGTCCACCTTCTTGACCAAGTTGTCCATTTTTCGGGTCAATGCCAGGAAGGCAGCTGGGTCCACAGGAGGGTCTGTGCTGGTTTGTGTGCCGGCGGAGGTTGATGTTGTGGCAGGAGTTGGTTGGCCACGGGACAGTCCTGCTACCACAATACGGCTGGGTCCAGGTCTGGAGGAAGATGCAGGGTCCATTGCTGCAGACGTTGCTGGGGCCACTTGGGCAGACCTGGTTGATGTGGTGTTGGTGGTTGTTGGTGGCAATGTAGTGGGAGCCTGTGGTGTGGCCCACCACGCCCCGGAGGCCCGATCAGAATGGTACTTGCGGGCCATCCTCCGGTACCCACACTGCACCTGCAGGATGTGCCTGTATCTCATGGCACGCCGCTCAAAATGGTGGCGATCAGCGGCACTCATGTTTGCAGCTGTGAAGAGAAAAGGCAAATATTTACCTTTGGAATTGGATTGGGTGGATAGCACAATGGGTTATTTGTACATTACTAGAAATGTATTGGTTGCAGCAATTGTCACAACATAGTTCACGGAAAGGCTCAGAGGAAGTACATGTGAAGCATGCACACATAAGGGCATATCACACCTAGCATATCCATGTCTCTACATGATGGATGACATCACCCTAAACTACTCATCCAAATCATACCTAAGGCATCTGACATCATGGCTGCACCTCTTCCGCATACTGACTTCACTACATATGTCACTCTATGTGATAACAATCACACTCCTCACTCAATGCCATTTGTAATTAGTTGTGTGCTAAGATTGAACCCATGGGCCATAACCAAATGTCTACACTAGGGGCTAGATGTAGGAAGATGGAAAATTGCAACACCGTCTGCGAGTCGCTATGGGGTCGCTAAGACCCACCTCATTAACATCAATGAGGTGGGTTCCAAGTTGCGCCACCTTAGCGACTATGGGCACTCACGGGGATGGAGGCCTGCTGGGAACAGCAGACCTCCATGGCCGTGACTGCTTTTAAATAAAGCAGGTTATTTTTCCCCAAGTGTAGGCCGTTTACCTGAAAGGAAAATGAGCTGCACTTAGAAATAAATTACAACAACTTCAATCTTGGATTATTTCAGGGCAGTTAGTGGTCCCTTGGACCACTGGCTGTTTTGTAAAGGATTATTTAGGTCCACTCACAAAGGTGAAGGGTTCCTATGGGGACCCCTTCCAGTTAGCAAGTGGGTTACCATCCACTTCAAGTGGATGATAACTGCGACTCACTTTGCAACCACGTACTCAGTTGCAAATGGAATTGCATACCATTGTGAGTTGCAAATAGGACGGGAAAACCCCTTCCTATTTTGGATTTGGAAAAGCATTTTGCAAATATGTTCATAATCACCAAATACATTTCGTAATAGGAAACAGACGTTTGCAACTCACAAACAGAAATTTATGACATTTGCAACTTGTAAACAGTTTGCTACATCTGGCCCTAGGTACTAACTCAAGTCACAAAAGGTGTCAAGTACGTGTAACATACTGGTTGCTACAGTCCTAGGTACCCTGTTTCACATTAACATGCTAGTCTTTGAGGGTGGTGTGGGAAGAACAACCAACAATCCCATGTTCAATGCACACCCAGGAGTGTATAGAAATTCAACAAGTATGTGCCTTCACACACAACACCTATGAATGGCTAGCAACACGTTGGAGTCAGCCAAACATTGTCACATCCAAGGTCCACACATGTGAAAATGATATGACTTAGGCCAACATGACATACTATCAGTGAGGCCTGTTTTACAACACACACAGAGGAGCTAGAACACCCATTCTCATGATTCGACAGAACACCTAGGCCATTGCACTCAAGTCACACACACTTCTAGTTCACCTTGTGGAAGTACATGCCCCCGGGAGATCCAACCTACAGTGTACACAGTGCATCCTCAACTAGGAAGAAGCACTTGTCATCAAAGCCATTTGCCTAAGCTATATGGGAGACTGTCAGTCTGATATGCAGACTCAGTTCATGCCAAGTCCACCACCAAGTCTTACATTGACCAGTGTATTCCAAATGACTCATCCCATTCCCCATTGCGGCCCAACTGGAATGACCTACAGCCCCTAAATCTGAGAGATGGCTAGGTATTTCTTTACAGAAACAGAAGTCTTATTTGATATCACACTAAAACAACAATGCCAATGAACGGCCAGCGCATCAAATCATGAATTCTCTGGAACACACAGTAGTCCATCATGCATCATTACCAAACAATGAAAATAGCACTCAGGCGACACTCACTGTAGGTATCGGGGTCCTCAAAATGTGCCACCTCTCCCACGGTGTACGGGGCTGGTCCACCTGTAAAGCATGAAAGGAAGAATATACTCAGACTGGGTGAACTGACAAATAATTTCAGTTACAATGACACTGTGTGAATATGACATGGTAATGATACACTTTCCCACATGCTCATACTGCATGGATGACTTTGGATTCAACATTAACATTGGATGAGTCTCCTGCTACAGTTACACACCCTACTACAAACATGCAGTGGCCAGGACAGTCAGGTGTCGTCCAAGTTAACCCTCCATTAGTATGCCCCAACAATAATATTATCCATACATCTCAGCATGTGCATCCCAGAGAGACATCCAAAAACTGGTTCCATGAGGACTGCATGACCACTCACAATCAAACAGGCTAGGTGGACATGTTCAACACACAGCAACCACACACACATGTGACATATCTGTGGACAACATATCTAACTTCATGTGACGTGAAGGCAACACACATGTATAGCATCTTCATGGGTTTCTAATTTTCTGTCTAGCTATGGCGTCTACATATGTAGGTATGTTGTTTCTACATGACTTACTCACTGGCCAATATGACCTGTAGAGTACAAATACAGCCGTTAACGTGTTGCTTGTCTGACACAAATGCAACACTACATTACATACAGCTACAGGCATCTGTTATGTGTAGAAAAAATGAGCCATCTGACTGCTAGCATTGGTCTTCATACACATTGTGCAACAAATACACATTAGGGCACATATGTATACCTTTGTAGCGCAGCATTTGCATCATTTTGTCACGCAGAGACGGGGCAAACTTGCAAAATACAGATATATGTTGTAAGTTGCTGCTGTTTTTGCGTGAAAATGTGGTGCAAAAATGGGGATATAAATGTATAAACATGGGCCTAGGTTTCCCTAGCATTACACACAGTCAGCTACTTATCTAGCAGATTGGGTAACAATCATCACATGTTCCCACACAGATTTCTATTATTCACATGTAATTGATTTGTACTCACCAACATGGCCACCAATCCTGATTCCCAGGTGGTCCAGCAGGTCCTGTTCCCTGGTTATCAGATCTGCCCAGCGGTGCTTCAATTGAAGGACATTGCGCATGCTCCCGTAGACCCGGACCAGGTGATGGCGCACCTTCCCCCACCGGATTTTCCTTGCCTCCGTGTGATACCCCTGTATCACACGGCCCCCAGCCTCCAGCATCAGTGGGAGGAAATGGCAAACTAGCCATATGAATCCCCCCAATTCATCCTCACCCATCCTGGACAGGCGAGGCCTACCTGACATATTGACAGCAAGAAAAATTGACAAATGAAATAAGAAAGTAAAAGTGGGAAATGGGGACAGGTAGAGGTGTGAAGGAAAAAGAAAAAGGAGAAAAATAGCCCAACTAACCCCAAAAACTATGCTACCCACAACAGACTCCCACAGACAATACAAACAAAAACAGGAATAGACAAAACTAGACTAAACAGACTGAGACAATGTTATGCAACAAGAATAGAATCACAAAAAGTCAAAATACAAGGTACACAGGACACAAAAGCAGTAAAACACAGGACAACACCTTTCACACAACCACACAGTCTAGATAAATCTGAGACTGCAAAGTGAAAGTGAAAGTTAACTCCCAGTACAGATTTTGTAGACAGGATATTCTATTACATCACTTCCTGCAGAAAATGGCCGCCGTTTTTATTTTCCCGTTATGCGTCATATTTTCACGCAAACACAATTGTGTGTAATTTTTTTTTGACGCATAACATTGCACATGATGCTGAGTCAAAAAATATGATATGAATATTAATAATTTTTTAATGTACATGAGATGTCCAACATATTGTCCATGTTGCGTCAAATTTACCACGCATACATCATGGGCGTCATATTTTTTCCACGTACAGGAGTGCACATGATGCTGAGTCAAAAAATTATATGAATATTAATATTTTTTTAATGTACATGAGATGTCCAACATATTGTCCATGTTGCGTCAAATTTACCACGCATACATCATGGGCGTCATATTTTTTCCATGATGCTGAGTCAAAAAAATATATGATGTAAATTATATTTTGATGGCTAAATATGCGAAACTTTTGGATACATTTATATTTGACTCTGCATTCTGTGCACTCATGTACGTGAACAAATTATGACGCCCATCCTGTATGCGTAGAATTTTGCGCAATTGTTTTTATTATGTCTTCATGTTTTTAACTTGGGGAAGGTGATTTGTCATGGTCAAACGGTGCTATGTGATACACATTTGTGGTTGGATATGACACATGTCCGTTGTTGTATGTATAGAAGGCATTCACACTGTAATATTTAGGATACGTTACATAATGTATTAACCATATTTGGCCACATATTTTGGGTAATTGCTGATGGCTAATTTGAAATGATGGATGGGATACCATGATGTATCCCTTCTCCAAATTGTGTCCACAATTATGATGGTGATGCTTTTATCTATAGTCCTAACAGGGAGTGCAATAGTCACTTACAGTTTTTATGGGGCTAACCATGTCCCATTATGAATTTGTGTTTCTGATTTGTGTTTGACTTTTGACATGTAGCCCACACATGTGCCTTATGCATGTGTTTAGTTCACAAGTACAAGATTCTTGTATGTTTGGGGGCGGTAGAGGTGGACTTAGGCCCCCAGCACCCTAGGATTTGCCCATCGAGAATAGCTACTGTATCCATGGCTTTTATTTATTATATTATGGCAAACCTGCAGCAGCAGGCTAATGTAAGGCCATATGGTATGAATGACTGTTGACCATTCATTCATCTCATTAGCCCATTTGACGTTTGCAGTATTGATGATTTGGAGCAAACTTGCATACCATTTTCCAATGACTATGTTTGCAAGACTCTCAGCGTTCCTCATGTGCTGATGAAAATTATTTAGTTGTTGTCTGTGTCCCTTTCTGCATTACCTGGTTTAGTGGCATGTTACATTCTTCCTGCTAGGTTCAAACTGGGACACAACTGTGATGGTCTACTTTCAAATATTAGGTTGATTGTATGACATATGTGTACATGTGTGTGGGAATGTGGATCCACTATCACCTGTCTGGGTGTATGTTGTCACTGTGACTTCAAGGTCTCCTCCTGAGTTAGTGGCAGCTAATGTTGTTCCAATTGGGTATTGCTCATATCACACACTTGAGAGAAGCCATTGATGACATGGTCACGTACACATGGATGGTCCCACCCTGTCTCTGAACACGTGTGATGAGACTTTCAAATGATCTACATTTTTGGGCTGGGTGAGAGACTGTCTCAGGTGTTTGGATCAGGCATGTGTAATTGCCACATTTGTACTCCTGTTGGCCTCTGTTTATGGTAATGTATCATGTCACATCCTACCCTCTGTGCATACATTTTTGATGTTTATTTTTGTTGTGATGATTGTTATAGCATTCTTGCTCAATGAGACGACATTCTTCTTCAGCAATTTCAAACTAAAGGTGGTCAGAAATGCATAGGCCAAAGCATGATGTGGTGTTTGTTATCTGTGTTTATTTACAATTGTGGAATACAAGTTATTATGATACATTATGAAAAAAAATTATTGACAAGCTGTTGGCGCCTACGCACTCCTGCTGCCGTGTTCGGTTGTTCCCCCTCCTGTTGCAGGCCAGCATCCTCCTCTTCGTCATCCTCAGGCATGTCTGGGTCCAGTTCAAGGAGGGGAATGTTCCTTTTTACACATATATTGTGCAAAATGGCACAAGTGAGTATGATCTTACAGACCATCTCTGGGGAATAGAGTAGGCTACTGCCAGTGATGTCAAGGCAGCGGAACCTTGACTTTAGGATCCCAAAGGTCCGCTCCACAATGCTGCGTGTCCTCTTGTGTGCGTCATTGTATGCCCGCTCTGCAGCAGTAGTGGGGTTCCCAAATGGTGTCATTATCCAAGGCTGGATGCCATACCCCTGATCAGCTGAAAGAAAAACACAGAATGGGATCAATTAGATGTAGGAGGCACTGTTGTACAGATCTTTGATGGCAGTAGTTGTCTTGTGTTTTCTGTGACTCTTTTGTGTACTAATGTGACAACCTATGGTTGTTGGTGAAAACTTTTGCATTGAGTTTTTTTCCTTGGCTGAGCAAGTGTTTGTTGGCTAACCGTTTGTCAGCAGGATGTATTTGTTTTTCCAGTACAGTGTGCCCTCCCTAGCATTGTGACTTGTGATACAGGTGTCCGTGTGTCCTCACTGGGGGTGAGATGATAGTTCCATGAAGAGTTGAAACATGAAAGTGTGGTTGAAACGTTCATGTGAAAGTACCCAGGCCATCCCATACCTTAAAACATATGCAATGTATTAGTGTACAGGTTATTGTGAGACTTCCAATTTGCAAGGTGACATTTAGGCAACCACAGTCATTAATGTCTTCACATTAAGCTGTAGAGTAAATTCCAATGTGTGACAGGTTCAATGGTGACTTCTGAAACATGGCTAGTGATGTGAGTACCTCAGTGTGTTCCTGGTTAGGTGTTGCTATTGTGGTGTATGTGTTGAGTGTCCTGGAGCTTTTCTGTGCAGTGTGTATATCAGTTTGGTTTTTGTCCTTACCAACGAGTAGTCCATTTCCATACCGTCCATCCTGGAAGTGTTGGTTGATGGTGGAGTGACGGAAGATGAATTCGTCATGTACACTCCCAGGATATTTAGCCACAATGTTGCTGATCAGTCCTTGGTGATCGACTATGGCCTGCACGTTGATTGAATGTGTGTGCTTCCTGTTGCGGTAGAGGTGTTCAGTCGCAGCAGGTGGCACAAGGCGTACGTGTGTGCAGTCGATTGCACCAAGGACGTGCGGGAAGCCACTGATGGCGTAGAACCCCTGTTTAGTTTCCTGCTGCTTCTGCAGTGTGTTAGGGAAGCAGATGTGGCGGGGTGTCAGGCGAATGATGGCATCCAGTACTTTAGGCAGGAATGCGGAGAATGATGGTTGTGATATTCCACCAACCAGGGCACCAGTTGTCTGAAACAAGCCACTTGCCAGCAGGTGAAGTACGGCAAGCAGCTTTGTTTCTGTTGGGATAGTGCGGGGAGACACTAAAGTGGGGGCCAACTGCTGTTCAATATTTCTCAGCAGCTGCTGAATGGCCTGCCAGTTCAACCGGTACCTCTGGATGATGTCCCGTTCCCTGAGGCCATGCAGGGTTGTTCTTGGGCGGAATATCCTCTCCTGCCTTCTGCGCTGTCTTTGGGGTCCCTGCTGTTGTTGTTGTAGCTGCTGTTGGTGCTGCAGGGCTCTGCGTCTACGTGCACGCTGAAGAAAAATCACCTCCATGTCTCCCTTCTGCTGCTCTGCTGCTCTGTTGTTTGTTCTGTGTGTTCTGATTAAGTTCAGGTGTGTTTGCCCCATTTTAATGCCTGCCCTGACCCTGGTGTTAAAATTTGACGCTATTCGTGCTTTGCGTCATTGTTTAGCTCCGCCTACCGCCCGGGAGTCATTTTTGCCCAGAAGCATAAATACGACGCACCGCTGTGTGCGTGGTGTTTTGGACGGGAACGCCTACCCTGCATGTCATTAACGCAGGGCGGGGTGCCGCTTCCAGAAACTGACGCACATAGCGCCATTTTCCTTTTGCGCCGGCTCGGGCGTCAAGGTTTAAATATGGGGCAACGTTTGCGCTGAATGTGCGTCAAAAATTGAGACGTACATTCGGCGCAAACGGAGTATAAATATGCCCCATAACCTCTTGACTAAGCGTGTTAAGGCTCGCACGTTTGGTGAGGTCGGGTGGGCAGGGCATAGCCTGGCTTGTAAACTGCATTTGCCTAAGGCTCAAACATGTCATATAAATTACCACCTCAGAAGGCAGTGACTGCTATGACACCTCCTTGTTTCTGGCTGATTTCAGGACATTTTACACCCAGCTATATGCAGCCTGTCCCACCACAGGTACTGAGTTGAGCAACTATTTTGAGGATGTGGTGCTTGTTGGCTGCCTCTGGGGCTAAGGGAATACTTGACACAACCTATCTTCATGGATGAGATTAAGGATGCAATAAGGTCACCCCGAAATGGTAATGCCCTGGGTGTAGATGGTCTAACTGTGGATTTTTATACGGAATTTGCAGATATATTCATCCCACACTTACATGCCATATATGAGGAAGGGATTGGCAAGAAAGTACTCCCCCACCCCACTCCCCAACTCTATGCGAGGCTTCAATAGTTACACTGTTGAAACCAGACAAGCCTCCAACCAAGTGTGACTCATACCGTATCCTGTCTCTCACCAATATTGACACTAAAATACTGGCAAAGGTGGTGGCGACGCAACTGCAACCCCTACTTATTAAGATACTGTTGCCTGAGCAGCTGGGCTTCGTACCAGCTTGCTCGACCACACAAAACTTGAGGCCTTTGTTCACCTTACTTCATTACCTAGATCCTTCAGTTCATGCAGCTTCAGTATTATTAGCACAGCAAAAGCATTCTACTCCATTGCTTGGGATCACATGTATAGGATCATGGCACATATGAGGATACCAGCAGGATTTATTAACTGGGTACGGCTCTTGTACACCCAACTGATGGCCCTCGTTCGATTTAATGGCGACATATCAGAGGAGTTCCCCATATAAAGAGGCACACAACAGGGGTGCCCATTGTCCCAATTGTTGTTCACATTTCACTGGAACCACTGGCTTCCGTGATCAGACAGTGCCATGCAATGTCCGCTTTGCGGCTTCTATTGTGGCCATTGAGTATATTTCTATATACAGACAACATGGTGCTCTACATAAGGAACCCCTATACACACTTGGCACTAAATATTATAGAGTTTTGAAAGGTACTCTGGTCTGTGTTTCAACTGGTCCAAGTCTGTGGTGTTCAATTTGACACTTAACGCACAGGCTGTTCCTTTGCAGTCCCCTCTGCAGAGGAGTACAGAACTCATCAAACACTTGGGGGTCTGGTTAAATAAAGATCCTGAATTAGTAATCCGCTACAATTTTGGTAAAGTAATTTCCCAATTGACCGATCAGATCCATAGATGGCTCACACTGTCCCTTGCCTTGGCAGACAGAGTAGTTCTGATGAAGATAATGGTATTACCTAAATGGGCATGTTTGTTTACTAATATCCCCATAATACTCACATCACAATTCTTCAAAACACTGCTGGCTCATTTGCTGATGTTGGCTTGGGCGAGGGAAACAGCTGCATATAAGCAGGAAGGTCTTCACCTTGCCCTATACACTGGATTTTGTGAGCAAGACTTCCACTTATATTATGTATGTGCGCAGTCCCACTTTGCATATTATTGGTATGCAGCACATGACTATATTCCGCACTGTGCTGTAGAGCATGATGATGCTCACCCCATCACATTACAGCCATGCTCCCTCATAAGAGACCGGGACCATTGTGTTCTGAAATAAATATGATGCACTTCACAACTCCACAGTCCGCGCTTGGAGACAGTTGGGACAGAGGGTCGGAAAAATGTTCTCTATGCATCCAACCTTCCCCTAAAATATCACCTGTCCTTCTCAGTCACACATGAGGAGAAAGCATTGCCTATACTGACAAAAGCTGGCCTGCAGACTATGGGGAATACATATCGAATGGCACATTTAGGGGCATATTTATACTCTGTTTGCGCCGGAATTGCGTCGTTTTTTTTTACGCAATTCCGACGCAAAACTAACTCCATATTTATACTTTGGCGTTAGACGCGTCTAGCGCCAAAGTCCATGGAGTTTGCGTCATTTTTTAGCGTGGACACCTACTTTGCGTTAATGATATGCAAGGTAGGCGTTCCCGTCTAAAAAATTGACTCCGAGGCATGTGCGCCGTATTTACACTCCCGGGCAAAATTCACGCCCGGGAGTGGGCGGGTCAAAAAAAATTACGTACAGCCGCTTTTGCGCTGTTTTTTAGCGCCTGGACAAGGCAGGCGTTAAGGGACCTGTGGGCTCGGAAGGAGCCCAGAGGTGCCCTCCCATGCCCCCAGGGACACCCCCTGTCACCCTTGCCCACCCCAGGAGGACACCCAAGGCTGGAGGGACCCATCCCAGGGACATTAAGGTAAGTTCCGGTAAGTATTTTTTGTAATTTTTTTTGTGGCATAGGGGGGCCTGATTTGTGCCCCCCTACATGCCACTATGCCCAATGATCATGCCCAGGGGATAGAAGTCCCCTGGGCATGGCCATTGGGCAAGGGGGCATGACTCCTGTCTTTGCTAAGACAGGAGTCATTTCTATGGGGGTTGGGAGTCGAAAAAAATGGCGCAAATCGGGTTGAGGCGAAAAATTTGCCTCAGCCTGACTTGCCCCATTTTTTGGCGCCCAAGCTCCATATCCCCCTACGCCGGCGCTGCCTGGTGTACGTCGTTTTTTTCCACGCACACCAGGCAGCGCCGGCGACTAACGCCGGCTAACGTTATTGATTAAATACGGCGCCCGCATGGCGCTTCAGAATGGCGTTAGCCGGCGCTAATTTTTTTGACGCAAAACTGCGTTAGCGCAGTTTTGCGTCAGAAAGTATAAATATGGCCCTTATTGTTTTGGAGGACGTTTATTCCTCTTTGCATATTATCGCTATAGAGCAGCTATGGGGGTTTATTCTCCCCAGTTTCTAGAACCCCGTCCAGAACATAAACGCACTAAAGACGTTGCTTACCAGTGATACCCATAGACACTTAGGGCCTGATTTAGAGTTTGGCAGAGGGGGTTACTTCAATACAAATGTGATGAATATCCTGTCCGCCGTATTACGATCCCATTATAGCCTTTGGAGCTTGTGATATGGTGAATGGGATATCCATCATGTTTGTGCTGGAGTAACCCATCCGTCAAACTCTAAATCAGGCTCTTAGTCACAAAGTTGTATAATGTAGCACAAAATGATAGGCCCACAGCGCTGGACAATGCTCTAGAGAGGTGTAACGCATTCCTGGTGGACCCACTACGCACCAGTGACTGGTCAGTCTGTGCGCACAAATGAGGATGCTTACTTCCAATTGCAACTTGCATATCATCCATTTCAAATTCTTGCATCAAATGTATTAAGCACCATCAAAATTGTATAAGATTGGGTTGTGAATGGATACTAGGTGTATTCAATGTGGGAAAATGGATGCAGATTTTATACCCCTGGCCTGGCAGTGTCTTACGATTTATAGCTTCTGGTCTACTGTTGCACATACTTTATCAGCAATTACTCTTGAGACAGTCAACTGCACTCTGGAGTTGTGCCTAATGTGACTGGTAAAACACTTCCAACAAGGAAATAGACGCTATGTTGCAGTGGCTCTTTTGTTAGCAGAAATAGAGTGGTTATGCATTGGGGTGCGGGAACGATTCCCACTAAGAGACAGTGGTTACATGGTCTGGCATATTGTAAGGAACAACTTGAACTTTACGCTGAGAAGTTACCAGAGCATTCTATGCCTACAGACATCAGCCCTCCCCCTTACGACCTATCTTACAACTCTACAGAATACTGGTGATACTGGGCCAGTGGCTCCTGGTCTGTGAATGTATATACTCTCTTTCCATAATATTGGAATATTGCTCTTACCTGGTGGGCCATGACTGCTGTGTATGATTAGTATGCTGTACATTTCTGGGGGTGGGGGGTGGAGATCATTTGCTGACTTAATGGTGGGTTGTATTGGGTATGTTTATTTCATGCTGTGACATGATGAAAATTAGTAATAAAAACTAATAAAAAAAATTAAGAAGTTTTTATTTTAAAACAGACAGCTCAAATTTCACTTTTTATACTGAAATTATTTCTGCTGTTCTTAGATTGATAAATAAGCATCCTCATACTGAAAGACTGGATTTTAACAACAGGCCCAGGAAAAAAATGTATTTGTTTGGCCGAACCCCATCCCCTATGCCTTTGTAAAAGCAGTCACTCTCTGAATTATTAATGGATGAAATTCATTCAAAACACGCATTAAAAGGGTTCCGTTACTAACTAAACTAAATTCTCATCAAACCCCACAGAGATCTTCTGTGGGAAAAGCAGGGTCCTCACTCACATCGAAATTTGAATGATATTTTAGCCTCCCACTGCAGAGGTTTTGTTGCCGACTGCCTGGACAATGCTTATATGACATGACCACACTGTTGGCTCCGCTAAGGGGGTGACACTTATACAGTTTTTTTCACCTGTGCAATCTCTCAGCTAACTTGGCCCTGTTAAAAGTTTGCTTACTTTAAAAGAGGTCCACGTCTCACACCTCAAACCCCTCATTTGTCACCAGTTACTCCTCTCCTTAGCTTAGTGAATGGCAGGAGTGCTTTAACCGAGTCACACCTGAAGCACTGGAACTCAGCTGGCCGCACAACCATAGGTGACATTTTTAAGTTTTGCTTGTGCTGCACATGTGAAATCTATTATATGTAATATATCTTAAAAGGGACTTACATCCCGCCTTCACTTCTTATTGGTCCCTGTGCTTCCCCCTCTAGTTTTCCTCCGTTTCTATTGGTTGTAACTTGTTCTCTCTTCTGTGCTTCTCTTATCAGTGTCCCAGTGTTTCATCTGCGTTGGTGGGTGGAACTTCTTTTATTCACTTTCATCTGTACTCTGCGCATGTGCACGTAATATGCATAGATCAATCCCTTCATGTTTTAGAGCCTGCTCTGCGTGGCAATGTCTGTGCTCCACGCATGCATCTGAATCTCACATTGGACGGACTTTAAATATATTTTTCTCTTCATGTTCCTGAGCCTGCAGTGTTGTCGGTGCTCTAAGAATGCGCAGTAGCAGCAGTGTCTCTGAGCTTGTGCAGCTGTCGTGTGCCTGTGCTCTGAACATGCACCTGTTTGTGCCCCACGTTCATGAGCAAAGGTGGTCCCTTGATTCTTATCAGAGCCCGGACATGCCGTGATGAGCAGTGGCGCTGCCCGGCTTTCCAAAACTCTGATGCCACCAACTTCTTTGCAAACCAGCAGGACGGCACTCCGGGGTTTTTTCATCTGCACAACATACCTCCGCCAGCGAAGCACTGCGCAAGAACCGAGTATAGGACTCCCCAATACAAACGCACCTTTCCCGGCATGAGTTTCTTATCAGAGACAGCACATATGGCACAAGGTGAGATCTGCTTGCTTTTATTTGTTGCTCTCTTATGAGTCTCCCTCTACAAATGTGATCCCTGGTTCCCTTCACAAAAGTATGCTTACAAGCGTCAATGGGGAAATTCTGATTCTCTGTATGTGCAATTATGCTGCCTTCTCTTTTCCTGGCCAAGCTCACACTTGTTGACTCCTAACTGTCTCCTTCTCAGATATGGAATGGCAGGTTCTACATATGCTCTGATTCCTACTAATCACAATTTTTAGGTCAATCTCTGTCGCCTCTCTGCAAGCTACTGTTCTTTAAGACCAGGTAAATATATGAAACTGCTTATCTCTCAAGCATAAAAGATCGTTGATGTTTTGCCCCATGGATGCAGATTGCTGACACAACATGCATATCGCAAAACTTATTTTGTGTAATGTGCTACCCTTGAACAAATTCCCAATGTGTTATCCATTTGCCTACATTTCTTTGTGACACATATCAGACACTTTAGCAACGCAAAAGGATGTTCGACAAAGTGCTGAAACTTTTCAAAAACTCACCCACAGTCACAAATCTGGGTTAAACCCATTGTTCTTTTGCTCACCATGCTACCCCAGCTTGGACCCAGCCATATGCAATTCATTTTTGACCCTGCTCTCAATGGAACAGTCCAGCCTGAACTGCCAGGCCAGAGCCTCCCTGGACTGGAAACAAGCATCTTGGTATCAGGTTCGCGGTATCACCCCTCATCAGCCAGGGTAGCTTGAATCCAGTGGCACAACGAGCAAGGGACCCACGTCTTGGCATTCCCTGGCCCCTTATGGCAACTTTATCAGCACAAAAGGATGATGGATGGAGTGCTAAAACTTTCAAACAATTACCCCAGTCACAGATCTGAGTTAAATCCATTTTTCTTCTGCACACAATGCCACCCCATTTTGGACCCAGCCATATGCAAATCAGTCTTGACCCTGCTCCCCATGGGAACAGTCCAGCCCGAACTGCTAGGCCGGATCCTCCCTGGACTGGAAACAAGCATCCGGGGACCGGGTCTGGGGTATCACCCAGGATGCTTGTTTGCAGTCCAGGTAAGACCTGGATCAACTGCTTTCATATTCACTGTCATGTATTTGAAAAATAACAACTGCCCATGCATTTGAAACATTAACACTGTGAATGATTTGAATAGAGTTGGCGTTCTACTTAGGAATTTTCAATTAGTTCGTATAGAAGCAAGGAATGCATGTGAAAGGAAGCATGGCTACCCAATCCCTGCTGTTTCACAAGAGAGCCATTGTTTAACTCTGCAACATTTCAAGAATGATATACTAATTGTTAATAAATGTAACAATCAAAGTAATTATAAAAGGTATCCTAGGGAAAGAACAAGGGGCTTCTGTTTTAGGTTTCCACTTCTTTCTCTGCTGCTGTAGGAGCTGAGAGCCACAGATGACCAGAGCGATTATGCTGGAACTAAGCTATAGAATGACTGAGGCAGTATTATAGAGTGACTGTGCATAGCTGACTTTACAAGCTAAGGAGAGCTGTAAGACAGAGACGGATAGAGTAGGGACAGATTAAGGACATACTTCTTGCATGTTTCTGTAACCTTTTACCTTAATTATTAAAAATATACTAATTCATTTAAATAAATACTTCAAAACTACATAACTCTCTTTATTGACTCTACAAATCTGATCTGATAAACTACCGTACCTTAATTGACTTGTTTGCAGCTCATTACATTTCTCACAGCCACTCTCAGATAAAGATCCATACTGAGGGTCCAGACAAAGAGTAAGTAGTAGCAGGTAAAAAGAGAAATTGGTTAATCAAACTGTGGTGGTGTTTTGGTAATGTGCAGTGCACCCAGCACCATCTAAAAGAAGACCCCCGTTTGCTTCATCTATCTACTTCACTATCACTCCGGCAAGGACTGGGATGCCGCATGGCTCACTTCAATTAATAATCGATGATGTAACTGTACGTCTGCGACACCAGTACTGACACAAACTGAACAATCAGAAGGCTACTTTAAGCAGTACCCAGGTATCGAGCGTATAGTGCGCTCTGCTTCTCCCATTTGCAACATGTAGTGTCATGATAAAGTGAAGACACATTTGAAATGTTCATGTTACAAATGTAAGTACAAAGATGTTTTTTTAAAAAAAGGACAATCAGAGGCTGTTTGCTTTGTTCTGTTTCAGAAAGTTTAGTCTAATCCACGAAAAAGAGAAAGGAGATAGCAAGTTGGTTCATGTCCCAGGAGTAGCACATTTAGGGGCATATTTATGAGAAAGTGGTGCATCAGTCCCGGTGCGCCACTTCTTTTGCGACGCCCTTGCCCCACCTCACAACACCATGGTGGTCGTTCCTACAACAGTGTTAGAATTTCTTATGCTGTTGTAGCGCTTTGCATCACTAGCGTCAAAAATGTTGACGCTAGCTCCTGCAAAGCACAGGGAGACCCGTTGATTTTAATGGGTGCGTCATTTTAATGCCTGTTTTAAGCAGGCATTAAAAATTATGGAAAAAATTTGGCACAGTGAAATCTAGTAAATTTTACTGCCCCATTTTTTCCGGGCCTCCCTGCGCCGGAATGCCCCCCTTGCATACATTATGCCTGGCGCAGGCATAATGTGGTGCAAGGGGTTGCAAAGTGGCGCAATGCATGCTTTGTGCACTTTGTAAATCTGGCGTGGGCAAAAGAACACATTAGCGTCAAACCAAATTATGCTATGGCAGCACTTAAGTGGTGCAAGGAGCATGTAAATATGCTCCTTAGCCTGGTTTGATTTGAATCCTGTGGCTGATAGTCTTTCCTTTATATTGATGAAAACAAAGTCACAAGTTCCAAAAATCAAATGATAAAACCTAGCCTGGAGAAACAAACATACGAGTTTCTGTGGGGCATCAGTGGTAGAGAGATGTGCATAAATCTGAAATGACAATTATTTTATTCCTTATGCTTGTAACATAAAAGAAATATATTTCATGAAAGCTATTAGAATTGTGAAAAGCACGTTTAAAAGGCTACGAGACTCAAACACAAAAATACATTGTTTTATTTTTAAATAACATCTCCTCCCCTTCCAAAACCTCTGTGATGATTACACTCATATAAAAGCTTGTGAGCCTGGGGATTAGATGAGCATCTCCGCCTTCACTCCTTAACTCCTCTTTAGGGCCTGCTATGCTGCAAGGGACTCAGTGCAAAAGCAGTCAACTTCTCTCTGTTTTATGATTAAGACAGGGCACCCCCCCATCCCCCCCCCCTCCCCCCAGTCCATGACAACCTCATTGGATTCCCTCACTACCACCCGACAAAAGAGCCCCATATCTATATAGCCCCTCTCAGGCTGGCTTTACTAATCCACTCAGCTATCCACATAAAACATAGTCCTGTTCTTTACAGCAGGCATATTAACCCTCTGCACTTCTTTATATCGAGTCAAAATTGCCACTGAATACAACTCTGATCTTTCTCTCTCTGGCAAGAGCATTAATCACAAGAGTTGTCTTGGCATTTTAATTGCTTCCTGAAGGCTGGGCACAAGCAACTTTTCAGCAGGTGCTTTTAAATCGGACGTTTCGTAATTTATTGCTAAACACAGCGCCCTCCTGAGGTCAGCGCCCCCTCCCCCCCCCCCCCCCCCCTCCAGATCAGCACCCAGCACGGTCACTCCGTCCTAAAGCCAGCCCTAGAGTTAGAGAGTCAGTTCATGCTATTACTTAAAATGTTAACCACTGATCCTTCCTTGCTAAACAGAAGTTAACTTGCTGATGCGCCATCACCTGATAAGTATTGTAGGTATTAAAAAGTAGTAAAGCACCCAGCCCTCTATAAAAACTGGGACAGGATTTTAATTTAATCAAATGTGTCGGGACGCCATGGCAGTCTTGGGTCTGTCCTGGGAAAATTCAGATGTATTTTCTCCCTAGTCAGTGCCATAACTCAAAATGATGGATCACCGTAAGATGTGTTGAGGGGTGCCTGTGACACCCATATGGCACAGATATTCATAATCATGAGGCTGAATTGGGGTTCCCGCTGGTCTGTGGGGTACACACAACAGGGCTGAATGGGTTTATTGTTATGCCCCTGCTACTAGTGATATGTGGTATGTTTGGATGCACTAACAGAAAACTTACAAATAGGGACACTCAAGTACTGGTGTGGTGGCACACTGTGCAAAGCACAGGATTCTAGTTTACTTGTTTTAAGTTGTGCCCTTAATCTGTGCCCTTAATTACATAGACCACATTCCTTGGCCTCTAGCCTTTAGAGAAGTCACAAAAGTTTAATTCCACTTAAAGCACTAAGTGATGCCATATTCACTGAACGAGAATTAGGTAATCAGTCATGGGATTTTGCTTGTGGTCTTTAAACAAATCTGGAAAGCAAGTGGACTAACAATAGTTGTACATTCCTCAGAACATGCAGACTGCTGCATGTTCTAGTGTTTGTACCCAATGTAAAATAACTGTGCAGTGACAGCCGCAGTGGGAGGCCTGCACTGATGGTAGGCTACATGTGAAAGAAGTTACTCCATGTCATTCCTCTTGTTATGCGTGCAATGCTGGTGAGACGAGAGGGACCCTGACAACATAGCGCTGAGAAATCTCACTGACCGAACCTGTGATGTATGTCTCTCCCTCCCATCCATTCCATTACTTCCCCCTCAGGTGCACGCGGAACCATATACCTGTCGTGTGGTGTTGGTAGCAGGTGGGAGAGGGCACAATGGATCCACATCACTCCTGTGTTTTACATCAACTGTGAGGCCCAAATCTTCCTTTTACTACATGCAAGTTCCTAGGTAGCCCCATGGGCAGGGTGCAGTGTATTTGAAAGGTAGGACATGTACTAGTGTGTTTTACATGTCCTGATAATGAAATACTGCCAAATTCGTTTTTCACTATTGCAAGGCCTATCTCTCCCATCGGTTAGCATGGGGATAACCTTTAAATATCTTCTAAGTGCAGTTTCCCATTAAAAGCAGATATAGATATGAAGTTTGGGGTCTCTGAACTCACAAATTGGTTTTTAGATTGTAAGCTTGAAAATGCCATTTTTACAAAATGGGCACGTGCTTGCTTAATCATTCTGTGCCTCTACTTGGCTGCTGAATACACATCTGGGTCAGACTGACAGTTGGGCTGATTGTGAATTCACTCTAGACAGTAACACAAAGGGAGCTGAGGTGTGTCCTGCATATCCTGATGAGTCTTCCTGGGCTAGAGTGGGAGGGGGAGCGGTCACCTGCACTTGAAAGGGCTGTGCCTGCCCTCAAACAAAACAGACTCCAACACCCTAGAGTGTATCTGGGGCAGGGCAAGGAAGAGCCAGGGTCTTGTGCACTACAAAGACTTTCCTTTGAAGTGTATCTACTTCTGAGGTGGAAATTAGTATAAATATTGGACTGCTGACCCCACAATTTTAGATTACTTCTGGATCAAGAGGAACCTTTGCAAGGAGAAGAGCTTGATGCTTGAGGAGGACCTGCCACTCTGCCTGTTGCTTTGCTGTGCTGTCCTGCTGCTTCTGCCGTAAGAGGGAAAGGACTAGACGTTGCTTTCTGAAACCGTGCTGTTGAAGTTTCTCCAAGGGCTTGGACTGACCCTGCCTCCTGTTGAAAAGACTCAGGGACATCAACGACACCACCTGCCAGCAGTTGGGTACTCCTGCTGAGGACCCTGACTTGGCAAGTGGTGCCAATTCAGTTCCCCGACTCCGTGCACATGCTTGTTTCCCTTGTTACCAAAGGTACTGTACCTGGGGGTCCGCACGACTCTGTGACTGGTGCCACACCTCATATCCCCCCCCACCCCGACTGGCATTGGACTCTTGGGAACTACTGTCAATGACGTTGTGATAGCCCCAGTTGGAGCTATTGTGTTTCTAATTGTTTTTATTGGGATTTAATGTTTTAAAATTCATATTTCTGCTTGTGTATGTTGGATTTTTGTTGTTTTGGTCTTGCTTGATTTAGATAAATATTGACTATTTTTCTAAACTGATGTGGAGTCCTTTTGTGGTGTTTTTACTGTGTTACTATGTATGTTTGTACAAATACTTTACACATTGCCTCTGAGATAAGCCTAACTGCTGGTGCCAAGCTACCAAGGGGGTGAGCAGGGGTTATCTGAGCTGTGTATCTCCCTTACCCTGACTAGAGTGAGGGTTCCTACTTGGACAGGATGTAAACTGATTGCCAACTAAAGACCCAATTTCTCACACAACTAATAATAGAATTTTAAATTTACAACGCTTTTCAAACTGTAATGCTTGTAATGTTGTATCTGCATCAGTATGAAGATATTTCTGGGACAGACAGTACAATTGGTATACACATGGTATAGCCCAACACAGAAGACAGATCAAATGTAAAGTGAAAGGAGCACCTCTGGTTCAACATTTTGAGGAACGGGGGCACACCGAAGGTCAAATCTAAAGGCAGGTGGTGGAGGTAATAAACCTGGACAGCAGAGGGGCAACATCCCAGCACTCCTGGATTGGAAGGGATTCAAATGGATAGATATTCTGGACAGTACTATCAGTGGTCTAAATGATACCAATGACAAGTGGAAATTAGCAGTAAGACAATATTGTATCTATAGACATTCTTGTTATTAAGACCACTTCATATCATAACATGCTTTGGATATAATACATTCATGCATGTATCACTAACAGAGCACAATAATGTTGGGTCATAGCATATGACATTCTCGTTATGTTCTCTATCATGCATAAATACTGGATATCAGTATTAGTAAGATATACATCTTTACACCATTTTGATGATGACTGTATACATGTATTGTACCAACTCCACATTCGGAACATGTATGATGGTGTCGGTGGTTTCAGGTTGGATTCATGGCAATCGTTTCCCTGTATGCATTAGTGGCTAATGTCTAAAATCCATGGGGAAGAGAATTGATGCATATGTTAATGGTGTGCACATGCTGCAACGGATTAAATGCATGCACCTCATTAATATTAGGCATTTTATTCACCCAAGATGGTGGACCATGGTTAGTGGTCTAGTGTTGCAGAGGCAGCAGAGCAGATATTCCAGCAGCTTCTGTCGCATCTTCCCTCTGCCACTCCACACTTCAATGATACAGAGCGGAGTGAGATTAGTTCTACTGCATTCTTGTTGAAGGTAAAGGTGTGGGTAACAAGATATTTCTGCCTCAGGCCATTTGTTGAGCTACTCCAATACTATCTTATTTGTCCTAGAATAAATTGAAACAACAGTTTGGGCAATTTTGCCTCAATATTGGTACTGGTTTGATCTGTATCAGACCAGCTTTGCTGCTTTTGGTATGAAAAGGATTGGTACTAGTTCTTAAAGAATATGCCCCAACCCTGAAGCATTTAACTGGGAGAGGTATGATTTTTTTAACTGCACTTTTCTAACATGGCTGTGTGAGTTCCACAATGGTGGAGCATGATTGGCCTCACTTGAAGCAGGAGATGGAGGGCTAAGACTCCTTCTGTACCAGACAATTGTTTCAAAAAGAGGATGATTTTCCCTCTATTAGAACATGATTCCCTACCGTCTTATCAACTTCTACCAGGCGTGATTTGTTCAGTAGGCACACATGTGATGTTTCACTGGTTGTTGTGCTCTTGTATAGCTAACGTTTGAGCATATAGGCCCTCATTACAACATTGGCGGTAAATGCCGCTTACCGCCGTGCAGAAGACCGCCAACACACCGCTGCGGCGGTGGAAATTCCGAAAAGCTATTACGACCCACAGCTCAGAATCCGCCAAAATCTAGACACCCACACAAGTCCGCCACACCAAAGGTCAGTGATAAACTGACGATAACAAAACCTCCACCATCACGCCAACAGGAATACGCCCACACTATCACGACCCACGAATCCACAGACAGAGCACCCAGGGGTGCAGAGAGGCAGTTGCAACAAACAAATGCATACCTGGAGGGCATTCATTCTGGCCAGGCAGCCCAACAGCAAGCATTTCAGGCTCTGGCCTCTGCACTGATGGCAGCCATTGTCCCTGTGCCCAGCCTCCCCCTCCAACCTCCTCCAACCAGACCCAATCCCCTGTACCTCACCCTATCCCAAGTACACCATCAGACCAGCATGCACACACCTTAACACACTAGGGTGGCTCTGGCAAACATAAGCACCACACATCCCACAGGCACTCACACAAGCATCATACACATGCTCACATACCAACATCCACTGCCTCCACTGTGTCCCCCTCCTCCACCTCTCCTGCCCTCCCTCCCAGTCTCGTCTCCACTCACACCTGCATGCACTACATCTTCAGCCACTACCTCCATCACCACACACCGCTCACGTGCACTCACCACCCCCACTACCATTCACACATCCCCTGTGTCCTCTCTCAGTGTGTCTGTGAGCCCTCCTCCCAAAGTACACAAACGCAGTCACACACTCACCCAACAGCCATCCACCTCACAACAGCCTCCAGCCCATGCACCTTTACCCAAAGTCAGCAAACGAACACCTCCTACAACCACTACCTCTTCCTCCACTCCCAAACCCCCTCCATCTACCTGTCCCAGTGTGTCAAAAAAGCTTTTCCTATCAAATCTTGATCTCTTCCCTACACCTCTCCCCCCCCCGTCCGTCCCCTGGGGCCAGCCTTTCCAGGTCCCACCCAGCACCTCAGCCACCACATCACCGGGCACAATTGCGCCAGCAATAGCGGGATTTTGGAGTGCGCCAAGCAACAGGGCTGCCAGTGTCCCAAGGAGCGAGGGCAAGGACATTCCGCCACCTCCAAAACTGAAAAAGTTGCCCACATCCCGGAGGGAGAAGGTGAAAACACCTGCCACCAAGGGCTCAGGCAAGACAAAAGTGGAAAGTGGCAAGACAGCTGCGCCACCATCCAAGGTGGGGAAGGGCCAGAAAATCAAAGGCAGGTCCACATCGACGCCAACCTGCACGGCAGACAAGACCCCCACCAGCACCGCTGCCACAGACACCGCCGCCAGCACCGCAGACACTGAGCCCGCCACCAGCACCGTTTCCACAGAGCCCGCCACCAGCACCGTTGCCACAGAGTCCGCCGCCAGCACAGTTGCCACAGAGCCCGCCGCCAGCACAGTTGCCACAGAGCCCGCCGCCAGCACCGATGCCACGGAGCCCGCCGCCAGCATCGTTTCCAAAGAGACCGGCGCCAGCGCCGCCACCACCGCCGCTACTGACACCCCGCCGCCAGCGTCCCCGCGACATCCTGAGCCAGTGGCACCACTGCAGACATGGCTGCCATCCCCAGTGGTCAGTCGTACGAGGCTGGTGGTCAATTCCCGGAGCCTGGCCTGCTTGCCTGCTGCACCACCGTCAGTGGAGTGTCACATCCACTACCTCAGTCCTTGGCATGATGAAGCACTCTGGGCATTAAAGCCCCCTCCAGAGCCAGTGGAGAAAGGCATCCGCTACCTCAGTCTTTGGCAGGATGAAGCACTCTGGGCACAAAGCCCCCTTCAGAACCAGTGGAGAAAGGCATCCACTACCTCAGTCCTTGGCAGGATGAAGCACTCTGGGCACAAATCCCCTTCCAGAACCAGTGGAGAACTGCATCCACTACCTCAGTCCTTGACAGGATGAAGCACTCTGGCACCAAGCCCCCTCCAGAACCAGTGGAGACTGTTATCCACTTAAGAGACTGTGGCTTTGCACTCCCCAGGATAAAGCAGTGGGTAACCCACCCACTGAAAAGACTCGAGAGACTGTGGCTTTGCACTCCCCAGGATAAAGCAGTAGGCAAACCACCCACTGAAAAGACTTGAGAGACTGTGGCTTTGCACTCCCCAGGATACATCAATGGGCATGGAGCCCCCTCGTGGAGCTGGCATCGTGCACTCATCCGGATGAGGTGCCCCCTTCCCTCCCCCCTGAGGTGCCTGTTTCATTTCGATCTGATACTCCAGCAGTGTTCTCTCCGTTTGAAGTCTGGTATCGAGTGTGGGCCTCGCCCATGCATTTTGGGCCATTGGTCCACGGACTATGAATGGTGCACTAACCGGACTTGTATAGTTGGTGTACATAATTGTTTATACTGTATTTAAAGTTTTGACTAATAGATTTTTCATGATTACAATTGTTACAATCATTTCCTTTTGTCATTGCGTTCTTCCAGGAGGGTTTGGGGGGGTGTAAATCTAATGTTGCAGCATGTATTGGTGGGGGTGTTGTGTGTGTGTGTCACTCTCTTTTCCCTCCCCTATGTTGAAGGTGCAGTACTAACCGTGGTCCTCGCCGCTGTCTATCGTGCTCCTGGTAGAGGAGCAGGAATACTATCGCAGGGAGGATTTGGAGTTCTGGCTCCATGGCGTCCTGGTTCCTCGTGGGTTGTGTAGAGGTGATTGTTTCCACTTCCAAGTCCTGTTTCTGCAGTGTTTTTGTTTGTGTTGGTTCCGCCCCAGAAAAGGTGGCGGATTGGCCTCTCATAATAGTGTGGGCGGTACATTGTCTTCCGCCTGTCTGTTGGCAGTGACCGCCATGCTGTTTGTTTGTTCCGCCGTGGCGGACGGAGTGTTAAAGTGGCTGTCTATGTTGGCAGTTTCTGCCATGGTCGTGATTAAATTTTTTTTACCGCCGGCCTGTTGGCGGTCTTAGCGCCGCTTTAACACCGACCGCCAGGGTTGTAATGAGGGCCATAGTGAGTTGTGTTGGACCTCTCACCAATGGTATGAGTAACTGTATTTGCACTTTGTTTATAAGAGGAGGAGTTTCACTGTGTAGAGTCATGACATACTGCACCTTCATAACTCAAGCGTCCTTGGTCTCTCCCTTTCTGATTGAGGTACCTTGTATCCATACTGTTGGAGCAGAGTCTTTTCTTTTGCTTATAATCCACCAATGTATATATGGGCAGTGAGTTGTAATGAACTCAGAAGAGGATTTTCGTTGCCTTTTATTATACATGGGTTGATACCTAGTAGTTTTTCCTGCTACACAAATGAACTCACTATTAGGTGGGGAGTTACTTATTGAAGCTTACTGTAAGTTTACAAAATGTTCTGTTTTATCTTATGTGTAAGCCTGGTAGTCAGATGACTACGTCCTGAAGAGACCCTAACAGTCACACAGGAATGAAATGTTGGCAAACCCTCCCGTTTTGTTGTTACATTTAATTTAACTCAAAAGGATTCCTCACTGACATATGCAAACCCGGTTATTAATTTTATCAGTCTATGTATATAAGCATTGTGAATTGCACAGTTGTCTTTTATATATGTTATTTGTAAATATAACCACGATTTGAGCACTGCGTTGTCTGCACTCTGATCACTTATTTTATTGATTATTATTTGATTCGAGTCAAAACATTACAGGTGCAAAGTATATCTGTCCTGTGTTTTGTCTTCTTTGTAATTAATTTTGGTCTGATTAATGAGTCTGAGCAGCCCTGGGTATCTTCTAAGACACATAAGAAAGTACCACGTTTGAATGAATCCCATGAGCCAGTATTGTGGCAGCCTTTACTCTGACAGAATGGGCCCAAAACCCCTCAGGCGTATCCTTACAGGCTAGGACATAGCATATTTTTATGCACATAATAATCCACCTGGAAAAGGTCCACTTTTAAACTTCCCTTCCTTTCTTAGCAAGGACAAAACCAATATAAACTGGTCATTCTCCAGGTGAGTCTTAGTGAGTGTGATGTAAAAAGTGAGTACTGGTCCAACCAGTGGAGACTTTCCGTCTTCTTAAAAGGATGTGGTGGAGAGAAAAAAGCAGCAAGAGTGATGAATTATCCCTTGTGGAAGGGGAACGCCACTTTTAGCACAAAGGAAGCACAAATTTGTAGCACCAACTTGCCGGGGAAGAAGGTGGTACATAGCGGTTGCAATTACAGCGCCTAATGCTCACTAACCTGGTGCACAGAAGTAATAGTGATAAGGAATATTGTTTTAATGGTCCACCATATGTCGTGAACGTCAGACCATTGACTCAAAAGACGTGCACATCATGAATGTGCGGACCGAGTTAAGATTCCATTGAGGCATAATGAACGATGTTGAGGGAATAACGCTCTTAAGAAACCCTCTAACACAGGTAACTTGAATACCAAGGGTTGGTTGTCAAACAAAAGCAGAAAGGATGAAGGGGCAGACAAATTAACTTACATTGTGCCCCTCCAAAGTCTTGATGGGTCAGTGACAAACAAATATCAGAATATCTGATAATGTGGCCTGAAGAACTTCAACCTGTCTCCACACCAGGCCACAAACTTCACAACCAACCAGAAAAAATGGATTTGGTAGATTGGCGCTGAGCTGCAAGAATAGCATCCACAACTTTTGCAGTTAGATCACATGGACTCAGCAGGTTCCGCTCAATCTCAACGCATGAAGGTGTAGGTTTTGGTGATTTAGCTGCAGAAGTCTGCATTGCTGCTGGGATAGAAGATCCCCCCAAAGAGATAGACAGTGCAGAGGGCAAGTGCTTGGAAGGTTTGAGTACCACACTCTCCTGGCTCAATCCGGGGCAATCAGGATGACTTGTGAATGGTTCATTCTGACCTTCTTCAGAGCTTGGAGCAGAAGAGGCAAAGATTGCAAGATACACAGGAGATCAGGGTCCCACTGCAGGGAGCTGTGAAGCAGAAACTCCAGCGCATAGTGAGTGCGAAACTGCACATTCTTAGCAGTAGCAGAAGAATGTACTCAAGGCACCTTGAACCACCTCCAGCTGCTGGCATCATTCGGGTCTGCCTGGTGGCACCTACTGAGCTGGTTACGCCCCCACACCACCCCCCCAACACTAAAAGAGACTGCTGGATGACTTGCCATTGGAGAATCCCCTGAAGGCGGAGCAAACACAAGAGTGTCAGCCTCCTGCCAAAACACTGCAACACCACGCTGCTTGTTGCAGTACCACATGGCAGTTTTGTTAAATGTCAGAACTTGGGTGGCCTTAACATTTGGATGGGAGAAAAGTCTTCACAGCCAACTGAATGCCATAAAACTCCCAAAGATTGATATTATGCCTCTGCTCGATGGGGACCAAAGACCACTGACATCAACCTTCTAAAGGTAACCATTCTAAACCACAGATAATCTATCCATTACTACTGTGAGCTCTGGGTAGGAAGAACAGCCTGCCACAGGTCAGGATGGCTTCTGGCATCCCCCACTGAAGGTCACAAATAATTTCTTCTGAAATACGGATGTTGTCCAGGTAGGAACCCCAGTCTTGGTCCCACAACAGATTTTTACTGCAGAACCCACATGGACCAGTGGCCACAACAAACTAGCAGGATACATGAGGCAAAGAAATATCACAACCATCCATGCCACAACCATGGAATGAGACAGAAACATAATCTGAATATTCCGGACTTGTTGCAGTGGTGGAAAGGCCTTGAAAGCTACCATGCAGATGGGACTTTGGTTTGGAGATGGCAGCAGGATGGCAGTTGTCTGGAGCTGGTCCACAACTTACTGCAGTAAGCTTGCCTTCAAGTGCCATTCATCGAGGTACAGAATACGTGTCCCTAACCTATGAAGATGGGCTGCAACAACCTGTCATCTTTGCAAACACCTTTGTGGGATGAGGTGAGGTTGAATGGTGTTAAGGTGCAGGAGGGGCAGATGAAAGTACTCAACCTGCAAGTCCAAGTATGCAGGACAGCGAGGATTTGGGCCAAAATCAGCATTTTGAACTTGTTCTTTTGAAGGAAGATAGTTAGAAACCAAAGGTCTCATATTGGCTTGACCCATCCGTTCTTTTTGGGCACCAAAAAGAACTCAAAGGAACACCCCCTGTTTCACTCTGCCTTGGGAATTCTCACTATGGCCCCTCTGTCCAGCAGTGATGGAACATCCTGGGAAAAGAACTAAAAGCATGATTTGCAGGTTGCACATGAGGAGGAACGGATGTATAGAATTGCAACATTTCAAACATTAACACAGTGAAAACACACCACAAATGGGGCCCACAGCAGAGTTAGAAGAGCAGAGTTGTGTTTCAAAAATAAAACAAGACCAAAACAACTAAATTAATAGAACCATATGTATTGAATTTTAAAGTTTTAAATAAAATTGGCGTCAAAAGGCAAAAAGTGCTACTGGGGCTATCTGGTTGCGCCCAACTTGGACAAAGTTAGAAGTTCAGCCCAACTGCGATGGAGTGTGGGCCAGCTACAGGGACCCAGTTAGGCCCGCTGAACTGAGTACACTAAAACCTGGTAGTGGAGTGTTGCGTGGATTCGCGTTGAAGATGCGCCACATGAAGATGCGCCACACAGTTCTGAGATGTGACAATGCTGCAGTGTGAGGTCCAGTTGCATCTTCATGGAGGATCCAGTCAATGGGACTTACAATGTGGAGGGTGGCATCGGGGATTTGACGTGCATCTGGCGATGCGTGGGTTCAGAGGAGCTGTGAGGCTAGGATGTGGAGCCCGGCTTCTTTGAGTCTTTTGTCGATGAGAGATGCTAGGACATGGGCTGTGGATGCGCTGCACCTTGCTGCCAGGTAAATGCTTGTTCCAAGAGCCGTTGTCAGCAGTGTGGGTCTTTGTGATGAGTCCAATCCATGCAGCAATGGCGATGCGTCAGTTCTACTCAGGGATACACAGCTCAGCCGTGAAGATAGGCTTATTCTGTTTGGGGATGCTTAGCTCAGCAGAGATGTGTCAGCTCCACTAGTAAGCATCTTAGGCCCAATTCAAAGGTCCAGGACTGGGGTGGCACCACTTGGCAGAGTATACTCACACATGGCAGAGACCAGGTGTAGGTTCAAGGTTGCTGGAAGCCTGTTATGTCCCTGAGGTTTCAGATCAGGAGGCCAGCCAACTAGCCCTTGGAGTCACTCTGGGTTCAAGTGATGCAGGTCCAGTCCTTCTCCCCCAGGCGAGAGGGCAGCAGGCAGCAAGTCAACCCAGCATAGCAGGAGTGCAGTAGAGTGCCAGTCCTTCAGCAGCGCAGCAGTCCTTATTCCTAACAGAGTATTCAGAGGTTCAGAACTATACTGAAGTGGTGGTATCTGAGGGCCAGTATGTATTCCCTGGTGCCCTGGTTCTGGAAGGTGGGAGGAACGTTTAGACTTTGGCTTTGAAGTACAAGGAATTCCCTCATTCTAGAAGGTGGGAGAACCATCTAGACTGTGGCTTTGAAGTGCAAGGAATCCCCTGCCTCCCTTGTTCTGGCTCCAAGCTGACTGGAGTGACAATACAGGATTTTTAGGCCAGTTGTGTGTGGACAGGTGTAAGTGAGGCTGTGACCAGCTCCTCCCTCTTATCCTGCTAGTCATGGCCGTTAAGCTTCCATTACGTGCGGGTGTCCAAGTGGAATAAACAAAGCCCAGCTGCCATCTACACCCATTCATGTGACCAGGGACAGGCTGCAGGCACCAAATGGCTAAGGTAAGAAAATGTCAAAGTGGCATTTGCAGAACTGCAATTTAAAATCCAATTTTACCATAAGTTAGGATTTCAAATTGTGATTCCAGAGACACCAAAATTGAAGGGGTTATTAATATCATGTGGAAATTATACTAGGCAACTCCAATGTTATCCTATGGGCAAAATAGTCCATAAAGGAGTGAAAGCGGATTTAAGAGGTTTTACTACCAGGACATGTGAATCTTACTTCTTACAGACATGCACTGTGCCCTCTGGGCTATCCAGGGCCTGCCCTACGGGTGACTTACATGTATTAAAAAGGAAGGTTTGGGCCTGGCAAGAGGTTTATTTTACCAAGTCGAAATGGCAGTGTGAAACTGCACACACAGGCTCTGCAATGGCAGACCTGAGCCATATTTAAAGGGCTATTTAAGTGGGTTGCACAATCAGTGCATTATGGTCTCTAGTAGCATTTTATTTGGAAGCCCTGAGGACACGAACTGTACTTTACTAGAAACCTATAATTAAATTAAATATGCCAACATGGGATAGGACAATATTTCCATGTTTAGAGGAGAGAGCACAAGCACTTTAGTACTGGTTAGCTGTGGTAAATTGTGCAGTCTTATTACCAGCAAAAACAAGATCAGAAAAAGTGGAGAACAGCAAAACGTTGGGAGGAAGACCGCCCTAAGGCTTGACAGGCTAACAGAGTATAACTGCCAGAAAATCCTTCAGTCATGGGCTGTGTTTTAGTAATCTCATAGTGGGTCATTGGACAAGCAGAGACAGACGTTGGCTCTTGTTCTAAAAGAGGCATCACTGAGCAGAGACCGGCACCAGAGCTGAAAGGACCAGTGAAGCCTTCAGCGCAGGTGGAAGTAGGAGCCAGCACTGGCTGTGGGCCAGATAGGGGCCGAACAGAGTCAATCAGATCTGGGACACACTTTTCTGGCAGAAATCTGACTAGGAGCCCTGTGGTCCAATGAGGCTCAAATCTGCTACAAAGGAACCACCATTGTCTGAAAAAGTTGCAGGATGGCCTCTTTCAAGGCCTCTAATTGCTCCAGGAGTGACGTCATCTCAGGGAAAACAGGGTGTACCAGGACTAACTCTGAATAGGCCATTAGTCGGATGATGGCACCAGAGTCAAGTGCTTGATGTGGCAACTGCACAGCTTTTCCTAGGAGAGTGGCAGGAATAAGAAGAGTCCTACTTGGACTTGTGTTTATGGTAGGGCGTAACTTACAACAGTCACTTGGAGCAAGACAGATCTGGAATGGAAGTGGCCCTTGGAGGGCAATCTGCCCAGTTTCTTCTAGTCAGTGGCTTATAGTTTTGCCGCCAGCTCACTGATGGCCTTGTGATGAATAGGGAGCATTTGTCTCAAGACTTTGAGTCGTTCTTAGACCTTAGATACCACAGGCAAATAGTGTGAAGATCTGTGACTGATCAGCTTACTGCAGTCATAGTTGAATCCTGTGGTCTTCAATGGAAACATTTTCCATTGCACAGGGGCATGAAAAGAACCATTTTGGAGTCGGTAAAGCACTGCCATGTGTGCACAAGTGTGGCACCTAGATACGGCTCAGTACCATCACTTTCGGGTGCGGAATAATGTTACTGCAGAGTCCGCAGACACCATCTGTCGCATGGAAGCAACTGCTGGAAAAGTTTCGGATCCCGTCTGGCACCCAGGGGAATTCAGAATGTGAGGAATCAGAAATAGGCTTCTGGTCCATAGTACTGTTTTAAAATAAAGGCTTCGCAAATATTCGTGGTGGAGATCTCTCATTGGTAAAGAACAAAAAAAGTTAATTAACTTGAAAAAATGAGTACAAATCTTTTTAAGTTAAATATTATTGTAAATGAATTGTATCTTTTTATTTTAAATGTAGAACAAGATAAAAAAATGCAACAGCATTCCTATTTTAATTCAAAATGTCATTATTTAGGTCACATTAAATTAAAATTGTTTTTCTAAAGTTTTAATTATAAAACCGTGATTAAAATTCATTAAAAGTAATTTAATTACTAATAAATAAAAATAATTTTACATTCATTTTTACATGCAAAAAGGTTGTTAAAATATAATAAAGAAATAGTTCTTTCAACCGTTCATATAGAAATGATTTAGAGTATGTCTGGGGAAAACCCTCATTAGTACATCTTTATAATTTTAAATTGTGGCGAGCCATTACTATTTTATAGTCAATATCTCATTACCAGACAAAACGCTACTGCTGATAAAGGAGAGAGAGATCCTACATTACCCCAGAGATAGAGTGGAAAATCAGTTCACAATGTTTGCCCGGATTAAGAGCACACAACCCTTTCCAAATGGCCTTTTTACTAATCTGTCCTAATAATATTGTTCTATATATATAAATATTTCTAAAGACTGTGCTGCTAAAGCGAAATACTAAGAGGTCGATTAATGAATCATTCCATATTCTGTTTATGATGGAATCCGATGCCGCAGCTCTGGCTATTGGATATTTTGTAAATTGGTCGATGAAGTGACTATATTTTAAATTAAATATAATTTGATGGTTGATTTTGTGATTTCAATGTGCTTTTATAGTGAGTCTGCGATAAAGTTGGTTTCTAATGTCTTTACTTGATGGCAGACCACCTGCGTTTTATCTTTAATACGTGTAATTTGTGTAATGATTTTAACAAGTCACACAATAAAACTATTGAAATCAATCAAGTATTTGTAGAGCGCACTACCACCTGTGAGGGTCTCAAGGCGCTGGGGGGAGGGCAGGGTGCTGCTACTGCTCGAATAGCCAGGTTTTGAGCCGCTTCCTGAAGGTCAGCAGGTCTTCGGTCTGATGTAGGGGCAGAGGAAGGGTGTTCCAGGTCTTGGCAGCGAGGTGGGAGAAGGATCTGCCTCCAGTTGTCGCTCTTCGGATGCGGGGAACGGTGGCGAGAGCGAGGTCGGCGGAGCGGAGTTGGCGGGATGGGGTGTAGAAGGTGATTCGTCTGTTGAGGTAGGCTGGACCGGTGTTGTGGAGCGCCTGGTGTGTGTGGGTGAGGAGTTTGAAGGTTATCCTTTTGCTGACGGGGAGCCAGTGTAGGAGGGGGGTGATGTGGCAGTGGCGGTGGGCATCGAGGATCAGGCTTGCGAAGGCATTTTGTATGCATTGCAGTTGTTTGAGAAGTTTGGCCGGGGCTCCTGCGTAGAGGGCGTTTCCGTAGTCAAGTCTGCTGCTGACAAGGGCTTGGGTGACTTTTTCATGTATCTGTGGGGATCCATTTGTACATCTTGCGGAGCATGCAAAGGGTGTTGAAGCAGGATGAGGAGACAGCGCTGACTTGCTTGGACATGGAGAGTGTGGAGTCGAGGATGACGCCCAGGTTGCGTGCGTGGTCGGTGGGTGTTGGGGCTGCTCCCATAGAGGTCGGCCACCAGGAGTCGTCCCAGGCTGTGGGGTTGGTGCCGAGAATGAGGACCTCCGTCTTGTCTGAGTTCAACTTAAGTCTGCTGTTTCTCATTCATTCTATGACGGCCTTCATTCCTTCGTGGAGGTTGGATTTGGCGGTGAGGGGGCCCTAGGTGAGAGAAAGGATCAGTTGGGTGTCGTCGGCGTAGGAGATGATGTTGAGGTTGTGTAGCTGGGCGACGTGGGCGAGAGGGGCGATGTAGATGTTGAATAGTGTAGGGCTGAGGGATGATCCTTGGGGAACGCTGCAGATGATCTTGGATGCTTCGGAGCAGAAAGGGGGGGAGGCGGACGCTCTGGGTTCTGCCGGACAGGAGGAAGGTGGTCCACTCCAGAGCTCTGTTCCGGATCCCTGCGTTGTGGAGGCGTGTGAGTAGGATGCAGTGTCACGGTTTCGGGCGGGTCTGATCAGGACTCTGGTTGGGACACCCCTTGAGGTCACCGAATATCCTAAAGAGGTAGTGTACTGGGGCAGAAGAGCAGCTAAAGGCATACACAGAAAGGACAGCTATGGACAGACACAGGAAACAGGAACGTAAAAGCAGAGCAACCCTTGTGTTAACAAATAGGAAACGGATTACCAGTGGACAAACACGCTGGGGTTGTACACAGAGTAAGGCGCAGAACCTCCCACAGTGACAGGGAATCTCAATGCCTCTGTGCAGTTTGCTCTTACAGATAGTCACCCTGCCAGCCCCATAGAAAGGAGGCAGCAGAAGTGATTCTGTCTCTGGACCCTAGAGCACAAACAAGGATAGTACTTACATACACAGGACACGCTCTTGTGGGTCCAGCTGGAAACACAGTGGCGATTCCTGAGAAAACAGCAATAGCACACTGTCACTGTTAGGCACGAAAGACAACGTATAACACTAGGCAAGGATGGGGGCTGGAATTGCCTCCTGGAAACCAGGAGCCAACACCAGTACAAAGGAGGACACTTATGCACTGGTGAAGACTGATAGAACACTTACCAGACACAAAGAACCAAGAAGAAACAGAAACAGAAGGGAACAAACAAAGAGGCAGAGGCAAGAACTGGGAACAGGCTCAGGCTGAAATAAAGGCAGGACTAGAACTTGAAAACAGGGTGCAAACTTCTGGTTGGAACAAACAGAGATAGGACTGGGAAACTGAGAGCAGGCTCTGGCTGGAACAGGCAAGGACAGGACTGGAATACAGGGAGTAGGAATGAGTAGTACACAGGACTGGGAAACAGAGAGCAGGTTCAGGATGAAACAAGGCAGGAGCAGGGCAGAGAAACAGGGAGCAGGCTCTGGAAGAAACAAACAGGTACAATGCTAAGAGATAGGGAGAAGACTCTGGCTGGAACAATCAGAAGCAGGGCAGAGAAACAGGAAACAGGATCAAGCTGGAACAGAACAGGAACAAAACTGGAACACCATCCGACAAAGGGTCTGTAACACAAAGGAATCGAAGTCCAATGCACAACGGGGATCTTGAGGAAATGGCTGCTTATAAGCAGTTCCAAGCTGGGCTGCACAGGAGAGGTCTCAGGTGTGTGTAGTTTCAGACACTTGCAAGTCCTGGAGGAGAGGATCCAGTGAAAAGGAGCAACTGGACTTCTCCCATAGAAAACAATGGGAAACAAAGTCCAGGTTTTCCTGACTACCAGGCTGTGCATTATGGGATTTGCAGTCCCAGGAAGCAAATGTAGTACTACACAAGTGTACCATGGAGAAAAGAGAAACAAACAGGAGTCAGCAAGGGACTCTACATAGGTGTTCAAGGTGATCCCCAGGTTTCCGACAGTCCCCTTACAGCGCCCCCTGGAAATGGGACGGCAGAGTCGTAACGGTATACGCCCCGCCAGTCTGCTCAAGAAGAGAAGGCGATCCTTTGGCTGAAAAAAATTGAAGAGGAAAAGCCACAGCAAGAAAATCCAACACCAACCTTGGTGGATAAGTTTACAGTCCTGCCATAGGTGAAAATTCCAATGAGCAAAGCGTGTATTAATACCCATATGGGCTCCGATGTCTTCCCCTCTATTGTGCGATTGATATGGGAGGAGTGCATGGAGTTGGTTTCTGGTGAAGTAGATTCAGGAGCAAGGAGATCTGGAATGGCATTATGGGCGGTATTCTTTATGACATTAGTTTCCTGTTCAATACTTTCCTCTTTGGAGGAGCTGATTGGTGTATTAGTAACTGTCAGGTCTGTAACACCTTCTGACAAACAGGATTTGTTTGCTTCTGCAGCAGTATTTACATTGATTGTGGTCTGAGGCTTGCAAAGCATAGAGACTTGGGAGCCATGGGTAACTGGTGTTCTCAAGGTAAACATGAAAAAGTCTGAATTTTCTTTAATCTTGGATGACTTTGGAGTATCAAATTCAGGAGCAACAAGAGTTTTCATGTCTTTAGAAACTGGATTAACATCTGAAAATGTAGAAGTTCCACAAACTAATTCTTTAGGGTGATCTTCAGACAAGACTCGGATTTCTTCATTGCAAGTGCTGTGTGGTGTGTTCGTGGTATCAGAAATGGTTTCTTTGCAAGGCGTTTCTAATACAGGTAGTTGATCTTCAACTCTGTTAACATTGAAAGGTTGTTCTTTGGAAAGAAATAGAACTGGAGTCTCTTCAGAAATCACCTTTACACTGTTACCTAAATTTTCAGCTCTAGCCTTTGAATTGATGATGGTTTCTTGCAATAAAACACTAAGAACAGTACTTATCATCAGATCTTCGAATACAAGATTCAAATTCAAGTCTTTAGTTTTAGTGGGAAATATTACATCTTTCAGTACTTGAGCTTCGGTTTCAGATTGCTGGTTTTCAGGAGTCTTTAATTTCAGAGACCCAGCAGGTGGCATTGGTGTGGCTGGTTTTACATCAAGATCAGATACCGGTAGATCAGAGATCTGTTCTTCACTAACCATTGAGCTGGAAACAGGATACACACTGGAAGGGATCAGCAGGTCAGGATCAGTGGTTGAGGCTGCAACTGTGTCCTGTTCTAGGAGAAGGCTCTCATTTCTTATGACAGGCTGTTCAGTTTCAGATTGCTGGCTTTCTTCCTTGTCTGAAATCTCCACAGTTTGCTTTGACACAGAAGAGATTTTTAAACTTTCTGAGAAGTCCATTACATTCTTAGTAATTGCAGGTATTTCTTCACGGTCAGAAAAATCCATTAGTTCACTTGAAACAGGAACTGTCTCTTCATTATCTGAAAATTCTATGATATTGTTTGAAAGGGCAGGAGTATCCCCACAATCTGAAAATTCTGGTGTGTGTGCCATTTGAACAGCACTATCTGCAGGTTTGTTCACGGCAAGGCAGGAACCACTGTCATCACTAGATTCAGATTCTTCAACACTGTTGCACAACTTGCCATTAATCTCCAGTAAATTCATATCTTGGTTTCGTAAGGTGCAGCTATTGGAGTCTGCATCAGAACTATCTTCTTCCTTTGGCTTTATTTGTTCTGATAGAGGGGCTGAGACACTTCCTTCTGAAGACTCTGATCCATCCTTTGAATCAAGAGGTGTCAAATCTCTCAGAGATGTCAGAGATGCAGTCAACTGTACAGGAATTTTCACTGGAGAACTACAGGCTGAGAGAGAGTCCGAAGAAGAGGCTGATATATTTATAACTGGAGCTGTCTTTTGACTGTCATTAATAGAAGGGACAATCTGCTCTATAGAAGTCTTTGGAGAGGCACACAAAGTAGCATACTGTTCTTTAAGCCAAAGCTGGTGATCATTTTCTTTTTTCAGGTTTTCAAATTGCCTTGCAGTAGTTTCCAACAGCTGCTCTGTTACTTCTTCTACCTTACAGATAAACAGAATGTCAGGTTCTGGCAACAGTGAAATATGCATTGATGAAAAGAGCCCACGTGCACGATTTCTTGTGTATGTTACAACATATTCATCATAGAAGTCCAATATCTGCCTTTTAATCTGCCAAAACTGCTCTTTTAGTGTGTGTATGTCCATATTGTTATCAAACCTACTCAGAATAGAAAAGGGTTTAGCAGAGCTTTTAGGGATTGAGACTGGTATATTATCATCCAGTTTGGGAAGAGCACAAGCCTTTTGAGTTGAACTAAGGAATCCCATAGTCTTTACTGATCCCTTTGATACAGGTTCAATCCTGCTGACTTGAAAGCACTGAGGGACTGGTAGATCCTTACACAAGTCAGCACAACACTTAGGAATTGAGACTGATGTACTGTCATCCAATTTGGGAGGAGCACAAGCCATTTGAGTTGAACTAAGGAATCAAACAGTTTTTACTGATCCCTTAGATACAGGGTCTAGCCTGCTGACTTGAAAACTCTGAGGGACTGATAGGTCTTTATAAGAGTCAGCACTGCACTTTGAATTCTGAGAAACTGGCCTAGATGGGCTGAAGCACTCAACAGAAAGCAAGGGAATCCCTAGTGTGGCTTCTTGAACAGTGTCAGGGTTCTTTGTTTTGACAGAGTCCTGGAAGTGAATTTGGGATGCACTAGTATGAGGCAAGGAATTAACCAGGTTTTCTTGAGAGTAAATGTCTTGTGTAGAAGTAGCAAAAGCACTTTCACTGTTAGGAACCTTCTCCCCTGTTTGAGGTAATAGAACCTCCAAAAACTCATTATTACTTTGTAATTCTTCTACAGACAGGGATTGGGGATCATAATCACAGATATTATAATAGTTGAACATTGATGGATCAGCAAGCCACGCAATGTAGTACTGCATTTGCAATCTTTGATTTTCTTTAACAAGTCTATCCTTTAAACTAAGGCCTTTTTTAGAGGTCTTCAGAGAATGTATAGGTTTAGAAAGGGGTGTCTTAACATGATAGGAAAGCATCTTAGGTCTGTGTGTGCCTTTGCTGCCTGGGGAGCTTGACATTTTTGGGTTGTGCATTCTGTCACGGTTTCGGGCGGGTCTGATCAGTACTCTGGTTGGGACACCCCTTGAGGTCACCGAATATCCTAAAGAGGTAGTGTACTGGGGCAGAAGAGCAGCTAAAGGCATACATGGAAAGGACAGCTATGGACAGACACAGGAAACAGGAAGGTAAAAGCAGAGCAACCCTTGTGTGAACAAATAGGAAACGGATTACCAGTGGACAAACACGTTGGGGTTGTACACAGAGTAAGGCGCAGAACCTCCCACAGTGACAGGGAATCTCAGAGCCTCTGTGCAGTTTGCTCTTACAGATAGTCACCCTGCCAGCCCCATAGAAAGGAGGCAGCAGAAGTGATTCTGTCTCTGGACCCTAGAGCACAAACAAGGATAGTACTTACATGCACAGGACATGCTCTTGTGGGTCCAGCTGGAAACACAGTGGCGATTCCTGAGAAAACAGCAATAGCACACTGTCACTGTTAGGCACGAAAGACAACGTATAACACTAGACAAGGATGGGGGCTGGAATTGCCTCCTGGAAACCAGGAGCCAACCCCAGTACAAAGGAGGACACTTATACACTGGTGAAGTCTGATAGAACACTTACCAGACACAAAGAACCAAGAAGAAACAGAAACAGAAGGGAACAGACAAAGAGGCAGAGGCAAGAACTGGGAACAGGCTCAGGCTGAAGTAAAGGCAGGACTAGGACTTGAAAACAGGGTGCAAACTTCTGGCTGGAACAAACAGAGATAGGACTGGGAAACTGAGAGCAGGCTCAGGCTGGAACAGGCAAGGACAGGACTGGAATACAGGGAGTAGGAATGAGTAGTAAACAGGACTGGGAAACAGAGAGCAGGGTCAGGCTGAAACAAGGCAGGAGCAGGGCAGAGAAACAGGGAGCAGGCTCTGGAAGAAACAAACAGGTACAAGGCTAAGAGATAGGGAGCAGACTCTGTCTGGAACAATCAGGAGCAGGGCAGAGAAACAGGAAACAGGATCAAGCTGGAACAGAACAGGAACAAAACTGGAACACCATCCGACAAAGGGTCTGTAACACAAAGGAATCGAAGTCCAATGCACAACGGGGATCTTGAGGAAATGGCTGCTTATAAGCAGTTCCAAGCTGGGCTGCAATGGAGAGGTCTCAGGTGTGTGTAGTTTCAGACTCTTGCAAGTCCTGGAGGAGAGGATCCAGTGAAAAGGAGCAACTGGACTTCTCCCATAGAAAACAATGGGAAACAAAATCCAGGTTTTCCTGACTACCAGGCTGTGCATTATGGGATTTGCAGTCCCAGGAAGCAAATGTAGTACTACACAAGTGTACCAAGGAGAAAAGAGAAACAAACAGGAGTCAGCAAGGGACTCTAGATAGGTGTTCAAGGTGATCCCCAGGTTTCCGACAGTCCCCTTACAGCGCCCCCTGGAAATGGGACGGCAGTGTCGTAACAGTATACCCCCTCCCACCAGTCTGCTCAAGAAGAGAAGGCGATCCTTTGGCTGAAAAAAAAAAAATGAAGAGGAAAAGCCACAGCAAGAAAATCCAACACCAACCTTGGTGGATAAGTTTACAGTCCTGCCATAGGTGAAACTTCCAATGAGCAAAGCATGTATTAATACCCATATGGGCTCCAATGTCTTTCCCCTCTATTGTGCGATTGATATGGGAGGAGTGCATGGAGTTGGTTTCTGGTGAAGTAGATTCAGGAGCAAGGAGATCTGGAATGGCATTATGGGCGGTATTCTTTATGACATTAGTTTCCTGTTCAATACTTTCCTCTTTGGAGGAGCTGATTGGTGTATTAGTAACTGTCAGGTCTGTAACACCTTCTGACAAACAGGATTTGTCTGCTTCTGCAGCAGTATTTACATTGATTGTGGTCTGAGGCTTGCAAAGCATAGAGACTTGGGAGCCATGGGTAACTGGTGTTCTCAAGGTAAAGATGAAAAAGTCCGAATTTTCTTTAATCTTGGATGACTTCGGAGTATCAAATTCAGGAGCAACAAGAGTTTTCATGTCTTTAGAAACTGGATTAACATCTGAAAATGTAGAAGTTCCACAAACTAATTCTTTAGGGTGATCTTCAGACAAGACTCTGATTTCTTCATTGCAAGTGCTGTGTGGTGTGTTCGTGGTATCAGAAATGGTTTCTTTGCAAGGCGTTTCTACTACAGGTAGTTGATCTTCAACTCTGTTAACATTGAAAGGTTGTTCTTTGGAAAGAAATAGAACTGGAGTCTCTTCAGAAATCACCTTTACACTGTTACCTAAATTTTCAGCTCTAGCCTTTGAATTGATGATGGTTTCTTGCAATAAAACACTAAGAACAGTACTTATCATCAGATCTTCGAATACAAGATTCAAATTCAAGTCTTTAGTTTTAGTGGGAAATATTACATCTTTCAGTACTTGAGCTTCGGTTTCAGATTGCTGGTTTTCAGGAGTCTTTAATTTCAGAGACCCAGCAGGTGGCATTGGTGTGGCTGGTTTTACATCAAGATCAGATACCGGTAGATCAGAGATCTGTTCTTCACTAACCATTGAGCTGGAAACAGGATACACACTGGAAGGGATCAGCAGGTCAGGATCAGTGGTTGAGGCTGCAACTGTGTCCTGTTCTAGGAGAAGGCTCTCATTTCTTATGACAGGCTGTTCAGTTTCAGATTGCTGGCTTTCTTCCTTGTCTGAAATCTCCACAGTTTGCTTTGACACAGAAGAGATTTTTAAACTTTCTGAGAAGTCCATTACATTCTTAGTAATTGCAGGTATTTCTTCACGGTCAGAAAAATCCATTAGTTCACTTGAAACAGGAACTGTCTCTTCATTATCTGAAAATTCTATGATATTGTTTGAAAGGGCAGGAGTATCCCCACAATCTGAAAATTCTGGTGTGTGCGCCATTTGAACAGCACTATCTGCAGGTTTGTTCACGGCAAGGCAGGAACCACTGTCATCACTAGATTCCGATTCTTCAACACTGTTGCACAACTTGCCATTAATCTCCAGTAAAGTCATATCTTGGTTTCTTAAGGTGCAGCTATTGGAGTCTGCATCAGAACTATCTTCTTCCTTTGGCTTTATTTGTTCTGATAGAGGGGCTGAGACACTTCCTTCTGAAGACTCTGATCCATCCTTTGAATCAAGAGGTGTCAAATCTCTCAGAGATGTCAGAGATGCAGTCAACTGTATAGGAATTTTCACTGGAGAACTACAGGCTGAGAGAGAGTCTGAAGAAGAGGCTGATATATTTATAACTGGAGCTGTCGTTTGACTGTCATTAATAGAAGGGACAATCTGCTCTATAGAAGTCTTTGGAGAGGCACACAAAGTAGCATACTGTTCTTTAAGCCAAAGCTGGTGATCATTTTAATTTTTCAGGTTTTCAAATTGCCTTGCAGTAGTTTCCATCAGCTGCTCTGTTACTTCTTCTACCTTACAGATAAACAGAATGTCAGGTTCTGGCAACAGTGAAATATGCATTGATGAAAAGAGCCCACGTGCACGATTTCTTGTGTATGTTACAACGTATTCATCATAGAAGTCCAATATCTGCCTTTTAATCTGCCAAAACTGCTCTTTTAGTGTGTGTATGTTCATATTGTTATCAAACCCACTCAGAATAGAAAAGGGTTTAGCAGAGCTTTTAGGGATTGAGACTGGTATATTATCATCCAGTTTGGGAAGAGCACAAGCCTTTTGAGTTGAACTAAGGAATCCCACAGTCTTTACTGATCCCTTTGATACAGGTTCTATCCTGCTGACTTGAAAGCACTGAGGGACTGGTAGAACCTTACACAAGTCAGCACAACACTTAGGAATTGAGACTGATGTACTGTCATCCAATTTGGGAGGAGCACAAGCCATTTGAGTTTAACTAAGGAATCCCACAGTTTTTACTAATCCCTTAGATACAGGGTCTAGCCTGCTGACTTGAAAACTCTGAGGGACTGATAGGTCTTTATAAGAGTCAGCACTGCACTTTGAATTCTGAGAAACTGGCCTAGATGGGCTGAAGCACTCAACAGAAAACAAGGGAATCCCTAGTGTGGCTTCTTGAACAGTGTCAGGGTTCTTTGTTTTGACAGAGTCCTGGAAGTGAATTTGGGATGCACTAGCATGAGGCAAGGAATTAACCAGGTTTTCTTGAGAGTAAATGTCTTGTGTAGAAGTAGCAAAAGCACTTTCACTGTTAGGAACATTCTCCCCTGTTTGAGGTAATAGAACCTCCAAAAACTCATTATTACTTTGTAATTCTTCTTCAGACAGGGATTGAGGATCATAATCACAGATATTATAATAGTTGAACATTGATGGATCAGCAAGCCACGCAATGTAGTACTGCATTTGCAATCTTTGATTTTCTTTAACAAGTCTATCCTTTAAACTAAGGCCTTTTTTAGAGGTCTTCAGAGAATGTATAGGTTTAGAAAGGGGTGTCTTAACATGATAGGAAAGCATCTTAGGTCTGTGTGTGCCTTTGCTGCCTGGGGAGCTTGACATTTTTGGGTTGTGCATTCTGTCACGGTTTCGGGCGGGTCTGATCAGGACTCTGGTTGGGACACCCCTTGAGGTCACCGAATATCCTAAAGAGGTAGTGTACTGGGGCAGAAGAGCAGCTAAAGGCATAAATGGAAAGGACAGCTATGGACAGACACAGGAAACAGGAAGGTAAAAGCAGAGCAACCCTTGTGTGAACAAATAGGAAACGGATTACCAGTGGACAAACACGTTGGGGTTGTACACAGAGTAAGGCGCAGAACCTCCCACAGTGACTGGGAATCTCAATGCCTCTGTGCAGTTTGCTCTTACAGATAGTCACCCTGCCAACCCCATTGAAAGGAGGCAGCAGAAGTGATTCTGTCTCTGGACCCTAGAGCACAAACAAGGATAGTACTTATATACACAGGACATGCTCTTGTGGGTCCAGCTGGAAACACAGTGGCGATTCCTGAGAAAACAGCAATAGCACACTGTCACTGTTAGGCACGAAAGACAACGTATAACACTAGACAAGGATGGGGGCTGGAATTGCCTCCTGGAAACCAGGAGCCAACCCCAGTACAAAGGAGGACACTTATACACTGGTGAAGTCTGATAGAACACTTACCAGACACAAAGAACCAAGAAGAAACAGAAACAGAAGGGAACAGACAAAGAGGCAGAGGCAAGAACTGGGAACAGGCTCAGGCTGAAGTAAAGGCAGGACTAGGACTTGAAAACAGGGTGCAAACTTCTGGCTGGAACAAACAGAGATAGGACTGGGAAACTGAGAGCAGGCTCAGGCTGGAACAGGCAAGGACAGGACTGGAATACAGGGAGTAGGAATGAGTAGTAAACAGGACTGGGAAACAGAGCAGGTTCAGGCTGAAACAAGGCAGGAGCAGGGCAGAGAAACAGGGAGCAGGCTCTGGAAGAAACAAACAGGTACAAGGCTAAGAGATAGGGAGCAGACTCTGTCTGGAACAATCAGGAGCAGGGCAGAGAAACAGGAAACAGGATCAAGCTGGAACAGAACAGGAACAAAACTGGAACACCATCCGACAAAGGGTCTGTAACACAAAGGAATCGAAGTCCAATGCACAACGGGGATCTTGAGGAAATGGCTGCTTATAAGCAGTTCCAAGCTGGGCTTCACAGGAGAGGTCTCAGGTGTGTGTAGTTTCAGACACTTGCAAGTCCTGGAGGAGAGGATCCAGTGAAAAGGAGCAACTGGACTTCTCCCATAGAAAACAATGGGAAACAAAATCCAGGTTTTCCTGACTACCAGGCTGTGCATTATGGGATTTGCAGTCCCAGGAAGCAAATGTAGTACTACACAAGTGTACCATGGAGAAAAGAGAAACAAACAGGACTCAGCAAGGGACTCTAGATAGGTGTTCAAGGTGATCCCCAGGTTTCCGACAGTCCTCTTACAGCGCCCCCTGGAAATGGGACGGCAGAGTCGTAACATGCGGTGGCAGACGGTATTGAAGGCGGCCGAGAGGTCCAGGAGGATGAGGGCTGCGGTTTCGCCATTGTCAAGCAGGACCTTGATGTCGTCGGTGGCTGCGATGAGGGCGGTTTCGGTACTGTGGTTTCTGCGGAACCCTGACCGGGAAGGGTCCAGGATGTTGTTTTCTTCGAGGAAGTGGGTGAGTTGTCTGTTGACAATCTTCTCGATGACCTTGGACGGGAATGGGAGCAGGGAGATGGGACAGAGATTCTTGAGGTCCCTTGGGTCCGCCATAGGTTTCTTGAGTAGGGGGTCTGATTTCAGCATGCTTCCAGCCCTCGGGGTAGGTCCCGGTCTCGAAGGAGATGTTGATGATTTTGCGGAGGTGGGGTGCGATGGTGGTGCTTGCTTTGTTAAAGATGTGGTGCGGGCAAGCGTCTGACAGAGATCCAGAGTGGATAGTGCTCATGGTTTTGATTGTGTCATTGTCGTTTACGTTGGCCCAGACGAGCAGCGGGTCGTGGTTGAAGGTGGGTGGAGAGTTAGCAGAGTCAGTGAGTGGAGGGGAGGTCTGGCTGTAGAAGCTGTCATGGATGTTTGTGATCTTGTGGTGGAAGAAGGTGGCGAGGGAGTTGCAGAGGTCTTGCGATGGCGGGATGTCATTTGTGCTGGAGCTGGGGTTGGCGAGTTCCTTCATGAAGTTGAAAAGCTCCTTGCTGTTGTGTGTGTTGTTGTCCAGGCGGTCTTTGAAGGAGGTTTCCTTGGCAGATCTGTTGAGGTGATGGTGATTGCGGATGGCGTTCTTGAGGGCGGCATGGTTGTCCGGTGTCTGTTCGTGGAGCCACTTTCTTTCCAGTTTTTGGCAGGTTTGCTTGGAGGCTTGAAGGTCCGAGGTGAACCAGTTTGCTCTCTTGTTGGCATCTCTGTTGGACGGCTTCTTGAGCGGGGCGAGGGTGTTGGCGCAGTCGTCGACCCAGCGCCAGAGGTTGCGGGCTATGAGGTCGGGATCGGTGGGTTCGGTGGGAGGTTCTCGGGCGAGGTTGGTGTTCAGCTGGTCTTGGCTTACTTTGCTCCAGTTGCGGTGGGGGAGCTGTTGGGTACGGTGGTGTGTGGTGGTTTTCTGAAAGGTGAAGTGGATGCAGCGATGGTCGGTCCATGGGAGTTCGGTGGTGTGGCTGAAGGTGACGTGGGGGCTAGCGGAGAAGACGTGGTCCAGCGTGTGGCCGGCAGAGTGTGTTGGAGTAGTGACGAGTTGTCTGAGACTGAGGGTGGCGAGGTTGTCGATTAGGGTGGTGATGTTGGGGTCGTTGTTATTCTCCAGGTGAAAGTTCAGGTCGCCGAGGAGGATGTAGTCTGCGGAGACTAGGGCGTGCCTGTTGACGAGGTCGGCGATGGAGTCACAGAACTGAGGTTGTGGTCCAGGGGGTCTATAGATGAGTGTGCCTCTGAGGGTGGTGTTAGGGTAGGTGTGGATCTAGAAGTGCAGATGTTTGGCAGGGCTGAGGAGGTCGTCGGTACTGGTCGTGACCCTAATGGTGTTCTTGTGGACGATGGCTATTCCGACTCCGTTGGTGCGAACCCTTGCGGGTGATCTTGTAGCCATCCGGAATGGCTATGGCGATGTCTGGGGCCGAGGAGGCGTTCATCCAAGTCTCGTTCATCCAAGTCTCCACCAGGAAGGCGACGTCAGGTGTGGTGGTGTCGAGCAAGTCCCAGAGTTCGACGGCGTGTTTGCGTGCGGAGCAGGTGTTCAGTAGGATGCATCGAAGGTAGTTGTGGTCTGGCTTGGCAGGAGGTTTGGCGATTTGGAGGCTGGTGAGGCTGCAGTTCCGGCAGGTGAAGGGTCCCTGGGTGTTCTTAGGGGAGGCCAGGAAGCAGGCGTGTGCTCATCCGGTGTTGAGTGCGGTGAGGGTGCTGGCCTTGTAGAGGCGTTGGTTGCCGTGGCAGTCTTGGGGACCAGGGGTCCTGGCGCTGGGCGCGGTCTGGACGCGGACGTGCTTGTTTTAGGCGCTCCTTTGGCGCGACAGTGGCGCAGACGCGCTTCGGCTGCCATATAAGGGGAGGTGGGCAGGAGGGGGGATGGAGCTGGGCAGCGAATGGGTTGGGAGGGGGCAGGGCCGCAGGGGTGGGAAAAGGCAAAAAACGATGTGGAGGGAGGGGGGCGGGGACGCAGGGACGCAGCGGCGGGAAAAGGCAAAAAAAACTATGTGGAGGGAGGGGGGCGGGGCCGCAGGGACACAGCGGCGGGGGACACAGCGGCGGGGAACACCAAGGCGGGGAACACCAGGCAGGACCAAACGGATAACAAACAGCAGAGGAAACCGGCACGCGGTGCGGGGGAGCGACCTGCCTGAAGCAGGGTCAAGGGTCGCTTGGACATAAGCGCTTATTGTATATTCGCTGTTCCAGGTTAAATGCAAAGTAACACATCATACCAAAAACGCAAGAAAGATGACAGACTGTGTAAAGCAGTCTCTATGAGCAGCTTCCCAACCCCACGAGGCAAGCTGAACAATCCAAAACAAAGTGGTGAAAGAGTCAGAATATGTTGAATCATGGACCTTAGGGTCAGGAACCGCCTGACAATTTATGAACGACTGAAATACTGTACCATTTTAGAGACGCATTTAAAAATGTTTGTTTTGCTAACCTGGCTCTTGTCCTTGGTGCCCATGATGTGCTATTGTCTCTTCGGGCATCAGGTGTACTTAGCATCTGGTTACTGCTGGGTGCATACTGTACACCATATACATATAAATACATATTTAAAGGCACACAATGATATTATGGGATGGTAGAGAGACTTAAAAAGTATTCTATATTATTCTAATGGCAACTCAATATTCATTCAATTAAAATGTGGAAAACATGGGTGAGACTTCTGTATCAATAACAGTAGGCCAACGGTGCGTAGCATATTACTAGCGTCAACCGTCTGTCTGTTCATGGAGGCCGGGTGTAGCATTTCAGGAGAAATTTCAATTTGTGTCTCGTTGGGAGTTCAGGCATGCGGTGTCACAACAGTGCTCATCCACGTGGGGTGAATACATCTATACTCTCGTCAGCACCAAAGCCTGTTGTTTCTGTGTGAGGGCCAATCATCAGAGTTTCTGGATTGATCGAGGAGCAGAATCAGCCAAGTGCCTGCGAGTCAGCCAATAAAAGAGCCCTGGGATTTGGCCATCAAAGTAGTACATTAAAGACTGGTCCATGTGTGGGCATACCTAGTCCAGCTGTCTACACCGAAGGAAAACACTTGGCAAGTAGCAGCCTAAAACCAATGAATTTACAAAATTGTCTCATGCCCTCAGGACACAAGGCCTAAGCAGCATACCTCCAGGAGGACCAGATCTTAACATCTTAGGCCCTGACTACAAGTGGATCTGAGGGATGATGCAATACATCGCACCTGATACAATCAGAGTCCACAGGGGTTGGAATTTACCAGGTACATTACATTGAACCTATGCCAATTTTGATACTTAACATGGATTTTGGTAGGGTATCACCAGACATACCTTACTTTTTTCACCCCTTTTAAATTCTAGAATACAGCTCGGAATTCCAACCCAGTCAGATTCAGGGTCCTAGTGCTCCGAGCACGTAGATACGGCCAGGTGAGTAATGTGGACCATATGAATATAAATACATCTCTAAATGTACCCAATCACATTGTGTAATGGTAAAGTGACTACAAATATTACAATGTTCTGAGAGCAACTCTGAACATTTTTTTCAATTACAATGTGCAGAATTCCTATGAAGCTAATCACCCTGGGAGAGAGGAAGTGCTCAATTAATTGTGAGCATGTCATTGGGTCAGGACTCTGCTTGTGGTGAGCGCTTGTCTTTTACATATTCATTTTACAGCTGTTTTTAGACTGCTTATTTGAACGTTTGTCCTATTTGGAGGAGGAAAACAGATAAGCTCTTATACTCTGTAATTCTGCAGTCTGGTTGAAAAGCAAAACAAAAATAAAACTTAATGATCTTTGTTCATTTTGTCTTCATTCTGTTAAACATTTTCCTACACCGTGGGAAACATCTGGTTCCTGGGCACATAACCACATTCAATCTGCAGTAGACGTACAACACCCAGTCTTTGTTTCAGAGAACAATTAGAAAGCCTGCCGTGTAAGGACGGGTCTCGGATTTACATCTCCGAAGCTACTTATCTGTCTGTGTTGCAAAATGCTGGAAAACTCATTTTCACCGTTTGATACACGCAGGATTACCACATAAAAGCAGCAGAGCTAGATTGGTTTGCTTTCTGCTGTGTCTCTTTTACTCACTGCCTAATATTAGCATTTTCGGCTTTCTGCATTGATTTTCTATCCTTTGCCTTCTACAGGCAATAGGCCAAACCACCGTTTTGACAAAACTGGAAACTGCAACATCTATTTAGACCAATGGGAAGGAGACACAGACGTCAATTAGGCATAGCAACACCTACCTCTGGTGGTTCACCTGGTCCTGCCGTTTCAACCCCTTGTGCTATTGGAGAGGATGGTGGCAGCAGGGATAAAATGTAAACTGGACTCCAGGACCACTTTTTAGGTCGCAACCTACCAGACAGCGCAACTGTCTGGTTTGTTAAAGACATTTTTGGGACATTCAGAAAGCTGACCTAGAAATGTATTCTGCCTGTTTCTTGCCATTAGCTTTGCGGTTTGTAACACAAATTGTGCTGCTTTCCATTTACTGGCTTTATTTGTTTTAGGCTGTACAGCTTGAGTTTGGTCCTTCCCTTGTCAAAACCTTACTTACAATATCCATCTGAGTGCACCCTTTCTGTAAACAGTATGGTAAATCTTACTCTTAGCTTGTCATATTTGCTTGCATTCAGAGACCAAGGTAAAATGTCATGTGCTGTCTCCTGAGGGTGCTTGTTTACTTTTCTTTCACTGACTTCAAAGTGAGAGGATTTATGTGACAATCTTGCTTGATACTGGGGGGGGGAGGGTAGGAAATGTTGTGGGTTCTAGCACAACATGTACAATGAACTAAGTACTTCAGAATATATCAAAATCATGAATGCACAAACTAAGCAATTTTTTTGTTACTTCTAAAGTGTGTTAGAAACAAATACTTTAATATGATCAAAACAAATCATTAAACTAGGTGATGCAATTTCCACACATTTCTGTCTATGCACTGTACAGTTTTATTAGTAAAATTGTATGTCTGTGCAAATGTAATGGTCATTTCAATTGAAAATTGGTTGTCTGTAATGACAGTGTGTTACCACACCATGAATACTCTGCTCTTTGCCAATCCACTCTACACAACGCAACACCACTGTACTCTACTCTGCACTACTCCACTTTACACCGCACCACTGCACTCTGTACATCTCCACTCAACGTCATGCCATGCCGTTCTACTCTACACTGTGTCACTCTACTCTATGCCAATGCACTCTTTGCCACTCGACTCTACACTACTGCACTCTTCTCCACTGCACCATACACCACTCCAGTCTAGGCCACACCAGTCTACTCTGCCCAGCTCCACTCTCAACCACTGTACTCCAGGCCACTCTGCAAAACTGCACTCTACACCACTGTATGCCAATACACTCTACGCCAATGCACTACACTCTAACACTCAACGCTCCTGCACTCTACACCACTCTAATCTACTGTGCACCACAGCACTCCATGCTACTGCACTCTACACCACTTTACTCTATGCCATTACACTCTATGTCACTCTAGGCTCCCACTCTACCCTGCACCACTTCACTCTCCTCTGAAACAATCTACTCTGCCACTGCACTCTATCCCACTCTACTCCATGCCTCTGCACTCTACCCCACTCTACTCCATGCCACTGCACTCTACACCACTATACTCAGCCACTGCACTCTGCCAGTGCACTCTATATCACTGCATTCTACTCTGCATCACTGTACTCTATCCCACTGCTCTCTACACCACACTACTCCACTCTATGCCACTCCATTCTGTCACTTGACTACTCTACATTACTGCACTCTGTGCCACTCAAATTTACTCTGTGTCACTGCTCTCTGCATCACTCAGCTCTACGCCACTCCACACCACTTCACTGCACTCTATGCCACTCTACTCTGCACTACTCTACTATGCACCACTCTAATCTACGGCACTTCATTTTACAACTCTGAATTCAATGCTACTACCCTCAATGCCACTGCACTACATGCCACTATACTCTGCAACACTCTATGCTAAAGCATTTCACACCAGTCCACTCTACTATCTGCTACTCCATGCAACTCTGCACTATGCCACTCCTATACACAACACTCTCTGCCACTCCGTTCTACAACACTGCGCTCCACTCTTTACCATTCCACTCTATGACACTCCACGCCACTCTCCTCTAGGCCACTTTTAGTCATGCTGAACAGCAGCCATGCTGGTGAACAACATGGCTAAATTCCATTAGCAACGCCAATAGCTCTTGCACAGGTGAGACCTATTGGCTTTCCCAATGCTTGTTTGTTAGACCTGACAGCCTTAGGGTAGTCACCCCTAACTTTTTGCCTGCCTCCCTCCACTTTTTGGATACTGTTTTTGCTGGTTTTTAGACTCTGCGCACTTTACCACTGCTAACCAGTGCTAAAGTGCATATGCTCTCTCCCTTTAAACATGGTAACTTTGGATCATACATGATTGAACGATTTAATCTACTTATAAGACCCTAGTAATGTGCACTACAGGTGCCTAGGGCCTGTAGATTAAATGCTACTAGTGGATCTGCAGCACTGGTTGTGCCACCCACTCAAGTAGCCCCCTTAACCTTGTCTCAGGCTTGCCATTGCAAGACCTGTGGGTGCAGTTTCACTGCCACCTCGACTTGGCATTTAAAAGTACTTGCCAAGCCTAGAACTCCCCTTTTTCTACATATAAGTCACCCTTAATGTGTGCCCTAGGTAACCCCTAGAGCAGGGTGCTGTGTGGGTAAAAGGCAGGACATGTACCTGTGTAGTTATATGTCCTGGTAGTGTAAAACTCCTAAATTCGTTGTTACACTACTGTGAGGCCTGCTCCCTTCATAGGCTAACATTGGGGCTGCCCTCATTCACTGTTGAAGTGGCAGCTGCTGATCTGAAAGGAGCAGGAAGGTCATATTTAGTATGGCCAGAATGGTAATACAAAATCCTGCTGACTGGTGAAGTCGGATTTAATATTACTATTCTAGAATGCCACTTTTAGAAAGTGAGCATTTCTTCGCACTTAAATCCTTCTGTGCCTTACAATCCACGTCTGGCTGGGCTTGGTTGACAGCTCCTTGTGCATTCACTCAGACACACCCCAAACACAGGGTACTCAGCCTCACTTGCATACATCTGCATTTTGAATGGGTCTTCCTGGGCTGGGAGGGTGGAGGGCCTGCTCTCACACAAAGGACTGCCACACCCCCTACTGGGACCCTGGCAGACAGGATTGAACTGAAAGGGGACCTGGTGCACTTCTTAGCCACTCTTTGAAGTCTCCCCCACTTCAAAGGCACATTTGGGTATAAAACAGGGCCTCTGCCCTACCTCATCAGACACTTGCTGGAGAAGAAACCTGAACCAGAACCTGCATCCTGCCAAGAAGAACTGCCTGGCTGCTCAAAGGACTCACCTGTCTGCTTTCTACAAAGGACTGCTGCCTTGCTGTTGCCCTGCTGCCTTGCTGAACTCTTGTCTGGCTGTGAAATTGCTCTTCAAGGGCTTGGATAGAGCTTGCCTCCTGTTCCCTGAAGTCTCAGGACCAAAAAGACTTCTCTTTTTCACTTGGACGCTCCGTGCGCCGAAAATTTCGACGCACAACTTGTTCCGCGGCGAGAAAAACGCCGCACACCGACGCTGATCGACGCAACGCTCTTGGGACGACCGAAAATCCGATGCACGGCTTCGCAAGGACAACGCCGCCCTAGAGGAGAAATCAACGCGACGCCTGCCGTGAGATCGTAATTTCAACGCGCAGCCCCGCAGACCGATGTCTAGAGGAGAAATCGATGCGACGCCTGCCGTGAGATCGTAATTTCGACGCGCAGCCCTGCAGACCGACGCGCAGCCGGAGAACAAGCAGGAAAATCCACGCACAGACCCGGGACATCTGGTAATCCCCACGATCCACAGAAAGAGACTGTCCGCGCGCCGGAAAATGACGCACGACTTCCCCGCGTGGAAAATAACGACGCAAGTCCGTGTGTGCTGGGGAGAAATCGACGCACACACCCTTTTTCCACGCACCCCTTCCGCTGTGGCCATCTGAGGAGATTTTTCCACTCTAAACAAGGTACTTGTGCTTGAAAGAGACTTTGTTTATATTCTAAAGACTTAAGACACTTTGGGGGTCATTCTAACTCTGGCGGGCGGCGGAGGCCGCCCGCCAGAGTTCCCCCGACAGAACACCGCTCCGCGGTCCGAAGACCGCCGCAGTGATTTTGTGTTTCCCGCTGGGCTGGCGGGCGACCGCCAGAAGGCCGCCCGCTAGCCCAGCGGGAAACCCCTTCCCACGAGGAAGCCGGCTCCGAATGGAGCCGGCGGAGTGGGAAGGTGCGACGGGTGCAGTTGCACCCGTCACGAATTTCAGTGTCTGCTAAGCAGACACTGAAATTCCTTGTGGGGTCCTCTTACGGGGGCCCCTGCAGTGCCCATGCCATTGGCATGGGCACTGCAGGGGCCCCCAGGGGCCCCACGACACCCCATACCGCCATCCTGTTCCTGGCGGGCGAACCGCCAGGAACAGGATGGCGGTATGGAGTGTCGGAATCCGCATGGCGGCGCAGCAAGCTGCGCCGCCATGGAGGATTCCTGAGGGCAGCGGAAAACCAGCGGGAGACCGCCGGTTTTCCTGTTCTGACCGCGGCCAAACCGCTGCGGTCAGAATGCCCTGCGGAGCACCGCCAGCCTGTTGGCGGTGCTCCCGCCGACCCCGGCGGTCGGAATGACCCCCTTTATATCACTTTTCAGTGATATCTCTACAATTTCCCATTGCAACTTTATTCTTTTTGACCTACAATTATCCTGATAAATATTATGTATTTTTTCTAAACACTGTGTGGTGTATTTTTGTGGTGCTATATGGTGGTATTGTATGATTTATTGCACAAATACTTTACACATTGCCTTCTAAGTTAAGCCTGACTGCTCGTGCCAAGCTACCAGAGGGTGGGCACAGGATAATCTTGGATTGTGTGTGACTTACCCTGACTAGAGTGAGGGCTTTTGCTTGGACAGGGGGTAACCTGACTGCCAACCAAAAACCCCATTTCTAACATTGGTGATCAGCGGTGAGGATAGGACTTATATTTGTGCAGTGACATACAGTAGCTAAGTATTTCACTACCTACCCACAGTTGAAGGTCATCTTGGTTTTTATCTCTTTTTGCAAATCCGTTTTTTTTCCTGACAATTTTCAAAAACTAAATCCTCACTCAACATGTCTCTGACTGGGTCTCAGACAGGGGACTTTGACCTAGTCCAGTTGGATACATATACGGTCAAACAACTAAGAGGATTCTGCAGGGCATTGAGGGTACCCACCCAAGGGGCCTCCAGAAAGGAGGACTTTCAAGTGGCGCTGAGGGCCTGGGCAGAAGCCCATTTAGAGGATGATGAGGAAGAGGAGCCAGAAAATGGCCCCTCAGAGGGATTTTCATTATCTGTGGATGGTGTTACCACTGCAATTGTGCCCCCTTCCAGACCAGGGAGCAGTGTCTCTGTGCAAAGCCTGACTGCAGAGGAAAGGAGAGAAGAAAGGGAGTTCCAATTGCAAATGGCAAAACTGAAAATTGAGGCTCAACAGGAGGAGAGAAGGGCAGAGAGAGAAGCCAAACAAGCTGAGGCTGAAAGAGCAGCCAAACAGATTGAAGCTGAAAGAACAGCCAAACAAGCAGAAGCTGAAAGAGCTTTGGCTGAAAAGAAACTATTGTTGGCTCATGAACTGAGTCTCAAGGAGCTGGAGATCAAGGCGAGACAGTCTGAATCCAGCAATAATGGTTGCAGCATACAGACAGGACCTGCTGGAGAAAAGAAGGTTCGTATACCCAAAAATGTGGTGCCCAGTTTTGTGGTGGGAGATGACATAGATAAATGGTTAGCTGCTTATGAAGTTGCACTAAGGGCTCATGAGGTTCCTGAAGGGCAATGGGGGGTAGCTATGTGGGGTTATGTGCCGCCATTGGGGAGGGACACACTTCTCACATTGGATCAACCTGATCAAAACACATACCCACTTCAGAAAGCCACTTTACTTGCCAAGTTTGGGCTGACCCCTGAGGGATACCGTCAGAGGTTCAGGGACAGCACCAAACAACACACACAAACATGGGTAGATTTCTTTGACTTTTCCAGTAAGGCACTGAATGGATGGGTGCGGGGCAACAAAGTAAATGACTATAAAGGGTTATATGACTTGATTCTGAGAGAGCATATGCTTAATACTACTTTTACAGAGTTGCGCCAGCACTTGGTAGATAGTAAGCTGACTGATCCCAGGAAGCTTGCTGAGGAGGCGGACCTCTGGGTTAGCACCAGAGTGTCCAAAAAGGTACCTGGGGGGGACTCACACAAAGGTGGTCAGGGTTCCCAACAGAAGAAAGAGGGGGGAGATAAACTTACAGATAAGGAACTCTCAAAAGGCCCCCAAAAGAATTCCCAGGGAGGGTGTGGCAACCATTCCTTCTCTAGATTTGGGAAGAAGCCAGGGACATTTGATAAGTCAGGGAAATCCAACCCCAAATGTATGGAGTGTTACCAGTATGGTCACTATAAAGGTGATCCCCAGTGCCCCAAGAGGGCACCGTCCACTACCGGACAGGCACCTGGGTTGACTAGTGTAGCGCTCGGGGGGGGAGATGGACCCAGATAGCTTTGGGGAACAGGTAGAGATTTCCCTAGTGTCCCTGGGAGAAGGAGAAATGGTGCCCAAGGCCCACATGCCCAAAAATACTTCCAAGTACCGGCAGTGGGTCACCATTGATGGGCAGAAGGTGGAGGCTCTGCGTGACACAGGAGCCATTATGACTACTATCAAGAGTCAGCTGGTGTCAACAGAGCAGATAGTCCCTAATACATTCCACCAGGTCATAGTCTCTGACAATCGCGAGAGTCACCTACCGGTGGCTCTGGTTCCCTTTGAGTGGGGGGGGGGTCTCTGGTACTCTGAAAGTAGCTGTGAGTCCTGCCATGCCTGTAGATTGTCTGTTAGGCAATGATCTTGAGCATACTGCTTGGAAAGAAGTGGAGCTCAAGCCTCACCTGGAGATGTTAGGGTTACCTGAGTGGGTCTGCATGACCACATGGTCCATGGCTGACCGAGAGGGAAGTCAAGGGCATCTGGAGCCTGGAACGATGGCCCAGAGAGCTGCCAAGAGAAGGGACAAGGGGCGCGGGAAACCGGCCCCAGAAGTTCCCGCAGTGGCTGACGGGGCTCCTGAGGAGGAGGCTCCCGAGCCAACTGGGGAAGACATTGCCACCCTAGGTGACTTACCCGAGCTTGCTGGCTGGCAAGTTGAGGGTGGACCCACCAGGGAGGAATTCTGCAAGGCGCAGAAAGAATGTCCCACTCTGGAAGGTTTGAGGAAACAAGCCTCAAACCAGGCAGCAGGTGACGCCTCTGGCAATCACCACCTATATTGGGAGAATGATCTCCTCTACAGTGAGCCTAAGGTTCCGGCCTTTGGGGCAGCACGTACGCTGGTGGTCCCCCAATGTTACCGAACCTTCCTACTGGGTCTGGCTCACGACATTCCCCTGGCAGGACATTTGGGACAAGGCAAGACCTTTAACAGGCTTGTCACCCACTTTTATTGGCCCAAAATGAGGACACACTCAGATAAGTTCTGCAGATCTTGTCCTACCTGCCAGGCCAGTGGTAAAGCAGGAAAAAGGGTTAAAACCCCCCTGATTCCACTTCCTGTCGTTGGCACCCCCTTTGAAAGGGTGGGCATCGACATTGTTGGTCCCTTGGACCCCAAAACTGCCTTAGGCAACAGGTTCATTCTGGTTTTGGTGGACCATGTCACCCGCTAACCAGAGGCAATCCCTCTGAGGACTGTAACTGCACCGGTGGTGACCAGAACTCTGATGGGGATATTTACCCGTGTGGGATTCCCCAAGGAGATAGTGTCTGACAGAGGCACTAACTTCATGTCTGCATACATGAAGTCTCTGTGGGATGCGTGTGGTGCAACCTACAAGTTCACCACACCCTATCACCCCCAGTCTAATGGTCTTGTGGAGAGATTCAACAAGACCCTGAAAGGCATGATTGGTGGCCTCCCTGAGGCCATGAGGCGTAAGTGGGACGTCCTCTTACCATGCCTTCTCTTTGCTTACAGAGAGGTCCCCCAGAGGGGGGTAGGGTGCAGTCCCTTTGAGCTTCTCTATGGGTACCCTGTCAGGGGACCCTTAAGCATTGTCAAGGAGGGATTGGAGAAAGCTCCAAAGACACCCCCTCAGGACGTGGTCAGCTACATGTTGGCCCTCCGCAACCAGATGACCCGCTTCTGGAAAGAGGCCCAAAGTAACCTTGAGGCCAGTCAAGAGGTAATGAAACACTGGTATGACCAGAAGGCCACCCTGGTAGAGTTTCAACCTGGAGACAAAGTGTGGGTAATGGAGCCAGTAGAGCCCAGAGCTCTCCAGGACCGCTGGTCGGGCCCATTTGAAATAAAGGAGCGGAAAGGGGAGGCCACTTACCTAGTGGACCTCCAAACCCCTAGGAATCCCCTATGGGTGCTCCATGTGAACCGACTAAAAGCTCATTTTGAGAGGTCGGAGATCAACATGCTTCTGGTCGCAGATGAAGGAATGGAAGAGGAGAGTGAACCTCTCCCCGACCTCCTCTCTGCCCAAGAAGGTGATGGGTCAGTAAGCGGGGTCATTCTGTCTGACTCCCTGACTCTAAACCAGAAAGGAGACTGCCATGAGCTGTTGGAGCAGTTCTCCCCCCTGTTCTCCCTTACTCCTGGACTGACCCACCTCTGTGTTCATGATATTGACACCGGTGACAGTCTCCCTGTGAAGAACAAAATTTACAGGTTGTCGGATAAGGTGAAGGCCAGCATCAAGGAGGAGGTCTCCAAGATGTTGACTCGGGGGGTTATTGAGAAATCCAGTAGTCCCTGGGCCAGCCCAGTGGTGTTGGTCCCTAAGGCTACTGCCCCAGGTGCAAAGCCAGAACTCCGGTTCTGTGTGGACTACCGGGGTCTCAACTCAGTCACACGGACTGATGCTCACCCCATCCCCGAGCTGATGAGCTCGTTGACAGGCTGGGCGCTGCCAAGTTCCTGAGTACGTTTGATCTTACTTCAGGGTACTGGCAGATCGCCCTGACTGAGGGGGCTAAGGAAAGATCCGCATTTTCAACCCCTGATGGCCATTACCAGTTCCGGGTGATGCCGTTTGGATTGAAAAATGCCCCCGCTACCTTCCAACGGTTGGTTAACGGGGTCCTAGCTGGCAAGGATGCCTTCTGTGCAGCCTACATGGATGACATAGCTGTCTACAGTTCCAGCTGGGAGAAACACCTGCTTTACCTCAAGGAGGTGCTTCAGGCCCTGCAACAGGCAGGCCTGACCATCAAGGCTAGTAAGTGCCAGATTGGGCAGGGTTCCGTGGTGTACTTGGGACACCTAGTGGGTGGTGGCAAGGTGCAGCCACTCCAGGCCAAGATTGAAACTATCAAGGCCTGGCAACCACCTCAAACGCAGACTGAGGTGAGAGCCTTTTTAGGCCTCACAGGATATTACCGCAGGTTTGTCAAGGGCTATGGTACCATTGTGTCACCCTTGACAGAACTCACGTCCAAGAAACAACCTAGGTTGGTGAATTGGACAGAGGCTTGTCAGAAAGCCTTTGACGCCCTGAAGGAAGCCATGTGCACGGCCCCCGTGCTCAAGGCCCCTGACTACTCCCAGGAATTTATCGTGCAGACAGACGCTTCAGAGCATGGCATAGGGGCAGTTCTAGCACAGCTAAATGAGGAGGGCCTAGACCAACCGGTAGTCTTTATTAGCAGAAGGCTATTACCACGGGAACAGAGGTGGAGTGCTATTGAGAGAGAAGCTTTTGCTGTGGTCTGGGCACTGAAGAAGCTAAGACCCTACCTACCTGTTTGGGACTCACTTCCGGGTTCAGACAGACCACAGACCCCTCAGATGGCTCATGCAGATGAGGGGTGAGAATCCAAAACTCTTGAGGTGGTCCATTTCCCTACAGGGGATGGACTTTACGGTGGAACATCGCCCAGGGGTTGACCACGCCAATGCTGATGGTCTCTCCAGGTACTTCCGCCTTAGCGATGAGAGCTCCCAGGAGGTCGGGTAGCTCTCCCCACTTTCAGCTGGGGGGGACACATGTTAGACCTGGCAGCCTTAGGGTAGTCACCCCTAACTTTTTGCCTGCCTCCCTCCACTTTTTGGATACTGTTTTTGCTGGTTTTTAGACTCTGCGCACTTTACCACTGCTAACCAGTGCTAAAGTGCATATGCTCTCTCCCTTTAAACATGGTAACTTTGGATCATACCTGATTGAACGATTTAATCTACTTATAAGACCCTAGTAATGTGCACTACAGGTGCCTAGGGCCTGTAGATTAAATGCTACTAGTGGATCTGCAGCACTGGTTGTGCCACCCACTCAAGTAGCCCCCTTAACCTTGTCTCAGGCTTGCCATTGCAAGACCTGTGGGTGCAGTTTCACTGCCACCTCGACTTGGCATTTAAAAGTACTTGCCAAGCCTAGAACTCCCCTTTTTCTACATATAAGTCACCCTTAATGTGTGCCCTAGGTAACCCCTAGAGCAGGGTGCTGTGTGGGTAAAAGGCAGGACATGTACCTGTGTAGTTATATGTCCTGGTAGTGTAAAACTCCTAAATTCGTTGTTACACTACTGTGAGGCCTGCTCCCTTCATAGGCTAACATTGGGGTGCCCTCATACACTGTTGAAGTGGCAGCTGCTGATCTGAAAGGAACAGGAAGGTCATATTTAGTATGGCCAGAATGGTAATACAAAATCCTGCTGACTGGTGAAGTCGGATTTAATATTACTATTCTAGAAATGCCACTTTTAGAAAGTGAGCATTTCTTTGCACTTAAATCCTTCTGTGCCTTACAATCCACGTCTGGCTGGGCTTGGTTGACAGCTCCTTGTGCATTCACTCAGACACACCCCAAACACAAGGTACTCAGCCTCACTTGATAACATCTGCATTTTGAATGGGTCTTCCTGGGCTGGGAGGGTGGAGGGCCTGCTCTCACACAAAGGACTGCCACACCCCCTACTGGGACCCTGGCAGACAGGATTGAACTGAAAGGGGACCTGGTGCACTTCTTAGCCACTCTTTGAAGTCTCCCCCACTTCAAAGGCACATTTGGGTATAAAACAGGGCCTCTGCCCTACCTCATCAGACACTTGCTGGAGAAGAAACCTGAACCAGAAACTACATCCTGCCAAGAAGAACTGCCTGGCTGCTCAAAGGACTCACCTGTCTGTTTTCTACAAAGGACTGCTGCCTTGCTGAACTCTTGTCTGGCTGTGAAAGTGCTCTCCAAGGGCTTGGATAGAGCTTGCCTCCTGTTCCCTGAAGTCTCAGGACCAAAAAGACTTCTCTCTTTCACTTGGACGCTCCGTGCGCTGAAAATTTCGACGCACAACTTGTTCCGCGGCGAGAAAAATGCCGCACACCGACGCTGATCGACGCGACGCTCTTGGGACGACCGAAAATCCGACGCACGGCTTCGCAAGGACAACGCCGCCCGACCTCTAGAGGAGAAATCAACGCGACGCCTGCCGTGAGATCATAATTTCAACGCGCAGCCCCGCAGACCGACGCGCAGCCGGAGCACAAGCAGGAAAATCCACGCACAGACCCGGGACATCTGGTAATCCCCACGATCCACAGAAAGAGACTGTCCGCGCGCCGGAAAACGACGCACAACTTCCCCGCGTGGAAAATAACGACGCAAGTCCATGTGTGCTGGGGAGAAATCGACGCACACACCCTTTTTCCACGCACCCCTTCCGCTGTGGCCCTCTGAGGAGATTTTTCCACTCTAAGCCAGGTACTTGTGCTTGAAAGAGACTTTGTTTATATTCTAAAGACTTAAGACACTTTATATCAGTTTTCAGTGATATCTCTACAATTTCCCATTGCAACTTTATTCTTTTTGACCTACAATTATCCTGATAAATATTATGTATTTTTTCTAAACACTGTGTGGTGTATTTTTGTGGTGCTATATGGTGGTATTGTATGATTTATTGCACAAATACTTTACACATTGCCTTCTAAGTTAAGCCTGACTGCTCGTGCCAAGCTACCAGAGGGTGGGCACAGGATAATCTTGGATTGTGTGTGACTTACCCTGACTAGAGTGAGGGCTTTTGCTTGGACAGGGGGTAACCTGACTGCCAACCAAAAACCCAATTTCTAACATTGTTATTATTAGGTCTGGAGTAAGCAAAGCCTTTTTGACTTTGATTTATTTTGTGTATATAATATATTCACTTAGGGGGTTCCAGCAATCTTTCTCCATTCATTGGTGTGTTGCTCTGTCGTTCACATTTTTGTTCCACCTAGTACAGCATAGGGGCAGTGGGTCGGCCCACTTAAGCCACTGACTAACTTCACTGTGAGTGACGGTATTCTGCTATTTCACAAGGAACACATCTGCAAACATAGTAATTCCCTTAAGTGCTGGAGACCGCTACAATGTGTTTGCTTTTAGAGATGCAAATATTTTCGAATTTATATAATGTTTTTTTCATATTGTTGATGGCCCAGAAGCTTCCACATCAAAGTTCTGACAAAACAAAGCAATGACTTACAATGACATATTGGTTTTGCCAATGCTTCTTACTTTCTGCCTTTCCCACTCTTTGTTCTCCCTCTAGTCAGGAAAACTGGGAACCTTTTAAGGGACTAAGAGTTGGATAAGTGGTCAACTTTGAGATATTTGTGAGGTGGGGTCAAAGGGTGCCTTTAAGCATTTTTTTTTTCTGCAAACGAGTTACAAATTACAAACAGTTGAACACTTATTGGACATTAGGCCCCGTCTACACAGTGAAAGAAAAAAAAGAGGTTAATAAAACCATCTCTGACTTGTATCCCCTTACCATCACGCCACCAATGCTCAGCATATTACTAGTTTACACCCGACTAACCCATCCGCTCCAGGTGCCATGCATGTTTAGTTACTCCAAGCTCCAGTTCTATTTGGCAAAATTCGATTTGGGTTTCTTTGGGAAGTCTGTCCCTTGGTGTCACAGCAGAGGTCAGCCATTTGGGTTGAACGTGTATAAATGTACATCAGCACCAAGGCCCACTGCTTCTCTGTGAGAGCCAATCAGAGTTCCTGGATAGATCACGGAAATGCCTCCCAGGCGTCAGCAAGTCAGTCAATTCCAGAGTTCCGGGATTTATTCAGCAAAGAAGTACATATGATCGGGCCGAAACGTGAAAGGACCACGACACGAACTTAAAAGGGGTAAAAGGCCGCTTTAATAGAACAGGTCTGGCAAATTACAACCTTGGCATAAAAGCCTCACAAAACTACCAAAACCTCACTAATACAAATTCATCACCTAACCCCTCCCCCTCCCTCTAAAATGACCCCACCGCACTACCCCTTGTCCCATCCTCACCATGACCCGACCAACCCATGAACCCATCTGTCCTGCAGTCACCTTCTCCAGTTCCCCTTACCTGTGCAAAGTCCCTGCCCTCTCATCTTTCTGATCTACTCCTTCCCCCCCCCGAAAGGCCACACAGGAAAACCCGCACAGGCGTTTTCCTGCCCCACCCCACCCCAAAACTATTTACCTATCCCATAAACTTTCACCCAGGAGCCCTGCAATCAACAACCGAAGCTCTAACAAATAGTGCTCATTGCCCAAAAACGATAAATGAACACCATCTTGCTGAAACAATTCAACATCTGAAATCACAATGTTCTCGTGTGTAAGCACCGAAAAACCCTGAGCCTTACAAAAACCTCTCATTTCCCTATTCACTTTTCTACGTTGTTTCTCAATCCCTTTAAATGAATTGGCACCTCTCCAAACCCTCCTCGGCACAAAACTTGTCCAGACAATATGTGTTCCTGACCAACGTTCCTTTAACCTCCGCAAATCCAACTTCATGACCTTCAACAAACCAAGTCCTGAAAGTGCAACCAATTCGTTTTCACCAACATGCAAAACTAATAAATCTGGGCAAACCCCTTGTTCCATCCTCTTGGCCAACACATAAAGTAACTCACCCCATCTCATACCACTCTTCCCTACCCAGCTAACTTTTATTCTAGCTCCATCCAGGCCCAACTGCCTCCCAAAATGCCTCGATGCAGCTTGTTTCTCTGCCCAGCGAACAAAGGAGTGTCCTACGATCCATACTGCGCACACCTTGTCCGGACCCCCGACGCAACCTACAAGAAAAAATATGTTAAGTAATGCATATTGAAATCCTATACACAGTCTAAGAAAAAACAGACGGGATAGAACAGGGGGAACAATTAGGGGTACAGAAAGCCAGAAAAAAGTTAAAATAAAACCTAAACAAGCAGAAACTACCCCAAACCTTCTGACTGCTTAAACGAGCGCACATACTTCTGAAAACATCTTGATCTCCACCTCCCCAACTGCTTAATGGCTTGGTCTGACTTACCTTGACGCCTCGCTTCCGTAGCGGCCCCAATCCTAAAAGAGTGTTTACCATAACTACTAGGCTCCAAACCCAACCTCTTAACCGCCATCCTCAAAACTGATAAAAACTGAGATGCTAATAAATGCGACCCATCCCGATGAACGAATATGAACCTTGAAATGTTTTGCCGCATTTCAAGAAAAGAAAACCAGCAACGCACTGGACAATCCTGAGAGCGTATTGCCTTCAATAACACCTCCTGCCCCTCCCGGTCCCCCTTGAAAAAAGGTAACCATATACATACACCCTGATCACCCACTTGCACATTCTTCCGAATGAGTCCCTGCCTCCCTTTTACCCCCAAAAGCTCAGAAATACGGAAAGCCCCATGGAACAACCAGGACATGCAAAGAGAAAACAAACAAACCTCCCACGCAGAAAAACAAATGTCATCCATTCACCCCAACAATGTCTTCAGCAACTCGTGAGTGATAGGACGCCTCCTATCGCACCTCACCCCACCCGATCTAGCCCATCCAGCCAAAATCCTTCTACATAACTCACCCTCCACCGGATCATAACCCCAAAAATACTTACCATAAAATGAAACTCCTGATAATTTACCAGATATAGAAACCGCCGCTAAACCTGACTCAATCTGTTGCATAATGAAACGAACCGCATCATCTTGTCTCCTAGCAATCGCGTCACAACCACTCTATCGTCTTACCGCACCTGAATCCAGAAACTCCAACCATGCCTGAAAATAAGTCTTCCTCGTCGACGGAGCTATAGACTGCTGAACTAGCTCCAACATCTTCAATCTCCTAGTGCCCACAACTCCCCGGGTATGACCGTCTTCAACACATCCGCTCCTGGCGCCAAACCACAGAATCTCAGCCACTGAAATCGAGATAGTGCATCAGCAATGTCATTACTAATCCCTGGCACGTCTAGCTTTGAACAAAATATTAAACCTCAAACAATTCAACAGAAATATCCTCAACAATTTCAGCACCCTATCATCCTTCGCTTTCTGCGAATTAACCAAATGCACTACAGTCTGATTATCCATGTTGCAAACAATGTTTTTATTAGCCAAAAACTTGCCCCAAATTGCCAAAGCAACTACTAAAGGGAAAAACTCCAAGAATGCAATGCTGAACTTTGTCCGTTTCCAACTCGCAGGCCATGCCTCTGCTGCCCAATGACCATCCCAGAACAAACCAAAACCATGAGCACCAGATGCATCAGAAAAAACCTGAATATGCCAAAACCAATCCTCGTCTTCCACCAACATCGTCACGCCATTAAAGTCCTTCAGGAACTCGATCCACATCCTCAAATCTTCTTTAACACATGACCGCAAGCGAATGTGGTGATGTGGTAAAACGGCTCCCGGCATAGAGAAACCCAGCCTGCGGCAAAACGCCCTGCCAACCCTCACCACTTTGCACGCGAAGTTCAAATGACCAAGTAACGATTGTGCCTGGCGCAACTCAATCTTAGGTTTTACTACTGCTTCTTCCAACAGGGAAATCAATTGTTGTACTTTACTCCTAGGCAACCTCACTTCCATTCTAACAGAATCCAGTTCAATCCCCAAAAACGTGAGGCACCAAACAGAGACATCAACCACTCAAAATCCTTTAGAGCTCTGCTACAATCACCCGACCTCTGTTTTCCCACAAAGAAAAAATCATCTAAATAATGAGTCACCAAGGAACCACTGCTGTGAAATAGAAAACACCATTCCAAAAATGAGCTAAACATCTCAAAAAGGGAACAAGAAACTGAACAACCCATAGGCAACATCCTGTCCACATATATGGCCTCTTCAAATTGCATTCCCAATAAGGAAAAATCCTCAGGATGAACCGGCAACAATCAGAACGCTGATTCAACATCAGATTTTGCCATCTCTGCACTTTTCCCACACTTCCGCACCAAAGCAATAGCATTGTCAACCGACGCATAATGTACCATCGAATCCTCTGCTGCGATGAAATCATTCACTGAGGCACCTGCAGGCCAGGACAAATGATGTATCAACCAAAACTCACCCTCCTGTTTTTTAGGGACCACTCCCAAATGAGAAATGGTCAAATTAGATAGCGGCCATTCTACAAAAGGCCCTACAATCCTGCCCAAATCAACCTCTTTCTTCAGCTTGGCCCTCACAATCTCAGGATGTTCTTTTGCCGATTTCAAATTATTGACCCATCTCCTCAACCTCGGGCCTTGGTAACACAACCGAAAACCTTCAGAGAAACCACTAAACAAAACTTTAGCCTCTTCTACCCGTACGTAAAACTGCAACCAATAAGCAACAACCTCCAATTTAATAGGCGTGGGGCCCTTTGCTCGCAATTTGCTGTGTAAAACCTCTACCTCTGTCCACCCCTTTTGGCTGTTGCCCATGCCCGACCATTGAAATCCACCAAAGCATTGATACACAGGGTGTTTCCCCCCGCAGTTGGCACAATCATGTCTAAATTTACATTGTTGTCTATTACAAAATCCACTGTTGTATGACCAACATGCCCCATTTGCTTGAAATTGCCCCCTGTGTCCGACACCAAGGGCTTATATTGAACTGGTAATCCACTTGCCGTATGCGTTGTGGGCGCATTCCTCGCCGTACGTAACCACTGCATCCATAATTCGTTATCTATTTCGCCCCACATCTTAGATGAATCCATTGCCTTCCTTGCCCTGAATTCTTCATCATACCTGAACCAACCAAAACCGCCAAAATCCATTTGAGCTCTACGCACCACATCCATATATTTCAGCAAAGCAACACAAGAATCTTGATGTTTCTCGCAATAAACGCTTGCATAGATCAAAAAAGCCGAAGTCCAATTCTCTATCGTTGTTGGTACTCTAGGCCTCCTACCTAATTCCCATTCTTTTTATTTTGAACCTTCTTTGGCCTGAACCTCCCTATGAAGTAATTTAAAAACATCAATGAATTCCCCTTTCCAGATCTTCTCTTTTAAAGTCGGAGTGAGATGCGCCCCCAAAGGCATCGACACCCCCATATATGGTAACTTTTTTGACTTGACACCGCCCGTCACTTCATCCTTACCAGTGGTAACGCTTGATCCCGTTATAGAAACATCACCTGAGACAGCCTTTGTTAGTTGACCACCACCATTACCATCACTTACCTCCGACTTACCCTCCACGGTGACCTCGTTCACTTGAATTGACGTATCCACCTTGTTTTTTGCCTCCCGTAAACCAACCCCAACCTTCGAGACCCTTGCCCGACCTAAAACCCCCAAATCACCCTGCCTTTGATTGCCCACCTCACCTCTAGGCAAATTGCCAGCAGTCAATTCATGGGGCGGAGCCGCAACGTGACCGCCCCGGTTCACATCAGGCGCTTCCTCTGCCACCACTGCCCTCTTATGAAACGTAACCGGGTCCTCAACTTCATCGTCGTAATCAAGTAGCTCTTCATCGCCATAGGTCCAGCCAGCACCAGCGCCCTGGCTAGTGGAAGGCTGAACGTCAGCTGCTCCAATGCACTCCCCCGAAGTTGGATGGACCGCTCCAAATCGCACCCTCCCTTCTTCGCGGTGTTCTGAAGGTGCCCGGACCTTCACCGGCAAGCTCTGACCACCGACAATCCGCCCAGACCGCCGGTGCCTCACCTGCACCCCATGCCCGCTGTAAGCATGAGACGTGTCACACCCAGCAGGCCCCCCACCACTACCTTGCTGCCAAAAATCTAAACTTACAAATGCCCTACCCAACGAACCATCTCTGTTTGCCTCACCACACACAGTACCTTTAAACACAGCCCCACTACTATCAACAAACTCAATTTGCTCACCTAACTGAAAAACAGCTTGATTACTTAATTCCCACGCCTGAACCTTATTTAACATAGGACTGACCACCCTAGGAATATTCTGCATAAACCTGCCACCTTTTATAGAAACATTAGCAAAATCTCCTAAACCAACCCGACTAAAATTGCCACCCTCACTTGCCTGAACCTCTTCTTCCTCGTCTGAGCTGATCACTACCACGCTTTCCTTGTTGCTCCCGTGCGCCTCCCAACTAGAAGGTGCCCCCGAACTACTGTTCACTCGAGCCGAATAAAAAATATGATCGGCACTGGGCGCCGCCATCTTGGATGCGCCTACCGACGTCCTTTCCTCAAAAGGACGCTCAACGTGCTCGGCTCCTTTTTCTAAAGGAAATCGAGCCTGCAAACAGGATCCGCTCCACGCGTGAGCAAAACGAATACGAGTCCCCCTGCGGCCGCCTACTGCCACCGCAGTTCGGCAGATGGAACCTCTGCCTCCCAAAGCCGAAGCACAACGCGCCAACGACGAGCCTTGCCTCCTGGGCAAACTACTAATACCCCGCCGTTTTACACCGCCTTGAGCCTGCAAAGAAACTACATCATTTTCATCTTCAATTTCCACAGGTGAGCGCGCAACCTTCCTATCGGTGACACTTTTACACCGGAACTTTTTCCCTGCCTTAACTGGAGAGGAGCATGCTGCAACGGCAGCAGACACTCCCTCAGCTGAAAGCCTCTTAGGTCTCCTGAGCCCTACCCAAGCCTGCTCCAAAACACCATCTTTAATTAGGTCCTCCCGCCCTTCATCTTGTAAAACCTTCAAAGCTTGGACCACTTTATTAGGCTCCATGACCAAACTACCACCTTTTAACAGTAAACTGTCGAAAACAAACTCCGCCCCATCCAATAAAAAACACCTCCCTAAAACTTGCCTCAAACCACTCCTGACTGAAACACACGAAGACAAAACGCCCACTGGGTGTGACAACGGCCAAAGAGGCCGCCCACACCCAGCCCCTACCTTTTATCCCCCTGCCCAAGTCACCGCCCTATCCTGTACAACAACCAATCCCTGCCCGGGCTCGTGGCTCATACCACGCCAGCCCAATAAGCCCGGGGGGAGACTGGGCAAGCCCATTGCTCCCCCCAAACCCCCACAGTGACTCATGTGTGGGCATCCCTAGTTCAGCTGGATTCACCAGGGCAAAATGCTGATCTCCAAGCACAGCTATTATGCACTTGCTAAACAACGGCGACAGATGAATGACTTTACACAACTGCATCATGGTCCCTGGGCAGAAGAAGACCTAAAAGACGTACCTCTGGTACGAACAGATCAACCTTCTCAAGTCAGAGCTGCGACCTGCCTCCAAAAGGGGAAAAGTACCAGTTCACGTAGAGGACGCTCAGCATACCAGTGTGGCACCTGGGAGAGGTACTCGATGAAGACCAGTACATTTTATATTACAGGCATCATTCCTTTCGTGCAAAGTACAGGCTGAAATTACACAGGGTTGAATCTCACCAACGCCTCGTCACCCAGGTCCCACTTCACATCCGCAGACCACTAGACACTCAGGCAGTTTATCTTGGGACTCTGCGTTTCGAATATGACCCACATAGGAGGAGCATGACTATTCTACTTCCGGTTCACAAGTCGTGGAGGTTTTGTGACACTCAGCGAGTGGAAGATTCCTGTGCAGCACTGACCCCAATAACGTGGGCCACTAGAATCACGTGACCTCAAATCAGGGACAGGGACGGGCGTTAGCGAAGGTGCATAGTGTACCAGAGCAGTACAAGGCACGTGTTTGTTTGAAAGCAACATATTGACTTACAAATTACATCTCTGGTAAACTTTCACTGCACGTACCCTTAAGTGCAGCAATTTGATTCACCAAGGGTGCTATTAGCCAGGGTTTCAGCCGTCAATAACTCCTATTGCTTTGCCCAGCAAAATTTAAAAACATTTTTTTTCAGATTAGGAAAGTACTCCAATTGTGTATCCATTTTCAATATTCAATGTCGTTAGTGTGCTTCACATGCTCCATTAAATTATCAGTTCTTGCTTATGATGGTCGAAATCCGTAATAATGTAATTGCCACACGTATACTTCGTTTTTTCTCTTAAATCTGTATTCAACTATTAAAATTCAATCCAGTCGACGCATTTTGTTGTGTAGTACTTTATCAAGGCTGTAAATCTATTAAAAAATCAATTTAAAGAAAACAAAACACCTCTGATACAGCCCTTGGGGATGTGGTTCCCCCGGCACATACCATGGTTCGGGGAGTGAGGTCGTGCCCCGCACCCCCATTTTGAAAATCTTAGCCCCGGCAGATAGAGTTCCTGCGGCTTCTTTCAGGATTAGGAAGGGGTCTACATGCCCCTTTCTCCATTTTTAAAATACTGGCCCGGAAAGATGAAGTCCCTGGCAACTCACTGAGGCTAGGGGAGAGGGGAGTTCTGCATACCTCCCCATTTATAAAATAACAGCTCGAGGGGATGGGGCCCCGGGCCTAATGACAGTCTCAGGGAGGGCAGGCGCAGCACCCCTCGGCATATAAAAAAAAATGGTGCTGTCCGCCATTGGGCCTGTGGCCACCTTCGGATTACTACAAAGAAAATAAGGGGGGGAGAGGGGGGTTGGGTATTTTTACTTTGTTGCAGGACAGGGAACTCCCACCCAAGTCAAGTCCTAAAATGGCTGATAACACATCTTTGCTGATGTGGTGGTTTCCAAGCAGAACTCATATTGAGATCTGTCGGCTCAGCGGTGTGAAATATGTTTTTTCAACCTTAATTTCTCTGAAACTACTGAACGGAATTACACCACACCACAAAAGGCACACTTCTGGCCCAAGATGTTCCATTTAGCCGTTCAGGCTTTAGTTGTGTCTAATTTTTTTGTGATGGCAAAGTGAATGGGGAAACAGAGTTTTGTGACCTGCACTTTTTCTCTGTCTCAGCCTGATGGATCACCCAAAATTTTTCCAGGAAGACACAGAGGTGCAAGAGATTTTTCTTTTTGAAAAGTTTTGTGAAGATTTGTCAAATCACACAAAATGTGTAAGCAAATCAATAAATGCTTTTCCTATGGAAACTATAACTACCTAGTGGCAATTGCCACTGGGCAACACACACACAGTGTATGTATGTATGTATGTATATATATATATATATATATATATATATATATATATATATATATATATATATATATCTATATATATAGCCAGGGGAGGGTCACATGACTCCCTCTCCCTTTTAGTAAGTGGCCGGGCCCTGCAGAGTGAGGTCCCCAGGGCCAAAATCCACCCAGGGAGGGGGGGGGGGGTAGGTTCACACTGTCCCCTCCCCTAATAATAATTGGACAGGCCCTGGAGTATGGGGTGCCCGGGGCCAAAATCGGCCCAAGAAGGGGGGGGGGGGGCAAGTGACCCCCCCCTTTCCCTTAAAATAATTGGGTAGTCCCCAGGCAATGGGGTCCCCGGGCCCAAAATTGGGCAGGAGAGGGGGGCCTTTGAGGCATTTGCCACAGGGGCCTGGCCACAGGCCAGTCCCTGCGGCCAACCCTGGCCAATGTAAAATAATTAAATATTACTTAACATTAAAAAAAACTAGAGAAATTAACTGAAAAAAAAACAAACGCTACAGGAACATTATAGTTAGGAAACAGAATTTTTAAAAAACTAGAGAAATTCACTTAAACAAAAAACAAAGTGATAGTTAGGTTCACATTTTACTCTTACAAAACCATAGAAACTCAGCAGTTATGGTTATTGCACTATAACTCGCACCCTAAGGTAACATAACGTGCACCTTCACCATGCACTAATTACCCCAGATATTACATCGCTGATGGCATCTTCTATGACATCATTGATACCACTGTAACATTTGCACTAAAATTATTGAGGAGAAAACTGTGGATCGCGGGGACGCGAGTTATAGTTATTTGAGATAACATAATTATAACTGCGGTCAGGAAACTATTGCCAGCGTTGTTAAGTTCTTCCCTCAGCAAAAACGATTCCCCTTTTCCTTGTACCCACATTGGTTGCAGCGGCGTCCTCACTCCTGGTGGCTCCTGGGGAGGCTGTTCTTAGAACTAGCTTCTTCAGGTTTAACTGCCACTCAAGATGGTGGCCACAAATCCTTGTGAGGTCAATGCTCTAGTGTTTCTACCTTAGTCTTGTGCCGAAGCTTCCCTCCAGCTTTTTCTCTCTGGGAGCCCTCCACTCCAGCGGTCATCCTGAGGAGAATGAGCAGTGTTCATGAGGTGCTTTGTTTCATAGAGGATTCTTCCAGTTTTGAGTAATTAATTATTTTTCTTGTTACAGTGTGCACACCAGCTACTTTTTCCCTTTTGAAGAAGCTGAATTTTTTCTTTCTTCCAACAGGCTATCAGCTTTCTGAGGAGAATTCGTTTTGGCTTAACAGAACTTCAAGCAACTGCAGTAAGGGATTCTTTAGTATGATTTCCAGACTTGCCAATATATATATACATATATATTCAAGAACTCTTTGCTTTGCAGACTTGTCAGTCTTAGAGACAAACCTCAGTGCTCAGACTAATCCCTAGAGACTGTGATTGAGGAAACTGAACCTTGAGAAGGAGTTTTCGTTTCCTGTAAAAGACATTAGTAGTTTGTATATTTGTAACTTTTGAACTGCTCTCCAGAGAACCTTGAAAACCTCTGACTCCTGGAGAAAAGAAGATATTAAGTTAAAATTGTTCTCTTAGAGAGAGGATAGTCTCACAAAAGATCCAGGTTAGGAGAACGATAGAATTGGGTGACTGTGAATGGCTTAACAGTTGAATGCGCAGTAGGAATGTACTTATCTATGTTCTTATCACCCGACTGCAGGTCCTTCCTTTAAAGAAATCCCAATAAGAAGAAAGGTACAGTTTTTCAGAGACACACACTGAATACCTTATCTTCAAGTGGAAAACACAGACTGGAACTGGATCTGGAGGCAGTCTCTCTTTTTCTATTTCCATTCCCCTTACCCCCTAGCGGATGTAGGGTTCAGATAATCAGTTAAAGTCTGAGCACGCATCTGTTGGAGGGAGTTGGGTAAGAGGCATCTGCTCATGTGGAAGTTTGATTTAATAGGGTAATCTTTTGACAACTGCTGAATTTCTGTGGTTTTGTGTGAGTAAGATGTGAATGTAACTAACTTCCATGTAACCTTTGTTTTTTTAAGTTAGTTTCTAAGGTTTTTAAAAATTCAATTTCCTAACTATAATGTCTCTGTAACTTTTTTTTTCCAGTGAATTTATAGGGTTTTTTAAATGTTAAGTAAAATGACCAACTCAATGCATAGTGGGCAGCGGAAGTTGGATGCAGGACATGGCCTGGCATTGTGCTGCCCCCACCAAAGCTTGTTGCTTCTGCCACCCCTCCTCCTTGCAATCCATTGACCAAGTCCATGCCCAAGCTCCCTCATTACAGCCCCATGTGGCTGTTGTTCTGCCACCCCCCTTCCAACCTGCCCTGAACAGTTAGCCTGCTGCCCCATCCACCTCCTCCCTACCCTCTGTTGTCTGAGTCCATGCACAGCCCCTACCCCCTGCATGGTCCAAAGTGCTGTCACCACCCTCCATTTAGCTTGATGCCCCTAACTACTCCGCCTTCCCTGCTTTGCCCAATTCTGTGCCCTATCATTGCCCTCCAGCCTGGCCTTTGTACTTAGCTTGCTGCCCCCAACAACCTTCCCCCTGCTCCCTCATTTTTGCCCACCATGATCCATGTACCTGCCACGGACCCTCCTATTTAGTCTGAGTGTTTTGTTGAGCTGCCACTGCCCCTCCCACCTGCCTAGCATGGTCAGATGACTGCCGCCAGTCCTGCTACCTCCACCCTGCCTGTGTTAGTTCCATGCCCCTATCCCCTCCCTCCTATCCTCCATGGTCTATTTGGCTGCCACTCTCTTCTGCTCTTCCAAGCTTTGTTTGCTGCAACTGCTCCTTCTGCCTACCCCATGTGGTCTGTGTGAAGAACCTTCCCCTGCCCTCTGTTTTCTGTGTCCAGCCCCTCCCCATTACGTCTGCCCTCCATAGTCCTTTGTGCATGCCCCTGCCCTCTCCCTCTTCCTCATCATGGCCATTGTGCTGCCACTAACCCTCCAGCTTACCATGCATGGCCTCTGTGCTGCCACAGCCCCTTCCACCTGCCCTGTGTAGGCAGCTCACTGCCCCTAAACCCCTCCCACCTTCCCTCTGTAGTCTAGATGTATACCATTATAGTCTCACTGTTGCCCTCAATACTGTGATGTGCTTTCAGTGCCCTTTCCGCCTGCCCTCCATGGTCAGCTTGCTGCTCCAGCCCTGCCCACCAGTTTCCATGTGCAGGCCCCTATCCCTTCTCTCCTGCCTTGTCTTGTCAGTTGTCATGTCCCTGCTCCCTCCCCCCTGCTCTTCATGGTATGTTATGATGCAAATGTCCATCCTGTCTGTCTGGTATTGTGAGCATGCTGCCTTGGCCTCTTTCCCCTCTGCTCTCTGTTGTCCATGTGCATGGCCCTGTCCCCTCCTAATTGCTTTCCATGGTCCGTTGTGCTGCACTGCTGTCCCTCTTTCCATGTGTCGTGTATTGTGCTGCTGCAACTCATGACGCCTGCCCCGTAAGATCAGTTTGGTGTACCTGCCCATTTCCCTCCTGCCGCCTGTTACAACTGAACAACTAGATTGCTAATATGCTATGTGAGAGGATGGTTCTGACTATTTGGTCCACCCTGATTTTTTGCTTTTGGATCACCTGGTTTTTGACCTTTTAATGTGAGGGAGCCTCATAGTTTGGGACTCACTTACAGTAAACTCACTGTAAAATGGACGGCCCGTGTTTACCGCGGGTGCCACCTTGCTAAGATGAGGCTGCGGCAATGCTGCAAGAGGCGGAGGGCTGGTTACACGTAATCGAGTGTGCACCTGTGTGAGGGATGCGTCGGGAGGATTTGTGGCGTGCGCAGCCCAAGAATTGCACTTAGGTAGCTTGGCGCAGAAGGGACTATCCAGGGTGGGTGGTGACCTGAAGTAAGCCTTATGAAATGGGTATACACATGTGAGGAATAGATAGTCAGTGTGCTTACTATGTTCTCCTTGTAGTAACACTCCATTAAATGTCAATGGGAAAAGATGGCCTAGGGTGCAACTCCAGTCCCCTAGGGTCCACACAGTCCAGAGTCACACTAATGTACACTGTAATCTGTATGAAAAGAATAATGCAGTAGGTTACAAAAGCATAATTGTACAATTTTTGGTCATCCAGAAAAGTCATCTTTTTCTGAATCAGCTCAGGATTAGGGTCAATTACCACTTTGTCGAGCTGCCCGAGCAGGGCCTTCCATCGATCAGCCAGCTGTCACTCTGTGCCAGGACAGACTAGAGAGGCCCTGGAAGGAATGTCAGGGAGAAGCGGCTGAGACTTTCAGAGTACATGTGGCACCATTTTGAGCTATCCCAGAAGACTGCAGGAAGGCAGGACAGGGGCAAGAAAGTGATGTTGCACATCTAGATAGGCTAGAAGTGCAGGCCTGCTGGTCACTTCGGCCCTCACTTAAAACGTCTTGCACAGGGGAGGGCTCTCTCTCTTGGCTGTGCTTCACTGGAGGATATTGGGACTGAGACGGGCATCATGGACAACTGGAAAGAAGAACCCCCTGTCTGCCCACTGGGCAGGGACTCTGCCCCTGAATGACTTCAGACCCAGTGAGGCGCATGCCAGGGCCAGATAAGTTGGCCCCCTTACTCCCCATGAAGTCCAGTTAGGAGAAAGACTGGGCTGGTGCAAGGAGAGTGCGCAGCCCAGAAGAAAAGAAAGACACCCAAATGAAAGGCTGGCCCAGGGAGTCAGTGGGTCTGGTTCCCTACCAATTTAGAAACCTTCTAGGCCAGGAGGCCTACTGAAAGTGCTTCTGGAAGCAGTGGCCCGCCACCAGGAGCAAAATGACACCAAGATCGTCCAAAACGGCCCTCGCGGGCTGAGATATTGAGATTGGAAGGTCTGCGACCTGTGACCTTTCATGATCATGCAGTAAAGCATGTGGGGCCCTGCCGCTGCTCCAAACGGTGCCCGAGGTAGGCCATGGCCCAGGCCCGGGGGCTGCCCCCAAGAAGAAGAGGAGGTGGAGGAGTGCTCCCCCTGTTGCAGAGGGAGCAACGAATACCATCCCAGGGCCTAATGGAGACTGGCTTGCTGGAAAGAAAGGCGGTTGGGGGGGGGGGGGGTGCCATCGAGCAGTACTGAAGAAGCCCCAGACTCCAAAGTGGGTGAAGCAAGGCTGGGGAGCACCATCGCAATCCCTACGAAAATAGGGGTAGAGCTGTTGCTCCAAAGCTGTCACATCACATCCCCCGTGAAGATGGCCGCCGGCTGTGGGCGGGGACAGCGGCCAAAGATGAAGTGGGGGGTACTGTCGCCCCCCCCCGTGAAGATGGCCAGAGGGGTCGCAGACACTATCCGAGGGCTTCGAACCAAAGAAAAGCCAGGGAGTGCCGTTGCGCTCCCCATGAAGATCCTGGCGGAGGTTGGGGGCCCAGGACCGATCCCTCAGCCCCACAGCAGCAGGAAGACTGTGGGGAGTGCTACTGCACTCCCCTGGATGGCCACCATCCCCGCTGGGAGTGGGGAGGACAAGGCAACAGTGCACATCTGCAACGAACGGGCAGACTGAAGAGTGGTTGCCAGCTCCTGCGGCAGCTTGGGGGTCCAGTGGGACTGGACACCCCCAAGGATGAAGGTAGCCAGGGGTGGGCTCCCCGCAGTGCCCTCCAACAATGCAGCAATGCAGAGGGTGTCTGGGTGGGACCAGAAACCCCCCGAAGAAAGAGGAACGTGGTGCAAGGCCGCATTAAGAAGCTCTCAATGAAAGTGAAATGGCTCTTTCTGGTACAGCGGGAGAGCTGCTAATCAAATATGCCCAAGCCGCATAATGCCTTGCAAGGCACTACGGTTTGTTTTGGTCCCTTGCCAGCTTGTGGTGGCCACAGGAAGATGGATTCACAACCAACCGCAAGCCCATGGATACGGGGAGCCTCCCACAACACTAAGTTTACAAGAGAATGACAACCCTCCTTCCCCTCCCCTCAAGGGTTCAATGTATTTATAAGAACATCTTTGCTGGAACTTTTGTTGTTGACTTATGGAACTGTGCCCTCTAGGTGCGAAAGGATGTAACTGCAAGTATTTTTACAGCAAGGGTGGAAAACGTAGCATGTTATGCTAAGTGAATTTTGAAAATGTGTGGTTCCAGTATTGTGGCCAATGTGTATGACTTGGGAAAGGTCATATGACAAGGCACCCTCTAGTGGTGCAGGATGGTACTACACAATGTTAATCAGGAGTAATCTGAAAGTAATCTGAGAGTTATAAGCGCACTTATCATTTCAACATGCTCACACATGTTCTTGTTCATGCTTATTTGATTAATGAGACTGACAGCCACCACTGATCAAAGTCGAAGAACTTTATTGCAAGAATTAGGTGCTCACACTCCAAGTTACCGTCAAATATTGCATTGGGATACAAGTAAATGTTTTGCCATGTGGGTTGTTGGATTATCTTTCTCTTCAGGGGGAGACTAGTATAACTACGCAATGTCATCCATAAGTAATTCCATCAACTTGTGTATATTTGTAAATTGTTGCATAGTATTGAGTAGTGTGTGTGTAATAAATGTACTTTTACTTTATCAAAAGAAAAAGCACAGGCTGGACAATCATTTATTGAATGTTATTCTTGTGTGCTCGAGAATGGTGATTATTAGCCCACACTACCTCCCTTGACTAAGCCTTGGACTGCTCTGCAACACTACCCTATGGGAGTCAAGTGCTACAATGGGGTGTTTGGTTCCCAATGGTTGAGTGTAGACCCATTACTTGTGCAGGCCACACAGATACTGACCCACCTTCCAAAATTTTATATTTATTACAAAAGTGTGGCATACGAAACACCATCTTGAGGTAATCAAAACTGTAATATATGAAGCATTTGCTTTAGAAATTATCAAAATAAGAGTCGTATTCCCATACAAATTATGGTTAGTGCACTGAAAAACTAAAATAAGGACATTTTCTTAGTTCTCAAATAGCGGCAAAGCACTTTAAGATCATTTGCTATCTTGATGTTTTTTTATCCAGTTGATCACTTGATTATATGTTATTTAGGGGAGAGGATTTGGCATTACGGCCAGAGCCGCAGACTTTGCACCTAGGGAACCATGTTCGAGTTTCAGCATCAGCTTGACGTCCTGTGGGTGGGGGCACAAACAGTTATAGTTATCTTGGGCCACAAGTTATGGTTACTTGAAATATCTGTAATTATAAAAGCTGAATTTCTCTGGTTTTGTGCAAGTAAATTCAGAACCTAACTATAATGTCCCTGTAACCTTTGTTTTTTTCAGTGAATTTCTAAGGTTTTTTTAATTCTATTTCCTAACAACGTACCTGTAACTTTGGGATTTTTCAGTGATATATAAATATACTTATGCATATATATATATATATATATATATATATATACATAAATACACACACACACACACACACACACACACACACATATATATATATATGGAAAATGTCACTTACCCAGTGTACATCTGTTCGTGGCATTAGTCGCTGCAGATTCACATGCTGTGCACATCCCGCCATCTGGTGTTGGGCTCGGAGTGTTACAAGTTGTTTTTCTTCGAAGAAGTCTTTTTTCGAGTCACGAGACCGAGGGACTCCTCCCATTTCGACTCCATTGCACATGGGCGTCGACTCCATCTTAGATTGTTTTCCCCGCAGAGGGTGAGGTAGGAGTTGTGTATGCTAGTAATAGTGCCCATGCAATGGAGTGAATACGTATGTACATAATGAAGTTTAAAGTAATATATTTACAAATTTACAAATGCTCAAGATCAACTTCTAAACGGCTACAGGCTCCCGGGGAGGCGGGTGGGCGCATGTGAATCTGCATCGACTAATACCACGAACAGATGTACACTGGGTAAGTGACATTTTCCGTTCGATGGCATGTGTAGCTGCAGATACACATGCTATGCATAGACTAGTAAGCAGTTATATCCCCAAAAGCGGTGGTTCAGCCTGTAGGAGTTGAAGTTGTTTGAAATAATGTTCGTAGTACAGCTTGACCTACTGTGGCTTGTTGTGCCGTTAACACATCTACACAGTAGTGTTTGGTAAATGTATGAGGCGTAGACCATGTTGCTGCCTTACATATTTCGCTCATTGGAATATTTCCTAGAAAGGCCATGGTAGCACCTTTTTTTCTGGTTGAGTGTGCCTTTGGTGTAATAGGCAGCTCTCTCTTTGCTTTAAGATAGCAGGTTTGAATACACTTAACTATCCATCTAGCAATGCCTTGTTTAGAAATTGGATTCCCTGTATGAGGTTTTTGGAAAGCAATAAATAGTTGTTTTGTTTTTCAAATTAGTTTTGTTCTGTCAATGTAGTACATTAGTGCTCTTTTGATGTCTAATGTATGCAGTGCTCTTTCAGCTACAGAATCTGGCTGTGGGAAGAACACTGGTAATTCTACTGTTTGATTCAAGTGGAACGGTGAGATCACTTTTGGTAAAAATTTTGGATTTGTCCGTAGAACTACTTTATGCTTGTGTATTTGAATAAATGGTTCTTGTATGGTAAATGCTTGAATTTCACTCACTCTTCTTAGAGAAGTGATGGCAATCAAAAATGCAACTTTCCATGTTAAATATTGCATTTCACAAGAGTGCATGGGCTCAAAAGGTGGACCCATGAGTCGTGTTAAGACAATGTTGAGGTTCCATGAAGGAACTGGTGGTGTTCGTGGTGGTATAATTCTCTTTAGGCCTTCTATAAATGCTTTTATGACTGGTATCCTAAATAATGAAGTTGAGTGCGTAATTTGCAGGTAGGCTGAAATTGCGGTCAGATGTATCTTTATTGAAGAGAAAGCTAGCTTTTACTTTTGTAATTGTAGTAAGTATCCTACTATATCTTTGGCAGATGCGTGTAAGGGTTGAATTTGATTATTATGGCAGTAATAAACAAATCTTTTCCACTTATTTGCATAGCAGTGTCTAGTGGTAGGTTTCCTAGCTTGTCTTATGACCTCCATACATTCTTGTGTGAGGTCTAAGTGTCCGAATTCTAGGATTTCAGGAGCCAAATTGCTAGATTCAGCGATGCTGGATTTTGATGTCTGATCTGTTGTTTGTGTTGTGTTAACAGATCTGGTCTGTTTGGTAGTTTGACATGAGGTACTACTGAGAGGTCTAGTAGTGTTGTGTACCGAGGTTGTCTTGTCCATGTCGGTGCTATTAGTATGAGTTTGAGTTTGTTTTGACTCAATTTGTTTACTAGATATGGAAGGAGTGGGAGAGGGGGAAAAGCGTAAGCAAATATCCCTGACCAGCTCATCCATAACGCATTGCCCTGAGACTGATCTTGTGGGTACCTGGATGCGAAGTTTTGGCATTTTGAGTTTTCTTTTGTTGCAGATAGATCTATTTGTGGTGTTCCCCACATTTGGAAGTAAGTGTTTAGTATTTGGGGGTGAATCTCCCATTCGTGGATCTGTTGGTGATCCCGAGAGAGATTGTCTGCTAACTGGTTCTGAATTCCTGGAATAAATTGTGCTATTAGGCAAATGTGGTTGTGAATAGCCCAATGCCATATTTTCTGTGTTAGGAGACACAACTGTGTTGAGTGTGTGCCTCCCTGTTTGTTTAGGTAATACATTGTTGCCATGTTGTCTGTTTTGACAAAAATGTGTTTGTGTCTTATTATGGGTTGAAATGCTTTGAGCGCTAGAAATACCGCTAACAGTTCTAAGTGATTTATGTGAAACTGTTTATTCTGTATGTCCCATTGTCCTTCGATGCTGTGTTGATTGAGGTGTGCTCCCCACCCTATCATGGAAGCATCTGTTGTTATTATGTATTGTGGCACTGGGTCTTGGAAAGGCCGCCCTTGGTTTAAATTTATACTGTTCCACCATTGAAGCGAGATGTATGTTTGGCGGTCTATCAACACCAGATCTAGAAGCTGACCCTGTGCTTGTGACCATTGTGATGCTAGGCACTGTTGTAAGGGCCGCATGTGCAACCTTGCGTTTGGGACAATGGCTATGAATGAAGACACCATGCCTAGTAGTTTCATCACCAGTTTGACTTGTATCTTTTGATTTGGATACATGGTCTGTATCACATTGTGAAATGTGTGAACTCTTTGTGGACTTGGAGTGGCAATCCCTTTTGCTGTGTTGATTGTTGCTCCTAAGTATTGCTGTGTTTGACACGGCAGAAGGTGTGACTTTGTGTAATTGATTGAGAAACCTAGTTTGTGGAGGATTTCTATGACATATTTTGTGTGTTGTGAACACCGTCTTAGCGTGTTGGTTTTGATTAACCAATCGTCTAGGTACGGGAACACATGTATTTGCTGCCTTCTGATATGTGCAGCTACTACTGCTAGGCATTTTGTAAAAACTCTTGGTGCAGTTGTTATTCCGAATGGCAACACTTTGAATTGGTAATGTATCCCTTGGAATACAAACCTTAGGTACTTTCTGTGTGAAGGATGTATTGGTATATGGAAATATGCATCCTTTAGGTCTAGTGTTGTCATGTAGTCTTGTTGTTTGAGCACTGGGATTACGTCTTGTAATGTAACCATGTGAAAGTGATCTGATTTGATGTAGGTATTTAATGTTCTGAGATCTAGTATAGGTCTCGGACTCTTGTCTTTTTTGGGTATCAGAAAGTACAGGGAGTAAACTCCTGTGTTTATTTGTTGTTTTGGTACTAACTCTATTGCTTCTTTTTGTAGCAATGCCTGAACTTCTAGTCCTAGAAGATCTATATGTTGTTTTGACATATTGTGTGTTTTCGGTGGGATGTTTGGAGGGAATTTGAGAAATTCTATGCAATAACCATGCTGGATAATTGCTAAGACCCAAGTGTCTGTTGTTATTTCCTCCCAATGTTTGTAAAACTTGGTTAGTCTCCCCCCCACAGGTGTTATGTGTTGGGGATTTGTGACCTTGAAGTCAATGCTTGTTTGGAGGAGTTTTGGGACTTTGGAACTTTCCTCTATTCCTTTGAAATTGTCCCCGAAAACCTCCCCGCTGATACTGGCTCTGGTAAGTGGGCTTTGTTTGTGAGGTTGTGGCTTCTGTGGTTTGCCCTCGAAACCCCCCTCGAAATTGTGTCTTTCGAAATGTGCCTCTGTTCTGTGGGGAGTAGAGTGCGCCCATGGCTTTGGCCGTGTCAGTGTCTTTCTTAAGTCTTTCGATCGGAGTGTCCCCCTCCGGCCCAAACAACTGCTGTCCGTTGAATGGCATATTCAGCACAGCTTGCTGTATCTCTGGTTTAAATCCTGATGTACGCAGCCATGCATGTCTCCTTATTGTTACAGCTGTGTTGACAGTTCTAGCAGCTGTGTCTGCAGCATCCATTGCTGACCGTATCTGATTATTGGAAATACCCTGTCCTTCTACTACTTACTGCGCTCTTTTTTGGAACTCCTTAGGTAAATGTTCAATAAGGTGTTGCATCTCATCCCAATGGGCCCTATCATATCAGGCTAGCAAAGCTTGCGAATTTGCAATACGCCACTGGTTTGCTGCCTGTGCCGCCACCCTTTTGCCTGCAGCATCGAATTTTCGACTTTCTTTATCTGGAGGTGGTGCATCTCCAGAAGTATGAGTTGGCTCTTTTGCGCGCTGCTCCCACTACAACAGAGTCTGGTGTTAGCTGTTGTGTAATGTGCACTGGGTCTGTTGGTGGCGGTTTATATTTTTTATCTACTCTTGGAGTAATGGCTCTCCCTTTAACAGGCTCCTCAAACACTTGTTTGGAGTGTTTTAGCATTCCGGGTAGCATAGGAAGACTCTGATATTGGCTGTGTGTGGACGACAGTGTATTAAAAAGAAAGTCGTCTTCAATGGGCTCTGAATGAAGGCTGACATTATGAAATGCAGCTGCTCTTGACACCACCTGTGCGTAGCCTGTACTATCCTCTGGTGGCGATGGTTTAGCTGGATAGCATTCTGGACTATTATCGGACACTGGTGCATCATAAAGGTCCCATGCGTCAGGGTCATCTTGACTCATTCCTGTATGAGTTGGGGATTGCATCATTGGTGGAGTGGCTACCGGTGATGGTTGCGAAGAGTGATGTGGGGATGGTGGCGGTGTTACTTGTTTAGCGACCTTTGCGTGTGGCTGTTTGTCTTTGTCTTGGAAGGCAAGCTTGCGTTTCATTTTGACTGGAGGAAGAGTGCTGATCTTCCCTGTATCTTTTTGAATAAAGAGCCGTCTTTGTGTGTGATCTGGCTCTATTGCCTGTAATTCCTGGCCAAATCTATGTGTCTTCATTTGTGTAGACAGTCCTTGTTCCTCAGTGTAGGAGCTTTTTTTCGGTTCCGAGGCCGGATATTTCGGTACCGAAACCTTTTCGGCTGCTTTTTTCTGCTCCGACGAAACCTTTTTTACTTTCGGCGTCATGCTCTCTCGGTGCCGACCCGTTTCGGTGCCGCTGTCTCGGTGCTGAATCTTCTCTGCGCAACTATCTCGGGCACGAGATTGCTGAGTGCCGGTATCTCGACCGGAGTCGGATGACTTCGACACCAGCTCGCCCTTTTTCGGTGCCGATGAACGGTGACCTACTTTTCGGGTTAAGCCATGGCCTGTTGGCGGTGGCGTCCCCTGGGCTTTAGCGCTTTTCTCGTGAGTTCTTGGTTTCGACGTCTTACTCACGGTTTTCGGCGTTTCCTCTGGATCGATCTCCTCAGAGTCCGACTCCTGGGTGGAGAAAGTTTCTTCCTCCTCCTCGAAACGCTCTTGTCCTGTCGGCGCTGACGCCATTTGCAGTCTTCTTGCTCTTCGGTCCCTGAGTGTCTTCCTGGACCGAAACGCTCGACAGGCCTCACAAGTATCCTCCTTGTGTTCTGGTAACAAACACAAGTTACAGACCAGATGTTGATCTGTATATGGATACTTGTTATGGCATTTTGGACAGAAGCGGAATGGGGTCCGTTCCATCAGCCTTGAAGAGACACGTGGCCGGGCCGACCAGGCCCCGACGGGGATGGAAGAAAACCCCGAAGGGCCACCGGAGCTCTTCCTAATTCAGTGTCGATCTGTTGTAACTAACCCGATACCGAACGCAAACAATACCGACGATTTTTCCGAGATTCTAACTAACTTTCCGACCCGAAACACGGAGCGAAAAGGAACACGTCCGAACCCGATGGCGGAAAAAAAACAATCTAAGATGGAGTCGACGCCCATGCGCAATGGAGTCGAAATGGGAGGAGTCCCTCGGTCTCGTGACTCGAAAAAAGACTTCTTCGAAGAAAAACAACTTGTAACACTCCGAGCCCAACACCAGATGGCGGGATGTGCACAGCATGTGTATCTGCAGCTACACATGCCATCGAACATATATATACATTCATTCATATAAATACGCACGTTTTAGCACTGTACATATATATAAAAAGTGAAGGAAAAAATGTTGCTAGAAACTCTTCCACATTTGAAACCATCTGTTGATGCCAATAACTGAACAGGAGCACTGGTAAATAAAATGTAGCAACACCATTAGAGAAAATGAGCATAAAACCCCCATGAAACAAGAGCAGAGTCATCTAACAGTACAGCAGTCTTAGTAGAACTGCTCTTCAGGAAATACTGGTAGTTGAAGAACTGGACACAACAGAATTCCATGTTTCGAGCTCAGTTCACTGGAGCAGGCCTTCATATCCTTTTGAGATGAAAGTTGATGATGTGTTGTATGTTGGCTTGCCACAGCCTGGCTTCAATACATGGTCGACACTGCATTTGTTTCACATATAACAAAAGTGGTGTTCTGCATGAGGCTTAGAGGAAGGACAGTTCATTTTTTGGTTCAGATCTTGGTAAAATGACATTGGCCAGATTAAGAAACAAGGGCCATACATGAGAACTCTCTTTCGGGTAGCTTCAGAGCTGTGGCCCCTTTAAAAGTCCACTCCACTGAGGTTTCAGTGCAGTGACAGAAGTGTGAAACACAGGAGATGCTTCCCACATTAAGTTCAGGGACAGCATGAATCAGACCTGCATTTGAAGTTAATCAATTTCTATTTCAATGTCTAGAATTGTAGTCATGTATCAAGAGCCCAAGTTTGATGACATTTTTCAATCATTTGTTCTCTAATCCCACTCTGCCTCAGACTGAATAAAGAATTTAGGAACAAATTCAATCTAGACTCCTGGGGCCGCAGCCCAAATACAATTGTGGTGATGCTGAAACATGCTGAAACATTTTTTTAGATTTTGGTAACCCTGCTTGATTTTTGTTAGACAGAGCAGCAGGCCCAGTTTAAGAGGCTATGGGGAAAGCAGGGGCTACTAGGCTACGAATGTGAAGGCTTGGGTCATTTACCTCGGATGTCCTAGGGCTCATCCTTCTACAGGTCTGCTAACTCGGACAAAGACATACCTTTCTACAATGACTCTGTGTAGTGAGTGAGCAGTCACAAGCTTCTCGGAGAGGTAGCGTGGGGGAAGTAGTGGGCAACTAGCGCAGGTGTGGTGCAATCACCCCTTAATAGTATGTGCACCTTGTCTTTTTAGTCTCTCACCCTATCATGGATGAATTTAGTCGTTACAGGTATAGCTCAGATCATCTGATCCTCTGGAGCACGCCTGCACACTATGATGGATAACAGCGCAGAAGGCAGTCTGCATACCACCCACCCTGGGCACTGGGCTGCATTCAGCAGTCTGTTTACTTTATCTCTTCTGCTCACAAGAAGTGGCAGCACTAAGATGAAGCGGTTCCAACTGGACTAGTGTTAAGTGTCTCCGGACTGCTGGTTGAGCCCACACAAGAGTCATGTGGACCATGGATGAAGCCTCAGATAGGTCCCTGAAAGACGTGGCAGTTGCAGCCCTACATAGGTCAGTTATAACATGAAATTACAGCCCTGACTGGGCCTTGACAATCGCGCGGCTGTGGAACTGAATGACAGGGTAGGGTAGTTTTGGAGCACACTAGTATCTTAGTCGGCCCATATTGCTCTCCAGCAGTCTGCGCTTCTTGATGCCTCATAGCCACAGTGGATGTGCTGTACCTTGCTGGCTTGGGGTAAGGAGGCCCCTTCCAACTCTCAGTGAGCAAGCAGGATTCTAGGTGCTTTAAGTCAGGTACACAGCTTCTCCAGCAAGAGATCCAGACTTCAGTCTCTTATCGGAAATTGTATGTCAGAAAGGCACCAGTGCTGACATCACAACAACCCTTTGAATACTCTGCAAATGACTCCCTTCCTTGGTGGTAGAGGACTTTGAAGGTGAAAAACAAAGAGGTAATGGGTCTCACCTTTGTACACTAGTGGCAGGTTGGGGATGTGGATCCACTTCGGAATCTGTAGAACCAGTTTAAGGTGGCTGTTATTTCAAGTGTCCTTTCCAGGCTTTTCTTCAGTTACCGCCTTTGTGTAGAGTGATGAGTTTCACAGCATTGCTGTCTCCATTGTGGAGCAAAAGCAAAAGAGGCACAAAGAGGTGAGGTTCCTGCACCTGGATCTTATAGGCCCAACTGAAAGAGTAGTCAGGAAATAATAAAAGGACAGACCTCACCTGCAGGCTCCCTCCCCTTTCACAACAGAGTCTGTAGCCCCTCTCCTCACCCAGACCTTCCACAAAATGGCAATGCTCAGGAAGACTAACTGGAAGCTCTTTGCTAACAAAAGGCAGCGAAGCATACCTAAGGGAGCCATGTGCCTTCACTTCAATACCTGTCTCCTCATGCCAGCTGCAGGAATGTGAGCAATATACTTCCACTGGATGGGAGCACAGTCCTCACCTCTATGTTGTGCAAAATCAGGCCACACCTATCCATCCTCCAGATCGCCTACTCATGTCAGGAACAGGCTTGTGCCTCACACTAGATTAGTGTGATGCCAGGGCAAAAACAATCAAAAGCCAGAATGCCAGGTACACACAGTCGAACACTCAGGGTATGGGAACACGCCCGTTCACCGTGCAGGAGACAATACCGTTTCAACAGAGGAAGAAGAATCCTTCATCACAGACAATATTAAATATAACATCTTTGTTCCTGAACACATCAAAATGACAATTAAGCTTGTCCTCTAACCTCTATTGAGATACTCTGTTTAAACTCACGTGTGATCTTTTAGTCCTGGAAGTCAGCATTACTGGTCATTAATATCTCAGGTCACATAGTCAGGTTGTATTAATTAACATGCCTTTCAGTGTGTTTCATAGTTTCCAACTGATTTTATACACATCTAGGATATTTTATAAAATATATTTAAGACTAGTATGATACTAATCTGTGACACACTTCAAAACAATATACATCTGACTGTTAGTGAATTGAAAATTGCTAAATTAATTATTCGTTATAATAGTGATTTAAAGATGTGGGAACACATTACTTGAAGATTTCACCATTCTTTCGTTCCTCCTTTTCCTTGTGGGATTTTATTACCACGATTCCTGCTATGCATTAATTGGGTTGTATTTATGGAAGGTCCGGGGTTATGTGCCAGTGCAGCTTCCAATTTATTTTTGCCAAATGGGATCTCTAGCTGTATCCTATCGGCATGTCTTTTTGCCTTCCTCTATTCCCAGCTCTCTCTGGAATATTTCAGTAAGACTTCACTCCACCAGGCTATATTCATGGCTCCTACCCTGATCAATCTTCCACCTCATCTTTCATCAATGTCATCTTTTTACAGACTAATACTCTGTGAAGTCTTCTCTTTTTTCCTCCCTTGTTCAGCCTCCATCCTACTCCATCGTCAGGCCTGCAGGCTCCATGACTACTAGCGGGCCATCTCCTCGCCGCTACTCAATCTCCATTGACATTCTTTCTGTGCCATTTAGCATTACATGCTGACACACATAAATCAGCTTGATCACTAGTCCTGTGTCTACAAAAAATACTTTACATCCTTACCCGTCTTTCATCAATATCATAGTTATCTTTCCCTCGGACCCACAGATGGCTCAGCCTATCTTACCCCATTCCTGAACTACTCACATGCAGTCTATTGAATGTCTGTTCAACAACCAGAACACAAATGCGCCACTGGGACTGCCTCTGCATCATCAAAACCTTGTTGAGGCCGACACACCAAACCCCGTTTGCTATCTTGACGTCTGTATTCAGCATGAATCTCAGTCAAACTGTCTTTCCCTGAAACCTTTCAATACTGATTTGATTTATCTTTATTTAACAGTTTTAAACAGAGCTGGCAAAACCCGAGGGTTTCTAGAGCTTTACATCCGTACATGGTCAACAAATAACACATATATTCAGAACAATTGGATCAAATCAAAACAAGCCAAAGGTTGAGCACGATGGAGGAAAAACCTCCAGGGAAGAGGTACAAGGAGAGCTAGGGGTTGAGGTCATGTCATGGTGGGCGATTGATGTCCTGCTAGTTGAGATGTTGAGTGAGGAGGAAATCATTTAGCTGTCTCTTGAAACTCAGGAATGAGGGGTTTGTCTTGATATGTATGGAATGTTGTTCCAGATGTTTGGTGCGTTCCTTGAGAAGATGCGTGCCTGGGTTTTTCATTTGTGGGCTTTCAGCGGAATAAGGAGTAAGGTGTGAAAGCTCCTTATGTTTCATATCTGATCTGCCTTTTTGAGTTTTGAGGCAAGACAAGCTGGTTTCCCAGAGTGAAGGATTTTATGAGTGAGACAAGCAGTTCCGAAGCTGCAGCAAGCTTCAACTGGGAGCCAGTTCAGTTATTTCAGTGCAGGGGAGATGTGCTCATATGTTTTGATTCCTTGACCATTCTGACTGCTACACTGATAGTGGTTCTAAGGGGAACAAGGCGGATATTGTGGTGCCTGTGAGGGTGGCATTCCCACAGTCTAATCTAGACAGCACCAGCGCTTGTATGGCAGATTTAAGGAAATTTGGCGGTAGACAGAGTTTGATTTTGTTCAGAAGTTTGAGGCTGTAGAAGGCACTCATCGCACTATTATTTATATGATCTTTCATAATCAGTTTAGGGTTCAGTGTGATTCCTAGAGATATGGCCGAGTCAGCTAGGGTTAGCTTGCAGTTAAGAGCATCTATGGAGTCTTGCATCCGGTGGGGACTGCTATGTCTTTGTTATGAGAAGAATTTCAGTCTCATCTTGGGTGAGTTTTTGGTGGTTTCCAGAAAGCCTAATGTTGGAGTTCTTTGAGGGTGGCATTTAATCAGTGTATGTCGTCTAGTGATGAGATTTCCATGTAGAACTGGGTGTCATCTGCGTATAGATGGAAGGGGATATTTGCTTGGTTGAAAATTATGGTGTAGGAATCCATGTAGATATTGAACAGTGTAGGCGAGAGGACAGAGCATTGGGGGATACCCTGGGTGATTGCTGTTTTGTGGGAAGTCAGGTTGTTTATTTTTATTTGTTGGGAGTAGTTTTGTAGAAAAGATGAGAACCAACGTAGGACCACCCTGTCTGCCCGGATCCTTTTTTGGAAGTACTTTAAGAGGAGCTTCTTGTCTACTGTGTCAAAGGCCGCCGATAGGTCTAGGAGTATGAGCATGCAGCATCAGTCTGTGTCCAGGGATTTGTGTAGGTCATCTACTATGTTTAGAATAGCTGTTTCTGTACTGCATCCTTTTCTGAAGTCTGATTAATAAGGACCCAGGAGATTGTTGTTGTGTTGATTTAGTTGTGAGAAAACACATATGTTAGACCTGACAGCCTTAGGTTGGTCACCCCTAACTTTTTGCCTGCCTGCCTCCCTCCACTTTTAGGATACTGTTTTTGCTGGTTTAAGGACACTGTGCACTTTACCATTGCTACCGTGTGCTAAAGTGCATATGCTCTCTCCCTTTAAACATGATGACATTGGATCATACCCAATTGGATTATTTGATGTACTTATAAGTCCATAGTAAAGTGCACTACATGTGCCCAGGGCCTGTAAATTAAATAATCCTAGTGGGCTGCAGCATTGGTAGCCCCTTAACCATGTCTCAGGCCTGCCATTGCAAGGCCTGTCAGTGCAGTTTCACTGCCAATTTGACTTGGCATTTATAAGTACTTGCCAAGCCTAAAACTCCCCTTTTTCCACATATAAGTCACCCCTAAGGTAGGCCCTAGGTAATCCATAGGTCAGGGTGTTGTGTAGGCAAAAGGCTGGACATGTACCTGTGTAGTTTACAAGTCATAGTAGTGTAAAACTCCTAAATTCGTTTTATCCACTGCTGTGAGGCCTGCTCCTTCATAGGCTAACATTAGGGCTACTCTCATATACTGTTTGAGTGGTAGCTACTGATCTGAAACGAGTAGGAAGGTCATATTTAGGATGGGCAGAATGGTGATACAAAATCCTGCTGACCGGTGAAGTTGGATTTAATATTACTATTTTAGAAATGGCACTTTTAGAAAGTGAGCATTTCTCTGCACTTAAATCCTTCTATGCCTTACAATCCACGTCTGGCTAGGTTCAGTTGACAGCTCCCTTGTGCATTCACTCAGACAAACCCAAAACACAGGATGCTCAGCCTCACTTGCATACATCTGCATTTTGAATGGGTCTTCCTGGGCTGGGAGGGTGGAGGGCCTCACACTTACATGTCAAAGGACAGTAGCTGCCCTCACACAAAGGACTGCCACACCCCCTACTGGGATCCTGGCAGACAGGATTGAACTGAAAGGGTGATACCTAATATGGAAGGATGTTGATTTAGGGAAAGGTTGGCGTTCAAGGCTACGAGGTATCTATGGACTTTAGCCTGAAATATCACACGGTGCACTCTTAAAGGACCACAGCCCTGACCCCCACTGCGTGGCAAGCCAAACAGATAACAAAATATAAACAAATAAGAGGCACTCGTTATATAAGCATTTGTATATCAGACTGTGCATGAGGTATCCACTGTAGTCACTAAAATTATCCTGGGAAAAAGAAAAAGAACACCATACTATGAGTCCTTAGGATGGTGTGAGATACTGTAATAAAAATTTGAAGAGGCGAAGCAGTTTCCAATGTAGGTCCTATTGGGTTTAGTTACAATGTCCAAATTCAATTCAGTCTGTTAATCAGCAATGCTGCCATGAGTCACAATCTTGATATCTGATGTGTTCTATTCAGACCCCACAGCCAACACGTGTTTCGTCCATTGACTTCATCAGGGCTGAAAGTTATATCAAACAAAATCCACATAATCAAATTTGGACTAATCTCTGGTCCCATAAGGGATTTCATGAACCCGTCACCACACCTAGACGTGGGATGAATGGAAGTGAACTTCTAAGTGAAGCAAGTGCTATAAGGTAAGAAACACAACATGGTGTACATGCCTGTGACACTATCATTAATTGTGGACAGAAGTTGAGAAGTATCCCAACTAAGCTATTAAAATAAGTCCAAACGTGCCCCGAATAAAAGAGAAACTCTTTTAAGTCTCCCCCACTTCAAAGGCACATTTGGGTATTTAAACAGGGCCTCTGCCCCTACCAACTCAGACACTTCCTGGAGAAAAGAACCTGAACCAGAACCTGCAACCTGCAAAGAAGAACTGCCTGGCTGCCCAAACGACTCACCTGAGTGCTTTCTGGGAAGGACTGATGCCTTGCTGTTGCCCTGCTGCCTTGCTACTCTCTGGCCGTGCTGAGAAGTGCTCTCCAAGGGCTTGGATAGAGCTTGCCTCCTGTTCCCTGATGTCTCAGAACCAAAAAGACTTCATCTCTGCAAGAACTCCTTGTGTGGCGAACAATTGACGCACAGCCTTCCAGAAACGACTTACAGCCTTCATCGCAGTGAAAAATTCATTGCATGCCGAACCGGAACAGCGCAGCATGATTTCATAGCGAGAAGATCGACGCATCACCAGTGTAGTGACAGGAAATTCGACGCACAGACCACTGGATCAATGCAAAGCCAAGCCGGAACGACGCAGCCCGACTTCCATCGACGAACTGATGCAGCGCCTGCCATGCTGTAGAAATTTCCATGCAACGCCCCCCTGATCGACGCAGCCCCAGTGACTTCGTCCTGTCAGCGCCGGATTTCAATGCATCGTTCTCAGAGTGTCCGAAAACCCCATAACCGGAAGAGGATCCAAGACCGAGCGCGATGCAAAGCCTTCCCTGCGTTAAAAATAAACAACGCGTTGTCGTGTGCGGCCTGAGAAATCAACACACAGCTCCCTATTTTCCACGCATCTCCTCCTCTGCGGTTCTTTGTGAGATTTTGAACGCAAACCAGGTATTTTGTGCTTGCAAGAGACATTTGTTGCTTTTAAGAGACTAATGAGACTTTATATCATTTTTTACAGTGATATCTCAACATATACTTATAGCAACTTAATCGTTTTGACCTGCATTTATCCAGATAAATATTATATATTTTTCTAAACACTATGTGGTGTTGTATTGTTGTATTGCATGATTTATTGCACAAATACTTTACAGATTGCCTTCCAAGTTAAACCTGACTGCTCAGTGCCAAGCTACCAGATGGTGGACACAGGATAATTTGGATTGTGTGTGACTTACCCTGACTAGAGTGAGGGTCCTTGCTTGGACAGGGGGTAACCTGACTGCCAACCAAAGACCCCATTTCTAACATTACATCTATCTAGAGTTTTGGCTCGGAAGGGGAGATTGGAGAGAGGTCTGAATTTTTTGAGGTCGTTTAGGTGTGCACCTGGGGGCATATTTATACTCCGTTTGTGCCAAATTTGCGTCGTTTTTTTTCGACGCAATTTCGACGCAAAACTAACTCCATATTTATACTTTGGCGTTAGACACGTCTAGCGCCAATGTTCATGGAGTTAGCGTCATTTTTTGGCGTGAACACCTTCCTTGCGTAAATGATGTGCAAGGTAGGCGTTCCCGTCTTAAAAAATGACTGCGATGCATATGCGTCGTATTTATACTCCCGGGCAAAAATGACGCCCGGGAGTGGGCGGGACTAAAAAACCCGCATTTGCGCCGGATTTTAGCGCCTGGGTCAGGGCAGGCGTTAAGGGACCTGTAAGTCCAGGTAAGAATTATTATTATTTATTTTTTTGTGGCATAGGGGGGCCTGATTTGTGCCCCCCTACATGCCACTATGCCCAATGACCATGCCCAGGGGACAGAAGTCCCCTGGGCATGGCCATTGGGCAAGGGGGCATGACTCCTGTTTTTGCTAAGAAAGGAGTCATTTCAATGGGGGATGGGCGTCGTAAAAAAATGGCGCAAATCGGGTTGTGGCGATTTTTTTGCCTCAGCCTGACTTGCACCATTTCTGGACGCCCATACGCCATTTTCCCCCTACGCCGGCGCTGCCTGGTGTACGTCGTTTTTTTTAACGCACACCAGACAGCGCCGGCGGCTAACGCCGGCTAACATCATTCAATAAATACGGCGCCCGCATGGTGCTTCAGAATGGCGTTAGCCGGCGCAAATTTTTTTGACGCAAAACTACGTTGGCGCAGTTTTGCGTCAAAAAGTATAAATATGGGCCCTGGTTTTTTAAGCAGTGGGGTGACGTGACAGTGTCTGAGGCAGTCAGACATCACTCCAGTCATCAGGGAACTGTATGTAATCTTAGACTAGAGGGATGTTAGGGCATGATTGTGTTTCTTTTGCCTGGGATGCTGGAATAGGGGCCACTAGGACAGAGAAAGGTTTGGGTGTAGCCAACAGAGCAGATATATCTGCCTCCAAAAATGGGTTGAATACCTTCCAGCTTCTAGGAGATGTGTGGGGCCCTTAGATTTCATTGCTCTCGTTATTGTCCTGTGGAGAGAGAATTGGTAAGGTAGCAGTGGAGTGAGAAGGAGGGTTGTTGTATTCCTTTCCAGGAGGGAGGTTTCCCTTGGATGACTAGTCTTCAAGGAAGAGCTCAATTTCGTGATTTTAGAATTGAAGAAAATGACAAAGTTGTCACGCTGTTCTTTGAAGACCTGAGTTTTTTTTTGGGAAAGGCTCAGGTTTGTTGTTTGATGATATTAAAAAGCTCCTTTGGGAGGTTTTTGGCGATGTCTAGAGCATTGTGAAAAAAGGTGGCTTTTTCATTCATGATGTGCTTTTTGTAATTCCTTTGTTCTCTCCTGAATTGGTCCAGGTGGGCTGTAGATGGATTTGCTCACCAGTCTTTCTGCCACTCTAAGCTTTCTTCTTTCAGTGTTGAGGTCTTTACTGAACCAGAATCTCAAGGATGTGTTTCTCACCTTTTTCAGTTTCAGAGGGGCTACTTTGTCCAGTATGGAGAACATCGTGGAGTTATAGTGGGTGGAGAGTTCAGTTGCTGAGAGGTTATATAATGGGGGAAGGCGTAGTGATCCCATTATTTGTTTGATGGCTGCTGGGGGACATTTGCCTTGTGTTTCTCATCCACTGAAGGACTTTTTATGTGAGAGTTGGGTGCTGGACTGTATTGTTGATGTGGAACAGAATGATGTGGTGATCTGGCCAGTCAACAGGAAGGATGTTGTCAATAGTTAGTGTTTCTTTCTGAGCTATGATAGCATCCAAGGTAGAGCCTTTGTTGTGGGTTTGACCTTTGCAAAGCTGGGAGAGATTCTTACTAAGTTAAAGGTTTTTTAAGGATTGGATTATGTCATTGCTTTCATCATTTCAGTGAAGGTTGAGGTCACATGTTTTAGCATGTGAGCAGTGTGTTATCAGGTGTTCATCAAAGGAGTGTACGATACCTGGTGGGTGGTAAAGTAGGTGGCAATTTATATTCATGTTGTCTTTCATCCTTATGGTGGTGCTGAGATTTCCAAATGTGTTCTAAGTGAAGGTGTCTGTTCCACCCACATTGTTATTTTTGTGGATAATGGCGATGCCTCCACCGTGGTGGTCCTTCCAGTTTTTCTTGATGATTGAAAACCCCGATGGGACTAACATCCATAATCTGGTAAGAGGATTCATTTAGCCATGTTTCTGTGATGAATGTGAGGTCAATGTCATAGTTCAGGATGGCCTCTGCTAGTTCTGTTTCATGCTTGGTTGTAGATCTGCAATTTATGAGTATGCATTTGGTTTCTCTGCAGTTCTGAGAATCTGGCAGGGAGGAAGTCACAAAGATGTTGATGAGGTGAGTTGGTGGCCTGGTCGTTATCATTGGTGAGGGGTTTCTCACTAGTCAAGAGAAAACCTGGATCTCAAAGGGGTTGTTGACTAAAAGGTTCCAGGTTACAAGATTTGGTTAGCTCCTCTGCCTCACTCAGAAACATTGTAGCGTTTGTTCTTTCAGGACTTTGATCTTTGCTTTGGAGAGGCCTTTTGGTCCAGCTGTGTGACTGTGTTTTGGTTCGACCTAGCAGTTTTCCGTTGCTACATGCTGGGGGCGAGGGTGAGTGAGGGTAATGGGCAGGGTTTGGATACATGATAGGTTCATTATGATATTGTTGAGACTATTACTCTCTCTGGTTGGTTTTCCGAGCAAATTAGTCGCAAAAACACTCTTGCTCAAAATCTTGTCGCCCCTTCAACTGGCTTCAGAACTGTTGTCTGGTGCCATCCTTGCATGCACCCTAAGCCTTCGATGACTATTCTGAATTTCTTAGATGTTGGGCCATCAGAGAGAGAAAAAGCTTCATGATGAGTAAATACGTCTTCTGCACAGCTCTCCTGAATCACACCAAACATTAGAATTATGAGGGCTCTATGCCTCAGACATTCCCTACATGCATTGTTTTTAAAGTTGTGCTAAATTCTTGTGCGGAATTTCAGAAACAAAATACACAAAATGCCAATCTGGCAGTTAGCATTAATTTTGGAATCAAGGTTGCATTTCACACTAAAAAAGTAGGGCAAAAACTCAAGTATCCTGAAAAACTTGTTTCCTGTTTGTTCATGTGGTTCTCATGCTCCCACAATAGGTTTTTTGGGCTTCAAATTATGCAACGTGGGATAACGGCTTTATTTCGGGAATTTCATGTAACAAGAATAAAAGCAACATGCCAGAGTAACAAAAATTTCACCTGGCTTTTGCATTGACTTAATTGGTTCTAGAAATGTAAACCTGGAATTGCTGGACATTTTTCAGTTTCCTTCGGTTGATCAGTTTAAGACTTTTCTCCATTAATCTGCTTGATCTGTGGAATTCCAAACACACTTGACACCCTAGGCTAACCTCTTTTAGAGGAACATAAGGAAACATTTAAGACCCAAGCTCCTTCACTTTGATAGCTCTCTCAGATCCCATAAGGCTTCCAAGACCCTTTTACAATGGGGTGTCTAAAATATGTTGCCTGTAAATGTGTCTCCAATGTAAATACCTTAACTCTGTTTCAGACCTGGTCTTTGCCTTGAACCCAGCTGAAGGCACTTTTAGGTGCCAGAGTCCCCTTATTTGCGATTCAATAGCAAATCCTTTCAGGAAAGACAGGTTCTACTAATCCTCCTTGAAGGTGATGTGCCACACTCTTTAGAAAAAGGAAAGCCTTGACCTGGTTGTTTAGTAACCTGTCGACGTTATAGGCCTCCTGACCCTGGGTAAGATCATTAAATACATGTTGTTGCTAGCTGCAGACAATCATTTATTACTACGAGTGCTTAGCTGGTTATCAGCCTGGCTTTTGGCCTCCTGGGTATGGGTACAAATGAGAACTGATCTGTGTTGGGATAATATGCTTTGGACAGTCAGTTTTGGTTATTTAACCATCTTAGCCATGTTCAGTTTGTTTGCAGTATTTAATACATGGGAGCCCATCACTACTTTTGTATGGAAATCAGACAAGCAAGCTCACCAACTGTGTTTGATCAAAACTTGAATGATTTCTGGGCAACTAATCGGCCACAGGTGTCTTTAGAATGACAAAACCTGGTGTGAAGCACTATAAGAACACCCCTCTCCACACACACACTTGCAGAACACCAAGTTAAGTTTTGCCTTCCACAAATCGTCACTCACTCACAGTTTTTACAAAAGCTATTTTTGCAGCTAAGCAAGATTTCCTTTCCTGAAAAACAGTAGAAGAAATTAGGAAGCCCCACACACTGACAGTTCAAAATGTACCGCAAACATTTGAACCAGTAACTGAATGGAGGCCGTGGAGTTCTCACTAAGCGGCTAATTAATATTTTGAGAAATAAGGGACATCTGGCAAACACCGACAGATTTCCGGGCTGCCCTACTAAGCCCCAAATTACAAGTGAGAATACGTATGTGTGGAAATTCCAGGTGGCTGGAATTTCTGTTACCACCTAGTGCATCTGTGCATATATTCCCTGGAATGGAAAATGGGAAATAACTGTGTGGATAAATGGAGCCACATTACTAAGTTGATGGACCAGTGTGCAGACACTAAGGACCTTTCTAGAAAGAAAAAAAAGCCATTCACAGAAGCAGGGAGGATGGATGGGTCAGTCACAGAAGCAGGGAGGATGGATAGGTCAGTAAGGAATCTGCTGCTAGATAGTCTCTACCAGATAAGGCGTTACTGAAGGTAAATAACTTGCTCATCTGGGTGAGACTTCTAGCTGCAGATTCCTTACCTCAGAATAGATACCAAGGCAATACCTCCCCAGAGGTGGGTCTATGAACAGATTCAGACCAAGACCTACGAGAGGACGGAAAAGGCAAAGTGCCTGTCACAATGGAGTTGACTGTTGAGGCAGTAGTGTTTAGTGAACCTGTGAAGAGATGGCCACCTAGCAGCCTGACAGATGTCCAGGACGCGGACTCCGCGAGCTAACAAAGTGGTCGCAGCCTTAGTTTTGTGAAATTAGCCCGTTTAAACCCTCGTAGGGTTGCTTCTTGGCCAATGCGTAGCAGATTTTAATGCAGAGTGCAATTCATCTAGAGATGGTCCGTTCCTGCACTACTTTCCCTTCTTTTGCTCTGGCGAAGCCTACCAAGAGCTGATTGTTCAACTGGTTTTCGGTGGCACGATCAATGTAGAATGACAATGCTCATTTTGGTTCCAGACAATGGAGTCTCTCCCCTTCGTTAGAAGGGTGGGCAGAACGAAGAAAGTTGGCAGTGTGAAGTTTAGGCCAACATGGAAAGGTGTCACTACCTTTGGTAGGAAAAAGGCAGGGGTGTGGAGAACCAGTTTGTCTGGAACGAAGGTGTATGGAGGGTGCACAGAGAGTGCCTAAAGCTCGCTAACCCTCCTGGCTGACGTAATGGCCACTAATAAGACTGTCTTGAAGGTCAAAATACACAGAGGGCAACTAGGCATGGGCTTGAAGAGCGAGCACATAAAAAAATGTTAAAACCAAACTAAGGCCCCACTGGGGCATAATGAAGGGTTTTGGAGGACACATGCTGAAGTTCTTTAAGGGGATGAATCACAACCAGTGACTTGAACAGGGAGGCCTGATCCAGCATCTGTAAGAAAGCAGACATGGATAGAAAAGATAACCATTAACTGTGCCCAAAGCAAATCCTTGTCTGGTGAATGATAAAACAAACATCACCACCTCAGACAAAGGTACAAAAAGAGGATCAACATGTTTGTTAATGCACCAGGTCTCCAACTTGTCCCAACATCAGGGGTATACAGTCTTAGATGAGGGATGCCTGGCTGGCAGAATGACTTCACTGACTACCCAAGGGAGGTCAAAGACTGTCAGCTGCTGCTACTCAAACTCCATGCATGAAAGCAGAAGGGGCGCAGGTTTGGGTGCATAACCCTGCCCTGTTACTGCGACAGGAGATCCTCCCGAAGGGACAGCCTGATTGGAGCTCATGCTCCGGAGTTCAGGATACCATACCTTAAGTGTTCAATCCGGAGCCACAAGAATGAGTTGGGCCTGGCTGTTCCTGATATTCTTGAGAACTCTGGGCAGAAGTGGCATCGTGGGAAGGTGTGAATTCCTCTCGAGACAGTTCTGCACGCTGGAGTTTCCAAGGCTGCTTTCGCTCGGAGATGTGTCTAGAGACAAAATGCATCTCCGAATAAGAGCAGCTTTGGAAACTCCAGCATGCAGAAGTGCTGACACTGTGAGCTCCTGCCAGAAGCAAATAGGTCTAACCAAGTTTCTCCCCAGTCACAGAAGAGACCTTGCTCTACCACCACATGGAGGCGTCATTTGTGATCCGCAAGACATCAATGGATGAATTTGTCTGCTCTGACATTCAGAGAGCTCGCCATGCGTTACACGACCAGGAATGTGTCCCGACATTACAGCCATATCCAGAGACACAGGGCCTTTTCATATAGTGCCCTTGCAATACCACATGGCGATTATGCTGTCCAGGAACACCTTAATCAGTGCTCCCATTCCTAAACAGGTCTATGTGGAGCTGAGACTCCAAAAGAGGCAAGAGCCCTCTGATCTCCAGACTCTCACAAATGGCCACCCCACCCTGGAGTTAGGCATCTGTGAGCTCTGGGTGGGGAAGGGAGAGGGGTCTGCCCCTGACTCAATCGCAGTTTGTCAGCCACCTCTGCAGATCTTTTGCAGTTCCCTCTGATATTTGGACCAGGTTGAAAGAGATTCCCATGAAACTGCACTCACTGGGACTTCAGTTCCCACTGCAGAGCCCATATATGCCAGCAAGCGTGTGATACCAGTAGAATGCAGGAGGCCATGAGGCCCAGCAGCCTCAGAGGTAGTTTCACCAAAAACCAGGATAGAGGATGAAACATCACAATCAGTCTGAGTATCCTGAACTCGCAGCTGCAGAGGGTAGGCCACAAATGCACTGTGTCCAGACTGGCTCTAAAGAAAGGAAGAGTCTGAGAGCGAGTCAGGTGTCGGTGACATGTTGCTAGTGAACCCCAGCAAATGCAGGAGGTCCGCTGTACTCTGGAGGTAGGTGACGACTGCCTGGGGTGAGCCTGCCTTCAGCAGTCAGACATAGATGTAGGGAAGACTGGCAGCATTGACCTCTGGAAACTTGCTGTAATCACCACCACCATCTTTGTGAACACTGAGGGGTGCTGATAAAGCCACAGGAAAGCACAGTGAACTGAAAGTGCTTGTGGCCCACTGTGAACTGCAGGTAATGTCTGCTGTCTGGAATGATGGCTATGTGAAAATTGGTGTCCTATAAGTCCAACACTACCATCTAATCTCCAGGGTACAAAGGACAACAAGAGTATTTTTAATTTCCCCTTCTTCAGGAAGAAATTGAGAGGGCACAGGTCTAGTAGAGGGTGGAGGCCTCCGTCTTTTTCGGCATCAGAAAATATCAACCTGGACTTCTGATGATGGTACCCTCTTGATGACTCCTTTGGCCAAAAGAGCATGCACTTCATGATGCAGCAGGGAGATGTGGTCCTCCATCAGCAGGTCTGAGGATAGTGGCATTGGCAGAGTGTTTTTTGTGAATGGGAGGGTGTAACCCCGCTGAACAATTTGGAGCACTATCTGTCAGAGGTTAGGGCCTGACGGTGGAGGGAGGTGGTGCTTGATCCTGCTTCTGACCGGTTGCCTGTGATGGTGAGAGGGCATATTAAAGGGGCTTGGAGGCTGACTTTGGAGACCTCTGGCCCCACAGGGTTTGGGGAACCCGCATCTGTGGCCACAAAAGTACTGTGGAGCGAGTTGGCCACGGTGGAAGGTCGGGAATGGACCTGGTCGGTAGCCCTACTGTAGCCCTGGAAGGGGCGAAAGAGAGTGGGACTGGCACAGGGCCGTGGAGAGTCCCAATGACCGGTCAGTGGCCCTGCTGTCCATAAAGCACTCAAGCAGCAAATCTGCCTTAACGCCAAAAAGGCATGTCCATAAGGGATGCCTAGACATCCCCTGAAAATACAGTAGGCCTCAGCCAGGCATGGCGATGGAGTGCCACTGACAGAGCAATCATTCTGCCTAGTCACTCAGTTGTTAACAGTCGGAAGCGTGTAGTGAACTTTACTGCGCCTCTGTCATCAGCTGTCAACATCAGGACAGTGCGCGCTCTACGGGCGACGTAAATGCAAAAACCCAGTCCTTATGCAAGGGCATATTTCATGCATTGTGATTCTATGCAGTATGTTAACCTTTTGCATTGCAGAGCTTTTACCTTAAAAAGTCATTAATGCTGTTTGTAATACATTGTTCATTTGCAAGGCTTGTTTGCAGGATTACAGGGTGTGGTCCTTATTCTAAAACATTCTAGAAGCCTTTGAGTTTGAGTGTGGCTCGTGGGCGGGGTTTGGCTCTATATAAGGGAGCCAGCCGAGCTCCACGTGCTCACTATTCAGAGGTCCCGGTGCAGAGCAGCAGCATTTTCCTGAGCTCCTGTCCCAGAGGCTTATCAAGTCATTTCCAGGCCTGCCCTCATTTATTTGGTGATCTTCAAGCAGGGCGGTAAGACGGAGGTCGGGTTAGGCCCCCAACTTCGTTTCCAGTGACATTTGAGTTTTGGGCCTAAACATAAAACCACGTGTGCAATTGTTTTCCTGGCATTTGGCTCTTGGCATTCAGGTCAGCAGTGTGCACGATCATTTCACGGCAATTGCATCGTGATGTTCGAATCAGCAACAGTGTGCGTGATTCATTCCCGGCAGTTACTTCTTGGCATTCAGGTCGGCAGTGTGCGCGATCATTTTATGGCAATTGCATCGTGATGTTTGAATCGGCAACAGTGTGCGCGATTCATTCCTGGCATTTAATTCTTGGCATTCAGGTCGGCAGTGTGCGCAATCACTTCATGGCAATTGCATTGTGATGTTCGAATCGGTAACAGTGTGCGCGATTCATTCCAAGCATTTAACTCTTGAATTATAGATCGGCAGTGCGCGCAATCGTTTCATTGCATTTGAATCTAGATGTGCGAATCGGCAACAGTGTGCGCAATTAATTCTGGCGTTTTAACTTTTGAAATACAGATGGGCAGAGTGCACAATCATTTCTAGACATTGAAATCTTGATGTGCATAATAATTCCTGAACATTTGAGTCTTGGAACTCTTAATCAAAGTGTGACGTAGCAGTGTTATTCATTATTCTAGTACAGTTCATTCATACAGAGAAAACAAGGTGCTCTTTGATTTTTGTTGTAATGCAGTGATTATTCTAAGAACTATTTGGAGAGCGTTTATTGTTCAAAATATATGTTAATTCTGGAATGTTCATATGAAACTTTGCATAACCTTTCTTGATTTCCAGGTACCTAGATTCCTGAGGCCTAGTTATAGTGAAGCTTTAGGCCATTCATGTTTTCAGTATAAGTGTTATTTGAAACAAAGCTTATTGAAAGTCATTGTTATTAATCTTGCAATTGTGTTGTTTAACTCTTGCTTCCACAGGTCTCCTTCTCTGCTGTTCCCAACCCAAAACCCATTCCCCTACTTGGCCAATCTTTAACTCTGTGCTATAATAACTAGTGGAGTTTGGAGCTGCCAAGAGGTGGACATGTTGGGAACATGCGCAAGCCCCGAGGATCTGGTCTCCTTGACATCGGCAATAGCCTAGGACAGGATGGCTTAAGCCCTCCCCCGAGACCATGGGCAACACTTGTGCAGCATAGTCCCAAACTGTGTGAAAATACTGGCCCAAAGAAACGTGGTGTTCACGAATCATAGTACAAGGCTGGTGGAAGAGAAAATACTATTACCTAAGGTGTGCAGCCTCTTGAACTCTCTAACCTTTGGTGTGGTAGGGAACACGTGGGGTTGACTTTGGGCATGGAGGCCAGTAAACCAGGCTCTCTGAGGTGGGGTGCCGGGTGACGAAAACATGGTCCCCAGGTGCAGGACGGTTGCTATGGCAATCGCCTTGTGAATAGGAGCCTCTGTGCAGAACTTGGCCAATGCCCGAGCAGGACATCCTTGAGGGCTTGATTAAAGGGAGTATGAGTTTCTGTCGAGGGTGATCCCAGTTGAAGCATCTCTGTCTCGACATTCGTCTTTACTACCACAGAGGGGAGCGTAAAGTCCAGGATCTTAGCCAACCTCCTCTCAACCATGGCAAAAGAAGGCCCTTTCTCTGTAGCCAACCTAGGAGGAGAGACAAGGCCAGTGTTTGGAGAAGTGTCTAGACCACTGACATCCACCAGTTCCTCATACCAGTTATCCTTCGGCTCTTGCAGGGGGTTGGGACATCCATAATGATCCTCAGATCCACCCTAGCGGTATTCCCCACAGATCCTATCAGTAAAGGGAGGCACTGTCTCAGACTCAGGGGACATGTTCCAGTTTGCGCCAGTCCGGCTCCAGATTGGAGTCAGGTATAATGATGAAATCAGTGCCGCTGATGGGTGTCTGCAGTACCCAGAACGGCACCACTGGAACGGGCTTCAGAGAAGGTTGTGGTCTCATGCCGGGAGCTAATCTGGATCCAGTAACGGATCCAAAGAGCCTGAATGACATAAATCACGAACCTGCCAACGGGGATCCAGTTGGGGCACTTGCCGAACCTGTGGGTCCGGAAGACTCTTCAGGGAGGATTGACCTCCCAAATATGAGGTGCATGGCCATATAAAAATTCTTTCAGCAGGGTGTGGGTCGCTACTGGAAATTCTGGGAGGTGCAGAGTGGAAGCAGACTCCGGCTCTGTAGCTGTGTGGGGCATAGATTTGTGGTGTGGTTCCCACTCCTCGTCTGAAGACTTGGATGGGCACGGAGAAGGCGAAGAGCACTTCGACTTCTTGTAACGTCTTGGATTTTTTGTGGGGCTTACCTGATGATGACTTGGAGCACTACGATGACCAACAGGAATGGCTCCGAGAGTGGGCCTGTGACCTTCCTCAGGGCTGGAACCTGCAGAGGTGCGCAGTCATCTGGCAACCTGGAGCGTCAGGGATTAATAAGCATTTTATGCTTACAAGGGAATCAATTACATACGAATCAGAGAGAGAAATTAATTGTATGTCCCTAAAAGACTAATAGGGTAACAATATGAAGCAATCAAAACAAGAATTAATCAAATAACGTAATATTATTGTATGTATAAATCAAAAGGAAGGACAGGCGGATGGTATATTAACTAATGTATTTATCTGAATCTTAAAGAAACACAGGGTCCATCGACACATAAATCCACTATACATTGATCCTGTCAATATCCAATCAAAACTGAATGCATGAGACCATAGATCAATATATACAATATTCACTCTTAGCGATCATGTAATCAGTCCATTACATGTGTTAAACTACAATTGGGACAATGATCTAATGTAAATTATATAGAAGAACTGGATGTGGCACTGACATTTTGTCTCCAGTGTTAGGTGTACCTGAGACTATGTTCAGGACCATAAATTTAATATAATTGATATCTAGTAGTCAAAAGTAAGGGCCAGATGATGAGAAAATAAGTCTATCAAACAATGTAAATGACTTGTCTTGATGAATCACACTAAATTGTAGCAATTATTTATTGAGGTATATATCCAAGCTCGCGAGGGGTTGCTGAGTTGCCCATTTCTTTTTTAATTAAACAGGAGCTTCAGGGAGTGCTCCTGAACTGCCCTAGGGTTCATCGCTCAACAGTTAGCTCGGGCCGTAGAGTTGTGGCCCGGCTATCGGCACCAGAGGCAAATCAGGTTTTGGAGGGTGGGGTATTACAGATACCTACCTCTGACAAGATCCACGGGGTTTAACCCTGTAGAGGACATCCCTACTGCACACTGGGAGCTAGCTCAAAATAATTTAGACATAAAGTTGAAAAAAAAAGCCAAAAAAGGGAGTGCGGTAGCTCTCTCCAGATCTGTGCTGACAGCACGGAAAGAAAGGGACTGATGTCTGGCCCTAGGGTGATTTACTGCTAAACTTTGCAGGCCCTAAAGGAGAACAATCCTTTCATTCTGGTTTCTGTATTTGTTGCAGGCACAAAAGTACCTATATGAATTTTAGGCAAGATCTGAGGGTTTCCTGCTAAGAATATATAACCCACTGGCAGTGATCAAACAAAAGGCACTTCTGTAGAAGTGACTACAGGTTGGACATGTATCACTGTTCTTTCTCTATGTTAAGGCAGTTGAAGTGGCAGGGCTGCAACTCACAAGAAGAAGCTGCCAGCTTGAACTAGATTAAAAAGCCAAGCCAGTCAGACTGTAAGTACCGCGACAGGCGGTACCTCAAATATACAGCATGGGAGCAGGGATGCTCACTTTTCTAAAGGGAAAGGCATACAGTTTGGTAGTGCTGCAGCTGTGGAAAACAGGAAAGGTGCAGGGTTGGCATGAGGAGGAGCTATGCAGCCTCAATTGGGAAAATCCCTCAAGATGGGGGAAGTTATGTGCAAAAAAAGATATCATTTAAAAAAAATCAGAGAAGTAAAGTAACCAGCATCTGATTTCTGAATAACAGTCATCCAGTAACCACCAGTGCCGTGCGTGCTGCCAAGGTCCTGTGAGATGTACCAGGTTCTTTCACAACCACCAGATGTGCATGCAGAGCAAGGGTGCACGGTTACTGAAAGAGAAATTAGGTTTCATCCTCAGAAATGTACAGGGTCAGAACCACTGGGCATGATACCAAGATCCTTCCAGCTGATGAAGTGGAGGTCGCCATCACTAACCCTATGCCAGTTGTGATGATAATTCCAGGAAGATGGCAGCACCAGGTCATAAGACCATTTACTCTGGTATTTGATGGATCTTGTCAGGGTCCAGCACAAAGGCATGAAACGTCCATGAGTTCTATGAGATCAACGTCCTCTGCTTCAGGGACTCTTCTGCACCATTAAGTTGAGTCCATCTCTTTCTCTGAGTGCCACTGTCTGAAGCTGCTGTTGCATCTAAGAGCAGAATCGGTCTCTACTTCTGAATGTAATGGTACAGATTTGGTGCACTGGGAGGTCAAGTCAATCTTTCTTCCTAGATCTAAGTTCTCTGCCACAAGGACTGAGTACAGTGTCGAATTGCGTCAATCTCCTTATACTCACCCTTAGTCTGTCCTTAAGAGTGTGGTACTTCCGACCAATTGCACGGAGAGATCAAATTCATCTTCCGTTTTTTGGAGTAGAATTCAGATGGCTGTCTTCTGCTGCTCCAGTGACTCCACAGACTTGCACCAGGGAGTCAAGCCCAGCTCATCTTTTGGGCAACCTTTTTCGCATTCCCTTTGTAGCAAAAATCCTTCGTCTGATTCCTCTTTTACCCCAACCCCACTGGGTAGTTTTCTATTGCGGAGGACACCAACCTGAAATCCACTGTTGAGCCTCTGTGCAGGAAAAAGCACAGAAGGCAGGCATTTGCCAGTGTTGTTGTTGTTCTTTCTGTTTTCTTTTTCTATCTCTCTCTTTCTCTCTCTGTCTTTGTGTCACCCAAGCACTAGAGATGGCTGGTCCTTGCTGTAGAAGCACCTCAGAAAGTGTCAATCCCATTCCTATTGGGAGGTTGTCCCATTTCCAGAGGCTCACCATACCTAGGACTATTTGAGGGTAGTGCACTCCATGGCGGACAGATCAGACTCCCCCTCTTGCACTCTCCAAGAGTTTTTCTGCCCAAAATCCAGGTACGGGTCTTGCCATCTCTGGTGCAGCTCTGGCTTTCCTGGGTGCATCTCCCAGTCTCTAGTGGGGCTTCTGAGGGCTTTGGTACTTGAGTTGAACTTCCATAGATACTTTCAAATTCACCAAAAAATCAACAGCAACCTTAATTTGGATCTTGCCAGGTTGGTGAGCAAGAGTTTTAAATGAAGGGCATCTTGCAATTGAAACCCCTTTCAAATAAATTAACTTTCTATTGGAAATACCATCAGCCAGGAAAATAAATGAGCTCCTGGACCCAGGCCCATTGAGCCTCAGCTATTCACAACTTTTAACAGGGGCAGGTTGATTCTGACCCATCTTTTATTCAAAACACATTGTTAGAGTTTCACCTGAACCATGAAATTGTTCCCGAGACTCAGGCCTCCTTGTGGAACATTAAGTGTACATTATACATTTGCCTTGTTTAGACTATAGAATCCAGGTCTTTGTCAGATGAATAACATCTTGCAGCACTACCTAGGCACACTACATGAGACCTAAAGCAGCGACTGTAGCATCTTGAGGGCATGTTGTGGTTAGGGACATGTGCTACGATACCTGGGCATTCTGCTGTTACTATACCATTGAGACTCTTGATATGAAAAGACACAAAGTTTGGCTAGCAGATTCTCCAAAACCCATTTGCAAAGGTCAAGCTGTTTGATCCCACCTTCTTTTTCATTTTCCTTTTCATTCTCAATTTCTTTAGCATCAACCATCAACTTGAGAATGAGAAATAACCAGAATACAAGACTGGGATAAAGTTACTTTTATGGTGACTGTTTTACACCCAACTTCCCTTTCCCATTATCAATGCTCTCACTCCCATACCCTGCAATTGGCCAGAAAACATGCACTGGTTGGCTCTTGCATTTTTTGTTGTTGTTTTTTTGTTAATGAAAGGTATCTGGTGATTGTGTGTGTACGTGTAATGATGGGTGTGTTCCACGTACACCTTATGCGGGTTAAGTGGAAGCAATAGAACTACGTTCTGTATTAAACATGTACAGAAGCAGATGCAATACCTGCTACTAGATGGCAAACACCCAAAACATACAGACTAAGAATAATGGATCACCATAAAATTAACACTGCCCTCCTAACAGTGATGTGTTGTAATGAGTCTCATCTTTGTTAGTTTTGCGTGCTTAGGAAATCAACTTTGAAATTGTATAACCTCATGAATCAATGCTTTACTTGTACTTCAGCGTTTTCCATTTGGCTAAAGTAAAACTTCAATTTGATCAGCAAATCACTTTGTTTGTCCAACCAAACATGACCAATGTAATGTGCAAGATTACTGAAATACTAACAGTTTCGCTTCAACGCCTCTTTTCCTAACACAAAGACATTTATTGCTTACATAAAAGTCCAGGACCCTTGTTGAAATAGATAGTTTTCAGGGTTACCCTGTGGTTTCATGAATGTATGCATTCTTTAAGGGAAGTCAAACTCCAACATTGATTGTAAAACTGTATTTTGCTTGCATTCTTTGAATAATTTCTCCTTTTGTTTAATTATTTTTGTTCCGCTATTGCTTGGGTTTAGAAAAATTATATTTGTTCCCATTGGCTGAAAGCTAGATCTAGTGTATTTCTGAGTATCAGATTTTATGTGATTTCATACAGTCTGATCTTAGATAGCACAGTGATGTAAGGGAGTCTCTTCTAACACTTCCACCACCACTAAGCCAATTGGGGTCAGACCGAAGAGCCATCACAGCTAAGCAAAACGGGATTAGACCAAGGTATTACTACACAATTAAAAAAAATTGGAGTGCAACATCAACAAAAATTAAATACTCTGACTCACACAATCTCAAAGCACTAGAAATAAACATTAACAAATTGCATCAAGTCGGACAAAATTATTACTACAATTGTTTTCAACGCTTTCAAACAACAAAATTGATGTTTGAAACGTTCAAAGCTGTTTGAGTCAAAGGAATCATAGTTATTCATAATGTTACACATTAGACAAATGGATAATATATGGCAATAGAAAGCTCAATTTATGCATCCAAAGAGGGGTAGCTTTATATTTACTTTTTTTTTTTAATTTAAAGTAACTTGAAAAGAAACACAGATAAGGAAAAATAACTACTAACTGCATCTTTTGAGATTTATTTCTAGTACAAAACAATAACACTTCCCCAATCGTCAAGGGTAGCAACCGTAGGTTGCTCTAATAATGTATTGAATCAATTTGTTGTGGAATCTTTTTCCCCAAAACATTTTTAAATAATGATTTTCAGCACATGTAAGTGTGATCAATACCTCTTCAGAAGCGAGATCACAACATACTTACGATAAATAAAATACGATATGTGGCTCACAGCAAAAAAAATTGAAAGTCCTTAAAAACCACCATTGTTAAAACCATCTTTATTTTGGGTGTCGTCTTGGGAGAAATTGTGTCATATCATACAAGTAAAAATACTATAAGTGAACATCATGTAAAAAAAAGTTATGGAATGGACTATGTGTTAAACGTTCCCATTTATTGTCTTGGGAAGTGCAGGAGATGCTTTGGTGGTCTTCCACAGAAAAATAAAAAAGGCTAATTAAACGGCAATACGTTTTATTTTTTATAGTAAAAAAGCGCTTTAAAGGGATGCATTCTACAGCAGAATAGGTGCATTTGCTTAATGGTATGACCACTTTACATGTATAAAAAGACTGTCAAGGAAAACAAGAGGCTTCAGGCTGCTTTCTCCAAATTAAAAAAGAAAGTATAAAAAAATTGAAAGAGACATGATACAACAAAGAAGGGAAGCTTGCCACAAGGATTAGAACAGATAAAAAAGATTATCTTTAAGCCTTTTGTAATAGCATGCGTGAACTGTGTTAAGTTCCTCTGCCAGAGGGGTTTCCAACTTGGTTGCCAAGGGCCAGATCCATAGCAGACTTTCAAGATATTCACAATACATAAATGTACATGCAGAGTGTAGATGATAAAACATTTACATAGTCATTGGTTATCTTGAAAATCTGGCGAGGAACAGGCCTTCACGGATTATATTCGGACAGTGCTGCATTATCAGGAGTCACTGATATGTCTGTCACTTTTTCTGAAAGTAAATATGCACCTCAAACTTGATGACTGTAAAGCAGTGGCAAGAGAGTGATAGATTTTCAGAACAAAGGCCACAATTTGATATTTCAAACGTTCTTATTTTACTTCAAAAGAGAAATATCAGATTGCATTTTTAAACTGTATCAAAGAGGAAATCACCTACATAAATTCAGCATCTAACTCAAAGTCCTTCTTCTGGAAAAAAGGGAAAGGGGATCTAGGATTTCAGCCTTTAAGCTGGTCACTAAATCAGTGCATTTCGGGGACACTTAAACTTAGTGTGTCTGCCCCCATAACAAAATACCCATTGAAATTCCAATGGGGACCAGCTTCGTTCGAATTTCCTTTGTTCTAAAAATTCAATAGAGTATTTATGTGGTATTACTGCGTTTATTTCTAATGCAAAAACACTACAAGATCTAATTCATTACATGCGTTAAACACATTGAAACATTACTCCCATCATTTCAGCTATTCCCTTAAATGGAATGTTTCTTATTCACGCTCAGGTGAGAATGTGAATGTTAAGTGTTTCCAAGGCAAGAATGTTGAACCTAACATTTAATATGAGAGGTACTCTACAATAGTAGGATGCACTGTTTGAAAAAAAATCAAACACAATCTTGCATTCATGGTCTGGAAGACCATTATGAACAATGTTAAATCAGTTGCAATATCATGTTAAACAAGTGGTGAGTTAAGGCAATATCACAGAAAAATTATGCAAGGTGCAAACTGTGTAATTTGCGTGACTTTACTGACTTTGATTTGACCTGATATGCAATGTCCAGTAGCAAAATTCATCATAAAATAATACTTTTTGCATGTTGCTTTACCTCACTGAGGTTATTAATCTGTTCCTGCGGTTGGCTTCCTGTTGTACACGGACACTCCACTGTTATACAGTTGCAATGCAAAGTGACTTTGACTTTTACAATTATCCAAAACTTGTTCACTCTGCAGTATTGCACTAACTACAATCTAATTGCCCACAATGTTGACTTCATGTTAAGATAATGAATTGCATGAAATAAATTAATGAAGGAGTGAGGAAGGTATAGTAGGGACTGAATTTCCAAATTTCTTATTCTTGGTGACAAAGTTCTTCATTTGTTAAGTAAACCATTTCATTCCTAAAAATGTGTTTTCATTCATTTAGCACAAAGAGTAGTATTCATAATTTTTTAAATGAACGGGTGTCATTTTACAAAGCTGTGGGAGTCATGTGGGCATACATACTTTCTGGCTTCTTGCAAACACTTTTAAATTGTTGTACAAACATAGTTTGTAGTTCACAGACCATAGAACATATTCTATAGTGCGTACTGAATCAAGGTCCTCAAAAATGGTGTCTCTTTTCTTGAATGAAAAATAATGGTTGCAAAATATTAGGATGTTCCACTGGCAGAGTAGGAAAATTGAGGGAAATGAGGTCTTCTTTCGTTGTCTACAAACTCCAAACTGTCATCTGCAAATAAAAATAAGAGTGACTTGCGCATGAAACACTGCATCATAGGTTCCTGCTCTCAGTAAATAGTACAGAGTTGTGTAACAACTTTGCAGACAAATTATGCATTATAGCTAGGCTTCTGCATAAAAGAACAGGAGCCTCAATGTCGCCTTTTAATATATGAGGCACTTTCCAATGCACCATCTGTGAAATAACAGTCTCATAAGGAAAGGTAATTTCAAAAGTGACAAATGTATGTTTAGTAGTTTTAATGACGCTCATAATATCTCTTAAATCATTCAATAGTATAGAAAGCTGCCTAATTAAACAAACAACAAAAACTGGATTATCAATGGTGTGAATACTTACACAGCACATTATGACCTTAAAATAATTCATTAATTCGGCAATGCAGCGACCACGTCCCTTCTGCAATAGTTAATTAAATTATAGCGCTGGACCAGCATTGCACCACAATGCAGGGAATAGGCGAAGCCACCATCTCCCCATGGGAAAGGTGGGGTATCTCCACCTTCTTGCAACTAAAAAGAAAATAATACCAGGAGGTGGTCCTACCACCACCCTATTAACCTTTCTTTCACCGTCCCTTAAAATTGAAGGGGCCTACTTACTTCCTCAAGCATTCAGCGTTTATGTGCAAAATGTGCCAGGAAAATTCATCTAGTGGTCCTGGAAAACAGTATTGATGTTTGTAATCTCATGCTGTTGAACGCATAATCAGGTAATTTTATAGAATACACCCTGTATAAAATATAATACTCGTGTACAATAAAGACTGACAGATGCAAACATTTGGAAAATATTCAAGTGGTATCCACCTAACTGCTTAAGCATGATCCAAATATATTGGGTGTTTTGCTTCAGTAGTGAACCAAGGGCATGGTTCCATATTTTCACTATTTTAGGCATTTGTTTATAAGACCTTTTCTTAAAGGCACACTTCATTTCTGAGATGAGACATCATTCATAGTGTGTCCTCATTTCAGGAGTTGACATAACTTCTACATGGAAATCGGGTTCTATAATGATCAAAATATGCCCAGACACCCAAACGAATTTGCCCACTTTTGTGGATCCTGACCTTTAGCAAAACATTGCTTACCAAGGGAGAAAAACGTAGGTCTTTTTTTAATCTCTTGCTGAAACAAATGTAAAAGTGCATTGGAAATGGATAGAAAAGCCATACCTCACGTAGTCACTTTCTTTTTTATTAACTTTGCTCTTCTATATTCTGTCACTGTTTCTTTTTCCATCGCTTTTCCTTTCTTCTTCGATCACTTTTTCCATCTTCGTGTTTCTGCCTCCTCACTAACTGTGTGCCCGTCTTTAAACCTCCTTTTCTTTAACATCCCTTCTTGACTCCTCTCCTTTCATTTCTTCCTAAGTACCCATCATTATCATCTCTTCTTCCTTTCTTCTGTATCTTACCTACTCTTTGTCCTTGGCCAGCTCTTTAACCAAACATTTCCCTTTCTTTTCCTACTCCTTCTGTCTTCTCTCTCAAATCTTCGCCTTTCGACCACCCTTTTGCTACCCTCTTTCTCACACAAAAAACTATTACGTCAAATGCCTCGCTTTTCAGATTGTGAAAATAGCCAAACAGCGCTTGAGATTGGCCTCAAGGCACTCTCTACAATCAAATATCTGCTATTTTGAGGGCTGTGTGAAAGAGCCCAGTGACAGTCAGGGTAGTTCTAGCCCTGTTATTCCTGAAAAGGCAGACGTAATCATTTGCTTCATTAGTTATTGAGGGCTTGACAGAGTTTGGCGGAGAGAGATTTCCGTTGCAGCAGTGACAGAGTCCCTTCTCCACCAAACTAATGGTCTGACTGCCCCGTTTAACTTCCAGGGGAACTTAAATATGTCAGTGACATAGACGACACCCTTCTTTGCTGCTGACATACTCCTACGGCTGCCTGACAGAGGAACTACCCTCGAGTGGTCGCACAAATTGCCAGTTTTAACTTTCACACACAACACAAACATGGTGGTAAATGAAAGTGAAAACCCCACGGTGGGACTGTTTTAAAAAAAATAAAAAATATATTGAAAGTGTGCTGTATGGCACAGTCATATTTATAAGGCTGCAATGCACACTTTAAGTGCATTGACAGGAACCGCAGTGTCAGTGGTTCTTGTCAATATTAGAGATGTCTGATAGGGCAGCAGGCATCTCTAAATCGAGAGTACTCTGCACGGGGTTTAGAGAAGTAATCAAAAACACGAGGCCTTCCGGAAAAACCTTCGAAGCCTAATATTTTGAGTGAGTCCTCACCACTTTAATAGCTTATCCTGAGAAGCCAGAAATGGCTAAAAGTTCATACCTGGTAACCATTTGACAACTTTAAATTCTGTTCTGGATCAATAGGGAAAAGAGGAGCAAGAAAGCCTTTCCTGTTTCCCTCAAGCTACCACCACAAAAATAAAGCAGATTTCTTTGACAATGGCCCTGACTGGACTCACTGTGCTCGTAATTGGTGGAGTGGACCCGGACTCAACTTCAAAAGCAACGGTCTGAACTAGACAATGTCAAACTATAAGGCGCCCTGAGCTTGCGAAGCGCAGGCACTGTTGCCCAAGCAGTTCAGGCCCCCTTTGAAGGTTTCTCCCAATTTCCTGCAGTACTTCTTTGAAGAGGCTCGCGGTCTCAAAAGCAGGGCAATCTCGGCAGACATGTTTGGCCTAGTGTCCCAGGTTCAGTGGTGACTGGACAGGGGTAGGTGCAACACACAGCCAGACGAAAAGGGACTTCGCATCTACCCTGCTGAGCCCACGACGAGCTAGGGGTGCTGTGTACTTGTGGACAGGCGCACGCCCGCACACTCTCTCTTTTAATCTCCAAAAACGGTATTTTGTCTATCACAGTGCTTTAAATGGGCCGGTACGGAGTACCGACACTTATTTATTGTGAGAGGGAGAGTACCTGCACTTCTCAAGAAAAACGTAATACTTTTAATTGGAGAGTACCGGCACTTCTCAGAAACAAGCAGGTACTCTGGTACAGTGTACCTCCACCTTAATTTCTCCATTGCAAGCACCGATCTACCATCCATATAAGAGGCTGTAATCAGATGGGATATGCTAGGTGCATCATCCATGTTTCTGCAAATCCTTTTAGGTTTACTAATTATCCTTTTTATGTTTTTTTGTTTTTTTTTTACAGGAAGTTTCTAGATCGATGGGCAAACTTTTTTTAAATGGATATCGAGACCAGGGAGTAGAGAACGGCACATTAGTCTGAAACAAACACTAGCTGACTTGCAAAGGCAGAATGAATTTTCACCTCTTTTGTAATACTGGCTAAAGCTGCATACTGAATACATTTATTTTTTGTATCCTAATTAACTCCTTCGCTGCCAGGGCTTTTCCCCCTCAGATGCCAGGCCTTTTTTTGGCTATTTGGGGCAGTTCATGCTTAGGCCCTCATAATGTTTCGTCCACATAAGCTACCTATGCCAAATTTGCATCCTTTTTTCCCAATATCCTAGGGATTTTAGAGGTGCCAAGAGGTTGTGGGTTCTCCTGGAGGAGACCAAGAAATTTGTCAAAATACAGCAAAAATTTCATTTTTTTTTTTAAATGGGAAAAAGGGCTGCAGAAGGCGGCTTGTGTTTTTTTTCTCCCAAAATGGCATCATCAAAGGGTTTGCAATGCTAAAATCATCAGCTTCCCAGCTTTCAGAAACAGGCAGACTTGAATCAGAAAACCACATTTTTCAACACAATTTTGGCATTTTACTGGGACATACCCCATTTTTACAGTTTTTTGTGCTTTCAGCCTCTTCCAGTTAGTGACAGAAATGGGTGTGAAACCAATGCTGGATCCCAGAAAGCTAAACATTTCTAAAAAGTAGACAAAATTCCTAATTCAGCAAAGGGTAATTTGTGTAGATACTACAAGGTTTTCCTGCAGAAAATAACAGGTGAAATAAACAAATATTGAAATTGAGATGAAAAAGATAGCCATTTTTCTCCACGTTTTACTCTGTAACTTTTGCCTACAATGTCAGATTCTTTAAAGCAATATACCACTACGTCTGCTGGACTCATCTGGTTGTGGGGACATATAGGGCTTGTAGGTCCATCAAGAACCCTAGGTACCCAGAGCCAATAAATGAGCTGCACCTTCCAATGGGTTTCATTCTATACTGGGAATACAGCAATTCATTTGCTGAAATATAAAGAGTGAAAAATAGGTATCAAGAAAACCTTTGTATTTCCACAATGGGCACAAGATAAGGTGTTGAGAAGCAGTGGTTATTTGCACATCTCTGAATTCTGGGGTGCCCATACTAGCATGTGAATTACAGGGCATTTCTCAAATAGACGTCTTTTTTACACACGGTCTTACATTTGAAGGAAAAAATGTAGAGAAACACAAGGGGCAATAACACTTGTTTTGCTATTTTGTGTTCCCCCAAGTCTCCAGATAAAAATGGTACCTCACTTGCGGGGGTAGGCCTAATGCCTGCGACAGGAAACGCAATATGGACACATCGCATTTTTACATTTAAATCTGACGTGTTTTTTGCAAAGTGCCTAGCTGTAGATTTTGGCCTCTAGCTCAGTTGGCACCTAGGGAAATCTACCAAACCTGTACATTTTTGAAAACTAGACACCTAGGGCAATCCAGGATGGGGTGATTGTGGGTCTCTCACCAGGTTCTGTTATCCAGAATCCTTTGCAAACCTCAAAATTTGACCCCAAAAATATTTTTCCTCATATTTTTGTGACAGAAAGTTCTGGAATCTGAGAGGAGCCACAAATGTCCTACCACCCAGTGTCCCCCCAAGTCTCCCGATAAAAATGGTACCTCACTTGTGTGGATAGGCCTAGCGCCCGCCACAGGAAATGCCCCAAAACAACGTGGACACATCACATTTTCCCAAAGAAAACTGAGCTGTTTTTGGAAAGTGCCTAGCTGTGGATTTTGGCCTCTAGCTCAGCCGGCGCCTAAGGAAACCCACCAAACCTGTGCGTTTTTTAAAACTAGATGCCTAGGGAAATCCAAGATGGGGTGACTTGTGGGGCTCTCACCAGGATCTGTTACCCAGAATCCTTTACAAACCTCAAAATTTGGCCCCAAAAAACTTTTTTCTCACATTTCGGTGACAGAAAGTTCTGGAATCTGAGAGGAGCCACAAATTTCCTTACACACAGCATTCCCCCAAGTCTTCCAATAAAAATGGTATCTCACTTGTGTGGATAGGCCTACTGCCCGCGAAAGGAAATTCCCCAAAACACTATCTGGACACATCAAAATTATCAAATACTAAACTACCTGTTTTTGCAAGGGGGGCCTGCGTTTTTGGTTCTGGGCTCAGTAGCTATATAGGGAAACCTACCAAACCCAGACATTTCTGAAAACTAGACACCCGAGGGAATCCAGGGAGGTGTGACTTGCTGGGCTCCACCAATGTTTTTTTACCCAGAATCCACAGCAAACCCCAAATTTAGCTAAATGTTCCCCTCAGCCTCCTGGTAAAAATGATACCTCACTTGTGTAGGTGGGCCAAGTGCCTGTGACAGGGAAGAGACAAAAACATGTCGAAATTGAAGGGGAACCTAGAGGGTCCAAAAGGGAAGTTTGAAAAAAAACAAAATTAGGCTGACAAATGGGGCAAACATTTTATCGGTATAGATGAAACAATGCTGGGTGTTAGGAATTTTGTGGATTCATGAAGATTCAGGAAGGTTCCATCACAAAAATGTGGAAAAAAAATTGTAATTTCCAGCAAAGTTGGAGGTTTGCAGGGCATTGTGGGTAAGAAAATGGTGCAGGGTGCATGTGAAGCACACCACCCAGGACTCACCCAGATGTTTAGTTTTCAGATGTGTCTAGGTCTTGTGGATTTTTCTACATGGCAGCATCCCAAAATCCAAAAAGTGCAACCCTCACCATTCCAAGTGGGAAGATTTTGAGAGTTAGCCAAGCTCTCATGGCCCAAATGTAAAACCAAAACCCAAAATAATCAAACGTCCTCTACCTAGCCATGGGATAAGATGTTTTAGTGTGCGGGTGTAGAACTGAAAGACAGTTACCCCCTTCAGTTGGGGTCCACTTGCGTGAAATTGGCGGAAAAACAAAAATCCTCGTGCCTATTTGGTTTCTGCCTCCCTTAGAGGCAGTTCGGCCTAATAAAAATAGGCCTATCTGCCACCAAGGGGGCAGGAATGGCCTAAAATAAATTTTCCCCTCAGGGGAACGACCCTTGCCTAAGGGGTTGCTCCCCTTGCGTGAAATTGACGCAAAAAAAATAAAAATCCCTGGTGTCTAGTGGTTTTTGCCCCCTTGGGGGCAGATTGGCCCAGGGGAGTGGCCCTTGGCTAAGGAGTCGCTCCCCACATATAAAAAAAATAAAGTAAACAAAAAAATATATATATTTCTGGTGTATAGGGGTTTCTGCCCCTTCTGGGGGCAGATCGGCCTAATTATAATAGTAAGTATAATTTTTTTTTTAACTCCCTGGTGTCTAGTCGGCATTTCTGCAGAGACATGAAAGGAAAGGCCTTTCCTTTCCTTTCATGCCTCTGGCTGCCCCCTCCTCCCGAGCAGAAGAGAAATGCTGAGCATTGCGGCGGAAGCATGCTTCGCAATCATGTGCTGATGTCATCACACGTTACTGGGGGGAAAAAATCAGGGGGGTCGGGGGTGGAAGAGGAAGCGATTTCCCTTCCATACCTGACGGGGGTGGGTGGGAGGCCTGGGGGGAAATGCTACTGCTCTTCCCCATGGGCCGGGTGCAGGACGAGCTGGGCTCGTCCTCAGGATACGGCAACCGTGGCCGAGGGCGAGCCCAGCTCGTCCAAGGCACCCAAGGGGTTAAAAAAATTGATTTATTGCATGGACATCGCGGGAATGCAGGCAGTTTCAGTTGTAAGAAATGACCTTTCAGATAAGAACCCTATGATTTTCACCTGATGGCACCACTTACCCCTGAATACAAGTTGTGAAAGCAAATAGTCCACTCCATATTCTACTGAAACGTCCTAGAAGAAGAAGGTGCACACAATTGCCTACAGCATACATGCCATCTGACCTGATTAAGGCAGGAGACTCACAATTTTCACACATTAACACACATTAGGTAGGGAAGTTAATGGGAAAACTAAGTTCTCCATGTTTTTCATTAAATCTCCTCCTCAAGTGCTATAAGGTGACCTTTTGGGCATACATCATTTTTGTTTAGTTTTTAGATGTGTTGTAATCTATCTATGGGCTTTTAACCAAGCCCACTGCACATCAATCACCATCACTCGTTCATAGGCTTGCCTTTCAAATGTCCTTTATCATCATTGGTAAATGCTTTACGTTTGTCCCTCCTTGGGATGGTTTGGTTACTGCCTTGGACATCGACCCTGTTATATGGATAATGGTGCAACTGCCGATACGTTTGACTGCAAGCAAACCGTTTTTTCCCTTATATGTCTCTCCTTCACGCTCATGGAGGCAGTGGCACTTTGAAGTGGCTTGCTTATGTCAACTGTTTTACTTTTCAGTTTCAATTTAAGTGGCAAGAAAAGTCCAGTTAGGAATTTACAACGCTAACAGCTCTAACTCGAGCAAACGAGATACCCATTGCACTGCAAATGCTTGTTTCCCTCTTTGTTGCCTTTTAGTTCAGATAAGATCAATTAAAAGGACCAATGGCTCGACTAAGCTGACAATGTGTTTCTCTGAATAGCCATTAAGTGTCAGGGCTGCTCCTGACTTAGCAAGCTATTTAACGAATGCATCCTTAGACAGCTCTGGTCATGCCCTTCATCACATTTCATAGAATCAAGTGCTGGCAAATCCAACACGTTTGGCGTGGTTGTGCTGGTGGATGGTTAATTGTTTTGTTAAAAAAATATAGGACAAGCAAATGCCACAAAAATGCCACAAAAATAAAATACAGGCAACTCCATCAATTTCATAAGGATTAAAAAATGACAGGTATAGAGAACTTTGTGGAAAGAAAGCTTGGGAGCTGGATGAATAGTTCCTCTGTAGATTGTTAGAAAATCTCAGAAATAAGTAGGGAAAAGCTTGCATCAATGCTCTGATTTCCTTGACCCAAAGGCAAGTTTCTCTGAAATTCAAACACAGGGCAGATGTAACATTGATATTATCAATGATGCCACAGAACATGTTATGAGAGTTCTGATGGACAAGTTACTTACCTTCAGTAACGCCCTATCTTGTAGAGACTATGGGCCCAATTTAGATTTTGGTGGATGGGTTACTCTGTCACAACGGTGACGGATAGTCCGTCTGCCGAAATAAAAATGCCACAGGATATCTGGTAGAGACTATGGGCCTGACTTAGATTTCAGTAGATGGGTTACTCCATCACAACGGTGACAGATAGCCCGTCTGCTGATAGGGTACAATGGGATTTATATTTCAGCAGATGGGCTATCCGTCACTGTTGTGACGGAGTAACCTGTCAGCCGAAATCTAAATCAGGCCCTATATCTAGATGCGGATTACTTACCTTTGAATTCTCCCCAAGCATCAGACTGGATCCGTAAGATTTTTGTGAGCAGTACCGCAGCGTGCTGGTAGGTGCACAGATTGGCTCTGCTTCAGTCGTCTGTATCATCCGTGCTGGATATGACGTTAAAGTTCTTATACAGGCACCACCCAGGCACACTGCCCTGCCCCTAGAAATGCGTTCCAGAGCATGGAGAATGGGGGTGTCGGCATGGAATCTGTAGTTAGATATAGTCTCTACCAGATAAGGCATTACCAAAGGTAAGTAACTTGTCCAATTGATAGCGACTTCTAGCTGCAGATTACTTTTCTTTGAATAGATACACAAGCAATACCATGCCAGGAGGTGGGTTTGTGAACCAATTTCAAACAAGAAAGTCCTGCAGGACCGAATGGGCAGTGCCCGTCGCTACAAACCTGACTGCCCAGCCAGTAGTGTTTGGTAAACTGTTAAGAGACGCCCACGTTGCTGCCTGACAGATGTCAGAGACCGGAACTGCACGTGCTAATGCAGTCGTCGCAGCTTTAGCTCTGATAGAATGCGAGAGCAAACCCTTGAGGGGTGCTTTTTGGCCAGTGCATTGCAGATCTTAATGAAGAGTATGACCCACTGACGATGGTCCACTTCTGAACGGCAAAACCTTTCTTCACACCCACATATCCAATGAACAGTTGGTCGTCCACCCAAAACTCTTTTGCATGATCAAGGCTGAATGCCAACACTTTTTGGGTCCAGGCTGTGGAATCTCTCCTCTTCCTTAGAGGCATGTGGGGGTGTGTAAAAAGTATGCAAGGTGATAGATTGGCCTACATGAAAAGGTGTGACCACTTTTGGCAGAAAAGAAGCCCAGGTGCAAAGAACCACTTTGTCAGGATAAACAGGAAGGTAGAGCAGCTTTGACGATAAAGCATGCAGCTCACTTGCTCTGCGGACTGATGTAATTTTCACAAGGAAGGCTGTTCTCAATGTGAGAAGCCTGAGGGGATAGTTGTGAAGATGCTTGAAAGGAGCGCACATCAAAAAGGTCAGAACCAAATTAAGATCCCACTGAGGCATAATGAATGGGGATGGAAGGAATAGAAGTGTAAGAGCTTTGAGGAACCTATGTATAATAGGACACTTTAACAAAAAAGGTTGGTAAGGAAACCAAAAAAAAGCAGAAATAGTCCACATATAGCCCTTAATAGTGCTCAAAGCAGAGCCCTGCTGGGCAAAGCAAAGAATCAGCAGTAGAACCTCAGAAAGAGGGGCAGAAAGGGAAATCGACAGACTTGTCTGTGCACCATACCACAAATTTATTTGGATAGGTTTGGGTGAAGAACCCTCCTCTGCTGCTACAACAGAAGATCCTCCCAAAGGTGCAGTATGATTAGAGGATCGATGGACATGCTCAGCAACTCTCGGTGCCAAGTCCGGTGCCACAAGAAATACTTGAGCCCCGTTGTTTCGGATCTTCTTGAGAACTCTGGGCAGGAATGGTATGGGCAGAAAGGTGTACAGCAGGCCTGAATTTCACTCGAGATGCAAACCATCTCCGAGCGAATGCCGCCTTGGAAACTCAAGTGCCCAAAACTGCTGACATTGAGCATTCTCTGCAGAGGTAAATAGATCTAATGAATAGATCTGACCAAGGCTCTCTCTACTGCTAAAAGAGATCTTGCGCCAAGTCTGTGTGGAGATGCCATTCATGATCTGTTAGATATATACGGCTGACTTTGTCCGCTCTGGCATTCAGAGAGTCCGCCAGATGTTGAACTACTAATGATATGCCCTGCTGTTCCAGCCATGCTCAGAGGCACAGAGCCTCCTGACAAAGGGTCCATGACCTGACCCCGCCCTGCTTTCTGCAGTACCACATGGTGGTGGTGTTGTCCATGAACTCCTGCACTAGCATTCTCTTGATAGAGTGTCTCGCAGCTTTCAATACCAGTTGGACCGCACGGAGCTCCAGCATGTTGATTTGGAGTCCCGCTTATGCCAGAGAACAGATTTCTCTGATCCACACCTCTCCCAGATGGCTGCCCTATCCCAGAGGGCCCACATCTGTCACTATTGTCAGATCTGGTTAGGGAAGGAAAAGGGATCTGCCTCTGGCCCAATCGCGATTCGTAAACCACCACTGCAAAACTTTTGCAGTTCTCGCCAATACCTGGACCATATCGGAGAGATTCCCCATACACTGTGCCCACTGGAACTTCAGGTCCCACTGCAGAGCCTGCATATATCATCTAGCATGTGTTATCAGCAGGATGCAGGAGGCCATGAGGCCCAGCAGCCTCAGAGTTATTCTCACTGAAATCTAGGATAGAGGCTGAAACATCTGGATCAGACTGAATATCCTGGACTCGACGCTTGGGTGGATAAGCCCGAAACTGCACTGTGTCCAGAACAGCTCAGATGAAACGGCGTGTCTGACAGGGAGTCAGGTGGGACTTCGGTATGTTGATACTGAACCCCAGTGAATTCAGTAGGTCCGCCGTAGTCTGGAGGTGGGACAGAGCAGCCTGGGACAAGCTCACCTTCAAAACCAGTCGTCAAGGTAGGGGAAGACTGATACCCATGATCTCCACAGATGAGCTGCAACCACCGCCATCACCTTGGTGAACACCTGAGAGTCGCTGGTAAGGCCAAAGGGGAGCACAATTAACTTAAAGTGCTCGTGACCTACTGTGAACAGCAAGCAACGTCTGTGGACAGGCAGGACAGGGATGTAAAAATAAGCATCCTGCAAGTCCAATACTACCATCAGTCTTCTGGGTCAAGGGCAGAGACATGAGCAAACATTAACATTTTAAACTTCTCCTTTTTGAGGAAGAGATTGAGGGCTTGTAGGTCTAGGTTAAGGCAAAGACCCTTGTCCTTTTTGGAGACCAGAAAGGAGCAGGAATGGCAAAAATAGTCTACTTCTGGCACCAGAACCCTCTCTACGGCTCCTTTGACCAACAGAGTCAAAACTTTCTCATGGAGAAGGGATAAATGACCCTCTGTCATCCAGTTGTAATATGATGGCATGGATGGAAGGGTAGTATCAAAGAGGAAGGTGCCTCTTTGGACTATCTAGAAAACCACCTGTCTCAAGTAATGGATTGCCAGTGGGGCAGGTGATGGCAAATCCTGCTGCCAAATCCTGTTCTTGGTGGGTGGGAAGCAGATTAAGAGGGTTTAGAGGCTGCTGCGGGGGAAGAGAGGCAGCAGACTGACCAAAGCTCTGATCACCTGACCCAAGAGGACGGTGGGTCCAGCGCACTCAGCCACGCAGAGGCTGGGCAGCATGCGCAGCACAGTGGCTGGACGGGAATTAGAATTGTTGGTAGCCCCTTCTGTAGCCACGAAAGGAGCAAAAGGCAGATTGGGGTGGATGAGGGGCTGCTCCGAGGCCCAAAAAAACTGGAAATAGAACGAGATTCCTTGAAGTACTCGAGTGGCAGATCTGCCTTGTCTCTGAAAAGATGGGCTCCATCAAAGAGCATGTCCACCATAGAAGCTTGGACATCCACCGAAAAGCCAGAAGTCCTCAGCTAGGCGTGGTGCCTCAGGGCCACTGTTACAGAAACTAGCAAGTTGGTTGTGTCCAGTCTGCAACAGATTGTGAACGTCTCTGCGTCTCTCCTGTCACCAACAGCCTGAGAGTACAGCCAGGGCCTCCTCCGTGGCAGCACTTTTGCAACTGTATCCCACAGTGTGTGAGAATAATGGCCCAAAAGGAACGCGGTGTACACAGACCGCAATGCAAGGCTGGCGGAAGAAAACTTTTTTTCCCAAATGAATACAACCTCTTGGATTTCCTATCCAGGGGAGTGGTAGGGAACGTGCCATGGAAAGTAGAGGCTTGGATTACCTATCTATGGGGTGGGTGTTGCGTCAGGAAACTTGGGTCCCCAGATGTAGGGCGATGGCAGAGGGCAATTGTCCTATTCACAGGAGCCACAGTGCTGGGTTTGGACCAGGTACCCAGAAGGACATCTGCTAGGGCATCACTGAATGGGAGCAGGGGTTCGGAGGTGGAAGCTCCCGGTTGCAGAACCTCTCTCAAGAGATTAGTCTTGACGGCCACTGAGGGTGACGAAAGTTCCAGGACCTCAGCTGCCCTGCTCACCACTATAGCACAGGAGGCTCCATCCTCTGTGGCCAGGTTGGGGGGAAGGGTATGGTTGGTATTCTAAAGGGTCCAGTGATCACTTCCATTCTTATTCAAGGACTAGCCCAGCAGAATAAGGCTCAGGATCAAAACAAGGAGGCAAAGATCCTTTCGGAGTTGGCGTCGGGCAACACAATCTGGCTCTGTGTAGGAGTTGGGGATGACAATATGGATGATGCCACCAGGGGGTGCCGGTGGCCTAGAAGCTTCGGCATCGGGACTGGTCCTGGGGAAGGTTGAGGTAGTATGAATGTCACCAGCCCAGATCCAGGGCTAGATCCCCGCAAGCCCACTGCTGCTAAGGCCGAAGTCACCGACACGGAACCTGATGGGTCCTCCTCTGATCCCGCAGGGCCCGAAGGCGCTCCAGCAGGGTTGGACTGCCCAAAAATGAGGCACATGGCCTCATAAAATTCTTTGGGTTGGGCAAGGGTCACTCCAGCTCCCGAATATTCGGGGAGGCGCAGGATCCGAAGAACGAGGTATAGAATGACAATGCTCCTTCGTTGCGCCAGCCGACAGACGAGGAGAAGTGGAAGAGCACTTCAACGTCTTACTTTTTTCCTTGTACCTCGACATAGCTGATCGCTCTGAGAACTTTGAGTGCAATGATGGTGACTTTGGACTACGTGACCAGTCACGGGACCTTCTTCTTTACCACGACCTCAACCTGCGTGAAGTCCCGTGCCGGCCGCCATCAGCTTTAGGGAGTGCAGTCTCAAATCCTTTGAATGCATGGCCTGGCACCCGGAGCATGAGTTTGGTTCATGGCCGCGCTCTAGACACCACAAGCACACAAAGTGCGTATCTGTCATGGACATCGCCTGATGACAGGAACTGCAGGGTTTGAAACACATCTTCCTAGACGACATACCTTGATACACCAGTAGTGACTTCAAAAAAAAAAAAATTCAACAAAAAGTTGGAAAAGACCAGTCAAAAAGCAACTAAGGGGTAGATTTCTTCGGATCAGTGGTGGCTGGCATGGAAAGAAAAGAACTGATGTTGGTGCGCTTGGATGGTGCCTATATAGGAACCGTTCCGTCATTTCCAGCGTCAAACGCAGAACCGATCGACATCACCTACAGGGTTCCTCGGGAGGGAGGGGATCCAGTCTGACGCCTGGGGAGAATTCAAAGGTTAGCAATCTGCAGCTATATGAGGTCATAAGCAGTGCGGGATGAGGGTGTGAGTTATAGTTACTTTAGTTAACTATAACTGGTGAATTTCAGTGTTGTTGTTTTTAAAAAAAATGAATACAATAAGTTTTAACTGACATTTTCACCTCACAATAATGTCACTTTTTTTTTATTTTTTTTTTTTTACGTAAAGTAAGAATATAAAGATGTCATTTTAAGTAAGGTATACTGGTTATGTTAAAGATTCAGAACACTAAAATATAAAAAGCTGGCCTATTTGCTTTAGAAAAGGGTCTGCACATCAGCCTATGTAAAGTAGACTTATTGGCTTTGTCAAAAAGTGACCACAGTAATTTATCAATAGCCAAATTCCAAATTACTCCCTATACATACACACAGGGCAAAGCATAATAATTATTTTATGAAAAATATTTTTTAAGAAAGCATTTCTATTCCAAACACTTTTAAATTTGCATGTGAGTCTTTCTTTAACACTCTTCAGGCCACAAAATGCAGAAGTAGAACCACACAAGAGGTCCTGCACCCCAGCTGAAAAGCATACAGCTCTAGCTCGGAGTGCTTTAAAAATAATGGTAATCTCTCCTTGGGTCATAGAGTTAATAATCCAGGAAATTTAGTTTTTTATAAATGTACTTGGGAGCAGCTGTGCTCTTTGCAGCCCCCATGACACTTTTGTAGCATGTTGATGGTGCCCCTAGCCTGGTTTAGGCATCACAAAGCAGAGTAGAATTGGTAAATGAGCCCTTGAAGGGCATATGGGGCACTCCTGGCCAGGGCAAGTGAACAATAAATGATATTGGGTCTGGGGGATGGGATCCACGAGGCATTAGAATTGGTTGAGGAGGGGTGCACAGTCCCCTCCTCTTAAAAATGACTATGGCCTCAGGGATTGTGGTCCTGAGACCTTCAAATGGCTTGGGGATGGGGGTACACAATCACCCAAAAAAAAAAAAAACACACATCTGGGCCCTGGCTTACACCAAGGGACTTTTTTGTAAAAAGAGCACCCTTTAAAAGATTTAAAAATAAATAAATAACACACATATACAGTGGATCCGCAGATCCACTGCGGTTCACCTGTAGCATTGTTTCTATAAAATTATGTTTTTGGTCTCATCCCAGGCCTCTGGGGTCAGGGTATCCCTACCCAGACACCCAGGAGGTTGTTTTTATTATTGTTTCAGGACAGGAGACTAAGGGCCAGATGTAGCAAGCAGTTTTGCACATTCTGTGTCTATGGGAAAATGTGTTCGTACACATGGCCCTAAACCCCAAAGTCCTAAAATGGCTGCTGGAACATCTTCTGCTTGTAAGCTACAAAGACCTCAATGGACAAAAGCTTTGCCTCCACACAAAAGAAACTGAAATACCAATGTTTGGTACGAAAAGTCTTCTCTGCTCCTTTTCATGAGGCTATCTGCTTTGAACCCACATCTGCTTCTAGAAAGCAGCTTGTAATCTGGGAGTTATCTTTGACTCTGTCCTCTCCTTCAACCCTCATGCCCAAACAATCACAAAACGTGCACTCCATTTACAAGACAACACCTTCAAAATCAACTCATTACTTAGAATACAGCAACAGATCATCCTCCTTTAAGCTCACATCCAACTACTATATTGATCATGTCCTCCGCAGCGTCCCATTAAAGGCTCTGATAAATCTGAAAATGGTTCAAAATAGAGCCCTGAGTATAGTCTTTGGTCTAAAAAAAAAAAAATCACATATCAACCTATTTACCAAATAAAGAGGCTAACTACCACAATTTATATTAAATACTGTTAAACAAAATCAGACTTAGAGTGGTCTTCCCCCAAACCTTTTACCTTACTCCTCATTTTATTTTGCTGATCTCGTTTTTGTTGACCTAAGGACTCTGCACACTTTACCACTGCTAACTACTGCTGAAGTGTTTTCTCTTTCAATAATGGTGATAATAGATTACACCCCATGGCACATTTAATTTACATGTAAGTTCCTAGTAAAGTGGTGCATGTATTCAGGGCCTGTAAATTAAATGCTACTAGTGGGCCTGCAGCACTGTTTATGCCACCCACTTAAGTAGCCTTTTAAACATGTCTTAGGTCTGCCATTGCAGCCTGGGTGTGCAGTTTTAAACTGCTATTTCGACCTAGCAATGTAAACCTTTTGCCAGGCCTACACCTTACTTTTTAATACGTAAAAAAGTCACTTCTAAGGTAGCTCCTAAGCAGCCCATAGGGCAGCCCAATTTATTTAAAGTTGGACATGTACTTTTTACCTTTTCCATGTCTTGGTAGTGAGACAAATCCTGAATTTGTTTTTTCACTACTGCACAGCCTACCTCCCCTATAGAATAATATTGGGTTAACGTATTACATTTCATAAGTCAATTAGGAGCAGGTAGAAATATCGAATCTGGTGTCTTAAGAACTGTAATTTAAAAAACTCTTTAATGGTAAAGTGGGATTTTTAGTTGCAATTCTGAGAATGCCACTTTAGCAAATTGGCATTTACTTGTCACAACCATTTGATGCCTGCAGCCTGAGTCACATGACTAGGTGTAGCTGACAGTTGGTCTTTGTGTATTGCTCCTGGACAGTAAGATGAAGGGGAATAGTAGCTGGCAGGATGGGCCATCTCTGACTTGATAAGGGAAGGGAAGGGAAGGGGTGTCACCTACCACACTTGCACATCACAAAGGCTCTACCTCAGCATACCCATAAAGAGTTTTGACACTAGTCTTTGGTGACAGTCAAGCTAGGGCCAGAGCAGGGAGGCAGGAAATTCCAAACACCTCTGGGGGTGGACACCTTCAGAACCTTCTGTTACTTCAAAATGAGCAACAGGTATAAATATTGGGCCCTCAGACAAAACTCTGCACTACACCTCTGGACCTGTTGAAGACTCAGGAGGACTTCTGTGCTGCTCTGCAAGAAGGACTGCTACTCTGCTGCCCTGCTGCCTGAGTGAAAAGACTGGACCTTCATCTTGAATCCAGGACCACTAGAGTGACTCCAAGGGCTTGTTGGATGGCCTCCTGTTCAGAGTCTCAGGGACAGAAACGCTTGAACCCAGGACATGGACACTGTCTGGTGTTAGTCCTACACCCCCAGGTGGTGCCACACCAGTCCTGGACCCTTAGAAGGGAGTCTGAAGGTGCTCTGCCGGTTAAGCTGTGGGCCTGTAAGCAGAACCGATACAAAGCAAAAGAACTTCACAGAGCTCCATAAGAACTACTGCTGCACAACGCATCCTTTACACAGGCCTGTGTATCGCAAGTCCCTCATTGATGGCCTGCCCGAGAATGACGTAGGATTCCGCTTAGCAGCTCTGCAGTTTCTTCAGAACTGCCAGTGGACACTGCATCTTCAAAGCAGGACTTTGTACTGCAAGCCTCTCGTTGATGGCATCCTAGAAAAACGACACAGCACTCAGTATTGCAGCCCCGCAGCTCCTCAGAACCAACACTGCGTGATGCATCCTTGATGCAGGATCTCGCAACGCCCTGAACAAAAGGGTTTAAGGTACTTTGTTCAGCGGGCCTAACTTGGTCCCTGTATCTGTGCTGTGCTCCATCACGGTTGGCCTGAACTTTTGCTTGTCCCGGTTCAGCACGCCCTGATAACGCTTTGTGCTTCTAGGCACTATTTTTACTCAAAACTTTAGAATTGCATACTTCCAGTTCACTAATTGGATTTTTGTTGTTTTGATCCAAAATAATTTATTACATTTTACTTTATTTTTCTAAATTGGTGTGCGATTTTTCCATTGTTGTGACTTTACTGTTTGATGTGTTGCATAAATACTTTATACATTTCCTCAAAGCTAAGCCTAACTGCTTCTGTGCCGAATTACCAGAGGGCTGAACACAGGTTTTTGAGTTTGCTTTTGACTTCATCCTGCCAGAAACTGTGGCAGCAAACACCCTTTGCATCAATTGAAAGGCAATACACCCTAAAGCCGCCAAATACCTCTTGGACTTATATACTCAGTTTAAGCTGGGATGGAACCTACACTCCAACAATATTACTAGGGTCTTAATCACCAAATTTGGAAAAAGATTTGGAGGGAAATAGGGGTTACCAAACTTTAGAATAAACTGCCTCCCACATGCAAACAACAGTGTCTCTACAGGCTTTCAAAGCCAACATGAAAAAACTTCTGATAAATGGATTCTCTCTGCATGCCTATCATCTCTTGATCTCTTTTTACTGTTCCGTTTTGCCTTCTGTTGCCCCTATGCATGGTTAATGCCCTCCTTTGACACCTTCTTCACCCCCGCACCTTGAAACAAGATTGTTGTGGAGCGTATAAAAACAATATTAATAAAAAAATATGAAGAAGTTAATAAGTTATTTATTGCCAACAAAAACCATATCCAAAGTTAACCACAAAAAAGAACAAAACATGGATTAATGAGAATATCAAATGATTGAAAACAACTCAACATCCTACACCTCAAATGCAGAAAATCAGGAGATGAAACAGACAGAAGCACACTTTGTAACAGCCTATTAAAGCGCTATCAGAACCGCAAAAGGGCACCAATATTCCCTGCCATTATCTGAGGCAGACCCCCTCTCAAAGAATTCTGCAATGCAGAATGCCTAGACACATAAAACACCATGACTGCAAGACTTCCATGACAAACTCTCCAATGAATTGATCACAAAAGCATACCTCCAATACCCTGTCACAAAAAGAGTTTCATGATATCACTGCAACCAGACTACCAGGATCGCCATTAGACCCAGCATCACCAAGAATCTTTAAAGATATCCTCCGCTCACCATGTACAGGAGTGGCAGGCAGATGCATACTCAACAAGTCCCTGGAACAAGGTTCATTCCCACCTGAGCTCAAAACCTCCTACATCAGACCTCTACTCAAAAAGAAAAACCTCGACCCAATGGTCCAGCAAACTACTTGCTTTGGAAAAAAACTGAGAAAGCAGTATTTAACCAACTCTCAAATTTGACAGAACATTACGGCTTACTGTCAGTCTAGCAGTCCGGTTTTGGACAAGGCAAAGACACATAGTAAGCCATCATATCCACCTGGGATGATCTAAAACTCACAATGCCACATTAATTTTAGATTTATCGACTTGCATTTGCCACTGTTCACCACCACACACTACTGCAAAGAATTCACAATATTGAATTTTGTGAACATTTATTATAATGGATTGCTTCTTATCCTACAGACAAAGCATAGTCTACCTATCCCCTTTCAAGCAGCCTCCACACACACACACACACAACACTATGGCGTTACTCAGTGGTTCATCATAACACCTGTTATTTAACATATATCTAACACCCTTATCAAATCTGATTACATCATGCAACCTCACCTGTTACAATTATGCAGATGACACCCAAATCATTTTGAAAATGGATACCTCCAAAGATGTCTACAATCCAAAACTTAATGACTGCCTACATCTTATAAACAAATAGATGAATAACCATCTAAAGCACAATACTGCAAAAACAGAGATTATGACAATAGGAACAATAGCAAAACTACCAGCCTACCACCGTAAGTCCTAAGGAACTTGAAGCCCCATCAACAACATCAAGAGAAGTTAGCTACCTAGGAGTAACAATGGATTCAGATTTATCCTTGACACCGCATGCTAACAACGTCACAAAGAGTGCCTTTTACGCAATGGAAAAAAAACTATTGCACCTTCCCATAAAATGCATACCAACATAAACTGCAAGCCATCCTCACGCTCATAATCTCCAAACTTAACTATGCCAAAAGCCTACCTTTGTGCACCCGCATTTATTATACACAAAATACAACTCATCCAAAATGCTGCTACAAGTCTTCTCTGCCTTCATGCAAGAGAATGTGTGACCCCAGTCGTGCAATCGCTCCACTGGCTACCTATAGCTAAAAGGGAAATGTTCAAGGCAACCTGCATTGTCCACAGATTCTCCCAAGGAAAAGGACTGCTATACCTACAAGTTTAATTGAAGGAATATTGTATTGTATTGTATTGTAATCGTATTTATATAGCGCTTACTACCCCTGACGAGGCGTCGAAGCGCTTTTCGATGAGTAGCACGCTACTCCGGTACCCAACAAGAATTAGTGATGGATTAGTATAATTTAATAAGGAGTACAGTTTTAGTATTATTATGAGTTAATTTGAGTTGCGGATATGAGAGTTTGTTAGTTAGATTGACTGGAGTAATGGAGGGGTGGAGGAGGAAAGAAATCCAGAAGTGTTAATTGGGAGTTTATCCTTCATTTGCTCAATCCAAAGGCTTGAGATGAATAAAAGGGGGGCGGAGGGAAAGAGGATGTGGAAGGGTTAGGGAGAGCATAGTAGCAGGGTGAGATGAATGCAGGAGAATTTAGTAGGGTTGTGTGGGAGGTCACAGAGGTAGAGTGAGGTTTGGTGAGTTAGATGTGGGGGTGGAGGGATGAGCTTAGGCAGAGATATTTAGGAGATGGAAGTGGTCGAAGGGATTTGGGATGAGTCCGAGTGAGAATGGAGGATAGTTTGATAGAGACATGACATAAGAGCGATGAGTAGATAAGTGTGATAAAAAGAGAGCAGAAATTCATAGAAACATGCCAGGCACAGAAACAACATATACACATATATATATATATATATATTTATACACACACACACACACACACACACACACATGACTATACACACACATCTGCACATACAATACATAATTAGAAACATGGGTAAAAATACTTAGTCTCCATCCATCATCCTGGTAAAAAGGCGGGAACTCCCCCACCTACCTCGAGGGTGGACGGGGCGCGGCCCAGCGGGCGGAGCCCACAGGTGCTCCACAAAGGGAGAAACCCTCCACTCTGTGTCTCCAGCAGAGGAAGACAGAAACCGCGCGTCCCAGTCAGACACAGACCACGCTCCAGCACATCACCAGCCCACCTCCAGGAAGGACTCCAGATCCCCTCCGCCATGGGATCCCTGAGCGCACAGCCCCGCCCCGCCCCATCCCTGCCAAGCCCAAGAGCCAGGGCGGGCCGCCCCCTCCAGAAGGTGAGCTTCAAACCGCGGCATCTGCCGCGTCCACATTGTACACTAGGGCACGTGACGGGCCACGGGGGCAAAACGTCCCCAGCAACCCTGTGTGCCCCCGGCAACGTCACTGCCACTAGTGCGTCCCCGCGGAGATGTCCCCGCGCCCCTGCGCATCAACGACGCACCACGCGAGTCGGCGGCAAACGCAGTGGGGTCGCCCCGGAAAGCCGTCCATCATCCTGGCAAGAGGCGGGAAACCCCCCACCCATCTCGAGGGTTGACGGGGCGCGGCCCAGCGGGCGGAGCCCACAGGTGCCCCACAAAGGGGGAACCCTCCACTCTGTGTCTCCAGGAGAGGAAGACAGAAACCGCGCGTCACAGTCAGACACAGACCACGCTCCAGTACATCATCAGTTCACCTCCAGGAAGGATCCCGGACCCTCCTCTGCCACGGGATCTCTGAGCGCACAGCCCTGCCCCATCCCTGCCAAGCCCGAGAGCTAGGGTGGCCCGCCCCCTCCAGAAGCTGAGCCCCGACTGCGGCACCCGCCACGTCTACACTGGCAAGTGCCTCCCTCGAGGCCCAGTTTCTGTAAAATGAGCATCGTGGCCCACACAACCGGAGCATTCTCCACGAGCACGTCAGCAAGCGTCACCTAGCATGTCCCATATACCCTGTCTATATTGTACAATAGGGGCACGTGACGGGCCACGGGGCAAACGCCTCCAGCAACCCTGTGTGCCCCCGGCAATGCCACCGTTACCAGTGCGTCCCTGCGGAGATGTCCCCGTGCCCCTGCACATCAACAACACACCACCGGAATCGGCGGTAAAACGCAGCGGGGTCGCCTTGGAAAGCCGTCCGCCATCCTGGCAAGAGGCGGGAACTCCCCACCCACCTCGAGGGTGGACGGGGCGCGGCCCAGCGGGCGGAGCCCACAGGTGCCCCACAAAGGGAGAACCCTCCACTCCGTGCCTCCAGGAGAGGAAGACAGAAACCGCGCGTCACAGCCAGACACAGACCACGCTCCAGTACATCATCAGCCCACCTCCAGGAAGGACTCTGGATCTCCCTTTGCCATGGGATCCCTGAGCGCACAGCCCCGCTCCATCTTTGCCAAGCCCGAGAGCCAGGGCGGCCCGTCCCCTCCAGAAGCCGAGCCTCAACTGGGGCACCTGCCACGTCCACATTGGTAAGTGTTTCCTGTCGAGGTCTAGCCTCTGCAAAAATGAGCATCGTGACCGAACCAACCGGAGCACCCTCCACGAGCACGTCAGCAAGCGCCACCCAGCATGTTCCATACGCCCCGTCTACACCGCACACCAGGGGCACCCGATGGGCCACGGGGCAAACGCCTCCAGCAACCCCGTGTGCCCCTGGCAATGTCACCGCCACCAGTGTGTCTCTGTGGGGACGTTCCCGTGCCTCTGCGCATCAACAACGCACCACCGGAATCGGCGGCAAACGCAGCGGGGTCGCCCCGGAAAGCTGTCCGCCATCCTGGCAAAAAGCGGGAACTCCTCTACCTACACTCGAGGGCGGACGGGGCGTGGCCCAGCGGGCGGAGCCCACAGGTGCCCCACAAAGGGAGAACCCTCCACTCTGTGCCTCCAGGAGAGGAAGACAGAACCCGCGCGTCACAGTCAGACACAGACCACGCTCCAGCACATCACCAGCCCACCTCCAGGAAGGACTCCGGATCCCCTCCCGCTATGGGATCCCCGAGCGCACAGCCCCGCTCCATCCCCGCCAAGCCCGAGAGCCAGGGTGGCCCGTCCCCTCCAGAAGCCGAGCCTCAACTGGGGCACCCGCCACGTTCACATTGGTAAGTGCCTCCCGTTGAGGTTTAGCCCCTGTAAAAATGAGCATCGTGACCGAACCAACTGGAGCACCCTCTACGAGCACGTCAGCAAGCGCCACCCAGCACGTTCTACACGCCCCGTTCACACTGTACACCAGGGGCACCCGACGGGCCACGGGGCAAACGTCTCCAGCAACCCTGTGTGCCCCTGGCAACGCCACTGCCACTAGTGTGTCTCTGTGGAGATGCCCCCGTGCCCCTGTGCATCCACAACGCACCACCGGAATCGGCGGCAAAACGCAGTGGGGTCGCCCCGGAAAGCCGTCCGCCATCCTGGCAAAAAGCGGGAACTCCTCCACCCACATTCGAGGGTGGACGGGGCGTGGCCCAGCGGGCGGAGCCCACAGGCGCCCCACAAAGGGAGACCCTCCACTCCGTGTCTCCAGGAGAGGAAGACAGAACCCGCGCGTCACAGCCAGACACAGACCACGCTCCAGTACATCATCAGTTCACCTCCAGGAAGGACTCCGGATCCTTCTTGCCATGGGATCTCTGAGCGCACAGCCCTGCTTTATCTTTGCCAAGCCCGAGAGTTAGGGTGGCTTGTCCTTTCCAGAAGCTGAGCTTCAACGGGGCACCTGCTACGTTTATATTGGTAAGTGTTTCCTGTTGAGGTTTAGTTTCTGTAAAAATGAGCATCGATGACCGAACCAACCGGAGTATTTTCTACGAGTATGTCAGTAAGCGTTACCTAGCATGTTTTATACGCCCCGTTTATATTTTACACTAGGGGTACCTGATGGGCCACGGGGTAAACGTCTCCAGCAACCTTGTGTGCCTTTGGCAATGTTATTGTTACTAGTGCGTCTTTGTGGAGATGTCCTCGTGCTTCTGTGCATCAACAACGCACCACCGGAATCGGCGGTAAACGCAGTGGGGTCGTTTTGGAAAGCTGTCCGTCATCCTGGTAAAAAGCGGGAATTCCTTTACCTACGTTTGAGGGTGGACGGGGCGTGGCTCAGCGGGCGGAGCTTACAGGTGCTTCATAAAGGGAGAACCTTCTACTCTGTGCCTCCAGGAGAGGAAGATAGAACCCGCGCGTCACAGTCAGATACAGATTACGCTCTAGTACATCATCAGTTCACCTCCAGGAAGGATTCTGGATCTTTTTTTGCTATGGGATCTCTGAGCGCACAGCCTTGCTTTATCTTTGCCAAGCCCGAGAGTTAGGGTGGCTTGTCCTTTCCAGAAGCTGAGCTTCAACTGGGGCACCTGCTACGTTTATATTGGTAAGTGTTTCCTGTTGAGGTTTAGTTTCTGTAAAAATGAGCATCGTGACCGAACCAACCGGAGTATTTTCTACGAGTATGTCAGTAAGCGTTACCTAGCATGTTTTATACGCCCCGTTTATATTGTACACTAGGGGTACCTGATGGGCCACGGGGTAAACGTCTCCAGCAACCTTGTGTGCCATTGGCAATGTTATTGTTACTAGTGCGTCTCTGTGGAGATGTCCTCGTGCTTCGGCGCATCAACAACGCACCACCGGAATCGGCGGTAAACACAGTGGGGTCGTTTTGGAAAGCTGTCCGTCATCCTGGTAAAAGGCGGGAATTCCTTTACCTACTTCGAGGGTGGACGGGGCGTGGCTCAGCGGGCGGAGCTTACAGGTGCTTCATAAAGGGAGAACCTTCTACTCTGTGCCTCCAGGAGAGGAAGATAGAACCCGCGCGTCACAGTCAGATACAGATTACGCTCTAGTACATCATCAGTTCACCTCCAGGAAGGATTCTGGATCTTTTTTTTTTGCTATGGGATCTCTGAGTGCACAGCCTTGCTTTATCTAATGCTTTATCTAATATAAACCAAACAGAACAATGCACTCCAGGCTTTGCAGCCCTTCTCATACCACCTTACCGCAAGAAATCCGTAGGCGACACTGCTTTCTCAGTAAAAGCTGCCAAGATCTGAAACGCACTACCAGCCAACATTAGAAGCACCCAGGAGTGTATAGACTTCCAAAGACAGTTGAAAACTTGGCTATTTCCTAGATGAGTGCACCACCTGCATCCAGGCATCAGAGCCCAGAAAACAGTCACACCTTCAAGCAAAATCCCCAGCTTACAACACACAAACTGCAAACAACTGAACCACCAAACTGTCTACATCATGCAGGTCAGCAAAACGGGCTGACCTATCATTTTCTGTGGTATTATATAGTTTCGTATTTCCATATATACCTGTTACGGCCCACAATAGTACTAAAAATTATAAACAGTGATCAGCAACACATTGTAACTTATACCTATTAAATTGACATAATACATATCTACTATGAGGGTTGTCAATCACCAGCACTGTACAGCCAAAAACCAAACACCACCACATGAACAAGCACGGGATAGCTGAAGAGACCTGTCACACACTGCTCGACAATTTTGGAGAACTTTACTATAGTCCATTCACTGCGGGGTCCCAAATATCTATACTATCTGATCCCTTCTTTACATCTCAAATAGACACTCATGTATGGGATAATAAAATGCCCATCCCTACAGCTCTCCATAACCTCTCTCCCTCCAACCATGCGATCTCAGAGCCACAATTATGCGCAATATCTCAAATTGGACAACCTATGCGGTAACCAGCTAAGCAGACTATATCATTTAAAATAACATGAAAGGACCTGCAGAGTTGTTCAAAGCTAGCAGCTTACTGAAAACCATAAACATACGGGTCTGTCTCTTACACTTTATCATCCAACACACTGCTACGCGCTGCGTCCCATAACAGAACAAATGCACCTCGTGGTCATCATGTACGATAGGGGAACACTTCCCACATAGGATAAAAAACAAACAAAAACAAAACGTCTTTCCAATCACACACCCTATTTAGTGTAACATGCTACTGATGTAGGCAAGCGCTTCAACGCCCCAGATAGCCATACAAGTGCTATATACATACTGCAATACCATACAGTTGTTGAAGGGAGGAGGCATCATGACCGACCCAAAGCTTCATAAATGGCTTATTACACCCTACACACACACACACGCATATATATATATATAATAATTATACACATACATATATACACTACAGTTTATTAGCACAGTTCAGAGAAACTGAACTGAGAAAAACACTTTACTGCCAATGACTTTATCCAGGCAAACAACTTTCCTCGAAGTCACAAAGTCTATTCAGGGAGATTTTACCTAACTGCATGAATTTAAACCACTACATCCTCTTTATGATTTAATCCCCTTTTTAAAAACATAAATGCACAGGAAAAACCACGCGGCAAAAACAAATATACAGGAGTGCAGAATATAGTATGCTGTTTATTACCATTGTTGAACGTAAGAGGGGCATCATGACCCACTCGAGGCTTTGACTCTTATGAGTTAGGCCCCCACAGTTAACAATGTAATACATAGCATATTACACTCTGTCCAGCTGCCTATTCACACACTGAGTACAAAACACATACAAGCTCCCAAGTTCCCTGAATGTTAACGGGTCACATACCTTGGTCCGGTGGAGTGATTGTGATCATCTGTGCTGTAAATTCTTCATCAAAATACCTAGTATCTATCTCAGATGTAACCTGAGGCTTAAATGGTGGTACAAGCTAGAGAAACAAAAAAGAAAAATGTATAAAATGCAGCACTGTATAACATGATTTATCCATTATATAAACTGGCACTGTTCCTGTGTGCCAGGCGGCTTGCCTCTATGAGCACAGTCAACATTTTACAGACATCGAATCACACCCCAGTGGAGAAAGACACAATTATTTCGAGTCGTTAGTAAATTGGGTGCTTATTTTAAATTACTTGCCATATTACAATAGATCAGCAGTTCCCAACCTGTGGTCCGTGGACCCCCAGGGGACCGTGACAAATTCCCAGGGGATCCACAGGCCTGGGCAGGCAGGAAGGCACTTCTACAGATGGGGCCTCTTGACAGAAACACGTGTGTTTTTTTATATTTGTAACTTCATTTGTCCAGCAGTTTTAAAATCACTGCAAAGTTCCTTGTACATCTATCAGCTTTCAGGCAAAAATAAAAGCATCAAGATAATTCTCCTGCTGGAGAGATGGAAGTTTTGTCTAGTGGAAATTTTGACTCTTCTAAAGTAGCGCAGATGGTTAATTTGTCTGCTGCAAAGAATGTGTATCACGTAAAGAATGGTATTTTATGTGCATAGACAATAGGTTATTGCTTTTGTCACAGAGATTCTTTTGTGATTGTGCAGATCATAAGCTACAATCGTAATCTGGCACAGTGAGTTATGAACTGCCATCAAAGAACTGCATGCAAACTGCATGGCACAAATTAGAAAGTTATGTTTTTTCCCCAGTCTTTCATTATCCTTATGCTGATAAAAAAAGGTTTGCTTGCATAGAAATACAATCTTATTATTAAAGTGAGTGCTAACTATTGTGTTATGTTCTGAATCCTGAGTTTGCGCTTCATCAGACCAAGCACTCTTAGAAAATGCTCACCAGTATGGATGCCCTGTGAATCCTACACCTTGTAGTCAGTCCCCTGTAAAGTGCTCCGACACCGTATACTGGTATGAGAGGTGCTATAAGACAAATAAATTACATGTGATGCAGAGGCTATGGAGACATGAAAGGCCCTTATGGTTTTACTTTTTTTCCCCACCACATATTTATATGAAAAAGCTTTCTCAGATCTTATGAACCTAAAAAATAAAAACAGGAATCACTTGGGGAGTGTAGAATCTGACCTGAGGATTCAGCTTTTCTAAATAGAACCAAACAATGAAAAGTTAGTTGCCAAGATGCTGCAGAGTGGAGATGGTGGAAGCAGCAGTTTACGGGGAGGCACTCGGGGCGGGGTGGAACCCTAGAGACGTGTTGTCCGGGGGAAAGGTGAGGAAAGGCAGGGAGCGGCGCGCTGCAGCTTGTGTGTATTTCCGGGGCATCAAGGGCAACGGCAGCATAGGATAGTGGGTCTGTGAGGGATGTGCTGAGCAAGGAGAGCCTCACCCCGGCCCCCATGAGAGTTTTTGGCAGAACTCTGTCTCCTAGGAGACGGACAGTTGCAGGCAACAAAGGAAGGCTTGTAGAGCGCAAAGTATCTCTGGCAATTTTGGGCACCCCAAGGAAATATCAGAGGAAGAAGGTAACATGTGCCAACCTTCCCATTAACATTTTTCCATATTTTTTCAATATAAAATAATTAGATCTTTAGTGATTTGAGTATTTGTTTGGTGTGTACCTGTTTGTGTATTTTGTGGGGAATTACTGTTTTAATGTTTGAAATTTAAATCGTACAAATTACTTTGGGGTCCCTTGCTTCCAGTAGTGATTCAGTGTTGGTCCTCATGAGTCAAAAGGTACGGAACCACTGCAATAGATTAGATTGTGTTTAGCTTATAGCACGTTAATCTGTGTGGTATTGAAAAGGCATGGCATTAACTTTGACATAGGACGATGTGTAGTTTATTTGGCTAGATTTCTTCTCACTCCTGCTATTATTGTTGTGGGGAATTTCTATTCTTTCTGTTTTTTTTTTTTTTTAGTTAATACTGACATTAAAATGTAGCAAGGACCTGGTAAAAGAAGGCATCCTTAAATTGAAATTACCAGCCCAATTCTAAAATGGCCGCGTCCTGTGACATGTTAGCTGAAACGCAATGTACCTTTCTTTTAACTTTTTCAATACAGAATCATTCAAAATGAAATCATGCAGTAATCTGGCATGAATTCAAATATGAAGATCATGACGAGGCAGTTTTCGTCTTATATCCAGTGCCACGATGGAGCGGCCAAACTAATCTTTTTCTTGATTTGCAAATGAGTGACATATCAGCTTCTGTACTTTGATGAGAAAATCATGTACTAGTTAAGGTGGCCTATTTTCGTGACATCTTCACATTCAAGTATAGGCAACGTATCTGTCCCAGTAAGACTGAATTTTCCAATAGAGCCCTAAGGAGTTTATAAGTCACAGTAATTATTCCACCCTTTGTTTTGCAAAAACTACAGAGGATGGAGGCAAACAGCTATTCATGTACAGGTAAAGCAGTGCGTGTCAAACACAGGAATCACATTCAATAACGCATAATGGAAAGATCATAGATAAATGATGAATGGGTAAACGGTGATTTTCTGGACAATTGTAAGATTTGTTTATTTCTTCTCTCCCCATCGTTTCCTTTTCTGTCAGATTAGGCACACAGTTTTGACCTATGGCTAGGTCAAGCAGATACAGTGCTTCTCTGAATGTCCAGTAGATGTCAGAGTTGCTCCAGAATTATCAAGCAATATAAAGTCTCTGCTGAACCCTCTCCTCGTGCCCTCGTTCTGCTTCCAGGAAAATATGGGGGTCCAATGTAACATCTCCACAGGGCGATGCAGACTCAGAATTAATTGATGGGCCACATTTATCAACACTTTGCACCGGTGCAAAGAGACCAAAACTGACGCAAATGAGATCAAAGTGTTGATTTGGGATTTACTAACTACCGCGCAAAACGTATTTTGCTCTTGAAAGTTGCATTCAATTAACACAAAGTAGCTCTACCACACAGTTTGACGCAAAGCCCTACCCATTAACATTTGTAGACAAGGCTTTGCACCAAAAAATAAACCTTCTTGCGGTAGATGCAAAGTAAGAGAAAAGGTTTATTTATCAATTTCCATGAGGGATGCACTGTACAGCACACATACTAGGTGGGAAATGGTTTAAAGTTAGTCAAAGTATAGTATTTTGTACTGGAAGATTGTCCCTTCTGGTACAAAACCTATACTAGACTGACACAGGCATGTGTGCACCATAGTATGCGTGGCACTAGGCAGCCTGAAAGTGTGCCAGCACTTGGAAAGAGAGCAGCTACGCCATGTTTTCGCGGAGATGGTGTGCTTATGCTCTATCCCTATCGTGTAACACAACAAAGGAACTTTGGTTGCTGCACAAAGTGAAAATATAGTAAATTTGCCCCAACCTACCTCATTTCCTGTTGATCAGCCCACTGAACAAAAAAAGAATAGCAAAAAGTCTTGTTTTTCCACGGCTGCTGCGCACTGCCAATGCGCGAGAAGGCACTTTGGGATCTATGGTCACCATACAGGCTGGAGGTTTGAACAAATTTGGCCACTGGGTGGAATCCTGGCGGGGACACTCGGCGTCGAACTCATCCAACGCTGAAAAACTTAATGATCTGCACAAACCTGAGGAAGTCATAGCAATGGGTGCCATGGTAGGGTGACCAGACGTCCCGGATTTTCGCGGATCGTCCCGTTTTTTAGAGGACTGTCCAGGTGTCCCGACGCTTCTCTTAATTTTAAATAAATGTTCCGGTTTTTGGGACAAAGGTCAGGTTATTAAATAAATGCCCTGGTTTTTGGGACAAAGGTCATATCAAGTAGGGAAGCATAAGTTAAAGGTATACTGTTAACAGACACCTACAAAAAAATTAAATTTATCTGTTACTTTCAGGCAACACAATCTCCTGTCTGCTCCCAGCAGAGAGACGGAGTGGGGGGCAGAGAGGTGAGTAGGGGCGGGTTGAGGGTGCAGGGTGGGAGGTCAAGCCATAGCTAATTTTATTTATACACATATACACACACAAACACACACATGTATAGGCACACATTCACAAAGCTACTCAAAAAAATGGGACAACCCAGATATAAAAGTGAGAGTAAAGTTCTTTAGTCCTTCTTTTATGTCTGACCTGTCCTGATTTTTGCTCCTCAAAATCTGGTCACCCTATGCCATGGGCCCTGGTGTATGCCAGAAAAATACCCCATGGCTGCTGTTTTCCTACTCAAATATATCCCTATTTGGGGGTGCAGTGGGCCCTATATGTCCTAAGGGCCCAGTGCTACTGCACATACTGCACCACAGACGGCTACGACCCAGGTGATAGCAGGTAAAAAAGCTCTACACAGACACACAGCCTGTGCCTGCAAGCATAATATATAATACTAACTTGTTTACTTGTATCAAGAATACTTTGCAATCCACCATAGCAATCTTATCTATAGAACATAAATATGTCAGGAGCTGTCAATGTAATTGGATGTACGAATTGCACTTTCTACTTTGTAGGGGGGGAACATGTCGGTGAGTTGAGGAGCTTCACCAAGGCTTGTGTTTCCTCTCTTGATAGCTACGAACAGCATTAGTGAACAACTGTGGAAAAATAAGTGACAGTTACCTCAGTGAGCAGCAGAGATTTTGAGGACTGCTGGTCAGTCGCTGGATGACTTGACTGCTGTGTGGAGATGATGGAAGCAGCAATATATGGGAGGCGCTCGGGGTGGGCTGGAAACCTGGAGACACGCTGCCCAGGGGAAAGGTAGGGAGCGGCACGCAGCAGCTTGCGTGTTTTTCTGGGGCATCATGGGCAGCAGCAGCACAGGCTGGTGGGTTTGCGAGGCATGTGCTGAGCAAGGAGAGACTCAGCTCGGCCCCAGGAGCGTTTTTGGAAGAACTTGTCCTAACAGTGAAATACTGCCAAATTCATTTTTCACCTTTTCAAGGCGTATCTCTCTCAGAGGTTAACATGGGGGCTGCCTTTAAATATTCTTAAAGTGCAGATTCCCTTTGAGAGCAGATAGAAATTTGGAGTTTGGTGTCTCTGAACTCACAATTTAAAAATACACCTTTTAGTGAAGTTGTTTTTTAGATTGTTAGTTTGAAAATGCCACTTTTAGAAAGTGGGCATTTTATTGCTTAAGCCATTCTTGGACTGTCTGTTTGTGGATTCCCTGTCTGGGTCAGTTTGACAGCTGGGCTGTTTGTGAATCTCCTCTTGACAGTGACACAAAGGAACCTGGGGTGTAGCCTGCATATCCTGATGAGCCATCTGAGCTAGAGTCGAGGGAGGGATGGTCACTTACGCCTGAATGGGCTGTGCCTGCCCTCACTCAATGCAGTCTCCTGCTCCCTGGTGTGTCTGGGGCCTGCCCTGGCCAAGACAGGATCTTGTGAACAACAGACATTTTCTTTTGAAGTTTGACTACTTCAAAGGCAGAAAGTGGTATAAGTAGTAGACCCCAAACCCCAGACTTTTGATCACTTCTGGATGCAAGAGTAACCTCTGCCAAGGAGAAGAGCTGAGGAGAAGTGCTGTCCCTGCCTGTGACTGTGCTTTGTTGGGCTACCTTGCAGTTGCTGCTTCTGCCTGTGAAAGGGGACAAAGACTGGACTTTGTTGTGCATTCCTGCTTGAGAAGAATTTCCAAGGGCTTGAACTGAGCTTGCCTCCTGCTTTGAAATCTCAGGGCCATCAAAGACTTCCTCTGCCAGCACCTGGACTCTCTGCTGAGACTCCTGCCCTTCCAAGTGGTGTCCTATCTAGTCCCTGGGCCCTTGAAAGGTGAAGCTGGCAGGACAAGAGCTAAATTCCACGCACAGAACACCGTGGGGGGGAATTTTCGGTGCACCATCTGCAATGTGGCTGATAAACGATGCGCCACCGGCATCGCAGCTGAAATCGATGCTTCGCGGCTGGAGAAACGACGCAACACCCACTTGCGGCAGCTGATAACAACACAAACCCCACGCAGCGTGGTTCTCTAACACCGTGCAGCTGGATTTCTTACGCATCGTCTCTGGGCGTCAAATTCATTGTGAACCTGCGCGGATCCGAGGTGCCCTGTCCAGAAATCAATGCATTGCTCTCTTGTGAGGATAAAAAATGACGCATCGCCCTACCTGACCAGAGAAGAAATGACACACAGCCTCACTTACGAGTAAGGAATCGACACATCGCTGACTTTTCCGACGCACGCTCACCTGTGCGGCTTTATTTTTGACATAAACCAGGTACTTTGTGTAAAATCAACGTTTCTATTTTGTAGTGTTTTCACTGTATCAGTGTGTGTGCTGGTACAAATACTTTACACATTGCCTTTGAGATAAGCCTGACTGCTTGTGCCAAGCTACCAAGGGAGTGAGCAGGGGGTTATCTAAGTGTGTATCTCCATTGCCCTGACTAGAGTGAGGGTTCCTGTTTGAACAGAGTGCACACTGACTGCCAAGAGACCCCCATTTCTAACATCAGCATTAACACTCATAAACAAGTATCAAGCCCTCATCTGGGGACCCATGGGGCAGGCCAGTGAGGGGAAATCCCTAAAGGTACCTGTTGATCTTGGTAGTCATAGGCAAGGCACAGAAGATTGTCCATGTATAGAACCATTATTAGTGGTACTCACATAAAAGATAAAACTAACTTTTGCAATCTCAGACAGGAATCAGGAAAATAAATACAGGGAACATGTGGGAGTTTGGAGACCAAAATGGGTGAACTCTTGGAGAGGATGTGTAAGATGGAAGCCTTTATTGAGGTCTTGAATAAGGAGACCAGTCGTAGAGAGATTCAAACATTAAAATACGCAGGAAAAGAGTTATGTGATATGATAGAAACATTGGAGAATGATGCTAGGAGGAATAATATTAGACTATTGAATATCCCGGAGGGTATGGAAGGAGGAGATATGAAAGGCTTTGTGATTGATCTGATAAATGGGTACATTCCCTCAGTAACTACAGAGGACCTGGGGGCAGATATTCAGAGGGTTCACCGGGATACCTTCAAGAGAAACCCGAGTAGGGAAAAACCCAGGAAAATATTGGTTAACTTGATTCCATAAAAGAACAGATCCTCTCGGAAGCCCTAAGAGTCAACAGCTTCAAGAAGGGTGAAATATCGTTCCGTATTAGATCAGACATTTCCAAGGCGAAACAAGATCAACACTGGGAGCTAGAGCAATTCATACAGGAGCTCAGATCACTCGGACTCACTGTCAGCTTGAAATTCCCAGCCACCCTCAAGATTATGCAGCACAATAAAATGTGTAACATAAGGGAGCCCACCAAGGTTCAGAACCTAATTCAGCAAGTAAAAGGGAATCAAGAGTAGCTACCAGGGAAACCGAGCTCAAGGATGTCAGGGATACCCAATGAGGATACCCTCAGGATGGGTGAGAGGTGGGAAGGGGAGGGCTACACATGAATAGCTTTGGGGTTAGGTATTTTGCACAAGGTGGGGAGCATGTAGGAAAAAAGAAAAAAGTATTCCTCATGAGACAAAGGTTACTAAGATCAGGGGCATAGGGTTAACATGACAAGCAAGGAGAGGTTAAGGGTCCTGTGTTGGAATGTAAGAGTGCAGGGCAGGAGAAAAATAATCTTAAAATATTTAAAACACTCCGATTATGTCATAATATTGCAGGGAATATACCTACTCCAGGGAGAATGGAATAAGATTTTGAAAGAGCAGAAATGGATCAGTCAGTTTGCATGTACAAATCAGCGTTGTAATGTAAAAGGGATTACTATTTTACTAAAGTCTGCACAAGTCAAGGTAGAGAGCTATGCCGCAGATCCGGGCAGGAGGTGGCTGGTAGTAAATACTAAACTGCAGGGGGTAGGATATACTTTTGTAGGTTATTATGGACCCAATATTCTTGATCCAACTCTGCTTCAGAAGCTGCACGGGCAATTGGTAGAGGTACAGGTGGGGCAATATCTAGTGGTTGGAGGGGATTTCTATGTATTAATGGATCCTGTCCCGGATAAATCTACCCTGAGACCGGCAATTAACTCTCCTAAAATGAGGGAGGGTGTTCTCTGTTTGATAAATATCTGGAGGCAGAGATCAGGCCAAGAGAAGGGCTACATGTATCAAAACAAAAAATACAGGCACGTCTTGCGGATACATTTATTTTTGATAAGCAGGAGGTTGGCTCCCAGAGTAAAAGAGGTAGCGCATCAACCGGAACACCTTGCTGAACACTCTACAGTGAAACTTGAGATCATTCTGGAAGACACAGGCGGACAGTAGATAGGACACTGCTAAATGACAAGGTGGTAATCAGTCAACTTAAGAAAAACACACTAGAGTTCTTCCGGTTGAATGAAGAGTCTGCCCCATAGATGTTTTATGGGACAACTTTAAGGCCTTTATTAGGATGATGGTTACTAGCTATCCAGCTTTAAGCAGAAAGACCCACAAATCTAGAGTGGTTGAGCTTAAAGGCAAGCTAGAAGGCTGTCAAATGGATTTAGAACTTTGTCAAAATCAGGAGGAATGGCTAAACTGTATAAATAGAGAGGCAACAGAGGATTTGGCTGACGACTTGGAGGATCTCTCAAAGAAAAAATGGGAGGCGAGCAAGTTGGCTCACTATGAGTACAGGGAGGGCTGTGGAAAGTTGTTGGCATGAAAAATGAGGGTAGAATGATAAAATAATGTGATTGCAGAGATAATCATTAAGGAGAAGGGGAAAGCTGCTCAGAAGACTAGCGCATAGAACAAGCATTTGTCAGCTTCTTCCAGTCCCTGTACACTGATGAGGTGACAGCCACAGAACAGCAGATAATTAGTTGGCTTAAAGAAACAAATCTTCCTGTCTTACAGTTAGACCAGCAGCAGGCTCTAAATCAAGAGATAAGCCCAGATGAAGTGAGTAGAGTGATTAAAGGGTTGAAAAAGAGGAAGGCATCAGGACCAGACACTTTATCCAATGAGTTACACAGGGTATTAGAAGAAGAGTTAACGCCGGTTGTGAGGTGGCTGTTAAACACCATTTATATAGACAGCTGTGCTCAACCGAGCTCATAGGATGAGGTGGTAATCAATATACTTTTAAAACCTGGTAAAGGCCCCAAAGCCTGTGAGTCATACAGACCTATTTGGTTGTTAAACAATGACTATAAAATCTATACACATGTACTAACTAGAGGGTTAAAGAAGGTGATGGGTGGGCTGGTGCATGTAGATCAAAAAGGTTTTTTCAAAGGCAGACAACTGTATGAGCTGACCTATGATCTAGTATCAGCCATAGACCCAGCAATAGAAGAAAATCTACCTCTTACTGTAATGACTTTCGATGCCACAAAGGCTTTGGATAGAGTAAGCTGGCCTTTTCTGTATGCAATAATCAAACGATATGGGTTGGGGGTCCGATTCCTTGAGGTAATTAAGGCAATTTATAGGTATGCATGGTTAAGGATTTTGGTCAATGGTAACCTCATCGATGAAATTCAAATACAGAGAGAGACATGGCAGGGGTGCCCCTTATCGCTTCTACTCTTCAATCTATATATTGAACCCTTAGTGATCACCCTATTTAAATATCCAGATCAGGTAAAGAAAGTGGCATTATATGCAGACGACCTGAAGATTTACACACACAACTGCAGAGGATCCCCTTCCCGTTTTAATAAAATAATAAAAAATAGGACAGAGTTTGGGAGATTGTCTGGGTAGCAAATAAACCAACAGAAACGGAATTGATGTCCTGGAATACCATGTTCTTTAGTACCATGGAGCAAAATGAGATACCATATTTAGGGGTACAAGTGGTCAAAGATTTCAACCAGATGGCTTGAGTAAACTTTAATAGGCTCTTTTTAGAAACTAGAAAACTTTTCAACTCTTGGGCCTGTCTCCCACTTTCACTACTTGGCAGGTGCAATGTAGTTAAAATGACGATATTACCTAAGTTTACTTTCATTTTTAATGCATTCCCATTACAGTTTAAAGCACAACGGTTCAACAAGCTTCAGTAGAAGTAAGTAGCTTTGTATGAGCCCACAAAAAGGTACGCATAGCATTGAAAAAATTGTGCAAGCAAAAAATAGATGAAGGGATTGCCATGTCAAATTTCCAAGTTTACAACTGGGCCTTTCAATTGAAAAACATAAGGTTGCTGCTGCTGCAAGGTGACTTCCATCAGATCTCCTCACTATATCAACTGTTAACTAAGAACCAGGAGGAAGGAGGGGCACATTTTTATTTAAATTTGAACACCCTAATTTTTTTAAGAAGATCAGGCTAAAGACTCTGAGAGCAGCATGCTAAGTATGGATGCAGGCCAGGAGAATATTGAAAATCCCTTATTACAATTAATTTCCCCCGATATGGAACTCACCCGACACACGAGAATGTTTACAAAGTGCATTCGCGTACCCTTTAAGGGAGGCTGGCATTATAAGATGGGGACTTTTGCAACAAGAGGGAACTCTGATCACTTGGGATACACTCTACCGGCTTACAGGAAAGAGCATTTCTAGGTTTAAATATTACAAGCTAGCAAGCTGGGGAGGAGCACAAAGAGACTTTAGTGCAGGGAAGGTTGAATGGGAAGAGAAGCTACTGGGTCTGCTCCTGTAGAAGAAAGAAGTGTCCAAATGGTACTGGATGTTGGTGCAGGGGGAAGACGGGCTGCTAACATTGCCAGAAGAGAAGTGGAGATCAGACCTGTCGGAGCTGGAGTTAATGAACATATGGCAAGAATCAATGTCTACACTTTGGCACGTGGTTAAGCCTGCACCTTTAAGGAGAAACCATTTATTTACAGTTCACAGGGCCTATCAGCAAGACGTATCTATAGACTGGACTGTGCAAATGGGTCACAGAAAAGAGCAAGGATGTGGGATCCTTTCCAAAACTACTTTCCAAAGTAGGGGGTCCAAAGATTAATGACAAAGCAACATAGAGAGAAGTACGGACACTATAGGTTTGGTGGCAAATTCAGGACCCAGCACAGAACATGGCCCGATTCTAACAACGCGTAGCCAAGGTACCTCTGATCTAATATGAGGTCACACCAACAAAAAAAAAAGCTGTCAAAGTAATTATTCCACTTTATGTTTTGCAAAAACTACAGAGGATGGAGGCAAATAGCTATTCATATACAGGTAAAGCAGTGCGTGTCAAACACAGGAATCACAGTCAACAACGCACAATGAAAGATCACAGATAAATGATGAATGGGTAAACAGTGATTTTCTGGACAATTGTAAGCTTTGTTTATTTCTTCTCTCTCCATCATGTCCTTTTCTGTCAGATTAGGCACACAGTTTTGACCTATGGCTAGGTCAAGCAGATAAAGTGCTTCTCTGAATGTCCAGCAGATGTCAGAGTTCCTCCAGAATTATCAAGCAATATAAAATCTCTGTTGAAAGCTCTCCTCATGCCCTTGTTCTGTTTCCAGAAAAATTTGGGGTTCAAAGTAACATGTCCATATGGCGATGCAGACTCAGACTGAATTGCTGGGCCACGTTTATCAACACTTTGCACTGTTGCAAAGATACCAAAAGTGACGCAAATCAGATCAACGTGTTGATTTGGGATTTACTTACCACTGCACAAAACGTATTTTGCTCTTGAAAGTTGCATTCCATTACCACAAAGTAGTCCTACCACACAGTTTGACGCAAAGCCCTACCTACTAACATTTGCAGACAAGACTTTGCACCAAAATATAAACCTTCTTGAGGGAGACGCAAAGTAAGAAACAAAAGGTTTATTTATCAATTTCCATGAAGGAAGCACTGTACAACACAAATACTAGGAGGGAAAGGGTTTAAAATTAGTCAAGAATAGTATTTTGTACAGGAAGATTGTCCTTTCAGGTACAAAACCTACGCTAGACTGCCACAGGCATGTGTGCACCATAGTGTGTGTGGCACTTGGCACCCAGAAAGTGTGCCAGCTCTTGGAAAGAGTGCAAAAACAACAGAAGATGGACGGAATCCAGAGCAAATCAAACATTCACCCCCAGTCACAGATCTGGGTTTAATCCATCAGTTTCTTTTTGCTTGCCATGCCATTCCAGCTTGGACCCAGCCATATGCAAATCAGCTTTGACCATGTTTCCCATGGGAACAGTCCAGCCCGAACTGCCGGGCCAGTTCCTCCCTGAACCAGAAACAAGCATCCTGGGACCGGTGTCAGGTTATCACCCTTCATCAGCCCGGCTAGCTTGAATCTGGTAGCATAGTAAGCACGGGACCCACATCTGGGAATACCCTTCCCACTTGGGGCGACAAATGCAAAAACAACAGAAGATGGACGGAATGCAGAGCAAAACAAACATTCACCCCCGTCACAGATCTGGGTTTAAACCATCAGTTCTTTTGCTTGCTATGCCAATCCAGCTTGGATCCAGCCATATGCAAATCAGCCTTAACCCTGTTCCCCTTGAGATTCAATCTAGTCTGGCTGATGAAGGGTGATACCCTGAAACCGGTCCCAGGATGCTTGTTTTTGGTCCAGGGAGGATCTGGCCTGGCAGTTCGGGCTGGACTGTTCCAATGGGGAACAAGGTCAAGACTGATTTGCATATGGCATATGGCTGGGTCCAAACTGGGGTGGCATGGTGAGCAAAAGAATTGATGGATTAACCCCAGATTTGTGACTGGGGATAAATGTTTGATTGGTTCTGCATTCCGTCCATCATTTGTGTTTGTTTGCTCTTGGAAAGAGAGCAGCTACACCATGTCTTCGTGGAGATGGTGTACTCATGCTCTATGCCTATCGTGGAACACAACAAAGGAACTTTGGTTGCTGCACAAAGTGAAAAAATAGTAAATTTGCCCCAACCTATCTCATTTTCTGTTGATCAGCCCACTGAACAAAAAGCAAAATTAGCAAAAAGCCTTGTTGTTCCACGGCTGCTGCAGTGCTGCCAATGCACTAGAAGGCACTTTGGGATCTATGGCCACCATACGGGCTGGAGGTTTGAACAAGTTTGGCCACTGGGTCGAATACTGGAGTCGACGCTCAGCTTCTAATTCTACTGATCCTTAAAAAACGTAATGATTTGCACAAACCTGATGGAGGCATAGCAACGGTGCCATGGGCCCCGGTGTAAGCCAGAAAAATAGCCCATGGCTGCTGTTTTGGTACTAAAATATATCCCTATTTGGGGAGCTGTGGGCCACATATGTTCTTGGAGACCAGTGCTACCACACCACTGGCTGCTATGGCCCAGGTGAAAGCAGGTACAAAAAAAGCTATCCGTAGTCACACAGCCTGTGCCTGCAAGCATTATATATATTACAAGTTAGTGTTATCTATTTCAAGAATACTTTACAATCCACCATAGCAATCTTATCTATAGAACAAGAGTTTCAGATTACATTTTTTATTGATATTCTCGATTAGGTAAACCATAAAACATCAAGAAAGACATAAAAATTGCCAGTCACAAAATGCTAAGTTTCTGAAATTCATTACACTGTAAAAAAAGGAAAAAAAAGTACCCATGACTTTTTTAATAACGAAATGAAGTGCACTTTTAAAAAACACAATTACGTTTTACAGTCCTCCGTGTTTGTCAAGATGTCAAGATATACCACGCGCCCTCATAAAATTAGGGTAAGAGACCAGCGTTTTGCCAAAGCGTCTTCAGGTGATACCATAACCCCGTCGAGTTACTGCATTCAATAATTACTGCACCCGACCAAAAAAATACGCAGGGGAGTTCGGCATTTATCAGGTGCGCTCATTAGTTTCTGTGGCATAACATACTTACTTTGGCAATTACCGCAGCAAAATACAAACGTCGTGGGGTTTACCAAGCATTTTTCACCTGATAAATAACACCAGATTCGGCCTGCCCATATTAACCACAAAACTCACAATTCCAATATGTTTAGTAATAGGAGTTACCGCAAATAACGTAATTGATCAGTTCTCACACGACAAGGGCCGGTACAATGTAGTGACGCAACATGTCCTGCAGGGCAGGCACACTGCTGCTTCTCTACTCATTCCTGAGCAAGTCCCGATAACCTCGAATATAGTGATATCCCAAGAAAGGCCTTCATGTAAATTCGCCTGGCCCTGTAGTTTAAATCCATGTGGTGGTATGACCGGGTGCTGACATCCTTATTCAGAACAGAGTATGCCTGGCGCTACATAAAAAGTGTAAATAAATAAAGGAATAAATTAGTAAATACCAAGATGCATCTCAGCTTGGTGGACATGACGTTTTATGGGATTGAACTGGGGGCCATTTAACCTTCAATATTCTGAAATAAACTGCAAACATCGTCCATTGAAACACTGTTGGGAGTAGGGTGGACTAGGTGTACAGAAGTAAAATATTTATGTAGCACACCACTAAACCAATGTTTGATTTCTAAGCGAAAAGCCATGGTGCCCTTTTCAACGCTTGTCTTTGATTCTCTACTGGGAAAATGTGTGGAATGAAGGCAAAGCCTCTTTAAAACATGTGTGACGTAAGGCAGGCAAGACCACTGAAAGACTTTCTAATGAAGGGAAACAAGGAGGCTGAGCGACATCTTCTTGACAAACGTTACCTTGATATGAAGCAATCCTTTAAGGCTATGCCGTGTCATATGGACTAGGACTTGAATTTCAGGTGTCTCCCGGAAATGGCGTGCACCTCCAATACAGGATGTCACCTCAAAGCTGAGCACAACATCCAACTGAAGAACAGCATCTGGTTCTATAAAGGAAACGTGGCTCATTGAGGCTGTAGAAGTCGGACAATGAAGAGGAAACCGAATGGTATGATTTTTTTTAGGAACTTGTGAGTCACCAGGGTTTACACTAGAGGTACTTGCGGGAGCTGTGCTTGATGAGACGTTGTCATCTGGACATGTCTGAGATGGCTCGGTCTCTCATACAGAGGGACAAACAAGCCAACCATAATAAATCCACTAGCCTAATATCGGGCCTAATGCTCACCGTACCACAAGTCTTAAATCATCCATGGGATACTGACAAATTGGTTCGAAACAACCAGTTTTCTCAAAATTGGGATGCCATGCTGTAAATGAACAAAGTTTCCCAAAGCTTTGGCAACAGTGGCTAGAAATACTCCGTTAGGGAAGGAATTAACCTTTAAGATATATAATTAGGTCTCCGATCCTGCTAGACCATACCATCTACTGTAACAGCGCTTTAATATCTTTTGACAATTTGCAGCTATTATAAGTAATAATAGTAACACTTTGCAACTGTGATATTCCACTTATATACACAGTCAAATATTTTTATAACAGCTGAATCTCCCTGAGTCCCAAAGAGCAAACACACAAGGAATTACCTGCCACCCTAATTATGCCTGGCAGCAGTAACTTTTCCCTTGTGAACCTGAAAGCCTTTGTTTTGCTCAGCCTACAAACCAAAGGTGACTTCTCCAGTCTTTGAAGATGAATGGCCATGGACTGTGTGTGGTACGGCAGAAATAGTGGCAGCAAAACAGTTGCATTTCCTTCATCCTATCTACATTTATTGTATTGATTTACATTGGATTGTTTAACAGTGACATCCATTGTTAGTGGCCAATTTACATTGCTAAGAGAACATGCTTAAAAAAAACTGTGCTAGGGAGTCAGAATTCAGCTGAATGTGAGTAATAATGCATGGTATGTCAATGCTTAATTGTTAGAAGATAAGAGTTCCCCATTGCAACAAGTTACTTAGCTTTGGTAATGCTCTTTCTGGCGGATACTCTGTCTACCAGCAGATTTCTCACTTTGTAAATACCCCCAGGTGCCTGTCTGGATCCAGAGTGTATTATCATCATTGCTCCTGCATGCTAGCAGGTGGTGCCACAAGGTCTGTTCTGCCCAGGAAATAACCTTAGAGCCACATATATGCATCACCCATGCAAAGCGCCCTCCGTTTCTATCAGGATTCCGTCTACACTTTCGGACGCGAAGCCTATGAATTGAACTGCTACAACGGATTGCAGATCTCTAAATTGGAACCTTTTGATAGACAGATAGAAAGAGAGCTTTTCACAGAACGAGAAGGTGGGAGGGTGGTGAGGAATATGTTGTTAGATAGAGTACCCACCAAGAAACATCATTACCAATATTAAGTAAGCTTGGCTTCAGAGGGATACTTCTGACCACAGCTTCCTCACCTTGAAAATAGATAGGAAAAGCTCCTCTGAAGGTGGGATTGTGGAATCACTCTGCCTTGCAGGACTGAATAGGCAAAGAGCCACTCACACATGACCTATCTAACAAGGCAGTAGTTCTTCGTAAAGGTGTGGATTGATGCCCATGTCACAGCATGATAGACCTCCAGGGCATTCACTCCACGTGCCAACACAGTGATAGCAGCCTTGGCTCTGGTGGAATGAGCCACTGGACCCTCCAGGGTCTGCCTCTTGGCCAATGCATGTCAATCTTGATACACAGATCTATCCACTTAGATATGGGCCCTTTCTGTACAGCCTTACCTTTCTTGGCACCCGAGTGCCCCACAAATAGCTAATTGTACATCAGATGGTCCTTGTTATGATCAGTTTTAGGGTCCATGCGATGAAGTCTCTACACTTCTTTTGACGGGTCAGGCAGAGCAAAGAATACCAGAAGTATGATGGATTGTCTGGCATGAAAAGGACTTACAAAATTTGATAGAAGTGCTGCTCTGGTCCGCAACACCAGTTTGTCTGGAAAAAAGTGGTGTATAGAGGTTGGATAGACAGAAATTGTAGTTCACTCACATGATGAACCGAAGTTATCACAGTGAGAAAAACTGCTTTTGAAGTCAAGAGACACAAAGGACAGCTGTGCTTCGGTTCAAACGGGGTAAATGTAAGGAAAGTGAGAACCAAAATAAGGTCCCACTGTGACATCACGAAAGGTTTGTAGAGAACACGTGAACTAAACCTTTAAGAAAAGCATCGAAACAAGTGATTTCAACAAGGATGATTGGTTCAGTAAACGCAAAAGGCAGAAAGGGTTGGTAAACACAATGCCCATGGCAATCCCTTGCTGGATGGACAAGTTACTTGCCTTTGGTAAATAAATATCTGGCAGAGACATATTCTAGTTGCAGATTCCTTACCTTAGAATTTCCCCCAGGTGTCAGACTGGATCCAGAGATTTTTCTTTGAGCAATACCCTTGCGCGTCAGTAGGTGGAGTCGGTCGACTCTGTGGGCGTCGTAGTCGCCGTGATGACATCGGGAGTAGTATATAGGCGCCGCCCTCACGCAGTGACGTCGGTTTCTTTTAACAACTTTCCACGCCAAAGCACAGAGCCGCTAAGAACACTGAGATTGGTGAGATAGAGCTAAGGACCTGAAAGGGGGAATCCCTGTCCCTAGAAATCAGTCCGCAAGCGGGGAGGATGGTTGGGCGGTAAGGAATCTGCAACTAGAATATGTCTCTACCAGATATTTCGTTACCAAAGGTAAGTAACTTGTACATCTGATAGAGACTTCTAGTTGCAGATTCCTTACCTTAGAATAGTTACCCAAGCAATGTCATCCTCGGTGGTGGTCTGCGAACCAAGATCATAATAGAAAGTCCTATAGGACCGAACAACCAAAATAGCCGTCTCGACGGACCTGACTGTCCAGGCAGTAGTGCTTAGCAAACGTGTGCAGGGACGCCCATGTAGCCGCCTGGCAGATATCCAGGACAGGAACTCCGAGTGCTAACGCAGTGGAAGCAGCAGTTGCTCTGGTGGAATGAGTACGCAAGCCTTCAGGAGGTTGCTTCCTGGACAAAGCGTAGCACATTTTGATGCAAAGAAGCACCTAAGAGATGGTACGCTTTTGCACCGCCTTCCTTTTTTTCGCACCCACATACCCAACGAAGAGTTGATCGTCCACCTGGAAATCTTTAGTACAATTGAGGTGGAATGCCAACGCTCTTTTTGGGCCCAGACGGTGGAGTCTCTCCTCCACATGGGAAGGATGTGGGGGTGCATAGAAAGTAGGCAAAGTGATGGAGTGGCCTACATGAAAGGGTGTAACCACCTTAGGAAGGAGGGTAGCCCTAGTGCGCAACACGACTGTAAGGGTGCAAGCAGAGGTAATAGCGACCAGAAAGACAGTTTTGAAGGTGAGGAGCCGCATGGGACAATTATGCATTGGCTCAAAGGGGGTACACATCAAATAAGTAAGTACAAGATTAAGGTCCCACTGAGGCATGTTAAATGGAGTGGGAGGAAATAAATGGGTGAGTCCTTTTCGGAATCTACTCACAATAGGAAATTTAAAGAGTGAGGGCTGATCAGGTAGCCTAAGAAAGGCCGAAATGGCAGATAAATACCCTTTAAGAGTGCCCAAAGCAGAGCCCTGCTGGGCTAAAGAAAGAATGAACAAAAGAACCTCGGATAGCTGGGCGGAAAGGGGATCAACATATTTGTTGGTACACCATGCCACAAATTTATTCCAACGACAGGCGTATACAGTTTTAGTTGATGGACGCCTGGCTGTCAAGACAACATTGCAGACTTCTGGTGGAAAGGCAAAAGCTGTCTACTGTTGCCGCTCATCTCCACGCATGAAGGCAGAGGTTGGACAGGTTTGGGTGAAGAACAGTTCCATGTTGCTGCGACAGACGATCCGCCCGAAGAAGCAGTCTGAGTGGAGGATCGATGGACATGCTCAATAGCTCTGGATACCATACTCTCCGTGCCCAGTCCGGAGCCACCAAGATTACTTGGGCCCGGTCGATCCTGATTTTCTTGAGAACTCTGGGCAGAAGAGGTATAGGCGGAAAGGAGGCCAGAGTTCCACTCTAGACGAAAAGCATCTCCGAGCGAGTGCCGCCTTGGAAACTACAACGCGCAAAAGAGCTGACATTGCGCGTTCTCTGCGGAGGCAAACAGATCTAACCAAGGCTCTCCCCACTGCTGAAAGAGTCCTTGCGCCAACTCCGGACGGAGAAGCCATTCATGATCGGCTGTGCATCAACGGCTGAGTTAGTCCGTTCTGGCGTTGAGGGAACCCGCCAGATGTTGAACCATCAGGGTAATGCCCTGATGTTGCAGCCATGTCCAGATGCGTAATGCCTCCTGACAAAGGGTCCAGGACACTACTCCAACCTGTTTGTTGCAATACCACATGGCGGTAGTATTGTCCGTGAACACTTGCACCACTTTCCCTTTGAGAGAGGGAAGGAATGCTTTAAACACAAGCCTGATCACCAGGAGCTCCAGCAGATTGATATGGAGCCCCGACTCCGCTGGAGACCAGAGTCCACTGATCTCTGCCTCTGCCATGTGGCCACCCTAACCCGGAAGTGACGCATCTGTCACTATAGAAAGATCTGGTTGGGGAAGGGAGAGGGATCTGCCGTGAACCCAATGCGGATTCGAAAGCCACCACTGCAGGTCTTTCGCAGTCCCCTCCGAGATCTGGACCAGGTCGGAGAGATTCCCCTGATGCTGCGCCCATTGGAACTTCAGGTCCCACTGCAGAGCCCGCATATGCCATCTGGCTTGTGCTACTAGCAGGATGCAGGAGGACATGAGGCCCAGCAGCCTCAAATTCAGTCTCACCGAAACCCAAGACCGAGGCCGAAAGATCGGACTCATAGCCTGAATGTCTTGGACTTGTTTTTCGGGAGGATAAGCCTGAAACTGCACTGTGTCCAGACCTGCTCCGATGAAAGGGATGGACTGAGAAGGGGTCAGGTGTGACTTTGGCATGTTTATAGTGAACCCCAGCGTGTGCAGTAGGTCCGCCGTAGTCTGAAAGTGGGAGACAACTTTCTGGGGCGTGTCCGCCTTCAACAGCCAGTCGTCGAGGAGGGGAAGACTGAGACCCCTAACCTGTGCAGATGAGCTGCAACCACCGTCATCACTTTCGTGAACACCCGAGGGGCGCTGGTAAGGCCGAAGGGGAGCACGTTAAACAAAGTGCTTGTGGCCTACCACGAATCGTAGGTAATGTCTGTGGGCAGGCAGGCTGGGGATGTGGAAATAAGCGTCCTGCAAGTCCAACGCTACCATCCAGTCTCCTGGGTCCAAGGCAGACAGAACCTGAGCCAGGGTGAGCATTTGGAATTTCTTCATCTTGAGGAAGTAGTTTACGTCCCGAAGGTCTAGGATAGGACGTGAGCCCTTCTTCTTTCTTTGAGATCAGAAAGTAGCTGGAATAACAACCACAACCTACTTCTGGCACAGGGACCTTTTCTATAGCGCCCTTGGCCAAGAGAGCTGCAACTTCCTGGCAGAGAAGCGCCTAATGATCCTCTGGACAGTGATTGAAGGATGATGGCATGGGTGGTGGAGCAGATTTAAAAGGGAGGGAGTAGACCTTTCAAACGATCTGCAAAACCCACCTGTCTGTGGTGATATGTTCCCAGTGGGGCAGGTGATGGCGAATCCTGCCACCAACTGGACGGGAGTGAGGGGACAGACTAGGAGGGTTTGGAGGCTGCAGCGGGGCATAGGTGGACTGGACAGACCTCTGGTTCCCTGTCCCACAGCCACGTGGGATTCCGCGTCCTCGGCCACGCATAGGCTGACCAGCGTGCGAGGCACTGTGGATGTGTGAAGGACGCGACAGGGAGCCCCTTCCATGGCCACGAAAGGGGCGAAAAGCAGACTGTGTTCGGCGAGGGGCTGAGGAAAATCCTACGGACTGAGCCGTAGCCCAGGAATCCTTGAATCTCTCCAAAACCGAGTCTGCTTTGTCTCCGAAGAGACGGGAGCCATCAAAGGGCATGTCCATGAGTGACTGTTGGACAACCCCCGAAAAACCAAAAGTACGTAACCAGGCGTGGTGTCGTAAGGCCACCGTCGTAGCAACCGATCTGCCCAGAGAGCCGGTCGTGTCCAGCCCACAACGGATTGTGAACTTTGCCCAATCTCTACCATTGTTCACAGCCTGGGAGATGATAGCACTGGCATCCTCCGGTATCTGCGGCAGGACTTGCGCAACCGTATCCCACAAAGAGTGGGTATAGCGGCCCAAAAGGCATGCGTTGATCACAGACCGCAGCGCCAGACTGGAAGAAGAAAACAACTTATTGCCAAACTGTTCCAGCCTTTTGGATTCCCTACCTGGAGGTGCGGAAGAGAATGCGCCTGAAGAAGAGGAAGCCTGGATAACAAGACTCTCCGGCGTGGGGTGTTGGGATAGGAATTTAGGGTCGTTCGGAGCGGGCCGATGGTGGCGTGCGATAGTCCTATTCACTGGAGCCCCTGTGTTGGGTTTGGACCATGTACCCAAAAGGACATTGGTGAGGGCTTTATTAAAAGGCAAAAGGGGTTCTGAAGTAGAAGCCCCAGGCTGAAGCACCTCCGTCAGGATATTAGACCTGACCTCAACAGAGGGAAGCTTGAGGCCAAGGACCTCAGCTACCCTACTGACCACCATACCATAGGTTGCTCCCTCCCTCGTAGCCACGGTAGGAGGAGACAGCATGCCAGCGTCAGAAGTATCCAGACCACTGGCTTCGCCCAATTCCTGAGCCCAGTCCATAGCAGGGTCATCCTGGTATTCATAAGGGTACAGGGACCCCTCCAATTCCTCCCCATATTCGTACCCATAAGAAAAAAGGTCTGAATCCGACCTGGGGCGAACAAGCCCCATTGAAGCTGAAGGCAGCGTCATCCGACGCTACTGCGACTCCGAGTCGTCGGGGATAAGAATCGGGTCGACGTCAATAGTGGGTACCACTGACGCCGGGAGCGTCGATAATTGACCCGGTGCCGGGGAAGGTCTCATGGGTGCGACTGGTACCGCGCACAGATCCATAGGGGACCTCGTTGGCCGGATCCAAAGATGCCGGCGCGGAACCCAAGGGCCCCTCAGCTGAACCCCTTGGGCCCGAAGGCGCCGTAACAGGGTCGGACCGACCAAATATGAGGCGCATGGCCTCATAAAACTCTTTGAGCTCGGCAGGGGTCACTCCGGCTCCGGGAAACTCGTGGAAGCGTGGAGCCGACCCAGACGTAGGATCCGAGGCCGGAGGCCTAGTGCGTGGATACTCTTTCCGCGACCGCCGAGCGACGGGGCGAAGTTGGAGAGCGATGGGACTTCTTCGACTTCTTCTTCTTCCTACCTTGACCCAAGGATTTAGAAGAAGACGAGTGGTGATGACTACACGACCGATCTCGAGACCTTCCTCTCGAACGAGACCGGGACCTACGCTGAGTCGAGTGCCGGGCCGCCATTAGCTTTAGGGACCGCTCCCTCAAAGTCTTTGGGTGCATAGCCCGGCACTCGGAGCACGACTTCGGGGTTGTGGTCGCGCGAGACACTACAGACAAAACCGATGAGGATCAGTCACCGACATCGTCCAATGACAGTCCTCACATGGCTTGAACCCGGTCTTCAGGGACATCCTCGACGCACCAAAGTCGCACAGAAAAATAAAAAGACAAAACGGTCAAATTCGGCCAAAAAATAGCCAGGGTAGCTCTTCTCCGGATCAGCGCGTGGCGCGGAAAGAAAAGAACTGATGTCACTGCTCGAGGGTGGCATCTATATACTACTCCCGACGTCATCACGGCGACTGCGACGCCTACGGAGTCGACCAACGCCACCTACCGACGCGCAAGGGTATTGCTCAAAGAAAAACCTCCAGATCCAGTCTGACGCCTGGGGGAAATTCTATGGTAAGGAGTCTGCAACTAGAAGTCTCTATCAGATAGAGAGCACAAAAAGCAAAACATCCAAAATCTTTGCTTGCAAAGGGTTGGTATCATGTGAATTACACCAGCCTACAAACTTTTCCCAGCGCTCTGAGTAAACCGATTATGCAGATGCTAATCTGACTGCCAGAATGACATCCACAACTTCAGGAGGGATGTCAAAAGTAGTCAATTGTCGCAACTCCACCCTTAAGAATGGAGATATAGACTGGGCAGGCCCGAAGTAGGACCCTGCCCTGCTGCTGCAATAGAAGATGTTCCCAAAGTGGTAGCCTGACCAGAGGGCGGACACACATGCTCAAAGGATCTGGGAAAGACATTCTTCTGGCCAAATCTGGGCTCACTAGTATGAATTGGGCCAGTCTTTTCTGATCTACTTCATAACTCTGGGCAGGAGAATCAAAGACGGAAAGGCATACAGTATTCTGTTTCATGCCACATAAAGTGCAACTACTAGAACGCACCTCCACAGGGACTAAAACGCAAAATGTTTGTACACTGCGCATTCAACGGTGGCGAAAAGATCTAGTCAGGGTTCGAGACATTGTCAGAAGACGCCCTGTGCCAGCTCAGGGTACAGCTGCCCTTTGCGATCCACCATGCAGAGCTGGCTGAACTGGTCTGTCTTGGCAATCAATGATCCCTCTAGGGGTTCACAATCAGGGAGACGCCCAAGCGTTCACAGGAATTTGTTGTGGCTTCAAAAACACATACTCTTTATCCTTCTGTGTGGTCTAGAGTCAAACACATTACCATAAAAATTTACATATCTTTAATAATACTTTTACACTTGCATCACACTGCAAGTTATGAAGCTACCAGAACCTACTTCATTGTGAAAGATACGTAAGTAAGGAGCACGGGCAAAATCAACTGGTCTCAGCTTAATGTGGTAACACATTCAAACACCATTTGCGATTATGTGTTTGCACATTAAAGCATGATCTAGTGACTTTGCCAGTGCCTCTTAAAAAGTCCTGCTTGAGATTTGTACAAGAGGTGATACATTTCAGTTTTATGTGTTTTTCAAACACTACAGAAGCACAGAGTTACTGAAAAGAAAACACCATACCCCACAGTTATAATGTGACTCCTTGTTATATGGTAACTCCATGTCCCATTTAATAACCAAATGCATTCTGAGTTCATCTCTTAAAATGCACTACTATTATTTTGTACAATTATTTGCAGAACTAAACACTGGCCTGGAAAACAGGACCCTTGTGATGTCACTTGATTTTGACATAGGAAGTAAAAAATAGGTACCTTTTTTTCATACACATCTTGCCAGACAATGCCTTCCAAAAACTTATGCTGCATGATTTCTTTAGCATCATCAGGACCACCACCTAACCTGTTAAAACAAATGCAGTACAAAGCTTTAGAAGATTCCTTTGAAATGTTAAATTAGGCACAATTTCTTGAACTTGCATTATTTTAAATACAGCATTGTGGAAAACGTAGACGGAAATGTCCTGAGTGTACAACAAACGTATCATCTCATTAATGAAGGCAATGCTCCTAACAATCATTCATACGGTTCCCACAGTGTTTGAAGACATAGTACCTGTTTCGCAAGAAGCATTTTGTGAATTTGAGACACTAACATTTATTTGTTGGTTTTCTAGAACAAAGATCAGAGCAGTTCAATTTGGCCCTAAGACCAAAGTAGTTACACCTATTTGATGCTCTGATGCATCATGGCTATGACCTAGCATCTTAAACTGGAGTCTAAATGAGAGAGTGTGTGTGTGGCGGGGGGGAGAGAGTAAGAGAGAGTGAGTGTGTTTTTACAATTTAACCATTCCAAAAAAGGAACTGCAGTGTCTTACAAGAGGACAGATTGAAAAATAGGGGGTCAGTCTTAAATGCAGTAGAATGAATGTAGCAATTGTGTCACGGCAGACATGAGATCAGAAATGAAGAAATATGTTCATCATATGGTGTGCAGCCACAGTAGGTTTCCGGCCTCGTTTTAAAGAATAAGAATGTGTCATGTATTTAATATATATATGTATATATATATTTATTTTTTTTCTCAAAAAACTATACTCGTAGTAGGTAATTCCAAAGAGACAGTCCTCAGTTATAGAAAGTGCGACATCTGGTAGAGGTGGTCGGAACATTCTTCCCGTCGATAGAACAGGTAGAATGTGTAGCATATTACCCTTCCAGTGTTAGAGCCAGTGCTACATTAAGGCACCAGTAGGCGGCTGCCTTACGACGCGACCCAGGTTGTGCCCTGGGTGCATGACATCCTGAGGTGCACATGGGCGTCACTGGCGTGCTGTTTGGTGCCAGATATTTCACAATCACTACATGAAAACTGATGAGTAGAAGAGACGGAATGTTTCAGTTTATGTTTATCACGCTGCATAGACCCAGGAATCATTGTGGTTTGCATCCTGGTGAGAATTACTCAGAAATCACATCAATAAATAGAGTTCTACTCGGATGTTGAACAACAACAGAGTTGTTTACATCACTATGAAACAGACAGTAAAAATACGCAAAAGCCAGTTAGACAGAGTGAAAAGGAAGGACACAACCACTTCTGACATTTAGCCTTAATAGGAATAATGACTTTGTTTCATTTTTTTAACATGTTCATTTGTTAAGGGGTTGCTTTAATATTTAAATCAAAAATATTTAAAAATGCAATTTCAATTGTAAAATACTAAGCAGACAGTGAAAATATAAAAAAGACTGTATATATGTAACTATCAATGCAATTAGATGACAGAAACCGAAAAGCACACCCTAATGGTGAATGGTACTCTTTCTTTCTGGCTGCCACCTGCTATTTACTGACACCACGCACATGTTTGGCATTCAGAAGAGAAACGATGCATAATGGGCAGCATATGAGGTGCATAAAAACCAACGGAATACTATCTATTTACCAGAGAGGAAGCTCCGCAGAATCATGCAAACCTAAAGCATATAACAACTGGGAGGATAACAAGCACTAAAATGTTAAAGAAACAAGCAGTCACTTGCACAACCAAACTTAACTGGAAATGGGAGGCGACATGAAGTATTTTTCATTAATTTTCCTGCTCACTCATCCAACCTCCAAAAAGTTTTTATGGACTCAAGAAGAAAAAGTAAAACCTTTGCGGCACCTCTATGCATCAGCACAGGTTGGCAGCAGTAACTTGAAAGGCTTTGTCAATTTAGAATGCAGCTACATGGGTAATGCAAAGCAGTCTTAGCTGCAATGCTCATGGCACCGAGGTAATAATATTAGTAATAAGTCTCCCCAACGGCACATGATTTTCCAATCAGCTTTAAACCTATTTCGGAAATTCAACCATTTTTCTCCAAACATTGGACCTGATTACGACTGGCGGATGAGATACTTAGTCACAAATGTGACGAATATCCCACCGCCGTTTTACAAGTTCCATAGGATATAATGGAACTTGTAATATGGTGGAAGGGATAGCCATTCCGTTTGTGATGGAGTATCCCATCTGCCAAAGTCATAATCAGGCCCATTATTTTAAATGTTCTGAAAATACACATATTTCTGATTGGAATTAACACTTTTCAATTTTGGTATAAATATATGAATTCAACCAAGCCAGGGATTATAGTTTAGTATCCTGCGCTGCATAAAGGAGAGCTCCTTAAAGATACCCGGAGAGCTACCAGTTGCTCACCAGCTACTCGTTTGAGAAGCCTGGTCTACAGACTTTGAAGTCAAATAAAGCATGCAATAACACCATTGAGATGATACTGTAGGGAAAAATACAGACTATAGCACTGTGCCACTTGTGCACATAAAAGAATGTTGACTTAATTTAAATAATTATCACCTTTGCTTAGGATCCTTCTTCAGCAAGCCCGACAGGAGCGATTTTGCTTCTGGGGACAATGTTCGAGGAAACCTGATCTCTTCCATCAGGATAAGTTCAAAGAGCTTCTCGTGGTCTTGATTGTAGAAAGGGAGCCGTCCGCACATCATTTCGTACATTACAACTCCTAAACCCCACCAGTCCACTGCACGGCCATAGTCATTATCTTCTAGAACCTAAAAAAAATAAAGCTCGATTTTAAAAAGATGTTTTTATAAATAATAGCGCAGAAAAAATGACAACGTCTGAAATTATAATTCTAGAACATAAAAATATAGTAAAGCAAATGAAATGAAAAATGTCAAGGTTAAAAGTATGCTAAAATAGAACACATACACTTACAGTAGTTTGGCAAACAATTTTTTTTTTTTTTTTTTTTTAATGATGCCCTCCCCCTTCAAGACCTTTTAGACACTTAACAGAGACGATTAAATAAACCATTTCTTCACCTTAAGAATATAACTCTCGTCCCATTTTGGGTGCAATTCAACTCCCCACAAAAAAAAAAAAATAAGACAACTAAAATAAAATATGGAGAAAATACAGCAAAGTACCTCTCCTTCTCCCAACCGAATGTTATCACTTTCATGATACGCAGAATTTTACATCGCTAAAAGGCTTTGAATCGCAAACCACCAACTCCCCAATAATTCATGCAAAAAGGATGCAACGGGGCAGGAGTTACACAAAACCTCTAAGATTTCATGCACAGCCACATCAACTAGAATCACGCAAACTAGCACAACATGACTGTATAAAACCCTAGCAACAATAAGACAATCACATAATTTTATGACAAGACCGGAGGCTCTATTATGCGTTCTTTTCTTACTTTAATTTAAACAGCAGCAGTCAAGAAAAACTACAACTCCCAAAAGGGTTAGATAACGACTAACCAATGGGAGTAAAACAAAAACCAGCGATGAACCAATAGCAAAGGACCTTCAACCATAGAGTGTACACTTGACTGCAAGCAGCCCTCTTTTCTTGCTGCTCGCAGTCAAGATAAGTACTCTCATTTCGTCTCTATATTCTATCTGTTTTAAATTACTGTGTTTATCGCATATTTTATTGTACTGTTGAATTTTAACTTATATATCGGGAGAATATTCTATTCGTCTGTTCCTTTCCGCTTCGCAGCGGTTTTTATCCTGGTTTCGCACTTTAATTTTCCTTCCCCGTTTCACCTCCGCCAGCCTCGGCCGTTTTAGGCGCGCGCTTCGTTCAACATTCCATCATCCGAATTCGGTCAGCGCGCGTCTCAGTTCGACGCGCGTCTGACAGGATTAGTGCTTACCGGCTCAGCTGTTCACCGCTCTCTTCTCAGAGCGGCTTTTTTCTCCGTCTGCTCTACACGGCGCCGCCGTCTAGGGACTGTGTTTTATTTCAGCGCTTTCCTTACGGCTGTTCACGGTGCCGACTCGCTCCTCGCCTGCCTCGGTCTTTTGGGTCCCCGCCCCGGGGAGGAGCCTGGCCTCAACACACGGAGCGTGCTGCTCCCATTAACCCTTTGTGAACCTCCTGTGTTTTTTATTTATATAATTTGTCTGGGCTTTGTTACTGGCATTTTCTGCCTGCATTTATTTCTGTTACTATGGAATCAGGGAGTTCTCCCTCAAGATCTGCCTCTGAAGAGGAAGAGGAATCCTTTCAACAGGATTTGAATAAATTAATCCAGTCCTCTGTTAAACATGCCATGAAAGCTTCTATGGAGAAAATGTCTAAAAATATTGAGAATACTGTCATGTCCATGGTGTCCAAATCTATGGCCCATTCTGCGGGGGAAAGCAGAAAACGCAAATTATCCTCTGTTAAATCACGTAAAAGCGCACAAACAGAGAGTGAGCTTGCCTCACACAAGAATGAGGACTTGATTCCTCCCAGGCCTCCTTCCAAGGAGGGGATTTCTACCAAAAATACGATTGCTCAATCGAAATGTAAATCAAAATTGAAACACGTTATGGCGCCTAAAAAGATCGTGATATCAAAAATTTTGGACACGGACGATGAGGACATGGATAATCTATCTCAGTCCGATACTCCGGATGATACGGTTTCCTCCCCCAAACGTATCAAACTTGCTTCGGATGGTCCCTCTACCAGCGTCGTTGACTCAGAGGGCATTCCTATGTTTGACCCGTCACTCATACACCATCCTAACTCTACTGAATGGCTTCCGTTAGATCATGTAGGTGATTATATAACGTCCCGCTTACGTCTCCCTTTAGACAAACAAACCAGGTCTAAGTTAAAATCAGAATGTCCCAGACCTTCGTTAGATTCCAATATTACGGCAACCCCAATTATTGACGACTCACTTATCACCTTTTTTACCAAATTCGGCAAGGATCCCCGGAAGGGAGTCGACAAAGCTTGGACCACTTGCCAGGATAAGCTCCTTGCCGCTGGCAAGGATCTTCGACATAGCCGAATCTGCTAGATTGGAGGACACACCTATTGATCCTTTAGATCTCTCTCTCTGGACTCAGAGAGCCTTCTGCCTTTTAGGTAACGCCAACTCGGCTATCATTCATGAAAGGCGTAAGGGCCTTCTCCTCAAAATGGACCCCAAGTTAGCTAACTTGGCTACTCGAGACCCCGGTATCCAGGCCGACGGTAAACTCTTTGGGGATAATTTCATAAAAGATGTGAGCCGTTTTGTCTCGACTTTCTCATCCTTAGACAAAGCCCAACAAAATCTCAAGAAGGTCTTCAACCAATGTGTTTTTTCCCGGGCCGGTAGAGGTAGGAGCCGCTTTACCGGCCGTACTTACAGGAACCAAGGCTCAAGAGGATATTCCAATTCCTCCAATTCCTATTCCTACGAGTTCAAACCCCACTTCTACCCTCAAAGGACCAGAGGTTTCCGCAACCGTGGCCAGCGTTTCTCCAGACCGCCCATTAATCAAGGTAAGCCAACTTTCTGGCCCTCCCGTAGGAGGTCGTTTTCGCTTCTTCCTTCAAAAGTGGAAGTCAATCTCTGCAGATCCTTGGGTCCTCTCCACGGTTCAGGGATATCAGATCGAACTTCTCCCCCCCCCCTCCAGCTCTGTCTTCCTCCCCTCCCAAAGTTTTCTCGAGAAATGTCTTCGCTAATCTCTTCAGAGGTTCAATCTCTCTTAAAAAAGGACGCTATCCAGATTTGCACTCCAGACCCTTCCGGGTTCACCAGCTCCATATTCCTAGTCCACAAAAAGAACAAAAAGCTCAGACCAGTAATCAATCTGAAATCTTTCAATCAGTTTGTCGTCTATCGACACTTCAAGATGGAAACTATTATCCATCTCGGGGATATTTTACTCCAGCGCGATTGGCTGGTCAGACTAGATTTACAGGACGCATACTTGACCATACCTATTCATCATTCCCACAGAAAGTTTTTGCAATTTCTTTGGAATTCAAAAACGTATCACTTTTCCTCTCTTCCTTTCGGACTATCCTCTGCTCCTTGGTGCTTCACGAAACTGTTGAAGCCCGTCGTAACCTTCCTACGCTCATTGGGTATCAGGCTGATTGTTTATCTCGACGATATTTTGATCATGCACCAAGACAAAGCCTCTTTGCTTTCTCACCTTCAATTAACAATTACTCTCCTCTCGGACCTCGGCTTCTTGATAAACCTCGAAAAGTCAGTTCTCTTACCTTGCCAACAAATAGAGTTTTTAGGTTTCCAAATAGATTCTGTCTCGGCCGCTCTGTTCCTTCCTCAGCCCAAAGTTTCTGCAATAAAAAAAGAACTAATCATAACCCTTCAAAACGATTCTATTTCCCTCAGAACACTCGCAATGGTCGTCGGCCTTCTCTCGTCTTCTATTCAGGCCATCTTTCCAGGTCCTCTTCACTACCGCGCCCTCCAGCGCCTCAAAATCCTGCATCTTCGTCGAGGTCTGGCTTATTCCGACCTTGTCTCCTTGGATCTGGAATCCCAGATGGAAATCCAATGGTGGATATCCCATTTAGAGGCTTGGAACGGCAGATCCATCTTCCCCTCTGTGCCCGATCTTGTGTTAGAATCAGATGCAAGTCTCACGGGTTGGGGAGCCCGCTGTGGTTTGATATCGACTGGCGGTACATGGTCCACAGAGGAGTCCAAATTGCACATAAATTGTTTAGAGCTTCTTGCAGGCTCCTTTGCGATAAAGAGCTTCACAAAAAACAGAGCACGATGCTCCATACTACTCCGTATGGACAATATATCAGCGGTGCGATATATCAACCGTTTAGGGGGCACCAGGTCCAAACCACTAGCCCTATTAGCCAAGAGCCTCTGGGACTTTTGCCTGGCTCACAAAATTTCCCTTTTAGCGGAATATCTCCAAGGATCATTGAATTCGAATGCAGACTGGCATTCTCGCCACCTCACCGACTCCAGCGACTGGAAATTACACCAGTCAGTCTTTCACCTGATAGAAAAGAAATGGGGTCCTTTCCAAATAGACCTCTTTGCGTCCAGACTCAACTCTCAGCTTCCTCAATTTTTCAGCTGGCGCCCGGATCCTCTGGCTTTGGCCACAGACGCTTTCTTACAAGATTGGTCCAGTTCCCTCAACTATGCCTTTCCTCCTTTCATCCTAATCAACAGAGTTCTGAATCAGGTCAGACGTCAGCAGGCATCCCTAGTCCTGTTAACCCCCTTTTGGCAATCTCAGGTTTGGTTCCCTCCCCTTCTCGAACTGGCAGTGGATTTTCCTATTCTACTCCCGACATTTCCATCTCTTATTCTAGATCCTTTCGATCGCCCTCACGATCTCATTTTAGACCAATCTCTAACTCTCTCGGCCTGGCTCATTTCCGGTCTCCCCAACAGACCCATGCTATTTCGGCACAGGCTTCAGAATTCATCAATAACGCATGGGCACCCAGCACGAGACGAGCCTATAAGTCAGCTTGGGCTCTTTGGTCAAGCTGGTGTCTGGGAAAATGTTCCAATCCCTTTTCAGCAGATCTAAGTCTTATTATTAATTTCCTAGCTGCCCAGGCGGGCTTAGGCAAATCATATCGCACAATAAATCTTTACAGATCAGCTATCTCCACGAACCATTCTTATATTGACGGAAACCCTGTTGGGTCTCATCCTTTAATCTGCCGTCTCCTAAAAGGAGTTAAACTCTCTAAACCTCCTGCTGCCAGGTACTCTCATATCTGGGACGTCTCTCTAGTTTTGAACCTCTTTCTCTCCTGGCCAGATAATCCAAGTCTTTCACTCAAGATGCTTTCCGCTAAACTCTCCATGTTACTGTGCTTAATTTCTATAAAAAGAACTTCGGACATTAGATCCCTAGACGTCTCTGCTCGTCAATTTTTACCTTCAGGAGTCCTTTTTCATGTTTCCAAACGTACCAAAACTAATTTACATTCTGTTTTCTACCCTTTCTTTCCGAACAAACCAAAGTTATGTGTAGGTCTTTGTTTAAAAGAATATGAGAAAAGAACTGTTAACCTGGGAACGTCCTCTTCCAATCAATTGCTAATTTCCTTTCGAAAGCCCCACAATCCAGTGACTTCGGCAACTTTGGCCCGCTGGATTAAGCTGATTATGTCTCTAGCGGGAATAGATATTTCTGTTTTTGGAGCACACTCCTCCAGGGGAGCTATGGCCTCAAAAGCTTTCGCTGTTGGCTCCAGTTTAGAGGACATTCTCAGGTCAGCAGACTGGTCAAACGATAATGTTTTTAAAACCTTTTATTGTAAACCTGTCAGAACTGCTTCATCTTTAGTCTGCTAAAGTCTGCTAAAGTCTGCTTTAGTTGTTGACCAGCTTAATAGTGCCTCCGGTCTTGTCATGAAATGTAGATTTTCCTAGTAATTTATGACGGAAAGTCTTAATTTTATTAAAGACACGGAGGCGAATATTATCCCATCACTGTACTTTTATTAATATGTACTATTTTCTTTTTCCCACCCAGCGACTCCGGCACTGCCTCCAGCTTCCGGGTAACGCTGCTGGCTCCATCACATCCTTCTTCAGGAACAGACCTCTGGAGTCGTCAGCACATCCGGTCCAGAATCAGCTTCCTCATCCATTGACCTCTCGACTCATCGCTGTGGTCCAAGACTTGTGTTCCGTTTCCTTATCCTTGGCAATTGTTGGACTTATTTATCCTTTGTTTCATGACTCTATTTGACTAGCTCGCTCAAGAAAAGAGGGCTGCTTGCAGTCAAGTGTACACTCTATGGTTGAAGGTCCTTTGCTATTGGTTCATCGCTGGTTTTTGTTTTACTCCCATTGGTTAGTCGTTATCTAACCCTTTTGGGAGTTGTAGTTTTTCTTGACTGCTGCTGTTTAAATTAAAGTAAGAAAAGAACGCATAATATTCGCCTCTGTGTCTTTAATAAAATTAAGACTTTCCGTCATAAATTACTAGGAAAATCTACATTTTCCCATATGTAATAATTTACAACTATACACATACAACACAGTTAGCATTTAGATGACTATGCACAGAGATTGGCAGTATAGATGAGGCATGTGTACATATCACACAATAGAGCACTCGCTATTTTTGTGCCAATACTACATGTAGGGGCGGCTTCTCCTTTAAGGCGGAGGAGTCACCCCCCTGCCATCAGCGGCAGCTGCAAAACATTTCCCAGAAAACAATAATAAACTGAATATATTATAGTTTTCTTGTAAAGGGGCGGGCCACAGGGGTCACGAGCAGTGAGGGGGAGTGAACAGCACTCCCACTCAGAGCGCATGTGTGTTTGGCCGGCTGTCTCAGGCCGGCCATACAAACATGCGCAGTAGGCTCTCCCCAGCCCAGTAACACAGTGGCCGGGCTGGAGAGAGCATGCACAGTTTCCCAGTCTGACCGGGAGAGCCCTGGCTGGGGGCTCCCAGCCAATCCTAACACTGCTCTGAGCAGAGTCAGGATTGGCGCAGGGCAGGCTGAGAGCCTGTGCCTGCAGCAGAGGAGTGAATGGAGCGGTGTGGCGGTGAGCAAGGTAAGTGTGTTTTTTAAATTATTAATTAAATTTTTATTCCCCTCTCCTCCCCCCTCTGTGCTCTGCCCCATTCCTTCCGCCCTCTACATGGTGTTTAGCATCACACACAAAGTAATTTTAGTGCTACTGTGGCCAATGACATGCCCAACATGTAACTCATAGTAAATACAGAGTTGTCATTTTCTACGTTGTTCGTGCAACACATTGCAGATTTCTGTGCAGTGCTGCGTTGTGTGAATCTTGGTAACTATTACCTTAAGTATTTTTGCAAGATCTGCTTTCTAAACTGGAAAGAGAATCCGAGTGTTGGTTCCCACCACTTACTTTTACTTGCATAGAAACAGTTGAAGAGGAGCTTCTTCTAAGACTGGTATTTAAAGCACGGGTAGGACAGATCATACAGAGTTTGCAAACTCCTGGCCGTAAATGCATCTGGTCGATGCCATTTAATGTTACAAAAAGTATTGAACAAAGTGTGGATATCACTTAACAGATAATACTAAGGAAAGAAACTATGACATCTCACTACAGAATGACATACTATGTATATTAAAATCATGCTATCATTGATTGATTTAAAAACAAAAATGTGGATTGTGAATACAGGGATAAATCCCACTTCAGAGATCTCTAATATGTCACATTGTAAAGATAATACTAAATTATTATTCTCAACCTTTGGATTGCCCCAGGTGCCAGACTGATTCAGAAACGTATCCAGCAATTGCATATGTGTGCAGGCAGGTAACACCATCGGATTCTGCAGTGAATCTCTTTCGAACTCCGGAAGTGACAATGCAGAGCCGTATATAGGTGGCACCTCTGTAAGCTGACATCAATTTACAACAAAGCATTCTGCGCCCTTAGACGCTGTGTGTCAGTGACAGATTAAAAACCATGACAGTGTACCAAATTCAATATAGAACCTCATTAACACCTAGAATTCCACTCACCAGAATGGAGAGGAGGGAGAGCAGTGAGGAATTTGCAGTGACAGAGTATCCATCAGAAGGAGAGTAACCAAAGGTTAATAACTTATTCTTCTGATGGATACTCCTTACCCCAGATACAGATTCTTCACCAAAGTAGTACTCTGCAAGTGGTGGTGGTAAGGAGTGGACCTTACACCAGGAAGGAATGCAGGACTGGATATTCAAAATGGCCTTCCCTTCGGACCGGAGAATCAATGCAGTAGGTGCCTGGTGAAAGTATGGAAAGCCTTCGATGGCGCAATCTGACAGATGTCCAGCACTAGCTAATGCTATAGTGGTACTTTTGGCATTGGTAGAAGGAGCTGGGAGGCCCTCACCGGGATCCTTCGTGGCCAAGGTGCAATGGATCTTCATTCACAAGACTATCCATCTGGATATGGTTAGTTTCTGGACCACCCTTCCCTGCTTTGCACTGGTGAATCCAACAAAGAGCTGGTTATCCACCCAATGTTCCTTAATCGTGTTAATAGAGAAGGTAAAGGCCCTTGTAGGGTTCAACCAATGAAGCATCCCCTCTCTAAGGGGTGTAGAAGAGAAACGAAAGGAAGTAGCATGATCGATTGCCATACATCGAAAGGTGATACATCCTTAGCAGAAAGTACACCTGAATGTGAAATACCAACTTGTCCAGGAAGAAGGCAATGTAGGGTGATGTTATCGACAGCACCTGCAATTCAGTGATGCAGTGCTCAGACATGGCAGTAAAAAAAATACTCTCAAAGGTCAGTACCTCAAAGAACAACTGAATGTGAAAGGAGTCTTCCACCAAACCTTGAGGTAGAAACTTGAAGGTGCATAAGGAGTGAGAGTAATCTGCAGTGGCAAAAAGATCAAAGTAAGGCATCCCTTGCTGGGCAAAGATGCCTTGAGAAACCTCTGGACATAGCAGCCAGATGACACCTACTGAGTTTATCTGATCTAGCATTGAGGGACCTTGCCATATGTTTGAATCATCAAGGGTAACCCTGTAGTTCTGGCCAAAAACAGTGCCTCAGTGATTCCTGGCACAGTACATGTGATCCTACATCGTCCTTCTTGTTGCAGTACCACAAGACAGTTGTGGTGTTCCTCAAGACCTGGGCAAGCTTGCCTTTGATGGACAGCAGGAAGGTAGTGAGGGCCAACTAAATTGCATGTATCTCCAGGAGATTGAGGTGCTGCTTCAGCTCCACTGGAGACTAGAGGTCCCTGCACTCTACTTCACCCAGTTGACCACTCCAACCTAGAGAAGATGCATCCATCACCACGGTCAGCGTGAGATGAAGCAAGGAGTACACCATGCAGTAAAACAGGTTGGCGTCTTTCAGCCACCACTGAAGGTCCTGATCCCCCAGGTCTGAAAAATGGATAGTGTCTGAAAGATATCCCTAGTACTGGGCCCACTGGAAGCAAAGGTTCCACTGCAGAGAATACTAGCAGGATGCAGGAGGTCAAGAGACCATGAAGTGTCTGAAGTGCCTGCGTCAGAACAAAGGAACGAGCCTGAAACAACAGAATAAGGTTCCAAATGTCTCGACTTGTTGGAGTTGAAAGGCTTTGTACACCACCATATCCAGGACAACTCCTATAAAAAAAAAAATCTCTGCACTGGTTGAAGGTGGGATTTCAGCACTCGCAGACTCAGGTACACTCTTTATTGCCCCTTGGGCTAGTCAGGACGGAGCCTCCTAGGCACTGATGGAGGTATGATCAAAGAAGTCCAGGGCACAACATAAGTAGTCCGAGAAATAAATCAGAAGTGGAAAAAAGAGTCCAGAGTCTAATCAATGTGTAGAGGTTGATAAGGATTTTATTCCTTGTAGATATAGTATAATCTGCGAACAGCCGACACATGTTTTGTCACATGGACTTTTTCAAGGCTATAGGTCAAAAACCATGGACACAGAACAATACAATGAACATATGGTAATGAATGATAACAGGGGATGAACAACCTCAAATGAGAGTTAAAAAAGAGATATGAATATAAAGATAGGAAAAGATAAGTGAACCAGAAGAGACAAATAGAGAAAAAACTACGAGAAGACAAAATGTTGTCCTGTAGATAAGGTTTCTCAAAATGGAGGGAGAGATAACTGAGCGAGCAAGGGTAAGTGATGGAGGCATGTTCTAACAAAATCTGATCAAAAACATACAGGAAAAGAGGAGGTGGAGTGGACTGGAAAAGAGGAGGTAACCTAATTGTACAACAGCAGGACCCACTGATATGAAGTAACTGCATACAGCCAAAAAGACCAAAACGTATTTTGCCACCTACTAGGTGCAGATAATCATCAGAGTGGGAATAAGTGTGGCTTGGAGGCGGTCACGACAGCTGAAGAGAACGACTACTTTGGTGGTGGCCACATCCTCTGTCACTTCTCGGCTCATTACAGCCACAAAAGTATTGAGCAGGCAGCTAAACCGGTTGAGATAGGCATCTGAAGGTAAGTTAGATCATGCGAGTAACCTTAAAGTTCCAGTATTTTAGTCTAAAGTGTAAACCAGACATAGAAAACCCAAGGAGCAGCCTGTAGAACGGCTATTTCTGAATTGCTCCAGTGGAAAATCTGCCTTCTCCTCAAACATCCTTGAGCTGTCAAATATCATATCCATTTGGAATGCCTGCATATCCTTGGAAACGTCTGTGGTACACATGCTGGTATGACATACAATTACCAAAGCAATTTCTCTAACAAGCAGGCAATAGGGAAGGCATTTGGGTTTCCTTTCCTGACCAAAGTCTGAACTACAATATTCTCTAGTCTGGGGCGCTGTGTCAAGAAGGTCAGATCCTCCCGGTACTGGTGTATGGTGCCTAGCAATAGAGCAGCTCACCGACGACCCCGAATATGGTTTTAAGCACGCAACCATCAAAGCTTTCATCAGGGCTTCACTGAAGGACAAAAAAGCTCTGATGGTGAAAGGCCTGGTTGTAATATTTCTCTAAGCAAATTTGCTTTTGCTTCCAGAGTCAGCAACTGCAGTTCCAAAACCTTTGTCAGTTCTATGCACCATCACTACAAAAAAGGCACTTTCTTCAGGAAGGGCCCACCCCCAGTAGGGAATCCAGTTCCAACTCTGGTGAAGTATCAAGTCCATTAGAATTGTGAAGGTACGAATACAGACCACCCACAGTACTGAGGGGAGGGAGAGTAGCAAATTGTCAGCCTCCTCTTCGTCATCCTCTCTCTTCCTGTGGAGTATTCTGGAGGCTTTGTATCGCATCTGAACCTGATCCAATCAAGACTTGCAGACTTTGATGCGTACGTCCCAAAAACTGCATGTTCCAGTAAATATCAGAGATTTCTATGCCTATAAATAACAGCAGGAATGACTTGAAGATATTTTTCACAAAACTCATTATTGCTATATGTGCAGTAACGAAGTTATTGCGCGTAAAAGAAGTAATTGTCCCACTCGAAACGAAGTTCTAAATATTATATCTGTATGCATTTATAAGTAACCAGGAAAGTACAGTACACGCTAGTGCTCACATAACCTACTGACTCAATTGCCTCAAATTGCAAAGCAGCATGGACTTCTATCGACCGAGACTGCGAAACTGTCATATTTGTACAGTTCCACTTCCTGCTGCTACCAGAGTGAAAGGTGGTGACAACAACATTCAATACAGCGTGCGATAAAAATAAGAATAAATATTACAAATAAACACACACATTACAAAAGATAGCCCGTGCCAGGTGAAACGTCGCCACAATTAAATTTCCTAATGAATACGAAAATTGCGAATGAAAAACAAACCAGGCCACACGTTTGCCTTGGTGGTAATCTCTCGATCTAATTTTACCTTCCTCCCGGTCGGCTGGTTCTTTCAGTGTCACATAACGGGTTTTCAATGCATTTGGCAGATCACCGCCAGCCACATGTTCCGTGTTCACTGCTCGCCTTCAAGCAGCCGAGCGGGAAATCTTTCGCGCCCATTAATTCGATTACAAGAGTGTTAATGGGCATGAGAATTCACTTTACTGTACTAAAGAGGGTTAACCATCACCAGTTCCGTGCACTTATAGTTATTCCCAACTCGGCAGTATCCCACTTTAATGGGCCCGGTGGTGGAAATAAAAGGATCTGGCACGCAGGCCCGAAAAGACTAACCGAAAAGCAATATTTTTCCATTAAAACGTCAATTTCTCAACATCTCCCTCTTGGCGCTGTTTAGTCCACTCTTAAAAAAGGAAAAAGAAAGAGGAGTCCAGCAGTAAAAAAAAAAAAACGACCCGAAAGCTGCAGGTATTAGATTACCCCACACAGGTCTATTTGTGGCCTCCATTGCCTTATGATTCACAGCCAACGACAGCTGGCCCCGCAGCTGCCCCGTATATGTACGAGGCCAGCACAGCTGCCTGTCTGCCAGGATTCCAGGAGCCAGTCTCATCCTTTATAGGCAGTCACATGCGGCAGCTTCACGAGAGATATTTTCTGACGTCTCTGATCCACGTTCGCAGATCTGTGCCCCCTAAAGCAGGCACAGTGCTTCCCGATTCCCTGGTGGCCGGCTGCACGCGTGACGGCAGATACCTGTCACTTCCGGCCCGCAGCTTCACGAGGTACCTCGGAGAGTCGGGATACAAACGTATAAGTTGAGACAGTCCTTCTAATGAGTCGACTTCCACAGGCGAGGTGGCTTTGTTTTGGCATTTAGCAATGCGCATTCACTGTGCCTCTACTTGAATTCTGCCTTTTTTTGCAATTTGCTAATCCTGAAAAAAGCTGTCACTGTGTTCTCTACGTTCTATGGAACGTGGGTCCATGTAGAGCAGAAGAGGAGCCTACCACAGTTTATAAAATGCGGTAATCGAAACAGATACAAAAGCATTATTTGCTCGCATACTTTATTACCAAACACACAGGCTATGTTAAACACGCGATGATGAAATGGTAACTATTCACTCCAACTATTACACAAACCAGGTTTCCTCTAATAGCCTGGCTTAGGCAAGCTCGATGACGCAGTTGATAGACGCAGATTTGGCTCGGTAGAGGCCTCGATTTTATTTTTGAATCATGAGAGGAGAGAGCTGAGCCAGGAACTTCTCTGAAGAGATAGCACGTTCTCGCATGTCGGTGGGGCAAACAGGCGCCTGTTAACTAACTCATGAGTCATGATGTAGTCTGGCCACTGGAGGGCGCCAATTGCTCGGCCTAGTGTGATGTGCCTGGTCAAGAACGAAAGGTGCTGTAATGTGATGGTAACAGGAGGAAGATAAGAAATCAGGTTGTTACATTAATTGATTAGTTAGAAAGAACACATGAAACGTATTAACAAAAGGATGCGTAAACGCTGCACTCAAATCGAGAGTTTACACAATGTCATTGTGCTGAGAGCGCTTTACATCATATGTACACTATACATTGACAATAAATCATACAAATATGTAAATCAATGAACAAGATGTGTTACATAAAAGTGAGGGGTATAAGGTTCAGGAGTCACAAATCTTTCACAGCTTGGTGTGCTATATTAGGATTACAATTTATGAACTGCGGGTAACAAAATGAGGTCTGTGTTAAAAGCAGTAACACTTACCTAGCTAAATAAAATACAAATCTGTCATCTGCATGTTAGATGATGCTTTTCAGGAGACACAAAAACCCTCTATGCTCCTTTGATTCAAAACTGGGCTAGTCTCTCCAACAAATGCGTTACCCTCCAAAGTTAGCATATTATTATTGTTCCCTGGGATTTACTAGGCACTCAGATCTCTGCAGTAGGTGCCTTAACCCCATGACTTATTTTAAAATGTAAACTTTGCCACCAGTTAGGCAAAATAGATTTACTGCTATGTTTCTCCTTGTTGCCACCTTCTATGTGGCATTTAAAAAAAAAAAAAAAAAAAAAGTATAACTTGAGGCCCACATTTTGTCGTGGTTATGTCACGTTTTTGGCACAACCCATACACAAAATCTCATCTGTTAAAACTCATAATGCACTCAAATGTACTCATGACAGAACTGTGAAACGTGTGTGAAGAATAAGATGTGATGTCACTTCCTCTGAGGTCATGGGTTGTGATGTCACTTCCTGTGATGCTGTGATGTCGCAATGTGATGTAATGCACCACGATGTCACTTAGTTAGTCCCCCCACTTCTTTTTTTTTCTTAGGACTTGTGCCCGGAGTTGCACTATCAAGCAAGACCTAAACATCCATGTAGGTTTAAGGACTACCCACCATCTATCTGTGCTGCTGTCAGAAACACATATCATGAATTATCTAGTTATTTAAGACACATTAATACAGTTCCATTATTTGTGTGCGGCCCTGAAATTTCAAGCTCAGTAAATTGGATAAACAAAATGATCAATGGAGCATGGTAGGAAAGCATTTTCTTTTTTGAGGAAGCACACATCTGCCCAATCAAAACATGTACTCCTGCCTCGCAACATGTTGGCAAAATGCTGTCACTGCCAGTGCAAGACACCCAATGGCTGTAGTAGGCTAACCCATTACTTCATGCTGTATACAGTGGTGAAAGGAAGCACAATTTTAATGACCATTCAACAGACCAATTAAATGAAGAAGCTAACTCCTCCTGCTAACTTAGTGACTCCAAAATAAGCTATTGTGTGCAGAAACTGTGGTGGTACAATCACGAACACTGGGTTTGAGCACACAGTCCAGTATTACATTAGAATTTAGATTACGGTCAGGACTGTATAAACGAATCTAATGATCAAGTGGCAAATATCAAAGCAAATTCTAGTGAAAAATAACAAGGTCGTGTTTACGCTTTTGTTAGAAAGTTTTTTTTCAAGTTGGGTGTTAGCTACGAATTTTTGATTCTAGTAAAATAATACATATAAAATACTTACATATCAGGGCTTTCAGTCAGCCATCTTCATCCAACTTCAGCCATTGGATAACTTTACTGTGAGAGACGGCACTCTCCTCTTTCATAAGGGACACATGGGCACACTAAGTCGTTCCCTTCAGTGACCAGATTTACTATGGGAATGTGTTCTTTTTGAGACCAAAATACTCTTGCTTTTTAAATGTTTTATTGTTTCAAGGCCCAGCAGCTCCCACACATATTTTATAAACCCATGGTAAAAAACAAGCATTATCAAAGCTAGAAGGGTGTCTGCCAGCATCAGACCAAATGGCGTTGCCAATGCTTGCTTTCATTTCAGTTTTGACTTGACCACTCTGTGACCTAACCTCGAGTGGACCGCACCCTACTATTTTCACGGTCACTTGAACTGAACCAGGTTGCTATCATCAGGACCGCCGCACAAAATTAAAATTAAATTATCAGACCACATTCACCCTTTTGTTGCCCTGAAGCGATTAATTCAAGCACTCCCGTCACTTGCAGGGGCGTAGCTTGGGAGGCGGGGTGGGAGGGAGGAGCGTTGGTGTGTGGGGTGTTACCCCCCTAATAAATGTATTTTGTGATAAATAGTTGGGTGCAGGTACTTTCAGTCGGGTATGGTGAGGTGTCTGTTGGATTTCACCAGGATTTTAAAAACAGACACAAAACCTGACACATGCTGATTCACGCTCTCTGTTTGGAAAGACTTAACAAATGTTGGTTAGTTCACAAAATAATGCCCTTTCTCTCACTTAGTACACCTAACAATCTGCATTCCTCTCCCTTTCCAGTGCCTCTTCAGCCCCTCTCGTCAGCCTTGACTGTAATGTATTTAAGCATCGTGTCCCAGTGAAATTGACGGGAAATCTGAAGTAACCCCCCCCCCCCACCCACCCACCCACACACACACACACACACTCCCAATCATACAGCCCAAACTACGGCCCTGGTCACTTGGGCAAGAACCCAGTACTTTATCCGAAGAAACTATAGATGTGATTTTTACTGGTGTTCAACTGGTTACCATTTATTTACATTTTTAAAATGAATGGATTACTCAGAGGCGGGGCAAAGCATTTAAATATTTCTGAAAAGCACAATAAGAAACATGCCAATAATTCTCTTGAATTTATCGGGCAAAGTTTTAGTCTCTCTGCGTCTGAGGTACTCCCAAGTAGCAGAGGGTAGGGCCAACTCTAATTATTGTTAGCTCTTGGTAGCTGGCACCAGTAGGGCTTGAGCTGCGAGGGCTGGGTAAGCTTTGATGTAGTCTCACCTACGCCCACTTGCTGGCCCTGCCAGATGGCATCCCAAAGCAGTGATACGCTGAAGAATAAATATGTGTGAATAAACGATTATTTATAAGTGTGTTTGTATTTACAATATCATAACCTTTTTTATGCAGGTAAAGTAAAGTTGCTCGACGGTGGAACGCTTGGTTTTCTTCCACTCCCAGATCGATGGGTATGGGGAAGCGGTGAGGTTTTTGGCACGCTTTGATGCCTACTTGGATAAATACAGGAACCGGGTTCATAAAATATTGAGCAAGGCCATACTTTGCAAGGAAATGATCATATTTGGAATCAAATTAAATAACAAATAGAGCCCTTCTTTAACCAGAAAAGTGCTCGTAGAAATACACACCAGTTGTCGTAATCATCTGCATTATATATATTTACTTGCTTACAACCTTTAGGGTAGTGACTTTTTCACTTTAATTAGGTTTAACTCAAGTTGCTGTACTGAGCAATGTGCCATGACAATAAAAACCTTCAGTCTTAAGAGTAAAAAGAAATAACAAAAAAGTATGAAATCTAACCAAACCATGAAATATCAATAAAATACATCAAAACCATTGAACAAATATTCTTTACACCTCCATTGTATACAAGTCCATGCATCCACCAAAGCAGAAGTGGAGAACGTGGCTTCCCCCACATAGCGGCAAAAACCTGGAACAGCCTACCTAGGTATCTCCTGACCATCACTTCTCATCTGGAATTCCGCTTAGCCCTCAAGGCCTGGCTATTCGAATGAGTGGCCAAGACCTGCTCGCGCCCGGGTACCCTCGTGGGTGATTAGTCGCACTTAACAAATCCTGTTTGATTGATTGAATGAAGTTATCCGGAGAGGAGGAACTGTCATCACCCTCCATGTATTTTATACATCTTTACATTCCATATTTTCTTAGGTAGGGTCACTTATGCCACATAAATATATGATGTTACGGTTGTCCCATTAAAATCGATGCAAGACTGTAATCCAATGCCTTAGTCAGGCAGCAATCTTTTGTCCTCAATTATTAAAAAGTGTACTCATTTTTTTTTGTTCGAAACACAAAAAGCATGAAATCTGTCTGTGGGTGAATTCTTATGTGGAGCGGATTCACAGCATGTTTTGTAAAATCTTTCCGACAAGCGCAATTTGATTGTTTTGCCATTTTGTGAAAATGTGATGACTGATTCTTCATTTCGTGGCGGATCACTACCTGCCATGAAACATTGGAATGTTCACAGAACTTTATGTTTCGCAGCAAGAATTTGGCACCTTTTTTTCCTTCTGTGTCAAGCAAGCGAAATTCCGAGAAACGTTACTGATTTGCTATCAAGCTCCACTAAACAAGAGCAAACACACAGCAGGCCTAAACAGGAGGACCAACAACAATTTCCCCTGCAGTATTGTCTCTGCAAAAATAAATAGATGCACACATTAAATTAAGTGCCTGATTGTTTCTCTGTCACTCTCACAACACAACCGCAAATCCAACGGATTCACACTGACATTGTGTACATCACCGAAAAGGAAGTTCAATTCTGCCTCTGGTGTCGAGAAATGGTCCAAAAATGTAATACCCAAGAGAGGTATGAAAGCTCTCGACATATTATTCATATTCTTGGAAAAACATCGACCAAAGAGGAAGCTGCCGGAGCTGACAAGGGCTCGGGCGTGACTTCATTCAGTAGATTGGCCTTTTCTTAAGCTCACCGAGACCAAAAAGAAGCTGAAAATGTGCATTTCGCTGAGGGCGAAACCACTAGCTACATTTCCAACAACGACACCATATGCAAAAGATGCAATGAATTAATTTTATTCCAAAGAGACTTTCTCAACGGAGGGGCATAGTGCTGGACCTCTGAGAGAGAAGGGCTTTTGGACCATGATGGTAAAATAAACAAGAGAACCTACAGAAATGCAAATATATGAATGGAATTATTTATTGGCACTCCTGTTTACAAAGGGAGCTGAGCACCTGCCCTCTGAGGGTAGTAAGTTTACACTAGGGCAGCAAATAACTTACCCTTTAACTCCTTCGAGTAAGGAGGAGGCACAAAGGAAAAACAGCTTGCACCAACCTGATCAATAATCAATGATGTAATTGATCAGTGGATACAGAGATAACAGTGCTATCGGTGTTGGATATTTTGGCAATCACCATATGATACAAATTACCACCATGGCAGTGCACAGCTCCTTGCATCCACGGGTCACATTGGTAATAAAGGAGGGGGCCACAAACACTTGCATAGCCCCTTTCATTTATCGGGATCGTGCAAGGACAGTATGCACATCGCCATTATTCTAAGGGTGACTTTCCTCATCTGCATCAGGGCTTGGCTCCACGCAAGAGGAGGGGGGGGGTGCTCTGACACTGCACCTCAAACGTATAACAGATGCAAGTGCGACATTGAAGGTGGTACAGTCAAGTACGTCCCTGGGGGCACCCACTGGGAGGGGCAAACAGGGGCACATGGACTCCCCAGGCATCCCTGGCAGGCGGGTGTACTCACTGAATCCACCTGCTCGGGAACCTCTGCCCAACCTAACGTTGAGGCAACACCTGCCTGCAGTGAAAGGCAGTCCAGCGGTTTCAAACAGCCAAGTTGTTAGTGTGCGGTTGTAGGAGGCTGGCCTGGCTTGTAGTGGGTACCAAGGGGTACTTACACTCTGTACCAGGTCCAGTTATCCCTTATTAGTGTAGGAAAGGTGTTTCTAGCAGCTTAGGCTGACAGAAGGTAGCTATAGCTGAGCAGCTTAGGCTGAACTAGGAGACATGCAAAGCTCCTACTATACCACTGGTGTCATATGCACAATATCATAAGAAAACACAATACACACAGATATACTAAAAATAAAGGTACTTTATTTTTATGACAGTATGCCAAAAGTATGTCAACATCGTTGGCAAAAATCTGGGCCAGTACTGTGAACTGTGCATTTATCACAAAAGAGTATACTGTCCCATTGTGTGCCCTTAGTACGGGTGAAAGAGCACGCCCCATCTGTAACATGGGCCCTGGTATTTTAAAAGATAGGTAACTAGAACTCCTCGGCATTGATTAATGCGCGACCCATTCAAACCAGAGTGCCACAAAGCATTATACATGTAACCTCTTTAAACCGACTCAGCTTCAGCAGTGGTGGTGCACTCTGCAATAATCTTTTTTGACGCCCCTCCGCCCACTGACCTCTTTTTCCACAGATTCCCTCACTAACGTCCTCCAACAGTGCCCCTCATCTCCCCATAGCATCTCTCTCCCATACATTTCATTTTTTTTATAGTGTTACTCATAGTTCACTCAAACTCGGTTCTGTGATCTGTATGATAGACAGGCACATTAACCCTCTAGTTTATGATGAGCAAAAACTGTCCCTAGACAAAACCCATCTTCCTCTAGCAGGAACATTATTCACCAGATTTATCTTGACATTTTTATTTTCGCAGTTAAACTGCTGGACACACAAGGAACTCTGCAGCAGATGCTTTGAAACCCATTAGTTGTTTTTAAATGCAGTGCCCCATCATTCTTCACACCCCTCCGAACTCCGTATCCTGAGGTTAGCGCCAGGTGCGGATGCACCAGTCGCTCGGGTCTAAAGCCGGCCCGTCTTTAAATATAAAATACAGGGCCACAGCCAGCTTTACTCCGGGAATAATTAACAACTGGAACTTCAGCAGCCTTCTAGAACCTGCTTATCATGTTATTTGCCATACAAACGCGGTACACTGAGGTCTTAAGTACTGATAGGTTTTGAAGGCCCATGAAAGCCAAATTAAATTTCAACACCAAGATCGTGAGCCATTTTGAAAAGTGCAAGACAATACAGACTGGCCTAGATTCAGGCCAAGCGTCTATGTCCCCTCCACAACTACTACTGTGCATGGTGAACGTAAACTTTGGACAACAGGTAGAAGACTCCCGGTTGAAGGAATTCTACTTGAAGGCTGCAGATCCAACAGGATCAGTGCTTTAAATGTGCAGGTACTGTCCGGTACTGAGTACCTGAACTTCTTTGATTAAAAGGGAGAGTAACTGCAATTCTCAGGTTTCTTGCAATGCACTTAACGGGGGGAATACCAGCACTGCCAAGGAGCAAACAGGTACTCTAAAGAGTGAATACCGTCACTTCCATGTTTCCATTTAAAGCACTGAGCAGGACTTTATGTATGAAATGTAAGGCAGAGCCCAGTACGGGATATTCAAGCACAAGCAACTGTCTAAAGTTTAAGGAATGCACAGTACTGCAGCAATTTCAATGTGAAATGTCAATAAAAGATGGATATAAACCCAGTTACAAATTGGTTTACAGCGCAATACCTTTTACTGTAGTGCTTTGTGATAAATCCATGAATTTTTTAGCTCATTCGAAGGTTTAATCATATGTTTTCATGCACACACAACTGTGCTACACATGAAACACCAATGCAACAAAACAGATCATATACCATTTGACAACATTCAATGGACCCAACACATTCTTCTCAATGCGTCCCCGGTTTAAACTAATGACAATATTACCTTCCTGCGTGAAACGTGCGGCAGACGTTTACCTACCAACATGCACAGATGCTGCTTTAAAACACTGCCACGAGCACAGGGTATTTTCTCACTGCAGGGTCAATTTAGCCAACTCAGCGGCCCGTGAGTCCGAGGAGAATGATACAAGCAGCTGTGCAGTGGATTTTTACAAGTGAAGGCACAGCAGCTGTAAATACTAGCCAATGACACTCCAAAGCCAAACCTGGCAGATGCAATGCACTCGAAATACTACATTCCGTGAACCTAAAAGCAACAGGGCAACAACTGCACAAACAAGGCCACATGCACTAGATTCAAATGGCAAATATGGAACCCGGGAAAGCGCAATTTACAGGCACACACTGCACAGGAACATTTTAGCCAGTAATGTTACACGGGGAACAACTGGATAAACACAACGACATGCACTAGGATTTAATAGAAGAATGTAATGGCCAAGAACAAAGCTAATTACAAACACTTTGTGTTTGAGCTTTTGTTAGGGAACAGCTCATGACACTTGTCAGATATTTCTCAATATCTGAATCTAGAATATATGTCCCAATGCGTTTCGTTTGCAGATATAAGAGAACCAGAAACCCAAGGAGGGGGTGACGTTGAGGAGAGTGAGGTACAGCTGAAGGTTTGCTAGTTTCTACATCCTTGAGATTTTGAGTTTGACTTTTGTGACGCCCAAGCCTTCCTTTGGTGACATGTGGCTCCCTATGCTGGTTTTTGAACTCTTCGCTATCCGTTTCAGGAGTAGCCAAGTCTGTCGCTCCCTTCCTGAATTCCAGGTGATCTTGGATGTTCCTCGTCATTGTCAGGAGAGAGTATCAAAGTTTATCTGTCTCTACGAGATAGAAGGTTTAGGGCCAGATGTAGGAAAGCTTTAGCGACTCGCAAACGGCGAAAATCACCGTTTGCGAGTCGCTAAAGCCATTTTGAGATGTAGAAATGCATTTTGCAAGTCGGAACCAACTCGCAAAATGCATTTCCGACTCGCAAATAGGAAGGGGTGTTCCCTTCCTATTTGCGACTCGCAAAGGTTGCAAATGGACTTGCAGTTACCATCCACTTGAAGTGGATGGTAACCCAGTCGCAAACGGGAAGGGGTCCCCATGGGACCCCGTCCCCTTTGTGTCTGGCATTAAAAATACTTTTTCAGAGCAGGCAGTGGTCCCATGGACCACTACCTGCCCTGAAAAATACCGAAACAAAAGGTTTCGTTTTTTTTATCAAAGTGCAGCTCATTTTACTTTAAGGAAAACGGGTTGCACTTAGAAAAAAAAAAAACTGCTTTATTTAAAAGCAGTCACGGACATGGTGGTCTGCTGTTCCCAGCAGGCCACCATCCCCATGAGTGCCCTGAATCGCTATGGGGTCGAATTTTGCGACCCACCTCATTAATATGAATGAGGTGGGTCTTTGCGACCAAATAGCGACTCGCAGAAGGTGTCTGAGACACCTTTCTGCATCCCAAATTGCGAGCTGCAATTTGCGAGTCGCTGGGACTCGCAAATTGCAACTCGCAATTTGGGACTTTGCTACATCTGGCCCTTAGTTTCTTCTGCAGAGAGGCCTAGTTAACCGGAGTGGCAGACTACAGCTGAGGCTTTTGTCCTGCACAAATCCTGACGAAAGCAGAGAGGCTTTGGGCCATTCGCCACAAAGAATCGACATACTCATAGATGTGCAGTCACAGGGAAGTACTGGGTCATAGGAAGCCGGGGAGTACAAGAAAAAGCACAGAAAGAAAGCCACTTTAAAATGTACTTGAAAGATACTTAATATGGTATGTCGTTGTGTATTTAAGATTCCACGCACAAAATACCAAAATCATTTCTAATCATCCGGTTACTCTAAGACAAAACATAGGAATTACTTGTGAACATTCAAAATATGATCCAACTGAATACATTTATAAACAGAAAACAAAGTGGAGGTGCATTCGAATCTCAAAGGATCCTGATTTTTAATTAGGCGTTGGTGAAATGTTTGTTACACCAGTGTGATCTTGCGTAATTCTGCAATACACTTGTTATACAATATTCCCAAAAGTATGCTATTAAGCCAAGTTGTTTATGCAATGTTCGCAGCAAAATTTTTTGCTCAAGCACCCAGGGGCAAGACCAGTGACCAGAAGAGAAGCAGCTGCTATTTGTAGTGCTTATTGTTTGAGGGAACTTTCTGGCACAAAATGTGTTCTCACATCCTAAAAGGGCACAAGAATGCATTTTCACACTTGCCTTCGATACTACACTATTTCTTCCAGATGTTCTATCATAACGCTGATTCCTCACATTACAATGCTCTCCAGGTGCCAGACAGGATTGTATTTTTTTTTTTTTACGGCAGTGCTGCTGCATGCTGCTAGGCAACGCCACATCGCCTCAGTGCTGGTTCCATACTACCCCAAAAGTGACAAAGCGGAGGCACAGAAGCACCCCCCTGCACGCTAATGTCAGTTTTTTCCCTTTCCAAGCCCTTAGACATGGAGAGTGAACATTTGTTAGCACCAGTGTGCTGAATACTAATTGAGGACATTTTCTAGATGTCAAAAAAGGGACCACTACACACAGTAGGGAGAATACCGACTAAAAACAGCATTAACATAGGCAAATAGCTTTTTCTTCTGATGAACACTTTTAACAGCAGATTCCTCACCTTTAAAATAGATACCAAAGCAATACTTCTCCAAGATGGGTGGTCTATGGAGTGGGTTTAAATTAAAAAACATTGCAGAACCAAGCAGGCCTGACTGTCAAAGAAGTAGTGTTTTGTGAACATATGCAATGATGCACACTTCACAGCCTGACATATATCAAAGAAAGGCACTCTGTGTGCCTACACAGTGGTGGTAGCCTTAGTCCTTGTGAAATGAGCTCTCAGACATTCTTGAGACTGCTTTTCAGCCTATAACTAGCTGATTATATGCAGAAGACTATCTAACTCAAAGTCCTTTCTGCACAGGATTTCCTTTCTTCCCCAATAGACTCCCACGAAAAGCTTATCGTCCATCCGATGATCCTTGTTAAGAGCAAAGTAAAAGCTTAAAGCTGTTTTGAGGTCCAAGTGATGAAATCTCTACTCCTCTTTCGAGGGGTGAGGCAGGGTATACAATGCTTTGAGAGTGATGAATTGCCTAATATCGAGAGAAGCCACAACTTCCATCAAGCAGGCTGCCAGAGTCCTCTGCACCAGTTTGTTAGGAAAAAGGTGCTGGACAGCAGATCCCTATGTCAATTTACTGGGCCAAAGTCATAAAAACAATAAAAAGAGAGCATGTATATATCGGCCCAATAGGCAGAAAGCACTGCTACACCTCAACGCTAGACTAGACGTGTGGGTTGTAGAGAGTAAACTGGGTTTCTCCTAAATCGTGAAAGCCTCGACCACTAAACTCCGTAGAGTAGGGTGCTGTATGAAGAGCTGATCTATAGCGCCAGTGGGTAAGGACAACGGTTAGACCAAGTACCCATTTAAGGTGTCAGTGAGGGCTTATTGAAGGAAGCAAGGGCTCAGATGAGGCTGGCCCAGGTTGCAAAACCCTTGTAAGGACATTCGTCTTGGTTTCAATGGAAGGCAGTTGCAGGTCCAGGACCTCAACTACTTGTCGAGTTACCATTGCTAAAGGAGGCACTCTTCTCCGTTGGGACACAAAAAGCAAATTCAACCCTGTATCAAGGGAAGTAGAAGGCTCACTGGCCTCATGAACGTCTGTGGAAAGACTGCCATCATCATAATGGCGAGTAAATCATCACCCCCACCCCATCATTATCTTCTAGTTGTGAAAAGCTCAGGTCAGATTTGCAATCAAAAAGACAATGGAACTTCTGAGGGTGCAGCTGCAGCAGTGGAAGTGGCGGATTAGACTCAGATTGTGTAGGGAGCCACTGCGCTGTAGAAGATACAAAGCAAAACCATGGTTGGGTCAACCAATGCCAGTTTGGGGTCAGACATTCAGATTAGTACCCGTTCTCCTCCAGAGTCCGCAGCATTAGCATACACATCCAAGAAGGAGGAACCGACTCGGGTCTCAGAGTGAGGGTGGAAGTCTGCATCAGAGTTGTTGTTGAACCCCTGAAGGATCCAAGGGGTTCAGATGATGCAGAGGATGGATCCACTATTGGTAATTTGACTTAGGGCCCTTGCAAAAATTAATGGGGTTGGAGATGCACCAGAAGTCCAAAGAGTGGGGGGAAAAAAACGCAGCATGGCCTGCTTAAAGCTCTCAACTTGCTGCAGCATGACCAATGGACCAGGGAACTTCAGTCATATTGACATCAATTGCAGAATCAGCTCCCACAAAAGGAAGTTGTCAGTTAGATCAATTGGTACTTTCACACTCTTCTCTTTTGATATACAATTGTGGATTAGAGTTGTTAGAAATGGGGTTTTTGATTGGCAGTCAGGTTACCCTCTGTCCAAGCAAAAGCCCTCACTCTAGTCAGGGTAAGTCACACACTATCCAAGATTATCCTGTGCCCACCCTCTGGTAGCTTGGCACGAGCAGTCAGGCTTAACTTAGAAGGCAATGTGTAAAGTATTTGTGCAATAAATCATACAATACCACCATATAGCACCACAAAAATACACCACACAGTGTTTAGAAAAATATATAATATTTATCAGGATAATTGTAGAAATATCACAGGGAAGTGATATAAAGTGTCTGAAGTCTTTAGAATGCAATAAAGTGTCTTTCAAGCACAAAGTACCTGGTTTCTGGTGGAAAATCTCCTCAGAGGGCCACAGGTGAAGAGATGCGTGGAAAAAGGGGTGTGTGCGTCGATTTCCTCTCAGCACACCAAGACTTGCGTCGTTCTTTTCCACGCGGGGAAGTCGGGCGTCGTTTTCCGGCGCGCAGACAGTCTCTTTTTGTGGATCGCGGGGATTACCAGATGTCCCGGGTCTGTGCGTGGATTCTCCTGCTTGTTTTCAGGCTGCGCGTCGTTCTGCGGGGCTGCGCGTCGAAGTTTCGATCTCACGGTAGGCGTCGCGTCGATTTCTCCTTGGAAGTCGGGCGGCGTTGTCCTGGCGAGGCCGTGCGTCGAAAGTTTGGTCTCACGGCAGGCGTCGCGTCGATTTCTCCTTGGAAGTCGGGCGGCGTTGTCCTTGCGAGGCCGTGCGTCAAAGTTTCGCACTCACGGTAGGCGTCGCGTCGATTTCTCCTGGAAAGTCGGGCGGCTTTGTCCTTGCGAGGTTGTGCGTCGAAGTCTCGATCGTCCCGAGGGCGTCGCGTCGATCAGCGTCGGTGTGCGGAGTTTTTCTCGCCGCGAAACAAGCTGTGCGTCGAAATTTTCGGCGCACGGAGCGTCCAAGTGAAAGGAAGAAGTCTTTTTGGTCCTGAGACTTCAAGGAACAGGAGGCAAGCTCTATCCAAGCCCTTGGAGAGCACTTTCACAGCCAGACAAGAGTTCAGCAAGGCAGCAGGGCAACAGCAAGACAGCAGTCCTTTGTAGAAAGCAGACAGGTGAGTCCTTTGAGCAGCCAGGCAGTTCTTCTTGGCAGGATGTAGTTTCTGGTTCAGGTTTCTTCTCCAGCAAGTGTCTGATGAGGTAGGGCAGAGGCCCTGTTTTATACCCAAATGTGCCTTTGAAGTGGGGGAGACTTCAAAGAGTGGCTAAGAAGTGCACCAGGTCCCCTTTCAGTTTACTCCTGTCTGCCAGGGTCCCAGTAGGGGGTGTGGCAGTCCTTTGTGTGAGAGCAGACCCTCCACCCTCCCAGCCCAGGAAGACCCATTCAAAATGCAGATGTATGCAAGTGAGGCTGAGTACCCTGTGTTTGGGGTGTGTCTGAGTGAATGCACAAGGAGCTGTCAACCAAGCCCAGCCAGACGTGGATTGTAAGGCACAGAAGGATTTAAGTGCAAAGAAATGCTCACTTTCTAAAAGCGGCATTTCTAGAATAGTAATATTAAATCCGACTTCACCAGTCAGTAGGACTTTGTATTACCATTCTGGCCATACTAAATATGACCTCCCTGCTCCTTTCAGATCAGCAGCTGCCACTTCAACAGTGTATGAGGGCAGCCCTAATGTTAGCCTATGAAGGGAGCAGGCCTCTCAGTAGTGTGAAAACGAATTTAGGAGTTTTACACTACCAGGACATATAACTACACAGGTACATGTCCTGCCTTTTACCTACACAGCACCCTGCCCTAGGGGTTACCTAGGGCACACCTTAAGGGTGACTTATATGTAGAAAAAGGGGAGTTCTAGGCTTGGCAAGTACTTTTAAATGCCAAGTCGAGGTGGCAGTGAAACTGCACACACAGGCCTTGCAATGGCAGGCCTGAGACAAGGAAAAAGGGGCTACTTAAGTGGGTGGCACAACCAGTGCTGCAGGCCCACTAGTAGCATTTAATTTACCAGCCCTGTGCACATAAAGTGCACCTTACTAGGGACTTATAAGTAAATTAATAGTCCAATCAGGTAGGATTCCAGGTTACCATGTTTTAAGGGAGAGAGCATATGCACTTTAGCACTGGTTAGCAGTGGTAAAGTGCGCAGAGTCTATAAACCAGCAAAAACAGTGTCCAAAAAAATGGAGGGAGGCAGGCAAAAAGTTAGGGGTGACTACCCTAAGGCTGTCAGGTCTAACAAGAGTCAAGTCCCATCCTGCCTTCTTATGTTTCTGCTTGGACTTAGACTTGGCAAAGGACCTCAACACCTAAGTAGACTGTGAGGAAGGGGCTCCTGGACAGGGAACACGTGTAGGCCCTTCAGTTACAACAAGAGGGGTACCCTTCAAGGTTCATTTCTTCTTCCTAAGTTCAGCTACATCCAGCTGGCTTCACAGTCTCAGATCGTTTTAGGGTGGATGAGGGCGCACTCATTGCACAACTTGGAGTTGGTTCCCAAGCCCAAATACCAACGACACATTTCGTGCAGGTCTATGACTGACATCTGTTTCCTGCAGTCACAGCGTGGTTTGAAGACTGTAGTTTTAGGCCGAGACATCATTTCCTTGCACACTGGATTTTGTTTTGGGAGTTATCGAAAGACCCATAAAAGTGGAAGCAGAGCTCTAGAGACGTATTAAAAGGCGTGGAAAGAAAGAAACAGACATCTACGTTCCGGGGAAGTACTTATTTGCAGCTGTGCTCAGTCACTTCTGGGGCAGAAAAAAAACTATACAGACTTGCACAGCAGCAACCAGCAGTGCATGGGAGAACTGTTATGAAAAGATTCCTGATCCAGTCTGGCATGTGGGGAATATTTTAAAGGTGAGGAATCTGCAGTAAGAAGTAGTATCTGTCAGAAATTCTTCATTGCAGGCTACTAGTGATGTAACTTTCTTTTTCCACACACAGGTGTAATAACATCATGACACACCTTTAAAAGATGAATAATTTATGACTGTACATAGTACTGGTACAGTCTCATAACAATACAGTCTTATCACACTGTAACAACAAGTGACAGAGTTTGGTCCTATATCACCATAAATAAGACACAATCCCTGTCTGTTAGGAACAACTTTTAGATCCAACAATACAAGCCCTCCATCCTCCAGTTCAGCACATACTACCCTTCTACTGCTTCCCAGAACAAGTGCAACAGTCTATTAAAATCTGTGTTTCAAGTCCTGCGACCCACAGCCCTACTCCAGCTCCCTTGAAAGGCTACAGTATGAATGCTACCAAACAGTGTACACACTGAAAAGTAATGACTATGATATGTCATTCCTTGGAACTGTGGCACTGATTGTATGTACGGTCTTTGTTACCTCGACTGCTTATGTCTATGTCTACATGCAAGGAAAGCTCATTGTTAGAACTACAATCTCCGTGCGCAAACGTGACCTTGACGTTTTGCTCAAAAGCCCTTGGAACTAATTAAGTTATGCAGTGTTTGAATTTCTTAATTAACATAATAATAATGCATAACCTAATAATAGTGCATAACTTATTAACATACAAATAAAATTAACAAGTTAAATTATTTTTTCTTCCTTTAATACTTGTTCAGTAAACAAGACAAAGATGGAACCAAAAACTATTATGTGGCAAATGTTGCTTTTTCAGAGACAGAGTAGCAATATTTAACGGTCTATTCAAGGACGAGGGCATGCATTGTGGTAAGAAACCCTAGCACTACATTATGAAAGTGATTTCCTGAGGAAAGAAAGTTGATGAAATACTGAGTTCAGTGTGAAAACGAAACAACCAGGATTGAACAACAACGTGAATAGTTACATAATGATACTCGGGTCCTGAAGAAGCAACTTTTGCCGTGAAGAACAAGTTACTTACCTTCGCTAGTGCCTTATCTGTTAGAGACTACATCTAGCCGCAGATTCCTTACGGTATAATTTCTCTAGGCATCAGACTGGATCCATAAGATTTTCAGTGAGTAGTACCCCTGCACGCCAATAGGTGGTGGTGTTCAGCTCCTCATGCATCGTTTGCACCGGAAGAGATGTCCACTGCACCTAATCATGAGCCACATAGGCTCGCTGACTTTAGTTTTTTTCTTCCACAACTTTCCATGCCAGAAGCGCGGAGTCATGAAAACACTAGGGCCCTGAAAGGGAGTGGCCCTTCCCTAGAAATCAGATCGCAGAGTGGGGAGGATGAGTGGGTCAGTAAGGAATCTGCAGCTAGATATTGTCTCTACAAGATAAGGTGTTACCGAAGGTAAGTAACTTGTTCATCTGATAGAGACTTCTAAGCTGTAAATTCTTTACCACATAATAGATACCTAAGCAATATCATCCCCAGAGATTGGTCTGCAGACCAATTTCAAATGCAGAAGACCTGCTGGACCGAATCAGCAAAGTGTCCACCCCTACGGACCTGACTGTTCAGGCAATAGTGCCTTGAACATGTGCAAAGGGGCCCACATTGCTGTCTATCAGATATCCAGGACTGGAACTGAGCATGCTATGTAGTGGTCTCAGCTTTAGCTCTGGTGGAATGAGCTCGAAAGCTTTGATTTTTGGCCGGTGTGTTGCAGATCTTAATGCAGAGTATGGCCCATTTGGACATGGTTCTCTTCCATGAAGAATTGCTTGTCCACCAGGATCTCTTTATTTTGATCAAGGTAGAATGCCAATGCTCTGTTTGGGTCCAGGCATTGGAGTCGCTCCTCTTCTTTAGAGGGATGTGGAGGAGTGTAAAAAGTAGGCAGGATGATGGGTTGGCCTATGTGAAAAGGACGGACCACTTTCATAAGAAAGTAGGCTCTTGTGTGAAGTACCAGTTTGTCAGGATAGATGGTGAAGTAAGGAGGGTTGGGTGACAAGGCCTAAAGCTCACTCACTCGTTGGGCAGAGGTGATGGCCATGAGGAAGTCTGCTTCAATCGTAAGAGGTCTGAGGGACAATTATGGACAGACTCGAAGGGAGCACACATCAAAGATGTCAAAACAAGATTAAGGTCCCACTAAGGCATGATAAATGGAGTAGACAAAAGACGAACAAGACTTTAGAGAAACCAATGTACTATAGGGGAATGAAGAGGGGTAGCTGGTCAGGCAACCGCAAAAAGTATAGACAGCAGACAGACAGCATTTTAGAGTGCCCAGAGAAGATCGCTGCTGGGCAAGAGAGAGAAAGCAAAGCAGACATTAAGAAAGAGGAGCAGAAAGGATATCAATGTGCTTTTCTGCACACCATGCCACAAATGTTTTCTAATGGCAGGCGTATACTGTATTAGTGGAAGGATGCCTGGCTGCCAAGATGACCTCACAGATTTCGAATGGAAGGCCGAAAACTGTCAATTGCCACCAATCAATCTCCACTCAAGAAGATGGAGACTGGACAGGTTCAGATAGAGGACCATCGTCTACTGCTGGGAAGATCCTCCCAAATGGGCAGCCTGATCGAAGGATCGATGGCCATGCTCAGTAGCTCGGGATACCAGACTCTCTGTGCCTAGTCCGGAGCCACAAGGATGACTTGGGCCCAGTCATTCTTGATCTTCTTGAGAACTTTGGGCAGGAGTAGTATGTGCGGTGTACACAAGGCCTGCACTCCACTTGAGACAAAAAGTGTCTCCAAGCAAGAGACACCTTGGAAACTCCAACACGCAAAACAGTTGAAATTGCATGTTCTTGGTGGAGGCAGTTCTAACCAAGGTTCTCCCCACAATTAAAGAGACCTTTCACCACATCCGTGAGAAGATGCCATTCATGATCTGGGAGGCATCAACGACTGAGTTTGTCCGCCCCTAGCATTCAGTGAACCTGCCAGATGTTGAACCACTAGGGATACACCCTAATGTTCCAGCCATATGCAGAGATGCAGGGCCTCTTGACAAAGGGTCCAAGACCCCAGCCCACCCTGTTTGTTGCAGTACTACATGGCAGTGTTGTTGTGCATGAACACTTGCACTAGCCTTCCTTTGATGGAGGGTAGAAAGGCTTTCAATGCCAAATAGATCCAACAGGTTGATGTGGAGTCCGGATTCCGCCAGAGACCAGAATCCTCTGATCTCCTCCTCAGAGATGGTAGCCCATCCCAGTAGTGACGCATCTGTCACTACTGAGAGATCTGGTTGGGGAAGGATGAGGGGTCTGCTGCTGATCTAATGGCGGTTCGCTAACTACAACTGTAGATCTTTCACAGTTCCCTCTGAGATATGGACCATGTCGGAGAGATTCTTCTGATGCTGTGCCCACTGGAACTTCCGGTCCTATTGCAGAACCTGCATATGCCAACACGCATGTGTTATCAGTAGGATGCAGAAGGTTATGAGTCTCCACAGTCTTAAAGTCTGTCTCACTGAAATAAATGATAGAGGCTGAAACATCAGTATCATAGCCTAAATATAAATATCCGGGACTTGCCGCTCAAGAGGATAGGCCCAAACTGCACTGTGTCCAGAACAGCTCCGATGAAAGGAAGAGTCTGAGAGGGAGTCAGGTGTGGCTTCAGCACGTTGATAGTGAACCCCAGCGAATGAAAGAGGTCCGCCATAGTCTGGAGATGGGGGAGGAAAGCCTGAGATGCACCTGCCTTCAACAGCCAGTCATGGAGATAGTGGAAGACTGACACCCCTGGTCTCCACAGATGACCAGAAACCACCGCCATCATCTTGGTGAACACCTGAGGGGCGCTGGTAAGGTCAAAAGGGAGCTCAGTGAACTGAAAATGCTCTTGCCCAACCCTGAAATGCAGGTAACCCGTTTGGGCAGACAGAACAGGAATGTGGAAATAGGCGTCCTGCAAGTCCAACGCTACCATTCAGTCCTCTGGATCTAGGGCAGACGGGACCTGAGCAAATCTGAGCATTTTGAACTTCTTCTTGAGGAAATAATTAAGGGACCGTAAGTCTAGGATAGGGGGAAGGCCTCGTCCTTTTTCGGCACCAGAAAGTAGCAGGAAATAGCAACCACAATCCACTTCTGCCGTCAGCACCCTCTCATGACTCCCTTGGCCAGAAAGCTGTGATTCCTGGAGGAGAAAGGATAGATTATCCTCCTTCAGCCTGTCACAAAACGGTGGCATGGGGGAGCTAGGGAGTCACGTAGGGGAGGGAGTAGCCCATCAGATGCTCTGAAAAACCTACCTGTGGGTGCGATGTTATGGAATGCCACTGGGGCAGGTAATGGTAAATCCTGCTGCCAACAGGATGCCCATGAAGGTTTGAGGGCAGATTAACATTGTTTGGAGGCTGCAGTGGCCGAGGAGAGAGACTGTGGGAGTGGGGTCGGGTTTAATGACCTGACTGCTGGCTGCCTGACCCACAAGGTCTGTGGATACCGTGTCCTCGGCCACACAGAGGTTGGGGGGCATGCACCGTGGCTGGGAGGGTACAGGCGTGGCTGAAAGCCCCTTGCTGAAAGGTGGATTCTGGATGACATGGGGCCATAGAAAAGCTCAAGGACCTTGCCGTAGCCTGACTGTCCTTAAAGCACTCCAGCACCAAATTCCATCTTGTCTACGAAGAGACTAGAGCCATCAAAAGACATGTCCATCATAGATGGTTGGACATCCTCCAAACATCCAGTCATCCTCAAACTGGTCTCAAGGCCACCGTTGAGGAAATTATTTTGCTTAGTGAGTCAGCTGTGTCAAGTCTACAATGTATAGTGAACTCTGCTGCATCTCTCCTGTCAACAATAGACACACGGCACGGCACGGGCCTCCCCCCGGACTGTTAACAGCACCTGCACAACTGTGTCCCACAGAGCATTGGAGTAGCTTTCCAAAAGGTATGCGGTGTTCATGGACCAGAATGCCAGGCTGGTGGAAAAAAACATCTTCTTTCCCAAAGTGTCCAGCCTCTTGGATTCCCTCTCCGGGGATGTGGTAGGGAATGCGCCAGGATTTACATGGGATGAAGAGGCCTGGACCACCAGGCTCTCTGGGGTACGGTGGTGGGTGAGAAAGTTTGAGTTCCCTGTTGCAGCACGTCCGTTAAGACGTTAGTCTTGACTGCCACCAAGGGTAGGGTTATCTCCAGGACCTTGGCCACCCTCCCTACCACCATGGTAAATGATGCTCCCACCTCAGTAGCCACTGTTCATGAAGAAAGTATACCAGTATCTGGAAAAGTATCCAAACGACTGACTCCACCCAGGTCCTCCCACCAGTCAATGTTAGGGACTTCATAGGGTTGATATTATTCAGGGTTCAGCGACTCCTTCCATTCCTCCCCGAGTTGTAGCCCATAGGAATAGGGCTCAGGCTCTGGCATGGAAGGCATGGCTCCAGATGGCTCTAGAAACGGCATTGGGCAACGCACCTACAGCTCCATGGCAGAGTTGGGGATCAGAATGGGGGCTGTGCCTGGAGCATCTGCATTGGGATTGGTGCCAGGGAAGGTCAAGTTGGTACAAGCGGCGTCGGTCCAGATCCAGGTAATGATCCTAATGACCCAACAAGAGCTGGGGCTGGAGCTGCCAGTGTGGAACCAGAAGTGTCCTGTGCCAACCCCTCGGGCCCAACGATAGGCCAGAGAGGTCTGAGGCACGTGGCCTAACAGAATTCTTTTAATTGGGTGGGGGTTGCTCCAGCTCCCGGAAAGTCAGGGAGATCCAGGCACAGGCTCTATTGTGGAGCCAGGCCTCAAACGCAGACACTTCCTTGTCTTGTTGGCTGACGGTCAGGACATGGAGAAGTCCAAGACCCCTTCAACGACTTCTTGTGACAGGACTTACCCAAGTGGCCATGCAACTGGTTCCTCCTGGGATCTTCTTCTCGACCGGGGTCTCAAACATGCCGTTGCATGCCGAACCGCCAGAGGCATGAGTGATCTTTTCCCTCAAGGCCTTGGGGTTCCTAGTGCGGCAATGGGAAAACGACTTGGCATTGTGGTCACACCAGAGTAACAAGATGCAGGTCTGTCACTGACATCGGTCGCTGACAGGCGTCACAGTGCTTAAAGCTGGTCTTCTTAGCTGACATCCCTGCCCCCAGGAGGAACATCTCTAAAAGAAGTTGTCAAAAGGTAAAAAAAAAAGTTTAGTAAAGAAGTGACTGACAGGATAGCTCTTCTCCAGATCTGTGCTGGCTGGCACAGAAGGAAAACAACTGTTAGCGCACCTAGGTGGCCCGTATATAGGTGCACAGACGCTGCTGATGATGCTCGCAAAGCTGAACTACGCCACCTACCGGTGCGCAGGGGTACTGCCCACAAAAAATCTTCCACATCCAGTCTGATGCCTGGTAAAATTTTAAGGTAAAGAATCTGCAGCTAGAAGTCTCTATCAGATACATGTGTTGAATGTGTTGTTGTCTCACTAACAGAATAAGCATAACAAATAAATAATCATTATGTTTAGGGTGGTTCCACCATGTTCATTTTTTGAAGATGTTGACACCACATGGAGTTTTGTGTCTAAAAATGCACCTGTGTACTGTACAATAAGGGGGTCTATTGTAAGCATGGTCAAAAGCTGGCTCAAATTGAGTTCGGGATTTGCTTCATTCGCAGCAGCTTTGTTCTATCTTATTTCGCCTTCTAGTGCCCTCCAACCTTTACCATAACTCCAGGTGGGCAGGTTGTCTCCTTTATAAACATATAAGTGAGAGAAGGTTGGAATGCATGTCAGGACCCAATAGATTTCACTCAGTCAGTAAACCCACTGGTCCATATTGAAGGCTCACACCCTTTCTTTGCTCGATACAAAGCAGAATCTGTATGCCAAACTTGTGACGTAACCTATGGTTACATTCCTTTCTAGGCAATATTATTTAATACATTTATTGGGGAATGTAACCTATTTACTGGTGGGTCAATTTCTTTGGTTAATTATCTTTATAATAGATGAGATATCTAGTTAGTTTCCAATTTGCTTTGCATTTCTTCTTTTTTTGGTTTTGATTCTATTTCCTGTTATTTTCCTGTTCTTCTCACATAAGTTAAGGCTTTTTTTTTCTTTGCGCCACCTTCTTTTTCAGCCCATTTCAGACAATTGAAGGCTATACCCCGTGCCTTCCACTCCAGTCTATCCACACCCACACATCCCTCTTTCCCCCTGCCTTTTCCTTTTTTGACAGTGCTGAAGTTATGACTCCCCAGCTGTCAAACCTGACTCCTTTTCTCCCCCATCATCTCATCATTGTCAGTTGACTTGGGATTTCTGGGGCGGATCTTCCTCTTTGTTTTTGTAGAAATAGTAGAGGGGCAATTTACACTGGTACACAAGGCTCTATTCCTCACCTACCCTCATTAGCTGTAGGCTGAGATTTCTTGTTAGACCGGCTCCCAATGTCACAGTCTAAAATCTGTGTTTCCATTGACTGCGGAATCTAGTAAGATTGCTCAGACAGTTAAGTAAATTAAACAGTCCATCGGGAATCTTCATCCCAGAAAGCAGACTCTGCCACATACCCTCCTTGTGAAACTGGGATTAACAGACTTCCACAGCAACTGAAAGTGATGTCCATGTGTGCAGGAAAGCACCTGGCAAGGCCTCGTAAACAGCACCAAACCACTTGTCTGGACCAGCCACTCTTGAAGCTGATAGGCACATCACCGCTAATAAGCAGCAAGAGGCACAGGCAAATGAGAATGAACACATAAATAAAATGCAGGTTATTAGAAACCACTCCACAGTACTTTACTCGGTCTGTCAAGAAACATTATTATCAATGGGTCCACAAAAGAACAGCTTTTGAACACCCACGTATGAAACAGGATGCCCACCAATTAAGGTTTACATCTCGTCTGTCGTTGTGATGGGTTTAGATGCCAACACATCCCCTAAGGTATTTTAATGGGAGTAGCACATGGGCTGGTTCAATTCTGACAGTTCCTTCTGGTACTGTTCTAGGTGATACAATGTCAAGTTCGGGATCCCCTTGCCTTGCAAGATGAGATGAGGAAGAACGTCATCCTTATCCTACTTTGCTTAAGCACAGTATAGAGGCCGTGATCTGTTGATATGAACATAAGTGCAGGAGGAGCAGTATATTTGTTTCTGTGCATCGAATTTTCAACATTGTGCACCAGAAAAATGCCACACACATATTTCAGATCAACACCTGACTTGGAAAGAAGGACCCCTGTCAAACACCGTAATAAGTGTGCCACATAAAGCAGGAAATATTTGTGTAAGAGGCATGTAGAAGTACCAAGAAAGTGGAAGATATGAGAGCGAAAACGTTAAGTAACTATCAATGGCACTACTGCCCCCTTCGGGCAATATCCAATTCCAGTCCCAACATCTGGATAAAGGAAGGAATTTTTTGCTCATCTCAAGAGTTAGTTTTAGGTAAGGGAGGAATTCATAGTGTACCTCTGCTATGCACTTTTGAACCCACTGTAACCTACATGGCCGTTCTTGGGGACCCAACAATGACACATGGAATGGCATGGCAAAGGCAGTTTACACTTCTAATCAAGAACTGCGTGTTCCGGTCTTCCCTTAAAATGTGTGGGTTGGTATATCTACAGGTCAGGACTTATAGTACACCTTTGCAGTTACTCTGGCAAACAGTAACACTATTCCAAACAACTGAGACATTTTAAAGTTCTCTTCTGTTACGAAGAGGTATTAATTACCTTGTACAAGAAGAAATCCGTTTTTGAAAAAAGACATTTTCTACAGCACTGGTGAAAGCAAACAGTCACCAAATGAAATCTGCTTATGTGCTATTGCTCCGCTGTGGGTGAGAACCTAGGAGAAACATTTCAGCCTAAAGGAATAGTCCTCACTTATTATCTTGGATGTAAAGGACTTAGCTTTCACCCACTGTGCCTGAAAGAATGACAGGTGCCTGACCTCTCATTAATGCAATCGTTCAGCCAAAGTGGCACTAAGCTATGGATTGGCAGATGACACTGCACTGAAGGCAAACGCGTTCTCTAATTCCTCTATTACGAAATACCTTTACATTTTCTTTTGTTACCTGTCCCACACTGAATATAAGGAAATCAACTAACAGAATATTTGGTCTACCTCCTCTGATGGATGACAGGCCTCAATCTACAAATAATCAATTTACTCAGTCAACATTAAATTCGTGGTGGGAAGCATATGGAAAATGTCGCTTACCCAGTGTACATCTGTTCGTGGCATTAGTCGCTGCAGATTCACATGCTGTGCACAGTCCGCCATCTGGTGTTGGGCTCGGAGTGTTACAAGTTGTTTTTCTTCGAAGAAGTCTTTTCGAGTCACGAGACCGAGGGACTCCTCCCATTTCGACTCCATTGCGCATGGGCGTCGACTCCATCTTAGATTGTTTTCCCCGCAGAGGGTGAGGTAGGAGTTGTGTATGCTAGTAATAGTGCCCATGCAATGGAGTGAATACGTATGTACATAATGAAGCTTAAAGTAATATATTTACAAATGTACAAATGTTCAAGATCTACTTCTAAACGGCTACAGGCTGCCGGGGAGGCGGGTGGGTGCATGTGAATCTGCAGCGACTAATGCCATGAACTGATGTACACTGGGTAAGTGACATTTTCCGTTCGATGGCATGTGTAGCTGCAGATACACATGCTGTGCATAGACTAGTAAGCAGTTATCTCCCCAAAAGCGGTGGTTCAGCCTGTAGGAGTTGAAGTAGTTTGAAATAATGTTCTTAGTACAGCTTGACCTACTGTGGCCTGTTGTGCAGTTAACACATCCACACAGTAGTGCTTGGTAAATGTATGAGGCGTAGACCATGTTGCTGCCTTACATATTTCGTTCATTGGAATATTTCCTAGAAAGGCCATGGTAGCACCCTTCTTTCTGGTTGAGTGTGCCTTTGGTGTAATAGGCAGCTCTCTCTTTGCTTTAATATAGCAGGTTTGAATGCACTTAACTATCCATCTAGCAATGCCTTGTTTAGAAATTGGATTTCCTGTATGAGGTTTTTGAAAAGCAATAAATAGTTGTTTTGTTTTTCTAATTAGTTTTGTTCTGTCAATGTAGTACATTAGCGCTCTTTTGTTGTCTAATGTATGTAGCGCTCTTTCAGCTATAGAATCTGGCTGTGGGAAGAACACTGGTAATTCTACCGTTTGATTCAAGTGGAACGGTGAGATTACTTTTGGTAAAAATTTTGGATTTGTTCGTAGGACTATTTTATTTTTGTGTATTTGAATAAATGGTTCTTGTATGGTAAAAGCTTGAATTTCACTCACTCACCTTAGAGATGTGATGGCAATTAAAAACGCAACTTTCCACGTTAAGTATTGCATTTCACAAGAATGCATGGGTTCAAATGGTGGACCCATGAGTCGTGTTAAGACAATGTTGAGGTTCCATGAAGGAACAGGTGGTGTTCTTGGTGGTATAATTCTCTTTAGGCCTTCCATAAACACTTTTATGACTGGTATTCTAAATAATGAAGTTGAATGAGTAATTTGCAGGTAAGCTGATATTGCGGTAAGATGTATCTTTATGGAAGAGAAAGCTAGATTTGACTTTTGTAAATGTAGTAAATATCCTACTATATCTTTTGGAGATGCGTGTAATGGCTGGATTTGATTATTATGGCAGTAATAAACAAATCTTTTCCACTTATTTGCATAGCAGTGTCTAGTGGTAGGTTTTCTAGCTTGTCTTATGACCTCCATAAATTCTTGTGTGAGGTCTAAGTGTCCGAATTCTAGGATTTCATGAGCCAAATTGCTAGATTCAGAGATGCTGGATTTGGATGTCTGATCTGTTGTTTGTGTTGTGTTAACAGATCTGGTCTGTTGGGTAGTTTGACATGAGGTACTACTGAAAGGTCTAGTAGTGTTGTGTACCAAGGTTGCCTCGCCCATGTTGGTGCTATTAGTATGAGTTTGAGTTTGTTTTGACTCAACCTGTTTACTAGATATGGAAGGAGCGGGAGAGGGGGAAAAGCGTACGCAAATATCCCTGACCAGTTCATCCATAGAGCATTGCCTTGGGATTGATCCTGTGGGTACCTGGATGCGAAGTTTTGGCATTTTGAGTTTTCCTTTGTTGCAAATAGATCTATTTGAGGTGTTCCCCAAATTTGAAAGTAAGTGTTTAGTATTTGGGGGTGAATCTCCCATTCGTGGATTTGTTGGTGATCCCGAGAGAGATTGTCTGCTAACTGGTTCTGAATCCCTGGAATAAATTGTGCTATTAGGCGAATGTGGTTGTGAATCGCCCAATGCCATATTTTTTGTGTAAGGAGACACAACTGTGTCGAGTGCGTCCCTCCCTGTTTGTTTAAGTAATACATTGCTGTCATGTTGTCTGTTTTGACCAGAATGAATTTGTGGGTTATTATGGGCTGAAATGCTTTCAGCGCTAGAAATACCGCTAACAGTTCTAAGTGATTTATGTGAAACTGTCTTTGATGTATGTCCCATTGTCCTTGGATGCTGTGTTGATTGAGGTGTGCTCCCCACCCTGTCATGGAAGCATCTGTCGTTATGACGTATTGTGGCACTGGGTCTTGAAAGGCCGCCCTTGGTTTAAATTTATACTGTTCCACCATAGAAGCGAGATGTATGTTTGGCGGTCTATCAACACCAGATCTAGAAGTTGACCCTGTGCTTGTGACCATTGTGATGCTAGGCACTGTTGTAAGGGCCGCATGTGAAACCTTGCGTTTGGGACAATGGCTATGCATGAAGACATCATGCCTAGCAGTTTCATTACCATTTTGACTTGTATCCTTTGTTTTGGATACATGGCCTGTATTACATTGTGAAATGTTTGAACCCTTTGTGGACTTGGAGTGGCAATCCCTTTTGCTGTGTTGATTGTCACTCCTAAGTATTGCTGTGTTTGACACAGCATAAGGTGTGACTTTGCGTAGTTGATCGAGAAACCTAGTTTGTGGAGGATTTGTATGACATATTTTGTGTGCTGTGAACACTGTCTTAGCGTGTTGGTTTTGATTAACCAGTCGTCTAAGTACGGGAACACATGTATTTGCTGCCTTCTGATATGTGCAGCTACTACTGCCAGGCATTTTGTAAAAACTCTTGGCGCAGTTGTTATTCCGAATGGCAACACTTTGAATTGGTAATGTATTCCTTGGAATACGAACCTTAGGTATTTTCTGTGTGAAGGATGTATTGGTATATGGAAATACGCATCCTTTAGATCTAGTGTTGTCATGTAGTCTTGTTGTTTAAGCAGTGGGATTACGTCTTGTAATGTAACCATGTGAAAGTGGTCTGATTTGATGTAGGTATTTAGTGTTCTGAGATCTAGTATTGGTCTCAGACTGCCGTCCTTTTTGGGTATTAGAAAGTACAGTGAGTAAACTCCTGTGTTTATCTGTAGTTTTGGTACTAATTCTATTGCTTCTTTTTGTAGCAATGCTTGAACTTCTAGTCCTAGAAGGTCTATATGTTGTTTTGACATACTGTGTGTTTTCGGTGGGATGTTTGGAGGGATTTTGAGAAATTCTAAGCAATAACCATGCTGGATAATTGCTAAGACCCAAGTGTCTGTTGTTATTTCCTCCCAATGTTTGTAAAATTGGCTTAGTCTCCCCCCCCGCAGGTGTTATGTGATGGGGTTGTGTGACTTGTAAGTCACTGTTTATTTTGAGGAGTTTTGGGGCTTTGGAACTTTCCCCTATTCTTCTGGAATTGGCCCCCTCTATATTGCCCCCGAAAACCTCCCCGCTGATATTGGCTCTGGTAAGTGGGCCTTGCTTGTGATGTTGTGGTTTCTGTTGGTTGACCTCGAAACCCTCCCCTAAAAGGTGTTTTTTGCGAAAAGTGCCTCTGCTCTGCGGGGAGTAGAGTGCGCCCATGGCTTTGGCTGTATCAGTGTCTTTCTTGAGTTTCTCAATAGCAGTGTTGACTTCTGGCCCAAACAACTGCTGTTCATTAAAGGGCATATTTAGCACGGCTTGTTGAATTTCCGGCTTGAACCCCGAAGTACACAGCCATGCGTGCCTTCTTATTGTTATTGCAGTGTTTACTGTCCTTGCAGCCGTATCTGCTGCATCCATTGAAGACCGTATCTGATTGAGATACTTTGTCCTTCTTCCACCACCTGTTGCGCCCTTTTCTGGAACTCTTTGGGTAAGTGTTCTATGAAATGCTGCATCTCATCCCAATGAGCTCTATCATATCTTGCCAAAAGTGCTTGTGAATTGGCAATGCGCCATTGGTTTGCTGCTTGTGCTGCCACCCTTTTGCCCGCAGCATCAAATTTACGACTCTCCTTGTCTGGAGGTGGTGCGTCCCCTGAGGTATGAGAGTTCGCTCTCTTACGAGCTGCCCCGACAACTACTGAGTCCGGTGTCAATTGCGTTGTAATATAAACGGGATCTGTTGGCGGTGGCTTGTATTTTTTCTCCACCCTTGGAGTTATGGCTCTGCCTTTAACAGGATCTTGAAAGATTTGTTTTGAATGTTTTAGCATTCCTGGGAGCATAGGTAGGCTTTGGTACTGGCTATGGGTGGATGATAGGGTGTTAAACAAAAAGTCATCCTCAATTGGTTCGGAATGCAAGGTGACGTTGTGAAAAGCAGCTGCCCTTGCGACCACCTGTGTGTAAGATGTACTGTCCTCAGGTGGTGACGGCCTTGCAGGGTACGAGTCTGGGCTGTTGTCTGATACTGGGGCGTCGTAAAGGTCCCATGCATCGGGATCATCCTGACTCATTGTAGTGTGAGCTGGGGAGTGCATCAGTGGTGGAGTTGTTACTGGTGATGCATGTATTGATGGTGGTGGAGACGGTGGTGGAGTTGTTTTCCTTGCCACTTTTGCCTGTGGCTGCTTGTCCTTTTGTTGAAAGGCAAGTTTTCTTTTTATTTTAATTGGGGGAAGAGTAGTTATCTTCCCTGTGTCCTCATGAATGTGGAGCCTTCTTTGTGTATAGTCTGGCTCTACAGCTTCAAGTTCCTCTCCGAATCTATGCTTTTGCATTTGGGAGGTTAATCCTTGTTCCTCTGTGTAGGAACCTGTTTTCGGCTCCGAGGCTGGATGTTTCGGAACCGAAACTTTTTCGGATGTCTTTTTAGGCTCTGAAGAAACCTTTTTTATTTTCGGCGTGGTGTCTCGGTGCCGAACTTCTTCGGTGCCGCTGTCTCGGTGCCGAGGTCCGAGTTTGCTGTGTGGCGGTATCTCGACCTGAGTCGGATGACTTCGCCACAAGCGTGCCCTTTTTCGGTGCCGATGATCTGTCACCTATTTTCCGGGTTAAGCCATGGCCTGTTGGCGGTGGCGTCCCCTGGGCTTTTGTTGACTTCTCGTGAGTCTTATGTTTCGACGTCTTACTCACGGTTTTTGGCGTTTCTTCGGCCTCGAGCTCTTCCGAGTCTGACTCGTGGATGGAGAAAGCTTCTTCTTCCTCCTCGAAACGCTCTTGTCCTGTCGGCGTCGACGCCATTTGCAGTCTTCTGGCTCTTCGGTCTCTTAATGTCTTTCTCAACCGAAACGCTCGACAGGCTTCACAAGTATCTTCCTTGTGCTCGGGAGACAAGCACAAGTTACAGACCAGATGCTGATCCGTATACGGATACTTGTTATGGCATTTTGGGCAGAAGCGGAATGGGGTCCGTTCCATCAGCCTTGAAGTCACGTGTGGCCGGGCCGACCAGGCCCCGATGGGGGATCGAAAAAACCCCGAAGGGCCACCGGAGCTCTTCAGAATTCGGTGTCGATTTGTTCTAACTAACCCGATACCGAACGCAAACAATACCGACGTTTTTTTCCGAGATTCTAACTAACTTTCCGACCCGAAACACGGAGCGAAAAGGAACACATCCGAACCCGATGGCAGAAAACAAACAATCTAAGATGGAGTCGACGCCCATGCGCAATGGAGTCGAAATGGGAGGAGTCCCTCGGTCTCGTGACTCGAAAAGACTTCTTCGAAGAAAAACAACTTGTAACACTCCGAGCCCAACACCAGATGGTGGACTGTGCACAGCATGTGTATCTGCAGCTACACATGCCATCGAACATATATATATTTATATATATATATATATATCTCAACAGGCATAAACACTTTGAACTGGATTTTAAATGAAACCGGGGTCTTGAGCCAGTCCCTCTTCTGTGAGAGTTCCCAGCAGATAAGGCAGTGGCTGGGATTTGTTTTTCATCCAAGATGACATAATGGCTCATTTCAGCCACATTGAAGCCTTCTGTTTCGATGTATTACACCTTCATCGCCTTCTTTTGTTTGGTCCAGATCAAATGTCATTTCTAACCATATGAAATCATTGTGGCAGGTACACTGTTAACCTGCCTACATTTCTCTTGCTTTTCATTTCTAAGGCTTTCGACTGGTAGCAGACAAAACCATTTAAAGGCATCGGATTTTCTACTGTTCCAGGCTGGAAGCAACCTTTAATAATAAGTGGATGAAAAAATATATCAAAAGAATTCTCCTGGATGGCTTTGCACTTCTAGGCCAAGTCCCTACCAGTGCGAGCCAAGATACAAGCTGTTAGACTGACCAGTCTGGATTAAGGATGTCTTAATGAATGATTATCAAAAATGGCAGTTTCTAGAGTCAGGATCAGAAAGATTGAGATTCAAGACCCATTCATACATAGCACCTTATCTATTACACTGAAGCACACTGAGTGCCATGTGAGGTTCTAAAGTACCCTACCAACATCTTTTTTTCCAGAGGCTCCTCGGGGCACCTCGTGAAGACACCAACAAAACAATAAAGAAAGCAGATTTAGTTAGGTACCTAGAAATGTACTTTCAAGTGACTTCTGTGAAATGTTGTACATGTAAAGAAAAAAACAACATTCATGGGAATTTTAGGACATCTAACTTGACAATGATCCATATGTGCTGTATGAATATTTAAAAGTGAAACTTGGCTTATTTTGGTGTAAGTACTATTTGCTCATTAACTCCTTTGCCTCTCTGCTAATGGTGGGGTTGTCTGAAATTGTTCCCAGTCCCACGGCAAGTGAGCAGAGAAAACCATTATATTTCATGTAGACACCCAAAGAGATCTCTGCATGGAAATTGTTGAACCGGTTGACTTACTTACACGCAGTTGTTTCCCCTACCTAATTTAGGGATGGCTTAAATGTTTGAAAGCAGTTTTGATATCTCAGTGTTGTATCATAGTAAATACACAGCTTGCCATTTCGTGCAATGGTAAGTACCAGAACAAGAAGCATGCATATGGGAACATTTTGCAAAAAATTACCTCAGGAGCAAGGTATTCTGGTGTTCCGCAAAATGTTTTCATTGTTGCTCCATCTTTTATACCTTCCTTACAAAGGCCAAAATCTGTAATCTTTATGTGCCCATCTTTATCCAGCATTAGATTTTCCAGCTACAAGAAAAATCAAAAGAGAAGCATTAATATCAACATCACATGTGAATAGGCATCGGCAAAATCAAACATGTTCATCAGGTAACATTCCATACACCAACAGTTTCTTACAAGTGAATAAAATGTTTTATACTTTGGTTTTATCTTAACAACCTGACCAGAAAATTGCTGTCCAGAGTCTTGGGAAATGGCCACTTTTGTTGTTTATATCACAAAGCTACGGGGAGGTCATATTGGTGGTGGTGGGGTGGGGGGGAGGGGGGTTGAGGGCAGGGGGGGAGGGTGTTGGGGTTCAGTATTCGAAGGTATAGGAGAAAAGCTACTGCTCAATGTTGTCACCTGTGCTCTCCATGTTGCCAGTTTTTCCAGTGAGCCTCTACTCATTACCTGCTCTTCCACCTAGACTTGCATACCTAGATAGAGCAGTGAAAAAGCTCTCCAATTTTTTCTCGGGTGCAAATCCAGTGGTTCAATAATGAACAATGTTTTTATCTTATAATTTAGACACGCTGAAATGTATACATAGACAAGCTGTATCTAGCTCTTCATAGAATAGGACAACCTAACATCATTTGAATAGCGTAGCACCAGAAAGTGTACCCAAATATTGTTACATTCAAGGTATAATATGTATTTTAAACGTTTTCACTTCACTTTAGTTTAGCTATTATACGCGTTCTTGTTTCTCTGTCATCATTGCCGTCCAAAACCATAGGTCTGCCTTTAATGTATTAATGCATGCAAACATATTTGTTCCTGCGTATGTTTGGACACCTTAGCACATTAAAGCCTGGCCTAATGCCTTGGTCAATGCTTGCTTTAAATACACAATTCATACTTTATAAAAATTTAAACGCACGTTGTGTGATGTAAAATTCATTTATGAGTCCTATTTTACCGGGAAAAAACATACACACTGTTAGAAATGGGGTCTTTGGTTGGCAGTCAGGTTACCCCCCCTGTCCAAGCAAGGACCCTCACTCATCAAGTTAAAGGAGAATCACCCTCAATTAATCCCCCTCACTCCCTTGGTAGCTTGGCACGAGCAGACAGGCTTAACTTCAGAAGCAATGTGTTAATTATTTGTACCAACACACACAGTAACCCAGTGAACCCACTATAAAATGAGAACACAGGTTTAGAAAAATATGTAATATTTTCTAAAGAAAACGATAAAAATCCGACATACACAAATCAAGTTATGAATTTAAAAAGAAAAATAGTCTTAAACCCTTTAGAAAAAAAGTGAGAACGCAGTTATTGCACAAAAGTACAATGGTAGCGTCAAAATAAAGCTGCATTGGCGAGTGTGCGTCAGAAAAGGCCAGCGATGCATCGATTTCTCACTTGCAAGTCAGTGCGTCGTTCCTCCTCTGGTTGGCTCAGCGTGCGGCGTTTCTTTTCTCCTACAAGAGAGTGATGCGTCAATTTCAGACAAGCACCTCTGGTCCTGGCAGGCTTTGCATTGATTTTCTGCGCCCAGTGATGTTGTGTTAAAATCCAGTTGCACGGGGTCAAGAAACTGCGCTGCATGGGGGTGTGCGTCATTAACAGCAGCCGCTGCGGGTGTTGCACGTCGTTTCTCGTTTTTAGCCGCAAGGCCAGTGGTGTGTTGTTTAGCAGCCACAAGGCAGGTGGTGCGTCACATGTTTCACCAAACTGCAGTCTTTGTGTGGATTTCGGTCCTTTTTCACCAGCTGCGCCATTCAAGGGCCCAGAGACAGGTTAGGGCACCACTTGTCAGGCAGGACTCTCACCAGAAAGCCCCAAGTACTGGCAGAGAGAAGTCTTTGTTGTTCCTGAGTCTTCAACAACAGGGGGCAAGCAGTTCAAGCCCTTGGAGATTCTTCACCAGTGGGAAGTCACACAAACATCAGCCTTTGTCCTGTTTCAGGTAGAAGCAGCTGCTGCAGGCCAACCCAGCAAAGCACTGTCCCAGGCAAATGGGCAGTACTCCTCCTCCAGCTTCTCGAGCTCTTCTCCCGGTCAGAGGTTCCTCTTGGTTCCAGAAGAAAGCTGATTTTCAGGGGTTTTGGGTGCTCTTCTTATACCCCTTTCTGACATTGAAGTAAGGCTACTTCAAAGAGAAGTCTCTAGGCTGTTCTCAAGATACTGCCTTGCCCATACCAGGCCCCAGACACACACCTGGAGACTGCATTGTGTAAGGGCAGGCACAGCCCTTTTGGGTGTAAGTGACCGCCCCCCCCTCAGCCCAGATGGCCCATCAGGATATGCAGGCTACACCCCAGCCCCCTCTGTGCACTGTCTAGAGGAGAGGTGCAAACAGTCCAACTGTCAAACTGACCCAGACAGGGAATCCACAAACAGGCACAGAATGGTTTAATCACAAAAATGCCTACTTTCCCAAAGTGGCATTTTCAAACACACAATCTAAAAACCAACTTCAGTAAATGATGTATTTTTAAATTGTGAGTTCAGAGACCCTAACCTCCATATTTCTATCTGCTCCCAAAGGGAATCTGTGCTTTAATGATATTTAAAGGCAGCCCCCATGTGAACCTATGAGAGAGATAGGACTTGCAACATTGAAAACCGAATTTGGCAGTATTTCACGGTCAGGACATGTAAAACATATAAGTACATGTCCCACCTTTAACATACACTGCACCCTGTCATTGGGCTACCTAGCACCTACTTTAGGGGTGCCTTACATGTATATAAAGGGAAGGTTGAGGCCTGGCAAGTGGGTACACTTGCCAAGTCGAATTGGCAGTTTAAAACTGCACACACAGACACCGTATTGGCAGGTCTGAGCCATGTTTACAGGGCTACTAATGTGTGTGGCACAACCCGTGCTCCAGGCCCACTAGTAGCATTTGATTTACAGGCCCTGGGTACCTCTGTTGCACTTTACTACGGATTTACTAGTAAATCAAATATGCCAATCATGGAAAGCCAAGCAACAATACAATTTACAGAGGGCATATGTACTTTAGCACTATTTCGAAGTGGTAAAGTGCCCACAGTCCTAAAGCTAACATAAACAGGTCAGAAAAAATAGGAGGAAGGAGGCAAAAAGATTGGGGATGACCCTGCAAAAAGGGCTAAGTTCAACACACACAAAGAACTGGGAGAAACATGGGCAGGTAATCCTAAACTGGGAAAAGTGAACTGACAGGCACTCTCAGAAACCCACATATTACTTAGGATTTTAAATGCTTTCAATGGAAAGTGACATAATAAAGTTGTAATGAAGATCCCATGAAAAGGAAGTAGGATCACATATGCAACTTTACAGACCTAGAAGCAAAGAGGTTTTGCAAAGAAACCCGATTCAATTGAGCATCTTGAGAATCCTGAGGAAAGAGTGGACCGCCTACATTATGGATGCTGTGCAGATCACACTAATAGATAATGGGGCTTTCACTCTGGTGTACTGAATTTGAGGTGTGCGCTGAAAAAATCCTCAGCCTTTTCTGGTATATCCAAAAGTGGCATCCAAAACCCGTGTTTCTCTGATCATTTCTATTCCACCCTTCTCTCCTCCTTGGCATCATAGTTTAAAGCCTGGAGGGCTTTAAGCTATTAGATTCATACATACAATGATTTTGGAAGAAAGACAACCTATTTATATCATTCTACGGTCCAAGGATGGGTTGTGCTGTTAGGAAGGAGACTATTTCTATTCTATTGTCTTTGACACTGACAAAAGTGTTATGAGTTGGCCAGGAAGTCTGCTTGTGAGGAAGTTTAGATCTCATTCCACAAGAGGTGTGGCTGTGCCTTTAATATTTTTTTAACAGCTGTGCCTGTGCAATCAATTTGTAATACTGTTACTTAGGGCCTGATTTCGAGTTTAGCGAACAGGTACTCCCTCACAAACCCCAGTCCACAAGACTTTAAATCAGGCCCTTAGTCTTGTTACTCTTCCTCAAATCATTATTACCAGATGATGAAAGCCATGCTCAGACTTAATTTAGCAGAACAGTGTTTCAGTTTTTTCTAGCCTACAATGGGAACACTTCCTCAAACAAGCTTCTGTTTAGGTTGCTTTGAAAGTGCTGAAGAAAGGAACGTGATAAGTAATATACATTAGAAGATCAAGTTACTTAATCTTTTCTAACATCTTTCTGATGGATTTGCTGACTTGAAGGTTCTTCACTTCACCCCAGTTTGAGGATATGTAAGTTATTTTTAATTTTATTTGCTCCATCTTTTTTATGTCTTTAAGTGAGATAGTGGAAAATGGGCGGAACCAAATTCACAGTTGCACTAGGTGCCTCATATGGTGGCCGACAAGTCCTGAGAGGTAATCGAGAAGAAGGCTGATGTAATGACTTGGGAAAGTTAAAGACATCCACAAGTGTGAGTTTAAAGTGACACAGAGGAGAGGAAAAATAGTTCTCTTCTTGTCAGGTCTGTTCATTTTATGAATCCTGATCACAGTGGGCATAAAAAAAGACTCATTTTAAATAAATTGTCAATTAAAAATATACTGATGTTGAATATTTACCAACTAAGTTATATTTAAAATATATTGTGTCTAATGAAAAGATATTCAACTCAAAGGCGGAGATATTCAATGATTTCGGTTATTATTGAAGTGATGTTATAGTTATTATAACCTAAATCATGTCTATATGAGGTGCATACCCTAATAACCTGGAGCCCCTGTGGTGTAGAGGGTCCTTCAACTCTCAAAGTTTCCAGCTTAGTCCAGGTTATTTTTTTTAAGCATCCGAGGAATCTAGTATAATTGGAACATCACAAACACTTGCCAAATTTTCCAGGGCGGTCTATCTCATCAGGTCACTTTATGCTATTGTATGCCATGTGTAACTATGATTGTAGTAGGTAAAAAAATCGACAGGGTTGAATATCGTTGCCACAATCTCCTTTGGACGCAAAATGACAGCAGTCATGCTCCTGAGGCAAACTATCTAAAGAAAGCCCATGGAGGAGGCAGACCAGTTCGAAGATGGCTACTTACTTGAAAAGCTCCGATGGCTGGTTCCCGATGTTGTTGCTTCCATAAAGGAGAAATAGACCGGAACTCTGGAGTGGCTTCCTATCTCATGGCACTTAAGTGTCATCCAAGAACCGCACCACTCCTTAGTCAATAAGCATGTAAAATAAACAGCTGCACACATTCAAACTGGTATGGCAGAGGTGGGTGTATAATGAATGTAGCCCCTCCTTTAGGGACTCTGAGCAAGCAAGCCCAGCACCACTCTGGGCACACTGCAAAGACATCGACTCGGGGGAAAAAAGCCAATGCAGTGCATCTGAACAAAGAAGCAGCGATCTGCTTCTATGGAGTTTCAGAAAAAGCCAGAAAATAACATGATAAAGTTCCTCTATGTGTTCCCTTCCCAGCTTCTTTCTGTGCATTTCTCAGAACTTACGAGTTTGAAAGAGCTAATTAAATATGATTTTGTAGCCAAAATGTTACACAGGGTCTACTCTGACACTAACATGCCTAAATGATACTACAAACAGTTAAAATGAAAGATGGCCTGGTTCTGTTTCAAGGTCAGACCACACACATTGCTGCCGACTACTCCTTTAAAACCAATGTTAAGAAAAAAAAGATCTTGGCTCACGACCTACACGGAAGCTCTGGGATATTAAATGGTGCTTCCTTGAGTCGGCAATCATGATCTTAACCATGGATGTCAGAACTACAGTATAAAATGAACCCAAGGAACTACAGGACGACTTAAATTTTCTGGAAGATAAATAAATGGACACATCAACAGGAAAAATGGATCATGAATTGAATGCAATAGAACTGCTATCCAGATCTTTTTTTGTTTTTTGTTTTTTTACAATACCAGAAATTAACAATTTCCTTGACAGGGAAGGAACAATAGGTGTCCTAATGCAGATGGACTACATTAGGTTGAAGCAGCTTCACATGAGACCGTGATAAATCATGGTCCCCCTTCAAAAATATGAGAATCTCAGAAAAGACACTTGAAAGGACACTGGTTCCTACCTCACGAAATATTTCACCTTTAGCACTGTATATGATCTCTGTTGATCACCCTAGTTTACTTTTAGGGAGAAATAGCATGCACGTACTACTTTGGGAGCATATGCTTATCATATAAGGATACTTATTACCAAGATCATCTGTTGTCATAGTTCACCTACTTCATGCTATAAACAGACCACCCCTCCACCCTCAGCGTAGTTTGGGCTAGAATGAAAATGTCACTTACCCAGTGTACATCTGTTCGTGGCATCAGTCGCAGTAGATTTGCATGTTCTGCAATAGCTCGCCATCTGGTGTTGGGCCGGAGTGTTACAAGTTGTTTTTCTTCGAAGAAGTCTTTCGAGTCACGGGACCGAGTGACTCCTCCTTTTGTCTCCATTGCGCATGGGCGTCGACTCCATCTTCGATTGTTTTTCCCCGCAGAGGGTGAGGTAGGAGTTGAATTGTAGTAATAGTGCCCATGCAATGGAGTGACTAAGTATGCACCTATTTAAGGTTGAGATGATACATATATAGATAATTGAAGTTAACTTCCAAACTGCTACAGGCTCCCGGGGAGGCGGGTGGGCACATGCGAATCTACTGCGACTGATGCCACGAACAGATGTACACTGGGTAAGTGACATTTTCAGTTCGATGGCATCTGTCGCTGTAGATACGCATGTTCTGCAATAGACTAGTAAGCAGTTATTTCCCCAAAAGCGGTGGATCAGCCTGTAGGAGTGGAAGTAGTCTGAAATAATGTCCTTAATACAGCTTGACCTACTGTGGCTTGTTGTGCGGATAACACGTCTACACAGTAGTGCTTGGTGAATGTGTGAGGCGTAGACCATGTGGCTGCCTTACATATTTCTTGCATTGGGATGTTTCCTAGAAAGGCCATGGTAGCACCTTTCTTTCTGGTTGAGTGTGCCCTTGGTGTAATGGGCAGCTGTCGTTTAGCTTTAAGGTAGCAGATTTGGATGCATTTAACTATCCATCTGGCTATACCTTGTTTTGAAATTGGGTTTCCTGCATGAGGTTTTTGAAATGCAATAAAGAGTTGTTTAGTCTTTCTGATGTTCTTTGTTCTGTCAATGTAATACATTAATGCTCTTTTGACATCTAATGTATGTAGTGCCCTTTCAGCTACGGTATCTGGCTGTGGAAAGAACACTGGAAGTTCCACTGTTTGATTTAGATGGAACGGTGAAATAACCTTTGGCAAAAATTTAGGATTGGTCCTTAGGACGACTTTATTTTTGTGTAGTTGTATAAAAGGTTCCTGTATAGTAAACGCCTGAATCTCGCTTACTCTTCTCAGGGAAGTAATGGCGATGAGAAATGCCACCTTCCAGGTTAGGAACTGTATGTCGCAGGAGTGCATGGGTTCAAAAGGTGGACCCATAAGTCTAGTTAGGACAACATTTAGGTTCCATGAAGGAACAGGTAGTGTTCTTGGTGGTATAATTCTCCTAAGGCCCTCCATGAATGCTTTAATGACTGGTATTTTATATAGGGAAGTTGAATAGGTAGTCTGCAGGTATGCAGATATTGCTGCAAGGTGAATCTTAATGGAAGAGAAAGCTAGGTTAGATTTTTGTAAGTGAAGCAAGTAACCCACTACATGTTCTGGAGTTGTGTGTAATGGTTGTATTTGATTAATATGGCAGTAGCAAACAAACCTCTTCCATTTACTTGCATAGCAGTGCCTGGTGGATGGCCTTCTTGCTTGTTTTATGACTTCCATACATTCTTGGGTAAGTTGTAAGTGCCCGAATTCTAGGATTTCAGGAGCCAGATTGCTAGATTCAGCGATGCTGGATCTGGGTGTCTGATCTTTTGGTTGTGCTGTGTCAACAGATCTGGCCTGTTGGGCAATTTGATGCAGGGTACCACTGATAGGTCTAGCAGCGTTGTGTACCAGGGTTGCCTTGCCCAAGTTGGTGCTATCAATATGAGTTTGAGTTTGCTTTGACTGAGTTTGTTTACCAGGTAAGGAAGGAGAGGGAGAGGAGGAAAAGCGTAAGCAAATATCCCTGACCAGTTCATCCATAGGGCATTGCCTTGGGATTGTTTGTGTGGGTATCTGGATGCGAAGTTTTGGCATTTTGCGTTCTCCCTTGTCGCAAACAAGTCTATCTGAGGTGTTCCCCAGAGTTTAAAATAAGTGTTCAGTATTTGGGGGTGAATTTCCCATTCGTGGACCTGTTGGTGATCTCGAGAGAGATTGTCTGCGAGTTGATTTTGTATCCCTGGTATAAACTGTGCAATTAGGCGAATTTGGTTGTGAATTGCCCAATGCCAAATTTTTTGTGCTAGCAGGCTTAACTGCGTGGAGTGCGTCCCTCCCTGCTTGTTTAGATAATACATTGTTGTCATGTTGTCTGTTTTGACGAGAATGTATTTGTGAACTATTATTGGTTGGAAAGCTTTTAGTGCTTGAAAAACTGCTAGAAGTTCTAGGTGATTGATATGCAGTTTTGTTTGATGTACGTTCCATTGTCCTTGTATGCTGTGTTGATTGAGGTGTGCTCCCCACCCTGTCATGGAAGCATCTGTTGTTATTACGTATTGTGGCACTGGGTCTTGGAAAGGCCGCCCCTTGTTTAAATTTATGTTGTTCCACCACAGAAGCGAGAGGTAAGTTTGGCGGTCTATTAACACCAGATCTAGGAGGTGACCCTGTGCTTGAGACCACTGTGATGCTAGGCATTGTTGTAAGGGCCTCATGTGCAGTCTTGCGTTTGGGACAATGGCTATGCATGATGACATCATGCCTAGGAGTTGTAATACCATCTTTGCCTGTATCTTTTGTGTTGGATACATGCGTTGTATGATGGTGTTGAAATTTTGAATTCTTTGTGGACTTGGAGTGGCTACTCCTTTTGATGTGTCTATTATGGCTCCCAGGTATTGTTGTACCTTGCGTGGCAGAATTTTGGATTTTGTGAAATTGACGGTGAACCCTAGTTTGAAGAGGGTTTGTATGATATGATTTGTGTGATTTGAGCACTCTATTAACGAATGGGCCTTGATTAGCCAGTCGTCTAGATATGGGAACACATGTATTTGCTGCCTTCTTATGTGTGCTGCGACTACTGCTAGACATTTGGTAAAGACTCTTGGTGCGGTTGTTAATCCGAAAGGCAGTACCTTGAATTGGTAATGTATTCCTTTGAATACAAACCTTAGGTATTTCCTGTGCGATGGGTGTATTGGTATATGGAAATAAGCATCCTTGAGGTCTAAAGTTGCCATGTAGTCGTGCAGTTTTAGCAATGGCAATACTTCTTGTAGTGTGACCATGTGGAAGTGGTCTGATTTGATGAAAGTGTTCACTACTCTGAGGTCTAGGATTGGTCTCAGCGTTTTGTCCTTCTTTGGTATCAGAAAGTACAGTGAGTAAACTCCTGTGTTTATTTGTGTGTTTGGCACTAATTCGATTGCATTCTTTTGCAATAGTGCCTGCACTTCTATCTCCAGGAGATTGGAATGGTGTGTTGTTAAATTTTGTGCTTTTGGTGGTATGTTTGGAGGGAATTGTAGAAATTCTATGCAATAACCATGTTGGATAATTGCTAGAACCCAAGTGTCTGTAGTGATTTCCTCCCATGCTTTGTAATAATGACCTATTCTTCCCCCCACTGGTGTTGTGTGGAGGGGGTGAGTGACATGTGAGTCATTGTTTTGTAGTAGGGGTTTTGGGGCTTTGAAATCTCCCTCTATTTCTAGGGAATTGCCCTCCTCTATATTGTCCCCGAAAACCTCCTCTATACTGTCCCTGGTAAGTGGACGGTGTTGCTTGTGAGGTGCTGGCTTGTGTGCTTTGACCCCGAAACCCCCCACGAAAGGGCGTTTTACGGAATGTGCTGTAATTCCCTCTGCTCTGCGGGGAGTAGAGTGCGCCCATGGCTTTGGCAGTGTCCGTATCTTTTTTGAGTTTCTCAATAGCTGTGTCCACTTCTGGACCGAACAGTTCTTTTTCATTAAAAGGCATATTGAGAACTGCTTGTTGAATCTCTGGTTTAAATCCAGACGTTCGGAGCCATGCATGCCTTCTGATAGTTACAGATGTATTAATTGTCCGTGCAGCTGTATCTGCAGCGTCCATGGAGGAACGTATCTGGTTGTTGGAGATGGTCTGTCCCTCCTCAACCACTTGTTTTGCCCTATTTTGGAAGTCTTTGGGCAGATGTTCAATGAGATGTTGCATCTCGTCCCAGTGGGCTCTGTCATAGCGCGCAAGTAGTGCCTGGGAGTTCGCGATGCGCCACTGGTTTGCAGCTTGTGCTGCGACTCTCTTACCAGCTGCATCGAACTTGCGGCTTTCTTTATCTGGGGGTGGTGCATCTCCAGATGTGTGAGAGTTGGCCCTTTTCCTAGCTGCTCCTACAACAACAGAGTCTGGTGGCAGCTGTGTTGTGATGAAAACCGGGTCTGTAGGAGGCGGCTTATACTTTTTTTCCACCCTTGGTGTGATTGCCCTACTTTTGACCGGGTCCTTAAATATGTCCTTTGCGTGCCGGAGCATACCAGGGAGCATGGGCAGGCTTTGGTAGGAGCTGTGGGTGGAGGAGAGTGTGTTGAACAAGAAATCATCCTCGACCTGTTCTGAGTGGAGGCTTACGTTGTGAAATTGTGCTGCTCTAGCCACCACCTGAGAGTACGCGGTGCTGTCTTCTGGTGGAGATGGTTTTGTAGGGTATGCCTCCGGGCTGTTATCTGACACTGGGGCGTCGTATAGGTCCCATGCGTCCTGATCTTGGTCACCCTGGCTCATGGTGGTGTGAGCTGGGGAGTGTGATGGCGTTTGTGCTGGTGAAACGTTAATCACGGGCGGAGGAGAGGGTGGTGGTGTAACCCTTTTCACCACTTTTGGTTGTGGTGCTTGTTCCGTCTGGAACTCCAACCTTCTCTTTCTCCTAATGGGGGGAAGGGTGCTTATTTTTCCTGTCCCCTGCTGAATGAAGATACGCTTTTGCGTATGGTCCACATCAGTTGCTTGTAGCTCTTCCTCAAACCTATGCTTTTGCATTTGGGAGGTTAGCGAGTGCTCTTCTGTATAAGAGCCTGAAGCTGGGTCGCTTGCAGTTTGTTTCGGCATCGAAACTTTGTCTGCGTGTTTTTTCGGCTCCGAGGTGACTTTTTTCTTTTTCGGGGCCGAAACCTCTCGGCGTCGATCTGTTTCGGTGCCGCTGTCTCGGCGTCGAGCCGTGTCCACACCGGCATCTCGGTGTCGAGGCTTGTCTCCAGCACTTTCTCGGTCCCGAGAAGGCTGCGTGCCGGTGTCTCGACCGGAGTCGGACGATCTCGGCACTGTTTGGGCCTTTTTCGGTGCCGACGGTCGGTCACCGAATTTATGGGTCGAGCCATGGCCTGGTGGCAGTGGCGTCCCCTGGGCCTTGTAAATGTTTCTTTGTGTGGTTTTCGACGTCTTACTCACGGTTTGTGTATCGTCGAATCCTTCGGAGTCTGAGTCTTGGATCGAGAAGGTACCTTCCTCTTCTTGTTCCTCGAACTCCCGTTGGGCTGTCGGTGCGGACGCCATTTGAAGTCTTCTGGCTCGACGGTCTCGGAGTGTTTTTCGGGACCGGAACGCACGACAGGCCTCGCAGGTGTCTTCGCTGTGCTCAGGTGACAGGCACAGGTTGCAGACCAAGTGTTGGTCTGTGTAGGGGTATTTATTGTGGCATTTGGGGCAGAAACGGAACGGGGTCCGTTCCATCGGCGTTCCTCAGCACGCGGTCGGGCCGACCAGGCCCCGACGGAGGATCGAAAAACTACCCCGAAGGGCACCGGAGCTCTTCGATCTTCGATGCGGTGTTGAATCTAAGTACGCCGATCCCGAACGCAACAATACCGACGAAAATCTTCCGAAATTAACTATTTTTTCCGTTCCGAAACTCGGAGCGACAGGAACACGTCCGAACCCGATGGCGGAAAAAAAACAATCGAAGATGGAGTCGACGCCCATGCGCAATGGAGACAAAAGGAGGAGTCACTCGGTCCCGTGACTCGAAAGACTTCTTCGAAGAAAAACAACTTGTAACACTCCGGCCCAACACCAGATGGCGAGCTATTGCAGAACATGCGTATCTACAGCGACAGATGCCATCGAACATAAATCTATTAGAGTGTCCGAGGCCTCTCATTACTCTTTAAATCCCTTTCACCATCATACACAATCCAACGTTTGTTCCTGGTCCAAAGGCTCAGCACTATTATGGCATAATGCAGGTATCATTACTGGCACTTGATAGCCCAACTGGATTCTCAAGGGGATTATACACATAGAACAATTATTCAATAACAGCTTGCTCAATCCATTTCACTCCCTGTGTATAGAATTTGGTCTAACCCATACCCACAAGAGGCAATATCAACAACTGTTGCACGGTTTACAAAGTGGCTTGAGGCCAGTTCTAGTTATTCTACAAGCCTCTCCCATGGTGCAGTAACTAATAGTGAAGGGATAGTTCAAAGGGATAATGTCATGACTTTGGAGTGATCATGGGCAACCTTTTTTCTAAACCACAGGCAGCCTCTTCTAAACAACTTTGGAAAACTATGGTACAATGTGTCTACATGGATAAGAAGTGGACATCTATTTTACTGACATAACAAACTCCTTAAAGAATAGTGAATGATGTGCTCTGATATAAAGATTTTTCATAACAGACACTGGTGCCCAGTTCCACTATTTAAAGCTGGTTATCTTCTTCACTATAATTACTGTACAGCCAGGATGTGAACTGTTCCATATTTTGTGGCACTGTTCACTCGTAGATGCGAACTGGATGGATATAAGCACCATAAAGTCCGTCAGTGGTCTACTCATGATCCCCCTATAGCACGATTAGCTTTATTACAAGATATGACAGACATTGTAGGTATACCTGATCATAAGAACAGTTGGATTTCAACCACCCTAGCAGTGCCCAAAATGCATCTTACGACAGTGGTGGGCAACTACAGTACATTCGGAGGAAAAATGATGGTTTACTTGGTGAGAGTGGCTTTAGTGAACATATAATACAAGGTCAATGATAAACTGGAGATGTTGAAGTAACTATGGAATCCCTTCTTTAGAGATGTTCAGGATCCTGAGTATCCAAAACAGCAGGCAGAGTAACTAATGGGAAGTACCACTGTTCAGTACCAATCATGCTATGTATCTTCGGTCGGGCACAGAACGTAACTAAACCGAGAGATGTCTGGTGGCCTGCTCAGGTGATAATTTACTTCTACAGACTACAGGACACAATATATCATGTGGGTATATGTGCAATGTTTATCATTATCATTGTCTCAGGTAATGATTTATGTAAGATGCATGTGGGAAAGACAATGTACAAAAAATGCTTCTTTCTTTGTACGCATGTGTTCGTAGTGTGTAGTACCTGTAGATTCACATGCTCTACATAACCCTGCCATTTAGAATTTAGCCCAGATGTTTGCAAATTGTATTTTAAAAGGAATTAGTCAGAAGATTTAGGATTTATGCCATGATACTGTACAGGTGCATTTCTTTTTAACAAAAGACACTTAGCTGAAACCAGAATGTAAGGGTTTAAAACTATGCAGTATGGTAAACTCACACTGAAGAGACCTTGTGACTATTAGGAGATTTGTTTTCTTGTCATAAGTAATTTTCACATGCAACCTGTGAGGCAGTAAAAAGATGTTTCCTTCTCATGGCAATGTTTCTGTACTGTGGTATTATACTCAAATTTGACCGTGATACTTTAGTCATACATTTGTGAATGTGTTTTATTAGCATAGTTGCTCTGAATAACACGTGTTACTGGCCCACTTTTGTTTCTGCTGCCATTCCATAAATGTAGATGTACATACTGAAATATGGCTTTCACATTGTTCTATAACTTGTTTCTGATTAAATGCTTGCATCTTTTTTTTAATTCATCAAGTAGGTCCTCTGACGAAGAAAGGTGTAGAGGCACCTGTTATTTATTATAGTATTTTGCAATTATCTAATGTGTCATCTTAGCATTTGTCTATTGCTATATACCACTTCTCAAACAATGAATACTATTTGTTGTTATTTAAACATCTCAGGTTGTAGTGCATCCTATTTAGAGGATATGTGAGATTTAGCAAATTCAGGGCCATATGTACAAACACATTTTCCCATAGACACAGAATGGGTAAAACCCTTTGGTACATCTGGCCCTCAGTTCTTTCATGTTCAATTGAGATTTTTTTGGGGGGGATTTTAATAGTACACCATCATGTGCTTTGTACAACCATTTTCATGGTTTAACGTCAGCTAATGGCCTCTCTCAAGATCTACTAGTGCCTACTCTTCCCAACAGCACTATATTAAATTCAACTGTTGCTAAATGAAAGAGCCTATCCTGCCATCATCCTTGTTTTTAGAATGGCTGGACAATTTGATTGTCCCTCCTTGCTGTCTGTCTTTTAATTCAACTGAGGTTTATGACAAACCAAGTGCATAAAAACTTGTTTTGGATCATTCTCTTGATGCTTTGACTTCCGCTTCCTCCAAGCTGATGTCTGTAAAAAGTGTAGCCATTTTGAGGAAACGTTTTTCCTTAATTTTATTGCTCCTCTACAAATGAAGTTCCGCAGAATGGCAAAAGGTTCACCCTAGCATTTTCAGGCAGTCCCGTTTGTAATGATTTTGATATATGTGCTAACTTTAACAGACCATGCACAAATTTCTAATTTTCTTAAATCAAATTTGTAACCAGGGGCCAGATGTATCATTCTTTCCAATAGCGATTACCAAATTGCGATTTTTTGTGAACGGCAATTATGTAATTGCTATTGGAATGTACGAAACTCCAGTAGTTTCATATAGCGATTCGGAAGGGCTCGCAAATGGACCTGCCTCATTAATATTCATGAAGTAGGTCGCAAAAATGCATTTTGGGCATGTTTGCAACCCATTGCAAATGGCTACAATCACAAGGCAATTTTTTGTTTTAAATGCAGCCCGTTTTCCTTATAGGAAAACGGAATGCGTTTCAAAAATAAAAAATAAACGTTTTCTTTTCATTTTTTCAGAGTAGGTAGTGGTCTGTGGGACCACTGCCTACTCTTACAAAATGTTTTTGCATACAATCCCAAAGGGGAAGGGGTCCCTCGAAGGGGTTATCACCTACTTTCAATGGGCGGTAAAATGCGAATGTTCTGCGACCACATTTGGGTCACAAAACATTCATACATACCTTTGCGATTCAGTATTAGGAAGGGACACCCTCGATACGCCCCTTACTAATACCAGTCGCAATTCCAATTTGCCATTCGGTAACAAGTTACCGAATGGCAAATTGGACTTGATGCATACCAAAATGCATTTTTGGGATCGCAAATGGCCCAGATGTTTTAGTACTTGCAAACCTATTCAGAAATTCCATTCCATTTGGGTGACAGTCAGTTAGTTCCTGTCTACTTTGTTTAGGTGTGCTTTGACAGCTCACCTGTCAAAATACCTTATGTGAACATGAGAAAAAAATGCTTAAAAAATACCACTGAAATTTGAGCTTTGGCTCAGCCCACATGTCGATCTTTCTCCCTACTGCATTTGAATGGGAAGACGTTGTGTGCCCCTGCCACAAAAAAGTGCTTGTATTGTAGAGATTATGCTGAATATGGAAAGCCTGAGTTTGATTATGGTAACAAACCAATGATTATGGCTGTATGCCCGACTGGTTTATTGAGAAGATTATGTCGGGTGTCGCAGGTCTGATCTGAAAAATGATGACAAAGGAAGAAGGTCTGAATTACTTATTGTGAAAACTAAATGATCAATCCAGTAGTTCTCTATAGGTAGATCAGTTTTACACTGTGTAAAGCCCTGTAGACAAGTAACTTTACTTGAAAACCCAAAGTTAATTTCAGTAGGAAGAGGCTATGCATGGTGTAACCTTGTGACTAATACTGTAGGATGTGGTTTCACATTTAGTAAGTATAGGAAATAATTTTACAGTGAACTATTTAAAAAAACCATAAGAAGTGACTTTACATTATGAACTTGTTGAAAAATATAATAGGAAGGGCTTCTACAATGTGAACACTAACAAATGCAATAGAGGGCTTTACATCATGAACTGAAAAATATAAAATGGAAAGATTTACTTTGTGAAAACTATGACAAAAGCAACATTAAAGGATTTTACATGGTAAACACTGAGCGAAACAATAGGATGAGGGTTTATAATGTGAACATAACAAGATATTTCTTAAGGGTTTGTGATTTGCTCATGGGTTGGTTAATCTGTAAAGCGGCTGAAGGAGGGCTCCCAAATTGTAATTCCTCCTAAAGCCTTGAAAACATTTTTTATTTTGATTATAGTGCTTAGTTAGGTGTCCATTACAATACTTTATCTTTTTAAAGATGAAGCATTGCTTAGCTACTGATTTACATCATCTTCCTGAGTCATCCGTGGGCTCCTCTGCCAGGTTACCCTTAGAGGCAAGTATTAAAATGGACACTTGGACACCAGTTTGGCAGACTGGGGTATGAAGGCAAGAAGACACTCAAAGTCAAAACCTCTAACTGAATCAATTGGACTAGTAACTTTGAATTACTAGAATATTCCACACAGCTAGCCTCTTGGATCAATAGTTAAAAATCATATTTTGTGGGCTCCACCATGTAAACTGGGTAGAGACTTTGATATCATCCTCATTCACATTTGTGTTTCCAAACCTCCATCTCAGAGTAGAATTTGGAGCATTGTAGCTATGGGCTTAAGGTTAAAGTACCTCAGGGGACCAATCCACCCTCTGTTGACATCTGTATGCAACCCTGTATTGAATTTTAGCAATGCCCAATATGTTTTCAATCGTTTGAGTGCAATAGAACGATTTCTACTGAATTGAGAGAATATATTATTCACAATTCAATACGCTGGCACATGCTAGTTAACAAAGCATTTTGGTTCTGAATTGCAGAATCTGAAAAACATCAAGTTAACTTTTAATTCTGCAGCGCTAGGGCATAGCCAAGATGGCGAGCATATTGAAAGCGTTGAGAGGTGGTCCGTGGCAGCCCGTCCATTATCCTACATATATCCGGCCCATCCAACGCAATGGAGAATAAAAATGCAGCCCAGGCATCCTGCATGGAGAGGGGGTGCTGCTTGATGCTGCTAGTGCTGGGCGAAGCTCCTGCACAGGTGCAGTCTCGGCTGTAAGGCAACGCCTGGTGAGGTGGGCCTTGATAAACCCTTCAGGCAGCGTGGCCTCCTACATATACATGGTCCACGCACAGCCACTGCACCAAAGTGGACTGCCACTGTATGGAGACGAGGTTGGGTGGGCAGCTATCTCCACTGGCTCTTTACCAACGGCAGCCAAAATTAACTGGTGAGAGGGCGGGAGTGGGCCCGGCTGGGTCTGCCCATTATCAGAGAAGCATCAGAATTGCAGAGGTGATGTCAAGGCTTCCCACGCCTGTACTGCTGCGAGAGCACGGCCGCGAGGCCTGATCCACAAGCAATGCTGTTATTGCGGAGGGACTCTGTGGTGGGATCCGAGATCCTGCCATGTGTGCCCGCCCACCCCGCTTGGTACCTACATTACAGCTGCAGAGTGGAGATGCGATGGTGTTGCCGCCGCCCTGGGATAGCGGCCTTGAGAAGTAAGGAGGAGCAGCAGGAGAGGGGGTGAGTGTGGGCCCGGCTGGAACCATATAGACATTGCAGTATGAGCTCCCTTAGGGTTGCAGTGGATGGGACTGCTGACGTGCACTATCCCCTGGGGGTGCAGTGCTGGGTGACCTGGTAGTACATAAGAGGGCTGCACAGCCTCACCCAGCCTACTGCTGGCACTCTGGAGGGAGATACCACTCGATTAGGAGTGCAACTTGCCAGGAGCATTGCGGAGACTCAAAGTACACAGGTCCAATTCGATGCCTGCCCTCCCTGCCCGCTAAAATCTGTATCTATTCCCAGTTGTGCGCTTCAACTTAAAGGTGGTGATCACGCTCCAGTAAGCTCTTATGAGGAGTGGGAGATATTGCTGCCACCTTGGGGCCTCCCCGATAGACTGGTGTACTGCTCTTAAACTACTATGAAGGTGAGGTGTGAGTGAGCTCACCTCAAGTACATGATGCCCAGAGTGCCTAAATTGGTAATGCCTGCTTGCATTCCCTGCCATCCAGCCTGATTTACAACTGCCTGGCTTTAGTTCCTTGACGTCCTTATTGCCCCTTGCTATCACTGCGGGACGTGTGCAGGAGTTGTACCTCAGCGCAGGCGTAAGCTGACCGAGGAACCTAACCTCCCTGCAGATTGCTTAGCTGAACCGGAGCACCTTTCCCTTGTGCTCTGTCCCGGTCATGCCTAAAAACACCCCGGCACCCAGGTCTCCACTTCTGCAGGGGACTTGTGGGTGGTAGGTCACCTCCTCCCACGTACTGACGGACGAAGTGGTGGGCCCAGGGATTGAGACCCTGCTCCATTAATGAGTCCATGTGCCTATCGACTTAGCCCACTGGGGAGTGCCGCACTGGGGAGGAAGCTAGCGCCTCCTTGTCCACCCTGCATCCCACAAACACCTGCAATGAACTACGCTGACTAAGTTCAGATACCAGTGGCTGGAATTAGAGGGTGCAGTCCTCTCCGCATTGAAATGGTGGATTGGACCTTGTTTCCCCCAGGGCGGTGACCTGCAGACAGACATTGTGGACACTCATTGATGCTGTGATGGGCGATTGTGGATATCTTAACTGTTTGTAATTGCTGAGTGGAGGACCACATGGGATGGATAAACCACAGAAGGGGGCACAGCAGAATAAGAAAGACCAGTTTACGGCCCCAGGGACTACTGCAGCAACAAACCCTCCAGGCGCAGGACTGTCCAGATGCTGCATAGGGACTGCAGGAGCCCATTAGCGCATTGATATTGGCAGTGATAGAGTCCTCAAGCGTAACTGAACAGGTCAAGATCAAAGCTTTTTCCCAGGATGCTGGGCTCGAGGGTGGACCTCCGTAAGGTGGCAAAGCGTTCACTGGCCATGGAGTAGGATGTCTCCAAGCTGCAGGGGGAAGGTGGCCTCCCTGTGGGCTGAATTAAACGCCCTGACGGCCGTTTCAATCTCTGCTTTGTTGGCTTCCCAAATGGGGTGCAGGGGAGAGATCTGGAAGTTTCTTGAGCACTGGGTGAAAGAGGCGATCCCAACAGCCCAAATATCCCCCTTCTTTGTGGTTGAGAGATCACATTGTGCCTTGGTACCTAAGCTTCCTGTGGGGGTATCCCCTCGAATTGTGATTGCAAAAATACTTAACTACAGAGATAGGGATGCTATCCTGCGAGTGGTTCAAAAGTCGGGAGACCCCAAATTTGAGAATCAACTGATTCATATTTTTCTGGACTACACAAGGCTAGTGCAGCAGAAGCAGCAAACCTTTGGAAGGATTAAACAAAAACAGAGCTATGGGACTCCCCTATACGATTCTGTACCAGGAAAAAATAAAGTGATCCATAATGACCAGTTGCACTTCTTCACCCAGAAGAAATATGAGACTGGCTGGAGATACATGGGGATGGTTGAATCCCTCCACAGACCCCGCAGCTTAGACGATTGGAGGGGTGGAGGTCCCTTATGGTCCACCACTTGAGTGGTCAGACAAGACGGGACACTGGACCTGGAGCAGCAGAGGTCCGAGAGAGAGGTGGTAAGGGTGCTGGTGATGGCCTCTAGTTCAGACATGAGCGCTAGAGATGTGGTGCAGGAAACCACAGAACAGAGTGAAACATGACGCAGTGTATAATCTTAATTCCATAACTGAACTTGTGCTATAGTCTGGGGTGCTATGATCTTCTACCTAAAGGGGCTTGCACATAATAATTGTGCTGAGCACCGGAGGTCTGCAGACTCCCTGGAGACTGACTGACAAAATGAATGACATGTTACAGGTGTGGATGTGGGCAAGTGGGTGAACGGGTGGCAACGGCTGGATCTAACGGGCTGACCGCCTCTCACGCCCCCCAGTAGATAATCAGTTGTGTACAAAATATTTCTGTGCTAGATCTTATTTGTTTTGTGGAGGTTGCATTAAAGGGAGTGTATGTGTGATAGGGTGACAGGTGGGGGACAAGTGGGTGTATAGGACTCGGCAGCCAATAGGGGCGGCACCTAACGAGGGTACCCAGGTGGCAGCCTCCCCTCTGATGTTGCTTTAGTGCGATTGCAGATTGACTGGAGGTCGTGGGAGGGAGGAGGTGCGGACTTTGAAAGATTTGCTTTTATTGTGGAATATGTAATTATATATGTAATTGCTGGGGGGATAGAGGAATTATGATGCTTGGGGAAACACAAATTGTTCAGTTGTGTTTACCCAGTGGGAGGGATTGGCTGTTCCTGTTTGATACGTTTGTTGCCACACAGCAGCGATGGAATTGCTGGGCGGAAGACAGGCGGTCGGAGGTGGGGTGGGGTGATGCGATCTGTGGAATGTTATTGCATTCAGATTGCACTGCAACAAGAGACATATGACAGAAGAAGAGACCAAGCAATGACATAGGAAGTGGAGGGGACACCCCTACTCTGCCACCTACTCTAACTATGCATGCGAACTCTCCATATGGATCACACCACAGGTCCATTTCTGGACTCTGGGTTCAGAACTCTAGGGCTGATGTTGAGGGCAGATATTTACTGCTGTGTTTCCTGCTGGACAGGCAGGAGGTGCACCCAACTTGGATGATGAGGCCTTCTACCTTGACATTGACAGCGAGCTCCTCCCAGCTGTTGGGACTCACCTGCTATGGATAGGAGAATTCAACTGTGTGCTGGGAGGTGTAGGGGATCATCACCCCCAGTGACAGGATACAAAGCTGTGATGAAAGGAATGATGGAACGCGTGGGTTGTGTGGATGTCTGCTGCACGACACAAGGCAGAGTCAGGGAATACACTTTCTATACCCCAGCACAACACCTCTAGTCACCTAGTTAGACTTTTAGTGACAGATGACGTTGCCATAAAAAGCAGAGGTTTGGATATTGAATAGACTTCTCTCAGAATATGCCCAGTACTCCTGGAGTGGAACGGGTGTGGTAATAGATCCAAAGTTCTGCTGTGGTGTTTACGTCCAGAGGCACTTTGCAATACCCAGTACTGGGAGGAGCTTAAGGAAGCCGTGGCCAGGTATTTTAAGACCAAATGGTCCATGGCTGTAAGTAGGGGTGTGGAGTGGGATACCCTGAAGGAGGTGACACAAGAAGAATGTCTGTCATGCATTAGTGAGACCAGATGCCATCTGAAGATGCAGTTATTGGAGGAAGAGCAACTACTGCGAACCAGTCAGCAAGCCGCACCCACCTCTGGGAGCCAACAGGGCCCCCTTCTGACCACCTAGAGGGGGAGACGTGGGACAGACTGGACTGACTGGTTCAGAGGGATTAATGTCAACTACTCCATCAGGAGGGTGACAAGTCAGGATACCTCCTAGCATGGTCACTGAAGAGGAAGCGTCTACCTCTGGTGATTATCTCCCTCAGGCACTGAGATGGCACCATTGAGGGATCACAGGCCACAATCAATATGCACATACAAGACCACTTGGCAATAGTATATGAGGAGACAGGAGTGGGTTGGGCAGCAGAAATCTGTGGGTTCCTAGATCAAATGTTCCTTCCTAGACATACAGTGCAAGAGGTTGGGGAATTGGAAAGGGAGCTCATTGTGGCGGAACTGAAGAAGGGGGCCCAGGAATTGGCTTGCTGCAAGGTGCCGGGACCAGATGGCCTTCCGGTGGAATTCTATCAAATCTATGCAGAGCTGCTCATTTTCCACTTCCTGGAAACACTTCAGGAGGCACATGGTTATGGGATACTTCTGCAAACAATGCAATAGGATCAAATCATTATGCTTCCAAAATCGAGGAGGAACCAATCCGATCCCAGTTCTTATAGACCCCTCTCTCTAAGCTAGGGGTAGATGCAAAAATACTTGCTAATGGCCTAGTGACCAGACTACGAAGGGTGGTTACCCAACTGGACCACAAAGATCAATGTGGTTTCATGCCAGGTAGGGGGCTCATGTGAATCTCACAAGACTATCCCATTTACTGCATAATGTTGCGGGCAAGGAGACGGAGTGGCATTAATAGCGTTAGACATTGAAAAGGAATTCAATACCCTTAACTGGGAATACCTTTTGGAGGTCCTCCGGAGAATGGGACTCCCCTGTCACCGCTCTCTTAGCTTTGGCAATGGTGCCTTTAGGGATCGGGGTTTATCGCAACATGGTCAGGTAGGGCATCCAAGTGGGCGAAAAATCATGTTTCCCTGTATGCCGACACCGCCCTCATCTAAGTTACGCACCCAGAGCGATCAGGTATGGCCTTATTGCAGATCATGACCGAGTTAAGTGAGGGGTCCAGTCTTAAGAGTCAATACGCCAAAAAAAAAAAAAAAAAAAAAAAGTGCTTTTTCCCACAGCCACACTTGTGGGGCACAACCAGCGGAACTCCCGGTGACTTAGCTCATTTGGCAGGGGGATCACGTTCGGTATCTGGGGATACAGGTGGCAAACGACTCAGAGGCCTGCTATAGCCTAAATATGGGGAAATTACTTGAAGGGCTTGGGGAACTGATCCGATTTTGGGTCCACCTACCCTTGTTGGTGCTGGTCACAGTCACGCTTAGCGAAATGGTTCTATTACCCCGCTGCAGGTATGCTCTCCAAAATACCATGTATGAAGTCCTGGGAACCACATTTTTCTAAACTCAATAGTCTCCTTATTTCCCTTGTGTGGGCGGTAAAATAAGCAGGGCTAAATTGTATATTCTAAAACTATACATTGATATGGGGGACCTGGGACTATGAGATATGGAATTAAATAAATTTGCAGACCTATTTCAGTTTACAACACAGTGATGCATGAAAGGGCCCAATACGGAGAAGAAGCTACTGGGAATGTGGGGAGCGGAGGCAGACCTCCCCTGTTGCAGCATGCTGGGAGCGGGTGTTCCGGGTGATTACCCTTCAATGTCAGAAAGGTGGCAGTAACCTGGGAGCAATAAGTTACCTGAGTGATACAGAGTGCACCCTATGCTAAACTTTGACCCCTTTGTTGGTTGCAGCCTAATCGTGCCATACAGTCAGTGATGGACAAGTCGCAATGGTTTGAAGGCAGCTGCAACACCGCAGGTGAGCTCCACCTTAGTAGCACTTTTTCACCTTGGAGGAGGAACAGGATGCCTTTGACCTTCAACAGGTCCGATTTCTGCAGTATACCAAAGTCTCCTGTATGTTTTGGGAGATATGGACTGACTTTCCAGCAAAACCGGAGGAGACACACACATTAAGAGTGGTACTAGATCCCAGGTCAACTCAGGGTTTGATTTCCTGCTTTTACAAGACACTTGAAGGGGATCGTCTCATTGACGTGGGGGAATCTGAAACAAATGGACATGGAGTCTATTGAAGCTCCTTTCTGAGGGACCTGGAAGAAAGCATATGCTCAGGTTAAGGAGGTGGCTGGCAGTGAGAGGTTCAAACACACACAGTTTTATTACCCCCCACTAAGGCTACATGACCCCACAGCATTTACACAGAATTAATAGAGATCACTCAGAGGTGTGCCCCAGGCGTGGAACCCCACCAGCCTCGTTCCTCCATATGACATGGACTTGTAGCAAATTACAGGGGTTTTGGAGCGAGATCATAAGGTTGCTATGGGAGGTAATGCGTGCTGAGGTATCCACCAGCCACCATTTACTTGGGGTACCTAAACTAGGTGCCAAAATGAACCACTAGTTCATGCTATTTGGGATGGTACTAGCAAAGTGGCAGGTGGCCATTCATTGGCGCAGAGCACTGCCCTAACAGTTGGTAAATGGACGACAGACCTGCTTGAATGGGGCATAGCTAAACAAACACTGTGCGAACAGATGAGAATGCAGAACGCAACTTACAAATATGGGGCACCATGTTGGAAAGCCCTGTCAGACATGGACCTCGAGGCGAATGATTCCGCTGACACCCCCTGGAGTTGGATAAACGAGACCCCCCGGGTGGGGAACAAAGGGATGATACGGAGACTGACAGCAACTGAGTACCCTACGTGCCTGGGGATAACGGGAAGAGGCAGACAACATACCAGAGGCGGTCTGGACTCTTCATCCTGCCACCCCTGTCCCTCCCTGAGAGCTTATCCAATGTGCCTTTTTGTTGTTCGGTGTTCTGCTCCCCCACCCAGCAACACCCTAACCCACCACCACCCAGGGGAACTCCCCAGGTGAGCAGAAATGTGGGCCTATGCTCTTTAATGAGATACGGTTCTGGCCACTTGCTGCCACTGTATGAATGCGCAAACTCTACCACCAGCCCTTTCTCTAATTCTTTTAAAAGTTACTTGTTTGTTGTGAGAGCTCAGCTGATATTCTGGACCAACGGCCAAAGGCTATATACTCTGAGGAATCTGATTGGCTGTCTCAACTCAGTTCTCCAATTACTGGTCTCATACGTTTTGCTGACGGGTGGTTTGCTCCTGCACCCACCTTCAGATCTCGATAAACAACATTCTTTTCCGAGTGAAGGTAGTCCAGCGCCGACACAATTTCAGCTCCATAAAATTGAGCACGTTCTTCTGAAAATACCCGTTCTTTTGACAGATGGAAAAATAACTGCAACAGAAAAGTAAACTTTCAGCACACATATTTTAATACGAAGATTTTAAAAAAAACATTTTACTGACAAATGGTAACAAAGTTGTTACATTTTACTTTCGATTTATGAACATTAAATACAAAAATAAAATCTGTTAGACATATGGTTCGGTTAAAGATATACAATTATGGCACCCAAAGTGCAGAGGTTTGTGACACATGTTTAGGGATGATGGCCTGATCCACTTGATATCTATGAAAATCCAAAGTATTTCAAAGATCTACATTCCAAATTTTCTATACGAAACTCAGACACAACACAAGTATGTTGAATAAAGTGAGGCATTCACGCATTCTCACAAATAACTACAAGGAACAACGTCGAATAGCTTTTAAATGTTTCTACTGAAAGCCTCATTTGAATTACAGTGAAAAGTGAAAGCTACATATAATATAGAAATTAGGTTATCTTGGGACTTTGTCAATAAATCCGACGTTCCCAACATAATCTTTTAGAAAGTTGGTGCTTCGGAGCCATACAACGGGCCGCAAGTACTAAATACATACAATGATATCTGGTAGAAAGCTGAACACGAACTAATAAACTGCACGTGTTCATTAGACCTTGACTCTACTGCAGTCGTTACATGCACAATTTTCATGCAACCACAAAGCATTTATTTTTTAAGCATTTCCTTATAAGCATACCCTTACCTCGCCACCATTAGCATACTCCATAACAAAACATAAACGATCATGTGTTTGGAAGGAATACCTTAACGCCTGAAATAGAAACAGACAATGAATTAGAACATGGTCTGCTCAGATAGCATTCTTTACACAGACTTCACTGGTCAGCATAGCTTAGGACAATACAACGGCACACGCAGTAAACACAAAGGACAGACAAGCTCAAACAAGCCACATAATTACAGTCACTGTGCAGTCACTGTACAACAAAGGCTCAAACAGTCATCACCCTTCACTGTGAAACTCTATTTTGGGATGTCTCCGGACAAGGCAGTGTGTTTCTGGGAATGTGGGCAAACAACAAGCTTTTTTTTCTTGTGGAATTAGCAAATTATGCCAGTGTTAAAGCAGTAAGCTGCACTGACAGAGGCAGCCCTCCAAGAATATTGTATAACCCCGCGCCTTATTTAAGATGAAAGGACATGGCTTGTGATAGATGATTACAACCAATGAATTAGTCTCAAAATAACATACCTTGTACAAGAATGTGGTCTGTGCATGTTTCTTAGTTGCAACTGTCAAGGGCAGCTGTACTTTATTCCTACTTCGGCGCTATATATGTTGCTATGGACACGGTGTGGCATTTCTGCTAGGGCCGTATCAGGCCGAAACAGTTTTGTGTCAATGGTATCTGATTTTGTCAGCAGAAAAACCTGTCTGTGGTATTTTGATCAGTTAATAGAGTAAATTGCTATTTTATATACCCCTGGCAATAATGAAAAATATGTTGTGTGGTGCCAATATCAATTACTGAACAATTTACTGCTGACAAGTTAAAATAACGATGACAGCTTTTACCACCAACAAATTCAAATACCACAGGCAAATATCTTGGTACTAAATGTGTGCCAGCAGGCAGAAGCACATTCAATTATTTCACGAGACCACAACTCTTTATCGCCTACTACTCTGTCCTGGGCCTGGTCTCCAAACTGCAACTGCCTTAATTTACATGGGAGACAGCAGGGCAGTCGTTTTTAATTTCGATAAAGGTCCACAGAATTAGAAGGACAACAAAGAAAAAGCTACTTCCCTTTGTAATGCTCTAAGCTAACCTCCGATTCCTCGCCTTATAATAGTCCCCAGGAGTTAGACGGAATCTGGAGATTTTTCATTGTAGTGCTTCTGTGCGCAGCCAGGTGGCACCCTGTAGCTCTGAGTTGACTCCATACCATCCAGGAAGTGATGGCACGGATCACATATAAGCCTTACCCCGTCGCACGGATGTCAGTGTCTAACTTTTGCCTTTCTGTGCCTTCAAACGCAAAAGGTGAACAATAGTGGATTGCAGTGTGCTGAATACTGACTTGGGACCTTTCGAATTTTGAAAAGAGCCCACACCTATGTAAAAGGAGGTAGGAGTGTGGTGAGGTATCTGCAGTTTAATATATTATGCACCAGAAAGAGTGTTACCTAAAGTTAATACCTTGCCCTTCTGATGGCTACATCTGACCATCATTCCTCACCTTAGAATAGATACCGCAGCAGCACCACCCGAAGGTGGCGGGTCTGTGTAGTGGAGTAAGACCTCATGCAGACCCGAGCAGGCAAAGTGTCCTTCCCGCTGGACCTGGCTGTCAAGGCAGTAGTGTTTTGTGAATGTAAGCACCAACGCACATGTTGCAGCCTGGCAGATATCAAGGTCAGGCACTCCTCACCCCAATGCAGTGTTAGCAGCCTTAGCCCTAGTGGAATGGGCTCTCAGACCTTGCAGGGGCTGCTTCTTCTCCAGGGCATAGCAGATCCTAATGTAAAGGACTAGCCATCTCACCAAGCTGCTCTTCTTCACTGCAGAAAGGTCCAGGGAGAGAGCAATGGCCCCACTATCTTTGAAGGGCTCAACAACCAAATGTGCTTTAACTCCATATAGTTGGGAATAATTAAGTGTCAAGTCCAGAAGTCTGGCCTGAACGTCTGCGGAAAAGCTAGTGGATCGCATCCATGTGTGTCTGCCTAGGGCCACACTAGTGCCAATAACCCTCCTGAGGTAGCAGTCGTGCCCAGTCCGCATCTTGCATGGCCTGAGAAAGAATGGCCAGGGATTCTTCTGGAACCATGGGCAACACTTGGGTCACAGAGTCCCACAAGGTGTGAGAATAGCAGCCTAAAAGACAGCTGGCACCGGTGGAACGAAGAGCCAAACTTGTAGAGGAATAAAATCCTCTTCTCAAATGTTGTTCTCTACTTCGATTCTCTGTCTGGGGGAGTAGTGGCAAACATGTTTGGGTTCATTGTGCTGGCTGAAGCCTGTACCGCAAGACTCCTCAGTGTATGGTTCTGAGTGAGGAAGGCAAGGTCATCTTGAGCAGGGTGATGGCGTATGGCGATCAAATGAGGCACGGGGGCCTAAGTATGGTTTTCCCAGGTACCCATGAGAGTACCTGGCGGAGCCATATTAAAGGGAAGTCGTGGCTCACAACTCAACTGACCAGGCTGCAGCACCACCCTCAGAACATTTCTTTAGCCTCCTAAGTGGGAGTGAGAAGACCATGAACCTCAGCAACCCTCTGCATAACACAGGGAAGGTGGATAACTAGAGCAGTCTCTAGGGAGGTATCCAACCCACTGGCATCCTGGAGTGCCTCATACGAGTTTTCTTCTGGACATGATTGGGCAATCTCGTTTCCATCATCACAGTCCACAATGTCTGAGTCTGTGCCGAAAAGTTAATGAAGAACCTGCTGGCAATTAGAAGATAAAGTCAGAAGAATGGTAAAAAGGTTGTAAGTGCACAGTCATCACTGAGTTTGGGGAGGCACAGTGTCTGCATCAGACAGCACTATGGGTTGATCGTCGCCATCCGAAGTCAATGGTAATGGCATTGGTGGATAGGAAGAGCTGTTGTGATGCTGTGGAGGGGAATGGTAGTAAAGTTGGACCAGAGCCCTGAGCAGATCCACAGGGCTCAACTGGCCCCTTGGGCAGACATAGCTGCGAAGACCTAGTTGGGAAGCCTCTTGACTTTTTGGGCACAAGAGCCGTGTGGAGTTCTTTAACTTGCTGTAGTGTTGCTGACGGGCTGCAAGACTAAGGTCACAGTCAACAACAAAGTGGACTGACTTCAGGAGTGCAACCTGGAAGCATGATAATGGCCTTGAACCTTCTCCTGGGAACTGAGAATGGCAGGATGGGGCTGAGTCCGCACTGGACTTATTACGCTGCTTTTTAGACTTCCCAGAGAAATTAGAGCGCAAGAAGATCGGTCATGTGAACAACCTCAGAAGTGGGACCAGGATTTACCTTTAGATCTCTATCGATCCAGGCATGAGGTTTTATGGCGCTTCTCCACAAAGAGCATAGATTACCAATTTCAAATGGTCTTGGCGAGCATCAAGGCACGATCACTGCAGGCCTTAAAGTTATGATATAACCCCAAGCACCATAGGCAATCCACATGTGGGTGAGTCACAAACATTTGTTTGCAGCATTTCCCAAAGGGTTTAAACACTGAAGGCTTAGATTTAGATATTTAGAGTCTCGCTGAAAAAAAGGGGTTGCTCTGGATCTGCACCTGTTGGCTCAGGAAGAAGGGAACTGATGTCATCTTGCCTTGGTGGTACCTATATAGGCCCACATACGTTGGCTCGGAAAGTAAGAAACTGATGTCAGTGTGCATGGGTGACACCTATATAGGCCTGCACTTGTCGTACTTGGCACAGAACGACACTGACACTGAGTCGGCTGTGCCACCTGTAGGCGTACTGCTAAAAAAAATTATGGATTCAGTCTGAAGCCAGGGGAAGTATTTAAAAAGTGACTTATCTGCTGTGAGAAGTCTCTATCAGAATGTGTCCCTTAACAAGTGGGCTTGCAGAAACTTTAGTGTGCAAAATAGTTGATGCTGGGTGTTCTCTGAAGTGGTTAAAAAATCTAGTTAGGGCTCTTACCACTGGTAAAAGATGCAGAGCACCACCTTGGGATGCTCACTTCACTCGTGATCTGCCAGACTTCAGCAACTAAGTTAGTCTGTCACAGTATTCATGGGCCCAGCCAGGTGATTTGGAACTAGGAAGTCACCCTGGTGTCCCAACCATCTTCAGAGATGCAAGGCCTCCCGGCACAGGAGCCAGCACCCACCCAGCCATGCTTGATGCAATATCATACGGTTGAAGTGTTGTATGTCAGAAACTGCATCAGCCTACCCTTGATGGATGGCAGGAAGGCCTTCAGGCCAGACGAATGGCTTTTAATTCCACAAGATTGATGTGTAGTCAGCCCCATTTGTACTCTGATCTCCACCTCCCACAGGTGACACCCGCAGCAGACCAGTGATGCATCTGTCACAACTGTCAGCAACAAGTAGAGAAGAAAGAGTGGCTTACCGCACGAAACATGGTAGTTGGCCAACCACCACTGTAGATCTTGAGATGCCTGCTCCATGACCTGGTACTGTTGGATAGGAGGCTCTGATGATGAGCCGACTTGAACTTTAAATTCCGCTGTAGGCTTGCATGCGCCACCGCCCTGGTGAGAAGGAGGATACCTCAGCCCTTTCCACACCGGATTCCAAGAGCAAGCCTCAAATGTCGGGATTACAGTCCAAATGGCCTGCACTAATGGCTGCACAAGGAAAGACCTGAACTCTACCATATCCAGGATTGCCCCCAATGCATGGAAGCCTCTGAAGAATTCAGTTGGGACTTTGGCTCCTTTATTAAGAAACACATCTTTGAGGTATGAGAGTAGATCGATATCTGACTTCCAAAGATGGGCTGCGGCCACTGCCATTGTTTTCATGAACACCCAAAGGGGGCTGGTGAAGTCACGGTGAAAAAGCTTATGGCTCACCAGGAACTGCAGACAATGACTAAATGTAAATACGTGTCCTGCAAGCCCAGGTACACCATTCAGGTCACCTGGGTCTAACGCAGATAGGATCTGAACCAACATGAAAATCTTGAAACTGTCCTTCCTTAGGAAGACACTGAGACCTATAATATAAGGTTGAGGCCTCCTTCCTTTTAACAGAATGATGAAATAGCGAGTGTAACCGATCATGCCCTTTTCAGATTCTGGTACCATTTCTACAGCACCTTTGAAGAGCAACAGGTGCACTTTCTGTAAATGGATAGACAGATGCCCCTCTGAAATGCATTCTGGTGTGAGCTTAATATAGGGTGGGGAGGAAAGATGCCAAATGTGATGGATTGCCAAACTGAGAGCAGTGTCAGATCCTACCTCCACTTGGTAGGCTTGTGCCCCTGAGGGCAAACTATATAGGTTTATTGGCCGGTGAGGAGGAATTGGAAGACTGGTGACACTTCTGCACTGCACATCGTTGCCGGTTCCACGTACTCAGCCCCAAAAGGACTGGGTTGCCTGTTGCATCATGGGTTGCAAACACTGTCTTTGTCTATAATCCAGCCCACCAGAGAAGCCTCTAAATTTTTGAAAGAGATGCAGGGATAATTTTGTAGTGGCAACAGCCCCTAGGAATGCGCTGTTGCTCTACTATCATTAAAGTGTTCCAAAGCGGAGTCCACCTACCAACCATAGAGGAAGGGCACATCAAAAGGCATATCCAATAGCAAAACGTGAGCATCACCAGAGAACCTCATCAAAGCATGCTGATGCCATGCCAAGACAATCCATGGTATCCAAGTCTGTGTGAAAGACATTTGGAGCCCCATTTTGCCCATCATGGATCTGGCCAAAAATACATGAAGATATTCTGGGACTGCCGGCAAGATGTCACTGGCCATGTCCTAAAAGGCATGGATGCAATAACACAAAAGACAAGCGACACTGATGGACCACTTTTCCCAATTTGCTTAAAAAACATATTTGCCAAAGATGTAAATTCTTTTTACATTCTCTTTCTAGAGGAGAAGTAGGGCATGAATATGGATTCATGTTACTGGTCCTGGGCTGCACAATAAGGCTCTCTGAAATTGGATGCATGGTTAGAAATTCATCAGGTGCTGTTAGACCTAGGCGACCTGCCTGCACACAGGCGAGCTGGAGCATGGTTTCACCCAAGTAGCCATCAAGAAGTAAGGGCTCAGATATTGCAAGCTCCACCAGCAAAAATTATGTTTTAGTCTCAATGGAGGGCAGATGTAACTCTAGTAACTCAGCTGTGAATGACATACTGTTCTCCGTTGGTGGCACGAGTGGCGAGTTACGCTCTGTCTCGGGTGAGATGTCTAGCTCACTGGCATAACATAAGGCAACATCAGTATAATGAGGTGGAAGCAAGCCCACCCCCTCACCATCATCAACATCCTGAAGTGTACTCTGCTCTGCACAGTATCATAGCCTGAACCAAAACGATGATGGAGTTTCTGTTGTTAGCAGTGACGATTCACAGAGTTAGAGTTAGGTTGCATAACAACTTCCTGCACTTGTGTCATTTCATGGTGTGATAACAGTCAAGCTTGGGCTAATGTTGGTTTGGAATGTGAAATAGACGTCGGCATCAGTGGAGCAAACACTGGCATCTGGGTGGTGGTAACTGGCATGAATTACGGGGCTGGTGTGGAAGTCTGTAATGGATTTGTAAGGACTCTGCAGCAGAGCCCAAAAAGACAGGTGGCACCAGGGACAGACCTGCAGACTGTAACCTGACTGCAGGCCTCTTTGAAGGCCTTGATCTGCTGCAGGGTTGATGATGGCTTGGGAAACTTGTGCACGTCAGGCCAGTGCTGGAATCAGATAAGTGACTGGTTACTTTGATGAAGTATCATTTACATCTTGACACCCTTGGGTCTTCTCCTTGGAATCGGAGTGGTGGGATGGAGTTGAAAACTGCTTCGCTTTTATGTTTGTGTTTGGACTTGGATTTACTGGACGACTTCAAGCAGAAGTGGATCTGTCGTGTTATTGGCCCTGTGACTGGAACAAACCCAGGCCCATGACCAGGACCTACACGAAGGCCACAACTTGTGCTAGGTGACATACAGCTTTGCCTTAGAGTCCCATTCCAAGCCAACCAACTACAGGGACACCTTGTGCAGCTAAGATAAGAAGTAAAGAAGCTAAAGCCTTTCTCCATGGCAAACACCATCTTCTGTCTCAACTGCCTAGGAAAGATGCAGCACTTTTTCTTCTTTTTTTTTTTTTATAAATTAAAAATGGAAAAATCTGAATATGTGAAAGTGCTAATACGATTGACAGATTCCGAATTCTAAATTATGTTAAAACCAAACTGATTATGTGATTCTGTCACCTAGTCTTTCCTACCTGACTTGGCCTAGCATCCCAAACAAGCATTTGCAATGCAATAGATCTTGCATTTTTTGAGTTAGAGCTATTGACATTGTAAATCCATAACTGGACTTTTCTTGCCACATACATTGGTCAGCCCTGCCTCATAATTTCGTCTTTTCCTGCCATATAATTCCAGTGGCCCTGCATATAACTAAAGCACTTCCATTTACCTCCTTCCTCTATCTGCAACAAAAAATGCATATGTTGCTATTTAGAATCCTTTTTTAAATCTGCCATGCTGATTTCAAAGGAATATCACTTTCACCACCCCGTTTTCAGAGTTTGTGGCTGGCTAACACAATTCCCCACAAGACAGCCACAGAGGAGAAATAAACTAGAAGGGTCACCCAAACATATCAAGAGTGTTTAAACAGTCATAGTGTAATAAGGATGTTAAGTTGCCTGAATCATGGTCAAAATTGTAATAAGGACAGATTATTAAAACATATCAAAATATAGCATAAACCTTTATCAGAAATACACTTTTGGCATTAGTCTCTAACGCTTACAACACCATAACAAAAATATAAATTGTAAGAAACATGGTCATGTAACCATATTGTTAGGCCCTAAAGGGCATAACTCCATAAAAAACAAGTGAGAGTAATGCAATAAAATGATATATTTAGCACCTAGAGGGCATGGTGCATTACACATTTTCAAGGCTAGCAGAGCTATTGCAATGATATAACAAACAAAGCCCATAAACATAATTTCTCTCATCTGTAAAACAAAAGCTCCACCCATGAGAGAGCTTAAAATGATAAAGAATGGTGGTAGGGGTTATTAATTTGGAGTCTCCACTAAAAGTGTGGGGACCACAAGATGATGGTGACAGAAAGAGCACGTTGTGCTGAACATTTTGGTGGTGGTCCAATTGTCCTACAGAAAGATTTTTAGTATGTTGATATGACTGAAATTCTTAGAACAGCCCCTAGAGAACAACACAATGAAAACAGTATATTTAAGAAACATGCTTGTGTAGCTATATAGTTAACCCCTAGAGGCCATAACCACATACAATGGTATTAAATAATGCAGTGTAACCATATATTTAGCCCTTAGAGGGCGTAGTACATTACACATTTTCAGGAGTAGCATGCATATAGCAAGGATATTACAAACAAGACTCTTAACACAAACTACTCTCAGCTGTAAAACAAAAGTTCTAGCCATGAGAGCACAAAAAAAGGAACTGAATGGTGAGAGGGGTAATTAATTTGAGGTCTTCACTAACATAGTGCAGGGACCCAGAGATAATGTAGACAGAAAGAGCACGTTGTGCTGAATGTTTCAGTGGTGGTTCCATTTTCCTCAGACCACCACAGGCTGAGTTATGGGCAAAAATATTTTGTAAAAGTAATGCCCTCCAAAGAATTATGGGGCGAGTTTCCTGAGTGCAGTGAATATTGTAGTACCAGCTCTCTGGCTGTGCCGGGAGAGTCACTTTCACTTTGAGGATTTCTGTTTTATGTAAAGCATTTACCAATTTCAACTGTTTTAAGGGGAGAGTCACAAGAAATGGCTCTGATTTGGTAACTGTGAACAATGTGGGCAGCGCTCCAATAATGCTGATAGAGTTCACCCTGTTGTGCCTGTTCGCGCTGTGAGTGCCATGGCCGCCAAGCAGCACGGAGTGGAGAGACAAAAGAAAAAAGAAATAGTTCGCCCACGCCGAAGTATATTGACAGTCGTGCAATAATCCATGTAACAGGAGCAAGTCTGCAAGGCGTGACAAAAACAACCTCAAGGCAGGACACATATAAAACATTTACCAATGATGTCAAGCGATTTTTGAAAGGCAAGCTCACAAATGAGTGAAAGGGATGGGTGAGAGATGGGCGTGGTTAAAAACCCACTACACTTACAACAGGTCAAAGCGTTTGCACGCTCGACCTAAAAATGTCTTCAATAGGAGAAGTATCCTGACCTCAGGATCGAAAAACGATGCTGCTCTCGGTAAAAGAAAGCTGATATGTTAAGGACTATTAATAAGGAAAAAACAGCAACCACTGAAAGATATCGTTAAAATCTCAATAAGCGTATGAAGTAAAAGGCACTATCTTAAAAGTTAAAATTTAAAAAAAATTCTTTGATTACAGTACATCATTACTTTTTGGCAGAAAAACAGCTGAGAGACATGCCCAAACAAATTAATACTGTACCCTTGTGGACAACTGAGGGAAACGCTGTGAAATAAATAACATCTCTACCCTGTCCTTCATCATACAGAGTCTGTGGATCAACTCTTCAAGCCCTCACTGGAAATACGTCATACAGGAGAACTAAGAAAAAATGCCAGTAAGGCACAGAAGCACTAAAAGCATGTTCAATCAGGAGAGAAGTATGAGTGCTCTGCACATTTTACAGACATTCCACCTAGTACAAGTGCTGTTCGCGCGCTGATGTGTGTGGAAGCTTTAGGGGGCACAATATATAAGCTGGCTCCCGAATTGGAATGTACGATCCTAGCAGATATCTTACAAAGTGTTATAAGATGAAAACAATCCACTAAGGCATTTCTACCACAAGACAAGGGAACCAAAGTAACAAGTCAAAATGTATAGACTTCCACAGAGAACCGTAGTGAAAAGGGACGTTTGTTCTTTAACTAGAGCCCCTCAGCTGAGAGAATATTCATTAAGCTCTCCAACAACACAGAGAAGAGACAATACTGATCACAATGAGTTGATAGGCCCCGAAATGGACCCTTGAATATTATTTGGCTGAGCTGATTTCAGGTGAAACAGAATCAAAATGAGCTTGTTCTAGGGATATGGTTTTAGATCCAACAAAGTCTACAAAAGTGTATTTGTCTATGGCAACATCTCATTCACAGCCTTTGATTTAGGAAAAGATGAAGGCACAAGGTATTGATGTAAGTACAAGGAATGAAAAGAACGAAAATACATGTTGAAGAGATCGGCTCATGGCTGGAGTAGGAAAGAACAATATCCAAGAGAAGAGCCATACTGTGCCAATTGTATTACGTCATCGAGACAGAATCAGGAACACTTGGGGCACATATAGTGAAACAAAGGTGACCAAAACCTTCTGGAGAGTGGCTCGAGTTATCTTTAACATGGAAGTCTTCATTGGCCAGCTATTTAAGTAGAGATGAAGATCCAGAGCCAAACTCCAAAGGCGAGTAACAAAGATTATCACCACCTTGAAGGATGAAAGGCTAAGGGCCTGATTCAGATTTCGGCAGACGGTTACTCCGCCACAATGGTGATGGATAACCCGTCCGCCGAAAAATAAATCCCATAGGAAATAATGGGATTTATATTTCGGCGGAGGGGACATTCGTCACGGTTGTGACAGAGTAACCAGTCGGCCGAAATCCAAATCAGGCCCTAAGTCTGTTCTTCTGGGAGCCAGAACCTCCCAAGTCCCCATACCACCAGTATGGCAATGCATCAATCACTGTCTCTCTATTAGGTAACACTACTCATGCTGGAAAAGGTGTCAAGCATGACCTCTCAGAGCCTGCACTTCTAACCAGCTTAATAGGAAACCGTTTCTTACTGCAGAACTCGGGAACTGAAACAAATGATCTCTGTATAGCAGGTGCAATACACAGGGCCTTTCATATGGGAGTGTCTCCATTTCGTACAATATGACGTCTGCAATGGAAATCATTACTTTTCCCAGAATGTTATCTCCGTGGGGCTTCACATTTGATTGCTAATGTGGTTGCATTCAGAGTGAGGCTTACCTAATTTATTATAAAGCAGGTATGAGGCAACTCATCCTATTTTCGATCACATTTTATGCAATGTTCTTAAAGTTTGAAATTCACACTTTATCTAAGATAAATGTCTGCAATGGTTATTACAGACATACACAAACATAACCTGTAGTGAATCTCAAGTGAACACAAAGGGAATCATAAAAACCAAAGGAGCACTACAGATGGTGACAAGGTGCTCATGTATTGTGCTTATAACATGAATTGCAACAGTATTATTTTCTATTATTCAGATGTTTTGACCATATGATACCAATGAGAACTACAGTTTTTCTATAATTATACTCCCAGGTTCTTATGGCTCTAAGGCAGACATCTTCAAACTGTGTGGCACACCGCTCTGTGGGTCTGTGGATGTGTACCTGGGTGGGGGGAGGGGGCAGGAGCCCGCAAATTAATCTGTAATTAGTTATAAATGAAGATAGCCTGGAAGCGCAACAGGCACATGATAGACCTGGCATCCATGGTGTGGTCTCCCCTGTCTTTTTTGCCTCTGCTTCCCATGTTTTGTCTGTGTGCTGGACTCTGATTTTGCTGTGTTTGATACTCTGGGCACTTTAATAGTGCTAAAGTGCAAGTGCACATGTGTAAAATTGTATTGATGACTGGGTTTTTCATGATTGACTTTTGATTTACTAAATAAGTACCTAGTAGAGTGCCTTAGAGGTGTCCTGGGCCTGTAAATCAAATGCTACTAGTGGATCTGCAGCACTGGTTGTGCCACCCACATTAGTAGCCCTGTAAACAACAGTTCAGACCTACAACTGTAATGTCTGTGTGTGCAGTTTTAAACTGCCAATTCGGCTTGGCAAGTGTACCCACTTGCCTCGCCTAAACCTTCCCTTTTTATACATGTAAGTCACCCCTAAGGTAGGCCTTAGGTCGCCCCAAGGGCAGGGTGCAGTGTATGTTAAAGATAGGACATGTACTTGTGTGGTTTTACTTGTCTTAACAGTGAAATACTGCTAGATTTGTCTTTCACTGTTGCAGGGCCTATCTCTCTAATAGGTTAACATGGGGGCTGCCTTTAAATATCTTTAAAGTGCAAATTCCCTTTGAGAGCAGAGAGAAATGTGGGGTTTGAGGTCTCTGAACTCACAATTTAAAAATACATCTGTTAGTGAAGTTGGTTTTCAGAGTGTTAGTTTGAAAATGCCACTTTTAGAAAGTAGACATTTTCTTGCTTTAACCATTCTGTGACTCTGCCTGTTTGTGGATTCCCTGTCTGGGTCAGTTTGACAGTTGGGCTGTTTGCGAATCTCCTCTAGACAGTGACACAAAGGGAGCTGGGGTGTAGCCTGCATAATCTGATGAGCCATCTGGGCTGGAGTGGAGGGAGGAGTGGTCACTTACACCTGAATGGGCTGTGTCTGCCCTCTCTCAATGCAGTCTCCAACCCCCTGGTGTGTGTTTGGGGCCTGGCCTGGGCAAGGCAGGATCTGGTAAACAACAGATATTTTCCTTTGAAGTTGAAGGCAGAAAGGGGTATAAGAATTGAACCCAAAACCCCAGACTTTTAGATCACTTCTGGATTCAAGAGGAACCTCTGCCAAGGAGAAGAGCTAAATAGCTGAGAAGTGCTGCCGCTGCCTGTTACTGTGACTGTGCTTTGTTGGGCTTTCCCGCAGTTGCTGCTTCTGCCTGTGAAAGGGGACAAACAATGGACTTTGTTGTGCATTCCTGCTTGAGGAGAATGTCCGAGGGCTTGAACTGAGCTTGTCTCCTGTTCTGAAGTCTCAGGGCTATCAAAGACTTCCTTTGTCAGCACCTGGACTTTCTGCTGAGACTCCTGCCCTGCCAAGTAGTACCCTATTCAGTCCCTGAGCCCTTGAAAGGTGAAGTTGGCAGAACAAGAGCTGAAATCCACACACAGAACACTGTGCAGGGAAAATTTTGACGCACCATCTGAAACGCGACTGATAACCGACGCACCGACGGCTTTGCAGGTAAAATTGATGCTCTACCTGCATTGCGGTTGGGAGATTGACGCCTCGCGGCTGAAGAAACGACATGCAACACCCGATTGCGGCTGCTGATAACGACGCAAACCCCAGGCAGCACGGTTTTTCTAACACTGTGACTGGATTTCCCACACATTGTCCCTCGGCGTCAAAGTCATCCCGACCCTCCGTGGATCTGAGGTGCCCCATTCAGAAATCGACAGAGAAGAAATGACGCACGGCCTCCCTTGCGAGGAAGGAATCGACGCATCGCTGCCTTTTCCGATGCACACTGCCCGTGCAGCTTTATTTTTTACGCTAACCAGAACCTTTGTCCAAAAATAAATTCCATTGTTTTCTATAGAGTAAGACTCTTATTCTTTTGAAAATTCCTAGTTTGACTTGTGTATGTTGGATTTTTGTTGTTTTGGTCTTGTTTGATTTAGATATATGTTGCCTATTTTTCTAAACTGGTGTGGTGTCCTTTTTGTAGTGTTTTCACTGTATTACTGTTTGTGTTGGAACAAATACTTTACACATTCATTCTGGGATAAGCCTGCCTGTTCATGCCAAGCTACCAAGGGAGTGAGGGGGGGTTTAATCAGGTTTGCTTCTCCTTTGCCCTGACTAGCGTGAGGTCCTTGCTTCGACATGGGGGTAACTTGACTGCCAACCAAAGACCCCATTTCTAACAGCACGTTTCCAGGATGATTTCACTAAATGCAGCAGTTAAAGTGCATAAAAATAGTGTGTGAATTGTACTACTGAGTGGCATGGGGCAGGGGCAGTGAGTGTGGAAATGGAGGCAAAGACATGGCTAAAAAGAAGAACATTTCCTGCATTTTATTGTATTTTTTCATCTCTAGGTAACTGCATCTAAATAAAAACGCACACACCTCAAATTAAAAATAAATGCAAGTTTAACTAATGAAAGGGAAATATACTCTTATCGTTTGAAACCCTCGGCTGGCTAATGCAATCACTGCAGATGAGTGTGTCTGTGACAAGAGTCACATAATTAAATCGCAATTGGTACAGTGAGGAATACTGAGTTGATTTATAGTTCTATGAGGTCCCAGTCTGTGACAGAAAGCACTGTGAATGTCATTATTTTTAAAGTTGTCTTACATAGAATAAAACAGGCAGCTGCCAAGTAGTGCTTAAGCTAAAACAAGTGCTTTAAATTTATACATTTTAGTAATAAGCATTCTGACTAAATCTAGTGCAACTATTTTTATGTGTGTCCACTAAGCACTTCTTTTAATGGGCATATGTATTACCTCTCAAAAAGAATAAATATTTGTCACCTTGAAGCTTTAAGTGCCTCCGTTAATTAAAAACGTTACTGGCTCCAAATATTATATTTGGTGACTAACCAATTCGACACATTTACATTTCTTTTAGGTAGCCAGCACTGTTTTGAGAAGGCAGGTTTATTTTTTTGTTTCCTATTCATCTCGCTCTCTTTGCTTCATAACACAGGAGGCCCTCTTCCTCCTATCCTCCGTGAGTGGCCACTGGACCCCAGTTATGGTGGTCTTACTATGAAAAAGAACATGCAGGTGCATTTTTCTTGCTAGCTTTACGGCCCAGGTCACCGCTGCTGTGGACAGAACAGGGCCCAAGCAACAGGGGGTGGAGGTCTACATGCGGGGTTTTCCTGTTAAGCGTTTTTTTTTTAAAGACAAACCAGCAGAAAGCCTGCTTTGGGCACGTGGCCTAGAAGAGATGAGCAGAGTAGATAGCCTCCTTTGCAGAGCTGTATGTATCATCGGTGCTGCAGCTGCATTAGAGTCCCAGAACATAGTCGATGTGCAAATATTTCTTTCAGCCTCGGAGCAATGACCCAAGAGAGGGGAAAAATGAAGCAGAGGAGACACCATGATTTGCGCATCAGAGACATGAGAGGGGTGATTAAAGATGCGAGGGAGAGTAATGAAGTGAGACAGGAGCACATGTTTTTAACAATGCGCAGAACCAAAAGTCTGCGTCACAAGGCAGTAGCTATCATTAGTGAAGCAGGAACAATTAACCGCGGGGCCCACTGCATCACAAATATGAATGCTTTTCTATAAAAAATGGGCACTGGGGCTCATTTACTTACTAGCAATAGGGCAGATGGCATGTTTGGCATAAAAAAGGGGGCAACATGTAGTAGCTCATTTTGATTTTTTCAAAAAGAGAAAGAGCTTGTTTCAAGATTGAAGTGATGGTCAAGCATGGTGAGGAATGAGTGAAAGAAGACGTGGAGATAGCCTGCTTCTTGGGGTTACAGCCATCATTACTGAAGGAGGTGGAGTTGCACTTCGGCCCACACATTCCAATTATGGGGAGTAATGTTTTTGGTCAATTCTGTTTTGTTTGATTCTGTTGCTCTTTTATAAGCCTCATATTTAGTGTGGATTCCGAGCAACAGAAAAGCACCCCTGAAATAATCTTGTGATCCCTGTCCCCTGCGATCAACACTACCACACCTGAAGTCCTTGCCATAACGCTATGGAGGAGGAGGAAACTTCAAATGTTTTGCTTGGGGAGGTAGGGGTAGTGGGGGTTGGGGGAGTCTCAGAGCAAAAGGTTTGAAGACCTCTGCTCTTGTGATTGAGGTATAGAAATACAAGTAGTGGCACACAATATTTTACCTAGCAAAGAAGATAACAAGATAGTGAACTTACTGTTAAGAATGGATGCCTAGAATTCTGTAAAACACGGTTTTCAGTGAGTGTATGTGCTACTTCATCCTAAAAAAAAAGAAACAGATTTCAAGAATAAAATCGTCAAATTAAAATGTGGAAAAGGACGGACAAATTTATTGTAAAAGGACACAGTCAATAGATGTCACACCTACCTTTGCAACAATAACTTCTTTCTTTAAAATTTTCATTGCGTAATAGCGTCCCGTTGCTTTTTCCTTCACTAAAATGACCTTTCCAAAAGTGCCTTTTCCTAAAAGTTTCAGATATTCAAACTCGTTCATAGTCTGCAAACAGGGAAAGTAAAATGTATTTTCATTACAAAGCCATATGAAGTTAAATGTATTTTCAACACAAAATCATATGTTTTTGTTTAGATGAATTTAGTTTGGTTCAGTTCATCTGTGTGATACATACAGATATGTTCCTTAAAATCGAAACAATACAAATTACGTGTAATACTTTGTTTCAATGTCAAGCAAATTATATTAGAAACGAACCCAAAGCTCTGTACATAGAGCTCACAAAATATACTCTCCAAGGCTTCAGTATTTTAAGAAGTCCATGGAGTCTATGCAAACAGAGCTGTTAAAGAACACATCTCCTTGAATCAGAATTACTATCAACTATGTGTAAATATCATGTAATCACAGTAAGATGTGATTTTTAAATATGTGTAATGTATATAAATATTTTGGTCACAATTATTTTACATTGCTAGCGAGGGGCAGATTACGGAGAGCTCAGAAATAAAGCTAAGGGTGCGTAAGGTGGAGCTTCTCCATCTTCTGTCCAGAGTTCTCATCTCCTTCTAGAAAAAAAAATTGAAATGATTTGGCAAAATGTTTTCCTCTGCTGTTTCTATGCCGAAAAAACATAATTTTCCTTTGATTTTGTAATAGTGTCTGCATTATACTAGGGGATGCTTAAGAACTCAAACAGTTTCCTAAATTCATTATACAAAGTTATTAAGATCAGGAAAACACTCAAAGGTGGCAGGTGACAACACCTGGATACTGACCCTTCAAAAAATCATTATTTTGGCACAATTAATCCTATACAAGTATCCTACAGAGAATATAAAAGCTATGTTTGCTAACAAGTGAGCACGTCAAACATTCACTAATCCAGCCTTTACAAAAATACATAAACACAACAACTGAACCTGAACATACATAGTTCACCACACAATTTATTTTCACTTCATCAGCTTTCGTAATGTTTATCTCCCCCTTGCGCCTCCTTATAGGAATTTTAGCACTTGCTACCCAGACAACTAGAACATTGATTCTGTACTTAAAAAACTAACTGGTGATTAAATATTAGTAAAAAATAAAAGTGAATTACCTAATTTGTCTTATGTGGACTCTGATTCGTAATTCGTAGACAACAAGCAACTAGTCTAATGCAACGTGTGTGTATATATATATATATATATATATATATATATACACACACACAGACACACACATATGTGTGTGTGTAACTGACGTTGTTGTTTTCTCTTCTGCATGTCAGCAAGCTGACCGCCTTCTTTCTTTTGCATATCAATAGAGAAGACTGGCACCTTCTAATGAACTTAAAAGTAGTGGTCGACCATTGCAATAGGTGGAAGCGGATTCCACAAATTAATAATACTGCTTTATAAACTTCCTTTAAAGAAACACAAATGTGATACGTATGCTATTTTAGATTGACTAAGTTGTTAGGTTGGCCAAAGTAGGCCTAGCCATGTTTTCGAATTGAACCTTTAAAATGCTCATGAGCTGGAGAACAGAAGAGCATGTAATCATGTTTTGTCCTTTACAGACTGTGCACCAAAGAGCTTCAATTGTGACCTTCCCTCTTTCAGTAAATATATGAAATTGAGTTAGTTCCGTTGCCTTACTAATACATTTATAAAATGTATTATTTTTCAACTGTATACAAATTGAAGGCCACATCATTCTGCCGAAACGGAGATGCTGTTTGTATTTAGAAATGTGCTATTTTCAAATTTGACTCCTACCCACTGACTTCACAGTGGCTAGCTACCTAAATATACAAAGGACCTGGAGGAGAATACATGAAAAATGGGAAAACATTCCCCAAAGTCGGTCAGCACTAAAACTCTTTGGAGCAAATTAACAGGTCCTTTGACGCTTCAAGATACAGATCACAAAAACAGAATGTAATGTTTTCCTAATTAAGGCAACAAAGCGCAGCCTTCTGGCATCACAAGTAGGAAGGTCCAACTAGGATCTTACAACTGCCATCTCCCTTAATGAACAACAACAGAGCCAAACAATATAAAACACAAATACAAAATGCAATTAATCTCAGTTCGTAAAAGAACAATGGCAATAGCTTTTGTTTATGTCTTTGGTCATTCATTCTAAGGCCGAAGTCTTGTGGCTTTCCATGCTACATATATAAAGGAAGTTGCAGGCGAGAAGATCGTCTTTGAATCTGTCCATAACATAAGACAGAGCCTCCCTGCAGCGTCTAGTCTTGTGTTCTATAAAGAGAGGCCGCAGATAAAATCTCGCCTGAAGCAATTTCGCGCAAAGTGCATGACTGTTTGTTTCAAATACGGTAACATAATGTAAACGTCTTCACCGTTCATTCAGGGCTTTAAAAAAAAAAAAAAGTGCCTGAGCTTGGACAGCACCCCAATTACATCACATTGTTCCATGTGATTTATTGCCCACCCCACCTGTGGATGAACATTAATGGGGGTGTTTAATCTCTAGTTCTCAGTGATGTACTGTCTCACCAGTCACGATACCACTAAGATGCCAAGACATGTCATCTGCTTTCTTCAAAATCCTAATACCCCCTTTCTGGCTCTTCATCGAGAAGGCCTGATTGAGTAGAGATGTTGTGTGTGTGGTGTGATAGTCTGTTTCCCTACGTCCGCATCATTGAGTAACTAGGCACAGCAATCCATCCAATTAGGACAGTAATATACAATAACACTAAAAATGAAATTGTTCATATTTTCAGTGGGTATTCTGAAAAAGTGCCACAGATAAGGCCCGAGTAGTTCAGTATTTACAGAAGCATGGCAGCGGGTGAATGTGCTTAAGAACATATACCACAGCATTTACCCATAAACCATAATCCAGACCCATAACATCAAATCAAAACTATGAATGTTCAGGCTTGGTTCTGCGATGCCAGATGTGCAGTGGTTCAAATCACACACTATGCAACTCTACATAAGAAATCCTGGACATATACCTGTAACTGTAGCGATTATCCAGTAAGACTCCAGACAAAAGCAATTTTTTTTATAACAAACACAGAGAGAATACAGAATATTCGCAACACAGCAGTTCTGCGACCATTTGTAACCTGATGCAGTATAGTACAACAAGCATCCATCACAGCATATTTGAAAATCATGGACATAACTACGCAACCTAATCTCACACATACAACACATTAAAGTTTAACACCTGTTTTGTCTTCAACATAATACTTGCACTTATAGGATAAACAAAAATACATCTGTGTATACTGCCCAAACACATGTAATCTCAAACACGAGAGTAGGATGGCATTGTACTGTTTTCAAAGCACATTGACATTTTAAAGTACCTCATTGTAGTGAAATATGTTTTTTGACCACTGCCTTTGTTTTGCACCACTTTACAACTGGATTAGCTGTCCAGTGTTTATCAGTTACAAACTACATTTTGTATTCAGTTTAGCCTTAGATTCATTCTGTCTATTGACTTTATCGTAGCATTAGACACTGCCATGTTAAAGGCTGCCCGTAATTTTCCACATTGTAAACTGTGCATTCTGTCTTGTTTTCATGCTTTTTCTCACCAAGGGCTTTGTTTGATAAGGATGTACTTAGAAAGCATGGAACAGCCTTATTTTAACTTTACATCTTGGGATTGTGGCCAAACCCTAATGTGTTATTTTCAAAGCATACCTAAACTAGCCAGCATGTTTGTATTGCAAAATGAGGGTTTTTTCCACAAAGCTCCTTTGGGTTTTTAAGATATAAAAAGACCCAGTGCGACAGTGAGGGTTGGAGTGGCCTCAATCAGGATTCAGACGTCGAATGGCTGTTATAGAGTTCCCGTGAGGGCAAAGACCTCTCTTTCTCTCAGTCGAACGGGGTCATCGGCTTGCTGGAATGAGAAAGATGAAGCACCTGACAGCCCTACGGTGATGCATTTTTAATTCATTATTTGCTTTGCATTATAATAAAGATACATATATTTGCTGTGTATATTGCAGTGGAGAATCATTTTGGTATGTTTCCTTTCATTGCTGTGACTATTTTTAAACGTGTGCTTTCAACATGCTAATCTCTTTTTAGGAACCTTGCATAGTGAAATAATTAATGTCTTCTTTGGATTAAGAAATGCATTCCAGAGATTTTTGTCAGCTCGGTCATTAGTGAAAAGCAGAACACCCATACCACTAACTAAATACAGCCATGTAGTCAATCCATCTTTACTGCATGGTCCCCAAGATTTTTTGTTTTCTTTTCTGGACCCCATTTCTGCTGGCACTAAAACTCTAAAACTCCATGCACTTTACCCTAGTTAACCAGCAGTAAAGTGCGTGTGTGCCTCTTTTAAACATGATAACATTGGCATACTCCTAATTGGCATATTTAACTTCCTTACAAATACAGAGTATATGGAACAAAGTGTACCCATACCATAGAAGTTAAATGTCACTAATGGACTGTAGCACCTATTGTGGCATCTGCTACATTGATCATGCAAACCTGGCTTCAAGCTTACAACTGTAGCCTGAACCTAGCAGCAGTGTAAAAAAATGCAACTCATTTTTCAAAATAAAGTTTTTCGAAAGATCCTTATTTAATATTAAGTCATCCCTATATAGGCCTCGTAGCCTACAAGACAGGATGCATGGTATTACAAGTAGAAAAAGTACAAATCTGATGTTAACCTGTCCCTACAGTGACTAGCACCCGAAAGTTATTTTTAACTGTGGGAGGCCTAGCTGGCCTATGTTGAAAAACACATTACAGCTTAAAATTCTAACACTATCTCAAGAATGAGACTTGCACGAAAAAATATAACAACAACTATTTTTTTATAATAATTAAAAATCCAATTCAATCAAAGTTGAATTTTATATAATAAGGAAAAGCAACATTTAGAAAGTTTCCCTTTGCTTGCCTGAACTTTCAGAAGGCTAATTAGCATTATCATCTGCCAGATCTTAGCCAGTTAGTATCCTTTAACAGGTGTGAAATGCCTCCCAGGCATATGCAATGGGTCTACCTAAATGGGCAGAGATTAGTCCTCTGAGCTTGGCAGAATATGCAGGGTTGGGCTTGTTGCCTTCTTTTGATAGGACAGTGCTATATCCAACTTGATAAAGTCAGTTGAGCCACATATAATATTTGGGGTGCACTGAAATGAAGAAATCAGTATGTCAAGACAATTCTTGTGTATCCACTATCTGGTTGTTGAAGATACTGATTTTATCCTACAAGTCTTCCATCTCTGGGTTCATTGTGGGTACAGTGGCTGCCTCAAATTGAATTTTAGTGTTAGATGTGGGAGGACATTAGGATTTCCATAGTACACCCCCCCACACACACAACCATAGCCCTCAGAGCCAATGTTTAGCGAGCTAAAGACTTTTGACATTTTGAAAATGCCCAAAGCGGGTAGTGTTGGACATGGGAACTTTCACCCTATTGACTAGGGAGCATCCAGGAGTAATTCTCACCCACTAGCTATTGCCAGGCATAAATGTAGAATCTCTAGGCACCCACATTAGAAAAATTTCTGAACCTGTGGAAGAACAGAACGTATTGTCTGTGACCTGAGAGGAGACCTGAAGGACTGGATCTGCTTTCTCTTGTACTCAGGGCAAAAAGGCGGACTCCAACAGCTATACGGCTGACCTCCTGTTCAAGTTACAGGAATATACAAGATACAACAGGCCTTTCCTGCAACTGCCCAGTTGACCAGGAACAAGTGCACTCTGCCCAGATGTCCGTCTCTGGGCAGGTCTACTGAAGTCTTAGTGAGGAAAGCTTGTTGAAACAGTGTGCATTCCAAATTTAACGTCAGATTGTTCTTGGTGGTAAGATGGAAGCTCATACCACAGGACTCATGAGCAAGTTGCAACTACAGCATAGCTGTGTTTTGCAGCAGCAAATTGTAACTGCATGAAAAAATACATATTTTGCCCTGCTTTGCCATTTCCTTCTAAACTGGTGTTTTGGATTAGACCTAATCTGAAGAAAGTGGTTTACATTGTCATTATTTTTGGTCCTAAAAGTCCTTGCATTGTCAGGATCGTACATGCAAGTGATGATTACAGAACACAGTGCAGCTCACACCATTGTTAAGAATGTGCTCTAGAACCAAAGGGCCTGATCTAGCAGTAAAGAATTTCCGTAACTTAACCATACCGTGTGCCAATGCTGGCCAGGAGAATTAAAGGATTGGAATAAACTAACAGTTAACATTGAAGTCCTGGATTTTCTATGATAATAATACAGAGCCTCCGCTGCAAGGACTCTGAGAAGCAAGAAACTAATTGCTTATCTGTGGTACAGCGGTTTTAATGAACTATTGCTTACCATTCTAGCATTTTAATTAACACCATGAATTTAACACATAATGAATTTGAGATACTCTGCTGAGAAGTTGTGTTTATTTTAGCATTGGATAATATAGGCCTCTGTATCAAGAATCGCTGCCACCTATTGCAATCTTATTCTTGCACGCAATCATCTTTCTGTACTTTCCGCACTGTGCAACCAGAGTATTAAATATGTTTTGTATATAATATTTTCAACACAATGTCAATCTCTCATGTACTACTTGATTCGTTCTCAAGCTTCATTATCATGCTGCATTAGCACAGCAAATGCTTTCCCATGGTCTCACCTACTGGAATCCCAATGCGATTCTCATGAGAACTTAACTTTGACTTGTACCAGAATTTGTAGAACCATAAGGTGTCGCAGGAGTACCGGGGATGCGGACCACACTATAGGAATCTGGGGGAAGGTGCTGCCCAATGTGATTTTGAACTGGATCATTCCTTTTTTAACATTAATGGGTATGTTTTTTAGTCCCTTGCACATTCACACCAAATATATAAACCGTATTGTATTCCACCTTAGAAAATGAGCCGTGCCAACAGGGTGTTGGATCACTCTCCACTGATCTTTAAAGGGCGACACTCTGTCTGATTTCTGAAATATTTACTGAGCTGCATTATATTTTGTCTGCTATTTCCTATATTGCATTCTGTCCTTAGCTTCAAGCTTTTATATATCAAATGACTAACTGATTGACTTCAACAGATGATTTTTGCTTTCTCCAATGATTTGAACGTTCATGGTTTTGACTTTAATTCTTGTCCGTTCTTATTGTGAAGCCTAACATACTTTACATTTAATTTTCAAATGTTACTTGATATTAAATTGTATGCATGACTAGATTCAGAGAACAACAACATAATCCTAAAAGGATAAGCAGGGCTCCCGGTTCACCATTAATTCTTCAGATTGAATACCAGCAAAAAGCACTACCTTATCTATTAAAAAATAAATAGTGCTTAGGACGGTTCTAGATACAGGTGCTATTCATAACCCCAAAATCTGGTGGTTATGTATGGAAATGCATGGCTGAAAGAAATAACTTTTTATTTTGGGTGTCAACCGTGGGTGGAAGTGGTGATCAAAAATGACTTCGTTTGTAAGCCCTCAATGCCTCATAAAGTTACCACAATTTAGATCTCTCATATTCAAAGGAACTCTAATAACACGATCAGTGCCAAGATTGTGTTCTTTATTAATGTGCATAGCTTCTTGTTTGATGTTTTACTTTTAAATGCTAGTTTATGATAATCTATGCAAACTAAAACTAAAGCATTTGTACTCAGACTGTAAATTTCCTTTGATTTCCATATCCCTTATTCAGAGAAGCGAGTGCACTTATGGAAGACTCACCACTTTGTGTTTTGGTTTAGTGAGAGCAATTTCCATTTCTTCTGCTCCAGAGTTATCGCTCGGAGAGTTTGATCTATACTCCATCATTTCCTCTTCCTGTTTCTTAAGGCTATCTGCTACAGTCTGGATGACTTGTGTCCATTCTTCCCTGCAACAGAACAACAAAAATAATTCACTTAATTATAAGCATTAAAAACATTGGTCGAAGGTTTTAGTTGATAGTTTATTTTGAGAATGCCCCAAATATATCATGAAATATTTACATACGTTCAGAATTTACTATAATAAAATTGTCACCTATGGTTAAGAGAGAGCCACAGAAGTACCACATACATTGGAAAGAAGCAAAATGATAATGATGGGCACATGCTTGTATGACAGGACTGACAATTATTCAGCTCAAGTAACAAACTGTATAAATTATATTTTGTAATATATTTTAAAGGAATTGCATGATCATTATATATGTAAATGTGAATATTTTTATTAATGTGTGTCTTTGTTGGAACTTATATAGTGGCAAACTAACTCGGAAACAACAGAGAACTGTAAATAGAATTTGGTGGGCTTTAATTCAACATCATGTAAATAACTGTGGATTTGTCATCAACAATGCTGGGACCATGGCCACCAGCTGTTAAGTGTTTCCTTACTGAAAGAGGCTAAGGTGTACATTGAAGGACTGACTTTTTGGCTCCTTTGTGAAACAGACAAGAAAAAGAGTGAGTCTGACATGTGGAAGGATAATATTCAAGCTCCTAATGGTGTAGCTCGAGAAGGCCTGTCTTTTGGAATTTTCCTTTTCGTATCTCTAAATTTCCAGAAGGGAGACCTTATGGGTCTCTACGTTCCTCTGTATGCCGGAGATGGTGGTTTTTAGGACTCGTCAGACAGCGCATGCACAACATTCTGTTTACTAAAAGGGACATGAAGCCTGACCATTGCTTACCATTCTTTGGCTCATTATCACTCGTATTTGCTGCCTCCTAATTCAAAGGAGCATGTCAATTTGACTTCCTCTTCTTGCATTAGGTGCATGGACCATGTACGTATTGATTTGTTTTCATTTCGTTGTCCTTACATGCCTTGTGCTGTGATTGAGGTACTATTTTCTTTATTCTTTTATCCGTGTTGCTAATTTCTACCTCCACCTCCCAGTGTCCTTTCTTCTTCCCTCCTACATTCCCATTGTCACTGTACATCAGTGTGCATTGTGTTCTAAAGCACTGCACCGCACATTGTGTGGTAAAGCCCTATACCTCATAGTGTATGTATATATATATATATATTTTATTACTTAACAGTGAGTGTATTTTAATTGTACATCAATGTGCTTTCAAATTATACATCACAGTGTGTGCTTCTGAATTGTGCACTGCAGCAAGTGCTTTTCGGCCCCCACTTCAACAATGTCCGTCAGGTTTGTGTTAAAAATGCAAACCCAATGCAACCCAGATGCAAAGTGTCTGCAACTCAGAGCCAAAATGCTAGGAAAACTGCTCTAAAGAGTGTGGTTCCATAATGCACACCACAGCATCTGTTATGTCAAATATACTCAGCAGTTCGCGGTTGTCCAATACACACCTTACTGATCATTTCTCAAACTCAATTTACAGCACACTACATATCACAGTGAGTTCTTTCTGCTGCTCAACACTCTGTGCACTTCTTACTTGATGCCAGTGTGTGCTTTTTCTAATGCACATAGCAATGTGCATTCTTTACAGGGTGCACATTTCTATTTCAGACATGCATATGTTTTTTCTAATGTGCACGACAATGTGCACTCTTGATATGGCATACCTTCCACCTACACGTTGGTGTGCATGTTCTAATAATTTTTTCCTATGAGCATTGCGGTGTGCACTCCTGACATGATGCACCTTCCTCCTGCGCACAGCAGTGTGAGTGTTCTAATGCTTCTATCTTGTTTACCTTGTGTTGCTGCTTTCCTTCCACCCTCCCGATGCCATGGTTGCTTCTTCTGTGCCACCCTCCAGGTATCCATGTTGCTTCTTCCCTTCCAGTCTTGCATTATCGGTGTTGTTTTGATTCCTCCCACCCTCCCTTTATAGGTGTTGCTTGCCCCTCCCACCCACCTATTGTTAGCGTTGCCCCACATGCCATAAAATTATAAAAATGATATCATGCGGCCAGCGCTGGCTGCATCATAGCACTTTCTTTTAGTAACTTGTAGTCAAACTGCACAGAAATGCTGCTATACAACATGGCCAAAGGACAACGTCAAAGCCAAAAATGCTCTCTTTTATATATAGTGGATACTGATAGTGAGGGAACATATGTCTGGGACTAGGATATGTGAAAAGAAGGTGCAGAGTTCCACAGCTCATATTGGGAAGACCAGAGATAGTGCAGTCTGCCCAAACCTCAGAAGATACCTTCTTTCAGATGGGGTCTACCTAGGGCTCTCTTCAGGGTCACAGTAGAGTTCCCATGTACCCCTGAGATAGCTAGGGCTTAGCCTGATCTCGGAGTTTTCCAATTGTAACACTCATCATATATCATAAGGATAGAGACATCATCACTGTCAATGAGGTGATGCAATGTTAGCAGATATGAGTGATTGTTCTAGTGCCTGCACTCAGTCTATTCAGTATATGAAATTGGACCATCATGCCACATATAGCTCTGTACTGTGAGCACCAATCATACATTACCACAAAAAATAGGTAACTGTTGAAACTGTGCAATAATAAGATTGCAACACAAAAAAAATTGATCTGTAATTACCCAAATCTACCCCATATAAAACAGATGTCCAGCTCCTCCTGCATAGATATCTATTTGTGTACAGATAAAGATACACCAGCCCAAAGAAACCTGCACTTCGGCTACATACTGCTTCAACAGACAGGGTGACGAAAGAAGTGCCTGAATTAATCTCAGACAATGGTGATGGCCCAAGTCTGCAATCCAGACCACTGTTTTTCGCCCACTAAGCACTCTAGATAGAGATCTGTCATAGTGTTTGCCTTAGATTTTAATTTTAGCACATTAGTTTGCAATCGACCTCACCTCACAGATGATTACTGACACAACAATCTTCTCAAAACTAAACTTAATGCCAGTACGAATATTTTTTTCAAACCGAGAGACAAAGTTCCTGCCAAATAACCAGTGTATTCTGAGAAAGGACAATGCAGTACACTGAGGCAATGCGCTGATCAAGTTCACATCACATCAAAAGCCCTTCACAAAAGCGGGACTGAACCCCTTGCGACTTATAAATGGCTAGGCTGCCCCTGGAGCTACTCACAGATACTAGACAAAAACCTCTGATAAAAGATATGCAGAGGATATTTATTACAACAAATTAAAATGCAAACACCTAAAGCTGTAGAAATTAGTTAATCAAATTCTTTAATTTATCAGATTGTTGCCAGACGGTCTTTCTGAATTTTATTAGATCACTGTAGATAATATGTCAGACTTGGCATGTCCAGTTCTTTGATATCAAATTTTGGTTAATTCACCGACAGTTGTAAAAAACAAAATGTGAACTTTTCATGGTTATTCAGATTTTCTAATCGATACTTATATCGAATGAATTAGGAATACTGTTTCTTGCCTACTAGTGTTTCACTCCAACCCGAGCTTTTTCAAGGCTCTTGTCATCGTAACCAGGGGGAAGTCAGGTGGTTCACCTAACGCTGTACTCCGGCGATTACCTCTGGTGACAGCCTCTAATATAACAGAGCAGTGACCAACTTCCTGTATGTTAAATCCTGAAAGAAAAAGTGCTTTCCTTTGGAAAAAAATTCTCTCAACCGGACAACATTTATAGGTAGCATATCCATAAGGTTGCAAAACACATGATATTTACCCACATCACAGAAATCGTCATAGTAAAATAATAAATTGACCTTATCATATGCACTACCACCTGAACCAATCAATAATCTTCCTTAATGTATATATTTCGGATGCAAACACATACAAAAGCTCGTTTGCAATAGCATGACGATAAAAGGGATGAAATATGGAGTGTGGAAAAACGCAACAAGTGAATGTTGATGACTCTGTCGGAACCTGATGTTGATGTTTAGCAGTCGGGAGAGTAGAGGGCAAGAGCCAATAGCATGAGATCTGGTGAAAATTGGATTACCTGGGTTGGAAACGAAGAATAATACTTTGAGGGGGCAGATGCAGGGATATAAACTGACCTAAGCTTTTTGGGTGGAGTCCTAAAACTTCAAAGTGTGGTATTGAAGCTAACTTCACAGCACAAGTCAAGACTACTTGTGGAAGCTCCTTTTCCTGCTCTGGAACAACGAGTAGCACCAGCAGTTATTTTCTTTATTAAAAAAGGGCACAGTGAAGAATGGATTTTACAGGGCCAGTAACACATTTCCAAGCATAACAGAACTTTACAAATTTTACAGATGGTTTAGATTTCCTCCTGGAGGACCTTTCACAGAATGTGTGGCAGTTGTTTTGTCAAATCCATTGGGCCACTTGACCATGTGGGATGTGAAATTTAAGATTCAAATTTCAAGCAAAATTTGTTGCAAATAGTGCCTTTTAGGGCGTGTTGGACCAAATGCATTTGTTACAGTGTAATAAGCTTAAGTAATTATATTTGGATGGAGGTCGTACGTCACTCTCAAATTACTATTTTGCTAACTTTTAAGTGCCCTGCTTTAGTTACTCTACTGCACTTACCAGTTTACAATATCTTCAGGTTATTAGCAACTCTAAAGGTTAAAAAAAACACTTTTGCTGCCTGAGGTACGGATAATTAATGTAATAAGTATCCCTCTGATTTTCAACTACCTTTACATTTTTGTTTTTTCAATTTCCTTGGACACTCCCAAAACCTGAACACGGACAGATGCACCACCAAAATGGAGTACGAAGTATCCCTATCCAAAGGGCTGCAATTTCTAATAACCGTACTGCAACTATTTCTGTGGAATTCTGGTTTGAGTTGAAGGAGTCCATGACATGATGCATCTTGGAGATTGGTATATGAAAAAGGAGGTTTTTGAAAAAAAGAACTGGGAGAGCATGAAAAGGATTCTAACATGCAGGGTGAGGCAATATCAGACACAGGACTAAAAATGGTGTTGGGCAGGCTTAAGTTGTTAGAATGTGTGGAAACGCCATATACTTATTGTGATCTGTTGTGTTGCAACAGATGAGATATTGTGCACAACAGATGGGAGTGGCATTCCTATTTAAAAACTCATTTTAGGCCGCAGACGCGTGAGTGTCCCCTTCTGTAACACTGATGGTGCATATGTTGTAGTGCTATCATAACAGGACGTTCCCCTCATTTGCAAGGGGGGTGGCCCCATGCAAATGAGGAAATCACTTTGCCCGCGCCATAATATGGATGCGGGACCAGAGGCAAACATACCTTTAGGAGGAGCACTAGAAGTGCGCCTCAAAAAGGTGGTACATTTTCAGTGCACCTCCTAAAGGCAGCCCTCTGGATGGGAGAAAGGGGATCCCCACACAACTCCCCATTCAGTTGGGTGCAATCGCTCACTGCACCCGAACGCAAAGAGATCTCTTTCTCCTCTTAAAATTGCAGGTGAGTTGCCGCCTGCACTGTGAAACAAGAAACAGCTGCTTCGTATTTCACTTCACTGCGCTGCCCTGGGGGCAGCATGAGTTTGCGACTGCCCTGGGGAAAGAACATTCTTTGTAATTCGGCACACTGTCCCTGTATGTGCTGAACACATCTTTTGACAGGTGCACCACGGCAAAAACAGGCAAAGCACACCGTATCGAAATCAAGGAAATTGTGCTGTATTCACAATACAGCTCCATGCGAGGAAATGCTTGCAATCAGCATTTGCATAGGAAGCACTGGCACTTCCCCTAAACTAACCCTCTCCTTCCCACCCTTCGGACCCATGGTTAAATGGCATTCATTTCAAACCAAGTTGGCCTCTTCCCCTTGGAGCCAAGCTTCTCTCCCCCTAACAGCCTCTTCCACTGTGGAAACACAGTAAATGTATCTACCCAGCAGGGAGTGCATGAGAAGTCTGACTGTAGACTTTATGCAAAGTTGTGCACTCAGAAGTCTGACTCATAAGGGTTCTATGGTCTGGCCTATTAGTTCTCAGACTTTGTAATATGATTTTTAATTCTCTGTCTTGCCCTGATTCCTTTCACTGTCACAATCGGCACTAATGTCTTCCCTCCGTTTTTTTCTTCTGTTTTTGATGATTCTTTTTGTTCTCTGGTACCCGTTAGTCAGCTTTCCTTAGATGGATACACGTAACACACTACTGCTTATTCCAGACATATCAGCAAAACCTCTTGATACCCTGCTACACGGCCCAACCTGGATCCCTAACATTATGAACCTGATCCTCTCTACTTCTCCACAAAGCACCAGAACACATCTAGATCTAGTGCCAATTCGTCAGGACCTAAAAAATCCTAATCCTCACTAAGAGAATAACAGTACTCACTACCAATTGGACAAATACCACAATACTTACTATGGTACTGCAACACAAGCAGGGACCCTCCTAGATTCAGGAAATCTGGACCCTTGGGGATAACATGGGTGCTGATCGCTCAACAATATATTAATTGATGGTGGGAACACAGTAGCTGGTTACACCTATCCATTCTCCATGGTCCCACTAGATCTTTAGACTATTAGAGCGTGAAACATGTTGACCAGGTTTCTAGGGTAGATAGGGTAGGAATTACCCACAAGTGACCCCCTTTTTTTGCAGACACCTATAGATCAGGTGTAAGACATAGATCAGACTTAGCGGTAGGGGAACTAAGGGCCAGATGTAGGAACACAGCAAATTGCGACTTGCAATTTGCGAGTCCGAGCGACTCGCAAATTGCAACTCGCAATTTGCAATGCAGAAAGGTGTCTCAGACACCTTCTGCAACTCGCAATGGGGTCGCAAAGACCCACCTCATTAATATTAATGAGGTGGGTCGCAGTTTGTGACCCCATTGCGAGTATGGGCACTCACGGGGATGGTGGCCTGCTGGAGACAGCAGACCTCCATGTCTGTGACTGCTTTTTAATAAAGCAGTTTTTTTTTTTTCTATCTGCAGCCCGTTTTCCTTAAAGGAAAACAAGCTGCACTTAGAAAAAAAAAAACGAAACCTTTTGTTTCGGTATTTTTCAGAGCAGGCAGTGGTCCATGGGACCACTACCTGCTCTGAAAAATTGTTTTTGTGATCATTCACAAAGGGGAAGGGGTCCCATTGGGACCCCTTCCCGTTTGCGAATGCGTTACCATCCACTTCAAGTGGATGGTAACTGCGAGTTCATTTGCGACCGCTTTCGCGGTCGCAAATGAACTTGCATAGCGTTGCGAGTCGCAAATAGGAAGGGAACACCCCTTCCTATTTGCGAGTCGGAAACGCATTTTGCGAGTCGGATCCGACTCGCAAAATGCATTTCTGCATCGTGGAGAGGCTTTTGCGTCTCGCAAACATCGTTTTTCGCCGTTTGCGAGTCGCAAAACCCTTGCTACATCTGGCCCTAGGTCATTACATCTAGCTTCACCTATTTTTGCTTTTGTTTTTAATCTTGATAGGAGTGCCAGGTTATAATAAAGGTTTGTTTTTTTGGACTCAGTCAGTTTTAACAGTCCATTTCACTCCAATCCCACATTCTTGCATTCATCTCCGGCAAATATATTGAAAAGATCTCTGGCAAAGAGCCCCCTCGGGGAATCTGTCAGGCATTGCAGTGCCAGCTTGACGAGGAGCATGGCCCAATGATGCAGCATGTCACCAGATGGCGAATAAGGGCCCTTGTTCCTAGTACATAATGCTTACAGAGACCGAAAGACTCTAGCCCGAGTTGGTAGCATGGAGCCTCTTTATTTGGAACTGTGCATCTCTTTGGTTCTCATGTGATGAGGGAGACTAATGCACAGAACCACATAAATCTCCCATATTTTGCCCCCGCCCCCTTTTCTTTGTTGTAACCAAAAAAATGCTGACTTTCTAGAAGTGGCATTTTCAAACCGACTATCTAAAAGCCAACTCTACCAAAAGATGTATTTTTAAATTGTGAGTTAGGATACCCCATATCTCTATCTGCTCCGAATGAGAAACTGCACTCAAAAGTCATTGTAAGGCAGTCCCCATGTTAACCGATGGGAGAGATGGGCCTTGCAATAGTGAAAAACGAATTTGGCAGTATTTCACTATCAGGACATGTAAAACACACCAGTACAGGACCTACCTTTTAAATACACTGGACCCGGTCCATGGAGCTACCTACGGCCTATCTCAGGGGTGACTTACATGTTGTAAAAGGGAAGATTTGGACCTGGCAAGTGATTGCACTTGCCAGGTCGAATTGGCAGTGCAGGATTGCACACACAGACACTGCAGAGGCAGGTCTGAGACATGTTTACATGCCTACGTATGTGGGCGGCACAATCAGTGCTGCAAGCCCATTAGTAGCATTTGATTTAAGGCCCTGGGCACCTCTAGTGCACTTTACTAGGGACTTACTAACAAATCAAATATACCAATCAAGGATAAACCAATCAAGAATACAATTTAGACACACAGCACTTGCACTTTAGCACTAGTTAGCAGTGGTAAAGTGTTCAGAGTAACAAAACTAGTATAAACGAATTACAGCACAGAGTTAAAAAACCTGAGGCTCTGAAGCAAAATGTCCAGGGAAACCACACCAAGAGCTGCCATGTCTAACACATACCAAGGGCATTAGTGCAAAACAGTAAATATTAAATGCAGTGTTCAGTGATATGATCTAATGTTCAAAACATGGTAGGATTTTAAGGAGCATCTGGTTGCTCTTCCCTGCAGAAAGGTTAGTGCAAATAGGGAATTTTGAAGTCCATTAGATCAACACTTGCGTAAAACTGAAAGGACTTAACAAAAATCTTACTAGAAGCTTCGAGGTAAACCACCAAGGATCTTTCTCTCTCAGTATCTATTTTCTTCTAAATCTATCATTATCTAGCATTAGCTCTGTTCCCTCTTCTCTAGATTGCACTTTACAATTTCCATTGTTTAGATCTCACTCACGTTTCCTTTGATACCTCTCTCCACTAGCTCTTCTCTGCTTTCACTTCCAGCTCCTTTTTCACACTCTCTCGCTTACCCTATGACCACTATATTTTACCGTTTCCATTCATGAATACCTGTTTTCTTTCATTCTTGACTCATTCCCATTTCTCTTCCCCTCCCTACTGTTTTCACTTTCACTTCCCAATCCCCTTTTCTACTCTCTCACCTGCTTTCTGTCTTTAAATATCTTTCTCACTCGTCCTCTTTTGTTTCCTCACCTCATTGTTCTCACTCCCTATTTCTTTCTTGCCATTTTTATCTCTATCCTCCATGCTGTCATTCTTTAGCAAGTCTTTCTTTTTTCTTTGCTCTTTCCCAACTCACGATCTCTAGTTTTTCCCCTCTTCTCCTTTTCTATATATCCTCTTTCTCAACCAAATCCTAAAGACGACAAGGGAACTGAGGAAGGTGAGAGTGTGTATGCATGACTAATTTCACATTCTTCCTTACACTGTTTTGACTCTTCCTCCTGACACACATTTCCCTCTCCATCCTATTTTCTGCATTTCCCACCTCGTTGTCTCATTTTGCTTTAATTTATGGCTTACTTCTCCATTCTTCTCAATTGCTTTCCTCTTTGTCTTTTCATCTCTTAAATATTTTCTGTCTCCTCTCCAGGTGTCACCTTTTTCTTTCTTTCATCTACTTCTCTAGCTAGATGTCCATCATTTTTTATCCTTCCTTTCCATTACTTGTGTTCTTTTAATCACCATCAATTCCAGCGCTGCCAAACTTCACTGAGTTTCAAGTGTAGCACATCCCAAACACAGCACGTGCATTGTGCCATCACCATGTACAGCATACGCAGAAGGTGGTGCACTAAGAAAGATGTTAGCATTAAAATGCACTGAAATCTCCAAATGTGGGAAGTCCGGTCTCCCCAGATTATGCACTCGTTCTCCTACTGTCTATTCCCATCCACATCCTCGAATTGCACGTGCTGGCACCAACATCTGGTCAATGCCCATTGAGAGGGAGGCTGAAGCTGGTCAAGCTCAATGGGTAGATGAGAGAGCTTTGGCGCAAGGTGTGAGTGAGGTAGGTGAACTAGGAGCAATTTACAGCGTTGGACAGATAAACAATGTGATTTGGAAACTGGTGCGATCTAGGCTAAAAGAAGAGAGAAACTGAGTAGAAGGACAGCCCTTTTTAAATATGAGTTCAGACAACCGGGAGTCCAGTCGCCAATCGGGGTGCATTTTGGGCAAACGGAGGCAGAGGATTAAGAAGCCTGGTAGGCCAGGATGACTTCTCTCATCATTTCAAATGGAGCAGTACTTTGCATGAATCACTGACCCAAGGTATGCCAATGAAGAAGGCTTATTGTTAGTTCGTCAGTGGAAACCAAAAGGGAAAAAAACTGACAAGCTTGCAGATAGCAGACGACCACATAAAATGTGTGTCAGGGTCCAGGTGCAGGTTACTATGTTGAAAAAACAAGTACGTAAGGTTGATAACAGAAATTAGAAATGTCTCTTAGTAATATTTAATATAAACACACACATTTGCAGAATGCTATGTGAACTGAATCTCGGTTTTTCACAATCAACCCCTGGATACGTCGTTCCGATATAACAGATGCACGAGCCTGTTAGCAAGTACCAACGATTAGAACCATCTCATTTCCAGCTGAGTTCGCAAATGGCCGGCGGGAAAATTCAACCTGCTGGGCTCTTTGACTTGTTCTCGATTCCCCATGCAGCGGATTTAGTGGCTTGAGTTGCAAATCAGAAATCCGCTAAATAGCCACAAATAAAACACACAACTTGCTCTGGCAGATTTATTTTTCGATGGTAGCACTGAGGATTGCGTAATAAGTTAGTTCGTCGTTCAATACGGAACATGTATACCACTCATGGTGCAGTGCGTGTTAAATATGATTGGAACGTACCTCTCCTCAGGAGAATCAACGTGAAACGTTCTTTCAATTACTGTTGTCCACTGGAGACATCGAATGATGAATGTGTTTGGTTTTGGTCGCTCCGTCTTCATCAGCTGGCACTCTACCACATGCAAAGAAAAGAAAGCATGTCACATGAAGACGTTTCTGTGATAATTAGAAGACAAATGCTTCTTTTTTGTCATTTAAATGCCGTTTTTTATTCGTATTACGTGAACAACATTTATTATAGTGCACTTCAAGTACATAGGCTGTTCAAAAGTCAGTTACAAAAAAAAAAAAGTTGATTGCTTAATTTACAAAAACAGTGTCAGGATTATTAAAAATACACAACTCTATTGCTCTCTCACAGAAATCCAGAGTTACAAAGAATTCAACCCTTATTGGGCAACTTTTATGGTCCTGCTCTATGTTTTGAATAGATCTAAAGTCCTAGTGGCAGCGTTCTGATCTTTGACGTCATGCTTCAAGCTGAAATCAATATGATTACATAATGTCGCATATGCCCAACTGCTATACTGGTGGACTGCAGAGGTACTGTCAAAAACATGCAATGACATGAAGGGTCATTTTCTGATGGTTTCAGCCTGGACGATTTATTGTGGACTGGAATTATCAATATCTGGATCATTCCCTCTAGGTGAGACACTACTCTGTTTATTTGGATGAAAAACATTCATTTAAAAAAAGTCTAACATGTTTGGCATTTCCTCGCTACATAGGATAAACAAATGACCAATGCAGCATTCAGTGTCATGCTATTGTGCTTTGAAGCAGGCAGGACACCCAGCTATACACGAGCAGGGTGCTCTGCTACCGTTTTTGAAGATCCTGATGCCTCAGCTCATCTAATCCGTTTTAAAACGTTTTAAACTGTCCTTGACTGAAGCCATTCTGTGTACTGCTCCCATGGACCTTTTCCTCCAAGGCCGTGCTGTGTTAGTGGACTGGAGTGTGGGTGCCCCAATCCCTGGAGGTAAAGACACCATGACAAGGGAAAGCACTTACTAATTCAAGCGCCACTGAGACCAAAGGATAATGCACCACGCTGCAGCTGTTTTGGGGTTCGAGAGACTACTTTTTAAGACTACAGACACTCTGTCTGATTTGTTTCAATTCTAAAATAGATCATGTGTTTCCCCATTTAGCCTTTAGCTAGTCTGCCTGATAATAGGTCATAAATGGGGTGAAGGCTGCACTGCTTCATTTGCATGTTCTTCATGCCGCTCGATTTTATAAATTCTTAAAGATAGTTTCCCAATAACCTTACTGGTAAAGGGACGTCGGCTGAATTTCTTCATTCTTTAAGGAGCGTGGATTTTATTGTCATACACATTTTGTATGGTCCTTTCTCAGTGAACGTGCTGGATAACATTGTTCTTTTTTATTTGAACAGGAAAAGCAGAGGAGGCAATTAATATGAGGCAGGAGGATTTGTGGTTTTCTTTCAAAGAGCTAAAATCCGTGCAACTAAATTTAACATACATTAAGTCCTCTTCTAGATGTCCTGTAATGACTGTGTGGGATTCAGTCTCCTTATTATCCCTTACAGCTGTGGCCTCATAGTACAGTACAAGCAAACTTAGCAACTGTGTCGGTCCCTGGAACTTTAGTTATCACTAACAACTCAACGATCCAGGCTCTGACTGTGGCTTTCAAGAACACTTCATACAAATATGTCAAACCCCTTCTACAATTAACACTACAGTCCCTAGACCAAAGCCAGCCAACACACACCCACCTGCTCACCCAACCAAAACACACCCCTCAATTTAAATATGCAAATTTATTTTCAATTATTTACTTGCTCTTTATGTGCACATGTACCGCGTCCTGTAATAAAAGACTTTTAGTGGGGCTTCGATTCTTCATAAAAACAAATACATAACTTAGACGGGGAATCCAGGAGGAAAATAGGCCAGTAACAGAGAAGATCACGTTGATCTCCGTTTTATGTCTGGCTTCACAACACAACTGTTTGTAACACCGATTATTAACAAGCCTTTAAAAAGTAAACAGAGAGAACGATGTCTCTGTCTACAATGTTTCTCTCTCACTTCATACAGTTGCCTGTTTGATTCAGCTTTCCACCTCCTACAAGGCACCTGCATTGCACTGTATGAGGGACTAGTTTACATCCCAAAATTACACAAAATTTCGCATTCAGTAATGGATTTCATACATAAATTATAAATAATCCTTTTTTTCCTGTAGCTGTTTAAAAACAAAAAAAAAGTTTTAGTGAGGAATTGTGTACAAATCCAAAACCCAAACACACCTACATATGCTTACACACGTTCACATACAAAAGCATAGTGCACCGATCCAGCTGTTTAAAAACATTTGCAAACACACACATATCTATGTTTAGGATACTCAATCCAATTGTTTCAAACAAAACAAGCATTGGCAAAGCCAATAGTCTGAATGTATTGTGACAATGAATGAACACATGCTTGCACAAATCCAGTTTGCATGCATTAGCACATTGAATCTAGACCTTACAAGTATTTGTTTGAAAGTCAAGATGATTATGGAGAAGCGCCATGTCTCTGGTATCATTTAAAAGCAACAAACATATGTGCAACCATGTTTTTTTTTCTTTTTTTTTTCAGATAAATGGGCAGGAATATGCTGGTTGTCCCTCACAGATGCCATTAGATCCTTGGATAATAGAAAATAATCTATTCTGGAATGATGTCTAAATCTTTTATTATGGAAGGTAAAGCGTAAGCAACCGTGCAATTCTCTCCAAATATCAATCAGCGCATATTGTTCCATCATCACTAATATACGCCAGAGACTTCCGAGATCCACAAGACTTACTACCGGAGGATCTATCCATCACATAGTTTAAAACTACATTGAAATCCCCTGCTATTATAATTGGGTACTGGGTTTCCAGGTGCACGTTACATATTTCTTGAAGAGCGGTCGTATCGTCTACATTAGGGCCATAATAGGACACCAACAAATATATATCCTGATTGATTTTAACATCCGCTCTAACCCATCTACCTTTGATATCTGATTTGGAAGACATAATCAATGCGTTAGCATCTCTCTTAATCAAAATTATCACACCCTTCGAGTGCGATGTATTATTAGAGCAAACCACCTGACTAACCCAACCATGAGACTTAAATATCTTGTGTACTTCTAACGATGTCAAGTGAGACTCCTGGATCATTATGATTTGTGCTGGGGAATCCTTGATATACTGCAAAACATAACTTCTCCTCCCTTTTACTCTCAATCCATTCACATTCCATGAGAGAATCTGGAAATTACCTGTAGGCATCTTTCAGGTATATTCCATCAAAGGCAAAAAACCTTCTAAAAAACACTGTAATGGGTCGGATCAATTTGTGAAGAGGACATTTTTGCCTGCTCCTACCCCTTCCCGCCCTTGTCAAATCCCCACCTCACACCTTCCCTCCACCCCCCCCCTTATACCTTCCCTCGTACCTCTCTGGGGAACCCCCGCCCCCCCCAGCCTATGGCTATTCAGCCTTTCGGCGCTGCTAGACCCCCACAACCAAAAAAGAAAGAAATAAAAGAAGAGAAAGGAGAAAAATAATATATCATCTTAGTTTAGTTATTCTTAAATTTCTCAAGGAGAGAGTCCGCTTCATAAGGATCCCGTATATCATACATCCGATTGTCTCTCATCACCCTCAACGTTGCAGGAAATTTTAACTGGGCGGTGGCCCCCAATTTCCTAAACTCTTCCAGCCTCTTACCAAGCTCCCATTGTCTGTTGGAAGTCATCCGTGATACATCAGATCTTACTTCAAAAGAAACACCATTTGCACTCAAAGTTCCGATCTTCAGCGCTGTGGAGAGAATTTTTTCCTTGATAGCATAGGTGAGAAAGTTCACCAATATCCTTCTTGGTTTAGTGGCACCTGGTGATCTCCGGAAGGGATCCCTATGGACCCTTTGTATGTTGTGAGATAGCAAGTCCTCAGACCCTTCCCACACTTCACCTTGACTCAGAAGACCTACCACAAACATTTTTATATTGTTCCCCTCGACTCCCTCCGCGACATTCATTATTTTAATATTATTCCTCCTGGCGTTATTTTCCAACACTTCAAGACGCTGGGTATTCTGTTTTCCTGTTGTCTTCAGTACTTCAATGTTATTTGTGTGTGTCTCCACCATCTCATTAAGTTGGGTCACTTGATTTTCCAAAATCTGGGTTCGCTGTGTCAGAATATCCATCTTAGCCTCTAACGCCTCGCAAACATCTTGAATCCCCTTCTGGTTATTCTGAGATACCACAAACCCCTGCCTAACTTCTTTAGACAGAGAATGCAACAAAAATTCTACCGATGGCTGAGTGGTTGTGGAATTCAATTCCGGTGTCAAATCCAACTCGGGGGCCAAAGGGTCTAATTGCCATCCCTCTGAGGTGTTGTTTCTTCGTTGTTGCAAGGGGGGGATCCTCCCCACTTCCTGCAATTACCTGTTTCTGCGCTACCACACCAGCACTGGATACTCCCTCATTTGTAGGGGGTCCAGACAAAACAGAAAAATTATCCCCCTGTGCTTCAGTTTGCTCCCCCTCTTCACATTCGGACCATAAAGCTTTATCAGAGTTAGTAACAACATTATCTAAATTCTTAGCTTTAAAATATGTCCTCAGTGAGGGGGATATTCTCTGCTGGGATAGAGGGGGAAATTGCTTTCTTCTCCCCTCAGATTTTCTCTTTTGTTGTAACAGTGTGGCCCCCTTTTCACCCAGCAGAATATCTGTAATGCAATCTGAGCCACTGCCCTGGCATGAAAACTTATGATAGGAGCCCCCTTCCCTTACGCTATTCCTGTTCATTGACTCCACGAGCTCCCCAGGCTCCACTTGCCCTCCCTCCTCACCCTGTACCTGGTCCACAACAAGCACTTCATTCTCAGATGTACTTGGAGGCTCAAACGTTGAAGGGGAGAGAGAACCCTTCCTTTCCTCTCCAAATGGTGGCTCACCGGGTCTGCCTTCCATGCTTTTCATACTGCATGGACGACCTGTGCTGCCCCTGCCTGGTCTGCCTCCAGTCGCCCCTCGCAAAGCGACCCTGGAGGTGAGGGCACGCACTCTCTGAATCTCGAGAGCAGCGTGCTCCCAACTTCCACCACCTTCTCTCCTTGAAACTGCTCCCGGCACCGGCGTCTACGTTCGGGCTGGAACACGGTCTCGGAGCTTACGAGACGGCATTCTATTTGGGTTTTTTCCGCTCAGGTGAGTAGCCGTAATTATTCTTCCTCTCCTTCACGCTTGATTGTCGTGCCTGGCGGGGGGTCGTGCAGTGCCGCAGCTGCTCTAGCAACACGAATGCTGCCGCCCTACAGCCGCCATGTTCCCCTCAACCCATGTGCAACCATGTTTACCTACTGAGACAAAAAGAAAAAACTGGCCTTGTAAAGGTCAATATGGTCTCTGTCTCATCCAGTGCTTTCCTGGACAGGCTCTGAGATAGCTCTAATAACTTCAATACTGTAATTTTCAAGAAAAGTGCCCCATTCCCAGCCAAAATACAAGACGGTTCAGACCAACAGGATCACTGAGACCTTACAGTACGGAAAAGTAGTCATACCATTTTTAATTATACAGCACAACATCAAGGGTTGAGTCAGCATTGTATACCCTTCCCCCACAAGGCTTCAGGATATTCCTCTTTACCAATTAGCCCTCTTCTTTCTACTGAGCACACTTATTTCAAGAACCAGTTTTGTGAATACTTGGCTTGCTTGTAAAACTGATTGGGTGCTTCCCGCTCTCCAATTCAGATCCAAGTGTGTGGTCTATATGAAATGTAGTGTACCTACATTCAGTATACTGAATGGCAGGTTCAGAGCTGAAGCTGAAGCCGTGGATGCCGACGGTCTGCTGGCACCGACGGTGGGCTAGCCGTAGAGGATGTTGGTGCTGAAGTTTTCAGCTTTGGGTGGTGTTTTGTGCCGGGTCGGAGGGCGGGACATCCAAACTCGATTCTCGTTGCTGACCATGGCCTACAGGCAGTGGTGGTCCGAATGCCTCTTGCTCTGGAGGCGTTAGTCTTTTGGAATGCACAAGGCTGAGGGTCAAGAGGTACCGTACTCACTGCACGAGACTCCAGCATTATGTTGGTGATTTCAAACTCAACTTCTGGATCAGATTCCAAGCTGATCTCAACTGAAAATGTCTCCTCTTCAGAAACCAAAGCATCTTGATGCTGTTCCTCCCTGACGACTTAATGTCTGAAGAGGTCAGAAGCATCTTCAGCGGTATTCTCCTGCATTTTGAGCCGGCGTGCTTGTCGGTTTAGTTGTGTATTCTTTAAGTGGAATATGCAACAGGCCTCGCCATCTGCCTCCCTGTGGTCCAGAGTGAGACAGGTTACAGATCTGATGTGAGTCAGTCTGTAGGTATTTTGCGTGACAATGTGGGTCGAAACAGAATGGTGTAAATTCCATTAACAGGGGGGGGGGGGCATTGCATTGAGACTTCACTAGAGATGGATTTCGAAGTCCCTCTGGGGGCTGCGACGGAGAGTTGTGTTGACTCAACAGTTGGTTCTACCTGGACGCACAGATAGGAGAAACACAATCAATAACACTACCAACAGGAGACAGATTTAGAACTGAAAGAGATATCTGAGGGACAATCTTGACTCGAAGCGCAAGCACACAGGTCTGAACCTCATGACTCAAAAGACTTTCTTCAAAGAAAAAACAATCTGCACTCATCCCGACCAAACACTAGATAGCAGGAGTATGCAGAGCATTGTGTATCAACAGCCACACATTCCTGGAACATGAATTTACTAATTAAGGTATGTACTTTCAGATTATTTTGTTGCACCATTGATATTAAAATCTTTAGTATGAATTCCCATTTTCATTCAGGATGCATCTATTTTGCAACTAACTATATGTATAGCATGTAATTTGATTAACTATAAACTTGTCATGTGTATATTTTTGGACTGTATTTGGTATCCTTCCACTTGATGGCACTTACTCATTATCCATCATTAAAAAAATAGTTAAAGAATTAATATGTTATTATGATGTTTGTATTGGGATATGATGTAGGACTGAACAAAAGATCCAAATGATTGTAAACAACTGGTACGGTGTTTCTCAGAATTAAACAATGATCGTTATTAATACCTTTTGACATTTTTTTTTTTAAATAACATACAACTTACTGATCTTTATAAGTTTTTCCACAGTACAGTTTCATATTTCGATACATTAGTAAATGTTTTATATATATATATATATATATATATATATATATATATATATATACACACACACACAAACACACACACATTACCTAGTCGCCACTAGGTAGTTATAGTTAAGACCTAGTGTCTCGGTAAAAAGCATTTTATCACCCATATCTTTGCCGCCCCTTGATAAATCTTCACAAAACTTTAAAAAAAAAAAAAAAAAAAAAGAAATTTGCCAGTCATGTCAGCCGCTGTCTGGAAAGTTTCTGCTGTGTGATCTGTGAGTGGCGGGGGGGGGGAGTAGCCGAGTCCCAGAAAAAAAATGTAAAAAGAAAAAGAATAGGGGCTAGGGTACAGACACTCTGACACCTAAGCTCTGATGGTGGGATCCCAAGAAGATCCTGCTTTCAAAAAAACGAAGCTTTCATCTCTGTCCCCTGGGACAGAGATGAACGGTTTGCTTCAGCAACCAAGGAGCTGCTGCTTAAAACAGCTCTTTGGTTGCTGAAGCAATAGGACCGCGGGGAAGTCCTTGAGGCTTCCCAGCAGTCCCATATAGCCTTAAAGGGCTTGTTTAAAAAAAATAAAGATAAAAAAGTAAGGACCATGGGGGAGCCAGACAGCCCATAAAGGGCTAGAAAAGAAAACCAATAGCTCAGTGTGCAAGTCGCAGACCTTCACAAGGAGCGTTGAGGGTTCGAGTCCAGCTGGACTAGTTTCCCTCTTTTTTTATTGACACTACAAATCTTTAAGGCTCTTACTGAGAGGTAATGTTACTCTTTTTGAATGACAAATACATTTTTATTTTTAATTTGTCCAGAATGATCTCATTCTAAGAATGTCATATCAAAGCCTAAAAAACTCTATCTGTCTCTGCTAATGAGTCCACAAATTACGGCACTCATGACACCTTTGATAACATCATTGATAATCAATGTAAAAATTTGCAAAAACAATTACGTAAAAACTGTGCATGGCGAGGGCCCAAGTTATAGTTACCTTAGGGCACAAGTTATAGTTACTTGAGGTAACTATGAATAACTGGTGAATTTCTATGGTTTCATAAGTTTCAAATGTGAGCCTAACTATAACGTCCCTGCAACATTAGATTTTTTCAGTGAATTTCTATGTTTAAAATTGTATTTCCTAACTATAACGTCCCTGTAACCTTTGTTTTTTTCAGTGAATAGCAACATACAAAGGGTGAGGGACGGAGTGCTGAACAATGCAAACACTCACCCCTAGTCACAGATCTCGGTTTAATCCATTGTTCTTTTGCTCACCATGCCACCCCAGTTTGGACCCAGCCAAATATTTCAGTGAATATTCAATATATAAATAAGGTTTATTGGTGAGGCTTGGATGTGTTACATCCCACACATTTCGGCAAAAAAGCCTTGCTCAGGAGTCCCACCCTGTTGTGGTGAAAATGGTATGGAAAGTAGGTTCACATTCCACTCTGCCCTGACATTATTCCTTTCTGTGAATGCTATTGTCAGCATTAGTAGGCTCAAGACGTAATAATAAAAACTTACTGTCAATGTAGCTGGAAATCCCCAAAATGCTAAATTAGTCAGAGTGGGACCCAGTGCTTAGCTTGCAAAAGAATCAGTGCTACTGCTCAGAAAGTCCGTGTCTGGTGCGTTGATTGTCAGCGCGCTGAATGCGAAAGCTACAAAGTCAAAAATCCACCTCATGCCTTTCATTGATCACCAGACACTTCCCACCCCTTTAATCTCTTTTGCAAGTTCCTACTGTCTCCCTTTGTGAAGTTTTTTTCCGTATTTCTCCCCCTCGGTCTTTTGTATTGTGTGTGTCTAATTAGGAAAAATAAGTGCTGATGCCCACTGGTTCAAATTAAGCAGTGGTTGGGCTGTCTTATTACTGGACAGCATTATTTTGACTAAATACCTGCTGATCACTGAACTGGTCATCAGCTGCCACTAAGCAAGCAAAAGATTACCTATAAATTCTGAAAATATGAAGTATCTCAGGGGCCCCAGATGTGAAAGGGTAATGGCGGGGTTTACAATAGTGGTCCCCAAACAAGACATTGCTGCCAGATGGAAGTCCTCTCACCTCCTCACCCTGGAGGAACCACAGATGGGGGTAGACTGGGGTGCCAAGAAGGAACAACCAACTTACCAAGCTAAGGGCTGTCCACAGAAACACTCTAAGATTTCGGGCTAATCGTGAGTATATTATGGGCAGTAGAACAATGAAAGATGGATTCATGACTCAAAGCGATATGTTATGGAATAAACATACAGCCAGTGTGTTCATCCCGAACCGAATTGTAATGAGTGTCGTAAAGAAAACAATTAAAAAAATGTATCAAACAAAAACCTGAAAAAAAGCCACCACTACATCTGTGGCAGAATTTTGATTTTTTTGAAGAAAAAAGTGAGGTGATATAAAATGAGTTACGTTTTGCACCCATCGCATTAGATCATTTTACAAATTCCAAAGATTAGGAAACAAAGGGCTAGTGTGTCTTTTGGCCTTTTTTGGGGTTCCCACACTGCAGAACTCTCTGCGTTCGGGTCTGCGTAATCAATTCTTCATTGATCCATAAGTCATAAGTTAAAATAATATTACTCATTGAATCATATTGTCTGCTATTCAGAAATATCTAAGTGATTGTTGTGCTTCGCCAAAAACAGCATTAACACACCACTGTGGCGTCTGTAATCCCGAAGATGCAATAATTTTCATGAAAACCAATGCTTTGTGCTTTTTAACGTGCAGGAAGAAAGAACGATATCGCCTTCCATTGGATCTGAAAAGCTGTCTAAAAGGCGCTATTTTTCATAGCGTGACAACATTTGTAGTAAATGGTGACCTAAGCCACACAGGACACAATGGAGGCTAATGAGAATTCACTAACCAAAAAAAAAGAAAAAGAAAAAAAGAAAGTTGTGGAATTTACAACTCAAGGTTTGGTAAGTAACAAACTTTGACACAAACTATTCATAATACAAATTCATCATATTTTTTTTTATACTATGCTACAATATTTAGAATCTGGCCTAGACCACTGTCCATCAGAAACACACGTTTAGTCTCTGGGAACCGTGCTTAAATCTAAATGAGCACAGTTTTTATTTAAAAAGGCTAACCTAAAAACTGTAGGAATAAAGGTAGGCCACAGACAAGGAAAAATAAGTATCACTGTGAACACTATGATCTGAAACTAAATAGTTCTGACCACTGTCAACAGCAACACTGTTTTAAAAGTCAGTTACAGGCGCGCTGAATCCCGACATCGCTTGGCACTCAATGATGAGAGAAGGCTACAAAAAAAGGGCAACAAAAACATTCTCAGAAGGTCTGCATCTGCACCGGGACACAGCTGACATGCTGGAAACGCACTGTTAATTTCTATTCTGGAAACAAGGATCCCCAGAGGAGACTCACTCCTCCGAAATGAATTGGAAAGGTCGCCTGTGAGCAAAAGATACTTGTAAACAATACTACCAAAGACTGGTCCAACACACTGACATAAAATGCAGGCAATTGGTATAAGAAAATGTTAACCTGTTTGTGAAATTACATTATTTTAAATAATGCATCCTTTTAAAAAGGTTATTCTGTATTATATCCCAGAAGGAAGGAGAACTAACTAGAGCAGGTATTCTTCCTTCCTTTCATTATGCACGGAACTTCATCAAGGAAATAGAATGTCTCCTCAGAGCCAGTTGATCCTTAACAAACCAAAAATCCTTGCACAGATCACCACCTTGATGTTTGTACGTCCAACCACCCTTGATGAGGTCAATCACTCTCTGTAGTGTAGTCTTGACCCTGTTCCCCATGGGAACAGTCCAGCCCGAACTGCTAGGCCAGGTCTTCCCTGGACTGGAAACAAGCATCCTGGGACCGGTTTCAGGGTTTCACCCCTCATCAGCCAGGCTAGCTTGAATCCAGTGGCATGGGAAGCACGGGACCCACGTCTGGGCATACCCTTCCCACTTAGGGCGACAAAGCAAAAACAACAAGTGATGGACGGAATGCTGAACATTGTCAAACATTCACCCCCAGTACAATGATCCTGGCCTAAATCCATCGTTTTTTTGCTGCCCATGCCATTCCAGTTTGGACCCAGCCATATGCAAATCAGTCTTGACCCTGTTCCCCATGGGAACAGTCCAGCCCGGACTGCTAGGCCAGGTCTTCCCTGGACTGGAAACAAGCATCCTGGGACCGGTTTCGGGGTTTCACCCCTCATCAGCCAGGCTAGCTTGAATCCAGTGGCATGGGAAGCACGGGACCCACGTCTGGGCATACCCTTCCCACTTAGGGCGACAAAGCAAAAACAACAAGTGATGGACGGAATGCTGAACATTGTCAAACATTCACCCCCAGTACAATGATCTGGGCCTAAATCCATCGTTTTTTTGCTGCCCATGCCATTCCAGTTTGGACCCAGCCATATGCAAATCAGTCTTGACCCTGTTCCCCATGGGAACAGTCCAGCCCCAACTGCTAGGCCAGGTCTTCCCTGGACTGGAAACAAGCATCCTGGGACCGGTTTCGGGGTTTCACCCCTCATCAGCCAGGCTAGCTTGAATCCAGTGGCATGGGAAGCACGGGGCCCACGTCTGGGCATACCCTCACAACATGAACTGTAAAGATGAGGTAATTAAGAGGGTTGGTGTGTACAGATTCACACCACATACAACTACTGGTGTTTCTCTGTTTGTTTTATTTCATGGAAGGGTCCCAACACTATTCTTGAACTATGTTGGGTCAATACATTTTTAGATTCTGATGGACGTCCTATTGAAGAAGCTCAAAGGAAGATGAAAGAACTATCCAAGTTGAGGAGATGTAAGCTTCATTTTGATCGTAGCCATGCAGTTAAAGCCTCTAAGGTGAATGTTGGGGACTTGGTTTTGATAAAACATCCTGGATCACTGACTGGTGGCAACAGACTGTCAAAACCCATGAAAGTCATCAAAGTTTTCACTAATGCTGTCAAGACCTCTGATCATCGTGTGTGGAATCTTAATAGAGTGGTTGTGTATAAAGGTAGTCTCTTGAAGGATGATTCATCTAGTGTTGGAGGAGGCCCGAAAGAAGAGCAAGAAGGGAGCTGCCCAAGGAATCTAAGAGGAAGCTACAGAGTCCTGCTTATTTGAAGGACTACGTCTAACTCGTTCAAATAACTGTTAGCTCGTATTAAATCTAACAGGATACTAAAGGACCCTGCTTGTTTCTAGGCCTATTTGTGAATTTTAAATTTTTATATCTTTTCTATTGTTCCTTTTATTCTTTTGTTATTGTTTGTATTGTACAGAGGGGGGTGTGTAGTGTTCTGAAATCTATCCTTGAATGGTGGGGTGGAATGGCACTGGGAGTGAGGGTTCGGTGAGAGATGGTTGAGGGAGAGCTGGATGTTGGAGAGCCGTGCGGAGTGTTGTCGGCGGATGAGCCGCATTTGGAGAACTTAAACAATAAAGAGTTTTAAGCCACTTACCTTCTTGTTATTCCTCGATTCAACATACATGAAATCCAAAGCTTACTTCATGTAGTTTGCATCAGGATTTTAGTCTAAAACCTTAAGTTGGCGTACAGAAATATTATCGGTACTGCCACTATATATGCACTTCTGCGTCCATTTTGCATTCCTCTCTGTGCTGGTGCATCCAGCTGCGGATATCATCATTAGTTTTGTTGTTCATGTTTGGCTGGGAGTGTCTTCCCTGCATGGTGTGGATTGGCTGTTCTTGTGCCTCTTGTTGAACCTGTGCAGCCTGGCTTTTGTTCTGGCTGTGGTGAATGTGGTTACTTAACTGCAGGATACCTCTCCTGGCTGCAGTCTGTGAGACCTGCGTAAGCTGGGGGTAACTCTTTGGACTGAGATCGGAAACTATCGGTTATGTATAACCTGAAACATAGCTCTGCTGCCAAGGTTTAAATTTAGGTATAATCTTTACGATCCATTTATGTAAAATTTTGGTTAGCTCTGTCGGAGCTGAGAATAGCGCCACAGACCTGGAAGGAACATGCTTGAGGCCTGAACATGTGAGAACAGTTTGATGTGGGAATAGCACTGCTGTATGCGGCCTGTGAGACCACTGCAACCCAAGGAATCAATCCTCTTTCTGAAGCCTGAATGAGCTCTTTAATCTGAGGAATAGTTCTACATTGAAAGCATCACCAGTCAATGTAATTAAGGGATACTGTGTTCAAGCTGGGCCAATTTCTGTAAGCTGGAGGCAGGCTTCGCTGTGTGGAGCCTGAACCCATATGGATTTTATCACTTGAGGTAAAGTGTCTTAAATCTGGGATATCTGTACAACTTGAGAGATGGGTCTCTCATATCAATACTGAAACGTTATGATGTGCTAAACCGAAGCAGAGTTCTGCTGGCTAAGCCTGCACGATCCATGTAACCGGAGGATGACTGTGCTGCCTACACCAGAGGATTTAAGATCTATATAACCTGAACGACAGTTCTGATGTCCAGGCCTAGAAGTCCCTTGTAACCCGAGGGCTAATTTTTCGGTCTGCAGCATCATCTGCATATTATGTTATCAAAGTCTCTGTCTAACATGAGGGCTAGCTCTACTGCTGGGCACGGCAACACAGCTTGTGAACTATTGTTACTTCATCAGCTGCTAATAAGCCCAGACAAAATACATCATTCACATGGCCTGAAGCAGCACATGTCTTGGCTCCAAGAACTACATGCTGTAAGCAGAGCTGCTCTCATAACAGCACCAGGTAACCAAATGACAGAGCCTATGGCTCAAACAACGTGACTTGCAACACAGGGCCCTGCAACACAACTAATCACTGTGTGACAAATCTGCATAACGGTTGGTTATGTTGCCGCACCTTCTGCTGGACACTCTACTGGAACCTCCGCATTGAGTAACACTATGTGCTGACTATGGAGCAGGAAAAGAAGGATGCCAGCCATGGTTAGAGTAGTTTGAGTATGAAGCTGCAGGAGCTGTGGTGTATGTGTGAGAGCTGAGCATGGAAGCCTAAAATCCAAGAACCGGTGCTACAGTGGGACCAATATCAATGTAAGGCTGTTTGTGTTCTCTTGCAAACATGTACATTGCTGTATCTGTGCATGTTAGTGTTCCTGGTTTGGAGACATCACTTACGGTGTTTAGTCCTGTTGGTAATCCCTACCATTTGAGAATACTACTGCACTTTGTTCCCCCATCATAAGGGGTTCAACAGTGCCACAATCCTTGAATAATGGAGGTCCTGTCATGATTGTAATCCTTTTAAATATATTTTGAGCATCCCTGTCCTAAATGTTGACTCTGGTGTCAGAAATATAAACTTTCCCTGCGATAATGGTCTCTACACTTGGCAAAAAGGATTCAGTCGTAGATATGGTGACCAATATGCATAAAACAAATTGCAGAGGTATGTGCAAAGATTTGCATCTGCCAGAACGTGCTTTTACAGTTTTTCTACATTCACAAAAATTTCCAGTAGTATGCCTGAAATCGGGACCAGGATCAGGATTTCTGGCACTAATAGAAATATCTTGTGACAATTCCAGTGGGCTCCTATTCCTGCAGTGTGTTATCCATAGCCGATAAAAATGCATGGGGGTAAAGCAGCCTCCTGTGCAAATGCAAATTCTCCAAGGGGAAACATTTCCCCCCACGGAGAAAGCTCTTCCTCTACAACCCCCAGCAAAATCGAATGTGATCAAATCCCTTTTCCTTCCTGGAAGGGAACGCTTACCCCAGCCTTTGGCTGCAGTACATTTCTTGACAATTGCCAGAGTTGTAGGGTCCGGATAAATGTTTGAGAATGTTCAAAAATGTACATGTTGGTGGGTGTTACCAAACATCCAAGGCAAACCACTCTTCGGAACAACAACTTCCCACACTGATTGACATTTAATACTGCAGATTTCCCAGTCAATCATCTATGCCTGCCAGGAATCCAGCAGTAAATATTCTTTACAACCAGATTCCCATAAGAGAACAGCGGCATCTGTGAGCATCTTTGTCATTATGATGCCCAGTACCAGCATAGAGTCATAGTATACCGTTAGACGCCTAGGCCTAATCATGGCTACCCCTGCCATTTAGGTGGTCATAAATGGCAATCTATCCTATCACCATGTCAACCAAGACACAGTGGTGACCACTTCTAAAATAGTGGTGATTCATTCCTGATATATTGCGGGCATTCTTGGTATTCAGGTGCTCCGCTCTCAAACAAGGTTGGCCCTGACATAACAGTGGACATTCATGTCATACTGTGAGAATTCTTGGTTTTTCACTGCTCACCCAACAGAATGATGACCCATCCTTGCATAAAGTGGTCACCCTTGAAAATAGGGCGGCCATCCGGGTCTAGTGTTGGTAATAAATGGCCCTTTGAGGCACAATTTGTCCATGCCAAGCGTTTGTCCAAAAGGGAACATTGATGAAATGGTGCCTGGGGACCAAACATTTACTTAAGATTAATGTGCACATTTAAGTCAGAAACAGGGATTTATTTCTCACAAAATTGCAAGCTTTTGTTTGAGGATTTAGGTTTGTGTACCAAAAGTATAAAGCTTATATTTCATTGCACAACATGTATATTGCTAGAAACTGACAAGCTGATTTTTGGAGACAAGATGACTGCATTACAAAAAATATCTAAAGCTAATAGTTAATTGATAATTCACGCTCAGATAGAGAAATGTATTATATTTATTTCCTTGGTGCAAGAGGGCACTTACTGTTAAAGCAGTTACTCCTTTATTCATGTTAAGGTATTTCATACTGATAAAGCCTTTTGTAATTACATATAATAACCCTTTCTGATGAGCAGGCGTGGTCACTACTGGTAATCCTGCATGTGGCAGTCAGAGTCATCTTGTCTGACTTAGTCACTCTTGCAAGACAGACGATTCTTATTTGTAGGTCATGATGGTTTTCATAGACCAGAAGTAGATTTTGTTATAGAAAAGGTTGTAGACCCCCCTCCTCCACGTATTTAAAGCTGAACATGTACCTTTGTGCACCGTTTCCCCAAGAACATCACTTTTACAAGGGACGCAAAAGCATGCAAAACCAAAATGTTACATGAATGCCTTCCATAGGATGAATATAAATGTACTAGCTAACGTGAAGGAAGGTTTTTAATTCTGTTAAGGTCATCGACGTAAGTATTATACTTTATTTCTTCTCTTTATTTAAACAGCATCCCAAACAAAAACAACTACTACACTTCCCAATAACCACAGGGAAAACAGTAGTACAGTCAACAAATAATCAGAGTCCATAGTGCTGCATGTCATCCAGTTTCACTAGCCCAATTCCCTCTTTTCTCCTGAAAACTAAGCACCATTTTGCAAAACACCTTTATTCTCGTTGAATAAGAAAAAACATGAACTCTGGTATGGCATATTTCAGTCTTTAGTAAGAAAGAGCAGAAGTTAAACCTGCAACCAAGCACACATTGCTTTAACAATTCCCATTATTTCACAAAGCTTATTCCTTAAGGCTTTATGGATGGGTCTCCAGACAAAAGATATGTGATCCCTCAAATAGCCACAGGGAGGATAAACCTCATCTTTGTGCCCTCAATAGATTTGAAATATTTCTTTCACATTAGCTTGTTATATTCTATGTCAGGACCAGAAGCAAGGATCATGCTAGTTTAAAGGTTGCTCACAACCAGTCAAGCCATAACCCCAACCAGCTTAAAACTAAAGCGTTAAAAGTTTGAGTCGGAAGACCAAACTGCCATCTTCATGATAATCTTCAGGCTGGCCCACGAGAAAAAGATTTTGAGGCCAGAGCCCCTCTTACACAGTGGGCCCAAATCTAGGGACACCTTTTCTTGCTTCATGCATGATCCACCTCACTCATCTTGCGATGCTGGGGATGACACTGCCATAAACGGCTTCCTGGTCACAGTTAGCAATTTTGATAATCCTGGGGTCTGAACCCCTCCATAGTGGCCTCATATGACGTAATACAATGCACAACACACAAATTAGGAACACTCTCACATCACGTTTAGAACATTTACAAATGGAACAAGTAACTCCATGAGGAATAAACATCTGTCCCATCAATACTAGAGCCTTGACATCCTATACCTTCTTACAAGATATAAGACAGAGAAGCACAGCTAACTTACCTGCTAACTACTTTAGAGAGAGGAACCCATTCTTTTGCCAAGACAAGAACAGATTTAAGATCATTTTCTCTTCCCACAAACCTGAGTATTTGGGTTCTGAGGGACAGTCATTCTGACACCCCAAATAGTGAACACACCGAAGCCCCTTGGGAGAGTTAGACATTTTTGGAGCGCAATTAAAATAGACACTCGCATTGAGGAAGCAGGGCATAGTACCCCTGCATACTCCTTTGTTCTACATCAGTCTGCCTATTAGTGGACCATTGCCCCAGAGCCTTACAGGATGAAACTCAATTGTTCTGAAGCCCTATCTGAACCCCTCCCACGAATACCCCATCCACCGAAGCATGCCCTGCCGAAATGGGTGATCTAAAGGCATTCACCGACCTATAAACCAGACTCGGTCATGAAGAGCGAAAGAAAATTTAGGACATACACAATTCCCAACCCCAAGGGATTCGCATTCTACTCTGAACATCTGACCATCGTCACAAGGCTGATCTGTGTCTCTGAACTGTGCTGTCCATCCAGGCCCCCCTGATGTGATCCTTAGCTTGTCCCAAAAGACCTTGGATTGCCAAACAATTCCTGTAATCCTCCAAGTCATTAGTTGAAGAGAGTTCTCAAGGGCCAGTCGATGACAGTCTTCCTGGATAGCTGTGACAATGTTCTGAGGAAAGGGGGAGGTGGGAGGGGTGGGAGGTAAATCAGTAAGTTCTATCAGAACTGGTAACCATACTGGAGACTTCCAAATAGGTGTGATTGAAACCAGGTTCACCAGTTGGCTCCTGACCGGAGCTGCAATCTCGTAATCATGGCAAACAGTGGGTTGTAATTCGACTTCACTGACCAACCTTGTAGGAAAGTGTTAGTTGCTGCTGCCTCAGGGTCCAGCCTCCACCTGAAGTACCTCAGGAGTTGGTGATTTAGATGGGATGCAAACAGATCATTCTGGCAGGGAACCCATCTTTCAATAAAGGCTTGGAAGAGTTCTAGGTGAAGTCTCCAAGCACTGGAATTCTGAAATATCTTGCGTTCCAGCCGCTTTGGTGTTATGACAGCTCAGAAGATATTCTGCTGTCACTGCTACCTCGTTTAACGTAAATGTGCCAAAAGTCTTTGACAAACTAAGTGCGCATCCTTGGCTGGGTTTCTCCCAGATGATTGATATGGCGCACTAATTAAATTATGTCCATTTTCAACAGCACATGATATTTTCACCTGATGTTTCATGCAGCTTTCTCCCAAAAAGGAACCCGCCAGGTGTTCCAGGCAGTTGATGTGACGTGCCAGTTCATCTGACCCACATACTCCTGCAGATAAAACCTCACATCTAGTTAGTCAACTTGCTGACATCCAAAACTATCACCAATCTTGGGTCGAACCGAATATTGCGTTGCTATTTCAGGGCCTCCATGTTTTGTAGCCACAATACTGTTTACCCCAAATTCTAACTTGTGAGTGTTACCTATATTGAATAAGTCAGTCCTCTTCTGATATGCAAGGCCTTCATATATTGCAGGGCTTGATAATGGAGATTTTTCTGGATGATCACCTTATTGGAGAACACCAACAGCCCCACTACTTGAGTGATGTGCTGAAGACAGACCGTCGACTTATGGAGTGTTTGTCTCAGCTCCCTCTTGATATTCGCAATATTCCACTGTGGTAGTTGTAAGGTCACTTGAACAGCCTCTACGATGAAGAAGTAGACAACAATGTTCTGTGTAAACTGTGGAACTGATTTTTCAAAATTGATTATTAACCTCAGGCTTTTTAGCAGGTTGACTAACATGACTAGATGTTGCCCATGGCAAAGAGGGCACTCATCCATGAAAAGGATATCGCCAAGGAAGACGAACAGTCAAACTCCCCTCACCTGAGGAAATTCCATGACTGTTATGAGCACCTTTGTGAAGCACCAGGGCTGAAAATAATCGGAAGCATAAGGCCTTGAACTTGTACATCTGATACATCCATCTGAAATGCAGACTTCCCTGTTGATGGGGAAAGATTGGCATAGTCAGGCAGGTAAAAACGTGTGATCTAGATGGACCAACAGAGGCCTAGCTGGAGATGTCCCAGAGTAAATGAGTTCCTCCCCTCTTGAAGTGGTGGAAAACCAACCACTCATTGAACTCCCTTCCGTGGATGCCTGACCGGTCCCCTTGGTCTTTCTTTTGCACCACGATGATGTTGCTCATAAAGCCACAAGGGTGGGCCAGCTTGAGAGCGATGGCTCCTTTCCCCGCAGAGCTAACACTTCCTGGTCAATTACAAGTGAGTCTTTAGTCGAGAATGAAATGTAACCAGCCTCCACCACTGCCTCAGTGATCCAGAAAACTCTATTGGGAATCCCTGGACCATCTAGTGGACCCAGGCATTGTTGGTCAGTTTCTACCCGTTGTTTAAAAATAAGCAAACCTCCCATCTATTTCTATCAGGGAAGAAGGGATCAGACACACCAGTGTATCCATGTGAAGGGTTGAAGTTGCCTCTAATGGTGCCTCTGCCTCCACGGTTCCTGCCAGTTCCCCCAGAGGGAAATAAAACATCGAGGCAATCCCGGTTCTGCCACTGGCTTCTGCTGGGAGCCTGCCCACTTTGAAGGCATTGACTGGGAAATAGGCTTGAAGAGGGCCCTCTTCCTCATCTGGCCCCTCCTTTCTTTATTGAGGCTTGCAGCTTGTCAATTGAGGCGAAGGAGGAAACATATTTGCACAGTTACCCGAGGAAAGGGTCCCTGAAGAAACCCCCTTGCGTGACCATTCTAGATTTTGAAGTGGCCAACTACCCAAGTTTTGGGACTACTTTTATAAGTAGTGATTCAAGACTCTTGGGCCGAACATTGAAAGACCTCCGGAGACATCAGAGTTCCTGACTCTTTGGCATCGCCTGTCACATCCAGTAACTTGGTAACCGGTCCTGCTATGTCCAAACGTTTATCCTGAGAAGCCCGTCTGGACATATCCATGCGCTTTTCAAGGCCTTTGACAAAATTATTGACAAACGGCGATATGCACCTGTCAAGCTCATGCGTGGCCACAACATTACTTTCTAAAGTAGGGCTGGTGCATTCTGCTCTCAGCCACCCCCGAAACACCTTATTTAAGAATTTCCTCAGCCGAATGGCTACGTATCATGCAACCTTATCTGCTGGCTCCCATTCAGAAGATCTAGAATGGAAGATACTTTATGGGTTCAGCATGTCCAATGGGACCTTGGAATCATGCTCCCCTCCATCTGGCTTCAGGCGTTTAGGTTCCTATGCTGGTTGCCCGAGTCTGCCTCTTTGTGAACCATCAAATGAATCCACACTTGACCCAATCTTACCAGGGTCATTATCAGTGATAAGAGCAAAGAGCGCACTAGGTCCAGGATTTTTTCCAGGAGTGAGGTCTTCGCCACCTGGTCTACGCCCTTGTGTGCCCTTGAACCAACCCAAGAAATCTCTTTGAGCCTGTTGAAGGTGCCATCTTCCTTGGGGACATCTCTCTTTTTTTTTGGGTCTTGGTGTAACTCGAGCCCTCATGCCTCCACTATTCACTAACTCCACTAGGTGAGGTCAAACCTTCTCTCTGTGGGAGGGGTTCGGGTGGGGCTTCAGAACAAGTGAGGAGTTTCAGCCCGTAAGGCTCTAGGACACTGGCAATGCCTTTATTAAGAGAGTCATCTACCATCTCCTATAGCCTCTCTCCCCAGAGAATGAAGTCTTCATCTACTTCTAAGGAGACCTGATCCCAACTCTTCATGACCCCAAAAAGACGGTCCACTAATAGCCAGACTGGTAAAGAAGAAAGGAGTATGCAGGGGTACTATGCGCTGCTTTCTTGAGGGGAGTGTGTTTATATTTATTGTAGTTGTACTCTAAAAATGTCTAACCCTCCCAAGGGGCTTTCAATCTGCACTGTGTCCTTAAATATGGTCCAGAGAGACACCAGTATGTGTCACTGCTGAGGCATTCTGCTGCAGGCTAATGACACTCCAATACGGTGTACTGAATAAACCAGGCAGCTTCCTTCACAACACCCACTTCTTACTTGGGTAGAGCCACAAGGAAAACCACCAAATAAGACACTATCTGTCCTCTTTACAGGCTGTGCTTCAAACCACAATATTACTAAGGCTCACGTCCTGCGCTCTGAAGCAACAGCATCTTGCACAGATCTCTATGATGTGCATTGCGGAAGCACCCTAGCGCTCCCTGGTGGTCAGTGGATCACAACACATTCCAGGGATTCTCCAGTGTAGTCAATTAACTCTGGAAACCTGCAGGGCATAAGCGCATGCAGTGTCAAAAATCAGTACAAATAAATAAGTCCAAAGTGACTGCTAGAAAAGTATCACACAGAAAGACACAATGGCCAAATAGGATTGACATCCCTCTTTCTTTCCTGCTCATGGAAAAGATGTAAGTGCTAGTAAAACTAGATGGCGTGCAGCCTAGTGGACTCCGATTGGTTGCTGGTTGTACTACTGTTTTTCCAGTAGTTACCGGGAAGGGCAATTGTTTTTTTCTTCAGGCTGGCGTTTAAAATAAAGTGAAGAAAGTATATGACTTGCTTCCAGCCCTGACATAAAATCTGGATGGTGAATTAAGTACACTGTAGGGTAGTGTTTTGATTTTTAACATGAGGACCAAAATTGTGCTTTTATCATGTTTTGTTCTTGTGCATACATGTGAATTCCAAAGGCGTGAAAGAAGATAGGATGCTTATGCGTAAGCATTAAATGCCAGTAAATGGATGAAGTGTGTAGTGTATTTCACCCTATTTGAGAAGTGCAACAAGTACATATACTCCAATTGTCTAGGGTTTTGCCAATTAATAGTTTACTTGTGTCGCGGTTCATTTTATGATCAGCTCCTTCTATTTCCCGTCCCTTAACTATGTCACATTTTCTTGCCTGATCTCTTTTTTGACCATGAGTAGGTTAAACTGCATTCCCTGCCCTGCAGGGATTTCAACCACAAAGCCTGACTTATCTTTTGCTCAGTATGGTTCTCTTTGGCATATCTTTAACAAATGATAGGACACGCTGTGGTTCAAGAAGCGACTTTCTCCCCCTCCCCTTATGTTTTCGCCTCTGATGAGACCATAATGTCAGCGAGCACTGTGTTATCATGCATGCATTTTCAAGATTTCTTCAATGAGTGGCAGGGGACAGATGTTGACTCCTAGAGGTCATGCATGCCATCCCTCTTGGGGCACGCCTGTTCCTTTGTCACTTTATTGTTCACCCCAATGTTGTTTACTGGCTCATCAATTGACTTGTCAGTCTGACAGACTACAGGCCCAAGCTGCTGCAGATATGTAGTACTAACTCGACCACTGTGCTGGACAAAAACATAGTAGTTATGATCAAGCAAATATTTTGGGATAAACTCAGGTAAGAAAAACCAGCACAGCAATATTATGTATTTCAAATGAGAGAAAATCAAGAAGACCACCCACCACAATTTTTTCTAAACTAAGAAAAAAATAAATGGATGTCTCCCTTCTAGGCCTATCACAGGATCAGTCAGATATATCATAAGAGCAGATGGGGAATTTTTATTCTCCAAATGTCCTATGTGTTTGCAGGAAGAAATCCTGCGACAAATACGCAACCTTTCATAGCACCCAAAGTTAGCTGTACACAAACAGTGGTGACCAATGGGATTGCTTTTCTGTGCCATTCTCAGTAGCTTGAAAAACCTCAGTTTACCAATGTCGGAGAGGCTGGAATGACCAAATTAATAAACCCGATCAGAGAAGCTGGGAGCAAACGGACCACCGCTCAGAGCAAATATATTTAGGAAAAAGTAACATTTTATTAACCGTATTACCAATAAAATATCAAGAATGAAAATAAGAGTGTTCAGTATAAAAACGTACTGGCCCACGGAATAGGAATTGTTCGAAGGCCCTATAAAACATATTTATTATAATGGGCTCAGTAAACTCCAAGGCAGCAGGGAAAATGCCTAAGTAAACGTTTATGTGCTGTATGGGTCGTTTTTTTAATCATAGTTCTAAGGTTCATGCTGGCATGCATTAGAGGGCGTAGTGCACCATGTGATGCAATTTTCACAAGCCGTGATCCATTTGAGCTTTACTTACATATCTTTGGTTAGAATCTAAACATTATGCAATACACAGTGGAATATGTATAATGGAACAAACATTGAAATTTACCTGGAAACTGCATCAGCCACTGTATTGCATTTTTCCAGTCAGCCTTTTTGATAACAGTAGCCAAAGCATTGAACACCTTTCCTATGGAGCTAGTAAGCAACTCACTCTGGATCATTTCAGGAAACAATTTTAAACACTGCTCTTCAATTTGTAAACACATTTACAATAGCCTCTCATCATTTAGCGCCAAACCACCCTTGCAGGGTGTTAGTAGGGCTCTACAAATGTCTAACCATAAACAGAAACATACTACTTGGGTTTCACGTTTGCAGTGCTAGCTTTTTTTGTGCCAGCGTTTGTAAGAATGAACGTGTAAGGAGAAATCAAGACTACAAGAGCCAGAATGCAAATTGACTGTTGACTGTAAAGGACACGACATGCTTAAGATGTCACATAATATGAAGCCATCACTCTTCTGAGAAGCTGTAAGCCCTGCTTATGTTCATGATAAACAAACTGGGACATGATTGGGTGAAAAAATACTTTTCAGACAAATGGGCCTGTGGACAAGGTTGCATTCTGAGTTTCGCCAACAGTACAAAGTGAATTTGTCCAAAGTGGCACATAACAAACTTCACTTAAATTGTTGGCGCTGGCAATAAGTAAGTAGTAAGCAACAAAGCGGAACTTAAATGAGTTTCTGACCCTAAGGTTACGAGAGTATGTTTGCAACAGAGACATGTAGTGTTTGCTAACCGTTACACTTATTCAGGTTTCCTTATGTTTTTTTAAATAAAAATCTCTTCTATTTTATTATCATCGTTTGGCTTGGGTCTAAACCCTACCAATATCTGAAGAAATTAAATTTGAAACAAAAAATGCATGGGTTAACACAAACATTGATTGGTTGCGTGTATGTACAGAAGTATTTTTGTGTTTAAATACACACAACAAAGTCAATTAAGGTGACCTCTGTGTACATGCAAACAGAAACTGACAACATTTATCAATGCACTGGTCTTAAAATATTATGGTGACCAGAATACAACTTATTCAATAAATAACGGTGTAATCCTTACTGCCTAAATGCGCTTTAAAATGCAACACTTTGCTGCATAACATTTCTTGATGGAGACTATTATGCCCAGGACCTGTACTGCGGGAACCAGAAAACACATTGACCAGGCCTGCTGGCTTCGTGGTGCAAGTGAGGCAACTTGCTGAATGTTACTGCAGAGTTACTCACAGAATGGTGGTGACTCTTACTACTTTCCAACCTCTGTGGCCACCTGAGGCCCACTGTAGTCAGACATGATTTTGGCAGTGGTCTAAGCAATTTCAACAATAGCCTTCAGAGCAGGCCTCACTCTCATGACGTGACCGGTGCGAGAAACAGCAGCAGATCTTTAGGGTGCATTCACTTGCAGCCGGTAGAGTACATTTCACGTTTTTTAGGTTGAGCATAGCAGTGCGCAAGTGCTGCTTTTCCAACGTATTGGTATGTGTCTGGGCTTTTAACCACGTCCACCGCATGCCCATCTCTATCACTCGTTCATGGGCTTGCCTTTCAATATTCCTTTATCATTGGTAACTGCTTTACGTTTGTCCCTCCTTGGGGCCATTTGGTTACCGCCGTGGACACCGACCCTGTTACATGGATAATTGCACGTTTGCCAATTCGTTTAACTGTGAGCGAACTTCTTTTTCCTCTTGTTTGTCTCCTTCATGCTCATGGTGGCCGTCAACTCGCTTATGTCAACTGTTTTACTTTTTATTTTCAGTTTGTATGACAAGAAAAGTCCAGTTAGTAATTTACAACGCTAACAGCTCTAACTCGAGCAAACGCGAGACCCATTGCATTGCAAATGCTTGTATTGAAACAGAGTGGTCTGTGTGCATATGTTTGCTACTTGGTAGTGTGGGAAGGCACGCAATGATGTTGGAATATGATGCGCTTTATCTCATTGGTGTGAGTTTGTGTTGCTGTCTTGTTGGGCTTGTTTCACTTTTATTAAAGATTAGTGGTGTGTGTGAATATGTTTTTGCTACTTATACCGTGAAAAATCAGCCAAAGACCTTGGAACATAACATGAGGCACCTAAATGGAACGAGCCTCTGTCGGAGTGTTGTTGGGCTTGTGTTTTGCATTTGGTAATTTGGTTTGTGCAAAAATGACGGCGTATGGGCATAGCAAAACAAACTATAAATTCAAAGGATAAAGTAGCATATGTGCGCACTGGTCAACGCTGTTTTCTTAATTTTATTCGGAATGCCTTGCCTTGTTTGCATATTAAGCTTTATTTATTGACATTTTAAACATATAATTTAGATTGACATCATATTTTTTTTGTTACTGTTTCACTTGGATTGTTTTTCACTTTGATGTGCAAACTACAGCTTTTAGTTACAACATTTGTTGCAAGTATGCTTTACTACTGTGTGTCTCAGTGGGAGGTTGCTTTCCGGTTCTGATCACTCTGTTTAGACAGTCTGTGTGGAAGATTGCTTTCCTTCTGCTGATTAATATCTTTAAAAAATGCTAATTGTTCTATTTACAGATCCAAGCACTGCAAACCGCTTTTGTTGTTTTACAGTCACGAGTCCCTTCATCCTGGTGCTTTTTACAATATAAAGGAACACCTTATATTATAGCGCTTAGCAGTTCTACCAACATTTGAAACATAAAAAACAATCACTAAGATGCTACATTTTCTCAGCACTACTGCAGCTTTAGGTCCTTTAGTCCGTTATTTTTTTTTATTCCTCTCCCCCGTCCTTCAACTGGTTTGGTACGCAAATCTCTTAATAAATCCCATTATACTATCTAGGAAAAAAGATTAACAGGGAAGCAAAGAAACATATGGCATAACCGCGAAATATAGCAATTTAAAGACAACAAACATGGTTCAGAATGTTATGATAGACACTGAATATGTCTTTCTAAAAGAAAACAGGTGATTATATAAAGCGCTATAAGTTTAACTTTGCGCTATATACAACGTTTGTATTTATTTTCAATTGGGCACTTTTCTTCTAGCACAACTGCTTATTAAAGCACAATTTTTTTTACTTTGCTCAAATACCTAACCTACCCTCTTCACTATGCCCACTTCATGCAAACCTTGCCAAAATCGCAGCACCCAACCACCCATTTCTCTCTTTAAAAATAATAATGTCGTCTTCTAGGATCTGAACTTCTCTATTGTACTCTTTGCCTTCTTTCTCTCGGAGCCTAAAACATTCTCATTCACGAGTACTTTAAAAAATGCACCATTCACTGTCTTCAATCAGGCAGCACTTCTAAACTCTAAAAGTGGCTTTAATACGGATAACCACCTCTATCTGCTATTGTCTTCAGCAATGCTTTGCATCGCTCATCATTTAAGGGCTAAACTCCAAATAAAAATAAAATCAAAAGGGACTAAACTGTGTCTTTCTCCTATGTGATCACCTTTATTACCACAGCTTTAAAAACTTTTACTTCCATTACTATATGTCCATGTGCACGCTTTCAAAAGTTCTTGTAATTTTTTAGTTTTAAATGTAAAAAAGCTATACATTTGAAGTGACGTTTTTAAAGCACATACATGGTGTATTACAAGGACAAAACCGCACATATTTCAACTTTACCAATATGTATTTGTTTATGAGCTCGCTTCGGTAACCTACACTTACATCAACCTACCTCTATTTCTACTTTCACCAACCTTTACTTACCTCTACCTTTACATACATCTACCTCTACATACCTTTACTTCTACCTACACCAACTTATAACTACCTGTAACAATATATATACACAACTACCTCTACCTACACTTACCTCTACCTACCCCTTCACCTACACCTACCCACTCTTACCTTTAACTAAGCATACCTCTACCTACACCTACAAGGACTTTTACTTACCTCTACTTCTACCTACTTCTAATGCGATCGTTAACTACAAATACTTCTTCCTAAACCTACTTCTACCTCTACCTACATCTACCTCCACATACAAATGCCTTTACCTACCTCTAACTATACCTACCTCTACTTACACCTACCTCTACTTCTAACTACCTCTACCTAACTTTACTTACATCTACCTTTAACACATACAACTCTCCCTACAGATACACCTCCCTCTACCTACACCCACCTGTACTTACCTTCACCTTTAGCTACACCCACCTCTACCTACACCTACTGTTACCTACATGCACCTCTACCTACATCTACCTTTATTTATACAAATCTTTATCTACACGCCTAAGTTTTAGTCTACCTATCTCTATTTCTACCTACCTTTACCACTACCTACTTCTATCTACACCTACCTCTACCTACACCTATTTCACCTATACTTACCTCTATCTACACACAACTCTACCTACATATACCCCTACCTCTGAGTACACCTACCTCTCCTATCTAAACCTAATTCTATCTCTATTTCTACCTACCTCTACCTAACTTTACTTACAACTACCTTTATCACTTACACCTACCTCTACTTACATATATACTAACCTCTATCTACACTGTACCTACCTTGCCCTACCTCTACCTTCACCTACACTACCTGTACCTATACCTACCTTTGCATAAACCTAACTTGACCTAAATTTAGCTTTACACACTCATACACCTACCTCTGCCTCTACCTTTCTCTATCTACCTCTACTATTACCTACTTTATTTACCCCAGCCGCTATATATACCTATCTCTACGTTGATCTACATCTACTTTATGTACACCTTCTTTGCATCCTTCTTTAAAGCACATACATTTAAAACAAATTACAAGCACTACCCATTAAAACGAAATACATATTAACTAAAGTGCTACAGTTCCTCATCCTTCTACAGCTTCAAGTCTTATGTTAAGGTATTTTTTTATTTTCCCTCCTACATCGTAGGACCTGGCTGATGACTACAATTTTTATTCCACCTAATAAAGCAAACCATCCACAAAAGTAAATTAAAAAAAAAATAATAATAATAATAATTTATGGCATAACAGCCAAAAAAGCAACTTATTTGTGAAAAATATACTTTACAGCTTCCTGTTGAATTAACAGCATAGTTTTACGGGCACAAACAATGTGTTTTTATATAACTAAAATAGGTGCTTAAGTAAAGCCCTCAAAAACCTTAAGGTTTAATTTGTGCTAGATATAAATCTGGTGTTTAATTTTAATTGGGCACTTCTGTTTAGGTACTATTAGATACATATGCGGTTAGTTAGCAACTGTAAATTATTTTTTTAAATCTATGGGTAAGGCTTTACCATGGTTCATTTTATGCTTCACTTAACGGCATTATAAACACACAATGTTAACTTTTTATACTCAAACCTAAATAAATGATATGCTTAGAAGCACAGCATGTGCTAATAAACTTTTTAATTTGAGCGCATCAGCGCTCTGACCTGTTTTAATCTATCTGTGGGCTTTTAACCAGGCCCACCTCATGCCCATCACTTATCACGCATTCGTGTGCGTGCCTTTTAAAAATCCTTTATCATCATTGGTAACTGCTTTGTTTGTCCCTCCTTGGGCGGTTTAGTTGCCGCCTTGGACATCGACCCTGTTACATGGATAAATGCAAGTTTGCCGATCTGTTTGATTGTGAGCGAACTTCTTTTTCTTTTTGTCTCTCTACTTCGCACTCATGGCGGCCGTGGCACTTAGAATCAGCTCGCTTATGTCAACTGTTTACTTTCATTTTTAATTTAAGTGGCAAGAAAGGTCCAGTTAGGAATTTACAACTTTAACAGCTCTAACCCAAGCAAATGCGAGACCCATTCCATTGCAAATGCTTGTTTTATTTGCAACTCACGGTCAACCAATTTACAAGTTAATTCTAAATTGTGATCAATGAGATTTACTGGCTTAAGAGCAATGCGAGAATACCGCCCACGCTCAATATTTTCACTCCGCAAGAGTGCCGCCTGCAGAAAAGAAGCAAAATGTGCCTGACAGAAACAGGCCAAAGAAGCATAGAATGCAACATTTGGCACATGAACACTCCTTCCTGCATGTTAATCACAATTTCTCAAGGAATAACTCTTAAAACGCCATTATTACAGCAACCCATAAATTCCGATACCAGACCTGGGATTACCACTATGAGAATACTACACGGATACAATTGGAGTAAGTGTGGGTAGGAGCAGTGCCACAGCAAACTTGACTATTTCCCTTCCATCAGCACCTCACATGAGAGTGTTGTTTCCTTTTCACTCAAAATGTTAGTAGACCAGGATAAGCCCAGCCACCCACTCCCACCAACCTCCCAGATCCACGGAGTACAAAATAATGGCCACACCCTGGGGGCAGCTGTGATCGTTGATATTTGCACCCTTAAAAGGCTCAACTTGCACTGCAATGAATATGCTCAGTTTATCCTCAACAAAATTAATTCCCTGTCCCAGTATGTTCATTTCGGAATTTCATCTGGATTAAAAGCAAATATGATGATTTGACCTTTCAATACAATGTGTATTAGTGTTATTTAGTGTACGACAAAGGGGTATTATGAAATCTCGTATTCCTTTATACCCCATGCTTTTTGACAGGACAAAGGCCGTCCAGAATTTAACTCTCAGGGAATGACAACTGATGACTGAACCATGCCACCTCAAATTTATAGAGTTACTGGTCATGTCTGTGCCTCTGTTTCATGGATCTATCAGACCGGTTTCGCCACGACTGGCAAAGGTATGACCAGACCTGGGCCCCATGCTAATGGAACTAAGCTACATCTCACTGATGAGCCCCAATCAGGACGAGACTGGTCTTTGTTTGGTTATGTTTCAGTTCAGAGAGGACCTAGCCTTGCAGTCTGAGCTGGACTGTTCGCAATGGGACAGGGTCAAGACTGAGTTGCATATGGCTGGGTCCAAACAGAGGCCATGGTGGCCAATAGAATGCTACCCAAAACGACTATCAGTGGTTAGACTTATTGCAAGCATTCCTCCCATCACCTTTTGTGTGTTTGATGTACAGCCCTAAGTGGCAAGGGTATGCCTAAGCGTGGGTCCCGTGCTCACTCTGCCACTTGAATGGAGTTACACCCAACCAACGAGCCTCAAATTGGGGAGAGACTGATCTTCGGTTGCTTGTGTTCTGGGTCAGGTAGGACCTGGCCTGGTCGTTCAGACTAGACTGCTACTGTTGGAGCAGTGTCAAGACTGATTTGCACATGGCTGGGTGAAAATGGAGTTGGCATGGTGGGCAAAATAATGGGATGCTACCTGAGCACTTGCTAGTGGTTAGACCAGTGGTTCCCAACTTGTGGTCCGGGGACCCCTGGGGGTCCACGTAACCTCCTGAGGAGATCCGCGACTGCTTAGAAAATTAAGTAATATTAACAGATTAGGTCCCCAACTTTCAGTAATGACACAGTGGAGGGGTCCCCGGATTCCAATAATGATTCAGTCGGGGTCCCCGGGTTCCAGTAATGATAAAGTGGGGGTCCACAGAAGTCAAAAAGTTGGGAACCACTGGGTTTGACTATTTGTAAGCATTCCTCTCATTATCTTTTGTGAGCTTGATATACCAGGACAGTTACTGACCTATGAACACAAACATCTCAGATCCTTCCCCAAATCAGCTACAGCTCATCTCTGTCATGGAGGTGCCAAGCTATAGGTGAGGGGTCATGCCCAGAGGGGAAGAATTAATGGGAAGTGCATCTGCAGGATGGCAGGGGGTGAGAGAAAGAGAAAAGGGAGGGAGGGTTGTGTGTTCATTAGGTGTTAAATATGTGCCCCTGAAGCATATAGAAAATACAATTATCAAAAGCATGTAAAGAAAAATCACTTGATCCAAGTCTGATGGAGACTGCTAAATATGTGACTATAAAACCGACAGCTGCATGCGCCCAGCTGAAGTCTTGCGTCCTGGGTGTGGGACCAGTTCACTTATGCTAAAAGCCGGCATTGCCTGTGGCATGTCGTAAGAGTTAGGGCCTGACTTAAGTTTGGTGGTCAGCTCACTCCGTCACAGATGTGGCGGATAGCCTGTCTGGCTTACAAACTGCATTACACTTTATGGCACTTGGAATATAGTGGGCAGGATATCCACCACGTTTGTGAACAAACAGAATACAAATTATTAAAATATTACATTCAATAGCTGTTCGGAAGGCAGATCATTTCCAAATGTTAAGGAGTTTTAGCAAAGATTCTCACTTTACTGTTTAACTTTACCTTTACATAATATTTTAATGAACTATCACCAGTTGTTTCATTACCTTATTAGCAGCATGGTTAGTAATTTCATCCTGACATATTTTCAAGTAAATATATGACATTTACATTGTGTACAAGGAAAAATCAAATGATGTAAATTTCTTCTAAATGAGGTGCATTCATTCTTGTGTTAAAGGTTGCTGATCAGACAATGCTTTACAATGACTTCAACATTTAGCAAGATTAATAACAGAGATTTTTCAGCTAATAACCATAATAATTCAAGCCTGTCACAATGCAAGTATTATTGTATGGCAAACAATATGCTCTCTAATTACCCGGTTCCATCATTACACATAACAAAACATGAAAATCTGGTGCCTGTGAATTACATCCCTTCAAAATGAGTATATGACAACACCAAATGTACTGCTCTTTCAAAAAAAACTATTAATATGTTAACAGATAATATTATTTTGCCTAAAAAGGAAAGGTTAATGCATAATACCACACTAACTGCATACTAAGCAGCAAAGATGTTTTTTTAAGACAACAAATGATATTGTCAGCACTTTCACAGCACAAGTATCAATCACTGCCACTTGTCACTAAATCATACGAGTTAAAGATATACAAATATATATTTATTCACTTAAAAAAACAAAGGTTACAGAGATGTTATAGTTAGGCTGAAAATTTGAACGTGCAAAACCATAGAAATTCCCCTGTTATAGTTATCTCAAGTAACTATAACTCGTGCCCTAAGGCAACTATTACTAATGCCCCTGACATTGAGGAAGGCGCGTAGCCGAAATGAGTCTCAAGTTTTACTGCTGTAGCTGGGCGTGAATAAACTTACATAAAGGACAATAGCCCGCGTGAGTGCGCATTCTTGGAGTGAAATTAGTGTTTAACATGGCTCCGTTCCCGTGTAATGCTGCACCCGCTGGAAAGAAGAGCCGCAGCTTGACAGAGTGAGTGTATATATATATATATATATATATATATATATATATATATATATATATATATATATATATATATATATATATATAGAGAGAGAGAGAGAGAGAGAGAGAGAGAGAGAGAGAGAGAGAGAGAGATAGAGAGAGAGTTAGGACCTAGCTTGCATAGGAAAACTGATTTTTTGTTCAATAACTTTAGAGCCGTTTGACGAATCTTCACAAATTTTCAAAACTAGTTTGCCACTCACTTCAGCTGCCATCTTGAAAGTTTCAGGGTGATTCGTCGAGCGTGGGCCAAGAAAAAGGGGGGTCCTAAAATGCATTTTTCCCATGCAATTTCCAGGAGGGATTTTAGACATGCCTACAGCCTGCACTGCTGGACAGAATTACACCAAATTTGGCAGAAAGCTATCTCTTGGTCCAAAAGAGCCCTTTTTGCAGGCGCTTTTGAGATGTTAACCAATGATAAAAAGATTTTCAATTGTTCTAGTAGATTATGTCTCAAAATGGGTGTATTTAAGTTTGTGACTAATCCCAATACTGCGTCTCTGATTTCATTCTTGAAGAAGATCTTCCAAGTGGAAGGAGCACCTTCAACTATTGTCATCAACAATGGTACACATTTTACTTAATCAGTAATGAAACAATTCATTCTATGTCACAATACTATACATCTTCAAGTTGCGTTATACTCACCTACATCCAATGGTCTGGTGGAGAGTATGAATAAACTTTTGAAGGAAGGGTTCAAGACCGAATTTGGCAGAGGTAATGATGTAGAAGTATTCCTAAAACAGAAGATTTGGGCTTATTTGACTAAGCCTCATTCCACAACAGGGGTGTATCTCTGTTTATATTGATAAGAAAAAGAAAATCTAGATCCATTTTATGTTCTGACTGGTTGAAGGGAAAGGTGACAAGTAAGGATTAAGAAAATTAGGTTCATAAGAAAGTAAGGGTCAAGGTCCAATCTCAACAAAAATATCCCAAAGAATGGTTTGATGAGAAACAATGTCAAACATGTAGAGTTTATGGAGGGAGATTGGGTTCTAATTAAAAAAACCTCACAGAATTAAGAAAGGTGAGTCCAAGTTCACCCAAAAGGATTATCAAGGTCGCCAAAGGTGCAGTTCTGATTGATAATAAGAGATGGTGGAATAGATGTCATCTGGTGAAGGTGTCACCTGAACAAGCTCACTTTTGTTGGACTCTAAGGAAGTTGATGGGCCGTATGGCCATGGTGAAAGGGGGTGCTCTTGGTGGATGGATATTCCCAAGGAGAAGAGTGACATTTGCATGCCAGGTTCTCGTGGTGTTGTTAATAGGAGAGTTCTGGTGAGTGGAGAAAGAACAGGTAACACTCGGGGTTATAGATCTTCTGTGGGGGTAGGTATGACAAAGCATAACACCCAGATCACTACAGATTCAAGTGCACAAGAAGTTTGGGCAAATGTTACCTCTTCCAGGCTGGTACCCAAAACCATGGTACCCATTACGTTCAAAGACTGAGATGAATTAAGATTGTAATATATCTAGTATTACCAATTGTGCTATTCCTTTAGCATATGTACTTCTTGTAGTTTATCGCATTTACATTGTAAATTCATTAATTTTTTATTATTGTGTCATGTCAAAAGGGGGAAGATGATGTAATGCCGATGTTAGTATTTCTTTATTTGTATTAGGTGATTCACGTGCATGTTACTTAGAATGACATTACTTACGGAGCTCCAAGTTCTGGTCCGGCGCTCCGGTGCTGTTTGGATTCTACAGCCGTTTTGTCGGAGCTGTGAGCAGCGCTTGAGGTTGGCACCAGATGTGGGCTACCATTGTATATAATAAATCTTTACTTTCGTCTTATCTCGCTTCTTGGACCTTCATTCCAACAGTACGGCTGGGGCACTCCAAGGAAAGAGATTGTGGTACACCTTAAGGGGCGTGCACGTGGGGTGTACTGCTGCATAGCCAGCGTGTCCTCCCATCTTTTTATCACAAAAGAAACATTTGCTGTGTCTCTGTCGGGTCTGCAGCCTTGGGGTGTGTGCAGCATGTATGAGCGAGCTATATACGAGACTCTCTTAAAAGCATATACTTGAACATCACATGCAAGGAGTGGGCCTGTTTCTAGTAATAAACATACAAGCCAAAGCCTGCATAAAATTATGCGTATTCTCATATTTGATACGTTTCTTGCTTGAAATATACCGATAAAGTACAGATGAAGAAAACTACTTGGTTCTCATGTGGCCTACCTTTCCTTTTTCCACTTGTGAGTTTTTTCGCAGCATAATATTTTGCAGTCAGTGTCGGTTGTTGGTAGCCCGGATAGTTTTTGTTACAAATATACTGTGAAAACTCAGTCCAAGAAAAACCATAATATAATCACACCGATTTTCGAAACTTCAAATTTGAGTTGGGTGCTTATCTGGCACCCTGTGTCCAGTTTAGTGAACCTGGGTATCCTCGTTTGTTTCAGTCCTTATCTCACCGCTATGCATCTCTTCCTTCACCCTGCAGCGGGCCGCATCTATCGTTCGCGGCCTGTCCGAGTCAGTAAACATTTAAAACATTCACCGACACTTCTCCGCCCAGAGAATATGCAGCTCAGTGCACCCTGGCACCAAAATCACAGTGCACTGTCACCTGCACACCGTACACAACTGCTATGCCAAAGAAAATAAACATTGGCTAATGAAATGTTATTTGGAGCATTTTTATTAATAGGAGTGCATACGTTTAGGTCAAGACTAACGCCACAGGTCAAGTTCCCTTTGGGCATTGTTTTTAGGGTACAGTTCATTTAGACCATCATAACTGAATTCATAGAAGAAAATGCATAGGCATACTCTCGTGGACTTTTGTTAAGAATTAATCTACTGCACAGATTTATACCATTATGTTCTTTCTCGGACTACCATTCTTTTTTTACCTCTGTTCACTCGTTAGCAAATTATTCGTGACAGGTTTCCTTCTTGATGACTTAGGCTTTTTAGAGAACTTATGCAGGTTGCTTTCAGCCTCAGCCAATTTGCATTATGAGTGAGCATTCTAGGCAATTAGAGGGTGAAACGTCGACTAACCAAGAAGATCAGGCATATAATTTGCTTTTGTATGCAAGTGCTGTTCATTTGATCAACATGTCTTCAGCGATGTGTTAAAATAATGTCCATGTCACTGTGACATTTCGTTGTTACTACACAGCGATTATTAAATTAAGAAATTCCTCAATTTGAATGATCACAAGACCATTGATTATTTTTACTGAAATATAACTTTTCACATCTCCTCATCCAAACTAATAATTATTTCCGGACATTATAACCGTGCCATAGGTTAGATCCAGTGCCACTGGAATTATGCAGCATGAGAGGGCCAAATTATGCAACAGTGTTGATTTAAGCATTTGTCAAGAAAAGGACAATTATGCAGTGTAATGCAGCACATTTTCTGATACTTTTACTACATTATTTAGTCATTTTCAGGGTCGAGCCTGCGTTGCACGCGCTCGCGCATGCGTATCGCAGCGAGACGCTTTTGTATTTAGAAAAGGGCTCGGAGCCCTGTCAACTTCACGTCTGTGTTTTTTATTGGTTCGTGGGCTTGCCTAATAAAATCTGCTTGCTTTCATTAGTCGAAGGCACGCATACGTCATGCCTTTTCCGGTGGCTAGCCATCCTCGAGCGCAGCGACCAAGTACAGAAAACATGCGAGGCTCGCTGTTTTCCATCGGGCTCGTGGACTTCTTTTTCTCTAATTTACGAGCGCGATCACGCTTGGCAGAAGTCGAGCACTTTACATAGTTAATTTAACTTTTTCGGGTTATGTACATTAATGCACTTTTGCCCGATAGGTGAAAAGTCGGGTTAGGAGTTTACAACGCGATCAGCTCTAAAATGAGCAAACGCGAGACCCGTTACATTGTAAATGCTTGTTAAACTTGTTAACACTGTCTGGGTAAAGGTTACGCCTCATTAGTGCCAGTTCAACACGCAAATATAGTAATAAGCAACAGAAAGGTGACCAGTAAATCTTTGAAAAGGGCCTTCCACTGCACAGGAACACATGTTGCTGTGATTTTTTTTTTTTTTTTTTACTTTCATACTGTTTGAGCTACAAACAATTTTTTGTTAAAATCTCCAGATTATGCAGCAGATGATGGATTGTGCGGCAAACACCACAGATCCATAATTATGCGAAATATCGTGGGCACAAAAGCACATATTTCCAGTAGCCTTGGTTATAGCACAGCAGATTGTTTTCTTTAATACTGTATGAATAGTCAAAAAAATTCTAATGATCAGTGATGTCATTTGAGAGGTCATCAGTGATGTCGCTGACCATGACATGAGTGATGTAACATCTGAGGTCATAAGCAGTTCTTTGTGGGGGCGTAAGTTACAGTTAGCTCAGATAACTAAAACTGCTGAATTTCTATGGTTTTGTGTGTGTGAAATCTGAGCCCAAATATAACGTCCCAATAACCATCGTTTTTTTCAGTGTGTATACACACATACATACACACACACACACACTATCACTAAAAGGGAGAACAACTAACGTATGACAAGTATTGAGTAGCAAATGTTACGGAACCCACATAAGCATGAGACCTGAAGAGGAGTCTTGATGAAATTTGGTACTAATCTTTCTGGTGAATACTTTATATACCTGCAGATTCCTCAACTTTTGAATATCCTAGGCATCAGACCGAATTTGGAATCTGTTCAATAGCTCTCCATGCTTGTTCTAGGCACTGGCTCCACTCTGGGGCTGGAAACATCTTGAGATCACTGGAACAATAGCGCGCCCCCACCTGCCCCATGAAATCTGTTTCCCATCCATTTTTTAACACGCCTATTGATGTAAACATGAGGACAACATCAGCAGCATGGTGCAGCACAACATCCAGATAGGGATCTTATCATGGTAAGTACATTAACAAACTAGCCTTCAAAATGGGGAGAAGGGTTTGGTAGGGTCAACTGAGGAATCTGCACTCAGGTACTAGAAAGATGGTTACCAAAAGTAAGTAACTTTGTCTTATGATGGAAACTTCACTTATAGATTCCTCACTTTGTGAACAGGTTCCCCAATCAGGAGGTGGGTTTGAAAGGCTGGTTAAAAACAGAAGTCTTGAGTACTGAGTGTCTGAAGTGCCTTCCCTCTACACCTTCAGATTCAAACAGCAATGCTTTAAGAAGGTGTGGAGAGAAGCACAGTTGCCGCTTTCCTGATCTCTGCATTGGGACTTCCTTTGTGAGAGCAGAAGTAAAGGTTTACCCCCTAACGGAGTGAGTTTTGATGCCATCTGGGGCTCATTGTGAGCCACCGTGTAGCATATCTTAATATACAAGATGACTAACTGTGACAAAATGATCCACCATGACAATATCTTCTTCTGGATGGCTTTGATCTTCATCTTGCCAGTGTAGCCTAGGAAAGGCTGATTGTCAATTTGGTAGCCCTTCGTACAGTCAACATAAAAACTGACCTCACTGTGGTGATACAGCCTATAAATGCTCTCTCTTCCCCGTTAGAGGGATGCAGAGGGGGAAAGTAAGCAGGAAAGTTGATGGATTGCCCCTTATGAAAAGGTACGACCCTCTTTGCGAGAAAAGCAGCTATGATTCTCAGAAACAGCTTGTCAGGGAAAAAGGAAGTGAAGGGAGCTTGACAGTCAGTGCTTGCAGCTCACTGGTAGGTCTCACAGAAGTAACTGCTACTAGAAAAACAATGTTAAAAGTTAGCAAAATACAACTCGCAAATATGCAAGGGTCGAATGCACAACACATTAAAAATGTGGGAAGGAGATTATGATCTCAGATCTAATCAATACAAAATGAGAAAGAGGAACATGTTGGTAAGGATCTTCAGAAACCTCATGACTACTGGTGTGGAAGACAAAGCAAGACGACAAACGGATAACTCTTTAAAAAGCCTAATATGTCTAAAGAGTGGTCCTTAAGGGAGTCTGATGAACTGTCTGCGAACCATTTGACAAACCCCATCTCCCAGAATGTACTGCCTTGATGGAGTGTCTGCAGGCACTTAGGAAAACATCCAGCCAGCACTCCAGGAGATATAGAGACACCATTCAGGTGTCCAGGCTTAATCTCCAGGCTTGAAGGTGGGGCGTGTGAAGGCTGGAATGTAATAACTGCTCCTGTTATTGAGAAAGGTGGTATGCCCTGTGAACCAAACGGAGCTGACAGCACAAGGAAGGTGCATCAGGTCCGCATACATACCCTTCTTGGCTAGGCTGGGCAATTAAGAGCACCCAAGGAATCAAGGGCATTGAAGAGGGAGGGGACAGGCAGTGAAGCAGAAAGTTCCAATTTAACCGAAACTTGTCCCCAAAAAGCTTCAGATCCTGGATAGCACAAAACATTGGATATTGTTGAGAGTGGCAAATAGGTCCACCTAAGCTGTGCCCCAGTGATCGAAGAGGTTGTTTCTCAGTGAAGCATTCACATGTGGTCCCCAAGGTGACACCAACTCACATTGTCTAGCCAGATGTTTGGCAACCAACCAGATTTGGTGCTCTTGCACCCAGGACCAAAGCCATATTGTTTCCTGTAAGAGAAGGCGCGACCCTGCTACCCTTGCTTGTTGATGTACCACTTTGAGGTTGTGTTGGCTATCAAGATCTGGATGAACTGGCCAAAAAGCGTTGGCAGGAAGGCCTCAAGTGTCAGATAAATTGCCTGTATCTCTCGCAGACTGACATGCAATAACTGCTCCTCTGGAGACCAATGGTCTCTGATGTCCAGATTCTCCAAATATGTTCCTCAGTCTAGCAAGGGAGCATCCGTTACTACTGAAGCCACTTCTGGCGGTGGTTGGAATGGCATCTCTTATATCAGACTGCCCTCCATATTCCACTACATCAAGATTATTGCAGAATGGGACAGATCTTCATCCTGTTGGAACCTCTACCTGGGGAGGCACCACTGGAAGGCCCTCATTAGCCAACATGTGTGAGTGACCAGATAAACGCAGGAAGCTAGCAACCCTAGCGGGAGTAAGACCATCAATACTGGAGCTTGTGCTCCATTTTGAAACATTAGATTCATAGCCTGAATATCCTTTATCCTCTGAAAAAGGGGAAAGGCAGAATTGGATATAGTGTCTGTACTGCCCATACTAACAGGATGCTCTGAAAGGGCACCAGGTGAGACTTGGGGTTGTTGATATAAAAGCCCAGATCGAACTGCAGAGACACCGACTTTGCAGGTGGTGCAACACCAACACCAGAGACTTGGCCTTGAGGAGTCAGTCATCCAGGTGTGTAAACAGAGCATCTGAGATGAGCAGCAACCACTGCCATCATCTTCTTGAAGACAAGCAGAGCTGAAGTCAAACCAAACAGAAGGACCAGAAATCAGTAATGCACTGATCCTACCGTGAAGCACAGAAACGTCCCACATGATCGCACAATTGGTATGTGAAATTTTACATCCTGCAGGTCGAAAAACACCATCGGTCTTCCGCTTCCAGTGTGAGCAACACCTGTGTTATGGACAGCATACTGAACTTCTCCTTTCATAGGAACCAGGTCAAGATCATGCGATCTAGGATGGGATGAAGATAGCCATCCTTCTTCAGAACCAGGAAGTACCAGGAGTCGCACCTTTGGTCCCATTCTTGTTCTGGATCAATTCCTCCACCCCTTCTGTAGTAAGATCTCTAGAAGGGGCATGTTGGAATGGGAAGGGATCGGCTATTCTGGTGGGGAGTTATGTTCATAAGCCAAATGTATTAGTACAGTGTTCTAGAAAGCCATATGTAATTTCTTGGATTTATTTATAGGTACTTTTCTGAGGAAGAGTTTCTTGCCATCGTTGGTTCAACTGTTATGGTACTGGGAGGTTTGGAAGAAGCTTCTTTTAGATAGGGCAGGAATACTCATTTGGATGCGGACATGGTAATTTGCATGTGAGTGGAGACTTCTTATTAGGGCATGCACAATATATGCTCAAAAGCAGGAATGGTGCAGACTCAGTGTGGAATTTTATACAATATCTACTTGCCCAAGAGATGGAACGGTTCAAAAAGCTACCTGTCTTCTTTAAAAAAAACACTTTTTTGTGCCATACATTGAGGTGACAAACTAAAGCAGTGTTTTCTTTACATCAGAGCTCTGATAGCCTCCCTGCTTATGCTCATACCTTTGGGATTTGGAATTTAGGAAGACTGATTTTCCAACATTTCAGCACTGTAGATGGAAAGCAGTTACTCAAGGGTCGGAATGCTCTGTGATTCTGTGCATGCACACTAATTTGCCTGTTGAAGGGTATTCACCAACTCTACTCCAATCTCTTGCCACACTAAAGCACTGGAAATGGCAAAAGGTTATACCTATGTGAAATCTTTTGGCTTTGTTAATGTTTTTTAACATGTTGCACAGTAACGTAAACTGCAATGCAGTGTGGCTTAAGGTAAATAAAAAAGAAAAAAAATAGAAAAGCACTGAAGTGGCCAGCATCACTCAGGTGTCATAGTGTTTATTTTTCCTTTAACCCATGTTGCACAGCAGCCCGCACTGCTGTGCAATATGTTTACAACAGCTGGGGGGGGGGGGGATTGTTATATTTTGTTGTTATATTAACCAATGCTTTGTGATGCACATGATTATTGGTGTGACCTGTGATACGTTTCAGAACCTTTCTTAATGTGTCTTTTTGCAGATGAACTTTTGTTTTACACATGAATGGTTGAGGAGGGTGTTAGGGTTTGTAGTAATACACACCTTCTTTTTTTACCCTAAACACCAACATATACACTGGACGTGCAATGCTACCCTTGATTGGGTCGCAGAGACTGTTCAAAGAGAAATGCAAATGATGGCAGATCCACAATAACCAAAGGTCAGACTAGAAAAGTTGGGGTAACATAATTATGTGTAGAAGAACCTGCCCCTTCCAAGTACACACACGCACCATTACAACCTATCCCCCATTAACCACACAGTTCTCTGCAGGGATTGTTTTCTGCTGCATGCTGGAGGTGAATGGTTGGACAGCGAGACTGAAAGGAGCGTGCAATGAATTTGCCACTAAAATCTTAACCCCTTGGGTGCCATGGACGCAATGGTTACGTCCCGTGTCGCAGCAGTGAGGTGCCACGAATGTAACCATTACGTTCATCTACTGGACCTCGGAAGAATCGCTAGCATTCCACCGAGGGCCGCACCCCCACCCCCCCATGGCAAGCAGGAAAGGGAATTGCTTCCTCTTCCACCCCTGACCACCCCCTCAGTGATGTCTGATGAAGTCAGCGCGCAATCGCACGCTGACCTCATCAGAGGCCTCCTCAGCTTCCAGCATGATTCGAAAGAAAAATGCAAAAGCATGTGATGGGGGTCTGAGAGGCATCAGAGGGAAGGAAAGGAATTTCCTTCCCTTTGATGTCTCAGAGCATTTCAGCAGCTGGATCGTGAAGCGATCCGGCTGCTGAAATGCCCACTAGACACCAGGTATATATTTTGAAAGTGAAAGTGGCATAAGGGGAGCAACCCCTTGGACAAGGGTCGCTCCCCAGGGGGGAAATTTCTTTCAAGGAGTCCCCCCCCCCCCCCTCTCCAGAAACCTCTACGCGCCAGGGATCTTTTTTTTTTTTCTTTTTTTCTTTTCAGACATTGGGAGCTACCCCTAAGGAAAGGGTAGCCCCCCTCGGGGGAAATTATATTTAGGCCATTTCAGCCCCGCTTGAGGGCAGATCGGCCTATTTTTATTAGGCCAATCTGCCCCCAAGGGGGGCAGAAACCACTAAGCACCAGGGATTCTTTTTGTTATTGTTTTACAGATGGGAGCAATTATTTTTAAGGTAATTTCTGCGCCCCTTGGGGGCAGATCGGTCTATTTTTCTTACGCAAATCTGCCCCCGAGAGGGGCAGAAACCACTAGGCACCAGGGATTTTTTTTCTAAATTGTTATACAGATGGGGAGCAATTTTATTTTAGGTCATTTCTGCCCCCTTGGGGGCAGATCGGCCTATTTTTCTTAGGCCAATCTGCCCCCAAGGTGGCAGAAATCACTAGACACCGGGGATTTATTTGTTTGCACCAATTTAACACAAAGGGAGCGACCCCTTAGGCAAGGGTCGCTACCCTAGGGGGCAAATTTATTTTAGGCCAATACTGCCACCCTTGGAGGCAGATCGGCCTATTTTTATTAGGCCGATCTGCCTCCAACGTGGGCAGAAACCACTAAGCACCAAGTATTTGTAATTTTTTTACAGATGGGACGCGACCCCTGAGGCAAGGGTTGCGCCCATGAGAGGCAAATTTATTTTACGCCATTTCTGCCACCATTGGGGGCAGATCAGCCTATTTCTAATAGGCCCATCTGCCCTCAGGCAGGGCAGAAACCACTTAGGCTCCAGGTATTGGTGTGTGTGGGTGTGTGTTTTGTTTGGGGTGGCAGCCCCTTTGGCAAGGGTCATTCCCCATGGGGGCACATTATTGTTGGCCATTTCTGCCCCCCTTGGGGGCAGTTCGGCCTATTTCGGTAAGGCCTATCTGCCTCCACAAGGGCAGAAAGCCCACCAGAGACCAGGGAAGATTTTATTTTCAAAAACAGAGGGCTGGGGGTATGGTCACACCCCCACCCCAAATAAATGGGGACAAAATTGTTCTTCCCACCGGTGGGCAGATGGGGCAATTACCCCGATTCACTTCTATGAGGGGGGTGGGGGGAAGAGGGGCAGAAAGCCTTTTAGATGCCAGGGAATTACAAAAAAAATAGTGGGGTGGTGGCTACCGACCAGTATGGGCATGGTTATGCCCCCACCCCAAATGAAGGGGGTAACAGTCTTTCAGCTTTCCCCGGGACTCTAAAACATCCTATTCCAGGGCAAGCAAGAGGAAATTTGATTATTTTGGGCTTTGGTTTTACATTTGGGCCATGAGAGATTGTATAACTCTCAAAATCGTCCCACTTGGGATGGTAAGGGTTGCACTTTTTGGACTTTGGGATGCTGCCATGTAGAAAAATCTATGAGACCTAGACACATCTTACAACTAAACATCTGGGTGAGTCTAGGGTGGTGTGCTTCACATTCACCCTGCACTATTTTCTTACCCACAATGCCCCTCGCAAAAACAGGTAGTTTTGTATTTGATAATTTTGATGTGTCCACATAGTCTTTTGGGGCATTTCCTGTCGTGGGCACTAGGCCTACCCACACAAGTGAGGTACCCTTTTGATTGGGAGACCTGGGGAAACGCTGGGTAGATGGAAGTTTGTGGCTCCCCTCAGATTCCAGAACTTTGCAGCACCGAAATATGAGGAAAAAGTGTTTTATTTGCCAAATTGTGAGGTTTGCAAAGGATTTTGGTTAACAGAACTTGGTGAGAGCACCACAAGTTTCCCCATCCTGGGATCCTCTAGGTGTCTAGTTTTCACAAATGTCCAGGTTTGCTAGGTTTTCCTAAGTGCAGGCTGAGCTACAGGCCAAAATCCACAGCTAGGCACTTTGCAAAAAACAGGTCAGTTTTCTTTGGGGAAATGTGATGTGTCCACGTTGTGTTTTGGGGCATTTTCTGTTGCGAGCACTAGGCCTACAAGTGAGGTAACATTTTTATCAAGGGCCTTGGGGGAATGCTGGGTGGAAGGAAATTTGTGGCTCCTCTCAGATTCCAGCGAAATGTGAGGAAAGTGCTTTTTTTTGCCAAATGTTGAGGTTTGCAAAGGATTCTGGGTAACAGAACCTGGTGAGAGCCCTACAAGTCACCCCATCCTGGATTCCCCTACGTGTCTAGTTTTAAAAAATGCACATGTTTGGTAGGTTACCCTAGGTGCCAGCTGAGCTAGAGGCCAAAATCCACAGCTAGGCACTTTGCAAAAAACACGTCCGATTTCAATGTAAAAATGTGTTGTGTCCATGTTGCGTTTCCTGTTGTGGGCATTAGGCCTACCCACACAAGTGAGGTACCATTTTTATAGGGAGACTTGGGGGAACACAGAATAGCAGAACAAGTGTTACTGCCCCTTGTCTTTCTCTACATTTTTTCCTTCCAAATGTAAGACAGTGTGTAAAAAAGACATCTATTTGAGAAATGCTTTGTAATTTACGTGCTAGTATGGGGACCCCGGAATTCAGAGATGTGCAAATAACCACTGCTTCTCTACACCTTATCTTGTGCCCATTTTGGAAATACAAAGGTTTCCTTGATACCTATTTTTCACTCTTTATATTTCACCAAATGAACTGCGGTATACAATGAAAACACATTTCAAGGTGCAGCTCCTTTGTTGGCTGTGGGTGCCTAGGGTTCTTGATGAACCTACATGCCCTATACATCCCCACAACCAGAAGAGTCCAGCAGACGTAACGGTATATTGCTTTTGAAAATCTTACATTGCAGGAAAAAGTTACGGAGTAAAATGTGGAAATAAATTGCTGTTTTTTTTACCTCAATTTCAATTTTTTTTTTATTCCAGCAGTTATTTTCTGTAGGAAAACCTTGTAGGATCTACACAAATGACCCCTTTCTGAATTCAGAATCTTGTCTACTTTTTGGAAATGTTTAGCTGTCCAGCATCCAGCATGGTTTTTACACACATTTCTGTCACTAACTGAAAGGAGGCTAAAAGCACAAAACAATTTAAAAATGGGGTATGTCCCAGTAAATTCCCAAAATTGTATTTGAAAAAGTGGTTTTCTGATTCAAGTCTCCCTGTTTCTGAAAGCTGGTGATTTTAACTTCGCAAACCCTTTGTTGATGCCATTTTCAGGAGAGCATAACATCCTTCTACAAAGACTCTCTGGTATAGGAATGAAAGGCAATGCACTGTGCTGGCTCTCCTCATTTTTAAAAGACAGAACCTTCCAAGTTCTGGACCGCGTTTTTGATTCCAACACTTTTCCCCTTTCATGTGGTGTCCCACAGGGCTCGTCGTTAAGTCCCACTCTCTTTAAAATCTATCTCTCCCCTCTGGCCAAAATTGTGTAACCCTATGGCCTCTCGATCTCATACGCGGACGACACTCAGTTAGTAGTATAGCTTTCAAACTCGGGATGTTCTTCACAATCTAATCTTACATCCTGTTTGGATGATGTAGCCAAATGGATGACTGAGTCTAAACTCAAACTCAACGACGATAAGTCGGAAGTAACGATCATTGGTAATCAAACCCCTCCCAATCCTCTGACAGCTTTTTTAGATGGTTTTAAAAATCTAGCGCCCCCTAAGGACAATATAAAGAGCCTAGGAGTGTGGCTAGATCCTTGCCTTATGATGGATTATCAATCCAAAAGGCTTGCGGCATCCTGTGTTTGCTTATTAAGAACTCTAAGGAAAATTATCAACCTTTTACCATTTTTGGCCAGAAGACTCCTCATTCAAGCACTAATACTGTCCCGTTTAGACTACAGCAACTCCCTCTTTCTTAGCTCTCCGAACTATGTAATTAGGAGGCTGCAGATTGTGCAGAACGCTGCTGCACGACTGCTTAAAAGTATTTCTAGACATACCTCTGCCAAATCTGCTTTGGTCTCTCTTCATTGGCTCCCCATAAAGCAACAAATTAATTTCAAGGCCATCTGCATGACTCATAAAGCCTTGTAAAATAGGGGGCCCAGATTTCTTAGACAAAGGATGTCCTTCTACGTTCCTACTAGTTCATACGCGCCGTTTTAAGAAAACCAGATGGGGGAAACTCTTTTCCAGTAAAAGCCTCACATCTTTGGAACACTCTTCCTCTGCAACTCCGCCAAGATCATTCTGAACTATCTTTTCAAAAGAAACTGAAGACAGTTTTATTTTCCTTGTAGGTTATTCTGTGGCATTGATGACATATTGACTTCTCCTTTAGCGTTGGGAAGCCTCTGGGTATCCATGCGCTCTATAAATCATTAACATTAACATTCAGGAAAAAAAAACACAAGCCTTCTCCGGCAGCCCTTTTTCCCATTTATTATTTTTTTTAAACTAAAATTTCGCTGTATTTTGGCTAATTTCTTGGTGTCCTCAAGGGGAACCCTCAAACTCTGGGTTCCTCTAGCATCCCTAGAATGTTGGAAAAAAAGGACACAAATTTGGCGTGAGTAGATTATGTGGTCAAAACGTTACGAGGGCCTAAGCGCAAACTGCCCCAAATAGCCAAAAAAAAGCCCTGCCACATGAGGGGGAAAAGGCCTGGCAGCAAATGGGTTAAAATATATATATATAAAACCAATCCCAAAGTAAATATGGGCACAACATTGTCATAAGTAAATTCTTTTCGATTTTAGGAGCCCTCAAATGTTATTCGCACTTCCCTAATATTAAGTGATTTTTATAAAGAACTATGCTGCTGTTTCTATGTGCTGAAAATAATGTGCTATAATTAAAATGTGACATTCCTCATTTTTTTCCTACTATTCTCGGGGTGAAAAAACAACAACATTTCAATGCTGTATCTGTTTAGATCGAAGTGAAGCCCCTAATCAAAGATGCGACAACGTGCTTCTCGTGTTCATTCTAAAGTGTTTAAGATATTAGACAAATTCAACGTGTTTTCACAAGCTCCGGGGTAAACACAAGGGTGACTTTATTTTTGGTTCTTGCCTAACCTGATTGAAGATTACATTCTTGAGTATTTCGGTGCAGCATGAGGGGAAGGGGGACGCCAAGCAATGAGGATGGTGGAAAACACAACAGACAGCAGGAGGAGGACAGGGGGATTGGGTGAAACTACAGTGAGGATGACATCACCAAGAGTTGGAGGAGGAGAGGATGACATCAGAAAGAGCGGGAGAAGGTCAGGCAGGAGTGAGGAACATGGACTGCAGACGCATGCAATAAGAGTGCATGATGAAAAATATCAAAACAGAGAGGGAGAGAGAGAAAGAGAGCGCCAGCATGCCACTTTCCCAGTATTCAAGGTATTAAATATCTGGTGAACAAGTATACCAAAATGCTTGGCCAAGTTAGTATGTAAGGGCGATTGGACTTCAGCAGAAGACCTTTCAACTTGGAGATCAAACATCTATCTAGCAGATGTTAAAGAAATGTCCTTCTGAAACAATAAGGCTTTCAGTCGGCTCACCTTAGTGAAACATTCACACTAAAAATAGGGATGAAGGGCCATTTGGTATTTTCCCTTCCTATGTGCATGGGTGGAAATAATACACTGCTACAGCAGGTCGTGTTCCGTAGACAGTCACCACATATGGGACACCTGGTTTCATCCCACAGCCACCTTGGTTGTTCCGATCCAAATAATTCCTATTCGAGAGCAATCAAGGAGACTGGTGCGCTTTTCAGATAATACACAAATACACGCACTATGCAGGGTGACCTCTTTATACGTGTGCCCAAACTAAGTTTCACATTCATTTCCACTAAGGAAGTCTTCAATTTCCTCATGCACACTCTTGTAATCGAAAGGCAGAACCCAGGACACATGACAAAAATTATCTCCTTTAGCTTCATATCTGCCTACTTGATAATGTTTCAAACAGGACGTAAACTGGAATGTAGAGATTATTAAAGCCATGGGTTAACCATATGGCAGAAGATGTTTTGGCTACTAAAAAGGATCACTTCTCTAAAAGCTCAATATTCAATATAGTGTGGGCTGCATCTTTTTTGCCATAACACTGTGTATACGTGCTAAATTAAAGGGCAAAAAGAAGGTATTTCTAGGGTACATGGTTCGATTTCAGTACAACTCTACTGCATTATCGATCTCGGCTGAGCCTGTCCATGTTGTACTAAAGACATGTCATTTTTTATGATATTGAATGCAGACGACACAATATTTTTCAAAGAATAAATGTGAGTTGACAGCTTTGTCATACCATTGTCCACAACAGCGTAAGCCTTTTCTAAATTTTCCCTGCCAGTCTGTCCTAATATTTCAGCAGCGGCTTGCTGGAACATTTTCTATACCTCATTATTCATGCCAGATGGGAAGCATTTTTGGCGTGGTGTTCTAGGACCAAACAAGAAGTCTTGTAAATTCATGTCATCAGAAAGGAGAGAGAGGTGCTCTTTCACTGCAGCCAATGGACTGTTGTAACCATTGTTGGCACAATTCCCCACACTAAGTGGTCACTAGCCATTTGTGTCTGCAAGTACCAAGGGTCTGGTCTGCTGGCCTTAAAACCCAAAGTGGAGTTTACAAACATGTATGATAGAAATTAGTAACTACTGGGCACACTAACCACCTGTTCGGACCTGAAATAGAAGAATTATATGTACCATTCTATGTTATGGCGTTTAATTTCTCTCTATGTAGTTTGCTAAATATTGCCAATTTTCAAAACATGCAATGGTGGGAATACTAGGTGTATTAACATCTTTAATTCTAGCCAGACCCATGCAAGTAGTTTGTTGCACTGTTTTACACTGTTGCTTTGTTTTGTTCAGTACAATAATATGTCAAGCTATCAAACAGGCTCTAAACAAACATCGACTTCAAATCAATGTTATTTTCCCAATATTCATAACCCTGTAGGGTCAGTTCAGATATAAATGAATCAGAATAAATCAATGTATGTTGTGTAAGCATGTTTTTCTTTGGTGGGGAAGGGGTCAGTTAATAATAATAGGAAGTCGGGACTAAGCAGTTGTGTCCTGAGAAGTATGCAGACTTTCTCATGTAGGTGTTAGATCTACTGGTGGTGTCGGGTAATGTTCCCATTACATATAATTGAAAACTGTACCCAGGAAAGAGGCCTGTGTAGATAGGGATGAGCGTTGATGATGAAAACAAAACATTTCACCATAATTAGCAGAATTAAAATACAAATCTTCAGTTTCAAATACTGAATAGCTTTCCAATTCGGAGAGCATACTTCTCACTGTGGACAAATCCATTCATCTGAGATAGCGCCAGGGACAATGATATCCTCCACAGAAATCTTGAAAACACATGGTATCTGTAGATTTTCAGTAGGACCAAAAATATCAAAAGAACCTTATCACACACAACTCCATAAGAGACAGAAAACGCAGAAATGTTCACTACTGTCAGATCTCTTTGCCCCCTATGTGAGGAAGAATGAGGCTTCAACACCTCGGCTACCAGATCAGGAGCAGTACATTCTGGAAGGCAATATCCATTTAAAATCAAGAAGAAAACTATGACAAATCTAATTCAAATGAAAAGAAAAAACAGTGACTTGGCAATCCAAATATACCACCGTGTTGGAATCAGGCAAGAAAGGCACACACTCCATACAAAGAAGTGTGTGAAGAATTTGAGGTAAAATATCAGTGTTGATGAAGTAACCAGAGGCAGTCTGTGCAAAAACAGGAACTCACATGGAGAAGGAGAACTGGCAGTCTCTTCCAAAGGCGATTGATATTACACAATTGTATTGTTGGAAACAGCAGTTGGAGACTATAAACTCACATCTGAAGCATATCCTGTATTAACAGTAGCAACGGGAACTAATGTAAATTCAGCATCTGTATTCCCCAGCCTGGAAGGAGCATTACTCGTGTAACTTACTTTTCATAGAAAGATCCCATACTGAGTAATGACAGGAGCAGGTAACTTTACTCAGGAGTCCTTGTGGCTTCTTGTGCAGGACTGGCAACATGGTGTTGCTTTATCCGATCTATTGACACAAAGTATTTATTTTTGCAACCAGCAAGAGTAGCTAAAATCACGGTTCTTATACCTTGAATGCCTAAGACTTTTTTGTCGACAATCTTCTCTCAAACTAGATCTCCAAACTTTTGGACTCCAGCCTCCGGATGCTGGGTCTCCTTCACTTCATCAGTGGCAGAACGTTTGTTAATTTCATTTAAGTACTTGTCACAGAAGTCTTTTAATTCCTCTAAGATACCAACATATGAATTTATGTCAAAAGGCGTGTCTGCTGCCACTGTGCCAGGATTACCGAGATCTGATAAATCCATCTGGATGCCGAAAAGGACCTCACAGGGGTCCAGCCTCCCAAAGATATTCTTGGCAGATTATTAAAGGCTCTCTGGACTTTATACAAGTGAAAGATCCAACTATGACCTGAACCTAATACTCTAGCTGTTAAGGACTGCTTTAATTCACAATCCTTCATTTCTACTATCAAATTTCCCTCAGGATGAAGGGGAGAGAAGTAATGAACAACACCACCTAGGTATTCCTGAAAGTCTTATAGCCAAATGCAGGATGCTGGTTGGAGTGGAATGTCGCTACTGTAAATGTCCCCGTAAACACTTGCAAATCTTTAATAATAATTTAAGCATCAGCCGATTTTTGTGGCCACACTCATAAGAACCTAGAATGTATTTAAATGCACCATCACAATATAGGTCCGCAAAGATCTATATAAACACATTGGTGCGGTTTATTTTAAACTAAGATGGGTGTCTTTGGTGGGCGTGCAGTGGTAGAATTTTTAATTTGTTACCAAATGTCACAGCTAAGGACGTATTGTTTCATCTGCTTGTTGAGGCTATGCCACCAATAGCATTTCTGAAGTAAATAAACTGTTGCTGCCATACCAGCATGTGCATACGCCAACCCCTTGTTTGCAGCAACAATTAACTCTAGCCTGCGGTCCTGGTTGGTCGATCGCCCAACCCGGCAATGCTGGCAATAGGGCACTCAAAAGAAAGGAATATTTTGCTTTATATATTTTAGGTAAAGGTGTACTAACCTTGAAGCAGTGACTGCAGCCATGATGTGAGGAGGAGTAATTGCAGCTACTACAGCAGTATGAACAGCTGCTTTTGCGGGTTCATCATCCAGTGAATTTCCCCGCAACGTGTATTCCAACATGCTGGTGCCTCAATGTATGAATTACAAGAGCCCGTGGCAGACAATCTCTAAGATGTGCCACTTTTCCCGCAAAGCAGTTTCTGCTTGGTAGTATTCCCTTTTGGGTGTCTGAATCCATTTAGGCATAAGTGATGCAAGTTTTCATTTTAAGACTGGACACAGTAATATGAAACACACACTATCAGTGTGGGGAATTCCGAATCCCTATTCTCTAGCACCAGAATCAGTGATTTGAATTCAGCCAGCTAGGCTGTACAATCCCCTAAGGACAGGGTTAATGTCTTTAGTGGCTGGCATTCATCATTCTTAATGTGCTACATACTGCTGCATAAGCAGGCAAGTATAGTTATTTGGTGCCAATCCTGGTTGCGCTGAACCATCAGTATAGATTATGAAATCATACTGTTCAAGAGTCAAAATGTCTCTCGTTCATATTGCAGGAATTCTTGAGTCTCCAAAGTTGGGTAAAAGACAGTCTGCACCAGTAGCTATCAAGGAAGTGGCCCACTGTATGCATCTTGGATGTAAACCGTTCATGTTAGGAACTCTTGCCTTCGTGACAGCCTCTAGAGCTGGGACGGAGTTAGAACAATGATGCAATTCATTCTGACCAATGGTCTTTCCTTTATGACAGCCCTTTAAATTGCTGTCAATATTTTTTCAGTGGATGCACAACGCATTTCAGCATTAGACTATTAATGCAATTTATATGCAATAGGCACTGTGTCACCTTCACTTAAGGTGGTGTGTAGCCAGTAGATCCTGCAAAGACGTGTTACAATAGATTTGCTGGGTTGACTAGAGTGTTTAAATGTCTAAATGCTAGCATGATGGTCTGTAATGAGCTGAGCATTTGTGTATGTTCAGATGTCCAATGCGTACTGGAAGAAATCTGGACAAATTAAATCATACACCAGTTGAATCAGCTGTGCGTAATCTGGTATGTCCTACCAAAATGTGGGAAGCCTGACAAGGACTGTCATTTCTTTATGGTGTTCGGTGATTGTAAAGGAGCACACTCCTTTAAGTGTAGGGCAAGGCTTTTGCCTTTATTGAACAGTTCATATCTCAAAAACAGGACACTAAGAAAACCAATTTTTGATTATTGAACTTGTAGCCATATTCGGCAAATCCCTATGTGATCTACTCGCGCTAAGTGGGTATTTAAGTCATTTCTGTCAGATAGATGTCATCAATAAAGGAAAATGCTTCTGAGTCAATTTTGTGTACAGCTGACATTTCTCGGGCAGCGAACAATACAAGGATTGTTCTTATGTCCCTGTGGGAGTCAATAAACTCATTGCTGTGAGCCTAGGGTGCAGAACACCATTAGGTCTCTGCTTTCAGGTGCTATATTTTGACACAAAAAAACTTTGGAATGTCCAATGTTGTTTTGTGTTTTTTTTCTTTTTACAGACTATGTTTTTCAGTGGGGCCGTATTGGTGGGATTTTGCATTTCAAAGTTGTGTGTGAGACTGTTTACATGCCTATAGACTAAGGCTATGCGATAAGAATTATCAAGTTTCATGACGGAAAAAGAGGATTATTCATAGTAGAGACACAGGATTCAATTACTTCCTGATATTCAAGTCCCTCGCTGGAGCTCTAACTCCACATTTAATATGGTATTTGGTAGCACTTGTGGACTTGAGTGTATGGGTATTTTATGAGGAGAAACTATTATCCCAACCTACAAGGTTAAAGTATGATGTCGGGGCTTGTGCAAGAACGCAGTTCGGCTGGTACAGTACATACGCCTGTTTGACTGGTACAGGAACAAGAACTGAGAAGAATGGTAGTATTATATCTTTTCCTTGTGGTACTTTCCTAACAAACGTAGGTGGCTAATCTACCTCAGCCAGGAGACTGTCATAAATGTATGTTAATTTGTCCTAGAAAATCACTTGAATGGTGTGCGTTATATCACGGTCAATTTGAATTTCCAATTCATATAGTCTGCTGGGAGGGCTCACTCACTGATCTGGTGTTTCAACTCGTACAAATGTACTAGTTTCTCTTGAAACCAGAAACTCTTGAAGATTCTGGCAAACTATCGTGATCTCTGCTGTGCTGTCTAGTAGTGTCAATGTCCACGTCTTGTTCAGGAGTGTTCTCTGTATGCGTGGCATATACCTGCCACTGTCTTCTTTTTGAACTGGGGTTTTTGTTGTGAAAGTTTCTCTTCCTTTTTTATAACAATGTCAGAAGAGCACTGTGAGTCAGTTTTCAGATTCACATACTCTTCATGCCTGTGCTCGGACTGTCCTCTTCTCTCACATTGTTTGTCTGCTTAGTCATAAAAAAGGAAAAAGAAGGACGTGTATCAGTATATGGATACCTACTATTCTGTTTCAATGTATCACTGTTACACAAGTTGTAACTTTTTTCAGTGAGCTCGAGTTGCTGAGATCTCTCCCGTGTTTTCTTTTATCCTCACTTTTTTGTTTGCCCCAGCATTTTTTTTTTTTACAGGACTCAGGTGCCTGTTTGGAATTATCTTGATCAGACTTGCCTTTAAGATGCAGTTTGTTAGGCCTGGCTTCCAAATTATCTTGATCTATGGATGTATAGATGACCCCAATAATTTTCGGCAATTAGCTTTTCTGATCTTGTACAGGAACTTGTGCGAGTGGTTAGCGTACTGCCAGTCCTGCTGCCTCCTCTTTAATATAACTTAATATAATTGAGGAAACTGTGGCAAAATTGCCAATTAGTTTCATCCCAAGTCCACGGCAGAGGCCACCTCGTACTCATTTTTAATCTGTTTTAGCACCTCCAGCAAAACAGCTATTAATGATGTACGATGTGTTATGGTATATAAAGCAGTAGGTGGCACATTCTTTAAAGGGGAGAACCTCTGAGGGGGGGAACCATACCAAGTGGTAGGCACATAGTAATAACTCTATGTTTATCTTGGGGTCCCGTTTGGGGAAACAATGTTTCAAGCTGATTTGTTTTTTTTTTAGCAATCCAGAAAGGAATCTCTTTCCATCTGGTGGGATCCTTACCCATAATTGCATTAATAGTGACAGGGCTGATTGCAGGCACAGCTAACTGTGGCTGGATAGCTTGAACATTCCTACCTGGGACTGTTGTTATTGTTCGCAATTAACCACTGAAGGTGTGGGATAGTTGAGGTTGAGGGTGGAATTAGACCAGTGCTCCCTCAATTAACAGTACCGGTTAGGTAGGGATTCGTGATAAAAGGAGAGAGATGTGTGAAGAGTGTCTCTAAAACGGGTGGCCGTGTTAAATAAGGGGGGGGAGTTCCTTTACGGACTAGGTGGTCTCACACACATAATAGTGTCTTGCTTCATTATTTGACCACCTAGCCCCACCCAAGTAAGATGATACTACTTGGGCGGACTCAACCTCTTTGTTAAAAGAACAAGAGGGAGTGCTGAAATTAATCTTACTGGATAAATATCAGGGATCCAGATAGGGTTAGAATAAAATTACCATACATGTCACCTATTTCAACTGATTAAACTTTAATGGAGGTGCATGTTGGTAAAGTTAAAACGAGGGGAAAAAAGACTCACTAGAGATTAATGTCTCTTAAAGTCTAAAAAAATATATATATGTACGACCAACATGTTTCTGCCCTCTCAATGTGCTGGAAGGTCAGGGGCATTCGTCAGGGTCTAGGATCCCAGAGCACTACTACTAAAGGATGTGCTCGCTAAGTGAAGTAAAAGGGTCTAAAGGTCTACCTGAACAGGTGGTTCATATTAGGGTAGGTCTGTAAGGTGTGATAAATAAGCTGCAGGTTACAATAAGGTGAGAAAAAGGTGGCACACCACTGCACACAACACAGTAAAGTGTGGTGGTAACACACACGGTACAAGTAAATAGAAACACTCAAAAACGCATGCAGTGATGACTTACCCCGGAAATAGGGGCGATTGGCCTCTGGTCTGGGTAATGCCGGGGGTGGGGTTTTCCCTTGTAGTCACACTCTTGAGGGGTGAAAGGAAGGGGACAAAGAAGGGGGGGCGGCAAGAAGAGAGAAAGCAGGGATAATCAGACCAAGGTAAGGGAAGCAAGGGAAGGAAAAGAAAAAAGAAGACAGAAAAAAAAGAAAAGAAAAATGAAGGGCCCAGCAGTATAAATATAATGCTGGTGTTCAGTGGGGTTGCCACAGGACTGGGGTAAAAGAGAGATCCAAAATGCAGGCATAGCCTGAATAAAAAACGTACCACTCCAAAGGGAATACCCGGTGAGAGTACCTACATGCCGGTGCCCGACCGCTCTGATGTCGAGTGAAAAGTGGGCCCGGTATTTAAGGTAGCTATGGTAGTGGGGACCAAAATGCATGCTGGGCTGGCAGTGTCCGGCGTACATCAAACGTATTATGGCCGTCCCGGAAGTCCGGGTATGTAGGGAGAGCCATGCTCAATAGACGCGCCGTGTTTAGGAGGCGTGCCTAGATTGCCGGTGCAATACCGGTGTGGTTGCTCCGACCGCGTCCAAAGGCTGGGACGCGGCGGGGCGCATAGCTGTGAGGAGCCGCGGGGTGCGCAGCGCATCACTGGTTCCACGGGACTCTGGGAAACGGAGTCCTGTGGTGCGTCTCAGCCATGTCCTGAGACTAGGACATGGCGATGGTGCTAAAAGATGACACGCCGCGCCTATTGAGGCTCCCCGGGACTATGGGAAATGAAGTCCTGTGGGAGCCAAGTCTTTGTGGCGCGCCGCGGGATAGCGGCGCCTCAGAGAGGGGAAAAAAAAGGTTTTATAGTAGACAGAAGGAATAAACAAAAAAGGAAAAAAGAAACTCAGAAAAAATGGAAAAGAGGACGAAAGGGGAAAAAAACGGGGAAAAAAAGGAAAAACGGAGGTATGGGGGAAGGTGAGGGACAAAGAAGGAAGGGAAAGAAGGGGGGGAAAAACAATAACAGGGCCAGAAGTTAGAGGGAGGTGGACAGGGAGGAAACAAAGGGGAGGAGGGGAAAAGAAAAGGGGGGGTTTAGAAGGGGAGGAAAAAAGGAAGAAGAAGGGTGGTGAAAAAAAGGGGGGAAGGGAAGTTATTGTTCCCAAAACAAATTGAGGCGGAAGTCTATGTAGTTGAACCAACCCGTTATATAGGGTACAGAGTTCACCAGCATTTAATGCTGCTATATATGGATATGGTGTGTGGCAGGCTAAGACAGGCCAGGTTGCCCCATCGTTACTCAGGGGGACCAAGTATCGAATTTAACAATGCATGTGGAAGGGGGGCCTTGAAATCAATGTGCTTCATATGTTAATGGTATTCCTAAGTGGTGACATGGTCTGTATTGATTGGGTGCTGCTGTTTCAGTGTATGTTTGAAATGTTAGTGTGTTTATGTCTACTGCAAGAAAATCAATAAACAAATAGAAAAACTTTGCATTTAAAAGCTTTGTAGGCTTCTAGCATGAGGGAAACTTCCCCAAAGTTAGAGAGTCCCTGCTGTGCCAAATATATGGTGACAGCCAGTCTACAGTTAACCGGAATGTTAACTACATCGGCCATGCTAAAGCATAGGATTCAGAGAGGGAAAATTATAATGGGGTAATCCTTTTAAAATGTTCAAGCTAAAACAACCAACAGACTAAAATAGGGGTTTTCTATTAAGCTGAGGAGGATCAATCCACAACATCACTGACATTTCTATATGAAGGTGAAACAAGAGCACATGGACAATTAACAACTACTCAAGGGACCCACAAAATAAGTACCTGATCTAGAACGTTTGTGGTGCCATGTTATATGGTTCCTACGAATCAAGTAGGACTGTGTATCTGGTCAACAAAAATGTCAGGGTATAGGGATTTGTATACCACCAGGAAAGTTTATCACAGTTCCTAGCTAACTCACAATGCCCTGTGTGAACCCCTAAATATACTAGGGGACAAGATGGGTTTCACAACCTCAAACATGACTTTTCAGATTCCCAAGGTAATCATTGAAACAGATCTATCTTTTTGTTGTCACTCAGAGTAACCAAGATACGAGACAAGAGAGAGACGAAAATGGGTTCACAGCTTTTATTGCAACAGTCTTATTCTTGCATAAGACACGAGTTGCAATTATTAGGCAAACGAGACAAAGCATGGCAACCAGCATTACAAAAATGGTGAAAAAGACAAACTGTTCAACCATGGTTATGTTATAGTGTGTTTATATTTCTACCTACTACTACAGAGAGCATAGTGTACCCTCTGCCAGATCTATTGGGACAGCCTGACCCCCCATACCTGGGTAAGATGTACCAGGAAGCCGGTCTGGTGTATTGAAGCCTATCTGTCCTAAGCAGGGTAGAGGTCAGATTCTGGATCAGGTTAAGATTCAGCCAAGATGCATCTCAGGCACTGCATGCTGTACTCCAGGACTATCCCAGCAGAAGTGCTCCTCTGCTGAATATGGTCGGGGCAGAGTTTATAACACATGGCGCACTCTTTCAGAGGAGCAGGCTTGGCACTATGATACGTCTGCAAATGCAGAGCTGTCTCCACAGACAATAAAAACACTTAGGGCATCGCATTCTCTGGACTCAGACTTGGACAGAGTGTACAGATTGGATGGCATCAATACTTACAAGAAACAAGCAACATGTACAGTGATTACTCAGTACATTATCACACAAATGAAATGCCATGTAAAAGATTTGCAGCAGAACAGAAAAGCTATAATAAAATGTGCATTTAAAAAGGGAGGCTGTAAGCCGGCACTAACGTGCTTTATCACACCTGCAGGAGCCTTCAGCCAGTGGAAAGACACTGGTCACAGTAAGCTGTACTTGGTCCATTTGGTTCAAGCTCCACAGCAGGGACGATGACTCAAAGCCCAGGAGGAAGCTGGACGCGAAGAGGAGGCACTGATCAATAGGAAGCAAGGAAAAGGAGTGACGTGGGAGCCAAACAAATGGTAAATAGAGGTAAGTAACCAGTGGGCCCTGAGCCCCTTTAAACAATTTGTTTTCTTTACAAGAGATTTCACAAGCACAGCACAAGTGTGGACAGGCAAAACCTAAAAAAGGTGGAAGTTTATTCCCTGGAAAGAGTTAAGCTTTTTCCATAGAGGGAAAAAAGGTATAGAAAAGGTGAATTTGCAATCGCTCAGCAGATTTTCCCATGAGCAAATACAGCCCCACATGTGCATTTATAAAGCACATGTTCAGCTTTGGGTCTCAACCCCTAAATAGCAGATATACATTGTTTCCCAACTCAATGGTGCTCATTTTATTGACCTCAGAAGAACGAAAGGCGAAGTTCACCCATCAGGATTTGAACCAGTGACAATGTACATTTCTCATGAGAAAATGGAATTTACAAACATTTGGTAGGGGCACGTTTTCCAGGCATTCTTTAGTAAACTTCTGTGAAATATAAAAAGTCGTAAATCTACTTCAATACACAGACATATTTCTGTGGGTCCACTTTTGTGTTTTTAAGAATTAAGTCCCTAACGTATTTCCAGGTTATCAATTACAGGTTCACACTGATTCTCCCTCAATTTCTTTTTTATATGTTGGCATGCATTAAACACATTTCACTAAAAGATGCCTCAGAGAAACTGTCTCTAACATTGTGCAACAGATTTTTTGTAGGTGTTCATTTTATTTTGATAGCAAACAATCACCAATCTTATTTTTAGGCTTCTGCATATGCTTTGTGAAGGTATGCACTGAAATCTATGTTGCTGCATGGCAGATATCGATGACAAGAACTCCTGTGCCAACAAATTGGGGGCAGCCTTGGTCCTGGTGGAATAGGCCCTCAGACTTTAAGGGCTAGTTCTTTTCCAGTGCATGGCAGATCTTAATGCAGAGGTCTAGTAACAAGGTCCATTTCTGTTCAGCCTTCCACTTCTTTGCTCCAACAGTTGATTGTACACTTGATTGTCCATGGTATGATCTTTGGAAAAGCTTTAAGATCTTCTGAGGTCCAGCCAATGGAGCCTTTCCTCATCTGTTGAAGGGTGGGGGATCGGGGGGGACACGGAATGCTGGCACAGTAATGGCTTGCCCAACCTGGAAGCAAGTGAAGACTACTGATAAAAAGGCGTCCTGAGTCCACAGCTCCAATTTATTTCAAAATGATGTGTTGTAGGGCGGCTGTACTGACAGGCCTGCAGTCGATTCATGCAGCGTGTGGATGTAATCGCACTGAGGAAAATAATCTTCAAGGTCAGAAGAGGCAGCAAGTGTTTATGCATAGGCTTAAGATGTGTACATATGACAAATATCAAGACCAAGTTTAGGTGGCATCACAAATGGTTTGAGAGGAAACGTGTTTCAAACGTTTAATAAGTCTCATCGCAACAGGAAATGTGAACAAGGATAACAAATGCAGAAAGTCCAAAAGGGCTGACAATCTTTTACAGTGTCCACTGCAAGGCCTTTCTGGACTATGGACACAAGGGTTAAGGTGTCCGTGTTTCCATCACCACAACAGATATTGATATTGTCCAAATGCTAATGGATTTTATGGAGAGGCCATCTGCCACACGAGGCAGCAGAGCAAAAGCAGTTACCTGCTGCCACTCCATTTCCATGCATGGAGGTTTAAGTTAGCAGACTTCTGTGGTGGGCTTTGCCTGGCTGCTGAGATAGGAGGCCCACCCGAAGTAGTAGCCGGAGTGGAAGACAGATGCTCATGCTTAGGATCTCAGGTACCACACTTGCATGGCCCAATGCGGAACCACCATCAGCATGACAAGGGCCCAATCATTCAGAATAGGGGACAGGAGAAGTATCAGAGGGAAGTGGTACAAGAGTCCCATGTTCGAATCTAAACAGAACGCATCTCTTGGCAAGTGGTCTTGCAGATATCCACGCAAAACTAGTTGATGGTGAAAATATCTAGCCAAGGTTCTCCTCACTGTTGAAAGTCATGCTGCACCATCTTGGGACGGAGATGCTACTCATAATCCGGCAAACAATGTCTACTACTAAGTGTGTTTGCCTGGACATTCAGGGATGCTGTGAGGTGGTTGGCTACAAGAAAGCTACCCTGGCACTCTAGCCTCTTCCAGAGAATTTCTAGTTTTCTGGCACAGCATGACTCTGCCATGCTTGATGCAAGACTACATGGTGATGGTGTTGGCTGTGAGGACCTGAACCAGCCTTCTCTTGATGGACCGCATAAAGGACTTCAGGACAACACAAATGTCTCGTAGCTGCAATAGGATGAAATGGAGTCAGCCCGCCACTTGAGACCATAGCCTTCTGATTTCCACTTCCCCCAAATGATACACCCAACATAATAGAGATGCATTTGTCACTACGGTCAGCTGTGAGTGGGGAGGGGAGAGTGGCCTGTTACAGGACAAAATGTGATCGTTAAGCCATCCCTGCAGATTTTTAATGGCCTCTTTCAAGACCTGGATGGTGTCAGAAAGAAGGCCTTGATGCTGGACACACTGGGATTTTAGGTTCTATTGCAGGGCTTGCATGTGCCACCTGGTGTAGTAGACAAGGAGGATGCACAAGGTTAAGAGGCCAAGACCCTAAGATTCACCCTTAGCTAGATGAAGGATAGAGTCTGTAAAATCTGGATCATAGCCCAAAAGTCCAGCCCTTGTTGCTGCAGAAGAAAAGCCCTAAACTCCACTTTGTCCAGGACCACTCTAATGAATGGATACCTCTGTGATGGGATCAGCTGGGATCTCACTCTTGTATGGTGAAACCCACAATGCTAAAAGTTCTGCCATTGTCCGGAGGTGGTCTACAACCAATTGCATTGAGCCTCCCTTCAGTAGTCAATTATCAAGGTACTAGAATACAGGAAAACGCAACCTCCAAAGATGGACAGCGACCACCACTATCACTTGTGTTAACACATCAGGAGTGCTGGTGAGGCAAATGGAAGTAGGGCAAACTGAAAATGCTCCTGGCCCACCCGGAACCATAGGTAATGATGTGGGACTGCAGTACAGTTACATGAAAATACACATCCTGCACGTCCAAGGACATTATCCAGTCTCCTTGTTCCACAGGAGACAGGATTTGAGCCAATGTGACCATTCTTAATTAGTCCTTAAGAAGGAAGATGGTCAGAGGTCAAAGATAGGCTGATGCACCTATCCATTGTCAGGATGTGAAAATTGTGAAAATAACCCTGTGTTTCTTTGAATTTGGTGCCTCTCTATGGCACCCTTGGAGACCAATAGGTGCACATCCTGTAGTAGGATGAACAGATGCTCGGCTGAAATTCGTTCTAATGTGGAGAAGATTTGGGGTGAAGAGGAAAGAAAAGATAGGGTTAAGATAATGTTTGAATAATTTGAAAGACTCATCCGTCACGGGTGATGGATCATCAACCCAGGTAGAAGTGCTGAATCTTGCCCTCCACTGGTAGGGGATATGCAGCGGAGGGTAAACTAAAGTGGTTTGTTGGCTGTTGCAGAAGGGGAATAATATTTGTAAAACGAATCCTCCTTCTAGCCCACATGTCTCCTGTATCTGTGTCCATGGTCCAGGAATGACTGGCTTGTCTGCTGCTTCACTGGTAAGAAGGTTGCATGTGTCTATTTGTATTCTCCTCCCAGTATGCTTTGGTGATACAAACGAAAGGGCACATTTGTCCTGTGAACAATTTGTAGGGCCTGGCAATACATACTCTGGCAATTGCAGTGTGGTACATTTGGGCATTCAAGCGGTATCAATCAATCAATCAATCACCCTCTCTCCCTCTCATGAAGGAATACATTGCAGCAGGTCCTGACAGTCTGTCAAGGTCAGAAATATGCAAATATGTCTAAGGGAAGGCTGCCTGTGCATGTAGGACAGTCACCTAGAATAGCATCAACTTTCTGGACCTCGTGCGGAAATTGTTAGGAGGGAGCCAACAACCCCAAGAAATGTGCTGCACCTCTATTTTCCTTTAAGCGTTCCAGAGCAAACTCCACCTTCACTCTGTGACCCATCAAAGGGCGTGTCTGATAATGAAGCTTGCACGTCAATGGAGAACCTGGTTGGCCTCATTTAGGCATATCTATGAAGGACAACACTGGTACCAATCACCCGGCCAATGAACTCCATTGTATCAAAAGCGGCCAGATACACATTTGGCCTTGTCCTACCCATTATGTATAATATGAGCCAAAGAAACCCTTATTTCCTCTGATTCTGCTGGCAAGATCTCGCTGACTAAGCCCTAAAGGGCATTTGTGCATCTGCCCAATACACAAACTGCATTTACGGATCGGAGTGGCAAGCTTACAGAAGAAGAAAACATACATTTTCGATTCTTTCAGATTTTCTGTCCAGAGAACTGGCAAAAAAATTAGTTAGGGTTTACTTTAATGGTTTAGGCCTGTAAAAAGGCTTTCTGGAGTTCGGTGCTTAGTTAGAAAATGCACATCACCAGGCACCTCTCAATGATGATGATATTTACAAACATTTGCAGCTGCTCCAAAGCTGAACTTCAGTAGAATGTGTTGTGAAAAGCATCAACGTTGCCTTGACTCTGACTGAATGTTATGTTATGTTATCTGGTTTCATAGAGCGTCAACTACCCGGAGGCCTCGTAGCGCTGACAGAGACATACCACCCAGAGACAAACAAGCCAGAGCCGAATCATGAGGTATTAGAAAAGCCAGGTTTTAATAGCTTTCCGAAATTTGCACTCCTGACTGATAGACCGAATGTAGTGTGGAAGGGAATTCCAAAGTTTAGCTCCCTGATACCTCAACATGTTGCCGCCCCATCTCGCATTCTTAACTCTGGGGAGAGCTACTAAGGCTTTGGAAGCCGACCTAAGGGCTCTAGGCGGCTCGTAGAAAGATGCCAGCGTTTTCAAATGGTGTGGGCCCCTGTTATGTAAGGCTCGGTGAATGATACATAGGGATTTAAACTTCACTCGCTGGTCTACCGGGAGCCAATGCTGAGTAACCAGCGCACTCTTGGCAGATGTGTACCTAGGAATATTAAGCAGAAGGCGAGTGGCCGCGTTCTGTAGTGTCTGTAGTTTATGGAATACGTATTTGGGTGAACCTAAGAAAAGACTATTGCCGTAGTCGAGTCTGGCCAAAATTAGTGCTTGTGCCATCAGCCTTCTTGCCAAAGGAGGAAGTAGACAAAGTACCTTTCTTAGGAGTCTTCGTAAACCAAAACAGGTTGCCAAAACCCTCCTGGCCTGGTATTCTAGAGTCAGGTTAGTATTTAACCAAATTCCTAGGCTCTTAATATAGTCCATCGGTGGTGGCATAGATTCCAAGGGGAGCACAGGCAAAAATTTATGAACAAGATTGGATTGGTTTCCCAGAATCATTATTTCTGTCTTTTCTCGATTCAGCTGGAGCCTACTATTAGTCATCCAACTCGAGACTGCCTGTAAACATAACGGCAGTACCAAGCTATCTGACCCCTCCGTCGTAGAAAAGGATACCACCAGCTGCGTATCATCAGCATACGAAACCAGGGATAAACCAAAAGGCTCCACTAGGTATGCCAACGGGGCTATATATATATATATATTAAAGAGAGTCGGGCTCAATGATGAGCCCTGTGGGACCCCACATTGCAGCTTATACTGTTCTGAGAGAAAGGAGCGATCCAGAACCTGGAAGGTTCTGTTTTGAAGAAATGAGGTCATCCATCTAAGTGCTAAACCTTTAATTCCTGCTGTCCCCATTCTTTGGATTAAGAGGCCATGATCCACAGTGTCAAAGGCGCGCATAAAACCAGCATTATAATTGCTGTCACCTGGCCCTGATCCATACATTTCCTGGCCTCTTCTGTGTCTGCTATTGACAGAGCGTAGTTTATATAATCTATATTAGCATGAAATGTTTATGAATTAAGGTGTGATGATGTCGCATAGAAACTATAATAATAGCAATTTTGCTTAGACGTGCGCTTGAATTGTTACCACGAAGAGTGGCCACCAATGTTTACGCAAACTAATAATGATGATCAAAATGTTTATGTTACGTTCAATGAGCTTATACTAACATTTGCGTTATTAAATCTGTATTGAAAACCTCATAGGCCATAAGTTAGCATGAGCTGCAGCTTAGCTACTTGGCTCTCATATTAAATGCATTTTCTCTTCTTCAGTGTGCTGACTCACAAAGGGCCATGACCCTGTTTATTCTTTTTCTTCGATTTGGAAGATGAATGTAACCATGTAAATCTGTTTCCCACCGCTTCTCATCGTCTTGCAAAATAAATGTTATAAATGAATTGAAACAGTGTAGATTATTGTAATGTACAAGGTCATTCAAATTGGTGAAGACAATGGAACTGCTGACCAAAAGATGTGCAAAGAATTACAGGAGGATGAAGTCACACCGGACGTGCCACTTCTGAAGACGTTAATTACGAAGACCAATCAAAGACTTGTAAAATAATATGGGGTGAAGATTAGGATTACCTAATGTTCAATTTGATAGGTTAAAGATAGTGGGGTATAACAAATGACCAATAGAATTTTGAGGGAATGTACTACGAAAAAGGGATAAAAACCCATGTCACGGGAAGTCAGGGAAATTAGGTAGGGAATGCTATTGATTTTATCCAGAAACTCTGTCACTCTGTTTGGTGACTTTTGGTTTATTTAAAACCATCCTCGCCCTTAGATTGCCCATTTACACTTTACCTCCTTATGAGGGAAGTGCCCTTTTGCCCCAGAGCTGAGTTCTGAATGTTGGCGATTTGACTGATGTCCTGAAGACGAAGACTGAACCTGTGTGCTGACCTAATCCTTGGAGGGTAATTATGGCAATGCATTTGGAATTTGTCTGTTTGCTTTTCCTTTCTAGGTACCAACTGCTTGCTTTTGACAGAGACCTTAGCTAGATGTTTTCCAAATTGGTGTTCTAAATTGTTTTGCATGAAGCCCAACATGCTAATGCCAATCAGTGGTTAGGACAGGTGTTCACCAAAACTGACACAAATAGACAAACAACCGAGACTATGCTTTGTTGAACTGACGCAATATTGACACTCTGCTAAATTTAATCTATGTTCACGCCGTGTTATGTTCTGATGTTTGTGATTCTCGCTTTAATGAAATCTTATCAAAGTTGCCATATCGTGACTATGCTATTATGTTTCTTGGTGTTGAGATTAACGCAATTGCTATTAGACTGTAATTAATAGGGAATAAAATTTATAAAATTCCACTAAACAAGGTGTGGTTATTCATAGCTGAAAGGTCATGATAATATCTCTGAATTGATTAATGACTTTGACTCAAGTGAAATGTATTGTTGTGATAAATATTGATGACATTATTGACGTACTGATTGACATATTGATTAGCTATCTCGTCCTAAGGTGTCTCTCAACTGGGTCAAAAGATTCATTAGCCTAAAACGAGTCCTGATGTGTAATAAATTATCATAAAGGGACGCGTTAGCACTATCATAGCCGATTCTGTACTGTGAGAAGGTCTAAAGCCCATCTGAGTGGGGTGAAGGATGTTGTTCTCTTCCAAGAATGTAGAGATTTGCGAATTGACGTGTTTGTCCAGAATTTTAGCCATGACCGGGAGTAAGGATATGGGCCTGTAGTTCTTAAACTCGCTGGCATCTAAATTAGTTTTTTTCAACAGGGGCTTGACTACTGCGTGCTTCCATTGTTCAGGAACACAACCACTTTGCAAGGAAGAGTTTAAGAGTTCCATTATGACAGGTACCTTAACAGGGGCACCCAGGGCTAGTACGTGCAGTGGAGCGGAGTCCAAAGGGGATCCTGATTTAAGCTTGCAAAGGAGAGATAACTTAAGTTCCTGTGAAATAAGGGAGAAGCAAGATAATATATTCGTGGTGCGAGGTATGGCCTGGTCTTGAAAACCATTCTCAACCTCTGGGAATGAGCATGACTATTTTCAGAGGCAGGAGCATCACAACACAGTACAACATCTAAAGTTGTAGGAAATGTCTCAATGAGCAGTGAAGGAAAACAAAAACGGAATGAGCTCACTGCTTGAATTCATCTCAGCCACTGGCAATAGCTATATGCCATAATCCAGCTCACTTCCCCCCCACCCCACCTCAGACAGGGAACCTCTTTATCCAAATCGGCCTCTGTCCTGCTCCAATAGAAACAGTCTAGCCCAAACTGCCAGGTCAGGCCCCCTGAACGGGAACACAAGCAACCCCAGACTGGTTTTGGGCTATGAGCAATGAAAGCATTTGTGTCCTCTTTTCCAAAGTTAGGGAAGCTGTGTGTAACTGAGTATCAAACCAAAAGGGCCAATCTAACTGCAGACCTGTCTGAAACAATTAACTAAGCACAGGGTGCAAATAAACACATTTGTGTTCTTCCTTGGCGCATGCTATCTAATCAAAGCCAAAGGTGGACAAGTGCCCTGGATTAGCCTTATGCAAATGCCATTTTCAGTCGTAAACATTCCTTTAAAGTCTGAAAAGGCTTCATTTACGCCAGCACTGTATCGACAAAAGGATACCTATCATGACTAGATGCATTTACTTCTGTGTAACTGAATATCACAACTGTGTACAATTGTGCAAGTGGGGAGTGGGCAGATGGAAAACGTGGTTCGTCTTGTGAATTTTTAAGAGCTGACAAACTTGCATGTTTCTGGGCATTCACAAGCTCTTCTCTGACTCATTCATACCACAAGCAATGGGTAGAAATGTATTCTAGCAGAGAGATTGGAAGGGGAAAGGAATACCTCCAAAACTTTGGGGGTGCCCGAGGACAGGGTTGATGCAAAAATATAGCACAGTCACAAGTGACATGCAGAAATGTCACTTGACTTTGCCAGTAGTCCAACTGGCACATGTGTACTGCAGCCAGTCAGTTTAAACCTTTATTAGGCCAAAGGCCATAAAAGGAACAACACTTAATCATACAATAAAACATAGCATTAAAATAAAAATAAAAACATACAGTATAATAAAAAAAACAATTTAGCAGGTTCGGAGCAAAAGGGGTTGGTGCTAACCTATAGCTTTCCTGATCCTAATGGAGAGGTGAATAAAACTAATAACGGCAATACAAGCAGATTCGGTAAACAGGCGTAAGAATTTACGGCTTTGTTTAGTCGACCTACAAGCGTATGATCATAAAATAGGGCGTAGGAATGGCTTCCGAGGTACAGTATAAAATCTACAAAAAAACTAAAATGCATACAAGATTGCTCAGTACTACCATCGCAAGCGCAGCAAAGCAGGATGAAAACCGGCTTCCCTGTTGAGGGAATGCAAACAAAAAGTACAATGTTTATCCTGAACTGTGTTAAATAAAATCTTTGCTCCAAGTTAGAGATCCAGGCCAAATAAGGTTCAGCCCGTTCCAGGGAAGTAATCTCCATGAGTTAACATATAGTTTCCATCTCCTAAGATTTATTTGTCCTTCTTGAATTACTATAACAAAGAAAAAGGGAACGAATCAATGTCTTTGTGTTGCAGTCAATCAAACTAGTCAAATGAAAAAAATGGGACACACCAAGATCTGCAAAATAATTTTTAATATACACTGACCAGGCGGCGATGTTATTGCCATGGTCAAGACTGATACAGTCAGCTAAAACACAATGGGAAAAATCTGCTAAGGGAGAATTCCAGATTTTAACCCAAAGTAAAAGGGGTGCCAGTTTGATTGCATCCTGTATCTAAGGGAGATTGACCTCAGTATGAGCAATAATTTTTGTAGTACTTCTAGGGACTGCCATCAATCAAGAGAGGAATTTATTTTCAACCAATTCTAAATTGACAGAATTTGCATATCCCCAAACACCTGCTCCATAAATACCCATGGAAAGACATTTTGCCTTATATAAGGAAATTAATCTATTGGCTTTTGTTTAAGTTTCCTGGCAAACAAATAGATCGATTCGACAGCTTTTTCCATTTTAAGCCCACGCTGAAACAATAACTTGTTCCAGTTAAAATTTGCATCAAATAAAATCCCTTAATAATTAAAATTTGGAAATTTCATAATAGGAGTTTCATCAATTGTAAACCTTTGTGATCGAGTGCTCCTAGGCCCACAAGTCATAATGAATGATTTTTTTTTTGTGACTGACGTTTAATTTCAAATCAGCCATGAAATCATTAAAAGAATTCAATAAAAGATTCAACCCATTTGCTGTTTGTGACAATACCGCATCATCCGCGTACAAGAGAACTGGCACTGGCCGCTCGCCAATCCCGGGCAAATTATTTTCTTTAATCTGCAGATGTGGTCCAGGGAGTAAATATAAAAAAGAAACAAAAAGGGGGCTAAAATGCACTCCTGGCTAACCCCCCCCATGGAACTTAAAAGTAGGTGTGCACTCCCAAGCAGTGCATCCAGTGAAGATGATTTTTAACAGTTCAATCACGGTTATATCTACCCCCGCATCAGTTATTAAAGACAATGGCCTGCCCCTGTCCACGAGGTCAAAAGCACTAGAGAGGTCCATAAAGGCCAAGTACAGAGAACCTTCCTTAGCCTCAACATACTTACCCATAATCATGAGCAGGTTAAGAGACTGTTCAACGTTCCAACTCCTTTCTGAAAACCAAACTGTACCTCTTTGACTGAAGTCAAAGTTAGTGAATATACAAAGTAGTAAATCTGTTCTCATGGAGTACTTCCAGAGGTTCAGATTTAATACTTTTTGTGTTATTGGGGCTCATGTTTTTTTTTCCCATTTTCTTTTTTTTTTTTTTTTATTAAATTAATTTATTTGGATGCACTAAATATGGCGATTGAACTGAACAAATCTGACTATACAAATGCATTAAGCAAACTTAAGATGTTTAGAAAGATTTTAACAGTAAAAATAACTCACTTGCAGATTTTTTCTATGTACTCTAGGAAAAAAAACTTGAGACTGCTTACTTGCCACTGAGAAATTGTTTAATGGAGTTTCCATTTGGTCAACATCTTGGGGGCGTTCTTTGTAACCAATAAAAGTGCCATCTGACTTCAAAAGAAAATATCTTGGCCTCCAAGTCTTTATGTACTCTCCTGCAAGACACAACCCCACAAGAAACATCAAAACGCATGTTTGAGCAGCCTCATAACCGGTATTAACACTTTTATACAGCAAATGCATTGTCAAATGACGAATTATTGAACCATAATAACTTCTTTTCATATAGAACTCCATACCAACCTCCTGAAGTTTCTAACTTCTGTAAACAGGTGTTACTATTAATCATTGTAATAGTAATTGATTTTCTATTTATTGACTGCAGTAAGGTAGAAGCAGAGACAGGCGTTCAAGGTTTGGAATCGTGACCTTCAGATCACTCCATATTTCATCACTAAGCAGATAAATCTCAGAACCACTCCATCACTGCATGTTAAAATCGAGCTACCAATTGCTATTACAATTTAGATAACGCGGTGTTTATATTATTAGCCAAATTTCTACTTGAATTCTACAAGCTGTGAAGTATTATAACAGAAGAACCAAATAGTGACCTTGAGAAGAGTATTAAGATTTAGGCAAAAGATTATCCACAATGATATCTACCATTTTTTGTGTCATTTGCAATGGGAGATTGTAGGGTGCTTTAGACCTTAAACTGCACTTTTTAAGGGAAACAAATCAATATGACCCTGGGCCTGATTACAACCTTGGCGGATGGGATACTCAGTCACAAACGTGACGGATATCCCTCCCGCTGTTTTACAAGTTCCATAGGATATCATGGAACTTGTAATAGGGCAGGTGGGATATCCGTCACGTTTGTGACAGAGTATCCCATCCGCCAAGGTCGTAATCAGGCCCTCTCTGTGTTTGTAGCAAAAACACTTTCTAGTGAAAATGTCCCATCAAAATGGACTGTGGGAATGCTCACTCACCTCTTTTGTATACTTTCACTAAGAGGAGACAATTTACAGTCCTTTGGTGCATGCACTTCTAATAGGCTGAAGAAGTGGGTCAGAGTCCCTATCCAGTTTAAAACGCATCTTGGCAACAAAGTATTTTTTCCCAAACACATGCTTGTAAAACAACACATGGAATCACAGCCTTGGCTCCAGCCTATGCCTTTTATCTCCACTAGAAGACTGTGTTTCACTTACTGAAATGGCTGGTCTTTCCCATGGTCTGGGCTAACTTCACCAGGAAAAATCACTGGCTCCCGTGGCCAGGGTCCTGGCATCATATGCCTTATTGTGGTTAGCACAACATATAAAGCTGTAGAGCCCCTCCAACTGTTGCATAAAGTTGCATAGTCAAAGTAAAAATGGATTGAAAGCAATATAAATAAATGTGTTTATCAATTAATGGTGTACTTATTCGTTCTGATATACAATACACATACATGGTGTACATTCTGCAACAAATGTCCAATCTAAAAATCTTAAAAGAGGGGGTGCAAGGGTTAGGGAGAACTCTCAACGCATGTTAAAAATAGGCTTGGTTAGTAAATATTCTTATTTTTGTGTAGTACACATTTGAAATTCAAGTTCTGCAACATCTGCCTTAAATGCATTAAAAAAAATCTTTAAGATTCGCAGCAGATGTCCAATGCTTTATTTCTGCCATTGTCATTTTTCACAGTGACATATGGAGAAATGTTTCATTTACATTTTGCAGCGCAAGTACTTTAGACAACAGTGGGTAATTTGCAAATGTGTTAAAACTGCTTCCTCAAAACAATATCATTTTTGTCATAAAATCCAAACTCGAGAAAACCAATCTAAAGCAGGGACAAAAAAGTTTCTGAGAAATATGTGCACAGGAAGGGCCTATATCTCCCAGTTGACACAATAGTGCAGTACGATTTCAGAGCATGCTGGAACCAATAATAGACATACAGATTTGCCTTACTGCTACTTATTATTTTGCGGTTCTCCTTAAGTGGGAAGGGTATGCCGAGACGTGGGTTCCTTGCTCACTGTGCCACTGGATTCAAGCTAGCCTGGCTGATGAAGGGTGAAACCCTGAAACTGGTCCCAGGATGCTTGTTTCCGGTCCAGGGAGGACCTGGCTTGGCAGTTTGGGCTGGACTGTTCCCATGAGGAACAGGATCAAGACTGATTTGCATATGGCTGGGTCCAAACTGGGGTGGCATGGTGAGCAAAAGAACAATGGATTAAACCCAGATCTGTGACTGGGGGTGAGTGTTTGCATTGTTCAGCACTCTGTCCATCATCCTTTTGTGTTGCGGTACTTCTGCAGTTGACCCTACCTCAGTTTTCAGAGCTAGGTGCGTTTTTTTGGGGGGTTTTGCAATATGTCAATTGATTTCTTTGTAGATTCAAATATATGTTAAATGAAAATGACAAGGAAGATGAGAATTTCTTTCCAAATTAGGTTTTTCTAGTTCCGCTTTGATGTTTTCAAACAAAAATCATTGAGCAATACGATTTACACAACACAAATTAAAAATAATTTTGCTTCCTTACAAACAGTAGAAATTACACCCTTATTTTCACACCAACCATTTTCCTACTGTTGTTCGGATCACTGAAAATGATCACTTGAAAGACCTAGGATTGCCATTTGAATTTTCTTCAATTTATTTATTTATGATACGGAACTCATGTGGAGATCCACATAAACCACAATATAAATACAAGAAGAAAACCCTAAAATACAGGAGCTAAAAAACAATCAAACAGTATACCGACCCCAATTCTAACCAGTTAATTTAAATAATGTACTTAATACAATTTTTTTAAAAACATTTAAAGTTAAAAATTCTGTAGCAAAACATTTCATTTGGTGGGACATAAAGGGCCTGCAATACTACTGATATACAGAGTAGGGAGAGTTGGAGGCAGATTGGGCGTAACCATTTCCGACGATATAACAACAAAGCCGGGCAAATAAAAAGACCATGATTCAGATCTTGGATACCATTCTGTCCAAAATTACAAATCGTCGAGGACCAATAACACATTGCCCATAATACATTGAGCGGTAGCAGCTCTGCCGTAACAGGAGACAGAATTGTCTAATCTTGTGTAGCAGGTTCCAAATAAGATAGGGTTGCATTTCCATCAGTGTCACAGAATGTAATGCAGGTTGGAAACTCCACTTGTGTGAACCAACCTTTCTATCCAAGCAAAAGCTTAAACACCAAGATGCTTGCCTAAGATTGTTTTTTAACTGCGACAGAGAAAGTGCAAAAACAAGACGGGAATCTAAATGTAACAAACCCAGGGCATAAATAAAATTCCTACTGATAGTATACTTTGCCCTACCACCAGCCAAAATTTCTCTCTTTAGCAGAGACCTTAAAGAATCGTCGTCAATCTTCTCCAAACTGACCACCCAGCGTACCAACCAGCCAGACCTTGCACAAATGTGCTTCTTAGACCTATCTCCAGCCTTAAAATAGCTGATGAAGCCAAATTAACAGAAGATAATTTTCTAAGAACCGGCCCTGTAGCTGGTCTAAAAACCACGATTTAGAGACTCTGAATTTCTCCAAACCGGACAACAAAGAAGGTGGAATCTTTGCCCCGAAAGCTTGGGATTGCGCCTTGCTTGAACTATGTTCTATGTGCGCCCTATCACTGAGGTTCCCACAGACTATTTTCCCTACCAAGAGATTCTGAACCCTCTGTGCCCCTAACAGCCTTTTTGTAATTCCTACCCAACTGCATTTTGCATTCTGAGAAATATACATTCATTTTTCACAGCACAAGTATAGATCATCAATCAATGGTGTGTTCGCTGAAAGTCTTTTTGGTCCATGAAGTTATCATATGTTACATGGGCCACCCAGTGGCGAAGTTTATGAGTGTTTGGGGTGTTACAGGCCCCAATAAATGTATTTTCTGGTAAATAGTTGAGTACAGGTGCTTTCAGTCGGGTATGGTGAGGCGTCTGTTGGATCTCACCAAGGTTTTTTTTTTGTTTTTTTTACATACACTCTCCCTCTCCATTCTGAAAATCCTCTAAAATGTTGATTATTTTACATAATATTGTCTTTTCTCTCACTTAGTACTCTTATCAATCTACATTCTTCTCCCTTTCCACTGACCCTTAGGCCCCTCTCATATACCCTGCTTGTCCTATAATGTATTTTAACATGTTATGCCAGCTTGACTGTCGGAAAATCTGAGGCTCACACCACCCCGACCTTACTGACCAAGCTACGCTTGTTGGGCCACCTGGCAGATGTGGAAACCTATATAAAGAAAGCATCTTCCATTAGTGCCCTATAGCCAAATGCTGCAGTTACTATGATGAACTGATAAAAAGCCCCAAAGGTATATAAGAGAGTGTAGAAATCAGTATAGGTGCTGGCTCACTATTAAAGCTCTAAAACATAAGCACAAGATTTGACCTTTGTAGGAAGCTGGCTCTCTATACAGTGCACTAAAATTAAGTACACTGTGCAGATATCCCAGCGCATCTCCAAGGCAACAGTTGATAGGACTATGCTCTTTTTTGCGGTAGTGAGGGCGAATAGTTAGGCTTATCAGAGGGTAGTGCAAAGCATTTGTTGTACTCACAGAGGCAATAAATGAGACACACACTCCAAAAATAAATCCGAGACCGAGTTAGAAAAAATAACAATTATTTTATATATTTGTCAAACCCAAGAACTTCGTAATTAGGTAAGCCGATGTTTAAGCATAAATACTTTGCAGTTTCAGAAAACAACACAGTGCAATTTTCAGAGTTCTTCTCAATTGTATATTTTGGAGGAAAACAATATTCAGCAAACACAGGATTAACGACGACTTACCAGCCCAATCTCAGACAGCAAAAGTAAGTACTGGGTACTGAACAAAACCACACCAGGAGGTCACACCGGGCAGCACTGGGGCGGCTGGGTACAGGGGTGTAGTAAGGTGTCAGGTGCCCAATGGTTCTCTATGGGAGCTTGGTCCTCGTAAAGGCAGGCTGCAGGCTTTAGCTGAGAAGCCAGTTGGGGAAAACAAACGGGTAGGTTGCAAACTTGGGGTGCTCGAGACATAGGTACACCTTTGGTCCTCTTCTCCTGTGCCGAGGGGCAATGGATGCAGGCGTCTCTTTAGGCGTTGGGTTTTCACGCCCGGAAGCACTCATGGTTAGGGGGTTCTGTATGTTGAAGCTGCAGGCATCGTCAGGGAGTTCGGTAGGGGTGGATCCAGGGTCAACTCGAGCTCAGGGGAACTGGGGGGCCGTCGTTGACATCAGGTCAGAGGCGACGGTGCAGTGGTTGCTGGAGTTTTGGGGTTTTCTCTCACCACTAAACTGTGGTTGCCGGCGTCTCGGGTGAGTCCAAGATGGGTAGGACCACACTGGACTCGGTCTTTGGAATGCTGGGGAACCGTGTTGGCACTGTTGGGTGGCTTCACCTCAGGGCATGGACATCCAGTGCAGGGGTCACTTCAGGTATCGGTTTCTGAGGTTCCAGCAGCTGCAGAGTATTTTCCTTGGAGTTTCTTGTTCAGGGCAGGTCCACTGTTCAGGAGAGACTTGCGTTTTTTTTTAAAGGCTAGACGAGTTGGCTTTTTGTGCAGAGTCCTTTGAGGGCAGCAGACAGTCCGGGGAGATTTGCTGATTCTTCTGTTTGTCTTCTGTGGGTGCAACTCTTCTTGGTCCAGGTCTTCTTAGGTTGTTAAAATCTGAGTTCTAGGGTTTAGGGGTTCAGAGGTGCCACCTAAATTCTCAATTCAGGGCCATTACTGGGAGTGCCAGGTGGTAGCCAATGGCTACACCCTTTCTATGATCAAATCCGCTGGGAAGAGGGCATAACCCTAATCCTAATGGCCTAATTCCTTCCACACATAATGGAGGAATTTTAGAAGTTTTGTACATTGCAGCTCGTCCACCTTAGGGGTAGGACTGGCATGTAGTGGGCACACCTCCTAATCTGCCTAATTTTCCCGTCTGTGCTGCCACCAAAAGTGGAGTTAGGACACGGGGCTGATTGTCTCCATCATTTGGAGAAACCTGGGTAGCATTACAAAGGAGGCAAGGTCTTTGAAGCTTCCGGCCCTGGAATGTCCATCCTTCCTGGGTGAGGTGATAACAACTACGCCCAGTGCTAGCTTTTGTCTCAGGCCCTTTGAGAGCTGGCTCTCACCTTGGGGGCCAGAAAAACATCTGTGGTGGCTGAACTAGTCAGGACCAGTTAGTCAGCACAGTAGTAACTGGTAGGTCTTCAGGGGGCACCTCTAAAGTGTGTATTTTTTAAAATAAATTCATCACTAGGGTCAGTGAGGATTTATTATTCTGAAATGTTTGCTACCAAACACGCCAGGGTTCAGAGAAGCCATCATGTAGTGGGGGAGTTCGAAAAGACCAGTGTCTAGTGCATGCATTTAAAATAACTTCCCTGTCCACGTTCTATGTCTCAGAATCAACAGAGACATAGCAGGGACATATCTGTTCATGCGCATATGCCCTCATATGTGGCTTGATGCACCCCACCTTAGGGGTGACTTACACTGGCATGCGCAGTGATAGGGGACCTGGCACACAGGGGTTTGTGACAGGTCTCGATTTCAATTTACCCTGCACCAACACATGCAGTCTGCAATGGCAGCACTGTGTTGGTTTGGTGAGAGGCTTCTGAGAGTGGTACAATTGGGGCTGTAGCCCTTAGAGACCTTCCTTAGTAAACAGACTGTAGGTACCAGGGGTCGCAACTACTAGGGGCTTATAGTGGTAGCTAAAGAGTTTGCCAATTGTGCAGAACAACTGTGCAGTTTTGGGGATAGAGATCTGGCACTGGGACCTGGTTAGCAGTCAAAGCCACATCAGAAACCAGGAAAAAAGGGGGGGGGGCTAACCATGTCAAAAGGGCTGCTTTCCTACAACCTTTGAAAAAAAAGTATTAATTTTCTTCTAAATTATGCCAGAGTTCAACTCATTTGAGACTACCTGATTATTTGAAGCCACAGTAGAGGACTCCTACTTATGAGCTGCTGAGTCGAAGCTTCCAGTCTATGGCTGCCACAGTGACAAAGTACATCAGGAGCACTTATAGGCCATAGCCTGAAGATCGGTGCACTATCTATAAATCAACAAAAACCAAGGGCAGTCAAAGTTCATGGAAGAAAGTTAGGCCACAGATTTAGGGTCAACAATTTTCCCGCCTGTCCTGGTTTTTTACCACCTGTCTGGGCAAATTTCAGTACATTTCAGAGGGCAGACTGAACACAGAGGGCAGACTAAACACAGAGGGCAGCATCTTTTGTGTTAAAAGTGAAGGATTGGTTAGGAAACTCCAGCAGAAAACAAAATTAGTTCACATAGAGGATACTGTGTTTAACAGTTTCATTAAATTCCCCAGAGTGCCTCAGTGTCTAAGTTTTCTAAGCAGCTGGCGCAAAATAACAGTTCTTCCTATGTTCCTATGTTTGGGGAATTTCATAGTCTTTGATTTTTCAAAATCTTGTCATTCAATGCAGTTTCAACATAAAACGTGCTGGCTTACACACTATCCATTTGTGCATTTCATTACCCGACTTGGCACAATTAACAATGCAGAATATCTGATACTGAAAAAATTCCAGATCATAGCATTAATTTCTGCCACTGCCGATTAAAGTATGTAGTTCTATCTGCCAATGAAGTATGTAGTTCTCTTCACTTTCCATTTCTGGCTCTACACCCTTTCCTGGGAGCGGTTGTGTGGCAACCTCGTCATTTGCTAGTGTGCAGCACCTAGCTGTATGGTCAGTACAGTGTTTTCTGTAGTCTATAGTTCTGTGGCACTGACGTACCAGTTAGGAGGCACCTTTCGATTTTCCTTGTATTGGTGCTGTTTCCTGTGCTATAACTGCAGTGTAACTCCACTATAACAATCAGAGCAAAAAAGGCACAAGAAGGTGCCAGCTGGGTTATCAGTAAACTGCTTTTTTTTTTTTTTTAAAGAGACATTTATGATGTTGTTATTCCCTTAATATATTTTCTAAACATCTCATCTTAGTGGACTCTCTGTTGGTCATCCCTTGAGCAAACCCGCCCTTAGGGTTTGATCTATTTGGTGTGAATCGTGTGGTGGGGAAGAGGAGAACCTCCTCCAAGGACAACAGGAAGGAAAGAAGGAGCTCTAAAAATTGGAGCCACCACTAAGGAGAATGGCATAGGAGTTAAAGAGGATATCCAGGAAATACTGTCACAATGTAGCTGAAAACTCAAGCAGACATCATCAAACCAAGGAAAGGAACATACTGGGGTGCTTTTGTGGTGGTTGTAAGTGAAGCAAGACTGAGTACTGATGACTGTTTTATTTCTCTTCACTGGATGCTGCTTAAAATAGGCAAATTACCTTTGGAATTACCATTTGTCCAAAAACATAAGAGAGGAATTAGACTACATAACCATAGCCAAAGTTGTTCATGGTACTGAAAAGAGTTCATGGGTAATATCCGCAATGAAATGCAATTGCATGCATTGAAAATGAGGTATCGCCTATATTTTTGCTCAGTTTCAAGACCGTACTTGTGCCGGGACTACAAAGTTATGGAAAACATTCTATAGACATGCAAAGTGATGCCACAGGTGGATGAATCGTAATTTGTTCTTTTGCACCAGAACTTTCTCAAGAGATCGCGCTACTTACCTCGAGTTTCAAATTAGCCTAATCTCCTTATATGAATGCAGATCACACCCTAAAGCTCCAGGACTTTACTTGCATAAAAATTAAAAAAAAGATGTGAAGTGAACAAACTATTTTTGCAGACAGGACAGATTTGACCAAATAGAACAAGCTTAATCAATATTGATTCTTGATATTTTTTTTATTACAGGAGCCAGGTGGCACAATATATATGCATTTCTGGTTATCAAATGCGCATGTAAACAATTACAGTAATTTGAAATGAAGGGTGGTACAAGTAAAGCCTAAATTGAGCCCGTGGTTGCCAGTAGGGCTCACCTGCACCCTTTTTGGGGAAGGGGCTTCTGACAAACTGAAAAATCAGGGATGAAAGCATAACATGCAAGAGTGTGCTAAAGTGGCAAGGAAGGGAAATCAAGACTTAATAGCCTTGGTATTCAGCAACCTCGACAACTGGCAAAGGAGCTGGAGTTTTGAGAAAAATTTGGGCCTCAGCACTTACTCTTTAACAGATTAAGGACTGGGTATAAACATAAAAGTAGCAGTCCCCACTACCTTAATGTACAGTGTGGGGGCTATACTCCAAACAATGGCATACATAATAGAAACTCAATAAGGGAGCAGGAGATAAATGCATATTTTCTGATCTGCCCTGCTGTGGCTATTAGAAATGAATTCTCAACGTGATCAGCCGTGCAATTCTAAAATGAATGATTTGCCTCCATTCATCTGTTTGTTGGTCATTCAGACTATGTAAATTAACCCCTGCATTGTTTTAAAGTAGTTCTCATGTACTGTTTCGTCTGAGTTATGGAAAACTAAAGTCTCGCACATGTGTTCTCATCCTTCTTTTCCCAACATACACCTTTCATGTAAAAAAAGAAGGCAAGCACATTGCAAGCTGAATTAATGCGACCCTTTGTCTTAAGAAGTTTTTTTTTTAAAAATCACATAATTGTCAGACCCATGTTAAATTAATCCCACTGAGAATTTTACAAGAATGCATTTATTTTTGCAACAATGCCTCCCTGAATCTGGAGCTGTCTCCCACTGATGGAGTGCCTGACACCAGAAACAGCTGCCACTCCCTGGGAATCGCATTGGGTAAGTGGAGAATAACGAGCAGCAAGCTTTGGTGGAACAAAGGGAGATCCATCTTTATTTACCAACTGCTGCAAGCCTGTTGCTGCATCGAGCTCATTGAAATGGACCGCCGCACCCTCTCATTCATAACCAACTGTACCATGCTAAACAAACCTTAAGATGGCGGAGAGACCGCGAGGTCCCAAAACGAATTCTCTTAACAAATAAGCATATTTTCACAACTGTGTACGTCTTTAATTGTTTTTTCTTCTTGTTTAGTACTCAGGCTGCTATTCTGCTGCTTCTGTGCGTTAGAAAATGTCAGATGATAGAAAGGCTAACTAATATTATTGTAGCTTGGGGGTACTGCGAGCAGGAACATGGGGTTTTGTCACAAGCCCATTTGGTTAATGGAAATTGTGTCTTTACAATCCTTTCAGGTACTTCCCAATGCTCGCCTCTACTCCGAGGATCAGAGGTGAAGGCGTCCATGGAGAACAGCCTTCAGAATGAAATAACGTTACACCAAAACTTTTGTATCACACAAGGTGAAGAACTTACCTTTTCTGGACGACTAACCTAAGATTTTAGCTATTTTTCCAAAATGTTGGACTGGGCATGAAACTCTTCTGCCAATAGATCTTTTATATGGGTTTAAGGGGATATAGTCGAAAGGCTATGCCAGCATTAAGTGAAGGTATCATTAGCAATATGAAAGTCGGGATAAACTAAAATGTAAAGGCCTCTCATCCACATTCAGTAGGTCGAGTATATCACGATCTGGCTAGTAACTGCAGTGACCAGGCAGATCGGGAATTGAAGGTTTCGCTGAAAAAGTGACACCCTCAAGGAGAAATAAGTAACAGCCATGGTCAGCTGCAGCATTCCTGGATCCCCGGTAAATCCTATTTTCTAATGGGATGTGGAAAGTCCCACTGATAATGTCCTGGCGTCGCGTGTAATGAGACCACATATGTGCATAAATACAAGTGAGGCCCTTCTAGAGCCAACACACAAATTCAAATATTTTGTAGTCTTTTGGACCTAAATGGTTCAGACTTTACAGGGGTTAGGAGTATGCGTTTTCCTCACGCAAGTCCAGACAATTAAACGTCGTAATAATATTTATGTAGCATCTCGTACCAATTAAGTATCTCCAGGACACTATTGCTATTTAAAAAGAAATCGAAACAGTATACAATAACAACTACATTCACTTATTTTGACAGATTGGGCCAAGACAGTGTTTAAAGGGTGTCATCTGTCTGCTCATGGCCCCTTTTCATTTAAATATATTGAACATATTTGTAGTTTGATGCCCAAAATACAGAGGTCTGTATTTTCGTGGTACAACTTCAGAAGGGTATTAATTCATCTAACTATGATTGCATTATAAATCAGCAGGAAGAATTAAACTTGATGCAATTTTTAAAAATAGTACGAATAACATGACACGCTCACAAAGGGTAAAGGAGGTGAAGGCTTATGCACCCTTTCAGATCATCTTCAGATAAACCAAACTAACGGCTCCTAATCGCAAAAGAAGTTGCCATAGAGCCTAAAAGTTCAAAACATAATACAAAGGGCAGGTCACAGGGAAAGCAAGATACTGTTTAGGTTTAAAGTATACGTTTATTAACACGCCTATGATTATACATCATGCAGCTGTAAAACTGGGCATTAGCTTGCGCTTGTAATCAAAGACACCGTAACATTTCATCAGAGTTTGAGTGAGGTGGTTGTGGATGGGCGGGCGAAACAAAACCACTGCTAATGTCATTCTAAGCAGGCCCACAAAGGGACAAGGCCCTTTGGTGTGTCTACGTATTCACGGATGTGCCGGGGAAGGGGGGCCCTTTGTTGTTTTTCCCCTCGGTCACTCTGGTGTTCTCAGCCTTTGCTTCCACCATACAGCTGCGGAGGCGCGCGCTGCGCCCTGCATCTCAATGAGCAGGCCCAGACTGCAGCAAGGGGGGTGGGGGGCTCCCCAATGGGGAGGTCAGGCCTGAGTCAGCAGACTGTCTGCCCCAGACTGGCGCTTGGCGGCTTAGCCCTTTCGGCGGCCATATAAGGCAGTCCACTGTCACAACAGGAAAACAGTGCAGGAAAGGCAAATCCGCAGGCCGCTTTTTCCTCAGCCCTTCTGCGTCGTGCTGCTTGAATGGCAGCCCTCTTCGTGTCGGGCCCTGCAGCAGCCTGAGGGACAATGCCTGAGATCACTGGCAGCAGGTTGCGAATAAACCAGTGCCTGGGCCTCGAGTGCTGCGCGGGCTATTCTATACTACGTCCTGTTTCTCACGCTCACACAAAGCTGAAGCGCGCGACACCTGCTCAATTATCATATCTTATGCGCGGTCTTTCCCCTCCAAAGGAGGCTCATGAGAAAAGCTAGAGGAAGCCCAATATTCCAGGCTAAAAACATACTAACTGGAATTCCTCGCCCTGTTAGCCCAGTCTCAAAATACAAGACATTCACTTCTGGATACCTTTTATTAGGCTAAGAAAAAGACGTGATAAGTTTCTTAACGCAGTAGCGTTCAAAGTCATAAAGACTTAGGCCGCCATATCAGATTCATAAGATTTTCTATGAGGCAAGTAAGAAGCAGAGCAGGCATGCCAGATACGCTGTTGACAGCATAAACTGTCACCTACCAGCAGTGACTGGCCCAAGCAGTGCTGTGTTCCTCTTAACATTCTGATAACAACAGTCCCAAATTATCATCAGAAAATATACTCAACATGGCAATACGAACCCGCACGCGCAGACCTGCGATCCTTGTTAAAATGCTGCATACACGATTTACACCAGGTCATTTCTGTACTGCTTTCATTCACAGGGGGAGTTTTGTGAAAGTTGTTTACAAATAATTACAAGCAATTAATGATAACATCTTTGATTGTATCTTGCAGTAGGCGGAAAGTAGAGGAACTGGGAGGGAAAAACAGTGATTGAAATCTAAGGACTCAAGAGAGAACCTATCTTCAAGGGAACCAGAGGACTTGAAAGGGAAATCCAAAACCTCCTTAAGATGCTTAGCTGGAAAGACACCTCAGGGAGCTCGGGGGTGCAGGTTATTCAAAGAGATATGGCCCTTACTAATTCTATCTTGCATTGTATTATAATATTTTCGACGATAAAACAGCCTTTTTATTAAAGGGTTAATTAAATTATTTTTCCTGAGCTTCTCGCAGATAAGTAGGGGGTTAACTGCTCAGTTCGAGTGAGAACACTTCCTTGGGATAACACAACACACCACAACACAAAACAAACATAACCTAAACATAATATAACAATAACAAACATAACACTTTAGAGAACTTTCGTTAAGAGGATGGGGCATGTTTCATGACGTTTCCGTAGTTCACTCCATAACTGTAGAGAGGGCTTTTGGGAAGCATGTCTGTGTGTTTTTGTTTCCATCTTGAGTGCACAAGCTTTGCTAGTGACATCCATTGGGAAGAAAAGTTCATTCGATTTCCATAGACTTTAAAGTCTAAAGTAAAGTAATCTTTATTTTATTTTATAGCGCTACATACCACTTTGGGAAAAGTGCTTGGTTGAAAGAGTATTGAATTGCAGTGTGGGCTTTATGGTAAGCATTTTGGTGTTGTGCACTAATGACCAGAGTGGCATTTTCAACTTATTCTGGGTCACTGTGCCTTGAGTGTTAAGACATAAACAAACAGTGTGAAACAGAACACAAAATGTAGCATGAAACAAAACACACAAAAAGTGCATTAACTCACTGCTGCGCCTGATTGAGGGAATCTCTATGACACTCCCTGACAGGCAAAAGTGGAGAATCCCACAACATGAACTGGATGCAGACAGTGAAGCCTGATACTCTATTCATGAACCCAAGAGCAACAAGTAAGAAATGCACAGGCAAGAACTATACACAGTCAGTCATGGTTATTGATCAGAGTTGATCCAGGATTGATGAGTTGTAAATCCTTGGCATGCAGATTAGAAACGCAAACACAGTAAGGCTCTATAGAGTCCACCCAGGAGCGAGAGAAAGGAACAACCTTTAAGAGTGCTTTTGTTACAGGAAGCCAAAGTAAAAATGTCCAACAGATTTAACTGAAGAGTGGAAGGAGAGCGAATAAGAGGCATCAATGGATAGAACATCTTCTATAAATGGTAAAGAGTATCCAATGCAGCAATCGTGAATGCTCCTTAGAAACTACACCAGAGTGGTACAGAATGGCAATTGCAGGCATCCACTTGTTACATACAGCCTCGGCCCAAGGTTCGGTGAAGAGACTTGCAAAGAATCTAGACAAACATGACTAACAAATGTATAAAATCACATCAAGGAGACATACCCTAATGCCCTGCTCATACAAATGGCATTGTAGAGTCCCTGAAGGAGCAGTGAGGCCAAGAATAAAATATTTCCTAGCTATCGTAACAGAAAGTTTCAATTCTATTAGGGAGACGGAGACAAGGATCACCCTTTATTTTCTTTCCTTTAATGAACAACAGCAGAAGTTAGAAGCAAACAACACTTCCCAGAAAACCCTTGGATGGAACTACAAAATTTCAAGAGCCAATCCACAACAAGCCAGTCCATATCCTGATGCCCCTCCTCAGGCACGTCCTGTTTCTTGATGCGAGATGAAGATAACGGAAGAATCACTCCCCTTTGCTGGCCTCAACACCTACAAGAAAGAAAAAATATCATATCTGAGTAGAAATCTAGACTACAACTATTTTAATATCCGCTGCAAGAAAAGAAACCAATAACATCAGAGAACAATATCTCAACATCACCTTTCCTTGACATCTGCTATAGTAGAAGGATTCTGAAAAAAACTTTACTTACTCCTAAGCAGTGTTCCATACAAGGTAACAGCATCCATTGGGTGGGGAAAAAACGAGCCGTATCTGGGTGGGAATAATCCTCGCCTCAGTGTCCTTAATAGAATTTAAATTTTCTATGTCAGGACCGGAGGCGAGGATTATGCTTGTTCAAAGGTTATCCACCACCAATGATGTCAGTTCCAAGACTTGCTTGAAATAGAACCTCTTGAACATGGAATCAGATGACCAGTCTGCTGCATTGATAATATCCTCCAGTCTAGCACCCAGAGAAAATGCCTTAGATGCCATATCACCCCTGACAGAATGCGCCCCAAAACACGCCACATTGTTGCCTGCCTCCCGCATAACCCACCTTATCCATCTGGCTATGGTCGGTGAAGGGACAGCTTTAAAAGGGTTTCAAATGGAAATAAGCAACTGTCGCTCCCCGGGGGCCGAATGTCCTCAGTCGCAATCTCCTATGCCTTGAGGGATCGCATTACACTCAACTTCGGAGAAGTATCAAAAGCAGGGTAAGAAATCATTCTAGTATCCATCTTAGTCCTCCCTGACACATAAAAAGGTAACCCCTTGTGGTGTAAAAACCCTACTGGAAATATCCAGGGCCGTAACATCTGAGACCCTTCTGCAGGAGACAAAGCACAAAAGCATTGCGAGCCTGGCCGATATTTCCTTCCTGGAAAGGAACTCTTGATTGCCAGGATTAAAAAAGATTAAGAACCAAATTGACATCCCAAAAACTCGAGTATATGGGTTGTGAAGGGAGAGCCAGGGGAATGCCCCTTAACAGTTTACACACCAGAGGGTTTTCTCCTATAGGTAAACCCTGAACAGGAAGATGACCAGCCAAAATAGCAGAGCGATATGCATTAACAGTACAATAGGCTATGCCCCTGGAAACCAAGAAATTCAAGACTGGAACAATGTCGCACCCCATGGGATCCTCTTCGCGTTGAAGACACCAGCATACTCACTTTGTTCATGCAGATTTGTATCTCTTAGAAGTGCTGTTTGTCCAGGCTGCGGCCAGCAATCTTTGAGCATCCGATGAAAGGCCTGGGACTCTCCATCTTTCCCTAAAATCCTCCAAGCCATGAGTTGAAGACAGCCTTGGAGGACTAAAGGGTGACTCTGGCCTAGGGGATCTTTCAGAATATCCATATCCTGGGAAGAGGGATTGGAAAATCCCAAGAAAGTTCCAGAAGAACCGGAAACCACACTTGAGATCTCCAAATCGGAGTGATCACCACTACCTGCGTCTCCTGTCTGCGCATGTGCTCAGCCAGACACGTTATCGTGGTGAAAGGGGGAAAGGCGTAACCCTTCTCCTTTGACCAGTCCTGGAGAAATGCATTTGTCGCTACTGCCAACGGATCCGGCTTCCAAGTGACAAAGCGGGGAACTTTATAATCCAGCTGGGACGCAGAGAGGTCCATCGTGAACGGACCCCAGAGTGCATTGGGGACCAGGATCTAAACGCCACAAACCCATGTCTGGCCACTCCCTTGAACACAAGTCCGCTATCTGATTCGAGGACCCCGGAAGATATTCCGCCGTGACTGAGATATTGTATGTGAGGCAATATGCCCAAAGTTCCTTGGCCAGATCTGCCAGAGCTTTGGATCTGGGACCCCCAGGTGTTGATGTAGCGGAACACTGAACGATTGTCCATTTTTAGCAAAACTGCACAGTTTGCCCTGTCCTTGGTCCAGTATTGAATAGCAAAAGGACCTGCCAGAAGCTCCAGGCAATTGATGTGAAGGATTCACTCAGCAGAAGACCACCTTCCCCCAGTGACGGAGTGCCCGCAGCAAGCTCCCTAACCCATGCCACTGGCGTCTGATTCTAGAATTATGTCCGGATCCGAACCTAAAATCGCTCATTTCGGGGCTCCATATGGGAAAGCCATCATCTCACCTTGTTCCTTGCCTCTTCTGTCAGAGTCACCTGATGCGAGTAAGAGAGGCCCTCGTGCAAGTGAGAGGCCTTCAAGCGTTGCAGCGCCCTGTAATGCAGGGGTCCTGGAACAATCGCCTGTATAAACGAGGATAAAAGATCCTCTATCCAAGCAATCTGACTCAGGGATGTTGAGGGCCTTGAGATTGCTCTCCTTAACTCCAGACTAATCTTCGTGATTTTGCAAGAGGGTAGGCTGAGAGTTTTGTCAACTAAGTCTATGACAAACCCCAGAAAGTTGGTCTGCCTGGAGGGAAATCAGAGCCGACTTCTTGGCATTTATCAAGAAACCCAAACCCTCGAAAAGAGAGATGGTGTATTGTAGTTGCTCCCACAACCTGAAGGGACACTGATTCATTGGCAAAAGATCATCCAGATAGATGATCAGACGCATTCCCCTCGTCCTGAGATGCTCCATTACCGCCTCAAGACCTTGGTGAAGCACCAGGGAGCCGCAGATAGGCTGAACTGTAGAGTCGTGGATTCGTAGACCTGCCCTTTCCATTGAAATTGAAGAAAACGATGATGGGGGGGAGGGGGAGAATTGGCACTGCAAGGTACAGGTCCTGAAGATCCAGGCGTACCATCCAATCGTTGGGACGCAAAAGGTCGCGCAAGAGATGGATGCCTTCCATCTTGAAGTGCCGGTACAAAAGCCAACCAATGAACTCCCTCAGGTTGATTACGGGCCACTGCCCCCCCCCCTCCCGCTTGTCCACCAAAAAGATGTTGCTTAGGAAACCCAGAGGATGAGGGGAAGTTGGAATTATAGTCGCTTTCTGGTGCAACTCCCTTACCTCCTGGTCCACCAACAGCTGCTGTGAATGGGTGAACACTGAGGGACGCGGACAGGAGACCTGAACCGGAGAACCGAAAAATTCCAGCTGAAACCCTCTGATTGTCTGCAGAAGCCAAGGGTCCGATATAAGGGACTCCCATTCTCATGCAAAAAGAGACAGCCTCTCCCCAGTTGGAAGTAATACCCTGACATAACACTTACCAAATTGGGTTCCTTGCAAATGCCCCCATAAGGGTCCTTTGGCTCCTCTGCCGCATTGGCCCCTCCTAGTGAGGAAGAACTCTCCGTACCACGGCTGCTCGCCCGCTCTGCGTGGGGCTTGACTTCTAGCGGGCCTTGAATGTAGAAACGGCCGCATGAGTGCCCTCTCCCACGACTGGCCAAGAGATAAAGGCGCAGTTGAAAAATCTTCTGTATTGATGATTGCGCCTTGTCAAGTGATATAAAGGTAGCAACAAACTTGGACAACTCTTTTATGAAAGGGTCTCCGAAGAGATTTCCCTGAGCCACTTGCCCCGCCTCCACGGAAGCCAGGTCCCCCAACTTTGGATCCACCTTAATCAGAAGTGACCTACGCCTCTCCGTGGCATTCCCAAGGAATATTATAGCCCTCTCGGCCCAACAAGAGATTACCTCAGGAGACAAAGGAGTGTCCGTCACTTTGGCCATTTCCGCTAACTCCAAAATTTTTGTAACAGGGCCAGAAATATCAAGCAGCTTGTCCTGACAGGCCCACCATGACCTGTCAATCCCTTTTTTGGGATCCTTAATAAACATTTGTAAAAAGTGGCCATTCTGGGGTCTATGTCCGGGGTATAGGAAACGGCAGAGAAGGGCGAGGACATTCCGCCCTCAACCGCACCCGGACCTCCTTCTCCAGAGGCTTGCGCAACCTGGTGGCAACATATGACCTGACCTTATCGCAGGGGACCCACTCAGAAGAGTGGGGGTGGACTAAGCCCTCAGGGTCCAACATGTCCGACGGCCCCGTAGGCAACTGAAGCTCTGATGGAGTTTGAGCCAGCCACCAAGGCCTAGAGGGCCCCGCCTCATTATTAGAGTCATGCGAAACATCCTCCTCCGGATCCGCTGACGGCAAAAGCTTGTTTTACTTTTTCAAAGGCTGCCACGTCTAGTCCGCCCTCCATTTTGCGTTTATGGGGGGCTGCACTGATGGACCCTGACGAGACTGATTAAGGGGGGCCGGGAAAGAATGCGCTTCCTCTCCAGTGGCTCATTGGTGGCGGCCACCGCCTGCTGAATGGACGCATCCACCTCATCACAAAACTCATTATCAATAGGAAGAATCGAGATGGACTCTTCCTCCACATAACCCTCTCCTTGCATATTGGATGTTATGACTCTCATACCCCAGGGTCTTGAACTACGCCGGTGAAACAGAGCCCAGTAATGTCAGGCACAGCGTGCAGCAAATGTTTGTAGGACAGAGTCCACTGATAGTAGGCACAGTGTGCAGCTCAACAGAGGAAAAACCCCCTACAGAAACACTTTAAGAGGCCTTAACAAAGGCTGTTCGGGGTAACCCCCTGGGGCCAACCTCCCTTTGATCTACAGGAGAGAAAACACCCGGCCCCACGTCAGCAGAATGGAGCAACGCTTGTTTGCGTGTGCTACTAATTTAGAACCTTGAGGCGATCCTGACCCGGACCTCCGGGCATCAAAAGCTGCCCCAATATGAGAAAAATACAGCATTATGAGCTGTAATTACCGACCTGTGAGGGCGTCAGAGCTTCCAGGGCGCGCGGTGTCCTGATCGCGATTCCGCGGGCTCACGCTGTTTTCGGTTAGAGCGGAGCCCAGCAGGAACCAGCGAGACGCTCAATGCACGTCGGAAAACACCGCTCTGCCCTCCTCAGGCGCCCTGGTACACCGTAGCACCTGATGGGTGGCCAATCTGCAATTGGGGAAGCGATAAGCACCGCTGCGGCTCCCTGTGAGGAAAAACAAACAACCACAATTAGTGCCCCGCTTCACTTTAAGATTTTTTAACCTAAGCACGATACACGGTGACATAAACTACAGACAAATAGGAGAAAAATAAAAGGCACTTATCCTCGTCGCAAGCAGGAAAGAAAGAGAAAGTGCCTGAGGAGGGGCATCAGGATATGGACTGGCTTGATGTGGATTGGCTGTTGAAATTTTGTAGTTCCATCCCAGGGTTATCTGGGAAGTGTTGTTTGCTTCTAACTTCTGCTGTTGTTCATTAAAGGAAAGAAAGGAAAGCATAATTCTTGCCTCCGGTCCTGACATAGAATCAAGGAGTACCCCAGGTTACACAGTTTTGAGCGTTTGGAGGCCACCCCAAGTCTGAGAAGAGAAAACACAAGGCTTACAAGAGGCACTTCCATAAAAGGCCTATGCTCTCCACCCAGAGGTGGTAAAGGACCAATTCACAGAAATTCAGAGGCAGCACATTAAAGGGTCTATGGTGAATTACCAAGAAGCGGTTAATTCCCTTCCAAAATAATTCACAAATACCTCAGTGTAGGGTCTATGTTTTGCCAACGTGGTGGACACACAACCCAAATATTAACACATACACCCCAGGTCAAGGTCTGAGGTATACCACTCACAAGAAGGGAAGGTACAACCAGAGGAATAAGACATACCTCGGCAGAGGGTCCGTGGTGCATGACCTCCAAATGGTGGAACTGCTATCCTGGCAGATTCAAATATACTTCTGTAGAGGGCCTACGTTCTGCCACCTAAGGCAGTAGAGGCCCAACCCATGGACTGACATATAATGCAGCAGATGGTCTATTGTGTATGGCCCCTGAAAGGCAGAAGCACAATCCAAGCAGTCAGATAAACCTCATAAGAGGGTCCTTAAAGTCCACCAAGACTGGTGGTAGGTGCAACTCGCTGATGGAGGTTGAAATTTAGGAAACATGAAGTAATGTATTTATGATAAAGAAAAAGACAGGGTAGACAACTCAAGAATCGTCACAGACAGCTCACAGTGAACGGCCTATGGGTTCTACCTAGAAATGTTAATGGTGCCACCCACTGAAGAGGATGAGAGCTAAAAGGTAATGTATAAGAGAAGGTGATTAATGGAAGTCCTGTAAAAAGAAGTTATAGGTGGGTTGCGAAGGCTGTAAGAAAAGGTAGGGTTGAAACTTGCTGTGGGTCAGGCAAGGACAAGGGTTCTGGCTTTAGGCCCGGTCCATCAACTAGCGGGCCCAATCAGGGAAGTCACTACAGAAAGACACCAATACATTTTAAGCCCTCTACCTACATGCCCTGAGGGGAGGGGTTATTTCAGGTTAATAGAATTATATTTAATAACAATTGTTACATTAATTTGAAAATTGCAAAAATAGCATTAAAATGTTTTATAATTAAATAAAAAATCGACTATTTTTATATATTTTTCAAACATAAAATTATAATTATTTACATTTAACTATTTTAAACAATACAAGTTCAGATTATTTCCTGTGTGATTTGAAGTTCTTAACTGCACTGATATTTATGTGGCTGGCCATTGTTGGTGTTGGACTAACTTCAGCCCTAGCAGGAGTAATTTACTTCTGTTTTGGTCCCCTTTTGCCTGTAGTAACTTTAGAAGTGCAGTTTGTGAACAGCAATGGGCTTACTCTTTTGTGGGTGGATACACAACCATCCTAAAACACCTCCTTTAACTCCGCCTTCGTCCTTCCTAGTCCCCTCCCCCTTCTGTAGTCCCCAATTTCCAGCCACCCTTGTCCCTCCCACATTTACTAATAAAATGTATACATATCAGTGCAGAGGCTCAGCAATCAGGCAGAGATCACTGCACAGAAAAAGACAGAAGAGGTGTAAACTCTGCACGTAGGACTTTGCAGTTGGTATGTACTACTACTGCAGTAGTACAAATCATACTGCAAAATGCATTTTTCTGAATAAGCGCCTGGGTGCCTCGTCAACAAACGGCGGGGTCCAATGGAGGGAACCCAGGGTATTTTATATGTTTTTAGAATTGAGTTAAAGCTAGGAAGCAAATGGCTAAACCTGTACTAAAAAGAACCTAACAACCAGCACAAACAGGCCAAGCACAAAGGAGAAAAACTAAGTGAAGGACAAGGTTTTAAATGTGCAGAAACACTTTTTATGCTACAGACCTTTAAGACCATTCTCATTACTTTCTTTCTGCACTGCTCAAATACAAGCTGAATAGAATAGTTCTATTGCTTCCACCGCTGCATCAATACCATGTGTGGTCACCATCATCTCCTTCTTCGGTAAGAAGCTCAGGAGGAGATTACAGTCCTGGGCCTGCTGTGTCAAGAAAGAACTATGTGACTGCAACAGGGCTGAATTAATGACAGCTTCCCAGACTTACACAAATCACAAACCACTTTTTAAGTGGATGTTTGACAGTTTGCGCATTGCAAAGCATTTTGGAGAGTACACCTGGATGTGGTTATGAATGAGTGGCTGTGTCAGGGGTTGACTGAGTAAGACAGTAAATGAATACAAGAGCAAGAGCGACACTGTCAGTTTAAGTGTACTCAGATTGTATGAGACTCTGTTCCAAACTATGCCCTAAATGTGATAGTTTAGATCCTTTGGGTGGCTTCTTTATTGATAATAACCAGCAATAATACTTCCCAGAGGGTCCTATTTTCATCTTTTTCTTCAGAAAGGTCAGTACATGGTTCATGTGAGCATTATTGGCAGATGTTATATCCCTGGCAAAACTAGCTAAAGTTCCCTCTTTGCCTCACTAATATCCATTCAAATGTACTATTTGTGACTACAATTTGGCTTTGCTTTTTTTTAAACTTTTTTTGTTTATCGTTCAGATTCACACACAACAGGAAAATTCAGCCAATCAGATAGCATATTTTCCTTTTTTTTAAAAAACTTTTCCTGTCGTTTGCAAGCACTGAAACAGAAATATAAATAACGCATGAATGTGCAACGAACGCTTACATGTACATACTGGTCTGAAAAATGGCCGGACAAAAGTCCCCAATCCTGAAAAAAAGCACAGAATGAGGCTGAGCATTACTTTCCTATCAAAACTTTTGGATTTACATATAGTCTTTTTTTGACACTTTGACAGTGAAATCCCCATAGAGGATCCCATGAAAGTGGTACTTTTGTTATTTTCCACATATAACATTGATCTGCTTGAACCCTTGAAATATTATGCACCAAATCTGACAAAATGAAATTGACTTCAGAAATTAGTGCAAATCGGTCTTGAGGGGAAGAGTTGCGGCAGAGTTAGCGAGGTATTAAGGGCCTTCCATTTGCAACTTGGTGCACAAAATTAACTACAGATTTGCAGATGCCACCGCTGTAATAAGGATACATACATTCAATGAAAAAAGAAGCTAAAGAACAATGTGGTTATATACTAAAACGAGTAAATACTCAATAATATAAAAATAAAAAGAAGACAGAAACCTTTCAGCAAACATCAAGTTTTCTTGTGATGATCCCTGTAGAATTCACAAAATGCGCAAATGTTATAACCAAAACATTTTTACCCTGGAGAGTAAAGCAAACCATCTTGCCGTAATTTGATAGCACCTTTGTAGTTATGGCTACATTGTGTATGCCATATCAAAAAAGCCAATTTTGGTGTGCTGATAACTTTTAAACTGTTAGCCAATCATGTATGACTGGTTTAAAAATACATTTTTTTAAGTCTTGAAAGTTTTAAGCAGCTTTGTCAAGTGGGCAACAAAAATTATAGGGAACGCATAACATGATTTCTCAATTTTAAACCACACTATAAGTTTTAAGATGAGTTATACAGGGAGTGCAGAATTATTAGGCAAATGAGTATTTTGACCACATCATCCTCTTTATGCATGTTGTCTTACTCCAAGCTGTATAGGCTCGAAAGCCTACTACCAATTAAGCATATTAGGTGATGTGCATCTCTGTAATGAGAAGGGGTGTGGTCTAATGACATCAACACCCTATATCAGGTGTGCATAATTATTAGGCAACTTCCTTTCCTTTGGCAAAATGGGTCAAAAGAAGGACTTGACAGGCTCAGAAAAGTCAAAAATAGTGAGATATCTTGCAGAGGGATGCAGCACTCTTAAAATTGCAAAGCTTCTGAAGCGTGATCATCGAACAATCAAGCGTTTCATTCAGAAAGTCAACAGGGTCGCAAGAAGCGTGTGGAAAAACCAAGGCGCAAATTAACTGCCCATGAACTGAGAAAAGTCAAGCGTGCAGCTGCTACGATGCCACTTGCCACCAGTTTGGCCATATTTCAGAGCTGCAACATCACTGGAGTGCCCAAAAGCACAAGGTGTGCAATACTCAGAGACATGGCCAAGGTAAGAAAGGCTGAAAGACGACCACCACTGAACAAGACACACAAGCTGAAACGTCAAGACTGGGCCAAGAAATATCTCAAGACTGATTTTCCTAAGGTTTTATGGACTGATGAAATGAGAGTGAGTCTTGATGGGCCAGATGGATGGGCCCGTGGCTGGATTGGTAAAGGGCAGAGAGCTCCAGTCCGACTCAGACGCCAGCAAGGTGGAGGTGGAGTACTGGTTTGGGCTGGTATCATCAAAGATGAGCTTGTGGGGCCTTTTCGGGTTGAGGATGGAGTCAAGCTCAACTCCCAGTCCTACTGCCAGTTCCTGGAAGACACCTTCTTCAAGCAGTGGTACAGGAAGAAGTCTGCATCCTTCAAGAAAAACATGATTTTCATGCAGGACAATGCTCCATCACACGCGTCCAAGTACTCCACAGCGTGGCTGGCAAGAAATGGTATAAAAGAAGGAAATCTAATGACATGGTCTCCTTGTTCACCTGATCTGAACCCCATTGAGAACCTGTGGTCCATCATCAAATGTGAGATTTACAAGGAGGGAAAACAGTACACCTCTCTGAACAGTGTCTGGGAGGCTGTGGTTGCTGCTGCACGCAATGTTGATGGTGAACAGATCAAAACACTGACAGAATCCATGGATGGCAGGCTTTTGAGTGTCCTTGCAAAGAAAGGTGGCTATATTGGTCACTGATTTGTTTTTGTTTTGTTTTTGAATGTCAGAAATGTATATTTGTGAATGTTGAGATGTTATATTGGTTTCACTGGTAATAATAAATAATTGAAATGGGTATATATTTTTTTTGTTGTTAAGTTGCCTAATAATTATGCACAGTAATAGTCACCTGCACACACAGATATCCCCCTAACATAGCTAAAACTAAAAACAAACTAAAAACTACTTCCAAAAATATTCAGCTTTGATATTAATGAGTTTTTTGGGTTCATTGAGAACATGGTTGTTGTTCAATAATAAAATTAATCCTCAAAAATACAACTTGCCTAATAATTCTGCACTCCCTGTAGAAAAAGAAAGACAGTACAACAGGGTGGCATACAATTGTGCATTCACAGGGCCTTATTTAAAGTTTGGCAGATGAGATACTCCCTCAAATTGTGATGGATCTCTGATATGCCATATTACTAGTGCCATAGGCTCTTATGCACCTGTAATAAGGCAAAAAGGGCATCCATCATATTTGTGACAGTTTCCCAACCAGTAAACTCGAAATAAGTTAAATGAGTCTGTTAGTTTCATCTGTATCCGTTTCTAAACGTGGTGAAGTAACCTGAGTGACTGGCAATGCTTAACTTTAGAAATGCCTTCATTTTTAAAGACATCTTGCAGCAAAAGTGTAAAAGTATAAAAAAAAGTCATTCAAAATTCAAAAAGTACAGAATCATTTCAACTTAGTACATTAGGTTAAATCAGTGCATTGAGAAGTATGTTTTTTAAAATGATAGTTTTCAAACATTCATTTAGAAACATTTATTATCCAACTCACCCTGACAACAATGCCAACAGTGAACTAAGATACAAGACAGTTGTTATGCGCTGCCCTTTGGGAGGCCTGGGTTTCTATTATACACGAAAAACATTAAATTATATTAAATCAAACAAAGGAGAAAGATTTGTTCAGCACCCAGCCTGAAATCATGTATTTCAAGGCCCTCACGTATGAAAAGAAAAAGGATGGAAGTCAAATAAAATAATTGCCTGTATCACCCAGTTTGGTTAAGTGGGAGGCCATAAGTAATCCCAAATTTATTGTTTCACACTGTGCAGTACAGACACAAAATGTATATGCTTTGCTTTCTCTCCACCCGCCTTACAGCTAATCCGCTGTCCAGCCCCCTGCTGGCATCAATGCGGCCCTCATCCCATCCAAGATCAAACTTTGTGACCCCTATGAAAATGTTTGAGTACCCCCATGCACTACATGATGCCATTCAGTACTTCTGAGCTCTAGAGATGGTAACAAGCTGAAAAGTTTGTGAAAGGGAAGATATGAATCTTTACACAGAAGACAAATACTGTTTAGAAGAGAAAAAAGTCCCCAAATTCTTACATTTAAGGCTCACAAGTCATACGCTCTAAAATAGTAAACAAAAAAAAAAAGAAAACATCAGCTACCATCCCTAGATCCTCCAATGCAGGGTTCATAACCTCGTAAACAATCTCAGGGCCGGCCTCAGAAATGACATCAATGATTTCAAATATGACATGTTCCAACAAAAGTGCAGGATTCGGCTTTTGTACAGCCTCAACTCTGTCATACTTTCCACATCGTTTCTAAATAAAACCAACATTTTCGCGAGATCTATTTAACAAAACATATCCTACCTTGCAGATCGTGTTTACTTAGGCATGTTTACCTTAATTTGCAGTACCAGAATTTGTGCAGGTTGGGTTTAGGACAAAGGACAAACATTTGCCATACGGCCTACAGAAGATGTCAACTTGATTCCTGAGGGAATCAAGGAGAACTAATCAGCACAGAAAACTCCTTACTCCTACTTTTATCATGGTTTTGCGCACTGGTCCAAACCCACAGCTGTCTGCAGGCTGAAAATACAAAAGAACGTTCTCTTAAAACTGCTGTGCTTAATAAAATTGCAGCAATGCTCTTAAGGCTTAATGCATTTTAGCAGCATGTGGTGCTTGACGATGACTGAACATCTACACTAAAGATTTTGAACACGTTATTTGCACACCCACAAAAACACTGCAGGTCACCTTAACTTTGCTATAACTGAACAATCCATTCTTGTTTAAATACGCTAGCATTTAATTACTGAAGGAGGCGACTTAACCAGGGGGTTATATCCTACGTATCTCTTAACCAGATGGAACTGTAAACGTTACAAAGAAATCCGTAGTTCCGCGGAGGTAACATTTACCATCAAATATGGAGGTAGTCTAAATGGCAGTATTCAATCCTCTTACTGCCTCGCTCTTTTTGGAACACCCAGTTGCACCTTGCAGGAGGCTTCGGCTTCCCATTCGTCAAATACAATGAATACGTATACAGGGAAGGTAGGGTAATTCCACAGGTGGGGGACCACAAAGATACCTCCAACCAAGTAGCCAAATAGTTCACAGTGGTTTCCTTCTATGATCCTCTCCTTGGAGGAGCGTACTTAATGTTCACAGTAAACAAAACAGACTGAAACCTTCCTGCGATACAGAAAATAACAATTCTCAGGCCGTATTTATTCACAACCATATAAACACGACATAAAAAACATCCTCATATTCACAGTATTTCCTTTCATCCTTAAATGTCCATATTTATTTACAATATGCATCTCAAATAGTTTAGGCTCTTTAACAAGGAATCATGGTTGTCCACCCATCAGGCACCTGTGGCACCGTCTGTAAACTGGGGGCCGTGTTCCCCCCCAAACCAATTACGCTTCACAATGCAAGACTCACCTGCCCCCTCAAGATAGAGGGGGCGCGGGCCAGCATGAAAACTGTCCCCCATATTCAACCATGCCAGAGCCAACCCTAAGCAAGGGATCCCCCTCTGGGCAACCGGGCCATACCTTGGTCCCCTGGCGCGGTCTCATTCCCCCAAATTCAAAAATTCCAGGGCCATGTAATGGCGTACTATGGGGGGGAGCTATGGACATTCGCGGTAGGGGTTGTTCCGAGCCCCTTTCCTACACCATAGCACCGCTACCCTGGCTTGAGCCAAAAAGCTTCTGATACCGTCTTGAGTTCGCCTGCACTAGTACTCTTGATGCCAAGGTTATCCACCTGCTTTGTGCCCAAACATGACTCCTTACCTCCAAATGTCTTCCTACACCTGCTATTCTTTGGGGATGGGTGGGCGGGAAATAATTCCTCCAGTCCTCTGGAGGTGTGTGTCAATCGTCAGGGGCAGCCCAGGGTCAAGAAAACAAACTGATCGTTGAGGGACTTGAATCCCCCTTTTAAACAAGTTTGGTCTGCCCCTGCCGGTCACCAAGGAGTCCCAACCACACCCCCTTCAGCCAATCGGCTCACCCCTTGGGTGAGCGTGATTTTTTAAATTTGCACGGCGGCCACAGTTGGGCCGCCGGCCGAAACCGGTCCGATCTGGCCCGCACCTGTCCTGGGGGCGCGCTATGCCTTGGTGCACGCCCCCTGCCCAGGGGCTCGCGCCTACCTCCTCTTCCGTCCCCAGCTTAAACTTTGCGGTGGATCACCCCTTTTCTCCTCCTACAAACTCCATGCACAAAATACACTTTGAAAAATACAATATTAGGGCTTTGTCAATAGTGGGTTTTTTTTGTTATTACATATCAATCATATGTAGGCAGAAGGGGCACGTTGCTCAGCAGCAAGCAGACATAGGGGAATAGGTTGCAAGAAGGTTGAATAACCTTCATCAACATATTCAACATCAACAGACAACACACTACCAAGATTACGGCTATAACTGTCGAAAATCTCTAGGGTTAGGAACACACTCCTGGTGTGGAATGAATGTGGTCTCATTTTTTATTCTATATAATTACCATAAACATGCTTTGACTTTGATAAATATTTTTCAATCCAACATATACATTACATATACAAAGACGTTCGTAAAATATGTTTCAGTGGTCTCTGGTAATTCTCTGTTAGCTAAGCACTTCATTTAATGGCTATGCGAGAAATTAATTCTGCATGCATGACTAACTGCGCGCACTACAATAAATTGTTAATCTACTCCACTCTAGGATTCTCTTATTTTTTAATCTTGCAACCACAATTTTCCTACAGGCCAACAAGGGTAAATATATTTGAGATAAATGACTGACAGAAAAAAGTACCACTTCTAAAAGAGGAGAGCATCAGTCTGTGGATCCTTTAAGCACAAAGCCACGAGTCTGTCACAATTACGGTCAGCAGGTCACTGGGCTGATATTTAGTCACAGTTTTCTTTGTTTGATTTTTAAGCTTTGAGCACTTTTTGCGGGGGCAATTGCTGATGTAAATCAAGTACTGTATTCTCCTGAACTGCTGCTACAACGATATTTGTATGTGTATACTGTGACATTTAAATACAATTTGCGGCTAAAATCGACTTTTAAGTGGACTGTAAAGTGGGAACTAATTTAAAAAAATTACCTTAGTTCCACTAGATCACTCAGCTGATTAGGTTCGGAAACTACGGTGGCAAGTAAACCACAAGGCGAGGACTGCCATTTTGGGTCAGTGGTCTAGCCTCTTTTTTTGTCAATGCTGAGGAGGCTTTTAGGAGAGGGTGTGGCAGTGCAGAGGACACGTGCAGCAGGAGCGCCACTGCTGCACCAAAGGCAAGCCCATCTGCACCTGGAGGTCACCAGACACTCAATCAGTTTTGTCCCAGAAGCTAAGGTAAGGCTGATTTAGGAGTGTAACAAGGTACTTCATTTAAATAAACCTATCAGACATGACCAAAACTTGCGTGTGGTGGGTTCACCAATTTCAATAGAAGGGCCTTACTCCTGCCGGAACTGTAAATGGGAAGCTGGATTAACCAAGTAACCTTTTATTGGTCCCCGCCCAATTCCATCAACCACCCTAACATTCACACCTTTAAATGCTTATACTTTAACGCTTGATCGTTACCTAAGCATTCCAAAGAGATATGGGATCTGATCAGAGATGAAACTCCAGATGTAGTTTTTATCACTGAAATCTGGCTTAATGAGAACACTTTACTGGACACTGAGGTCTCACTGTCCCTAAACTACAAAAAATGTTAATGTGATAGGGCAGAATGTCAGGTTGGGGGTAGAGTCACTGTCTTTAAAGATATGTATACCTGCTCAACAGAGGGTACTTCTTCATCAGCTGATGGGGAACGGCTTGGTTTTCATTTGGCATTAAAGGATAAGAGGCTACTGGGCGGCACTACTGTTTATAGACCGCTGGGTTATAATGCTCACCGGGAGGGCAGACTGTTTGCACGGCATGCTCCACTTATGATGAATCACCTTAGCTTTATTGTAGTTGGGGACTTTAATCTACACTTTAAAAACTTGGAAGAGTCATTGTGTAAACAACTAGAAAAGGATATGCTCTCCCAACAACTGATTCAAATGATTAATGACCCACTCATTCTGCAGGGCACACCCTCAATTTACTCTTCTCGAATTCTACCAATATAAAAGATATTGAAACTTCCCCTTGATTATGTTAAGATCGTTTTAGTGTGAGATTTCCAATTTTTCTCCATCTAAACCATAAACAATTCTCTAAAATCTCTAATCTTCCCGATAAGGCCCTGGAGCAAAATCAGTGTTGAAACTTTCCCTAATCACTTCTGTCAGCCAGAATTGCACACCTCCATCCCACTAGTTATCTACACCAGTTCAATACAGCCTGCGCTCCCTTAAAAATGAACACACCTCGCAGATCGACCCCATCTGAAAAATGGCACTCCACAGAGCTGAGGAACATGAAAAGGAAATATAAGGCAGCTGAAAGAGTATGTAGACACTCAAAAAATCCTACAGACAGACTACCATACAAACACCAAACTAAATTATTTATCAGCAGGTTACAAGAACATAGAAAAATTACTTTATCAAAAGATTAAATAACAGCAGCAGCTCTCCGGAGGAACTATTTAAAATTGTGAAAGAACTATCTCACCCAGCTAGGGTGTCACAAACCATAACTCCTTCACCGCAGCATTGTGAGGCCATAGGCAATTATTATTCGGATAAAATAGAGAAAATATACTCTACTTTTAGACCGAAACCCACATTAGAAAACCTTTCAGATGCCTTGACAGGCCCCCACCCTGGAGCCAAAGCTCACTTAGTTAACTTTATCTGCATCACTAAAGAACAGGAAGAGAAAACTATGTCTGAAACTAAATCTGGTTCCCCACTAGATCCCTGCCCTCATTTAATCTTTTCTTGCTTAGCACCTACTTTGAGTGTATATGTGACCCAAATACTTAATTCATCTTTAAAGACAGAAGTATACCCAGATTTGTTGAAGATAGCCCTAATCCTCCAGCTAGCAAAGAAAGTGAGACTTGATGTGTCCACGCTATCAAATCCCAGTGTCCCATCTCACTGCTGCCATTTATGGCTAAAGTCCTTGAGAGATAGGTCAATCGCCAACAGACAACTTTTTGGGAGGATAATGGACCCGTCCTAGACAGGCTTTAGAACTAAAAATAGCACTGACAGTACTTTGCTTGCCATCCTGGACAATGTCAGACTGGAGGTAGATCAGGACAAGGCAGTGGACCTGATTCTTTTAGATCTCTCCACAGCATTCAATACTGTCTCTCATAGTCTTCTTATTAAGAGACTAAATGAGATAGAGCTCTATTCTGCTACTCTTCAATGGTTTAAATCCTTTTTGTGTAACAGATCCCACTCTGTCAAGTTGGACACATTTAGATCATTCACTTGTGGTTCAAAATGCTGCGTACCCCAGGGTTCTTCTGTGAGACCTACACATTTCAATATATACGCTGCAGCCCTTGCCACATTGGTCAAAAACTGGGTCTTTGACATTTGCACTTACGCTGATGACACCCAGCTGATCATCTCTATTGGTGAAAAGCAGTCATAGACCAAGAAAAACTTAGAGGGCTGTCTTTCGGAAGTGGCCAGTTTTATGACGTCTCATAGTTTAACTCAACGTAGAAAAACATGAGATCCTACTGTTTAGGGGAGCTGAACATATTTGGGGAGATTCTGGTGGCCCTCCTCGCTAGGTACTGCACCAGAACCCCAAAAAATCAAAATAGCTATCAATTATTACCGATTGTTCCCTATCCATGCAAGACCAAGTAATATCCACATGCGACAAATGCTTTGGTTTACTAAAAATGCTCAAAAAAACTGGTCAGATAGATCCCAATTGACTGACGTAACAAGGTCATTCAGGCTTTGACTGTTAGTAGTCTGGACTACAGAAATGCTTTGTATATTGTAATAGCAGATTATGATACACATCTTTAGACAATTAAAAATGCTGCAGCAACATTATCTGCAGTAAGGACAGATAAAATTCTGCCTCCGCTTGCCTAAAAACTCTGGACTAGCTGCCCACAAGCAAAAGAGCTAAGTTTAAAGTTTAAGCTTCTTTGTCATACTCACAGGACTTTGCACAACTCTGGCCCTTTGCTTCCAAGGCGAAAGGTTGAATTTTGCCAAGCTCCAAGAAATTTTAAATCAACAAACCTTGCCCTGGTCAAAACAAAAAAGATTAAGAGGGCTACAGCAGGTGGTTGCTCGTTTACCTACTTGACAGCGACTCACTGGAATGCTCTCCCTTTGGTTCTCCGCCTTACACCTAGGATTACCTCATATTTAGGAACAAATGGAAAACATGGTTCTTCCCTGCCTGATGCACCCGCCCTGCTGCTCCTCACTGCTTTCCTACTGACTATACATACTGCAGTCTCAGCACCGTGATATCCCTTTGGGGATCCTTTTTAGCACTCTATAAATACTTTGAATAAATAAAGTCTAAGTCCAGCAACTGTTAAATCCTGATGGGGACTATGAGGGGGTGGTTTCATATTTGTGTAAGTTGGGGGATCATCTAAGGTTAGAGTTCAGCGCCTATGGATATTATCTTCTTAAGACATCTCTGCTCAGCCATATTTCATTTTGTACTGTGCACTACAAAGGAGCAGCGTTTCAATCTCGAAGACTTCTTAGAACCTACTCCTCTTATTTGTCTTTGCTGGGCCCCTAAGGTTGAGGGCTACTGTAAGTAAGCGAGAGACCTGTGTCTGTAGCCAATGAGGTTATCAGAGAGAGAGAATGTAATGACTCAATATGTGAGAGTTGGAATGAATGAATGTCTCATCTATCTGGAGGGGACCTCAGAGAGGAAAAGCACTACATAGTGTAAAGATGTAGTACGAAGCACACAATTTTATTTATCACAATTTGGAGCCGCCTTCTCCACCCCACCATCATCTACCACATACCAAACGTTCTCACTGGATGGGCTACGTGTGGGGCTCTATTTAAATTGCTAAACAAATTGCACAAAAGTGCAACAAAATGTTTGTAGAAGCTGTCATTTAAAGCGCAACAGGATTTGAAGTCGAGGGATGGGAGGCATGCCTAAAGAGGCGTTACTTGGTGGACTGTTTGACTGTGACAAGCTTTAATAATATGTCAGAAAGAAAAAAAAGCCTTATTTCATGGTAGGAATTTCAAGCCAGTCATTCTGCTCTGTGTAGGCTTAATGCGGTTGAGCAACACCAGAATCTTGCACCGTGGTCTGCTATTTGAAAATCGTTCAAATCCATTTAATAATCTCTGTTGTGAAGACAGCAGATTTCTATTTTTTTTTCTCCATTAAATAGCTAATTCGTGACACTAGCTGGAAAACAACAAGGCGGCCTGCAACAGGTGTCAAAAAGAAGCAAATACCTGGGATCTTCAGGAACACGGAAGAAACAAAATAGAGGATATTGCAAGGTTCATAGGAGATCAGAAAAGTGTAATGTGGCATAGATCTCCCGAAGTCCGCTTAGCACTGTCTCCCACTCATGTGACAATGAAGGCACACGCCTGAGAGAAGGAATGAAACAAGATGAAGGACTACAAGTAAAATTCCACTGGTTAATCTACTACTAGCAGGCAGACAAAAGTATTTACAGCTAAACAATGCTGTAAAAACTGTAAATAAAGAGGAATGCTTGAATTACTATTATCAACAGTCTTGTGCAGCCAGAAGATCATCAGGACAAATACTGATTGATTTACTGAATCCTCAATATGCTCACGTGAATGAGAGTAGAAAACATATTTAACCAACCCGTACAGCCTGATCTCATACACAGTCAGATCTTTATTTTATTAAGCGGCTATAATACAGCCACTTCTTGTGACACAAAGGACGCAAAATACAATGGTCAAATGTGAAACCACCAATTGAGAGAACTCCGGCAGCACGGCATACTAAGAACTGGCGCCAAGAGAATAAGCAATCAACTCAGGTACTGGTTCTTAACTTGTGGTCTGGGGACCCCTAGGACTCCCCCAGTATTCAGGTGGTCTGCAACTTTTTTGCAGAGTTAAATATTATTAAAAATAATACATTAAAATAATGAAGTATATACAAATAAACAAACACTGAAAATTGTAAAACTTTTCCAAACTTGATTGTGAATGAAACTAAACATTCCAATAATTGGGAGTTTGTTTGGTATAAAATTGTTTTTGTATTTTTGTGCATTGTTTTGAGATTCAAATCTTAGAAATTGCCAAGGCCGGGGTCTTTCACTCCAAAAATGACTCAATGAGGGTCCTCGGATTCCAGTAATCTTTCAGTCGGGTGTCCATAACAGTCAAAAGGTTAACAGCCGCTGAACCGGGGTATGTGTAGAACAGAGGCCTTTATATCTTTTAAAACAGGAGCCGGAATGAGTCATGTAGTGAATGAATAAAGCATTTATATAGCTCACTCCACAACTGCACTTTCTTTAGGTGCTGGAATGCAAGACTCTCCTCATGTTACCTACAGTGCAAGATAATCATTAAAATGAGGATGTCTTATCTATTTCAAAAGGACTAAATAGTGAGGGATTTTCCTACAGTTGTTGGAAGTTCATTCTTTAATGAAGTACATGGTGAATACAGACATCTTCTTAGACTTACAAAACTGTAGGACAAGATCACACCATACATGCAAACAGCAGCAGTTAAGACAACAAAGATCAACCTTTTCAGAGTGCTTGCCTGAACATCTGAAGTTATCTGGATAAACTTTAATTTATGACAAGCGATAAAAAAAAATCTAAAGTGCAACTGAAAAGATTGAGATGAGCAGTCTGGAGTGGGAAAACTGCACTTTTCACAGCAGACAGTAGTGAAAAGGTTCTCAGAGAGACTTGTGTGGAACAGCTAGATAGATCTAAAGATTCAACGAACTCAGAGTAGGTAACTGACATTCTTGGACCTCATAATATTGGGCATTGGGATAAGGTGCACCACACACTTCTAGCTACACTGCCCATAACCTTGCAGGACCATATAAAAACCCAACAAAAGTATTTCAAATCTGCTCATGAATCCAATCAAAATGTATGAGATTTAGGCCAAGGGACGACGCAGCCAATTCAGAAAGGTAAATCTACGTGCAGAGATCTCTGTGCACAAAAAAGTACACCTATTCCTAAATCTTCAACAAGTTGTAATTCACTAATAGGGAGCAGAGATTTACGTCTAGTTGTAGGCACATGTATTAAATAAGCAGATGGGGACACATACACAACTCAAAATATGACTGTGAAGTTGCTGCTTGCAATTTTATGGTATATTTTAGACAGAAATCGGCCTAAGGTAGTTCTACATATGTAGGAAGAGATCTCCGCCTAAGATATGTGGAACTTTGAATTGAAAAGAATAGGAAAACAGCCATCATCTGAGGAAATACACACCTGACAGCCAACAAAAATGGGAGCTCAAATACACAGCCTAAAGCTGTGCTCTGCCCACTTCAAGAGGTTGTGGAGCCAGACATCAGCTGCAGTTGTGCTCTATGTCATAATTAGTGTGTATTCATACATGTGTGTACTTTTGGGATCCACAATGTGTTTTCTGTATAGGTAAAGTATTGTTAGATGTCAAATAAGTCACTGTTTTCTTATTAATTAATTTACAGTTTACATACTGGTCACATTCTAAGTATGTGTGTCTATCCTTCTGTTATACTTAGAATGTTATAGTGTGATCTCTATAGGTTTCTGCAATGTCTAAAGTTATATGACCATTTTTATAATTCATTTTTTTTGTTTTATTTCCATGTTTTTATTATTTTACAACACGATTTGTGTATTTGTTTGTAATAGCTAACTGTATGTGCCTATTTTATTTATTTTAGGTGTGGACTTTTGCTGGCGTATTTGTCTACTTTAATTGGTTTATGTGTAATTCCTCCTGCAGTACCTGTAAGTGGCCATTTGTGGCACGGCACTTACTTCAAAGCTTGAGATCCGAGCCTGCTGACGTAGATGTGTCTCTAACTTGTGTGAACTGCAAATTATTTGCGTTAGTGTGTTTTTGTATTTGCATGCTGCCCAGTGCCCCACCTTGATTTTACCTTTCCTCATTCTACTTGGAGTACAAAGTTTCTATTTTCCAGCTATGCTGACTTTTACAACTAAAATGGATGATGTTTGGGAGTACCCATGCTTTAAATGATCAGCTGGAAACATCTTCTAGGCAGCAAGGGCTTTGTAGTTGGAGGAAATTATCCACCACTCACCTGCAGGTATTTAATGCACTGGGCCATCTTGTCAACATCATGAGCGCTTATACCTTACTACAACACAGTAAGTAAGGAAATAAAAGGACAGCAAAGAGCTTTCCTAAGTCCACAGACAAAGATGAGGAGCATGTCAAGGGGTCTTTTGAAGTGGCAGAAAAAATAATGTCGCAAAGATTATGGTCACAGAGGACAGTGAAGAAATACAACATCACGAAAAATCAGGGTGCTGCCAAATAAACTCTGCTTTGATCAAAGTTATATTAATCTGGCATCCTTCAAAATCTCTGAAAGCTGCTGCCCAATTTACCCTCAATTCAACCGTTTTTTGCGTGCAATTGCCTATTATGTGAATGAGAGACGACCTTGTTTGGATCACAACGACCGAACAGCCACGTATTTACTTTTGTAAATCTGGTAACGTTTCTTAGACATATGTGAAAACCAGTAACCAAACATTTGAAACAATTAAAGAAATAGAAGACAACACTCCTACAATACTGTGATATACTGCGATTTAGGTCTCAGTCAGTGCCCTGTTTTGTCTCCTTTTCAGAAGGTTTACAAAGGTTGAGTTCCCAATTTTAGAAAATTACTCAAGAAACAAGTGTTAAATTCGAAGGCATGGCACGGGGCCAACCGCTATGCCAGACTTCCCAGTTGCAAAACGAGCTGCTTTTACACACCAAAGTAACCACACAGCAGGCCTGCGGAGTGTGCAGACAGCTGACAGAGATGACTGCTGCACTTGCCCCGTTCTACTGACATCCATCCAAATACCAACATCTGCTGTGCCGCAATTTACTTTTTACACAACATTTAGCAAAACAGAGCTTCCCAATGCAGCGTCGTTAAGGAAGTAGCAAAAAATAAATCGCAGAGTCCCAAAACACAATTGTAAAACTGAAGTGCTGTTTGTCTCAAGTGCACTGAGCTTTACTTCAGATCCATTCATACCGATAACGAAGTGGTTACGTTTTCGTGCATATGGACATGACACGCGGTCATTCATCCGGCATGAAGACTCCGGTCTCACAGGAAGTGCTGTGTAGGACGCACGGTTTGACGGGGGGGGAGGGGGTTATTCTGGCCCTACTTGTGCTGTATATGTAAACATAAATAACACTTTAAGAGCAGAGGCATAAAGGTTTTCTTGGGAGCCCACATTGCCGAAAACCATGGCTCCTCATATTTGATTCCACCTCAACTTCCATTCTTCCAACACCTTGCACGCGTCCTGTATATTGATCTAATTCTCACAGGTGTTTGAACTGTCTTACTTTCTTGGTCTTCCTCCTTTTTAGGTTCGAGCCTGCGTTGTATGCGCTTGCGCATGAGTTTTGCTTGCGAGACGCTTTAGGAGTTAGAAAAGGGCCCAGAGCCCCGTTGACATCACGTCAGTTGTCTTTCATTGGTTCATGGGCTTGCCTGTTAAAATCTGCTTGCTTTCATTAGTGGAAGGCACGCATACGTCATGCCTTTTCCGGTGGTTAGCCCTCCTCAAGTGGAGCGACCAAGTACTGAAAACATGCAAGGCTCGCGCTGTTTTCCATCAGGTTTGTGGACTACTTTTTATCTTTTGTTTGCAGCGCGATTTAACTTGGCAGAAGTCAAGTGCTTTGCATAACATCGGCCCTGTTACATAGTTAATTGTACTTCTGCCCATAGGTTTCATTACGAGTGAACTGTAGCAGCGCGATCAAGCGTTTTTTTTCTTCAATCTGGAAAGAAAAATCCGGTTGGGAGTTTACAACTGCTAATAGCTGTAACTCTGAGAAATGTGAGACCCTAGTGCATTGCAAATGCTTGTTCGTATTTCTGCCAATATCTCCCTTGCTCTGGCTGAAAGTCTAGTGATGAACAATAAGTCCCAGTATCCAAAAATGAGTGACCATGTCTCCCACTTCAAGCACTGGTCCACACAAACCAAACAGAAAACACGAACTACAGTCAGAAAAAAAGAAGAACAATGTGGTATGGAGACTGAGAAGTTTAGAAGGATATATCATATAAATCTTTATGGACCCAACTCTAAATTGGGAAAAAAAAGTCACAAATCTTTGCATCATACGTTTACATCAACTTCCTCATTTATTTCTGACTTTTCTTGGGATTCACAAAAAATAGGGGCTGTTTTCCTGGAAATGTACACAAATACTAAAACTTCATACAATCACTTGTGAGTGGACTGTCCGGACTGTGACAAAGGCGCATGTCTAAGGGACTCGTCATTAGGAGTTGCAAGGTATGGTGTCACCCGACCCAGTATAGTCACCCTATTCCTAGGTGATTAGGAGTTTTGAGTTCGGAACAGGGAACAACATGTTAGACCCTGTTATTACTGGGCCATTTTCCAGGCCCTTTTACAGTCACAGATAATACCACCTACTTTAGCCGGTGGACCAGGCGACCAGAAAAGCAAGTGGTATTACAGAGTGAGGTTTAATCAGATGTAGAATGTCATTGAGTAATAACATTCCTCATCCGGTAAAATGTGGAATTGTGCAGAGTAGTATTCCCCCCAAAAAATGTGCAGATATGCCACTGTGCACCATTTCTAATATGAAAATGGATATTACATTTTTTGAGATTTTCTTGACATGAAAAACAGTTTTGCGTGTTGTGAAATTTCTTCACACACACCCACAGAAAACATTGGTAAACTTGCACACCTTCTAAAACTTAAAATATAAATATATATATTACATTTATGCTTACTACTGTCGTGAAAAAATATTAGAATTATTTGAGAGTACCCACAAATCCACAAAATTCCGAATTCAGCAAGGGGTTATTAGTGTAGATCCCACAAGGTTTTCCCGAAGAAACTAACTATAACCATTGAAATACAAAATTTGAAAAATGAGTGGGACAAACAGTCATTTGTGACAGTTTTCATCTGTAACTTATTGTCATAATGGTCAATTTACAAAAGCAATTTACGGGTACTTTCGCAAGATCCTTCTAGTAGTGGAGGTTATATAAGGCTTGTAGTTTCTCCAGGAACCTGAGGTGGTACGCAGAGCCAACAACTGAGCTGCAACTCACAACTGTTTTTCATTGTGTACCAAGTATAGAGCGACTCAGATAGCAAAAAAAAATAAAAAGTGAAAAATGGCTATGAAGGAAACCTATGTATTCTGAAATGTACACCAGATACTGAGTTTGAAAGCAGGAGTAATTTGTACATATCAGATTTTTTGGATACCCATGCCAGATCTGATCAGAGGGCATTTCAGAAAATGTCTTCTTTCTTACACAGTAGCTGACATTTGGAACGGCCAGTAACTTTGAAAAACAACCAAACCCCAAGTAAATCATCATCACCAACCTGCGCACAACCTATCTGGACTCCTACTTAACCAACTGGAAAACACTCACTGAGGAAGATACCACAGCTATCATGAAAACTGTCAACAACGGGGTCCCAATAGACCCCTGTCCACATCATATCTATAACTTAAATGGACCTCTGATCAGCAAATTCCTCAAATACATAATTAATTATGCTATCGCAGCAGACAGCTTCCCCGAAAACTGGAAATATGCAGTAGTCACAGCCCTCCTTCAAGAAACCTTTGTTCGACCCCTGCAAGATGAGCAACTTCCACCCTATATCCCTGCTTCTATACCCAGACAAAGTGATAGAGGCCTCAATCAACCAACAACTCACCACCCACCTGGAATTCCACAACATATTTGACTACACCCAGTTCAGTTTTTGATGCACCTATAGCACGGAAATAGTACTCATTGCTGCCAAATGAAAAGGGCATCCAAAGACGAGACCTCAAATGGATATGTTCCTTCCACACAGGAAAAAAAAACAAATCAGATTCCCACCATACACATCAGAGCCCAAGGACTTGATCTGCGAAGTTCCCCACGGTTCATTCCTCAGCACAACCCTGTTCAACATTTACATTACACCACTCGCCAACGTCATTGAAACACATAGCATCTCCATCATTTTCTGTGTTTAGGACAACAGCACATCCTATCAATGTCCAACAAATCCACCACCACCAGAACCAACTTCATGAATGCATGATCCCTGTAGCAGAGTCAATGAAAACCAACTGCCTAAACCTCAGCTCCGACAAGATGGAAGTGCTGATCTTCGGTAACAGGAATCCCCCTGACACCCCACTTGGTGGCTGTCAGAGCTAGGCCCCACACCAACACCCACTAACCATGCAAGAACCTGGGAATCATCTTAGGTGACAAGCGCAACATGGCAGCACAGGTAAAAGCAGTCATCTCCTCTTGCTTCCATGCACTACGCATCCTCAGAAAAATCTTCAAATGGATTTCCTGGAACACCAGACGTACTGTCACTCATGGCAACACACTCTGTGCAGGAATCGCCAACCACCTCCTCCATCCGTCTAGAATGCCACGGCAAGACTCATCCTAGACCTCCCACATCCCACCCACATCACGCCCCACATGGGAGTACTACATCAGCTGGCAATTTAAACTCCGTATACACGCATACATGGCACTGCACAACTGAGGAACAGCATACCACACCAGCCTCCTTCACGTCCACCAACACACAAGACACCAGTGCTCAGCCTCACTCTTTCTCGCACACAAAACCCCTATCTACTATGGGAGGTCAAGCCTTTGCCTACCATGCACTCAACACAAGCAACAACTGCCGTTTGACATGAGGGCCTCCTCCTCACTTCTCAAATTCGCAAGAGGCTGAAGACCTGGCTCTTCAGCTAAACCCCAAATTTCTCACACCTACATCTCGCCCCTGCCCTTGGATACCTTACCGGATGATAAGCTGCCCTCTAAAAATCCAGGTAACATAACATAAATGGAGATAAATACAATTGGGAATAACAAATTAGTGTAGTCCAAAAATTCACAGAAGTCAAAGATATGAGGTGAGTAAACTTTAAATTCAGCTATCTACTCTCCACAGCTGCGCTTCACCAACTGACATTGTTCACCACTTGTTTTAGACTGGTTTTTGTTTTGAAGCCTTCTTTTGAAATTGTGTGCCCCAAGTAGTCCACCCATCTAACTCTTATTTTGGCATTTATTTTTTTCTCACAGTAAGACCTGCATCCCTCGATCGTTTGAACACTTCACATAAAATACTGTCTTGTTCTTCAGTAGGTGAGCCATATATCATTATGTCGTCTTGGAAACATAGCGTTTTACATAAACCTTTCAATATATGATGCATAATCATATGGAAAACAGCAGCCACTGAGGCAAGTTCAATTAGCATCCTTGAAAACATTTAAGCTCCCATAGGAGTTATGAAAGCTGTTAATGGTCGGGACTCAGGATGAAGATCTACTTAGTGGTAAGCCATCAAAAGATCGATGACACTGAAATAGTTAGCCTTGCCCATGGTACTTAACATTTTATTTATGAGGGTAAGTGGGTGCCTTTCGACTCAAATATTCTCATTCAAACTACCATTTCACACAATTGATTTAATTCCTTTTTTTAAAGGTTCTTTCAACATGTTGGGAAAAGGGCTTGGTTTGTGTACTACTGGTTTAGTCCATCCTTTCATCTAATATTGTGGTGGTACTCCTTTGATTGACCAAGACTGTCTTTAAAAAAATCTGAGAATTTATCACAGATGTCCATGCTACCTATATCTCTGATTATGAGGAACATCTGTTTTCTACTATTTGGATCAATAGTTATCCCTAACTTAATCTAATGTCACCATCCTAATAAATTGGAGCCCTTTTCTACAATTTAGATTTTCCCATTAGTGGACCTGTCTTTGAAGTACACATGCATCTTTAGCATACCCACAAGAGGTATAAGTTCATGTCTGCTTTTTCAAGTGTAACTTTGTTGTTCATCAACATTTTATTAAACACTTCCGGATTTAAAAATGTGAAAGGGGAACATGAATCAGCATGCATATCTACTGAAGTACCATTTAAATACACTGTGCATTTGGGATAATTCACTAGAGAATTTACTTCTGTGTCAGTTACCTGAAAAACATTGTTGTTTACCATGTGGTTCTGTATTTTTAATAATCTTTACCGGAGTGTTTTCACCATCTCTACACACACTGGCAAAATGCCTTTTCCTATTGCATTTTTTGCAAAAGCATTTCTAGCTTGATATTGTAGGTTGTCGGCTAAATGGTTACTACTAACACATCTAAAACATTTCAAATTATTACCTTTTTTGCTCACTCTAGGTTTGTTTATCTCGTTATTAATAACCTTATATAGTTCACTTTTGGAATTCTCTTCCTGAATTTTTGCAACCAGTTCACTTGGTACCTTCAGCTCTTTGATACAGTTTGTGGTATGTTTGATAGATTGTGCAATGCCTATAGCTTCTCTTAATGAAGGCTTTTTAACAAGTAAGTTTTCTTGAATATATGGGTTATTTGTACATCTTACCTACTGGTCTCTTATCAAAGAATGACACAACTTTGTTAAGCCTCTTAGTGCTGCATTGTAATTTGTGATACTTTCCCTTTTCCCTTGCACTCTATTGAAAAACTTACACCACGTTCATTTTGTTACTGAAATGAGCCTTACGTTTCATTAAAAGTTACATGGTAAACATCATATTACTCCTGTTCACCTTCTCCATCAGCCTCTGCTTCAGATAATGTTTCATATATTTTACACCTATGAACTCCTAAGTTGTGCAATAGTATGTACTGCTTACGCACTGCACTGAACCTCCCACCTCCTACTGCTATCAGGTATGAGTGAAATAACTTGGCCCAGTCCTTCCAATGTATGCCAGGTTCTCCAATTTCAGTTAAGAAAGAAGGATGTTGATTCATGCTTGCTGCAGCCATCATATTATCCGAATAAGACACAAGTGGATACACGTTGTTAAATTATTATACACGAAGTAAATTGATTATACAGTACTATTATACTGAGTGACAGCATATTTAAAACTAAATATGCACAGCACACTGGTGTGTTCACAAGTATACATACATATTTAGCTAACTTGCTTACTTCCCTATTATCTTTGATGTTTCCAAAGAAGTAACCAAAATGTCATAGTGTTTAAATTACATGCACTCTGTGGTGGGTGGGTGTGTGTGTATCATTGGTAGAATTGCAATACTAGGCAACACACTCCAAACAATCTAGTGGCGTGTGTCACTCTGAAAGTTACTCTTTGCAATCACCAATATGGATAATAACGTTCCTGTAAAGCTGACCTGAGATATTCAGTTAACGGTTATATAAGCTGTTGCCTTATTGGAGGTGAAGGTGTGTGTGTCACCATGTTGCTAACTCTGACAGGATGACACACTGCAATATTTCCCACACACTGTCTCAATTAAATAAACACAGACCCCCAAATGTAAAAAGGTGGACAATTTACCATATGAAACGATTTCCCTCATTACACATTTACTCACAATCACATCTATGCCTTGTAACGCACTTGGGGCCATATGTACGAACACTTTTTCCCATAGGCACAGAATGGGTAAAAACCTTTGCTACATCTGGCCCTTGAATCGGTGTGTTAGGAGAATGATAAACAGCTTGGGCTTCTGCAAACTGCACAGCTCCTGAAGCAGCAGCACACAATGCTATCTGCAACGTTGCTGGCCCACGGAACCGGAGTAGAAGGATGCTGCTTATGGGGACGACAAACTCAGACTTCTAAGAACTTCCCCTGGGAGGCGGCGAGTTGCTGGCTGCAAAGTTACTGGCACACGGAAGGAAACCTTTAACTTTGCCACAACGTATGCAGGTAAGCTACAATTCTGGCTTTGTAGATATGAGCTTTAGTGTATCTTTAACACCAAAGCGATAATTCGTATTGGAGAGTGTATGAAAGGGAACATGGCTGAAATTGCTATCTGCGCAGTATAAAATCGGCACCGGAATTATAATCCAAAAATTCACAGAATACAAAGGTATGAGGTTCGTAATCTTTCTTCAGCCATCCACTCTCCTCAGATGCTTCACCAACTGACATTGTTATGAACATTCTTTGGCAAGCTTCATTTGGAATGTACTATTTAACACTCACTAGAGAGTGAATTTAAGCATTCCAAAAGGAACAGGAAAAAAAAAAATACATATATATATATTCAAAAATATATACAGACACACACAGACTGCATTTCTTTATAATAAATGCACATCTTGATGATACCATATTATAAGACAAATGTTATACGATTCTGTGTTTCAACATGTCTCCTGGTGTGGCTGGGCCTAGCATCTGTGACACAATACATCCCAAACCCAACCTGGAGACATCAATATTTTTCGGAGGAGAACCCATGCTTTTTTATAATGTAGCTAGCTGTGGAATATGGGCCCTAGTTTAGCCGCTCCTGGGGATATCTAACATACCAAGACATTTCAGAAAACTAGACAGCCGGAGAGGTTTGTTTTTGTTGTCTTTACTCGGAAATCTAAAACTCTTGTTGCAAAGTTCTTGAATCTGTGGGGAGCCACACATTTCATACTACCCAGCACTCCTCCAAGTCTCCCCATAAAGATGGTACCTCACTAGTGTGGGCTGGCCTACCACCAGCAAAAGGTAAAGGCCTCAAAGGCAACATGAATACATCAACTGTTTCCACTGAACACCAACCCTTTTTTTGCAGTTTGGATTTTGGGCACTAGCTCAGTCGGCACCCAGGTATACCAACCAAGCCAGCACAATTTCTGAAAACTAGACACACAGCAGAGTCCAAGATGGCATGACTTGCAAGGTTCTCACCAGGTTTTGTTTTTATCCCGAAGAACTAGCAAACCTCGAACTATGATTAAAAACACCCATTTTCCTCACATGTGATGGAACTTTCTGGAATCTCTGGTGAGCCACAAAATAGCCATTATTTCCCCAAGTCTCCCAATAAGGATGGTACCTCATGTGTGTGGATGGACCTAGCCCCACTACTGGAAAGGGCCCACAAAAACACATCAACTTGTTCCACTGAAACTTGTTCCACCGTTTTTTTTCAATTTGTGTAGCTGTGGATTTTGGGTCCTAGATCAGTTGTGAATCTTGCCATAATTGCACATTTTGTAAAACTAGACATCTGGGACAGTCCAGGGTGGTATTAACTGTGTTGCCATCACCTGCTTTTTGTTTACCCAGAAGCATTTCCAAGTAGCACACATTGGCTAAAAACACACATATTCCTCACATTTCAGTGAGGAAACATTATGGAATCTGCAAGGACCTACACATTTTCTACCAGTCAGCATTCCCCTACGTCTCCTGATAAAAATGGTACCTAATTGAGTGGATGGGCCTAGCGCCCACTGCAGGAACAGGTCAAAACAGTGTTAATTGAGTCTCCCCATGAGGACATTAAACCTGGTTTGATCAGTTGCTGTTGCTGGTACTAGGCCCAGCCACACAAAAGGGGTAGCGTTTTTATCGGGTTAAGTGTGGAAACGCTGGGTGGTGGAAATTTTGTGAAACTCTGCAAAGTCCAGAGGTCTACGTTACAGAAATGCAAGGAAAATGTGTAAATTTAGGCAAAGTTTGAGGTCTGCAGAGAATTAGGAGAAAGAAACAGTTGTTGGACCCACGCAAAGCACACCTCTGTGGACTCCCACCACATGTCTAGCTTTCAAAAATGGTTGGGTTTACTCCGTGTCCCAGACTGGCAGAGCATGGGCCCTAAGTGCAACCATTCACCAAAGCAAGTAGGAGGAAATTCATATTGACGCCTATTTTGGCAGTCCATAGTTCAAAACTAAAACCAAAGGAATCAAAACTCCTTTGTGCTAGCCATGGGAAAGGGGCTGTGTGCTCCAGGTAGGCAGAAAGACTGCAGGCTGTTTACGGCTGGAGTATAGGCCAAATACCAGGGTGCTCCACCCACACATTTTCATTCTACAAAAATAAAATATATCCCTCATGTCTAGTGGGCTTTGTGCTTCCTGGGCGCAGATTGGAGGTAATCTCCTTCAATCTACCACTGCATGGGGAGGAAAGACTTTTGGATGCATTCTCGGAATAGGGTAAATCTTGATGCCTAGGCAAGCAGCCTGCTCATCCCCTAATTTTTTCCCCTGATGGTTTTGTGGACTTTCTGAACCCTCGTCCACCCAGTAGCTCCCTCCCTCCACAATCAAATACTTCAGACAACAAATCCCTGCTGCCTGGAGGCCTTTCTGCCCTGCTGTTGGCCCCCAATCCACCACCTAGGAGTGGGTGGGGGTGACGGTTGGCTAACTAATGGAGCCCGTGTGGGGTGGGGGGGGTGTAGGTTACAGGCCTATGCCCAGTGGGACTGCTCCTCCTCCTGCAATCCTCATCTTTGGTGTCTAGTTGGTGGATCCCTGTTTGGGGGTTGCCCTCAACCAGCAACCCCAAAGTAGAGACCTACTAAGGAGAGGAGAGGTATCATTGGAAAGGAGAGAGTCTCCCGTTTCCAACAATACCTACCCCATGCACATCAGTGCTTGGGAGACTGACTAAGGTCTAGAGCTCAGACTAAGTGAGGGTGAAAAGAGCCAATTGGCTCATTTCACTTTCAGTGATATGAAGTCAGGTCAGCGCAGCCGTTTGTTTTTTTTGGGGTGAAATGACAGTCTCATGCGGCGAGCACCAGAAGGTCCTTTAAAGTGTGGGTGTCACTTAAAAGGTTAAAACAAAGAGGTAGCACAATATTTTGGCTTTCTCATCTGTGCATTTCTTAGCCACATGGGCTTTTCTCCTGTATTTTGCTCTAGGATGCGTGATGTATGCTCACACGCGTTTGTTTGTAAAACCAGGACAGGTGACTCATACAAATAACAGACACCATAGATTCACAGTCATGCCTGTAGGAGGCTCGCCTGGTTTGTAGTGGGTACCTAGGGTACTACTTACACCTTATACCAGGTCCAGTTATCCCTTATTAGTGACATGTAGGCAGTGTTCTAGCAGCTTAGGCTGTCTAGGGGAAGCTGTAGCAGAGCAGCCAAGGCTAAACTAGGAGACATGCAAAGCTCCTGCAATACCACTATAATAATACAGTACTTATACACAATAAAAGACAATAATCAGTGTTACCAAAAATAAAGGTACTTTACTTTAGTGACACAAGGCCAAAAATATCTTAGAGGCAATACTCCCTCTGGAGGTAAGTATTATACACAATATGTACACTAGTAACCAAAATCAGGTAAGTAAACAGTCATAGAACAGTGCAAACAGAAGAAAATACAATAGATTTCAATGGGCCTAGGGGCAACACAAACCATATACTAAAGTAGTGGAATGCAAAATCCGAAATCGCCCCTAGGCAAGTGTAGTGTGTAGAGGGGCGCTGGGAGTGTAGGAAAATACCAAAGGTAAATAAAGTACCCCTCCCCAGAGCCCAGGAAAGCAGGAGTAAAGTACAGCAAGTTTCATCAGAGCACACTACAAGTCGTGATGAAAAATTAAGCAAGAACCACAAGCAAGACTGCAAGCAACAAACAATGGATACCTGAAGACCTATGAAGAGAGGAGACCAAGTCCAGAAGTCGAAGAAGAGTCCAGGAAGCTGCCAACCTGGAAGAAGGTGCAAAAGTGGAATCTCCGGTTAGAAGAAAAGTACTGAAATGCACCAAAGAAGATAGCTGCGGGTTCCTGCTTGGTGCAAGAGATGTCCCATGTCGAGTCGTTGGATGCAGGCTGTTTGTGTCGCTGGATTCCACCAACATGCCTTGGTTCAAGCAAATACGTGGTTTGCGTCAAAGAGGAGCTGCCTGGACTAGGAGGGACCCAGGGGTGTCAACTCAGACTGAGGAGACAGAGGGAGCTCTCAGAACCTCAGAGAGCCCTCAGAAGACCAAGCGGCACCCATGGGAGTCCCAGAACATGGGGACAAAAAAGATGCAAAGTGCGGTCGTCGCAGCACTACACTGGAGGGTCCCACACCTCCGGAGAACAACTCAGAGAGCTGTACATCACAGGATGGAGTGCTGGGGACCTGGGCTACGCTGTGCTTGAAGAACTTTTGGAAGAAGTGCACAGAAGCCCAAGGAGCTGCAGAAGACGCAGTGCAAAGGGGTACTGTCGCAGCATGGGGAGGCAAGCTCTTACCTCCACCAAATTTGGACAGCTGAACATTTGGACAGTCTGAATCACTTTGGTCAACCACCTGTGTTCCAGGGAGCACACTTGTCATCAGGAGAGGAGTCCTAGAGTACCGGTTGTAATCACAGAAGGGTGCCTGCTGAAGCAGGGAAGTGACTCCGTCACTCCACTGGAGATTCCCTCGGGCCTTCTGCTTCAGGGCTAAAACAGGCAGTCCTCAGAGCGTGCACACTGTGGAAACTGCTGCAAATGCTGTCTGGAGCCGACGCTGCAGGTCACAGGAGTCGTCCTGGATACTTTGTTGCAGTTACAGCGGTTCCTGGAGCAGTCTGTGGTTGATCTGACGGTCAGAAGCTGAAGCAGAGGATGCAGAGGTGTCCTGGAGGAATCTTGCAAACCAAATCTGAGGAAGCACCCAGAGGAGAGACACTAAACAGCCATGACGGGGGGACTGGCTACCTACCCAGGTATGCACCTATAAGGAGGGGTCTCTGATATCACCTGCTGGCACTGGCCACTCTGAGGTCTCCAGAGGGTCCCCACACCTTGGAATCAAAAATGGCTAACGCCAAGGACACTCTGGAGGAGCCCTGGGCACCACCCCTGGGGCGGTGATGGACAGGGGAGTGGTCACTCCCCTTTCCCTTTTCCAGTTTCGCGCCAGAGCAAGGAATGGGGGTCCCTGAACCAGTGTAGACTGGACCATGCAAGGAGGAGACCGCTTGTGCCCCTCAAAGCATTTCCAGAGGCTCTGGGAGGACACCCCTCCCATGCCTGTAACACCTATTTCCAATGGGAGAGGGTGTAACACCCCTCTCCTAAAGGAAATGCATTGTTCTGCCCTCCTGGGATTGAGCTGCTCAAGCCCCAGGAGGGCAGAAACCTGTCTGTGAGGTGGCAGCAGCCAGGACTGCAGTGGAAACCTCAGACAGCTGGGTTGACAGTACTGGGGTTCCATGGTGGACCCCCAAGGATGCATGGGAATGCCCCCAATACCAGATTTGGATTGGATTGGGGGATCAATTCCATGATCTTAGACACCTCACATGGCCATATTCGGAGTTACCATTGTGAAGCTACATATATGTATTGACATATATGTAGTGCACACTTATAATGGCGTCCCCACACTCATGAAGTCTGGGGATTTGGGCCTGGACAATGTGGGGACACCTTTGCTAGTGCAAGGGTGCCCTCACACACAGTAACTTTGCACCTAGGTTTCAGTAAATGAATGTTAGACATATAGGTGACTTATAAGTTACTTAGTGCAGTGAAAAATGGCTGTGAAATAGTGTGTGCACTATTTCACTCAAGCTGCAGTGGCAGTCCTGAAAAAAGGTTTGTATGAGCTCCTTATGGGTGGCAAAAGAAATGCTGCAGCCAATATTGATCTCCTGGAACCCCAATGCCCTGGATACCTAGGTACCATATACTAGGAACTTATAAGGGGGGGTCCAGTGTGCCAATCAGAATTGGAATATAGAGTCAATAAACTGTAGTGACAAATTTGGTAAGTAGAGAGAGCATAAGCACTGGAGTTCTGGTTAGCAGAACTTCAGTGACACAGTCAAGCATACTGACAACACACATAGGCTATGAACACTGGGGTCCTGGCTAGCAGGATCCCAGTGGGACAGGCAAAACACACTGACAAACAGGTTTGAAACTATGGGCACTGGTGTCCTGGATAGAAGGATCCCAGTGAGACAGTAAAAACACACTGACAAACACTCACAAACAGGCCAACATGGGGTAACCATGCTAGAAAGAGGCTACTTTCTCAGAATGCCTCTGTAGTAATGTTAACAACTAACTCAGTAGGAAATCTTATTTTTGCGCTATTTTTAAACTTTGGCTCGCCTTGACCAACATGTATCAATCTTGATCAGTCACTGTTTCACTATGCCAAATTTGGAGAACCGTGGTCAAAGGGGACAAAAGTTAAGAGGGTATTATTCCATGTGTTGTGAACTTTTCAAATAATATGAGAATAGCTTTATACAATGTATGTGTGAAACACAAAAAAAAAAAAAAAATAGTAGAAACAAAGTATATCAAATTGTTCACCACAATCAAGTGCAAATGTGCTGTATGTCCGTGAATATTCGCAGTCCATACTTTCTGAAAAATTAAAGCTCAGGCCGTAGTGAATGTCCTGTGCTGGCGTGTGTGCATTTTAACAACTTTGTCAAATGTTCGAAATTAGTACTGGTCACAAACATATTACTGGTCATATACATTGCCAGTTACGCTCCTCACTGGCTTGAGACACTGGGCCTGATTACAACTTTGGAGGAAGGTGTTAATCCATCCCAAATGTGACGGATATACCACCGTATTACGAGTCCATTATATCCTATGGAACTCGCAATACGGCTGGTAGTATATCTGTCACATTTGGGACGGATTAACACCTCCTCCAAAGTTGTAATCGGGCCCATTATAATTAAAAGCATATTATAACCCGAAGCCCATCCCTTGTCAGGCGCAACTATTGGAGCTAGCACCCACACATAAAACTAAGTTATATTAGGTTAAAAAGAAATAATAACACAGACTAATGTTTGCGAGCATCAAACAAAGAAAAATCAACAAACTCGGCATGGCTAAAGCTTTTGCTTTGACAGGCCCAACTGACAGAACTACCAAACATACACTCATAGGCCACAAAACGTTTTGGACTAAAAATATCAAACACACTTCAATGACTATTTTGCAAAATATGCCTCTTCATCAGTATGCACCTAAGCATTGGGCCTGCTTACCTAAGTCTGAATAGCCCAGCCTATGCATCGGGACCTGGTCCTCCTTGAATGGGAACACAAGCAACCTCAGCCTGGTGTCCGCCTACTGAGGCAGTGAGGTTGTGCTTGAGTTCCCTTGCACCATAAGGAAGGGGCCCAGGTCTCGGCATACCTGTCACGCTAAAGCTGTTGCACTGTGGAAAACACAAAGGTGATTAGTGAATTGCTCGCAACCACAGGCAGTCAGTCAGAGCCACATTCCAGTTCATCATTTGTCACCCACTCTGCCACTTTAGATTAAGATCGAGGCCAGTCTTATGCTACCAAATGCACATTCAACCAGGTTAATTTGTAAAATAAGTGTCGGTGCCCAACGTTTTTCTACTGCTGAATCCCATGGCTGCATAGTTTTCACTCCACCCCATGCCGCTTTCTTCCACAGCGAAACACACTCCTACCCCTTTACTTCATTCTTACAGAATGTTTTTCATCCCTGCTTTCTCCTTTTGTCACTGTTTATCCAGGTTCCTCTTCCTCCACCTTTTGTGATTTTATGTCTTTTTTTCTGTGTCATAGTCTGATGAGGATGAATAAGTGGCAGTCCCCGAAAAAAAAAAAGAGTGCTGGTGGGCCCCACCTGCATCCATCAGCTTAAACTAAGCCCTGCATTCAAGCCACAAGTTATGTTGCGTCCTAAAATTAAACCTACCCCAGGCGTTCTAAAATATGAAACTACACACACTATAATGTGTATACTTCTGTTAAAAGACATTAAACTAATTATCATCAACTTTTACAAGTTATTTCCCTTCCAAAAGAGCTTGGTGAACACTATACTCATATATACAAGTATCAGCCATATATTTGCAAACATATGTATTAAGCCAAAAAATTCTAAGTGATCCGTGCCATAACCATGGTAAAAGCTGAAAGACTATAAAAACAAAAATACAATGTTTCACGTAAGAATTTTTGGGCCTTCTAAGGAAGTCTGGGCAGACCTCTAGTCCTGGCTGTTTGAATGGCTGTTTCCAGTTCTAGAAAAACAGTTATTACGTCCCATCAGTGATTTCCAAACTGATTCCCATTAGATTAACATTTGCCAAATTCAAGAGCTGCGTAGTGTGGTGCTCAATCAAATCTTGGTCATAGTTCTGTTTTTATTTTTTTTAAGTCAAGCAGAAAACGCCTATTGTGTTTGGTAGTCTGTTTTAGTGATAATGTGGAATTTCATTATTTAATTAATTTTATGTTGGATTTCCCTGTTTGCCATGTCACTTTATGGGCAACTTAAAGCTTGAGCTGTGCGGCATTTGAGCGAATACAAAGAAATTACACAAGTAGGAGCGAGAGACCATGCAAATGTTGTCACCCCAAAATTTACTTCAATCAGAGCGCCCACTATTCAATGAACTGGAGACAGTGTTAAACCTCAATTTTATGAGGCAACGTGTCCCTGAGATAAAGCACTTACAATGAAAAAACAGGCTATTAAATTAAAGGGTCCACTCAATATCTGAGTTATAGATCAGCAGATTAGATAATGGGTTTTATTACCAAATTCAAAAGTTAAGTGGTACAGACAAAACAATGAAGGTTGGTTCTCAGCAAATAAGGCATGACAGAGAAGTGGCAAAATCAAAAGTTATACTAAGTCTCAAGTAAGCAGTAAAATCAAGAGAGAAATGCATCCCTATCAGCACCTAAGTCTTCAGGAAAGTCTTTGGCTCACCCTCACATTCAAGAGTTTTTACACATTATTTTTGCATATTAAATTACCAAAGTCGCAAATTCATCATGGTATAATCATATGTGTTACATTCATAGCAAATAAGAGCACAATTCTATTTAGCATCAGATCGGCTTATTACCCGAGCACTGTACCACTACATGAATATCGAGCCTGCCCACTTTATGCTAATACCATGTAGAGAAAGTAGAACAAACTAGATACATGGCCATCAGCATGCTATTATGTATGAAGAGAGTATAGCGAGCTAGCAGAACGACCTTCAAACAAGATACAATGTTGTGACTGAGCCAGCAAAAGATTCATTGAGAACAGAAGGAGCAAGGGCAAAAGAAATAAGCTAACATGATTCTGCGTGACAGTGTGCTTCAGAACAAACAATGACGTGCAGGAGGACGACAGAAGAGACATCCACTTTATAAAAGATGGTGGATAAGCCTACATTGAGGACTAGTTAACAAGGGTCAAGAAAGCACACTTTTATACATCACAGGAAAAGTGTAAGAAAGACAATGGTACCATATCAGTACGCACAAGTGCAATAAAGTGTAAATGCACATAGTTAATATTGCCCAAAAACAAATGCACAAAAAAACCTAACATAAAATTAAATATATATGGTGCCTTCTGGTAAAAGAAGTTAAGATGTCTGCATTGTAAGTTACTTCTGCTGCATGTGTAGGCGCCAAAACTGGTAGCTTGTGCAAAGATCTAGTCATCTTGTGAACCAGACCAATTCTCATCATGTTTTTTTTCCTCTTAGTCAGTGTAATTTCCTCCAATTGCTTTTCTGGTTAATGCACATCCAATTTTGCGGATATGTGGAGGAACTCTTGCTGAAACAGATATGACCAGCAAACCTAATGAGTATTTGTTAACCAGTGCGTACATTAATGGCTGCAAGACTTCTTAAACCAAAGAAAAACAAGCGCCTTGCAGAAGACTTAGCACATTTCACGGTTTTTCTCGAAAAAAACTGCAGTTAAGTGATCCAGTCACAGAGTAGCCCGTAATCTGTGTTTTACTGATCACAACATTTTGTTTTATGTGGATGGTCAGAGGATAAAGAACGGCAATGGGAAGAACGTGAGTTTATATCTCACAAGTAAAAAAAAAAAAAAAAAAAAAAAAAAACTGGCAGACCGAATCTAGGTAAAATGTAAGTATTGTTTTATACAACAATCTTTCGTGTGGATGAGAAGGTGAAATATTGGATTGTAAACAGGACAATAGCATTTACGCCCAGGTATGAAAGAAAAAAGAAAAAAAAAATAACAATAAAGGCTCCAAAAGTGGAGGATTTGTAACAATCTATGATTGATTTGACAAGGGCTAGATAACACATTCTCCTTCTATGGCCCCAAGTAAGGAGGCCCGCGAGGAGGCGAGACTTCTATACTGTTTTATTTCTTTTAGTTGCTGATTTTACCATATTTAGGAGTGATTTTGACAAACTTTAATTTTTCGCGCTACAACTTGTGTTTTATGTTAAGGCACAGAAATCAACACAATCGTATTCTTCTTGGCGTATAAAACTCCACCAGCTTTGCACAGAAAGAAGTTGTCAAGTTACTGAAACAAGCATTGGCAAAGCCAATAGGTCTGGCTTTTTTGTAGAGTAAGTGTTGGGTTATTTATGTGAGATTGTGTGTGTTACCCCCCAGCAGCCCAAGAAAGAAAATCCCTTACTAAGTTATATACTTTAGTACAACAATAAAGAAGCTGGAATTAGGCCCTTTTCTAGACAGACTGTATTAGGTAAGTAATATGCACCCTAAAAGAAAGAAAGTGTGTGTGAAAATGAATCTGAAGATGGCGTTTGTGTTGTAACATAAAAGGCCTACACAGCAAAATATTGCACAGTAGATAATTTGAGCAAAGGGACAGTATTTTTGTTACATCTTGCATATCCAGTCTAACCAAAAAACTATATGACAACCATTTACCAAAAACTAATGGGGAAAAAAATAAAACAATGTACCCATCCGTGAAATGCCCTGATGGACAACCCATACCATTAAAAGGCAACCCATGAAAGCTAGGTAAAATTAGTGGACAAAGGGGGCTGTTCCAAAGTACACATCCTCATCTTACTTAACCTTGCATGTTTTTGAAGAAAAGGTCAAGATTTTCTAAACAGCTAAAGTGATCTATAAGGAAAATAAAAAAAAATATCATAGTGCAACCTGGAAATAATAAATGGCAACGGTTTAGGTAGTTTCATCCTACGTTTTACTTGGAACTGCTGCAGCAGAAAATGAAGGTACCTCTCCCATTTGATCTGTCATTATCAATTCAGTGCTTGACCAAAGTAAATTAAAGTTGGAGGTTTTCGGAGCATAGTGTGCGAGAAAAATACTGTACTTAGACAAGATAATCTTTATGGTGCTGTAGCCAGACACGCTCACACATCGCAATGGCAAGGGGCCTTTTATAGGTCGTAAGGTTCCTCACAGAGCGACCCGCGCCACCTGCCCAAAAAAACAAAAGTACACCGACCCCCAACCCCGCCCCTAAAAACTGAACTACCCAGACACCCTCCACCCACCCTGAGCCCTAAAACCTTCCTCGACCCCCACCCTATAAACAACTGACCCCCCCACCTGCCCTAAAAACAAAACTACCCTGTCCCCCACCCACCCTAAAAACTAAAGTACCCGACCTCCCGCCCCTAAAAACTGAACCACCCCTACACCCCCCACCCACCCCTATCACTAAATACTTCCCCACCGGCCCTAAAAAACTACAATGACCCTCCCACCCCCACCCCTAGAAACAAAATATCCTGACCCCCCACCTGCCCTAAAAACAAAATTACCCCGACCCCCACCCCTAAAAAGAAATAGCTGGACCCCCGCCCCAAGCCCTTAATCCACCCACCACCTGTAAAAACGACCCCAACCCTGCCCCAGTCCCACTTACCTGATCACGCCCTCTCCCGATCCACCCAAAAAAAAAAACACCCCACACCTAAAAACTATCCCCCAACCCTGAGCGACCCCCCAACTCTAAGCCCTATGCTTGAAAAAATTCCCAAACAGCCCCCGACCCTGCCCGTAAAACAAAAAAAAAATAGCAGAACCTCCCCACCCAACCCCTTTATCTACCCCTAAAAACTACCCCCCAACCTTGCCCCAACCCCACTTACCTGAACGCGTCCTCTCCCGAGCAACTCTGCCTTTGTCTCTCCCTCAACCAGGCATATGCGTAGTTTGACACATGCGTTGTTAAGGAAAAGAAAAAGGCAGTCATTGTTCCGGCAAGCGTTTGGGGGGGGGGGGAGGAGGGCTATATATATATTTTTTTAAAGGGGTGGGGGGTGTTTGGGATTTATTTAAGGGTAGGGCTTAGAGTGAGGGGTCGCACATGGTTAGGGGGTAGTTTTTAGGGGTGGGTGGCAAATAAAGGGCTTGGGGTGGGGGGTTGAGCTATATTTAGTTTTTTTTTTTTTTTAGTTTTTCTTTTTTAGGGTGGATCGGGAGAGGGCTCGGTCAGGTAAGTTGGGCTGAGGCAGGGTTGGGGGGTAGTTTTTAGGGGTCAGGTAGATTAAGGGCTTTGGGTGGGGGTTGGGCTATTTTTTTTAGGGGTGGGGTTGGGGCAATTTTGTTTTTAGAGCAGGTAGGGGGTTGGGGTAGTTTTACTTTTAGGGGTGGTGTGGGGCGGGTCAGGTAGTTTATTTTTTTAGGGAGGGGGTAAGGGTCAGTTTTTTTTTTTTTTTTAGGGCTGGGGGAGATCGGGGAAGGTTTTAAGGCTCTGGGTGGGTGTGGGTGTCAGGGTAGTTCTGTTTTCAGGGGCTGCAGTGGGGGGATCGGGTAGTTTTATTTTTAGGGGCGGGGTGGAGTAGTTTTGTTTTTAGGGGCAGGGTGGGGGTTGGGGTAGTTTTGTTTTTAGGGGCAGGGTGGTGGGTCAGGGTAGTTTTGTTTTTGGGGGTGAGGGGTTGGGGTAGTTTTGTTTTTAGGACTGGTGGGAGGGTCGGTTGTTTATAGGGTGGGGGTTAGGAGAAAGTTTTATGGCTCAGGGTGAGTGGGGGTTGTCGGGGTAGTTCCGTTTTTAGAGGCGGGTGGGGTTTAGGGTAGTTTTGTTTTTAGGGCAGGAGGGGGGTTAGTTCTTCATAGGGTGGGGGTCGGGGAAGGTTTTAGGGCTCAGGGTGGGTGGGGGTGTTGGCATAGTTCAGCTTTTAGGGGCGGGGTGGGGAGTTCGGGGTAGTTTTGTTTTTAGGGCAGTTGGGGGGTCGGACTAGTTTTGTTTTTAGGGTGGGTGGGGGGTCAGGGAAGGTTTGTTTTTAGGGCGGGTGGGGGGTCAGGGTAGTTTAAGTATTAGGGGTGGTGTACTTTTGGGCCTGAGGGTGGGTGGCTTGATAGAACCACACATGCTGTTCCCACACATGCCTGTACTAAGCATGCTCTGAAAACGAAAAATCTTGGTAAAGGCATGCATGGTAAAGGCATGCGTGGTAACAACTTGGTCATTGTTTTGACCGTGTTGTTAAGGCATGCGTGGTTCCATCATACATTCTAAATTGAGAGGTCATAGAATTTAAAAAAACACATCTCCTGCATTTGAAATATGGATTCGTGCAACCCCACTTCCCAGCACCCTATGTTGCTGAGGAGAAATAGTTTGCTTTATAAATTGATAGCATTTTTTCAAAGACTTCACACCGAAATCTTATTGAAAAAAACAAATACAGTTAACTGCAAATGAATATTTCACTGCCATTTAACAGCGAGTCAGTGGCCCCTATTTTAACATGATCTAATAATAATCCCCAGGCATGAAAAGTTCTTCACACCTGTGAGGAGTGTTTCAGTGATGTACATCTTTCCATCCTTGCGTTTCTTAGACCCAAAACCATTGTTTGTGCTTTAAGTAAGGTGGTGGTAGAATACAAATTTTGTTTAAAAGTAACAGAACATTCAACTAATCTCTGGAGCTCTAATGACATTCATGAAATAAGGACAGCGTTATTGGAATGTAACACTGGACCAGATGTACTTCCTACCCTAGGAGGATCCTAAACTCCTTCCCCAAATGTTTCCCAAAGGTGATTAAAGTATTGCACGAAAAAGAAGAGCCATGCTACCTTTAGGCACTTGAATGGTGGACAACAATTTCTACCATGCCCATATCTCACTATAACGAAGAGATCAGAATGGATATGCTGTCATACATAAATCAAACCGGGCTCAAACGCACAGCTACGAAAAACCATAGTTTTGACATATCCATTCAGTCAAAGGCCATGGTTAGGTCCATGACTTTTAAAGGTAAAGTATCGGTCTGGAAACAAAAAGGCACAAATTAAGTCAAAGCTTTATTTTATTCAGGTTTCTCTGAATACTGATTGAGAGTCAGCTAATAGTTTACTCTCAGAACCCCAGTTTTAAACATAGTTCAGAAGGACCTTATCCACCACTTGACAAAAGAATAGGTCATTACACTGGACAGCATTCATGAAAATGGGTACTACAAATTGCTGTCATTATTACGGTATCTGCCGCTGGGCTGGCGGGCGACCGCCAGCCCAGCGGGAAACCCCCTTCCATGAGGATGCCGGCTCCGAATGGAACCGGCGGAGTGGAAGGGGTGCGACGGGTGCAGTTGCACCCGTCGCGATTTTCAGTGTCTGCTTGGCAGACACTGAAAATCTTGGTGGGGCCCTGTTAGGGGGCACATGAAGTGCCCAGGCCAGTGGCATGGGCACTGCAGGGGCCCCCAGGGGCTCCGCGACACCCGTTACCGCCAGCCAGGTTCTGGCGGTCAAAACCGCCAGAGCCAGGCTGGCGGTAAGGGGGTCGGAATCCCATGGAGGATTCCCCAGGGCAGCGGGAAACCGGCGGGACACCGCCGGCTTTCCGTTTCTGACCGCGGCGGTACCGCCGCGGTCAGAATGCCCATGGATGCACCGCCAGCCTGTTGGCGGTGCATCCGCGGTCGTTGGCCTGGCGGTAGTCTACCGCCAGGGTCAGAATGACCCCCTTAGTCTAACATGAATCACAAAATAGAATGATAAATTAGAACCTTCATAGGTCTTTTAGGTTGTTTCACTTTTATCAAAACAACTTATTTATAAGGCAGGCCGCAGTGCAATTTGTAGAGACTTCAATTGGTTTCCTGTGAAGGTTAACAATAGCAGTTTGTAAGAGTGCTAATAATGTACCTCATGCCTCCTTATCAGAAGAAAACATCACTTTGATGGTGCTACAAAACATGGCTGGGATATTTCCAAAGCAGTAAATGCCTCCTCTGGAGGCACACTGTTTTCCAACTTACATTCTCTGTTGCCTTACAAGTGAGTACGGTGGCAGTACATAACAGGAACAGGAAGTCTTGTAGAGTTAGCCAAAGGGATACCTAGTTGATTGAAGAGGACAAAGTGTTCAAGGTATCGTTATCTGAGACTGTCCAATCAATACTGGGTTATTAATAACTTTTGAGCCCAGCTTGAGCGGAGTGTGGTGCCTGTGAGGACGGTCCGATTCTATTTGCTAGACAAGCCAGCCAGGGATGAATGAAAGTGATGCAAAAGAATTGCATCTCCATGTCAGTCAGGTAAAATGATTCGATCAGGTGTCAGTTGGCCACAGGGATTAGGGGATACATTCATACTGTAAGGTGTAGCATCAGGTGTTATGAAAGAAGACAAAATAAGTTGTGGTCAGGATTGTTCAATCAGACAATAGATCATGAGTAACCTTTTGTTCTCAGCTTAAGAGGTGGGGAGTACTTGTGAAAATGGTCTAATTTTACATGCCTGAAAGTAAGTCAGGGATGAGTGTGGTTGCTTCCCAACTAGTCTGCTAAAATGATTGAATCTTACACGATTCAATCCTCAAAGATCCCATGGTCTCTCCATAACACTTACCCCGAGATCCCAGTCATGCAGGGTCATCAGGTAACCCAGTAGAACTGGGTCAACTGACTGTACAAACTATATTTGGTGACAAAGTTATGTCCTGATGGGGTCCAATATTGAGATAATCTTTTGAGAAACGTATTCATATACAGGTGGTGGGGTCGAGTGGGAAAGTATTACAAATGTCTCGCTTTATAAAATCAAGCAGCTGCAAGTTTTTCACCAAGTGGGTGGGATAAGATTTGGTTTGGCAACCTTATTACGACTGAAGGCAAGACCCTGATTTTTCGCTTATCGTCCCATATTTTAAATTGGTTGTTGCTGGTAGTTCAGCAAATAATTTTCAGTCAAATAGTTTGAGCTAATCAATTCAAATGGAGAAAAAGATCACTCATGCAATCCAATGAAAACAATTAGCCTGTATTTTTAGATTTCTAAGTCCAATCACAGCTGGTTTATACCCAATTTTCTGACCTTGTGGTTCTTCAAGTGTCAATTTCATTCTACGTTGAACAACTGTAGCTATGCCTGTGCCCTGCCTCTAATCCTTGCACGGAATTGGTGGGGAGACTCATGAGCTCACAATGTGTACCTTTTGTGCACTGAACAAGAATCAAAGGTAATGCTGGTTTCCAGCCTATAAATATTTAATTTAACCCTCGTTGATAGAATACTAACAAATAAGACGCGTATACATAAGAGATTCACTACGCCAACCCATCACTACTTTGTATTGGCCATTACTACTTTCTTGTAAACTTGAGAGACAACTGCTGAGACCTATAGGGCTAGCAGGGTAATGGAAGCCCATTTACACTGCTAAGAGCTGGAGGGATTGAGGGCTAATTCAAGCTCATTTGCTCTGAAGAACACCATATTCACACCCATATAGGCATCACCATTAATTCAATTCCTTCAAAGGCATTTGCATTTTGTGATTGAAGAGTCAGTTGTTCAGCTGCCTTGACGCAGATGAATTGGTTCATTACTGCTGCAGCTCTTCGTCAACTACACTGTATAACCAAGGGGTGCTAATTTAGTCAGCAAAGGGCTTGAAAATGTCTCTACATCCCAGCATGGTTTAGAAATCCTTTTGTGCAAATGAAAAGGCACGTGTTTTGAATTTACGATAGGTCTGTGGCTTCTATGTTGAATAGTTTTCTTGCAAAAGTTATGTCGCCTCTCTCTAACGAGCTTGACAAAAATGCCTCATTAATCAAAGAGGCCAATTCACACTGTCTTGAAGCATCAAACATACTTAATATCGAACTACCCCAGGCAGTACTCCAAAGGTACTGCAGTGTTTGCGAGCGTGTTGTACTGTCAGGGATCCACCCAGGACCATGTGTTACCACAGTGTTGCATTTCATGGCAGGTATTTTTAGTGTGAAGTAACTTACAATGAATGACCAAGCAATTCTTTCATTGTGCAAAAAAAAAAAAAAAAAAAGAACTTTTGTGAAGTTCTTTAGCACTTCCCGGAACACCGAACAACAGGGTGAAATATGATCTGGTCATTACAACCTGATTTTGTTTGTCACAAGTTAATCCAGTGTTCTTGGAAAGTAATACATCTTAAAAGTATTAGGCTTCAATGGAAAAAGACTATGCTTTTTGTTTTCAAAAGGAAAACAATATTTACTACCAATACAAAAAACATGGATATCCTGTGATGTCTCCTGACAAAAACCACAAATGTTGGAAAAGTGTCATTGCTTAGGCTTGGCAGTTTAATGACATCAACAGGTGTTCTGGCATCATGCAACCTTTCATCAAAATGACAGGTTGATGTACGTTTTTTAAAAATTATTTTCAATGACATTTGGAGTTGGCATAATGTTATTAAACTATGGTTGATAACTGCAAACAATAAGTTGCTAAAACAAGGAAAAACTACATTCAATTCAATTTGTGGCACTAATAGAGTACACAGCTACCTCAAAGGAGGTGTCACAGCACTAGTGGAAAGCTCATGAATGAGAGAGGAACTTTAAGGCTGCACACTCATAAGACAGGTAGACAGAAGGGGTTTGAGATTTCATCTGAAGACAGATTCTGAGGGACTGCAGTGCAACTGAGTGGCAATGCCTTCCACAGTTTGGAGGCCAGATAAAGGGATACACACTTCTAAAACTATTTAGTAGCCACAGTGCTTGATTTTGATTGATCTTCCGGCAAATTTCTGACTTTATGAGTTTTCCTACCAGGCTTAAGAGTGGTCCAGAAAACTTTCTTCAGCTATGGCTCTTATTGGAGTGCAAATATTATTAGTAAAAATTATGTCACTTAAACATAGTGAAATAACACATGCTAAGAAGCTCAACTAAAATTGTGCATTAAAAAATAGCTGATATGGTGGACACCATAAACAACACATATGATTATGAAAAATAACTGTCTATTGAAAATGTATTTTGATTATTCATAATTAAATGTACTGAAAGATAAATATTAATAACTATCGAAAGGATTAATAGTTTAAATATCATGAAATGTTTAATTCTTCATGTTTTAGTATTGGTTTTAAAAGGCCCTCATCTTTTTGAAATTTTCCAGTGGCATTGCTTTAAAAGTGTTAACTCTGCAAATGATGTTTCTTTAGCATCCTGTGTGACTTGCTCACTGTGGAAAAGTTATGTTCTTCTGTTGTAACATTTGTCTGTCTTCCTTGGATGAGATAATGTGTCCCCAGGAACAATAGTCTTCAGTGCTCATGTGTAACCTGCAAAAAATTTATTCTACTGCGGAAACTGGTGACTGCAGGGAGAAAAGATGAGCCAATTGCAAATGTGGAAAATGAAGAAAACAAATACTTCTGAAATGTGGAGTAAATTCAATTGGTTCTGACCTAAACCACCTCATAGTCTGACCAATAGAACCCTAGCTAGTTGCTTTCTAGGATTTGTTATAGCAATGTTTGGGTGATGCAAGGGGGGTTCTTCTCAGTTCTTTGCAGTTCTCAGCTATCTACAGATTTTCATTTTCTCAGGTAGTGAAATGATGTGTCCTTGTTTTCTTAGCTTTTTGTTTATGTTTCTGCCAGTTCAGATGCTTTAAGGTCAAACATTTCTGAACTGCTGCCTATTATGCTATTGCCTAATGAAGAAGATGCTGTACTGTTGAAGACATTGCTTCTTCCTGATCCATTTAGGAGAGGTGTGACCAAATGTGCATTTGTCTTTCTTGCAGATTTTGATGTTTTCTTTCTCTAGAAAACCCAACCACTATTTTTGGTTAGAGCCATAGTCAGAAGTTTTCCAAATTATTTGTGTCTTCTTTTCTTTTTGCATGAAGCCTAAACATGCTTTTCGAATTAGTGTAATAGTTAAGGATGTCACAATCTAACTTCAACTGTTTCATATAATTTGATTGTAAACAATTCATCTGTGATAACTAAATGTATTCTGTGTCTATCATTCATCTGTTGTGGTTATTCTGCATGGTGGTTATTTAATGTTTTATGATAAATATTCTGTCTAGGTTAAGATTCTTTCGAAGATTTGGTCAGGATTTATTGTTTCTGTACTTGTAACATTTGGTCTTGCGTTTGATTTACGTGATCTTAGCATTGTTAATCTAACGGGTAATAAATGTCTGAACTTTACTAAACTGGTGTTGTGAATCATGGCCACATAGGTCATGGTGCATATAAATTACTGACTCCAAAGTGATGTTTATTGATGTGAAATTGTCAATGCTGTTTGTTAGGACTTTATCACACTCCTATCTGAGTCCAAAGATTTGTGTCGCCCTCTGAGGCTAATTGATGGTTACCCTATACGTGTCACCTTATAAATAAAAATCTAAATAAATATAAGGCTGGACATGCCCATACTCTTTAGCAGGTGGCGCCAGGCAGATACAGCAACAATTCCACTCCCAGATGTTGCTCCACCAGAGTACATCAAGGGCCTCACACCAACATGGTCAAGATTTCTCTCTCCCAGGGAATGATCTTTTAAGAGATTTTTCCACAAAAAGCACAATAAGTGCCATAGGAAGAAGTTCTCTTTCCAATCGAGAAAGCAGTCCTGTATAAGTCACTCCCGGACACAAGACTCTTCCTCAACCCTGAGCGAACCCTCAGTACTTAGCAAGCAAAGATCAGAATCTCTCAGTGTTTCAGTCAACACCGCACACATCAAAGCCTTTCACGAAGAGATGCTAGACCTTTTCAGGATAGCCATCCTTGCAATCTTCTGGGCTACTCCTTATTTCATAAGAGTTCACAATTCTAGCAGTTCTGACATAGCAAATCTACAGGCTCTGCACTTCATGGGGAACTTAAGACAACCCAGGAATGCATACTCTTACAACTTCCAGCCCTTCTTTAGTGCTCAAAGTAAATAATTAAACTGCCCAAAGCAAATTAGTGTCCCAGGCAAGTAGTCAATAGGAGAATCATTGTCAGTGTAACAAAGAGAAGGTCAGGGATGAATAGCGATGAACCACTGTGTGATCATCTTCCAAGACCCGAGCAGTTACGTATGAGGAGAACATTTTCAGTTCAGATATCTAGAATATGCATGATAGGGACAATGGTTGCACAGATGATATTGACTCAAAAACTGATCATCTCCTGCTGTCTTACAATACTGATGCCTACCTTTACTTAGGCGTTCAAAAAAGCCAGTGGCCTAGATAATTCACCAGAAGTGGATATTTTCTAGCCCTCAAGACCAGCTCTGGATGAAGTTTCCTCTTTCACAGCAGTTGCTCAGAAGGCAGTGGAGACCCTGAAACTGACTATATTCTGCAAAAGTGAAGTCTAACATTTGGATGTAAATCTTGCAATCCTCCACAGGTACTGCAGTGTCCATATTTACGTTCAATAAAGCTGGTGTGTGGCTTTGACTCCAATTACATCATTGCTCAGTTTTATGGGTACAACTGTCAAGCTACATCAAAATGCTTGGATGCATTCCACTGGATTATCTTGGGATACACAGACCATGTCCATGAAGATGCCCTCTGACGACGACTATTCGCGGTGAAACAAAACTCCTCCTTGGAACGTTTCAAGAGCAGCAAGGCTATGGCTCGACAAAATGCCTGACCTCCTCTGCACAGCAATTTCATCATCAGCATTGGTTATTCTACGACTGTGAAATCCAGACAATCGCAGTTATATTGTCCCATCCAAACTTTACAGGAAATGTACTAATCCATTTGAGGCAGGGGTGGATCAGGGAGGTGTTGCCAGCAGAAGCACCTGATCGACCCCTAAAATTACCTTTTCAGGCTCTCCCGTCTCCAAACTTCTCTTACTCTCCCTTTATGACACCCATCTGGTGGAAGGTCTACCATTTTATCACTCCACTCAGTGGATGGCGATGACAATGGACCATTGAGTGATCCAGCTGATCTGTTCTGGCTATGTTTTTCCCTTGCTATCTGTACTTCAAGACTGGCTCCAACCCGCCGTTTATCAGAGTCAGTTTGTTGGCTCATGTCTTAATTGCCTTGCTTAAAAAACAGCCCATATAAATGGTGCTTCCAGAAGAGAGGTGCACATGAGTTTTTTCTTAGTTTCCATGTCTCCTAAGGTCCATCCTGGATCTCTGCCTTTTCAATCTGTTCCTCTGGCAGGACCAGATCAAGATGCTGTCCAGAGCCTGGCGCAGTTGGCCTTGAACCTCGGAGACTGGTGGTATCTCTAGATCTCAGGACTCCAACTTTCATCTTCCATTATCCCATGTCCACAGGCATTACTTAAGGGTCACTGATAGGTCCCAAAACTTTCAATATGTGGTCCTGCTGTTCACACTTACTGCACAGTGCTTCTTAAGAAGGTGCTGGTAGTTACGGCAACTTCACTGCAGAGGGCGGAGTCCATATGAACAGCTTACTTTGGTAATGCTCTTTCTTGTGGACAATTATTTATCTACCCACAGATTCGGCATTCTAGGCCTTAGGTATGAAGGCCGCCCAAGTCCTCAGCGCCAATTTGTCCAGAAAACAATATGGTGTAGACTGGGTGCACCTACAATGCCTGTAGGGTGCTCATACAATGAGCTGACTTAATCAAACTTGGGGGGGGGGGGGGGCAATGTCCTCAGGTCAGGAGATGCAGAAAGTAGCTATGCATAGACTCGAATGGCATACACAAGAATGCATAGGAATGTTAGGACTAAGTTAAGGTTCCTCTGTGGCATCATTTGGACTGCACATGTCTCAAAACGTTAATGAATCTCATCACAACAGGTTATTTGAACTTGGACATTTGGTATGTAAAATTTAGAAACGCTAAAATGGCTGACAACCTTTTTTAGAACCCTATGCAAGAGCTTGCTTGGCTAAAAACGAAACAAACAAAAGAAAGTTCAATAGCTTTGCCTGTAAGGGGTCAGTGTTGGGGGCACAGGACCAGATTATAAATTTGTCCCAACACCTGGCATAAATGGGTTACGTGCAGGGGTACCTGGTGGAGAGGATGACATTCACCCCTTTAGGTGACACATCCAATGCAGTCAATAGCTGCCTAATCTCCATGCATGAAGGTGTAGACAGGGTAGATTTAGGTGTAGGACCCTGCCCTTTTGCTAGGACAGAATGTCCTCACAAGGTGGTAGCCTAATCAGACAACAGATGTTTGTGCCCAGCAGTTTTGGATATCACACTATTTTGGCCCATTTGGGAGAACTAGTATGACATGCAACAAATCATTCCTGATCTTCTTCAGAAATCGGGGTAGTACAGGTAGCAAAAGGAAGGCCTACAGAACCTTGTTCTCGCACACAAAATTTATGTCACTGCGCATTCAATGATGGCAAACAGATCAAGCTAACGCTTCCCCATTGGTGGAAAACAATCTTTGCGGGATGCAGGCGCCACTGGTAGGGGCAATGTAAGCTCAATTTTTCAGTTCTGGCATTCAGGGACACCATCAGGGGGTTGGCAACCAGAAAGATTCCACAACACAGCAGCCACCTCCAGAGATGGAAAGCCACCTGGCACCCAGGTCCCCAATTCGTCCTGCTTGAATAATACCACATGGTGGTAGTGTTGTCTATGAGAACCTGCACCAGCCTCCCTCTGATGGATGTCAGGAAGCCCTTCAGGATCAGAAGAATGGCCCAAACCTCCAGCAAACCCAGTGAAGTGGAGCCATCCCTCTAATGGAGACCAGAACTGTTTTCAACCCTCCCCCAAATGAACCCCCGTAACACAGCAGGACGTATCCATTACAACCGACTTCTCTGGATGGGCGCCAGAAAGAGGCCTGACGTTAGACAAATTGTGGTTGATCAGTCACCACTTCAGATCCTGAGCCTGATACATCAGGATCATAGCCTAAAGGTCTTGGACCAGTTGCTGCTGAAGAAAAGCCCTGAACTCCACTGTTTCCAGGATCAGCCCAATAAATGTAAATCTCAGTTGAGGAACAGGGTAGGACTTCACTCGTTTATTGTGAACCCAGATAAAGTCATAAGTTCCGTCATTGCCTGGAGGAGGCTGTCCAAGGACTACAGCCCCTTTCAGTCATAAGTTGCTGACGTATAGGTAATGATGGGCAGCAACCACCACCCAGTTTCATGAAAATCTGAAAGGCACTGGTGAGGTTCACGTGTAGGACGGAATTTGAAAATGGTTCTGGCCCAGTTTGGACCACAGACAATGCCTATGGGACTGGAAGACCGGTATATGAAAATACCCGGTCTGCACGCTCAAGGACACAATCCAGTCGCCAGAGTTCAAAACAGCTCGGATCAGGCCAGAGTGAAAATTCTTGATTTGTCCATCTGCAAGAAGGGATTCGTTGGTTGAAGAACCAGGACAGGCCGACGGCACACAAGGTAATAGTAAAAGAAGCCACCTCTACCTTTTTCCAAGTGTGGTACCCGCAATAGCATCTTAGGTGAGCAACAGGCAAACCTCTTAAAATCAGATGAATCTGCACTCATCTGAAGTCTGTTCTGGTGTAGGAGGAATAGTAGGAGCGAAAGAGAAACGGCACAGAACAGCAGTTTTGAGCAATCCCTTTGGGGTAATGGATTGCCAACCAAGAAAGAAATGTTGGGCCCTAATAACTGCTGGTCGAGCATGCACTGCTTAGGTCAAACTAAAGCAGTTTGGTGGCTGCTATAGGAGACAAGAAGGAGTTGGAGGACTGATGGCCCTGCTGAATAGCACACTGCCAGCTGGAATCACATCCGCAGCCTCAAAAGGGTTAGGGTATTTGCCACATCACTGGCAAAGAACGCTGCCTATGTCTACAAGCAAGTCATCAGGAATTACCTCTAAAAGACTGACAGATGCATGAACTGCTTGGCAGGAATCAATCCAAAATAGGGCATTGTAGGTCTACCGTCGTAAAAATGTGTAAACGAGGAGTCCGCCTGGTCTTAGTATAGGGGGACCCACCAAAGGGCATGGCCATTAGGAAGGCCTTCACATCACCTGCAAATCCTGCGGATCACATCCATGCATGTCTACGAAGAACAACACTGGTACTGACGCTGTATCCCCAGGCTTCAGAATTTCAGTCAAAACATTTGTGTTTGTTTCGATGGAGATTAGTTGTAATATTAGTGCCTCTGCTAGCTCCCAATCACCAAAACAAATGACGCTCTGGCTTCTGTTGGTGGCCAAGTGGCTTGCCAAGCTCTGTCCCTAAAAAGGTATTGTGCCCGCTGGTATCAGATCCAAAAAGATAAAGGAGTGTCTACTGGTTACTGCAGTGTGGCTGCAGCAGAGGGTTAGCGTTAGAACTGAATACTCTCCGGTTGCACCTATTTGATCTTGTAGTGGGTATTGGCTGGGTTTGAGTTGAAGCTGGGTCAGAGTCTGACAATCGTTGTGGCATTGGCGTGGATCATGGAGCCAGAGTAGACATCTCTAACCCCAGTATGTATGTCCCTAGGTTACAGACAACACCGGGGAAGAACCTGTTGGCAGTAACCTGACTGGAGTCCACTGCAGGCTATTGGGGACAAAGACACATCAGAGGGACCAGAAGTGCACCGAAAATGTGTAGCATGGCTTCTTTGAAGTCTCAACTTGCTGCAGAGTCGACAACAGCCTGAGAAATTCAGGGCATGCCACAATCAAAAGGGAATAATTTCTGTACCCGGAGACTTCAAATGGGCGTGACTTACACAGTGATACCCTTGTTCTTGAATTCAGAGTGGTGGAATGGGGTTAAGTCCCACTCCGTTTTCTGGAGCTAGCGACTGAACTTACCAAAAGACTTCAAGCGTGAAGTTGAACTGTCACAAGAGCAGCTTCAGGACTGGGACAGAGTCAGTGCCCTCGACTTGGAGAGTGAGCTGGACCTATATAACGGCTGCAACTAATTGTTTATAACTTCACTTCCCTGTATCAGATCTCCTTTGTGTACATGAGGACACCCTTAATACATGACTTAGAGTTCTGTCCCAAACCTAGACACCAAATGCACACCTGAGGCCGTGACCAATATCTGCTTCAGGGAGTCATGGCAGTGCTTGAAACCTGTTGTTTCTGTGGGGTCATCATTTCCTAGTACACTGAAGAATTTTTATATGTCCTCGAAAAGCGACCAAAAATTGGAGAAAAGCACCATATCTGAATTACAGGGTGTAGAAAAGAAAGAACTGATATCAGAGCACAGAGGTGGACCTTATAATCAACTTTGCTCTTTAACTTCAGGAGTGGTGTGAAGCCAGCGCAGAACTGCACCACACCACCTAGCAGTTTGTGGGAGCATTCCTGTAAAATGTTCTTGGGTCCAGTCTGGCACCTGGGAAGTATTCTAAGGTGAGGAATCTGTGATTAGAAGAATCCATCAGAAAAACAGTTCTGTTGGTTCTCATATGATAGGAGCAATTCAGGCCCTCTCATTTCATCAGTCCTTAAACGTTTTTTTACCCAGATAAGTTGCATCTATACTCCTGTCAGTCTTTCTTACATAAGGAGGTTTCTGCATTCCATATGGCCCAGTCTATCACACTTCTATCTTCCTTCCCCCCATTCCTAACCTAGAAGGAGGAGTATCTGCTCAGAATGGACCATCCTCAAAAGGATAGAGATGATGACCAACTTTTTGTCAGTTGGGCTACAGCTAAAAAGGGCGTGGCTGTGACTAAATATACTACGTCACATTGGACCATTCTTTGTATCAAGTTTGGCTATGCCTTGACCTAGAAACACCCTCCAGAGGACATCTGTGTTAATTTTAAAGGCACATGGCTGTTTTTATGGCGTTTTCCAAAGGTGACCAGGTTGCAAATGCCTTCTGGGTAGCTACCTGGTCATCTTTGCATACTTCTGAAAAGCACTACTGCTTAAAGTCTCAGGAACACAGTGATGAGTTCTTTGCCTGAGCTGTTTTGCATGATGTCCTTGGTTACCAGCACTATTCAATCCCACCTCTCAGCAAGGGACGCTTTGGGGCTTACTCACAAGGCAAGGCAAGGCAAGGAAGATGTATCCATCAGAAGAAAAACATGAATTACCTTCAGTAACAGTATTTCTGGTGGATCCATAACTTCCAGCAGCTTCTTCACTACCTTTTCTCCACCCTGACTATTTAATGAGGGGATTAATAAGATCTCAATGTATCAAACATGTTATTTGTCACTGCATGTCTCAATTGGGTGATGAATGGATATTAGGAACTGACAACAGTGAGCTGGTTGGCCTCTAATTCAGTCCTGCAACGCCACATCCTCAGGAGTTGCAGCTGGTGCCATGTGGCACCACCCAGTGACACTAGATGGCCACTGCTGGAGAAAAAGTTTTCCAGACTAGTCGGAATTCTGTAAGGAGTATCCATAAGGTACAGAATCTGAAAAAGATTGTAGGTCATATTAAGAATGGTAAAAATGCATGTGTATATTTACTCACATGTAAATTTACTCTTCAACTTTGTAGTAATATTACTACTTTTGGGTATTCACCATATCCAAGTATAAATTTACTACAAAGTTCAGACTTACATGTCCCAACTGTCCTCTGGTGTGGAGATCTCCCTACAGTAAAGTACAAGGAGGAGTAAAAATGTTTATTTAAAGTTATAAAAAATAATAAAAAAGTATTGTAATATTAAATATTAATGTAAAATAAGAACAAATCAAAAAGTAACAGCACTATTATCTTAAAATCATATTGAAACAAAAAGTTATGTATTGAATTCATTGTAATTTAATTTTAAAAAGTTTATTACAAAATTATAGTAAAATGCTATTTATATATATGCTTTGTAATAATAAATGCTATATTGTATTTATATATATATATATATATATATATATATATATATATATATATATATATAAATACAATATAGCATATATATAAAATAAGTTAACTTATTTGACATTTTTATGGGGTTTTAAGTCCCTGCCTCTGTTATTTTACAATGGAATGTGTTGTCTGGTGGTGGACTTATTCTAAAGCTGAGCTGGGGGACATTTACGACTGTTTTGGGTCGTTTTTGGCTGTAGTAAGTTTAAGCATTACCTTTGTTTATAGCAATTGGCTTAGTGTCTGGCAGGTAGGCATTTGTCAGTCCCTCAAACTCTCCTTAAGTCCCCCTTTACCACTGCTTGCCCCTACATAAACCCATCCACTTTGTATTAGGGAGTTCACAATTTTCAACCCCTCCACCTGCCTACCCCAATTTACTACTAAAACATAGGCATATGTGTGTGGAAACCTCTGCAACAAGGGCAGATATCTCCACAAAGAAAAGAAAGGAGAGGACGAAGTCTCTGTACGTAGGTTATTGAATAGCATTTTGTAGTACGAGTACTACTGAACTTACTACAAAGTGCAATTACTGAATAGGCCTCTACATACAACCAGAAATACAGTTATTAAAGGTAAGTAAGTAACTTTTAAATCACCATGGTTGCAAAGAAGTTCACAAGTATTCCAAGCAGCAACATAAGGGTAGTAATTATCTCTTTTCGCTTCCCCTGATTTGCATCCATGCTGTTGTCAAGCAAATGGCAAACACCTGACTTCGAACTAGAAACAGCACAAATATAATAAGGGTGTCCCTACCAGGATGATTAAAACAACAACATTCAAACAAAAGCATCCGTCAGAAACATGGAGGCCTAATCTGGTGCTTATTCTTCAACATGGGTGTAATGAGTACAAGGTAATTGAATGTGCCTACTTAGACCTTATAGATGGAGGATTACACGATAATGTTATGCAAATAGAACCCAGTGTCTTATCTGCAGACATTACGCAGGCAATCCAAGGGGTCTATATTATGTACCACGAAAGAGTAGCAGCAAGCACACAGGTTCATGTATTTACTCTGCAGCATCAAACGTTTAATACAAAGCCCACTCTCCTGCCCCCAAAGCAACATTCAAGGGTAGAACTTGCCCAGGGAGCTTTACATTGGATCACTTCACAAAGTACACGATGACTGGCATTCTGAATTTTCAATACACATCTGAAGGATAGAAGAAAATATGGGCCCTATTATACCTACATGTCTACTTTTAAAACTACCTTCTACTCGCAGAGATGGATGGACTTCAATACATTTTTAGCTTCCCCTTGGTTCCAGAACAAATAGGTTTACTTGTCCCCCATCATCTTGAGACTGGCAGGCTGTTATCGACTCACCCAGCACCCTAGGACCAAACAACTTTATTACTGTTAACCTATCTCTTCAGCTTAAGCATGATCTCTGCTTGCTGTTGAGGGGCAGCAGAACCTTTTTCTCCAAAAAGTTTAATTAAAGTTTCTTCCTTGTACTCTCTTCTAAGACTTTCTCTTTGTGATGCTTGGTCTCTGAAGCACTCTACCACAATGAGGCACCCATCTGATATGTTGTCATCCTTAAGGTTCCTCTACTTCAGCATGTCACACAACTCAGTACCTTTTGTCTTTTTCTCCATGTTCATTTCCAGAGTCAATCCGACATTTCCCTATGCAAAAGCAACGGTCCTCCTGTGCACTAAAGAATCAAAGTCAAGAAGCCTTATTTCCTTAGCTAACTTTATTCTCTAGATCCAAGTTATGTATGAAACTCCTTTATTTTCTTAGTTCACGGCCTCTGCCTTTGTTCTCAGGTTTTCCACTGCATGACTCACCTCTGTTGTTTCTCTAGCCCTGCCAATTTAACCTCCGAGATTGCAAATTCCACCACAACACACATAGTGGGATTTCCCCAAATCGCTCTAAGCAACTTTTGCAATATTCTAGGTACAGCTTCTATGGCTGCTTCCCTCTACTGGAAAGGTGCACTGCAGTCTGCCTTGGGTTCAATTTCTTGTAAGTGATCATTGATTCACAGAAAACTGAGCCCAGTCTCTACAACAAATTCATTTTCGTCTTGTCAGTTACAATGCTGGTTATTGTAGAGGGAGTTTATATATCTCATTAGGCCTTGGCAGAGCTACAGATACCAGAAGGAGACTTAACTCTTCTGCTCTCACAAGCCAGGAGACTAACGGGTTTCCCTGGAGAATCTTTTTGGCCCCTTCTCTAGTATGTCTAGTAACTTCTGTCCTGGAAGGGGGGCAAAAGCATGAATCTAGTCAGTCTCTTCTCAAACCCTCCCTTGGCACAGAAGCCAACACCAGAAGCACTTTAAGAAGGATTTAAGAAACCTACAGCCTGAGACAGTTTTCTACAATAAATTCTGACCTTCATTACATCTTCTCTGGTACCTCAGCCAGCTGTAGGTGCCACATCCACTGACCCTGCAGTCCTATCAATGCTCGATTCTACCTACCAAACTGTCCACACCGACCCAGGCTGTGGCACAGCGATTTTTGTACTTGCACCTGGTGTAGTGTAGGGGATAGCTTGATTCACCATGCAATTTATTTTCTAATGGCTTGGAGTCATCTGTCCATTTCTAGTAATAGGATTGTTGGTAGTGGGAGGGATCCCTACTTTCTTTTCCAAATTCAGTTGCACCGTTGGTCAGAAAAGTGTTCGGATAAAAGGTCACGGACAGCCACAAGAGCTCTTCACGAAGCCTCAACTTTGCCTGAACCACAAATGTCAGCATAGTCTCTCAATAAAGTCCTTCATGGGCTGAGTGGATTTTTACAAGGGGAATAGCTTCTCAAGCACATATTTTAGTGGACTGGTTACCTCTTTTTACTAACCATCTCACTATGGTGTGGTCTGAAAATATAGCTAAAAGGGTTGGAATCAGAAAACTTTTTTTTTGCCAAGTAAGTCTACATTATCAATAGTCCTACAATGTGAATATTTCAGATCCACCTAACTGAGAACGCCAGAACAAGCAAATACCACACACAAAGATGGTATCACACGACGGTTATTTTATTTCTGGAACCCATAGAAAACCCTAGAACCGTCCAAGGTACCTGAAGTGGCTGATTATTTATTTCACCATAGGCACTGCAGATGGGCTGGTTGGACAGGGCAGTGAATCGGATGATTTACTTTGGTCTATTGGCTGTGACTATCCAGGCATTTGGGCAGGTGTGTAGGGTTGAGGTTCCCCAAGGTGCTTATAGGAAGAGCCAGATCTTCAGCTCCTTGTGGAACTCCAGAAGTGAGGAGGAGGCTCTGATGCATTGGGATAGGTCGTTCCATGTCTTGAGTGCCATGTAGAAGAATGAGCCACCTCCATTTTTGCTTTTGTGGATCTGGGGAATGTGTGAGACTGAGGCAGAGGGCAGGTGCCTGTTGGGTTGGTGAAAGTGTATGCGGTTGTTCAGGTATTCTGATCCTGTGTTTTGCTTGTGTGTGTGAGCAGTTTGAATTGGCTGCGCTTGTGAATGTGGAGCCAATTAAGCTTCTTGAGGTGCAGTGTGATGTTGGTGCAGCGCTGAAGGTAAAGTAGGAGTCCTGAAGTGGTGTTCTGGCTAGTGTGGAGTTTCTGTAGGGGTTATTTGGAGATTCCGGAGTGGAAAGTGTTGCCATAGTCCAGTCTGCTGGTGATGAATGCTTGCATGACCGTCATTCTGGTGTTCTGGGGCAACCATTTGAAGATTTTTCATAGCATGTGCAAGATATGGAAGCAGGAGGTGCACATTGCATTGACTTGAGCCGTCATGTCTAGCCTGTAATGTAGGATGAGCCCTAGATTTCATGCAAAGTCTGTGGATGTGGTTGTTGGTCCTAGCTCTGACAGTAACCAGGTGAGGTCCCTGGAAGGTACTTTTTGGAAAGGTCAGATACTTCTGTCGTGTTCTATATCAGCTGCAGGCAGTTGGCTCGCATCCAGTCTACTATCAAGTTCATGCAGTCTGTGAAGTTGGTCCTGGTGGTGGTTGTCTTGTCTGTCAGGGGAGAGGAGGAGTTGTGTGTCATTGGTATAGGAGAGGACAGTGATGTATTGTGATCAGATGATGAGTAGTGTTATGTATATGTTGAAAAGGGCGGGGCTGAGGGATGATCACTGTGGGACTCTGCATATCAATCTCCTGGTCTCTGATGTGAAGGGTAACAGCCTGACCCACTTGGTTCTTCCCATGAAGAAGGAACAGACCCATTTGAGAGCAGATCCTTGTATGCCAATCTTGTGGAGTCTTCTCGTGAGGGTGTTATGGGAAACAGTGTCAAAGGCCACAGAGAGGTCAAGTAGGATGAAGGCTGCTGTATTCTTCAGTTCAGGATGATTTGAATGTTATCAGTGGCCGTGACGATTGCGTTTTTGGTGCTGTGGTTCTTCCTGAATCAAGGTATCCAACGGAGGACAGAGAACCATAGTGAAAGAATGTGCATGCACAATGATACATGCTTAAAGGGTGGACCAGAAATAGCTTTTACATAGCTTCACAAATGGTATAAGTGACCCATGAAGTGAGGACACAGCCTACTGCAGGGATACAGAAAGAAGCATTGCCTTAGGACAAGCTATCTGACCACCTTTGAAGAGACCCTCCCTTTATTTGGAAAGTTCTAATGAAGGCTACTGTCCTCTTGCAAAGAAAAACCCAGTGATTCTGAGGATATAGGAATGTAGCAGGTCAAAACTCCATGAGCACCAATTTGGAACTGCCCAGCAGCATGATCTTATGGGGATTCTTAGCTCATCCAGAGTTAACATGCCCTTTTAGAGTCCCTGCTGCAACTGTGAGGAATATTTTGCACAATTCTGGTGGTGTAAAGAGGAGAGCATATCAGTGTCACCAAAAGAATGCTGATGAATCAAACACACGTTGGAGAGACAGATACCCTACTACACAGACATTCTTCATTAACAGGTCATTACCTAAAGATTGAGGCTCCGGTGTCTGCACAAAAGAAGGTGCATGTGCGTGAGACAAACACCATTTGTTGCCCGTGGGAGGATGTCACCAAAAACAAAGAAGAGATTGTAAAGTGTAAAAGAATATCAGTAAATCTACACAGTGGAGGCTTTCCACTGATAAGGCGGAAGGAGGCAAATAAATACATAAGGAAGACAGCAGATGAGACATGATAGACTGGACCAATGAAGGTGATCACCTGAAGAACTGAAGTTCTCTATAGCATGCTGAACTAGAGATCATGGTCTCCAGGACTTCGGAGAAGAAGCTCAACTTTAATAATCCCGTAAAAACACGTACTTGCTTAGAAGACTCGAACAGAAAGGGCTTTCAATGGCTCTCCTTCAATACCCACCTCCCACTGACTACCTCCTTCCAGCACATTTCTCCACTAAAATATTTCGGAACCCTAATAATATGGCACATTTAAAGGGACTTCAACGAAAATGAAATGTTAAAGTGAAGTTTAGAAATATATTTTTTTTCATAGGGACATAATCTCGAGTATTACATACATGGCACTGTATCTGACATTAAGATTCTCTATAACGAGATTAACCTATGAAAAGATCTACACTGGCGCCTTAATGAGGCGGTAAACCAGCATGCACTTTCAGTCTCTCCTACTCTTCTGTTGCAGTAGGTTTGTGGAGGGTCAGCAGTCCTGACAGCCACTGCGCCGCCTATTCTGTGGTCACAGACAGCATCTCCGTTACAGAAGGTTTTACGAGTAACAGCAGCCTCCTTCCACCGCTTAACACGATCTAGAACAAACTTTTATTTTACTGAGTCACTAATATCTTGAGAGCCAAAATAAAAGGAGAGCACGAAAAATGTTCAAATGTTTACCGCATGGCATCTGCATAGGAGATTTTCTCTAATTTTCCACTGGGCGTTTCCAGTTTTTAACGGCTTCGCATTATAATGCAGAATATACAAGATACACTGACTTGTGCAGATGATGTAGCCTTCGGCATTATTCTGACTCGGTTTCACTGGCACCCACCTAATGCTTTCAACACTTAAACAAGCATTGGCAAGTCATCAGGTACATCCTCAGCAAACTGGTATGATGGTTATTTTTTTCTTATTTTATTTGCAACCATATGCCATAAAAATACGAACATACGAAAAGAAAACAGGCCTGTGCCTAAAGAATGTATCTAGATGACTGTATTCAAAATGTATAACTAAAAAAAATAATCACTGCATGCAATTTTAATAGTATAAGTGCTTTATAGCAGACATCTATATAAACGTTTTTTTAGTTTTAAATCAAATCACATGAAAATATGATTCAGACCGGAACGAAGAAAAATGCACCATTGGCTTAGATTTACTGTACCCGAAGACAAAGTTTAAATACACAAGGAAGACTAAAAAAAAAAAAAAAATCAAAATTCAAAATCATTGGACAAATATTGGCCAACCAACTCTAATACTGAAGTGCAATTTTGTAGGCGATTGTGTGCATGTGGTCAGGAAAAATGTACCTGCTCTCTATCCAAGAGGGTCAGTGGCTTAAAAGGGCTGACCCACTGTCAATGCTGAATGCTGTGGAGGACAGAAGCAAAAACGTGAAAGATATTTGAACAAACCAATAAATGAAAGCGGCTGACCAAAATCCCCTTCATGTAAATATGAATGTAGGCATTTTTATTTATGAATTTTTTTGATTAGACGGTGCTGCCGAAACAGGTAAACTTTTATCTAGACCAGATATGTTGTATGCTAAGGCCATATTATTCGGATACCAAAAATAAATATTCCTTTTATTTTTGGCCGTAGTTGTAAATCTGTGCTTTCACGATGTTCCTAAATGGGGCAAGGGGGAAACAAACAGACTTCTGGGTCCAGTGACCAAAGGGATTTCTCTGAAGTCTTGGTGGAAAGACACCCCATCTGAGTGGGTGGAGCTTGGCTCAGAGGAGAGGTGTGCAACAATTTTGCTCCTAGTCGTCATCTTTGCTTCTTCCCAGAATATGTTGTACGTAGCTGGACAGCCATTGTGCTATCTTCAGAAGTATCAGTTCAGGGTGGCTTAATGTGCCCTTCGCTGGATCGGGCAGGTGAGTCCCATGACCTAGAACTTTTCATCTATATTTTTAACCCCCCCCCCTTAACAGGGAAAGATGTTTGACAGGAGCATCTGGTGGTGGAAGATGGATTAGTGCTCCTGACGAACCCCGGTCTGGAGTGTGCAGATTGGGTATCCTTTGGCTCTTGTGGACTCTATCATGGCCAGTGTTACTAGCTTCGTGATGCCCCCCAGGACGATCAGAGGGAGGATATGCTAGAGACCCTGACGGAAAGTACCCCACTGGACTAGTCCGGATTCTGGGTGACCCAGGAGTGTGTACTACAGGCTCCTGCTGGACCCACAGGCCCCTGCAAGTGGCAGAATTCCTGTGTGCAGAAAGGGATGTGGTCTACCGTCGGGCGTGGAGGAAAACCTTAGATCAGGACACACCCAATTTTGAACACGAGGGCGGGACCATAGCAATCTGCTGCTAACAAAAGGAAAAGCTAAGTGTGAGAGGCTGTGCACAAAATTCTAGATGGTAAGAACAGAATGTCAAGGCACTCGTGTATCAATTCTCAATGTTTAAGTAAATGTTTCATGGTTAATTTCAAATATTTGGTACCAAAACAATACAATGAGTTTCCCTGTCGGACAGGAAGAATCAACAACAGCCAAGCGCCGGATTCAATTTATTCTCTCAGAAGAGCAGATCATTACAGAAAATGAAAATGTTCATTGATTCAATATCCCAGAATCAACAACAGCCAAGCACCAACACGTGTTTCGTCCAATAAGATAATAATCTTAAAGACTTCATCAGGGCTTCATTGAAATAGTTATGTAACCGGTGAATCCAAACTTTATATTCAAATGAGTATCTCGTTCTGTCCAAAGTATCTTACTATAACGTATATTGTAGTGTTGCATAGGTAACCTATGGGATGGAATATAATGGTAGTGAGACGTAACCCGCGTTCAAATTCTCGCACAGAGTTACGTGTATCGGCATATAAGAGTAAACCTCTTATATGCCGATACACGTAACTCCGTGCGAGTGATCAGCAGAAGATGATGCACAGGTGCCGGATAACCAGGCCAAGCAAGTATATCAAAGCGTTGGAAAAACAAAAGCAAAAGTAAACATTCACAATGTCACATTTAAAAGAAGGAGTGTCCCATAAGCAGCCACATTTTGAAATCAGTATATTTTTCTGCTAGTGCCTATAAGCACTTGGAACTCTGGGATCACATATTTTCCTGCTGGTATCCAAGGGACGAGGTTTTCTCGCGACTGCGTGGAGCAGTGGGATACACCCCAATCCCCCAAAACTGGGAGACCATGGCATGGCTTTTTGGAGAAGTGTGGCACAATGGTTAGAGCGGCAGACCCTGATGCAGAGATCTGGCGAGGGACCAGGGTTCAATTCCCGCCTCGGCAGTTCTTGGGCTCAATTCCCTTGGACCAGATAATTCTCGCCTTGGTGCCTAATCTAATTAATGGGTCCCACTCTGTAACTCTGGGCAATAGCTTGCTTAATCTCCACAACGGCCCTGACAGCGCTTGGATGCCTGGCTTCACCCTGGGGGTTGCCCAGGAGTGGGCTCCTCACAGGGAAAAGCCAGGAGGGGTTCCACAGCGGAATGCGTACAGCACCTTGAGACCCTAATGGATGAGTAGTGCGCTATACAAGTGGTAAGTTTAAGTTTTACGTTTTTTACTAATCAAAAACTAATGTAAATAATCACTGTGGTAAAGCCACTAAGTGTCAGAGGCTGTATTTCAGGTCTGACTATAGTGAACACTTTTAGGGTTATGGTCTGGTGACAAATAAACTGTCGGAGGTGCTTCAGAATTCCAAAGTCTATTCTGGATTTAGGGGATTAGTTGCCCACTGAGACCTTTTCCTAAGTACGTTTTACACCCCACATGCTTTTCGAGGCCTCTTTAGAAGGGGTTCCAGTTGGATTTACCATGTGCCATTTTATAAATGTGTGCATAGTCATTAGTTGTGTGTGTATTAGAGTCAAGTACTTAAAGGGGTACTTCGCCCCCAGTTTGAGGGTCCCACTATCAGAACTACTGGAATGTAGAAACGAAAGACCCCAGTTAACACAACTGAGGCCCCGCAACTTGTGAGTGTTTTGGGACTTCACAACCCGCATTTCTCACAAGTGTCATTAGTACAATGCACTTTTCTCTCCAAAACGTCTCATCATGCACTTCTGCTGATTTGTGGGAGTTACAAAATGTCTACTTATCTACAAAGGAAGATGCCTACAATTGCAAGCTAGTAGGTGAATATTGATGTCCCGTAAAAAGCGCTGCCAAGAAGAATGGCAAGCGCTGTTTCAGCAAAGCAATGGCGACTGGAAACAAATGCAGCCTCCACGTTAAAAAGGGAAATACAAGTATAGATGTGCTAAAGTTCAGAAACTAAATAAATGCTAAGTGAATGGATTTGCAGTAGGGAAACGTCCACAGAATTTAAAGACATTAAAAATATCATGAGCTACACTTGTAAATAAAAAGCAATGCCATGCACGATAGATATCCAGTAAACACATTCCAAAATGCAAGTGGATTTAAGAATGAAGGAGCATATCGAATTCTGTTGTGATTCACCCTATGTATGAACACGATCAAGGACAACGGCAGGAAAAAAAAAAAAAATCACCTTATTTTTTTTTCAGAGCATGCAAGTCTTTTGGGTCACCAAGGGTGAACAAAGGGATGAATGACAGGGGTAATTCCACAAGTAAAGGAGTGAATGGGAGGGATGGGCACCAGGCAATCTTTCGTATCACTAATCAATGGAGACATCCCAAAGTCGCTGGCAATTTATGTTAAGCCTCAGTCAACAAAACAAGAGAAGTGGACTAGTTTTAATAAAGTTTCCATGCCTATTGTATAAGCTTGTAGTATGGAATGTCTCGGAGCACCTATGCAACTGCAGCACCACAGACATAGTGTTCTATTGTCCCTAAAAGATCCACAGTCTTTAGGGTAGAGTGCACAAGCGCTCAGTCCCTGTTGTAATCTCTTTTTGGGATTTTTACCAAGCCCATGTCACGCCTGTCACTTTCATTGGTTTGTGAGCTTGCCTTTTAAAATCCGCTTGATTTCATTAGTGAAAGACATGTATACGTCATGCCTTTTCCGGTGTTTAGCCCTCCTCGAGCGCACCGGCCAAGTACTGAAAACATACAAGGCTCCATGTTTTCAGCAGAGGTTCCGGACTACTTTATCTTTTTATTTTCCACGTAGCGCAATTGTGCTGGGTTTTACATACCCCAATCGCGCTTTGTTTTTTTGTTTGCAATCTCAGCGCGATCACACCCATTTTTTAAATTTTAATTTGTGTGGCAAGAAAAGTCCCATTAGGAGTTTACAACGGTAATAGCTTTAACTCGAGCAAATGCGAGACCAGTTGCATTGCAAATGCTTGTTTTGGATTTGGAAATAATTATTGGGGCTCGGGTCCTGAGGGACCATTCAAACTGCTAGTCTGGTGCTCCTCATAGACATACTATTTTGTGCCCAGAGATGGGAAAATACTCCACTGGTCACTTCACTCTACAGTTTCGTTGGGGAACCTTCCTTTGACCCCCGTCTGCACCATCCCCGATTGGTAGTGTTAAATGTTGCTTTTGGGGTGAAACAGCTGAACCTAGGGGTGTTACCTACTACCCTCCTTGTGTAAATTAAGTCCACTCCTTTCAGGCAAATAGCATCTCTTTTGTGTTTGCAAATATTTGAAAGCCTTACGTGAACGTATTTAGCCATATTTACCACAATCAGAAAGCATGTAGAGGAGAGACAGGTTGCAGACACTAGTAGTACACCTGCCAGATGGATTACCATTGGCTGATTTCAAACATCTTCAGATTTATGAGATTAGCTATGGCAAGATAAAGAATGAAGATGCTGATGACGACAAAAAACTCCTTTCCCCACATCCCATCTTCCTCCCTTGTTTTGTTGACTGTCTGAGAAATACACAAAAACCCTTGCTGTAGTACATAGACAGTGGCTATCACAGTGCACTCTGGGAAGAAAGGCAAAACCGATTTAAGGGTTGAGCTCTGCTCTAATGTGCTCGTCTGGATTTTTTTTTTTAACTTTAAAGGTGCACCTACAGTGACTGGCATTGGGCTGGTGCTCAATTACCTAGACTTGCAAATATAAACTAGAACTTCACTACAGCCTACAGGACAGATCTTTGGACACAGACACAGATGTCCGTGGACCCTGCTGCTGCGGCTGTTACAGAAGCTGGGTGATGGCGGTTTCTTCCTCACTGGAACAAGCTATGTTGAATCTCTGCTGACATGCCTATTGCTGCAGCTGACCTGTGTAGAAGCTTCAGTCAGTCCAAGGGTTCAGAGATGAGGATAAACCATCTGCTCTATATTCCTCACCTGAAATAGCAGGAAAGCTGCCTCAACGAATGCTGCTACTTGTTGAGGTGAGCTAACTGGGGACTCTGCCTGAAAAGAGGACTCATTCCATAAAGCCCTAAACGGTTTTGTTCTTTAGTTGATCCTCTTTGAGCAGAGGGCTATCACCTCTTTATTGAGCTTGCAAACCAGTTTGAGAAGGGCATTCAGGGGCGAGTGACAGCCTGTGGGCTTGAACTCTCTGACTGTAGATCAAACTGTGGTCTGCCACCTCCCATTAGAAAGGTTAGACTCGCTCCCTTACATGAGGAGCCTCTAACCACGAGCCCCCATAGCCGCAGTTTGTGAGACATTCCAATTTACCTAAAATCACCTAACCCTAAACTGGGACGAAGGCTCAGCTTTCTGGATCCTGATGTGGCACTTCCTTCTCTTAAAGCTGCTTCCCAATTCGCTTGCAGGTTACTGTTACATTGCATTGTGATTCCCCTGGGCTTATCTTTGTTTCAGCCCGATTTCGAGGGTCACAATCAATAGGACATTGAACGTAACAACGTTTCTCAGTTTTGGCGGGAAAACGGCAAACTTATTTTTGGTGTTATGCACGCAATTGTAAGGAAATCACTAACTATATGTTTGATAAAATTGCTTGAACGATTCCCCTTTGTAGTAGTTTCTCAATTGAAGCGATGTTCAGGTGTTTGTGATCAATTACTCTTCAAAAGCCGCATATAGTATTTATAGAAGGAGGGCAGTGTTTAATCAATGTATTGTACTGCATTACCATCTTTTGTGCATTGTGCTTTTTATGGTTTTATCTCTATTCCTCCGATACTTATGTTTGTGAAATGTAACATACCACAAAAGTATTGTGTATTTTTAAAAACTCTGCTTTGGCTGGACACCTCAATTACCACAATCAAAATAGTATTTAGCGTGTCTAGACCCAATTCTACACCACCTCTTGTTATTTAGGCCTTAATTACTAATTCACACTTACCTGGAAAGTCAAGGAGGCTTGGGAGTTCAACAGTCTGGGCAGACTAAGTACCCAGTGTCAACATCAGCATTCTTGCCTTTGAAAGAGTATGGCTATCCATGAGCCTGCAATTGCTGGGAAAACCTCGACATTAAGTTGCCTTTCATTTGACAGATTATGCTCCAATGTTTCAGAGGAGTTGCACCGTCTTTTCTTTTCATGGCTTCTCTACTCACCATACAAAACCACTTCAAGGTAAAGAGTGAAACAGAAGGTATCATATTTAAGTAACACATTCTGGGCTTTTGTAATGATATTAAATCTGGCAAATATGAACATTTAGGGATGGCTCACATATCTCGACGATCACATTAAGTTATATTTACACTTCACTAAACACCAACTATACCTATTAGATACAACCGCTAGGGCTATCATGCACATACCACTGAACAAAAGCCATCTAGGTGGCTAGTCACTGTAACGTCAAAAGCTCATACATTTCACCTCACCAATCCAAGACAACTATCTAGAAGATACCTTAATGATACACCCCCACAAACACATCACTGTATCGAAGCTCCATAACTGGCAACAACGACTCCAATCTGAAGTTACCCCAAGCCGAGGTATGGACAGCTGTGCATCCCAGCAGTATGAAAAATATATCTATGATTTTTGGCACACACCTATATATATTTATATACTCTATACAGATCCATAATAGGATTTAGCCAGCAACTATTCAATGTAATTCACTACCAAACAATACATCGGTTCATGCTAAACTTGACAGCTACAATCTAACTTGATGTAAGCAATAAAAAAAAATATTACAAATGTGAAATACACCTTTGGCTTTAGTCAACAAAACACAAAGAACCTAAAAGGATGCCTAAATTATTGAGGTACTACAGGTGTATACAAATGGTGTGCTATACAAATACACGTAACAACTGTATCAGACTGAAAGACAACACTTTTGTTCTCCAGGCTCACTGGAGCCCACTTCCCTCACTCTAACCTCCACTGCTGTATTGTACTGTAGAGTTTTAAGGCTCATATTTCCTAAAAAAACAACGAAAAAAACTACAAATTTAGAGAAGGTTGACGACTTAAATGTTGGTGAAAATGATTTACTCTGTTACATGGCACATGAACACCTAGCTTGTAGTCCATGTGGGTTACTCAATTCCTGTCAAACTAATTCTAAAATTTCTCCCTCTATTCGGCAATCAGGCAGTCTACCTTCAGGTATCTGTGTACAGTGCCGGTCTGTGGGACTTGCTTCTGTCTTAGAACGCCTCATCTTCTGTGTAAACAGGATGCCAAAGGCTCTAAAAGCCTCCCGAGTACTGGAGCGCGTTTTTACACAAAGGAAAATCTGCCTTTGTATGACATGCATGTACGTAGCAGACTATGGAGTTACACTGGCTCGACTAGCAAACGTGTTACATCTTTTTTATGGCCACTTTTCGGACTAATGAACTTTGTACACCTAGTTCTGTGGAAAACTTGGCGAATAAGCAAACTTTCACTTTACCACTTGTGCACAGGAAAAAAAAAAGGAAATAAAGATAAAAAAAAGAAAAGAAAAATCAAGAAAAGGAAAACTTGCATTCAAACATTAAGCATAAATGTGATATTCTGCAAGAAAAGCTACATAAAAAAAACTAAACTTAAGAAAAGAACAAAATTACTTAACTCCAGTAGCGCTCTTTCTGGTCGATACTCTAACTGCAGATTCCTCACCTTCAGAATATCCCCAGGCACCAGACTGGATCTTGATATTTTCTGAGCAGTGTTCCAGTGCGTCACTAGGGGGTGCTGTGCGGCTCCAAGCTGTCTTTGTACAGCACCGGAAAGTGACAGAGTGGAACCATACATAAGCGCAGTGTGTCATCATCAATTTCTTGCTTGAATTTTTCCAAGCACTTTGGACGCAGAGAAATAAACAGCTTGGAAACAGTTTGGAACAGTTTGCAGATCTCTAATTTGGGAACTTTTTAGGTAGTAAACAAAGAGACCACTCCACAGAACAAAGGTGAGAGGATAGTGAGGACTCTGCAGTCAGGAGTATACAACAGAAAGAGTGCTACTGAGGGTAAGTTGTTCTTCTGGTGGACATTTAGATTCTTCACCTTTGGAATATATACCAAAACGATATGTCCCGAAGGCAGAAAAATCTGTGGAGTGTTCTCAGGTGTAAAAGTGCAGCAGGATTGAAAAGGGAAAATGCCCTTCCTGTCAGACCTGGCTGTCAAGGCAGTAGTGATTCATGAAAATGTGCAAGGATACCCATGTCACGGCCAGACAGAGGGCCAAGACAGACACTCAGCACAACAAGGCAGTGGTGGCAGCCTTAGCCATAATGGAGTAGGCTCTCAGGTTATTCAGAGACTGCTCTGTGCATGGCAGATCTTAACACCAAGTACTATCTACCTCAACAGAGTTCTTTTCTGCACAACCTTTTATTTCTTTGCCCCAGAGAACCCCATAAAAAAGCAGATCGTTCACCCAACAGTCTTTGGTATGATCAACATAAAAGCTTAAGGCCCTTTTAGGGTGCATCCAATCAAGTCTTTCTTCCTCTTTTCAAGGATGAGGTGGGGCAAAGAATGCTAGAAAAGTGATGGATTGTCCAAATTGAAAAGAAGTCACAACTTTCGGCAAGAAAGCTGTCTGGGTACTCAGAACCAGTTTGTCGAGAAAAATGGTGCTGTTGGGCAGTTGTACGATAGAGCCTGAAGCTCACTCTTGTGACGAGCTGAAGTGATCAAAATGAGGAAGGAAGTCTCAGTCAGAAGATGCAACAAGCACCTCTGTATGGACTCAAAGGGGGTGCACAGGAGGAATATCGCGGGGTGAACATGAGGAATATCAAGACCAAGGTTACGTCACACTGTGACATGTTTTAAATCAATAAAAAAAACATCATAATAGGAGAAAAAAGGACAACTGACTTAGAATATGTTAAGAGGCCAAAGGGCAAACAAATAACCTTAAATTATGCTCCATGCAAGACCTTCCTGGACCAAAGATAAAACAAACCACAGTTTGGCCTGGAAGGGGTGTGTGTTGCGGACTCCACACTAGCCCACATATTTGCTGCAGAGCCCGGTGTAAATGGAGTTTGCGTAGCGACGACTTGCAGCAAGGATGATATCCATCACCTCAGGGGATCGATCAAAAGCAGTCAACCACTGCTTTTCAATCTCCACACATGAAGGTGTAAACTGCGCAGGTTCAACTGAATATTCTCTAAAAGCTGTAGCCTAATTGGAGAACAGATACCTATGTCCAGAAGTTTCAGATACCACCAAAAGCCTAATTTGAGTTAGTGATTGCTGGTGGGGGGCACCAGCACTTATTTTGGGGAACCTGCACTTATTTTTCTGCATTAGAGATTTATTGAGAGCAAGAGCAAGAAAGACGGAGGGAAAGAAAGATGGAAAACGGTTACAAAGAAAGAAACCAAGAACCTAGAAGAGTTAGCTGAAGGGGCAGAGAGAGTGTGGTAGTGGATTATAGAAGCCTGAGGTGGATTTAGACTAGTAGCCTAATGAACGCGCATTTATTTACACAGCCCCGAGCTCTGGGCACCGGCATTGGATACCACACTCTCCTGTTTGAATCTGGAGCCACTAGGATGACTTAGGCCTGGTCTTTCTTAATGGTCTTCAGAACCTGTGGCTGATAGGCTGTGGCAGAAAGGAGTACAGGAGCCCCATGCTCCGCTCTAGCTGAATGGAATCCAGCATTCGGAAGCAGTGGGAGTAACAACTCACCCCTAGCTTTACAGTCAGATCCCTCTTGGTATCTTCTTTGAAAAGTAGAGAACACACCTCTTGCAGAAAGATAAAAAGGTGCTTTTCTGAAAGCTGCTATATTGTGGAAGGAAGCCGTTATGGGTCACAAAGGAATAGAAGGGCATAGCCCTGCTGTTCAATATGGAGGACCCATTTGTTGAATTTGATAGCTTGCCAACCTGGTAGAAAGTGATGGGTCGTGCTCCCATAAGGTGAGTATGCACGTGCTAAGGACTAATTCAAGAGGCTTGACACCTCATGCTGCAGAGAAAAGGCACTGGGATAATCGGTGTCTTTAGGGACCTGTACAGGGCTTGTTTGATTCCCCCGCCTTGAAAGGGCTGGAGTGACTGCTGCAGGGGGATCGTTGGGGGGTGGGGGCCTGGCACCGCTTGTATGCCAGCCATTTTGAGTAGCCTGGGAAATGCCGAAATTGATGGGAAAACTGTCTGACAGGGTGAAGAGGCCTAAAGAACATGCTGTGGTCCACTTCTTCTTAAAACATTCTAACACAAAATCAGCTTTGTGGCTACATAGCTTGGATCTAAAGGGCATATCCACAAGGGGTGAATGCATATCTCCTGAAAACTCTGTGGGCCACATCCACACAGAGCAACAAAGCACCATAATGGTGCAGACTGCTCGGCCCACGCAATTGGTTGTATCCAGGCCAGCACAAATGACATATGGGCCTGCATCCTGACCACCCTGAATCTCTTGAGCCAGTAAGGTCCTAATGTTTGGGCTGTGGCATCTGGCCACCTGTCTGTTCACTGGAGGACAAGATCTAAGTTTGGACTGGGTGTGCATCAAAGTATCAGTTAGTTCTTTGTTGATGGAATTAAGGGCTCATAGGAAGTAGGCCCAGGCTATAAGACTTCAGTGAGGACTTCCGATTTAACCTAAACAGAAGGTAGTTGTAAGTCTCGGACCTCATGAGCACACCAAATTACCACTGGAAAAGAAGCACTTTCTTCGCTTGGGACCAACAGAGGATAACGCCCTTGTATCAGGAGAACTATCAAGCCCACTGGCCTCCTATAAGTCCATGTACAAACTGCCATCACAATGTGGGGTATATCGACACCACTGTTATCTCCGGGAGGTAAGCGTTGGTCCGAAACAGAACCAAAACATTGATGGAGCTTTTGAGGATGGCTCAATGGTGGCAGCTGTATACTGTCTCAATCAAGTTGTATAAGAACCGAGAGCACGGGTGTGGATTTGGAACATGACCTCTGTCAGGGTTCGACAGTGGAGTTGGCAATGGATTTCCCTCTGGAGTGGGTGATGTGGCTTTTGATGTCAAAGAAAAAGGAACTAGTGCAGGTTTCGAAGCCAGAATAGAAGTCAGCCTCAGAGTCAGTGCTGAACCCAAGGAAGTTTGAGGAGCACAGGTGGCACCAAGGATGGATCCATTGGCAGTTACCCAACTGCAGACCTCTATGGATCCTGGGGGCCCAAAGACGTGCCAGACAGAGCCAGAAGAATTTAAGAAAGACACAGTATGGGCTCTTTAAAGGCCTTGACTGACTGCAGTGCTGCAGGTTACTCATGAAACTTGTGGTTCATTGGGTTTAATTGCAGAATTGTCTCCTCGAGTAAAAATCAGACCTGAGACCAATTGGCACCTTGATGCCCTTGTGACTTCTTTCGATAGAGAAAGCGGAATAGGGTCAAGTCCCACCTCACCTTCTAGTGTTTCCTCTTTGACTTAAGACTTACCTGATGATTTTGACTGCAAAGAGGATCAGTCTGAGGACCGGCCCCAAAAGCAGGTGCAGGTACGCATCCTTAACTTGGAGAGGGGACTTATGCGCGATCCATGACTTCTTTCTATGTTCCGCAACACAGAGTTTTACTTCACGGTCCCAGATCACCTTCAAGTGCACAGGAGCCTACTCTTTGCACAACTTGGGATTTGTGTTCTGACCAAAGACACTAAACTTACCTGGTGCAGGTGCGCCACTGACATCTTTTTCAAACATTCACACCATGGTTTGAACCCTGCAGTTTTAAGTGGGGACACTGTTCTCTTGCACACTGGGTTCAAATTTGGAAACTCCTTTGATAGCTGACAAAAACGGGAAAGGAGCACCGGACCCCATTCAAAAGAGTGCAATAAACAGAACTGGCATCGCTTGCAGGAATGATGCTTATATGCAGTAATGCTCCATCACTTCCATGCTGGAACAAAGCCAATGTGGAACTGCAAAGCTTAGGAGCAAAGCCGAGAAAATTCAGGATCCTCTCTGGCACCTAAAAAAAATACACTCAAGGTGATGAATCTGTGGTTGGAGGGAGTATCTACAGGAAAGTGTGTTACTGAGGATAAGTAGCTAGTTTTTCCCTCTGTAAGTTGAGCTTTTACAAAGCTTTTCCCAGAAGAATGTCAAATTTCAGCTGAATGCTTCACTGCAAGTTTACATTTTGTGGATTTTCCTATGCAAAATGGTAAAATTAAAAACTGCAACTGTTGCACACTTGCAAAATTTGCCACAGAACTATTATGAACAAGTTTCATTATTGTTGAAAGTAGCCATACAAAGATGTGACTTGTATGGTTAGAAGTATCCATCAGAAATATTATACATACATTTTACAGCTTGAGTGGGTTAGAACAAATTTCAAATGATATTGCTATGCAGAAAAAACAATTGCATGAGCTAGGGTAAACTGGGAAGCTTTGGAACCTTTACGGGGACACAATCCGCATCTTTGCAAAACTGCTAGCAAAAACGTGCAGCCTAATTCACGGTAATGTTCTAAACGAGCTCACATTTCAACATCAAGAGAACCCTCATTTTAACTTTGGAAGGTTGAAAAACATACAACAGCACAACATTAAAAGAGGTAACGTGACGGCCGTCTATGTGATTATTTTAAAACATTTATTTCAGCGACACAGCCAGTACAACGTTCAAAAACTTTCGTGGGAGGGTGTCAGTTGTCCCTTGAGACAATAAAACAGAAAACAAAGATAATCTTTCATCCCAGGCCTTACCCGTTGAAACTACTATATGAGGAGTATCCGCTTACACAGCAGGTCTTGCAATGCACCAAAACAAACTAAATTAAGAAATCAGGAAGGATGCGCACTGGGTAGACCGGGTTTGTTAAGCAATGCGAAGTTGGTTAAAAAATACTGTGCAACACCTCTTCACCCCTTATCAGCATTTTGATCAGGGTTGGTAAGTGCGAAGGCATTTTGCTCCTCAGTGAGGATCTAAAAAATCTTTTACTTTTGGGATATAATTAACATGCACAATTTAAAAATACAGATTGGGGGAAGTCCGTCAATAATTATGAATTTTTATATTTAGTTTTCTTTAATTTCTCCACGGGGCATTCCCCCCCTTGGGAAAATAAATTGCATTCATTACCCATTCCAACCCTTGAGACGTATTTAAAGACAACATTTGCAAGTGGTTCCAGTGTGAGGAACAATCCGCAAGCCGAACAGGAAAACCTACGAACCTAAGACTTTGCGAGTGTTCAACCTACTTTTGCAGGCAGGCCCATGCATAAATAAAAACAACCTCACCCCGTTGCTACGTTTTCGAACTGCACCATATTAGCACAATTATATCCTTAATAAATGCATTTTCAGCACGTGAAATTCTTCTAAATCTGATGCCGTTAAATTTAGAGCTTTCCATTCATAAATATTGTCTTTCTTGTGCACTCAAGCTTCATTTCAAGGTTGCAAGACACAACCTACAAACCCAGGGAAGGAATAGCCATCATCTTGAAATAAAACAACCTCTGCTCCATTACATTTGCTTTGTCCAACCACTACCTGGAACATCTGGCTTTTAAATGCCACATCTCTATCAACACCACCTTGGGAAGGGCCCCCTTTTAACAAGCTTCTAGACTTAGATCCACCCCTGAAACAGCATTGTGGACTTAATCGCCTGACTAGTGTTTGACCTCAATACCTTCATCCTCCCCTGCAATCTCAACTGACACCTAAAGGACGTCACTGACTCAAACACCAACAACCTCATGGAAGACCTGAACACTAGAACTAACAAAACGAGTGAAGGATCCCTCCCATGCCATCTCCTCAACCCTGTTTTCACCAACTTCCCTGACATCATGGTGGACCAAACCACTCCCTCCTCTCATCTGCTTTGACCTATACCTACACTTCCAACATGGAACTACAGCCGCCAAAACTGCCCAAAGGAACAGTACCAAGAACCACAAGGAAACCTGAATATCGAAACTCCAAATCCACCTTCCACCGCACCTAAACAGTCTCCCCGGTCCATCACAAACTTCAACTCCTGCATCACCTCCAGTGCTCTCGCAATGGACCTGCTCAAGACTATAATTATCCCACATACTAGACCACAAGCAGATGTTACTCAGAAGAGCTACAACTCTCCAAACATCTTTACAAGCAACCAGAATATAGATTGAGGCACATCCAGGAATAAAACAAAAGAAGCATCTACAGATCAGCCCTCCTGATCAGCCAAAAGCTACTCAGATCCACCAAGCACGCAGCTCTGACCAAAAAAATTGAAAAAACAGCTCCAACAACTTCAAAGGTATTTTCTCCATACAAAAGTAATTCACAAACCACACCACCAGCACCTTGACCGTCATCCCTACTCTGGAGATGTGAACCCAGCACTTCCACTACTTCAACAACAAAATCAGCACCATTTACAATTCTGCAAGCCAAACAGACCTGTCCACCCTCACTGACCTCCAAAGATGAGTAATCCGGAAACAGAGGGTTCACTTACTAGCCCATCACCACCACTATGGTAACCACCACCAGCATGTGCTCCATCCTCTCTGGAGCCCCACAGAACCCTTGTCCAAATTTCAGTTTTACCAAAGGACTTGACCCCATCTGCACTGCCCTCACCCTGATACTCCACTTACTCCCTTACCAGCTAAAGTCATCAATAAACAACTGGCTGATCACCTCAACAACGTCCAACTAGTGACAATCTGGATTCAGGCTCAGTCACAGGACTAAGACCACCCACCTTCCCTCCAGACATCACTTTGCCACTGTCTACCTTGTCCATGATAATCATCTTTCTTGATCTCTCTGCCGCGTTACACACTACCTCTCACCCAATATTGAAAGGGTATTACTTCATTATATTATAATTTGTAGACATAATAACACTGTATGGAGTAATATTCTACCTCATTAACATTAGGCTAACACCCAACTACTGTAATTTGTAACCAAATGGTAACCCACCTCTGCATGACAAAAGCCTGCCACTGTGCTGCGAAATATGTGGTAGCGGTTTTAGTAACTTTTGATTCCATCCGGGCTAAAACATTTTTTGTTAAAATCAACAAAAGTATGTATAAAATGATGGATTACAAAGTAACTGCAGCAGAGTCATAAATCCAGTGGCCAAACTCTTTACAATTTTGGTTTGGAGAAATTGAAGCTCTTTGAACAGGTCACATAGCATTTCCAGTAGTAAATCTGAGAGCTTTCCCATAGCATATTTTTCCAGGCACACTAACAGACCTGTTTGTGTACTTCTCAAAAGGTGTAAACTTGCATCCATTCATCACAGTACTACAAGTCAGAAGTGCTACCTTTGTTTGTGATGGCTTTCTAATTGGGTCAAGGAACGATTTACCATTTATACTGATTGCAAGCAGCTGACTGTTCCACTGACTGACTTCTCTGCTGTTATTTTTTTTGGCGTTAACGTCTTTTTCATTCATAAGACAAGACACATTCTAATCAACGATTTGAGATTTCAAATATCTCCCATGCACGATGAGTCCATGTCACCAACGACACAGCTCTCTAGTCTTGTATTTTTGAATAACCGCTGTGGAATCAGGACCTGATTGACTTCAGTTGACACAATTGACCTAATACATACAAGCAATGTTTTGTAAAAGAAAAGTATGTTTCTTACCTTCAAGTAATGCTTTTCCTGGTGGATATTCTAACTGATTTTAAGTTCCTCACCTTCTAAATGATCCCATGTGCCAGACTGGATTCAAATTTGTGAAGCATTTCTTCCTGCATGTGCCATTGGATGACACCATTAGACTCCACAATGGCCTTGCCCTGCCCCGGAAGTGAAAATACAGATCTGCATAGAGGTGGCACCTTTGCATGCAGATGTCAGTTTTGTCTTTGAATGTTTCTACAAAATCTCAGACCTTCTGGAGGCTGTTTCTTAGCCAGTGCAAGGCAGTTCTTAATATAGCAGACCATCTTTAGATAGTGCACTTCTGCATTACCACACCTTTCTTTGCTCCAGAGAACCCCACCAAGAGGTGATTGTTCAACCATTTGTCTCTGGTATGTTTACTGTACGATTCAGACCATAATCAGGTACCCTTTTGGGATCCAGACGATTAGATCTCTCAATTTTATTCTGAGGGGTGGAGCAGAGCAAGGAGTGTCAGAGCAGAGCAAGGAGTGTCAGAAGAGTGATAACTTGTCCGACATGAAAAGTTGTCACTACCTTTGCAGGAATGCTGTGAAGATCCAAGTAAATTCAAGAAAAATGCAGAAGCCAAAGCAGAAATGTAGATTTATTTCCAATATTTGAGGAACTCCATTGCAACAGAATATACATTTGCTGCATATGCCAGAGTTGAGAATGAGTTGTTGGTAATGAATGGGGGACTAGCCTGGTTACACCCAGGGGAGCGAGAGAGCAACTTGTACAACTGGCTCACTTTGGTCATCAAGGCATAACCAAAACTAAGGAAAGACTCCGGAGCATGTACTGGTGGCCGGCCATGGATATCATGATTGAGTGTGTAGTGAGAGATTGTGGGGAATGTCATCTGAGTGACAAAACTTTGAAAGTAAGATCTGTTCTCCTGGTGTTTAGAGCCATTCCTAGTGAGGTCTGGGAGGAAACAGCTTTGGATTTGGCTGGTCCCATTTGTTCAGGTGGATCTAACCGATATAGCTTAGTAGCTATGGACATGTTTAGATTGGCCGAGGTAAGATTTGCGCATGAAATCACCACCAAATCTGTGATCGGTTTTCTCTCAGAAGTATTTAGTAGGCAAGAAAATCTCATGTTCATACCCACAGAGAATGGAGTACAATTTACCACCAGTGAAATGTAAAGTTTTCTGAAAGACAAAGGCATTCTGCATCAGAAATGTGTTCTTTATCATCCCCACAGCAATGGAATGATTAAGAGATGCAATTTGAAACAGGAGAAAATTGGGTTAAAGATGTAAAGAAAAGAATTGCAGAGTATAGGTTTTACACCACAACTGGCGTCACTCAGTTTGTTTCATTAAAAATGCAGCCCTAACACCATTTTGATTCCTCTGTTGGTGAGGAATTATGGTGGGAGTGGCAGTTGTAGTAAAGCTCAGGAGGATATATGACAAAGGGAGAAAGAGTCGCAGTTCAAAAGGAAGGCTAATTACGACAATCGTAAAGCTGTGAAACCTAAATAGGTGCAGGTTGGGAGGAAAGTGAAAATAAAATTGGCAGGAAAAAAAATCTAAATTCTTATTTAATTGAGACATAAAATGTCAAAGATATTTTGCAATGCAGCTAAAATGAATGATGGTCGCACATGGAATTTCAGTAGAATTGTGAAGGTGAATTGATCTTGCAACCTTTGTTTATTCATCTGTTTTTCTCTTAAGGGGAATGGTATGAGGCATTTTACATATTTCAATTATATATCTTTGGTATGTTCCAGTATATTTTTCCCCTATTTCCCCCCTTTCTTTCCCTTTCTGTTGTATTGTTCCTCCTCATATTCCATTTTAAAGTTATGATTTGAAATGTTGAGTAATTGCTAAAGAGTAGAGATGGACGCTGTACTGTTCTGGCTACTCTGTGTATGGAGTTATTCAAATACTGGAAATAAATCTACAGTTCTCCTGTCCATGAAGATCAGGAAAATCTTGAAAGTCTGGAGTAGGGAAGGCTAAAAAATAGCTTCCAAAGTGTAGAAACTTGGAGATAAAATATGGATTAAATGATGAATAAGCAGTGTTGAAGTTCCTAGAAAATATGTGGATTTTCTGCTTGTCGCCAATGTGAAGATCCAATTAAATTGGAAAAATACAGAAGCCAAATTAGAAATGAAGATTTATTTCCAATATCTGAGGAACGCCATCCACAGAGTAGCCAGAACAGTACAGCTTCCAAATACACTCTAGCAACCTCGCAGCCTTTCAAATCCTAACATTCTAATAGAACATGGAGAGGGACAACATAAGAGGAAGGGACAGAAAAGGGGAGGGGGGAATGTACAGAACGTACCAAAGCTATATAATAATAAATTGAATTATATAAAATACCACAAATGCATCTTGGGTTCTCAACACCAGCTTAACTGGAAAAAAGGTGGTATAAGCTATTTGAACAGAGAGGACCTGGCGCTCACCCACATGATATGCCAATAATATTGTGAACAGAAAGACTGTCTTCAAGATCAAGAGGCATAATTGAAAACTGTGTATTGGCTCGAATGAGATGCACATTAGGAAAGAGAGACCAAATTTAAGTCCTACTGTAGCATCACAAGCGTTTTGAAGGAAACATATGTGCCAAACCCTTTATGAATCTCACCACAACAGGTGATTTAGACAAGGACAACCAGTACAGCAAATGTAAAAAGGCCAAAAGGGAAGAAAGGTAACCTTCAACAGTGGGCACTGCATGTCCTTCCTGAGCCAAAGATGAAACAAACAAGACATCAGACAGCTTGCAATGCAAAGGGTATGTCTGGTGGGTTCCACACAAAGCTACAAACTTATCCCAGCATCCAGTGCACACTGACTTTGTTGAAGGACTGTCTGCCAAGATCACATCTACGACTTTGGAAGGAAGAACAAAGGTAGTCAACTACAGCCATTCAATCTCCAGGCAGGGAGGTGCATACTGTAAAGACCCCAATGCAGGCCTGGTTGCCCCAGCTGCACTTTTGTGACAAAAGGTCCTCCCATTGCGACAGCCAATAGAAAGACAAATGGTAATGCCCATACATTTCCAAGTACCACGCTCTCCTGGCCTGATCCAGAGCCAGAAAGATGACTGGGTATGGTTGTTCCGGATCTTCAGAACTCAGGGCAGGAGAGGTAGCAGTGGGAAGGTGTACAAGAGTTCCATGCTCCACTAGGCAGAATGAACCTCAAAGAGAGAGAGAGAGAGAGCCTTCTTGGGAACTCCAATGCTACCCTGGATGTCTGCCCTGGCGTTCAAAGATCCTGTCAGTTGGTTCACGAACAGTGAGAAGCTCTGGTGACCCAGGGAAGTCCAGAAGCGGAGGGCTTCCTGGTACAGGACCCCAGCCTCCACCATAACCGCTTCCTGCAGTACTACATGGCAGCAGTGTTGTCTGTGAAAACTTACACCAGCTTCAGTTTAATGGATAGCAGGAAGGCCTTCAGCTTCAAGCAATTGCCTGCAACTCCAGCAGGTTGTTGTGGAGCTGGACCTCTGCCAGAGACCTTTGATCTCCAAATCTCCCATGGGGCCACTAAAACCTAGCTTTGATGTGTCCATCACCACCATCTGATCTGGCTGGGGTAGGGAGAGGAGTCTGCCACTGGATCAACTGTGGTTTAGCAGCCACCACTACAGACCTTGTGCAGTCTCCTCCAAAACCTGGATGAAATCTGACAGTTTCTGTTGGTGTTGGGCCAACTGAGTCTTCATATCCTACTGCTCTCCCTTCATGTGCCATCGGGCATGGTCAACAAGCAGGATACAGAAGGCCAGTAAGCCTTAGAGCCACGATCACTGATACCCAACACTGAGGCTAAAACATCAGGATCATAGGCCAATTGTTGTGGACTTTTTGCTCTAGAGGGGAAGCTCAAGAACACACCATTTCCAGGATGGTTCCTTTGAAAGGAAGCCTCTGCAAAGGAGTCGTATCTGGCTTAAGCATGTTGATCGTGACCCGCAAAAATGTCAGGAGGTTCTCCGGCGTCTGGAGGTAGTCCACAACTCACTGTGGTGGCCCCACCTTCAACAGTAAGTCATTGAGGTAGAGGAGGGCTGGTATTCCACCTCCAAACATGTGCTGCGACTATCACCATCACTTTTGTGAACATCCGAGGAGCCCTTCTGAAGCCATAGAATAGTACAGCAAAATGAAATGCTCCTGTGAACCGCAATTAGCGCCTGAAGCCCTTCAGGACAAGTACATGAAAATGAGGGTACTGCAGGTCCAATGCCAGTATCCAGTCCTCTGGATCCAGTGAAGACAGAACCAAAGCCAGGGTGAGCATCTACAATTTGTCCTTTCATAAGAAGGCGTTTAGAGGACAAAGATTTAAAATAGGATGAAGGCCATCATCATCAGACTGCAGAAGGAAGTAGCAGGAATAACATCCAGTCCCTACTTTCAAGAGCAGTACCTTCTTTATGGCTCCTTTGGTCCAAAGAACCCCCACTTTCTGATGCAAAACAGACAGGCCCTTCGAAAGCTGCTCTGATCTGGTGGAGGATTCGGCAGGTTTAAAAGGAATGGCGAGGAATAGCCCTGTTGGATATAAAGGGCCCGTTTGTTAGATGTGATGCTCAGCTGCCTAGAAGTAATGGCAAATCCTGCTTCCTACAGAGTGATTTTGTGCCAGTAAGGGCACACTAAAGACTACGCTTCACCCTAGAAGTAATGAACAAAACCACATATTGAGGTTGTTACCAGAGGGCAAGGGTCTAGGTATATGCTGTCCCTGTTGGCCTGGACATTGCCATGGCTTCTATCTCGACCTCAAAAGGGCGGACAGGCCTGCTGTTCAGGCAGTGTAGCCCGGTGCTGCCAACAGACCAAGCCTCTAGATTATTCCTGAAGAGAGCAAACTGTTGGGTGGGGGGGGGGGGGAAGGATTCACAAACTGGTGCCACAACACCCAAGGAACGCAATGGGACTGGGCTCCCCTTAGACTGTACCACGACAGAGCCTGCTTTTTTGCGTAACAGTTAGAAGAACAAAAGGCATGTCCACTAGCAAAGCCTGAACGTTCTCAGAAAACCCATGGACCTCATCTACGTGTAGCGTTAAAGTACCACACTTGAACCAATAGCTCGTCTGATACAATCAATGGTGTCTAGACCTGACTAGATGATAAACTTGGCCGCATCCTGTCCATTTTGGATGGTTTGGGCCATGGGCCAAGAAAGCTGTTAGGTCTTATAATTGCTGGTATGATCTTACCAATCATGTCCTAGAGAGCTTGTGTGTAGCTTCAAAGAGGCAGCTGGCATTGCCAAATAGCAATAAAGGCAAGACTGGCTGACAAAAACATTCTTTTTCTAAGGGTCTCCATAAACTTGGACTATCTGTGGGAGAAGCCGGAAAGGCATTCTATGTTACTCTGGCTGTAGATGCATGCACCACAAAACTTTCAGAGGCTGGATAAAAAAAATTAAAAAAAAGAAACAAAATCAGGAAGATGGTCTGTGACAACGTGCGACTTAGCCACTGACAGGAGGGTCAGAACATGGTTTAGTCCAATTGCCCATTAGCATGTCAGTGAGGGCCTCACTGATAGGCAAAATAAGTTAGTTTGGTGCATGACCAGACTGAAGGACCCTATTAGTTTTACCTCCGTAGAAAGGAGATGTAACTCCAGAAGTTCAGCAGCTCTCCTGATACACATAGCTGAGTCCATACCTAGGTGACTTTGTGTGCAAAATAACAATGGACTGGGATGAGGCTCTAGTAATTAATAGTGGCTGAGATTAATTCAAGCATTCCAATCATCACTTTTTTGTATACTCTCCTGATGACCATGACAAAATATGGGCTTTCCTCAGTTGCTGGTCCATAGAATGGGGGAGTCAACACAGCACTGGTGAGTTATCCAGTCTATTGGCATCTTGCAGGTCCACTTACAAATTATTCTCATTATAGGTTAGGTCAAACTCCTCCCCATCACCCCATTATGATCACCATTTGACTGAGCCACAATGTTGTTGCAGTGTTTGTGTGCAAATATGCAGTAGTGCTATTGTGCCTGAGTTGGAGGGATTGAGTACTGGTTGTGCCTCGTCAGGATAGGGGGATGGCCTTGGGAGAGACAAATGTGGTTTGGTGTCAGACAACATGATCAGTTGTAGATCGTCTTCCATCGGTGTCAACGTCAGATAGAGCAGTGCCGATTTTAGTGCAGGAACTGAAGACGGCACAGACACCAATGCAAAACCCAAAGCATGTCTGAAATGAACAGCGAGCCAGAGGGAGTCGGAAGGGAGCCAAATATGTGCAGCACTGTCTACCTTAAAGGCTTCACTGGAGCCAGAAAGTCAGGAGTTATCAGGACCAGGATTGGAATCATTTCCTCAGAATGGAAGCAAGACCGGGAGGCACTGTGACACCCTTGTGTCTTCTCTTAAGATCAAGAGTGGCGGGAAGGGACAGAGTTCCACATGAATTATTAGTTTTTTTTCTTGTACTCGCCCAAAGACTTTAACAGCAATGAAGATATGATGTAGAAACAACTTAGGGAACAGGTTGGCACTCTACCCTTCAACAGGGAGTGGGGACAGTGTGGAGTCTTTCGGTGTTTCACCACGTAGATCTTTGCCTCACATTCGTATAAGGCCGCCTTGATCATTTGGGCACAGTCTTCACAGGCATTGGAGTCATGTGCCTGACTCAAACACCAGATGCAAACCTCATGGGGATCCGTCACACATATCTGTTTAAAACAGTCCGTATGAGGGTTAAACCCTTTAGTTTTAAGAGGTAACCTTCCCTTGGCCCCGGAAAGATTTGGGAAAAAAAAGAAATTTCTTAAAGAAATAAAGAATAGGGACTCTGCTCCTGATCTGGGTATCAAGGAGCAGAAAGGAAATTACGTGGGCAAGCATCAGTGATGCTTATATGTGGTTTTGTTCATCACTTCCTTGGTGTAACATAGTAAGCACTGAACCACACTGTGCCACTCAGTGGTGCACAGGAGATCTTCTTTTTGAGTTTCTGGACCCTCTGGAGTTTGCAGTTAGAAGTATCCATCAGAATAAAGGATGTTAGTCAAGTGGGCTTAAAAAGACAGCGATGGCTGGCATAAAACCAAGGTGACGATCTGCAGATCAGGCAATACATTTCTCCTAGCATCCTAATTAGATGGATTTAGTAGCTGGGCCTCTGGCTGTGAGAATCGTATCCACTCCTGCAGCCCGCAAATCAAAACTCTTTAGTTGAAGCCACTAAATTTTCACAAATGGTGTTGTAGATTGTGGAGATTTGGGTGCAGTACTCTGCCCTGTTCATGAGACAGGAGCCCACATACAGATATAAACTGACTGGAGAACAAGTGCTGAGGGGCTCAACAATCAGGATACACTTTCTCCTGTCCCAGTTTGGGTTACCAAAATCACATGGCCCTAGTCTGTCCTGCCAACTGAGTACGAGTTGGGAGAGGTAGCCATGAAATGCACACAGAAATCCTGTGCTGCAGGGCACAAACTCTGGCATTTAGATACCCACCAGGTAATTGGCTACCAGGGAGATCCCGTGTAAAGTCAGCCACCTCCAAAGGTGCACCACCTCCCATAACTAGGCCCCAGACCACCCCCCACCTCCAAGCTTGCTGCAATACCAGACAGCCGTTGTGTTATCAATTGCAAACAATACTAGCTTCCCCTTGATGGACAGAATAAAGGCCTTCAGAGCCAACCGGATGGCACAAAGCTCCAGAAGTTTGATGTGGAAATGGTGTTTCACTAGATACTGCAGACCCTGATCTGCACCTCTTGCAGGTGACCTCCCTAACCCAAAGAACTTCCCTCCCTAATTACAGTGAGCTCTGGGTGGTGTAAGGTGAGTTGCCTGCCGCAGAGCAATGTGATTTCCACTGATCACCAATGAAGGTCCTAGGCTGTGTCCTTCGACATGTAACTGTAATCCGACAGACAGCCTTGTTGCTATGCCCACTTGAGACAGAGGTCTCACTGCAAGATTCATATGTGCCATTGGCACAAGGGACCAGGCGAATGCCTGAAGCCAAAGGCCAAAAGAAGCCTCAGAACCATCATCAGCGAGATCCAGGATTGAGCCTGATACATCACGATCATATCCTGACTGTCCCAAGCTCGTTGCAGAGCTGTAAAGACCTTCAATACCACTGTATCCTTGAATCTTTTGCATAGGTGTCAGATTCAGTTTGCTGATGAAAAGCACCAGGGATGAGAGAAGGGTGACCACTATCTGAAGATGGCCCACAACAGAATGCAAAGATCCTGCTTTGAGTAACTAATCAGTGATGTATGGGGATACATGCTTCCCAACTGGTGAAGATGAGCCTCTAAAACCACTTTTGTAAATATCCAAGGGAGAGGAGGTAAGGACGAATAGCAAGGTGAGAAATTAGGAAACGATATGGTCTCACCACAAACCAAAGGTAGCATCTGTGGGACTGCAGGACAGGTAAATGAAAGTAAGCATCCTGCAAGCTGAAGGACACCAACCACCCTCCTGAGCCCAGGGCAGACAGAACCTGGACCGGAGAGAGAAATCGAATTTGTCTTTCTGTAAGAAAACATTCAGAGGGGGAAGATCCAAATATGGGCCTGAGTCCACTGGCCTTCTTGAACGGTTTGCTGTAAAACCATTATGGGGGTAAAAGGGAGACAGGAAAAAATGTGTGTCAAAAAATTAGTCTACTGAAAAAATAGAATGAAAAATATTGTGGATTCAAAAAAGAATGAAAAATATTGTGGAAGCCACAAAGTTTTTTTTAAAAAAGTTGTGGTGCATAGGGGAAAGGTAAGAGTACTGGGAGCAGGAGCCAGGGGACATTCTCTAGCTAAAGTAGAAAGAAGCATTTACAATGAGGAGAGAAGTGGGCGGGGGACTAGTAAGCCGTTGTTAGCTTTCAGGGAAGGATATTATTAAGGGGTAGCAAGGACGGTAGGGTTCAGGGAGGGTAAGACATATGGTAGTAAGAGGTTTTTAGTGTCAGGGAAGGGTAGCAAAAGAGGTGGAAAAGAGTCACAAGGTTCAGAGTAGAGTAGAGTTGAAGGTTAGTAAGGTTTTTTTTTAAAAAAAAGATTCAGTAAGGGGTAGCTTACGGGGTATTATTCAGTTTTATGGTTCTGATAAGGGTAAACAAAGGGGTAGTAAAGAGCTTTTAGGGTTCAGGGAAGAATAGCGTTAAAGGGTAGTAAGGGATTTTATTGTTTAGCAAGGGTAGCGTTGAGAGGTGGTAAGGCGGGTTTATGGTTGAGGGAGCATGGCATTAAGGGGAAATAGGGAGTTGCTAACGTTCAAGGAATGGCAGCAATAAGGGATGTAAGAGGTTTTTAGGTTCAGAGAAGGGTAGCTTACGGGGATATCAAGGGCTAAGATTCGGTAAAAGGTAGCATTAAGGGATAAGGTTTTTCAGGGTTTGGGGAAGGGTAGTAATAAGGAAATTAGGGGTGTTTGGGGTTCAGGGAACAGTGCGTAAAATGGTTGCAAGGGGATTTTCAGGGGTCACGGAATGGTAGTGTAAAGGAATAGTAATGGGGTTATTAGGGCTAAAGGAAGAGTAGTATTTAGGGTAGTAAAGATTTTTAGAGTTCAGGAAAAGGTAGCATGGTTTGTAGTTAGCGTTTTTAGCGTTCAGGGAAAGGTAAGGTAAAAGAATAGTAACATGCTTTTGAAGTTCAGAGAAGGGTGAATAAAGTGGTAGTAAAAGATTTTTAGGGTTCAGGGAAGGGTGAATAAAGTGGTAGTAAAAGATTTTTACGGTTCAGGGAAGGGTAGTGCTGAACGTCCATCTCATTAACTTTTCTGGAAGGCAGGAAGCTGGCACCATTGGTTTTGAAAGTGGCCATTAGTTTTTCAGTTTGCTAAAGTGCTCATATGGCAGTGAAATAAAATTAACTTGCAACCACTGCAAAATGGTATAAAGGATAGCAGATATAGAAACACTTGGAGCCTGACTCAGTGCTACTCTTGCATGAATTACACCATGAACCACACAGAAAGCAAATGCATTATAGATCGAAGGAGCAGTGGTGTATAAAAGAATGAAAGTGACATTTCCTGTAGCTATGGTTGACTAATTTTGAAAATCACACCTCAGAGATTTATGGAAGGGAAGAACAAGGAGACCAAGTTCAAATGTAAATTAGTGGAGCTGCATATTCTAAGTGAGACTCTGGAGCACAGCAAGGACAAGAAAGAGACCTGCCATCCATAGCACGGACTAGAGTAAGGAGGTCATCAGGGGTTGAAGAGAAAGCAAAGAACAGAGACACCACCTCGTCAAGGCAGGAAACAGGCCGTAGAAGTCAGAGGTTGGAGGACACCACATGCATTACGTCAGAATCACAGTTGGTACCCTGTAGCTTATTCAAGGACAATGGATGTTGGAAACTAGGAACAGGAGAAGAGCACTGAAGTTTCACGTTTGATGGTAGGGGCTCAAAAAGGACAGTGAATGTCAGAATTAGACTCTCCTGGTCCCAACATTATCATGAAATGTAATTCATTAATTCAGGTTCAGCATAAACAGGATTCTTCTTCACTTTCATCTGGTGAAAGGGCAAGATGTGGATAACAGAGCAGGACTTTGGTGTAGCACAATAGGTTATCAACCTACACTGTCTCAATCAGACTAAGTACAGCACATGAGCAAAACAAGACACGTACAAATCAAACATTTGTAGGGGAACCATTATCTGCAGAACTAAGACATGCTTTTTTAGGTTGAGCACAGCAACGCACAAATGCTGCTTTTTCAGACGTGATGTTATCTATTTAGGCTTTTAACCATGCCCACCTCATGCCAATCACTACTGCTCATTCATAGGCTTGCCCTTCAAAAATCCTTTTTTATAATTGGTAAATGCTTTACGTTTGTCCCTCCATGGGGTGGTGTGGTTACCACTTGGACACACACTCGACCGCATCTTCTCAGCCAACAACCACGTCTCCTTCAGCCACACCACCGAACTCCACTGGACCGACCATCGCTGCATCCATTTTTCCTTCCAGAAGCCGATCACTCACCGCCTCACCACTCAACCCCTCCGTCGCTACTGGAACAGAATCTCAACAGAACAACTGATCTCCAACCTCGCCCAGGCACCTCCTCCCAGGACCTGGGACCCCAACACAGCCGCCACCTACCTACATCAATGGATAGAAGACTGCGCCAACACCTTTGCATCACTCAAACAACTCTCAGACATCCACCACAGACCCAAGGCCAGATGGTTCACCCTGACCTGCAGGCCTCCAAACGGGAATGTGGAAGAATGGAGAAGACCTGGCGCCTTGCACCCACCGAATCCAACCACATCGCCCTCAAGACTGCCATCCGCAAACATCACCAGATGATCCGCACTACCAAAAGAACCTAGTACAAAAGCCGCATAGACACCAACGCCCACAACAACAAAGAGCTCTTCGGCATCATAAAAGAACTCTCCAACCCCAGGCCCTGCTCCCACGAACCCTCACCATCGCAGGAGCTCTGCAACTCCCTCGCCACTTACTTCCATCGAAGGATCAAAGACATCCACAACCGCTTCAAACCCCAGACCCACCAGCCAACCACTGACAACCACGAACCCAACGCACCAAGCAACACCAACCCTCTATGCTCCTGGACCAACGTTCAACAACAAAGACACCATCAACACCATAGCCTCCATCCACTCCGGCTCCCCCTCGGGCCCCTGCCCACACCAGATCTTCAACAAAGCCAGTGACATCATCGCCCCTCACCTCTGCACCATCATCAACAGCTCCCTCAATACAGCCACCTACCCGGAGAGATAGAAACACGCCAACGTCAATGCCCTGTTGAAGAAACCCAAAGCGGACCCAGATGACCCCAAAAACTACCGGTCCATCTCCCTCCTCCCCTTCCCAGCAAAGGTCATTGAAAAAATTGTGAACAGCCAACTATCCTGCTTCCTGGAAGACAGCAAAGTGCTCAATACCGCCCAATCCGGATTTCACAAGAACCACAGCACAGAGACCGCACTCATTGCTGCCACAGATGGCATTAGGACCATGCTCGACGAAGGAGAAACCGCAGCGCTCATCCTTCTGGACCTCTTCGCAGCCTTTGACACCGTCTGTCACCATACCCTTCGAACACGCCTCCACAATGCCGGGATCCGCGGTAAGGCCCTCGACTGGATCTCTTCTTTCCTCTCCGGCAGAACCCAGATAGTCCGCCCTCCGCCCTATCTGTCCGAATTCTCCAAAACCATCTGTGGCATTCCCCAGGGATCCTCCCTCAGCCCAACACTTTTCAACGTTTACAAGGCTCCTCTCACCAACATTGCACGATCCCACCACATCAACATAGTATCCTCCGCAGACAACACCCAGCTGATCATCTCCCTCATGAAAGACCCCACAACTGCAAGAAACAACCTCCACAATGGACTTCACGCCATCGCCAACTGGATGGAATCAAGCCACCTCAAGCTTAACACAGACAAAACAGAGATCCTCATCCTCAGCAGCAACCCCTCCACCTGGAACGACTCCTGGTGGCCTACCTCCCTTGGAGCCTCGCCCACTCCCACCACCCAAGTACGGAACCTTAGAATCATCCTGGACTCAGCACTCAGCATGACGCAGCAGGTCAATGCAGTCTCCTCTTCCTGTTACAACACCCTCTGCATGCTCCGCAAGATCTTCAAGTGCATTCCTGTCGAAACCAGAAAGACCGTCACCCACGCCCTAGTCAGCAGCCGACTGGACTTCGGCAACGCACTCTATGCAGGAACCACAGCCAACCTAGAAAAGAAAATGCAACGTATCCAAAACACCTCCGCCCGACTCATCCTCAATGTCCCACGCCGCAACCATATCTCTGCCCACCTCAGAGACCTACACTGGCTACCCGTATCGAAGAGGATTACCTTCAAACTACTCACCCACGCACACAAAGCCCTCCACAACACAGGTCCGGCCTACCTCAACGACAGACTCACCTTCCACACCCCCGTCTGCCAGCTCCGCTCCGTCAGCCTTGCCCTCGCCTCCGTCCCCCGCATTCGCCGCACCACCGCCAGAAGAAGATCCTTCTCTCACCTCGCCGCCAAGACCTGGAACTCCCACCACTCCACCCTACGCCAGACCCAGGACCTCCTGTCTTTCAAGAAACGCCTCAAGACATGGTTATTCAACCAGTAGCCCCACCCCCCCCCCCAGCGCCTTGAGACCCTGACGGGTGAGTAGCGCGCTTTATAAATTACGCGATTGATTGATTGATTGATTGATCCTGTTACATGGCTAAAAGCAAACTTTTTTCCTTTTGTGTGCCTCCTTCACGATCATCGTGTGGCACTTTGAATCGGCTCGGTTAAGTGAAACTGTTTTACTCCTTTTCAACTTATGTGGCAGGAAAAAGTCAGGTTAGGAGTTTACAACGCTAATAGCTCTAACTCGAGCAAGTGCGAGACCCACTGAATTGCAAATGCTTGTGCAAATAAGTGACCAGAATAGACCTTGAAGCCTCAGCTTTACTGTATATCTGCCATCTTGTGTTGCTTTCTGTTAAACATCTGTTGTCATGCGAATTCCTCTTATTCCCTTTACCTCTGTTGTTTCCTTTTGTGCTAATCAACAATTTCAACAAACTGAAATAACACAGACAAATCACATAATACAGAGATGATAAACAGCCCACATTCCTATCTTAAAGTGGACATTTGGAAGCAACAACTACTCTAGGATGTCTCCCACAGAATCTCTCAACAACAAATCAAAATTCTCAGGTTAGGTGAAATTGATAAACAACTTCTTGCAAACAGCCGCATAAACTCTTGAAAATTTAAAACGATTATGCAATGTGCAGACTGCTAGCACCACTAGCCACTACAAACCTGTGTTGATACTGCTGGCTTGTACCTGCAATCAAATTAGTTGCAATCAGTTTTTCCCCCCCAAGCACAATTGAGTGCAGTTCTTCCTTCCTGACACACCATTTTGTCTCACTAAACTCTGTATCCCACAAGGCTTACATTAGTAAGCATTATTGTTCTAAATAGTGCCTACACATTCAAGATTTTGGAAATATAAATATCACCCAAAGATATGCACAGTGTCTTCCCTAGATACATTAATTTCAGGGACTATCTGGTAATATAAAAGTTGAGACTGTTTGGTCAGCAGTGACGAGGATAGAGGGCATTTGCCTCAGATGGAAAACTGGACTCCAACTCTCCTCAGACTATACTAGGCTATACTATACTTAATTAGATAAGACCTACTTCATAGAAGGTGATGTGAGTATTGTGATAGATTCAGCATTACAGCAGGGACCACATTCAGCTAGGGACATTACTTAAAAATAGAATATTTAAAATTATAATATGGGAACAAGCATTTGCACTTTAATAGGTCTCGCATTTAACTGAGTTAGAGCAATTGGCATTGTAAATTCATAACTGAACTTTTCTAGCCACATAAATTGATCAACCCTGCCTCGTAATTTCATATTTTCTTGCCATATATTTCCAGTGGTTCTGCATATAACTAAAGCACTTCCATTTACCTTCTTCCTCTATCTGCACCACCACACCATCAGAGTTGCTGGCTGGCTAACACAATTCCTCCAAAAAAAGACATAAGAAAGCCACAGAGGAGAAATAATCTAGAAGGGTCGCCCAAACATATCAAGAGTGTTAAAACATATTCAAATATCATTTAAACCTTTATCAGAAATAAACTTTTGACATTAGACTGTAATGCTCAAAACAGCTCCTAGAGGGCACTGTAACAAAAATATTATTTGTAACAAACATGGGCATGTAACCATACTGTTAGCCCCTAGAGAGAATACCCCCATAAAAAACAGAAGAAAGTAATGCAGTATAATCATATACTTAGCCCACAGAGGGCATGTTTAGGGCTAGCAGGCCTACTGCAACGATATTACAAACAAGGCCTTTAAAACTTCTCCCAGATGTAAAACAAAAGTTCCAGTCACGAGAGAGCTCAAACAGTCACTAAATGGACAGGAGGGGTTATTTTTTGGGGGTCTCCACTAATCTAGTGTGGGTACCCAAAGATGATGTACACGGAACGAGCACGCTATCGTGAACGTTTTGGTGGTGGTCCCATTGGCCTAGAACCATGACAGGCTGTGTTAGGAGCAAACATGTTTTGTAAAAGTAATGCACTGCAAAAAACTATTATGGGGCTAGTTTCCCGAATGCAGTGAATATTGTAGTATCGGCTCTTCTGCTGTGTCGGAAGACTCGCTTTCGCTTTGAGGATTGCGGTTTTACAGTAAAGCATTTACCAATTTCAAGAGTTTTAAGGGGAGAGCCACAAGAAATGACTGATTAGGTAACTGCAAACAATGTGACCAGCACTCCAATACTGCAGATCAAGTTCACGCTGGTGTGCCTGTTCGCGCTGTGAGTGCCATGGTCGCCATGCAGCACGAAGGAGAGAGACAAACAAAAGTAGTTTGCCCACGTTGAAGTATATCGGCAATCGTGCAATAATTCTTATAACAGGGCCGGTCCCCAAGGACATTCAGTGTTGCCCCCACTGTATAAATTCAATTGAGAATAAGGGGCACATCTTGTTCTTTTGCTCCTTTTGTTCAAGGCCCAAAAGAAAATGGATTCAACCATTATGCCTGAATTTGGGAGTAAGAAACGTTCAAATTACATTAGGAATTTTAAAGTTGGACACTCAAAAGTTGAATTGAGTTTGGACTAAGTAGATTTTTACAAGCAGCTTGACTGCATTCTAGCACTGGCTATTTTAAATACTGAATGTTAACATCTTTGTGCTGTATCTCTTTAGGACTTTTGATTGTTATAAATGAATTTCTATGATTTATGTGATGGTACCCCAGAAATAAAAAATTATGATGACAGAATACCGACTTCTGGCTGTCACCTATTTGGCCTGTTCCGGTCTGTGTGGTAGGCGGACTTCGCAATGTCACGTATTTGACATGTTACAATAAGCCTACCCACAGGAGGTACTGTTTTTATTGGTAGAACTCTGAAAACACTGGGTGGCGAGAGTTCTGCAGTTCCTCAAATTATACAACTGTCTCAGACGTTGGAGTAAACATTTTTGACCACTCCATCTCAAGACACAAAAAACATCTAAATTCTAATTAATCATCTATTACAATTATAATAAACTATACATGATTTAATTAATGAACAATATGAACATGTAAACAATGTTATTATAGCGTAATAATTATGATCTTGACACTGCAGTCATATCACTTGTTTAAGATAGTTATTTAAAATATTTTTCAAATTATTCACACTTTGAAGATTTGAAAAAGTCATCTTTTTATTTAGGGAATACAAAATTTCTACACCATTTTGCGTTTGGTGCTAACCATTTCAGAGCACCTGCGCATGCGATCAGACTATTGGCAGTGACTGGAAAAGTTATCCTAAATGGAGGAGGGGACTTGCCATGTGAAACGTATGTACTGCGGCTGATGTAAGAATATTTGGCTGGTTAGCATGTGTGAGGTAGGAATATACAGACGGGAGTCTGATATGTTCGAGCATAATTAGCTTCAGGTTGACAGTTGGAGAAAAATGGAATTATAAGGAAAAGCTTTGAAAACGAGTACAATATCCAGGGTTTAACTCACATCAACATTTAACCAGAGGCCCTTTATTGTTGTCAGCTTAATTCTTCATTATTCATTAATTATGTATTAATGCAGTTTACGCCGCTATGGTCAATGTTTAGATTACATTCTTAATCTAATTAGAAGTCACCATTAATTATTCTTTCTTGTTACAAGTCTCAATCAGCCACGATTTTGAGTATTGATGTGGCTGAGGAGGTATTTGGGTAAAAAAAAACAGCCGCCCATTTGTCATTCTGATATTTTCTTGAGAATTTGTTCGCTTTTGACATAAGGTTAGCTGTGCAGTATTATTTCCATAAGGTGCCAATTAGGTTATATTCTGGTCTCTTGGAGACGCACATTTCCATCAAAATATCCAAAATCCAAAGCTGCTCATCACAGACGTGGCTGTATATATCTACTATGGATTAGAGGGACATAAAGGTTTTCCTTTCTAGTTTGCAAAGTTTTTGCATGTTATTTTTTTGTACCACTCTGTACCTATACATATTTGGGTTGAGGGATTTCCTAAAGCATCATATTTGTCCTTTGCATTTTCATTCATACACTTTTCTCATAATTTGGCCAATAACTGTCTTACTTCTACTGTGTAAAATTCAGTTGAGGAAAGCAGTGCAAATAGGCATCCTAACGATTTATTCCTCAATTCTACTGTTGTATGAATGTTTAGTCTACTGTGAAGAGTCTCTTCTAGCGCCATCTATGCACACTGCATAGGATGTTGGTCTCATTAATCTTGCTCTGTTGTCTTGTCAGAACTTTTTTTTAAATCAGTATCTGTTAAACGGTAAACCATGGGAGGTTAACTGTGTCTATGCACCTTTTGCTATACCATGACTACAATGCCGCTATCCCATTAGTCCAGGTATGACTGTGTTTTCATGAATTCCAAATTTGCAGGCCATAGGTCTGGAACCCACTATTCATCATTGTTTCAATGAAGCCCTCTGGTGGGATCATATCATGGCCAGGGGCCCTACTCCTTGCTAGGATTCAGTAGACTTAATATATATTAGGTTATCTTCTGCTAGTACAGCAAATAATATTTGTGTTAAAAAACAGGTTATGAAAGTTTTACCCAGATCAGCCCACACAGCGATTAGCATCATTCTGTCTAGATCACGTGAAATAAAGGTAATGCCTCAGTCACCAAGCAAATAAGCAACCCTATCAAAAGAGGTTCTTAGGGTAGTCTCCACAAAAACCTTCCTAGATAGTAGGAGTAAGCTGCAGATTTGAGCCTAAGAAAGTATCCATTACATTTGGGCCAACCACACCAACTCACTGACTAGGACCACTATTTCTCTGCCTCTTGAAAAAATAAAAGAAACAAAAGACAATAGCATGCCCTGATGGAACATTGGCACAGTGGTGCTAAAACAATCCCTCCCTATTAGGCAGCAAACCCGATAGAGCTACAGAGGCAATATTGGGGAGTCACAGATCTGAGTAACCCTACAAAAGTCAAGTTCACAGCATGACCCACCATTCAATTTCTTAGGTCATTGTATTGTAGTGAGTGACATCTCATTAGATAATGTCCTCGGAAACGACACAAAATATATTAATGCCTTTAAGTTCCAAAGACTGACTGCAGACTTTTGTAGGTGTAGGTGTTCCTTAATTGCAGTGTTAAACAACAATGATGGCTTGGGATCCAGATCACACCAAAGAGCCAGGGAAAGTACATTTTTCAACAATTGTAGCTGCCTTGTTACTGTTCCCTTTACTCGGGCTAGGGGAGATTGATGGTAGGCTGCTCAACTTTCAATATAGTTGGAAGACACGTCCTGTGGAGGGACAGCCTGCCAGATCCATCTGTGTCTGTTCAGTCACCATTAATTTGGGTCCTTGGTCTCGATCATGTATGGGTAATGAATAGAAGCTGTTGTAATGAAAGCATTTGTGATCTTATGTCTCGAGCTGGGTGAGTGATGGTGTCTATTTACTCCAAGATTACAAAGGTCCCAAGATTTGAAAGGTCCAGAAACCCTAATTGGACAGATCTTTCCATAAGTACTGACCCATGACCAGGGTGTTGTTCCTATGAAGTGGTGAGGCCTCCTATAACTGAATTTACAAGTGTAAAGGTAGTACTAGTAACTTTTGCCCTGTTGATGGAAATCTCCACCATCTGGGTAGCAATCACCCGATGCCAAAGTATACACAAATCAAATAAAGTTGTATTGTTCTAGGCCTCCTATAACTGAATTTACAAGTGTAAAGATAGTACTAGTAACTTTTGCCCTGTTTATGGAAATCTCCACCATCTGGGTATCAATCACCCGATGCCAAAGCATACACAAATCTAATAAAGTTGTATTGTTCTAAATAAATATTCGTTTATATGTAAAATACATGAATTCAAAATATTTAATATTAACCTGGAAATTATTCCATTTAACATCACATTACCTCAAATTAGATGTGTTTAATAAAATAATTTAAATCCACACAATTAAGTCATAAATATTACTTTTTAAAATATTAAAAACATTTAATCTCACTAATTTTTACTTAGTCCCATGGAGGCGAAAGTATTGATGGGAAACCTGGGCAAGGGGGGAATCTCCCAAATGTACCGCTCCTTACTCGCAAACACCGGCCCGTCTCTCGAGGGACTTCCTCAAAAATGGGAGGGATGGGTGGGCCCCATAGAAGAGGAGGATTGGAGGGAGGCGTTAATGGCCCCTCGGACCCTGACCATGACATCCCGATTTCAAGTGCTACAAACCCTCTACCTGCACGCAGCATACCTTACCCCCAAAAGACTCTTTAAGGCAGGCCTCCGGCCTACTGCTGACTGCCCCCGATGCTCAAACCCTGATTTTTTCCATATGGTTTGGGCCTGCCCAGTCATAATGACGTATTGGAGAGCGATCATGATGGAGGTCTCGGAGGTCCTGCAATCAGAAGTGGAAGTGGCGCCCGTACCACTCTTGCTGGGGGCCATGGAGGAGACGGGCTGGGTAGAACAGATCGCATCTTTCTGGGAGTGGTGTTCCTAGTGGCCAAGAGAGATATTATGGTGGACTGGAAATCTGGAGCGGCACTGGCTCTGGCCAAATGGAGGAGAGGCGTAGACTGGTGCGCACAGTGCGAAAAACCTGTATATGAAGCAAGGGGGTGCCCGAATAAATACAACAAAGTGTGGGAGAAATAGGGGACTGTGTTGGCCAACTAGCCTATCCGTGACACCCGGGCCGGCTGGGGGATGCCCCCCCCCCCCCGAGCACGAACTTCTAGGGGGTGATCCTCTGTTCATCATCTACCTCTCCAGTGTTAAATAACTGAATGAGGCTTATGCTGCATATTTCGTATTCTTCTTATTCAAAGTATCGTTAAGTTTACCAAGTCATGGTTTATTAAACTCATGTATCCAATGTCTGTGGAGCCCTCCGGGGCCAGTGTTGCGACTGACCCAAAGTACCAAGTGGTACCATGTTGTCTGTATCTTTTCTTTATGTTTTTTTTTCCTTTTTTGCAAAATCAATAAAAGTTTTTTATCAAAAAAAATGTTTACTTAATATTTAGTAAGGTTGGTTATATATTTGATTCACTTCACGGTTTCCATTTTTTTAAAAAAAAGTTCCATTTATTTTTTAAGTAATCTTATTATTAAATGTAAAAAATAATCGATAAGTATATAAAAAAATGTTATCACTTGAAATAAATATATATCAATATATACTTTTCTTTGTTGAACTAATTGAACATATTTAACATTAGCTCTTACGGGGTGAATTAGTTCCCTGCATCCATTGTTATCTAATGGAGGCAACTGTAGTGCAGTTCGTTGGACATGTGTGGTGCCTGACATATTACAAGACTGGGCTTGAGTACATTTGAACCTGGATTGATATATGTTTAGGCCTACAGTAACTTTAGGAGTGTGTTTTGTGAACTGCAATTCTCGTACTATTTTGTGTGTATGTGTTTTGTATTAGCATGTCTTTCCGAAACCCCTCTTAGACTCATCCCATTTATCCTAGACTCATCCCATTTAACAGTCTCTGTTCACCATTGCTGAATCATTTTCCTGGCCCTACCCACATGTACTGCTAAATAACATGCCTTGATGTGTGGAGATCTTCTCCACAGCGTCAGATAGCCAAACAAAAAGGATAGGGGAAGCGGAAGCCTCAGGCTTTACGTTTTTTTAATGTATTTTGTATTACATGAGCAGTACCATTGCAGTACTACTTTACGTACTACCATTTGTGAACCGGGCACTACATTTAGAACTAACAAAACTCCTGGAACTGTATTTAAAAACATGAAAAGTGTCAATTTTGCTCAAAAAATGACATCTGCCACAATTTAAAAAAAAATGAACACCAAGGGCTATATGTACAAACAAAAAGGCTATACATTACTGGTGATTCAAAAGGTTAAGTACACGAAGGCCATCGCTGCACGCATAAGTAAAAAATAATTTCAAGCAGCGATACTGAAGCAAACAATGAAAAACTATACAAGAAAGGAAACAAACCCAGCAAGTAAAAAGGTTATAAAACCGTGATTCTGATTCCAAGCTTGGATAACAAAAAACAGGGAAGGCCTGAAAAATATCAATTAAATCTCTTATCTCTTAAGAAATCAAGCACGGGCATTGAGCAAACGTTTTGTTCATTTTAAGAGGGAAATCTCCATGCTGGAAATGGACGAGTCCTTACCTAAGGCACAACTACGCTCCCTGGTGAAGGATCGGCAGGCATTGTAGCGGGTAAACCTCTGCTAAAGGGGTGTGCCAGGCTGTTACGTCATCATCAGAGGAAGACTGTGATGCAGGATGGTTTAGGGGCAGAGGTTTTCAAATAAACTTGTCCTAGCTTCAAAGCTGGCACGTGAACAATGAATTAGCGAGAGTCAAAAACATCCAAATCATTTGAGGAGGATAATTTTCAGAAAAAAGAGGAGAAACGAAATGGGTCATAGTATCCCCATTACTCTAAGTGACCAGAACATTGTATGAAAGTCCTGGCACCAAGCATGACTATTTAAAATCAGGAAGAACATTTCCTTTAAATTAGCATTTGAAGGAAGGGGTTGCACAGAGACTCTTGAATTAAGCTCATGAATACTGCCTCTAGGCACCAGAAAGATTTGTAAACTGGCAAATGGTGTACTGCAGTAGCAGGGTTCAACTGGCATACAACAAAGGTTCCCACACATTTGGAAATAAACAAGAAACGTCCTGGGTCAGCTGCCACAAGTGCGGCCAATATTCGCTATGCTATTCGCACTGGATATTGAGCCAATGCCTAATATGGTTAGAAATAATGACGCTTCTCACTTTACACCGATTTCTTAATGTACTGTTGAACTTTACACTGATGTCATTTTTATGGGCAAGACAAAGTGCTCCGTCCATTCTGTAATCTCTCTTTGGGCTTGAAACCACGCCCAATCCACGTCAGTCACTTACATTGGTTCGTGGGCTTGCCTTTTAAAATCCGCTTGCTTTCATTTGTAAAAGGCATGCATACGTCATGCCTTTTCCGGTGTGTAGCCCACCTACACAGTACCGGTAAAGTTCCAAAAACATAAGAGGCTCGATGTTTTCAGCCTGGAGTCCAGACTACATTATCTGTTTATTTTCCACGCAGCTTGATTGCGCTGCATTTTACACTGCACGATCGCGCTGCATTTTTTGTTTTTGCCTTACAACGCTAATAGCTCTAACTCGAACAAATGCGAGACCCGTTGCATTGAAAATGCTTGTTTATTTACTGATTCAACAATTCAAATCTCTTTCAATTCCTCTGTCAAAACAAAGCAGGAAGGAAATTCCTCTAAGCAAATGTTTAGGACCCTCACACGTGTTGGGCACATTGTCCATTAGTTTTCTAAGGGTCACTCGTACTACTGAAAAACATTATTTACAAATGCAGAATGAGCAACCTCGAGGCACCAAACATCTTCAGTGAAAACTTTTTTGCCTCACTGTCTTCCTCCACTCTCCAGTGCTTTGGGACCATGCTGTCCTTTTAACTTTCACAAGTCTGCATGAGCCAGGTCCTTGGTTGCATGCAGATTTCAACCTCAAAAAACACACCCTGGAGAACAGTCTCCAGTCACTGAAGAGGCTTTAGATTGGTCTTATTAAACTCCAATTTCAAGAAAGTCCCCTACCATAAAAGACTGCACTTTAGCCAACTCAATCAGATTATTCCAACTTCCTGTACTACTCCTCCCCCCACACACATTGAAATTGCAACTCTATCACAATTTATTGACCCATATCATCGTTTTGTCAAGCGAATAAGAGTCTCATTTCAAAAGACAAATCAGCTTCCATGTCCTCGAGGTTTGGGCTCAATATTTGAAGAGCACAATAAAAGAAGATTACTTAACATCACCTGTTCCTTACAAGTTTTTAATGTACCTCACTGATCTTATCAAAGAAAGTATTTCATAGATGATATAACGCAGGAAAAAATACACATACTTTTAGAACATGTACTTAAAGGTAACTTCTAATAGAAAGAACATTGTTTGTACTTTTCATTGAAAGCAGAACACATTATTGCATGGATAAGATATTTCATTGTTACAGAATCATGAAGGCCAAGTGCACCCACACATTTTTCCACCGTACCCATCCCATTTGACCATATCTAATAAATACTCAATATTTGCTTTGCAAATTAACTCTTCCTAAACTAATTCTCATAGATTAAGTGATTTACATGGCGGTAAAACTGCCATGTAAGCGCCAGCGGAGAGCAGGGTCGTAATCCCCAGGGCAGCGCTGCCCTGGTGCATTGGCACCACCAGCATTGCCAGGTCGTCAGACGGGCAAAACATGGCAGTGCTGGTGGTCCGACCGTGGCGGAACCACCACGGTCATGTGGCAGTCTGAATGTCACTTTGGTGGCTTTCGGTCTAAAGACTGCCAGACTCGTAATTAGGGCCTGAGTGTCCTGTGTTTATGGCTGTCTGGGTTTAATGCACAATGGGAGCTGCCAACCAGCACATACCAGATGTGGATTGGAGAGAGGACTGTAAGACACAGATGGCAATAAGTACAGAGAAATGACCACTTTCTAAAAGTGGCATTTCTAAAATAGTAATAATAAATCCAACTTCACCACTGAGCAAGATTTTCTATTACCATTCTGGCAATACCAAGCAAGTCAGGGCCACTCCTTCCAGATTAGAGGCTACCACTCAAACGTATATGAAGGCAGTTCTAATGCTAATCTATGAGAGGAGGAGGCCTCACAGTAGTGGAAAACGACTGAGTCTACCACTACAAGGACATGCAAAACACACAGGTACATTTCCTGCCTTTTACCTACAGAACACACTGCCCTATTGGTTAACTAGGGCCTACCGTAGGGGTGGCTGATACATAGAAAAAGGGGCACGTAGTTTTAAATCCCAAGTCGAAGTGGCAGTGAAACTGCACACACGGGTCTAGCAATGGCAAGTCTGAAACATGTTTAAGAGCTTGTTGTTTCCGGTGCGGAGCACCAGCATTTATTTTTGAGTACCAGCGCTTAATTTTCTGCCTCAAGCATTTATTGCAAGCAAAAGACACATTTGGAAAAGAGGGAAGAGAAAAACGAAGTAGCGTCACAAACGGGAGAGAGCAGAAAGCTGTAGGAGTAAGCTGAAGGGGCAGGGAGTGGCTGTAAATGGATTGAAGAGGCCCGAGATGGCTTCAGGATTACGCTGCCTCAGTATTCCGCGTTAGCACATTTAATTGCAGCAGCCACGTATTTAAGAGGCGGGCTTTGGGCACCAGCACATTTTTATTTACAAATTAAGCACTGGAGCTAATGTTACCATGTTTTAAAGGAGAAAGCACATGCCCATAGCACTGGTTAGCAGTGGTAAAGTGGCCAGAGTCCTAAAGCCAGCAAAAATGAGGTCAGAAAAATAAGAGGAGGAAGGCAAAAAGTTTATGGTGACCTTTCAGAGAGGCTATTTTCCAACAGGCAGGGTTGCAAAACCCTAACACCCTAGGCCTGGTGGTAGGGTCCCCCAGGAACACCCAGGGCCTAATAGCATTTTTTATTATTTTCCCGCAAATATCGCAGAGACCTATGCATCTAAGGAATGTTTTTTTTTTTTTTTTTTTTTTTTTTTTTTAATCACACGGTCTGCTGTGCTTGCTTACTGATTGGCCCCTGGGTGCTCCAAGTCCCGGGGGCATCTATAAATTAATATTTTGAGGGGAAGGTGTGCACCCCAGCTGATATGGCCTGGCCACCTCCCTGGGGCCAGGCCAATGCTAAATGCAGAGGAGGGAGGCTGCATGCCCCTCCTCCGTAGGCCCTTTACAGCACTGGGAACCGCCGTCTCCCCTGGGCATGGCCAATAAGCTCAACATGAAGGGAGGGGGGCTGCGTGGACTACCCCCTACAGGGTCATTTATGGCCCGGGAACCACCATCTCCCTGGAGCTTGGCCAAATTTTGAAATGGATGGACGTTTTTGGCCTCATGGAGCTCCACCTCCCCAGGACAGGTACTGCAGTAACAAAGGTGAGGCAGTCGCACAGCCCCTCTCCTGGAGCTATTAATGGCCCTGGGGAAAGCCACTTCCCCAGGGCCGTTACCTATGTCCCAAAGTGGTCATGCTCAGGACACAGGTGTTTGCTGTTGCTTGACAGGAGCTATGACAGCTCCTGCCAAGCAAGTGCAAACAGAAACTCTCTTCCTCACGACAGGAGAAGGAAAACTGCTCCTGCCCATTGGGAGCTGACTCTTCATTTGTTTTCCTGCTCGATGTCAGGCTAGACACAACTGAGCTCAGTTTCCTCCCACACTGCAGTAAACGTTTTCATTAACTCATTCAGATCTTCAGGAATTCAGATATCAAAATTGTTCTAAGTAGTTTTTGTTATGGAAAATTCTTTTTGAGGTGCATCTTTAAAAGATTTTTGAATATTATTAACACTTCACCTTTGTTCATATTCATTTTATAACCAGAAACTGGATCAGACCCAGGGCTTAATTTATTACATAATTAGTGAAGGGACCAGAGTCTTTCTTAGGGACCTATTGCTGCCAAATAACAGTGTTGCCAAATTTCAAGGCTACTTAGCCTTTATTCCACATCACACCTCTTTTTGCCAACAACCCTACATTTCCTTACAACTGTTTCTTCATCTCACTCTTGCAGATTTTTTTCTTCCTTTTATCATTCTCCTTGCTCCTTTTTCTATGTTCCTTTTTCTTGCGCGGTGTCAAATTCTGATGAAGAAAGTTAAGTCCTGGTTTCCAAAAGAGAGTCCTGGTGCCCACCACATTCGGCCACTAGCACAAATTGAGCACCGGTCAGATTTGTTAAATGATTTCATTAACACTGGTACAGAGGCATTAGGCTTCGTAATCAGTGATACAGTGGCCCTAACAGTGGCCCTAGTCTCTGCCATTAGTCCCACATATCCAGGCAGATCATCATATCAACACACCTTGACACACTTGTTGAAATGGGTAATGGCTGTCCCCTTGGCAAATTCACATCAGTGGAAGACAAATACAGTAAAATAAAACTCTTAGTACAGATGTGGCAAAGGCTGTGTCTGTGGAAGAATCTGAGGAAGAAGTGAGCATGGATGGAAGGTTTTAAAGTAATCCCCAAAAGTCAAATGTATTTCTACCACTAAAATCAATGAAATAACAAACATTGATGTTAACGAAAATCTCATTTCCCTTTTTCCACAGGAGATGGGCGTAAAAGGAATTTCACTACTTTAAAAAGAATTTAAAAAGTATTTATAGAATAGCATATATTTACAATGTCAGGAGAAATCTTACAATGTTTGGAGAAGTCATATAATACTTGCTTGTTTAAAAATATGTGACTTACATTTTTTCATCATGTTTGACTTAATCTATTAACTATTAATACAGCAAGAATAGTACGCTGTAACCACATAGTGTATAGTTGACAAATTTGGTCCTTTGAGAAAGTGTCTGTTTTCTAATTTATCTCAGATCAAAGACACATTTCCTTTCTAAATTAAAAAAAATATATACAACGTACAGCTAGATCAAAAACAAACGTCATATTACTAAGCATTACTCCTTTTTCTGCACAATCTGTCAATTGACACAGTCCCACCTGTTATCGTCCTATCTCTCTCTTAGATTCGATGCTTGAAGTGGCAGGTCACGTTATTTTCAACAGACTGCAAGAAAGGGCCCAAGAGAAGAAAGCCTTATGGTACTTACAGTATAGGTTCCGGGAGGGATTAGGAACCGTAGAACAGGTTCTGATCGAGAAATATTCCATCATCAAACAAGGGAGGCTGTACTTGGTCTTTGTTGATTTAACTGCTGCTTTTGACTGCGTAATCCATAGTACATTGTGGGCAATCATGGGGAGCATGGGGGTGGACCAAGAGATCATACAATTTCTCAGGGAAACATATCATGGGTGCAGCGCCAGAGTGCGATATTGTCTGATGGGCGAATGTACCCAGCCTTTTAGCATAGAGAGGGGTGTAAGACAGGGTTGTGTTTTGGCACCCTTCTTCTTCTTATTATTCATTAATAGTCTAAGTAAGGTATTAGCTGCTAACTGCAACAACCTGCCCCAAATAGGGTCCAGGACTGTTCCCACCCTAATAAATGCTGATGATACTGTTCTTATGGCACGAACTCCCCTTGCACTGCAACAGTTACTAACGTGCTTTGTGTCCAATATGGAGGAACTGGGGCTATTAGTTAATAAGAGCAAGACATTTGCTATGAGGTGTGGGAAAGTGATACCAAAACCCCCCAGCCTCATGATAAACGATACCAGAATAGATTACGTTGCATCCATTTCCTATCTGGATGGCGATTAGAACCAGAGGGTTACACTTTCAGAAAACTGTGGTAGCCTTGCCCCAAAAGTCAAATGTATTTCTACCACTAAAATCAATGAAATAACAAACATTGATGTTAACGAAAATCTCATTTCCCTTTTTCCACAGGAGATGGGCGTAAAAGGAATTTCACTACTTTAAAAAGAATTTAAAAAGTATTTATAGAATAGCATATATTTACAATGTCAGGAGAAATCTTACAATGTTTGGAGAAGACCTTGCGCAACTTGCTTGCAAGGTTGGAATATTTTATTACTGTTTTTATTTTTGTGCTTTTATAATTATATTTTGAACAGAATACATCCTCACAGGTTTCACACCTTTTTTTTTTCCTCTTTCTGGCTTTTAACTGCAAAATCTTGTATTTTGCTGTCTCATATGGTCCCATCATCATTTATTCGACCTGAGTCTTAAATGCTTTTTTTAAATGTTTTGTTTATGGTTAATGTATTGCTTTTGTTTTACTTATGTACACTTTTATGACAACATCTGTCAAATAAAGCCTGTTTGAATTTGACATACCAGTGCATTTTGTGAAGAGTGATTTTATACCTCATAACTAGTCCTCTTTTGTATTTTAGCTCCCATTTTATCTTTATTTTTGAGGAAAAAGAGACAAAACAAGATTATATTAAAATTAATTCTCCTAAAGCTTTGGGCACATTTTTAATAAATAGAAATACAAGTAGTTTATAGTATCCTAGCTCAAAACCAGATTAAATTACAAAATGAGTCATCGGTAGAGATATTAGGATCAAACCAGTATTTCCATTTATTGCGGTATACATTTTAAATGTAATAACTATTAATGCAATTAGCAGGTGAACCATTTGAAGTACAACTTTCATTAGCATACGAAGCAGTCAATAATAGTAAAGCCTCTATATAAAATGTTGGTACTGTAACTCATACACCATGCAATGAGTCACTTACCGCGTTTATGAAGCCATCCTTCCTTAACTACCGTTACTTCATCCATGACGGAAAAACTATTTCACCACAGCCCCAGTAAAAATGGTGATCTTCCAAACAACACAACTTATATTCCGGATATGAATGATTCTCTGTGGGAAAAATAACAACATTGGATGAGCAATGCAAACAAATGTTTTTAAAACAGTATATACATTTATTATTAGCACTTCAACATGAGCCTTTGGCACAGTACTGCTTCAACCTCTCATAAAGGGTGCAGAAGATGACATAATTCTATTTATTCATGCTTCTGAAAGGTTCAGCACTCACAACAACAAACAGCTTTTCCTCCTGCACTCACACACAAAGGATAAAAAACAGTCAACCTTTTAGCACTAAGGCCCTAATTCCAAGTAGGGTGGCAAATGTTGATTCCTGCAAAAAACGCGATTGACAAGAGATCAACATTCTGAGTACTGCAGTACACATATCCCTTTTCCCTAGGTGAATTAATTCACTGGATGAAAAACGTAAAGAATATTCAAGTAAATGCAAAATGTGGTGTGGTAAATACAAACGTCCACTTGTAATTGCTCATTTTAAGACGAAAATTTGAAATGTGAATAGTGATCACACCTGGTAAATACTTTATCTCACAGTCTCGTTATTTACAGGTGCAGCATATGGAATGAAGGTTTTAGGTGTTAAATTAATAGTTTAACATTTTTTAAATTAGACTCATGGGTTTTATGCTGCGATCGGGTGAATGTTTCACAAAGTACCCATTTTAAATCCAGAGGGCATCGCAGATGTCTCTCTCTATTTCCCATTACTAAACAAATGAAACATATCCCTGGACAAATTGTTAGTCTGATAATGGCTAAATAATAAAATGTTAGTAATTAAACGTTTAAAGGTATTTTCAATTGTAAAACATATGCATCTCCGGATGCAAAACAAACTGCACAAGCAGCAAGCATAAAAGCTCTTTTTAAATGTATTTTATTTTATTAATTATCTGGTAAAGCACATAGATGTACTAAGTACAGTAGCATTCAAAGTCAATTTTTTTGTGTCATACGCTTGTGATTTCTGCTCATGAAGTTTGGGACAGAACTCACCATCAGGGAGGAATTAATATAGAGTGTGATATTAACTGAGGATACAATGGAGGACATGAGAATTCACTGGAGGGGTTATTGTGCAGTAAAAACTGCAATCAAGAACAGGAATTTATAGCTACTATGAATGACATACATAAAAGATTTCTTGAGAGAAGTTGCGACTCTCACTGCATCAATATGGCTAAGAGAACGATTAGTAAACAAAAGGAAATAAAAGTCATGCCCAAAGGCGAAAGTCAGTAAAGAGGGATCAAAAAGGATTTGTTGAATTCCTAAATATAACCGTGATAAGTAAGAAGGTAAGCAAACATTTGGCATATTCTTTCACAGCATCTTCAGACTGCAACATATGTTAGGAATAGATCAAGTATTACTTTATCTAGAGGTCAAGCGCTCAGAAATATATTGAGCCTGAGTTATCTGACTGAGCCCAACAAAGGGATCTGACTGCTAAGCAGTAAATCTGTGGGGTTTTTTTATGTGGACTTTGTGTGATTTACTGATTTCTCTTGACAAAACATGTACATTCAGTTGGCATTGGAATCAGTTTTACTATCTGGGCCTTTATACATCTATAATGCACCATACTGTGGCGCACATACTCATTTGTGGATGTGAAAAAATAAAAGTGAGAAAATGAAAGAATAACTGAGCATTTAAGACTGGTTGCAAATCAAAAGGGCCATTATTATTTATCTCTTCATTTTGTGGCGAAACATTGCAAGCATTTGGATCAGAGACTGAAGTTCCATGCTTTCGAATATATTCATAATGACGTAAGAGAGGGTAACACAGAACTGAAACTGTGTAGAGCTGGACCATACTGGATTATCAAATCGAAATTGAAGGTAGTCAAGTATGGACATAATACAGAGCATGATATCAGTATTTCTGAGGCTCTAATATGATGTTAACTTCTATGGATCTTATGTAACAGTAAGATGTTTATTTGGAGTAATCAAATGTATGGTGTACGTCTCAGTTCAGCTGCAATTCTGAATGGTGATCTCAGCTGATGATTGCTTAATTATCAAATGTTTGTCTCCTGTAATCCTCCTCCGGACGTCTTCTGGAAAAAGATGTATTTGAGACCCATTACAGAGATAAGACTGTGACCAAGGAGTTTCTTTATTTACGTTTTCAGATGGGAGAGTGAGAGAATGGTGTATTTATCATTTCATTTCAACTTAATACTGAAAGGCTAGCTTGGTGGGAGCATGCATAACACAAGACCTTCCTTTGCACATCTCTCTGTCTGTACAGAAGTAATGCAGATGTGTGCACCGATAGTTATAGTTCAATACCTAATGCTGGTCTGGTTTAATAGCTGAAGGCCTCTCAACATATTATAGCCTAATACAATGTAGTCAACAGATAACCTCTCCAAGCTTTACGGCCCCTTGTTGCGGGTATGGGATTCAAACACAAGAGTTTCCCTTTAGTGCTTCAAGGATAAGGGGATTTTTAACATCAGCACCAATCATGTTGATTTACTCACAATTAGTTTCAGATATAAATTTTGACTCTGTTTAGTTAGAGAGAAACCATACAGTTACTTTATGAACTCACGAATGATTGATGTGGATTTATTTACATAAATTCACCTCGAATAATAACTATTTGAATTCAGAATATTCCAATATGAATAGGTCATTTTTTGGCTACGGTGGTTTCTTTATATTTAGAATGTGTATCATGCATAGAGTAACTTACAGTAAATCTACACTTCACATGGTTTTATTACATTGAAGTTATAGGAAGACTGTCTTCCTTGATATGATAGAGCAGTTATGCTATTAATCCAAGTGTTAAATGATTTGGTTGATTATCAATACAACTAAGATGGCACTGGTTGTTAACGTATACATACATATTTTTAATCATCACTGAAACTGACCCCTTAAATACTCACTCCTTAACTTCTATGGATACCACTCTGTGTGAAGCAGTATACCAGCATGCTCATAGAATTTTCCGAACTGTTTATGTATGACGTTGAGAATAATGACAGCTTACTTTTACCTGTAGCTTGGGCCTGATTACGTAGATTTTTTTTGTAGCCAGAGACACGTTTAGATCACTAGGAAGCTCTTGTGGATTTATTGCATAAAGATGCACAACCTGGACGACAACCAGGTAAAATTGGCCATTGTAACTTTTGGTTGGGTTAATCTTTTGCGGAGAATGGGCAGTTGATGGTGGAGTTGGGCTCAGTAATTCTTGGCCAAATACAGTTGATTTGTATTTTGCTCTCTGGGTGTTTTCATGACTAATTTGCTAATAAACGTAAATGTAGTCTGATTTAGTGCTGATGTCGACCACTGTTGAAATGGGAATTACGTTTAACCTATCCATAAAATTTGTTCAATTGCCTTCTCCCCGAATGCACAGTGCTCTTATTTTCAGATAATCAATATCACATTCACTATGAAAAGAGAGGTGATTTTTCTATTATGAATGAGGTTTTCATTTGAATTGTCGGTTTATATGGTTAAGAGGTGTATATGATAAATATGTTGAGCATAATGCATTTGTGTACACAAGATTGTTTTGTAAACATATTGTTTGAATAGTTGGCAATTGTGTAAGTATGTTTATTATTTCCAGCTTTGAGGACGTTCCTATGAATAATATTTCTGGAACAAAACATGTTAACAGGAGCTTTGAATACTCTAATAATCAATAAGTAAGATTTAGATCAATGAAAGTAGAGTGGATATTCTTGATCTCATCAAATGGACCATCTAAGGGATAGCGGACAACTCTGCAGAATATTCCTATCTTGGCTATATAAAAGTAAGTGGCATTTTCCACAAAACATTTAAGACGTACTAAACCAATATTATTTTACTAGTGAACCTTCTAAATAAAACTGGCACAACCAAAATAGTTGGCCCTGCTTCAAGCCTACCAATTATCTTGATTTAACCTCTTATGGGATGGCCACTTTTGTGGGAAAATAAGTAGCAACAGTGTAACAAAAGTCCTCTGATAGAGCCATAGAGGTAGATGGCACAAACATATTTAGCAATCTCAATTAATTGATGAAAGATAGATATTTCGGTGGTCTTTATATTTAACTAAGACTGGACAGATATTGCCTTCTCTATTTTGTCCTCAGTTGGCAGATGTTTCATGGTCTACAGTAAATCAATGCGTAAGTCTAGCATTTTCACACTGCATTGTGCTTTACTGTATTATTGCATCTATACAGTGCTTACTATCCTGTGTCTAGTGCTGAAGTGGCTACAGATAAAAGTAGCATGGTACACTGTACGACTATGTGGTTGGAAGAGTGCTGTCTGAGACTCTGTATTAAGTGTTTGTGTGACTATTATGCCATGTTATGGGAACTGTAAAGCATGACAATCACCCAGAATGATATTGTGGAATATAGAGCATAACGATTTAGATGGCTGAGTCACAGAGCCAGGATTTACAGCCTTTGTGGAAAACGAGATAGATATTGATCAAACAAAACTCTGTAGAAAGTGAATTTATCTTGTCTTCGGATGCAGCGCTTAACAGTATGATAGGTATAAGAGATAGATGCACAAGTTAAAATGTATTATTCTGGTTACACCTAGCAGTTCTGCATATCATTAGTTGTGACTCCCTATCCAGTTCCTTTCCTTTCTGCGCTGGCTGCAGCATAATAGTACAACATTACTATGAGAGGAAGGGTGAGGCTATTAGGCATACTGCATCTGCCTCAGACCTATCACATCACAATGAGATGCAGTAACCCCTCAAGACAGGTACCTCTGAATTCTTTGTGTACCAAGTTTGAAAATACCAGTCCACCTATACTACTCTTCTACTCCAATTGCAGGCAATTACAAGACTTGGATGAGGGGGGCTCACTCATGTAATGTGACATGCTTCATCGATCACCTCATCCCACTCTGGTATGATAGTACTGCCGGGGAGGACTCGACCTCAAGTGGGGCTCTCTAGAGGAAGTTCTTTTATATGATTAATCTGGATAAATAACTCACATCCAGTTATACTAATTAAAAATACCTCAGGATAAACCATAAGATACTAAAAAGCATTCATGAGAGGACACCACTTGATATTATGGCCCTTCTGTACCTCTGTAGTGCCAACATGTTTCTGCCCCTTTTATAAGCCTGATCAGGTCTCAGGCATTCTTCAGAGCTACTTAGGATCCCTATTCCCTCTATAGGAGAATAGATGCGACCACTCAAAAGAGTATTGACAGTCTATCTATAGTTTACCTTTATTTTCTATTAGGTAAATTACCTGGTATGTGATCAGGAGAGGTAGATCCTTTCCGTTACTTTCATGACACTAGTCAGTTAGAAGGAACAGGGATCTTATGTAGCTATGAAGAAGGCCTGAGACCCGATCAGGCTTATAAAAAGGGCAGAAACATGTTGGCAATAAAGAGGTACACAAGAGCCATAATACCCAGAGGAGTCCTCTGATGAATGCTTTTTAGTATTTTCATATATATACACCAAGGGCACAACTGAATAAATGAAAGTCTTCTGGTTTATACTGAGGTGTCTTTAATTAGTATAACTGGATCCCAGATAATTTATCCAGATTAATCATTTCAAAGAACTACCTTAAGAGAGCCCCACTTGAGGTCGAGTCCGCCCTGGTAGTACTATCTTACCAGGGATGGATGAGGTGGTCGATGATGAATAATGTCACATTATGTGAGTGAGCCCACCTCATCCAAGTCTTGTAATTGTCTGGAATCAGAGTAGAAGAGTACTACAGGTGGACTGGTATTTTCAGACTTGGTACATAAAGAATTCAGAGGGACCTATCTTAAGGGTTACCGCATCTCATTGTGACGTGATAGATGCAGCATAAAGTGCCATTTGACTTATGATGAATCAGCAGGGTAAGGCAGTTATAGGTAGGGCCACTGGAATTATGCAGCAAGGAAGGACCCAATTATGCAGTAGGGTGGACTAAATTATACGAAAAGAAAAAGGTCAATTATGTGGCATGATGCAGCACATTTTGTGATACTATTACCTCGTTATTTTGATATTTCTACAGATATTAACACTATCTGGGTAAAGGTTTTCCCTCATTAGTACCAGTTTGACTCAATAATACAACAATAAGTAACAGAAAGATGAACAGTCAACGTTTATGAAGGGCCTTCCACTGCAATGTAACACGTATTGCTTCACTTTTAGTAACTTTGGATCCACAGCACTTTTAGTCATTTTTGATCTGTTTGAGCTAGAAATTCTTTTGGTTCCAAATGTAACCAGTTTATAATAATGCGGAAAACGCAGCAGCCACACAAATCACATAACTCCAGTGGCTCTGGCTATAGGAGGGACTAAGGGCCAGATTTATATCTTGGCGGAGGGGGTTACTTTGTCACAAACGGGACAGATATGCTGTCCCCGTATTACGATTCCATTATATCGAATCAAAATTGTAACACGATGGACAGAATAACCATCATGTTTGTGACAGAGTAACCCATCCGCCAAGATCTAAATCAGGTCCCAAGTTTGGAGAGCCACCTGGAGGACTGTCATTTACAAATAAGGTGGAGATGGGGAGATTCAGAATGGGCCTAGATCTGCAGCCTCCATTTCACTAGTAAAGAGGCAGATTTAGAACAATATGATTTCTGCCAACCAAGTTCTTGAGTGATTATTAACAAGGATATATAGTTGAGGACCTGGAAATGTGGTAATCCCAGGAAAGTTGGTGTTGCCTAACACACCAGGAGAAGTAATCTCTGTGAAGCTAGTGGTAATACTTAAAAGTTATAATCCCTAAAATGAGGAGGCAGATGTTGCTACCCAGTGGAGATCAAAGTGTGTTTACTCCAGAGTGAGAATATCAAAAAGATGGTACTTTCGATGATAGTGAATGGTTATTCTTTTAGCATTTACTACCCTGTCAATGTGCTTTCAGATGGGTTCTACATAACCCCGAAGGGAAGCCCAGTGTTAATGATGAGGTGAAACATAAGGATTAGCATTAATCATGCTCTTTCCACTCATTACCATGCAATATTCTTCTCAAATCTATTATTGCAATATTGTGTAGATTCCATATCTAATGCTACTTTTATGTGCTCAAGTTGGGGTCCTTCGTACTCCATATCATCATGCATAAAAACGATTTTTGTAGTCTAGTTGTCATGCTATTTGTGCATAGTATTTCACACAATTATTTGTTACATAGAACAGCAAAGTGATGATGAATATTTAAAAATATGGTATGGGTGTGTGCTTGGGCAAAAAGTTACTGATATTCAGGAAAAAGTAATCATGCGTATTCATCTTCACTACTTGACCAAGTATATCACAATAATCATCTTTAAAATCTTAAGTATCTTAAGTGTCTTTAAAATACTTAAAAAAGGAAGCTGGGCTCCACTTAGGCCAACTATCTAGAGTACACAGCCAACATACAGGACAAATACATGGCAGAGCGAATACAACAATTTGAAGATATGTCAGACCACCCACACAGGGCCAGATTAGCAATTCGGCCACTTTGGCAGTCCAATGGGCTGCTTTTAGAGCTGGAAGTGATAGCATGACCCAAGCACAAAACCCCTATACTACACATCCTAGCTACTTACTACTCCTGCAGGGTAGGGCTGGTCTGACAATATTTGCCACAGAGGATTTAGGTTTGTAGTCATCTCTACATTTAAGTGAATCTTTTGGGTGGGGAAGAATAATTAAGACAATATGTACTCTATCTGAATGAAAGAATGAAGACTGGTGATAGGAAACACCTCAACTCAAAATGGCAGACACCTAAATATACTGAGCATGCAACACATTGTAACGACCCAAGGATTTAGGCCATATGCCGGGACTAGGCCTAGTACGATTTTTCTTTTTTTGTCAATAATCTTTTTTTCTTACTGTTATTGTGTTATTTTGTTGTTTGCTTTTGAAACATCTACAGAATACATTTTTATTTCCCAAGAGCCTGGGAAATTGTGCTTAATAATGCAGCATTTGACTTTGTTTTTCACTAAAAATCCCACTGAAGAAGATGAGACTCGCTTACTATACTCGTTCAATTCAACTTGGCACTAGTTAGAACATCTTTTAGTGTAATTTGTTTTCCCGTCCCAGCCTATAAAGACTTAAATGCATTAATAATGGCAGAATGAACAACTGTCACTGTATTCATCCTTTAGTTAACAGACAAATGAAACCATTTTCATCTAGAAGCACTGCCATCTGCACTTTAGAGTCCAGTGTGTGCCACGCTACTATCATCAAACGATCTGATACAACACAAACTTAAACCAACACAGAACAAAAGCTCCATTCTTGATCTAATAATTTCCAAAAACAACCTGCTCTCAATCAATCAACTCATTCCAGTAGACTGGTCCGACCACTTTATTATCTGTTTCGTGTTACAACTCGCTCACGTCATGACCAGAGGCCAACCAAAAAGAGCGACCTGGTTCAGCATAGACAGCAAAACTGAAAATAAGGTATTTCTCCCCATTAGTCCTGACACCGACATCAATGTCTACACTGCCCACTGCTTCGACAAACTCTTGGTTTTGCTTGATGAAGAAGCCCCACTTTAAAGCTAAAGGAAAAGACCAACGTTATCTGCTCCTTGGTTCAATATGACCTTACAAACAGAAAGAAAAACGTTTTTTTCCATTTCTTATGTAGAGATCTCAGCCTCCTTCCACTGCTAATGTGTCATGTCCCCGCAATGCAAGAACACTTTAACAAAAGCACATATTTCATGAGAAATCAAAACACTTCAGGTCCCTACAGGACTCAGCCAAGAATCAACCGGAAAAAAAAAACTCTGATTTTATCAAAATAGCCACCAATCCTCCATTGCCTGCTTTCATCAAACTCAATGACCCCACCAACAAAGCAGAAGAGTTTGTACAATTGTTTTTATCCCACAATGTTTATCCCACATAGGAATCTGCCCTGTGTGCACATTTGTACAGTTACACTCTATGGCTGTTCGCGACTTTGTACCAATACACCAACTATTGTCACAATAATAGAAACCTCCTTTTAAGTTGAGCGCGCAAGCGCTTTGAGCTGTTGTACGTTTTGTGGGCTTCTAACGGCGCCCATCACACACCCATCACTTTAATTTGTTCCTGTGACTGCCTGTAGGAGGCTGGCCTGGCTTGTAGTGGGTACCAGAGGTACTTTCACCTTGTGCCAGGTCCAGTTATCCCTTATTAGTGTAGAAGAGGTGTTTCTAGCAGCTTAGGATGATAGAAGGTAGCTATGGCAAAGCAGCTTAGGCTGAACTAGGAGACATGTAAAGCTCCTACTATACCACTGGTGTCATATGCACAATATAATAAGAAAACACAATACTAAGAAGTACTAAAAATAAAGGTACTTTATTTTTATGACAATATGCCAAAAGTATCTCAGTGAGTACCCTCAGTATGAGGATAAGATATATACACAAGATATATGTACACAAACCAAAATTAGGTAAGTAATAGCAAGAAAAGTAATGCAAACAGTGTAAAATTACAATAGATTGCAATAGGAGCACATAGGTATAGGGGCAACACAAACCATATACTCCAAAAGTGGAATGCGAACCACAAATGGACCCCAAACCTATGTGAGCTTGTAGAGGGTCGCTGGGACTGTAAGAAAACAGTGAGGGTTAGAGAAATAGCCCACCCCAAGACCCTGAAAGGTAGGTGTAAAGTGCACCTACTACCCCCAGAGAGCACAGAAGTCGTGATAGGGGGATTCTGCAGGAAGAACAAACACTAGCAATGCAACAACAGTGGATTTCCGGACCTGAGTACCTGTAAGACAAGGGGACCAAGTCCAATAGTCGCGACAGTGTCGAGAGTGGGCAGGAGCCCAGGAAATGCCAGTTGAGGGTGCAAGGAAGCTGCCACGGGATGGAAGAAGCTTGGAGTTCTGCATGAAAGAAGAGAGCTAGGTACTTCTCCTTTGGAAGACGGATGTCCCACGTCGCGATGAAACTTGCAGAGGTGTTTCCACGCAGAAAGACCGCAAACAAGCCTTGCTAGCTGCAAGGGTCGCTGTAGAGGTTTTTGGGTGCTGCTGTGGCCCAGGAGGGACCAGGATGTCGCCACTTGGAGGAGGAGACAGAGGGGGCGCCCAGCAACTCAGGGAACCCTCACAGAAGCAGGCAGCACCCGCAAAAGTACCTGGACAGGCACTTGGAAGGAAAGTGAACCGGACTCCACGCGAAGTCACAAAAGGGAGTCCCACGACACAGGAGGACAACTCAGAAGGTTGTGCACTGCAGGATAGAGTGCCGGGGACCCAGGCTTGGCTGTGCACAAAGGAAATCCTGGAAGAGTGCACAGGAGCCGGAGCAGCTGCAAATCACGCGGTACCCACCAATGCAGTCTAGCGTGGGGAGGCAAGGACTTACCTCCACCAAACTTGGACTGAAGAGTCACTGGACTGTGGGTGTCACATGGACAGAGTTGAGTTCCAGGGACCACACTCATCGGGTTGAGAGGGGACCCAGAGGACCAGTGATGCAGTCTTTTGGTGCCTGCGTTAGCAGGGGGAAGATTCCGTCGACCCACGGGAGATTTCTTCAGAGCTCCTGGTGCAGGGAGGAGGCAGGCTACCCCCAGAGTATGAACCACCTGGAAACAGTTGAGAAAGCCGGCAGGATGAGGCGATACAAGGTTGCTAGTAGTCGTCTTGCTACTTTGTTGTGGTTTTGCAGGCGTCCTGAGCAGTCATCGGTTGATCCTTTGGTAGAAGGTGAAGAGGGAGATGCAGAGGAACTCTGGTGAGCTCTTGTATTCGTTATCTAAAGAATTCCCCAAAGCAGAGACCCTAAATAGCCAGAAAAGGAGGTTTGGCTACCTAGGAAGGAGGATTAGCTACCAAGAGAGGTACGAGCCAATCAGAAGGACCCTCTGACGTCACCTGCTGGCACTGGCCACTCAGAGCAGTCCAGGAGGAGCTCTGGGCACCTCCCCTGGGAGGTGCAGGTCAGGGGAGTGGTCACTCCCCTTTCCTTTGTCCAGTTTTGCGCCAGAGCAGGGCTGGGGGATCCCTGAACCGGTGTAGACTGGCTTATGCAGAGATGGGCACCATCTGTGCCCATCAAAGCATTTCCAGAGGCTGGGGGAGGCTACTCCTCCCCAGCCCTCACACCTATTTCCAAAGGAAGAGGGTGTTACACCCTCTCTCAGAGGAAGTCCTTTGTTCTGCCTTCCTGGACCAGGGATGCCTGGACCCCAGGAGGACAGAAACCTGTCTGAGGGGTTGGCAGCAGCAGCAGCTGCAGTGGAGATCCCGGAAAGGCAGTTTGGCAGTACCCGGGTTCTGTGCTAGAGACCCGGGGGATCATGGAATTGTCTCCTCAATGCCTGAATGGCATTGGGGTGACAATTCCATGATCTTAGACATGTTACATGGCCATGTTTGGAGTTACCATTGTGACGCTATACATAGGTAGTGACCTATGTATAGTGCACATGTGTAATGGTGTCCCCGCACTCACAAAGTCCGGGGACTTTGCCCTGAACGATGTGGGGCACCTTGGCTAGTGCCAGGGTGCCCACACACTAAGTAACCTTGCACCCAACCTTCACCAGGTGAAGGTTAGACATATAGGTGACTTATAAGTTACTTAAATGCAGTGGTAAATGGCTGTGAAATAACGTGGATATTATTTCGCGCAGGCTGCAGTGGCAGGCCTGTGTAAGAATTGTCAGAGCTCCCTATGGGTGGCAAAAGAAATGCTGCAGCTCATAGGGATCTCCTGAAACCCCAATACCCTGGGTACCTCAATACCATATACTAGGGAATTATATGGGTGTACCCGTATGCCAATGTGAATTGGTAAATTTAGTCACTAGCCTGTTAGTGACAAATGTTAAAGTAAAGAGAGAGCATAACCACTGAGGTTCTGGTTAGCAGAGACTTAGTGAGACAGTTAGGTATCACACAGGGAACACATATAGGCCACAAACCTATGAGCACTGGGGTCCTGGCTAGCAGGGTCCCAGTGACACATAACAAACATACTGACACATAGGGTTTTCACTATGAGCACTGGGCCCTGGCTAGCAGGATCCCAGTGAGACAGTGAAAACACCCTGACATATACTCACAAATAGGCCAAAAGTGGGGGTAACAAGGCTAGAAAGAGGCTACTTTCTCACATTGCCTTTAAAAAAAAAATCACTTGATGTCATTGGTAAATGCTTTATGTTTGTCCCGCCTTGAGGCTGTTTTTGTCACACCTTGCAGACTGCCCCTGTTACATGGATTATTGCACAATTGCAGATATACTTCAGCATGGGCAAACTATATATATATTTTTTTTTTTTGGTGTTTCCCCTTCGCCCTGCATGGCAGCCATGGCGCTCTCAGCACGACCAACCCCAACAGCGTGAACTCGATCGGTGGTATTGGATCGCCGGTCACATTCTTCTCAGCTTCCTAATCAGAGTTTTTGTGTCTCTCCTCTTAAAACACTTGAAATTGGAAAATGCTTTATGTAAAATAGAAATCCTCAAAGCAAAAGCGGCTCTCCCAGCTCAGCAGGAGAGCGATACTACAATATTCACTGCACTCAGCAAATTCACCCCATAATGCTTTCACGGGCATTACTTTTACAAAACATTTTTGTTCATAACTCAGCCTAGGCCAATGGGACCACCTACAAAATGTTCAGCACGACGTGCTGTTTCTATCTACATCATCTATGGGTCCTCAAACTAGATTAGTGGGGACCCCAAAATAATAACCCCTCCCACCTTTCAGTGTCTTTTTAAGCGCTCTCATGGCTGGAACTTTTGTTTTACAGCTGGATATAGCTTTTGTTTTAAGGGCCCTGTTTGTAATATCATTACTATAGGCTTATTACCCCCGAAAAATGTGTAATGCACTATACCCTCTAGGGGCTTAATATATGGTTACACTGCATTATTTATTACCATTTTATTTTTGTGTGGTTATGTCCTCCAGGGGCTAACTATATAGTTACATGACCATGTTTCTTACAAATGCTATTTTCATTGTGGTGTCCTCTAGGGTTTGTTCTAAGCATTACACTCATATCAACATACTAAAATATTTGTGGCACGGAAACTTGCCCTATAGTGATTTGCAGGGCATTACTTTTACAAAACATTTTTGCTCATAACTTCCTAGGACAATGAACCACCATCACAATGCTCTGTCTACATCATCTCTGGGTCCCCACACTAGTCTAGTGGGGAATCAGAAATATTAACCCCCTCCCACCATTCAGTGTCTTTTAAGTTTTCTCATGGCTAGAACTTTTGTTTTACAGCTGGGAGAAGTTTTGTTTTAAAGGTCGTGTTTGTAAAATAATTGTGGTAGGACTGCCAGACCTAAAAACACCCTCCTAGGGCTAAGTATATGATTACACCGCATTACTTGCTCCTGTTTTTTTCCACAGGGTTATGCCATCTAGGAGCTAACAATATGGTTACCTGACCATGTTTCTTACAAATGATATTTTTGTTATGGTGCTCTCTAGGGGCTGTTTTAAGCATTGCAGTCTAATGCCAAAAGTCTATTTCTGATAAAGGTTTATATGATAATTGTGACCATGATTCAGGCCAACTTAACATCTTTATTACACTATGACCGTTTGAACACTCTTGATATGTTTGGGTGACCCTTGTAGTTTTTTTTTCTTCTGTGGCTGCCTTGTGTCTTTTTTTTAGGGAATTGTGTTAGCCAGACAGCAACTATGATGGTGGGGTGGTGAAAGCGGTATTCTATTGGGATTAGCATGGCAGATTAAAATGAGGATGCTAAATGGCAAAATTTTCATTGTTTGCAGCAGATAGAGGAAGAAGGCAAATGGAAGTGCTTTAGTGATATGCATGGACATTGGAATTATATGGCAGGAAAAGATGGAATTATGAGGTAGGGGTGACCAATTTATGTGGCAAGAAAAGTCCAGTTATGAATTTACAATGTCAATAGCTCTAACTCAAGCAAATGCGAGACCTACTGCATTGCAAATGCTTGTTCAATTTTGGTGTGCTTCAATTGTGGTGCGCTTTTTCACTGTTTTGTCTGTTCACCAATTACATTTTTGTTGTTGTTTGATATTTATGAATAAACAAACCTGCTTAATATATATGATAAGCTTGGTTCTGGTTGCAGAGCAGACTATGGACATATGCCTGACAGAATGCAAACTGTCTCAATGATAATACTGTCTTATCCGATTAAATTGATGCAGGACTTTCTGCCTTACTTTATTTATACAAGAAATTAGTTTCTTGTGAACAGTTGTCTTCATGTTTAAGTTCAATAAGGATGCAGCTCCGAAACAGCTCTACTTCAGGTTGTCACCAATGCTCTTCAGTTCCTGGACTTTGGCAGCTGCTCCTTCCTTATGCTCCTCGACCTGTTAGCAGCTTGTGATACAGTAAATCTCTGAAGACTTCTAGACACAAAAAAAAAATATCAGGACATTGACTTCATGGTCCTTAAATGGTTTGAATCCTTGCTCATGGGCAGATCGCAGAGGATCAAAATTGATGACTGTCTAGCTTCACCAAAGACCATCGATCAAGGAGTATCACAAAAGTTTCTATCCTTGCCCCTACACTGGTCACCACTCTACTTAGTACCTCTCGGAGTCCTGCTAAGGAAGGCTGGCTTCCCCCACCATCAGTATGCAGACGACACCCAGTTCTACCGAATGGTCTCATCCATAAATTACATCTCCCATCTTGCTGACACCTTAAACTCTGTGGAACAATGGATGATCTTTCGCAACCCATTACTGAACCTCTCCAAAACCCAATTCCTCGTCATTTTCTCTTTGAACTCACTACTGCCTGCACAATCCTGGATAGATACTCATCCACAACAGCAAACGCATCATCGTTGACAGTGCCAAATCTCTGGGAGTCATTGTGGATAAAAGGCTCAACCATCAAACCCAAATCAGCACCAGGAATGCGCAACATCAACCAGGCCTACTTTGGTGATTCCGCTGTTACACTGTGGCTCAATCACTGGTTCTCTCCAGACTAGATTACTACAACACTCTTTTGACAGGTCTCTCCAAAACCCAACTCACCCCTCTAATATCAGTCCTACATTCTGCAGCACTCTTCGTCTATTGGGGGGGGGGGAGAAACAACCATATTTCACCAGTATTTGCCACTCTTCGCTAGCTCCCCTTGGAAGCCAAAGTGATTTTTAAGACTGCCTGCATCACCCACAAGAACCTGCATACAGCCACTCCTTACTACCTAGCAAACAAACTGAAGCTTTACAGAGGTACTAGACCATCACAAAATGAAGGGGGCTTTGCATGTGTAGCCTTCGACCTACACCAAGGAACAGCTCATGATACAAACTTTCAAGAGTAGAGCAACTAGAATATGAACTTCTAACCCATAAACTACATCCCACCACTTCACTGCAGATCTTCAAATCTGAGCTGAAAGCCCTTCTCCTACAAAGACATTGTGACCAGCTGTCCTCTTATCCAACTCCCTCAGGACAATGTACCTGTCCCATGAGTGAGTCCTACTGCACTACCCATGTTTCATCTTACCTAACCTGCTGCTACTACCTTCACCACCCACCTCTCCTGCAATATGTATATAATACATGCCTTTGTAATGAACAAAACAAATATCTGTATATAGGTTTCAGCTCATCATTTTGTGCATTTTATAATAATCGTAACTAGCAACTGTTTGTAACTTTGTCATGAAATTTGTTTTATTGTAAATTGCTCTAACACTTTTGGGAGTTGTCTGTGCTATATAAAAGCAAAACAAAAAATTGTGGAGCACACCATAACAATTCTTTTGCATCAAGCTGTTGTAATAGTATTTGTTATAGCCACCTGAGTAATTACATTAAGTATTAAATAGGGGGATTAATGAAAAATGAAAATCAATACATAGACAAATGTATATCATTCTAGTTCTTATTATCTTTGCTGATTCCATTTACAAAAGCACTTATATATATTTGCATTTATAATTTGAATGGTCTCATATTTACATTGTTTTGAACAATTTAGAAAACAAATAACAGTTCACATAGGATTTCATTCAACAGCAGATCTCGGGTGTTCAATCTTTGTGAATTCTCAGCCAATTGAAGTAAACTTCAGTGCTATTTAAAATGCATTAATAAATAAATAACAGTGCACTGAAGTGTACTGATTACATGACGTTTACTTGTTACTTTATAGGTCAGCACATCCTGCGAGGGATAAGCTGCGACAAAAGTGAGGGAAGCAATACTCATATTGGGCATACTAGGCCTGAGCATGAAGGTCGCACAGTTCCTTTCTGGCACAGTAAAACCACTTAATCATAAGATTAAGTGAGAATTTCCCACTCAAGTCTGGGTTGCTTCCCAGGCCATGCAAGCTTGATCACTAAGAACTCTATGGAACTGTTTCATAACTGGAAGAAGTATACTTCTGAATAAATAGAAAACCTTTGGGAGAATGACCAATTTCATCAATGCTGTTCTGCCTAAAAGGGACAACAGCAAGGTGAGTAATCTTCCAGTTCACTCCGAGTCTAACAATCACCACACCACGGTTCCACAGCACCAGGATCACGATTAATCCAAATTTCCAGAAATTTCACTAAGGCATCAGACAATTCAAGGGGATACTCGAGAGGGCACGCCTTAGTGTAAAGAGAAATGGGGAATACTAGGGACTTATTCCAGCCTATTTGTAGGGCAGAGGGAAACCCAAACTAAATGCATTCTCTAATCAGAGGAGACAGGTTGACTCAAGGTTTTCGTACGTAGACACTGGGGGTCATTCTGAGTTTGGTGGACAAAAAAGGCTGTCTGGCAAACTCCCTTGGTCAAGTTACCGCCAGTGTGACCCCCTTACCGCGGGCCCCATTAAGAGTTTACCACTGGGTCAGCAGGCGGAAACAGAGTTTCCGCCCAGCGGGAAATGGCCTACAACATTGATACCTGCTCATAATAGAGCCAGCAGCAATGCTGTAGTGCGTAGGCAGCAGCATCCGTTGCGATTTTCACTGTCTGCGAAGCCTGCACCTCGTCTCTGCCAGCCCTTACATGGCAGAGCTACTACCATGTAATCGCAGACGAAGAAGGGACTCGTAATTCACAGAGCAGCGCTGCACCAGCGGATTAGGACTGCCATCCCCTCCAGTGGAGGAGAACTGGCGGTGCTGATGGTCCGACCGCGGAGCAACCGCCACAGTCGTAATGTGGCTGTTGGACCACCACCACAGCTCTGGCAGTCAAGACCCAAGGGTCGTAATGAGGCCCTATATTATAATCATACTATACAATGAGTGAAAATCAGGGCAGGATGTGAGTAGCGCTGCCGCAGGTTTTGCTGGTTGGACAAACCTGACAGGAGAGAGGGGCTAATCTTGTCTGGTACCACATACGGCTCAGAGGCAACGCCACTAGCCTGAATACTTGCAATGGAAGCAGTTCCAGTAACTAGATCCAATCCATAAGAGTTGGCAGCATACCCTTGCTTTAGACTGCCGTGCATAACTTTCCAATGCCAAGAGTCAAGCATCTTGGCTACATCCAGAAAAATCGTTGCCACGTCTAGGACAGGATCCAGCAGGTGAATAAGTGCAAACAGTGTTAGCAAGTTGTGAGATATGGGCCTTGCAAGGATGAATCCTGATTGGCCAGGTACAACAAGGTCGGAAAGTCAAGGGAGCAATCAATTTGCTACTATTTGATTCAGTGTTTTGACATCTGAATTAATGAGTAATAATGGCCTCTAGGATTCACACAGGTCTGGTGGCATGCCAGGTTTATGGAGTGTGAATAACAGAGCTTCTCTCATGGACATGGGAGATGGGCAGCACGTTCCACACATCTTTGAATATCGTAAGTAAGGGCAGAGATAATATAGAGGTAAATTAATTCTAGAATTTCCTCAGCTGTCCACCTATGCCAGGCGACTTGCTGCCAAGCAAACCATGAATAACTGTTATAATGGTTTCGGTGGTTGCATAAGAAACTTGCGATGTCAACTACCCAACGAAGGTAAGGCAAGGCTGCTTCATAAATAGTCTTTATGAAGAGAAAAGGGTATGCAGTAATCAGATAGACAACTAACGGACGTTTAGACGAGCTATGAATTACAACAACCAACATCCTTCATGGCTTAATACACAAGTTATAGCTTTTCTTCTAATAACTTGCAAAGAGAAATTAATCAGAAATGTCGTGCTGGTGAACATTTGAATCCAAATGTAGCCAAGTTGTTCCATTCCCCCCTCCACTCCACCCTTTTCCCCTCAGGAAACACCTATTGTATTTTAGTATTCAAAGCACTTTTATCGAGAAACACAAAACTGCAACTACCAGAAATTAAAATACTGCTGGGGAAAAACTGGTTTAGCCAGAGGTAACAAATGCCATCTTGTGCAACCTTACTGATACAGAATAGATTTCATCACTGGTGAAAGAGTGGGGTGATATAAAGTAGGTGACGGTACAATCTCTGGTGGAGAGATTGGATCTGGTGGCGAGAGTAGATTATTAGGTTTTAGGGCACACTGGGGTACAAAGATTTACAATTACGCTGTTACAACAAGGCATTGCAGTCCATGGGACAGGTGTCCATAGCTTTCCAGGATTCCTAGAGAGATGGAGAGAAAATGCGGTACCACTTTGACACTGGTAACACTGTGGGGTAAGCATTCATTACTCGTCACCAGTGAATTTGTGAGAATAACTCACTGTGATATCATTGGAAGTAGAGCTGTACGCTGTCCAAAATATTCTTGGTACACTTACAACATTAAAAGCCTCCTCATCTTTACAGTACATGAAAGAATAATACAGCTGTCCCACGAAAAACACAAATTAAAACAAGTACTGGCAAAGCCAAGGGGCCTTGCCTTTCAGACCTTGGCCAATGCCTTTGGCAATGCTGTATAGCATCGACAATAGATGCTGTGCAACATGGCCAAAGGATAAGAAAAAATAAAATAATTAAATGCTTGAAATTAAAGGCTCGTTGATGTGGCCACATCATTTAGTAGGAGTGCACCTATGGAATGACATGAGGGCCATTTTTATTTTTATTTAATGATCCAAGGTATATGTGTAAATTAAAAACAAAATATGAAACTCAGGTAGTGCGAAAGTGATGCTTAAGAGGGGGTGGTGCAATTCGCTGCCAGGGAGCCAGGGGAAAAACTAAAATAAAGATGTGAGGAGGTGAAAAGCTGAACATGAGGAAACTCAAAACACAGAGACCAAGGAGAGAAGCACATAAAGGAGAGTGAAACACTAGGGGAGAATGCCACGAGAGGGACAGCAACAAGGAGTGCCGGTGGAGGCATGGGAGACGCATTAACAAGAGCGCTAGAACACACATGCACTCTCTTGGAGGGCCTATTCAAAAAGATAAAAGTAGTTCCCCAATAGTGTGGCTTGGAAGAATGCAAGGATTGTAAACGAATCGTAAAAAGACTATGCTTTACAGTGGGTCACACAAGAAAAAAAGAACACAAGTCAGTGAATAAAAGCAAGCAAATTAAATAACCTAAAAGGCCAACTAAGGGTATGCGATAGGTGGGGCCTAAGCCCACTGCAAGTTCCAACAGGTCTTTCACAACCAGGCAGCTTATACTGTTACTGGTAGTCCTAGTTCTCATCCTGAATTCTCTCTGAATACATAAACTGCGGTGTTGGAAATGGCCCTCTCCACAGGATCCCTCCAAAAGGTTTTGCCTTCCTCCTCCTACTTTTTAGCTGGAGTTTTGCTTGTTGACGTTAGGGCTCTGTGCGTTTTACCACTGCTACTCAGTGCTAATGTGCTTGTGCCCACTCTTGTAAACATGATTTGATTGCCATATACCTGATTGGCACATTTAATTTACATGTAAGCCCCTTGAGTGGTATACTATATACCCAGGGCCTGTAAATTAAATGCTACCAATGGGCTTGCAGCACTTATTGCGCCAACCACTTAACTAGCATTCTAAAGCATGTACCAGGCCTGCCACTGCAGTCTGACAAGCCAACTTGGCATTTAAACTCCCTGGCCAAGCCTTAAACTCCCCTTTTATTATATATGTCACTCCTAAGTGAGGCTCTAGGTAGCCTATAGGATAAGGTGCTGTGTCATGAAAAGGTAGGACATGTAAATTTAAATTTTACATGTCAGAGTAGTGAAAAACTCTCAAATTCATTTAACGCTACTGTGAGGCCTACTCCTCCCATAGGATAACTTTGGGGATTCCTTATTATATTTAATGAACTGTAATTCCTAAACCAGAGGTGGTAGATTGGTCATGTTTTGTATCTATGAAGTTGGTAAAGTCTAATTAATCATTACAAGTTTGAAAATGCCTCTTTCAGAAAGATGGTCTTTTTCTGTCCCTTAGCCTTCTGTGCCTGCAGGCTACCTTAGGTCACATGACTGGGTATAACTGAGAGTTGAACCTTTGTGAATTCACCCCAGACAGTTACACAGTAGTGGGATTAGCAGAGCCTGAATGGGCCAGTAACCGACTTGATGGGGGATGGGAAGCGCTAAACACATCCCCACTTACACCTGCATAGGCTGTGCTCTGTCACCACACAATAGGCTGATTGACCTTTGTATTGTCAGTCCTGCCAGCTAGGAGCCCCAGACGGGGTGGCAGGAACCTCCTGGAACTTCAAAGAACCTTTCTGGAAACTTCTCTTGCCTCTAGAAGTTGGTCACCAAGGTACTCCTTAGTTCACTACAGGACCTGCGGAAGGACCCTCAGTGGACTGCCTGCTGATTTGACCTGCTGTGCTCTTCCAGAATGCTGCTGTACCTGAAAGGACTGCTGTGCTGACTGAAGCCTGCCTTAAACGTTCAGAGGCCAGCCCCGCTGTGGAGCACTGAACCTTCACTTGCACCAAGGGCTTCAGAAGTAACTCCAAGGGCTAGGCTTGCTGGCCTCTTGTTCACACATTGAAAGATTGTAAGTACCATAATGTGCAGCTGTATCCTCACAGTTTCTACAACGTCTATGCTTATGTGCTGAACCAATTTCAATAATGTCTCCTAATTTCATGCATTACATCCAGTGTTTTCTTCACGCAGGCTAAAGCACTATCAACACTCTTAAAACCATACTTCCAAATGGTGAATGGTTTAAAGGGTGAAAATTGGAGATCTCTGTGGTCTCATTGAGGGCACAAAGCACTCTATAAATTATTCATATGGAGTAGCTACTTAATCAACAATCACGAAGCTTATTAGGCTTTGGAAGGAGCATGAAAAATGCTAAATAAATTGCAATACAATGTAGACAGTGGGCTGTCCCTTCATCTAAAAGCCCATCAACCTTCTGCCTTCTATAATGACTTCATGGCCTTTTCCACATCAAGCCAAGTCACAAGGCTTTACTTAGCCAGCGATATACCCTTACCTACCTAGGCTGGTCTCATGACCAAGCATATTATTTTCCACTTAAGGCAACCCGGATAATCCCAGATCATACTCAAACTACATAGCCCTCCCCTCAAAATATATGCCCAAAGTTGACACCATAACTAAGACGTAAGTAGACTTGCAAATATCTACAATGTCAACCTTCAGGAACAGCAAACTTGACAGTGTACTATAACTTAAAATTACGGTACCTACACCACTCACTGGAAACCCTACTCTGAAACAATCACTCTGGGTCTGTAAAATGAGAGGATATAAAAATCGCCAGTATGTCTCTATAATGGGTGCCACCACACCCTGGGACACTGTAACACTACCCAACAACATTTTGGACATTACATAATGTTTAGTTAAGTTCCAGTTACTCTATTTCTTAATTAACACGTATCCTTAACCTTTTTACATTAATTACATTTAATGTTGTGATGTCCCACAATGTAGTAGAGGAGATTTAGCGGCCCAAGAAGCAGTGCACTTGATATATACTGAGTCTATATGTTAAAGATTAGCTGCCAGATTGAAAACAGTCTGATCTAGATTCCAGAACAAAACGCTAAAGGAGGAAATCAGCACAACATCAGGAATTTTGTTCTCTATTGTTATACAGCATTTATGGACAGAAAAGGCGTATGTGTAGTTTACATATATTAATAATAGCTTTATTATGTAAAGAACTATTAGGTTTCTCTACAGCGATAAAATTTTACCTGCCTAGCAGAAAGGGTTACAAAGGAACGAGTGAATAAATACAATTCTTGTTGCTGGTGAGGTGTGGTCACCAAAATGCACAGCCTCATACGCAAGACAGCACATGTTCAACTATATTCTGGCGTGTATTGGGAGCAGTGAAGTTCTTTTAACAACAGTGGGAAGTCAATTTTTTAATTTGTTTGTTATTATCCTCCTGAACAGTTTGGTGTGCCTTAAAAACAACATGAGACCCTTAACCCTAGTGTTATTTACAATTACATATCATGCCACAGTTTCATTTTTAAAAGTGGTGCACTTTTAGATTACACGCCACTCCATCCTAACACTATTCACCATTGAAAAAAGCATTGGTATTAGATAGCACACATCAGAAAGTGACAAATAAAAAGGGCATTTATTCATTTTGCTCAATACTATCAATTCGGTGCTTTCAAAAAGTATTTTTTTGCCTTCAACCCCTACAAAATGGGCGAAGTGAGCCACGAATTGCAAACAGTTCCTGTGCAACATGAGAAATATATCACGACTTGCGCTCACTAGTCATAAGGCAATTTTTCTCCTCCCAATGCCACATCAAAAAACAATATTGTCAGCGTATGCAACAAAAAATACGCATTGAAATTGGATGAAAAATTGATACAGCTCTGCAAACGTTCAAATCTTTGACTTCAGCTTTCACACAGATCACATCAGTGACTGATCTACCTAGTAAAGAAGAGTAACCTGTCATTCGATGGATTTCTTCACGGCCAAACAAATATGGCAAAAAGGGTTCTTAAATACAGACAAATATGGTGGAAACGAAAAGCTGGAAAAGAATAATGCCATGCATCGCCGAAAAGGCAAACAGAAGCAGCACAACACCACGAACAAGGGCAGACTAGAGATGGAGAAATGAAAAGCACCGAAAGGCGTTTTGATCACAAGACAAAACCGGCGAAGCCAGTTCTGCCTTGTCATCCGCTGCAGTTTAGTAAACTGAGCAATAGAAGCAAAACCTGTTATTTGTAAGGCTTACAAACTGTAAAACAATGGAATGATGAGCTTAAGAGTTAAGTTATTTCGACCGCCAATCTAGTTTCTTTCACACTTCCTCGCACTTTCAGCAAGTTGTTTCACACATCTATCCACTCACTTCTCCACCACAAACACATATATACTCACGCCCATCCACACTTATCTTCTATTTATTTGATTATCTAAGCCTCACCCACTCTTTAAATCTGAATTCTTAGCTGGCAGCCACTCTCACACCGACATCCAATCTTATTTAGTTCTTTTTGCAGGCCTATTTACTGGTTGAGACAACTAGGACAAGCATATGCGCTTTCCACTTTCACATCCTAAAGCTTGCTGGATTGCAGGTGAGTGAAAACTTTTAGTGGGGGGAAACTAAATGGGAAACTGAGTCCCTGCAACAAGCTGGTGCCTCAGAAAGCCACTTAAGGATGTCCAGCTCAGCTTGACCTGTGACTAACTGACTGTGCCACAATGGCACATGGCTTTCAGCTTGCCTGCGCTAGGTTACATTTTAAAGAATGAAAAAAAACGTTATTATATATTTTGTTGAAAGAGACACTAGCTGGCTTTTCTCCTTTGGCCCTAGATACAAGCCTTGATAGGACAATTAGTAAAGTATATACCAGCGCAACAACTTGCGACTTTTTCTGTGTCACAGCATATTATATATATATATATATATATATATATATATATATATATATATATATATATATATACACACACATATATATATATATATATATACACATATATATATATAGATTTAAAGAAAATCCATTATGTAATCACACATCATCCTGCTTTCTCAGACAATCAATTTAGAAGGCCAGAAAAAGTCACATTAACTTAAAAAAACTTTATAGTCTTTAGATCGCAAGACTGATCGCCTCATTTTGTAGGCACGAGCCTAAGAAGTGACCAAGGTGGTTGCGCCATAGTTTAAAAAAAATACTTTTAGCCATGCTGCACAGCACAGCTAATCTCCCATTGGCCAAACCAACAGGTCCCAAAGGTGAGACCAACTGGCTTTGCCAATGTTTGTTTTCACTTGTTCCTGAGCAGATCAAACTCAGAGGCAAAACCATGCATTCATACCCGCAAGGACTTTGTAGGGTACTTGTCAGTGACTCCTAAACAAAACAAAAAAAATGGAAATTGTTTAATTGAGGAGCCCCAGCTCCCAAAAATCAAGCTACCTACAGCATGCTCAAGACTCAAGTCAAAATAAATAACTTGCATTTTCCACTGAAACAGCCATCAATGTTCACTTTTTTATTACACATATGAGTTCTGCCAATAAGAATTCACCTTCTACATCCAAGATTACAATTCTACAGCTAGGATCTGCTGTGTCAGTTTTCTGTTCAGGCAGCTACATTCTTAGGATTAATAGGCTATTCTGTAAGTTCAATGGGGATCTCAGCCACATCAACCAAGACCTAAACTGTGACAGCCACGCTGGATACCAGGGATTATATTAAGTCAGCTGGAGACTATGTCGGCCAGGATCCATATTGTGTCTAATATACTTGGCCAAAACAATAAGACTGTCACACTGTAACGTCCGAAGCTACAGAACTATGCAGCTTAAATTCTACGTGATTATAACGGTTTACCTCAAATGGTGATAATTAGCTAAAAGTGAATGAAGCTGAGCTGATGAAGTTCAGGACACGTGACAGACCCTGTTGCCAGCAAGTCATCTGCTTGTAGATTTGCCAGTGACTACCATAGAGCGTGGACTCTTGAGGATGACAGCATAGCACCAATGGCGCTGTATTCCATATAATGCTGAATTCTAGGTCAGGATATGAGGCTCAAATTCCGCACTCCTTTTCTTAACTTTTCTTTAAACATCTGTTTGACTAGTAGGGTCTGAAGCATATAAACGTTAGGTGTCACTGTTTTAAGAACGACTGGTTATGTGTTATTGACATTTTTCTGAGCAAGTTTTAAAGCACGAGTTTCTAAGACAAATATTTATTTCAGTTTTACTGGCAGAGGCGCAATCAAAGTAGCCGTGAGTGACACCCCTGTGGGGGAGCTGCCTGTGCATGAGGAATTCCAATTAGCTAAACGCTAGCAGGCAGAGCGTGGTAGATGTTATTGTGGCTATTGTGTGTCCTCTGACAAAGATTTTGGATATGGCCCAACTGGGAACCACAACTTCGCCAGATACATTGTCAGGTTAGTTGTAAAGAGCAACATGCTTCCTAGGGAAAACTAACTGCGCCCGTCTATGGAGAGGTGATGATGTCTACTGCTAAAAATAGACAATTCATGGGAACAGTTGGCTACCAGAGAAGCAGGTTTGGCAGTGAATGGTGGCCTGTTAGGAGATCCTTTTATTGTGGAACTCAGTAAAGTTGTGAGTACCTTCTCATCCTTGAATACAATACAGTTTAGTCATATCGTAAATGGAAGAAAATCAATCAATAAACATCTTCAAATCAATAGTTTAAAGTGATCATTCTCTTTAAGAAAAGACCAGGGAACAGGTAGGGAAGTTCATTTATATTCCTTGTAAACGAAAGTTGTAGTAGTAGTATGAGAATTGCAATGGCAATCATTACGAGTTCAACTTTCATTCAGTTTGTATGCCCAGGGCCAATGAGTCTCCTAGGCCTTCTGGTGTAAATTGTCAGACTGGGTAGTCATTGACGAGATATGACCCTGTAATCAGTTCAAAAGGGTCTCATCCTGATGACGACTGACCATAACAAGCATTGGAAAGCCAACAGGTCTCACCTTTGCTAGTAGTTTTAGCAATACCACTGTATAAACATTGCATATTTTATGTAAGTAATACATTTGAATTTGTTACTATTTGTAAACTCCCTTTAATTTAGTGCAATTTTGGATTGTAATTGGAATTGATTTTATTAAGTATTGGCAAAGTTAAGCAGGCGAAGCTTTGGGGTTTTCCCAAAGTGGGTTTGGCAATATTGAGTTGAGCCTCATTTAGGTGCCTGGATGATTTCTGGCTGTGGCTTACTGAGAACTCTGAAGCGGAGGCAGAAGGCAATGTAAGCCAGTGTGATATGTATGGATGCAACTGCAGATAACCCAATAAGGCACCTAAAAGCTGGTTGGGCAGCATGCTATGTAAAGCACAGGATTGTAATTCATACGTTTTATACCATGCCCTCAATTACTGAGGCACTACCCTCTTTTGTGACCCACACCTTTGTCATCCATTTAAAGCACGGTGGTCAACAATAGGCTTTTGCCTTCAAACATGTAAAAGCTGTCTACTAAGAGGGTCTAATAAGTATCATCACACTTACATTTATCCGAACAGTCTGTTTGAGTTGGTCACTATCACCAAAACACATCTGTGAGACACCATTTAACAAAATACCCCCTACAGGATTTGACCATGGTAGAATAACAATCCACTGCTAAAAGTGTATTGCCTTTAACACATGCGTTTCATTATGAGTCAGTCAGGCCATTTCACTTTCTCACACTTTTTATATCGAACAGATCAAGCCTTTGAAATCTGACCTAACTTTTCCCAACTAAACAATAAGGCCTTTAGCATTTAATGTTGGCTTGACACCATAACCAACACAAGCCTAATGCTTAATGAAGTGCTCATATGCTAGCAACCATCATGCATACAGTTATAAAATACAAATATGTACAAAATTACATTTGGCAAAACAATAAAAACAATCCCTATTAAAAGTGCCTAACAAGGATCATCACAATGAAATTCTTGTGCCCATAGGGTTTGTCACAGAGGATGATGAACACCAACACCCTCGCCTGCCATGGTAACCTATGAAATTTCATGTAACAAAATACCTGCCCACAGCCTTTAATACATGGCAATAACAATCCACCATTAAAAACATATTGGTGTTAGCAAATACTTTTCATGATGAAGAAGACAATCCTACTTTCTGACATAACGTTCAATAAAGAGATAAAACCTATATCTTCAGACATAACTTTTACCAATACACCAATCAAGTCCGTAGCAACTGTCATTGGGCTTTCACCATAACCAATCCAGCTCTGTAATGAAATTAAGCTTTCCAAAAAAGAAAAAAAAAAAAAAAAACATCACCCATACCATCGAAAAACAGAAATAAAGCAATGCAGTTGGCAAAGCAAAATACTAAGGGGCTCATTCGGACTTCGGCGGTCTTTTCCGAGTAGTGAAGGATTTCCGCCACAATCTGGGCGGAAATCCTCCAGTAGTCGTGCTGGCGGTCGGCGGTGCAGAGGCAGTTCGATCGCCGGCCCGCCCCGCCAAAAGGACTCCACCAGCCATATTACAATCTGTAATATGGCCTGGCGGTGTCAGATGGAGGGGCACTGCCGGCGATGGCAGTGCCGGGTCCCGCCCCCTCAAGGAAGAGAACCTTGTTGGACGAGGTAAGTGTCCTCCACAAGGGGAGGAGGATGGGGTGTGTGAATTGGTGTGTATGCGTGTCATGAATGGTGGGAGGGGAGTGTTTGTGCGTGCATGTCTGTGCGTAAATGCGGTGATGGTGATGCGTGTGTGTGCGCATGAGTGTAAGGGTGTTGTGAGTGTGTGTGTGTGTGTGTGTCAGGGTGTGCGTGTCTGAAGGGGTGGAGGGGGAAAATTACACGGATCGGGGGGTCACTACTGGGAGTGTGGGGGAGTCATCTACCAGCAACAGGGATGCAAATTCCTGTGGCCGGTAGCCTTTACACCAGGGATTTCACAGTGGTGCTACTGCCACGGAATCCCTTGTGGAAAGGGGACTCGGAATGCCAGTGGCAGTACTGGGTGGCCTGCCGGGTCAGAGATGCTTGTCTCCGGCCCGGCGCATCCAACCACCCTGGCGGTAGGAAAGGGTAAATGTCAGTTTGGCACAGGCTAAACTGCCACACTCGTTATAGTGTCAAAAGACCGCCGCCGGCGTGGAGGTTCAGTTACCGCCATACTCTGAATGATCCCCTATGTCTCATAAGAGGGCCTAACAAGGATTAGCACACTGCAAATCTTCCATCCTCAAGGTTAGTAAATGGAGGTAAATAATACTAAAACCTTTGCCTGCTACAATAAATTTGAGATCCATGCAAAAACATACCTCTCTGCCGATATTAATAGAGTATTAATGCAAAATCAATGCCTATTGACTTTAACATATCCTTTTCATAATACGTAACTCAGGCCCTCTGACTTCACCGTAACTTTTCATAATAAACAGATCTAGCTTATAGCTTTGGTCACGGCTAGCCACCATGACCAACAAAGTCCAGTTTGTACTGAGCATAAGCTTAGACAAACAGCAATCACAAAATAACAAACATCATAATTATCTAGGAGATGGTTATTACATTGTAGTGAAGGAGCTGCAAGCTTCATTCACCACAGCAGCACGTGTGTGACCAACAGGTCAAACAGAGCAGCTCTGCTTAGAATAGAGAAAAAAAAAAGTCTGCTTCCAGAGCTGGATAAACAAATGATCACAGGTGGTTGGAGGATAAGGACTCTCTTTGGGGAAGCAGACAGCTTTTCACAAACCTAAACTTGGGTGGAGCTACAATCCCTCTCTCTGTAGATCTTTTTGATGACCTAAGGTTGGTGACATCTGTACTGTCAAGACAGACCAAAAAGGGGATTCTGATTTTGGGAGGATCCTTTTATATTCCATTTCAGCCACTTTACACAAGCCTCCTTCTTCCTGCCTCTCTCCAAGTTCTGTTGTCCACTGAAAAGGACATATATAGACTGGGCCTTGGCATGTTGATTTGGGGAACCAATCCAGATTTACAGTTCACCAAAAAAACAGGAAACTAGGAAGGAAGTCAGTTTCTCTGTTCTGTCCGTCTGGCAGGAATCTATAAGAAGTTACAATAAGTTTAGCTGCATCCTTTAGCGAGACAAATTAATTATCTCTGTAACTAAATCTGATTTAAGATCAATTGTAGGCCTTTTCATACATTAACCTCTTATAGGATTTTCCAGATTTCTGGGCAGGGTGCCGAGATTTACAAGACTGGCAAAAGACTAAAGCCTGAACTGAGAGATCCAAAATGCAGCCCCCCCACCCCTCCATGAAGCAACCTTTTTCATTACTTCCTCGTTACTTTTATACAGCTGCTGTAGAGCTGGTCACAGGATTCTTTGGGAGCATCCTGAAAACTATCAGGTTCAGTGCTTCAGGCAACTCGGGTCTGCAGCGCACTTAATAAGGCTTGTCTGGAATACTTGCAACTGTTGAAGATTCTCATAACGAACCGAGATAAGGGTCGACCTAAAGAATGTGGTCTACATAACAGAAAAAAAGGCAGGAACAAAGAGTTAAACACACCAGCCAAACTCACACAATTATAGCATAAAATAGCGAAGAGTTCAAATTTTAAGTTCGCTACTCTAAAAAGGTCCATCACAAGAAGTATACCATCCAATGTTATTACCTTTCAGTTCTTATCCTCTCAAACAAAGCTAGCTTTTTCAGTTCTAACCCATTTTTATAAGTCAGAGAAGTTTTTCAGACTCCTAAAATGGGATTGCAGATGGATATTGATTTGGTATGTGGAAGGGGTGTGTTGTATGCTGAGCTTAATTTGTAAATCGTAAGTGCCAGGGCCCTTCTCTGGAAGCCACTGTAGCCTTTGCCACCCACTGCCTCAGCCAGTGCTGCCAAGAACAGTACCATACAACTACTACTCCATTGTACTCTTAGAAGTGTGACAATTAAGACTATTCCAGCCTACACAAAGCTCTTAAACTGGCATTGGTAGAGTTATTATTCATTGAGAATGTATACTGAACTATTAAGCGCTGCTGTTGAGCTCATCTCAAAATTAGTACCAATGTTGATAATTAAGTGCCGGTACCGAGCACCAGAAATCACTGGCTCAAATTGGTTGTAGGCATACCTTCCAAATGCTGAATCAGTATGCTAAGTGTCAATCTTTTGCAACTAAAATGTGGTTGCAAAACATTGAAAAGATACCAAGACCTCAAAGGAGGTGGCAAGACATTTCCAAAATCCTTTGTGAATTGAAAAAATTGTTTGTTGTAGAGCAGGAATAGTCCATGCAATTCTGCTGCATCACAGATCTCAATCTCAAACCCCTCTGAAAGCTCAAACCTATCAAACAGGCAGAGATTGCAAAAAATTGGAAAACTCTAAATGTCATGGCTTTGTTCCCCTATTAATCTCTTCATTATTTTCTACTACACAGGTGTCTCACCAGTAAAGCAAACAGCCAGTCCTAATTCATAGTTTCTTTTCGAATATAAGTCTATCTCACATCTTCTGTGCATCAGATAAACACTACACATGCACTTGCCAGCTCACTCTGCACCTGTAGGCAAATCTCATACTTGGATACTTCCAGTCCCATATGATTCTCGAAGGGTGGTAACTGCCCTCTTAACTTTAGTGGGGAAAATTACTGATAGCCAGAAAGCAAGGGTATCTGTCCCCTGATCATATTAGAACTTGAGTGGGTGCATTATAACTAGAAAGCTGCACTCACCATTACTCTATAAAACAACCAAGATCTCCAGTAGAGTGCCTCAAGGTTCTAGTGAATGAAGATTAATGTTAAATTGATCGTACTGGCCTGAAGCATAGCAGCCTTTGTGATCAAAGGCATACATGTCCACAATGATGTGGGGACATCACACTGCATGGCAAACATCAGCTCATTCTCAACGTCAGAGTTTGCCCCAAAGTGATTGAGGCTTTCTTTTTATTTATTTATTTATTTCCAACGGGGTGCCCCCGTAACCCTGCACCCTTTCCCAGCCTGCTGACAGGTATTTCCCCACCTACAACTGCAGTGCTATTTAATAAGGTGCTGCAGTACCCAATGCTGCTCTCCAGTGCAGTGTTTTGAACGGTTCACGCTTTGATGGTGCGGCTGGCATGTGCTGCATGACCGATGGGATACACTCACACTTCCTTATGGAATGGGGGGGCTTAATACCCCGGACTTAGAGGCATACTATAGGGTGGTGCAGTGTTTGTTCATGTATTACTGGCTCCACTGCCCAGAACACTTGCCTCATTTATGGCTTGAAAGAGATTCGGCCTCTCCAGCATTGCTGCCCAATTCTTGTTCAGTGGGCCGGTATGCAGTTCTCATATCTTCAACTTGATAGGTGCTATGAGATGCCTCTAGAAAACAAAATGCTGGATCTTCATTCGGGATCCCTGTTATACTCCCCTCAGCTCCCGTTTGGAGTGGTGCACATGGTTCCCCCTGGGTCAGGAACAAGCTTCTGCGACAGTGCTCCATGGGCTTAGGAGAAGGTACATGGAGGACTTCTTTGAGAACAAGGACCTCCAAGAACGGGCCCTAGTCAGCGCCCACAGCGCAGCACCCTCAACACTTGCACAGTGTCACTATTTCCAAGCGCGGCATATGCTAAGGACTTTGTTAGAGAATATGTTGGTGGAACCATTAGAGACACCAGCTCTCACATAAATATTACAGGTGGAGTCGCCAACTCGGGCGATCACAATGCTATATGCCTCCTCACAGGAGACCCGACGCCCTAGTATCACCAAGGTTCGTCGCTATTGGCAAGACGACCTGGGCATAGACATTAGCGATGCGCAATGGGCCTACTGTTGTTCTGTAATTAGCACTGTCTTTGAATGGTCGTCATTGCCTTGTACACTTCAAATACCTTAACCATGTATATTACACTCAAGCCCGCTATGGCTTATGAGATGATGCTCGCTGCTTTTCCTACGGGCGGACAAAGCTGATTTTGTCCATGTCGCGGGACAGTACCCTGGAGAGTGCAACACTTCTGGTTTGAGATATTACAGGTCCTGAAGGAAATCACAGAGCAGGCTATGCCCCGTACAACATTAACAGTCCTTTTGGGTTATGATAAAGATGTACCGAAGGGTTAATGGTGACTTAACAAGACAATGGGCCTTATTACGACCTTGACGGAGGGCTTTCCTCCATCACAAATGTGACCGAAATCCCATCCGCAGTATTAGGATTTCCATTGATTATAACGGGATCGTAATACTGCGGACCTGATATCCGTCACATTTGTTATGGAGGAAAGCCCTCCGTCAAGGTCGTAATAAGGCCCAATAAGTCTTCTACTGGCACAGTGTAGAACAGTAATGCTTTGGATGAAGGGCCCCTTACCAACTGTGCCAGAGTGGCACCGTGACATTATGTACTGCAATACTCAAATAGATGCATACCACGACCTCATGCCTGCATGTAGTCCCTCGCTCCAAGAATATTTGAGGCCCTTACCAGGAATACCTAGCACTCGTAAGGAGTGATAAGGAAGTAAGCAAGGAGATGAATGTCGATCTCTAATGAGTCCCTTGAGTCCTCTTTGATTGCTAGATGGATGTTTCAGGGGGGGTGGAAATGGCGCTTGCGTGCGCTGACAACAGGTTTGTCCATGGGCAAAAGCTCCACTGTCATATAATATGCACAGATTTGTGACTCCCAGTACTAGTCTGACTGTACGGACTACCGTGAGATAAATATGTAGTTATCTGTCGAAGATTTTTACATTAATTAACATGAACACACCATTGCACAGTGTGCTTATTTCTTGACCCCTTATCATATGTGTCATGTACCAACACTGTTATATTTCTTCAATGTACCCCATGTGCGCTGGGAATGCCATTTATACTGGTCAATTTACCTAAAATGAAAATAAAGTTTTCACTCTTAGGACGGATCATTCATGATCTGCCTAGTTACATAACGAAGGCCTTCGACTTATCATAATAATGAAAAAAAAAGAAAAAAAGAAATCATGCCTATTTTAACATCATCAACAAAGAAATATCTCACATAGACCATTTCAACATCATCTACATGTACATAAATGGCCCAGGGCCATGCCGCAGGAGTCACATTTATATTGAAACACTTCACCATCATCCCTCCCTTGACGGGTTTACAATGGCTACAGTTTATAATGAGCCACAATGTTCACAGGGCACTGCACATCCGCATCCCTGAGCTCCCCAGGATGACTGCCATTCAGTAACTGTCGACTAGATGTCTAATATCAGTGACCCACAACCTTTACGTTCACCCAATAGAATAATAACGGTTTGGGGTCAGCTCCTCATTATGATTTGTAACCACAAAGCTAAAGCTTAAGTGGGCACCGGGGCATTTGTTGGAAATTACAAATTGCCAGCCTAACATCTCAGAAAAGAAGGTTTTATTTTTTTCTTGAAAGTGAGGCATCCAGGTGGTTGCCTAGGTAGGAAGCACACCTCAGCCTGAAGTAGCCCTCTTTATTAATAGAAAACAAGGTTTTTATCACTACAAACTAGTAGCCTCACTTGACTACAGACTTGTAAACTGTTCTTCAAAAATTATAAAGCCATACCATGTAGCTATTTGTGGGCAAATGTGCGGACTTTATTTGCAACCCTAGCTTGCAATGGAAACCACTGCATACTCTTTACAATAGGTGTGGTATGGGCCCTTACTCAGAGACCGGTGACTAGCCTGGAAGAAACGCTCTGTACGATTTGGAGTTTACAGATTGTTACAAATTAGTGGATGTTAATTAAGCATTGGTAGTCGGTAGTAAGGGTAGATATTTTATTAAGTGCCAGGAGAGACAACCAAGCCATCCTCCCAAAGGGCATCTAACGGTTACCTGTTCTCACTTCCACATTCTATCAGAACCTCTGTCACAATTCTGGAACAAGCTGGTGTTGGCCCAGGTGCCACTCGTGCCAGCCCTAGTTACCACATATCTTCCCTTCATATAATAACAAATAATAATACAACCCATAAGCGAATTAACAATTCCCTTCCCCAGAATACTTATGATAAGTTATAAACATTAAATCAGAACAAAGATTACAAACATGCACGTCTCTGTGTCCTTCTAATGAATATCCTTGATATGGTTATATTTGATGTAATAATAATAATATTACAGTGTATAGCCATCCAGATATGCAGGCATTTTTACTTTTCTACTGGTACTTTCTTTAAATTACAACTATCGCTGCTTTCACGTCCTCCCTCACATACATCTTTGGCCTTCCTTTCTCTCTGAAAGTACCCATTCACCTCTTCCAACCTTTTTCCTCTGAATACTGCCACTCTGTTTAGATTCCACACCAAGTGGCCCTCAGTCCTAATGGCATTGGTGAATACTTTTCTGACCTTCATTGGTTTCGACAACTTGGCTCTAGCCACATTCCATCCTGGTTTTCTGATCATGAGTAGATCACCTACAGCAACTACTGCTGGTTTAACAGAGTGCTTTTCATCAAATTGTGTTTTGCTGTTTTTAATCTTCATGTCTTTCTTCATCGTCCACTTTTCTGACACACACGTCCTCCTCTTACCACCAAGAAATTTGTTCACCAAGGACGGTTCTAGAATGGTGCCAGGGTGCCTACCATGAAATAAAACAAAAGGCAATATTCCTGGGGTAGTGTGTAGTGTGAATCTATATACCCCAAACCTCTTGGATACCTCATCTTTCCAATTACAGTGGTTGTCCTTTGCTAGAAATATATTTTATTTTAAAAGTTGACGGAATCTCTCTACCATCCCATTAGATTCAGGATGGTAAAGATCACATTTCTTATAAGTAATGACACACCCTTGAAGAAAGCTCTCCGTCTCCTTGGAGACCAATTGCACACCATTATCTGTTAATGTTTTAGGAAGACCCTCCCTTGCAATAAGATCTTTAAAACAATTGATGACTTGATGCTTCTCGATACACCAAGAAAAATATAGTTCCGTCCTTCTGAAAAACAAGCCCATTACCACAATTACATAGCTCTTAGGACCTTCACCATGGATGGGTCCCAAAATGTCCAGTGCTATGTCATTCCACGGTCAATCAGGGTGCTTTCTAATTACCAATGGTTGAACCCTGGTCTTCATGCTTTTCTCACTTAAAGCACATTGCATGCGTTCCCTCACCAAGCGCTCAATATGGAGAGTAAGTTGAGTGTGACATTTCTTTGGTTTTTGAGATACCTATATGACTTTTGTCTGCTTGATTTAATCATTTGTCCCGTAATTTAACTGGAGGATCCAATCTAGTCTCTCTCAACAACAGATTATCATTAGCACACAAATGGTCTTTAACACTCCAGTCGCCTTTACAATCCACAGCATCCTGTTCTTGGTATTTCCAGCCCAAATGAATTAGACTCATACATTTTTGTAATACTACATCTTCCTTCCCTGCCTCACGCCATCTTTCTATAGTGATTATCTCATAATCAACTTCACACACAAACTCTGTGGGACTACTTTTGGCCACATCATCATAATTTTCCATACTTGTTTCAGCTATCACGTTCTCTGCACCAGAATTATATCTCACATCAAAATCATATTGCTGTAAACTCAGGGATGTGGAATTCCTATCGTCCGACGCCCAGGACATCTTGTTTGGGGTCAAGGGCAACAAGTTTTTATGTTTACTTTGTCCTTGGGACAAGTAGGCCCAACCCCCTGCACCACAAACCCTTTGGCTGCCTGTTTACAGAGAGTTGAACTCTGCAGTTGAGGTAATGTGTTTCCAAAGGATAATGCTGTTCGAACTTGTATTTATGGTTCATTATTTGAAAGCCTTCATTATTAGGGTGCGTGCTGTAAATAAATGTTTTAAGGTCACACTTCACTACTGACGTTGGTTCCAGTACAAAAAAAAAAAAACGTGTACACACATGTTTGAAAAGTTTAGGCTAAGAGGCTAAGTATAATGCTCCCAGAATTCTCTCTGATTCTATGCAAATGAAGTGTCATTTAGTAAAATGTGTTGATGCATGCTAGTATTTCCCAAAAATATTTCGAATGGAAAATCAGTGTAACCATTTTCAACACGATTATGGGAAGCATGAAAATAAACAAACACTGACAAAGCCAACTGATCTGACATATTTTTATAAGTCTTTTAGTTTCATCAATGCATGTCTTGTTTTGACATGGCTTTTGTAACACTTTATTGTTGTGGGAGCTACCAGGCCCTCAACATTGTAACAAACATTGGCAAAACCCCCCCAAAAAGTTTTTGAACTCTTAAAGCACACGTTGCCACCAGCAGCATAACAAAGGCCCTGCAGCCGCCCTCCAGGGGGCCCCGTCAGCACAGCACCTGCCCTGAGTGAGTCTGGAGAGGGGGCTCCTCCATGTTCTTTGCAAAGGGGCACCCTCCAGTTTCGTTACGTCACTGATTGCCACTGTAGTTCCTGACACTGAACAAAACTACTTTGTGTGGCAATATGCTCCTTGTGGAAGAGCAGAATGCGATCACTCACAGTAAAGCCAGCCGAAAGAGAGAGAAATAGAAGTTTAATAAGAACAAAATGTCTTTGTTAACACCAGACCTAATTAGGGACCAAGACCCACACGTAGGTAGCTTTTTGCATGTCGCAAACAGCGACTTTCGCTGTTTGCGACGTGCAAAAAGCACATTGCGATGCACAAACCCAGTTTTGCGATTCAGTAACCTGGTTACCGAATCACAAAACGGGTTTGCGACTCGCAATTAGTAAGGGATGTTCCCTTCCTAATTGCAACTCGCAGTGCAATGTAGGATTGTTTTGTGACCGCGGGCGCGGGCGCAAACCAATCACAGTTTGCACCCATTTCAAATGGGTGCTAACACTTTCGCAAAAGGGAAGGGATCCCCATGGGACCCCTTTCCCATTGTGAATGTCACTGTAAACATTTTTTCAGAGCAGGCAGTGGTCCTGTGGACCACTGCCTGCTCTGAAAAAATGAAACGAAAACGTTTCATTTTTCGTTTTTGTTATGCATCTCTTTTTCCTTTAAGGAAAACGGGCTGCATTACACAAAAAACTGCTTTATTGAAAAGCAGTCACAGACATGGTGGTCTGCTGTCTCCAGCAGGCCACCATTCGTGAGGGGGTCGCAAATTGCGACCCACCTCATGATTATTCATGATGTGGGCATTTGCGAAGCCCTTGCGAATCACAGATGGTGTCAAGGACACCATCCTACATTCGGATTTGCGACTCGCAATTTGCAGGTCACAAATCTGAACCTACCTACTTGTGGCCCCAAATTCTTAAAGAAAGTCACAAAAGTGCACCCATGGTATATGTCGTACCCCTATAAAATATTTGTGAACTGTATTTTAGCGTGGGTAAATACGATGTGTAGATTTGCTCATGTGAAAATCTATTGAGCATTTGCAAGTTCATTTTCCCTCCAGCCACTTTCTTCCCAACCCTGGAAGAAGTTCTAATTCTGCCATTGTCAGGAGTAAATGTCCAACCTTTCTTATTATGGGAAAATATTAGAGAGAAGCTGGTAAAAATCTTTAAAACATGCAGGTTAGTAGGTTTGCAGACTCTAAGGCATTCCAGCCCTGGAACTATTGCTTACTGCTTCCTCCAGCCCCAGTATGCAGATCTGCAGAAAGGTGGCAAAATAAGGAAATTTCTACAGTAGGGATTGAAACTCCAAGTATTCAAGCCCTACTATGGTAGTAGCCCTGGCATAATCAGAGAGGCTATTAATTTCTGCCATAATTTGTCGCCACACTACATGGCACCAAAGGGACAAGTAGATCTTTTTACAGGACAAGTAGATTTGAGAAGCAACCTGTCCCCTGGACAAGTAGATATTTTAATAAATTCCACACCCCTGAAACTTACCACCCATTTTGAGATTCAGGCAGAAATTGCATCAATACCTTTAGACTTGAAGACTTCACACAAAGATTTGTGATCAATTCTCACGACAAATTAACTGCCCCACAGAAAGTTCTTTAACTTTTTGATTGCTCAATGAACAGCAAGGGCTTCCCTTTCTATAAATGAGAATCTACATTCTGTTCCTTTTAAGCTCCTCCAAATAAACATAATGGTATTTTCAGGGCCAAATCCTCGTTGCTGCAACTGGCATCAATAGAAGTTATTGAACTTTTATTTGGATACATTTTTTTAAGTTCGGGTGCTTGTACCAGGCAACTTTTCAGATCATTAAACCTTTCTTCAATAACTTCCTCTTATTGGAGCTAATGTCAGCAAAATTTGAGGATGAACTTATTATAATACTCCGCCATCCCTAAAAAAAAACATGAGCTCCTCCTTGGTCGTCGCAGCAACCATGTTCTGAATGGTGTTAACCAGTGCTGCTTTGGGGATCACCCCAACACGTGTTATAGTATGACTGAGGTAACTAATGGTTTTGGTACCAAACTTAAATTTTTCTAATTTTACGGTGGGATCATGGTCACACAGTCGACCCAACACTTGTTTGACCCTAGCATTATGTTCTGGCTCATCTTTCCCATAAACCAATATGTATTCTTGGTTTACACACACACCATCCACCCCATGCAAGATTTTTTCCACTGCCTGTTGGAAGACGGACGCTGTTGATACTAGGCCAAAAGGTTTTCTGGCATACCTGAAAGTTCCAAATGGCGTAAAAAACGCAGCAAGGTCTTTGGATGCTTTGTCTACCTTTATCTGATGATATGCAAAATTCAGATCTATTGTGCTAAATATCTTTGCCCCTCCTAAAATAACCAGCAATTTTGAAATATTGGGAAGGGGATATTTGCCAATTTGCACACATTTATTTAGTTGTCTGAGGTCCACACATAACCTCAGGCATCCTTCAGGCTTTCTGGCTGCAACAACAGGAGCAAGCCAAGCTGTTCTTTCAGGCTCTATTATTATTCCCTAGGCTTTACGTTTCTCTAATTCAGTCCCCATCTCTTCTCTTATAGTAATGGGAACACCACGAACCTTCCTACAACTAGGCAACACTTGTGGGATTAGTCAAATTTTATGACAAAATACTTTCATGCATTCTTTGCCTTCTCTAAAAACATGTGGAAATTATTTTTCTAACATAGCTTGTAAACCAAATGTTGATGGTATTTCCCCTACTATCTCTTCCACATTCTGAGTTTTCTTTAAGATTATTGGGGAGGGGGGACTATTCGGATTTAGCATGACTCCTAAATCCTTTGGTGTTTCCAATTTATTATGTTATCTCCCTTCTTAGAGACATATATCTTACCTGAGGTATAGCGTCCTTCATAACCAATAAAGCCAACAAAATATCAATGTAAATCAATAGGGTCCCCATCATAAATGCACGGTTTATTGTCAAGATTCGATATATCTACCTTCCCATCCAATTACTCTTTGTAGAATTTAGTTGCTACAATGGTGATTTTAGCCCCGGAGTCAAACAAAACCCTGGTTCTTTTACCTTCGACTTCTATGTAAACTAAAGGCCTATTGTCACACGTGCTTCCAACTTATAAAACAATCTGGCCACATACAAAATCAGAGTAGTCTTTGCTCTCATTGTCACATGCATCTATTTCATTTACCTTCTGTTTTATTTTCTGCATTCTGCATACTGAACTAAAATGTCCCTTTTTTTGGAATACATGCAAAATGCCTTAAGTGTGGGACATGTTTTTTCATTAGCGAGATGTGCTGTCTTGTTGCACCTAAAACATCTTTCCTCTACCTTAGAATGATGTTTTTGTAAAATAACTGTTTTAATATTCTTTAAATCATCCTTGACAAAAGCCTGTTTCTGGTTTTCACCCCCAATAGGATGCACTTCTGTAGTAGAGTCCATTTTCATCACTTCTACACATTTTAAAGAATGCTCAATCCTTTTAGCAATAAGCAACACCTAATCAAGAGTGGGCTCATCTCTGAGCCATAGTTCGTCTTGCACTTCTTCAATATGACACACTAACATAAAGTGATTTCTGATCCTCTCATCCAATAGTGACCCAAACTTACAGGAGGCTCCTAAACACCTAAGCTCAGTTACATAGTCTTCAGTGGACCCTCCCTCTTTTTGTACTCTTTCCCCAGATAATACCGTTCTGGAATGGTACTTACTTTAGGTAGATAATGTAAGTCTACTTTACGTATGCAGGTTTGATACTCACTAAGATCAACTGCTTCATTGTTAGGGATATCAGGAAGGTGATCAAATACCTCCTGTCCTTATGTTCCAAGGCAATGAAGCAGAAGCACAGTCCTTCTCTCTGCACTTAAAGAAGTGCCACAAACCCTTGCATAACGCTCCAACACTTTCTTCCATTTAGCCCATTTGATGCGGGGATACCCATTACCAGACAAGAAAAACGGATGAGCTGTGACATTCTGCATATTGTCAAGGGAGTGATGATGTGCACCAGTTTTCAGTATTCTATCTAAACCTAAACAATTTTTTTTGACAAAACGTAAGATGCATGAAAGATGACTTAGATTATGATATGAATCAATCTCACCTGGTAAAATTAAATTGTTCAATACAACAAACTGCACAAACAGTATCTTTATAAGAGGCGTGCCTATTGCCGTGAGACAACAAGTACAGGCACTCTGGATAATGCACGAAGGTGTACTGTACAAATAGTACAGAAGGCGTGCCTACTACCATGTTAATACAGATTCTCCATGTCAAGAGGGGAAATCCTCAATTCAACCTGTAAACAATAAAGTCCTCGATGTTTGGGCGTGCCTATCGCCATGTAGGTTCAAACATTGACACACAAGAATTATGAGGCACATCTAGCACCGTGTGGATGCACACTGAACTGCCCCCAAAGCTGCAGTTTGTTGCGTTATGGGAACAATCCAAGCCATGCACTCTGTGGCATGCTGTCGCTGTTAACTCGTACATGAGGAGTATTGCATGACACATGTATCGCTTGTAGGAGGCTGGCCTGGCTTATAGTGGGTACCTGATGGTACTTACACATTGTGACAGGTCCAGTTATCCCTTATTAGTGAACTAGGAGACATTCAAAGCTCCTACTATACCACTTATATCATATAGCACCATATCACAAGAATCACAATACTCAGAGTTACTAAAACTAAAGGTACTTTATTTTAGTGACAATGTGCCAAAAATATCTCAGGATATACTCCCTTAGGAGGTAAGTAAAATACACAAAATATACACACAAACCAAAATCAGGTAAGTAAACAGTTAGAAAAGTAGTGCAAACACTGTAGATCACAATAGGATGCAATAAGCCTAGGGACAACACAAACCATATACTCCAAAAGTGGAATGCGACCCACGAACGGACCCCAGGCCTAGTGTAGTGTGTAGAGGGTCGCTGTGAGTGTAAGAAAACACTAAGGGTGTCCAAGATACCCCCCTCCCCCCAAGACCCTGAAAAGTAGGAGTGGGGTTATCCTACTTCCCCAGAAACACACTAAAGTCGTGATAGGAGATTCTGCAAAGGTAACAATTGACTACAAAGCAATGAAGACGGATTCCTGGACCTGAGGACCTGAAAAGGAAGGGGACCAATTCCAAGAGTCACGCAAGTGTCCAGGGGGGCAGGAGCCCACTAAACCCCGGATGACGGTGCAAAAGGGCTGCTTCCGGGTGGAAGAAGCTGAAGATTCTGCAACAACGGAAGATGCCAGTAACTTCTCCGTCTGATGTCACCTGCTAGCACTGGCCACTCAGAGGCCTCCACTGTGCCCTCACACCTCTGCATTCAAGATGGCAGAGGTCTGGGACACACTGGAGGAGCTCTGGGCACCACCACTGGGGTGGTGATGGACAGGGGGAGTAGTCACTCTCCTTTCCTTTGTCCAGTTTCGTGCCAGAGCAGGGGCTGGGGGATCCCTGAACCGGTGTAGACTGGCTTATGCAAGGAGGGCACCATCTGTGCCCTTCAAAGCATTTCCAGAGGCTGGAGGAGGCTACTCCTCCCCAGCCCTTAACACCTATTTCCAAAGGGAGAGGGTGTAATACCCTCTCTTAGAGGAAATTCTTTGTTCTGCCTTCTTGGGGCTGGGCTGCCCAGACCGCAGGAGGGCAGAAGCCTGTCTGTGGGTTGGCAGCAGCGTTAGCTGCAGTGAAAACCCCAGAGAGCTAGTTTGGCAGTTCCCAGGGTCCATGCTGGAGTCCCGGGGATGCATGGGATTGGCACCCCAATACCAGATTTGGCATGGGGGGACAATTCCATGATCTTAGACATGTTATATGGCCATAGTCGGTGTTACCATTGTGAAGCTACATATAGGTATTGACCTATATGTAGTGCACGCGTGTAATGGTGTCCCTGCACTCACAAAGTCTGGGGAAATTGCCCTGAACAATGTGCGGGCACCTTGGCTAGTGCCAGGGTGCCCTCACACTTAGTAACTTTGCACCTAACCTTCACTAAGTGAGGATTAGACATATAGGTGACTTTTAAGTTACTGAAGTACAGTGTAAAATGGCTGTGAAATAACATGGACGTTATTTCACTCAGGCTGCAGTGGCAGTCCTGTGTAAGAATTGTCTGAGCTTCCTATGGGTGGCAAAAGAAATGCTGCAGCCCATAGGGATCTCCTGGAGCCCCAATACCCTGGGTACCTAGGTACCATATACTAGGGAATTATAAGGGTGTTCCAGTGTGCCAATCAGAATTGGCAAAAATGGTCACTAGCCTGCTGTGACAATTTTAAAAGCAGAGAGAGCATAAGCACTGAGATTCTGATTAGCAGAGTCTCAGTGACACAGTTAGGCACCACACAGGGAACATATTTAGGCCACAAACTATGAGCACTGGGGTTCTGGTTAGCAGGATCCCAGTGAGACAGGCAAAAACAGACACACATTTAAAAAACGGGGGAAACATGCCAGGCAAGATGGTACTTTCCTACATCGCTGAACAATGATTTCGCCATCGATGTAAACAATGAAGAAGACGGTAATGAATCCCACATAAAGTGTATTTCAACACAGGAGAACCAAACCAGCAAAATGGCCACCTCAATGTCAGTGCACGCACGTAGATTTCTAGGGGTGGTTGAGCATGATAAATGTAGGAAAACCCAAACCAGCAAGATGGCCGCGTCAACACACGTGCACGTAGGTTTCTAGGGGCGGTTGGGCATGATTGCTTTATCCAAGGCGAATCCACCTGACGCACCACAGAGATCTAACAATGCGCAGTACGTCATCACAAGGGAGATGAAGGATCCACACACGCACCACTTTCAAATGGTTTCAACTGCACACGCAAATTAACGGAGTTTAAATTGTCTCCTCACGCGGCTGCTGAGGGAAAAGCTGGGGTTTTCACTATCACAGGTGGTACAATAAAAGTAAGCAGTACCTTAAGTTATGCATGATATGTGATGATTGCTGGAAAGTCCTTAAATAAAACCATGTAGTAAATTGCTGAATGATGAAAACTTGATGTTGGGCTGCCTTCTACTTTTTCTATCCTTTTTCCAGTGTTATAAAGTAGTTGGATGTTAATTAAGCGCCGGTAGTGAGGGTAGATATTTTATTAAGTATTTTCTTACAGGAAAGACAACCCAAAAGGGCATCTATCAGTTGTCTGTTCTCACTGCCACACTCTAATAGAACCTCTGTCACAACTCTGGAACAAGCTGGTGCTGGCCCAGGTGCCACTCGTGTCAGCCCTAGTTACTACGCAGATATTATCTTTACTGGTGGCTAGAAAATTAGAATTACAGTAATCCTTTTTCTGCCTATGATGGCACTCTCATGCTTTGCACAATTGTGCTCCTCTAATATTAAAAGAGTTTTATTCAGCAGTTGCATGTGAAATGTAGGTAAAACCACAATTCTTTAGTCGAAATGTACTCAAGGGTACGCCTCACTTTTAGGAGCCCTTTCTGTGCATCCCACTCACAAATAAAAAATAAAAAAACTGGTAACCAACTTATTCCTTATACCAATAGAAATTCAGTTTGCTTTGTTGAAACAAAGTGGATTTCAATCCATTCAAAAATGGATCGCAGACAATATCTTTCACACTGTTCTCAAATCTCTGATGTGTACAGGTCTCTCAATAAAAGGTACATAACCTGGGTGTCATTGGCATAGTAACGAAAAGTTGCTTTTAGTGCAGACAAAAGTTCATGGAGTGGTTGAATAGATTTTTTTTTTAAATATGTCAAAGCCAACATATGTTGTCTCTAAAAAATGTTACACCTATAGATTGCAAACACAAGCGCCATGAGACATTCACATGCATGGCCAGCAGTCTAGCGGTGGCTTTTCTATTAAAGACAACCTATTCAAAATGGCTGGCGATGGAACACATGCATTGCGGTCTATATGTGTACGCACATCTGCCATTTTATATTTACTGTTGTAACATGGCAGAAGAGCCGTGTTAAAATGTTAAATTAAAAGTAAACAAGTCAAAAAACCTGTGCAACAGTGGAAAAAATAAAGTTAGGCGCTTGATAAGTCTTTGCAACTGACGAGTCCTTGAAAAAAGAAATTATAATTTTTTATCATAAAAAAATGGAGGAGGGGAGTAAAACGTTATCAAATGGAGCAAGGAAACACATTCATTCATATGCAGCGCTGATCAATAAAAAAATGAAGAGGGAGAACAGAGCAAAGAAACAAACTCCCATGGAATGGAGCAGGGGCGGCTGGTGTTCGAGGGCTAAGGGGCTGCTGCCCCTAGCCTTTTCTGGCCTCTCTAGTGAAGCATATATTGAATTACATGATGAAAGTAAAACATTTTCCGCACAACATTTTCCGAGTGAAAGTTGTGCACTTTGAAAAGCCCCACTGCGCCTGCGTCAGTATGTGGCTGAAAGCTGCACACTAGGGCTGACAGGGCTGGCCCACGCAAAGCCCTTATGTTTTCTCAGAACGCAGTGACGTCCCTGACTTATCTCCTCCTCCCCCAGAAGCCCTGATAGTAAACAGCCTGGAGCGTTTTTTGTTCAGCAAGGGTTTCTGAAAACTTCATGTCACTCCGATATTGTTATCCACCCTTTCCAGGTCACATTATATTAAAAGAATGTGGCATTGCGCAAAGAAAATCCCCTTTTCCAGCATTACAAGCAGTCTGTGGCAGAGAAATGTAATAAATACAATAAATAACTCCATCCAGGGCTCTCTGGGAGACAGGAGTGTGACCTGAAGACCTCAAGTCATAAATATGCCAAAGACAACCCTGCACACAAGTAAGTTGGAGCTCTATCTTTTTTACAGACAATAAGAAAAAAATCTGTTCTCTCAGCTCTCCTCTGCTTTCACTGCCTCTGTAGGTGATTTCCTCTCAAAGGCAGTAATGGTTCCAATCATTTATCATGGCTAGTTATGCTCGTTTTATTTCTTCTGCAGACTAATGACGTGATATGTCATATTAAACATGTAGTCCGCAGCTCAAATAAACGTGTACCTTTTATCACTGAAACTTCTTCATCCCAGCCGTCTACCATTCACTGACATAGAGCCCACTCTTTCCCCTATTCCTCACGCAGTAGAAGTAGATGCAAGCATGAGTAACTTGGTGTCTTGTCTTGGGTAATGGTAAGTGTTATAATGCAAATCTTATGTTATCTTTATGGTACTGAGCCCCCTTGCCACACTAACCTCCCCCACTGTGATGCCCCAGGCCCTGGCTGCAAATCGCTGCCTCCTTTAGAAGTGGAGGTGCTGCATTTGTTCCCTCATGAAATTAATCCAAAAGACGAGCATGGTTCTTGTTCCCTTGCAAAATTGATCCAAATATTGGATTCAAGCACAAAGGGAGAAATATGTGCTTACAGTAAAAGCATGTATCTGCTGTATGGCCTTAAAACTGTTCCTATCATCATGCCCTTAGCATGAATTGATATGCAAACAATGAATATTAAAAAGTGATTTAGTTACTCTTATTTCACATGTTTTAATTAATGTTGCTTTCACCAAGAGAGTTAGCTGTTTCATCATGATCTGTTTCTGTCTTGCCTAGTGCACACTTTGATTCGTGCCAGGTATTTATGAGGGGCTTTTATTGAGAGTGCTGGTGCTGAGGCTGAAGGTAAAGCAAAGTGACTGTCAGTGTATTGGCGTCTTCACAAAGCACACAGAACAATGGTCACGTTTTCCAGTTACATTTGACATTTAGGGCCAGATGTATCATGAAGGCCTTTTTTGCGAATCGGAAATAGCGATTTTTAAGAAATCACTATTTCTGACTTGCAAAATGGCATGTATCACATTTGCGAATCGGTAATAGCGATTTCTTAAAAATCACAAATGCTATTACCAAATCGCAAATTGCGATACCGGCCCCATTCGCACCTATGGGCCTGTTGGCCCATATCTGCGAATTTTTTGCATTTCCAAAATTGCGATTTCTTATCCAGAAATCGCAATTTTGGAAATGCAAAACCCCAGGTTGCTGGGGGCCTTAGGCCCCCTCTGCTGCACCCCAAAATTATTTTTTGGGACATGTAAGGTGCACACATGCCAAAAGGGCATGTCCTTAAGCACACATGGTGGCCAAAAGGGCATGTGTGCTTTACATGTACATTATAAAAATGCATTCAAAATGCATTTTTAAATTTTGCACATGCGATTCCTAAATGCCCAAATCGCATTTAGGAATGGCTTCATACATGTTCTAAGAAATCGCAAATAAGGAATCCTTATTTGCGATTTCTTATTTAGAGAGTCGCGATTTGCGCCTCTCTAAACAGGGTCGCAATTTTAAGGAATCGCTATTTTATTGATTACTTAAATTTGCGTTCAGAATGTATTTCTTACATTCTGAACTGGCTTTTTGCATTCGCAAACAGGCATTTGCACCGTTTGCGAATGCAAAAAGCCTTGATACATCTGGCCCTTAGTGTAAATGTGTGTGAAGAGGATGATCAGAGGTCATAATATTTAGAAGGCAAAAGCAAAAGGAAATAAAAAGCTTATTTGTGAAGGAGTGCAATGTATGTTTGGGGTGGTAAAATGAGGGAGATGCAGGGAGTGCATTCAGGGGAGAGTGAAAAGAGGGTGCTGAAGAGGAGAGAGGAGGTTGAAAATATGCAGATGGATGAGATGTGAAGAGAAATAGGGCAAACACATCTAACATTAAAAAACAAATAACTGAATTATTTATAACTAATCATTGTTGTTACTCATTTATCTTCCACAGCTAACAACCATTGACAAAGCCAACTGCACTGACAGGCTTTACGTGATGTCAATTGTTGTGTTATATTTCTGGATGCAATAACATCTCATTTTGCATTTTCCCTTTACGAGAGCCCCCACTTTTTTCATCCCACTTAAAGACCTGTCTGCACATATTTCTGTATGACTGGTTGCAGTCAGCAGTGGTGTGTGCTTCCTGATGAGAACATATTCTTCCAAAGTTGATGCCACATGGAGTGCAAGACAGTGGGTAAACACACACTTTAAAGGGCCTGAAGTTGTTGCAGTGTACAATTTGCACATTAAAGTAAAGGGTGAGCGTATTAATGCAGTAAGATATGTGTTTAATATATCAAGGCTATACCTTCCCACTGCTTTATAAACCTTGCTTTTTCACTAAATTTATTTCCTTTCAAATGGACCACTTGTCAATCTTTTTTCTATTTTTTCTTGGGTGGAGGACCCACCCTGGACCTCATGTTTGTCCACTGAGCTTGCTCGCTACATAGAAGTCGTACCCAGACTATTACGCCCCACCACTTTCAAATGTCACCAGCCGCCACTGGAATGGAGTGCTCTTGGATTCAGAAACTGAGACCGATATCATCCTGGGTGGGACAAATATAAGAAAAGGGATAGAAAAATGGCAAATCAAGATCAGAAACCTCTTTGGATGTGAAGTGACTTGGTTGTGAGCCTTAAGTGGGCGTAGGTCAGGCAGTAGCATTGCCTTCCCTGGTGACTGCATGGAGTGTTCCCGGGGGTACTTCCTTTTCCTGTTCTTTTTACATGGGGCAGATCTACTAATTTACAATGGAGATAGATGGCACCAAAATAGTGGGAGGGCTAGTTATTTTTTTTTTTGTGCGATTCTCTATAAACAAAAAGTACATGAGTTTCCTATTTGCCAGGCATAGACATGGGCAAGCTTGTCAATTACACTGATTGTTATCACTCAATGTTGTGCCACGTTATTTCCTTTGTGCACTCTATGTACACATTTGGCCAATAAAAATTTGTTTAGAAAAAAAAAAAAAAAAAGCAGACACCTGAAACAGACATCGAAGCCATGCAATCATAAGCAAGAGGCTGAGTCAAAGCCCACTCCAAATATATGATAGGTACTGGAAACAATAGTCTGCCAACAGTATGTAACTGTGAAACAAAAATACTGAAATGCTAAGAAACTCCATATTTAACTTGCCATCGACCGGGCAAACTGTCGCATTCTGATCACTTAAAAATTAGCTGAACCACCTGCCAATGAGCACTAATACTTCATACAATTCCTTCAAGCTCGGAAATATGATAGAGCAGTTGATGGTGTCAAATACGTTTAAGAGGTTTACATGCATGAAGAAAAATGTTCTCCCTCCTTGATGACGTAAAACATGATTTGGATTTGGTCGTTCAATAAGGCAGTTTCCTCTGCAGTATCAGAAGCCTGATTGACATTCTCGTGGAACGAGGGTTGTCAAAATATAAGCTTTAGCTACTTGGTTGATGTTTTTCCCCAAACTTTGCATCAGGAAAGAGACACTGAATATTGGTATATAGTATGGTTTGTGTCACCTGATTAAAATCAGTGATGAATGGTGCTACATCACCACAACATTCCTTAATTAATCTCTATACACAGGAATCACTTGATTTACAACCAACATTACCTCCAGTAAAGAGAAGATTCCCTATATGGTTAAAATTTTAATTACAACTCCTCCCAACCTTCCAGCATCTTCCTTTCCTCACCTGGTAATCCTGATGTGAAGTAAGAGATTGTTGAAACATAATAACTTTGTATTTAAAGTACTTCTGTAGTGCAGTGCACTATTTCTCTGAATTATCCTAAAACAAGAATGTAACCAAATGGTCTACAATCACTTTTAGAACCTTAACAGCTTCTTTGTATTGCAGCTGACTTCCTACATTTTACTGGAGAAAAACTGTTTTTTGGACTCTAGGTGTGCTATATTCCTTACGGCTCTATTTCAATTAAGTTTCATTGACCACAATAAAACCTTCTGCCAGGCACACTGAAGTTTTTTCAACCATGTTTCAGTACCATTCAATTCGTAAGAGTATCACATAACGGACTTCTTTGTCACCATGAGTTTTCCTCTTTTGCATGGAGTTAATCTGTTGACAAAGAATATAATACCGAGATTCATTTGAAAACAGTTTAATAATAAACAATGACCCGGCAAAGACTATCATCTTGATGATTCAAATTATTATTGTCTCTATAGGTGTGTGGCTGGCGAAAACATTGAATCATCACCAGATTTCGATTTAGCTATCCTAGTATGAAAAGAAAGATGTCAGTCCAGTATATTTTCCTTTTCGGATACTGGGGACGTAACAGTGGGTGATAGCTCATTTCCTGCAGTTTACAAAGACCAACTACAATTTGCAGCTTGTAGCATTAGTAGTAGCAGTAATTTTATTCAGTTTTAGATTCAACCATAAAAGCACATAAATATAAAACAATATGTACATCTTCCAAAAACTGAATATAAGAAATGAAGATTAAAAAGAATATATAAAAAGTGCCTACTCACGACACAAAATGTAAAAATATTTGCAATGGTTTAAAAACCTAGGCTTCGAGGGCGCATCTTACATTTGATAGTGTAGCTTAAAAAACAAGTGTAGAATCAGGATACCGGACAGAATAGGTGTCAACAGTTAAAAGGGAGAAATCTTCAAGTGCAAGTGGAAATTTTACCCCAGTACATTTTGTTTCAAGTCCTTAACCACTTCCCCATATATGTCAGCGTCAGTTATGGAGTTTACTATTATTTATCCAAAAGCGACATGTACTTACATCTGACTTTTCATGCATACAACAATTATCTATATATTCCAAAGATGAGCCACATGTCACTTCTGACAATTTGTGAAGGTGGGCCTCATTTGTCTTACCGCCAAAATATGACAGATTGGAGTAAGCCATGATTTCCTACTCATGACATAACTAGGGCAAAAAAATAGGAAGTGCTCTTCTGATTCAGGGCAGTCATGACAGAAGGGGAACTATTTAAGCCATTCCATCTGCAGCAAAAGCCGTTAAGTGGCAAGATACCATATGTAACTTGTAGATATAAGGACTTAGCTCGGAGAGGTTCAATCTGATTCATAACTTCCTCGCAGTGCAAGTTATCATTAAAGTCCAAAAGCCTACCAGTTAAATCACCATGGTACCCTGGTTTAATAACCATGAGACACCTATATAGGACCAGTAGCTCTTCTGGGTATTTTTCGTGATGCTCTGAGGGTTTGTCCATTAATTCACCCATGCCCAGAGTAATTAACTATGTTTTAACATATTGCAAGCAGGAAATATTCCCTTTGCTATCAAGTACCAATACTTCATTCAATGATTCTCTCATAGGGAAGGAATGGAGAACTGTTATGCCAAACACGTGTCCAATAAGCTAGGGGTCTGAATACTGCCACACGAACAATGTTTTGCAAGCCAGATCCAAGCGTATTAGGGTTAAGGGTGCATTACGGGGTAGGCCCAAGATTGATCTCTTGAAAACATTCATTCACTCTTTTCTGAAGCACTCCTAGATTATGTGAACCCCATATCTGTGCACCATAAAAGTGCTGCACTAACCCCTTTTGCTTGGTAAATATCAATAGCTCTGGCAGCTGGCCTCTACATACCATTTTTTAGTCTTCAATACAGAGCAGAGCTAACATGCTGCAGGATAAGTGGACAGTTAATGACGTGTGGAGTCAAATATCACCTAGCTTCACCTTACCACTAAATGATTTATGGGGATTAAAAGCCATAAATATGTTTGTTGACATTCCCTTCAAAAGTTCCCAAGTTCCTTACATGCAGATGAAAATCTGTCTAGTAAATTTTGAAGCCCTATTGGTGTGCTGGATGCAATAAGTGTCATCTGTAAACAGTAATGATGCAACTGGTCTGGCAAGCTTGGGAGGGATCTCTGTTACAGCCATATAGGGACTCAATCCATTAATGTATAAGGTGAAAAGTGTTGGGGCCAGAACACACCCTTGCCTCACCCCCTGTCCACCTCAGCAGGTTCAGTGAGCTCCCCATTTCAACCCCAACTTATCTGGGTGTAATTTCCCTGGTGGAGCCTAATGATCGCCTGTAAAAGATAGTTAGGAATACCTTGTTGCTCTAACACTGCCCACAATTTCCATCTGGGAATAAGATAAAAAGTGGCCCATAAATATGCAAAAACAACATATATATGTTCCTTCTTGATCACAACGTACTTCCATAGTATTGCTAAAAACCTAAATAACAGATCAGTAGGGTCTGTGTTTTCCCTGACCCCTGCCTGAAGGGGTGGGAGGATCTCATACTCCTTGCTCCAGTCCAACAGTCTTCCCAGGAAGAGTCTGCAAAACAACTTTTGAGTTATGTCTATGAGGCAGATGGGCCTATAGTTTGCGGCATCACTTTTGCCCCCCTTTTTGTATACTTGGACCACCTCCGCCCCTAACCAGGAATCGGGGATCTGTGCTCCTTTTAAAATAGCATTAAATCATCAATTGTGGGTAACACTCCACACTCCCAATTCCGAGAGGTACAGGTCATCCGGAATTTTGTCTAAACCAGGTGCCTTACCTCTCTGTAATGTAGAAAGGACTAACTTGGTTTCCTCTAGACTGAAATCAGTAAAATCAGCTTCCCAAAGCTCCCTATATATGCCAACATCTACTAAGTTGTCTATCTCCAGTGTCTTTGAACTCTGTCCGGCGCAGAGAGTACTAAAATAATTTATCCATGACTGAAGTTCAATATGAGAGTCTTCTTCAGTAAGCGGTCTCCTAGTGCTCTTAGCCACAATATGCCAGAACAACTTACCTTCCTTGTTTTTGGTTGCAACCAGTCACTCTTAGCTTCAGCTTGGACTTTAGCATATTGCTTCCTTTTGATGGCCACTGTACTACTACATCCTGATTTCAATGCCCCATCAGATCTTTTCCCCGCTGCCTTACAGGATTTGTTAAACCAAAGATCTTTATTAGTGTGTTTGGCATTGCCCTTTACTTTATAAAAGAAAATGTTAACCTTTTCCAATAGCTTTGTAAAGATATTAAGGGTACACTGTACCTTACCCTCGTGGTTGCTTAAATCTATGCATGCTTGCACTACCAATGCATATATCTGGGCGATAATGTCTTGGTTCCCCTCAGTTTTAAGCCATTTGATCTTCCTTCTGTTGTTAGTAATAACTACTGGATAGGTTAGCTCACTATCTAAATTGACTTCTGGGACAATGAACACGTGATCTAAATCTAAATCCAGAGCGTTGTGATCACTGTGGTACTTTTCAATAGTCTTCATGACGCTCACATGACACTAAGACGGTAAGTTCAATAAAATATAGTAAATTCTCGTGCGACAATTAGCCCTCTTTAACAGATGTTTTTGAGCGCCCGTTGCAACCACGCAAACCATACTTCATTGTTAATGATGCAAACTGAAGAGCGACTTTCACATTTCTATATGGACTAGCACGGCCTAACCCAGGGATTCCCCACACCTCATCCTCCCTCCTCTGTGGTATTTGCCAGCATCTCCAAGGGTTCATATGTTGTGTTTAGATCTTCTGCTAACAAAAAATGTGTCATGGCCCTCTCCCCAGTCTAAAAAAATCATCCAAAGCTGCTACTGTAGGGGATTCCTGATGCTGCGCAGAAAACCTATTATAAATACTGACAATTAGGGAAGATTTCACCCCTTTAGCAATTGTTAGTTTGACAGCCAATAAACCTCTAGAACTAACATCCATTTGTTTGTAGTACAATGTAAATTAATATTGACCCATATAATAAGACACCCTGCTGGATGCCCCAATGGTGAGAGAGACACTTCCACACTAAAATTTGTGAACGCCACACTATGGACCATGCTTGTGGCCCAGGACTCATTGAAAAAGTCATACATCAAAACCATCAACAAATGTTCCACAACTCTTGCAATTAAGTTTAGTCTTGATGCCAGCCAAGTTCCAAGAAAGAATGTTTAACTTTCCAGTATCCGCAGGAAAAGGGGGCTGAGTAGTTTCTCTTGGTTGACCCCCTCAGTGTTCTAGGTGGACGTTGCCTCCTCACCCTACCATTCCTATTTGTATCAATCCTGTCACAAAGTACCCTGGGGCCCGTGGGTCCTGACCCCTGCGGTCGCAGCATTAATACCCTCACTCCAAAAAAGGCACATAATAGTTCCAAACCAAAACTTTTGTGAAAATAACCTAATGGCAATCTAGCTCCTTCAACTGCCTCATTCAGTTTTCACTTGTATGATTGAAAGAATGCCAATATATCAAAGAACCAGCACTTGCTCAATTAAAAAAGTCAGAGTGTCAGATTCTATGTTTCATTAAGTAAAAAGCCCATAATCTTTCTTGTTCCCTTCTATACAAGACTTTATTTATATTCACAATATTCAGCCAATGTGTTTCATTCTCATAATCAGGGACTTCATCAGGACTAAAATGGAAAACATATGAATAAAAAAAAAAAACTTAGGAATATTTCCACTTTTTGAGTGTGCATGCCCACATTCAAATATTTAATGCAATATGTTCCATAACTTAGTGGGTGCAGCATCAGCACGGGTATCAAACCAGAGAATAAATGCTCCTAGCATTACCAACTGAGAATAATCAACATAAACGCTAGTACTATCTCTGATATATCTGGGTAAAGTAAACCCGCATTTTTAGGAGGGAGCTACATGAGGGCACAACTGTTCTTTCAGTTATACAGACAAGTCCTTACACTACAAGATGTTCAAATGAATTCACTGATGTATTACAAATTTGTGTTATCAGTGTTAATGTGTACTGTCTGGGTACACCAATCAATATGCAAATAGGACAATCTTAAATTATAATCCCCTGGGCTTTTACTGTAGCTAGAAGCAGAGGAACTGTCCAGCCAAGATTCTGTAACCATCACTAAATTTAACTGTCTTCCAGGAATTAGATTACGAAGTTCAGTGTGGTATGCGTTTATGGATCAAACACAGATAAAGGTGCACTAGTCTTCCCTTTGCTTGGCTCTGCCATGGCTGATTACAATCTGGGCATCTTCATAGTGACTTACCACACCAGACATATGTTGCTTATGCACTGAACATTCTTTAAATATTTATCAGTTAAAGGGGGTGAGGAGATAGCTTACAGCTTCAGACCCTCTAATATTTCTTGCTATTAATCGCCCCAGCTATCCTTGGGTTTCCCTTAAGCTCTGAAAAAGAGTACATAACTTCTCTGTTTCCTGAAATACCACAAGACATTATTATGTCCACCTCTACTTCATTCCTTAGGTTTGTAGTTTACTATGGGACCATACATATCTGATTCAACCCTAGAGTTTAGCACAATTTCTTCCCAACTCCGAGGAAGATGCAGAGTATTCTACATTACTACCAATATGGCAATGGACCTTAAAATAATTGGGCCAACACTAGTTTGTGGAAATGGGTGACATTAAACACCAGCCCTCCTTAAAGGACTATCATTACTAAGACCCCAAAATAACTGCTACATCTAGATGGGTCTACTCTTTACAATCTATTCTCCTTCATCCCCAACTCCAATAAATCCTAGATTCATTGAAACCATTGAAAACGGACATGTTTCCATCAGAGTACAAGCATAATGCTTTGTGAGAATGCTTTCTAACATGCCCTGGGATCCTATGATTTATTGAATCCACTTTCCTCTAAATAAAATATTTTTTTTAAAACACAAATATAAATTTCTCTGAGAAATGATAAAAAGAAATATCACTTGGTCATGATTATCCATTTCACAACCTATGTGACGACAGTTGGGGCAGAGCGTTTTGCATAGTATGTTTGGCATACTTGGTCTAGCACCACATTGAAAGAGAACAGACAAAACAAAATTATCTTAACAGTGTTAAAGAAATATTACAAATTTACCATAGCCCTAAAACCAGAATTAATCATAAAATCTCTTAATTGTGCTTACATGCCCTATTCAGAGAATACTTGGATTTATCTGTACTTACATAATATAATGTTTAACATATATTTGATTTCCTAAGAGCTCTGCGGTTACTTGTGTAGGGCAATTCTTGGAACCTAATATTTTGATTATTCAAAGTAATCTCTTTCACCCCCAATCCTACTTTTTACATTGTGACTTTTACTTGTGATGAGACCTGAACTCTCTAAGAGGTGAACTTGCTGTCTTTATCACCTATAAAAAGAAAACAAATGTTTTCATCCTCACCCTAGCTACTCAAAGAGGAATAATCAGGCCACCTCTCTGCTATTCGTTCTATGAATGATATAGATTCAATGGTCTAGAGCCCTGCTAAAGTTGAAGGGTAAGAAAGTGTAGGACTAAATGTAAGGCAGGCTACCAGTAAGTAGTCAATATATTACCCTCAAGTTCTTCTTACTCAATGAGTACTTATGAGGAGTACAAACTATCATTGAGGTTCAGTCTGACATTTCGAAGACACAACAAACCTCCGTAATAGCAGATGACAACTGTGACTTTATAACTAAATACAATACATAACTCGGTTTCTAAATGCAGAAGATCACCACTCAACGTATATGTACTGGTTTCCGCTGAATGTGTAATGCTTTGGAGTGGTGTAGCAGCATACCCATGCAGGTAGTTTGTGAATGTCACCTAGCAGTACCCTCTAAAACTGAGCCCCAGGTTCTCTTGTGCCTAGGAGGACTGCCCATCAAAGGTGAATGGCGAGAATATCAGGCAAGGTATAAGCCAAAGAAATAGTGGAACTGATCCATTGAATTAGGGTCAAAGTTGAAGCTTTTCTTCCAATGCATAAGGCACCTAAGGTCACAAGAAGAATATCTGGCTTTTTGAATGATCTTAGCACCAAAACTGTACGCTGCCCTGCAATTGCTCTCTGTGTTCTAAGATCTACCCTTCCCTAAGGAAGGAAGAACAATCTCCTGCAGTCAGTGACAGGAAAAATATCAACTTGCTTGGAAAGCAGGATCCGTTTTCAACTTCAATACCTCAGGCTGGAACATTAAACAAGCATTGGCAAAGTCAACAGACTGTACTTTTGGGACATATTTGCTTCGCTAATGGTTTTAGCCATGTGGCACAACAACAAAAATGCTCTGCTATATAACTAAAGAACATTTTGAAAACAAAAGCTTTTGATGCAACAGCCATGTCATTTTGTAGTTGTGAGCACCATGCATGCGCTACAAAATGGTGCACCCACTTTTTATTTTTTTAGTACCTGTTAAAGCGGAATTAGTAACTAAAAAGAAAAAAAAACACAATAAGTGTTTTAAAGCTAATGGGGGCACAGAAGCGACACAGGGGTGATAGTGGGAGGAAGCAAGACAAAGGATCGAATCACAAGGGGGCTTGGTTGGGGCAAGGGTTTTTTAAAGCAGGTGGGAGGAAGCAACCCACGGACGCAAGCAAAACAGGGGCACGGATGGACAGGGTGAAGCAACACTGGGGATGAGCGGCAGAAGGAACAAGAGACAGAGTTGGGGGTGAAAGTAGGGGACACAGATGGAAGGCTGCAATATGGGATTGCAGGTGAGAAGATCAAATGGGCGAAAGACAGCAACATGAAGATGGCGTGGGACAAAGCACACAACTGTAAGGCAACATGCGCGAGTAGGGAGGAGCACACAGGCAAGAGGAAACAGAAGGCAGTGGAGGTGGTAGAGACTCATATGAGGAGGGCAGCGTGAAGACGACTGCACTCTCATTGACTGCTTAAAAAAAGTTTTGTCTGAAAGGGCAAACAATGGAAGGATGTAGACCTGCGTCAATGCGCCAGGGGACAGACAAACATAAATAGAAGAATGAAAAACAAAGCATGCTAACATATATGAGGCAGGCAAAAGGGAGTGACAATCAAGTCAACCAATGGTAAGCAATATGTGTTGCAACAGACAGAGCATGCACTGTCTTAGGCGAGACCTACAAGAGGATGTCTCCATAGAGATACACCAGCCTTCTGCCCAAAAAAAAAAAAAAACTCTTATAAGAGAATCTTTATATCAGTCAAATCAGTGGATTGAAAAAGACAAGACTGCTTAACAGTGGGAGCTAAATGCATCCAACAAAATGACCAACTGAAGATTCAGCTAATGCAAAAACTGAGCAACACCCCAATCTGTCCACTGGCACCTTTCCTGCTGTTAGCTCGTCCTGTGTGTTGCTAAAAGCTTCAGCACCTGCCCCCTGTAACATCAAAATAAACAGTACCAACAACAGTGAGAAACAGTCCTATATGATTAGAAATCAAACTTAGGAATGAAGATCCTCAGTTCTACAGCACTGCCTTAGAAAGCCCATACTCCTTGAAGCTGCATAGTCATGAATTCTGCAAATGAGTCATGATTGATAAGGATGAATCCTGGGCCAGACCATTTTTGCCATGTAATCCTGGTCTCTAGAGTCTGTCTCGGGTATGTGGAATTCATATTGCCTGACTGGAGTCAATGGTAGCAAGTTTTCATGTTTATTTTGTCCTTGGTACAAGTAGGCCAAACACCCTGCAGCACAAACCTTTTGGCTGCCAATTTACAGAGCAGGAACCTGTCTGCAGTTGAGGTAATGTGTGTCCATATGTTAATGCCGTTTGAACTTGTATTTATGGTTCATTAATGAAAAACCTTCATTATTAGGATGATGAGCGCTGTAAATAAACGTTTTAAGGTCACACTGCACTACTTACAGTGGTTCCAGTAAAAAAAAAAAAGTATATACTCATGTATGAAAAGTTTAACAATAAGAGGCAAAGTACAATTATCCCAGAATGCTTTCTGATTATATGCAAATGTTTGCAGACGTTTGTAAGCAAGAGTGATGATTCTTTGCTTTCAAAATAAAATGTTCAGGAAAAAAAATGGAAGTAGGAAAAAAACGTTTCACTACTATGAAATGTTAGGTGCTATTTCTCTGAAGAGTCATTTAGTAAAAGGTGTTGGTGCATGCTAGTATTTCCCAAAAAATATTCCTAATGGAAAATCAGTGTAACCATTTTCAACAAGATTATTGGAGGCATGAAGATGAACAAGCAGTGGCAAAGCCAACTGATCCGACATATTTTGTGAGTCTTTTGGTTTTGTCAGTGCGTGTCTTGTTTTTACATGACTTTTGTACCCCTTTATTGTGGGAGCTGCCAGGCCCTCACCATTGTAACAAACACAGGTAAAAAGGGGGAAAAAAAGTTTTTGGTCTCAAAAAGCACACATTTTCTCCAGTGACATAACAAAAGCACCTCAGACCCCCTCTAGGGCCCCCCACAGCACAGCAGCAGCCCTGAGTGAGCCTGGTGGGGAAGGGCCTCAATATTCTTTGCAGGGGGGGGGCTATCGAGTTTTTTTTACGCCACTGATTGCCACAGTAGTTCCTGGCACTGAACGTAACTACTTTGTGTGTCAAGATGCTCCTTGTGGAAGAGCAGAATGTGATCACCCACAGTAAAGCCAGCCAATAGGTAGAGAGAGAAATAGAAGTTTAATAAAAACAAAATGTCTTTGTTAACACCAGACCCTAACTAGGGAACCCATTCTTAAAGAAAGTCTCTAAAACGCACCCATGGTATATGTCTTTGAATTAGTGGTTTCCATAAATTCACAAGAACTTACAGAAGTAGACCAGGAAATCATACTCCCAGAAAATATTTGATGAACTGTATTTTAGCACGAGCAAATATGCATGTGTGGATTTGCTCATGTGAAAATCTGTTGAGTGTTTACAAGTTCACTTTCCATTCAACCACTTTTTTCCCAACTCTGGAAGAACTTCTACTTCTCCCACTGTCAGGAGTGAATTTCCAGCCTTTCTCATTATGGGAAAAGATAAGAGAAGAGCTGGTGGAAATCCTTAAAACATGCAAGTTAGTAGGTTTGCAGACTCAAAGGCATTCCAGCCCTGGAACTATTGCTTACTGCTTCCTCCAGCCGCAGTATGTAGATCTGCAGAAAGGTGGCAAAATAAGGAAATTGTTGTAGTAGGGATTGAAATTGCAAGTATTCAAGCCCTACTATAGTAGTAAACCTGGCATAATCAGATCGTCTATTATCAGAGCTCTTACAAAATTAGATTGCTGCCATAATTTGTCGCCACACTACATGGCACCAATTAGACAAGTGGATTTTTTTTTACAGGAAAAGTAAATTTAGGAACCAACCTGTCCCATGGACAAGTAGGTATTTTATTAAATTCCACACCCCTGCTGTCTGAATGATTTTTGTTATTCCCCTACAAGGGAAGGTATGGGATTAATCTGATGGCACATACTGTATGTATGAAAAACAGACTCATTTTATGTGCAGAACCAGGACCCAATTAGGTCAAGGAACTAAGTTGAAATGGAACTTATCTCAGTTGAGCTCAATGTCAAAGAGATATTCACACCACAACCATTTGTTTGGCCACTGAGGATTGAGATAAGGGTAGATAGAAAACCTTGCTATGAAACAGTGTTATTATCAGAACCAATACCTTTTGTCAAGACAACGGATGACTGGTCATGCTTGTTCAGGATGGCAAACATCAAGAGCTGGTGATGACACCAAAGAGTTGCATCATAAAGATACAACTATAAACCCAGTGATGATATTAAATCTTTCACTACCAAATGAATACATAAAGCAAAGTCGCCATCTTAAAGTGCTATGGCTGAATGCCAGGTTTACTTTCCTGAGGTCGGGTGCTTGCTAGTCGTCCCCGGAACACTGGGTACAATAAATGGAGAAGTGAGCCCTATGAGCTTTTTTTTTCTGGTGAGGCTGGGCATATTTCCATATTTGTTTTCTGAATTACTTCCAGAAGTGTTGCCTCATTTATTGAACCTTAGGCTAAGGGGCACTGATTATGCTGGTTTTTGAAGCCATAGCTGCATCCACTGTCAATTCTGTAACCCAGATCGATCACTTTGAGACCTGAAATTGATTTCTGACAAGCCTGTACAAAAATCCCCAAGTAAATGCTAGCAGGACAGAGCTGGTGGAGGTGTATTAGTTTCTCTAGTTCAAGGGCCCAATGATAAGCGAGCTTGGGTTCACCACATATGCACTCACCTTAGTGATAGTTTTGCTTCACATATGTGGGTGGACCACCCTACTGTTCTCGGTTAGCAGGCACCCCCATGTTCTGTGGAAAGCTGTGGATCCTGCCTCCTTATTCTGATAATGGACGAGTCTCCATGCAAGACTTTAAAACTTCTAAATCCTGAAACTTTCACCTGCTTTAGGATGCCAGGAAAGCAACCTTTCCATAGCCATACATTTTCGAGGCGGATGTCTAGCAGGTCAAAAGTGTCCAGTTCCAAGGACAGAAAACACACAAGATAGAGAAAAAAAACTATAAATTCTAATTAGACAATGTATGCATGTGTGAGTAGATGAACATAAGAATTGGTCCGCGGATAAATGGAGGTATGAATGAGGATATGAAAGGAGGACTAGATGAGAGCCTTGATGACGGGTTCATGAATGAATGGATGAGCGCATGGATACACAAGTGCGTGAACGGTGAGAGGATAGATGAAGGCCTGGCTTGTATATAATGTTGAACACAAGCATGGACTAAGCGCCCCCTGTGTCTGGTTGCAACAGCAAGTCACATGGATAGCAGGTGACAGCAGAGGTTAACTGTGGCTATGTAAGAATCAAAGGCAACCCATGCTCACAAGTAAAGGCAACTAAAGGCACTAATGAGCAAAGCTGTGAATATTCTGATCAGCAACCAATAACCAACAGTTACAGAAGCAGCTAATGCATGAAGGTGGGCAAGGGCAACAAGGAAAGCAACAGGACAGTACATTATACCACAAAGGATTTTTTTCAAATGGAAGACTTTCAGTGACTGGTGAGATTGTGTGGTTGACTAGCTGCGAGAATGACTCAATGGCTGACTAAATTTAAAGATTACTGTGTGCTCGCATGAATGAGTCAGTGAATGAATGGATGAATTAACTGGTAATTACATAGATGAATGAATGGGTGATCACATGGATAGCTAAAAGAGCTTACAGGTGAATAATTGGGTGAGTGTGTTGATTAAACGTTGCATTTGCAGCTGGATGAGAGGGTCATTCAGTGAATGAATATTCCAAAGTAGTTTTTACTAAGGCTGCAGCCTATTCCTCATTTGGGAGACAGTTTCAACATGATGATAACATTTTGCGTTTTGTTGAACAGCTCTGATTTTTCATACATATCATCCCGTAAACGTTTACTAGTGTGCCAAAATTCCCCATAAAATTAATGTTGAAAGGTACAATATTGGGGGGGGGGGGGGTTGGGAGTGGAAACTTTATGGATTTATACACCTTATCTTGAAAACACCACATTTGCATCCGGTGATCTAAAAAAAGGCAATCACCCAAGGCTTGTTATTGACTGCTGTTTATACACCTTATCTTGAAAACATCACATTTGCATCCGGTGATCTATAAAGAAGGCAATCACCCAAGGCTTGTTATTGACTGCTGTTGAAACAAATGTGAGTGTTTGAATAAGGCACAGGAGCAGCAGTAAGTGACAGAAGAAGGTGTCAGGGACAAAAGCACTAAGGGGACATGATATGGGTGGCCTTCTCAATCCCAAAGGTAGCTCAGTTCAATGACCAAAGGCAACAACCTCGAGAACAGTGAGGACTCGGAAATAAGCAACCAACAACTGGGAGGTCAAAGAAGCCCATGGTGTGAGAACTGTGCAACTCGAGACGGACAGTACATCTACACTGAAGAAGATCTCAATACTCCAAAGAGCGGCATCCAAATGATATAAGGCACAAAGAAGACCTGCACCCAAAAAGAACACACAGGGACAGTAGAGCCATGGATAGGCCATTCGGGCCTCACTCGAAGATCCACGGACATAGGAGGGAAGCACTTCAATGGTCACATTCCACCAAGGGAGCAATATCACATCCGGAAAATACTCTTTCCAAGAGGTAGCACACAATGATTCAAGGTCTGTGCCTAGAAAGGACTATAGGTCCGGCAGACAGTAAAGCAGGAAGTAATGTACTACAATGGGCTTACATAATCCCAAAAATGACTAAAAAATAGCCTGTCAGAGCTTAGAGCCTCCACGCATTATTGCCAAAACAATTACAGTGCCACTACAGGGTAGAAGATGACCAATGGAATGAACTCCCCGCGCACATTTATGGATGTGTAAGCTGGACCTTACACATGCTTGTTCAGATATTGGCACAATAATCTGTCCTTTCCTATGTCTGGCACTAAAATCCATGCATGGATCTTTGTTGCCTCTGCAGTCAATCTATCAGGGCAAGAACAAGAATACAGGACTGAGAAGAGAGTAGCTCCATGCAGTAAACTGTTGTGAATTTGCAAAAAATCGAAGTTGTGTCCATCTTGGAATTTCAAGTTCAACTAATTAAATCAACAAAACTTAGCAGCACAAGGACAAATAACCCTAAAAAGAGAAGATGACAGTGGATACCATAGGGCACTCTTCTAACCATATTCCGAGTTTGAGCAACAGTCCCATTATATAACCTCACTTAATTTCAGAGCACATCCTGCTGCCCCATGTGTGTACAACTAACTCCAGGAAGCTAATGAAGTCTTTTGACACTAACTACAAACCAAGAGCAAATTGCTCAACCAGAATCATAAATATTCTTCAGACACAGGATCAAACACATATGTCGATGGCTCTGATCCGAGGGATTTATTTTTTTGTAAGAACCCGAATGCCAAGAAATGCTCTGTCCTGACTAAAAGAGAGTATTTTTCAAGAGTGATTGTAAATGGCACAACTCACAAGTGGGAGATAATTATCATAAACAGTAACTAAATCAAAAGGATCCTCTGTGTATGGAGAATCTCCATGTGCTGATATTTTTATAGACAATTATGATAGGCACTCCTTATTCAGAAAAATAAATACGGTCTTCACAGAATCATCATCTACAGATCAATAAAAAGCCATGCCTTGTAAAATCAATAGGAGTTCAAAAAGACTGTTTAGAGGACAAAACAAGATGGCTTGTTGTTGTAATGAAGAACACATATCTATATGATAAGGTCACTCTATACGTGTTGGAATCTTCCTTTCCTAAAGTACATTTATGACACAGATGTGCAAATGGTGTTTGTTTTGTTAAAAAAACAAAACACAAGAAACAATTTTTTCAATGGAACACCTAGTGAAATTAAGGACATTTCAAAAAAACATTTACAAATGTCACTTGTGATATACGAAATATGTTAAATGCACATCATTGTCTTTCTGACTAAGAAATCATAATAAGACAAGTGACTGAAAGTTACAAAAAAAAAAAAAAATCTAAAAAACTGAAAATAGTGTGCCATTCTTTAATCACGAAATGCACCTCGAGATAGAATCCCACTTTTGCTTCTGTTTCATTTAAATTGTTTTATTATAGATTTGTATTTTACGTGGTGGTCACAACCAGCCACATTAGGCACTGCCCTTGGCAAATAGAAGAAGAAATATATATAATACACATACCAATACACGCCATTGTGTGGGACTTAGTGCTGGTGGTTGCAGCCTCTTGAGGCCTGGTAGGGTACATGGCGATTCAAAGGACTATGGTACAGAAACAGCCACCAGAAAGAGCCCAAAGGGGCTTTATGCAAATATACTCGGATGAAAGCAGTAGTCACCCATTATTCCCATGAGCAAATGTAAGCCTGAGCAAGCTGCTACTTGCCTCATATTGCTTTGTCCTACACATGAGTTCAGTTTCCTGGACTTGGACTATGGGGTTCAGTTGAAGTGTTAACCCCGTAGGTTCAGTACCAGATGCTTTGCAGGCCTTACCCTGGATTGCCAGTAGGTTACCCTAATAACTTGCCTAACAAATATACAACATGATTTTCTCCAAACAAAACTGGTGTGGTAATTTCCTTGTGTGCTCTTTATTCCTTTGCATGCATTTATGCAGTACATGTAATATGTATGTAGTTCTGTTGATAGGTTATTAATACTAAAGCATTTTATATGGACAGAAAGAGAAAAAGAGTGTGCCCCTCCCAATACAGATTTCATGGGTTTATGTTCTAATACAAGGCCATATATATATATATATGCCTGTGAAGAGGAAAAACACCATAGAGCATAAATTACTTAATATCAACCTATGGAAGGGGAAAATGGGATTTTTATCAAGTAAAAATTATACAAAGCCGAGAGGGCTGACCTTATTGCCACACACTCTATATATATATATATATATATATATATATATATGGTAAAAAACAACTAACTACAGCTAAACCTGCTTCTAACCAGACTGAAAAGGGATACATAGTAGGCGAATCAGGTCTAATACTTCTCCTAGAGTACTCAGGGCCTGAGACTGGCTAAAATGTTTTTATGTATACAGAATTACAGGATAGTAGCGTGTGCTGTTCCTTTGCTGCAGTCATTCTGCGAATAATACAGAATTGATTCCCAGAGTTGACATATAAATAACATTATTCTAACATTCGACCCCAGATAATTCTCGAGTAACGTTATTTGATGGCTACTAATAGAAGAAAAAAAAAAACACTGCCACGGGCTGACACTATAAGGCGCTAAACCTACACGTATATTTACCGACCTAGTGTATAATCTGGGAGGTTTATTTTGTCTGAGTTTTACTTCAATTTAATCAATGTCGTAAAATATCAGTTAGCTATTGTGAGTAACAGAAACGCCCTAGACTGGGAAAAATGTGCCTCCCAAATTCGGTCACCACGAAGCCCACTTTACTGTGGCACTCTACCCTCGAAGCCAGACAGACATTTCAAAAGGCACACAACTGCGATATAAAGCGTTACAGTAACGACTTTGAAAACAAAAGTTGAAAGCGTTCTCCAAGCCACACCCTAAAACCATTCCCATACCACTTATCCAGGATTAAAAGTATCCAGTATGGATTCTAAATGAGTACACAAAGGTTTGTGCTCATTAATTGCAACATCAGGCAAAATATTTGAACTATGACGTTTGTACAAAATAACTTTAAAAGACCACCAAAATAGTTATTGTAAAATAACGAATGCATATGTGAACTTGTAAACACAATAGCTACAGTATTATTTGGAAAAACTGCTGCACATAAATGTCAACGTTAGTAAATAGGTAACAAAACAAAAACATTTAAAGAAAGACTTTTAGGAAGTGCCTCGACTCCATGTTTCTACACACAGCTTTGGATGCGTTCAACGTGTGGGAGAAGAGTTAACAGGAAGCTGCAGCCCCCTTCCCTTTCTCCACAAAGCATATAACAATACTATGGAAGTGCAACTCGCTGCCTTTGCCGGCAGATTAAACCCAGGTCTGCGAGGAGCATATCTGTGGAGTGAGCTCATGCGGCAACGTACCGGACTGTATGGGAAGCGTTACACAAAGGGGCTCCTACTGCACACGCCAACCTCAGCAGCAGCTAAACTCCCTTAGCAGCAGCCACAGCCCCTCGCTGCACCCACTATAGACAGAGCAAGGCTGTCTGTGTGAATGAGAAAAAGACAAGAGGGCGGAGAGCCAGGCTCCCCATGTTCACACCACAAGGGCAGCCCCAAGGCAGGGCGGATCCACTGCAAACGTGGACCGCTAGCTGTAAAACATCCTTTTTTGCCCCTACCCCCTTGTTCAGACATTTTCTTCAATGTGAAATGCAATTCTTAAGGTTGTCGGTGCCGCTTGGGGGGGGGGGGGGAGAAGGGGCATGTCTCTGAGATGGAGGTGGGAGCACATGCGTCAGGACGGTATAGGGCTCTGAGGGGTGAAAACCTCAGAGGTGCAGCTCTCATGGGGGTCTATGCAAGTCTCGAAGCGGGCTACTATCTCAGGGGTGGGTTGCGAATCTCGAGATGAGGTGCTAGGTCTCGGAAGCGGATGCATATCATATCTTGTGAGGGAGGTGCAAATCTCAGAGTTCGGTTGCTAGTCTCGGGTACACATACCTTGGATGAAATCATAGTCAGCGGGTATCAAGTGGATATATCGTTCAGGGTGGGGATCTCAGACTGGTTCTGGCAATATAGACATCACCAGGGTGGTGTGTAGGTTTCTAGGGAGGGTGGGGATCCCGATCTCGGGTAGAAGGGCCTGGTGGTGTGTTGCCGGTTTTAGGGTAGGCATATGGGACCCGGGTTTGCCCTGAACATCCCAGCAGGGTGGAGTAGGTCACAGGGTGGGGTGGAAGTGCCATGCTTCTGTAGAGCTCTCAAGATGCATGTCTCAACACTGGGGCTGTGGACAGCAGGCCTCGTATCACTTACACGTAGGGCAGCTCCGGCCGCAATGTGGAATCTCCGGGTCCAGGGCCTGCTGCCGTGTGGAGGGTGGGCGGCTGCGGTTCCTGCACACATTCAGCCCATGGAGGCCTGACGCGGGCGGCCTCGTTGTGACAGCCTGGCTAGACTCAGGAGGATCCGGACCATGCCGTGCGGGAGCGGCGGGCTGTGCTGGGGCCTAAGCCGGGCTGCTCTACTGCTTTTCCCCGGGCTCCGCTGATCCTTGGCGGCCTGCGTTCGGCTCTGTTCCCGGTCCGGGTACCGCTTCACCCCTTCCCTCCAGACTGGCTGCCAGCCCGGCACCCCCTCATGGGCCGCGCGGTCCTACCGCCCGCCGCTTATAGACACTTAGGCCTGCGTCAGTTACAGACTGCATACACCACTAAAGCAAGAGCTTCAGTGAAATGTGCTAAGCAGGTCAGAACTACAGAACCCCTCTCTTTACAGAATGTCACTGCGTATGCAATATCGCACTGTCTGCAGAGACATTCACTGCAGAACGGTTCACTGCAGAGCAACGTACAGCAAACGCCCACTACACTCCTTCACTGCAGAGAACCCCCCTGCAGAATCCTTCCCTAAAGAAACACTAACAGCGGATACCCACTACACTCCTTCACTGCAGAGAACTTCCTTGCACACCCCTTTAGCAAAAAGCAACGCATAACAGATACACACAACATCCCTTCACTGTAGACAACTTCCCAGAACCCCTTAATTAAGGGATAGTCAAACATGCACCCCATGCTATCATTGCAGAGAACGTCCTTGCAGAACCCTCCACTAAAAAGCCACTAACGGCAGACGCCCACTGCAGAGAACCTCCCTATAGAACCAGACACTAAAGAGATGGATAGATTTAGCAGTTATCCACTACAACACCACAATGCATTCCCCCGGCACAGGGGGTCCCAACCCCACACGAGCCTTCAGATCTGTCACAGGGGGGCCATTCTTTCCCAAGGCTAAATAATATTTGTGAAACATGGAAGACTCGTTGGCATCTCTTCACATTCTGCGCGAGTGGAGATTTTATCTTAATCCACAGCCTCACTCGAGCTCTTACAGCAGAAACTCTCCGTATATATTACCTTTTCACTGCAGAACTCCCTCCCTGAAAAGACATCCTTAGTGCAGAGCCCCATCACCGCAGACACCAACTACGGGCCTAAACTGTAAAACCAGAGCCCTCTGTTGTTTATCTCACACATAGAGGCTCATCCAGTCCAATAATTTTCTTTGCATTCTGGGACTTGTTGTTGTGGTTGTATAATGGGTTAAACAAGACTACAGATCCCAGCATACAACGGAAAAACCATGACTGGATGAGCTACTCGTGCACAGATCGACCCTCACTGGAGCACCAACCATTCACTGCAGACCCATGTCTAGTATACATCTACTACAGTCCCTCACTGTAGACACTCTGTGCAGAACATTTCACTGCAGATACACTACCGTCCCATACAGCAGACTCTCACTGTAGATCTATTCCCTGCAGAAATCCAGTGCTTAATTTTTGCCGGTGGTTGCTGGTGGTGGGCACTGACACTAATTTCTGTGGGCCCAGGTTTAAATTTCACCAGTACAGTTTGAGACAGATGGGGAACCAATTACACAGGAAGAAAACAGATGAAAAAGTATCTGCAAGAGTGAGATAAAGATGCAGGAAGTGGGGAGTGGAAGAAAGAGGCATGAGGTGGAACAGCGATTAGGCTGCCTTCATATTTGCCAATTCTGGAATTTGGCAGTGCCAGGGTAGGGCTCCTAAAAACACCTTGAACCCCTTAGTTTTATTGATTTATTTGATTTACGCAGTGAGAATCACTCATAGAAGACCCAAGCCCTGTATCGGACTGTCCTAGAATGCTGTGGGGCAGGACCAGAAGGGGTGGTTTAACAGGTCAGTGGGTGGGCTGTGTTTTTTGGCTGTTTTGGGGCCTGGTTTATAGTCTGGTGGGTCAGTTTATACTGTGGATCTCTCTGTTATTACCACAGTGTCTACATCTAATACAAGTGCATGCAATTTCTTTCACCTTGAAAAGCACTTACGCAGCTTGTCTTTACAGATTCACAACTGTCCTAATTTGCATATTTGGACCTTTTGTAATTATCTGATTTGCTAACAGGGGCCACTTTTATTTTGGTGTCCAGGCCTATTTCTTTTCCCTGTCCAACTCTGCAGACAAAAGCCACTCAGGGTAGCACTGCAAAGGGACAGAGTGGATCCCCTCTCTGTGAAACCCTACACTGCAGACCCCCACCTGAGCCCATCACTGGGAAAAACTTACCACAGACACCTCGCTGAATAATGTTTTACTGCAGAGACCCTCACCTCATTAACCTTTGATACATATCCCCTCACTGCAAATGCACCAGATTTATAGATACTGACCCTCACTGTAGAGCGCTATCCAGGTCGCATAACCCCCTCACTTGCAAAAACCCTCTTTTATGAGATCCACACTGCACTTATCTGCATGATGCACACCCTTACAGCATGGCTTCTGGACAATAGGCTGGGACTTTAACTGCAAGGCTGCATATTTACATATCCTATTCTTCACACCTAATTCATACAAACAACTTTAAGCACCACATTGCCACACCAGTGGCAGTTGCTCTGTACACAAATGTAAGATCACCTATATACTTAGTGCCAATGTTTTTCCCCATTGTGTACATTAAAACTATAACAGGTGAATTTTTATGGTTTTGTACATTTAAAATGTGAACCTAATTATGACATCCCTGTAACCATTAGTTTTTTGGTGAAATTCTATGCTTTTTAATTCTATTTCCTAACTATAACGTCCCTGTTACCTTTGTTTTTTTCAGTGAATGTATTATATATAAGTATAGTTATATTTGCAGATACATCATATAAAAGACAAAAATCTCATGCTAGACTAATATGTCACAGCAGCAGTATATTTTATATTCATTCTGATGGAGGAATATAATTGAAAACTGAAACTTTTGTGAACAAACTCAATGAATTGGTTGTTTAAATACAGCTGTATAGGAGAGAAAGTTACCAAACATTTTGAAAACATTCTGGAAAAGTCAGTAGACTGAACTATTAAGATTTTTCTGTATTAGGTTATTCTGTGGAACTCCTTTCTGTGGGAATGTAGAAGAATGCCTGGAATAGAAATGTTTTAAAATCAATGGACATTACATAGTGTCATCATGTAATGTAGCGAATATAAAGAGTTTTTTTAAATGATGCAAAGACTTATTCGTCAGTTCTTTTAAATAATTATTTTGTGTAGTAAAATGAAAAGTAAGACAGTAGTGGTCTAAACTTCATTAATATTGTATTTATCTAAGTTTTGTGAATAAAGAATATATGGGAGGGATTAGGATTTGTGCTTCTTTCCCTCTGAAATGTTAAAATAAAATAGACAAATCTTAACATTTATCTTAATTCCTAAGTTGCATTGAAAATTACATTAATCAGAATTGTATCAGCCTTCAATTAAGGGTGTCTTTTTATCATGGCCTACCCGATTGAGTGATGATGTCAATTGTGTGAATCCATTCTTGAGTTATGATTTCCCATTGTGCATATCATTTATATATAGATGATCCATTTCCTAGATTGTTATTTCATTAAACAAGAAAAACAGTCACTGTGTTTGGGAAAATTAATCTTTAATGTATTTTCTGTTAATAACTGTTGGTGAATAACCAGACTTAGACCAAATTGAAGCATTGATCCATTATAATGTGTATTTTTTCACAGTTTTTCATTATTTATCAATTCAAAAGCACTTAATATGTTAAGAGGGAGAAGTCTTGTGTTCTGCTCATGGCAGCAAGGATACGTTTCATTCTTGTACCTTCAGATATGACCTGACATTGAATCTTGTTAATAGTTTCACAATATTTTCGAATATGTTTGGGTTCTCATGTAGTTCAAAACAGAATGGGTGTTGATTACGAAACCATTGATACATTGTTCTAAATATAAATAGATTTACATTAAGAAAGATCATAGTTTCACTCTTTCAGGCAATGATGTATTTGTCATTTTGTGCTCATTTGATGTTATCCACTTACTTGAAACTTTTCAGAAGTTATAGGTTATTCATAACATATTAGACCTTAATTAAAGACAAACAGTAAATGTTTTTTCACAGACTGATTTAAAAACATTTGGTAAGATAATTTCCTTATGCAATAGGATGTGTTACTTAAAGAGTTCCATTACACTCAGTTGTTGGTTCCACAATCATAATTTATTGAATTACATTGTCAGATTCTCAGAATGCATTTCCCCCTTTCATAAATGAGTGGCATATCTGTATATTTGATATTCTGAATGATTTATCATTCTCACATCAATTTGCCTGTTTAACTTTGAATCACTTTTTGATTAGAGAATATTGGAACAGTTGAGTATGTTCTCCCCAAGAAAAAACTGTAAAGATTTTCCTTTGGTGGAAAATTTGATTGAGAATACACATTTCCAATGTATTCATGAGGTTCATGTTTAATATTGTTTAATTTCTATATCATGATATGTACTGCTGTATATTCCATTATTATTAATAATTCATGATCATAAACTAGTTTTTAGCTTCATTAATCCTGTATCCTGGGACATTCATATGTGCATCAACTCCCCATAGGGACTATAGTTATTTGCTAACACAGTCCTGTGAATATAATTGTATTGTAAGTGTACTCTTCTAAATAGTGATTTTGAAAGAAAGGTGCCAAAAAGCCCTTTAATGCTATATTAATATGAATTTGTTATGCAAAACGTTCTGCACATAGGATGAATTCTAATGGCGACAGGCCTCCTTTACACATCTTGAGTGGTACGGTTTCTGAGGGATTTCTTTGTGCTTTGTACTTGTGTGAAATATCACTAACATGTTTGTTCAGTTATTTTTCACATTCATTTACTTATTCATTTCTGGTCAATTTATTTTGGTTACTGCATCTATAGTAGTTTTGTGTAAACAGCTGAGGTGGGATGATCATCTATTATCCCCTTTCCTCATTCTGCTCATCGCTCTAGTATGCTCCCTTAGATGATTCTGCTGTGGATGTTCAGGTTAAATTGATGTGGGCTTATATAGCCTTCATTCCTGTGCAGATACTTCTGTACACATATCCTCTGATTAAATAAAAGGATGCTTGTGCATATATCAATATAGAGCAGTTATGTTGTTTTTTTTTTTTTTAGAAATTGCCAAAAGTCAGTACCTTTGCAGGAGTTTTATAACTGAGCTTCTTTGCTCTTATGCTTTCATCTTTCCCACCTCACCCCTCCACCATGAACATAGCACAAACAAGCTTACACATCCTGGTTGCAGGGCAACAAGTGGCATTGGGACTCTGCAGTGGGAGGGGAAGAGCACCATTAAAGACAGTAGATATTAGCGGGAAAGAAGTAATGTATCAGTCCACACAAGGTTCTTCTGAATGCAAAGGTAGCATACTGGGAGGTAGAAGCTGCGACAAAAAAGGTCTTCTTTGTAGTCCAGAACACTCTGGTAGGTTCCCACACCCTTCCAAACACATCCAGTTAGCACACCTGGAACCTGTTCATAATCAGGGCAAGTTCTATAAAGAGGCACAGCCAACTTCTTTGGTTTGAGAAATAACTTACTATAATGTTCCTGTTGCACAGACCCCGCCTTGCAACCTTTGACTGTTTAGATGATTAGACCTTTACTGACCTTATTTAATTTCATGGCCTATTACCTTGCACCATTGTTTCGTCTCACTCCCTATATTATACACTGTCCTGCCCCATCCTATTCTGACTTACTACCTCCTCATTCAGTGAATTAATCTTTGGGATGGGGTTCCCTCTAACAGCACTACACCGCGAAGAAATACGAGGTCTGTGAAAGCACCCAATAGCTGCCACCGGAGATGACTTATGACTTACATTTCACAGCGACCCTAATGACTACACCAGTCCATCATAGCCTAAAATACGTGAAACAGATTACATCTCCCTTTACACCCCTGCCTACGGATAGCAGTCTCCCCAACACATTTTTTGACCCGCTACATCCAGATGATATGAGCGTGAGATTCCATGTCCTGCACGCCACCTCCAGACACGATCTTAAGATATCTACCATCGACACCACACTGTCTCAGACCCCAGTTGTGGTTTTATTTTGTACTATGGTCTGCTGTTTATTATTGCTATATTTCAGTGACACAAAATATTGTCCATTTGCATGCAATGTTGTAAACACATTTCACTCCTGTACCATTGTAACTGTAAACATTGCAAAACTTCCAAAAACATGAGTTTAAAAAAATGGGGATCCCTATAATTCAAACCATTTTCTCTTTCTATTGGCAATAGACACTTACTGTCATTCTCTAGAGCCGGGGCCGTCAACCGTTTCTGTAGTAAGATTTACTTTTGTTCAACGAAAATCATTAGCTACTGTTATTAGTTTTGTAATAGTGACCACAACAAACAGAATTACCTTAGTAGCCACCCTATGCAAGATTACCTTCCCTGCATCAGGAGGGTTGCCAGCAGTAATGTAAAAAAGGCTTTTTCAATTTGAAATGCCTTTACATGGATAATACATAGCAGCCATAGCTGCAATGCCAGAGCATCAAGGTAAAGGTATTAGTAATAAGTCTTCCGATAGCTACATGATTTATCACTCAAATATCAGCTTTAAATATATTTGGAAACCCAAAAATTTTTCTCTAAGAATCAGCTTATGAGTTCTGAAAATACACACATTTTTGTTTCAAATACACACTTTTTAACTTTGGTTTCCATATATTCAACCAAGCAAAAACTTCAAATTTAGTAGGTGAGGTTGCACACAGGAGAGCTACTTCCAGGTAGCTGGAAGTTACCAGTAGCTCACGAGCTACTGGTTGGAGAAGCCTGCACCAGAGGGACTGTTAATTCTCAGAAGTTGCTGCTGGTAATACCTATTATTTGCAGCAGTGCTTTTTGGATCAGGTCATTTACTTGAGAAGCCTAACAGTGGCAGAAAGCTGAATTATAAAGAACATAGACTTATGACAATTCATTTTTACTGACTCTTGACATTTCTCATTTCCACTCCATTGGTGTCACGCTTGCCTACTCTGTACACCAGGTGCAGGGCAGAAGGAGAGGAGGAGAATTAACCTCTCACTGTCCAGTTTGATAGGTTGGTGAGCAGCCCTCCCTTAAGGGGGTTGGAGGTGCCTCTTTGGACCGACAGCCATCAGAAATGGCCAACAATTAACTTTGTTGATATGTGTGTGGCTTTTTTGTGCTCCTGGTTTATTGCTTTTCAAAGTAATCCCCATACCCGGGCTGTGCTAGTGAGGTTTTAGTTTAATGGTTATCAAGTTATGAGCTCATTAAGTGTTACTGAATTATGTGAATGTCACTCCCAAGGATATTATAGATGTTGCATTATCCCAGGAAATTCTGAAGTTCCAACTCTATATGTTGACCAGACTCTTTCTTCTTCAATTTTTTCTGAGCCAACAGCAATATGTTCTTGGTAGAAACAGTGTTCGAAATAGAGTTATGTGAAAAATGTGGAAGTGTTTAGTCATTTTCATTTCATAACTCTTTATTTGGTTTCAACAGAATAAACTATAAAAGGCTCAACAGAAACAATAGATTGTAATAGATCCACACAGTTCCTCAAAATGGATAAAAACAATACGTCATGATGAATGCATGAAATTCCTCAATCTAACAGCTTCAGATAAAAAGCGAGCACAATAAAAACACATGCATGTATCAGTTAACATCTGTAGATAAAGCAATGAAGTCAAACCTGTTTAAATTCTTGCCAACCAAAAGTGGATGTAAAAAATACTTGTGCATATGTTTATAAAACCGGCAGAGTATAACAAAGTGCAGAGTATCTTGTCTGGAGATTTTGTCACATGCATCTGCAGTCAAATTATCACACGCTTGTATCTCTATCTCTGGTTTTGAGTAACAAGGTAGTTCCACTTTCCTTCACAGAAGTTGCCACCAGCAATAGGGTAAAATTCAAAAACTTTGCTGAAACATGTCAGACAGCAGAAAGAAGTATTAGCACACTCTTTTCATATATTATAAATCATTTTGTGTGCTGTAATGGCACATTCAGATGTAATACCATGCTCCCTAAATACATTATGGTTATTTTAGTCAAGTTATTATTCCATGATTTAGTCTAAATGAGCACCATGGAATTAGTCACATATCTTCTGCAAATCAGTTTCTGAAGGTCTTGCCAAATACAATAATGTCATCCAGCTGCACCCGTACATAAGGTTGATTTCATTCTTGGGCAATCCTCTTGATCATCCGCTGGAAAGTGGGAATCTGCAGATCACTTTTGGCACTTGGTTGAATGCTTTCATACATGGCTAATGTATAAATGCAGCTTGTTTTTGTCATAAGGTTACAATGGATTAATCTTCTGCGGAGGTCTAAAAGGGACAACCAGTTGCTCCCAGTCGGGAGCCAAAGGAGGGTTTGGCTCTGATAGGTGAATTTTGGTCAGGGATTTTACCAATGTTAAGCCTGCAATTCGTAACATCATTTGGCGCTTTCACAGTATGGGAGGGGTCAAGGATTCTCAGTTTCTGGATAATGTCCACAGATCTCTGCTTTCCTAGATAATTTATGATGTCCACCATACCCCTATGACTAAATTAACACTCACTTCAACCTCTATTTGTGAGGACCATGTCTAAGAATTGTTATCACATACATAATCATCTCAGAGATTAGAATCTTAAACTACATTTATTACTAAGATATGGCTGGTGAATGATGTAGCATTCATTGCACATGAATCGACCGCACACAGCTACAACATTACCCCTGAAATCGACCTAACAGAAGAAGAACCATCCCTCACCGGTCCTTACCTTCGCAGGAACATTCTCACATGAATTCACTTTGCCTTTTAAAAAGATCTACTGATTTCCACCCACAAACCTGCCTTCCCTGGTTCATGCTGTACCTTTGTTGCATCAGTAGTTCTCTACTAACAGTCACTAATCATCTGCAAGTACTTTGACATTTGGTTCAACTTCACTGACCTCGGCAATGCAAGGTCTGTCCTTGCCTTTCTTGTATACCATGGCCTCCACCAATACATCTCTGATCCTACACATACCGTTGCCCATATTTTATTTTGTACCAAGCTACTAGATCAATAGCCTCATCACTCCTAGTCATTTATCTGGAGTAACAACTCTGTTCTCCACCACTGCACCATCCAGAAGATATCCTGGTGACTTCAGCAACACTGTCACAAGTCATTCCCTGAGCAGATCTTTTAGTTGCACTTTTCAGTCACTAGACCATACAAAGTCACAATGTAATACTAGTGATAGCAGCGCACACTTCCGGAGACATGCATGCATACAGTGCAGCATATCAGCATCTTGTTAGAGTTTTCTTCAGCGTCCAGTGTTTTTTGGTCCACTACTTTTTGGAACTGGAGAAAATGTCAGTCAATATGAAAATGTCAACCAATGGGAAGGATGGTGCTGTGTTTATACTGAATGATTGCCACCCATCACACTAGGTTGGTGGCAAAGTTGTTGCAGTAGAGCACGGTGTGGCCTGAGCATATGCTAGTTAGCTGCAGAGCAAAAGTAGCAATTGGTGTAGTCAGTGATTCTTGGTGTAGCCTTAGACTGCAAGAAGCTCACAGAGTATTGAAGGACTGAACCACAAATGTCTATGTCATGTGGTCCAACCAAGTAGGGAGCACCTATTTAAATGTCTTTTGTAGGCGTAATAGAGTGCTGACAATATTTTCTAATGTCCCTGCATTTGTATAGTTCTAGCTAAGTAACAATCACTTCTAGCCGGTATTGCACACTTGCTTTTTTGGTGTTTTGCCTCAGTCTATCCGCTGCTTGACTGTGTTTGTATCAATTCCTGCCTACCTGTTTATGCTGCTGTAGGGTTCTTTAATCTGCATAACCCTGGTACACTTGTGCGTGGTAAAAGCGATGTCACTAACAACAGACAGTAGAACCTCAACCAGTTCTTTTGTTTGTTTGTCTATCTGTCTCCATGTTTGGGGTACACACGTCACTTAGAAGGGATACCTGGCTGGCAAGAAAGTACCGAGTGGAACAGCGAGGGGTGGGAAGAAGGGAATTTCCTTTTACGGACTAGGTGGTCTCACACACTATATAGTGTCATGCTTCATCATTTGACCACCTAGACCCACCCAGGTAGGACATTGCCACCTGGGCGGACTCAACCTCACTGTTAAAGGAACAGGAGGGAGTGCGTAAATAAACTTGTTTCTGGAAAGATCCCTGCAGTGATAGGACTGTCCACTTGTGTAGATATACCCACTCAGTCACTCCACGCATGTATTTTACCTTTTTTGAACATATGTGTTTCGTGCATGAATGCATCCCCTTGACACGTGTGTAGTTGGTTGGTTTTGCAGTGCTGTGTGCCACCAGAGTGCTAATTAATTGTTTTTCTCCCCATAGGCCACCTCAAGGTAATTCCTTGGGTAATGTAGATCATTCTTTTTTCATTTTCTCACTCTTTGATTTCCCCATAGAGTATTTTCCTCCAACGTGAGACGTAGGGATCCTAGGCCCTGACGAATGCCCCGAGACCTTCATTGGCTCACTTTTGAGGGCAGAAACATGTTGGCTAGTAATTAGTTAGGTGACCCTGTGAGTCCTTGTCCTCACAGAGGTGTCCCAACCCCCCTTTTTAACTACACCAGACAGACACCACCATTAAATTTGTTGCTCTTCACAGGTGTCTGCTTAGGTGTTTTTAGTTTTTCAGTAGATTAGCTGGATCCCGATCTTTCCAGAAACAAGTTTATTTACGCACTCCCTCCTGTTCCTTTAACAGTGAGGTTGAGTCCGCCCAGGTGGCAATGTCCTACCTGGGTGGGTCTAGGTGGTCAAATGATGAAGCATGACACTATATAGTGTGTGAGACCACCTAGTCCGTAAAAGGAAATTCCCTTCTTCCCACCCCTCGCTGTTCCACTCGGTAATTTCCAACTGACATTCCACTGACGTTACCCTTCCAAATAGGAATACATACAACCTAGGACTACGCTAATATCCGCGACGTCCGCTTCTAGAGAACCCCGTACTTTCGTGTGTACTTTGAATTATAGGGAGCTAAGTACGGAGTGTTCCTCCATAGTTATCCCCCCTCCTCCCTCTTCCTCTCTCCATGTGTAATGGCAAGAAAGTAGAAACAAGCCCAAATTCAAAATGTAATGTAATTGTATTGATAACGCGTCCCTCTATGTTAATTTATACACATTAGGACTCGTTTTAGGCCTATGAATCTTTTGACCCAGTGGTGAGACACCGTAGAACGAGATAACTGATCAATATGTCAAGCAATATATTAATAATAATATCAACGTATAACACCACAATATACTTCACTTTAGACATTGGTTAAACTGTCGGCACAACCATGACCTTTCAGTCATGAATAACCACAACTTTATGGGAGTTTTTGTGAATTTTATTCCCTATTGATTACAATCTAATAGCAAGAGTATTTATCTCAAACTCATAAAGCAAAAAAGCATAGTCACAATATGGCAACTGTGATAAGATTTTGACAAGGCAAAGAACCCAAACATAAAGACACTAATATAAGAGACACACAGATCAGAATGCATAGAACATCATATACGCCTTAGTTCAACATAGCACAATGTCAGTCACGTCTGTTGGCATCAGTCAAGGTGAATGCCTAATCCAACCACTAATTGGCATCAGCATGTTGGACTTCATGCAAAACAATTTAGAACCCGAATTTGGAAAACATCTAACTAGGGTCTCTAACCACAAATACAGCAGTTGGTACCTAGAAAGAAAAAGCATTTAGACAAATTTCAATAGCAATTGTCATAATTACCCTCCTCGGAATGAGTCAGCGTACAGGATCAGTCTTCGTCTTCAGGACATCAGTTAGATCGCCGTCAATCTATTTCGTCTAAGGGACAGGGGACACTTCCCTCATAAGGAGGAAAGTGTAATGGGGCTATCTATGGATAAGGATGGTTTAAGTCTCAAATCACCAAACAGAGTGACATAGTTTCTGGATGCAATCGTTATCATTCCCTACCTAGTTCTTTTTGAGTCTTCTGTGTCATGGGTTTTTATCCCTTTTTCGCAATACCTTCCCCCAAAATTCTATTGGATAGTCGCTACACCCCACTATCTTAAACCTATCAAATTATACATTAAGTAATGCACTTGTCATTCCATGATAATTTATAACACTTTGATTGGTCTTTATAATTGACGTTTTTTGTAGGTGGCACATCCGGGGTTACTTCATTTTCTGGCACGTTCATCAGGTCAAAAGTTCCCTTTTCCATGGTCGAATGTCCTTGAAAGTTTCCATATTTGTTGCAAAACGTATAAAACTTATACTAAAACAGCTAGCAAGCAGATGGGAACGGTGCATGACTTGCAACATAAAACAAAGAAAAGAACACATATTGGGTCATGGCCTTTTGCGAGTCAGCACACTGAGGAAACAGAAAAATATGCTTTAATATGAGAGCTACACGACTAAGTTTTCAACGCACGCTATCTTAAGACTCATGGGTTCTAATAACGTAATCTTTGTAGGTGTTAACATATTCAATTAATGAAAATGCAAGCAATTTATTTCTTATAGTCAACATTAGTATATGTGCACAATAGCAACTTCACACTTATAATTGCGTTAAGAATACATTAAAGCGAATTATATTTTGTGATAATTTTGTATGCAGCATCGTTAGGTATAAGCATTTCACATTCTAATATGTAATATTTAAACTACGCTCTCTCAGTCCCTCCTCTGATGACGCTCGTCATCACACAAATTTCTCTTTGATCTTAATTTTTCACCTTGCGCATAATACGCATTTCAGCATCTTGCCCTTTATGTGAGCTTTCCCATATCTCATTGAACATTTTCTCTCTTTTACTTTCTTCATTTCTTCTGGTTCTTTTAGTCCAGTTTAATTTTACTTTTTCATTAATTTTACATGCCCCCCATAATCCCAATAGACAAACCGAAACAATCAGTAAACCCATGAGAATTTTTGCAAGTACCCCATTCCAAATGTTGGTAAACCAGCTTCCGACTCGGGCAATTCCCTTTCCAAATTTCTCCCAAACACCAAGTTCTTTCAGATCTTTCAAATCTGTACTATCTCTAGTAAGGTTAGTAAGCATGCTTCTAATTTTCTTACTGTTATCAGGTATAAATGAGCAACAATGACGCTCATTAAGCATTTTGCAGACTCCTCCACTCTTTGCTAAAAGAATGTCTAAAGCAAGCCGATTTTGAAGAGTCATAGCTCTTTCTGCAGCAAGTTCAGTATCCATCAGGAGTATAGCTCCTGTAAAATTTGTCAACATGTTATCCACTATAGTAGACAACTTTTGAATTTTCATGGAATTCAAGATAACCCCTACTGATGGGATTATGGCTCCAAATATATCACCAATGACAGTCGCCACTGATTCTCGTTTTTGTCTAGGATGTTGTAATTCAGATGTTTTAGGTATTTGTTTTAAGTCATCAATCTGATATATCTTTGGGAATACTATTCCCAAATAACATGTCCCATACCATCCCTTAGGGAGACGGTAATAAGCATTTAGCCCACAGATGTAATAGATTCCAGGAATTGCTGGATCTTGTCCATTCAACATAAAGGTCCATTTACTCTGAAACAAAAACACATGCCTACACTCACTTGTGCCCACAAACAAATTGTCTTGATCAGATTTTGGCCTATATACACAGAGCCTACCTACGTGTAATGCATCTATAGCTAATTTGCCTTGCGTCTTGATTGCAGTATAAGCATAATCATTTGCATAGGTACGTTTCTCTAATCCTTTTTCAAACCTTTCTGTCAGTACTTTACGTCTATCATCTGTGTGATCTAAAAAGCTCTTCTCTACAGGCGACAATAAGCAAGTCAAATTGTTGCGATGTGCATAAGCAGTGCCAAATGTAAGCGTTGGCTCAAAGAATCCTCTAACTATTTTTATATCATGCTCTTTAGCTAATTTATTTAAGAATTCAATCACAGGCACAAAGGAAAACACAACATCCAAATTTGAATAAAAGTATTGCACATGCTCTTGATTATAAAATCTTGTTAGTAGTAAGCTGCAACTAATTCCATAAGTAAGAGGGAGACTATGATAGGTAACTCCCTCCTGCACAGACGAAGGAATTTTAGTACATACATAACAATCTTTTGCATCCATAATTTCCACATACTCATTTAGTAAGCGATAGAAGACATTAGTAGATAGTTCTCCCTTCGCATTAGTCCCTTCATGCATATGTCTTGCATCCTGCTCAAATCTCTCCCACGGTGTTAGTGCAGTAGTAGTTTCAGGCTTTGAAGTTGCATTAATAGTTTCTTTCTCTCTCCACGGCATTCCTACAATCACTCCCACTATCATCACTGCACACACAATACCTATTATAAGACCTAACCAACCACATACCTTACTCCCTTTGCTACTATTTCTATTGTAAGCCATGTTTGTAAAGAATCAGAATAGCAGATCAACAATCAACTCGAGGATAAACCCTTTTTTTTTTTTTTCCTGTATATATTACAGTGTCTTCACTCACTCCAGGACCCTTTTGCCAATTCAGGTTAGCAGCTTGTCGTAATCAGGTTTCTTTAAAAGTCAAATCTGGTTTTCTAGTGTCACTTCCGATAGTTTCTAAGTCTCTCTTTCTTTCCAGTTTTCAAATTTTCAAATTTAGCCAAGTTTTCTTTGAATACTTTCAGGTACCGTAGTATTGGCCTGGTACTTCTCGATCAAAACAGAATGCTAGGAACTCGTATTGCCATTCAGAGGTTGTAGCGTATGCCCATTCAGGACCTGTATATCTTCTGTTTGCAATTCTTTTTCTTTTTAATCTTCGTTCACCTTGTTGTTCTCCTTCACTCAAATCATCTGCTTGTGAGGTATCACTCTCTTCTATTATGGTGTCATTCGATACCTCCCTTATCTTAGGATGTGACTTGTCTGGCCAATTATCGCCTCTATGTGTCTTGGTTCGATGTTTTCCTTTAGGACGTTTAACAGCACCCTCCTCTTGTGATATGGTGTTTTCTCTTGACGGACCTGCAACTGGTTCAGGAAACTCTGACACGTTTGTATTTACAGTTTCTCCTTCTCTTTCTTCTTCTGGTTCTATATCGGGTTCAGATTCTAACCCGTATTTGTCTACTTCTGGGAGAACCTCTCCTTGGCTTAGTTCTCCTGCTGCCTCTACTGAGATAGGCACTCTGTCACCTCTCTCAAACTCTCATTGATAGTTTGAGGGACAAGGCTGTTCTCAGTGGGTTCTCCGGTAGTTTCAGTGCCTTCTTGACTGTTCTCTGACCCTGAGACTTCTCTTCCTGAATTCGCTGTGCCGGAAACTTCAAGTTCCTCTTCAACAGGACACGCTACCTTTTTTGTATGACTGGCATGTATCCAGTTGGGAACTCCGGCACACTTCACAGCAGTAGTAATCGTCAATATTACTTGATATGGCCGTTTCCAACGTGGTTCTAGACACGATTTTCTCACATGCTTCTTGACAACCACCCAATCACCGGCTTGTAGAGAGTGGCCTGGATCGCCAATCGGTGGCAACGTGTTAGCTTCCACCTGGTGAGAAAAAGAGCGAATCACGTCAGCCAAACCTTTGCAGTAATCCAACACCATATCATCTGTAATATTCACTAGTGCATTTGCAGGTACTGCTGGTAATCTCATAGCTCTGCCCATGAGGATTTCATGGGGGGACAGTCCTGTTTTCATGTCTGGTGTGTTTCTCATTGACATCAGCAATAGAGGTAAGGCATCTGGCCACTTCATGTTAGTTGCTGCGCACATTTTAGCCATCCTTGATTTCAAAGTACCATTAATCTGCTCTACCAATCCTGATGCTTCAGGCCGATAGCTACAATGCAGCTTTTGTTCAATGTTGAGTGCGGCACACAGAAGTTTAATCACCTCATTGTCGAAGTGTCTCCCCCTATTTGATTCTATAGAAACCGGAAACCCGAATCTGGGTATCAGTTCCCTGAGTAGTAGCTTTGCAACTGTAAGACTGTCATTCCTCGTGTGGGATATGCCTCAATCCAATGACTGAAAACACACACAATCACCAACACGTACTTCAATCCTCCACAAACAGGCATTTCAATAAAATCCATTTGCATTTTGTTGAATGGACCTCCAGCTCTCCCAATGTGGCTCAAAGTTACCACAGTTTCTTTTCCGGCATTCATCTGTTGACAGATGACGCACCGGTGGCAAGTGATTTCTGCGGCATGTCTGAATTTTGGATTAAACCAATCAATCTTAAAGGATCTGATCATGGCATCTCTTCCCAGATGTGCCTGCCCATGGTAGAGCCGGGCAAACTGTGATAAAAGGCTATTCGGCAAAACCAACTTTCCCTCCTCTGAGACCCATAAATCATCAGCTCTTTATACACATTGCATTCTTTTCCAGGAACGTTTTTCTTCCTTGCTAGCACGACCTTGTAATGTTTTCAGTTCGGTAAGGTATCAACCACTCGTAATGCTAGATTTAAACATGTGTCGTTTTCAGTTTGTGGTAGCAATTCCCATTGGTCCTTAAACGATATACAGTTCAGTGCACAAAATCTTGCGACCTGATCTGCATAACCGTTTCCCATAGACACAAAATCTTGTGATCTGGTGTGAGCACTGCACTTCACCACAGCAATTTCGAGAGGTAACTGAATCGCGTGTAACAAATCTCTTATTTGTACACCATTTTTGCCAGGGGAACCAGAGGAAGTCATAAAACCCCTCTGTGACCAGAGTTGGCCAAAATCATGCACAATTCCAAATCCATATCTGCAGTCAGTATAGATAGTGACTTTCAGATTTACAGCTGTGTGGCATGCCTTAGTAAGGGCGATTAATTCTGCCACTTGTGCAGAAAACACTCTCTCGAGCCAGGAGGCTTCGACAATGCCACTTATGGTACATACCGCATAACCGGCTCTCAATGTTCCTGTAGAATCTCTTAGACAGGACCCATCGACAAACATAATACAATCATTTTCTTTTAACTGGGTATCCTGTATATCTGGGCGAGGTTTGGTGCACAGTTCAGTCACCTCAAGACAATCATGTTCAAATTCTTCCCCATCCTTGATTTCAGCACTTTCATTAGGAAGTAAAGTTGCCAGGTTCAGTACAGTGCATCTTTTAAGAGTGACATTCGGCGACCCCAGTATGATCGTCTCATACCTAGTGAGACGTGCATTTGTCATGTGTTGAGTCTTAGTTCGTGTCAACAGAATTTCAACTGAATGTGGAACCATTACTGTCAGAGGGTATCCCATGACTATGCCTTCACATTGTAAAAGGCTCTGACCAACTGCTGCAACTGCATGCAAACAACCCGGTAAGGCCGCTGCGACAGGGTCCAAGGTAGCTGAAAAATATGCTACAGGGCGATTTGCATCTCCGTGGACCTGTGTTAAGACAGACAAAGAACAAGCATCACGTTCATGACCAAACAACAGAAAAGGTTTCTCGTAGTCTGGCATTCCCAATGCTGGTGCCCTGCACATGCATTCTTTTAATTCTACAAATGATTCAAGCTCCTCTTTTGACAAAGTTATAGCATATGGCTCATCTTTTACTTCCTTTCCTGTCAGTTTTATTAAAGGCTTTGAGATGATTAAGAAGTTGAGTATCCACTGGCGACAGTAACCCACCATTCCCAAAAAACCTCCTGACATCTCTTTTTGTTGTTGGGGGATTCATTTGCAAAACTGCTGTTATCCTTTCTTTTGATATTCTTCTGGATCCTTTCTCAATCATATGTCCCAAGTATTTCATTTCCTTCTGACAATATTGTAACTTTCTGGGTGATACCTTGTGGCCATTTTTCCCCAGATGATTTAGTAATGCAATGGTATCATATTTACATCTGTCTCTGGTTTTGGATGCAATTAGCAAATCATCGATGTACTGCACAAGAGTTGAATTAAAAGGCAGCACAAGAGGTTCCAAATCCTTTTTCAATATCTGATTGAAGATGGATGGTGACTCAGAAAACCCTTGAGGAATTCTGCACCAACTGTACACCTTATCCAGGAATTTGAAACTGAACAAAAATTGACTGTCCTCATGTAGAGGTATTGAAAAGAAGGCTTGTGATAGGTCTACTACAGTAAACCATTCAGCATCACAGGGAACTTGGAACATTATTACTGCTGGGTTAGGTACCACAGGGCAGCATTTTATCACAATTTCATTTATTTTTCGCAAATCTTGCACAATTCGAACTTTCCCACAGGGCTTCTTTAAACCCATTATGGGAGAGTTACATGGACTGCTCAAGACTTCTTTCAGGACTCCCTGTCTGAGAAAATCTGCAATTATTTGTGACACCTCAATGAGGACGTCTTGGGTCATGTGATATTGTGGCACCTGTGGGAACACTGCATTCGGCTTTATCTGAACTTTGACTGGTTCTACCCCTTTTATCAATCCTACTTCTTTTCCGGTCAAATCCCACACTTTCTCTGTCAGTGTTCCTTGCAATTCGACAGGCAGGTCAATAAAAGTATGCATTGGGAATAAGGTAATTAATGGATAGTCTTCATTTGTCCCTGCTTCTTCCTCTATAAATTGACTTTCATCTCCTTCATCGTCGCTATTTGTCTGTACTTCAATCCCATCATTAGAACAGGTAATCGAACATTTTGTCTTACAGAGTAAGTCCCTTCCAAGTAGGGATACTGGACTTGAATCACATACTACAAATCTATGTAGCCCTTGGAAGTTGCCAATTTCAACTTGTACTGGATCTGTAATCGGGTTAGTCAGGTACTGATTTGCTACTCCAACCACTCGTATAGTACGCCCTGAGAGAGGTAATCTTGGAACTTCTACACTTCTAACTGTGGAGCACGTAGCTCCTGTGTCAACCAGGAATGAAACCTTATAGTCCATCACCTTCCCTTCTACATATGGGCCTCTCTGATCCACTCCTAAGGATACTGCAAGCCTGCACTCCTCACTGTCTGAGCTATCATCTGACCAATCCTCATTCATGTCATTTTCACCTCGTAATGGGAATTGTTGCACAGTATTGTTTTGATTTGTTACCTGACCTGTGACCTGCTGAGGAAGCATCACCTATTGCTGTCCCATCGGAGCCATTGGTAATTCCATTTGCTGTCTAGACACCATAGGAATCTGCTGTTGCACTGGTTGCATTGGTATTGATTGGAAACACGGCATTTGCATCTGTTGTATGGGCTGTACCCCTTGCATTTGTACCAAATTATTCTGAAAATTCGGGTTTTGATGTCTCACCTTCGGACCTCGTGAATTCTGTAATGTACCAACATTAGTGCTCTGCTGAACTGCACCATCTTGTGTCATATTCGGGCACTCCCGTTTCCAGTGTCCCACGCCCCCGCATGCGTGACATGGTAACATCTTTTTCACCCCTTGAACATCATTCTGGACAACAACATTATTCATGTCCGAACCACGGTTTACAAACCCTCGACCTCGGCCTCTTGGTTGAGCCTGAAACACACCATTCATTTGCGGTTGAAGCTGTATCATCTGTTGAACTCCATTTCCCTGTATTCCAGCCTGTGCAGCCTTTATCTGCATCACCATCACCTTTTTCCTTTAACTTTTTCTGCTTCAACTCGATCTCATCGCTACAGTACTTTGCATACTGCAATACCTCATCAATCGGTTTAGCTTGCCAACAAATCAAATGATTCTTAATCATTTGGCTAACCTCTGTCTCAACCCTTCAACGAATCTAAACACAAGGTGATTCATATCCTTCGGCTCGATAGTCTCAGTACCACTGTAATGTTTGAACGCTTTTAACAATCTCTCATAATAAGTATGTATTGACTCCTTAACCTCTTGAGAGGTCCGGTCGATTTTCTGCCAATCGGTCACCTTCGGCGACACCTTTTGTTTCAAGAACTCAATTACTTTATGATAATATTTCATCACCTCTTCTGAAGGTGCACCAGTCACCTTATCTCTTGCCGGCTCCTTTGTCGGCCAATCTACCCCTCTCTTGCACTCGAGCCATAAATCAGGCAGAACAATGATCTCAAACAAAGTATTTGCAAGTTTCACAACCCTGTCTGTTTGTTGATACCACTCGATCGGCTTCTCTCTTAATCTAGGATCATCATTCGTAAAAGATGAAATGTCTCCTCTAGTCCACTGCACATGTACTAAAACACTGCCAGCTGTTTCTCTGCTAGGCAATATATTTACCGATTCTAGATCAGGCGAGGTTTTAGCTTGATTAGATCCTGGGCTATCACCCTTTCCCTTATCTCTTTTCTTTGCCCATCGGACCTTCCCATTTCTCTAATGCACCCCAGATTTGTGCACTCTTCAACAGCTCTCTCAAATGTGCCTTCATCCCTGCAGACCTCATGTGCTCAAAATCTTTTGCATCAAATTCTAATCTGTAACTTCTTTTCAAATGCTTAGTGTTGTCGATATTGTATTTGTCTGCTAAGTTCGCTAATCTCTGATGTACTTTGCCTACTTCTTTGGTAATCTTGGGACACAAGTATCTTAGTTCTGCCTCAGTGTATGATTCCAATCTATTTACTCCCATTGTCCCTTCCACTAACTCGGCAGCTTCCGCCCCTAGTCGTACAAAGTTCAGGTATTCATCTTGTTTTTCTTTCTCATGTTCAATTGTAGCCACTGCAGTCTTTTGTGAAGTATAAGTTTTCTCTAACCATTCATTTAACTGCTGTACTGTAAAACCCTGCAGTGAAATATTCCCTGCATGTATCATTGGAGAGTGTGAGGTATTTGAACTCATGGTTTGGGGAGTTAAAACTCCCAATCTTGCTTGACACATCGCTTCAAGAGGTGCCCCTACTGGACTAAGGTCCATTAAGGGTCTGGGCTGTTCTATTACTTGTTCTCCAGGGGCCGTTATCTGTGGAGTTCACATTGACCCTCCTCTTATCGCTTCCTGTGTCATTACTCCCTGATCACACACCCCTGTTTTACCTTGTGCATACAGTGGTACGGGGGGACCAACAGTAATGGGTAACGATATAGCGGCAGGTGTCTGACCTGGACCCAGACTTCTGGGGGCCTCAACACCGTAGGTCTGTTCCAATATACCTGAAACAGGTACTAAACGTGGTCCCACCACAGGGTTATATCCTGGTATTAACTGTGGTGGTGGTTGAGACATCAATTTTGGAGTCAATTCAATTGGTATTAGTTTTGGCTTTGTGTATATCGGGTCTGGCGGCACTATCAAGTTTGTAGTAGTCTCAAGCACTGGAACATCAGGGTAGCTTCTTTTTATCTGCGGTGGAGGCTGCAACTGTATCGGCAAGTCTGGTGCAGTGTGTACACTGACACCATTCTGTATCAAAGCTGTATCGCTAGTCTGTACTGTATCAGTATCTCCCTTTTCCTGCGTCTGGTTCCCAGGATCCAGACTAGTACTTGGAGCGCTGTCACTCACTGCATATGGTGGCGGACGATCATGTAGCAATCTATCCATAAATTCCTCATCATCTGAATCATCTTCCTCTTCCCAGGATCTTTTATTTTCTTTTGGTTTGCCTGAATCCTTGTCGGTTTTACAGGAGGCTTTCTTTCCCTGCGTCTCTTCTCCCTGTGTTATTGCTGGGAACAACTTCAACCCGTCTACAATTCCCCGTCTCCACATTTTGCTCTCATTGTCCCATCTAGGTTCTGCATAGGATTTCTCTGCCCTTCTCAGTCTTCTCTGAAACCTTTCTTGTCTATGTTTAAGAGTCATCAAGTCCCAGATCGCCAAAGCCTCGTATTGTGCCGGTCTCGGAGGTGGTTTCTGCGTACTTAACATCCACCTTAGATTTTCTAGTACCTTTGGATTAAATGTCCCATGTTCTGGGAACGCTAGACACCCTTATTTTTCTGTTAATTTGCGCCATTGTTTCATCCATAAACAAGGCGCGACACCTTTCTATTCCATAACCTTATAAACTGGAGTAACCTCAGGTGGTGTGGGTTCACCATCGGTTGCAATAATATATACATCTCCCTTTAGTGCGCTCTTGAATGCTTTGACAAAATTCATTTTTGTGATTCTCTTATTTCGTATTTAATCAGAAATGGCTTAGTTCCCAGGACACTCTTCACCCGCCCTTTCTCAACCTATTGCCTCTCACGGACGGCAGCCAATCCGTGCGCGACCCCTCTCGACATCTAACCTATCTCAGCGCGGCACCACTGACGTCACACTCACACACACTGCAGCTGACAATGTCTTGCGGCTTGTCTGCTCCTCACTGACCCTTACAACTCACACAAACTAATGCAAATTATTGCGAGCACCTTAAAATGACAACACAAATCTGTCAGTTTACTACAGGAAGGGTAACACATTAGCTTCAGAACTTTACAGAGATTTCACCTGAAGCCTCAGCCGCTACTCTCTCCTTATCAGTTCCCGCATGCGCAAGCAGAATTCGACCCGCAAATTCTACTCTTGACTTGTCAATGGCTCCTTCTAGTGCACTTTAGAATTTGTCAAATCTCCATCGAAAATTTCATACACCCATCATAACTCAAACTCGGCTTGTCAACCACGCCCGATTGACCTATTAAACCGCACAGATTACAACATAAACCACATTTATCTTTATACTCCGGAGTCTTAGACCTCGACAGATCCGTACACAACAACCAACCACGTGGATAATTTTGAGCAACAAGCGCTACATTCACATGAAGTACGCCGACTTCCCTATTCTCATATTGTGGAGTACGCCTACTCCTGCTAAACCACACTTAATTTGGCCTAAATTCACACAGATTTTCACAATCACCTGCAAAATGCATAAGCTTAGGCAAGCGCAAAGACCCTAACCACGCACACTATGGCGCCGAGAACATTCCCAACTCATTTAGGCAGGCTCCGAGATCCCGGGAAAGCCATGGCGAACTTAGAAACCCATCATACCTCCGAATTGCATTATCACAGAAAAGAAAAAACAAATTAAACAATGAATCTCCATCCTAGGGCCCCCAAGGGCCAAACCGTCGCTCTGCTACCAGAACTGATAACGCGTCCCTCTATGTTAGTTTATACACATTAGGACTCGTTTTAGGCCGATGAATCTTTTGACCCAGTGGTGAGACACTGTAGAACGAGATAACTGATCAATATGTCAAGCAATATATCAATAATAATATCAACGTATAACACCACAATATACTTCACTTTAGACATTGGTTAAACTGTCGGCGCAACCATGACCTTTCAGTCATGAATAACCACACCTTTATGGGAGTTTTTGTGAATTTTATTCCCTATTGATTACAATCTAATAGCAAGAGTATTAATCTCAAACCCATAAAGCAAAAAAGCATAGTCATGATATGGCAACTGTGATAAGATTTTGACAACACAAAGATCCCAAACATAAAGACACTAATATAAGAGACACACAGATCAGAATGCATAGAACATTATATACGCCTTAGTTCAACATAGCACAATGTCAGTCACATCTGTTGGCGTCAGTCAAGGTGAATTCCTAATCTAACCACTAATTAGCATCAGCATGTTGGACTTCATGCAAAACAATTTAGAACCCGAATTTGGAAAACATCTAACTAGGGTCTCTAACCAAAAATACAGCAGTTGGTACCTAGAAAGAAAAAGCATTTAGACAAAGTTCAATAGCAATTGTCATAATTACCCTCCTCGGAATGAGTCAGCGTACAGGATCCGTCTTCGTCTTCAGGACATCAGTTAGATCGCCGTCAATCTATTTCGTCTAAGGGACAGGGGACACTTCCCTCAGGAGGAGGAAAGTGTAATGGGGCTATCTATGGATAAGGATGGTTTAAGTCTCAAATCACCAAACAGAGTGACAGAGTTTCTGGATGCAATCAATATCATTCCCTACCTAGTTCTTTTCGAGTCTTCTGTGTCATGGGTTTTTATCCCTTTTTAGCAATACCTTCCCCCAAAATTCTATTGGATAGTCGCTACACGCCACTATCTTTCACCTATCAAATTATACATTAAGTAATGCACTTGTCATTCCATGATAATTTATAACACTTTTATTGGTCTTTATAATTGACGTTTTTCGTAGGTGGCACATCCGGGGTTACTTCATTTTCTGGCACGTTCATCAGGTCAAAAGTTCCCTTTTCCATGGTCGAATGTCCTTGAAAGTTTCCATATTTGTTGCAAAACGTATAAAACTTATACTAAAACAGCTAGCAAGCGGATGGGAACGGTGCATGACTTGCAACATAAAACAAAGAAAAGAACACATATTGGGTCATGGCCTTTTGCGAGTCAGCACACTGAGGAAACAGAAAAATATGCTTTAATATGAGAGCTACACAACTAAGTTTTCAACTCACGCTAACTTAAGACTAATGGGTTCTAATAACGTAATCTTTGTAGGTGTTAACATATTCAATTAATCAAAATGCAAGCAATTTATTTCTTATAGTCGACATTAGTATATGTGCACAATAGCAACTTCACACTTATAATTGCGTTAAGAATACATCCAAGCGAATAATATTTTGTGATCATTTTGTATGCAGCATCGTTAGGTAAAAGCATTTCACATTCTAATATGTAATATTTAAACTACGCTCTCTCAGTATAACAAACCCATAATAGTACATCACGTCTGGATAGTTGCAAAGAGAATACTTACCACTGGGTCTTCTGTAGGGCTGGATTCTTACACAGCAGAGATAAACGAAACAGCTAAAACAGTGTAATTCAAACTAATAGCAGAAGCAGCCCGACAATTGCACAGGAAGTATCATAGGATTTTGATATGGGTAAGAGGGAGTTGATAGTACTTCAGTAGATTTTCTGGGCTTTTAAAGCAACTAGTGTGAACAGCCTGGAAAAATGTAAGCACACTTCAAAGATACTCTAAATGGAGCAGAATAGGCTCATTGCCCATTTGGGACGGGGGGAGGCCAGCACAGAAAGAAGCATGCTTAGAATTTAATACATTTGCATCGTCTGCTGCCCTTATTTTAATCAAAACTGATATTAGCTTTGGAAACCAGAGCTTAGGGATTTCCAGGCAAAGAGGAAGATCAACATCCTTCGTTCTGATTACATTGATTAACGAGAATTGACTATGCATCGGGGTTGAGGCGGGAGACGTGGAGTCATTAGAAACCTGCAAAGTAATGATTGAGGTAAAACCAAAACTCTTGCTGGGGAAGGGATGATACTGAGCTCAGGGAAGGCCTATCTCGCAGCAGAATGTTATATTCTAATCAGAACCATAGATCTTCTGAAATATCTTATAAAAGAGGATTGTAAGACGTGATATCTTATTTTTTTTAGCTTTGCTGTGATAAATTGTGAAAATTGAATTAGCACATAGAATTGAGATTGTGTCAGTTAAAATGTTTTCGCAAACTAAATAAAGAGTACAAGATTCCAGGAGAGAGGTAGTTTCTAAGTCTAGGATCATTTGCAGTTACCCCAGTGTTTCATTGAAGGTATAGAATCAGAGAGTGCATGTAGTCTAGACAGGAGAGCAAAACAGTTACCTCCCTCCACACTATTCAAAGGGGAGTGTCAAAGGACAAATAGGAACAGGAGTGATGTCATTCTAAGGCTGTGAGATGTTTCATAGATCTATTAAATAACCCAGCACAGAAAGTGAAGGGTCTTTGTAGCCACCTAATGATACTGGAAAAAAGGAAATTGGAGAATCAGAGAAATCTGAGTAGAGATGCCTCTCCTGCGAAACATGGTAGTTTCACTGGAGCAGTTCTCAAGGTGATTTTGAAGAGGAAATATGGCACAGTGGCAAAATACAGGAAAATAAGGCCAGTAGTGAGAGGAAACTAAAAAAATCAAAAGTGGCAACACTCAGAGTGTGGGACTCAAACTGTGGGCCACAGAAGGCAAAAGAATCATATTGCAAATATAGATGAAAAGGGAAGACTAGGCAAAGGAAAGGACTTAAGGAACAGGCAAAAAAAGCCAAGGAAAGGGACCTCTTGTCTCACTGAAAGAGCAAACTCCAATTACGAAAGGAGGCTTCAAAGCTATTATATAACTAGGGTCAATTTGAGGTGTGCACATGCAAAAATGCAGGGCAAGAAAGATGTACCATACTAGCCAAGAAAAAAATGAATAGTTATCATTAGGTGTGGAACAAGAAAACTAGCAGACCTGAGGTTTGTTAGGTTCCTGCAAATTGCTGTGGTTTCTAAGGACGGATGATGTTATCGTAAGGTTGACAAACTTAATTTCTAAAATGAGAAGGATTGGTGAGTACTGCACCTACGACACAGGGGAGGGAAAAAACAGGGACACACCCACGCAACACACAACACCCTCAACCACTACAACACACACATTAATACAGCATGATACATTACAGTTACACCCCCCAAGACCCCTGGAAGAATGCAAAGACAAAAGGAAATGAGTGTAACCATTATAATATATTAAAATCCAGTACGCAAAAATATATATACACTGTTAACAAATATATACACCAAGAATAGTAGTCCAGGTATTGCTCCATTGAAGTCCGTGGAACACTGGGTCCACACGGCATGGGCAAGGCCCACACCCAATACCCGAACATGACGGAGAGAACACTGCAGGGGCATCAGACAGAAATAAAACAGGCACCTCAGGGGGAAGGGAAAGGGGGGCACCTCAGCCGGTTGAGTGCACAATGCCAAACCCACGAGGGGGCCACATGCCCACTGTGCAATCCTGGGGAGTGCAAAGCCACAGTCTCTCAAGTCTCTACAGTGGGTGGTTTGCCCACTGTTCAATCCCGGGGATTGCAAAGCCACAGTCTCTCAAGTGGATAACAGTCTCCACTGGTTCTGGAGGGGGCATTGCGCCCAGAGTGCTTCATCCTGCCAAGGAAAGAGTTAGTGGATGCCTTTCTCCACTGGTTCTGGAGGGGTCTTTGTGCCCAGAGTCCTACATCCTGCCAAGGACAGAGGTAGTTGATGCCTTTCTCCAATTGTTCTGGAGGGGGCTTTGTGCCCAGAGTGCTTCATCCTGCCAAGGACAGAGGTAGTGGATACCTTTCTCCACTGGTTCTGGAGGGGGCTTTGTGCCCAGAGTGCTACATCCTGCCAAGGACAGAGGTAGTGGATGACTTTCTCCACTGGTTCTGGAGGGGGCTTTGTGCCCAGATTGCCTCATCCTGCCAAGGACAGAGGTAGTGGATGCCTTTCTCCACTGGTTCTGGAGGGGGCTTTGTGCCCAGAGTGCTTCATCCTGCCAAGGACAGAGGTAGTGGATGCCTTTCTCCACTGGTTCTGGAGGGGGCTTTGTGCCCAGAGTGCTACATCCTGCCAAGGACAGAGGTAGTGGATGCCTTTCTCCACTGGTTCTGGAGGGGGCTTTGTGCCCAGAGTGCTACATCCTGCCAAGGACAGAGGTAGTGGATGCCATTCTCCACTTGTTCTGGAGGGGGCTTTGTGCCCAGAGTGCTACATCCTGCCAAGGACAGAGGTAGTGGATGCTTTTCTCCACTGGTTCTGGAGGGGGCTTAGTGCCCAGAGTGCTTCATCCTGCTCGTGGCAGACACAGTAGCGTCAGTGCCCCTGGTGCTCATGGGCCAGCGGTGCTTGTGGCGGCGGTGTCCTGTTCAACGGTGCTTGTGCGGGTGGTGTCCTTGGCAGCGGTGCTTGTTGCGGCAGGGTCCTGTTCGGCGGTGCTTGTGGTGGTGGTGTCCTTGGCAGCGGTGCTTGTGGCGGCGGTGTCCTGTTCAGCGGTGCTTGTTGTGGCGGGGTCCTTGGCAGCAACTCAGCTACTGGCGGTCCTGTCTGGCCCAGCGACTCAGCTGCTGGCGGTCCTTTCTGGCCCTGCGGGGCTGGTGCTGGCGGTCCTTTCTGGCCCTGTGGGGCTGGTGCTGGCGGTCCTTTCCGGCCCTGCAGGGCTGGTGCTGGTGGTCCTTTCTGGCCCTGCGGGGCTGGTGCTGGCGGTCCTGTCTGGCCCTGCGGGGCTGGTGCTGGCGGTCCTTTCTGGCCCTGCGGGGCTGGTGCTGGCGGTCCTGTCTGGCCCAGCGGGGATGATGGCGGTGGCCTCCTGGGCAGCGGGGATGATGGCCTCCTGGGCAGCGGGGATAATGGCGGTGGCCTCCTGGGCAGCGGGGATGATGGCGGTCTTCTCTGCCGTGCTGCTCTTCCCAGACTTGCTGAGTTTCTTGTGCCCTTTCCCCACCTTGGAAGATGTCACAGCTAAATCCACACTTCCACCTGTACCCCTGGGAGCGGCTTTGGTGGCTGGAGTCTTCCCCCTCTCCCTCCGGGCACTGGCCAACTTTTGATGCTTGACAGGTGGGGGACTGTCCGTGCTGTGGCTCCTTGCCACACTGGCTGCCCTAGTGCCGTGTGCACTCCAGAATCCGGTGACTACTGGCACCACTGGTCCCAGAGATGTTGTGGCTGAGGTGCTAGGTTGGGACCTGGAGAGTCGGCCCTAGGAGACCGACGGGGTTTGGGGAGGTGAGGGAAAGAGGTCAAGGGTGGACAGGAAAAGTTTCTTGGGAACACTGGGATGGGTAGCTGGAGGGGGTTTGGGAGTGGAGAAAGAGGTTGTGGTTGTAGGAGGTGTTCGTTTGGTGACTTTGGGTGAAGGTGGATGGCTGTTGGGTGGGTGTGTTCCTGCATTTGTGTAGCTTGGGAGGGGGCGTCACAGACACACTCGGAGAGGACACAGGGGACGTGTGAATGGTAGTGGGAGTGGTGGCTGCACATGAGCGGGGTGTGGTGGTGTGTGTGCTGGTGATGGAAGTAGTGGCTGTAGATGTAGTGCATGCAGGTGTGAGTGGAGACGAGACTGGGAGGGAGGAGGGAGAAGAGGAGGATGGGGACACAGTGGAGGCAGTGGATGATGGTGTGTCTGCATGTGTGTGATGCTTGCGTGAGTGCCTGTGGGATGTGTGGTGCCTATGTTTGCCAGAGCTTCACTTGTGTGTTGACGTGTGTGCATGCTGGTCTGATGGTGTGCTTGTGGTAGGCTGAGGTACAGGGGTGTGGGACTGGGTGGAGGTAGTTGGAGGGGGGAGGCTAGAGACCCGGGACAATAGCTGCCATTAGTGCTGAGGCCAGATTCTGAAAAGCTCGCTGAAGGGCTGCCTGGCCAGAATGAATGCCCTCCAGGAATGCATTTGTTTGTTGCAACTGCCTCTCTACACCCTGGATGGCATTCAATATGGTAGACTGCCCAACAGTGAGGGACCTGAGGAGGTCAAAATGGCCTCCTTACTGAGGGCAGGAGGGGTGACTGGGGTGAAGGTGATGCCCACCCTCCTGGGTAAGTGGGCACGGGGCAAAGGCTGAGGGGCTGCTGGGAAGGCGGTGCTGGTAGGGGGGGTGGCGGCTGTACCTGTAGATGTGGGGGCACAGATGTGGCCGCCACCACAAGGGAGCTCCCATCAGAGGACTAGTCTGTATCACTGGTCTCAGCTCCGGTCCGCGCCGTGGAGCTCCCCTCACCCTCCGTCCCACTGGTGACTTCGGAGTCCGTAGTCTTGCCCTCCAGGGCCATGTGGGATGCAGCTCCCTCCTGCTCCGGTGCCACTGCTCCTCCGCCTGATGATGCTAATGCACACAAGAACAGGGAGACCACAAAAAGGGGGGGGGGCAGAAGAAAGACATGTTGAGTGCATGCATTACTGCTACTGTTGGCAGACACGACAGACACAGAAGCCCCCTGCACTATGCCGCGCACTTGGGGTCCACTGTTCAATCCCTGGGACATGGCCTACAAAGCTAGGGCCGACATCTGCACACATGGATGTCACAGGAGCCTAACTAGGTGTAGTTGGAACTGTACACAGGTGGGGTGGGGTGCCACAGGGTCTGCCAGAAGAAGGGGACCTAACTAGCACACTCGCTCTGGCCTAGGGAAACCCACAGACCACCTCCCCCATCCAGACACCTCCACTGCGCGCTGAATCAGCTGAATGGGAGTGTACCCACCCCCTTGTGGCTGCTGTGATGCCCTCAAGCGCCTATCCAACTCCGGGTACGCCACCGCCAGGATCTTGAACATCAGGGGGGTCATGGTGCGACGGGCACTCCTCCCACCTTGTGAGGCCATCCCCAGCTGGGCCTCCGCCGTCTTCTTGCTCCAGCGGCGAATGTCCTCCCATCTCTTACGGCAGTGGGTGCTCCGTCTGTGATAAACCCCCAGGGTACGGACGTCCTTGGCGATGGCATGCCAAACATCCTTCTTCTGGTGGGCGCTGGCCTACAGGAATTGTACAGGGGAAAAAGAAAAGTTATTACCAACTGCACCGTCACAGTCATTGGCCCCCATCCCTACCCTTGCCATGTGGCACATGCACTCACCGTCGTTTCATGCACGCCTCAATCTCCCCCCCCATCTTTCATCCACCCCACTCCACACAGGCATAGCCCATTCAGCATGCTCCCAGTGTACTAACGTGTTTGTCTGGAGGACCGTAGAGTAGCGTGTACTGGGGGAGGGCCCCATCCACGAATTTTATCCGAGGCAGGGGCCCTTTTCCCAAACGCACGAGCCGTTGTCTCTTCCAGAATGAGGTCACAGCAGCACTTGCAGTGTAGGTCCTCTCCTGTCAAAGATCAGGTATCGAGTGATTGAACAGATAGAAAATGGCAGTCACGTCCGTGGCGGTGCGTACCGTCACCGCCGGCATACATCGTCATTGGCTCCTGGGACCCATAGGGTCCAATGTTAACCAATGCAGAATAGCGCTGCGGTCTTTGACCGTCTACCGCACGGTGTACAACGCCAGCGCAGTTACCTCACATCCCATTGTCCCACTTTACAGGTCAGGCAGCCGCCATTTCAGGGGCCCACATGGCTTAATTTTTAACTGCGTCACACATACCTAGGCCTTGACTCAACACTCATACATGCAAATTTCGGATTATTAATCGTGTTCTGTGTAAGCTGTGTGTGCGTACCTCCGAGTTGGTCGACTCTGTGTTCGCTGTTGTCCTTCATAGGCACCGTCCGCTGGGACATGTGAGGAGATGGCGGCATCCTCCGGTGTACAGACCACTGGTGGACCTGTCGACAATGGAGGAAAGACATGTGATCATCACCTACAGGCTTAATCGTGCCACAATCCTGGAACTGTGTGCCCAGTTGGAGCCAGACCTGATGTCAGCTATCCGCCATCCCACAGGAATCCCCCCACTAGTGCAGGTGCTGTCAGTACTCCATTTCCTTGCAAGTGGGTCATTTCAAACAACACTGGCCATAGCATCAGGGATGTCCCAGCCTATGTTTTCCAATGTGTTGCGGAGCTACATCGTTTTCCCTCAGGTGGAGGATTTGCCTACAGTGAAAGGTGATTTCTATGCCCTGGGACATATCTCCAACATCATAGGTGCCATTGATGGGACACATGTGGCTTTGGTACCTCCCCCCCGCAGGGGTGAACAGGTGTACAGAAACCGAAAGAGTTATAATTCGATGAATGTGCAGATGATGTGTTTGGCCGACCAGTACATCTCCCATGTTAATGCCAAATTCCCTGGCTCAGTGCATGACGCTTACATCCTGAGGAATAGCAGCATCCCTTTTGTGATGGGGCAACTCCAGAGGCACTCTGTGTGGCTATTAGGTGAGGACAAGGACCCTGTACAGTGTGAATAGTTGTCTGGGTCTGGGGTTGTCCCTAATGGTTAGTGTGTGTCTAACAGTTGTCCCTCGACACTTGCAGGTGACTCTGGCTACCCCAACCTGTCATCGCTACTGACCCCAGTGAGGAATCCCGGGACAAGGGCAGAGGAACACTACAATGAGACCCATGGGCGAACTCAGAGGATTATAGAGCAGACCTTCGGCCTCCTGAAGGCCAGGTTCAGGTGCCTCCATATGACAGGTGGATCCCTATTTTACTCACCAAAGAAGGTGTGCCAGATCATCGTGGCCTGCTGTATGCTTCACAACTTAGCTTTGCGACGACAGGTGCCTTTTCTGCAGGAGGATGGTCCAGATGGAGGTGTTTTAGGCAGCTGTGGAGCCTGTGGACAGTGAAGACGAGGAAGCAGAAGAAGAGGAGATCGACAACAGGAACTCAGTGATCCTGCAATACTTCCAGTGATACACAGGTAAGAATACAAACCTGCCTACTACATGTACTTTAACACTACTACCTCTCTACTGTCTGTCGTTTTCACCCAGTTTATGGTCACTGAGTTGTCACTTTCCCTTACGATTTCTACAGATGTGGGTTCCACTGTGTGACATCTGCTTTGTTTCCTCATGGGCTAGAGCTGTGTGACATAGGTATGTTGACATTACAATTGAAAGAGCATTTTGACCCTGTAATTGCTAATACACTAATTTGAAATCACAGACAGACTCCAGATTGTTTTGTGCTTTAAGGGTGTTCATTTAAGTGCTGAATAGTGGAGGGGGTTGTAAAATGATGAGGTGTGATGGTGGAGGAATGTCCATGGCAGAGTCCAGTCTATTAGTCTCACAGGTACATTGTCCAAAGGGGACATAGGAAGTGGAGCTGGGGCAGTTTAAGGATGTACAGCGTGACAAGGTGGGACAAAAGGATGACAGTCAGGGCGGTCTCATTTCTTGGCGGGGGTCTTGGCATCGTTCTCTGTCTTTGTCCTGGATCTCAGGGACCATTTGCGAGTGGTTCTCTGTCTGCAGGGGGTAGGGTGCTGGTGTGGTGGTCCTGTGGCGGTGCCTCCTGTCCACTAGCACCGGCGGAGGTGGTGGGCAGTTCATCGTCCAGGCTAGTGTCATGGGCCCCTTGTTGTGCCACAGTGTCCCTCCTGTTGTTGAGGACTTCCTTCAGCACCCCTACGATGGTGCCCAGGGTGGAGTTGATGGATCTGAGTTACACCCTGAAGCCCAAATACTGTTCCTCCTGCAGCCGCTGGGTCTCCTGAAACTTGGCCAGTACCGTTGCCATCGTCTCCTGGTAATGATGGTAGGCTCCCATGATGTTGGAGAGGGCCTCTTGGAGAGTGGGTTCCCTGTGCCTGTCCTCCCCCTGTCGCACAGCAGCCCTCCCAGTTCCCCTATGTTCCTGGGCCTCTGTCCCCTGGACCGTGAGCCCACTGCCCCCAGGTCCCTGTTGTTGTTGGGATGGTGGGTTAGCCTGGGTTCCCTGTAGTGGTGGATACACTGCTGATTGATGTGTCCTGGGGACAGAGGTGTGGGCCCGCTGGGTGGGTGCTGTGCTGGTGTTTCCAGAGGGGGGAAGCTCTGTGGTGGCCTGTGCCAGTGTGTGGGGAACCGACTGTCCCGAAGTCCCAGATGGGCCGGGCTGGTCATCTAGATCCAGTTGGACAGAGCTGCGCTCATCACTGTGGGCCTCTTCTGTTGGTGGTGTGGACATGTGTGAACCCTCCTTTCCGGTGACGTTGGGTAGGGGGCCTGCAGGGGTATAAAAGGATGTTTATTGCATCTGTGGGTGCCATGGTGTGCAATGGGTGGGTGACCGTGTACCCCAGTGCTTTGATTCCTGTGTGGGACCTTGTGTGATGGTGGTTTAGGGGGGTGTATGGGTATGTGCAGTGGCCATGCATTGGTGATGGGTGTCCATGCTTTGGTGTTGCATGCAGGGCTTGGTGTTGGGATGTGTGGTTTGTGATATTGGGACATTTGTGAGGAGTTGGAGTGATGGGGTGAGGGTGATAGCATGCAGGTAGGGTGGAGGATGTAATAGTTAAGATTTGACTTACCAGAGTCCATTCCTCCATCTACTCCTGCGAGGCCCTCAGGATGCAGAATCACCAAGACTTGCTCCTCCCATGTTGTTAGTTGTGGGGGAGGAGGTGGGGGTACGCTGCCAGTCCGCTGAACCGCACGGTGGTGTCTTTCCACCTCTTCCTGATGTCATCCCTATTTCTTGGGTGCTGTCCCACTGCGTTGACCCTGTCCACTATTCTTCGCCATAGCTCCATCTTCCTAGCTATGGAGGTGTGCTGCACCTGTGATCCGAATCGCTGTGGCTCTACCCAGATGATTTCCTACACCAGGATTCTGAGCTCCTCCTCAGAGAACCTGGGGTGTCTTTGCCGTGCCATGGGGTGGTGTGGGTGATGTGTGGGGTGGTGTGTGTTGTGATAAGTGGGGTGATATTTAGTGGTGTGTTGTGTGAAGTGCGTGGAAGTTATGTGGGTGATGGTATTGTGTGCCTGTGGATGCTTGGTAGTAGTTTGTAGTGCCACTCTCTCTGCTTCGTTCTCAATTGTTGTCGTAGGGGTTTGTGGGTGATGTGGGTGTGTGTTTTATATTGAATTGGGTGTGTGTATGTGTATCAGGTGTGTGTATTTCGATTTGTCCAATGTGGCAGTGTTTTGTAAATGTGTGTGTATTTTGAGCGCGGCATTATGTACTGCCAGTGGAATACCGCGGTTGAAAGATCGCCGCGTGGATTCGTGGGTCGTGATAGTGTGGGCGTATTTCTGTTGGCGTGACGGTGGAGGTTTTGTTTTTGCCAGTTTATCACTGACCTTTGGTGTGGCGGACTTCTGTGGGTGTCTGAATTTTGGCGGATTTCGAGCAGTGGGTCGTAATTGCTGTGGTGGAATTCCGCTGTGGTGTGTTGGTGGTCTTCTGCACGGCAGTAAGCGGCTTTTACCGCCAATGTTGTAATGAGGGCCTATGTCTTTATGTCTACTGATTCATAACTGAAGGCATACATTTGCACTTATGGGTAACACTACACATTTGCACCAAGACATGCCCTCAGTAAAGCAACAGCCCACCACCTAGGGCTGTGAAAAACATCCACACCACATTCTCTGCCACCATAACTGCCACTATCTCTGGTGCTATAGGAGACACAGCTGCAACCTTGTCTCTACCTTACAATTAACTCCAAGGCTGTCTGCAAGAGGACATGTGACAACATCAATAGCGCCCATAGTAGTTGTGTAGCCACAATTTCAACTCTGCAAAAGAAAATGGCTGATACAGGTACTTCTACTACAGTAAATTCAACTATCATGTCTCAGTTTGTGGCAGCTCTCAGAATGCTGCAAGGTGAGGAGGCAGACTTTGGAGCCAACAACATAACCATGGCAGGGGCAGATTTTTAACCTTAATCAGCTGTAGTACCGCATACAGAGTGAGCTGACTTTGATTAGAAGACAGCAGGGAAAAAAAATGTTACTCAAGCAAATTTCATAACTGTCAGTAGTATATAAGCATAGTAATGATTTAATAGAAATCCCCTTGGACATTAGTTGCGGTTGGTGAGAGTCTGACCACAGTCAGTGACAACTTATCAAACCTGGCACATCAACAGTTTGTTCAACGTAGGTCTGCTGTGAGAGAACACAAGCAGATGTGCTGAGAAGAGCCTGTTGACAATGTATGCTGGAGAGGGCAGATTCAAGAGGTAATGGTATGGCCATACATCACCTTATAAATGTAATCCATGTATTCACCATTCAGGGTGCACAAGGACAAGTTGGAATGTTAGAAGCAATTGAGACATTGACAAAAGCTGTACAACAGTCAATTGTGAGTAAGTTGTCTATTTCAGATTGTTCAGACATCACTCAGGAATGGCATTTCCTGCTAAGAAGACTACTCTGTAGGGAGAATGTCTGTGAGATGTTGTTTAATAAATGTATTTTGTATTATGATAGTAGTTTTATAAATATTCCTATATATAGCATAAGATTAGTTTAAGGGAAGGGTTCCTGAACATTGTAGAACCATGATCCACTTTTAAGAATGGCAAACTTTTGTGACCTATCTATCTTTAATGGACATGTGGAGGAGCAATTTTTGAACGTAACTGAAGCTCTGTGTGGTGGTGCACTTGTAATTTACAGACATAACTTTTTCATTAAAATGTCCACTAAAGTTGCCCAGGCATATAGTTTTACTTCTAGAAATATACAGTACACTAATGATAATGTGTGAAGATCAGGTTTAAGTGAATATTTGTCATTTGAGCATCACCAAGTTAAGTGTCTTGATTCTTTTCGAACCTATGAAAATCTGTCTTTCCAGCACACATCAGAATTACAAAAAAAATTGCCTTGTTTTTGCTTTCCTAAGTGCTAAATGCATACAGTTGATTTGCAGGTATCTACATTTTGTTGTGTGTTGCAAAAACTTACATCCCAGAGCCCTTTCCCTTCAAATTCCTCGTACCCCAGCAAAATTGTCACATACTTTACTTTAAAAACTCTCTCACTTTGGAATTTAAGGCTCTTTATTTTTTCTCCTTCTTTTGTAACCCACCAAAAATCAGCTCACGACCCACAGTTTGGGAAACACTGGTTTAGAGAATATTTGCCTATGGTTAGGCAGAATACGGATTGCAGTGATGACTGAAAAATTGAGGTACGCTGGGCTACCACATTAATGAACATTTTAATTTATGATGCACATGGAATTGTTCTTTGGGAAGCTGGTGTATGTGTAAATAAGAGGAAGGAATGTGATAGTTGGTTTCACAACAATCACAACAGTAAAGCAACGACATTCAAGTGTCCATCCATCATTATAATTTGATATTAAATAAATAAATACTGTGTTGATATGGTTTGTATTAATTCTCAGTGTTGTTCAAGATGTGCACTTGGCTATCATGTGTAGTAATTTTTTATATATGTATTTTAGTTCTGGATTCTATGTTTTATATTGATGTCATTTACAATGTGAATAAGTTTGTCATTGTAGAAAATATTCGTGTTTGATGATCATCAGGTATTCCTTCTGTTATGGATCTTACATTTTTGGTGTTAATATAAAATTAAAGAAAAAGTGCAAAGAAGTCTTTGATATATATCACAACCTATTTAGGTTTTGTACAAAATGAATTCAATTTTTTAATTGTGAGATGGTTACTTGTGGGATTTACAATGAATATCATTCCCTCTGAGAAGAAGTGCTTATCAGTTTGCTCTCCCTCATGAAAATCTTGTTTCACTACATCTTGTACCATCAAGTGAACATTTTTCTACGAATGCCTTTTCTGCAGGCAGGCTTGCATCCAGATTTGCATGCAATAAATCCACACATAATAAAACTGAAGGAAATTCCACCTGTAATAAAATTGTATGTGGAAAATAGCTGTAAATGGTCTGAGCGAACTTAATGCATGGAATCTTGCTGACTCACAGTGGAGGCTTTACTAGGGGACCTCGGTCCCTCATAAATACATGTATTTTCCATAGACATACTTAAAGGTTCCAATTCTAGATGTTGCAACTTTATCTTTTTACTTGCCCCAAGTTCAAAGCCTGTATCCTTGCTGAGGAGAGCCACTGTAGGTATATCAACGAAATTGACCTTTTAGCCTTTGAAACAAAATCAATGAATATGAAGAGGCTTTTTTTGCAAAAATTGAAAAATCAAAAACTGAAAAAGGAAAAAAGAGAAAGAGCGAGCACATACAGTTTTTCAATGATTATTTGAATTATTATTAGAGATGCAAATTATTTAAAGAATATTGCAAAACAATCCAATACACAAACAGTGTGTGCTCAACATATTACACAAACAAATATATTTGGACATTACTTATGTCTTCATTACGAGCTTGGCGGTCCATGGACCGTCATAGTAGTGGTGGCAGTCCGACCGCCGTCGGGTTGGTGGTTAGACTGTTGTATTACGAGCCATGCTGGAGGAAGGAGCAAAGACCACCGCAGTCCTGTTGGCACCATCAGGCAGCACAGACCGCCTGGTCAATTATGGGGTTGCACACCACCAATGTGACCGTGGTGGTCCAACCACCACATCTCAGCAGGTGGAAACAGAGAATATAAAGGGAGACACTCACCTGCAGGCACATTTACACGTTCAGTGCTGCCATGGAACCCATTGCACATGTCCTGCTGCTAATCATCGAAGGAGCCCAAAATCCAAAGTGTTGTGGATGCAGCTGACCGTAAGTACACACACCTACCTGTGTCATTACGCTCAACAACAGATCATTGCGCCGTCCATCACATCATAATGGGGTCATGCTACGGACACGAAGTTCACATCTCATTGTGTCCTGGTTCGGAATCATTCACAAAGAAGGATGCATTCACAGTTACAAAATGCCCCCTTTGGACAGGTCACTCACACTGCACCTCAACGCTACACAAGAACACACGTCTGCTCATCTCAGGCACAGGGACAGTGAACTGTACATAACATTGTGTCACACAACACCAACAACACAGCAACATCACATCTACAAATACCATTGACACACTCATATTGCACACATGCCATAGACTGTTGTCACATTCAAAACACATATGTATGGATATGTCATGGAACACAAATACCACTCCCATGAACTAGCCCTGCAATGGACACACACATCACCCACATTGCAACACAATGGAAGGACAATGGGATACACAATAGTCAGAGAGACAAGTATCCCAAGCTCACTATGCAAACAATGCCTGTACAATAGGGATGGTGGCATCAGAAGCACTCGGGGAGGATGGGACACTGGGACACATTACATTTTGCACATTCCCTTACGCAACATTTGCACAGAAACTGTCCCTTCAGGAATCTCAGGGACATATAATACTAAAGTCAAGTGACATTCCTATATGCACAATGTAGAAGTGAAAGTCAACAAAGCAAATAAAACTCCAACTGCATGGGACATGCATCTACATGAAGTTGCTGCAAGGTACACACAGCTAAATGTGCACATGCACAGTCAAATGCAAACAAAGGTAGCACAATTGAACACACTCCATGTCTGCACAAACAAAACTCAAGCTGCCACACATTAGATGAATCTACAATCCATATCAGGGGGACAAGTCTAACAGCATGCATGCTCACATTGGACAACACAAGATAAAATACTTACCATATCAAACAGAACACAATGCAATGACACCACAATTGAATTAACAAACACATATTCATCCAATCAACAGCTACCTTTGTCTATGGTGACACCAGCACTTGCCACAAAGTCAGATACTGCAAACAATAGCAAATGGACCAGCAAGCACACACAACTGTAGGCTGACAGCACAAGCTACTCAGGAACAACATAAAGCTATAAAAGGAATTGCAGGAGAAATGTGTACCCAAAAAACAACTGTTTGGGTTTATTTTAAACAATATGAAAATGAGCATAGGCCATCAGACAGTCCATATTTCATTGTCCATGCACATCACTGTGTTCACACTTGAATCCTTTACTGCCAGGGAACCTCTACAGGAGGGGGCATCAAGTGGACAGTCAGGCAACTCAAGGATCATCCTTGGAGGAGGGGGTGGGTTGGATTTGGGAGGGGTGGGTTTGATAGGAGTGGCCTGCTTCTTTGGCGGTGTGGGCTTCTTCTTGGGGGGAGGGTATTGGTGCTTGCAGAGGGGGGCTGGTGTGATTAAGGAGGACTTGGAGGTGAAAGGGATGGGTTGGGAGGTGGGTCTGGGCCTCTTTGGTTTGGGACGGGGTGGAGGGAAGAGGGGAAAGAGCAAGCTCATAAAAAACTTTTCTGAGGAACACTGGACGGTCATCAGAAGACGGTGGGGATTTGGAGGTTGAGGGAGTGGTTGTCTCCTGTGTCGGTGTGGATGTCCTGGGTGTGCGTGTGTGAGATATGCTTCTGTTTGGGTGATGTCTGTTCTGTGTGTGAGTGTGGGTATTTGCGTGTCTTATGGGGCTGGGAGGTGGAGGTGATCGGTGATTGATTGGTGGATGTGTGTGTGTCTGTTGGGGTGGTGTCCCTGAGTATGCTTGTAGTGGTGGATGTGTGTGTGTGTGTCTGTTGGGGTGGTGTCTGTTGGGGTGGTGTCTGTGGGTATGGTGGGTGTGGTGGGTGTGTCAATGCCTGTAGTGGTGGTGGTGCCTGTATGTATGCTTGATGTGTTATGTGTGCCGGAATTGGTGATGGGGGTGCTGGGGAAGTGGTGGCTGATGTGTGTGTGGGTGCATGTGGAATGCTCACATGCCGGTGTGTCCTGTGATGTTTGTGTTTATTTGTGCTGTGTTTGTATGTTGAGGTGGGTGTGTGCAAATCAGTCTGTGCGCTTGGGATAGGTAGGGGGATGGGGGATTTGGATTGAGAAGAGGGAGATGAAAGGGGTGCAGCAGTGGGGTGTGACTGGCTGCCATCAGTGAGGCAGCCAGAGACTTAAAAGATCTCTGTAGGCCAGACATGGCACTATGAATGCCTTCCACTAATTTATTAGTTTGCTGCAGTTGGGTTGACAACCCCTGGATTGCATTTAAAATGGCAGTCTGCCCCACATAAATACTCCTCAGGAGGTCAATAGCCTCCTCACTCCGGGCAGCAGGGGTAAAATGGGCTGAGGTGGAGGTGCCTGCGGCAAAGGAAGCATCCACCCTCTTGGGTGAGTGGGCACAGCCAACAGGGTGGAGAGCAACAGGGAGGGTGGCGATAGAACTGGGGGTGGCGGACAATGATGGTACTGTAGTATGTCCCAATGGGTCCACCACCACTAGGTAGTAGCAAACGGAGAAAGAATACGATGATGATGAGGATGTAGATCCGGTCTGCCCCGTGGCACTCCCCTCAACCTCTGGCTCACTGGGTCCCTCTATGTCGGTGGTGTCTTGACCCGAAGTCCCATGGCCAGATGCTTCCCCACTCGGCTGTGCCCTGTCTTCTTCACTTCCCTGGGCTAATGCTGGAAATACAAAGAGAAATAGGGTCATTACATGTTCATGATTACACTTGAACAACAGCTGTGATCAGCAAACATTATCATGATGTCAAGTAGTGTCATATGAACTGTCAACAGTTACCCACAGGAAAATCAGGATATCAGACAACAACAATTGCATGCCTGAAGTTGTGCAATCACAGTAACCATTGAGCAAGTAGGAGACCACATCACCTTTAATGGTTTGCCTCATGGATCATTCATCACTTACCTGTTGTCATACAATAGCAGGCCAGTGCCAACTGCATTCCCACAGATCCCACCCAAGGTCATGCAGACATCTATTTGTCACATACACAATCACACAACAATAATAAATAATGCTTCCAGAACATGCTATGTTGCTGACAACAGTACAATAGCCTGGAGAAGGTGACATGGAAATACTCATGTTACACTGGAAACATATCAACAATGTCCCACTTCACCAAGTGAAATATGTCCCAATAGAGTCATAGAGGTAGTACTAATTTTGCTCAGATATGCCACATATTTGGCATGGAAATGTACACTGTAGACAAAATGTGCAAAATGTCAGGGAGATATGTCTCTAAAATCCACAACACAATTCATCAGCAAATCCCAGGGAAATCACCACTAATGTCTGACACCTCTTGCAATGACATACTCAGAATGCATTAGTAGACGACATTAGTCCTTTGGATGTTGGAGAGGCCCAGAGATTTGCAAGTACTTGTAGAAGAACCTCAACATGCTTTCCAGCAGGAAGCTACATCATTGTGGTCATGCAACCCATATATCTGTGGATGAATGGTTGTACCCAACCACACGTTTGCAATATAACTGCAAGTCACTCCATGATGCATGCCAACAGTCAGGTTACAAACCTTCCCTATTTCACATGTGTAAAGCACTTTGCTACATGATTCTACGTCAATGGCATGGAAATGCACATCGTGGGTAAAAACTCTAGGCCTACCCATAATGCTCCTCATTGCTACTGTAGTTGTAAATGCCAAATGACATGCTATGACAAGTGAGGGTATGTGTCAAACAATAACCAATGGTGACACACTCCTGTCTGTGGCACCACATGAAATGTACCCCCATTGTAAATGTCCTATTCCACACACAGGTTGGCATGCACATATATGTGAGGGAATACATAAATTAGCCCATCAGCACAGGTAGACCATGCATGAAACAGCAGCTTACAAATGTTTTTCAAAGAAGAAAGGGACACATGCTAATGTGAAGGAGCAAGTACTGTTGGCAACAGTGATGGCACATCACTCTAACATGTATTCACTGTCACATGTATGATGGCCATCTTCACATTACAGACAGTAGTGAAGCACCAGCACAAGCCATACGTTGAAGATAAGTAGCCTCTGGGTGGCAGATGACAATATACTAATTTCACCAGACACATGGCTGAGGACAGTGATCCATCACTACCTTTCTTTTAGCCTGTAACTCTGACGAGTAGTGGTCTGTTGCATAGAATTCACACCCACTACAGCAACAAACAGTACTTGATTGATCAATGTACACAATTGGATGTTGTCCCTGGGGAGCAAATTGTTTGTGGATTGTACACAGTTGTGTCGTAGGTTCCTGGGCCAATAGGCAAGGCACATAAGTATGCACCACATGACTTGTCTACACAAACAATCACTCATCTACTGTCCTCAATCACCCATCAAGGTCTGGGTAGGCCACTGCCAGAATGCTGGCCATTGGGGACTTTGGGTCCCATGTGTGCCCTGTCCACATTGTTAGGACAGCCCCAGTATGGACTTCAGTCTCAGGGTCTCCCACCTCCTCTGACAGTGGGTGCTCCACCGGCTGTAGACCCCCAGGGTCTTTACCTTCCAGGAGATAGCTCTCCATAGCTTCTTCTTCTGGTGGGCATTTACCTGCATGGATGCAAAAGACAAAACAAGAGATTACAATCACAAGTTTTGGCACAAATGGTTGAGTCACATACATGTCAGAAACACCAAGCTAGAACTTTTCAATTAGTTAACACTTCACAAGTGTGAAACACACCAAGCAAATAAGTACCGGGGCATGACTACAGACATATGTATTTCCATCTGCAGACTAACCCACTACCCTGCTTGGGTCCTACAATGACTATGCAAGCTTACTAACTTCAGGTAACCCACGCTCCAGCAACATGTACTGTGATGTGAGCCACAATAAAACACTACACACCTATGTGGCTTCTGAAAGGTAAACTCCTTAGGCCTGAATGGATCAACACATTCACTCTGTGAGATTGACCCACTGCATAGAGTCCCTACAGGCAACTGTCATAGTACAAACATCACCAGTACACTTGAGTGACAATCAAGGGGATGGCATGGAGGGTACAGAAAGTGTATTCCTTGTCCATGTGTGGACATGTGGCCTACCAAATGCAGACTCATCATCATTTACTTTATTTCGGTAAGAAAAACATACCATAAAAGTACAATACCTAAATATATAAAAAAAGGTTATAAAAAAATGCACAGTAAAATGAATAAGAGACTTTAGAAAAGGAAGTTAAAACCATGGAAGAATAGACATAAAAAAATACTTTCTCCAATGAGACAAGAAACAACACCTCTGGACCCAGAAAATGTCAGCTAATATCATACACCAAGGTACAATGAATATACTTAAGAAAATCTAAATCTAAAAAGCAGCCACCCAATCTTATTCTTTGAGTCACTAGTCTAAAGCGCCATAATAGATTCCAAAAATTTTACCACAGGATGGTCTATATGAACAGATAAATCAGGTTTAAAAAATTCTCTCAGCAAATGAACAGTTCCTAAAGTCCATTTGTATCCAATGATATAAAAACAGCGCCTCTAGTACCACAAAATATCAGCTAATATCATGCGCCAAAATACAATAAATATGCATAAAAATATCTAAATCTAAAAGGCAGCTACCCAGTCTTATTCTTTAGAATTGCTAGTCTGAGACGCCAAATTGATTCAAGGAATTTTGCCACCGGATAGGCTATAAGAACAGATGAATCAGATTTTAAAATTCTCTCAGCATGTAAACAGCTCCTGAAACCCATTTGTTTACATAGGGGACTAATCCAAGAGGCCCTCTGTTTGTCATATGCACGACATTGAAAAAAGAACATGTAAGACAGACTCTTAATTTTTGCATCCCATCGGACATAACTAAGACTTATTAATGGAATTAGACCATTTATTGGTTAGAGAACACAGAGGGAGGGACCCTATTCTAAATCTGATAAAAAGGGCATGCGCAAATGGAGAAAGTGCTGCATCCATGAAGGGCTCAAACTCATAGTGACATTTAAATTGCAAATAGCTATGAGACATGGACAACGGCACAACCTCAGCCAATTGGGCAGTTTGAACTTTGAGCCAAAAAGCGTCCTTCAATGACTGCACAGCATTTTTAGGAATAGAAAGGGGATCCTTCCAGTAGGTGCATTAGGGACCATTCGACATAGACACACCAATTGATTTTAGTATTGGGGTTGGGGCACACCAGATTGAGGAGCCCACATCTGAATAGAATGAGGGCATCTGATGACCATAGCCGTATCCAAAACAGGAGAGGCCTTAAGGCAGCAGTCTGGTTGATTGAAAAAAGATTTAAGTGCATTCGGATAGGCAAAGATGGAGTGCTGGAAGGAACTTTTAACAACATCTTCAAAAACTGGTTTTCCATCCTAGCCAGATTCACCAAGTTGCAATGACCCCAAAGCTCCGCACCGTACAAAGCCCCCCCTCTGGCTTGAGATTTGTATATTTCAAGAGCAGTGCAGACTCATGCCACTTCAGGGGATGGGTTCTGTGGTATATACCTGTCCCACAAAACAGTCCTTTGGGCACATGTGTCTATCCTACAGAGATGGCATCCAACATTCAAAGACATGCATTGTACACTTTTTGCTATGTGACCAAGCTATTGACTCATATATATGATATCATGGCCTCCCAGGAATCAACACACTGCACTGTGGAACTGTCATTAGTGGAATAAACCTGTACAGAAAAAATATGATCTGCGGAAGGTGACAACAGAGTTGTGGGAGTAAGGGACCTGTCATGAGTCAAAGATACGCATTGACAGTGATGCAAAATGCACATATTGACTAGTTGAATGATTTCCCTTTGTACCCATCCCTAATCTAGTCAAAGGACTGAGGCATTCAGGGCAGGGTTTGCCACTAGAGCATCTTATTGTACACATGCCAGGCTCTTCTGGTGTGCAGGGAGTACCCACAGTGCCACAGTTGCATAGCCATAGCGACTCTCCCACAGCCTGGACTAGGCCCCATACTGGGAGATACATTTGACAGGCCCTGGTCTCTGCAGTCAGAGAGAACCTACATGACACTCCATTTCCATCACTTCCACGCATGACGGTACATCTTGTGCCCATCAGCAAGTTTGCATGTGGTTTGTGTGTCAACCTGAATGTCAGAGTGAGTCATGATATGCTTTCCACTCAACAGTTTTGCAAGGCCAGATGTGGGTTAAAAGATCTGTAGCATTATGCACATACATGTTGACCAACATTTAAAAAAATGTTGGAGAAAGTGATGTCATTGGATGGCAGTAATGTCTCCTTATCTAGTTATGTGCATCAAACACAAGGAGGATCTAGGACCCCAATAACCTCACAAAACACATTGTGACTGAACTTAACATATGGTACTGGCCACCAATACCTGCACATTGTACATCCCATTGATGCCACACTGACTGCAATAACAGGCACAAAAGAAGTCCAACTAGTACACAGGGGCATATTTTAGCATACGAGGAGGAAAAGGATGGTGAAATACAGAGGAAAATGTACACATGGGGTACTTACCTGCTCCTCTGGTGAGCCATAGAGCTGTCCATACGGGTAGGACCTCATTTACAAGCCTCTCCAGCTCCTCTGGAGAGAAGGCAGGGGCCCAATCACCTGCTGGACGTGGTATGATTGCTCCCAGAGGCAGCACACAGCAGCCCAGGTCGTGGAGGTGTTGCTGGCAGCTGTGTCAGGAGTCAAGTGAATGAATCTGCACAACATGGCGGTCAGGTCCGCCACGTATGTGGTCGTCACCACTGGCATACACAGCCATTGGGCCACAACTGCCATTGGCAACAATGTTAGCCTATGCTGTGTCCACCGTGGTTGCAACTGCCTACCACCATGACGACTTCCACCAGCGGTCACGGGTAATTTCTGTTGTCCAGTGGAGGAGGTCAGGTATCCGCCATTTTGATGTCCTGAGGTGCTGTATTGAGCTTTATAAACTGTGTCACACCTATAAAACGTGTTTTGCTACCTCACACTCATCCTTATTCTGTCTTTTCATGTAGGGCCTTCTACTCAACCACCATTGTAGAATGTTGCAGGGCACAGATGGCATTTAACAGTGGTGCACAGTTCACCATGGCCGACAGTCATTTTGGCAGCCACAATATAAAGTCACATTTTGAGGGGCAATTGTGTTACACATCTTTGAGTTTGGTCCACATCTGTGTTGTGGACACATGTTAAAAACTATGGTGGGTCACATGTGACCCTTGTGTAGTTCCCAGCTGGGATGTGCACTGGGTGCCATGTCTATACAGTCAGAAATGTTGAGGTGGACACACTGACTAATCTTACAGATCATGTCTTGTAACACATAGGTACCCAGGGAGGGAGGATGTGACAACCACCTGTCTACCGTCCACTGCCAGACCTTCAGACCATGGAGCATCGGCACATTATCATGTACTACCGCCTGGATTGGCAAACAATAGTAGACTTATGTCATCAGTTGGCGCCAGATCTGATGCCAGCTATTAGCTATCCAACCATCATACCACCCATTGTACAAGTCATGTCACTCTTGCACTTCCTATCACAGAGTCCTTCCAACATACAGAGGCCCTATCTCCTGGTACATACCAACCTATGTTCAGTCTGGTGTTGAAGGATGTCCTCTGAGCAATGTTAAAATACCTTGACAGCTATATCCGGTTTCCCCGACGTGAGGATTTAGCCAATGTGAAGGCTGACTTTTATGGATATGCCCGCCTCCCACATGTGGTGGGGGCCATTGATGGCACACATGTTGACCTGGTGCCACCACAGGCCAATGAAAAAGTATATCATAACAGAAAGAACTTCCATTCCATCAATGTGCAAGTTGTTTATTTGGAGGATCTCTACATTTTGCATGTTTGTTCCCGTTATCTGTGTTCAGTCCATAATTCCTTCATAATGCAGAATAGCACCATACCTATCTGATTTCACAACTGTACGCAGAAAGGACCTGGCTTGTTGGTAAGTCCCATTTGTCCTGATTTTGTGTGTGCAATGTCAGGTGCTACAATCATGAATTGAGTGACTCGTTGCACATATGTCCCATTTCTTAACAGGATACTCTGCATATCTAAAATGTCCTTGGTTGTAGACGCCACTAAGGAATCCAACTACACCAGGCCGCTTCAGTGAGGCCCATGGAAGAACACGGCGGGTAGTGGAGGGGACTTTTGGGCTCCTGATGGCAGAATTAGGTAACGGGACAGGGCTGGTGGAACCCTCCTCTACTCACCTGGAAAAGCCTTTCAGGTCACCGTGGCCTGCTGCATGCTCAATCACATCACCCTGCAGAGGAATATCCCACACATCCCAGAGGAGGGGGAGTCTGCAGTGCCACCGGGTGAGACTCCTGAAATGCCAAGAGAGGATGATAGTGGTGAAGAGGAAGGAGCTGACTTGGGAGAAGATATAATTAACAGCTGCTTTTCATGAGTGTAAGTATGTGATGTGATGTAATGACTGTGACTGTACAATGAACTGTAGTTGTGAGAATGTGTGGAGTGTATTGTTTTAGAAATAGCTAGGGAGCTGATACTCTGCAATATTCAGCCAAAGGCTGCTTGATGAGATAGCTTTTGACAGATCCCCTGTGTGTGTAAGCCTCGGGTGGGGGGTCTGAGGGGTCCTGGGCAGAGTGCTGCATGTATGGTGGGCAATGTATGTGCGTAAGGGGATGGGGGGATTTGTTGGGCCATGAGTATAACAGTCCAGACGATATGACTAGGCCTAGGCCAGGGCCAGGGCAAACATGGCAGGGTATGTTCAATGATGGGCAAGCTCAGATGCACTCCAACCCCAATAATGTTAGTGGGCATCTCCTACTGGGCAGGGTCCTGTGGGTTTCAGGTGTGCAGCTAATGGCGTTAGGCATTGAACCCCATGGGCTGGTGACTAGCATTGTAACTGGTAGTGCATGGCCTAATGCATAGGGCTGTTCCCTGTGAGTTGTGTACGCCAACTGTAGTGTTGTTGCTAGCTTTGACCAACTGTAACCTCTGTCTCTCTCTCCCCCCATTTTGTTTTGTCACCCTGTCCTTGTGTGCATTAGCATCATCTGGCAGCGGAGCAGAGGCACCAGCGACGGAGGGAGCTGCATCCCACATGGGCCTGGAGGCCGAGTCCACTGACGGTGAGGACACCAGTGGGACGGGCGGCGAGGGGAGCACCATGACAGAGACAGGAGGGGACAGTGCCGACAGCGACACCTCCTTCAAAGGCAGATCACTGGTGGTGGCGGACACCTCTGTGGCCACCCCAGCTTCAGGTACAGCCGCCACCCCCGTACCAGCACCGCCCTCCCAAAAGCCCCTCAGCGTGTTTCCTGTGCCCGCTCACCCAGGAGGGTGGGCATCTCCTTCGCCCCAGGCACCTCAGGCCTTCCCAGTCAGCCCTGCTGCCTTCATTGAGGAGGCTATTGACCTCCTGAGATCCCTCTCTGTTGGGCAGTCAACCATACTGAATGCCAACCAGGGTGTAGCAGGGCATTTGCAACAAACAAATGCATACCTGGAGGGTATGGCGTGGCGGCCCAACAGAGAGCATTCCAGGCTCTGGCCAACGCACTGATGGCAGCCATTGTCCCTGTCTCCAGCCTCCCCCCTCCAACTTCCTCTATCCAGTCCCAATCCCCTAAACCCCAGCCTATCCAAAGCACACCTTCAGACCAGCAGTCACCCATATCAACACACAGAAGTGGCTCAGGCAAACACAAGCACCACACTTCATCTCACAGGCAGTCACACAAGCATCATCCAGATGCAGACACATCAACATCCACTGTCTCCACTGTGTCCCCCTCCTCCTCCTCGTCCACCTCCCTCCCAGTAGTGTTTCCACTCACACCTGCATGCACTATATCCTCATCCACTACCTCCATCACCAGCACGCCTATCACCACACGCCCCTCACTAGCAGTCACCGCCCCCACATCCATGCACACGTCCTCTGTGTCCTCTCCCATGTCTGTGACCACTCCTCCCAAAGTACACAAACGCATGCACACAGACACCCAACAGCCATCCACCTCACAACATCATCCAGCCCATGCACCTGCACCCAAACACAGCAGACTGACACCTCCTACAACCTCTCCCTCTTCCTCCACTACCAAACCTTCACCCTCTTCCCGCCCCAGTGTCCCTAAAAAGCTTTTCCTCGCCACCCTTGACCTATTCCTCCCCCCTCCCCCCTCCCGTCCTTCACTTCGGGCCAGGGTGGCCAGAACCCAGCCCAGTACCTCAGCCACCCAGTCCACAGACACTGTGGTTTCTGCAGCTACTGCAGGTGTGAGAGGCTCCAAGGAGGCACCCGTCAGCCCAGCCAGTGTGCCAGCACCACCTGCCAAGGCCAAGAAGGGTCCGCCAACTAGCAAGGGCAAGAAGGGGACACCAGCCAGCAAGGGGAAGGAGGCACCACCAGCCAGCAAGGGCAAGAAAAAGACACCAGCTGGCAGAAACAAGGAGGCACCACCATCTGCCAAGGGCAGGAAGGGGCGCACAACACCAGCCATGGCACTTCAGCTGTCCGAGTCTGCAGGTGAAGGCATGGAGGCTACCACCACCACTGCCAGCACCGCCACCTGCACCGCGGCCATCACCGCAGCCAGCACCGCAGCCAGCACCGCCACATGCACTACCGCCAGCAGAACCACTGCCAGCAGCAGCAGCCCCAGAGTCAAGCCATCCGAGGTTACAGGTGAAGGCCTGGAGGCTACCACCACCACTGCCAGCACCGCCACCTGCAAAATGGCCAGCATCTCCACATGCACTGCCGCCAGCAGCACCACTGCCAGCAGCAGCATCCCCAGAGAGCACCGTCCGAGGCTGGAGGCTACCACCACCACTGCCAGAACTGCCACCTGCAGCGCAACTGGCATCCACTGGGCAGCCGTCACCGCCAGCGTGCAGTGTGTAGTGGTGACTACATGGGCTGCAGTGTGTCCTGGCCTCTGCAACACCTGTCGGTGTGACACACAGGTGAGAGACTGTGACCTTGCCCCATCCAGGATGAAGCACACTGGGGAAAAGGTCCCCTCCAGAACCAGTGGAAGAAAACATCCACTCAGCCCCTCCTTGCCTGGATGAAGCACACTGGGCACAAGGCCCCCTCCAGAACCAGTGGAAGAAAGCATCCACTCAGCCCTCCTTGCCAGGATGAAGCACACTGCGGACAAGGCCCTCTGCAGAACCAGTGGAAGAAGCCATCCACTCAGCACCTTCTTGCCAGGATGAAGCACACTGGGCACAAGGCCCCCTCAAGAAACAGTGGAAGAAGCCATCCACTCAGCCCCTCCTTGCCAGGTTGAAGCACACTGGGCACAAGGCCCCCTCCAGAACCAGTGGAAGAAAACATCCACTAGAGAGACTGTGGCTTTGCACTCCCCAGGACCAAGCAGTGGGCAAACCACCCACTAGAGAGACTGTGGCTGTGCACTCCCCAGGACCAAGCAGTGGGCAAACCACCTACTATAGAGACTGTGGCTTTGCACTCCCCAGGTCCAAGCAGTGGGCAAACCACCCACATGAGAGACTGTGGCTTTGCACTCCCCAGGACCAAGCAGTGGGCATGGAGCCCCCTCCAGGCCAGTGGCGATGTACCATCTTCCGGCTGAGGTGCCCCCATTCCCCGTCCCCCTGAGGCGCCTGTGTGTTTTCGACCTGATGCCCCTGCAGTGTTCTCTCCGTATTGAGGCATGAGTCAAGTGTGGCCTTGGCCTATGTGTTTTGGCCCAGTAGGCCACGGACAATTTGGAGTGGGCATTGTCTCTCCTTTTGTATATATTGTATAGATTCTACATACTGTTTATTGATTTAAGTACGTAATTTTCTAAAACTGTACTATTACACTCATTTTACTCCATTCCTTTTGTCCTTGCGTTACTCCTGAGGGTTACGGGTTGTATTTGTAATGTTGTTGCATCTGTTTGTGTGTATGGTGTTTGGGATGGAGTAGTTGCGTGTTGCGTGTGTGTGTGTGTTACTCTCTTTTTTCTCCCCTCCCTTGTGTGCTAGGTGCAGTACTCACCATGGTCGTCTTCACCAGCGATCATGTTCCTGGTGTATGACAAGGTACACCAGCATTGGGAAAAAGTGCAGCTCAGGCTCCATGGCGTTGTGGTTCTTCCTTGAGTGTCGAGAGGTGAGTCGTTTCCCTTCAGTGTTCTGTTTCCGCCGTGCTTTTGATGGCGTTGGTACCGCCCCGGATAAGCTGGCGGATAGGCGTGTTGTAATGCATTGGGCGGTACATTGTCTTCCGCCTGGCTGTTGGCGGTTACCGCCGCGGTGTTTCTTGCTACCGACGTGGCGGTCGGTGTGTTAAAGTGGCTGTTTGTGTTGGCGCTTTCCACCGTGGTCATTATTCCAATTTTTTTACTGCTGGTCTGTTGGCGGTGTTACCGCCGCTTTATCACCGACCGCCAGGGTTGTAATGAGGGCCTAAGTCCAAAATTGAAATCTTTCAGGACGTTTCATAAAATGGTTACTGGTGATTTTACTGCATCCTGTGATCTTATTTTGGCAGCAAGAACTTCAGGAGTCAAATTAACTGAGAACACCATAAGTGGCTCATTCTTTTTGTTAGGCTGAAACCACAAATTCTGTCATTGTACATTCTCACCATTATTATGGAACAATACAGTTTCATCGATGTTGACCATTATTGTTCTATTCTCACTGAGTGTAAACCCATAGTCAGTACTCAAGAGTGGCTTTAAAACTTCATTTGCTTTTTCAAAGAGTGCAAACCTAACTAAAGGCTGGTGGTTACATTGCTGCTGGGAGCTCGTTGTACATTCATATTTTCAAATGTCTGCATGTATGCAGTTTGGGTGGGCATACAAATCCACTGCAAATGCATTCACCTTGCTGTTTAGATCTGCTGAAAACTTCATATTGAAAGAAACTAGCTGCAGATAAAAACATCTTTGCCGTTTGAGACTCACATCCTCTGTACATTGTTCTGGCTAAACCACAGATAACTCATTGAAGATCCTCTGCCTTCTGATCAGTTGCTGTCACTTTATCAGAAGACTCAGATTCTTGTTGTAATTCACTGGTTTCTGCTGTTTTGTCACTTTTTTCCAGGCTTTTTCCCATTGTAGCACCTGTTGTTATAATGATAAAATATTTAATCCTCTTCACTCATCAGTTTCAATCTTTTGTGAACTTTGTCATGCTGTATTTCTGCAGCATCTCAAACTCTGTTCTGTCCAGCCGCAGTTGGTGTTAGCTTTTCTTTCGGATTAGTTTGGCATATGACACTTTTTTCTTAGTTGAAGGACTCCTCAGAGTTTGAAGTTAGCAACACTCTGTCAGGAGGTAAAGATCCTCTTCTACAGCCTGCTTCGTTCATGTTTATGAATTTGAATCAACGGAAAACTTAAAACAAAAACAATAATAAAATAAATAAATTACCAATATAATGGCTATAACACATCATGATGGAGCCGCCATTTTGGAAAATGGCAGAAGGGTTAGTCGCTAGAAGACTACTTAAGCCCCCAAAACTATTTTTGGACACCAAACTGAAGTATATAGGTCTCATGGTTCCTGAAACATTACATCATCACAGCAACACACCTTCAATTTTCAAAAATGTTGTCCAGAGAAAATTGGCCCAGATGAGCAATGTCTACTCAAGCTAAATTACTTACCTAATGATACAAAAACACAAATCAGAAAAAAAAATCTCTGGTCAACAATGTTTTACGGAGGTATATCAAGGGGCCAGGACTATTGTGAAGTACGGAGGTGCTAGGTGGGATCAATTTGGCTCCCCGACCAGTTTATTTAGCTTTTTTACTTAGGACTGTCTTTTGTTTGAATAATGAAGTATAAGAATTACATCAAGTGCTCTTGCATTTTTCCTTTTAGGAGACAGAATATTTCTTCCGAAATACATAACTCGCTCACTGAGGTTCATGAGACTATGGATTTATATGACTCTGAGAAATTGGTGAGTCTTTCATACTTGGTCTTTCACATTGGTGACTAATGGCTGTAGATTTAAGAACTGAAGCAAATGAGATCCTTTCTCTCCACTATTTTTTCCTCATTTTAGGAGGCAACAATTTTTGGATTACCTAATATCTCATCTCTGAGTATTGTGAGGTGCATAATATACTGAGTGTTGTAAGGAGCATAGGTCATTAAACGTATTGTTCTCCAGCTCCTTATGATTATAAAGAATTTGCCATAAACAGCGTGAGTGGTGGCTTTTATGTTTTTAAGGTCTACCACTACACCAGGGTGATTTTAAGTAGTAGTATTTCTAGTTAATTGTGGTTTGGCGTAATTAATAGGTCATTGCAGTTTGGTGATGGTATCACTTTTCAATCTTCTCATCGTTTTCCAACAGTAAAATATTTTGTGTTATTGGTATATGGCCATATATAATGGCTCCCATTATTAATTTTACATAGGTGCTTTGGTTATTTTCCGAAGGAAGTTATTGAGATATAATCCTCTGGTTGTATCATTGTTCATTGGGCTCGATGTGAGTAACATGGGCATGGTTACATAATTTTATTTAATTGTATGTAATGTATCATTCTCTATCTTTATTTACATAAGGTGCTCTTTATTATTTTCTTTCATATTGCTTGGTTTTTCTGCTCAAAACCTATTTCTGTCCTGATGATGACCCTTTAATTGTTAGGGTTGAAATGCCGTCAACGTTTCACTGGCAAACAGGAAATTGATTTTTAACCATAATTGTCTCCATCTTGTGTGGACTATTCCATTGAATTGTAGACCCTTTGCCATTCTATGTCTGTAGTTAACACTAAAGGCCTCATTGCGAGTTTGGTGGTTGGACTACCAGACCGCCATTTTGGCGGTCTTTCAGATCGCCCTATTAAGAGTTATACAGGCAAGACCACTGACCGCCAACCAAAAAAGGCAGACCACCAGCGTCACAGCAGCCTGGAAATAGGCAGTCCGACCTCCAGCGGCATCAGCACATGACTAACCACCGACCTTATTGCAAACACACAGTCGCTGTGGCGGTCAGCCAATGGCAGTCTAAACCACAGCAGTTCATGGTCAGCAAAGCAATACACAACTGCACATTGGATGAATTTGAAAACCACACAGCTGCCACACATTGCCACACTAGACACACCTGCAAAGGACACTATAAAACAAACCCCTTCATAGACCATAATACTTTGCATTTATACTGCAAGACACAGAAGCCAGAATGATTTTTGTCCACAGAGTCTCTAGATAATGCACCCATTTTTGCACCATGCCCTTGAACACCCTGCACACACTTTTGTCCATTCACACCCTTTTGCATTTCCCCTGTTTAGTAAGTCACTGTCACCCGTCTTTATTTGTTCCACCATGTCACGTTCAAAATAATCTGTTTTTCAGAAGATAAGTTAAGAGTCATGGTGGATAAAATCATATGAGTAGAGCCACAATTGTTTAGTGAACAGGTCAGGCATACTCCTCTCAGTAGAAAAATAGAAATGTGGGACAGGATCGTTAACAGAGTGAATGCTGTTGGCACCACCCTGCGCACAAGAGAGGACATCAGGAAGAGGTGTGACAACCTCGGGGGCAAGGTCTGTTCCCTGGTTCCCAGGCACCAGCTGCAGGCCTAAAAGACTGGTAGTGGACTTCCCAGTGCCCCATTGCATCTCTTTCCCTGGGAGGAGAAGGTCTTGGCCATCCTGCATCCTGAGGGCTTGACAGAAGTACCTGGGGGAGTGAAGTCTGGTAAGTCACAAAACAAAGGGATGTCCCAAAACATCTATGCTGTGAATGCTCATAGTTCACCTTTTGCCTCATTTACTGTTACTCCACTCACCAGCCCAGTGTTCATCTGTCCAAAGACCTCTATTTGGCAACTCCCAATTGAAGTGTACTCACCTGGGGAGATGGCATTTGTATTTTATGTGTAGTGCAGGGACTGACATGACTGCAACTCAGAGCAGGCATTGTTTCTATCACTCCAAACCCCAGGCCAGTGGTCATTTGTCCAAATACCTCTGTTTGTTACCTATCAATTTAAGAGTACATGCCTGGGGAGATAACATTTGTCAAGTGTGTGTAGTACAGGGAATTACATGACTACAACTCCCAGGAGGCACTGTTCCTGTAACTACAAACATTAGCACAATGGTCACATGATACAATACATCTGCTACTGAACTCTCAATTCAAGTGTTTTCCCCCAGAGGTAGAACATTGGTCAAGTGTGTGTAGTAGAGAGAGTGACCTTACTGCAACTCCAAGGAGGCACTTTTACTGAAACTCCAAACACCAGCACAGTGATCACATGCACCAATAACCTGTTCAACAATTATCAATTGACGTGGACTCACCTGGGGGATAACATTGGTATAGTGTGTGTAGTAGAGAGAGTGACAGGACTGTAACTCCCAAGAGGCACTGCCTCAGCAACTCCAAATACCAGCACAGTGGTCACTTGTCCAAATACCATTGTTTGGTAACCCACAAATAAAGTTCACTCACTTGGGAGGATAACATTTGTCGAGTGTGTGAAGTAGAGGAAATAACCTGACTGCACTCCCAGGAGGCACTGCTTCTCTCACTCCAAACACCAGACCAGTGTTAACTTGTCTAAAGACCCCTGTTTGGTAAATCTTAATGTACGTTTACTCAGCTGGGAGGATATCATTTGTCAAATGTGGGAAGTAGAGGGAGTATCATGACTACAGAGGCTAGGAAGGCCCTGTGTCTGTAAATCCAACCACTAGCTCAGTGTCCTCTTGTCCAGAAACCATTGTTTGGTAACTCTCAATTGAAGTATACTCATCTGGGAGGATAACATTTGTAAAGTGTGTGTAGTGGAGAAAGTGACATGACTGCAACTCCCAGGAGGCCTTGTGTCTGAAACTTCAAACACCAGCACAGGGCTCACTTGCCCAAATACACCTGTTTGTAATCTCTCCAATGGAATATGTGACAGAACAACTAGGTCCTAACCAACACAACTATAGCCTAAACCACTACTGCTAAACAACTAAAAAGTCTCTACAACTAAGTACTGAACAACTACTGTCTGAACAACTATTGTGTCTGAATAACAATTGCCTGAACAACTAATATATACAGTATATATATTCTAAACAACTAATAAACCATAAAAACCAAAAGGAAAACCTTACCTTAAAATTAGTTGTTCAGGCAATTGTTATTCAGGCACAATTGTTGTTTAGACAGTAGTTGTTCAGTACTTAGTTGTAGAGACTTTTTAGTTGTTTAGCAGTAGTGGTTCAGGCAAGTAGTGGTTTAGACCTAGTTGTTCAGGATGTTTCCCCTCCAATGCTCTTCACTTACCTGGGAGTATATAATTTGTCAGGTGTTGGGAAGTAGATAGAGTGACCTGACTGCATCTCCCAGCAGGCCCTCCATCTTTAACTCCAAACACCAGACCACTGGCCCCTTGCCCATTTGCCCCTGTTTGGCAACTCCCAAATGAAGTTTACTCACCTGGGGGGATAACATTTGAATAGTGTGTGTAACACAGGGACTGACATGACATGAGGCTCTGTTACTCCATTCACCAGCCCAGTGTCCTATTCTCCAAAGACCCTTGTTTGGTAGCTCACACATGAAGTGTATTCACCTGTGGGGATAATATTTGTATACTGTGTGTAGTACAGGGAGTGACCAGATTGCAACTCCCAGGAGGCTCTGTTACTGTCATTCCAACCACCAGTCCAGTGTTCTCTTCTCCAAATACCCTTGTTCTTTAACTCACAAATGAGTTGTTCCCACTTGGAAAGATAACATCTGTCAAGTGCGTGAAGTAGAGGAAGTGACATGACTGCTAAGGCCAGATGGCTCTGTTTCTGTAACTCCAAACACAAGCCCAGTGTTCACTTGTCCAAATACCCCTGTTTGTTAACTCTCAATTGAAGTTTACTCACCTGGGAGGATGCCATTTGTATAGTGGTGGGATAGAGGGAGTGACCTGAATGCAAAGCCCAATTGACCCTGTTTCTCTAACTCCAACCACAAGCCCAGTGTTCCCTTGCCCAAATCCATCTATTAGTGAACTCTCAAATGAAGTTTACTCACCTGGGAGGGTAACGGGAGGGTAACATTTTACAAGTGTGTGTAGTAGAGAGAGTGACATGACTGCAACTCCCAGGAGGCACTGTTTCCTTAACTCCAAACGCAAGGCTAGTGGTCAGCTGACCAAATACCCTTGCTGGCTAACCCTCAATTGAAGTTTACTCACTTGGGGAGTGACCAAGATATAGATAATGCTCACAGCAGAGATGTGCCTGGCTACCTAGCTCCATCCTGACCGGTTAACCCAAGATGAATCTATTGTGGACAGGAAGGACAGCTTACCTAGTGTGCAAAACAATGATTTCTAAGACCTCCAGATGCATACCCAGAATGGTATTGGCAGAAGACACATTCACACTGCAATGACCACATGATGACTCCAGTCACATATACAACAAACTCCTAGGTCTGCCTGCATCACAATAAACCCAGCGTCAAAACACCATCTTGCATGACCACTGTTTTGCCTGCAATGGAGGTAAGATGTAATGTTCAGCCTATCCTCCTAAGTGCTAATGATCTGCACATTTCAGCAAATGCTTCAGTCAAGAAGATCTGGCGTGCTCAACAAATGTCATGTCAATACAACCAATACCATGGGTACTTACCACAATTGGATTAACTGTAACTTAACTTTGTACAAGTTCTATGCGCACTATAACACTAAACTGTTGGCGGTAGATGTCCCAATACAACCAGTAACATTGTACGTGTCACATCAACAGGTTGAACTGCCACTGGGCACACAGAGGCCGAGGAAGAAACTACCACCACCGCCCTGGATGAAGCCGTCAGTGAAGAAGACACTCCTGGCCATCCTGATGTGGAAGATGTTTCTGACCCATCTGTGCAATGTGGTCAAACACCAACAGTGATTCTCACTGTGGCCACATCAATACCTCCCAGCCCAGTTGCCTCAACATCACAGGCAGCCATTCGCCCCCAAACCTGGTTACCGAGCACAGTGTCTACCATCTTGTGCCCCCTAGTCCTGGATCCTGAGTTGCAGTACAACACTTTGGACAATGAGGTACCAGGACCCAGTTGGAGAGGGCACCGTGTGGCAAGGACAAAGGTCAGTGGGGGTAGGGTATATGAGAGGAATGCTGTGAGCCAGCCATGTGAGGCCACTGGGGCTGCACTTGGACAGGACACCGTCAGCACATCTTGGGGGTCAATCAGGAGTCCCAAGACGTGATGGGCTAGGTCTTGACCGAACTCTGGGAAATCAAGCAGCTACAGAGGGACATACATAGGGACATGCGAGAACAGATGGAGGCCCACAATACCTGAGAGACATTCAGACAGACCTGAGAACAGCATTTCAAAGAGTCTTCCCCTTCCTTTGGCTCATCAACATCAGGTCCATCAACATCGGTGCCAGCCACTGGAAGGGAGGCCCTGCCAGAGGAAGAACCAGACACCTCTGCCCCTGTAGCTGCAAATTCTCCCACCACCACCATGCAAGAGGGACGACCAGCAAAGAATCCCAGAGGTGCAGATGGTAAGACATCCACAACTGCCCGCAGGTGACCTCTTCCTAAAGGACCTCCTTTGTGTGCCACACATTCACTCTGTTGACTGGGCCTCAAACACCTACCAGTTCTAATGGGAGTACTCTGGACTTTGGGCTCCCAATTGTGTGGCATCTACTTCAATGATTTAGTTCACCATCACTGACCCCTTGACTGTACATTTTTGTTCCCTTCTGTCCAAAATGAATTTTCTGCATTAGCATTGTAATAAGTTTACCCATCACAAACTCGTTATCTGCTTGCTTAATTTACACATTTTGCTATGTACAGATGTAAGACCATGTGCACCATACAAAGAAGACACAAGCTACTTGTGCAAGGATGGATATGTTACAGGTACACAATTTCCTGCTCAGGATTACAACCATTACACACCAACACATTAGTAGAAGTGTCTGGTCACACCAAAAATGTATTCCAGTGTACAGCACATTGGCTGTCTATGTGTCTGGAATTTGAAAAACAAGAATGTGTGACTCATACTGAGTCAAAGTACGTATTCCAAGGTACAGTCCCCCAGACAACGGAAGCAAGGGATTTGTCAGACATTGTCCTGTAGAATAGGCAAACATTACTGTGGATGATGTCACCAGCTTGAGCCTTATCACATACCACACCAAAGTAATCCAACATCACATCATCTAAGATACAGACAGATAGCCGTACTATGGTCCCTGATCACAGGCTCATCATAAATCCAGTACCATGCATCTAGTGGTATGACAAAAGCATATGTCAGTGTTGTGGCACAGGCACTGTGGCCTGCAATCATAAAACACATCTACAGCTACATACCGGTCATACAAAAAGGTTTAGCCAAAGTGATGATAAAATGACTTGGTCGCAATCTATGACTACATATTACATGCCCACATGATGACAAGCATGATGCAATCGGCCCACCAGAGCACTCCAAACAGGTCCAATGGGCACTTCTGAACCTCCACCCAAACACTGTGCAAGCTGTCTTGGCACAGGTCTCATACACCCAAACTCTGTGACCTACATTACCTGGAACGATCCATGTCTACTTTGTATGTTGGAACAGCTTCAGATACCTGCCAATGTCACAACTCTGAATGCCTACATGAGGATGTCACGGTGAAGGTACCTGCACAAAGACAAAGACAAAACAAGGGGTATAGGCTTGAAAACATACCTATTACAACAATCACATAGAAGGCATCTGGAAAACAAATTACATTGCAAGGAAACTGACACAAACAAAGCAACATTATCAAGGTAATCTATACATTCATGGCCCACGCATCATGCTCACAGTGTACTCACCTGATTGTCTGGAGGACCATAGAGTAAAGTGTACTGGGGTAGGACCCTATCCACCAGTCTCTCCAACTCCTCTGAAGTGAAGGCATGGGCCCTTTCCCCAGATGCTCGAGCCATTGTTGCTTCCAGACACAGGTCACAGCAGCACTTGCAGTGTAGGTCCTCTCCTGTTGAAGGTCAGGTAGCAAGTAAGTGCACAGATAGAAAATTGCGGTCACATCCACAGCGGTGCGTACCGTCACCGCCGGCTTACATCGTCAGTGGCTCCTGGAACCCCTAGGGCCCAATGATAACCAATGCAGTGTTGCACGGTGGTCGTCAACCGCCGACCACAACGGCGCACAGTGCCAGCGGAATTACATCATTTCCACTTGTCCCTCCTCACAGGTCAGGCACCTAACCGTCACAGCAGACATTGGCGCATCAACTGACTTACGAGTTCACATACTGTTTCTGTAAAGCAAAAATTGCATATTAATGATGAAATATGTGTGAATATGACATTCTGCTCACCGTTTTTCACCCTAGAGTTCAACCACTGAGGATGAACAGGAGATGGAGACATCCCCTGTGCACAGACCTCTGGTGGACCTGGCGACAATAGAGGACAGGCACATTATCCTGACCTACATACTTGATAGGGCCACAGAACAAGCCAAGAACTGTGTGCCCAATTGGAGCCAGACCTGATCTCAGCTATCCGCCACCCCACAGGTATCCCACCAATAGTGCAGGTCCTGTCAGTGCTCCATTTCCTGGCAAGTGATTCCTTCCAAGCGACAGTGGCCATGGCATCAGGGATGCCACAGAATATGTTCTCAAACGTGCTGACCAGAGTGTTGTCTGCCGTGCTGAAACACATGCCCAGCTACATTGTATTCCCCCAGGTGGAGGATTTGGCCACAGGGAAGGCTGATATCTATGCACTGGGGCATATCCCCAACATCATTGGTGCCATTGATGGTACACATATTGCATTTGTCCCACCTCCCAGAGAAATGAACAATTGTTCAGAAATAGAGAAAGCTTTCACTCTCTGAATGTTCAGATGGTGTGTTTGGCGGACCAGTACATCTTCCATGTCAATGCCAAGTATCCTGGCTCTGTGCATAATGCCTTTATATTGAGGAATAGCAGCATCCCATATGTGATGTCTCAACTTCAAAGGCACCGGGTGTGGCTAATAGGTGAGCCCATGGTCCCCACCCTGTTGATGTAGGTACATGGGTGTGGATTTGGCCCTAAGGGTGAGTGTGTGGCCAACAGGTATCCCTCAATATTTGCAGGTGACTCTGGTTACCCCAACCTCTCATGGCTACTGACCCCAGTAAGGAATGCCAGGACAAGGGCAGAGGAACGTTACAATGAGGCACATGGGTGAACAAGGAGGATCATTGAGCGAACCTTTGGCCTTCTGAAGGCCAGATTCCGGTGCCTCATCAAAAATTAAGGGGATTCGGAGGATTGTGAGGTCCAGTGTATGTCCTCCAATAACAGTTACTAATAATGTGATACACTGTTCCTAGAGAGCAAGAAGAAGACAGGGAGAGTAATGGGGGATCCTATTTTGTAGGAGCAAGAGTCCTCACACACCCAACTGGGTGTCATGCTTCATCATTGGACCAGCTCCTCGCCAGACTGGCGCTGCAATGTCTGGCGGGCACCACCCTTTCGGGGGGCTCTTTGCCGGAGGTCTTTTTTGATTATGCCGCCCTTTCCCACAGGTAAGTGAGGGGGAGAGGGAGAAAGGAGAGAACGAAAAGAAATAGAAGGATAAGATTGGCTCAATGACCCTTGCTAAGAACTATCTTTATTAATACGGGGTCTAGGCCAAGATTAAAACTGTAATCAGGAGGGTGGAATCGAAGTAATGTTCGACCACTCTCAAACTGTATTGCACATAACAAGGTGGTCAAGGAACTACAAGACCCACCTCAACAATGGGTCGACATGTTTCGCGTCTATGAGGTCCAAAAGGATCCAACGACGCTTCTTCAGGACCTAGTAACAAAAAACCATGCTTCTCCAAAAATCAACTATAATGGCTCTTGCCTATATCAACTGACAATCAAAAGAAAGGGAGTATTATTGTCGTCAGTCACTTACATGAGTCCTTTACGACCCTGTATGTCATTCCTACTCGTCGCCCCTCCTACTCCTATTCCGGTGCCTCCATCTGACAAGTGGATCTCTGCACTAGTCACCCAAGAAGGTGTGCCAGATCATCGTTGCATGTTGCATGTTGCACAACCTGGCCTTGAGCCAGGTGCCTTTTCTGCAGGAGGATGAGCCTGGGTATGGTCGTGTGGCAGGTGTGGAGCCTGTGGATAGTGATGAAGAGGAGGCAGAGGAAGAAGATGTGGACAACAGAACTACACTAATTCAACAGTACTTCCAGTGACACACAGGTAAGACACTGAAACTTCAACTTTCATTGCAGTTTTGTGTTGGACATTGAACATGGCAGCCTGAATTCCCTATTTCTATGGCCACTTACTGTACCCTTTGGCATCTCTATTTTCAGATCTCTGTGCCCTACTCTGACTCCTGGTGTGTTTACTGCTGCCCACTACAGGTCATACCTATGTAAATATTACAGTACATTTGAATTGCAAACTTTACATTTTGTGAAACTAATACATTTATCAAACAATTGACAGACTCCATATTTGATTTTGTTCCAAGGGTGTGTATTTTGGTGCTAATAAGTGGAGGAGGCATTGCAATGGGCTGGGTTGCTGGAAAGTCCAGGGTAGAGTCCAGTCTATTTGTATCACAAGTGTATTGTCCAAGGTGGCATAGGAAGGGGAGCAATGGCAGTTCAAGGTGGACAGGGTGACAGAGTGGGACACAAGGGTGACAATCAGGAGAGTCTTATTTCCTGGCGGGGGTCTTGGCAATGTTTTCTGGCTTCTGCCTGGATCGTAGGGATGTTTGCGTGGTGGTTGTCCTTCAGCAGGGGGGGGTGCTGGTGGCCTGTTGTTCCTGTGGCGGGGGCCTCCTGTCCACTAGCGTCAGCGGAGGTGGAGGGCTGTTCTTCGGTTTGGCTAGTGTCTGAGGCCCATTGGTGTGCCACTGCCTCCCTCATGGTGTTGGCCATGTCTGCCAGCACCCCTGCAATGGTGACCCGGGTGGTGTGGATGTCCCTCAGGTCCTCCCTAAGCCCCAGGTACTGTCCCTCCTGCAGCCGCTGGGTCTCCTGCAACTTGGCCAGTAGCTGGCCCATGGTGTCCTGGGAATGGTGGTATGCTCCCATTATGTTGGTGAGTGCCTTGGGGAGAGTCGGTTGCCTGGGCCTGTCCTCCCCCTGTCGCAGTCCTCCCAGCTTCCCTGTTGTCCTGTTGTCCTGTGCCTCTGTCCCCTGAACTGTGTGCCCACTGCCACTGACCCCAGGTCCCTGATCGTCCTGTGTTTGTGGAGTTGCCTGGGGTCCCTGTAGTGGTGGACACACTGCTGATTGATGTGTCCTTGGAACAGAAGGATGGGCCCGCTGGGTGTGTGCTGTGGTGGTGTTCCCTGAGGGGGGAGGCTCTGTGGTGGGTTGGGACTGTGCCTGGCTCGCCGACTGTCCAGAGGTCCCTGATGGGCCAGGTTGGTCATCGTGATCCAGGTGTGCAGAGCTGCTGTCATCACTGTGGGCCTCTTCTGGGGGGGGACTGGATGTGCCTGGCACCTCCTCTCCGGTGACGTTGAGTGAGGGTCCTGTGGGGATGTAAATGCAGTGTTATTGTTTCCATGTGTGCCATCTTGTGCATGGATATGTTTCCCTCTATGGTTGTTATTATCAAGTCAACTTTGGCTTGTGTGAGTTGTGATTGGTTTGGCTAAGTGATTGTAACTAGTGTGCATGCTGTGGTGAGGGTGTCCATGCAGGTCTGTGAGTGGTGTCCATGCATTGTTGTTGCATGCAGGGCTTGGTATTGGGATGGGTGGGTTGTGATGGTGGGGTATGTGTGAGCTGATGGGGGTGTGGGTAGGAGTTGTTGTTTGTGATGGTATGCAGGTAGGGTGGGGGATAAAGTAGTAAAGATTTGACTTACCAAAGTCCAGTCCTCCTGCTACTCCTGCTAGGCTCACAGGATGCATGATCCCCAAGACTTGCTCCTCCCATGTAGTTAGTTGTGGGGGAGGAGGTGGGGTTCCACCGCAAGTCCTCTGTACAGCTATCTGGTGACTTGCAACCACGGAACGCACCTTCCCCCGTAGGTTGTTCCACCTCTTCCTGATGTTATCCCTTGTTCTTGGGTGCTGTCCCACGGCGTTGACCCTGTCCACGACTCTCCGCCATAGCTCCATCTTCCTTGCAATAGATGTCTGCTGCACCTGTGATCCGAATAGCTGTGGCTCTACCCGGACGATTTCCTCCACCATGACCCTTAGCTCCTCCTCTGAAAACCTGGGGTGTCTTTGTGGTGCCATGGGTGTAGTGTGAGTGGTATGTGTGATGGTGTGTGTAGGGTGATGTGTTGGGGTGTGTACTGAGAGGTGCGTGGATGGTGTATGGGTGATGGTGTTTTGTGGCTCAGATTCAGTGGGTGCTCCTGGCTTATCTCTCTCTCACTTACCAAAATCTTTGGGTCTTAAAGGGTTGTGGGTAGTGTGGGTGTCTGTTTTATAGTGTTGTGGGGGTGTGGTGTGTGTAAGTGTGCCAGGTGTGTGTAGGTTGAATTGTCCATTGTGTTGTTTTGTTAGTGTGTGTGTATTTTGAGCGCAGCTGTGTGTACCGCCAATGGTTTACCGCGGTTGAATGACCGCCACTGTGATTCGTGGGTCATGATGCTGTAGGCGTATTTCTCTTGGCGTAACAGCGTGGGTTTTGGTAGTGCCAGTTTATCACTGACCTTTGGTGTGGCAGACTTGTGTGTGTGTGTGTATATTGGCGGATTTCTATGTGTGGGTCATAATACGGGTAGCGGTATACCGCCGCAGTCGCGGTATGTTGGTGGCAGTCATCATGGCGGTAAGCGGCACTTACCGCTAATGTTGTAATGAGGGCCTTAATGACAAATTTTGTAATGCCCCAGAGCTCCGCAAATCATGGGAGTCAACAAGAATAACTGCTGTTTTCTTAACATTGTTTAAATCAGTTTTTAAATCAGCAAAGTAAAACGGTTACAAATTAAGGTTCTGGTGTTTGGAACAGACGCCGACAACATTGATGATGGCTTTAGCTAAGTGAAGAAGTAGAAGATAATCCCATGAACCGACAGGCTTATGCTGTGTTAATGTGCTGCCTTTTCCAAATCACGTTTTATGAATTACATCACAGCAAAAAGAAAACTCCACTACACATGATGACTGCCCATACAATATATGACAAGTGCAAAAGTATAGAGCTAATCACTTCAATGAATAGGATTGGTGACATATTAAGGAGGAGAAACTTGTTAGCAGCTCATGCTATAAAATCTTGTGAATCTGACAGCACCACTTCCAAATCACTTTACCAGGAAAGGATTTACAATTGCTGCTCTTGATAATTTTGATTTTGAAGAAAGCTCTTCTTTGTATGGAACTTCCAGCACATGTGATACTGCCATGGTGCTTTTTCAAGACTGTACCAATGAAGTAGCTGCTGGAAAGCAAGCTGTGTCAGCTGTAGGCATAAACAAACGAGGCTGCAAACCTATAACTCAACTGCCTTGCCAAAGTATGCAAAATCACTACAAGCCATCAACCAACACGTCCCAGTCTACCACAAAGTTTCAAAATAGTGGGGAACATGGATCTTTTTCTACCTGATTCTGTGGTACGCAAAGCTGATTTAACAGATTTTATCATATCACTTATTTGATGGAGAATGAAGGATGAAGAAAAGCAAGTTACTCCGTGGGCTGGAATTCATGCTCTGATCTCCTAGAATACCGTCCCACTGAAGAAGGTTTAGTTTTTACCAGTAATACCATCTCAAGTCACAATCTACGCAACAATACACACAGCTCTAAAAAAATTCCAAAATGGGCGTGCCCAGCTTGAAGACTAGCCGATCCTGCCGATTTTCTGTGATGGTATTTTTCATATTGCAGCTGACATTTTTATGAGCAATCCATTAGAATTTGATTATCTATATCCAATGATATGCATTTTCCATATGACAAAAGTTGCATTGTGGTGTGGCATGGACAATGCACTTATTGAGGCTGAAATCTTTGGAAGCAAAACTGTCCAGTCAATATTGAGCAGAACTCATTATGTTAATTTGTTCCAAGGTATGCTCATCATATCTCAGGCTATAGAAACATTGCGTTGGAAGGCTTTCTGGAACAAGAAAGACAAATTAGGTTTTGCATATCTTATCTCAGAAGTGTAGAAGGCAGAGGGTGCACCTCATTCAAAAGACATAATGCAAAGCCTGGCAATGTTCAGTTCACTAAGTTCAAAATCCGAAAACCTGAAAACCAAGTTTCTAGAGTTTGTTAAAGAATGTGAAGAAAAATCTGAACTTTGCAAATACTAGGGAAATGTTTGACACATGATAGCTCTAGTGAAAGACTTGGGACATGCTGATCGGGAAGGTGATTGGGAGCTGCACATAAAGACTGTGGACTCACTGATTACTGTGTTATACAAATTTGATTGCATACACTACCTGAGATAATGGGTTCTGGTATTTGGAAAGAGTGAAGTACCTAGAGGTGGAAAAGCCATACCTCTACAGAAAATTAATCCAAAGACATTTTGTGGTGAAAGACAAAGAAGGAAGATTCATTGCTGTGGCTCCAGATATGAAACTGGAAGAGACGATCTAGAGATCACAGAAAAGTTCCAAGGAAATTGTTGGTCAGACAGGTAAAAGTGAAAATGTTGCTCAATGACAGCTGGTTTACCATCAATTCCTTATTTTTTGCAATGTTTTAAGAGAGATGACAAATTCAAAATTAATAGACCATTGTAAAACTGTTCCTCAGCACGAACTTGTGGGAAAGTGAGGAGAACGTTTTAATAAACACGTTGACAGCTTTTTTCTTTTCTTGAAGCATCAAGGAAACCCCTTTGAAATGACTGAGCCTGTGCAAATACACAAATTTGTGGCCAAACAATATGTGGATATAAAGACATTTCTACTAGATGTCGTGGAACATGGATCGAAACTATACCGAGAATTTAAGCAAGAGAGATTTGTATTGAAAAAAAGTTTGACATCAACACTAAAGCTAAACTTCCACGCTTTAATTGCCATAGGAAGAGTTTCATCCAACCTGCCACCACAAAACAGGTTACAAAAAACACCTTTTGCAAGCACATAGAGAGGTGACTGTAGCAAAAGAAAGTGGTGAATTTATCAAGGACTTTCTGTCGCATGATCTTCTTCCAACAAGCTCATTATTTGATGAGGATGCTGCAACCAAACCAGGGAAGCACAAACTTGAAAAAAACACTTTCACTCAAAGAATTTCAATTCAAAAAGGTGTCCTCATTTAAAAGTGTTGTTGTTGTGGCATACATGGCACAACTGTGAATGGTCAAGGTTTCATTCATGCAAAACCTCAGAGAGGTCATTCAGATTATTCTACAGATATCAAAGCCAGTGTGCACCTTGCAAGAACTGCACATTGTCTTTTACAGTTATCTTGAAGTATCTGTCAAAGAATGTGAGAAAATCAGACGAATGTCTACAAGTGGAACAATTGACCTTGCCTGCATCAAAAATTCGACACCTATACCTGTGCAACTTGATAAATTCTGGTCATCAACATCAAACAAGATGAACTTAAAGATGTTAACTCGCCAAAACATTGCTGATGCGTCAGAGAACACTGAATTTACAATTATTGCACGGGAATGATTGTCAATGAGGAGTTGGTGCCTGCATATATTGAAAAGGGACAGGTCATATTGTTCAAGTACATAACAGCAAATTGGAGGAAGCTGACATTCGTGTTGTACTACATGTTGAGTGTGCTGTTTGAAATAGTTCCAATCGAGTCATTGTACTGTTAAATGACACAAATGTTGTTATTGTGCTACCTAGACGTATTGCAATGTTCATAAGTCAAGGATTGTCAGAGTTATGGATACATATGCAACAGGCGAGAAAAGACACTTAATCCTGCTTCATATTCTGTAGAAGAAACTTGACCCAGAGTTGCCCAGTGTTCTTTTCAGGGCACATATACTTACACATGATGACACTGTGAGCAAAATTGAAACAAAGATTGGAGCTTAAACTGCTGAACCAGTGAAGTTTCTAAAACGATTGGTTGAGACAGAAGAAGAATGTGACTTTAAACACATTGAAAAACACCTTGAGTTTGTGTAGAAAACGAGTTGTGGCTGTCACACATTTGACAATCTTCAGTACATTAAGTTCAAGAGATCGCTCCCCTAAGTGACCTTCTACCAAAGTCATATTCTGTGCGTGGACACAATAAAAGAGCGTTGTACTTAATCAGAAGATGTGTAAATCTTTTGGATCAAGCATATGGAAAGAAAGATCCATGTGAAGTTGGTTGGGAAGATATTGATAAGGTGCTAAAGCCCACAACATTTCTAAAGCCTATACCCACAGAATTTACATGTACATGTACTTGCAAAACCAGTGCTACAAAACGATGTCCCTGTTGATATGCTCTTATCAAATGTTCAACATTCTGCAAATGTACCACAAGCGATTGCCGAAGCAAATAAATAAAGTGAACTATGAAAATGAGTCTAAAACAGGAGTGATAAACATGATTTTTTTCATATTCAGATCATAAACATTGTTTTGCGTATACATAAAAGGTTTAAAAAATGTTTTTTTTCATTTCTATATATGTCTTTTCTTCCCCTATTACAGCCGCCATTTTTAAAAACGGCAGAAGGGTTCCTCTGAGGAGTTATTTTCTGTCTCTATAAGACTACTTAACCCCTAAAACCTATGTTTTGACACCAAAATGAAGTATATAGGTCTCATGGTTCCTGAAATATTATGAAGTACTAGAGATTTTCATTCTCAGGGTAATATAACAAAGAACTTGGCAAAGAAGCTGAAATATGAAAAGACATCTTTATTAAACTCAAATGAGTGAGACTACGTCTCCCAGAAGCTGACCTATAGCAACTGAAAGAGGCAGACTCCCGAAATGGTCTTAGCTCAGACCTTTTATATCATTTATTATGCCCTAGGCATGCAAGGGGGCTGTACCAGTCACATTCCTAAACAAATGAGAAAAGCTAGAGAGGCAATATGTGAGTAGCCTTTGGGGTTTTAACAGGATTACAGTTGACCATTCACATATTTCACTACAAACGACAAAAACAGAGCCATGATGATGTTCCCACACTTCAGCTAGGACAGCCTCCAATTATTTACCCACGAGGGTTCAGATATCAGCAGACCCCAATAAAACCGGGCACCTCCTCCTCGTAAAGCAAGCCATAAAGCAGGAAACAGAGTCAGGTGTGAAAGAGATTAGTCAGGGTTTGCGTGGGATGAATGACTTTATGGTGTGTCAGGCCCTGATGCTAATCCCGTGTGGCTGTAGTAAAAGGAACTGGTGGGACAGGATTGACCTCGGGCAGCGGAGTCACTTTGCACAGGTCACGAAGAAGTCATAAGAAACTGTACGTGTCCTAAAGCATGAGCATGGCCTTAGTGCAGCCTATGTGAGGGCAACCACATAAATGGCTATCGTTCTAAAATGGGATCAATATGCAGTATCATATACAAGGTCATTCCATTGATGAAACGCGATAAAAACACTCGTACATATCGTATTTGCCATTTGCGGCTCTCTGATACTAAAATCGGCATGATAGGGCCATGCCTCCAGTGTGGTTCCGAAATTTAAAGTACCACAATTACATCATCACTGCAACACATCCATCATTTTAAAAAATGATGTCCAGAAATATTTGGCCCGGACCAGCAATGTCTACCCAAGCTAAATTACTTTCCTAATGATCCAAAAACACAAATCAAAAATTAAAATCTCTGGAGAACAATTTATTTATGAAGGTATATCACGGATCCCGTATTAACAAAGGACAACGAACAATTGGAGCAGTGTGTACTCTGAGTCCTTGCCTGGGCCGATGTTTAAAGCTGCAGTAATCACCAAAACCATAGAAAAAATACTATGTTACGGGCGAAAGGCATTCAGTCTATAGCGTTTCCAAAAAACTCAAAAACAACCACTAGAAAAATGAAAAGAAATACAATAAAAACAAGAATTAAACTCAAACGTTATTACGCCTTCCCATTCATTTCAAAGCGACTTAGAGTGTCTATGTGGATGAGCCTGGAGACAAAATGAGTGTTTTTTTTGTGGCAATTTCGTTTGTGGATTTGACCTAAAGACACATCCACACAGGCGCAATATCAATCAGTCTAACAGGAGGACAATAAAAGGAACACACTTGCAGCATGGTACTCTTTTGTAGCACCTATTGACAGCAAAATAAGGGGGCTGTACATTATCTCTGTAAGGTATACTTATGGAACCCTACAAGGGGTGAATTGCAGTAGTCAAGGCATGATAACCGTTACATTTCTATCCCCTATATCTAGAATGGCCTGGACGATGGCCATTCTAGATGTAGAGGGTAGAAATGGTATTATTTTCCTGATGATTTTTAACCCCTTCTGTGCCGCAGACGTAATGGTTATGTCCTGCGGCACAGTGCTGCTGCGCCCAGGACGTAACCATTATGTCCTGGGCACATAGCCCAGAGGGAGCGCTAGCGCTCCCTCTTTGGGGTTCCTCCCGACCCCCCCAAGTCAGGGATGGAAGGGGAAGCCCTTCCCCTTCCACCCCCGACCCACCCCACCCCCCTGTGACGTCAGCGCGCGAGCGCGCGCTGATTGTCACAGAGCCTCCCCCATATGCATTTCTCTTCCGATCACGTGGGGGAGGCCGAGAAAGGCTTCAAAGGGAAGGAAAGTTATTTCCTTCCCTTTGAAGTCTCTCTCTGCGTTTTGGCAGCCGGATTGAAAGCAATCCGGCTGTCAAAACGCCCACTAGACACCAGGGATGTCTTTTTAAAAATGAAATGGACATAAGGGAGCGACCCCTTGGGCAAGGGTCTCTCCCAGGGGGGGATTTATTTTTTAAGGCCTTTTCTGTCCCCCCTGGGGGCAGAAACCTCTAGGCACCAGGGATCATTTTGTTTTTTTTGTTTTGTTTTTTGTTTTAGAGGTGGGGAGCGACCCCTTAGGCAAGGGTCGCTCCCATAGGGGGCAAATTATATTTAGGCCATTTCTGCCCCCCTTGGGGGCAGATTGGCCTATTTTTTATGAGGCCAATCTGCCCCCAAGGGGGACAGAAACCACTAGACACCAGGGAGTTTTTTTTTTTGTCCGTTAATTTCACGTAAGGGGAGCGACCCCTTAGGCAAGGGTCGCTCCCATAGGGGGCAAATTATATTTAGGCCATTTCTGCCTCCCAGGGGGGCAGATCAGCCTATTTTAATTAGGCCGATCTGCCCCCAAGGGGGGCAGAAACCACTAGGCACTGGGGATTTTTGTTGTTGTTGTTGTTTTACAGATGGGGACCGCACCCTTAGGCAAGGGTCGCTCCCCTGGAGGAGTAAATTGTATTTAGGCCATTTCTGCCCGCTTTGGGGACAGATCGGCCAATTTTAGGTAAATCTGCCCACCACTAGGCACCAGGGATCTTTTTTTTTGTGCCCTCAGGCAAGGGGAGCGACCTTTTAAGCAAGGGTCCCTCCCTGGGGGGGGTGGGGGGCAAATTTATTTTAGGCCATTTCTGCCCCCCCGGGGGCAGTTCGGCCTATTGGTATTAAGCTGATCTGCCCCCAGGGGGGGCAGAATCCTCTAGGCGCCAGGGCAAGTTTTTAAAAAAAAATTTTATTTTGAGATGGGGAGCAACCCCTTAGGCAAGGGTCGCTCCCCGGGTGGGGTGAGGGGACAAATTTATTTTAGGCCATTTCTGCCCCCCCTGTGGCTAGCTGAGCTAGAGGCCAAAATCCACAGGTAGGCACTTTGCAAAAAACACCTCTGTTTTCTGTGAAAAAATGTGATGTGTCCACGTTGTGTTTTGGGCAAGTTCCTTTCGTGGGTGCAAGGCCCACCCACACAAGTGAGGTACCATTTTTATCGGGAGACTTGGGGGAACACTGAGTGGAAGGACATTTGTGGCTCCTCTCAGATTCTAGAACTTTCTGTCACCGAAATGAGAGGAAAAAGTGTTTTTTTGGCCAAATTTTGAGGTTTGCAAAGGATTCTGGGTAACATAACCTGGTTAGAGCCCCACAAGTCACCCCATCTTGGATTCCCCTATGTGTCTAGTTTTCAGAAATGTGCTGGTTTGCTAGGTTTCCCCAGGTGCCGGCTGAGCTAGAGGCCAAAATCCACAGGTAGGCACTGTTTTCTGTGAAAAAATGTGATGTGTCCATGTTGTGTTTTGGGCCATTTCCTTTCGTGGGCGCTAGGCCTACCCACACAAGTGAGGTACCATTTTTATCGGGAGACTTGGGAGAACGCTGGGTGGAAGGAAATTTGTGGCTCCTCTCAGATTCCAGAACTTTCTGTCACCGAAATGTGAGGAAATGTGTTTTTTTTTGCCAAATTATGAGGTTTGCAAAGGATTCTGGGTAACAGAACCTGGTCAGAGCCCCACAAGTCACCCCATCTTGGATTCCCCTAGGTCTCTAGTTTTCAAGAATGCACAGGTTTGGTAGGTTTCCCTAGGTGCCGGCTGAGCTAGAGGTCAAAATCTACAGGTAGGCACTTTGCAAAAAACACCTCTGTTTTCTGTAAAAAAAAAATGGGATGTGTCCACGTTGTGTTTTGGGCCATTTCCTTTTGTGGGCGCTAGGCCTACCCACACAAGTGAGGTACCATTTTTATCGGGAGACTTGAGGGAACACTGGGTGGAAGGAAATTTGTGGCTCCTCTCAGATCCCAGAACTTTCTGTCACCGAAATGTGAGGAAAATGTGTTTTTTTTAGCCAAACTTTGAGGTTTGCAATGGATTCTGAGTAACAGAACCTGGTCAGAGCCCCACAAGTCACCCCATCTTGGATTCCCCTAGGTCTCTAGTTTTCAAAAATGCATAGGTTTGGTAGGTTTCTCTAGGTGCCGGCTGAGCTAGAGGCCAAAATCTACAGGTAGGCACTTTGCAAAAAACACCTCTGTTTTCTGTCAAAAAATGGGATGTGTCCACGTTGTGTTTTGGGGTATTTCCTGTCGCGGGCGCTAGGCCTACCCACACAAGAGAGGTATCATTTTTATCGGGAGACTTGGGGGAACATAGAATAGTAAAACAAGTGTTATTGCCCCTTGTCTTTCTCTACATTTTTTCCTTCCAAATATAAGAGAGTGTGTAAAAAAGACGTCTATTTGAGAAATGCCCTGTAATTCACATGCTAGTATGGGCACCCCGGAATGCAGAGATGTGCAAATAACCACTGCTACTCAACACCTTATCTTGTGCCCATTTTGGAAATACAAAGGTCTTCTTGATAGCTATTTTTTACTCTTTATATTTCAGCAAATGAATTGCTGTATACCCGGTATAGAATAAAAACCCAAGGCAGGGTGCAGGTCATTTATTGGCTCTGGGTACCTAGAGTTCTTGATGAACCTACAAGCCCTATATATCCCTGCAACCAGAAGAGTCCAGCAGATGTAACGGTATATTGCTTTAAAAAATCTGACATTGCAGGAAAAAGTTGCAGAGTAAAACGTAGAGAAAAATTGCAGATTTTTTCACCTCAATTTCAATATAGTTTGATTTCAGTTGTTATTTTCTGTAGGAAACACTTGTAGGATCTACACAAATTAAACCTTGCTGAATTCAGAATTTTGTCTACTTTTCAGAAATGTTTCGGTTTCTGGGATCCAGCATTGGTTTCATGCCCATTTCTGTCACTGACTGGAAGGAGGCTGAAAGCACAAAAAAATCGTAAAAATGGGGTATGCCCCAGTAAAATGGCAAAATTGTGTTGAAAAATTGGGTTTTCTGATTCAAGTCTGCCTGTTCCTGAAAGCTGGGAAGCTGATGATTTTAGCACCACAAACCCTTTGTTGATGCCATTGTCAGGGAAAAAAACCACAAGCCTTCTTCTGCAGCCCCTTTTTCCTATTTTTTTTTAAAAAAAAGAAATTTTCACTGTATTTTGGCTAATTTCTTGGCCTCCTTCTGGGGAACCCACAAAGTCTTGGTACCTCTAGAATCCCTAGGATGTTGGAAAAAAAAGGATGCAAATTTGGCGTGGGTAGCTTATGTGAGCAAAAAGTTATGAGGGCCTAAGCGCGAACTGCCCCAAATAGCCAAAAAATGGCTCGGCACAGGAGGGGGAAAAGGCCTGGCAGCAAAGGGGTTTAAGAGAAACATACAGTTTGTGACCATTATTTATATGTAGTTTGAATGTAAGGTTGGAGTTAAACAGGACTCCTGGGTTTATTTTCTTGTGGAACAGACGATGATACTGGCAAAAGCCCAGTTGGTTTCCAGTGATTGGTTTCCAAAAACCACCATTTATGGAAATTGGTCCTCATCCATCTTGCTAACTCTGCTAAACTAGTGGAAAATTGCTGACAATCTTCATCTAGTTGCACAACCAGTAGAGTGTTGTCTATGTAGGTGAAAAAGTTATGCCTGAAAGAGTCAGTCAGTCTCACCAAGAGGAAGATGTATAAATTGAGCACAGTGGGATGAGTTTGGCTATTGAGCTGAACTCTCCAAGGTACACTGTTTGTTTACATTCTGATCCAAAGGAAGTGAACCAATTTAGTGATTGAACTAATGCTTCAGCCCCTCTCAGCTGCTTTAGGGGGGTGCATGCAAGATGTCATCAAAAGCTGCTGATATGTCCAGGAGCACCATTGCCTCCATTCCTCCTGCGTCCTGAATCTTACAGATGTTCTCTGTGGCTTTGATAAGTGTAGTCTTTGTACTAAGGCCCTTATTAAAGAATGATTGGGCCAGTTGCAGAATACCATTGAACTCTAAATGATTGCTGAGTTGGTTGTTAACTGCTGCCTCCTTGATTTTACCCAACATAGAAAGCACTGAAATTGGTTGATAGCCTGCTATCATAAGAGGATCCAGAGCCAGCTTTTTAAGAGGAGTTTAACAATCACTTCTTTCTAGGAAGGAGGAACAATTTCTTCAAGCAAGGAGGAGATACCGAGTCTCGCGATTACTGAAATTGCTGCATTTTACACTTTGCATGGATTATTACTGGATGGAGACCTATCGTTCCAACAGATGTTTCTCATTTCTTTCTCAGCCATGGGCTGTAATTTAGTCCATGTCGCTTCTGAGAGTATCTCATACTTTTTTTTAGATGGCTGGTCTCATTTATCATTTCCTATAAAATCCAAGTCATTTTTACAAGGAACCCACCTGGATAATTTGAAGATCTCTTCTATGAAGCCACTCTTTAAGAAGCATGCACTTAATGCATGCAACTCAGAGCACTATAAAGAGATCACTAGAGGACCATTTACTGAAAAATATTTTGAAAAATTTGCATTCATCCAATTCTCTGAGTAGATTCACGACCTAGAACATCTAGTGGAGGCCTGAATTGGACTTTTGCTGACTCTGTGGGTAAGAATCTGCCAGCATCATTGTAAACACCTCTGTTTCCAAATGGTTGAAAATGGAGCTACCACCCTCATAATTTTGTATCTCTCTATAGCAATCAGCGCTGTTTAACACCCACTGTGCTTAAATGTATTCACAACATCATGATCCAAAATAAGTCCTAGAGAGGTGTTTTTCTTTTCTATTAACCCTCTTGGGGATCATTTTCAACATACCCTTCATCTCATCTTCTTGTTGAATCAACTATGGCTTACTATAGGGCTCCTTGAATGATCAAGTGCAAAATTTAAATCAAGGCAGTATTCTTTGGCCTAGCCTGATACCGATCTGCTCATGACATGCAGATACGTGTACACTGAAACCCCATTAAGACTCCAGCAGCTCTAAACTCATATTCTGCCTCTCCACCATCTTTGACCACGTGACCTGAAAAGATTTGAAACTGAATACTGGAAAGACATTTTCTCTCTTAGATCACTGACTCACACATGAGGACTGCATTTTGGTTACCCAAGCAACTTTTTCAAGTGCCTCCTTGGAGTGACCTTGGACAATGACAAAATTCAGACCCCAGATCAATTTGATGAGCAAAACCGCTCTCCATCAGCTGGGATTTACCATAGCAACAAGGGAGTCCCAGGCCCAGACGGCTGCTTAAAATTACCTGGTAGCACCAGTAGCAGCAGATTGTGCTGGATTAATTTTGGTTAATTAAATGCAATGCAAAGTGTTGGAGGAGCTCTAATTTTGAGTGACAAGGCGTTATAGTGCAGGTACGCAGATAGCTTCATTAAAATCCATTAGTCTAACCCCTGATACGTGGTACTTAGCAGGGATAAATCATTACATTCCCTGTTCCCACCAACCAATCTCCAGCAAACTCGGGGAGCAGGTATACTCCCAGGCTTCTCAGGTCTTTAATTCATTAATTAACCAATCAGAGCTTGTAGAGCGCTTCTAATCACCCTTGAGGGTATCCAGGTGCAAAGGATCTTGCTAGCTTCAGTTGAAAAGCCAGGTCTTGAGTCCCTTTCTGTATTCCACGAGGGTTCACAGGATGAGGGGTAGGTTGTTCCAAGTCTTGGCGGTGAGATAGGAGAAGGAAAGGCTTCCCCTTTTTCTTTAGCGGATGTGAGGAGTCCATGAGAGGGTGAGGTGGGTGGAGCACAGGTGAATGGAGGGTTGGTGGAAATTGAGTCGGTTTCCTTCTAGGCTTGAGTCAGCATCTTGGCCTGACATTTCTTCTGAACGGGTAGCCAGTGGACTCTACTGAGGTGGGGATGATGTGGGTCCATTTAGGGAGGCTGAAGATGAGACTAGCCACTGAGTTCTGTATAGTGTGAAGTCTTTTGAGGAGCTGGGTAGAGATTCTGATGTAGAGAGTGTTTTTGTAGTTCAGCTGGCTAGTGGTGAGAGACTTGTTTTTTTGTTTTAAAAAAAAAATTTTTTAGTATCATTTTGTCAGCAAGCAATCATTAAACAACATAACTCTCAAACTCCCTCCCCCAACCCCGTACTCCTATGTAAGCTCTGTTCCTAGTACTCCGTCCCATCTGGGCATTGTCATTCCGGGTCACTGCCATCTATGGCCTGGTTTGGCCCATGTCTTTGTATATATTGGTGATGTTATTCCTCGGCTGTATCTGACCCTTCCGAGGATGCGCTCTGTTCCTGGGATTCAGTTTTTGGGTCCTTTAAGCGATCTCGCAGATGGTCCCACTGCTGCACCATTCCCACATTCCCGGCCCCTCTTGCCACTTCTTGGTGTAGGACCCTTCCCTCTGCCTCGGCCCAATTGATTAGTGTGTCCCGCCATCTTGGTGTATGTGGGCCTCTGGGATCCTTCCAGTGCATTGTAATCTCCCTTTTTGCCAATATCAATGCTAAATCTATGTATTTAGTTGTGATTTTCTTCGGGTGGGGTCTGGGAAAATCCCCTAGTAGCACCACCATTGGAGTAGCCCTAAGCCTCCTGTTTGTCACTGTTGTAATGTTGTGTAAAACCTCATCCCAGTATTGTGTTAATGCCCTACATTTCCATAGCATGTGTATCAGGTCGGCTTCTTACTCCGTGCATCGAGGGCATACACTATTTGTATTATTATATATCGAAGTTATCTTTGCAGGGCTGAGGTATGCTCTGTGATATACATATAGATAATCATCTTAAACCGGGCATTTCTGGATACCCTATAGACATGTGCTGTGATTTTCCCCCATTGCGCTTCATCTATCTGTTCCTCAGCGTCCACTTGCCAGAGGGTCCTTAGTTGATCTAGGGGGGATAGTGTGTCTTTTTGTAATGTTTTGTAGAGTGTGGATACCACCTTCTTGTCTCCCCCTTCTGTGCAGAGGACTAGGCATCCAGCGTGTGTGGGGGGGTTCTCTTAATCCTTGTTTCCAGTGTTGCTGTATTAGTGCTGTTTGTGACCTGTGCATGAGGAACTAGTGATGAGGGACTTGTTGACATTTTATTTGGTGTTGACAGGGATCCATTTGAAGATTTTTTGGAGCATGCAGAGGGTGCGAAAGCAGGCAGAGGAGACTCCATTATTTGGTGTTTCATGCTGAGTTTACTGTCCAGGATGATGCCAAGGTTGCAGGCATGGTCTGTAGGTGTGGGTGTAGGGCCGAGTTGGGAGGGCCACCAGGTGTCATCCAACAGAGTGGTGTTTTTCCCGAAAATCAGCAATTCAGTCATGCCTGTGTTGAGCTTCAGGCACTTGGTCCTTATCCAGTCGGCAACACTCGTCATGGCTTTATGGAAGTTGGTTCTGGTGGTGGAGGAGTCTTTGCTGAGTGAGAGGATGATCTGGGTTATGTCTGTGTAGGATAGGATGTTGAGACCACAGGATCTGATGTCTGTCAGGGGTGTCATGTAGGTGTTGAACAGCGTGGGGCTGAGGGCTGACCCTTGGAGCATGCTGGAGATGATGTTCTTGGGCTCAGAGGTGAAGGGTCAAATGTGGATTCTCTGGGTGCGGCCTGTGAGGAAGGAAGCAATCTATTTGAGGGCATCTTCCTGGATGCCGATGTGGCAGAGTTGTTTGATGAGAGTGTGGTATGATACAGTGTCAAATGCATCTGAGAAGTCTAGGAGGATCAGGGTCGCTGTTTCAACCCAGTCAAGAAGGGTTCTAATGTCATTGGAGGCAGTGATCAGGGCAGTCTTGGTGCTATGGTTGGTGCAGAAACCAGATTGAGAGGCATCTAGTAGGTTGATTTTTTCAAGGTGTTCTGTGAGCTGGTGGTTGATGGCCTTCTCAAGGACTTTGGTGGGAAACTGGAGCAGTGAGATGGAGCAGTAGTTCTTCAGTTGGCTGGGGTCTGCAGAGGGTTTCTTGAGGAAGAGTTTGACTTCTGCTTGTTTCCATGCATTGGGGAAGGCAGCGGTGGTGATGGATGCATTTAGAATTGTGGGGCATTCTATGTTTCCAAGCTTGAAGAAGCGGTGGGGGCAGGGGTCTGTGGGGGCTCCATAGTGGGTGGAGGTCATGATGGCTGTGGTTTTCAATGTGGTGAGTGGATTCCAAGTGAGCGGGTAGCTGTGAGTGGTGGCCATAAGTGTGAGGAAGTTGTCAAGGTCTGTGGTTGGGATTTGAAGTTGCTGTAGATGGTAGATATTTTGTTGTGGATGTAGTCTGCCAGGGTGTCGCAGTGTTCCTGGAAAGGGCAGATCATATTCGGTGACTGTAGGGCAGGAGAACTCCCTGATGATGCTGAAGAGTTTTTTTCTGTGGTGGCACTTGCTTTGATGCGGTCTGTGAGAGCATCTTTATCATGTCTTTGAGGTGCTGGTGTTATTTGTTGAGGGCTACTTGAAGGTGGTTCAGTCTGTGGGGTCTCTGCTGATGGGCCATCATCTTTCTAGTCACTTACAGTTACATTTGATGGTCCTGAATTCTAGTGTATAACAGCTGGCTTGTTTGGTGGCTCTGCTGGTTTTGGTTGGCTACATAGGGGCGATTATGTCAGCGCAGTTTGTGAACCAGGCAGAGAAGTTCTGGACAGCCTGTTCCAGGTTTGTTTCTGCGACAGTCTTGATGATGCTGAGGGCTTATGTCCATTGGGTTTCTGTAACTTTGTTCCAGTTGCGGTGAGAGGAGCTAGGGGGTCTGGTGTTGGTGCTCAGCGGTGCCTGCGATGGTGAAGCATACAATGGTGTGGTTGGTTCAGGTGAGTTTTGTGACATGGCTGTACTTGATTCTGTCACTGGCTATGAAGATCAGGTCTAGTGTGTGTGTCCTGTGCTGTGTGTGGGGTGGGAGACCACGTGGGCGAGGCCAATGTTACTCGTACTTTCCAGGAGATTTGAGGAGTTAGCTTCGTTGGCATCGTTGAGGTGGAAGTTGAGGTCACTGAGAAAGATGTAGTACTTGGAGTCAATAGCTAGGAGAGTGATGAATTTGGAGATGGTGTTGCAGTGCCGGTACGTGGTCCTGGGGGACTGTAGGTGAGGGTGCCTCTAATGATCGTCCTATTATCAGTAGGGAGTTGGAAGTTGAGGTGTTCCATGATCGGTGTGATGACGTATTTTGTGGTGGTGTAGTGGAGAGTTTCCTTCTGGATGATGGCAATGCCTCCTCCATGTTTATTTGTGCAGTCCAGGTGTATCATAGTGTAGCCTTCGGGCTTTGTGGTTGTAATATCGGAGGAGGGGTTGAGCCAGGTCTTGGTGCTGAGCATCACATAGGGGGTTAGAGTGGTGATGGTGCCCCAGATTTCAGTGGCCTATTTGCAGAGAGACCTGGCATTGAGTAGGATGCACTGGAGCAGTTCCGGAGGGTTTGTGATCAATGTGGAGGGTGTGTGTGGGTTTCCATGCATGCAGGAGGCCCTATGATGCAAATGAAGCGACAGTGGCAGCAGGTGAAGGGTCCTTGCGTTGATCAAGGAGAAATTATGCAGCAGTTGTTCCAGCGCCTGGGGTCCAGGGTCAGGAACTCAGCTGAGGCATATCGGTGGGAGGCTGGGGGGCCAGTGTACTTGGCACTGGGCATGGTTCAGGCACAGACCGGCTTGCCTTTGGAGCTCCAACATCACACCCACTGCGTGACCGCACTGTGGCCTCCATTAAGTATGTCTTGAGGGTGGGAGGGGCACTGGATGGCGGGAGGTGCGAAAATGGTGGAAAGCAGGCAGCAAGGCGGCCTAAATAGAAAAGTTAAACTGGGCACAGCCAACTTAAAAATACCAGAGTATGAAGGCAAGGCTACACTGATACACAAATACACCAGACAATAGCTGGACACAAAAACAGAATATGCATGCAAGGCTAAACTGGGCACAGATAACTAGACAGGTAGACAAGTGGACTGCACAATAACAGAGCATGCAATCAGGCAGGAGCGGGCACTAGTGGCAGAAGGGAGGCCGAGGGAGAACTGGTATGACAATTGATAGACCTGACAGCCTTAGGGTGGTCACCCCTAACTTTTTGCCTGCCTCCCTCCACTTTTTGGACACTGTTTTTGCTGGTTTTAGGACTCTGCACACCTTACCACTGCTAACCAGTGCTAAAGTGCATAAGCTCTCTCCCTTAAAACATGGTGACATTGGCTCATACCCAATTGGCTTATTTAATTTGCTTATAGGTCCCTAGTAAAAGTGCACTACATGTGCCCAGGGCCTGTAGATTAAATGCTACTAATGGGCCTGCAGCACTGATTGTGCCACCCACATAACTAGCCCTTTACCCATGTCTCAGGCCTGCCATTGCAAGGCCTGTGTGTGCAGTTTCACTGCCAATTCGACTTGGCGTTTAAAAGTACTTGTCAAGCCTTAAACTCCCCTAAGGTAGGCCCTAGGTAACCCGTAGGGCAGGGTGCTATGTGGGGAGAAGGCAGGACATGTACCGGTGTAGGGTATATATCCTGGTAGTGTAAAACTCCTAAATTCGTTTTACACTGCTGTGAGGCTTGCTCCTTTCATAGGCTAATATTAGGGCTACCCTCATATACTGTTTGAGTGGTAGATTCTGATCTGAAAGGAGTAACAAGGTCATATGTAGTATGACCAGAATGGTAATACAAAATGCTGCTTACTGGTGAAGTTGAATTTAATATTACTATTTTAGAAATGCCACTTTTAGAACGTGAGCATTTCTCTGCACTTAAGTCCTTCTGTGACTTACACTCCACGTCTGGCTGGGTTAGTTGACAGCTCCCTTGTGCATTTCACTCAGACAACCCCAAACACAGGATGCTCAGTCACACCTGCACACATCTACATACTGAATGGGTCTTCCTGGGCTGGGAGGGTGGAGGGCCTGACACTTACATGTCAAAGGACAGTGGCCTGCCCTCACACAATGGACTGCCAAACCCCCTACTGGGACCCTGGCAGACAGGATGGAAGTGAAAGGGGACCCTGTGCATTTCTAAGCCACTCTTTGAAGTCTCCCCCACTTCAAAGGCACATTTGGGTATTTAAATAGGGCCTCTGACCCTACGAACTCAGACACTTCTGGACAAGATACCACTGGGGAAGAAACTCTGAACCAGACCCCGCAATCTGCCAAGAGAAGCTGCCTGGCTGCCCAAAGGACTCACCTGACTGCTTTGCTGAAAAGGACTGCTGCCTTGCTGTTGCCCTGCTGGCTTGCTGCCCTCTGGCGCTGTTGAGAAGTGCTCTCCAAGAGCTTGGATTGAGCTTGCCTCCTGTTTTCTGAAGTCTTAGGGTCAAAAGGTCTTCATCTCTGCAAAGAATTCCTTGTACAGTGAAATTCCGATGCACAGCCTGCCAGAAACGACGCACAGCCTGCATCGCGGTGAGAAAATCACTGCATGCTGAACTGGAATGACAGAGCCCGGCTCCCCGAGTGGAGATCAACTAAGCACCAGCGTTGCGGCCGGAACTTTGACGCACGGCCCATCAGATTGACGCATAGCTGAGCTGGAATGATGCAATCCGACTTCCTGTGAGAAGAATCAACGGAGCGCCTCCGTGTGACAGAAATTTCTCCCCATCACTCACCGGATCGATGTAGCTGCTGTGACTTCATCCTGCACGCCAAGGATTTCTCTGCATCGTCTTCGGGCATCCAAATACTCTGCAACCCCAAGAGGATCCAGGTCCATGCGCCAGAAATCGGCCCAAGGCCCTGGCTGCGTGAAAAATATTGACGCATCGCCTGTGTGTGCTTGGAGAAACCGACACACACCTCCCCGTTTTCCACGCATCTCCTTCTCTGCGTTCCCTTGCGGATAATTTAGACGCAAACCAGGTACTTTGTGCTTGTAAGAGACACTTATTGCTTTTAAGAATTTAAGACTCTTTTTTATCATTTTCTAAAGTGATATTTCAATGTGTACTTATCAAATCTTGATTGTTTTGACCAGCATTTAAGCACATAAATATTCTATATATTTCTAAACCTGTTTGGTGTATTTCTGTGGTGTTTATACTGTGTTATTGCATGATTTATTGCACAAATACTTTACACATTGCCTTCTAAGTTTAGCCTGACTGCTCAGTGCTGAGCTACCAGAGGGTGGACACAGGATAATTTGGATTGTGCTTGACTTTCCCTGACTAGAGAGAGGATCCTTTCTTGGAAAGGGGGTAACCTGACTTCCAACCAAATACCCCATTTCTAACAACAATCATAACAATGGACTACAGAATTGTGTAATTGTATTGTTAATTAGATCAAATCAGACAGTTCTTCCCAAAAGCCCCTTTTCCTGCAATCTCCTCTCCTCCTGATGAGGATAACACATAACAAATACTTATTCACTAGCTAGGAGAAGGCTTCTGGAAAATTACAGCATCTGCAGTAGGAAAAAGAAAAACATCTGAGCAAAATAGCAATTTAAATGTAAAAAGAGGCCTCTTGTTCCAAACAGGTAAAGTAAGCATTTAATATGGCACTTTTTGCCCTCTAAGTTTTTTTGATCTCTTGTCTGTTGGCCTTAGGACTCTGTGCACTTTACCACTGCTAACCAGGCTAAAATGCTTGTGCTTGCTCTTTAAAACATGCTAGACTAGCTTATATCTATTTGGCATATTTAATTTACCTATAAGTCCCTAGTAAAGTAAAGATATATATTCCCAGGGCCTCTAAATTAAATGCTACTCGTTGATCTGCAGCACTGATTGTGCCACCCACTTAACTTAAGTAGCCCTGTCTTAAACCTGCCATTGTTGCTTGTGTGTGCAGTGTTTAAACTGCCCTGCCAACCTGGCAAAATAAACCATTTGCCAGGCCCAAACCTTCCTTTTTAATAAATATAAGTTACCCCTAGGGTAGGCCCTTGACAGCCCAGAGGACAGGGTGTAATGCAGTTAAAAAGTAGAACATGTACTTTTAAGTTGTACATGTCCTAGTAGTAAAAAAACTCTTAAATTTGTTTTTCACTACCGCAAAGAAGGACTATTTCTCCCAAAGGATGACACCAGTGTTGCCTTATTACACAGAGATAACTAGTTCATGTTTGGTGTCTCTGGAATCACAATTTAAAATCCAAACTTATGGTGCTGTCAGATTTTAAATTACAGTTCTGTAAATGCCACGTTTAGGAAGTTGGCATTATCTTTCTTTAGCCATTTGGTGCCTGTAGCCTGTCTCTGGTCACATGACTGAGTGTAGCTGATAGTTGGACTTTATGTATTCCTCCTAGACGGCCATATACAATGGGGAGCTGAGGAGTGACTGGATGGGCTGTCACTGGCAAGATGGGTGGAATGTGATGGGCTCAGCCCCACTTACACTTGAATAGTCTGTGTCCTGTTTACACATAATGGGCTGGGAATGCAGGGTATCTGTGCACATCAAGGGCATGCCTCTAGACGCCTCTCCCTACCTCTAAGGCACAACTATGTATACATACTGGACCACAGGCACTAACTCCTCAGTACAGTTCTGGATCTGTGGATTTTGGCGGCCAGGAAGAATGACTGCTGTGATGCTACAAGGACTGACTTTCTTCTGGACTGCTGCTCTAAATGAACTGCTGCCATCTTACCCGGGAAAGAAGAACTGGATTTGCAACTTCTTTTTTAACCTAGGACCCAAGAGTGAGTGTAAGGGCTTGTCTGCTGGCCTCCTGAATTAAGCCGCAGGGACATAAAAGGATCCCTAACCAGTTTGTAGACCCAGGTGCAGCAAATTCCTAAGCCATAAATGGTGAGCCTCTAGTCTTTGATGCTTGGTGTGGCTCACCGAGATTAAATCAAGCTTTTGTGCTCTTTGCAACCTTAAACGGGCCCGTTCACACCAAGACCACACACCTTGCACTGAAATCCAGCATGAGCCACCGCCAGCCCATCTCTTTGCATAGTAAGTATCGATCACCCGTGGAGGAATGCACCAGTAAACCCATCCACGATGCCCAGCCTGCTCTTCAACTCACGCCGACAACCCCACACGATGTAAACTTGAGCAGGTCTAACCTGGAACTATATCCAACCCGCACTCCATCACAATTGGCCTGAATGTATAAATTTGATCTGGTACAGTGCCTCAAGGTAGCCGTGGTTGGCGCTTTATGGCTTTAGGTGATATTTTAAAGGTTTATACTTTAAAACATCATCACTCCAGTTCTATAGAATGGATTTTTCTCATTTTGGTCTTGTTTTATTTATGAAGCCCACCTCTATTTTTCTAATCTGGTGTGGGATCTTTTTGTGTGGTTGTTTCACTGTTTTACTGTTTGAAGTGCTGTAAAAATACTTTACAAATTGCTTCTAACTTAAGCCTTACTGCTCTGTGCCAAGGTACCAAGGTGTTGAGCACAGGTTAATTTGGGGGTTTCTTGTGCCGTACCCTGCCGAAAATTGTGGTTGCTGCTTGACCCATGCTCACACCCAAATCAACCAGTAATCCAATTTCTCACAGTAATAAATAGATAGATTCAAATTCCCATCTTACCCAAGCATTGGGATGGATTTGACATAGCCTTTCTGAATGATGGGATAGTAGTTTGTACACTATGCCTTTCCCAAGGTCTAAAAGTTATTTATGTCCTCCATCTTGCTCATGGTCAGGCTCCGTACCGGAGGGTGAGGGGTTTTGCACTCTAAAAAACATGCCAGCCTCTGTGTTCATAACTACAAATAAAGCACCAAGGAAGTTGTCACCTGCCCCTGGCTGCTTTGGCCCACAATATGATGGACCAAGGAAGACTGCGGAACCTGTTTGCATGTGCAGTGTTATCTCCCCACTGCCTTGACAAAGGAGGGGTTATTTATCAAATCTGCACAGCACTTTAATAATATGAAACGATTTGGATCAAATAGTTAAGAACTGTCCTTGGCCAAGGCAGAGTGGTGTAACCAATTCTCGCCAATGTTTGTCAATGAAGGGTGAGATGATGGGGTTAAAAATGCACCCCTACCCTTTTTCCAAGGCAGGAGTAACAAAATATCTCCCAGGGCATACTTTGGAAGGGATAAGGAGCCTACACACTTCCCCTTCCTTCAGCAACATGCACCAGCACCTTCGCAATGTTAACTGTCGGCAAGTGCATGGGCAGTGCAGGGACCCCCCTGTGGTCCCCTGCAGCTGTACTCCGCCAGCCTTTTCATGGCGGTGTTACCGCCGTAAAAAAGGCTGGCAGAGGATAAGGTCCTAATCTGCAAGGCAGCGCTCCATGCAGCACCGCCCTGGTGGATTACGATCACCTCCACTGCCAGGCTACCGGGATCATGGATCCTGGCGGTGCTGGTGGTTCCCTGGTGGTCTGACTGCCAGAGTTTTAAAGTGGCGGTCAGACTGCCACACTCGTAATGAGGCCCAAAATGTCATAGGATTGAAGATGAAGTTAAGGTAGTGAATTAACCTTAACTCCCACCCCTGCCATGCTTCTATACAATGTCACTGATACTTTTACAAGTACAATACAGCATTACATAATTTATAATAACAGAAAAAATAGTTGGGGCATTTTTAGAAAATAATAAACGTGAAACACAAACTGCAAACCTGCTCTAGTAATTAGGAGTAATTAATAATATAGAACGAAGAACATTAATATAACAAGTTCATCTTGTCAATATTAAACAATATGAGTACATAACAATATGCCCTCAGAATATAACAGTGCAATTATAATGCCCATTCTTTTCTCATTGTACCAACTGACTGACTGAACAATACCCTCACACACTGAGTGACCGTCTCACTCATCGTCTGATTTAAATATTAACGGATGGAATAGCCTGTCACAAATCTGATGGATATCCATCATGTTTGTGATGGAGTATTCCCCTCCATGACATCTAAATCAGGCACTCAGGACCTAATTAATACAATGGTGGTAAATGCCAGTAGACCGCCGTCAGCCTTATTATGTCAAATAATACGGCAGGGTGGTGTTATGCTGGTGGGCGCTGCTGGCAATAGCCGCCTTCCGTCCCGTCTCCTGCCGGAAGACCCCCTGGATGCAGGTAAGTTGGGTTTCCGACAGGGGATGGCGTTGGGGGTGTTGTGTGTGTGTGGGGGTATGTGCATGAATGTGTAAGTGTGTGCGTGAATGTGAATGTGTGTGTAGTGTTGTTTGCATGTGTGTATGCATGTGTGAGAATGCGTGTCTGAATGGCAGTATGAATGTGTGAACGGATGTGTGCGTGAAAGAATGGATGCATGTGTGTATGACTGCGTGTATGCCTGTGTGAGTGTGTGGTGAATGTGTAGTGTGTTTCTGCGAGTGTGCGTGTATAGGGGGAATTGGAAGGGGGGAGCATGGATGGAGGGAGGGTGAGGCGCGTCTGGGGAGTGTTATCCTCCTACCAGTGACAGGGAACGAATTCCCTGTCACTGGTAGGGTCTACCGCCATGGTTTTCGTAGGCAGGGTCAGAAAGCCACCCCCGATACAGTAGTGGACGCTGGGCTGGAGATTGTTATCTACTTCTAAAGTAGCCTTTTCTTTTTTTGTAAACAGCCTTAGGAACATACGAAAGTTGAATATAGTTGTGGAAGTACAAGAGTTTTAATGAACGTGTCTTAGTTTAGTAACAAATCCGTAAAACAGTCTTTGGGAAATATGATGGAGGAATATTGGGGGTATCCAACAAATCCCTCTAACCTTGGGAGTGTCACCTTATAGTTAGTGAATGTCACTTACAAAATTATTGTTTGTCATCTCACACTTGGGCAGATGTGAAGAAGGGCCAAGCAAATCCTCTCTGGCTTCTTGCCAAAGCTGGTGAGGATTTGGTTTTCATAACCTGATCCTGTGACAAGGCTGGGGTGTGTGTTTAACACATCTGGCCCTGACCAGGCAAGGGACATTTCTTCAAATGCTCAATCACTGCCTTATATTTCTCAGCCACGTTTGGTGATGGTGCATTGTTAGGACCCTAGCTAGTTGGCTCCTGTGTTGGCCACCCTGCAACTACCTTACACTCCAACCACAAATTTACATCTGTCCACAGCATCAGAGAGAGATTTGTTGCCTTATGATCTTATCATATCACTTTGCCAGATCTCTTCTCAATTTTGGGAAGTTATCAGTAAAAGCAAACAAATTTGCCCTTGTCCAAAAACACCCAGCACATTTCTTCCATGTACTTCTCTCAAGGAAATCTCAGTCGCTGTACTCGTCCCTTCTTCTAAATTACTTGCTACGACTTTACCCACTTTTACTTCATTACCCTTTATCTTTTTTATAGTTACTGTTCCCTTGCTACATTTTTCTCAATATTTCTTCAAATTACTCCAGTCTTGTGTTTTCACAATCAGATTTTTATTATGGGCTCGCAATGTAACAAGACCCATCTCCCTAATTTTATCTTGTGTTAAATCAAGTTTGTAATTTTGTTTGACATTTTTCATTTTACATTTGTCAACATCCAATTTATCAGCCAATTCTTATTATTTGTCAACTGTTTCACTGGCACACCAAACTGCTTTCTTGATCAAATTTCTAATTTCATCAGCACTATATGTCAGTAGTCTGATCAAATCTACATTGCACTGAAGCAGTTCCCTGAATTCTATTTTAAGAATTCCAAAACAGATCTCATTAGGAGGTGGCTCTATCACCACTGTCTGTGCAGCATGTTCTGATCCACTTATGCTTGGCATTGCCATTACGACTGGAACTTCTAATGAGGCACTCGGCACAACTCCAGTAGGAGCTTGCACTACTGCCATGTCTTCTTCTCCATCAACCCCAATGGTAGTCGTGGCCAATTCTTGTTTATAAATAAATAAATGTTAATGTTTATAAAGCGTGTGATTGCCCACAGGCATTTTGCCACTGGGTTTGGCTGGATGTAGCACTGTGTAAAACCTAAATGAGCAACATAGATGAAAAAATCCAGATTTTAAGCTGCTTTCTGACATAAATGTAATTGAGCTGAGCTTTGAGATGCTGACGTATTCCATTCCAAATCAACCTGGCCAAGGGGACAACATAAATATTAACAAAGGTGGGATTCAAGGATGTTTCCTAAGGAACACAGCAGTGAGAAAGGTTCTGATGTAGATTCACCAAAAGAGACGGACAAGATCACCTCACCTCACTGTTGTCTACAGTCGATTTGACTATCAGTGCTGACTCAGTACTATGGTTTCTCTTGAACCCATATTGCACGCTTTTCAATACATAATTTTTATCTAAAAAAATTGAAAGTTCAGAATTGAGATGCCTTTCCAAGATTTTAGCTGGCATTGGAAGACATGAGATAGGGCGGTAGCTTTTAGCCTCATTGGGGCTGAGAGATAAAAAAAATGTTATCAGTGGAAGGGTAGATGCCTTTTTCCAAGCCTTGGGAAACTGTCATCTGAGAATGATATTGTTCAATAATTTAGTGAGAAGGCCTGCTAATGTAGCTGCTATCTCATGAAGAGTTTTGGGGGGACAGGGAACAGAAGGAGCGCCAGACTTGGTATTTCAATTAATTTTATCACTTCTTCTTTTTCCAGAAGAGGAAACTCACTGATCAGATTTTTCCTACTACCTAGGGGTTCAATTTTCGACACAGCAGAAAAGATATTGTGACTGTAATCAAATTTGCTGTAAATTTCCTTTACTTTGGTTTGGAACAATTTTGTCAGTTTATTGCACAGGGACTGACTGGGGGTCATGGACTTAGTAATGTTAGGACTCGAAGCACTTTTGACTTTCTTAACTTGCTTTTTAGTGGAATTTATTTGCTAAGGATATTTTCTCAGTAAACTGATTTGTTTCCTCTATGATGATCTTATTTTTGTATTCTTGTAAGAATTGCTTATATAGTTTTCTTTCAACAGGACAGTGTTTTTTCCTCCATTTTCTCTCCTACCTTCAGCATTTTTACTTTAATTATCTTCATTTGGATGAAAACCAGTCCATAGTAGGTTGATTTCTATGATTTTTAAATGTTTTAAGAGGGGCTAACTTGTAACTGCTCAATTAATCCAATCGGAATAAATATCTATATCTAGGTTGTCTGCATATAGGAGGCTTTTGATACTTCAAAGATAGCTGTGAGTTCCGTTTTATAAATTTTGTTCCAGGCCTGAGTTTTGGTAACAGCTGCAATTGTGCTTTCAAGATCATTTGGGATGGGGAGATTAAGGGAGAACCTGATGGCATCATGGTAAGACCATGTTAGTGGGAGCACAGTGTCCAGCTTTAGATACCAGTTATTAGTAAAAATGCAATCCAGAGTGTGGCCTGGTAAGTGTGTGGCATTGTTTACTATTTGATTGAAGCCGAAAAAGCTCAAGATGTCAATGAGATGTTCTGTTTCTTTATCAGAGAAATCCTCGAGGTAAAAATTTAAATCACCTAAAATGGTGAAAATAGAAAACAATCGTGCACGATTCAAGGAAATCATTAACTTTCTTTAAAAGTTTACTTGTGGACCCTGCAGCCTATAAATTAACAGTCCATTAAAACCATGATTATTAGTAAGCATGCATTTAAAAATGAGGGCTTCCCAATCTACTTGTGTTAATGGCTCACATAGAATCTCCAGGTGTTCACAGAACACTAGACCTCCACCATGTTTCAAGATGTGATCTAATCAAAAAATAGCACAGCTCATTGTGACCGCTGCTGCAAAATCAGGGCCAGAAGTCTGGTCTGCCCAGGTCCCTATGAGGAAGGCTATCTCTGGTGAATATGTGTTAAGATATTCAGGAAATTCATATTTATGTTTAATTACGGAATGGGTATTCAAAAGGACACAGCTGCTCATCTGTATATGGAAAAGCTCTCAAAATTAGCAATTCACTGAACAATTTGTCAACAACATCATCATCTGATTCTCCATCATCTTTCAATTTGCCTGTTTAGCCCTATTCTTTTTCAATAAATATAGCAGGAACAAACTTTTTCTATCTTGTTCCTTCTCCATGCCTTATTTTCATTGTCTAATTTGGGTTCCAAACAGCCCATGAAAGATTCCTAATAGATCTTTCTTTCTCTCTTCTTTTGTTTTGCCATGTGAGCCTATTTATTGAGTGCTTCGAACTGTGTAGTTCTAGGTTATGGACTCCTATCATACATAGTTTGTCTCTGAAAATTGAATTTCCCAAAATTAAAAATACCCTGCTGTGGAAATTGTAAATTGTCATAATGTGTTGTATATTTGTTTGATTTGGGAATCAGCACACATGTAATACCCAACCTCTTAAATCATTTCAAATGCTGGCGTGCCTTCCTTTGGCATTTTCTGATCCTCTCTTAGCTTCTCCTCTTTCTTAGGCTTACATTTTGTAAGTATTCCTCCAATGTTTACACTTACTCAAGCTTAAATTAACCTAAAAGGACAAAACAACACTAAAAACAAAGTTAGTGAACAGCAAGCAATTGCAACCTTCTCTGTCAAAGGTCACTCTATCACAGCGTTACTACATTGACTAACAACCAATCAGAGCACAGTTACTGATGATATCTCTCTAGATAGGCAAAATGTAAGCAAAACTTCTAAGAGTCAGACTCATGAAGAGAACTGACAACATTACAGGTCACGTAAAAGGAAAATGACAAAGTAAGGAAAAAAAGAATCCCAGAGGTTTTATTATAAAATCACATAAACTATTAATAGATTCTGCAAATGCAGCATGGTATGATCATGGTTAGAGTCACATTTGGGAAATCAGGAACAACATCATAATAATTAAAAACTATGAAATTGTTAGCACTAACCTATTTTCTGCTTGCTTCCTCAGCAACTGCACTCCTGAGTTGTAAAATACAATTTAAACATTTCTTAAACAATGGCTCATAGAACTAACACCATCAGGTCTCCAGTGGACCTTCCAATGGAAGTCCTTGAAAAAGATATACATTCATGAAACATGCTTTCTGACCAATGTTGTATATGAGCTTGACAGCATTCATTCAACACTCCGCAAAAAGGGCGGAGATATAGCTTTGCAGTAGGACACTGATTGGGAGGTGGGAATAAGCAGGAGAAGTTGAACAGAACACTAGAAACTGCATCTATCTTATAATAATGGCATTCTACACAAAAGGTGGCATATCTATTCATAACATTATTTAATCCTGGGTAATTCATTTCAGGTCCAATCTCATCAGTTTGCCATTATAACTATATGCACCATTAAAACAAAAAAATGTCAAAACTAATATTTGCGCGATTTAATAAAGTCTATTTGAGAGCAATGCAGGCCAGGTAAGGGGAGACACCGGGGATTTGTGAAATATGTCCCACTGTGTCGCCAGCCAGGTCCCAGTAGAAAACTGGCCTATCGATGAGCACTGAGAAACCTACCATCTCATAGACATGTAAAAAAAAATAACATAGTAGAAGGGAGGGTGGCGGGTTGGACAGTGCCACAAATAACAATGTGGGAAGGAGGGGGTAGTAGTGACTTGGAAACCAGCAACGGGGTTGAAGGGATGGGGCAACAAGCAATGGTGTGGGAGGATGGGGTAACAGGCAACAGGGCGGAAGACACTGGGTGAAATGATTTGGCAACAAGCAATGGGATGCGAGGGATAGGAGGGACAGGGCAACAAGAAACAGTGTGAAAGGGGCGCAGATGGGACAGGTGGGGCAGCAAGTAATCAGGCAGAAGAGAACATGCCAAAATGCAGGGGAGAGGGATGGGGCAACAAGCAAAAGGACCAGAAAAACGCAGCAACAAGTAACATAGTGAAAGGGATGAGATGAAAAGTAGCTCAATCAGAACACGGTCAGCAAAATAACACTTATAAAGATATCAACCAGTACTTAATCCAAACTCCATTGAAGAGACAAACACATAAAGAGAAAGTGAAACTGGCATACGCTGGTCAATAAAATGCAAGGAAATGTAAATGAGGATGGGCCAACCAATGGTAAGTAATGCACGGGCTCTAAGTCCTTTTTAGTTATTGTTATGTGACAGAGGATCTGTTCAGTGAAAGTGCATGTTTTGTGTCAGGCGCGACCTAATGTGATTATTGGGTGTGCAGCAATAAAATTATGTGGCAAAAGTTAAGAGTACACATGTGAATGTGTAGTGTTTTATATGCCCATTAACAGGTGTCCAACTACACCCAAAAGCAAATGATAATACTTAAAACAGTAGGAGCAGAGCTATCTTCGGTGTGTACTTTGTATGGACTCTCTTCATTGTTCTGGTACAATGAATAACTTTGAATATTATTTTTCTGGGCAATTTGTGAGAAATGGCTAATGCATTTTAAAACACACCGGGCAGTAAAATTAGTCCCAGTATGACAGTTTGTGATTGTAGATTGTGGGGCAAGCGGTGGAAAATGGCGTCTTCTAAAATATATGCGGAAAACTGAATTAGTCTCAACCTAATAGGAATAAATAAACTTGACAAGGTGTTTCGCCAACCTCCAACCAACTGGTGTGTTATTAGTATATCATGACCTAAATACCCTATGACAAAACATCATGTTCCAAATAGCATGTACAAAAATACTGCCCCATTCTCGTTACTAATTGAAAATCAGAACGATATTTTGTGCACATGCTAATTAGGACATTGTATTTATGTAGGATGTTGTTTTTGTTATAAGTACTCTGACATACAACTCAACCAGATCCAATTTGTGCAAATGGTGCTCTTTAAGCACAGTTTTAGGTTAATCGTGTTTTCACACTATATTCTTGAACACACAATGGGGGTCATTCTGACCCTGGCGGTAATTACCGCCATGGCGGAGGTTGGCGGTAGCACCGCCAACAGGCTGGCGGTGCTCCGCCGGGCATTCTGACCGCGGCGGTACAGCCGCGGCCAGAAGCGGAAAGCCGGCGGTGTACCGCCGACTTTCCGCTGCCCATGGGAATCCGCCATGGCGGCGCAGCTTGCTGCGCTGCCATGGGGATTCTGACAACCCATACCGCCATCCTGTTCCTGGCGATTCACCCGCCGTGAACAGGATGGCGGTATGGGGTGTCGTGGGGCCCCTGGGCCTGGCATGGGCCCTGCAGGGGCCCCCGTAAGAGGGCCCCACAAAGAATTTCAGTGTCTGCAAAGCAGACACTGAAATTCGCGACGGGTGCAACTGCACCCGTCGCACCTTCCCACTCCGCCGGCTCCATTCTGAGCCGGCATCCTCGTGGGAAGGGTGTTTCCCGCTGGGCTGGCGGGCGGACTTTCGGCGGTCGCCCGCCAGCCCAGTGGGAAAGCCAGAATGACCGCCGCGGTCTTTCGGCGGGAACCGCTTGGTGGGCGGCGACCGCCGTCCGCCGCGGTCAGAATCACCCCCAATGTCTTTATCTAGGTGGAATGTTAGTACAGGAGGCAACTTCCATGCAGGTGAGAGTCAGGGATGGCACTTTCCCAGTTTTTCCAGCACACCGAATGTTGACTATATTCAATGGTTATAAATAGTAGCCTTGAGTTTTTGCATCAAATATGCTTTGATGTGATCCGCTTACACACTACCATATTCTGAAATTCAATCCACATCTCAGAAAATGTTGATTGTGGAACAAAGTATGACGCTCACAATGTGGTTCTCCATGGTTGCCCCACAAGACAGAATTGATGGCCAGACTTGCAAAATACCCATAAACACTGATAGCCAGGATTCTTTACACATTTCATAACGAGTATATATCAGTGCAATTGTTGTATTTTGAGAAGGAAAGGCTTCATGGAATAAAACTTCTTGAGGGGATGCTCATTGCTAGCGTAAAAAGCTACTTGCAGAAAACATGACACATACCTAGTACTGACTTACTAGTAAGAGTGGGCACATACCTACTACAAACTTACTCGAAGGTGAATTCAGGCTCAATCAGAAATAACATGTAAAAGGTTGTTGGACAAACAGCAGTAATCATAGCTAAAGAAGGGAGTGAATGTGCAGGCATACTAGATTCTATAGTTTTGAAGCATGCATGGAAGGTGGGCACAATAGATTGGTTTAGCAAAACAATTCCACCCTCATTTCATTTTCAGTGGTAGAGTGGAGACTCTTCTTAGCGTGAAGTAGGTATTCCAAGACAGCAACCACCAGCACTTAGTATTTTTTCATTTCAAGCACTGCTTTTCCTGCTAACTGAACTCCCTTCTTCACAACCTTTAAGCATTGGGTAAGGTCAATCTCTAACCCTGATGCTCTTTCTCCTCCAACAAGTTTCCATCTCTCCGTCTTCCCCATCTTCTCTTGTGCTATAGAGACACAGCCCTCTCCCTTCTGTATTTCTGATTGTGGTGTCTCCTGTTTCCCTCTAGTAAAAGAGCCACATCCACATTTCCAACTCCACTTAAAGTATGGCACTCTTTGCTATCCACTGCTAGTGGTACTTTAAGTGGGCTGTACACCAGTTAAGCTGCTTTCATACATTCATTGTTGAACCATACAAAACCATTAACTAATTCTTCATGCTCACCAAAATATCACAAGTCATATGGCTATGTGCACTGTTCAGGAAAAGTTGAGAAATGTATTTAACACAATAATGTTTTATTTTGAAAAAGTATCTTAACTAATGCATTTCAGATTTTTTCTTTTGCAGATGGTAGATTTGTTTTCAGATGGTTTAGTCTATATTCATTGAAAACATAACTTTTATTGACACATTTGCTTTTTCTGCTAAACAATTATATAATGCTTTGTTTTTTATGTAGCATTTGCTACTGCAGATTTTGCAGCACTGTAAGAAACAAGTGTGGCGCAGTGACCTCATTGTTACCAGTTTTAAAGGATGAAAACCTGAGGTGACCCTTCTAGGACTCAAAGTATGCCTTACAGATTGCACATAACTCTGCAGATGAACTGCAGATGGATGGACTCACCCTCCTCCCACGCCCTCTCTTATCCTCCCTTCTCCCTTCATCTTCTTCCTCTCTTCCTCCTACTCTCTTGCCCTTCCTCCTCACTCCTTCTTTCCTCCTCTCCCCTCCCTTCACTTTCTTCCTCCTGGTTCCTTCCTCTACCCTCTCTTCCTTCCTCCTCCCTCCTGCCTCTTCCTTCTTCTTCCCTTCCTCCTACCTATCTCTTACCTTCCTCCTCCTTCCCTTCTTTTTCTTCCTCCTTCCTTTCTCCTCAGTTCTCCCTTATTCTCTTTCTCCTTTTCTTTCTTCACCTTCCCTGGCCACTCATTCTCCCTCCTCCCTTCCTCTTACCTCCTTTCCGCCTCCCATTTTCTTATCTCTTCCCTCTGTAGTTCTAATTTCCCCCTTACTTTTCCCTCCTTCTCTTTCTGTTCTTTCTTCTTCCTCCTCCCTTCCTCCTCCTCCCTCCTCTCTTCTCCCAACTCCTTCTTTCCTTCCCACTCAGCCTCTCTCTCCCCTCCCTCCTTCCTCCTTCCATCCAACTCATCCTCTCCTCCTTCCCTCCTACTTTCCCTCTTCCTCACTTATCTGCCCTCCTCCCTCCTTGCTGCTTCCTGCCTTCTCCTTGTTCCTCCCCTCTTATTTCACCTTTCTTTTCCTTCAGCCTCCCTCCTCACTTCTCCTTTCCTCCTGCCTCCTTGCTTCTTCCTCCCTCCTTCCTTCCTCCTCCCTTATTCCTCCTGCTTCTTCACTCTCCCTCATCCTCTCCTCTGTTCTTCCCACCTCTATTCCTCCTCCCGCTTCCTCCATCCTTTCTTCTTCTTCCTTACTCCTCCTTTCCTTGTCCCTTCTTTCCTTCCTCTTCAATACTCCCTTCCTCTTCCCTTCTTCCTCTTGCTCTCTCTTCTTTCCCCACTTTTCTCCACCCTTTTTTTCCCCTCCTCCCTTCATCCTTCCCCTCCTCTCTTCCTCCCTACTTCATCCTCCAGCGGCAGCCACCACAAATCTCAAGGGGAAGGGGGAGGACTGAGATAAAGGTGAAAATAAATAAAAATAGTAATAAAACAAACTTGCCTCGATGCCTCTGTCTCCTGTGTACAGAGCCGGGCTGGAGAAACCTAAGTGTGCATGTGTGTTTCACACATGTGCACTTAGGTGCACTTCATTCTTCATTCCACCTCCCACCTCCCGTGGCCCAGACCCGCCCCTCCCTTCACATGCTGGTTGAGCCAGCAGCAGAAAAATAAACGATAGTGATCTATCGTTTTATATTTCTACTGCTGGCTCAGCCAGGGGGCGACGCTCCTTCGCCAAAGAGAAGGAGCCGCCCATGTCATTCTCCCCCTTGTTTTCTTCCTTCTTCCTTTGTCCCCTTCTTCAGGAAGAAGGAAGGTTGAGTGTGATTAAAGTGGGTTATGGAAACATCTGACTTGCAAACAGCAGAAGCGCGTAATGACAACAACGCTACAAAAAACACTTACCGAGCCAGATGTCAGACTGCAACTTAAAAAAAAAAAAAATTCAAGAGAGCTGCCACTTGTGATAGGCCTTGTTAGGAAAAAAAGAAGAAACCTCAACTATGAATTAAGTTCTAATTTCATATATATTTTTACTCTCATTTTATTGGGAAGGCAATATCCATGTTGGCCAGTCGTTATATCTACTGATGTTCGGTAGTTTCATCTTTTGCAGTCTGGTGTTAGCCAATACTTTTTGATTTTATGTAAATTATACATATGCTATACTTACTTAAAGGGCTTTCAGACAGTTCTCTTCATCCATTGGTCTGTTGTGTCAGTCATATTTTGCGTCTGCCCACTACAACATAGAGAATGGGGCAGTGGATCAGCCTGCTTCAAACACTGACTGACTTACTTCACTTTGACTGACTGTATTTTGCTCCTTCACAAGGTGCACATTCACACAAAAAGGCAGTTCCCTTCCGTGCCAGTGTTTTTGTTTGTACCTAATTATTACTTTAGTGTTACATTTGAATTTGAAGCCAAATTTGATAGCAGGATGCTGTATACCAGCTGTTTACAGAGCAGGACACATGCCAGCTTTATCAGTTCCTGCCTCCTGCTGATTATGTTGTAAATTCTCTTTGGAGCTGCCCTTTTTACTTATATATCTGATTGCTGCTATTTGAGAGTATACCTGATTGTGTCCATTTGAATCTGTTTTTTATAAAGTAATACTAATTCTAGAGTGAACATGATGAAATACATTTTGTAACTGCACCCCTGTACATATTTTAACTGGAGAGTACAGATACACTTGTAAACCAATTTAATTTGTATGTCCTGCTTTTATGTCTTTCTGGTTTGCTTTCAGTTCTTTTATATGTCATACTTATATTGATATTTAACAATTATATCACTAATGAATAAGTGTTGTGCCATCTATCTATCTACTAGTGCATCTATGTCTGCAACCCTATCTATAAGTTTATCTACCTATGTACCTGTTCATCCAACTCTATCTTAGTGAGCATCTCTAACTGTTTTGCAAGCCTCTCTATCTATCGTTTTAACCTTCTCTATGTGTAATAAAGATTTACAAAAACATTACAAAAAGCATTAGCAAATACAAGAGGCTGGCAGCCAACACCAAGTTGAGTCGCTTTTTAGGTCAGGTGTTAGTCTGACCTTTTGATTTTGCTAACATTATGTGTATAACATAGTTACTTATAGGGGTTTACAGCCAGACTTCACCAATAAGTCATTTGCTATTTCATTCACATTTTCCTTCTACCCAGAGCCCATTTTAGCTGTTGTCTCACTTCACTATGAGTTACAACATGCTTCCCTCTCACAAGAAGCACATCCACACTCAAAGTAGTTCCATTCAACGCTAGGGACTACTATAGGTATGTGTGCCTTTTTGGACAATTTATTTTTCTTTGCTCAATGTTTTTTAGATTGACGAGGGTCCAGCAGCTTCCCAATCAATAACGTTTGGTAAAACCATGACAGAACAAAACAAGAATCTCTACAGCCAAAAGACTGGTGACCAATGCCAGACAACTTGGCTTTGCCCATGCTTGTTCTGTACTGTGTTGCACGATACCCCAGCTATGTTTTGAAAGTGGGATGCACTAAATACCTCATAATGAAGTATCAGTATTTATTCACTGGGTACGCTACATAGCCCACCATACACCAGCTTGTTATCACCTGAAATATGATTTTAGCTGCTGTTTTCCCAACTGATTAATAACAATACCATTGGGTACATTACTTATTGGATGCAATAAATAACACCTATTACAAGTTTGTAGTAATAAAATGCAGATTTTGGTGTTTAATGCACCAAAATCCACATGGTGCAGTAAATACCATATGCTTTTTCCTGTTAAACTTCAGTAGGATTGACATGCTGAAACGTAACAACAGTTGGGGTATTTAGCACATGCTATAATAATTGGATGTATTAAATACAGCTAAACTCACATTTCTGCACTGTGCTAATCAGCGGTTTATGCACTGGTTGGAATTAAGGGACCCACTCATAATCAGGCCTTTGGAATCAATAATAGACTGAGTCACAAAGGTATGGTTGCAAAGAATTTAGGGCCTCATTTACAAGAAACTGATGCATCATGATTGATGCATCAGATTTCTTGCACCTACCGCACATCCCCTATCGACGTCATGCATGTGCAGTATTTACAATACAGTGCTCCATAGAACACGCTTCCACAGATGCATTTGTTGGAGCTAAAGTGACACATTGCTGGAGTTGCATTGTTAAACTGACATAACTCCAGCAAAGGAGGAGAGTTCCATTGAAAAAAGCCCTGTGTCAATTTTACTGGTCTGTGAGGCGGTAAAATTTGGACGCAGTGACGTCGCAGAGTGAAAATCTGTAAATTTCACTGTGTCAGTTCTGTGTGGCTTTTTCAGTGGGAGTGCCTACCCTGCTTACATTATGCTTGGCGGCAGTATAATGTGCTGCAGGGCTTTACATACTGACACATTGGGCCCAATGTTTCAGTTTGTAAATCATGGAGCAGTGTACTGCACTGCTACCACTACATCAACAAAATGACGCAGCAGCGGCTCAAGGGGCTTGTAAATGTGGCCCTCGGTGTTTTGCACATTAACTGCATTTCAATCTGTATTGCTCTGCCAAGATGTGCAAGAGTATGGCAGTATATTCTCGGAATACTGCCTCCTCAATATTTCAGGCAGGATTTAATTCTACAGATTCTACTGAATGTCTTTGTATGCAGGGATGGGGGTCTTCGAGAAACAGCAGACCACCATCCGTGCAGTTAGAAAATAGAAATGGCGTGCTGCAAGGGAACATGTAGAGGAGAATGAAGTGATCCACTGCACTACTCTCAGCTCCCCCAGCGCTTGCAGCTGTCATTCACAAAGTGGAAGCTGGCCATCATGGACAGCTTCCGCTATGCAAGTTCATACCGCATGCTTTGACAAGTATCTGACCGAAATTGCAGTCTTTAACATACCAAATGGAGGAGGGAGACGTCCTTTTCACTACCCCTCCGTCTTCCAATTCACAATGAGTCGCAAAGTGTACCTTACAATCCAGAAGTTCATTTTCCAATCACAAAGTACCTTTTGTACAAAGTGACTTTGAATTTTGCAGTTGCAAAGCGTGACACTTTGCGAAGAGCAGGCTTTACAACAGCAAAATCCAGTTGTTATAACAAGCCTTGTCGAATGGAAAACCCAATATGCACCATTTTGTCCAATTTGTTAACACGTTATCCGTGTGAGATCCCTCTTAGTAATGCCAATTTCATTGCACTGCCCAAAATTGCTTTAACTCGTAAACCTGACCACCTCCTTCGCCTTCACTCACCTTAAATGTGAAAAAGCATCATACTTTGGAAGTTTTTGCCATGTTCTATGTTTGGCCAATTTATATTTATTAACTGCAATTTCCGCTACATTTGGCAGATCTGTTCGGAAAAAATATCTGTATACAAAAATGTGACAGGAATAACATCCAGTGATGAGGATGTGGTTTTTGTACGACGAAGAGTCGAAAAGTCTTATGGTCTGTGGCGATTACTAAAAGGATGTGAACTTCCTTCCAGGAAATGGCGCCCGTGCTGGAGTGACTTTACCACAGCTCCTCCTCTACCAAAGCCTCCTTCTCTACAACGAGGCACTTTCCATCTTTTGTGTTCAACGAGTGCAGGGGGAAAATGTTTGCTCCTTTTAAGACTGTTTCTTTAAAAAATGTACTTCAGGAAGCATGCGAATTAGACACTACGAAAAAGAAAAAGACACGATTATAAAAACTTTTGTTGGTTTCAAGTGACTAAGTAAACTGTTTCACCCATTTAAGAGGAAACTGAGAGGGATGATGTGTCGGAGTGGAATAAGTAGCAACAAAGAAATACTCAAGAAAGTTGACAGACCATGAGAGCGACAAAAGAGTCTTACCTGATGAATGTGTTTTTTTATTTTGCAGTAGAATCCACGTTACCGTGTTGTGCGCTCAGTAAAAGCTCATAGGCAATGCGGTACTCTAGTAACTTATTTGAAAAAAAACGAAACATTTTTCATTTGGTGACAAAGGTTATTCTGTCCACAGAAATGTATGATATTTTGTTTAAGGGACAAGAAAAAATGCATACTTTATTTTTTGTCATTAAGAACCATGATAAGGAAAAGATCTGCGATGATATTCCACAGTACACGAGGCTTTGCACTGTACACTTGGCATTGCTATCTCTTTTAAATTTGAATTTAAACGTTGATTCTGAGCCATCAAGCAGAGGCACATTGCTTGTCTAAAAATCACACAGACTCCTTGGCTGCTGTTATGTTGCCAGCGCTGTAAACCGTTAATCATGCAAATAATCTGTAATATAGTCATCTAATTTAAAACAATTACCTGAAATACTCTATTGGGGTGTTTTCACGTAGGTTGGTATGAAGATATTTTGTCTCAGATCAGTGCTGTAAGAGAATCGCTTTGTCACTTTTGTAGATCGAGTTTTTAAAATGTGATCACAGCCACTACCATTATGCAGCATTGTACCAAGTTATGCAACATAGTTGAGTAAATTAAGTGGCAAAAATAAGGGTGACTAAATTAAGTGCAAACAGTAAGCAAATTATAGAGCATAATGTGCAGAATCTATAGCCGAATTGGTGTACATTTTGCTATTTCGACATTGTTAGAAATTGGGTCTCTAGTTGGTGGTAATTTGCACCCAGTCCAAGTGGGGAGCCTCACTCTGGTCAGGGTAAGGGAGCCATCCAGCTAAGATAACCCCTGCTTACCCCCTTGGTAGCTTGGCACAAGCAGTCAGGTTTATCTCAGAGGCAGTGTGTAAAGTATTTGTATGCACGCGTGTGCGCATGCACGCACACACACACAGTGAAAACACCACAAAAGTACTCTACACCAGTTTAGAAAAATAACCAATGTTTATCTGAGTAAGGCAAGACCAAAATGACAAAAATCCAACATATGCAAGTAAAGATATAACTTTTAAAATGTTTAAATGAGTCTTAATCCATGGGAATAAACGGTTGTATCTTTTTATCACAAAGTACCTGGGATGCATCAAAAACAAAGATGATGCAGGCCACAGGGGAGGTGAGGCACTGAAAATCAAAGTGATGTGCTGATTCTTTCCTTGCAGGAGTGGCGATGTGTTGGTTCCTTACTGGCAGGGGAGGTGATGCGTCAATACTGTCCTTGTAGGAAGGGCAATGCGTTGAACATGCAGCCTCAGTTCCTAACCGTGGTGCGGGGTCAATGAGAAATTGATGCCCCGGGGATGATGCGTGGAAAATCCAGTTGCGCTGTGTGGATGAAGCCTCTGTGAGACAGTCGCTGCATCAATTCTCCAGCTGCTTCAATTTTTCAACCACGGCGCAACAGTGCTTGGATTTTCTCCTTCAGGTCACCAGCTCACACTTCCAAGAGCCCAGGAACTGGAAGTGGCACCACTTGGCAAGTCAGGGCTCTCAGCAGAAGAGTTCAGGCACTGGCAGATTAAGTCTTTGATGTCCCTGAGACTTCTTAACAGGAGGCAAGCTCAGTTCAAGCCCTTGGAGAACCTTGGAAAGCAGGATGTAGAAAGCAAAGTCCAGTCCTTTCACTCCCAGGACAGAACCAGTAAGCAGCAGGCCAGCACAACAAAGCAACAGGGAGAGTGGCAGTCCCTTCTACAGCATCCAGTTCTTCTTCCTGGCAGAATGTCTTCAGTCCAGAAGGATTCTAACTTTGTGGTGTAAGAGATCCAGTACGCATACCCCTTTCTGTATTTGAAGCATGCAAACTTCAAAGAAAAGTCTTTCCAGTGCACAAGATCCTGCATTTCCCTGCCCTGGCCCCAGACACACTGCAGGGAATTGGAGACTGCTTTGTGTCAGGGCAGGCAGAGCTCTACTCAGGTCCAAGTGCTAGCTCCTCCTACCACTCTAGCTCAGGAAGACTCATCAGCCTGGTGAAGGGCCATCAGGATAACCAGGGCATACCTCAGCTCCCTTTGTGTGACTGTCTAGAGTGAATGCACTATCAGCCCAACTGTCACACTGACCCAGACGTGTATTCAGCAGACAAGAAGAGGCGCAGAATGGTTAAGCAAGAAAATGCCCACTTCCTAAAAGTGGCATTTTCAAACTTACAATTCAAAATTCACCTTCACCAAAAGATGTATATTTAAAATGTGACTTCAGAGACCCCAAACTCCACATCTCCATCGCTCTCAATGGGAACTTACACGTAAAATATATTTTAAGGCAATCCCCTTGTTCCACTATGGCTGAGATAGTCCTTACAATAGTGAAAAACACATTTTGCAGTGTTTCACTATCAAGACATGTAAAACACACCAGTACATGTCATACCTTTTAAATGGACTGCACACTGCCCATAGAAACTGACTTATATAATACTAAATGGACTCTTGAGGGATCAATCAATATATATAATTTGGAACAATAAAACACTCTAGGTGTTGTTTAGGTAGTTGTCCCTTAGATGTTTCTAGAGTGGCAATTGGTTAATACTGCAAAGAGTGAATCATTGGAATAAAAAAAAAGAAATTAAACATATTAGGACAATAATAATTGATGTTTTATTGTTCCAAATGAGGTATATTGATTCATCACGCAAGTGTTAATTTAGTATTATATGAGTTGTTAGATTGCCCAGATTCAAGTTGGGTATAATTGGGCAAACCCTTACTTATGCACGACATAGAGCTGCCTTAGCGCAGCTTTAGGGGTGACCTACATGTAACAAAAGGGAAGGTTTGGGCTGGCAAGTGGGTGCACTTTCAGGTCAAAATGGCAGTTTAAAACTGCACACAACGACACTGCAGTGGCAGGTGTGAGCCATATTTACAGGGCTACTCATGTGGGTGACACAATCAGTGCTGCAGGCCCATTCGTTGCATTTGATTTACAGGTCCTGGACACACATAGTGCACTTTACTAGGGACTTACTAGCAAATCAAATATGCCAATCATGGATAAACCAATCGTCAATACATGTTAGACAGAGAACATATGCACTTTAGCGCTGGTAAAGTGCCCACAGTCCTTAAGTCAACAAAAACAGGTCAGAAAAATAGGAGGAAGAAGGCAAACTGTTTGGAGATAAACCTGCAAAAAGGGCCAGGTCCAACAGCCATTTTGCGTGATTGACAGGCTCCTGCCCTTTCTCAGCATGCTTCTAGGCACCTCAAGTCAGATGAACAGCTTCTTCAAGCAAGGCAAGACGTCAGGTGATGTTAACTTTCCCATGAGAATCTGAGTGTCAGGAGAATACCACCTCTGGTTGCAGAGCTCTCCTCTGATATTCAGCTGAGTATCCTCTTTCTTAGTCACAGGAAACTTGGAATAGGAAAGCAAGTGGGTCAGCTGATCCCACTAATGTGCAGTCAAAGCAACCAAGAGATGAGGATTCACTGCCTGTACCTTCAGAACTGGTTTATGGTGGTTCCCCTTTCACATGTCCTCTTTAGGCTGCTCTCCTAACACAGTATTTGTGTTGAGCAGGTGTCTCCAACCAGTCATCCACAAAGAAAATGAAAATGAAAAGTTACCTCAATGATTACGTTAACTCTTCATTGTTACTTTTCTGCTGTTTCAAAGTGTAAGACTTATAAACAGCAAGCCTCTTGCTCCCAGTGGCCAGTAGATATGGTGCCCTACGTATAATTGAAAAATACATTTCTTTTAGATGGTAGAAATTTAAAGTGAGAAACAAATTCTGTATTTTTAACATTTTTGCAGAACATTTTTCTGCATTTTAAATGTCTCCTTTTTAAAACAAAATGGTTGTATGTTCATGTTATACATATAGTGGTGCCACATATGGTGAAATGTATGTCTTGTGCTACAAGTACATATAGCACTGGCTCTGTCACCCATACACATATATTCTACTCATATGCAGACATGTTCATACATTCCCCAAAGACCACACTCTCATGGACACACCGGTCAGCCCTGTCATAGTGCCCATAGTCAAAGTATTTTGTTCAAACCATAGTATCTAGCTCTATGGACATTACGCTCAAAGTCAATGAAGCTGGCCGTTGGGGTGTCTGGTAACAATGTGTGAGTTATTTATCCTTCAGTAGCTCACTATGATTTTCACTGATCAGAAGTAGCTCTCTCTACAGAAAAGGTTGGTGACTCCTAGTGTAGAGTGATGCTCCTAGCAGGATAGGTTCCTCACAACAGATGTACAAAGAGATGTGGGCTTTCTGCACCTGACTATATCAGCCACACTGAAGGGTGACTGCTGCAAACAGAAAAGGGTGGTCTTGCATAACAGCAGCCTTGAAAAACAGAAACTGCTGTCCCTCCCTTCACACCCATCGTCTACCAGATGGCAGTGCTACAGAAAGGCTAATCAGCAGCTTTTTCACAAAAGGCCTATTTGTCTTTCTAGAGGAGCTTTGTGTCATGTATCCCCACTTCATTGTCCAAGTCTCCTCCCTTCACCCAGAAGATTATTAAGATTACACTACCACTGTCTGAGAAAACAACCTCACCTTGATGTGCACAAGACTAGGCCAAAGGCATCTAAAATGTGTCCAACAAGCATTCATGACTGAGGTTCACTAATACCCTCAAAGCATGTACTGCGCAGGCCACAACACACACAAGGGATGTCAGCATTGGGATCTGGGTAAGCACAGAGCATCAGAACTTTACATGAGTGGGCCACTACACCTCTGCTCCCCTAATGTGGATAAAAAGTCCTGATGACAACTGTGGATTCACAAATCATAGTACGCTGCCACCAAGCCTCTATGTGCTAAACCCATGACAGGAGCAGTGGTCGACTGTAAGTGAAATGAGCGCCTGCTTGGTGCTCCCCTCCAGGTCCAGAATATGACTCATGTCAAAAGACAGGCCTAGGCCTCCGTACACACAATAGATTAGTGTGAGGCTAGAGCCAAAATAAAAAACTGGAATACCATTACATGTAGTCGGGCTCTAACAGCAGGGGAACTCAACAGTACACATGTGCATAATGCAGGGGCATTCCTGTCCCAATGTAGGGTAAATTAAAAAAACACAGTTCTAATTTTCCTTCCCTTCCTCTTGTTAATGCATGAGTGAAAACCAGCCCCCTTGTCCTTTGTATCGAGCCTGAGAACGTGCCACGGAATCCTAGCTATTATCAACCCTGAATAGTGGATTCTGCGCTAGAGGACGATGGATCGAAGCGACATAGGTTTGAGGGGATGTCATTAATAGGAGGTGTGAGGATCAACAATATCAATAACAATCAATATTACAAATCTTCAGTCAATAACTACACCAGTTTATTAAGAAGAAATGATAGATTTATTTCCCTATATTAACAATGCTAATGTCACGAAAATAACTCTAAAATACAAATGATAAGCATATAAGATCAATAGCGGTTGATTGAAGCATCGTATGAATCTCAATTTGATTAAGACAATCAAACAAATTATCTCTAAAAGTATCACACTTATTAATAATACAAAAACTGGTAATAAGGGTAAATAAAGTATACATTAGTTCAGCATGCAATGATTTCAAAATAAGTCATGAGCATTTCAAGATTAGTTCCCTCACTAACCACAGATTAGAATCAACATGTTGGGCTTCATGTGAAAAGATTTTAGTAACACAAATTTAGAAAATCTCCTAACTCAATTATTAATAAAAAATAGTTATTAATGTGCAGCAATAAAATCATAAGTTGCAGCTGGTACCTGAAAAGCAAAAGAGACACAATTCACATTTCAATAGCATACATTACCAAAAATAGAAGTAGAAACAGCAAATGGCTTGCTTCAGCCCGAGGACCCCATCAGTTATGTCATCAGAAGGTTTGGACCTAACGACAGGTACAGACAATAAGTCTCGAACTATCAGACTAGAACCTCATCTGCTAAATTAATCAATTAATAAATTAAATTTTCCCCTCCCGAGAATTCTACCCGGGTTTTTATACTAAATTCTAATGAGCTCCTGATTGGTCAGTCTATTGGGTGGTTTCATTTCAGCCAATCAACAACTAAAGTGATGGCCTAAAAACACAACAAATCTACGTTAACTATAACATTTTCCTTCAATGTATCATTGCTTCTTCCAACTCGTCTGTAACTCCCTTGTTTCGTCGCCTCTCGAATATCTTGTTCTCAGGAAGAGACTTTTACAGTTTGTATTTATTTCCATCCTCGAGGAAAGACCAGATATTAGTAACATTCTCAAACAATAGAACATTTCAACTTAAGCAATGCTTGGTTAAGACATGACCTTGTAAGACATAACGCTGCAACCCACTAGGGGTAGCTGCGGGCACATCTACACAAACTTTGAAGGCACTTTTATGAAAGCTTCGAATCATGGAAATTAACCACAGCGTCTGAATATTATTTTGTTCAGCCAAGAACAGAAAAACAAACATTTTCAAAAGTCACTTGTTTTGCATGTTAGTTCATTACACATTTTTAGTATGAAAATCGTCAATAAACATATTAGAAAATTCACACTCTCACAATCCCTCTTCTGATGACTATTCATGTCATCACATCAATCTTAAATAAATTAATTTATTGTCATTAAATTCTAAATTTTGTCTCATTTATTTTCAAATTATTTCTTTTTTGTCTTTCATTTCCTTTGTAAAATTTATTCATTTGTATTTCCAAACTTCTTCTATTCTTCTCCAATTTTCTCCCCTTAACACATTTGATCACTTTATATGTTCTCCAAATTCCAATTAAACAAAACAAAATTATTGACACCCATTTTGCTATTGTCAAAATAACATTTCTTCCCACATTGCTAAACCAATTTCCCACAGCTTCAATCCCTTTTCCGGCCCTTTCCCAAATCGTAGTTTCTGTTAGTTCTTTCAAATCCTTACTATTAGTATTAGTCACATTAGTAATTAACTCTTCAACTTTCCCTGAGTTATCAGGGATATACGAACAACAATGATTAGAACCTAAAAATTTACAAACTCCGCCCTCTTTCGTCAAACAAATGTCTAACGTAAGGCGATTCTGAAGTGCCATTGCTCTTGTACCAGCCAATTCTGTATCCAGAAGACTGATAGCTCCGGAATATCTTGTCAACATGTTATCTACTTTTGTAGACAATTTCTGAGTCTTAATCGAAATTAGGACTACTCCTACTGAAGGAATTATAGCCCCAAATATCTCTCCCACAATGCTAGAAATTGATTCTCGCTTGTGTCTCGTTTGAAATTTCATTGAATCAGGAATCTTACTCAAGTTTTCCAACTGATAGGTTTGTGGAAAGACTATTCCCAAATAACACGTCCCATACCACCCTTTAGGAAGACGGTAATGTGCATTTCTTCCACAAATATAGTAAATTCCAGGTATTTGAGGATCCTGTCCATTCATCATAAAATCCCACTTACTCTTAAACATAAACACATGTCTACATTCACTCTTTCCAACAAACACTCTATAATTTTTACTCCAAGGTCTATGTATACAAAGTTTTCCTACATGCTTAGCATCTATTGTTAGTTTACCTTGTTTGGTGATGTCAGCATATGTTGGAAAATGGGTTATTGGTAAGGGCAGGTAAGTACCTACACTTAGCAATAGGCCACTAACCTCCACTTAGGTCCAGTTAGGTCTCAGTAAATTAAACCCAGCTCAACCCTTGATAGTTTGGCAACGAGTGACAAGGCTTAACTTAGGAGACAGAGTGAAGCATTCAAACATCACAAAACAGTAATTAAATAAAACACAGGAAACAGTTTAAAAATCCAAAACCAATTCATAAATATAGATAATATTTTTATCTTTAAAATGAAACAAAAATGAATAAAATTGGATAAGGGGAACCGGAGATATGAATTTTTAAAGAATTATTGTTTTCTAGCGCCTAGAAACAAAAAGCGCCAATGTGGTCTTGTGGTCGCAACTCGGTCGGGGCAAAGTCAAAGTTTAAGGCTGACCGCGATGGAGCCCAGCTCGGCTACAGCCTGCGGGAGGCCTCTGTTAAAAGTTTACCTTCGCACTTAGTCGTTTTTCTGAAGATTTTTTTCAGCGGGACGAACCTGCCAGTCCCATCCGAGCTCCTGAAACCCTTCTCCGGATACGTGCCGCGGAAGCCCTCGGTGGAGATTTTTACCTTCGGACTTAGTAGTTTTTTCAAGGTGAAAATCCTTTGACCGGGGTAAACCTGGATCTCGATCCGATGACCTTGGAGCCCTCCTCGGATACGCTGGCTCGGAGGTCCCCGGTCAACTTTCTACGTTTGGACTTAGTTTCTTTTTTGGAGATTTTCTTCACCAGGACGAACCTGCAAGTCAGGCAGTGTCGCGCTTGAGGCAAGCTGGCTATAGTTGACACGGCGGGTCGGTCCCTCTATGGAGCTTTTTTTCAAAAGTTCTCCAAACTTCTCCAAACTTCTGGATCTTCTTCCAGATGTTCTTTTAAGGTTCTTTTGGGGTCCATAGCTCACCCCAAAGGTCCAGAAGCTCTGAGATGATCCTTGGGGGTGTGGACTCCAACTCCCAGAATGCACCTGGCGCAAACTCCTTTTTGGCCACTGGGCAGTGGCCAGCTGGTAGATTTCTTCAGGAGTTGGTGCAGGGGACTCTGGTTAGCAATTTTTCACCTGTAGCAAACAGGGAGTCCCTCCTTGAACCAGTTGAAGCCAGGCAAAGTCCTTCTTGTGGTGAATCCCAAGTGTGCAGCTGGGGCAGTCCTTCTGATTGCAGGTTCCAGGTGCAGGCCAGGGGTCCAGCAGGGCAGTCCTTATTCTCCTTTGGTTCTTCCTTGTTGGAATCTGACGGGGATCTGGTAGGGAACTGAGGTGTGGGTGCAGGTCTGCCAGTTTTATCCTTGCTCCTGGGTGAAAAACAGGGGGGTCCTGGTTCACCAATCAGGGGCAGGGTCCTTCCCCCTGTGATGACCACTTCCTGGGAAGTGTGGCAAAAATCAATCCCAGGAGGCAACATTCCTCAAAAATCCATCATGGCTGAAAGTGATTTTTGGAGGTTACATCTGGCTGAGCCCACCCACTGGTGTGACTTAAAATCATAAATACACCCCTCTCCTGCCCTCTCCTAATCTAATCAAGGGGGCACCTAGTTGTCTGGGGTTGCAGAATGTGGGGGTGTTGCTGGGTTGCTCCAAATGTCCTTCTCTGCCTTTGAAGACCAGTTTGGCAGCCCTCCCCTTCCTGCCCCACCATCTGCTGAAGGGAGATCCCCTCCCACAGGCACATCTCTTTGTGTGAAGCCAGGCCACTTCACACCTCATAAAGGCAGCCTGGCCAGGCTGCCAGAGCCTGGCTAATCAGAGCACAGCAGCAAAAACAATGCAGGGCTGAAGTTGGCAACTTTTCAGGTAAAGTTTAAAACTCTTTCCCTGAACAAGTTATATTGAATCCAACAACTGGAAGTTGTGGGATGTATTATAACAATTAATTTGATACCAAACTCTTTGTATCTGTCACTTAAGGGGACTTTTAAAATTAAAATAAAGTCTCCCCATTGTAGCCTATTAAGGCCATTCACTACAATGAGGGAAAATCAAATTTGGCTGTTTTTACCTCACCAGGGCTTATAAAACTATTTTATAAGGTCTCTGCTTATAGGTACATGACATCCAGCACGAGGGGCACATAGAGCACACCTTAGGGGTGACTTATATGTAAAATAAGGTAGTTTAAGACTTTGGAACTACTTGTAATTCCAAAGTCGAATTTGCATATAACTTTAATTTAAAAGCAGCCGGCAAGGCAGGCCTGCCTTTAAAATGACACTGGGCACCTCAGCAGTGCACCTATGGGTGCACTACATATGCTGTGGTCCCTAAACCTACATGCCCTACCATATACTAGGGACTTATAGGTAGGTTGACTTAGCCAATTATAATTAGCCTAATTTGCATATTGATTTTACACAGAGCACTGGCCATGGGACTGGTTAGCAGCACCCAGGGCACCATCAGAGTCAGGAAAACACCAGCAAAAAATGGAAAATGGGGGCAAAAAGTTAGGGGGGCTCTGCAATCAGCCCTGCTCTCTCACAGTATAAGCATAATCTATTCCAGGTTTTCTACTTATAATTCCCTTATCCATCTTTGCCTTTATTTCTCTCCTTCTGTCTTCTGTATTGTCTAAAAACTTATTTTCTACTGGTGTTAATAAACAAGTTAAATTATTACGATGAGCAAAGGCTGTACCAAAGGTTAAAGAAGGCTCAAAGAAGTCTCTCATACTCACTATGTTATTTTCTTTGGCTATTTTATTCAAAGATCCTATGACAGGTACAATAGACAATACAATATCAAAATTTGAATAAAAATATTGAATGTATTCTGGATTATAAAAACACGTTAGCAAAAGATTGCAACTTATAGCATATGTCACGAGCAAGCTGTGATGCGTAGTTCCTCCTTCCACTGAAGCTGGAATCTGCGTACACACATAACAATCAGTAGCATCCATCACCTCAACATACTCATGCAACAAGCGATAGAAAACATTAGAAGAAAGCTCTTTCTCCTCATGTAAATATTTGACACCTATCGTAAATCTATCTTTTGTTAATGACTTATCAGCAAAGTCTAGAGAATCTATTTTCGCAGTCTGATTTACTCCATCCATCTCATAAACAGACCCTCCTACGAACAACAATAAACATATCAACACACTCATCACCACCAAACCAATACCAAACATTTTACAACAACTAAGTTTTGGTTGTGTGAGTTACTCATTTTTCTATGTTAGGAAAAAATATAAAAAAACAAACATTTCAACATTGCAAAAAATATGGATGAACACTTCAAAAACATTTTTTTTTTAATGAATTTATTTGCTCTTGGACAGTTCCTTTGTCAAGTTCGGTATTGCAGCTTGTCTAATCCAGTTATCTATTTGTCTTCTTCAGTAATTTTTAATATATTTGTCACTTCAGTATGAGTTTCAACTCTCAATTTTCATTTCCTTTACCTAAAGTCTCTTTCTTGCGAATCTTCACGTTTTCTAAGTCTCTGTCAAAACAATAACTCAAAAATTCTTCTTGCCAGTCACTTGTATTTAAGTATGCTCATTCAGGTCCAGCATATCTCCTACTTGCAGCTCTTTTTCTTTTCGGTCGTCTTCCACTTTCACTGTTTTCTCCACTAATGTGTTCTTCTCCAGGCAATTCTTTTTCCACTGGTATTGATGGTATTACATCACCTTTTCCGCTTTCTGTATCGTGGACACCCTCCTTGGGTCGAAATCAGTCTTATTTCCTTCTTTTTGGACTGATTCTTCTACTCCTCTTGCAGCTTGCTCAATTTCTTGACTGTTCTGCTCTCTTTCATTTGCTATAGCAGTAGGTACATCGCTGTCATTCTCAACATTTTGCTCTCTTTCTTTTCCTCTGTTTTAAGTGTTCTCAACTGTTGGTAATCTCAACAGTTCCACTTCTCTTTCTGTTGGATCATGCACTTTTCTCGTATGGCTCGTATGCACCCAATCTGGCAAACCAGCACACTTTACAGCAGTCGTTGTAGTGAGCACGATCTGATAAGGTCCCTTCCACCGTGGTTCAAGGCAAGACTTCGGACGTGCTTCTGTATAAGCACTCAGTCTCCGCTCTCAGATTAAGGCCTTGACCTTGTGTTTGTTGAGCTGTTGCAACTTCCACCTGATGAGAAAAAGACCAAACCACATCAGCCAGGCTTTTGCAGTAATCTAGCACCATATAATCTGTAATATTCACAAATGCATTTGCAGGTATTGCTGGCAATCTCATCGCTGTCCCCATCAATATTTTGTGTGGGGACAACCCAGTCTTTTTGTCAGGAGTACTTCTCATCGACATTAGTACTAGAGGTAAGGCATCTGGCCATTTTAAATTTGTCGATGCACACACTTTGGCCAACCGTGATTTTAGCGTTCCATTCCTTTGCTCTACACGACCTGAAGCTTCTGGGAGATAGCTGCAATGAAATCTATGCTGGATATTTAATGCTGAAAAAAGCAATTTTATCATCTTAGTATTGAAATGTGTACCCCTATCTGATTCAGTTGAAACTGGAAAATCAAAACGTGGAATTAGTTCTCGCAAAAGCAATTTAGCCACAGTAAGACTGTCGTTTCTCCTTGTTGGGTAAGCCTCAATCCAATGACTGAAAATGCACACAATCACCAACACTTATTTCAAACTAGCACATGCAGGCATCTCAATGAAATCCATCTGCATTTTACTGAATGGACCTCCTGCCATACCTATGTGTCCCATGTTGACAATTGTTCCTTTGCTGACATTCACCTGCTTGCAAATTATGCACATATGGTACACCCGCTCTGCCACATGTCTGAATTTTGGATTGTACCAGAATTGTTTAAAACTCCTGCTCATTGCATTTCTTCCAATATGTTTGACCATGGTAGTACCTTGCAATTTGTGTCAGTAAACTGTTTTGCAAGACCACCTTTCCCTCTATTGTCACCCAAATCTCATCCTCCCTTTGTATGCATTGATGTCTAATCCAATCTCTCCTTTCCTCTTCAAGGCACATTGTTCTGTATAGCTCGTCTAATGTTACCACTATGTGCATAGTGAAATTTGCATAAATGTCTTCATTTTCAGACATTAATTCCCAATTTCCTCTGAATGAAATTCCATTTAGAGCACAAGAGTTTGCAACTTGGTCTGCATAAGCATTTCCCAATGTTACATAATCTTGTCCTCTCTGATGTGCACTGCATTTGAACATGGCCATTTTCTCAGGTTTCTGTACTGCTTGTACCAAAGCATATATTCTTTCCCCCATTTCTCACAGGTGAACCTGAAGATGTCAGAAACCCTCTCTGTGACCAAATTTGCCCAAAATCGTGTACAATACCAAATCCATATTGGCTATCAGTGTAGATTGTCACTTTCATTTGATCTGATAATCGACATGCTGTGGTAAGAGCCACCAACTCCGAGACTTGTGCAGATATCACTCCTTTAAGCCATGAAGCTTCTAGTATACCTGTGACTTTACACCCTGCATATCCTGCTCTTAATGCACTCTGTTGTCTCGTAAGCAAGAATCGTCAACAAAAATATTTTGATCATTGTCTTCCAGACAAGTGTCTTTAATGTCATCTCTTGGTTTGGTACATAGTTCTGTCACTTCCAAGCAATCATGTTCAACATCATCTATGTTAGACAGATATTCCCCCTCATTTGGTAACAGAGTTGCCGGGTTAAGCATTGTGCACCTTTTTATTGTCCCATTTGGTGCCCCAAGAATAACTGTTTCATCCCGTGCCAGTCTTGCATTTGTCAAATATTGTGTCTTTGACTTGGTCAATAGAATTTCTATAGAATGAGTTACCATCACTGTCAGAGGATAACCCATCACAACTGCTGCAACTGCTCGTAAGCATACTGGTAAAGCTGCTGCAATATTATACAAAGTAGCTGAAAAATATGGTATTGGACGATTGACACCACCATGTTTTTGTGTCAAGACAGACAAAGAACATCCATCTCTTTCATGACAAAACAATAGGAAAGGTTTTGTGTATTCAGGCATACCTAAAGCTGGTACTTGACACAAACTCTCTCTTAGATCAGTAAATTCTTTCACACACTCCTCATTCATTATTATAGGATCTGAAACATCCTTATGTGTCAATCTTTGCAATGGCTTTGAGACAGCTGAAAAGTTTGGGATACACTGTCGACAATAACCTACCATTCCCAAAAACATTCTCAACTCTTTTTGTGAATTTGGCATTTTCATCTTCATTATTGCCACCACTCTCTCTCTGGAAATTCTCCTCGACCCTTTCTCAATCAAATGCCCCAAATATAATATACCTCTTGTTGACAATACTGCAACTTAGCAGGAGAAAATATATGACCATTGTCTCCCAGAAAGTTCAACAATGCCATTGTATCCTCTTTGCAGCCTTCCTTTGTTTTTGAGGCTATCAACAAATCATCAATGTACTGTCCTAAAGTCGACTGATAAGGTATTACCAACGACTCCAGGTTCTTTTTCAAAATCTGATTGAAAATCGAAGGTGACTCTGAAAACCCCTGAGGAATCCTGCACCAACAGTAGACTCTAGTCAGGAATTTGAAACAAAAGAGATATCTGCTGTCCTCATGAAGAGTTACTGAAAAGAAAGCCTGGCACAAATCAATGACTGTGAACCATTCTGCATCACATGGAATCTGAAACATTATCACTGCTAGATTTGGCACCACTGGACAACATTTCACCACAATGTCATTTATTTTTCTCAAGTCCTGCACCAAACTTATTTTTCCATTCTCCTTTTTCAGTCCCATATTTGGTAAATTACATGGACTGCTCATAACTTCTTTTAAAACTCCTTGCTCCAAAAATGGTTCTATTAGCGGTCTTATCCCTTCTATTATTTCATTTGTCATTGGGTATTGAGCAGTTTGTGGAAACACCACATTCTCTTTCACTGCTACTTTGAATTTCTCTACTCCTTTAATCAAACCAATGTCTTTTCCTGAAAAATCCCAAATCTTGGCTCTAACTCTTTCCTGCAAATCACTCAGTAAATCTTTCTTTTCAAACTCTGGAAAGAAACCTATTAGGTCTTCCAAATTGTGCTCTTCGTTTGTCTCATCTTCGTCGATTGCCTGATCATCCTCCACATTCAATAAAGCTAGCTCACAACCTTTCAATCTCTTTTCTCCATCGACTGGCAAATCTTCCTCATCAACACTAATTGTCTCCATTGTAATTCCCTTCCTTGAACACATAATTGAACAATTTATCTTGCACAGCAAGTCCCTCCCCAACAGTGATACTGGACTGGAGTCACAAACAACAAAACTATGATAGTCCCTAAAATTTCCAATTTTCACAATAACTGGTTTTGTAAGGGCATTAACCAATTGTTTATTTGCAAAACCTACTATCTGCACTGTCCTCTCAGAAACGGGTATGCCTGGTACCTCTACTGTCCTTATTGTTGAGCGTGTCGCTCCTGTGTCGACCAAGAAACTAACCTCATGACCATGCACTTCACCCTGCACCTCTCTGATCCACATCTAATGATGCAGCCATCATAAACTCCTCCTAATCTGAACTATTCAACGGCCATTCAGCGTTTATTTCACTCTCACTTTGTGAGGGAAATTGTTCAACTGTTTTTGCATTTTTGTTTTTACCCTTATTCGTGACCACTTGCGAAAGCATAAAGCATTGGGCTCTGTAGCAATTGAACCTGTCTCTGTATTTGCATTTGCTGTACAGGCACCATCTGCACCTGTGGCTACATTTGTTGTATTTGTGGCATTTGTATCTGTTGTACCTGAGGTTGTACATTTTACATTTGTTGTACCGGCTGTAAAGGCTGAAAATCTTGCATATTATTCACATTATTCTGAAAAGTTCAATTTTGACCTCCCACTCTAGGTCCTCTCATGCCCTGAAATGAATTGACACCATTTGTTTGCTGAACCATTCCTCCCTGATTCAACATTGGTCACTGTCTTTTCCAATGTCCCAGCAATCCGCAAATATGACAAGGTAACACTTTTCACCGCTGCTGCTCATCCTGCATCACCACTGAACTCAAATCTACATTTCTATTAACCACTGGAAGCACCATTCCACCTTGACCTCTTCCACGACCTTGATTCGGAAGCAAACCATTTCGCTGTTGTAACTGCTGAAAATGTCCTTGCAATTCTGCCTCCACAGCCTTAACCTGCATCACCAATGCCTTTTCTTTCAGCTTCTTCTGCTTCAACTCAATTTCATCACTACAGTATTTAGCATACTGCAAAACGTCATCAATCGTTTTGCTTGCCAACATATCAAATGATTCTTGATCACTTCTGGTTTCAAACCATCAACGGATCTGAACACTAAATGATTCATGCTTTCTCTTTCAATAGTTTCTGCACCACTAAATTGTTTGAATGCCTTCAACAATCTTTCATAGTACGCAAGAACTGACTCCTTCCCTTCCTGCGTTGTTCTATCTATGCGCTGCCAATCAACACTTTTCAGAGAAACTCTCGTTTTCAGAAACTCAATGACTTTATAGTAATATTTCATTACTTCAGGAGATGGCGCACCTGTTTTCAAATCTCTCTGTGGTTCACTCGTCGGCCAAATGATTCAAGTCTTCCCAAAGACACTTTGAAAGTTTTACAAACCTATCTGTCTGATTATACCACTCCATTGGCTTCTCTCTCAGCCTTGGGTAATCATTTGTAAATCTTATAATATCACTCCTATTCCAGGGTACATGTATTAAATTCCCGCCTGGTGTTTCTCTCATTGGTAAAATTTTTACTACATCTCCTGCCTGTGCCCCATCATCTTTCTTTGGTCATTCTCTTTTCCTATCCTATTTACTCTCCCATCTATCCAATGCCCTCCAAAACTGCACTTTCTCAAGTAACTCTTTGAGATGTATTCTCATCCCTGCAGATCTCATGTGAACAAGGTCTTCTTCCTCCAAATTTAATCTATAGCTCCTTTTCAGTGTTTTAATTTTTGCCAAATCAATGTCATAATCGTCTGCTACATCTTGTAAACTCTGTTTGCTCTCTTTGTAATGACTTTACATAGATATCTCAATTGCCCTCGGTATAAGAGTCTGTTCATCCTCATGTTTCCCTCTAAAAGTTCACTCACTTCCATGTTTAATCTCACTCTGTTTATTGTTTCTTCTTCTCTTTCTTTTCTCTCCTGTTGTTTTGGGTTGTTTAAATCTTCCAACCATTCTGTGATTTCTTGTGCAGACAAACCTTTCAGTGATACTCCACTAGCTTGTGTGCCTGCTCCTCGCCCTTGCCCTGAACTCGTACTTGGTTGTGGAGCCGTTGTTCCCGATGCCTCGACAAGGGACAAATATATCAAATAATTAATCTTATTTAAACTTGATCCCTGTCTATTCTGCACATTCATCAATGAATTCTCTCCTCTATTGTCTCCTCGAACATATAATGGAGTTTCTGGACCCATCGTAATAGGTACAGTAATTGCATCTGGATTCATCAATGTTCCAGCCCTCGGTGTCTGTCCTGCACTCATGATCTGCATCTGTGGAATCTGTATATGTACAAGTTCTCTTATATTCATCCCTTGACAACCATGCAACAGTACGATATTCACAGTTGTTCTCACTGTCTGAACCTCTGGCTGTATCTCAGGAATGTTAATTTCATACTGTTGTATGTTACTCAATGAGTCATTAAAACTACTCTGCATCTGAACTCTCTCATGACTCAGGTCACTCCTCGCTGATTCTGAAGTTAATGGTGCAGTAGGAATTATATTACTCATACCGCTCCCATTTAATCCATTTCCATTCTGCTGTCTCACATCTGGTGGAAGATATGTTTCTACAAGATGGTTAACTACCTCATCCTCCTCCATTTCATTATCATTAAACATGACTTGTTTTGGCTCTTTTGTGTTCTGTTCTAATGGACCCTTCTTCTTTTTCTTTCCATCTTTTGGTTTTGCCTAATTCTCATTTGTTCTTGTGGAAATAATCTGAACCCATGTAACATATTTGTTCTCCAACTTTTCTGTTCCTCATCCCACACAGTTTCAGACAATGGTGGTCATTCCAACCTTGGCGGTAAAAGGCGCTTACCGCTGTCAGAAGACCACCAACATACCGCCGCGGCAAACCGCCACGGTCATTCTGACCCACAACAGGCAAACCGACAAAATACAGACATCCACAAAAGTCCGCCACACCAAAGGCCAGCGAGAAACTGGTGATGACCAAACCTCCACCATCACGCCAACAGAAATACGCCCACACTATCACGACACACGAATCCACGCGGCGGTCTTTCAACCGCGGTATTCCATTGGCGGTACACACCGCCGCGCTCAAAATACACACACATTTACAAAACACATCCACATTGGACAAATCGAAAAACACACACCTGATACACATACACACACCACTCCCACACACCCAACACAATATAAAACACACACCCACATCACCCACAAACACCCACTTCTACAGAATCGGGACCACGCACTGAGAAAAAGAGAACTGAGCACCCAGACGCTCATTTAACTTTCACCCAGCAATATTTCCACGCACTTCACACAACACACCAATACACATCACCACACAATCCACCCCACACATCACCCACACCACCCCATGGCACCGCAAAGATGCCCCAGGTTCTCCGAGGATGAACTCAGGGTCATGGTGGAGGAAATTGTACGGGTAGAGCCACAGCTCTTCTGGACACAGGTGCAGCACACCACCATTGCCAGGAAGATGGAGCTATGGAGCAGAATAGTCGATAGGGTCAACGCTGTGGGACAGCACCCAAGAAATAGGGACGACATCAGGAAGCGGTAGAACGACCTACGGGGGAAGGTGCGTTCAACGGTATCCAGGCACAACATCGCGGTGCAGCGGACTGGCGGCGGACACCCGCCTCCTCCCCCAGAATTTACAACATGGGAGGAGCAAGTCTTGGCGATCCTGCATCCTGAGGGCCTCGCAGGAGTATCTGGAGGAATGGACTCTGGTAAGTCTCATCTTCACTACTTCATCACCCCCACCCCACCAGCATGCCAACTCATACCCCCACCCTCACCCTCACCCCCATCACATCCTGCTCCTTGCAAATGTCTCCACATCACAGCCCACCCATCCCAACACCAAGCCCTGCATGCGACCACAAAGCATGGACACCCATCACCAAAGCATGCCCACTGCACATACCCATCCCCCACCAAATCACTGTCACAAAAGCCCCCACACGGGAATGACAGCACTGGGGTACAAGGGCACCCACCCATTACACGCTATGGCACACACAAATGCAATAACCATACTTTTATACCCCTGCAGGACCCGAACGCCACGTCACCGCGCAGGAGGGTCCACAAATGTCCACTCCACCCCCAGAAGAGGCCCACAGTGAGGACAGCACCTCTGTCGACCTGGATCTAGATGACCAGCCCGGCCCATCAGGGACCTCAGGACAGTCGGTTCCCCTCAGACAGCCACAGCCCATAGCAGACCTTCCCCCCTCTGGGAACACCAGCACAGCACCCACCCAGCGGGCCCATCCCTCAGTCCCCAGGACACGTCAATCAGCGGTGTGTCCACCACTACAGGACACCCAGGTTAACCCACCACCCCAACAACAACAGGGACCTGGGGGCAGTGGTAGTGGGCACATGGTCCAGGGGACAGAGGCCCAGGGAAACAGGGGAACTTGGAGGGCTGCTGTGCGACAGGGGGGGACAGGCCCAGGGAACCCACTCTCCACGAGGCCCTCTTCGCCATCATGGGAGCATACCACCACTCCCAGGAGACGATGGCGACGGTCCTGGCCAGGTTTCAGGAGACCCAGCGCATACAGGAGGAACAGTATTTGGGGTTCAGGGAGGAACTACAAAACATCAGTTCTGCCCTGGCCACCATTGTAGGGGCTCTGAATCAGGTAGTCACCACATTGCGGGACACTGTGGCAGGACAAAGGGCCCCTGACACTAGCATGGACCAAGAACTGCCTACCACCTCCGCCGGCGCTAGTGGACAGGAGGCCCCACCACAGGACCAACAGGCCACCAGCACCCCACCCCCTGCACGAGGAGAACCACCCCGCAAGCGGGCCCTGAGATCCAGGAAGAAGACAGAGTAAGATGCCAAGACCCCCGCCAGGAAAGGATACCTCCCTGATTGTCATCCCACTGTCCCACATTGACACCCTGTCCATTCTTATACTGCCCATGCTCCACTTTCCACAGGCATTTGGACATTGCACCTTTGAGACTAATAATCTGGACTCTGCCATGGACAATCCTCCACCATCATCCCTCACCGATTTTCAATCACCCACCAATATAGAGCACTGAAATAAACACAGTTATTGCACAAAACAATCAGGAGTCTGGCTGTGATTTTGTACTAATGTATTAGACATTACCGTCCGAAAATGCATATTTACATTGTTATGCCAACATACCACTGTCACACAGCTGTAGTCCATGGGGAAACAAAGCAGATGTCACACACTGGGGGCCACATCTCTGAAATTGGAAGGGAAAGTCACAACTCAGTTACCATACACAGGGGGAAAAGGTCAGACAGTAGAGAGGTAGTAGGGGTTAAGTATATGTAATATGACGGGTTGGACTCTTACACACTTACCTGTGTGTCATTGAAAATACTGCTGTATTACTGTGTTCCTGTTGTCTATGTCGTCCTCTTCGGCTTCCTCTTCTTCACTCTCCACAGGCTCCACAGCTGCTACAACACCACCATCTGGACCATCCTCCTGCAGAAAAGGCACCTGGCGTCGCAAAGCCAGGTTGTGAAGCATACAGCAGGCCACAATGATCTGGCACACCTTCTTTGGTGAGTACAATAGGGATCCACCTGTCATATGGAGGCAGCGGAACCTGGCCTTCAGAAGGCCGAAGGTCCGCTCGATCACCCTCCTAGTTCTCCCTTGGGCCTCATTGTACCGTTCCTCTGCCCTTGTCCGGGGATTCCTCACTGGGGTCAGTAGTCAGGACAGGTTGGGGTAACCAGAGTCACCTATTAGCCACACACGGTGCCTCTGGAGTTGACCCATCACGTAAGGGATTCTGCTATTTCGCATGATGTACGCGTCATGCACAGAGCCAGGGAACTTGGCGTTAACATGGGAGATGTACTGGTCTGCCAAACACACCATCTGTACATTCATAGAATGATAACTCTTTCTGTTTCTGTACACTTGTTCACTCCTGCTGAGGGGTACTAAAGCCACATGGGTCCCATCAATGGCACCTATGATGTTGGGGATATGTCCAAGGGCATAGAAATCACCTTTCACTGTAGGCAAATCCTCCACCTCAGGGAAAACAATGTAGCTCTGCATGTATTTCAGAAGGGCAGATAACACTCTGGACAACACCTTGGAAAACATAGGCTGGGAAATCCCTGATGATATGGCCACTGTTGTTTGAAATGACCCACTTGCAAAGAAATGGAGTACTGACAGCACCTGCACTAGAGGTGGGATCCCTGTGGGTTGGCGGATGGGTGACATCAGGTCTGGCTCCAGCTGGGCACACAGTTCCTGAATAGTGGCTCGGTCAAGCCTGTATGTCAGTATGACATGTTTTTCCTCCATTGTCGACAGGTCTACCAGCGGTCTGTACACAGGAAGATTCCTCCATCTCCTCGCATGTCCCAGCGGACGGTGCCCATGTAGGACAACAGCGAGCACAGAATCAATCAGCCCACAGGTACGTTACCACAGTTTGCACCAAACACAATTCCCAATGCATTGAATGGTTTGTAGGAGTGTTGATGCAAGGCCTAGGTATGTGTGACGCAGTTAAAAGTAAGCCATGTGGGCCCTTGAAATGGCGGCTGCCTGACCTGTAAAGTGTGACAATGGGATGTGAGGTCAATGCGCTGGCGTGGCACACTGTGGCGGTAGGCGGTCGAAGACCGTGGCGTAAAGCAGCATTGGTTAACATTGAACCCTATGGGTCTCAAGAGCCAATGACGATGTGCGCCGGTGGTACGCACCGCCGCGGGCGTGACCGCCATTTTCTATCGGCTTAATCACTTGATACCTGATCTTCGACAGGAGAGGACCTACACTGCAAGTGCTGCTGTGACCTCGGCCTGGAAGAGACAATGGCTCATGCGACTGGGGAAAGAGCCCCTGCCTTCACTGCTCAGGAATTGGAGAAACTCGTGGATGGGGTCCTCCCCCAGTATGCGCTACTCTACGGTCCTCCAGACCAACAGGTAAGTACACTGGGACCATGCTTTGTGGGCAATGCCTGTGTTGAGTCGGGTGGATGAAAGACGGTGGGGAGGGGAGCGAATGAAGCATGCATCAGACGACGGATGACAGGATGTGCCACATGGCAAGGGTAGGGATGGGGGGCCACTCACACTGAGGGTGCACAAGGTGATGACTCTTTTTCTCCCCCTGTACATTTCACATAGGTCAGCGCCCACCAGAAGATAGCCACTTGGCGTGCCATCGGCAAGGACGTCCGGGCCCTGGGGGTCCACCACAGACGGGGCACCCACTGCCGGAAGAGATGGGAGGACATCCGACGCTGGAGCAGGAAGACGGCGGAGCCTCAGCTGGGGATGGCCTCCCAACGTGGGAGGGGTGCCAGTCGTACTTTGACCCCCCTGATGTCCCGGATCCTAGCAGTGGTCTATCCCGATTTGGATGGGCGCGTGAGGACATCACAGCAGACACAAGGGGGTGAGTACAACCTCATTCTGCTGACTTTGCGTGCAGTGGAGGTGTCTGGGTGGGGGAGGAGGGCTGTGGGTATCCCTAAGCCAGGGCGATTTCTGTAGGCTAGGCCCCTCCGTAAGGCATGGCCCTGTGCCCCCGCCCCCTACCTCTGTAGGGTGCCAAGTACAGTTATCCATGGCCCTGTGTCATCTATGTGTGCAGTTGTCGTCCATAGGCTTGTAGGCCATGTCCCACGGATTGAGTAGTGGACCCCAAGTGCGCGGCGTAGTGCAGGGGGCTTCTGTGTCTGTCCTCTCCGCCAACTGTGTCGTCAATGCATGCACTCAACATGTCTTTATTCCCCCCCCCCCCTTTTTTGTGGTCTTCCTGTTCATGTGTGCATTAGCATCATCAGGCGGAGGAGAAGTGGCATCGGAGCACGAGGGAGCTGCATCCCACATGGCCCTGGAGGGCCATGCAACGGATTCCGAGTACACCAGTGGGACGGAGGGCGAGGGGAGCTCCACAGCGGGGACTCGTGCAGACATTAGTGACACGGACTCGTCCTCTGAAGGGAGCTCCCTTGTGGTGGCGGCAACATCCGTGCCCCCCGCAACAACAGGTACAGCCGCCACCCAGCGCACCAGCACCGCCCTCCCAGCAGCCCCTCAGCGTTTGCCCCGTGCCCGCTCACCCAGGAAGGTGGGCATCTCCTTCGCCCCAGGCACCTCAGGCCCTGCCCCTGTCACCCCTGCTGCCCTCAGTGAGGAGGTCATTCACCTCCTGAGGACGCTCATTGTTGGGCAGTCTACCCTTTTGAATGCCATCCAGGGTGTAGAAAGGGAGGTGCACCAGAGTAATGCATACCTAGAGGGCATTCATTCGGGTCAGGTTGCCCATCAGCGATCGTTCAACACTCTGGCCTCAGCACTGATGGCAGCAATTGTCCCTGTCTCTAGCCTCCCCCCTCCAACTTCCTCCACCCATACCCTATCACCTGTACCTCTGCCTATCCCAGACACACCATCAGACCAGCCTGCACACACCTCAACACCCAAGGGAAGCTCATCCAGACATAGGCACCACACATCACACAAGCATTCACACAAGCAACATCCACATACAGACATACCAACACCCACTGCCTCCACTGTGTCCCCCTCCTCCTCGTCTCCCTCCTCCCTCCCTGTCACGTCTCCACTCACACCTGCATGCACAACATCTTCAGCCATTACGTCCATCACCAGCACACCCACCAGAACCCCCGCACACGTGCAGTCACCACCCCCACTACCATTTACACGTCCCCTGTGTCCTCTCCCAGTGTGTCGGTGACCCCCTCTTCCAAGCTACACAAACGCAGGCAGCCACCCACCCAACAGCCATCCACCTCACGACAGCATCCAGCCCAAGCACCTGCACCCAAAGACACCAGACTGAAGACTCCTACAACCACAACCTCTTCCTCCACTCCCATACCCACTACACCTACCCGTCCCTCTGTTCCTAAATTGGTTTTCCTTTCCAAACTTGACCTCTTTCCTACAACTCCCCCACCCGTCCATCTCATAGGACTCCAGTCAGCACCTCAGCCACCACAAAAGCGGGACCTGGAATGACAGTGTGCCATGGACTGTGGAGTCCCCCACCCTCACGGGCAGCCAGTTCAGGAAGGAGCCAAGGCACGGCCAGCCCACCCCCGGTAAAACATCCGAAGGTTGTCAGTGGCCGGCCCGAGAGGCCGAAGACACCAGGGACCAAAATCCCGACCATGGCTCCGGCAGGAAGTGTGGTGCCACCTGGCACACCTCGAAAGGTGGGGAAGGGCCACAGGCGAACAGGGAAGGCTGGGAAGGGCAGCACGCCCGACAAGTCCGCCAGCAGCCCAGCTGGCCAGGAGGGCCCCGCCTGCCCCATCCCAGGTGGGCAGGAGGACACCCACAGGCTCGGTACTGCAGCCCAGGAGGGCCCCGCCAGCCACACGACAGATGGGCAGGAAGGCACCGCCAGCCACAGGTCAGGTGGCGAATGACCTCCAAGCCATGGCCGGATCCGCTGAGCTGGACACTCATCCGATGCACCGCTGAACCGGGCACCGCTGTCTCAAGCACCGCTGAACTGGGCCCTTCATCTTAAGCACCGCTGCACTGTGCACCGTCGTCTCAAGCACAGCTGAACTGGGCCCTTCATCTTAAGCACCGCTGCACTGTGCACCGCCGTCTCAAGCACCGCTGAACAGGGCCCTTCATCTCAAGCACCGCTGCACTGTGCACCGCTTTCTCAAGCACCGCTGAACAGGGCCCTTCATCTCAAGCACCGCTGCACTGTGCACCGCCGTCTCAAGCACTGCTGAACAGGGCACCGCCGTCTCAAGCACCGCTGGACAGGGCACCGCCGTCTCAAGCACCGCTGAACAGGGCACCGCCGTCTCAAGCACCGCTGAACAGGGCCCTTCATCTCAAGCACTGCTGCACTGTGCACCGCCGTCTCAAGCACCGCTGAACAGGGCACCGCTGTCTCAAGCACCGCTGAACAGGGCCCTTCATCTCAAGCACCGCTGCACTGTGCACCACCGTCTCAAGCACCGCTGAACAGGGCACCGCCGTCTCAAGCACCGCTGAACTGGGCACCGCCGTCTCAAGCACCGCTGAACAGGGCCCTTCATCTCAAGCACCGCTGCACTGTGCACCTCCGTCTCAAGCACCGCTGAACAGGGCACCGCTGTCTCAAGCACCGCTGAACAGGGCACCGCCCTCTCAAGCACCGCTGAACTGGGTCCGCCATCTCAAGCACCGCTGGCCCAGTGGCGGAAGGGGCAGGCCCACCTCCGTGTCGGACAGGGCTGCACGAAGCACTCTGGGCACTAGTCCCCCTCCAGAACCAGTGGAGACTGTTATCCACTTGTGAGACTGTGGCTTTGCACTCCCCAGGATGGTACAGTGGGCAAGCCACCCACTGTAGAGACTTGAGAGACTGTGGCTTTGCACTCCCCAGGATGGAACAGTGGGCAACCCACCCACTGTAGAGGCTTGAGAGACTGTGGCTTTGCACTCCCCAGGATGGAACAGTGGCCATGGAGGCCCATCGTGGATCTGGGGTCGTGGACTCATCTGGCTGAGGTGCCCCTCCTTCCCTTTCCCCTGAGGTGCCTGTAGTTTTGCTATCTGATGCCCCTGCAGTGTTCTCTCCGTTGGAGTCAGGTATCCTGTGTGGGCTTTGCCCATGTGATTTGGGCCCAGTGGTCCACGGACAATGCATGCTACAATGATCGGACTTTAAAATGTATGTATATAAAGGTTTTAGATGTGTGATATATTTTTAAGCCAGTGATACAATATATTCCAATGTTTAGAATCATTTCCTTTTGTCTTTGCATTCTTCCGGGGGGTTTGGGAGGGGGTAACTGTGATGTATTGCTATGCATTGATGTGTGTGTTGTAGTGGGTGAGGGTGGGGGTGGGTGTGTCGCGTATGTGTGTCCCCGTACTTTTTTCCCTCCCCCCTCCCCTGCGTCGTAGGTGCAGTACTCACCGTTGTCTTCTGCGCCGGCGTTCGTGCTCCTGGTAGAGGAGCAGGTAGACAATCGCTGGGAGGATGTGGAGTTCGGGTTCCATGCTGTCCAGATGCCTCGTGGGGTGTATGGAGGTGAGCGTTTTCCGTTCGAAATGGCTGTTTCCGGCGTGTTTTTATCGGCGGGGCTACCGCCCCGGAAAAGTTGGCGGATTGGTAGGTTGTGATGGGGTGGGCGGTACATTGACTCTCGCCTGTCTGTTGGCGGTGACCGCCACGCTGTTTGTTTGTCCCGCCCTGGCGGGCGGTGTGTTGAAGTGGCGGTCTCTGTTGGCGGTTTCCGCCAGGGTCGGAATTCCATTTTTTTTACCGCCAGACTGTTGGCGGTTTAGCCGCCGCTTTAACACCGACCGCCAAGGTTGGAATGACCCCCAATGTCTTTTCCACCCTTCTCATTTTCTTTTTAAATTTTAATGTCTGTTGCTGTTTTGCTGCCAGCCCCCATACCGCTAATGCTTCGTACTGTGCTGGCCTCGGTGGACATCTTTGACCTCAAGTTATCCAGAACTCTTAAATTGAACATTCCATGTTCCGGAAAAGTTAAACAACATTCTTTCTTTGTAATTTTGACCCAATGTTTCAACCAAAGACACGTCACCGCATCTCTCTCATCAAACACAATATAAGCTGGAGTATTCTCTGGCAGACAAATCTCTCCTTCTAGTACTGGAATGTACTCATCACCCCTCAATGCACATCTCAAAGCTTTGAAAAACATAATTTCCATAGCAAAAATTATTTTTAAACTCAATTGAACAAAGCAAATACAACAAGCAGTAAACAAAAGTTAAAGGAAGAATAACCAATCATGAAAAGTGATTACGATCCCACAATTCTCTTCGACCCCTCCTTGCCTTCCAATCTCGTTACTCTATTGTCGGACGGATTGACGAATCCCTGCAAGACTCCTTCTTTCTTATCAACCAATCACAGCGCGGCAACACTATGTTACACCCACACATTCACCCTCTTTCACTAAGACGCTGACAAAGTCTATCGTGCTAATCTTTCACAATCCACATGCAAAATCAACGCAATATTAATTTGCGAGCTACCTTAAAATAAGAAAGCACATTTGCATATGTACTATAGGTAGGGTAACACAAATGCTTCAGAACCTCCCAAAGAAACCTTCAGCTTTCGCCTACTCCTTTTTCAAAGTTCCCACAATTGTGAGCAAACTTCGGCCTGCAAACTTTACTTTTCTACTGTTCCTTGGATTATTGTCTAGTGCACTTAGTGCTCACCAAGTCTTCAGTATTATTCCATTCACACCAAGATCTCACAAACTCAACTTACCAATCACGACAGATCAGTCGACTAAATGAAGAATTACAATATATACCAAGTGTCTCTGTACACTTGTAAATATTCTCCGGAGTCTCAGACCTCTCTCCTTAGGTCTTTCATCAACAACCACGTGGTCAATTTTTCCTGCATTAAGCACCACACTCAAACAAAGGACGCTGCTTCCCTACTCTCATACCTATAGGAGTACGATCATTCCATCTAATCTAATCATCTAATTCGAGCATCTCAACTCCTCTAGACTCATATCCAACACAATCATCTGCAAATTAGTTAAAGCTGTTCAAGCACAAAAACACATTATTCACCTCATTCAGATACAACCAATCACTGCCAAAAACATACCCTTCAATTTTGGGGGGTCTCCAGGAACCGGAGAAAGTCATTTAAGGCAACTAGCCACTCATCATGTTTAGTCCGTTTAACAATTTTGAAAAAAGGAAAAGAAAGAAAGAACCAACAGTTGCAACACACCTCACAGACTAATTATGCCATCATCAAAACAATGACGTAACCGTAATCTGCTGCCAAAAACTGAGAACGCGCCACAGAATCCTAGCTATTATCAACCCTGAATAGTGGATTCTGCGCTAGAGGATGATGGATCGAAGCAACATAGGTTTGAGGGGATGTCATTAATAGGAGGTGTGAGGATCAACAATACCAATAACAATCAATATTACAAATCTTCAGTCAATAACTACACCAGTTTATTAAGAAGAAGTGATAGATTTATTTCCCTATATTAACAATGGTAATGTCACAAAAATTACTCTCAAACACAAATGATAAGCATATCAGATCAATAGCGGTTTTTTGAAGCGTAGTATATATCTCAATTTGATTAAGACAATCAGACAAATTATCTCTAAAAGTATCACACTTATTAATAATACAAATACTGGTAATAAGGGTAAAGTATACATTAGTTTAGCATCAAATGATTTCAAAATAAGTCATGAGCATTTCAAGATTAAACACCTCACTAACCACAGATTAGCATCAACATGTTGGGCTTCATGTGAAAAGATTTTAGTAACACAAATTTAGAAAATCTCCTAACTCAATTATTAATAAAAAAAATTATTATTGTGCAGCAATAAAATCATAAGTTGCAGCTGGCACCTGAAAAGCAAAAGAGACACAATTCACATTTCAATAGCATACTTTACCAAAGATAGAAGTAGAAACAGGAAATGGCTTGCTTCAGTCTGAGGACACCATCAGTTATGTCGTCAGAAGATTTGGGCCTAACGACAGCTACAGCCAATAAGTCTTGAACCATCAGACTCGAACCTCATCTGCTATATCAATCAATTAACAAATTCTCTTTTCCCCTCCCGAGAATTCTACCCGGGTTGCTATACTAAATTCGAATATGCTCCTGATTGGTCAGTTTATGGGGTGGTTTCATTTCAGCCAATCGACAACTAAATTGATGACCTAAAACACAACAAATCTACGCTAACTATAACATTTTCCTCCAATGTTTCATTGCTTCTTCCATCTCGTCTGTAACTCCATTGTTTCGTTGCCTCTCGAATATCTTGTTCTCAGAAAGAGACTTTTACAGTTTCTATTTACTTCCATCCTCAAGGAAACACCAGAGATTAGTAACATTCTCAAACAATAGAACATTTCAACTTATGCAATGCTTGGTTAAGACATGACATTGTAAGACATAATGCTGCAACCCACTAGGGGTAGTTGCGGGCACATCTACACAAACATTGAAGGTACTTTTATGAAAGCTTTGAATCATGGAAAATAACCACAGCGTTTGAATATTATTTTGCTCAGCCAAGAACAGAAAAACAAACATTTTCGAAAGTCACTCGTTTTGCATGTTAGTTTATTACACATTTTTAGTGTGAAAATCATTAATAAACTTATTAGAAAATTCACACTCTTACAAGCCCTAGTGTGAGACAGAGAAGTTATTTCAAAGCCAGTTAAGGGTGAATCTAATGATTGAGCTTCACTTCTATTCTGTGATGCTCTGCAGTTGTGATGAACATGACTGTTCCTATTGGAGCAGAGTCAAGGCTCATTTACGTATGGTTGAGTCCAAACTTAGATGACATAGTGGGCAAAAGAATGATGGGTTGGAATGATAGCCTGAGTGATTGGAAGTGGCTAGACTTACTGCAAGCAATCAACCAACACATTTTGTGTGTTTCTTGTCCAAGCTAATGTTGCACTCTAGAAGCGCCTGTCACTGATGTTGAAGCAGTTTTTGTTTTGGACTTTAAGGCAAGAAATAATTAGATAGCTTGTTGATTCAGAAACTGGTTTGACGTTTGCTACTGGTGAATGTCATTCTCTTGTTTCCAGGAGCTCCCCAAGGTCCCTGCTCTTAATTGCTTTTTTTGTTTATTCTTCAGGGTGTCAATGTAAAATAAGAGAGAGTGTCCCTTTTGCCAAGGGAATAGGGCACTTTCCAAAGTTTTTCAATTATAATTTTCCTCTAGGAGTATCAACCACTTGTTCAACAATCATATACTTTCTATACACCAATCACTCACAACCTCAATATCAATTCATACCCAATATCTTCAAAGAAGCTCACTCAACTGGCACTCTAAGATAGATAAAAGCCAAGCTTTTAATGGTATAGCACCAATAGCACCAATATATAATACAATTCAAGGCATATTCCTCAGATGATATAAAAGATTACATTTCTATTAAAAACTATATAGATTAAAAATCACACAACAATACCACCCCCATGGCACAAATGTAAGTTATAATAAGAAACCAAATAATTAAAAAAAACATTTAAGAAAAAACAGTTCAAAGAGAGAAACACATAGGATATCACAAATTATGTATACTTCAAATGGGAACTGCTGTGTACTTTTTCTCCAAGATCCCCAAAAGCATTTTTTGAGCATCTTCATCTAATAATGTTATGCATTTTACGGAACAGTCCTTCCAGGCATCAAGGCGTTCAGTGGTAACTGTGGATAAAAACACCTTCTTCAGGACATATACATATATTCTCCCACATATTAAATAACACGAAAGTCCCAAAAAGTTTTAGTCTTTTAGGAGTCTGGTTCACCATATAATAATTCCAAGAGATCGTTTTTCACACAAATGTTCAGGCCTATGCTTAGTCCTGTTCCTTTCTAATTTGTCTTCATCTTTTCAAACATTGGTCATCCATTTAACAAGGGTCAGCAGATCATCTCCAGATAATCTTCTCTTCTTTCCACTCAAAGACATTTCCCTTTCAATCCTGGTAAGTGTGGTCACTGATAGTCACTTATTCCAGTTTATTGTTCCATCCAGTATTATCTCTGCAATCATGATTAGTTGTCCATGTGGTTCGTGACAGACTGATATCACGTCTGCCATATTCCGATTCCATTATATCCTATAGACATCGTAATACGCCGGACAGGATATCCGTCACATTTGTGACAGAGTAACCTGTCCACCAAACTCTAAATCAGGTCCTTAGGGGGTCATTCCGACGCCGGCTGGCGGCGGAAGCCGCCCGCCTGGCGGGAACCGCCAGAAGACCGTACCGCGGTCAAATGACCGCGGCGGTCATTCTGACTTTCCTGCTGGGCCGGCGGGCGACCGCCAGAAGGCCGCCCGCCGGCCTAGCGGGAAAGCCCCTTCAACAATGAAGCCAGCTCCGAATGGAGCCGGCGGAGTTGAAGGGGTGCGACGGGTGCAGTGGCACCCGTCGCGATTTTCAGTGTCTGCAAAGCAGACACTGAAAATCTTCATGGGGCCCTGTTAGGGGGCCCCTGCACTGCCCATGCCAGTGGCATATGCAGTGCAGGGGCCCCCAGGGGCCCCACGACACCCATTCCCGCCATGCTGTTCCTGGCGGTAAGAACCGCCAGGAACAGGATGGCAGGAAGGGGGTCGGAATCCCCATAGCGGCGCTGCTTGCAGCGCCGCCATGGAGGATTCCTATGGCCAGGGGGAAACCGGCGGGAAACCGCCGGTTTCCCTATTCTGACCGTGGCTTTACCGCCGCAGTCAGAATTGGCCTGAAAGCACCGCCAGCCTGTTTGCGGTGCTTCCGCGGTCGTTGGCCCTGGCGGTCGATGACCGCCAGGGTCAGAATGACCCCCTTAGTGTTTTAGTATATGTAGTTTTTTTGTCTTTTTTTTCTTTTGGTGTTGCTACCTTCCACACTTATTAGTCTAAATTGCCTTTTGTTTATAATAACTTCACAGCAGATAAAACACCCAATGCCACCTGTTCTCTGCCCCCCATACTCAGACCCTCATTATGACTGTGTTGGAGTTTGGTACAACTATAACAGTGGAACGGAATCTCCGAATCCTACTAGTATCACAAATACATATTCTGGAGATTATAGCTTTTTTTCCCCAGAATGCCAAACAAGTGCGTAGACCCATAGTGGGTATATTTCTTAATCCCAGTAAGTAAATTGCTGACATTTTCCACATGCTATAAGTAGGTGGAAAATGTTAGTGGCAGGACAGTTGGAGAGTCAGGGCAGGCTATATCCAGCCTGGGTGGAACAATGTCTGCTCTTCCCAATTTGCAGGGGTCATGGTGGGTTGGTTTTGTGCACTTGCCCTCAGACCATGAAGAATGCAACAAGGTCCAGTTTCTTTGACCCTGTAATTGCACAATTCAGTGTTCGTGGACCTGATAATTACGGATCTGAAGACACTAGGAACTGTTGGTGGAAGAATTTTACCCTGGGATATTGATCTGGGAAGTTCCCCCCTTGTATTGAGAGCCTTAGTGTTACAAATTGATTGATGTGTCACATTTGTGCCTCAGTCTAAGTTTTACAATTCTCCAATATTCTGTGAGATGGAAATGCAGCAGACAGTCTTTACATTTTCTTCACTCAATATGTTTTGATATTATGCCATGAAGGGAAAAAAGTATGTATGCTAGACCATGAGGGGGATGGCTGAATGCTGCACATGATGGCAGCAGTTCTGTGAAGCTCTGGTGCATCTTCAGTCAGTTGACAATAAAACAGTGAGGTGCTGGTGTTAGCATGTCTGACCTTTATAAGTAAACTTACAAGGGGACACGAATATGTTGATGAAGCTTTTGACTCGCAATTAAGATGTCCTTACCATAGCTCCAGTACATAATCAGTAATCAATACACAATAGTCAATAACCATTAGCAATCAGTAACAGTGATAATCAATGGAGTCAATAATTGTCACACACCATGACCTTTCAGTCATGAATAACCACACCTTTTAGTAAAAATTAGAATAATGATTTCCCCATATTAACATTGCCAAAGTCATGTAGATTAATCTCAAAATCAGATGAAACACATATAGAAACAACACTGGCTGTCCAAAGCTGCAGAAGAAACTTAATCTAATCAAAGCTTGAACTACAACACATTCTAAGGTTATGGTGCAGATCAGTAACAAAGTCAACTGCGTCAAAGTAATTACATACATTAAGTTTAGCAGAGACATTCATCAAACATTAATCCCTGTTATCATGATTTCCTTAGTGAGGATCCTTAACCAACACCAGATTAGCATCAGCATGTTGGGCTTCATGCAAAAAGGTTTAGTAACATAAATTTGGAAAAACATCTAACTATGGCTCTATCAAAACAGTGCAGTTAGTACCTAGAAAGAAAGAGCAAATATGCATAATATTCAACAGTCTATCGCATTATACCTCTCCTCAGTGTGGATCAGCATGCAGAGTCAGTCTTCGCCCTCAGGACATCAATTGATCAGCAAGGCATCAGGATTGAGCATCAAAGTTCAGAAAATGCAAAGTCTCTAAGCATGAAAGTTTTGCACGCCTCTTGTCAAGATGCACCAGAATTATTGATCTTATGGTCAGCAAGAAAATGGGCAAATGGCGGTCTCTTCTCTCAGTGTAGTAGAGTTATATTAAAACTAGTAAAACAACTTCCCAATTCCCTATTGGCTAGTCAATCGCGTGTTCACACTTTGTCCAATAAAACTAAAACTCCAAATCTATTAATTCTACCATTACTCCGTTCACATATCGTTGATTGGTTTGTCCTGCAATGCCCTCATCATCTGGCTTGTCAGGTAACAATATTGTTGCAGCTTCCACTCCAGTCAGTATCTCCATTGTTCTTCTCCTGAGAAAGTCAGTCTCACATGCACTACACACAAAATGTTACATTGACAAGAACAGCATATTCTAGCAGTAATGCAGAATGGAAAATCACAGTTTAACTCTCTAGGACAGCCATTAATTAAATGTTAAGAAATACAGCTTTTGCATGAGGCCTGGCAAGTAGGCCAAAACATTAGCAAAATTAAGGTCTACAATTAATAAAGCTAGAGCAAAATGCATATCCCTTAATATGACATATTACTACATTAGTCAAACTTATATTCAATGTTTCATAATATTAATTCACTAGTAAGTACACTTTGTGAATATTGACGGCCACTCTTTGTAATCACTTTTTCAAATGTGTACATTATTTTTTCTACATTATTATATTTTCTACATAAATCATTTATTCAGAATACATAAACACTCATTAATAATTTTTATTAAAACACCTGGGCTAGCAATCCCTCCTCTGATGACTAAATGTGTCATCACACTAACTACCACCCACAAATTTGTGCATCAGCTAAAATTCGGTCAATTCAATCACTTTATACTTTTGTTTCCCCTTTGAATTTTCTCTGTACAATTTTTCCCTTTTCTTTTCTTCCCTCCTCTGATCATTCTTTGACCTTTTCAATTTGATCCAAATGCATAATTTACACAATCCCCATATTCCAATTAAACAAACCACAATAATGAATATTCCTTGCAAGATTTTCATTAGAATTCCATTCCAAATGTTGCTGAGCCAATTTCCCACTGAAGCAAAACATTTGCCAACCTTTTCCCAAACACCTGGTTCTTTCAATTCGTTCAAATCAGCACCTGCATTAGTCAGATTAGTTAGTAAGTCCCTTATCTCTCTACTGTTATCAGGAATATACGAACAACAATGCCTAGAATTAATCATTTTACAGACTCCACCATCCTTCGCTAGAAGAATGTCTAAAGCAAGACGATTTTGAAGAGCCATACCTCTATCAGTAGCTAACTCAGTATGTATCAGGAGTACGGCTCCTAAAAAAATTGTCAACATGTTATCCACAATAGTAGACAACTTTCAAATCTTTATCAAATTTAGAAGGACCCCCACTGAAGGAATCACTGCTTCAAATATATCTCCCACTATACCAGAAGAGGACTCCCTTCTTTGTCTTTTATGATGTAATCAATCACTTTCTGAAACTTTTTCAAATCCTCCATTTGATAGATCTTTGTGAAAACTATCCCCAAATAACATGTCCCATACCATCCTCTTGGAAGATGATAATAAGCATTAAGACCACAGTTGTGATAAATCCCAGGAATAGCAGGATCCTGGCCATTCAACATAAAGGTCCATTTACTCTGAAACAAAAACACATGCCTACATTCACTTGTTCCCACAAATAAAGTGTCAGTGTGCGAATTAGGCCAATATATACAAAGTTTCCCTACATGTTGTACATCTAAAGCTAAATTCCCTTGCGTTTTAATTGCACTATAAGTATAATCATTCTTGTAAGTTCTTTTCTCTAAGCCTTTTTCTAATTTCTCCTGTAATGCCTTTCTCCTGTCATCTGTGTGATCTAAGAAGCTTTTCTCTAACGGTGTAAGCAAGCATGTCATATTATTGCGGTATGCATAAGCTGTGCCAAACGTCAATGTAGGGTCAAAGAAACCTCTATTACTATGTCATTATCTTTAACTACTGTACTCCAATTCCTAATTATAGGAACAAACAAAAACACAACATCATAATTTTAGTAAAAGTATTGAATGTACTCCTGGTTATAAAATCTTGTTAGTAACAGACTACAACTTATTCCATAAGTTAGTGGCAGGCTATGGTAGGTGACTCTGTGAGAGCATGAATTTTCTAACATGTTTATTAATGGTTTTCATATTAGTAATACGTGATGAACTAACATGTAAAACGAGAAATCTTTTAATATACCTGTTTTTTCTGTCCTTGGCTGAGCAAAATTATTTTCAGCTGTTGTAGTTATTTTCCATGGTCAAAAGCTTTTCATAATAAATGTTTTCAATCTTGTGTAGACGTATCCACAGATACCCCTAGTGGGTTGTGGTGTCATGTCTTACAAGGTCACATATTAACCAAGCGTTGCATTAGTTGAAATGTTCTATTGTTTGAGAATGTTACTAATATCAGTTTTTTCCTTGAGGATGGAAGTAAAAGTAGCAGAGAAACTTTCTTCCTGAGAACAAGATATGTGAGAGGCGGATGAGAAAATGGAGTTACAGACAAGATGGGAGGAGAGTTTATCTACCAAAAGAAAATGTCATAGTTAGCGTAGGTTTGTCAAGTTTAGGTCATCAATTTAGTTGTCGATTGGCTGAAATAAAAACATCCCATAGACTGACCAATCAGAAGTTGAGTAGATTTTAGTATGATATTCTGTGGAGACTAAAATAGGGTTTGGTTGTTAGATTGTATTGGGTGTGTTAAGGAGTATTAGAGAGAATAAGGAGAAGAAGTGTATCTGGAGAGTAGGAGTCGTTGTTCTTCAAGAGCAGATGCGTTACGAGAATAGCTGTTGTTAGGCCCAAACTGCTAATGAGATAGCTGATGGTGTCCTCAAGTGGAAGCTGATCATTTGCTGTTACTACTTTTGCGGTAATGTATGCTATTAAATGTGAATTGTGTCTCTATTGCTTTCCAGGTACCAACTGCAACTAATAATTATATTGCTGCACATAATTCGTTTTTTTATATGACATAATCGAGATAAGAGTTTTTCTAAATCTATGTTTCTAAATTCTTTTCACATGAAGCCCAACATGTAATGCTAATCTGTGGTTAGTCAGGGAAATAATAATCTACTGCATATGATCTGGGTTGAAATAATTTGATGCTAACTAATGCATTCTGTTCCATTACTACCAGTCTTTGTATTATTAATAAGTGTGATTCTTCTGGAGATAATTTCTTTAACTGTATCAATCAAATTGAGATATATACGCCAATTTAATGAGCCGCTATTGATCTTATATGCTTATCATTTGTGTTTGAGAGTTATCTTCGTGACCTTAGCATTGTTAATTTAGGGAAATACATTTTTGTTACTAAATTGGTGTGGTTATTGACTAAAAGCTTTATAATATTGAATGTTATTGATTTTTTATTGATTTATTGGTTCTCATAATTCCCATTGGTGACATCCCCTCAAACCTATGTTGCTTTGATCCATCGTCCTCTAGCGCAGGATCCATTATTTGATATTGGTAATAGATGGGATCATGGCGCGCTCACAGTTTTTGGTAGCAGATTATGGTTACGTCATTATGTCATAATGGAACTGTGAGGTTTGATTGTGTCAAAGTGGTTCGTGTTTGCTCTTTCTTTTTCAAAATTGTTAACAGATTTAACATGATGAGTGGCTAGTTGCCTTAAGTGACTTTCCCCAGTTCTTGGAAACCCCCTAGGTTGATGGGTATGTTCTCGGCCGTGTTTGATAGTAATTGAATGAGGTGTATAAAGTGTTTGCGCTTGCACGGCTTTAGCTAATTTGCAGATGATTGTATTGAATATGAGTTTAGAGGAGTAGAGATACTCAAAGTAGTGATTAGATGGAGTGGGCTTACTCCTATAGGTATAAGAGTAGGGAAGTGGCGTTCTTCATTTGAGTGTTGCGCTTGATGCAAGAAAAATTATCCACGTGGTTGTTGATGACAGACCTAGAGAGAGAGAGGTCTGGGACTCCGGAGTATATTGACAAGTGTAGAGAGACACTTGGTATATGTTGTAATTCGTTCATTTAGTAGACCGATCTGTCGAGATTGGTAAATCAAGTTTGTGAGAAATTAGTGTGATAGAAAATATACTGAAGACTTGGTGACTACTAAGTGCACTAGACAATAGTCCAAGGAACGGTGGAGTAGTATAATTTGCTGGTCGAAGTTTACTCGTGATTGTGGGAACTGTGAAAAAGGAGTAGGCGAAAGCTGAATGTTTCTTTGGAAGGTTCTGAAGCATTTGTGTTACCCGACCTGTAGTAAATGAGCAAATTTGTTTTCTTATTTTTGAGATAGCTTGTGGATTAATATTGTGTTGGTTGTTGTATGTGTTGGTTGTGAAAGGGTTATTATGATAGATTTTGTATGCGTTGAGTGTGACGTAGCAGTGCCGCACTGGAGTTGGTTGATCATCAGAAGGGAATCACGCACGGATTCATCAATCAGTCCGATAATAGTGTAACGCGATTGGAAGGCAAAGGTGGTCGAAGAGAATTGTGGGATAGCAGTCACTTGACATGATTGGTTATTATTTCATTAAACTTGTTTACTGTTTGTTGAGTTGTTTTGAAGTTAAAATTATCTGTGAATATTGTGTTTGAATAAATTGAGTCAAAATGAAGTTTTTCAAAGCTTTGAAATGCGCATTAAGGGGTGATGAGTACATTCCGGTACTTGAAGGTGAGATTTGTCTGCCAGAAAATACTCCAGCATACATTGTGTTTGAGGAGAGAGGCGCAGCGGCATGTCTTTGGTTGAAGCATTGGGTCAAAATCACAAAGAAAGAGGGTTGTTTAGCTTTTCTGTAACATGGTACATTCAATTTAAGAATTCTGGATAATTTGAGAACAAAGATGCACAGTCTTCAACCTCCACCGAGGCCAGCACAGTATGAAGCTTTAGCTATATGGGAGCTAGTAGCGAAGGAACAGCAAGCTATAAAATATGAAAAAGGGTAGAGAAATCGCTAACTGAGACATTGTGGGATGAGGAACAGAAAACGTGGAGAGAAGACACATTACGCAGGGTTAGGGTATTCCCAGCAAGAATAGGTGAAAACAAGGTGAAAACAAATGATGGAAAGAAAAAGAAAAAGAAGGGTTCAGAACAGAACGCAAAAGAGCTGAAAAGGGTCATGTTTAATGATGATGACATGGCGGAAGATGAGGTGCTTAACCATGTCATAGAGACATATCTTCCGCCCAATATGAGACAGCAGAACATAAGTGGATCAAATGGGAGCGGTACGAGTAATATAATTCCTACCGTACCATTGATTTCAGAATCAGTGAGGAGAGACCTGAGTCATGAGAGAGTGCTGATGCAGAGTAGTTTTAATGACTCGTTGAGCAACAGACAACATATCACAATGAACATTCCTGAGGTTCAGCCAGTAATCCAGTCAGTGAGGCCAAGGAAAACATAGTATTGTCACAGGGTTGTTAAGGGACAAAGATACTAGAGGCTGTACATATACAAATTCCACGAATGCAGAATATGAGAGCAGATCAAACATTAGGAGCAGTAACACAGATGAATCCAGATGCAATTACTGTACCTATTACGATGGGTCCAGTAACCCCATTATATGTTTGTGTAGACAATAGTGAAGAGAAATCATTACTGAATGTGCAGAATAGACAGGGACCAAGTTCAAACAAGACTAAGGGGGTGATTTTAACCTTGGCGGACGGCGGAGGCCGTCCGCCAAGGTACCGCCGTGAAATGACCGCACCGCGGTCAAAAGACCGCGGCGGCCATTTAAACATTTCCTCTGGGCCGGCGGGCGCTCTCCGAAAGAGCGCCCGCCGGCCCAGAGGAAATGCCCCTGCAACGAGGACGCTGGCTCAGAATTGAGCCGGCGTAGTTGCAGGGGTGCGACGGGTGCAGTTGCACCCGTCGCGTATTTCAGTGTCTGCAAGGCAGACACTGAAATACTTTGCGGGGCCCTCTTACGGGGGCCCCTGCCGTGCCCATGCCATTGGCATGGGCACGGCAGGGGCCCCCAGGGGCCCCGCGGCACCCCCTACCGCCATCCTGTTCATGGCGGTTTTCCCGCCATGAACAGGATGGCGGTAGGGTCTGTCAGAATCCTCATGGCGGCGGAGCGCGCTCCGCCGCCATGAAGGATTCCCCCGAGCAGCGGTAAGTCGGCGGGAGCCCGCCGACTTGCCGCTTCTGACCGCGGCTGAACCGCCGCGGTCAGAATGCTCGTGGGAGCACCGCCAGCCTGTTGGCGGTGCTCCTGTGGTCGGTGGCCCTGGCGGCCACCGGCCGCCAGGGTCAGAATGACCCCCTAATTCTCTACTAGATTTGTCACCTGTCGAGACATCAGGAATGATGGCTCAACAACTGAGTACGAGTTCAGGACAAGGGCGAGGAACAGGTGCACAAGCTAGCGGAGTATCTCTGAAAGGTTTGACTGCACAAGAAATAACAGACTGGTTGGAGGATTTAAATAGTTCAAAGCAAAAACAGCAAGAGAGAAAAGAAAAGGAAGAAGAAATGATAAACAGAGTGAGGTTAGACATGGAAGGGAGTGAACTCTCAAAAGGAACAATGGGAGTGAACAGACTTGACTCATATACTGAAGGACAGTTGAGGTACCTGTGTAAGGTCATTACAAAAAGAGCTAACAGGGTTTATCAGCATTTACAAGATGTTGCAGATGATTACGATATTGATTTGATGAAGATGAAAACATTAAAAAGGAGTTATAGACTGAGTATAGAAGAAGATTTTGTTCATATGAGATCTGCAGGGATGGGGACGCATCTCTAAGAGTTACTTAAAAAGGTGCAGGTTTGGAGGGCATTGGATAAATTGGAGAGTAAATGGGACAGGAAAAGAGAGAGACCTAAGAAAGATGATGGGGCGGGAGATGGAGTAAACATTTGACCAATGAGAGAAACACCAGGAGGGAATTTTGTTCATGTACCTTGGAATAGAAGTGACATTATACGTTTTACAAATGATTATCCGAGACTGAGAGGGAAGTCAATGGAGTGGTATCAGTAGACAGATAGGTTTGTGAAACTTTCAAAATGTGTTTGGGAAGACTTGAATACGCTTTTTGACATTGTGGTTCCAGCAGATTTGTGGGTTGAATGTAAAAGGAGCATTGATTGGCCGACAAGCGAGCTGCAAAGAGATTTGAAGAATGGTGTGCCGTCACCTGAAGTAATGAAATATTACTATAAAGTCATTGAATTTCTGAAAACGAGAGTTTCGCTGAAAAGTGTTGATTGGCAGCAGATAGATAGAACAACGCAGGAAGGGAAGGAGTCAGTTCTTGCGTACTATGAAAGATTGTTGAAGGCATTCAAACAATTTAGTGGTGCAGAAACTATTGAAAGAGAAAGCATGAATCATTTAGTGTTCAGATTCGTTGATGGGTTGAAACCAGAAGTGAGTCAAATGATTAAGAATCACTAGATATTTTGGCACACAAAGCCGATTGATGAGGTCTTACAGTATACTAAATACTGTAGTGATGAAATTGAGTTGAAACAGAAGAAGCTGAAGGAAAAGGCGATGGTAATGCAGATTAAGGCAGCACAGACAGGGATGCAGGGTACTTTACAGCAGTTGCCACAGGGAAATTGTTTGTTTCTGAATCAAGGTCGTGGTAGAGGATGAGGAATGATGATTCCAGTGGTAAATAGAAATGTGGATTTGAGTTTGGTGGTAATGCAGGATGAACAGCAGCGGCAAAAGGTATTATCTTGTCACATTTGCGGGTTGCTGGGACATTGGAAAATACAGTGTCCAATGATGAATCAGGGAGGAGGAATGGTTCAGCAAACAAATGGTGTTAATTCATTTCAAGGCATGAGAGGACCTTGAGTAGAAGGTCAAAATCGAAATGTTCAGAATAATATAAACAACATGCAAGGGTTTCAGCCTTTACAGCCAGTGCATCAAATGCAAAATATGCAGCCTCAGGTACAAGAGGTACAAATGCCACAGTTACAACAAATGCAGCCACAGGTGCAGATGGTGCCTGTACAGCAAATACAATTACTGAGACAGGTTCAATTAATACAGAGCCCAGTGGAGCAGCAGCAGGTTATGCTTTCACAGGCGGTCACAAAGCAGTGTAAAAACAAAGGTGTAAACACAGTTGAACAATTTCCCTTGCAAAGTGACAGTGAAATAAATGCTGAATGGCCGTTGAGTAGTTCAGATGAGGAGGAGGAGTTAATGATGGGTGCATCATTAGATGTTGATCAGAGAGGTCCTTATGTGCATGGTGAAGTGCATGCCCATGAGGTTAGTTTTTTGGTTGACGCAGGAGCAACGCGCTCAACAATAAGGACACTTGAAGTACCAGACATGCCTGTTTCTGAGAAGTCAGCGCAGTTAGTAGGGGTCGCAAACTAACAGTTGGTTAATGCCCTTACATAACCAGTCCTTGTGAAGATCAGGAATTTCAGAGACTATCATAGTTTTGTTGTTTGTGATTCCAGTCCAGTATCACTGTTGGGAGGAGATTTGTTGTGCAAAATAAATTGTTCAATCATGTGTTCCAGAAAGGGAATTACAATGGATACCGTTAGTGTTCATGGAGAGGATTTGTCAGTTGAATGAGGGAAAAAGAATGAGAGGCTGTGACATAGCTTTGTTAAATGTGGAAGAGGACCAAGTAGTCAATGAAGATGAGACACACGAGGAACATGAATTGGAAGCCTTAACAAGTTTCTTTCCAGCGTTTGAAAAGAAGGATTTGCCGAGTGATCTACAGGAAAGGGTTAAGCCAAAGGTTTGGGATTTAACAGGAAAGGACATTGGCTTTATCAAGGAGTTGAAGGAATCAGAGCGGTAGTGAAAGAGAATGTGGTGTTTCCACAAACACCTTAATACCCGATGACAAATTAAATAATTGAAGGAATAAGACCACTGATAGAAAAAGTTTGTAACAAGGAGTTTTGAAAGAGGTCACCAATCATGGGTTTGATGAAGCTGAATGGAAAAATAAGTTTAGTACAAGAGTTAAGGAAATTAAATGACATTTTGGTGAAATATTGTCCAGTGGTACCAAATCCAGCAGTGATAATGTTTCAGATTCTATGTGATGCAGAGTGGTCTACAGTCGTTGATTTGTGCCAAGCATTTTTCTCAGTGCCTCTTCATGTGGGCAGCAGGTATCTCTTTTGTTTCAAATTTCTGACTAGAGTCTACTGTTGGTGCAGGATTCCTCAAGGGTTTTCAGAATCACCATTGATTTTCAATCAGATTTTGACAAATAATTTGGAATCATTGGTGATGCCTTACAAGTCGACTTTAGTACAGTACATTGATGATTTACTGGTTGCGTCAAAGACAAAGGAAGGCTGTAGAGAAGATACGATTGCATTGTTGAATTTCCTGGGGACAATGGTCACAACGTTTCTCCAGCTAAATTACAATACTGTCAGCAAGAGGCGAAGTATTTGGGACATTTGATTGAGAAAGGGTCAAGGAGAATTTTCAGAGAGAGATTAGCAGCAATAATGAAAATGAAAATGCAGAGTTCCCAAAAAGGAGTTAAGGATGTTTTTGGAAATGGTAGGTTATTGTCGACAGTGGATCCCACATTTTTCAGTGGTTTCAAAGCCATTGCAAAGATTGACACATAAGGATGTTTAAGATCCAATAATGAGGGATGAACAATGTGTGAAAGCTTTTACCGAGCTGAAAGAAAGTTTGTGTCAAGCACCAGCATTAGGTATGCCTGACTACACAAAACCTTTCCTATTGTTTTGTCATGAGAGAGATGGATGTCCTTTGTCTGTCCTAACACAAAAACACAGTGGTGTCAATTGCCTGGTAGCATATTTTTTAGCTACTTTGGATAATGTTGCAGCAGCCTTACCTGGATGTCTGCGAGCTGTCGCAGCAGTTAAACAGAGTATAACTCAAAGTGAAAATATTGTGATGGGTTATCCTCTGACAGTGATGGTACCTCATTCAATTGAAATTCTATTGACCAGATCAAAGACACAATATTTGACAAATGCAAGATTGACTCGTTATGAAATGGTGATTCTACAGGCACCCAATGTAACAATAAAAAAGGTGCACAGTGCTTAACCTGGCAACATTACTACCAAGTGAGGGAGAAGATCTGTCCAACATAGATGATGTTGAACACGATTGTTTGGAAGTGACAGAACTCTGTACTAAACCAAGGGAAGACATTAAAGGCACTTGTTTAGAAGACAATGATCAAATTCTTTTTGTTGATGGTTCTTGCTTACGAGACAACAAGAGTGCATTGAGAGCGGGGTATGCGGTGTGTACAGTCACAGGCATACTAGAAGCTTCATGGCTTAAAGGAGTAATATCCGCACAAGTTTCAGAGTTGGTGGCTCTTACTATAGCATATCAATTATCAGAACAAATGAAGGTTACAATCTACACTGATAGTCAGTACGGATTTGGAACTGTGCATGAGTTTGGGCAAATTTGGTCACAAAGAGGGTTCCTGACTTCTTCAGGATCCCCTGTAAGAAATGGAGAAAGAATACATGACTTACTGCAAGCAGTGCAGAAACCTGAAAAGATTGCCGTGGTCAAATGCAGTGCACACCAGAGAGAACAAGATTATATAACATTGGGAAGTGGAGACACTAGATGAATTGAAAGCAATACAGAACAATGTTCCAGGAGAGGAAATGAGAGATTGGATTGATTATCGATGCATACAAAGGGAAGATGAGATTTGGGTGACAATGGAGGGAAAGGCAGTCTTGCCAAATAGTGTACTGACACAAATGACAAGGTACTACCATGGTCAAACACACATTGGAAGAGATGCAATGATCAGGAGTTTTGAACAATATTGGTACAATCCAAAATTCAGACAAATGGCAGAGCTGGTCTGCCTTACATGCATAATTTGCCAGCAGATGAATGTCGGCAAAGGAACAATTGTCAGCATGGGTCACATAGGTATGGCAAGAGGTCCGTTCAGTAGAATGCAAATGGATTTCATTGAAATGCCTGCATTTGCTGGTTTAAAATATGTGTTGGTGATTGTGCGCATTTTCAGTCATTGGATTGAGGCTTACCCGACAATGAGAAATGACACTCTGACTGTGGCTAAGTTGCTTTTGTGAGAACTAATTCCACATTTTGGTTTTCCGGTCTCGATTGAATCAGATAGGGGTACACATTTCAATAATGAGGTGATAAAATGTATTTTTTCAGCATTAAACATCCAGCAGAGATTACATTGTAGTTATCACCCAGTAGATTCAGGTCTAGTAGAACAAATGAATAGAACATTAAAGTCACGATTGGCAAAAGTGTGTGCATCAACAAACCTGAAATGGCCAGATGCTCTACCTCTAGTACTAATGTCAATGAGAAGTACTCCTTACAAAAAGACTGGATTATCTCCGCACAAAATACTGATGGGGAGAGCAATGAGATTACCAGCAATACCTGCAAATGCACTTGTAAATATTACAGATGATATGGTGCTAGATTACTGCAAAAGCCAGGCTGATGTGGTTCTGTCTTTTTCTCATCAGGTGTAGGTTGCAACAGCCCAACAAATACAAGGTCAAGGATATAGTCTGAGAGCGGGAGACTTGGTGCTCATACGGAAATACGTGCAAAAGTCTTGCCTTGAGCCACACTGGAAGGGCACATATCAAATTGTGCTCACTACAACAACTGCAGTAAAGTGTCCTGGTTTGCCGAACTGGGTGCACGCGAGCCATACAAGAAAAGTGCATGATCCACCAGAGAGAGAAGAGCTGTTGAGACTGCCAACAGTTGCCAACATTGGAAACCAACAGGAGAAAAGTAAGCAAAGTAACGAGAATGACAGAGATGTACCTACTCCCATAACCAATGAAAGAGAGCAAAATGGTGAAGAGATTGAACAAGCTATAAAAGGAGTCAAAGAATCAGTTCAAGAAAACAGAAGCAATACTGATTCTGATCAGAGGAGTGTGTCCTCGAAGGAGAGCGAAAAAGAAGACAACACAGAAGAAGAATCTGGTCAGAGGAGGGTTACCTCAGTAGCAGGTGATTTGACAAGCCAAACCGAAGACGAGACAGACCCCGTTGGGAAAGGAATTGAGAATAGTCCCGCACCAATGGATTATACTCTTCCAGCACTAATTGCGGGAACGTCTGAAGAGAAGGGTCCAAAGGCAAGTGAAGACTCAATATTGAGAAGACTATTGACAAAAGGAACATTGAAAGGAGATAATTGGCCAGAGAAAACTGTGGAAAAGGGAAATGTTGATGTGATACCATCAATACCAGAAGAAAGAGAATTGCCTGGTGAAGAACAAACTAGTAGAGAAGATAGTGAAAGTGGGAGACGACCGAAAAGGAAAAAAGTTGCAAGCAAGAGATATGCTTGACCCGAATGGGCATATTTGAATTAAAGTGATTGGCAAGAAGAATTTTTGAGTTATTGTTTTGACAGAGACTTAGAGAATTCTGACTTTGGAACGTGAAGACTCACAAAAGAGACATTGGGTTAAAGAAAGTTGAAAAATTGAGTAATGAATTTATGCTGAAAAGACAAATATTGAAAATTACTGGAAAAGACGAATGAAAAACTGAACGTAGACGAGCTGCTAAACCGAACTTGACAAAGGATCTGTCCAAGAGTGAATGAATTCATAAAATTGTTTTTGACATTTTTTTAATTATTTTTTTTAAATTCCTAACATAAAGTAAATGAGCAACCCACACGACCAAAACCGTAGAATTAGTTGTTGTAAAGTACTTAGTATTAGTTTACCGGTAATGAGTGTGTTTATATGTTTATTGTTGTTTGTGGGAGTGACTGTTTAGGAGATTGATGGAGTAAATCAGACTGCAAAAGTGGATTCTTTAAATTTGGCTGATAAATCATTGACCAAAGAGAAATTGAGAATAGATATAAAATATTTGCATGGGGAAAAAGAGCTTTCTTCTGATGTTTTCTATCGCTTATTACACAAGTATGTTGAGGTGATGGACGCAACAGATTGTTATGTATGTACGCAGATTCCAGCTTCAGTAGAAGGAGGAACTACGTATCATAGTTTACCCGTGACTTATGCTATAAGCTGCAGTCTTTTGCTAACACGTTTCTATAATCAAGAGTATATTCAATACTTTTATTCAAACTATGACACAGTATTATCTTTTGTACCCGTCATAGGATATTTGAATAAAATAGCCAAAGAAAATAACATAGAGATTTCTTTGAGCCTACTCTAACTTTTGGAACTGCTTTTGCCCATTGGAATAACTTAACTTGTCTACTATCGCCAGTGGAAAATAAATTCTTAGACAATACAGAAGATAGAAGGAGAGAAATAAAGGCAAAATGGATAAGGGCATAATAAGTAAAAGCCTGGAATAGATTATGCTTATTCTGACATTACTAAGCAAGGCAAACTGACAATAGATGCTGAGCATGTAGGGAAACTTTGTATACAAAGACCTTGGAGTGAGAATGATAGATTGTTTGTGGGAAAGAGTGAATGTAGACATGTTTTTATGTTTAGGAGTAAGTGGGATTTTATAATGAATGGACAGGATCCTCCGATACCTGGCATTTACTATATTTGTGGAAGAAATGCATAATATTGTCTTCCTAGAGGATCGTATGGGACATGTTATCTGGGAGTAGTCTTTCCAAAAATCTATCAGTTGGAAGACTTGAGTAAGTTTCCTGATTCAATGAAATCACAAATGGGACACAAGCGAGAATCAATTTCTGGCATTGTGGGAGACACATTTTGGGCTATAATTCCATCAGTGGGAGTGGTCCTAAATTCAATTAAGATTCAGATGTTGTCCACAATAATGGATAACATGTTGACAAGATATTCCGGAGCTATCATTCTTCTGGATATAGACTTAGCTGCTAGAAGAGCTATGGCACAACAGAATCGCATTGCGTTAGATATTCTTCTGGCGAAAGAGGGTGGAGTTTGTAAATTAATTGGTTCTAATCATTGTTGTTCCTTCAGTTCTGATAACTCGGGAAAGGTTAAGGAATTAATCAATAATGTGACTAACACAAATAATAAAGATTTGAAAGAACTAAAAGAAATCCCAATTTGGGAGAAGGCTGGAAAAGGAATTGAAGCTATGGGAAATTGGTTTAGCAATGTGGGAAGAAATATTATTCTGAAAATTGCAAAATGGGTGTCAATAATTGTGTTTTGCTTAATTGGGATTTGGGGAATATTCAGAATAATAAAATGTATTAACAAGAAAAAATTAGAAAGGAATAAACAAAACGTTTAAATGGAAATGAATAAATATTCCAAAGGAAATAAAAAGGGAAAAAGAGAAAATTCAGAAATTGATTAATCAAAGATTTAAATCTGATGATAATAAATACATTTATTAAAGAGTAATGTGATGACATGAATAGTCATCAGAGGAGGGATTGTGGGAGCATGAACTTTCTAACATGTTTATTAATGGTTTTCATATTAGTAATGCGTGATGAACTAACGTGTAAAACGAGAAAACTTTGAATATACCTGTTTTTCTGTCCTTGGCTGAGGAAAATTATATTCAGCTGTTGTAGTTATTTTCCATGATTCAAAACTTTTTATAATAAATGTTTTCAAGCTTGTGTAGACATATCCACAGCTACCCTTACTGGGTTGCGATGTCATGTCTTACAAGGTCACATATTAACCAAGCGTTGCATAAGTTGAAATGTTCTATTGTTTGAGAATGCTACTAATATCTGGTTTTTCCTTGAGGATGGAAGTAAAAGTAGCAGAGAAAGTTTCTTCCTGAGAACAAGATATGCGAGAGGCGGGTGAGACAATGGTGTTACAGACGAGATGGAAGGAGAGTGTATCTACCGAAAGAAAATGTTATAGTTAGCGTAGGTTTGTCAAGTTTAGGTAATCAATTTAGTTGTTGATTGGCTGAAATGAAAACATCCCATAGACTGACCAATCACGAGTTGAGTAGTTTTTAGTATAATAATCTGTGTAGACTAAAATAGGGTTTGGTTGTTAGATTGTAATGGGTGTGCTAAGGAGTATTTTAGAGAATAAGGAGAAGAAGTGTATGTGGAGAGTAGGAGTCATTGTTCTTCAAGAGTAGACGCATTTCGAGAGTAGCTGTCGTTAGGCCCAAACTGCTAATGCGATAGCTGATGGTGTCTTCAAGTGGAAGCTGATCATTTGCTGTTACTACTTTTGTGGTAATGTATGCTATTAAATGTGAATTGTGTCTCTATTGCTTTCCAGGTACCAACTGCAACTAATGATTATATTGCTGCACATTATTAGTTTTTTTTTATGACTTAATCAAGTTAAGAGTTTTTCTAAATGTGTGTTTCTAAATTCTTTTCACATGAAGCCCACCATGAAATATTAATCTGTGGTTAGTCAGGGAAATAATAATCTGCTGCATATGATTTGGGTTGAAATCCTTTGATTCTGAACTAATGCATTCTGTACCATTATTACCAGTCTTTTTATTAATAATAAGTGTGATCCTTAGGGAGATAATTTGTTTAACGGTATTAATCAAATTGAGATATATACGCCGATTTAATGAGCCGCTATTGATCTTATATGCTTATCATTTGTGTTTGAGAGTTATCTTCGTGACCTTAGCATTGTTAATATAGGGAAATAAATCTATGAAACTTTGTTACTAAATTGGTGTGGTTATTGACTAAAAGCTTTATAATATTGAATGTTATTGATTTGCTATTGATTTATTGGTTCTCACAATTCCCATTGGTGACATCCCTCAAACCTATGTCGCTTCGATCCATTGCCCTCTAGCGCAGGATCCATTATTTGATATTGGTAATAGTTAGGATCATGGCGCGCTCACAACTACTTCCTCGACTGATGAGGAATCTGCGTATGCACATAACAATTCTTTGCATCCATCGTCTCAACATACTCACTCAATAAGCGATAGAAAACATTAGAAGTAAGTTCTCCTTGTGCATTAGTATCCTCATGCAAATATTTCTTATCTAACCTAAACTTCTCTATTGCCGTTAGTGCAGTAGTTATCCCAAAGGCAGAAGTATGGTTGGCTTCACTCTTATCAAGAACAGACATGCACACAATCAACACCACGAACAATATCCCACACATAATCGCCAAACCAGTACTCATATATTTACAGCGCCCATTATTCCTACCCTGTTGACTAATGTTACTCATGATCTGTAAAGAATGATAAGGCAGATGAAAAGTTTGAAAAATGTGCATCAAAAATCTAAAATAGATAACTCTTCTTTCAGCAGTTATTTACAGCTCTCAGTCTCTTTTCCAGGATCCCTTGTCAAAATCGGTTAGCAGCTTTGTCAAATCAAGTTTCAAAAGTCAACTCAGGTTATCAATGTCTCTACCGGTTACTTTCAACAGCCTCCTTTTCAAAAAAACTTTCTCATAGATTGTTTCAACAGTTCAGTTCATCAGCTTCCTTCAAGTGCCAAAATACTGAACTGGAATGTCTCAATCAAAACAAAAAGACAAAAACCTTTGCTGCCACTCACTTGTAGTTGCATACGCCCATTCAGGACCTGCGTATCTTCGACTTGCTATTCTCTTTCTTTTCAACTTTCGATCACCATTCAATTCTCCTTCACTTAGATCCTCTATCCTTGTTGTATCTACTTCTTCCTCGATCGCTATCTCAACAACCACTTGTTTTCTTCTTTCTACTTGTGACTCCGGCCACTTGTCTCCTTTCAGTGGACCTTTTGTAAGTGTTCTCTTCAGAGTCGAATTTGAACCTTCTCCTTGTTCTGAGGTGTTTTCTCTTGACGGAACCGCAATCGGTTCCGGAGGAGTCAGATCACATTGGCTTTGATACACATCAACTCCTTTCCCCTCTGGGTCTCGCAATTGCTCTGTTTGTCTCTCAAGACCGTCTGCTTCTGGGAAAGCCCTCCTCTGACTAGGCTCTCCTACTGCCTCAATTGAGATAGTCTCTCCATCACCCTCCTGGAGGTCTTCTCCATCGTCTCTCACAGGAGTGACTGAACCGTCCTCAACGGGCTCAGATCTGGTCTCAGTTCCCCTTCGTTCTCTCTCCAGCCCTGAGACTTGTTTTGCTGTTCTTGGTACTCTCAACAACTCTTCTTCCTCATGATCCAGTGTACATGCCACTTTCTTTGTGTGATTCACATGAATCCATTTTGGAATTCCAGTGCACTTCACAGCTGTGGTAGTTGTCAGAACTACCTGATATGGGGCCAGATGTAGCAAGCGGTTTTGCCCATTCTGTGTCTATGGGAAAATGTGTTCGTACATATGGCCCATGGTCCCTTCCAATGAGGCTCCAAACATGTTTTTCTCACGTGTTTCCGGACCACAACCCAGTCTCTAGCTGTCTGATTGTATACTGGGTCATGAATCGGTGGCAGTATGGTGGCTTCCACCTACTGAGAGAAAGAGCGAACCACATCAGCCAGACCTTTGCAGTAGTCCAACACCATATCATCTGTAATGTTGACAAGTGCATTTGCAGGCACCGCTGGCAACCTCATTGCTCTGCCCATGAGGATCTCATGTGGTGAAAATCCTGTCTTCCTGTCAGGTGTGTTTTTCATTGACATCAACACTAAAGGCAATGCGTCAGGCCATTTCAAATTTGTGGACGCAGACATCTTTGAAATTCCTCACTTTAAGGTACCATTCATCTGTTCCACTAGTCCTGATGCTTCAGGGCAGTAACTACAATGCAACTTCTGCTCAATGTTCAAAGCAGCACATAGTAATTTAATTACTTCATTGATTAAGTGACTTCCCCTATCTGAATCTAAAGAGATCAGGAACCCGAAACGCGGTATCAGTTCCCTAAGAAGTAGTTTTGCTACTGTGAGAATATAATTTCTTTGTGTAGGTTAAGCTTCAAACCAGTGACTAAAAATGCAAACAATCACCAACACATATCTCAAACCTCCACACATAGGCATCTCAATAAAATCCATCTGCATTCTGCTGAATGGACCTCCCGCTCTTCCAATGTGGCTCAAATTAACCACTGTCCCTTTTCCTGTGTTTAGTTGTTGGCAAATGACACAACGATGGCAAACTGCTTTGACAACTTGTCTAAACTTTGTGTTGAACCAATCATGTTTGAACAATCGAATCATTGCATCCCTCCCAATATGTGCTTGATCATGATAGTACCTCGCAATTGGAGGCAGTAGGCTATTTGGTAAAACCTACTGACCCTCTTCTGAAACCCACAATTCATCTTGTCTTTGCACACAGTTCATTTTGCTCCATGAATGCTTTTCATAGCTTGTATAAGTTTCATCTTCTTCAGGTAACAGTTCCCACTTGTCTTTGAATGGTATACAGTTAAATGCGCAAAATCTTGCGGCCTGATCTGCATATCCATTTTCCAATGACACAAAGTCCTGTGACTTCAGATGTGCACTGCATTTCACCACTGCAATCTTTTCAGGCATTTGAATAGCATGTAACAATTCTTTAATTCTTTCACCATTTCTCACTGGTGAACCAGAAGAGGTCAGGAAACCTCTCTGTGACCTTAACTGGCCATAAATCATGGACTATTCAAAATCCATACTGGCTATCCGTATAGATTGTAACTTTTTACTGAGCAGAAACATGTCACGCTCTAGTAACGGCTACCAGTTCCGCTACTTGGGCAGAATAAACTCCTCGAAGTCAAGAAGCTTCCAAAGTACCAGTAACTGTGTGCACAGCATATCCTACTCTCAGTGCCCCTGTATTGTCTCTCAGACAAGAACCAACAACAAAGATAATTTGGTCATTTCCTTCCAATCGAGTGTCTCTAATGTCAGGTGCACAAGTCAGTTATTTCAAGACAATCATGCTCAACATCTTCCACTTGCTCAATTTCGAATTTTCACTTGGAAGTAAGGTTGCCGGGTTCAGCACTGTACATCTTTTTAATGACACATTTGGTGATCCTAGAAAACTCGTTTCGTGTTGGGTCAACCTCGCCCCAGTCAAATACTGGGGTTTCGTCCTTGTAAGTAAAATCTCAAGAAAGGGAGGGACCATTACAGTCAGGGGACGTCCCATCACAATGCTTTCACAATATGTAAGGCTCTGACCAACTGCTGCAACTGCATGCAAACAACCTGGTAAGGCTGCTGCAACTGGGTCCAAAGTAACTGAAAAATATGCTACCGGGCGATTTACACCTCCATGGACCTGTATCAAGACAGACCAAGAACATGCGTCATGCTCATGACAAAACAATGTGAAAGGTTTTGTGTAATCAGGCATACCCAACGCCGCTGGAGCCCTGTACAAACTCTCTCTCAATTCAGTGAACTCTTTGATTTCAGCCTGGTCTAACATTATGGGATCAGTGACTTCCGTATGAGTCAGCTTCTGCAATGGTCTCAAAATTAGTGAAAATTTTGGAATCCATTGGCAACAATAGCCTACCATCCCTAAAAACATCCTGACATCTCTCTGTGTGTTTGGGGATGTATCTGCAATAAGGTTGTAATCCTTTCTCTGGATATCTTTCTTGAATCCTTCTCCATCTGATGACCCAAATATTTCACTACCTTCTGACAGTATTGCAATTTAAGCGGAGACACTTTGTGACCATTCTTCCCCAAATGGTTCAACAGGGCTATTGTATCATACTTGCACTCGTCCCTTGTCTTGGACGCAATCAGCAAGTCATCAATGTACTGCACGAAGGTCGATTCGAAAGGCAATTCCAACGACTCCAAATTATTTTTCAAGATCTGATTTAATATGGAAGGTGACTCTGAAAACCCTGGAGGAATTCTGCACCAGCAATAAACTCGATCCAGGAATTTGAAACAAAAGAGAAATTGACTATCCTCATGAAGAGGCACAGAAAAGAAAGATTGTGACAAATCGATGACAGTGAACCATTCGGCATCACATGGAATCTGAAACATTATCACAGCTGAATTTTGCATCACTGAACAACATTTGACCACAATCTCATTTATTTTTCTCAAATCCTGAACAATTCCAACTTTCCCACAGGGCTTTTTCAAACCCATTATTGGTGAATTACATAGATTGCTCAATACTTCCTTCAGAACCCCTTGCTTTACAAAGTCTGCAAATATCTGGGCCACTTTCATAAGGACATCTTACAGCATGAGGTACTGCAGAAGTTGGGGAAAAACTGCATTCGGCTTCACAGGAACTTTATTTGGCTCAACTCCCTTTATCAGACCTACTTCTTTTCCTGTAGATCCCACACTTCTCTTTAACCATTCCCTTCAAATCAGGATGATGCTCTTTCACTGTGAACATCGGGAAAAATTCAATCAGAGGGTACTCCCCATTTGTAGTTTCACACTCTGTCTCTGGGGCTTGGTCATCTTCATCATTACTATTCGTCTGGATCTGAATTCCCTCATTTGAACAAGTTATCAAACTCCTCATTTTACAGAGCAAGTCTCTTCCCAGTAGGGATACCAGAGTTGAATCGCAGACTATAAATTTATGCAATCCCTGAAAGTTGCCAATCTCAACTTGAACTGGATCTGTAATCGGGTTTGTCAAATACTGGTTTGCTACTCCCACAACCTGAACTGTTCTACCTTAAAGGGGCAAATTTGGAACTTCCGCACTTCTCACTGTAGAGTGTGTAGCTCCTGTGTAAACCAAGAATGAAACTCTGTGACCATAACCTTTCCCTTCACATATTCACATAGGGACCTCTTTGATCTACTACTAAGGAAGTTGCAAGCACATATGGCTCCTCCTCTGAACTGTCACTCGTCCAATCATCATTTATTCCATTCTCACTGTGTAACGGAAATTGGTGCATTGTGTTACTACTTCGGTTATGCCTCTGACCTGTGACTTGTTGAGAAAGCTTCATCTGTTGCTGTTCTACCGGGGCTTGAGGTATCTGAAATTGCTGTCTAGGTACCATGGGGACCTGCTGTTGCATTGGTTGCAACTGTTACATTTGTGCACGTGGCATTTGCACCTGCTGCATGGGCTGAAAATTTTGCACTTGATTCACATTATTCTGAAAATTTGGATTAGGACCTCTCACTCTCGATCCTCTCACGTTCTGGAACTAATTGATGTCATTACTCTGCTGAGCGACACCTTCCTGCACCATCATTGGACACTCCCGTTTCCAATGTGCAACGGCTCCGCAAATGTGACATGGCAATAATTTCTTCATTCCCTGCACATCATTTTGAACCACCACAGTATTTAAGTCTGGGTCACAATTCACATTTCCTCCATGACCTCTACCGCTCATCTGGGGCTGAAACATCATGTTTCCCAGCTGCTGCTGTGGTAACTGCTGTGGGACATTCCCTTGCACTCCTGTTTGATCTGCTTTAATCTGCATCACCTTTGCCTTCTCTTTCAGCTTTTTCTGTTTCAACTCAATCTCGTCACTACAGTATTTCGCATACTGTAACACCTCATCAATCGGCTTTGGTTGCCAACAAATCAACCGACTCTTGATCATCTAGCTAATTTCTGGTCTCAATCCTTCCACAAATCGGAACACAAAATGAAATATGTCTTTCACCTCAATTGTTTCTGTACCACTGTCATGCTTGAACACCTGCAACAATCTCTCATAATATGCATGTATCAACTCCTTTGCTTCTTGTGCTGTCCTGTTAGTCCTCTGCCAATCAATATTCTTGGGCTAAATTCTCATTTTCAACAATTCAATCACCTTCTAGTAATATTTAATTACCCCTGGAGATGGTGCGCCTGTATTTTTGTCTCTCTCCGGTTCACTTGTTGGCCAATCTACGCTCCTCTTTCACTCGATCCACAGATCAGCTGGAACCACTATCTCTAGTAATGTGTTCAAGTCTTCCCACAAGCACTTTGCAAGTTTCACAAACCTGTCTGTCTGCTGATACCACTCTACTGGCTTTTCTCTCAATTTTGGATAATCATTTGTAAATGACAGAATGTCACTTCTGCTCCAAGGGACATGAACAAAATCCCCCCCTTGAATCTCTCTCACTGGTAACATTTTCACTGGATCTTTCTCCTGCTGCACATTTGCAGTCCGTTCCAAAGAATCCCTTTTTCTCTTGTCTCTTTTCTTTACCCATCTGCCTTCCCATTTGTCCAATGCTCCCCAGGTCTGAGCATTTTGAAGCAATTCCTTAAGGCATGCCTTTATTCCTGCAGATCTCATGCGTTCAAAATCTTTAGCCTCAAAATCTAATCTGTAACTCCTTTTCAAATTCTTTGTTTTCTCTATTTCTATGCCACACTTCTCCGCCAAGTCTGCTAATTTCTGATGCACATGGCTCACCTCTCTCGTATTCTTCGGGCACAAATATCTCAACTCTGCCTCTGTGTAGGATTCCAACCTATTCACACCCATAGTTCCCTCAATGAGTTTACCTGCTTCCATGCTTAGCCCAGTGTAATTCAAATACTTCTCCTCCTTAGGAGCACTCTGTGGGGTATTCAGCTTGTCTAACCATTCAGCCAACTTCTGAGCTATCAAACCTTGTAACAAAATGTTACTTGCTTGGACTTGTAGCACCTGCTGTACAACTAAATGCAGAGTCTGCGGTGTCAATAATTTCAAACTCTGACTAACGTTTGGCCCTGCTATAGTGTCTGGAAGTGTTACGAATTGGTTAACGTCTAACAATGATCTTGATCTGTCAAAAGTCTGTCCCACAGTAGAGACTACCTGAACATTTTCATTATGTCCTCCCCTTATTATATTCTGGGACATTGCTTCCTGTTCACCTGCAGTAGGTTTCTTTTGTGCAAGTAAGGGTACCCCTGGACCAACAGTAAGAGGTAGTGATATAGCATCTGGGGCTATTTTGACACTTACACTCTGTGGGAGAGTAACTCCCCTATTTTGATTCATCATCGGAGTCAAATCTGACTGTGTCCCTGTTACTGGGATAAACCTTGTCATTACCTGCGGCTACACTTGTGGGCAGTAAAAGTGGAGTTGGTTCAGTCTGAACCAACATCGGTCTCGGGTAATCCTGTTCCGTAGACACCATTAAGTTCGAAGTTGTTTCCATAATGGGCACATCAGGATAAATTCTCTGAACCTGTGGCGGTTGTATCTGATTTTGTACTACAGGGGTAGTAGGCACATTGAGACCACAATGCATTGCATTCTGTGTCAGGCTAGCATTAACCTGTATCTGACTCACTGTCCCATTAACCTGTGTCGGGGCTGTCGGATCAACACTGGTACTCGGGCCACTCTCATGTACTGTATATGGTGGTGGGCGATCTCTCAATAACTGTGTAATAAACTCATCATCGTCCGATTCCTCCTCTACTGTTGAATACTTTCTAGCCTCCTTACTCTCGGATGGACTTCTATTAGTCTTTCTAGTAGCTTTCCTTCCTTCCTTCTCATTGTCCTGTCTAATTGCCAGAAACAGTTTAATTCCGTGCATAGTCTCTATTCTCCAAACTCTCTGAACACTGTCCCATCTAACCTCTGCTAGAGTCTTTTCTGCCTTTCTCATCCTCCTCTCGAATTTCTGTTGCTGTTGCTCTCTGGCTACTAACTCCAAAATCGCTAATGCCTCAAACTGTGCTGGTCTCGCAAGGGGCTTCGATTCATAGAGCACCATCCTTAAATGCTCCAAGACCCTCAAATTGAACGGTCCATTTGTAGGAAACGCTAAGTTCCCTTTCTTTTCTGTCAATTTGCACCATTGCTTTAGCCAAAGACATGGCGCAACACCTTTCTCTTCCATTACAATGTAAGCTGGTGTGCCTTCTGGCGATGTAGCCTCCCCTACACTTGTAATGTATGTATCTCCCCTTAAAGCACTCTTTAAAGCTTTGAAAAATGTCATCTTCTCGACCTTTTTGTTATTCAAAATCAAATCAGGAAGTGACTTTTAATCCTAAGATTCCTTTCACCATTGTTCTCAACCAATTGCCTCTTACGGACTGCTGCCAATCCGTGCATGACCCTTTTCACGAACAGACCTATCCCAGCACGGCTTCAATGATGTCACACTCACACGTACTGCGGCTGACAAAGTCTTGCGGCTTGTCTTCCTTCACTTCGATTCACACAAACTAATGCAAAATATTTGCGAGCACTAACCAAAAGCCAAAAACAAATCTGCTGGTTTTCTACAGTAAAGGTAACACAATCGCTTCAGAAACCTTACAGATTTTTCACTGATGGCTCTTCCTGCACTTACAGCTACTTCTTCTTTCTCAGTCTCACAGATTTGCAAGTAAAATTCGACCCGCAAATTTTACTCCCAACTGATCAATGGGTCTGTCCTGGTGCACATAGAACTTGCCAAATCTCGATCTAAATTTTCTTTCACTCACTTTACTAACACTCTGACTTGTTGACCACGCCTGATCAATCTACTAAACCAAATATATTACAACATAATACCAAGTGTCTCATGCACTTTTCAAGATACTCCGAGTCTTAGACCACGCAGGGTCCATACATTAACAACCACGTGGACAATTTCTTAGCACAAAGCTCCACACACATGTGAAGTTCGATGACTTCCCTACTCTCACACTGAGGAGTACGCACACTCCTTCTACAATTTCATCTGGAGTACGCAAACCCCCTAAAACCCTCACAGACCTCACAATTCACCTGCGATTTGCATAAGCTGTGCAAGCGCAACCTACGTCATTCACACTGTCACTAGAACACAGAGAACATCCTCAAACAACCATTAGCAGGATACAGGATTAAGGGAAAGTCATTTCTAGACTTAAGGGAACATTTTCTCCCCAATTAACATAATTGACAAATAAAATCCAAATCCCAATAATAATGAACTCCCAAAGGACCAACTCATCTAGCTGCTGCCATCTCTGTGAACACCTGTCACTCTGTGCCGGACAACTATGATAAGCTCTTAAGGAGACTGACCATCAGTCTGATACCATCTCTGTTAGCGCGTCTGACCGTAGTAAGTAAACTTACAAGGTGACGCGAATAGGTTGATGAACCTTTTGACTCGTAACTAAGATGTTCTTACCATAGCTCCAGTACATAATCAATAATAATACACACTAGTCAATAATCATTAGCAATCAATAACAGTGATAATCAATGGGGTCAATAATTGTCCCATACCATGACCTTTCAGTCATGAATAACCACACCTTTTAGTAAAAGTTAGAATATTTATTTCCCTATATTAACAATGATAAAGTCATATAGATTAATTTCAAAATCAGATGAAACACATATAGAAACAACACTGGCTGTCCAAAGTGGCAGAAGAAACGTAATCTAATCAAAGCTTGAACTACAACACATTCTAAGGTTATGGTGCAGATCAATAATAAAGTCAACTGCGTCAAAGTATTTACATACATTAAGTTTAGCAGAGAAATTAATCAAACATTAATCCCTGTTATCATGATTTTATTAGTGAGGATCCTTAACCAACACCAGATTACCATCAGCATGTTGGGCTTCATGCAAAAAGATTTAGTAACACAAATTTGGAAAAAGATTTATGGCTTTATTAAAACAGTGCAGTTGGTACCTACAAAGAAAAAGCAAATATGCACAATAATCAACAGTTTATTGCAATATACCTATCCTCATTGTGGGTCAGCAAGCAGAGTCAGTTTTCGTCCTCAGGACATCAGTTGATCAGCGAGGCATCAGGATTCAGCATCAAAGGTCAGAAAACGCAAACTCTCTAAGCATTAAAGTTTTGCACGCCTCTTGTCAAGACGCACCAGAATTATTGACCTTACAGTCAGCAATAAAATGGGCAAATGCCGGTCTCTTCTCTCAGTGTAGTAGTGTTATATTAAAACTAGTAAAACTACTTCCCAAATCCCTATTAGTTACTTAATCGCATGTTCGCACTTTGTCCAATAAAACTAAAACTCCAAATCTATTAATTCTACCATTACTCCGTTCACATATGGTTGATTGGTTTGTCCTGCAATGTCCTCATCATCTGGCTTGTCAGGTAACAATACTGTTGCAGCTTCCACTTCAGTCAGTATCTCCATTGTTCTTCTCCTGAGAAAGTCAGTCTCACACGCACTACACACAAAATGTTACGTTGACTAGAACATCATCTTCTAGCAGTAATGCAGAATGGAAAATCACAGTTTAACTCTCTAGGACAGCCATTTATTAAAAGTTAAGAAATACAGCTTTTACATGAGGCCCGGCAAGTACGCCAAGACATTCGCAAAGTTAAGGCCTACAATTAATAAAGCTAGAGCAAAATTCATATCCCTCAATATGACATATTACTACATTAGTGAAACATATATTCAACGTTTCATAATATTAATTCACTAGTAAGTACGCTTTGTGAATATTGGCGGCCACTCTTCGTAATCACATTTTCAAATGTGTGCATTTTTTTTCCACGTTATTATATTTTCTACATAAATCATTTATTCAGAATACATAAACACTCATTAATGATTTTTATTAAAACACCTGCGCTAGCACCGGTCACAACTCACAGCAAAATGATGGTGACTGAATACAGATTCCTAAAAGATTTGAATAGTGGGGTTTTACACACTAAGGCCCATATTTATACTTTTTTTGCGCCACATTTGCGTAATTTTTTGACGCAAAAGTGGAGCAAACTTACAAAATACAATTGTATTTTGTAAGTTTGCGCCGCTTTTGCGTCAAAAGCTGCGCAAATGCGGTACTAAAAAAGTATAAATATGGGCCTAAGTTCCTGACATTTTACAGCATGAAGAATTCTTCTCTCAGTATCACATCTGCTACTGCCCCCCTTTTTGTTCTACATCCACTTCAGAAAGCTGATTTTTGATACTTTTCTCTCATTTTAAAGAATTACTCTACTGAAGAATGTTTTTCTCATTGGATGCCTCTTTTCTACACATGATTCCTCCCACCTGCCATTTTGAGTTTTTGCACTCCCTGAAACACTGACCTCTGATGCACTTTTCCAGCTTAAAATCTTTTATGGAGCACTTTTTCTGTTTTTTGCCAGGAATTCTTGGAATAGCATGTAAAGATGGCCTACTATATATTACATGTAAGATTGGCAGCAATACTTTCAGGCATGATATTGGTTAGCTTTATTGAGGCACCCTTTAGAATGTTTTTGCTGTTACTGTGGTAATGTTACAGGTTATGCTCTTTTCTTCGGCTGAATGGGTAGATCACAGAAAGAGAAGGGCATTTAAGAACACTGTCTTCTTCATTAAAATCTGCTAACTTAGTCCCACATATGAAGCTTTTGCCTGGTACAATCAAATGTAGCAAATCTAACAGATTTGTGGAGGAGGAAGCTCTGTGTAATGGCAAAGTATCACTAAATGCCTGAAGTGCAATCTGTGAAAAAGCCAGCACATCTAACTCCATTAAAAGACCTAAAAAGAATGTTGTTTTCCCCCCTGAATAGTCACCTCCACTGATGCTGGAGGATCTCATGAAAGAAATTAGAAAACTGAAATCTTTTCCTGTCTTGAAGTGTCCTATATTTATTATTTTTCTCATTTGTTTTATATTTTGTTTTCAGATTGGGTTTACAACTACTATACCAGATTTGTTGTCTTGCCTACCTACTATATGGATCCCCATATGTTGTTTGTTCACCCAATCTCTTGTCTCTTTAAGTAAAGTCACTATTTTAAAATTGTGTCTCATTATATTGTGTTCTGTTGCATATTATATTACAATATTAATTACCCTGTTCTATCCCTCTATTACGGTTAGTTTATAATGTAATTTCTTCTCGTATTATGTACAGTGGTTTAATCTGCACATCCTTCCTTAGGTGCTCTGCAAACATTTGCCCTATGGTTTTATTAGACTTATTGTTGGACCTGGCCCTTTTACAGGGTCATTCCCCAAACTTTTTGCTGACCCTTGTTGGCTGACGTTATGACTGAACACTTTACCACTGCTAATCAGTGCTAAAGTGCATGTGCTCTCCCTTGTAAACTTGGTAGGAATGGCTTATACTTAATTGGCATATTTAATGTACCTATAAGTCCCTTGTAAAGTAGTATCTCTATGCCCAGGGCCTGTAAATTAAATGCAACTAGTGGGCCTGCAGCGCTGCTTGCGCCGCCCACTGAAGTGGCCTTTCAAACCTGTCTCAGGTCTGCTAGCGCAGGGCCTGCGTGCACAGTTTTCTGCCACAGAGACCTGGTATCTAACTGTACTTGCCAGGCCCAGAACGCCCCTTTTACTACATGTAAGGGACGCGTAAGGTAGGCCCTAGCTAGCCCTATGGGTAGGGTGCCATGTATGTAGAAGGCAGGACATGTGCCTAGTAATGTGGCCTGTCCTATTTGGTTTCTCACTGTTGTGAGTGCTGCCTTCTCATAGGATTGCATTGGGGATGCCTTGCCTTATGTGTAGGGGGTATTATCTGATTTATGAGGCGTAGCATAGGCATGTTTGGTATGGTTGTAATGGTAGTGAGAAATGCTGCTTACTGGGGTCGGTGGGTTTATTATTATCATTACAGAAATTGTACTTTTGAAAGTGAGCATTTCTCTGTGCTTATGACTGTGGTGTTTTGAAGATTGATTCCAATCCACGTCTGTGCAGAGTGACAGTTGGGCTTTGTGCATACTTTTCAGACAGCCTGTACACAGGGAGGGTGGAGGTATCACAAAGGTGCATCTGCATACTGAATAGTCTTTCTGGGCTGAGAGAACGGAAAGGCGGGGCACACCTGCATTTGTAAAGGCTGTGCCCTGGCCTCACACAATAGGGTCGTTTACCCCCAACTGATGTTTGGAGCCGGTGCTGGAGGAGAGAGAGGGCACTCCCAGAACCAGTTGTAACTCGCTGGAACCTCCTCTCCCCTCTCTTTGTGAAACACACTGTAAACTGAGTATAAGTACAAGGGATTTTCCCTCACAGTTTAGACATGAAGAGACTTACTTTGAATTGGACACAGGATGCTGCTGAATAGGACTCACCAGGACCCACCTTGGGCTGCTGCTGCTGTGCTGACCTGTGACCTGCTAGGTCACTAGGAGAAACTGCCACCATCTGCATCCCTTGTGCTGGCCTGTTGTTGGGGCCTGCTAGCCCTGTGATTCCCCCCTTCTTCTGTCTCTAGGGGCAGGGTGCGGTGGCCCCTGACCCCTGTAATCATCCACAGCACGAGGAGTGCTGTATCTCCTCATAAAGTGCCTGGAAAGCACTTTTTTGTGCCCCCTGCGCTACCAAGCGCATTGCAGTGCAGGAAGATTCACCGCCGCAGCCCTGGGCTCATTTGCGGGTCTCCGCGCTTCGAAGAGAGCGTTAGTGTGCGGCAATCACCGTTGCAACCCGGGCATCGAGAGATTGTCGAGCGCGTCTGAAACGCACTGTCCCTGGGGACCCCCTGGGCACCATTGAATGACAGAAAGGAGCGAGCGTGCTCCTATCGTGCCCCCGGGTAAAGCATGCTCGTAGAGGTGCCCCCGGGGAACAAGAAGACACCTACTTTGGTGCCTGCACACTGTTGCGCCGCTGGTGGGCAGGGATTCGAAAAGATATGTCGGGCGGGGAAGGAAGCCTTGTCCGAGGCTCCCCACCCCACCAGAGCCTCTGTGGTGTTATGGACAGGCAGGGGGGAAAGGAAGCCTCATCGGAGGCTCCCTTTTCCCCTCTTAGTATAGGCATTTATTATGTTTCCATGACAAATGCATTTCTGTTATAATGTGATTCCTGACTACTGCTTATGTTGCTGAATTAAGTGTTCTAATGTTACTTCTTCTTATTCTTGCAGAGTATTAGTAACCTGTGTAACGTTCTGATAACTGCTAAGGTAGCAGGGTATTACTGACAAGTAATGTTTGGTCTAATTATGTTTTGTGCAATACAGTTTATTTTGACCCAGCTCAGTGTTGTGTTTACTTTGTGGTGTATATATTGTGTCACGTGTGTTGTGTGTGTTGTGCAAACACTTTACACATTGCCTCCGGGTTAGGCCTGACTACTCGTGCCAAGCTACCAAGGGGATGAGCGGGGTTATCTTGGACATGTAACTCTCTTACCCTGACTAGAGCGGGTAGGTTCTGCCTGGCTTAGGTGCATACTCTAGCCAACCAGAAACCCCATTTTTAACACTTATTTTATTTTTGTCTTTTTTATTAGCGACTAGGACTATGCTCCCTTTTAGTTACCCACTTTGTCTTTTTTATCATGCTTGGTGTGTTTTCTTCCTTCCTACAGTGTTTTGTAGTATTTCTATCTACAACTACACTATTTTTCTTTTTTCTTAGAAATTTTAATATTTATTGCTTTATTGGGGTAATTGTTCTCATATACTCATTCATATTGTTCTAATTAACCTTTTTAAAGCTTTTAAAAATATAATTTCTCAAAGAACCCTTTCATATTCTTGGGGGATAGTTAACCCTGATATTAGAGAGTATTCCTTAGTCCCATCAACCCATCATTCCTAAACCAGAATCCATTATTTGTGTTTAAGTAAGAAAATAATTCAAAATTTGGCAAATTCAGAGATTGGCTCTAACAGTATATCATATGCCGGCTTGCTCATTTTTTTTTATTCTTCATATAAACACCAAGGGCTCTACATGGAGATTCAACAAGTCTTTACTCAATGATAAAATGTTTATTTTTGGTTACGAGATCTTTGCTAATTCAGTTCTTTTGCTTTGCTACAGAGTCTTTGATGCATTTTGTGTGGGATGCTTTTAAGGCAGTTTCTTGGGGTTCCATAATTAGTTATGTTTAATTGAAAAGACAAAAGGCTGAAAAAGACACTGGCACGCCTAGGTTAGATCAAGAAACTTGAGCATGCACAATTTACCTATAAAAACATCAAAGTAAATTTAGAACAACTCTTAGCTGCTAACATTCAGTTGAATAAGTCCTCTTCTGAAAAAGCATTTAATCTTCTTTTTAAAATAAGTGCTAAATATTATGGTGGGAAAAATAAAACTGTTTCTCTACTGACAAATTATCTCTAGTCCAAAAATACAAATTAAAATTAACTCCTATGATGCCCAAATCTGGTGATAAGCTCTTTACAGACTCAGACATGGCAGTTTATTGTGCTAACTTTTACCAGAACATTTATGCTCCTGAACCCCACCCCAACAGATCAGACTTTAAATACCCTTTCCACCAATTTAAAGAAGCTTCTTCTTATAACATTGACCTATCTTCCTTGGAAAATGCTTTGAAGGTTGAGGAATTATTTAAAGTTCTAAACATGGACCCATCCAGAAAGGCTCCTTAACCTGATGGCTTTACTGTAGTACTTTATTTTCAATTTTTTACCCTTTTGCTTCCTGTGCTCCTTCATGGTATTAATTATGTTTTGACCACTAATACATTTGAAGGTTCCTTCACTGAAGCAACTCTATGTCTCATACCTAAAAAAGATAGAGATCCTTCTCTGTGCACAGATTAAAGACCTATTTCACTAATTAATAAGAATTGCAATACTTGTGCAAATGCATTAGCCCCGAGGTTATATAATCTATTTTTGGATATTGTCAATCTGAAAACTCTAGTGAAGCAATTACCCTTGATGCACAAATAGCTTTCAGAAGGGCTAGTTGGAAATGTATGTTGAAAGCATTAGCGTGGCATGGTTTGGGGCTTAATTTCCTCAGGGTATTCTCATTTCTGTACTCCTCTCCCAACTCTTTACTTATAGTTCATGGCATTCAATCTCCTTAACATGCATTAAAAAGAGATACTGGGCAAGGGTGTGTTTATTTCCTAATGAACTTAAAATATTTCCGGAGGTCTCTGATTACAAGCTTAATTTTGAAATGTCAGAAGTATTACCCCATAATATGCATTATATGATTGGTTTATCCTGGAATTTGTCCACAATAAATGTTTAGAAATCTGGTGCTGCAATTCTAGTAGAGATGCATTAAAAATCGAGTCTGATGAAATTCTTTCTATAGTTAAACTTTTTCACAGATATGGCCCATTATTTTTATTCTGGTGGGGCATCTATATACTGTAACGATGATGATCCTCCCTTTTAATCTTTACTTCTGGCGGTAGCCATTAAAATCTCTGAAATATTTTCATTAAAATCAAGACTTTATTATCTAACATGTTATGGAACGCAATGAGAAGAGAGCCAAAATACATATAAAAAAACTGATACAACACAAATTTAATTGAGGAGTCGGACAGCATAAGAGAGATGACGCGATTGCCCTACCACTTGTCAGAGCCTTCTGCTATTCCGGCTCTGGCTCTGCCCCTAGATCTTAGTGTGTCGTGCTTGGACATGAGGAGTTGCAGGGTCACATCGGAGGCTCTGACGAGCCCTGTCTATGACCCCCAGCAGTTTTTGGAGCCTCATAAATGCCTCTGATTGTGCATGGTGCTGCATATGGCAAATTGTTGTTTCACAAGGTTGACATGATCACTCAGTCTGAAGGTGAAGGCTCTCCTCTTCCCCCTCACAACGCCAGTTTGGAGGTCGGTACCACAGTGCAGCATGTGGTGGCTCTATTTACTCCGTCGGATAACCTCTTTGCTTGCTGCTTTGAACTGTTCTGGACTGCTGCTGCCTCCCAGGCCCCCCCTCGTTCAGCTCCAAGTGGTCTTTCTTAGTATTTTCTTGTACATGGGAACTTTCCCACATTTGCCATGTTGGCTGTTCCCATGTTTGCCTCTTTGGGGGCAGTTTGCTACAGTAATTGATGGGAGGGGAGCAGGACTCTGCCCTTCACTCTTGCTACATTCCTAGGTTGTTTGAACATTGGTGGAGCCCTCTTTCTCCCCATCGCCCCTGTCTCCTGACCAGCATGCTTGTTGACTTAGACTGTCTCTCTAGTTAAGGAGCAACAAGGTGCACTGAGGAAATGCCAACTAAGAACACCAAGTCAGTGAAATCGGCTAAACACTTAGGAGAGAGGAAGAAAACTTTGATGGCCGAGTTAAGGAGTGCCCAGAAGAGAGCACCAAGATTTACAAGGGCACTGGTAGCTACACAGGCTTCTCAAAATGAACTGGCAGTGGAGATAGGAATAGGCTTGCCTGGTAGTACCCCTGTTTTTCACCAAAAAACCCTCTGCTGACAGCTGTGGAGGCAGGGGATATGTTGGAGAAAGAGCAAGAGTTTGGACCCTGGGGAGCTGGTGGGTCACATGGTGTGCAGAGGGCGGGGCAATGGAGGTGCAGGGTCCACCAGTACTGGCATTATCACAAGAATTGTCTCAAGAACAGCTGGCACAGGCCACAGAAGAAGACCAAGATAATTATTACAATGTTTTTCAGGAGGGGAGCCGAAAATGGGATTTAGCCATGGAGAATATAGAAGATGTGATTGAGTCCAGAGAAGAAGTTATTCTGGTTCAGAGCAGCAGGTGGGCTCTGTACTTGGTCAAGGTGGTTCTATGGTTAAACAGGAAGAGGCTGATGGAATTTCTTAGGGCCTTGGCAGTAGGCTGAATGAGGGTTTAAAGGATGTGACAGCCCTTAAGCCATTAAAGCAAGGATGTTGGATGAATTGAGAGAAAGATTAGATTCAGTCTGTGCTCAGCTGGAGGGCCTATCTATTCAGCTTAATGAAGTTGAATAAAGAGTGTCTGACTGTGAGGACAAGATGAATAATTTATAAAAAGCTAATGAACATCTGGAGAAGGAGACATTATGGCTTAAAGATAAACAGGAGCAGATGGAAAACTATGTGAGAAGATCTAACCTTTGGATTACAGGTATTCCAGAGCACAGTATAGACCATGGAGGATGCATAAAATTGGTGGACATTCTGCTGCACTCTTTTGTAATCCTGGATGATACGCACAATTTAACAATCACACAGGCTCTTCTAGTGCCAGAGCTCACATCAGAGGTCATGCCAAGTATACCCTCACTATATTGGTAAACTTCACCAATTATAGAGTGAAAGGGAAGATGCGGTCTAAGGACATTAGAAAGAAGGCCTTTAAGTATGTCGAATTTTTTTAATTTTGCATTTTCTCAGACATGACAGCAGAATACCACCCAAAGGGGTAAGGAGTTTAGAACTCTGATTCAAAAATTTCAAACACCTGGAAAAGACATCTAAAAAATGTCTACACTTGTGTTGGTTAAAGGCTCTTTCAGAATATTTGGTAATGGGACTGGAGACGCTAAGTTCATAGAGTCAATGCTTCAATTGCGGCATGTAGCTTGTCTGATGTTTATATGAGGATTATTTGAGCCTGATCGATGAAGGGGGAAAGGGGTGAGTAAGGTTGATATCGTGATGGGACAGTTTTGATGGGATTATGAGGACTAGATTGCAAAAAACCTTGTAACACTAACAAGTTTATGAAGCTGTGTGGGCCTAATGCTTCCACAGTCTGTGTTCTGTTCGAGAAAGTAGGCTGTTATCCATTTGGCTGAGGGGTGAAGCTGGAGTGGAATAGCAGGGGGCCCAGGCACACTGTCATGGTGCCAATATTCATGAGGGTTGGGTTGCGTGCAAGGAGTGGGTGGAAGGGTGAGACTCCCACCGTGGCATGGGAGGGAGTGTAGTGACTTGGTGGAGGTTTGAGCTAGAGAGGGGGATTAGATTGCTGTTTAAAAAGTGTTCCAGGTTGTCAATAATAAAGGAAATACACAAGTGTAGAGTGAAAGACTCAAGGAGAGTGAAATTTGGGGAGCACTCATTATGGGGTAGGCCCAGGCATAGAATTCACTCTGCCAGCGAAGTTTGCGGAATTCGGGCACTTCGCACTATGCGAAGTAGCATAGAGTTCACGAATTCCGCAATCCGGTATGGAGCGGAGTTTATTTGCACACACAAGGTTGGGTTTTGGTACTCTCTCCTGAATGCGATGATACTCTGGGGCTGCTAGTGAGTGCGCACAAGACTTTGCGTTTGCTTGTGCTGTTTCCAGCCATGCGTGCAAGACTTCACGTTTACCCGTGCTGTTTCTGGCAGCCAAAACAGTCCTGCGTGCAAGCACAAATGCACCTGGAGTAGATTTTCTTCTCCAGATACATCTAACTCTAGTCAAAAAGTGTTTTTCCAATGGACCCATCAAGTTGTTCTTTTAGATTGAGAAGACTTTTTTCTTTTTTTTTCAAACAGGAAGGAAGTGCCCCGGAGACTGCAACTGCCTGTCCAGCAGGTTTCTCCCAGTGCTTTTTCCATCTCCTGGTCACTTTTCACTTGGATTTCGAGGTGGAAGGATCACTCTCTTTGTCTCCTAGATATACCTTTGGATTTAAGGACTTTGTTTTTGTGAAATCACACAAGTAAGTTCCAAACTATTGGATAACAGTGTTGTTTGTTTGTTTGGGCATGCACCAGTATTTCTTTGTACTTTAATTTGATTTTAAACATTTATAGTTTTGGGTGGCCCAGAGTGTGGGCCTAGTTATTTATTTTTCATTTTATTGATGTTTCATCTTGTGTAAAGGAAATTTGTTGCGCAGCTCAGTACCTGTTGTTTTCTACATGTTTGTGGCATTACCAATATTATTTTACTATGTAGACTAGATTTCCAAAGAACCATCTAACCACTAAGCCCAGTACTAGTAGTCATCAGTGCATTAAATAAATATTTCAGTGGTGTATGTTGTTAAAACTTCATTTAGGGCAGGGATGGAATAGGATTAAATTACAAATGTTGACTACTGTTTCATTTTTTCTGCAAAAAGTGTATATATGTTGTGGTAATATTTGATGGCATAGGAGTATGTGTGTACTGTTGTGAAATTCTTATAGCTCAGTTAATTTTCATGTTTTACATTGCTGAATTGATGTTAGTGTTTTTTTCACTATTACCACCATGCCTCCTTATAGCCAGTGTGTGCGTGTGTGTGTGTATGTGTGTTTGTCAGCATCCACCGTGTGTCTTTATTTTCCATGCAGTGTGGCCAGAGACCATTTTGTGTAGTCTATGTCCATAAGCTTGCATGTGTTCTTTTTTCTCCATGCCTCCTTGTTCGCAGTTGTTGTTTGACCATGTGGCTGCTGGTCATTTTGTGCATCCAGCAAATGTGTCTTTGCCACAGTCTGGCATGCATTCTTTGTTCTCCTTACTCCTTTTTGTTGTTTGACCATGTGGCTGGCAGCAATTTTGTGCATGCAGCCAGGGTACCTTTGCTATTGGCTTGCATGTGCTCTTTCTTTGTTCCCCATACCTCCTTGCTGTTGTTGTTTGACCATGTGGCTGGCGGCCATTTTGTCCATCTAGCCAGTGACACTTTGCTATAGGTTGCATGTGTTCCTTGTTTGCCATGCCTCCTTGTTCCTTGTTGTTGTACAATGTGGCTGGCATCCATTTTGTGCATCCAGCCAGTATGTCTTTGCCATAGGCTTACATACAAACATAGTTAATTATTGATCATTTGTTTATTTTGAGTTTATATTTTTACTTTTTTCTTTCTTTATTTTTTATTTGTTTTTAATTTCATTTTTTATTTTAATGTGTAAATTTGTATTTTAATATTTTGTTTTATTTGTACAGTATTTGTTATTGTTTTATGTTTTTATTTTTATTTTTCAATTTTTTTTAATTTTTTTTAATTGCTTGCTTTTTATTTTAATTTTATTTATACATTGTTTTAGATTTTGAGATTTTTTTACATTTTAATTTCATTTAACTTAATCTAGCATTTTGCCTTCATCCATCTGTCCATCTATCCATCCACAGCCATTCCTCCATTTAGCCATCCATCCATTCACCAAAGGCGCACAGCTGCACCACATCATTCAGTTTTGGTAGGTGTATAATAATTCCAGGTCCTCTTGAACACCCGGCTGTGGTGCACTACAGATAGAAGTATAATTCATTTTTTAAATGATTATTCCATTTCCCCTGGACCACCTTGCCGTCATAGATTTGTAAGGATTATTCCATTTACCCATGCGCCTCTTTCTGACTACCACAGGGGTCCCATTTTAAAACAGATGGAGACAAAGCAAAGAGCTATATATGCATGTTGGGCTGCCTCATTTGAAATGACATTTTATGGAGTGGTGGTGCGGTTTGACTTTACAATGTTTGTTTGATTACATTTGGTATTTATTACATAACTAACCAACTGAACTAAGATTGCATTTGTTTGTACTATTTCATCAATGGCACGTTTCACTAACTACATGTTTTTCAACCTGGTTGTGCAAGATGTTCTAAAAAAAGAAGACATAGTCAGCAACAGACTGACCACTTGCAGACAAATCTGCACTAATTTCAGCCTTTCTTTTAAAGCCCGGAAGCAGTTGTGGATTATTCAGTGCGGTAACAGAGTACCAGTTAAATCCCATATACAGGTGGTGCCAACACATTGGAACTCAACCTATTATATGTTGCAACATCTGTTTGAGCAGTACAGACAGATCAATGACTATGCCATTCTAAGAGGGGATGCAATTGGGAAAGCTTTGACCATGGATACGGAGAGTGGGGCCTAGTCAAATGCCTGACACAGATGCTGCTCCCTTTTGAGGTTTTCACATGGGAATTTAGCAAGGAGGACAGTACAATGGGCAAAGCTATCCCATTGTTGCATCTTCTACAGGAGCAGCTAAAAAAGGTGACTGAAAGGTTCGAACCCAGAGGTGAGAAAGAAAATCCAGAAGTGCATGCCTTAGTTGAGAGCTTAGTCCTTGGCTTGTAATGCAAGGATGCAAACTGCATTATCTCATCCAAAGAGTGCACCTAGGCCATCCTACTTGATCCACGCTACAAAAAAATCTTCCCACTTTAATTCCTTTTTCTGAAGGGGATGTTTCAAAATCAAAGAGGTGGCTTGTTGAGCAACTGGCGTGCTGGAAGAAGAACGGCTGGAACCTAGAGTCCAACTCCCCAGTTCTAGGATGATGCCTTCAACTTCCGGAGAGGGCAGTCTTGTCTCACAGCAGCCAAAACTGGTAACAAGAACACCGGCAACAACAACAGCAGAAGAATTGGACTCAACTTCTGCACTGACTTAGTTTCGAGTGGCAGGTCTTAAGTCCAATGTAAAGGCAAAGGCAAAAGAGGTCGAGCAAGTGACAGCACCAGTGACACTTCAGAGGATGTTCCAGGAGTATCTGGATGACCCAAAAGATGAGTATGTGGATCAAACCTCATTGGTGTATTGGTATGAGAAGATGCGCCAATGGTCAGAGATCAGAAGGCTGTCAATAAAGTATCTGGCTTGTCCTGCAGCCAGCATGTCTGCCGAACTTGTGTTCTGTGCAGCTGGTGCAGTTGTAACAGTGAGAGTGACCAGTCTCTTACCTCAAAACATGGAAAGATTAACCATAATCAAGCATTTTATACCACCTGATTAAACCGTTCCTGAAACACCACAGGAGGAGGAAGAGGATGATTAGTCAGAATCGAGTGTGCTTGCTGACCAACTTCTGAGGTGAACCACCTGAGTTTGAGGACAATCGCTACTTCCCAGACTAAGTATGCCAGTGCCATCAAAGATTTTTTTAATTATTTCTCGTTGAACTTCTTTCTTTCTTTGCAAAAAAAATAAAATGCTAGTAGAAAATTATGTTTGTGTCAGATTTATACTGCCCCACCACTTTTTAGTCACATATATGGCTGCATTGGAGTTAGACCCGTGTTTAGAGAAGAAACACCCACATTCCCTTCAGGACATTGGAGACAAAGCCTGCTTCCTTCGCATGCCATTGCCTATCCATTTTTTACATAACCTAGCAGGGCTGCCTCAGAAGATCATTGATTAAAAGACTGCCAGTGCCAATGCCAACTTCCAATGTATTGCTACCATCAAAGAGGAGATAATATTTTGTTTAACCACCGTGCTTGGATTGGAAGAGATAAGTACTAACTATTGCACCAATGAGTGGTGATACATTTAGTGAGTGTGAGTGATAATTGATGATGTATGTGGTGGGTGACAGTGAGGGAGGGAGTTCAAAAAATGTATAAACTTGTTTCCAATGATTTGCTGTGTGTGAGGGGGTAATAATTTTTTCCTGAAAGCGATTGGCCTTTCAAATTTAGTGAAATTTACCTGCAGGGCCCACTCCTTGTTTCTGGTTCCTCAGACCAGGCCAGCCAATTTAGTTACCAAACGCAAATGTACACAAAATACCCCAGTTCTGTTTTCTTTTTGTTCTTCAACAACACTGCACTACACAGGTCTACCTTGTACAGTTTGGACTGGGACATAGTTACTCAGAATCAGGAGGAGGAGGATGGAAGGACTCAGGGCGGGACTACCTTGACATCCTGGATGGATAACCCTTTGATTAATCCTGCAGTTTAAGTTCGCATACGTTGGAGTGACACATTTTGTCTTCCCTGTTAGTGCATCAGCCTGCTATTAGTACTGCCACCCCCTTAGGATTCCACCTTAGAAAAACCCTGCAGTAAGACGACTTCCTCGCTTCATCTGTTCAGGTAAGAGAAGAACTATGGATTGACGTGAACTTGTTTAGTTAGTGATTAACTTCTACTGAAGAAGATGTTATTGGTGTGTATCTAGGTTTTTGTAGGAAAGATAGGCAATAGCAAGCATCCCCTAGTGGTCAATATAGTTGCAGAGGGCAGTACAGCAAAGGTATATGATGTGCACTTTTTTAGCAGATTTAAAAAGCAGACTACACTAAAAGACAGCATTGAAAAGTAAGACACCAAAATAATCATTTGAGGCATACATCAAGTAAAATAAATCTTCCCCTTTTTATTCTTAACAAATAGAAAACCCACCCTTTCCACCCAAAAGAGGCCCACCCCTGTCCCCAGAGAAATAGCCCCGTCCTTAAAAAGTCCAATGGACAAGTTCAAAGTGAAAGCCGGTCCCAACTCCCTCCCCATCCTCTCCACCCAGAACAAGTTCCTACAACCAAAACAAAAAATGAATAAAGGGGTCAGAAGAGGGCATTGTCTATTTGGGTCTGGAGCTGGTCCAGGCTCTGCTTGATCCTGGCGAGCCGGCTTGCCAAACTGTCCATCCGCTGCAGGATATGGTGGCCCTGTCAGAGCGCGGGGTGGCGGCAGCAGGTGCAGTCAGGGACCCTGACAGCTGGTGGAGTGCTGGAGATGTAGTTGCCCCAGGAGGTTGGGGCTGGTGTGCAGCTGAACTATGCCCTGGGTCAAAGGCAGCTATTTTCCACCTCTTCCTTCTCCAGGATCACCAGCTGCTGGTATGCAGCCTGTATACTCTACAGCCTCTGCAGACAGGTCACTATCTCTTGCCTGGTGGGTGATGCTGGTCGACCAGTAGGAGTAGCTATATCGAGAAAAACAAAAATAAAAAAGACAAATTGTAAAAAAAATGCTCTGAGCAAACACTTATTCAAAAGTAGGTAGTGGGTAGCACAGTAGCAGTACATTTCCAGTCCCCTAGGGACATTGGAATTTGATGTGATTATAATTAGGAGAGTCACAATGTAAGTTTTATTAGTTTACCCACACATGCCTCACATAAAAAGCACTGACTGTCTGGTAGAAAAGAACTAAGGGAGAATAACACCAGATTTAGAAAAACAGTAATTAGAGTTTTTTTTCTTTTATCAGCTTTTCTAGTAACTGAACAGAAACCTTTAGTGGAAAAATAAATATAAACTACCTCTCATTTATGAGTAAGGCATTATGCACTATGGAGTACAAGTTGTTGTTCCAAATTAATGGAGGCATGCGTACCAGGGCTTCAAGTACTTTGCTACTGTCTGCAGATGGGTCAGCTGTAGCTGACAATTATCTAACTTTAATTCCAACGGCCCTGCTCTTCTCCAAATGCTTTTCACTTAGTTTGTACCCTGTCTCCAAGCGGCAGGTGAATAATAGATAAGATAATTCACACATGTCACATATAAAATTCAGATATATTATCCTGTCTACCGTAAGTAGACGGTGGGAATGCACTGCACTACAGAAAAAGGAATGGGCTATATAGATTGTACTTGGCACGTTTGTCACAGAGTATCCCTTACCCCAAACTTATAATCAAATTGGGCACTTACTAGTCCTGCTTTACTCACTGGCCTCACCCGCCACAAGAAATTATTTCCAACAAATTAATTTGCTGGGCAGTAAGGAAAGGAAACTTGATTTACTCTACTGAAGCGAAAGGCAGAGCGGTGTCACTGATCATCGATTCATCATGTGCCTAAGCTTTAGTTTATTCAGTCACTGTATAGACAAATGTCAAAGGGGAAAAATATGAACAGGTGTGAAATAATTTTGCTATGGGAAACCATGAAATATATTTTGGAAACGCTTCACATGGCCAAACAAATGTGGCAAATGCTAAGAATAGATTTTTCAATTTGTTTGGTAGGCTGGGACGGAAGAACTTGGGAAAGAGTAAAGGAGTGAAGTACTAAGAGGTGACTGAGTGGGCGAAAGTAAACACACCTTGTGTGTTCGGTTTGCAATGCATTGAAAACTTTGCAAATGCTGCATTAACTGAAGCATACCCACATTGCACAGCCAGCACTGCAGTCACAAATGTAATCATACTGCAGTTCTTCAGTCATGGGTGGCGAGATGCCATGGGCATGGAGGGGGTTGATGAATGATGATGGGTGGGATACATATCTGCCTCACTGAACAAATACAGTGAGTCAAGGGATTAGAGCATAAATTAAAATACCCCCTACTTTAAACCATTGCTTTGATAACCATAAAACAGAGTAAGCGAAGTAGGTGAGCAGCATGCCCTTCTCCAGAAGAGCTCCCTTGTTTATTTATCCAAGCAATTATTCAGGCATCTTTGAATTTTTCCTACTATATTCACCTACAGCCACCATGATTTAAGCTTTACTTTCTCTCATCTAGACTTTCACCAAAATTCACAATCCATTGTGCATCTATTCAGTATTCACTTATCCACCCTTTCTTTCATCACCCTTTCACCCATCCATCCATTTACTCAGTACTCACCCATGCATCCTTTCACCCACCCATGCTTCCCTTCCTTTCAGTCATTTCACCCATTCTTTTTTTTAACCTTCCATTCTTTCCCGTTTCCATCTAGCCATCATTTTTAGAATATATTATGTGTGCTTTTGCTGAGTTGCAGATAGAAGAGGCCATGACCCAACCAATGCTGCAGCTGGTAACGTGGGGAGTTCCTGATCACGAAGATGCCCTTGTAGCTAGTGACTATAATAGTAATTGTCAATAAGCAAGCAATGTGACTTACCACCGCCTGTTCCTGCCACCGCTTCTTTCCCTTCTCCATCTGCTCCTGCAGCGGCACTAGAGCCGGCGTTACTGGTGGTTGGTGTGGCTAGAAAAAAGTATTTTACAGTTTTTAAATGACAGGTACACCTCACCTTATTTTTTTAATCAAAAAAATGCAACCGCAATACATCACTACAGTTTGGTTCGCACTACAGTATCTTCTATCAAAAACATCACTCTGGGCATTTTGTTGGTTCACAATGTTAGAAAAGCCAGGTAGTGAAGCCAACCAAAAACTTTGACTCAGAATCATCGAAGTGCAATGAAGGGGTGGAATGAAATCGTCAATGAAAGACAGAAAAAAAGATAATGCAGGGATAACAGGAATTAAACAAAAAATTGGATTAGGGGTTGATAAAAAGGAGAAAGTATAAAAAAAATAAACAAGGCAAAATTTAAAGTAGTATACTAATGTGCAGAGGTAAAAGTTAGGGAAATAATAAATAAGAGGACTTACTGGGATGAGCAGAGCCCTCACCAGTGGCACTGGTGGTCGGCACCTCCTCCTCAGCTCTTGTTGGACCCGCCTGTGTTCCACTCTTCTTGCCCTTGGGTGCTGATGTAAGAAATAAAGAAGAAAAAAAAATAGATTAGTGGCACAGTTAATCTCCACAAAATTATTATAACAGGCAAATGCAGTAGCATTGTACTTATCTAAATCAGATCGCCTATGGTACTAGTATGATTGACTATCATTGAGTTGGCTATACTCCTAAAATCCCTATTCCAAAATTTCCTAACCAAAAACTACATTTGGAACTAATGCATTGCAAAGAGTGATATGCGTTGCAGTGGCTTCTCAAATAATCAGTCAAAGCGAGCGCCGATGAGTACGATGCGGTAGTGCCGAGCTCCTTCCTAGCTCTTACTAGATCACATAATAATATTCTTAATGTTAACTAAACATAACTTACCTCTGAGTGTGAGCAGCATGCTATTCCGATTTGTTTTTTTTAGCATTGTAGAACACAAACACAATAATAATGTTAATACTCACCAAGCTATGGAATGTCTATGCCTAGCAGGTCGAGCTGGTCTTGCTCATAGTCGTGCACACAGTTGAGGATATCTGGCCAGCGGTGCGTCAGCTGGTGGGTGGTGCACTGTACCTGGCTGGTATGCCGCACATGCCAGTACACCATCCCTAAAGCAGCCGACACTCACGCAGGGGGTACCTGCTGCCAGGCCTGCTGCCAGCATGAAGGGGAGGTGGCACTGCACATAGAAAATGAGTGCCACCACCTCGCAAAGGATGGACCGGGGCTGCATCCTGTGGTGGCACCGCCGCCCACAAGGTAGGCAGCTGCTGACGCTGGCTGCTTTGGAGGGCTTGGCGCTGCTGCTCCCCTGCTCTCTGCCATGGCACTGGCCTGGGTGGGGTAAAGAAAATGAAAAAGAAACAGGGGAAGGAAGGAAGGGAGGAAGGAAGAAAGAAAGGAAGGAAAGAAAGATGGAAGGAAGGAAGGAAATTAAATAATGAAGTAAAGGAAAAATAATGAACAAAAATACAAAAAGTCACGAAAAAACATTTTTTTTAAAAACAAATGTGAAATACACAGACACAAAGACACACACTAATACAATAAATAAAAATGAGGTGTAGATTAATTAAGGGGGTGGAGGATTGAAAAAATATAATAGAAGGATTCAAACTAGGCCCAGGGCCACGAGCAGAGTAAGAAAAAGAAGATGGCTGCGCCCATGCGAACTGCGTGGTGCCGTTTGCACAAGATTTTGAATGTGACAATGTACTTACATCAAACACAGCGTGAACGGGTGCAACAGGGAACTCTGCCCGCCTGCTGAAACTCTGCATAACGAGTTGGAGATTTTGGGCCACTTTGTGGAGTTTTGCGTAGCGTACTCTGCGCACTCTGGCCAGGCCTACAAAGAGGTGCCTGGCTTTTCTGGCTGGCGGGGTTCCTGGAACTGTTTAGATTTAAATTGACAGAGGGGTGGGGATCTCCATTTAATAAGACGTGTTGCAGTTTTTGGTCATGCACATTTGCACTTTCATTAAGGTTCTAGAGCAGTTACGGAGGAGGCATGGAATTTGAGGGTGTTTGTAGGTAGCTTGGGTTGCACTTTATTGTTTGGCTGTACTTTGGGTTCTTTCCCGGCACTTTCACACTTTGGCACTTTTGCACTTGACACTTTAGGCACTCTATGCACTTGGATTAATCATGCTTAGCGCCATGGATTGGAAGAAGGTTGTGAATTGTAGGAACATTCTGAAGGTGGTTTCTTTTTATGTTAATAGGCTTAACAATAAAAAGAAGTTGCGCGCCACAGAAGCCTGGGTGGAGGATGATAGTCCATCAATATGCTGTTGCAGGAGACTAATATACGAGTAGAAAGGCTAGTAAAGTTCTACATGTTTAAGAAATGGGCAGGCTCTAGAGGTTTTTCGTCTACTCAGGCAGGTGACCGAGGTATTGCAGTTTTCCTTGCTAAAAAATGAAATGCTTTAGTGCTGGACTGTACCAGTGACAAGTATGGTTGCTGGGTCAATTGTGCAATTTTTTCTAGGCGTCTCACTTTAGTGCGTTTTTATAACCCAATAGAAGATAAGGATAGGCCAAAGAAGGAGCTATTTCAATCATTAATGCAAGTCCAATGGAAGATCACTGTGGGCAGGGATTTTAACTTTTTGCCAAAATCCCAAAATACACTCTTCTGTAAAGTTTAAGGATGTGAAAACCATGCAGAACTATAAAAAAAAACTCTTTCACTAATCAATCCCTGTATGGATGCCTTTCCAGGAAAAAGGGAATTTACAAGTTTATCAGGGAGGTTTCATAGCTCCTCACAAATTCTTTTATTTTTAATCTCTAGAACCTTGACTTTTAAAAAATCAGGAGACCTTCCCTAATGGATTCTCAGACCATGCAATTTTTGAGATGGAGATTTTTGTGGAATGGAGCAGTCTGTTTTTACAGGAGGTGGGATGGGTTTGGGTATGCAAAGAAGAGAATAAAGAATTAATGATAAGGAACCTTGGGTCTACCTCACCAAATGTGGTGTGGGATGCTTTAAAAGTCTATTTAAGAGGGCGGGTGACAGTGAAAGATGCAGCCAATAATATAAATGCCAAAGAGCAAAGGCAGACCCTCGAGAAGGCTGCTCAGGAAGTGCACAATACATTTTTGAGGCAACCTTCCAAGGCAAACAGAGAAGAGCTTGAAAAGGCTAAACAGGACGTAAGCAAACTCTATTATAGTAAGTGCTCCGCATCAAATCAAGCCTACTTGCAGAAAGTGTACGAGGAGAGTAATTTTACTGGCTGGTTTCTAGAATGGCAGTCCCAAGAACAAGCTGTGAGTAAAACGATTCATGCCTTGAAGTACCCAATTACTCCATTTTGTGGTAAGGAACGGGAAAAGCTGGGTGAAATTCTGCTCTAACACTATAGGCAAATTTACAGCCATAATCAAATAATCAATAAGAGAGCTTTAGGGAATTTTCTGGCAAGTTTGGATATTCCCACACTTACAGAGGAAGATGTGGAAAGTTTAACTCGCCCTTTTTCAAAAAAGGAGTTAGTCAAGGTGGTTAGAAGCCTTCTAATCTGTAAGGTATGTGGCCCAGACGGTTTTGTGGCTGAATTTTATAAGTCATTCTTGGAGGTTTTAGTGGAATATTTGCTGCTGGTTGCTAATTCCATGTTGGAGGGCTGCCCTATACGTGCTTTGTTCAACATGGGGAATGTGGTTACTTTTTTAAAAAAGGGAAAAGATGTTGAAGATCCAAACTCAGATCTCCCGATTATACTATTAAACTCAGTTTGCAAGATCACAATGAAATAGATTTAATTGCATAGCAGTGAAATTAATTAACCAGGACATAACAGTTTTATTGCTGAACATTAGTTAGGGACCAACACATAATATTTAGCAGAGGCACTGGATTATTTATTCTTTATCAATATTCCTGTTGTAGTTTTTTCATTAGATGCAAAGAAGGCCTTCAACTTAGTGGTCTGGGGGACACTTTTCTGTATCTTAGCAAAGTTTGGGGTACCCTCCCAGATTTCAAGGTTGATATAGAAGATAAATGAGAGCGCTGAAGCAAAGATTATTGTTAATGCAGCCGAGGTGGGTAAACTACAAGTCTGCGGGGCACTCAGCAGGGTTATCTCCAGTCATCAGTTCTATTTGCTTTTTTTATCAAGCCATTAGTGATTGCAGTTAGGAAGAACTGTGATATTCACCCTCCTATACCACAGATGGGGAAGATAAAACGGTATGTGGATGACATAAGGTTGCTTCTTGATGCTAACAAGTGTTCACAGGAAAAAGCTCTTGATGTCTCTTTATACCAGGTATTAAGGGGAGATAAAACTAATAACAAGATAGACTGAAGTCATTCTCTGTAATTGTGAGCCTGATATACTGCTCCCAGATAGAGACTCCTGGGTAAATGAGCAGCCACAGAGGTACCTCGGTATTAGATATTCATCAAAGATTGAAGACGTATAGGATCTAAATTTAGCTCCCCTACTTTTAAAAGTTAAATCTATGTTTGGATAATGGATCTTGCTTCACTTTACCATGTTAGGGAGGGTTGCCTTGATTAAAACGGAGGTTCCTCCATTGTTTAATTTCTATTTTTCGGCTATGCTGTGTATTTTATCAACATTGTTAAAGTAGAGTCTCTTTTTACATCTTTTATCTGGCAGAAAAAAACTGCTAGACTAGCACTTACCTCATATAGTGGTTTGGAGGACGGTGGTTTTGCACGTCCCAATTTGTGGGATTATTATTTTGCTTATTCTGATAGATACAACTACCTGTGGATTCCTCACATAATAAATTTTCCCCCAGGCACCAGCATCCATAGGGAATTTTCTTCTATCTCTGCACGTCGACGAGGACGTCACAATTGCCCGACACCCACGCGACGCCGTCTGACATCATCCAGGCAATAAGAGGTCCCTGCCGGCATGCTGACGTCAGTTTTCACCAATTTTTACGTGCCTTTGAAGTGAACAGGTGACTACCAACAAAGCATATTTTAAATGAACTCCAAAATACATATATAAACTATGGCAACAGTATATACATATCAATAATATACAGATACATACCCAAGGAAATCTTGATAAGACCATCCAGGCTACGGAGAGGCGGGTGGGACTGTGAGGAATCCACAGGTTGCTAGTGTATCCACCAGAAAAGGCGTTACCGAAGGTAAGTAACTTGTTCTTCACATGGATACAACTACCTGTGGATTCCTCACATAATGAATAAGGTCCCAAAGCAGTACTGCACTCGGAGGTGGGTGCCGGAATGGTCAAAACAAGAAATCCTGCAGCACGGACCGTGCAAAATGGCCATCCCTCCTAACTTCAGAATCCAAACAGCAATGCTAAGCAAAAGAGTGGAGGGATTCCCACGTTGCGGCCTTACAGATGCCAACCACTGGAACACCTCTAGCCAAGGCTGAAGAAGCTGACTTAGCCCTGGTGGAAGGGGCTCTTATACCAACAGGAGGTTCCTTCTTCGCCAGAGAATAACACAATTTGATGCAAAGAATAACCCACCTGGATATTGTTCTCTTGTGGACCGCCTTGCCTTTCCTCTTCCCCACATAACCGACGAAGAGCTGATCTTCCAGTCTGAACTCTCTCGTCCTGTCGACGAAGAAGCTCAATGCTCTTCTCGGGTCTAGTCGGTGTAGTCTCTCCTCCTCCTTTGACGGATGAGGCGGAGGATGGAAGGAGGAAAGTGTAATGGACTATCCTACATGAAAGGGTGTAACAACCTTCGGTAAGAAAGCCGCCTTGGTCCTCAACACCACCTTTCCCACATAAAAGGAAGTGTACGGGGGCTTCACGCTAAGTGCCTGGAGCTCACTCACCCTCCTAGCTGATGTAATGGCAACTAGAAAAACGTTTTCTAAAACTAATAACCTTAAGGGACACAAATGCATTGGTTCAAACGGTGAACCCATCAGAAATGTTAGCACTAAGTTCAAGTCCAACTGAGGCATGATAAATGGGTCAGGTGGAATTTTTAGGAACAATCCTATGGGATTGATTTTAACAGAAAATTATATCAGGCATGTTCTAAAATTGAAAAAATCATCTAAGAAAGTCTGTTACAAGAGCTCGATGTGGTTTTTGAAGGAAAGCAGTGATATTTATTGCAGTTATGCAATCCCTGTCAATGCTGCTACACCACTGACAGAATTGTTTTGGGACATAAGGGCTAGAATGGACCCAAGCACAGTCCGGAAATTGGAGATAGTGGGGTTTCATAAGATGGCTAATTTTATAGCTGGAGAAAGGTGGAAGGATTTGCCTGAAATTCAAGAATTGGGCAAAAGTAATTTTTGTCTGCTAAGCTCCTATGGAGCTCTGGCCCGTAAATGTAGGACTTTGGAGATTAGACAGATTTCTCATAGCCAGAATTTAGTAAATCTGCTTGAAGGCCCTGTCGTGTCAAAAAGCAGTTATTAAGTGGGAGAAATACTAAGGGCTCCAAGGGACGAGGAAGATGTGGGATGAAATTAATAAAACAAATGTTAAGATCTTGAGAGGTGCTAATTGGCGAAGAATGCAATTTTATACAAAATGGTTGCTTTATGGAACCCTGCAATTTTAGGCCCAAATTAACTCTGCATGGTCAAGCAGCTGTAATAGATGTAACTCGGTGCCCCTGCAAATTGGTCCCATATAATTGGGCAGTGCACTGCCATCCAAGAAATCTTGGGAAGAAATATTCAAATTTTTAGAAGAAGCTTGGCAAATGCAACTTGTACCTAATATGCAGTTGGTGTCGCTAGGTTATGTTCTTGCTGTTCAATTAGCCCCTGGATTAAAAAAACTAATGTATGTTGCAGTGGTGGTGGCAAGATCCTTATTACTTCAAAGATCAAGGACTCAGCCGATTCCCTCCATGGGTAAGTGGGTGGTGAAGATGAAGCCAGTTAGAGATAAAGAGTGGTTGTATGCTCTTCGCTGCAGGGTGATTACAAAATACAATAAAACACATTATCCTAATGAGACTACTGGATTTTGAGCGGCAACATCATTCACAGTGTGGGGGACTAAGTCTGATCCATGGTGGATGACACTTGTCACTCTAAATCCGGGTTTTGCTCCGGCTAACTAGCAGTGCCTCATCTCTCCCGAATGCTAGAGACAATTGGGCAGCCAAGCGCATGACATCTTAGTACTTCTCAGGGAAGTCGTGGTCACTCAGGTCACAACCGGTTCTCTCATACACAGTACGGTCTCATATATAAATGACAAAGGCAGTTTAAGTTTTAAAGATTGGTTTAATAAAACGACTGCAATTTAAATAGCAAAGTGTGAGCTGCAATAACCAGACCTATACAACACAGTAAAATTAAAATAGTAACGATGAGAGTGAAGCACAAGAATAAGGCCATCATAGTGCCGCTAGATTATTTTCTCTCTAAATTATATTTCGAGCACAGCGTGTGAAGCTCTAAGCCTGCCTTTCAGGTTCCCCCGGGAGGACATCAACCCTCATACCTGAGCCAAGGCCTGTAATCTGCATCAGCATCTGGTCGGGCATTCAGCATCTAGTTGTCGGTCCCTGGCTGGAATCTCCCTCTTGACATATACTAGGACTAGGAAGTGTTTTTATAACTAACACGCAGATGCTCTAAGAAAATGTCCCTACGTAAGGATGTGTATTTTCTACGAATACTGGAGACTAAACTTATACCACATTTACCGGCAATGTACCAGACTGTAGCCTTGACTGAAGCACAGGGCGATCAAGAATGCGTTATTTGAGAACACAGTGCTGAACTAAGCTAAACAGTGTGATAGAAGAAATTAAAACAAGACTGTAAAACTGGTTATTGGAAAACAACAGTGCGAAGCTGAATAAAATATATCTAGGGCAAAGTGCACAGCAGCCTAGTATGCTAAACTAACGTGCATGAAGCTATATTAAAAATGGCTACACTACACCTGGGGTCAGTACATGTCAAAAATCCATGGGTAGGGTAAAAATGTAAATCATTCTTTTGATATTCTCTTTTTCTTCTTTCTTTCCAAATTAATGAATTGGGTAATTCAAGGCTGCTCGGTTTGTAAATGGATTCTCACTGCTATGACATTTGCTCTGAACTTGTATTTAGGTGCTGCTGTGTAGTATATATAGGTTAATTTTGTATTTCTTTTCCAATGATTAATCTCAATAAAGATTAAGTAGCTCTTGGTATTAAACAAATCCAGTCCCTATTAGTTGACTCAGTTTCCAGTACTGCCAAATTGTGGTACAACCTAGAACTTGCAGTGTTTCTCCTTTTTTTCTTACACATACATTAAGTTTATGACTAATGCCCCCAATTTCTGGCTGCCAGTAATGGTTTCACATTCTTACTCTTATCTGAAACCATATTTTGTAAACCACGTATGTTCATTAGAACAGTTACTTAAAAGTCCCATTTTGTACAATAAATTGATTAAAAAAAATAGAAGGGCATATTTTGGAGACTAGGGATTATTTTCAACGTATCAGCTATTATTAAATATTTCAATCGTGCCTTTTCAGTCCTTTTCACCACATATAATCTCCCTAACAACTTTATATATCAACATAATGTGCTGACTGACCTCCTCAAATCTACTTTAGCAATGATCATTTCCTCCAATTCTGTGGCCTCTATTAATCCAAGTAATTCTATTTCAAATAATGTTTACACAAGACTCTGTCCCATATAAATGATTTGGGGGGTTATTCTAACTTCGGAGGAGGTGTTAATCCGTCCCAAAAGTGACGGAAAAGTGACGGATTTACCACCAGCCGTATTACGAGTCCATTATATCCTATGGAACTCGTAATACGGCTGGTGGTATATCCGTCACTTTACCGTCACTTTTGGGACGGATTAACACTCCTCCAAAGTTAGAATAACCCCCTTGGTGTCCATCGTACAAATAGGTAGATACAAGTATGGAAGAGCCTGGGACAGAGCTTTTGTGGGAATTTAGGGACAAATTTATGAGCCCCTTGAGCTGCTGGAGCGTCACTTTTTGTGATGCTCCGGCGGTGCAAACTACATAATCATATTTATGTGTCACTTTGCCTGGCTTTGAATGGTCTTGTAGATGTGGAGCTAGGCAAGGCAGAGCAGGGCAAATCACTGCTTTGTCTTACTCTGTGCTCAGGAGGCATTCCATGGACACTGTGGTGGGTGTTCCCACGCAACACCCCTTACTGCACAAAAACAATCCTGCCGACAACACAGGCTCCCTTGGACCATGGTGCAGGGATACCTGCGTTGGTGTTAGGCTGCCAAACGGTGCCAGCACAGGGTGGAAGGACAGGAATGCCCCATATTGCATAAATGTGGTGTATTCCAGCCCTTTCCCTTTGGCGTAGGGCAGCACAACAAGGTGACTTGCTGTACTGCCCTACGTCAAATCCCCAGAAATGAGGGTCTCAGTCTTCAAAGTAAAGGGCCTTTATGTTGGATACACTTTGGAGCAAGCTCCAATGCACTGCTAGATCAGTTAGTCTGATTAAAACTCTCTTTTTCTTTTGTAGTAGATTGTATTATACCCCATTGTACGTGTATAAAATGAAAATACGTACCCAAGATAGATGGTGGTGATATGACTCTATTGTAGGCTGCTATTTACACATGTTCTCCATATGTCCACCAGTTTACAAATTCTGGTTAGGCGTTTGGCCAAATATCATTGCTGTTACCAACGTTCTGCACATTTTTGTTTAATCAATATATTTTTCAGAGGTTTACATAGTGTATGCTCTTATAAGGTTTTATATGACAATTAGTTGATTTGCTAATAGCAATTGCTTTGACAGCTATCTCCTCTAATTGGAAGTCAAAGGATCTGATGTTGGTTAACTCTTGACTGAATCTAGAGTGGCAAAATCATAGACTGGATAAGCATAATCCTGGTTCTTTACAGACAGCTATTAAATATGATATATCATAGTTACCTGTTACCTAGAAAGACTCTGGTTTACCTAAATTATTTTTACCATAATTATGTAACATTATTTTTAATTTGTAATTGTAATCCATATATCATCTTTGATTATTTCTAAAGTTTATTGATTTTTAAAAATGTTCACATTAAACAACTTTTGGCTCATATTGTAGTTTATTACTTCTCTCAATTCATCACTTCTTCTTTTCACCCTTTGTCTTATGTTGTTTTTCTTTCTCCTCTCCTGTTTTATGTGTATTTTCCTTACTCCTCTCCTTTCTCCTCTCTAACATAAAATGATGATATTTAAAAATGCCTCTGTTTTCTTCATGATAGACAAATCCCAATTGATTTATTTTTTTATTGATTATCCTTATCAATTTTCCATATTTAGTTATACTTTCTCTTTTCAGATGAATTGTTCATTTATGTTAAAATGGGCATTTGTTATATTTGTTTTTATTCGTCAGTATAAAAAAAGTTAAACACAAAATAAAATGCCAAACCACAAAATCATAGGATGAAAAAAACACTTTCCTTTATAGACTGCTACTTATAACTTTTACCACTCATCTTTTGAAACTACTACCTGTAGTCAGGTATCTCAGATCAATAAACTCTGGCTCTGGAACAGTTCTAGGATTTTCTTTATCACACTAGATGATTAAAATATCAAAAAATTTATACATATGAAACAGATGTAGTAGGCCTTGGCATTGCTCAAGACGCAGGACCTCATCTGCAACAGGCCACCATAGTGGTCATCCCCAAGTCTGGCAGACCCCCTACACAATGTGGGTCATAACGTTCGATCTCCCTTCTTGATGTTGAAACCTAAATTCTCACTACGGTGCTCGCCACCAAACTCTCAAAGATCATCATACCCCTAGTCCATAATGATCAAACTGGGTTTATGCTGAGAAGTTCTACTAGGGGGAATTTACGTCAACTCCACAATTAGATGGTGACAGTAGCCCCGCTTTCTGATGGATACAAACTACCTGTGGATTCCTCACCTTATGAATTAGTCCTTGCACCAGCTTCCGACGGAAAGTCTTCTTCCCAGCTCTCCACGTCGAAGAGGATGTCACAATTGCACAGCTCCACGTGACTATGTCTGATGTCACTGTGCCAATAAGAGGTCCTTGCCGGCGTGCTGACGTCAGTTTCCTTTTTTCCGTGCCTTCGACGCTAACGTTTTTTTCCTGGCTCGTTGGAAAGTGTTGCAGCTTTAGTAGTTACAATATCTCCCCCGAAAAAATCAGGTTTCAAGCCTTGTAATGAATGTGGAGGTCGGATGTCGGTCACTGATCCGCATCAGGACTGCCTTTGGTGTCTTAGCTCTGAGTACGATGTCGAGGGGTGTGGATCTTGCCAGAGCATGAGCCCTAAGGCACTAAAAGAAAGAGAGGCCAAGCTTTTCTTAGTGAAGGCTAAGAAGAAGGGCCATAAGAGGGCTTCATCTCACGCTTCTTCCAAGAGGCACAAGAAGCGGCGTTGTCATGACTCACGGCGCCGTTCGACACAGAGCCAATCGAGGTCGAGGTCTCCATCTGCTAGACGTCGAAGCAATTCCGCAGCACCAGAGTCCAGAAATATCTCTGACACCGTCAGTCTATGAAGTGGTTCCTCATAGCCCTCAGTTTTCACTGGCGCAGTAAGAGCCGGATGTGCAGCAACAGGATCAAGACCAGAGATATCCTGCCTTCCCGGCTCCGGGAGCGGATCCGGCGACATTTCTAAATGCTATGCATGCTGTTTTCCAGTCTATGGCCCCTGCTGATGCACCGGCGGGTCGACAGGGCCATTAGCATTTTCATTGGGCTCCCCGGCACCATATAGGATGAGGCCGTTTATGCCGTTTTGCCTGGTTGAGGGTGACGGGTCGACGCTGATGATGTCTCCACGAGGTATGGCGTCACCATCGAGATCCGTGGCCCCGCTGCCATCACCGCATCAGCCGACGCCGATGCTATCCCATGGCCAGCCGGCTCCATTACCTGTGTGCCGGCCGACTCCGAAGATGGTGCCGTTGGAGTCCGTGTCGGCTCTGGGTCCGAGTGATTCTCAGATCCATCCATCCTCTTCTGTGCCAGGTCGGGATTTGGAAGTGGTGTCTTCGGCGTCGGTGGATTCAATGTCGACACCAAGGCTAAAATCCCACTTGAGATCTCAAAGGAAGGCCTTGCGTCTCCTTGAAGAGGAAGAATACCGGCAGTTTGAAGAGGGTGAGCTGGTAAAGCCTTTAGATGAATACCAAGGACTGGGGTAAGCCAGTGGGCTGGATACTTCCCCGGAATAGGACATTTCATCTCCAGGGGAGTTTACGGAGGAGGTAGCGACATTTCATTTGGTCATTAGACAGGCAGCGGACTATTGAGACCTGCCTTTATCTGCAGCAGAGATGAAGACAAATCTGCTAGCTGAGGTGCTGCATCCCTCTACGTCCTCGGCTGATCCTTTGCTGCCCTTCAACGAGGCATTGTTGGAGCCTATTATGGACTTATGGAGGAAACCAGTTTCATCTCCGGCTGTGAATAGGGCTGTAGCAAGGAAGCATAGGGGAGCACCCGGGGATCATGGGTTCCTTACACGTCATCCAACCCCAGAGGGTTTAGTGGTTCAAGCATCTTGCTCCACAAAGTCTGCTCCTGGTTCATTCCCTGTAGTCCTGTCTGATAGAGAGTCCAAACAAATGGAACAGTCTTCAAAAAAGGTATTTTCGTCTTGTAGCATGGCGCTCACGGCTGCAAACGCTACCTGTGTGCTGGGCAGGTATGTCCACGCCCTTATGGACTCAACCAAGACTATGGCCGGAGATCTGCCACAGGAAGCACTGAGGCCTTTTGGAACACTCTTTTCGGACGCACAGGCTGCGGCGCAGCATATTATACAATCTGGCCTTGATACAACGCACTCAGTTGCAAGGGCAATGGGGACATCTCTTGCCACAAGGAGGCACGCTTGGCTGAGGTCCTCCGGATTCTCCTCGGATGTACAGACCACCTTACTAGACTTGCCCTTCGATGGTGAAAGGCTGTTTGTGGAGAAAGCAGACTCTGCCCTTGAACGTTTTAAGGAGAGCCGGGCTACAGCAAAGCCCTTAGGCTTACAGGCTACCCATGCTGCCCCTTATAGGCCTTTTCGCAGGTTCAGAGGGTTTGGTTGTGGGGCAGTCTTTCGAAGGCCCCAGTATTCGGCCCAACAACCTGCCAATCCATCCTATCGATCCCTTCGAGGGCGAGGGAGGGCTAGAGCTAGAGGGGCAGCCTGGCAGCACCCTTCATCTTCATTCTCTTCCTCTGGTGGACAACAGCAGGGGAAGCAGCCCTAGTTTTCCCCACTTTATCGAACATGCCTCTCCTGTAGTGGGAAAGCTTTGTCTTTTTCTCCGCGAGTGGGAGTTGATAACAACAGACTCTTGGGTGTTGAATATTGTGGAAAAAGGATATACTCTCCCCTTTCCGGAGTTCCCTCCTCCCTTCCCCCATCCCTCGTTTTGATCAGAAGACCATCTTCTGTTGTTGCAACAGGAGGTTCTGGCCATGTTATCCAAGGGGGTGGTAGAGTTGGTTCCAGAGCAGGAAAGGGGTCAGGGTTGTTATTCAAGATATTTCCTGATCCCCAAGAAGGACGGTCGTCTGAGACCGATCCTAGACCTAAGGATTTTGAATTGGTTCCTCAAGCAGGAGAAATTCAAAATGCTGACTCTAGCGCAGATACTTATGGCGTTAAACAAAGAGGATTGGATGGTGTCTGTCGACTTTCAGGATGCGTACTTTCATATCCATATACTCAAGTCGCACAGGAAGTATCTCCAGTTTGTGGTGGGGTCGCAACACGACCAGTTGGCGGTCCTTCCGTTTGGGCTTACTTCGGCACCGCGAGGCTTCACAAAGGTGATGGCAGTGGTTGCAGCACATCTCAGGCGGAAGGGAATAGTGGTATTCCCTTACCTGGACGATTGGTTGATCAAAGCCAAGTCTCCAGAGCTGATGCTGCATCACCTGTGGGTGACAACCCAGTTGTTGTTCGATCTGGGGTTTTCGGTAAACGTGCCCAAGTCTCACCTGGAGCCCTCTCAACACCTCCTGTTGATAGGGGCAGTACTGGACACAACATTGTATCGGGCCTATCCCCCGCCTCAGCGGATTCAGGACATTTAGGCGCTGATTCCACTGTTTCGAAATGGAGCAGGTATTCCAAAGGAGATCTCGAGGATTCGATAAGGATCTCCAGGGACACTGCAGCGGATCTCCAATGGTAGGAAGTGGACAACAACCTTTTCCAAGGGAGGCCGTTCTCACTACCACCTCCAGTGGCCACAGTTGTAATGGATGCCTCCACACTAGGGTGGAGTGCTCAGCTGGAGGATCTGGAGATCAGGGTCATTGGTCTCCGGTGGAACAGATGTTTCATATAAATCTGTTGGAACTGCGGGCAATACGTCTGGCTCTCAAGGCCTTCTCCCTTCCCTTCGCGGTCAGTCGGTTCAAGTCCTCACGGACAACACTACAGCAATGTGGTATGTAAACAAGCAGGGAGGAGTAGGGTTGTACCTTCTCTGCAGAGAAGCTCTGCGGCTCTGGTCCTGGGCTCAGGACCATCAGATTAGCTTGATAGCAAATCATTTGGCCGGGGTTCTGAACGTACGTGCGGACAGTCTCAGCCGGCTATTTTCGGCTGATAACGAGTGGCGTCTCCATCCAGACCTGGTCCGGTACATCTTTGGGATGTGGGGATCTCCGCTGGTAGATCTATTCGCCACTCCGGAGAACGCGCACTGCCCGTCGTTCTGCAGTCTCCAGTATCCGATGCAAGGAGCGTTAGGGGACGGGTTTCAAATACCCTGGGACAGACAGTTGCTGTACGCGTTCCCCCATACCCTTGATTCCTCGGGTCCTGAGGAAGATTCGCCAAGAGAGGGCCCAAGTCATCTTGGTGGCACCGGATTGGCAGAGAAGGGTGTGGTACACAGACCTTCTGCAACTCTCAAAGTGCCCTCCGCTCCGTCTCCCGCTCAGGGCAGACCTCCTCTCGCAGTCGCTGGGGCAGGTTCTACACCCCCACCTCCAGAGCCTGCACCTTCATGCCTGGAGATTAAACAGGGCAACCTGAGTTCCTTTTCTCTCCCACCGGATGTAGTGGATGTTATTCTATCATCCAGGCGACACTCCATTAAATCCAATTATGCCGGTAGGTGGGCTAAATTTGTGATTTGGTGTGGAGAGAAACAGAAAGATCCTTTGAATGCCCATCTTTCAGATGTTTTGTTATTTGCTCTTGATTTAGCAAAGAAAGGCTGTGCAGTGGCTACAGCTAAAGGTTATTTGGCTGCTCTATCGGCTTTTCCTTGCCTCCTGGACCTCCTGGACCTCCTGGACCCTCTTTAATTAAATCTCCGATTGTAAATAGATTTATTAAGGGCTTGCTTAATATGTTTCCTCCCACACCCTTTCATATGCCTCAGAGGGATTTAAATCTTGTTTTAACATTTCTGATGGGTTCACCGTTCGAGCCTATGCATTCATGTCCTTTAAGGTATTTGGTCCTTGAGACTGTTTTCCTAATCGCTGTAACCTCTGCTAGGAGGGTTGGGGAGCTTCAAGCCCCTTCCGTAAAGCCCCCCTTTACCTTGTTTTTCCCTGATAAAGTGGTACTGAAAACCACTCCTTTTCATATAGGGCAAACTATAACCCTTCCCTCTTTCTACCCTCCTCCCCACCCCTCTAAAGAGGAAGAGAGACTCCTTCGATTGGACCCTAGAAGGGCTCTCAGTTTTTATATTAAGAGGACAAAAGACTTTCCCCTGGAGGATCAGCTGTTAATGGGGTATGTCAGTCAGCGGAAGGGCAGAGCAGTCCATAAAAGAACAATCTCCAGGTGCGTCATTCTTTGTATAAAAGTTTGCTACTCACTGGCAAAGAAAGTTCCTCCTGAGGGTATCAGGTCCCTCTCCACCAGTCGGCCACTTCGGCCCTGGCAAGGGGGTCCCGGTGGTGGACCTTTGCAAGGTGGCAACTTGGGCATCCCTCCATATCTTTTCAAAGCATTACTGCTTGGATTCTGAGGTTCGGAGGGACGGCCATTTTGCACGATCTGTCTTACAGGATTTCTTGGTGTAATCAGATGGGCACCCACCTCCGAGTGCGGTACTGCTTTGGGACTCTATTCATAAGGTGAGGAATCCACAGGTAGTTTGTATCCATCAGAAGAACAAGTTACTTACCTTCGGTAATGCTTTTTCTGGTGGATACAATAGCAACCTGTGGATTCCTCACAGTCCCACCCGTCTCCCCGTTGCCTGTCTGATTGCACTAGGATAAGTGGTTGTATAGATATATGTATATATTTATATTTTTTTCCTGTATATATAAATAATGGTTTTTGATTATGTTGCATTATGAAGGTTTCATGTATATATGTATTTATTGGAGTTGTTTTGGAAGTCGTTTCTCACCTGTTCGCCTCAAAGGCACGTAAAAAATGGGTGAAACTGATGTCAGCACGCCAGCGAGGACCTCTTATTGGCATGGTGACGTCAGACGGAGTCGTGCAATTGTGATGTCCTCGTCAACGTGGAGAGCTGGGAAGAAGACTTTCCGTCGGAAGCTGGCGCAAGGTCAAATTCATAAGGTGAGGAATCCACAGGTAGCTATTGTATCCACCAGAAAAAGCGTTACCGAAGGTAAGTAACTTGTTCATCGGACACACATATATTTGTATCATTAGATGCAAAAAAGGCTTTTGATACCATCCATTGGCCTTACATAATGTGAGCCCTATTTAAAATGGGGATACGTTTTTTTAATGGGTGACTTTACTTTATACCGAACTCTGTGCAGCAGTATGTGTCAATGGCAAGTTGTCAGCGGAATTCCCTATTGGAAGGGGCACTAGACAGGGTTACCCACTTTCTCCCCTCCTATTTGCCCTTGTGCTAGAACCTCTGGATGGTCAGATCCATGAAAATCCTGATATAAAAGGTTTCAGATCCTCTGGCTCTCCCTCAGTGGAGGAAAAAATCTCCTTGTATGCGGATGATATACTGCTATATCTAACCCATCCTTCTACCTCACTCCCTCAATTTTTCAGACCTTTGAGGCATACGGGACCCACTCTGGACACACCATAAATTGGGAAAAATCTATACTTTACTCCTGACTGAAACAGATTATGTCACCCTCTGTAATTTAGCTGGGCAACTGAAAGTGACAAGAGACGGCTTTAAATACCTGGGTATTTATCCTACCCTCAACCCTGCTAGAAGCCTTGCAGATAATATTGGCAGGGTTGTTATTGATTTTGAAACAAATACAAAATGGTGGAAACACTTCCACTTACATTGATGGGCAGAGCAGCCATGTTTAAGATGATTACTCTCCCTAAATTTCTTTATATACTGCAAAACACTTATCATAAACTGTCTGAATTTCTCTTCACCACAATTGAAAGGGAGGTCAGAAAGCTCTTGTGGAATGAGAAATATCCCATAATATATCTACAGATACTGCAACGAAATTGCTATAAAGGAGGTATTGCCCTACCTGACCTTAGATCGTACTACTGGGCTACTCATCTGTTGGTCATCAATGATTGGGGCTGTGTGGAGGGAGACCTTCCTACTTATGCGCTGGAAAGGGCACAATTTGAGAAACACTCTTAATTGCATTATCTTTATGGGGGACAGAAGTGGGATGCTTGTTGCCTGCTACAGAGGTGGCCATTGAGGTGTGGCATAGAGCCAATAAACGGATAGTGTTGGATGGATAAAATCACGAGGGAAACCCCGCTGTGGTGGGCAAGAAGTTTAAAGAACTAGGTAAACTGAGAAGCTTCAGTGGTTGGGATAACATAGATATCTCTAAGGTAGGAGGAGACTTACTGGTGGGAGGAGATCTTATTCCTTTTCTCTCGCTTCAACAAGAATACCAACTCCTAGACACGCAACACTTCAAGTACCTTCAGCTGCAATATGCATGGAGAACGGAAGCAATTCTGCCTGACCTCCTGGAATATTCGCCCTTAGAAGGTAGGCTATTAATGGGGGAAAAACCTGAAAAGGCAATATCGACCATATATAAAGCTCTCAATAATAATATGCCTGACCCCCAACAAAAATTTAGGTGCAACTGGGAGCAGATGTGGGCGAATTGGAGGAGATGGATGGGGAAGCTGCGGTCATGTTTCCTAGAGAAGTGGCGATTAAGACCCGGCTCCGCCTGGTTCAATTCAATGTACTTCATAGAACTTAATATGAATAGGATGGGATGGGCTCCCTCTCCCCACTGCCTGTGCTGTAATGCTCAGGGTGGGAATTTATATCACACCCATTGGAACTGCCCGGTGGTGCGTTCATACTGGCACATTCTACTGGCTGAGCTAGGCAAGATACTTTGGACAGTAATCCCAGAAGACCACAAATATGTTTTACTAGGCATACCTAATGACATTGATTTACCCGGTATGAAATTACTACTATGTAACCTTGGCCTGGTAACAGCCAATAGAAACCTCGCGAGATACTGGGTGGCCTCTGGTATACCAACCCTGGCGGATGGATTTATATATGGCAGCGGAAAGAGTGGTATAGGACAGCAGACGTTGCCCACATAAAGTTGTGAAAGTATGGGGTACCTGGAGATCCTAACTTTCAACATGATGACTAATGTTTATACTTTATGCTACTTAAATGTCTGTAAGGCTAAATATAAGCTGACACCCAATTGATATTGTTGCCCTTTGAAAGATTGTTAGTTGATGATTGGTCTTCGATGTTGTCCCTGCATACGTGCTGGAATGCTGTACATGAAACTATTGTTTTGTTGTTCCTTTTCAAAAACCTAATAAAAACATGTATTAAAAAATATATAAAAAAATAAAAGATGCTGGACCTCAGAATGCTTTAAAGGACATAGGTTTGAAACTTGATCAGTTTAATAATTTACCCCTTGATTGTGGCTGCTTTTGTGGCACCTCTGTGAAAGAGGTCTGCAGTGGTAGGGTGTTGCTTGGGCAGAGGCTACATAGTTTTGATTGTGTAAGAGTCTTGAATCAATCATGTTTTAAAAGCTGAAACTCAAGAAATCGGGGCCTTATACTGATTCTATTCCAATGACCCTTTTAGGGGCCAGTTGGAGTTTGGTGCTACAGGAGAACCTCTGCAAAAATGTGGTTGCCCATCTTACCAATTTTCAGCTTCGCTACCTAAATTAGAGATGATGGAACAACCAGGTTTCCCATGGTGAATCCTTAACTGGTTCTGCAATGAGAATCCCTCCACCTGCAGCCTGTCTGTCACAGGGCAGCCTGCCTCAGAGTAATAACAAAATGCACGCTCTTGAAGGCATGCATTCCGATACTCCTCTTTCCTATCCACAATTCTCAAGACAGCATAGCAGTAGCCCATGGGAAAACAAAAAGTTGAATACAGTGTGCAGGGAGAAAACTCCCTGTACACCAGAGCTGTTCATTTTTTTGTTTCATGGAACAAAATCTGTGCCGGTGGCGTGTTTCTGCAGACAGACAGCATTACAGTTTAACGGAAAGTGGTTCCAACACACAAGTGGGAGCACTTTTGTCAAAACGATCCCTGCAGACATGATGGAAATCTATCACACATGAAATACACCAAACAGCCCCTTTGATTTTGTTGGACTCTAAAATTAAAGTCTAAAACACAGAATATGAACAATACTTCTGCTTCTCACTTCTACTTTTGGGCATCTTGATGAAATAACGTTATATTGTCGAGGGTCTTGCCACCAGCACCACAATCAAGACATTTGCTGACCCAGGTGTATAAAAATGACTAACATCTCTCCTGCCTCGAGGGAAAACCCAAACTACTTTTTTTATATACCCTATTGTGATATGTTTGTTGGAGGTATTTGAGCTTTGCTAGGAAAGCACATAGGTTAGACCAAGATCCTACTCACTGACCTCTTTGTGATTGTCCATCAACGTTTGTCATGACCTAAGCTGGGGAATGGAAAGGAACAGAGGCGAAAATAAGTGCCCTTACTGTAGTTTGTGCTTCCAGTTCCATCCTGTTGTTTGTGGAGTGTGCAAAGTATGTGCTTTACGTTAGGGCTCAGAACCTCTGAGGGCACAACAGTGCAACGCATACTGTGGATAGTACCTGCAGGAGTGAAATAAGACTACTGGCAAAACACTATACCATAAATAACCCTATTTGGTAACAAAGACAGCCTTAAACCTTGAATTATCCACTGACTGTTGAAGAAAAGCAGTGGTTAGTTGCATATGGATATGTAACAAAAACAAACCCAGTCTTTTGTGGGCCCAGTTCACCAAGTCCTATCTTGGTGTGCATGCCTAGAGAACAGAATTGGCACCCTGGTGCACAGTTGGGGCTATTTGTGACTGAGATGGCATACGACAAGCTGAGCAGAGGTTGCAGAATATGAGGCCTCAGCGGTGACAGAAGTCATAGTAGTAAAGGTTGTGCAATGGTCACTGGTGATGAGAAGTCAGCCTTCATCTTGGCCAGTTAAAAGATGGCAGTCAGAGGCTGGAGGACACAGGAGGGAAATATGGATAGACTGTCAAACATGAAACATACTTAGCATACATAACTTCAGCCAGGATGAGTATGAAGGTCTGAACTTTAGGACCAAAGCAATAGGGGAGGGGTCATGACCCACTAAATAATGAGTGAAAACAACATTTTGTCAGTCTCCAGGATGTAAGGATCCAGGGGAGATCCTTATTAGTTTGAAAATAAGGGGATTACAGGGCTCCCTTCCCGGCAAGAAAACAGAAGGAAGTAAGAAACTCTTACAGTCATTGGTTGCTCCTGCCTTTTGCCGTCCCCATCTCCTGGTGGGACTCGCTGTCCCAGGAGACATCTGCCTATCTTGAGGGGCCTGGACTTGGATGGGGGCGCTGATAACGCGCCGCGCCGCTGCCGGTTGCTCCTGCCTTTTGCCGCCCCTATCTCCTGGTGGGACTCGCTGTCCCAGGAGACATCTGCCTATCTTGAGGGGGCTGGACTCGGACGCGGGCGCTGATACGTGCCACGCCGCTCCGCTGCACGGAACACGCCCGGGCAAAGACCGTCAGAGGCCGGGCTGGGCAACCTCTCTGAGTCCTTTGTGGCAATACTTAGCAGGTCCAGGATTTCATCTTTACCAGTACGAGTTATGTGATACCCCGGGAAGGAACTGTCGACTAACATACTTGTCATCACCTGGGAGGAGTCGGGATGGACGAACCCTGTGATTTTTCTGCAAATTGGATCACTGTCTCCAGCAAGAGGATTCAACTTGATCTCAGGTGACGCTCAGCACTCAGCGAACACCAGTCGGGGAGGGACCATATCCTCCAGGCCCCATATAATTTTTTTAGGGCTTGTGCATCATTGTCATCGCCCACAAAAGGCCGGGTAGGGCTGACCAACTCGGTTGCAGGAGAACATAATACGCAAGTAAGGAAAACTGTACAATTGTATCTTGTGGCCTTGTGACATTCTGTGATTGCTTGTGACTGCTTGTGCAACATGGGGAAAAGAAAGGCCGCAGATATACCAGCCCAGCTAAGGGAACTAAGAAAGCTAAAAATCGTTCAGGCAAATCCTTGAATCTAGGCTCTTTGAGTGGGCCCAATTCATTTGACGCAATCGACCTCCTCTTTGAGGAGGTCGAATCTATATTAAGCTCTAATCCAACGGGGTCGAGGCTCCCCGAGAAGGACTCTTCCAGGGATTGGAAAGTTCCGGAAATATTTTTTTAAAAGGGAAAAAGACCAACTCCGACACCCTATTAGAGCCTGATGGAAGCAAGGGGTTGCATACTCACAGGCACCTTGTTGAAGCATCTATGCTGTCCTCGTTCTGCAGTGTACCTTGTCCTCCAGTACCCCGAAAAGGACCTCCCTCTGAGGCAACTATGCCATCTCTTTTACCGCTGAGTCCTTTGATCAAGGTGGCTCCATCATTATTATGTAACAATCGTTTTGAGCCACTGTCAGGAAAAGGGGATCAGCTTATGCCCATGGGTATGCCTCAATCTCCGCCTGGTTTTGTTATCCCAGTTGGCAGTCTACCCACCCCCGTGCGATTTGAAAGGTCATGAGTTACCAGTCAGTAGTATTAACCTGGCCTCAGCCCTCCAGAGAGTGGAGAAAGTCAAGGATCTGGTTTTAGCATTAACAAGATTAATGAAAGAAAAACCATTGCACTATTGCGGATGTAAATGTCAAGGGGCTAGTGGGGTGGCAGGGGAAAGTAAAGCCCCTACTCGGGTTAGTCCATTAACGGGGCCTGTGGTAAGGGGATTATGGCCTCCTCTGACTGTGGGAAATTGCCCCCAATAGGTTGTGAGGGTTACTACCCCAACTATACCAAAGACAACTGGAGACATAGAGGAGTGCCCAATTGAGCACTCAGACGCAGAGATCATCCAGGGATCAGGACAAGCAATTCTGACCCCCCTGATGTTAATAGTGAAAGGGCCAGGAGAGATAACTCCCCGAAAATAGATGGCCAGGAGGGCAGACTTTCATCACCGTTAATTAGGACATCCGAACCTCCCCATACAAGTAAGACCCCTTTATGTAATGATTTTGGTGGAATAGTCAACAAGGAGCAGGACCCGGGCACGGGAGGTGGAGATAACATAATTTACCTGGCTGATGTCCCAAAATTGCCACCAGGATTAGTCAAGAGCCATGATTCCTTAACCAACAAGATAATCCTGGTTACGCTCCCGACGGTACTGTCTTTCTGTCATCCGCTCAGATATATTAGCAGTAGCTAGAAGCGGTATTGCAGATACTAATTTTTACACAATTTCTATTCACCTTGTAGACAAGACATTGGTGACCCAACTTATGGATTTTGATACCCGTACCCGTTCAAACAAAGTATTGAGCAAGGGGGGGATAAGGTTTACAATGAACCCATTTGGCCCCTGTCAAGATACGGGCTTTGGTGGTTCAAATTGCCCCAGGGGAGATGTTACATCTAAGGTATTTATTAATTCTTGTCAGCTGCCTGACACTGTGTGACTGGCCACTGATCTGGCAGCTTGTATGGAGTCCAGCCCTGAGGACCTACATACTAAGGAGAGCGGTAGGGTGTTGTTGCTGGGTATTTTTGGCAATGATATCGACACAAGGGATTTAGGTAGTTCGATCCATCAAAATGACCCAGTTAAAAGTTCATTGTCTCTATTGTCATGGAATATAGCTGGACTAGACAAGAAATTGGCCGATCCAGAATGGGTTGCTTATATTAAAGACCTGGACATCTGCCTGTTCCAGGAAACTTGGGCTGAGGGTCTCAATAATATAGATGGATTCCTTTCATTTTGTGTTCCTGCCCTACCTCCAGAGAAGGGACGGGGTCGTGCTAAAGGCGGGTTGTTGTTACTTTTAAATGTGAAATTGTTATGTGACTTTTTGTTCTTGGATATTGATTCCGCTTATCTAATGGGTGTACAAATTAAGGGGGTCATTACAACATTGGCGGTAAAAGCAGCTTACTGCCGTGCAGAAGACCGCCAATACACTGCCGCGGCCGTGGAATTCTGCCACAGCTATTATGACACACATCTCGAAATCCGCCGAAATACAGACACCCACACAAGTCCGCCACACCAAAGGTCAGTGTTAAACTGGCGAAAACAAAACCTCCACCTCCACGCCAACAGAAACACGCCCATGCTATTACGACACACGAATCCACGAGGCGGTCTTTCAACCGCGGTATTCCATTGGCGGTACACACCGCCGCGCTCAAAATACACACACATCTCCAAAACACCGCTACATTGGACAATTCCAAATACACACACCTGATGCACATACAAACACCACTCCCACACACCCAACACTATATAAAACACACACCCACATCACCCACAAACACCTACGACCAAAAATTAGTCACGAAGGCCAGAGAGACAGCACAGAATAGACAATCCCACCACACAGAGGCACACAACACCATCACCCACACAACATCCATGCACAAAACACCACACACCACTACACATCACCACACACATCAACACTGACACCGCCCCACACATCACACACACCACCCCATGTCACGCCAAAGACACCCCCGCTTTTCCGAGGAGGAGCTCCGGGCCATGGTGGAGGAAATCCTTCGGGTGGAGCCACAGCTATTTGGCTCACAGGTGCAGCACACATCCATAGCCAGGAAGATGGAGCTATGGCGCAGAATCGTGGACAGGGTCAAGGCTGTGGGACAGCATCCAAGAATTCGGGAGGACATGAGGAAGAGGTGGAACGATCTACGGGGGAAGGTGCGTTCAGCGGTCTCCAGGCACAACATCGCGGTTCAGCAGACTGGCTGCAGACCCCCACCTCCTCCCCCACAACTAAGAACATGGGTGGAGCAAGTCTTGACCATCATGCATCCAGAGGGCCTCGGAGGAGTCGGTGGAGGAATGAACACTGGTAAGTCAATTCTTAACTATCATATCCCCCACCCTACCTACATGCTATCACACACCCCCACCCTCACACCCTCCCCTATCACCCAAACTCCTCACTAATGTACTAAGAACACAAACCACACATCCCAACACCAAGCCCTGCATGACACAACTAAGCATGGACACCCATCACTAAAGCATGCTCACTGCACATACCCATAACACCCCCTAACCATCATCACACAAGCCCCCACACAGGAATGCTTGTACTGGGATACAGGGTCACCCACCCATTGCACACCATGACACACACACATGCAATAATCATGCTCTTATGCCCCTGCAGGATCACGAAGGACCGTCACCACACCGGAGGGTCCAGACAACTCCACTCCACCCACAGAAGAGGCCCACAGTGACGATAGCAGCTCTGCCCTACTGGATCCTGATGACCAGCCCGGACCATCGTGGGCCTCGGGACAGTCGGTTCCCCTTGCACAGGCACAGCACAACACTGACCTTCCACCCTCTGGTAACACCAGCACAGCACCCACCCAGCGGGTCCAAACCTCCGTACCCAGGACAGGTCAATCAGCTGTGTGTCCACCACTACAGGGAACCCAGGTTAACCCACCACCCCAACAACAACAGGGACCTGGGGGCAGTGGTAGTGGGCACACGGTCCAGGGGACGGAGGCACAGGAACACAGGGGAACTGGGAGGGCTGCTGTGCGACAGGGGGAGGACAGGCCAAGGGAACCCACTCTCCACGAGGCCCTCTCCTCCATCATGGGAGCATACCACCACTCCCAGGAGACGATGGCGACGGTCCTGGTCAAGTTTCAGGAGACCCAGCGCCTGCAGGAGTGCCAGTATTTGGGGTTCAGGGAGGAGCTCAGGACCATCAGCTCCGCCTTGGGCACCATCGTAGGGGTGCTGAAGGACATACAGCAGACCTTGAGGGACACTGTGGCACTCCAAGGGGCCCCTGACACTAGCATGGACGATGAAGTGCCCACCACCTCCGCCGGCGCTAGTGGACAGGACGCCCCGCCAAAGGACCACCACACCAGCACCCCACCCCTGTAGACGGACAACCACCACGCAAGCAGTCCCTAAGATCCAGGAACAGGACAGAGCAAGATGGCAAATCCCCCGCCAGGAAATGAGACCACCCTGGTTGTCCTCCCACTGTCCCACTTTGTTACCCTGTCCATACTTAAACTGCCCCAGCTCCACTTCCTATGCCCATATGGGCAGTGCACCTGTGAGACTAATAGACTGAACTCTGCCATGGACATTCCTTCACCATCACCCCTCACCATTTTACAACCCCCCTCCATTTTTGAGCACTTAAATAAACACCCTTGAACCACAAAACAATCTGGAGTCAGTCTATGATTTGGTAAAATGTATTATCAATGACAGTGTCAAAATGCGTTTCTAGTTGTAAAGGCAACATACCTATGTCACACATCACAAATCCTTGAAGGATGCATGCAGATGACACACATTGGTAAGCATACCAGTGAAACCGTAATGGAAAGGAACAACTCAGTTACCAAATAATCCTATGAAATTACACACAGGATAGAGGAAGACGTGTGAGAGTGAATGTAATGGTAAAAATGAAAATGTTCTCACCTGTGTGTCACTGGAAATATTGCTGTATAACTGACTCCCTGTTGTCGTTGTCTTCTTCCTCAGCTACCTCCTCATCACTGTCCACAGGCTCCACAGGTTCCACAGCTGCCACAACACCGTCATCTGGACCATCCTCCTGCAGAAAAGGCACCTGGCGTCGCAATGCAAGATTGTGAAGCATCGAGCAGGCGATGATGATCTGGCACACCTTCTTCGGTGAGTAGAATAGGGAACCACCTGTCATATGGAGGCACCTGAACCTGGCCTTCAGTAGGCCGAAGGTGCGTTCGATCACCCTCCTAGTCCGCCCATGGGCCTCATTGTACCGTTCCTCAGCCTTGGTCCTGGGATTCCTCACTGGGGTCAATAGCCAGGACAGGTTGGGGTAACCAGAGTCTCCTAATAGCCACACACGGTGCCTCTGGAGTTGACCCATCATATCAGGGATGCTGCTATTCCGCAGGATGTAGGCGTCATGCACTGAGCCAGGAAACATAGCATTTACCTGAGAGATGTACTGGTCTGCCAAACATAACTCTTCCGGTTCCTGTACACCTGTTCACTCCTGTGGGGGGGGACCAGAGCTACATGGGTCCCATCAATAGCACCTATGATGTTAGGGATATGTCCAAGGGCATAGAAGTCACCTTTGACTGTAGCCAAATCTTCCACCTCAGGGAAAATGATGTATCTCCTTACGTGTTTCAGCAGGGCACACAACACTCTGGACAGCACGTTGGAAAACATAGGCTGGGACATCCCTGATGCCATGGGCACTGTTGTCTGAAAAGACCCACTTGCAAGTAAATGGAGCACTGACAGCACCTGCACGTCAGGGGGATTCCAGTGGGATGGCGGATTGGTGACATCAGGTCTGGCTCCAACTGGGTACATAGTTCATGGATAGTGGCACGGTCAAACCTGTAGGTGACGATTAAATGTCGCTCCTCCATTGTCAACAGGTCCACCAGCGGTCGGTACACCGGAGGATTCCGCCATCTTCTCAATTGTCCCAAATGACGTTGCCTAGGAAGGACAACAGCGACCACATAGTCAACTATTTTCCAGGTATGTACCCACAGTTACACAGAACACCACACCAAACACAAAACCCTTCCTGTATGTGTGTTGAGAGTAGGCCTAGTTATGTGTGACGCAGAAGTAAATGAAGCCATGTGGGCCCCTGGAATAGTGGCTGCCTGACCTCTAAACTGGGACAGTGGGATTGTGGGGTAACTGCGTTGCCGTTGCACACCGTCGCGGTAGGCGGTCGTAGACCGCGGCGCAATGCTGCATTGGTTAACATTGGACCCTATGGGTCCCAGGAGCCAATGAACAAGTGCGCCGCCGGTGATGATACGCACCGCCGCGGACGTCACCGCCGTGGACGTCACTGCTATTTTCTATCTGTTCAATCACTAGATACCTGATCTTCGACAGGAGAGGACCTACACTGCAAGTGCTGCTGTGACCTCGGTCTGGAAGCGACGATGGCTGCTGCGTCTGGGGAAAGGGCCCCTGCCTTCACTGCTCAGGAGTTGGAGAAACTCGTGGATGGGGTCCTCCTCCAGTACACGCTACTCTACGGTCCTCCAGACCAACAGGTTAGTACACGGGTAGCACGTTGTATGGGCTAGGCCTGGGTGGAGAGGGATGGTTGTGAGAGGGAAGGGGGCAGAGTTCAGGGAACATTAATGCATGTGAATGAATGTGCCACATGGCTAGGGTAGTGAGGGGGGACACTCACATCGACGGTGCAGTTGGTAATGACTTCTCTTCTTCCCTTGTGCATGTCATGTAGGTCAGCGCCCACCAGAAGGACATTTGGCGTGCCATCGCCAATGACGTCCGGACCCTGGGGGTCCACCAGAGACGGGGCACCCACTGCCGGAAAAGATGGGAGGACATTCGCCGCTGGAGCAAGAAGATGGCGGAGGCTCAGTTGGGGATGGCCTCCCAACATGGGAGGGGTGCCCATCGCACCATGACCCCCCTGATGTTCCGGATCCTGGCGGTGGCCTACCCGGAGTTGGATGGGCGCTTGAGGGCATCACAGCAGACACAAGGGGGTGAGTACAACCTCATTCTGGGTACTTGGCACACAGTGGAGGGGCTGGCTGAGGGAGGAGGGCTGTGGGTGTACCTAGGCCAGGCAGAAATACGTAGGCTAGGCCCCTCCGTAATGCAGGCCATGTGGCACTCTACCCCACCGCAGTAGAGTGCCAAGTACAGGTATACATGCCCCTGTGGCATCCATGTGTGCAGATGTCCAGCATAGCCATGTAGGCCAGATCCCAGCAATTGCATCTGAATAGGCCAGGAGCACTGCGTAGTGCAGGGGGCTGCTGTGTCTGTATTGTCTGCCAACGGTAGCGGTATGCCATGCGCTCAACCTGTCTTCCCCCCCTTTTTGTGCTCTCCCTGTTCTTTTGTCCATCAGCATCATCAGGCGGAGGTACAGTGGCACCGGAGCACGAGGGAGCTGCATCCCACATGGCCATGGAGAGCCACACCACGGACTCAGAATGCACCAGTGGGACGGAGGGCTAGGGGAACTTCCCGTCGGCCACCGGATCACCAACCAGTGACACGGACTCATCCGCTGATGGGAGCTCCCTTGTGGTGGCGGCACCATCTGTGCGTCCCACTTCTACAGGTACAGCCGCCACCTCCCCTACCAGCACCGCCCTCCCAGCAGCCCCTCAGCGTTCGCCCCCTGCCCGCTCACCCAGGAGGTTGGGCATCACCTTCGCCCCAGGCACCTCAGGCCCTGCCCCAGTCACCCCTGCTGCCCTCAGTGAGGAGGCCATTGACCTCCTCAGGTCACTCACTGTTGGGCAGTCTACCATTGTGAATGCCATCCAGGGTGTAGAAAGGGAGTTACAACACGGTAATGCATTCCTGGAGGGCATTCATTCTGGTCAGGCTGTCCTTCAGCGAACCCTGCAATCTCTGGCGTCAGCACTGATGGCAGCCATTGTCCCTGTGTCTAGCCTCCCCCCTCCAACCTCCTCCACCCAGACCCAATCCCCTGTACCCCAGCCCATCCCAAGCACACCATCAGACCAGCATGCACACACCTCAACACACAAAAGTAGCTCAGGCAAACATAGACACCACACATCCCACAGGCACTCACACAAGCATCACCCACATACAGACACAGCAACATCCACTGCCTCCACTGTGTCCCCCTCCTCATCGTCTCCCTCCTCCCTCCCAGTCTACACTCTCACCTGCATGCACTACATCTACAGGCACCAGGACTCGCACCGGAACACCCAGCACCACACCCCGCTCACCTGCAATCACCACCTCCACTCCCATTTACACGTCCCCTGTGTCCTCTCCCAGTGTATCTGTGACGCCCCCTCCCAAAGTGCACAAACGCGGGCACCCACACACCCAACATCCATCCACCTCACGACAGCCTCCAGTACCTGCACCTGCACCCAAAACACCTAAAGTGACACCTCCTACAACCACCTCCTCTTCCTCCACTCCCAGACCCCCTCCAGCTACCCATCCCAGTGTTCGTCAGAAACTGTTCCTCTGCAAAGTTGACCTTTTTGCCCTCACCCCACCTCCAATTCATCAGTCCCGTCGTAGCGCCTCAGCCAAAAAGCCTCCAGTACCAGTGGTGCGTGTTCAAGGTGTGTGGAGTGCACCGGCCACCAGGGCAGGCAGTGTGACCCGGAGCCAAGGCACTGGCAGTCCACCCCCTGTAAAGGCTCTGAAGTTGGAAAGTGGCCGACGGGACCGTGTGAAGACTCCTGGAGGCAAGACAACTCACAGGGGTCCCAGGGGGATTGCAGAGTCAGCTGTGACTCCTCCAAAGGTGGGGAAGAGCCAGAAGAAGTCTGCACAGTCTGGTGTGAGCATCACGGTGGAGAAGGGCGGCATCCTTCCCGGCGGCCGGGACGCCACCACCAGCACCGTCGTCACTGGTCAGGAGACCACCGCCAGAGTCATTGCCCAGGAGGGCCCAAGTATCGTCACTGGTCAGGGGACCACCGCCAGAGTCACTGCCCAGGAGGGCCCAAGTATCGTCACTGGTCAGGAGACCACCGCCACCGCCGGAGTCAGTGCCCAGGAGGGCCCAAGTATCGTCACTGGTCAGGAGTCCACCGCCAGAGTCATTGCCCAGGAGGGCCCAAGTATCGTCACTGGTCAGGAGACCACCGCCACCGCCGGAGTCATTGCCCAGGAGGGCCCAAGTATCGTCACTGGTCAGGAGACCACCGCCACCACCGGAGTCCTTGCCCAGGAGGGCCCAAGTATCATCACTGGTCATGAGACCACCGCCAGAGTCATTGCCCAAGAGGGCCCAAGTATCGTCACTGGTCAGGAGACCACCGCCAGAGTCATTGCCCAGGAGGGCCCCGGCAGCCACAGCCCCGCTGGGCAATGAGGGACCGTCATGCCACACACCAATGCCCAGTCCAGAGAACGTCATGCCACACACCAATGCCCAGTCCATAGAACGTCATGCCACACACCAATGCCCAGTCCAGAGACCGCAATGGCAAAGCACCGCTGAACAGTCCAGAGACCGCCATGGCAAAGCACCGCTGAACAGTCCAGAACCGCCATGGCAAAGCACCGCTGAACAGTCCAGAGACCGCCATGGCAAAGCACCGCTGAACAGTCCAGAGACCGCCATGGCAAAGCACCGCTGAACAGTCCAGAGACCGTCATGGCAAAGCACCGCTGAACAGTCCGGAGACCGCCATGGCAAAGCACCGCTGAACAGTCCAGAACCGCCATGGCAAAGCACCGCTGAACAGTCCAAAACCCCCATGGCAAAGCACCGCTGAACAGTCCAGAGACCGCCATGGCAAAGCACTGCTGAACAGTCCAGAGACTGCCATGGCAACGCACCGGTGAACAGTCCAGAACCGCCATGGAAAGGCACCGCTGAACAGTCCAGAGACCGCCATGGCAAAGCACCGCTGAACAGTCCAGAACCGCCATGGCAAAGCACTGCTGAACAGTCCAGAGACTGCCATGGCAAAGCACCGCTGAACAGTCCAGAGACCGCCATGGCAAAGCACCGCTGAACAGTCCAGAACCGCCATGGCAATGCACCGCTGAACAGTCCAGAGACCGCCATGGCAAAGCACCGCTGAACAGTCCAGAGACCGCCATGGCAAAGCACCGCTGAACTGTCCAGAACCGCCATGGCAAAGCACCGCTGAACAGTCCAGAGACCGCCATGGCAAAGCACCGCTGAACAGTCCAGAGACCGCCATGGCAAAGCACTGCTGAACAGGGACTGCACCGATGAAGAGGGCAAGCACCGCTGAACAGGGCATGCACCGCTGAAGAAGGAAAAGACCGCCACATCAAGCATCGTTATCCCATGTGCAGCTGGGACAGTGACGGGACAGGAACTGTCACGGGGAGACTAATCCAGTCTGGGCACCATTCCCCCTCCAGAACCAGTGGAGAGATCCATCCACTCTGTCTGTCCTTCACGGGATGAAGCAGTTTGGGCACCAGTCCCCCTCCAGAACCTGTGGAGGCTGTTATCTACTTGAGAGACTCTGGCTTTGCACTCCCCAGGATGGTCCAGTGGGCAACCCACCCACTGTAGAGACTTGAGAGACTGTGGCTTTGCACTCCCCAGGATTGAACAGTGGGCAACACACCCACTGTAGAGACTTGAGAGACTGTGGCTTTGCACTCCCCAGGATGGTCCAGTGGGCAACCCACCCACTGTAGAGACTTGAGAGACTGTGGCTTTGCACTCCCCAGGATACATCAATGGGCATGGAGCCCCGTCGTGGATCTGGCTTTGCACTCATCCGGCTGAGGTGACCCCCTTCCCTCCCCCCTGAGGTGCCTGTTGTATTTCTCTCTGATGCCCCGGCAGTGTTCTCTCCGTTTGTGGACAGGTAAATTGTGTGGGCCTTGCCCATGAATTTTTGGACTAGTGGTGCACGGACATTGATATGTGCATATCTGCACTACTTCTCGTAATGTATATACTTTTGAATGATTTTATAATATATCTGTATATATTTGAGACATGTATATTGATACATTACAATGTTTGAACTGATTTCGTTTTGTCTTTGCATTCTTCCGGGGGGGTTTGTGGGTTGTTACTGTGATGTTTGTAAATGCATTGGTGTGTGTGTTGTAATATGCGAGGGTGGGGGTGGGGGTGGGTGTGTTGCGTGTGTGTGTTTCTGACTTTTGCCTCCCCCCTCCCCTATGTCGTAGGTGCAGTACTCACCGTTGTCTTCGCCGGCTCCGGTGTTGGTGGTCGTAGATGAGTAGGAAGAGAAGGGCCGGTAGGATTTGTAATTCCGGTTCCATGGTGTCCTCCTTCCTCGTGGGATGTGTTCAGGTGAGCGTTTTCACATTGCAGAAACTGAGAAACTGTTTCCGCCATGTTTTTATCCACGGTGAATCCGCCCCGGAAAAGGTGGCGGATTGGCGGGTTGTGATACTATTGGCGGTACATTGTCTTTCACCTGTCTGTTGGCGGTGACCGCCGCGCTGCTTGTCTGTACCGCCGTGGTGGTCGGAGTGTTAAAGTGGCTGTCTTTGTTGGCGGTTTCTGCCACGGTCATAATTCCCTTTTTTGGTCCGCCGGCCTGTTTGCGGTATTACCGCCGCTTTAACACCGACCGCCAGGGTTGTAATGACCCCCTAAGTCTAAACAGGATTTTACAATTGTTATTGTTAATGTGTATATTTGTTCTGTTCCACGAGGTTCTGAGTCCCAGACACTGGTTTTATTGTCCGACTTTTTGGATAGTCTCCAACCTTCCACTCTCCTAATTATTGCTGGTGACATGAACTGCACTTTTGAACCCTCCCCCTTGCTTAGTGGTTTAACTGATGAAGAAGATCAGCTATGGGGGATACCACAGTTAACTAGCACTCGGTTCTCTGCATGTTCTCGAGTGGCTACACAACTGGCCACATTATGCTTAAAATATGGACTTAGGGCTTGTAACGGCAGAACATCTTCTGATTTAAACACCGCATTGACTTTTAAACGGGGTATGTATACAAGTACCATTGATTATTTTCTTGTGGATGTTAGGCTGTGGTCTCACTTGAGGGATATGAGAGTGGAAGCGAGATCCGAGAGTGATCACTTTCCATTGCTTCTCACATTGTCCGGGGAGATGTTTAGGAGGACATTAAATATTCTACATACAGTGGTTCCATTACCTTGCTGGAAAAATAATTTTACGAAGGTTGCCTGGCCTAAAGTGATGTCCAACCCCCATTCGCTAAAAGGGATCTACCAAGTTTTTTTTAGATAATTTGTCAGCGTATGAGGATCAGGCTGTTGACAACATTCCGAATTCTCAACATACATGACAGTTTGGCCAACCAATTGCAGAGTTTTTTTCTCTGCAATAAGGGAGGCCCTAGGCTTAGTGGAAGGAATGCGGTCGGTAAGGGATGGTTCGATGAGAGTTGCTCAAGGGCAAAGTTCGGGCTAAAAGCAGCAGTTATCTCAAGCCCCCAGGTGGAGGTTCAACGAGCTAGGCGTATATACAAAGACACCATAACACAAGCAAAAAGGCTGTGGGAGGACCACTTGCGGCAGGAATTATTACATGCCTCAAGATCAAATAATAACAAGTACTTTTGGGAACTTTTGACCAAAAGACAAAATGGTGGCAGGAATTCTCCCGATAACTATATACAACCGGAAAGCTGGGTGGAGCATTTTTCCAGCCTCTATGCTCTGCCAGCAGATCTGATGGCACATGATGAAGATTATTCCCAAACAGTAAGTCCAAATTTACGCTCTAGTCTGTCTCTATCCGGGGGAGGTGCTTATGCCGCTGACGATTGCATTTCTTTTACCATCAAAGAAACTCTTGATGCTATTAATTCTCTAAAACCCGGCAAAGCCCCTGGGCTGGATAAGCTCCCAGGAGATCTTTATAAATCAGAACCAAAAATATGGTCCTGGTATATAAATGCAATCTCAAACAGTATAGCTGCAGGGGGGCAAATTCCTGACACATGGAAGGGGGCTGAAATTATAGCAATTTATAAAAAAGGCAATGCAAATCTTCCCACCAACTATAGACCGATTAGCCTAATCGACAATTTACAAAAGATGTTTGCTAAACAACTCTTACAGAGGCTAACCAGCTGGGTTGAAGACCACCAGATTCTTTCCCCACTTCAGGCTGGCTTTCGTTTGAAAACAAGCACGATGGATCAGGTCTTTAGGCTGGCTGTTTTGTATTGGAAACATGCTTTTCTTTTTAAACAGCCCCCATATGTAGCATTTATAGATTTACGATCTGCCTTTGACCTGGTCCCCAGAGCTAAACTGTGGGAAGTGTTAGGTAGACTGAGGGTTCCAGTCGACATACTACTTTTGCTAAAGCGACTCCAAGAAAATCCCCAAGCACAAGTGAGATGGGGCAAGCAAGGGAGTTCGCCAAGATTGCGTGCTGGCCCCTCTAATATTTACCCTTTTCATTAATGAGATGGTAAAGGATTTAACTACATGCCAGAATGATGCCCCATCTCTGGATGCACAAAAGATCCCTATTCTCCTTTTTGCAGATGACTCACTTCTCATTTCAAAGACACCAAGGGGGTTGCAAACTCTGGTTGATAGATTCAATTTATTTTGTAGAGAACACGGGTTGGAGGTAAACATCAGTATAAACCAATTTGATGGTGCTTTGCACTGGTTCCATTAAAAGATATTCTATCAACATTGATGGACTCCCTTTGAACAAGGTTAGCTCTACAGATTATTTGGGTGTTAGGCTAACCAGTAAATTATCCTGGGAAAACCAGCTTTCGAAGAGTGCGGGGCTGCTACAATATAAAGCTGCGCCCATACTGCGTTTTTATCGAAGTTCTACAAAAAAGGCACTATCCACTGCGATTAAAATTTATATAGCCAAAGCGCAGAGTGCAGCCCTGTACAGGGCAGAAGTATGGGGATATTGCAATTGCAGTAAGACATCAGTGGGTGAAAATAATTTTGTGAGGGCTCTAATTGCATGTCCCCGCAGTACACCTTTGATTCCTCTTTCTTTTGACATGGGGTTAAATCGAGTAGCTGACATAGTTGTTTTAAGACCTCTTTTATACTGGATAAGGATATGGACTACCCCGAGTTGGAAATATATAAGATTTCATTACTCGATCTACTAAAAAGCCAAAATGTTTCTACAATTCCATGGATTAGACATGCGTCCCATTGGTTCTGTTTGTTGGGACTGGGTGATTATTGGGAAAATCCTCAAAATCTAGAGAGACGCCACAAAAATGTTTTTAAATCAGTTTATTGGTCCGATGTAAGGGATAATTATATAATCTGCAAATCACATGGTCGCTTGACGAATCTCTATATTGATTTTAAATGGCTTCCGCAATATGAACCTTATTTAGATATCATATCCGACCTGCAGGGCAAGGGCCTGTATGCAAAATTTTGGTTTGGAACCCTGCCATTGTTGTCCTTAACCAATAGCTTGGGGCCGTCCACTACTTCTGATATATGTCCTGTCTGTGGAGGTGCCTCAGAAACTGTTGATCATTTTATGTTTCTTTATCCTGCATATTTTACGCAACGGTCAAAATGGATCCGCAAAATTTGCCGAGATATGGGATTAAATAATTGTACTTCTGCACTGAGGATTTTAAAAAGTCACAGTTCATATGATCTTATTCTTGCAGTCAGTAAGTTTTTAGTGGCTGCGTGGCATATACGTCGCTGTTTTAAAAAAATCAAGGACTTATGATGTTGATCTAGATGACATTTTTAGGTGTATTTTGATTTTATTCATGTGTCAATGTTTTATATTAGATTATAGATGATTGCATTTAATTGTGATTATTTATTGTACTGTGCTGCTTTGATGGTCAATGGACCGAATAAAGCCTCTTGTCTTGTCTTGTCTTACAGTCATTGACAAAATATACTTGATGTAGACCACCAACACGTAAATGTGCTGCACACAAATCGGTCTTCTGATCTCCAACCTGAAGGCGATGCAGTGATTGATAGTCGTCCTTCCACAGTTACATGGATCCATCATCTTTCCCCAACTCTCACCCTGGATTTTTCTTCTAGCTCCCTAGCTGGGTACATTATACAAGAGATAAGCCTCTGCTTTCCAGTTCTTGTTTAGATGTCAATATTTAGCCCTGTGTGGGGTTCACCATAATATGAGTCTGGGTCTACACTGACAGACTATCTCACAGCCACTTTTAAATAAGTCAGCTTGTGGGTGTTTTTTGCCCTGCAAACTCTAGAGTAAGATACACAGAATAAAAACCGAATGACAAGGCAAGGAAGAAATACATATATCCTCTGCCCCTTGATGCTCCCTACTTCTCCCCCTTATTCAACATTGGCATGCTTGGGGCCCTGCCGTCCACGCTGTCCATTAATTCTAGGTGAGCAGTTTGTTGTTCAGGTTTTGTTGTCGAAGGGGGTTGTCAATCTGGGCCTGAAACCCCAAATCTTTACCACAATCAAGCCTCTACAAGTCCAACCTGTACAGAGGGGCTGTGATCTCACATCCTGCTGTTGTAGTGCAGTCTTGCAGTGCCGGGTCCATTCCAATTGTCTCTCAGCCTCAGGCCAGAGCAAATTCGACCACTCTTCACATATAGGATCCTATTTATTTCATCTGCCAGTTTGTCTCTTTGTCCTTTGCTTTGCTCTTTTCTCTGGGCCTTTGTGCCCACTACTGTCTTTCGTAACCTGTTCTATGTGACCTCACATTTGAACAAAGCACTACCTACCCACCGTACCCCTCTCATTTTGTTCACTCTTTCTGTGCCTTGGAGTTTACTGGCCGTTATAGGTGAGTTTCAAAGATTACTGTGCACAATAAGTCACTTGCATTGCTGGGGCACTTTGTGCGGGGCGTCAGAAGATATCTTGTAAGTATATGATCTTGGCCACCATGCTCCTTGCTTCATCTTGGCATGTCCACACCACTCAATCTCTGTCAGCCTGCATACGGGTGCTGGCATCACTAATTAGTAACAGCGTTATTAATTAATTGTATTAGCATGATGATTTTCTTACAAGAGAAATAAGCTATTTGGATTTTTTACCTTTGCCCTACTATTCCTCAGTTAATCATAAGTAAACTCATTTGTCAGTGCTGATATAATTTCTTAGTAAATGTAATGCAACGTTAAAGGTCAAGATGAATATCTTAAGAATAAATCCACTGATTGAGAGGAAACTCCATCCAAATGAGGAATCATAAAATGTATTCCACTGTACATACCTGAAGAAACCATATTAGGTACACAAATTGTTGTCTGATTAAAGCAAATAAAAAGCAAATTTGGTCTGCATCCATTGCAAAATGCGCGCTGATAAAACAAAGTTTTGGATGATGCTGCAAAGTGCTCAAGAGCAGGGACTCCGAAGGCCCAACAGATGTTTTCTGGTTAGCACCTCATCTTCTGGGGATACAAGTGACTGCGAAGAGCTCATGTTTATTTGTGAATGTGGTAATGAGATCATCAGAGCCAATTAAAATCAAACGCTGTTATTAACCTAATAAGTGCTGATCAATTAACAATGTCTCATTCAACTGAATTAAATTAGTTCTCCAGTAAAGCGAATTATCAAGCAGATGTGACTAAGTAAACATGCAATTGTGTTAACCGCTGGAACTTCAAAGTATAAGTAGCAATAAACGTGAATAAATATAAAATATCAGAAATAAAATCTTTCAACAAGAATTTTTTAAGTGAGAACATATATTTTCCATTACTTATGCAAGTCTATCAGGGCAATGTATTAGCCGCCCTACACTGGAAGCAAGCAATCAAATGTTTTAGCTGTTTTTATACTGAACTATGTTCACACATCAGTTCAATTAAAGAATCACTTCTTCAATTTTCCAGTGTTTAATTAATAACTAAAAATTACCCGTTTTTTGCTCTTAGAAGGTTGCCACCTACTTTTACCATTGGTGCTGCTCACGTCCATCACTGCACCGCCCACTCCCTGCATGGACACTGGTGAAAGCTTTTATGCCCTTACCGTCCCTTGTCAAGATGTTCGGTTGGGGAGCATTTAGGGAATATGTGATGGGTGCTTTACGTTTTAGGTTATATTCTTGAATGTTATGCTGCTTAATCGCACATCGGATTACACCCTGACCAATCTCACCCACATGAACCAATGAGTGCAAATGTGCTGCGCTAAAGTAAACTGAGCAAAATATAACTTGTTAGATCAGTGGTGTATGGCGATGTTTTAAAGTTTGTGAGGTGTATGTAATACCTTCGCTGAACTGTAGTAAGTATTGAAAGCCAGTGGCCAGGATATTTTAGATGAGGCCTTCTTCTCTGAGAATTGTTTTTTTTTTAAAAGGTGGTCTTAACGTACATTTTATCACACACATTTCCTAAAGAGGCACCTGAAATGGCACTTGTGAACTATTCCACTAGTTTCATGGTGTACCAAGCAAACCTGACGGTTTCCAGGAGTATCACTGGTTCATCCAATTTAGGATAATTTTGGGAACATGGTGGCAGATTGGTGCTTTTTCAGCACAATTTCCCTGAAACATTACTACCAAGTAATAAAAGCAGTTCAGAAAAGGCAATTTGACAAGGCCCGTCATTCACCATGGCATCCAGCTGTACATGTTAACTTCCCTTCCTTTAATTTTTCAATGCTCTTTCCAAGGGGATTCTCAATCTTACATTAGGAGCAAGAACCTTGTTGGAAGAGGCATGGCGTCAGAAAAACATACTTTTTGCAGTCTTTGTCAGGACAAAAGAGCTGAACTGATTTCATACATTCTAACCTCCTCCTATTGCCCTCAGTCTTTTCAACCTGACAGTTCACATGCCTTCTACTTTCTGCTTTCATAAGGCTCTGTTTTACTTAAAGTCCTTCTTATTATTTAGGGACATTTTTAGTCCAATTATCCTGCTTTTCTGGCCCTTCCGTCTCTCTTTGACTCATCTGTTTATGTTCTTAAGATCAGCCTCATCTTCTCCATCCAGATTCTGCTAGATCGTATTCTTCTTCAAGGCTTTGCCATAATTTGATCAAGGCAACCTCACGATTTTCTATCCCTGTCGGTTGCCTAACTGGCCTCCCAGCACCAGTCTCCCGCAATTGCACTAGTCTATTTGTTTCTGGATGTCACTATACCCCAAAGCACTCATAGGCTACCTTAGGTGGTTAGTGGTGCTTTGCAAAAAACCCAAACGAGCATGTATAAAATAAAATGTAGCAGTGTTGCCACTCAGAAGCAGGGTCTACAGATAAGGGGAGCCAATGAGCTACACTACTGTTAGATATTAGCGTTTCATACTGCAGGAATTATCACTCCAATATCTACTTTAAATATATATTCGAAAACAAAACCATTTTAAACGCTAACAACAGCATGTCACTTTAGAAAAATATGCAAACTTTGCTGTCAAGTACAAGCTTTTAATTATGAAAAAATAAATACACTTTCCCAAATAAATTAATTTATTGTCCTGAAATAACAGATTTTTATTTTTAGTAAATAAATGTTTGCGCCCAAATACCTATTCATTGCCGTCTGAAACCATGGATGTCACAATATGTCAGTAACTACCGCTGTTATGCTGTGGTCAATAATAGAAGAAGAAAGACATCGTCCTGCATTGAAAGTCACCCATAGGTAGGAAACACCACCATTTTGCCAGGGCCAGCATTACACCAGGAGTATGTATCTTCATGGCAAGCATGCAAACAATGGGTCAGGAATTACCACCGGGAGGGCATTACACCAAAGATAAGCAGTGGACAAAGATGATCATGATAATGAAGCATTACCACAATTATGTCAGGGCTAGCAATACCAAGGGTGAGCACCATCAGGCCATGGCTGCTAAAAATATACCTACATTACCACCATTGTGTATAGCAAGTATTTTCTCATGGGTGCGCAATACCGAGCCACGGCTTTCCCTGGGATGCCAAGAATAACCGACAATATTTGAGGGACCTGTACAAACACATGCATTTACAGATGCAATCGGACATGCGCGCACACACACAGTGACACATGTAAACACACAATCACATATCTTCTCCCAAGTACACTAGCACAAACAATGCAGTCAAACATTCAGACCATACCAAACACACTCACACAAACACATTCAGAATTTACCATCTTTTTGTGGGTTGCACGGATTCAACTTCCACTCCGTCTTTACTATGTCCCTGGGTGTGCAACAAGGTGCCAATAAAATGCAGGCAAGTCGATGTGGTAGAGGTCTATGTCAATGGCTCTGAAATTATAAAGAGCTGAGTTGATGAAGCAGGTCGAGCACAAGCAGGAAAGAGCATGGCTGCATCCAGCACACATCATTTCTACCGTCACCATTTCTTCTTGGGGCGCAGGGGAGTCACTCCATCGGGCGACCACACCTCAGCATTTACACCATGTGGTGCAAGACTGTTGGTCCACGCAGCTAGCGCAGAGAGCGCGATGCTGCAATTCAGCTAATTTCCACAATCCCTATTCTGGGGCCGGATTTAGCAGCAAAGCTTTACACCATGCACCCAAGTGTCCAGATCAGCGTAAAGGGGGCAATGAAAGTAACATAATTGACTCAGTCTTGGCCCTGGGAGATAGAAATAAGCAGGAGTGCAAGCATAACCGTCAATTCACCAAAATGTCACGGGTAGGAAGTGATATCACACACCTTTTAACCTTTACTTTCACTCACACATGTATGCTTACACATACACACAGATTCGCACAACATACACTCGCTCTCGTATTAACACAATCTCACCCACAAGCACACACACAACATACATTTAAATGCGTTTTTTACTTACTTCAGCTGGCTGGGGGGATCTTATTCCAGCTAATTGTAATCCATGCTTTCTTACACTAATTGTGAGTGATAAATTGTTATACACTGTTAGTGTGAAATATAATTGACAGAAAACAAGGAAAGTGGTGCCCCAACCACGTCCACAAGGATGACCTGCCCTTGTGCCCCTGGTACTGATTTTGCCACTACTGAGGTCAGGGGTCGCAAAAGCAGTGCCAGGGGTTACATGGGGCAAGCACGGGGGTCACATCTGCGACTCATGGTGATCCCTAAATTACGTCCATGAGTGCAAGCTAGGCCCACTGAACTGACCATATCAGTCAATGAGAGATGGATGTGTCCAGCACTGAGCTGCATCGCTTTCTCCTGTGACCATATACCTTATGTCACTGCAACACTAGTTATTTCATTGTTTTGAAACAAAATTGTAATTTATTGGCATACTACAACGCATCGGCAAAGAACCCCGTTCTGGGCACTAGCAAGCACTAGCATAAATGAACCGCACTGAATACGTGTCGGGCAACCTAGCCCTCACTGTAAGAACCATTGTAATCCCACATTTGTTGAAAAGAGTTTTCTGCCCAAGTCAAAATTATAAAATTTTCAGGGTAAACGGAACCTCAGGTTTTTTGTTATGCACATTTTGCCAGAATAAACTTGACAAAATGTCTGTGGGAAAAGGAACCCAGAATGGGAGAAAATCCCAAAGGAATTAATTTGTTAACACAGAATACTTCAATAATTGCCCATTCTCAAGTAGAAATCTTGAAAGACTGTGATAATGATGTATTCTAGAATTAAAGTACCCTGTGGTAGTGGATGCATAATTAATGATATGGGTTTTCAGCATCACTTAAAATTAGGATACTTGAATGATGTTCATAATACATCCCTGCAGGACATGTCAGCGAATGTGAGTGTTTCTGCCTCTGCATGATCTTACTGTGTGAATGCCTCTCTCAGCAGGCAGTGCAATCTCTATGATCTGTGGGACCTGGGGGCCACAAATATTTAGGGGGCCCTTGTTGGGAACTCCTTTGAATTTATTACCCATTTTCATGTATTTCAAACTCTCATAGTGCCAAACAATATGTAATTATACATGGAATTTTCAAAAAAAAGGCAGGGGTGCTCAAGCTACCCTACTTTCAATAACCAAATAGTACCAAAAGACAGCATTTGTTTTATGGTTTGGAGAAAGATTTTATTTTGGTTTTGCAATAAGATCAATTTATGTGTGTGTCTAGTCAGTCTGTTCCTCCCATTGTATGAGAAACAGGATAAAGGTGATCTGGCGCAGGTATACAGTCTTTATGCTGTGGTCTTTACCCTGCAATTAAGTACCATTTAGGCCTTTTTTTTGCTACTTTACCATGTAGTACTTTACCAGACAGGTAATTGTTCTTAAATGTCAAAACTGTAATGTCATTTGAAAAAAGGGAATAATTAAGGTTTAAGGGATGGGTAAAGGTTCAAAGTTTTAAAGGGAATTGTTGGGTTTTGAGGTGAGTAAGAGTACGTGGTTGTTAGGATTTTAAAGAGTTTTATTTTTGATTTAGTGATGGGTAAGGGTACAAGGTAGCTTCAGGTTCATGGGTGGATAAAGGTATGGAATAGTAAGAGGTTTAAAAAAGTTTTTCTTGTTTAGGGAATAAGGATACAGGTTAGTAAGGGTTTTTTTATGGTTTAGGAATGGGTAAGGTTATGGAGTAGTAAGAGATTTTTAGGGTTCATAGATGTGCAAAGGTACAATGTAATAGATGAGGGTAGGGGTGAAAAGGGTATTAAGAGTTTTTTTAATGGTTTAGGGATGGGTAAGGTGATGGAGTAGTAAGGAGTAAATTTAAAAGGGTAGTGGAGAGTGCAAACATATTATATAGATATTTTATGTAATACTGATATTATATATATATATATATATATATATATATATATATATATATATATGTAATAAGCTTGTAGGTGTAAGTCATGCCTTTCCCAGATAATCATAATATGTTTAGGTATGTATCATTGTTGTAACACTGTGGCGGTCATTCTGACCGCGGCGGGCGGCGGTCGCCGCCCGCCATGCGGTTACCGCCGAATGACCGCACCTCGGTCAAAAGACCGCGGCGGTCCTTCCAACTTTCCCGCTGGGCCTGCGGGTGACCGCCAACAGGCCGCCCGCCGGCCCAGCGGGAAAGCCCCTGCAACGAGGAAGCCGGCTCGGAATGGAGCCGGCGTAGTTGCAGGGGTGCGACGGGTGCAGTGGCACCCGTCGCGATTTTCACTGTCTGCAAAGCAGACAGTGAAAATCTTTGTGGGGCCCTGTTAGGGGGCCCCTGCACTGCCCATGCCAGTGGCATTGGCAGTGCAGGGGCCCCCAGGGGCCCCACGGCACCCATTCCCGCCATCCAGGTTCTGGCGGTGAAACAGGCTGGCGGGAAGGGGGTCGGAATCCCCATGGCGGTGCTGCAAGCAGCGCCGCCATGGTGGATTCCCTGGGCCAGGGGAAAACCGGCGGGAAACCGCTGGTTCCCCTTTTCTGACCGCGGCTTTACCGCCGCGGTCAGAATAGCCCAGGAAGCACTGCCAGCCTGTTGGCGGTGCTTCCGCCGCCCTCCGCCATGGCGGTCATGGACCGCCAGGGTCAGAATGACCCCCTGTGTGTTTTGGTTCACCCACTGGGGAAAGTAATTTAGATGTGGATCCAGTGATCAGTTATTCATTGGAGGAGATAAATAAGAGTATCTCTGAGTTTAAAAACTGTCAAATGAATTGTTTGGATGTAATTTATAATTCATGGAAAATTATCATTTATGGTGTATGAAAGTAAGCATGAAATAGAAATTAGGTTGGAAAATAGCATTACTGAGCTGAAAGTACTTTAAAGACGGCAACCGCTTTATAGTTACACAATGAGTCCTTTGTTAGTTTTAATGCTCACTGGGGCGAGTGATTTAGTGGTAGACTAAGTGATCAGTAATGCAAAGTAGAATTATTTTGAAACTAAGAAATAGGGTAAATGAAATGTTGTTATAAATTAACATTGCATGTAAACTAGCTTTTCATGCATATAAGCACGGAGTATGAACCGTAACATTGAGCGAAAAATACTGTCAAGATGGTCACCGCTTTGGAGAACAAAGCAAGCCCATTGTAAGCTTCAATGAATGTAACAAGGAAATTACATGATTAAAAATGGTGGAGTGATAGCAGTAACAGTATGGAACTGAGATCAAGGCTCTATCGAACCGAAACACATTTGTTTGTTTGTTTTTCCTCATAAACTGCTGGAAAATAAATATACTAGAATCGCTGTTGGAGTGCGGGTCTTCATTCTTAAATTTAGGCCGTAGAGAAGTGAGCTTGCATATATATATATATATATGTATATATATATATATATATACATATAAAAACTAGTGGCGGTCGCCACTAGATATAGTTAGGACCTAGTTTCCATATATATATATATATATATATATATATATATATATATATATATATATATATATATATATATATATATGTATATATATTATATGTTAGCCAATTTAAACTTTACATGACAGCTAGCTTCCTGTAGATGGATCTTGATCCGGTATCCAGTAACGGTTTTACAAGCCAAATAAATCTTGATCCCAAGTCCAAAAAGATTGAAGCGTTGGATTAGTCTTAATCTTATATCCAAAAAAGACTGAAGTGCCAATGCGCGTTTCGGTGACACTCCTCCTAGGGAAGCACCTTCATCAGGGCATATCCAATTCCCAAATTCTCAGATATAAAATATAGTTAGTGTAACTTAGCTATAGGGAGAGTTCTCCACTGTCAATAGGGAAACATTTGAAGTCTTTCTCTGCAATCTGGAATGAAGACATATATGGCTCGTGAGGATCAATGTAGCCATATATTTATTTAAAAAATAAATATGTATAAAAAAATATATAGTTAATCACAGGTACTTGGTTCCGGCAATTCCAACAATGCGTGATGTTCATGCACTATTTCATGCTTGTGCTATTTATATTACTGAAGAGTGATGAATGAAAGGATAACCACCACCAGTGATAATGATAAGGCGAGTAATACATCCTTTTTAATCTCCAAGTCTTTAACTGATCCAATTCATAATGGTGATTGAAATCTCATGATCCTCCAAAAATAGTCTGTTTATATTCCGCAGGGTACAGGCGAACCTTTTATGTACGTTTGCCACTCCAGGAGGCTATTCAGAAGAGAGGTATAATAACCCAATTCTGAAAAAGACTCATAAAAGGTAGTATTAACATAGAGGATGAATTCTAAATGAATCTAGTGATCTTAATATAATTTACACCGAGGTGCACTGTGACAAGCCTCATGGTGTAAATACCTCTACATGGCTGAACTGCTGTATTCATTACCTTAAGTATACTCCAAATCTCTGAGACAGGTAAGTGGTGCCTGATGTCTGAAATCTGCAAAATGGTAACTGGGTAAAGATAAACTAATTGCTCACCATCAGAGTGTTTACGGTGCCCAAAGCAAATTTACTTGCCGTTTTTAAAGGAGGGAAGAGCAACATAGTAGAGATAATATAACCCTGAAATTATATAGGGGTGACAACAATCCTTGGAAGGAATAAAGGGGCAGGTGTACGAAGTGTTTTGCATGGCGCAAACTGCGAAATTCGCGGTTTGCGCCATGCAAAGCGCGCATCGCGATGCACAATCCCATTTTGCGAGTCGGAATGCGACTCGCAAAGAGGAAGGGGTGTTCCCTTCCTATTTGCGATTCGCACCGTGATGCAGAATTGCTTTGTGACCGCGAGCGAGGTCGCAAAGCAATTCGCAGTTAGCACCCATGTCAAGTGGGTGCTAACTCATTCGCAAAAGGGAAGGGGTCCCCATGGGACCCTTTCCCCTTTGTGAATGTCGCCATAAATATTTTTCAGAGCAGGCAGTGGTCCAATGGACCACTGCCTACTCTGAAAAAACGAAACCAAATGGTTTCATTTTTTCTTTTGCATTGCAACTCATTTTCCTTTAAGGAAAACGGGCTGCAATACAAAAAAAAACCTGCTTTATTAACCATCCCTGTGAGTGTAGGGAATCACAAGGGGGTCGCAAATTGCGACCCACCTCATTAATATTAATGAGGTGGGTCTTAGCGACCCCCTTGCAATTCGCAGAAGGTGTCTGAGACAGCATTCTGCATATGATTTTGCGACTCGGAAATTGCGAGTCGCACCGACTTGCAATTTCCGAGTCGCAAAATCATATCTTGCTACATCTGGCCCAAAATTTCAATTCATAGTCCAGTGGCTGAGGGTTTATCACAACATTCACTAGAGGAAAAAGAGTTACATCCTAGATATTCACATAGAATTCGAGTGCTATATATCATGTTATATAGTGTCCTCTGTCCCAACCTCATTTGTTAAACTACTAGTTCAACCAAGGAATAAATACATAGCCTTCAACAGAACACCATTCAAGACACAGCTAATAACGCTATGGTAGCTTAAGATAGAAATTACTTGTACTAACATCTGTCAAGACCTTTCTCCCAATATTTCCGAAACTCGTGCAGGGAGAGACAACGGGCATGCTTCCAAAGGAGTCTTACCTCTTTAGGGAAACGATACACTCCGTGGCACTCGCTTCCAAGGACTTCTAAAGAAGACAACCTGCTCACGTCCCTGCCTATTTAAACACTCTAATCCAAAAATGCCGCGCACACAGGACTTCGGTCTTGTTTGGCCAGAAGTGACAACATGGAATTCTAATTATGGGAACCTAAGAGTAAACTCAAAACAATGTTACCGCTATCTTGGAATCGACAAAAAGTGCTCTTGTATAGCCCTAACTATAACATATTTGGAGGGAGTTTGTATAAAAGGAGACAATAACAAATTAAAATAAGAAAAATTAAGAGGAAAATAAGAAACTAAAATAAATAAAGAAAAATACGTATTTGTCTATAATAGATGCATATAGGGAGAAACAACGAGTCTGTGTCCTGAGCAATCTTACCTGTTTGATGAGAATATATGGAAAAAATGTAAAAGAAAAAAGGATAAATGGTAGCTGAATATAAAACAAACCTCTAAAAAAGGAAAAGAAGAATCTCTTATCCTACTAGATATCGAAAAAGTGAGTACGATGTAGAATAGAGAAAGAATATAGACAGCAAGGATAGGCAATGAGGCAAGGACTATATTTGAAAGATGCAGTCCTCCCTGGTAAAAATCCTCAAGGTAATAAGTCTGTCGCGCACCCTAAGGAACTCCATCATATTTCCCAATAGTTCTATATAATCGCATTCTCCCATGGAATATTCTCATTCAATCCATGTCTACATGTATCTAAAGTATAGATCCAAAATACTTCTCTTTTTTCCTGATCTTGGTAGTATTGAATACTTGTACTATTTTAACCCTTTCCAGAATGGTCAAGGTTAGGTTCTGCTCTGTATGTTTCTTCAACTTCCAGTGCTTTACTAATGGAGCTCCTTCTTTTTTTATGTTGAATAGCTGAATTGTGCTCACTCAATCAGACCCTCATTTCGCGGCCCATTTCTCCAATGCAGCCCAAACCACATGGGCAGCAGATTAAATATACTACATTGATAGTTCTTCTGTTAAACAGCTCCTTGCTTGCTGGAGCAATGGCACCATGAGAGAAGCCTTAGTGCTTTCCCCGCAGTGCCAGATAGCCTGTAAAGGGTATTTTGTAAAATTAAATAAAAAATAAAAAAATAAAAACGTAGTTGCAGACCTTCACACTAAGCACTCAGGGTTCGAATCCAGCTGGACTCACTTCCCTCTACTAAAGTACAAATCATTTTTAAATTTAAAAAAGACAGATACATCTTTTATTTTAAATTGTACAGAAATCTCTCATTCTAAGCGTATCATACATCAAAGCCTAAAAAACTATCTACCTCTCTCCCTCTCACTTTCTTTCTCTCTGTCTCTCTTTCAATCAGTTTCTTCCAGTCACACACCCACTCAGATACTTACACACCCACTCATACACCCATTCACAGATCCAGTCAGCGCCTCCTGTACCCACTCACGGCCCCACTCAGACCCTTAAGCACGCACTCACAGACCCACTCAGACAGTTACGCACCCACTCACAGACCCAGTCATACTCTCACACACCCATTCACAGACCCAATGACACCCCCATGCACCCACTCACAGACCCACACACACCAATGCACCCATTAAAACACTGATGTACACACTCTCACACCCAGACACACACTCTCACATCCACTTTCACCCCCAGATACATCCTCTCAAGCCTATACTGCAGCCTACTCCTGCTGAGCATGACCAAAGGGCTGTGCACAGCATGGGGCTGGGTGGTTAGGGGATTGGCTGCAGGGTGTGGCTGCAGGCCAGGTCTGGCAGGCAACCTCCGCTGCACAGAGGCGAAGGCCATGCACAGTGCAATGTTGGGAGCGTATAGGGGGTTGGCCACAGGGCCTGGTCGTAGGCCAAGCCCTGTGGGCAAGCGCCACCACGTGGTTAGGAAATAGATTTTTTTTAAAACCCATAGAAATTCACTTAAAAAAACAAAGGTTACAGGGACGTTATAGTTAGGCTCACATTTTAAATGTACAATACCATAGAAATTCACAAGATATAGTTATCTCAAGTAACTATAACTCATGCCCTAAGGTAACTATAACCAATACCCTCGCCATGCACTGCTAATTACCGCACAAATTACAACACTCATGACACTTTTGATAACATCATTCATAATATCAATGTAATATTTGCAGTAAAGTTCTGTGGGAAAAAACTGTGCATGGTGAGGGTGCGAGTTATAGTTGTCTTAGGGCACGAGTTACAGTTACTTTTACAGTTACTTGAGATAACTGTAACTGTAAAAGGTGAATTTCTATGGTTTTGTACGTTTAAAATGTGAGTTATGTGAACTATAACACACCTGTAAACTTTGTTTTTTTTAAGTGAATAAAAATAAGTGTGTGTACATATCAATATACACACACACGCACACACACATATATATATATATATATATATATATATATATATAGATATATACAAATAAATATGTATGGATAGATAGACAGCTAGCTAGCTAGATAGATAGATAGATAGCACTACATTTCCATAGAAAGTGGACTTTTTGGTTTTCTACAGTGAAATGAGATAGAAACTAAGGAGCGAAGTGCAGAGGGGAGGGCTAGAAAGAAAGTTGAGTTAGGCGGTAGGTATACAGAGAAGTACAGAGGGATAGAGAGAGAGAAGTGAGGTAGAGAGAGTTAGTTATACAGAAAGAGAAGACATAATAAAAGAAAAATGTGGTTGAGAAAGAAAGGTAACAAGAATTAAGTAAGCTAGCAAGAGAGATGAGAAAGAGGCAATAGAAGTAGAAAGAGAAGTAGGACGTGGAAAAGAAAGGTAACAAATAATAGTGAAATAAATTGAGAGGGTAGGTTGTGAGAGATAAGATTGATGGGATAGAAATGAGGTAGCGAGGAATAAGATGTAGGGAGGGAAATGAGGTAGTAAAATGTGAGGTTGAGAAAGGTGAGAAAGAGTGAGGGGTTATTGAAAAGTGTGACACAGAGATAGTGAGAGGTTGGTATAGAGCAATGGAGAGAGAGATAGATGGATTCGGGGAAGAGAGACAGTGGTGTAGCAAGGGATACCTAGGTCCCTGCGCAAGCTAGGAAAATGACTCCCTGACATCTATTTGAGTAGGTAAATACAGCAAAATCAGAGTTCAATAGGCCACTTAGGTTTCTACACCCTAGTGCCGCTGTCCCTGCTGCGACATTGACAACTACACCTATGAAGAGAGATGACATTTAAACAGAAATAACATAGATGGAGACTAGATGCAGGGAGGTGAGATGAAACATAGCCAAAATATGCAGAGAGAGCGAGGTATGAGGTAGATTAAGAGTTGACGTACAGAGAGATGTTGTAGGGATATTGTCAAGCACTAACATGTCCGTCGCACGGAGACATAATGTCGACCAAGCTGCTTGTTCCCAATTCCACCTAAACATTGCATGCCTCCCACTTAAATAAACTTGATCGGCACTGCAACGCCCCGGGGGAAAGGGGATGGATGAAAGAAGGAGAGAGACACTGGAGTTGCAGGTCTGGATCCGGATTCCTAGTGATGGTGCTTGAACAGCCGGTCTTTCCTATGATAAATTGCACATTAGTTAAATAACTAATATCTCAACCGATGTATACTCTACTGTTAAACTATGATGTGCAAGCTAGATACACCTGTTGGGGTCCCCTTTCCTGCTTTTGATGGATCTTCCTCTGTCTAGGAATTTTCGAAAACTATGTGGACTACCTCTAATTAAATAAGAGCCTTGAACCTCCTTTACTGTCGATAACTACTCCCACAGTGATCCCGGATTAGTCCCTCGTCACCTCAAATAAGCCTACCTAGATGTTCCTTGATGTTCAGTGGATATATTACGTGTTTCACCTTGATGAGATTTTCCAAGATGCTGGCTCACTCGAATCATAGACATTTACAAAGGCAACAATAAGAAGAAGAAACTCTCAGGGAATTAGATTCTCCAGATATTCATGATTTAATCATTGTACCGTTCTAGTATTGCGTGGGATGCAATTCAGTGTTTAAATCACACTGAAAATATAGGGTTATTATGAAGGATTACAGTTCACTTTGTATTACTGTGAAAACATAGGGTTAATCAATTGCTTTCAACTTCATGAACAACTGGCTTATCACTGTTACATCACAGCGTAATTGTGAGCACGGCAAAGATAAGCTTCAACTTCGTTTAAGCTCCACACACAGAATGTTCTGCATCACCAGCAACAATTTGAAATAATGCAAATGCTACTTTGAACTCAGCGATAATAACCGTATTCACGGTGGATCGTATTGCTAACAACAATCATAATGCCACATTAAACTCAGCGATAATAAACGTATTCACAGTATATTGTTTTCATAATAATTGAACAATAGAAATTCCTTTCTGTGGTATAATTCAAACAACTACAATAAGCGTTTTAGCATGACAAGCGACGAACATCCCAATGACCTTAAAACCTAAAGATGTGCCCTTTTAGGCACATCGCATCCTGGAACATTCGCTTATCAAGTTTCAAGTCAGTAAGTATCCAGTTTTAGCAATAAATGTTCTTAAATTGCATGCTGCGCATTACTGCCTATTTAGGATTTAATTCCCTTGGTCTCTTCTTCTTCCAGACACGGCCTCCAAGATGTTGGACAGAACAGAAAGTGAAGATCAAAAGCGGAGGAGCAGAGTTTCCTTCTCTGCAACCGGTGACCTTTAAAGCAAGCCATTCACTCTGGCCGGGTGAGGTTTAAATACCTCATGTATCAAGCCACACCCAGTCTGAGTCATAGGGATGCTGGAGGCTTGTGTGACATGCGTTTCCAAACAAGCATTGGTCTCTAACAAGCATTAGTTCCAACAAGCATTGGTCCCTGCAAATAAGCCTTGGTCTCTGTTAACAAGCATTGGTCCTTACAAAGGCAAATGGTCAACTCAGAAGTTTTTTACTGGGGCATATCCGGGTTTGCAGGCCCAAAAGATATAGAGATGTATAGGTAGTGTTAGAAACTGTGTTACTGGTTGACTAGGGTGTGCCCCCTGGTCAAGCAGCAACCACAATCCCAGTCAGGGTAGGGCACAAGCAAGCCCCAAATTAACTTGTACTCAACCCCCTGGTAGCATGACACAGAGCAGGCAGGCTTGACTTAGAGGCAATACAAAAGTATTTGTGTAACACTTCAAACATTAAAGCATAAAAAACACCACACAAAAAGATCCCACACCAGGTTAGAAAAACAGAGTGTAATTTAATGAATAAAAACAAGGCCTAAATTTCAAAAATCAAATAGTAGAACCAGAGATATTGAGTTTTTAGAGGAAATAACAGCAAAAAGCGTGACACACCAACTACGGCTATCTGGTCATGCCAAACAGGGACAAAGTCACAGGTTCTGTCGCGCCGCACCGCGCGGTGCGAGCCGAGCGTTCGGCACAAGCCGCGCGTTCGGCTCGGGCCGCGCTTCGCGTCTTTAAGACGCGGCGCGCCCCGAGCCTTTCCTGCACCCTACGAGGCCCCAGGGCTTACTTGGGGCCTCGCGCTGCTCTCTCCCTCCGTTTTGTTGGGGTCTCCTGACCCCTCTTACCTGTTTGGGCTCCTTTTCTTCTTTCTTCTGTCTTCTTCCTTTTTGGGTCTGTTTCTTACTCTTTCCTTTATGTCTTTTCCCCTTCCCAGGTTACCCTTGTCTTCCCAGCATTCCTCCTTCCCTATTCTCTATGGTTTCTGCTCCAGTCTATTCTATCTACTTTTTCCCTATCCAAGATGGTGTCCTTTTTCTTCCTGTGGGTCACTTCCTGTTTTATGGTATTTAAGGGTGGTGTTTTCTTCTCCTCTTTGCGCTGCAACACTTTCTGTTCAGTTAGTGTCCTCGCTCCTGATTTCCTAGCCTTTGGCTCTGGATTTCGCCATTTCTGTGTTATTACGTCAGTTCTTTTGATTCCTGTTCCTCTGTTCTTGTTTCAGGAATCCTCTGCGAATCTTCTTGGAGGTTTTTTCCTCTTCTTCTGAAGGGTTTTTTCCCTCTGGCGCTACTTTCTCACGGTCACGGTCTGTCCTTGGCGTTTCCTTGCCTACAGCACTGTGGCTACCAGAAAGAGTCGCCCCTTTTTGGGCCAAAGTCGAACTCTCAAGACCCACGCCTCAAGATCTGCAAACTCCAGGCGCAAGCAGCACGTGAGTCGTGACAGATTGCAGCGCCTAACCATCCCGACGTCTTCTAACACCATGGAAGACACTGTGGTAGCTGCTGCAGATCCGGATCAAGCTCTTCTAACTACAATTCAGCAACAAGCTCAAGAATTACAGCAACTACGTAGTGAGAATGCTGCGCTGCGACAGGCTTTGGCTTTCCGCAGTGGTGATGTTCCGACGCTCTCCGCCTCTACCCATCGTTTTTCTGGTGAACCAACCAAGCTGCGTGAGTTCCTTGATTCCTTAACAGTGTACTTCGCCTTCCGACCCACCCAATTCTCCCATGACAGAACAAAGGTGGGTTATCTCATCAGTGCCTTATCTGGTCCTGCCTTGGCCTGGGCAACCCCGATGGTATCACTAACGATCCGGTATTGTCGGATTATTCCGCCTTTGTGAACCGCTTCAAGCTGATGTTTAGTCGTCCGGGATTGGAGGCTTCAGCGGAAGAAGCCTTATGCGATATTCATCAAGGTTCACAAGATGTCCTTCAATACATTACACGCTTTCGTCAACTAGCGGCAGAGACCACCTGGGTGGAACGTACTTTGGTGACTTTGTTTCGTAGAGGACTCAAAGAAGAAATAAAAGATGAACTAGTACATTCCACCAGAGTGGAAGATCTTCGTGGCCTGATGGATCAAGCCCTCTCCATCGAGTATCGCCTTCAGGAACGGAGAGCAGAGAAGAGAAAGAGCAAAGGGTCTTTTCAACCAAGCACCTCACGAGTTTTTCTGCATCGTTCTGAGGAACCTCGCCCTCCTGTCAGAGACACCGAAGGAGAACCCATGCAGGTGGATACAACTCGAGGCCCTCTCTCCGCTAGCGAACGAGAAGATAGACGAAAGAAGGGTTTGTGTTTATACTGCGGTTCTGCCGGCCACATACTGCGTACCTGTCCAGTACGTCCATCAAGGCCATCGGGAAACGCCGCTTCCCGTCCTCTGTAAGAAGGGAGGGGACGGGATTAGCAGCTATACCTTCCATCAGTTCTTTCAATGACAATACCACATCCTTGTTCATTTTACCAGTCATGTTACAATTACCTGATGGCCGTCAAGAGAAGACTATGGCACTACTTGATTGTGGAGCTAGTGGTATTTATATGGATAAGAAGTGGGCCACTACTCAACAAGTTCCTATACAACCTAAGGAGATTCCAGAACAAGTACACACGGTGGACGGATCTTTGATATCATCGGGTCCAGTAGATACAACTACCCTGATGCTGAATCTACAGATTGGTAACCATCAGGAACACATCTCCTTTGATCTTATAACTTCCCCCAACCATACCATCATTCTTGGAATCCCGTGGTTCATCAGACATAATCCATATGTGAACTGGGCTACCCGGACGGTTTCCTTGTCTTCACAGTTCTGTCACGAGCACTGTTTTGCTTCAGACAAGTATTGGTCGCCTAAGAGATCAATAATCACGGAGGTTACTACCGGTTCGACCATAAATACAGTCCAAGGAGTTCCTGAACACTATTTGGATTTTCAAGATGTCTTCCAAAAACCTTCCAAACCTGTGTTACCTCCACATCGAGATTACGATTGTGCTATTCCCTTGGAACCTGGCACTATCGTTCCTTTTGGCAGGATGTATTCCCTCACGGAAACTGAAAAGGAAGTACTAAAGGAGTATTTGGATGAAAATACTCAAAGTGGTCTTATTGTTCCATCGTCTTCTCCGGCCGGGGCTCCTCTCTTTTTCGTACCCAAGAAGACAAAGGATCTTCGCCCTTGCCTGGATTTTCGAGGCCTGAATAAAATAACTATTAAAGATCGTTATCCTTTGCCTCTCATAAGGGACATTTTAGAGGCAGTCAGAGGGGCCCAACGGTTTACCAAACTAGATCTACGGGGAGCCTATCACCTCTTACGCATTAAAGAAGGAGATGAGTGGAAAATGGCCTTTAGGACTCCATTTGGCCACTTTGAATACAGGGTAATGCCTTTCGGTCTTACTAATGCCCCGGCAATCTTTCAGAGATTTATGGACTCAGTATTTTCGGATCTCCTGAATCAGACAGTTGTAATCTACCTTGATGATATTCTTATTTATTCCAGAAATCCCGAACTCCATTCTTTCCATGTGAAACAAGTCCTTCAACGACTCCGGGCACATCAACTATTTTGCAAACCCGAAAAGTGTGAGTTTGACAAGACGGAAGTCAAATATCTAGGATATCATTTAAGTACCACCGGTGTAGCTATGGATCAAGAAAAGGTACAAGCTATTCTAGATTGGCCTTCTCCATCTTCTATTAAAGAAACACAATGCTTTCTAGGATTAGCGAACTTTTATTGACAATTCATCGCAGACTTTGCAAAACAAACTAGCCATATAACTCACACTTTAAAGAAGGAAAATCTTATTAAAGGGTTTGTCTGGACTAAAGCTGCCGAAACAGCCTTTCAGGAATTAAAGAAGGCATTTACACAAGCTCCCATCTTAAGACATCCAGATACCAACAAACAATTTATTGTCATCACCGATGCTTCTGAAAAGGCCATTGGTGCCGTCCTACTCCAACAACAAGAGGATGATGGTCTTGAACATCCTGTTTTCTATTTGTCTCATATACTCTCTATTGCAGAACAACATTACTCAGTACTGGAAAGAGAATTGTTGGCTCTGAAAACAGCTTGTATTGAATGGAGACAGTTTCTGATGGGTTCCAAGGAACCTTTTGAAGTGAGAACAGACCATCGAAACTTACAATGTTTACGAAATTTCGTATGCCAAAATAGTCGTCAAGCTCGTTGGGCCTTCTTCTTCAGCCAGTATGATTTCTACATTACATATATTCCTGGCTCCCAAAACATTCTGGCTGATGCTCTGTCGCGTCGTTATCCAGATTGTACTCCTGTCCCAGCTCAACCCCTACTGGAACCTAATAAGATCATTGGGGTAGCTCAGTCTTTTCTGGAGGAGGTACAACTGGAATACCCCAATCTATCTGATGAAGAAGTAGAGAACTTAAGGCCTCTTCTACATAAGAGACAAGGATACTATTATTATCACGATCTGTTATTCATCCCTACTAACAGAGTGAGAGAAAAGGCATTACAAATGTGTCATGATTCACCGGTTGCTGGTCATAGAGGCATCAAGGCCACACAAGAACTGTTATCACGATTTGTCTGGTGGCCTACTTGGAAACAGGATATTGAAACATACGTTCAGGCTTGTCCCACATGCGCTCAAGTCAAGATTCCCCGAACCAGACCTGCAGGATTACTCCAGCCCTTGCCCGTTCCGCCAACTCCATGGCACACCATCTCTACTGATTTTATGTGTTCGTTACCACTTTCAGCAGGAAACCGGGTAATCATGGTCACTGTGGACTCCTTTACTAAGATGGCTCACTTCACTGCCTTGAAAAAGCTACCTACATCCCAAGAGTTAAGCCAGATATTCATCGAACATATCTTCCGTCTTCATGGACTTCCTCATACTATTATATCTGACAGAGGACCTCAGTACATTTCCCGGTTTTGGAGGTATTTTTGTAAGACACTAAACATCGATAGAGCTCTGTCATCGGGCTTCCATCCTCAGACCAATGGACAGACCGAGCGTCTGAACCAAGGCTTAGAACAATACCTTCGTTGTTTTTGCAACTCAACTCAAAGCAACTGGAACACTTATCTCCCTATTGCTGAATTCTCTTACAATAATTCAGTCCATAGTGCCTCCAAGACCACTCCTTTTTTCTGTTCTTATGGTTTTCATCCTACCTCTTTTCCTACTTCTTCTCTGTCTCCCACTCCCTTGCCCGCTATTACTCATTTTTCCAAACGTCTTCTACAAATCCATAGACTGATTCGTTCTAATCTCTTACACACCAAGAGATATATGAAGAAAGTAGCAGACAAGAAACGTAGGGCCACTCCAGACTACCATCCACAGGATAAAGTTTGGCTTTCTTCAAAGTTCTTACCCTCACGTCTTTCTCAGAACAAATTCACACCTCGCTACTACGGGCCTTTCCGCATTCTCCAGTTGCTTAATCCTGTCACTGTCCGTCTTCACTTGCCTCACACGTGGAAGATTCATCCAGTCTTCCATGTCTCCCAACTCAAACCTTATGTACCAGATCCGTATTCTCGTCAGTTTTCCTGTCCTCCTCCTGTCTTAGTGGATGATGTTCCTGAATATGAGGTTCAGGAGATTTGTGACTCTCGTCTTTTTCACACCCGTCTGCAGTATCTGATTCATTGGAAGGGTTATCCTCTCAGTGAATGTTCTTGGGAAGATGCATCTTCTGTTCATGCTCCTCTTCTGACTCAGCGCTTTCACCGTTTATTTCCTTTCAAACCAGGGCCTTCGGGAGGGGGACCTACTGTCGCGCCGCACCGCGCGGCGCGAGCCGAGCGTTCGGCACAAGCCGCGCGTTCGGCTCGGGCCGCGCTTCGCGTCTTTAAGACGCGGCGCGCCCCGAGCCTTTCCTGCACCCTACGAGGCCCCAGGGCTTACTTGGGGCCTCGCGCTGCTCTCTCCCTCCGTTTTGTTGGGGTCTCCTGACCCCTCTTACCTGTTTGGGCTCCTTTTCTTCTTTCTTCTGTCTTCTTCCTTTTTGGGTCTGTTTCTTACTCTTTCCTTTATGTCTTTTCCCCTTCCCAGGTTACCCTTGTCTTCCCAGCATTCCTCCTTCCCTATTCTCTATGGTTTCTGCTCCAGTCTATTCTATCTACTTTTTCCCTATCCAAGATGGTGTCCTTTTTCTTCCTGTGGGTCACTTCCTGTTCTATGGTATTTAAGGGTGGTGTTTTCTTCTCCTCTTTGCGCTGCAACACTTTCTGTTCAGTTAGTGTCCTCGCTCCTGATTTCCTAGCCTTTGGCTCTGGATTTCGCCATTTCTGTGTTATTACGTCAGTTCTTTTGATTCCTGTTCCTCTGTTCTTGTTTCAGGAATCCTCTGCGAATCTTCTTGGAGGTTTTTACCTCTTCTTCTGAAGGGGTTTTTTCCCTCTGGCGCTACTTTCTCACGGTCACGGTCTGTCCTTGGCGTTTCCTTGCCTACAGCACCGTGGCTACCAGAAAGAGTCGCCCCTTTTTGGGCCAAAGTCGAACTCTCAAGACCCACGCCTCAAGATCTGCAAACTCCAGGCGCAAGCAGCACGTGAGTCGTGACAGGTTCAGGCCAACCTTGATGAAGTCCAGGCCGGCTGCAAGAACCCAGTTAAGCCTGTTAAACAGAGTCCCTTAAATCCTGGTTTGCAGAGTGTTACGTGGATCCGCATCAAAGATGCGTAATGCAGCCAAAGTGATGTGTTGGCTCTGAGATGCGGGCGGCTGTGGTGTGAAATTCTGTTGCGTCAATGTCGAGGATCCTGTTGAGGAGGGCTTGGGTATAAGCCAATATTACCATGTTTTGAACAGAGAGCACAAGCACTTTAGCACTGGTTAGCAGTCGTAAAGTGTTCAGAGTCCTAAGGGCAACAAAAACAAACTCAGCAAAAACAGGAAGTCAGTATGCAAAACATTTAGGGGAACCCACACCAAGGGTGGCAAGTCTAACAGGTAGGTTGGGGAAAAAATAGGTAAAGAGCGAGACATGTGGCAGAAAAGGTGAGGTGCAGTAAAGGCAGATAGGAAATTAGTTTGAAGGGAACAGGTCTCTAATTCTATTGAATTGAACAGTGTGTAATGCCACTTCACCCACACCTGCCCATGTTGTGAATAAATGTCCATGATGTTTTTGCCTCAATGGCACCACGTGGGCTAGAAGGGAAGTTACTTTTGAAAGCACATTTTCATGGATAATAGCCCTTTTAAAGAACAACATTTTGGTCTGGCCTAAATAAAAGACTACAAATTCAAGTGGGTTTTAAACATGCTCTGATAGAGCTAGAAACATTTCTCTTTATTGACATTGAGACAAAAAACGAGCCACTCTATTTTTAATAGAACCTCACAAAACAGTATTATATTCCCTCACTTCGCTTTGTAGAAGCTCTGTAATGCTTTTCTACCCCTTGACGAGGCCTCAAAGTACTTTCCTGTTGATTGAGCTAATAGCTACTCAATTGTGCATGGTTAGAGAAGGGTGGGGGTTGAAGTGTCATCCACTAGTGGTGTGCTTTGATGTGCGAAATGGATGCTCTGGTGCAAATTCTGGTCCACCGGTTACCAATGGTTTTGACTGGGTGCCGTTGTAGCAGTTGTAGCAGTAGGCTTTAGACATTGAATACAATGTCATACAGGAAATTCCACTTGATGAGAGTTTCATCTTGCATATAGGTATTGGCATCTAGTGGTGTCTTTTAATTTCCTTTGATAGTTTTATGAAATGTGTAATTTCCCTTGGTTTTTCCCATATTTCCCTTGTGTTATATTAACATGTATTAGTGACAAGGCTTTAACAAAACAATAAGGTCAGGTACTGAGGTATAAGTAAACAATAATGAAGAAAAAAGAAGAGGCACACCTTTGTGTAAAGTTGTTAATATAGAGATGAAGAGGTCCCTGTACTGCTGACCTTTCATAGAATATGGGACATTTTTACTTTTTATAAAAATCTTAATTGGATGTCCTTTAGAATTTCTAATGTCAACCATAAATATTTATGTTTGTCCCTGATTCTTTATTAATATTTGCTAAAATAGTAGGCAAGCAATGTATGCTGTACTGATTCTAGCCGTTGTTTCCTTTTGTGTTGTAAGTATGCTACTATGGGCCTAGCTTACAAAGTCAGGACAATTACATTAAAAAGAGAATCTTTTATTCACAATACTAATAAAGAGAGACTTCTGACTCTCCCAATGCCTTTACCTGGAGGCCCTTGGAAGGTGGGGGAGTTGGGCATTTTCCCACTTTGCTTATGCCTTAAAATGCTTCTGCATGTGAGTTGCCTGTGTGTTTGTTTGTGTGTGACAGGTGTATCTGGAATGTAATGGCAACATCTGTCATGTTGTTTGACTATAATGACATTTGACAGTAATAATTGTATGTGGAGTACCTTACCTGGGTTCAATTCCTCTACGTTCAGCGCCTCTAGCGCTTCTGTCATTGCCATAATCGGAACTGGGGAGCACCTAAAGTCCTGTGAGATTCTTAATAGTAGCATGCAAATCAGTGTGCCCAAATCTGAATCAATAAACCATTCTACTCAAACAAACAAGTTCAATTAGTTGACTCATACACCACAACAGGATGTGCTTGAAATCAGCAGTGGAATACTTTGAATTCATACAAAGCTCTAAATATTTTCATTTTTTTCATGGGTTACAATGTTGCAAGTGTGCTATTTGGAAACAAGAGCTTTCCATGGGACTCCTCCTGGGCACCATGAGAACAAGGACCCACACCAACACCTACAGACCACGCAAGAAAATTCAGACTCATCCGAAACAACTAAACTTGAAATGACCAAGCAACTTAACGCTGTGTCTTCATCCTGCTTTCTCATGCTCCACAATATCTTCAAATGGCTCCCTATGCATAAAAGATGAACATTCACCAAAGCCCTCATTACCAGCAGACCAGTCTACGGCAATGCACTCTACACCGACATCTCCAACCAACTCATTCAAAGGCTCCAAATGACTCAGAATGCTGCCTCGAGACTCATCCTGGACATCCCCTGCAGTGCTCACATCACCCCACACCTTAGAGAGCTGCACTAGCTTCCCATACAGAAACAATGCCCCTTCAAGCTAATGATTCATGCCTAGAAAGCCTTTAACAACTCTGGACCTGCATACCTCAACAACTGCCTTCACTTCAACCAGCCTTCCATAACACTACGCTCAGCTTCTCTCTCCGTTGCACAAGTTCCCCGCATCCACAAAAGCTGTTCTGGTGGACGGTCTTTCTCTTACTTCCTGCAACAACCTCCTGTGACAAATAAAGACGTCTCCCACCCCTTCTCAATTTTGGAGGAAGCTAAAGACTGAACTCGTCGACTAAGAGTTCCATAGGGCCTACACTCCTGCTTAGCACATGGATACCCTCACTAGTGATTAGCCATGCTCTACAAATCGAAATAACGTAACAGTAGTGATATTTCATTCACCACACATGCTTTGTGAAGTCACAGCATGTGGCATAATATGTAGGTGTTCTGAACAAGCACCTTCAAAGAGTGTTTCAAATGTGGGTTGTGTGTAATGGCAAGGGAAATTATACATTTCTGGCTGTTGATCTCCATGCTTTTTCCTTTGTTTACACCAATCAGATATTAAACAAGTGCAAAATAAGGAAAACACACATAGGAAAGATGGAGGAAGACAAAGACAGCAGAACCTGTCACAAACAGAAAGCAGAAATCTTCAAGTAAGGAAAAGAGGGGCAAGGAGTGTTTGGTAGTGAGTTAAAGACTACCAGCCTTGTTATTTGGTGCGATGAGGTATAATTGCTCCAGAGGCTGGCTTCTGAGCAGAGGTTCGGGCACTGGCATTCTTTCTTTCACAAATTAAGCAGTGGCTGCAATACCACTGATTTTAAAACCAAGAAAATACCATTGGTGCTGTCATTCATTCATGACCAATTCTCTTATGACCTATCATTAAAACATATTTACAAAAAGCTTACCAATCTGCCATAAGCGATATGTCTTAAAACTCCTAAATCCCAATCATCAAGGATTCACACCAGGAAGGAGCTTGAATACACCAATGCAAATACATTTGCATGGTTTATAATAAATACGTGGCAGTAAAACATCAGTTGCTGTTATGATGGAAATACAAAAAATAAATAAATTCTGAGATCAGTAATCAAAACTTGGTCAATAACATAATGTAGAACAACAGGATGCAAAGGACCAGGTGGAAAATAAAAACTAGCTTGATAGTTTTAGAAAGGTGGGTAATAACAAGAACTATCAGATCTTGGGGAATAACGTGGAAATCAGTGTGTCTGGTCCTTCTCCAGCATGTTTTTCCCAGTCTTTTTAGAGATTTTGTCAGCAGCCGAAAGTTCTGTGTAAAAAACTACAATTTGTGATTCTGGTGGGCCTGGTAACTCCAGAGATTGGAATAATCGGTCACTTGTATATGTATAATTTTGAAAGCAGCAAGATTATTGCAGCCACCTCATTGCAGTATGCAAAATCGTGTGCCCATTCTGCTTGTGTCAAGGGGGCGGAGAGGCACAGACGCGCAAAACCAGGACTATTTTTTATAATGTGGAGAACAATGGCTAATTGACTTAAGGCCTGATTTAGATTTTGGCGGGGGGAATACTCTGTCATAAATGTGACGGGTATCCCGTCCACCTTATTACAATCTCCATAGGATATCATGAGATCACAATAAAGCGGATGGGATATCTGCCACTTTTGAGATCGAGTATTCCCCTCCACCAGGATCTAAATCAGACCCTTAGGGGCAGATTTAAGGAAAGTGGTGCTGCAACTAGTGCAGCGCCAATTTACCTGTGCCCCTTAACGCCCCCCTACCGCCTCCATGTGTGGGCTGTATCTAAGATATGGCACACCATGATGCAGGGTAGGGGCAATAGAGTCAAATTGTTTGACGCTATTGATGTACTGTTCAGGGTTAGAGCCAACATTTTGCCTGTAACCTTGAACAGTGCACAGGAGCCCATTGTAAACAATGGTGTGCCCCCTAAGTGGCAAAAAAATTAAGCACAGAAATCTCTTAGATTTCTTTCCGCCATTTTTTCGCCCCCCCCAACAGGGGAACGCCCCCTTTGCATATATTATGCATGGCACATGCATAATGTAGCGCAAAGGGTTACAAAGTGGTGCAATGCATGCATTGCGCCACTTTATAACTATGGTGCAGGGAAAATATCACCTTAGCACCGCCTTAGCGTAAAAAAATGACCCTAAGGCAGGGCTAACGTGGCGCGAGGCCCTCTTAAATCTGGGTCTGAGTCTTTCTTGTCAGCTCTGTGGTTGTTTATGTGTTTCAGTAACACCATAGGGAATCCAGTCTTATCAGCTCTTCTACCATTACATAAAGATTGGCAAAAATTACCTCAAAAATCTGTTGCACTGGTGAGAGGCAACATCACGCCACATAGGGAATATCTGTATCCTTTCTGAGAAACTGCCTGCACGTTCCCTCCATTGCAGGAATAAACTTTGTTTCTTTCTTTTCAAAATTAGGCAGCTGGGGATGACTCTATGTAGGAATGCAAAGGCAAGTATAAAGGCAATGCGGCCTACTCACAAAAAGTGTATTAAAACTACACTTGGATTTTTAAACCTACGCCAAGTGTAGTTCTGCTATTTTTTTTAAATTCACGGACCCTGACTGGAATGTGTAGGAAGAGATCCACTTGTTGCCTTGAGATCTTTACAACCATAAAACGGTGGTTTCCTTTGTGAATTCCAGGCAGGTGAAAATAAGGTAAATTCATTCATAAACTTACATTAGCAACCTAAGTTAACTTTGTGAATAGGCCCCAATATGTCAATGTGTACCGTTAAGTGACACATCTTGGTCTGCTGGCAACAACATTGCCATTTGTGAACTGCCAGTACATTGTCTGGTTCCAAGACTCCCTGTCCTTGCCTGCACTTAACTGTCTTGCTTTTAGTGCTCGGTGCATAGATATGATCCCAACTGATTGGCATCTGTTAAGTGTATTATCTTAGTCAATGGGTCATTATCTACCAGGGACATAGGAAACACCCTGACATGTCTCCTTTCTTGTTGAATGCATAAACAGAGAAAAGGCTGCCCCTGGGACACAATACTCATGCAGTCTGTAAGTGAGGTTCCAGTAATAGTTCCTGGGTGCTTTTTTTCTAATCTTAAAGCTAGAGTGAGGTTGTTGTGTATAGGAACCATTGGAGTAAAAGGCCTATCTAGTCCCGCAGTTCCAACCAGTATGTAGCAAGGCAAAATATGTTAGGAGCACTCCATCTGCCGCCATCCTTACCTACTTTTTGCATGCAGAGAATGTGATGTGACTGCACATGTTCTAGCGGCTTCTTGCTGAAATACCTGGGGTTACAGATCCAGTATGATGTGTAATGTGCTTGTGCAGCCAGACACTGCAGTTTGGGTTTAGGGGCAGGGTGACAAGTTCAATCATCAGCAAACAAAAACACCTCCCTGCTTGCCCACATGAGGAGGAGTATGCAGGGGTGTAGCTTTGTTAGTGAGATTCAGTGGTTGTGTATTTTAAATTTCCCAACTAAAAAAATAGTTGGCTGCAGGCTAAAGGGGTTTGCGATGACCAAAGTTGAGGATGGGCTGGGTAACAGGGTCAGTACTAATTTATATTAGGTGGGCCTCTGTCCTGAGTGGCAAAGTGAATGAAAAACAATTCGTTTGAATGCTACCCTGAGCGATTGCCACTTGTTAGACTATTTGCAAGCATTCATTCCATCACCTTTTGGGTTTGTTTGTCCGTAGTATGCCTGGAAACCTTAGACTGGTGCATTTTACCAAGCCTGCTACTGTCAATGTTTGTGAATTCCAAGAAGTAGTAAATCTGCACTGATTCAAGGTGTACTTCTATGGGTGCAGATTCACTTTTTTTGGTAAACCAGTCATTATATACATGCAACTTTCCTCTTCAAAAAATTAAAAAGTTAAAAGCTCTTAGTGAAATGAGAATGACGAGGAAAAATGACAGACAAAGCAGACCGACTTGGTCCCCACCCACACTACCAAGCCAAGAATGCATTTGGGAGAGTCACACCCCAAATATCCTCCTTGAAGCTGCCCCTTTCCGATGCCACCTGAGCCTGGTGGTTTTCATTGGGAAGTCAAGACTACATTCACATACAGCACAGCGATTTGGAGTCCCTTCTCTGGGATTACTTATTTTAAATGCATTTTCACTGCACACACTCTTCTTTGTCTCTTCTATGACAAGCATTGAAGCTAGAGTTCGGTGCATGTTGGCACGGGTCCATGTTTCTGTGATTCCACAAATCATTTTATCAAGTCACTGACAGCCCCATGTACTCAGTGTGAGTTGCAAATAGAGGTGGGCCCACCAGCAATTAATAGGGCGAGCCGAGCCAGAGCTGAGCCAATTGTCTGGCTTGATTCCAAGAGTCTGTTTATGAGCCAACCCATGAAAACGTTTGGCATGTACATTGTGTAGCAAACACAAAGTAAAAATAAGATCCAGTCACTTAAAAATTCACAAATGTGATTTCTTTAAAATGTGGAAGTCTTTCACCTTAGTACACGGATTATGACACTGCGCAGAGAGACATTCATTAAAAACCCGAAGTAAGAAACATTACTGTCTCACCCTTCCCCAATGACAAATGCACTAGTTAACTAAAAGGCAAACCAGTAGATATGTAACCTTACACATGACCTAGATTCTTATTATAGATGAAGTATCATTATAGTCTGTTATATTAAATTTAAGAGGTCCTTGTACTGCGCACATCCTGAACTCAGCTATTGAAATGTGCTCTCATAAGTGATAAAGAAAATGAAGGCTCTGTGAAATATAATTTTCACCTAGAAACACACACTTCAGACAAGCAGGGTAGCTGATATTGATTTCTGATTACCTGGTTTCCCATTTTGAAAGTCAGCCACCAGATATATATCTCCAGCTCTCTCCTGTTTTACATCAGAGGTCACTGTTTTGTCTATTATTCATGGATCAAGGTGAAAAAAGTGACACAAACATAGCGGACACAACTCAAGTCCCCAGACCCAACTACCAAGCCAAGAATGCATCTATTTTAGGGGAGGGGGCCACACACCAAACAATCCCCTTGAAGCTACCCCCCTGGGAATATGAGTTACCTCAACCTCTCAAATAATGCCTTGACGAGCCTTACTTAAATGTTCTGAAGTAACTGCAAACATTTAGGAAGGATCATCATTTAATTTTGACTAGCACCGCCTGTCTATCCCTGGGCAGTGGCAATATAACAAACAGAGGCCCATATTTATACTTTTTGACGCACAACTGCGCCAACGCAGTTGTGCGTCAAAAATGTTACCGCCGGCTAACGCCATTCCAAAGCACCATGCGGGCGCCTTATTTATTGAATGACGTTAGCCGGCGCAGCGGACTGGTGTGCGTCAAAAAAAATGACTCACGCCAGGCTGCGCCGGCGTAGGGGAAAATGGAGGTTGGGCGTCAAAAAATGGGGCAAGTCAGGTCTGAGGCAAAATTCAGGCCTCAACCAGATTTGCGCCATTTATTTTTACGCCCAACCCCCATTGAAATGACTCCTGACTTAGCAAAGACAGGAGTCATGCCCCCTTGCCCAATGGCCATGGTCAGGGGACTTTTGTCCCCTGGGCATGGTCATTGGGCATAGTGGCATGTAGGGGGGCACAAATCAGGCCCCCCTATGCCACAAAAAAAAAACGAAAAAAAAAACTTACCTGAACTTACCTTTTCTTCCCTGGGATGGGTCCATCCATCCTTGGGTGTCCTCCTGGGGTGGGCAAGGGTGGCAGGGGGTGTCCCTGGGGGCATGGGAGGGCACCTCTGGGCTACTTCTGAGCCCACAGGTCCCTTAACGCCTGCCCTGACCCAGGCGTTAAAAAACAGCACCCATCAGACTGGGCGCCGTTTTTTAAGGCCTGCCCCCTCCTGTGCGTCAAAATGACGTCACAGTATAAATAAGGCGCACAGGCCTTAAAGTCATTTTTTGGAAGGGAACGCCTACCTTGCATATAATTAACGCAAGGCTGGTTCCCCCTTCCAAAAAATGATGCACATGGTGGAGCTATGACACCCGCGGGGTCGGACGTCAAAGTATAAATATGGGGCAGGGTTTGCGCCGATTGTGCGTCAAAAATTTTGACGCACATTCGGCGCAAAGAGAGTATAAATATGCCCCAGAGTGAGTTGAGTCTCCCATTTGCTAACTGCTGTACCAATGTAGTCTTTAACCAAAGTTTCCCTGCTCCTGCTTACTCACGATCCCCTTCATTAGAAGTGGCCTTTAACAGAAGCACCACAGTCTTTTCCCATAATATTCAATATACTGTGTCTACAGTCTTTTCCGGATTTCCAATGTACAATAAAGTGTCAAACGCATGAATGTAAATCAGAAGTTTCCTTTGAAATTTCAACCTACAGGCTGATGATGCTCATAAGTCGGCAAGCCAGTGGTTTCACCATAACATACCAACATTGGTGTGTAAATAAAAAAATAGTATCAGTGATAGCTGGTATTCTGCCTTACCTCTCTGATAATTGTTACGCTGTAGTAGCACTCATTAATCTGAACCTTTGAAACTGTAGAGGTATATGGTGACTTGGCTAATTTCAGAAAAATATGCTTTACGCACATTGCCTGCAGAAATCTGAGTAAATATGGCACTCTAGTGACTCAAATGCTTTCCCTGTGTTTGACAATACCACAGCAACCTGCAAATTAGGGTCTATCTGATGCACTACCACCACCATGGGAGGGGCCTATCTACTGGCTGAAAGTTTAGCAAATATGTTATTATTTTTGTTATTATGTAAGTCCTCAATAAGGGGTGCATCTTCCCAGTGCGTATTGGACTTTAGGTGAACCATGCCATAGACCTTTCTTATTCTGGGGCAGAGATTCAGCCATCAATGCCACCTTTACAACTAGCAGGTGGAGAGGTACATGGTCGGAAAATTCCTTATAAAATAAGCCATCAGACTGTCAAGTCTAGAAGCACTCTGTTGTGCCAACTCTTTAATGGCTGCAATGATTTGAAACAGAGGCACTGGTTTTAGGAGTGGAGACTGAAAGTGATCTCTATTCAGGCTGCCACAATATTTTTCAGATACCACTCTACATACTCCTGTCGTAACTCTGCAATAGAGTCATATAACCTCTGGAATATTGTTGCAAGTGGTTCCAAAATTGGCACGGATGGCAGCGTGACATCCTTGATCGTAGTTTGAGGAACATTCCTATCTGCAGAGGTGGACCTAATACGTTGTGAGAGCATCCTACCTGATTTTTTTAATCCTCCCTATATTTCCTGGCACTGGAGGTTCTGCCCATGAATCACATCTCATGCTCAACTGTTTTCTTCATGGCTATCATGTAATGATTCCTGGTTTCTCCAAATCTCTTCTCTGAGCTGTAGAGGTATTTGTTCCAAATACGTAAGGCTTTTTCTGATGGATTTTAAAACTCTGACTTCCTTTGGAATACCTATTGCCCATGTGCAGACTTTAATTGAACCCAGACAGTGAATATTTTTCAAATGGATTCAATGTTGAACTCCCAATATTTCTTCTATGGAGATCATACTTTCTAGATATTGCAACAAATCAGATGTATGCCTCCTATACGTTATGATAGATTTAGCGTGGGTGGTCGCTCTTAAAACTGTTAAGAATAACCATATGATGTTCTTGGAAGGATCTCTGAGCCCTGTACTATCCCCTGATACACTCGTACAGCTGCCAGTAAACTATGAAGCTGAATCTTTCATGGACCAATGAGCAAATTGTAAATTGCCTATGGCACCAATATCTATGCCATTGAATAACTTCAGTATGTCCAGCACCTGTCTCATTGCCTGGCAGACACAAGTGTGGGAGTGGGGGACCCCAAAAAGTTGACACGGTCAAACTTTACCTCAGAACACCCACAGGTTGATGAATCGGAGATGATGTTAAACATTAGTTTCATAAGGCAATGTGTCCCCGAAAACACAGTAAAATTAAGTAAGGGTCCTTTCAATAATTTTGTTCCTGATCAGGAATAAAATGTAAAATATTTGTTACAAAAGTTCAAAAGGATATGGTATAATGTCAGCATAAAATCTTTGCCATGAAGTCTGTCACCAGATTGCGCATTACAGAGTAGTGCAAAATCAGAATATGTCTCACTGAGCAGCATAATCAATATGGAAATGGACAGCATCCCTCCTAGCGTCGGAAAGCCGTTTAGCCCACCCCCAAAATCAGGGGTTTGTATTAGAAATCTTCTCATAGAACAGAATACAAAGTGCAGATTCATCATAGTGTTATCAAAATATTACATTATTAGAAAATTAGAGCACAGCTTTATGAAATGTCATATTGCTTCAGCACCCATAGCTTTCACTCACTAGATTTATATTGATTCTTCTCACGCTATGCTAATGTCATCTGGAGATGGCAGGACAAACTAGTTACATGAACAACACAAATTATTATGAATGAATAAGGCACAGCAGTGAGTCAGCGGAAGGTCCTTGAAAAAGATACAAGATTGTGGCTATGCTGCGACGAGAATGGTAAGACAAACGTCAATAGAAATAAACAAACATGACTCTGCTTGACTGCATGCTCCTGAAATAATGAGCAGTAAAATGTGCATGGGAAGACATCCAGTTTGAAAAAGATGGCAACCAGCCTAAATTGAGGGCTAGTCAACAAGAGCTAAGAAAACACACTCAGCATTTTGCAGGAATTTCGTTTCAAATACAACAGCACTATAACAGTGTGCACATGTATGTTAGTTTACCATATACTACACAGAGTATTATAGAAGTTGGAGATAATAACATTTGTGATAAATTCATTAAAATGTGAATAGGAGTCACACTATTAACTGCGTGGATATGTAACACTGATCTAGATATGCACATATCTTCTGGAGTCTACAATGTATGCATTTTTGAATAAGTACAGCATTAGACTTGGCATCATTGGCATGGTCTCCCCTAACATTTTGCCTCTATTTACCAGGTTGTTTCTGTGTGCTGGACTCTGTTTTTGCTGTTTTGTTTTCTCTGGACACTTCATCACTGCTGACCAGTGCTAAAATGTAAGTGTTCCCTGTATAAATTATATGTGTACATTGGCTTATCCATGATTGGCATATTTGATTTACTAGTAAGTCCCTAGTAAAGTGCACTAGAGGTGCCCAGGGCCACTAAATCAAATGCTAATAGTGGGCCTGCAGCACTGGTTGTCCCACCCACATTAGTAGCTCTGTAAACATGGCTCAGACCTGCCACTGCAGTGTCTGTGAGTGCAGTTTTAACTGACAATTTGACTTAGCAAGTGTACCCACTTGCCAGGCCTAAACCTTCCCTTTTCTTACATATAAGACACCCCTAAGGTAGGCCCTGGGTAGCCCCATGGGCAGGGTGCAGTGTAAGTTTAAGGTAGGACATATACCAATGTGTTTTATAAGTCCTGACAGTGAAATACTGCCAAATTAGTTTTTCACTGTTGCAAGTCCTATCTCCCTCATAGGTTAATATGGGGGCTGCCTTTAAATATGATTAAAGTGTAGATTCCCTTTCGGAGCAGATAGACATTTGGAGTTTGGGGTCTCTGAACTCAAAATTTAAAAATACATCTTTTAGTGAAGTTAGTTTTTAGATTGTGTGTTTGTAAATGCCACTTTTAGAAAGTAGGCATTTTCTTGCTTAAACCATTCTGTGACTCTGCTTGTTTGTTGATTCCCTGTCTGAGTCAGTTTGACAGTTGTGCTGTTTGCACCTCTCCTCTAGACAGTGACACAAAGGGAGCTGGGGTGTAGCCTGCATATCCTGATGAACCATCTGGGCTGAGAGGAGGGGAGGAGTGGTCACTTACACCTGAAAGGGCTGTGCCTTCCCTCACACAATGCAGTCTTCAACCCCCTGGTGTGTGTCTGGGGCCTGGTCTGGGCAAGGCAGGATTTTGAACACAACAGAGACTTCTCTTTGAAGTAGGCCTACTTCAAAGGCAGAAATGGGTATAAGGAGAGCACCCAACCCCCTGAAAATTAGATTGCTTCTGAAACCAAGAGGAACCTCTGCCAAGGAGAAGAGCTGGAGAAGCTGGAGGAGGAGTATTGCCCCTTTGCCTGTGGTTGTGCTTTGCTGGGTTGGCCTGCAGTAGCTGCTTCTACCTGAGAGAGGACAGACTGACTTTTGTGTGACTGCCCACTGGTGAAGAATCTCCAAGGTCTTGAAACAGAGCTTGCTTCCGGTTGTTGAAGTCTCAGGGACAGTGAAGACTTCTCTCTGCCAGCACTTGAGCTTTCTGCTGAGGGTCCTGCCTGCCAAGTGGTGCCCTAACCTGTCTCTGGGCACTTGAAAGGTACAGCTGGTGGAAAAGGACAGAAATCCATGCAAAGACCGCTGTGCGGGGAAACTTTCGACTCACCACCCGCTTCGGGGCTGAAAAACGACACGCTGCTGGCCTTGCGGCTACAATCGATGCTCCACCTGCATTGCAGCTAGGAGATCGACACAACGTGGCTGGGGAAATGACGCACAACACCTGCAGTGGCTGCTGTTAATGACGCAAGCTGCACGCAGCGTGGTTTCTTGCCACCGCGCGACCGGATTTCGACGCAACATCACTGGCCATGGAAAATCAATGCAAAGTGTGCCCGGACCCGAGGTGCCTGTCCGGATCGACGCATCGCTCTCTTGCGAGAGGAAAAACGATGCACGCCGACCCGACCGGAGAAGGAGCGACGCACAGACTCACTTGGAAGTGAGAAATCGATGCATGCGGGCTTTTTTTGACGCACACTCCCTCGTGCGGTGTTATTTTGATGCAACTCAGGTACTTTTTCATGCTAACAGTGTTCTCACTGTTTTCTAAAGGATTTAAGACTCTTATTCTTTAAAAATGTATAACTTGACTTGTGTATGTTGGATTTTTGTCGTTTTGGTCTTGTTTTGTTTAAATAAATAATACCTGTTTTTCTAAACCTGTGTTGTGTAATTTTGTAGTGTTTTCACTGAGTTACTGTGTGTGTTGGTACAAATATTTTATACATTGCTTCTGAAGTTAAGCCTGCCTGCTCGTGCCAAGCTACCAAGGGGAGGAGCGGGGGTTAACTGGGGTAATTCTCCTTACCCTGATTAGAGTGAGGGTCCTTGCTTGGACAGGGAGTAACCTGACTGCCAATCAAAGACCCCATTTCTAACATACAGGCACACCTGTAGCATGTCTTGTGTGATGAAAAGTATTGCTGACATCGCCCCACCCCCACTTACAAAGTAATGTTAGGCAGTAGATGAGTCTTCTGGAGTATGTCAATATCTTCCCGAATGACACTCCATGTACTGTAGCACTGTTCAGTCTTTTATAAGTTTATTTAATCCACTAGCAATTCAGTTTGTGCCATGCATGGTCCATGTACTAATTTATGCTAAAGTGCTAGATTTCATTTAATGTCCCCCGGCTACATAGGTGTGGTAATTTGTGCTTTGCAAGAACACAGTTTAATCTCCCTTAATTAAACACGTTGTCACTTACTAATACCCCCAAACTGATTTCTCCTCTCTCAGTGGCAATACCACCCTTAATAGTAGTCCTAGCTCAATTTTAAAACAGGATAATAGCGATACACAGAACTGCTAAAACACATATTCCCCCTTACATGGTACTGCTTGAAATGAACTAATTTAATTATAGCTTCCTCAGGCATAAATATCAATCATGGTTAAGGGCTTTAGTATCATGCTGATTATTCATCCTGCATCTTAGACAGATGGCAATTTAACTAAATACAAAGTCCTAAGCCGCTCCACTTATGAGCCGTACGTTACCTTACCACTTAAGTTACAACCACAGCCTGTGCTTGCTCTCAAGTGTCACCTACTGGAGTCAATAATTGCCACTCAACACAAAAGTATTTCTGCTCTTCTCAATTATTCTGCGTCCTGCATTCCTATAGCTGTTTTGCATTGTTTCCTTGAAGGGTCTAACCAATTATTCAGAACAAATCTCATATTCTACCCTCAACCTCACGGGTGGAGCATGGCACACTGAAGCTCGACCCTCTGCACCCTCTTATTCACAGTTGGAAGAAACCATCTTGCTTCATGGACATATATTGTGAAAGCAGGAAAAACATATATATCTACACAATTGTATTCTAGGGCTTCATTTTATCTTTCTAGATTACACTCTACGTCCCTGTCCCAGTAATTGAAAGGGTGGATGTTAGACCTGTCACCCGTAGAGTGCTCTTCCCCCAAACGTTGCGCCTTCACCCTCCTATTTTACTGAATTTGTTTTTGTTGACTTTAGGACTATGTGCTAGAAGTTGCTAAGGTGCTTGTGCTCACTTCCTAAAACATTGTAAATTTGGCATATACCTGATTGGCATATTTAATTTACTTCTAAGTCCCTAGTAAAGTGGTATACCATGTACTCAGAGTCTGTAAATAAAATGCTACTGGTGGACTTGCAGCACTTATTGTGCCGCCCACTTACGTAACCTCTAAAAACTTGTCCCAGGCCTGCCATTACAGCCTGGATGCAGTTTTGAACTGCCAATTCCACTTGGCAATATAACCCCCTTGCCAAGTCTTCCATTTCCCTTTATTTCAAATGTCAACCCTAAGGTAGGCTCTAGGTAGCCAATAATGCAGGGTGCATTGTAATTATTTCATATGTCCTGGTAGTGAAAAACTTCTAAATTCGTTGTTCACTACTGTGAAGCCTACCTCTCCCATAGGTTTACATTCGGTTGCCTTATTACATTTTGTAATTCTAACTTTTGATTGGGAACAGGTAAATATTTGATCTTTGGTGTCTGAGAAATTGTAACTAAAATCCTCTTTAATGGTAAAGTTGGATTTTAAATTACAATTTTAAAAATCCTACTTTAGAAATTTGGCATTTTCTGCCCTATTTGGTGCCTGCAATGTGTACCTGGGTCACATGACTGGATGAAGTTGGCAGTCGGACTTTATTATTCCTCCCAGACAGCCACACAGTAGAGGGACTAGAACTGCCTGGATGGGCCATCATCGGCAGGATGGGAAGGTGGAGCTCGGCACAGCCCCACTTACAACTGAATAGGCTGTGCCCTGCCAACACACAAAAGAGATTTTTAACTTCCAAAAAAAGAGACTAAGGACCTGATTTAGATCCTGGCGGAGGAGATTACTCCATCACAAAAGGGACGGATATCCCATCTGCCATATTACGATCCCATAATATCCTATGGAGATCGTAATATGGTGGACAGGATATATGTCACGTTTGTGACAGAGTAATCCCTCCGCCAGGATCTAAATCAGGCCTTAATACTAAACATACAAACCTTCACTGCAACTTCGTCCAGCAGCTCCCTGATGAAGACACCATGGGGGTCATTCTGACTCCCGCCGGGCGCGGTCACTGCGCGCCCGGCGGGAGCTGCCAAAATACCGTACCGCGGTCGGAAGACCGCAGCGGGTATTTTGAGTTTTCCCCTGGGCTGGCGGGCGGCCTTCAAAAGGCCGCCCGCCAGCCCAGGGGAAAACGACCTTCCCACCATGAAGCCGGCTCGTAATCGAGCCGGCGGAGTGGGAAGGTGCGACGGGTGCTACTGCACCCGTCACGTATTTCACTGTCTGCTATGCAGACAGTGAAATACAAGCGGGGCCCTCTTACGGGGGCCCCTGCAGTGCCCATGCCATTGGCATGGGCACTGCAGGGGCCCCCAGGGGCCCCGCGACACCCCCTACCGCCATCCTGTTCCTGGCGGGCGAACCGCCAGGAACAGGATGGCGGTAGGGGGTGTCAGAATCCCCAAGGCGGCGCAGCATGCTGCGCCGCCTTGGAGGATTCTGACGGGCAGCGGAAAACCGGCGGGAGACCGCCGGTTTTCCTGCACTGACCGCGGCCAAAGCGCCGCGGTCAGAATGCCCTGCGGGGCACCGCCGGTCTGTCGGCGGTGCTCCCGCCGACCCTGGCCCCGGCGGTCTGAGACCGCCGGGGTCAGAATGACGCCCCATGTCTTTGGACACCGACTACAGCCTTGCCCTGTTGAACTTTACCTTCTCAGGTAACTTTCTGCTAAAATTCCTTCTAAGTGCGACGGTAAGCACCGACTGGGCCCAATACAGTCCTTGTATCAGACTTGTGCTCCATCGCAGTTGGACATATTTTCAACTTTGACCCGGACTTGTGCTACTAGAAGTCCGGGTTAGCGCTTTGATCTTGTATGCACTCGTTTTTACTTTAAAATTACAAATTCATAATTCTGGATCTGCTGTCTGGATTTCAGTTTTTTTAGTTTAAAAAAAGTTATCAAAATCTACTCTATTTTTCTATATTGGTGTGATATTTTTCTTGTGTTGTGTTTTCACTTTTTTGATGTTTGTGTGCTGCATAAATACTTTACACATTGTCTGTAAGATAAGCCTGACTGCTGTTGTGCCAAGCTATCAGGGGGTTAAGCACATGTTATTTGGTGACTTTTGTGTTTTACTCTGACAGGGACTGGCAGTAATTTACAAATCTGGTGACTGGTCCCTCTACCGGGGCGATGGAGTAATTTACGTTGGCTCACTGATGGAATAACAGGACATCCCTTAAATATGAATCAGGCCTTTAGTTTGAATACCTGGGTCAATCAATCAATCAATCAAAAAACTTCTTAAGCGCACTACTCACCCGTTAGGGGCTCAAGGCGCTGTGGGGGGGAGAGGGGTTGCCGTTTACTGCTCAAAAATCCATGTCTTGAGGTGCTTTCTGAAAGTTAGGAGGTCCTGGGTCTTGCATAGGTTGGTAGGGAGGGAGTTCCAGGTCTTGGCAGCGAGGTGGGAGAAGGATCTGCCGCCGGAGGTTGTGCGTTGGATGCGGGGGACTGTGGTGAGGTAGAGGTCAGCAGAGCGTAGATGTCGAGTTGGTATGTGGAAGTTTACTCGTTCGTTGAGGTAGGCCGCTCCAGTGTCGTGGAGGGATTTGTGAGCGTGGATGAGGTATTTGAAGATGATCCTTTTGCTGATGGGCAGCCAGTGTAGGGATCTGAGGTGAGCGGAGATGTGTTAGTGGCGGGGGAGGTTGAGGGTGAGACGTGCAGCTGCGTTCTGGATTCGCTGGAGTTTTTTCTGAAGCTTGGTTGTGGCCCCAGCGTAGAGGGCATTGCCGTAATCCAGTCTGCTGCTGATGAGGGCATGGGTTACTGTTTTTCTTGTTTCTAAAGGAATCCATTTTAAAGCCTTGCATAGCATGCAAAGGGTGTTGAAGCAGGAGGACAATATGTTGTTGATTTGCTGGGCCATGGAGAGAGATGAGTTTAGGACCATGCCAAGGTTGCATGTGTGGGTTTTGGGTGTTGGGGGTGGTCCGAGGGTGGTGGGCCACCAGGAGTTGTCCCATGCTGTCTTGTTGGGGCCGAAGATGATGATTTCTGTTTTGTTGGAGTTAAGTTTGAGGTGGCTTGCTGTCATCCATTTGGCGATGTCGAGGAGTCTGGCGTGCAGGTTTGTCTTGCCGGTGGATGGGTTCCTGGTGAGGGAGATGATGAGCTGGGTGTCGTCTGCGTAAGAGATGATGGTGATTCTGTGGGGGCGGAGGATGTTGGCGAGGGGGGCCATGCATATGTTTAAGAGGGTGGGGCTGAGAGAGGATCCTTGGGGGACCCCGCAGATGATCTTGGTGGCTGGAGACCGGAAGGGAGGGAGGCAAACTCTTTGGGTTCTTTTAGCGAGGAAGGAGGTGAGCCAGTCTAGGGCCTTGTATCACATTCCTGCGTCAAAAAGGCATGCGCTGAGGGTTTGGTGGCATACGGTGTTGAGGGCTGCGGAGAGGTCTAGGAGGATGAGGGCGACGGTCTCGCCCTTGTCCACTCTGGTCCTGATGTCATCTGTGCAGGCTATGAGGGCGGTCTCAGTGCTGTGGTTCTTGCGGAATCCAGACTGGGAGACGTCAAGGGGCATATTTATACTCCGTTTGCGCCGGAATTGCGTCGTTTTTTTTTACGCAATTCCGACGCAAAACGAACTCCATATTTATACTTTGGCGTTAAACGCGTCTAGCGCCAAAGTCCATGGAGTTTGCGTCATTTTTTTGTGTGGACACCTACTTTGCGTTAATGAGATGCAAGGTAGGCGTTCCCGTCTAAAAAATTGACTCCGAGGCATGTGCGCCGTATTTACACTCCCGGGCAAAATTCACACCCGGGAGTGGGCGGGTCAAAAAAAATGAAGTACGGTCGCTTTTGCGCCATTTTTTTGCGCCTGGAAAAGGCAGGCGTTTAGGGACCTGTGGGCTCTGAAGGAGCCCAGAGGTGCCCTCCCATGCCCCCAGGGACACCCCCTGTCACCCTTGCCCACCCCAGGAGGACACCCAAGGCTGGAGGGACCCATCCCAGGGACATTAAGGTAAGTTCAGGTAGGTATATATTTTTTTTTTTTTTTTGTGGCATAGGGGGGCCTGATTTGTGCCCCCCTACATGCCACTATGCCCAATGACCATGCCCAGGGGACAGAAGTCCCCTGGGCATGGCCATTGGGCAAGGGAGCATGACTCCTGTCTTTGCTAAGACAGGAGTCATTTCTATGGGGGTTGGGAGTCGGAAAAAAATGGCGCAAATCGGGTTGAGGTGAAAAATTTGCCTCAACCTGACTTGCCCCATTTTTTGGCGCCCAAGCTCCATATCCCCCTACGCCGGCGCTGCCTGGTGTATGTCGTTTTTTTTCACGCACACCAGGCAGCGCCGGCGGCTAACGCCGGCTAACGTCATTGATTAAATACGGCGCCCGCATGGCGCTTCAGAATGGCGTTAGCCGGCGCTAATTTTTTTTACGCAAAACTGCGTTTGCGCAGTTTTGCGTCAAAAAGTATAAATATGGCCCCAAGTGTGTTGTTTTCTTCTAAGAAGTGAGACAGTTGGGTGTTCACTATCTTCTCAGTGACCTTTGCGGGGAAGGGGGGAAGAGAGATGGGACGGTAGTTTGTGAGGTCTTCCGGGCCTGCTTTAGGTTTTTTGATGAGTGGGTTGACTTCTGCTTGCTTCCAGACATCTGGGAAGGTTGCAGTGTCGAGGGAGCTGTTGATTAGGGCGCAGAGCTGGGGAGCGATGATTTGGCTGGCCTTGTTGAAAATGTGGTCGGGGCAGGGGTCTGTGGGGGGAGCCTGAGTGGATGGGGTTCATGTTTTTTTTGGTTTCTTCATCGTTGGTGTGTAGTTGGTTGGTGTGGAAGGGCGTTGTGTTGTTGGTCTTGTCGGTGGTGGTGATGGTGGGTGCTGATGCTGTGAAGCTATTGTGTATGTCTATGATTTTGAGGTGAAAGTAGTTGGAGAGGGAGTTGCAGAGGTTTTGGGTGTGAGGAGGGTCGATGGTGCTGGATTTGGGTTTGGTGAGCTCTTTGACGATGGCAAAGAGTTCCTTTCTGTTGTGTGTGTTGTTGCTTATGCGTTCTTTGTAGAAGGACCGTTTGGTGGTCCGGATGAGTTAGTGGTGTTTGCGCATGGCAGTTTTGAGGGCGTAGAAATTGCTCGTTGAGGGTTCTTGGCGCCATGCTTTCTCAATTTTGCTGCATTCTTGTTTGGAGACTTGGAGTTCCGTGGTGAACCAGAGGGCGGTCTTGATGGTGTGGGTGTTGTTGTTTCTTTTCAATGGGGCGAGGGAGTCTGCGCAAGTTGTTAACCACTTGTTCCACTTTCGGTAGGGTGCGGTGTGTTGTTGGTGGTGGGTTTCATGAAGGAGAAATGGGCGCAGTGGTGGTCAGTCCAGTGGAGTTCGGTGGTAAGGGTAAAGGTGATGTGGCTGCTGGAGGTGAAAATTGCATCAAGCATGTGTCCTGTTGAGTGAGTGTCTGAGGTGACCAGTTGCTTGAGGCTGAGGTTCGTGAGGTTGCCCAGCAGGGCTGTGGAGTTGCAGTCGTGGGTGCTTTCTAGGTGAAAGTTGAGGTCACCAAGGAGTATGTTGTCTGGGGAGGTGAGGGCGTAGGAGCTGATAGTATCTGCGATGGCGTTGCAAAATGGGGGGGCAGGGTCCTGGTGGTCTGTAAATGAGGGTTCCTCTAAGGGTGGTGTTGGCGTTGATATGTATTAAAAAGTGTAGCTGTTCTGCGCTGTCTAGGGTATCATTGGTGTTGGTGGAGATTTTTATGGTGTTTTTGTGTATGATGGCGATACCTCCTACTGGCTTGTTTATGCGGTCTCTACAGGTGATTTTGTAGCCTTCTGGGATGGCTATGGCTATGTCGTGTTATGATGAGGGGTTCATCCATGTTTCCGTGAGGAAGGCGATGTCAGGGGAGTATGTTGTGATCAGGTCTCAGAGCTCGATGGCGTGCTTGTGGATGGAGCGGGTGTTAAGGAGGATGCAGTTAAGGTGGTTGCGGTGGTTGGTGTTGTTGTGGTGCGTGTTGGTGTTGTTGGTATTTATGTGAGTGCAGGAAAAATGGCATGAGTGGGTCACGTAATAACATCCTCAGTGATCATGCCTAAACTAGATTCAATAAAGTCATAGAGATGACGCTCTCTCCCACATGTAAGCAGGATTAGGCCCCATTCTTAGGTATTGCATATTTTATTGGTAGTCTAAATTGAACTGTTGCAATTCAAGGCTTTTGCAGAAAGGTTCAATGTTTGTTTGGTCTGTAGAGTGTGAGAGGGAATTTCAGAAAGTAAAGTTGAATCTAAAATGAATTCCTGTTTTACAAAATGTTGATGTCTATTTAAAATGCTGTCTAGTAATAAAAGTCAGCTCTAAAGTTCTTCTCACTGCATTGTCTTGGACTACCCAATATTCAGGAGTAAGAACTATAGCCTTTGTCTCAAAAAATACATCTGGAAGGTTGGGAAAACATTAGTCTGTGGTGCAGCGTGAAGAACTGGCTAATTACTGGGGTATCAAAAACTATTCCTTACTCACAGACAATGACTTTCAACTTGTATAACACAGTATGGAACGATTCTTGAAGTGTAGAGGTATCATTCAGAAAAAGGTGCTCCATATATCACACTGATAGTAACTGGGTTGTTGAAAGATTCAACCAAATGATAAAAGAGACCGTTTATTGGCTAAATCCACATGGAAATCCTGGAAAGTGGAATTATCAAACTGGTTCGGTACTTAAAGAGTGACTCCTCATACCACGGTTAAAATTATGCCTTCTGAGATGCTTAGGGGGAGAAAAGTGATTACCCATTTATATCCGGGCTGTGTGAAGGGAGAGAAGGGTAAGTGTGTCCTTTGAGACACTGATGTGCTGGCTAACAATGAACTGGAATAAATGTCTCAAATAAGATCATTTTAATATACATGTAAAACAGTACGAGATCCATGAGTGGATGTGAGGGAATTAACAGTAGTGAAATTAAATTACCAACGGGTAAAAGTGTTTCTAAATTTTCCACTCCCATGCGGGTAATGACGCCTCTGGTAAAGACAGAGGATAGGTGCATTTGAAATATGAACAGGGCTTCCCAGGTAAAGTGAGGCATTGTTTTTGTTATATGGGACTTCTGTGACATGCAATATGTCTGATGTATTTGTGTTATTTAATTTCTTAGTCATGTTATAATTTTCCTCTGTTTTGGCAGGGGGCATTATTCTTTTGGTGTTTCAGGAAGGTGGCATGTGGCATCCTGCTTGTCCTGCTCCTGCTGTACTTGGAGTAGCATCCTGCAGGACACCACATCATTGACACTAGTTTGAGGGCATTCTATATATAGGCCCTCATTACAACATTGGCGGTATTGACCGTCTACTGCCACGGTGACGGCAGCCAACATACCGTCACCGTGGCTACCAGCCACCCACCCGCATTATTACCGTAGACAGAATTCCACCAGAAGGCTGGCAGAATACCATTGACGGTCATGGCGGGGCACGGCGGTAAGGTGGTGCTGCTGTCAGCAGCAGCGCCACGCCAGCAAAACACTGCCGACCGTATCATGAGCAATGATACGGCCTGGCAGTGTTTTGCTGGCGGACGCTGCTGCTGACAGCAGCGCTGCGTCCTGTCTCCTGCCGGAGGACCCCTGCAAGCAGGTAAGTCGGGTTCTCCAACAGGAGAGGGGAGTGTGGGGTTTTGTGTGTGTGGGGTGTGTGTCTGTTTTTTTATGCGTGCATGCGGGTGTGAGTTGCGTTGAATGAGTGCGTGAATGACTGAATGTGAGTGTACGTGTATGCTGTGTGTTGTGAATGCGTGTGTGTGAAAATGTATGTTGGTGTGTGTTGCTGTGTGTGGTATGTATGTGTGCATGCGTGGGTGGATATGGGAATGCGTGTGTGTATGAGTGTGTATATGTGCGCATGTGGGTGTGTAAATGTGTGGGTGGCAGGAGAGGGAGGGTGAGGGTGGAGGAGGACTCTGGGCAGGGGAAGGGGTGGGGGAGACCCCTATCAGTGCCAGGGAAGAATGTTTTTTGTGGTGGTACGCTTGCCAAGAAAACCTAGACGGGGTCATAATCCTGAGGTTGGGATTGTGACGCCTGCCTGGCTGGAGACCGAAGTCTCCAGCCCAGTGACCATTGCCACCCTGGCAGACAGAGTGGTACATTGGCACTTTGGCTTGAGCCAAACCGCCAATGTCATAATTTGGGAAAAGGTACCGCCAGCCTGTTGTCAGTACCTTTCTCCAAATTACTGCCGACCGCCAGGGTTGTAATGAGGGCCATAATGTTTGGTTTGAAATGCTTACAGTCGACCCATGAGAAAGCTATGTATGTGGAACTTAATAAGAAACCTATGCCCTGGAGAATTAATATGTATCCTTTACACAACTATCGAAGAAAGAGCAACACAAATGAGAATGGTTCAAGCCTGTTTGCATCACACAAAGTCCACCTACACGTGTTGACATTTCTACAAGCTTCAGCCTTTAGAGTTAAACTGTTTTACATCTCTTGTATTGAGTCGCACAGGCCTCAAAACAACTGCAAACATCAAAAAGAAAAGAACAGGTTTCTTTACATAACCTTTTCCTTTCATTGTCTCCTGTGCCCTACCCAGTGTCACTAGGTTCAAGTTCAAAATGCTTACATTCCTGTGCTGAATTCAGCATTTGATATTTATCCTGCACTGGTAGAAAATCTTTTCACGAACTGCATACAATGGTACACTAATTAATAAAAAATAACATGAGTGTGGAGTAACTGGTAGAGGAAATAAGAAAAATGATGAGAAGCCCTATGTCAGAGAGATTGTGAATAGATGTAGTGGACAATAGATGTTTTCAGAGCTTGTGAAATAAATGGGTTAAACAGACGTTTAGGAAATGGAGATGCCAAAATTGACTTGTGAATCCGAAAGCTCATAGAAATGAACCGAGAAAATATCCAGAATACTGAGACCTCTGCACAGCTTGTTGCAGAGAAGAAGGTTCATTTAAACCCGAAGACAGTTAATTTGGACAACATTTCATATTACTGTGTTCTTATATGAGGCACTTCCATTCATATGTTTAACTGATGTGTCCCGACTGTCACTCTCTCTCTGTATGGGACACTGCAAGCAGCCAATGGTACCTTAGGTTGTGGTATCCGGGCTCCCATCTTCTGGAGACACATTCCAGACAAGGCTTTCCTAGGCCATCTCCTTTGTCTAAACGCTATGGTGTTCTACTAGTCTAGGAATGTATCACTTCCAGACTTTGCTTATCAGGCAGATACCTGCCACCATATCAAAAAGTTTCAAAAAATGGGGTTAGAGGATAGACCGTCCAGCGCCTAACGCCTCCAACACCAAAACCCACTGATGCTGCATAGAATGAATTCTTCTCGTCAGAGGGTTGCTGAAAAGCTTAATGTAATTAATGTTCATATGCCAATGACAAAATACTGCAATCTATTTCGTAATCTTTATTTATTTGATTCTTATGATGCATTTAGACCATATTTTAAAATTAAATTACAGCCACACATTCAGTTTACACACTGTCACACGCTAAATACATCGTGAAATAAGAAACCAAGCCTTAAGAAAACTAGAAAAAAAAAAAAAAAACAGGACAACACACTTACAAAAGTTGCACAACAAAAACAATTATCAAGTCACACATCTGCATTTACATTTCGACCCAATCCACAGCCACAAGCAGTTTGGTGACAGTGAGTAAATTGAACTTATATATTCTATGATTGCATTTTAAGTGTATTGTAAACATTGAGTGTGTGCATATGTTTATTACAGCCTTGAAAAGGGTGCTGGATATGCATCAACTTGAAGAAATGTTCTAAAGGAATCATACGAAGCAAATAAATTGAGATTACGAAATAGATTCACTATTGGCATGTAAATATTATCGGGCATTATAAAATCAGCATGCCATGTACCTGCAAGCTAACAATTCCCAACTACTTCAATAAGGCTGGGTCTCCACAGGGACAAAGTCAACAACTGCTCACTTGTTTCCTCTTCTTAACAGCACTGGCTATGACCACCCTCCAGTAGATCTTTGTTCTTCAGGCTACCGTCTCTCAATTAACTTGCCAGATGTCATTGCTAAAGCCATTAACCAAACAAACGTGCAACCATTCCCAATCTCTCTTGTCACCAACCCTAGCCTAAACTTATAATTAGTAAACAGTGCTTAATGTTAACATGTCGGAATGTCAAGACTATGTTAACAGGATTAAAGCAAAAGGTGACCAAGACTGAAGGTTAAACAAAACTTGCGCTCAACGCCACCATACGTTACATCTTTTCGTGCATGTTTGCAGGATTTCTGTTAATTATGCTAAACCAGCTAAATGAAGACAGTTATACGATAAATCATTCTGGCTCATTTCCTAACTTTGTTGATGTAAATTTATATTGTTACACTTACGTTCTTTCATTAAACACCGAGGACCGGTCACTTCCTAAGGAATTGTTTAAATCCTCCACGTTAGTCAAACGTTTGACACCACCAGTGGTTGGGGCTGCAAAGCTGGTTTGCAGAAAAAAACAGGGAGACACTTACCAGTTGACCTACTGTGTATGGCTATCATGATATACAGTAACATGATAGGATTGTGAACACAGGGAGACAAACTCCATGTAGTACACCAGGATCAATTATGCTTCAAAATGAGGAAACAGACTACTGGCAAAAAACAACTTCAGTCATGTAGCAGACCGACAGGAGGATTTTGCTTCTTCCAAAATACAAAGAATGCTTGATAGTTAGGAGGACAATCTCAAATATGGGTTTTCGTCCAAAGAATGTTTAATGGATTATTGCATTACTCTGAGTCGTTTTTTTAGAGGTGAACGCAAAGCACTCCGTCCCCTGCTGTAATCTCTCTTTGGGCTTCCAACCATGCCCATGTCACGTCAGTCACTTTCATTGGTTCATAGGCTTGCCTTTTAAAATCCGCTTTCTTTCATTTGTGAAAGGCATGCATACGTCATGCCTTTTCTGGTATTTAGCCCACCTACACAGCACAGGTAAACTACTGAAAACATTCGAGGCTCAATGTTTTCAGCATGGTTTCCGGACTACTTCATCCTTTTATTTTCCATGCAGCGCGATCTCGCTGGGGTTTACATAGCGCGATCGCGCTCGGTTTTTCCGTTTTCAATGTAGCTCTGCATTGTTTTTCTTTTAATTCGTGTGGCAAGAAAAGTACGGTTAGGAGTTTACAATGCTAACAGCTCTAACTCATGCAAATGCGAGACCCGTTGCATTACAAATGATTGTTTATATTGTGAGAAACAAAGCAATATGTCCACATTTTGCTTATTGTGGTTGTATCACTGACCTTGCAGCACAAAGTAATAGAATTGCTTGTGTAACAACCATACCAGAGTTCTGAATCTGACTGCAACCACCTCTGTCTTTTATCTTTTTAAGTTCGATATCTTGTGTACCATGAAACTGGGTAGGTGCAAAACTCGTTGATGCACCAAAAATTGCAAATCTCTGGTAGAAAAACTAAATAAAAGTGGCTTGAAGGAGGATGTAAGAAGAAAGGTATTTTGGTAACTAGAGGAATACGTTGGGGGCGAATTTATGATAAGTGAGGGAATCTCTACGGTAGATTTAAAGCAGGGATGCAGTAGGTGGCGGTGAGCATGTATTACCTGAGCAGAACTGTTACTTGGTGGTGTGTTAAAAAGGTGAGTTCTTTGGTTTTCTGAGGGGCAAATGGATCAAAAAGTAAATAATAAAGTCTGGTGTGGCAAACAAGAGGGAATGTTAACCAGAAGAAGAAGGGGAGTATTTGGAGTGCACTGGCATGGCCTGGAGTGATAGTAGTAGAAGTATAAGGCGGGGTGCATTATATTAAGGGTGTGGACATGTATGTGCAAGCTTATTTGTCCCTATAGTGGCCTTTTACATAAAAGGCTACTATAAGTGAAAGGTGCTCAATAAGATAACGTGTGCTCATCACCCTGGGAAATCCAAGGTCATCAGCTCCATTAATGTACTATCAAAATGGGTCATGTTTGGTATCAAACAACATGCCTTATCAACCCTTACACAAATCTTGTCTCAAGGGTGACGTGGCATTTACCCATGTATTACAACCTTAGAGGTTGCCACATAGTTGCTCCAGTTGTCCTCTGCCCTGGCTGCTGGCTCTCAGCCACTGCCACCAAGACAGGATTCTGACCCCCTAGGCTAGTGTTCTCCAAACTTTTTAATGTCCCCCCAGTTGAAAAATAAAAATCATTGGCCCCCCCTCAGAACTTTTCACAATTGTTTTATAAAGATGGCAATGTTTAAATATGTCTAAACCTATTTAAACATTGCAGTTAAGTACTGTTACCTTTGCAATAACATGCTTCTCCTTAAAACAAAGGCATGTTATCTGTATAATGCTTCTGTTGGCTAGTGTCTGCCCCCCCACCCGGGAACACTTGAAGCCCCCATAAGGGGGCCCACCCTCCATTTCGAAGACCTCTGCCCTAGGCAGAGGTGTGAACACTCCCAGGAGTCGGAACAAAAACCTGCACGGAAGTACCTCATACCTCCCTCACTCCCAAGCAGGCTAGTGAAGTGGCACATCAAGGTGGTGAGCTTCAAAGGACACACTGCCTCTGATATGCAAGCAGGCTGTCGCCAAGTGGAGGACAAAGCCATTCCCCAGTCCCCAGGCACATTTGCACCTGAGTAGGTGGAAACATTAGTCAGTCAGGAAGTGTACACCCCAGAAGGCTAACCACACTTCTAGGGTGGGGTACCTGATCTGTACAGATGAGGAAAAGTGCAAAATAGAGGGTTCCGGGTAGAAAAGGTGGCACAACACACCGGATGTGTTCACCTCAGGGCAGATTAGCCACTGGGGCTTGTAGCTCATTGGCTACTTGCACCCACACCTCTAACACCCCTAAACCTAGGATTCAAGGGGCACCACTGTCACCAGAATCTCAGATCTGCAACAACATGTGAAGAAAAGACAGAAGGAGACCTACATTGACGATAACAGAAACCTGCAGAAACTAAAGGTGTGATACCTTGAACCTGTGACAATCTTGCTTGAACTGCTAAACTACGACTCGTACTGGACCAAAGTTCGATTACCCTAGCAAGAGGGAATCCTTTGTGAGCCAAAGGCAAGACCGGACTCCCCTGACTAGTGACACTAGTCCCCCGCACATCACAGGTAAAAGCATTTACCAGAACCGATGAAGCGCCCGCTATCGGGTCCCCCGGAGGGATTGTCCAAAAGCAGGTGGACCAGTGCAATATGCGAATTGTAGTCCTGCTCTCCACCAACTTACACCCAGCTACCATTTTCTCCAGGACCTCTGGAAGGGAAGATAGCTTCTCCTCCACCTTACCACTGCCAAGGCTTGATGGTGGCCAGTCCCGTCCTCACCACCTTTACTTGATGCTGCAACCAAAGGGTATACTGCAATACCCACACCTGGCATCACCAGTGGCTCCGTTGTTGAGTTTTTGCATCTGCTTTCTCGCCTGCACAGTCACAGTGGTAAAGCTAGCAACCGCAGCTCCCATTCAACACCAAGGACAGCCAAGCACACCTCTGCACCCAAGACTTCTGATCTAGGTGGATTTGTTCTGCCTAGTAAATCCTGGTCCAGGGGCCCACACAAGCTTAACCCCAGTAGACTCATCCAAGCTTGACCTGCAAGTGACTGTCACAAGTACCACTTTTCAGAACCTGCAGCTCCCGCGCTCAGCACCAGGGACAGCCGGGACACCTCCGCATTCGGGCACCACAAGCCAGTAAAATTGGTCTGACTGTCGCAGTTTGGTCACAGGACCCACATCACATTAACTACAAATGGGTTCCTCTGAATTCAGCCCACAATTGGCCAATTGTCACTTTCCCACTGACCTCAATTGTAAATGTTTGTTAGCTTGAACAGTATTTAATTATTTTTCACTTGAAATTTCAAACTGTGGTTATACATATCTGATCTACTTTTTTTAGTGTCTAAATTAATAATAAAAACTCTGCTTTATTTTTATAAATTGGTTTTGGATTTCTTCTGAGTTGAGTCAATTACTTATTGTCCATGATGGTAATCTGAAATGCTTAACAAATCTTCCTCTAGTAAAGCCTGACTGCTCTTTGCCACAATATGAGGACTGAGCTAAGGATTTATTATTGTGCATCCAAGGACCATCTTTGGGGTATTGTGAGAGTATTTTATAGTGTGATGCCTACCCAGAATCAATACATAATACTACACTTTCCTAAAACTCCACATCTGACTTAAGTCTAACACTGTCCCCAGGAACCATAGAGTGCCATAGCTGTCTTTGTTTTCTCTCCAACCTGGCACTCACCTCCCTGTCCCTGCACATTTCATACTCAATTTCATTTAGAAGGAAAGCCACTGCACTCTCTGAAGGTACTATGCACTCTTTCAAAGCTCCAATAGGTACCACACTTGTGGAGGTGTGGAACCTGGTATTAGATGGCCATAATAGTTTATGCCCTACATGCTCTACAGGTAGTTTTCCTGCTAAAGCCAACCTGATGCAACTACAGATCAACTATTTGGCTTTACTGCCAAATAATTTCCCAGGGGATGACAGCATTTCCCAGAGGATGATAAAGTCTTGTCCTGTAATGCTGAATGCCTGTCACTCATAACAATTAATTCTCTACCCAAGACGTAAACTGTACTCTATTGTCAGTAATGAATCCATTCGGGAAACCCTCATGGTCAAAGCCTTCTGTAAAACAAAATCAGTAGTCACCCGGGTGTGCGAATGCTGAGAAAACCTGACTTCAGTCCATTTAGATGAGTAATCAAGCAGAAGTAAAGCATAATTACTGCTAAACCATTCTTCATACAGGGGCCCCAAAAATCCAAAACAGCATTTTCCTAATCACTGTCTGGTAAATCCCATCTACCGTCAGAGAAGAATGTGTGACTAAGTGCTTATCATCAACTTTGTAAGTCACACAGCCTCACAGCTTGTGTTCAACCTGAGCACCCATCTTTTGCCACCAATAACTTTCTCCTAACCCTTGTCAATTGAGAGTCATAAGTAAGTGACCTATCTGCATTAACTTCACCAATCTTCTAAGAGCTGAAGGATGAACTAACTTTCCCCCTCTTGAAAGCATACCATTTTAAATGAACAATACCTCAGCTACTCTGGTAAAACTCTAAAAATCACCTTTTAAATATTTTTCTTTAGGCCATCCCTTTCTGACAATCTTCAAAATGGTTTGAAGGATAGAGTCAGTATCCATAACTTGATGCTACTGTTCACCTGTAATACATGACTGGGTTGTAAAATCCACTCTAGCAAACAAATATTCTAACTCCTCTGAGTCAAAATCCTGTTTACCCTCCTGTGACACCAGTAACTGTGATAAGAAACTGCTTTCCCATTACATTTTCTGTGTCTGTGTTCAAATTACAAAACAATATTCTAATACATTGGTGCCTAACCTAAACAATCTAGCTGTTATTCTGTTGGAGTGTGAGTAAGGCTTACTCAGGTTAAGCAACAATGGTTTGTGATTCATGATGTGATTGAAACATGTACACTACAAACATGTCTTCAACATCTGGATGGCCCATGGACTCTTAATCATTTCTCTCCCTCAATGTCAGAGTACTGCCTTTCCACATCCTTCAAAGCATGCAATGCTTGCTCTCCTCTTCAGGTGTTCTGTGTTAGGACTGCACCAAACCCAAGATTACTAGTGTCCACAGTGACAATCAGAGGCAAACTAGTATCATACAATTGTAGTAATGGTGCACTCAACAGATCACATTTAACCCTCTCAAACTGAGTTTTCTGCTAATCTCACCACATACATTCAACTCTTTTTAGCTAGCCTAGAAAGAGTTTCAGACACTGAAACAAAGTTAGGAATACATTTTCAGTAAACCTAACAATAACCAAGAAACAAAAGGACTTGATTTTTATTAAGAGCAGAAGCATCCTTGAAAGTCTTCTCTAACTCAGGTCTGGGGGTTAAACCACCCTTGCAGATTACATGCCCTACATAATCTAACTATTTCTGACAAACATGAACCTATCCAGGCTTAAACATGAACCACTAGATTGGAGCACATGCAACACTCTTCATAATCACAAATTGTATTTCTGTAAGTCTCTACCATCATCCAAGATGTTGTATTGGAAAGTTAAGTTGCCCTGTAATCTGAGAAACAACTGTGCCGTAACATGCTGCAAACCTTCTGTGGTGGATGCTAAGCCAAATGGCATCCTCTTGTAATGATAGACTTCACCCGTAGTTAAAAACAAAAAAAAGAAGTTAGAATGTTGTTTTTGTTTTCAGCCTTGAAAAAGTCAGGCCTGCGCATCTATAGGGGGCAAAACACATATTGGCTAAGACTTGATTGGCCTGCCATAAAGTTCTATGGGGGGCATGTGTTTACAGTTGATTTGGCACCTGTACCAATTAAGGAAATATGAAATCAATTGTTTAATTTGTGAACTTTGTGTTAATTTATAATCTTTAGTGTGTTGTATTCAAGAAGTAATCTCGACAAATACACAAATATACTCTAGTGCACCCATCAGTCTGGTTTTTGTTATTAATGAATATTTAGGCTGTGTATAGATCTGTATTATAAAGTTCTAATCTAAGTGTCAGCACCTCCTTTTCTTTTCCCTGCAAGTTCTTATTCTACGTTTCAGGGTTGCTGTGGTTTTTGCAGAGAACGTTTGCTTCTTCCTGTGAATACCTGTTGGTGGCCTCAATTGCCTCTGTTAAAATTAAGTTCTTGAAGGAAAGGAGTTTTTCTTGATTAGTCTACTGTAGCAATGTACAACTAAGTGATCTATGATCAACTGATCCATGAAACTTTTCAACTCACCCAATGAGGCCAAAACTCTCAAAGCTTTATGTACGATTCATTACACTCATTTGGCTGCAGCTCCTGGAGAAAAATCAGAATCTTCTGAAAATGCCTATTTTTTTCTGCGAACGTTGTACAACCTCCTGGTATTCATAATGTTTATGACCCTAAATAGGTGTACCTATTGATAAAAATCCATTGTCCCTCCACTCCTATACAGTGCTCCAATATGTATTTTTCCACTCTGTCTTATAACCTTGAGCATCAAAGGTTTTAAAATAAATATTAAATGATTTAAACAAATCTTTTCAGCAAAGTGGTCACTCACCCGGACGGTCAACGCTTCCTCATAATAAGTAAAGCAGTAATTGAAACAAAATGCAGCAAAGGAGTCCCCGTGAGGGATATACTAGAACAGCTACCAAGCAGTGGAATGAGGACAAATACCACATCAAGAAAACCTATTTTACTATTTCCAATTGAAAGATAACTTTTGCCAGTATAGTTTAATGACCACACCCATTCATCTAGGTGAATACTGCAATCAAGCAAAGAAAAAAACTTACTTATGAATCATGACACTTCATATAGACTGCAGGCACAGAAAAAAATGATGTGCCAAAATACATTTACCAGATCCATTTGGCCTGAAATGCACACCCATAGAGCAATCTACTATGGGAAAACTTCTACTCATGTGCAAACAAAAATGCAAAGCAAGCACGCAAACACTTGATAGTGACTCTGTCAGTGTGTGATGGTAGTTGTGTGGTCATTTGACGTTAGGTTTGCGTACATATATTGATAGTTGTGGGGGGTATGACAACACTGTGAAGTTGTCTGGAAGTGGGTGTATGGGAATATACATTGCTTAACAGGCATGCAAAGGTTTGCTCAACAGCCTGCGACTGGTTCTATAAAATGTCAGGGTGCCGTAGTATCAATGCTGCATAGCATGGATTCCACCTCGTGCCTCTTTCCTCAACCACCAGATTTTCCTTAGTGCTTTATCTCAATCTTTCAGTTTCTTTTTAACTGATGTTTTTTTTTCTTTGTCACTGCTTTCTGTTTTTTACTTTCTCCTTCTTTCCCCCTTGTGCTTTTTGCCCTTTTGCTTGGGGTAAGGTCCGGTGAGGATAAGTGGTGTTCCCCCTAAATGAGTGCAAGTTTGCCCCCCTGCAACAATTAAGCACTGGATGTATACCATTGACTAAGCAGGCATTGAATGCTTGGCATGGGCAGTGGTTGTGGTTGTTTTTTGGCATCTGAAGGGTGTATGGAAGTATGTTGGTGGGTGTGGGTCTAGAAATGTGGCTGTGTGACTGTTATGTCTGGATGGTCCATGTACTGGTGGTTGTGCAGGTGTTAGCGCGCCAGACCTTATTGAGTAAACTTACAAGGGAGACGCAAATAGGCCGATGGACCTTTTGACTACACTTCAGATTTTCCCACTATGTACCCCGTACCTATACAAATCAATAGCAGTAACAATCAATGACATTAATAATCAATAAGAGTCAGTAATTTCCACACACCATGACCTTGCGGCCATGAATAACCACACCTTTATATAAAAGTTACAATGTTTATTTTCCTACATTAAAAATGTTAATGTCACGTAACTTAATCTCAAAATCAAATGATAAACATACAGAAACAACACTGGCTGACCAAATCGGTGAAAGAATCGCAATCTAATCAAAGCTTGAGCCCATAGACATTCTAAGGTTACAATACAAATTAATAGCAAGAATAACTGTGCAAACGAAATAACGTACATTTAGAATTCATCAAAGACAAGACATCAACTGTTATTACATGTAGCAAGCATAATCAGTGAGAACCCTAACTAACATCAGATCAAAATAGCATGTTTGGACTTCATGCAAAATAATTTAGTCAACACAAATTTGGAAAACATGTAGCTATGGCTCTATCAAAATAGCGGTTGGTACCTAGAAACAAAAGCAAATAGATATCACAATCAGTAACATAGTATACTTGTCCTCAATATGGTTCAGCAAGATGTAACAGTCTTCGTCAATGGGACATCAGTTCACTCAGCAAGGCATCTGGTTCAGCATCAAAGTTCAGAAAAAGCAAACTCACTTTATGCAATAAAGATAGCATGTCTCTTCTCGGGATGGTCAAGGAAATAATGGCAGTATCTCCTCTTGGTGCAGTCCAGCTAAGTTAGATGTCCTAAAACTACTTCCCGTGTCCCTATTGGTTAAAGAATCGCATGCTCACATTTAGTCCAATGAAAATAAAACCCTAAATCTACACTTTTACTAGTACATGGTTCACATGTCGATGATTGGTTCCTCATCTCCTGTTCCCATAGTTTGGCTTGTCAGGTATCAATATTGTTGCAGCTCATACACCAGTCAGTGCATCCATTGTCTTCTCCTGGGAAGGTCAGTCTTACACACATTATATTAAACACTGTTTCACTAGCAAGTATATCATCTTCTAGCAAGCAGTTTTCATGAGAAAGACTTTTAGCTATGAGCACTGGTCAGCACAGTTGAAAACACAATTGAATTCTCTAAGCATCCATTTTATAAGTCGCTCAAGAAATGCAGCTTGACCTGAGGCCATGCAAGTAGGCCAAGACCTCGCTAAGTTAAGGCCTCTGATTTATAAAGCTAATACATAATGCATGAACTTTAATACAACATATTACCACATTAATCAAGTACACTTCATGAACATTGGCGGCGACTCTGGTGAGCACACCTTCAAATGCGTGCATTATTTTTCTCTACGTTTATACATTTTCTATGCAAATTCAACACTCAGATTACATGAATAATCATCATTAATTTTAGTGTTAACAATCCCTCCTCTGATGACGAAATGTGTCATCACACTAAATCTTCCCACACAAACTCTTGCATCAGCTAAAATTCTGTCATCTCTATCCCTTCAAATCTTTGTTCCTTTCTCAAATTTCTCCTAAACAAATTTTCCCTTTTCATTTCGTCCCTCCTCTGATTAGTTTTTGTCCTCCTACACAATTTACATATTCCTCATGCTCCAATTATGCAAATCACAATAATCAATATCCCTTGTATTATTTTTAATAGTATCCCTTTCCCAATGTTGCTGAGCCAATTTCCCACTGAAGCAAATCCTTTGCCAGCTCTCTTCCAAACACCTGCTTCTTTCAAATCCTTCAAATCAGCACTCTTATTAGTCAGATTTGCGAGTAAAATCCTAATTTCTTTACTATTATCAGGAATAAATGAGCAGCAGTGCCTAGAATTAAGCATTTTACAAACTCTGCCATCTTTTGCTAAAAGAATGTCTAACGCAAGACGGTTCTGAAGAGTCATAGCTTTTTTCGCAGCTAATTTTGTGTCTATAAGGGCTATAGCTCCTGAAACATTTGTCAGCATGTTATCCACAATAGGAGACAACTTTCAAATCTTTAAGGAATTCAGAAAAACTCCTACTGAAGGAATCATTGCTCCAAGTATATCTCCCACTATACTAGAAGGAGACTCCCTCTTTTCTCTGATGTGATGTAATTCAGTCATTTTTGGAAATCTTTTTAAGTCATAGGGGGTTATTACAACTTTGCAGGAGGTGTTAATCCGTCCCAAAAGTGACAGTAAAGTGACAGATATACCACCAGCCATATTACGAGTCCATTATATCCCATGGAACTCGTAATACGGCTGGTGGTATATCCGTCACTTTACCGTCACTTTTGGGACGGATTAACATCTCCTCCAAAGTTGTAATAACCCCCATAATGTTGGAATATCTTTGGGAAAACTATCCCCAAGTAACATGTACGATACCGTTCTCTTGGAAGACGGTAATAAGCATTAAGTCCACAAATGTAATATATGCCAGGAATCGCTGGAACCTGTCCATTCAAAACAAATGTCCATTTAACCTGAAACAAAAGAACATGTCTACATTCACTCGTTCCCACAAACAAAGTGTCAGTGCGAGATTTAGGTTTATTCACAGAAAGCTTACCTACATGTTGTGCATCTGAAGCTAATTTCCCTTGTGTCTTTATTGCAAGAAAAGCATAATCATTTTTTTAAGTCCTTTTCTCTAAACCCTTTTCTAACTTCTCCTTCAAAACCTTTCTCCTGTCATCTGTGTGATCTAATAAGTTATTTTCTAATGGTGTAAGCAAGCAGGTCAGGTTGTCCCTGTGCGCATAAGCTGTGCCAAAAGTTAGTGTAGGCTCTCACTAATCCTATGTCATTGTCCTTAGCTATTCTACTCAGGTATCTAATTATGGGGACAAATGAAAACACAACATCCTGGTTGGAGTAGAAATACTGAATTTACTCCTGGTTATAATATCTTGTTAGTAACAGACTACAACTTATCCCATAAATAAGGGGCAAACTATGATAGGTACTCCTTCTTCGACTGATGAAGGAATCTGCCTACACACAAAACAATTCCTTATCTCAATATATTCACTGAATAAGCGATAGAAGACATTAGAAGAAAGTTCCCCTTGAGCATTACCTATGTGCAGATACTTCTCATCTAACCTAAACTTCTCTATTGCTGTTAATGCAGTGGTTGTTTCTAAAGCAGAAGTATGGCTGGCTTTACTCAAGAACAGTCATACCCACAATCAATATCACAAACAATCTCACACACACAATTGCCAAACCAATACTCATGTATGTACAGCACCTGTTCTTCTTACCCTGCTGGCTAATGTTACTCATGATCTGTAAAGAAACAGAAAGTAGAAGAGAAAAATTTAGAAACGTATGCAGCCAAATCCAAAACAAAAATCTTCAATCTTCTTTCACCAATTATTTACAGCTTTTCAGTTTCACTACCAGGATCCTTTGTCAAAAATCAGCTTTAGCAGCTTGTCAAAACAGGTTATCTTGTCAGAATCAGGGTTCACAAAGTATTTTCCAGTTACTTTCAACAGTCTCTTTTTCTTTGCACTTTTCTCAAATTTGTCTCAACAGTTCAGTTCATTAGCTTCCTTCAAGTGCCAAAATATTGACCTGGAATGTCTCAATCAAAACAAAAAGACAGAAATTCTCTTTGCCATCCACTTGTTGTTGCATGCACCCATTCAGGACCTGGGTACCTTCAACTTGCTATTCTCTTTCTTTTCAACTTTCGATCTCCATTCAATTCCCCTTCACTCAGATCTTCTCTCCTTGTGATATCTATATCTTCCTCAATGGTTGTCACAACTAATGCATCCTTTCTCTTTGCTTGTGACTTTGGCCACCTATCTCCTTTCAGTGGACCCTTGGTGAATGCTCTTTTCAGAGTTGAACCGGAAACTTCTTGCTTTGCAGGACTTTCTCTTGATGGACCTGCAACTTGTCCAGGAGGATTCAGATCACATTGACTCTGATCCGCCTCAACTCCTACCCCTTTGGGGTCTGGCAGTTGCTCTGTTTGTCCCTCAAAATCGTCTACTTCTGGGAGAGCTCTCCTCTGACTGGACTCTCCTGTTGCATCAATTGAGATTGGCTTACTGTCAACCTCCTGGAGGACTTCTCCTTCGTCTCTCACAGGAAAAACAGAACAGTCCTCAACGTGCTCAGATCCGGTCTCAGTTCCTCTTTGTTCTCTTTCCAGCTCTGAGGGTTGCCTAGTCATTGTTGGGACTCTCAAAAACTCCTCTTCATTGTCCAAAGGACATGCCACTTTTTTTCATGTGGCTGGTGTGGATCCAGTTTGGAACTCCAGTGCACTTCATAGTTATGGTTGTTTTCAGAACTACCTGGTACGGGCCTTTCCATTGAGGCTCCAAACATGTCTTCCTCACGTGTTTCCAGACCACCACCCAGTCACCCGCCCTCAGGGTGTGTCCTTGATCTTGGATTGGTGGCAGTATGGTGGCTTCCACCTGCTGAGAGAAAGAGTGAACCACATCAGCCAGACCTTTGTAGTAGTCCAACACCATATCATCTGTTATGTTCACAAGAGCATTTGCAGGGACCGCTGGCAACCTCACTGCTCTGCTCATGAAGATTTTGTGTGGTGACAATCCTGTTTTCCTGTCCGGTTTGTTTCTCATTGTCATCAAAACTAAAGGCAGTGTGTCAGGCCATTTCAGATTTGTGGACGCATACGTTTTCACCATTCTTGATTTCAAGGTACCATTCATCTGTTCCCCTAGTCCTGATGCTTCTGGGCGGTAACTACAATGCAACTCCTGTTCAATGTTTAAGGCTGCACATAGCAATTTAATTACGTTATTGTTGAAGTGACTTCCCCTATCTGATTCTAAAGAGATCAGAAACCCAAAACGTGGTATCAGTTTCCTAAGCAGTAGTTTCGCTACTGTAAGGCTATTATTTTTTTCAGGTTGGGCATGCTTCAATCTAATAACTAAAGATGCAGACAATCACCAACACATATCTCAAACCTCAACGGAGAGGCATCTCAATAAAATCCATCTGCATTCTGCTGAATGGACCTCCTGCTCTTCCAATGTGGCTCAAATTAACCACTGTCCCTTTTCCTGTGTTCATTTGCTGGCAAATGACGCAACAATGGCAAACTGCTTCAGCAAATTGTCTAAACCTCGGGCTGAACCAATTATGCTTAAAAAGACGAATCCTGGCATCCCTCCCAACATGCGCTTGACGATGACAAAAAACTAGCCATTTGAGACAACAGACTGTTTGGCAAAACCAATTGACCCTTTTCTGAAACCTACAATTCATCTTGCCACTGTACACATTTCATTTTGCTCTATGATAATTTTTCCTCCCTGTCAACATTATTCTGAAGTGTTTTCAATTCTTCCAATGTATCTACTGCATGCAATGCAAAACTTGGACATGTTTCATCTTCTTCAGGTAACAGTTCCCACTTATCTTTGAACGATATACAGTTCAATGCGCAAAACCTTGTGACTTGATTTGCATATTCATTCCCCATTGACAAAAAATCTTGCGATTTCAGATGTGCACTTAATTTCGCACTGGAAATCTTTTCAGACATTTGGATAACTTGCAGCAATTCTTTCATTGTTTCACCATTTCTCACTGGTGAACCAGAAGAGGTCATGAAACCTCTCTGTGACCACAACTGGCCAAAGTTATTGACTATTCCAAATCCATACTGGCTATCCATACAGATGGTAAATTTAAGCTGAGCAGAAAGATGGCACACTCTAGTAAGGGCTACCAGTTCCGCTACTTGCACAGAATATACTTCAAGAAGCCAAGACACTTCCAGTATACCAGAAATTGTACACACAGCATATCCTGCTCTCAGTACTCCTGTATTGTCTCTTAGACAGGAACCATCAACAAAGATAATTTGGTCATTTTCTTCCAATCGGGTATCTCTGATGTTAGGTCTCGGTTTTGTGCACAAATCAGTTACATTCAGAATAAGGGAGGGATCAGGAGGAATTATGGTCCAGTGTATATCCTCCTTAAGTGAACATAGAAAATCAGCGATACACTGTTCCAATAAAACAAAAAATATATAGTGACCAGGGTCCTAAATTCTAGGAGCAAGAGGCCTCACACACCCATAGGGTGTCATGCTTCATCATAGGCGCTGCTCCTCGTCAGACTGGCGCTGCAATGTCTGACGGGCACCACCCCTGATGGGGGGGCTCTTTGCCGGAGATCTTAATATATGGTGGTGCCGTGACCCCAAAGGTGACTAAAGAATCAACGGAGATCAGAAAAAAATGTTGTGGTTAAAATTGACTCTCAAAAACACCACTGGGACTGTAGATTTTATTGGACCCAATGAGCGGTCAGGGCCAAGATTAAAAATTAGAATCAGAAGAGTGAATCAAGAAGTTAAGATCAATCACTCTTGTAAATTAGAACATATCAAGGAGAGGAGTCTGGGAATTCTCCAAAAACTAACCCCTCATGGGTCAACATGTTTCGCATCCTGGTGGTCCAAACGGATCCAGTGATGCTTCATCAGGACCTTATGTGACTATATGTATCTCCTGAATAATGAGGGTCACATATATTTGCAAGGAAGTTAATACAGATACCTCTCGACCAGCAATTAGTGGGGAGGCGTAATAATCACTTACATGAATATGGAATAAATAATTCCTAACTCGTGCCCGTCCTAAAATTGAAGGCGAGCATCCTAGGAATACACGGACCAATAGTCCAGCGCTAAACAACGTTTGTTGAAGCAATGCTGGCCAGGCGGAGACCTACCCCGGTCCGTGGTTCCCGAAGAAAATGGGAAGACACATATAGTCACATAAGGTCCTGATGAAGCATCACTGGATCCGTTTGGACCACCAGGATGCGAAACATGTTGACCCATGAGGGGTTAGTTTTTGGAGAATTCCCAGACTCCTCTCCTTGATATGTTCTAATTTACAAGAGTGATTGATCTTAACTTCTTGATTCACTCTTCTGATTCTAATTTTTAATCTTGGCCCTGACCGCTCATTGGGTCCAATAAAATCTACAGTCCCAGTGGCGTTTTTGAGAGTCAATTTTAACCACAAAATTTTTTTCTGATCTCCGTTGATTCTTTAGTCACCTTTGGGGTCACGGCACCACCATATATTAAGATCTCCGGCAAAGAGACCCCCCATCAGGGGTGGTGCCCGTCAGACATTGCAGCGCCAGTCTGACGAGGAGCAGCGCCTATGATGAAGCATGACACCCTATGGGTGTGTGAGGCCTCTTGCTCCTAGAATTTAGGACACTGGTCACTATATATTTTTTGTTTTATTGGAACAGTGTATCGCTGATTTTCTATGTTCACAAATCAGTTACTTCAAGACAATCATGCTTAATGTCTTCCACTTTTTCAACATTTTCATTAGGAAGCAAGGTTGCTGGGTTAAGCACTGTACAGCTTTTCAATGACACATTTGGTGACTGTAGAATACTCGTCTCATAACGGGTCAATCTGGCACCTGTTAAGTACTGGGTTTTCATCTTTGTAAGTAGGATCTCAATGGAGTGAGGGACCATGATAGTTAAAAGGTGTCCCATCACAATGCCTTCACACTGTGTGAGGTTCTGTCCAACTGCTGCAACTGCACGCCGACAGCCTGGTAAAGCTGCTGTGACCGGGTCTAAAGTAGCTGAAAAATATGCTACTGAGTGGTTTACACCACATTGACCTACGTTAAGACAGATAAAGAACATGCATCTCACTCATGACAAAACAATGTGAAAGACTTTGTGTAGTCAGGCATACCCAAAGCCGGAGCTTTGCACAGATTCTCTCTCAAATCAGAAAACGCTTTCATGCAAGCCTGGTCTAACACTAGGGGATCGGTGACCTCCTTGTGGGTTAGCTTCTGCAAGGGTTTCGAAATGACTGAAAAATGTGGAATCCATTGGCATCCCTAAACACATCCTGACATCTCTCTGTGTGTCTGGGGGACTTATCTGCAATATGGCTGTGACACTTTCTCTGGATATTTTCCTTGATCCTTTCTCAATCTGGTGACCTCGGTATTTCACCTCTTTCTGACAGTACTGCAATTTAAGTGGTGACACTTTATGACCATTCTTTCCCAAATGGTTCGGTAAGGTAATCGAGTCATACTTGCACTCTTCCCTCATTTTGGATGCAATCAGTAAGTCATAAATTTACTGTACCAATGTCGATTGGAAAGGCAATTCCAATGACTCCAAATTATTTTTCAAGATCGGATTAAATATTGAAGGTGACTCTGAAAACCCTTGAGGAATTCAACACCAACAGTAAACTCAGTCCAAAAATTTGAAACAAAAGAGAAATTGGCCATCCTTATGAAGAGGCACAGAAAAGAAGGTTTGTGACAAGTCTATGACAGTGAACTATTCAGCATCACATGGAATCTGAAACATTATCACAGCCTGATTTAGCCCCCACGGAGCAACATTTGATCACCATGTCATTTATTTTTCTCAGGTCCTGGACAATTCGAACTTTCCCACAGGGCTTTTTCAATCCCATAATCGGTGAATTACTTGGGCTACTCAACACTTTTTTTAAGACCCCTTGATTTACAAATTCTGCAATTATTTGAGCAACCATTATAAGAATATCCTGTGGCATGTGATACTGGGGAATCTGAGGGAAAATTGCATTCGGTTTTACAGGAACCTTAACCGGCTCAACTCCCCTTACCAGACCAATCTCTTTTCCTGTCCGACCCCACACCTTTTCTTCAACGGTTCCCTGTAAATCAGGAGGAAGCTCCACTGTAAACACTGGAAAGAAATTAATCAGGGGGTACTCCTCATTTATTGTCTCACAACCGGTCTTTGGAGCTGGGTCATCCTCATCTTCCCTATTTGTCTGTATCTCTATTCCATCATTTTAACACGCAATCGAGCACCTGGTTTTACACAGCAAGTCTCCTATCAGTAGGGATACCAGACTTGAATCACAGACTACAAATTTGTGTAATCCTTGAAAGTTGCCAATTTTAACCTGAACTGGTTCTGTAATTGGGTTGGTCAAATACTGATTTGCTACTCCTACAATCTGGACTGTCTTTCCTGAAAGGGGCAAATTTGGAACTTCTGCAGTTCTCACTGTGGAGTGTGTATCTCCTATGTCAACCAAGAATGAAACTGTGTGACCCATTACTTTTCCCTTTACAGAGGGACCTTTCTGATCTACTTCTAGGGAAGCTGCAAGAACACATTCCTTCTCATCCGAACTCTCTCTCACCCAATCTTTGTTTATTCCATTCTCACTGTGTAACGGGAATTGGTGTACTGTGTTATTACTTTGGTTAGACCTGTGACCTGTTGAGGAAGCATCACCTGCTGCTGTTCCATTGGGACTTGAGGTATTTGAATTTGCTGTCTAGGTACCATTTGATCCTGCTGTTGCATTGGCGCAACTGTGTCATTTATACACATGGTATTTGCACCTGCTGCATGGGTTGAAAAATTTCCATTTGATTCACATTATTATGACAATTTGCATTATGACCTCTCATTCTCGGTCCTCTCATGTTCTGGAACGAATTGATGCCACCTGTCTGCTGAACAACATCTTACTGCACCATCATCTGACACTTCCGCTTCCAATGTCCGACTATTCCGCAAGCGTGACAAGGCAACAACCTCTTCATTCCCTGCACATCATTTTGAACCACTACTGTACCCAAATCAGGACCATGGTTTACATTTCCTCTGCGACCTCTACCTCTCATCTGATTTTGAAATACCACATTTCCCTGTTGCTGCTGCTGTAGCTGTTGTGGACAATTTCCCTGCATACCTGTTTGTGCCACTTTTATCTGCATCACCATCACCTTTTCTTTCAGCTTTCTCTGCTTCAACTCAATCTCGTCACTACAGTACTTTGCATAGTGCAACACCTCATCAATTGGCTTTGCTTGCCAGTAAATCTAAGGACTCTTAATCATCTGGTTGATTTCAGGTCTCAATCCTTTCACAAATCTGAACACAAAATGGATCATGTCTTTCGGCTCAATTGTCTCTGTACCACTGTAATGTTTGAAAACCTGCAACGATCTCTCATAATACGCATGTATTGACTCCTTTGCTTCATGAGCCGTACTTCCTATTCTCTGCCAGTCAATGTTTTGGGGCAAAATTCTCATCTTCAGGAATTCAATCACTTGGTAATAACATTTAATTACCTCCGGAAAGGGCGCACCTGTAACCTGATATCTCTCTGGTTCTTTTGTCGGCCAATCTATGCTCCTCTTGCACTCCATCCACAAATCAGCGGGAACTGCTATCTCTAATAGAGTGTTCAAGTCCTCCCACAGGCATTTTGCCAGTTTCACAAACCTGTCTGTCGGCTGGTACCATTCTACTGGCTTCTCTCTCAATCTAGGATAGTCATTTGTAAGGGACAGAATGCCACTTCTGCTCCAAGGGACAAGAACAAAATTCCCTACTGGAATCTCCCTCATTGGTGAAATTTTCACTGGATCCTTACTTTGCTGCACATTTGCGGTAAGCACTGCAGAATCGCTGTTTCGTTTATCTCTTTTCTTTACCCATCTGCCTTCCCATCTGTCTAATGCTCCCCGGGTCTGGACATTCTGGAGTAACTCCCTAAGGTGTTTCTTCATTAAGGCATATCTAATGTGCTCAAAGTCTTTTATGTCGAAATCTAATCGGTAACTCCTTTTCAAATGTTTTATTTTCTCTATTTCCATGCCATACTTCTCTACCAGGTCTGAAAGCTTTTGATGCACATTGCTCACCTCCCTCGTAATTTTCGGGCACAGATATCTCAACTTTGCTTCAGTGTAGGACTCTAATCTGCTCACACACATAGTTCCGTCAATGAGCTTGCCCACTTCCATTCTTAGGGGGTCATTCTGACCCTGGCGGTAATTACCGCCATGGCGGAGGTTGGCGGTAGCACCGCCAACAGGCTGGCGGTGCTCCGCCGGGCATTCTGACCGCGGCGGTACAGCCGCGGCCAGAAGCGGAAAGCCAGCGGTGTACCGCCGACTTTCCGCTGCCCATGGGAATCCGCCATGGCGGCGCAGCTTGCTGCGCCGCCATGGGGATTCTGACACCCCATACCGCCATCCTGTTCCTGGCGGTTCTCCTGCCAGGAACAGGATGGCGGTATGGGGTGTCGTGGGGCCCCTGGGGGCCCCTGCAGTGCCCATGCCAATGGCATGGGCACTGCAGGGGCCCCCGTAAGAGGGCCCCACAAAGAATTTCAGTGTCTGCTTTGCAGACACTGAAATTCACGACGGGTGCAACTGCACCCGTCGCACCTTCCCACTCCGCCGGCTCCATTCTGAGCCGGCTTCCTCGTGGGAAGGGTGTTTCCCGCTGGTCTGGCGGGCGAACTTTCGGCGGTCGCCCGCCAGCCCAGTGGGAAAGCCAGAATGACCGCCGCGGTCTTTCGGCGGGAACCGCTTGGCGGGCGGCGACCGCCGACCGCCGCGGTCAGAATCACCCCCTTAGTCTCATATAGTTCAAGTACTCCTCTCCCTTAGGAGCAATCTGCGGGGTATTCAGCTTGTCTAACCATTCAGTCAATTGCTGGGCAGTCAAACCCTGTAATTTAATGTTGATGGCCTGGGCACGTGGTGTCTGTTGCACAACTGTATTTGGAATCTGCGGTACCAGTATTTTCAGACTATGACTAATGTTCAGTATCCGGAGGAACTCCGAACGGACTAAGGTCTAGCAATGATCTTGATCCATCAAAAGTCTGTCCCACTGGAGAGACTACTCTGATATTCTTGTTGAGTCCTCCCCTCATTGCATTCTGACTCAGAACTCTCTGTCCACTTGCACTGTTATTCTCTTGTGCAAACAGAGGTACAATCGGACCAATGGTGACAGGTACAGATACGGCATCTGGGCTGGGTTTGACACTCAAGTTCTGTGGATGCACAATTCCCGCATTCTGGCTCATCAATGCAGGCCTATGTGACTGTGTCCCTATTATCGGAGTGTACTTTGGCTTTGCTTGCGACTGCACTTGGGGCAGTAAAAGTGGAGTTGGTTCTGTCTGAACCAATATCGATTTCGGGAAAACGTTTCCTGTTGGCACCATGAGGTTTGTGGAAGTTTCCACAATGGGTACATCAAGGTAAATTCTCGGGACATTCGACTGTGGCACCTGATTTTGTGCTACTGCAGTAGTAGGCACATTAGGACTGCTCTGCATTGGGCTCTGTATCGGCTACGATTAACCTGCACTGGACTCATTGTCACATTAACCGGTGCCAGAGATGAAGGATGTAAACTGGTGCTCGGACCACTCCCTTGTGCTGCATATGGTGGGGGACGAATACTCAATAACTGCAAAATAAACTCATCATCATCTGACTCTTCCTCAATGATCTTCTAGCCTCCCCATACTCGGAATAGCTTCTGTTACTCTTTCCTTCCTTGTCTCTCGCTGTTCTGTGTAATCGCAGGAAATAACTTAATATCCTGTAATGTCTTGGTGCTCCAAACCTTTGATCACTATCCCATCTAGCCTCCGCAAGTGTCTTTTCTGCTTTTCTCATCATCCTTTCAAATTTCTGTTGCTGTTTCGGTCTGGCTACTAACTCCCAGATTGCTAATGCCTCGAACTGTGCTTGTCTCGGAGGGGGTTTCAGATCATACAGCACCCTCCTCAGATTCTCTAAACTCCTCAAATTAAATGTTCAGTGGGCAGGAAGCACTAAACTCCCATATTTCTCTGTCACTTTGATCCATGGCTTTAGCCAAAGACATGGCGCAGCACCCTTTTCTTCAATTACTATGTAAGCTGGTGTACCTTCTGGCGGTGCAATATCCCCTATACTTGTTGTAATGTGTGTATCTCCCCATAAGCACTCTTTAAAGCTTTGAAAAATGTCATTTCTGCGACCTTTATTTCGTTCTAAATCAAATCAGGAAGTGACTTTTAATCCCAGAATTCTCTTCACCCACCTCCTCAACCAACTGCACTTCACGGATGGCTGCCAATCCGTGCGTGACCCTGCTCACCAACCAACCTATCCCAGCCCAGCTATAATGACATCACATTCACAAGTACTGCCGCTGACAAAGTCTTGCGGGTTGTCCTCCCAAACTCAGATTCACACTAAACGAATGCAAAATTATTGCGAGCACTGAACAAAATCAAAACCCAATTTGTCCATTTACTACAGGTAAGGTAACACAATCGCTTCGGAAACTTTACGGATCTTTCACTGATGGCGTTTTACTCTAACAGCTACTCCTTCTTTCTCAGTTTACCTTATTTGCAAGCAAAATTCGACCTGCAAATTTCACTCTCAACTGATCAGTGGGTCTGTCCTGGCGCATATAGGACTCGCCAGATCTTAGTTGAAAAATTGTTTCACTCACATTGACTCACACTCTGACTTGTCGACCAAGCCCGATCAACCTATTAAACCAGACAAATTACAGCAAAAAACAAGTGTCTCATACACTTTTCAATATACTCCGGAGATTTAGACCACACAGGGTCTGTATACAAACAACCATGTGGCCAATTTTTGAGCACAAAGCACCACACACATGTGAAGTTTGACGACTCCCTGTTCTCACACTTTGGAGTACGCACACTCCTCTACCACTTCATTTGGAGTACGCAAACTCCCTAAACCCTCAAAAGTATCATAATTCACTTGCGATTTGCATAAGCTGTGCAAGCGCAAAACCTACTTCATTTATACTGTCACCAGAACTCAGAGAACATCCTCAAACAACTATTGGCAAGCTCTGAGATTCTTGGAAAGTAATTTTAAGTACTTAGGGACACATTTTCTTTCCACTTTGTATCACTGAATCTGAAAAAATCCAAAATTTCACCAATCTCACCCAATCTACAAATTACTCTGCTCTTTGTAGGAGACTAACCCTTACCCTACTACCATCTCTGGGGACATCTGATATTTCTTGGTTACTATCTCTGGAACCAAATACTCTACCACCTATGTCTGGACTGTATGATGGGCTAATAAGGAGACAAACCATCAATCTCTGCTACCATCTCTGATAGTGCGTCAGACCTTAGTAAGTAAACTTACAAGAGAGACGCGAATAGGCCGATGAACCTTTTGACTGCGTTTCGAGTTTTTCCCACCATGAACCCCGTACCAATACAAATCAATAGCAGTAACACTCAATGACATCAATAATAAATAGGAGCCAGTAATTTCCACACACCATGACCTTGCGGCCATGAATAACCACACCTTTATGTAAACGTTAGAATGTTTATTTTTCCTACATTCACAATGCTAATGTCACGTAACTTAATCTCAAAATCAAATGATAAACAACACTGGCTGACAAAATTGGCGAAAGAATCACAATCTAATCAAAACTTGAGCCACTACACATTCTAAGGTTGCAGTTCAAATTAATAGCAAGAATAACTGTGCAAACGTAATAACATACATTTAGAATTCAGCAAAGAAAAGACATCAACTGTTATTACATGTAACAAGCATAATCAGTGAGAACCCTAACTAACATTAGATTAGAATAGCATGTTTAGACTTCATGCAAAAGAATTTAGTCAACACAAATTTGGAAAACATGTAGCTATTGCTCTATCAAAATAGCGGTTGGTACCTAGAAACAAAAGTAAATAGATATCACAATCAGTAACATAGAATACCTGTCCTCAATATGGCTCAGCAAACTGTGACAGTCTTCATCAATAGGACATCAGTTCAGTCAGCAAGGCATCAGGTTTGGCATCAATGTTCAGAAAAAGCAAACTCTCTTTAGGCAATAAAGATAAGCACGTCTCTTCTCAGGACCGTCAAAAAAATAATGGCAGTATCTCCTCTTGGTGCAGTCCGGCTAGGTTAGATGTCCTAAAACTACTTCCCGTGTCCCTATTGGTTAAAGAATTGCATGCTCACATTTAGACCAATAAAAATAAAACCCTAAATCTACACTTCTCCTAGTACATGGTTCACATGTCGATGATTGGTTCCTCGTCTCCTGTTCCCATAGTTTGGCTTGTCAGGTATCAATATTGTTGTAGCTCATACTCCAGTCAGAGCATCTACTGTCTTCTCCTGGGAAGGTCAGTCTTCCACACATTACATTAAACATTGTTTCACTAGCAAGTACATCATCTTCTAGCAAGCAGTTCTCATGAGAAAGACTTTTAACTACGAGCACTTGGTCAGCACAGTGGAAAATCACAATTTAATTCTCTAAGCATCTATTTTATAAGTCGATTAAAAAATGCAGCTTGACATGAGGCCGTGCAACCTGGCCAAGACCTCGCTAAGTTAAGGCCTACGATTTATAAAGCTAATACATAATACATGACCTTTATTATGACATATTACTACATTAATCAAACATAAGCTCATCATTTCATATTAATAAGCCTTTAATAAGTACACTTTGTGAACATTGACGGCCACTCTGGTGGGCGCACCTTCGAATGCATGCATTATTTTTCTCTATGTTAATACATTTTCTATGCAAATTCATCACTCAGAATACATGAATAATCATCATTCATTTTAGCGGCAACACAGAGATGTGATGGAAAATGTGCATATAAGAACTTTATATGATGTTATGTGTGTTGCCATATGTTGGTGGTTGGACACACATATAAAGATAGGTGTGTTGCCATATTATGTTGGTTGTCTGGATGTATGACTTAAGTACTTTCTATATTGGGTAGTGTTGATTTTTGGCTTACAAATGTATGTGATTTTGCAAATAGATGGGAGCTATGGTTTTCTTAATACAGTGATTTGTGACAAAAGTTGAAGGTAGCACCTTAAATCAGTAGTTTCATGATTTTTAGTTTTTATGATGAAGTCACTGTAATAAAATTAACCATCCATAAAACACTTTTAACATTATTTTTTTAAGGAATTTCTTAGGTATTCTGTGGTTTTTGCTTTTGTGTGTTGGCATACTTTGGTTTTGTGCCTATGATAGTTGGTGCCAGAAAATATGATGGTGGTTTTGTATCATGAATCTGGCTGTGTGGATGTTTGATGGTTGATGTGTATGCATAACATGTTAATAGTCTAAATGTATCATGATGTTTGAGTCGTATACAATGGTGGATGTGTTTGCATATAATGGGTTGTGTGGATGTATGATATTTATTGTGTTGTCATATACTGATCTGTCTGTTGGTGTGTGATGTTGCTTGTGTGGATATGTGATAGTTGGTGCGTGGGCATATGATGGTGTATACATTCTGTATGAGAGGAGAGTGGCATATGATGTTTCTATGGACATATAATGGTGGGTGTGTTAGTATATGAAAATATGAGTCTTTGCTTTTGACAGTGGTTGGCTGGCCTGTGACAGTGAGTGTGGTGGTGTGCTGGCATGTCATGTGGACTGTGTGGACAAATGCTGGTGAGTGTGATTGTGTATGATACTGGTAGTGTGGAAAGTCAGTGTGTTGTCATATAATGTTAGTTGCATGTATGATGTTGGGTATGTTGATGTAGGATGTTGGGTGAGTGGACATATGATGGGTATTTTGGTGTATGATGGTGGGTGTGTTGGTGTAGGATCATGGGTGTGTATGTATAAGCATAGAATGGTAGAAGTACCTCTGCCCTCACCCCCACGCATCCCCTCTTTGTGTCCCTACCCCCATAGTCCTCTCTTTGGCTCTACTTCAAACACTGATGACTCTCTGTATGCCCCTCTTCCTTCTGCAACTAGCTGTGTGATTCCAGCTGCCATTCAGCCCCTCTATGTGTGGTTCATCTCTACAGCCCCCTGTTTATTGGCCTACCCTGCCTTTTGAGGCATTATGTGTAAGGCTCCGTCCCTCTCCAGGCACTCATAATGTTCTTGACCTGCATCCCTTTGATTTGTCCTATGCCCAAAGAGGCCGCTAAGTTTGACCGTTATCCCTGCAACCCTGTCTGTAGCTCTGCTATGTTCCCTTATGCCCGTCTTTGTGGCCTTCCACTCACCAACAGCACCTCTGTGTTTCCTCTGCCTTTCTGCATATCCTCTCTTTGTGCCCCCTTCTGTAGTCCTTATGTTCTTCACAGCCCCACTACAGCCCATGTGTGCTTTCCTACCTTGCCAGTGCTGACACTCTGTGTCCCTCTTTGCAGCCCACCCACCTACCCAGTCCCTCTTGTGCTCTTCTCCCTCTGCATACTCTATGTCAGCCCTGCTGTCCCTGTTTCTGATCTTTCTGCCCCCTCTGCCCTGTAGGCGTTATGTATGTCAATGTAGCTCTGCAGTCATTGTGTGCCACCCTGCTGCCCAAATGCTGGCCCTTTGTGGACCCCTCACCTTTTGCAACCTCTCCATTGTCCTCTCACCTACCTTGCTGCCACTGTGTGCTCCCCATTGCATCTCTATTTACCTCCAATGTCCTGGTGTCAGTCTATTCTCCACTTTCTTTGCAAGAGCTCATCATGCCACATCCACATGCAGCCTCTATGTGGGTCCCACACCATGCAGCCCCTGTGTTCGAGTCTGCACTCCCTCTTATGGTCCTTCTGCAGGATTCTGTGTGCCCCTTTCTTGCCCTACAGCTGTGTTCCCACCACTTCATTTCAGCCTTTCTTTCTGCCGCCAGTCTGGCCCCTGTATCCTCCCTACATGCCACCAACGCTATGCAGCCCCTCTGTGTGCCCTACCAGGCTACCCTGGCTTGGTGTCACTTTGAATGCCACCCCTTCTCCTGCAGCCCCTAAATTCTGCCTTGTCATGTCACTGCAGCCCTCCGTGGGTGCTCTACATCTCCTGGATGTGTGGTGTGGATCCCTCCTTCTATAGTCAAGCCATTGACAGAGATGTTCACACAGTTTCCTATTAGAAAAACTCACATATCTTCGCCGTGGTACGGCTGAGGGCACTTTCTTTCATACAGTATGGAGCTGTCCTGAGTTACAGAACTTCTTGCAGGGGGTGAGGGCATGCCTAGGAGGGGTCCTGTCATGGCAAATCCCTAGGGATCCCTTGTCTTGCCTTTCTCCACTTCATGGAGGACCTAGGCGGGGACAGGTATAAACTGTCCTTGCTTATCTAGGACTGACACAGGCAAAATGAGATATAGCTAGGGAATGGAAGGTAGTGACCCCCTTGTCTTTGGCAGGATGGGAGAGGGAGATGAACCACTGTATTGGGAGAGGCCTCCCCCATAAACACCCCAGGATTTTGAAGGGCTGGGCAGATTATAGAGGTATAGAAATTGAGCCAGTCCGTTCCATCAGCCACTAAAATTGATGCGAAAGCTTGGACATTCCAGGGGCAGAGCAAGCAGGTATGGGATGAATAGTCCCTCGTCCAGGCTTTCTTTATGCCTAGAGGAGGATCTGTGGGGGGGTGAGAAGAGGGGGGCGGGGAAGAGGGATGAAAAGGGAGGTATATTCTGTGGCCCGTGTTATCTTTTTCTTTTCTACCAGTTTATTATCTGTAGGCCACATGGGCCATGCGGAATAAAGCAATCACAAAATAAATAATCTATGCCATAAAAAAAACTCACATATCTGGCATTTGCTTATCATCTTTCGTTGTTATTGCTTTCGTGCCCCGTGAGGACTCTATGGAAGCACAAATATCCATGTCCGAATTATCATTAAGCTCACTTTTTATTACATAAAAATGTTTCTCTTCTGGGGTTGTCCGTTTGAGATCCCTCAGTTCCTTTGGGGGATTCACATATTCAAGACACCACACTCGAGAGCTATCCACCATACAGGGTCCACAATCTTCAAAAAATTTCATCAGCAGCATCTTAAAGAGCACACCCGTAAAACTATACTTGAATCCACAAGTCAGAATCCAAAAATAAAACAGTTAAAAAGTTGTACACAATTGTATCGGCATAAACTGTCATATATGGAGACGATTCCAAGAAGCTCACCATGTAAAACAGGCAAAGCCAATACGTTTGCGTGTAAGGCGTTAAGAGAGCCCAAAACCGGCATGCAAAAAGGTGTTTGCACAATAAGGCCAAACCTATTGGCTTCGTCTATGCTGGTTAGTTTGAACTGCTCTTATAAGAGGGCTGCACTCACATATCAGTAAAAGATGACAGAAATTATTCCGAAACAGCACCATTTGAATAAATTGAATTGATTTGGATTTTTTCCTGGTTTAGCTGTGAAGCGCTTTATTGATGAGTTTAAAGGGCTGCACTGTGAAACCAGAGGCTAGAATGTAGAGTTATCTTAAACTGTTCCACTGCCAGGCCAGCTCTTCAGATGTCAAACCATTTCTTTTGGAATGACTACATGTTTACATCAGTGAGATGTGATTTCGTTCTTGTTATAAATTACTTTATTTATAGTTTACAAATTACATTTAGGGTACATCCAAAGAAGCCAAATAAAAGTGTTTATTTACAACTGACAGAGAGCAAAACAAAACCTGTGTTAACCCCTTAGCTGCTGGGCCTCCTCCCACCTGTGCTGAGCCCTTTTTTGGCTATTTGGGCTAGTTTGCGCTTAGGCCTTCATAACTTTTTGTACACATAAGCTATCCACACCAAATTAGTGTCCTTTTTTTCCAACATCCTAGGGATTCTAAAGGTAACCAGAGTTTATGGGTTCCCCTGGAGGAGACCAAGAAATTAGCCAAAATACAGCTAACATTTAATTTTTTTCTGAACAATTGGAAAAAAGGGCTGCAGAAGAAAGCAAGTGGTTTTTCCCTGAAAATGGCATCAACAAAGGGTTTGTGGTCCTAAAATCACTTTCTTCCCAGCTTTCAGGAACAGGCAGACTTGAATCAGAAAATCACATTTCAACACAATTTTGGTATTTTATTGTGACATACCCCATTTTTACTATTTTTGTGCTTTCAGCCTCCTTCCAGTTAGTGACAGAAATGGAAGTGAAACCAATACTGTATCACGGACAGCTAAACATTTAGTAGACAAAATTCTGAATTCAGCAAGGGATCACTTGTGTAGATCCTTCAAGGTTTTCGTACAGAAAGTAACAGCTAAAATAAAAATATATTGAAATTGAGCTAAAAAAACTGAAATTTTTCTGCATGTTTTACTCTGTAACTTTTATTTGCGATGTTAAATTTTCAAAAGCAATATACCATTATGTCTGCTGGCCTCTTCTGGTTGCGGGGATATATAGGGCTTGTAGGTTCATCAAGAACCCTAGGTACCCAGAGCCAATAAATGAGCTGCACCTTGAAATGGGTTTTCATTGTATACCGGGTACACAGCAATTCATTTTCTGAAATACAAAGACTGAAAAATAGGTATCAAGGAAACCTTTGTATTTCCAAAATGGGCACAAAATAAGGTGTTGATAAGCAGTGGTTATTTGCACATCTCTGAATTCTGGGGGCCCATACTAGCATGTGAATTACATGGCATTTCTCAAATAGACTTGTTTTTTACACACTGTCTTACATTTGGAAGGAAACAATGTAGAGAAAGATAAGGGGCAATAACACTTGTGCTATTCTGTGTTCCCCCAAGTCTCCCGATAAAAATTGTACCTCACTTGTGTGGGTAGGCCTACTGCCCGCGACAGGAAACGCAACATGTATACATCACATTTTTACATTGAAATCTGACGTGTTTTTGGGAAAGTGCCTAGTGGTGGTCTTTGGCCTCTAGCTCAGCCAGCACCTAGGGAAACCTACAAAACCTATGCATTTTTTTAAACTAGACACCTCGGGAAATCCAGGATGGAGTGACTTGTGGGGCTCTCACCAGGTTCTTTTACCCAGAATCCTTTGCAAACCTCCAAATGTGGCAAATAAAACACTTTTCCCCCAAATTTCAGTGCTACAAAGTTCTGGAATCGGAGAGGAGCCACAAATCTCCTTCCACCCAGCATTCCCCCAAGTCTCCCAATATAAATGGTACCTCACTTGTGTGGGTAGGCCTAGTGCCCGCAACAGGAATTGACCCAAAACACAATGTGGACACATCACATTTTCCCAAAGAAAACGAACCTGTTTTTTTCAACGTGCCTAGCTGTGGTATTTGGCCTCTAACCCAGCCGGCACCCAGGGAAACATATCAAACCTATACATTTTTGAAAACTAGACATCTAGGGGAATTCAGAATGGGGTGACTTGTATGGCTCTCACCAGGTTCTGTTATCAAAAATTCTTTGCAAACCTCAAAATTTGGCAAACAAAAACACTTTTCATCACATTTCGGTGATGGAAAGCTCTGGAATTTGAGAAGAGTTACAAATGTCCTTCCACCCAGCATTCCCCCAAGTCTCCTGATAAAAATGGTACCTCACTTGTGTTGGTAGGCCTAGTGCCCGCAACAGGAAATGTCCCAAAACGTAACATAGACACATCAAATTTTTACTTTGAAAACTGACCTGTTTTTTGCAAAGTGCCTAGCTGTGGATTTTGGTCTCTAGCTCAGCCAGTACCTAGGAAAACCTACCAAACCTGTGCATTTTTTTAAACTAGGAACCTAGGAGAACCCAGGATGGGGTAACTTGTGGTGCTCTCGCCAGGTTCTGTTACCCAGAATCCTTTGCAAAACTCATTATCTGGCAAAAAAACACTTTTTCCTTACATTTCGGTGATAGAATGTTCTGGAATCTGAGAGGAGCAACAAATGTTCTTCCACCCAGCATTCCCCAAAGTCTCCTGATAAAAATGGCACCTCATTTGTGTGGGTAGGCCTAGTGCCCGTGTCAGGAATAGATCACACAATGGTCAATATTGGTCCTTACATGAGGGCAACTGTTGATCATGGGGTGATCCATTCCTGACGCAGGCACTAGGTACAGGCACTCAAGTGGGGTAGTGTTTTTATCAGGACAGGTGGGGAAACACTTTTGTGGATCCCAGCATATTCCTGTAGTTTGTGTGACAGACATGCAAGAAAAAAATAGTTTTTATTCAACATTTCAGCTTTGAAGGGTATTCTGGGTAAGAAACCTTTGAGGAGTCCACACAAGTCACACCTCTGCGGACACCCCCGGATGTCTAGTTTCTAGAAATGTCTCAGTTTGGTAGGTTTCCTTATATGGCCACCGACCCCAGGACCAAAAACCCAGGAGCATGCCGTCCAAAACCAGGTTGTTTTGTGATAGATAATTTTGATGTCTCCACAATACGATTTGGGCAGTGGAATTTGGGTGTTTAATTAAAAAAAATCCTCCAATGCAATGCATCGGAGGATTTTTTTAACTTCCGTCCTGATGTCAGCCACTGGTCGTGACCCACACCAGGGAAGTAGTGTGGGAGTCAGCCCATGGCCAACTCCCGCACTGTAGAGGTTAAAAAACACAAGTTAATATCATAAAAATATAACAATGCTTCAACAATTCCAGCACTATGAAACGCATAAATACGGGACTGAGTACATTACTGAGCAGACTTCCCAGTGAAACAATTCCTTGTATGGCCATTGCCACACCCTATGACCACATCCAGACAGAATGGCACCACAACATACAGAAAGCTTCTCAGGCCATAAAATTGGACATGTGCCAACAGATCGACTACTCTGCGTGAAAATGAGCACAACCCCATTAAACCAACTCAGGATGCCATATGAATCACATTCCACACTCGGCTAAGGCGTCAGTGTCATAATATTTAATTCACGTAACCATATTCTCACACAATCAACAAGTAAGCAGAAACAATATGATGAAAGTATGCTTGAAACATGCTTAGTGGGTTGGTTTTAACAGTTTTAACATCTAGGGCACAAAATGTTTCACAGTGCACAGTACAAAACTTCAACCATGAGGCGCATTGCACATACAGACTGAAGGAGAAGCACAAGGTGGCCCAGACGGGACAGACCTGTGAACAAAATTCTTTCACATCATGTGGAAAGACACAAAAGCTATAAGGGCGTTTTTTTTGATGATACAATATTTCGACCAAATAAAAAGTTACTTCACACTCATTTTCAACGTCACTCCTGACTCCAAACCGACTGTCCTGCAGAATATAAAAAATGTCAAAAGAAAACTTTGACTTTCTATGTCAGTCTATGTGCATTCTTCATTTATTTCTATGTCTCTTACCTTAAACGAAAGTGATCATTTTTCAGTAATTAGACAGATACATTACCTGAAGGAGTCTGCTTCGTTTTCAGTTTCAAATTAACACTGCTACAATCTCTAATTGTCATTTTTACACACTGACCAATCATCTGATTTCATATTGTTATGATGCCACCTTGTGGGTCCACACTCTGCTGTCCTCATAAATCACTGTAGAACATATGGGGCCAGAAAACATGGGTCGTTCCTACTCAGAATGTTGATGGATCCCTATGACAGTTTTTAAGTTGCAAAATATTGCACGTGTTTACGCATTCAATGAAAGACCTATTTTAGGAGTTGAAATTTCATTAAAAGGCACTCATTGTTAAAACGCTTTCTCTTTACATGTGAGTGACAAAGACCAAGGTAGTAAGTAATTTGTTGAGGATCACAAGCTGCTGCTGTAACAGTTCATTGACATGGTTGGTTAGAATACAGGGTGACTCACTTCCTCTACCTTGTGTTAACATCTAGATTGTATGACCTGAATCCCAGGTGCTAATTCTGTTGGAAGGAAAGCTGCTAAAAAATATTTCCTGAAGTTAAAACTGGAGATCTTGGCATTAACTACAATTTTATCACCATCTGTTGGAGGACACATAGGGGATCATTATCAAAATGTGAAGCAGTATCCCTCCTGGGGATACCGCTCTGCCACACTATTAGTGGTCCATTGTTCCCTGCCTAAAAAATTACCAGGTCTTGAAATACTGAACCCTGTCTCTCTAGGTGTGTATGTGTACCCATTAAAATTGCAGGCAAATTGGGAAAAGGACTGTGGGCACACACACACTGCTGTTCCCTGCCGCCCCCTCCTGTACCACAAGGAAGCAGACAAAGGTCTCTCCTTGCAATGCCACAGCCTCACCTCACCCCAGAAGCCATGCCTGCACCCTGCTGAACACCCCTGACTCACACATGTTGACTCACCGAAGCACACCACTTGCTCATAGCAGCTAGTAAATATCAACCTGATAGTTCTACGAATCGGTGACAAAGTGGATTTTCACACGGTACTTCCAAGTCTTCATCGTTATAACCCATTCCAGGAACTATAACTGTGAACAACTGGTATTAGGTGCAGGTTTAGTGGCCGAATTAAGAGATTACAGATCACTGAAGTGGAATCACACTTCACTAACCCTCCACATCTATGAGAAACAGGAGGAATGCACAAAAAGAGGAATGCACATAAAGTGTCTATCCGTATAAGGAATAATATATCACAAAATGCACTTAAGAATTCATTAATGTTTGCATGTGTAGTTGTGTGACTGGATGAATGTGTTCATGAGTGGATTGTTAGCTGAATAGATAGAAGAACTTGGACACTGGTGGAGGAACAAATGAGTGCGTGAGTAATGGCATGGATGGATAGCTAGATGAGTGGATGAAAACATGAATGGGTGACGAGGCAAGGCAATGTTTGAGCGGCAATCGCAGTGTGTGGATGTTAGCAAGCCTGGGGAAGTGAAGGGCTAAGTGTGAGAGAGTAGGCAGTGTGAATTATCCAAAGACCAGGATAAGCTCACTGTGTCAGGGTAGAGTGACTGTGAGCATTAAGGAGAATCAGAATGTCTGCCACATGCATCCTTAAGGATCTGCTGTTGAGGTTGCAGAAGGTGTACTCACTAAACAGTCTTGGAAGATTAACCTCATCCTCTATTTTCTCACTGCTTCAGGAGATGGATTAGTGAGATCCTGGCATATGTTAGATATTTCTTATAGGATCCTCAACCATAGGTACCACCTGTGGCATGCCTCAAGAAGACTTCATTTATCATATAAATTCACACTGAGCATATGATCATGCCTCTTTCATAGTGCACCATCATGCAGGGTGTGCGTCAAGACATACACACATGTGAGATCACCCCATTATTACGCTTTTAATTCGTCACACAGCTTTTTAACAACACTTACAAATAGCACACGTAGTAACGAAAATAAAAGTGGTATCGTGCTCACACAGGCAGCCTAAAGACCTTCCCTGTGACCTACACTTAGCGTAGATTATGTTCAGCTCCAAAAAGCATCAAGGGAGGGAGATCTCTGTAGTCACATACAAGGGAAACAAATATAGTGATGATCATATTGATGGATCCCTTGTTGGCCATGCCATCCAAAATTGTCTCTCCTCACATTTGCCCCCGGCACTTGCTTCGTCAAGGGAAGTCGTCCTGCCTTTCACCTATTTGGGTTCCCTCAGCGTTGCATCTGACCGGCTATGAGCCATGACAGCTTTTAAATTTAAATACTTTTCAGATTGCTGATGGGGTCTGGATGCGTCTCTCTGCATTGGGACACGGCATGTCCAATGCACCCTCCGCGTCTGCTGAAGGGTGTGGTTTGTGCACAGTAGGTTGGGAGATTTGGTCCCGAGCTGTGGCGGTTTGAAATAAACTTTCCTTTACTGCCGATGAGGTCTTGGCAGGAATCCTGGCATCGGGATCCGACGTGTTCAATTTGTGTTAGTCATGCTCTCACTGCAACCACGGAAGGACGTGGTTTTATCATTGCAGGTTAGGTGATGTGGTCCTTGCCTGACTACTCGACTATTTTGTTACGTATTGTTCTGTTATGCATAAGGTCGGGAGTGCAATTTTTCTCGTAAAAACTATGTGCAGTAGTGCTTACAACTTTTATCCATTTTTATACAGTTTTTCATGGGGTGTTTTTGTATTTCTCTGCTGTTCACATAGTGCAAACACCTGTATAATTGATATTTAAATGATGCCACTGAATGCACTGTCAAAAAAGGCTGAACAGTGCACTAATGAGTTATTTGTAATATTTACAAGGGAGTTATACTCTTCTCCAGGATCAATGTGGTTGACATTGTTAAAAACAAATGAGGAAGTAGGTAGATTAATAGGATGTTAAAATAGGCTGTTAAAAAAAGAATAAATGGCTTATTCTAAAGTATGTTTCATCACAGAATGTCCTAATTTAACTCTTGTTTGTGTGTGGATAATTTATATATCCACTGCTGTTCATTCTCAGAGAGAATTTTCTCAGGAATTCTATTATCTCATATCACTTGATCCACAACAACTCGTTAAAGGTCTGGTATAGACTGTGCTTTGATGATGTGTTCAGCCATTTTTGTAGTGTTGCGTTTGCAACAGATATTGCTTCTGTGCTCGCATAGCCTAGTCCTAACGTTCCTGGTTGTCATACCCATATATTTGAGAGTACACGTGCAGGTAATCATATAGATGACCTGCTTTGTGTTAAAGTTGGTGTATTTTCTTAGATGAAAACACAGACAAGAGGATCTGGAATGCAATGTTAATTGATACGATCCCTCTCAGAAAAGTGCTCCGCTAACAAACTGCATCACCCACCCATTCACACTAGGTGCAGTGGGTGATTACTTGATGATGAAGCATGTCACAAGTGGAACCTTGGGATGAGGATCCCATAAAAATATCTAAGATATGTCAGAACCTCACTAACCATCTCCTGTAGCAGAGAGAGCATAAAGGACAAGGTTAACTCTCCAGGATTGTTTAGGCTGTATTATATTTGGGAGGCTGAGGGTACCCTTTCATTAATAGCTTCTCACTCCCCCTAAGGGTGATACAGACGGTGTACTCACAATACCTCTAACGATGATTAATTTACACAAAAGAAGACATCTTAGATCACCCTCTAGAGATGTGTGACTAGGTGAAGTCCTCTAGGAGGTAATACACGTTGCTAAAAGAAAAACTGTGGGATGAGAGTTACATGAGTTCTTGATCACATTTTTAACTTTTGTCGGATTATCTAGAAACTTTGCAGTTGCTTTCACTAATCATTTTAATTGTATAAACCAGTGGTTTCCAACCTGTGGTCCGGGGACACCTGGGGGTCCGCAAAGCCTCCTCAGGGGGTCTGCAACTGCTTAGAAAATTAAATAATCTTTACAGATTAGGTCCCCAGCTTTAAGCAGTGACTGAGGGGGGGGGGGGCTCCCGAGATTCCAATAATGATTCAGTGGGGGTCCCCGAGTTCCAGTAATGACAAAGTGGGTGTGCACAGAAGTCAAAAGGTTGGGAACCACTGGTATAAACCATATACATTATTTCTTCTAATGACCCTGCTCGCACCACATGTGCAGCGTTATGCTATCATTCACACATGCTATATTAATAATGAGCTTTTAACACTTTCCAAACTTGGGCCCGTATTTATACTTTTTTTAGCGCTGCATTTGCGCCGCTTTTTGACGCAAAACGGCGCAAACCTACAAAATACAATGGCATTTTGCAAGTTTGCTCCGTTTTTCCGTCAAAAAACGACGCAAATGCGGCGCAAAAGTATAAATACGGGCCTTGATATCATGCACATTCTTTGTAAATCGCAGCAGCCACAATACTTTGATTTTTCAACATGAAAAACTAACGATCTGTATTCTGATATACTACAAAGTCCCATGTATTCACTGTGACCAGCCAAAAGCACCTATGCTGTAGTCTGCCTGCTAACAGAAACAGTTTGCTTAGGAAAAAATGAGGCAAACTCAGTGACCCCAGGACCCGGGTATGTAAATATAGATTAAAAAAAAGGTTTTTAGGCCCCAAGGGGGAAGTGTAGTCCTTAACTTCCACGGCAGGAATTTGTGATCCATGCATACAAGCAAGGTTAGTCCATTATATATTTCTTTTATTCAAACAACATTTCCTCATAAGTAAAATCATGAGTCATTCTATTAAGGTGCTCCTAAGATAAAGGTGCAGTGAACATAATTAACGTGACAAAACGGTGCCAGGTGTTATATACAATATATACAGAATTGTGGTTAAAAACATAGTGATCTTCAAAAAGACCCCTTCATTCCAGGTGTCCAGAAGTCACTTTTACTTTTATAATTTTTTTGTTTTAATATGTTATCAGAAAGAAGCATTGGTAAAGTCAATTGGTCTGGCATTGTCTGCCAACCTTTGGGCAAATCTTATTTTGTCATGGCTTTTGCAAAAGTTTATTGTTTGGGAAGCTAATGGGCATTTGTCAGTCTAATAAAAAACATTGACCAAACAGAAAAATGTTTTTCAGTCTCAAGAAAGCACACATTACCATAGTACTCCCTGGCACTAAAGAAACTACTTTGTGTGTTGATGTGCTCCTTGTGAAAAAACAGCTTACTGTAAATCATAGTGAAGCCAGCCAATTACTGAACTGAGGTGACTCATTCCCCCTTAACGCATGCTCAAATGGGTTGGAGAAAAATGTGAATGACACAACCACAGAGAAGTTGATGAAGTGTGGCTAATAATCCCTATAAATTACTGTCATTAACATAATTTTAGTAAAATCGAAAGGCCTTGAATCACACAGATATACAAATGCCAGTTGTTATGCCATTGACTGCCAACCTCTTGAAGTTCAGAAAGAAAGAAAGAAAGAAAGAAAGGAAGAAATAAAGGAAGAAAGAAAGGGTAAAGGAAGGATGAAGGCAGTAAGGAAAGAAGGAAGGCAAGAAAGAAGGAAAGAAAGAGGGAAGGCAAAAAAGAAGGATAGAAAAAAGGAAGGCAAGAGAGTAGGAATAAAATAAGTCAAGAAATAAATAACTAAGGATATGAAGAAAAAGTGAGAAAGAAGGAAAGAAGGAATGGAAGCAACTAAGAAGGAAAAAGGAATAAAATAAGTAAAGAATGAGAGAAAGAAAGAAAGAAATTAAGAAGGAAAGAAAGGGGGAAAGCAGGGGAAAGATGGAAAAGTAAACAGAGAGGTAGAAGCAAAAAAATAAAAAAGAAAGAAAAATAAAGAGAGAAAGAAAGCAAGAAAGAAGGAAGGAAACAACAAGGACAATGGACAGTAAAATAAAGAATGGAAAAAGGAAAGAAACAGGGAAAGCAATAAAGAGGGAATTAAAGCTAGAACTTAGTAATGAAAGCAAGAAAGAGGGAAAAAAAGCAAGAATAAAGGAAAGAAGAAATGAAAGACAAAGGAAAGCAAGACAGAAGGAAAGTAATGACAGAATGAATGTAAAATAGAAACCAAGAAAGAAAGAAAGAAATAATGAATGAAAGAAAAAAGGAAAACAAGAGGGAAAAAAGGAAAACAAGAAAGAAGGAACGAAAGAATGAAAGAAAAACTGGAAGAAAGAAGGAATGAAATAATGAAAGACCAAAATGAAAGCAGGAAGGAAGGAAAGAAGGAATTAAAAAAATGAAAGAGAAAAGGAAAGAAGGATTGAATCAATGAAAGAAAAAAGGGAATCAAGAAAGAAGTAAAGCAGAATGAAAAATGAAAGGAAACCAAGAAAAAAAGGAAAGGAATGACTGAAAAAGGAAAGAGAAAAATAATGAAAGAAGAAAGGAAGGAAAGAAAGAAGGAATGAAGGAAGGAAAAAGGGGAAGAAGGAATAAATAAGAAAAGAAACAAAACTTGAAAGAAGGAAAGAAACAAAGAAAGAAGAAAAGAAAGAAGAAAGGAATGAAAGTATAAAAAACTGTTCCAAGATTTACAAACTAAACACCATGAAGGCTGGTTGTATTCCCTTGCAAAGTTTGTTAACCCCTTCGCTGCCAGGCCTTTTCCCCCTCAGGTGCCAAGTCTTTTTTGGCTGTTTGGGGCAGTTCACACTTAGGCCCTCATAACTTTTTGCCCACATAAGCTACCTACGCCAAATTTGCGTCCTTTTTTCCAACATCCTAGAGATTCTAGAGGTACCCAGACTTTGTGGGTTCTCCTAAAGGAGACCAAGAAATTAGCCAAAATACAGCGAAAATGTTGTTTAAAAAAAGGGGAAAAAGGCTGAAGAAGAAGGCCTGTGGTTTTTTCCCTAAAAATGGCATCAGCAAAGGGTTTGCAGTGCTAAAATCACCATCTCCCCAGCTTTCAGGAACAGGCAGACTTGAATCAGAAACCCACATTTTTCAACACAATTTTGGCATTTTACTAAGACGACCCCATTTTTACTATTTTTTGTGCTTTCAGCCTCCTTCCAGTTAGTGACAGAAATGGGTACAAAATCCATGCTGGATCCCAGAAAGCGAATCATTTCTGAAAAGTAGACAAAATTCTACATTCGGCAATGGTTAATTTGTGTATATCCTACAAGGGTTTCCTACAGAAAATAACAACTGAAATAAAAAAATATTGCAATTGAGGTGAAAAAAACAGCAATTTTTCTCCATGTTTTACTCTGTAACGTTTTCCTGCGATGTCAGATTTTTTAAAGCAATGTACCGTTACGTCTGCTGGACTCTTCTGGTTGCGGGGATATATAGGGCTTGTAGGTTCATTAGGAATCCTAGGTACCCAGAGCCAATAAATGAGCTGCACCTTGCAATTGATTTTCATTCTATACCGGGTAGACAGAGAATTCATTTGCTAAAAAATAAAGAGTGAAAAATAGGTATCAAGAAAACCTTTGTATTTTCAAAATGAGCACAAGATAAGGTGTTGAGAAGCAGTGGTTATTTGCACATCTCTGAATTCCGGGGTGCCCATACTAGCATGCGAATTACAGGGCATTTCTCAAATAGACATCTTTTTTACACACTGTCTTACATTTGGAAGGAAACAATGTAGAGAAAGACAAGGGGCAATAACACTTGTTTTGCTATTCTGTGTTCCCCCAAGTCTCCTGATAAAAATGGTACCTCACTTGTGTGGGTAGGCCTAGCGCCCGTGGCAGGAAATGCCCCAAAACACAACGTGGGCACATCACATTTTCCCAAAGAAAACAAACCTGTTTTTTGCAAAGTGCCTAGATTTGAGTTTTGGCCTCTAGCTCAGCCGGCACCTAGGGAAACTTACCAAACCTGTGCATTTTTTAAAACTAGACACCTAGGGGAAGCCAAGATGGGGTGACTTGTGGGGCTCTCACCAGGTTCTGTTACCCAGAATCCTTTGCAAACCTCAATATTTGGCCAAAAAAAACAGTTTTTCCTCACATTTCGGTGACAGAAAGTTCTGGAATCTGAGAGGAGCCACAAATTTCCTTCCACCCAGCATTCCCCCAAGCCTCCCAATAAAAAAGGTACCTCACTTGTGTGGGTAGTCTTAGTGCCCTCGAAGGGAAATGCCCCAAAACACTTTCTGGACATATCAAAATGATAAAATACAATCCTACCTGTTTTTGCGGAGAGACCTGCGTTTTTGGTCCTGGGCTCTGCAGCCATCTAGGGAAACCTACCAAACAAATACATTTCTGAAAACTAGACACCCGAGGGAGTCCAGGGAGGTGTGACTTGCGTGGATCCCCCAATGTTTTCTTACCCAGAATCCTCAGCAAACCTCAAATTTAGCTAAAAAATCATATTTCTCCCACATTTCTGTGTGTGATCACTGCACCAGGGCAAATTTCCTACCACCAAGCGTTCCCCTCAGTCTCCTGGTAAAAATGATACCTCACTTGTGTAGGTGGGCCACCTGTGACAGAGAAGAGCTAAATACATGTCGAAATTGAGGGGGAACCAAAGCGGGTCCAAAAGGGCAGTTTGAAAAAAAACATTTTTAGGCTGACAAGTGCAGCAGAATTTTTATCGGTATAAACGAGACAAAGTTGGGTGGTAGAAATTTTGTGGATTCCTGCAGATTCCGGAAGGTTCCATCACAAAAATGTGGGAAAAATTTGTGATTTACAGCTAAGTTGGAGGTTTGCAGGGCATTGATGGTAAGAAAATGGTGCGGGTGCATGTGAAGCACGCCACCCTGGAATCACCCAGAAGTTTAGTTTTCAGATTTGTCTAGGTCTTGTGGATTTTTCTACATGGCAGCATCCCAAAGTTCAAAAAGTGCAGCCCTCACCATTCCAAGTGGGGCGATTTTGACAGTTAGCCAAGCTCTCATGGCCCAAATGTAAAACCAAAACCCAGAATAATCAAATGTTCTCTTGCTTGTCGTGGGATAAGATGTTTTAGTGTGTGGATGGAGAGCTGAAAGACTGTTACTCCCTTCAGTTGGGGTGAGGGCATAACCAGGCCCATAGTGGTTGGTAGCCACCACCCCACTATTTTTAAAAAAAATTCCCTGGCATCTAGTAGACTTTCTGCCCCCGCGGGTGTGGATCAGGGGTAATTGCCCCATCTGCCCACTGGTGGGCAGAACAACTTTGGCCCCATTTATTTGTGGTGGGTGTATGGCCATACCCCCACCCTCTTATTTTAAAATAAAAATCTTTCCTGGTCTCTGGAGGGCTTTCTGCCCCACCTTTGATGCGGATGAGCCTTCCAAAAATAGGCCGATCTGCTCCCAAGGGGGGCAGATATGGCCAACAGTAATGTGCCCCCATCGGAAGTGACCCTTGCCCAACAGGCTGCCCCCCAAACAAAACACACACTTACACACACACCGATTCCTGGTGCCTAAGTGCCCTGGTGCCTGGGGGCAGATCGGCCTAATACAGTAGAATTAGACCGATCTGCCCCCAAGGGAAGCAGATATGGCCTAATAAATTTCCCCCCCCAGGGAGTGACCCTTGCGTAAGGGGTCGCTCACCTTGCGTGAAAATGGCACAAAACCCCCCCCCCAGTCGGCCAAATAAAAATAGGCCGATCTGCCCCCAAGGGGGGCAGAAATGGCCTAAATACAATTTGCCCCCCAGGGGAGCGATCCTTGCCTAGGGGGTCGCTCCCCATATATAAAAAACAAAAGTAAACATAAACAAAAGTATATACCTAGTGTCTAGGGATTTCTACCCCCCCTAGGGGCAGATCGGCCTAATTATAATAGAAAAGGCCTAAAAATATTTTGAACCCCTAGGAAGCGGCCATTGCCCAAGGGACTGCTCCCCTTATGTGTCAGTATCACCAAAAACAATTCCCTGGTGTCTAGTGGCCATTCTTGCTGCCCGAGAAATGCTTGCAGCGACATGAAAGAAAAGGCCTTTCCTTTTCTTTCATGTCTCTGCCGGCCACCTCCTCCTGAGCGGAAGAGCAATGCTGAGCATTTCTTTTCCGCATCGTGCTGGAGGCATGCTTGCAGCGCAATGGGAGGTGACCTCTGATGAGGTCAGCACGCGATTGCGTGCTGATGTCATCAGACGTCACTGGGGGGAGGGTCGGGGTGGAAGGGGAAGCGATTCCCTTTCCATCCCCGACTGGGGGATGTGGGAGGGAGGCCCACGGGGGCAAGGTGCAGGACGAGCTGGTCTCGTCCTTGGCACACAGGAACTGTGTGCGAGGACCAGACCAGCTCTCCCCAGACACCCGAGGGATTAAAGAACCATTGGTGAATGAGTCCAGAATAAACATGTTCTGAAGCATTGCCCACTTATGAATTCAAATATATAATAATCAAGCTTTCGATAACTTAATAAAGAACATTTTCAAATGGACGCAATCTGTTATGCTGTGAAATTCCTTTTTAGGTGTTCAATGTTTATCTGAGACATTCAGATAAACAAAGGACTTTCCCATACTTGGGAATCTGGTCAAACAGCAACCTTCAATTGGTAATGCTAGCGCAGGTATTTTAATAACAATTATTAATGAGTGTTTATGTATTTTGAATAATACGTTTATGCATGCATTTGAAAATGTGATTACGAAGAATGGCCACCAATGTTAACAAAATGTATTAATCAATGATTTAATAATATGAAATATTGAATATATGTTAGACTAATGCAGTAATATGTCATATTAAGGGTTATGGATTAAGCTTTAGCTTTAATAATTGTAGGCCTTAACTTAGCGAGTGTCTTGGGCTACTTGCCATGCCTCATGTAAAAGCTGTATTTCTTAGCGTATAATAGAATAAATGTTCCAGAGCAAGTTAAACTGTGAATTCCTATTGTATTTTGTAAATGTGCTCATTACGGAAGCTTTTCGTGTGAACTGACTGCTAGGAGAAGATGTTCCTGCTAATGCAACATTTTATATGTAATGTGTGTGAGACTAACTTTCCCAAGACAAGAACAATGAAGATACTGACTAAAGTAGAAGCTGCAACAATATTGTTACCTAACTAACCGGATGATGACTACATTGCAAGACAAACAAATCAACGACATGTGAACAGAGTAATATTAGAATTCAAAGATTGTGGATTTTAGTTTTATTGGACAGAGTGTGAACATACGATTAACTGACCAATAGGGATTTGGGGGGTAGTTTTAGCAGTTTTGACTTAACAAGAGTACACAGAGAGAAGATAGACATTCTGAGACATTCTGCCCTTACTTTTGTCCATATTGCATCTTGACAAGAGACGTGCTTAACTTTAATGCTTAAAGAGTTTACCTTTCCTGAACTTTGAGGCTGAATCCTGAAGCCCTGCTGATCGACTGATGTCTTGAGGACAAAGACTGATTCTGCTTTGCTGATCCACCCTGAGGCTAGGTATAACCTAACTGTGATTATCATGCATATTTGCCTTTTCTTTCTAGGTACCAATTGCACTGTTTTGGTAGAGCCATAGTTAGATATTTTTCCAAATTCGTGTTGCCAGATTGTTTTGCATGAAGCCCGACATGCTGACGCTAAGTTGATGTTAGTTAAGGATCCTCACTAATGAAACTATGATAATAGGGACTAATGCTTGATGAAATTCTCTTCTAAACTTCATGTAAATTATCACATTGAGGCAGTTGACTTTGTTATTGATTTGCACCATAACCTTAGAAGGTGTTCTTGTTCAAGATTTGGTTAGATTACATTTCTTTCGCCGCTTTAGACAACCAGTGTTGTTTCTGTATGTGTTTCGTCTGATTTTGAGATTAATCTACATGACCTTAGCATTGTTAATATAGGGAAATAAACATTCTAAACTTTACTAAAGGTGTGGTTATTCATGACTGAAAGGTCATAGTGTGTGGCAATTACTGACTCGATTGAGTATTAATGCTATTGATTACTAATGATATTTGATTATTGTGTATTGATTATTGATTATGTACTGGAGGAATGGTAAGAACATATTAATTGCGAGTCAAAAGGTTCATCGACCTATTCGCGTCCCCTTGTAAGTTTTACTTATTAAGGTCAGACGCGCTAACAGTAATGCGTTACAACTATGGTAGGGTCATCTACCTTTTGGAGGACCAAATAGAAAGGTGTACCCGATTACCGTTTTCAATGACAGACTGAAGAGCAAATTATACAAATGGTGGTGCTGCCTAAATTTTTATATCTCTTTACCAATATGTCAATAGTGCTGCCACAACACTTTTATAAAACAATCAGGGCACATAAGATCACACTAGCATGGGGCGGGGAAACAGCAAAGATTGTGTTGGGAGGTCCTTGCGATGCTGTATGCACTAGGGGGTTTTAATGCACCTGATCTGCAGCTAAACTAAGCTTTACTCTTAGCAAAAAGAAGGGTGGCTATGCACTGGGACAAACATACGACTACCATCAGGCAAAGGTGGCTCGTAGCAGTGAACAGCTAGAGTTGTATGCAGAAGAACTGCCAGCATCTTCAAGGCCAAAAGACATATGGGGGTGTGTAACTGCCTATTTGTTATCTAGCCAGCAGGAGTAAGTTAACTGATATATACGAGAGGGCAAACTTTAAATGTGCTTGTGGAGTGTATATGAATGGCTACATTGTGGAATGATAGAAGTGATGATGTACAAGTAGATATCATTTTATACAATGAAATTGGCACTGGTGGTCAATATGTTGATGCCAGTTTTGTAGATTCTGAAAAGGCAAAGAAAACAATAATAATAATTAAAAGAAAAGCAAAGGACTTTCCCAAAAGGAATTTACAACAGCATTGGCAGAAAACGGAAACAGATAAGGTATAGAATATGCTGGTATAAAGCATCCTGCTGTGACATCAGACTAAACACAAAGGCAAAATCAAAGTAATACATTAAAAACAAAAACATTGGCATAGAAGAGGACCTGCTTCTGTAGGGACGTGCTCCTTGTGAAAGTACAAAATGCAGTCACTCAAAGTGAAGTAATCCAGTGGCTGAAGTGGGTCCCCTGCCTCATGCTGTATGCTGTCGTGGGTGGAAGCAAAATATGATTGAGTTACCAACAGACCAATGGATGACGGAAGTTGCCTGAAAGCCCCTTTAAATAAGTATATTGTACATTTATATATATATTTTTTAATCTGAAGGTTTTAGTTAAGAGTAGACCTAAAAAGGCACGTTTTTGTGCCAAACCTGTTACTTTGATAAATGCAAAAGTATTTATTGATTCCTTTACATGTTTGACGACTGAACACTGAAAGCCTTCTTTTGAAGTACACAATCTGTCTTGCAAACTCTCTTCCATCTGCCACGCAGCTCATAATAAGCAGAAACTGTCTACTTCTTGCTCTGATTTTACCCTTGGTCTGGACAGCATACCCATGCTCTTATCTTCCCGTAGTGCAGTGTGCCCATTCCTCCTCTTGACCCCAGTACCACTGCAGTGGCTGCACTATTGATGGCTACACACCACTGCACTCTTTCAAGGCAGCAGGCCAAGTCATCAGTGCTGGTGAGCATCCTGGCAGGAGAGCAAAGTAGATGGCTCCAAGCAGATGCCAGTCTGTAAGCTTGCCAAACACTCCTGGGAAGCAGCAGTGTCCAAGATGTGCTGCGAGAAGACATGGCAGTCATGCACATGCCCTCTCCTCGCACCTGTGCATGCACTTGCCGCTCCACATCATGGAGTTGCATGCAAGCCCCAAGCAGAGATGCTTAAGCAGTCCTAGTGAGCAGACGTTCCAGGGGGTTGCTGGACAAACACATTGTCTGAACCCAATGACCTGCACAACGTGAAAAGCTGGCTTGAGAAAGAGCAGACCTGTTCTTCCCACATGTCTCTGGAAATTATAAGTTAGCTTTGCTTTGGTCATCTGCCAGCTGGAGAGGCACTACTTTCTCTCCGTTGAGATGGACTACTTTCACTCTGCATCACCGATGCAAAATGTGACGTGAACAAAGAAAAAATTTGAAATGCTGTAGGGCATGTGATGGCCATGTGGAAGTTTTTGTAATGTGCAAATCTGTGTGATAAAATATTTGTATTTTTTTTTACATTGAATGACTTCGTAACAGGTGAATTGGTGATATTGCAATGTAAATGATAGAGAAATATAATAGAGAAGCATAGTTTAGTTGTGTCATGCTTTCGGGTGGGACACCATTTAATTATAATTGGGTACTGTTTTCTTATTTACCCTGCCCCTACTCATTCCTCATCCCATTTAGAGACCCGCTGCAAACCTTCTCTTCACACAGCTTCTGCAGACAGTAGCGATTGTGACATCAGTAGTGTTACTGTTTAGAACGCGTGTATTGTGAGTTAAACTTTCAGTAACTCATTGTTAGAAATTGGGTTACTGGCTAACGGGGGTGGGGGGTGTGGTTTCTAAGTCAATCAGCAACCACAATCCTGGTCAGGGTAAGGCACAAGCGAACACCAAATTAATGTGTGGTCACTCCCCTGGTAGGTTGGCCCTGGCAGTCAGGCTTAACTTAGAGGCAATGTATAAAGTATTTGTGCAACACTTCAAACAGTAAAACAGTAAAAACATCTCACAAAAAGGATCTCACGTCAGGTTAGAAAAACTGATCTTAATTTAATCGATATAACAAGACCAAAAAGACTCTCATCCAATTAGTAGAACTGAATATATGCAATTTTAAAGATTTCAGTGACAATAGTGCATAAAAGCACAAAACACCAACTGTGGTTATTTAGAGGCACCAGACCAAGGAAAATTCACAAGTTTAGGTTAACTAAAATGGAGTGTGGCCTGGCTACAGGGACCCACTTGCTGAACACAGTACCTTAAATCCTGGTGCACAGTCTGCCCGGAGTTGCTTTGCGAGGCTTTGTGTTGTCCAGCGTCGGTTCCGACAAGCTGTGAGGCAAAGTATTGCGGGGCTTGGCGTTGCTTTGCGTCGATCCCAAGGACCTTGTGTGGTGAGGCTTTGCAGGGCCTGGCATGGACTTGCGTCAGTCTGGGGGATCTGTGCGGCAAAGCTTTGCAGGGCTTGGTGTTGCTGTGTGTCAGTTTGTATGGCCTTGCAGCAGTGCACGAGGCTTTGTGGGGCTTTGCGCCACTAGGCATCAGTTCCAGTGATGCAGGCAGCTGTGCGACAAGGCTTTGTGGGGCTTTGCAAGGTCAGATGAGGACCACAGCAGGGCTTGACAGAAGTACCTTCAGGCTCACTTCCAAGGGTCCAAGACGGAGGTGGCACCACTTGGTTGGGCAGGACTAAAAAATGGCAAAGTCCAGGTGCTGAGTTCAAGGTTGTTAGAAGCCTGTTTTGTCTCTGAGACTTCTGATCAGGAGACTAGCCAACTAGCCCTTGAAGTCACTCTGGGTTCAAGTGATGCAGGTCCAGTCATTCTCACCCAGGAAAGAGGGCAGAGGGCTGCAGGCAGTAGATCAGCACAGCAGGACACCAGTTCCTTCAGAATAGCAGTCCAGCAGAGGGGCATACCTTGTAGCAGCACAGCAGTCCTTCTTCCTGACAGAGTATCCACAGTTCCAGAAGTGCACTTAAGTGGTGGTTTAACACTGTTGTGCCTTTAAAGTGGGGAGAAGCTTCTAGAGGCATGCCTTTGAAGGGCACAAAAGAGCTGCCGCCCCTGCCCTGGCTTTAGGCTGGCTGAAATGAAAATGCACGGGTGTTAGGCTCCTTGTGTGGAGACAGGGCACAGCCTATTTAGGTATGAAGCCAGGTCCAGCTCTTCCCTCCCATCCTGCGAGTGATGGCCCATTCAGTCACACCTAAGCTCCCACTGCGTGTGGCTGTCTAGGAGGAATACACAAAGTCCAATTGCCTACTACACCCAGTCATGTGACGAGAGACAGGCTGCAGGCACCAAATGGCTAAGGCAAGAAAATGCTAATTTTCCCAAAGTGCAGTTTTCATATTTTCAACCTAAAATCTGACTTCACCATAAGTGAGCCTTTTAAATTGTGATTCCAGAGACACTAAATGTGGGCTTGTCATCGCTTCCCATTTGGAAATGACAATTGTGAAATATAATAAGGCAATTCCAATGTTATCCTATGGAAGAGATAGGCCTTGCAGCAGTGGCAAATGACTTTAAGAGTTTTCATCTACCAGGACATGTAAAACTTAAAAGTACATGTCCACCTTTTTAAATACACGGTACCCGGCCCTTGGGTCTGTCCAGGGCCTATGTTAGGGATGACTTATATGTATTAAAAAGGAAGGTTTGTGCCTTGCAACAGGATTATTTTGCCCAGTTGACAGGGTAGATTAAAACTGCACACACAGGCTCTCAATGGCAGGCCTAGTACATGATTAAAGGGCTATTTAGTAGGAGGCACAATCACTGCTGCAGCCCCACTAGTAGCATTTAATTTATGGCCTGGGTGCATTTAGTGACCCTTTAGAAGGGACACACAAGTAAATTAAATATGCCAACTGGGTATAATCCAATTCTACCATGTTTTAAGGGGAGAGCACAAGCAGTTTAGCCCTGCTTAACAGGGGTAAAGTGACAGTCCTTGGACCAACAAAAATGAACTCAGCAAAAAAGTAGGAGGAAGAATGCAAAAAATGTGGGGATAACTCTGCATAGAGCGTCAAGTCCAACTCCTATGTATCATTTTGAAGGATGTCTGCTGGAAGTTCCAAAGTGTACCTGCTGAAGGTGTGATCTGTAAAACTGTTTGCCTAGAAAATGTTTCACATTGTATTATTGCATCTCAAGACTACCGTTGCTGAGAGAGTGAAATTAAGAAATTGGTTAGTATCAGGAATTAATATTTGTGACAATGCTTATTCTGTATTTCTTATTCTGATTTGCCCAAAGTGAGCTAGCTAGGATCAAGCCATGCTGAATATGCAGTTTTGCTAATTCTTTATGCATAAACTATGTATAAAAGCCCCTGATTTGAAGGATTGGGTGTGATTTCTCATTTTATTCTTGGACCTCTGTATGACTGCATTTGGATTTACATTACATAGAATGCTGTCAGAACTCCTTGCGAGGATGATGCCTAAATATAGGGAATAGCTTTTTACTAGGATTACGATTTCTGTTCCTGATTTTGCATGTCTGTAACTGAGCCATTATGGCCTTTTCTACTATACTTTCTGTAATGTCTAATGAGTTTTCCTGTAATAAATCTTTTAAATATATTTTTGATCTAGAACTCAGTTACTGTCACTATTTGATTATATTTGTAATACTCTGCTAATTTGATGGAGTCATGGAAAAAGGGTGGTACTTCTATCGGCTAGATCAACTGGAGATGTGGTGCTGGATTATCAAGGTAAATTCTGTGGTGTCTGAAATTACTGGGGTTCACTTTGATTGACCTAGGCACTGTCTTGTGTGACTTTTATGCCTCAAATTGCTGAAATAAAGTTTTAATGAATGAATATTGGGGTTAAGTTGATTATAGGAGTTCGGCGCTCACAGTCACTTTGTACAACTAATGGCTGGAGAAGGCTGATCACCACAAACCATCGACTGAAAGTGGCTCAACTACCCCTTTGGTTGTGTGTTGTTTTTTTGTTTTTTTTGTTGTGTTGACACGAGCTTTGTAAACAGTGAAAGCTGCCTGTAGCTGGAACTAAAATGGATGCAGCAATTCACATTACAGCCTCTTTGCTTTATATTGTTAACCGGCCTGCACATGATCACAGAACTCCTCACTGACTAGCAATATTCTTATAATGTAGAAAGATGAATTAGTTGTATTCATTTAAAATTAACTGTCCTGTGTTTTAAATTACCTTTCTTCCTTGTATTACACCATTCACAAAAGAATGTTGAACGACATTGACCTAAATGCAATAAAACAGAAGTTGCAAAACCGTTGTCATAAACTCAAGTAATGATGGCAAAAGAATATTAACTGATCAGAACAGATATCGCTGGGTATCATTCAGAAATACTCACGATGATTAGCTAGTTTTTTGTGTTTATTTATTCCCAAAGTGGACCTGTTTTATGGGTCACATGATACAATCCTATCCACATGTCATGGATTACAGCTTTATGCTTTTGCTGTTACCACTGAGCACGGCTTCCCAGTGTGATTATTGAGACCTGCTCTCTTTGCCAAAACATTTCTGGGAAACAGCCTGGTAGAATAAAGTAAGTATATGCTATATATCCATAATTTCTTTATTTTGTTCTTCAAACAAAATTTTAAGGAAACCATTATAAATAATGAAAAGTTAAAAACCATTATGTTGATTATCTGCCTTGCTAATTCATTAAACAAAAGCGTTGAAAGTTAGATTGACTTTCCTTTAAGTGTATGTCACACAGTATAAAGTTTCTCCGACAAAAGTTTGCCAAAGTTGTTTGGAACAATTTACGAATATGTGGTACGAATTGCATCGATGTACTGAGATTCAAAGGCTCTCTGTTGTGATTTTTTAATTATTTATGAAGTTTTGTTTTTTCCATTATATGGAGAGGGCATCATACTAAAACACAGAAAATAAGCAACTAAAGCGTTGCGTTTCTGTCACCCGGCAGAAAGGGTTTCGGTGATTTCATTCTGAGTGTAATTTGATTTCCATTTGAATTATTCGAAATTTGAGGAACCGGATTTGCCTTTTAAAATCGAAAATAGTAAAAACAGACTTCCATGTAGATAAAAAGAAGCACAGGTGAAATCTGTGGCTATCTAGCGGCACCTCCAGTATGAAAAGAGCTTGGTTGTGACGTCAAACACGAAGGCTCCCTCCTTGTCTACCTGAGAGCGCAGCCTGTTCGGAACTTGGCACATATTTATACCTTTTTAGCGCCGCATTTGCGCCGCTTTTTGACGCAAAAGCGGCACAAACTTACAAAATACAATTGGATTTTGTAAATTTGCGCCGCTTTTGCGTCAAAAAGCGGCGATAAAAAAGTATAAATATGGATCGAAGTCTCTTTCCTCGCTTCCAAATACTGCATTTTCATTTTAGTACGGTTTAAAGGCTGCATACGGTCAAAATAAAAGGTAAAACAACCGCTTTGGAAAAATACCAGCCCTAGGATTCTGTGTGCAACCTACAAGACAATGGCTTAATTCTTGGCAGGACCAACAGACACTTCCATCCTACATAGATTGGCTTAATAGGTATTTTTGACTAAAATTAATCTGCGACATGAGACTTTTCATTTTGCAGAGTGAGCTACGTAAATATTTGGTAATTAATTGCTTTGTCATGAGTTGATTTGTTTTTGGCAGAAATCATGTTTATTATGGATGTTTCGTTTTTTGTTGCTAACATATTTTTTCAAATCTATTGACAGAAGCTGTTTCCAAAACAGGTTTTGTTTTGCAGATCATACATTTCTCCAAACTCCACCTTTCACGTTTGGCAAAAAAACAATGCGCGTCATCTCATATACCTTGAAATGCATTTTGTACTTTCTTGTAATGTGAGGGACTATTGCAGACGTGGGGTCAGTTGGAAATATTTCACAGGGCCCCCCCACAACCTATTTTTGCGCGGGGCTTCGGGCGGTTACCCTATTTGTTTAAAATTGTTGTGTCCTTTGGCTTTTGCACTCTGCGGCCATAATCCCCCAGAACCTCCTCTTTCTCATTCCCCTTTCCTTCTTTGAGGCACCTGCAGATCTTTGGTGCACCTCTTGCTCATTTTATCATTTTACTTCGAGCTGTGTCCGCCCCCAGCCCCGCCATCTCTTCCATTTACCTCTCCACCTGCCCATGCACTTTTTCACTCCCACCTTCACCTTTTCACTCTGCACTGCACCGCTCACGTAGGGCCAGGCCATCTACCAAGCACTTGTCCCGTGACGCCCAAATGATTTTCCCCTTTCCACGCTGGAATGTAATGTTAGTCAGCAAAAGGGAGAGCCCCCGTGCATGTTTTTCATGTGCGAGGCTAAATCATGTTTGGCCTTCTCCATTTCGTCTGCCAGCAAGCATGCAATTTTAAGGTGAATCTTTTCACAGTCTGCTGACCTCTTAATACAATATGGGGCGGCATCATAAAGCAACTTCCTAGAATGGTTTAAAGCTTCATCAGCACTGGATCACTCTGCCCCAGATGAAAATGGCTACTAAGTTAGCCTATAGAGTTACTGCACCCCCATCCCAAGCTGCAGAGCTATTGCCACACCACACCTTGGGCACACAGAGAACTGAGCACCTCAGTTCTTACTAGCATCGTTCCTGGCCATTATCTCGGTGCTTTGATAAGAAAATGCAGTAAATCCTGACTTGGAGAAATCCAGCTATTTTTGTACTTGTAGTACGTTTGAACACATACTCAGTGCACTCCCGATTTACATGATCCAATGCTATTTCAAGGTTAAGACCAAAACATAGCTCGGCCTATAGGTAGCCCGCTTGCAGTTGCGCAACAGAGACCCCCACACAGCTCTGCCAATGCAGCGCAACACTGATAGGGTATGCTCTACCCCCTCCATTAATAAATCCCTGACATGGCGTTGCCAATGCAGGTCCACTGAGAGCTCATTGCACTATTTAACTATTTAGAAATGTTAGTATGTATAGCAAGGCACTAGGGCAAACTACACTTTGCAATGCATAAAACCCGGTTACCGAATCGCAAAACGGGTTTGCGAGTCGCAATTAGGAAGTGGTGTCCCCTTCCTAATTGCGAGTCGCAGTGCAATGCAGGATTGCTTTGTGACCGCGAACGCCGTCGCAAACCAGTCGCAGTTTGCACCCATTTCAAATGGGTACGAACCCATTTGCAAAAGGGAAGAGGTCCCCATTGGACCCCTTCCCCGTTGTGAATGGCATTAAAAACATTTTTCCAGAGCAGGCAGTGACTGCTCCGAAAAAATGAAATGAAAACGTTTTATTTTTTAGTTTTGTAATGCATCTCGTTTTCCTTTAAGGAAAACAGGCTGCATTACAAAAAAAAAAACAAAAAAAAAAAACTGTTTTATTTAAAAGCAGTCACAGACATGGTGGTCTGCTGTCTCCAGCAGGCCACCATCCCTGTGAGTGCCGCGAGTGTCAAGGGGGTCGCAAATTGCGACCCACCTCATGAATATTCATGAGGTGGGCATTTGCGACCCCCTTGCGAGTCGCAAACAGTGTCAGGGACACTGTTGTGCATAGGGTTTTGCGACTCGTAAATTGCAAGTCACTCTGACTCACAATGTGCGAGTCGCAAAACCCAACTTACCTACATCTGGCCCTAGATATTATTCTTTGTCTGGTGCTAGCCAGAACCTGTCGTTTTGTTAATAAAAATTACATATCAGATAAGTAATTACAGGGGCTTTCAATTTGCCCTATTCATCTATTGGTGTATTTGAATGTCGTTCACATTGTGCTTCAGCCCACTAGAGAATGCGGAATGGGGCACAGGGTCAGCCCACTTCAGCCATTGGGTTACCTGATTGGGAGTGACTGCATTCTGCTCTTGCACAATGTGCACATCAGCACAATAGTTAATCCCCATTCAGTGCCAGGCACTATTTGTGCAATATGTGCTTCCACATTAATATATACATTTTGACTTTTAAATAATTCTTGTTTTGATACAGTGTATGCCTTCATACACAAATAATTCACCTGCAAAGTAATCATTGGCAAAGCTTAGATGTCAGCATCCAATGCCAGACCTATTGACTTTGCCAATGCTTGTTTTAAATGGAAGCAGCAGCAATACACTGCAAGGTAGCTCTGCAATCTGTGCAAGCTTTGCAGGGATGAGACTCTAAACTTGCTTCTCCAGGCCAAGCACAGCATCTCTTTCTGAAATCGATAACATCACTTCTAGGTCTTCTTTCCCTAGATTTGTTGCCAGTCATTAATCTTCGGCTCATCTGCTGTGAGCTGAAGTGCAAGGCATCAGAGGCGGCTGCATCCCGCTTGTGACAGAGGCACAGGTCGAACTCTTTCATAATTATGTGATATACAGTAGACATCAAATATGAAAATATCTGTATGTAAATTACAAATGTAACATTCTCGTTGGAAATCAGGGACAAGTAACTTTGTTAGCAAGTTCTTCTCCATACAAGACCGTCGAGCAGAGTTTCCAGGGCAACATGCCATTGAATTTAACAAATTGCCTTGCGCACATTTAAAAAAAATTAATAACAGCATTTATACAGTATAAAAGACCAGGGAAGATAGCACCATCTCGTTCAGATGTATTGGCTATATCTGATACTAGATGCTTAACCCCAATGCTTCAATGTGTTAAAGGACGATTTTTGTTTTCAGTTTTTAAATTGTGTGAGACCTTTGAAAATTGCAATAATATGGCGTTGCATGTATATATACATGTGAAAAATGCTCAAATGGATGCACAAGTATGTTTTGCCACAGAATGGAATGCGGTTTATCAATAGGGCATGGTGATCAGAGATATGCTCAGTGATTGATGTATATTGGAATACTTAGCATGTGTGTTATCATAGCTATGTGTATGCACTCCTACAGTGTCATGATGCATGGTTTGCGAACAATCACAGAATTCTGAACACATGCAAATCTATTATGTTTCCTTACTCTTCATGTGTTGTTTCTGTGGATAAATATGACTTAAGTGCCCTATATGGGTTATGAAGTGAAGGAATTGTTTATTTGTTAAATAGTCACAGTAAAAAATGACATTAAAAAAAGAAATAAAAACAAAATGAAGTAAAAAACAAAACAAATTGAAAACGAACAGAAAAACATGAAACGCAATGTAAACGAAATAGTCGTAAAGCCAAAACAAATATAGAAATAAATTCAACTTGTAATGCCACTATAAGAAGCAAAATACTTGGTGAATACATATTATTATTTCATATTTTTATGTATGATTCACTTCTAAATATTGTTTTTAGAATGTATTTTCTGTACCGAAGTTCAAATTCATGAAATAATATCAATAGTGATAAATTTAGCCCCAAGATTAACAATAATTTCCTCAGGGAAGTAAAGTGTTGTAGTGCCATGGTAGCTTTGCCAAGATGAGTTAAAACCTGCCTACACAATACTGCTAATGACCCTGCAGTACCACGGTTGTAAATGGCACTGCTGTTAGAGCTCCGCACCATCAGCCCTACAACCTGACTCAATTGCATACAAGTGCTCAGCATTTGAAGCATACTACCTGGCTGAATCACCCTTGGTGGTGGGGACCCCTCTTCATTCTCCCTGGCACAGTCAGTGAGGACCCCCTGGAACGATGGGGGCCAGCGTGGCAATGGCCTACATCTGGTGTCATGGGTCAGAGGGACTTTGCACTGGACTACCTCACTCACCTGCAACCAGAGATCTCTGGAGGGAGGGAGGAGACCAGAGGATGCAGAGTTTGTCCCCTCCACACTCCAAAGCCAGCAACTCCAGAAGAGGGGAGCAACAGAGGCAGAGGGGGCAGCAGAGTTGGGTTTCCTTTGAAATGAACATTGAAATCTCACAGACAGGGTCACAGAGAGGGAGAAGGTGATGCTACAACCACAGTCCACGGCCACCCAGCACGCCATACAACACTTCCAGGAATGAGTGCAGGTGCTTGAGGGAGGGAGGGGGATGCAGAGGGTTTTTCTCACAGGAGCAACACCCAAATCCTGGGCCTGCCAAAGGGTATTGAAGGCCATAATCTGCTGGCTTAAGTCTTTTGTATCCACATCTGATCTAATGCCATTCTTCTCAATGAAAAAAGGCCACAGGGTGCCGGTGCACTGCCCAGTCCTGGGAGCATTGTCATGCCCAAAACTAGCCTAACTCCTCCACTTCAATAATCGTGACGCCATCCTGAAAGCTACCAGATTAACAGGACCTCTAAAGGTTGAGAATACAACCATCGTATTATTCCCAGGCTACGCTCAGGTGGTACAGTGTCAATGAGGTTTCTTCTTGGAAGTAAAGGAACGACTCCGACAACTAGGCCTCCAATACTCTTTAAACTACTATTTGATGGTAAATTCCTATTCTTCACCAATCTCAGGGAAGCATGGTACTGGGCTCACATATACAACAACAAGGTACCCGCTAAGCCTGCAAGAGGCTCCCCTGTCTCTCGATGAAGGGGCAGTGGAGATTAATCCAGACTCACCAGGTCCCTTACCCGGTATCCCCGATGGCTCAGCCTCCTGCACTGGAACAAATTACCAAGGACCACTGCTAGGCCCTCCGGTTGACGGCTTCCCTGGGAGACAGTTTCAGTGCCTCAGAAGGTGAAAAGGGCCTACACATCTTCTTGTTGGACAATTACTTTACAACGATGGAGGGGTATCGGTGAGATTCCTAGATCCCCCATTGGTGACTCCTCAGGAAGCAGATGGCTTAATATAGTCCAGATCATCAGTGGGCAATCACAGGGTGCAGCCCTGTTTGACTCTGAACTTTGATTGCTGTCTAGCACTACAGAAGCTGCCCACTGGCCAAAGACAGCTGGCCAAAGTCCATAGTCACACTGACCCTCAAAACACAGAGGCGGGAAGTGGAGGGTCCCGCCTTGTTACACCACAGCTGAGCTCTATTTAGATTAGATGTTGACATCCAGGACTGCATCACACTCATGCACTGCTCCCAATTGTTGAGCCACTGCCTCACCTTACTAAATTGTTTGACGCTCTAGTCTGTTTGGGCATGCTGCCATTTTAAGTAGGCCCCACATGTTGTTGTTTCCATCTGTTCCCATGGTCACACAGTTCACAACCCAAAGATTCAACCAGATAGGCACACCTCACTTGCCTTGCAGAGGGCAGCCAGCTACATCATTGCAACTGGGGGGTTCACTAGGGTGCACCCATGGCTCCAACTAGACACCCTAGACCTCTTGCACTATGGCCCCTTCGGCTAAGATCAGGTTTCTTACCATTAATGTACGCGGTCTGCACACTGCGGGGAAGCGCTACTTCTACCTCAAGTGTCAGAATGCACATATCACATTTCTTCAAGAAACTCACACCACAGCTGTTGAACCGCAGCACCTGCAAAACAATGGAGGGGGTTCGTTTCTGCCCTCACCTACTCTCCATACACCTGTGGAGAACTGGTCTGGTCTGGGTTCGGCCGCTCATCCACTAACAGGTACTTGATGCTGTTAAAGATAGGGAGGGGTGATACGTGCTGGTTGAGGGCCCACTGGATGGATGATGTAGTTTTCTGGGGAGCATATCCTCTAAAATGATGTGGCGTCTCCCCAGCAGTATCTAGAGGACCTAACATTTAGTATTGCACATTAGACACTATTTCACAGAAAGCCATGCCACGGCATCCACCAGGGCACTTGAATGGGATGCCTTTAAAGTGTCTACCAGAGGGGTCTATATGCAGGACATCGCTGGGATCTCTAGAGTGCTTGGGAAGGAAGTCCTGGAGGCTGAACCACTAGAAAGAGGTGTGATTTATGGCACCTGTAGGTGTCCGGTACTGGCCGAGGCCAAGACTCATCATGCTACTATTTTAGAGTGGCTATGCTGCTTCAATTTCAATGCCTACATGCCTGGGGCGCATCAGAAGGAAGACAAATCTGGTCCTATATCTCTGTGATGTTTGTTCAGACCTCTCCCCCATAACCAACACGCTTCACATGGTTTCACAGGCGGAAGGCCTTCAGGTCAACTGGGCCAACTCGTCTGTGTACCCGCTAAGCCACAGTGCAGCCCAAATTTGAATTGCGGCTTGAAGGAACCCTTCTGAATTGGAGGGGAGACACTGTCAGTTACCTTAGAGTTCACCTTTACCACTCTCCAGCCGACTTGTATGATGGTAACCTGAGAAAAGCCCTTTCCACCATAAAAACTCAAATGCAGTTCTAGAAAACTTTACCCTTAGCCACGACTGGACAAATAGCCTGATCCAAAAAGATAATCTTACCTAGGCTGCTCTAATATTTTTTAAATGTAAACATTCCCTTTATCCTCCCACAGCACTTTTTCCAGGATCAAAACAATCCGCTGGGAGAACTTATCTGGGGCGACAAGCGGCATTGAATTGCACTGAATAGTGGGCATAGGCAGCCTCAGGGCCCATGATTCAAGGCTTACTACTTAGCAACGCAGTTGCAGTGGCTTTCGCAATGGCTAGCGAGGCAACACATGAGGGAGACGTACATTGGAGCTGGTCCCCTAATGACATTCATGCTTGGAAACTTTCTGCTCCACAGTATCACACCCCAGGCTGCATGGTCAGTGCAAGTCATAGTCGCTGATAAATGTCTAGCTAGAGTCTCTTACCTCACATGCCACCCCTGAGCAACTTAACCACTACTTCCCTAATGCACACTACTGTTGCCCTCACTGCCTTTCACCTTCTACTGATTTGCAGCATATGCTGTGAACCTGCCCAGCCCAATCCTCCCATTGGCACTCTGTCTATGACATGTTACAAGAGGTCAGTGAGCTCATCGACTTTAAAACAAGGGAGGGCTGTGTCCTTGGTATTTTTTGGTGTAGTAGGTGTCACAGGGTAAGAGTGCGCTTTCCTGGCATGGCTTTCATGCTTGTTAAAAAAGCCCTCACCCTACAGTGGAGGGCTAAACAAGCCCCTCTGGTGGCTGCTTGGCACAGGGTGATGCAGAAATGAGGGCAGACTGAGAGGGCAGCACTGCACCATGAAGAAGTCTGCCACCTTCGTAAGCATCCGATTTCAGCAGCCTGAGATACCCTCCTCAAATTACGTGGAACAATGATTTGCCCAGTAAACCCAAATGGGCCACCAGCATCACATACACATACTCTCTCATTCCTCCCATGTCCCCATCCCTTGGGAAGCCATGTGTGTCAGCTTCCATTAATTACTTCAGGGGTTTCTGTCTATGCTTGTTTGCACCCTCAGAGTATCCCTTTATCGATAGCCACTCAGCCTTCCAGCCCAGAGCCACGGCATGCTGGCCCAATCCTCATCTCAATTATCACTACCGACAACACCACAGTTGGAGTGCCATTCTGGTCTTACACCAGCACCCTTTTACAAATATGGTCCTGCTTATGCCTGGGTCCAAATCATCACTTCCCTCCCCCAGTTTAGGGATAACATCCCAGTTAGTCAGGTAGACACACTGGCACACATCTGCTTAGTGCCCCTTTACGTATCTTCTAACACTGAGATGTTTTTGTGGCTGTCTCATATAGTTTCTTGCTTTGCGTGCATGCTACTGCTTTGTAATGTGGTTAGATACTGTTTCAGAATATTACAAATGTCTTGTGATGCTGTCTTTAGTTGCATATGAAGATCCCAATAAAAATAGTTAAAAAAAAAAACTAAATGGGTGCTAATATTAACACCGCTGTAAAAAATATGGGCCTCATTACGAGTTTGGTGGGCTAACTGTCAGCCTGCCAGACCTGTGGGGAAGAGGAGACTGGAAAAGGAAGAAATGATCAGCACGGCAGTGTTCAACTCAGTGCCACCGGGGCTGACCAAGACTTCGACCGCCGCCAACCAGTCGGAATTCGTGATCCTGGCAGTGTCAGCAGTCCCCTACCGGTCCGATCACCAGGGTTGTAATCTGGCAGTCGTACCTCCAGGAGTGCGGCGGTCCGACCGCCACTACAAGTTTGGCAGTTGCGAGATCGCCAAACTCGTAATAAGGCCCTATAACATTTGAAGAGATCCTCCAGATGACTGTGGGGGCACCAAAACACTAGTCTGTAAGTTACAAAATCCTTCAAGTTAAGATGTATTTTTGCGTTCTTGTAGGAAATTCTAAACTACAAAATGGATACAGCTTCATCTTTAGGATCATCAGGAGGAATGTGTGGAGCAAGTCTGGATAGATCTCTGACATCATTATCCATCAGCTAACAACAACTTCAGAAAAACTGCAAGTGGAAAACTGACTTAAGAAAGGCCAGAGTAGAATCTGATCACCTTGCATTGAACTACGGCTGTCAAAAAACATCTTCTCCTGCCTACATATTTTTGATTTAAACTTCACTGTTTTGTTTAAGTAGCCCATTTACCACATCAGACCACATAGTGTTGTTTTAGGGTACGCCATGTAGTTCAAAGCTGTAGACAGAATTTCCCTGTATACCACTTACTAAGGGCCTGATTTAGATCTTGGTGGATGGGTCACTCTGTCACAAACATTTATTCCATCTGCCGTATTATAATTTTCATAAGATATAACGGAATCATAATACAGTGGATAGGATATCCGTTATGTTTGTGACAGAGTAACTTCATCCGCCAAGATCTAAATCAGCTCAATGTAGGAAAGGAGAATCCTTGTCCTGCCCAACCTTCAAATTCATTCTGACAGTGTGTACACAGTTTGGCTAAACTTTAGTCCAATGTGACAAAGTGGATTATGTACTTTTCTTTGTAGGATTTTCCCTTACCTATGTACTTATATCAAAACCTTTTTTCTAGTTGTTCTCATCCAGATAGTTAACTTTCTCCAATAGCGTTTGAATCTCTTGCCCAATTTTCATCATTTTTTGTTGGATTTAATTTAAACACATTTACTATTATTATTACAACTTGGTTTCAATCTCTAAATCCTTGGTAGCATTAACTGCATTGTTGCTTGAGGTGTTCTTACAACACAACCTCTAGTGTATCTCAGGATAGTCTAGGTGCATGATCCTGGCTAGCAAAGGTGAAACCAAATGATACAATTAGAGGAATGATAGACTGACAAGTTTTTCTGATCTGGTGAAGTGGAAGCCTGATAACAGTTCACATCAAAGTCTTGCTTCCATAGCCTGACAAGTATGTTTCCTACACTGTGTTAACACATATCCACAATATCCTATGGACAGCTCTTTTCAGATATAAAAAATGTAGCATATTGCTTATTATTGAAAATGCCTCAGTTAATACGTTGTCGTCAATGTTAATATGCTAAGTTGCACTTCCCACACTTGAAAAATGTTCAGATTTGACTCCCTCATAATAGTAGCAGAAGTCCCAAACAACACTGATCCAATAATTATGGTAATGGTACTTAAGGTGGTTAAACCGCTACATAGATTTAGAAGAGTAGATCAAGCTTTCTGAAATTGTCTAAATAGAGGCTTTAGATTTGTTCAACACTGTAGTGTCATTCAGTGGCTTGTAAGAGACAGCAGACAGTGACACACAGCAGACAGTGCGCATTTCGACGGTGCTTGGGAAGGGGGCCCCTGCACTTTTTCTCTGCCAGCCTTTTCATGGCTATTGAACCACCATGAAAAGTCTGGCGGAGAACATGATTGTAATCAGCACGGTGGGGCTGACTTCAGCTCTGCAATGGCTGATTACAACCATGACCACCATCATCCTATCGGAGATCCTGGCAGAGATGGCGGTCTTTTGGAGGCAGCGACTGCCAATCTTGTATAGTGGTGGTCGGACTGCCACAGTAGCGGTAGTCCCACCTCCACTGCAAGTCTGGCGATCTTCGGATAGTCATGATTTAAATCACAAAAAAATACTTTTTCAAGGCTTATTTTGTTATGAATTATCGAATACTCCCTAAAAACATCTAAAAGTAGCTCTTCCACAATTTTGTATTCAGTGGTACACTGCCTTCTGACATGACCACAGGCATCACTGAGAGTAGGAGAGCACAGCACGCCCATTTTCGAATACTGGCGTTTATCTTCACAAGTAAATGAAACGTTAACATTATTCACCCTATCAAAATACTAACGATATAACCAGAGCGTTTATTTACACACAAATATTTTTAATTTTCAGACATTGTCAAGATTTTCTTCACCAACAGTTTGGGTACATTTACTACTGATCAAACCATGTAGCCTAACATTGAACCTTTTTTTCTGAAACAAAGGGCAGATTTAAGAGCACATAGCACCTCCTTGGGTCACATTAGCGACGTTTTTCTTTACACTAATGTGGCCCAATGAGGCCAAAATCGCTCTGTCAAATTTACAAAGTAGCCCAATGCATGCACTGCACCACTTTATAACCCTTTGCGCTACATTATGCCTGCACCAGGCATAATGTATGCAAAGGGGGCGTTCCCCCTTTAGAGGAGCCGAAAAAATGTCACAAAGAAATCTAAGAGATTTATTTGCATCATTTCTTTGGGCACTGTTAACGCCTGCACAGAGCAGGCGTTAAAAGGAGCCACACCATTATTTTCAATTGGCCTCAATGGGCTTTCCAGGATTAGCGTCAACATTTTTGATGCAAATCCTGCAAAGCTCGGAATGAGCATATAAAATGTTGACACTAGTTCCCTAACTACCGTCATGGTGTGCCATATCATAGATATGGTGCACACACAATGGCATTGGGGGGGGGCGCTAAGAGGCGCAGGAAAAGTGGCGCGGCACTGGATGCAGCGCCACTTTTCTTAAGTCAAGCCTACTCAGAGAAGATGCTGGACAGTGACTGGGGGGCAAATTAATTATTCCCACTCCACCAAGTACTTATATCAGGGAAAGTGCTGGGCAGTGACAGTGGTGCAAAATTATCATTCTAACGCCACAAAGTGCTTATCTCAGGGAAGGTGCTGGACAGTGGCAGGGGATCAAAATTACTACTCTAACTCCGCCAAGTACCTTCCTGAGGGCAGAAGCTGAACTGTGACTGGGGGGCAAAATTACTATTCCAAATCCTCAGAGTATTTACCTCAGAGAAAGTGCTGGACATTGGCTGGGGGCAAAATTACTATTCTAACTTTGCTGAGTACATACCTCAAAGAAGTTGCTGGACAGTGACTGGAGTGAGAATTAATATTCTAACTCCACCAAGTACCTACCTCAGGGGAAGGTGCTGGACTGTGACTGAGGAGCAAAATTACTTTTCTAACTCCGCCAAGTGCATATCCTCAGGGAAGATGGTCTACAGTGAATGGGGGGGGAAATTACTATTCTAACTCAAGTACATACCTCAAGGAAGGTGCTGGACAGTGACTGAGTAAAATTTTACTATTTTAATTCTGCTGAGTACTTACCTCAGGAAAGGTTCTGGTCAGTTACTGGGGGGCAAAATTACTATTTCAACTCTGCTAAGTACTTACCTCAGGGAAGGTGCTGGACAGTGACTGGAGGGCAAAATTACTATTCTAACTCCACCGACTACTTACCTCTTTTTCCATCCCTTAGACCTTAGAAGACCCAAACAAATATTGAAAGAGGGAAGAATTTCCATATACAAAAAGCACATACAGCGGAAAATGAAGGACAAACATTGCAAGAAAATCAACTGTGCATAAGTAAGTAATAAAAAAACATACAAAATACAAAGAAAACAAAAAAAGCAGCAAATATTTCACAAATTTTCTTTGTAACCATAAATAGATTTCCAAAAGAGAAGAAGTCCAACACACTAGAAAACCTGTGCAATTCATCTCGGAATGACCAGATAGGAACATAAAAAAACTTGCCAGGTAACTTTTTTTCCAAAAATATAAACTACCAAACCTAACAGCTGTCTTTCCATAGAATAGAATGCCAACAAAAACTTAATTTTCACTCTGTTTCAAAGGGGTTCATATATGTTTTCCTCCCTCAACAGAGTGCATCGAATAACCATGCATTTTTTCTTAGTTAACAGAATTTCCTGAACGAAAATTAATCAGACTTTTAGTGCATTACCCTCATAATTTTTCTCCTCTTTCCCAACAGATCAGAGAAACATGGCGAATGTAAAACAAGCGAGGTACATTCAATCAAGATGTTGAAACAGACTGCTAAATTATGGTGACCACATTTATTGTAAGGAGAGATTAACTGAGCCCAGGGGTCTTTGGAGGTGTGTTGAACATTTTTCATTCCATTGAAAAGGCAGATTGGTTACTCTGGGTGATACTGTGGAAAGGACCACTGAGCATAACCACTCTGCCTCTGCAATGGAGATTAAGGATAGGGTGACTATCCAACACATAAAAATACTAGCAGCCACCTCCAATGAACCTTGTTGCACAGTTTTGAGGGAGATAGCCCAAACCATCCTCATGCACGTTACTAGAAGTATTCCCAAAATACCTAATTTAAGGAAAATGGTTCAGAGACAAAAATAGGGAAGCAATCCCCAAAGAACAAGATCACAATCCTACTCTGACATTAACATTCCTCCAGAACTCACAGTTACTTTTATGAATAAGCCTTCCTACTGTATGACAATAAGAACCCTCTCAAACGATTTCTAATCTTTAGTACAGTTCATAAATTAGTAATCCTGGAGAATACTGAAATTTGGATGATAAATGGAACTTTTACAACAAATCTCCATCCATTCACAACACCACCATCCCATTTGTGTACAGTTTACCCACTGGCAACCATTCCTCAACTTACACTGAATTTGTATCAGTTATAAAATCCTAAACAATGAATAAAAGTCTTCAGAAAATAATAATTGACTTTGAATTACAAATGATTAATACAATTAGTTAAATGTACATATACACAAAAATACAAGGATTATTTTCACATTTCCCTCGCATATTGGCAACAAAAACCAAGCATAGCTGAGGATGTCAAATAGTAAAATGCAATTTGAATTAAAAAACTAACAGATTTGTGTTTTATACCCGAGTGTGTAGATGACTTCTACACATCAATTGTGCAATCAGACTACTTTACACGAAATGAAGAAAAATTGACTCCACTCCTAAATTATTTCAAAGACACTTGGGGCCAGATGTACCAAAGGATTTTACCCATTCTGTGTCTATGGGAAAAAGCTTTCGTACATATGGCCCTTGGTTCCTCATTACGAGTGTGGCAGTCTCAAGACCGCCACACTTACTGTGGCGGTCGGACCGCCACCAAAGCAGCAGTCCGGCCTCCACATTATGACCCTGACGGAGCCGCCACTGTCTGACTGCTGGCACCGCCAGGTTGCCGCTGGCCGACATCATGGCAGTGCCGGCAGTCTTAGTCCTGCAAGCAGCACTCCCCTGGGGATAAGGGGTCCCCTTTCCTCCTTCTTTTGCATATTGGTTCCACTGCCATGCAAAGGCTGGCCGAGACAGGGTGCTGGGAGACCCATGGAGGTCCCAGCACTGCCCATGCACTTGGCATGGGCACTGCTGGGGCCCCCCTGGACAGCCCAGTCACGCTTTTCACTGCCTGACCCGACGCACCGCATCATTGCCGCTGGCTCGATTATGAGCTAGCGTCAATATTGTGGCCTAATTTCAGCTGGGGCAGTGGGCGGAAACGCTGTTTCTGCCTGCTGGTGTAGCTGGAAACTCATTACAGGGCCAGTGGGTGGAAAACCGGAGTGGTGGTTTTCTCTCCTAAAGAGTTTGGTAGGGGGCCTTCGCTGCTCGCCAAACTCAAAATGAGGGCCTTGGACTGGCCACTTAAGCAGGTTGGGTCAGAGTAGGAAGCCAACATTTCCCATTGACTAGTGGAATTGTTTCTTGACCTGCTTAGAAGGCAGTACATAAACAAACAACAGCGTAGAGAGATAGCATAATTCGCTCAAAAATTCGATAGGAAGATCTCACCCTAACATTTTCATTTCCTGGAGGTTTTGAAGAAAAAGAATAGGGCCTGATTGCGACTTTGGCAGTCCCACCACGGGACCGCCAAAGCAGTAGGGAGGCTGCCACCACCATTGCTGTGATGTCAGCCCCCAACCGTATTAAAATGTTCCTGCATTTTCTTATGAGGTTTCCACCGGGCTGCCTGGCAGGAACAGTGCTACCGTATTGGCCTCAACTACATTAAGGGAGCAAATACAGTAGCACCCCAGCAGATAGTGCACATTTCGATGGTGCTGAGCAGGAAGGCCCCCTGCACTGGCTTACTGCCAGCCTTTCCATGGTGGGTGACTGCTATGAAAAGGCTGAGAGAAAGTGGGGTTGTAATCAGCCAGGCGGTGCTGAGTTCATTGCCGCCCTGGCTGGTTACAACTCCGACTGCCGTCGACCAGTTGGGAACCATGTACCCGGCGGAGATGGCGGTCCCCTGATGGGTCCGCCCACCAAGGTTGTAATGTCGCGGTCACCGTGAGGCTGGCGGTCCTTGAACTGACAGCCTTGTAATGAGGACCAAAGTTTCCAGGAAATGAGAATGATCATTATCAGGTAGTCTGAATCCTCGTCTTTGAAGAAATGTCAGAGAGATTATTGGCGAACATCGATCGATTTCCATTGCTGGGAGTTTCAGACTCCATAGACAATATTATATACATCTTACACTACTAACTTCAACTAATACTTTCTAAAATGACTCCCCTGTTTTAACAACTTTTAAATTACAATTGGCATTTTGCATTTTTGTTTTGTAGTTTGTGTTCCTACCTGTAGTTGTCTTCATTCTTCTACTCTTGTTGCTATTTCATAAACCTGTTACCAAGAATCCTGGGCAACCCAATAACCCAAACACCAACACTTCTTAAAAAACAAAACATCTCCTATGTTCCATTTTTCGGCAATCCACAGAAAAGCAAAAAGAATCCAAAAAAGTCAAATTTCGTAAAAAAAACAGTTGGAAAAAACTGTCAGAAGCATCGAAATCTCAAATGATTTCACCCCCCCCCCCAAAAAGCCAGCAGCAATCCATCTACAAATCCAGAGTTTTTCCATCAAGGACTTGGTCTTTGTCTGGTAAAGTTACAAAACGATGAAGAGCTACAATGCAAATTTTTTTAAAAGGTAGGTTTTATTTCAGATAGGTTCAACAAAATTCTAATCAGGATTTTTTCCAACTTTTTTAAACCTAAGAGGAAAAAAAGTAACCTTCCCGATGTGCGAATATGAACACAACCTGCATGAGCGACCTCTGACCCTGCAGCCTTGCAGGCAGGTCGCTTCCTCCTCACCACTGCTCCGGTAAGTGCTGCCATTGTTTTGGGCTTGTTTGGGCTTGTCTGGGCTTGTTTGGGCATGTTTGGGCTTCTTTGTTTCTCCTCTCCCGGAAGGTTTGTGCCGCTGCTTCCCCGCAGCCCGCCCCCTCCCTCCTCCTTGGAGCTCTTCCCGCTCCTGACTCCTGCTGCCCCCGCCCCCTGCACTCCCATTGGAGGTTTCCCTCCCTCCTCCCAGCTGCCACTCCCTCCCACCTCCCCTCTTATGCCGGCCACAGCACGAGGTTAGAAGCGACCTCTGACCCTGCATCCTTGCAGGCAGGTCGCTTCCTCCTCACCACTGCTCCCGTAAGTGCTGCCATTGTTTTGGGCTTGTTTGGGCTTGTCTGGGCTTGTTTGGGCTTGTTTGGGCTTCTTGGCTTCTCTCCCGGAAGGTTCGCGCCGCGGCTTCCCCGTGGCCCGGCCCCCTCCCTCCTCGTCGGAGCTCTTCTCTCTCCTGACTCCTGCTGACTCGCCCACCCGTACTCCCATTGTAGGTTTCCCTCCCTCCTCCCAGCTTCCACTCCCTCCCACCTCCCCTCTTATGCCGGCCGCAGCACGGATGCGCTGCTGGCGTGCCGAAGGTGTGCCAAAGGCAAGCCCGTCTGCGCCCGTTCGCGCCAAGACCGCGCCCAGCCCCAGACCCCCTGGCCAACACTCCTCCTGCACCACCGAACACCTTTACACTGCCAACGAACTCCATGTCCTTAATCCAGGACACTCCTCCATCTGCTTCCAGTCCACACCAACGCGCCCCAAAGGACCCTTCTCCTGCAAAGCCTGCAATTTCACCTGCAACCTAACCTCCAAACTCCAAATCAAAACAGACAACCGCCTAAGATGCATTCTACTTAACACCCGCTCTGTTCACAAACATGCAATTGAACTCTGGGACCTCCTGACCACATACTCGCCCGGCGTCGCATTCCTCACTGAAACCTGGATGAATTCAGCCTCAGAACCAGACGTAGCCATAGCCATACCAGAAAACTACAAGATCACCAGAAGAGACCGAATCAACAGACCAGGAGGAGGAATCGCCATAGTCCACAAAAACACCATAAGAGTCTCCACCAACTCCCACGACACCATCAACTCCGCCGAGCACCTCCACTTCAAAATCCACATCAACGCCAACAACACACTCAGAGGAACACTGGTCTACAGACCCCCTGGACCCAGACCGCAGTTCTGCGACGACATCGCCAACGCCATCAGCTCCCAAGCCCTCGCCTCAACAGACTACATCCTCCTCGGTGACCTAAACTTCCACCTAGAAAATAACAACGATATCAACAACACCAACCTAATCGACAACCTCACCAACTTCGGCCTCAAGCAACTCGTCACTTCATCCACCCACTCCACAGGCCACACACTCGACCCCATCTTCTCAGCCAGCAACCACGTTTCTTTCAGCCACACCACCGAACTCAGCTGGACAGACCACCGCTGCATCTACTTCTCCTACCAGAAACCAGTCACTCACCACCACCGCACACAACCCCCCCGACGCAACTGGAGCAAAATATCAACGGATCAACTGATCTTCACTCTCGCCCTGGCCCCACCCGTGGGACCCCGGACCCCAACACCCACCACCATCCTGTATCGCTGGATCGAAGATTGCACCAGCACCCTCGCACAGCTCAAAAAAAAACCAAACACCTCCCACAGAATCAAGGCCAGCTGGTTCACCCCTGAACTACAGGAATCCAAATGGCTATGTCGCAGAATGGAAAAAACCTGGCACCTTGACCCTACCAACTCCAACCACATTGCTTTCAAGGATGCCCTACGCAAACATCACCAACTGATCCGCACCACCAAAAGGACCCACTTCAAAAACCGCATTGACGCCAACGCTCACAACAGTAAAGAGCTCTTCGGCATCATCAATGAGCTCTCCAGCCCCAGGTCCTGCTCCAACGAACCCCCGCCATCACAGGAGTTCTGCAACTCACTGATAACCCACTTCCGTCGAAAGATAGAAGAAATCCACAATAGCTTCAAACCCCAGACCCACCAGCTGACTACAAACACCCAAGAACCCAATGCTCCAAGCAACACCCACATCCTCCACACCTGGACCCCCGTCAACATAGAGGACACCGCCACCACCATGGCCTCCATCCACTCCGGATCACCATCGGACCCCTGCCCACACCATATCTTCAATAATGCAAACATCATCATCGCCCCCCACCTCCGTAAAACCATCAACAGCTCCTTTGAGTCAGCCACCTTCCCAGAAAGATGGAAGCATGAAGAAATCAACGCCCTGCTGAAGAAACCAAAGGCAGACCCAGACGACCCCAAGAACTACCGGCCGATCTCCCTCCTCTCCTTCCCACCCAAGGTCATCGAAAAAATCGTAAACAGCCAACTATCCCGGTTCCTGGAAGACAGCAAGGTACTCAACACCTCCCAATCTGGATTCCGCAGAAACACAGCACCGAGACTGCACTCATTGCTGCCACAGATGACATTAGGACCATGCTCGACGAAGGAAAAACAGCAGCACTCATCCTCCTGGACCTCTCCGCAGCTTTCGACACGGTATGTCATCACACTCTCCGCACACGCCTCCACAATGCTGGAATCTGCGACAAGGCACTCGACTGGATCTCGTCATTTCTCTCAGGCAGAACCCAGAGAGTCCGCCTCCCACCGTTCCTGTCAGAAGCCTCCCAAATCATCTGTGGCGTTCCCCAAGGATCTTCGCTCAGCCCCGCGCTTTTTCAACGTTAACATCGCCCTCCTCGCCAACATCGCACGAACCCACCACATCAACATAGTTTCCTACGCAGACGACACTCAGCTCATCCGCTCCCTCACGAAAGACCCTACAACTGCAAAGAACAACCTCCACAACAGACTTCACACCATCGCCAGCTGGATGGAATCAAGCCACCTCAAGTTAAACACAGACAAGACAGAAATCCTCATCTTTGGCACCAACCCCTCAACTTGGAATGACCCCTGGTGGCCCACCTCCCTAGAAACCGCGTCCTCACCCACCACCCACACACGCAACCTAGGCTTCAGCATGGACTCCACACTCAGCATGACTCAGCAGGTCAATGCCATCTCCTCTTCCTGCTACAACACTCTCTGCATGCTCCGCAAAATCTTCAAGTGGATTCCCGTCGAAACCAGGAAAACTGGTCAGCAGCCGATTGGACTACGGAAACGCCCTATATGCAGGAATAACAACCAAACTCCTAACAAAGCTGCAAAGAATCCAGAACGCATCTGCCCGCCTCATTCTGGTCATCCCATGCCGCGACCACATTTCCCCCCACCTCAGAGACCTTCACTGGCTACCAGTATCAAAGAGGATCACCTTCAAACTCCTCATCCACACACACAAGGCCCTCCACGACACAGGCCCAGCCTACCTTAACGACAGACTCACCTTCCACACCCCCACCTGCAATCCTCGCTCCGCCAGCCTCGCCCACTGCCTCCATCCCCCGCATCCGCCGCACCACCGCCGGAGCAAGATCCTTCTCTCACCTAGCCGCCAAGACCTGGAACTCCCTACCGCTCCACCTTCGCCAGACCCAAGACCTCTTGACATTCAGGAAACGCCTCAAGACATGGCTCTACGACCAGTAGATCCCCCCCCAGCGCCTTGAGACCCTAACGGGTGATTAGTGCGCTCTATAAATCCGTGATTGATTGATTGATTGATTGATGGGGATATAAAAGTGGTTAAAACATTAATTACAGGATTGGTTGGCGGACCCGCCTGAGGACTGCCATCCCCACCAGGATCAAAGATCTCGACTGGGTGACAGTGATCGGGCTTGTAACCAGTGATGGCAGCGCTGAACTCAGCACCGCCTGGCTGATTAAACTCCTCTTTCCACCAGCATTTCATGACGGGGAACCCGCCATGAAAAGGCTGGTGGAAAGTCAGTGCTGGGGGGCTTCAGGGGGGCCCCTGCACGGCCCAGGCCCAGGGCCCTCCTGCCCAGCACCATTGGAGTAGGCACCGTCTGCTTTGTCTGAGGGTGCTGGAGTGTTTGGATATTGGCCTCAGGTCCCTTAAGGGAGCCAAGGGCAATATCCTAACACTGTTCCCGCCGTGCAGCCTGGCCGGAACGCGTATTGAAATGTTCCTGCCGGTCAGCCCGATGGGAACATTGTAATATGTGCGCTGGGAAACATCACCGCTATGGTAATGGCGTCCTCCCCTTGAGCTTGGCGGTCGAATGGTGGGACCATCAAACTCATACGAGGCCCTAAGTCATCGATATGTGTAAAATAGTCAATTTAATTTTTGTTGCCGGATCAAAGCTCTTCCTAGAAACAGATGCAAAACTGCTTACGTCAAGCCGCAAAGCAAAATGAAAAAGGGCAACTTTTCCCATTCAAGTCAGGGGGAAATCATGGGAAAATGTTTTCATAATCATAAAAAGTATGTTATGTACTATGTAAAATATATGTTGTATTTTTATGAAATAAGTTATGTTTTTTTTACAATTTATTATACTTTTCTCAGGTTTTTAAAACATATTTTATTAAACCTGGTGTGTTTCTATCTTTTACAATAAAATTATTAAAAATGTTTTTTATGTTTGTAAAAAATATTGTTGATGGTGTTTGATTTTTAAAATATATTTAATATATTGTATATGAGCCTCCTACTATTCGTTTAATTATGCATGATACCAATTGTGCATTTTTTAAATAATATATTCAACTATCAACATTATTAACAGAGAATTAATACACTTCTCCATCCAATACCGCTATATCCCTTGCATTCCGACCCTAAAGGTTAGTTTTCTAGTTTGAAAATATTTTTCATAAATAATTATTATATTATAACACTGTAAATTCAGGTTTTGGATATTAATATTCAGGCATTAAATGTAATATCTGAGTATTAACAGACGACCCCACCCAAAACGCGTATATCGCTTTTATCCAATCACTCATGTTAGTTTTCCACTTTTAAACATATTTTTTATAATAAATATAGTATTAGAAACTCTGTAAAATCATGGTTTAAAAATTAGTACTCAGGTATTAAAGGTAATACCGGAGCATTAATACACTTCCCCACCCAGTACCCCATATCCCTTGCATCCCACCCCTAAATGTTTGTTTTCTCCATTTAAAAATATTTTTAAAATAATTATAGTATAATAACCCTATAAATTCATGTTTTCAAAATTAATACTCAGGAATTAAAGTTAATACCTGAGTATTAATACACTTCCCCGCCCAAAGCCCCTATACCCTTGCATCCCATTCCTAAATGTTTGTTTTCCAGATTTACAAATATTTTTTGACAATAAGCATAGTATTAAAAAACCTAGAAATTGATGTTTTAAACTGTAATACTCGGGTATTAAAATTTAAAACATGAGTATTACTACAGGTAAAACTCTGCTTGGAAAGTAGGATTGTGCCACCCGCAGACAATTAGTCACTGAGCACTGGAAGCTTAAATGTCCAATAGCAAAGAATCAGATCTGCCATTCCCATCCTACCATCATAAGTCAACAGTTTGCACTTACCAAAAAACATGTGTAGGGGGATTGACTGGCCCACAGAAAGGAGACGATCTCGGCAAGCAGTGCACAAACTATTGCTGTGGAGCTATAAGTGGGAAGTTCTAGAGCACATATAAGAACCGTGGTAACTCCCACACCACTCCTGAGCACCCACATGTTCATAGCAGGTCTGCAGTCTTGTGCTCCCTGCCAGGCTGCTTACGAATGCTAACGCACCACACCTACATGCACTGCCAGCATTATATGAGATTAGGCTCCTAGTTGTGTATTTTGTATCATGGTTCTGTACTTTCACAACGTTATAAGCACATGGTATCTACAGGCCGTGATCTGCACGCACTACTGTAAGTGAAATGTGTCCTTATGTTAACACTGTTGTAAAAGCTGAAAAAATCCAATAAAAATGTTTGAAAAAAAATAAGAACCGTGGAAAATCCATGTTTTTGAAAAGGGCCACTCTGGCCAGAATGTTAAGAGTTAGTTTCTACTATCTGTTAGGATCAGTTTTTGTTTTGTTCATTAGGGGCTTAAGTTTGAGATTCCCGGGTAAAATTGGGTTCCAGGTTGAGGTGAATTCCCAGATATTGGAAGCTAAGCCTACGGACCGGTAGGCGTGATTGTCAGCTCACATCTCCTCCTATCTCACTTCAGTGAGATCAAGAATGACTTGGAACAACTAACTTGGAAACTAAAGGCCTTTCCGTACAGGCCCACCATTTAAAATAGGTGAGGTCCTGTGATGGAAGATCAGGAGTGGAAAAAGAAGATATTGTCTGTATAGAGGGTAATTCTGTCCTCCAACCCAGCTCCCCATCCAAATCCCCACATCTGAGATTCAGATCTAGTCCACACTGCAAGTGGCTCCATTGCTAAGGCAAACAGAAGGGATAATAGAAGCCAACCCTGCTTGGTGTGGTGGCTCTGTGGATTGGGAGTGGGTCAGAAAGAGTGGCATTAATTCATCACCCTCAATACACTAACTCAATCTTTTCCATCAGATTGATTTCCCTAGCCCTAGAGTTGTTCTTTTACTCAAAGTATCAGTATATTTTTATGAATAGATTCTTCTGTCAGTAAATGCTTTGCTTTTTCCTTAATATTCTACAACCCTTCCTGAACAAAATCTAAAGTTATCTTTTCGAATCTGGTAAAATTGAAGCTTTTGACACCTCTTGAAAGGAAACCATCTTGATTTGCCACCCTAGACTCAATTTCAGAGTTCCTATATCAATCTTAGTATTCTATATCACATTTCTTCTGATCCCTCTTATCTTTGGTTCCTATGGATACATATCTCAGAATTCAGCACTGAATTATAGTCAGGCAATTACTTTGCCCTGGTGTAAAAACACCAAATATGATGAAAACCAGGACAAAATGTTGATTTGCTATTTACTTTCCAGAGCAAAACTTTATTTGTGATGGAAAGTTGACAAAATGTTAAGCAAAACTGTTTTTCTCTAAATGTTTACAACTTTGAAAGTATGCTGCACTGTACAGCACACATACTAAGAATGAAAAGTTTTAACATATCTCTGAGCACGGTATTTTGTACAGCAAGGGTTACCTTCCACTACAAAACCTATGATAAACATCAAGCAGAATTGTGCAAAGGTGCCAGCACGGTACAAGCCAGCCAAATTATACACCAGTGTTTGTAAAGAGAGCATCAGTGCCATGTCTTAGTAGCTACAGTGCTATCCTGCTCTCTGTCTCACGCAACACAGTGTAGCAAATTTGGTTGCTACTGTGTGCTGCATGACATGCTCGTAAATCTGAACCTAATTGCACAGAGTGAGAGCGATAGCAGCTTCATAATTAAATGTTTCTCCAAGATACACCTTTAACTTTCTCCATTTGCCACTGTTGTGACTATGAGTTTCTAAAGTTTGTAATTAAAGTGTAAAAAATCATTAAGGGCCAGATATAGGAACCGTTTTGCATGGCGCAAACTGCGAAATTCGCAGTTTGCGCCATGCAAAACGTGCATCGCTATGCACATTCCCATTTTGCGAGTCGGTACCGACTCGCAAAATGGGAATGCGACTCGCAAATAGGAAGGGGTGTTCCTGTTCCTATTTGCGAGTCGCACCGCAATGCAGAATTGCTTTGTGACCGGGAACGTGGTCGCAAAGCAATTCGCAGTTAGCACCCATGTGAAGTGGGTGCTAACTCATTTGCAAAAGGGAAGGGGTCCCCATGGGACCTCTTCCCCGTTGTGAATGGCAGCAACAACAAAAAATTCTGAGCAGGTAGTGGTCCATAGGACCACTGCCTACTCTTAAAAAATGAAACCAAATGGTTTCATTTTCCCGAGTGTATTGCAACTCATTTTCCTTTAAGGAAAACGGGCTGCAATACAAAAAAAAAACTGCTTCATTAAAAAAGCAGTCACAGACATGGTGGGCTGCTGTCTCCAGTGGGCCACCGTCCCTGTGAGTGCAGGGACTCGCAAGGGGGTCGCAAATTGCGACCCACCTCATTAATATTAATGAGGTGGGTCTTTGCGACCCCCTTGTGATTCGCAGATGGTGTCAGGGACACCATTCTGCATAGGGGTTTGCGACTCGCAAATTGCGAACCCTTTTCTACCTACATCTGGCCCTAAGCGCCAATGCGGGTCAACTAGTCGCAGTCGACTAAAACCTACACACAATTTGAGGCTGATGAGATGGAACATGTGTTGTGTACACCAACCAGGTTTGACTGGGATGGAGATTTTACCTTTGGGCTTAGTCCTGAAAATGGAAGTCAAAGTCCTTCAGCGGGGCAAGCAGCAGGTTGTAATTGAGAAGGGCTCTGTGATGTAGGATAGGCATTGGAAAAGTCTCGGTGAAGCCGTTGGCTTAGGTGGGAAAATCTCAGCATGAAAAAAATCGAAATTCAATCCCAGAAAAGTCATTCATTTACTGGGGAAAGCCTCTGCGTGAGAAAATTCAAATACCATCCCAAGGAAGTCATTTGTGAATGAGTACTCGTCCATCAAACTCTAAATTAGTGCCATAGTATTTCCCACCTATTAAACGTGGTTCTTGATTGATCAAGAGGGAGCGATAAATGTATATTTACTATTTTCTTTATGTTAATACAAATGTATATCCCTATACATTAGATACTAGTTTTTATACTTGTTTTAGCTATGCTCAGTCCCAATGAGCTGATCTCACCATTCAAATAAACTAGAGAGAGCCTTGCTATCTCACTTTTAGCAGTAGCCAAAGCTCAGAGCACCATTTCAAAGCCATGACACTTACCATCACCCATCTAGGTTTTTCGTACCTCAAATCAAGCTAGAGAACACAGCTTGTAACTGATTTAAAAAAATGGATTTTGTATGGCGATGTGATGAGAAAAACAGGAACTTAACAACCAAGTAAAATATTCATTATGCTGATATTTATTCAAGTAGTGAGGGAAAGTGGCAGCCTAGTAAATACTTTTTTAGTTGTGGCTCCTTTCCAAGTAAGGGCGTATGGTTAAGTACCCAACATTTAGGAGCTGTTATATTTAGATTTGAATCGATATAAAACACCTTCATGCAAATGTATTCAGATTTGAAAAGTTAATTAGCTACCAGAGTCTGAGTTTTGTCTATTTTTGGGCAATATTCCAAGTCATTCAAATATGCTAGCGGAGGAATCAATTGCTGCACTATCTGTTCAGGATTAATTAAACATGATGATATAGCCCTCAAAAACTGTGATCAAAGGCTCAGTGTTGTTGCATATATATTGGATCATTCGGTTATTAACCTTAAGCTCCTAAATCTGAGGGATTGTAAAACACAACATCGCTATTGTGTAACTTTACATATGAAATGGTTCTGAAATTGTGCTGTTGCTGGGCTTAAAGCTCTGATTTTGTAGGAAAGTGACCCTTTTTGACATGGTTACCCCCAATATTTGCCTGATATTCGATGCAGTCTTGACTGGAGTGCTTGGGATTCCTGCTAACCAGGTTTCCAGTGTAAGATCTCTTTCCCTAAAACTGTAAATTGTTCCCAAAATTGCAAGACCTTTGCCCCCGTAAGTCCCTAGTAAATAGTACCCCTGGTATCCAGGGCAAGGGTACTAAAGGAGGGTCCCCAAAGCCTGCTGCATGTATTGTTTCACCCTCAGGAACCTCTCACCTAGCACGTACAGACTGCCATTGCATCAAAAAGTGAAAACACAACATGACATGCATGCCATGTCCCCTAAACTCTGCATGTAATATATAAAAGTCACCCCTAGAGTAGGCCTTACAGCCCTAAGGCAGGGTGCATTACGTTGCATATAAGGACATATCTGCATGAGCAGACATACCCCCGCTATGTCTTTAAGGATTCTTAGACATAGGGAATGAACCGGGAAGCCATTTTCAGTACATATGCTGGACACTGGTCACTACGAGTTCTCCAGCTACATGATGGCTTTACTAAAACTAGGGATGCTTGGTAGCAAACATTTCACAATAATAAACCCTCACTAATGCCAGCAATGGATTTATTAGTGAGAGCCTTTGCTCTTGGGTGGTCTGTCACAAAGCCTACTCTGGGAGAGGTGTTTACATACCCAACCCAACAGGATGATCTGCAAACCTGCATTTCAAAGCAGGGGGCTGAAAATAAGCCACTGCCCTTGGTATGCAGATCTAGCTTCACTCACAGGAGAGATGCCAACCCCTCTGCCCCGTGGCCCATTTGACACCTAGACAGAGGGGACATTTAGTATTCAGGGAGGTGTGTCCACCCCTCAGATCAATCACACTCCTAAGAGGAGCTGCCTGATGTGAACACAGCTTTTATAAATCTGCCATCTTGTTGTTGGCAGCTTTAAAAGCTTTGGGACAGGGTTATCCCCACATTCCACAGAAAGTAGTCATATAGGGGGTGTAGTGACCCCACGGGTAAGTAGCCCATTGGCTACTACTCTATACTCCCCAAAACACCCCTAAATGTAGAATATAGGGGAGTCTCTGGCACCAGGAAATCTGATTCCTGCTGGCCTATGAAGAAGAAGGACACCCAAAAGCTGCAAAAGCAAACCAGAGGAAGAAGAACTTGACACAGCACCAGCCCTGCTGCCCTGTATGCTGTTAGCACTGATGTGCATCAAAGTTGACTGGTCCTGCAAGCTGCTGTGCCTCCAAAAGCCTGGGAAGCCTGTCTGCCTTCAACAAAGACCCAGAAACTCCATTGACGCAACAGAGGTGCTTTCCTGGATCTTGCCGGCACCCCAGGACAACTGCGAGCACTCTGTGCCACAGGAAACCAGACACCGGAAAGCACCACTACACCCGTGCCGCCTAGCTCAAGTTGAAGTGGGCAAACAGTGGCAATGTGGTCCCTCAGCCCTCAATAGACAAAGTCCACCTAGGACGTGCCCACTGTGGACTCACTGACGCCACCTGCAGCCTCTGTCTGCAGGCCCCCTCAAATGCGAGTGCTCCAGTGAAGAAAACCAGACACCTCAGGACACTTCTGCACCTGTTGCCCCTAGCCCGTGGAGAAGGGGACTGAAGGTGTCCCTCATCCCATACATCTCAAGGTTGGAACCGACTTGTTGGATCTTCCCGACTGGACTGCCTCTCCAAACCTGCTACCTCTTTTCCCCATTTACTAACATTGGACAACCGACGGAGTACTACACTTCTGCACCCGGCCGTACCAATGCTGCCTAGTGTGACCTGTTGATGTGGTTCTGATCTTTGCCCAATACTCACCATAAGTCCAGGAGAATGGTCATGTAGGTCTCTGTACTATACCTGATTCAGTAGTTGTTTTTCAATCCATAGCATAACATTGCAGCTTTTCAGAAATTGACTTTTTAAAACTGTAAAGATTTTTCTTGCAAAACATACTTACCTAATTGTATTGAGTTGGGTGCCTAAATATCTATAAAGATATTTGTTATTTTTTGTAAATTGGTGCAGATCTTCTTGAGTCGTGTGACTCATTTATTGACAGTGTGTGTATCTGCAGATGTCTCAAACTTCTCTCTGATAAGCGTAAGGCTGCTCGACAACACTATCCTCTAAAAGAGCACCTTCTGTTTGTTTGCGCAAGCCCCTGTCCACTGGTAATGGAACCCCTGAACTCTTTGCACGCTGCATCTCATTTTGATTTATCATACATAGAGCCAGCTTTCTACAATAGGGGTGCAGCGGTAGGGTACACGACTTGACATTTGCTGTACCACTCGGTTAATAAATGATACCACTAAGGAATTCAAAATTGTCTTTAGTTAAGAAACATTTTTCCAATCTTTGATTTTTTTCCAAATTGTTTAAAACTTGCAGTAGGGCCTTTTCTTAAGTCCTGCCAATCTAAACTGTTTAGAATTTAAAATACTTTAGTTAGTTAGGGCCTTTAAGTAGTTCAGTTAGATTTTTTTTAAAGTTTCTAATAGACTCCAATTACTTTAAAACGATGACTGCAGCAGGTTCATCCCAGGAGCTCAACCTGGCCTCTCCAAAAACCTTAAGGTTGCTCAACTTAAGACCCTCAGCCAAGCATGGAAACTTGCCACGAGCCATAAGCCAACAAAAGCCCAGCTGCAGCAGCTGCTTGCAGAAAATGACAGAGCCATGGCAAATAGAGAAGCCCCTCATGAGAGTGAGGAGGAAGGGGAGGTGTAAGAGGATGATGAATCCCTCCACAACTCCACTGACAGCAGCACCATTCGGAGAACTTCTGATAGTACCCCAGGAGATGGAGACAGTAAAGATGCTGAACTCCAAAGGTTAGATAAGAGAATGAAATTAGAGTCTAGAATCTTAGCTATAAAAAAAGAAAAAGCAGAGATGGGCCTATGACCCATTGCTTGGGGCAGCAAACTTTTTAAATAGCGAGAAAGAAGAAGCTTTTGAAAAATACTGGAAGGGATTGTCCCCAACTATTCAAAGGCTGATTATGATATCACCAAATGGTTCAGACTCTTTGAGAGGGCCTGTGCCATGAGAAAACTTAACCAAAAGTCTTGGGGCTCTTCACTCTGGGAACTGTTTTCAGTGAAGTGTAGGGATAGATTCCTGACACTGACTGGAGCAGATGCCGAGTCCTATGACCGAATGAAAGATGCTCTGTTTGAGGGATTTGGACTCACAACTGAGGATTACAGGATTAGGCTCAGGGAAACTAGAAAAATCTCTAGTCAATCATGGGTAGATTTTGTTGACTTCTCTGCCAAAACACTAGGTGGCTGGTTAAAAGGGAATCAGGTGCAAGACTATGATGGGCTTGATAATCTTATTATGAAAGAGCATCTTTTGAGTAACTGTGTTTCTGAAAAATTGCATCGTCCAGTTTCTCCACAAAAATTGGGGCAGAAGGCAGACCACTGTGTCAAGACTAGGGTATCCAAGACAACTCATGGTGGGAGTGACTAAAAGAAAGGGATTGCTAAGCACCCCCCCCCAAGGGAAAGATGGTGACCAGTCTAATGATAGAAACAATGAGTCTTCTAAAGGCCCCCAAAAATCTGTTCAGGAGGGTGGACTTGAGACGAGACACAGAGCAAGGGTGGGTACCAGGGTAAGAACTGGGACCCTAAAAAGGCTTGGTGCTTTAATAGCAAAGCCAACGGGCACCAAGCTGGAGACCCTGCCTGTCCCAAAAAGAATCCCCTGAGTGCACCTGCAGCTCCTGCTACAGTGGTAAGTCTCCAGGTGGCATCCCAGGTGGGCCCTGACCATGTCAGAGAGCTCACAGAAACAACTTTAGTCTCAGAGGGAGGGGTGGATGTAGCTTCCCTGACTGTCTGGCCCAGTAATGGGGAGAAGTACAGACAACAGCCTCATGTTTATAGGATCAGAATTGAATAACTGAGGGATACAGGTTCAAGAGTCATCATGGTGACTGAAAAACTGATATCCCCAGAACAGTATGTGACTGGTGAAACTTTCACAGTCATCAGTGTTGACAACCAAGCTAAGGTCCATCCTACGACAATGGTGCCCTTAGAGTGGGAAAGGGTTACTGGCCAGAAAAAGGTGATGGTATCATCTGCAATTCCTGTAGCCTGTCTGGTGGGAAATGATGTGGAGTCCTTAGCATGGACTGAGGTCGACAGAAAAAAAACATGCAGCTATGCTGGGTATACCTGAATGGGAGTGTGTGTGGAAAGCACAGCACAATGCAAAGCAAAGGGTGAAAAAGAGGTGCTGGAGCCTGGAATACTGACCCCTTACCTACTTACCTTGAGGAGACATTTCAAGACATGGCTGTTCGAGCAGTAGCAGCCACCCCCTCCCCCCTCAGCACCCTGAGACCCTCACGGGTGAGTAGTGCGCTTTACAAATTCTCTGATTGATTGATTGACCCCGCCCTCCAAAAGAAAAGGCAATAAGTCTAGTAAGCCAGCTTCTGCAGAACAGCCCCAAGCTCAGGTCCCCTCTCCTCAGGGAGAAGACCTCGGGAACTACAGCAGAGCTCCTTGGCCCATGGGGACCCTCTAGGGAAGAGCTTTGCCAGGGACAGATAAACTGTTCCACTCTTCAGAACCTTAGGATGCTGACCAGGAAAAGGGAGATGTCAGTGGCTCCAACAGAACCTATTGGGAAGAGGGACTCCCATATCCTGAGGCCGGAGACCCCAAACCTGGTGACACCAGGAGAGTGGTAGTGCCTCAGATATATAAAGAGTTCCTGCTCACTTTGACTCATGACATCCTCTTAGCTGGGCACCTCACTTCTACAGCCAGGGATGTCCCAGAAGAGGAAGGAGCTTTGTAACTCCTGTGTCACATGTCAAGCAGTGGCAAGACAGGTGGCCACCCAAAGGCCCCTTAATTCCACTTCCAGTGGTCGTGGGTCCTTTTGAAAGGGTAGGGGTTGATGTTGTTGGCCCCCTAGACCCTCCAACAGCATCAGGGAACAGATTTATGCTGGTGGTAGTGGAACATGCCACCAGCTACCCTGATGCTATTCCCCTTAGGACTATCATTACTCCTGCAGTTGTTAGGGCCATACACAGTATCATTGCTAGAGTGGGCTTCCCTAGAAGGAGATATCAGACAGAGGTAGTAACTTCATGTCTGCGTACCTCAAGGCCATGTGGAATGAATGTGCAGTCACTTATAAGTTCGCTACCCCATATCACCCACAAGGAAATGGTTTAGTTGAGAAATTCAACAACGCCATGAAGGGCATGGTTACAGATCTCCTTGAAAAACTCAATGAGGAGATGGGATATTCTGTTAACATGCTTGCTTTTCACCTACAGTGAAGTGCCACAGAAGGAAGAAGGTTTTCCGCCTTTGAACTATTTTCTTGGCCTAGGTTCTAGGATGATTGAGTACATGGAAAAAGCATCCAAAAACCTTGAGGCCAGTCAAGAGCTCTAGAAGCTCTGGTATGACCAAAAAGACTGCGTATAGTGGAGTTCTAACCAGGGCTGAAGGTGTGGGTACTGAAGCCTGTAGATCCCAGGGTACTCCAGGACAAAAGGAGTGGCCCTTACCTCATCCTTGAAAAGTAGAGTGAAATCACCTATCTGGTAGGCCTAGGCACCCCCAGTAACTCATACAGGGTCATCCATGTGACCCACCTAAAGCTCTTCCATGACAGGGCTGATGTGGCTATGCTGATGGTCACTGATAAGGTTGGCAGATTTAGAAGTTCTGGGATGGGGTTATGCCCATCTCCCACAGGAAGTGGTCATATAGGGGGTGTGGTGACCCCAGGGGTAAGCAGCCCATTGGCTACTACCCTACACTCCCTAAAATGCCCCTGAATGCAGGTAAGGGGAGACCCTGGCAACAGGAAATCAGGTTCCTGCTGACCTACGAAGAAGTAGGACACCAAAGAGCCGCAAAAGCAAAGCCAAAGGAAGAGGTGTGATTTGGCCCCGGCCCTGCCGGCCTGTTTGCTGTTACCACTGATTGTCACCAAAGTCAAGTCGTCCTGCAAGCTGCTGTGCCTCCAAAAGCCTGGGAGGCCTGCCTGCCTTCAACAAAGACTCAGGCACTCTGTGAGGCAGTGAGGCTGCTTCCCTGCATCTTGCAGGCACCCCAAGACAACTGCGAGGACTCCGGGCCACAGAAAACCAAACACCAGGAAGCACCACTACACCTGTACCACCTAGCCCGAGTTGAAGCTGGCCAACTGTGCCAATGTGATTCTCCAGCCCTCCAGAGACAAAGTTCACCTTGGGCTTGCTCACTGTGGACTCACCGCTGCCGCCTGCAGCCTCTACCCGCAGGCCCCCTCAACCGCGAGTACACCGGTGGAGAAAACCTGAAACATCAGGACACCTCTGCACCCGTCGCCCCAGGCCCATGGACAAAAGGACTGAAGGGGTCATCATACATTGCAGGATTGGAACCCACATGTTGGTTCGTCCCAGCTGGATTCCCTGTGCAGACCTACAGTCTCTTTTCAACTGGACCGATCCCCATTGACTAGCATTGGGTACCCAAAGCCGTTGTATATCTCTGCACCGGGCCACCCCAGTGCCGCCCGGTGTAACCTGTTGTTGTGGTCCTGACCTATCCTCAATACTTACCTTAGTCCAGGAGATTGGCCCCATTAGTTGCTGTACTATACCTGAATGCAGTACTAGTTTTCTCTCTATAGGATAACATTGCAGCCTTTCAGAAATTGTGTTGTGTTGACTTTTAAAAACTGTAAAAAGATTTCTTGCAAAATATGCTCAGCCGATCATATTGATTCTGGTGCCTAGATATAGATAAAGATACCTCTTATTTTTTGTAAATTGGTGTGGATCTCCTTTTTGAATAGTGTGTCTCATTTATTGAATGTGTGTGTATTTGCCGATGTCTCACACTCCTCTCTGATAATCCTAAGGCTGCTCGACCACACTACCCCCTAAAAGAGCACCTTGGGGTTGCTAGAGCAAGCCCATGTCCAGTAATAAGGGAACCCCTGGATTCTTTGCACAATACACCTGATTTTGATATATCATATAAGGAGCCAGCTTCCTACTGGGGGCCTTGTTCAGTTTCAATATTGGGGGGTTATGTTCATGCCTTTAAAATTAATTCCTTGCAAGGATATATAAAATGCTGCAAGTTTTTAAATGGTTAAACCCTACGCATAGTACTCTGGCAGTAACTTTCAGGGAATCACAGATATGGAAAACAAGGGTATTATCACAGATATTTGCAATGTACTCCGTAATGTTATTAATGAAATCCTCTATAAATGAAGATTCACCATTATTGGCTAAATAATCACCTATGTGTAGGGTGCATGAAACTCGAATGCCAAATACTAGCTCTACAATTGTAGAGGTGAGCATAACTTGTGTAATTCCGGTTGGCATAATCACACAGAATTACCCAGAATTATGCGAGATTCTGCGGAATTCCACAAAACTAGTTCTGCATTTAGTGATATTTTCTTAGTGCAAAAATGCCCCCTTTGTGTTCAGAATGGACACTGCGATGCAATTTGCACTTCAAAATAGAGCTAAATGTAACAGAACATGAAAAACAAGTGTAAGCAGACACTTGCACTCTCTATATGTGCACTTGGGGTACAATTTTCCCCTAATTTACCCCTGGCATTTGTCACTAGTTTCTTAATGCAAAATGCAGCGTTGCATTCAAAATGGATGCAAGAATGCATTTTGCGCTTAGAAAATAGTGTTAAATGAAACAGAAACTAAATAGCAGCAGGAGCAGCCCCTTGCACTCACTACATGTGCTCTTGAGGAAGGATTTAAACCCTCCAAATTACTTTATCGCACAAGCAAGCCTAATTACGTTATTAGTGGTAACTGTGTGTCAAAGAGAAATGCGGAATTACCAAAATTACTCTTGCGATACTGAAATTCTGCCCAACCCTATACAATTGCATGATATATTAGTAATAGGGGATGAATGAGGTTGTATGGGCTTTGGCCGAACAATCAGCCTAATAAAAATGATTCTGGCAAAATGTTTTGTTTTGAAGCAATGTGGGCGGATTTAGCGTATCAAGAATGCGTTTCACCGAGTTGATTAAACCAACCTGATGAAAGCCTTTCTTGATGGAAATGTCCTTTCTCAGGCTGATTTGTTCGGCTTTTGTGTCGGTGGAATATTAACCTCCTAACTCTCTTTCCTTTTCCCCACATTTTTAAAGACCCTATCCCCTGCCTTCTAAGCCCCCGTGATACTCCCACTTCGGCATAGCTCCCTCTTTTTTTTCAATCCCATTACTTCCTCTCCCACCTTAATCCATTTTTTAGAAATCCCTTAGTCCCCATGCCACTTTCTGCATGTTTTTACAAATCTCTTACTACCCTTCACACTTGACTCCCTTTTTAACAAACCTGTTACTCCCATTCTGGCTTCACTGCCCTTTTATGTTTTTACAAAACCCTTACTCTTACTCCCACTTTTATTCAATTTTTAAACCCCCATGCCTCCCCTCACACCCTTTTTTTTACAAGCCCCTTATTTCCCTCCCAATTTACTTCCTTTTCTACAAACGCCTTACTCCCTCCCTCTTTACTCCAGTTTTTGTTTACAAACCTCTTACTACCTCTCCCACTTTACACACTTTGGGCCTGATTATGACATTGGCAGTCAGAGCAGCAGACAGCCAGCAGACAGTGTGCATTCTGACAGAGCTAGGAAGGGGGGTCCCCAGCACTGGCTTTCCTCCAGCAGTTTCATGGCGGGATCCCCACCATGAAAAGGCTGGCAGAAAGTGGGGTTGTAATTATCCATGGCTGGTTACTAGCCCGACTGCTGTCACCCCATCGGTATCTATGAATCTGGTGGGAACGGCGGTTTTTATGCGGGTGTGCCCGTCAAAGTTGTAATTGGGCAGTCGGAACACCTGGAGTGGGGCGGTCTGACCATCAACGCGCGTGTGGCGGACACTCGTAATTAGGCCCTTTATTTTTTACAGACCCCTTACTCTTTTTGCTTTTCACAAACGCCTTACTACCTCCCTTCCCCATCTACACCTTCTCCCATATAATAGGTCTACCTCTATTTTCCTTTCTAACTCTGTCATTCTGTTCTTTAAAATGAACAGTAACTTTCTTCACAAACATTTTTATTATTTCATGTAGAAGATATTTCAAAGTTTGAATTTTCTCTAAAATGAAGTTTTTTGTTTATTGGCAGCCACGTTGCACAGACGCTGTGCTGCTGTGAAACATGGCTGAAAGTAATAAAAATAAAAGGGCTATCATGCGGTCAATGCAGGCTGTGTCATGGCACTTTTGTCAAGCTTAAAAACATTGAAAGTGCTTGTTTTTGACTGAGTTTGGCGCAGGAACCGGGAAACAGGGCAGTTGGCCCTATGAAGGCAACAGTAAACAACCAATGCAGGACAGTGTGAGAGGTGGGCGTGATGGGGCAAAAAATGGCAGACAGCAGGAGGAGGGCAGGATTAGCAAGCAATACTGGTGGGTCAAGCTAGATCACAGACAGTGGAAGGAGGGAGGGCAGCAACAAGTTGCACCACAGATGGTGGGTGACAGGCCAAGCCATACGGGCACAGGAGGGAGAAATCCACACCATAGACAATGGGAGGAGGGAAGTACATGCACTCTTATGGAGTACAACAAAGATAATGAAAAAAATTCCACCAGAAGCACACAACTATTGGAAGGGCTGTGGCCACAGACAGGAAGTTTTATCTTCTTGGAACGGACAAACACACAAACAGAAAGTCATGCAGGAGTCACTAACAAATGAGAAGCAAGTAAATGACAGTGATGTCGAAGCCAACCAATGGTAGGTTATGGTGTAATGGGAGGGCCTTAAGCCCATGTTACTTTTTATTTTATTTAAAAGTGACTCACAAGCAACATTGCATGAGCTGTGTCTCAGGTGAGACCTAAATATTGATAAGAGTTGATTACCAATTTCCCGGAAGGTTTGGGAAGATGGAGGCCTAGGAGGAGGTATTGAGAAGGTATCAATAATAGTGCTCCAAAGTTGATACCACCCAAAGCATGGTCTACGTTTGGACTGGATATATTTTCACCAAGGATCTCTGCAATGAATGTGTCTACAATAGTTTATAAATTCCTGGTTTGGATTGAAAGTTTGTGAGAACAATTGGACACAGTTGAAACAGTGCAGGAAGCTTCGGTTGACACTTTAGGCACCAGGTTGTTGGAAATCCAAAGCTCATTAGACTACTAGTTTATGTTGTTCCTTGCCAATGAATATTCTGTTTTGGCAGTGATACATGAGACTATAATGGATTGGAGGAATTCCCTCTGTGACGAATGTACGGGTGAAACTGTGATACGAATCAAATAATGGCAGTATACTTGTCGATTTCTAACCTTTAAATCAATTTAAATAGTTGCTATAACATGGGCTATTTATGACGAATGAGTGCCTTAAAGAATGAAATATTGATGGCACAATTAAGAGTTGTTGATTTGATCCTCCACTGTGCTACTTGTCTGAATTCTGATTCGCAGTTGAAAGGTACTATTTATTTATTGTGGTTCAGACTGGATATGACATCAGTATGAGACAGTGAAGAGGTATGGGTGAGCATCACTAGAGATAAAACAATTTTTTTTTTTGGAGTGAGTTGAGATCTAGTCTACCTGGTATATATCCTTTTTACAACTAACTAAGACACATGCTGATATTTTGGTCACTTTGAATACAAGGCAGTTATTGTGGCACATTATGCAACAAAGGTAATAACAAATTTAAAAATATTATTAATTCACTTTATGGGTCTGACGAACATAGATGTCAGTATCAATTTCTCAAAGTAATAAACTATTTGTATTTGTTTATAAAAAAAAAGAAACTGAACCTCTTCTGTCCTACCAGATAGTTGAACTAGAGGTGTCATTTAATAGTCTTATCTGCCTTATCTTGTTTCGTCTTCCCTTGCCTTGTCTTTTCTTTTCTTGGCTTATCTTATCTGACAAATCACTAAACAGGTCTGCTTTCAACCAGGCAAAACACTGAACAGCTATTCTCACCATAATTGGTTCAGGACTACCGGGTTGTTCAGTGTAGCAGGGTGTCACTAAGGCCCTCATTCTGACCTTGGCGGGCGGCGGAGGCCGCCCGCCAAAGTCCCGCCGTCAGGTTACCGTTCCGCGGTCGAAAGACCGCGGCGGTAATTCTGACTTTCCCGCTGGGCTGGCGGGCGGTCGCCTTCAGACCGCCCGCCAGCCCAGCGGGAAAGAGGCTTCCACGATGAAGCCGGCTCGGAATCGAGCCGGCGGAGTGGAAGCTGTGCGACGGGTGCAGTTGCACCCGTCGCGTATTTCACTGTCTGCGCAGCAGACAGTGAAATACATGTAGGGGCCCTCTTACGGGGGCCCCTGCAATGCCCATGCCAGTGGCATGGGCACTGCAGGGGCCCCCAGGGGCCCCGCGACCCCCCCTACCGCCATCCGGATCCCGGCGGTCGGACCGCTGGGATCTGGATGGCGGTAGGGGGGGTCGGAATCCCCGCGGCGGTGCAGCAAGCTGCGCCACCGTGGAGGATTCAATGGGGCGGCGGTACACTGGCGGGAGCCCGCCAGTGGTGCCGGTCCGACCGCGGCTTTACCGCCGCGGTCGGAATCCCCATTGGAGCACCGCCGGCCTGTCGGCGGTGCTCCCGCGGTCCTCCGCCCTGGCGGTCTTTGACCGCCAGGGTCAGAATGAGGGCCTAAGTCTCCTGTTCAGCTTGCTTAATTATGTTAGCTCACACGGGAGCAGATTATTTTGTTCAAACACTTAAACATCAAACTGACTTTACGTAGTCTTTGCAACCTTACAAATACCTGTCCCATACCTGAGCCATTCTACAAAGCATTGCACTAGTTCCTCATAGATCTACATCACATTTGGGACCTCACATACAAGATGATGGAATGTTGAATATATTCCAGGAGCTTGTTCAAGAAAGCCCTTATCCACAAGAATTAATGTACATTTGTAGATTTACTGTCATGGATATTTACTATTGCATTTTTTTGCTATTCACCATTTCTGAGTGTAAGGTTGCTTTGAGATGTAGACTTACATGCATCGACTATCTGGTGATGTTCCTACACCAGGATTTGAGTGTAAAGTTACTACCCGTTGTTGTGAATACTGTATTTTTTAATGCAAAGACCTTTCATTTAGGTATGAGAATGTATGTTTTCCATCAAATGCACGTTTCTGTCATATTCTGCCAATGTTCATGAATTTATGTTAAACAAGCTTTTGCAAAACAGATTCGTTGTAGGTGAATTAGATTTGCTGTCTTTTAAAAAGAAATACTTCAAATAAAACCATCAGGGTTTTTATCTTCGACAGTAGGTGAAAGTGCATGTTTCATTTTCTGAGTATTATTTAGATTAAATGTGTTCAACAAGATTCTTTATCCTATGTGTATTGTTAATTTAACCACTTCAGTGTGCATGACGGTACAGTTCCGTCATGCGGACCGGACCTCGTGTTCAGAGGATGGAACCATTCCGTCCTCATTACATGAGCTCCAAATCCCTCTGCTGTTCACAGCAGAGGAATTTGGTTCTTGTAAAAACAGCCTCGGAGCCGGGAAAGAGGTTTCCCAGCCCTTGAGGCTGTTTTTGGTTTTCAGTGTAATAATGAGCAGCGCGCACTGCATGCTGACATCATTCCACTGAAAATGAAAGTGAAATGAGCTGATCGGCTCATTTCACTTTCACTGCCTAGATGCTGGTGGGGCTATCAGAGCCCCCCTCACCGAGCACCTAGGCAGATGTGAGAGGTATCATTGGAAAGGGGAGAATCTCCCCTTTCCAATGTTATCCTTTCACTAGTGGATCCCGTCTTGGCGATTGCCCCAGGAGGGCGATCCCTAAGGAGGGATCCTCCCACTAGACACCAGGGAGGTCGGGAGTGGCCCCTTGGGCAAGGGCTTTTGCTCCCCCTTACTGTTTTGCACTTAATCAGTTCTTCTGCACTCCCTTGGGGGGGGCAGGTGGGGGCAAAAGCCCCCCTCCAAGGAAGGGGGGGGCCTCAAAACCCACTAGGCACCAAGGTTTTATTTATTACATAGGGTGGGGGCTGCCCAAAATGGGCATGCCGATACCCACACCCCCCAAATACTTATAACAGTTGTTAACGCGTCCCTTTATGTCAATTTTATACACATTAGGACTCGTTTTAGGCCGATGAATCTTTTGACCCAGTGGTGAGACACCGTAGAACGAGCAATATGTCAATGACGTTATCAACATTTATTACCACAATATACTTTACTTTGGATGAAGACATTGATTAAATTATCAGCGCAACCATGACCTTTCAGCCATGAATAACCACACCTTTATTGGAGTTCTTGTGAATTTTATTCCCTATTGATTACAATCTAATAATGGAAGTGTCAATATCAAAACCAAGAAGCAAATGAGCAAAATCACAACATGACGGCTATGATAAGACTTCAATAATGCAAAGATCAGAAACATAAGAGAACCAACATAAGATATGCATAGATCAAAGTGCATAAGATATCATATACGTCTCAGTTCAGCACAGCACTAGGTCAGTCACGACTATTTGCGTCAGTTGAGTGATCACCTAGTCTAACCACTGATTAGCATCAGCATGTTGGACTTCATGCAAAATAATTTTGAACACAAATTTGGAAAACATCTGACTAAGGTCTCTATCCAAAAATACAGCAGTTGGTACCTAGAAAGAAAAGGCAAACAGACAAATTACAATAGCATTGTCATAATTACCCTCCTCGGAATAAGTCAGCATACAGGATCAGTCTTCGTCTTCAGGACATCAGTTAGAACGCCGACAGTCTATTTCATCTAAGGACAGCGGACGCTTCCCTCATAAGGAGGAGAAGTGTAAAAAGGGGCAGTCTATGAATGAAGATGGTTTTGTCTAAGTCTCAAATCACCAAACAGAGTGACAGAGTTTCTGGATGCAATCAATATCATTCCCTACCTAATTCTCCGACTGTTCTGTGTCATGAGTTTTTATCCCTTTTTCCAAATACATTCCCCCAAAATTCTATTGGATAACCGCTACACCCCACTATCTTTAACCTATCAAATTATACATTAGGTAATCCTAATTGTCACCCCACGATAATTTATAACGTTTTGATTGGTCTTCATAATTGACGTCTTCGTAGGTGGCACATCCGGAGGGTGTCATCCTTTGGCACGTTCTTCAGGTCAAAGGTTCTGTTTTACATGGCTAAACGTCCTTGAGTGTTTCTATGATTGTTGCAAAACGTATAAAACTTATACTAAGGCAGCTAATATGCGGATGGGAAACAGAAGGAATTAGCAACATAAAACAAAGAAAAGGAACAAATGCTGGGTCATGGCCTTTTACGAGTCAGCACACTGGAAAACAGAAAAATATGCTTTAATATGAGAGCTACACGGCTAAAACTTCAACTCACTCACTAATTTAAGGCCTATGGGTTCTAATACAAATGCAATCCTCGTAGGTGTTAGCATATTCAATTAATCATAATGCAAGCAATTATTTCTTACAGTTGACATTAGTTTATGTGCACAATAGTAACTTCACACTTATAATCATGTTAAGAATACACTTAAACAAATAATATTTTATGATCGTTTTTTTGTATGCAGCTTTGTTAGGTATTTATATATATGCATTTCACATCTAATATATGTAATATTTAAACCACGCTCTCTCAGTCCCTCCTCTGATAACGCTCGTCATCACACAAATCTTTCTTCTGATCTTTCTTTTTTTTTTTTGTTCACCTTTTGCATTTCAACATCCTGGCCTTTATGTGAACTTTCCCAAATTTCATTCAAATTTTTCTCTCTTTCACTTTCTTCATTTCTCCTGGTTATTTTGGTCCAATTTCTCTTTATTTTGTCATTAATTTTGCATGCCCCCCATAATCCTAATAGACAGACCAGAACAATTAATAGACCCACCAATATTTTTGCAAGTACCCCATTCCAAATGTTGGTAAACCAGCTTCCCACTCTGGCGATTCCCTTTCCAAATTTCTCCCAAACACCGAGTTCTTTCAAATCCTTCAAATCTGTACAATCTCTAGTAAGGTTAGTAAGCATACTTCTAATCTTCTTGCTGTTATCAGGTATAAATGAACAACAATGACGCTCATAGAGCATCTTGCAGACCCCTCCACTCTTAGCTAAAAGAATGTCTAAAGCAAGCCGATTTTGAAGAGTCATAGCTCTTTCTGCAGCAAGTTCAGTATCCATCAGGAGTATAGCCCCTGTAAAATTTGTCAGCAAGTTATCCACTATAGTAGACAACTTTTGAATCTTCATAGAATTCAAGATAACCCCTACTGATGGGATTATAGCTCCAAATATATCACCAATGACAGCCGCCACTGATTCTCGTTTCTGTCTGGGATGTTGTAATTCAGACGTCTTAGGTATTTGCTTTAAGTCATCAATTTGGTAAATCTTTGGAAATAATATCCCCAAATAACATGTCCCATACCATCCCTTAGGGAGACGGTAAAAAGCATTTAGCCCACAGATGTAATAGATTCCAGGAATCGCTGGATCTTGTCCATTTAGCATAAAGGTCCATTTACTCTGAAACAAAAACACATGCCTTCATTCACTCGTACCCACAAACAAATTATCCTGTTCAGATTTTGGCCTATATATACAAAGCCTACCTACATGTAATGCATCTATAGCTAATTTGCCTCGTGTCTTGATTGCAGTGTAAGCATAATCATTTGCGTATGTGCGTTTCTCTAATCCTTTTTCTAATCTTTCTTTTAATGCTTTGCGTCTATCATCTGTGTGATCTAAGAAGCTTTTCTCTACAGGCAATAATAAGCAAGTTAAATTATTGCGGTGTGCATAGGCAGTTCCAAATGTAAGCGTCGGCTCAAAGAATCCCCTAACTATTTTTATATCATGTTCCTTAGCTAACTTGTTTAAAAATTCAATCACAGGCACAAAAGAAAACACAACATCCAAATTTGAATACAAATATTGCACATGCTCTTGATTATAGAATCTTGTTAATAGCAAGCTACAACTAATCCCATAGGTTAAAGGGAGGCTATGATAAGTAGTATTAAAGCGGCAGAAAGCAACCTAAAAACTGGACTTACAGCCGCAGCATTCAAGAAGAAACTAGAAGAAACGAATAAGACAATCGGCGAGTTCAAAGACTACTTGACTCACCGCAAAATTGCCAAATTCCAGAAAGACCTGGACAGGTTCTCCCTAGAGAGAGTACATCCTTACTCTAGGGAAGATTTTGTAGCCCAATCCTCTTTGCCCTCCGATACATCCTCCGGGGGTTACTCTAGTTCGGACTCTGACACCAGCCGGACACAACCGACACGGCCAAGGCGGGGTAGGAGGGGGAATAATCGGAGTAATTGGCCCACACCATTTACAGGCCCCCCGCCCCCACTGCTTAATATGCCTCCCTGGGCGTGGCCCTCCCCCTATGGGCCACCAAGCCAATTTCAAGCCCCATTGTATCCCCAGCCACAAACGACCTGGTCTTATCCCAATGTTCCTTTTTTTGGGAGAGGCCCTGGACGGGGAAGGGGCAGGAAAAAGGGTGTCAGTTGGAACCTAAAGGAAGGACCAACAGACGACGAATCCCCCAGCACAAGCAGAACGTAAATAAGGGGTCCACCACTGTTGTTAATTTAAGCTCAAGAGTATTAAATAATAACGAGCTCCAAGCCTTAGAGAAAGGTCTGGGCTTCGTCCCCACCCCGAAACTTGACGTCTTTAAACTAAAGATAGAACTAGCAGAGTTCTTTCGGAAGATCAGACTGAGAACCTTCTTTCTCCAGAACCCCGAACCCAACACGGAACGTGAAAAGAACACTGGGCTACGCCCCAAATCCAAGTTCACTCCCACCTCCCACCTTATGCCACCTGAAGTCCTGGCATTTGAGAAATCAGTGAGCAGGAGGATCGACGCTCTACAGAATACACAGAGGGAGACTTTCCATAACATCAGCACCGAAGAACTCACAGCCCTCCACGATCTTAGTAATGACTCTTCCATCACTATCAAACCAGCCGACAAGGGCGGGCTATAGTGATAATGCCCACGGTGATGTACAATACTGAATGCCTACGCCTACTAAACAACGACCATCACTATAAGAAACTATCAAGAGACCCAACAGAAGAGGTCAGGGAAGAGATCACTTTCCTGGTTGACAAGGGTATGAATAACGGTTGGATCACTAAACATGAGGCCTCCTTCCTCACCCAACCCGATCCAAAAACTCTGTATTTTTATATTCTGCCCAAAATCCATAAGAATAAGCATCCACCCCCAGGGAGACCAATAGTCTCCGGGATTGGTTCTATGTTAGAAACACTGTCCCAATTCTGCGACTGGTTCCTTCAACCATTCGTGAAACAAATTCCCACATACCTCAAAGATACAACAGATGTGCTCTCCCTTATAAACACCCTAGAATTTGATAAAGACAGAGAACATCTCATGACACTGGATGTGGAGTCATTATATACCAATATTCCACAAGAGGCAACTCTAGAGGTGGTCAGTGATCTACTAAATAGGGGCACCTGGAACTACATCACCCCCCCTGAATTTATCCTGGACCTAGCCCATCTGGCTCTTACCAGAAATTTCTTTGAGTTCGATAAAAACTTCTTTCTACAGATCCAGGGTACCTCGATGGGGAGCACCTTCCCACCCAGCCTGGCATGCCTATACGTGGATCACTCGAGAAAGAAATGGTCCTCACTGAAGAGAACCCATATATCAACCATATCAGGCTATGGAAAAGATATATCGATGATATCCTGATTATCTGGAGAGGCACAAGGGAAGAAGCAACCATCTTCATCACTTGGTTAAACACCTTGAACCCCTTTCTAAGATTTACAGCCACATTAGGCAACCCTGCAGTCTCTTTTCTTGACCTACTAATAACTGAAAGAAATGGCTCCCTTGTAACAGAAGTATATTACAAACCCACTGACCGAAACACTCTCCTTCAGTTTCAGAGCTTCCATCCACGCTCCCTCAGGGAAAACCTCCCAGTGGGTCAATACCTCCGCCTACGGCGGAATTGTACCGAACTAACGGATTACAAAAAGCATGCTCAACAACTTACTGACAAACTTCGAGCACGAGGATACCCGGATCACCTATTGAGGAGAGCCAACAAACGGGCCTGTGTGAGCCCAAGGGAGACTCTACTGCACCCAAGCAGTAGAATCAGTAAGGGGAACCCTTTGATCTGTGTGACCACGTTCAACCCAGCGTCCAACATGATCAAAAAGATAATAAATGAAGACTGGAAAATCCTCACCTCTGGGGGTCTCCCCTTTGAGATCCCAATGAATGCCTACAGAAAGGCAAAAAGCATTCGGGATATGATCGTACATACCCGCCCACGGGAACACCCCACCACAAGTAGACAAAAGACCCTCTGGGACCTTCCCCCCTCCCCCCCCCCAAAGGACACTACCCCTGCGGCAGTTGCAGTGTTTGCGCTTTTACCAAGAAAACCCTTACACTTGACCTGGGGTTACAAACACCCTGGGAACTTAGACAACTAATGAACTGCAACAGTAAAAACGTGGTGTACATGATCACATGCCCCTGTGACAAGAAATACATCGGGATGACGACAAGAAGAGTGGGTACACGCATCTGCGAGCATAGAAGCACCATCCGTTGTAAAAGAGATGCCACAAGACTTACAGAGCACTATATCTCCAGCAATCACCATCCTGATCACATGCAGTGGGTGGTACTGGACCAATTAAAATCCACAACAACCAACGCCAAACACAAGCTCCTGCTATATGAACAGAGATGGATCTGGAGGTTGCGTACGGATACTTTAGGATTGAATGACAACATCCAATGGTCAGCCTTAGGCTGATGACCAGATACCAATATGATATCCTTCCTCTATGGGAGACCGTGTCAAATAACCCATTTAGGATCTTAAACTGCATTTGATAACTTTACTGATGACCCCTCATGCAATGGACCCTGAAATGCCCCACTGTGGGATTCACTACTTACCACCCTTGTTGTCATGACCTTGTGTAGTAACTCGACCCACTAGAGTAGTTTCCCATACCCCTGGTAGTAAAGCGATTGTCACTCCTCCCTTCTTACTCCTTCTCTATTCCCTCTTTTTCTTTATCCTACGTCTATACCTTTGCTGGGTTCCCCTTTCTTCTTGCCAACCAAAACCCCCCCCACCGCCCCTTTTTCTTTCCCCTTTCTCCCTCTCTAACACTTTCTTCCTTTTTTTCTGCTTATCCTGCTTCCTCCATTCTATTCACCTTTCTTTCCCCCCTTACCTTTCCCCCTTTTCCTCTGCCCCCCTTCTCTTCCACCCCCAAATCCCCCCCCTTTTTTTCTGTGCACCTGTGTCTTTCTTGCCCCGCCTCCTCCGTGGGTCCGTTTGTGTCTTTTGTCTCTTTTCTTCACTTTTTATTTTATTTTTCCTCTTTGCTTTCCATCTTTGCTCTTTTCTCGCTTTTTGCCCCCCCTTCCCCGCATTCCCGCCTTCCTCACCCCCCCCCTTTCCTTTTGTACTTTGGCCCGGTTGCCCCTTTTGGACGACCGGGCTTCTCCCATGGGACTCACTCTCCCAGCGTCCCATGGGTCTCAGTGACGCGACGCGTTACACGCGACGCGTCACTGCAGGACGCTCCCCCGTGCGCGCTAGCGGCACCACGTAGGGGGAAACCTCATCATCTCTACACGCAACTGACCCCGCGGGACCCCGTCCCTGAGTGGTCCCGTGGGGCGTCGCGCTCCACCAAGGCCAATCAGGGCCCTCCAGGCTCCCAACACGGCATAGCCCCCGAGAGGGCTCGGCCGGTCGCATGGGCGTGGCATTTTACCTCCTTCGAGCCGGGAGTCTCCATACCATGACGCCCGACACACCTGATTTCATTTCCATCGGGCTCCGCCCCCAGCGCCCGAAGCTCCATACCGATTGGCCGCATTTCCTCTTAAAGACCTGTCCAGCCTCCTAGCCAGTACCAGAGCGGCCTGGCTCCGGCATGTAGGTACCCCCCATGGTATTCCCTTTGGAGTGGTAAGTGTGGGCCTCCCTGGCCCCTTGGATTTCTCTTTCTCTCTCTCTTTCTCTCTCCCCGTTCCTGCTACCAGTTATCTCTTCCTCTGGTAAGCCAGGCTTTTACTTCTTCTGGCACCTCTTTCTCCGATTTCTATTTTTATTCTGATTTTTTCATGTTTTGTCTGACTTCTTTTTCTTTCCCCCTCCTCTTTATTTCACTCCTTCGCCCCCTTGGTCCCCTCCTTTCCTCAGCGCGCTGTGCACCCTCATTTTCTTTCCGTTTCTTTGTCTCCCCCATGCTAAACCCTTGATCTCCTCAGAGTGTGACTACAAGGGAAACCCCCCCCCTGGCACTAGCCAGACCAGAGGCAAATCGCCCCCCCTCTCTGGGGTAAGTCACTATTGCATGCGTGTGTGAGTGCTTTTTACATTTCTCACCTATTGCTGTGTCGTGTGCAGTGGTTTGCCACTTTTTTCACTCTGAATACAATTTTTTCACTCTGAATAACTGTGATTTATTTATCATCCATCATAGGCCTACCCCACCGTGAACTACCTGTTCAGGTAGGCCATCCATTATTCACTTTGAGCACCCCACTTACTACGTGTGCTCTGACCCTGATGAATGCCCCTGACCCACCAGCACTCAGTGAGGGCAGAAACATGTTGGTCTTATGCATCTCTTTTTAGACTCCAGGAGACATTCTCTAACAAGCCTTTTCCCCCCTTTATTCTTAGTCTTACCAGCATGCACCACCATTAAAATTAGCAATAGCTACTGGTGACATGTTCGGTAATTTTATTATTCACCCTTTCTGGATCACTGTAACTATCCAGTTAGTTTAATTTCAGCACGCCCTCTGGTTCTTTTAACCAAGAGGTTGAGTCCGCCCAAGTAGTATCATCTTACTTGGGTGGGGCTAGGTGGTCAAATGATGAAGCAAGACACTATTATGTGTGTGAGACCACCTAGTCCGTAAAGGAAATTCCCCACTACTCCTGTATGACAACACAGCACCCCCTTGCTTGGACATTTTCCAACCATGATTTTCCTTTCTCAGGATTTAAAGCAACCTAACTAATACTGGACACTGAATAAAGACTAACTTAGTCCTACCCTCAGTTCCTACTACCCCACACCTTTAGTGATTATATATGATAAGTAACCCCCTCCTGCACAGATGAAGGAATTTTAGTACATACATAACAATCTTTCGCATTCATAGTTTCCACATACTCGTTCAGTAAGCGATAGAAGACATTAGTAGAGAGTTCACCTTTTGCATTAGTTCCCTCATGCATGTGTCTTGCGTCTTGCTCAAATCTCTCCCATGGTTTTAGTGTGGTAGTTTCAGGTTTTGAAGTAGCGTTAATAGTTTCTTTCTCTATCCATGGCATTCCTACAATCACTCCCACAATTATTACTGCACACACAACACCTATTATAAGACCTAACCAACCACACACCTTACTTCCCTTGCTACTATTTCTATTGTAAGCCATGTTTATATAGAATCAGACAGTAGAGCAACAATCAACTAGAGGATTGTTCAAATTTTCTGGTTTTCTGCGTTTATTTACAGCGTCTTCACTCACTCCAGGACCTCTTGTCAAATTCGGTTAGCAGCTTGTCTTAATCAGGTTCAAAGTCAATCCAGTTTTAGTGTCACTTCCGGTAGTTTATAATGTCTCTTTTCAATTTCAAATTTTTTTCAAAACTTAACCAGGCTTTCCTCGGATTCGTTCAGGTACCGTAGTATTGGCCTGGTACTTCTCGATCAAAGCAGAATGATATAAATTCTTGTTGCCATTCAGAAGTTGTAGCATATGCCCATTCAGGACCCGTATATCTTCTGTTTGCGATTCTTTTTCTTTTTAACCTTCGCTCACCCTGTTGTTCTCCTTCACTCAGATCCTCCACTCTAGATGTATTGTTTTCTTCGATTATTGTGTCATTTGATAAATCTCTTATCTTGAAGAGTGGCTTATCTGGCCAATTGTCGCCTCTATGGGTCTTTTCTTGATGTGCCCTTTCAGGACGTTGGACAGTACCCTCCTCTTGAGATATGGTGTTTTCTCTTGATGGACTTGCACCTGGTTCAGGCGGTTCTGATACGCTCTGATTCCTCTCCACAATTTCTCCTTCTTCTTCTTCTTCTTCCGGTTCTGTGCCGGGTCCGAACTCTAACCCGTATTCGTCTGCTTCTGGGAGAACCTCTCCTTGACTTAGTTCTCCTGTCGCTTGTTCTGAGATAGGCACTCTGTCACCTCTCTCGAACTCATTGACTGTTTGAGGGACAAGGCTGTTCTCAGTGGGCTCTCCGGTAGTCTCAGTTTCTTCTTGGCTGTTCTCTGGCTCTGAGACTTCTCTTTCTAAAGTTGTTGTGCCAGAAACTTCAAGTTCCTCTTCAACAAGACACGTTACCCTTTTTGTATGACTGGCATGTATCCAGTTGGGAACCCCGGCACACTTTACAGCAGTAGTAGTCATCAATATTACTTGATATGGCCCCTTCCAACCTGGTTCTAGACACGATTTTCTCACGTGCTTCTTGACAACCACCCACTCACCTGCTTGAAGAGAGTGGCCTGGATCTCCGATCGGTGGCAAAGTGTTAGCTTCCACCTGGTGAGAGAAAGAGCGAATCACATCAGCCAAACCTTTACACCATATCATCTGTAATATTCACTAGTGCATTTGTAGGTACTGCTGGTAATCTCATAGCTCTGCCCATGAGGATTTCATGGGGCGATAGTCCCGTTTTCTTGTCTGGGGTGTTTCTCATTGACATCAGCACTAGAGGCAAGGCATCTGGCCACTTCATATTAGTTGCTGCACACATTTTTGCCATTCTCGATTTCAAAGTACCGTTCATTTGCTCTACTAGTCCTGATGCTTCGGGGCGATAGCTACAATGCAGCTTTTGTTCAATGTTGAGTGCAGCACACAGGAGTTTAATCACCTCATTGTCGAAGTGTCTACCCCTATCCGATTCTATAGAAACCGGAAACCCGAATCTTGGTATCAGTTCCCTGAGTAGTAGTTTGGCTACTGTAAGGCTGTCATTTCTACGTGTGGGATATGCCTCAATCCAATGACTGAAAACACACACAATCACCAACACATACTTCAGTCCTCCACAAACTGGCATTTCAATGAAATCCATTTGCATTTTGTTAAATGGACCTCCAGCTCTTCCAATATGGCTCAAAGTTACCACAGTTCCCTTTCCTGCATTCATCTGTTGACAGATAATGCATCTGTGACAAGTAATTTCTGCGGCATGTCTGAATTTTGGGTTAAACCAATCAATTTTAAATGACCTAATCATGGCGTCCCTTCCCAGGTGTGCCTGCCCATGATAGAGTCTGGCAAACTGGGATAGAAGACTGTTTGGCAAAACTAATTTCCCTTCCTCTGAAACCCATAAATCATCAGCTCTTTGCACACATTGCATTCTTTGCCAAGAGCGTTTTTCTTCCTTACTTGCACAGCTTTGTAATGTTTTTAGTTCGTCCAATGTGTCAACTACCTGCAATGCTAGATTTAAACTTGTGTCATTCTCAGTTTGTGGTAACAATTCCCATTGTTCCTTAAACGATATACAGTTCAATGCGCAGAATCTTGCGACTTGATCTGCATAGCCGTTTCCCATGGACACAAAGGGGGTCATTCTGACCCTGGCGGCCGGTGGCCGCCAGGGCCACCGACCACGGGAGCACCGCCAACAGGCTGGTGGTGCTCCCACGAGCATTCTGACCGCGGCGGTTCAGCCGCGGTCAGAAGCGGCAAGTCGGCGGGCTCCCGCCGACTTACCGCTGCTCGGGGGAATCCTTCATGGCGGCGGAGCGCGACAGCCCCTACCGCCATCCTGTTCATGGCGGGAAACCCGCCATGAACAGGATGGCGGTAGGGGGTGCCGCGGGGCCCCTGGGGGCCCCTGCCGTGCCCATGCCAATGGCATGGGCACGGCAGGGGCCCCCGTAAGAGGGCCCCGCAAAGTATTTCAGTGTCTGCCATGCAGACACTGAAATACGCGACGGGTGCAAACTGCACCCGTCGCACCCCTGCAACTACGCCGGCTCAATTCTGAGCCGGCGTCCTCGTTGCAGGGGCATTTCCTCTGGGCCGGCGGGCGCTCTTTTGGAGAGTGCCCGCCGGCCCAGAGGAAATGTTAGAATGGCCGCCGCGGTCTTGTGACCGCGGTGCGGTCATTTGGCGGCGGAACCTTGGCGGACGGCCTCCGCCGTCCGCCAAGGTTAAAATCAGGCCCAAAGTCTTGTGATGTAATGTGAGCACTGCATTTCACCACGGCAATTTCAAGAGGTAACTGAATCGCATGCAACAAATCCTTTATTTGTTCCCCATTTTTCACAGGAGACCCAGATGAGGTCATAAAACCCCTCTGTGACCAAAGTTGGCCAAAATCATGTACGATTCCGAATCCATATCTGCTGTCAGTATAAATGGTGACTTTCAAGTTTACAGCTGCGTGGCATGCCTTAGTAACGGCGATCAGTTCTGCCACTTGTGCGGAAAACACTCTTTCGAGCCAGGAGGCTTCGACGATGCCAGTTATAGTACATACCGCATAACCAGCTCTCAGTGTTTCCGGCAGAGTCTCTAAGACAGGACCCATCAACAAACATGATGCAGTCATTTTCTTTCAATTGAGTGTCCTGAATATCTGGATGAGGTTTGCACAATTCAGTCACCTCAAGACAATCATGTTCAAATTCTTCCCCATCTTTGATTTCAGTATTTTCATTAGGTAGTAAAGTTGCCGGGTTCAGTACAGTGCATCTCCTAAGCGTGACATTTGGTGACCCCAGTATGACCGTCTCATACCTAGTAAGACGTGCGTTTGTCATGTGCTGAGTCTTAGTTCGAGTTAACAGAATTTCAACTGAATGTGGAACCATTACTGTTAGAGGGTATGACTATGCCTTCACATTGTAAAAGGCTCTGACCAACTGCTGCAACTTCACGCAAACAACCCGGTAAGGCTGCTGCGACAGGGTCCAAGGTAGCTGAAAAATATGCTACAGGGCGATTTGCATCTCCGTGGACCTGTGTTAAGACAGACAAAGAACAAGCATCACGTTCATGACAAAACAACAGAAATGGTTTCTCATAGTCTGGCATTCCTAGTGCTGGTGCCCTGCACATGCATTCTCTTAGATCCATAAATGATTTGAGCTCCTCTTTTGACAAGGTTATAGTGTATGGCTCATCCTTGATTTCCTTTCCTGTCAGTTTTATTAATGGCTTTGAAATGATTGAGAAGTTGGGTATCCACTGGCGACAGTACCTGACCATTCCCCAAAACATCCTGACATCTCTTTTTGTTGTTGGAGGGTTCATTTGCAAGACAGCTGTTATTCTTTCTTTTGATATTCTCCTGGAACCCTTTTCAATCAAATGTCCCAAATATTTCACCTCCTTCTGACAGTATTGTAATTTTCTGGGTGACACCTTATGTCCGTTCTTTCCCAGATGATTCAGTAATGCAATGGTATCATACTTACAACTGTCCCTTGTTTTGGACGCAATTAGCAAATCATCAATGTACTGCACAAGAGTTGAATTAAAAGGTAGCACCAGTGGCTCCAAATCCTTCTTCAATATTTGATTGAAGATGGATGGTGACTCAGAAAACCCTTGAGGAATTCTGCACCAACTGTACACCTTATCCAGGAATTTGAAACTGAACAAAAATTGACTGTCCTCATGAAGAGGTATTGAAAAGAAAGCTTCTACAGTAAACCATTCAGCATCACAGGGGACCTGAAACATGATTACTGCTGGGTTGGGCACCACAGGGCAACACTTTATCACCATTTCATTTATTTTTCTCAAATCCTGCACAATTCGAACTTTTCCAGAAGGCTTCTTTAACCCCATTATGGGAGAGTTACATGGACTGTTTAAAACCTCTTTCAGAACTCCCTGTCTGAGAAAGTCTGCAATTATTTGTGACACTTCGATAAGAACATCTTGGGTCATGTGGTATTGTGGCACTTGTGGGAACTCTGCATTTGGTTTTATCTGAACTTTAACTGGTTCTACTCCTTTTATCAATCCTACTTCTTTCCCAGTTAAGTCCCACACTTTTTCTGTTACTGTCCCTTGTAATTCAACAGGTAAGTCGATCAAGGTATGCATTGGGAATAGAGTAATCAGAGGATAGTCCTCATTTGTCCCTGCCTCTTCCTCAAAAAATTTGACTTTCATCTCCTTCATCATCACAATTTGTCTGTACCTCAATTCCATCATTGGAACAGGTAATTGAGCATTTTGTCTTGCACAGTAAGTCTCTTCCCAGTAGGGATAACGGACTTGAATCACATACTACAAACCTATGTAGTCCCTGGAAGTTGCTGATCTCAACCTGTACTGGATCTGTAATCGGGTTGGTCAGATACTGATTTGCTACTCCAACCACTCGTATGGTACGCCATGACAGTGGTAATCTCGGAACTTCTGCACTTCTGACTGTAGAGCGTGTGGCTCCTGTGTCAACCAGAAAGGAGACCTTATATCTCATCACTTTCCCTCGACGTATGGGCCTCTCTGATCTACCTCTAAGGATGCTGCAAGTCTGCACTCTTCACTGTCTGAGCTGTCATCTGACCAATCTTCATTCATGCCATTTTCACCTCTTAATGGGAACTGTTGTACAGTATTGTTTTGACTTGTTACCTGGCCTGTGACCTGCTGAGGAAGCATCACCTGTTGCTGTCCCATTGGAGCCATTGGTAATTGCATTTGCTGTCTAGGCACCATAGGAACCTGCTGCTGCACTGGTTGCATTTGTATTGACTGAAAACGCGGCATTTGCATCTGTTGCATGGGCTGTACCCCTTGCATTTGCACCAAATTGTTCTGAAAATTTGGGTTCTGATGTCTTATTTTTAGGCCTCGTGAATTTTGTAATCCACCAACATTAGTGCTCTGCTGAACTGCACCATCCTGCACCATATTCGGGCACTCCCGTTTCCAGTGCCCCACGCCCCGCACGCGTGACATGGTGACATCTTTTTCACCCCTTGCGTGTCATTTTGAATTACAGCAGTATTCATATCTGAACCACGGTTCACAAACCCTCGACCTCGCCCCCTTAGTTGGGTCTGAAACACACCATTCATTTGCGGTTGCTGCTGTATTATCTGTTGAACTCCATTTCCCTGTATTCCTGCCTGTGCAGCCCTTATCTGCATCACCATCACCTTTTCCTTCAACTTTTTCTGCTTTAACTCAATCTCGTAACTACAGTACTTTGCATACTGCAATACCTCATCAATTGGTTTAGCTTGCCAACAAATCAAATGATTCTTAATCATTTGGCTAACTTCTGGTCTCAGTCCTTCGACGAATCTAAACACAAGGTGGTTCATGTCCTTTGGTTCAATAGTCTCAGTACCACTGTAGTGCTTAAACACTTTTAACAATCTCTCGTAATAAGCATGTATTGACTCTTTAACCTCTTGAGAGGTCCGGTCGATTTTCTGCCAATCAGTCACTTTCAGCGAAACCTTTTGTTTCAAAAACTCAATCACTTTATGATAATACTTCATCACCTCTTCAGAAGGTGCTCCAGTCACCTTATCCCTTGCTGGTTCTTTTTGTCGGCCAATCAACGCCTCTCTTGCACTTGAGCCACAAATCAGGCGGAACAATGATCTCAAACAAAGTGTTCAAGTCTTCCCAAAGACACTTTGCAAGTTTCACAAACCTATCTGTTTGTTGATACCACTCAATCGGCTTCTCTCTCAATCTGTGATAATCATTAGTAAAGGATAGAATATCTCCTCTAGTCCAAGGCACATGAACTAAAACACCACCAGCTGTCTCTCTCATAGGTAATATTTTTACTGATTCCAAATCAGGTGAGGTCTTGGCTTGATTAGACCCTGGGCTGTCACCTTTTCCCTTATCTCTTTTCTTTGCCCATCTGCCTTCCTATTTTTCCAGTGCACCCCAAATTTGTGTGCTTTGTAACAGTTCTCTCAAATGTGCCTTCATTCCTGCAGATCTCATGTGCTCGAAATCCTTTGAATCAAAATCTAATCTGTAACTTCTTTTCAAATGTTTAGTGTTTCCAATATCAATATTGTATTTGTCTGCCAAGTTCGCTAATCGCTGATGTACTTTGCCTACCTCTTTGGTAATCTTGGGGCATAAGTATCTCAATTCTGCCTCTGTGTAGGACTCCAATCTATTTACTCCCATTGTCCCTTCTACCAACTCGGCAGCTTCCGCCCCTAGTCGTACAAAGTTCAAGTATTCATCTTGTTTTTCTTTCTCTGGTTCGACTGTAACCACTGCGGTTTTCTGTGAAGTATAAGTTTTTTCTAACCATCCATTTAACTGTTGAACTGTAAAACCTTGCAGTGAAATGTTCCCTGCATGCATCATTGGAGAATGTGAGGTATTCGTACTCATGGTTTGTGGGGTTAGAACTCCCAAACTCGCTTGACTCATTGCTTCGAGAGGTGCTCCTACTGGACTAAGGTCCATTAAGGGCCTTGTTCCCTGGGGGCCATTATTTGTGGAGTTCCTATGGACCCTCCTCTTATCGCCTCCTGAGTCATCACTCCCTGATCACACACGCCCGTTTTACCCTGTGCATACATGGCACTGGTGGACCGACAGTAATGGGTAACGATATAGCGGCAGGTGTCTGACCCGGACCCAGACTTCTTGGAGCAGCAACTCCATAGGTCTGTTCCAATGTACCCAGAACCGGCACTAATGGTGGACCTGCTACAGGGTTGTACCCTGGTATCAGCTGTGGTTGTGGTTGAGATATTAATTTCGGAGTTGATTCAATCTGTATTAGCTTTGGCTTCGTGTATATCGGATCTGGTGGCACTATCAAATTCGTAGTCGTCTCAAGCACTGGGACGTCAGGGTAGATTCTCTGTATCTGCGGTGGTGGCTGCAACTGTATCGGTATGTCTGGTGCAGTGGGTACACTGACACCATTCTGTATCGAAGCTGTATCGCTAGTCTGTGCCTTATCAGTAACTCCCTTTTCCTGCGTCTGGTTCCCAGGATCCAAGCTAGTACTTGGGGCATTGTCGCTCACCGCATATGGTGGCGGACGATCATGTAATAATCTGTCCATAAATTCCTCATCGTCTGAATCATCTTCCTCTTCCTAAGATCTTTTATTCTCTTTAGATTTGCCTGAATCTTTGTCGGTTTTACAGGAGGCTTTCTTTCCCTGCGTCTCTTCTCCCTGTGTTATTGCTGGGAATAATTTCAACCCGTCTACAATTCCCCGTCTCCACATTTTGTTCTCATTATCCCACCTAGCTTCTGCATAGGATTTCTCTGCCCTTCTCAGTCTTCTTTGAAACCTTTCCTGTCTATGTTTAAGAGCCATCAAGTCCCAAATTGCCAAAGCCTCATACTGAGCTGGTCTCGGAGGTGGTTTCTGTGTACTTAACATCCACCTCAAATTTTCCAGTACCTTTGGATTGAATGTCCCATGTTCTGGGAACGCTAGACATCCCTCCTTTTCTGTTAACTTGCGCCACTGTTTCATCCATAAACAGGGCGCGACACCCTTCTCTTCCATGACTATATAAGCTGGAGTACCCTCGGGTGGTGTAGGCTCCCCATCGGTTGCAACAATATATACGTCTCCTTTCAGAGCGCTCTTAACTTAAATGCTTTAACAAAATTCATTTTTGTGATTCTCTTATTTTGTATTTAATCAGAAGTGACTTAGTTCCCAGGACACTCTTCACCCGCCTTTCTCAATCTATTGCCTCTCATGGACGACAGCCAATCCGTGCGCGACCCCTCTCGACAACCAACCTATCTCAGCGCGGCACCACTGACGTCACACTCACACACACTGCAGCTGACAAAGGGGGTGATTCTGACCCCAGCGGTACTAGACCGCCGGGGCCAGGGTCGGTGGGAGCACCGCCAACAGGCTGGCGGTGCCCCGCAGGGCATTCTGACCGCGGCGGTTCAGCCGCGGTCAGAAGAGGAAAACCGGCGGTCTCCCGCCGGTTTTCCGCTGCCCTTCTAAATCTGCGCCGCCGTGGGGATTCAGACACCCCATACCGCCATCCTGTGGTGGTATGGGGTGTCGTGGGGCCCCTGGGGGCCCCTGCAGTGCCCATGCCAATGGCACGGGCACTGCAGGGGCCCCCGTAAGCGGGCCCCACTTTGAATTTCACTGTCTGCATTGCAGACAGTGAAATTCGCGACGGGTGCAACTGCACCCGTCGCACCTTCCCACTCCGCCGGCTCAATTCTGAGCCGGCGTCCTCGTGGGAAGGGTTTTTGCACTGGGCTGGCGGGCGGCCTTTTGGCGGTCGCCCGCCAGCCCAGTGCAAAAGCCAAAATACCCTCAGCGGTCTTGCGACCGCGGAGCGGTATTTTGGACGGGGGAAGTCTTGCGGGCGGCCTCTGCCGCCCGCCAGACTTAGAATGACCCCCAAAGTCTTGCGGCTCATCCGCTCCTCACTGAACCTATACAATCTCACATAAACTAGTGCGATTATTGCAAGCACTTTAAATGACAACACAAATCTGCCGGTTTACTACAGGAAGGGTAACACATTCGCTTCAGAACTTTACAGAGATTTCACTTGAAGCCTCGGCCGCTACTCTCTCCTTATCAGTTCCCGCATACGCAAGCAGAATTCGACCCGCAAATTCTACTCTCGACTTGTCAATGGCTTATTCTAGTGCACTTTAGAACTCACCAAATCTCCATCGAAGGTTTTCATACACACATTATGACTCAAACTTGACTTGTCAACCACGCCCGATTGACCTATTAAACCGCACAGATTACAACATAAACCACATTTGTCTTCATACTCCGGAGTCTTAGACCTCAACAGGTCCGTACACAACGACCAACCACGTGGATAATTTTTTAGCACCAAGCGCCGCACTCATATGAAGTACGCCAACTTCCCTACTCTCATGCTGTGGAGGACGCCCACTCCTACTAAACAACACATATTTTGGCCTAATTACACATGAACCTTTACAATCACCTGCAAAATGCATAAGCTAAGCAAGCGCAAAGACCCTAACTACATACACTATGGCGCCAAGAACATTCCCCAACTCACTTAGGCAGGCTCTGAGATCCCGGGAAAGTCATGGTGAACTTAGAAACCCATCATACCTCCAATTTGCATTATCACAGAAAAACAAATTAAACAATGAATCTCTGTCCTAGGGCCCCCAAGGGCCAAACCGTCGCTCTGCTACCAGACTGTTAACGCGTCCCTTTATGTCAATTTTATACACATTAGGACTCGTTTTAGGCCGATGAATCTTTTGACCCAGTGGTGAGACACCGTAGAACGAGATAACTGATTAATATGTCAAGCAATATGTCAATGACGTTATCAACATTTATTACCACAATATACTTTACTTTGGATGAAGACATTGATTAAATTATCAGCGCAACCATGACCTTTCAGCCATGAATAACCACACCTTTATTGGAGTTCTTCTGAATTTTATTCCCTATTGATTACAATCTAATAATGGAAGTGTCAATATCAAAACCAAGAAGCAAATGAGCAAAATCACAACACGACGGCTATGATAAGACTTCAATAATGCAAAGATCACAAACATAAGAGAACCAACATAAGATATGCATAGATCAAAGTGCATAAGATATCATATACGTCTCAGTTCAGCACAGCACTAGGTCAGTCACGTCTATTTGCGTCAGTTGAGTGATCACCTAGTCTAACCACTGATTAGCATCAGCATGTTGGACTTCATGCAAAATAATTTTGAACACAAATTTGGAAAACATCTGACTAAGGTCTCTATCCAAAAATACAGCAGTTGGTACCTAGAAAGAAAAGGCAAACAGACAAATTACAATAGCATTGTCATAATTACCCTCCTCGGAATAAGTCAGCATACAGGATCAGTCTTCGTCTTCAGGACATCAGTTAGAACGCCGACAGTTTATTTCATCTAAGGACAGGGGACACTTTCCTCATAAGGAGGAGAAGTGTAAAAAGGGGCAGTCTATGGATGAAGATGGTTTTGTCTAAGTCTCAAATCACCAAACAGAGTGACAGAGTTTCTGGATGCAATCAATATCATTCCCTACCTAATTCTCCGACTGTTCTGTGTCATGAGTTTTTATCCCTTTTTCCAAATACATTCCCCCAAAATTCTATTGGATAACCGCTATACCCCACTATCTTTAACCTATCAAATTATACAGTAGGTAATCCTAATTGTCACCCCACGATAATTTATAACGTTTTGATTGGTCTTCATAATTGACGTCTTCGTAGGTGGCACATCCGGAGGGTTTCATCCTTTGGCACGTTCTTCAGGTCAAAAGTTCTCTTTTCCATGGCTAAACGTCCTTGAGTGTTTCTATGATTGTTGCAAAACGTATAAAACTTATACTAAGGAAGCTAATATGCGGATGGGAAACAGAAGGAATTAGCAACATAAAACAAAGAAAAGGAACAAATGCTGGGTCATGGCCTTTTACGAGTCAGCACACTGGAAAACAGAAAAATATGCTTTAATATGAGAGCTACACGGCTAAAACTTCAACTCACGCTAATTTAAGGCCTATGGGTTCTAATACAAATGCAATCCTCGTAGGTGTTAGCATATTCAATTAATCATAATGCAAGCAATTATTTCTTACAGTTGACATTAGTTTATGTGCACAATAGTAACTTCACACTTATAATCATGTTAAGAATACACTTAAACAAATAATATTTTATGATCGTTTTTTTGTATGCAGCTTTGTTAGGTATTTATATATATGCATTTCACATCTAATATATGTAATATTTAAACCACGCTCTCTCACAGTCTTTCTGCCCCCCCCCCCGGAGGCAGATGGGGGTTATAACCCCCGATCTGCCCCACGGGGGGCAGAAAATCCTTAGAAACCAAGGATGTCTTTTTTTATAAAAGAGGGATGAGGACTGCCCACCATGAGCATGCCAATGCTCCCACCCCCAGACACAAATAGGATCAGCCTTTCTGCCCACCGGGAGCAGAAGGTGGTTATTACCCCCGATCTGCCCTCCAGTGTAGGCAAAAAGCCCGCTAGACACCAGGGATTTGTTTTAATAAAAGAGGGGTAGGGGGCTGCCCACAATGGGCATGCCAATGCCCCCAGACACAAATGGGAACCGTCTTTCTGCCCCCCCACCCCCTGGGGCAGATGGGGTCAATTACCCCATCTGCTCCCTGCAAGGAGAAGAGGGGTAGAAAGCCCTCTGGACACCAGGGATTACTTTTTCCTATTTGTATCAGTGGGGCCTGCCCCTCCAAAATAGGGAAACAGTTTCCCTGCCCCCTTAGGGCAGATGGGGGCATTTACCCCATCTGCCCTTGGGAGGGGGGTAGAAAGCCCACTGGACACCAGGGATGACTTTTTTTGTATTTGTATTGGTGGGGGCTGCCCAAAATGGGCATGTCCATGCCCCCCCATCCAAAAAGGGAAAGAGTCTTTCTGCCCCACCGGGGGGCAGATCGAGGTAATTACCCTAACCTCCCCTTCTGGTGGGGCTGAAAGCCCAACAGACACCAGGGATTACTTTGTCTTTATGGGTGGGAGCTGCCCAGCATCAGCATAACATTGGGAAACAGTCCTTCTGTTCTCCTGCAGTCTAAAGCATTTCATCCTAATGGCAAGCAAGAGGATACTTGATTTTGTTGGGTGTTGTTTTTAGAAATTAGGCCAGGGGAGTTAGCCTTATTCCCAGTATCCCACTTGCAATGGTGAACATCTGCACTTTTTGGCCTTGGTAGACTTCCACCTGAAAAAACCTACAAGACCCAGACAATTCTCAAAACTAGACATCAGGGTGAGTCCATGGTGGTGTGCTATACATTCATCCCACACCATTTTCTTACCCACAATGCCCTGCAAACCTCAAAATGTGACTAAAATCAGACATTTTCCTTGCATTTCTGTGCCATATCCTTCCAGAAACAGAAATAAATCCCAAATTTCTTACCACCAAGCATTCTGTGCAGTTTCCAGATCTTTCCATCACAGAAATGTGAGAAAAATGTGTCCTTTTAGTCAAAGTTTGAGGCTTGCAAGGGATTCTGGGTAAAACACCTGGTGAGAGCCACACAAGCGACCCCACCCTGGATGTCCCTAGGTGTCTAGTTTTCAAAGATGTATATGTTTCTCTAGGTGACAGATGATGTTGGTCCCTAAAACCACAGCTACTTTGCAGAAAAAAGGTCACTTTCACGAGGAAATATTTGATGTATCCATGTTGCGTTTTGGACGCTGTTTCCTGTTGGGGGCACCAAGCCTACATACACAAGTGAGGTACCATTTTTATTGGGAAACTTAAGGGAATACAAAATAGTAGAACAAGTGGTATTACCAATTGGATTTCCCTGCATTTGCACCTTCCAAATGTAGGAAATTGGCCCTCATTACGAGTCTGGGGGTCCTAAGACCACCAGACTTGAGGTGGCGGTCACACCGTCGCGGTTGTGGCAGTCTGACCGCCAAATTACACCTGTGGGGGAGCCACCACAGTCTGACTGCCGACACCGCCAGGTTGCCGCCAACCAGCAGACTGGAAGTCTCGACTGTCCCTATCCCCCAGGGCAGCATTGCTTGCAGCGCTGCCCTGGGGATTACGAGTTCCCTTTCCGTCAGCCTTTGCATGGCAGTAGCCCCGCCATGCAAAGGTTGGCAGAAAGGGGGTGCCGGAGGCCCCATGGGGGCCCCTGCACTGTCCATACACTTAGCATGGGCAGTGCAGGGGCCCCCATGGACAGCCCTGTTGCGCTTTCCACTGCCCGAATTACGGACAGTGAAAATTGCGACGGGTGCTGCTGCACCCACCGCACCACCACATCGCCGCCAGCTCGATTTCAAGTGAACTCGGAATAGGGCTGGCGGTGTTCTGGCAGCACTGGCAGTCAGATGGTGGTACGAGTTTGGCGGGCGGCCTCCGCCACCCACCAAACTCATAATGAGGGCCAATGTGTAGGAAAGAAGTAATTTGGAGAAATACCCTCTAATTAATTCACATGCTACTATGGGTACCCACAAATTCAGAGTTGTGCGAATAACCCCTGCTTCTAAACTCTAAATCTTGTGCCCATTTCGGAAATACATTGGTTTCCTTGATACCTACCTTTCACTATTTACATTTTACCATATGAATTGCTGTATAATCTGTAACAATGAAAAACCATTGCAAAATGCAGCTCAGTTATTGGCTCTGGGTACCTTGGGTTCTTAGTGAACCTACAAGTCCTATACATACCTACAATCAGAAGGTTAGAGCGGACATAATGGTATATTGCGTTTGAAAATCTGTAATAGTTAGAAAAAGTTACCGATTAAATTGTAGACACAAATGACTGTTTTTTTCCAATATATTTTCAATATTTTTTTTACTTCAACTGTTACTTTCTATAGAACATTTTGAAGGATCTACAAAAGTGACCCCTTGCTGAATTCAAGGTTTTGTCTACTCTTCAGCAATATGTAGCTTTCCAGGATCCACCATTGGTTTTACACCCATTTCTGACACTAACTGGAAGGAGGTTGAAAGCACAAAAAATAGGAAAAATTGGCTATGTCCCAGTAAAACTGTGTTGAAAATGTTGTTTTTCTGATTCAAGTGTGCCTGTTCCAGAAAGGTGGGAGGATGGTGATTTTAGCACCGCAAATCCTTTGTTGGTGCCATTTGCAGGGAAAAACAGACTCTTTCTTCTGCAGCACTGTTTTGCCATTTTTCCTAAAAAATTCAAAATGTAGCTATATTTTTTGCCTATTTTCTCTGTCCACTCCAGGGGAATCCACAAACCCTTGGTACCTTAAGAATCAACAGGACACTGGAAAAAAAAGTACAGAAATTTGGCATGGATAGCTGATGTGGACAAAACGTTAAGGGGGGCTAAGCGTGAACTGCCCCAAATAGTCAAAAAAAGGCTTAGCACGGTTGGGGGGTGGATGGGCTGGAAGAGAAGGGGTTAAGAGTATTCAACAAAACATGTTGGTGTTTATTGTTTACTTTAACAATATTAAACAGAATCTAATTGATTAGTATAACAAAAGGACTCAAAGAGCTGAAGGTCAGAGAAGACTTCCCTAGGAGATTAAGATCAAGTTTGGCCAAGCCCGAGATTAACAAACATATCAACTAAAGGCTCCTGCGAGGTGTTTAGCCTTCACTGCCTGGTGTTGGGTCTGTGTTTCTTCTTGAAGAAGCATGATTGTCTTTGTCCTTGTGCCTGGAATAGAAGCTTGCTATTACAGATGGAACAACAGGCCTTGTTGTCCCAAAGTATGTATGCTTCCCACCTTTGAAATTAAAGATTAGGCTTGCTGTTTACCAACCTCCTAGAACTGGTATAGCCATTAGAATGCCACAATGAGGGTTTTATGGCTATAAAATTAAATAACCATTTTCTATTTTTTTTCCTGTTGTTTTCACTGATCATGGATTGCTTTTCTGCTTTAATTTTATATTCTGTGAGGCCACCATTCATATCATGTGCACTTGATTATGATTTTAAAATAAACAGTTTTGCATGCATTTTCTGTTCAGTGATCTTTGATTGTGTGGTTCATTAATGAAAGAAGGACTGAAGTTCCATTGTAGTCCCTGAACCCATCATATGAGTCTGATAGTTACCTGATCATTACCAGGAAACACTTCCTATGCATTATTGCTCAGTGGGTTGTGCATGGTTTTCTGATTCGGGTTGGCACATTGACAACGGGCCTGATTCTGAGTTTGGAGGTCGGTCCGCCAGACTGCCAGACTGCCAGACCACCAGACTGCAATGTTGGAGATCCTAAAAGGACCGCCACGCCGGCAGTCCAGAGACCGCTGTATTGCAAATTGTAAAGGCAGGACCTCCATCCCCCAAACAAAAAATGCAGACCGCCAGTGGCATGGAGACTTGTAACTAGGTAGTCTGACCTCCAGCACAGTTAACGGCTCGGCCAACCACTGACCCTATTACAAAAACGCAGCTACTGGTCTCCTCACAGCAGTCAGCTAATGGCGGTCGAACAATGCGGTCCACGTCCACCAAAGTAACAGACAAGCGCATACTGGAAGAATTAAAAACAACACAGCTGACACACATTGGCCAAGTGGACACTCCTGTAATACACACTATACAACACACCCCTCCACAGACCACAATCCTTTGCATTTCCACTGCAAGACAGACCACACATCTTGTGATCCATTTTTCGTTAGAAGGCAGCCCTTTTTTCCACCATCACATTTTACACCTTTCACACACATATATTTTTTCCCCATATTCACTTGTCTTGTTTAGTTAGTCACTGTCACCCCCTTTGTTTTTTAGTCCTGTCACAATCTAAAAATCATGTTTTTCAGAGGATAAGTTGGGAGTTATGGTGGATGAAATCATTAGAGTAGAGCCACAATTGTTTGGGGCCCAAGTCCAGCATACTCCTCTCAGTAGGAAAATGGAAATGTTGAATAGGATAGCTGACAGAGTGAATGCTGTAGGCACCACCCTGCACAAAAAGGAGGACATCAGGAAGAGGTGGAACAACCCCAGGGGCAATGTGCATTCCCAGGTCTTCAGGCACCAGCTGCAGGCCAAGAATACTGGCGGTATCCCGCCCAATGCACCATTAATACTCTTTCCCTGGGAGGAGAAGGTCCTGGTCATCCTGCATCCTGAGAGCTTGACAGGAATACCTGGGAGAGTGGAATCTGGTAAGTCACAACACAAAAACTGCCACAAAACTACAATGTTATGCATGCTCACAGCTCAACTTTTGCCACTGTCTTGTTCATGTACTTCACCAACATTTAATACCCAGGGGATCTGAGTGTTAACACTGTCAATCTGTATTGTTGGACCCAAAATCACAGCTACTAAAGCCCATCATATGCTGTATGTCCAAATGGTGCCTGTAAGTCTTACAATATCAACAAATCATCCCAGGACTCATGGTATGTCTCAACATGTAAACCTATGCCCAAACCTAAATGCAGCCTGCGTACAGATATGTAATACCAAAATGTATCTAGTGTGTGTAGTAGAGAGAATTACCTGACCACAACTCCCATGAGGCCTTGTTTCTCTAACTCCAACCACCAGCACAGTGTTCACTTGCCAATATATCCTTTTTGTAATCTCTCAATTGAAGTGTACTCACCTGGGAGGTTACCATCTGTATAGTGTGTATAGTAGAGATGGTGACATGACTGCAACTCCCAGGATGCACTGTTTCGCTATTTCCAAACACCAGCCCAGTGTTCACTTATCCAAATACCCCTGTTTGATAACTCTCAATTGAAGTGTTCTCACTTTGGAGGATACCATTTGTATAGTGTGTGTAGTAGAGAGCAACATGACTGCAACTCCCAGGAGGCCTTTCGCCTGTAACTCCAAACACCAGCCCAGTGTTGACATGTCCAAATACTCTGGTTCCTCAACTCTCAGTTGAAGTGTACTCACCTGGGAGGATACCATGTGTATAGTGTGTGTAGTAGAGGGAGTGACATGACTGCAACTTCCAGGAGGCCCTGTTTCTGTAACTCCAGCCACCTGCCTAATGTTCACTTGTCCAAATACTCCTGTTTGTAATTTCAAAATTGGTGTGTTCTTACCTTGGACGACACCATTTGTACACTTTGTGTAGTAGAGGGAGTGACATGACTGCAACTCCAAGGAGGCGCTGTTTCACTAACTCCAAACACAAGCCCAGTGTTTACTTGTCCCAATAATCCTGTTTGTAAGCTCTCAATTGAAGTGTTCTCACCTGGGAGGATACCATGTGTATAGTGTGTATAGTGGAGAGAGTGACCTAACTGCAACTCCCAGGAGGCCTTGTGTCCGTAACTCCAAACACTAACCTAGTGTTCACTTGTCCCTATACTCCTGTTTGTAATCCCTCAATTGAAGGGTTCTCACCTAGGAGGATACTATTTATATAGAGTTTGTAGTAGAGGGGGAGACATGACTGCTACTCCCAGGAGGCCCTCTTTTTGTAACTCCAGCCACCAGCCCAGTGTTCACTTGTCCAAATATTCCTGCTTGTAATCTCTCAATTGAAGTGTTCTCACCTAGGAGGATACCATTTGTATAGTGTGTGTCGTAGAGTGAGTGGGATAACTGCAACTCCCAGGAGGCACTGTTTCACTAACTCCAACCACCAGTCCAGTGTTCACTTCTCCAAATACTCCTGTTTGTAATCACTCAATTGAAGTGTTTTCACCTGGGAGGTTACAATGTGTATAGTGTGTGCAGTAGAGGGATTGACATGACTGCAACTTCCAGGAGGCCATGTTTCTGTAACTCCAAACACCAGCCCAGTGGGCTCTTGCCCAAATACACCTATTTTTAATCTCTCTAATGCTCTTTACTCACCTAGGAGTATACAATTTTTCAAGTGTTGGGAAGTAGGAGTACCCTGACTGCAAAGCCCAATAGGCCCTCTTTCTCTAACTCCAACCACTTCACTTGCCCAAATACCCCTTTCTGTCAACTCTCAATTTAAGTGTATGCACGTGGGAGCGATCAAGATACAGATCATGCTCAACTCAGAGATGTGCCTGTCTACCTATCTTCATCTTTACTTGCTAACCCAAGATGAAACTATTGAGAATAGGAATGACACCTTACCCAGTGTGTACAACAAGTGTTCTTAAGGCCTCAAGAGGCATCACCAGATTGGTATCGATACCAGACACATTGGCACAACACTGTGCACATGATGACTCCATCAAGCATACCACAAAGTTCTCGGAGTGCCTAATTACAACTCAACTAGGCCTCCAAATGGTCAAAGCCATATTTTGCCTCTTCACTGTGTTGCTTTCACTGGTGCTCGAAAGTTCATTTTGAAGCCATCTTCGAAAGTGCATCTGATCTGCACATCTCATCAGCTGCTTGAGTCAAACTGGGATGGCATGTTTCACACGTCATTCCAAATCACCCTATACCATGGTTACATGGCACAATTGGATTACCTACAACTTAACTTTGTCCAGGGTCTCTGCTTACTGTAACTCAAAAGCTTTGGAGGTAGATGTTACAATTCAACCAGTAACACTGTACGTTTTCATCAGCAGGCCGAGCTCTGCTGGGCACACAGAGGCCCAGGAACAGACTACCACTACCCCCTTGGATGAAGCCCTCAGTGAGGATGACAAGTCTAGACTGCTGGACATGGAGGACTGTTCTGGCCCATCTGGGCAACCTCATCAGACGGCAACAGTGAGTCTCACTGTGGCCACAACGTCACCTCCCAGCCTTCTTACATCAACATCACAGGAAACCATTCACCCCCCAACCTGTGACCCCAGCACAGTGCTCACCATCTTTTGCCCCCCAGTCCTGGATCCTGAGATGTAGCACAATACTTTGGACAATGAGGGTCCAGGAACAAGTTGGAGCAGGCACCCTGTGCCAAGGGCACGACCTGTGGGTGTAGGGTGCATGGGAGGGATGCTGTGGGCCAGCGGGGTGAGGCCACCAGGACTGCTCTTGGCCAGGAAAACACCAGCCACAACTTGGGGGTCTATCACAAGTCTCAAGGCGTGATGGGCCAGGTGTTGACCGAATTCTGGGAAATCACACAACTACAGGGAGACATGCATAGGGACATGCGTGAACAGATGTAGGGCCCACAATTCCTGCATGGCCTCCCTAACAGGGGTGTTGAAGGACATACATACCACCCTGGCAAGGCTTTTCAAAACCAGTCTACCCCTTCCTTTGGCTCATCATTAGGAGGCCCGTCAACATCAGCGCCAGCTACAGGAAGGGAGAACCAGCCACAGACACTACTGCATCTGTAGCAGCTGCCCACACACACACACAAATGGGGACATCCAGCAAAGAATCCAGGAGGTGTGGATGGCAAGACACCCACCACTGCCAGCAGTAACCCTCTTCCTCAATGTCCTCCTTTGTGTGCCACATATTAACTCTGTGTACTGATCATGAACCACATTCCAGTTCCAATGGTAGGATTACTCTGGACTTTGGTCTTGACATGGTGAGGCATCTACTCCAATCAGTTCATTCACCATGACTGACTCCTTCCCATATTGTTATGGTTGATTCACAACACATATATTTTCTGTTACTCGTAGCTTCACAATAAAATCACCCATCAATGATTCATTGTCTACTGATTTTGCTTTCATCTTGAGCCATGTAGATATGTCAGACCACATGAACCATATGATGATGATCTAAGGTACTTGTTCAAGATGGAATACGTTGCATGTACACAGTTTCCAGCTTGGGATTACAACCATCCCACACAAAGGCACACAAAGGCATACATATAAGTATCTTGTCAAACTGAAAAATGTATTACAGTATTCAGCACATAGGCTGTCAATATGCCTGAACTATTGGAAACTTAAATGATTGTCTCATACTGAGTAAATGAACATATTTACAGGTACAGACCTCCAGACCACGGAAGGAAGGGATTCGTCAGACATTGTCTTGTAGAATAGGCAAACAATGAAGTGGTTGATGTCATCTGCTTGAGCATTATCACATGCCACATCTAGGTAATCCAACATCACATTATCCAAGATTCAGAGAGATGGCAGTACAAAAGTTCCTGATCACATGGCCAGTATAATCCAATGCTCATGCATCAGGTGGTGTTATACAAACATATGTCAGTGTTTTGACACAGGCACTGTGGCCTACAATGATGAAACACATCTACAGGTATACATAGGCCATGCAAAATGAGTTTTAGCCAATGTAAATGGAAAATGACTTGGTCATAAGCTAGGACTACATATTTCATGACCACATGATGACACACATGATGCATCAGGCCCACCAAAAGGCACAAAACAAGTTCATTGGGCATTTCTGAACTTCCATCCAAACACTGTGCAAGCTGTCTTGGCACAGGCCTCATACACCCAAACTATGTGACCTACATTACCTGGAGCCATCCATGTCCACTTCATATGTCAGAACATTATCACGTACTTGCCAATGCCACAACTCTGAAATGCCCACATGAAGATGTCATGGTGAAGGTGCCTGTACAAAGAACAAAACATGTATGATAGGCTTGAAATCATACATATGCCACAAGTTTCAGAACCATTTGTATATTGTTAGATTGTTTTTAGTGATTGTCTTGCTCATACCTTCACAATTATGTTGAAATCATCTGGAGAACAAGGAACATTGCTATAATTCTGATACAAACAAAGCACCATCTTCAAGGTGGGGATTTGTCAAAAGCTATCTTCTGCTGTGTATCAGCTCTCTAGTTGTTTGGAAAACACTAAAATCCACACATACTCACAACTACAGGTCATTGTACAGTCATAACATCACATAACATACTTACACTCATGAGAAGTAGCTGTGGATGAGATATTCACGCAAGTCAGCTCCTTCCTCTTCAAACCTGTCATCGTCAGTTGGCCTTTCAGGATTCTCAACCAACGGCACTGCAGGCTTCCCCTTCTCTGGGATGTATGGTATATCCCTCTGCATGACGATGTGGAGCACGCAGCATGCCACAGTGATCTGATGGGTGAGTAGAGGAGGGCTCCATCAGTCCTGTCCAGACACTAAATCTGGCCTTCAGAAGCCCAAAGGCCCACTCCAGTGCCCGCCTTGTGCTTTTATGGGCCTCATTGAAGCGGACTTCCCCTGGCGTAGTTGGATTCCTCAACGGGGTCAATAACCAAGTTGGATGTGCGGGGTCTCCTGTTAAGGAATGGGACATAAATGCAACATTGAGTCACTAACTTCATGATTGTAGCACCTGACATTGCACATACACAATCAGGACAGATGTAACTTACCAACCAGGCAGGCACCTCTCTGGTTGTAGTTGTAATGTCAGCTGGGGTATGGTGCTGTTCTGCATTATAAAGGGCTGATCCAGGAAAACAGGCACATACATTTGAGGTGTAAAGATCCGCCAAATAGACAACTTGCATGTTGATTGAATGGAAGCTTTTTCTTTTGCGATAGACTTGTTCAGTGGCCTGTGGTGGTACCAAGACAACATGTGTGTAATAAATGGCCCCCGCCACATGTGAGAGGTGGGCAAAACCATAGAAGTCAGCCTTCACACTGGCTAAATCCTCACTTCAATGTCAATGTCAATGTATTTCAACATTGCTGATAGGAAATCTATCAACACCACACTGAACATAGGTTGGGACAAACCAACACTTAGTGCTGCTGTATTTTGGAAGGACCCTGTGGCCAGAAAGTGCAATACTGACATGACTTGTATTTGCAGTATGGATTACTGTTAGATGGCATCAGAGCTGGCTCTAACTGATGGCATAAATCCACTATTGTTTGCCTGTTCAGATGGTACAGCTGAATGAAGTGGTGTTCCTCCATGGTCTGAAGGCCTAACAATGGAGGGTAGACAGGAGGTTGTCGCTTCCTCCCTCTCCCAGGGTTCCTATGTGTGAAAAGACATGTTTTGGAACATTAGTCACTGTGTCCACAGCAACATATATAATGCACACCAATGATATCATGTGACAAAGTATTTCTGACTGGCTAGACATGTCACCCAGTACACACAACAGCTGGCAACTACACAAGGGTCAAATATGACACCCAACTATCTGCTAATATATTGCCCCCTAAAATGTGACTGTATTTTCCGACCGCCATAAATACCGTCAGCAGTGGTGGACAGTGCACCATTGTCATATGCCATCTGTGCCCTGCAACACACTACACTAGTGGTTGTGTAGTAGGATGTACATAACAAGACAGAATAAGGATGTTTGTGATGATCCTACACATATATTGTAGGTGTGACGCACTTTACAGGGACATATACAATGTTTCAAACCACCAAAATGGCAGATGCCTGACCTACTCCACTGGGCATTAGGAACTGCCCGTGGCCGGCTGCAGAAGTCGTTTGCATGGTAGGCGGTTCTAACCACGGCAGACACAGCCATAGGCTAACGGTGTTGCCCGTAACAGTCGCAGCCCAATGGCTGTGTCCGTCGGTAGTGGTGTCCACTCTGTTGTGCAGAATCAGTCACTTGACTCCTGACACTGCTGCCAGCAACACCTCAACTCCTTCAACTACTGTGTGCCACCACTGGGAGCAATCATGTGACGTCCAGCAGGTGAAGGGGCCCCTGCCTTCTCTCCAGCGGAGCTGGAGAGAGGCTTGTGAGTGAGGACTTTCCTCTGTATGGACAGCTCTATGGCTCACCAGAGGGACAGGTAAGCACCTCAAGTGCACAATTGACTCTGTTCAGCACCATTCTTTCCCTCCTCCCTGGCTACAATGTGCCTCTCTGTGCCAGTTAGACTTCTGGAGTTTGTGTGGCATCAATGGGATAAACATGGTGCAGGTATTGGTGACCAGTACTATATGTTGTGCTCATTCATTTTGCATTGTGTGATGTTTTTTGGGGTCCTAGATCCTTCTTGTGTTGGATGCAGATAACTAGGCAAGGAGCCTTTACTGCCCTCCAGTAGCATTTCTTTGTTTAAGAAGGTTGTAAATGTTAGACAACAAGTAGGTGCATGACAGCATGAGCTGTGTATGCATCTTGTATGCGTCATTTGAGGATCTCGTAAGCAATGTGTATAGTATCACAGATCTTTCACCCCACATCTGGCCTTGCCAAACTGTTGTCGGGAAGGCATATCATGATGCACTGTGCCCTTCAGTTTGCCACACAAGCCACATTGATGATGGCCACATGATGTACTGTCATGCATGACAATGATGGAAATGTGAGTGTCATGTAGGTTCTGTATGCTCAGCCTGAAAAGTACAGAGACCAGAGCCTGTCAAATGTATCTCCCAGTATGGGACATAGTCCAGGTTGTTGGAGAGTCACTGTGGCTATGCAACTATGGCACTGTACCCACTCCATGAGGACCTGCAAATCCTGTCAGGTGGCCAGCTCTAGTGGCAAAACTTGCCCTAAATGCCTTAGTCCATTTAATAGATTAGGAATGGGTAGGGAGGTAAATAACAGAACTAGTCCATATGTGCATATGTGCATTTTGCATCATTGTCAATGTGTGTCTTTGACTCATGGCAGGTCCCTTACTCCCACAGCTCTGTTGCCACCTTCAAAGAAGTCATAATTGACCTGTACATACTTATTGCACCAATGACAGACACAGTGCAGACAGTGTGTAGATTCCTAGGAGGCGATGACTTGTAACTTAGTACCTTGGTTACATAGCAGAAAGTGTACAATACATACCTGTGTATGTTGGATGCCATCTCTGTGGGTTAGAAACATATGTCCAAAGGAGTGGACTGTGGTACAGGCACATACCACAGAAACCCACCCTGAAGTGGTGTGAGTCTGCATTTGGTAGGCCACATGTCCACACATACACAGGAAAGGCACTTTCTGTACCCACCATGCCAGCCCTTTCATTGTCACTCAAGTGCAAGGGTGAAGTATGTACTATGGCAGTTACCTGTAGGGACTGTATGCAGTGAGTCAATCTTACAGAGAGTAAATGTGTTGGTCCAGCCAGGCCTAAGGAGTTCACCTTTCAGAAACCACATTGGTGTGTAGTGTTCATTGTGGCTCACATCATAGTACATGTTGCTGGAGCAAGGGCTACCTGATGTCAGTAGGCTTGCTTAGTCACTGTAGGCCATGAGCAGGGTAGTGGGTTAGTCTGCATATGAATCCAAAAGTGTGTAATCAAGACCCGGTACTTATTGGCATTTGTGCTTTTGTGCTTTATCTTGTGGTGTCTTGACAAGTACAAGTGTTGTGCTTGGTGTTTCTTACATGTGTGTTTGTAATCGCTTAATTTGTCTTTTGCATCCATACAGGTCAACACCCATCAGAAGAAGGAGATTTTGAGAGCCAATGCCCGGAAGGTGAGGACCCTTGGGATCTACAGGCAGCAGAGCGCCCACTGTCGCAAGAGGTGGGAGGACCTGAGATGTTGGTCCTGGAAGATTGTGGAGGTCCAGCTGGGGCTGTCCTTTCAACATGGGTGGGGCGCATGTCGGACCATGATCCCCCTTAATGGCCAACATTCTGGCGGTGACAAACTCAGACCTTGATGGGTGTTTTGTAGTGAATCCTAGCTTGTTTTAGCGGGATAACAGGAGTTAGCTTAGCCGTAGGCTTGTAAACTCGTGCCCCCGTCACCCAGTGACTTTTAACCTACTTAGCTTGCTCTGTCATAGTCCATTTAATTATTTATTTCCTTTAAAATGGCGGCCTTGTTTATAGTTAGGCCACTTGTTATGGGTTCTATTATCAGTGTCATTGCGCCAAGGCGTCAAGATCAAGCACGAAAGACAAACATACAGTAGGCATTCACACTTAGGGATTTTCTTTCTCTATACTTTCGAGGGATTGTTGATATTAATTGCCGTCCCAAGCATGCCTGTTATCTATTGTTATGAATAACACTTATGTCAGGGGACCTTGTAGATCTGTATAAATACAACACACTTTTAGACAGATAATCAGAGGGATTCCGACCAGAGGGCATCGCCACCATCGCTGATACCGATGCTGCAGTCATCTTGACACTGATCCAGTCTTCGTGTCCCTGCGGAGTCTGAGATAGAGACCTCTTTCCAAGGTAACGAGGGTTGGGGGCTCCTCTCATGGACACGGTTTTGGCAGATTAGGTTTAACGAACCCAGCTCTTCCTTTTTAGGTAGGAGGTTAGACCTACTCTCCTTAGGGTATTAGGGCTTATTCCATCTTTTACATATACATATATTTCTTTCATATATTGCATAATGGTGGGGGTCTTTATAACAATGACTCTCCTCTTTACAATACTGTTGCTTGGTATATTCATTATCCTAAACGTAAACGTAAACTTTGCACTTGTATAGCGCACTACTCAAGGCGCTGTACTCATACCGCTATGGAACCCCTCCTGGCTTTTCCCTGTGAGGCGCCCACTCCTGGGCACCCCCAGGGTGAAGCCAGGCATCCAAGCGCTGTTGGGGCCGTTGTGGAGATTAAGCAAGCTATTGCCCAGAGTTGCAGAGTGGGACTCATTAATTAGATTAGGCACCGAGGCGAGAATTATCTGGTCCAAGGGAATTGAGCCCAAGACCTGCCGAAGCGGGACTTGAACCCTGGTCTTGAGCCAGATCTCTGCTTCAGGGTCTGCCGCTCTAACCATTGTGCCACACTTCTCCTAATCATTGCAGTTCATGCAACTTATCACAAATTGCAGTTATGTTGAATAAAAACTATTAAAACTTTACTGCATCTGTGTTATTACCTTTGTTTGTATGAGACATAATAAATCTGTGAGAAAAGGGTCATTTCCGTTTAACCACGACAACCCTGAGATATTGTATTTTGAGTCCATGCGTAAGCGACTGCTACAAATCACCTTTTACTATTGTGTTTTTGGTGAGGTACTGCTAGTAAGCCGGTAAGGTTTGGACAACAGTTACAAATAGTTGTAGGAAGAGACTTAGTCACCTACAAACGAAAGTACTGTCATCCTGAGACCAGCAGTCTTGCTCAGAGCAAGAGTCCAAACTACGACAGTTTGAGGGGAGCACAGCAGCCATAAGGGGGTGAGTATTGGGCATATTCCTGCCTGTCACATAACCAAGCTGATGTGTTTGGTTCTGACATCTCTTGCTTTCGATTGGGTATGGGCCATGTGTGACACACTAAATAAGTAACTGTTTGTGTAGATATTTAAAGTGTTGCATACTGATGTGCCATGCCTATTAGCCCAGGAACGTGGGACACAACTTCGTACAATCCACAAAAAATTTGCTCTCTAGAGATAACGCATGGCTATGCACATTGATCAATCAAGTAATGTTTGTTGTTGTAGTGTGAGTAAATTCTATGCAACAGACCACTACTCCTCAGTGTTACAGGCCAAAGAAAAAGAGTGATGGATCAATGTCCTCAGCCATGTGTCTGGTCAAGTGAGTAGATTGACATCTTCCCCCAGAGGCCACTTGTCTTCAGTGTGTGCCGAGTGCTGGTGCCTCACTACTGTCTGTCATGTGAAGGCCATCGTACATGTGACAAAACATACATTGGGTGCAGCTACAGATCAAAACCTTCCCTTGTTAAGTGGGGAATGTCCATTGACATTTATGCGCCATCACTGTTGCCAATATTCCTTGTGCCGGCATGTAGCATGTGTCCTTTTGTCTTTTGACAAAATGTGTACACTGCTGTTTCATGCATGGTCTACCTGTTCATGGGATGATTTCTGTATTCCCTCACATATGTGGGCATGCCAGCCTGTGTTTCGAATTGGACATATACAATGGGGATACATATCATGTAGTGCCACAGACAAGAGTGTGTCAGCATTGATTGTTGGCTCTCACATACCCTCACCCTTCATTTCATGCCATTTGGCATGTACAACTGCAGTAGCAATGAGGGGCAAGACAGGTAGGACTAGAGTTTTTACACACAATGTGCATTTCCATGACATTGATATGGCATCATGTTGAAATGTGCTCTGCACATGTGTAATGGGGAATGTTTGTTACTTGACTGTTGGCATTCATCAGAGTGACTTGCAGTAATGTTGGAATCACATGTGGTTGGGCACAACCAGTCATCCACGGACAGCTGGGTTTCCAGGACCAAAATTATGTAACTTCCCATTGGGCAACATGTTGCTGACCTTCTACAAGTACTTGCAAATGCCTGGGCCTCTCCAACATACAAAGGACTAATGGCTTCTACTGATGCAATCAGAGTATGCCATTGTAAGGGGTGCGAGACAGTAGTGATGATTTCCCTGGGGCTTGCTGATTCATTGTGTTGTGGATTTTAGAGAGATATCTCCCTGACAATTTGCTAATTTTTCAACAGTGTTCATTTCCATGCCAAATGTGTCAAATCTGAGCAAGATTAGTACTTTCTCCATGACTCCATTAGGAGAGATTACACATGGTGAAGTGTGCAATGTTGAAATGTTTCCAGTGAGACATGATGTTAGAAATGGGGCTGTGGTTGGCAGTCAGTTTGCACTCTGTCCAAGCAGGGACCCTCACTCTAGTCATGGCAATGGAGATACACACTTAGATAACCTCTGCTCACCCCCTTGGTCGCTTGGCAGAAGCAGTGAGGCTTATCTCAAAGGCAATGTGTAAAGTATTTGTACCAAAACACACAGTAACACTGTGAAAACACTACAAAATGAACACCACACCATTTTAGAAAAATAGCCCATATTTATCAAAATCAAACAAGTCCAAAACGACTAAAATCCAACATACACAAGTAAAGTTATGAATTTTCAAAATTATAGAATCTTACTCTATAGAAAACAATGGAAATGCTGTTGTTACACCAAGTACCTGGTTTGTGTCAAAAATAAAGCCGCACGGGTGAGCACGGATTCCTTGCTCACAAGTGAGGAAATGCATCGTTACTTCTCCGGTGCGTAGGAAATGCATCGTTTTTCTCCCCCGCAAGAGAGTAATGCGTCGATTTCCAGACGGGGCACCTCCGATCCAAGTAGGTTCACATTAATTTTGACACCCAGTGGTGATGCATGAGAAGTCTGGCCGCACAGTGATGGAAAACCACGCTGCATGGGGTTTGTGTTGATTTTAGCAACTGGACGCAGGTGTTGCGTCATTTCTCCAGCCGCGATACAGGTGAAGTGTTGATTCCCCAGCCGCAATGCAGGTGGTACGTCGATTTCAGCTGCAAGGTGGGTGGATGTCATTTTTACAGCCGCGTTGCATGTGGTGTGTTGAAATTTTCTCCGGAACGGGTCCAGTGCGTGGATTTCCACCTTGGTTCCACCAGCTTTGCTTCACCTTTTAAGTGCCCAGGGACTGGGTAGGGCGCCACTTGGCAGGATAGGAGTCTCAACAGAGAGTCCAGGTGCTGGCAGATGAAGTCTTTGATGGCCCTGAGACTTCAAAACAGAGGCAAGCTCAGTCTAAGCTCTTGGATACACTTCACAAGCAGGAATATACCACAAGGTCCAGTCTTAGTCCTCTTTCAGGCAGAAGCAGCAACTGCAGGCCAACCCAGCAAAGCACAGTCACAGACAAAGGGTCAGTACTCCTCCTCCAGCTCTTCAGCTCTTCTCCTTGGCAGAGGTTCATCTTGGTTCCAGAAGTAATCGACAAATCTGGGGTTTTGGGTCTACGTATACCCCTTTCTGCCTTTGAAGTAGGCAAACTTCAAAGGAAAGTCTCTGTTGTTCACAAGACCTTGCCTTGCCCAGGCCTGGCTCCAGACTCACTCCAGGGGGTTGGAGACTGCATTGGGTGAGGCAAGCACAGCCCTTTCAAGTGCATGTGAACACTCCTCCCTCCACTCTAGCCCAGATGACAAATCAGGATATGCAGGCTATACCCCAGCTCCCTTTGTGTCACGGTCTATTGGAGATTCACAAACAGCCCAACTGTCAGTCTGACCCAGACAGGGAATACACAAGCAGGCAGAGTGACAGAAAGGTTTAAGCAAGAAAATACCCACTTTTTAAAAGTGGCATATTCAAACTGACAATCTAAAAACCATCTTTACCAAAAGATGTATTTTAAAATTGTGAGTTTAGAGACCCCAAACTCCAGATCTCCATCTGCTCCCAAAGGGAAATTGCACTTAAAAGATATTTGAGGGCAGACTCCATGTTAGCCTATGAGAGAGATAGGCCTTGCAACTTTGAAAAATGAATTTGGCAATATTTCACGGTTAGGATATGTAAAACACATCAGTACATGCCCCACCTTTAACATACACTGTATCCTGCCCATGGGGCTACCTAGGGCCTATCTTAGAGGTACCTTACATGAATAAAAAGGGAAGCTTTGGGGCTGGTAAGTGGGTACACTTGCCAGGTAGAATTGGCAGGTTACAACTGTACACACAGACACTGCAGTGGTAGGTCTGAGCCATGTTTACGGGGCTACTCATGTGGGTGGAAGAATCAGTGCTGCAGGCCCACTGGTAGCATTTGATTTACAGATCCTGGGCACCTCTAGTGCACTTTACTAGGAATTACTAATAAATCAAATATCCAATCATGGAAAAGCCAATTACACATGCAATTTACACAGGGAGCACTTACACTTTGGCACTGGTCAGCAGTGGTAAAGTGCCCAGAGTACCAAAACCAGCAAAAACAAGTCCAAAACACAGCCAAAACATAGGAAGCACAGGTAAAAAGACAGGGGAGACTACGCCCAGGACGCCAGGTCTAACACATGAGTATTTCCATGTTAAGTTCTTCTGGCTACTTTACAGCTGTCAGCAACATAGCAGGATTTTGGAGCATTATTTCTTATTGTTGTGTTATCGTGCATGTGACAAATAGATGTCTGCATGACCTTGTGTGGGATCTGTGGGAATTCATTTGGCATTGGCCTACTATTGTATGACAACAGGTAACTGAGGTATGGTACATGAGGCAAAGCATTAATGTTTGCTGATCACAGGTGTTGTTCAAGTGTGATAAGGAACATGTGGTGACCATTTTCCTCTTTGTATTTACAGCATCAGCTCAGGCAAGCAAAGGAGACAGGGCACAACCAAGTGGGGAAGCATCGGGCCACGGTACCTCCAGTCATGACACCACCGACACAGAGGGACCCACTGGCCTGGAAAGTGAGAGGAGTGCCATGGAGGAGGCAGGATCAACCCTGTCATCATCCGATTCTACCTCCAGTGGCCACTCCCTAGTGGTGGCAGACCCATCAGCACCTGATCCTGTACCATCCTTGTCCACCATCCCCCTTTCTATTCCCACCCACCCTGTTCCTCCCCACCAAGTTGGCTGTGCCTGCTCACCCAAGAGGGTGGTCGTATCCTTTGCCCAAGGAACCTCAGCCCCAGCCCCTGTTACCCCAGCTACCCTGAGTGAGGAGGCTATTGACCTCCTGCGGAGTATCTCTGTGGGGCAGACTGCCATTGTGAATGCCGTCCAAGGGTTGGCAAGCCAACTTCAGCAGACCAATGCTTTCCTGGAAGGCATTCATAGTTACATGTCTGGCCTATGGATATCTTTTCAGGCTCTGGCCTCCTCAATGATAGCAGATAGCTACTCCCCACATTCCTCCTCCCTCCCTCTTCCCAATCCAAATTCACTAATCCCCTACCTGTCCAAGAACACAGACACATCTGCACGCATCCACCTCAATACACACATCAACACAAACACCACAAGACACAGCAGCACGCAAACACTTAGTATTCACCCTCAGACCCCACATCAGACACCACTTCAACAGACACCCCCACCATCCCCACTGACCCACATAACACATCCAGCATACCCACACATGCTACCACAACACTCAGAGACACATTCCCCACACCCACCATACACTCAGACAACAGCTCACAACATACGTACCCGCACACCTCTGACACCATTCCCCAGACACCAGTACACCACTCACAGACACATCCACCACATCAACCATACCTGATACCTGCAGACACCACTCCAACACACACAGACACATCCATCACATCCACCATACCAACAGACACCACCCCAACACACAGACACATCAACTATATCCACCATACCTGCAGACACCACCCCAACACACGCAGACACATCCACCACATCCAGCATACCCACAGACACCACCCCAACAGACACACACACATCCACCACTCCCACATCACACAACACCTCCAACTCCCAGCCCCCAAGACAGGGAAACGCTAACACACACACAACAGACACCACCCAGAGGCGTACCTCACACACACACCTAAGGCATCTATACCCACACACAAGATGACCACTCCCTGAACCTCAAAATCCCTAACCACCTCTGATGACCCTACCCATTTTCCCAAAGGGAGTTTCCTTTTCAAACTTGCCCTTTCCCCTGTACCTACAAACCCCCTCCCAAACCAAAGAGGCCCACCTCATATCCCAACCCATCCCTTCCACATCTAAGTCCTTTCCTGTCACACCTGCCCCCCTGCAAGCACCCATACCCCTCCCACTAAGAAGCCTTTCCCCAAAGAAAAAGCCCCCCGAACCCAAACCCACCCATCACAAATTCGACCCCACCTTACCCAAGGATGATCCCTGAGGTGCCTGCCTGCCCACTTGATACCTCTTCCTTTTGGAGGCTCCCTGGCAGTGACTGGAGTCATATTTGGGCACAGGGATATGCATGGATATATTTTGACTGGCCAATGGCCGTTGCTCTTAAGCATTTGGATCCAATAAACCCAGGTTGTTGTTTTTTGGGTACACATTTGTCCTGCAATTACTTTTCTACATTTATGTTGTTCCTCAGTAATTTGTGTAATGTGCCTACAGTTGTGTGTGTTTCACCTTGATTGCTGACCCATTTGCTGTTGTTTGACAAATCTGACTTTGTGGGCAGTGCTGGTTTCACCCAGGACAAGGGTAGATGTTTACTGTGTGGATATTTGTTTGTTAATGCAAGTGGGGTGTCATTGCCTTGTGTTATGTTTGCTATGGTAAGTATTTCATCTTGTGTTGTCCAGTGTCAGCATGTATGTCGTTAGATTTGTCCCCCTGATTTGGACTGTACATTCGTCTCATGTATGGAAGCTTGAGTTTTGTTTGTCCGTACATGGAGGGTGTTCAATTGTGCTAGCTTCCTTTGCATTTGACTGAGCATGTGTACATTTTTATGTGCGTACCTTGCAGCTACTTCATCCAGATGTATGGCCATGGTGTTGCTGTTGTATGTGCTTTCTTGACTTGCACTTACACATTATGCAGATAGGCATGCCACTTGGCTCCACTATTGTTTGTCCCTGAGATACATGAAGGGCCAGTTCCTTTGCAAATGTTGTTTTAGGGGCATGTGCAAAGTAATCTGTGTCCCAGTGCATTATCCTTCTATGAATGCTCCTGATGCCGCCATCCCTATTGTGCAGGTATTGTTTGCATTGTGAGCTTTGGATATTTGTCTCTCAAACTATTGTGCATCCCATTGATCTTCCATTGTGTTGCAATGTGGATGATGTGTGGGTTAATTCCAAGGATGTTTAGAGGAAGGAGTATTTGTGTTCTATGTCACATCCATACATATGTGTCTTCAATTTGACAATAGTCCAAGGGATGTGAGGAATGTGTGGGTGTCAGTTGAATTAGTAGATGTGATGTTGCTGTGGTGTTGCTTGTGTGTGACACAATGTTCTGTACACTTCACTGTCCCTGTGCCTGAGATGGGCGGACATGTGTTATTGTGGAGTGTGGCGGTGAACTGTTCGTGACCTGCCCAAAGAGGGCGTTTGATAGCTGTGAATGTGTCATTCGTTGTGAAAGACTGTGACCCAGAACACAATGACATGTGTACTTGGTGCCCGTATCGTGAGCCCCATATCATGTGGATGACAGCGCAATGATCTGTTGTTGAGAATAATTACACAGGTAGGTGTCTGTATTTATTGTTGCTTGCATCCACAGCGGCTGAATTTTGGGCTCCATCGATTAGAAGCAGTGGGAAGTGTGTGATGGGCTCCATGGCAGCACAGGATGTGTAATACTGCCTGCAGTAGTTGGCTTTATGGTCTCCATTTCTGCCAGCAGGGAGGTGGTGGTTGGACCACCAGGGTCACTTTGGTGGTGTGCAACATCATAATGTATCTGACGGAAACCCTGACTCTGCCTGCTTGTTTGTCCTGCCTTGCCACCATGGCGATCTGCGCTGCCTGGTGGTGCTGGCAGGACTGGGGCAGTCTTTCCTCTATAGGCTCACCAACATTGTGATACAGTGGTCCAACCGCCAAGCTAATGGCAGTCGGAGTGCCACCCGACCATATGTCAGGGGATTAGAAATACAACCCTTGCAACTCTAGTGGGACCCTAGAGAATGTATCATCATATATATTTTAATGGAAAATATTAATGTAAAATAATTTCAAGTATTTATTTTAAAACTAGAAATAATATAAAATGTTAAAACATTACAGCATTTTTACTTAATTGTATATTAAATACTTAATTGAAATATATTTAATTATTAACAAATTTGTATTAAAAGTGATTTCAAAAACTCACAACAGTATCCTTTATTTGTATTGATCATCTATTAAAATTCACTAAAGGTTACTTATATATTTAACATACATTTGCACAATTTTTAACAATTTAACAATGTTAAAAATTCAATTTATCCTTGATTCTAAAATAACGTTATTATTTAATTTTATTTAAATAAAATAATTACTAACTATAGCTATATTTATATCAAACTATACATATATATGTTACATATAGTTTTTAAAAAAGGCAAAATATTTTTTTAGTGAACAGTATTTCTATGTGTTGTCATTTTAAGTCACTGACAACATTATTTTCAATTAGAGTATGTTGCTTTACATGTGAATGGCCATGTGTGGTGTTGGACTTACTCCAAGGCTGAGCTGGACTACATTTACTACTGTTTTGGGATATATTTGACTCTAATAGCTTTAGATATGTAGTTTGTGAATAGAAATGGGATTACACTTTTGTGGGTGGGTGTTTGAATTTTCATGTCCCTCCTTCCCCCTTCCTTACCCCTCTCATTTGGGTGTATGTATTCATCACTTTTTCCAGCCACTCCACTGTCCCTCTTACATTTACTTCTAAACAACAGACCTGCATGTGCGGAGATATCCGCACACGTGTTGGAAACTCTCTCATGGGAAAGGTAGGAGAAATGGATGTCCCCGCACACAGGGGATAGCATTTTGTAACATGTTAGTAGCACTACTGTACTACAGGTTCATATACTAAATTCTATGCAGTTTGTGAATAAGCCATCTAGATACAGTTTTTCTTAGTTTTCTTGTGTAGCCCAACATGTAAAATCTATAAATATTGAATCATCTACACAGTAGTATCCACATAATTTCTAAATTTATCATCTCATAAAACTGTTAGCCAAATTCTGATTCTGGAAGAGAAAAGGCTAATGTTAAAAAGGATTTCCAAATACAATAGCAACATCAGTAGAACTGGGACCATATACTACTTGCACCTAGGTGTCAGAATGTCTTATATCTGGTTTTAAAGGTGGACAAAACATTATTTGAGAGTAAAACTACAAGGTGTATTGTGTGGTGGTCTAGCTTATGCTGTAGGGTTGGACATTTTTTGTTTGTTTTCCTTTGTGGTGCAGTCAAGACTGTCAGGACTGGTCAAGTCAAAGGGCCTGATTTAGAACTCAGCAGATGGGTTACTCTGTCACAACGGTGATGGATAACCCATCTTCTGAAATCTAAATCACATAGGATAGAATGGGATTTAGATTTCAGCGGATGGGATATATTGCGCCGTTGTAACTGAGTAGGACATGCACTGGTGTGTTTTCCTGTGTCCTGGTAGTGAAATACTGCCAAATTCAGTTTTTACTATTGTAAGGCCTAGCTCTCCCAGAGGTTAACAGGGGGACTGCTTTTAAATATCTTTTATGTGCAGTTTCCCATTGAGAGCTGATAGAGTTATGGAGTTTGAGGTCTCTGACCTCACAATTTAAAAATACATCTTTTGGTAGAGTTGTTTTTTAGTTTGTCTGTTTGAAGATGCCACTTTTAGAAAGTGTATTTTATTGTTTAACCATTCTGTGTCTCTGCCTGCCTGTGGAATCCAGTGGGGCTGGTTGTGAATTCCTTCTAGACAGTGACACAAAGGGAGCTGCGGTGTAGCCTACATATCCTGATGAGTCTCCTGGGATAGAGTGGGGTGGGAGGAGTTGACACCTGCACCTGAAAGGGCTGTGACTGTCCTCACACAAAGCAGTCTCCAACCCCATGTAGTGTGTTTGGAGCCAGGCATGGGCAAAGAAGGATCTTGTGAACAGCAGAGACTTCCCTTTGAAGTTTGCCTACTTCAACGGCCAGAACTGGGATAAGTAGTGGACCCAAAGCCCAAGATTTGTAGATTACTTCTGGATCAAGAGGAACCTCTGCCAAGTAGAAGAGCTGAAGAGCTGGAGGAGGAGTACTGCCCCTTTGCTGTGTGTGCTTTGCTGGGTTGGCCTGCAGTTGCTGCTTCTGCCTTAAAGAGAACAAAGACTAGACTTTTGCTGTGTATCCTGCTTGTGAAGTTTTTCCAAGGGCTTGAAGTAGAGCTTGCCTCCTCAAGGATATCAAAGACTTCAGATTAATCTGCCTACAGCACTGGGAACTGTGTGTTTTGTGCTGTAACAGAATTAAAACCACCACAACACTGTCAACAATGCCGCTGTCTGCACCATGACCTGAAGCCGCCGCATGGAGCTGTGCACCGCTTCGCAATGCAACCCTAGTCTCACAAAGGCCACCACCTGACACCATCACCGAGCCGCTGCTTGCACTGTGACCCGTTGGCCCCGCACTCCACATCACCTTGCTCACACTGCAGCCTTGGTATCCCCGCCGCCGCCGCTCTACGCTGACACCGATGCCGCTGCCTGCACCGTGGCCTGAGGACACCACTTGTAAGGTATACTAAGCACAGTCCTGACCCGCATCGCAGCCCCAGTCCACCGACGCCAGTGCCATCAACTCCAGCATTGCAAATAGACACCCCTGTCTGCACCATGATCCCATAGGCGCAGCCCGGAACCCGTCCCACACCGCAACCCCACCTTGGGCCTACCGACGACGCATCTGGCTGCACCATGAACTGGAGACCACACATCTCACTGCCCCACTTCACACCGCAGTCCTGGTCTCACCAAAGCTGCAGGACACCATCACTGAGCCTCTGCCTGCAGCGTGACATGTGGGAACCGAACGACACATCGCCCTGCTTCGCACTACAGCCCCGACGCCATCAACCCCAGCGTTCTTGACTTCGTCATCTTCTCGGAGTTCAATCTGCAATGTATGTAACTTCAAGGGCCCAAGGACCCCTGTACCAATCTACGGAACCAATGCCCACTAACCCCTGCGACACCGCATTCCAGATCTCATTGCAAGGATCATGACGACCTGCCTTTCCAAGGTACTGTTTGTGGGTCTTCCCGACACCCTAGGTGGCCCGTGACACTGCGGTTGGCCTGAACTGTTGGATTTGTTGTTCAAGATACCGTGATAGCCCCAGACAGAGCTATCGACTTCAAGGAACTGTATTTTTAAGTTAATTCTTGCAAATTTCATGTCTTTATTACTGTATGTCGAATTGTTCTTGTTTTGTTCTTATTTTACACAGATAAATATTGGCTATTTTTCTAAAACAAGTGTGGTGTCCTTTTGTGATGTTTTCACTGTATTACTGTGTTTTATGTGCAAATGCTTTACACATTGCTTCTGAGATAAGCCTGAATGCTCATGCCAAGCTACCGAGGGGGGTAGCAGGGGTTATCTGAGCTGGGTATCTCCCTTATCCTGACTAGAATGAGGGTCCCTGCTTAGACAAGGTGCAAACTGACTGCCAACTAGAGGCCCCATTTCTAACACAGGGAGTTCCAAAAAGCCAGTGAGACACGGACATCCTACTACTGATCCCAGATTACTCTGTATGATATCATTATTAGAGTGAAAGATGTTTACTCCCAAGTACCGAAAGGCATCAGGACGCCACTCCTCCTCCAGAGTGGGCAGCATATTCCATTCCATCTGCTTAAGGCAGCACATAGGGAATAAGTAAGACTTTGTCTGGTTTAATTTTAGGCCTGAAGCTGTACTAAAATCTTCCAGCACAGCCATCATTCAGGGGAGGTCTGTATTCACATCCCAGAAGTACACCAACATATAGAGACTTATAGAGGTATAGCTTCCCGGGTGTGACTCCTCTGGATACCCCATTGTGGGCCCTGTAGATGGAATAGGCCTGCAAGTAACTCCAGAGCCAGTATGAAAAAGAAGAGCAATAACTGACATCCCTGCCTAGTACCCCTGTGTAATGGAAAGTGGGACAAGATCTCTATTCTTGTACCAGTGTAGAGCAGGGCTGTAGTATCTCTGGACCCAGCCCCATTCTCTTCAATTTTTCCATCAGGCAGGGGCAGTCTCATTTGTCAAATGTCTTTTCAATATTGAGTGAAAAGGCATAATTTTGTAGGAATGCCTTTGGGTTTTCCTCTATTAGATGAAAAAGACTGTTGTGAGTACTCTCGTATCTCAACAAGACTGCTGGATTTTGGGCAGCGGCACCTCTGCTTGTGGGCGACTGAGTCACTCCCACACCAGTTGGAAGCTGTCTGCCCAACCCTTCCGGCTCTCTAGCAGCACCTCACCCAAACCCAAACAGTAAAGGTGATTTGTGGCAGCCTAATGCATGGAACTCTGAAGACCCCTCAGGGGAATCGTGGTGAACAAGCCTTGCCCTTTTTTCTCCACATACAAGTCTCTTACACACACATAGGCAAGAAGAAGAGATGCAGGATAGTTTTCAATACATTTATTGAAAAGACTGCAATCTACAATAAAATGCATGTGCTGCAATGGGTGGGATAGTGAGGATTGTGAAAATCAGAGATGTAAATATAAACATCCCCAACATATTACAATAACATGAATATATAATTCCTACCTAGAAACTGATCTCTAGCCCCTAGCGAGAGCATGGCGATGTAAGCCAAAATTTGTCCATGCAGTGTCCGTGAGAAGCACACCCCACCCCTGTGAGCTTGGCATAAGGGCAGGCCTCCAGATCAGGCTCCATAGAGACACAATGGCTGAGGTTGGCCGCAAATCGTCATGAAGTATGGGTGGACAATCCTGGCTAGAACCCCCTCTAATGCCCTTTGGCCCACATCCATAACACTGATAGTGACGCTCTCGCAGAATAGCGACTGGTTATGAAAATAAAAACACTACTGCTAAATCAAGTTGTGCTAAAATGAATAAAATCGAATAAATGAAAACAGAGCATATTATCTGGGTAAAAGGGCACAGGCCACAAGCCTAAGCCATAGCCAAATACTATGCCCAGACAAGGAACTAAAATGGACCCATGACAACCTCCCCTATTGCTGGAACAAGGGTGCAAAGCTCAAAACCTAATACAAAAAATGCTCTAATTAAAATCCTAAAAGCATAGTTAAAGTCATACAAAAGAGATAAAATGTCCAAGTCAACAAGCAAAGCAGGCCAACAGACAGGCTGAATTAAAAGGCAATTTAATGTCACATTTTATACTTTGAAAAAGTCAATGGTCAGATTTTAACAGTAGTTGTGGTCTTGCTTAAAATTTTCAATGTCATCTCTGGAGATTGAGACAAAAAAGGCTCCACTTCAGTAGGTGACAAGCTGACCAATGTATTGGCAGAGGGATTCATGGAGCAGAAGTGTGCAGAAGCCGCAGGCGCATAGTTAACTGCAAAGATAGTACTGTTCATTGTGCTATATGTTGTTGCAGCCAGTAGATCCACAGGCAGTGGCTCATAAGATGCCTTGCTGATCAACCTCAGTCTCAAGGGGCATGTACTTGAATGAACCCTCATTAAGAACATTAACAGATCCTTGTCCAGGGGAGGCACATGCTGCACAGCAAAAACTATCTGTGCACATTTGAAGAGGCACCAAAGTCAATGGAAAACCAGCTGGACTGGTCGGCATGTCAATGACTAATCTAGCTCCATCTCCTTAAGCAAGGAAGCTCCAAAATACTGCATCATGCAATCACAACACCGCTAGGTTGGAGCATGTCATGTTAGGGGGTAGGTGGGGCATACAACCGAAAATCGCGACTAGAAATGGGCTTAAACGGGACTGCATATTGGCCCCTTTGCTTTTTTCAGTATATATGGCAGATTTACCCTTGGCGTTCAATAAGATTGTTGGGGATGCCCCGAAATGAGGTGGTTACTCTTTGGGGACTCTGCTCTATGCGAATGATATTGTTTTATTGGATTTCACTCCTAAAGACCTTCAGAAGCATCTTGATGATTTATATGTTTATTCTGATCCCCAGTTTCTGAAGGTTATAAATAAGACTAAAGCCATGAGATGCCCAAGGGACAAAGGATATAGATGGTCCTTCAAAAATATTCCTTTAGAGGGAGTAAAATCATACCCCTGTTTGGGCAGAATTTTCTCAGCCAATTTGGCAGATAAGGATCATATTGCCCATATTTCGAAAAAGGCTTAAAACCTATGGAAATACCCTAAATCACTTTATGGGGCAACAGGTTATAGGCAATTTAAACATCTTTTAACAGGGTATAAAATGAAGGATCCTTCCATTCTTCTTTATGCTGCCAAAACAATTAAAGTTAACTGTTGTCACTTCATGCATATGGTGGAAGGTAAGAGTTTCTGCACTATGTGCACTTTAAAATCCATGGCCTCAGTAGAAGCATTAAGATTAGAATTAGGATTGGTGAGTGGTTATGTAAGGGGATTAGCAGCTATCTTGAGGTGGTGTCATTGTATTTTACATGCTAATGCTAATACTATAAGGGGTTTTATAGCTATTGAAATTCTCCATGATTATGCATTATCTGGGCCAATTTTATCAAACATCCAATTTTCACTGGAACACTTTACATTTGCAAAATTAGACATTCAGAATATGAGTTATGTTCATCTTAAATCCTTTTTAAAGGGATATATGAAGAATTTTTCTATGTTGTATTATATGAAGGTTTGTATTGCTAAGCCTTGTTTTGTTAATGTGATTCATTCATGTCAACTGGCTACCCCACAGGAATACTTAAACTGGAATTTTCAACATAGAGTGCGAAGGAGTATGTTGCTTTTTAGGATGAATCGTTTGCCGGTAAAGGTTATAACGGATGCCTGGTGGGGTGCTCCTGGGCAAAAAAAGAATTGGTAATTTCTGGCAATCAGATATACAGATGGTTGAGCACGTTATTTTTGTTTATCCAGTTTTCTTAAAATCATTATGAAAAGGTATGGAGTAAGAACTGCAAATACTGCTATGGATTTGTTACATCATCTGATGAATAAAGTATTGTGTGGTAAACTTTTTAGATTTTTTAGTACTTTTATGAATTTGTATTTAATTGATTTTATATACTGTAGATCTTGATGTTTGATCTCGATGTAAGATCTAAGGGCCAGATGTATCAACTGATTTTGCACTCGCAAACTGCGAAATCGGCCGCAATGCATGAAATGCATTCGCAGACCAAAAACTGAAAATCGCAAAAATTGCGATTTTCTGCGTTGCGACCTGGATTTTGCGAATCGCTATTTGCGATTCGCAAAATCCAGGTCTCAAAGCAATTCTGCAAAAAATCGCAAATTGCGATTTTTCGCAGAATGGTATTTTGCACTTGCAAAATACCATGACCTGCAACCAGGTGGTAACCTGGTGCAAAATTAAAAAAATGCAGTACTACTGCATTTTTAAATTAGATATGTAAAGCACACATGCCCTTTTGGCATGTGTGTACTTTACATGTGCAAAAAAAGAAAATTGGGGTGCAGGAACCTGGCCCTTTGCATTTCCCAAATTGCGATTTCTGTTTCAGAAATCGCAATTTAGCAAATGCAAAAAATTCGCAGCTATGGGCCAACAGGCCCATAGCTGCGAATGGGGTCAGTATCGCAATTTGCGATTCGGTAATTGCATTTGCAATTTTTAAGAAATCGCAATTAACGAATCGCAAATGTGATACATGGCCCTTTGCAAGTCGGTAATTGCGATTTCTTAAAAATCGCAATTACCGAATCGCAATGGGCCAGAATCATACATCTGGCCCTAAATCTTTAATAAAAACCTGAGTTTGGCGGAGGGGTTACTCCGTCACAACAGTGACAGATATCCCATCTGCCAAAATCTGAATCCCATTATGTCCTATGGGATTTATATTTTTGCAGATGGGATATCCGTTGTGACAGAGTAACCCCTCTGCCAAACTCTAAATCGGGCCCCATGTGTTTTAAAAATTTCTTTGAGCCTGTCTAGTCCATACAACCTCTCTCATGCCCCTTCCGGTGTGTCAGAATGCTGTGTCTTTCCTATTCAAATAAATTACAGCTGGGTGGGGAACATCATCATGTATTATAGTTCCCTATTTCCTCTTCGCTGGATTGAAGCGCCTTCCCTGTTTCTGTACAGCTGTTGTGGAGTAATGTAAGTTGAGTACTGTTCTAGCCCGTGGTGGGTGGCTATCATCAGAATCGGATCACAGTCACAGTAGTTGAGGAGACGGGCCATGATGGTCCTCGAGAAGCCTCAAGCTGTGGAAGAGGAACTGGGGCTCTGTGCACCTTCTCCATTGAGAAGATTGGGTTTGTGGACCTTTGATATCTGCTTCTCTGTCAAACGTTCAGCATTCACCCCATCTGCTCTCTCAGTAAATCTGACCATGTTCACATTATTCTTTCGTTTGCATAGTCCCAACTAGGCCACACTGGCATTCAATATTTTCGCATTTGCAGTCAAGCCAACCTTGTCTTATCCTTTTGCTCTACTTTGTCAGTGCTCTTCCTGAGATTAGCCCTCGGCAGATTAACCTTGAAGTTTACTGTAGCTATTTTCTAACTAGAATACTGAACTGAGACTACCACTTCAGTCAACGTGGGCAGTTCCAGTGTTATCAGATTCCAGTAGCATTCTCATCACATCTGCCTGCCTGTAATGACCCCTCTACCCGGGCCTTGCCTTTGCCTCTTGCAAGTCAACACATTGGCCTATCAGTTTTTCCCCAGTTCACCGATGTACTGCAGTCACTTCTTTCCCAGCATGGGAGGGAGGTCTTCATCTCGAATTGGTTCCTCAGCTCACGAATGATACGGAGTGGGTCCATTTCTGCGAGGATGGACACTAGATGCAACTGTCATCTTCAGCGTAACACCACCGGGCGCATCAGTTCTTCTAAATTTTCAGAAATGCCTTTTCCCACAAATGATCTGCCAATCCCCCAAACCTTTCCACCCTCACCTCACCCCAAGGGCTTTCAATCGTAATGAGGATCTGCTAATTGCAAAAAATAAATCATATAACATTGGGAGACTGTAGTCCATATTTTGAAATTCATTTCCAAGTCTCTCACTCCAGAGAACTGTATTAGGACACAATTCTCTTTATAAGTAGAAATGCTTCAGCTTCTCCCCCAAAACAGCATTTCACATTATCCATAAGCTCATATACGAAGGAGGAAATGCCTGTTTGTGGCAGAATCCGTTTAAGCTAAAAAAAAAACATTAAACTGCATACTTTCCTCCAAGAAACTGTTTTCCTCAGCTGTTGTACAGTCTTTTCCGGCAAGCCTGCAAGAAACTCTTGGTTGCATGGAGCAGGAGTAGCACTGGATTCCACAGCTCTTGGCACCGTATCGGAACGCTTGGCTATCGTACTTGACCAATTCTAGCCAGTGCTTAATTTGCAAAAAAAAAAAATATATATATAGATATATATATATATGTGTATATATATATATATGTATGTATATATATATATATTACTGTGAATTGATAATATAGCACAGGTTGGGTGTCGATCTGTGTTTCCCACAGCACAAGATGAATCGAAGAAATACAATTTCATTCTTATCCAGTTTAACAGTCATCAATACCAAAGTCCTTTTCAAATTTTCAGGATTATATTTGGCGAAAAGGTCTATTAATAAACTGGAATGTATCCATTATAGGCCCTTCATCAGGAAACTCACATAAATCTTTAAAGGTGAAAAAACCTTGAAAAGAAGAGAAACATGCAAAAATATATATATTATAGCGTAACTACAACCCCCACATTTACTGTGCTAATTAATCTGCATTGTTAATAAATGGGTTATTTAAAAAGCTAAATTGGAAATTTCATAATAAATGTACGAAGTCAAATACTCTAGTAATATGCAAATCTAAAAACAAGGCCTGCCTGGTGGGACTATGTCACAAACCTTTACGAAAAAGCAGACTCATCGCGCACTCGCAAAGGCTGTGAGCTGAACAGACCCGGATAATGTTTTGTTAAAAACACAGGGAAGATCTAGTGACAGTGGCCATAACAACGTTTTTATTGGGAGCTCTTCCATGGCATTGCTGAATGCTGGGGCTACCAAATAAAGAAGTTACTGAATGATAATTCCAAATCTCTTCTTCCACCCCCATACAATTCACAGCCTCTTTATCGCCATCTTCTAGGTTGTCGCATCCATGTTTTTTCACTTTGTCATTGTTTTACTGTCTTGTCCTACCTCCTTCTTTATGCCTTTATCTCTTTTGCTTTAGGTCAAAACCAGATGCTGAAAAATATCTCCAAAAAAGAGTTTTGTTCCCCTCCACCCACAACAGCTACCCTCTAATCCTAGCTGTGCCTAAAACCTTTTACTACAGTGACAGTACCCCACCTAGAAGAGTTGCTTGATATTACAACAACCCGAGGGGGTATGCTCCTGAGAGAGCGTATTTGATATTTCATATTATAGACGTGAAATGCTTATGATTAACAATGCTGCATTAAATAAAATATTCATTGACACATATTCATTAACGTAAAGGATTTTATGTGTATAAACTAATGTCAACTGTAAGAAATAATCGTTCATAGATTGCCAAAGCTGTGCACATTAAAACGCATAAAACTGCATTAATTAGAACTCGTATATCTTAAGTTAGCGTGAGTCAAGCAAAGCTGTGTAGCTCTCATATTAAAGCGTATTTTTCTGTCTCTTCAGTGTACTTACTTGCAAAAGACCATGACCCAGCAATTGTTCTTTTCTTCATTAGTTTGCAACATAACCCGATTCTCCCATCCGCATGTTAGCAGCTTCTAGCTTAACAGTTATATACTTTGAAACATTAATGGACACTTCCAAGGACGATGAAGCGAGAAGAAGAGAACTTTTGACCTCATATGTGTAAAGTCGATGAAGTAATCCCGGATGAGCCACCTACGAAAATACGTCAATTATGATGACCAATTAGAAAATAAGAATTTATCGAAAAAGACAAAATGCATTACTTAATGTATAATTTGATAGGTTAACAATGGTGGGGTGTATTGACTGACCAATAGAATTTTGGGGGAATGAATCACGAAAAAGGGATAAAAACCCATGACACAGGAGACAAAGGACATTAGGTAGGGAATGATATTGATTGCATCCCGAAACTCTGTCACACTATTTTGTGACTTGAGACTTAGACAAACCATCCTTGCCCATAGACTGCCCCTTACACTTTTCTCCTTATGAGGAGAGTGTCTTTGCCTTTAACTTAGATAGATTGACGGTGATCTAACTGATGTCCTGAAGACGAAGACTGATCCTGAATGCTGACCTATTCAGAGGAGGGTAATTATAATGTTGCTAATGGAATTCATTTATTTGCCTTTTCTTTCTAGGTACTAACTGCTGTATGTTTTGATTAGAGACCTTAGTTAGATGTTTTCTAAATTGGTGTTCAAAATTGTTTTGCATGAAGCCCAACATGCTAATGCTAATTAGAGGTTAGACGAGGTATTCATTCTGACTGACAAACTGATGGGACTGACGTGATGCTATGCTGAACTAGTATCTTAGAAAGTTCGATGTATTACAATCTGCTTATATCTATCTGATTGTCTATGCTACTGATCTTTGCGTTATTGAAAGCTTATTATAGTTATCATCTTGTTATTGTGCTTATATGCTTCCTGGCTTTGAGATTGATGCATTTGCTACTAGATTGTAATCAATAGGGAATAAAACTCATAAAACTTCATTAAGTTGTGGTTATTCATGACTGAAAGGTCATGGTTGCGCCGAATGTTTATTAATGTCTAAAGTAAGGTATATTTTGGTGTTAAATGTTGACAATGTTATTGACATATTGATTGATATTTTGATCAGTTATCTCGTCCTACGGTGTCTCACCACTGGGCCCAAAAATTCATTGGCCTAAAACGAGTCCTGATGTGTATGAATTAACATAGACGGACGCGTTAACAGTTCTGGTAGCAGAGTACGGTTTGGCCCTTGGGGGCCCTAGGACGGAGTTTCATTGTTTAATTTGTTTTCTTGTGACAATGCAATTTGGAGAAATGATGAGTTGCTAGATTCGCCATGGCTTTCCCGGGATCTCAAAGCCTGCCTAAATGAGTTGGGAATGTTCTCGGCGCCATAGTATGTGTGCTTAGGGTCTTTGCGCTTATTAAGTCTTATGCACTTTGCAGCTGATTGTGAATATTTGAGTGCGATTAGGCCAAATTAAGTGTTGTTTAGAAGGAGTGGGCGTACTCCACAGCATGAGAGTGGGGAAGTCGGCGTACTTCATGTGAATGCAGCGCTTGTTGCTCAAAATTATCCACGTGGTTGGCTGTGGCATACGGGCCTATTGAGGTCTAAGACTCCGGAGTATGATGTTAAAGAAATGGTTTATGTTGTAATCTGTGCGGTTTAGTAGGTCAATCGGGCGTGGTTGACAAGTCAAGTTTGAGTTATGATGCATGTGTGAAACCTTCGATGGAGATTTGACAAGTTCTAAAGTGCATTAGAAGGAGTCATTGACAAGTCGAGAGTAGGATTTGCCGGTCGAATTCTGCTTGCGTATGAGGGAATTGAGAAGGAGAGAGTAGCAGCCGAGGCTTCAAGTGAAATCTCTGTAAAGTTCTGAAGCGAATGTGTTACCCTTCCTGTAGAAAACCGGCAGATTTGTGTTGTCATTTAAGTACTAGCAATATTTCGCATTAGTTTGTATGAGTTGTAAGGAGTTAGCGAGGTGTGGACAAGCCGCAAGACTTTGTCAGCTGCAGTGTGTGTGAGAGTGACGTCAGTGGTGCCGCGCTGAGATAGGTCAGATGCCGAGAGGGGTTGCGCACGGATTGGCTGCCGTCCGTGAGAGGCAATAGGTTGAGCAAGGGGTAGGTGAAGAGTGTCCTGGGAACTAAGCCGTTTTTCTGATTAAATATAAAATAAAATGAATTTTGTTAAGGCATTCAAAAGCGCTTTGAAAGGAGATGTGTATATTGTTGCAACTGATGGGGAACCTACACCACCTGAGGGTACACCAGCTTATACGGTTATGGAGGAAAAGGGTGTTGCACCGTGTTTATGGATAAAACAATGGCGCAAATTAACAGAGAAAGAGGGGTGCCTAGCGTTTCCGGAACATGGCACATTTAATCAAAAGGTGTTAGAAAATTTGAGGTGGATGTTAAGTACGCAGAAACCACCTCCAAGACCGGCACAATATGAGGCTTTGGCAATTTGGGACCTGATGGCTCTTAAACATAGACAAGAAAGATTTCACAGAAGATTGACAAGGGCAGAAAAATCCTATGCAGAGGCTAGGTGGGATAATGAGAACAAAATGTGGAGACGAGGAATAGTGGATGGGTTAAAGCTGTTTCCGGCAATAACACAGGGAGAGGAGACACAGGGAAAGAAAGCTTCTTGCAAAACTAACAAAGATTCAGGCAAACTCAAAGAGAACAAAAGGTCCTGGGAAGAAGAGGATGATTCAGATCATGAGGCGTTTATGGATAGATTGTTACATGATCGTCCGCCACCGTACGCGGTGAACGACAGTGCTCCAAGTACTAGCTTGGATCCTGGGAACCAGACGAAGGAGAAGGGTGTTACTGATACAGTGCAGACTAGCGATACAGCTTTGATACAGAATGGTGTCAGTGTACCCACTGCACCAGACTCGCCGATACAGTTGCAGCCTCCACCACAGATAAAAAGAATTTACCCCGATGTCCCAGTACTCGAGACTACTACGAATTTGGTGGTGCCGCCGGACCCGATATATACAAAGCCTAGGTTAATACAGATTGAGTCAACTCCACAGTTAGTGTCACAACCGCCACAACTGATACCTGGGTATAACCCAGTAGCGGGTCCTTTGAAAGAACCTGCACCAGGAATATTAGAGCAGACCTATGGTGTCGCCGCTCCAAGAAGCTTGGGATCAGGCCAGACACCTGCCGCTATATCGCTACCTATTACTGTTGGTCCCCCAGTACCATTATATGCACAGGAGAAAACAGGGACATGCGAACAGGGGGTTATGACTCATGAAACGATAAGAGGAGGGCCTATTAGAACTCCACAAATAATGGCCCAGGGAAGACAGGTTTGCGAACAATCAAGACCCTTAATGGACCTCAGTCTAATAGGGGCACCTCTTGAGGCAATGCGACAAGCAGGGTTGGGAGTCCTGACTCCCCAAACTACGAGTACAAATACCTCATACACTCCAATGATACATGCAGGGAACATTTCACTGCAGGGTTTTACAGTACAACAGTTAAATGAATGGTTAGAGAAAACTTGCACATCACAAAAGACTACAGTGACTACAATCAAACCTGAAAAAGAAAAACAAGATGAATACCTGAATCTAGTACGATTAGGAGCAGAAGCTGCTGAATTGGTGGATGGAACAATGGGAGTAAATAGGTTGGAATCTTACACTGAGGCAGAATTAAGGTACTTATGCCCTAAGATTACCAAAGAGGTAGGCAAAGTACACCAGAAATTAACGAATTTGGCAGACAAATACAATATCGACATTGGAAACACGAAACATTTGAAACGGAGTTACAGATTAGATTTTGACACAAAAGATTTTGAACACATGAGATCTGCAGGCATGAAGACACATTTGAAAGAGTTGTTGCAAAGCGCACAAATTTGGGGAGCACTAGAGAAATGGGAAGGCCGATGGGTAAAGAAAAGAGATAAGGGAAAAAGAGATAGTCCAGGATCTAATGAAACAACAGTCACACCTAATTTAGACACGGTGAAAATCCTACCTATGAGAGAAACAGCTGGTGGTGTCTTGGTGCATGTGCCTTGGTCTAGAGGAGACATTTTGGGGGTCATTCTGACTTTGACGGGCGGCGGAGGCCACCTGCCAAAGTCCCGCCGGCAGAATACCGCTGCGCGGTCAAAAGACCGCCGCGGTAATTCTGAGTTTCCCGCTGGGCTGGCGGGCGACCGCCAGAAGGCCGCCCGCCAGCCCAGCGGGAAACCCCCTTTTATGAGGATGCCGGCTCCGAATGGAGCTGGCGGAGTGGAAGGGGTGCGACGGGTGCAGTTGCACCCGTCGCGATTTTCATTGTCTGCTTGGCAGACACTGAAAATCTTGGTGGGGCCCTGTTAGGGGGCCCCTGCAGAGCCCATGCCATTGGCATGGGCACTGCAGGGGCCCCCAGGGGCCCCACGATACCCGTTACCGCTAGCCAGGTTCTGGCGGTCAAAACCGCCAGAACCAGGCTGGCGGTAAGTGGGTCGGAATCCCCATGGCGGCGCTGCTTGCAGCGCCGCAATGGAGGATTCCCTTGGGCAGCGGGAAACCGGCGGGACACCGCCGGTTTCCTGTTTCTGACCGCGGCTGTACCGCCGCGGTCAGAATGACCATGGGAGCACTGCCAGCCTGTTGGCGGTGCTCCCGCGGTCGTTGGCCCTGGCGGTCCATGACCGCCAGGGTCAGAATGACCCCCTTTGTCTTTTACGAATGATTATCCCAAGTTAAGAGAAAAACCGATTGAGTGGTATCAACAGACAGATAGATTCGTGAAGCTTGCAAAATGTCTCTGGGAAGACTTAAATACCTTGTTTGAGATTATTGTTCCGCCAGACTTGTGGCTTGAGTGCAAGAGAGGGGTAGATTGGCCCACAAAGGAACCACCAAGGGATAAAGTGACTGGAGCACCTTCTGAAGAGGTGATGAAATATTATCATAAAGTAATTGAGTTTTTGAAACAAAAGGTGTCGCCGAAGGTGACTGATTGGCAGAAAATTGACCGGACCTCTCAAGAGGTTAAAGAGTCAATACATGCATATTATGAAAGGTTGTTGAAGGCATTCAAACATTACAGTGGTACTGAAACAATTGAACCGAAGGACATGAATCATCTTGTGTTCAGATTCGTCGAAGGGCTGAGACCGGAGGTCAGCCAAATGATAAAAAATCATCTGATTTGTTGGCAAGCTAAACCGATTGATGAAGTATTACAGTATGCAAAATACTGTAGTGACGAAATCGAATTGAAGCAGAAAAAGTTGAAGGAGAAAGTGATGGTGATGCAGATAAGGGCTGCACAGGCTGGAATACAGGGAAATGGTGTTCAGCAAATGATACAGCAACAACCGCAATTGAATGGTGTGTTTCAGGCACAGCCGAGAGGAAGAGGTCGAGGGTTTGTGAACCGTGGTTCGGACATGAATAATGTTGTTATTCAAAATGATGGTCAAGGAGTGAAAAAGGTGTCACCATGTCATGCGTGCGGGGGCGTGGGGCATTGGAAACGGGATTGTCCGAATATTATGCAGGATGGTACGGTTCAGCAGAGTATTAATGCCGGTACACTACAAAATTCACGAGGTCCAAGAATGAGACACCAGAATCAGAATTATCAAAATAATTTGGTGCAAATGTCAGGGGTGCAACCTATGCAGCAAATCCAAATGCCGCGTTTCCAAACAGTGTCAGTACAACCAATACAACAGCAGATCCGTATGGTGCCTAGACAGCAAATGCAGTTACCCCTAGCTCTGATGGGACAGCAACAGGTGACGCTTCCTCAGCAGGTCACAGGTCAGGTAACAAACCAAAACAACACTGTACAACAATTCCCATTAAGAGGTGAAAATGATATGAATGAAGATTGGTCAGATGACAGCTCAGACAGTGAAGAGTGCAGACTTGCAGCATCCCTAGAGGTAGACCAGAGAGGCCCATATGTGGAGGGAAAAGTAATGGGCTACAAAGTTTCATTTTTAGTCGATACGGGAGCTACACGCTCTACGGTTCGCAGTGCAGAGGTACCAAGTTTACCTCTCTCGGGGCGCACCATACGAGTGGTCGGTGTGGCTAACCAGTACCTGACTAATCCAATCACTGACCCAGTGCAGGTTGAAATAGGAAATTTTCAGGGCCTGCATAGATTTGTTGTATGCGACTCAAGCCCAGTATCCTTATTAGGGAGAGACTTATTATGCAAAACCAAATGTTCAATTACCTGTTCCAATGGTGGAATAGAGGTACAGACAAACAGTGATGATGAGGGAGATGAGGGTCAACTCATAGAAGAAGGAGGAAAGATGAATGAAGATTACCCTCTAATTACTCTATTCCCAGTGTTTACTTTGATCGATCTACCTGCTGATCTACAAGGATTGGTAACAGAGAAGGTGTGGGATTTGACTGGAAAGGAGGTCGGATTAATCAAGGGAGTAGGTCCAGTCAAGGTGCAGATAAAGCCAAATGCAGTGTTCCCACAAGTGCCACAATATCACATGACTCAGGATGTCCTTATTGAAGTGACACAGATAATTGCAGATTTTCTCAGACAGAGAGTTTTGAAAGAAGTCCTGAGCAGTCCGTGTAACTCTCCTATTATGGGTTTGAGGAAGCCTTGTGGAAAAGTTCGAATTGTGCAGGATTTGAGAAAAATAAACGAAATTGTGATAAAATGCTGCCCTGTGGTTCCCAACCCAGCGGTAATAATGTTCCAGGTTCCTTGTGATGCTGAATGGTTTACGGTAGTAGACCTGTCACAAGCATTTTTCTCGATACCACTTCACGAAGACAGTCAGTTTTTGTTCAGTTTCAAATTCCTGGATAAGGTGTACAGTTGGTGCAGAATTCCTCAAGGGTTTTCTGAGTCACCATCCATCTTCAATCAGATATTGAAGAAGGATTTGGAACCTCTTGTGCTGCCTTACAATTCGACTCTTGTGCAGTACATTAATGATTTGTTGATTGCATCCAAAACCAGAGACAGCTGTAAATATGATACCATTGCATTGTTGAATCATTTAGGGAAGAACGGACATAAGGTGTCACCTAAAAAGGTGCAGTACTGTCAAAAAGAAGTGAAGTATTTGGGGCATCTGATTGAGAAAGGGTCCCGAAGAATATCAAAAGAGAGAATAAGAGCTGTTTTACAAATGAATCCCCCAACAACAAAGAGAGATGTCAGGATGTTCTTGGGAATGGTGGGCTACTGTCGCCAGTGGATACCCAATTTCTCGATCATTTCAAAACCATTAATAAAACTGACAGGAAAAGAAGTTAAGGATGAACCATACACAATCACTTTGACAAAAGAAGAGCTTGAGTCATTTTTAGAGCTGAAAGAGTGTATGTGCAGGGCTCCAGCATTAGGAATGCCTGATTATGAGAAACCATTTCTGTTGTTCTGTCATGAACGTGATGCTTGTTCTTTGTCTGTTTTAACACAGGTCCATGGAGATGCAAATCGCCCTGTAGCATATTTTTCAGCTACTTTGGACCCTGTCGCAGCAGCCTTACCGGGTTGTTTGCGAGCAGTCGCAGCAGTTGGTCAAAGCCTTTCACAATGTGAGGGCATAGTCATGGGATACCCTTTGACAGTATTGGTTCCACATTCTGTTGAAATTCTGCTGACACGAACTAAGACACAACACATGACAAATGCACGACTTACCAAATATGAGACGATTATTCTGGGGTCACCCAATGTTACATTGAAAAGGTGCACTGTGCTGAACCCGGCAACTCTACTTCCCAATGAGAATACAGAAATCAAAGATGGGGAAGAATTTGAGCATGATTGTCTGGAGGTGACTGAGCTCAGTACCAAACCTCGCTCAGATATACAGGATACCCAGTTAAAGGAAAACGATTGCATTATGTTCGTTGATGGGTCCTGCCTAAGAGATTCAACAGGAACATTGAGAGCTGGTTATGCAGTATGTACCATATCTGGCATAGTCGAGGCCTCATGGCTCGAGAAAGTGTTTTCTGCACAGGTGGCAGAATTAATAGCTCTCACAAAAGCATGCCATGCTGCTGTAAATTTGAAAGTCACAATCTATACAGACAGCAGATACGGATTTGGAATTGTACATGATTTTGGTCAACTCTGGTCACAGAGAGGGTTCATGACATCCTCTGGTTCACCAGTGAAAAATGGAGAACAAATAAGAGATTTGTTACATGCGATTCAGTTGCCTCTTGAAATTGCCGTGGTGAAGTGCAGTGCTCACACCAGATCACAAGACTTTGTGTCAATGGGGAATGGTTATGCAGACCAAGTTGCCAGATTTTGTGCATTAAACTGTATATCATTTAAAGAGCAGTGGGAACTTTTACCACAACCTGTGAATGACACAACCTTAAGCCTAGCATTACGAGTGGTTGATACTTTAGACGAATTAAAGACATTACAAAGCCACGTTGGTAAAGAAGAAAAACGTTCCTGGCAGAAAATGCAGTGTGTACAAAGAGCAGATGATATTTGGGTTTCAGAAGAGGGAAAACTGGTTTTACCAAACAGTCTTCTGTCACAATTTGCCCGATTATATCATGGGCAGGCACATTTAGGAAGAGATGCCATGATCAGATCCTTTAAGATTGATTGGTTCAATCCAAAATTCAGACATGCCGCAGAAATTACTTGTCACAGGTGCGTCATCTGTCAACAGATGAACGCTAGAAAAGGAACCGTGGTAACTTTGAGCCACATTGGGAGAGCTGGTGGTCCATTTAATAAAATACAAATGGATTTCATTGAAATGCCTGTTTGCGGAGATTTGAAGTACGTGTTAGTGATTGTGTGTGTTTTTAGCCATTGGATTGAGGCATATCCTACACGTAGGAATGACAGTCTTACAGTTGCAAAACTACTGTTCAGAGAATTAATACCAAGGTTCGGGTTTCCGGTTTCTATAGAATCAGATAGGGGAAGACACTTCGACAATGAGGTGATTAAACTTCTGTGTGCCGCACTCAACATTGCATTGTAGCTATCGCCCTGAAGCCTCAGGACTATCGAGTAGATGAATGGTACTTTGAAATCAAGAATAGCAAAAATGTGTGCAGCAACAAACATGAAATGGCCAGATGCATTACCTCTGGTGCTGATCTCTATGAGAAACACGCCAGATAAGAAAACGGGATTGTCCCCCCATGAAATCCTCATGGGCAGAGCAATGAGGTTACCGGCGGTACCTGCAAATGCACTACTGAATATTACAGATGATATGGTGTTGGATTACTGCAAAAGTTTGGCTGACGTGATTCGCTCTTTCTCTCACCAGGTGGAAGCTAACACGTTACCACCAATCGGCGAACCAGGACACTCTCTGCAAGCTGGAGATTGGGTGGTTGTCAAGAAGCACGTGAGAAAATCGTGTCTTGAGCCGCGTTGGAAAGGGCCATATCAAGTGATATTGACGACCACTACTGCTGTGAAGTGTGCCGGGGTTCCCAACTGGATACATGCCAGCCATACAAAAAGGGTAACGTGTCCTGTTGAAGAGGAACCTGAAAATTACGGTACAGCAACTTCAAGAGGAGAAGTCTCAGAGTCAGAGATCAGTCAAGAAAGATCTGAGACTACAGGAGAGCCCACTGAGAACAGCTGTGTCCCTCAAACTATCAGTGAGTTCGAGAGAGGTGACGGAGTGCCAATCTCAGTGGAGGCAGCAGGAGAACAAAGACAAGGAGAGGTTCTCCCAGAAGCAGACGAATACAATTCAGAGCCTGAATACAGTATTGAACAGGAAGGTGATAGAGACGGAGAAGTGGTAAATTTAAATCAGAACGAATCAGAATCTCCTGAACAAGTTCCAAGCCTATCAGGAGAAAACACCATATCACAAGAGGAGGGGGCTGTCCAAGGTACTGAAGGGAAACGCCGAAGCAAGACGAACAGAGGTGACAATTGGCCAGACAAATCACACTTTAGAATAAGAGAAATAGCAAACGAGACAATAATAGAGGAAAGCAATACCTCACAAGCAGACGATCTGAGTGAAGGAGAACAACAAGGTGAACGAAAATTAAAAAGAATAGCAAACAGAAGATATACAGGTCCTGAATGGGCATATGCTACAACCTCTGAATGGCAACAAGAATTCTTAGCATTCTGTTTTGATCGAGAGATACCAGGCCAATATTACGGTACCTGAAGAATATACAACAGGAAAACTGAGATAAAGATTGAAATTGTGAAAGCTGAAGAAAAAAAAATAATAATAATAATAAAGAGTCTTAAGAAAAAAAAACTACAGGAAAGTGACATTAAACCTGGATTTGACTTATAGAAACCTGATTACGACAAGCTGCTAACCTGAATTGACGAAAAGGGTCCTGGAGTGAGTGAAGACGCTGTAAAAATACGCAGAAAGAGTTTGCTTCTCAGAGTTGATTGTTGATCTGCTATTCTGATTCTATACAAACATGGCTTATAGTAGCAAAGGAAGTAAAGTGTGTGGTTGGTTAGGACTTATGATAGGTGTCGTATGCGCAATAATGATTGTGGGAGTGATTGTGGGAATGCCATGGAGAGAGAGTGAAACTATTAATGCAACTTCAAAACCTGAGACTACTACTACAACTAATAAACTATCACCATGGGAGAAATTCGAACAAGACGCAAGACATCTGCATGAGGGAACTAAGGCAAAAGGGGAACTTTCTACTAATGTTTTCTATCGCTTACTAAATGAGTATGTGGAAACTATGGATGCGAAAGACTGTTATGTATGTACTAAAATTCCTTCATCTGTGCAGGAGGGGGTTACATATCACAGCCTCCCTCTTACGTATGGAATCAGCTGTAGCTTGCTATTAACAAGATTTTATGATCAAGAGCATGTGCAATACTTTTATTCAAATTTAGATGTTTTGTTTTCTTTTGTGCCTGTTATTGAATTCTTAAATAAGCTAGCTAAAGAGCATGATATAAAAATAGTTAGAGGATTCTTTGAGCCAACACTAACATTTGGAACTGCTTATGCACATCGCAATAATTTAACATGCTTACTGTCTCCTGTAGAGAAAAGCTTTTTAGATCACACAGATGATAGACGCAAAGCATTAAAAGAAAGGTTAGAAAAAGGTTTAGAAAAACGCACTTATGCAAATGATTACGCTTATACTGCAATTAAAACACAAGGCAAGTTAGCTAAAGATGCATTACACGTAGGTAGACTCTGCATATATAGACCGAAATCTGATCAAGATAATTTGTTTGTGGGAACGAGTGAATGTAGGCATGTGTTTCTGTTTCAGAGTAAATGGACCTTTATGTTGAATGGACAAGACCCAGCGATTCCTGGAATCTATTACATCTGTGGGTTAAATGCATATTACCGTCTCCCTAAGGGATGGTATGGGAGATGTTATTTGGGAATAGTATTCCCAAAGATTTACCAGATTGATGACTTAAAACAAATACCTAAAACGTCTGAATTACAACATACCAGACAAAAACGAGAATCAGTGGCGACTGTCATTGGTGACATATTTGGAGCTATAATCCCTTCAGTAGGGGTTATCCTAAATTCTATGAAAATTCAAAAGTTGTCTACTATTGTGGATAACATGCTGACAAATTTTACAGGAGCTATACTTCTGATGGATACTGAACTTGCTGCAGAAAGAGCTATGACTCTTCAAAACCGGCTTGCTTTAGACATTCTTTTAGCAAAGAGCGGAGGTGTGTGCAAAATGCTTAATGAACGTCATTGCTGCTCATATATACCTGATAACAGTAAGAAAATTAGAAGCATGCTTACTAACCTTACTAGAGATAGTACAGATTTGAAGGATCTAAAAGAACCTGGTGTTTGGGAGAAATTTGGGAAAGGAATTGCCCGAGTGGGAAGCTGGTTTACCAACATTTGGAATGGGGTACTTGCAAAAATTATGATGGGATTATTAATTGTTCTGATTTTTTTATTAGGATTTTGGGGAATATGCAAAATTAATGATAAAGTGAAAAGAAATTGGACTAAAAGAACCAAAAGAAACGAAGAAAGTGAAAGAGAGAAAATGTTCAATGAAATATGGGAAAGCTCACATAAAGGGCAAGATGTTGAAATGCGTATTATGCGCAAGGTGAAAAACTAAGATCAAAAATTTTGTGATGACGAGCGTCATCAGAGGAGGGACTGAGAGAGCGTATTTGATATTTCATATTATAGACGTAAAATGCTTATGATTAACAATGCTGCATTAAATAAAATATTCATTGACACATATTCATTAACGTAAAGGATTTTATGTGTATAAACTAATGTCAACTGTAAGAAATAATCGTTCATAGATTGCCAAAGCTGTGCACATTAAAACGCATAAAACTGCATTCATTAGAACTCGTATATCTTAAGTTAGCGTGAGTCAAGCAAAGCTGTGTAGCTCTCATATTAAAGCGTATTTTTCTGTCTCTTCAGTGTACTGACTTGCAAAAGACCATGACCCAGCGATTGTTCTTTTCTTCATTAGTTTGCAACATAACCCGATTCTCCCATCCGCATGTCAGTAGCTTCTAGCTTAACAGTTATATACTTTGAAACATTAATGGACACTTCCAGGGACGATGAAGCGAGAAGAAGAGAACTTTTGACCTGATATGTGTAAAGTCGATGAAGTAATCCCGGATGAGCCACCTACGAAAATACGTCAATTATGATGACCAATTAGAAAATAAGAATTTATCGAAAAAGACAAAATGCATTACTTAATGTATAATTTGATAGGTTAACAATGGTGGGGTGTATTGACTGACCAATAGAATTTTGGGGGAATGAATCACGAAAAAGGGATAAAAACCCATGACACAGGAGACAAAGGACATTAGGTAGGGAATGATATTGATTGCATCCCGAAACTCTGTCACACTATTTTGTGACTTGAGACTTAGACAAACCATCCTTGCCCATAGACTGCCCCTTACACTTTTCTCCTTATGAGGAGAGTGTCTTTGCCTTTAACTTAGATAGATTGACGGCGATCTAACTGATGTCCTGAAGACGAAGACTGATCCTGAATGCTGACCTATTCAGAGGAGGGTAATTATAATGTTGCTAATGGAAATTCATTTATTTGCCTTTTCTTTCTAGGTACCAACTGCTGTATGTTTTGATTAGAGACCTTAGTTAGATGTTTTCTAAATTGGTGTTCAAAATTGTTTTGCATGAAGCCCAACATGCTAATGCTAATTAGAGGTTAGACGAGGTATTCATTCTGACTGATGTGACTGACGTGATGCTATGCTGAACTAGTATCTTAGAAAGTTCTATGTATTACAATCTGTTTATATCTATCTGATTGTCTATGCTACTGATCTTTGCGTTATTGAAAGCTTATTATAGTTGTCATCTTGTTATTGTGCTTATATGCTTCCTGGCTTTGAGATTGATGCATTTGCTACTAGATTGTAATCAATAGGGAATAAAACTCATAAAACTTCATTAAGGTGTGGTTATTCATGACTGAAAGGTCATGGTTGCGCCGAATGTTTATTAATGTCTAAAGTAAGGTATATTTTGGTGTTAAATGTTGACAATGTTATTGACATATTGATTGATATTTTGATCAGTTATCTCGTCCTACGGTGTCTCACCACTGGGCCCAAAGATTCATTGGCCTAAAACGAGTCCTGATGTGTATGAATTAACATAGACGGACGCGTTAACACTCCTATCCGTCGAAAACGACCACATTCTGATTCCATCATCAAGCCCGTTCTCCCACTCTGGAGCTGGATCTTTGCGGGTACATACAAATAATTCGGCCACTGGACTGCTGCCCTAACATTTGGGCTCTGACTCCTGCTTGATTGATAGAGGAACTCTGTCACTTCACAATACATTCTCTTCCTGGGTCATGTTGGAGTGTGACTTTTATAATCAATATTAATATGAAAAGCTTGCAATGCAATGTCTAATGAAACTGCATAAATACTAATGCAAGCGTCTGAAATGTGCCCACGGGGAGTGGCCACCAATGTACCAATGTATACGATGACTAATGAAACTGACTAAAATGAATTAATAATGTATTCATGTATGATTTTGTATTAGCACTAAGAGTTATGTATTAATGTTTTGCTAAATTACTCACTAGGCCTTAGTTAGCAAGGGTCTGGGCCTAGCTGCCCGGTCTCATATTAACTGTATTTTTCTAACGTGCAATGTGCTGCTTTCCTGAAGGACACAACGCTGTACTTTTCCAGAAGCTAGAGATGTGTGTGTAGCCGTAGTAAATTCTTTCTCATGGGACCCGACTTGCTGAAGGAGACATTCTTGCCGAATGCAACAGTGTAATTTGCAACAGGTGCCAGGTCACCTAAACTGGTAAAGACAATGGAGCTACTGACTGGAGCGACAAGTGTAACTTTTCTTACCTGACATTCTACCCGTTGAAGACGTCAATCACAGGAGCCAATAAACTGCATGAGAACTGTCTTAGGTGAGAATTCTAGTAAGGTGTGCGACGGATTATTGGACAGATATAACGATGCACCAAATATTGCCCAATGGGAAATTAGAGACTTGTTCAACAATTTTAATATAACGGCGTGACACAAGGAGAAATCACTACAAAATCACAACAGGGAGTACGGGGTTCTTTTAATGTAACGAGGGATGGATCAGTGGTGTATCAATTTTAACACCAGATCCCTCGTTGTCCTCAATTAGAGGCGAGGTATCAGTTAACTACAGTGCTGTAGAGGGTCTGGTAGACACGGTGGGGAAAAAAAGGAGGGGAATTACCTTTACGGACTAGGTGGTCTCACACACTGTATAGTGTCATGCTTCATCATATGACCACCTAGCCCCACCCAGGTAGGACAGTGCCACCTGGGCGGACTCGACCTCACTGTTAAAGGAACAGGAGTGCGTAAATTAATTCTGGTTCTGTAAAATAGAGGGATCCAGCTAAACTAAGGAATAAAAACACCTAAACAGATACCTGTGTAAATATTTAATAAAAGGTTCTGTTTGATGTAGTTAAAAAGTGGAGTTTGGGACACCTCTGTGAGAACAAGGACTCACAGGGTTACCTATCTAGGAGGAAGGAGCCGACATGTTTCTGCCCTCAGTAATGAGCTCTGGAAGGTCTCGGGGCATTCATCAGGGCGAAGGATCCCTGCTACTCATGCTCAGTGTATGAATAAGTGCAGAAAAATAATATATATAATAATATATAGGGGGGCCTACCTTGCAAGGGAGCTACCTGGGAGGGGGGCCCTATCCCTAGAGGCTACTGGCCTCTGGTGTCCAGGAGAGGGAGTGTCCCCTTATTGTCAGACATGCATCAAAGGTGGGCGCTCACTGTGCGCGTAGAACGTCCTCTCTCAGGACCGTGCACAGTGAGCGCCCACCTTTGATGCATGTCTGACAATAAGGGGACACTCCCTCTTGTTCTCACAGAGGTGTCCCAATCTCCACTTTTTAACCACATCAAACAGAACCTTTTATTAAATATTTACACAGGTATCTGTTTAGGTGTTTTTATTCCTTAGTTTAGCTGCATCCTGCCCGTGGCGGCCTCAGTAGCGTCGGAATCAATTGCCCTCACCGGCCTGCGGTTCTGCTGGCGGTCTACTCTTGGGCAGCGGGGCTGCTGGTGGCGGTCTTCTTCTGGGCAGTGGGGCTGCTGGTGGCGGTCTTCTCCTGGGCAGCGGGGCTGCTGGCGGTCTTGTCCTGGGCAGCGTGGCTGCTGGTGGCGGTCTTCTCCTGGGCTGCGGGGCTGCTGCTGGCGGTCTTCTCCTGGGCAGCGGCGCTGCTGGTGGACTTGTCCGCCAAGCTGATCTTCCCAGACTTGCCGGTTTTACTGTGCCCCTTCCCCACCTTGGATGGTGGCGCAGCTGTCTCCACACTCCCAACTGTACCCCTGGGAGCGGCTTTGGTGGCTGATTTATTTCCCCTCTCCCGCCGGGCACTGGCCAACTTTTTATGCCTACAGTGAAAGGTGATTTCTATGCCCTGGGACATATCCCCAACATCATAGGTGCCATTGATGGGACACATGTGGCCTTGGTTCCCCCCCCCCCCCCCCCAGGAGTGAACAGGTGTACAGAAACCGGAAGAGTTACCATTCCATGAATGTGCAGATGGTGTGTTTGGCAGACCAGTACATCTCCCATGTTAATGCAAAATTCCCTGGTTCAGTACATGACGCTTACATCCTGCGGAATGTGATGGGGCAACTCCAAAGGCATATCCGGGTGTGGCTATTAGGTGAGCACATGGACCCAATACGGTGGGAATAGTTGTCTGGGTCTGTGGATGTCCCAATGAGTTAGTGTGTGTCTAACAGTTGTCCCTCGCCATTTGCAGGTGACTCTGGTTACCCCTACCTTTAATGGCTACTGACCCCAGTGAGGAGTCCCAGGACAAGGGCAGAGGAACGCTACAATGAGGCACATGGGCGGACTAGGAGGATTATAGAGCGAATCTTCGGCCTACTGAAGGCCAGGTTCCGGTGCCTCCATATGACAAGTGGGTCCCTATTCTACTCACCAAAGAAAGTATGCCAGATCATCATGGCCTGCTGCATGCTTCACAACTTGGCTTTGCAACAACAGGTGGCTTTTCTGCAGGAGGATGGTCCAGATGGAGGTCTTGTGGCAGCTGTGGAGCCTGTGGACAATTGAAGACGAGGAAGCAGAAGAAGAGGACATCGACAACAGGAACACAGTGATCCTGCAATACTTCCAGTGAGACACCGGTAAGAAGACAACAGTGCCTGCTACATCTGATTTAAATGTACTACCTCTCTACTGTCTGTCCTTTTCACCCAGTGTATGGTCACTGAGTTGTCACTTTCCCTTACGATTTCACAGATGTGGGTCCCACTGTTTGACATCTGCTTTGTTTCCTCATGGACTAGAGCTGTGTGGCATAGGTATGTTGACATTACATTTGTAAGAGCATTTTGCTACTGTAATTGGTAATACACAATTTCAAAATCACAGACAGACTCCTGATTGTTTTGTGCTTTAAGGGTGTTTATTTAAGTGCTCAATATTGGAGGGGGTTGTAAAATGGTGAGGGGTGATGGTGGAGGAATGTCCATGGCAGAGTCCAGTCTATTAGTCTCACAGGTGCATTGTCCAAAGGGGCATAGGAAGTGGAGCTGGGGCAGTTTAAGGATGGACAGGGTGACAAGGTGGGACAAAAGGATGACAATCAGAGTGGTCTCATTTCTCAGCGGGGGTCTTGGCATCGTTCTCTGTCTTTGTCCTGGATCTCAGGGACCGTTTGTGGGGTGGTTCTCCCTCTGCAGGGGGTGGGGTGCTGGTGTGGTGGTCCTGTGGCAGTGCCTCCTGTCCACTAGCGCCGGCGGAGGTGGTGGGCAGTTCATCGTCCAGGCTAGTGTCAGGGGCCCCTTGTTGTGCCACAGTGTCCCTCCTGGTGTTCACAAGTTCCTTCAGCACCCCTACTATGGTGCCCAGGGTGGAACTGATGGATTTGAGTTCCTCCCTGAACCCCAAATACTGTTCCTCCTGCAGCCGCTGGGTCTCCTGAAACTTGGCCAGCACTGTTGTCATCGTCTCCTGGGAATGGTGGTAGGCTCCCATGATGTTGGAGAGGGCCTCGTGGAGAGTGGGTTCCCTGGGCCTGTCCTCCCCCGTCGCACAGCAGCCCTCCCAGTTCCCCTGTGTTCCTGGGCCTCTGTCCCCTGAACCGTATGCCCACTGCCCCCAGGTCCCTGTTGTTGTTGGGGTGGTGGGTTAGCCTGGGGTCCCTGTAGTGGTGGACACACTGCTGCTTGACGTGTCCTGGGGACAGAGGTATGGGGCCGCTGTGTGGGTGCTGTGCTGCTGTTTCCAGAGGGGGGAAGCTCTCTAGTCATCTAGATCCAGTTGGACAGAGCTGCTGTCATCACTGTGGGCCTCTTCTGTGGGTGGAGTGGACATGTCTGGACCCTCCTGTCCGGTGACCTTGGGTAGGGGGCCTGCAGGGGTGTAAAAGCATGATTATTGCATCTGTGTGTGCCATGGTGTGCAATGGGTGGGTGACCGTGTACCCCAGTGCCTGCATTCCTATGTAGGACCTTGTGTGATGATGGTTTAGGGGGGTGTATGGGTATGTGCAGTGGCCATGCTTTGGTGATGGGTGTCCATGCTTTGGTGTTGCATGCAGGGCTTGGGTTTGGGATGTGTGGTTTGTGATATTGGGACATGTGTGAGGAGTTGGAGTAATGGGGGTGAGGGCAAGGGTGGGGGAATGTGATAGCATGCAGGTAGGGTGGGGGATGAAGTAATAAAGATTTGTCTTACCAGAGTCCATTCCTCCAGCTACTCCTGTGAGGCCCTCAGGATGCAGTATAGCCAAGACTTGCTCCTCCCATGATGTTAGTTCTGGGGGAGGAGGTGGGGGTCCGCTGCCAGTCCTCTGTACCGCGATGTGGTGTCTGGAGACCACGGAACGCACCTTCCCTCATAGGTCGTTCCACCTCTTCCTGATGTTATCCTTAGTTCTTGGGTGCTGTCCCACTGCGTTGACCCTGTCCACGATTCTTCGCCATAGCTCCACCTTCCTAGCTGTGGAGGTGCGCTGCACCTGTGATCCGAATAGCTGTGGCTCTACCCGGATGATTTCCTCCACCATGACCCTGGGCTCCTCCTCAGAGAATCTGGGGTGTCTTTGCGGTGCCATGGGGTGGTGTGGGTGATGTGTGGGGTGGTGTGTGTTGTGATGTGTGGTGTGATATTTAGAGGTGTGTTGTGTGAGGTGCATGGATGTTATGTGGGTGATGGAGTTGAGCGCCTGTGGATGCTAGTTTGTAGATGGTGGTGTCTCTCTCTGGCCTTCAGTCGCAATTGTGGTTGTAGGGGATTGTGGGTGATGTGGGTGTGTTTCATATTGTTTTGGGTGTGTGGGAGTGGTGTGTGTATGTGTATCAGGTGTGTGTATTTCAAAATGTCCAATATGGTAGTGTTTTGTAAGTGTGTGTGTATTTTGAGCGCGGCGGTGTGTACCGCCAATGGTTTACTGCGGTTGAAAGACCACTGCGTGGATTCGTGGGTCATGATAGTGTGGGCGTATTCCTGTTGGCGTGACGGTGTCGGTTTTGTTATCGCCAGTTTATCACTGACCTTCGGTGTGTTGGACTTGTGTGGGTGTCTAGATTTTGGCGGATTCCGGGCTTCGGGTCATAATGACCGTGGCGGAATTCCGCGGCCGCGGCGGTGTGTTGGCAGTCTTCTGCACGGCGGTAAGCGGCTTTTACCGCCAGGGTTGTAATGACCCCCTTTGTCTTTAACTCTTAGCCATCCTCGCCTTGCCCTTTTCCTGAGAAGCACTTCTCCTCCTTATGAGGGAAGCACCTTTTTTTACACCCTGCTAAGACTTACCTGTTTATCCTGGCTGATGGTGAATCCACTGATGTCCTGAGGATGAAGGTTGACACTGTATGCCACCCCATTTGGATGGGTAACTATCTGATGATGTATTTTAATTGTCTGTTTGCCTTTTCTTTCTAGGTACCAACTGCTCTTTTGACAGAGACCATAGTTAGATGTTTTCTAAATTCATGTTGCTAAATTGTTTTGCATGAAGCCCAACATGCTGATGCTAATTAGAGGTTAGTTAAGGAATTAACTAAATCGGGTGCAAATAGACAAATGACTGAATCTTTGCTTTTGCTGAATGAGGGACTAATGATACTCTGCTAAAGTTGATTCATGTTGACGTTGTGTTTTGTCCTAATGTTCATGATCTTTGCTTTGATAAAGTCTTATTCAAGTTGTCATATTATAGTTTTGTTGATGTGCTTTGTTGATATTGAGACTAATGAATATGCTTGTAGGTTGTAACTAATAGGGGATAAATATCCAAAATCTTACTAGATTTGCATGGTTATTCATGGCCGAAAAGTCATGGTGTGTTCAATTCTTATTAAATGTTAATGATTTATTTTATTGATCAGTTATTGTGAAAATCAATTTGGTTATTGATCTATCAAATTGAGATGTCAAATAGATATCTCATCCTGAGGAGTCTCATATCAGGGTCAAAAGGTTCATTGGCCTAAAACGAGTCCCTTTGTAAGTAGATTATCAAAGTTGGAACGTGTTACCAGTTCTGGTAGCAGAGGACAGTTACCGCCCTTTGGGGCCCTAGGACGAAGGACTATTTTTTTGGAAATAGTTTTTGAGAGGATGCAAATTGAAGAGACGATATGCCCCTAAGTCCCAAATGACCTTCCCGTGAGTTGGGTATGTTCTCGGCATTCTAGTGATAGTGTGAGTGAAGTAGGTATTGCGCTTGCACAGCTTATGCATACCTCAGGTGAATTGTGAGGGTTGTGATAATTTTAGGCCAGGTGATGTTTTAGTAGGAGTGTGCGTACTCCCCAGTATGAGAGTAGGGAAGTCGGCGAACTTCATGTGAGTGTGGCGCTTTGTGCTCAAAAATTGTCCACGTGGGTGTTGGTGATGTACGGACCCTGCATGGTCTAAGACTCAGGAGTATATTGATGGTTTATGTTGTAATTTGCGCGGTTTAATAGATCAATTGGGCGTGGTTGACGATTGAAGTTTGAGTCATAGTGAGTGAATGAAAACTTCGATGGAGATTTGGGGAGTTCTAAAGTGCACTAGGACGAACCATTGACAAGTCGAGAGTAGAATTTGCGGGTCAAATTTTGCTTGCGGGTGCGGGATCTGAGAAGGAGAGAGTAGCGGCCAAGGCTTAAAGCAAAATCTCTGTAAAGTTCTGAAGCGATTGTGTTACCCTTCATGTAGTAAACCGGCAAATTTGAGTTTTGTTAGTGCTTGCAATATATTGCATTAGTCTGTGTGAATAGAGAGTGAGGAAGACAAGCCGCAAGACTTTGTCAGTGTGTGTGAGTGTGACGTCATTGGAGCCGCGTTGGAATAGGTCGGTTAGTAAGAAGGGTCAGACACGGATTGGCAGCCGCCCGTGAGAGACAATTGGTTGAGAAGGTAGGCAAAGAGAGTTCTGGGAATTAAAGTCACTTCCTGATTCAATTGTAAACAAAATAAGAGACGTAAAAATTAAGTTTTTCAAGGCTCTAAGGAGCGCTTTGAGGGGAGATGTGTACATTACAGCAAGTGTGGGGGAGCCTACACCACCAGAGGATACTCTGGCTTATGCCATGATGGAGGAGAGGGGAGTCGCGCCATGTCTTTGGCTAAAGCAGTGGTGCAAATTAACTGAGAAAGATGGGTGTTTGGTGTTTCCGGAATACGGATCATTCAATATAATGATCTTAGAGAATTTGCGGACGGCGTTAAATGAGCAAAAGCCACTTCCGAGGCCAGCACAGTTTGAGGCGTTAGCAATTTGGGAATTGATGGCCATACAACAACGGCAACAGAAATTTAAGAGGAGAATGAGGAAGGCAGAAAAGACACTAGCGGAGGCTAGGTGGGATAGTGAGCACAGGATGTGGAGAAGGGAGATAATAGATGGAGTTAGGATGTTTCCGGCAATAACTCAAGAAGCCAGAACGCAAGGAAGAAAAGCCACTAAGATGGATAAAGGGTCTAGTAAAGAAAAGGAGACTAAAATGTCCTTGGCAGAGGCAGACGACTCAGATGATGATGAGTTTCTTAATCAGTTGCTACATGATCGACCACCCCCATATGCTCTAGATGATAACAGACCGAGTACTAGTGCAGGTCCTGCAAATTCGACACAGAACCAGGGAGCAACAAATACAGTCGCAACACCATCCCCGGTACAGAATAGTCTCAGTGTGTCTACTGCTCCAGAGATGCAGACACAGATACAGCCACCAACAGTTCAGAGGCTCTACCTTGAAGTTCCAATATTAGAGACAACTACAAGCTTGATGGTGCTCTCTGATCCGGCATATACGAGACCAAAATTAGCGCAGATTGAGCCAACTCCACTTTTACTGCCTCAGGCACAGCAACAGGTGGTTCCGAATTATGCCTCAGGTACGGGACCGCAGTTAGCTACATCACGGATAATGAATCAGAACATGGGGGCTAATGCTCCACAGGCTTTGGGGAGCAGGCAGTCGCCAGCCGCTATATCCTTACCTATTACAGTTGGTCCGCCAGTACCATTGTATGCACAGGCGAAGTCTAGTGTATGTGATCAGGGAGTAATGACCCAAGAGGTGACAAGAGGAGGGGTCATAGGAAGCCCTCAAGGGGTGACTCCAGTGAAACAGACAATAGACAGATCTAGATCACTGTTAGACTTCAGTCCGATAGGGGTTCCTCCAGATACCATGAGACACTCAGGTTTGGGACTGCTGACTCCGCAGATCTCAAGTGCAAATGTACCACAGACACCAATGAGCAGGCCAGTAATATTTCATTGCAGGGCTTAACAGTGCAACAACTGAATGAATGGTTGGACAAGTTAAATTCACCATAGACTGCTTCTGCGACAGCAGAGCGGTCAGAAAGAGAGGAATACCTGAATTTTGTGAGGTTGGGTATGGAAGCAGCAGAGCTAGTTGAGGGAAGCATGGGAGAGAACAGACTAGAGTCATACACTAAAGCAGAGTTGAGGTATCTGTGCCCAAATATAACTAAAGAAGTGAGCAAAGTGCACCAGAGGTTGGCAAACTTAGCAGATAAATACGATATAGACCTAGACAATACTAAACACTTGAAGAGGAGTTAGAGGTTAGACTTTGAGCCTAAGGATTTTGATCACATGAGGTCTACTGGGATGAAGGCACACCTTAAAGAAATTCTGCAAAGCGCACAGGTTTGGGGAGCCTTAGAGAAATGGGAAGGCAGATGGGCCAAGAAAAGAGATAAAAGTTAAAGTGACTGCTTGGAGCAGCAGCAGGCGAAATCAGTGCCTGCCACTGGTACAATAAAAATGCTACCCATGAGAGAGACAGCTGGAGGGGTTCTTGTCCATGTACCATGGTCCAGAGGTGACATTCTGTCATTCACGAACGACTTTCCCAGGCTGAGGGAAAAGCCAATAGAGTGGTATCAGCAGACAGATAGGTTTGTGAAACTTGCAAAGTGTCTTCGGGAAGACCTGAATACGCTGTTTGAGGTCCAGCTGATTTGTGGATTGAATGCAAGAGAAGTGTTGATTGGCAGACACCGGAACCGGCAAGGGACAGAGCTACAGGAGCACCGTCTCCTGATGTAATGAGGCACTACTATAAGGTGATTGAGTTTTTGAAGCAGAAGGTGTCGCCGCAAAATATTGATAGGCAAAAGATTGATCGAACGGCACAGGAAGCCAAAGAGTCGATACATGCCTACTATTAGAGGTTGTTAAAGGCGTTCAAACTCTACAGTGAGTACTGAGGTCATATAAGCAAAGGACATGAATCACCTTGTGTTCAGGTTTGTTGAGGGACTGAGACCAGAGATTAGTCAGATGATTAAGAATAATTTGATCTGTTGGCATGCGAAGCCGAGTGATGAGGTGTTGCAGTATGCGAAATACTGTAGTGACGAAATTGAGTTGAAGCAGAGAAAGTTGAAGGAAAAGGTGATGGTGATGCAAATTAAGGCAGCAGAAGCAGGGATGCAGGGAAATGGTTTACAGCAGGTGGTGCAACAGCCGCAAGGAAACGGGATGTTTCAGACGCAAGTAAGAGGAAAAGGTTGAGGAGGTTTTGTGAATCGTGGTCCAGATTTGAATACTGTAGTGGTTCAAAATGATGTACAGGGGATGAAGAAGGTGTGGGGGCGTCAGACACTGGAAGCGGGAGTGCCCGATGATGGTGCAGGAGGATGTTGTTCAACAAAGCAATGATGTCAATGCATTCCAAAATGTTAAAGGACCAAGAATGAGAGGTCCTAATCCGAACTTTCAGAATAACATGGTTTAGATGCAACAACCCATGCAACAAGTGCAGATGCCACGTGTACAACCAGTGCAGGTGCAGCAAGTGCAAAAGCAGATTCCTGTGGTACCTAGACAGCAAATGCAGTTTCCCTTAGCACCAATGGGACAGCAACAGGTGATGCTTCCTCAACAGGTCACAGGTCAAGGTATGAGTCAAAATAATGCAGTACAACAGTTCCCATTGCGTGGTCAGAATGGAATAAACGATGAATGGTCGGATGACAGTTCAGATAGTGAAGAGTTTAGACTTGCAGCGTCCCTAGAAGTAGATCAGAGAGGGCCCTATGTGCAAAGGAAAGTGATGGGTCACAAGGTTTCATTCTTGGTCGACACAGGAGCTACACGCTCTACAGTCAGAAGTGCAGAAGTTCCTAAATTGCCTCTTTCGGGACGTACAATAAAGGTGGTAGGAGTAGCAAATCAGCTTTTGACTAACCTGATCACAGATCCGGTTCAGGTTGAGATTGGTACTTTTCAGGGGTTGCACAGATTTGTGGTTTGCGACTCAAGTCCCGTGTCCCTACTGGGAAGAGACTTACTGTGCAAGACGAGGTGTTCTATCACCTGTTCCAATGAAGGGATTGAGGTGCAGACAAACAGTGACAATGAAGGGGATGACCGACAGGTCTCAGAGCCTGAGACAGAGACAACAGATGAGGAGTACCCCCTGATAAGCTTCTTCCCAATGTTCACAGTGACTGATCTGCAGGCGGATTTGCAGGGGACAGTAAAGGAGAAAGTGTGGGACTTGACAGGAAAGGAAGTGGGACTGATAAAAGGAGTGGAACCAGTTAAGGTCAGTGTGAAGCCAAATGTTGTGTTTCCCCAGGTACCACAGTACCACATGGCGCAAGATGTCCTTATACAGGTAACACAGATAATTGCAGACTTTGTGAAGCAAGGGGCCCTGAAGGAAGTGATGAGCAGTCCATGTAATTCACCTATAATGGGACTGAGAAAGACTTGTGGGAAAGTTCAAATTGTACAGGACTTGAGAAAGATTAACGACATAGTGGTGAAATGTTGCCCAGTAGTGCCAAATCCAGCTGTGATTATGTTCCAGGTTCTATGTGTTGCAGAATGGTTCTCAGTTGTTGATTTGTCCCAAGCGTTCTTTTCTGTGCCTCTTCATGAGGACAGCCAGTTTCTCTTCAGTTTCAAATTCTTGGAATGTTTACAGTTGGTGTCGAATTCCTCAAGGGTTTTCAGAATCACCTTCAATCTTCAATCAGATACTAAAGAAAGATTTGGAGTCATTGGAATTGCCTTTCCAATCGGCTTTAGTGCAGTACATTTATGACTTGTTGATTGCATCCAAAACAAGAGATGATTGCAAGTATGATACCATTGCCTTACTGAACCACTCGGGGAAGAATGGGCACAATGTGTCCCCCAAGAAGCTGCAGTATTGTCAGAAAGAGGTGAAATACTTAGGTCATTTAATTGAGAAGGGGTCGAGGAAAATATCCAAGGAAAGAGTGACCGCCATATTGCAGATGAGACCCCCAATGACACGGAGAGACGTTAGGATGTTTCTGGGAATGGTGGGCTACTGTCATTAGTGGATCCCAAACTTTTCAGTCATCTCCAAGCCATTGGTAAGACTGACGGTTAAGGAGGTTAAGGATGGGCCAGATGTCATAACTATGTCTGAGACAGAGATGAGGGCATTCATTGAGCTAAGGGAGTGTATGTGCAGGGCTCCAGCTTTAGGTATGCCTGATTACACAAAGCCTTTTGTTCTGTTTTGTCATGAACGTGATGCATGTTCTTTGTCTGTCCTGGCACAGGTCCATGGAGGTGCAAACCGACCAGTAGCATATTTTTCAGCTACTTTGGACCCAGTCGCGGCAGCCTTACCAGGTTGTCTGCGTGCAGTAGCAGCAGTTGGTCAAAGCCTCACACAGTGTGAAGGCATAGTGATGAGACATCCTTTAACAGTTATGGTCCCACACTCAGTCGAGATTTTGTTAACCCGTACCAAAACGCAGCACATGGCAAATGCAAGACTGACAAAATATGAAACAATCATATTGGGGTCACCAAATGTAACTTTAAAAAGATGTACAGTGCTGAACCCGGGAACTATGCTTCACAATGAAAATACAGAAGTTGAGGATGCTGATGATGTAGAACATGATTGTCTTGAGGTAACAGAAATGTGCACCAAACCAAGACCTGATATTAAAGATACCCAATTGGAAGAAAATGACCACATTATCTTTGTTGATGGCTCATGCTTGAGAGACTCAGTAAGAGTGCTGAGAGCCGGATACACTGTGTGTACTATGACTGGTATCCTGGAAGCATCTTGGCTTGAGAGAGTATATTCTGCTCAAGTGGCAGAATTGGTTGCTCTTACTACAGCATGCCATGCTGCTGCTGAATTGAAAGTGACTATCTATACTGATAGCAGATACGGATTTGGAATTGTCCATGATTTTGGTCAGCTGTGGTCACAGAGGGGTTTCCTGACCTCTTCTGGCTCTCCAGTGAAAAATAGTGAAAGAATTAAGGAGTTGTTGCACGCGATTCAGTTACCTCATGAAATTGCTGTGGTGAAATGCGGCGCTTATGTGAAATCACAAGACTTTGTTTCAATGGGAAATGGATATGTGGATCAAGTCGCAAGGTTTTGCACATTGAACTGTATATCGTTTAAAGATCAGTGGGAATTGTTACCTGAAACAGAAAATGAGACATGCACAGGTTACGCATTAAGGGTGGTTGACACGTTGGAGGAATTGAAATTGTTGCAGGGACGTGCCAGCAGAGATGAGAAACGCACTTGGGTTAAAATGCAATGTGTATAAAGACCAGATGATTTGTGGGTTTCAGATGAGGGGAAAATGGTTTTGCCAAACAGTCTTCTGTCACAGTTTGCAAGGTTTTACCATGGTCAAGCACATATTGGGAGAGATGACATGATCAGGTTGTTCAAGATTGACTGGTTTAACCCAAAGTTTAGACAAGCCGCAGAAGTGATTTATCACAGGTGCATCATCTGTCAGCAGATGAATGCGGGGAAAGGGACAGTGGTGAATTTGAGCCACATTGGGAGAGCAGGAGGTCCATTTAGCAGAATGCAATTGGACTTTATTGAGATGCCTGTGTGTGGAGGTCTGAGATACATGTTGGTGATTGTGTGTATCTTTAGTCACTGGATTGAAGCTTACCCTACACGCAGAAATGATAGTCTCACAGTAGCGAAGCTGCTACTTAGGGAATTGATTCCACGTTTCGGGTTTCCGATCTCTTTAGAATTAGATAGGGGAAGTCACTTCAACAACGAGGTGGTTAAGCTATTGTGCGCAGCATTGAACATTGAACAGAAGTTGCATTGTAGTTACCGCCCTGAAGCATCAGGACTAGTGGAGCAGATGAACGGTACCCTGAAGTCGAGAATGGCAAAAATTTGTGCAGCAACAAATTTGAAATGGCCTGATGCGTTGCCCTTAGTGCTAATGTCAATGAGAAATACACCCAACAAGAAAACAGGACTGTCTCCTCATGAAATTCTCATGGGCCAAGCTATGAGACTACCCGCAGTGTGAATATCACGGATGATATGGTGTTGGACTACTGCAAGGGTCTGGCTGACGTAGTCCGCTCTTTATCTCACCAGGTGGACACTACCACATTGCCACCGATAAGTGACCCAGGTCACAATCTGAAAGCTGGTGACTGGGTTGTCATCAAGAAACACATGAGGGAGTTGTGCTTGGAGCCACGTTGGAAGGGGCCATATCAAGTAATACTGACAACTACTACTGCTGTGAGGTGTGCAGGAATTCCAAACTGGATCCACGCCAGTCACACGAAAAAGGTGACGTGTCCAACTGATGAGGAAACTGAATTGTCGAAAATAACAGCTACAGAACAGAAAAGGAAGTCTCAGGGCCGGAGAGTAATCAAAGGGGAACTGAGACAGAAGGAGAGCCCGTTGAGGACAGCTTGGTCACTTCAGTAAGAGACGAGACCCAGAGGGGTGACAGTGAGCCTATCTCAACTGAGGCGCCAGGAGGACCGACCCAGGGAGAGGTTCTCCCAGAAGCAGACGGATGCAGGATTGAAGTAGAGCCCCTGACAGACTCAGAATGCGAAGGAGCTGAGGCGGAAGAGAGTCTGAGTGTTCAGACTCCTCCTGAACAAATTGCAGGCCCGTCAAGAGAAAACACCATAGAGTCAGAGGAGGGCATCGAGCTGCCACAAGGAAGATCAAAGACCAGAGAGACACTGAAAGGAAATAAGTGGCCAGAGTCGCAAGTGAGAAAAGGAAAGTTGGTAATCGATAATACAATAGAGGAAGAAGTTGATACCACAAGAAAGGAAGATCTGAGTGAAGGAGAATTGCAGGGCGATCGCAAGTTGAAAAGAAAGAGAGTAGCAAACAGAAGGTACGCAGGTCCTGAATGGGCATATGCAACATCAGCCGAGTGGCAGCAAGAGTTTTTGGCGTTCTGTTTTGATCGAGAAGTTCCAGGTCAATACTATGGTACCTGAGTCTGGCAAAAGAAGGCGACTGTGTTGATGTGAAAATTGAGTTAAAGAAAACTGAGAAAAGAGTCCGATAAATTACCGGATGTGACACTGTTAACCTGAATTGACTTTTGAGAACTGATTTTGACAAGCTGCTAATCAGAATTGACAAGGATCCTGGGAGTGAATGTGGAAGCTGTAAATAAATGCTGCAGGAAGACTTTTGTTTGCTATAACTTGCTGGCGTTGTAAATGTTTGGGTGTTGCTTTGGGTGTTGTATGTGTGATATTCATTATAGTTCTGTTTTTTGGGATGTCTTTTGGTGAATAAGAGTGAGATTAACAATGCTGCAATTCCTGAGACCGCTACACTAACACCTTGGGAGAGGTTCGAGCAGGATACAAAATATTTGCATGAGGGAACTAACGTAAAATGTGAACTATCCACTAATGTTTTCTATCGCTTGCTGAGTGAGTATGTTGACACTATGGATGCGAAAGCTTGTCATGTGTGTACACAAATTCCTGTTTCAGTACAAGAGGGAGTTACCTATCATAGTTTGCATCTAACTTATGGGATAAGCTGTAGTTTGTTACTAACTCGATTCTACAACCAGGAAGAGATTCAGGGCCATATTTATACTTTTTGACGCAAAACTGCGCTAACGCAGTTTAGCGCCAAAAAAATTAGCGCCGGCTAACGTCATTCTGAAGCGCCATCCGGGCGCCGTATTTATTGAATGGCGTTAGCCGGCGTTAGGCGACCTGCGCTGCCTGGTGTGCGTGAAAAAAAACCACGTACACCAGGCAGCGCCGGCGTAGGGCAAAATGGCGTTTGGCCGTCCAAAAATGGGGCAAGTCAGGCTGAGGCAAAAATATCGTCTTAACCCGATTTGCGCCATTTTGTTTTGGCGCCCAGACGCCATTAACATGACAAAGACAGGAGTCATGCCCCCTTGCCCAATGGAAATGCCCAGGGGACTTCTGTCCCCTGGGCCTGGTCATTGGGCATAGTGGCATGTAGGGGGGCACAAATCAGGCCCCCCTATGCCACAAAAAAATAAAATAAAATACTTACCACAACTTACCTTTTCTTCCCTGGGATGGGTCCCTCCATCCTTGGGTGTCCTCCTGGGGTGGGCAAGGGTGGCAGGGGGTGTCCCTGGGGGCTTGGGAGGGCACCTCTGGGCTCATTCTGAGCCCACAGGTCCCTTAATGCCTGCCCTGACCCAGGAGCTAAAATCCGGCGCAAATGCGGGTTTTTTAGTCCCGCCCACTCCCGGGCGTCATTTTTGCCCGGGAGTATAAATACGACGCATATGCATCGCAGTCATTTTTTAAGACGGGAATGCCTACCTTGCATATCATTAACGCAAGGAAGGTGTTCACGCAAAAAAATGACGCTAACTCCATGAACTTTGGCGCTAGACGCGTCTAATGCCAAAGTATAAATATGGAGTTAGTTTTGCGTCGAATTTGCGTAGAAAAAAACGACGCAAATTCGGCGCAAACGGAGTATAAATATGCCCCTCAGTACTTTTACTCCAGTAATGATCTTGTGTTTTCTTATGTGCCTATCATAGAGTGTAGGAGGCTGGACTGGCTTGTAGTGAGTACCAAGGGGTACTTGCACCTTGCACCAGGCCCAGTTATCCCTTATTAGTGTATAGGGTGTCTAGCAGCTTAGGCTGATAGATAATGGTAGCTTAGCAGAGCAGCTTAGGCTGAACTAGGAGACGTGTGAAGCTACTACAGTACCACTTAGTGTCATATGCACAATATCATAAGAAAACACAATACACAGTTATACTAAAAATAAAGGTACTTTATTTTTATGACAATATGCCAAAGTATCTTAGAGTGTACCCTCAGTGAGAGGATAGGAAATATACACAAGATATATATACACAATAGCAAAAAATATGCAGTATAGTCTTAGAAAACAGTGCAAACAATGTATAGTTACAATAGGATGCAATGGGGAAACATAGGGATAGGGGCAACACAAACCATATACTCCAAAAGTGGAATGCGAACCACGAATGGACCCCAAACCTATGTGACCTCGTAGAGGGTCGCTGGGACTATTAGAAAATAGTGAGAGTTAGAAAAATAACCCTCCCCAAGACCCTGAAAAGTGAGTGCAAAGTGCACTAAAGTTCCCCTAAGGACAAAGAAGTCGTGTTAGAGGAATAATGCAGGAAAGACACAAACCAACAATGCAACAACTGTGGATTTCCAATCTAGGGTACCTGTGGAACAAGGGGACCAAGTCCAAAAGTCACAAGCAAGTCGGAGATGGGCAAATGCCCAGGAAATGCCAGCTGCGGGTGCAAAGAAGCTTCTACTGGACAGAATAAGCTGAGGTTTCTGTAGGAACGAAAAAGGCTAGAGACTTCTCCTTTGGTGGACGGATCCCTCTTGCCGTGGAGTGTCGTGCGGAAGTGTTTTCCCGCCGAAAGAACGCCAACAAGCCTTGCTAGCTGCAAATCGTGCGGTTAGCGTTCTTGGACGCTGCTGTGGCCCTGGAGGGACCAGAAGGTCGCAAATTGGACCAGGAGAGAGAGGGGACGTCGAGCAAGACAAGGAGCCCTCTCAGCAGCAGGTAGCACCCAGAGAAGTGCCAGAAACAGGCACTACAAGGATGCGTGAAACAGTGCTCACCCGAAGTCGCACAAAGGAGTCCCACGTCGCCGGAGACCAACTTAGAAAGTCGTGCAATGCAGGTTAGAGTGCCGTGGACCCAGGCTTGGGTGTGCACAAAGGATTTCCGCCGGAAGTGCACAGGGGCCGGAGTAGCTGCAAAAGTCGCGGTTCCCAGCAATGCAGCCCAGCGAGGTGAGGCAAGGACTTACCTCCACCAAACTTGGACTGAAGAGTCACTGGACTGTGGGGGTCACTTGGACAGAGTCGCTGGATTCGAGGGACCTCGCTCGTCGTGCTGAGAGGAGACCCAAGGGACCGGTAATGCAGCTTTTTGGTGCCTGCGGTTGCAGGGGGAAGATTCCATCGACCCACGGGAGATTTCTTCGGAGCTTCTGGTGCAGAGAGGAGGCAGACTACCCCCACAGCATGCACCACCAGGAAAACAGTCGAGAAGGCGGCAGGATCAGCGTTACAGAGTTGCAGTAGTCGTCTTTGCTACTATGTTGCAGGTTTGCAGGCTTCCAGCGCGGTCAGCAGTCGATTCCTTGGCAGAAGGTGAAGAGAGAGATGCAGAGGAACTCGGATGAGCTCTTGCATTCGTTATCTAAAGTTTCCCCAGGGACAGAGACCCTAAATAGCCAGAAAAGAGGGTTTGGCTACTTAGGAGAGAGGATAGGCTAGCAACACCTGAAGGAGCCTATCACAAGGAGTCTCTGACGTCACCTGGTGGCACTGGCCACTCAGAGCAGTCCAGTGTGCCAGCAGCACCTCTGTTTCCAAGATGGCAGAGGTCTGGAGCACACTGGAGGAGCTCTGGACACCTCCCAGGGGAGGTGCAGGTCAGGGGAGTGGTCACTCCCCTTTCCTTTGTCCAGTTTCGCGCCAGAGCAGGGGCTAAGGGGTCCCTGAACCGGTGTAGACTGGCTTATGCAGAATTGGGCACATCTGTGCCCAAGAAAGCATTTCCAGAGGCTGGGGGAGGCTACTCCTCCCCTGCCTTCACACCATTTTCCAAAGGGAGAGGGTGTAACACCCTCTCTCAGAGGAAGTCCTTTGTTCTGCCATCCTGGGCCAGGCCTGGCTGGACCCCAGGAGGGCAGATGCCTGTCTGAGGGGTTGGCAGCAGCAGCAGCTGCAGTGAAACCCCAGGAAAGGCAGTTTGGCAGTACCAGGGTCTGTGCTACAGACCACTGGGATCATGGGATTGTGCCAACTATGCCAGGATGGCATAGAGGGGGCAATTCCATGATCATAGACATGTTACATGGCCATATTCGGAGTTACCATTGTGAAGCTACATATAGGTAGTGACCTATATGTAGTGCACGCGTGTAATGGTGTCCCCGCACTCACAAAGTTCAGGGAATTGGCTCTGAACAATGTGGGGGCACCTTGGCTAGTGCCAGGGTGCCCTCACACTAAGTAACTTTGCACCTAACCTTTACCAGGTAAAGGTTAGACATATAGGTGACTTATAAGTTACTTAAGTGCAGTGTAAAATGGCTGTGAAATAACGTGGACGTTATTTCACTCAGGCTGCAGTGGCAGGCCTGTGTAAGAATTGTCAGAGCTCCCTATGGGTGGCAAAAGAAATGCTGCAGCCCATAGGGATCTCCTGGAACCCCAATACCCTGGGTACCTCAGTACCATATACTAGGGAATTATAAGGGTGTTCCAGTAAGCCAATGTAAATTGGTAAAATTGGTCACTAGCCTGTTAGTGACAATTTGGAAAGAAATGAGAGAGCATAACCACTGAGGTTCTGGTTAGCAGAGCCTCAGTGAGACAGTTAGGCACCACACAGGGAACACATACATATAGGCCACAAACTTATGAGCACTGGGGTCCTGACTAGCAGGGTCCCAGTGACACATAACAAACATACTGAAAACATAGGGTTTTCACTATGAGCACTGGGCCCTGGCTAGCAGGATCCCAGTGAGACAGTGAAAACACCCTGACATACACTCACAAACAGGCCAAAAGTGGGGGTAACAAGGCTAGAAAGAGGCTACTTTCTCACACAACCCCCCCCCAAACGAAGGACAATAAGGCTAACCTTGGCCAGTTGAGACTTTATTGTCTAAGTGGTGATAAGTAGAGAGTAGCTCTGCAATAGACTGGTTACTCCCTTTATCATCCACTATATGGTTACTTCCCTGTGGGGATGTAAACCACCCTGTTTGAAGTTTTTTAGCTAAGCAACAATGTGAAGATGTATTTTCAGAGTTTCTATCAGTAAGTTTTAGTTTAGAGCAGTGGGAATTGTCCACTGAACCTATTTGTAGTGATGGAAATGCCAGACAGGGATGCTGTCTCAAGAAAGCCATAGCTGGGCAAAAACTTTGTCCATATGGCTGGAAGAGAGAACAGGGATGCTGTTTCTCTTGAGTTGGAGCAGGGCAGGGATACTGTCCTATGAGCTCCACACTAGGGCAGGGATGCTGTCCTAAGTGTTGTGAGGCAGTGCAGGGTTTCTGCACTAAAGTTTCTCTGGGAGGGTTGGAGGGATGCTCCATGTTAACTAAAATGGTGCTCTTTTTCTCACCAATGTTAGTTATCCCACAGAGAGGTACTTCCACCTCAGGGAGTACAGTTTTGCCAACTGATGATTCCCTTGTAACAGGTGCCACCCCAGGAGAGGTTTCTCCCACCACAGGAATGGTTTCCTGAATGGTAGGGTGGTTAGGGGATACTGTGATACCCTTTTTACCTGTTGATGGAGAGGGATCCTGAGTTTTCAGGCCTTCTCTCCTTTGCTTTTTCATTTCAGTAGAAATGAGAGGGAACAATTCCTCTGGGATGCCCAGCATGGCTGCATGGGCATAAAACTCTACATCAGCCCAACCTGAGGCCTCTAGGTCATTACCTAAGAGACAGTCTACAGGTAAGCTAGGTGATACCACCACCTGCTTAGGGCCAGTAACTCCACCCCAACTAAACTGAATTATAGCTAAGGGAAGAAACTTAGTGGAGTTATGGACATCAATAATCTTATACTGTTGTCCAATGATGTGTTGATCAGGGTGCACTAGGTTTTCAGTCACCAAAGTGATACTGGCACCTGTGTCCCTGTAGGCCAAGGCCTCAACACCATTTATTGAAACTGTCTGCCTGTACTTATCCATTGTAAGGGGACAAGCAGCCAGTGTGGCAAGGCCAATGCCACTAGGTGTGACAGAAACTGTCTTGGGACTGAGTTTCTATTATGGACCCATAAGTGAACCCAACTACACCCTTTGCTTGACTGTTGCCAACAGTCCCACCACTAGTACCACTACTGCTAGGGGCACTAGAGCTTGATGTATTAGTGGTGGTAGGCTCAGGGGGTTTACCTGGACAGGACTTATCCCCTGGCCTATGGCCTCTGTTTTTACACACAAAGCACCAGGGCTTTTTAATGTGTGTAGGTTGAGAAGAAGAGGAAGAATTTGTTTTATCCCCACCCTCTGAAGAGTGTTTAAGATTTGAAGTGGGATCTTTGGTTTTACCCTTATCCCCATGCTTATCTTGAGATTTTTCACCATCTTTCTTCTTATTGCCATCTTTGTCACCCCCTGTATGAACTTTTCTGTTCACCCTTGTTCTGACCCATTTGTCTGCCTTCTTTCCCAATTCTTGGGGAGAGGTCAGATCAGAGTCCACCAAGTACTGGTGCAACAAATCAGACACACAATTATTAAGAATATGCTCTCTCAGGATCAAGTTATACAGGCTGTCATAATCAGTAACTTTACTGCCATGTAACCACCCCTCCAAGGCCTTCACTGAATGGTCAATGAAATCAACCCAGTCTTGTGAAGACTCCTTTTTGGTCTCTCTGAACTTTATCCTGTACTGTTCAGTGGTTAAGCCATAACCATCCAGGAGTGCATTCTTAAGAACTTGGAAATTATTAGCATCATTTTCTTTCACAGTAATGAGCCTATCCCTACCTTTTCCACTAAATGATAGCCATAGGATAGCAGGCCACTGCCTTTGAGGGACATCCTGTACAACACAGGCCCTCTCAAGTGCAGCAAACCACTTGTTAATGTCATCCCCCTCCTTATAAGGGGGAACTATCTTGTGCAGATTCCTGGAATCATGCTCTTTTGCAGGATGACTATGGGGAATACTGCTGCTGCCACCATGGGTTTCTAAACCCAGTTTCTGTCTCTCCTTCTCTACTTCTAAAGTCTGTCTATCCAAATCCAGCTGTTGCTTCTTGAGCTTCAGTCTGGTTTGTTCCACTCTCAATCTATTGAGCTCCCTTTCTAACAATCTGTCATCAGGGTGGGTGGGAGGGACATGCCTTGAAACAGAAGTATGGTGAGAATGGACAGAAGGAGACCTGTCCCTTACAGAAGCCACCCTAACAGCTTGGCTAACAGAAACATCACTACCAGTATGGTGAGAATAAATGCTTTTGCTATGATGTGAGACAACACTATTTGTATGGTGTGGCTCATCATCATTACCAACTATGCTAGACTGTCTAGTAATGGGCAGGCTAGGAAGTTTCTTTCCTGAATCTTTTCCTGGGGGAGTCCCTGGATCAGATTGAGAACCATTAGCTACTTTTTCAACAGATGGGGCACTTCTAGCCTTATCCTGTTCTCTAAGCATGTTAAGTAACAGTTCCAAGGAAGGATTCTTCCCTACACTCAAACCTCTCTCTACACAGAGACTCCTTGCTCCTTTCCAGCTAAAGTGGTCATATGCAAGTTTGGACAGATCAACATTTTGGCCTGTGCCAGACATTTTTAGAGAGAGTTAAAGTGATAGTAAAAGATAAAAAGTTTGTCAGAGCTTTTAGAAAGACAGAGAAACAAACTTTTTAAACTTTTTAGAACTTTTTAGAAAGTTAGGAGTACTTTTCAGCACTTAGAAAAGAGTGAAAAGAGGAAATGCAAAACTTTTTGGCTATGTGTATATACACTGACCTTGTTTTGTATATTTTTCTCTTATGAAAAGTACAATGACAAGAGTGGTAAGTAGTCTCAAAGCACTTATCCCACCGCTGCACAACCAATGTAGGAGGCTGGACTGGCTTGTAGTGAGTACCAAGGGGTACTTGCACCTTGCACCAGGCCCAGTTATCCCTTATTAGTGTATAGGGTGTCTAGCAGCTTAGGCTGATAGATAATGGTAGCTTAGCAGAGCAGCTTAGGCTGAACTAGGAGACGTGTGAAGCTACTACAGTACCACTTAGTGTCATATGCACAATATCATAAGAAAACACAATACACAGTTATACTAAAAATAAAGGTTCTTTATTTTTATGACAATATGCCAAAGTATCTTAGAGTGTACCCTCAGTGAGAGGATAGGAAATATACACAAGATATATATACACAATAGCAAAAAATATGCAGTATAGTCTTAGAAAACAGTGCAAACAATGTATAGTTACAATAGGATGCAATGGGGAAACATAGGGATAGGGGCAACACAAACCATATACTCCAAAAGTGGAATGCGAACCACGAATGGACCCCAAACCTATGTGACCTCGTAGAGGGTCGCTGGGACTATTAGAAAATAGTGAGAGTTAGAAAAATAACCCTCCCCAAGACCCTGAAAAGTGAGTGCAAAGTGCACTAAAGTTCCCCTAAGGACAAAGAAGTCGTGTTAGAGGAATAATGCAGGAAAGAAACAAACCAACAATGCAACAACTGTGGATTTCCAATCTAGGGTACCTGTGGAACAAGGGGACCAAGACCAAAAGTCACAAGCAAGTCGGAGATGGGCAAATGCCCAGGAAATGCCAGCTGCGGGTGCAAAGAAGCTTCTACTGGACAGAAGAAGCTGAGGTTTCTGCAGGAACGAAAAGGGCTAGAGACTTCCCCTTTGGTGGATGGATCCCTCTCGCCGTGGAGAGTCGTGCAGAAGTGTTTTCCCGCCGAAAGAACGCCAACAAGCCTTGCTAGCTGCAAATCGTGCGGTTAGCGTTCTTGGACGCTGCTGTGGCCCTGGAGGGACCAGGAGGTCGCAAATTGGACCAGAAGAGAGAGGGGACGTCGAGCAAGACAAGAAGCCCTCTCAGCAGCAGGTAGCACCCGGAGAAGTGCCAGAAACAGGCACTACGAGGATGCGTGAAACGGTGCTCACCCGAAGTCGCACAAAGGAGTCCCACGTCGCCGGAGACCAACTTAGAAAGTCGTGCAATGCAGGTTAGAGTGCCGTGGACCCAGGCTTGGCTGTGCACAAAGGATTTCCGCCGGAAGTGCACAGGGGCCGGAGTAGCTGCAAAAGTCGCGGTTCCCAGCAATGCAGCCCAGCGAGGTGAGGCAAGGACTTACCTCCACCAAACTTGGACTGAAGAGTCACTGGACTGTGGGGGTCACTTGGACAGAGTCGCTGGATTCGAGGGACCTCGCTCGTCGTGCTGAGAGGAGACCCAAGGGACCGGTAATGCAGCTTTTTGGTGCCTGCGGTTGCAGGGGGAAGATTCCGTCGACCCATGGGAGATTTCTTCGGAGCTTCTGGTGCAGAGAGGAGGCAGACTACCCCCACAGCATGCACAAGCAGGAAAACAGTCGAGAAAGCGGCAGGATCAGCGTTACAGAGTTGCAGTAGTCGTCTTTGCTACTATGTTGCAGGTTTGCAGGCTTCCAGCGCGGTCAGCAGTCGATTCCTTGGCAGAAGGTGAAGACAGAGATGCAGAGGAACTCGGATGAGCTCTTGCATTCGTTATCTAAAGTTTCCCCAGAGACAGAGACCCTAAATAGCCAGAAAAGAGGGTTTGGCTACTTAGGAGAGAGGATAGGCTAGCAACACCTGAAGGAGCCTATCACAAGGAGTCTCTGACGTCACCTGGTGGCACTGGCCACTCAGAGCAGTCCAGTGTGCCAGCAGCACCTCTGTTTCCAAGATGGCAGAGGTCTGGAGCACACTGGAGGAGCTCTGGACACCTCCCAGGGGAGGTGCAGGTCAGGGGAGTGGTCACTCCTCTTTCCTTTGTCCAGTTTCGCGCCAGAGCAGGGGCTAAGGGGTCCCTAAATCGGTGTAGACTGGCTTATGCAGAATTGGGCACATCTGTGCCCAAGAAAGCATTTCCAGAGGCTGGGGGAGGCTACTCCTCCCCTGCCTTCACACCATTTTCCAAAGGGAGAGGGTGTAACACCCTCTCTCAGAGGAAGTCCTTTGTTCTGCCATCCTGGGCCAGGCCTGGCTGGACCCCAGGAGGGCAGATGCCTGTCTGAGGGGTTGGCAGCAGCAGCAGCTGCAGTGAAACCCCAGGAAAGGCAGTTTGGCAGTACCAGGGTCTGTGCTACAGACCACTGGGATCATGGGATTGTGCCAACTATGCCAGGATGGCATAGAGGGGGCAATTCCATGATCATAGACATGTTACATGGCCATATTCGGAGTTACCATTGTGAAGCTACATATAGGTAGTGACCTATATGTAGTGCACGCGTGTAATGGTGTCCCCGCACTCACAAAGTTCAGGGAATTGGCTCTGAACAATGTGGGGGCACCTTGGCTAGTGCCAGGGTGCCCTCACACTAAGTAACTTTGCACCTAACCTTTACCAGGTAAAGGTTAGACATATAGGTGACTTATAAGTTACTTAAGTGCAGTGTAAAATGGCTGTGAAATAACGTGGACGTTATTTCACTCAGGCTGCAGTGGCAGGCCTGTGTAAGAATTGTCAGAGCTCCCTATGGGTGGCAAAAGAAATGCTGCAGCCCATAGGGATCTCCTGGAACCCCAATACCCTGGGTACCTCAGTACCATATACTAGGGAATTATAAGGGTGTTCCAGTAAGCCAATGTAAATTGGTAAAATTGGTCACTAGCCTGTTAGTGACAATTTGGAAAGAAATGAGAGAGCATAACCACTGAGGTTCTGGTTAGCAGAGCCTCAGTGAGACAGTTAGGCACCACACAGGGAACACATACATATAGGCCACAAACTTATGAGCACTGGGGTCCTGACTAGCAGGGTCCCAGTGACACATAACAAACATACTGAAAACATAGGGTTTTCACTATGAGCACTGGGCCCTGGCTAGCAGGATCCCAGTGAGACAGTGAAAACACCCTGACATACACTCACAAACAGGCCAAAAGTGGGGGTAACAAGGCTAGAAAGAGGCTACTTTCTCACATAGAGGATCTGAATAGTGTAGCGGAATACTATAGCATAAAGTAAGTTAAATGATTCTTTGAGGCGACATTAGCAATTAGTACATCTTATGCACACCGCAATAACCTGACCTGTTTGCTTACTCCTGTAAAGAAAAGCTTTCTAGATCACGCGGAAGACAGAAGAAGGGCTTTGAAAGGGAAATTGGAGAAAGGCTTGCAGCAGCGATCTTTTATTAGTGGTGAAAGTTATAGTGCAGTTAGGGAACAAGGGAAATTAGCTTTAGATGCACTACACATGGGAAAGCTTTGCATAACGCGACCTAAGTCATATTATGATAATGTGTTTGTGGGAACGAGTGAATGTAAGCATGTGTTCTTGTTTCAGAGTAAGTGGACGTTCATGTTAAATGGACAGGATCCATCGATCCCTGGGATCTATTATATCTGTGGACTTAATGCATATTACCGTCTTCCAAAGGGATGGTATGGGACATGCTATTTGGGGATAGTTTTCCCAAAGATTTATCAGTTAGAGGATTTGAAGAAGTTTCTGAAATTGTCTGAATTACATCGTAACAGACAACAGAGAGAGACTGCTGCTGGTGTAGTAGGAGACATATTTGGGGCAATAATTCCTTCAGTGGGAGTTATCTTGAACTCCATAAAGATTCGAAAGTTGTCTACTATTGTGGATAACATGCTGACAAATTTTACAGGAGCTATACTCCTGATGGATACTGAACTTGCTGCGGAGAGGGCTATGACTCTTCAAAACAGGCTTGCTTTAGACATTCTTTTAGCGAAAAATGGCGGAGTCTGTAAGATGCTTAATGAGCGACATTGTTGTGCATATATACCGGACAATAATAATGAGATTAGAAGAATGCTTAATAACCTAACAAGAGATAGTACAGATTTGAAGGAACTGAAAGAACCAGGTGTTTGGGAAAAAGTTGGAAAGGGACTTGCTAAAGTGGGAAGCTGGTTTAGTAACATTTGGCATGGGATCTTGGCAAAGATAATACAGGGAATATTAATTGTTCTGGCTTGCTTATTTGGATTATGGTTCTTGTGTAAAATTAGTAAAATAATTAAATTGAAAAGGGCGAAAAAGAACCAGAGGAGGGAAGAAAAGAAAAGGGAGAAATTGTTCAGAGAAAAATTAGACGCGACAAAAATGGGGGAGGAAATTGAAATGAAGGAATTCAGAAGATGAATAAATTGTGAAGGAAAGATTTGTGTGATGACAAGAGTCATCAGAGGAGGGATTGTTGGAGTGTGACTTTTATAATCAATATTAATATGAAAAGCTTGCAATGCAATGTCTAATGAAACCGCATAAATACTAATGCAAGCGTCTGAAATGTGCCCACGGGGAGTGGCCACCAATGTATATGATAACTAATGAAACTGACCAAAATGAATTAATAATGTATTCATGTATGATTTTGTATTAGCACTAAGACTTATGTATTAAGGTTTTGCTAAATTGCTCACTAGGCCTTAGTTAGCAAGGGTCTGGGCCTAGCTGCCCGGTCTCATATGAACTGTGTTTTTCTAACGTGCAATGTGCTGCTTTCCTGAAGGATACAACGCTGTACTTTTCAAGAAGCTAGAGATGTGTGTGCAGCCGTAGTAAATTCTTTCTCATGGGACCTGACTTGCTCAAGGAGACATTCTTGTCGAATGCAACAGTGTAATTTGCAACAGGTGCAAGGTCACCTAAACTGGTAAAGACAATGGAACTACTGACTGGAGCGACAAGTGTAACTTTTCTTACCTGACATTCTACCCGTTGAAGACGTCAATCACAGGAGCCAATAAACTGCATGAGAACTGTCTTAGGTGAAAATTCTAGTAAGGTGTGCAACTGATTATTGGACAGAGATAACGATGCACCAAATATTGCCCAATGGGAAATTAGAGACTTGTTCAACAATTTTAATATAACAGCGTGACACAAAGAGAAATCAGCCATTACTGGACATTCCACCGACCCATTACTGTGTCATCCTTTGCTTTTCTGAAAGACTTTGGGGGTCATTACGACCCTGGCGGAAGGCGGAGAACCGGCGATAAGACCGCCAACAGGCTGGCGGTCTGACCTTGTGGAATTATGACCATGGCGGTTACTCTAACCTATCACTAAACCCCCTAAACCCACAAAAAAACTGAATAAGGAATGAGGAGGAATGGGACGGAAATTAGTGGTGAGGAGAGGCAGGAGTTCACAGGTTTGCCCTGCTCAGAGTCTTCTTTATAGATTTTAGCCTCTGGCTATTTTTGTCCACGTCCCGCTGGAGAGTGTCAAGCTTTTCATTACTTTACGCATGTCCCTCTGGAGCTGGGAAATGGCAGCCATGTCCAAAGCAGCAGATTTGGTGGTCTGTGTTCCAGATGCTGTTGCTCCTGCAAGTGTGGTGGTTGGTGGTGCTGAAGTGGAAGGTGCAGCAGGTGTGGTGGGTGTTGGCTCCGAGGTTGAGGGTGCAGCAGGTGAGGCTGATGTTATGGTGGCAGCTATGCTACTGGGTGCAGTTGTCGTGGTGGCTCCACCCGTTGTGGCCAATGCCTGTCCCTCTTGGCTGAAAGCCCGTCATTCTCTTGTGTGTCTCTTTCTCTCTGATAACGTCTTGCCATCCTCCGGAACCCAGACTCGACATCCAAGATGTGTCTGTACCTCACTGCCCGTTTCTAGAAATCCCTGATCTCCACTGCATTCATGTTGCAGCTGTACAAATGAGACAGGCAACCATCAGTGTCATCATTGTGTGATGCGTGTACAGATGATAATGTAACACTCTCCCTCAAATTGTCCATGCAGTCCAAATCACAGTTCAGATGATATAATGTCCCTGACGAATGAAATGGCAACGCTGCCTACCCATCAAGCACAGCAAAGCACAAGAGGTGTACCAAATAAAGTGATCTGTGCATTGATGAAGTGCAATGTGTCACAATGCAAATGCAGCAAGTACTTCAGATGGACCAGACCGACAAATCTTTATCATGTGAGTCAACTTCAAGGCAACCAAGACCAGTGATTTGTAGATGTAATTGGCAGGATGGTATGCAGTTGCTAATCATAAGGGGTCAGTGTTGTTTGGGACACATGCATGCTTGAATGAGATGACTGTCATCTGCACTGTGACCATCACATCTACCTACATATATGTTCCTCCCCTACCGTTGTGCCTCAGGGGGGATGGGCATGCAATACATCATCACAACTGTCGAGGACAACCACAAAGCCATGTCCACTTGTACATGGATTTAGGGCCAGATGTAGGTATGCATCAAATTGTGACTTGCAATTTGCGAGTCATAGCGACTCGCAAATTGCAACTCGCAATACGAGATGCAGAAAGGTGTCTCAGACACCTTCTGCGACTCACTATGGGGTCGCAAAGACCCACCTCATGAATATTAATGAGGTGGGTCGCAGTTTGCGACCCCATAGCGAGTCTAGGCACTCACAGGGATGGTGGCCTGCTGGAGACAGCAGACCACCATGTCCGTGACTGCTTTTTTAATAAAGCAGGTTTTTTTTCTTTTTGCAGCCCGTTTTCCTTAAAGGAAAACGAGCGCAAAAAGAAAAAATACAGAAACCATTTAGTTTCGTTTTTTTCAGAGAAGGCAGTGGTCCATAGGACTTCTCTGAAAAAATATTTTTGTGGGCATTCACAAAGGGGAAGGGGTCCCCTTCCCTTTTGCGAATGGGTTACCATCCACTTCAAGTGGATGGTAACTGCGAGTTGGTTTGCGACCGCTTTCGCGGTCACAAAGCAACTCAGCATTGCGATGCAGTCGCAAATAGGAAGGGAACACCCCTTCCTATTTGCGAGTCGGAATCACATTTTGCGAGTCGGTACTGACTCACAAAATGTGACTCTGCATTGCGTTCAGCATTTTGCGCCTCGCAAACTGCGTTTTTCGCCGTTTGCGAGGCGCAAAAGGCTTCCTACATCTGGCCCTTAGTGAGTGGAACACATGTGAGGAGGGCTGCCACCTAGGAATGAGGTATCCATAGGTCAATCACATTTACATTTGTGTTTCCATTTGTGGACAACCATCAACACCTGATCTGCCAACACAATTCCAAAATCACCCACTTTGATGACAGCACATTTCTGGCCTTGACCTGCATGCACGCCTATCACATACCACATAAGTGTCATGTAAATGGAGTACAACTCGTGGGGCTAGATGCTGGGGGACAGTTACCCATACAGTCCTACATGTACATTACAATACAGGGATGCACAATTTTGTGAAAAAACTGATGCATCACTGTCTTGTGAAAATGAGGGTATGACTCGGTGACAATATTCTGACACTGGAGCACTTCGAAGTCAAATGTGGGCCTACATGTGGCTACTAATCACCTTGTTCACATGCTGCTGCCTATTGCGCAGCACTAGACACCCATTTGACTCTTTACCTGTGAATGTCTAACTCTCGCATGGAACACTATGTCAACATCCAGTCAAGTAATATATCAGATCACGTGCCAGTTCATCATATCTTGCAATTAGTGCAACACACAAGAGTCACTCACACATGGGGACCCCTCCCCTTTTGCAAATAGGTTAGCACCAACTTGAAACGTATGGTAACTGCAATTGTTTAGTGCCAGCATTTGTAGTCAAGAAAGAATTAATCAGTGGACTGCGACTCGATAATAGGAAAGGAACGCCCCTTCCTCAATGCCACTAGCAAACCCTGTTTTGTGATTGGGCAATGTGATAGCAGAATGGCAAATTTGGGGGTGTGCATTTGAATGAACATTTTTCCTGACATAAACTGAATAAATCTGAAAACTAGGCCGATTGTGAGAATTAAAAATAGCTTGGTACATGTGGCCCTAAGTAATAGTCGGACATGACTCAACTAAGCTCAGGACTGCATTGCTAACATGTAGAATAGAGTTCTACTTGCATTCAACATGGCAACAAACATTGCATGTAGCACGTCAAGACATCTGCTACTGTCACTCAGGAGCATTCTACTGTACAAATTTGTCAATGTGATACTCACCAACAGGGCCACCGATTTCCACACCCAGGTAGTCCAGCAGGTCCTCATTTCGCACCACCAGGTCAGCCCAGCGATGCTTCAGCTGGTGCTCATTCCTTGTTGTGTTGAAGACACGTTTGAGGTGGTAGAGCACCTTGCCCCAACGCAGCAGCCTTGCCTCTGTGTGATACCCCTGTATCACATGCCAACCCATCTCCTGCATCATTGGCAGAAAGTGGAACACCAGCCAAACAAAAGCCCCAAGCTCCTCCTTACCAATGCGGGTCAGCCTCGCCCTTCCCAACATGTTCATGCACAACAATTTAAACAGAAAAAGGGAAAAAGGAAGGAAAAGAAATCTGAAAAAAGGAAACTTACAACCCAAAATACGAACCCCAATTATCCCAACTAATGTAACCCAAACAGACACCCAACAGTACTAATACAATCCCAAAAACACTAAACTACAGAAAAGCACTTAAACAGGTACAATATACAAATAGAATACACAAAAAGACACACGAGAAACACCACAAGACACAAGGGACCCAATCCAGACACGAGCAACACCAACACACAGCCACACAGTCACGAAAAAGCACAGACTGTAAAGTGAAAGTGAAAGTACACCCACAGTACCATGTCTGTAAACAGGATTTCCTATTAGATCACTTCCTGTCCCCTTTGTGGCCCGTTTTCCGTCTTGCATGTATTTTTTTGACGCATACGATGTTTGCATGAATATAATCGACGCATAACCTACATGTGCGGCAAAATGCCACGCATTACCGGGAAACTTCTATTTCAATGTATATCTTCATGCGTGGGGTGCGCTGGTGGAATTAACGCTAAGGGCCCATGTATGTTTAGTTAGCCTTTGCGTTGTTTTTCGACACATTTGTGTCAAAATTGTTTACTCAAACTGTGTTTGCGTAATTTTCAATTATTTAACGTGCATGCACCCTGTATCAAGATGGAGATAGGATGGTATGGCCTGCAGTGTGTGGTATAGTGGTTTGCACCAATTTTGCATCAATAAATGACAGCAATGCGGTGCTATGAAAGTATAAATCATGACCTGTGTGTTTTGTGTGTGAATGAACTGTAACAACAATATGTGTGCTTCTGAAGGAACAGCAAGCAATACATTTGACGTTGACACAAAGGTTGGGACAGGTCTGGGTAACAGAAAGCAGGCTCTGGCAGAAACAAACATGAACAAGGCCGAGAAACAGGGAGCAGAGTTTGACTGGAACAAACAGGAACAGCACTGGGTAAATAGAGAGCAGGTTCAGGCGTAATCAGGACTGTAACACAATCCAATAAGGGGTCTGGAACGCAAAGAATCATACTCCAATGCATGATGAGGAGCTTCAGGGAATGGCAACTTCTAAGCAGTTTGAGGCAGCAGCAAAGCCAGGGCAGAGTCACATGGCTGGCCTGCACAAGACAGGTATGTGCAGCTTCAGTCTCTCACAAGTCCTGGAGGAGGGAATCCAGTATAAAGGGACAACTGGACTTTTCCCATAGGAAGTACATGCAGGCTAATGTAGTTCTTCTATAGCATGCCATATGGAAAAGGGAAGCAAACAGGAGCCAGAATGGGACCCTGGGTGAGTGTAAATGATGATTCCAAGGGTACAGATAGTCCATTTACAGCTCCCCCTGGAGATGGGAGGGCAGAGACTTAACACATGGCAGTGGCAGACTTATTTCCAAGGATTGACTGCGCAGGGCATGTGTTGTGAACATTGCCTGTCAGACCTGGGACACTCATGCTCTGCATTTTCATAAATGATGCACCTCTTGTCAAACAAGCTCCTTGCAGAGATAGCAAATGTCACACTTACTACTTTCAGGGGTCTGTTCTTACATTCCTGTTAACACTGATATTTCACATCCACTGCCTCATGTATGGGGCGCTTATTTACCTTATGATTAGAGATATCATAGTTGTGTGTCATGTGCTACAGTAGACCATGTTGGCAACGTAGATGTGTGTCATATGCTGTGGTCCTGTGATTTTGTCCTTCATATGTGAAATTCATAAGATTTTTTTTTTTTATATGTGTGGGATGTTTGCTGTACAACCATAGGTATCATATGTGATGTTGCATCAGAAGTAGTCAGATTTGTCTTTGTGACATGCTCCCTGAGGTAATACTCACATTCCCAAAAAACATGTGATGGAGAAATAAGTAACCAGAGCAGGATTGTATGATAAAGTGAGGTGTTTCACTACATATCTTAACAAGGTGTTTAGAGTGACTATTGGTGAAAAAAGTTTTGAAAAATCTGATGTCTGCTGCGCATTCCTGCAGCTGTGTTTTGTTTGCCTCCTCATTTTCCCTGGAATCATCCTTCTCCTCCTCCTTCTCCTCCTCAGGCAGTTCTTGCTCGGGTTCATATAGAGGGATGTTCCTCCTCACACAAATGGTGTGCAGGATAGCACATGTAAGAATTATTTTACACACAATATGTGGGGCATATAGGAGGCTGCCTCTTGGCACCTAAATCTGGACTTCAGGATGCCAAAGGTCCTTTCTACAATGGTGCATGTCCTCTGATGTGCCTCATTATAGGGACGTTCTGCTGCTGTGCTTGGGTTTGGGAATGGGATCATGAACCATGGCTGGATCCCGTAACCCTGATAAGCTGGAAAAAAATGGAGTGAGTATTTTGTTAGTGCTTGCAACAAGAATTTCATGTAGCATGGCAGTTGATATCTTGTGTCGTCTGTGACTCATATGCGTTTGTGGAATTGTGTGAGATCCTGGGCTTCTGAGAGGTTTTTTCTGCAGTGGGTTGTTTGAATTGACAACTTGTGATTGGCTCATTGACCTGGTATCTATGATTTTGTTTCTGAACTGCTGGTCAGTATGTATGTACCATGAGTTGTGTAGTGAGCAAGATGTCTTACTGTGCTTTAATTGGAGGGGACATGGTACTTCTACACACACAATAGATTCCGATGTGGTGGTAACAGGGTTGTACTACATGGCCTGGACATCCCATCCAATTAGACATTTGTAAATGCCGATGAAATGTAACAGTGAGGCCCTTTGATTTGGCTTGGTGACAATGCACAACACATCTACAAAAGTTGGCAGCACTGAGGTGTTCATTATTGACAATGGACAATTGTACCATGTGTGATTGGTTCTAGGCAAACCTTTGTAGTTCCCTCTGCCAGTGGCTCATGTGCAAGCATGCACCTACACTACCAAACGTGTTCCAGGTAACCTGGCTAACTGCCTTGTGGAGGTGGATGTATCTGTGCAGGAAGGTCCATCTCCATGTACATCTGTTATGATGATGGACAATTGGCTCTTTCAGTGTGTGCAGCAGTATGCAGTTTGCATTAGAGGCACATCAATATGTGTTCATAGCACAGTCCACTTCCTTACCTGGCAACAGCACCCCAGGAGTGATGTATGATGTTAGGACTGCCTCAGTATTTCCATGTCACCTACATGTGAGTCTGCATCATCATGCTATGTGTCTCATGGTCTTAGACCTGCAGCAACACACATTGCACACCCCTTCCATGCTACTTATTGCTTGGGAGGGTGTGGGATTGACTATGTGGCTTAATGTAATAGTAAATGGTTCATCTTCCAAGTTGTACTTCCAGTGTAGGCCATGTCATTGTCACAGTGTGATTTGGCATTGGTCCCTTGTAGCTCTAGAGTGGCATCTAATGTTATTGGCATCCGTCATTTGTTCATAGGTGTGTATCCCATTGTGTCAGGGTGTACAACATAACTACCTGTGTCACACCTCAGTGTCTTCCTGCCCACGTGTCAATGTAGTGGTGTATGTATTGTGTGTCCTACAGGGTTGCTATGCTGTGTATATATTGTTAGTGTTATGGTCTTACCGACAAGAAGGCCATTGCCATATTGTCCATCCTGGAAGTGCTGAATGATGGTGCTGTGGCGAAAGATGAAGGAATCAGGTACACTCCCAGGATACTTTGCCAAGGTGTTGGTAAACAATCCCTGGTGGTCAACTATGGCCTGCACATTTATGGAGTGGGAGTGCTTTCTGTTCCCAAATAGATGCTCTGTTGCTGCAGGTTGTACGATCAGGACATAGGTGCAGTCAATTGCACCGAGCACATGCAGGAAGCCATGTATTTGATAAAACCCCTGTTTGATCTCCTGCTGCTTCAGCTGGGTGTTGGGGAAGCTGATGTAGCGGGGATGTGAGGGAGATGATGGCATCCAGGGCCTTGGGAAGGAAGGTTGAGAATGAGGGCTGTGATACCCTAGTGACCGGGGCACCTGTTGTTTGGAAGGAGCCACTTGCCAACATATGCAGGACAATAAGCAGCTTAGTCACCGGTGGTATATTGTGTGGCGTCTGCAGGCTGGCTGTTATCTGTGGCCCAGTTTGGCGCAGCAGCTGCTGGATGGCTTGCCTGTTGAGTCTATACTTCAGGATGATGTCCTGTTCCCTGAGGCCCTGAAGGGTTGTCCTGGTCCTGAAGACCCTCTCCTGCCTTCTGCATTGCCTTTGGGGGCCACGATGGGGTGGTGGTGGCTGCTGCTGTTGGTCCTGTGCTCTGCGTCGTCTAGCATTCTGCATCAGTATCACCTCCATGTTGTCCTTATTGAGCAAGGATGTTTCATGTGTGTGCTTTCCTTAAGTAGTGGTGTGTTTGCCTCATTTTAACGCATGCCCTGACTCAGGTGTTAAAATGTGACGCAAATCGGCCTTAGCGTAATTTTTTGGGTTCGCCTTCCACCCGGGTGTAATTTTTGCCCTGTTGGATAAATATAGCGCTGAGGTGTTTGAGTCATTTTTTGGATGGGAACACCTACCTTGCACCTCATTCCCGCAAGGAGGTTTCACGCATCCTTGAAATGATGCAAACTCCTATATTTTGACGCTAGACAGGTCTAGCGTCAAAATATAAATATTGAGTTAAGTTTGTGCTGGATTTGTGTTAAAAAAAAATACGCAAATCCAGCGCATACAGAGTATAAATATGGGCCTAAGTTAACTGTCCAGGGAAGGATGGAACACTGAGCAATAGTTGTCAGGATTTTATCTTGTAACCTGTTGATCATACCAGGGAGAGTATTGAATAAAGACATACTCACTGCCATGCTCACTGCCATGGACTTTTGGAATGTCTCCTATTTTAAATAATAGAAAAGCTGCAGCAGTTATTTGATAGGTCCTTGGACAGAGGTAAATGGTTGCTTGTCAGTAGACCTTTAGGTATTTTTGTAGGAACTATAGTAGCATTGTTAGAAATGGTGTAACTGGTTAGCAGTCAATTTGCACTCTGTCCATGCAGGGACCCTCACTCTAGTCAGGGTAAGGAAGATACACAGCTCAGATAACCCATGCTCACTCCCTCAGTAGCTTGTAACAAGCAGTCAGGCTTATCTCAGAGGCAATGTGAAAAGTATTTGTATAAACCCACACTGGTACACAGTGAAAACACCACAAAAGCACTCAATACCAATTTAGAAAAATAGCCAATATTTAAGTAAAACAAGACCAAAACAACAAAAATCCATCCTACACAAGCAAAGATATTAATTTTTAACTTAGAAGAGTCTTAATCCATAGAGATCAATGGATGCATTGTTTTTACACAAAGAACCTGGTATGCATAAAAAATAAAGGTGCACAAAGTACACAATGAGTCGATTCCTGACTCGCAAGTGAGGTCGTGCATTGAATATTCTCTGGGTGGGTAGGCGATGCTTCGTATCTCCCTCCCACAGAAGAGCGATGCGTCAAGTTCCGGACTAGCAGCCTCGAGTCAGTGCAGGTTTACAGTGGTTTTGACACTCAGCGAAGATGCGTGCGAAATCCTGACACACGATAGCGAAGAGTCACGCTGCTTGGGTGATGCGACGATTTCTGCAGCTGCAAGCGGCTCTTGCATCGATTTTCCACCCGCGATGCAGGTGCTGCATCAATTTCAGCAGCTGCAAGTGGGTGTTTCGTTGATTTTTTAGCTTCGAGGCAGGTGCTGCATTGATTTTTCTTCCACTCCGCCCTGGATTGTAGATTTCAGCCTTGGTTCCACCAGCTTCTCCTTTCAAGGGCCCAGGGACTTGATAGGGCACCACTTTGAAGGGACGGGTCTCAGCAAGAGAGCCCAGGTGATGGCAGTGCAAGCTCTCTCCAAGCCCTTGGAGATACTTCACAAGCGGGAAAACATTGCAAAGTGCAGTCTTTGTCCTCTCTAAGGTAGAAGCAGCAACTGCGGGCCAACCCAGCAAAGCACACTCACAGACAAAGGGGTAGTACTCCTTCTCTAGCTCTTCGGCTCTTCTCCTTGGCAGAGGTTCCTCTTGAGCCAGAAGTAATTTAATGTCTGCTTATACTCCTTTCTGCCTTTGAAGTAAGCAAACTTCAAAGGAAAGTCTCTGTTGTTCAAAAGATCCTGCCTTGCCCAAGCCTGGCCCCAGACACACTCCAGGGGGTTGGAGTCTGCATTGTGTGAGGACAGGCACAGCCCTTTCAGGTGTGTCAACTCCTCCATCCCCACTCTAGCCCAGGCGACTCATCAGGATATGCAGGACACCCCTCAGCTCCCTTTGTGTCACTGTCTAAAGGGAATTCACAAACATCCCAACTGTCAGTCTGACCCAGATGTGGATTCCACAGGCAGGCAGAGGCACAGAATGGTTAAGGAAGAAAATGCACACTTTCTAAAAGTGGCATTTTCAAACAGACAATCTAAAAAGCAAATCTACCAAAAGATGTACTTTTAAATTTTGAGTATAGAGAGCACAAACTCCACATCTCGATCTGCTCCCAATGGGAAACTGCATTTAAAAGATATTTAAAGGCAATTCCCATGTTAACCTGTGGAAGGGACAGGCCTTGCAATAGTGAAAACTTAATTTTGCAGTATTTCACTGTCAGGACATGTGGAACACAACAGTATATGTCCTACCTTTTAAATACACTGCACCCTGCCCAGGGGCTACCTAGGGCCTATCTTAGAGGTGAGTTACATGTAGTAAAAAGGGAAGGTTTTGGCCTGGCATGTGAGTACACTTACCAGGTCGAATTGGCAGTGCAAACCTGTACATACAGACGCTGCAGTGGCAGGTCTGAGACATGTTTATAGGGCTACTCATGTAGCTGGTGCAACCAGTGCTGCAGGCCCACTAGTAGCATTTGATTCACAGGCCCTGGGTACACATAGTGCACTTTACTAGGGTCTTACCAGTAAATCATATGTCCCAGTTATGGAAAACCAATCACCAATACAATTTAGACAGACAACATCTGCATTTTAGAGCTGGTAAAATGCCCAGAGTCCTAAAGCTAACAAAAACAGGTCAGTAAAAGCAGGAGAAAGGAGGCAAAAGGTTTGAGGATGAACCCCAAAAAGTGCCAGGTTTTACAAGCATTTATTGACATATATAATTAAACAGCACAACAGAACACAACAAATCAATATAACAGAAAGTAAAATAACACTGCCATAAGTTCATAACAGGACATAACAAAACAACAGAGTCGACATGAGAATGCAGCACACAGCCACAGTACCACAAAATAACACAGTTTAATAATGCTACACAAAACATGACAGCATAAACAGCAAGACAACTAATCACCACCACAACAAAATGCAACACAACAAATATGTCAAAATATTCATATACACATTACCTCTTCCACAAATCTGCCTTCATCATACTGTAGCAAGAGGTGTTGGCACAAAACACAGTTGTACTTAGCACCAAAGATATGCAATAAATGCTTTTTGGTCTGGCCCCAGATTGAGAAGTCAGTATTAACTAGGTTCATCTTACACGGCTGTAGGGCAGTAGGCCACCTTGCCTAGCAGCTCAGAAGCAGTCGCTATTGACACATCTTCAGATTTAGGATTAAAATAAATTTATGGGGATGCCAAAAAGTATGTTCAGCTTTAGTATAATAAGATCATTTTAATAGAATGTATGATCAATTGCCACTTTGTCTTATCAAGACTGCTTTTGTGCACATAGGACTGTCTCAAGACCACTGTAGCAATGTGTAACAAAATAGGTCTCTGTTATCTTTCTCCTAAAATGCCAAATGACTGCATATAGTTGGCTGTCAGCAACTCCGGGACACTGCACTTAACAGTGTTTTAAACTTAAGTTGCCAAGCACTGTTTGCCATTAATCTACAATGGAATTATTTTGATTTAAGCTTTCATTTGAACATATGATGATCTGGTCTAAACCCAGGCCCACTTGTAAGGTCATACTAAGTGCAGCCCCAGGCACAAAACACAAGGCAGATGTGTTCATCACTAACTTCAACAAGCAGGGTCTGTGTGCAAATGGAATGCTAGAAACAACAATCCCTGAGACAAACAGAGAATGTGGAGGAGATAGGTCCATGTTGTGGCTACAGCATAGTGGGTGGAATGTCCTCGGTCTTGAGGCGAGTTTCTAGGCCACATTCTAGGCCACATTCTTCTATTTCATGATTTGCAATTGTACTTGATGAAGTGGACAGACACATCCTTTGGGAAAACGGTTAGTCTTTTGGAATCCCTAATGGTTTACTTTGTCTAGATCAGGGGCCTCCAACCTTTTTTGTATTAGGAGCTACTTACGTTCAATAAAAAATACATTGTGCTATAAATATTTCAGTGTGGTAATCAAAGTCATGTCAGACATGATTACACTAGTGGCCACCCTATGAAAAATTACCAACAATGATCACCTTCGTTTATTAGGCAGGGTTGCTATCAGTAATGTGAAAAAGGCATTATCAATGTGGACTGCCTCTAGATGGTTAATACAAGACAGCCATTGCAGCAATGCCTCTGACACCAAGGTACAAATATCAGTAATAAGTCTCTCCAGTGACTCATGATTTATCACTCAAGTATCAGCTTTAAATACATTAAATATATTCGGGAAATTCACAATTTTTTCTCCAAACAACAGGTAATGAGTTTTGAAAAATACACACAATTTCATCCTGAATACACTCTTTTCAATTTTGGGATGCATTTATTAATTCAGCCAAACAAAAAACGTTAACTTACGAGGTTGGGCTGCACACAGGAGAGCTACTTACAAGTAGCTGAAGAGCTACCGATATCTCACAAGCTACTCATTAGAGATTCTGGGTCTAGATAAAAATGCTGCTTATATACAGAAGAGACTGGTTATCACCCACCTAACAGGACTGCATTTTCACTTGACTTTTATTCTGTTTGTATTGTACAGATATATGATGAATATTTAAAACTACTATTCATTTACAGTTTTGGCGGGAAGGCAGTTTAATTGCCTGCTATATCCAGACAACATAATTAAACAAGAATTGGCAAGGATAGGCCTGCAAAGGACACTGTTTCGTTTTGAGGAACAAAGGGGGTTATGTTAAATTTTCCATTAATATGGCAAGGAACCAAATATTAGTGTTCACATAAAACAACATTTTTAAAATGAAAACAAATTGGATGTTATGAAGGCAGCTGATCCGAAAATGAAAAGTACTCCTACCTAAATGTATATTCTTCATCGAGTCTCTTGTATAAAAGTGCATATTAAGGAAAATATGTCAAACGTTACAGTGATTAGTAAAAGGCGTTCTTCTTTATGTAAAGCTGTTAAAAAAAATCAAAGAAACCAAAATACATATAATTTCAATGTAATGTATATAATGTATACTTTTAAATGTTTTGTTTGTTAGAATGCAGACGAAAGGACACTGAAAAATTATTATTATTTATCTATACTTCTTAGTTTTCTTCTTTAAGCCTTAAGGTTAAAGACTGCTATGTTGACTATTTAATAACTTTGAGCTATGTCTTGAATGAAATGCATTTCACCAGGGAACAAGTTTTAGCTTTCTATCAAAATATTCATTAAAATTGATATAAGAGCTGGTTCAAGCACACAACCCGTTTTCATAGATAGTCAACACTGCTCAAATACATCCAGAGTAAGCGGTTGATTTAGAGACTGGTGCGGGGCCCTTCTTCTGTCATGTTATTGGAGGACATTACATCCACTACCACTACTGACAATCCCCAGTCACATTTAGAGATCACTGCCGGAGCAGTGGTGATCTCTGTACCTCAAAAGGAATTGTGGTAACAATGGTTCATCTAAAGGTGCCACACGTTTGGTGGAGGGCTATCATTGATTTTGACAGCCATCCACCAAATATTTTATTTTTCAAAAACAAACTCCCAATGTGGGAGTTTGTTATTTAAAACCAATTAACTAATGACCCCAAACTCTGGGAGTTGTTTCCCAGAGTTTGGGGAGATCATTATTTTTTTACTGCTTATCACTTCCAGGTTTTACCTGCAAGTGACGAAGGTGAAAAAAAGCACATCTGACTGTTAGCCCCGAAAAGGGTGGGCAATGTGATGGCTTTACTCCTAAGAAGAGCATTACTCCACCAGACCACTACAGCAAGCTTTCTGTCGAATGTGCCACACGGATCATCACCAATGAAAAGCTGATGGTCTGATGAACATTAAAAGTAGGGCAGAATGCCGGTTTGGTGGACAGGGTACTCTGTCATATTTGTGACAGAGTACCCTAGCCTCAAAACTGCAAATCAGGCTCTAAGATGACATGTGGAGAATTCTGAAATTTAAAAGATGCAAAATAGGTTTTTTATATGATCCAGAGGTTAGATTATTATTTTTGCATTTCAAAACAAACAGTTTACCGATTTAGGTAGATCTTCCAAAGAAAATACATATATTCAGTGTTAATGATACCTGCACCCTCTGTAATAGCAGGGTTCAGGGTTTAAACCATGTTTTATTTGAAAGTACCAAACTTAGGGCCTGATTACGAGTTTGGTGGTCTGTCGACAGCCATGGCAGCAGCGGTCGGACCGCCAGATTGCGAGTCAAGCAAAGACCGCTGCTGTCCCGCCGGCACCATCAGGCAGCACAGACCACCACAGTCACGAGGCAACACAAACAGGTCGGCGGAGCCTGTGCTGCCACCAGACACATTATGAGGCTGCCCACAGCCAATGTGACGGTGGCGTCCAACCACTATGTGCCAACAGGCGGAAGAGGGGACTATAAAGGGAGACACTCCCCTGCAGGCAGCCACACATCCGGTGGCGACATGGAGCCCATCCTGCATGGGCTGCCGCTGCTGCTGATCATCGAAGGTGCACCAAATCAACGCCTACGTGGGCGCAACAGACAGAAAGTACACATACCTCCCTGTGTTATCAACCGTTACAACAGATTGTTGCACCGTTATCCACATCAAATGGGGATCACGCTATGGTACCAAGTACATGTCTCATTGTGTACACTGTCTGAATCATACATAAAGATGGATACATTCACAGTCACAATAAGCCCACTTTGGGCAGGTCACTCACACTGCACCGCAACACTACACAAAAACACATGTCCGACCATCTCAGGCACAGGGACAGTGAAGGGTACACAACATTCTCTCACACAACACCAACAACACACCAACATCACATCTACAAATACAACTCACACACTCACATTTCTCACATGCCATGGACTATCGTCACATTCAACACACATATGTATGAATGTGGCATGGAACACAAACAACACTCCCAGTAAACATCCTTGCAGTGGACACACACATCACACACATTGCAACACAATGGAAGGACAATGGCATGCACAGTAGTCAGAGAGACAAATATACAAAGACCACTATGCAAACAATACCAGTGCAAAAAGGATGGGGCCAGCATTAACACACAGGAAAGGAGGCTGCACTAGGACACATATTACCTGTCAACTGCTCATAAAACAATGATTGCACAGGAACTGGCTCTTCATGTATCCCTGGTACAAATAATACTAGACATAAATGGCATTCCTATGTGTGCAATGTGGAAGTTCAAGGCAACTAAGCACATCCAACTCCCACTGCGTGGGACATACATCTACAGGAACTAGCTGCAAGGTACACACAGCTAAATTGATACATGCACTGTCAAGTGCAAACAATGGTAGCACAATTCAACATACTTGATGTCTGCACCTACAAAACTCAAGCAAGCTGACATACATCAAATGAATACATAATCCATCATAGCAAGGGGACAGGTCTAACAAAATACATGCTCAGATTGGGCAACACAAGATGAAATATTTACCATAAAAACAGTACAAAATGCCATGACACCACCAATGCATTTACACCCACACATTCATATACTCAACATATACTCTTGTCTTGGGGGACACCGCACTGCCCACAAAGTCAGATACGGAAAACCACGGCAAATGGATCAGCAAGCAGACTGAAACACAACCAACTATAGGCACACAACACAAGTTACTCAGGAACAACATTATGGTAGAAAAGGAATAGCAGGACAAATGAGTATAAAAAAAAAAACTCTTTGGGTTTATTGACCTTAATTTTTCTAAGTCCATTGCCATTGGCCAGCCTATAGTATCATTGTTGGAAATGGCCCTTTTTGCAGGGTTATCCCCAAACTTTTTGCCTTCTTCCTCCTATTTTTTCAGGTCTGGTTTTGCTGGTTTATTGTCTCTGCGCACTTTACCACTGCTAATCAGTGCTAAAGTGCAACTGCTCCCTATTGAAATTGTACTGTTGATTGATTTATCCATGATTGGCATATTTGATTTACTGGTAAGTCCCTAGTAAAGAGCACTAGAAGGGGCCCAAGGCCTTAAAATCAAATGCTACTAGTGGGCCTGCAACACTGGTTGTGCCACCCACATAAGTAGCTCTGTAATCATGTCTCAGACCTGCCACTGCAGTGTCTATGGGGGTCATTCTGACCTCGGCGGTAAAAGGCGCTTACCGCCGGTCAGAAGACCGCCATAACACCGCTGCGGCCGCGGTAAACCGCCACGGTCATTCTGACCCGCAACTGGCAAACCGCCAAAAACCCAACATCCACAAAAGTCCGCCACACCAAAGGTCAGCGAAAAAATGGCGATGACCAAACCTCCACCGTCACGCCAACAGAAATACGCCCATACCATTCCGACCCACAAATCCACGCGGCGGTCTTTCAAACGCGGTATTCCATTGGCGGTACACACCACCGCGGTCAAAATACACAGACACATAGAAAACTCAGCCAAATTGGTCAGTTTGAAATACACACACCTGATACACATATTAACACCACTCCCACACACCCAACACAATATAAAACTCACCCCACATCACCCACAAGCCCCTATGACCCGAAATTATTGACGAAGGCTAGAGAGAGAGCACAGAATAGACAATCCCACAACACAGAGGCACACAACACCATCACCCACACAGAATCCATGCACCAAACACCACACACCACCACACGCACCACACTAATCACCACAAACGCCACCCCACACCTCAACCACACCACCCCATGGCACCCCAAAGATACCCCAGGTTCAGTGACGCCGAACTCAGGGTCATGGTGGAGGAAATAGTCCGTGTAGAGCCCCAGCTCTTCGGGGCAAAGGTGCAGCACACCACAATTGCCAGGAAGATGGAGCTATGGCAAAGGATAGTGGACAGGGTTAACGCGGTGGGACAGCATCCACACAATCGGGAGGACATCAGGAAGAGATGGAACGACCTACGGGGGAAGGTGCGTTCCATGGTATCAAGGCACAACATTGCAGTGCAGAAGACTGGCGGCGGACCCCCACCTACTCCCCCCGAATTTACCGCATGGGAGGAGGAAGTCTTGCACATCCTGCATCCTGAGGGCCTCGCAGGAGTAGGCGGAGGAATGGACTCTGGTAAGGCAAATCTTCACTACTGCTTCCCACCCCACCTGCATGCCAAATCATACCCCCACCCTCACCCCCTCCCCCATCACACCAACACCAAGCAAAAGGCTCACCATCACAACCCACCCATCCCAACACCAAGCCCTGCATGCGACCACAAAGCATGGACACCCATCACCAAAGCATGCCCACTGCACACACACATCACCCCCACAAGCCACCCTCACAAAAGCCCCCACAAGGAAATGCCTGCACTTGGGTACACGGACATCCACCCATCACACGAAATGCCACACACAGAAGCAATAACCATACCTTTATACCCCTGCAGGACCCGAACGCCACCACACCGCCACGGAGGGTCCAGAGATGTCCATCCCACTCCCAGAAGAGGCCCCCAGCGATGACAGCAGCTCTGTCTCCCTGGAGCCAGATGACCAGCCCGGCCCATCGGGGACCTCTGGACAGTCGGTCCCCACAGACAGCCACAGGCTACACCAGACCCAACCCCCTCTGGGAACACCAGCACAGCTCCCACCCAGCGGGCCCATGCCTCTGTCTCCAGGACACGTAAATCAGCGGTGTGTCCACCACTACAGGGCTCCCAGGTTGACCCACCACCCCAACAACAACAGGGACCTGGGGGCAGTGGTAGTGGGCACACCGTCCAGGGGACAGAGGCCCAGGAACACAGGGGAACTGGGAGGGCTGCTGTGCGACAGGGGGGGGACAGGCCCGGGGAACCGACTCTCCAAGAGGCCCTCTCCTCCATCATGGGAGCATACCACCGCTCCCAGGAGACGATGGCGACGGTACTGGCCCGGTTCCAGGAGATCCAGGAACTGCAGGAGGAACGGTACATGGGGTTCAGGGAGGAACTGAGGAACATCGGTTCCGCAATGGGGACCATCGTCGTGGCCCTTACCCAGATCGTCACCACATTGCGGGACCATGTGGCACCCCAAAGGGCCCCTGTCACTAGCCCAGGCCAGGAACAGCCTACCACCTCCGCCGGCGCTAGTGGACAGGAGGCCCCCACACAACGACAGGCCACCAGAACCCCACCTCCTGCAGAAGAAGAACCACCCGCAAGCGGAACCTGAGATCTCACAAGAAGACAGAGTACGATTGCAAGACCCCCACCAGCCTAAGATACCCCCTGATGTCATCCCACTGTCCCACATTGTCACCCTGTCCAACCTTGAACTGCCCCTGCTCCATCCTTCCACAGGCATATGGACAATGCACCTGTGCGACTGAGAACTGGACTCTGCCATGGACATTACTCCACCCCCACCCATCACCGTTTCCCAATCATGTACCTATATGTAGCACTTAAAATAAATCACTTATTGCACTTAAAAAACAGGAGTCTGCTTGTATTCTTAACAAATGTATTACACATAACGGTGCAATAATGTCCAGTTACTTTGTGATGACAACATACCAATTTCAATAAGCTTTAGTCCATGGGCAAACAAAGCTGAAGTCAGGCAGTTCTGAAAATGGAAGGGAAAGTCACAAATCAGTTAACAGGAACTGGGGGGAAACACAGACAGTGGAGACGCATGAGGCCTTAAGTAAATGTAAAATGGGGTGGCTGATTCTTACCTGTGTGCTACTGAAAATATTGTTGTATGACTGTATCCCTGTTGTCCGTGTCGTCCCCGTCGTCTTCCTCCTCTTCACTCTCCACAGGCTCCACAGCTGCTACAACACCACCATCTGGACCATCCTCCTGCAGAAAAGGCACCTGGCGTCGCAATGCAAGATTGTGAAGCATACAGCAGGCCACGATGATCTGGCACACCTTCTTTGGTGAGTACATGAGGGATCCCCCTGTCATATGCAGGCACCTAAACCTGGCCTTCAGGACCCCGAAGGTCCTTTCTATGATCCTCCTAGTTCGCCCATGGGCCTCATTGTACCGTTCCTCTGCCCTGGTCCGGGGATTCCTCACTGGGGTCAGTAGCCACGACAGGTTGGGGTAACCAGAGTCACCAATTAGCCACACACGGTGTCTCTGTAGCTGTTCCATCACATAAGGGATGCTGCTATTTCGCATGACATACATGTCATGCACTGACCTGGGGAACTTGGCATTTACATGGGAGATGTACTGGTCAGCCAAACAGACCACCTGGACATTCATCGAATGATAACTTTTTCTGTTTCTGTACACCTGCTCACTTTCTTTGGGGGGAACCAAAGCCACATGGGTCCCATCAATGGCACCAATGATGTTGGGGATATGTCCAAGGGCATAGAAATCACCCTTCACTGTAGCCAATTCGCCCACCTCAGGGAAAATAATGTAGCTCCGCATGTATTTCATCAGGGCAGACAACACTCTGGACAAAACCTTAGAAAACATAGGCTGAGACATCCCAGATGATATGGCCACTGTTGTCTGAAAAGACCCACTTGCCAAAAAATTGAGTACTGACAGAACCTGCACCAGAGGGGGAATCCCTGTGGGTTGGCAGATGGGGGACATCAGGTCTGGCTCCAGCTGGGCACAGAGTTCATGTATAGTTGCTCTGTCAAGCTTGTATGTAAGTATGATATGTCGTTCTTCCATTGTCGACAGGTCCACCAGCGGTCGGTACACGGGAGGATTCATCCTTCTCCTCGCAAGTCCCAGCGGACGGTGCCTAGGAAGGACAACATGGAGCACAGAGTCAAGCAACCCACAGGTTCGTTCACACAGCTTGCACAGTACACGAATCGCTATGCATTGGAAGGCTTGTATGAGTGGCAAGGCCTGTGTGACGCAGTAGAAATCATGCCATGTGGGCCCTTGAAATGGCGGCTGCCTGACCTGTGAAGTGTGACAGTGGGATGTGAGGTCACTGCGCTGGCGTGGCACACCGTGGCGGTAGGCGGTCGAAGACCGCGCCGCAAAGCAGCATTGGTTAACATTGAACCCTATGGGTCTCAGGAGCCAATGACGATGTGCGCCGGCGGTCGCGGTACGCACCGCCGCGGGCGTGACCGCCATTTTCTATCTGATTAACCACTCGAGACCTGATCATCCACAGGAGAGGACGGGGCACCCACTGCCGAAAGAGGTGGGAGGACATCCGCCGCGGGACCAGAAAGACCGCCGAGTCTCTGCTGGGGATGGCCTCCCAACGTAGGAGGGGTGCCAGCCGCCAATTGACCCCCCTGATGTCCCGGTTCCTGGCGGTGGCCTACCCCGATTTGGATGGGCGCGTGAGGACATCACAGCAGACACAAGGGGGTGAGTATCAGCACATTCTGCTATCTTTGCGCGCAGTGAATGTGTCTGGGTGGGGGAGGAGGGCTGTGGCTATCTCCAGGCCAGGGTGCATTCTGTAGGCTAGGCCCCTCCGTTAGACACGGCCCTGTGCCCCCGCCCCCCACCTCTGTAGGGTGCCAAGTACAGCTATCCATGGTCCGGCCTCACCCATGTGTGCATTTGTCGTCCATAGACCTGTAGGCCTAGTCACAATAACTGAGTAGTGTACCCCAATTGCGCGGCCTAGTGCAGGGGGCTTCTGTGTCTGTCCTCTCCGACAACGGTGTTGCCAATGCATGCACTCAACCTGTCTTCATTTCTCCCCCCCCATTTTCTTTATCTTCCTGTTCATGTGTGCATTAGCATCATCAGGCGGAGGAGAAGTGGCATCGGCGCACGAGGGAGCTGCATCTCACATGGCCCCGGAGGGCCATACAACAGACTCCGAGTACACCAGTGAGACGGAGGGCGAGTGGAGCTCCACAACGGGGACCCGTGGAGACGTCAGCGACACCGACACGTCCTTGGAAGGGAGCTCCCTAGCGGTGGCGGCAACATCCGTGCCCACCGCCACAACAGGTACAGCCGCCACCCAGCGCACCAGCCCCGCCCTCCCAGCAGCCCCTCAGCCTTCGCTCCGTGCCTGCTCGCCCAGGAAGGCGGCCATCTCCTTCGCCCCAGGCACCTCAGGCCCTGCCCCAGTTACCCCTGCTGCCCTCAGTGAGGAGGTCATTGACCTCCTCAGGACACTCATTGTTGGGCAGTCTACCCTTTTAAATGCCATCCAGGGTGTAGAAAGGGAGGTGCATCGGAGCAATGCATACCTGGAGGGCATTCATTCGGGTCAGGCTGCCCATCAGCGATCGTTCAACGCTCTGGCCTCAGCACTGACGGCAGCCATTGTCCCTGTCTCCAGCCTCCCTCTTCTGACTCCCTCCACCCAGTCCCAGTCTCCTGTTCCTCTGCCTATCCCATCCACACCATCAGACCAGCCTGCACACACCTCTACACCCAAGGGCAGCTCATCCAGACATAAGCACCACAGATCCCACAAGCATTCACCCAAGCAACATCCAGATGCAGACATGCCAACAGTCACTACCACCTCTGTGTCCCCTACCTCCTCATCTCCCTCCTCCCTCCCTGTGACGTCTCCACTCACACCTGCATGCACACCACCATCAGCCAGTACTTCCATCACCAGCACACCCTCCATTACAGTCCGCACACGTGCAGTCACCACCCCCACTGCCATTTACACGTCCCCTGTGTCCTCTCCCAGTGTGTCTGTCACCCCCTCTTCCAAAGCACACAAACGCAGGCAGCCACCCACCCAACAGCCATCCACCTCACGACAGCCTCCGTCACAAGCACCTGCACCCAAAGACAGCACACTTGACTCTCCTACAACCACATCCTCTTCCTCCACTCCCATACCCACTACAACTACCCGTCCCTGTCCTTCCAAAGTCCTTTTCCTTTCCAACCTTGAGCTCGTTCCAATCACTGACCCACCCCCTCCATCTGGTAAGAGTAAAAAAAGCACCTCAGCCACCACCAGCCCTGCATCTACTGTGACCATAGTGCAGGGCTATTGGAGTCCAACAGATCCTAGGGCAGGAACATCGGCCAGCAGCAAGGGGACAGCCAGCCCACCCCCTGGGAAGAGGACAAAAAAGAAAAAGGCCCGGCGCGACAAGACTGAGACGGCTGCCACCCAGGACAGTTGCCTTGCCCCGTCACCTGCCACATCATCCAAGGGAGGCAAGGGCCACAGAGCTTCAGCGAAGGAGGGCAAGGGCAGCAGGGCGGAGACGTCAGGCAGCAGGCAAGCTGCCCAGGAGGGCCCCACCAGCCCCATTCCGGTTGTGACGGACGACACCCACGGGCCCAGGACCCCATCACAGGAGGGCCCCGCGACCGCAAGGTCGGATGGCGAATGAGCGGGAAGTCTTGCCCAGGTCTGGCTCCCTAGACACACAGGACAAGCACCGCTGAACAGGGCCCCGCCGGTAGGAGCACCGCTGAACAGGGCCCCGTCGGGAGGAGCACCGCTGAACAGGGCCCCGCCGGGAGGAGCACCGCTGAACAGGGCCCCGCCGGGACTAGAACCGCTGAACAGGGCCCCGCCGGGACAAGAACCGCTCTGCTGGGCCCTTCATCTCAAGCACCGCTCCGCTGGGCCCTTCATCTCAAGCACCGCTCCGCTGGGCCCTTCCTGTCAAGCACCGCTCCGCTGGGCCCTTCATCTCAAGCACCGCTCCGCTGGGCCCTTCCTGTCAAGCACCGCTCCGCTGGGCCCCGCCGTCTCAAGCACCGCTCCGCTGGGCCCTTCCTGTCAAGCACCGCTCCGCTGGGCCCTTCCTGTCAAGCACCGTTCCGCTGGGCCCTTCCTGTCAAGCACCGCTCCGCTGGGCCCTTCCTGTCAAGCACCGCTCCGCTGGGCCCCGCCATCTCAAGCACCGCTCCGCTGGACCCTTCATCTCAAGCACCGCTCCGCTGGGCCCCGCCGTCTCAAGCACCGCTCCGCTGGGCCCTTCATCTCAAGCACCGCTCCGCTGGGCCCTTCCTGTCAAGCACCTCTCCGCTGGGCCCCGCCGTCTCAAGCACCGCTCCGCTGGGCCCTTCATCTCAAGCACCGCTCCGCTGGGCCCTTCATCTCAAGCACCGCTCCGCTGGGCCCTTCCTGTCAAGCACCACTCCGCTGGGCCCTTCATCTCATGCACCGCTCCGCTGGGCCCTTCCTGTCAACCACCGCTCCGCTGGGCCCCGCCGTCTCAAGCACCGCTCCGCTGGGCCCTTCCTGTCAAGCACCGCTCCGCTGGGCCCTTCATCTCAAGCACCGCTCCGCTGGGCCCTTCCTGTCAAGCACCGCTCCGCTGGGCCCTTCATCTCAAGCACCGCTCCGCTGGGCCCTTCCTGTCAAGCACCGCTCCGCTGGGCCCCGCCGTCTCAAGCACCGCTCCTCTGGGCCCTTCATCTCAAGCACCGCTCCGCTGGGCCCTTCATCTCAAGCACCGCTCCGCTGGGCCCTTCCTGTCAAGCACCGCTCCGCTGGGGCCTTCATCTCAAGCACCGCTGGCCCATTGACAGTGCCGGTTCTGTGTAGAGCAGGGCTTCAGGAAGCACTCTGGGCACCATGCCTCCTCCATTAACAGTGGAGTCGGTAATCCATCTGATGGACTGTGGCTTGGCACTTCCCAGGATGGAACAGTGGGCAACCCACCCACTGTAGAGACTTGAGAGACTGTGGCTTTGCACTCCCCAGGATGGGACAGTGGGCAAGCCACCCACTGTAGGGACTTGAGAGACTGTGGCTTTGCACTCCCCAGGATGGGACAGTGGGCAAGCCACCCACTGTAGAGACTTGTGAGACTGTGGCTTTGCACTCCCCAGGATGGGACAGTGGGCATGGAGGCCCCTCGTGGATCTGGCGTCGTGGACTCATGTGCCCCCCTTTCCCTTCCCCCTGAGGTGCCTGTAGTTTTATCATCTGATGCCCCAGCAGTGTTCTCTCCAATGGTATCTGGTCTCCTGTGTGGGCTTTGCCCATGTGTTTGTGCACATTGGCCCACGGACTATGGAACTTTGACGGAATGTGCAGAACTTATTGCCTATGTATATATTGTTGACTATGTTCATTCCTTATTTTTGTATCTTTTATATAGCATATTTCCCATACCTTCAATGGAGCTATTTATACATATATTTTATAGATCATTTTAATTGTGTCTTTGCATTATTCCGGGGGGTTTGGGGGGTGTCACTCTGACTTGTTGCTCGGCATTGGGGTGTAGGTATTTGTGGTGGGGGGGTGGGTGTATGGCGCATGTGTGTGCCCGTAAGCTATCCTCCTCCCCCCTCCCCTGTGTCGTAGGTGCAGTACTCACCGTTGTCATCTGCGCCGGCGTTCGTACTCCTGGTAGATGAGCAGGTAGACAATAGCTGGTAGGATGTGTAATTCGGGTTCCATGCTGTCCTCCTTCCTCGTGGAGTGTGTATAGGTGAGCGTTTTCCCGTTCGTAGTCTGTTTCCGCCGTGTTTTTATCGGCGGGGCTCCCGCCCCGGAAAAGGTGGCGGATTGGTGAGTTGTGATAGGGTGGGCGGTACATTGTCTGCCGCCTGCCTGTTGGCGGTGACTGCCGCGCTGTTTGTCTGTCCCGCCGTGGCGGTCGGAGTGTTAAAGTAGCGGGCTGTGTTGGCGGTTCCCGCCAGGGTCAGAATTCCTTTTTTTTGACCGCCTGCCTGTTGGCGGGTTGGCCGCCGCTTTATCACCAACCGCCAGGGTCAGAATGACCCCCTATGTGTGCAGTTTTTACGCCTGGACAAGGAAGGATCTTGCAAACACTTGAGACATTGCTTTGAAGTTTGCAAACTTCAAAGGCAGAACTGGGTATGAAAAGCAGACCCAAAACCCCAGACTTTTAGAATCTTTCTGGAATCAAGAGGAACCTCTGTTAACGAGAAGAGCTGAAGAGCTGAAGGAGGAGTACATTTCCCTTTGCGGTGTTGCTTTGCTGGACTGGCCTGGAGTTGATGCTTATGCCTGAAAAGAGTGCAAAGGGTGAACTTTTCAGGGTGTCCTGCTTGAGAAAATTTTCCAAGGGCTTGGAGTAGAGCTTGCCTCCTGTTGGAAGTCTCAGGGACCCCAAAGACTTCAGTTTCCTCGACCTGCAGCACTGGGAACTGTGTGTTTTGTGCTATTCAAGAGGAGAAACCACTGCGATGCCGCCAACGATGCTGCTGGCCTGCACCGTGACCTGCCGACACCACATAGAGTCGCATTGCCCCGCTTCGCACCGCGACCCTGGTCTCACCGACGCCATCATCGGGTGACTTCACCAAGGCGCTGCTCGCACCGCGACCTGTGGGCCCCGCGCTCCGGCATCGCCTGCTCACAACGCAGCCTTGGCATCCCCGACGAAGACGCTCCTGCTGACACCGGCGCCGCTGCCTGCACCGTGGCCTGTGGACACCGCTCGTGAAGTACACAAAGCACCGTCCCATCCCGCACCGCAGCCCCGGTCCACCGACGCCAGCACCATTGACTCCTGTGTCATCCCCAGGCATCCTGCCTGCACCGTGGCCTGTGGACACTGCTCATGAGGGTCACAAAGCACCGTCCCGCACCGCTGGCTTGGGCCTACCGACGACAGCACTTCAGCAATGACGATGCCGCTGCCTGCACCGTGACCTGTGGACACCGCACGTCGCACCGCCCGCTTCACACTGCAGCCCTGGTCTCACCGACGCCGCTGGACGCATCACCGAGCCGCTGCCTGCACCGTGACCTGTGGGCACACACGTCGCATCGTCCCACTTCGCACCGCAGCTCCAATGCCATCCATGGCTGCGCACCTGACTTCATCAGCCTGGAGTTCGATCTGCAACGCGTGTGACCTCAAGGGCCCGACGACTCCTGCACCGACTCCGGACCCGACACCGCAACATCAGTGACGCCGCCATCCAGAGCTCACTGCAAGGATCACGACGCCCTGCAAATCCAAGGTACTGTTTGCGGGCCTTCCCGACACCGTAGCTGGCCCGCAACGTCGCGGATGGCCTGAAATGTTGGTTTTGTTGATCACCACGCCGTGATAGCCCCAGGTGGAGCTATCGACTTCAAGGAACTGTAGTTTTGCATAATCTTGCATAATTCATATTTTTCTTACTGTATGTTGGATTCTTATCGTATTTGGTCTTGTTTTATACTGATAAATATTGGCTATTTTTCTAAATCTGGTGTGGTGTCCTTTTGTAGTGTTTTCACTTATTACTGTGTGTGTGGTGCAAATGCTTTACACATTGCTTCTGAGATAAGCCTGACTGCTCGTGACAAGCTACCAAGGGGGTGAGCAGGGGTTATCTGAGCGGGCACCTCCCTTATCCTGACTAGAGTGAGGGTCCCTACTTGGTCAGGGTGCAAACCAACTGACATCTAGAGACCCCATTTCTAACAGTCATGCACAGGTACCTCATTGTGCCCTCACTTGACTCCTAACTGCCATGGAACCTCCAGAGGAAGGGGCATCAAAAGAGCATGCAGGCACCTCAAGGATCATCCTTGGCGGAGTGGGTCGGGTTTGGAAGTGGAGACTTTGACTTTGGGTTTGGGAGGAGTGGTCTGCTTTTTGTGAGAGGTAGGCGGGGGGCAGAGGAAGCCATGGAAGTAGAAGGTAGGGGCTGGAAGTTGGGTGGGGGCCTCTTGGGTTTGGGACGGGGTGGAGGGAACAGAGAAAAGGTTAAGGTCATACAAAGAAAATTTTCTTAGGTACACAGGGATGACCATCAGAAGGGGGTCGGTATTTGGAGGTCGAGGAAGTGGTTGTCTGCTCTGTTAGTGTGGATGTTATGGGTGTATGCATCTGGGAGGTATGCTTGTGTTTGGTGGGTGTCTGTTGGGTGGGGGATTGAGTGAGTTTGTGTGTCTTGGGGTTCCAGACATTGCAGGTGCTGGGGGATGGAGTAGTGGATGTGTGTGTGTCTGTTGGGGTGGTGTCTGCAGGTATGCTAGATATGGTGGATGTCTGTGTGTCTGTAGTTGTGGTGTCTGCGGGTATGGTGCTTGTGGTGGATGTCTGGGGTCTGCTGGAGAGGTGTTTGCGGGTATGATGGGTGTGATGGCTGTTTCACTGACTGGGTATATTGGATGTTGTGAGTTTAATGTTGGTGGTGGTGTCAGGGAAAGTGGTGACTGTTGCTGTATCTGTGGGTGACTGTTTGCTCGCATTACAGTGGGTTTGTGTGTTCTGCTCTTGTGTGTTGATGTGGATGCGTGCAGATCTGTCTGTGTGCTTTGGCTAGATAGGTGAAGGGGGATTTGTATTGGGAAGAGGGAGGTGGTGGGGCGGAAGATGGGGGGTGACTGGCCAGAGCCTCAAAAGATCTCTGCAGGTCAGCCATTGCACCATGAATGACTTCCAGGAATGCATTTGTCTGTTGGAGTTGAGTTGCCAATCCCTGGATGGGATTCACAATGGCTGACTGACCCACAGAGATACTTCTCAGGAGGTCAATAGCCTCCTCACTGAGGGCAACAGTGGTAACAGGGCCTGGAGCTGAGGTGCCTCTGGCAAGGAGACACCCACCCTCCTGGGTGAGTGGTCACAGCCAAATGGGTGGGGAGCAACAGAGAGGGCGGAGATTGAAGGGGGGTGGGAAACAAGGATGGTACAGGGGGATGCCCCAATTTGTCTGCCACCACTAGGGAGTGTCCACTTGAGGAAGAATCTGATGATGATGAGGATGTCCCTTCTTCCCCGTGGCACTCCCCTCACCCTCCAAGCCACTGATCCCTCTGTGTCTGTGGTGTCTTGACCCGAGGTCCCTTGGCCAGATGCTTCCCCACTCAGCTGTGCCCTTTTTCCTTCCCTTGCAGGTGCAGATGCTGCAAATACCATGAGAAATCGGGTAATCACATGTCCATGATCACAACTGAACAACATTAACATGACGTGAAGTAGGCTCTAGAAACAAACCACCTAAGGGGCCCATGCATGTGCCATACCACATGCATTCATTCCATCTGAATAGTTGCCCACAGGAAAATCAGGATCTCAGACAACTACAATTGCATGGCTGAAGTTGTGTAATCACAATACCAATTCAACCATTAGGAGACACCATCACCCTCAAAGGCTTGACCTCAGTCGTCTGTTGGTAATAGCAGGCCAGTGCCCAATGCATTTCCACAGATCCTACACAAGGTCATGTACACATCTATTTGTCGCATACATGATGACCCAACAATATGAAATAATGCTACACAATTATGCCATGTTAATGACAAAAGTAAAATAATATTACCCATATCACACTGGAAACATATCAACGATGCATACTTCACCAAGTGAACCTGTCCCAATACAATAATGGAGGTAGTATTAATGTTGCTCAGATAGGCTACACCTGTGGGATGGAAATGGACACAGTAGATATCATGTGCAATAAGCCAGGGAGCGATGTCCCCAAAATGCACAACACAATGAATCAGAAAACCCCGGGGTAACAAACCGTACCCATTACACATGTGCAGCGCACTTTCCACAAGATGCCACATCAAGGGCCTACCTGCCATGTTCCTCATTGCTACTGCAGTTGTACATGCCATATGACATGCTATGACATGTGAGGGTATGTGTCAGCCAATGATCAATAGTGACACACTCCTGTATGTGGCACAACATGAAATGTATCCCCATTGTAAATGTACTACTCCACAAACAGTTTGCCATGGACATATATGTGAGGGAATACAGACATCATCCCCTCAACATAGATAGATCTTGCATGAAACTGCAGCTTACAAATGTTATTCTAAAGAGAAAGGAACACATGCTGACATGTAGGCACAAGGAATGTTGGCAACAGTGATGGCACATAAATCATGTCAATAGACATTCCCCACTTAGGAAGGGAAAATACTGACCCATAGCTGTATCGAAAGAACAATCCAAGCCATGTCACATGTATGTTTGACATCTTTACACTATTACAGACTGCAGTGAGGCACCAGCACCCATCATATGCTGAGGAGAACTAGTTTCTGGGTGGCAGATGTCTATATTTACTTATACCCAAACACATGGCAGAGGACAGTGATCCATTACCTACTTACCTTTAGTCTGGAACACTGAGGAGTAGTGGTCTTTTGCACAGAAATTATACACACTACAGCAACAAACAGTACTTGGTTGATCAATGTACACAGCCATATTTCGTCCCTGCAGAGCAAGTCGCTTGTGGATTCCACCTAGTTGTGTCCTAGGTCTCTGGGCCAAAATGCAAGGCACATCAGTGTGCACCATGTGGCATGTCTACACAAACACTCACTTATCTACTGTGTGACACATGGCTCATCCCTAATTGTCAGGGGGAGCTGTCCGAACCTAACTCAATCACTTGGCAATGAGACATGGAGGAATGTGCCTTGTACTCACCCCCTTGTGGCTGCTCCGCTGCCCTCAAACGTCTATCAAAGTCCAAATAGGCCACCGCTAGAATGTGGGCTATTAGGTGGGTCATGGTCAGATGGGCACCCCGCCCATGTTGAGAGGACATTCCCAGCTGGACCTCCGTGATCTTCCGGGCCCAGTGTCTCTGGTCATCCCACAGTGAGCGCTCTGCCAGCTGTGGACCCCCAAGGTCCTCAGCTCTTGGCAATGGCTCTCTATAATCCCTTCTTTTTATGGGTGTTGACCTACATGGATGCAAAAGACAATTCAAAAGATCATGATCACAAGTCTCATCACAAATGGTTGAGACACATACATGTCATTAACATCAAGCTAGAACTTTCATATTTGTCAATACTCCCCGAGTGTGACACATACAAGCCAAGGGACATGACTACAGGCATACATTTCTCCATCAGCAGACTAACTCACTACCCAGCTCAGGACCTACAAAGACTAAGCAAGCTTACTGACATCATGTAGGCCATGCTCTAACAACCGGACTGAGATGTGAGCACACCTCTGTGGCTTCTGAAGGGTAAACTCCTTAGGCATGAATGGACCAACACATTCACACTCTCTGCACACCGTCCCTACAGGCAACTGCCAGAGTACAAACTCAAACATTACACATGGGTAACAATGAAGGGACTGGCATGGTGGGTACATAAAGGGGGTCATTGTGACCTTGGCGGTCCATGACCACCATGGCGGAGTGCGGCGGAAGCACCGCCAACAGGCTGGCGGTGCTTCCTGGGCGATTCTGACTGCGGCGGTAAAGCCGCGGTCGGAAAAGGGGAGCCGGCGGTTTCCCGCCGGTTTCCCGCTGGCCCAGGGAACCCACCATGGCGGCGCTGCTTGCAGCACCGCCATGGGGATTCCGACCCCCTTCCCGCCAGCCTGTTTCTGGCGGTGTCCACTGCCAGAACCAGGATGGCGGGAACGGGTGCTGTGGGGCCCCTGGGGGCCCCTGCACTGCCCATGCCAGTGGCATGGGCAGTGCAGGGGCCCCCTAACAGGGCCCCACAAAGATTTTCACTGTCTGCTGTGCAGACAGTGAAAATCGCGACGGGTGCCACTGCACCCGTCGCACCCCTTCAACTCCACCGGCTCCATTCCGAGCCGGCTTCATTGTTGAAGGGGCTGGGCCGGCCGGCGGTCTTCTGGCGGTCGCCCGCCGGCCCAGCGGGAAAGCCGGAATGGCCGCTGCGGTCTTTCGGCGGGAACCGCTTGGCGGGCGGTGACCGCCGACCGCCGCGGTCAGAATGACCGCCAAAGTGTCTTCCATGTCAATGAGTGGGCATGTGGACTAACAAATGCAGACTCATGCTACTTCAGAGGTTGGGGTTCTGTGTTATGTACCTGTACCAAAGAACACTCCTTTGGACATACATTTACATAGTACAGAGATGGCATCCAACAAACAAAGATGTGTATTGTACAGTTTCTGATATGTGACCAAGCTACATAACATGGCCTCCCAGGAATCAACGCACTGTCTGCACTGTGGAAATGTCATGTTTGCAATAAGCCTGCATTGGACAAATATGACCTGTGGGAAGGTGACAACAGGGCTGTGGGAGTAAGGGACCTGTCATGAGTCAAAGGCACACATTGGCAATTGGCAATGATGCTGAGTGCACACATGTGCTAGATTAATAACCTACCTATGTACCAATTCCAAATCTAATCAAAGGAATGAGACATTCTGGGCAAGACTTTACACCAGATTCTCATACTGCCCACATGATGTAGGCACAGTGAAACATTTGCATAGCCACAGTGACTCCACCTCAGCCTAGCCTAGGACCCATATTGGGAGATACATTTGACAGGCCCTGGACTCAGCAGGCTGAGCATACAGAACCTGGATGACACTCCATTCCAATCGCTCACATGCATGACAGTACATCATGTAGCCAACAGAAATCTGGCATGTGGTGTGTGTGACAACCTGAAGGGCAAAGTGAGTCATGATATGCCTTTCACACAACAGTTTAGCACGGGCAGGTGTGTCTTTTTGGTACAATGCACATTGCTCACATTACTCTCAACTGACTCATACAACATGCATACTCAGCTCATGCTGTCATGCACATACATGTTGTCTGTCATTTACAACAATCATGAAGAAGCTGGCAGTGGATGGCAGCAATGTCTCCTCACCTAATTATATGCATCCAACACAAGGAGGATCTAAAAACCTCACACGGTACAATGTGACTGAACTTTACATATGGCACTGGCCGCCAATACCTGCACATTCTACATCCTATTAATGCCACACAGACAGCAACAATAGGCACATGAGTAGCCAAACTGGCACACATGGGTGCATTTAAGCATGAGAGGAGGGAAAGGATGGTGAAGTACAGAGAAAACTGTGCAGATGAGGTACTTACCTGCTCCTGTGGTGCACCAGCGAACTGTCCATACAGGCATAGGACCTCATCCACTAGCCTCTCTAGCTCCTCTGGAGAGAAGGCAGAGGCCCTCTCCCCTGCTGGATAAGGCATGACTGCTCCCAGAGGTGGTACAGAGGAACTGAGGAAGTGGAGGTCTTGCTGGCAGCAGTGTCAGGAGTCAAGCGAGTGAATCTGCAGAACATGGCGGTCACGTCCTCCACGTACGCAGTCATCACCCCCGGTGGACACAACCAATGGCCTGCGGCTGCCACTGGCAACAACATTAGCCTATGGCTGTGTCCATCTGAGTAGCAACCGCCTACAAACATGACGACTTCCGCCGGTGGGCGCAGGCGGTTCCTACTGTCCCGTAGAGTGGGTGAGGCAGCTGCAATTTTAGCGGCCTGAAATCCAGTACTGGGCTTCACAAACTGTGTCACACCTCCAGAAATGTGGTTTGGAGCTTATCCTGTCTTGTCATGTAGGTGCTACTACACAAACACTATTGAAGTATGTTGCAGGATACAGATGGCATTTAACAATGGGCAGGACCGGCTCTAGGTTCTGACTTTGGGAGGGAGTGTTGTGTCTGCAACTATAGTCTAGTTTTTGAAGCCCCTACTACAGTGTTCCTTGCCTCCAGGAATTTTCAGGCAACAATAATAATGTCAAGATAAATCTGGAGGTTAATGTTCATCCTGGAGAGAGTTAGGAGTTTCCTCTAGTGGAGGTTTTAAGGTAGCATAGTGGGTTAATATGCCTCCTACAAAGAACATGTACCATGTACCATGTGGATCACAAAGTGCAGAGGACGCAAAAGGGTCAGTGGGTTACTGCTTTTGTCAGAGAAGTTCATTTGTTACTAATGGTTTATAAGTTAAGCTATTCATAGTCATCATAGAACTGCATGCATTCCTCCAAGTATAGATTAGAACATAATGTTGCAAAAAGAGTTCATTTGGGTATAAATCAATTATTATTAAAGAGAACCCCCAACCATGGTGTTACGATTAAAAAACATGAGTTTGTGATTCTCCAGACTAAGCAATCCTAAACCATGAAGCCAGTATGGACGACATGTGACTCCTACATCTTTTAGTGCTCTATCTTATGTAACTTTTCTCATACACTGATCTGCAAACTTATGACTGATTGTGTCTGTGTAATGTGTGTGTGATGTAAAGTGCTCTGACATGCTACACTGAAATGAGTGGTGCTACAAAACTAATTAAATGCACCTGAGAGAGAGTAGTTACGGAGACTTGAGGGGCACTGTTAGAGGGTGGAAGTGAGGGAATCCAGGGTCTAGGTGGTCATTGGGGGGCGCCAACAAACATTGTCGCACAGGGTGCCACCAGCGCTAAGGCTGGCACTTAAAGTGGGGCACAGTCCGTCCCCGCCAACAGTCATTTTCGCAGATGGGATATCCAATCACATTTCAAGGGGCAATTGTGTTGCACATTTTTGAGTTTGGTCCGGGTACATGTTGTGTACACATGTGTGGAAAATCATGGGGTTCACATGTGACCCTTGTATTATTTGCAGCTGTTATGTGGACTGGTTGCCATGTCTATCCCTTCTGAAATGACTTGTCTCATGATATCATTGACATCCACCATGTATGTTGCTGTGAACACAATGACTAAAGTTAGAAATTATGGTGCTGATTATGACTTTGGCGGTAAGTACCACCTTCCGCCGCGGTGACGACCTCCAGCATATCACCGCAGCAGCGACTATCCGTTCCCCAGACTATGAGCACTGCCTGACTTCAACCACAATAAGGATGGAAATTCAGCAGTGTTCACACTGGCGGACGGGGGTGACCTGGCACTGCTACTACCAGCACTGCCCTGCCGGTAGAACGCTGCCAGCAGTATTTTGAGCTGAAATATGGCCTGGTGGTGTTCTGCTGGCGGGGCGCTGCTGGTGGTAGTAGCGTCCCTTCCCATTCCCTGCAAGAAGTCCTCCTTGCCCAAGGTAAGTCAGGCTTCCGAAAGGGGAGGGGGGGCGGGGTGTTGTGTGTGTCTGAGTGTGTGAGTGCATGTGTGAATGCATCTGTGTGTGTTGTATGCGTGGTTGTATGCGTGTGGGTGAATGTGTGTAAAAATGGTGAAGAGAGTGCGTGTCTGCATGTCAGTGTGCCTGTGTGTAAGAATGTGTGTACGTCTGGACGAATGCGTGTATGCCAGTGAATGAGTGAATCCATGCGTGATTGTAGGGGGTAGGGGCAGGTGTGTGGTGGGTGCGTGTTTGAATGGGTGTGCATTTAGGGGGTGAATGCATGTATCGGAGGGGGTGGGAAGGTGTTTGAATCAGGGAGTGGGGATGGGTGTTTGGATGGAGGGGGTGGGAGGGCCGGTGACAAGAAAGGAATTCCTTGTCATCGGTAGGGCCTACCGCCATGGTTTTCGTGGTGTTGCTAACGCCAGGGAAACCATGGCGGTAGGCAGGCTCATAATGCCGCCAGCGGTACTCTGTGGGCCGCAGGGTCAGAAATCTATATCTCCGGCCTGAGGGCTCATACTTCCATGATGATATGAGTGCAGAAGTGGCAGGTTGGCTGCAGCCAACCCGCCACACTCACAATGCAGTACTACCACCACATTAACCCTGGCGTTCAAAAGACCACCAGGGTCATGATGACCCCCTATTACTTGTCATTCATAGGTATCTAGGGAGAGATAGGATTTGACAACTTCCGGTCTACCATCCACTGCCAGACGTTCAGACCATGGAAGAATGCCACATCATACAGCTCTATTGTCTAAATCGGCAACAATAGTGGACTTATGTAATCAGCTGGAGCTTGATTTGATGTTATCTATTAGCTATCCAACCAGCATACCACCCATTGTACAAGTCATGTCAGTATTGCACTTCCTAACCACAGGGTCCTTCCAATATACAGTGACCTTGTCAGCTGGTATGTCCCAACCTATGTTAAGTCTGGTGTTGAAAGATGTCCTCTCAGCAATGTTGAAACACCTGGACAGCTACATTCTGTTTCAACAACATCAGGATTTAGCCCATGTGAAGGCTGACTTTTATGGTTTAGCATGCCTCCCACATGTGGTGGGAGCCATTCATGGCACACATGTTGGCTTGGTCCCACCGCATGCCAATGAACAAGTATACCGCAACAGAAAGAATTTCCATTCCATCAACGTGCAAGTTGTCTGTTTAGCAGATCTATACATTTCACAGGTCTGTGCCGTTTATCCAGGTTCAGTCCTAGATTCCTTCATAATGCGGAACGGCACCATATCCCAGCTGAAGTCACAACCGTACTCAGAGAGGCCTGGCTGGTTAGTAAGTCACATTTGTCCTCTTTGTGTGTGTGCAATGTCAAGTGCTACAATCATGAAGTGTCAACACCAGGACAGTGCGCGCTCTACGGGCATCTAGAATGCAAAAACCCAACACTCGCGAGATAATGTAATTTATGCATTGTGATGATATCTTATTGTTTAACCTTTTGCATTGCAGAATTCCATCCAAAAGATTCATTTTTAAGGTGCTTATAAATACTGTACATTTGCAATGTATTGCTGCAGACATTCAGAGTGTGTTAGGGTGTGGTCCCTTTCCAGGGCCTTCTACAGACTTTCCCTGCAACATGCCTGGGCGTGGTTCTAGGCTGGGCCAAGACTCTTTAAAAGAGAGTCAGCCCAACTTCCAGTGCTCACTATTCAGAGGTCCCGGTGCAGAGCAGCACTTTCTTCCTGAGCTCCTGTCCCGGCGGCCTATTTGGATTTTCCAGTCTTCTGAACTCATCTCTCATTGGTGATCACTGTTTCCAGGCGGTAAGACGGTGTTTGGACATTTCCCAACACCGTAATTGAGAATTTTCATATTCTTGATTTTAATTCTTAAATGAATAACAGATTACTTGTGTGCAGCCATTTTTTGACATTTGTATGGTGGTTTGCAAATAGGGAGGACGCGCAATTTATTCCATAAAGATTTGACTTCGTTATTACATTGATGTTCATTGCGCGCTGATATTTCTTGACATTTACATGATGTTTTACGAGTTGGCAAGACGTGCAACTCGTTTCATGAGCATTTAACTTTGTTGTTCATTGCGCGCTACCATTTTCTGGCATTTGCATGGTGGCATTTGAATCGGCAAGACGCGCAATTCTTTCCCTGAGTGCTTTTCATGTTGTTCATTGTGCGCTACCATTTCTTGGCATTTGTATGGTGGCATTTGAATCGGCAAGACGTGCAATTCTTTCCTTGTGTATAAATAATGTAAATTACTGTGCGCTACTATTCTAAGACATTTTCTTGGTAGCATTTCAAGTTGACATGTTGCGTGATTTATTCCTTGAATCTACGTTGTGTGATTTCATGGTGCACGATCCTTTCTGGTGTTTAATACTCATATAAAAATCTGCAATGTGCGCAATTCACTTCCCAATGTTTTTTCTGAGATGAACACAACAATACCAGGGTTCTAGATGTAATGCTGTGTGTTCCTGATATATATTCCTAAAAGGAGATTCATATGGTTGTTTAGAAATTCCTCAGAGTGTTTCCTGATTCTCATGCTAAAGAAAGTACTCGAATCTGAAAGTCCTATTTAACTTTTCCTGTTTCCTCCTCAGGCATTCCGTCATCTAAAGCCTAGTCAGTTTTAGGACTATTCTAGGGTTGTTCATGTTTTTCGGAAAAGACGAAGCTTAGAGTTGTAGCATGGTACTGATTTCATGAGATGTAATTTTGATGTTGTGTTTTAACCTTTTGCTTCCTACAGGTCTCCTTCCCAGCTGTTCCCGTCCTAATCCCCTTTTCCCCACTTGGACTCTCTTAGACTCTGTGATAAATCTAATCAGAGTATTGGAGCTGTCTTTTGGTGGAAGTGTTGGGAACGTGCACAGACCCCGAGGATCTTGTGACTCTGACAGAATAGTGAGCCCACGAATTATTATCCTCCTGGTTTGTGTATGTTCTCAGCATGGCCACACTGGACGAGCTAGTCAAGGCTATCACCCAGCTCCAGTCAGAAGTGGTATCATCAAAGGATTTGACAAATAGTCTAGCTGAGAGGGTGAGTCAGTTACAGAATAAAGTTGAGAAGAAAGAACAAAGTCCCACAGGTGTGTCTTGGCCAGGTACTTCTTCTCAGACTTCTGGAGGTAATCCGACTAACATTTCCCTCAATGTTCCTTCAGCCATTCCTTTAGCTCCCCCAGAACGCTTCTCAGGTGATCCCTTGAAAGCGCAATCTTTTCTGGTTGAAGTGGAACTTCACTTCACCTGCAGACCACATACTTTCCCCGATGCCCAGTCTAAAGTAGCTTTCTTGTTGTCATATCTGTCTGGAGATGCAGCTACCTGGGCTATTCCTCTTGTGCGTAAAAATAGTCCCCTGTTGTACAACTGGAAAAATGTTGTTCGTGAATTTGAGAGAGTTTTCGATTGTAGAACTGTAACACAGTCAGCAGATCGTGAATTATTAGACTTACGCCAAGGGAATCAGGACTTAGTGTCATATTTAGCCAACTTTAATCGGCTGGTCGCTGAGACATCCTGGTCTGAAGAAAAACAAGCGGCCTTGTTTTACAGGGGACTCAAAGAGGAGCTAAAAAAACATCTTAGCGCAAATCGACCCACAACCTGCAAACTGTCAAGATTTAATAAACCTTGTCTTGAGGCTTGATCATCGTTTAAACGAACGAAAAGGAACGCGTAAAAAGACTGAAAAACAGTCTAGGAATGCTCATGATAAAAAAGACTCAAGAACTCCGAGAGAAAGAACGCCGGAACCGATGGAAATTGGAACCATCAGGAGACCTTTGACCAAAGATGAAAAGGACCTACGCAGAAAAAATGGGCAATGTCTCTATTGTGGGCGGAAAGGTCATTTTGCCAAAGATTGTCCAATCAAAACAAAGAGCAAGCGAGGCCCAGTTCAGAAAGTTGCAACCAATGCATCAGTCGAGTCGGAAAATCTAAAGCACCCAATTTGCAGAGAAGGGTTGCTTTTAGGTGTCACCGTGGATCCTTCACAATCCAAACATCTAAAATTGGGAATAAGAGTTCAGGTCAAGAAAAAAACCTATTTCAAGAAGGCTCTAGTCGACTCTGGGGCTACCGGAAACTTTGTTGACGCCCAATTGGTTCGTGCATGGGGGATCCCATGTATTGAAAAGAAGACCCCAGAAACCATCCAGGCAGTTGATGGAAAACTCTTGACTGGAGGTCCGATAACTCTTCAGACTGTCCCCTTGACAATAATTTGTGAAGGTAAAAATCAAAGAAAGAAACATAAAGAGGAACTCATCCTTGACGTGATCCATGCTCCCCAGTATGGGATCATCCTTGGCTTGCCATGGTTAACTCATCACAATCCAGAGATTAATTGGGCAGAACGAAAGATCGTGTTCTCATCAGTGCTATGTAAAGAAAATTGTCTCCAAAGGACTCAAGAATCGGAAGTTCGCCATTCTTACATAGCTACCGCCGCAGAGAAAGAAGTTCAGTTGCCCAAACAGTATTCGTCTTATGAAGATGTATTTGATGAGAAGGAAGCAGAGAACTTACCTCCTCATTGATCTTATGACTGTCAAATTGATCTAGTCCCAGGGGGGATACTTCCCAACTGTCGTGTGTATGCCCTGTCAGAACATGAAAATCAACATTTACGAAAATACTTGGATCAATTCTTAGAGAATGGTTTCATCCGCCCCTCTAAGTCTCCCACAGCTTCTCCTTTGTTTTTTGTTCCAAAAGCGAACGGAGAGCTTCGAGCTTGTATCGACTATAGGGGCTTGAATAAAATCACCATCAAGAACAAATATCCTTTGCCTCTAATTCCGGTCTTACTGGAACAAGTAAAGAAAGCAAAAATCTACACGAAGCTTGATCTTCGAGGTGCTTACCATTTGGTCAGAATGAGAGAGGATGACGAATGGAAAACGGCATTCAAAACAAGATGTGGCCTTTTTTAATACACCATCATGCCTTTTGGTCTGTGCAATGCTCCAGCAGCATTTCAATTTTTCTTAAATGACGTTCTTAGAGAGTCATAGTTTACATTGATGACATTATGGTCTGTTCAGACAATGAGAATGAACATGTTCAACATGTCAAGAAAATTTTGGCAGCCCTTCGTAAACACCATTTATATTGCAAGCTAACCAAGTGTGAGTTTCATGTTACCACAGTTGAGTTTTTAGGGGTTATCCTTACCCCTCAAGGTATGGTGATGGCAGAAAGGAAAGTAAAAGCCGTATCTGAATGGCCCATCCCAAAGACTATTCGTGATGTACAATGTTTCCTGGGCTTTGCAAATTTTTACCGGAGGTTCATCAATCATTTCTCCCAGACAGTGGCTCCAATTACTAAGTTATTAAGAAAAAAAGAACAATTTGTATGGTCCCTAGAAGCAGACCAAGCCTTTTCAACTTTGAAAGAAGCTTTCTCCACTGCCCCAGTCTTGACTCATCCAGACGAGGATCGACCTTTCATAGTGGAAGCTGATGCTTCAGATGTGGCGATAGGAGCAGTCTTGTCACAACGAAACAAAGACACTGGTCAGCTTCATCCTGTAGCTTACATGTCTCGGAAGTTGAACGAAGCCGAACAGAACTATGTCATTGCTGAAAAAGAGCTTCTTGTGATTCGTGATGCCTTTAAAGAATGGAGACATAATTTGTTGGGAGCTAAATATACTGTCACAGTATATACTGATCATCGCAATCTTCAATTCATGAGTTCTGCCAGACTTTTGACTCCTCGGCAATTACGCTGGATGCTGTTTTTTGCCGAGTTTGATTTTGTGGTAACCTTCCGGCCTGGTAAAGATAATCGCAAAGCTGACGCCTTGTCCCGCCAAGAGTCTACCACATTGCCTGCAGTTCAAACCTCCAGAGCTATCATTGCTCCTGACAAGGTCCTATGTATCATAAAAACAGAAGATTTCTTTGAAGACATCCGCAATTCATTCACTGTTGAAAAATGGCAGACGTGGGCCCAAGCAGATCCGAAAAGATCAATCAAGCAAGGATTACCCTTTCACGATGCTCGTTTGTTCGTGCCCACTACCAAACTTCGCAAGATAGTGTTTCATTGGTTGCATGTTATGCCTACAGCAGGTCACCCTGGTACTCCTAAAACTCTTGAATTAATCCAACGCTATTTTTGGTGGCCTACCTTAACAAAGGATGTAAAAACAATGGTAAACAACTGCAAAGTCTGTGCTCGCACTAAAACAAGTCATTCAAAACCGAAAGGGTTGTTACACCCACTCCCAACCCCAAGTTGTCCGTGGGAACACATCTCTTTAGACTTTATTACAGGTCTGCCAGTGGTTCAACAGCATTCAGTAATTCTGGTGGTAGTATAGTCTCACGAAATATGGACATTTCATTGCCTGTAAGAAATTACCCACCTCTAGTGAACTGGCAACTATCTTACTGAATAGAGTGGTTCGTTATCATGGACTGCCAAAAGTGATCCTCTCCGATTGGGGATCGCAATTTGCCTCCAACTTCTGGAAGACATGGTGTAAAACACTCCAAGTGACATCTACCCTATCTACTAGCCACCATCCTCAAACAGATGGTCAAACGGAGAGACTAAATCAGACTTTGAAGCAATACCTACATGCTTACGCTGAAAAAGCACTTAATTCATGGACATCAATGCTCTGGTTAGCTGAGTTAGCCTACAACTCCTTCCACACCTCTACTGGTGTTACACCCTTCTTTGGTTTGTTTGGCTATCATCCTGACACCTTGCCCATCACAATTCCTCAAGAAAGTTCTCTCACTCCAGCTGTGATAGAAATCATTCAACATTTGCATCAAACTCAGAAATCGATTCAACAACATTTAGAAAAAGCACAAAAAAAATACAAAAAGCATTATGACAAGAAACATTGTGAGGGACCGCAGTATCAACCTGGTGACAAAGTGTGGCTTTCCACAAAACATATAGACTTTAAGAAGAAGCACATGTTCAACCCCAAATTTATAGGTCCTTACACTGTTCTTCAGCAAATCAATCCTGTGACCTATAAACTACAATTGCCAAAATCATTACGGATTCATCCAGTGTTCCATACTTCCCTCTTAAAAAAGGCAGTCCAAAAGGTCCACCCTCATCCAGCTCCTGTTCTAGTAAAGGGGGAAGAAGAATATGAAGTCAAGAAAGTGTTGGACTCTAAACTGAGAGGGCGTAACCTATGGTACTTAATCTCATGGAAAGGTTATGGCCCTGAAAGTAATTCATGGGTTTCCGCATCTGATGTTCATGCTCCAGTACTTGTGAGACGCTTTCATCGTCTCAATCCAGATAAACCAGGCCCTAGAGTGTGCCTGGGAGAGGGGAGAACTGTCAACACCAGGACAGTGCGTTCTCTATGGGCATCTAGAATGCAAAAACCCAACACTCGGAAGATAATGTAATTTATGCATTGTGATGATATGTTATTGTTTAACCTTTTGCATTGCAGAATTCCATCCAAAAGATTCATTTGTAAGGTGCTTATAAATACTGTACATTTGCAATGTATTGCTGCAGACATTCAGAGTGTGTTAGGGTGTGGTCCCTTTCCAGGGCCTTCTAGAGACTTTCCCTGCAACATGCCTGGGCGTGGTTCTAGGCTGGGCCAAGACTCTATAAAAGAGAGTCAGCCCAACTTCCAGTGCTCACTATTCAGAGGTCCCGGTGCACAGCAGCAGCTTCTTCCTGAGCTCCTGTCCCGGCGGCCTATTTGGATTTTCCAGTCTTCTGCACTCATCTCTCATTGGTGATCACTGTTTCCAGGCGGTAAGACGGTGTTTGGACATTTCCCAACACCGTAATTGAGAATTTTCATATTCTTGAATTTAATTCTTAAATGAATAACAGATTACTTGTGTGCTGCCATTTTTTGACATTTGTATGGTGGTTTGCAAATAGGGAGGACGCGCAATTTATTCCATAAAGATTTGACTTCGTTATTACGTTGTTGTTCATTGCGCGCTGATATTTCTTGACATTTACATGATGTTTTACGAGTTGGCAAGACGTGCAACTCGTTTCATGAGCATTTAACTTTGTTGTTCATTGCGCGCTACCATTTTCTGGCATTTGCATGGTGGCATTTGAATCGGCAAGACGCGCAATTCTTTCCCTGAGTGCTTTTCATGTTGTTCATTGTGCGCTACCATTTCTTGGCATTTGTATGGTGGCATTTGAATCGGCAAGACGCGCAATTCTTCCTTGTGTATAAATAATGTAAATTACTGTGCGCTACTATTCTAAGACATTTTCTTGGTAGCATTCCAAGTTGACACGTTGCGTGATTTATTCCTTGAATCTACGTTGTGTGATTTCATGGTGCACAATCCTTTATGGTGTTTTAAACTCATATAAAAATCTGCAATGTGCGCAATTCACTTCCCAATGTTTTTTCTGAGATGAACACAACAATACCAGAGTTCTAGATGTAATGCTGTGTGTTCCTGATATATATTCCTAAAAGGAGATTCATATGGTTGTTTTGAAATTGCTCAGAGTGTTTCCTGATTCTCATGCTAAAGAAAGTACTCGAATCTGAAAGTCCTATTTAACTTTTCCTGTTTCATCCTCAGGCATTCGGTCATCTAAAGCCTAGTCAGTTTTAGGACTATTCTAGGGTTGTTCATGTTTTTCGGAGAAGACGAAGCTTAGAGTTGTAGCATGGTACTGATTTCATGAGATGTAATTTTGATGTTGTGTTTTAACCTTTTGCTTCCTACAGGTCTCCTTCCCAGCTGTTCCCGTCCTAATCCCCTTTTCCCCACTTGGACTCTCTTAGACTCTGTGATAAATCTAATCAGAGTATTGGAGCTGTCTTTTGGTGGAAGTGTTGGGAACGTGCACAGACCCCGAGGATCTGGTGACTCTGACAGAGTTAGTGACTCATTGTTCACATATATCCCATTCCTTAACAGAAGACTCCGCATATCCAAACGGTCCTTGGTTGTTGACGCCACTAAGGAATCCATTTACGCCAGGGAAGTCCGCTTCAATGAGGCTCATGGAACAACAAGGGGTAGTGGAGCAGGCCTTTGGGCTCCTGAAGGCCAGATTTAGGTGTCTGGACTGGACAGGTGGAACCCTCCTCTACTCACCCAAGAAAGTGTGTCAGATCACTGTGGCATGCTGCATGCTCCACAACATCGCCCTGCGGAGGAATATCCCGTACATCCCAGAGGAGGCGGAGCCTGCAGTGCCACCGCGTGATACTCGTGAAATGCCAAGTGAGGATGGCAGTGGTGAAGAAGAAGGAGCTGAATTGCTGGAAGATCTCATAAACATCTACCTTTCATGAGTGAAAGTATGTCATGTGATGGCTGTGACTGTACGAAGAACTGTTGTTGTGAGAATGTGTTGAGTTTAGTGTTTTGGAAACAACTAATGAGCAGATACTCTACAGTATTCAGCTAAAGTGTGCTTGAAGAGTTAACCTTTGACACATACTCATCTTGATATAGCTGCTTTGTTTGTGTCAGTCTCATTGCATTGTAATTTCTTTTCCAGATACTTGCTATGTGATTTGTGTAACAGATAAGATTTCAAGCCTAGACTCCTTGTTTTGTTTTTGTACAGGTACCGTCATCATGACATCCTCACGTGGGCTTTCAGAGTTGTGACATTGGCAGGTATCTGATGCAGTTCTGACTTATGAAATGGACATGGATTGTTCTAGGTAAAGTAGATCACATATTTGGGGTGAATGCGACCTGTGCCAAAGCAGCTTGAACAGTGTTTGGGTGGAAGGTCAGAAGTGCATATTGTACTTGTTTATTGTGCTTTGCTGGGCCAACTGCGTCATGTGTGTGATCATGTGGGCATGAAATATGTTGTCATCAATTGCATGCAAGGCACACACCCTTCACATAGGCTAATCACTATTCGTGTATGACCTGTATGTAGCTGTAGATGTGTTTCAACATTGCAGGCCAGAGTGCCTGTGCCACAACACTGACATATGTTTGTGTCATGCCACCAAATGCATGATCATTGGATTATGATGGGCCTATGACCAGGGACTGTTGTTCTGCCTTCTGTCTGTGCTTTGGATTATGTTATGCTTGATTTAGTTGGTGTGGTATGTGATAAGGCTCAAGCTGGTGACACCATCCACTATTCTGTTTGCCTATTCTACAGGACAATGTCTGACGAGGCCCTCCCTTACGTGGTCTGGGGGGCTGTTCCTTGGTATGTGTACCTTGACTCAATATGAGTCAGGCATTCTTGGCCATGATAGTCCAGACATATCAACAGCCTATGTGCGTACAGTGGAATAAAATGTTTGGTATGACCAGACACTTTTTAGCAATGTGTTTGTGTGTTGGTAGTAATCCTTAGCAAGACACTGTACCCGTAAGATATCCCTCTTTGCATTAGTATCCTATGTCTTCCTCATTTGCTTCACATGGTCTTACATCTCTAAATAGCAAAATGTGGAACAGAAGCAAGCAGACAATGACTTTGTGATAGGTGGATTTATTGGACGTTTGTGCAGAAAACTAAATTGGGGTATGATGGAAGAGAGAAGTGAAGGGTTCTGTTATGGTGGATATAATCATTGGAGTAGACACCACACCACTGGAGGTCCAGAGTGCTCCTCTCATGTGAAATGGAAGGTGGTTGAAGAACAGCCAATAGAGTGAATATGTAGCACACAAAGAAGGTCATATTGGAAGAGGTCACTTGCTGGCAGTGGTGGGTGTCTTCTCATCCTCACCTCCTGGAGACTTTGCTAGACGTCCCTGCTTGCATGGGGGGGTGGGAGAAGATCTGCTGCCACAGAAGCAGGGGTGTCTAGGGTGGCTTCTTCCCCTGACAAGGCATCCTTTCCAGTGGCTGGCACCGATGAAGGGCCTGGTGTAGATGAGCCAAAGGAAGGGGCAGTGTGTTGCTGTTGATCCCTGCTCAGGATGATGTTAATGTCCCTCAGCACCCATGTTAGGAAGGCCATGTTGGTATTGTGAGCCTCCCACTGTTCATGCATTTCCTGATGGAAGTCCTTCTGCAGCTGGTTCATTTCCCAAAGTTCTGCAAGTACCTGGCCCATCACGTCTTCGGACTGCTGATAGACCCCCAAGACGTGGTTGATGGTGTCCTGGCCAGGAGCATCCCCAGTGGCCTTACCCCGCTGGCCCAAAGCATCACTCCCATGCACGCTACCACCACAGCCTGTGTCATTGCCACATGATGCCCCCTCCCACTGGTTCCAGGGAGGGCCATCATTGTAGAGATATTGTGCAGTGACTTAGGATCCTGGACGGGGGGCACAAGATGGTTGATACTGTCCTGGGGACACAGGTTGGGGGGTGAAGGGCTGGCTGGGATGTGGAGGCAACCGGGCTGAGAGGTGATGTAGTGGCCACAATGAGACTTACTGTTGGGATCTGAGCAGATTGTCCAGATGGGCCAGAGCATTCCTCTATGTCCAGACAACCAGGAGTATCATAGCCACTGAGGACTTCATCCATAGGGGTAGTGGCAGTCCTTTCTATGGGATCTGTGTAGCCAGTGGCAGCTCGACTTGTTGATGTGAAACATACAATGTTACTGGTTGTATTGTGACATCTACGTCCAAAGGTTTACCATGCCATTTCACAAAGCCCTCGTAATTAGTTGATTTGCAGGTGACAGGTACCCATGGTATTGGTTGTATTGACCTGAGATTTGTGAAGCGTGCCAATTCCATTTATGTCAAGCAGCTGCTGAAATGTGCAGATCATTAGTCCTTGGGAGGATGGCCTAAGAATGCCATCTTGCCACTAGTGCAGGCAAAACAGTGTCTAGGCAAGATATGCCTTTTGCCATTTTGAGGCCTAGTCGCTTGTTATGCAGTCAGACCCAAGACTTTGTTGTATATGTGATTGGACTCATCATGTGGTCAGTGCAATGTGAATGTGTCTGCTGCCAATACCATTCTGGTTATGAATCTTGCGGCCTTTGGGATCATTGTTTTGCACAATGGATACGATGTCCTCCCTGTCCTCAATAGCCTACTCTTGGGTTAGCAGGTCAAGATGAATCTAGGTAGCCAGACACATCTCAGAGTTGAGCATGATCTGTGTCTTGGTCCCTCCCAGGTGAGTAAAGTTCGATTGAGAGTTAGCATTCTTGGGTATTTGGTCAAGTGACCACTGTTCTGGTGCTTGTAGTTATTGAAACATTGCCTCCTGGGAGTTGCAGCCATGTCACTCTCCATACTACACTCACCTGACAGAAGGTATCCACCCAAGTGAGTGAACTTCAATTTCGATTTCATAAATCGATCAAACATTGTGTTTGGAGTTAGGGATATAGGGCATATTGGTTTTTGCATTCCAGTCACTCCCTCTACTACCCCCCACCATACATATGTTATGCTCCCAGTTGAGTAAACTTCATTAGAAAGTTAAGACACAGGTGCATTTTGGCATGAGAACACTATGCTTGTATTTGGAGTGGGAGAGACAGAGCCTCCTGGCCTTAGCAGTCATGTTACTCACTCTACTTCATACACTTGATAACTGTTATCCCCACAGGTGAGTACACTTCAGTTATGGTTTCATGAAGAAGGGTATTTGGAGAAATGAAAAATGGGTTGGTGTTTTGGGTTAGAGAAACAGTGCCCCAAGAGAGCTAGACTCAGATCACTCACTCTACAATACACACACTATACAAATGGTATCCTCCCAGACTAATACACTTCAATAGAGAGGTCACAAACAACAGAATTTAGACAAGTGGACACTGGTCTGATGGTTGGAGTTAGTGAAACTCTCACTACTCCCCAATACTTGACAAATGTTATGCCCCCAAGTAGGTAAACTTCATTTGGGAATTGACAGACAGTGGTTTTTGGAGACAAGAACACTGGGCTGGGGTGTGGAATTACTGTAACAGTGCCTGCTGTGAGTTGCAGTCATAGCACTCTCTCTGGTACACGCACTTGACCAATGTTCTCCCCTCAAGTGAGTACACTTCAATTGAGTGTCAATTGAATAACAGATGTATTTGGGCAAGTGATCACTGGGCTGGTGTTTGGAGTTACAAAAACAGGGCCTGCTGGGAGTTAGAGGTCATGCTACTCTCTCTAATATATACAAATATTATCCTTCCAGGGGAGTACATTGTTGAGTTATGCACTGAACGCGATGGAGTTAGTATACGGGTTTTATTCAGAGGAATATGCCATCAGCAGTGCCAACCACTCCCGGATGCCTTGCCTCTTCGCCTGATATCTCAACGGTATTCCTATCCACATTCCATTCATGCGACGACCGCTGAGCTCCACATTCCAGGCTTGATGCCACATATCTTCCCCTCAACAAATTTTAATACAGTGTTCCATAACATGTTGATAAAATTACAAAACCTCACAATGTCAATTATGAAACATCCAATAAATCTAACTATACACATGAATGTTTAACCAATAAGTACCTGAAATAATATAATTAGTTTGTCACATAGTCATTCAAATAGGCAGGAGTCTTCCTATCCCTTCCAATTCGTCGTAACACTCCACCCTCCCCACTATCTTCACCAGACACTTTATCATCCAACACAACAGGACTACCATCCATTAAATATCTATTACATTCATCAGAACATCCACCAATTCGCTCACCTCCCGTCCTACAAACAGACACCTGTCTCACATTCCAGGTTCTGCCATCATCCAACTTAACCGCATGTCTCAAAACTAACAATTTTCCTTGGCTCCGACCAACAAGGTCTTCCTTTATCAACAATTCCAGGTAACTTGACTCGTACCCTTTGTCCCACTGACAACTCACCCATACTGGATTTTACATTGACACACGAATTGGTACGCAATTGATAATCATGCACCTGTCCCTCATTTCCTTATCGCATTTCACCCCAAAATTTCACCTGATTCCTTTCCATCAGTCACCAAGGAACCAAACTAGTGAACGGTTTCCTTCCTCTTAACAATTCAAAAGGCATTTTGCCTGTCACTGAATGGGGAGTTATCCTGTACGACATAAGCATGTCCCGAATAGCCTGTTTCCAGGGAATACCAGATTTTAAAGCCAGCTGTATGGTTTCCTTGATCACACAATTGAACCTTTCAACTTGACCATTCGAAGAAGGATTATACAAGGAAACTCTTGCATGTTTTATCCCATACTTCTTTAAAAACTCTGCCATCCTTGTTGAAGTAAATTGCACTCCATTGTCTGACACCAAAACTTCAGGTACTCCTTCCCTAGAAAACACATTTTCTAAAAACTCAATTACCGTCTCTGTGGGAATTTCGTTTACAAATTCTACTTCTGGCCATTTGGAAAAATAATCGACCATAACTATAGCATACACTTCCTTAGATGATAAAGTAGAAAATGGTCCCATAAAATCAATTCCCAACTTCCTCCAAGGTCTATCTGGTGATTCTACTGGTACCAAAGGTGCCGTGCACGCTTTCGCACTCTGGGCACACACCAAACAATTCCTCACAGATCTGTCTATCGTCACGTCAATCCCAGGCCACCAGAAAAATTCCTTCACTTTCTGTTTATTCCTTGACATACCACTATGATCAATGCAACTTTTCCTCACAATAATATCCTGCATTCCCTTCGGAGGAATAATTCTATCACCTCTTAAAATCACTTCACCACACACACCAAGCTCATCCTTCATTTTCCACAAAATTGCACTCTCACCTCTCAACACACGTTCACTAGGCCAGCCATTCAATATATAACCTTTCACTACTTGCATCTCATTGTCCTTTACCATTTCCTGATTCCATTCCTGTCCGTCAAACTTTCTTGATCCAACCCATCATGCACTTCCAAACCTGATAACATGTCCTCATACGTAAAAGCAACATCACATTCCGCATCAACATTTTCCCCATCAATTGGCAATTGTGACAACCCATCAGCTACAACGTTACATCTCCCAGGAATGTGCTCCACCTAAAAAAAATACATTTGCAATTTAGAAACAAGTCTCGCAAGTCTTGGTGATAAATTCTTCCCACCTGTGGGACATAAAATATTAACCAATGGTTTATTGTCCGTACATAATTTGAATTTCTTTCCCCATATATACAACCGGAATCTTTGCACTTCCCACGATGATGCCAACATTCGCGATCACAGAGTAGTTCCTTTCGGATTGCGACAGTGTCCGTGAAGCATAAGCTACAATCCATTTCTCATGGGCTTTCTTTTGGGAAAGAACAGCCCCTATACCATAACTGCTCGCATCTACAGCGATCTCACATTCAATATTGGTCACAAAGGGTTTCAAACATGGAGCGTGAATTATTTCATGCTTAATACGTTCAAAACATATAGACTGATCCTTACCCCATTCAAATGGAACATTTCTTCTCAATAGTTTCCTCAAGTTTTCTATTTTAGTTGCATAGTTCTCTATGAACCTAGAATAGAATTCTGTGAGACCCAAAAATGACATCAATTGCTCCTTACAGTCTGGCTCAGGAGCATCCGCAATAGCCCTTACATGACTTATTTTGGGACGGATCCCTTCTTGAGAAATGATATGACCCAAATACTCAACCTGGCTTTGGCCAAATTTACATTTCTCCTTCTTTACGGTCAACCCATTCTCACGAAGTGTAATTAAAACATCTTCCAACATTTTATCATGTTCAGCTCTATCCTTGCCATAAATCAGAATATCATCCTGAAAATACCCTTGCATTTGGTACCCCTCCACAAATTCTATTCATCCCTCTTTGGAAGACAGCAAACGCACTGGCCAGACCAAAAGGCATCCTTCTATATTGAAATGCAACCTCCGTCGTTATAAATGCGGTGTAGTGTTTGGAGCTATCATCCAATTCAATTTGATGATAAGCGCTGGACAAATCAATGGTCGAAAATACTGAGGCCTGGCCTACAGATGATACCAATTCCTGTAAGTTCGGCAACGGATATGTGTCAACCCATATTGCTTCATTCAAAGACCTCAAATCGACACATAGCCTGAGATCCCCATTCCCCACAAGAGATATCACAACTGGGGAGATCCAGTCCGAACTCTCAATTGGTTCGATAATATTTCTTTCAAATAAATCTTTCAACATCTCTTTCAGTTTGGGTCTATAATTCACTGGTACATTACACACTTTATGTCTAATGGGACTTGCATTCTTTTGTAAAATAATTCGGTGTTTGAATCCAATCAACTTAAAAAGGATTCCGAGAACACCGTAGGAAACGTTTTATCCAACTCATCATAGACTAATTCTTTTTGGAAATCATGTTCAGGTACAGCTTAAACTGGAGGTAACCTTATAGAGTCGATCTTCATCCCAACTTCCTGATATGTGGCCACCCAAGAATTAATTGACCTTTTTCAGCAACATACAATTTCCCCTCGCATTGCTTATTCTGAAATTCAATATGCACATACCACATACATAGGAATTCTATGACCCGTATAACTACCCGGATTTACCTTAGTTGGAATTAATTCCCTATTAAGCCACAATTTCTTAAACAGGTCGACACACATAATGGTAAACCAAGCACACTAATCAACCATTGCTATAACCTCAATTTGGTCAATAAGTAATTTGCAAGTGGGTAACTTAGATAAATCACACTCAACACCATTGTTATCCTTCCCAACACACTAGACTACATCTTGAATCCTATTCTCATCCATTTCATCATGTTCAGATACATAACTTATGCCTCTTGCGTTATTTTTACATACTTTGCTAAAATGACCTATTTTCTTACACGCATTGCACATTTTAGCTGGACATTTCTTAAAATTAGCCAGGTGATCCCCAGCACCGCACCTATAACACTGTTTTGCACCATTTTGTTTCCAATCACATTTCTTCCCACACCCTTTGGAATCTTTGTTCACAGAGCTAACCGCGACTGCATTAGATTGGGAGTCAAGTAAGTTTTTCCTGACAGTTTGGATACACTTCTCGGATACTTCAATGGTCCTTGCTACATCAACCACTCCCTTAAGTGTAAGGTCACTGCCGCATGACCATAATTTTTCTTGTATTTTGCAAGATTTGGTTTTCATTAGTAGTTGATCCCTTAAAACCTGGTCATAAGATATCTGTTCAAACTTGCAAGTAACAGCTAATCCTCTCAGTACCGCTGCGAATTGGTCTATGGATTCATCCTCATGCTGCATCCTGGAATAAAAATGATATTGTTCCAACACCACGATAATTTTCCTTCCTTCCTTCCATAACGCTCTTGTAGTTGTTTCTAAGCAAGTTGGTATACATCCACTTCTCCAGTATTATCCACTTGGGGTAGGTTCTTAAATTCACGTAAACCCACTGCATCAAGTCTGTGCTTCAATAATGCCAAGTATCTTTCTGGGAAACATTCTTGATCTTCCAAAACTTCCACATATGCCTCAAACATATCAATCCACAATTCCCACTGTAGAGGTGGATCCCAAAGTTCTGATAAAAAAATGGTGGGGGTTGAATGCTAGACATGGCCATTTTAATGAAGATCTTACTGAAATGTAGAAAAAACAACAACACAAAAACGCAATATAATAACAAAGTTTTAACTTGTTTGACGAAGTTGTAACTTATATCTGTTGTAGTTTATATTCCCAGCAGAGGTACTATAAAAAATGACAGTAAGAGTTACATGGTTAGCCAGGCGATGGAATAACTGGATTTCTTCCAGGACGCGTTTGGAATCACAAGGCAATAAACAATAGTTCACAGACAAGCTGTGAACTGTTGCCCTCCAGACAGCGTCTTAGCAACCACCAGCGCGCGTGAGACAGTGCAATGGTGCTGGCTCGTGCTTCACTGTGTCACCATAGCAACACAGACGCGAGCCAACGAGCCTTCCGTGTGCCAAGGATAAACAGGAAACAGGAATAACTTACCGAATGCTGAACACCTCCATGGTGCTCCTCGATAGATCTGGCAATATTCTCAACTCTCAGCAACAATTTGGCTGATCCATCAAATTTCCTCAGCACCCCAGCACCCCTGCCTCCGTCCTTCACGAACTGACACAGAATGGCGACACCGCTAAATCTCCCACTCGTCGCCAATGTTGAGTTATGCACCGAACGCAATGGAGTTAGTATACGGGTTTTATTCAGAGGAATATGCCATAAGCAGTGCCAACCACTCACGGACGCCTCGCCTCTGCGCCTGCTATCTCAACGGTCGTCCTATCCACATTCCATTCACGCGACGACCGCTGAGCTCTGCATTCCAGGCTTGACGCCACATACACTTCATGTGTGAGTTAACAAACAAGGGTATTTGGAGGAGGAAACAATGTGCTGGTGGTTTGAGTAACAGTAACAATGCCTCCTGGGAGTTGCATTCATGTCACTCTCACTACTCCCTTAAACTTGACAATTGTTATCCCCCCCAGGTAGGTAAACTTAATTTGGGAATTGACAGACAATGGTCTTTGGAGAAGAGAACACTGGGCTGGTGTGTGGAGTTACTGAAACACGGCCTCCTGTGACTTTCAGTCATGTAACTCCCTGTACTACATACACTATACAAATGCTATCCTCCTAGGTGAATCCGCTCCAATTGAGAGATCAAAAACAATAGTATTTAGACCAGAAAACACTGGGCCGATGGTTGGTTTTACAGACCAAGGCCTTACTGGCCATAGTAGTCATGTCATCCCCCTCTACTTCCCACATTTGACAACTGGTATCCTTCCAGCTGAGTAATCTTAGACTGAGAGTGGGCAGACAGTGGTCTTTGGGCAGGTGACCACAGTTCTGATGTTTGGAGTTGCTGAAACAGTGGCTGCTGTGAGTTGTAGCCATCTAGGTACCTGTACCACACACACTATACAAATGTTATCCTTCCAGGTGAGTACACTTCAATTGGGAATTAACAAACAAGGGTATTTGGTGAAGGAAACACAAGGCTAGTGGTTTGGGTAACGGGAACAGTGCCTCCTGGGAATTGTAGTCATAAACTCCTTGTTCTACATGCTCTATGCAAATGTTATCCTACCCAGATGAGCACACTTCAATTGAGAGTTGCTAAACAGGGGTCTTTGGACAGGTGAACACTAGGCTAGTGAGAGGAGTGACAATAAAAATGGCAAAAGGTAAGCTAAGGGCATGCGTGACATAGCATTTTGGTGACATTTTTATTGTTATGGCTTACCAGAATCCACTCCCCCGGGTACTCCTGTCAAGCCCTCACGATGCAAGATGGCCAAGACCTTTTCTTCTAAGAGACAGAGTTGTAATGGGGTAGTGGGAGGGCCACAGCCAGTCTTCTTGGCCTGCAGCTGGGAGCGGACCTTGCTCCTGAGGTCGTTCTACCGCTTCCTAATGTCCTCCCTTGTGTACAGGGTGGAGCCTACAGCATTCACTCTGTTGATGATCCTGTCCCACATTTCCATTTTCCTACTGAGAGGAGTGTGCTGGACTTGTGCTCCGAACAATTGTAGCTCTACTCTTATGATTTCATCCACCATGACTTTCAATTCATCCTCGGAAAAACGTGGGTTTTTAGAATGTGACAAGGTGGAATTTGAAAAAAAAGAATGACAGTGACTTACTGAAGAGGGGAAGTGCAAAAGTGTGTGACTGGACAAACGTGAATGCTGGGTCTGAAAAGAGATGGTGATAGAAAAGTGATGCCTAGTATCTGTGCTGCTGTGTAGAATAATTGGCTGTGGCATGTGTGTATTGTAGTGTAACTGCAAAGGATTGTGGTGTGTGAAGCTGTGTGTTTTATAGTGTCCTTTGCATGTGTGTCCAGTGTGGCTATGTGTGTCAGCTGTGTTGCTTTCAAATCCATCCAATGTGTCATTGTATATTACTTTGGTGACCGCCATGGGTGCCCACCACTGCGGGGCTTGTAATACGGTCAGTTGTTGTGCGGTTGGGGCTGGAGGTTGGACCGCCTATTTACGGGCCTCAGTGCCGCTTCCGGTCTGCCTTTATTGGTTGGCGCTCCTGCCTATTTGACTCATAATACAGTGGTCTGCAAGACTGCCAACATGGCAGTCTAGCGGTCCGACCACCAAACTCATAATGAAGCTCTTAGACTTTGACAGAGATTTTTAGGACTCATATTTTAGGAAATCCTATAAGTTATGTTAAAGGATCTTATAAGCTTCTAATTTTAATGGATACTGTTAATAGCTGTTATTCTTTAGAGAATTTACCAATGAAATCACTCCTGTTCACAACCTCGAGTGTGGCAGCAATTCCACTATCAGTAAATGGATACAGGATTTCCTGATTGTGCTCGGCTGATCGGGTAGGATAGCTGTGGATCCAACACCCTCACCATTGAAACCAGATATTCTCCAGAGGACTGACGACTTGCTGCTCAGAAGATATTATTGTAAAGTTGTAAAGTCTCTCCTTTTAAGCTGGAAATATCATTGTCGCCAATTGCCACTTTTCCCTTGACGGGGATAGTGACATTTCTCGAGTAAAAAAACAGTACTGCATGTGGTGCTATTTATTGCAACAAGCATGTTGTTTCATTCATAGATATATCAGCATTTAGTGGATCCTGTGCTAACTAGCTCATTTGACATTTAGAAACAGGCTATGTCACAGTGGGTGTTGGGGCTATAATGGACTTACCTAGAAAAAAAGGGCCATGTAGAAGGAGGGACCTAGGGAACATGGGAGACGGTTAGACAGGGAAGACAGACTGACTGAAGAAAAGAAAAAGAGGAAATTCTATGGAAAAGGAAGTAGAGAAAAGACTATGGAGGCTGTAAAAAGGCCATGGAGACTATGCCACTTGTTCTCTAGGACCACATTGTAACAGTAAGCCAGGACATTAGAAAATGATGAGCAAAAGGTGTGCTGCCTCAGTGATAGCCCTGGCTGCAAAGGATCTCTGAGGAGAAGCAGAGGATTCGGAAACTGAGGTGATGCTTAAGGTGGCGACCAAGAGGACAGTCACAGCAATTGAAATAGTGAACTGAAGAAGGCAAATGAACCAGAGGCTAGTGAATGGTAGACCCTGGCCATCCACCCTTGATGTTTACAGTCAAGGAAGTACCATGGCAGGGCATGGCTTGATGCCAGTGAAGATGGCCACTTGATAGTGCAGCTCTGCTGTGTTTCGGGAGAGGTGTTTGCCCCCCGACAGAGCCATGTTCGCCTTATTTTTGAAGGCATTTCAACAGGGGAAGCTCTCCTGACCACGACGCTGCCTTCTGCTAGCAAGGTAAGTGGTTTTTAACTGCATTTGTTGCGTAACTGTGACAGCACATTTCATGACTGGAATTCCGCTCACCATTTTGTTTCTACATTCCTCCTTGCTGTAACTGCTGCAGCCATATACTATGGTGGTTTGAACTTCTGCCTTCAACCGTTTTTTACCTGCATAAACACACAAAAAGAAGGAGAAGAAAAAGAACCTTATGCTGATTAACTATTCTAAGATTTTCATATTTCTCACTAAAAAACTTACTTGAAGAGGTTTATCCTCAGCACATTTCTTTATTACAGTGACTGTTTTGCAAAACCTCAAAAAAAAAATCCTTATGCATCAAATATAAATAACACTATTTTACCCCTATCTATACAGTTCTCAAAGTGTTTTTTATGAAGCGAGGTCAACACTTATTTAAGCATTACTCCTTGTAATGCCACCAGCCATGCAAATTAACTGTTATATTTTATCATCCTCCTTGTACTGGAAAACATACAACTTATACTGACAGTCCAAAATGCCTGCTGAGTGAAAATATACATGCTGCCTCGAGTTACTCAACATGGTTAATTCTTGGAGTTTTTCTTCTTTTGATTGGCAATAACTCTCTTCCGTTTTCTTCGTTTACACAACACCTGTACTCACCTCTTCATCTAGTGGCTTATTGCTGTGGTGAGCTTCCATTGAGTTTATATGAAGAACAAATATGTTCAAACATACTTTTACTCGTTCACTTCTTAAAATTGTGTCTCCTGCTTTCTTAGACTTTAATTCTTTTTTGTATTGTTGGACAACATGGATGACTCAGAACTCACTACCCCAGATTCCTCTTCAGCAGCTACTACATCAAATATAACGATTTCTGTCACCAAGCCTACTTCAAAACTGAATAGTACCAGTGTGATTTATTCAAACAAAAGGGTTACAAAGGATCTCCTTCACCAACGAAAACTACTCCTATTGTATTTATGGATCTACTTTTAGACGAAATAAGAGCCCTTAGGCCCTATATGGATTAAACTAATGGATGCATTCAAAACCTTGATGATAAATGGTCAACCATTGACACTAGAGTAACGCAAATGGAACACAAAGTAGAATTGTTCCATGAAACTACTCAGCAAGGAACTATTTTACAAACAGAAATATTGTTTCTTAACCAGCAAGTCAAGGACCTGGAAAATTGAAGTATACAAAACAATCTCCGTACTTATGGCTTGGCAGAAGGATTGAAAGGCTCTGACCCTATTTCATTCTTTCAATCATTCCTTCAAAAGGTTCTTGGTCTCCCTGAATCTCTCTACATAAAACACCCTGAGAGCTCATCAGCTAGGTCACAGCCCACTCATCTCCTCTTCCTCTCATAAACCAAGAGGGGGTCATCATTTGTTTTATAGAGTATACTGGCTTTTTGAAAGCCCTACAAGTGGCTAAACTTAAAAATGTAATATCTTAGCAGGGGTCTTCTTTGTTTTTCTCTTAAGACCAACACCTATGAAGACCACCCAGCTTTACTACCGCAGTTCTAGGAGAGTTGTAGAGAAGATGCCATGGTTGTTAAGCGATTGTCTACTGCTTGATTATTCTTTATTTTGTCCTTACCAGAAATGTTTTGTCATGCTACTACAAAGCTAATTTGTATTGCCTCCATCTGTTTATTTTGATAATTGCTTTTACTTATTTTTATTCCTGTTAGGTGATGTCTTCCTGCACCAACCACATTATCCTTTGTACATTTGGATGGCCTGCACACTCCCCTGAGGAGTCGTGGAGTTCTGTTAAAACTGTAAACTTTGTACTTGTATAGCACACTACTCACCTGTTAGGGTCTCAAGGCGTTGTACGCATACCACTGAGGAATCCCTCCTGGCTTTTCCCTGTGAGGTGCCCACTCCTGGGCAACCTCCAAGGTGAAGCCAGGCATCCCAGCGCTGTTGGGGCCGTTGTGGAGATTAAGCAAGCTATTGCCCAGAGTTACAGAGTGGTACCCATGAATTAGATTAGGCACTGATGTGAGAATTATCAGGTCTGAGGAAATTGAGCCCAAGACCCGCCGAGGAAGGAATTGAAACCTGGTCCCGGGCCAGATTTCTGCATCAGGGTCTGCCACTCTAACCATTGAGCCACACTTCTCCACTGTTTCCTCATCCTCCCCATGTGACTTCACCATGATTGATATATGTTTGTTTGCTCTGTATGTTCTATTTTTCATTATCTATCTGAATTTTGTTTCCTTTCCTTCTTATTTCTCCTCCTTTCTATATTTCCCTCCCTTTATCTTTTCTTTCCTTATTGCTTATTGTACATCGTTTCTTGAGAGTGTTTTTTTCATGTTAAGTTTGATTGCCTTTTACCAAACATGTAGCTTCTATTTCTTGCTTATTGATATTTTTTTATTATGTTATGTGTTATTTCTTGGAATGTTAAAGGTTTAGGTTCATGTAATAAAATACAAAGGACACTTACCCACCTATCTAGGCTAAAAGCTGATGTTGGATTCTTACAGGAACATCATGTAGAGGCTTCAGAGGTACAGAAAGGTAAAGGTGAATGGGTGGTTATTGTTTTCCTTTCTCCTGGAAAATGGAATAAGGCTGTTACTCTTTCCAAGAAGAATTTACATGTGAACCCTCTTTCCCAAGACTCAGATGATGAAGCTAGATGGGTAAAAATTATGATGTTGATTAATAAAATTCCTATATCTCTGTGCAATGTATATGCAAGAACTAAACCTGTTAAAGCGTGTTGGCCTATTATTTCTTCCAAATTGATGTCTATTTCCACCGATTATATAGTCTTTGGGGGGACTGTAATCTGGTTCTTGACCCATATATAGACTGCCTCTAAAACCACTTTTGACCTATCTACTATGCACCAACAATTCACTACAATCACTGAACAAAGATCTCTTATTGATACATGAAGATTATGTAACTCATCAATGTGTGAATACACATTTTTCTCTCCCATTCATTTATCTCAATTTAGGTTAGATTAATTATTTCACTCTAACCCAATTGCACAAAACATTAACATGCAGATGTTGGTTCAATATCAATCTCTGATCACGCCCCCTGTTACATTAGATTTAATGTTACTTCCTAGGACCACCAGTACCAAAAGATGGGGTTTTAACACTAAATACTAATTTTACATCACACTTTGAAACATTCCTCACAGAATTATTTACACTTAACTCCTCTTCAGATCTCTCTCCTCACATTAACTGGGATTCACTCAAAGCCTCAGCCAGAGATTTTATTATCTCCTATATTTCCAAGAAGAGGAGCTTGAACCCTTATTGAACATTAGAAATCCTAAAACATATCAAATATATGGTATACCTCTACATCACTACTATTGGTACTGTTATGTAGCCATTTTAGTTGTAACTCCATGCACGTTGTTTTAGCAAAACCAGGCCTGCCGCTGTGCTCTTTAACCTAGATATATTTTATTCAGCTGTGTTTAATATTTTACCAATAGACACATTTGCGGTCTTGTTTTATTTCTCTCTGTCTAGCTGTTCTTTGCCTAAGCCAGAACTGCTTCCTTAAACAAGACATTTATTTCACTCTGTGCTTCTCCCAATGGTGCAGTAAGATAGGTTGCCGGTAAACATGGTTATGCTTTGTCTCTGGTATTCATAGAAACATACACATCCTTATGCAGGGACATTTTCTCAGAACATCAGCTGTTTTATTATAAAAACACTTCACTGTTCCATACAAGTGAGAGGGAGATTCCAACCAGATGACGACGACTGTATGCTGATTGCTAAACGCTTCGCTATAGCTGATTATGCAGACTTCAGGCCTTTGCTCCGGTATGGGGGATGATGTCTTCCGAGGGTAACCTGAAGGGCAGAACTAGAGCTTAACATGCTGTGCTCTAATATAGCCTAGGTAGGAATGAGTCTATTGACGCTAGTGACAATATGGTAGCGTTATTTTTATACTTTACTCTCCTTGTCACAATTTTAATCCTGCCATGATTTACCGTATTGCAGTACATGCTTTATTATCAAAGATGCAGTTGCTTCATTAAAACCTTATTGAAACATATAATGCCTCTGACTGTCCTTGTACATGTGAGACTAATGTAACTGAGAGAAACTGATGAGATCTGAGTGACCATGATTTCCCTGGGGAGTCAATTGTGTCATGCGCTCGGCTGCCCAATCATCCCTGCTCTTGGGTAGAGATGAGGCACTGCTAGTTAGCCAGAGCAAAAAGCTGGATTAGTCCGACAGGTGTCCCATGTAGTGGGTTAGACTCAGTCCCCCACCCCGCAGGCGATTCTGCTGCTCAAATCCATTAGTCTCATTAGAATAATGAGAGCCTACACAGCACTACTATTCACTTAAAAAATTTTATTGCATAAAAATTGAAATACAACAAACTCTCTACAGAAAATGCTGCCTCCTACCTTTTTAAAGAAAGTGCTAAATATTATGATAGGTAAAATAAAGCAGGGAAACTATTGAATACTCACCTTAAGATTAAAAAAGAACATACTAAAATTGATTATCTCTTAAAAGTGGATTCCTCTCCTGTTTTTAGGGATGCAGACATTTTAAATGAATTTCAAATATATTACAAAGATCTCTATACCGATGAATCACCTTCAAATGCAAATGTCATACAACATTACTTATCTTCTAGTCTTTGATACATCCATAGATCTCTCTCCCTTAGATGCAGATACCTCTTCTAAAGATATTGTTGAGGAAATGAAATCCATTAAAACAGAAAAAGCTCCAAGACCTGATGGTTTTTCTATAGAATTTTACTTGCATTTCTTCAACTTTTTACTCCCAAATCTTCACGACTTATTCTCACATTTTATTTCAAGTCATCTAAAGGTACTTTTTCAGTAAGTGCTGATCTGTCTCATTCCTAAATATGGGCATGATCCACAACTATGTAAACATTAGAGGGTAATTTCCCCAGTAGATTCTGACCATAACATTTTTGCTAGAATTATTGCCCTCTGTCCTACTCCCTAATTACCACCACTTATAGGCACGGAACAATCAGGTTTCATTAAAGGTTGTTACATCTGAGATAACACAAGAGTATTTGTTAATATTTTAACTAAATCCAATAAATATACCCATTTATTAGCCGCTATTTCCTTTGATGCTGAAAAAGCTTTTGATCATATGGATTGGTCTTTTATTTTTCATACTCTTTCCCATGGTTTGGTTTCGGACCCGCACTTATTTCCTTTATTTCTCTTTTATGCACTGCCCCAAAAGCCTTTGTTTTGGAAAATTGTCTTATTTCCTCTTCTTTTTCTTTAGATAGTAGTGTGAGACACGGTTGTCCTTTTTTCCCTCTTCTATTCATTCTTGCATTGAAACCTTTCCTTACAAAAATCTGGCAAAACCCTAATATATATTTGGTTTTCAAAGCAGAGACTCACACACTAAACTCTGTGTCTACACTGATGATATCCTATTGTTTTTATCCAAACCTGATTCATCACTTCCAGCTTTCCTTGCAGATGTGTCCTCTTGTGCATCATACTCTGGTTACAAAGTGAACCCAGATAAATGTGAAATTCTTTCACTTAACAGCTTATGCTTCAAACAAGATTGCATTGAAAATCCCCATAAAATTACCTATTTAGGTCTCTAGTTTACAGCTACTATTAAACAAATATATCCTTAAGCCTAACTAAATTTATAGCTGAAATAACCAAGTTAACTACTAGACAGCATACTTTATATTCATCGTGGTGGTGTAGTCCTCACACTATCAAAATGATGCTTGCACCCATTATTCTTTTTAGCATATGTGCAATTCCTGTCCCCATCCTTACTCATTTCTTTACAAAAACCCATTCTATATTTTCCTCCTATTTGTGGAATAAGAAAAAGGCCTGTATGTCTCTTCTTAAACTTAAACGTAATAAGTCTCAGGGAGGTATGAATTTTACAGACTTCCAGTACTCTCATACAGCTTTCTTACTTAAACAATGTTCCAAATACCTATCTGATTCCTCTATGGACCTCTCGCCCCTTTGGAAGTATAGCGAATTGTCTTTTATTTCCCCTATCTCTCTTCAAGTATTTCTAACCTTTACCCAAAAGGCACATTTCATGTCAGATTCTATTCATAAAACTGTATCTAAGCTGCTCAGGCCAATACTCTTCTCCCACCTCTCTGATAAGGACCAATTTCCTCAGTCTTTCAATTGGCATATCAAACTCCTACAAATTAACAAGAAACCTATTTGTGGAAATCCTGGAGAGAAAAATATTTACTTTGGATTCACTAACGTATATCAAATGACTCTTTTCTTAAATTTCCCCAAGCACAACTACATTACAATCTCCCAAAGACATATTGTAACAAATTCAATACTTTAATTCAAGCCATTGCTCATATGTTACCTACACTCACATCACATATTCCTACCCCAACTTATGATATACATATTACTCTTTTACTTTCTGCTTCTCCCACTACCTCCTCCATATATAAACTACTTACTAAGCCCTCTGACAACAGTGATAAGTCAGAAGTTGAAATGCAATGGGAAACAGATTTCTATGTTTCATGGTCCTCCAAGCTTTCGGCTCAAATATGGCTGAAAGTTCAAAAGCATCATGGTCTGCTCCCACCATCCAAACTCAATTTTTTACTTATAATCAACTTATGATCACCCAGTTACAAGATAAACCCTGAATTCTCAACTCATTGTGGACATGCAATACTTCCTCTGCAAATTTGTATCATATGCCCTTCTTATGTTCATACATGCATCAGTTTTGGTTGAAAGGTTGTACCCAAATTAATTCCATTCTTCTTTTCAAATGTTTTTCTTGATAGTCTTTCAGATATCTGGCAAAAAATTGCATGTAAAATTGTAGTACTTGATTTATTAAGTGCAGCTGCTTTCCAACAAATTACTAAACAATGGAAAAGCTCCTCAGAACTTTTTTTTTCAAACCTGGTGGTACAGCTTTTCTTATAATCATAGATTTGATAGAGCATACGTCACCCACCAGCCTTGGCTAAAATAATTACCTAAGCCTCCATGAAAGATATTGTAGTTATTTTTCAATTGTAGTATTCTTATAGTTTTTTCTGATAATTTGTTGATATTGGTAACCTATCTATACACTTATCTTCCCACTTTCCACCCTTTTATTCATACCAATTATTACTTCTCATCTCTCAATCCTCTATATTATTTCTTCCTTTTTTTCTCTTGCTTGTATCTACTATTTACTACAATTGCAACTTATAATGTTATTCTATTTTTACATACCACCCTTGTTATAACTTCATGTTCATAACTATTACTATATGTTTGTAACATTTTTTGCAACCTTATTTAATAAACTTCTTTTAAAACTGAAAAAAGGAAGGACCTTGACTAACACAGTTGCATAAAACAAAAATAGATCAAAGGCCAAACATTTAGGATAGGCATTTTTCATTCTTCTTTATTTTCACTTCAATCTGGGGTGGCTTATGTTTTCCCACATAGGGTTCAAACCAAACTTTGGGCCTGACTATGACCTTGTTGGAGGGGATTACTCCCTCTCAAAAGTGAGGGATATCCCGTGCCATGTTACAAGTTCCATTATATCCTATGGAACTTGTAATACGGCGGGTGGAATACCCATCATGTTTGGGATGGAGTATCCCATCCGCCAAGGCCGTAATCAGGCCCTTTATCTAACGAAGGCTGGGGGAACAAGGTTGACGTAATCAATAAGAAAACTTAAAAGACTGGCATAGAGAATATACGGATGCTTGCATCACTGATATAGCTGGAAACAAATATAGAAACAGCAAGGACCTTTTTGCTTATTCTTATCTTTTTATACTCTGAGGGCGATCGCTGATGGAGTGATTCATAGAGAGACATCAGACTGGAGTGCGACTTACAGCATCCAGCTTACCGGAAAAGTAGAAAGAAAATTCAGAGAGAGGATGTTCTAGTTACCCTTAATTGAGGCTAATTAGTTGGTCTATTTTTGGACTTAAAGATAAAATCGATGTTACTTTCAAACTTGGATTTAGCCTTCTGGCTAATTGTATTGAACTAGTGCAAACCCCAAAAATAGAGTTTCAGGTTACATGCTGTTTCCTTGAATTTGCTCCATATACAATAACACATATTTTAGTAAATAGTCTTGTCTGTCTTTTTTTATAACCAATTTTATTTATTTTGGAAGTAAAACAATACAGTAAGCACATAGCAGTTCAATCAGTAGAAACAGATAAATACATTTAACGACAACCCTCTTCCCCCACAAAAACAAAATATTTCCACTCCAACCCATGATGAGCCTGCCATTTCCCCCAGATTTTCTCATATTTCTGAGGGTAACCACGTGCTTCATATATCGGCTTTTCTAGTTGAGAGCACCAGTCAATCCCAGCTCGCCATTTACACATTGATGGTGCCACAGGGCTTTTCATAATTGTGCAATGTCTCGTTTGGTCACCAGACATGCAACCCCCACAAAGGTTTAATCTGCTTTTGGCCCCCCAATTCCTCCAGAAGCCCCAACAGCACCACCTTAATAGTCAAATCAATTGGACGCCCCAGAACTCCAGAAATCTCCCACTTGACTGCCTCCCAAAAGGGACACACTCCCCGACATTCCCGGGTTACGTGCAGAAGGTGCGCCTCCAGATGACCACACCTCAGATAGCCAGGAGGCATCGCCAGACATATGCGTTGTAGGCACAATGGTGACAATGATGTCATATTGAAGTAATTGATCTGCATCATCCGTAGGCATGCGGATATAGCTAGTTCTCTAGGTGCAAGGTACACTTCTCTCCAGTCGTCTTCATAAATCTGATTAATGGCTCCCTTCCCCTGGTTGGCCATAAGAAGTTTAGCCTTAAGAGGGCTATGATCCAGAAGGGGCAAATCAGACAGTAGGTCGGCCTGTAGGGCGTGATGCAGCTGGAGGAAGCAAAAGAACTGGGTATTGGCAGGGCATATTGATCCTTCAACTGCTGGAAAGATAGTGGTCAACATCATACACGTCCGCCAGGTAGGTAATCCCAATATTGTCCGACTACCTAAAGACCCCTAGTCGAGACACCTGTCGCAACCACGTGCCCTGCCTTAAGTAAGGTGCCGGCCCCACCCGTCAGTCGTAGGGCTGCCCTCCAACACTGCACCGCCACTCGGGTGGCAGGACTGGACCGCCATACAGAAGACCCAATAGGTCATTGAATCCCATGTGGCAGAGCTCCAGGCGATAAGCCGGGTCATTCCACCCACCAGTGAACTATTCATTGACTGGTACGAACTGGGCAGCCAGTTAATATATGTGGATGTCTGTTATCCCCAATCCACCTTCGTTGGGAGATTTCCTTGCGGAGCAAAAAGTCACTCTTTGTCGCCCTCCCACCCATATAAAGGAGGTGAGTTTAGAGGTGAGGGACTGGAACGAGATACGAGTCACTGAGTATGGGAAATTTGTCAGGGCATAGAAATAGTGAGGGAGACAGATCATGTTGAAGAAGGCATTGCGGCCCATTGGGTTCAGCGGCAGGTGACGCCAGATGGTCAGGTCCCCACTAGGGTGTGGGCACAGGAGATTAAAGTTTAGTTGCCAACCCAAGGAGCAAAGTTTATTTTCAGTGATTGAGAGAGGTGGCAGGGGCATTCTTTATGGTATTAATTAACAATGATTTGTCATCTGTAGTCATTTCAGGTAAGGCGGTTGGTATAGACTTTTATGGAAAATTGTTTTGGGTATATGAGCCTTCTGCAAGGAAGATGTGCAGGCAGATATTTGAGGAATGGGTGATGGAGATTACAAGCACCTCACAAGTGTGGAGGCCAATTATGGTGTTTTTACTGCAGAGAATTTGGCAGTACTAAGCAGGATATGTTTACAGAAGGGAAGAAGAAATTATCACAGTAGTTTAATCTTGGTTATTTTTCGAGACATTCACTGTGTCTGAGTTGTTAGTGGGAAATGTGTGAGCTACACTTTTGAGGAGTGATGTGGTTGAAAAAAAGGGGGGAACCATTGCTTGTCTGAGAACTTTGAAAGCTGATCTGAAGGGTTGGGGGAAGGCTGTCTGTTTGAGGAGAGATCCCATACACAAGATTTAACAAGCTTTCTTGGCAGCATTTTGGGGCATGGGGTTGGAGTTTTTATGCACGCAAACCGGGTGGCGATATCAAGTTCGCAGCTGCTGAGGGTTTTGCACAGGGCTTTTGATTCATTCTTTTAAGATAGAGGTAGCGAATGAGGTGGAAGGGGTTGTTTGGCAGGTCAGATTAGGAAGCTATGGAGATGCAGTTTGGATTGCCACAAGAGACATACTAGGCCAGAGTGAAGGATGCCAATGTGTTTACTTACTTGTTTTATTGCTTGTTAATTTCAGGTTGTCTTTTTCACCCCGAAAGGCAGAGATTACTGTGTGAATCTACGGAAACTTGTTCATGAAATGGGCGTCCAGGCAGGAAGAACATTGTCCTTTTGGCAAGCAGTTGGGTTTCAATAATAACAAAGTAACAGTAAATGGTGGGGTAGAAGGGGAATGCATTTGGGAATCAACTTTGCCTACGCTAGCAGATTTGTTTAGTGGATGGGGTAGTCCAGATGTTCTGACCATTCACTTAGGGATCTGTTGAAGGGGTTGGCTTTATTGAAAAATATGAAGAGGTGATTAGGAAACTGAGGTGGTTGTGGGCAGTAACGTTAGTGGGTTGGACTCACTTAATTCCAAGACAGGCTTTGTGGAAAATTGATGCTGGACGCAAACGACAAGTTAAGGCAGAAAGTGAATAAGAAAAAAGGAATTTCTGAAGGGATGAGGGGTGTTTCAAATGATCAGGCATTTTAGAGGAGACAAGATTCACATGTCATTCATGAGCATGGAGCTACACTACATGGAGTTGAGGGGCAAGCTGATAGCTTATGTGCAGCAGTGTCGTGCTAGGGTAGTGCTCCAGAAAAAATCCTTGGGGCAGGGTTTTTCTGGATGGCAGTTGGTGGGTTTTTATCTAGTATGAATTGATGATTGATCTTGCTTTCGGATGGATGGATCAGTTTGAGGGAGGGATGATGTGTGCAGATGAGGAGTTTGAAGTCTCTAAGGCAGAAGTAATCAGAAATTGGGGGGCAGATGTTGGCCAGAGAGGTGTTTTAGGTAGGCCTCATGGAGCAAGTTTTGGGAGTTGTAGTTTGAGATGAGTTAAGGCAAAATGGTTGGCGTGTTTAAAAGTGGAGAGGAGCGCCAGTTAGATGTGTGTCAATGTTTGGTGAAGTTGTATATAATCTGAAAAGATTTTGCCAGGTTTTTATTTATGTGAGTGTGCAACTGTGTCATAAAAATGCCCTTTTTCAAATTATAAGTGTTGTGGTTACTGGCTTGCGCTGTCTCACTCAACTTACCTTGTTAGGCAGCACAACATGTTTGTCTTACGGCCACAGGTTTAACAATGGTGCAACAAGCCTCAGTACAAAGAAAGTACCATGCACCAAATGTCTTTTGAGTTCTTACATACTTATGTTGACTACCCCTGCTATGCTATAAGCCATCAACCAGGACTCTCAAGCCTTCTCTGTCCTGGACTTTTCTTTCAATCTGATTCCAAGTGTAACTCATATCCTTGCAGTCAGCCTTGGGGCCTCAGCACTTGAAGTGTTTCTTGGCCTGCCTCTTTTCCTTTTCCATTGAGGGTTCCAGTTCAGGGCTTGCCTGGTGGTGTTTGATGCGGACTTGTGGAGGGTGTGTCCGATCCAGCCCCAGCGTCTTTCATGATTGCTTCCTGAGCAGGGAGTTGCAGAGTCTGATACCATAGCTCATTGTTGCTGATGGTGTTTGGGCAGCGGATTTGGAGGATTTTCTTCAGACAGGTGTTGATGAAGGTCTTGACTTTATTGGTGGTGGGCATTGTTGGGTACTAAAACATAGATACAGTTGTGTAGCATGGGCATCTCACACCATTGGTCTCCAGTGCCATCAATGATAGCTAAGCCAGTGCTAAAATCGAATGTGTTGTGGTTGTGTAACATGGTCTTATAGCTTTTCATGTACTTATTTGTGACAAGACTGAAGAACACTTGTCCTTTGATTTAGTACTTTTATCACAAGGTACTATCATCCAGGAACGTTCTCTGTTTGCCACGTGTGACCCTGCAGTAGTCCTAAGAAAATCCTATTAAATGTTTTATTTCCAGACCATAACAAGCAGGTGCGGTTTTACAGTCAAGACCCAGGAATGAGAAATCCCTTTCCACAATAATACGATCGGAAAACAATAATTTATCAGTCTGGTAAAAAGAGATATTATTTAAGAGCAAAGTTTATTATCTTGAAAGCCAGTCAATTCAAATGGGAAAGTGCCTACAAATGTCTTAGTTTGCCGTACCAAGCTGCCTACAGAAGTATACGTATGTCCACAAATCACATGGGATATAATTCTTATATTTCTGCAGTACCGTCCGTGTCGACTAGTAATGCATGGAAAGTCTCTCCCTTAAACTTTCTGGACATCTGTCACCCGCTGCTTTAACTTGGATTGTTTTATGAATTACATGGGAGGGGCGTGTTTCTTTTGGCAAAGAAGTGTGTTTATTGGGCGCAATGCCTTGTTGGGTGGGGGAGCGGGAGAACACCAGAAGCAGAGGATTCCGCACGAGGGTCTTCACGCACTCCTAGTGAAGACATTAAACTGGTACTTCTCTTTCGAATTCTGACGGCTGCTTTATCTCGTGGGTGCCAAAGATAGAGTCGGGGAGACCACCGTGCTCTCGGGCGGGTCCTTTCAAGCCGGGCAGAAGCGCACGCCCAGCATAAGGTGGGACACAGCTGCTGCAGGGACAGCTGCTGCCGACGTCTTGCCTGGGACAGTCTGCAGCAAGTACTGTGGGCGGGGCGAGGGCAGCAGCTGTGCCCCACCTCTTCTGTGACCAGACTGTTTTAGCGGCTACCGCCCGCACCCCCTCCCAAACACCGGGGGAGGGGGGCACTGCGCTCTCTGCCCATGCCTTGCACGCCCCCATAAGTAACTCCGTGAGAGCACCCCTGCACTCACAACTTTTTAAGGCCCGTGAAAGTCAGTGGATTGGTCCACGGACTCTACTCTGTGGCAGGTGCACGGCGGGTGACCCCGGCCTGTGCCGCCGCTACACACAGACGCGTTGAAGAGGGAAGAGGTGAAGGAGGAGGGAGGGGTGAGTACTCCTGATGAGGGAGTGGAGGAGGAGGGGGCGAAGCATCGCGAGACCGGACTCGTTAACAACCTGCTCCACAACACAGTCTGCTGCTGCTAGGCGGCCAGTAACAGACAGCACCCCTGCAGACAGCCGAGGGCTCCGGCCGCAGCCACATCTGGGAGCCCATGAAGGAGCACCCGGGCTCCCCTGGCGGGTGCGAGCCCCTCTGGGCCCCTCGGACACACTCGCCCACAGCTTGTAAGTACCCTGCTTTACCCTACTCCCTGCACTGAGCCGAAACTCACTTTCCCATTATTTCCTGAAAGAGGCAAGTTTATGTTGCTTTCCCAGCCATTTCACCCCTTCCCTCGCCAAAAACAAAAGGGACATGTCAGCGAGTAGAGGCCAGCTTCAAATTTGTTTGCTATCACTACTTGGATTTCTGATCTGTAACTTTAGGGAAATTCTGTATTACTTTTGTAGTACCATTTTACTTTGGTGGCTTACTTTTTTTTAGAGTCATCTTGACGTTTTTTTTTAATTAATCGCGCAGTTGAGAACCTGTGCACAATGAAATCTGTTTTAAATTCTTAAAGCATAGCGAGCCGGGGTTTTGGAAATACTTAGTACACAAGCAGTGCTTAACTTCCTTAAACTTTAGCACTGTGAGAAAAGAACAAATCTTCCTAATGCTGGAGAGTGTGGAATTCACGGTTCAATTTAATCTGCCGAGATCATAACATTTAGGTAGCCCCCAAATGACCACTGTAGGGGCTGCAAGGCCCCAACCTTACTTTTCCCCCTTTTCATAGGTAGGAGCATGCCATGTTTTCACGGGGGTGGGGGGAGGGGGCGTCGGGGACACGGCCGATGGCTATAAATGGGCTGCTGGAACTTTAAAAAAGGCAGCAAGCTGTGGTCGGCTGGTAGCTCGATTTGGATGAACATATGGCATTAAAAAAGAGCACAGCTGGAGGTAGCATTTCCATCGCAGTGAAATCAGAGCAGCTGACTCTCCAGCTTGCAGTGTAATTAGCAAACCGAGCACTGCCTGCTTCTCCCGCACCCCCCTCGCGCTCTCCCTCACTCACACACTTGCTATTCTTCCCTTCTAGTTCACATCTCCAGTGTCCAATCTCCGGCCACCCCAGGTCTGCCCGGGGGTTATTCCAGGAGCACGCACAGCCCCTGGGGAGGTAAGCTCTGGGGAACAATGCACCTGCTGTGGGGCAGCTGTGCCGCAGTCAGCTGCCTTCAGGCATGCTAACTTTTTTTAGGGCTTTAACAGCAAACACGCAACGCGTCAGAAAGAAGGAGAATGGATGTTTACCTGGCATGGAATTACCATTATTTTTAAAGAAAAACTTGCTGCGTTTTAACATTAGTGCTTAAAAATCGTGGGAGCCCACTCTCCCCCTCCTTCGCAAGGGAGCTGGCGTGCATTCTCTGAGGAAGTTGTGGGACTGGCTGCATGTTGCTGCTTTATTCATCTCCATGGTGCCCTGGTGTCTGCATGCGTACAATGGTTAATCTGTGCCGGGTTAATACAGATGTCAGGGCGCATTTAGCGCCCGCTTCGAAACGTGAATACGATTTGTTTGCCAGATGATTTTTTTAAAGCTTTGGAGAAATTGAATTTGCACCGGCGATTTAGGAATCCTATCCAATTGGATTTTAAAATGAACTTTTTTGTTCCGTTGTACTCTTTCTTTTTGAAAATTTGAATAATGTGACTTATTTGTGGATAATGAAGCACTAATACAATTTAAAGATTATATTTTTGATCAAAATAATTGTGATCAAATTGGCAGCGAAGTGCGTCTTTAGTGTAGACGTAGCACTGTATGAGGTTTTATATATAATTCGAATTTGCTTTTTACTTTGGTGGTGTTGAGGTGAGGCGCGGCACAAGAAAACAATCCATTTCAAAAACAGTGTTTGGCTGCCAGCGGTTTCCATAACTACTTCATCAGTCCTGCGTGTCTGTTTTTTTTTCTTTACGAAGAGCGAAAAGAACAAAGCTTTTTGAAGTGTCCTCCTTCCTTGGACGCTTCTGTTGACTCAAAAATCTAGTTTTTCCTGTTCCCGGCAGGTGTCGAGCGATGGCAGGCTCATTAACAATTACAAACGGGCGGCACATGTGAAACTGTAAACGTTATTCCGATGCATACTTGGAAAAAGTTGTTTCTTGTTCCGCGTTGCCCGGGCTGCGGTTCGAAATGTGTGCTTCAAGTTTGTCTTGTTTTTGTGTTTTTTCAGGGCATGAGGAAGGGATGGAGTTCCCGGAGCACGGCCGTCGCCTGCTACAGTGTCTGAGCCAGCAGCGGCTGCAGGGCTTCCTGTGCGACTGCACCGTGTTGGTGGGCGAAGCCCGCTTCAGGGCGCACCGGGCCGTTCTGGCCTCCTGCAGCATGTACTTTCACCTATTCTACCGTGAGCAGCCAGGCACCGCCGCCCGGGACACGGTGCACCTCAACAGCGACATTGTCACGGCCGCCGCCTTCGGCCTGCTGCTGCAGTTCATGTACGAGGGCCGCCTGGAGCTGGGGAGGCTGCCGGCCGAGGACGTGCTTGCTGCCGCCAGCTACCTGCACATGTACGACGTGGTGAAGGTGTGCAAGGGTCGCATGAAAGACAGGGAGGGCCGCTTAGGCGCTGACTCCCCTTACATTGCAAGGCATCAGGCACACGAGGGCGACTCCGGGGAGAGGAAGAAAGGGAGCGTTGCCCAGTATGATGTGCCAGCATACCCTCAGAAGGTTGGTTGGACCTCTCAGCCAGGGGAGGTGAGAGCCGTGTCCCCAGAGGTGACATCTGGTCCTGAAGCAGCTGGGAGGATAACAGATAGTGAGGTCTGCCGGGAAGGACAGTTGACCGAGGGGCCACCAGGACAGGCCTTTGTCTCTGAGGTGGACTGTGTGCTGGATTTGTCTTTCAAGCCTGTGTCAGAGCGGGATCTCATTAACCCCACCCAGGTTCCTGGACAGCTGGCGCCTGACGCACACCATCAGGCCTCTGAGCCACTTGTGAAAAATGAACAGGACATGCTGACAGATGAGGAGGAAGGTGGGGTCAGGAGCCCAGAGGTTCAAAACTTGGGGGGCACAGCCAGCAGCTTGATCACCGGTCTGGGGCACATGTTCACTAGGAACGGACACACTCACATGAGGGAAGAGGACCTGGATCATGACAGACAGGACAGTGAAGATGACCTGGACTGCTCAGACATCTCTTCTGGTGTGCTGGTACCCCCAGGGCACATATGTGTCTGCCCCCTGTGCAGCAAGGTGTTCCCAAGCCCACACATCCTCCAGCTGCACCTGAGCTCCCACTTTAGGGACAGGGATGGCACAAGGCCCAAACTTTCACCCGACGGTGCCGTGCCCACCTGTACTATCTGTGGAAAGACTTTCTCCTGCATGTACACCCTGAAGAGGCATGAACGGACCCACTCGGGGGAGAAGCCCTACACATGCGTGCAGTGTGGAAAGAGCTTCCAGTATTCTCATAACCTCAGCCGTCACGCTGTGGTGCATACACGGGAGAAGCCTCACGGCTGTAAGTGGTGCGAGAGGCGTTTCACGCAGTCTGGGGACCTTTACAGGCACATCCGCAAGTTCCACTGTGGCCTTGTGAAATCCCTTGCGATGGAATAATGATAGCTACTTCGTGTTTCAAAAGACAATATCTGGTTGTTTCTGATATTCAGAGTTCAAAGTATAATTACAATATCTCCACAATTGTAAACTATGCTCTTTCCGTAAAAAAAAAAAAAGGCACTTATTTCCAGTGGGCTGAAGTAATGGATGTGTTTAGATTAAAATTTCCACAAATGTGTGGTTATTACGATTAATCTGATATGTGTAGACGTTGCATGTCATCTACATTTTTCTGGGGCTGTTTGATTTTCTTAACACCCGTCTACATAGCTTAAAGGTTGTGACTAACTCGGGTGTGACACTATCAGACATGTCTAGCTTTTTAGCTCCTGTCCCATTTCATTCTGGTACTACTAGCACTGTATTTATAATGTTAAAGATGATATGAGTAACAGAATTGCAAAATGATGCGAGCTAAAATGTCTGGAATGGCTGAATTAATTTCACCCGAATTAAAAAAAAAAAGAAAAAAAAAAAAGAATAAACTTCTGTGGTGACCCTTGTCCAACCAGTGCAGATGTAGTCAAAGATGTCCCCTGTGACTTTACCTGCAATCATCCTCCATGTTATTCTGTATTCATAGTGCAAATGGTTAAGGGTATTGAATAAGTCTCTGGGTGATGGTCTTGATTCTTTCAATAGAGCAGAAGAGAAGGAGAGCCCTCCACCTGATGGAGGACTCAAGATTAAGTAGAATCACATGAGAAGAAAAATAAACAACCGAATACTGAGTTCAGACTGTTGTCTTTGGTAGCTGAACCACAAGATTTGGTATTCTGGGATCCGCATTCTCGAGTTTACCAGTTATAGAGTGGGATTCAAAATATGGTAAAACGTGAGGTAAAGGTACCAGATGACCCAGGCTTTGTGATAAAGACCTTAACAATCTCATTGCCTCCACGTTACCTTTCCGAATGATTACTGGCTTCAATTTTACAACGTTGATTCTCCTACGTGCAGCACTTATTTATGGTGTTTGGCCTACAGCACCCCACCCAATGCCAGTGCCCGCGTGTGCCGGTAGGAGAGTACAGCAGCTAGATTTTTGGCACAAAAACTGAATATTTGCAATCCACATTGAAATTTGTCAAATCCCCGCAGTGGTAACAATGCCACTCTCAGAGCTTTATTCAGTGAGATAGATGGTTTTATTCATGAGTTTTCTGGAAACTTATTGCGCAACCCGGAACCGCGGTAAACCAGGTGCTGTGCTCAGATGACACAGCACACCGAATAAGGTTAGCCTTCTGCAGTTGTCAGAGTAATGTATGCATAATTGATCAGGCTGAAACAAAGATGCGCTAAAATGTTTGTACAATGTGTAATCGTATGCAGTTTGTCCACTGTCACAAGCAGTTTTTTAAGGTTTTTTTCTTAAAAGGCCTTTTATATATTTAGTTGGATTGTAGCCCTAATATTTCAAAAGCTGCATACATGAAGTGCATTTAAGGTAGTGTTTTTTACATCTGTAGTAGCAGTTGCATGGTGGGATATATGTTAGTTGCCCTAAAGTATAATTTTATTTCACCGTTTAACTTCTTGCTCTTTTGAAAATTCTGTTGGTCATCTGTTGGGTGTGGCTTAGTGATGTTTCTGATAAATGCTGCTGTAACCTTGGAGTCTGAGAAGATACTCTGCTCAAACTATTCTTATTTACTCTTTACAACTTATTGTGTAGTGTTTTCAAAAGTCTCTGGTGAGGGCTTCACTATGAAAAGAATTTGTAGTGCGTTGGAGGTGAGATTACAAAAAGAAAATGAGTAGTTAGGCTTTCACTAAAGGGGAAGCTAGAGTATCATTTTTTTCGCAATTCAGAATGGTGTGCACTGCATTGTTTTACAATTGACAGGAAGCTAACCTGTTTGAGTGGTTATATGCTTATAGTTTTTTCTGTCAGTATCTTAAATCTAAAGCATTGACACAAAATTAACAGCATCCCCCTGATTTGTGGATATTTTACTTGATAGAGGTGATTAAGGGTAAGAAGACATGTGGGTTACATTTAATTATTTTTTTCATTTTATATTTCATGAATTGCTGTGTTATTCTTTATCGTATAGGTCTCCTTTCGGGGGAAAAGTGCTAAACTTCTGGAGTAAGCAAGGCCCAATATCCGCTCAATCCTTCGCACCAGATATGAAGCCAATAACCTTTTTGTGTTTTTTTTGTTTACCTTTTTTTACCAGTAACCAATTACTTTGTTGTTGTTTCTCAGTTAACTGAGTCAAATCATGCATTTGCAAAGAAAGTTATTTCTTTCTGCATTTGTTACATGTTTGTAATAGTAAAATATACTTACTGTCTGTGTTCTTTTAATAGGCTGTTATGCAGAAGAAACATTTCTTAGTGTTGGATTTTTAGTCTGTGACTTGTGGCCTGGCTATTGCAGAACACCGCACTAGACATCTAGATTCACAAGTTGGTTTCACATATTAAGAAATACAGATGTTCCTCTTTAACCCAAGGAGAAACTCACCACTGCATAGATCACTTTATTGATATGTTGTTCTTCTCTCTTCACAAATAACATGGGGAAGAGGAAGTTTAAAACTTCTCGATAATGTGATATTTATTTGGCCAGCGCAGCCATTGGGATGAGTTCACAGGCAGTCAAGAAATGGTTCTAAAATGTGTATTTATTCATTAAATCAATCTAAAGCAACCTCTTTCTGGATACTAGAGGCTTTCAAAATAAGGAAACTATCTGTATTTGCTCATACAATGTATTAAACAAACACGTCTACTGTGAGAGTATATTTGACCATTTACACTCGCAGTATACATAAGGTATTTATCGTTTGAGGGTCCTTTTTTACCTCCAGAAGCCATTCACCTTAATTTTTTGTCTAAACCTAATGCCTTTAATTAGATTTCCCTGGTTTATTCTTTGAATGTATATGTAATGTGAAAAAACAACTTTGTACAATTTTTATTTATGGAGTTTTGCAGTCTGTTTCCTAATATGGGTACAATACTAAGATGGGGCTGTTGCATTCACATGGTACAGTTTTCATTGTATTCCACATTTGTCTTTTTCATGTATTTGTACTGTTCTACCTACTGAATATTAATATTATTTTTGCTGTGATTTAAAAAATAGCACTGAGGTCAAAATCTACTAAATCTAAGTTATTTGTATTTTTCCTGATGACACTTGATAAATTATTTATTAGATTTTGTTTTTGCATTTGAAGTAAAATAATTAATGTTTTTGGATCCTCTCTCATAACGTTAATTTACACTTGAATTCAAATCTCTGAAAATGTGCGTTGACATTTCTTAAAATAAAGACGAATCATTTTTTTTTTCTTAAGAAGTACTTACAATTTTTTCTGTTTATTTCTTGACTTTGACACTCTTTTGACTTTATGTGTTGCTCCTTTCCTAAATTTACGTGTTCCCAGAGATAAGTTCTTCAAACCATAAGCTAAATAGGTATCCTCATTTTCACTTTTTTTTTTCTCTTGGAAAATGTAATTTAGGACTCCTTGTCGTTCTTCTGCAGTAATTTGGGGCCAAATTCATGAGACTTTTTACATAAGCGCATCTTGCTCCTTGGAAGTCAAGAGTAAGTCGCAACAAGGTCACAATTACAGAACACGCATTTTGATTCAAGCCCTTGAACAACAGCAAAGGCCATCTGACTAGCTGTTAAGTGACTTCTGTTGGACTGACAATATTAATTTATTTAGTTCCTTGTTACTTTTGGATTTTTAAGAGTAAAGATTTTTGCACTTAGTTTGGCAGTTGCACAGTTATTCTCAATTTCATAAATCTGCGCAAATGTTCGTGATCTGTCAACTGCTGCCAGTTGATTCCTGTCCCACATGTACATGATGTTTTATGTGCTTCCCCGTTGTTCTAAAAGATAAAATAATGTGCAGGTAATTCTTGCCTCGCATTACCTGCTTTCTTCCGAGGTGCGCTTGCGCAGTCCTGAAAAAAGTATTGCGGAAGTGCTAAGAAGTGCCAGTACTCCTTTGAAATGAAAGAAGGAGCAAAAACTTCCCACTTAAAGCACTGATATCTTCAAAAAATGTAGCATAGTGCTGCTCTTAGCTATAAACACTGGATTCAAGTTTTCCGTGAAGCAATACTGTGAAGCTATTGTAAATCTTTAGAAATAATCCTTAACCGTGAGGTAATTCAGATCAAGTATGTTTGAAGACCCATTTGTGGGAGAGTTTTATATAATACAAAATATAGATCAGTTTGAATGATATATATTTTATATAAAGAAAATCCTATCACTGTTTTATAGTGAATTATTTTTCTGGGGTGTTAGTATTCTTCTGTTTTAGTTTAGATATGACAATCACGTAAACAGAGTGTTGAAAATGTTCTTAATCTTTCAAGTTTTGTGGCGTTCTGTTTGTGACGTGTGGTATTAAACTGTGATAATTGTAGCTAGCACTGTTATCTTTATAAAATGTTACACAACAAAATAAAAAAAAATGTTTTTTTTGGGCAAATCTTGTATTTTGAGAGTTTTTTCAGTCTTTGACCAATTGCTGCTTGATAACGTTCAAAATGAAACTCTGTGCTTGTTATTACTAAGACACCAAACAATGGGAGTTGGTAAAATGTACTTTTCCACCTCTCCATCTATGGACATCTCTTTCTGCACTGTAGGGGACATTTGCAGGTCCAGATGGGACAGTGGGTTAACTGAGGCAAAACATGAAAAGGCTTTTACTATCCTTCCTAGTAAGAGGTAGACTGGCTGCCATTGCAAATTGGTGGTGTCAATAATAGCTTCTTTAAATGAGTCAATATGTAGCTAATGCTTGCCATATTGTTACTGTATCAGATACAGGATGGAGATCATTGGTTGCATGGTGAAATGGGTTAACAACTCAGTTGGGCTTTAGAACTGTTTATTGCCTTAGGAAGGATTTACTTTTTATGGTTGGTAGCACTATTTTGCTGTTCAAAGCAGTCTTCTCTGCAGGACCTCCTTCGTTCCTCTTCAGCAGTGACTCGCAACCTGTGGTCCAGGAATCTCCTGTGGTCTGCGAAGCCTCCTCAGGGGTTCTGTGATAGCTTAGAAAATTGAATAATATTAACACATTAATAAAGTATATATAAATAAAGTGCCTAAATGTACAAATGAAAATAATGAACATTTTAAAAATGTCAAGGAATTTGAAATTGGAGGCTAGAAATAAAACTAGTAGCCTTAGATTGATTCGTGGGAGCAGTGCAGGTGCATCAAACAGAATATAATATGGGAGAAGAATGGCTTCAATTGAATTTTTTAAAATCTATATTTGCAAATTAAATAAAATTGTTTATCATTTGTGTATGTGTTTGATGGAAATGTTTGTATCTGCATTTTTTGTGTGTATTGTTTTTTGTGGTTCAAATAATTGACAGTGGATAGGCCAGAGTACACAGCTTCCAGTACTGACTCAGTGGAGGTGGGGGGTCCCCGGAATCCAATAATGATTCAGTAGAGGTCCCCAGGTTAGAGTAATTATAAAGTGGCGGTTCACAGAAGATAAAAGGTTAAGGACCACTGCTCTACAGTGATCTCTCATCACCTTGATGCCATCCCTTCCCTAGATAGGACATGCTGTCCCTCAACATTGACTAGAAACACTAAAAAATACAGAGGCATTTCTGTGGAAGAAAAGCAGACCACACCTGTTCAAAAGCCAACTTCAAAGTAAGTCCTCATCCTCTGGGCATCGCACAGTGAAAAATATGCAGAAAATAAAATAAACTGTTTTGAGTATGGGAGTTCCTTATAAACCTAATTCACTACCACCCTGCTATTCACAACACCACTGTTTTGCTTTTGTGTATGAAGCCAGCTCATAGCGTAGTCAATTTAGATGGATAATGGCAGCAACAAATCCTGTTTGTTTTTGTAATTGTAATGTGATTTAGTTATTTTAAAAGAAACTATGCTTGATTTGTTTTCTTTGTCTTGTTTTCTCTTGTCTTCATCAGGATGACCCTTCAGACAAACAATTTTGTTTTTAAAATTAAAGTTTATTCTTCATTAGTGCTACAAGCTCGCGAAGGCACATCTCTAGAAAATAAGCAAAGGAGCAAGTTTTCATCACAATAGAAGGTAGACGAAAATAAGAGCTCTTGTAAGGCAAATGGTTTTTGGCACAATAATATTTCAAAGCAATGTGTACCAATTGTGTTATAAAATGCTAAGACCCACTTAAGTAAGTATATTTTTATATGGATTGCTCCATGTATGCTGAGGATCATATTTTTGATCCATGGCTTTCATTGAACAGAGGAGTGCATTCTGGGAGTTGTAATCCTCAGTTTCTTCTGCTGGCCAATGTATTTGGTATTTATTTGTAAAGGAAAATTCCATGATTGAGTGGAAAGTGTTTGATATGTGTAGAGTAATAGGATAAATATTGTGTCATATGCAAGTATTAGGAAAATGAATTGTGAGAAATGTTGTTAGTTGACTGGAGTGTGAGCCCTGGTAAAGCAGCAACCATAATTCTCATCAAAGTAAGGCACAAGGAAACCCCAAATTACCCTATGCTCACCCTCTTGTAGCCTGGCACAGAGCAGTCAGCCTTAACTTGAAAGCAACACGTAAACTACTTTTGCAGCACTTCAAACAGTAAAATAGTCACACAAAAAGGATCCCATACCAGGTTAGAAAAATAGAGCTTAATATAATAAAACTAGGCTAAAATGACAAAAATCCAAAAAGTAGACCTTGAGTAATGAATTTTTAAATAATAAAATAGTGCTTAGAAGCACCAATAAAGGACATCTGGTCACACCAGCCTGGGACCCCAGGGCGAAGTCAAAAGCTCAGGCTGAATGCAATGAGACGTGAGACAGCTACAGGGACCCAGTTAGGCCCACCAAACCAAAGTACCTTATATCCTGGTTGCAGAGCATTGCATGGATCTGAAAGACGGATGTGTTGTGCAGCCGAGGTGAAGCATTTTTTCCGAGATGTGGTGAGGCTGCAGTGTGAGTTCCTGTTTTGTCATCACTGAGGATCCCATCGATGGTGCTTGTAGTGGGAAGGCCGGTGTCAAGGGTGTGGTGCGCAGCTGGGGTGATGGATCGGTTGGATGAGCGATGAGACTGCGATGCAGAGCTGTAGCGATGTTATTGAGGCTGCCGTCAATGAGGAATGCGAGGAGCTTATGCCAAGGAAGCATTGCGCAGTGGCAGCTCCAAAGGTGATGTGTCAGCGCCAAGATGTGGGGTGCAGTAGCGATGCAAGTCTGTTGCATTGGTTCCGACACATGCAGCTGCCACAATGCGACAGTTTGGCTCCACGAAGCAGCAGAGATGTGTCAGTTTTGCTCCTGCAAAAGAGGATGCATCTGTTCCACTGCAGCAAACAGCTTAGGCCCACTTTAAAGGGTCCAGGACTAGGGTGGCACCACTGGCAGGGCAGACTCACAGATGGCAGAGTCCAGGTGCAGGAGCCGGGTGTTTAGAAGTCTTTTATGTCCCTGAGACTTCAGATTGGGAGGGTAGCCAACTAGGCCTTGAAGCCACTCTGAGTTCTGTAATGGAGAGATGGAGGTCCAGTCCATCTCACTCCCATGCAAGAGAGCAGTAGGCAGTGGGTCAGCACAGCAAAGCAGGAGTCCAGCAGAGTAGCAGTCCAGAAGATTAGAAGTCCTTCAGCAGCACAACAGTCCTTCTTCATGGCAGACTATCCAAAGGTACAGAAGTGTACTGAAGTGATGATGTTAGCGGTCCAGTACCTATTCCCAGTCGGGTCTTTTGAGTGCGGTTGACATCAAAGACATGTCTTTGAAGTGCACATAGTCCCTGTCCTTCCTGCCCTGGCTCCAGACACACAACAGGGGGCTATTCAGCCATTTGTGTGTGGACAGGACACAGCCAATGCAGGTGTAAGTGAGGCTGTGACTAGCTCCTCCCATTCTGCCCAGGATATCCCATCAGGTCACACCTAAGCTCCTATTGCATGTGGTTGGCTAGGAGGAAAACACAAAGCACAGCTGTCACCCCACCCCAGACATGCAAGCAGAGACAGATTACAGGCACCAAATGGCTAAAGAAAGAGAATTCCAACTTTCTGAAAGTGGCATTTTCAGAATTGCAATTTTAAATCCAACTTAACCATAAGTTGTGATTTTAAATTGTGATTCCACAGACACCAAACTCTCTTCCTAATTGGAAGTTATACTTATAAAAGGTTATAAGGCAACTCCAGTGTTGTCCTATGGTGCACGGTGCCCCCCTCCTGGGCGCATTCATGCCCAGGGACTGACACCTCCCCAGGGCTTCAATTTAATAGTCAATGGGGAGGCCCCATGGTCCCCCAGCACCCTGGGGACTACCACCTGCCCAGGGCAAAACAACTTAATTATAAGAGGGGAGTCCTGTGGACCACCCGTGCCTCGGGGACTGCCACCTCCCCAGGGCTGTTCTGATTATGTACGGGTGGCCACGCAGCCCCAGTGACTGCCACCTCGCTGGGACAAATAAAAGAAGATGGGGGTACACTGTGGACCCCTAGCCCCAGGTACCACCACCTCGCTGGGGCTAAATTGAAAGGTTGGAGGGGGCTGCACAGACACCCCTGATGGAGACAATAATAGCCCTGGGTACTGCCACCTCCCAGGCTGCTATGTCCTCTGGTGCCTATCCCCAGGACATAGCTGTTTGCTGTGATTTGGCAGGAACTTTGACAGCTCCCGCCAAACACTCCGGTTCTAGCAAGTGAGAACTGTCAAACAGCTCTCGCTTGCTGTAAACAGAGGTTTCCACCATTTCCCTGCCTGCACAGGTGCAGGCAGGGAAACAGAGGAAACTATTGCTCTCACAGACAGCTGTATGCTTGGCAGCTCCTTGTCTGTGACAGCAATGCCTGCGCCTGCAGGAGGCGGGGAGCCAGCTGGGCCTGCGGTTGCCTTCAGGCTCCCCGGCGGTCCCCAAAGATGGTGAATGGGTGCCCTGGGGGCACCCTGGTGACATGGCTGGGCCATGGGGGATGGGGTCCCTAGGGCCGAGATCGGCCTGGGGAGGGGGGCCACACGGCTCCCCCTCTCCCCCCAAAAATATATTAAGACTGGGCCCTGGGGACGGCAGCAACAACAGGAAGCACTTGCAAATATAAACATAGCAGGTGCCCCAGTTGAAGCTCCACTTCTGGAAAGGACAAATTATCCTAACTCCTGGGCTTGGCGAAGGCAAAGCAAGTTTGTTTACTCTGCAATTCCATATTGAAACACTATCTGAAATCCTTTGTGGAGGTGAATGCATCTTTCATCTATTGGAGCGCCATCACCCTCTCACTCATACCCACTCTTGTACCCATATAGGCCCTCTCATACTCACCATCACACCCAGACAGGCACTCTCACAGCCACCCTCACTCCCAGAGACACCCTCTCACACCTAGTCTTACACCCAGAGAGACAGGCCCTGCAGCCAACTCCTGCTGCTCATGGCCAAGGGTGGTTAGGAGAGTTGACTGCAGGCCAAGCCCCCGTGCACAGCTGAAGTCTGTGCATGGTTGGATAGTTATAGGGGGTTGGGCGCAGGGCCTGGCAAGAGGTCTGGCCCTGCGGCAACCCCCACTGCACACGGCCAAAGGGCGTGTGCGGCGTTGGTTGGATGAACGGATAGCAATAGAAATGACTTTACATTAAAAAAAAACATTAAAAATTACTGACAAACCAAAGGTTACTGGGGGGTTATAGATAGGAAATAAAATAAAAAAAAAGCTTACAAAGGCTAATCATCCCAGATATTACAGCACTCATGATAACTTTTATAACGTCAATAAAAATATCAATGAAACATTAGAAGTCAAATTATTGAAGAAAAAATGTGCATGGGTGGACGCGTGTTATAGTTACCTAGGGGCCGCAAGTTATAGTTACTTGAAAATAACTGTAGCTATAACTGCTGAATTTCTCTACTTTTTGGGAGTAAATTCAGAGCCTAACTATATATATATACATACATATATATATATATATTACCTGGTGGAGTGTTGCGGTGATTCTTGTTGCACGTGGAAAGTTTTGGGTTGATCCGTGAAGCGGGGCTGAGAAATAGCGGGGGTCCAAAAAGTTGCATTTCCCATGTTAATTCCCATAGGACCTTTAGACACGTCTACAGCCCGACCCACGGGATGGAATTACCCAAAATTTGGCAGAAAGCTAGCTTTCAGTACGCAGATTCCTTTTTGGTGTAAATCTGTTCAGTAGTTTTGGAGACATTTAGGGAAATCTAAACATGTATATCTCTGGCTGAGCCGACTTAGCAATTATTTTTTTGGGTGAAAATTCACGAATTCATAATTTTTGCACGAATATGTGTCCAAAAAGAAACGCTGTAATTGGCTGACCGCAACCTGACTAGAAAGTTGCAGCCACTATTTTATTACGCGGGACAGGGACCCCAGGATGAAATTCCAAATTGAAAGTGGCATAAGGGCTCAGGGTGAAGGTACCCTGTACCCAGCGGTGTGATATAGGTGTGTTTTAGGGGTAAATTATGCAAAATTTGTGAATTTTCATGAATTTCATGAAATATTCGCAAATATGAAAAAAAGGTAAAGAAAAACCACAGACTCATTCATATACTAATTAATTCACTCATACATGCATTCAGAGACTCAGGTGCCCACTCACTCAGACACTCATGCACCCACTCAGACCCATTCATAGACTCACACACTACTTTCAGATCCACTCAGACACTCACGCACCCACTGACAGAGACAGGCCCTGCGGCCAACCCGTGCGTTCGCGGTTGCGTGGTTATAAGGGCTTTGCTGCAAGGGCGTGCGTGGTGGGGGTTGGAATAATATATAGTAATTAAAATTACTTCACGTTAAAAAATCATAGAAATTCACTGAAAAAACAAGTGTTTCAGGGAGATTATAATGTTCTGAATTTACTTGTACAATACCATGGAAATTCAGCAGCTACAGATAAAGTTCTTTCAGGTAACTCGCTCCCTAAGGTAGCTTTGACTCGTGCCTTCGCCATGCACAGCTAATTACTCCACATATTATATAATTGATGAGATCTTATATGGCATCTTTGATATTATTACTGCAACATTTGCAATAAAACTATTGATAAGAAAACTGTGCATGGCAAGGGCCCAGAGAGCAGTCTCTCATCCTTTGTACCAGTGCTTAATTTGTGCTTGTTTCCGGTGCTGAGCACTGACACTTGATTTTGAGGGCCATCATTTATTTTTCTGCCTCAAGCATTTACTGTGAGCAAAAGACACATATGGCAAAAACAGAAGAAGAGAAAAACAAACAAGCGTCACAATGGGAGAAAGCTGCAGGAGTAAGCTGAAGGGACAGGAAGTGGCTGTACATGGCTTAAAGAGGCCCGAGATGGCTTCAGGATTACGCCGCTTCAATATTCCGTGTTCGCACATTTTATTGCAGCAGCCGCTTGTTTAAGAGGAGAGCTTTGGGCACCGGCATGTTTTTATTTACAAATTAAGCACTGCTTTGTACAGTACCTCACCCAAAAGTGCATGCAAGGCTGTTGATTGGGCTGAGTATGATGGCTCCTGTGCTTTGTGCTAGCTTTACTGCTCCCTCTGCTTCTGAAACCCCTGAGGTCATGTCTGCTCAGTTGGTTGAATGCTTTCCAGGAGGGCACTGGGTCCCAGCGGTCACAGCTGTTGAAGTTGTAGTCCAGCCCGGCTGTACTGGTCCAGGAGCCAGCAGCCATTATTTGGCAAGGTCCTGGCAGAAGGTAAAGTGATGGGTGAGCTTCACTGAGTGGATGGTGTGTCCACAGCTCAAGTCATGCCACAGTCAGTTATCTTTTGGTATAGCACTGCTGCACTCAATCACTCGGCACTGTGCAAGGGGCGTTGAATATCAGTTGCCCAGGCCCTAAGAAAAAGCTCTGCTTCACTTCTCCTGCCAAGGTCGGCCTCACGTTCCAGGTCACAGGATACTGCTAGCGCGCCCGGTCCTTAGTAAGTAAACTTACAAGGGGATGCGTATAGGTCGATGAATCTTTTGAATCGCATGGAGTATCCTAGTCATGCAGCGACTACTGGAGTGGTAGCTAACATCACTATATCAAGAAACATTCTATGAATCACAACTATAACCATACTAAGCAAGAACAACCACTACACAAAGAAAGTTTATCAATATTTATTCCCTATTGATTACAAATCTAATTAATCTGTTAAATCAATCACTATTCGAATCAAACTTTATTAATTCATTATTAAGAGACATCACTTCTCAAAAGAAAACTTATGCAACAATGCAAAACCATAAACCATTAATACCAGCAACAATAATGCACTTCCATTATAGTTCGTCAGTCATTTGTCACTGTCAGCGTCACCCCTAACAGCCTACCTAACCCAGATTAGCATTAGCATGTGGGTCTTCATGCGAAAACAATTTAGTGAAAACATTAATTTGGAAAAATCTACCTAAGTGAGAATCTCTATAAATCAGCACAGTTGGTACCTAGAAGAAAAGGCAAAAAATAGTCAGTCACATTTTCATAGCTACCTATCCAGGAATGGATCAGCAACAAGTCAGTCTTCGTCTTCAGGTCATCAATTAGTCAGCTACAGATCAGGCTCACAGAGTATGAGCCCAATATCAGCACCTCGGACAGCGTCTCCTGATGTAATCACTTTCCCCTCCGATTCTCCTAAATTCTGAAGTCTTAGACCCTTGTCATGACTTTTTATTAGGGTCTCCCAGTCCATCCCACTAATTGCCAATTGGGCAGTCGGTCAACAGTTATGACTCTAACCTATGGTTTTTATTTACCAAATATTTTAATTTGCGTATTAGTTCATTTCACAAAACGCTGATTGGTTCTTCTTGCGATGAGGGCATCAGCCGGCTCTTCAGGTATCGAAATTGTTGCATAAGGCTCTCTAGTCAGTGCTTCTATTGTTCAAGTCCTGGGAAAGTACATTTAGCCTACACTACACATAATTGTTTCAAATTGTCGTCATCATCTCCTGTCAGTCAGTACAATGCAGAATGTTCTAGCTAAGCAACTTGAACTCTGAGCGGTTCAAGGTCTTTGTCCCCGGTTACCAGTCCTTTGTGAGGCGTTTGAATTCTCCATGTTCAGAGCGAGCAAGGCCCAGTGGAACTAGGCCTCTGTTTCAGCAAACCCTAAGACAATGAATTATTATAAAACATAGGTTATACATCTCATTATGACATATTAGTAAATTTTTCTCATATATTTTCATTATTTCGCATATTTTATGTTATTTTAGTACACATGGTGATCATACCCCGAGGGCACATTTTCAAACGTGCACATTATTTTCTGCTATTAATTTCTCTATGCATTTTTCTCAATAGTAAACATACATATAAGTCATTAATAATTTCTTAATTAACATATCCGGTCCAACAGTCCCTCCTCTGATGACTAAATATGTAATCACATTTTTTCTTGACAACACCTTACAATTCATTTTCGGAGGTATTTTGCCTTTTCCATGAATTTTCTCTATAAATTCGTCTCCTAGGTGGTACATCCCTCCTCTGATCATTCTTAGATTTCCTTAATTTTATTTTTTTCCATAATTTGCATGTGCCCCATAATCCTAATCCACGACAGCCTCAACACCACACCTCCGTCAGGCCCCACCCCGACAACTCCAACTGCACCAACAGCCTGACCACCTGGACCCATGTAGACAACGCTGAAACTTGCAAGATCATGAACTCCATCCACTCAGGATCCCCTTCAGACCCATGCCCCCACCACGTTTACAACAAAGCCGACTCAACCATCGCCCCCCAACTTCGAAAGGTCATCAACTTATCCTTCGAAACCTCAACTTTCCCGGAAAGCTGGAAGCACGCCGAAATCCACGCCCTCCTCAAGAAACCCAAGGCAGACCCCAACGACCTCAAAAACTTCCGTCCGATCTCCCTCCTCCCCTTCCCAGCGAAGGTCACCGAGAAGATCGTCAACGCTCAGTTTAACCACCACCTCGAGGACAACTCCATCCTGGACCCCTCCCAGTCCGGGTTCAGACGTAACCACAGCACCAAGACTGCTCTCCTCGCCGCCACAGATGACATCAGACAGCAAATGGACAACAGCGAAACATCAGCCCTCATCCTCCTGGACCTCTCCGCAGCTTTCGACACGGTTTGCCACCGCACCCTACTTACACGCCTCCACGAAGCCGGAATACAAGAAAAAGCCCTCAACTGGATCTCCTCTTTCCTCTCCGGCAGAACCCAGAGAGTCCGACTCCCACCCTTCCGCTCCGAACCCACAAACATCATGTGCGGCGTACCCCAAGGCTCCTCGCTAAGCCTGACGCTGTTCAACGTCTACATGGCCCCCCTCGCACAACTGGCCCGTCAGCACAACCTCAATATTCTCTCTTACGCCGACGACACCCAGCTCATCCTCTCCCTCACCAAAGACCCACACCCCGCCAAAGCCAACCTACATGAGGGAATGAAGTCCATCGCCGAGTGGATGAGAAATAGCCACCTGAAGTTAAACTCCGACAAGACTGAGGTCCTCATCCTCGGACGCACCCCCTCGGCCTGGGACAACTCCTGGTGGCCCACCGCGCTGGGACCCCCACCAACGCCAGCCAACCACACACGCAACCTGGGTTTCGTCCTCGACTCCGCCCTCACCATGTCCAAGCAGGTCAACGCAGTCTCCTCCTCCTGCTACAACACCCTCCGCATGCTCTGCAGAATCTACAAATGGATCCCGACGGAAACCAGAAGAACGGTGACCCAGGCCCTCGTCAGCAGTAGACTAGACTACGGCAACGTACTCCACACAGGCATCCCAGCAAAAAACATCCGACGCCTCCGCCGCATCCAAAACGCCTCCGCTCGACTGGTCCTCGACGTACCCCGCCGATGCCACATCTCCCACCACCTAAAAGACCTCCACTGGCTCCCCGTGGACAAGAGGATCACCTTCAAGCTCCTCACCCACGCTCACAAGGCACTCCACAACGCCGGACTAGCCTACCTGAGCAACAGACTCAGCTTTTACGTCCCCTCCCGCCAACTCCTCTCCACCAACCTCGCTCTCGCCTTCGTTCCCCGCATCCAACGCAAGACCTCCAGCGGCAGATCCTTCTCCTACCTTGCCGCCAAGACCTGGAACACCCTCCCGACCTCCCTGCGGCAGACCCAGGACCTTCTCACTTTCAGGAGACTCCTCAAGATCTGGCTGTTCGACCAGTAACAGCACCCCCCCCTCTCAGCGCCTTGAAACCCTAACGGGTACGTAGTGCGCTCTATAAATACTATGATTGATTGATTGATTGAAACAATCACAATTAATATTCCCTGGACAATTTTCCACAATACCCCATTCCAGATTTGACTAAACCAATTGCCCACAGAGGCAACTCCATTTCCAACTTTCTCCCAAACCCCTGGTTCCTTCAACTTCTTCAAATCCTTGCTTAAATTAGTTAAGTTAGTAAGTAAGTCCCTTATCTCCTTATCATTCTCTGGAATGTAGGAACATCAATGCCTAGCATTAATCATTTTACAGACTCCGCCGTCTTTCGCCAAAATGATGTCTAAAGCAAGCCTATTTAAAAGTGTCATAGCTCTATCTGCAGCTAATTCACTATTTAACAGGAGTATTGCCCCTGTAAAGTTTGTCAGCATGTTATCCACAATAGTAGACAACTTTCGTATCTTGATTGCATTTAAAATAACTCCTACAGAAGGAATTACTGCACCAAAAATATCCCCCACAATTGCAGAAGAGGTTTCTGTCCTCTGTTGCTCATGATGTAATTCAGTCATTTTCGGTATTTTCTTTAGATCATCTATCTGATAAATTTTAGGAAAAACTATCCCCAAATAGCATGTCCGATAGCATCCTCTAGGAAGACGGTAATAAGCATTAAGTCCACAAATATAGTAGATTCGAGGAATCGCAGGGTCCTGACCATTCAGCATAAAAGTCCATTTACTCTGAAACAAAACACATGCCTACATTCACACGTTCCCACAAATAAGTTGTCAGTGCATGATTTCGGCCTGTATATACAGAGCTTCCCTACATGTAATGAATCTAAAGCTAATTTCCCTTGCATTTTAATAGCAGTATACGCATAATCATGCTTATAAGTCCTTTTCTCCAACCCCTTCTCTAGCCTCTCCTTCAATGTCTTTCTTCTGTCATCAGTATGCCCTATAAAGATATAAAGCTCTTTTCTAATGGGGTTAGTAAGCAAGTTAAATTGTTTCGATGCGTAAGCAGTACCAAATGTTAGTGTTGGCTCAAAGAATCCTCTAAATAATACTATATCATGTTCCCTAGCTATTTTACTCAAATATCTAATAATAGAAACAAAAGAAAACACAACATCATGGTTAGAATAGAAATACTGAATATACTCTTGGTTATAGAATCTGGTTAGTAGCAAACTACAAGTTAAAGGCAAGCTATGGTACGTAACCCTTTCTTACACAGAGGAAGGAAATTCCGTACACACAAGACAATTTCTCACATCCATCGTTTCCACATACTCACTTAACAGCCGGTAGAACACATTAGAAGAATGCTCTCCTTGAGCATTAGTATAGTCATGCAAATATTTTTCATCTAACTTGAATTTCTCTAAAGGTGTCAGTGTAGTAGTCTCAGGAATAGAAATCTCCTTCATTTCATGAACAGACACACCCACAATCATTATTATGAACATCATTCCACACATAATTGCCACTCCAACATTCAAATACCTACAAAATCTAATATTTCTAATGCAATTATTTAATTCAGCCATGATCTATAAAGAATCAGAAACCAGAATCAACTCCTAGATAAAGTGCAACAGAAAAATCAAAAAATGAAGGAAAAGATTTATTTCTCTCAGTTCAATTTCACATAGGAACGCTTTTCTCCTTTGTCAAAAATCAGTTAGCAGCTTGTCACATCCAGGTTTTCAATTTGTCACATCAGGTTATCAATGTTTTTTCCAGTTTCATTTCAACCTTCTCTTTTCAGGTTTCTTCAGATTAGCTCAACAAATCTATTGATTCCCTTCCGGTTGCATCAAAGTACTGATTCAGAACTTCTCTGTCAAAACAAAAGGACATAAACTCATTCTGCCATTCACTTGTTGCTGCATATGCCCACTCTGGACCTGCGTATCTTCGACTTGCTACTCTCTATCTTTTCAACCTTCGATCTCCACCTAATTCTCCTTCACTTAATTCGTCTTTTCTCGTAGCATCCACTTCTTCCTCTATTGGTTCATTTATGACCAATTCTTTTGTCTTTCCAATTTGCGATTCAGGCCAATTGTCTCCTTTTCTTGTTCCTTCTGTCAATATTATCTTCAGAATTGGACTCTTCTCTTTTTCTCTTTCTATGTTGTTTTCTCTTGATGGACCTGCAACGGGTTTAGGAGGAGTCGGACCACTTTGACTTTGATCTGTCTCAACTCTTTCCCCCTCTTGATCTGGCACTTGCTCTGTTTGTGTTTCAACACCGTCTGCTTCTGGGAGAGTTCTTACTGTGCTCGGTTCTCCTGCTGTATCTGTTGAGTTAGGCTCTCGCTCACCCTCCTGCATTTCTACACTTTCGTCTCTTACTGGGGTGATTGACCCATCTTCCACCAGCTCTGGGTCAATCTCAGGTTCGACTTGTTCCGGTTCTGGTTCAGATACAACAACCTGTTTTTCTGCTGTTGGTGCTCTCAACAACACTTCTTCATGTTCTTGCAGATTCACCACTCTCTTTGTATGGTTTGCATGTATCCAATTTGGCAAACCTGAACACTTCACAGCCGTCGTAGTTGTTAGCACCACCTGGTATGGCCCCTTCCAACGCGGTTCTAAACAAGTCTTTCGAACATGCTTTTTGATGACGACCCAATCTCCAGCTCTCAGATTGTGACCTGGGTCGTGGATGGGTGGCAGGGTGACAGCCTGCACCTGCTGAGAGAAAGATCGAACCACATCAGGCAGACCCTTGCAGTAGTCCAACACCATATCATCTGTAATATTGACAAGAGCATTAGCTGGAATTGCTGGCAACCTCATTGCTCTGCCCATGAGGATCTCATGGGGTGACAGTCCTGTCTTCCTGTCAGGAATATTTCGCATCAACATCAATACCAAAGGTAAGGCATCTGGCCATTTCAGATTAGTTGCGGCACACATTTTGGCAATTCTGACTTCAATGTACCATTCATTTGCTCCACCAACCCTGATGCTTCAGGAAGATAACCGCAATGCAACTTCTCCTCAATGTTTAATGCTGCACATAAGAGTTTGATCACTTTTTTATTGAAGTGTGTTCCCCTATCTGATTCTAAAGAGATCAGAAAGCCGAACTGTGGTGTTAATTGTCTAAGCAACAGCTTTGCTACTGTGAGACTATCATTCCTTTGTGTGGGATATGCTTCAATCCAATGACTAAAGACACACACAATCACCAACATGCACTTCAATCCACCACATGCAGGCATCTCAATGAAATCCAACTGCATTCTGCTGAATGGTCCTACTAATGTGGCTCGAATGTGGCTCGAATTCACCACTGTCCCTTTCCCCACATTTAGTTGCTGATAGATTACACATCGATGACATACTGCCTCTGCTGCTTGTCTGAATTTTGGATTAAACCAATCAACTTTGAACAACCTTGGCATCCCTTCCAATATGTGCCTGGCCATGGTGGTAGCGGGCCATCTGTCTCATCCAGGTGGCTGGTTGACACCTGTTCGGTATAAGTCAATAAGGACGCTCAATGAAGGACCACACGCCAATTATGAATACAATTTAGCTTTACTATAATTTCAGGTAAATGCAGGCATTTAGCACATTAACAATAGTGGAATAAGAATAGCAATGAAAAGCATCTATTCATATATATGTACACTACAGAGAGTATCTATGTATACGAATGAGCAAAGAGTTCATTGACAGAGTAAGAATAGCAAATAAAAAAAACATCTCTATATATGTATATATATAAGTACACTACAAAGAGCATCTATGTATACATCTGAGTAAAGAGTTCATTGACAGATATAAACTTGGAATAACTGTATACCAACACGTGATACACTACGATGTTCAGGGAGCAGATTATTAACGAGTTGAATACTTCAGATAAGCTATGATTTACTGCACACTAAAATGCATATTTCAATTACTGTGGCAGACTCACACTATGATGTTCAGTAAGGCAGAAAAAACTATAAACGAGCTGAATTTCTCAGATTATAAACACAGTGCAAGCATAATAATCAATCATAATAATAGAGCAGAGAAACAAAAAGCCTTTCATCCCTGGGTGGAACTTAACTTAGTCCACGAATGCTGGGAAGCCCTCTACCGCCTGCTTGGACCTCTCTCCCCCTCGAGCGCCACGGTCTTGGAACAGCAAAACAGGGAGGCAGCTCTGGGTCTGAAGATGACAGTTTCATAACTCCATCTGCGAGCTTCAATTCCCTCACCCACTTGTCAGTGTTTAAATAACCTGAAGCTTGGATTCTACCCCCTTCCAGTATTTTCTAGCTATGTTATCAGTATATGCCTGTTGGCTGCCTTGCCATTCCCTGGCCATTGTTTTCATTCCATCTTTTACTGTGGTCTCGTTCTCAAGGTTGAGACTGACTCTCCTTCACAGCCTGTTTCTCACACATGCAGCTGCGAATAAGTTTATCTACAGAACGTCAAAAGAAATCAAGCTTGAAAGCGAACATCGTGAATTTCTTCCACGTTGTTCTGGATTCGGCAGGCATCACGCTCATCTACACTGTTCAAGCTAATTAACCCTTTGTGTTACAATGTCTTCCGCACCTTTCCCTACACTGATCACCATCTGATTCAACAAACTGTTTGGTAACACCATCTGACCCTCCTCAGAAACCCAATCTCATCAGGTCTTTGAACACACTTTATTTTCACCCAAAGCTTTTTCTCTTCCTTGTCTGCATTTTCCTGCAATGTTTTCAATTCTTCTAGTGTATCACTTACTTTCAAAGCAAAACTTGCACAATTATTTTTTTCTTCAGGCATTAGTTCCCACTTGTCTTTAAACGATATACAGTTCAATGCGCAAAATCTTGCGACTTGATCTGCATATCCATTTCCCAATGAAATGTAATCTTGTGTCTTTTGGTGTGCACTGCATTTTACCATAGCAATTTCTTCAGGTAACTGCATTGCGTACAACAACTCTTTGATTTGGTCGCCATTTCTCACTGGAGTTCCAGCAGAGGTCATAAAATCTCATTGCGACCACAATTGGCCAAAATCATGAACAATTCCAAATCCATATTGACTATCAGTGTAGATTGTGACTCGTAATCTTGCAGAGACATAGCAGGCTCTGGTAAGAGCTACTAATTCTGCTACTTGTGCAGAGTATAGACCTGGAAGCCATGAAGCTTCTAATGTGCCTGTAATTGTGCACACAGCATATCCTGCTCTCAGTGTGCCTGTACCATCTCTGAGACACGAACCATCAGCAAAGAGAATTTGGTCGTTTTCTTCTTAACACGTGTCTCTAATATCAGGTCTTGGTTTTGTACACAGCTCAGTCACCTCAAGACAATCATGCTGAATATCTTCTTTTTCACTTTCCAGCAGTATCACTTGGAAGCAAAGTCGCTGGATTCAACACTGTACATCTTTTCAATGTTACATTTGTAGCACCCAATAAGCTTGTCTCATACCTTGTCGGTCTTGCACCCGTCAAATATTGTGTTTTCGTCCTTGTCAGTAAAATCTCAACAGAGTATGGTACCATTACCGTCAAAGGGTATCCCATGACTACCCCCTCACATTGGGAAAGACTTTGACCAACTGCAGCTACTGCACGCACACAACCTGGTAGCTGAAAAATAGGCTACTGGGCGATAAGCACCTCCATGGACCTGTGTCAAAACAGACAAAGAACAAGCATCACGTTCATGACAAAACAATATTAAAGGCTTTATGTAATCAGGCATTCCCAATCCTGGAGCTCTGCACAAACTCTCTCTCAATTCAGTGAATGCTTTCATCTGATCCTCATCTCGGGTAATAGGATCTATAACTTCCTTATGTGTCAATTGCTGCAAAGGTTTAGCAACTCAGCAAAATTTGGAATCCACTGTCTACAGTACCCCACCATTCCCAGAAACATTTTGACATCTCTCTGTGAAGTTGGGGGACTTCTGTGCAGAATCATGGTAATTCTCTCCCTGGAGATTCCCCTTAATCGCTTCTCAATCTGGTGTCCCAGGTATTTTACTGATTTTTGGCAATACTGCAATTTCACAGGTGAGACCTTATGTCCAAATTCTCCCAAATGATTCAACAGGGCAATCGAGTCATGTTTACACTCGTCCCTTGGTCTGGGTACGATCAACAAATTATTAATGTATTGCACTACGGTCGATTGGTATGGCAGTTCCAATGATTCCAGGTTCTTTTTCAAGATCTGATTAAACAGAGTTGGTGACTCTGTATACCCTTGTGGAAGCCTGCACCAGCTGTAGACTTTATCTAGGAATTTAAAACTAAAAAGAAACTGACTATCTTCACGAAGAGGCACAGAAAAGAAAGCTTGTGACAGATCTACCACTGTGAACCACTCTGCATCACAAGGAATCTGAACCAGTATCACTGGTGGATTGGGCACTACCGGACAACATTTAACCACCATGTCATTCACTTTTCGCAAGTCTTACACAACACACACTTTCCCACATGGCTTTTTCAAACCCATTATCAGTGAATTATATGGGCTGCTCAACACTTCTTTCAAAACTCCTTGTTTTAAAAAGTCTCAAATTATTTGTGCCACCTTCATTAAAACATCTTGTGGCATGTTATACTGTGGAAGCTGCGGGAACACTGCATTGGGCTTCAGAGTGATTTTAATCAGCTATACTCCCTTAATCAGACCTAGTTCTTTCCCTGTCAAATCCCAGACCTCTTCCTTCACCATTTCCTGCAAGTCTGCATATAACTCTTTTACAGTAAACATTGGAAAAAACTCAATCAATGGGTATTCTCCATAGGCGTGGTTAACAATCATTTCAGGCACCTGTTCTTCCACATCATCACTATTTGTTTGGACTTTTTGTCACAGTGTCCGAACAATTAATGGAGCATCTTGTCTTACACAGTAAGTCTCTTCCCAGTAGGGATACAGAACTTGAATCGCACACCTCAAATCTATGCAATCCTTGATAATTTCCAATTTTTAACCTGCTCTGGTTCTGCGATTGGATTGGTCAACTGTCTATTTTCCACACCCACAACCTGAACTGTCCTACCTAAAAGATGTAAATTCGGGACTTCTATGCTCCTTACTGTAGAGCGCGTAGCTCCTGTATCCACTAAGAATGAGACTTTGTAGCCCATCACTTTTCCCTTCACAAAAGGTCCTTTCTGATCTATTTCTAGGGAAGCAGCAAGCATACAAGCTCCTTCTTCCGAACTGTCACTCATCCATTCTTCATTTATTTCATCCACACTATAAAACGGTAACTGATGTACTGTGTTATTACTACTGTCTTGTCACTGACCTGTGACTTGCTGAGTAAGCATCACCTGTTGCTGCTCCATCAGGGCTGGAGGTATCTGCATTTGCTGTCTAGGTACCATGGGGACCTGCTGCTGTACTGGTTGCAACTGGGTTAATTGTGCGCGTGGCACCTGCATTTGCTGCACCGGTAAGAAATTCTGTCCTCGATTCTGAACATTAGGAATAAATCCTTTCATTCTTGGGAATATCACAGTTTGAAATGTACTGACGTCACCTTGCTGAACGACACCATCTTGCGCCATCAATGGAGACCCCCGCTTCCAGTGTCCCACGTTTCCACACAAATGACACGGTAACATCTTTTTCATTCCCTGCATGTCATTCTGGACAACCACAGTCCCTAAGTCCGGACCACGCCTCATGTCAACTCCACGTGAACTACCTCTCACTTGAGGCTGAAACATAACAGCTCTCTGCTGCGGCGGCATAGGCAGTACTATTGTACCTTGCACTCCTGTCTGAGCTGCTTTTATTTGCATCACCATTGTTTTTTCTTTCAACTTTATCTGCTTCAATTCAATCTCATCACTACAGTATTTTGCATATTGTAACACCTCATCAATCGGCTTTGCCTGCCAGCAAATCAAATGACTCTTGATCATCTGTCCTACTTCTGGTCGCAACCCTTTGACAAATCTGAACACAAAATGCAACATGTCTTTCGGCTCAATTACCTCCTTATCACTGTACTCCTTAAATGCTTTGAACAATCTTTCATAATAGGTATGTATTGACTCCTTAGACTCCTGAACCGTTCTATCAATCTGCTGCCAATCAATATTTTTGGGAGAAATCCTTGTCTTCAGGAACTCAATCACTTTATAATAATTTTTTATTACCTCAGGTGAAGGTGCACCTGTTACTCTATCCCTTTCTGGTTCACTGGTCGGCCAGTCTACTGCTCTCTTACACTCAACCCACAAATCAGCTGGTACCACTATCTCCAATAGCGTATTCAGGTCTTCCCACAGACATTTGGAAAGCTTCACAAATCTCTTTGTCTGTTGATACAACTCAACCGGTTTCTCTCTCAATTTTGGGTAATCATTTGTAAAGGACAATATATCACTCCTGTGCCATGGAACATGAACAAACTGCCCTCCTGGAATTTCTCTCATCAGAAGCATCTTTACTGATTCTTCCTTGTTGACACCTTCAGACCCTTCTTGTGAATCTCGTTTTCGTTTGTCTTTTTTCTTTGTCCATCTACCTTCCCACTTCTCTAATGCTCCCCAAATCTGAACATTCTGCAGCAATTCTCTCAAGTGTGCCTTAATTCCTGCTGAACTTATGTGTTCAAAACCCTTTGCCTCAAAATCTAATCTGTAACTACGTTTCAAATACTTCATTTTCTCAATCTCAATGTCATGCTTCTCTGCTAACTCTGCCAATTTCTGATATATTTTACTCACTTCTCTTGTAATCTTTGGACACAAATACCTCAACTCTTCTTCTGTGTAAGATTCTAATCTTTTCACACCCATTGTTCCCTCAACTAACTCTGTTGCTTCTATATTCAACCTTATACAATTTATCTGCTCTTTGCCCTCGGATGCTTTTTGAGGAGTGTTCAAACTATCTAGCCACTCACTCAATTGCTGAGCTGACAATCCTTGTTACGAAATATTACTCACATCTGGCACTGGTAACTGTTGCACCACTGCACCTGAAGCTTGCGGTGTCAAAAGTGTCAAGCTCTGACTCGTATTCGGGCCATTCACTGCATCTGGAAGCGCTGCTAGTGGACTAAGATCCATTAAAGGTGTAGATCCATTAAAAGTCTCCCCTGCAGGCGACATCATCTGCACAGGATCAGTTACTCCTCTCCTCACAAGACTCTGTGACATTTCATTCTGTTCTCCTGCATCTGACTTCTTTTGCATATATAAGGGTACCGCTGGACCAACAGTAATTGGTAGCTATATGGCATCTGGAGCTGCCCTAACACTTGCACCTTGTGGGAATGTTACCCCCATTGCCTGATTGGTGTAATATCTGACTGTGTTCCCGTTATTGGTGTAAACTTCGGCAAACCCTGCGCTTGTGTTGAAGGCAATAACATTGGGGTCGGCTCTGTCTGAACTAGCATTGGCTTTGGAAGAACTTGCTCCCTTGGCACTATTATGCTTGAGACTGTCTCAAGAACTGGTACATCTGGATAAATTCTCTGCACTGAAGGAGGATGCATCTGCGCTTGGACCACAGTAGTTGTCCCTGCATTAGGTGTTCTCTGTACTACCCCTGGTATCTGTCCACTATCTGTCTGAACTGCTCCCTCAGTTCCCTGCACCTGTGACGGGACTGTTGTAATGGCACTAGTACTCGGACCCCCTGCATTTGTCATTAGAGGTGGAGGTCGATCTCTTAACAACTGCGTAATAAGGTCTTCAACATCAGAATCCTCATCATCAACATAAGACTTTCTCTTTTTCTTTCTTCCTGCACTTTCATCCTCTTTAGCTCTGTCTCCCTTTTCTGCCTCATCTTCCTCTGTAATGGCAGCAAACAACTTAACATCCTGTAATGTCACTGCTCTCAATTTCTTTTGTTCCCAATCCCATTTAGCTTCATCTAAAGATTTCTCTACTCGCTTCACCCTTCTTGTGAACTTCATCTCTTGTTGCTGTCTGGCCACTAGCTCCCAAACCGCTAAAGCCTCAAACTGTGCTGTTCTTAGTAACGGCTTCATGTCATATAATGCCATTCGCAATTGGTGCAAAATTCTCGAATTAAACGTTCCATGCTCCGGAAACACTAAAGACCCATGCTTTTTAGTTAGCTTACACCATTGCTTCAACCACAAACACGGTGCAACTCGTCGCTCCTCCATTAAAATATAAGCCGGAGTAATTTCCGGTGGGGTTGGCTCCCCCACTGACGCTTTAATGTAAGTATCACCCTTCATCGTACTCTTAAATGCCTTAACCCCTCCCTCATTAGTAAGCACACGTATAAGTCATTAATAATTTCTTAATTAAAATACCTGCTGCAACAATACCTAGACCTCGTATAGAGGTATTGCACCAATTAACCTTGCCTTCCTCTTGCAGAGAGCAGAGGGAACTGGATCATCCTGACTGGGTCAAATACCAGAGTGTGCTACAAATTACTATCTGCACTGATCGTCTGCCGCCTGTGTGGATCACCAGTAGCACCTCTGTATTACTATGATGCAGGCAATCCGTTCCTCACAATCAGTGTGTGCTCCTACTTGACTCTAAAGTGATACAGAGTAAGTATTGTACCAGGGTGTGTAAATAGCTGCAGCATATCTCCAGGGTGAATAATGGCAGGAATGGTGGAATAATGTAGGTAAGATACGTCAACAAAACATATCTAAATCTTTAGGCACTTTGGAGTGGTTAAGTAGGATTATGCATAGGGTAGACATTGTGGTGGCTGGATGAGATTTAACTCCCAGTGGCAGCAGTGAAGCTGAGCATGAAGTGGACCTTTCATGTGAATAGCCATGTCTCTCCATGCAGAGGTGTGGATTCTTTCACGGCCATCACCAGCATCAGACTCAGAATTCAGGTATTACATGGAAATCTGAATGTCTAATTAAAACAAAGCACTGCGGTGAGTGCTGACAATGTGCTTTCTACAATTCAGGTTTGCATGAGGAGCAAAAGAGCAAACTTACTGAATTCCATTTTTGGAATGTTATTGATAGATATGTGGATAAGTCGTGTTTCACGATGCCAAGTCACTTCCACAGACCCACACAATCAACTGTTGCTCCACGTTTAATACATTTTGACCTTATTTCATCTCAGAGTAGTTTGCTACTTCAAAAATTATAAAGAACCCTGGTATCAAATATACATAATCTGGCAACATCTCAAAATCCTTTGTATCCTGTGTATAATATCCCAATTAACCTCAAGGTTTTGTGCAAGCCTAGTGATGTGATTTCAAGTGTTCCAAAGTTCAAAGTGAAAACAAAATCACTTGGAGGAGAGGCAGGTAAATGGCATGAGTACCCACGATTTTCATGACATAATTTCAGCAAAGGGAGCCTGCACCTCCTTTTAATCCAGCTGGGAACTATTTCTTGGAGTCAAGTCGAGTGTAGGACAAGTCAGACACTGATAGGAAAAAAGGTAGCCTTCATTGATTGAATTGGTGAATCTAATAGGAGTGATTTTAGATGGCGTAGTTCCTTGTTAAAAAAAACGACCTGCTAAGAAGACAGAAAGAAGTACTAACTTATCCAAAAATATCTGACTTCCTTGCCAAATGTATGATTTTCTACTACCACACATCTTAATGATTGCCTTTCAATATGATTTACAATTGGTAACTGTTTATCTACGGTATTGAATTTGAAAAGGTTCAGGTATCACAAATTAATTAAAAAACATTCCAGATGTGCATGATGTAAAACATGAAACTTTAGGAATAAAGAAAAACTTAATTAAAAATCATATTGTGGAAATATCCCAGTGAAAGATATAACTGAAATCCATGAGATGATGTAATAAAAACATCCTAAAAATTAAAGAAATGTGTAGAGAGTAATCAAATGATTTTGTCTAAGATGTTACTGCTCGAAATGTAACAAAGAGGCTGCATAGCTCTATATGTCTCTATGCAAAATGTAAATGCAGAAACATTAAACATGACTTTGCATATCTGTACAGCTCCTGCAATTCAAGAGTTGTATATCCAAAAGCACAGTATGATGCTACATTGTTTGTCTTTGCTCTTATTAGGCCATGATGACTGTGGTCCCTAGCAAAGGCCGAGCTGCTGGTGGAACTTGAGAAAACAAAAAAAATAACAATGTGCACCTATTGTCACATTTTATGCATAAAAAAGATGAAGCATGTAATTGCAAAACAACTGAATCAAAGCTGAATTGTCTCACTTTTGCATGGGACAAAACAATTGATCTCAATCGGACGTTATAATTCAGGCGGAGATGAAAGGTGAAAATGCTTTGTAAAGTGAATAAGAGCACCAAGAATCATGAACTTTCAAGTTCTAGATGATCATATTAAAGAAATACAAAGATATTCTAAAAGTTATAAATACCATGAAATTTGTATGGATTTGATGTAAGAAGTTATATCTTAAATTGCAAATAACACCAGCCATATACGTTTAAGGTCAAGAAATGAGGTCCCTTTACAAATTACTTGATGGAAGCAGTGGTTTCTCACTAGTAGAGGTAAGCTAATGCTGGTTGTTACAGTTAGGTCGACAAATCTTTTTGAAATATTTTACTTTGGGTAGAATTTGCACTAGTTGAAACTACCGGACACTTTGTCACATATACTACTGTACGCTACCTATCCTAAGTGAGTTAGGGGATCCCCATAAGGTATCGAGATCATGAATTTTCCCCCAATGGAGAGTTACCACACATAGTCAAGCCAGTTAAGATGAGTGTATTAAGCCTTTCAAGGCCCACATGTCCAGAAATAGTGGGAAACACAATATAAGTATTCGAAATTTAACTGCAGACTAGTAAAGAGAGCTATTGCTACAATTAATTACTCTATCTGGATGACAGAGGCAGTACCTAAAACAGATGGAAGGGATTCATGTTGGAACTCCGATTCTTTCACACAGACCTCCTACTCTGACAGTACATCTGCAGACTATGAATGCAATAAAACAGGGCTTGTAAAATTGGACAAAATACAATTTTGGATTCTTCACAAAACTAACCAATTGGAAGTGGTTTATACTCATACGATACTTGAAGACAACCATAGAACATTCACTGTGTGCCTTCCCCTAGAAATTATACCATCTTCAGAAGAATATGGTACCAGATTTGGAATTGGGGGACAATTCCATGATCTTAGACATGTTACATGGCCATTTTCAGAGTTACCATTGTGAAGCTACATATAGGTATTGACCTATATGTAGTGCACACGTGTAATGGTGGCCCTGCACTCACAAGGTCCCGGGAAATGGCCCTGAACTATGTGAGGGCACCTTTGCTACTGCACGGGTACCCTCACACTTAGTAATTTTGCACCTAACCTTCAGCAAGTGAAGGGTAGACATATAGGTGATTTATAAGTTACTTAAGTGCAGCGACAGTGGCTGTGAAATAACATGTGCGTTATTTCACGCAGGCTGCAATGGTAGGCCTGTGCAAGGGTTTGTCTGAGCTCCCTATGGGTGGCAAAAGAAGTGCTGCAGCCCATAAGGATCTCCTGGAACCCTTAATGCCCTGGGTACCTAGGTACCATATACTAGGGACTTCTAAGGTGGGTCCAGTGTGCCAATGGAAATTGGTAAATGAAGTCACTAGCCTATATTGACAAATTTAAAAGCAGAGAGAGCATAAGCACTGAGGTTCTGGTTATCAGAGCCTCAGTGACAAAGTCAAGCGCTACTGACAACAGACACATTAGGCCACAAACTATGAGCACTGGGGCCCTGGTTAGCAGGATTCCAGTGAGACAGGCACAATACACTGACATATAGGTTTTTTATCTATGAGCACTGGGGTCCTGGCTAGCAGGATCCCAGTGACACAGTAAAAACACACTGACACACACTGACACACACTGACAAACAGGCCGAAAGTGGGGTTAACCATGCTAGAAAGAGGCTACTTTCTCACTCCCAGGAACAAAGAAGACCTGAGACAGAAGAACAGAAGTCCTGCTGCAAGAAGAAAAAGGTGCCAAACCCTGCTTGCTGCTCCTAGGACTAAACAATCACCACTAAGGTGTCACCTGGAAACCCAAAGGATTCTAAAAAACCCCAGAGCACCTCCAGCCTTCTGCAAATTGCCACGAACCTCCCTCAGAGTGAAGGCATCACTCTCCTTCACTCTTCAAGCAATAAACCGATGAAGTCCAGTTCACTCACTGGTCGCAAGCCATTGAACCGGATGTAGCAGCCCAACCAAAATTCATGCAACAGACCTGAAGGACAAAATCTACCAGTGTGCCAAAAGTAATGGCACAACGACCTTCAGATCCTGAGACATACCATTGCCCTGGGTAATGGACCACCAGCATTGGACACACAAAAGCCAACTCCACTGTGGACTCTCTGAGGACCAGAAGCAAGCACCAGTTGAGGGACTTCAGGAGACCCAAGAACTACCCCCTAGAGGGGCCCTGCTGACCTGCAATGTACCCTTTAGAGACCTGCTCCTGGCTCCAAGGACTTGACACCCAACTCTTGGCTGGCCTATGTGCAGTGCATCTAGCCTCCCTGGCCCCTGCATTGGAAAACCACCTGTGCTCCAGGGGGTCCCTAACCCTTTGCGACCTCTACACTGCAAGAGGACCCACTGGACTTACCTTTAAGTCCATCTGTGCAGTGTTTGGATGTGGTCCCCTTCTAAACTCTGCACCAGCTCCAAACCTTTCAGCCTCTGCTACTGCTTGAACCAGGAACCGCTTGAACTTCTCCAGCTGTTGCACAGGGCACCTTGACAACCTTGACCTAAACATAGAGCACTGTGAGAGCACTGTCTGATTTTATATGCAATTTTTAAGTTTTTCCCAATCATTGTGTATTTACACACAAAAGCATATATTTTCTAAACTTTGAAAAACTTTGGTCTCAAGTTATTCTTCTGAATGTGTGTCCACATTTATTGATACTGTGAGTACAAAAAATGCTTAGCACATCTCCAAGATAAGCCTAACTGCTCTTGCACACTATCACAAAAACAAAGCATTAGGTGGTCTGCTTTTGACCACTGGATACCAGAGTGGGGTTGCTTGGACTCTCTGCACAGTGCATGTAATTTTCGTACACTATATAGAGAGCCAGCCTCTTACAATATAGAATCTGTGCCACCTCTAAATACTCTTCAGAGTGATCAACACATTCAAGCCCAATATTCTTTAAAGTCAGCAAAGAAGCACAATATAAAAGCAATCTTAACAGAATTGCAGAGTCATGGAATGGTAAAGCCTTGTCACTCAACAATGAACACTCGTCTTTTTACAATTGTTAAGCCAGACAATTCATACTGTCTGGTATTGGATTATAGAAATTTTAATACTCACACAAATTCACACTAAGTGTGGAGTGCTCACAGTACTAGACCTATGATCAGTTTAGTATATAAAAAAATACAAAACAACTCTTGGCAGTGCTAATGATTTCTTTAATCAAAATGTAGCCCCTGAATCACAATGTCATATGGTGGTTACATTTGGTTATACCCAATAAACATACATGAGATTACTACAAGGGTATAGAATGAGTCCAGGGTTATTTACAGCAAGAATAACTTAAATCATATAGGATAATCCCAATTTATTTTCATATATTACCGACAAAGGCCCCCATTATGATCCTAGTGGTCACCAGACCGTGACATTACGACTGTGGCGGAGCCACCACGGTTGGACCGCCGACACCGCCAGGTTGCTGCCACTGGACAGCCCGGCGGCCTCGGCGGTTGTAATCCTCCAGGGCAGCACTGCAAGCAGCGCTGCCTGGGGATTACAAATCCCCATTCTGCCAGCCTTTGCATGGCGGTGGCCCTGCCATGCAAAGGCTGGCGGAAAGGGGTGCAGGGGGCACCATGAGGGCCCCTGCACTACCCATGCGCTTGGCCTGGGCAGTGCAGGGGCCCCATGGATAGCCCAGTTGCACTTTCCACTGCCCAAATTATGGGCAGTGGACAGGCCGATGGATGCTGCTGCACCCACCACACTGCCACATTGGCGCCGGCTCCATTACGAGTCGGCGTCAATGTTAAGGCCCTGTGGTGAACTCTTTATAGGGCCGCGATGTTCAGACCACACAAGCGGCCTGATGGCAGAACGGGTTTGGCAGGCGGCCTCCGCTGCCCACCAAACTTGTAATGAGGGCCATAGTGTTTGGATAGTTATGTTCCCTGTAGGGTGTACTCTGCTGTTCTCCTGCCTTAAGTGCCAGACAGTGTGTGTATATCCGGTCATCTGGTTTTTACATTTTGGCACTCATCTCCTAATCTAGTGTGCATGATGGATGAAGTCTAGGACAGTCCCTTGACATGAGTGAGGTCCTGGATTTGTACTCTGACGGGGAAGGGCATATCAACCATGCCCTCATTGTACGAACAGTAGACTACTGTCCAGGTTGTGGGTTTACTACATAAAGCAGTGGTAGCTCCAAAGCACCTTTTTTGTGAATCCATTATTGTGGGCAAATCATTGCAGTAACCACCCAAGTGTATGTGGTTTGTTTGTGTATGTGTGTTGCCTGGTACACGCATGGGATGAATCAGTGAACAAGAGTAATGAAGATCTATAGAATCCATTTTTTATACTTTGACCTGGACTATTGCACAAGATGGAGGTGGAGTTATTTTCACACATAGGGCCTCATTTTGCATTCAGCGGACGGGATGACCCTTCTGCCAAGCTTTCAATTGGGAGGTTGCCGCCTTACTGGTGACCTCCCTGCCAGAACTATTATGACTTTCCCGCTGGGCTGACGGGCAGAAACTAAGGTTTCCACCCGTCAGCCCAGCGGGAAAGTGGCAACAGCATTGTCGCTGGCTCATAATTGACCTGGTGGTAATGCAGCTGCCCGCAGGATGCACCATCACCCTCGCAATGCTCACTGTCTGCTGTGCGAGGGTGCTAGGCAGGGGGACCCCTCCACTGCCTATACCAAGTGCATAGGAAGTGCAGGCCCCCCCCCCGGACCCCTCTGCACCTGTTCTCCACCAGCTTTTTTATGGCAGTGAAATTGCCATGAAAAGGCTGGCAGATAACCAGGTCGTATTCAGCAGGGTGGTGATGACTTCAGCGCCGCCCTGGCTGATTCCAACCTCTGCTACCATCAGCCTGTGTGGATCACTGATCCGGCGGAGACAGCGGTACCCTGGTGATCCGACTGCCAGGGTCGTAATGTGGCAGTCAGACCGCCACAGCAGCAACAGTTCTGACTGCCATCATGAGTCTGGCGGTCTAGTGACCGCCAGACGCGTAATGAGACCCTACGTCTAGTACAGGTGTCTCCAACCAGTTGATTGCAAGCTAACAGTAGCTCTCACAGCCCTTCAGAGTAGCTTACAGCCTAGAGTTCATTTTTAAATAAGCACAGGGTCACAGTTTTCCTTTTAAAGTTAAGGGAAGGCTGGGTTCATGTTACATTATTATCACCAGGTTGCAGATAGCAGGGCCTGATAAGGAGCAGTCCTGAAGTCATATTTATGACCCAGGCCACAGAGGTGAATAATTGAAGCACTAATGTTTTTAACTCTTAAATAAAGGTCAATGTCAACTCAGTATTGGAAGTGAAAACAAAATGATATTTCTCAATTACATCGGAGAAATGAATATGAAAAGTTACCTTATAATTAAGTTAACTTTTCATTTAATTTTCTCAAATTATTTTTCAAACTGTTGCATTTACAAACAGCAGGCCTCTTGCTCCCAGTGGCCAGTAGAACATTGTTCAATATTTATAACTGAAAAATACAATCATGTTTTAAATGGGAGAAATTTAAAGTGTGAAAAAATGTTCCACATTATGAATATTTTTGCACTTTAGATTCCTCCCATTTAAAAACATGGCGGTATGTTTGTGCTATACTTGTAATGATGCCACATATGGTGATAGGTATGCCCTGTGCCACACGTACATATGACACCGGCTCTCATTTACCCATACACACATATCCTATTCACATGCACACATGTTCATACATGCCCCAAATACCACACTCTCACTGACACACACATGGCAGCCCTGTCATAGTGCCCCTAGGCAAAGTTTTTTGTTCACACCATAGTATCTGGCTCTATGAACATTAGGGTTAAAGTCAAGGAAGTTTAGCACGAGAGTGTTTGGTAATAATGTGTGAATTATTTGGCTTTCATTATCTCACAATGGCTTTCACTGATCAGAAGTAGTTCTTGCTACAGAAAAGGTTGGAGACCCCTGGTCTACTGTATAGATGATATTCCTGAAGCTGAAGGGAGAAGACTTAAACACCGAAATGGGAGCAGAGGAGATAATGCTCCTTTAGAAATTGGATTGGGCCTTTTGCTAAGAGAAGAGGAGCGGCTGATTAATCTTCCTGTAGCCCTGCCTTTTAGTAGATGATGGGGGTGAAAGGTGGGTCTGCAGCCTCTGTTGTTTAAAGTGAAAGGGGTATCATAGGGGTGGCCAGCCATTTGTCTTTCCCCTGATCACTCTTTACACAACAGGTTTGTCTTGATGACAGCCTGAAGGGGAAACTTTAAAGGGGAACCACCCTAAACCGATTCTCACAGTCTGTTGTTCGAAGTGAAAGGGACACTTTAGGTGAGGTCAAGATTTGGCATTACCCTTGTCAATTTTCAATGTGACTGCTTATATTCGGGTACAGAAAGCTCACACCTCTTAGAGCCTTTGTTGTGGGTGTTCTAGCGTGGATCATACCTGGCTATGAGGAAAATCACTTTATACAAATACATTGTTTGCAGAATAGCCTGAAGAGGACACTTGAAAGGATAACTACCCATTAGACCGTGGATCCACATCTCCTGTCCACTTTGACTACATCAGAGTGAGACCCACTGACCCACTTGTGTCCCTAGTTCCACATTGTCTTTGATGAAGGAAGGAAGTGCTTCACAAAGGCTGCTCTGAAACCAGAGTTGCTGTCTATCTGACAACTATCTTCCTATACATATGGGGACATCACCTGAAGTCTACCCCTTGCTGCAAGAATTGATCACCTGTCCTCAGTTGAGAGAAGTCACCCAGCCTCCTGAGAAATAGAAGGGGCCTTCCAATCATGCAAGAGGAGTTACTTCCAGGAGGAGCGAGGTGCAGTGTGACCCTAGTTTGGTGGGTCTGCCAGTGTAGAAGACTATGGAGAGCAGTCTGTGTGCCCCTGTGTCTGTGGGCTGCAGACCATCCAGCTGCTACACCTGTTGTTGTTGGCGGCAATGTAACCAAAGCCACTGTATCAAGGTATCAAGTTAGATGTGAACTGAGCTGCTGTGCCAAGTAATCAAATGTAACATGACATCATCCTTTGTGCCGAGTAGCATGACCTGACCCTTTGTGCCAAGTGATCAAGTGTGGCCACAATGAGGCCTGTTGCCACAATGGGTTATTGAAATGCCGATGATCAATTTGTGTGTCCTGCCATCCCGGTGAATTGTCACAGGTAGCTGTATTTTTCACCTATTCCTGAGCTGAATCATCCATCAATAATGAATATTCCACTGATGTATATACAGGTGAAGCAAAGCCTTAAACTCCCATCTGTTGCCAACATAGTACCATTGCCCGGCACATTACCACATGCTTAATTCAGGAGCACTTGATGAGCTTTGCGGCACCAGCTAGGTAGGCACTCCATCTGCTTAGGAGGCTCCTCAATAGAGTATGTCCTTGTAATTTCATTTGGCATTAGCATCACCCTGACCTTAAAGAACTTTATGCCTGACACCTGTTGTCTGCACATAGATGTTAGAGCATCACAGTATCTCTTTTGAGAGAAATCCTGGGTAAACCTATTTGCCCCTACTTCTTTCCTGCCATTGAATCCACTACTAAATGTTCCTCCTGTGACAGCATCACATTTGGAGGGCTGAGCAGCTGGGCATCTAAGACCAAACCCGAGAGCACAGCCATCTCGCAGGCCTGGACCCTCTTCCCGCACGTAGGACTGTTCCTCCAGGCCTCTGCCATGCCAGGAGTATAGCAAACAGTCAATGAAGCTTGACTCTCCAGCAAGGCCCAAAGCCTTCCTGGGGCGAAGGTTCAGTGCTCCTCAGTCGGGCCATCTAGGGTGAAGCCCATCCTGCACTCAGTCCACATACAAGCATCTCAAGCCTGCAGACAGCTGCATTCAAGGGGAATGCCAGCGCCAGTCTGTGTCCTCGACCCTTTAAAAAAAAATACCCACCACCGGAGCTCTAACACTGCCCCAACACTAAACTTATACCTCCTGCCCCAAGGCCTAAAACCTGACCCTCAGCACGACCCCCTCCCCGACCCCCAACCCTTTAAAAAATAAATACCCACCCGTCTGAGCCCTAACACCACCCCGCTCCAAGCTCTAAAACCATCCCCCACTGCCCGACCCCAACCATTTCTTTAAAAACATACACGCACCCGAGACCTAAAACCACCCCGCCCCAACACTAAACCTATACCCCCAACCTAATCTCTAAAACCTGATCCTAGTGCGACCCCCTCCCCGAACACCAACCCTTTTAAAAAAAACTGTCCCCCATCCTGAGCACTAACACCGCCCCCTTGCCCTAAGCCCCAAAGCCTAACCCCCAAGCCGTAAATCAGTCTCCTCCCACACTTCCCCTTGCCTCACTCTCCACACAACGAGGCAGCTCTCCAGTCAGGCAGGCAGTTCGTAAAGAGGAATAGGAAAGGTATTTCCGTTTCCTCTAACAACGCTGATACGCTTTTCCACACCTGTTCCACACATATGCCTTAATCACTACATCCATGCACATGCCCTTACCATGCATGCCTTTACAACTTGATTTGTTGTAAAGGCATGCATGATAAAGACATATGCGTTGGTAAAATTGTGTGGTTAAGGCCATGCTTGGTAAAGGTGCATGCATTCTAACGCATGCGTGGTGAAGTCTGTCTGTAGTTACAACCGCGTGGTAATGGCCTTTTCCCACCCAGAGTAGTACACATGCAGCCCTGGAGCATTATAGGCAATTTAGTTCTGTTACTGTTAGATTTTACATGGCTGGGTGCTAAATGTCTCTCTAGTGTTTTGAATGTCAACCTCTGGACCTTGCATAGCTAATTAGCATTGGGAGGTTATTCATTATTGAAATTAATCAGACACATCACTGTACCAACCAAGAAAAGCCATGCACCACCACCCAGAAGATCAAGAAAGAGCTATCAGTTTGCCAATCCGTTCATGTGAAATTAAGATGGTGGCTCTTCTCTTTGAGGTGCACTTTAAGTTTCAGGTTTCCAACAGTACACCCCTATGCAAGCCATGAATTTTGGTTTCCCAGAAGCCGCTCAGTGGATCATTAGAACAATGCCATCAGTTCACTAGTTGGCTTCATATATTGGTGGAACTGCAGTGGTGTCCTACTTACTTTGAACCTCTGCCTTTCTTTCTTGATTGATGAAAATATCCTTGATAAATGTTGTTGCTTGGGTTTACCCTGCACATACACACTGGTGTCCATCTTAAGCATGGTCACATTTCTAAAACGTACCTGATGACCAAAGTCCTTTTTCCCATTATTTCTATCTGAAGCGTCCCAGTGAATGTCCTTCTTTATACACTCTAATTTTGACGTAATGCTTCGTAACCATTGGATGCTCAGTCAAGACGACCAAGGGGAGCCCAAAAGGCTGAGGTTGGAGCATGCAATAGGTTGTCTCGTGGCAGATTACCAGCTTGGCACCTAGGTCCAACTACGAGAATTGTATGTGCTGCAACTCTAATATATCTTAATCAAGTGGGCAATATTGTGGTTTCCCCCACATCACTTGCCTTCAAAGCAAGGACCTCCAACATTTTGTGAAGGGAGAGCTATTAATAATTGGTGAAAATCATTGTGAGCTGCTAAAGGTTAAGCAACATGCACAATGTACTCAGAAACACCTCACACCCATCTCCATTGTCTTTAAGCCCAGTTTCCATGTAGCTGCTACTATGGTTTGAAAAAAATACTTAGAATTCCCTAGAACATGAGAAGAATTATCAGGATTTGTGCGGGCACATTCTTTAACTGTTTAGTCTCAGAAATAACAATTATAATGCAGCTCAATTAAACAAATATAGAGGAAAATCAATCAATACCTTCAATATGGCATTGCATGATTTCCTTTAATGCTTTGTGATCTGGTAGCCTGGTAGGGAAATTCTGAACATGTCATCATAGTAATCACAGCCTGTAACAGTCAGACCAGGGCGAAACCTTGTTAAATTCCAAGTATAGAACCATTCAGACAGGTATTACTTTTCTATTGCAGCTGTGACAAGATCACTGTGTTTGCCAACGTTGAGATCAGCTGAATTCAGCCTTGTGTTATACAGCTATTTAGTACATGAAGGAAAGTGCTGCCTCCCCTCTCTACTCTGCATTCTTTAAAAAGGTTACGTTTTGACTTTAAGGTTTTTATGGCACCATTCATGTTAGCAATTATATTCTCATTGCTTCCTTTTTTCTCAATAAACATTTCTTTGTTGTTCAGCTAATACAAAACTTTGAAATATGCTGAAGATTCTTCTCTACCGCTACTTTTGTTTTTGGGGTCAGCACTAAACATTGCTTTGTTCTAGTTCAACCAATTAAAAAAACTTTGAAAGATGCTGAAGATTCTTCTCTCCAGTTACTGTTTCTTGGCGTTAGTTAACTAGGCTTGTAGTAAACATTGCTCTGTTCTTGATCAACTAATGAAAATTTTGAAAGATGATGAAGGTTTTTCTCTGCAGGTTTCTTGGTTGATTGTGTGCAAAAAAACATTATTTTTCATTTATCCACAATGCAGCATCCAGTTTACTTATTATTTGAATCTCAGAATTCTGTAAGTGAAACTTAGTCTCAATATGAACGTGCGTCCTTGCAGAATGTCTTGTGGCTGCTCTTTATCCCTACTGAATCTCTGATTTTGCAGATTAGACATACATAGTGTCCTTAATTTTTCTAATCAACAAATTGTTCCCAATCTCTGAATGGCCAATAAAGAGTTTCCCCATCTTGGAAACAGATAACTGAATTTGAGTGTTCATTAGTAACTGTCTTTGTATTTGTGCATTCATTGAACCGGCATAAATCATTTTGTTTTGCAAAGCAGTTCTTCACCTCATTGTAGATGTCAGCTGATCTGGTTGTGGTTTTCAGAGGCAATAAAGTTAAAAAGTCTTCATTATCAATGAAAGCTTTAAAAACACTCTAACAAACATTGCCAACTAGGCAATTTTGCAGATACCCTTCTTGCCATAGTGTTGGCTTCTAACTGCAAATCTTAAATAAGAGACATATTCTCAGGTTATTTAGGAAATCTTTGAATACAGGCTATGACATTAGAATCATTGCTTACTTCACAATGGCTCTATCCATAAATGTTGCTTTGTTCTTGATCAAGCGCTGAGTAACTTGAAAGATGCTTCAGTTGCCACGTAATCTTTCTTGGTTGGCTGTGTCTGCAATGTGGCTTTTATTTCATTTACTTTTTGTGACCTCAGGCTGCTTCCTTTAGGGAATATCCTCTCAAAATGCATGTGCATTGTTGAAAATGCCTCATAACATTGCCCTTTTTTATCATATACAACGTTTTCTCAACAAATAAAACATACTGTTGTCCTTAACTTGTGCAAATAAAGATGTGTTCTCTTACTTGGGGTGGAAGTAGTATGTCTAAATGCCTCATTACAAGGCTAATGGCCCCAGGACTGCCAGCCTCACAGTGACGGTCGGATTGCTGCAACTGTGGTGGTTGACCAGCACATTACAACCCTGGTGGGCGGACTCAGCAGTGGACTGCCATCCTCGCTTGGAACATTGTCCGGACGTGGTGACGGCAGCCGGAGTTGTTACCAGCCATAAATGCGCTGAACTCAGAGCCGCCTGGCTAATTACAACTCAGCTTTCCTCCAGCCTATCCATGGCAGGGAGCTTGCCATAGAAAGGCTGGTGGAAAGCCAGTGCAGGGAGCCACAGGGGGCCCCTGCACTGCCCATGCCCAGCACCATCAGAATGTGCACAGTCTGCTTTGCAGACAGTGCAAATTCTGAGAATGTTGGAGTGCTACAATGTTGGCCTCAGCTCCCAGACCAATATCCTACCACTGTTCCCACCAGGCTTGTGCTACAATGGACCCGCCAGTCAACCCGGAACATTGTAATATGCCTGCGAGGAACATCACCACCATGGCGATGGCATCCTCCCCGCGGCTTTGGTGATCCCATGGTGGAACCGCCAAAGTCAGAATCCGACCTGACTCTTTTGTCTTTTGGATGAACCGGTTCTTCTCCCATGATTACAATTGTTAAAGCTGTAACAAAGAGTAGAAATGTTGGCGAAGTCACTATCTAATCCATATCATGCAAGAGTGCCATGTGGACACCTTCAATTAAATAGTATTTCAGGCAATTTATGATTAGTAGCAGTGCTAGTTAATTAAAGAGTACCAGTGGAAATTTGAGAAAATTAACTCACACTAGCTATGTTTAATTATGAACACTAAGGGGCATATTTATAAGCCCCTAGCTCCACCTTGCGCCACATTAACATCATTATTATTTACGTTAATGTGGCCCAACGAGGCCGAAATCCCCGCCCCTTATTTACAGAGTGGCGCAATGCATGCATTGCGCCACTCTGTAACCCTTTGCGCTACATTATGCCTGTGCCAGGCATAATGTATGCAAAGGGGGCGTTCCCCCATTAGGGGAGCTGAAAAAATGGCATAAGGAAATCTATGGGATTTCCTTGCACCATTTTTACGGCACTTTTAATGCCTGCTCGAGAGCAGGTGTTAAATGGCGGCTTCCATTCTTTAGAATGGGTCCCTATGTACTCTGCAGGAGTAGCACCAATATATTGGCACTACTCCTGTAGAGTACATCAATAGCATCATGAGAAATGACGCTATCGCCCCCTACCCTGCGCCATGGTGCGCCGGGAAAGTAGGGTGCAGGGAAAGTGTAGCTGTGCTTGGTGCAACGCTGCTTTCCATAAATCTGCCCCTAAGTGGCTGTTTTTCACAAATTAATCTAGATTTGATTCATCAAGTCCCAGGAAGAGCCGAAGGCTTTGCTACAGCCTTGTTCGTCTTCTGCTGTTGTAGTTCTGTTCTGCTAGTACCGAGAAGCCCTTCTTGGGCTTCTATGTGTTTTACAAGTGGCTACAATAGAAAGTAGAAAATAAATATTTGGAGTTTATCTGACTTTTGCAAATAGGAAAGGGACCAAAATTTACAGCACACAATTGGTCCGAATTCACAAAGGTGAAAGTTTTGAAATTCATTCCTATTGTATTATTCTAACGTTTGTAGAAAATGTTAGACTTTTTGGAATTTGGACAGACTTTCAGAACTACTCTGGGTAATCCATGACAGCAGATTTGATGATACAACCCAGACTCGTGGAATCAACCATTATTGTACCAGCACCAGTCTGAACAATGTTTCCATGCCAAGACCATACCTGTCAACTCATCCACGTGTGGCAGATGTCATATTCTTTCTTAATGATCCAACTGATAAAGTGTCTCCATAGACTTTACTGGTACATTTCAATCCTATTTCACCCAGCCCAAAAAGTGTTCATTCTCTATTTATTCTATTTATCCTAAAGGGATCACCCTGTTAAATGTCTCTCTTTGCCCGCCTTTTTAATCAAGAAGTTGACACGCATGCAGGACATGAAGATTTTAGGAAAAAACATTAAGATAAATATAAGCTTTTTTTTTTTACAATATGAACTTAAATCACCATTTACAAGAAACATACCCTAAAACCTAAATGAGCTCTAAACCAAATGTTGCTTCACGGGGTAAGGTGTAGCCTCTGCCATACTCCATATTGCTACACTGCAAATTGAGGCAGGATATATTTGTATCTGATTATCCCATTTTACTCTGGACAATAAAGATTTTAGCATCAGGCCGCCCAGTTATTCTTTGTCACTTCCTGTCGCGAGTACTGCTGGTCTGAGCAGCTGCTGTGCTCTGCGCATGTCTGAGATGTAGCCAGAAAAGCAGCAAGGTTCTTCTTGTTGATCAGTATGGCATAGGCATCACAGCATCCTATGAAGCATTAAAGACGGCCTAGCCACCTCTATGGAGAAAGAGATAACAATTTAGTGGCTGCAATGTACAACATGAAACCACCAAAACCTGGGTTTTATCCCTCCTTTCCTCTTGAATGAATTGTGTGATCTTGACCTCTTCAATTAATTTATTATATTGTGTTTCCTTTCTCTTCATTATCATACATGGCAACTCCTTTAAATAGATAATTTCTGGGTGTTCATTGCACGTAAATCTCTCATGTTCAACAGCCCATAAAATTGCTACATGTTGTAATAACCTGCGCCAAATTTATAGTGCACATGACAACCTACTTGACTCTGAGTTTAATAATATTTTTTTCCCAAAATGTGTTTATTCCTATTTTATCTAGGCAATACAGTCAAGTCAACAACAGTATGGCAGATGTTGGCAATATATTATCTCACAATTCCATTAGCAAGAGAGAGAGAGAAAACCGTTAAATATCCAGCAATCTAAGCAGAAAGAGGGGCAGAGGGTGTGTGGGGGGCAAAGAGGAGAGCAAGGAACCATCAACAATCTTAGGAATCAAGGTGGTCAGAGGGGGTAAGGTGAAAGGGGGAACACACCTGTGGGCCAGGCGGTCAACAGACAATAGCCATCACCCTACCTTATCATTCACTCTGCACCCAGGGATCATCTGACACACAGTGTCGCAACCACTACCCTCCTTCTCCCATGCACTCCCATTAATCGGAGTGCTAGGGGAGTGATCAGTGTTCGTGTTGTGTGGAAACTCAATCGGCGACCCATCTGTCACATCATCTTCAGTCGTTACATCATCCAACCCTAGAGTTCCAGATCGCGCCCTGCATAGTCATCCATGTGGATCCCAGGAACCCTGCATTCCTCTGCTGTTGCCCATTCCAAAAGATCAGTTAGCCATTTGTCCCAGGTCAGGGCCAGACCAGCCCCGTGGATAGCGATGTGAGTTTTTTAATATAGCATTGACGTCAGGGTTGGAGGAAATCCATGATTGTTTCATGTTTAAAACCTATGGCTTTTAAAAATAACTCTCAATGTAGTGATATCATCTCATCTTCTGAGTTAAAGAAATATACTTTCTGAATTTTTAAAATATATTTTTGGATGTCATTTCTTTCACCATTTGCATTATTTTAAATGTAAAGCATCTTCATGACTGTGCTGACACAAGGGATCGAAGAGCTTGTACCAAACAGTACAACAAACAACAAAGTGATGGATGGAATGTTTGAATTAACCTCTGCCACTGGCGAACACCTGGAAAGCTTTCCAGTCCATAATTTCTTGCCCATCACACTACTCTAGACAGAGGCCCACCTTATGCAAATCAGTATTGACCCTGCTCCTTGAAGGAACAGCCCATCCTGACCAGCTGGGAAAGGCCTCCCTCCAGAAGAAAACACAAACAACATCAGACCGGTTTCAGTCTCTTTTGGCATAAGTAGCTGGGAGCAGTTTGAGTCCTATGACACAGTGAGTATAGGACGCACTTTTTGGTATTTAACCGCAGCAAACAACAAGGTGATGGATAGAATACAACGGTGCAGTAGTGCACATATAAGTAAGCACAGTTGTTACAGTGAAACTGCAAGTGGCTACCTGTAGCTCGCTGACATCCTGTAGATAGCTTGATGCCCTGACATCCAATTTAGTGTCTTTTAATGTCCAGCATTAAAGGCAAACAACACCTGTCTATTGTTTTACTAATTTCAGGCCTATTGCAGCACTTGTCCACTTTCACCCGAACCACCTGCTCACATTGGCTACGTTGAACATAGCTGGGACCGGTGGGTTGGAGCGGCTGACATCAGTTCCAAAAGCCCACCACAAGTAGGGATTCGACTGCCCACCTGGCACCACACCATCTGCCATCTTCGATCCACCAATGTGCTTCTGTCCAGCACAATCTGTGCAGCTGGGGTGGCTGGAGTGGCAGTCTTGACATGTGATCCTTTTTATAGGGTCCAGGACCCATGTTGGCTTTGTTGTAGCTGCATACCCCGGCACAGGTGATGCTGTGCTGGGTATCTTGGGAGGAATCACTGTAAGGCGGGCATAAGGTTCCTGACTCCGGTTTGTGGCTGACTTGAGAGAAGGAAGATTAGATTTTTTAAAAATCCATGCTTACCCCTTTTTCACTGTTTAAATGATGGGAGAAATGTAAAACCTGAGAAGTATTTTACTTATTGAAAAAAAGATCGTGTTGAGAGCAGCTTTAATTTAAACATTAACACAAACCGGAGCCAGGAACTTAATGTTGCCCTTCTTCACACTACATTTTGATGAAACAATTGGAGAAAAGTAAAATGAAGTTGCTGGCTCCGGTTTGTCCCCAGGAACAACTTGTAAGAGGCACTTTATTTATTAAAAAAATAGAACCCTGTAAAATGCTGCTTTAAAGTATTGAAATAATGAGAGGAATGTAAAATTATGTTTTAACGTTATAGTACAATGAACATAAGGCTTAACACTTCACATTGAATTAATCCCGTTTTTAATAAAAGCACATCGGCGTCCAGTTTCCATATTCTTTGTTGTAAATGTGACATAGAGGCCAAAGAATTAGCAGGGAGAGCTGTAGAGCTGAACCAAAGGATAGACTTGGTCCCAGCTTATGCTAATAAGTACCAGCCCTGCTTCTTGTTGGAACAATCCATCTTGACCTGCTGGGCAAGGCCTCCCTCCTTTGATACAAGCATATGCTACTGGTCGCATAACAAGAAAACTGCACCTGCTGGTGTCCTTGAAGGGTAGTGTGAGCCTGTCTTGGATCAACCTTTGCAACCTGCTTCTGTGACCTCTGCAGGAACCTAATGGAATGTCGAATCACACGGTCAATGGCAGCTTAATGAAGGGAGTGTGAGGTGGCCCAAGGCACATTACATGGTCCAACATGGTCCAACCTCTGATCCATGGATGGGCTGACTTGCTGGAGAAACATGCATGGTAATGGTACACAACATATGAGGCTTAGACTACCTTGCAGCACCCATAGATATTCCTCTCTGCTCCAACTTTCTGCTTGTACCACTAGGAGTGCTATTGAGGTGCCTGGCTTTCACCATGCAGGTGGGGTGCCAGAGAGGATCTCCACAAGGTATTATTGAGTGAGGCAGCCCCACGCATGAGGACTTCCTTGAAACAACAGACAGGTTTCATGAGGGAGTCTTTCCCTATATTGACCTAGTGCTCTCATTAGAAAAGAGGCAGAAACCCTACAAGGGATGCCAACCCTGGCCCTCCATGCTCCCTAGGAGGCTAGCTAGTGAAGGGGCAAGCTGCTATTTGGGCATGAAAAAAGGCCAACTAAATATCCAGCCACAGAGAGTGACACAGGTATTGATCTCCATCTCACCCATGGCATTTGAAGGTTCTACTTGAGTCTTGAGTCTTGATGGACCACAAATATGACTGGAAACTGCTGAAGACAAAGCCTCCTCAAGTGGACTAACGGTCTTTGCAAAAAACTGGGGCGAGCAAAATAAACAAAGAAGGGAATGATTGGTCGCTAAAACTGTGTATCTACTAATCTGAGAGAAGATTACAAAGTGTTACTGTCTTCTGTGCATTGGGAATGATAGAGTGAAACATGGAAACAATTGTATTCAACCTCTTTATCGATCCAACTGCAGTAAGCTTTCCATTGAGCCTTAAAGAGGACATTCAAGATATCTGAACAAACTGGACATCTTGTTTTACAATGTATTGTTATGGTACCAGACGAGATGTGCATTTATATAAAGCACTTACTAACCACTGACGCGCTTTGTGCCAGGCAGCAAGCTCCTCCTGAACCCAAGGATAGTAGTTATTAGTTAGTCAAGTATTCAGTATTGTTTGTTACAGGGATTAGTCTTATGTGCTCAAGCCGACCCCATTCCATGCATTTACTCCAGTTTCTTTGTAGTAGATTAAATTAATAGGAGTTTGGTGTGATCCCTAGTTAGGGGGTATGTGAGTTCATGCAGATTGTTGGCGGACCAAATAGCTGAGATAGAGAATAAATAAAGTTACGTTACAGGGGTTTAACTTCCAAAAAAGGAGTGGTTGTGTTCTTTAAAAAAGAGTTGTAGGCAGTTTAAATAGAGACTAAAGCAAACATGCATGTGTCTTAGCAAAAGTTGGGGTCAGACTGAAGAGGCATGCTAAACATGGAAGGAAAGTTGAGATAGAAAAGAAGAGGTGACAATCAGAAGTTTTTTAAAAAAAAGTTAGTTTTCATGCTGAATTTTAGGAATATAAAGAATACATTGTGAGATAACATGCAATTTGAGGATATAGAAAGATACCTTTCCTTTATGAGAGATAGTGCTACATAAGGTATATTAATAGGCATTAGAATCAGGTGCACAGACTGTACACTTCTAGGCTACCACTAGTTCATCAGCTCAGGTTTGAAAGTGTAAAGTAATAGCTGGAGCATTTATAGTAAAATATTGAGAGCATTAGGCTGCTCTCAGAAGAATCAGCAACCTCAAAATTAAAGCTATAAGTGAATGAGGAATGAGGAGGATTCGATAGTACCGTGCATTTCAATAGAATTGGTTTGTGAGCCATGCCACTCTGGTGTTGAAAAGTGCATGCAGACCCTGTCAGAGCAGTTGCAGCCATCTGTAGGGATTTTGACATCAGTGGAGCCCAATGCACGGCATACAGAGGGACAGCTTTGATAAGTGGTGGAGCTATTGTGCCGAGGTTGTGCCATGTACATGCCTCAGAGTCCAACAGTGGTCGAACTCAATCATCAATTTCAGTTTTCTGCTCAATGCACCTATGAGAAACTATGGGTTACGGAACTTTTTTCTGTGTGTGCATCAATCCCTCATATCAGTAGCAGGTGTCTTGGTCCAGGAATCATGGCCTTGTTGTGTGCAAGTGGTACCTTGGATCAATCACTGGTCACAGCTTTTTGCCCAAAATGACCCTGGGAACCATCTTGCTGTTCTTGGAACTGTCTCACTCGTACTGAGCACTACCACATGCAATTGTTGCATGCTGGACTTGCCTGGGGACCTTTGGAGACTACTACAAATGTGTTTGTCTCATTTAGGACTTGTTGTCAGGAGTAGCCTGTGAATCCTCACAAAGTACCTGAAGCTCTCCCTAGAGTGTAGATATATAACTCATGTTTGTGGCACGGGCCACCAGTTGATGCCCTGGGCATGCATAGGAATATCTGGAACTCTCACTCTGATCCTGGCAGACCATTTCACCATAGAGGAGATCTAGTGCTTCCCATTGTTTGTGGCTGTTTGCCCCGCAAACATAGGGCCATCTTAGATCAGTCCAATGATTTTCGGATCAAAAAGTCATGTGGGGGTCATAGGGAGCTCTAACTCAGCCATCTACAGAGCTTTTTGCAACCAAGGAGTCCAGGAAATGTATTGAGGATGGTGGAGCTCTGTCTTGTGGAGGGAGATTGACTTCCAGTTGGTTGTTAAAACCCAGTCTAAGAGTCATAACCAAAATGGGCACATAGAAATTCAGGATCTCTAACTGGACTCTTGTCAAAGTCTGACGCCCCAGAAGAGCACTGGACTACTCTTGCAGCTTGCAAATCTCTATATTGGGATGGCTTCTGTCCAATAGCTGGAGCCCAAGATTGTGGACTGCACCTTTAACCTGGGTGAGGGACTCAACAAGTTATAACCCTGCCAGCAACAGAGTCTTCAAGTACATTGGAGCTTGTGGTACTATACCCTGAGTAGAGAGAGACACCATGGGCAAGTGGGTGGGGACCATGACTAGGAGCTGTACATCATGGGTCATATTATGATGGGCGTTTCTGGCACGGCGTACAGCCATGTGCCTATTTTATGCATCTTCAGGGCATAAAATCAATTAATTTAACTCAATATTTCTCTAACTTAGTGTCGTATTTTCAGGCAGCACAGCTTGGAAACAGAAATAGGCAAACTTTGCTCACTGATTCTTAGCTGTACTATTTGAAAATAAAACACTAACTCATGGAAATATTTGGCTTAATTAACTCAATTTATGCCCTGCAGGCACATAAAACAGGTGCTAGTTCTGCACTACAGTAGAAAACCCCAGCATAACACAGCCCCAGGAGTGCATGTGGGATTTCTCAAGGAAACATGACATTTCTTGACGGGCTCATGACTCTCATCTCTAAATATGAAGCTGTGCTTCCAGTTGGTGGCTAGAAGCATGTTTCCCAGAAGGGCAAGTTGGCTTCCTGGAGTTTTAACTCTTGTCAGAGAATGTGCTACTCCTATGAGAATGGGAGTCCATACAAGGCTTTGAAATTCTGTCCTTGGTATGACGCAATTCTTCCTGTCAATAACTGGATCCCCGATTCATGGAAGTAATTCCATGGACGTTAGGAAGCTGCTGATAGTTGTTGTCTCACCAGTAAGCCCAGACAATGTTGGGGCACCTAAAGGGCCAGATTTACAACAAACTGGTGCAGTGGTTTGCTAAAACCAGCAGCACAGCGCTGCGCCACGTTTGAAACGCAGGGATGGTGCACATCTGCCTACCCCCTGCTTCGGCACTAAATGTAGCTGCCTATCACCAACGCAGGCATCCTTGCACCATAGTGCAAGGGTATCTGAGTTGAGGGGATTGATTGTTTATGTGCAGTAAGGTGTCTCTTACTGCACATAAACAATCTACAATGGCGATTTGGCACTTTTATGTGTGCTGTATAATGCAGCATACATAGAAGTACCAAACATAATTTTTGAATGATTGTTTATGGACAGGAAGAGAAACCTTCCTGCCCGTAAACAATCATTTGTGGCGGTTTTGCTCTTTCTATGTGTGCTTCAAAAATTTACACCAACTGACCATAATAGAAAAAGTCCAGAAAGCAGTTTCAGGAAGACCTGCCAATGCTGAAAATGCTCTATGCTAACCTCAGCATACCTATCAAAGAGACTAAGATTACCTACTACACAACCATCATCATTAAATTCAATTCTCAAGCTGAAACAAGGCATTTTTCATTGTGAAAAACCCATGTTTGCTCTGCCACTCAACCACTCAAACGAAAAGGGCACAGGAATTAATTATTAGACTGTGAATGAATAAGAACAGCAAAATCTACCTGCACTTCCCTAACACAACATTGCTAGACATCATTATGACAATCCTCATGACCCAAGTATTCTTTCTCCACTGCTTTCTCTGTAGAGGGCCTAGCTGTACTTCTCTAATTCCCAAAAGCCATATTATAAGCCATTGATGTTATCCTATCATAGCCCAAGGAGATTTCCTAAAAAACTTTTGAGACAGTGTCAGATCATGCCTCTTCTAAAGAAGACAAGTGCCAGCACCCAGGCAGATAGCCCAGTGAACACCTAATTTCCTGGGCATGGTAATTGAGAAGGATGTTGCCAACCATTTTCACAAAATGATGAAACCATCATACTCCAGTAAATTACTTGTTTGGTCCACATCTCCGTGCAGTAGGAGAAAGTCACCTACCCTGTGGTTAATGAAGTGGAAGAAGTAAATGATGCTAGTTGCCAAGCTCAAACTCTGTGATTTGTTTTGATAAACACATTTTTAAGTTTTCAATTCTTAAACAAACAAAAGCAAGTTAATATACCAAAGAAATTACAAAAACATAGGATCTTCTGCGTTAAGTTCTGGTCTCTGTTCTCACCACATATTTCCCTCCCCATAACTACATGAAATCACTTGTCATTAACAAGTACATCATTCAATTTGGTAGCTAAACCATAGTATTCCAAACATTTACCCCAAATTTCAGGAATTTTTAGGACAGTCTCGGGTCCTATAGATTAATTCTTCCTGTCCAGCACACCAGCCCATGCCAGTCTACCCCTGCACCAGCTTCGGGGGGTCGGGCAGTTCCAGGATTGTGCAATATCTCTTTTTGCTACAAGGGTTGCTAGACCCACCAGGGCCCTATCCCCTTGTGAGCCCCCAAGATCCTCCAACACATCCAGCGGTGCCAATTTGGGAGTCAATTAGATCAGGATATTCAGGACTGTAGACAAGATGCCACTGATACTTGTCCAGTATCGAGCAATGTATGGGCACTGATATTTTATATGAACAAATTAGGCTGAGAGTAGATGACAGCACAAACAACTTGGATTTGGGAGTAGTCCTGCAGCATGTAAGCTGTGGGGAACCATGTCTGTCTGGTGTAAATAGTATACTTGAATTTGGAATAATCTGGAGGAGATTTCTAACTCCTGGGGTGCCATAAAGACCTTCCTCTATTCCACCTCCTCCATCTCCCCAAACCACTCCTTCCACATCTGGCAAATCTGTTCTAGAGTCTCCGGGGCATTGTTCACTAAAGTACAGTTGAGTAGAGAGAAAACACCATGTCCCATCTTCCCCATCAGCATCTTCACTTCAAGCAGATTATACTCTGGGAGCCCTTGGAGAGATGCTTTTGGTATCTGCTGAGTGCATGTCGTATTTGAAGATACTTGTGAAACTGAGGGGCAAATTTACAAGCCCCTAGTGCCCCCTTGGGCCAACTAGCTTCATATTTTTTAATTCTGGGGCTGTGTTAAAGAAGCCTTTCTCCTGTGCCGTATTTACAAAGTTGCATAATTCTTGCATTGAGCCACTTTGTAAATCCTTGCACCACATTATGCCTGCTCCAGGCATACTGTATGCAAGGGGGGCGTTCTGATGCAGGGAGGCCCGAAAATGGTGCAGTGAAAGTTACAGCATTTCACTGCACCGTTTATTTCTGTCATTTTTAATGCCTGCTCAGAGCAGGCGTTAAAATGACCCACCCATTTTAATTAATGGCCCTGTGCTTTTCTGCACTAGCCTCAAAGTTTGTGATGCTAGTGCATCAAAGCTCCAAAATAGTGTAAAAAAAGTTTGACGCTATTGTCCTAAGGACTGCCATGGTGTGCAGTATTGTAAATACAGCACACCCCGTGGGTGACCGAAGAAAAGTGGTGCATCGGGACCAAGGAACCTCTTTCTTATAAATATGCCCCTAGTGTGGGACAGTGAAAAATGAGTCTGGAGATAGGCTAAAGAAAGAATGTTGGAGCCGTGTCATACATCAGCTAGTGTAGTGATCACCAGCAGGTCTCATTAACTAAAACCCTCTAGGCACGATAATTGCAAATCTATGATTTGTTGGCTTTCCCTTTTAATTAAGGAAAATATGGATTATTATCTGGGAAGCAGCCTAGTAATTGACAACTTGTTTTTGAAGATGCATCAATATGTATGGCACAGAGGTGGCACACTGTCAGCATGATCTTGAGGCCACCCCTCTAGAGGGAGGAAAGGGGATCCAAAGCACTCCTCCAGACATCCACCTACAGAAGGTGTAGTCAGTCACTGCACCCACCTACAGGGGGATCGCTGTCCTCCTTGAAAGTACAGGCCAGGTGCCGCCCACAATGTGAAAGGACCACCGGATGCTTCAATCAGCAGGTCCATCTTTCACTAATGAGATTCCAGAACAGTGCCAGTTTGTGGCTGCCCTGGGGGCAGTACATTTTCAGTAGTAGTACGAAATGTCTCTGTTTGAGCCCACTGCACCATGAAGTTGCACCGTGGCACAATCGGGGACAGTGCACCCTTCCTGGAATAACGCTTCTGCAGTTAAATCATTTGCAGATCTAAATTGGTGGTTAGTTGGGGAGGACAGATGTGGAAGCGATCTCATTTCCGAATGAAGGAATGTGGTGGCGTGAATAAATAGGTTTTCTGTTGTAATATATAACAGATACCCTATTGTTAATAAATAACATGCTTGTGATTATTAATTCTTCTTTTAACATCAATAAACATCATAGGCTTCAAAGCTGTACGACCGTTAGTAAATATGTTAATGTTGTTGTAATTGATACTACAATATATTCTGCTTGAAGTTAACTTTATTTATAATAGTAATTTCAATTATATTATGGATTATAATAGTGATACCAAGATGGAATGCAAAATAATATTGAATGTTCAAAAGAGAATAATACTATGCAATTCAAGATGTGGTGTAAAATTAGTTCATAATAATGGGATCCACTTTCTAACATTTTACTTTTTCCTAATGTCTCTCCCTGATACCAGGCAGTTGCCTTCTTTTTGCAGAAGCTATAGGTGGACAAGGCGGCATCAAAGTGCACAGAGGAATGCATGCAATAGCATGATATCCAATGGTGGCACAGTATGGATAGCCGGCATTTTGCAACTGAAAGCCATACACGAAAGAGGCTCGGAGAAATAAGTAGTATGAGGAAATGTCACAAAAATAACTTGAAAAATGAAAGCACATGAAAGGTTAAGGACAATGACAAACTAGTGAGGGTGAGGATGGAAAACGAAATCGTTTTCAGTTCACACAGGAATATTACAATCTGGAGAAAAATCGGTGAAAGAAAAAACAAACCGCAACTAGTTCACATTAAAAGTCCTTAGTTTGAATGTAATTGGTCTAAAAAAGTTCCAAAGACTGCGGAGAAGCATCATCTGTTGTTTATGATGCAAAGTACTGGAGAGTGGTGGTATGTCAAGAATCTAGAAATGGTATTCTGCCAAAATATTGAATAAAAATGATTGAGATACCAGAATATCATGTCAAAAACATTGCCAACTCAAACTATAGGAGGGTAAAATATGGTTTTTGGGTACATATAGTATTATTTTTTTATATATACTTTTGTATATACTATTGTTTAATATAGTTGAGTAAATATCATATTATATACATATATATATATATATATACATATGTATATATATATATATATATATATATATATATATATTCACTGAAAAAATCAAAGGTTACAGGGACGTTCTAGTTAGGATCTGAAACCTTTGTTTTTTCAGAGAATTTCTATGGGTTTTTCTAACATAAAGTAATTTTAGTTACCATATGTTAATCCAACCACTGTTGTGCATGGCGGGGGTTGGTCACAGGGCCTTGCCTGGGGCCAGGCCCTGCAGCCAACCCCCATAACCACCCAACCCTGCACCATGCACAGCCGAGAATAGGTGTGAGAGGGAGTCTTTGGGCGTGAGAGTGTCTGTTTGGGTGTGAGAGTGGGTTCATGAGGGTCTGAGTGGTTCTGTGAGTGGATGTGTGACATTTGAGTGGGTTTGTCAGTGGGTGTGTCAGTGTCTGAGTAGGTCTGCGAGTGGGTTCATCAGTGACTGAGTGGGTCTCTGAATGGGTGCATGAGGGTCTGAGTGGGTCTGTGAGTGGTTGCGTCAGAGTCTGAGTGGGTCTCTGAGTGAGAGTGCTACTATGAGTGAATGAATTAGTGTATGAATGACTCTCTGAATGTTTTTTTGTTGTCCTCGATATTTGCAAATTTGTAGCAATGTTACATTGGGAGTCATGGTGAGTGTTGCAATGTATTCTCAAATACTGTGCAGCATAAAAAAAAATATTTTAAAGGACATCATTTCACTCTCAGAGACACAGCTCTGGGGTCAGGTTACCTCCACCCTGACCCCTTATGCCACTTTTCATTTTATTTTTCAGTCCTGGGAACCGCTCCCCGTAACCAGAAATGGCGGCCGCAACTTTCAGGTCAGGTTGCAGCCAGCCAATCACAGCATTCCTTTTGGCGTATGCATTTGCAAATTCACCACGATTGGCACAAAAATTTTGTGATGAATCCACGACCTTAGATATACAAATGTATTAACTTTTTAATTTCATAAAAAAACAACAGAAGTGATTTACACCAAATACGCAAAAGCATAATCTGCTGTTGTAGTCGTGTTCAAGGTTCCTATGGTAATTATCATGGGAAACGCATGTTTTTTAACCCCCTTTTTACTCAGCTTCCACTTGGCGGATCACCCCGAAACTCTCCATGTGCAGCGAAAATCACCGACACACTTTTTTGGGAAAATTTCGTGAAGATTCATCAAACGGTGCCAAAGATATAGGCAAGTCAAAAAACGCTTTTTCAATAGAAACTGCCCTAACCATAACTACCTACTGGGAACCGCCAGTAATAGGTCATATATATCTATATATTTTAGAAAGGTTCCCAGTATAACCCAGCTTCTTCCACCTCTCTGGGTCGGTGCAGGTCACGGCCACCGGCAGCCATTATTGTAAAACTGAAAGTATGCCATTCTTCCTAGGCATAAAAGAGACCCCACTCTAAAGTTCTTAGATGCAAAAATAGATCTAATGGCGACGCGTTTCGATCAAACGATATTCTTCACAGCCCATAAAAACCACAGTGCTCCACTTTCGTTAAAGAGACATAGTCCACCCACTAATAAACATAGTAAAAATACCTTGAAACATCCATCAATTCGATCAAACCACTTAATACCAAAAAGACAAGACAGAAAAAAGAGAGAGAAAAGAAAAGAGAGAGAAAAGAGAGAAAAAAGGGGGGAACTAAAATATAATCAGTATATAACGTGAATTGGCCAAAAATAGCCATTCTTCAACATACATATAACATTAAGGCCCTCATTACGACCCTGGCGCGCGGTGATAAAGTGGCGGTAATACTGCCAACAGGCCGGCGGTAACTACTGCCAAATTATGACCATGGTGGAAAGATTTCGGAAAGACAGCCAATGTACCACACCGACCACCAGGGCGGAAACAACAGCCACCACGGTGGTAGCCGCCTACAGCCAGGCGGAAGTCAAAGTTCCGCCCACCATATTATGACCAGACAATCTGCCACCTTTTCCGATGATATTCTACGTTCTGCTCCACCACAAACACCAACACCGGCGAAGACGACGTCTAGCACACAAGGGAGGGAGGGAGGAAAACGAGAGTGACACACACACGCATCATACACACCCCACACACACACCATACACACAAACAGCTGCACAAGAAAACAAGTTAATCCCCCTAAATGGGCTGAAAAAATGGACAACAGGAATGGACCAAAGGGATTGTAATAAGATCAACACAGTATAAATAATATTTAGCCAATGCTAAAGATATTTACAAATGTACAGAAAAGGGGACACTGCCCAGTCCTCAGTTTGCGTGGGCCACATGGCCACATGGCAAAGTCCAAGGCCCCACTTGACACCTGCATCAATACGGAGAGAACACTGCAGGAGCATCAGTTGGCAAATAGGCAGACACGTCAGCCGGAGGTGGAAACAAGACCACTGGTTCTGGAGGGGGCAATATGCCCTGTGCTTGGTCCTGGGGAGTGATAGGCCACAGTCTCTCTAGTGGGTGACTTGCCCACTGGTTCTGGAGGGGGCATCATGCCCTGTGCTTGGTCCTGGGGAGTGCAAGGCCACAGTCTCTCGAGTGGGTGTCTTCCCCACTGGTTCTGGAGGGGGCAACATGCCCTGTGCGTGGTCCTGGGGAGTGATAAGCCACAGTCTTTCGAGTGGGTGTCTTCCCCACTGGTTCTGGAGGGGACAGGCTGCACAGTAGCCCATGGAGGCTGGATCACATAGCATCTGCTGGCGGTGATGGCTGCACTGTGGAGGTGGTGGTGGTGGGAGGCTCATGTTCAGCCCCTGCACCCTTGGATGGCTGCACTGTGGTGGTGCTGTTGGTTGGTGGGAGGCTCCTGAAAAGCCCATGCACCCTTGGATGGCTCCACTGTGGTGGCGCTGGTGGTGGTGGTGGGAGGCTCCTGCACAGCCCCTGCACCCTCGGATGGCTGCACTGTGGTGGCGCTGGTGGAGGTGGTGGGAGGCTCCTGCACAGCCCCTGCACCCTGCGATGACTGCAAACCACAGGTGGTGTTGGGGGCTCTGTGACAGCTGCTGTTGCAGGCTCCTTGCCCTTCTTGCCTGCTGGTGCAGGCTCCTTTGCCTTATTGCCTGCTGGTGCAGGCTCCTTCCCCTTTCTGTGGTACAGGTGCAGGCTCCTTGCCCTTCTTGCCTGCTGTTGCAGGCTCCTTGCCCTTCTTGCATCCTGCTGCAGGCTCCTTCCCCTTTCAGATGGCAGGTGCAGGCTCCTTCCCCTTTCGGCTGGCTGGTGCAGGCTCCTTCCCCTTCAGTATATGTGGCCTGGAATCTTTTCCACCATGAGTAGGTGCGGATGGAACTCGGCCCGTGGACTGTGTGGCTGAGATGCTTGGCTGGGTTCTTACTTCCCTGGCCATACGTGCACGATGGGGGTGAGGTGTAGGGAAGAAGTCAATGGTGAAAAGGAAAAGCTTTTTAGGGACTTTGGGGCAGGAAGAGGGAGAAGTAATGGGAGAGGAGGATGAGGGAGTGGTTGTTGGAGGGTCTGTCTGCTGGATTTCGGTGCAGGTGCATGGGCTGTATGGTGTTGTGAGGTGGATGGCTGTTGGGTGTCTGAGTGCTTGTATTTGTGAGCTTTAGGAGGGGGTGCAGACACAGTGGGAAAGGACACAGGGGACATGTGCATGGATGTTGTGGAGGTGTCTGCAAGTGAGGTGTGTGGTCTGCTTGGTGTTGTGATGATGCAGGTCGTGGATGATGATGTAGTGCATGCAGGTGTGAGTGTGGCCGTAACTGGGTGGGAGTTGGAGGAGGAGGAAGAGGGGGAGACATTGGAAATAGTGGATGTTGTTGTGTATGTAACTAGATGGTGTTTGTGTGAGTGCCTCTGGGATGAAGTGTGGTGCTTGTGTTTGCCTGTGACACTCTTGGGTGTTGTCCTGTGTGCATGCCCTTCTGGCTGTGTGCTTGGGTTGGGTTGGGGTTGAGGGGAATGTGACTGGGAAGTGGTAGTTGGAGGGAGGACGGTAGAAACAGGGACAATGGCTGCCATCAGAGAGGAGGCCAGAGCCTGGATTGTTCTCTGTTGGGCCGCCAATCCAATGTGACTGCCCCTCAGAAATGCATTAGATTGTTGCATCTGGGCTGCCAGCCCCTGGATGGCATTCGCAATGGTTGACTGCCCTACAGAGATGGATTTCAGGAGGTCAATAGCCTCCTCACTCAGGGCAGCAGGGCTCACTAGGGCAGGGCCTGAGGTGCCTGGGGCAAAGGAGATGCCCACCCTCCTGGGTGAGCGGGCACGGGAAACTCGCTGAGGGGCTGCTGGGAATGCGGTGCTGCTACGGGGGTGGCGGCTGTACCTGCAGCTGGGGTGGTCACAGAAGTGTCTGCCTCCACCAGGGAGCTTCCATTGGAGGAGGTATCTGAGTCTGAAATGTCCCCTCCAATCTCCACCGTAGTGCTTCCCTTGCCCGCCATCCCACTGGTGTCCTCAGTGACAGTGGACTCTACCTCCTGGGTCCTGTGGGATGCAGCTCCCGCCGTCACCGGTGCCTCTGCTCCTCTGTCAAATGATGCTAATGCACATAAGGACAGGATGAAAAAACAAGAAAGGGGGGGAGAGAGACAAAGGATACACTGGGTCATTGGCTGCACCAACATCACTGTTGGCGAACACAGCACCCTCACACACAGGGAACAGGCTTACGCACTATGCATTGCACCACCACTGATATTGCTAGCCACCAAGGCATGAGGAGGGGCACACACCGCCAACTGCAGCACACCTGGGACCCATGCAGCCCTAACCAGTAGTGGATGTTTACAAGCTAGGTAGGCAGGATTATCCCTTCAGAATCCTAGCCACAAGAGGACCTACACTGCTATGTCAGGCCTGGCCTAGGGGCACCCACTAACACATCCACCACCCAGATACCACCCCACCAGCCGTAAGTTGTAATGTTAGCCACTGTACTTACCCCCTTGTGGCTGCTGTGATGCCCTCAAGCACCCATCCAGCTCCGGATAGGCCACTGCCAGTATGCAGGCCATCACGGGGGTCAGGGTTCGAAGGGAACCCCTTCCTTGTTGGGAGGCCATCCCCAGCTGGGCCTCTGCAGACTTCCATGCCCAGCGTCTCAGAGCCTCCCACCGTTTCCGACAGTGGGTGCTCTGCCTGCCGTAGACCCCCAGGGTCCGCACATCCTTGGCGATGGCACGCCATATACCCTTCTTCTGATGGACGCTGACCTGCAGGGAAATACACACAGGGAAAGGTATTAGTCCGACCGTCCTGCCTGTTAAACATATGGCCCACCATGCCCCTTCCCATCCCCATTGGCACAGACATGGCCCAGCATACATGCTTTACACTGCCTAGGGCCCATCCACCAACCCCTTCAACATGAGGCCTTCACACACAGCACTCTATGCATTCACGCCCCATGCATCGTACTCACGGTATACTCACCTGTTGGTCTGGAGGCCTAGTCGCTCCAACTCTGCCGAGGTGAAGGCAGGGGCTCTCTCCCCAGTAACACGAGCCATGGTCAGTTCCAGACACAGGTCGCAGCAGCACATGCAGTGTACGTCCTCTCCTGTAGTTCAGATAGTAAGTGAGTGAACAGATAGAAAATGGCGGTCACGTCCGCGGCAGTGCGTTCCGTCACCGCAGGCGTGCATCACCATTGGCCACTGTACCCCACAGGGCCCAATGATAACCGATGAGGGGTGCACAGGGGTTCTCGACTGCCTCCAGCAACTGCGCACAACGTCATCAGAATTACCTCATTTCCACCTGTCCCTCCGTGCAGGACAGGCGGACGTCATTTCAAGGGGGGGTGCAGGCCATGGATCCAAACTGCATCACAGTACACAAATTCACATTTTGGACATATCCCACCAAATTAATGATACAATCACAATATGCAATGAACTATAGTGGTTTGAATGTACAGATAATGACCGGCTGCTCACTCTTTTGCCCCATAGAGTGCAACCTCTACCGATGAATAGGAGATGGAGACATCCCCGTGTACAGACCCCTGGTGGACTTGGCAACAATGGAGGACAGGCACATTATCCTCACCTATAGACTTGACAGGGCCACAATCACTGAGCTGTGTGCCCAATTGGAGCCTGACCTAATATCTGCTATCCGTCACCCCACCCGGATCCCCGCTCTTGTGCAAGTGCTATCTGTGCTCCATTTCCTGTCAACTGGTTCTTTCCAAGTGACAGTGGGCTTGGCAGCAGGAATGTCACAGCCAATGTTCTCAATAGTGCTGACCAGAGTGTTGGCTGCCCTGATTAAACACATGTGCAGCTACATCATTTTCCCCCTAGTGGAGGATTTGACCACAGTGAAAGCTGACTCCTATACAATGTGACATATCCCCAACATCATTGGGGCAATAGATGGAACACATATTGCTTTTGTCCCCCCCGGCGAAATGAACAGGTGTTCAGAAATCGAAAGAGTTTTCACTCCATGAATGTACAGATGGTGTGCCTGGCGGACCAGTACATCTCCCACGTCAATGCTAAGTATCCTGGGTCTGTGCATGATGCCTTTATCCTGAGGAATAGCAGCATCCCAAATGTGATGGCCCAACTCCAGAGGCACAGGGTGAAGCTAATAGGTGAGCCCTGGTTCCCACCCAGTGGATGTTGGTGTATGGGTATGGTGTGGGCTCTAATGGTGAGTGTGTGGCTATCAGTTGTCCCTCGATATTTGCAGGTGACTCTGGTTACCCCAACCTCTCATGGCTACTGACCCCCGATTGCCAGGACAAGGGCAGAGGGACATTACAATGAGGCACATGGGCGAACAAGAAGGATTATAGAAAGGACCTTCGGCCTCCTGAAGGCCAGGTTTTGGTGCCTCCATCTCACAGGTGGATCCCTGTGCTACTCACCCAAGAAGGTCTGCCAGATCATTGTGGCATGCTGTATGTTGCACAACCTTGCCTTGAGACGCCATGTGCCTTTTCTGCAGGAGGAGGAGGCTGGAGATGGCCGTGTGGCAGCAGTAGACCCTGTGGACAGTGAAGATGAAGAGGCAGAGGATGAGGACAACAAAAGTGCAGTCATTCGTCAATACTTCCAATGACACACAGGCAAGTCAGTGTTATTTCACTTATAATTGACAGTTTGATGTGTGACATTGTCACTGGCAGGCTCTGAATTCCTACTTCTATGCCCACTCACTGTACCCTTTGGCATCTCTTTTTGCAGATGTTGGTGCCCCTCTATTGCTCCTGGTGTGTACAGTGCAGCCAACTACAGGTCTTTCCTGTGTAAACATTACTGTACAGTTGAATTGCAATGTTTGAACCTAGTTAAACAAATACATTTTTAAATCATTTGACATACACCATACTTGTATTTTATCAAAGTGTGTTTATGCAGTGCTCTGAAGAAGATGGGGTAGTGCAATGGGCTGGGGTGATGATGGAGGAAAGTCCAGGTTAGAGTCCAGTCTATTTGTTTCACAGGTGCAGTGTCCAAGGGGACATAGGAAGGGGAGCAATGGCAGTTCAAGGTGGACAGGGTGACAGAGTGGGACACAAGGGTGACAAACAGGAGAGTCTTATTTCCTGGTCTTATTTCCGGGCGGGGGTCTTGGCAATGGTTTCTGGCTTCTGCCTGGATCGAAGGGAATGTTTGCGGGGTGGTTCTCCTTCTGCAGGGGGAGGGGTGCTGGTGGCCTGTTGGTCCTGTGGCAGGGCCTCCTCTCCACTAGTGTCAGCGGAGGTGGAGGGCTTTTCAGTAATCTGGCTAGTGTCAGGGGCCTGGTAGTGTGCCACTGCCTCCCTCATAGTGCTGGCCATGTCTGCCAGCACCCCTGCAATGTAGACCAGGGTGGAGTTAATGACCTTCAAGTCTTCCTGATCCCCAGGTACTGTCCCTCCTGCAGCCGCCTGTTCTCCTGCATCTTGTCCATGATCTGGCCCAGCGTATCCTGGGAATGTTAATATGCTCCCAGTGTCACAGTGAGTGCCTCCTGGAGGGTCAGTTCCCTGGGCCTGTCCTCCCCCTGTCGCACAGCAGTCCTCCCAGCTTCCCTGTTGTCCTGTGCCTCTGTCCCCTGAACCGTGTGCCCACTGCCACTGACCTCCAGGTCCCCGATCGTCCTGTGTTTGTGGGGTGGCCTGGGGTCCCTGTAGTGGTGGACATACTGCTGATTGACGTGTCCTGGGGACAGAGGTATGGGCCCGCTGGTAGTGTGCTGTGGTGATGTTTCCTGAGGGGGGAGGTTCTGTGGTGGTGTGAGAGTGTACCTGGATAACCGACTGTCCAGAGGTCCCTGATGGGCCAGGTTGGTCATCCAGATCCAGGCGACCAGAGCTGCTGTCATCACTGTGGGCCTCTTCTGTGGGGGGACTGGATGTTGCTGGCACCTCTACTCCGGTAACATTGGCTGGGTTAACTGTGGGGATGTAAATGCAGTGTAATTGTTTCTGCGTGTGACATATTGTGCATGGGTGTGTTGCCCTCTAAGGTTCTTATTCTCCTGGCAGCTTTGCCTTGTGTGAGTTGTTATTTGGCGGGGTAGGTGATTCTCATGCTGTGCATACTGTGGTGATAGGTGTCCATGCAGGGCTGTGAGTGGTGTCCATGCATTGGTGGTGCAAGCAGGGCTTGGCATTGGGATGAGTGGGTTGTGATGGTGGGGTGTGTGGTAGGTGGGAGGTGGTGGAGTTATGGGAGTAAGGGTGAGGGTGGTGGTATGTGATGGCATGCAGGTAGGAGGGTGAGAGTAGTAAAGAGTTGACTTACCAGAGTCCAGTCCTCCTTCTACTCCTGCCAGGCCCTCAGGATGCATGATTGCCAAGATTTGCTCCTCCCATGTTGTTAGTTGTGGGGGAGGAGGTGGGGGCCCACCACCAGTCCTCTGTACAGGGAGTTAGTGTCATGCTGCAATGGAACGCACCTTCCACCGTAGGTCATTCCACCTCTTCCTGATGTCATCCCTTGTTCTGGGATGCTCTCCCACGGCGCTGACCCTGTCCACGATCCTCCGCCATAGCTCCATCTTCCTAGCAATGGATATCTGCTGCACCTGTGATCCAAATAGCTGTGGCTCTACCCGGATGATTTCCTCCACCATGACCCTTAGCTCCTCCTCAGATAACCTGGGGTGTCGTTGTGGTGGCATGAGTATAGTGTGAGTGGTGTGGGTGAGGGTGTGTAGGGTGATGTGTTGGGGTGTGTGGGTGGTGTGTGGGTGGTGTATAGGTGATTCTGGTGTGTGGCTCTGGTCATGTCTGTGGTGTCTGTCTCGTGCCAATGGTTTGTAGTGGTAAAGGGTTGTGGGTAATGTGGGGGTGTGTTTTATAGTGGTGTGGGTGTGTGGGTGTGGTGTGTGTACGTGTGTCAGGTGTGTGTAGTTTGAATTGATCACTGTTGTGTTGTTTTGTTAGTGTGTGTGTATTTTGAGTGCGGTGGTATGTACCACCAATGGTTTACCGCCATTGAATGTCCGCCATGGTGATTTGTGGGTCATAATGTTGTGGGCGCTGTTCTGTTGGTGTAAAGGTGTGGGTTTTTCTACCGCCAGTTTATCACTGACATTTGGGCTGGTGGACTTGTGTGTGTGGCTGTATAGTGACGGATTGGTATGTGTGTGTCATAATATGGTAAGCGGATATCCTTGGCGGTATGCTGGCGGTAGTCGGCATGGCGGTAAGTGGGATTTACGGCCAATGTCATAGTGAGGGCTGTAATGTTGTACTTATGTTGAAGAATGGCTATTTTTGGCCAATTCACGTTAAATACTGATTATACATTTAAGTGGTATGATTGAATTGAGGGATGTTTCAAAGTGTTTTTACTATGTTCATTAGTGGGTGGACTAGGTCTCTTTAAAGAAAGTGGAGGGCTGTAGTGTATATGGGCTATGAAGAAGATCATTTGATCAAAATGCGTCGCCATTAATTCTATTTTTGCATCTAAGAATTTTGGAATGCGGCCTGTTTTATACCTAGGGATAATGACATACTTTCGGTTTTATATATATATATATATATATATATATATATATACATATATATATATATATATATATATATATATAGACACTTCAAAAAGCAAAGATTACAGAGACTAAAGGTTACAGAGAGGTTATAGTTAGGTTTAGAATTTACACACACAAAAGCAGAGAAATTCAGCAGTTAGAGTTATTTCAAGTAACTATAACTCGCGGCCTAAGCTAACTATAACTTGCGCCACTGCCATGCACATTGGCGAGAGTGCAAGCTATAGTAACCTTATGCTGCAAGTCATAGTATACTATTGCGTCCCTGTAGCCTTAGATTTTTTTAAGTGAATTGCTAAGGTTTTTTTTAAATTCTATTTCCTAACTATAAAGTCCCTGTCAACTTTGATTTTTTTTTTCAGTGAATTTCTATATTTGTTTAACGTAAATAATTTTCATTGCCATACCTTAATCCAACCACCGCCATGCACGGCCTGCGGCCAGGGCCTGCAGCCAACCCCCTATAACCATCCAACCCAGCACGGCACGACGCAAGGCGGGGGTTGGCAACAGGGCCTGGCCTGCAGCCAGTCCCTGAGGCCAATCCCCTAACCACCCATCCCCAACCTATGCACGACCTTCGGCCATGCGCAGCAGGAGTTGGCTGCAGTGCCTATCTCTCTGGGTGTGACAATAGGTATGAGATGGTGTGTCTGGGTTTGACTGTGGCTGTGAGAGTGTGTGTCTGGGTGTAAGAATGGGTGTGAGATGTCCTATGTGGGTCTGAGAGTGGGTGTGAGAGTGTCTGATTGCACTCCAATAGATGAAAGATGCATTCGCCTCCATACAGGATTTCAGATCATATTTCAGTATGGAATCATGGAGTAAATACAGTTACTTTGCCTTCGTCAAGCCCAGGAGTTAGGATCATTTATCCTTTCCAGAAGTGGATTCAACTTGGGCACGTGCTACATTTATATTTGTAAGTGCTCCCTGCACTCCACAGTTTTCACAAAATGTCTATCCAACTGGAGCACTTTCTAATGGTTAGTTAGAAAGTGCTGCCTTGTTGTGTTAATGGCCTGTGGTGGGAAGGGGATGTGGGGCCCCCTGGCTGATTTTGGCCCCAGGGACCCCATCACCTGGGGCTCACTACAATTCCATAGGTGGAGCATGTGGCCCCCTCCCCGGGCCAATCTCGCCCCTGGGGACCCCATCCCCAATGGGCAGGCCTTCAATAAATTAAGAAGGGGGACTGCACGGCCCCCTCCCCGAGCCGATTTCAGCCCCAGGAACCCCATCCACTGGGGCCAGGCTTTTTAAATGGTTTGTGTTTTTAGGGACGGGGCCGTGAGGTCCCCATTCCCAGGTCGATTTTGGCCCCAGGAACCCCATCCGCCAGCAGTCGGCCTTAATATATTAATTTGTTTTTAGGGAAGGGGGCCACACAGCCTGCCTTCCTTGGGCGATTTTGTCCCCAGGGACCCGATCCCCAGGGCCCAGCCATCTGTCCTGGGTGACCCACAAGGCACCCAGTGGGCAATGGGACTGTGGGGGGAGCCTGAAGGCCCCAGTGTTCCCAGCTGGCTTCCTGCCTCCTGCGGGAGCCAGCATTGCTTTTGCACACAGGGAGCTACTAAAGATGCAACTCTGTGGGCAGGGAAACAGAGGAAACCTCCACTTCCAGCAGGTGAGAGCTGTTTTACAGCTCTCTTGCTTGCTGGAACCGGAGTGTTTGCTCTGATTTGACAGGAGCTTTCAAAGCTCCCGCCAAGTCAAAGCACACAGCTATGTCCCGGGAGTGGGCACCCTTGGGCACCCTGGGACATAGGAGGAATTGGTCCTGGGTGGTGGCCATCTGTGGCTCCACAAGGGGGGCTGAGTGCTCCCATCCAATGTTGAATTTGCCTCAAGGAGGTGGTGGTCCCTAGGGCTCAGCAGTGGTTAGATTAACTCAAAGTAATTTAACATTTACAAAATATTTGAAATTCACTGAACAAACCAAAGGTTACAGGAACTTGATATTTAGAAAATAGAATTGAAAAACATAGAAATTCACTTAAAAAAAACAATGAACATTATAGTTAGGCTCACATTTCAAACGTACAAAACCATAGAAATTCAGCTGTTGTAGTTATAGTTATTTCAAGTAAATTTAACTCGTGCCCTAAGATAACTATAACTCGTGCCCTTGCCATGCACTGCTAATTACCCCAGATATTACAGCACTCATTACATCTTTTATAACATCATTCAAAATATCAATGCAACATTAGCAGTCAAATTATTGATGAGAAAGCTGCGCATGACAGGGCACGAGATATATACATGTCTTACCCACTGGCGATTGCCAGTAGGCAGTTAAAGTTAGGACTTAGGACCTGGGATGACCCGCCCAACGAACATCCGATAGGGACGTTGCCGCCATACTGACTACCTCTCCGCCGGGCCCATTATGACTTTCCAGCTGGGCTGACAGGTGGAAACCAAGGTTTCTACCCATCAGCCCAACGGGAAAGTGGTGGCAGCATTGTCGCCAGCTCATAATAGAGCAGGGGGCTATCCCGCTGCCCGCAGGGTGCACCAGCACCCTCGCAATGCTCACTGTCTGCACACCAGACAGTGAGCATTGCGAGGGTGCTGGACAGGGGAATCCCTGCACTGCCCATGCCAAGTGCATGGACAGTCCCCCTGTGGCCCCCTCATCTGTTTTCCGCCAGCCTTTTCACGGCAGTGAAACCATCATGAAAAGGTTGATGGAGAACAAGTTCGTAATCAGGAGGGAGTCGCTGATTTCGACCTGGAGCACCATCAACCCATCAGGAACATTGTTCCCTGCTGAGACGTCGGTCACTTGGTGGTTTGACCGCCAAACTGGCGGCAGTCAGGACCGCCACAGCAAGGCTGTTGGTTTTATGACTGCCAGCCTCATAATGAGGCCCTTAGTTTCCAAAGGAAAAGCATTTTTTGTTTTGATTAACCGTCACAAATTTTTCCAGACTAGTTTGCCAGTCACTTCAGCTGCTGTCTGTAAAGTTTCAGGGTGATCCTTAAAGCAGGGGCCGAGAAAAAGGTAGCCCAAAAACACATTTTCCCCCATAGAGATCTTAGACACAACTACAGCTATAACCGCTAAACAGAATTATACCAAATTTGGCAGAAAGCTACCTCTTGGTCCAGAAAGAGTGCTTTTTGTAACTTGGTGTAAATCCCTTCAGTAGTTTTTGAAATGTTAAAGGTAAAAAAATATAGATACCTAGCAACACGGATCCTCTGAAGATCCAACTGTCCCAGTGCTCATATCTGATTGGCTGCCAACACGTCAACAAGGAAGTGTCTGCAGCCATCTTGGGACTAAATGAAAAAAGTGAAAAAAATAAAAAGGGCCAGGATAGGGTCACCCTGAGCCCCTAGCCCTGGTCTACCGTGGGACACCGCCAGCCCTAAAAAAAATGTTTTTGTTTTTTAAATCTCAGAAAAATCTGCATATCCGGTTCTGTGGATTTTTCCAAGATTTTTTTAAAGAAAAGGGCAGTCCCCCACCCTTTTCTTTGACCCCCAGGTGGGCCAGGTCCCAGGGGCATTCAGAAAGGAGGAGGGTACGGGGTCCCCCACCTTGGGCTTACATTACAGGGACCAACACCTACCCCTTGACGATTACAAAAAGAATTGTGGATGACCACAACCTCCCTGGGGCAAAATGTTTATTTTATATGGGGGAGGCCCGTCCAGCCTCCCTCAAATTCCCAGAGACTGCCACCTCCCTGGGGCTAAGTAACAACTATGTGTTGAGGGCTGGTGTGGCCCCCTTTCAGCCCCGGTGACTGCCACCTTTCCTGGGCTATTTATTTACATTAAAGAGGGGCCACGTGCCCCCTGCAACCCCAGAGACTGCCACCTCCCTGAGGCTTTTCTTTTCATTTAAACTGGGGGCCCATGTGCTTCTCCATAGCCCTGGGGCCCACCACCTCCCCAGGCCTGAAATAGAAGAATGAAGGGGTTCCGGGCAGGGGAATTGACCGCAGGGTACTGTGGCCAACCCTCTAAATCTTTGCAACCCCGCCATGCACAGCTTTTGGCTGTGCGTGGCAGTGGATGGCCACAGGGCATGGGCGGTGGCCAACCCCCTATAACCATCCAACTCTATGTCATGTACGTCCTATGAAGTGCTTCTTTGTTTGGTGGAGATGTGATCAAATTCCTGCGCATCAAGAGCGCATCTCCAAAATCGTCAGGAAACGTGCTTGGGATCCTTTTAGTAAGCTGTCCATCTTCCTGGGAAAAACGGGGGAAGACGTTGAATGTATGGGTCGGTGCCAAAAGGGTGTGGTTTCTGGGACATTTTACATACTTGTAATTTTTAAAAGGAATATCACGATTTCTGGTCTCTGCAGCAGATGACAAGAAAGAATCCACTCGACACTGTCACTACATTAGATAATCCATTCAAAATAAGGAAGGAAGAAAACTCCTTCATCAGGATTTACAGATAGCTTTTGAAGGTAGAATTGCAGAGTACAAGCACTTCCTTTGCCTTGACCATGCACAAGAAATTAGGATGATTAGTACTTCACAGAAGTAAAGCTTCAGCTTGGGCATCTGCTTTATTTATATCTGTAAGTGCTTCCTGTTGATGGTTAATTTCTATGAAATGAGCACTGTGCCAGAGTGAATCCTGTCCTGCATATTTATCTAAGATAAATATGCAAGGCAGGATTCCTTTTTTTCCTCAATAATTGTCGGGGACAGCGGTGGGAGCCTCAAGGCCCCCATGGTCCCAGCCGGATTCCTGCTTGCTGCGGAGCACGACATTGTGCAAAGGGAGCTGCTGCAAATACAGCGCTCTGCGTGCAGGTGCAATACTCTCATCTCTTTTCCTGCCAGCATGTCTGCAGGCAGGTGAAGAGATGAAAACTCCACATCCAGCAAGCAGGAGCATTTTGACAGCTCCTGCTTGCTGGAAGCGGAGTGTTTGCTTTTGCCTGGCAGGAGCTATCACAGCTCCCACCAAACAAAAACAAAGAGCTATCTCCAGAGGGTGGGCACCTCAGGAGATAGCAGGAGCTGGCCCTGGGGGGTGTTGGTCCCCAGGGACATAAATGGCTCCAGGAGGGGACCAAATGGCCCCTCTCCTCTCTATTGCATGGGCCGGCCCTGGCAGGTGGTGACTCCTGAGGCCATATATGGCCCAGGAGGGGGGGCATACTGCCCCCTCCCTTTTTAAAAAATATAAATGGCCCCAGGGAGGTGGTGGCCTCCAGGCTCCGGGGGGTCTATGCTACCGCCCACAATTATTTCATTTTTGCCCTGGTGTGGTGGTGGTCCCTGGGACTTTCTACAGTCCCAAAGGGGGATCTGTGCGGCCCCTCTCATTTTTAAGTAAAAGCCCTTGGGAGGTGGTGGTCCCCAGGGCCAAGGAGGGGCCTGCATGCTCGCCCTATAGATTTATTTTATATGGAGCCCTGGGAAGATATATATATTTTTAAACTTCTGGGTGAAATTTGCGAACATTTGTTAATTTAGCTGTGAATTAAAAATAATGTTTTTTCACCCCACAGGGTGACTGAGGGACCCCAGGACTAGGGTTAGGGTATTCATACCCTGCCCCTTTTTCTGAAGCCGGGTCCTGGTTGAAGTGTTGGCAGCAAATCAGATCTCTGCATGAGACCTTCTATCAATTATTCACACTTCTAGATATACAAATTTGGATTTTCTTTAAAATAAATACATATTTATATGTAGGTATTGGTATTATGATAACAGATGTTTTTAATTTTGTTAGTATAGTTTGTCACTCTAATGGGAAATTTATGCTTTTTAAATGTAATTAGTAATTTAAAATTTTGTACCAAGTTGTTGCGTTTGCAGGGGATTAAGATGAAAATTATTTAAAATATGAATTATTATTTTTTATTTTAGTTTTTCATATTAAATAGTCCCTCGGTAATTAATTATGTAAATTATTTAATTGATTAATTTGAATTGTAATTATTTTGGTATTAATTCAGTTTTTAATATGTAATACATTTTTTTTCAATGTAATACATTTTTTGGGGGGCTTGCACAGGATCAGGGTGGGAAGATATTGAAAATATCATTTATTGTTTTTTATTTTTAATGTTGTTTTTATGTTAGTCTTTAGTGAACAAAGAATAGACATATTGCTGTGGACAGCTCAGAGCACTTTCGGCTGCTTATACACTTTGAATTAGTAAAGCACATATGTCACACACCCCTCACACTTTATAAATGGAAACTGCGAACCCACTCCATGTGCCCTCAGTGTGCTGCACCTTATACAGATTTCATACACACAGTATGGCTCTGTCCTCAGATTGTGGGTAAGTGGTGCAGAGTATTTCGACTACTATCAGGGATGACTAGCATGGCCGTGATGCCAGTTCCGAAAGTTACCCTCTTTGGATGCACAAACACTACTCCAAGCAAGCATGGTGCATACATTCACCTCACTGCTATTAGCAAAATGGTGCATTGCATGCACTTGGTGCAGTGACTGAGTCCCAACTGTCACACTGTGGCTGCGGGATATATCACACTGCAATGAGCAGTTAGACCCACACTTGTCTACAATACCATAGACCCAGGACATCTGGGATCCATTGCACTCCTACCTACTTACTCACAATATGTCAGGTCCATCCATCAGTGATCAAGTCAGCTTGATGCGATGATGGACTTTAAATCATCTGGCAATGTCCTATTTGGGGCTGTGATCTATGTATTTACTGTGGTAGGGTGCCACCTCCAACTCCCGGCAACCCTTGCCTCTGATGCAGTGCTTGATCTGCTCTTTGACGCATTATTATATATAAGCTACTCTCTATTGCTGATGTTACTGTTGTGTGCTATGTACTGAAATTCTGACATAAATAAATAAAAACATATTGTTATGTTTAGTAAATATGAACTGATACTTAAGTAAATTATTTAATTGATTAATTGTGATGTTAAATATTCATTATTTTTAACTAGTTTTTAACTAATTGAACAGTGTAATTAATAAGAACATTGTCAAATAGAGCTTCATAATTATTATTATTTCATTTGTTTTAAATAATATTTAAATTCGTATTGAGAATGTTTTATTTATTACTATTATTTGACTCTTTTGTTTGTTGGTAGTTTAGGGAAGTAGGTGGGCGAGTTTTTCATTACATTTAATTGTATTTAGCTATAATGAATAAATTTTTTAGTTTAACTATTTTTATTTTGTTATGTATTTTATTTAAAGTTTAGGAATTGGAATGGTATATGTAAACCCTCCAAAATACCACACTTACCCTACTGTTTCTATGTTTGTAGTAGTATTAGTAAATATAAAACCCTAATAGCAAGGGTATGCCCGGACGTGGGTCATGTGCTCACTCTGCCACTGGAACCAACCTACAACGACTGACAACCCCCAGCTTAATTTGTTAGCTTTTCAGTTCAGGGAAGTCGTGGCCTGACAGTTCAGGCTGGATTGTTTCTATTGGAGCAAGATCAAAACAGATTTATATATGACTTGGTCTAAACTGAGGTGGCATGGTGGGCACAATAATGAAGGGTTTGACTGCTACCTGAGCAATTGCCAATAGTTAGACTTATTGCAGGCATTCCTCCCATCACCTTTTCTATCCATGATGTAATGCCCTAAGAGGCAAGGGTATACCCAGACGTGGGTCCTCTGCTCACTGTTCCACTGGAACCAAGCTACGCCCAACTGACAAGCCTCAGACAAGGTGAAATTGGTTGTGAATGGCTTCTGTTCCAATTCAGGCAGGACCTGGCCCGCCAATTCAGATTGGAATGCTCCTATAAAAGCAGAGTCAAGACTGGCTGGCTGGGTTCAAACGGAGGTGGCATACAAGTAACAAATTGATGGATTGGACTGCTACATTGAACGATTGCCAGTGGGTAGATTTATTGCTTGCATTCCTATGATCACAGTTTGTGTATTTTATGTATGATCTAAATGGCAAGGTTATGGTCAGACTTAGGCCCCCATTATGAACACGGCGGGAAAGACCGCACCGCTGTGATGGCGATAACTACTGCCAACAGTCAGACGGTCTGGGTTGCCAAATTATGAACCACCTGAAAAACAGGCAGCCTGAAAACCACTCACCGCCAGCAGAGGAGTGCCGACAATGACAGTGGAGGCCACCCACAGGCTGACGGAAAGGCCCTACCCGCCCATCAAATAATGAAGCACTAGACTGCCGCTAGTTCCGGGGTGGGAACCACCGCCACACAAAGCCAAGTGGAAACGAACCAAATATAAGGAAACTCTCACTGGAGGCTCACATAAAACGCTGAAGCAGACATGGAGAGAGAGTTGCAAATCATTCCAGTCCTGCTCCTTGCCATATACCTCCACGATAGAGACCGCCGACGAAAACGGTAAATATGGCAACCTACTAAACAAGGGAAGAAAGGGCACAGTTACATACCCACCCACTCCACCCACCCCGCAAAGCACCAACAACCCCTCACAACAGCACAAGCCATACACTCCAGAGCAAGAGGTACTTACCCAACACAAAGCCAAGACAACTTGCCCAGAGTACACACATGTACACAACAACCCCCCACAAAGAAACGATGAACCACAGATCGAGAGTGCCAAAACCAACACTGGCCACACAAACTTTTTATTAAGCTCCAGAAGCAACAGAAGTCTAAAAGAAGGCCAATGGCTAGTCCATAGTTCAAAGTCCAATGGTGCCAAATGGCCCCAACTTGACTCCCACAAGTGCAAATGGTACTCCACCTTAAAGGGGCAACAATGGGGCACTCAGGCACCTCAGGGAACAGGGGTAGGGGGTGGTGGGGTTGGGGACCTACGACTGGGAGGGGCACGTGGCTTTACGTTTGGGAGGTGGAGGGGGCTTGGGTCTGGCCTTTGCAGCTGGTGGAGCGGCCTTGGATTGGGGTGTGGCAGATGTACCTGGGCCAGCACGGGGCCTCTTGCTCAGAGGGGAGGTAGCACGGGAATGGGAAGGGCGGACGGGGCGGGCTGTGACGTGGGAGGAGTGGACAGAGCAAGGAGGGGGGCACGTTTAGGGAGGAGATGGGGTGGGGCAGTGGGTTCGAATAGGTCATCAAGGGATATGAAAAGTTTTTTAGGGGCAATCAAGGTGGACCTGGAGGAAGGCATGGGAATGGAGGTAGAGGGAGTAGTCGTGACAGGTGTAGGTGTGCGTGACTTGGGTGCAGGTGACTGTACAGTATGCTGAGGTGTGGTGGATGTGTGTTGGATGGGTGTTTTGGAACGTTTGAGTGTCTTGGGAGGAGGGGGGTGGACACAGTGGGACAAGACAGGTTGCCAGTGTAAATGTATGTTGTCTGTGTGTCTGCAAGTTTAGTGAGTGTGCTGCATGTGTCAACCAAAGTTGTTGTGGTGAGTGCAGGTGTGGTGTCTGGGGTGCATGAATGGATGTCTTATTTTGTGGTGACTGCCAGACTGGGGTCAGCAACAGTGAATGAGGGTGCAGTGCCTGTGAGTGTGCATGTAGAGGTGACAGACAGAGAGGTGGAAAAGGTAGACACACTGGGGGAAGTGGATGTTGGTGTGTGTGCCTTTTTATGTTGGCTGTGTGTATGCCTGTGGTGGGAAGTGTGGTGCTTGTGTTTTTCAGTGTGCTTCTTGTGTGTTGAGGTGTGTGCATGGCTGTCAGAATGTGTGCTTGGGACGGGTGAAGGGAGTGGGGTGCTGGAAGGGGTAGAGGTGGTGGGGGGACGGAATGACCAGGGACACTGGCTGCTGTCAAAGAGGAGGCAGGAGCCTGAAAAGATCTCTGTAGGCTAGACACAGCACCGTAAATGCCATCTAGGTAGGCACTGGTCTGCTGAACCTCTGATGCTAGCCCCTGGATGGCATTGACAATAGTTGTCTGCCCTACAGAGATGGTCCTCAGGAGGTCAATAGCCTCCTCAGTGATGGCAGCAGGGCTGACTGGGGCAGGGGATGAGGTGCCTGGGTGAGCGGGCATGGGTAACTCGGTGGGGAGCAAATGGGAGGGCGGTGATGGAATGGGGGTGGCGGAAGATGACACAAAATAGGTGGGCCTACTGGGATCTGCCACCACCAGGGAGCTCCCATCAGAGGAGGTATCAGAGTCACTACCTCCAGTGGTAGTTGCCTTCCCCGTGGTACTCCCCTCGCCCTCCAACCCACTGGTCCCCTTGGCGTCACCATGGGCCGCTCATCCTCATTCACCGGTGCCACAGCTCCCTCGCCAGATGATGCTGATGTACACAGACAACACAAGAGAACAGGGATGGGGAGACAAAACAGGAGAGACACTTGTAAATAGCTGAATGGAGGTACATAACTGGTTCACACATACACCCACCCTGCAAATATTCCACCATGGAGCACCGACCGCTATACACATGGCTATGCCTCTGCCTAGTGGCCACAACCCTGCTCTACAGCCATTTCCTACAGCACAGAGGGAATTGAAGTACTGCAGACCTGTCCCTTACAACCTTACTTCCCATGGGGGCCACTATGTAAAATGACATCAGTCAGAGTCCCTGCCAATAAACAGCATACATACTACAGCACACTCACACATCCATCAAGGAGGCATACAATGGTTTCTGTACTCACCCCCTTGTGTCTGCTGTGCAGCCTTCAAGCGCCCATCCAGGTCCGGATACGCCACTGCTAGAATGCAGCGCACTAGGGGGGTCAGGGCCCGATGGGCACCCCTTCCTCATTGGGAGGACTTCCCTAGCTGGGCCTCGCAGGTCTTCCTCGCCCGCGCCACAGGTCCTCCCACCGCTTCCTGCAGTGGGTGCTCTGCCGGTTGTAGACCCTCAGGGTCCGCACCTCCCTGGCGATGGCATGCCAGAGTCCCCTCTTCTGATGGGCGCTGACCTATATGGGACACACAGAAAAAGTAACACAGAGGTCAGACAATGCCCATTAGATACAGCTGGCTATATGTCCCCTATGGGACTGACACTCATAACAGCAGAACAGGACCCCACACATGCACCATGTCATGAATCCCACAACTGTACAGTGTCAAACGTGCACACATGTTGACAGCCATATACCACCATTACACACATCCATACCCCCCAATCCACCTACTCACCTGTACCTCTGGTCGACGATAGAGCTTGGCGTACAGGGGTAGGACCCCGTACATGAGCTTGTCCAGTTCCTCAGTGGTGTAGGCCGGGGCCCTTTCCCCTGCCACTCGTGCCATTTCCAGGACCAGAGTCAGGACACAGCAGCACACTCAGTGGAGTACCTACATACACGTAATCCGGGAGTCAAGTGAAGTTGGGGTGATGAGATGGCGTACGCTCCACGGCGGTGTGCACCGCCACCACCGGTGGCGATCATGATACGCTAATATTTGCACCATGCAGGCCCTATTGTTCCCAACCCCCATTGGCATGCGCAAATATACATTTACTCAACACAACAGTCCTGATGTATCATTCAGGACATGTCACTACAGTTTAACATCCTACTATGCATATGTGTCATCAACTTGTACGCCAGCAGTGCTGCATATTTAACATGTTGGGCAGATGTATGTGTGTTCCTCACATGTGCTCTCAACTCCTCCTCGGTACAGACCCATGTGGCGAGGGAGACCCCATCAGTGTACAGACCACTTGTTGATTTGGGGACCATGGTGGAGCGTCACATTATTATCTATTACAGACTCAACCGTGCTAGCATTCATGAACTTTGTGCATTACTGGATCCAGCACTGAGACCGGCTAATCGGAATCAGCATGCCATCCCTACTGAAGTGCAAGTGCTCTCTGCACTCCATTTCCTGGCCACGGCTCATTTCAAGTGACAGGGGGCATTGGTGCAGGTTTTTCACAGGCAATGTTTTGCATTATACTGCCCAGATTCCTGAATGCATTTGTTCAACACCTGCAGTCCTATGTGAGGTTTCCTCAAAGTGCTGACCTCCCTGCCATCAAGTCAGACTTCTATGCCTTTGCCAACATTCCCCATGTGATAGGTGCCATCGATGGAACCCACATAGCTCTCATCCCTCCAAGAGTAAGTGAACAGCTGTACAGAAAGAGGAAGAACTTTCACTCCATGAACATTCAATTGGTTTGTACTGCAGACTAGTACATCTCACATGTGAATGCCATGTTCCCTGGATCAGTCCATGATTCCTTTGTGCTGAGGAGCAGCAGTGTACCACACATGATGGAACAACTACAAAGGACAGAGGATGGATCATAGGCAAGTGTCTCTGACGCTTTTTGGCACTTAGCAGACAGATAGGCTGTCTGCAACTGAGGGTTGTCAGTGACAGTCCTGTTTTGCCCCCTTTTGCAGGTGATTCTGGCTACCCCAACATGTGTTGGCTCCTGACACCAGTGAGGAATCCTAGGACAGATGCAGAGAGGAATTACAATGAGGCCCATGGATGTACTAGGAGGGTGATAGAGCGTACAATAGGTCTCCTGAAGGCTAGATTCTGTTGCCTCCATATCTCTGGGGGATCCCTGGCCTATGAGCCTGAAAAGGTGTGTAGAATAGTAGTGGCCTGCTGCATGCTGCACAACGTGGCTGTGAGGAAATCTATTATGTCCTTGGAGAAGGAGGGGGCTGTATATCCAGACCAGCTTCCTCAGAGAGAGGATGAAAGTGATGATGAGGAGGGGGGAAATGTACACTCCAGGAACCAAGTGATTCAACTGTACTTCCAGTAACTAAGTGGTACTATTTGATGCTGTTGCTGTCTGCGCAGCATACTGTCAGTATGCCTTATCCTCAATGGGGATGTTGGGTCTATAGACATTGTCACTGTGACCACGTTTGCATGGAACATGTGACATTATGGACAACTTGTTTGACATTTCTGTTGGCACAACCCCATGTTATGTGTGGGGTGCCGTTCCTGCAGTTAAGAAATTAATAGATGATTTCAATGACAATTGCATGCACACTTCCATTTTGATTGAACATAATGACAGGGAACATTTACATTAGTGAACAGGTGTTTTATTTGGTGTCAGGGATGACATGGTGCTCTTTACAGTGATGGGAGTGGGCTACTGGTGGATGTCCATATTGGCTACATGGTCTCAGCGATTGTTGGAAGTGGTAATATGTCCATCTGTTATTTACAGTTTTTGGGGTTGTTATTGCACGGTGTGGACGGTGGTTCAGTGGCACACTTGGAGGACAGTTCTTATCAGATTCACTTCTTAGAGGGGGCCTTGGTCTTGGCAGGTGTTCCAGTGCCATATCTGGGCCTGAGGGACCGTTTGGGTGCCTGGTGTTGGCCTGTTTGGTTGAGGTGCAGGTTTCCTGTGTGTCCTCAGATGGTGGCACAAGTCCACTTGCTGCTGCTGCTGTTGTTGCCTGTGCTGTATTTTGGCCTGTAGTAGGGGCTTCCTGGTCTGGGGGGGTCTCAGGCTGGGTTGGGACAAAGTGCAGCAGCGCACCTGCTATGGTGGCCATGGTGGTATTGTGCAGTTTCCACTGCTCCATGTTCTCTTGGTGTTGGGCTCTCTGCAGCCTTTGACTCTGCTCCAGGATTGCCACAATCTGCCCTCCCACTGGGCCTAGCCCCATGTGCCTGTGTCCCCTGCACAGGTCTGGCGGTACCACTTGTACTGGGGCCATCATCTTCCTGTCTATTGGTAGTTGGTGACTGTGGCCCCTGTCCTTGTTTTCTACCAGTCTGTGGCCTGGATACACAGGTGTGGGTCCACTTGTCCTGGCCTGATGTTGGTGGGTGTGTGGTAGGGGTATCAGTGGTGTCTTGGGTGGGGCTGCTGGATGGTGACAGTCCAGGACTGTGTGAGGGGCCAGGGTGTTCCTCACTGTCCAGGGTTCCCTCTCCAGTGTTCTGGGTGGTGCCTCTGCCTCCGTGTGGAGCACTGCCACTCCTTATCCTGTCCGTCAGGGTGGCATGGGTGGTGGTGCCTGTTGGGGGAAATGGACATGTCTGTTACAATTGCATATTCGGATGGGGTGCACAGGGCTGGGCTGTTTTGTGCAGGTTTTACACTTTTAGGCCATGCAGGGTGCCTTTGTGAGGTTGTCATTGCATTTTGCTTAGGATGTGGAGGTGCATTGTAGGTGGTGTAGTGCCTTTGTGATTTCTTGCCGGGGTAGGTGGCTGTGCACAGGGGGAGGTATGTGGGTCTGTTGGTTGAATTGTGGGCATGCATGGTGACTGGATGTTGTGAATGTGGCCTGGGTGGTGTAGTGGTCCTGGTGGATGTTGGAGTGGTGGTGCATGCATTACAGGTGTGATGGATACAGGGTAATTGTAGACGACTTACCCGAGTCCATTCTTCCAGTGAGTCCAGTGAGGCCCTCAGGGTGCAAGATGGCCAGTACCTTTCCCTCCCAGTCAGTGTAGTCGGTGGTGTTCGTGGAGGTCCTCCCCCAGTCTTCTGGACTGCAATGCTGTGCCGGGATGCCATGGACCTCACCTTCCCATTCAGGTCGTTCCATCTCTTTCGGATGTAGTCCCTCGTGCGTGGATGGTGTCCCACTGCATTGACCTTGTTGACAATGGTCTGCCGTAACTCCATCTTCCTGGCGATGGGTGTGTGCTGGACCTGTGCCCCAAAAAATTGTGGCTTGACCTTCAGTCTCTTGTCCACCAGGGTCCTTAGCTCCCTTTCTGTGAAGCGTGGGTGCTTGGGGGTTGCCATGGTGTGTGTTGTGAGTAGTGTGTTGTGTGTTGTGTGGATCTAGGTGAAGGTGCTGTTGTGTGGTTGGGTGTGTGATTCGTCTGTTGTAGCGTTCAGTGTCTGCTTGTGGAGTTCTCAATCTCAGTTGTCCTATTGGCGATGCAAAGGATTGTGGGGTGTGTCTGTGAGTGTTTTATAGTGTTGTGGATGTGTGTGGGTTTCAAACTTGCCAATGTGTGCAATTCTTACTGTTGGGTTCCGTTGCTGGCCGTGGCGGTCTGTACCGCCAATGGTCGTTCGACTTCCACTGACCGCCACCATGATTTGTGTATCATTATTTGGAGGGCGGGGAGTTTGTGTGCTTGGTGGTGGCGGGGTTGGATATCCTGCATTTTCGCTGCCAAGGTCCTGGCAGTGACTGGTGGCTGGGAAATTTTGGACGGATTCTGATTTTTTAATCTTTATATGGCGGGTTTCTGTTCACCGCCAATGGCAGGTTTCTGTTCATCATCGCCATGGGGGGGAACTGTGTTTACCACCATGTTCATAATGACCCCCTTAGTATCCTACTCGCTGTACCACTGTGACCAAGCTACACCCGACTAACAAGCCCTAATCAGGGTGAAAATGGACTTGGGTTGCTTGTGTGCTGGTTAAGCGAGCCAGTAGCATTGCAACTCAGGCTAAATTGTTCATACTGGAGCAGGGTCAAGACTGATTGACATATGGCTGGTTCCAAACTAAGGGGGCAAAGTGGGCAAAAGAACAATGGGTTGGGATGCCATCCCATGAAAATGTCAGTGGTTGGACTTACTGCTTACATTTCTCCCCTCACCTTTTGTGTGTTTAACAGTACATATAACACCTCCAAAACCCAACACTTTCCCTATCATTGCTTAGATTGGAGTGGGAACAGTAAATGTAACCCCTCCAAAGTTAAAAAACATTCCTGTTTTTTTCTTACTTTAGAAAGAAAATAGTAAATCTAACCCCTCCAAATAACAACACTTTCCCTACTCTTGCTTAGATTAGAATGGAAATAGTAAAACTAAACCCTCCAATTGACAAAATATTTCCTGTTTACTTATGTTGGAGTAGGAATAGTAAACCTAACTCATCGAAGGCCCACAATATCCCTGCTTTTGCTTACAACGGAGTGGCAGTAGTTAAATTAACACCTCCAAATCCAACACTTACCATACTGCTGCTTAGATTGTAGTGGGAAGAGTAAATCTAACCACCACATAGTGAAACACTCCCTCTACTGTTGTTCAGATTGAAGTACATTTAACCCCTCCAAAGGCCCTCACTTTGCCTACTGTTGCACTGATTAGTGTGAAAATAGTAAATCTAACCCTCCAAAGTCAAACATGTTCCATGCCTTTGCTTATGTTGGAGTGGGAATTGGAAATGTATCCACTTTAAAGTCCAACGTTGGAATTAGAATAGCAAACCTGACTCCTTCGGAGTCCAAAACTTTCTCTAGTGTATTTTTTTATTATTGATTGTTATTATTTTAAATAATTTGTATTTCTTTATTTAATATGTAAATTATTTATAAAAACATTATGTTTTATTTACATTTGTATTTCTGTTGATTTTGTGTTCACTTTTATTTATATTTAATATTGGTCTTCATTATGTATATGTTTGTGAATCTTACATTTTAAGTTATTGCTAAACTTTCTATTGTATTTTTTCAATTGTTCAAATATTGTTCTTTTTAAAATATATATATAGTATATGTTGTAGATATATCTGTAATTTACATATGTGTATGTATGTATTTAAGTATGTAAGTATATTTGTATGAATTTTATTCAGAACAAACCTAACTATGCAAGAACAGATTGCCATATGGGAAAGATGTTTTAACAATACATAAATGTTGGGGAACACACAAAGGTTGGATGGGATATTGGGAAAGTGACAATAGGGAGGGGAATGAGTGAGGGTTTAAAAATGGAAAGGGAATGCTGATGGAGCAAGGAGAATTAGAGTGGGAATTATACCCAAATGGAGGTGCAATTAGGAGGTGAATTACAAATTATGAGTAGTAAAGGTAGGTGGCTGGGATGCTGCTGGGCTGTCGGATGGAGGAAGGGCTATGTACAGCTAGTTCACGTGTGGGTCCAGTGGCTGAGGGTTACAATGCAACAAGGTTTTGCTTACAGACATGGATTCATTTGGAAGTGAAGAAGGGATGGGAGCTGTGGGGAGGTATAAGTTGGGTGCCAGGAATGCTGGACATCAGAGCTTTTCTTTGGTGGACCTGGTAGAGAACCACTGCCTGGACAGGATCTTTGGTGTTTGCTTCAAGTAGAAAAGTCTTCTCTGTGCACCTGGCTCATCATGATTGTTGTTGTGTGTGAGGCGTGTTTTTTGAAGTTGAGATTGGTGTTTCTGTGGAAGGTCTGTGTACTTGCCTTTTCAACAAGTAAAATAGTGAAGATCTTCATAGTGATCCTTGGGAGCCACTTGATGTCTTTAACAGCCTCTGGTGATGAGAAGGAATTTCATTTTTGGGGGATTCAGTTTGAGACAGGCCGTGGAGTTCCAGGCTTGAATTGCATTGTGGAAGTCTTTTTTTATTTATTAAGATTTGTCAGTGGTTTACATGAATGGCAGACAAACAATAAATACAAACTATTAAACATCACAAAATCTATACCTCATACATAATTATAAACTAAAAAACAATATTTTAATCATAATTAAGATACCTGCATATACAAGTCACTTACATATGGAAACATATAAGATCTTAAACTGCAATTAGATTATTGTAACTTTTTCACCTAATAATTTTAAAACAATTTACACAACCAAAGCTTCATAGATCACATGCCGAACATCATTCATTGTTACTCCTTCGGCTGTTAGTAGAGGCGGAAAAAGATCATATTATAGTACAGCGTACTGCAATTCATAATATATGGTGGAATGTCTCTCACAGAGGCACAGATCTGAGACATCCTTCTCACCCTGTTTATACTTGCCGAAGCCCCCCAATAAAGAATAAGGCAAAACACTGCAGGCCTCATTTACAAGAACTAATGCATCTGCATTGACGCATCAGTCTTCTTGCAACTGCCGCAAATGCCCTCACGATGCCATGGATGAGCTGTATTTACAATACAGGGCTCCATGGCACACGGATTCATGGATGCATCAGAAATTGTGACACATCTTTTGGTGCTAAACTGATGCATCGTTGCTGTTGGTCGTAAAACTGATGCAACTCCAGCAATGCATCAGAACACATAAGCGACCCCAATGTTAAAAGGCCTGCATCAATCCTTACACCTGGTTTGAAGAGGCATAGGAATTGTAATGCAGTCAAGTTGTAGAGTGATGCAGTAAAAAGTTGTAAATTTCACTGCGTCAGTTCTACATGGCTTTTAATGTGGGAACGTCTACTCTGCATATATTATACCTGGCACAGATATTATATGACTCAGACCTCTACAAACGGATGCACTGCATCTGTTTGTAAATATGGAGCAGTGTGGACCACTGATTGCACCACCGCTACATCAAACACATTATGCTGCAGCAGTGCAAAGCTCCCTTGTAAATGTGGGCCCCAATCTGTACATTATATGTGTGACATATATTGGAAGCCAATCCCAAGTAAAGATATGGCTTTATCGCTACAAGATTGTGCTTGCTTTGCAGAGAGTATAGATCAGAGCAGCTAGAACCTATATTGTGGCCAGCTTGCACATGGGGTATAATTGTCTTTTAGATATGCACTGGCTGCTGAAAATGATTTTTAATCCAAGAAGAACATCCAACATACATCTCAGATTAGTTGCCTTATTGAGTTCAGTAGGAGTTCTCAAATTTAAGTGTTCCTCTTTAATAAAATATAAAAGTTTGTAAGGAGCAGCCTTTCATAGATCATACTGCCAGTTTAGAGCACGCCAATAAAGATCTCATGGACAATTCCAACTTAATTAAAGCAATCCCCCGCACAGTCAATGTCAAGGTTGGAACGGACCTTCAAATACAGTTGGGCACCATCTGCACATGCTGATGTCATTAATGGCTAGTATGGTTCCCTGGGGATACTTGTACAGATTGATGGTCACTGGGGAGATAGCTAGATACTTGGGAGATGCCACAGGTGATCTGTAATGTCTCAGATGAGAAGGAACCCTTATGGATGAGGTTGGATGTATTCTTCGGGCATGATGTAAAGCAGTGCAGGGACATTCTGTCAAATCTTAGTCAGAATGCAAGGTTGCCAAGCAAGTTTCAATGATCCACAGTGTTAAAATGCTGTTGTGATTTTGAGCTGGATGAGAATATCAAACGTATGTTTATACACAATCTGATTAATGGGATCAACAGCTTTAATGAGATCATATCTGTGTGGTACTGCTGTCTGAACCTAAAGTGGGGTGTTTGGTCGGGGCTGTTGCACTTAATCCTCTAATCAAGCTTCTTAGTGATGGTCATCTCAGTGATCTCCCTCAGGCATAGTAGATGAGCGATCTAGTATTAGTTTGCAAATTAATCATAGAGCAGGTTGGCTTCTTTCACAGAACAGGATTTCCCCAGTTTTAAGGGAATCTAAGAAGGTGCCTGCTAGAAGAGGCATAGATCATGTTTAGTAGAGCGATCAAGGATTCACCAAAGATCACATTCTGTGGATGGGATATCATCATCTTCATATTATGTCACTTTCTAGATTCTGAGAAGTGTGCCATGTGCTGAGCAGAGGTCAATTTGTGGATGGTCTATTTGAGTTGGCCGAGGGAATGTGCCATAATTGTAAATTCTAACCTGTTGAGATCCAGTGGACAATGGTCTTGCATTAGTCTGTCCTGGTCTCCATAATAAGGTTGCTTCCAGTGGTACAGGGATAATTAAATGATTTTTAGATCTTCATACTTCATTTGCTGTCATAAGTATTTTAGATGTACCATGGTGAAGAGGGTATTGCTTACAAGAAGAGGGTGTGGGTATCTGCTGTAATTTTGAGAGTGGGATTGAAGTCTTGGAGTAGGGTTTCTCAATTTGTGCTACAGCCAGATAGATTGATTACAGTCACCAGGAAGAATTTGATGGATCTGCCCTTTGTCTTCGCTTTAATTGACATTGGTTTGTGAGAGATGCATTGAAGAGGTTCAAAGCAATCATAGCATAGTCTGTCCTCTCAATCTCTTGTGGTGGGTGGCTGATAATTCAAAAGGTGGTACAGATGAAGATCCAAATCGTTCCCCTTGCAGTATGTGAACAGCATTATGAACAGTGTGATCTAAGGGGTGTTCTGAAGGTCCAGGAAGGCATCCTTCATGGTCTTGGTTGATGTTCACCTCGCTGGTGTGACTAACCACATTTATTCAACTTAATTTAGCATTAAACTTAGGGGTAGATTTAAGAAAAGTGGCGCTGCAACCAATGCAGTGCCACTTTTCTTGTGCCCCCTAATGCCACCATGTGTGTGCCGTAATTAACATATGGCACACCATGGCGGTAGTTAGGGAACTAACATCAACATTTTTCATGCTAGTTTGGTGCTTTGCTCCACTAGCATCAACACCTTTGATGCTAGTGGAGCAAATTGCAAAGAGGCCTATTGATTACAATGGGTGCGTCCTTTTAACGCCTGCTTTCAGCAGGCATTAAAAATTACGACAAAAATGGTGCAATTAAATCTTGTGGATTTCATTGCACCATTTTTGCAACCCTCCTTGCGCTGGAAAGTCCCCTTTGCATACTTTATGCATGGCACATGCATAATGTGGCACAAAGGGTTACAAAGTGGCGCAATGCAAAAATGGCCCAGGGATTTTGCAAGCCTAACGCCACATTAGTGTAAAAAAGTGATGCTGATGTGGCACTAGGCCTTCTTAAAGTCGGGCATTGGTTCGTTGGTGTAGGAGGCTGGCCTGGCTTGTAGTGGGTACCAGAGGTACGTACACCTTGTACCAGGTCCAGTTATACCTTATTAGTGTAGAAGAGGTGTTTCTAGCAGCTTAGACTGATAGAAGGTAGCTATGGCAAAGCAGGTTAGGCTGAACTAGGAGACATGTAAAGCTCCTACTATACAACTTATATCATATACACAATATCATAAGAAAACACAATACACAGAGTTACTAAAAATAAAGGTACTTTATTTTTATGACAATATGCCAAAAGTATCTCAGTGAGTACCCTCAGTATGAGGATAAGTTATATACACAAGATATATGTACACAAACCAAACTTAGGTAAGTAATAGCAAGAAAAGTAATGCAAACAGTGTATAATTACAATAGATTGCAATAGGAGCACATAGGTATAGGGGCAACACAAACCATATACTCCAAAAGTGGAATGTGAACCACGAATGGACCCCAAACCTATGTGAGCTTGTAGAGGGTCGCTGGGACTGTAGGAAAACAGTGAGGGTTAGAAAAATAGCCCACCCCAAGACCCTGAAAGGTAGGTGTTAAGTGCACCTACTACCCCCCGAGAGCACAGAAGTCGTGATAGGGGGATTCTGCAGGAAGAACAAACACCGGCAATGCAACAACAGTGGATTTCCGGACCTGAGTACCTATAAGACAAGGGGACCAAGTCCAATAGTCGCTACAGTGTCAAGAGGGGGCAGGAGCCCAGGAAATGCCAGCTGAGGGTGCAAGGCAGCTGCCACTGGATGGAAGAAGCTTGGAGTTCTGCAAGAAAGAAGAACGCTAAGGACTTCTCCTTTGGAAGACGGATGTCCCACGTCGCGATGAAGCTTGCAGAGGTATTCCCACGCAGAAAGACCGCAAACAAGCCTTGCTAGCTGCAAGGGTCGCTGTAGAGGTTTTTGGGTGCTGCTGTGGCCCAGGAGGGACCAGGATGTCGCCACTTGGAGGAGGAGACAGAGGGGGTGCCGAGCAACTCAGGTAGCCCTCACAGAAGCAGGCAGCACACGCAAAAGTACCTGAACAGGCACTTGGAAGGAAAGTGAACCGGAGTCCACACGAAGTCACAAAAGGGAGTCCCACGACGCCGGAGGACAACTCAGAAGGTTGTGCACTGCAGGAAGGAGTGCCGGTGACCCAGGCTTGGCTGTGCATGAAGGAAATCCTGGAAGGGTGCACAGGAGCCGGAGAAGCTGCAAATCACGCGGTACACAGCAATGCAGTCTAGCGTGGGGAGGCAAGGACTTACCTCCACCAAACTTGGACTGAAGAGTCACTGGACTGTGGGAGTCACTTGGACAGAGTTGCTGAGTTCCAGGGACCATGCTCGTCAGGATGAGAGGGTACCCAGAGGACCAGTCATGCAGTCTTTTGGTGCCTGCGTTAGCAGGGGGAAGGTTCCATCGACCCACGGGAGATTTCTTCAGAGCTCCTGGTGCTACCCCAGAGCATGTGCCACCTGGAAACAGTCAAGAAAGCCGGCAGGATGAGGCGATACAAGGTTGCTAGTAGTCGTCTTGCTACTTTGTTGCGGTTTTGCAAGCGTCATGAGCAGTCAGCGGTTGATCCTTTGGTAGAAGGTGAAGAGGGAGATGTAGAGGAACTCTGGTGAGCTCTTGCATTCGTTATCTAAAGAATTCCCCAAAGCAGAGACCCTAAATAGCCAGAAAAGGAGGTTTGGCTACCAACAAAGGAGGATTGGCTACCAAGAGAGGTAAGAGCCTATCAGAAGGAGTCTCTGACGTCACCTGCTGGCACTGGCCACTCAGAGCAGTCCAGTGTGTCCCCAGCACCTCTAAATCCAAGATGGCAGAGGTCTGGGACACACTGGAGGAGCTCTGGGCACCTCCCCTGGGAGGTGCAGGTCAGGGGAGTGTCACTCCCCTTTCCTTTGTCCAGTTTCACACCAGAGCAGGGCTGGGGAACCCTGAACCGGTGTAGACTGGCTTATGCAGAGATGGGCACCATCTGTGCCCATCAAAGCATTTCCAGAGGCTGGGGGAGGCTACTCCTCGCCAGCCCTCACACCTATTTACAAAGGGAGAGGGTGTTACACTCTCTCTCAGAGGAAGTCCTTTGTTCTGCCTTCCTGGGCCAGGGCTGCCTGGACCCCAGGAGGGTAGAAACCTGTCTGAGGGGTTGGCAGCAGCAGCAGCTGCAGTGGAGACCCCAGAAAGGCAGTTTGGCAGTACCCTGGTACTATGCTAGAGACCCAGGGGATCATGGAATTATCCCCCCAATGCCAGAATGGCATTGGGGTGACAATTCCATGATCTTAGACATGTTACATGGCCATGTTCGGAGTTACCATTGTGACGCTATACATAGGTAGTGACCTATGTATAGTGCACACGTGTAATGGTGTCCCTGCACTCACAAAGTCCAGGGAATTTGCCCTGAACGATGTGGGGGCACCTTAGCTAGTGCCAGGGTGTCCACACACTAAGTAACTTCGCACCCAACCTTCACCAGGTGAAGTTTAGACATATAGGTGACTTATAAGTTACTTAAGTGCAGTGGTAAATGGCTGTGAAATAACGTGGACGTTATGTCACGCAGGATGCACTGGCAGGCTTGTATAAGAATTGTCTGAGCTCCCTATGGGTGGCAAAAGAAATGCTGCAGCCCATAGGGATCTCCTGGAACCACAATACCCTGGGTACCTCAGTACCATATACTAGGGAATTGTATGGGTGTACCAGTATGCCAATGTGAATTGGTAAATTTAGTCGCCAGCCTGTTAGTGACAAATTTGGAAAGCAGAGAGAGCATAACCACTTAGGTTCTGGCTAGCAGAGCCTCAGTGAGACAGTTAGGCATCACACAGGGAACACATACAGGGCACATACTTATGAGCACTGGGGCCCTGCCTGGCAGGGTCCCAGTGACACATGGACTAAAACAACATATATACAGTGAAATATGGGGGTAACATGCCAGGCAAGATGGTACTTTCCTACAGTTGGTCTCAAAGGAACACTCTAGTTTGACCAATGCCCCCTTTCTTGAGGGCGAGCCACTAAGCAGTACCAGTAAATACTTTCCTTGTGAGTGGGGTGAAAAGAGGAATTTGATTTGTAGCAGAGAAAGAGAACCAAATCTTTGTACTGGAAAATTCTGAATAATGTATTTAAATTAATGCTCAATGTGATAAAAATTATATTCATAGAGAATCAACCCCTCTTACCTAAATTGGCATCTGGGTGTCTCAGTATCTGAGCTGAAGTATACTTTATTTCAATAGTTCAATGGCTCGCTACACTTCCGGAAACCAGAGGAAGGGAGCTTCTTTAATAATCTCAAGATGGTACTTACGATTTCAGAGAAATGAGTAATAAAACACCAATAGAAATTGGCGGCAAACCCCAAACAATCCTTGCACATTTTTCATAAAGGTGGGAATGTGCCATTCATGGATTTCTTCCACTTTTTTTGTATCCATCTGTATCCCTATTAGAGACACTATGGCCCATATTTATACTTTTTTAGCGCTGCATTTGTGCCATTTTTTTACGCAAAAGCGACGCAATCTTACAAAGTACATCGTATTTTCTAAGTTTGCATCGCTTTTGCATCAAAAAGCAGTGCAAATGAGGCACTAAAAAAAGTATAAATATGGGCATATGAATCCTGGAAAATTGACTTAGGTTGCATGAAACATACACTGTTTTTATGAAACTGCCATGGCATGCTTTTAGTGTTTCTATTCATTTTGTGAATAAATGAGAATATCATTAATATATACAATGACAAAAATGTCAAGGAACTCTTGAAGGACCTAATTTATGAAAAACTGGAATGCCACTGGGGTGTTGCACAAACGGAACAGCATCACACAGTATTCGTATAACCCAAATTTTGTCCGCAAGGTGGTCTTCCACTTGTCCCTTTTATGGACATGAATGAGGTGGTAAGACCCACTTAGATTCAGTTTGGTATAAACGGATACACTTCTTACTTGATCCAGGATAATAGGTATCAGGGGTAATTCATATTCTGGGCCATATTTGTCATTTTTTCATGCAACGCAGCAAGACACCTTGCTGAGCTATGTGAAAGTGAGAGTGCAGGAAGTGTCATATCTATGACAATATGGTGCATTCCTAACCTCTCTGTCTGTACTGTCGCCCAAACTGCTTCACAGTGCCAATGCAGGCTCCCCTGGATCATGGTGCAAGGGTGCCTGTGTTAGAGGCAGGATAGTATTTTGTGCAGGAATGGACACCCTCCATCAAATATAAATCCCTTGAGGCGTTTTCCTAGTTCTATGTGAAAAAGGGTAAAAAGTGGAGAAATAAACATATTTTTCCTTCTTCCACACCCTTGGTGAGGCATAGCATTCTGACGGATTCCCAGGTCTACCAGTATTGGTAAATCTGGGAATGCTTCAGAATCTATGGGTGGATGCATGGGAACACTCATGCTCCACCCATGGAATGCCTCCCTGGGGCAGAGTAACACAAGACAATGACTTAGCTGCCTTTTGGAACTCCACATTTACCAAGCCAGGCAGAACCATGCAAGATGGCCTCCTGTGGCTTGGTAAATCTCATCTAGGTTTTACGTCGTTCTTGTGTTACCTTGTGTGGCACAAGGACGACTCAAAACTTTGATAAATTGTTATATTCTCAGACAGTGCCTCAAGGATCCATAACTCTATCCCTCTGAACATCAGAACAATGCCACATAACATCATTTTTAAGAGAGAAGTGAAGCGTCTCCTTTTAGAACATCCGATCTTAGAATGAGTGACTTGAATACACTGGTTAACTTAAGGGTACAGTTAAGGTTAACAGACTTCTATTAACTCCACTAATTTGGTATATATTGTGATTGTATATATCATTTTAGCATTATACTATTCTTTGCTACATTTTATATGTTCTGGAGGTAGAAACGCTTCTGTCAATATCTAGGCAAAAGTCTCCTATATTTTCTATTGTGGTGATTTTTGTCTCTTCTTAAAATTTGTGAGTTATCACATATGATTCTACCTCCTTATGAATGCATTACCTACAAAATGTTATTTTGTAAAGTGCTGTCACCTCTGGGGTCTAGTCAGTACCACAGAAAACTGCTAAACAAGAAATCAAATAAATATGTGAGTACAGAAATATTTCACTCTCTTGTATTATAAGATACAGAGAAAAGTTTAGACATAATGAATTGGGAGGTTATTGGGAGGTGTTCATCAAGGATATTCAATCCCTCCTTATTCATCAGATCTGGGTGTGTGTTACGTTGCCAGTTAAGTGGTGACAGTATTGAGAGCCAAAACACAAGGATGTCCTTTACCACCCCTGCTGTTTGTTTAATATTTATGTATGTATAAAGGGGGTTGGATCAGGGGACCATGAAGCAAGTGGATGAGTTGAAATGTGGCAGTTTGTGCTGCCAAGAGTAGAAAGTGGGAGGAGAAGAGATCAAAGGAGCTGACTGAAATAGATGACAGAAGATATAAGGTCATTTCTATTGCTAGATCACAGCAATGCTTCCTCCTACCTTGTTTTTCTAATGTACTGTTGTAGTTTTGTCCAAGCAGGACATCTACGATGTGAACAATGGTGGGTGAGAACCAGGTTTCTGTAATGAAAATTACATCAAGCTTATAAAATGTGAGATTTCCCGCCATGTATAACTGTAGAAAGTGTGCTTATTAGCATTTGCTACAAATCTGTTGCGAGTAGGAGTATTTGGTAATGCAGTCAGGAGGATCTTAATGGGACTGTATAGTGTGTATGTGTATTTTCCCTGGGGTGAATGTGTGGGTTGTTTGTGTGAGTGCAAAATCTTTGGCACTGTGAGACAGTCTCAGTTAGTCTTCAGAAAATAGCGATATTCATGTACTGTACTGTCGATGACAAAACATTGTTTATAAAGGTAGACATTAGGGATTTTGAAAGAGTACCATAGAAAATATAATCATTCATGATTTTTATATGAATATATACAGGAACATTAAGGAAATAATTCTCATATTTCTGTATATATTCACAATGTGCCTTATATTGTGCTTGTTGCTGCCACTGAATGTGAATAATTTTGATAAGACGAGTAATGTTTTTATGCCACTAGGTATTTAATTAAATGATATTGGTGTCATCTTGGGTGAAACACATTTTGACTGTACTTCTGTGATTACATTTCATCCTGTACAATTATGGAAATATTTATGATCAGATCTAATTGTATGGACTATATGGCCCTGATTATGACATTGGCGGTGAGTGATACGGTGGCGGTAATACCACCAACACACTGGCGGTAATTACCGCCAAATTATGACCATGGCGGCGATAATTCCCAAAGAGAGCCAATGTACCACACCAACCACCAGGGCATTAACACCACTGACCACAGCGGTAGCCATCAACAGCCAGGCGTAAGACAAGGTACCGCCCACCATATCATGACCCAGGAAACCACCACGATTTCCGGGGCAATACAAACGCCATCAAAAGTCTGGCAGAAACAGAACACAGAAGATCAAAGACTCAGCATCAGAGACACAATGAAGAACAATGCAGCCATGGAACCGGAACTGCAAGTCTTCCCGATACTCATATACGTCATGCTCCACTGGGAACACCTACGCCGAAAAAGATGACAACGGTGAGTACAGCTGCCTAGGACACAAGTGAGGGAGTAAAAGGAGAGTGACACACGCACAACACACACCTGACACACACACACCATACACACAACCAGCTGCAGACGAAAAACAATGGCACATGACACACAGCATAATAATGCAAGGATAACAAGAATGCAGTAATGAGAATGTATTGGTTGTGAACAGCTACCAAAAGAACCAATTGTTTGAAAAACAGATATGTACAAATGTACACAAAGGGCCAATGCCCAGTCCAAAGTACTAAGGATCCACATGGCCACAGAGCACATTCCAAGGCCCAACTCAAATCCTGACTTCATCTGGATAGAACTCTGCAGGGGCATCAGTTTGCAAGTGTGCAGGCACCAAAGGGGGATGGGGGTAGGGGGCACCTCAGCCGAATACGGGAACAAGCCCACTGGTTCTGGAGTGGGCTCCATGCCCATTTCTCTCTGCTAGGGAGTGCAAGGCCACAGTCTCTGGAGTGAGTGACTTTCCCACTGGTTCTTGAGGGGGCTCCATGCCCATAACTCTGTGCTGGGGAGTGCAAGGCCACAGTCTCTGGAGTGGGTGACTTTCCCACTGGTTCTGGAGGGGGCTACATGCCCATATCTCTATGCTGGGGAGTGCAAGGCCACAGTCTCTGGAGTGGGTGACTTGCCCACTGGTTCTGGAGGGGGCTTCATGCCCATATCTCTGTGCTGTGGAGTGCAAGGCCACAGTCTCTCAGGTGGGCTACTTTCCCACTGGTTCTGGAGGGGGCTCCATGCCCGTATCTCTGTGCTGGGGAGTGCAAGGTCACAGTCTCTCAGGTGGGGAACATGGCCACTGCTTCTGGAGGGGGCCCTTGTTTAGCAGTCCCTGGAGGTTGGCCTACATGGCTTCCACTGGTGGTGAGGTCTGCAATGTCACCTGGATGTGAGGGCTGCACTGTGTCAGCAGGTGAAAGTGCCTCCTGGGAAGCCTCTGCTGGAGGTGAGGGCAGCACTGCCTCAGCAGGTGAAGGTGCCTCCTGGGCAGCCTCTGCAGGAAGAGTAGGCTGCACTTTCTCAGCTGGCGGTGAAGGCCCTGTGACCACTGGTGGTGGTGGTGTCACCCTGACAGCCTCCGCTGTAGTCGAGGGCTTCTTCACCTTCATGGCACGAGGCATTGGATCCTTACCCTTACTGGCAGGGGTTGAGGACTTCTTCCCCTTCATGGCAGGATGTGCGGGCTCCTTAGCGTTCCTGGCAGGAGTCGAGGGCTTCTTCCCCTTCATGGCAGGAGGTGCAGGCTCCTTCCTCTTCATGGCAGGAGGTGTGGGATCCTTAACATTCCTGGCTGGTGGAGTGGGATCCTTCACTGACATGCCACCATGACTAGACGGTGCCACCACTGTCCGCGTGGACTGTTTGGCAGAGGTGCTGGGCTGTGTCATTGGGACCCTACTCTTACGGGCAGGACGGGGGGAAAGAGGTCAAGTTGGGCAAGGGAAGGCTTCTTAGGGACAGTGGGGTGGGATGAGGGAGGAGTGATGGGAGTGGATGTTGAGGGAGTGGTTGTTGGAGGTATATGTCTGCTGGACCTGGGTGCAGGTGCATGGGCAGTGTGCTGAAGTGAGGTGGATGGCTGTTGGGTGTGTGAGTGCTTGCGTTTGTGTCCTTTAGGAGGGGGGACAGACAGGGTGGGGGAGGACACAGGGGATGCGTGCATGGATGTTGTGGAGGTGTCTGCTAGTGAGGTGTGTGTGCTGCTTTGTGTGGTGAAGCTGGTGGTGGATGTTGATGCAGTGCATTCAGGTGTGAGTGTCGACGTGACTGTGATGGAGGTGGAGGAGGAGGAGACAGTGGAGGCAGTGGATGTGGTTGTGTCTGCAACTGTCTGGTGCTTGAGTGAGTGCTTGTGGGATGAAGTGTGGTGCCTGTGTTTGATTGTGCCACTCTTGTGTGTTGTCTTGTGTGCATGCTCATCTGTATGTGTGCATGGGATGGGTTGGGGCTGAGGAGACTGGGAAGTGATAGTTGGAAGGGGATTCACAATGGTTGACTGCCCTACAGAGATGGATCTCAGGATGTCAATAGCCTCCTCACTCAGGGCAGCAGGGCTCACTGGGGCAGGGCATGAGGTGCCTGGGGCGGAGGAGATGCCCACCCTCCTCGGTGAGCAGACACGGGCAACTCGCTGAGGGGCTTCTGGGAGGGCACTGCTGGTATAGGGGTGGCGGCTGTACCTGCAGCTGGGGTGGTCACAGAGGTGTACACCACAGCCAGGGAGCTTCCATCGGAGGAGGTATCTGAGTCTGTGTTGTCGCCTCCTGTCTCTGCCGTGGTGCTCCCCTCGCCCTCTGTCCCACTGGTTCCCTCGACGTCGGTGGACTCTGCCTCCAGGGTCCTGTGGGGTGCATCTCCCTCCGCCACCTGTGCCCCTGCACCTCTGCCAGATGATGCTAATGCACACATGGAGAAGATTACAGAATAAAAAAGGGGGGAGAGAGAGAGAAAGGAAACAATGGGTCAATTACTGCACCAAAACCACATTTGGCATACAGAGTACCGTCACACACAGGGATCGGGATTGAGCAATATGCATTGCACTGCCAGTGATTTGGCTAGTTGCCACAGCAAGATGAGGGCCACACACCACCAACTGCACCCCTCCTGGTACCCACAAAGCCTTGACTGACATGGAATGATAACAAGCTAGGTTACCTGCATTTGCCATACACCCATTAGCCATGATCTGGATCACTCTGCAATGTCTGACCTGCCATTAAGGGGCACCTGCTAACTCACACCCACCACCCGGATCCCATGCCACCTGCCAATTATTGTAGTAATACCTACTGTGCTCACCCCCCTTGTGGCTGCTGTGATGCCCTCAAGTGCCCATCCAGCTCTGGGTAGGCCACCACCAGTATGCGGGCCATCAGGGGGGTCAGGTTCTGAAGGGCACCCCTTCCTCGTTGGGAGGCCATCCCCAGTTGGGCCTCCGCTGTCTTCTGTGCCCAATGTCTCAGGTCCTCCCACCATTTCCGACAGTGGGTGCTCCGCCTGCCATAGACCCCTAGGGTCCGCGTGTCCTTGGCGATCGCACGCCATAATCCCTTCTTTTGATGGGTGCTGACCTGCAGAGGTAATACAAACAGGACAACACCATTACACATACAATCCAGCCTGTCACACATATGGCCCACCAGTCCTGTTTCCAACTCCATTGGCAAACACATCGTCCGGCGCACACCATGTACACCACCACAAGACATCCCCCCGATCTCCATGTATCCTACCCACATGCATCGTGTCCAAGGTGTACTCACCTGTTGGTCTGGAGGCCCATACAGCAGTCCATACTGGGGTAGGAACCCATCCACCAAATGCTCCAACTCCTCCGCAGTGAAGGCAGGGGCCCTTTCCCCGGGCCCATGAGCCATGGTAGGTTCCAGACACAGGTCACAGCAGCACATGCAGTGTAGGTGTTCTCCTGTTGAAGGTCAGGGAACAAGTGAGGAATCAGCTAGAAAATGGCGGTCACGTCTGCGGCTGTGTACACCATCACCGCCGGTGCCGATCCCCATTGGCCACTGTACTCCATCGTGCCCCGTATTATCCAATGAGGAATTGCACGGTGGTGCAAGACTGCCTTCCGATATAACGCCCAACGTTGGCGGAGTTACCTCACTTCCACCTGTCCCTACATACAGGACAGGTGGTCGCCATTTCATGGTGGCGGACAACGGTCATATAAACCTTCACTGCATCACAGCCTAGATTACCACATACTTCACCATTCCCACTGTCCCATCACATAAATGCACTGTGTACACTGAGGTTGTGGTTCCATTGTTCAAATTGTGACAGCCTACTCACTCTTGTGTCCCTTAGATACCTACCGCTGTGGATGAATAGGAGAAGGACACAAAGCCCAGTGTACAGACCCCTTGTGGACTTGGCTACACTGGGGGACAGGCACATTATGCTCACCTTTAGACTGGACAGGGCAACAATCACAGAGCTGTGTGCCTAATTGGAGCCTGACCTAATATCTGCTATCCGTCATCCAACTGGGATTCCCCCCTCTTTTGCAAGTGCTATCAGTGCTCCATTTCCTGGCAACTGGTTCTTTCCAAGAGACAGTGGGCTTTGCAGCAGGAATGCCACAGCCAATGTTTTCAATCGTGCTGGCAAGAGTTTTGTCTGCCCTGGTGAAACACGTGCAGCTACATAGCTTTCCCCCAGGTGGAAGATCTGGCCACTGTGAAGGCCGAATTCTATGCAATGGGACATATCCCCAATATTTTTGGGGTGATTGACGGGACACATATTGTGTTAGTCCCCCCGCCAGAATGAACAGGTGTTCAGGAATCTGAAGAGTTCCCACTCACTGAATGTGCAAATGGTATTCCTGGCGGACCACGTCACTGCTAAGTATCCTGGGTCAGTGCATGACACCTTTGTCCTGAGGAATAGCAGCATTCCAAATGTGATGCCCAACTACAGAGGCACAGGGTGTGGCTAATAGGTGAGCCATGGTCCCCACCCACTGCATGTTAGTGTATGCCTTCAGGTGTCATCCCCATAGCATTGTGTGATGCTAAATGTTGACCCTCAATACTTGCAGGTGACTCTGGCTATCCAAACCTATCGTGGCTGCTGACCCCAGTGAGAAATGCCAGGACAGGGGCTGAGGAACGTTATAATGAGGGACATGGGCGAACCAGAAAGATCATCAAGAGGACCTTCGGCCTCCTGAAGGCCAGATTCAGGTGCCTCCATCTGACAGGTGGATCCCTGTGCTACTCACCCGGGAAGCTCTGCCAGATGGTATTGGCATGCTGCATGTTGCACAACCTGGCCCTCAAATGGCATGTACCTTTTCTGCAGGAGGAGGAGACTGGAGATGCCCCTGTGGCAGCAGTGGACCCTGAGGACAGTGAGGATGAGGAGGCAGAGGATGAGGATGAGTACAACAGAACATCAGTTATATGTCAATAATTCCAATGACACACAGGTGACACAGTGCAACTGACCATTCCTCTGACTATTGATTTTTCTGTATGGATGTAGCATGATGGCATTAACTTCCCTTGCATCTCATCTTACTGTCACCTATGGCTTGTCATTTTACAGATGTTGGTGAGATACGAACTGTGTACTGATGTGATGATTACAGACAGCTACAGGTCATTATTTCTATATTCTCACAGTGTTCAGATTACTTGCACTAGATGTGACTGTTTCCATAAATGCACATTTTCAACACATAAAATACTAGTAGTCAAGTTGTGTTCCAGGGTGTTTATTGTAGTACTATGAAATTGAGGGAAAAGTGCAGTGGAATGGGGTGATGATGGAGGAAAGTCCAGGGTACTGTTCCAGTCTGTTTGTAGCACAAGTCCAGTGTCCAAGGGGCCATAGGAAGGGAAGCAAAGGCAGTTCAAAGTGGACAAGGTAACAGTGTGGGACAGAAGGGGGACAAGCAGGAGAGTCTAATTTCCTGGCAGTGGTCTTGGCAAGTGTCTCTGGCTTCTGTCTGGGTCACGGGGAATGTTTGCAAAGTGGTTCACCTTATGCAGGGAGAGGGGTGCTGGTGGCCTGTGGGTCCTGTGGCGGGGCCTCCTGCCCACTAGCTGCAGTGGAAGTGCAGGGCTGGCCAATGGACTGGCTAGTGGTTGGGACCCGCTGCTGTGCTGTTGCTTCCCTCATGATGTTGGCCATGTCTGCCAGCACCCCTGCTATGGAGATCAAGATGGTGTTGATGGCCTGCAAATCCTCCCTGATCCCCTGATACTGTTCCTCCTGCAGCCGCCTGTTCTCCTGCACGTTGTCAAGGATCTGGTCCATTGTGTCACCCCAGGATCTCGGTGAATGCCTCCAGGAGAGTCAGTTCCCTGGGCCTGTCCTCCTCCTAGTGCACAGCAGTCCTCCCAATGTCCCTGTTGCCTTATGCCTCTGTCCCCTGAATGGTGTGCCCACTGCCACTGAGCCCAGGTCCCTGATTATCTTGGGGGCGAGGTGTGGTCTGGGGTCCATGTAGAGGTGGGCACACTGCTGATTCAAGTGTCCTTGAGACAGAGGTGTGGGTATGCTGAGTGGGTGCTGTGGTGTTGGATACTGATGGGGGAAGCTCTGTGGTGGACTGTGAATAGGCTGGGGTGACCGACTGTCCAAAGGTCCCTGATGGGCCAGGTTGTTGTTCCAGATCCTGCAGTCCCGGGTTACTAGCATCACTGGGGGCATCTGCTGTTGGGGGACAGGATAGTTGTGGCACCTCCTCTCTGCTAGGATTGGCTGAGGCACCTGTGGAGATGAAAGTGATGTATTATGCTTCACTACTGTGACATATTGTACATCCCTGGCTTCCCCTCTATCGTTGCTGTTGCCCTGCCACCTTTGTTTGTGTATGGTGATGGATTGTGGGATTGTTAGTTTCCCTATGATGTGCAAGGTTTAGTGATTGGTGTCCATGCAGTGCTGGGAGGGCTGTTCATGCATTGGTATGGCATGCAGGATTTGGCTTTGGGTTTAGTCATATGTGTAGGTGCAGTGGTTGGGATGTAGTGGAGTGATGGGAGGGAGGGGGTGTGATTGCATGCAGGTATGGGGGGGTTACAAGTAGTAAATATTGAGTCACCACTGTCCAGTCCTCTGGCTACGCCAGCGAGTCCCTCAGGATGCAGTAATGCCAGGGCTTGCCCCTCCCATGCTGTGAGCTGTGGGGAGGAGGTGGGGGTCCCCTGCCAGTTCTCTGTATGGCTAGCTGGTGCCTTGCTGCCACGGAACGTACCTTCGCCTGTAGGTCGTTCAACCTCTTCCTGATGTTGTCCCTTGTTCTTGGGTGCTGTCTCATGGTGTTCACCCTGTCCATGATTCTCCACCATAGCCCCATATTCCTGATATTGGATATTTGCTGTACCTGTGCTCCAAACAGCTGTGACTCTACCCAGACTATTTCCTCCACCATGACCCTTAACTCCTCACCAGTGAAACAGGGGTGCCTGAGTGGGGACATGGGTGTTGTGTGGTGTGTGTTGGTGAGAGTGTGTTTAGTAATGTGGTGGGGTGTGTTTGATGTGGGGTGTGTGAGGGATGTATGGGTGTATGTGGTGTGTGTGTCTAGTTGTCTCTGTGCTGTTCGTGTCAATCTCCTGGCAGTAATTGTTGTTCGTAAAGGGTTGTGGGTAATGTGGGTGTGTATTTTATGGTGCTGTGGGTGGGTGGGTGTGGTGTGTGTATGAGTGTCAGGTGTGTGTTTTTAGTATTGGCCAATGTTGTGTGGGTTTCCATTCTGAGCGCGGCGGTATGCACTACCAATAGTTTACCGCCACTGAATGTCCGTCGTGGTGATTCGTGGGTCATGACCTGGTGGGCGTTGTTTTGTTGGCGTAACGGTATGGGTGTTGGTACCACCACTTTAGCACTGACCTTTGGGCTGGCAGATTTGTGTATGTGGCTGTATTCTGTCGGATTGGTGTGTGTGTGTGTCATAATATGGGCAACGGATATTCGCCACCGCGGCGGTATGTTGGCGACCATCACTGTGTCAGTAAGTGGGATTTACTGCCAATGTCATAATGAGGGCCTATATGTTTAAATCTCATTCTTCCTTGTATCATGACTATAATTATTTTTTCTATGTGTGTTTGATCACCTTTCCATAAAATAAACAAGAACATGCAGTTATTGGAAACAAAAGTTTGTGTATCACAGTGCCAATTCTCTCGACACAACAGAGGGTGTTGAAGAGGATGCCTATGAAGTTTGTTTGACATGTCACTGGAACCAAGCTATACCTGGCTGATGAGCACTACCTAGGGCAAAACCTTGTGTTCTGGTTCAGGGAGGATCTGGTCTTCGAGTTTGGCCTGGACTGTTCCCATTGGAGCAGGGTCAAAGCTGATTTGCATATGGCTGTGTTCAAACTGAGGTGCCATAGGGTGCAAAATAATGATGGACTTAGATGTAGCTGAGGTAGATACTAGTGGCTGAGATGAATTTAAACATGACATCCATCACTTTCTTGTATACTTTATTTACAGTTAATGGTAGCTGTATTTTATTTAAGGAGCAGCAATTGATTCAGTGCTGTCAAGAATAACTTTACTGTAATCCATCACTGTTATGTCACAGTTCGCAGACTGAACTACAGCAGTTGTTTTCTAAACGTTTAACTTCCTTAGACCTCCACTGAAACACTATTGGAACCCAGTGACCACTGCAGTAACAATTTCTGTGATACTAGCTTTAGAAAATACACAAAACAGGAGAAACAAGAATGCATTCAACAAATACACACATTACCAAATGTTTTCCCTAATTCACAAACAAAAATCTAAATTTTAATTTTATGAGAAGGTTGGAGCTTTTCAAAATTTGAGTTTACTTCTGACAGACAAAGCAATATACCAGCTCCAGTGTATCACTTTTTTTTGTTGCTCCTAATGCACCATCTCTTTTTTTGTCAGAGTATTCTAGTGCTTCAATTGAATCCACCAATCATCTATATTACTATTTGTGTACTTGTGCTGCTCCGATGATTCAAGCTAAGGATACCAACATAATTTTTACCAAACTCTAAATCAGGATCTTAAATATTATAGAAGTCACATCTTGGTGAAAACCACAAATGCTTTGGCTTTCTAATTTCAGATTATGCTGTCTTCTATGCCGGGTACCTGATTAATATTATATGCATATGTTTGGATGTGGTAGATCTATTATAAGACTTTCTAAATTATGGGGTGAGGACTATTGCTTAAATTAATTATTTCATGATGCAGGACTCACTAACACAGTATGTACCACCTTACAACTCTTTCTGCAAAAAAGGAAAGCAGATAATTCTAGTGACTATTTAATTTAAAATGTGGGGCTACAGGTTAACAGCTCATCTTTATCTAGGAAATGAATAGTGCTGCATGTAATTCATTTCTGTTTTTTCAGTTTCTGTTTTTGGGTCCAGAGGTACAATTGTAGCTTTTAAATGCTGGCTTAACAGCCTCTTTATAAGTGCCACATACAACTGTAAGTTTTGATCTGCCTCTTTGTAAACTACTGTTCTAGGTACTATGGATATTGATTGTATAAGGCAGTATGCATAACTGTCTTCGAAGAATAGTTTGTCATTCCATACCTAAAATCAGTGTTGAATCTCATAGTCAAGAGCTTATTTATGGGCCATGTATGGCATGCTTAGAAGGTAGCTTTTTGCACCAGTTTGTAGTCGACGATTCTTGTGAGAATTCTCCTGTGAAAGTGATTGCAAGATTAAGGGCCTTATTACAAGTTTGGTGGTTGGACCGCCAAACCATCATGTTGGTGGCCCTGAAAAGACCGCCATGCCAGCAGTCCTTCAGACCATCCTATTATGAGTTAGACAGGCAGGACCTGCCAAGCAAAAATGATAGACCGCCAGCGGCACGGTGGTCTGGATATAGGCGGTCCGACCTCCAGCTCTGTCAGCACCGCAGTCAACCACGGAGCATATTACAATCACACAGTTGCCGTGGCCATCCCTTCATGGTGGTTCGAACCATGGCAGTTCACAGTCAGCAAAGTAACAGACTAGTGCACATTGGATGAATTTGAAAACAACATAGCTGACACACATTGGCATAGTGGACACACCTGCAAATCACACTATATAAAATACACCCCTTCACAGACCACAATCCTTTGCATTTCCAATGCAAAACACAGAAGCCCGAGCACCTTATTTTCCATAGACTTAATAGATTAGGCACCCCTTTTTTCACATCCCATATAACACCCTGAACACACTTTGTCCATTCACACCCTTTTACACTTCCCCCGTTTACTAAGTCACTGTCACCCATTTATTTTTTTCACCATGTCACGTTCTAAAAATCCCTGTTTTTCAGAAGCTGTGTTAAGAGTCATGGTGGATGAAATCATAAGAGTAGAGCCACAATTGTTTGGAGCACACAAGTCCAGCATACGCCTCTCAGTAGGAAAATGTAAATGTGGGAATGAATTTTTGACAGAGTGAATGCTGTAGGCACCACCCTGTGCACAAAGGAGGACATCAAGAAGAGGTGGAATGACCTCAGGGGAAAGGTCCGTTCCCTGGTCATCAGGCACCAGCTGCAGGCCAAGAAGACTGATGGTGGCCCTCCCAGTTCCCCATTACATCTTTTTCCCTGTGAGAGGGTGTTGGCCATCCTGCATCCTGAGGGCTTGACAGGAATACCTGGGGGAGTGGAGTCTGGTAAGTCACGAAAATACTATGTCATCCATGCTCATAGCTCAGCTTTTGCCACTGTCTTGTTCATGTACCCCACCAACATTCAATATTCAGAGTATCTGGGTGTTTACACCATCAACCTGTATTATTGTACCCAACAGCAAAGCTACTAAGGTCCATCACATGCCTTATGTCCAAATGGGGCCTGTAAGTCTTTCAATATACAATAATAATCCCTGGACTCATGGTATCTCTCAACAGGTAAATGTATGCCCAAACCTAAATGCAGTCTGCATACAGATATGTAATACCCGACATTTGTACAGTCTGTATAGTACAGAAAGATACCTGCCTGCAACTCCCAGGAGGCACTGTTTCTCTAACTTCAAACACCAGAGCAGTGTTCACTTGCCCAAATACACCTGTTTGTTATTTCTCAATTGAAGTGTACTAACCTGGGAGGATAACATTTGTATACTGTGTATAGTGGAGAGCGTGACCTGACTTCAACTCCCAGGAGGCACTGTTTCTGTAACTCAAAATACAAGCACAGTGTTCTCTTGTCTAAATACCTTTTTTGTAATCTCTCAATTGAAGTGTTCTCACCTGGGAGGATACCATTTGTATAGTGTGTGCAGTAGATGGAGTGACCTGACTGCAACTCGCAGGAGGCCTTGTGTCTGTAACTCCAACCACCAGCACAGTGGTCATATGCCCCAATACATCTGTTTCTTAACTCTCAATTGAAGTGGACTTACCTGGAGAGGAGAACATTTGTATAGTGTGTGTAGTGCAGGGATTGACATGACTGCTAAGACCAGGATGCTCTGCTACTGGTACTCAAACCACCACTAGCCTAATATTCTCTTGTCCAAAGACCCTTGTTTGATCACTCAAAAATGAAGTTTACTCACTTGGTGGAGAACATTTGTATAGTGTGTGTGGTATAGGGAGTGACATGACTGCAACTGTCAGGAGGCTTTGTGTCTGTAACTACAAACACCAGACCAGTGTTCACTTGTCCAAAGACCCCTGTTTGTGAACTCTCAGTTGAAGGGCACTCGCCTGGGAGGATACCGTTTGCTAACTGTTGAGAAGTAGAGGGAGTGACGACTGCAAAGCCTAATAGAGCCTGTTACTCTAACTCCAACCACCAGCACACTATCCACTTGTCCAAATACCCTTGTTTTTCAACTATCCAATGAAGAATATGAGTGATCAAGCACAGATCATGCCCAAATCAAAGAGGTATCTGTCAAAATAGCTCCATCTTGACTTGCTAATCCAAGATGAAATATTTGAGACAGGAATGACACCTTAGCTAGTGTTTATAACAAATATTCATAAGGCCTCAAGATGCCTTACCAGATTGGTATTGGCAGCAGAACCATTCACACAGCACTGTGCCATTGATGACTCCAGTTACAAATATATGAAAGTCCTGGGTTTGCCTGCATTACACTCACTTAGGCCTCCAAATGGTCAAAGCCAAATGTTCCCTGGCCACTGTTTTGCCTGCACTGGTGGCGAGATGTCATTTTCAGGCAATCCTCCAAAGTGCAAATTATCTTGAGTCTAAATGACTTGGCATGACATGTCATGTCAATACACTCATAGCATGGTAACTTACCACAATAGGAATAAATGCAACTTAACTTTGTCCAAGGCCACTACTTACTGTAACTCTATAATGATGGAGGTAGATGTCACAGTACAACCAGTAACATTCTATGTATGTTTTACTTCAACAGATTGAGCTGCTACTAGGCACACAGAGGCCACGGAACAGACTGCAACTACCCTCCTGGATGAAGCTCTCAGTGAAGAAGACACTCCTGGACATCTGGACATGGAGGACGGTTCTGGGCCCATCTGGGCAACCTGGTCAAAACTTCACCTCCCTTCCCTGTTGCCTCAATATCACAGGCAAAAAAATGCCCCCCCAACCTGCGTACCTAGCATAGTGTCTACCATCTCGTGCCCCCAGTCCTGGATCCTGAGTTGCAGCTTAACACTTCGGACAATGAGGGTCCAGGAGCAAGTTGGAGAGAGCACTCTATGGCAAAGGCAATGGACCATGGGTGTAGGGTGCGTGGGAGGGATGCTGTGGGCCAGCAGGGTGAGGCCATTAGGGCTGCTCTTGGCCAAGACACCATCAGCCATGTCCTAGGGGTCTATCAGGAGTCCCAAGGGGTGATGAGCCAGGTTTTAACCGAACTCCAGAAAATTTAGCAGCTACAGAGGGACATGCACAGAGACATGCAGGAACTCATGGAGGACCACAATAAAAACATGGTCTCCCTAACACAGGTGCTGCGGTACATACATACCACCCTGAGAAGGGCTTTTGGAAAAAACAGTCTATCCCTTCCTTTGGCTCATCAACACCAGGCACATCAACATCGGTGCCAGCCATTGGAAGGGAGGCCCTGCAAGAGGAAGAACCAGCCCCAGGCACCCCTGCCTCTGTAGCAGCAGACCACACCACACACAAGTGGGGACGGCCCAGCAAAGAATCCAGGAAGTGCAGATGGCAAGACACCCACCACTGCCAGCAAGTGACCTCTTCCTAAAAGACCTCCTTTGTGTGCCACACATTCACTCTGTTGACTGATCCTGAACCACATGCTAGTTCTAATGGAAAGGGTACTCTGGACTTTGGACTAACAATGGTGTGGCATCTACTCCAATGATTTCATTCACCACGACTGACCCCTTCACTGTACATTTTGTTTGTTTCTGTCCCATATTTAATTTCTGTATTAGCATTGTTATAAATTCACCAATCACAAACTCATTGTCTGCTTGCTTAAATTTCATATTTAGCTATGTAGAGATGTAAGAGCATGTGAACCTTAACGATGAAGATACAAGCTACTTGTGCAACCAGGGATATGTTACAGGAACACAGTGACCAGCTCAGGATTACAACCATTACACACCAACATATACATACAAGTGTCTGGTCAGGCCAAACATTTTATTACAGTGTTCAGCACATACGCTCTCAATGTTTCTGGACTATAGGAAATGAATAATGAGTGACTCATACTGAGTAAATGAACATATTGACAGGTACAGACCCCCAGACCTCAGAAGGAAGGGATTTTTCAAACACTGTCCTGTAGAATAGGCAAATAATAAAGTGGTTGATGTCAGCAGCTTCAGCCTTATCACGTACCACACCAAAGTAATTCAATATTGCATAATCCAAAATACTGACAGATGCCAGAGTACAGTCCCTGATTAAATGGATATCATAATCCAATTCACATGCTTCTGGTGGTATGACACAAACATATTCTAGTGTTGTTGCACAGGCACTGTGGCCTGCAATGATCAAACACATCTACAGCTATCAAACAAAAAGAGTGGTTAGCCATTGTGGAGGAAAAATGACTTAGTCAAAAGCTAGGAGTACATATTTTCTTACCACATGATGACACAAATGATGCATCAGGCTCACCAAAAAATACAAAAAAGTGCAATGGGCACTTCTGTACCTCCATCCAAACACGGTGCAAACTGTCTCGGTACAGGTGTCATACATCCAAACCCTACAACCTACATTACCTGGAACAATCCATGTTCACTTTGTGTGTCAGAACAGCCTCATGTACCTGCCAATGTCACAACTCTGAAATGCCCATATGATGATGTTGTGGTGAAATTACCTGTACAAAGAACAAAACAAGGAGTATAGGCTTGAAACCACACCTATGACACAAGTCGCATAGCAAGAAAATGGAAAACAAAGCACATTGCAAGGAAACTGACACAAACAAAGCAACATCATTAAGGTAGGGATGTGTCAAAAGCTATCTTATCAAGCTACATTTTGCTGCATATTGCACAGTATCAGCCCCCTAACTGTTTCCAAAACACTCAACTCCACACATTCTCACAACTACACTTCGTTGTACAGTCACAGTCATTATATCAGATGTCATACTTACACTCATGAGAAGTAGCTATTTATGAGACCTTCTCGCTAGTCAGCTCATGCCACTTCACCCATGTCATTCTCACTTGGCATTTCAGGAGTCTCACCTGGTAGCACTGCAGGATCCTCTTCCTCTCAGGATGTACAGTAGATTCCTCATTGGGGCGATGTTGTGGACCATGCAGCAAGCCACAGTGATATAATACACTTTATCGGGTGAGTAGAGGAGAGCTTCACCAGTCCTGTCCAGACAGCAGAATCTGGTCTTCAGGAGCCTAAAAGTCTTCTCTACTGGCTGCCATGTTCTTGCATGGGCCTCACTGAAGCAGATTTCCCCTAGGGTAGTTGAATTCCTCACTGGCGTCAACAACCAAGGATGGTTTGGATATACGGAGTCTCCTGTTAAGGAATGGCACATAAGTGCAACAATGAGTCACTCACTTTATGATTGTAGCACCTGACATTACACGCATACAGTTAGGACAGACCAGACTTACCAACAAGCCAGGCCCTCTCTGGATGCAGCTGTGACATCAGTTAGAGTTTGGTGCTGTTCCGCATTATGAAGGAATCATGGGCTGATCCTGGATAAAGGGCACAGATATTTGAGATATAAAGATCCGCCAAACAGACAACTTGTACATTGATGGAATGGAAGTTTTTTCTGTTACGATAAACTTGTTCAGTGGCCTGCAGCGGCACCAAGCCAACATGCGTGCCATCAATGGCCCCCACCACATGTGGGAGACAGGCAAAGCCATAAAAATCAGCCTTCACATTGGCTAAATCCTCACATCGGGGGAACCTGAAATAGCTGTCAATTTGTTTAACATTGCTGAGAGGAAATCCTTGAACACCAGACTGAACATAGGTTGGGACATACCAGCAGTTAGGGCCACTGTATGTTGGAAGGAGCCTGTGCCCAGGAAGTGCAATACTGACATACCTTGTACAATGGGTATTAAGCAGCTTGGATAACTAATAGCTGGCATCAGATCTGGCTCCAACTGATGGCATAAGCCCACTATTGTTTACCTATCCAGGTGGTATAACACCGTCCGCCAAGTTGTAACCGCCGTGCGGCCTCTAATGCGGCCGCACTCCCGCAGTGCCCATTCTGACATCCCCGCTGGGCCGGCGGGCGAAAACAGAGGTTCCGCCCGCCGGCCTAGCAGGGATGTGGGCCGCAACATGGGAGCCGGCTCCAAATGGAGCCGGCGGTGTGCGGCTGTGCGACGGGTGCAGCTGCACCCGTCGCGCAGACAGTGAAAAGCAGTGTGGGGGCTGTGCCTGGAGGCACCTGCACTGCCCATGCCAAGTGCATGGGCAGTGCAGGGGCCCCCAGGGGCCACACAACTCCCCTTCCCGCCAGCCTTTCCATGGCGGTTCCTACCGCCATGGAAAGGCTGGCGGGAAGGGGACTCGTAATCCCCTGGGTAGCGCTGCAAGCAGAGCTGCCCTGGCAGATTAAAACCGCCAGGACAACCATGGCGGTTAACCGCCGGTCCCGGCAGTGTGACTGCGGTGCTTCCTCCGCGGTTGTAATCCACGAGTTTGTACTGCCAGCCTGTTGGCGGTACAACTTCCAAAACAGCCCTGGCGGTCTTTGACCGCCAGGTTTGTAATGAGGGCCATAGTGTTGCTCCATGGTCTCAGGGTCTGACAGTGGATGTTAGACAGGAGGTTGTCACATCCTTCCTCTCCCAGAGTACCTATGTGTGACAAGACATGGTTTGTAACATTAGTCGATGTGTCCACAGCAACATACATGATACATGGCAATAATATCATGTGACAAAGCATTTCTGACTGGATATTACATGACACCCAGTACACATCACAGCAGGCAACTACATAAGGGTCACATGTGACAACCATGGTTGTCAACACATGTGTCCACAACATGGATTTGGCCACAACTCAAAGATGTGCTACACTATTGCCCCTTGAAATGTGACTATATTTTCGGACCGTCAAAAAGACCATCGGCGGTGGTGGGCTGTGCACTGCTGTGAAATGCCATCTGTACCCTGCAACACACAACACTAATGGTTGTGTAGAAAGACATACATAAAAAGATAGAATAAGGATGTTTGTGATGCTACACACACATATATTGTAGGTGTGACACAATTCACAAAGCCAACTACAGTAATTTTAGGCTGCCAAAATGGTGTATGCCTGACATTAGGAACTGCCCACGACTGCTGGTGGAAGTCATCGGGCGGTTCCAACCGCAGAGGACACAACCAAAGTCTAACGTTGTAACCTGTGGCGGTTGCAGGCCAATGGCTGTGTTCGCCGGCAGTGATGACTGTCTACGTGGCAGACATGACCGCCATGTTGTGCACATTCACTCACTTGACTCCTGACACTGCTGCCAGCAGCACCTCCACTACCTGAGCTGCTGTGTGCTCCCTCTGGAAGCAATCATGCCATGTCCAGCAGCTGATTGGGACCCTAGTTTCTCTCCAGAGGAGCTGGAGAGACTTGTTAATGAGGTTCTTGCCCTTTTTGAACAGGTCTAGGGCTCACCAGAGGAGCAGGTAAGTACCCTAAGTGCACAATTAACTCTGTTGAACACCATTCTTTCCCTCCTCACAAGCCACAGTATGCCCCTGCGTGCCAGTCAGACTTCTTGTGTGCCTGTTGTTGCAGTCTGTGTGGCATCAATGGGATGTACATTGTGCAGGTGTTGGTGGCCAGTACTATATGTTACATTCAGTCACATTGTGTTGTATGAGGGTTTTGGGGTCTTAGATCCTCCTTGTGTTGGATGCACATAACTAGGTAAGGAGACTTTACTGCCATCCAATGACATCGTTTTCTTCATGATTGTTGTAAATGCTGGACAACATGTAATTGCATGACAGCATGAGCTGTGTATGCGTCTTTTATGAGTCATTTGAGGTTCTTGTGAGCAATGTGTATAGTACCACAGATCTTTCAACCCACTGGCCTTGCAAAACTATTGTCTGGAATCCATATCCTGACTCGCTCTGGCTTCAGGTTGTCTATGCTAAGCTGCTGATCGCCACTTGATGTACTTTCATGCATGGATGTGATGGAAATGTGAGTGAAATGTAGGTTCTCTCTGCTCAGCCTGCAGAGACCAGAGAGTCAGTTGTATCTCCCAGTATGGGACCTAGGCCAGGGTTTCGGAGAGTCACCATGGCTATGCAACTGTGACACTGTGCCCCTCTCCCTGTACACCATCAGATCCTGGTATGTGGACAATATGATTCCCTAGGGGCAACACTTGCCCTGAATGCCTCAGTCCATTCACTAGATTAGGAACGGGTACTGAGGTACATCCCAGAAGTAGTCCATGCGTGTATTTTGCATCATTGTCAATGTGTGTCTTAATCCCACAGCTCTGTTGTCACCTTCACTTAAGTAATATTTGTCCTGTACAGGCTTATTGCACTAATGATAGTACCAAAGTGCTGGCAGAGTGTTTATTCCTGGGAGGCCATGATACGTGAGTCAGTAGCTTGGTCACATAGCAGAAATGTTACAGTGCATACCTTTGTATGTTGGATTTCATCTCTGTAGGATAGACACATATGCCCAAAGGAGTGTTATATGGTATAGGTACATATCACAGAACCTAGCCCCGAAGTGGCATGAGTCTGCATTTGTTAGGCCACATGTCCACACAAGGAATACACTTTTTTACGCACCATGCCAGCCCCTTCATTGCCACTCAAGTGTAATGGTTTCTGTACAATGGAACCTGCCTGCAGGAACTCATTGAAGTGAGCCAATATCGCAGAGAGTGAATGTGTTGGTCCATTCAGGCCTAAGGAGTTTACCTTTCAGAAGCCACATTGGTGTGTAGTGTTTCATTGTTGCTCACATCACAGTACAAGTTGCTGGAGCATGGGCTACCTCATGTGAGTAGGCTTGCATAGTCATTATAGGCCCTTAGCAGGGTAGTGGGTTAGTCTGCACATAGAGACAAATGTCTGTAGTCACGTCCCTATACTTATTGGCTTGTGTGCTTTATATTTGTGGTTGTTGACAAATTGAAAAATTCTAGCTTGGTGTTTTTGACACGTGTGTGACTCAACCATTTGTGCCAAAAATGGTGATTGCAATTTCTTGCTTTGTCTCTTGCATCCATGCAAGTAAACACCCATCAGAAGGAGATATGGAGGACCATCGCCCAGAAGGTACGGGCCCTAGGGGTCCACAGCGGGTGGAGAGCCCACTGTCGCAAGAGGTGGGAGGACCTGAGAGGGTGGGCCCAGAAGATCGCAGCGATCCAGTTGGGCCTGTCCTCTCAATGTGGGCAGAGTGCATGTTGCTAGCGCAGGTGTTTTAATAAAACTATTAATGAGTGTTTATGTATTCTGAATAAATAAGTTTATGTAGAAAATATAAGAACGTACAAAAATAATGCACGCATTTGAAAATATGATTACGAAGGATGGCCACCAATGTTAACAAAATATACTAATCAATCATTTAATACTTATGAATTGTTGAATATATGTTAGACTAATGTAGTGATATGTCATATTAAGGGTTATGCAGTATGCTTTAGCTTTAATAATTTTAGGCCTTAACTTAGCGAGTGTCATGGCCTACTTGCCAGACCTCATGTAAAAGCTGTATTTCTTAGCGTTTGATCAAATTAATGTTCCAGAGAAAGTTAAACTGTGATTTCCTATTGTATCATGTAAATGTGCTCATAACGGAAGCTCTTCGTGAGAACCGACTGCTAGGAGATGATGTTCCTGCTAATGCAACATTTTATGTGTAATGTGTGTGAGACTGACTTTCCCAGGACAAGAACAATGAAGATACTGATTAGAGTAGAAGCTGCAACAATACTGTTATCTGACAAGCCGGATGATGAGGGCATTGCAAGACAAACCAATCAACGACATGTGAACGGAGTAATATTAGAATTCATAGATTTGGGATTTTAGTTTTATTGGACAGTGTGAACATACGATTTACTGACCAATAGGGATGTGGGGGCTAGTTTTAACAGTTTTGACCTAACAAGACTGCACAGAGAGAAGACAGCTTTAATGCCCATATTTCCTGACCGCGAGTTTACTACTTTCTTATGCGTCTTGACAAGAGACATGCTTAACTTTATTGCTTACAGACTTTGCCCTTCTTGAATTCTGATCTGAATCCTGATGCTTTGCTGACTGGCTGATGTCCTGAGGATGAAGAGTGACTCTGCTTTGCTGATCCACTCTGAGGATAGGTATATCCAAAACTGTGATTGATATTCATATTTGCTTGTCTTTCTAGGTACCAACAGTGCTGTTTGGTAGAGCCATAGTTAGATGTTTTCCAAATTTGTGTTACTAAATTGTTTTGCATGAAGCCCAACATGCTGATGCTAATCTGATGTTAGTTAAGGGTTCTCACTAATTTGAATTACGATAACAGGGACTAAAGCTTGATGAAATTCACTGATAAACTTCATGTATGTTATCACGTTGACACAGCTGACTTTGTTACTGATTTGCACCATAACCTTAGAATGTGTTGTTGTTCAAGCTTTGATTAGATTATGTTTCTTCTGCCACTTTGGACAGCCAGTGTTGTTTCTGTATGTGTTTCATCTGATTTTGAGATTAATCTACATGACCTTAGCATTGTTAATATAGGGAAATAAACATTATAAACTTTTATTAAAGGTGTGATTATTCATGACCAAAGAGTCATGGTGCATGATAATTACTGACTCCATTGATGATTGATTTATTGATTACTAATGATTATTGATGATTGTGTATTGCTTATTGATTATGTACTGGAGCTATGGTAAGAACATCTTAATTGCGAGTCAAAAGGTTCATCGACCTATTTGCGTCCCCTTGTAAGTTTACTCTTTAAGGTCAGACGCGCTAACAGACATGGTAGCAGACTGATGGTTCACCTCCTTAGGAGCTTGCCGTAGACATCCGGTACAGAGTGACAGGTGTTAACAGAGATGGTAAGAGGCTGATGGTTTGTTTCCCTAAGAGCTTACCATAGATGTCAGGCATAGAATAATAGACGAACAGATGTAGTAGCACTTTGATGAGTTGGTTCTTTTGAGAGTTCATTATTATTGAGATTTGGATTTTGTTTTTCAATGACAATTGGAGAGAAAATGATGTTCCCTTAAGTCTAGAAATGACTTTCCCACATCATGGATGCTGCTAACGGTTGTTTGAGGATGTTCCTGGCATCCTAGTGACAGGGTGAATGAAATAGGTTGCGCTTGCACAGTTTATGCAAATCGCAGGGGAATTGTGAGGTTTTTGAGAGTTTTAGGGAGTTTGCGAAAGCCAAATTAAGTTGTAGTAGGAGTGTGCGTACTCCACAGTGTGAGAGTAGGGAAGTTGTCGAACTTCATATGAGTGTGGCGCTTTGTGCTAAAAAATAGTCCACTTGGCTGTTGATGTACAGACCCTGCATGGTCTAAGGCTCTGGAGTATACTGAAAAGTGTATGAGACACTTGGTTTTATGTTGTAATCTGTCTGGATTAGTAGGTTGATCGGGCGTGGTCAACAAGTCAGTGCGTGAATTGAAGTGAGTGAATGAGAATTTCGACTGAGATTTGGCGAGTCCTATGTGCACCAGGACAGACCCATTGATCAGTTGAGAGTAAAATCTGCGGGTCAAATTTTGCTTGCAAATCTGGGAGACCGAGAAAGAAGGATTAGCTGTAAGTGCGGGAAGACCCATCAGTGAAAAATCTGTAAGGTTTCTAAAGCGATTGTGTTACCTTTCCTGTAGTAAACCAGCAGATTTGTTTTTGGGTTTTGATTATTGCTCACAATTTTTGCATTAGTTTTGTGTGAATTGAAGTTTAGGAGGACAAGCCGCAAGACTTTGTCAGCCGCAGTACGTGTGAGTGTGATGTCATCGGAGCCACACTGGGATAGGTTGGTTAGTGACAAGGGTCACGCATGGATTGGCAGCTGTCCGTGAGAGGCAATTGGTTGAGAACATAGGTGAAAGGAATCTTGGGATTAAAAGTCATTTCCTGATTTGATTTTGAATAATAAAAGGTAGAAAAGATGAAGTTTTTCAAAGTGTTAAAAGTGCCCTAAGGGGAGATACGTATATTACAATAAGTGTAGGTGAGGCTACACCACCAGAAGGTACACCAGCTTATATTGTAATGGAAGAGAAGGGTGTTGCGCCATGTATTTGGCTAAAGCAATGGTGCACTTTGACAGAGAAAGATAGGAACGTAGCGTTTCCTGCAAATGGGATGTTCAATTTGAGGGTTTTGGGGCATTTACGGATAGCTCTATAAGAATCGAAACCCCTTCTGAGACCAGCACAGTTTGAGGCATTAGCAATTTGGGAGCTAGTAGCCAGACAGCAACAGCAACTGAAATTTGAGAGAAGGATGAGAAAGGCAGAAAAGACTCAGAAAGCATAGAGAATGGAGACTGTGCAAGGGATTGAGTTTTTTCCGGCAATTACGCAGGAGAATGAGAAGGAAGGAAAGAAAGCTACTAGGAAAACTAGTAAAAGTCCATCCGAGAGTAAGGAGACTAGAAAGTCTTCAAATGAAGAGGATTACAACAACTCTGAGGAGTTTATTGCACAGTTATTGAGAGATCGATCACCAACATATACAGTACATGAGAGTGGTCCAAGTACCAGTGTCGATCTGACAACCCCAACACAGATTAATGGGACAATGAGTCCGGTACAGGTTAATGCTAGCCTGACTCAGAATGCAGTGCAATGTGGTCTTGATGTGCCTACTACTCCTGTAGTGCAGACCCAGATGCAACCGCCACAGGTTCAGAGAATTTATCCTGATGTGCCCATTATGGAAACAACTTTGAACTTAGATTTGCCCCAAGTACAGCCGCAGGTAATGCCAAGATTTACACCAGTGACAGGGACACAGTCAGATATGACTCCGATGATGAATCAGAATATGGGAGTTACTCTCCCACAGAGTCTAGGAGCAAGAGCAGCCCCCGATGATATATCGCTACCTATTACTTTTGGTCCAGTGGTACCATTATTTGCACAGAAGAAGCTGGCTGTAGGTGAACAGGGAGCAATGTCCCAGAACCTAATGAGGGGAGGACATAATAAACATAATAAGCATGTCAGGCAGTCTCTCCTGTGGGACAGACTTTTGACGGATCAAGTTTATTGCTAGACCTTAGTCCATTTGTGGCACTTCCAGATATGGTGAAAGGGCCAAACGTTAGCCAGCGCTTGAAGTTATTGGCACCGCAGACTCCGAATGTAGTTGAACAGCAGGTGCCACCTATCCAAGCAAGTAACATTTTCTTACAAGGTTTCACAACTCAGCAACTAACTGAATGGTTAGACAAGCTGAGTACCCCACAGAGTGCCCCTAAAGGAGGGGAGCATTGAAATTATACTAGGCTAACCGTGGAAGCGGGTGCGCTAATTGAGGGAACTAAAGGGGTGAATAGGTTAGAATCCTACACAGAGGCAGAATTGAGATATCTGTGCCCAAAGAGCAATGTGCATCAGAGATTAGCAGACTTGGTAGAGAAGTACGGCATAGAAATAGAAAAAAACAAAGCATTTGAGTTACAGATTAGATTTTGAGACAAACAATTTTGAACACATGAGATCTGCTGGAATGAAGGCACACCTTAAAGAACTGCTCCAAAGTGCTCAGACCTGGGGAGCATTAGACAAATGGGAAGGCAGGTGGGTAAAGAAAAGAGACAGGAGAAAAAGGGATTCTTTGGAGCTGACTGAAAATGTGCAGCAGGATAAAGATTCAGTAAAGATTTTACTAATGAGGGAGATTCCAGGGGTACATTTTGTTAATGTCCTGGGGAGCAGAAGTGACATTCTGTCATTTACAAAAGATTATCCAAGATTGAGAGAAAAGCCAGTAGAATGGTATCAGCAGACAGACAGATTCGTAAAACTTGCAAAGTGTTTGTGGGAGGACTTGAACACATCACTAGAGATAGTGGTTCCAGCAGACTTGTGAATCGGGTGTAAGAGGAGTGTAGACTGGCCAACAAGTGAACCGGAGAGAGACAAGAATACAGGTGCACCGTCTCCTGAGGTACTGAAATATTACTTTAAGGTGATTGAGTTTCTGAAATCGAGAAATTTGCCCAAGAATATTGATTGGCAGAGGATTGACAGGACAGCTCAGCAAGCAAAGGAGTCGATACATGCATATTATGATAGATTGTTGCAGGCATTCAAGCATTACAGTGGTACAGAGACAATTGAGGTGAAAGACATGCTTCATTTTGTGTTCAGATTTGTGAAAGGATTGAGACCTTAAAATAGCCAGATGATGAAGAGTCACTTGATTTGTTGGCAAGCAAAGCCGATTGATGAGGTGTTGCAGTATGTGAAATACTTGTAGTGATGAGATTGAGTTGAAGCAGAAAAAGTTGAAAGAGAAGGCAATGGTGATTCAGATTAAAGCCGCTCAAACAGGAGTGCAAGGGAATTTTTCGCAGCAGTTACCACAGCAGCAGCAGCAGGGGATAATGATGCTTCAGCCTCAAATGAGAGGTGGGGTTGTGGAGGAAATATGAACCGTGGTCCAGATTTGAATACTGTAATGGTTCAGAATGATGTGCAGGAAATGAAGAAGCTATTGCCATGTCACATTTGCAGAGCCGTTGGACATTGGAAACAGGAGTGTTGAATGATGGTACAAGAAGGTCTCGTTCAGCAGAGTAATTACATCAATTTACTCTAAAATGTGAGGGGACTGTGAGTAGGAGGTCCTAATCCAAAATTTCAGAATAATGTGAATCAAATGCAGAATTTTCAGCCCATGCAGCAGGTGCAAATGCCCTGTGCACAAATGTCACAGTTGCAACTGATGCAACAGCAGGTTCCCATGGTACCTAGACACCAAATTCAAATACCTTGAGCCCCGATGGAGCAGCAACAGATGATGCTTTCTCAACAGGTCACAGGTCAGAGGCATAACAGAAATAGTAATACAGGACACCAATTCCCGTTACAACGTGAAAATGGAATAAATGGACAAGTGACAGTTCAGATGAGGAGCCATGTGTGCTTGCGACTTCCTTAGTAGATCAAAGAGGACCCTATGTGAAGGGAAAGGTTAAGGGTCACAAGGTTTCATTCTTGGTTGACACAGGAGCTACACGCTCTAAAGTGAGAAGTGCAGAAGTTCCAAATGTGTCCCTTTCAGGTAGAACAGTTCAAGTTGTGGGAGTAGCAAACCAGTATTTGACAAACCTGATTACAGATCCAGTTCAAATTGGGATTGGCAACTTTCAGGCATTGCATAAATTTGTAGTCTGTGATTTGAGTCTGGTATCCCTACTGGAAAGATACCTGTTGTTTAAAACAAGGTGTTTGATTACTTGCTCAAATTATGGAATTGAGATTCAGAAGAATAGTGATGATGAAGAAGAACAAGCCCCAGAGACAGAAATGAAACTACAAATTAGGAGTATCCTTTGAATTTTCCCAATGTTCAGAGTGAAAGAGCTTCATCCTGATTTGCAGGGAACAGTTAAGGAGAAGGTGTGGGATTTATGTGGGCCTTATTATGAGTTTGGTGACCCACAGCAGGACTGCCAAACTTCCGAAGAGGACGCCACCAACATGGCGGTGGTATCCCCCCCGAGTGTACTACAATGTTCCCGGCTGGCTTACCGGTGGGAACACTGTAGTAAGCAGACAGTGCATATTCTGACGGTGCCGAGCAGGGAGGCCCCTACACTGCCAATGGGAAGGGCAGTGCAGGGGCCCCCTGCAACCCCTGACACTGCCTTTCCGCCAGCCTTCTCATTGCAGGAACCCTGCGGAAAGCTGAGGTGTAATCAACCAGGCGGCGCTGAACTCAGCGTCGCCTTGGCAGAGTGCAACTCAGACTGCCATCAGACCACACTTGCAGTGGTCCGAACATCCCCACAAAGCTGGAGGTCCTTGGACCGCCAGCCTCGTAATGAGGTCCTAAATGTTTAAAAATGTATAATATATTTATTATAGACATACAAAATTATTTTATGTTTATATATGTGTTCTTGCTGGTAATTGAAGTCTTTATTTTCTGATTTTCCATTGGGGTGTTGTATTTTAGGCGAGGTGTCTCCTTTTCTGTTGATGGAAAAATTGCTTTAGTTTTCTTTTCAACATTTTTTCTTTTGGTAGTTACTGGAGGCTGAGGGTGCTTAATTTTTTTTTAACGTGAGTTGGTATTTAGGTGGGTTTTTAATTGACTTACTTTTTGTGTGCCTTTTTCCAGGTATGCGATTGATGTCATTTTGCGGTAGATTAGTAGTTTCTCAGTTTTGCAGTAATTTCTTTGTAGCATCTATAGTTTAAGTCACAAAAGCATGAAAGTGTTTTGTTGGTTATTTATTATTTTACACTTGTCAATTATGTATTTTAGAAGTTAGTTAAAATAAATGTTTTACTTACTTTTGAAGATAGTTATATATATTTTCCACTCCTGTTTTCAGGTTGTGTTTGGAAAATTCAGCAGAGTATTGTCGTCTTGCCAGCTTTTGTATACTTTCGTGTAATTAGTAGTTATCTTTTATGTGCCTTCCATATTGTCTGTTTAATTAAGTATGCAATTTTATTGGTTACTTTGCTTTATGGTTTGGTTTTATTGGTTAGTGTTCATTTAGTTTGATTTTTTTCCAGTTATTGCCTTTTATATTGAACGCTAGTTAGTGTTTCCTTTATAATGTTGAATATATGTTTTGGTATTCTTGTTTTATTTTGGATGCTTTATTTACGTATATATTTGTAATTATTTGTGTTTAAAGTTTAAATGTTAGTATTGGTTGTAAATATATGTTTTTATTAATATTCTGATGTATTAAAGTGTATATTTTGGGGGGTAATTTAAGATTATTTTAGTAATCTACAATTGTTATATTGTTGTTAGAATATATAATTTATAATCTTTATTTTTAATTTTTGATTAACATGTTAATATTGCTATTGTTATGTTTTGTTATTAAAATAATTTATATTTTGCAATATTCATATAGACAATATTGTGTTGTGATATTTTTGACTATTTATATGATATTTTTGTTTCCACTATTTCTGTAATTGATATGCTTGAAAATAGATATTTTAACTGCAATATTTTGGTTATTGGTATTTACACTTTAATTGGTTAAGAATAGTAAGAGGATAATTTTTGTGAACAATATTGATTTTCTGGTATGTTTGTGAATCAATATGATTACTATTAATATAATGTAATTGATTCCACTGGATGAATAAACAAAATGATGACAGCTGTGTGGAGGGCAACCTCGTTTTTTTTGGAAGCATACACCATCTGCCCAATCAAAACATGTAGTCCTAGCTCCCAACATGTGGGTGGAGGCAAAGCCCCTTATAGTGATGCTCACAAAATTGTCTGGTGACAGCTACGCTTTCAAGCCAGACCATAACAACTACCACTAACAGAGATAGTATTGATTTAAGGACGCTCTTTTGAATGTAAGAAACCTTTGCAATCCCAGGAACCTCTTTGAAATTCCCTCCAAACAGCTGGTCAAATAAATCAGAAAAATCATATCTAGCCTATGACTCTCAGTCCTGGATTATAGCTGGGTTTAGCACTGGGAGCATCACCCTTATGGTTCTTAATAATATTTACGGCATAATACCGAAGAAAGTTAAGAAATAGTTGTAACTTGGTATTTCCCAGCGTTGTGTCAAGAAACAAGTATGCTATAAATGCAAGGAAAAAACAAACAAAAGAAACAAACAAAAAACAATAGGTCCTGTCAGCATCCTGGTGGTAAAGGGATTCAAGAAGCCGATGTATTAGCTGGTGCCCCCCAATGCCCGCACCAGAGCCTCATATGGCTACTCCGCTCTAAGACTTATTAGCTGGTTGAAGTGGCCACTGCCTACCAATGGTAAATAAGGTGGTGAGGGTGATGCTACTAAAAACGAAGACGATTCCTCTCTCTGACAGTGGTGCTGCCCCCACACGATTGTATGACAGTGAAATACCATCAGTTTGCTACCTGTTGGTCAGTCTTATGGTAGTTTTTTCATGAGGGTAATTTGCCAAGATGAGTTTAATGTTTCATCTCTACACAAAGTAGTCTATCGCTTTTGTTTTGTCAGGGGGGAAACTGTTGCACACCAGGGCTCATTGCTTTTCTGCATCATACTGCTGAAAGAGATGTGCCTCTCTGACCTGCGAAAAGGATTTGATTGAAAATGAACAGCACATGAGAGGCTGGGTAACCAGTCACTGAAGCCGAACTCCCACACAACTGCCCCACTACAGAACCGTCCATTAAACACAAAGAAACTTACGAAACAAGAAACATATGCATGAAAAAGACAGTAAAGAAAAAAAATCGTTGACTGAACATTTCCAAGGGTTTTATCGAAAAATACAAACACCGGAAGGAACAGGAGCACAGGTAATCTGCATTTGTTATGACTTAGGAGCAAGTCAGTCATATTACTTCTACACAGTCGACAGTAATGAATGTTTGGTAGTCATAATACGGCACATTAATAAGAAAACTAAAACGTACAATCTGGAAATGTGACGATAATAAGGTAAAACAAGAAAAGTTTTACGACCTACGGAATTGTGGTACCGTTGCGCCACCTGCTGGGCTTTACTAAGAGGAACATGAGCTACACAAATACCACAGGGGCTTTCAAAATTCAAACTGAAACCTGCACTTTTGACAGAATTATCCCCTTCATCTTTGGTTTATTAAAGCCATACTTCTGGCACTGATACTGCTTTATATACGACCGATTTAAGGTAAATACAACACAAATACGAATTCGTCCTTGTTGGACCTGACAGACTTGGGGTGGCTCCTCCCCAACTTTTTGCCAACCTTTTCCACTTTTCTGGCCTCGTTTTTGCTGGCTCTAGAACTCTGTGCACCTTACCTCTGCTAACCAGTGCTAAAGTGTTTGTACTCTCTCTCCTAAACTTGGTAATATTGGCTTAGCCCCAATTGGCAAATTTCATTTACTTATAAATCCCTAGTGCAGTGCACTGCATGTGCCTGTAAATTAAATGCTGCTTGTGGGCCTGCAGTACTGATTGTGCCACCCACCTAAGTAGCCTTCTGACCATGACTCAGTCCTCCCATTGCAGAGCCTCTATGTTGCCAGTCCAAAGCCTTCCCTTTTTTTACAGAGAAATGACCTTGAAGGTAGGCGCTGGACAACCCAGAGGGCAGGATGCAATATATAAAAGGGTACAACATATACTTTTCAGTTTTACATGTACTGATAGTGAAAAAATCCCAAATTCATTTTTCACTATAGCAAGGCCTATCGCTCCCATAGGATAACATTGGGGTTACCCTATTACATTTTATAAGTGTAATTTACAATTGGGAAAATAGAAGCTGCTTTAGTTTGGTGTCTCGGAAATCACAATTTTAAATTACAACTTATGGCAAAGTCGGATTTTAAATAGCAATTCTGAAAATGTCAAATTTTGAAAGTTGTCATTTTCTTACTTTAACCATTTGGCGCCTGCTGATCACTTCTCTGGGGAGGGTGACAATTGGGCTTTGTGTATTACCCCTAGACAGCTGGGAGCTTAGGTGTGACTTGATGGGCCATTCACATCCTGATGGGCCATATTGGGCAGGATGGGAGGGAGGTGCTGGGTACAGCCTCACACTTACGCCTGAATAGCTGTTTCTTGTCCTCACACAAAGGGATGCATTACCCAAGTAGTGATCTGGAGCAGGGACAGGAAGGACAGGCCTTTGATGTGCACAGAGGTCACTTTAAAGGCCAAACTGGGTATAAGTACTGCACATCTGACACCACCAAGATAGTACATTTTTGGGCCTGTAGATACTCTGCAAAGAAGAAGTACTGCTGTGCTGCTAGAAGGACTGCTACTCTGCTGGACTGCTGGTCTGCAAGGAACTGCTGACCTGCTGCACTCTTGCCTGAGGAAGGACATCTTGGCCTGCAACCTCTACGTTGAAACCTGCATGACTCCAAGGCCTGGTCCACTGGCCTCCTGATCTGAGCTTCAGGGACATAACGGGTTCCCCAGAGCTCCTGGACCCGTCTTCAACAAGCTCCTGACCCCCAAGAGGTGCTTCTCAGGTCTTGGGCAATTGGAAATGTTTTTTCAGCTCCTGAAATTGAGATTTTGGGCTAATGGGACTGTTTGCACCAGAACCATGCCCCTCACCCAAAGAATTACCACAAGACACCCTAGGTTTGTCCCTTTGTACAGGAAGTATCACCACTCAGAAATATGCAGATCCAGCCCCCCCCCATCGGTGATGCATGGCCAACTGTTCAGGCCCAAAGATCATCACCAAGCCAACTGTTCACGCCCACAGACCACAGCCCGTGACTCTTGCCCCTGGCATCCTTCTTCACCGCAAACAGGGCTCTTGGCACAATTCTTGAGAAGGTAATACTTTAGATGGACTTATCTTGGACTGTATTGGACCGGCACTGCATCGCGGTAGCCATGAGCATTTGGATTTAACCTGGTCTACGCAACCAGATATCTGTGGTTGGTGCTGTCTGCTTTTAAGCAATATTGCATTTTAATCTTTAAAAATTCATAACTTTGGTTCTACTTATTGAATTTTTGTCTTGTTTTGGTCATTAAATTAAGCTGTTTTTCTAACTGGATGTGGATTATTTTTGCGTGGTGTTTTTGCTGTTTTATTGTTTGAAGTGTTGCACACATACTTTACACATTGCCTTCTTAAATTAATCATGACTGTCTGAGCCAAGCTACCAGGGGAGTGACCACAGGTCAATTTATGGTGAGTTAGTCAATTATGTTTTAGATGCATTTCTTCATTATAACACTTCTCTGCAGACTTTAGGTACGGTATGTCATCAGCTGTGCTGTTAGAAGGACTGCCCCTCCGCTGGACTGCTGCTCTACAAGGAGCGGCTGACCACCATTTTTTTGCATTGAGTAAGCCACACAAAGCTACTTTGCATGACTTTGCATTGTTTAGCAAAGTTTATGGATTTCAGAATGTATACACAAATCTTTGTGAGACTTCCCTAACCTTACTCCATGTTCTGTTAATGGGTGACCCTTTTCTTCTTCTACTCGGGCCTAGGTACTCTTCTGATTCCCCTATTCCAGCCTACTTGTATGTCTCAAAGGATTACCCAGTTCAAACTCATGGATGGAAATAAGAATTCAAGGTACAGTACAAGCAAAATGTTCAGATCACGGAGGTTGGGTTGATCTCGAGCTATTACCCCAATAACTTCACAACTCTTTGTCTGTGTCATTTGCAAAGTAGGTCCACCCAAGTGAGGAATATCTCCAACTGGGCACTCTCATCCTCCTTGATCTCCTTACAGCCACACTTTCGACCTCATTTTCACTCAGGTCAGAGTTCTCTGTATCCCGGGGTGTTGTCGGTGGCAGCTGTTCTCTAGGCAAGCTAACTCTTTCTCTCTTTTGGGCCATCAGTCTCCAGCTTCCACTCGTCTTCTCACAGCACTGGGTCCTTCATCAGGATCTGACTCCACGCTTGTCTCACTCACCACTGCGGGTCAAGAACCAGGTTTCTCAATTTCAGGTTCTGTTTCACCAGTGGTTTGTTCCTGACCCCTATCAGACTAATCAAGTGCTGCATCTGGGTCTGTTTGACCCCCAACAGCTTGGCTAACCTGCTCCTCTTGCCTCTCTGAAACCACTGAAACTTCTGAAACAGGTGCTCTCATATCACTTGGACATTACACTCTGCGAGTATGTGAAGCGTGAATCCAGTTGGACAGACCTCTGCACCGTGCAGCAGTCATGGTGACTAAGATCACGTGGTTTGACCCACGCTATCTGGGTTCCGTACATGTTTACCTGACAAGTTTCTTCACCAAGACCCAATCACCAGGACTAAGGTCATAGAGTTGCTCCTGATGCGGGGGAAGTTGTAGACACTCCAACCTGATGAGACACAGAGCGCACCACATCAGCTAGGCCTTTGCAATACTCAAGGAACATATCACCAGTGATGTCACCAGTGCATTTGCTGGAATCATTGGCAGTCTCATTTACCTCAACATTATGTTCTTGTGGAGGGACAGTCCAATATGTCGGACAAGTACACTCTGAAAACTAATCAACATAAGGGGTAATGCATCAGGTAATTTCCAGGATATTGAAGCACACACTTTCTGGATTTCATTGAGCCATTCACCTGCTCCACAAGACCTGAAGCCTCCGGTCTATAGCTACAGTGAATCTTCTGTTCAACCTATAGTACTGTGCATAATAACCTCAAAACTCCATTATTGAAATAAGTACCTTAATCTGATTCCAAACAATATGGGAACTCAAATCTAGGAATGAGCTCTCTTAGCTACATTTCGGCTACTGTGAGGCAATAATTTCTTCTGGTTCGGTATGCTTCGACCCTATGCAAGAAGATACACACAATCACCCGAACATATCTCTGCCCGTTACACACAGCCATCTCAATAAAGTCCAACTACATCATGTTGAAAGGGCCTCCTGACCTCCCTATGTGACTCAGTGCAACTGCAGTTCTCCTCCCAGCATTCATTTGTTGGCACACAACACATCTGTGGCACAAAGCTTCCACCATCAATCTGAATTTCGGATTAAACCAAGTCTGTCTATATAACCTCACCATAGCATCCCTACCACCATGAGCAGGATGCTGGTAGGTACCTGGACACCTAGCCTGCCACTTGCCTATGGCTTCCAGTTCTTGCTTTTCCAGACTGATCCAGTGACACCGCAGCTGCCTGGATTTTACCACTGGGGTTTTCCAGACCGGGTTTTTCCACTCACCATTCTTCCTGCCAACAGGAGCCCCGCCCACACCAGGACCTACTTATTGCAGGCTGCAGCGTGACCTCATGGCAGAAGCATACGACAGGTGCGCCGCTGGGGCGCCAAAGGCAAACCTGTCTGCGCCCATCTGCGCCTGGACTGTGCCCAGTGTGATGACCCCTGGCCCTCCCTCCCCTGAAGATCTCGGAGCTCTACACACTCAACGCAGGACACCACAACAAACACTGCCACCACACTGACCCACACTCCACATCAGGACCCTTTACCTGCGCCCACTGCCATTTCACCTGCTACAGCACACACACCAGCTCAACGACCAGCCCCACTCCAAACACACCACAGACACCACCTGAACAAAACACCAACTCGCATGTGCCCTTCTCAACACACGCTCACTGTGCAAGCAATCCACCAAATTATGGGACCTCATCACCACCCTCTCACCCGACATCATCTTCCTCACTGAGACATGGCTCAACCCCACATCCGCCTCAGACATTGCCACCGCGATCCCAGACAGATATAAAATCACTCACCATGACCACACTGACATGCTGGGAAGAGGAACAATGATCATCCACAAAGAGACCATAGAGAGCACTATCTTTACCGACAACACCCCCACCCCCGCCCCCATGGAACATCTCAACTTGAGCTAAACATGGATGACAAACAACCATCAGAGGCACCCTCGCATACTGACCCTTAGGCCCACGATCCAGCTTCTGCAACACCATTGCAATGTCATTGTGCCCTAAGCCGTAGACTCCAAGAACTACATCTTCCTCAGTGACCTAAATTTCCACATCAACGACCCCAACAAAAATACTGCGCACCTCCTTGACAGTATGAGCAGCCTCCCATTGACCCAAATCGTCCCTGACCCTGCACACACTGCAGGACACACGCTGGACCTCATTTTCATCCCAGCAACTGCACCAAATACAGTCATGTTACAGAAGTCACATGGACTGATCACTCCACATCAGACCTAAGTCCCACTCCCTCCAACAACACCAGAAACCTCGGAATCAATATTGATACCAAGCTCACAGTGAAATCACAGACCAATGCCATCTACTCCGCCTTCTTCCTCACTATGCTAATGCTATGTAAGATCTTCAAGTGGTTACCTCTACAGGCGAGATACACCATGACACAGGCCCTCATCACCAACTGACTGGACTACAGCAACAACTTCTACATAACGATCGCCGCGCACTGCCTACAGAGACTTCAGACCATACAGAATGTTGCAGCAAGACTCATCCTCTGCCTTCCCCGACAAACCCACATCACACCCCACCTCAGGCGACTCCACTGACTCCCCATACAGAAGAGATGCCAATTCAAGCTGCAGAACCATGCACACAAGGCTCTATACAGCCACAGACCTGTGTACATTAACCACTGCCTGAACTTTCATCAACCGTCGAGAAGACTATGCTCTGCCTCCCTTTCACTTGCCCATAGTGCCCGCATCTACCGAAGCAGAAGTGGAGAATGCTCCTTCTCTCACATTGCAGCACAAAGCTGTAATGTGTAACCTGCCCACACCCCCCCAGATCACCACCTCACTTCCAGAATTCCGAAGGGCCCTCAAGACGTGGCTGTCGAATGTGCCTCCGGGACCTGTAAGCACCTAGATACCCTATTGGATGATTAGCCTCAATTTATAAATCATGATTGATAGATTGACCGTGGAAATGTCTAGCCATTGGAGGTAACAAACTGGCAACAGTGGTCTTCCATCCATTGAAACTCAAATATCATCTGTTTTGGCCCAACATGCTCTGACCCAGCCTTGCTGTTCTTCCTCGTGCATCCTCTTGACTTCCTTTCAGGTATCAGCGCTAGTCAAGAAAAGGTTGCAGTCAGTCTCATCCTTTCCCTCATTCGCGTATTCCTCATTGAAGGTACAAACACTATGTGCACAACATTTCACAACCTTGTCAGCGTAATTATTGCCCAAAGTCATATGATAATTTCCAGGACACTTGACCACTGCAACTTGCTTAAGCAATTGTAATGTGTTGAGGATGATTCTCACTTGTTCGCCATTCCATATCCGGGATCCAGAAGACATCATAAATACCCTCTGGGACCATAGTTGTACGAAGTCATGAACTATATCAAAGCTGTACTGACTGTAGGTCCTGGGTCCGATAGTCCTGGTCTGAAATACAGTATGCCGGGCCAGAGCACTTATGCAGAAAATATTCCTTGAAGCCAGGAAGCTTAAACAACTCCTGAAAAAGTGCAAACAGCAGAAGCTGGTTTCAGACTCCCTCCATTGTCCTGTAAACATGAACCATCTACATAAAGCACAAAATCAGATTCAGGCAATGGTGCAGCTCGTATATCTTGTCTTGGTTCGATGCACTATTGGTGACATTGAGGCAATCATGGTCTACTTCACATTCTATATCACTTTCAACATCAGGTACAGGCAACAAAGTAGAGGGTTTCAAAACATCACAGCTTTTCACATTTACATTCTCTGCCTTGTTCAAATGACTTGTTCATATTTGATCAGATGGCTGCTAGTCATGTGCTGAGTTTTTGATTTGGTCAACAATAATTCAACAGAGTGAGGCACATACACATTTAAAGGGTGTCCCATTACAATATTTTCTCTCAATGCTTGTGCAGACTGAGACAGAGCCCTTAAGACAGCCGGGCAAAGTGGAGGCTACTGGATCTAGCAAGGTTGAAAAATATACCATGGACCTCCTGGCATTTCCATGGGTTTCTGTAAGCACTGAGAGCGCGCAGCCCTCTCACTCACTGTAGAAAAGTAGAAGAGGTATGTTGTAATAAGGCATCCCTTTTGCTGGGGCACACCAGAGAATTCCTCTCAGCTTTCGAAAGAAAATCATGCAGTCATTATCCTATGGTACCACATCAGACACATCCTTGTGTATCAGCCTCTGTAAAAGCTCAGCCACCAGGGAAAAGTTGGGTATCCTCTGTCTACAGTAACCCACTTCTTTTTGTGTGGTCAGTGGACTCATTTTCAAGATTGTTGAAATTCTCTCTTGTGACACTTTCCTTGCTCCTTTCTCAATATGATGGGCAAGTATTGCAACTTTCCTGGGGGACACTTTGGGCCAGATGTCCAAACGTTTTGCATGGCGCAAACAGCTAAATTCTCTGTTTGCGCCATGCAAAACGCACATCGCGATGCTCATTCCCATTTTGCGACTCGGTAACTTGGTTACCGACTCGCAAAATGGGAATGCGACTCCCAAATAGGAAGGGGTGTTCCTCTTCCTATTTGCAATTCGCATCGCGATGCAGAATTGCTTTGTGACCGCGAACATGGTCGCAAAGCAATTTGCAGTTAGCACCCATGTGAAGTGGGTGCTAACCCATTCGGAAAAGGGAAGGGGTCCCCATGGGACCCCTTCACCTTTGTGAATGGCTCTGAAAATATTTTTTGGTTTCATTTTCTCAAGTGTATTGCAACTTGTTTTCCTTTAAGGAAACGGGCTGCAACACAAAAAAAAAAAACTGCTTTATTAAAAAAGCAGTCACAGACATGGTGGTCTGCTGTCTCCAGCAGGCCACCATCCCTGTGAGTGCAGGGAATCACAAGGGGGTCGCAAATTGCGACCCACCTCATTAATATTAATGAGGTGGGTCTTTGCGACCCCTTTGCAATTCGCAGATGGTGTCAGGGACACCATTCTGCATATGGGATTGCGACTCGCAAATTGCGAGTCGCTCAGACTCGTAATTTGAGAGTTTCAAACCCGTACTTACCTACATCTGGCCCTTTATGCCCATTCTCAGTCATTCTCAGCGAGGTGGTTCCTGTTTACATTTTTTCTGCGCATAAAAGGCCACCAAAATGTTGTTGGTGTAATGTATAAACACTGAGTTACAATCCATAACCAAAGATTCTAGATTTTGTTTGAGAATCTGCTTAAAAATGGATGACTTTTAGTCTACACCAGAGGAACTCGGCACCATGCCAAAACCCCAATCTCGTACGGAAATGTGAAAAGGAACTGACTGTCTTCATGCAATGGTTTTGAGAAGAAAATCTGACACAAATCAGTGACAGTGAACAACTCAGCCTTACACGGAATCTGAAACAATATCACAGCTAGTTTCAGTACCACAGGACAACAAGGAATGCCTATATTGTTCACTTTACACAAATCTTGTACAATCCTGTACTTCCCACTTGCCTTCTGCAAGCCCATGATAGGGGAATTACAAGGACTGCCCATAATTCTTTTCAAGATTCCCTGCTGAATAATAGAATCGATTACAGGACGAATCCCTGCAATTGTCTCAGCTGTCAGATTGTATTTTGGTGTTCTTGGGAATTCAGCATTGGGTTTGATTGTTATTCTTATAGGCACAACTCCTTTAATCAGTCTGATTTCTTTTCTTGAAAAATCGTACACTTCGAATGTGACTGTGTCTCAAATCTGTGGGCAAATCCTCAACAGTCAATAAGGTGAATATGATACAATACGACTCGTCATTTGCTAGTTTGAAAGCAACATCTTCATCATGTGTTTACATCTCTATATCTGCTGGGGTACAATAGATGATACGGTTGAATTTGCAGAGTAAGGGGCAGATTTAAGAGCCCCTAGTGCCTCCTTGCACCACAATAACGTCATTTTTTTATGTTTATGTGGCCCAATGAGGCCAAAATCACTGTGCCAAATTTACAGTGGTGTAAAGCATACATTGCACCACTTTGTAACCTTTTGCACTACATTATGTCTATTCTAGGCATAATGTATGCAAGGGGGGTGTACCCCCATTAGGGAGGGCGAAATAATGACGCAAAGAAATCTAAGAGATTTCCTTGCATTATTTTTTTTGGCACTTTTAAAGCCTGCTCAGACCAGGCGTTAAAAGGCTGCACACCATTGTTTAACATTTTTCAAAAATTTCAAATTTTTTGATGCTAATCCTGCAAAGCTCTGAACTAGCGTAAACTTTTTTGATGCTAGTTCCCTACAAGCCGCCATGGTGTGCTGTATCTTGGGTACGGTGCACCCATGGTGGCGTTGGGGGGGGCGCTAAGGGGTGCAAGAAAAGTGGTGCTGCACTGGGATCAGAGCAACTTTTCTTAAATCTGGCTCTTAGACTTTTCCCAAAGGATTCACTGGACTAGAATCACCAACCACAAACATGTGTCTGTCTTTGATAGATGTTATTCTCACCAAAACTGGTTCCGTTTTCTGAGGTGTCAGCTGTTTGTTTGATACTCCTACAACTTGGATTAATTTTCCTGTGTGGGGTAGGTTTGGGACCTCTACTGTTCTCTGGGTAGAACAGGAAGCACAAGTGTCAACCAAAAATGACACAGGGCGGCCATTCACCTCGCTGTTTATAACTGATCCACCTCTGCACTAAGCACAAAGTCTTCCTACCCTCACAGGCACTGTCAGGCTAACTGAAAGGAGCCATAGATTCCTTTCTGTTTCGGTAGAGGAAATTCTTCGAAAGCATTCCATCCCTGATCCGCATTCATATTTATGTTCAGATTCTGATTAGCATTGGGTGTAGGACTCATTGCATTTTGTTATGGCTTTGGAGGTCGGGGAACTTGCATCATCGGGGCTTGGAGCATATGAAAAGTCGGATTTCTCCACCTCGATGCATTTTGCATCAGCGCTGAGTTACCATTTTGTGATGGTACAAATCCTGAACTTTGAGTTTGACTAGCTGGATTACAACGACATTCTTGATTCCAATGCCCCATCCTCTTACAGATATGACAAAGGGTAGTCATTTTCAAGCTATTGACATCCGTTCCAATATTTGGATCATTAGGTGTTCCTCAACCTCTACCCTGCATGGGACTTGGTCCTTGCTGGTATACACCTTGCATGGTACCAACATTGTTTGATATCAGCTGAATCTGGCTAGTTCTCTGCACTGCTTTAATCTGTGCAACCAAGAGCTTTTCTTTTAGTTTCTTCTGCTTCAACTCAATCTCATCATAGCAAAGGTTTGTCAATTGACTTATTCTGCCAACAAATCATATGTTGCTGGATCATCAGAATGATTTCTGGCCTCAGTCACAAACCTTGATAAAAAATGTCCAATATCCTTAGGTTCTACCATCTCCATACCACTGTTCTCCCTGACTGCCTGTCACAACCTTTCATAATAAGCATGGATTGACTCCTTTGACTATTGAGTCATTGTGTTAAGTTTAACGTCTTGTGGAGGCACTTCCCCTTTAAAAATTTGATAACCTGTTGATACATTTTCATCACTATCGGTGAACGACCCTTGGTTATATGATTTCTATTCGATTCTGACTAAGGCCACTGGACAGCTACCTTACACTGCTTCCAGAAATCACTCCTAACAACAATGTAAAACAACATATCCAAATCAATCCACAATACCTGTGATATTTTCACAAAACTTTCAAATTATCTGTACTATTCCACTGGCTTCTCTCATAATATTGAAAAATCATTAGTAAATGATGCAAGATCACTTCTGCTCCATGGCACATGTACATAAACCCTACCATGCACTCCTCTCAAGGGAAAGATTGTAACACCCTCCTCTGCTCCACTTGGAGGTGGTTCACCTGAATAGTTCTTTACCTCTTTCTTTTTCACCCATCTAGCCTCCGACTTGTCAAGTTAATTCCATTTCCTAATATTATGAATGAATTCCTTGATCTGAGTTTTCAGTCCTGGAGTTCTCATGTTGCAATGTCCTTTTCACTGAAGCCCGCTTCGTAGCTCCTCTGTAAAGCTTTAGTTTTATTTAGGTCTACTTCATATTTTTGACCCAATTCTGCCAATTTATCATGAAGTTGGCCTGCTCGCTTAGTGACATTCCTATGCATAAATGCGAGCTCATCTTCATGATAAGTTTCTAATTGCTCTAGCCCAGGAGGTGGTTTAATCTCATACAATACCCTCTTCAAGTTTTCAATAATTCTCAAATTTGATGTGACATACTGTTGAAACCTCAATGCACCTTCATGTTCTGTGATCTTATGTCATTGGCCAGGCCATACATGCATATGGAGCCCTACATTAATCACCATATGGTGACATGTGGAATCTTCTGGAGGCGCTTCTTCACTCTCTCAACTAGGAATATGAACATCACCCCTAAATAAATTTAGCAGAATCGTAAAACATTTCAAATTTCCTCAATGAAATGTCAATAATTGCAATACAAATTTAACTCAAAATGGTGTCATATTCAAAATCCTTTGATCTCCAACAATTATAAATCACAGCGCAGTCCCTTATGACGTTGTCACCAATAACAGTGCAGCACTGCATTAACCAACCTTAACTAGCCCGGCCCACTGTGACATAAATCTCACTCTTCGCAGCAGCTCCTCTCTTTTACAATCTGCCCGCACACTCTCTCCTCAGTATTACTCACATGCAGCAAATACAATAGAAATAATTTTTTTCTGCTCCACTAAGGAATGAATAGTTTCAAACACACAACAAAGTTCCCATATACTTCGAACAAAACCTCGACCTGCAGGGTATCATTCAAATCTGTACAGCTTCACTCTGTGCATTAAGATCCACTATACCAACACAAAGCAAGTCCCTATCTTAACTGTGCCGTTGACGATGTCTCACAACGAACACAGGTTCTTAGCAGACGATTTAATATGGTGTCTTCTACACCTTTTAATACTATCTTGGCATCTTCGGTCACGTTGGATACGATAATCTCTTCTACCTCTTTTAACAAATCACACTCATACAACAAGCAAACATCTCTGCATGACATCATTCAGACTTACAAACACCTCAAGTTAAGTACAAGCCACTACAATCCATAACCCTGTTAATACTCACATCTTCTTCTTCAATACAACACTCCTCCACATCTCCACAACTTAGGCAATCTTCTGTAATGTGGACATGGACTCTAGGGGCTGGGCTCTGAAGACTCTGATCTAGAAAACGGGGTTCTAGTTCTCCTTGCTTCGAGAACCTAACCATCATCACTCTGCTACCATCTGATCCAGTGTCATCCTTTCCATCTCCTTCTACGTTGATGTGTCTTTCTAGGGGCAAGGAGAAACATCTTTACTCACAACATGTTAACGGCAGTGCAACCAATTTGTTTACACATTAAGGTGGTCATTACAACCCTGGCGGACGGTGTTAAAGCGGCGGTAACACACACACGCAACACCCCCACCCTCACCCACTACAACACACACACTAATGCATATCAATACATCACAGTTACTCCCCCCAAGCCCCCCCCGGAAGAATGCAAAGACAATAGAAAATACGTGTAACCATTGTAATATATTAAAAACAAGTAGGCAGAAATATATATATACACCATGTACAAAATAAATATCAAGCATAGTAGTCCAGGTAGTGCACAAAGAAAGTCCGTGGAACACTGGGACCACACAGTATGGGCGAGGCCCCCAAAAGATCCCCGACCATGAAGGAGAGAACACTGCAGGGGCATCAGACAGCAACTAAACAGGCACCTCAGGGGGAGGGAAAGGGGGGGCACCTCAGCCGCTTGAGTGCACAACGCCAAATCCATGAGGGGGCCACATGCCGACTGTTCAATCCTGGGGAGTGCAAAGCCACAGTCTCACAAGTCTCTACAGTGGGTGGTCTGCCCACTCTTCAATCCTGGGGAGTGCAAAGCCACAGTCTCACAAGTCTCTACAGTGGGTGGTCTGCCCACTCTTCAATCCTGGGGAGTGCAAAGCCACAGTCTCTCAAGTCTATACAGTGGGTGGTCTGTCCACTGTTCAATCCTGGGGAGTGCAAAGCCACAGTCTCACAAGTCTCTACAGTGGGTGGTCTTCCCACTCTTCAATCCTGGGGAGTGCAAAGCCACAGTCTCACAAGTCTCTACAGTGGGTGGTCTGCCCACTCTTCAATCCAGGGGAGTGCAAAGCCACAGTCTCACAAGTGGATGACAGTCTCCACTGGTTCTGGAGGGGGCATGGTGCCCAGAGTGCATCATTCACCCTGTGACGGACCCAGTTGCGTCAGTGCCCCTGCCGCTCATGGGCTAGCAGTGCTTGAGATGGCGGTGCCCTGTTCAGCGGTGCTTGAGATGGCGGTGCCCTGTTCAGCGGTGCTTCAGATGGCGGTCTACATTGCAGGGTCTCAGCTGCTGGCGGTCCTTCATGGCCCAACAGGCCTTTTGCTGGCAGTCCTTCATGGCCCAGCTGGGCTGGTGCTGGCGGCGGCCTCCTGGGCAGCTGGGCTGGTGCTGGCGGTGGCCTTCTGGGCAGCTGGGCTGGGGCTGGCGGTGGCCTCCTTGGCAGCTGGGCTGGGGCTTGCGGTGGCCTCCTGGGCAGCTGGGTTGGTGCTGATGGTGGCCTCCTGGGCAGCTGGGCTGGTGCTGGTCTCCTGGACAGCTGGGCTGGTGCTGGCGCTGGCCTCCTGGGCAGCAGGGATGATGGCGGTCTTCTCCGCTGTGCTGCTCTTCCCAGACTTGCCGGGTTTCTTGTGGCCCTTCCCCACCTTGGAAGGTGTCACAGCTGACTCCACACTCCCAACGGGACCCCTAGGAGAGGCTTTGGTAGCTGGAGTCTTCCCCCCTCTCCCGCCAGGCACTGGCCAACTTCTGATGCTTCACAGGTGGGGGACTGTCTGTGCTGTGGCTCCGTGCCACACTGGCTGCCCTGGTGGCCGGTGCACTCCACATTCCAGTGACTACAGGCACCACTAGTCCCGGAGATGTTGTGGCTGAGGTGCTAGTTCGGGACCTAGGAGACGGACGGGGTGGGGGAGGTGTGGGAAAGAGGTCAAGGGTGGACAGGAAAAGGTTTTGGGAGACACTGGGACGGGTAGCAGGAGGGGTTTGGGAGTGGAAGAAGAGGTGGATGCTGTAGGGGGTGTGCGTTTGGTGACTTCGGATGAAGGTGCATGTGCTGGAGGCTGTTGTGAGGTGGATGGCTGTTGGGTGGGTGTGTGCCTGCGTTTGTGTATCTTGAGAGGGGGCGTCACAGACACACTGGGAGAGGACACAGGGGACATGTGAATGGTAGTGGGGGTGGTGACTGCACGTAAGCGGGGTGTGGTGGTGGGTGTGCTGGAGAGGGATGTAGTGGCTGTAGAGTTGGTGCTTGCAGGTGTGAGTGTAGACGAGACTGGGAGGTAGGAGGGAGACGAGGAGGAGGGGGACACAGTGGAGGCAGTGGATGTTGGTGTGTCTGCATGTGTCTGATGCTTGCGTGAGTGCCTGTGGGATGTGTGGTGCTTATGTTTGCCTGAGCTTCCCTTGGGTATTGAGGTGTGTGCATGCTGGTCTGTAGGTGTGCTTGGGATAGGCAGAGGTACAGGGGATTGGGTCAGGGTTGAAGAAGTTGGATGGGAACAATGGCTGCCATCAGTGCTGAGGCCAGAGTCTGAAAAGCACGGTGAAGGGCCGCCTGACCAGAATGAATGCCCTCCAGGAATGTATTTGTTTGTTGCAACTGCCTCTCTACACCCTGGATGGCATTCAAAATGGTAGACTGCCCAACAGTGAGGGACCTGAGGAGGTCAATGGCCTCCTCACTGAGGGCAGCAGGGGTGACTGGGACAGGGCCTGAGGTGCCTGGGGCGAAGGTGATGCCCACCCTCCTGGGTGAACGGGCACGGGGCAAAGGCTGAGGGGCTGCTGGGAGGGTGGTGCTGGTAGGGGGGTGGCGGCTGTACCTGTAGATGCGGGGGGCACAGATGTTGCCACCACCACAAGGGTGCTCCCATCAGAGGACGAGTCCGTGTCGCTGGTCTCAGCTCCTGTCCCTGCCGTGGAGCTCCCCTCGCCCTCCGTCCCTCTGGTGAATTCTGACTCTGTAGTGTCGCCATCCAGGGCCATGTGGGATGCAGCTCCCTCGTGCTCCGGTGCCGCTGCTCCTCCGCCTGATGATGCTAATGCACATAAGAACAGGGAGACCAAAAAAAGTGTGGGGAAGACAGAAGAAAGACATGTTGAGTGCATGCATTACCGCTACCGTTGGCGGACACAACAGACACAGAAGCCCCCTGCACTACGCCGCACTCTTGGGCTCCACTGTTCAATTCCTGGGAAATGGCCTACAAGGCTATGGACGACATCTGCACACATAGATGACACAGGGGCATGACTAGGTGTACTTGACACTCTACAGAGGTGGGGTGGGGTGCCACATGGCCTGCCTTACGGAGGGGCCTTGCCTACGGAACTCGCCCTGGCATAGGGAAACCCACAGCCCACCTCCCCCACCCAGACACCTCGTAATGCGCACAAAGTCAGCTGAATGAGAGTGTACTCACCCCCTTGTGGCTGCTGTGATGCCCTCAAGCGCCCATCCAACTCCGGGTAGGCCACCACCAGGATCCTGAACATCAGGGGGGTCATGGTGTGATGGGCACCCCTCCCACGTTGGGAGGCCATCAACAGCTGAGCCTCTGCCGTCTTCTTGCTCCAGCGGCGAATGTCCTCCCATCTTTTCCGGCAGTGGGTGCTCCATCTGTGGTAGCCCCCCAGGGTCCGGACGTCCTTGGCGATGGCACGCCAGATATCTTTCTTCTGGTGGGCGCTGACCTACATGAAATGTACAGGGGAAAAATAGAAGTTATTACCAACTGCACCGTCAAACTGATTGGCCCCCATCCCTACCCTTGCCATGTGGCACATGCATTTACCGTCTTTCATGCACGCAGCACTCTGCCCCCTTCCTTCTTACATCCAGCCCTCTCCACACAGGCATAGCTCATACAACATGCTCCCTGTGTACTTACCTGTTGGTCTGGAGGACCGCAGAGTAGCGTGTATTGGGGGAGGACCCCATCCACGAGTTTCTACAACTCCTCTGATGTGAAAGCAGGGGCCTGTTCCCCAGACACTCGAGCCATTGTCTCTTCCAGACCGAGGTCACAGCAGCACTTGCAGTGTAGGTCCTCTCCTGTCGAAGATCAGGTATCGAGTGATTGAAGTGATAGAAAATGCCGGTCAAGTCCACGGCGGTGCGTACTGTCACCGCCAGCGTACATCGTCATTGGCTCCTGGGACCCATAGGGTCCAATGTTAACCAATGCAGCATTGCGCCGCAGTCTTCGACCACCTACCGCGACGGTGTACAACGCCAGCGCAGTTACCTCACATCCCATTGTCCCACTTTACAGCTCAGGCAGCTGCCATTTCAGGGGCCCACATGGCTTAATTTTCAACTGTGTCACACAGACCTAGGCCTAGACTCAACACACATACAGGCCACCTTTTGTGTATGAATGGTGTTCTGTGTAAACCGTGGGTACGTACCTCTGAGTTGTTTGATTCTGTGCTCGCTGTTGTCCTTCATAGGCACCGTCCGCTGGGACATGTGAGGAGATGGCGGCATCCTCCGGTGTACCGACCGTTGGTGGACCTGTTGACAATGGAGGAGCGACTTTTGATTATCACATACAGGCTTGACCGTGCCACAATCCAGGAACTGTGTACCCAGTTGGAGCCAGACCTGATGTCAGCAATCCGCCATCCCACAGGAATCCCCCCTCAAGTGCAGGTGCTGTCAGTGCTCCATTTCCTTGCAAGTGGGTCATTTCAAACAACAGTGGCCCTGGCATCAGGGATGTCCCAGCCTATGTTTTCCAACGTACTGTCGAGAGTGTTGTCTGCCCTTCTGAAACACATGCGGAGCTACATCGTTTTCCCTCAGGTGGAGGATTTGCCTACAGTGAAAGGTGATTTCTATACCCTGGGACATATCCCCAACATCATAGGTGCCATTGATGGGACCCATGTGGCTTTGGTCCCCCCCCACAGGAGTGAACAGGTGTACAGAAACCGGAAGAGTTATCATTCTATGAATGTACAGATGGTATGTTTGGCAGACCAGTACATCTCCCCTGTGAATGCCATGTTCCCTGGCTCAGTGCATGACGCCTACATCCTGCGGAATAGCAGCCTCCCTTATGTGATGGGTCAACTCCAGAGGCACCGTGTGTGGCTATTAGGTGAGCACCTGGAAGCATGTCAGTAGGAATGGTTGTCTGGGTCTGGGGATATCCCTCCAGGTTAGTGTGTGTCTAACAGTTGTCCCTCACCATTTGCAGGTGACTCTGGTTACCCCAACCTGTCATGCCTACTGACCCCAGTGAGGAATCCCAAGACAAGGGCAGAGGAACGCTACAATGAGGCCCATGGGCGAGCTAGGAGGGTGATCGAGCGGACCTTTGGGCTCCTGAAGGCCAGGTTCAGGTGCCTCCGTATGACAGGTGGATCCCTATTCTACTCACCAAAGAAGGTGTGCCAGATCATCGTGGCCTGCTGTATGCTTCATAACTTGGCTTTGCGATGACAGGTGCCTTTTCTGCAGGAAGATGGTCCAGATGGCAGTGTTGTTCCAGCTGTGGAGCCTGTGGACAGTGAAGACGAGGAAGCAGAGGAAGAAGACATGCACAACAGGGACTCAGTGATCCAGCAATATTTCCAGTGAGACACAGGTAAGAATCCAAACCTGCCTACTACATGTACTTTAACACTACTACCTCTCTACTGTGTGTCGTTTTCACCCAGTGTATGGTCACTGAGTTGTCACTTTCCCTTACGATTTCACAGACTGTGTGACATCTGCTTAGATTCCTCATGGACTAGAGCTGTGTGACATAGGTATGTTGTCATTACTATTTAAAAAGCATTTTGTCACTGTAATTGCTAATACACTATTTCGAAATCACAGATAGACTCCAGATTGTTTTGTGATTTAGGTGTATTTATTTAAGTGCTCAATATTGGCGGGGGTAGTGAAATGGTGAGGGGTGATGGCGGAGGAATGTCCATAGCAGAGTTCAGTCTATTAGTCTCACAGGTGCATTGCCCATATGGGCATAGGAAGTGGAGCTGGGGCAGTATGGACAGGGTGACAAAGTGGGACAGTAGGATGACAATCAGGGTGGTCTCATTTCTTGGCGGGGGTCTTGGCATCATGCTCTGTCTTTGTCCTGGATCTCAGGGACTGTTTGCGGGGTGGTTCTCCCTCTGCAGGGGGTGGGGTGCTGGTGTGGTGGTCTTGTGGCGGGGCGTCCTGTCCACTAGCGCCGGCGGAGGTGGTGGGAAGTTCATCGTCCATGCTAGTGTCAGGGGCCCCCTATAGTGCCACAGTGTCCCTCCTGGTGTTCACAAGTTCCTTCAGCACCCATACGATGGTGCCCACGGTGGAGCTGATGGTTCTGAGTTCCTCCTGAAGCCCATATACTGTTCCTCCTGCAGGCGCTTGGTCTCCTGAAACTTGGTCAGTACCGTTTCCATTGCCTCCTGGGAGTGGTCGTATGCTCCCATGATGGAGGAGAGGGCCTCGTGGAGAGTGGGTTCCCTTGGCCTGTCCGCCCTCTGTCACACAGAAGCCCTCCCAGTTCCCCTGTGTTCCTGGGCCTCCGTCTCCTGGACCGTGTGCCCACTACCACTGCCCCCAGGTCCCTGTTGTTGTTGGGGTGGTGGGTTATCCTGGGTTCCCTGCAGTGGTGGACACACAGCTGCTTGACGTGTCCTGGGGACGGAGGTATGGGCCCGCTGGGTGGGTGCTGTGCTGGTGTTTCCAGAGGGTGGAAGGTCTGTAGTGGCCTGTGACTGTGTGATGGGAACCGACTGTCCCGAGGTCCCCGACGGGCCGGGCTGGTCATCTAGATCCAGTTGGACAGAGGTGCTGTCATCTCTGTGGGCCTCTTCTGTTGGTGGTATGGACATGTGTGGACCCTCCTGTCTGGTGACTTTGGGTAGGGGTCCTGCAGGGGTATAAAAGGATGGATATTACATCTGTGCGTGTCATGGTGTGCAATGGGTGGGTGACCGTGTACCCCAGTGTTAGCATTCCTGTGTGGGACCTTGTGTGAGGATGGTTTAGGGGGTTGTATGGGTATGCGCAGTGGGCATGCTTTAGTGATGGGTGTGCATGCTTTGTTGTTGCATGCAGGGCTTGGTGTTGGGATGGGTGGTTAGTGATGTTGGGACATATGTGAGGAGTTGGGGTGCTGGGGGTGAGGGTGGGGGTATGTGATAGCATGCAGGTAGGGTGGGGGTTGTAATATTTATGATTGGACTTACCAGAGTCCATTCCTCCACCTACTCCTGCAAGGCCCTCAGGATGCAATATAGCCAAGACCTGCTCCTCCCATGTTGTTAGTTGTGGGGGAGGAGGTGGGGGTCTGCCGCCAGTCCACTGAACCGCGATGTGGTGTCATGAGACCACGGAACGCACCTTCCCCCGTAGGTCGTTCCACCTCTTCCTGATGCCCTCCCGATTTCTTGGGTGCTCTCCCACTGCGTTGACCCTGTCCACTATTCTTCGCCATAGCTCCATCCTCCTTGCAATGAAGGTGTGCTGCACCTGTGCTCCGAATAGCTGTGGCTCTACCCAGACGATTTCCTCCACCATGACCCTGAGCTCCTCCTCCGAGAACCTGGGGTGTCTTTGCCTTGCCATGGGGTGATGTAGGTGATGTGTGGGGTGGAGTGTGTGGTGATAAGTGTGCTGATATGTAGTGGTGTGTTGTGTGAGGTGCGTGGAAGTTGTGTGGGTGATGGTGTTGTTTGTCTGTGGATGCTGTTGTTCTTGCTGGTGCTCTCTCTGGCCTTCTTTCGGAATTTTTGTTGTGGGGGTTTGTGGGTGATGTGGGTGTGTTTTTTATATTGTATTGTGTGTGTGGGAGTGGTGTGTGTATGTGTCTCAGGTGTGTGTATTTCGAATTGTCCAATGTGGCTGTGTTTTGTAAGAGTGTGTGTATTTTGAGCACCGCCAATGGAATACCATGGTTGAAAGACCGCCGCGTGGATTCGTGTGTCGTGATAGTGTGGGCATTTTTCTGTTGCCATGACAGTGGAGGTTTTGTTTTCACCAGTTTATCACTGACCATTGGTGTGGCGGACTTGTGTGGGTGTCTGAATTTTGGCGGATTCCGAAATGTGGGTCATAATAGCTGTGGCGGTTTTCCGCGGCCGCGGCGGTGTGTTGGCGGTCTTCTGCACGGCGGTAAGCGGCTTTTACCGCCAATGTTGTAATGACCGCCTAAATCTCAGAGACAAACTTGTAGTTTATTGTAGACTCAAAGCCAAACTTACATAAATGAGTCTCAAAAACATAGCGCCTCATGTACAAAGAAATGTCAGAGTGCTGAGCTGTGCCTAATTAGAGCTGTGCACTGACATTTCAAACACCCAGGGATGCTCTGTATTTACAACAATATGGTGCACCCCAGTGTGTCCCCTAGCGCTAAAATTAGCTGACTGGAGCCAACGCAGGCACCCTTACACCTTAGTAAGGAAATTATTGTTTATGTGGAGGAAGGTGTCCCTTCCTGCACATTAACATTCACTAATGGCTTTTTGTTACTTCTATGTGTGCTGCAGAATACAGCACACATAGAAGTAGCAAATCGTCATTATTTAACAATTGTTTACGTGCAGGAAGTGACACCTTCCTGCACATAAACAATCATTGATGAGGTTTTGCTCTTTCTATGTATGCTACAGAATGCATCTCACATAGATAAAGCAAAAAGAAGGAGAAATAAAAGTATTTCTCCTTGTTGCTCCACTCTAACACCATCCCTGGGGTGCTGTAAGTTTTTGGCAGTGCCGCAGGTTTACGATTTCTCGGAAATCTGGGGCAGTGTCAAAAGCAATTTGTGTTCCATGGAAACGCCCACAGCAACATTCATTGGACACCCCTCTGCTGCAGAAAAATGCAGTGGGGGTATAGTTCAAGGCAGAATTAAGCCACTCAAGGTGGCTTAGCGTCACCCTGTAGATATGGATAATGGCACAGCACTACCGGAGCATCACTTAAAGTGATGCTCCCATGGCGCTAGGGGTTTGTAAATGAGTCTCATAGTATATATGTATATAATCACCAAAGGAGAATCAAAACGTTACACAAAGTTCAATTTCACTAAAACATAAAAGACAGATAATTTAATAGCGACAATGCAGAAGAGAAGAAAAGGCATATGGTGCTTCGAATTCAGACTCAGATTTTCCTGCCTAACTATTGAATCTAAACTCCTAACTATTCTAATAATCTAAAGATAAATACAGAGGAAAGTGTCAGCATCACAGAAAACTTTGATAGAAGTCCTATTGAGAGATGTAAGCGTCCGCTCTAGTCAAGGGGCAAAGGAAATCTGAAGCACTGACAAACTAAACAACACTTCAATCAACCATAGAACTTCTCAGCAGCTGACATCACAGCCAAGGAAATTTCCAAAAACAAGACATCATTGTGAATTATGTCCAATTAACTTTATCAAAACACACAGAGAGAGAAAATGTGGGAGTAGGGGGGTAAACGGAGAACGCAACCGTACTCAGCTCCCAACGACCAATACAAAAAACACAACTGGGAGTACGGGGTTCTTGTAACGGAGGCGGATTAGTAGTGTATCAATTAAAACACTAGGCCCTTTGTGATCCTCAACTAGAGGCGAGACATGGGTGGACTGAGGTGTATGGTGTGGGAGGGGAAATTTCCTTTACGGACTAGGTGGTCTCACACACTCAATGGTGTCATGCTTCATTATATGACCACCTAGCCCCATCCAGGTAGGACAATGCCACCTGGGCGGACTCAACCTCCCTGTTAAAGGAAAAGGAGGGAGTGCATAAATCAATTCTGCTTCTGGAAAGGGATCCAATTAGACTAAGAAATAAAAACACCTAAACAGATACCCGTGAAAGTTTTTAATAGGAGGTTCCGTTTGATGTGATGGGAGTTGCAGTAATTTTAGGGGTGGGGTGGGGGATGGGGTAGTTTTAGGGGCAGGGGTGGTTTTAGGTTTTAGGGGGGGGTGTGGGTTGCAGTAGTTTTTAGGAGCGGGGGTAGGGGTCGCAGGCTCGAACCATGCATGCCGTTCACTAATGCCTTTACCAGGAAACCCTTTACAACGAAAAATCGCTGTTAAGGCATTCGTGGTAAAGGCATTAGTGGTAACAATGAAGTTGTTGTTCTGACCGCGTTGTTCAGGCATGCGTGGTTCCAGCATGCGTTGGTCTGACATACATTCTATGAAATGTATCATTTGCTAAAATACTAAGGTATACATATATTTGATTAACATTGCATAAAGGCACTGTAATATTGTAGTCTTTTAATGCACTACATTTGCATTGATATAGTTTTACTCAGTGGCAGCTTGCGGCTCACGCGGGAGGGGGGATAGGGAAATACAAATTTAATTAATTACAATAAAATAATATAAACACTTACCTTCTCGCCGCCGTGCCACGCTCCTCTCCTCTGCTGCCTGCAGGCAGGCACAGGCTCCCAGCCTGCCCAGCGGCCAATCCAGACGCAGCTCAGAGCAGCATCAGGATTGGCTGGGAGCGCTTAGCCAGGAGGCTCCCAGGCAGACTGGGAGCCTGTACAGGCTCTCTCCAGCCCAGCAACTGTGTTGATGGACTGGAGAAAGCCTTGTGTGCATGTGTGTTTGGCTGGCATGAGACAGCCGGCCAAACACACATGCGCTCTGAGTTGGAGTGCTGAGCACTCCCCGTCACTGCTCATCACCCCGTGGCCCTGACCCTTTTACTGAAAAACGATAATAAACATAGTTTATTATCGTTTTACAGTAAAGGGTTTGCAGCTTCCACTGCTCCTCCACCCTAATGGAGGAGCCGCTCCTGGTTTTATTAATAAATTATGATGTTAAACTTACTCCTCTTCCCACAAAGCATAATGGCTCAGCCAAGCTATGCTCTATCATCATGCCACAACCTAGTAAGTGCAGTCACATTGCAGACATATATTCCTTCTTCATAACTCAATGAGAGATGAGACGATATAGGAGGTTAATTAGAGTTTGGTGAATGTGAGACATTTGCTAAAAATGGCAGGTGTCTTGCCTACCATACTTAGAGTCTATACTTATACACACTGTAAAAGTCTAAATACAATGGACTTGGGGGGCATCTGCCATTTTATTTACCCCATTAGGTCTTCCTTACAAGTGGCCCAGAGTAATAGCTATTGCTTCCCACCCCAAAAATTAGTGTTACCAAGCTCATCGTAATTAATGGGTTCCTTATTAGGAGGGCTTAGTTTTTTAAGTTATAAAAAAGCCAAACTTGACATTACTAGCACAAAGTAATGCAATGCAAGAGTGACAGAACGGAATTAAAACCAAAACCAACAAATATCAATACAAATGTGTTCCTGCTTATCTGATGTTCATTTAACACAATAGTCTCCAAAATGTGTGATGTCAGGAACCCCTCTAGCAAAATGCTTCCAAGTCAGATGCCCCTCAACTCTGACATATGAGGAGTGATTGTATTTTTGTGGTGTAAAGATGGCATTAAGGGAAAAGAAGCTAATTAAATTGTTCGCCTAATAGGGGTTGTGTTAAGATGTAATTGGGACAAGATTGGGGCCCTTCCTCATGTTTCCCGCTTTCTACGTATTGTTCTCATTGCTCCTTTTCTCCTGTCATTGTCACATATAGCCCCCTTTCTTGTTACTGCTTTATCTTGTTTCATGAAACCTGTTCTGTATCGCCCCAGTTCTCGTGTAAATGCTTCTCTCTCATGTCAAAGTTATTTTCTTTCATCGCATTCCACCTCTTTTGTCCCCCTGACCTGTCTTTGACCCTCCCCATTCTGCCCTAACACACAGGAATCGTAAACCAAGGGGAAACAACAATGGGCAACAACATAAAAGATCAGAATGCCAAAGCTAGAGTGTGCTTGTTGAAAGAGGAAACCTTACAAATGATCCTGCTATGTAATGTGACTTCCTTCTGACTCTAAAAATGTATTTATTTTTATTCCTTTTATTTTATTTTGAGTTGTATATAGCACTAGCTAGACCAGAAGATATCTGAGAGCTGTACATGTAATGTGCATAAGTTTACCAGAACTACATGTGGGATTTTGTACAGGTCAGAAACAGTAAGAGAAGAAAAAAACAGCATTAAGGTGGCCAGAATAAACGCACAACAAATATATACCAATAAAGCATTCAGTTAATGGCGTTGGTTACAAAATAGAGACAGAGAGCCAGGCTACCATCTCAGTGGATCTTGTCAATGTGGGTTGGATCTATTGGGAAATGTAGTTCAGCTTGTGCTTGAGTTGAGGTAGTTTGTTAAGCATTAGAGTTTTGAGCTCCCAATTGAAGCAGGAAAAAGTGGGGTTGTATCTGAAATCCTTAGTGAGTGAGTTCCAGATCCTGGTGGCATTTCCTGAGAATGAACGCCCCTGGGATGATTTCTTCTTCAAGTGAGAAGGTATGAGAAGAAGAGAGATGGAGATTCTCAGTTCCCATTCTCTTCCTGCTCTTGATATGTTGGTTTCTAGGTGTTTGGGCTTTTTTGTGTTTGGGCTTTGTGGGTGACACAAGTGATCCTGAAGACACATCTTCCTTCAGTAAGAAGCCAATTGAGTTTATTGAGGGCAGGTGAGATGTGATCAAACTGTTCAATTCCTGTGAGGAGCCTGGCAGCCACATTGAGAATTGCTGTTATGGGCTCAAGGTGACTTTTCAGAGCTCCACTGAGAATGGCATTGCCGTAGCCAAGTTTTGAGAGAACAAGTGATTGTACTACCCTCCTAAGACCATCAGGAATCTTGAGATGTTTTAATGTGTAGAGCACTGAGTTGTTGATGTGTGCCTTAATTGACATGTTTTTGTCCAGGGTGATACCCAAGGACTTTACAGATTTAGAAGGTGAAAAAGCACAGTTTAGAGCATCTACATTCTTGAGTCATTCTTGGATAGATAAAGGTTTATTTTTTGGGGAGAGTAGTAGTTCAGTCTTGTTGGGGTTCAGTTTAAGGTGGTTGGTGTTAAGCCAAGTTTGTATCTCAATTAGTGTGGCATTTAGGTGCGAAATGTCACTGGGGGATTTTATTTTGTAGCAGAGTTGTGTGTCATGGGTACATAGGTGATATTATCAAAATAACTGTGAGCCTTGGGGAATCCCTTGTGGAAAGGGTAAAGCTTTCGAGAGACAACTGTTGATTTTTATTTGTATATAGCGATGTTGCAGATAGGACATGAACCATCTCAGGACTGTGTTGTTGATGCCGGTGCAACTCTTGAGTGTCTCAAGTAAAGTTGTATGATTAACCGTATCGAATGCCGCACCTATAAGTTAAGTAGGATTAGGAGGCAGGAGTCGATTTCATCTAAGGATCTGTGAATGTCATCTGATATATCAAGCACAGCAGATTCTGTGCTACAGCATTTTCTGAAACCTGATTGGAATGTGTCATGGAGGTTGAATTCCTCTATGTGTTGGGTGAGTTATAGTAGGGCACACTTCTCCATCATTTTGGCTAGGAAATGGAAGTTGGTTATAGGTTTGAGGTTATTTGGGTCAGCCATCTAACTATGAGAGGGACAGGGAGATTATATGGTCCAGTGTACTGTCTCGCTACTTATAATGCAAATCAAAAAGGTACACTGTTCCACTACATGCACTACAAGTTAAGATCTCAGGCAAAGAGCCCCCTTGTGGGGCCTGTCATATATTGCAGCACTAGTCTGATGAGGAGCAACCCCTATGATGAAGCATGACATCCAAAGGATGTGTGAGGGCTCCTGCTTCTATTTTGAGAAGTGCCTAGTGGATCCTTGTCTTTTCCTGTGTACCTTTTTGATTTGCATTAGGGTCAGCTCCTGGTTTTTTGAGAATGGGTATGACTTGACCTAGTTGGAGGGAGTCAGGAACACAGCCTGATGAGAGAGAGGCACTAATAATTGTAGTACAAAATGGGGAGATGATATGGTTTAGGTTCTGTACTATGGTGGAGGTGAGGATATCAGCAGTGTGGGGTGTGGGCTTCAAGTTTGTGATTATTTTGAAGACTTCTCCTGCCATGTTTTTGGAATTTGGCCACTTCGCATTGTTTTACAGTTTTAGGGGGTTGTTATTGTCTTTAGTTTTTCTTGTGTCACTTTGGTCTTTAGTTAAGTCTTGGGGGGGCATAGTATCCCTGTAGACCTATGTGTCAGAGGAGCAGGTGGCTGTGATGTCATAGTTGTGTCACGGATAAGAGATTGTTCAATTTTTGCAACGTTGTCAGTGAAGACATTGGCTATTTTTTCACAGTGTTCGTTGGTGGCTACTGTTTCATGCTGGAATGTATGGGTACTTTGCCATTTTGGTTATGTTGAAGAACTCCCTTGGTCTGTTGCGAAAGAAAGTGGCTTTTTCCCTAAAGATGTGCTTCTTGTGGGAGAGCTGTTTGAATCGTAAAAGTGAGGTGTGTGCCGGCGATGGGTTCTGTCTCCATAGCCTTTTGCTCTCTGTTAGTTGCCTCCTCATGTTCTTAAGGTCTGAGTTGAACCAGGATCTAGATCGGATTTTTCTATTTCACTTTAGTTTGAGTGGAGCCACTTGGTCAAGAACATCAGTCATTGCTGATCTACAGTGGGCTGTGAGGTCATCTACAGTATGAAGGAGAGGTTGTGTATATAATTGGGCGCTGATCCTGGATTTCAGCTCCGTTAGTGGGATTTGTTTGATGTTCCTTGTCCAGCGTGTGGTTTTGTTGGAAGGGGCAGAGTGGGATATCGGGTGAGCCTTGAGACTGAACAGTATTAGATGGTGGTTGACCAGTTGATGGGCATAATGGATCTAAGGGAAACACGCTCAATTCTAGTAATTATCACATCTTGAATAGAGCCTTCATTGTGGGACTCTTCACTGAAGAGTTGCTTGAGGTTGTTGATTTCAAGAAGGTTTATTAGATTACGGACTATGGCATCTTCTGTGTCATTCCAGTGCAGGTTGAAGTCGTCTATGAACATGTTATTGGCGCCAGTTAGGAAAAACAGTATAATTAGGTTGTTTAGTTCTTTGGTGAAGAATGTGTGATTTCCAGCGGGTTGATAGATATTGTGTGGAGTTTAGTAAGAGTGATTTTGTGTTAACTTGGCCTGGATGGCTAGGTCGTTTTTAACGCAAGAAATGTTTTTAGCTAGAGAATCAAGTTTTTGAGCTATCCGGCTCAGGAATAGGGTAAGAATGTCACAGAGGTTTCCTGTTCTGTATGTAGGTGGGCAGGCAGTGAGTACCGAGTCTATAAAAGGTAAGAGATCTTCAATAGAAGGAAGGGATGTGTCAACGATGTGGGAAGTGTAACAGGTTTGTTTAGGCTGGGTAGGTCCTGAATGGGGAGTTGGGGTTGTGTTCAAGAAGGGCCCAGTGGTGTAATATCTTGCGTTGGAACTGGCGCTATCTTACGCAATATGTGTGGCAAGGGGTTGGTTTCAGAGTGGCTGTTAGCTAGGTGGGTACAGTGGGGGTCAGACTTACAATTTCTTGACTAATGGGTGTGTCAGGAGGGCAACAATGGTGCACAGTGTGGCAGCAGAGTTTTGGAGGTGAATTGGTTCCGGGTTAATGGAGCGTGCTAGAACAGAGGAGGGTGGGGGGGAGACAGGACCAGCTTATGATAATAATGTGAGCAGAGACGGGAAATGTTGATCAAAGATGGTGAGGTGATGGTCTGCTGCTTAAATTAGTATGTTCTCCATCCTGAAGACAGATATGAAGATTTCCCACTAAAGCTTAGGGAGGGGAAAGTGCTGAGTTTAGATCCATAGGGAATTTTGATTGTTTTTTAAATTTGTAGGTGTGGGAGGAAGCTTTCTCTCCATTTTGCAAGGTGTTTGGAGTAGAAAACAAAGTCAGTTTTCATGTTGAGTTGCTTGTGCTGAAGTAGGTGTCAGCTATTAGTATTTCGGAAAGTTGTTTGAGTAGGTTGTGTTTGTATTTTTGTATTCACATTATTTGAGTGATTTTTAAATATTTTGTGCTCCATGAGTTGGTGCTGAATCTCTCTAGTGTGGTATCAAGAGGTTTAGGGTAGGGGTAGGACTTTGTGGCTGTTACCTTGTAATCGAGTCACTGACCAGATGAGAGGGTGCTGTGTATTATATGCAAATGACTGTGTTATAGGGTCAGTGTTTTGTAGAGCTGAGAAAGCGGGCGGCAAAAGAGTAAAACTAGTGGAATGGTGATCCGATAGGTAGAATAATGTCTGGGGATTCCTATGGGTATTCGATAACCAGAATCATATAAACCTCAAAAGACTCCTCTGACCTTTGTGAGTGCTTAGATTGCCTCTGCAAGTGTGCCCCTTTGGTCAATGGCCCTGTCTCCACATTGTCCTTTGAGATATATAGTAAAGCAGTATTTTACACTCTCTGCCTTGATCTGGATATCCCTGAGTTGAGGGCTGCTGTTTCAATAGAAGCTTACTCTTAGGACCTGGTCTATAGTTTATAAAAAAATAACAGAGAAAAACAAAGTTAATCTAAGTTGTCTAGGGGTAAGAGATCTGACTGATGTTAAGAAATGCAGATTTCTGTGATAAGTATCCACTTCTATGGAGTGTTTAGCCTCCAAATAATAATATCACCATTCATCAAAAGATTTATTTATGGTCAAATGTTCCTTGTCAGTGTCTGGATCATTTATCTCTGCTGGTGAGAATTTCTTAGAAATGTAAGCAACTAGGAGAACCTGACCAGTGTTTATATTTCTTTGAGATAAAACTCTGCAATAGCTTGAAAATAAGTAGGCATCTAAAAGAAAGCAAGGACATTCAATATCACGGTGCTGCTAAATTGTGGCACTAGAAGTGTTTTTTCAGAACAACAAAATACTTGATCTTCTTATGTTGTCCAAACAAAAACAACTCCCTCCCATAATAACTTGGTAATGTGTCTTATGGTTTTAGAAAACATATGAGTCAACCAACTATAAAAATTGACATGTCCAGAAAACTCAGATTTTCTTTACAGGCGTTTGTGTAGGCTATTGAATTATTGCTACCACTCTCTTTTCATCCATCTTAATACCCTCACGTGTAATTATGTACCCCTAAAAACTCTGCGGTAATAACAACAAAAGCACAATTTATCCATTTTAGAAAAAGCTGCTGCACCTGTGTTCCTTGCAATTCTGTCTTAATGTCCTTGGGATCAGATTAAATCAAGATATCATCTAGATAGATAATACAGAACACATCCAAAAATCCTTTCAATTAACATCTGTGGACTTGTGATGAAACATAAAATATCATTAGCAAATAAGGCGACTTTATTGGCATTGGTCGGCGTAACTCACTGGACCAAGGTGGACGTATTATGTGTTATGACTAGGGGTCTTATGACTAGGGGTCTTACCATGTAATACTAATACATTACCCAGAAGTAGACATAGAATTCACACCAGTAAACCTTAGCTCAGTATTAGTAGAGTGGCAAAGAACAGTCAAGCTACTTAGAGGAACATGTGCTAAGCATTTCACCATACCAACATGGACAATAAGTATTTGACATGATTCCAAAGAAATCTGATAAAAACTTATAACAATGAAGTAGATTCTTATCTTAATTTAGATACCAAAGCTAATTTGATGTGTTGAAGAGAACTGAAGTTATTGATTTTAAAGTATTAATAATTCAGTACTTTGCAGATCTGTCAAATTCTATAATTGTGGTCAATGGGAGAAAATGCAGTATGCAATCGGTTGCTTGTGGAGTGAGATCCATGGAACCAACCTGGGGTTAAGATCTTGCAGGGCCCTAGGCCAAGTCTCAACATTTCGTTACTATGCCCAGGGAGTGTGGGTGCAGAGGTGCTCTGGCTGTCCTTGGTGCTGACGGGATCCGTGGACCTTGTCAAAATTGAATCACTTGACAAAAACACACTAGGAGGAGATTCTACTCCCTACCGTCAGAGAGTAGAGGCATTTGGGGTCCCAGGACCTGGATTCCACAGCTGGAACTTCCCTACCACACCCAGCAGCTCCAGGTGCAGAGGTAGCCTTCAGAGCTGTCAATCACGGAAGGGTCGGACAAAGATGCTTTTCCATTTGGACAGCCTTCTTCAGGATGCAGGATCTCAGCAGTGGGGTTGTTGGTGACATTGTTCACTATTGCTTGGAGTTGTTCTAGAAAGGGTGACGTCCGAAAATAGGTTGATTACTGGACTGGCGACCGACAAGCCTTGTGAACAGCAAAAGTAATCCATTAGTACTTCGTTGGCAGGAGTTCGACAGGAATGGCGTAGCGGCTCAAAACTTGGTGTGAGACTCACTACAACTCCCGGGGTGCAGGTGACTATTTTATTTTAGCTCACTCAAGATGAGCCCGATGGGTTGCACTTCTTGTGACACAGCACGACGATTCTTCTGCAAGTTGCAGGTGACTGGTCCCACCAGTCAGGGGAGTCTGCTTCAGTTTTTGGTGTCCACTGGAGTCCCTCTTTCCGGGAGCAACAAGCTTTTGCCTCTGGCACACATTGAACACACAGTTCCAGTATATGGTCTACTCAGGGCACTTAAGTGTCCTATTTTTGCACTGTAGCAAAGTCCAAAGTACTGTTGTTGGTGACAGCATCTTTTCTGTGCCTCCTCTAGGATTCAAAGTCAGAACTATGGTTCTGGTGCCAGGGGAGCCGCTTAAATCTTGGTATAGGGGGCGTTAAGTGTGTGAGGGGTAGTGGCCAATGTGCTACTGGTCCCTGTGGCTGGTCTGCCCCTGAAGTGATGACTTCCTGAGGGAGTACACTACTTTTCCACCAAGAACCCACTAATTCAGGGTTCGCCTCGACTGTACAGACCTCCTGGACCAACCTAGAGGTGTATATAGCCTTTTGGTGTTGTATGCCTCCTAAATACCTAATTACTCCACCTGTCAGCCTGGACAGGATGGGAAGAGGTTTACCCTCTAGTGGGGGACAAGAGATCATGTATCAAGGGTGGTGGAAAGTCTTTGAAGCTCATCATCTTGATTACTGTAAACATTAGTTATCCTGGGAGTGAGGAGGTGTGAACTCCTTTCAGCCCAGGTTTTTTGTCTCCATCCTGGGGAAGTGCTAGCACAACCAGCAGGAGGGCAGACTCTTGTCTTGATGGCAAACACTCGGGAAGCTAGGTAAACCTGGCCATGAAAATCATGCTCAGGGTTAAAAAGCATCGTGTTTGACACCAAACATGCAGACCATTCGGTCTGACCATCATGCAGCTGGACATCTGGGGTTTGCTCAGGTGCCAGCCCATCTAATCCTATGGTCCACCGGTCACTTGTGGTAGCATTACGTTTTAAATGCTATGCGAGGATCATATATGCTCATGCATATATGTCCACAATCATAACACAGTGCACCCTGCCTCTTGGACTATAGGAGGCCTGCCTGAGGGGTGACTGACCTGTGCTGTGGGCAGTAAAGGGACTCTACATTCAGCTGGTGTGGGCAGAGTCAATCTCGAGCAGGCAAGCTGCTTGTGCAGGCTGACATGGCAGCTCTGCAGGCTTTGCTTTTACTCAGGTCAAGCAGGGTAGCACAATCAGTGCTGTATCCTTTGTCACCCCTTTACCATCCCTGCCCTGAGTACCACTAGTTCCATTTACTAGGGCCTTACAGTGGTGGTAAAGTCTTTTCCAATCGGGTTTACCAAATCACGGTACAGTTTAAGGGAATGAGCACTGGCACTGGGGTCTGATTAGCAGTCCTCACTGAACTTTCAGATAAAAAAATACACCATTAAGCAGTACAAATTGGGGGTTGACTATCCAAAAAGGGCAGTTTACAACACTTGTGTAATTTGATGTAGTGGAATTACATTCAATTACAGCAAAAGTATGCAAGATTACATGGAATTATGTGACAAACAAACCTCAGTGTAATTGCATAATTTTCAGTAATGTTGCGTTAAAAGAGTTACACAAAATTACCAATATTATTCCGATTTCTCTGGCATAGGAAATAAGCGGCACAGGCCTACTTATTAGCTATATCTTGTACAATTCCTCCAGTAATCTGGGGGTGACCCTTCTTTTGTTCGTACAGTGTCTCCAGCCCCAGGGCCAAGCTGCCTGGGGAGAGTGGAAATCCTGGTCTCTTTCCCCTACTCAAGTTTATTTTAGGAATTCAAACTTTATTTGTTTGGAGTATCGCAGAAGGTTGTACAAGGTTGTCTTTAGTAAAATGTTTTATTTTCCATCCCTGGTTAGTTCAGTTCAGTGTTTTAAACATGCATCTGCTGTCAAGCCTGCTGAAAGCTTCCTCTGCATCAAGAGAGAGAAGGAATGTAAGAAAGTGAATTATTAATTGGATTTAATATGATTACATCACAAGGTATAAGATTACCAATTTGTCAGGCTAAAGCCCAGTTTCAGTAATTTTATCCTGGGCTCAAGACCCTGGTAGCTATGGCACAGAGCAGACAGGCTTCACAACAGTTAAACTACAACACAGTAAAAATACCTCAATCAATTTAGAGAAATAGAGAAAAAATATAATGTGTAAAACCTACACCAAAATGACAAGAACTCAATACGGGTAAACCAAAATATGATTTTTTACTGATTTCAGGTAAAAATCCATAAGAAAAAGAATAAAAAGTCCCAATCAGTTGTCACTGTTTGTCACTGTTTGTGGTTTTAGGTGTGATTACAGGCTGGCCACAATACTCTGAGTCACATACACCAAGTGTGTTCATCCGGGTAAAAGATTTTACCTTCTGACTTAGGGCCTGATTTAGAGTTTGGCGGACAGGTTACGCTGTTAAAAACGTGACGGATATCCCATCCGCCGTATTACGATCTCCATAGACTATAAAGGTATCATAATTAGGTGGACGGCATATTTGTCACATTTGTGATGGAGTAACCCCCTCTGCGAAGCTCTAAATCAGGCATTCAGTCTCTGAAATGGAATTTGAAAATCTCCAGTGGTGCAAGGTTGAGGTCCCACTGAAGTCTTTAGTTTTGGAAGTCAAAGCTCAGAGCGGGAGAAATTTGTGGTGGCCTTGGTCCCTGCATCGGTCAGATACTTTTCACACCTTTGCCCAGCCAGTATTTCTCCATTCAAAAGTTTTGACGCTTGTGAAGCAAAGCACCACAGTGGCATGAAAAATGATGATGCTATTGGCCTAGCGTGGCCATAGTGCACTGCATTGTAAATACGGCGCAGCCATGGTGTCGTTAGGTGGCAGTTGGGGGGGTGCAAGAAATCTGGTGCATCAGTACTGATGCACCAGATTCTTGTAAATCTGGGCCAAAGTCTTTTATAATGAACTTAAAATCCTCCAGGGGGAAAGCCTGAAGCTGTATTCGAGGAAGTTGTTTTACAGTCGGACACCTTATCCGTAACTTCCAACTGACTCTCCAGATGTTCTGGAAGTCCAAAAATGCTCTACATTCCAACTGTTCAGAGTTTCCGGTCCAGCTCCAGTTGGTCACTTCTAAGGCATCTAGGATCTCAGGGACAGTTGTTAAGGTGGAGGAATCACTCCATACATCAGGGGCCACCAGAAGAGTCTAATTAAGGTCTAGTTACTACTGGTCTTCCGGCTCTTCTGTAAATTAATACTCTTGCACTGTGTTATGTCCCTGTAGCCGTACAGGAGTTCAGCCAAATGATCCTTGGGGTCCACATATTAGCCCTGAGTACAAGTCAGAGCAGGACCATCCCTTCAGGTGTGAACACAGGTCTCAAACAGCAGACAGATAAGACAATCACTATTGTCACACCCGACCAGTTAGAGAAGAAAATATTCTAAAATAATATTTCTTCTCTTTCCTTTGGTGTCCTTAATTTTGTTGTTGCTGGTTGTAGTAGTTTCTATGCCGATAGAGACAGAAGGGGCTTCTTGTAACCAATCTTTTATCTGCTTATTCTCTAAACTGTGGACTACTTGTCCCTAATACTATGTTCTTGTATATATTGAGGATCACCCCAACCTCTAAGGAATTCTGAGATGCCCCTATTCCCAAGAACAGGCTTTGGTAGGTTTCCATGTCCCCATGTATATAAGTAAGGGATATGGTACTTATGGGTAAATGAGTAGCCAGTTTGGGTATCATTATTGTCTCCAGACAGCAGATGTCTACCTACCCCCTGAATCCACCTCCCATTCACACTCACTTCTTGGTGTAGTTATGCCTAACAAGAGCATACGGTCGACCATCAATAACCCAACTAGTCCTATGTACTTCTGTTGCTGTCCAGTTTTAGTGGGGAAAATCTTGGGGATATGCTCCCACTACTGACATTCAAAACACTGGTGCCCTGTCGTAACAATGTCGTAAGGATGACACCTTGCCTCACCATTTTCTCTGGTGGAATCTCCTTTAGTTTTGGTTTTCAGCAATTTCAGATTTCATCTTGTCCTTTTTTCAAGGTCAATGGAAAGGAAAGGAAGGCTTTGTAATTCCTGAAAATGTATGCATTCCTGATTTTTGAAATGCTGTGGCTAGAATCACAGTTTCCTCATCTGAAGAATTAGGTTGCTGTTTCATCCATCTCGGCATGCAACTATCATAGCTTCTGTTAGAAATTGGGTTTTTGGTTGGCAGTCAGGTTACCCTCTGTCCAAGCAAGGACCCTCACTCTAGTCAGGGTAAGTCACACACAATCCAAAATTATCCTGTGCCCACCCTCTGGTAGCTTGGCACGAGCAGTCAGGCTTAACTTAGAAGGCAATGTGTAAATCATTTGTGCAATAAATCATACAATACCATAATATAGCACCACAAAAATACACCACACAGTGTTTAGAAAAATATATAATATTTATCTGGGTATTTGCAGGTCAAAACGATCAAAGATGCAATATGAATTTGTAAAGATATCACTGAAAAGTGATATAAAGTGTCTTAAGTCTTTAAAAAGCAAACAAAGTCTCTTTCAAGCACAAAGTACCTGGTTTGGAGTGGAAAATCTCTGCAAAGGGTCGCAGAAGAAGAGATACTTGAAAAAATGGTGTGTGCGTCGATTTGTCCCCAGCACACACGGACTTGCGTCGTTATTTTTCACGCGGGAAAGTCGTGCATCGTTTTCCGGCGCACGGACAGTCTCTTTCGGTGGGTCGCGGGGATTACCAGATGTCCCGGAGTCTGTGCGTGGATTCTCCTGCTTGTTTTCCGGCTGCGCTTCGTTCCGCGGGGCTGTGCGTCGAAGTTTTTCTCTCACGGCAGGCGTCGCGTCGATTTCCCCTCTGGAAGTTGGGCGGCGTTGTCCTTGCGAGGCCGTGTGTCGAAGTTCCGGTCGCCCCGAAGGTGTTGCATCAATCAGCGTCGGTGTGCTGCGTTTTCCTCGCCGTGGAACAAGCTGTGCGTCAAAATTTTCGGCGCACAAAGCGTCCAAATGAAAAAGAGAAGTCTTTTTGGTCCTGAGACTTCAGGGAACAGGAGGAAAGCTCTATCCAAGCCCTTGGAGAGCACTTTTACAGCCAGACAAGAGTTCAGCAAGGCAGCAGACCAACAGCAAGGCAGCAGTCCTTTGGAGAAAGCAGACAGGTGAGTCCTTTCAGCAGCCAGGCAGTTCTTTTTGGCAGGATGTAGTTTCTGGTTCAGGTTTCTTCTCCAGCAAGTGTCTGATGAGGTAGGGCAGAGGCCCTGTTTTATACTAAATTGTGCCTTTGAAGTGGGGGTGACTTCAAAGAGTGTCTAAGAAATGCACCAGGTCCCCTTTCACTTCAATCCTGTCTGCCAGGGTCCCAGTAGGGGGTGTGGCAGTCCTTTGTGTGAGGGCAGGCCCTCCACCCTCCCAGCCCAGGAAGACCCATTCAAAATGCAGATGTATACAAGTGAGGCTGAGTACCCTGTGTTTGGGGTGTGTCTGAGTGAATGAACAAGGAGCTGTCAACTAAACCTAGCCAGACGTGGATTGTAAGGCACAGAAAGATTTAAGTGCAGAGAAATGCTCACTTTCTAAAATTGGCATTTCTAGAATAGTAATATTAAATCCGACTTCACCAGTCAGCAGGATTTTGTATTACCATTCTGGCCATACTAAATATGACCTTCCTGCTCCTTTCAGATCAGCAGCTGCCACTTGAACAATGTATGAGGGCAGCCCCAATGTTAGCCTATGAAGGGAGCAGGCCTCACAGTAGTGTAAAAACGAATTTAGGAGTTTTACACTACCAGGACATATAACTACACAGGTACATGGCCTGCCTTTTACCCACACAGCACCCTGCTCTAGGGGTTACCTAGGGCACACATTAGGGGTGACTTATATGTAGAAAAAGGGGAGTTCTAGGCTTGGCAAGTGCTTTTAAATGCCAAGTCGAAGTGGCAGTGAAACTGCACACACAGGCCTTGCAATGGCAGGCCTGAGACAAGGTTAAGGGGCTACTCAAGTGGGTGGCACAACTAGTGCTGCAGGCCCACTAGTAGCATTTAATCTGCAGGCCCTAGGCAGATGTAGTGCACTCTACTAGGGACTTACAAGTAAATTAAATAGCCAATCATGGATAAGCCAATCAATAGTACAATTTACACAGAGAGCATATGCACTTTAGCACTGGTTAGCAGTGGTAAAGTGCCCAGAGGTCAAAAGCCAACAACAACAGGTCAGAAAAAATAGGAGGAAGGAGGCAAAACGTTTGGGGATGACCCTGTCAAAAAGCCAGGTCCAACAGCTTCTATGAACTATTTCTTGAAAACCTTGTCCCTCTTTTTTTCCTTCGTGATGGAACTGGTTCCCAGCCATTTATCTGCCAAATCATTTGCACAGTGATACATTTGCCTCAGGTTTTCATCCTTCTTCAAACTGTGGCTGAGGAAAAACTGTCTGTAAGTGTCTTCGATAAACCTTGGGCACTTTAGAATGGTCTTCCTCGTAGAGAGTGGTACTATCTAAATTAGCTGAGGTATAATCTGCCTGCATGTCACTAATCAGTAGTAGAGCAATGTAATGATTCTGTCGCTTCATGGGCCAAGCCACATTTTAGGTCAGTATTTTAAAAAACTGTAAAAAATAACTAGGAGCCTCCCTGACAGTGTACTTCTGCAGTACTGTGGAAGGAATATTGGGATGTTCCTGACAAGAGGCAATGACATCTGCCATTTGGGTTATGACTGCTTGGCTTTTCTTCTGATCTGCTACTGCACTCCCCTCACCCCTGCTTGTAATAAATATTGAAGTGTTTCAGCTCAAGACTGTTGCTGGAAGATGTGCTTAGTCTGGGCAAGCTTATTTTGCCCTTCTACCAACTGGTAGCATACGTCTTCCATGATTCTGGCAGACATTTTACTTCCTCCCATTTCTAGTAGCACTTGTCGATTGGCCAAAGACAAATCTGGAGACAGGCTGTGTGTGAAGATAAACCAATGTAATAATGCCCAGGCACAAATGAATCCCCCTTCAGGGCATTCCCCCTAATCCTAAGTCTTTTCCTTGCACTTTTAATCTTCACAATCAGGGCTGTCACTGTGGTCATACTTATGATAGTTCATAACTCTCATACCTTGAACTTGGGCTTCCATGGGGTTAACTTTTAGCCTATGCTTGACTGGTGTCCCACTCCCCCTTAACTCATGGGAAATGGGCTCCTCCTCCTGGATTCTCACTCCTGATATTTCTCTCATTCCTGGTGGACTCTAGTGCTTCCTGCCTGGGAAGAAAGATCTAGCGTAAGGAAGGGTGTTGCTGCATAAACAATCTCCCAACCCCTCTGCCTTTGTACTTGCCTTTCTTTTCTCTTCCCCCTTCCATTGTCATTGGTAGAGGAACTTTCCAGGAAATGATTGCTCCTCCTTCCCTCTCCCCCAATAGTCTTCCTCTCATTCGGCTCAATCCCATACAAAGCTCCATGCTCACTCCCTTTCTTCTCACAACAGTCCATGGCTTTCTGTGTGTTCTGATGTCTCCATGTTGTAGAGATTATTCCCACTCCCAGAAACATGACTGACCTTCTTCCCAGGTAAGTGAATTTGCTCTCCCTATTCTCGAACAGGTATTCTGGTGAAAAATGAACATAGCTATTTAGTTTTGGCTTGCTGCAACTTAGTGTTCTCTCTTATTGGTGATGAGCTCCGATCATCCCACTATGGGTCTCCCTCCCAATCTCAGAGGTCCCTGTCTCATACACTTCTCACCCAACACTTGATTCTGAAGATTTGCTACATTTACCTCCTCACAGTATCACTAACATTCTGGATGCTGAAATGATCCGGTGGTAAGGTTTCTATAGTGCACTATGGCCCAGATTTAAGAAAAGTGGCGCTTCACACAGTGGAGTGCCACTTTTCTTGCGCCCCCCTAATGCCACCATGTGTGCGCTGTATTTAAGATACAGCACAACATGATGATATTAGGAACAATAGTGTCAACATTTTGACGCTATTCTGGTGCTTTGCTCCACTAGTGTCAAAAATTCCGATGTAAGTGGAGCAAAGTGCAAGGAGGCCCATTGATTCCAAATGATGCCAAAAATGATGCAATTAAATCATGTACATTTCATTGTGCCATTTTTACAGGCCTCCTTGCGCCGGAATGCCCCCTTTCCATACATTATGCATGATGCATGCATAATGTAGCACAAAGGGTTACAAAGAGGAGCAATGCATGCATTTTCTCAATTAGTAGATATGGTGTGGCGTTTTTGGCAATCTAACACCACATTAGCGTCATAAAAATTACGCTAATGTGGCGTTAGATGGCACAAGCCATCCTTAAATTTGGGCTTCTGTATCTTATATGGCATCATGGATAACTTATGTAACTATTGTGGATGTATAGGCTGTGGAAATGGAAAACAGAAAAGCTATTCTATACCACTATGGAGGGCCTTTGGGGAGCACAGACTACTGGAGCTTATTTCATCAGACTGGAAATTACCTACATTTTGAGAGATGATGGTGAAAGCACATTGCACCAAGGAAAACTTGACACATTTCTCTAAATCAAATGGGGAATCTGTGAAAAAGCAGACGGATAGAAGATTATATCCACAACAATAGGAGTTGGTAGCTGGTTAATGCACATCAATGGACGTGATTGTAAAGGTTATTGATGTATCAAAAATGTTTCTGGAAACCAAGACTGGAGAATGATCTTTTCCATGGAACAGTACCTCAACCTGTATAGAAGGAGTTGTTCATTCATAAACCTCAACTTGTAAACAAGGCGTTGTTCATTCGTAAAGCAGACAATCAAAACTTACTAATCCTTGTATCACATTTTAATATGTTATTCCTAGAGTTTATAAAATATATCAGTATTTCCATGTTGTGTCAGGGTCTAAAAGATTATCTCAAGGATGTTCTTGTCCAGGTCTAGGTGCACCTAGTAAATATACAGCTCTTCTGGGTTAGTTGTTACAACTCTACCATCTCAGTTTTGACAAAAAGTAGAAGGATTGTGCTTAAAAGTATCCACTCTACTTTTCATCAAGAGGAGGCACAAAAGCATGACTCCCTAAGGACGTTGATGCAGCAGATGCCACCCATACAGACAAGTATCACCAGTGGCTAACCAAGTAAGAATGGAAAAGAGAACATGTTAAACATATTGGTGGTCCTTACAACCCTGGCGGTCGGTGTTAAAGCGGCGGTAAGACCGCCAACAGGCCGGCGGTAAACATTTAGCAATTACGACCCTGGCGGAAACCGCCAACAAAGACAGCCACTTTAACACTCCGACTGCCACGGCGGTACAGACAAACAGCGCAGCAGTCACCGCCAACAGACAGGCAGAGGACAAAGTACTGCCCACAGTATCACAACCTACCAATCTATCCCGGGGTGGATTCACCGTGGATAAAAACACGTCGGAAACAGGATTCCGAAGGGAAAACGCTCACCTCTACACACCCCACGAGGAACTAGGACACCATGGAGCCGGAACTCAAATTCTCCCTGCAATAGTCTTCCTGCTCCTCTACCAGGTGCACGAATGCCGGCGACGAAGATCACAGTGAGTACTGCACCTACGACACGGGGGGAGGGAAAAACAGGGACACACACACGCAACACCCCCACCCCCACCCTCACCCACTACAACACACACACTAATACATATTCATTTGTGATAGACACACCCCCCAAGCCCCCAGGGAAGAATGCAAAGACAAAAGGAAATGAGTGTAACCATTGTAATATATTAAAAGCAAGTATGCAAAAAAATATATATACACCATTAACAAAATATACACCAAGCATAGTAGTCCAGGTCGTGATCCAATTAAGTCCGTGGAACACTGGGCCCACACGGTATGGGCGAGGCCCACACAAGATCCCCAACCATGACGGAGAGAACACTGCAGGGGCATCAGAGAGCAAGAAAACAGGCACCTCAGGGGAAGGGAAAGGGGTGGCACCTCAGCCGGTTGAGTGCACAACACCAAATCCACGAGAGGGCCACATGCCCACTGTTTCATCCTGGGGAGTGCAAAGCCACAGTCTCTCAAGTCTCTACATTGGGTGGGTTGCCCACTGTTCAATCCTGGGGAGTGCAAAGCCACAGTCTCTCAAGTCTCTACAGTGTGTGGGTTGCCCACTGTTCAATCCTGGGGAGTGCAAAGCCACAGTCTCTCACGTCTCTACAGTGGGTGGGTTGTCCACTGTTCAATCCTGGGGAGTGTACAGCCACAGTCTCTCAAGTGGATAACAGTCTCCACTGGTTCTGGAGGTGGCATTGTACACAGAGTGCTTCATCCTGCTAAGGACAGAGGTAGTGGATGGATCTCTCCACTGGTTCTGGAGGGGGCATTGTGCCCAGAGTGCTTCATCCTGCCAAGGACTGAGGAAGTGGATGTCATTATCCACTAGTTCTGGAGGGGGCCTTGTGCCCAGAGTGCTTCATCCTGCTAAGGCCAGAGGTAGTGGATGGATCTCTCCACTGGTTATGGAGGGGGCATTGTGCCCAGAGTGCTTTATCCTGCCAAGGACTGAGGTAGTGGATGTCATTCTCCACTGGTTCTGGAGGGGGCCTTGTGCCCAGAGTGCTTCATCCTGCTAAGGACAGAGGTAGTGGATATATCTCTCCACTGGTTCTGGAGGGGGCATTGTGCCCAGAGCGCTTCATCCTGCTAAGGACATAGATAGTGGATGGATCTCTCTGCTGGTTCTGGAGGGGGCATTGTGCCCAGAGTGCTTCATCACGCCAAGGACTGAGGTAGTGGATGTCATTCTCCACTGGTTCTGGAGGGGGCCTTGTGCCCAGAGTGCTTCATCCTGCTAAGGACAGAGGTAGTGGATGGATCTCTCCACTGGTTCTGGAGGGTGCATGTTGCCCACAGTGCTTCATTCTGCCCGTGACGGACTCATTAGCCTCAGTGCCCTTGGCGCTCATGGGCCAGCGTTGCTTGAGACGGCGGTGCCCTGTTCAGGGGTGCTTGAAACGGCAGTGCCCTATTCAGCGGTGCTTGAGATGGCGGTGCCCTGTTCAGCGGTGCTTGAGACGGCGGTGCCCTGTTCAGCGGTGCTTGGAGTGGCGGGCTCCTTTGCAGTGACTCAGCTGTTGGCGGTCCTTCATGGCCCAGCGGGGCTTGTGCTGGCGGTCCTTCATTGCCCAGCTGGGCTTGTGCTTGCGGTCCTTCATGGCCCAGCGGGGCTTGTGCTGGTGGTCCTCTCTGTCCCAGCGGGGCTTGTGCTGGTGGTCCTCTCTGTCCCAGCGGGCTTGTGCTGGCGGTCCTCTCTGTCCCAGCGGGGCTTGTGCTGGTGGTCCAGTCTGTCCCAGCAGGGCTTGTGCTGGTGGTCCTCTCTGTCCCAGCGGGGCTTGTGCTGGCGGTCCTCTTTGTCCCAGTGGGGCTTGTGCTGGCGGTCCTCCCATGCCCAGCGGGGCTTGTGCTGGCGGTCCTCTCTAGCCCAGCGGGGCTTGTGTTGGCGGTCCTCTCTGTCCCAGCGGGGCTTGTGCTGGCCGTCCTCTCTAGCCCAGCGGGGCTTGTGCTGGCGGTCCTCTCTGTCCCAGTGGGGCTTGTGCTGGCGGTCCTCTCTCTGTCAGTGGGGATGATGGCTGTGGCGTCCTGGTCTGCGGGGATGACGGGTGTGGCCTCCTGGTCAGCGGGGATGATGGCTGTGACCTCCTTGGCAGCGGGGATGACGGGTGTGGCCTCCTGGCCAGCGGGGATGATGGCAGTCTCCTCCGCTGTGCTGCTCTTCCCAGACTTTCCTGGTTTCTTGTGGCACTTCCCCACCTTGGAAGGTGTTTCAGCTGACTCCACACTCCCACTAGGACCCCTGGGAGCGGCTTTGGTGGCTGGAGTCTTCCCCCTCTCCCACCAAGCACTGGCCAACTTCTGATGCTTCAGAGGTGGGGGACTGTCTGTGCTGTGGCTCCGTGCCACACTGGCTGCCCTGGTGGCCGGTGCACTCCACATTCCGGTGACTACAGGCACCACTGGTCCCGGAGATGTTGTGGCTATGGTGCTAGTTCAGGACCTAGGAGACGGACGGGGTGGGGGAGGTGTGGGAAAGAGGTCAAGGTTGGACAGGAAAAGTTTTTGGGAGACACTGGGATGGGTAGCTGGAGGGGGTTTGGGAGTGGAGGAAGAGGTTGTGGTTGTAGGAGGTGTTTGCTGACTTTGGGTGAAGATGCATGCACTGGAGGCTGTCGTGAGGTGGATGGCTGTTGGATGGGTGTGTGCCTGGGTTTGTGTATCTTGGGAAGGGGCATCACAGACACACTGGGAGAGGACACAGGGGACATGTGAATGGTAGTGGGGGTGGTGACTGCACGTGAGCAGGGTGTGGTGGTGGGTGTGCTGGTGATGGTAGTAGTGGCTCTAGAAGTAGTGCATGCAGGTGTGAGTGTAGATGAGACTGGGAGGGAGGAGGGAAACAAGGACACTGGGATGGGTAGATGGAGGGGGTTTGGGAGTGGAGGAAGAGGTGGTGGTTTTAGGAGGTGTAAGTTTTGTGGATTTGGGTGCAGGTGCATGTGCTGGAGGCTGTTGTGAGGTGGATGGCTGTTGGGTGGGTGTGTGCCTGCGTTGTGTATCTTGGGAGGGGGTGTCACAGACACACTGGGAGAGGACACAGGGGACGTGTGAATGGTAGTGGGGGTGGTGACTGCACATGAGCGGGGTGTGGTGGTGGGTGTGCTGGTGATGGTAGTAGTGGCTGTAGAGGTAGTGCATGCAGGTGTGAGTGTAGACGAGACTGGGAGGGAGGAGGGAGACGAGGAGGAGGGGGACACAGTGGAGGCAGTGGATGTTGGTGTGTCTGCATGTGTCTGATGTTTGCGTGAGTGCCTGTGGGATGTGTGGTGCTTATGTTTGCCTGAGCTTCCCTTGTGTGTTGACGTGTGTGCATGCTGGTCTAGAGGTGTGCTTGGGATAGGCTGGGGTACAGGGATTGGGTCAGGTGGAGGAAGTTGGAGGGGGGAGGCTAGACACAGGGACAAGGCTGCCATCAGTGCTGAGGCCAGAGACTGAAAAGCTTGCTGAAGGGCCGCCTGACCAGAATGAATGCCCTCCAGGAATGCATTGGTTTGTTGCAACTGCCTTTCTACACCCTAGATGGCATTCAAAATAGTAGACTGCCCACAGTGAGGGACCTGAGGAGGTCAATGGCCTCCACACTGAGGGCATCAGGGGTGACTGGGGTAGGGGCTGAGGTGCCTGGGGCAAAGGTGATGCCCACCCACCCGGGTGAGCGGGCATGGGGCAAAGGCTGAGGGGCTGCTGGGAGGGCGGTGCTGGTAGGGGGGGTGGCAGCTGTACCTGTAGATGGGGGGGCACAGATGTTGCCGCCACCACAAGGGAGCTCCCATCAGAGGACGAGTCTGTGTCACTGGTCTCAGCTCCTGTCCCCGCCGTGGAGCTCCCCTCGTCCTCCTTCCCACTGGTGAAGTCTGATTCTGTAGTGTGGCCCTCCATGGCCATGTGGGATACAGCCCCCTGGTGCTCCAGTGCCACTGCTCCTCCGCCTGATGATGCTAATGCACACAAGAACAGGGAGACCACAAAAAGGGGGGGACGACAGAAGAAAGATATGTTGAGTGCATGCATTACCGCTACCGTTGGCGGACACGACAGACACACAAGTCCCCTGCACTACGCCGTGCTCTTGGGCTCCACTGTTGAATTCCTAGGAAATGGCCTACTAGGCTATGGACGACATCTGCACACATGGATGACACAGGGGCATGACTAGGTGTACTTGGCACTGTGCAGAGGTGCAGTGGGGTGCCACATGGCCTGCCTTACGGAGGGACCTTGCCTACGGAACTCGCCCTAGCCTAGGGAAACCCACAGCCCACCTCCCCCACCCAGACCCCTCCACTGCGTGCAAAATCAGCAGAATGAGAGTGTACTCACCCCCTTGTGGCTGCTGTGATGCCCTCAAGCGCCCATCCAACTCCGGGTACGCCACCGCCAGGATCCTGAACATCAGGGGGGTCATGGTGCGACGGGCACCCCTCCCACTTTGGGAGGCCATCCCCAGCTGAGCCTCCGCTGTCTTCTTGCTCCAGCGGCGAATGTCCTCCCATCTTTTCCAGCAGTGGGTGCTCCGTCTGTGGTAGACCCCCAGGGTCCAGACGTCCTTGGCGATGGCACGCCAAATATATTTTTTCTGGTGGGCGCTGACCTACATAATTTGTACAGGGGGAAGAGAAACTTATTACCAACTGCACCGTCACAGACATTGGCCCCCATCCCTACCCTTGGCATGAGGCACATGCACTCACCACTGTTTCATGCACGCCACACTCTCCCCCCTTCCTTCTTACATCCACACCTCTCCACACAGGCATAGCCCATACAGCATGCTCCCAGTGTACTTACCTGTTTGTCTGGAGGACCGTAGAGTAGCGTGTACTGGGGGAGGACCCCATCCACGAGTTTCTCCAACTCCTCCGATGTGAAGGCAGGGGTCCTTTCCCCAGACACTCGAGCCATTGTCTCTTCCAGACCGAGGTCACAGCAGCACTTGCAGTGTAGGTCCTCTCCTGTCGAAGATCGGGTATCGAGTGATTGAACAGATTGAAAATGGCGGTCACGTCCGCAGCGGTGCGTACCGTCACCGCCGGCGGACATCGTCGTTGGCTCCTGGGACCCATAGGGTCCAATGTTAACCAATGCAGCATTGCGCCGCGGTCTTCGACTGCCTACCGCGACTGTGTACAACGCCAGCGCAGTTACCTCACATCCCATTGTCCCACTTTAGAGGTCAGGCAGCTGCCATTTCAGGGGCCCACATGGCTTCATTTTTAACTGCGTCACACATACCTAGGCCTAGACTCAACACACATACAAGCCACTTTTTAGATTATGATTGGTGTTCTGTGTAAGCTGTGGGTACACACCTCTGAGTTGTTTGATCTGTGCTCGCTGTTGTCCTTCATAGGCACCGTCCGCAGGGACATGTAAGGAGATGGCGGCATCCTCCGGTGTACCGACCGTTGGTGGACCTGTCGACAATGGAGGAAAGACATATGATCATCACATACAGGCTTGACCGTGCCACAATCCAGGAACTGTGTACCCAGTTGGAGCCAGACCTGATGTCAGCTATCCACCATCCCACAGGAATCCCCCCTCAAGTGCAGGTGCTGTCAGTGCTCCATTTCCTTGCAAGTGGGTAATTTCAAACAACAGTGGCCATAGCATCAGTGATGCCCCAGCCTATATTTTCCAACGTGTTGTCCAAAGTGTTATCTGCCCTGCTGAAACACATGTGGAGCTACATCGTTTTTCCTCAGGTGGAGGATTTGAGTACAGTGAAAGGTGATTTCTATGCCCTGGGACATATCCCCAACATCATAGGTGCCATTGATGGGACACATGTGGCTTTGGTCCCCCCCAACAGGAGTGAACAGGTGTACAGAAGCCGGAAGCGTTATCATTCGATGAATGTACAGATGATATGTTTGGCAGACCAGTACATCTCCCATGTGAATGCCAAGTTCCCTGGCTCAGTGCATGATGCCTACATCCTGCGGAATAGCAGCATCCCTTGTGTGATGGGTCAACTCCAGAGGCACCGTGTGTGGCTATTAGGTGAGCATCTGGAAGCAAGACAGTGGGAATGGTTGTGTGGGTCTGGGGATATCCCTATAGGTTAGTGTGTGTCTAACAGTTGTCCCTCGCCATTTGCAGGTGACTCTGGTTACCCCAACCTGTCATGGCTACTGACCCCAGTGAGGAATCCCAGGACAAGGGCAGAGGAACGCTACAATGAGGACCATGGGCGAACTAGGAGGGTGATCGAGCGGACCTTCGGCCTCCTTATGACAGGTGGATCCCTATTCTACTCACCAAAGAAGGTGTGCCAGATCATCGTGGCCTGCTGTATGCTTCACAACTTGACTTTGCGACAACAGGTGCCTTTTCTGCCGGAGGATGGTCCAGATGGCGGTGTTGTTGCAGCTGTGGAGCCTGTGGACAGTGAAGACGAGGAAGCAGAAGAAGAAGACATGGACAACAGGGACTCAGTGATCCAGCAATATTTCCAGTGAAACACAGGTAAGAATACAAACATGCCTAGCCATGTACTTAAACACTACTACTTCTCTACTGTCTGTCGTTTTCACCCAGTGTATGGTCACTGAGTTGTCACTTTCCCTTATGATTTCACAGATGTGGGTCCCAATGTGTGACATCTGCTTTGATTCCTCATGGACTACAGCTGTGTGACATAGGTATGTTGACATTACAAATGAAAGAGCCTTTTGCCACAGTAATTGCTAATACACTATTCCGAAATCACAGACTGACTCCAGATTGTTTTGTGCTTTAAGGGTGTTTATTTAAGTGCTCAATATTGGAGGGGGTAGCAAAATGGTGAGGGGTGATGGTGGAGGAATGTCCATGGCAGAGTCCAGTCTATTAGTCTCACAGGTGCATTGCCCTAATGGGCATAGGAAGTGGAGCTGGGGCAGTTTAAGGATGGACAGGGTGACAAAGTGGGACAGTAGGATCACATTCAGGGTGGTCTCATTTCTTGGCAGGGTTTTTGGCATTGTTCTCTTTCTTTGTCCTGGATCTCAGGGACCGTTTGCGAGGTGGTTCTCCCTCTGCAGGGGGTGGGGTGCTGGTGTGGTAGTCCTGTGGCGGTGCCTCCTGTCCACTAGCGCCGGCGGAGGTGGTGGGCAGTTCATCGTCCATGCTAGTGTCAGGGGCCCCTTGTAGTGCCACAGTGTCCCTCCTGGTGTTGAGTACTTCCTTCAGCACCCCTACGATGGTGCCCAGAGTGGAATTGATGGCTCTGAGTTCCTCCCTGAAGCCAGAATACTGATCCTCCTGCAGGCACTGGGTCTCCTGAAACTTGGCCAGTACCGTTGCCATCGTCTCCTGGGAGTGGTGGTAGGCTCCCATGATGTTGGAGAGGGCCTCGTGGAGGGTGTGTTCCCTGGGCCTGTCTGCCCCTTTTTGGCCAGCAGCCCTCCCAGTTCCCCTGTGTTCCTGGGCCTCTGTCCCCTGGACCGTTTGCCCACTACCACTGCCCCCAGGTCCCTGTTGTTGTTGGGGTGGTGGGTTAGCCTGGGTTCCCTGTAGTGGTGGACACACTGCTGCTTGACGTGTCCTGGGGACGGAGGTATGGGCCCGCTGGGTGGGTGCTGTGCTGGTGTTTCCAGAGGGGGGAAGGTCTGTGGTGGCCTGTGACTGGGTGAGGGGAACCGACTGTCCAGAGGTCCCCAATGGGCCAGGCTGGTCATCTAGATCCAGTTGGACAGAGGTGCTGTCATCACTGTGGGCCTCTTCTGTTGGTGGTGTGGAGATGTGTGGACCCTCCTGTCTGGTGACGTTGGGTAGGGATCCTGCAGGGGTATAAAAGGATGTTTATTACATCTGTGTGTGCCATGGTGTGCAATAGGTGGGTGACCGTGTACCCCAGTGCTTGCATTCCTGTGTGGGACCTTGAGTGATGATGGTTTAGGGGGGTGTATGGGTATGTGCAGTGGGCATGCTTTAGTGATGGGTGTCCATGCTTTGTTGTTGCATGCAGGGCTTGGTGTTAGGATGTGTGGTTTGTGATGTTGGGACATTTCTGAGGAGTTAGAGAGATGGGGGTGAGGGTGAGGGTGGGGTATGTGCTGGCATGCAGGTAAGGTGGGGGATGTAATAGTTAAGATTTGACTTACCAGAGTCCTTTCCTCCATCTACTCCTGCGAGGCCCTCAGAGTGCAAAATCGCCAAGACCTGCTCCTCCCATGTTGTTAGTTGTGGGGGAGGAGGTGGGGGTCTGCCGCCAGTCTGCTGAACCGCCAGGTGGTGTCTTGAGACCACGGAACGCACCTTCCCCCGTAGGTTGTTCCACCTCTTCCTGATGTCCTCCCGATTTCTTGGGTGCTGTCCCACTGCGTTCACCCTGTCCACTATTCTTCGCCATAGCTCCATCTTCCTAGCTATGGAGGTGTGCTGCACCTGTGAAAACCGAATAGCTGTGGCTCTACCCGGATGATTTCCTCCACCATGACCCTGAGCTCCTCCTCTGAGAACCTGGGGTGTCTTTGCCATGGGGTGGTGTAGGTGATGTGTGAGGTGATACGTGTGCTGATATGTAGTGGTGTGTAAGTGTGAGGTGCGTAGAAGTTATGTGGGTGATGGTGTTGTGTGCCTGTGGATGCTAGTATTGTTGATGGTGGTGTCTCTCTCTGGCCTTCTCTCAGTAATTGTGGTCATAGGGGCTTGGGGGTGATGTGGGAGTGTTTTATATTGTATTGGGTGTGTGGGAGTGGTGTGTGTATGTGTATCAGGTGTGTGTATTTCGAATTGTCCAATGTGGTGTTGTTTTGTAAGAGTGTGTGTATTTTGAGCGCGTCAGTGTGTACCACCAATGGAATACCGCAGTTGAAAGACCGCCACGTGGATTCATGGGTCGTGATAGTGTGGGCGTATTTCTGTTGGCGTGACGGTGGAGGATTTGTTTTCCCCAGTTTATCACTGACCTTTGGTGTGGCGGACTTGTGTGGGTGTCTGAATTTTGGCGGATTCCGTGCTGTGGGTCATAATAGCTGTGGCGGATTTCCACTGCTGCGGCAGTGTGTTGGCGGTCTTCTGCACGGCGGTAAGCGGCTTTTACCACCAATGTTGTAATGACCGCCATTATGTCTGTACTACAGTGGACAGGACATTTATTTGAGATGTTCCGCAACCAAACATTATTAGGGCTCCCAGCCTAATGGTATTTATGTTTTTTAAACATGTTCATCTGTATTTATCCATGCTAATATTTTGCCTATCTTATTGGTATTTATTGAAATTAATTTTGTGTTTTGAGGGTAAGTGGAGTTGTAAATGGTATATTTTCACATTTATTGAACTGATAAAGATGCTTGTTGCGTTTTTGCAAATTAATTAGCTAAATATAGCGAAACACTACATAAACAGGTAAATATCAGCATTATAATACAAATATATGTTAGCATTTGCTTTGTATCTAGGAAAATCTCATCCTGTTTTTTAAACTCCTCATGCTGCCTATCTGCTCAGCTGTTGTCCTAGGAATCCCAAAACACACAATTTTCTGCATTTTTCTGCTTTCTAAAAAAAATACAGTAATGAAACACATTGTTTTCTGTCTGTATTTATCTGTAAAAAGAAGTAAAAACAGAAAAGTGGCCACCTTAAAGATAATCTATCTTCATGAAATGTCCATGCACTACAGAAAGCACAATCCAGCTTCTGTGTAAGGAAATAATGGTGACTCCACAATAACTGGCAAGCATTTCGAAACATTCTCCTCTGTGTATTGTATTACACATAAGATGAAGGTTTCTTGGTATTAAGGAATATTAGGTGTTTGGAATATATTTTATAGCAACATGTAGTTGTGCACATATTGCTGGTGTGCTGCAAGCTATGAGGATGCTTTTAGGGTTGGGCTGGGTTCCTTTGAAATTACTGAACCAAAACATTGAAAAAGTGTGATGTATTATGTACCATTCAGACCCAAATAATTCTTCAGGGAGAGCATCCTCCCAAAAACCAAAGCAAGAGGACTCAGCTTGCTCACTACAATTCACTCTCATGGTGAGATACAGGCTGATGTGAACTGTTTGGAAGGAATAGTTTGGGTAACCAGTCTAGTCCTGCAGTCTCGGCATAGTGGTGATGTTCCAATCTAAAAGGTACTTCCTACAATTTCTGAATGAAATTTATAACTGGGGTCAGTCGTGCTACCAAGCAGGATCTATTAACAGAAGTGGAGACTTACCATCTAATGGATTATGTCAAAAGGAGATCAATCTCCCCCAATAAAGTGCAGGTGGATTGGATTATATTAAAGATACAGAGGTGAAGATTATGATTATGTCTTCTTTACAGATATCTCTAGCAGCAAAGTAAAGCCATGCAAATAAAAAAACATGGAAGAAAAACATGGCAAACAATACATAATGCAGGTCAGGTGTCTACATCAGCTAGGACCTCAAACATAGTCCACCAAACAGCAGATAGCACATATTATAATCATCTCTGCGGAGTACAATCGTCCTCTTCTTTTCCCTCCTGACAAATAAATAGAACTGCCACAAAGTTCAATCCATAAACATTTGTTAAAGTAAAAGTTAAACCATATAGATGGAGAACATACAAACTTGAAATGGAAAAGAAAAGTGAAGAAGCATTTCCAACAATTGTCTTGTAGAGTCAGTAAAGTGAAATTAGGCTGGAAGAATAATATATATATATATATCAGATAATAACCTCTGGGAGAGGTGCAAGGGATAATCTTCACCTCAGTTTCTTTAATAGAATCTAAACCTCTTGTCACGCTAGTGGGGGAGATTTGCATTCTATTACAAAACTGAAGACTTGATTAAGTTTAAAGCTGTGCAATAACATCACAAGAGACGTGATCTATTGGTTTGAAATAGAAGGGTTCAGAGGTGGATTTTCTTGACCAATCTGCTGTCTTGAGTACGCCCTCCAGACGTCCAGCTTTTGAGGCGGTAGCCCACTAAGTCGGCTCCAAACCTGGAAGTGTCTATACCAGTTTCAGTCATAATCCATCTAACCAAAGTAGATGGAGATATGGGAGTGTATGTTTTTTAAGAGAGATCAATAATTGAGAAACGCCAGAAAGATGAAAGGCAGCAGGTTGGGATTCATAATAACAAAGGCATGAGACCACATATACCTTTTTACAATCATGAAAAGAAGGATAAAATATTGAGTAAGCATTCCTTTTTGTACCTCTGGTAAGGTAAAAGGTTACTCCTTGAGGGAAAAAGATTGATTATCAACATCAAGCATCTTTTCATCTGAAAACTCTTCTAAATGATAACAACCATAAAAGCATAGTTAAGTTTGCAGTCAGTTGTTTCAATGAAAGGTATTCATTGCCAGGCCAAGAGAGAATAAAATCTAATACCACCTTAACATCTTAGAGGGTTGGATATTTCAGTTTTGTAGGGATTTTAAGTCAGATGGATTTGTGGGCTCTATCCACTAAGAAGTGTTTACCCACTGGTTCTCCGTTTACTACAACATGGCCAGCAGAAATAGCCAATATGTAGGTAATGATTGTTCTGTAGGCTTTGCCCAAAAAAGGGTAATTAGAAAATTAGTAACGTCTTCTGGAGATGCAGATATGGGATTGCTCTGTTTTTACACAGAGGTTACTCAGGCCCTCATTATGACTTTGGCAGTTTCCAGGCAAGACCGCCATGCAGAATACTGCCACCATACCATCAGTGGTGCTGGCAGTATAGTGACCGCCGTGTTACGAGTCACAAAGTGAAAACCGCCCAAAAACAGCCACAAATGCAACACCTCCGGGCCAACCAACAGCGAAAAAATTACTGTCTGACCACCAGCCCCGCCACGCTGACACCATTCTGTCTGCCCTATCACATGTAAGTTCCCTGCCCAGCGGCCCATGCACGGCGGAACACGATTGGCGGTGCGCACTGCTGTGGTTCCAAAAGGTACACCACATTAGACAATTTGAATACCCCACACCTGAGACACATACACAAACCACACACACCTGCTCATGGCACTATGAAACATCCCCCAACACTCCTTTGCAAATCCTACAAACAGCACACATAGTGATGAACCATTTACACAGATTCCATACATCACAGGCATATTCACACTGCACACGCAGCACACAACACACAACAGAACGTTTTGCACTAGGCACACATCACAACCAACACCACAACCCACCTGTTCCCACAACCAAACACCCACACCCCACCAAAATGGCACATCAAAAGCACCCACGTTTCACTGATAATGAGTTGAGGTTAATGGTAGATGAAATCATCAGGGTAGAGTCACACCTTTTCAGAGCAATGGTCCAGCAAACCTTGATGACAAGGAAAACTGAGTTATGGCAGAGGATCGTTGGCAGGGTCAACTCAGTGGGCACAAATCCACACACAAGGGAGGACATCAGGAAGAGGTGGAAAGACCTAAGGGGGAAGGTGCATTCCATGGCGTCCAGGCACCAAATCGCCTTGAAAAAGACTGGCAGTGGGCCCCCACCTACACCCCTTGAGCTAACATCCTGGGAGGAGAAGGTCTTGGACATCATGCATCCTGAGGGCCTGACTGCAGTCATTGGAGGGATCTACTCTAGTAGGTCAAGAACACCCCCCAGGCATCAGCCACTCCTGCCCAGCATGCGTCCCCACCACCCATCACTCCCCTATCCACCCCATCCCACAGTCAGTTTTGCACCCCCCCAGGCACCCCACACCACTCCCATGCATGCCATACCACACCACTTCCACCACCCCCACACAGTCACCCCCAATGCACTGACACCAAGCACAATGCCAGGCATCACAACTCCCACAACGCAACACATTAGAGAAACAGAGTCCCATTTCACAGTGGAACACCTGCATGGAAACCCAAACCACATGCCACACCCACTGGCAGCCTCGACTGCGTTCCAACACATGGCAATGACAGCACTTTTTTTTTTCAGAATCCTCAACTCTCAGTAGCACATGGAAACAATGGCACAATCTGCATCCCCCAAACAATGTATGCATCACTGCAGCTGTCATTGCAATCACTGGGAAGCAAGTCAGGCTACACCATGCATCACACGATGTGGCCAACAAAGAAATCTACAAAATTGAACACTCTCCCTTTCCATCCACAGGTCCTGCTCCCACTGCCACCCTCCAGCGGATGCCAAGGTCAGACAGCCCTCCCATGAATGAAGGTCCCAGTGGATGTCCAGACATTGACGACTTGCCTGGCTCATCATGGATGACTGGTCAGTCCATACCCAGCAGCTCCACCCTAGACATACTGGACTCCCCCTCACATGTGGCAGCCACAACTCAGACAGCTTTTACTCCCCAAACCAGTGCCCTGGGGACGGGTCAATCAAAAGTGTGCCCATAGAACAGGGTCCTGAGTCAAGGGCACACACTCAAGACAATGAAGGTCCTGGTGCTACTTGGAGTAGGCACACTGTGCCAGGGGCACAGCCACATGGGGCTAGGGGTAGTGGGAGGGGACCTGTGTTCCAAGGGATGGGGAGCCACAAAACAGACTGCCCAGGCAGCCCTTTCCCAAGTCCTGGGTGCATACCACCAAACCCAGGACACAATAGGCCAGATACTCACAATCGTGCCGGAAAACCAGCAGCTGCAGGGGGCACACCTTCAGGAGGCCATGCAGCAGTGGCAGGCCCTCAATGCCACCATGGCCACCATGACCACTGTTGCAGAGATGCTGAAGGAACTGACCAGCATCCTTCGTGAGTCCTCCACCCACCAACAAACCCCTTCCACTAGCCACATCCCAACAGATCCCTCCACTACAGCGGCAGCCAGTGGACCCACAGAATACTAGCACACCTCCCCCCTGTAGCAGAGGGACCCCCATGCAAGCAAGGACGCCCAACCAGGCATCCTGGAGGTACTGATGCCAAGACCAACACCACCGCCAGGAAGTGACCCTCTCCTGAACCTTCTCCCTTGTGTGCCACAGAGACACCCTGTGGACTGTCCACTGTCATCTTTCCTTTCTCCGATGGTCCCCAATACTGGACTCGGAGTACACACAGCTGGCCAGGCTACTCTGATGACCCCACCAATCCCCCTTGCACGTGTCAGTCACAAATACCTACTATTGAGCACAGCTACCGTCTATGTGCTTTATTGTAAGAAGTACAATTTACTGTGGATGTAAATTTTTAACTGTCAACTCATTGCCCTAGCAAAGTTTGTGTAAGTGACAGAAGGGGTAGCAATATGCAGCATGGATGATAGTGGAGCAGGCAGAGGCTGGACACCTGTCAAGGGAGGCAACAGGTGATGCAGGAACCAGAGTGCACCACACAAATGCCCTGCAAGTTGCACAAGACAGGGAGAACATTTACCATAGGGGTTGAAAATGCACACACAACACACATGCACCACAATTACAAAGTCCAAGGGTGAGTTGACAACTGCCAGCTCTGGCCATATGTCCATGTCAGGCCCACACTTCCAACACAACCATCCTCAATGGCCTACAAAGCTACATTTGAGGCATGTTCCACAGTAAATACAGTAATGCTGTACTGCCTCCCAATGTGTACTGTTAGGAGCGGTATCAATACTGTTGACACCACAATGTGTAGCACATATATTGCAGTTGAAGCGGCAAAACAGGGAACAATTAAAAGGCACAAACATGTCACATGTGAAGCAACACAACAGCAGGGATATGAGTGAACTCAATTGTGCACAGTAACAACCCCACTAATGGTGAACTGTGACCCCCCCAAACCCACCCAGAGACAGAGCTGAACCCAATTTCACCAGTGCTGGCAGACACCAGGAGGATCTGTGTTACAAGGCTGCCAGGAGTACAGGTCACATAACATACATCTGACACATACCTCTGACTTAGTGGAAGTAGTGTTGTATCAACTCTGCTGTGGAGTCCGCTGCATCCACATCATCTTCGTCCTCTTCACCCCCATGTCCCCTCATCACCCACTGGTCCAGCTGCCAGCTCCTCTGCATACAGAAATAGGATGTGAAGTATCAGGGCCAGATTGTGTAGCATGCAACAGGCATGCACGATCTGGCACACTTTCTGTGGTTTGTAGAGTAGGGCACCTCTGGAGATGTGTAGACACCGGAATCTGGCCTTCAGTAGGCCTAAGGTTCTTTCAATCACACACCATGTCCTATTGTGGGCCTCAATGAAACGGTTTTCTGCATCTGCAGTTGGATGTCTCACGGGTGTCAGTAACCAGGGAACGTTGGGATATCCAGAGTCACCTGTGTGCACAGAGGTAGGAACCATGTCAAAACCGGGAGGGAGATAGGGCAGGGTGTGAAGAGAGTTGAGTGTACAGGGCCACACATACTATTGGATACATACCGATGAGCCAGGCCCGGTCCCTCTGTAGTGGTGCCATCATATGAGGGACGTTGCTGTTCCGCAGAATGTAGGAGTCATGCACTGAACTAGGGAACTTGGCAGTCACTTTTTAGATACTTTGGTCAGCGAGACACACCACCTGCACATTGATAGAATAGAAATTTGTATAGTTTCTGAACACTTGTTTGTTTCTCCTGGGTGGCACCAATGCAATGTGTGTGCCATCTATGGCCTCTATCACATGAGGGACATGTGCAAAATCATAGAAGGCACCTTTGACAGTGGTTAAATCAGCACGTTGGAGGAACCTGATGTAACAGGGCAGATGTCTTAGCAGGGCAAACAGTACATCCCTCAAAACGTTACTGAACTTCCCTGCTGCCACGCCCACTGTCATCTGGAACAACCATGTGGCGAAAAAGTGGAGGACTGACAGCACTTGTACTGTGGGAGGGATAGCATTGGGATGACGGATGGCAGGCAACAGATGAGGCCCCAACTGGGTCACCAACTCTATGATGGTCTGACGGTCCAATCAATACGTCTGAATGACATGTTGCACTTCCAGGGTGGCAAGGTCGGCTAGGGGCTGGTACACAGGAGCATGTCTCATCCTCAACATTGCACTGTATCTGGGAATAGGAGAGGGAGACATAGTATAAGCTGCATTGACTGTGTGGACACAGTAAAACTGTGCAAAATTTTCTATTTCAACCCATGACGCAGCTGACATTCAGCCTTTATTCACAACATACATGTAAAATGGCAACCACCTGCCCTGCATGCACAGGACAGATGGAAGTAACCTCATACCGCCAGCGTTAGATGTCTTGGTGGTAGGCGGTCGCAACTGCCATGCAACTCGTCATTGGATAACATGGTTGTCTATGGGAGGCTGGAGCCAATGGTGATTGCCGCCGGTGGTGACAGTGATGTCTGCGACGGATGTGACTGCCATTTCATGTGGCAATGCGTACTTGACTCCTGACACTCCTGCACACAGGACCTCCACTGCATCTGCTGCTGTGTTCTGACTCTGGTAGCCAAGATGCCATGTCCTGCAGGTGATAGGGCCCAAGCCTTCTCCCAGGAGGAACTTGAGAAGCTTGGGGACTTGGTCCTACCCCTGTATGGACAGTTGTATGGAGCACCAGAGCAGCAGGTGAGTCTGATGTCACTGTCCTTTCTGATTGTGATGTGCATGTGGATGAAAGACATTGGGACATGGCAGATAGCCCATCGGACCTTAATCCCACTAATGGCCCGCATTCTGGCAGTGTCCTACCCTGAGCTGGATGGGTGCTTGAGGGCAGCAGAGCAGCCACACGGGGTAAGTACACACTCTCTCCTTCGTTAATGTATTGCTTAGGTGCTTTTGGGTTGTGGACTAGTGGGAAGCTGTAGAATAGGTACCAGGTAGATGTCTGTCCACTGTGGGCTTCAGTAACCCTGCCAGGATTGGTATCACAGAGGTGTGCCCATACCATGCAGTCAGTGATTTATGAGGGCGAGTACTCCTAATCTGTAATTTGTGTGGTCCCCCTCAAACAAGTGTTGCTATCCAACTCCTGCCAATGTCATGAGTACACCTGAGGTGTCAGGGCATTGTCATCTGTGTTTTCTGACCACTGTGCTGTGGATGATGAGTAAGTCCTCATTCTTCAGACTTTTACTGTATATGTAGTGAGGCAGAGTGGGAGCCAAGATGTCATTGTTCAAGAGGTTACTGGCTTAGTAGGCATTCTACCTACCCATGCAGGATTCAGTTGATTCAGGAGTACAGGATTACTTTCCCCAAATGGCCATGTGGAGTTGGCAAGTACTGCGCATGTATGAAAAGTGTGACTCACATCAAGTACATGGGTACATTTGTACCACCATCAGCAGTGCACATCAGCATAGCTGTAGTTTGTCCCATGGTTACCCTCTGTTGTAGCACATATAGGAGTGGCCATGGCATGGCATGGCATGGCAGCAGATGATGATGTTGTTACAGTGTGTGACTGTTGTGCTGGCATTGACACATTGCACCCTGTCTCTCTCTCTCACACCCTACTTCCCTCCCTCTCCTCCTCTGTCTTTGTGTGCCTCAGCATCACCTGGCGAAGGAGAAGGGGCACCAGCGAGTGGGGAACCTACAGCCCATGGGAGGAGGCTGAATCCAGCGGAGTTGAGGGAACCAGTGGGACGAAGGGCGAGGGGAGTGCCGTGGGGGAGACAGGATCAACAACACCATCTTCAGATTCCTCCTCCGATGACAGTTCCCTGGAGGTGCCCGACCCATGTGGGACCACTCAAGTTACGTCCTTGTACGCCACCCCCCTTTCCAGCACTGCCCTCCCTGTGGCTCCCCTCCGTGTAGCCTGTGCCCGCTCACCCAGGAGGGTGGGCATCTTCTTTGTCGCAGGCACCTCTGCCCCCACCCCAGTCAGCCCTGCTGCTCTGAATGACGAGGCTATTGACCTCCTGAGGTCCACCTCTGTGGGACAGTTAACCTTGTAAATGCCATCCAGGGACGGCTATCGCAGATGCAGCAGACCTTCCTGGAAGGCATTCACGGTACCCTGGCTGGCCAGCAGAGATTGTTTCAGGCTCTGGCCTCCTCATTGATGGCAGCCGGTGTTCTTACTTTTTCCGTCTCCCCTCCAGCTACCTGTTCCCAATCCCTCTCTCTCACCCATCCAAGGCACATTTACTGACCCACATGCATCCACATCAGCAGACACGGTATGCAAGGACAGACATAAGCACCACAAATGCCACCACCGTCATCCACACACACAACACTCAGATGCAGACATGAAAACATCCACTTCCTTCACTGACTCCCCCACCACCTCCCCCTCACATGCATCACACCACTCACACCTGCAGTCTCCACCTCATCAGTCCCTGATCTTGCCACAAGTGCCCTCACTGCCACCGTCACCACAAAATCAGACCCGCATACATGCACCCCATACACACCATGCGCACTCAGCATGACTTTCAACACCCCCACATGCAGCACACCCACCCTACCTGCAGACACCACCACAACATCCCCCTGCCATCTCCCTGTATCTCCTCTCCCCTCCTCCCACTACATCTAAATGCCCACAGTCACCCATCCAACAGTCATGCCGCAAACAAATGGCATCCAAGCACACACCTGCACCCAAATCACCTCCACGTTCTCACCTCTCAACCACTCCCTCTACCTCCACTCCCATACCTTTATGGTTCGACAGTCCCTGTGCTCCTAAGAAATGTTTCCTTTGTGAATTTTCCCTGTTCCCCACCAGTGAAGTGGTCCCTGCCCCCCCAAGCGCCCTATTACCCTCCCCACACCTCTGCTTTTCACCTCCCAGTCCTCCGCTGGCAGTCCTCCTGCATGTCCTCTGCCTATGACTTCCTCCCCCATCAAGTCCACAGTCACACCTCCCAAGCCCAGACCCAAACCCACTCCCCCAAAATCAAAGTCAAAGCCCAAACTCCCCCATCCAAGCCTAAGGACCCCCCTCCAAGCCCAAACCTAAGGACTGCCCCCCTCCAAACCCAAAACCACCACCCTGGTCCCCCCCACCCTTGAGGTGCCTGCCTGCCCCATTGATGCCCCTGCCCAGTGGAGGCCAGCAGTTGTCAGTAAGGAGTCAAGTTGGGCATTCATTCTGTGCCCAGCGTGCAAACTGGGCCTTGGCTTCGTTGGACATAGTTCATTATGTTGCTTGTGATGTTTTCATATTCATATATATCTATATATATTCAGCACTGCACCGCTGGTGTAGATGATAACAACCTTGTCCTGGCTTTCCTTCCACATGTATGTGTGGTGTATATGCACATGGGAGTGTGTATATGTGTATGTGTGTTTTGGAATGGGTGTTTTTTTTCATGTATGTGTGGGCGTAGCTTGCCGTGCCGTGTCTGTGTGTTGTGTGTGTACTAATATCCTTCCCTCCAGCGTGTGCTAGGTGGCTGTACTTACAGCTGGTGTCTTCGTCTCTGTCACTGGTCCTTGAGTTCAATAGCCAGCAGGAGCATTGGGAAGACTTGCAATTTGTGTGCCATGGTGCCTGCAGATGTGGCTGTGTTCCTGAAGGTGAGTGTTCCTTTTTTAGTGATTTATTTCCGCCAGGCTTTTCGTGGCGGTGCGGCCGTCCCGGAAATTCTGGTGGTGTGCAGCCTCGTAATAGGGTCATGGGAAACAGCCTCACCGCCGGCCTGGATGTGCCTGCTGCCGCCCGCAACGGTCAATCCGCGGTGGCATTTCGGGCGGCAACTTGGCTGTATTCTATTGGTTCTATCCCCGTGCTCATAATATAGCGGTCCACTCTGCCGCGGCGGTGTGACCGTCACCTCCACCATGGCAGTCCTTGACCACCAGACTCGTAATGATCACCTCAGTCTCCAGCTGAAAAAGTGTTGAAGCTTGTGATTTAGGCGAGAAGCGAACAATCTATTAGTAGAGATCCCCAGAGACAGAATCTTGTGAAACATTTTGGGATGAAGGGACCAATTGCTGCTGGTGAAAAGGAACCTGGAGCCCCAATCTGCAATAACATTGGAGAGGTCTAGGAGGTACTCTGAAGGAGGATTCCCCTGTCAAGGTATTATTGCCAGACGTCTATTGCAAGATCCCCTAAACCTTTTGACTTTACTCCTCCTAGGTTGTTGGTGTACTGTACCACTGAGACATTGTTCTTTCACAGAAGAGTTTACTTTTGAGGAGGACAAAGGTTTTACAGCAAAGGAATCCGACAGCAGCTCTAAGCAAATTATATGATATTAAGGGTTGCCTGGATTCTAACATAATATCTGGGGCTCGGCCAAAAATGTATTTTCCATTCCAAGCTTCCACTTGGGAAAGCCTCCACTCCAACTCCTTCTGAGCCTCTGCATAAAGGGAAATTAGCTCTGAGCAGGGAAGGCCTCAGAGAAGATGATGTGCCTTGAGACTTTGGAGAACCTGATAGTGGAGAGGGGCAGGAAAAAAATGCCCGAATAGATGTCAATAACAGGCCAACAATCCTTGCAAATCTGCAAACTTATTTAACCATAAAATCAATCTTATCTCCTACTTAATCAACTTGATCCTCCTCTCTGCTGACAGGGCAGCATTGGCATTTTCAATTAGACAAATAGCCCATTGACTCCAAACTCTGAGGACTGGGAGATTTACTTGAGTTTCCATAAGGGCAGCGCCCTTTGAAATTTCCATAATTTGAGATAGAGGACCCAGCACATTGAAGAATTTGTCTTAGCATTGTCTAAGTGCCTCATGTATGGATTATTTAGATTCTATGCCCTTCTTTCCGAGGAAAATAACCATTGCAGGGTCTATATCTGGGATGAATGAGTTTGTGAGGGAGTGCAGTTCTAGGGCACCCTGTACTTAGTTTATATTGATTAGATTTCTCTATTGGTCTCCTAATCCAATGGGATAGGTAAGTGAAGATGGGATAAAAGGGGTCCACTCACCAGATCTAGAATGAGTTATTATAACAGGATCAAAATAGTGAGATCTCACAGAGTCTAGGAATGTGTTAAAAGTAGTAGTATTATCCTTTGGATCCTGAGGAACTCTTGGGTCCACCAGGTTATCATCATTGCTATTATTGGGATTGGGCGAAAAAGAATTATCTGAATCAGAAAAATCAGGCTGGACTGAGGCGTTATCAGGATGGCCTTTAGGAAGGGAATCATTAACAAATGGCCTCCTTCTCGTTCTTTTTTCAGGACAGGTGAGTATTAAGGGTCAATGTGCAGTGGGTACCAAATTTATCCCAAGAAAGTGCCCTGAGAGGCCCACGTGGTCACTAGCCAATGGGCTACTAGGTCCCCTCCTACCTAGTGATGAAATTCCTGTGATCTGTGGTATCTGGCTATCACAGAAGGCCACATTCTTGCCACCTTCAAGATGGCACAACCCTTCCTCTGTCATGAGGGGCAACGTAGCCCTTCCTAGATGTCTGGGGACAACATGCTCATGGTAGAACTGGTTTTGGGGCACGTTTCAAGCCTCTGGCCCTGTCTCCATCCCATCTACACAGACAAAAGGCATCCTGCTCAGTGGGCCCATCAAACGCAGCTTCTCCTTCGAAGCACGCCTCCACGCTAATCCCCTGAGTGGCCATCCTGGCAGAGGAGGTGACTCATGCTACTGCAGCACTGTCTTTGTCTTTGAGCCTGGGAGTCATTTACATGTCTCCCCAGGTCGTCAGGAAGCTGTCTGTGTGGGTGCCTTTATGAGGCTGCTGAACGAGCAGAGAACAGGGTGGTCACGTTTCTAGAAGTGGCCAACGTTACTAGTGGCATTAGTTTTGACCTACGCATTGGATTGCATTTAATGTCATGATTTATTTGATGCCTCACCTGACCCAGTCTGGTAGTCCCAGTCAAACAGTTAGCCAGGTGGGGATGTCACCTGGTAATCCTGTGTGAGCCAATAGGGCCAACAAGTTTACCTACAGCAAAACAACAATTTGGAAGTGTTGCTGTCGAGACATATCAAAACACAGCTCCCTGCCATAGGGCGCCATAGGCCTACCTTAGGGGAGACATATCTAATGTCAAAGGGCAGGGTTGCCATTGGTTTAAATGGCAAAGTCAAACTGACAGTGAAAGCACCATCCTTCCAGTCTGCAGTGGTGGGCTGGGAGCCATTTTGTGTCTTGTGACACGAACGGTGGTACAAATAGTGTTGCAGCCCTGAGTGGACACTCTACCTTACATGCCCTGGGTACCATATACTAGGGACCTATAAGTAAATCAGGCCTTTAAAATTGGGTGTGTCCAACTGGACATATACTTTGCATATAGTCAGAACACTGGCACTGAGGTCTGGCTAGCAGGCCTCAGTGCACTCTCAGAGTCAAAGAACCAGCAGCTAACAGTCCAAATGGCGGCAAAAAAGTGGGGGGAAACTTGTAAAAAGCCTGTTTGCTTACACCCACGAAATGAGTTAATTAACCAATGTTTTTTAAAACTATCATAAAAATAGAAATGAATGAGAAAAATCACAAATAAAAGGGCTTTTTTTTTTTAAGTATGACAAAAGTATGGAGGTATGGAAAGAAACTGTCCTTATCTAGACTCACTGCATGCATATAGCGACAGCGTTGGAGGCAGCAAGTTGAAACGCAAGTCAGGCTGACAAATTAAGTTAAGGAGGTGTGCCCTGAAAGTTCAAGAGAAGGCCACCAGTTCAAAAGGGAGTGGTGCACCGAGGAGAACAGTGTTGAAGAGACATGCTCTCAGCAAACTCAGGCCCATATTTATACTTTTTTTGCGCTGCATGTGCGTAATTTTTTTACGCAGAAGCGGTGCAAACTTACAAAATACAATTGTATTTTGTAAATTTGCACTGCTTTTGCATCAAAAAGCGGCACAAATGCGGCGACAAAAAAGTATAAATATGGGCCTCTGTGCCTTAGAGGAAAACAGCTGACTGTGACAGGTGCCCACTGAGAAAAGCAGGGGCACTTGAGAACTTGTGCTCACGAAGGAACATGCACCACACGCAAGAGGAATTAAGGCCCATATTTATACTTTTTTAGCACCACATTTGCGCCGATTTTTGATGCAAAAGCGGCGCAAACTTACAAAATACAATTGAATTTTGGAAGTTTGTGCCGAATTTGTGTCAAAAAATGACGCAAATGCAGCGCTAAAAAAGTATTAATATGGGCCTAAGGGTCTGATTTATTAAAAGTCAGCGCTGCCGTAATGTCATTTTTTGACGCAAAAGCGGCGCAAACTTACAAAATACAGTTGTATTTTGTAAGTTTGCACCGCGTTTGCGTCAAAAAATTACGTCAAGGCGGCGCCAACTTTTAATAAATCACACCCTAAATGCCTAAAACCATAGAATTTCAAAATAAGCATTTATATTGTACAAAACATTTAAAAAACAAATAATGAGGAGCAAGAACTGTAGTATACTTAATACTTAAATATGGGCCTAAAAATATCAAAGAAATAAGACCCTACAAAGATGTAATTGCTATCATCAGCATAACCATCTACAGTTAGAGTTATCTTTTCTTGATCCTTGTATTCTTGGATTATGTACGACCAATAGCCTTCTACCCAAAACTGAATCTGGAGAGTGCCTACCTAATGACAAGATTGTTGGAGGATTATGAAGGGAAGGTGGCATTTTGGGAAAAATTTAGATTAGATATTTACCAGTTAATGCAGTCTAGGGGTCATTTCCAAAACAAGAGGCTCAGTTTATCCCATTTAAAAAACATGTACCCTGCCAGTATGGCAACATATTTTCATTGTTCCTCACCAAGACCCATATTTATACTGTTTTAACACTGCATTTGCTTAATTTTTTTACCCAAAAGCAGCGCAAGCTTACAAAAAAAACGAATTGTATTTTGTAAGTTTGCTCTGCTTTTGCGTAAAAAAATGATGCAAATGTGGCGCTAAAAAAATATAAATATGGGTAGAAGTGTCAGTGCTGGGTGCCATTAAAGAAACCCTTGCAGATGCCTGTTCTTACATTGTACCGTGGATTTCACCACCAAAACTTAATAATATACTAGCCATCAAATAAATGGTCTTTATTGACTATGCCATGTGTCTACATATTGGACCACCACACAAGGCTGCACCTGAAATTCGGTATCATCATATTTTCCGTGCCAATTGGTTTTGAAAAAAGAAGAAAAGGAAGAGTGAAGAGCCTGCATACAAGGTTCATGCCAAAATGCTAGTATGAAAGAATTCCCCAATATCAATGACGAGGACCTGCCAGCATGAAATTTGATGTCTTTACCTGTAGATGAAACCGTGAATGACAAGAGCAGCCATCATTTATATCATATTCTGTCACACCATGATTTAATCAATTGGGTTACTCTGGTTTGAGAAGTGTTCGTAAATGCAGGTTGAACACAATGGATTACAAAATTAAAGCCAATCTTACTGCCAAAAATAGTACCCAGTGACATGGGTACAACTACAGTTCGGCACGGTTGTCTGGTTTGTCTGGTCACCTAAGACTGGAAAAAGAAAGGATGTGCTAAAGTTAGTGGTTTATTGGTCAAAATTGTCTCAAACTTGGCAATAATATCGAGCTACAGCTTATATAATTAACTGAAAAAAACAAAGGTTAAAGTGAAGTAACAGTTAGGTGTTGAAATGAGACAGCATATTTTTTACAAAACAAAAAACACTGAAATTTACAAGCTATAATTTCCTGAGCTAATAATAATGTGTGCCCCTGCCTCCAACTGCTTATAACCTCACATATTACATCAATCATGGCATGTTTAAGGATATCATTGATGACGTCACTGATGATGGGGTTCTCGCACCACTACCACAGTACTGAAACGGCAGTGAGGAGAAAAAGCTTGCTTGGCCAATTAGACGGCCTTTTTTAAAAACAAATTCAGTACTACAGGACTCAGCTCCTGTGGGAACACATTACTGTTGCTTGCTCTGGAGGCAGACAGGCATGGGACAGAAATGCCAAATGAGCTGTGGAGTGTGGATTTGATTAAAGGGTCTTTGGCAAACTCAATATGTAAGGTACACTGACAGGTGTGGATTGAGTTCCTGGCATGCCATGTCAAGTACAAAAAAACATAAACATTGTGGGCCGAAATGGCTGAATAATGTTCGCAGGAATTTTTTCCTGTGGGAATCTAATATGAGGTTATAGGCTGACTGAGTGGAAGAGGAGTAGGTGCATTTTGGAGGCATGGTCAAGAGCTTAAGCTGTTCATTACAGTGGCACGGGAGAGAAGGACACTGGCGTATGTTTTAATGTTGCTATGTTTTATTTAAAAGGAAAGAAGTTTGTTTTCATTGACTATGTCTTGGCTGTTCTTTGGAGTATTTAGAGTATCAGAATTGGTTTGGAGTAGGGATGAACAAGAATTGGGTAAGGGAATGTGTGCGTTCACATGAATAATGTTATAGTGAGACCGTGGAAGTCTAGTACGGATCACAGAGGGTATGGTAAAGAAGCCAGGACGAGCAGTTATCCAGTAAAATAAGTTTTTTCAATGGCACTTTGGAGGGATATTTGCAGGTTGGGGAAGGATGTTTTAGCATTTGAATGGGCAAGGTGCATTTTGGAAGCAGAACAGGGAGACACACAGGTTGTGAGCAGATCAGAGCCGGGGGAGAGGACATAGCAAAGAAGCAAGAAAACAGGAGAGACAGGAAAACTCAGTGGTTGCGGGAGATGCAGAGCGTGTTTGAAGAGTGTAGGTGACTGTAGGGTGACTACAGGGGCACTGACTCGCCAGCTTTAGTCAGTCTCAGCCTGGCCCAGATTCGGCCCAGATTGATCCTGATTAAGGCCTTTAAAGAAGGGAGGTTGCCATGGGTCCCGCAGCCTCAACAGCCGTTATTGCCTCTGCCTCAACCTCCACCAAGGTTAATTCTCACATCAAACACTTTCTTGATAAGGTTATACACAACAGATAAGCTCACTGTTTAAAAAATAAGCCATGACTGCTAAGAAATTTTGCTCTGGGCGATTAGTTTATGGACGAGGATGTAAAAAAACAAAATCGAATCCTATAAGAAATAAATCCTTACATGTGAATGCTTTGAAGGGTTTGAACACAATCTCTACATTTTTCTGTAAACATGAAGCTGAAAAGAAAGGATTGGCCTTAACAGAGGCCCTTTCAGAGGTTGCATCAGAAATTATATCTACACAATGTGCCTTTAATCTACTGACTTCCATTGGCAGGGTGTGTGTATGCATTTTAAGATTCCAAGGCCCATATTTATACTTTTTGACGCTAAACTGCGCTAACGCAGTTTAGCGTCAAAAAGTTTTGCGCCGGCTAACGCCATTCTGAAGCGCCATGCGTGCGCCGTATTTATTGAATGGCGTTAGCCGGCGCAAGCAGACCGGCGCTGCCTGGTGTGCGCGAGAAAAACCACGTACACCAGGCAGCGCCGGCGTAGGGGGAAAATGGCGCATGGGCGTCTTAAAATGGTGCAAGTCAGGTTACGTCGAAAAAATCGTCGTAACCCGACTTGCGCCATTTATTTTCGACGCCCATCCCCCATCAACATGACTCCTATCATTGTAAAGATAGGAGTCATGCCCCCTTGCCCAATGGCCATGCCCAGGGGACTTCTGTCCCCTGGGCATGGTCATTGGGCATAGTGGCATGTAGGGGGGCACAAATCAGGCCCCCCTATGCCACAAAAAATTATTAAAAAAAAAAAAAAAAATACTTACCTGAATGTCCCTGGGGTGGGTCCCTCCGTCCTTGGGTGTCCTCCTGGGGTGGGCAAGGGTGGCAGGGGGGGTCCCTGGGGGCAGGGGAGGGCACTGTGGGCTCATTTTGAGCCCACTTGTCCCTTAACGCCATGCCTGACCCAGGCGTTAAAAAGCGGCGCAAATGCGCCGTTTTTAGCCACGCCCACTCCCGGGCGTCATTTTTGCCCGGGAGTATAAATACCACGTAAAGGCCTGGGAGTCATTTTTTAGACGGGAACGCCTCCCTTGCATATCATTAACGCAAGGAAGGGGTTCACGCTAAAAAATGACGCACATTCCGGGAACTTTGGCGCGAGACGCCTCTAACGCCATAGTATAAATATGGCGTTAGTTGGCGTTAGTTTTGCGTCGAATTTGCGTCGAAAAAAACGACGCAAATTCGGCGCCAAATATCATGGAAAAATTACCTCTCATTGAAGAATTCACTCTCACAGGTCTGCATATTGACCCTAAACTGTACCTAAGTGTATCACCTGCTTTCCCTCGCCTGGGGAAGGCTCTCCCTTGAGCTCCATCCTGCATCCTAGGATGCAGCTTTTCAACTGTACTGTCAGTGAGAATCTTTTTACTACTTCCAGAACGTTCGCCAGAACAGAATTGCATTTGAATCTACATCTTTTATGTATTCTCCATAAGAACTATGTGCAATATTCTGAATCATTACAGTGTCTAAAGAGAATTCTGTCTTCTATATTGACTCTGTTGGAAAAATCAGTTAATAATTCAGACCATATCTTATATTAACTCCTGGCTATATCAAAGTCTTTGATCAGGATAAAAGATCATTATCAGATAAATCTGCTTCTCTCACAAGTAGTGAAGGTGGGGAAAGGCTCTTCTGTTGAGGCATCTCAATTGGGTGTTCATCAAAAGATTCTTAGAGACTATTTCCCATATAACTCTCGATTCAGGGACTTGGGCACACAAGCAGGTTGTCAAACAGATAAAAATTGAATAAAGAGCCAGTTAGGTTGACGGGGAATGAGCAGATCTTCTCTCTGCAAAATCTTTTTGAGCAAAAGCCTTAGGAAGCATTAGCTCTGCTTCACCCCCTCTACCCAGCAAGTGCAAAATGAGTAATCTGTTTTCAATTTTTAGAATATAAAAGTTCCTGGATCGCAAAATCCTTGGGGGGAAGACAAGTAAGAGAAGTAATGAAAGCAGCCAGCACAATTTCAAGAGGAAGAAAAAAAACATAACAAAGAATTTGCAAAAAACGCACAAAAACTCTGCTTTGATTTAAACTCTGATCCTGGTGTTATAGTGGAGGGTGAAGGGAGTCATCCAACAGTGGAAAAACAAGTACTCTCCTCACAACAGAGATCATTTTATTCCTAATGCCTATGGGCGGTGGATACTTTGGCTGCCATACTCATCGATCCCCACACAATATGCATCCTCAATGTCCCCGAACTCCCAGGCTGAGATAGTTTCATTTAACTAGGGGAACAAAACACTTATAGTTGGTAAATGTTGGGGGCACTGGGGGATCAAACCTCATGAAATATATTGAATGTGGCTCTTAATTTATTGCTATCCTTGACAAATGCATCTTTTTGAATAGAGCACTCCTACTGGAGTGCTCTGCTGATATAGCTGGACTGCATATCACTCAAAGTAGAGATCTTTCTCTGGTGTAAATTGAGAACTTAGGGGCAAATAATAAGGCTAGAGTAACTTTGAATTCAATAGTATCTAACTTAATCCTACTAAATAGTGACAAGTTATGCAGTCACAACACTGATGTAATCTCCCTACAGGAGGGGAAGGATAGTAGTCTCCTCTCCAAAAACCATGGGTGATGTGATTTGCTCTATGGTTTTTCTGCCCCCACAATTTATGTCAAATGAGAATCTATCACACCTGTGGGTTTCCCTTGTAAAGGAGAGCAGAAGGGTATCTCTGCTCAGCAGGACTGGGAGGAGAAACGCTCCGGATGATGAGGTTGGGAGTTGGAGCTGGGTAGTAGGCATCCTTTACGCAAAGGGTGCCCTTGAGCTCGACAGCAAAAGAAGCACCTAGTAATAGCCTTAAAGTGGTTTCCTGGAGTGCTGCTGGACTATTGACCAATAGTAATAAAATGGCATTTTGGAACGGACAGGCTGCTGATGCATCCAGGAAACTTGGGGGCATATTTATACTCTGCGGCAAATGTGCGTGAAAATTTTTGACGCACATTCGGCGCAAACCATGCACCATATTTAAACTTTGGCGCCCGCGAACGCCAAATTTCCGCCGTGTGCATCATTTTCTGGGTGCGGGAAACCGCCTTGCGTTAATGATATGCAAGGTAGGCGTTCCCGTCCAAAAAATGTCTTAAGCACCCGTGCTCCTTATTTTTCTAATCGCGCAAAAATCTTGCACGGCCGAGAGGCGGAGTTTGAAAATGACGCACAGCCTGATTTGTGTCAAAAAATAACGCCTGGATCAGGGCAGGCGTTAAAATAGGGCAAACACACCACTATTTAATGAAAACACACAGAAGCAACAGCAGAGCTCCTAAGGAAGACATGGAGGTCCTTTTCATCAAGCATGCCCGCATATGCAGAGCACAGGACCAACAACAGCAGCTTCTACAACACCAGCAGGGACCCCAAAGGCAACGCAGAAGGCAGGAGAGGATATTCCGCACCAGGACAACCCTTCTGGGACTCTGCCAACAAGACATCATCCAGAGGTACAGGCTCAACTGGCAAGCCATTCAGCCGCTTCTGCGCAACATTGAGCCACAGTTGTCACCCAGCTTGCAGACACCCCGCACCATTCCACCAGAAACCAAGCTCCTAGCTGTACTCCACATGTTGGCAAGTGGCTCCTTCCAAACCACTGGTGCCCTGGTTGCCGGGATCTCACAGCCCTCATTCTCCACCTTCCTACCAAAGGTATTGGATGCTATCATCTCCCTCACACACCACCACATCAGCTTCCCCAACACACACCAGAAGTAGCAGTAGACCAAACAGGGCTTCTACCAAATCAACGGCTTCCCACACGTCCTTGGTGCCATTGACTGCACACATGTACGCCTTGTGCCACCTGCTGCAACTGAGCATCTATACCGCAACAGGAAGCACACACACTCCATCAATGTGCAGGCGATTGTCGATCACCGAGGTTTGATCACCAACATCGTGGCAAAGTATCCTGGGAGTGTACATGATTCATTTATCTTCCGTCACTGCACCATCAATCAACACTTCCAGGATGGACGATATGGAAATGAACTACTTGTTGGTAAGCACAGAAACCTACTTATATACACACAGCACAACAACCCTGAAGGACACACAACACATACACCACGACATCGACACGTGGCCAGGAAGAGAATGAGGTTGTGACACTGCTAGGCATGTGTGGCATCCTGACCCATTTGGATATACACCTATGGACAAATGACAGTACCAAATAACAACAGATGTCACTCCACAGACACAAGGGAACAATTTAAATCAGCACAATGACAATGACATGGCCTTAACTGGCAGTACAACTTGGAAGATTAATCCTTCAACATCATATCAATTACACTCAATCAAACACCCTTCCAACCAATACGTACTGTGTAAGGGGTGTGTAATATGTTATGATGCATGTCAAACACCATGACACACATAGCATGATAATGACTACAATGAAGGTGACATGGAATCATTGAGGCTGCACCAATATCTCACATCACTCCTGCTCTCATATTGCCCACTACCAATAAGCAAGTGGACTGTGCGGAGAACACATATTGATGTGACAATATTGAAAGTGCACATTCCTACACATATGGATTTAGACAATTTCACACACACACAACAGATGTACAGGCATACGGACCTTCTGACACTCAAAAAGGAAACCTCACAACCAAGTTAGCCAGCTGAACTAGAACATGTTCAGATATATAGGTACACGTTACAACCTGAATCGACTTGGCAAGGGCAAAGAAATAGGTCTGCAGAGAACTTGTCACTTATGGGATATTGGTGCATAGTCAAATGTCAACACGTCAGTGCTAACAACGTACGGAGATGTGTTGTACATTGTCACCTTGCCAAATCTAAGGGTCTCACTGATGTTTAAATAATTCTATTGCATATGTGAAATTGGATGGAATGTCCAGGGTATATAGATGCAACCGTGTTATCACCACTGTGGAATTGATTCTGTGTATGGAAGTATCATGTCACCCCAAGTTAAGACACATGGACACCTCTTTCACACAACATAATGCAAGGGAGTACACAATGTACTGCAACTCTACAAAAAACTGCTGACATCCGGTCAATCAGCCAAACACCCGTTCAGATAAGGAAACAACCCAATGCTGATGGTACATCCTAGAAGCCTAGGGTTCCACACAATAACACAAACACTGATGAGTCACAGACAACACAAGAGAACAACTGCCATGCAAAGTGATAATCATGGTGCAAGCTACATCAACATGTTCTCACTCATTTTCTCTTGCAGCTGATCAGGGGTATGGGATCCAGCCATGGATCATGACCCAATTTGCAAACCCAAGCACTGCAGCAGAGCGCGCCTATAATGAGGCGCATCGGTGGACACGCACCGTAGTCGAAAAGACCTTTGGCATCCTGAAGTCAAGATTCAGGTGCCTCAACACTACCGGAGGCAGCCTCCTATACTCACCAGAAATGGTGTGCAAAATCATTTTGACCTGTGCCATCCTGCACAACATATCTGTAAGAAGGAACATTACCCTATTTGAACCCGACCCACAAATGCCTGAAGAGGAGGAAGAGGAGAATGCTGTCCATCAGCATGAGGGGGACCATCCAAACACAGCTGCAGGATTGCGTTGGAGACAACATATTGTCCAAACTTTCTTTTAACTCTACTCATCCATCATCACTGTCTTACCATATGTCAATAAACACCTATTCTAATCACTATATCATGGTCTGGATAATCATTTTTGCATAACATTATCCCTAACTATCAGAATCAGAGTGTAGCCTCATGGAGCATTGCAGAAATACAGATTAGGATACAGAAAAATCCACATCAAATTTGATGCGTGTGAATATACAGCCAAATTCATACACACTGTAAATGACATATATCCTGTACATTCCACATTTGAAGGGCAATAGCAGAGGACCACAGCTATTTCACACATACATGTTGGCAACATGATTCATCGCAGAATATGGCACACAACTAAGACACCATCAGTCAATCAGTGAAGAAATTGCCTCACCCATGAGGCAGTGGATGTGCTATTGCATTGGTGACAAGAAGGTATGACCAGACCCTTGACAGCAGTAAGTGTTACATCAGCTATCTTTGCAAGGACTATGTGTGACAAGAATTCCATATAAATAGCAAATGGATAGCACTAGTGCCCCAGGTATGACTAGCATTGCTCACAAGACATCCCCTGCACATGGCAGCCCAAGTCCTGCCACACTCATGTTCCCTGTCTCACCCCACCCTTCTTCAGAGGTCCCTGGAAAGGGAATATGTTTACCCAGATAATCCCTCCTCTACACACACCCAGATTCACATTGTGAATCCAGTGTGCTTCCCTCTTTAGTATGGTATGCCATAGTCATTGTACTTCTGTCTGCATGGACTTCTGATTAAATAATGCGCTGCCTTGTAGTCTAGAGGACCTGTAATCACCTGTACATTGCTTCCCATGTGAAAGGTACTTTTGGCCCTTTTAACTTGATTCTCACCTACAGGACTTGTGAGAGACTGAAGCTGCACACACCTGTGAGCACCTCCATGCAGACCAGCCATTTGAACATGCACTGCCCTTGCAGCTTCCTGGAACAGCATAGAAGCTGCCATTTTATGTAAAACACTGTTATGCATTGCCATATAAATCACTTGTGTTACACAGCCCTTGGGTTATTGTGTTACATTCCAACACACAGGACAAACACATTTTTCATTTTCCACAGTGTTGTTCCACCTTTGACCAGTCTCAGTCTGCTCACTGTGTATTTGCCTTGTTCATTTTTGCTCCTGATTGACCCTGCATCCTGTTAGCCTGACTGGTTCCTGTCTTTGCATCACCATAAAGGTTCCTTATGGATACATTTGTCTCATAGTTGCTTTCCATGTCCTCACTCTCCTTCTGGGGTATTGGGTCATGTAGGTCTACAATGAATACTCAAATACATTGTATAGCGCAATCAGTTTACTTGTCGTATCATGGGGTCGAACTTGTCTTCAAATAGCCTAATAATGGCCCATCCCTTGTCTCGGTTTCATGTATGCATGAGTGACAAGTAGTGACAGTGAACCATGGCTGTATGCATTGATTGGGTAAGGTGCCTCCTGCACAACAAACAACATCAGATAATGTGCATGAAATGTCAACACACGTTAGGACCCCGACAGTCCACACGCTGATTCACATTGCCCCCCACATATTGATTGGGCTAGTGTAGTGAATAGCTGTGAGATTAATCAGCACAGAGGAACTGATGTTCCCGGATGCTGTGGGAATTTTAGAGGCCAACCTGTGTACAAATGTTGTGAGGAAACCTGCTGGTTTAAAATTCCTGATCCATTAACTTTGTCAGCACTCCAGGGGTGCCCTGTTGTCAGTCTCATAACACGTCTGCAGTGCCATAGCTGGACTATCCCAATGTGTGTTCTCAATTCCTCATTGGCTTTCCTTCAATTCAGCTGTGAAGGATACTTTGGCCCGTATTTATACTCCGTTTGCGCCGAATTAGCGTCGTTTTTTTCGCCGCAAATTCGGCGCAAAACTAACGCCATATTTATACTTTGGCGTTAGACGCGTCTAGCGCCAAAGTATTGGCAAAGAGCGTCATTTTTTAGCGTGAACGCCTTCCTTGCGTTAATGAGATGCAAGGAAGGCGTTCCCGTCTGAAAAAATGACGGCGACGCAAATGCGTCGTATTTATACTCCCGGGCAAAAATCACGCCCGGGAGGTGGCGGGTCAAAAAACCCCGCATTTGCGCCACATTTTAACGCCTGGGTCAGGGTAGGCGTTAAGGGGCCTGTGGGCTCAAAATGAGCCCACAGGTGCCCTCCCCTGCCCCCAGGGACCCCCCCTGCCACCCCTGCCCACCCCAGGAGGACACCCGAGGATGGAGGGACCCACCTCAGGGACATTCAGGTAAGTTCACGTAAGTATAATTTTTGTTATTTTTCAATTTTTTTTGGGTGGCATAGGGGGGCCTTATTTGTGCCCCCCTACATGCCACTATGCCCAATGACCATGCCCAGGGGACATAAGTCCCCTGGGCATGGCCATTGGGCAAGGGGGCATGACTCCTGTCTTTACTAAGACAGGAGTCATTTAAATGGCGTCTGGGCGTCGAAAAAATGGCGCTAATCGGGTTAAGACGATTTTTTAGCGTCAACCCGACTTGCGCCATTTTAAGACGCCCTAGCGCCATTTTCCCCCTACGCCGGCGCTGCCTGGTCTACGTGGTTTTTTTCCACGCACACCAGGCAGCGCCGGTCTGATTGCGCCGTCTAACGCCATTCCATAAATACGGCGCCCGCATGGCGCTTCAGAATGGCGTTAGACGGCGCAAAATTTTTTGGCGCTAAACTGCGTTAGCGCAGTTTAGCGTCAAAAAGTATAAATATGGGCCTTTGTATATGCAGGAAATGGCTCCACAGACTCATGACTAGACCTGCACGTAACTGTGACAACAGGGACCCCAATAATGAAACAGGCTAAACATTGGCCCACACACTTGAACCGGACACCTTTGTGCATTTAACCACTGGAAATAAGTGAACACGTGCTACTTGGTCTGCTGGTATTCCACTGCCACAGGAGAGACATGGCTCATTTATATGACTCCAACTGTGGCGTGACATGACATTTGTGGATTGTATTTGGGACTCGGTGTCACAAACACCGTACCCACATAGCATTATCCCATGCCTGACTCATGGGGAGTAAACAATCAAGTGCCTAGGAAGTAGCATCCAACATTCCAGGACATGTGATGGCTTAGTTTTGGAACATTGCCATGATCAACCGTCTGCTATCTATCCTGTACATGCTTTGTCATTGGTGGTGCTTATGTTCCAAGAAACCTAGGAAGTGCACACAGCATTTGTTACTACGTGTATGACAAACACATTTCCTCTCTCATTTCCACACTGAATAGCATCTGATGGTTGGACACATTGACTCCACATGCATACAAGCAGATTTGCAAAAAAGCGTCTTGTGATGTTCACACAGTGGGACAACTACAATAGTAAGAGCCAAATCACACACATTGACACATAGGCATTGAGTTACTGGATTGAGTTGGGTCGCCTTGCTATCCTCTCTTGACGCAAAACATGCCCTAACTGGGTAACACCTAATTGTATTCCACACGTTTGGCCATCTGTTGCATCAGTGAAGAGTGCAAATCTGGGACAACAAGTTGAGGATCATGGTCCGCAGTAGTATGATCTCTCACATGTGGCCATACACCGGAATGCCCAATGTTGGTGCAATCAGCCCATCTCTGTATTGTCACACCTGTCATGTACTATTAAAAATAAGAAATGACCCAAACCCAGTCAAAGACAGAAATTTTGACACACACGTGTAAAAAAAGACACTCATGCGTCAAAAGATGACGCATATGCGTCGAAATATGACACTCATTGCCATGAAACATCCATTTGCCCTGAGCGGTAATTCCCCCACTGTACCCCCTGAAAATTGGTTGAGTATGAAACATATTTCAAAATATGGATGCAGGGTTATTTCTAAGCATGTGCATAAAAAAACATGACACACAGACTGTAAGCATTATAATATTTTGACGCATAAGATTAAAAACACACAGCATTTGAGGCAGGAAGTGAAGTAATAGGATATCCTGTTTACTGAATTTGTACAGTGGGTGTACTTTCACTTTCACTTTGCAGTCTGTGATATTTCCTGACTGTGTGGCTGTGTTTTGACTTGCCTCTCTGTGCATTTTGTGAATTTGTCTCCAGTGTGCTCTTAAAATTGTCTTTTTGTGTTTCCTAAGTGTCTGTGGTACCCTGCGTTAGTGTATTTTTGGTCATTTCTGGTGTCTAAATTTGTCTTTGTACTGTTGGTAGTCTGTTGTGGGTAGTGTTAGTTTGGGGATAGTTGGGCTGTGTTCTGTTATTTTTTTCATTTCCTTCTCCTACTTTCCCTCCATTCTCCACTGTACACCTTTATTCCCTTTTTTGGCACAAGCATGTTGGGTAGGCCTCATCTTGGCAGGATGGGAGAGGAGGAGCTGGGTGGCTTTATTTGGCTGGTGTGCCACCTCCTACCCTTAATAATCGAGGTAGGTGGACGTGTGATACAGGGGTATCACAGAGAGGCAAGGAGGCTCCGGTGGGCAAAGGTCCTGTACCATCTACATCAAATCTACAACACACCGTGCAACGACCACCAGCTGAAACACCATTGGGCTGACCTGGTTGCCTGGGAGCAAGACCTGCTGGACCACCTGAGGATTGTGATTGGTGGCCCTGTTGGTGAGTACAAATCAGAGTAATGTGCCCAATTAAATGCTTTGTAGTGACAGTAGCTGATTTGTTCATATGCTGCAGGCAATGTTTCTGAACATGTGGCATGCAAGTTAAACATTCAGGCCCATATTTATACTTTATTAGCACTGCATTTGCATAATTTTTTTAAGCAAAAGCGGTGCAAACTTACAAAATACAATTGTATTTTGTAAGATAGCGCCGCTTTTGCGTCAAAAAGTGGCACAAATGCAGCATTAAAAAAGTATAAATATGGGCCACAGTTGCCTGTGAGATATACAATAATTCCTACACATTACCGTCATTTGTTGATGCAACAGCTACACTAACTTACATAACACAACAGGAGCCTGTAAATTAGTGCTGCCTTCAAGTCAATAGATGATGTAAATGTGGTTCTAACATATGTTTCATGCATGGTCTGTGAGTGTACCAGGAAACACATGTTTTAAATCCCGATTTTTACAAGAAATATTGCGTTCTTCAATTTTTTCGGATACATGTCTGAACTGGATTCTGACACATACGTAACAAGGTATAGCTGACCTCAGGTAACATCTTAGACTGATATTTGGACTTTGTAGTGCCACAATTAAATGAGGGATGGACGCCAAAAGTTATGCACACGAGTTCATATCTCTGTGGTTGGTGCAACTTACCATAGCTGTGGCACATAAAATGAAGAAAATGACGCAAATTGAGGACTAACAACTGTCCCTGGCCCACTGTACATTGTACCTGTGTGTTTTAAATTGGTCTTAGTCACAATAGCTGGGTGACTGGTATTGCGGTCCTCCAGGAAAGTGGCTTTGCATGTCTCTCATGGATACACATGATGAGAGAATACACTCCATGAATTAATCTGCTAACTAATGATGGAGCATGTTTGCCACCACATGATAGTTAGGGCCACTGCATGTGTGCAGATATGTGTGTATTACTCACTGGAGTGCCCGGGTCTGTACATGTTTGCAGTGGTGTGTCGGATGCAGTATCATCATGTCTGAGAGGCTTGACTTTCTGATTTAATATTACTCATAGTATTTGTAGTTGGAAGTGTTGTATAGTGCACAGACATTGATCACATTTCTCCCTTCCATGCCTTACAGGTGGACCAGCCCCCTACACTATCGGAGAGGTGGATTGATTTGCGGACCCAGACATCTCCAGTAAGTGTTGATATTTCTGTTCTGTGTTGTGTTTGCTGATGTTGTGTGATTGACTCCTGTGTCTTGGACACATAGCAAGGTGCGATGCGCTGGTCAATGATAGGATATGTTCCTTGAGTGGAGTATCATTTTTTCCCCATCTTTGAGTTGGCCAATAATTAGCGTATTGTCATAATTTGGGATTGTAGGTCAGTCCTGTGATTGTAGGTCCATGTGAATAGGGATGAGTTTTGTGGATAAAACTTAAAATCAGAAAATGTAGCAGAGGACCATATTTGTGATTTCATCAGCAAGTCAGACCCTGATTCTCACAGATTAGGGATGCCAAAGTCATACCCACAGACTTCAGCTTCCCTATTCACTAATGAACATATTTGACTGTATGTTTGATTTCCTAGCAGCATGTAGCTCCACATGTTGTGCTACGAGTATGAGGCACTTGAGTACAATGGCCTAGGTGTGCATGCAGTTCATGAGCAGATGTGTGCTTGCATCTATCTGCTTGTTGTAAGTCATGTGTTACTGGTAGGAAACGATGTTGACAATTGTCTGCATTTCCAAACATAAGTGTGGATGGGATTGTCCAAGGTTTGGCTGTATCCTAGTTGGACTGCTTCCTTACCTGTGGTGGGCTGCCCAAACCCATGTACAGCTGTCCAAAGCTTCCTGGGTGTCCTTGTTGTTTGAAAGTATTTGTTGCCTGCCTCCCCCACACCCTAGACACAGGCGTAGGGTTGTGAAAAGTGTACCTAGGACTGATGATCCAAGTTTAGTACACAGACATGTAAATCTATAAGTGACTTCTCCAAACCTAGGATCCCCACTCATGATTAGCAACTGCATTCTATCCTGGCAATTCCATACAACTCGCAGATCTTGTGGCCGTTGATTGTCATCAAGAACATAGTCATTAGTTGGCCTGTCAGTGGTGGAGGACTTGCAGTTTTATTTTTACCAGACAAATGGCTGAACAATGATGCATAAGTCATTCAAGTTGTTACCCATCTTTTAGAGTATTGCTGTGCTGTTTGATAGGACATGTGTAGGCTGCATTGGCATGTACTTCCTCAGGTACAATCAGTGATCTGTATGATGATATGGCCTGTTTCTGGTACATTAGATGTATTGTCTGATTTTCTTCAGGAGCAATATCACACAATGAAGTACCTAATGTTAGGTTTTCTATTTGTTTTAGCAGCTGCCACTATGAATCCCATCCAGATTCTGAAGTTTCAGTGCAGGGCGATGCGTTACCGCCAAATTCTGGATGTGGAGTCGGTGTTCCGCAAAATGGCAAAGCGTTATCACACATGAAAGAGCCTCTGGAGTGTGGAGGGCATTTGCCCAAGGGGGCCCTTCTGTGTCCACCACAGCCACCAGCACCACCACTACCACCCAGGTGGCACTAAGCTTAGCAGGCACCTTTGCTGGACCGTCAACCTCCACTGCTCCAGGACCTGTCACAGCACTGCCTGCACCTCCTCCTACAGACATGGCAGCGACAAGGGCACATACTTCCTCAACTGGCACCCAGACCACCCCTGCTGCAGTCATAGACCCAGCAGCTTTTCAACAGATGCAACAGAACTTGGACCGTATGTTGCAGAAAATGACCAGGCTGCAGCAGGAGGTGGCACAAGTAAATCGGAGGGTGCGTGCCATTAAAAAGACCCTGCAGAGGGCAAACTTGTAGGCAATATACCCTCAGCCATGATTCCCTCTCCTCCCTCCTCTTTCCTGTTTCTTTTAACTAGTGGGTTTAGGGGGCTTAGTGTTAGGTTAGTATAGGCTGTTAGTTTAGTTAGTAGTAGTGGGTGGGGGGTGAGGGTATGATACTTTTAATATCTGTTTTTTATTATGTGTGTTGATGATGTTGGGGTTTTGGTGTTTAAAAAATAAAAACATACAAAAAAATATTTATTTGTTTAGTATAAGATAGTATGTGTTTAGGTTAGTATATGTTGTGCTCCGTGTGTCCCGTCTTATAAGGGGGGTGGGGGGTCGATGTTTAGATTGCTTCGTTACATGTGATAAGTAAGTTTAGCTTAGGTTAGTTAGGGCCAGTTGTGGGTAATGTGTAGTTAGGATAGGTTAGGTTAGGTTAGGTGTTTCCCCTGAGTTTAACTTCTGTTTTGACTGTTTAATAAATATTTAGGTAACCCTTTACAGCAGAGGTCTTCAAACTGGGGGGCGGGCCCCCCTAGGGGGGCCTGAAGTGATCCCAGGGGGGGCCCCAGACTCTGGCCAAAATAAACATTATACAGATAACAGGCCTTTGTTTTAAGCACAAGCATGTTATTGCAGTTTTAAAAGGGTAACAGTACTTAACTGCAATGTTTAAATAGGTTTAGACATATTTAAACATTGCCATGTTTATAAAATAATTGTGAAAAATTCTGAGGGGGGCCCAATGATTTTTATTTTTCAACTGGGGGGGCGCGGCATTAAAAAGTTTGGAGACCTCTGCTTTACAGTATGTGTCACATGCTTGGAGATCAGGGCCTTGGCATGAGTGAACAGTCTCTCTTTTGTATTAGCTTTTGTGTCCCATGCTGCAACCAAATCCCAACTGAGCTGTTACATTGGCAGATACACCAAAGCTACTTTGCTAAGATTCTGCCATCCATTGCACCCACCACTCACAGTTACTATGGATCCCAAAGTGTGGTTAATTTTTGATGTATGGTTTCAATGTCACATACTTTGCTCCCAGAATTGGTATTGAGGACACTGTGGTAAGTCTTCCTGCAGCCTGATGTCCAAGCGAATCCTTATAACGTGAGTGGTAGTACGCTCTCATGTAGTATGGTATCCATAACTCACACCTATCATTTGTTACAATGTTCAGCCCGGTGACATCTTTGTATGTAAACTCATACACATCCATTCATGCAGTATGGTGTGTGTTAGGTAAAATTTGGGTCAAATGTCACAAACGTAAGTTGTGGCTTGTAGAAAAATGTGAAGGCAATATTTTTTGGCTCAGACATCCCTTGAGGAAGCGTTATTCTGTCCAACACAACATTATGGTGTATAGTTTCTATTTTCCTCACAATTAAGCCTCAGGAAGGGCAAATGATGGTACAATCCAGACCACTTTGCATAGTTATCAGCCAACATTCTTTCAGGTCAGGTGTATTGACAATCTATAATCATTGACCTGAGGTAAACATCACTGATCTACCTCACAGTTGATGTGTCACATTACACAGAGACAAAGTTGTTGTTTAAGTGCTATTTATTTTAAAGTGCTGTAGTGGTATATAAACATTTTCGATGATTGAGAGTCCATTAGTGTGACACCTTCCATTGTGATCCTACACAAGTGCAAAAGGACATGTCATTGGACATGCTGGGGTGAAGTGTCAGACAGTGCAGAGGGACAGGATCTGCCAATGAGTTAGTGAGAGAAAATCACAGGGCAGGGTGACAAGATAAACAGTGGGCTGAAGAACAGTGCTTGAGTACAGTTCTTGCAAGACTGGCATGTTACAAAGCACAAGACCTTGGCAATAGGTGGCCATGTGGCAGGGACTAGTGCTACCGGGTACTCTTACGGGTGAAGGTGATCTGTTCCACGTCTTCATCTTCTTATGTGTGTGTTGTCTCCTCTGCCCTTGGTGGTGGTGTTTGTGAAGGGGCAACACACACCTCAGTGTTTGAAGACGTGGAGTCAGACATCCTGGTAGCTGCCAACTGTGGGGCTATTAAGGGCAGTACTGCAGCAAGGAGGAGCTGCTGGTTCTTAAGAATATCAGCCACATCACTGTGGTAGGCAGCCAGGTTGGCCCTGAGGGGTTCAATATTGCATTCGTGCATGCGTTGACAGGATTGTTGTTGTAGGTGTTGGGTCAACTCTCTTACAGCTGTGCTGATTTCCATCAACCTTTTTTTCAAGTTCCTTCAAGATTGTTGTTGACATCATGCATGAACGCACCCCCTCTATGCTGGCTGCCATACTTTGCATCCCACCTGCACCTCCTTGGCCAGCTCCCGCTGTACTCCAGCTACAGTTCTCTCAAAGCTGGTGCCAGTGTCGTCAGAGTCCTCAGCTGTGTTGGAGCTGGCTGGTCGTACAATTGGGGTAGTGGGTGGGTCCTCTGTGATGGCTGCTAGTTCTGTGCTCCTCCTTGTTACTGAAGGTGGGGTCTGGAGGGTTCCAAGGACATCTTAGAGGGTCTGCTGACTGATGTTTGTCAGCTCGTCATCCATGTCATCAGGGTAGTCCTGGACAGGCATATCCACAGGAGAGCCATCATCCTCTGCAATGAGATATGGTACAATTAGTGTGTCTGTGTTGTGGGATTTGTGATGTGACGTGCCTGCCTTCCTATTATTTTCACTTTGTGATCTTGGTTCCTGTTCATTGTTCCTATCTATCATATTAGCATTCTCCCAGGCCTATGCCCCACCTGCATGTCACATGTATTGTTGTCAGTTTGTCGACTTGTCAGCATCACATCCTCTAGGTGTTGGTTCTGGCCAATTTGTGAATTGCCACCTTCTTGTCCTACTCAACCCTCCGTCTACTTCCATTCTCATGGTGAGGCCTTTCACTGGCTGTGGGTGTTCTGATGGCACTAGCACCATACATAACATTCTGGAACTGCCCCAGTCTCTGATATTTCACATCCACCTATATGTTGCTGAGATCTAGCATATACTATGTATAGCATTGGTATGGCACGATATGGATGTCAGCATTGGTAATGTGTACTGCTGAGGTTGGGAAATGTGTGCTACATTGGATTGCACTGATGGTGCTAGCAGTGCTCCATTTCCTCCTCTGACTGTGTGGGTGTATTTCTGTAACCAGTTACATATGTCCTCCCCCTCGATGCTGTTGTCTGAGCAGTATGACATTTGGGATGTTGCATTGTGACCCAGGCACAGGGTGGACCCTGACATATTCAGCATGGGTATGACATTAGTGCTGTGTACCTCATAATGTTTATGACAATGGCTGATGTTTGTAGCAACTATGGACAATCACATTTGACAGGATTGGAACATTTGTATTGATTTCAGGGGATTGCTAACGTTGTCATCCTGAACCCTCTAATTTGGGTGTGTTCTATTCATGGGGACGTTACTGCCATTAGCTACTCGACCTGCACACACAGCAGAGGTGGTAATGGCAACTGTTGTCAATGTTGAATTCCACTTGCAGATATGGCCTGAGGTTGTTAATTAGGCCCTAGTTCATGTAGGAGAATACTGGCTGACATGTGACAGCATGCCAGTTTTATGTTGTACCCTACCCTCCTGGCCTGGCTTTACCTTTCCAACATCCTTGGCATGGCAGCATACCCCCATGCAAAGATTGTTGGTGTAGTGTAGGTTTCCTCTGAACGGGCCATGCCCCCATACCGTGCTCCTTTAACCATGCCACTCCTTGAATATCATGACTTCCATGCATTGTGTGGTGGGTATGTCCTTCCCGGTTGCAGTTAACAATTAGGCATTTTAGTTCCCCATGCGACTTACCCTGCATGTGTGTTGTCTCCTGGTAGTCTGCGCTGTCCTGTCCTTGAATCCCTGTGACGATCTCCTCAGGGATGACGTCTGCCACCATCTCCTCCATGTGGTCCAGGGCCTCCTGCGGTGCTGGGCTCCCACCTCCAGTCTGCAGTGCTGCCTTCCTGTTCTTGGCCATCTTTTCCTTGATCCTGCGCTTGCAGTCATGCCAGCTTTTCTTGTACTGAATGACTGTTCTCAGTACTTCTGCCACACTGTTGATCTTGTCAACAATTTGTTGCCATATTGTCTCTCTCCTACTAATTGGCAACTTTGAGGTGACAAACAGTTGGTGCTGGTGTTCCGTCACCTCTTTCACCAGAATTTCCTGCTCCTCTGTACTGAAGCAACACTTTCTTTTCTTCGTCTCCCTGTCCTGTGTCTTGTGTGGGTCCTCCTGGCTGGTTCCTGGTCTGTTTTAATCTTCCTGGGGTCTGTGCAAGCATCTGGGATCCATTTTGGCTCTCCTTAGCACATTTTGCTGTGTTTGCGCTGCTTTCTGACGCAATTGCGTAAAAAAATGGCACGTTTCCAGTTTGCGACGTCGTAAACCAACTCACAGTCATTTTCGCCACATTAACGTCATTTTTCTTTACGACGTGACGCATTTGTTTGAGTATAAGAAAATGACTCACACCTGTGGTTTGCACCGCCGTGCGTCAGAGTATAAATTTGCTGCCCGCAAGCGCAAAGAAATGGCGTTAGCTGGAGGTAAAATATTTGACGCAAAACTGCTTTGGCGCAGTTTTGCGTCAAAAAGATATGGCCCCAGGTTCACTAATGATTTGGATTTGGAATTAGAAGGGTACTTTGTTATTAGCTGTGCTGCAACTCCCTCAAGGAGGGGGCATGCCAAGGGGTGAGTTGTGATACTTTTAGGTAATAATTAAAGCAGGATGTTTCAGCAATTTGTTCATGATCTGAAATTAATCCAGGCTTTAAAAATATTATTAAAGGGAGGTCAGGATAGTAATGAATCACTTTTGGTCTTGGATGTGCTCATCCTCTCTGCTTTATCTAAGGGTAATTAGTACCTGAAATCTTCTCGTTTATCTTCAAAATGAGAGAGCAAGAAGAATATAAATACATATTATTGATAGGCAATTGAGGCCAAAGAAGAAGCCTTAAAAATCACCCCCTTAAAACCTCCCTGATAGTAAAACAGATACAACAGGTCTTCAGCTGTTGGAAGTTTTAAGGAATTCCTAATAGTTAATGGAAAAACAGAGAATGATACTCCCACAAATATTACACATAAATTATCTGTAAGCTGATCAAACATTGATTATGTGATTTTTCTTTTTGCTACTTTTGGTATAATCTCAGATATGAATGCCTATGATAATTCCTTTAGAGGTCATAAAGTTCTCTCCTTTTTGATTGATTTAGTTCAGAAGGGCGAGGGGTATTGGACCCTCAAAGAAAAACAGTAAGGTCTGATACATCAAATGGTAGAACCCACTGGAATACCAAGTTAACTCTTAAATTGAAAGAATCCTTGGCAGCAACAACTGTGGAGCCACTGTTCCTATTTCCAGAGCCACTTCCTAAGTCTGAGGGTTGTATGAAGTCCCTGATAGCTACATGTAAATTAAGTAATCCCATATCTCCAAGGAGACAACATTACAATGATATCATCCACTTAAATAGGGAGATAAATACTTTATTGAGAAGTCAATTTGTATATTTCTCTGTAGAAAGAGGCAAATTAAGGAATTCTCTATAAAAAAAGGGCAGGCTCTGACACTGACTCTCAAGAAGGAGAAGGATGTCTGTAATTGGTTTCAGCTCGAAGAAGCCACCTTCTGGAAGGATACAAAAAGATTTAGGGAAATTGCATCTAACAGCTGTTGAATTAAATCTCTTACAATTCCAATAAAGGAAGATGAATGGAGCCTCTGCAGTGGTGATCTATAGTCATCCAATACCTGTGCAGAATTACCTTTGATTCTATTGGCTTCCTTTGCTTTCTCTCCCTCTGCATTTGGTCTTCTATCTAAGAAAGAGATCACAGCTATAACTAGGGGAATTACAACCTCGGGGGTGATGGGTCCTGATGTGATTCCCATCTCCGTACTTAAGAAGGAGGCGTTGTTAGGGCCATATACACTCCCCTCAGAGCACATGTGTGTTTGGCCTGCTGTCTTGGGCCGGCCAAATACACATGCACAGTAGGCTCTCTCCAGCTCAGCAAAACAGTTACGGAGCTGAAGAGAGCCTGCACAGGCTTCCAGTCTGCCTTTGAGAACCCTGGCTCAGTGCTCCCAGCCAATCCTGACGCTGCTTTGAGAATGGTCAGGATTGGCTGCAGGGCAGGCTGGGAGCCAGTGCCTGCAGCCTGGAGCTACGAGGGGCAGAGGAGTGGCGTTGTCGGAGGAGATAAGTGTTTTTGTTTTTATTTAATTTTTATTTACTCCCCTGTGCGCTGCCCCACCCCTTCTGGTTGTCGCGAGCCGCTACTATTGGTTTATTGGAAAAGACAAGGTGGCTGGGTAGGTTAAGATTGGATTGTTACAGTCACGGGAACATATTTATCAATGTGCTGTGTCGCCCTTGCACCACAAAAGAGGGGGGTGTAAGGGCAACCCAACATTAAGTAAGATTTATCAAGCCATGCAAGGCCACCTTGTGTGGCCCTTAGTGGCTTGATAAACTTGGATTAGGGCAACACAGCACAAATCGCTGTGTTGCATAACTCTGCCTCAGGGAGGCGTTCCATGGGTAGAGCATGGGTGCTTCCATGCATCTACCTATGGATTTCGGTGCGTTCTCATATTTACCATTACTGGTAGCCTTGGGAATGCATCAAAATCCTATACCTCCCCAGGTGAGGGGTAATGAGGAGAAATACCTTTATTTCTCCTCGTTCTTTCCTCTTTCTAAGTGTGCTGCATTGTGCAGCACCAATAGAAAGAGGGAAATGCCTCAGAGAATTGTTTTGTGCAGGGAGGTGTCCCTTCCTGCACGAAAACAATCCTATCTGCAACACAGACACCTTTGCACCACAGCTCTAGGGTGCCTGCATTGGCGCTAGGGAGCCAAAAGAGTGCTATGTCAAGGAAAGGGCAGGAATGTACTGTATAATGCTAAATACAACACATTCCTGCCCTTTCCCTTTCACGAAGTGCAGCACAGGAAGGTAGCTTGGTGCAGTGTGTGATAATTTGATAAATATGCCCCTTTATGTGAGACCTATTTTGGCATTTACAGACCAGTGACTTTATGTTGTTTTTTTCTTCTAGGTTCTGTTGCTGGTCGAGGGTTGCTCAACGTTTAATGTGGATCTGCTGCTATTCTTTTATAAAGCTGGCAGTGAAACAAGCAGAATGGAGACACAACTTGGAAAACAGTTGGCGTTTGATGATACAAAAGTACAGATTCACTGGGGGGGGGTGCAGGGGGCATGCTTCGGCAGTAACTACCTTAGTTGGCAGAGTTGTTTAAGAGTAGAGGGTGCCAGGATGTGTTGCTCATCCATTTGAGCGAACATGAATCAGTGCAGTTGAAGGGTTTAGGAAAACATGCACCATATATAGCAGGCTACAAGACTTTACTTCGAGTGGCTTATTAGTATTTTAAAATGAGGGTTTTCCCTGCCAAAAGGGTTAAAAATGTTTTAATTTATTATAAAGTTTAATTAACTTTTTTAAATTTCCCTACACTTTGCCATAGGTAGATCTCAACCTCGACTGAGGAGGCTCCTAATGGTAAAGTACAGGGAAAAGTAAAAATGTGAATTTAACTAAAAAAATAAAATAGTAAATATATGTTAATATAAATATTTATTTAAATTAACTGTATATTTATATATTTACTTACTTTAAATGTAGAACACTATTAACTAAAATTTAAACTAAGTGTTAATTAATTTACTAAAATAAATTAAATGCAATTTTTTTTTGGGCAGTTTAAATATATATAAAAAATACATTTTAAGCTAAATTAAAGAATAAATGTGTTATTGTGCATCAATAATTATTAAAATGTGTTGTGTTAATTAAACGTAATTGAGTTATGTTTGAATACAAATAATGTTACATTATTTGTAAATTCAAAAATGTTTCTTAAACAATTTTCATTACATAAATATTTTTACTTATTTATATTTTTTAACAATAAATTATATTTAATCATATTTTTAACTATTTTAAATAATATGACAATTTAATTTAACATCACGATGGGGTTTTATCTTAAGCCCCTCCCCCAATTATTTTATAGTGGTTGACTATTTGAGGTAAGTCATGTAATAGATGTAAACATTGGAACCTAATTTCTATTAGCATTATTAGATTGTTATCTGTTTCATAAAATTGAATTGGTAACAAGCATCTTTCTTGTTCTGAAGGGGTATTTTATCGTGATACAATGTCTGTCGTAACAATTGTACTGTGAAAGCCCAGGGGGCAGGTGGAAGGTGATATTTAAGTCCCTATTGGCATGTGCGGGTTTGTTTACACCACAGAGGACACTTCAGTATGAGCTGTGCATTTGTCTGTTTCCTGGATACACCATCACAACACACAGGACGCAGCTGCAGGACCCGGAGACGGCTTACCGTGAGAGGTGATACTAAGGAGGTTTTCGGGGTCTTGAAACACACAAACGGTGGGCTAGTCTATATTCAGCTTAATTGTGAATGATAAAGAGAGATTTCTTTTTTAGCGTCTTTATGTAGTGTTGTCTGTTGTGCACATTAAAGAGCCGCCTGATAGTGAGGTCTGGTAAACGTTATAAATTAGCATTCTGTAAATCTGCACCTTGTCCACAGGCCGGGTGACAATGACTAGTGATTCGTTGCTTTCGCTGTATGGATCAAACTGTGTTGATATACACCAACAACAATTCACATTCGGTTTATGCCTTGATATGTACAAACAGTTTAGAGCATAATAGGAGCACGGCTGAGTCGGCTGAGACGTGTCAGAGAAATCTACGTGGCAGGTCGCGTGCGTGATTTCAGAGGGTTCAAAAACTGAGATAGACTTTTTGATGACAAAAATGAGCACTTTTCTGTTGTGAAATAGTGCCACCTATTGTCTACAGCATTATGATAAGACTGTGGCCATGGGCCACATCTAAAAAAAATATTGTTTTACTTTTTGTACTGAATTGTTTGGGTACCTGCCATGGCTTCATAACTATAGGTAGGTCATGCCATCAATACCAACAACCTTGCACAGAAAGGGCTCTAGTACAGCCCGCTTCAGCGACTGATTCGGTTAGGTCAGCCGCCTTCATCCACTCTTTGAAGAAAACTTTATTCATATTTCACTGTTAGCAAGAACTACTGGTGGTTACAGATGTCAGTCTGCCTTTCTAAATATTGTTTTCCATAGCAATCCATGGATGGTATAGTAAAACTCCTGTGTGCTTGAATGGAAGCACGTCATCATTCTACATTTGTTGCAACAAGGATGATTTTGCACCTAAATGTGAGGCATGTCATCATTCTAAATTTGTTGCAACCAGGATGATTTTGAACCTAAATGTGAGGCATGTCATCATTCTAAATTTGTTGCAACAAGGATGATTTTGCACCTAAATGTGAGGCATGTCATCATTCTAAGTTTGTTGCAACAAGGATGATTTTGCACATAAATGTGATTTTTTTGCTCCTAGAAATGTACCACTCTCTTGCTGGGGCTGCACAAAAGGTGACTTTGTACCGTAGTGCGATTTTGTACGTAAATATGATTGTGCATCTAAATGTGTTATCACGTCTTGCTTTCTTTGCCTCAAGAATGAATTTGCCCCTAAAAGAGGTTTTACACCTAAATGTGATATGTGCTTTTAAAGGTTTTCCATTCATGCCAATATTGCACAAACGGTGTATTTGTTACTCAATGAGCTAGCAACCAAATATGATAATACTGATACACACCATTCACACTAAGGGCCCCATTTTGAGTTTGGTGGATGGGAAAGCCCGTCTGCCAGACACTTGACTGGGTGGCTGCCGCCGTAGTGGTGACAACACCGCCGAACCTATTAGGAGTTTCCCGCTAGTCTGAAGGACGGAAACCTCAGTTTTTGGCCATCAGCCTACCGGGAAACAGACAGCAGCATTGTCTCCGGCTCGAAATTGAGCTGGCGGCAATGCTGTCACCTGCAGGGTGCGCCAGCACCCTCCCAATGTTCACTGTCTACACAACACAGAACATTGCGAAGGTGCTGGGGAGGGGGACCCCTGCACTGCCCATGCCAAGTGCATGGGCAATGCAGGGGTCCCCCTGTGGCCCCCTGCACCTGTTCTCCGCCAGCCTTAAAAAGACTGGTGGAGAACGAGGCCGTAATCTGCAGGGCAGGGCTGCATGCAGCGCTGCCCTGACGGATTACGACTTCCACCTGCCGTGAACCCATCGGGATCACTGATCCCAGTGGAGACAGCAGAATACTGGCAGTCTGACCACCAGGGTCTTAATGTGCCGGTGGGACTGCCATAGCAGCAGCAGTCCTGACCGCCACCGCAAGGCTGGCAGTCTTAAGACCCCCAGCATCGTAATGAGGACATTTTATACAAAATTTATTTTTATATCTAAACAAATTTCCACATTTCGACTGTTACGCCATCAGTAATTTTGCACCTAAAAGTGATTTACACCTTTGTAGGGTTTTCCCCCTAAATTTCATTTTTGCCCCACACGTGTTTTCACATACATGTTAATGTTGCACCAATCTATAGATAAATGTTTTTTTCACTTTTGGGTCTAACTTGTGCTGTTAAAGGTGTTTAAACAATCCTACTGATGTCCAACAAATGGTGATTTTGCAACTTAATCAGCCTTTTTCACTAAGGACATATCATCATGGACCAATAAACTACACTTTTTCTTCTTAAGATTGTAATTCCGATCCCATTGGATTACTGGTAGGGATTCCAAGTTTTGCAATAAACACTACACCTTCTCAGTTTTTACAGGTCAGAATTTGTCAGGTCAGTCCTTAAATCTAAAGGAAGTAACCATTCTGAAAAAGCAAAGTATGAGGAATTCTGTGTGTTAAAAACCAATCCCACGTTATGCGTCACGTTGGCTACTGAAGATAGGAGGTATTTATAGCACCTGGTAAATAACTCATCATAGGGTGTTGGTCTTTTCAGAGTGAAGTTTATACATCCCTAGGCCGTACGACTAATAATCATGGCCTAGTCCTAAAGAGAGTGCAAATGGTTCCAGGTGAATGACAGGCCTGCATTACAACATTGGAATTCCCACCACAGGACTGCCAATTCCACAGGGAGGACGCCACGTTCAAGCAGATGGCACTCCCACCATATTTCTAGTGATCCCGCCGGGCTGACTGGTGGAAACATTGTAACAGAGCATTCCCGCCGGTCAGTCTGGCAGGAACAGTGCTACGATATACGACTCCGCTCACCTAGGAGCCGAGTCCTATACAGTAGCACAGAGGGGGCCAACGAGCACCTTTGGAATGCGCACTGTCTGCAATACAGACAATGTGCATTCTGATGGTGCTGGGCAGTGGGGACCCAGCACTGCCCATGCCATGGGCAATGAAGGGGCAGCCTCTGGCGGCCGCACACCCTTACTGCCAGCCTTTCCATGCCAGTCAGACCACCATGGAAGGGATGGTGTAAGGGGAGTGGTAACTGGCCAGGCGGCGCTGAGTTCTGTGCCGCCCTAGCTGAGTACAACCCCATCTGCCGTCACCCCATCGGGAACCATGTTCCACCCGCCAGGGTAGCAACTGGGTGATCAGACCACATGGTCTGCGGTCTGACCATGAACGTGAGTGTGGCGGTCCTTGGACTGCCACACTCGTAATGAGGCCCTTACTGTCTTCACTTACTATTACTGTAACCAGAATGTGAAGTGTACACCATCTTGCATAAGTGTTGTAAGCTCATTATACTATCTCGATGTAGGAGGCTAGCTCTCTATGTAGTGTGCAAAGCTAGGCACACTGTGCAGAGAATCCAGGCAACCACACATTATTTTACAGAGGTAAAAGCTGGACCTTCTGTTGCTCTAATTTTTATGGTACTTGGTCGAGCAGTTACACTAATATTGGAGAAGAGCAAAGCAATTATTGTACTTACAGTATCAATAAAGCAAGACACACACTCAAAAGAATAACCTGAGACCAATTTACAAAAATAATAATTCAGATTTTTAACATTTATTTAAGACCAAGATCATCAAAATCAGGTAAGTATTTTTTAAGTTATGAAAAGTTTACCAAAAATAGTATTTTTGTGCGTAATTACGCACCATAGGTGTCAATTGAGAAATATTTTAAAAATGTATATAAAACCATGCAATGTATTTACCAATGTCTCCTTTAACATGTATGTAGAGGTCATAAGTGGGCACTATGGGCCAGCTGGAGAAGTTCAGGCAGTTCCTGGTTTCGGCAGGAGCAGCTGCAGAAAGTTGTTGGAGCTGGTGCCAGGCCACTGTGGGGCACTCTGGTGGGAGGTTCTGGTGTTTTCTGAAGTCCCTCAACTGGGCCTTCCTCCTAGTCTTTTTTCAGTCTAGAGTGGACTGTCTTGGTTGTCTGACATTAGGTGACCACTACCTGCGGCAATGGTGCACTGAGGCTGCTGGAGGGTGCAGTGCCACCAAACTTGGCACACTTGCAGGGTTTGTCTTCACGGTCTGTCCGGTGGAGTTTGGTCTGCCTGTGGTGTCCAGTCCCTTGGGCATCAGCCAGTCAGTGAAGTGGCATTCACTGGGTCTTTGGTGCTTGTTTGCAGGAGAATGATGCCTTCACTCTGGAGGGAGATCTTTGGTGATTTTCAAAGTGTGGAGGTCCTCTGGGGGTGTGTAGAGTCTGTCCAATGTCCAAGCAACCCCTCAGAGGCAATTGTCAAATCCTGGGTGCAGCAGGCAGGGTTTGGCGCTTTCTTCTTATGCAGCAGGACTTCAGTTCTCATGCCTTGGTTCTTCTTTGTTGCTGGTCTTCTTTTGTCCTTGGGATCTGATTTTCTGGTCCAGGGATGCCCACTAAACACTGTATTTAGTGGGTGTTTAGGGGGTACCTAGTAGTGACCAATGTGTCATCTATCTTAGGGTGGCTACACCCACTAAGTGACCAATTCCTGTAGGGAAATTTCACTTCCATACACCTAAGTGGCTATTTTCCTTCCATGCAAAACAGAGGAAAATGAAATGGAGGGGTTACCTCACATTTAATAACTTAAGGGTGGTTCAAACTGGGGCTGCCCACTCCTCCTGTCCTTTGTGTGTTTTCCTGCCGTTGCTCCCACCACAAGTGCCGGTTTGCAAAGGGAACAGCTATCTGCTGCTAGCAACAGACTTGTGGGTTGAGTTTCAAGGGCAGTAAGCCCTTTGAAGCTTGCTAGCAGGGCAGTACACATTCCTCGGGGGGAGGTGTGATAGCACCTCTGCCCAGGAGGGGCTTTGTGCTGGACCCAAATAGCAGGATCTCTCACCCCAAGCTTTCAGAATGTTATCTGGTGGTGGCAGGCTGGTTGCGACCGGCCAGTAACCATGCCAGGGAAGTTAGCTTTTGCAGGAGGCACCTCCAAGGTATCCTCCAGGTACAATTTGGGATAAATCCAATGCTTGTACCAGCTTGGATTGATCATTCTGAGTTGTTTGATACCAAACAGCCCAGGGCTCAGAGTAGCCATTGTGTAGCTGTGAAACCCATACTGACCAGTGCCCAGCACATGTATTTAAAATGGCTGCTCTGTTCACTTAACAGGTCCAGGTTTGGCAAGGACACGGTATGGGCATATTGCTTATGCATCTATGCTCACGCATACAATATAATACACCCTGCCTTAAGGCTAGACGGCAAGCCAGAGGGGTGACTTACCTATATTTCATGCAGTGCATAGTGGACAGGGCACACCGGCTGAGTGCCATGTTGAGTTAGCATTTTAGGATTGCATCAGAACACTCAGCCTACAATGGCAGTAGTGGGTGCTTGGGGATACATGGCCCTACAGGGTGGCACAATCTGTGCTGCTGCACTCAGGGGCCTACCCTTAGTACCCCAAGCCATGGGTACCTAACTACCATTTACTAGAGACTTACAGTGGTAGGTAAAGGTTTTGCAAATTGTATCAATAACTGCAATTTTTAGGGAAAGAACACTGGCACTGGGGACCTTGTTAGCAGGATGCCATGCACTCCAGTCAAAGTTACATCCAGAATCCAGGCAAAAAGTGGGGGGCTACTGCAACAGGGCGCCAGTTTCCCACACCCGGGATATCAACCTCCATATATTTACCTTATTGTTTGATAATTTTAAAGCTTTAACCATGGCTAGGAATGTTTACACTGGCACAATGTCTTCCATCCCTAAAGTATACGACAGCAATGGATCAACCTCCTCCACTCCCCCTGCTCCAGTAGCACGTACACACCCCTCAGTGAATGAAACCACTTTGCATATTGCCTGACTAAATCAAATGTTGTGATAAAGCTCACCTAGGGTCTTATTTACTAAAGTATTCATGAGCATGGTAGGAAGTACAGAAGACTCTCTTACATGCCTTCATTAACTGGACCTGAAATGTCCAGCTCCTTTCAGTAAAAATGCAAATAGTGTAGTGAGAGCCATCACCTGGTTACTCCCACACTGAGACAAACTTAAATACAGTCATTGACAAACCCACAGCCCTCCCAGTTGCCACCGTTGACCCTTGATACATGTTTCCACTATCAACAAACCTTCAATACCAATCCTTCTACAGTGGCACCGACATACAAATTGTCTCCACAGAAGAACTTGACAACCCATTGTCATATAAGTATGATTATTTGTCTCTGTCTCTCTCTCCCTCACAGGAGCACTCACCTGTCAGAGACTGTTCTTCTACTTCTTTTACACTTCACATGACAAACCTCCCTAAGAGGCCATCATGCACACAAACACACAGTGATCTTGAGTCTTCCTCCTTCCCTATTACCTCTGAAGCAACCTACACCTAAATGCTTCTTGTTCACAGATACCATAACACACCCTTTTACCACAACTTCCATTGCTATGAATACTAAACAGGACATTCAATCTTCCCAAGAGATCGAAGAAGAATCACATCTTTTCAACCCTGTAGTCAATCTCATACACATCACATCGACATGAATCTGCTCTCATGAACTGCAGAGCTGGAGTCTGTAATGTAACTTCCATATCTGCCCTCTTCCAAAATTGTGACCTTGATACTTGCACTAACTGAAGTTGGTTCTGCTCATCATCCATACCAGTACATCAGCATATATATATCTTGTTTGATGATGCATTATTCTACAAAGAGTCCCTTAAATTTAAACTGTTTATCTCAATAAACGTATTCTTGTTTCACTGCCTCACTGTGTAGATTTTAAATACACAACCCATACACCACTGAGCTTGAGCATCTTAAACTGCCCAGTTGACAGCAACAATATTTTATTGATGGTTTATTTGATTATTGCAATGATTACCTCACCTCCTCTTGTGTTCATTTGGTCCTGGCAGATTCCAACCTCTACTGGGAAAAAACTAAGACACTTCCACTTCCAGCCTCAAGTCCTTCCTCTTGGATAACACCATTGTGTCTTTCCTGCCAAAAGAAGAGTTCCTCCCTAAACTTGATTAATATAAAGATACACAGCATGCAATTATTAACCCTCTCAGACTGGATCGATAAGACTACTACATCATTCATCTCAAAACGTGGTGTTGGTTGAAATTAGAGACCCCAGACAGTCAACATGTTTAGAGCTACAACTGGCAAAGCCAATAATTCTGGCTATAATGTGGCAACGTCTGAAAACACTGGCATGTACAAATTGGCAATGACTATTTCCGCTCTGTCAATGTGCATCAAGCCTTTCTTTGTGCCTTCTATGTCTGTGGAATTTTTTATTACCTGATCATTCTGTTCTGGAAATATGCAGTTCTGCAAACTTGGGGTTAAAAATTGGGAACAGACACTACAATTGGCACAAAAAGAAACAAAGGAGGTACATAAAGGTAAAGATTGTGCAGAGGCTCAGCACAAATAGTCTGTGGGCATTTATGCAGTCAGGTTTGCTGTTCCTTTAAGGGGTACATCTTGAGCTCTACGATGGAGGAGGCAACTCATATCTGAGGTGGTCAGACCTAACTAGCCTCCAGGCCCAGATTGACAGGGCTGATTTATAAGTCTTTTTTATTTTGCAGTTTTGGAGGCCCATTCTTGAAAGTGCTAAGCTCCTGCTCTCATATTTGTACATGGCTCTGGTTGCGTTTTTGCCATCTCTCCTCTTTGTGCATAATGAAAGAGGACTTGAATCAGATTCAGGCTTGCAGGTGGATCCATGAACTGGATTGGTGATATGGTTTTGTCAGCAAGAAACTCTTTTGAGTGGAGAGGAGATATATTTCTAGTATAGAAGCAATGAAACAGTGCGGCATATTTACAAGACCTTAGCGCCACTGGAGCGTAATTTGTTTTAATGCTTCGGTGGCGCAGCATACAGCCACCTTGCGTGGCTTTTCATGGCCTTGTTGTGTGTTGCTGAGGGTGTTCCCATGCAATACCCATGGAATCTGACTCATTCCCAGATTTACAAGGTTGGGAATGTGTCTGATTCCTCTGACACCCCAGAGGTGGCGTAAAAGTGGCACAACTAGGAGAATTATCTTTATTTCTCCTCATGTTTTTCCTCTTTCTATGTGGCTGCAGAATGTAGCACACATAGAAGGAAGAAAACACCATTAGTGATTGTTAATGTGCAGGAAGGTGTACCTTCTGGCTTTAGAATTATGCCACAGGATCACTGATAATAATTTCTATAACGCCTGTGCCTTCCCCTGAAATATGCACTGTGAATTGGATTTTTATAGAGTATTTATCTCTCCTGTAAGGTCATGGTAGAGGGTGAGGAAATGCACCAATGGCATAAATGTTAAATGTTATATGTTGACGGCAGTGTGCATTTAGACCACCTGCACATAGGACAAAAATACATGGCTGCATGAACACCTCTATGCTGTGGCACACCTGAAGTTTAAAAGCACTGCAGTGACAGATGGAAAGGAAAAATGACTGTTGCATGTAAAAAGCCTATTTTATATATTAATAAGTGAGCCTTGAAGTGCACCTTGTAAGTTCACGGGGCTAGTTGCTTCACATATAAATAGTGGCATACCATCTGTTGAAAATGTTGTGGCATCACAGTGAATACATGGTTGTATGACAGAATGTCGAGAATAACAATAGTAACATACCAGAAACTTGTGCCAAAAATATAGTTTATTGAGGTATTGAGTTTACATACTTTGAATGTACTGTGCCATAAATGTAGTTGAACAGAATATCATGAGAAAAAAGGAAGGATATTTTTAAACATTAAAATATATAACATTTACAAAGAATGTATTTAAAACATTCAAGTCAAAATCAAAGAATAGAAATATTATAAAAATAATGTTTAACTAAAAACTATTCTTATAAATAGTATAAATATTAAAGAAATTGACTATGTTAAAACCAATTTAAGTAAAAGTAGGAAAAGTGTTGGACTTTGGTGCAGTTAGATATACTGTTCCCACTTCAATGTTAGCAAAAGCAGTGAAAATGTGAGATTTTGGAGGGGTTAGATTTACTTTTTTTACTCCAACGTAAGCAAAAATAGGGAAAGGGCTTTGGAGGGGTTGGACTTCTTGTTTCTACTCCATCATGAGCAACACTGGATAAGTGTTCTACTTTTGAGGGGTTACATTTACTATTCCCACTCTAATCTAAACAACAGTAGTGACATTGTTGGGTTTGTAGGGATTAGCATTACTATTCCCTCTACTATTCCCTCTCCAATTTAAGTACCAGTAGGGAAAATGTTAGACTTTGGGAAGTTTACATTTACTATTCCTACACCCACATAAGTAATAGTAGGGAATGTGTTGGTCTTGAATGGGGGAGGGTAGATGTATTATCACCACTTCAACCTAAACCACAGTAAGAAAAGTATTGAAATTTGGAGGGGTTAGATTTACTATTCCCACTTCATTATAAGAAAATGCAGAGAAAGTGATGGACTTAGGAAAGGTTAAATATACCGTTCTATTTCATAATCATTGCTAAAAACATTTAAATACTTGACAAGCCTCTGCAAATTCACAGAAAAATTGAAAAAAAAACAGGACTTGGGGGATTCATGGGATTCCTACCGTGGCCCTTTGTGTTTTTTTTGCATTTTTCTTGGGGCTCAGTGAGTCCCAAGATGGCTGCATCCACTTCCTGGTTGAAGTGGTGGCAGCCAATCAGATCTCAGCATGGGATCTGCTGACCCTCCATGTCCCTAGATATACATACATCTTTTTTTAAAAATTACTTCTAACTACTGAACACATTTACACCAAATTACAAAGAGAGATCTTTCTGCACGAGCTCTGGCTTTCTGACAAATTTGGTGTACTGCTCTTCGGCAGTTTGCACTGTAGCTGAATTGAATAGGGAAAATGTGTTTTGGGACCCCCTTTTTCTCTGCCCGCGCTTGACGAATCACCCTGAAACTTTCCACACAGCTCAATTGAGTGGCACACTAGTTATGACAATTTTGTGGAGATTCGGCAAGCGGCTTCAAAGCTATTAGCAAACTAAAAAAAGCTTTTCCTATTGAATCTAGGACCTAACTATACCTCTATCTATCTATCTATCTATCTATCTATCTATCTATCTATCTATCTATCTATCTATCTATCTATCTATCTATCTATCTATCTATCTATCTATCTATCTATCTATCTATCTATCTATCTATCTATCTATCTATCTATCTATCTATCTATCTATCTATCTATCTATCTATCTATAAAAACCTACAGACGGATGCCAGTAGGTAGTTATAGTTAAAACCATGATTCCATAGGATAAACATTTTTTGACTTGACTTGTCTATATCTTTGTTGTCATTGGACAAATCTACCACCAACCCATGTAACCCCTCAACCCCATCCTGGGCACGGCCTTTGGCCATGCATAGCGGGGGTGTATTCGGCAGGACCTGGCCTGCGTCAAGGCTGTGCAGCCAACCCCTGCTACCACCCAACCCTGCACTGCGCATGGCCTTCGGCTATGGACAGTGGTGGTTGGCTGCAGGGCCTGGCCTGCAGCAGACCCTGCAGCCAACCCCTATAACCATGCAACCCTCCTCACTAGGCCAACTCCTATAATCACCCAAATCCCCCCGGGCGTGGCCTCTCTCTCTGGCCCATCTCCAACCTGGGAACACCATTCCCCGGGGCCCGGCCTATTTTATTTTTTGGGGAGGGGTGCCGCATGTCCCCCCTCCCCAAAACCGAGCTCTGTCCAAGGGACCCCATTCCCTGGGGCCTGGCCTAATTTCTATTTTTTGGGGGGGAGGGAGGACTGCATGGCCGCCCTCCCCAAGGCCTATCTTGGCTGAGGGACCCCATCCCCTGGGGCCCATTCATTGGACCTGGGTGCCCCCCCTGGACACCCAGTCACAAAGCTGGGGATTTGGGAGGAGACTGATGGTCCCCGCGGTCCGGGGCAGCTTCCCACCTCCACTGTGAGCTGGCATTTTTGTAACAGAGAGGGAGCTGCTAAAACAATGAAGCAGGTCAACTACACCCAGTAACCTATTTTTCTCATAAACTTAGTCCAGCCAAATTAAATTATTCTGTAGGTGACAAAGAGCTCTTAGCCATTAAGAAGGGCTTTGAGGAATGGGAGCATTATCTGATGGGCACTTTGCATTCTGTCACTGTAATCACTGATCACAGAAATCTCCAATTCCTGAAGGCCTGAGACATGTAGGAAGCAAAAGGTTAAACAACACAATATCAAGATATAATCAGATTGATTTTCAATAAACAATGGTTCTAAGAGTTCTCATACTGTAACCATGGATAACCTAAGAAGTGACTATAACTAGACCTCAAGAAATCTAGGTACCTGGAAAAAATCAAGAATGGGTTAATACAATGTTTCATATGAGCTTTTCATGAAATATCACATACTGTCTAGAAATACAAGAACCTTCTAGAATAATGTTTCAGAACAAACATTGCATTTTTACAAGAGGACAAAAGGCTATCTGAAACATTCCCTGGAAAACAATAGGAATTGTACTAGGGACTTAATATGCACAAAGAAGGTCACATTTTGAATTTAGCATCTTCACAGAAAATCCAAAAGCTTGGGATAAATGTGTGCACCTCAACAAACACAACACACGAAAGTTTTAATTGCCATGAAATGATCGCGCACACTTTTGCCGATCTGAACATCAAGTTTTACATGCTGGAAATGAATCTCGCACACTGCTGATTCGAACAAGAATATGCCAATGCTGGAAATGAATCGCGCACACAACAAGAATATGCAAATGCCATGAAATGAATGCGCACACTGTTGCCGATCTGAACATCAAGTTTTACATGCTGGAAATGAATCGCGCACACTGACGATTCGAACAAGAATATACAAATGCCATGAAATGATCACGCACAATGTTGCCGATCTGAACATCAAGTTTAACATGCTGGAAATGAATCACGCACACTGCTGATTCGAACAAGAATATGCAAATGCCATGAAATGATCGCGCATACTGTTGCGGATCTGAACAACAAATTTTACATGCTGGAAATGAATTGCGCACACTGCCGATTCAAACAAGAATATGCAAATGCCATGAAATGATCGCGCATACTGTTGCCAAGGTTTACATGAGAGCAATGAATTGTGCACTCTGAAAGTTTCACAAGTAGGCCCAAAACTCGAGAGTCTCTGAGAACGGGGTCGGGGGCCCAGCCCGACCTCTGCCTTACCCCCCTGCTCAAGGATCACCAATATAATGCGGGGCAGGCCTGGAACATCAAGGTAGGCCTCTGGAACAGGAGCTCAGGAAGTTGCTGCTGCTCTGCACCGGGACCTCTGAATAGGGAGCACGTGGAGCTGGGCTGGCTCCCTTATATAGAGTATGGCCCTGCCCACAAACCACACCCAGTCATGCTGCAGGGAAAGCTTCTAGAAGGTCCTAGAAAGGGACCACACCCTAACACACTCAGTAAGCCTGCAGCAATACCTTGCAAATGAAGAGTTATTGCAAACATCATTGATAGTGTTTTTCAAGGTTAAACTCTGCAATGCAAAAGGTTAGCATACTGCATATAAACACAATGCATGAATTATGCTCTTGCATAAAGGCTGGGTTTTTGCATTTTTGTCGCCCGTAGAGCACGCACTGTCCTGATGTTGACACAATGTCGTCAGGTGGGAGGCTGGTGTCTGCCTTGATCAAGCTTCGTCCCTTCATCCCAGTGGGTCAGGCTTGATCATTTTTGTGGTCTGCTTGATTTGCAGGGCAGTATGGAATTATGTTGTGTCCATTTGACTCCTGCGAAAAGGTAAAGCCTGACAGTGGCTGCCATTTTGTGTATTGAGACTTCATCCGGTGGGGGGGGGGGGAGTTACATATAATAAAAGGGGTCAGGGTAGAGGTATCCATACCTGATGAGACTGATGAAGTGGTCTGTGAGCGAGCTCTCGTGAGCAAGAAATTGCCCCCAAAAAACTATTTTGGAGGCGGCAAGGATCTGTCTATCCTCAGCAGCACTCAGCGCAGCCCCCAGTGTGAACCTGTGATGGATCCATGGATCCAGAGTCCAATACACACAAACTACACCCACTTTTTAACCCACTCTCACTCTCACTCAGAGACCCATTCACACACGCACACATAGACTCACAAAACCACTAGTCCTGTGTGGAGTTCGTGGAGTTGCACTACACAGAGCTCTGCAAAGTGCCCAAAAAACTCCCCTGCATTACGCAGAGTTCCAATAGTGGTGGAGTGCATTAGCTCACACTGTTTGGGCTGATTTTTAGCGCCAGGTGTTTGTCCCACTCTGAAAAATCAGCACAAATGGCTCCCTGTGCAGCACAAGAGGGTGTTGCTTCTTTTCTGCTGTTCAAGTTTATTTTTTACTCAAGCGGCAGCTACCTAAATATGAAACGATTTCTCAATGCGAGCAGTTGCAACCATCTGCGACCGTTTGCATTGAGAAATCTTGCCAGGAGTTGGTCTTGAGTAAGATTTTCCTCGCTTGCACTCGCCAACTCACTGTTGACGAGCGCAAGTGAGGAAAAACCTCTGCTCTGCTCCTCTATGCAGAGTTTTTTGGAACTGCGTGCTCTAAGTGAAGCATGGAGTGAGAAAAACTCCACAAACTTTGCGAGCGGAGCAGAGTTCACCACCCATGCATAAAACGACTATCCGACCCAGTCACAGACCCACGCAGCCTCTCAGACACCCACCCACACAGCCACTTACACACCCAGACAATTACTGACGCAACCACCCACACACCCAGTCACTCACACACCCACTTATCTCTAGAAACTATAAACGTGCCCTAATGTAACTATAATTTGTGCCCCTGCCATTCGCAGCTAATTACCTCACATATTACATCAGTCATGATATCTTCTATGACATAATTGATAGTATCACTGCAACATTTGCAATAAAAGTATTGATGAGAAAATTGTGCATGGTGGAGGCGCGAGTTATAGTTACCTGGAAGTAACTATAACTCCTGAATTGCTATGGTTTCGTGTGTGTGAAATCGGAACCTGACTATAACGTCCCTGTAACCTTTGTTTTTTCAGTGAATTTCTAATGTTTTTAAAATTTGACTTTGTAACCATAATGTCCCTATAACCTTTGTTTTTTTCAGTGAATTGCAACATTTTTTAATGCTATTTCCTAACTATAACATCCTTGTAACCTGGGTGTGTGAGTAGTTGTGTGGGTGAGTGAATGGTTGTGTGAGTGTGTGTGTGACTGGTTATGTGGGTCTGTGAGTGGGTGTAGAAGTGTCTGTATGTGTGTGAGTAGGTGTGTGAGTGGCTGTATGGGTGTGTGAGTGGCTGGGTGGGTGTGTAAGTGAGTGTGTGAATGTGTAAGTCAGTGTGTGAGTGGGTGAGAGAGAGGATGAGTGGGTCTGTGAGTGGGTTTTTGAGTGGTTTTGTGAGTTTTTGAGTGGGTGTGTGATTGGATGTATGAGTGGTTGTGCAGGAATGTAAGTGGTTGTGTGAGTGGGTGCGTGAATGAGTGTGTGAGGGGCTGGTTGGTTATGTGAGTGGGTGTGTAAGTGTTTTTTTGGGTCTGTGACTAGGTGTGTGAGTGGTTGCATGGGTGTGTGAGTGAGTGTGTGAGTAGCTGTGTGGGTCTGTGAGCGGGTGTATGTGTTTTTTTAAATTGGGGTCTGCATCTGTAGATCCACCTGAATTCACCTGGATAACAGGGGTACCAGGAAGATCCAGGTGGATCCACAGATCCTCATCGGCTAAAAAACAAACATTTTTGTGCACTTTCTTGCCCATGAGGGGCTCCCTCACAAACTCCTCCATCAGTCCCATGGGGTCAGGGTACTTCTATCACTTTTGAATGTTATTTTCCCTGCTGGGAACCGAGTCTTGATTAACAAAATGGTGGCTGCAACTTTTCCCTCTGACACTTAGATTTCCACCTGGATCTGTATATATATATATATATATATATAGATATATATATATATACATATATATATATCTATATATATATATATATATATATATAACCTACTGGCGGTCACTAGTAGCTAGGTAGTTTGTTATAGTTAGGACCTAGTTTCCATAGCAAAAGCTATATCTTTGACGCAGTTTGATGAATCTTAATGAACTTTTCCCCAAAAAGTGTCCACTTGGATCTTGATGTGCATGGAAAATTTTGATATGATACTTCAAGCAGGGGCTAAGAAATAGGGGGGTCAAAAAAGTGTGTTTCCCATGTTAATTTCCATAGAGATTTTAGACATGACTGCAGCCCGAACTGCTGAATGGAATTACACCAAATTTCGCAGAAATTTCGTGGGCCATAAAGCACACTTTATGTTATTTCTTGTAAATCTGTTCTGTAGTTTTTGAGATATTAAAGGAAAAAGTCATAATCCCGGCCCCCTGATATACCTCCGTACAAAATGTTTGTCCAGAAATGTTCATTTTTTATTTGTGTTTTTGGATCATTAGAGAAGTAATTTAGCTTGGGTAGACATTGCTGATCAAGGCACATTTTTTCTGGATGATATTTGTAAAAATGGCGGATGTGTTGGAGTGATGATGTAATATTTCAGGAACCATGAGACCTATATACTTCATTTTGGTGTCAAAACATTGGTTTTGGGGGTCAAGTAGTCTCATAGAGTCAGAAAATAACTCCTCAGAGCAACGTTTCCACCATTTTCCAAAATGGCAGCTCTAATAGAGGAAGAATAGGGATATATCGAAATGAAACAAATAATAATGTTTTTTAATCCTTTTATGTATACACCAAACAATGTTTATGATCGGAATATGAAAAAAAGAATGTTTATCACTCCTGTTTTAGGCACATTTCCATAGTTTGCTTTATTTATTTGTTTTGGCTATCACTAGTGGTACATTTGCAGAATGTTGAACATTTGAGAAGAGCATCTGGTCAGCTTCCTCCAATTTGCTGGTAAGTTCTTGAACCATATGGCCAGTACCTTTTGACTATATCTCTGCAAGCTCCAACTCCTCATTGACAAGCATTCCACTTGCAATAATTGGAAATTGAAGCATCAGCAATGTTTTGATGAGTTAACATTTCCAAGTTCATCTTGTTCGATGTTGATGAGCAGTATTCATCAAGTTGCACAGGTATAGGTGTCACATTTTATACAAGGGAGGTCAATTGTTCCACTTGTAGACATTCGTCTGATTTGCTACCATTCTTTGACATATAGTGCAAGATAGCTGTCAAAGACAATGTGCAGTTCTTGCAAGATGCACACTTAATTTGGTATCTGTAGAACAGTCTGAACAACCTCTCCAAAGTTTTGCATGGATGAAATAGTGACCTTTTGCAATTGTGGCATATAGTCCACAACAACAGCATTTTTCAATGAGGACAACTTTTCGAATTGAAATTCTTCATATGAAAGTTTTTTTTCAAGCTCTTGTACGAGTTTGTGCTTCACTGGTTTGGTTGCAGACCCTCCATCAAATGATGTGTTTGTTGGAAGTAGATCATGCAATGGAATGTCCTTGATAAATTCACCCCTTTCCTTTGCTATATCCACCTCTCTATGTGCTGCATAAGTTGTTTTTTTGTAACCTGTTTTGTAGTGGCTGGTTGGATGAACTTCTTACTATGGCAATTAAATCGTCAAATTTAGCTTTAGTGATTATGCCAAACAGATTTTCTCTTTCAATACAAATCGCTCTTGCATCAGTTTTGCGTATAGTTTTGATCCATGTTTCAGGAACTCTAGTAAATGTGTCTTTACATCATTATCTACATATTGTTTGGTCACAAAGTTGTGTAGTCGCACAGGCACAGGCTCAGTCATTTCAAAGGGGTATCCTTGCTGCTGCATGAAATGAAGAAGGCTACCAACATGTTTATTAAAATGTTCCCCTCTCTTTCCACAAGTTTGTGGTGAGGAACATTTTCACGATGGTCCATTAATTTAAAATTTGTCATCTCTCAAAAAATGCTGCAAATAGAAAGGACATTATGGTAAACTAGCTGCCATTGTGCAACATATTAACTTTTACATATCTGACCAACAATTCCATTGGTGCTTTTCTGTTATCTCTGGATCATCTGTTACAGTTTTATATCTCGAGCGACAGAATTGAACCGTCTCTCCCTGTTTTTCACCACAAAATGTCTTTGGATTCATTTTCTGTAGAGGCATGGTTTTTCCACCTCTAAGTTCTTCACTCTTTGCAAATAGTAGGACCCATATCTCAGGTAGTTTATGTAATAAAATTCACGAAATACAGCAATCAGTGACTCCACAGTCTTCACGTGTAGCTACCAATCAACTTGCCGATCAGTATGTACCACGTTTTTCACTAGAGCTATTGTGTGTAAAACATTTCCCCAGTATTTGCAAAGTTCTGAATTTTCTTCATTCATTGACAAACTCTACGAACTTGATTTTCAGGATTTCTGATTTTGAAATGAGTGTAGTAAACATTGCCTGGCTTTGCATTATGTCTTTTGAATGAAGTGCACCCTGTGCCTTGTTCACTTCTGACATAAGATATGCCAAACCTAATTTGTCATTCTTGTTCCAGAAAGCATTCCAATGCAATGTTTCAATAGCCTCAAATATGATAAGCACACCTTGTAACAAACAAACTTAATGAGTTCCGCTCAATACTGACTGGACTGTTTTTTTAGATTTGTGTATTTTTTAGATTTGCATAGTTTGAGACTGGAGATGGTATTACTGGTAAATACCCAACCTTCTTCAGTGGGATGGAATTCTGGGCGATCAGAGCATGAATTCCATGGTGGTACTGGCTTTTCTTCATCCTTCAGTCCGTACTGAATAAACTATATGATAAATTCAGTTAAATCAGCTTTGCCGACCGCAACATCGGTCAGAAGAAGATCCATGTCCTCAGCCACTTTGAAACTTTCTGGTAGACTGGGATGTGTTCCTTTGGCACACATTGGCATGGTAGTTGGGTTTGCAGCATCATTTGTTTATGCCTACACTTGACGTAGCTTGTTTCCAGCAGCTACATCATTGGTACAGTCTTGAAAAAGCACCATGGCAGTATCATGTGTGCTGGATGTGCCAGACAAAGAAGAGCTGTCTTCAAAATCAAAATTATCAAGAGTAGCAATTGTAACTCCTTTCCTGGTAGAGTGACAGTGACTTGGAAGTGGTGTGCTGTCAGATTCACAAGATGTTACAGATTGAGCTGCTAACAAGTTCCCGCTCTATACTATGTCCTTAGAACCTATTCATATACCAATCCTATGCCTTGAAGTGATTAGCTCTCTACTTTTGCTTTGTCACAGTTTGCATGGGCTGTCATCATGCCTAGCGGAGTTTTCGTTTTGCTCTGATGTAATTCCTAAAACGTGATTAGGAAAAGACAGTAGAGTTGCACAACATAAGCCTGTCAGTTCATGGGATTGTCTTCCACTTCTTCACTTATACCTTCAAAGCGATCATCAATGTTGCTGAGTTATGTTCCGAACTCAAGAACTTTAGTGTGTAACAGTTTAGATTTAATGATATGAAACAATGATGTAAAAAATGTTAAGACAGCCTTAGGCATTCTTGTTGACTCTCATGACATGCGGAGCTCTGGGGCATGACAAACTTTGTCATTAAATCTATGATCTAAATCTTTCAGGACATTTCTTAAAAGGTTCCTGCTGATTTTACTGCATCATGTGAACTTATTTTGACAGCAAGAACGTAAAGAGTCACATCAGCTGAGAACACCATACATAGCTCATTCTTTTTGTTATACTGACAAAGACAAATTCTGCCATTGTACATTCTCACCAGACAAATCTTAATTCAAGAGTAGCTTTAAAATGTAATTTGCTTTTTCAAAGAGTGCAAACTTAACTGAAAGTTGGTGGTTACATTGCTGCTGGGAGCTCATTGTACATTCATATTTTCGATTGTATGCATGCATACATTTTGAGTGGGCATACAAATGTGTTGCACATACATTAACCTTGCTGTTTAGATCAGCTACTTGCTGAAAACTTCCTCTTTTAAGAAACTTGCTGCAGATAAAAACATTTTTACCCCTTGAGACTCCCATACTCTATACTTTGTTCTTTCGTCAATCCCTGTGGCCCTTGTTCTGGCTAAACCACAGATAACACATTGAAGATCATCTGCATTCTGATCAGTTGTTAGAAGTGGATGAGACATAGCCATCGATCTTCTAAGAGGATGGACAATGGGTTTAGTTGTGATTGCTTTCTCAGACAGCTTGAATTCATGTTGTGATTCACTGGTTTCTGCTATTTGTGATGATTTTTTCTACGCTTTTTTTCATTGTTTACAATTTGTAGCACTTTGTTACAATGATAAATTATTTGATCTTCTTCACCCATCTGTTTCATTCTTTTGTGAACTTCATCTTGTCGTATTTCTGCAGCATCTCAAACTCTCTTCTGTCCAGCCACATTTGATGTTAGCATTTCTTTCGGATTAGTTTGGCATATGACACATTTTTCTTTGTTGAAAGTGTCCTCAGATGTTGTAGTTAGCAACACTGTCAGGAGGTAAAGATCCTCTGCTACCCCCTGCTTCGCTCATGTTTACGGATTTGAATGAACGAAAAACATGAAACAAAAACAGTATTAAAATAAATTACCAATATGATGGCTAAAACACATCATTATAGGGCCACTATTTGGAAAATGGCGGAAGGGTTGCTCTGAGGAGTGTTGTTCTGTCTCTCTTAGACTAGTTGACCCCCAAAACCTATGTTTTGACACAAAAATGAAGTATATAGCTATCGTGGTTCCTGAAATATTACATCATTACTGTAACACATTTGATATTTTTTAAAATGTATTCCAGAAAAAATCAGCTCCGATCAGCAATGTCTACCCATGCTAAATTACTTCTCTAAAGATACAACAACACAAATCAAAAATGAAAATCTCTGGACACCAATTTTTTCACGGAGGTAGATCCGGGGGCCAGGACTATTAGCACTTCAACCTGAAAGTGATGCCAGCCATCTTGGCACCCCATTTAAATGCATTACAGTTGATGGGAGGTTTTAAGGGTCACAAAAGGGGACCGTATAAATGGTGGTAACAGATTTTAGTGGTGATTTTACCTTGTGAAAAAGCCTTCTGCTGGGATTTCATGAAGCATGTTTGAGAGAAAACTGTTTTCTCAGGATTTTTCTACAGAGGTTACGGAAGGTGCTCCAGGAGCTAAAATGAAAGCATATTTTCTGTAAGTTCACATTATCTTTCTCAAACATATGAGAATGAAGTCTGACTTTCTCAGTAAAACGCTCTTTCAACAGGAGCAGCCTGTCAGTTAATTCCCCTGTGTTCTACTGCAGTCTCTCAGAGTGTTCCAAAGAACAACTAGAGCATGCGTCCTACTTATGTCAAAAGTGTGACACACCCGATTTCATATTGATTGACTCAAACTGCTAAAACTTTAAAAACATTTAGGGCCTCATTTACAAGGTCTTTGCCATACTGCTGCATCATTTTTTTATGCAGCGGTGGCGCTAGCAGTGCACTACACTGCTCCATATTTACAAACTGACACATTGGGCCTAACACGTCAATTTCTAAAGCTCTATGTCACATTATACCTGTGCCAGGTATGCAGGGTATGCGTTACCACAGGAAAAGCCACGCAGAACTGATGCAGTGAAATTTACAACATTTCTCTCCATCATTGACTTCAATACATCAGAGTTTTACAGCCTGCTCAGAGCAGGCATAAAATTGTTGCAGGGCTTTTTCCTATGGGAGACTCCTTGCTTCATTTTGACGCTACTCCAGCAATGCCTGAGTTTAGGGCCAACAGATATGTCAGAATTTCTGATGCATCTGTGAAAATGTGCATCATGGAGCGCTGTATTGTAAATACAGTGCATCCATGGCGTCATTAGCGGGTGTGCGGGAATAGCAAGAAATCTGATGCATCAGGTCCTGGAAATGAGGCCTTTAGTTTGAAAAGGAACAAAAGAGGGGATTGATTTTGTCATATAATTTATGGTTAGTGCTATAGAAAGAAAAATTAGGGCATGTTTTGAGTGAATTCTCAAATATCTTCCTCTTCTATTTCGTTAAAACATTCTGACATGTAGAATGAAACATGCACTTTCAACAACAGCAGCAGACTGCCAGTTGACTCCCTGGTGATCAACAGTTTACTACAGTGTTCTAATGAGCAACTAGAGTGCTAACATTTTCAATTTATGCCAAAGTGTGGCATATCTGACCGCAATCTTAGTGGAATCAAAGGGGAAAACTGAAAGCATTTTTTACTGAGGATACTGCAGTAAATGAGGAGATTAGGGAGCTTCATAACTAATAAGTCTTCCAAGATGTCAACCAGAGAAAAAAGAGCCAAAATGTAGTACAAATATCACCCTAATGTAGCCCAGGTATACCCAATGACAGAAGTGTGCAAAACATTAAGGCCCTGATTTAAGAAAAGTGTTGCTGTACCCAGTGCAGTGCCACTTTCCTTGCACCCCTTAGCGCCCCCCCTAACGCCACCATGTGTGCCCCATATCTAAGATATGGCACACCATGGTGGTAGCTAGGGTAACTAGCGTCAATGGCATGCCTCCTTTTAATGCCTGCTCTGAGGAGGTGTTATAAGTGCTGAAATAAATGACGCAAAGAAAGTGCAGGCATAATTAGAAAGGCTTACAAAATGGTGCAATGCCTGCAATGGGCCACTTTGTAAATTTATCTCTGCGATTGTGGTCTTGTTTGGCCACATTAGCATGAAAAAATTTATCTAATGTGGTGCAAGGAGGCGCTAGGGGCTGTTAAATCAGCCCCTTCGGGCCTAATGAACAAGAATCTGATGCATCTGCTCCGATGCGTCAGATTTCTTGCACTACCCTATGACCCCCTATCAACACCATGGATGCTCTGTATTTACAATGCAGAGCTCCAAGGCGCACATTTTCACAGATGTGTGAGAAATTCTGATGCATCTGTGGCGCTAAAGTCAGGCCTTGCTGGACTATCATTAAAAAAATGACGCTACTTCAGTAATGCCAGGAGGCCCCATTGAGAAAAGCCCTGCAACAGTTTTACGCCAGCTCTAAGTAGGGGGTAACATTTTGACACAGTGAAGTCACAGAATGATGCAGTGAAATGCTGTAAATTTCACAGCGTCAGCTGTGCATGCTTTTTCTTTGGGACCGCCTACCTAAAATACATTAAACCTGGTGCAGGTATAATGTGACGGAAGGCTTTACAAACTGATGCATTGGGCCAAATGTGTCAGTTTGTAAATGTGGAGCAGTGTGGAGCACTGCTTGTGCCGCTGTTGCATAAAAAAAAGTGATGCAACGGTGGCGCAAAGGCCTTGTAAATGAGGCCTTATTTTTTGTTTTTTTGCAGTTTTATATAGCACAGACTTGACCCGAAGAGTGCTTAACACAAGCATCATTTACAATACATAAGGACACATTGCTTTTGGTCTTTAAGTATGGGGAGATTACATGATTTGCCCAGAATCACAGTCCGTCCAGCTGACTCTGAAACTCAAACCTGGTTCCCCAGTTGCAAAGTCTGCTGCTCTGGCGGACATGCCACATTTTCTTCCCGAAGTATTAAATACAATCAAGTGATCAACTGGCTAAACAAACTTCAAGATAGCAAATAATTTAAAAGTGCTTTGTCGCTATTTGAGAACTCAGAACATAAGTCCTCATTTCAGTTTTTTAGAGCATTAATCATAATTTCCATGGGAATAAGACCCTCTCATTTTTATCATTTCTAAATAAAATGCTTTATGTATTACAGTTTTGATTACATCAAGATGACTTCAGACCATCCACACTTTTGTAATAAATATAGAATGTTAGCAATCTAGTTGTTTATTAATTAGAATACTGTGGGGAGGCAGATGTCATAGGCACAGACTCGGATAATTGAGGCAGGGAGGGGGGTGCAGAGGCAACTTGTTGGCCATGCTGGGCAGGTGGGAGGGGCAGTGGCAGCACAATGGACCATGGAAGGCAGGGGAAAGAGGGGCAGGGGCAATGAACCAACTATGCAGGACAGCCACGAGAGCCTGTGGCAATATAACAGACCATTGAGGGCAGAAGGAAAGGGCAGTGGCAGCACATACATACATACCAAAAAACCTGATTCAGGTAGGAGAGTCGCGATGTTTTTAAAAAATTTAAATGTGTGTCAAAGGGGAAAATCAATTCCCCAGGTTTGTTTCCAAAATCTCCGCCTTACCAAGTTCAAATATGTTGGCAAATATGGTACATTTGATCATCGAGGGCACAAAGAATGGGGTAGGGACATGGCCTCTGATAACAGAGGGCAGGAAGGAAATGGGCAGGGGCATCAAACTGACCTTACAGAGGCGGCGTCAGGGGTTGCAGCAGCACAATACATCACACAGGGCAAGCGGGATGGCAGTGCAGCACAATGGAACATGGAAAGCAATAGGGAGGGGAAAGGGTTGTGCACATGGACAACAGAAAGCAGAGGGGAAAGAGATAAAAACAACAAGATGACCATGCCTGACAGACAGGAGGGACAGCTGCAGCATAACGGACAATGAAAGGCAGGAGGGAAGGGTCAGGGGCATGACAATGGACCAGAAAAGGCAGTAGTAAGGGGATTAGGGCATGCACATGAAAAACAGAGAGCAGGGGGCAGGGCTGAAGTCTCAAGCTGACCATGGAGGGCAGACGGGATGGGCCCTGGAAGCACAACACACCATGGAGGGCAACAGTGAGACTATAATGACATACACACAAACAATGGATGGAAGGTGGGAGGGGGCCAGAGACAGGAAGCTGACCACACAGGGTAGGTGGAAGGGGCTGTGGCAGTACAGAAGGCCATGCATGGTAAATGGAAGGGTTAGTGGCAGCAAAACGGCCACGGTGGGCAAGAGGGAGGAAGCTGGGGCATGCACAAAGAACCATGGAGGCCAGAAGGGATAAGTAAGAGATGGAAAACTACAAGAGAATGCAGGGGAAGGACCTTCACAATAGACCACACTGGGTAGGCAGAAGGAGCAGTTTCAGCACAACAGAACATATAAGGCATAAGGGAGTAGGAGCAAAGTGGACCATGGAGGAGGAGAGAGGGAATAGGGCATGGAACTTGGACAGGCAGGGTGGAGGTAGCAAGGACAGGTGGAGGATAGGTGGCAGTCATCTGACCATGCTAGGCAGGTGTGAGGAGCCGTGGCAGCTCAACAGAACACTCAGAGTAGATAGGAGGGGCAGTGGCAGGTCAATAGAATATGGTGGGAAAAAATAAGGAAGAAGGGCCAAGCACACAGACATCGGAGGTCATGCTGAAGGAGAATAGGGGCAGCAAGCTAAGCTCAGAGGTTAAGCAGGAAGGCAATAATGGGGCATAGAATTGGGCAATGGAGGCCAGGAGGAGTCGGCAGGGAAATCAAGCTAAATGGAGGGCTGTAGCAGCACATTGGACCATGCAGGGCAGGAGGGAGGGGACTGGTACAAGTACTCGAGAGTAGGGAGGAGGTGGTAGGGGCAGCATGCTAATTGTTCAGGACAGGCGGGAAGGGCAGTGGCATAACAGTGGCCACACAGGGCTGCAAAGAGGGAGCAGGGGCATGGACTTGGACAATGGATGGCAAGGAGTATGGGGGTAGGAGCAGCAAGCTTGGGTGGGTGCATGCAGCACAATGCCAGATGAGGCACTGCATCCAACTCCCTTCCCACCGTGCATTGTGAAGGGCAGTGGCATAACAGTGGCCACACAGGGCTGTAAAGAGGGAGCAGGGGCATGGACTTGGACAATGGATGGCAAGGAGTATGGGGGTAGGAGCAGCAAGCTTGGGTGGGTGCATGCAGCACAATGCCAGACGAGGCACTGCATCCAACTCCCTTCCCACCATGCATTGTGATGCATATTTTACTTAAGGATGAAGAAAATCCTAGACATTCACTGAAAAAAACAAGGTTACGCAGATGATATAGTTAGAAAATAGAATTGAAAAAACTTTGGAAATTCACCAAAAAAACAAAGGTTACAGATACGTTATAGTTAGGTTCAGATTTTACAAGCACAAATAAATTCAGCTATTAGAGTTATTTCAAGTAACTATTACTTGTGACCTAAGGTGACTCGTGCCCCGACCGCTAATTGCCCCACATATTACCTCAGTCACAACATCATCTATGACATCATTGATAATATCACTGCAACATTTGCAGTAACATTTCTGATGAGGAAACTGTGCATGGCGAGGGCATTAGTTTTATCTACTCCAGAAGAAGCTACCTGACCGGAGAGGACTCAACCTTACAGGAGCCCTCGCTGGAGAGAGACTATGGGGGTCATTACAACCTCAGTGGTCTTTTTACAAGACCGCCGAGGGACCGCCGTGCTGAAGACCGCCAGTGGTGGCGGTTTTCCGCTCGGCGTATTATGACTGTTGGCATCTCTATGTCGTTTTTCCGACGGAGAGCCGCCAACAGCCATAGTGACGGGCGGCGGGGAAGTGGAGGTTGGTCCACCGCCACGCCAACAGACCACCGCCCAGCGAATCACGTCCTGTGATTCGGCGTGCCGGTGTTCTGTTGGCGGCGTGGTGTTGGCGGAGCTGCCCCCATGGCTCCCGTCCCCTCCCGGAGGATCGACGGAACAGGTAAGTCGATAGTCCGTTAGGGGAGGGGGTGAGGGGGTGTTGTGTGTTGTGTGGGTGAATGGGGGGGTGTGTGGGTGTATGTAGAGGGTGTGTGTGAGTGCGTGTATGCTTGCGGGGGTGTTGCGTATTTTGGGAATGAGTGCGTGTATGTCTGTAGGTATGTCTGTATGGATGTGCGCGTGTATGTTTGAATGTGGGTGTGCGTGTCTGACTGTGTGTGTGGATGTTGGCATGTATGACGGTGTGTGTGCGTGTATGTGTGTTGGTGGTGCCTGCGTGCGAGTCGGGTGTGTATGTGTAAGGTAATGTCAGGGGTTGGGGTGGGGAGGGGGGTCCTGCCACCTTTGGGGGGTGGCAGGAGTGGTGGGGGTGTAGGGGAGGGAGTCGGGGTGGGGGGTGGGTGAGACCCCTATCAGTGCCAGGAAAGGAATTCCCTGGCACTGATAGTGCATGGCGGTTCCTACCGCTGGAAATCCACAGCGGTAAGCCGGGTCAAAATACCGGCAGCGGTATTGTCACAGCCGCCCGGCTGGAGACCCAGGTCTCCAGCCCAGCAGTCGTCTCCACCCTGGCGGGTGGAACGGAGAAGCGGCAGATGACCATGCGGGTAACCGCCATGGTCATAATCCTCAAAAAAAGACCGCCAGCCTGTTGGCGGTCTTACCGCCGCTTTAACACCGTCTGCCAGGATTGTAATGACCCCCTTTATTCCTAGGAACTTGCTGTGAGGATCTGGAGACTGCAGGTGCGACTAGAAAGAATTTTCCCATCTGTTGGGGAAAAGAGGCAATTATCATTTTTTTCCATATCTAGGCAACCAGAAGAAAATCCTGTAGCAGCCCATGGAGAGCACTGCTGAGGCATGAAAGAAAACCAGGTTTGGCCTGCTCGAATATTTTTGTCATGCTGTAAACTTGTTCAGCAGGACCTTGCAGTAAAGGAAGCCAGCTTTGTGGAGCCCTGCTTGGCTACAACTGCTAGCCTTGCCATGTTAGAGGGTTTTGAGAACCAAAGAAATTGCTAAGTCCCCATCTATTGGGTCAAGGCCCTACGTCTATCGCAGTGGTGAAGCAACCATGCAGCTATTGTGGGTGGTTTAAGACTTAGCCTTTGCCCCCATGGGTAGGCAATGACATCCAAAAAGTAGACTGAGGGCTTCATTTATAGTTTGGCATGCAGGGTACCCAGTCCACAAAACTGATGATCTGACTACTTTATTTAGTTTCTTCTGGTGGAAACCTTAAACTGAAGACCCCACAGACATTGGGTATTGGTGTATAAACCTCAGATCTGCCCTATTTAGCAGACATTCTGATGTACTTTTTTCTGTTCTAAACTTCCAGGAAAAGCTTGGTGGTCTTCAACAACACACAAAATAACCCCACACCTTGAGAATATGGTAGCCACACAGCAACTTTGAACGACTTCAGAAGGTCTGCTGTGACATAGTGAAATCTCACTTCTGGTCAGTTGAGAACTGAAGCTTTACGTTGGTGTTTTACTTTTCTAGGTGTTTTTTTCTCAACACTTTAGAAATTCATCTCTCTTATTTTCTCAACCAATATTGATTATTCTGTTGCCTTTTTGTTGATTAACCCCTTCGCTGCTAGGCCTTTTCCCTTTCAGGTGCCTGGCCTTTTTTGGCTATTTGGGACAGTTCACACTTAGGCCCTCATAACTTTTTCTCCATATAAGCTACCCATGCCAAATTTGCTTCCTTTTTTCCCAACCTCCTAGGGAGTCTAGAGGTATCCAGAGTTTGTGGGTTTCCATGGAAGAGACGAAGAAATTAGCCAAAATACAGTGAAAATATTGTTTAAAAGAAAAAAAAAATGAAAAAAGGGCTGCAGAAGGAAGTTTGTGTTTTTTTCCCTGAACATGGCATCAACAAAGGGTTTGCGGTGCTAAAATCACTATCTTCCCAGCTTTCAGGAACATGCAGACTTGAATCAGAAAACCAAAATTTTCAACACAATTTTGGCATGTTACTTGGATATACCCCATTTTTCCTATTTTTGTTCCTCCTTCCAGTTAGTGCCAGAAATGGGTATGAAACCAATGCTGGATCCCAGACACCTAAACATTTATGAAAAGTAGACAAAATTCTGAATTAAGCAAGGGGTCATTTGTGTAGATCCTTCAAGGTTTTCCTACAGAAAGTAACAGCTAAAAAAAGAAAATTTAAACTGAGGTTAAAAAAGTGCCCTTTCTGTCCATGTTTTCTTCTATAACATTTTCCAGCTTTGGCAGATTTTTTAAAGCAATGTACCATTATGTCTGCTGGACTCTTCTGGTTGTGGGGATATATAGGGCTTGTAGGTTCATCAAGAACCCTAGGTACCCAAAGCCAATAAAAGAGCTGCACCTTGCAATGGGTTTTCATTGAATATCAGGTATACAGCAATTCATTTGCTGAAATATAAAGAGTGAAAAATAGGTATCAAGTAAACCTTTGTATTTCCAAAATGCACACAAGATAAGGTGTTGAGAAGCAGTGGTTATTTGCATATCTCTGAATTCCAGGGTCCCCATACTAGCATGTGATTTACAGGGCATTTCTCAAATTGATGTCATTTTTTACACACTGTCTTCCATTTGAAAGGAAAAAATGTAGAGAAGGACAAGAGGCGATAACACTTGTTCTGCAATTCTGTGTTCCACCAAGTCTCCTAATAAAAATGGTACCTCACTTGTGTGGGTAGGCCTAGTGCCCGCGACAGGAAACGCAGCAGGGACACATCACATTTTTACATTGACAACTGACGTGTTTTTTGTAAAGTGCCTAGCTGTGGATTTTGGTCTCTAGCTCAGCAGGAACCTAGGAAAACCCACCAAACCTGTGCATTTTTTTAAACTAGACACCTAGGGAAACCCATGATGGAGTAACTTGTGGCACCCTCACCAGGTTATGTTACCCAGAATCCTTAGCAAACCTCAAAATTTAGCCAAGAAAAAACACTTTTTCCTCATATTTTGGTGCTGCAAAGTTCTGGAATCTGAGGGGAACCACAAACTTCCTTCTACCAAGCATTTCCCCAGGTCTCCTGATAAAAATGGTATCTTACTTGTGTGGGTAGGCCTAGTGGGTGCAACAGGAAATTATCCAAAACACTACCTGGACACATCAAAATTATTAAATACAAAACGACCTGTTTTTATGGGGGGGCCACCTGCGTCTTTGGTCCTGGGCTCAGCAGCCATCTTGGGAAACCTACCAAACCGAGAAATTTCTGAATACTAGACACCCAGGGAGTCCAGGAAGGTGTGACTTGCGTGGATCCCCCGGTGTTTTCTTAACCAGAATCCTCAGCAAACCTCAAAGTTAGTTAAAAAATAATTTCTGTGTGGGATCACCGCACCAGCACAAATTTCCTACCAACCACCGTTCCCCTCAGTCTCCCGATAAGAATTATACCTCACTTGTGTAGGTGGGCCAGGTGCTTGTGATAGGGAAGAGCCCAAAACGTTTTTAAATTGAGGGGGAACCAAAGCGGGTCCAAAAGGGCAGTTTGAAAACAAACTTTTTAGGCTGAAAAGAGGGGCAGAATTTTGATCGGTCTAGATGTGATAATGCTGGGTGGTAGGAATTTTGTGGATTCCTGCAGATTCCGAAAGGTTCCATGAAAAAATGTGGGGAAAATGTGTGATTTGAAGCAAAGTTGGAGGAAAAATGGTGCGGGGTGCATGTGAAGCACACCACCCTGGACTCACCCAGATGTTTAGTTTTCAGATGTCTCTAGGTCTTGTAGATTTTTCTAAATGGCAGCGTCCCAAAGTCCAAAAAGTGCAGCCCTCACCTTTCCCAGTGGGCCGATTTTGAGAGTTAGACACGCTCTCATGGCCCAAATGTAAAACCAAAACCCAATATAATTAAATGTCCTCTTGCTTGCTGTTGGGATAAGATCTTTTAGGCAGTGGGGGGAGAGCTGAAAAGACTGTTACACCCCTTAGTTTGGGTGGGGGCATAACCATGCACATACTGGTTGGTAGCCACCACCCCACTATTTTTTTTTTATTCCCTGGCATCTAGTAGGCTTTCTGCCCCCGGGGAGTGGATCGGGGGTAATTGCCCCATCTGCCCACGGGTGAGCAGAACAAATTTGTCCCCATTTATTTGGGGAGGGGGTATGACCATAACCCCATCCTCTTTTTTTGAAAAAAAAAGCTTTCCTGGTCTCTCCTGGGCTTTTTGCCCCCCCTGGGGGGCAGGTAGACCTTCCAAAAAATAGTCCGATCTGCCTCCAAGGGGGACAGAAATGGCCAACAGCAATGTGCCTCCATGGGGAGCGACCCTTGCCCAAGAGGCCGCGCCCCCAAAAAAAACACACACACACACCAATTTCTGGTGCCTCAGTGATTTCTGCCACCCTGGGGGCAGATCGGTCTAAAAGAAATAGGCCGATCTGCCCCCAAAGGGGGCAGAAATGGCCTAAAATAAATTCCCTCCCCCAGGGCAGCGACCCTTGCTTAAGTGGTCACTCCTCATCTGTAAAAAATTTTTTACAAAAATCCCTGATTCCTAGTGTATAGGGGGCAGATCGGCCTAATTAAAATAGGCCGATCTGCCCCCAGGCAGTGCAGAAAAGGCCTAAAATAAAATTGCTCCCCAGGGAAGCGACCCTTGCCTATGGGGTTGCTCCCCATTAGTAAAAAAAATAAATCCCTAGTGCCTAGTGGTTTGGGGGCAGATCGGCTTACTTAAAATAGGCTGATCCGCCTCCAAGGTGGGCAGAAATGGCCTAAAATAAATTTACCCCCATGGGAGCGACCATTACCTAAGGGGCCAATCCCCTTTAGTGAAATTGTGGAAAAACAAATCCCTGGTGTCTAGTGGTTTTTGCTGCCCTTGGGTGCAGATTGGCCTAATAAAAATAGTCTGATCTTCCCCCAAAGGGGGCAGAAATGGCCTAAAAACAATATGCCCCGAGGGGGGAGACCCATGCCTAAGGGATCGCTCCCCACATGTAAAAAAGTTTAAAAAACTTATCCCTGGTGTCTAGTGGGTTCTGCCTCCCCGGGGGCAGATCGGACTAATTAAAATAGGACGATCTGCCCCAGGGGGGCAGATAAGACCTTATAAAAAATTACCCCCTGGGGAGTGGATCTTGCTCAAAGGGTCGCTCCCCTCATGCCAATTTCCAAAATAAACAAACAAAAGCAAAAATCCCTGGTGTCTAGTGGGCATTTCTGCAGCCCGATCGCTTCAGGATCGGGCTGCAGAAATGCTCAGACAGACATGAAAGGAAAGGCCTTTCCTTTCCTTTTATGTCCTCTGCCTGCCCCCACCCCCGGTCAGAAGAGAAATAAAAAGCATTTCTCTTCCGATAGCGCTGGAAGCTGAGCTTCCAGTGCGATGGGGCAGCCTCTGATGAGGTCAGTGTGGGATCGTGCGCTGATGTCATCAGACATCACTGGTGAGCGGGGGACCGGGAGTGGAAGGGGAAGCGGTTCCCCTTCCATCCCTGCCTATGGGATGGGAGTGGGAGGACCACGGGGAGCACTAGCTCTCCCCCTTGGGCCGGGTGCGGGACAAGGTGGTTACGTCCGTGACGCCTGAGCACCATGGCCGAGGACATAACCACCTTGTCCCGGGCACCCAAGGGGTTAATTTATTCTCTATTTTACTAAAATGATTTTGGAATATTATTTTGTTGCTCTAATTACTTTAAAATTGGTAGTACTGATTGAACTTAACAAGTGCTTCTCCAGGGATTGTCTGCTGCTTTTGAAATAGCCAGCAGGCATTGAGCCGCGACTCCCAAAGAACTATGGCCCATATTTATACTTTTTTAGCGGCGCATTGGCGTCATATTTTGACGCAAAGGCGGCGCTAAAAGAGTATAATTAGGGCCTATGTTTTGTTCTAACACGATTGTGTTTAATTGGTTGGTAGGAGTAACCCCCTTTGAAGTTAACAATCCTATTCCTGTCAATCTTGTTGTGTGTTCCATCTGCACCGCAGATGTGCCTTGTTTGCCATTCACTGTCACTGGTTTATTGGTCCCCTCATGTCCAGAAGCTGGGTTTTATTTCTTCTCATTGAAAAGCATTTAACTTCTTGAACATTAACTGATGGTGATCTTTATGAAAATTGTAAGAATGATAAACAGAACCATGGTATAAAGAAAACAAATGTATTCCTATAAGGCCTATGCTAAACCTGAATAGCATATTCATTAGATTGATGTACGGTTTGATGTTTTAATATAATACATTTTAATACTTTATTGTTTTTTTTTAGCTCTGGAGGCTTTACAATAGTTCAAGCAGTACGAAGGATATGGAGTGCAGGTAAGGCATATATACTTGTCTGGAGCAAATAAATACAATAGTCTAATATTTTCTTCGTAGTTTGTGCTTCTGAGCCAAATTCATTACTATCTATTGACTCCCTAAAGCTTAATCCCCCACTTTTCTTCATGTGTTTCTAATCAAGGAAACAATATAAGGTTGCACAACGTATATATCACATAGACATGGACAAGTTTATGTCACAAGCTAAGCTACTTCTGTCATGGACTGACCATTAGGTTTACCTTTTGCATAAATAGCATTTTCTAGTCTGTTGGCTAGAGCAGATTATACAATGAAACTTGGGGCCAGATGTAGCAAAATGCTAATTTGCGACTTGCAAATTGCGAGTCTCTGTGACTCGCAATTTGCAACTCGCAAATTGGTATGCAGTACGGTGTCTCAGACACCGTCTGCGACTCGCTATGGGGTCGCAATGACCCACCTCATTAATATTTATGAGGTGGGTCGCTAATTGCGGCCCCATAGCGAGTCTAGGCACTCGCAAACATGGAGGCCTGCTGTCGTCAGCAGACCTCCATGTTCGTGACTGCTTTAAATAAAGCAGTTTTTTTTTTTTAAGTGTAGCCCATTTTCCTTAAAGGAAAACGAGCTGCACTTAAAAAAAAAAACGAAACCTTTAGTTTCGGTTTTTTTTCAGGGCAGGTAGTGGTCCCTTGGACCACTGCCTACCCTGAAAAAATATTTGTGGGTCCATTCACAAAGTGGAAGGGGTCCCATGGGGACCCCTTCCAATTTGCGAGTGGGTTACCATCCACTTAACTGCGACACCATTTGCGACCGCATATGCGGTCGCAAATGGTATTGCATACCACTCCGAATCGCAAATAGGAAGGGAACACCCCTTCCTATTTGCGATTCTGAAATGCATATTGCGAGTCGGTACCGACTCACAATATGCATTTCTGCATTGGGAAATGCGAATAGCGAGTCGCAAACGGCAATTTTTGCCGTTTGCGACTCGCTATTTGTTTCCTGCATCTGGCCCTAGATCTTTCTGAGTGTGTACAGACATGGAGACCACTGATCATTGTTTTACAAGAAATGCAATTATGATACACCTGCATTAACAATTTTTACGGATGTGTGTGAATGATCAATGTACAACATCAGCAAATTGCTGTACACAGCTCCTTCCATTTTGTAGGTATTGACCGAATGTCACTAAACTTTAATCTCTAGATGCATAATGTTATTATTAGCCTCACTTTTGACACATCCAACCTTAAATAATTAATTGCATGATTGATCTTTGTTGAAAAGGAGAACTTATCAATCCTCTTCACTTGACTGCTGTCATTCTTCATACTCTATCATACTTGTAGAATGACACCAACAATCAATAACTAGGAGAAGCACAAAAGGCCATTCCTGTGGTCCTCTCATAGCAAGAAAGAAGGGAATGGTAGTTCGATAGAAAGAGAAAGATGTCATTTTCAATAAAATGTAAAATAGAAATCATTTACCACCTGATTTTAACTTTGGTGGTCAAGTCTTGCTAGTGACGTTTCTCCTAATTTAGGAGGTTTTTGGTGTATGACATCCACAGCTATGATTTTCCTATATTTTTTTGGACAGGATATCTGGTATTTTGACTTCTGCAGGTGTACTAATCAGTTTACATGTCAAGTACTCTGTAAAGGGGCTCCTGTTCTTGCTTGAGAATTTTCATTGCTAACTGCACTGTAATTGCATGCACAACATTTGCACACTTGTACAACTAGATATTACGTCATTCATGACATCTTCTGTGACATCATTGATAACATCGCCTCAACATTTGCAGTAAAAGTATTGATGAAAAAACTGTGCATGACGAGGGGGTGAGTTATAATGACCTTACGGCTCGAGTTATAGTTACTTGAAATAACTCTAACAGCTGAATTTCTGTGGTTTTGTGCATGTACAATCTGAACCCAACCATAACATTCCTGTAACCTATAACCTAACCAATATATCTACGCATTCACGTAGATTTGCGAATCCAAGTGTCAGCAGCGTTGCCGTGATTGGCAGGCTGCATCCTGAGAGAAAAGTTGTAGCTGCCATTGGGACTTGGTCCCCATGGTGGGTGGGGGGTTGGTTCATAATGATAGCAGGGGTCAGGGTAGAAGTACCCTAGCCCCCATGCGACTAATGAAGCGGTCTTTGAGGGACCCCTCATTGACAAGAAACTGCCCAAAAACATTTCTTTTGGTGGGCTGCTTGGATCTGTCAATCCTCTGAGGTACTCAGCGCAGCCCTCATGTGAATCCATAATGGAGCCATGTGATCCAGAGCCCAATACAGAACAAACTACACCCCCAAGTACGAACCTAAGGATAGTACTCGTAAATACCCTTCGTGAATTTCCAAAGTTGTAACCTTAGACGTTTGGTCTACGTTTAGACCAAACTTTTAAGTTTACCTTTATGAATCATCCCCATAATTTCGCTGGAAGTCAGTTGCTTGGCTTCAGAAAAAATACATCCACAATCCTGGTGTGGCAATTGTCATTGATACCCAAAGGGAAGACACACAATAGAACCTTGAAGAGGGTGAAAAGCACCAGCAATCACAGACTGGTTTGACTCTGCTTGACCATTCCCAGGAGAGGGCTAACTAGAACATAAGCAGAGAAAAAACTTTATTGCTGCTGCATAGGATAATTTTTGCTGACATGACAGAGATTTGAGATGGATTTGTTTGTAGCTGTATCGCAAAGCCGTGCCACAATAACACTTCTATAAAGGCTAAAGGTGCTAGCTTTCCACTGATGCCTAGAGGCACAGTGTTCAAGATGGTGCATATGAAACCTAGTTGTACGACACTTTTCCCCCATGGCTGGAGAGTGCAGAAGGCCACAGAAATAGAGCAAGATGTGGTGACCTAAAAAAAAGCAAGTAGAGCAGTTACAATTGAACATTTCTCCTGGCTGCTCCCGTCAAAACCTCTCCATTGTGCCTCGGGAAGGCAGAAAGTCATGTGGATGAATGAAGTTGTGCTACCGCAGAGTCAACCAAGGAGCCTGGGCACCTGAACATTTTGTTGTAAACCTTAACTGGAGTTGCAAATGGCTGGACTCTGGAGTAGAATAGTGGTTGAAAATGACGGACTAGAAGGTGGCCTAAGCAATTGCCAGTGACTGACATTTATAAGCATTACAGTAATCACCTTTGTGTTTTCCTCAGTGTGATGTTCGAAGTGCAACAGGCATGCTCAGGCATGGGGTCAGTGCTCAATAGGCTACAGTACAAAAGCTATCCCTCACTTATGAGGCCTAGAACGGCTGAAAACACATTGGTTACACGTATGTTCCATCCACAGGGAAATGTGGCCTGGTAGTTATGGTGCAAGATCAAGGCTAATGTTAGCCTGGCTGGTCTCTTTCTTAAGTGGTATAAGGCGCAAACAATAGTGGACTAGAATAAAGCTCCAAGCAGTTACCTGTGGCTGAGACTTTTGCGTGCATGCAACCCATCGCCTTGTTTTCCTCCTGTGTGAATGATTGTCTTCAAAAGGATGTTTGAGTGTTCCAATCTTCATGACTGAAATCAGTGGACATCAGCCACCATAGTTGTATTTATTGATTTCTCAAATACAATTTATTTGATGAAATCTCCATCTGATGGATTAACTTATTTGAGATATTTTATGGTATAGAGCTTTCTTCCCTAAGTTGCTATCTTGGCTAAGGGAAAGACCTTTGTGGAAACCTCTTGTTGAAATTTGATCAATGCACTTGTATGTTGGAATACTTAGCATAAATGCAGGCCCCCGGAAGTGTATCTCTAAAATGAGGGTATAGTGTCAGTGCCCCTTTATTCAAATCAAATTAAATCAAATTAAATCAAATTTAGAATGATAAACAGCAGGAGTTAAAAGATCATAATTGCAGAAACTCCATATAGCCAGCAAAGGGCAAGGAAATTCCCCCCTGTTTGGAGAGAGGTACCATGGTAATGAAAACAGAGTGTGAAAACCCACAGCATATAAAGATTGCAAAGAAGTTCGACAAGGAAACAGGGAACAGCATTCACTGATTGCAAAGGACCTTGAAACCCTGGAGACCAGTATAACTCCAAATATGGGAACGTTTAATCAGCAGCCAGACTCCGTGGTGGCACATCCCTCATTACAACTCAAGAATCAGAAGGTGCTTCAAGAGGTGTCAGTTAAAGAGAATGAGGAAATGACTAGATATTTGGGCTTAAGATTGTACACTTCATAAGATGCAAAACACTGAAATTAGTGACCGAGTCTGAAAGAAGAAAAAATAAATATATATCCAGCAGAGAACAAACAAATATTGGAGGTGGCACCACCATAAACAAATTCTTGTGGTGCTAACCGTTCTAATCAAGGAGGAGACACAATGTGTTAAACCGTGGTACAATTCTGAGACTTGTGGTGGAACTTCCAGGTTTAACAAATAAAAAATCAGAAGATGTAGTTTCTGTCAAATTTGTCCCCCAGAGTGGGGTCCAACTAGCAGACTCCACAGTGGTAACATCTGCTACCCAACAACTTGCTGAACTTGTTTACTCAAAACAAGGCTTAGAAACTGGAGTATAAAAAAAAACACATATTTTATTTGAAGGTGCCTACACACCACTGCTCACGTCAATATAACATCCTTTGTGAAGGCCAATGATATCAGTGTTAAGGTGTGCGGTAGTGTCACAAGCCACTCAGCATGGTACACGTGAGATACTTTTGAGTCTAAATACCAGTACAGGCATGCAGATGAGTCAAGAAAAACAATTGCAAACCCGCTGATGCTCAATGGACTAGAGTTAGATCCCAGTTGCCCTTTCAACCAAGGCCTATATCAATAAAAAACACAGTGAATATACAAAACTCAATGATAATGGAAAAAAGCTATAAAAATATGCTCTTGGAACCTGGGTGGCATGAATAAAAATGTAAGTGATCATGAATTGACATGTTATTGGCAAAACTTTCACATAATTATGCTACAGGAAACCTGGACACAGGCCCTATTGCCCGTGACAGGGTTTGTAGACTTTATGAGCCCTACTATAAAAGAGAAAAGCTCTGGGTGCCCCAGGGGAGGTTTATTGACACATTGTGCTCCCTTAAGGTTTTAAAAATGAGCCAGGGATTCCAGTAGTGTAAGAGAGGTGGGCCATGGATCCAGAGCTCAAGCTGTTTCTCATCAACATATACATTAACCCTAATATGCGAGAAAAGAGGTTACTGATGGAAAAACTAAGGCACACAATAATGGAAATCAGAATGAGCATAAGGCCTCGGAAATTATGATCACAGGGGATTTTAATTCCAACCTATTTCATAGCAAGGATGATGATCCTGGCTAGTACAAAGACAATACCTGTGTCTCATACCGGTATTATATATTGGTGACTATGTCCCTGTTTAAATACATCTTGCAATATAGAATTGAGCAATACACTTAAAACGATCATCTCCCTCAATGTATTAGCTTATCTTTTGGATCATTGGTCTTTCAGGCAGAAAACACATAATCCATGGAGCCACACACAATAAACCTCAAAAGGCTAAATGCATGTGGGTGAGGGATACCATATAGTCAATTGGGATAACTTCCTGGACGTCATGTAAGCAAAATTTCCGCAGAAGCGTAGTACAGCCAATTAATACATGGAAGGAAGAAAAAAAGACTTCCCTCACAAATAAAGCACATTAAAAAGTTACTGAACAAAAATCTTTGATTATTGCGAGTCAACCCACATAAGAAAGACTTAATGATGGTAGCGAAATTCGGCAAAAGGAAACTGAAAAAGGAGCTCTGCCAACTCAACAAAGGACACGTAGACAACTACTGGCTTAAACCAGTCTATGCCAGTCAGAGTAAGAACTTCGCAAAGTTCTGGCAGATAGTAAATGAGAAAGAACATGGGCATCGTAGGGCAATGAACAAGAGCATTAGTGAGCCAGAAGGGACCAAGGGCCATAATTATGGCTAAATGGCACACCACAGCAAGTCACCTTGCTGCGCTGCACTGCGTCACAGGGAAAGAGGTGAAATGCACTGCATTTATAGGATTGTTTTTGTGAAGGAAGGAGAGCCTTCTTGCACAAAAACAACCCCTTGAGGCGTTTTCCTCTTTCTATCTATGCTGCAGAATGCAGCACAGATAGAGAGAAGAAAAAACAATAAGAAATAAAGATATTTCTCTTCGTTGCTCCTCACCTGGGGAGGAGTAGGTTTTTCGCACGTTCCCAGATCTACCATTTCCAGTAAATCTGGGAATGTATCAAAATCCATGGAGGATGCTTGGGAACACCCATGCAACACCCATGGAAATACCTCTTTGGTGAAGAGTAATACAAAGCAGTGAATTGTTCGATGTTGCATTACTTCAGATTTATGAAGTCACTCCGGGCCATGCAAGGTGGCCTTGTGTGGCTTCATAATTCTAATTTTTCAGTTGTGTCATTCTTGGACCACGTTGTGTGATGTGAGATTTAGGTGCTCACAAATATGCCCCTAGGTTCATAGCTAACCATTTGACAATGGAGGAAGTTAAACAGCAGACATACTGCACACACGGGACAAGGAGGGAAGGGATGAACAGGACAGTAAACGGCAGCACTAACTGCAGAGAAACTTTGGGAAGTCATAAACCACAGCTAAAGGAAAATGATGCAGATGATGGAGCTGTAGAAGAGCAGGAAGTCAGCTCACTGATAACAATAGAATCAATTAGCAGTCAACTGATACATTTTTTTTTTGCTCAGTCACATATTGGCTGTGCACTAGGGCCGAAAGTGATACTGAAAGCAGTTTTTCTTAAAATCCCCTGCATTTTTAAAAAAAATACATTATTACCTCTTTTCATCCAAATATATTGGAAAGGAAAAGTCTCAGATTCCTGGAGAGTCTCAATAATACACCCAATTTTCAAGGAGGGAAAAGGAACCTGCCAATAAATTACTGCTTGATATCGCTTCTGGATGTGAACTACTGGAGGACTTTGAAGCCAGGACCATGGAAATGGGGTTAGTACCCTTGAAACAGACAGGTTTCTAACAAGACCAAGGCTACATTTTGAATTTGATGCCAATCTCCATGCTCATGGCCTGGGGTGGCTGCTCGTGTGATTTATTATACATCTACCATGTAGATTTTAAGGCTGCATTTGATTGGGTTCCTACCCGTTTCCAGTGGAAAAAAATGACAATCTTGGCCTATCCCGGAGACGTTGCCAAGAGGAATAGAGTTTTTATATTCAGGCTCCTGGACAAGGATAAAATTAGGCGATCTAGGCAAATAAGCACCATGGTGGGATTGAAAACAAGGTTGTGTCCTGCTCCCCCATTGTTTAACTTATATGTCTCAGACCTTGCAGCAGCTTTGGATCAAACAAACTCACACCCACCAAAACTGGGAGGAAGACCCCTCTTGTGCAGATGATTTTGTGATAGTAAGTGAAACTAAAGTGGCTCTCCCGTGACAAATCGATAACCTAGGTGAATACACATGGACCAACATGCTTGAAGTGAATCTACCTAAAACAAAGGTTACTGTTAATGGAAAAAGAGACAATAAGAAGGTGGCAGGCATTTTAGAAATGAAACTATCAGTAAAGCATAGGAAAATAAGTTCCTTGGAGTCTGCATTGCTGCAAGAGGTAATCTGGGTTTGCAGAAAGAATCAATCAGAAACAAAGCACAGGCACTTCAATTCTCATTCTCGACTGCATTCATCAACACCTCATGGGTCTGAAATCTTGTTAGGCGAGGATGCAAGACTACTGAATAACCAGGTGGCTAAATTATCTACATTAATTATTCATCTTCCAAGAGCATCATCACCTGCCCAGGTGCACCCAGAATACAGCTTGCTAAAGCAAAGTATATCTAGGCAGTATTCATTCCTTATCTTGTGCTAGAAATTGAGGATGGAAAAGGCACTTGATTTACTACAAGGAGGGGAGCTGTACAACCACCAGACAACTCACATACAGGCTTATTTATAAGCCCCTGTGGCAGAGAGGGGCGCAGCAAGTGTCTTGCTCTGCCATCCTGTGCCACCAGGAAAGGGCAGAAATGCGTTGTAGCTACAAGATTAGGTGCATTGCTGTCCTCTCCCCCACGCTGGTGCTAAAATTAGCTGCCAGCACCAATGGACGCACCATTGCACCATAGTGCAAGGTTGCCTCTGTTGCAGGGAATTATTGTTTATGTGCAGGAAGGTGCATCTTCCTGCACATAAACAACCATTTATGGCGATTTGTTACTTGTATGTGTGCTGCAGAATGAAAAAGCAAAAACGAGGAGAAACAAAAGTCTTCATCATTGTTGCGCCACTCTAACGCCACCCCTGGGGTGACGTTAGTCTTTGGAGCTGCCTCAGATTTATGATTTATGACAGCAACACCCATTGCACGTGCCTCTGCCACAGGGGGCCCATATTTACAAGGCTCCATTAAGCCACACAAAATGGCTTAGCGCCACGTTGTAAATATGGAAATGGGCGCAGCGCCACAGGAGCATCACTGAAAGTGTTTAAAAATGAACAGCATTGTGCAGGATAAAAATACCCCAATACACCAAAGTTGTGCCCAGATGGTGATTAACACAAGACAAGTCAACAACCCTATATGAGCACAAATTACTCAAAGTACACCAAATACAGGTTTATGCTGTACCAGTTTGGAGGCTTACCAACCCTGGACCCAGAGTCCCAAACTGCAGATTATGTAAGAAGAAAATTTAACTCTTATACACGTCATATGTCTCTGTCCAGTGCATTTTAGAGAATGTTGGCAGATCTTATTCACACTGTTCAATAACTTGAGGGTTCCGACATGCAGACATGCAGTAATGGAGGCACTGAAACCGACTAATATAATCCTGAACATTAACCTGGTAAAGTTTGTGTCCATAATCAATGAAAACATTTGATGCTACAGAGATGGTATAATTGCTGTCTATAATCAGGGGCAAATCTGACGCGAAAGAAGCTAAAAAGGAAAATGAATATTCATAGAAAGTATGCTTTTTTTGGACACACTTTTTTTAATGACTTTAAAACTGTGATGTTTCTGATTAATGTTGACTAATTCTTATGCTATGGGAAGACACATTTTTGGGTAGTGCTATGGAGGCTAAAATGGAAAAGGAAAAGTATATTCATAACATACTGCATTTGTCTAGATAAAATGGAAATTGGGCACATCACACATATAACAGATGGTCTTCACAAAATGTTACTATTCTAGACAAATTGTTTTTAATACCTTACATCTATGATGTTAATGTTTAATCTTAAGTAATTTTGAATTTTCACCTTCACCTATTGTTCTTAATAATTCCTTCTTGCAAAGACTTTAAATTAATCACTGTGACAAAGATATCCTTTTGCCCCAAACGCCCCCATTTTTTTAATGGCTTATACTGTTGGTTACTAACTCTGACTGTGTCCTGGTGTCTGCTAACCAGACTTAAGGCCAGTGCTCTGTGTAAAAGGAATATACAAATTAGGCATAATTATAGTTGGCTATTACAGCTTAACTATAAGTCACTAGTATATAATAGGGCATGGAGGAGTGGAGGACCAGTGGATTTAATGCACTGCTTCAGTCCCTGCTGTCATTTTCAGGCTGCTTTTAAAAGTAAATTATATACAAATTCGACTTTGGATTTAAAAGTACTTCCAAAGTCTCAGACTACCTTATTATATATAGGTCATCCCTAAGGTCTCCCCTATGTGCCCCAAGGGTCAGGTGCCTTGTAACTTCGAGCAGGGACATTATAAAATATGTTTTATATGCCCTGGTGAGGGAAAAACTGCCAGTTTATCCCCATTGTAGTACTGTAGTTCTAACATAAGAAAACCTTCTTAAAGTATAACTGTCTCTAGGAAAGGGATACAATCTTAGACTTAAAATGCTAGTTAGAATACATCCAACAATTTGCCACTGTTAGATTTATTATAACTATCAAGAAAAGAAGTTGTAGAACTTTCTTTTCTGTGAGCCAAAATCAAGTCTACCAGCAGCTCTTCTCTGATTGGCCAGCCTCTGCCAGGCTGAGTCAACCTGCCTTAATGAGGTGTAAAGTGGACTGCATTGAGACAGTGGGGCATCTGGTGAGGGAAGAACTGCAAGCTACAGAGCAAAAGGCAGGAAGGGGGCTGGATAGCCAAACTGGTCTTCAAAGGGGGAATGACACTTAGGCCAGGACACAGACTCATCCCCGCTTCCTGCCACCCCAGCCAGATGGGAGACCCAGTGATTCAATTAGCAGTGGGGATGGAGGGGGAGGGTTAAGGGAAAAAAGCCACACCAGTGGGATGGCTTAGTCAGATCTTAACTCCAAAGAGGGATTTCCTCCAACTTGTCTGGCTTCAAGAGGGTGAAGGAATGGAATGGACTCCCTAAAAGCAACAGGTTAAAAGAGCTTCACCTCCAACATCCCGCCAAGAAGGACCACATTCAACTGGACTTTTGAGGATTTGCCAGGTTCATTCAGGGAAACGTTGTTCCAACATCTCAAGGACCATCCCAGAGATTCTAGAGCCTTGGATTTGTGTGGTGGGCCAGTGGAGATCCAGAGGAGGACTTCTGGAAGGAGATACAGAAGTTTGGAGAAGATTGGAGAACTTTTGGGAAAAGGCACCATAACGTGACCAACCCATTGACGAGAGTCGAGCTGCCGACGTTGAACCACTACCTGAAATTCAGGTTTGTTCCACTTAAGCTCCAGAGCTTTACCCCGTCGACAAGACTTCCAGGAGTTGACCGGGAGCTCACTCTGAGCCAAGCCGGTGATGTTGTTTTTGGTTTCCGGCCTGACGAGGAGCCTCGCTCAACTATGATAGAAAAAGCTCCAGAAAAACGACTAAGTCAGAAGGCAAAACTTTGACTGAGGCGTCCTGCTCAGCGTATCTGAGCAGAGCTTCATTGGAGTCAGCCTCAAATTGTGACTTGGTCCTGGTCAAGCGCGACCAGATGTCTGGTTTTTAGGCACTAGAAGGTACATTTTTTGATTATTCTTTAAAAAATCATATCTCCGGTCAGTTCGGTTCATGTTAAAGATAAAAATATTTCAGATTTTTATAAATTGGTGGTGGATTTTTGTGTGTGTTGTGTATTACTTATGTAATGTATTTGTGTTTTAAAATGTTTTACACACATGCCTCCTAAGTGAAGCCTGCCTACTCAGTGCCAGCTACCAGAGGTTGAGCAAGGGTTTAATTTATCAAGACCATGACTGAACCTTTTATTGTGTTTGTCGCCTTATTACTAGTGGTAGGTCCCTACTTAACACTACTAACAACCCACTTTCCAACAATCACATAAATATGTTTGATTTAATTTGATATATTCAATCTCCCTTGCAGATGAGGGACATTTCCCAGCAGTTTCTGCATATAATTCTCACCTCTAATGAAAATGTGACACCTTTCCAGTGGATAACTTTCACTGCTAACTCTTCCAAAGATGTTAGTGGACCTGCTACTGACGGTGTGATGGTTGACCCACCATCATCCTTGGTGGAGTTATCATTGCAGCTAGATGCACTTGATGGCAGAAAAGGAGGCATTTCAGCCATGAATACCATGTTTAGGCTAATGTGGATATGCTGCCGGAGGTGGTTGCAGGTGGACAAGAATCAGATATTTCTTTACATGACCTTCTTTTCCATCGTCCCTAACTTAGACTCTAAGAACTATATTTATAAGGAATTGGCATAGGACAGGGCTGGAAGTTTCTTGCTGTGCTGCCCTGCGCCAATGTGAAAGGGCAGCAATGCACCATATTTATGAAATATGGTCCATTCCTGCCCTTTCCTCCTGTGCTGGTGCACAATTGGCTGTCTGTGTTGCATGCAGGATTGGTTTTGTGTAGCAAGGGTCACCTCCCTGCACAAAAACAATCCAGAGAGGCACTTGACGCAGATAGAAATATGGATTTTTGTGTCTCTGGACTCACAATTTAAAAATACATCTTTTTGTGAAGTTGTTTTTTAGATTGTTAGTTTGAAAATGCCACTTTTAGAAATTAATATAACGGAAGGATTTTTGGTCCCTCCGGGAGAAGGGTATAAATTAACTTTCACAACAGTGGTTGTACCATAAAGAACTTTCTGTACCCATTAAGATTGTGAATAATATATCACATTTATTAGAAACTTAAATTCCACAAATTTCACAGTTTAAAGTAAAGTAATCAAGGTGCTCCTGTATAACGGTGCAGTGTGAGTGAATTATGTGTTAGTATAAGTGTTACAGTGCTATTTACATGGAAACTAAAACCAAACTGTAGTTTAAAGAATGAGGTCTCAGATTAGCACCTATAACAATAGGTGATGTGAGCCTTCTGAATTTTTCAAAACCCAATCCATATTTTCAAATTCAATGTTGACGTTTCAACCTCCAAAAAAGATAGATTAATTCAGGCGGGTCATCATCAGAAAAGAATATTGAAATAGGAAGCATCCCTCTTTGATAGCAATCAGACACATCCTGGTCGTGTCTATGATAAAACTTTGCCAATCAGCCTTCCATTTCATGTACCCCTGGTGTGTTATCAATAATACCACTCTTTTACATCACCATCTACTAAGGTACTGTACCTGGGGGTCAGTACGACTCCGTAAACGGCATCAGTGGCGTCTCATTGTAGGAAATGACTCCGTCACGACGCCGATTAACATCAAATTACAGCATTTGTGCCTCTAGACACATTTAGTGTGCTGTTTCATATTTTTAATGGTGTATTGTAATGTGGTATCGTATTCGGTCTTGTTTATTGAGGGTTTAACTGAGTGTGATTCTCCTTTACCCTGGCTAGAGTGAGGGTCCTTGCTTGGACAGAAGGCAACCTGACTGTCAACCAAAGACCACATTTCTAACAATTGATATTTATAATCCTCTGTCGTTAAATCCAAAATATTCCCTTCTTGTTGAAATCCCAATTTAGAGAGACAAATTAAGTGGGTGCTCACGATTTAAGGGGTATGGACCAGAATCCCTTTCATAAAATAATTGAACAGTTAGAGAGGTGAGGACCCACACACATCAATTAAGGCAGAAATGTATTTAATTAATATTCCATAAGTTCAATTGAAGGCAAAGAACACAAAGACACATCGAGTGATAAGAAATGTATTTAAGGTAGGTCCAAAAAGTTCATGAATACATAGGGTCGAGTGAGAACAGCCTTTACAGCAGAAATGTCTTTGATTGATATTCCATAAGTCCAATTGAAAGCAACGGACATAAAGACACGTCGAGTGATAAGAAATGTACTAAGGTAGATCCAATAAATTCACAATACATAGGATCGAATGAGAACAACCGACACGCGTTTCGCCCCCTATGGTTATTTCACCTGGGGCTTTTTCAAGGCTGAAAACGAAAATTCAGAAAAAATACAATAAGGTCACTAGTAGACCTGTGAACTCTCATTTATTTCAAACAGTGAAAGTCTGAACATGCAAGATGGTCATGCAAGTCAGTGGTCATAGCAAAAAAGTCCACTGGATTAAACCCAGAAAGAGAAATAGATTTGAAACAGAATGAGTGTAGGAGGCTGGACTGGCTTGTAGTGAGTACCAAGGGGTACTTGCACCTTGCACCAGGCCCAGTTATCCCTTATTAGTGTATAGGGTGTCTAGCAGCTTAGGCTGATAGATAATGGTAGCTTAGCAGAGCAGCTTAGGCTGAACTAGGAGACGTGTGAAGCTACTACAGTACCACTTAGTGTCATATGCACAATATCATAAGAAAACACAATACACAGTTATACTAAAAATAAAGGTACTTTATTTTTATGACAATATGCCAAAGTATCTTAGAGTGTACCCTCAGTGAGAGGATAGGAAATATACACAAGATATATATACACAATAGCAAAAATATGCAGTATAGTCTTAGAAAACAGTGCAAACAATGTATAGTTACAATAGGATGCAATGGGGAAACATAGGGATAGGGGCAACACAAACCATGTACTCCAAAAGTGGAATGCGAACCACAAATGGACCCCAAACCTATGTGACCTTGTAGAGGGTCGCTGGGACTATTAGAAAATAGTGAGAGTTAGAAAAATAACCCTCCCCAAGACCCTGAAAAGTGAGTGCAAAGTGCACTAAAGTTCCCCTAAGGACAAAGAAGTCGTGTTAGAGGAATAATGCAGGAAAGACACAAACCAGCAATGCAACAACTGTGGATTTCCAATCTAGGGTACCTGTGGAACAAGGGAACCAAGTCCAAAAGTCACAAGCAAGTCGGAGATGGGCAGATGCCCAGGAAATGCCAGCTGCGGGTGCAAAGAAGCTTCTACTGGACAGAAGAAGCTGAGGTTTCTGCAGGAACGAAAAGGGCTAGAGACTTCCCCTTTGGTGAACGGATCCCTCTCGCCGTGGAGAGTTGTGCAGAAGTATTTTCCCACCGAAAGAACGCCAACAAGCCTTGCTAGCTGTAAATCATGCGGTTAGCGTTTTTGGACGCTGCTGAGGCCCAGGAGGGACCAGGAGGTCGCAAATTGGACCAGCAGAGAGAGGGGACGTCGAGCAAGACAAGGAGCCCTCTCTGAAGCAGGTAGCACCCGGAGAAGTGCCAGAAACAGGCACTACGAGGATGCGTGAAATGGTGCTCGCCGAAGTTGCACAAAGGAGTCCCACGTCGCCGGAGACCAACTTAGAAAGTCGTGCAATGCAGGTTAGAGTGCCGTGGACCCAGGCTTGGCTGTGCACAAAGGATTTCCGCCGGAAGTGCACAGGGGCCGGAGTAGCTGCAAAGTCGCGGTTCCCATCAATGCAGCCCAGCGAGGTGAGGCAAGGACTTACCTCCACCAAACTTGGACTGAAGAGTCACTGGACTGTGGGGGTCACTTGGACAGAGTTGCTAGATTCGAGGGACCTCGCTCGTCATGCTGAGAGGAGACCCAAGGGACCGGTAATGCAGCTTTTTGGTGCCTGCGGTTGCAGGGGGAAGATTCCGTCGACCCACGGGAGATTTCTTCGGAGCTTCTGGTGCAGAGAGGAGGCAGGCTACCCCCACAGCATGCACAAGCAGGAAAACAGTCGAGAAGGCGGCAGGATCAGCGTTACAGAGTTGCAGTAGTCGTCTTTGCTACTATGTTGCAGTTTTGCAGGCTTCCAGCGCGGTCAGCAGTCGATTCCTTATAAGAAGGTGAAGAGAGAGATGCAGAGGAACTCGGATGAGCTCTTGCATTCGTTATCTAAAGTTTCCCCAGAGACAGAGACCCTAAATAGCCAGAAAAGAGGGTTTGGCTACCTAGGAGAGAGGATAGGCTACTAACACCTGAAGGAGCCTATCAGCAGGAGTCTCTGACGTCACCTTGTGGCACTGGCCACTCAGAGCAGTCCAGTGTGCCAGCAGCACCTCTGTTTCCAAGATGGCAGAGGTCTGGAGCACACTGGAGGAGCTCTGGACACCTCCCAGGGGAGGTGCAGGTCAGGGGAGGGGTCACTCCCCTTTCCTTTGTCCAGTTTCGCGCCAGAGCAGGGGCTAAGGGGTCCCTGAACCGGTGTAGACTGGCTTATGCAGAATTGGGCACATCTGTGCCCAAGAAAGCATTTCCAGAGGCTGGGGGAGGCTACTCCTCCCCTGCCTTCACACCATTTTCCAAAGGGAGAGGGTGTCACACCCTCTCTCAGAGGAAGTTCTTTGTTCTGCCATCCTGGGCCAGGCCTGGCTGGACCCCAGGAGGGCAGCTGCCTGTCTGAGGGGTTGGCAGCAGCAGCAGCTGCAGTGAAACCCCAGGAAGGGCAGTTTGGCAGTACCAGGGTCTGTGCTACAGACCACTGGGATCATGGGATTGTGCCAACTATGCCAGGATGGCATAGAGGGGGCAATTCCATGATCATAGACATGTTACATGGCCATATTCGGAGTTACCATTATGAAGCTACATATAGGTAGTAACCTATATGTAGTGCACGCGTGTAATGGTGTCCCCGCACTCACAAAGTTCAGGGAATTGGCTCTGAACAATGTGGGGGCACCTTGGCTAGTGCCAGGGTGCCCTCACACTAAGTAACTTTGCACCTAACCTTTACCAGGTAAAGGTTAGACATATAGGTGACTTATAAGTTACTTAAGTGCAGTGTAAAATGGCTGTGAAATAACGTGGACGTTATTTCACTCAGGCTGCAGTGGCAGGCCTGTGTAAGAATTGTCAGAGCTCCCTATGGGTGGCAAAAGAAATGCTGCAGCCCATAGGGATCTCCTGGAACCCCAATACCCTGGGTACCTCAGTACCATATACTAGGGAATTATAAGGGTGTTCCAGTAAGCCAATGTAAATTGGTAAAAATGGTCACTAGCCTGTCAGTGACAATTTGGAAAGAAATGAGAGAGCATAACCACTGAGGTTCTGGTTAGCAGAGCCTCAGTGAGACAGTTAGTCACTACACAGGTAACACATTCAGGCACACTTATGAGCACTGGGGCCCTGGGTTACCAGGGTCCCAGTGACACATACAACTAAAACAACATATATACAGTGAAAAATGGGGGTAACATGCCAGGCAAGATGGTACTTTCCTACACAACCCCCCCCCCAAACGAAGGACAATAAGACTAGCCATGACCTGATGAGTCTTCATTGTCTAAGTGGAAATATCTGGAGAGTCCATCTGCATTGGAGTGGCTACTCCCAGGTCTATGTTCCACTGTATAGTCCATTCCCTGTAGGGATATGGACCACCTCAACAATTTAGGATTTTCACCTTTCATTTGTTTTAGCCAAAGTAGAGGTTTGTGGTCTGTCTGAACAATGAAGTGAGTGCCAAACAGGTATGGCCTCAACTTCTTCAGTGCCCAGACCACAGCAAAGGCCTCCCTCTCAATGGCAGACCAACGCTTTTCTCTAGGGGTCAACCTCCTACTAATAAAAGCAACAGGTTGATCCTGGCCCTCAGAATTAAGTTGTGATAGGACTGCCCCTACTCCTAATTCAGATGCATCAGTTTGGACATAGAATTTTTTAGAGTAACAAGGGCTTTTCAGGACAGGTGCAGAGCACATGGCCTGCTTCAGCTCCTCAAAAGCTTTCTGACAGTTTGCTGTCCATAATACCTTTTTAGGCATTTTCTTGGATGTGAGGTCATTAAGAGGGGCTGCAATGGAGCCATAGTTCTTAATGAACCTCCTGTAATATCCAGTGAGGCCTAGGAAGGCTCTCACCTGAGTCTGAGTGGTAGGGGGAACCCAATCAATAATAGTTTGGATTTTCCCCTGAAGTGGAGCAATCTGTTCCCCACCAACAAGGTGTCCCAGATGAACCACCTTACCCTGCCCTATCTGGCACTTTGAAGCCTTGATAGTGAGGCCTGCCTTTTGCAGGGCCTCCAAAACTTTCCATAGGTGGACCAGGTGATCATCCCAGCTGGAGCTAAAGACAGCTATATCGTCCAAATATGCTGCACTGAAAGCTTCCAGCCCTTGCAGGACTGTGTTCACCAACCTCTGAAAAGTGGCAGGTGCATTTGTCAAACCAAAAGGCATTACAGTAAACTGGTAATGTCCTCTAATGGTAGAAAATGCAGTCTTAGGTTTAGCATCTTCTGATAATTTGATCTGCCAATACCCTGGAGTCAAATCAAAAGTGCTTAGATACTTGGCAGATGCCAGTGTATCTATAAGCTCATCTGCCCTGGGTATAGGGTGAGCATCAGTTTTGGTTACCAAGTTGAGACCTCTATAGTCTACACAAAACCGCATTTCCTTCTTTCCATCTTTGGAATGGGGTTTTGGTACCAGTACCACAGGAGAAGCCCATGGAGTGTCAGAGTGCTCAACCACTCCTAGTTCTAACATTTTCTGGACCTCTTGCTTTATGCAGTCCCTGACATGGTCAGGCTGCCTATAGATCTTACTTTTGACAGGTAAACTGTCTCCAGTATCTATAGTGTGTTCACACCAAGAAGTGGTACCTGGCACAGTAGAGAAGAGTTCAGAGAATTGATCTAGGAGATTTATGCAATTGTCTTTCTGCTCAGCAGTAAGACAATCTGCCAAAACTACACCTTCCACAAGAGCATCTTGATCTGTGGAAGAGAAGAGATCAGGTAGAGGATCACTGTCTTCTTCCTGTCCCTCATCAGTTGCCATGAGCAGGGTGAGATCAGCCCTGTCATAGTAGGGTTTCAGGCGGTTGACATGGAGCACCCTAAGGGGACTCCTGGCAGTGCCTAAGTCAACTAAATAGGTGACTTCTCCCTTCTTTTCAACAATTGTGTGGGGACCACTCCATTTATCTTGGAGTGCTCTTGGGGCCACAGGCTCCAAGACCCACACTTTCTGCCCTGGTTGGTACTGAACCAAAACAGCCTTCTGATCATGCCATTGCTTCTGGAGCTCTTGGCTGGCCTGAAGGTTTTTACTGGCCTTTTTCATGTACTCAGCCATCCTTGATCTGAGGCCAAGTACATAATCCACAATATCCTGCTTAGGAGCTTTTAAAGGTTGTTCCCAACCCTCCTTTACAAGTGTGAGTGGACCCCTAACAGGGTGTCCAAAAAGAAGTTCAAAGGGGCTGAAGCCCACTCCTTTCTGGGGTACCTCCCTGTAGGCAAAAAGGAGGCATGGTAGAAGGATATCCCATCTCCTGCGGAGTTTTTCAGGGAGACCCATAATCATGCCTTTGAGAGTTTTATTAAATCTCTCCACCAGTCCATTTGTTTGTGGATGATAGGGTGTTGTGAACTTGTACGTTACACCACACTCCTTCCACATGGCCTTTAAGTATGCAGACATGAAATTGCTTCCCCTGTCTGATACCACTTCCTTTGGGAAGCCCACCCTGGAAAATATTCCCAGGAGGGCCTTTGCCACTGCAGGAGCTGTAGTGGTCCTTAAAGGAATAGCTTCAGGATATCTTGTGGCATGGTCCACTACCACCAAGATAAACCTATTGCCTGAAGCAGTAGGAGGGTCAAGGGGGCCAACTATGTCAACCCCTACCCTTTCAAAGGGAACCCCAACCACAGGCAGTGGGATAAGGGGTGCCTTTGGGTTGCCACCTGTCTTGCCACTGGCTTGACAGGTTTCACAGGACTTACAAAATTCCTTTGTGTCCTCAGACATCCTAGGCCAATGAAACAGGGGAACAAGCCTGTCCCAAGTTTTCATTTGTCCCAGATGCCCAGCTAAGGGAATGTCATGTGCCAGTGTTAGGAGGAACTTTCTGTACTCCTGAGGAATCACTAATCTCCTGGCAGCTCCAGGTTTAGGATCCCTATGCTCAGTGTACAAGAGGTTGTCCTCCCAGTAAACTCTGTGAGAGTCACTGACATCCCCATTAGCCTGTTTGACAGCTTGCTGTCTGAGACCCTCTAATGTGGGACAGGTTTGCTGTGCCACACTCAGCTCCTCTCTGGCAGGCCCCCCTTCACCCAAAAGCTCAGCAGTGTCTGCTTCCAGCTCCTCTGGTGTAGGTTCTGCACAGGGAGGGAATTCTTCTTCCTCAGAAGTAGAATCCACTGTAGAGGGAGGGATAGTAGGAAGTGGTTTGCTTCTACTAGCCCTAGCTTTAGGGAGCACTTGGTCCATTGTTCCAGGATCCAAGCTTCCCTGTCCTTTTTGCTTTTTGGCCTGAGCCCTTGTCAAAGCAAAAATATGCCCTGGGATGCCCAGCATTGCTGCATGGGCCTCCAACTCCACATCTGACCAAGCTGATGTCTCCAAATCATTCCCTAATAGACAGTCTACAGGTAAATCTGAAGCTACCACAACTTTCTTTGGACCAGTTACCCCCCCCCCAGTTGAGATTTACAACAGCCATGGGGTGGCTTTGTGTTATGTTGTGAGCATCGGTTACTTGGTACTGGTGTCCAAGTATGTGTTGTTCAGGGTGCACCAGTTTCTCAATCACCATTGTGACACTGGCACCTGTGTCCCTGTAGGCCTGGACCTCAACACCATTTATTAGGGTTAGTTGCTTGTACTTCTCCAAGTTATGGGGGCAAGCAACCAAAGTGGCTAAATCAATAGCCCCTTCAGAGACTAAAGTAGCCTCTGTGGTCTCCCTAATCAGACCAACCCCAACTAAGTTACCAATAGTGAGCCCAGCTACTCCCTTGGATTGGCTATTAGTAGGTTTGCTCCCACCACCACTGCTATTAGTAGGGACACTAGGTGTAGCAGTAGGGGTTGTAGTGGTAGGAGCAGTGGTGCCTTTCTTTGGACAACTGGGATCTGTTGTCCAATGGCCTTTTATTTTACATAAATAGCACCATGGTTTCTTTTCCTTGTTCTGATTAAAGGAGGATTTGGACCCACCACCCCCACCAGAGTGTTTTTGTGGGCCTGATGAAGACTCATTTTTAGATTTGTCCCCACCCTTGTCAGAAGACTTACCATCCTTCTTTTTGTTGCCATCTTTGTCACCCCCTGTATGAACTTTTCTGTTCACTCTTGTTCTGACCCATTTGTCTGCCTTCTTTCCCAATTCTTGGGGAGAGGTCAGATCAGAGTCCACCAAGTACTGGTGCAACAAATCAGACATACAATTATTAAGAATATGCTCTCTCAGGATTAGTTTATACAGGCTGTCATAATCAGTAACTTTACTGCCATGTAACCACCCCTCCAAGGCCTTCACTGAATGGTCAATGAAATCAACCCAGTCTTGTGAAGACTCCTTTTTGGTCTCTCTGAACTTTATCCTGTACTGTTCAGTGGTTAAGCCATAACCATCCAGGAGTGCATTCTTAAGAACTTGGAAATTATTAGCATCATTTTCTTTCACAGTAAGGAGCCTATCCCTACCTTTTCCACTAAATGATAGCCATAGGATAGCAGCCCACTGCCTTTGAGGGACATCCTGTACAACACAGGCCCTCTCAAGTGCAGCAAACCACTTCTTAATGTCATCCCCCTCCTTATAAGGGGGAACTATCTTGTGCAGATTCCTGGAATCATGCTCTTTTGCAGGATGACTATGGGGAATACTGCTGCTGCCACCATGGGTATCTAAACCCAACTTCTGTCTTTCCTTCTCTAATTCAAAAGACTGTCTATCCAAATCCAGCTGTTGCTTTTTAAGCTTCAGTCTGGTTTGTTCCACCCTCAACTTATTGAGTTCCCTCTCTAACATTCTGTCATCAGGGTTGGTGGGAGGGACATTCCTAGAAACAGAGCTATGATGGGAATGAACAGAAGGAGACCTGTCCCTTACAGAAGCCACCCTAACAGCTTGGTTAACAGAAACATTACTACCAGTATGGTGAGAATAAATGCTTTTGCTATGATGTGAGACAACACTATTTATATGGTGTGGCTCATCATCATTACCATCTATGCTAGATTGTCTAGTAATGGGCAGGCTAGGAAGTTTCTTTCCTGAATCTTTTCCTGGGGGAGTCCCTGAATCAGATTGAGAACTATTAGGTACTTTTTCAACAGATGAGGCACCTATGGCCTTATCCTGTTCTCTAAGCATGTTAAGTAACAGTTCCAAGGAAGGATTCTTCCCTACACTCAAACCTCTCTCTATACAGAGACTCCTTGCTCTTTTCCAGCTAAGGTTGTCATATGCAAGTTTGGACAGATCAACATTTTGGCCTGTGCCAGACATTTTTAGAGAGAGTTAAAGTGATAGAAAAAGAGAAAAAAGTTTTCAGAACTTTTTGGAAAGACAGAAAAAAAACTTTTTAAACTTTTAAGAACTTTTTGAAAGTTTAGAGGTACTTTTCAGCACTTAGAAAAGAGTGAAAAGTGGAAATGCAAAACTTTTTGGCTATGTGTATATACACTGACCTTGTTTTGTATATTTTTCTCTTATGAAAAGTACAATGACAAGAGTGGTAAGTAGTCTCAAGCACTTATCCCACCACTGCACAACCAATGTAGGAGGCTGGACTGGCTTGTAGTGAGTACCAAGGGGTACTTGCACCTTGCACCAGGCCCAGTTATCCCTTATTAGTGTATAGGGTGTCTAGCAGCTTAGGCTGATAGATAATGGTAGCTTAGCAGAGCAGCTTAGGCTGAACTAGGAGACGTGTGAAGCTACTACAGTACCACTTAGTGTCATATGCACAATATCATAAGAAAACACAATACACAGTTATACTAAAAATAAAGGTACTTTATTTTTATGACAATATGCCAAAGTATCTTAGAGTGTACCCTCAGTGAGAGGATAGGAAATATACACAAGATATATATACACAATAGCAAAAATATGCAGTATAGTCTTAGAAAACAGTGCAAACAATGTATAGTTACAATAGGATGCAATGGGGAAACATAGGGATAGGGGCAACACAAACCATATACTCCAAAAGTGGAATGCGAACCACGAATGGACCCCAAACCTATGTGACCTTGTAGAGGGTCGCTGGGACTATTAGAAAATAGTGAGAGTTAGAAAAATAACCCTCCCCAAGACCCTGAAAAGTGAGTGCAAAGTGCACTAAAGTTCCCCTAAGGACAAAGAAGTCGTGTTAGAGGAATAATGCAGGAAAGACACAAACCAGCAATGCAACAACTGTGGATTTCCAATCTAGGGTACCTGTGGAACAAGGGGACCAAGTCCAAAAGTCACAAGCAAGTCGGAGATGGGCAGATGCCCAGGAAATGCCAGCTGCAGGTGCAAAGAAGCTTCTACTGGACAGAAGAAGCTGAGGTTTCTGCAGGAACGAACAGGGCTAGAGACTTCCCCTTTGGTGGACGGATCCCTCTCGCCGTGGAGAGTCGTGCAGAAGTGTTTTCCCGCCGAAAGAACGCCAACAAGCCTTGCTAGCTGCAAATCGTGCAGTTAGCGTTTTTGGACGCTGCTGAGGCCCAGGAGGGACCAGGAGGTCGCAAATTGGACCAGCAGAGAGAGGGGACGTCGAGCAAGACAAGGAGCCCTCTCTGAAGCAGGTAGCACCCGGAAAAGTGCCAGAAACAGGCACTACGGGGATGCGTGAAATGGTGCTCGCCGAAGTTGCACAAAGGAGTCCCACGTCGCCGGAGACCAACTTAGAAAGTCGTGCAATGCAGGTTAGAGTGCTGTGGACCCAGGCTTGGCTGTGCACAAAGGATTTCCGCCGGAAGTGCACAGGGGCCGGAGTAGCTGCAAAGTCGCGGTTCCCAGCAATGCAGCCCAGCGAGGTGAGGCAAGGACTTACCTCCACCAAACTTGGACTGAAGAGTCACTGGACTGTGGGGGTCACTTGGACAGAGTTGCTGGATTCGAGGGACCTCGCTCGTTGTGCTGAGAGGAGACCCAAGGGACCGGTAATGCAGCTTTTTGGTGCCTGCGGTTGCAGGGGGAAGATTCCGTTGACCCACGAGAGATTTCTTCGGAGCTTCTGGTGCAGAGAGGAGGCAGGCTACCCCCACAGCATGCACAAGCAGGAAAACAGTCGAGAAGGCGGCAGGATCAGCGTTACAGAGTTGCAGTAGTCGTCTTTGCTACTATGTTGCAGTTTTGCAGGCTTCCAGCGCGGTCAGCAGTCGATTCCTTATCAGAAGGTGAAGAGAGAGATGCAGAGGAACTCGGATGAGCTCTTGCATTCGTTATCTAAAGTTTCCCCAGAGACAGAGACCCTAAATAGCCAGAAAAGAGGGTTTGGCTACCTAGGAGAGAGGATAGGCTACTAACACCTGAAGGAGCCTATCAGCAGGAGTCTATGACGTCACCTGGTGGCACTGGCCACTCAGAGCAGTCCAGTGTGCCAGCAGCACCTCTGTTTCCAAGATGGCAGAGGTCTGGAGCACACTGGAGGAGCTCTGGACACCTCCCAGGGGAGGTGCAGGTCAGGGGAGTGGTCACTCCCCTTTCCTTTGTCCAGTTTCGCGCCAGAGCAGGGGCTAAGGGGTCCCTGAACCGGTGTAGACTGGCTTATGCAGAATTGGGCACATCTGTGCCCAAGAAAGCATTTCCAGAGGCTGGGGGAGGCTACTCCTCCCCTGCCTTCACACCATTTTCCAAAGGGAGAGGGTGTCACACCCTCTCTCAGAGGAAGTTCTTTGTTCTGCCATCCTGGGCCAGGCCTGGCTGGACCCCAGGAGGGCAGCTGCCTGTCTGAGGGGTTGGCAGCAGCAGCAGCTGCAGTGAAACCCCAGGAAGGGCAGTTTGGCAGTACCAGGGTCTGTGCTACAGACCACTGGGATCATGGGATTGTGCCAACTATGCCAGGATGGCATAGAGGGGGCAATTCCATGATCATAGACATGTTACATGGCCATATTCGGAGTTACCATTATGAAGCTACATATAGGTAGTGACCTATATGTAGTGCACGCGTGTAATGGTGTCCCCGCACTCACAAAGTTCAGGGAATTGGCTCTGAACAATGTGGGGGCACCTTGGCTAGTGCCAGGGTGCCCTCACACTAAGTAACTTTGCACCTAACCTTTACCAGGTAAAGGTTAGACATATAGGTGACTTATAAGTTACTTAAGTGCAGTGTAAAATGGCTGTGAAATAACGTGGACGTTATTTCACTCAGGCTGCAGTGGCAGGCCTGTGTAAGAATTGTCAGAGCTCCCTATGGGTGGCAAAAGAAATGCTGCAGCCCATAGGGATCTCCTGGAACCCCAATACCCTGGGTACCTCAGTACCATATACTAGGGAATTATAAGGGTGTTCCAGTAAGCCAATGTAAATTGGTAAAAATGGTCACTAGCCTGTCAGTGACAATTTGGAAAGAAATGAGAGAGCATAACCACTGAGGTTCTGGTTAGCAGAGCCTCAGTGAGAAAGTTAGTCACTACACAGGTAACACATTCAGGCACACTTATGAGCACTGGGGCCCTGGGTTACCAGGGTCCCAGTGACACATACAACTAAAACAACATATATACAGTGAAAAAGGGGGTAACATGCCAGGCAAGATGGTACTTTCCTACAATGAGAAAATACACCGGCTGCCATTACTCCAAAGTCTAGAAAGAGAGAAAAGTAATTAAAGGAAATATTGGAAAAATAATTTTATATTATACCATTCTCTAATGGTTATAAATAATTGATCCTATATTAATGTGGCTAATTTACATTCAGAACACCCGTGGGAGAAGTGCAGATCAAATAATTATTATTAAGTTACAAATGATGGAGAATTCTATAATTAGTATAGTATGTGAATTAAAGGCAGGACCGAAAGTTGAAAGGAATAGTAAACAATATGTGGAAACCACCCCAAGGAAGACTCAGATTAATCATACCAATGAAATGTTTATGGTCATTCATCACTTCATCATTAATCAATGGTCTAAGTTCAGAGAAAGAATAGTCGACCAATTAGGAAAGTAATGACAAGTACAAGTGTGATTAACTTTGATGAATTTCTAACATCCAGCGCAGAAAGTAATGTAAATGTGACAAAAATTATGATGATATAGAGCAATATAATATGTAATAGTTTAACCTTTTGCTCAGATTAAGTATGAGAATAGTACATGTCTTGAAATTTGAATCACATTGGTTGAATTACCTAGAGCTTGGTTAATTCCATGCAAGCTCTAAGTGTGTAAAGGTAGACAGTAATATAAATATAACACAATTATGCAGAGCAGGATAATGTATTGGTTAAGCACCAGTTCATCATAAGAATAATACATATCTCGATATACGATCACGTTGGTTGTTTACCTATTTCATAGCCAAAGTAGTTACATACACACTTCTAATGCATAGGAATCCAATACAATAAGCGGAGAACAATGAAATTGTTTGTAAATTTAAGTATAGGCAAATCCATTATCAAACAAAAGATAATGCAAGTTTTAAAGCTTAAAAGCTTACCTGAATACTAGGCGAAAAGAAATAAGGCATTGAAACGGCACGGAACTGCAGAAGGCGCGTCTTACTCAGGCACCATCTTGGAACAGTAAAATACCCGCACATGCGCATTTACGTCGGGTACTGGCCCAATATAGTCCGTTTTCACTTGTTACAGTCAATGATCACAAAGGGAGGACAAAAAAACATAAGACAGCTCGAGGAGACAAGGATGCCATATTTAAGAGGGTACCAGTGCCCAAAAAATGATACATTCGTATGGTAAAGCAAACTCCTTAAATAGTAGATCAAAAAACTGCTAGTGGATTATTGTGAATCTTATAACACAAGGGAAATTAATTCAAATAACCCAAGTAGAAGTAACAATAAACAATCATGCCCACAATAAAGCGGGAGAAAAAAAGAGAAATTAATGGAATAAGGAATCAAATATCATATACTCCCAAGAGAAAAAGTAGAAATAAAGAAAAGAAGAAAATGTATTAGAAGTAACCAAGTAGAGAAGATAAGAAGACAATTCTGTAATCACAATTTGGGGTTCATATCAAAGATATACAATGTATTTGCGTTTCTTTGTACACAGGAATGTCTGAATATATTAGTAATGCTTATAACCAATAATGCCATTCTGGATCCTTGTTGAGACCTCTGCATACGGTGTCATAACGGATTATAAAACGGCTCTCATACTGGCGTAATTGAAGTTGTAGATTGCCCCCTCTGCAATGAGGTTTTAGCTGTTTTAAACCGCTGAATAAAAAGGTACGGTCTTTAGGGTGATGTATCAAATAATGTTCCACCAACGGTTGTTTGGTATCATTTTTCTGTATGTTACGTAGATGTTCCTGAATCCTAATCTTTAGTGCTCTGATCGTACTTCCAATGTATACTTTTTTACAGGGACAAATAATGATGTAGACAATATTATTACTCTCACAATTAATAAAGTCTTTAATCTTGAAAGTTTGATCATTGATCAGAACAGTTTTGGATTTTGAAAGGCCAAATTTACAGATGGAGCATTTCGTGCAACAGTAAAAGCCCATAGGTTTAGGTAAAACATTTTGTGTAGCAGGTAAGTTGTCAAAAAAAGAAGAACAAATTTAACTTTGAGATTAGGAGCCCTCCTGAAGCCCATTTGGGGATATGGTGGAAGATGTTGATTAAGGGAGGGATTGTTTTCAAGAAGGAACCAATGTTTACGAAGTACTTTTCGAATCAGATGATGGCCATTATGATAGTTAGTAATAAATCGAATCACAGAGTTTGTTTGATCAATCTTAGGTTTGTAGAGCAACGTTACGATCAAATTTGGCATAATGTTTCTTGGTCTTATTCAGATTTCGGTTGTCATATCCTCTTGTAGAGAGACGTTGCATAATTTCTGTGGACACGTTCTCGTAGTCAGTCAATAGGCTGCAATTTAGTCTTTCCCTTCTAAATTCCCCTGCTGGAATATTCAGTATGATACTTGGTGGATGACAGCTGGAAGCGTGTAGGATGGAATTAGCCGCTGTCTTTTTTCTATGAAAACGAGTCTGTAGTTGATTATTCTGAATGTATAGGGTCAAGTCCAAGAATTCAATCGTTGTTCTAGAATATTGATAAGTTATGTCTATTTTCCATTTATTAGATGTTAGTGATTCCAAAAATTGTTGGAGCATCAGTCCTTGCCCTTGCCATATCAGCAAGATGTCATCAATATAGCGGCCCCAAAAGATTATATGATGAGAGAAGGTTTCAAACTTCTCATTCCAAAGCCAAAATCTCTCTACAGCACCCATAAAGATACAGGCATATGGTGGAGCAAATTTTGCTCCCATTGCTGTCCCTTCAAGTTGTAAGTAATAGTGTCCATCAAAGAGAAAGAAATTATTCTCAAGACAAAATGAAAGTAAGTCAATTATCATTTTGTTTCTTTCACTAAAGTTAGCTGATCTGGTTAAAAGACAGCTTTGTACTGCTAACCTTTCTTGATGTTGAATGGAAGTATAAAGGCTAACTATATCAATTGTTGCCAAGATGTAGTCAGGTTGCCAGTCTATGTTTTGCACTTTTTGTAAGACATCTTTAGTATCTCTTATGAATGAGGGCAAGTTTTTAATAAACGGTTGTAGCTCAGAATCTATCAATGTTCCCAAGTTATAGCAAACAGAATTAATTCCAAAAATGATTGGTCTACCTTTGGGGGGATTATCTCCTTTATGTATCTTAGGCAGGATGTATAGAGTTGGAGTGGTTGGATTTTGAATGAAGAGAAAGTTTCGTTCTTTGGTCGAAAGTATATGTTTGGAATGCTAAGCATCAAGTAAGTCTTTAAGTTTCCTTTGAATCCCACGTGTGGGGTTCATTTGAAGTTTTTTGTAGTGAGTTTCATTGTCAATTTGTCTGTGTATTTCATGAAGGTAATCGGCTTTATTGAGGATGACAATATTTCCTCCTTTGTCAGGTTCCTTAATAACAATTGTTTGGTCTTTTTTAAGTCTGTCAATGGCCTTTTGGTGTTGAGGATTAGTATTTATAGGTAAGTAATGCTGTTTCTTTATGTATTTACCGTATTCTTTATCTAAATCATGTAGAATTGCCATAAAGAAAAGGTCTATTGAGTTACCCGCTGGTAAAATTGGTGTGAATGTAGATTTGATAGGAAGGTTGCATGGTTTGTAAGATGAGGTTGTCAAGCCTAATTCCTTCAATATATCATCCACTGTTAGGTCTTGTTCTTCCATATTGGAGAGATTACTCAATAAGCATATTACTTCTAAATTCTTAACTGTCAATTCCTCTGGAATTGACAGTTGAGTTGATGGTCTATCTGAGGGTACTGTTGAAAAAAAGGACTTAAGTTTAAGTTTCCAAATGAATTTGAACAAAGTCCCAGTTGGTAGTTTGACAGAAAGAAAGCCCCATGTTCAATATTTCAATTTGAGCATTTGATAGCGTAATATCGGATAAATTGACAATCAGGTCTTGGTTTGTTTGCGATGTCTTGCGTCGTTGCTTCGTGCTCGTGTCTGTATACCTTTTTGCTTGGGTTCTTCCATTGAGGTACCTGGTGTTCTTGTGCGATTGGCTTGGGTAGTACCTAAGCGATGTCTTCTGACTTCCTCTGAAAAATGTACAGATGCTTTTTTAGAAGGACGTTTATCAGCTTCTTCAAATGAGTCGATGTCTGAGGACAGCATTGTGTCTGAGCGGCTAGGTAAGTCTGTCACGGGGTTAGACTCTTTAACGTTATCGTATGGTTTCCCAAATGTATATACCCTACCTAATTGATAATCCATTAGGTCACGCCTGAATTTTCTGTTTTTTCTGTTTTTTCGTTGAAGAATGTCTTCCTCATAGTGATCTATAATATTATTGAGAATTTCATAGTTTTTAACTGTAATAGCTCCCCAATTAGCCTCCTCAATACGTTTATTGAGCTGATCCACCTCCTCTCGAGATTTCTCATAGGCTTCCTGTGCTATCTCAATAAGTTGGCATATCATATTGTTGGAGGCCAGCTGTAAATTAGTTTCCCATTGTTGAAGTCGTTCCTGTGATGTAGTATCCGTTGGGGGAAAGATTAAGATTCTAAGGCCCATATTTATACCTTTTTAGCGCCGCATTTGAGTCGTTTTTTGACGCAAAATCAGCACAAACTTACATAATACAATTGTATTTTGTGGTTTGCGCAGATTGTGCGTCATAAAACGACGCAAATGCGGCACTAAAAAAGTATAAATATGGGCCTAAGTCCACGTGGGATCAAATCATGTTCTAAGTATTTTTTAAGTGATGCAGCTTCCCACCACTTTGAAGTTTCTTTTTTCAATGCTCATTCCAAGGCTAGAAATGTACTTTTAGCTGACATTGGATGAGATATATTGGATCTTGTGGTGCTTATAACTGTATAATCCTGCATGTCGGTTAAACACCAATGTAATGACATCGTAGACTTGTGTTTTCACAATCGTCATGGTGCAAATTTTACCCTGACAGTCTTTCTTTATTTTATCAGGAAAGAGAAATGGTCTGCCACATCTGAGAATCACTTTGCAACCCCGCAGAGCATATTACCAAGAACACTAGATGACCATCAGGAATGGGTACCAGACTCTGAGAGGAGGATGTTTTCTGGAACTCTAACACGGAAAAAAGCAAGGCAAGTTAAAATGGTAATTTTTCACTTCAATCAAAAAAATACTGTATAAGTTTACAGCGAAAACAAAAGAATGAAGTAGAACAGAGGGCATAAAAAAATCAATATAAAGGCTGATGGCTTCAGACCAGTCAGCCAGGATCAGTCTTAAAAAAAAAACAGCAATTCAGTGAAAAGCAAAAGAAAAGTTAAGTTAATGTTATAGTTAGGTGAGAGTTTCGACGACAATGTAACCTTTTAAATTAACAAAACCACTAGCATTCATCAGTTATAGTGATCTCAAGGAACTATAACTCTTGCTGAAAGGTAACTAGCACTCATGCTCCCGCCATGCACAGTTTTCCCATCAAAAATGTTATTGCACATGTTGCAGTGACATTATCAATGATGTTATAGAAGATGTCTTGAGTAATGTAATATATGGGGTAGTTAGCAGTCATTGCGAGAGCGAAAGTTACAATTATCTTAAGGCACAAGTTTAGGGTGCTCTATATAAGAGCTGCCCTCGACCAAAAACGTTGAAACTATTCAGAGTTCCCTGCTCTCTTCTTTGTATATTATATGCAACATGCTTAGTCTTAGAGCGTATTGTTTTGAGATTGTTAACGTTTCAAATTAGAAGTAGTTGCTTGATAAACATTTCCATTTGTAACACTGTCTATGGTTGTTTTGCCCATCATTCTCTTTCGGTAGCAATGAACCTTTCAACTACAAAAAACACTCCTGACTGTAAGGTGGGTAATTTACACATAGTCCAAGGCCACTCTTACTCAGCACTTCATCTCACAGACTACTGCTTGACAACTTGGTGCTCTCCCTGCCGTTGTGTCAATGTCCAAACTTTAAATGTGTTTTGGTTGTAAAATATTGGCATGGAGGAACCTTGTCAGGGTCCACCCAACCAAATATGCTCCCTCCCAGAAGTTTCACTACAACCATAGTCTCCATCCACCATTAATCCCACATGTTTCTTTCTCCATATTAGAATACTTTGAATGAGGCGCAGCCTACATTTCATTCTTTATTGTTTATTGATTCTTGTCACACCACTCCTCTGCCTGCAGCAGTAGTGTACAGCCTTATGCTTTTCTCTAACTGTGCACATGCTTTCATAGGCTAGGGAAGACAACAGTTTTGGACTAGTACATTTTCTTGGAAATAGTGGTGCTGGGTTCCACATGGGCTAAAATGAAAGCCTTCTGCGTGGAGCTTGAATCTCCAGATGGCTTGTAATGTTGTTGAGTGTGATGGGGAAATAGGTTCACAGAAGGGCAGTTAAAATGATTCCTTGGGTTTCTGAAGGTGGCATTAGAAATATCACTGATGCCCCAACACAACACTTTTTGAACAAACCTTGATGGAGGTAAGTGGTTTTGTTTTTTATCATTTTAAATGTAATTCCCCCGTGCTGCCCCACCAATTTTGCATGCCGTGGAAATGTTCAGCCCGTCAGAGGGAACCTGCTTCATTTTCCTGGCTTTGGAAGGCAGAGAAGGGGCACTTACTTCAGCTCAGGGATGATGGAATCCTTTGCTATCAGCTATCTGCCAACCCTCCACTTAATGTTATAGATTGAGTTGATCGATTGCAGTATGGTAGATGGCGCAGGGATTATACCATCAGCATATCTTTATGTAGAACACCTAAGATGCTCACAATTCATGGTAACAAAGTAAATACTTATGAGGGGGTATACAATCTGATCATGAGAGAGCACATCTTGACCAATTGTATCCAAGAAAGGTTACACCAGCATCTAGTGGACTTTAAGCTGACCAATCCTAGAGAGCTGGGGGAGGCAGCTGATGAGTGGTTGAGAACCAGGGTGGTTGTTAAGTCCCGGGGGGAGACTCCAAGAAGGGGGGGTCAGGTCCCCAAAAGCCTAAGGAGGGATGTGGTAAGCCCACCACAGAGACTCCCTCTGTACCCCAGAACCCTAAGAAGGAGGAGAGTAAATCCCACTCTGACAAGCAGAGACAGGGAGACCCAGGGTCAAAAAAAGAACTCTTGGACAGTAAGGCTTGCTTTGACAGTCAGCAGACAGGTCACTTCAGAGGAGATGCGGCCTCTCCAAAGAAGGTGGTTAGCACTGGGCTGTCCAGTGTAGCCATGGAGGAGGACTCCTCAGATGATGAAGTCCTCCTAGCACTGGGCTGGGAGACAGGGGACAGATGTTAATCTGGTGATCCCTGAGGGTGGGAGTAGGCACTTTCACCCCATTCAGGTGGATGGGATCCCTACCACTGGTCTGAGAGACACCTGTGCCAGTCACACTATAGTGAGTGACCAGTTAGTGACCCCAGACATGTATGTCCCAGGAGAGACCAGGAAAGTTAGGATAGCCACAGGGGAGATCACCTCCAAACCTGTAGCCATAGTACCCCTAGAGAGGGAGGGTATCCTTGGCTGGTTTAGGGTGGCTGTCAGTGCTGACCTCCCCCTAGATTGTATCCTGGGCAATGACCTCCCAGAGGTGAGTCTGGTCCAAGATGGGGCGGTCGCCCAGGGCGCCCCCACAACCCAAAGTCCTGGGGAGTCAGTCCCTACAGTTAGGAGACAGGGGTCCTCAAGAAAAGGAAAGAAGAAAAGGAAGGGTGGGCCACTCTTAAAGGGAGTTCCAGGGAGCCAAATGCCTTCTGCCCCAGCAGGGGGGGAGCCCAGAGTTGGCACTGGTGAGGCCTCAACTGAACCCAAGGAAGTCCTGAGTAGTCAGGCACGTCAGGCAGCTGTTCAGATGCAGGGTGTTGCCCCTGAACTGACAGAAGGTAGAGTGGAAGGAGGTGTCTCCCACAGGAGGTGGTAGGCCCCCACTCTAGACAGCAAGAGGGGTGCCAGGACCCCACAGTTGCCCCTAAAGCAGCTCAGCCACCTGTCAGTGGAGAGCTTAGGGTGTGGTTCTTGGTGCTGACAGCTGTCAGTAGCCTCTGCTGGGTGCTAACCTTCCTGGCAGCACTGCACTTGGCCTGGGAGGCAGACCACATGGCCAAAAGCAAAGCAGCCCCCCTGACCCTGGTGGTCATGGTGGGGTTGCTCAAGTGTTGGATGACCTCTTTGGGTAAGCTAGGTGTTGCCTTAGCAAAGTTAGGGGTAGGGGCGGTGGGCACCTCACTACCCAAGTTGGCAGAGAGAGAGGAGGAAGACCCCCCCCTAGAGGGAAGTTTCAGTTTGAGATGGGTCCTTTCACTGTTGGGATGGATTCACTACCCAGAGGGAGTGACCATGGCTGGAGAATGTAAGGCAGAGTAGGCCATGCAAAGGGACAACCTGTTCTCTTCACTGTCGTCCTCGCCTGACAAGCCAGGAAGACTCTTCCAGGATTAGACTGAGTCTCCTGGGCGTGTGGACTGGAGGGGGACTTGTGTTAGAGAACAGGGCTGATTGCAGAGGCCACCTAACTTTTTTCCCCCATTTTCCACTTTTTGCTGGTGTTTTCCTTACTCTGATGGTGCCTTGGGTACTGCTAACCAGTCCCAGGGCCCGTGCTCTGTGTAAAATCAGTATGCAAATTAGGCTAATTATATTTGGCTAAGTCAACCTACCTATAAGTCCCTAGTATATGGTAGCGCATGTAGGTTTAGGGACACCAACATAGGTACTGCACCCATAGGTGCACTGCTGAGGTGCCCAGTGTCATTTGAAAGGCAGGCCTGCCTTGCTGGCTGCTTTTAAATTAAAGTTACATGCAAATTCGACTTTGGAATTAAAAGTAGTTCCAAAGTCTTAAACTACCTTATTTTTACATATAAGTCACCCTAAGGCGTGCCCTATGTGCCCCTAGGGCTGGGTGCCATGTAACTATAAGCAGGGACCTTATTAAAATAGTTTTATAAGCCCTGGTAAGGTAAAACAGCCAAATTCGTTTTTCCCTCATTGTAGTGAATGGCCTCCATAGGCTAGAATGGGGAGACTTTATTTTAATTTTAAAAGTCCCCTTAATTAACAGATACCAGAAGTTTGGTATCAAATTAATTGTTATAATAAATCCCACAACTTCCAGTTGTGGGATTTACTATAACTTGTTCAGGTACAGAGTTTTAAACTTTACCTGAAAAGTTGCCAACTTCAGCCCTGCAGTGTTTTTGCTGCTGTGCTCTGATTGGCTAGTCTCTGGCAGCCTGGCCAGGCTGCCTTGATGAGGTGTGAAGTGGCCTGGCTCCACACAAAGAGATGTGCCTGGTGGAGGAGATCTCCCCTCAGCAGATGGTGAAGCAGGAAGGGGGAGGGCTGCCAAACTGGTCTTCAAAGGAAGGAAAGGACATTTGGAGCATCCCAGCAACACCCTCACATCCTGCAAACCCAGACAATTAGGTGCCCCCTTGATTAGATTAGGAGTGGGCAGGAGAGGGGTGTGTTTAGGATTTTTAGCCACACCAGTGGGTGGGCTCAGCCAGATGTAACCTCCAAAAATCACTTTCAGACAGGATGGATTATTGAGGAAAGTTGCTCCTTGGGATTGATTTTTGCAACACTTCCCAGGAAGTGGTCATCACAGTAGGAAGGACCCTGCCCCTGATGGGAGAACCAGGACCGCCCTGTTTTTCACCCAGGAGCAAGGATAAAACTGACAGACCTGCACCCACACCTCAGATCCCTATCAGATTCCAACAAGGAAGAACTACAGGAGAAGAAGGACTGCCCTGCTGGACCCCTGACCAGCACCTGAACACTGAAGTCTGGAGGACTGCACCAGCTGCACACTTGGGCTTCACCACTAAAAGGACTTTACCTGTCTTCTACTGCTTCAAGAGGGACTCCCTGTTTGCTACAGGTACAAAGGAGCTGCCCAGAGTCCCCTGCATCAAGTCCTGCAAGCAGAACCCAGCTGACCAGCGTCCAGTGGCCATTTGAGGATTCTGACCAGGTGCATTCTGGGAGTTGTAGTCCTAACTCCCAAGGAGCAACTCAGAACTTCTGGAGCCTTGGATCAAGTTGTGGACACTTCAAGGACACAAAAAGGACCTCTGGAAGAAGATCCATAATTTTTGAGACGTTTGGAGCAACTCCATAAGTTGAAGAGGTGCATTGTGGGAGTTGTAGTCCCAGACCCCAAGAGGCACACAAGAGCCTCTGAACCCTTGGCTGGTGCTGTGGACTACTCTCCTGAATCAAACACTTCTGAAAGTAAGTGTGACGGTGCTACCTCGTGGGTGGCCTGAACTCTAGACTTTGTCCCTTTCCAGTGTGACTTTTTTTTATCAACCCTTTGAGCACTAGTTGCTTCTATGCCCTAGAAAGCATTAATTCTTTAAAAATTCATATCTCCGGTTCCCCTTATCCGATTTTATTTGTTTTGGTGTCATTGTAAGGATACAAATATAATCTATTTTTATAAAGTGGATTTTTAAACTGTTTCCTGTGTTTTATTTAATTACTGTTTTGTGATAGTTGAATGCTTTACGCTTTGTCTCCTAAGTTAAGCCTTATCGCTCGTTGCCAAGCCACCAAGGGTTGAGCTAGGTTTAATTTACTGAGACCTAACTGGACCTAAGTGGAGGTTAGTGGCCTATTGCTAAGCGTAGGTATTTACCTGCCCTTGCCAATAGCCCATTTTCCATCAATCATAAGGAAAAAAAGAGTGTCATACATGAGGCAGTGGATGTGCTATTGCATTTGTAACAGGAATGTATGACCAGACCCTTGACAGCAGTAAGTGTGACATCAGCTATCTTTGCAAGGAGCATGTGTGACAAGGAGTCCATCTAAGCCGACAGACAATGGATAGCACGGGTGCCCCAGTTATGACAAGCATTGCTCAGAAGACATGCCCTGCGCAGTCCATCCCAGGTAATAAGTCCAGCCACTGGCATGTTTTCAGTCTCTGTCCACCCTTCTCTAGGGGGCCCTGTAAATGGACTATCTGTACCCTGAGAATCTTCATCTACACACACCCAGACTCCCATTCTGACTCCTGCGTGCTTCCCTCTTCAGTATGGAATACCATAGTCAAAGTTCATAAGTCTTCATGGACTTCAGGTCCGATAATGCACTGCCTGGTAGTCGGTAGGACCAGTAATCAGCTGTCCATTGCTTCCCATGTGAAAAGTCCAGTTGGCCCTTTGAACTTGATTCTCAACTCCAGGACTTGTGAGAGACTGAAGCTGCACACACCTGTGAGTACTTCCATGCAGACTGGTCATTTGAACCTGCCCTGCCATTGCTGCTAACTGGAACTGCTTAGAAGCTGCCATTTTCTGAATCTCCGTGTTGTGCATAGGTGTACAAACTACTTGTGTAACAGAGCCCTTGGGTGATTGTATGACGTTGCAGACCACAGCACAAAAACAGTTTTTAGTTCCCACAGTGTTGTTCCAGCTTTTCCCAGTCAGAGTCTGCTCACTGTGTATTTGCCATGTTCATGTTAGTTCCTGACAGAGCCTGCATCCTGTTAGCCTGACTGCTTCCTGTCTTTGCGTTAACCATAGAGGTTCCCTGTGGCTACATTTTCTCATAGTTGCTTTCCCTGCCCTCTCTTTCCTCCTGGGGTATTGTGTCTGGTAAGTCTATGATGAATCCTCAAATATATAGTATAGTTTAATCAGTTTCCTTATCGTATTCTGTTCTGGGACATGTATTCAAATTGCCTAATCCAGCCCCCTTCCCTTGTCTGGTTTTGCATGTATTCATTAGTGCTAAGCAGTGACAGTGTGCTATGGCTGTATGCATGGATTCGGTAAGGTGCCTCCAGCACAACAAACAAGGGTTGCCAATGTGTATGTGAGGACAAATCATGTTTGTGCACTAACGGTCCACTCGCAGAATCACTTCTGCCGCCTCCTTTTGATGGCGCTTGCGTGGTGACTAGCTGTGAGATTAATTAGCACAGTGGCACTGATGTTCCCTGTTGCAGCGGGAATTTTCAAGACCACCCTGTGTACACATGTTGCGATGAAAGCTACCTGTTACCTATTACTGATCCATAAAGTTTTTAAACACACCAAGGTTGCCCTGTCGTCAGCCTTATTAAAGTTCTGCAGTGCCATAGCTGGACTATCCCCATGTGTGTTGTTAGTTGTTCTTTGGCTTTAGTACAAACCTGCTTTGAAGGATACTCTGTTAATTCAGGGAATGGCTCCACAGACTCGTGACTAGACCTGCACGTAATTGTGACAACATGGAGGCCAATACTGACACAGGGTACACATGGTCACACACTTGAACTGGACAACTTTGTGCACTGAACCACAGGAGATATGTGAACACATGCAGCATGGTCTGCTGGTCGTCCACAGCCACAGGAGAAACATAGGTCATTTACATGACTCAAACTGTGGTGTACCATAACTTTTTTGGATTGGATTTGAGACTCTGTGTCACAAACACTGTACCTACCTAGCATGTTCAAATGCCTGACTCATGGGTAGTATACACACAAGTGACCATGAAGTGGTATCCAACATTCCATTATATGTGATGGCTTACATTTGTAACATTGCCATTATCAACCGTCCTCTATCTATCCTGTGTATAGTTTGTCATGGAATATGTTTTGTCCCCAAAGTCAGGGAAGTTCACACAGCATAAGATGCAACAGATATGACAAACACATATCATGACTGATGTACCTCAAAGAATGGCATCTGATGGTTATCCACAATTACAACACATGCATAGAAGCACATTATGCAAAACACGTCTTGTGACGTTCACATGGAGGCCCAACAACAATTGAAATAGCCAATTCACAGACATAAACTCACAGGCCATGAGTGAATTTTTTAAGTTGCATAGCCTTGCTATCCTATATTGATGCACCACCTGCTCAAACTAGAGAATCCCAATTTTAATTCCAAATGTTTGGGCTGCTGTTGCGTCAATTAGGAGTTCTAATCCGGCACAACAACATGAGTATTATGGTCCGCAGTAGGGTGGTCTGCCACATGTGCCCAAACACTAGAATACACACAGCAGGCCCTAACAGCCTATCTTTGTATAGTTATAGCCTTCATGTATGCTAAAAATGGGAAAAATTACACAAACACAGTTAAAGACAGAAATTTTGACGCAAAAGCGTAAAAAAAGACACATATGAGTTAAAATATGCTGCATATGCGTTAAATAATGAAGCTCAAATCCATTATATATCAATTGGTCCCTAGCGTTAATTCCAACACTGCACCCCATGAAATTGGTTATCAATGCAAAATATATTGATCCTTGAATGCAGGGGAATTTTTAAGCATATGCATCAAAAAATATTGACACAAAGCACGTAAGCATCATAAAATTACACGCATCAACATAAAAACGCACCACATTTGAGACAGGAAGTGATGTAATAGGATATCCTGTTTACAGAAATGGTACAGTGGGTGTACTTCCACTTTCGCTTTGCAGTCTGTGATTCTTCTAGACAGTGTGGCTGTGTAGAGAGTTGTGTCTGTAAAAATTGAGCTTTTGACTCCTGTGTGCCCTTTCAATTGTCATCTGTTGTTTTTGTAATTGTCTCTGTAAATCAGTGTAAGTGTGTTTTTGTCATTTTTTGTGTCTAATTTTGTCTTTGTACTGTTGGGAGTGTGTAGTGGGTATTGTTAGTTGGGGTATTGTTGGACTGTTTGTAGGTTCTTTAAGTTTCATTTTCATACCTCCTTTCCCTGTATTTCCCTGTTTTTCCTTTCCTATCCCTATTATTTATGTGATGTTGGGAAGGCCACGTCTGGAGAGAATGGGTGAGGAGGAGCTGGGGGCTTTCATTTGACTGGTGTGCCACTTCCTGCCTCTGATGTTAGAGGCTGGTGGCAGGATGATACAGGGGTATCACACCGAATGCGAGGAGGCTTCGGTGGTCCAAGGTGCTGTTCCACCTAAAGAGAATGTTCAACAGCCAGCGCAACGACCACAAACTTAAACAGCGCTGGGCTGACCTTGTGGCCAGAGAGCAAGACCTGCTGGACCACCTGGGTGTGGTGATTGGTGACCCTGTTGGTGAGTACAAATCAGACTAATGTGTACAGTAAAATGCTCTGTAGTGACAGTAGCAGATTTTGTGACATTCGGCATGCAATGCTTGTGGACATGTGGAATGCAAGTTCAACATACAGTGGCCCTGATTTATACGTTTGCTACGCATTACCGTCATTTGTTGACACAAAAGCTGCACAAACTTACAAAAGACAACTTGATCTTTTAAATTAGTGCCACTTTGACGTCAATAGATAATGTTAATGTGGCACAAACAAAAGTATGATTCATGGCCTGTGAGTGTACCAGGAATGAGATGTATTTCACATGCTAATGCAAGGAACGAATGCCCAATTATTTTGAATGCATGTCTGAACTGTATTCATGGCCATACGTACAAAGATCTTCCTAACCTCTGGTAATATCTTAGGCTGATATTTTGACTTGGTTTATGCAGCATTTAAATTAATTATGTATGCCAAAGTAATGCACACTTGATATTATCTAAATGTTTTGTGCTACTTTCCATAGCTGTAGCGTAAACAATGAAGCAAATGCTACAGATAAAAAAAGATCAGGCCCTAAGTTCATTGTTCTTGTGTGTTTTATTTTGCCTTGGGCACAATTGCTGGTACAGAGCTGATGAATTTGCCATCTGTGACACTTTATAGCCAAGCAATTTTCTAAAGTTAAAGGGTCATCATGGGATCCCTGAACTTTGTGAATGCATGGTCACAAATTATTTATTTGCATGATGTTGTGCAAATGACCCCTGATTGCTTCCATCATATATTTAAAATGACAAAATAGTTTGCTAGTTTTCATTGGTACACCCCTGCTGATCTAGTGCAGCATATGTGCAATTGTTAAGTTCTCAGTATGAAGGCTATCACAGACATGGGTGTATGTTAAGGTCAGCAGGCCAGCATTCCTGTGAGTGCTGCCATTCCAAAGGTGCATACAAATTGAGACATACCTCATCAAGATTGCCAAAGTAGGGCATTTGCTACACCATGTTTCAATTAGGGGACAGTGTCAGTTCTTTGTATAACCACTGATCACCCAACTTGGCAAATGTAAGATAATGAATGTGGCTAACTGTGATCTACAATACCTGATATAGGTACACAGGGCCCTGAGTACACATTTCAGGTGCAATGACTACACCTGTGCCCATGCATTCTGTCACGGATGATCAAATTAGGCACTGTCAGCGTATATTTCTTTGTTGTTTTGATTTAGATAAATGGCCAATCCATGTTTATCGTAACATTGTCATCAAGTAACACACAGGATCCCTGCCACCATGGTGTCATAGGTGTCATATACGGCTCTGGGTACACTGTCAATGTGGCATATGTAACCTACATAAAATAAAGGCACATAAATAATGGACCATAGAAAGCACAATAATTCCTGAACTAAACTCAAGCCACATGAGCATCACACAGTAACTCATTGTCCCTTGATGCACAAGCCACAATACCTGAGTGACTGGTATTGCAGTACACCAGGAATGTGGCTTTGTATGTCTCATAGCAACAAATAAAGAAATGGAGTACCCTCTAGAAATAATTCTGCACAAAATTGAGTAATCCTTTTTGGCACCACATGATTGTTAGGGCCAGTGCATGTGTGCATATGTGTGTCTATCACTCACTGGAGTGACAGGGTCAAGAGGTGCTGCTCTATCATATAAAATGTCACACACAGTGATTTGTTGTTCCACGTTTTGTACAGTGAGCAGACATTGAGCACATTTCACCCTTCCATGTTTTACAGGTGGACCAGCCCCCTACACAATTGGAGAAATGACTCGATTTGCAGACCCAGACATATCCAGTAAGTGTTGATATGTTAGTTTGGTGCTGTGTTTGCAGCTGTTGTGTGATTGACTCCTGTGTGTTGGACACATTGCAAGGTACGATGTGCTGGTTCATGATCTGATATGTGACTTGCCTCGAGTTTAACATTTTGTTCCACGTTTGAGTTGGACAATCAGTGGCGGAGAGTCATATTTTGGGATTCTAGTGCTGCACTATAGGCATGGGCAGGTGAACAGGGTGATATTTGTTGCTACATTTATGCCAATGATACATTTGGAGGTGCCCATTTTCATGATTTAGTCAGCAAATCATACCCTGATTCACACAGACCAGTGATGCCGAAGTATTACCCACAGACTTGAGCCTCCCTGTTAACTAATGAATATGTATGACTGTATGTTTGACTTCCTAGCAGCATCTAGCTCCACATGTTGTGCTACGTTTATGTGGCACTTGAATAGAATGTCATAGGTGTGCTTGCAGCTCAAGCCCAGATGGGTGCTTGCACCTGTGTGCTTGTTTTTGGAAAGGTATTAGTGAGATCAAATGATGTTGACAATTGTACACAATTAGGAACATAAATGTGGATGTGATTGTCCAATGTTTGAGTCAATCCTAGTTGGCAGCCTTCCTTACCTGTGGTGGACTGACTAAGCAGCAGTCCAAAGCTTCCTGGCTGTCCTTGATGTTTGAAAGGATGTGTTGCATGTCCATCACCGCCTGAGGCATGGGGTTAGGGTTATGAAATATGTGTACCTAGGTGTGAGGATCCCAGTGTAGAAGACAGACATGTAAGTCCAACATTCACTTGTTCCAACCTCATGATTAGCAACTGCATACCATCCAGGAAATTCCCTTTACTAATCACAGATCTTGTGGGCCTTGATTGTCATCCAGAAGGTAGTCATTAGTTGGCCTGTCACATGTGGAATACTTGCAGCATTTGTTATGTGATTAATGGCAGTACAATGATGCACAGATCACTTAAGTAGGTACGCACCTTTTAGAGCATTGCTGTGCTGTTATATAGTAGATGTGTAGGCTGCGTTGGCCTGTCATTCCTCAGGGACATTATATGATCTGTACTGTGATTTGGACTGTTTCAGCTATTTTTGAGGAAGTGTTACAATATCATCTGTAGATGTATCACACAATGATGTCACTAATGTTTGGCTTTCTCTGTTTTTACAGCTGTCAACATGAATGCCGATGAGATCAGGGAATTCCAGAGGCGGGCAATGTGTTACCACCACATACTAGATGTGGAGTCTGGGTTCTGCAATATGGCACTGCGTTATCGCCATGAGAGATCCACAAGGGTCTGGAGGGCATTTGCCCAAGGGGTGCCACCGTTGCCCAAAACAGCCACCACCACCAGCACAACCGCTCAGACCACAGTCGCCCAAAGGATGACAGCAACTGTTGCAGGTCCGTCAACCTCATCAGCTCCAGGATCCTGCACCTCCCCCCTCCAAGCAAGACACCGGCACCAGCAGTGCCATTCACTAGTGGCACACAGACAACCCCAGCTGCAGTGATAGACAATGCCGAATTTCAGTCTATGAGACGTGACATGCAACGGATGCTGCGCAGGATGGACAAGCTGAAGCAGGAGGTGTCCCACAATAGCAGAAGACTGCGGGGTATAAAGAAGGTCCTGCAGAGGGCAAATGTGTGACTTTTGGACCCTCAGCCATGATTCCCTCCCCTCCCTCCTTTTTCCTGGTTTTTATCTTTAATGGGCTTAGGGGGCTTAGTGTTAAGGTAGAGTAGGCTGTTAGTTTAGTTAGTATAAGTGGGTTGGGGGGGTTTATATTATTACATGTGTTTTTTTGTGTTGATGATGTTGGGGTTTATGTTTATAAAACAAATATATATATATATATATATATATATATATATATATATATATATATATATATATATATATATATATATATATATATATATTTACATATAAAAAAAAAACTAATACCCCAAAAATATATATTTGTTTATGATAAGATAGTATGTGTTTAGGTTAGTATATGTTGTCCTACATGTGTCCCGTCATATAAGGGGGGCGGGGGTTGATTTTTAGAGTGTTTTGTTAAATGTGATAGGTAAGTTTGGATTAGGGTAGTTAGGGCCAGTTGTGGGTAATGTGTAGTTAGGTTAGGTTAGTTAGGGTGTTTCCCCTAGTTCTATTGTCCTTTTTTACGGTTAAATAAATATTTAGGTACTCCTTTACAGTATGTGTCATATGCTTGGGGATCAGGGCCTTGGCATGGGTGAACAGTGTCAATTTAGTATTTGCATTTATGTTCCATCCTGCATCCGTATCCCATTATTGACATGGTTATTCACAATTCTGAATGTGCAGTCACATTGGCAGCTACACCAAAGCTACTTCTCATTGCATCTGCCGTCCATTGCACCCACCACTCAAGGTTACTATGGTTCCCAATGTGTTGTGAAGTTTGGATGTGTTTTTAAATATGTCATCGTTTGAGACTTGATTTGGAATCTTGGGCACTGTGGTACGTCTGCCTGCAGCCTTATGTTCATGTGAACCCCGATAAGGCTGAATGATGTTCTAATCTTATGTAGTATTGTATACATAACTCACACCTATCATTTCATACATTGTACCCCCAGGTTACATAATTGTCCATACACTTGTACACATCCATTCCTGCTGTATGGTGTGTGTGTGACGAAAGTGTATAGTCAGATGTCACATACATAAAGATTGTCTTGAAGGGAATGTTGGAGGCATTGATTTTCAGCTTATACATACCTTGAAGTGGACTTTTTCAGTCCAACACAGCATTACACTCTTAGTTTTCAATTTACTTCAGAAATAAGCCCCAGGAAGCGCAGATGATGATACTATCCAGACCCCAGTGCATAGTTATTAGCCCACAATCTTTCAACACAGTTGTATTGACATTCTATGGCCATTGACATGTGACATACATCACTAATCTCCTACACAGTTCATGTGTCACATTACACAGAGACAAAGTGGTTGTGTAAGTGCTATTTATTTGAAAGTGATGTAGTGCAATAATTACATAGTCCAGAATTGTGAGCCCATTAGTGTGCTGCCTTCTATTGTGATGCTACACAAGTGCAATGGGACATGTAATTGGACATGCTGGGGTGAAGTGTCATACAGTGCAGAGGAACCTGAATTGCCAATGAGGTAGTGAGAGACAATCAAAGAACATAGTGTCAAGGTAAACAGTGTGCTGGAGAACAGTGCATGTGACCAACTGTTGCGAGACTGGCATGTTAACAAGCACAGGACCTAGGATATCAGTGCCCATGTGGAATGGACTTGTGCTACCGGGTACTCCTACGGGTGAAGGTGATCTGTTCCACGTCTTCATCTTCTGATGTGTGTGTTGTCTCCTCTGCCCCTGGTGGTGGTGATTTTAGAGGGTCAACACACACTTCAGACACTTGAAGACGTGGAGTCAGAAATCCTGGTAGCTGCCAACTGTGGGGCTATTAAGGGCATTACTGCAGCAAGACGGAGCTGCTGTTTCTTGAGTATAGCAGCTACATCACTGTGGTAGGCAGCCAGGTTGGCCCTGAGGGGGGCATGATTGCATTTGTGCATGCAGTGAAAGGTTTGGGGTGCCCGGTGTTGTGGCAACTCCCTTACTGCAGTGGTAAATTCCCTTACACTTTGTTGTAGTCCTTGCAGGATGGGTGTTAGTGCTTGCATGGCTGCTGCCTGTTCTGCAGGTAACATAATACACAAACGCATCCCCTCGAAGCTGGCTACCATATTTTGCATCCCCACCCACACCTCCTTAGCCAGCCCCTGCCGTACTCCAACTGCAGTCCTCTCAAAGGTGGTACCAGCGTCCTCAGAGTCCTCAGCTGGGTTGGAGCTGGCAGGTCCTATTATTGGGGTGGTGGGTGTGTTCTCAGTGATGGCTGCTACTTCTGTGCTCTTCCTTGCGACTGATGGTGGGGTCTGGAGGGTTCCAAGGACATCTTGGAGGGTCTCCTGGCTAATGTTTGTCAGCTCGTCATACATGTCATCAGGGAAGTCCAGGACAGGCATATCCCCAGGAGAGCCTTTGTCCTCTGCAATGAGATATTGTACAATGTGTGTCTGTGTTGTGGCATTTGTAGTGTGACGTTCCTGTCTTCCTATTAGTTGAACATTGTGATCTTGGTTCCTGTTGATTGTTCCTGTCATTAAGATTAGCAGTCTCACAGGCCTTATTCCCCACCTGCATATCACATGTAGTGTGGGCAGTTTGGGGAATTGTCTGCGTCACATCCTCTACTTGTAGGTTCTGTCCAAATTGTATGTTGACATCTTCTTCTACTACTCAACCCTCCAACTGCTTCCATTATCATGGTGTGGCCTTGCACTGGCTGTGGGCGTTCTGATGGCACTTGCACTACACTTAACAATCTGGAACTGACCCAGTCTCTGATATTTCACATCCACCTATATGGTGCTGAGACCTAGCATATACTATGTATAGCATTGGCATGGCACGATACAGGTGTCAGCATTGGTAGTGTGTACTGCTGATGTTGGGGAATATGTGCTACATTGGATTGCACTGATGGTCCTAGCAGTGTTCCATTTCCTCTTATGACTGTGCGGGTGTGTTTCACTAGCCAGAAGCATATGTCCTCCCCCTCAATGCTGTTGTCTGAGCAGTATGACAGTTGGGATGTTGCATGATGTCATTGCAGCTATTGTGACCCAGGCACAGGGTGGACCCTGACATGTGCAGCAATAGTGTGACATTACTGCTGTGTACCTCATAATGTTTATGACAATGGCTGATGTTTGTGGCAACTATGGACAGTAGCATTTGACAGGATTAGCAAAGTTTTATTGATTACAGGGGATTGGTAACGTCGTGATCCTGCACCCCCTAATTTGGGTGTGTTTGATCCATAGGCACGTAACTGCCATTAGCTACTTGACCTGCATACACAGCAGAGGTGGTAGTGGCAACTGTTTACAATGTTAAATTCCACTTGTGGATATGGCCTGAGACTGTTAATTTAGCCCTAGTTCATGTAGCGAGAATACCAGAGGTCGTGTGACAGCAGGCCAGTTTTACGTTGTACCCAACCCTCCTGGACTGCCTTTACCTTTCCAACAGCCTTGGCATGCAGAGTACCCCCATGCAAAGGATGTTGGTGTAGTGTTGTGCTGTGCCCCAGGCTTCCCCTGCACAGCCCATGCACCTGAGCTGTGCCCATTTGCCCTTTCCACTACCTGATTATCATGGCTGACATGCATTGTGTAGTAGGTATGTCCCCCACCTGCTTGCAGTTAACAATTAGGCATTTTTGTCCCCATACCACTTACCCTGCATCTGTGTTGTATCCTGGTAGTCTGCGCTGTCTTGTCCTTGAATCCCTGTGACGATCTCCTCAGGGATGACGGCTGCCACCATCTCCTCCATGTGGTCCAGGGACTTCTGCGGTGCTGGACTCCCCCCTCCAGTCTGCAGTGCTGCCTTCCTGTTCCTTGCCATCTTTTCCTTGGTCCTGCGTTTGCAGTCATGCCAGTGTTTCTTTCACTCAGTGACTGTTCTCTGTACTTCTGCCATACTATTGATCTTATCAACAATTTGTTGCCAAATTGCCTCTCTCCTCCCTATTGGCAATTTTGAGGTGACAAAAAGTTGATGCTGGTGTTCTGTCACCTCTTTCACCATATTTCCTGCTCCACTGCACTGAACTGGCACTTCCTTTTCTTCTTCTCCCTCTCCTGGGTCTTGTCTGGGTCCTCCTGGCTGGTTCCTGGTCAGTTGTAGTCTTCCTGGGGTCTCTCATGGCTTCTGGGATCCATTTTAGGGCTCCTTTGCCCATTTTGCTGTGTTTGCGCCACTTTTTCATGCTATTGCGGCAAAAAAAGGCACGTATCCGGTTTCCGACGTCATAAACCGGATAAAAGTCATTTTCGCTGCATTAACGTCATTTTTCTTTACGACGTGGAACAATGGTTTGATTAAAAAAAAAGACTCTAACCCGTGGTTTGTGTCACGGAGTGTCAAAGTATAAATTTGACGCCCGGGTGGCGCTAAGAAATGGCGTTAGCCGGCATTAAACTTTTTGACGCAAAACTGCATTGGCGCATAAATATGGCCCTGTGTGTGTTGCAGGTAAGCCTGTTTCTGCACCAACACAGGGAATGGCACCAGAAGCAGGCCAGTCCTAGATATAGCCCTGTGCTGTGTTGTCCCCTTTGACACAATGCAGTGAAGCATATTTGGATACTGTGAAGTATATTTATGAGAGGCCTGCACCACTGTTTCGTCACTTTTAGTAATGCAATGGCTATGCACCCCTTTCAAACATCTCTATGAGGCCACACAAAGCCATTTTGCTTGGTTTTGAATGGCCTCATAGATGTGGGGTAAGGCAGGGAATTGCAAATCACTGCTTTGCTTTACTCTGTGTTCCATGGGCTTTGCAGTTGGTGTTGCCACATCACACCCATAGATTTTGATGTTTCCCAGATGTACAAGGCCATGTACGCCTGTGCATGTACCAAAACCTTACTCCTCCCCGGGGAGACACACCAAGGGGAAATATCTATATTTCTTCTAGTTTTTTCCTATTTCTGTGTGTGCTACATCTGGCAGCCCACAAAGAAAGAGGAAAAATCCTCCCCGGATTGTTTTTGTGCAGGAAAGTGACCCAGCACATTCATGCCCTTTCACTTTGACACAGGGCAGCGCAGCATCACCTTGCCAAATCTTTGTAAATATGCCCCTGTGTTGCTTGAGAACCTAATAAATGTGTGCCCTATTGTCTTTTGTGTGCATTTGCTCACTACTAATCATCATGTATGTGTGGCTTGTTATCTCATATATTCTAGGAATGTGTCAGTTCACTAAATCTGCCTCCTGCAGGCCATTTGAATGAAAGAGCCATTATGATGATAGGAATGATTAAACATTGTTTTGGAAAATTGATGGGCAGACAATCTGTGGAAAGCAACTACAGTACAGGAGTAGTGAAGATGCCGGTTATAATGAAATAGATATCAATATATGACCTCAAATATCTTGGGTAGTTTTTCAAAAACAGGTATTGATTAGGCTCATTTCTCTAGTTTCAGTATTGTATAAACTGCTAAAAACGTTAAAGAACCAGCGCCAAATGTTTAGGTCATACATTTTGAACGTGCAAATACCTAAAATTGTCAGTTTTTGTGAATTGCATCCGATAGTCCTGCAAAAAATTAATTCCAGTCTTTTTGTTTAAAGATTTTCAGATTCACCTGCAGATACAAACATCTTGCAGAACATTCAGCCTGATTGTGTCGAGAAGGAACAGCAAGTAATGAGGGGAGTGCCCTTGGACATATATGGGAAACCTGAAAGTTATCGCTGGTGGTCTGAGTATGATCATGCATACAATCAAAAACAAGAAGTATGTACTCGATATCTTTAATTAAGCTGATGGATTCTCTTCATGTGCCACATAAATACATTGCTAATGGAAATGTTTCCCTTTGTAGGGAGCGTCGAAATAAAAACCAGAAAACAAGAGGTAAGGCATAATCTACTGACACTGTGTTTCCATCTGTCATTTGCATTGCATACAGTTTTAAATCAAACACACCACAATCGCATATTAGTAAGTAATGGAACTGTATTCCACTGCCCCCTATACCTGCAACGAAAGACATGGCAAGAGGAGGCCAACTGCAAGCTGACCAATATTTGAGGTGGAGAGTGTTAAGGAATACTGAGGGGAAGGGATGTTGAGGAGTGGTACAATGGGAGTAGAAGGGGGCATGTGCTGTTCCTCCATGCAAGAAAATGAGAAGAAAAAAGCTGAGAATGTGTGGAGCAAGAGAAGGGGGCTGGGGGAGTGTGTTGTCTTCAGTGGCTGCACTCATCTTTAGTGTTGTTCACTGAGAGTCACACATATGGACGCTCGGTTTAGCTGTCTAATGCAGGAGGTAACACGTCACGCTTAGGGACATATTTATAAGAAAGTGGTGCATCGCCCCTGCCCACCTAACAAGACCATGGTTGTGCCATATTTACAAATCAGTGCACCTCGGTGGCCCTTACGACAATAGCATCAAAAGTTTTGACGCTATTGTGGCGCTTTGCTGCACTAGTGTCAAAAAGTTTGACACTACTGCAGCTAAGCAAAGGGAGGCTCATTGATTAAAATGGGTGTGTTGTTATAACGCCTGCTCTGAGCAGGTGTTTAAAATGATGGAAAAAATGTTGCAGTGAAATGTTGTAGGCATAATGTGGTGCAAGGGTTTAAAAAATGGCACAATGCAAGCATTGCACCACTTTGTAAATACGGTGGAGGAGAAAGGCCTCCTTAACGCCACTGTAGTGTAAAAAGAAATAATGCTAGGGTGATGCAAGGTAGCGCTAGGGGCTTGTAAATATGCCCCTTAGTGAGAAAGGCTACAACCTAAACGCTAAATTAGACTCTGCAAGAGTTCGATTTGATGCAGAGTAGCTTCCGGGATGAGTGGAAGCTTCAGGAAGCCATCTCACCACAGACAAAGCCCTCATAAAGTCACATTCATTTGAGAGTAGGAGTGCTGCTCCGTACCTTTGTAAGGTATGTGACTACTTTGTTGAGGTTGTGGTATTATTTTATATTACATTTATGGAGATTTGTGTTTACCAATTCAGTGATGTAATCTCTTATGGTGTCATTGACTCCAACGTTTGTGAGATATCAATTCCTGTGATATCATTAAATTTGCTACCCTGTAAATTATCAAAACTTGAGAGCTCTGGGAAGGATTGTAGGAAGGGGTCTGCACGTGATTAAAAAGGGACTCCACCCCCTCAGTACTGCGTTTATTGTATATCAAAAGAGGCCACAATATGTAGGCCAAAGCATTTAGGCAACAATGCTGGGCATTTAATTGAGGCATATTTTATACCTTTCATGACATAACATTTTTACACTACATTTTGGTGTACTTAATGTATACATGGAAATGTAATATATGTATATCCTAATAAACAAACTCGAGCAGCCTGACAATGGTAGTAGTTAATTTCTATCACAATAATATTTGAGACCTAATGTTGATATTATACACTCCCTCGCTGAGGCTATTGAGGAAATGGTATGCTCTATGGATAAGGATTATATAATTGTGTGGGGTGGGGATTTTTATGTCTTTCTCTACACTGTAGGGGACGATAAGGTGTGTGGGAAGTTTGTGAGGACTGTAGTAATTATTCTCACTTTACTCATAATCCCTTTGGGGAAAATGTAAATAATCTTATGAGGTCTTATGATTCAGTACTTCCAAGTGACATCTCAACTAATTATACTGCTCCTGATATAACTTTTACTGTGAGAGGGGGTGGCTCAGGAATTGATCATATGATGTCAAAGTTGAGGCTTAATAAAATGGGGGCCTTCCAGGTAATAACCAGTGGCTTAAGCAATCATAATCTGCTGGTTCTTACAATTTACAATGGATGTAAGAAAGTAAGAAAGCGGGGACTGGTATGCCCCACTGAAAATAATAGGAATAAAGGTGTGCAATGCAAATGGCAAAAAGTGGACTCAAAGGCTCTCTTATCCTCTGTAGTCAGCAATATTTTGGCAAAATTTGAATATTGCTTAAACATTGAATTACCCCCAGCTCAGGTTTTTTTTTTTTTTGCAGATATCTGTGCATCTGTTAAGGTTTATCTGACTCTACCAACTCAACCTGGATGAAACAAACCAGGTAGATGGCTTGATAAATCATGCAGGTGTCCATGCTGATCCTATACAGGTCTTAAAGGCCACCCCAAGGAGTCAGACAGAATTTACAATGTGCAGGGTCCAGTATAAGAACGCAATTTCTTTAAGGAAAAAGATGATTAGAGAAGAGGTGTGGGAGAAATAAGTGGACTCTTCAGTTGTAAATGATGGGGCACAATTCCGGAAAATAGTTAATACTCCTTTATTTAGCCCAGACTCAATTAAGAGAATTGAGGTTCACATTCCAGAACATAGCTGGATTACTCTCTGTACAAAGATCTATTCATGTAATGTGAATTAATGTGAACATTTGTGCCAGATGGATTAGAAAATCTTAACAGTGAAGAAGTGGCTATTCATTTGAGTGACATGATATTGGCAATTAATTGTTCACTCCCAAATAAGACCCCTGGGCCAGATGATTTCCCAGCTGATCTCTTCAAGAACAATCTAGATGTATGGGCACCAATTCTGGTTAACGTTTTCAGAGCTGCTCTCATCACTCCCCTTACCTTAGCTTGGTCTAAAGATAGTGCTCCTGTTGGTGCAACTCCACAGTGATGTGGAAGCTTAGATCATATATAGGCTAGAGGGGGAATGCACTCGTTTCTTTAAGGTTGAGAAGGGGGTCAGATGAGGGTGTGTTCTGGCCCCCTTTCTGTTTAACTTTTATGTAAACGCCCTAGACGAAGACCTAGTAGATGAAAAGGCGAACTTTCCAAAGATTGTTGGCAGACCACAACCAGTATTAATGTATGCTCATGATTGTGTCCTTATGGCGAGAACAAGGAGGGGACTCCAAAAATGCTAAATAAATGTGTGGCGTTCATGACAGCATTGGATTTAACCACCAATAGAGTAAAATCTTATACTATGGTGTGTGGTCGCCCTAGAAGTAGGGTCAGCCAGTTTTATATTGAAGGCACCCGTTTTAACTATGTAAACACATTCACGTATTTGGGACTTTCCTATGACAATGAGTATAAATGGAATAACCTTAGAGAAATAAAGGCCATGCAATATAATCAAGAGGTGGTGGCACTGCGCAAATTCATTACCAATCTGGGTTGTGCCCGACTTAAACCAATCACCACTATTTATAAGGCAAGGCCTATATTAATGGTTATATTTGGTGCTGGTGTCTGGGGATATACAGATGTATCATCTCTGCAAATAAGGGAAAATACATTTTTGAGAAGCCTACTTTCACTTCCCTCTAGTGTACCTGCCATTATCCCACATGAGGAACTAGGACTCCCTTTTATTGAAGATATGATTAAGTTAGCCCACTTATCTCTCTAGATGTCCATATTGATTAGACCAGAAGCGGCCCTGATCCACTCATTGATAATGGATTGTTTGAAACTGGATGGGGTGCAGAGGTGTACATGGATTATGTATTAAGGAAATGTTGGGCAGAGTTAATAGGTGGGACCTGTTGTTTAATCCCAGGTCTATAACTAAACAGGATGCTGCAGTGGTTAAAAATGAGCTCTGTGTAAAAATGATTGAAAACAGATGGAGGTGTAATTTGGGGAAAGATATGGTGGCAGCATATCTTCCTCTTTGCACTACCCTGAAAATAGAACCTTATCTGTTAGCTGTCCCACGACAATGTAGAATTTATTTGATGAGGTTTCGCCTGGGGCTGGCCCACTTTTTAGTGGCTTATCCATCAAAGGTAGAAAGCTACAGGGATGTATTACCTTGTCCATGTGATTCTTGATCAGTGCAAACACCACTGCATATGATTGTTTTATTCTGTGACTTATATAAAGAGCAGAGAAGGGCCTTTTTAATTCCAATCCTCAGGTTAGTAAATATTAAGATGTGCAAGGAAGCCATTTATCATTTACAGTTATGACAATCTCATATGGTCTGTGTTGCTACTTATCATTTTATTGCTTCAGTAGAAAAAGAGAGGAAATAGATGGAGAAATTACTTATAACTGTTTGGAATTTCTTGCTGGTGAGTTGCACAGTTTTATAGTATTTAGTTAACCTCAATTTTGACCCACTAAATAACTTAAGTGGATATAATATGTTGTGATTTTAACATAAAGAGTTTTAAATGTCTTAATCTTGTTGATGATTTATCTGGATTTACTCTTTTTTAACTAACTTATGCAATGCTTGTATGTGTATTATTATATGGATTACTTTTAAAATCTGAATCAAGATTTTTGACTGACCAGCTGACACTGTCACATTAAGTCTGGGCCTTGCAATACTTATATGTTGTAATTATGGCCTAACATTGGCTCTGTCTTTCTTAAAAACAAGCAGTACATTTAGCAATAGGATGATTTTGTAACTTATTAGAGTATGATCCCAAAAATGTCCCTCTCTAATTATTGCCAGGCCTTCCTTGCACATTTATTTCTTTTTAAAGCCAAATATTCCAGGATATGTAGTTTTACTTAAAAAATAAAAATACAGCTCACAAACAACACTTAGGGGCATATTTATACTCCGTTTGCGCCGGAATTGCGTCGTTTTTTTTACCGCAATTTCGACGCAAAACTAACTCCATATTTATACTTTGGCGTTAGACGCGTCTAGCGCCAAAGTCCATGGAGTTTGTGTCATTTTTTAGCGTGGGCACCTACTTTGCGTTAATGAGATGCAAGGTAGGCGTTCACGTCTAAAAAATCGACTCCGAGGCATGTGCGTCGGATTTATACTCCCAGGCAAAATTCACGCCCGGGAGTGGGCGGGTAAAAAAAAATGACGTACGGCCACTTTTGCGCCGTTTTTTAGCGCCTGCAAAAGACAGGCGTTAAGGGACCTGTGGGCTCTGAAGGACCCCGGAGGTGCCCTCCCATGCCCCCAGGGACACCCCCTGTCACCCTTGCCCACCCCAGGAGGACACCCAAGGCTGGAGGGACCCATCCCAGGGACATTAAGGTAAGTTCAGGTAAGTGTTTTTTTTCATTTTTTTTTGTGGCATGGGGGGCCTGATTTGTGCCCCCCTACATGCCACTATGCCCAATGACCATGCCCAGGGGACATAAGTCCCCTGGGCATGGCCATTGGGCAAGGGGGCATGACTCCTGTCTTTGCTAAGACAGGAGTCATTTCTATGGGGGTTGGGAGTCGGAAAAAATTGTGCAAATCGGGTTGAGGCGAAAAAATTGCCTCAACCTGACTTGCCCCATTTCTTGACGCCCAAGCCCCATATCCCCCTACGCCGGCGCTGCCTGGTGTACGTCGTTTTTTTACACGCACACCAGGCAGCGCCGGCGGCTAACGCCGGCTAACTTCATTGATTAAATACGGCGCCCGCATGGCGCTTCAGAATGGCGTTAGCCGGCGCAAATTTTTTTGACGCAAAACTGCGTAAGCGCAGTTTTGCGTCAAAAAGTATAAATATGGCCCTTACTGTTTATTGACTTAAATTGTTAAGTTGTATTGAATGGCCAGGCCTTCAACAAAAAGAAGCGTTAATAGCAAACTTGTATTAGAATTGACAATTCTGTGAAAAATGATCATACATTGAATGTTTGCCTGGTAGTAGCTCATTTTTGTTGTAGCTACACTTATCTTTCCAAAGAGAATATTTAACTGTGAGGTAATTACTACAAGCTTCTATAAGGTAATATCTTCATTGTTGTCAAAGTATTCAACATATTTCAAAAGTTAGCTTAATTAATATTGGAGTCCAAAAATCCACCGGCACTGAGAGAGTTTAAAATACAGTTTTTTCATTTGTGTGCAGCATTTCTGTTGACAGCAGTTGCCCATGCCCAATGACATTATTTGCAAAGTACATTTCTTAAGTCACACACACATTTAAAATAAAGATAAAGAACGTCATTACGACCCTGGAGGTCTTGAGACTGCCAGCGGTGGCGGTTGGACTGCTGCCAATGTGGTGGTCTGGCAGCCACATTACGATCGTGGCTGTCAAGCCATGGTCAGACTGCCAGATCACGACTTTTTGTCGGTCTGGCTGTGCCAGCAGTCCTAATCCGCCAGGGCAGCGCTGCAAGTCTGTCCCTTCTTTGCTGGTGATTACAAGGTGGTAGCACTGCCATGTAAGGGCTGGAACAGACTGTGTAGAGGGGGTCCCATGGGGGCCCTTGCACTGCCCATGCGCTTGGCATGGGCAGTGCAGGGCCTCCCATGGCCAGCCCCGTTGCACTTTTCAAGGTCTGCTTTGCAGACCATGAAAAGCGTGACGGGTGCTGGGGCACCATATACACCACGGCATTGCGGTCTGTTCATAATTGAGGGCTGTTTCCCACTGGGCCAGGGGGTGAAAACTCTCTTTCTGCCCGCTGACCCAGCAGGAAACTCGCAATGGGGCCCACTGGTAGGAGACCACACTGGTGGTAACCTGACCGCGTGAATTTGGTGGACGGCCTTTTCCATCTGCCAAATTCATAATGACCCCCAAAATGTTCTGTACAGTCATTTTCACATGTTTGGGATTGGGTAAAATGTGTAGGACTTGAATCTTCCATGTTTAAATCAGAATACAAGTCTGTAACACTACTGTTTCCAAATAACTACCTTTTTCTTAGCATATATACCTATCCATTGACTTTCAAAAAGCTTTTCTAAAATATCCTTATGTTGTTTTATACAACTGAGTACTCTAAAAACAATCCAATTTTTAGAATGCTATGGTACTTTATAGTGCCAAAATACCATACATTGTAAATTGACTTGGAGTAGACTAGCAGACTGGGATACCAGAATACTGCATATTGATTGGGTTCTGGTTGGTCAGTAAACTAAAACCCAGTAGCTTCACACCCACGCAAGGAAGCATCATACTCACTCTGTGTTTCTGTCCATATCGCTATTGACATTTTATCTCTAATCCTTCTACTGGGAAATGTGGCAGATATATTTTCAAATGCGAATGATTCACCTCTCAGTTTAAAAAAACTGCCTGCCGTGGAAGTTAATGAGCCCAACACATCAATGGCACATCTTTGTCATCATATTACCATAAGGAAAAAGGGTCGTTCTTATTATTAGGAGGTGTTAGACCTGACAGACATTAGGGTGGTCACCCCTAACATTTTGCCTGGCTCCCTCCACTTTTGTACACTGTTTTTGCTGGTTTTTAGACTCTGCGCACTTTACCACTGCTAACCTGTGCTAAAGTGCATATGCTCTCTCCCTTTAAACACAGTACCATTGGATCATACCCAATTGGACTATTTAATTTACTTATAAGTCCCTAGTACTGTGCACTATATGTGCCCAGGGCCTGTAGATGAAATGCTACTAGTGGGCCTGCAGCACTGGATGTGCCACCCACTTAAGTAGCCCCTTAACCTTGTCTCAGGCCTGCCATTGCAAGGCCTGTGTGTGCAGTTTCACTGCCAATTCGACTAGGCATGTAAAAGTACTTGCCAAGCCTGGAACTCTCCTTTTTTCTACATATAGGACACCCCTAAGGTATGCCCTAGGTAACCCATAGGGCAGGGTGCTGTGTAGGCAAAAGGCAGGACATGTATCTATGTAGTTTACATGTCCTGGTAGTGTAAAACTCCCAAATACGTTTTTACACTGCTGTGAGGCCTGCTCCCTTCATAGGCTAACATTGGGGCTGTTCTCATATATTGTTTGAGTGGTAGCTGCTGATCGGAAAGGAGTAGGAAGGTCATATTTAGTATGGCCAGAATGGTGATATAAAATCCTGCTGACTGGTGAAGTTGGATTTATTATTACTATTTTAGAAATGTCACTTTTAGAAAGTGAGCATTTCTCGGCACTTAAATCTTTCTGTGCCTTACAATCCACCTCTGGCTGATTTTAGTTGACAGCTCCTTGTGCATTCACTCAGACACACCCCAAACACAGGATACTCAGCCTCACTTGCATACATCTGCATTTTGAATGGGTCTTCCTGGGCTGGGAGGGTGGAGGGCCTGCTCTCACACAAAGGACTGCCACACCCCCTACTGGGACCCTGGCAGACAGGATTGAACTAAAAGGGGACCTGGTGCACTTCTAAGCCACTCATTGAAGTCTCCCCTACTTCAAAGGCACATTTGGGTATATAAACAGGGCCTTTGCCCCTTCCAACTCAGACACTTCCTGGAGAAGAAATTTGTAACCAGAATCTGCATCCTGCCAAGAAGAACTGCCTGGCTGCCCAAAGGACTCACCTGACTGCTTTCTGTGAAGGACTGCTGCCTTGCTGTTGCCCTGCTGCCTTGCTGCTCCCTGGTTGTGGTGAAGAAGTGCTCTCCAAGGGCTTGGACAGAGCTTGCCTCCTGTTCCCTGAAGTCTCAGGACCGAAAAGACTTCTCTCTTGCAACTGGACTCCTTGTGCGATGAAAATTAGACGCACAGCTTGCTAAAACTGATGCACAGCCTGCCCCGCGGTCAGAAATTCACCACACGCCAGACCGGAACGACGCAGCGCTTGTGACTTTGCTCCACAAGCTCAGGATTCCACGCAAAGACCCCGGGCGTCTGAAAACCCCAGAACCCAAAGAGGATCCACGACCGAGCGCCGGAAATCGATGCACAGCCGTCCCTGCGTGGAAACTAAACGACGCATCACCATGTGCCGCCCGAGAAATCGACGCACACCCCCTTTGTTTCCACACTTCCCCTCCTCTGCGGCCCATTGCGGAGATTTTTCACGCGAAACAGGTACTATGTGCTTAAAAGAGACTTTGTTTGCTTTAAAAAGACTTAAGGCACTTTATATCACTTTTCAGTGATATCTCTTCATTTACTTATTGCATCTTTGATCGTTTTGAATTGCAAATATCCAGATAAATATTATATATTTTTCTAAACACTGTGTGGTGTATTTTTGTGGTGCTATATTGTGTTATTGTATGATTTCTTGCACAAATACTTTACACATTGCCTTCTAAGTTAAGCCTGACGTCTCAGTGCCAAGCTACCAAAGAGTGGGCACAGGATAATTTGGACTGTGTGTGACTTACCCTGACTAGAGTGAGGGTCTTTGCTTGGACAGGGGGTAACCTGACTGCCAACCAAAGACCCCATTTCTAACAGGAGGGAACTGATATACTTGTGAGAAGTCATTCATTCATTCACAGGGTATTAACAAGATAATAGGCAATTTGTGGCAGGTCTTGACCTCACCATCGCAAGACAAGCATTGGCAACGTCAATGGGTTGGGTTGGGTTTTTTGTTTTTAGTGTATGTGTTCTTTAACAAAAACATGTTGCTTGGATGTTTGAATGGATTCATTATGGGTGTAGTAAAGGATGAGTGATTGATTGGATGCTGTATACAATGATAGGGAGTAGGTGGATGGATGTACCTGTATAACTGAATGGATATAAGCATAGGTGGTGGGTAAATGCTTGATTATGGGTTGATGGATGAAAGCTTGAGTGTGCAAGTATGGAGACAAGCTTGGGTGGGGATGGATGGTGAACAAATTAAGATGGATGGATGGATGTAAGCAGGAGTACATAAGAACAAGAGAAAGTAAATAGGGGAAAATAGAAGTAAGACTAAAAATAAAGGATAATCGCAGTTAAAAGAATAGTCTTAGGGGTAAGGAGCAAGATTAGGCAGTAGTAGGAGTAAATAGAAATAGGCACAATTAATCAGAAGTAAGAGTATGTAGGTAAAGACAATTATTATTATTATTATTACTATATTGTCTTTAAAAATGCATTTTTATCTACAGACTAGGTTTTATGGCACTGCAGGCAATAGTGGAAGTAGGAGCAAGTAGTAGAAGTTACAAGTAAGTAAAAGTAGGAGTTTGTAGGTAGAAATATTTATAATTATTATTATAATAATAATAATAATAATAATAATAAAAATTATTATAATAATTATTATTGTTATTATTATTATTATTATTATTAATACAATAGTATCTTTTAAAAGTGCTCTATTATCTAAATAATGGGTGGCCTGGTGCTTTTTATGGCAGTTAACTTGCTAAACCAGAACCAAATTATAATGGAAGAGGAAAACAGGACTTTTCAGAAAAGCAGTGACTATCTCTGGCTCTTAAATTGGTGAGGAGAGCATGCAAGGGTGTGGTCGCAAGCACAAAAAAGTACCGGCTGCAAAGGCATGAACAGTAAACCTTGGTAACCAACAGATTTGTCCCAAAGACATGTAATACGACCCAGAATGTAATGGACAATTTGTTCCCTAGTACAGCAGGTGTCCCTCTTGTAAACTGACCTGTGAAAGATGCCTTTAAAGATAAAGGGCAATATGTGTGAGCCCAGTTGCATCGCACTTGCACCACGCAATGTGGTGAATGCATGACACAAGTAAAAAATGTAATTTATGAAGCCACACAGACCACCATGTGTGGCCCTGACTGCCTTCATAAATCTGGAGTAAAGCAACACAGCAGTGTTAGAAATGGGGTTTCTGGTTGGCTAGGGTATGCACTTCAGCCAGGCAGAACTTACCCACTCTAGTCAGGGCAAGGGAGTTACACGTCCAAGATAACCCCTGCTCACCCCCTTGGTAGCTTGGCACGAGCAGTAAGGCTTAACCCAGAGGCAATGTGTAAAGCGTTTGCACAACACACACAACACATGTGATGCAATATCCCCACCACAAAGGAAACACAACACCAGATTATATGAAAATATACTGTATTGTACACAAGGCAATTATCAGACCAAACATCACATATCAGTACTATCCTGCTACCTTAGCAGTTGTCAGAACGTTACACATTAGTTACTCTGCAACCTATCAGTAGTCACACATTACACACAGGTTACTCAGTATTCTGCAACATAAGCAGTAGTCAGGAAAACATGTTATTACATCACAGCACTTGTCATAAGAATATCATAAAATGCCCATTGTAGGAACATTGGAAAACATATGGCAAGTTAGAAAAACATATTAGCAAGCATGTCCATAAAAGGAACATTTGCACACACATATGTAAACATATCAAAAGCAGGTAGGTAATATATGAATCAATCAAAAGTCTGTAGAAAGAACTTTGTATTGCAACTATATTGGTCCTTTAAACAGTACCTGGTTGGATGAAGGCACCTCCAGTGCCTGGAAGGCGAACAATGGGGCCCCGGCGCTCCTATGCGCAAAACGGGGGCCTCCCTTATACTCTGGGGTCAGAGGAGGGTGACATGCACCTCCTCTCTTTTGTAGACAGGCCCCTCTGGGGACCGTGATTACTGGGAGCCCCCCAGGGCCTCAACCGCCCCTCACGAGGGGGGCCAAAGCCAGCAAAAACAACTTAGGGCAGGAGGGGGGCACCATGCACCCCCTCCGGTTTAATGACAGGCCCCTCCCGGGACCCGTGATCTCTGGGGGCCCCCCCGGGCCTCCACTGGCCCTTGCACCAAGCTGGGGGGGGGGCACAATAATGCCCGTTTTACCTAACAGCAGAAAAGGAGCGTCCTGCTCCTAACACAGAGGCCAGGGGGAAGGGGGCACTCCCCGCGCCTTCCCCTGGTCCTGCCGTGAAGCCACAAGAAGATCAGACCCCTCCTAGGGCCCGAGCAGACACTCGCCGGCACCCGATGCGGTGCGCGAGTGTTCTTCCAGTTTCCTGGGCTGCTGCAGTGATCTTATTTAATGGGGCACAATGCAGCAAGGAGCCTACGAGCTCCCAAGACTCCATAAGCGCGCTGCAATCAGCGCTATGGCAGCCGCAACCATGGAGAAGCACCCCTTGTGAAGAAATGAATGCAGGGGTCAGGGGCCACAGCACCATGCCCCTGGGGAGCAGAATCTTAAGACAAGGTCCTCAGGTGGAGGGCCCAGCTACAGGCCAGCACAAGGGAAAGGCAGCAAGTGGCAAGTCCTTCACAGTGACCAGGCAGGTCACAGGTCAGCACAGCAGCAGCAGTCCATGGCGGTTCCTGGTGAGTCCTTTCAGCCTTTGGTGTCCAGTTCCAAGATGATTCCAAGAGTCTCCAAATTGTGGGGACAATTCCCCTGTACTTATAGTCAGTTCTTACAGTGTTTTACAATGGTAGGGAGAGGAGGTTCCAGCCAGTTACAACTGGTTCTGGGAGTGCCCCCTCTCTCCTTTCAGCACAGGCTACAAACATCAGTGGGGGGTTAACAACCCTATTGTGTGAGGCCAGGGCACAGTCTTTACAAATGCAGGTGTGCCCCGCCTATCCCTTCTCTCAGCCCAGGAAGACTATTTAGTATGCAGATGCACCTCTGTGACACCTCCCCCCTCCCTGTGTACAGGTTGTCTGAAAAGTATGTACAAAGCCCCAACAGTCACTCTGCCCAGACGTGGATTGGAGTCAAGCTGCAAAACACCAGAGTCATAAGCACAGATAAATGTGCACTTTCTATAAGTAGCATTTCTGTGATAGTAATAAAAAATACACCCACACCAGTAAGCAGCATTTATTATCACCATCACAACCATACCAAACATGCCTACTCTACCCCTCATAAATCAGACAATACCCCTTACACATAAGGCAGGGCATTTCTAATGCAATCCTATGAGAAGGCAGCACTCACAGCAGTGAGACACCAAGTTAGGCTGTTTGTCACTACTAGGACAGGCCATGCAATATGACACATGTCCTGCCTTTCTACATACATGGCACCCTGCCCATAGGGCTAGCTACTGCGTACCTTAGGGGTGACTTACATGTAGCAAAATGGGAGTTCTGGGCCTGGCAAGTAAATTTAGATGCCAGGTCCCTGTGGCAGAAAACTGTGCACACAGGCCCTGCGCTAGCAGGCCTGAAACACGTTTGAAAGTCTACTTCAGTGCGTGGCGCAAGCAGTGCTGCAGGCCCACTAGTAGTATTTAATTTACAGGCCCTGGGTATAGAGATACCACTAAGTCGAAAGCCAGGGCACTCATGAGTCAAAATAAAATACGTTAGAGGTGTTTAGAGTCCATATTGTACTAGTAAAGAATTTCGTTGTACGACCGGGAATCATGAAAACAGGAACCTTCAATTTATTCTTGAAAGATAAGTTACATCACAGTTATAGGAAACACTCCTTAAGGTCAGCACATCTGTGACCATAACAATCCCAGTAGAAAAGAACGGGAAACCGCGTTCAAGTAATTACTTGAACGCAGTTTCCCGTTCTTTTCTACTTCATATAGAATAGGATACTCGGTATTATAGGTTGTTCAACTACCTGCTATTTCTCTCTATCACACATACCACAAGTTTCAGATCCCTGGGATTGCTCAGGAGTACAATATTGATAGATGTCTTGACTGTAGCTCAGCCCTGATGAAGTCTTTGAGATTTATCTCTCATAAGACGAAACACGTGTTGGCGTTTGTTGCTACATGACTACTTATCGGCTGTTATGGTCACAGATGTGCTGACCTTAAGGAGTGTTTCCTATAACTGTGATGTAACTTATCTTTCAAGAATAAATTGAAGGTTCCTGTTTTCATGATTCCCGGTCGTACAATGAAATTCTTTACTAGTACAATATGGACTCTAAACACCTCTAACGTATTTTATTTTGACTCATGAGTGCCCTGGCTTTCGACTTATCTGTGTTCAGTTTCTTCGGAAACTCTAGTGGACAAGGGAAGATCCTCTTGCCAGGAGCACCGTGCCTTACCTGCTATGTTTATCTGTTACTATGTGGATTCACTGTGAGCGCCCAAGTACTATGTCCTTTCTTCCTGGTTGCTAGTGTCTTGGTATAGAGATACCACTGTACAAGGGACTTATAGGTAAATTAAATATGCCAATTAGGTATAAGCCAATCATACCAACTTTAGATGGGAGAGCACCTGCACTTTAGCACTGGTCAGCAGTGATAAAGTGCTCAGAGTCCTAGAGCCAACAGCGAGAGGTCAGAAAAACCAGGAGGAAGGAGGCAAAAAGACTGGGGATGACCCTGAATAAGGCAAAAAGTCCAACACAACCCCCTACCAGCCAAAAGCCAGGGGAGAACAATCAATACCTTGATGTACTTCCCTGATTTGGGCGATAGAACAAGGACCCAGGCCCAAAACAGTAGGGGCATGTTCCAGTTCTACGCCTTCCTGACTCCACTTGGATCTCTCTGTCAATGCTTCCTAGGCAGCCTAGACCAACCCACGGGGGTTCTCTAGCTGCCAATGGCCAGAACCAGGCCCCAGGCCATCTAGGAGCCTCTGGTCTCTAAAACCATAACGAGTGGGGGGCGGTAGCCCCAGGTGCAAAGCAACCTGTCTCCACTCCAATTCCAATCAGTTCAGGGGCTCTACCCTGCCAATGATCCACCAACCTAGGGTCCGCACCCATAGGTTCTACAGGGGCTAGAGGCGAGGCTCTCTCCCTCTACCCCTCCGTCTGGGATTCCGCCCTCCTCTCCTAAGAGGGGTATCACCATAATCCACACTAGCCGGGGAGCTGGTTACAGCAGCCCTGCACAACTCTCTCGCCAGCCCAGGATCACTACCTGGCGACTGACCACCCAACCTAGGGACGACACCCTTGGGTTGCACCGGGGTCCGGGGCGGGCTTCCCCCTCCCTGAACCCCACTTCCAGAGTCCTGCATCTCCCCACCTCGGGAGAAGCCACCAGAAGTTTCACACGGGGGTGAGCACACTAACGGCCCCCCCAACCAGGTCAGAGTTTACCCCCTGAACCTGTTTATCTAGTCCAGGGACGACACCCTTAGACTGGACCATTGCCCAGCTAACCAGGACTTCCTTGGGAGTGCCCCTACCCCCTACCAGTTCAGAGCCTACCCCCTGAATCTGGCAATCCAACCCAGAGTCACCACCCTGCGGTTGAACCACTGCCTGGCACACCAGGACTTCCTTGGGAGCACACCTACTCCCCATCAGGTCAGAGTTTACCCCCTGAACCTGATCATCCAACCCAGAGTCACCACCCTGCGGTTGAATCATTGTCTGGCGCACCAGGACTTCCTGGGGGGCACACCTACCCCCCACCAGGGAAACACCTTCCCCAAGGGCCACACAAGAATCTGGTTGGCGCAGGTCTCCTGACCTCTGCCCATCTGACAGAGTCTGGATTCCCCCAGCCCAGAAATGGTCTCACCAAGGTCATTCCTGGGGGGCTCTGCTCTCAGAGCTGACCCCTGACCCTCCAGGTTCTCCACTGGGGCCCGCAGCCCCCTCTCAACCCTATGCCTGGATTTCCGCCTCCTCTGCTGTAGAGCGAGACTACCAGACACCAGAACCTGCGGAACGCTATCACCAGCCACCCGCCCAAGTCCTAATGACAAAATGGGATCCTTCTGAACAGCTGGCCCTACGGCACAGGCTAGGCTCACCTCCTGGCGTTCACTCATGGAACCCTCCAGGACCTGGGACTGGAGCTCGGGTACACTGGGCCTCAGCCCAACCCCATTCCCTCTCCTCTGAGACTGGACATGGGGTGCCTTACCCGCCCCAATACACTGGGACCTACCTGGGACACAAGCCTTTCCCACCACACCTGGTTGGGAAACACCTAGACCACTCTCATTAGGAACACCCCCTAATGCCACACCAGACCCTCTGGTACGCAACCATAAGCCTGCCTCCTTTGCAAGCTCCCTGGAGTCAGAGAGCTCACACACTGACAAGTGTTGGCGTAACTCTGAAAAACAACAACGAAGCAGGTGCTCTCTGACAATCAGATTAAACAGCCCTTCAGAATTGTTTACTGTGCTACCCTTCACCCATCCATCTAGTGCAATGCAGCAGTCCTCCACAAACTCCTCCCAAGACTGGTGGGACGGTTTCTTACCACCCCTAAATCTTTTTCTGTATTCCTCAGGGGAAAAACCATACTTCACAATCAGTGCATTCTTTACAGTGGAGTACCCCTCTCTGTCACTCTCTTCTAGAGTCAGTAGGGCATCCCTCCCCTCCTCAGGAATAAAGCTCCCTAGGCCAGTTCCCCAATCCTTCTCAGGGATCCTGCGCTCTACCATAGCCCTCTCATATTCCTTTAACCACTGACGTATGTCACCCCCCTCTTGGAACCTAGGTACCAGATCTATGGGTATGTGAGGAACATCTTTGCTACAGCACTCTACATTGCTGCCACCACTGGACTCCACCGGCAGCGCTGGTGAGTCCAGAACCTTCTGACTGCGCTCTAGAGCGAGTCTTTCTCTGGCAAAGGCCCTCTCTGCCTCTGCTATCCTCTCCTGTACTAAGGCCTTCTCTACCTCAGCCCTTCTCTCCTCAACAGCTAGGTGCGCTAACTGCAACTTCAGGTCCCTCTCTTCCCGCCTATCTCTTAGCTCACAAGGCGTCAAGGGATGAGAGGTAGCCCTGCTTCTTACACTGGACCCAGCAAGGGACTCCCTATCACTGGGGCCTTCACTGTCAACTGGCATCCCCACCCGGTCATTCTCACCATCCTGCTCAGTCTCTCTACCACTCTCTAGGGATGAGGTCTGGGAGCCCTCCCATTGGGAACCCTCGCTACACTCAGGATCCTCTGGGTACCCCCTAAGCACACTCCCTCCCTGGGTATATGTCACAAACCTTCCAAAGAAATTCAGAGATCTCCTGAGGTCCCCTTCTACAGGCAGCCCTCTTTCTCTACAGAACCCCTCTAATTCCTCCTGCGTGTAAAACGGCAGGTCCTCTAAATCAAAGGTAAGCCCCATCTTGAAAAGGTACAAATAACTCAAATGTGACAACCACAATACCCAAGCGTGAGAACTGAAAACAGGAAAAATTACCAAAGAGAGAAAGTTAAGAGAAGCCAAACATGTGATGGTCTAAACGCAATCCTTGTAGTGAAATAATGAGTCACAGTGGTATTGTGCAAGAGCAAGTCCTATCCTCACCGCTGACAACCAATGTTAGAAATGGGGTTTCTGGTTGGCTAGGGTATGCACCTCAGCCAGGCAGAACTTACCCACTCCAGTCAGGGCAAGGGAGTTACACGTCCAAGATAACCCCTGCTCACCCCCTTGGTAGCTTGGCACGAGCAGTCAGGCTTAACCCGGAGCCAATGTGTAAAGCGTTTGCACAACACACACAACACATGTGACGCAATATCCCCACCACAAAGGAAACACAACACCAGATTATATGAAAATATACTGTATTGTACACAAGGCAATTATCAGACCAAACATCACATATCAGTACTATCCTGCTACCTTAGCAGTTGTCAGAACATTACACATTAGTTACTCTGCAACCTAGCAGTAGTCACACATTACACACAGGTTACTCAGTATTCTGCAACATAAGCAGTAGTCAGGAAAACACGTTATTACATCACAGCACTTGTCATAAGAATATCATAAAATGCCCATAGTAGGAACATAGGAAAACATATGGCAAGTTAAAAAAACATATTAGCAAGCATGTCCATAAAAGGAACATTTGCATACACATATGTAAAAATATCAAAAGCAGGTAGGTAATATATGAATCAAACAAAAGTCTGTAGAAAGAACTTTGGATTGCAACTATATTGGTCCTTTAAACAGTACCTGGTTGGATGAAGGCACCTCCAGTGCCTGGAAGGCGAACAATGGGGCCCCCGGTGCTCCTATGCGAAAACGGGGGCCTCCCTTATATTCTGGGGTCAGAGGAGGGCGACATGCACGTCCTCTCTTTTATAGACAGGCCCCTCCGGGGACCATGATTACTGGGGGCCCCCCAGGGCCTCAACCGGCCCTCACGAGGGGGGCCAAAGCCAGCAAAAACAACTTAGGGCAGGAGGGGGGCACCACGCACCCCCTCTGATTTAATGACAGGCCCCTCCTGGGACCCGTGATCTCTGGGGGCCCCCCCCGGGCCTCCACTGGCCCTTCCACCAAGCTGGGGGGGCACAATAATGCCTGTTTTACCTAACAGCAGAAAAGGAGCGTCCTGCTCCTAACGCAGAGGCCAGGAGGAAGGGGGCACTCCCCGTGCCTTCCCCTGGTCCTGCCGTGAAGCCACAAGAAGATCAGACCCCTCCTGGGGCCCGAGCAGACACTCGCCTGCACCCGATGCGGTGCGCGAGTGTTCTTCCAGTTTCCTGGGCTGCTGCGGTGATCTTATTTAAAGGGGCACAATGCAGCAAGGAGCCTACGAGCTCCCAAGGCTCCATAAGCGCGCTGCAGTCAGCGCTAATGCAGCCGCAACCACGGAGACGCACCCCTCGTGAAGAAATGGATGCACGGGTCAGGGGCCACAGCACCCTGCCCCTGGGGAGCAGAATCTTAAGACAAGGTCCTCAGGTGGAGGGCCCAGCTACAGGCCAGCACAAGGGAAAGGCAGCAAGTGGCAAGTCCTTCACAGTGACCAGGCAGGTCACAGGTCAGCACAGCAGCAGCAGTCCATGGCGGTTCTTTGTGAGTCCTTTCAGCCTTTGGTGTCCAGTTCCAAGAGGATTCCAAGAGTCTCCAAATTGTGGGGAAAATTCCCCTGTACTTATAGTCAGTTCTTACAGTGTTTTACAATGGTAGGGAGAGGAGGTTCCAGCCAGTTACAACTGGTTCTGGGAGTGCCCCCTCTCTCCTTTCAGCACAGGCTCCAAACATCAGTGGGGGGTTAACAACCCTATTGTGTGAGGCCAGGGCACAGTCTTTACAAATGCAGGTGTGCCCAGCCTCTCCCTTCTCTCAGCCCAGGAAGACTATTCAGTATGCAGATGCACCTGTGTGACACCTCCACCCTCCCTGTGTACAGGCTGTCTGAAAAGTATGCACAAAGCCCCAACTGTCACTCTGCCCAGACGTGGATTGGAGTCAAGCTGCAAAACACCAGAGTCATAAGCACAGATAAATGCGCACTTTCTAGAAGTGGCATTTCTGTAATAGTAATAAAAAATACACCCACACCAGTAAGCAGCATTTATTATCACCATCACAACCATACCAAACACGCCTACGCTACCCCTCATAAATCAGACAATACCCCTTACACATAAGGCAGGGCATTTCTAATGCAATCCTATGAGAAGGCAGCATCCACAGCAGTGAGACACCAAGTTAGGCTGTTTGTCACTACTAGGACAGGCCATGCAATATGGCACATGTCCTGCCTTTCTACATAAATGGCACCATGCCAATAGGGCTCGCTACGGCGTACCTTAGGGGTGACTTACCTGTAGTAAAAGGGGAGTTCTGGGCCTGGCAAGTAAATTTTGATGCCAGGTCCCTGTGGCAGAAAACTGCACACACAGGCCCTGCGCTAGCAGGCCTGAGACAGGTTTGAAAGTCTACTTCAGTGGGTGGTGCAAGCAGCGCTGCAGGCCCACTAGTAGTATTTAATTTACAGGCCCTGGATATAGAGATACCACTGTACAAGGGACTTATAGGTAAATTAAATATGCCAATTAGGTATAAGCCAATCATACCAACTTTAGATGGGAGAGCACCTACACTTTATCACCGGTCAGCAGTGATAAAGTGCTCAGAGTCCTAGAGCCAACAGCGAGAGGTCAGAAAAACCAGGAGGAAGGAGGCAAAAAGACTGGGGATGACCCTGCGTAAGGCAAAAAGTCCAACAAGCAGTAATCACTGTGTTGCGTTACTCTGCCCCAGGGAGGCTTTCCATGGGTGTTGTGTAGGTGTTCCCACGCAATATCCATGGATTTTGACAAGTTCTCAGACTTACCAAAACTGGTAGACCCAAGCCTTGCCAGGTGAGGTGCAACAAGGAGCAATATCTTTACTTCTCCTTGTTACTCCCTAGCACATAGAAAGAATAATATGCCTCAGGGGATTTTTTTTGTTTCCTTCACAAAACAATCCTTACACCACAGGCACCCTTGCACCACTGTGCAAGTTAACACGTGGTATTTAACCATATAGTCCATGGGTGCACATGGGTGGACATGGGTCCATGTACTATGGCCTATGCCATGTCAAGTTTTAAGCCTATTTTACCATGTTTAAGGGGGTTCAGAGCACATATATTGGACAGCAGTGTTATAATGTTAGAGGCCAAGATCACCAACAGGTGAGTCACAAAACAAATTGAAAGCTATGGGTGACCCCAAAAAGGGGTCACTTTGCAAAACTTATCAACATTTCCCTAACTTTGACTGGAAAATGAATTAAAGTGTAGGCTAGACGTTAGCTATAATTGCTTGATATGCTGTGTGCTTTTTTAGAAGTAGCATGACCAAAAATGTCTTCTAGGCAGGAGGAACTTGGCCATTTGAAAGAGACAGTTTACCAAGGCTTGTGACAGCAAGTGTAATTCTGTCCACCAACTTCTTTATGACAGTCATGCGACAAGGATCTAATAGGGAGCCCGCCGTTTGTGGGCAGGGGTTTGTTACAGCTCCCATTATAGGATTGGGGGGCCTGGTCCTCATGTCATAAAATTGGTTTGACAAAGGACATAAGGAGGCAGGATATGGACACACTCAATCAAAGCACTTGTGGGAGGGACCCAGAGAGACCCTTCCCAGAGATCAAAAATGTTTTTCTTGTTTGGGCTGTGGGTACTACATTACTCTTGTGGGACCCAGTGCGGCCATCCTGTGAGGAACAGTGATATTCGTGTGGGAGCTGCTGTTCACACTTTATCCCCATGGTATCACTGGCCATTCTGTGGGAGTAACGGGGTACATGGAAAAAAAATGTAAAAGAAAAAAAATAAGGACATTTGGGTTGCCTTTGCTTGGTTGAAGCCTTGCGGCCAGCCCTCCCCCCTACATTGCCAAATGACATGGGTGGGGTGGCCACCTACAGGGGAATAGGCCCTGTTGACAACCACCAGCTTAAGACGACCGAAGGCCTTGCAAAGCACGGTATTTACCAACCAAGGTGGTGTTGGTCATAGGGCCTAGCTGAGGGACAGGCACTGCTGTTGACCCTCCACTATAGTGGGCTGTTAGCCTCCTGCAGGGGGAGTTGGGTGCAAGCCCCGCAGGCAATCACACACTGCACACGGCCTTGGTCGTGCGCAGAATGAGCATTGCTTGTAGATTGCTGAAAGAGGTAGGGCATGTGCTTAATTTTTAATTTGATAAAAAAACAGAAATTCATTTAAAATTGAAAGGTTAATGTGAGGTTATAGTTAGGCATGTTAATAAGCTCAAAAGCTTTCTTTAAACAATCCAGAAATCCACTGAAAACACCAAAGATTAAAATGACTTCATAGTTAGGAATTAAAACCAAATTTCACTGAAATGGACAAGTTATAGTTTATTGAACTAACTATATCTTGTGCCCCTGCCATACACTACGTATGACCTCACATATTACATCACTCATGACATGTTAAATGACATAATCAATGACATCACTGATGACATCAAAAACCTCCGGAGTAGGATTCCAACTGAAAAAATCTTGGAATACAGTGATCACTTTTTGCAACCATATACATCTCCCTCCATATATCCAAGGCACCAGGGACACACTCTACAGAGACACAAATGTAATTTGGACAAGTAAAATGACTTTAGTTCCCTTAGAAGTATGTTCTTTATAGCTGGCATCTGCATGGATATGAAGAGTAATAAAGATGTAGGAACAGGTTGATCAAGCAAGGGTCTTTGAGTAAATATACATTGGGTATTTTGAAGAACACTATTTGTGGACATTGTGCCCATCACACATTATAAGCAACAGTTATTACTGGGGTCAATATATGAATGATGTCTTCATACTTTGGACTGGAAACATTGACACTTTACAGGATCTCCTTCTATACCTTAACAATAATTACTACAATCTTCGCTCCACTAATCACCATAGCAAACATTCATAGAATGCCTGGATGTCACACTGTATGGTCAAGATCAAGATGCTGCATCTCCTTTATTAAGAAAACCCTACAGATTGCAATGTAATTTAGCATGTTATGAGGGCGCATCTGAAATCACAAATCTTTTCAATTCCATTTGGAGAAATGACGAGAATCAGACACAACTTTGGTGATAATACCATATTCCAACAAGAACTCTCACACATGGAGGCACACTGTGTAAATAGAGGTTACAGTTGTGACATACTGTAAAAAAGAAAATCCAAGATCTCCAAGATTCCTTAGACTTAAATGACCCCTCCTAATTTATGCTCTTTGGAGTGCACAGACAATGTATATTTGGAGAGATTCTTCCCATTGTGTCCATGTGTGAGGAATTACGTTATTGGTTGAGGGGAGTGAAACCCTTCTCAAGCAACAAGCACATTCCCTGTTAGGGTGGTCAACAATAGTCACTTAATTAACCTGTGATTAACTCGCTGGTAGCTTGGCAACAAAAGCAATTAGGCGTAACTTAGAGGCAATGTGTGAAGTATTTATGCAGTGCACAAACAGTAATAAAAATTCCCCACCAATTTTGAAAAATAGACAAAATGTACTAAACAATTTGAGTCCAAAATGAAAAAAATCCAATCTGTAGATCCACAGATGTGCAGTTTCAAAGATTTAGGTAAGTATTGCACCCAAAAGCACATAGCGCCAGTCACAGTTATCTTTGTCGTGCTAGACCAATGGAAAGTCACAAGTTCAGGCTGACCACGATGAAGTGTGGGCTGGATACAGAAACCAGGTTAAGTCCACTGAAAGAGTTACCTATCAAAGTCTGGTGCAAAGAGTCCAGTTCACAGTGGAGGAGGCCTCAAAAACCAGGGAGAGTGTTGTAGATGGTAATTGCTGTAACGCAAAGAGCAGGCCAGGCATTGCAGACAGTCTTCACTGTAGCACAAAGATCCTTTTGGGCATCACAGACCTGCTGGAGCTTTGCATTGATAGTCACCACGGGCACTTGATGCTGTAGTGTGAAGTGCATATCTTGCGATACCGGTCATTACTGGCAGTGGCTTTAATTTTAAGTGTCAAGTCCACTTGAGCTTCCCGCTGGTGTCATTGGGGGAGGTAAGATCTCCATCAAGGGGCCGGTTCGCGGTCACAAAGAGCCAAAAACCTCAGGGTACCTCCTTTTTTCCAGAAAGATTTATTTTGCCAGGTTGAAAGGGCAATTTAAAACTGCACCTGGACTGCAATGGCAGACCTGGGACATGTTTTAAAGGGCCACTTATGAGAGTGGCACACTAGTAACTTTTAATTTACAGGCCCTGGGTACATGTAGTACCACTTTGCTAGGGACTTATTAGTAAATTAAAAGTGCCAATTGAGTGTAAGCTAATATTACCATTTTTAAAGGGGAGAAAGCACGAGCACTATAGCGCTGGTACAAAGTGGTAAAGTGCACAGAGTCCTAAAAGCCAATAAACAGTAAGACAGTAAGCATTTTATTAATTTTAGTTTTTCTTGGCACCAGGTTTCGTTATGTGATATCCCTTTGAAATGGCAGGAATGCACTGAAGGGCAGATTTATGAAAAGTGGCACTGCACAGAGTGCAGCGCCACTTTCTCTGTGCCCCTTAGTACCCCCCTACCGCCACCATGTGTGTGCCGTATTTAAAATATAGTACCCCAGGGGGCAGGGTATGGGGCAATAGCATAATTTCACATGACGCTATTGATGTACTCTGCAGGAGAAGTGCCAAAATACTGGTGCTACTCCTGCAGAGTATACAGGGCTCCATTTTAAAGAATGGAAGCTCCCTTTTAACGCCTGCTCTTGAGCAGGTGTTAAAACTGCCATACAAAATGGCACAAGGAAATCTCAGAGATTTCCTTATGGCATTTTCCTGGCTCCCCTAACGGGGGGACGCCCCTTTGCATACATTATGCCTTGCGCAGGCATAATGTAGCGCAAACGGCTAAAGGGTGGCGCAATGCATGCATTGCTCCAACCTGTGAATACGGCGTGGGGATTTCGGCCTTGTTGGGCCACACTAACAGCAAAAATAATGACGTTAATGTGGCGCAAGATGGCTCTAGTGCATGATAAATATGCCCCTCAGTGTCCTTTGTGTGATATGAGAGGAGAGATCAGGTGTATGTGGAGAGGAGAGCCACTGTTCCATGATGATCCGTGCGTCCCTGGTACTCATGTTAAGTCTAAAAGGGATTAGCCCCCTACCCAGCAATGATGTTTACATTTCTACCTCTTCTTTCTCGGACTATGAAGAAAATAGCCCAAAGTGACAAAAACAGCAACAAGATACTGTTGAAAAGCCCACACTGTAACATTCTGGCAATATTCCTGTCAGAAAACAAGTCTTTACTGGCATCAGACTAACGAAAAAAACGGAATGACATGCCAATTCCAAGGAATACCTGTCATAAAATTGTCCTGCGACAATGCAAAAGTCATAAAAATATTTGGGGGAAACAAAACAACACCTCTTTCAAAAGTAACATATGTGAAAAAATGATTGAAAAGTAAAACCCCTTATTCCTAGTCACAAAGAGTGGAAAATGGACACCTGGACCACCTGGCACTCTGATGCATGCTGCAGATGGGATTGTGTGCCTATGAAAAAATCTCCTTTCATTGTCAATGCTGAAGCAGCGATAGTGCTATTTTAAGCACACTGCTGAATTTGTAGTGGGTTTTGATAAGCATAAGGTTATTTTTATGCATATGACCTTTCTATAGGCAGTATGTATTTAAATCTAGAGATATTTATTTCATTTCTGTTAAAACGTATTCTAGGTCTCACACTTGAGTGGAGTAATTCAGTGTTTCTTAAAATCAATGAAGAACCCATTATGGAGCGATACTGATCACAGGGCATATAAAGAGTAAACTGGCTCTAAGGACTGTTTTTGTACAGGAAGGTATTCTTTCCTGCACAAAAACAATTCTGCCTACAACACAGGCACCCCTGCATTATGGTGCAAGGGTGCCTGTGTGCCACTAGAGAAAAGCAATCCTTAGAAGCATTTTCCTCTTTCTATGTGTACAGGAGAATGGATCATTGAAAGCGTAAATACCAACAATAAATAAAGATATTTCTCCTTGTTATGCCTAACAATAGAATACATAGCTTTATGGTCTTGGTTCTAGGCCCTGAGAGCCGGGGACCATCTGATAAAGGGGGTCTGCAGTATTGTTTACTTTTGAAGATACGTGGCAAGTCTCTAGGGAGTGCTATCCAAAGGCGATCCCTTATAGTTGCAATGTCTTGACTATCTGAGTGCCGGCCTGGTGCAACCAGACCCTGGTTTTGGGTGTAATCTACACAACATGGAGGTAATGCTTGTTTCATTAGCAGACAGTTCAATGTTGTTGAAGGGGGTGATTGATCCATCGTTGATTCGTGAGGTCTGGCTAAATCTTGCAGCTCAAACATCAATCTAAGCTTTCGTTTATAGCCAATATGAATGGAAAAGTCAACATTTTCATGTCAATGTTATAGAATAACAGACTTCTTTGCACTACCTCCACTTGACAAATGAAAAAACATCTCTCCTGCACGTGGAATTCTTCACTATGTTGACTGCAACAGCCATAAACCATTATCAGCTGAGATCTACTGTGGCACCCAGAAAAGCTGTACATATAGGAGAAGATAGCTTTAGGGCTATTAAATCTTTGTATAGGCTTAGATATCTATATTTTGGATCCCTTTGATCCTCATTGAGCCAGCGATGTGGTCTCCCCTCAACTTGCTGGATGCTTTACGACTTGCCAGACAGACCAGGGGCTCCTTTCTTCTAGTTTCACAAATTACAATGGGCTTTCAATGTGTCTGTTGACTAAAGGTTGCCTTCTGCATTACCTATCTATGCTTTCCTTCATGTATTATAACAAATGCTGGCATTATGTTATATTATGCATTAATTTGACCTGTTCTGTCCAGTTTGATACAGTGTTGTATAGAATGCAAATTATTGCATGATTGGCAGTGACAATACTTATTGAGCCATGACACTACTACTTATACGCACTACACCACCGGAATCATTATTGGCCATAGTAGTTTCGTTTTGCTCCTTCATTTTTTTCATCTTGAAAACAATATCCTTGCAATAACCTCAAATAACTTAATTAGAAAACAGTAATTTTGTAATTTCAGTATGATTATGTATCAGTGCAATTATAAATTGTACAGTACATATTGTTGGTTACCTATTTTTTATTTTATATTTTTTATAGTATGGCAGTGCATGACATATGGTGTCAAATTACAAATATATCTAAGAAAAGATTGTTGGCAGAAAATTATTACTAAGTAAAGAATCATCCCGCTTTCATGAACAGATTATTTTATTTAGAAGTTTATAATTTCCCTTGCCTCCCGTACATTTGATGACATATCAATCTCTGACGTAGCGAAAGATTGAAGTCTTGCTTTGTCGTCATGCTCATATAAAAAGCAAGTAAGCAATTTTCAGTGGGTGCACAGATGAACAAGTAAACACCACATTATGCCTCTTCTTGATTAGGTTTTACTTTTCTTTAAAACAGCTGGATAATTGATTCTCTTGATTTTCCAACGCCAACCCATTTAACTAAAACAGAAAAAACAGAGGCAAGTTAGGAGAATGTTAAACCCAATAATATGACATCTTTGTGTTCTAATACCACATATTGTGCTTTTCAATCACAGTGCCTTCCAATGTAGTTTAGCCCTAGTACCACTGTAGACAACCTGAAGCTCTATTCATTTTTATGTAGTAAACAATAAACTTCCACAGGAATAGTCTCCTTTCTCTTTTTATACCCCTTAGCATAACAAACCCCTCAGTCCTCTTACTACATGTTTTGTCTATATCCCTCCAGCTAAATGGCAACCTGTACGGCTAAGTGAAGCGCACTCTTGCTTTAGGTGATTATGGGCCCAATTTAAATGTTGGCAGTGAGGGAACTATCAAAACTGCAACAGATTTTCCTCCCTGACATAATTATGGCTTACCCACCTGATTCTGGCAGACCAGAGTCTGAGGACAGTGGATGCTACTTTGGCTCCACCGTGATAAGCGTGTCCCTCAGAGATGTCCATCCACCTAATGTAGATGGGCAGACATAAAGCTGTTTTCCATAAAGCTGGCGGTAAAGGGCACTGAAAAGTGCTCAACACCCTCCTTGCCGTGGAAAGAAAATCCCAAGGCAAGGGGGGCGTTTTTTAAATTTTCAATAGGAAAATCCCGATTTGGGATTTTCTTTTTGAAAATAAAAAGTCAAACTTTGCCATACGTCTTTGTTATGTTCGACAGAGCTGTCCGGCAAAGTTACAATGCATTGGCAGGAACTGAATTGATGGCGTTACCTGTCAACGCTTGAAATCGCCTCCAGGTGGACGGACATTACAAATTTGGTGGGCTTTACCTCTGTCAGGGTGATTAAGTAGTTTACTTCTTTGCCCTGGAGCAGGACGGTGCATCCGTCAAGATCAAAACTGGGCCCTCTGTTTCTTGCTATATATTAGCATTTTTGTGGACTGAGTCAGTGCTCGGAGGTACAGGACAGAACTGATTGCTTTAGATCGCCTCTTTTTTCAGGAACACATGATCATGGGATAGATGATGTAGAGCAGCTGTTTTCCAGCAGGCTCTTGTGCCACTCTACGTATCACCTGAAGAAGGGTGGGTGAAATATTCAAGCAAATTTACAAACCAGCACAATTCGCCTGCTTTTTTTCCACCTGCGGAATGGAGCTTGAGCTAATCCAATGCTCTATGGGTGGAAAAATATACCCAAAACTAAAAACAGACTTACTTTTAGAAGCACTGTGAGGGACCGATTAATGTATTTTACATGATGCTAACCGCAATAAGGTAAATAAATTGTCTGGACCCCTGTCAGTGGTCTTCAGAGCAACTTCCCCTGCAGACATGTTTGTGTGCCTCTCCTGCCTGCAGAGTTGTCCTGACACTCTAGCAGACAGGTGAAACTGTCTTGCAGTGAAAATTGTTTATAAAAGCACTGTCTGGGGTCAGCCAGTGTTAAAATATGTAATGCGATCACCAGTAAGGTTATTACATTGTCTGGTCCCCTCCACGGCTGGGCACTAGAAGGCACAAGAATTCCATTTTCCATTCCTTCCTTACTGCATAGAAGAGTAATTCGTTTTCTGCAGAGCATTCAGATTTTTTTTTAAACTAGTGTACAGACTGCAGCACACAAAGGAAGAGGAAAAAACAAGGAGAAATAGATATATTTCTCCTTGTTACAGCTCTTGTGGGAAGGCGTATCTTTTTGGCGCATTCCCAGGTTTACCAGCTCTGGTAAATCTGGAAGTGCATCAAACACCATGGGAGTTGCATTGGAACACCCACGCAATGCCCACAGAACTTCTTCCCAGGGCAGAGCAAGGCAACACAGTGATTTGCTCAGCATTGCTTTACTCCAGATCTATGGAACCACCCAGGGCCACGCAAAGTGACCTTGAGTGGCTTCAAAAAGCTGTCTTAAGGTTTGCATTGCTCTTGGTGCAAGTGCGACTCAATCCAGCTTGCAAATAGCCCCCTGAGTTAATAACCATTGAATTGTCAGCACAAAGGCCTTTGTTACGAGTAGCTAAGAAAATGTGCAGGTATATCCCCATATCTGGAATTACTAATACTGTGAGTACTGATAACTCCAGGATTGTGGAAAATCTGGCCTATTGGGAGGGGTGTCTGAAGATCCACTAAGATAATAGATCTGCAGTATTTCAACAAATGTTACAATTCAGATTAGACCAGTAAAGGCTGTTACAGGCCCCCACAGGACTACGAGGCAACTCCTGATGAGAGCCAAAGATGTCTGCTTAGTACTCAGCTCACTGGCTCATTCTTGGTGCTGATGCTGACCAATTTACCCTTCTGAAAACATCAAAGTTCTTCATAGGAACATCAGTTGAGACATGTTTCAACTAAAGTGTGTGAAGAATAACCTGTCGAGGCATTCCATTTGCCTTAACATGCAAATCGCAGAGAACAGTTAAAGTCATCCTTTACTGGGATGAACAGCACATACCTAGTACTGCTTGATTTTAAATTTTGGTTACCTCATTTGAATGCTGTAAACTCACATACAAAAATATCACTGAAAATGTACTTTTAAACCATTTCATTAAACGTTTTAAATAAGATCAAATATTTTACATATTGTCATTCTATTTTACAACGTCCTATATAACCTTGTAGGCTAGTGCTTTAGTAACTAAACAAAAGAAAAGCTCACCTGGAACACCAATGTGATTTTCAATGCATCTGATATAATTCTGAGCCTTCACTGGGAGATCCTCCCATTTCCTGGCATTTATTGTGTCTGTCTTCCACCCAGGCATTGTCTCATATTCCACCTCTACTTTCTGTAGAATTTCTTGGTTCGCTGAGGAAACAATAATATTTAATGAGCAATGTTCTCTAAAACTAGGAATGCCAATTACTGGCACTATTTCACCTAAATCTTAAAGGTATTAGGAATACCATCACATTCCCTTTGACAATAGTAACTTCACAAGAAGTGACATTACATATCATTTGACACTGCTTTATACTTTCCTTTTCTTAAAATGCCATGAAGCAGTTTTTGAGAACGATGGCTGTAATGAAGAACATCAGGGCTTAAGTACGAAATAATGCCTCTGTGATCAAATGCTTGGCCACAGGACATCTGTGCCTGTATGACACATAGGGCCTCATTATGACCCTGGCGGTACAGAACCGCCAGGGTCAACGGGGGCGGGAGCACCGGCGACAGGCCGGCGGTGCTCCCTTGGGCATTCCGACCGCGGCGGTAACGCCGCGGTCGGACCGGGACCGGACCGGGCCTTGGGGATTCTGACACCCCCTACCGCCATCCTGTTCCTGGCGGTTCGCCAGGAACAGGATGGCGGTAGGGGGTGTCGCGGGGCATTGAACTGCAGGGGCCCCCGTAAGAGGGCCCGCTAGTATTTCACTGTCTGCATAGCAGACAGTGAAATACGCGACGGGTGCAGTAGCACCCGTCGCACCTTCCCACTCCGCCGGCTCGATTACGAGCCGGCTTCATCGTGGGAAGGTTGTTTTCCCCTGGGCTGGCGGGCGGCCTTTTGGCGGCCGCCCGCCAGCCCAGGGGAAAACTTGGAATACCCTCAGCGGTATTTTGGAGGGGGGAAGCCTCCGCCGCCCGCCAGACTTAGAATGAGGGCCATAGTGTACCGTGGCATGTGTGCCTGCTTCGTGCACCCCCGGAGCACTACGGTATTGCAGAAGGGGCTGCAGATGCTTGTAAAGCCCCTTCTATAATATTGATAGCTCTGGAGCACATGTAGCACCAGCGCTATCTTTGAAACGCGTACCCTCATTTGCCTATTGGTACTACCCCATGCAAATGATTAATCACTTTGCCTGTACGCCCGCACCATATTATGAACAGGATGTTCGGAGGACACTGGCAAAGCTCCACTAAAAAGGTGGTGCATTGTCAGTACATGTACTTAAGCTATCCCTGTAGGGCATGGGTACTCGCAAATATTTTCCCAGGGGCCAAAAAGTTTGGTCTGTGATGTGCCTGGGGGCCGCATTGATGCCAGGGCTGTGGCGGTCAAGTGGGGTAGCTGGGGGGAGTGGTGGGAAGGTAGGTGTAGGAGAAGCAAATGATATACATCTAGTGTCTGAAATAAACAATGGAAAACCAGAAAACCTGGAATGAATCCCGGCTTACCCACTTTTACAGATTGTGTGATCCTAAGCAATTGTTTAGTCTCACTTCGCTCCTTTTTCTGCATTTTCACATTTAAGATGACCTCGAAATACATGATTCATGGTGTGCGCTGCACAACACCTGCCTCTATGTTTGATTTAATAAACTATAATTTTGTTAATGTAGGATTGGAACCCAGGCCACCAATAAAGTGCACATACCAAGTGACTGGCCTCTTCAATTTACTATTGGTTGTGTTCTCAGGATAAGGGAAATAATTAATGTTTCAAAAGTTATGTTTCCAAATGTATGTTTGAAAACTATCACTTTTAAAGGAATACATCTTAGTGCACAGATAAAATAAATTGTACTAAGGCAAAAAGGTTCTGCATGTTAACTAAATACACTTTTTTAATTTTAAAGAGACTGTCTTAGTTTTACACTTGTGCTGCAAGATGTCTGTAAAAATGAAGGCGTTTATAAAGTTAGGTGCAGGAGTCCCTAGTTACTTCCTCTCTTTAACACCAATTAAGTTTGAAATAAATGATTGTGTGTGTATTTAATATTTTTATTGTTAGTGCAGAGTCGATCAAACAGCTGCCCAGTGCTCCTGTTGCCCAAGGGGCCGCATGTAAAGGTCAGAGGGGCCGCATGAGGCCCGCGGGCCGTACTTTGAGTATCTATGCTCTAGGGTGACAAAGGAAGTCCCACGGACTTCCCAAAGTCCCCTTGCAGGGAGGTGCAGTCACTCACTGCATACTCCTGCTAGGGGATCTCTCTCCCCTCTTTCAGGTGCAGGCATCATGTTGCATGGCTCAGCTCATAAACAGCCACTCAGTGTTTCACTAAATGGGCTTCCTCAAGGGCAGGCACAAATTTGAGACAGTCTGATGTTAGCCCAATAATTGCAATAGGGAGCACTGTGCCTGATTGTGCCCAGCGCACCTGTTTAAAGGTGAACTATGGTGCAAAGAGAGATAGAGTACCCTATTGGTAGTACGGGCCCAGGTCAGCAATTCTAGTGTGCACGACAATGTTCAAGTCTTGGCTGCTCTGGGCTCTAGAATTGTAGGAAATGACTCACATGAAAGCTTCAATTATCCGCGAATTGCAAGAGTCAAACCTGCGACATTCAGGACAATGCTTACAAATAGGAATAATGCCCTCATGTAAAGTTTGGTGGATGGTGTCTGCTGTTTTACATGTATATTATAGTCAATGGCCCTCTAAATGCAGTGGACGCCAATAGGTGACAATGGTGGTAGGTGGGGTCTAGGCTCCACTATGTGAATGTGCTATTACATGCTCTTCAACACATGTGCAGTACAGTGATCCTGCCTCTCAGCGGCTCCTGTCGAGCTCACTTTCTTCTCATAGGCCTTGTGTGTGGACAGCACTTAGTGCACATGGGCACTATGTGTGTATGCATGTAGCAGTGCTGGAGTAGCTTAGGGGTTAGCAACCTAGGACAGATGTCAGCCAGGGACAGCATCTGCTAGAAATTTCTGTGTGGCCAGAAGCAGAGTATCTCAGCAGAGTAAGAGTGGCTGAGAGCTACCAACAGTCCTGGGGCCTTTGGGGGCAGGGCGCTGAGAATGTGTTCACTGGTGGAACTAGTGCTTGGTAACACCACTAAACACAAAAGGTTGTGCACATGATGTGGGAGGTTTGTAATCCAATAACTGTAGCACTATTTAACGAGTAAGACTCATCTATTAATAATTTAGTATACAGCGTAATTCAGCCATGACTAAACAAAAACACTAAGGGAACTGATAAAGACTATATAGTAGGAAAGCACAATGCCTTTGACATCACTCTCATTCCCCTCTCCCACTAGCAGTCTAACATTCCTGACAAAATGGCCACATCTCTAACAAACAAGCAATCATTTCAAATGGAAGCACTAACATTTCTCACAGAGTAGCAGCCACTTTTTTACCAACTGCACTCTCACACGCCTTCCTACTGGCAGTTTCAAACTACTGAACGACTTTTACAAGCTAGCAGCATGGCCTTTAGGCTGATGACAGAATGTATCTCTTTATTGAGCCCTGTGTGTGTGTGTGTGTGTGTGTCTTATCGTGGTTGGGTGAGAGGTTCAATGCAAGAATGAGTCAAAAAGTGCATGAATAGATGAATGAGTGCATGAATGATTGAGTGAATACATGAATGATAGGTGATTGATTGCATGGATGAATCGATGAGTGACTACAAGGATGGAAGCATCCATTCAATTTCAGTTGAATGCCTCACCTGGCGGCCTTTCATGTCTTGTTTTGTATTATCTGTTACGGGTGTTCATGTCGATCTATAGAGTGATGCTCCTAATAAGGTAGAAGATAAAATCATACAACAGAAGTAAAGAATGAGTATACTAGATGCATACTAAACAAAGAAGTACTTCTGGCTTCCGTATTTGGTGGGCACTATTGTCAACTCCAATTAAAGTGGTTCTATTATTTCTCTGTAAGAGGCAAGGGTGTCCTTCACGCTCACCTTGGCACTTTATTTTAGATTTCCAAAGCAGATGTAGTTTAGTGAATAATAAGCTTCCTACTGCATTTATATGAATGAATATGAATGGTCATTTTACGTGAGTATTTGTATTATGTATCACAGATTAAAGAAAAATAATTCCTATTCCAGCCACTAACACAATTTCATGGGGCGTGGTTACACATGATCTTGTTGCTTCCTACCATACTCATATAAATCTCGTTGTTTTGTGGTACACAGATGATAATTCCATGGGCATCAATTAGAGATATACAGGAGTCCCAGCTGTATTTTCTTGCTTGCCTATTGGTAATTTTTGCACTGGATGTGCTATCACTAGTCTCAGGGCCATGAAAGCAGCAGCAGGAAGTGACTGAAAACTGGGCTCTGAGGCTCATGTTTGCTTTCTGAGTTTTCCACTGCTTACCCTTACATTCCTTTCTCAGCAGCACATGGTAGACAATGATACTAGAAGTGAGACATGGGATTATCCCTGAGATGCCATCAGATTTCAAAAGGTGAATGATTTCAGTTCCTCCTCTAAACCTGGTGTCTCAATGAATCAGCATCCATGTATGTCCCAACCTGGACCATAGTACAAGTAGAGGGTCTGGGTGATTTTATTGTTTTATATCAGATTAGGTCCTTCCATTTAGCATGAACATTGAAAACCGCTGTGTTATGGTCCATGTACCTTATTTATTCCTTATCCAATCAACAGCATAAGCCAGTGTGCACAGTTAAATAAATGTAGCATTAGTCTTCAGAGAATTTAAGAAGCACGTAGACATTAAGGGGCAGAGGTAAATAACGCAACATTGCAATACACTGATTTGCACCATGGTGATCTTTGTATTTTTTACAGTAACGACCATATGAAAGCATTGTTAGGATTAAAGTCAATGTCAATTTGTGCATCTTTTCAAATCCTGCAAATGTTTCCTTTGTCCTGGAGGTTCTGCTGTAAGTTTTCCCATATTGGCTCAATTTGACCTGCTTCTTATCCCAAGACTGAGGATCTAGTATTCTAATGGTCATCCTTGGTTTATGTAAAGTTCGGGGTGACCCTGTGGAATTAAGGGGGTGTATCCCCCTTAAACATGGTATCTCCAGATCATCACATGTGGCAGCATTTCATATATTTTGGATTCATTAGCTGCACCCAGATGCATTGCCTCCAGTAATCCTCAAGTAACTCAAGTGCAGTGACCTCTGGCAAATGTTGTTTGGTGTATATTTTTCTAAAGATTGTGAATGACCACAAACATTGTCTGCATAAGTTCAGCCACAATTATCAAAAACGTCCAAGTGAGTTGAGCAATCAACTTTACTACGCCTGATATAAGGGTGACCGTTAAACAACTTTGAACACCCTTTTCATACAAAATGTTCAATGTGAGTTTGGCGAAACACAAGAATAGCCCCATGGCAGCTTCTTTATCCTTGCTTGTCTGCTAATCATGACTAGGGCTCCTGTCTTAGGCGGCATCTGGAGGTTGTAACTGCCTGAAGTCATGTGGTTTAGGCAGTGGGCTGCTGCCAGACTGGCACTGGATGGTGCCTCACCTCATATCATTCAAAACCTACGTTAACATTTATACAGTGGACGTGAAGCTCCATGCTTCCCTTTTCATCAAGGCTGGGACTAAATCTGATGCCCTGCTGAATCCCTTCTTGAATATCTGCTGCTCGTATTGGCTGCTTGAAAGGCATCATCCAGCCAAAGGAGTCCAGAGAGAAAAACACAGAGCACTAAGGGGCCCTCTTCACCCTTCACCAGAAAATTGAGGAGGGATGCCCAACATTTAGTCATCTAAAAGTGCAGATGAATGAGTAGCAACTAAGAATGGTGAGTACAATCAGTGTGTTGTGGAGACAGGGCTATCACTAGTTTAAGTGACCTGGGCATCAAAAGAAGTGTCCCAGGTTACACTTAGGATCTCCTGGCCCTGCTCAATCTAGCTGGATGTTGTCCTGTGCTAGCAAGATAGCTCATGTGTGGCCCTTTTCTGTGTTTGCTTAGCTCACACATTCATTCTCCCTGTGGGTCACAAGATGCCTGTACCCCATTAACACCTACTATGGTTCCACTGATTGTGGAGTTGTTGACTCGGAGTCGCTAGGGCTCCCAGATAAAGAGATATCTGCAATTTAATGGACTAGGACCCTTTAGACAAAAAAGGGGGTAAGCCAATTTCCCGGGTCGTTAATACCGGATTCCACTGCGTTTCTATCTTGCTCTTTGCACCTTACAGGCTGGAATAATTGTATTGATTATTTTGTGAAGATTTCCACCTTTCACCATTTCGTAGCAGCACCACAATCCATCGTGTTCTCTTTGCAATAAGAGAAGTACAGCTTTACTGCACAATCAGTGACAGTAAACAGTATATATTTTGAAAATCTTCGGTGCTCACTGTTTCAAGCGCAATTTGCATTTTCTGATCACTGCTTTCACTGTGTCTATATATTTTGACATGGTGTGCCTTTGTAAGTAAATAACAACTGAGAAGGAGCATTCTCATTTTTGTTGTAAATAGAACAAATGTCTTGTTGTGTACCTTAACTCAAACTTCACATCACCTCCTTTGAGCTAGTCCTCGACTGCTTGACTAAGCTACCAGGAGAGATACGGAGGCTTGGGAGGTCAACATTATTTGAATTAATGGCTTTGAATAGATCTTCTATATAGTAAAGAAATAGGCTGTTTTTGTACCTTAAATGAAGTTAAATAATTATGTTTCCTTTCAGAAAACATACCACACAAACTGTTCGTGAAAAATAGCACAGAGGGATTTTTTTAAAAGTCTGGTTCGAAAAATTACATTTATGGGTTGGCACATAATTGGTCTCTGCAAAAAGTGGAGATATGTCTGTTTTAAATGTATGCCTGCACACTGTAAAGCGTGTACAGAAGCTTTGGGGCCTAGATTCTTATGTATGCTATGATGTTCATTTGGTTGCATGTTAATACACAGGTTTAATTTGGATTCATTGGATTTCAACATTTAACAATTCTGCATTGAATATGTCCAGAATTATATACGTTTCTTTAAAAATGCGTGCAATTTTTGTTTATGCATTTTTTGTTTACACAGGGCTTATGTCTGTCTCAGGAAGGAATGTCTGTTTGGAGAAGATACAATGATGCCTTGCAATGAATTCCAAGCACTATGAAGAGTACTTGTTTTTATGCTGTGATGTTGAGTTTTATCAAATGCACTCAAAGAACTACTGAGGCAATATTTCCGAGAAGAGAAAAGCAAAACTGTCCCCAAGAAGAAGAATACAAACAGCCGCTAAGGCAACATTTTTGAGGAGAGAAAATAAAAAAACTACCACCAAGGAGAAGGATAAACTATTCAAGACTCAACCGATCTTTGTGATAGTATGGTCAAGAGCGGTCTTTTTTCTTATTCATTTTAGAGACAAGAGGTTAACAAACTGACAAAAGTGCTGGGTACAAAAGACAAGCGATCTGAAGGTCAGATAGCATTATGTCAAACTTGAGTCATTTTATCACTATTGGGATTATTCACCGTTTCTTTGGAGAATTTGCACTTACTTGGAAGTTCTCTCTTTTCTGTAAAATCCAGCCTTCATTTATATAAAGTATTTTCTGTTTTGTTTTCAGGATGTTTAGTCGTCAGCTCTAAAAGGTCTGATATCCTTTACGGTGCGTCCTCTTCAGCTAACATTTTGGGAATTCTAAAAGCATATAGCGCTGTCTGTGGGTACCGTTTTTGAAGCGAAATATTCAGAGCTGCTGAAGCAATTGAACTGACAGGGTTACAGATGTCTTTTTCGTTTTCACCAGACGGTTTATTGCAAGTCACAAACTATTTCATGAGGCCATCACCATTAAAATGTACTGCTAGGATGAAGGATCAATTAAATCTGTCTGTGATAGATCCCAGTGAAGAGCATGTAGATTTTTAAGGACTACATTGGAGTGTGTGTTTGTGAATTCAGTTTTCTTGCTGATGCAGGCAGGGGCATGTGGGGTTCTCATCGATACTGTTATCCAAAGATTAGGCTGCATTAGAGACTAACGTCTTCTGGCTTGAGGGGTTAAAGAACTTGAACATCAGATTCCCAAAGACACCTGTCTTTCTGGGAGTTAACTAAGGTGTGCAGGTAGAACCATCTTATGAAAGAAGGTGACACAGTGCTTAATTTGTGCTTATTTCCGGTGCGGAGCACCAGCACTTATTTTTGAGGGCCGGCACTTATTTTCCTGCCTCAAGAATTTACTGCGAGCAGAAGACACATATGGGAAAGACAGTGGAACACAAAAACGAAACAGCGTCATAATTGGAGAAAGCAGAAAGCTGCAAGTGTGAGCTGAAGGGGCAGGAAGGGGATGTAAATGGATTGAACAGGCCGGAGATGGCTTCAGGATTAAGTTGCCTCAGTATTCCGTGTTAGCAGAATTTAATTGCAGCAGCTGCATGTTTAAGAGGAGGGCTTTGAGCACTGGCGTGTTTTTATTTACAAATTAAGCACTGAGGTGACATCAGTAAAGTTTTCTTTTTAGACAATGCATTTCACGTCTTACAATGTGCCCCCTAAATGGTATTCTCCAGTATAAACGTTGTTGGTGACAGTTATCAGATGGGTTTTGCTACAGAGAAGTAGAAGACAGATGCCCCATTGGTACAACTGCACTATGAGCAAACAATCTAGAAATCTACAGTTATTTTCCCCACTAGCATATTAGGAAAAGGTCATGTGAAGGAGAGGCTGGGGAGAAGGTGGCACAGTAGATAAAAAGGTAATTTCAGTTTTTGAACTCAGAGTCTCACTTTCAATAAGGCCATTCTTCACCATTACCTGTCCTCTTAAAATGTCTCAGAGTCAACCAACAAATTCAGAGTAATGGCATAAACATCAGCATTCTTAGAGTAATGTCTTACCGCTGAAAGTCATAGATTTGTCGAACATGACTGGACAACTTCAGGGAACCCAACAGCATTGTTCTTACTCTTAATTGCTCAGCTGCATGTAGCTGTACACTGCAGGGAGGATCTATGAGGATCCATGTCCATCTATGAAATCCACAGTCAGGGCAGAGAAGTCCTTCAATAATCAGCCATGTCCATTGCATGCAGGGGATGAATATTATCCAACACACAAACAGTGATGGGAGAGAGGCTTGCAATTTGTCTGACCACTGGGAATCACTGGTGATAGCATACCAACCCATCCTTCCTGGATTGCTGGTATCCCCACTCTGGGAAGACCTGGGCTGGCAGTTCGTACTGGACTGTTCCTCTGGAGCAGGATCAAAATTGATTTGCATATGGCTGGTTTCATATTAAGGCGGCATGATGAGCAAAAAAAAGTAATGGTTGAAATGGTACTCCAAGCAATTGCCAGGGGCTACACTTATTGAACACAAACCTTTCCTCACCTATTATGTTTTTGAGGTATATTGTCAAGACATTCTATAGGGTCAGTACACCATCTTGTTCCATTTCCATGACCACCCATAGGATAAACAATTATGGCCCAGAAAGGTCACCGTTTCCAGTCTGTCGTCAGGCATGGGAGAGTATTCTATCATCAGTAACAAATGAGACCCTTTAGGAAGTGGCAGTGCACACCAAGGAAGCCATAATGATCTGCACCACCAAATGCCATAAAGGGAGTGGGATGAAAACACATCATTAAGCGCCATTCAGCTTTCAGAGCTCCTGACAAAATCATCCCTCAACATATTTTCGACAAATATTATATCACATCTCCCAAAGTGTCACCCTTGTTGTAGAATGAGTCAGCAAAATCAGAATTCAAATAGGAGAAGCAGAATTGCTTAATGTGTTTGGAACACCCTTATTTTCCTGAACAAGGCAATAAAAATAAGGAAATGCCCTTCCCTAAATCATTGTTCCTATTAGCAACGCTTACACAAGGACAAAGGGGGTGGGGTACAGTCACTGATCACAATCCAAGGGCCCCAAAGCACTCTTCTAATGAAAGGTTAGTGGGTGCACATACACTCTTTTGTGGCAGCAGTGACTGAAATGCCCTATTTGCAAATGCCAGCCTACTACACCTGGCAAATTCTTGTGCCTGGCACTTAAAGAGGGATCTTAGAGTCATTTCTGATGTTGGGTGCTCTCCCACACAATTCTTTCTAACCTGCTGTGGTGGATTTGACAAACGATCCGTGTGTCGGACACATCTTTCCACAGCTGTCCATGGTGTTTGACCTTACTCAAAGTAAGGAACATATTTTTTGTTTATGGGGCACACAGTCCTGAAGTGTGTGTCTGCATGCACATACTTAGGGTACATGTTAAGACGGTTCTTTGCCACTCACATTAAGGGTTACTAAAAACAAAATGCAAGGGAAAACACCCACATTTTATGCAGACTATCTACTTAGCCGACTGCGCTATACAGAAACACTATTTACGAACTCGGAAACTAGTTTCCACTGTTTCACTGCTCTACCCTACTAATACACACACACATATGCCCCCCCCAACCAACACAGACTTAATTATCTACTATTTAGAGTTTAATATTTCGCCCTTGCGGAGTTATACATTGAATATACGCCGCAGTGCATAGTTTAATATGCTATTTATTATCATTTGTAGTGTAGGAGAGTACCTATGATTGACTCACAAGACAATAATTATGCCAGCAATATGTTTCGGCTATATTTTTATGTGTCGAGATGTTTGTACTCTGCATTTTATAAGGGAACCAATACAGACATTTGGATGCAGATATGAGCACGCCGATGTCGGTATGTGTTCAGACACTTGGGTGGGACTCTGAAACAATGAAACTGACACTGGAACAGTGTGACATTAGAGCACTGGCATTACAACAATGACATTGCGACACTGACACTGGGAGACACATGGTGCATGAACTCGGACATAGGGCTACAAAGACTCAGATATGGAAAGTGAAAAATGCCATTGGGACACGATCAGTGGCTCATGAACTCAGGCAGTAGAATGCACATAGAAATCAGATGTATATTGGTACGCAAAAATGGAGTCACAAACATTAAGGGAACATACACTGAAGGAAACAATGACGGGTAACTTTAACACTAGGACCCTAGCTCAGGACTAGCACAGTTGAGTCATTTAATCGTTCTTTATATGGCAAAAGTTAGCATTACCTAAAATACTGGTACCGTTTTTATCAATGTTGAAGGATGCAGGGCTGAGTTAGCAGTGGCAGAAATTGAAATAGGGCTTTCAAATTAAACACTCATCTTAGCAGCGAGCACTTGAATTGACTCATTAAAGCTACACCCAATCACCAATAATTCATGAGAAGTGACATCACACATCCTTTAAATCCTGGTGATTGGCCATTGAACATTCTAGTAACAATTATTTATTGATATAGTTCGGCCGGATAGGTAAATGCAGAGTAATCGATTACAAGCACAATCAACCAGCTACACGTAGAAGTTATACTTACTTTAAAATATCTGAAAATAACATTTGGGTCGCATATATGTCAAGCAGTGACATAGGCCATAGCAAATGCTTACCCACAAATGGCACCCAAGGTCAGACACGAGCTGATAACACAAACAGTGTCTTTGAAGAAGTACTGTAACAAAATATTCATAATCTAGTAACACCTCCTGCATAGGGAATATAATGCTTATGTTTCTCCTCTCTAGTGGAGCATTTAGGAGTCCTAGCAGTCAGAGTCCTGCTGAAAAGAAGGTGATTACAGGAATTCATTAGTGACTCACTGTTTCACTCCTAACTTTTTGTTTGTCTACAAATTATAAGACAGTTCGAAAATATTCTCTCTTGTTTTCTATAAGATTGTTTTCTGTTGTCTACTTCTTTGCTTAGACCACATGGAATGCATATAGAACTGCACATAAAAGTAGTTAAATAATTTCTAACACCAACTGTCAACTGAAATGTCGATACATTTCTATCGGAAGAACACATGAAAAAAATTATTCACAGACGCAGAGAGCAACAATGCAAACAAATATTTCACAACATGCTCATTTTTAGTTACATATGTTTTCAACAATTTTATTTACTAATCCTCTAAAACCCAATTTTGCAAATAACGATTTAGAATACTAGTAAAGCTGGGCAACATACCAGGAAAATGTGGAATTCTCTTTCCATTTAGCTTGTATGCAACCCCAATTTTGATCTCATCGAGAACATCCAGAATATCAAGCTTTGTCAGTGCCAATCTGTTTCAGAAAATAACCACAAGGTTAGGATGAACAATTTGTGTGATCATTCACACCAGCTTAGCTCCATAAATTAAAGTTAAAAAGCAGATTTGGACAGAATAGAAAGAAAACAACAAACTGACAGCTGGGCGTCCCCCAGGGCACATCCCTCAGCCCTACCCTCTTTAACATCTAAATGACTCCCATGCCCTTTATAAAGAATACTTAACCAAATTTAGCCACATCAGTCATCGCTTATATTTCTGTGGTACCACAGTTCCCACAGGGAATAATAATCCAGTCCTCGTGTAAATCACACATTAAGTGGTCAGACTAGAAAGACAAGCTTTTCTATTGGTGCTGTCCTGTTGAGTGGGAGGTGACTTGGGAGAACATAGTTGGGATATAATGAAAGAAAGAGAGGGGTAATTTGATATGCTTTGAAAATATGTGGTAGAAACTGGGTCCCTAGTTGGCAGAGGTATGCACCCTGTCCAAGTAGGGACCACAATCCTAGCCAGGGGAAGTAACTATGCAACCTAAACTATCCTGTGTTCAGTCTCCAGTAGCTTTGCACAGAGCAGGTAAGCTTAACTTAGAAGGCAATGTGTAAAGTATTTGTGCAATAATTAATACAGTAACAGTGAAAACAGCACAAAATGTACACTACACCATTTTAGGAAAATAGATAATATTTATCTGAATAAAATAAAACCAAAATGACAGGAATTCAATATGCACAAGACAAGATATCACTTTTTAGAGGTTTCGGTAAGTCTTAGTATATAGGAATCAATGGATGTATCTTTTTTTAGCACAAAGTACCTGGGATGGGTCAAAAATAATGATGCAGAAGGCCACAGAGGAGGAGCTGCATCGTAAAGTAAAGATATGTGTCAGTTTTTCCAGCACAGTGAAGGTGAGGCGTTGTTTCTTTCTGCACGGCAAGGTGATGCGTTTGAATTCAGGGAGCGCTGCCTTGGTTCCTCCCAGCGATGCAGGGATATTTTGATGCCCAGGGACGATGCTTAGAAAATCCAAAATGCGTTGTGAAGGGGCAACAGATGCTGCGTCAATCTGGCAGGCCATGCAGTGATTTTTCAGCTGCGAGACAGGTGCTGCATCGATTCTGCAGGCGTTGGATCACATTTTGCAGGTGTTGCGTTGGTTTTTCCGGTGCTGTGGATTTTTTCCTTTAGATGAAGTCTTTGATGGTCCTAAACTTCAGAACCGGAGGCAAGCTCAGTCCAAGCCCTTGGAGAGCACTTGTGGGGGAAGACAGAGTCCTTCTAGAGAGTTAGGGGCCAGCAGGCAGCATGGCAACAAGCAGGAGAGCAGTCCTTCCAGAAAAACAGTCCAGATGAGTCCTGGGGGCAGCACAGCAGACCCTCTGACAGTCCAGTTGTAGGTCCAGAAGTGTCTAATTTTAGGGGGTCACAAACCCAGTATATACACCCAAATGTGCCTTTAAAGTGGAGGAAAACTTTAAAGACCCAAATGACGCCAAATCCGCTTCACTCCTCAACAACATGAGCATCATCAGCCTCTCTCAGCTGCATAATGGGACCAACCAATTTCTCCCACACATCTGAGGTAACTTGGACTGACCACAACCTCGTCCACTTCAGCTTTGAGGGACTACTAGAAGCCCTGACAAATCCCCCCACCCTCCTCTGCTGAAACTGAAACAATGTCACAAAAACTCCCTGGACTGCTGCCCTCAAAGAAACCAGACCTGACCACACAGACACCTTTGAACACAGCATGCAAGACCTTTCCAACTGGATCTCCTGAGCTGCCGACACTATTACCCTGCTAAAAAGGATCACCAGGAGCAAGCCAACCAAACAAGCCAAAAGGTTCACCCTAGAACTTCTGACCCTCAAACAACAAAATACTAAAGAGATACTGGTGTGCCAACAAGAACACTGGCAACATCAATGCATTCAAGACCACCCTCAAAAGATACCACCACTGATTCAGCGAGATCAAGAAACAGGCACTCACCACCCACATTGAGGCTAGCACCAACCATACCAGAGAACTCTTCAGCATCGTCAGAGAATTCTCCTGCCCCACCTCCACAGAGAACATGATCCACCCCACCCAGGTCCTCTGTGACAAGCTATCGGACCACTTCCACCACAAGATTGCCAATATCTACAGCAACTTCGACCCCCAACCCACCAGCGTCGACTACCACTGAAACTCATCTCACCTCTCACCCCCCACAGGCTCATCGAATGGAAACAGCTTTCCAGCTGGAGAAAATATCAAAGCCGCACTCACAGAACTCCTCAACACCTCCATCTCCACAGCCACCGTCCACAGTGCCGAGGTCAAGCTCCTCCTGAAAAAATCCTCAGTCAACCCCAGCACACTCAAGAACTACCACCCTATCTTGCTCTTCCTGTTCTCTGTCAAAGTCCTGGAAAAGGCCATCAACCGCCAGCTCATGGGCTACCTTGAACGCAACAACCTCCTTGACTCTGCCCAGTCCGGATTCCGGCCAATCCACAGTACTGAAACATTATCTCAGCTACAGATAACATTATGTGCAGTACTGAAAATTGTGTGCTTACTCCACCAAGGGGTGACAGCAGCCCTCATACTCCTCGATCTATCCGCAGCCTTCGACACTGTCTCACAGCACACGCTCATCTCCAGACTCCACATCATCAGAATTCAAAACAATGCACTCAACTGGATCGCCTCCTTCCTCTCCAGCCAAGCACAAAGGATCCTCCTCCCTCCCTACTTCTGTGCACCCAAAGATATCATCTGTGGAGTCCCCCAGGGCTCATCCCTCACCTCTACCTTCTTCAACATCTACATGACTCCACTGGCAGATTTCACATGCACCCACGGACTCAACATTGTCTCCTACGCTGATGACACCCAGTTCGTCCTCTCCCTCATAGACGGTACAGCACAAACCAACTTCCAAATCACCATGACTGATATTGCCTCCTGGATGAGGTCCAATTGCCTCAAACTCAGACAAAACAGAGATCCTCATCTTCAGGAACAAGCCCTCCCCCAGAACAACAAGTGGTGGCCACCTTCGGTGGTCTCCCACCAATGCCCACCAAACGCGCACAGACCCTCGGGATCATCCTGGACACTCAACTGACCATGAAGCAAAAGATCAATGCAGTCTCATCTGCCTGCTTCCACATCCTCTGCAAGCTCCACAGGATTTTCAAATGGATCCCCATCTCCACCAGGAAAACAGTCACCCAGGCCCTTATTTCCAGTTGGCTCAACTACAGGAACACACTCTATGCTGGAACCACTAAACAGCTCATGAACCACCTCCATACCATTCAGAACTCAGCAACAAGACTTGTCCTCGATCTCCCCAGAAGAACGAGGATCACCCGTCAACACAGGGCCCTCCACTTGCTCCCCGTCCAGCAGAGATGCCTCTTCAACCTCCTCACTCACACATACAAAGCCTTCCACAATGTAGGACCCGCCTACATCAACAAGTGCCTCTCCTTCCACCAACCCACCAAGACCTCTGTTTAGCCTCCCTATCCCAGGCCTACATTCCCTGCATCTCGCCGACAGATCCTGGAATGACCTCCCCCTCCACCTGCGCTTCTCCCCTTCGCTAAAGGACTTCAGGAAGCAGCTTAAACCCTGGCTGTTCAATCACCAGCAACAGCCTGACGAGGCTTGCAGTACCCCCTATACAAGACTCAGGCCCATATTTATACTCCCTTTGCGCAGGATTAGCGTAATTTATTTTGAAGCAAATGTGGTGCAAAGCTAACACCACATTTATACTTTGACGCTAGACCCGTCTAACATCAAAATATCCCAGTGTGCATCATTTTCTGGATGCTTGAAAGTGCCTTGCGTCAATGAGATGTAAGGAAGGCGTTCCCGTCTAAAAAAAGACTTAAACACCTGTGCGCCACATTTATCCATCTGCACAAAAATGGCCCACGGCTGGGAGGTGGAGCTGGAAAATGGTCAAATCCTGATTTGCGACAAAATGTAACGCCTGGGTCAAGGCATGCGTTAAAATGGGGCAAACACACCAGTACTTAAGGAAAACTCACAGAAGCAACATCAGAGCTCAAAAAGAAATATATGGAGGTGCTATTCATCCAGCATGCACGAAGACGCAGAGCACAGGAGCAACAGCAGCAGCTTCCACCACACCAACAGGGACCCCAAAGGCAAAGCAGGAGGCAGGAGAGGATATTCCAGACCAGGATAACCCTTCAGGGCCTCAGGGAACATGACATCACCCAGAGGTACAGACTAAACTGGCAAGCCATACAGCAGCTGCTGCGCCACATTGAGCCACAGTTGGCACCCAGCTTGCAGACACCCCACATCATTCCACCACAGACCAAGCTGCTAGCTGTCCTGCACATGTTAGCAAGTGGCTCTTTTCAAACCACTGGTGCCCTGGTAGCCGGGATCTCACAGCACTCATTCTCTGCATTCCTTCCCAAGGTACTTGACGCCATCATCTCACACCCCGCCACATAAGCTTCCCCAACACACAGCAGAAGCAGCAGGAAACCAAACAGAGCTTCTATCAAAGCAATGGCTTCCCGCACATGCTTGGTGCCATTGAATGCACACATGTACGGATTGTGCCACCTGCTGCAACGGAGCATCTATACCGCAACAGGAAGCATACACACTCCAACAATGTGCAGGCCATTCTGGATCACCGTGGATTGATCACCAACATCGTGACAAAGTATCCTGGGAGAGTACATGATTCATTCATATTCCGGCACAGCACCGTCAATCAGCACTTCCAGGATGGACGATATGGCAATGGCCTACTTGTTGGTAAGTACAGAAACCTAGTTATATACACACAGCACAGCAACCCTGTAGGATACACAACACATACACCACTACATTGACACGTGGCCAGGAAGACACTGAGGTTGTGAAACTGGTACTCATGTTTGATATCCTGACCCAATGGGATACTCACCTATGGACAAATTACAGATGCAAATAACAACAGATGCCACTCCAGAGCCACAAGGGACCAATTTAAAACCACACAGTTATAATGACATGGCCTTAACTGGCAGTACAACTTGGAAGATTAATCTTCAAATATCACATCAATAACACTCAATCACACACCCTTCCAAGGAATACATACTGTGTAAGGGGTGTGTAATGTGTTTTGCTGCAGGTCAAACACCATGAGACACATAGCATGATGATGCTGACTCTATTGAAGGTGACATGGAATCACTGAGGCAGTACCAGCATCTCACATCACTCCTTGGGTGACATTGCCCGCTAACAATAAGGAAGTGGACTGTGCTATGAAAACATGTGGATGTGCCACTAATGCAAAGTACACACTGCTACACATACAGATTGAGACAATTACACATATAATTAACCAATGTACAGGCACATGTACCTTCTGACACTAAAACCTTCACCCCACAACCAAGTTAGCCAGCTTTCCTGGAGCAAATTCAGTAGTGTAAGTACATGTTTGCACATGAGGCAACTTGGTGAGGGCACAACAATAGGTTTGCATAGAACTTGTCACACATTGGATAATTGTGCATTGTCAATTTTGAACACTTTAGTGCTGTCAGCTTATGGATATGTGTTGTACACTGTCACCTAGCCAAATCATAGGGCCTCACTGTTACATTTCACTTGCAATTACATATGTCGAATTGGATGGTAAGTTCAGCCCATATAGTGCAACCATGTTACCACCACAGTGGAATCAATTGTGTGTGTGGAAGTATCATGTCACCTCCAGTGAAGGCACATTGACACTTCCTTCACATGACATAATGCATGGGAGATACACAGTGAACTGAAAGTTTAGAAATATACTGCTGATATCAGGTCAATCAGCCAAACACCGGTTTTGATAGTTAAACAACCCAATGCAGGAAGAACATCTTAGAAGCCTAGGATCCCACACAATACCACAAACACAGATGAGTCACAGACGACACAAGACAACAACTGCCATGCAAAGTGATAATCAAGGTGCAACCAACAACCAAATATTTACCCTCATTTTCTCTTTCAGCTGATCAGGGTAACGGGATCCAGCCATGGATCATGACCCCATTTGCCAACCCAAGCACAGCAGCAGAACGTGCCTATAATGAAGCACATCGTAGGACACGGACCATAGTTGAGAGGACTTTTGGCATCCTGAAGTCCAGATTCAGGTGCAGGGAAATCACCAGAGGCAGCATCCTATATTCACCTGAAATGGTCTGCAAGATCATTTTGACCTGTGCCATCCTGCACAACATTTGTGTAAGGAGGAACATTCCCCTCTATGAACCAGACCCACAAATGCCTGAAGAGGAGGAAAAGGAGGATGCTGTCTGTGAAAATGAGGGGGAACATCCAAACACTGCTGCAGGATTGCGTCGCAGACAACACATCGTACAAAACGTCTTCTAACTATAGTCACCATCACCACTTTGTTATCATATGTCATTAAACACTTACCTTCATCACCCAATCATGCTCTAGGTAATTTTTTATGCATCACATGATCCCTAGGAATCATAATCAGAGTTTAGCCTCATGGAGGATTGCAGAAATACAGATTGTGATACTGAAAAAGCCACATCACATTTGATGGGCATGAATGTACAGCCAACATCACACACAGTGTAAATGACATATATCCTGTCTAAATCATATGTGAAGGGCAATATCAGAGGACCACAGCTATGAGACACATACATGTTGCCAACATGGTCCATTGCAGCACATGACACACAACTAAGACACCATCAATCATAAGGAAAAAAAGTATCTCATACATGAGGCAGTGGATGTGATATTGCATTGGTAACAGGAATGCATGACCAGACCCTTGACAGCAGTAGGTGTGACATCTGCTATCTCTGCAAGGAGTATGTGTGACAAGAAGTCCATCTAAGCTGAAAATGGATAGCACGAGTGCCCTAAGTATGACAAGCATTGCTCACAAAACATGCCCTGCGCAGTCCATCCCAGGGAATAAGTTCTGCCACTGCCATGTTTTAAGTCTCACACTTCTCTAGGGGGCCCTGCAAATAGACTATCTGCACCCTGAGATTCTTTAGCTACATACACCCAGACTCCCATTCTGACGCCTGTGTGCTTCCCACTTCAGGGTGGCATGCCATAGTCATATTTCATCAGTCTGCATGGACTTCAGGTCCGATAATGCGCTGCCTTGTAGTCGGTAAGACCTGTAATCAGCTGTCCATTGCTTCCCATGTGAAAGGTCCACTTAGCCCTTTGAACTTGATTTTCAACTCCACGACTTGTGAGAGACTGAAGCTGCACACACCTGTGAGCACTACCATGCAGACCTGCCATTTGAACCTGCCCTGCCCTTGCTGCTGCCTGGAACTGCTTAGAAGCTGCCATTTTCAGAATTTCCTTGTTGTGCATTGGAGTACAAATCACTTGTGCACCGGAGGCCTTGGGGGATTGTGTAACATTGAAGACCACAGCACAAACTGTTTTTAATTCCTACAGTGTTGTTCCAGCTTTTCCCAGTCAGAGTCTGCTCACTGTGTATTTGCCTTGTTCATGTTTGTTCCTGACAGAGCCTGCATCCTGTTAGCCAGACTGGTTCCAGTCTTTGCATTAAACATAGAGGTTCCCTGAGGCTACATTTGTCTCATATTTGCTTTCCATGCCCTCTCCTGCCTCATGGGTTATTGTGTGTGGTAGTTCTACAATGAATCCTAAAATAGATAGTATATTTCAATCACGTTACTCATCATAATCAGTTCTGGAACATGTATTCAAATGGCCTAATCCATCCCCCATCCCTTGTCTGGTATTGCCTGTAATTATTTTTGCCAAACAGTGACAGTGTGCTATGGCTGTATGCATGGATTCTGTACGGTGCCTCCAGCACAACAAACAAGGCTTGCCAATGTGTATGTGAGGACAAATCATGTTTGTGCCCTGACAGTCGACACACAGAATCACTTCTGCCGCCACCTTTTGATGGTGCTTGCGTGGTGACTAGCTGTGAGATTAATTAGCACAAGGGCACTGATGTTCCCTGTTGCAGTGGGATTTTTCAAGACCACCCTGTGTATACATGTTGTGATGAAAGCTGCCTGTTACCTATTACTCATCCATCAAGTTTTTGAGCACACCAAGGTTGCCCTGTCGTCAGCCTTATGAAAGTTCTGCAGTGCCATAGCTGGGCTATCACCATGTGTGTAGTTAGTTGATCTTTGGCTTTAGGTCAAATCTGCTTTGAAGGATACTCTGTTTATTGAGGGAATGGCTCCACAGACTCACGACTAGACCTGCAAGTAACTATGACAACATGGAGGCCAATACTGACACAGGCTACACATGGCCACACACTTGAACTGGACACCTTTGTGCAATGAACCACTGGAAATATGTGAACACATGCAGCATGGTCTGCTGGTCCTCCACAGCCACAAGGAGAAACATAGGTCATTTACATTAGTCAAACTGTGGTGTACCAAAACATTTTTGGATTGGATTTGAGACTCTGTGTCACAAACACTGTACCTACCTAGCATGTTCAAATGCCTGACTCACAGGTAGTATACACACAAGTGACCATGAAGTGGTATCCAACATTTCATTACATGTGATGGGTTACATTTCTGACATTGCCATTATCAACCATCCTCTATCTACCCTGTGTATAGTTTGTCATGGGAGATGTTTTGTCCCCAAAGTCTGGGACGTTCACACAGCATAAGATGCAACAGATATAACAAACACATATCATGACTGATGTACCTCAATGAATGGCATCTGATGGTTATCCACAATTACAACACATTCATACAACCATATTATGCAAAACACTTCTTGTGACATTCACACAGAGGCACAAGAACAATTGAAATAGCCATTTCACAGACATAAACACACAGGCCATGAGTGCATTTTTTTTGTTGCGTAGCCTTGCTATCCTCTATTGATGCAACACCTGCTCAAACTAGGAAATACAAATTTTATTCCAAAAGTTTGTGTCGCTGTGCGTCAGTTAAGAGAGCTAATCCGGCACAACAACATGTGTATTATGGTCTGCAGTAGTGTGGTCTGCCACATGTGCCCAAACACTAGAACACACACAGCAGGTCATAACATTTTATCTTTGTATAAGTATAGCCTTCATGTATGTTAAAAAATAGAAAAATGACACAAACACAGTTATAGACAGATGTTTTGATGCAAAAGCGTAAAAAAAGATGCATAAGCGTCAAAATATGACGCATATGCACTAAAAAATGATGCTCACACCCATAATACATCGATTGGTCCCTAGCGTTAATTCCAACCCTGCACCCCATGAAATCGGTTATCCTTTAAAAATGTATTGATCCTTGAATGCGGGGGCATTTTTAAGCATATGCGTAAAAAAATTAACGACGCAAAGCCTGTTAGCGTCATAAACTTTCACACATAATAATAAAAACGCACCACATTTGATACAGGAAGTGATGTAATAGGATATCCTGTTTACAGAAATTGAACAGTGGGTGTACTTTCACTTTCACTTTGCAGTCTGTGATTCTTCTAGACTGTGTGGCTGTGTATAAAGTTGTGTCTGTCAATATTGTGCTTTTGTCTCCTGTGTGCTTTTTCCATTGTCATCTGTTGTGTTTGTAAGTGTCTGTGTAAATCAGTGTAAGTGTGCTTTTGTCATTTTTTGAAAATAGATTTGTCTTTGTACTGTTAGGAGTGTGTTAGTGGGTATTGTTAGTTGGGATATTGTTGGGCTGTTTGTGGGTTCTTTAAGTTTCCTTTCCATACCTCCTTTCCCTGTATTTCCTTCTTTACACTTTCCTATCCTTCTTATTTTTGAGATGCTGGGAAGGCCACAGCTGGGGAGAATGGGTGAGGAGAAGCTGGGGGCTTTTATATGGCTGGTGTGCCACTTCCTCCCCCTGATGTTGGAGGCTGGTGGCAGGGTGATACAGAGGTATCACACCAAGGCTAGGAGGCTCAGGTGGGCAAAGTTGCTATTCCACCTAAAAAGACTGTTCAACAGCAAGCGCAACGACCACCAACTGAAACATCGCTGGGCTGACCTGGTGGCCTGAGAGCTGGACCTGCTGGACCACCTGGGTGTGGTGATTGGTGGCCCTGTTAGTGAGTACAAATTTGACTAATGTGTACAGTTAAATGCTCTGTAGTGACAGTAGCAGATTTTGTGACATGCTGCATGTAATGTTTGTGGGCATGTGGAATAGAAGTTGAACAAACTGTGGCCCTGATGTATACTATTTTTACTATGCATTACCGTCATTTGTTGACGCAAAAGCTTCACAAACTTACAAAAGACAACTTTATCTTGTTAATTAGTGCTGCTTTGATGTCAATAGATGATGGTAATGCGGCACAAACAAAAGTATTATTCTGGGCCTGTGAGTGTACCAGGAATGAGATGTATTTCACAGGCTAATGCAAGTAATCAAAGTAGTCCCCAAAGATCTTCCTAACCTCTGGTAATATCTTAGGCTGATATTTTGAATTGGTTTGTGCAGAATTTAAATTAATTAAGGATGCCAATGTAATGCACAATTTTGTGCTACTTTCCATAGCTGTAGCGTAAACAAATGAAGCAAATGCTATACATAAAAAAATATAACATCTGTCCCTAAGTTCATTGTTTCTGTGTGTTTACATCTGGACAGATAATCTTTCACATGGCCAAACGTAATAGTGCCCGGATTCTACCAGAGGGCAGTAGCAGTACACAGGTTCCTCTTATGGCTTTTCAGAGTAGGCATAGAAATCCTATCAATGAGTAGCATGGCCCAACAACATTTTTGCCTTGGGCACAATTGCTGATACAGAGCTGGTGCATTTGCCATATGTGCCACTTTATTGCCAAACAATTTTATAAAGTTAATGGGTCATCATGGGATCCCTGAACTTTGTGAATGCATGGTCAGAAATATTTATTTGCATGATGTTGTGCAAGGGACCACTGACTGCGTCCATCATACAATTAAAGTGACAAAATAGTTTGTTAGTTTACATTTGGTACACCCCTGCTGATCTAGTGCAGTATGTGTACAATTGTTAACTTCTCAGTATGAAGGCTGTCACAGACATGGTGGTATGCTAAGATCAGCAGGCCAGCATTCCTGTGAGTGCCGCCATTCCAAGGTGCTTACAAATAGAGACCTACGTCATCAAGCCTGCAGAAGTAGGATATTTGCTAAACCATGTTTCAATTAGCGGACAGTGTCAGTTCGGTAACCAGACTTGGCAAATGTAAGCTAATGAATGTGGCAAAATTTAACCTACAATACCTGATATAGGTACACAGGGCCCAGAGGAACACATTTCAGGTGCAATGACTACACCTGTGCCCATGCATTCTGTCACGGATGATCAAATTAGACACTGTCAGCATATATTATTTTTGTTGTTTTGATTTAGATAAATGGCCAATCCATATTTAGCCTAACATTGTCATCAATTAACACACAGGATCCTTGCCATCATGGTGTCATAGGGGGAATATACGGCTCTGGGTACACTGCCAATGTGGCATATGTAACCTACATACAACAAAGGCACACATATAATGGACCATTGAAAGCACAATTATTCCAGAACAAAACTCAACCCACATGAGCATCACACAGTAACTCATTGTCCCTTGATGCACAAGCCACAATACCTAAGTCACTGGTATTGCAGTGCACCAGGAATGTGCATTTGCATGTCTCTCATAATAACAAATGATGAAATGGAATACCCTCTAGAAATAATTAAGCACAACATTGAGTAATCATGTTTGGCACCACATGTTTGTTAGGGACAGTGCATGTGTGCATACGTGTGTCTATTACTCACTGGAGTGACAGTGTCAATGCATGTTTGCAGTAGTATGTCTGTTGGGGTGTCTACATGCCTGATGTGCTGCTCTATGATATAAAATGTCACACACAGTAATTTGTTGATCCAAGTTTTGTACAGGGCGCAGACATTGAGCACATTTCACCGTTCCATGTTTTACAGGTGGACCCGCCCCCTATACATTTGGTAGAGTGGCTCGATTTGCGGACCCAGACATATCCAGTAAGTGTTGATGTTTGTCCTGGGTTGTGTTTGCAGCTGTTGTGTGATTGACTCCTGTGTGTTGGACTCATTGCAGGGTATGATGTGCTGGCACATGATCTGATATGTGATTTGACTGGAGGTTGGCTTTTTGTTCCATGTTTGAGTTGGACATTCTGTGGCGGAGAGTCATATATTGGGTCGAGTGCTGCGCTATAGGCATGGGCAGGTGAACAGGTTTTTTTTTTGCTACATGTATGCCAATGATTAATTTGGAGGTGGCCAGTTTCATGATTTAGTCAGCAAGTCATACCCTGATTCACACAGACCTGTGATGCCGAAGTCTTACCCACAGACTTGAGCATCCCTGTTAACTAATGAACATGAAGGACTGTATGTTTTACTTCCTAGCACCATGTAGCTCAACATGATTTGCTCCATTTATGTGGCACTTGAGTGAAATTTCATAGGCGTGCATGTAGGTCAAGCCCAGATGGGTGCTTGCATCAATGTGCTTGTTTTTGGAAAGGTATCAGTGAGATCTAGCGATGCTGGCAATTGTCCGCAATTAGAAACATAAATGTGGATGTGATTGTCCAATGTTTGAGTCAATCCTAGTTGGCAGCCCTCCTTACCTGTGGTGGACTGACTAAACCCATGGACAGCTGTCCAAAGCTTCCTGGCTGTCCTTGATGTTTGAAAGTATGTGTTGCATGTCCATCCCCCCCGAGGCACAGGTTTAGGAAATATGTGTACCTAGGTGTGAGGATCCCTGTGTGGAAGACAGACTTGTAATTCAAACAATCATTTGTTCTAACCTAGGATGCCCCCTCATGATTAGCAACTGCATACCGTCTAGGCAATTTAATTTACAAATCACAGGTCTTATGGGCCTTGATTGTCATCCTGAAGATAGTCATTAGTTGGCCTGACATATGTGGAATACTTGCAGCATTTGTTATGTGACTAATAGCAGTACAATGATGCACAGATCATTTAATTAGGTACACACCTTGTTGTGCATTGCTGTGCTGTTAGATAGTAGATGTGTAGGCACGTTGACCTGTCATTCCTCAGGGACATTCTATGATCAGTTCTGTGATTTAGGCTGTATGTGCTATTTTTGAGTAAGTGTTAGATTATCATCTGTAGATGTATCACACAATGATGCCACTAATCTTTGGCTTTCTCTATTTTACAGCTGCCAACATGAATGCCCATGAGATCAGGGAATTCCAGAGGCGGGCAATGTGTTACTGCCACATACTAAATGTGGAAGCTGGGTTCCGCAATATGGCACGCCGTTATCGCCATGAGAGAGCCACAGGGGTCTGGAAGGCATTTGCCCAAGGGGGGTCAGCCTTGCCCACAACAGCCACCACCACCACTACAGCTCAGACCACAGTAGCCCAAAGGATGACAGCCACTGTTGCAGGTCCCTCAACCTCATCTGCTCCAGGCCCACAAGCAGCAGCTCCTGCACCTCCCCCTCCAAGTACGGCACCAGCACCAGCACCAGCAGTGGCATCAACAAGTGGAACACAAACGACCCCAGCTGCAGTTATAGACAATGTTGAATTTCAGACCATAAGACGTGACATGAAACGGATGTTGCGCAGGATGGACAGGCTGCAGCAGGAGGTGTCCCGCTACAGCAGGAGACTCTGGGATATTAAGAAGATCCTGCGGAGGGCCAATTTGTGACTTTTGGATCTTCACCCCTGATACCCTCCCCTCCCTCCTCTTTCCTGGTTCTTATCTTTAGTGGGTTAAGGGGGCTTAGTGTTAGGTTAGAGTAGGCTGTTAGTATAACTGGGTTGGGGGGTGGAAGGGATAATATTTTTACATGTTTTTTTGTTAGGGGATAATGTTGGGGTTTATGTGTATAAAAATATATATATATATATATAAAAAAATATATATTTGTTTAGGATAAGTTAGTATGTGTTTAGGTTAGTATATGTTGTCCTACATGTGTCCCGTCATATAAGGGGGGTGAGGGGTTGATGTTTAGCGTGTTTAGTTAAATGTGATAAGTAAGTTTATCTTAGGGTAGTTAGGGACAGTTGTGGGTAATGTGTATTTAGGATAGGTTAGGTTAGTTAAGGTGTTTTCCCTAGTTTTAGTTTCTTTTATTACTGTGAAATAAAGTTTTGGGTACTCTATTACAGTATGTGTCATATGCTTGGGGATCAGGGCCTTGTCATGGGTGTACAGTGTCAATTCAGTGTTTGCATTTCTGTTCAATCCTGCATCAGAATCCCATTATTGGCATGGTTATTCCCAATTCCTAATATGCTGTCACATTGGCAGCTACACCAAAGCTACTTCTCTATGCATCTGCCATCCATTGCACCCACCACTCAAGGTTACTATGGTTCCCAATGTGTTGTGAAGGTTGGATTTGTTTTTAAATCTGTCATCGTTTGAGTCCTGAATTGGAATCTTGGGCACTGTGGGACATCTGCCTGCAGCCTAATGTTCATGTGAACCATGATAAGCTGAGTGATGTTATAATTTTATGTAGTATTGTATCACACCTATCATTTCTTACATTGTACTCCAAGGTTACATATTTGTCCATACACTCGCACACATCCATTCCTGCTGTATGGTGTGTGTGTGTGATGAATGTTTATAGTCAGATGTCACATACATAAAGATTGTCTTAAAGGGAATGTTGGGCACATTGAGTTTCAGCTTATACATACCTAGGAGCTGACTTTTTCTGTCCTACACAGCATTATACTGTTTGTTTTCAATTCATTTCAGAAATAAACCTCAGGAAGCACAGATGATGATACAATTCAGACCGCAGTGCATAGTTATCAGCCCACATTCTTTCTACACTGGTGTATTGACATTCTATGGCCATTGACATGTGACATACATCACTAATCTACACAGTTGATGTGTCACAGAACACAGAGACAAAGTGGTTGTGTAAGTGCTATTTATTTTAAAGTGCTGTAGTGCAATATATACATAGTCCAGGATTGTGAGTCCATTAGTGTGACGCCTTCTATTGGGGAAACATCCTTTTTTACGACTTTTTTCCGAAGGTCGTGGTTAACGAAAGCGCAACAACGCTTTTTTTAACCACGACTTTGGTTTTTTGTGCCTTAACTACGTATGTTCTGAACAACGAACATGCGTGGTTAAGGTACAAAGAAGGGACTTGGCGAAGGTAAGTGTGGGTTTAGGTTTTGGGGAGGGGGTGAGGGGTCAGGGGGTTTTAGGTTTTGGGGTGGGGTTGGGGGGGTGGGGCGTTTTTGGTTTTGGGGAGTGGGTGGGGGATCAGGGGGTTTTAGGTTTTGGGGTGGGGTTGGGGGGTGGGACGTTTTTGGTTTTGGGGAGTGGGTGGGGGGTCAGGGGGTTTTAGGTTTTAGGGAGGGGTTGGGGGGGTGGGGCGTTTTTGGTTTTGGGGAGTGGGTGGGGGGTCAGGGGGTTTTAGGTTTTGGGGTGGGTTTGGGGGGGTGGGGCGTTTTTGGTTTTGGGGAGTGGGTGGGGGGGTTTTAGGGTTTGGGGTGGGGTTGGGGGGGTGGGGTGAGGGATGTAGGGTGAATGGTGCCTATTGCTAATGATTTTATCAGGAATGCCTTTACAACGAAATATTGTTGTTAAGGCATTCGTGGTAAAATCATTAGTAGTAGCAACGAGGTCGGTGTTCCGACCTCGTTGTTAAGGCAGTAGTTTTTTTTGCAGTCGTTGTTTCGTCGTACAGTCCTTCTATTGTGATGCAACACAAGTGCAATGTGACATGTCATTAGACATGCTGGGGTGAAGTGTCATACAGTGCAGAGAAACATGAATTGCCAATGAGGTAGTCAGAGACAATTACAGAGCATAGTGTCAAGGTAAACAGTGTGCTGGAGAACAGTGCATGTGACCAACTGAAGCAAGACTGGCATGTTAACAAGCACAGGACCTAGGATATCAGTGCCCATGTGGCATGGACTGGCACTACCGGGTACTCCTATGGGTGAAGTTGATCTGTTCCACGTCTTCATCTTCTGATGTGTGTGTCGTCTCCTCTGCCCTTGGTGGTGGTGGGGTTGAAGGGGCAACAAACACTTCAGTGTTTGAAGACGTGGAGTTAGAATTCCCGGTAGCTGATAACTGTGGAGCTATTAAGGGCATTACTACAGTAAGGAGAAGCTGCTGGTTCTTGAGTATAGCAGGTACATCACTGTGGTAGACAGCCAGGTCGGCCCTAAGGGGGTCATGATTGCATTCGTGCACTGAATAAAAGGTTTGGGATGCTAGGTGTTGTGGCAACTCCCTAACTGCTGTGGTGAATTCCCTTACACATTGTTGTAGTCCTTGCAGGAGGGACAGTAGCACTTGCATGGCTGCTGCCTGTTCTGCAGATGACATCATGCATGTGCGCATCCCCTCAAAGCTGGCTGCCATATCTTGCATCCCCACCCGGACCTCATTGGCCAGCTCCCGCTGTACTCCCACTACTATCCTCTCAAAGGTGGTACCAGTGTCCTCAGAGTCCTCAGCTGGGTTGGAGCTGGCAGGTCGTAAAATTGGGGTGGTGGGTGGATCCTCTGTGATGGCTGCTGTATCTGTACTCCTCCTTGCGACTGAAGGTGGGGTCTGGAGGCTTCCAAGGACATCTTGGAGGGTCTACTGGCTAATGTTTGGCAGCTCTTCATCCATGTCATCAGGGAAGGTCAGGCATATCCCCAGAAGAGCCTTCGTCCTCTGCAATGAGATATTGTCCAATTAGTGTGTCTGTGTTGTGGCATTTGTAATGTGACATGCCTGCCTTCCTATTATTTTCACTTTGTGATCTTGGTTCCTGTTCATTGTTCCTGTCATTAAGATTAGCATTCTCCCAGGCCTATACCCCACCTGCATGTCACATGTAGTGTGTGCAGTTTGGGGAATTGTCTGTGTCACATCCACTAGGTGTAGGTTCCGTCCAAATTGTATGTTGCCACCTTCTTGTCCTACTCAACCCTCCATCTACTTCCATTAGCATGGTAAGGTCTTGCAATGGCTGTGGGTGTTCTGATGCCACTTGCACCACACTTAGGGGGTTATTACAACTTTGGAGGAGGTGTTAATCCGTCCCAAAAGTGACGGTAAAGTGACGGATATACCACCAGCCGTATTACGAGTTCCATAGGATAAAATGGACTCGTAATATGGCTGGTGGTATATCCGTCACTTTACCGTCACTTTTGGGACGGATTAACACCTCCTCCAAAGTTGTAATAACCCCCTTAATCTGGAACTGACCCAGTCTTGGATATTTCACATACACCTATATGTTGCTGAGACCTAGCATATACTATGTATAGCATTGGCATGGCACGATACAGGTGTCCGCATTGGTAGTGTGTAATGTTGATGTTGTGGAATGTGTGCTACATTGGATTGTAGTGATGGTCCTGGCAGTGTTCCATTTTCTTTTATGACTGTGCGGGTGTGTTTAACTAGCTAGACACATATGCCCTCCCCCTCAATGCTGTTGTCTTAACAGTATGACAGTTGGGATGTTGCAAAGTGGCATTGCAGCTATTGTAACACAGGCACGGGATAGACCCTGAAATATGCAGCATGGGTATGACATTACTGCTGTGTACTTCATAATGTAAGTAACAATATAGACATGAGCATTTGACAGGATTTGCACTATGTTAGGAATTACAGGAGATTGATAACGTCGTCATCCTGAACACTCTATTTTGGGTGTGTTTGATCCATGGGCACGTAACTGCGATTAGCTACTTGACCAGCACACACAGCACAGGTGGTAGTGACAACTGTTGTCAATGGTAAATACCACTTGCGGATTTGGCCTGAGACTGGAAATTGAGCCCTAGTTCATGTAGCGACAATACCAGCTGTTGTGTGACAGCAGGCCAGTTTTACATTGTACCCTACCCTCCTGGACTGGCTTTGCCTTTCCAACATCCTTGGCATGGCATAGTACCCCCATGCAAAGGTTGTTGGTGTAGTGTTGTGCTGTGCCCCTGGTTTGCCCTGCACAGCCCATGCCCCCGTGCCGTGCCCTATTGCCCTTTCCACTACCTGATTTTCATGGCTGACATGCATTGTGTAGTAGGTATGCCCCCCCCTGCTTACAGTTAACATTTATGCATTTTTGTCCCCATGCAACTTACCCTGCATCTGTGTTGTTTCCTGCTAGTCTGCGCTGTCCTGTCCTTGAATCCCTGTGACAATCTCCTCTGGGATGACGGCTGCCACCATCTCCTCCATCTGGTCCAGGGCCTCCGGCGGTGCTGGACTCCCACCTACAGTCTGCAGTGTTGCCTTCCTGTTCCTTGCCATTTTTCCTTGGTCCTACGCTTGCAGTCATGCCAGCATTTCTTGCACTCAGTGACTGTTCTCTGTACTTCTGCCACACTGTTTATCTTGTCAACAATTTGTTGCCAAATTGCCTCTCTCCTCCCAATTGGCAATTTTGAGGTGACAAAAAGTTGATGCTGGTGTTCCGTCACCTCATTCACCAGTATTTCCTGCTCCTCTGCACTGAACCAAAACTTCCTTTTCTTCTTCTCCCTCTCCTGGGTCTTGTCTTGGTCCTCCTGGCTGGTTCCTGGTTGGTTGGAGTCTTCATGGGGTCTCTCATGGCTTCTGGGATCCATTTTGGGGCTCCTCTGCACATTTGGATGTGTTTGCGCCGCTTTTTGATACTATTGCGGGGAAAAAAGGCGCATATCCGGTTTGTGACATTGTAAACCGGATTAAAGTCATTTTCGCTGCGTTAACGTTGTTTTTCTTTATGACATGGCGCAATGGTTAGAGTAAAAAAAAAACATGACTCTAACCCATGGTTTGCGCCACGGAGTGTCAAAGTATAAATGTAATGCCCGGATGGTGCAAAGAAATGACATTAGCCGGTGTTACACTTTTTGACGCAAAACTGCGTCGGCACAGTTTTGCATCAAAAAGTATAAATATGGCCCTCAGTGTATTGTATTGTATTGTAAGTGCACCCGTAACCCCTTTCAACCCAGTCCTGTCTGCCAGGAGATCTGTAAGGGGTTATCAGTCCTTTGTTTAAGGTCAGGCCACTAGCCTTTGAAGTGCAGTGAAGAGTCCCTCCACCGTTCCTGCCCAGGCAGACCCATCAGTATTCAAATGAATGTAGATGCAGCTGAGCGTCCTGTGTTTATGGCTGTCTCGGTGTAATGCACAAGGGGAGCTGTCAACCAGCACAGACCTGATGTGGATTGGAGACAGGCTGTAAGGCACAGAGAGCAGTATGGGCTGAGAAACGGCTACTGTCTAAAAGTTTCATTTCTAAAATAGTAATGTTAAATCCAACTTCACCAGTAAGCAGGATTACTCACTACCAGTCCAACCATACCAAACATGACAATGCCATTCCTTTCAGATCAGAAAGTACCATTTAAAAGCATATAAGGGAATCTCTAATGCTGGTCTATGAGAGAAGCAGGCTTCACAGTAGTGAAAAATTACTTTGTGATTTTTTCACTAGCAGGACATGTAAAGCTCACAAGTACATATCATGCCTTTTACTTACAAAGCACCCTGCCCTGTGGGCTACCGAGGGCCCACCTTAGGGGTACCGTATATGTAATAAAAGGGAAGTTTAAGGCTTGGCAACTAGTTTTAAATGTCAAATCGAAGTGGTAGTGAAACTGTACACAAAAGCCTTGCAATGGCAAGCTGGAGACATGGTTAAAGAGCTACTTATGTGGGTGGCACAATCAGTGCTGCAGGCCCACTAGTAGCATTTAATTTACAAGCCCTGGGCACATTTCATATAGTGCACTTGACTAGGGCCTTTGGGTAATTTAAATATGCCAATTGGTTAGGAGTCAATGCTACCATGTTCAGGAGAGAGAGCACAAGCTCCTTAGCATGGGTTAGCAGTGGTAAAGTGCATAGAGCCCTAACACCAGCAAAGCAAGATCACAGAATGGAGGGAGGCAGGCACAAAGTTGGAGGAAGACCACCCCAAGGCTGTCAGGCCAAATAGTATCTATATATCCTCTTGGGCTTCAATGAAAGATCATCTCCAGTTTGTGCCACCTTTCATCCATACAAAACTGTGCAGCCATGTTTGTACAGGATCTAAACATAATAAAGGTCAATCTTTTGGCAATATTATCAAATAAAATGTCCTGCAGTGTTCTAAATGTCAATAGACTGGAAACCACTCAGCCAGTAAACATTGTGGTCACTTTGATAAGATACATAACTGCAGCCTATAGCAATGAATAATGAGAACAAATGAACATTAGCAATGAAACTAGTTAGAGTAGAAATTACTGGATTCAACAAATTACCAGAGAGAGCAGAAATAATAACTGCAGCAGTGGGAGATCAGCTGCATCACATGCTTCAATGTTCTCTATGAATGTGACAGATCCGTTACAAAACCATGTTTTTGGATTAAAAGGGTCAGTGAGATGATATGTTCAGGAAACACATCTCGCCTGACTTTCGTAAATGAGTCTCTTTCTGTTACCCAGAATACTCTGTGAATGGCAAAATCATAATTGCTATATTTTTATTGCCAAAAACTCCAAAATGTCTATCAAATGACAACAGCCTTAGAATCCACTATCCCCACACTTTTTATGATAAACATGATACCCCTTAGTTATGTGTGGCCCTATTGCAAATTATATTACCCTTCCACTAGAAATTCCTATACCTAGACAAACATGGAAGAACCCTACAAACTGGATTTGTGCAGTGCAGTGAAGCACAGATTAAATGTGTGAATTCAACCTTTAAAAGAGGGGTTTATTCTGGCCATAATGATTATATTACCATAGATGTCAAGATATGGTGGCTGATGGAGGACATGAAAGTGTTAGAGAGAGTGAAGAGATTATCACAACCATTTGGTCATAAATGGGAAGGACCTAATTCCTCTTGCATTGTCATTACTATCCCAGCCCCATGGTCAACATTTGGAGGTTACTAATAATTGTAGGAATGTGAAGTGGATAGCTGTATGTTCATCCCCTGATGCTAGCGGGCATGTATGTCATTGTTGCTTCCCATATAGCACTCATGTCTGTTAATGGGGGGGAATAGTGACATGATTGTCACTGAGCATGTTAAGTTATTTTCTGGACTTAAAAATGTCTTTCTTAAGAATTTTTGGAAGGTCTCTGAGAAGGCCATCCCGTCTGTGTGGTTCTCCCAACAGGGTAGAGAAGCAACGAGTAAGACATGAGATCAGGGACTGCAGAGTACATTGGGGGTCATTACAACCCTGGCGGTCTTTGACCACCAGGGTTGTTTTGACGGATTTCACCACCAACAGACTGGCGGTGAAATCCTGGGGATTACGATTGCCACGGTCGCACCGCTGGGACCGGCGGTTTCCCGGCACTTTTGTCCCGGCAGGAGTAATCCCCCAGGGCAGCGCTGCCCTGGGGATTACGAGTCCCCCTCCCGCCAGCCTATTCATGGCGGTTTGCACTGCCATGAAAAGGCTAGCGGAAAGGGGAGTCGCGGGCCCCCTGCCACGGCCCCGTGCAGCTTTTCACTGTCTGCTGTGCAGACAGTGAAAAGCGCGATGGGTGCAACTGCACCCGTTGCACAGCCGCAACACCGCCGGCTCCATTTGGAGCCGGCTCCTGTGTTGCGGCCAAGATCCCCGCTGGGTCGACGGGCGTAAACCAGGTTTCCGCCCGCCGGCCCAGCGGGGATCTTATAATGGGCTGTATTGGCGGCCGCATGGCGGTCAACGCCCGCCAAGGTTGTAATGACCCCCTATATATTTATACAATCGGACAAGTGAAGGCATACTGGGAAAGCAATAAATGAGATGATGATTTAGACGTCTCCACCAATTACAGCTCTAGGAGATTTTGGCAATTAGTGAGCCAAGGTAGTGGGAATTTAGTTAGGCCAGCAGAGACATCTAATCCTCCATGCAAGTGGGTCACCCATTTTGAGAAACTTTGCTCCTATTCACAAGAAATTGACTTGATTCTCATCAGTGGCGAGGTAGACTCTGTTTGTTCCCCTGAGTTCCCTTTCCCACCTGTTCACTTTGGCTGAGACAACAGCAGCGGTCTCCTCCCAGAAGACCAGTAAGGCATCAGGAATGGAAGGATCTAGGTGGAGCCTTCAAATCTGATCAAAGTATCTGGGTTGCCTACATAAACACTGTCTCTAATGCAATTTCAGCTGGTGCAGTGATACCTACTTTTTGGAAAGGGGCAGATATTTTTCTAATTTTTAAAAAAGAAAGCCCAAACATTTTGTCCAACTACAGCCCAATCAGTCTCCTCACAACCTACAAAATATTTTCTGCAAGAAAGGTCCATGGATTGATAAAAAACACATCCTCTCCCACCTCCAGGCAGGAATTAGGTTTAAAGCCATTTCCATTTACCAGGTCTTTGCTTTTTGATGACCAAGTGGAAGACTGTGGACATTGATGGAGGAGCCCCTTTCATTGTGTTCATTGATCTTCAAGCTGTTTTTGATCTGCTCCCCAGGAAGAAACTTTGGGAGGTACTCATTGGGTTGGGAATTCCTTGTGATTTGTTACATATCATTATGTGCCTTCATGAGGAGAGGTTTGCCATGGTTCGCTGGGGTGTGAACGGTGAACTAACTCAGCAAATTGCCACTGGCAAGGGTGTCAGCCAGTGTTGTGTCCTGGCTCTCACTTGTTTCCTTTTGTACATCAATAACTGTGTTAGCTCCTGACTAAGTGGGATTGTAAACTTACATAGAGAGTCTTGCTGACATCCTAAGCCTATGTAGCTCCAACAAGATCAAGTGGGTAACCTATGTTAAAAATTATTTTATTACCTGGCTCTAGGTAATCTTTGGTAAGAGCCTTTCTCTATCATGTCCTCCAAGGTTATTGATGTCAACGACAGATAGTGGTAGAGAGTTATTGCCCAGAATAAATCGCCTAGTTTCACAGGCAGCTTCACAAGTATTTTTGTACTACGCAAGAGCCATGCCCAAGGTTGAGGAATTTTTAAATTTATTTTTGCCCAGCATGCACACTTGCTTTATTTGCAGTTTAAGTACTGCATTTTACTGACAGCCATGTTTTATGTCAACATAGGCTTCTCCACAGGCAGGGTCCACATTGTGCCAGTCATGTAGGCTTTTTGATGAGACTGAGGAACACCTGCTATATTTTTGCTCAAATTATTCCAGTCCGAGAGCCGGATGGATTGTAGCTCTGTATCTTCTTATGGGGTTGTCACACCATACTAACGCTTTTAAAATTTGTAAAAGTGACTCTAATAGTGTGGTAGTGACTGCAGTATCTACATTTCCTTACACTCGATGGTCTATTAGACATAAAGTGCCTGCTCAATTAACAACACCTACCTCTGTTTAAGGGCTTCTCCATGCACTTGTTTTAGTGAAATTAATGTATTGGCTTGCTTAAGCTGTATTGCCACGAGTGAGAGCAGCTCTCTTCTTTTCTTTTTTCTTCAATTTTATTGATTTTAATCTACATTCTTATTTCTCTGTATTTATCTTATGAGTGTAGTGTTTTTACCTCGTTTTAATTCATTTTCGCATTGATTCATGTTTAACTTATGTTTGCAAGCTTGTTTTTAACTGTTTGAAGATGAACTATGTTCGATCTACCAATAAACTTCAAAGTTGACTGTGTGGATTTTTTTAGAATTCAAAACATTGGCCCCTGGTAATGCCTGCTTCAAGGTGGATTACGTTTTCAATGTAAAGCCTGGTCTGGTTATTTTAGTAGATTGGGATTTGCATGAAAACCTAAGGGTGCTAGCAATGATCTAACCCGGTAAAGCCCCCTGAACACAAACAATGTAAAGAAGCTGAATTCTGTTTTTGCGCTGAATAAAGTATGCTTTCCAGCGCAAAATACTTTTTGTGCTGTTAAGTATACACCGATGCTTTGCTTTGTGTCATTTTGTAATTGCACAAAGCCATAGTAAAACTTCGTCTACAAGTTTAAAAATAGAAAAGTTCTTGATTTTTCCATCGCTCACTGTTTTACCAAACACCAAGAATTTCTTTAAAAAAAGCGTTTGTTGTGATTTTATTTACAATTTTAATACTCTTTGAGGAACACAAGCAGAGCACAGCAATTGCTTAACTTTTTTAGGAACTCCTCCAGGGGATGTCACGTCCATTTAAGAACTTCTAACTGATTGGGGCTTCGGGCCTAATTACTACCTGAGGTCATTAACGATCATTACTGCCTTGTGACAATGGTGGTTATTAGTACCTGGGGCCACTGATGCTCATTAATGCATGTGGACATTAAAGTTCCTTATTGCCTGTGGCCGTTACGTCCTATTAATACCAGAGGACATTGGCATTCTTTACTGCACGGTCTAATAACTGGGTCCCTAAATTTTCTTTGGAGCCTGAGCCTCAAAGTAAAAGTGCATACCTCACGTGCAATAATGAATGCTCATTAGTGTGCTTGGATCTGAGGAGGTTATTTTGCTCAGCCTCGATGATGTTCATTAATACCTAAGGCAAATAATGATTATTCATATTATTCATAATGATTGTCAGGAGTGCCGAGGGATATCTAGTTTTTATTGGCTACTGGAGCTAGTGGGTTCCATTAGTATCTGGGAACATTGAAATGTATCATCACTTGGACTAGTTAGTGCCTGGGCCCTTTAATGCAAAGTCCTATTGGGGGAATCCTGACGCTCATTGTTGCCTATTTCTATTGCCACTACAGTGTTGGCTTTGAATAAAAAAACGTAAAAAAACATTAGAGAAGGTTTATTTGAAGTTGATGAGGGAATCAATATTGAATACGATTCAAAACCTAAAAGGATGGTAAAGTCAACAGTTACGGTTGTGACTTATCCTCTGGGTACAGGGCAAGTCTACACAGTAATAGCAGTAGGAATAATTCCCACAAAAATCGTCAATTATTTAGTCAGCCTTAAGATTTTTGGATGACGTAATTCGATTCTGATCGTAGGCTTTCTAGGGGGCTGCAAGCTGCCTGAACAACCATACTGCAGAGCCAACTTGCTGCTGAGAAAATAATTTTTTCCTACTTCAAGACACTCATTGAATGAGAAAAGCTAACTGATCCACATGGTATGCCTGTTAGAGGGATAAGTAAAACTTAACAAATCTGGGGTCAATCTTGCTGGGTGTTTGCAGTGAGTGACCAAGGGTTACCATCGCAAAGTGCAACATAGACATTCTCTCTCCTGTTCCTTCCAATGGATGCTGTGGCAGAGGAGTGTTGCCCACCCAAGGCACAGGCAGTAACAGAAAGCAGTAAGGACGCAGCACGACACTTGGAGGTGTGGCGGGTGCAGGGAGTGAGCAATGTCACCACACGAAGTGTGTGGCTGCAGTTCTTGTCTGGATAAGTGGTGCTGAAGGAGCTAAAGGAGCAGCAGGTGAGGTATTAGTCTTATAGAAGCTGCAACTCTGCAGTACTCCCTTTTCCTTGAAGGCGGATTGTCACTTAAGGGTCACAACTCTGAGAGGCTTAAAAATCCAGGTACTCAAATGTTTACAAGTTGATAAATGTGTGGTTCAATGGAATGAACTGTAAAACTGGTCTCAGGTAAGAACAGCGTTATGGCCCCAGATTGGAAAATAGGGCATTCAGAAATATTGAGATGTTTACTGCACATTTGTTTTCATTTCTGGCCGCCTTTCTGTTCGTATGTCTTATCGGTTTTTGACTGGAAAAAATCTCACACGGAAATACCGGATCCTATTTTTCACAGATAAAACATGTAATTGTCTGATGAGCCATTTTTTACAACCACTTCATACAACCAGTAGTGAGCATGCAGCATGCAAACTTTCTTGGCATTATGTGTGGAAAAACCCGCTTCTAGGAATGAAGTGGAATTATTCAATTCAGAAAATTCCCCCAAAAAAGGTTAGAGGCCCCCTGTTCACCATGCTTATGTAGAGGAAGTTTCAAGCTATGAATTAGACAGCTCCCAGATTGTAGATAAGTGAGTTTGGAACGTGTCTTTAATTAGGGCCTCTTTTTGAGATCAAGGAGGTAAGATATTTAGCGTACAGCAGCGATAATAGAGGAAAAGTAGAAGAAGGTAGAACTGTGACGGCATATATCAGGGTGGTCACTAGAAGATGAAGCATGCAAAGAGTCAAGAGCTCTGGACGATTCTCCTCACTCATCTAGAGGGATGAACCCTGTACAAAGCTTAAATCTGAAGACAATCTGCGTGGCAGATGGGTTCGGTTTGAAAGCACTAATAAAGAAAACCAGGTCCAGGAAGCAGCAAAAGGGCTACTCAATTGTTATGGTGGGGGCGCCTTTTTAAAACTTTTTCGCTGTCATTAGGCCACAACAGAAAAAAATTAAGTAAAAGCCATGGGAACCAAATTACCTTAATACAACTGGTCAAGTTACATCTAGTAGCAAGAGAAGAAAAGATCTCCCACAAATGTAAATTCAGAGGACACTCAGGCCCACATTATAACTTTGGCTGTAAGTACCGCCTACTGCCGCGGCGACGGCCGCCAAAAGAACGTTGCCGTGGCTAACATCCATCCGCCATAATATGAACACAGCTGGATTTCCGCCACAAGAAGGGCGGAAATCCAGCTGTGGCCATGGTGGCAGATGGTGTTAAGGTGGCGCTGCTACCACCAGCAGCGCCACGCCAGTAGAGCGCCGCCAGCCGTATTATGAAAAATAATACAGCCTTGTGGTGTTCTGCTGACGCGCGCTGCTGGCGGTAGCATCTGCCCGTCCCCTGCCAGAAGACCCCCTGGATTCAGGTAAGTTGGGTTTCTGACAGGGGATGGGCTGGGGGGTGTTGTGTGTGTGTGGGGGTGTGTGCATGAATGTGTGAGTGTGTGCGCGCATGTGAATGAGTGTGTAGTGCTGATTGTGTGTGTGTGCATGTGTGAGAATGCGTGAATGAATTGAAATGTGAATGCGTGTCTACGTGTAAGTTTGGATGTGTGAACAGATGTGTGCATGAATGAATGGATGCATGCGTGTATGTCTGTGTGAGCGAGTGTGTGAATGCTTGGTATGTGCCTACGAGTGTGCTTGTATGATGGGTGAGGACTGGAAAAGGGGGAGCGTGGATGGAAGGGGGGTGGGAGTTGTCTGGGGAGTGCTAGAGGGGTTGGTGGGCCTACTATCAGTGACAGGGAATTCCTTCCCTGTCACTGGTAGGACATACTGCCATGGTTTTCATGGCATTACGAATGCCACGAAAACCATGGCGGTAGGCAGGGTCATATGCCACCGGCGGGACAGTAGTGGCCGCCTGGTTGGAGATTGTTATCTCCAGCCCAGAGGCTGCTACAGCCATGGCGGTCGGTGTGGTACATTTGCGGGTTGGCTTCAGCCAACCCGCCAATGTCAGAATGTGGTGGTACTACCACCATATTTCCACCGACTGCAGGGATCATAATGACCCCCTCAGACCTCAAGTATAGAAGATGGGGGATCCAGAAACACGAACAGAAACCATTTGCCGAGCACATCCTGTGTGTGCACGTTGAGGCAATTGGACAGAAGAAAATGGTGGTGGTCCTTGGATGAAAATTTGAACTTAATGAGACCTCACAATGACTTACAGAAGTGAATGAGCTTCGAAATTTTCATCAGCAGTCCTCAAAATCATAGGAGTGGCCCCATGGGTACAGGATGTGAACAAAGATTCTGCTGAGCTTGCAGGTATGTCTTTGATAAGAGTGGGAATATTCATCTACAGGCAGAAATAAGAGGAATATAGATATTATATGTAGGGGAGTATTTAACTGGTAACAATTATGTGCCAATGCCCACTCCAACCTAGGCTAACATCAAGGAAGTTCAGTGGGAATCAAGAGGGTGTCGAAATAGGGTCATCTTCAGAGACAAAGAAATTCTCTCTGACTAAAGTAAATGATCACCAGAAGGATCCTGACTGCTCCCGCAAAAACTGAAAACAAGCACTGAATCTTTCCAATGAAGACATGCATAGCTCTTTTGCTCAATAGGTTTCTTCTGTTCAAATGAGAGACATCAGAGCCACAAAGCCCTGAGGCACTAGGACATGGAGTGGGAAAGGAGGCTGAAGGCAACCCCTTCTGCTATTGGAGAAAGAGGTGATCAGCATGGAGTCCGTTTAAGGTTTAAAAGCAGAGTAGTATGAACGGATAGAACATCTAAAAGTATTGAAACTTTTTCCATAGATGACAATCCAATAACTAATGTGGAATTGATAGGCACTACTATGAGAGCTTTACAGGAAGCAAGAGTGGCACAAATTACTTGCATGGAAAATATTAATAAACATAGATGGTTTTGAGGTTAACATGTCTGGGTATGTTTTACACCTAGAGGGGTTTTAGTAGAAAGTAAGAATTCTAAAAATCTGAACCAAAGTCAGAACCTTTCAGTTGAAAATTACATGTACAAGGTCATAGATTTAGAAACTAGATTTTAGAGAACCTTCCTAATAAGCCAACATCTGAGTTGCAGGGGTTCCCAGGGAAATACATCAAGAGACCCCCTTCTGTACATTTGTCAGTGATCTATTATGTAAAGCCTTATTGACAAGGGAGGGGCATGAATTACCAATTGTGACAGCATATTGTGTCCTTAGGTGAAATATGAGCCAGGAACATAAAGTAGGTAATGCAATAGGGATACCCAATAATCCCCCCAGGAGACTTGGTAGAAATGTAAGGTAACCAAACACGATACACCTGAAGGAATAATTTACATTTAATTTATTGAAATTTTAAATCAATATCTTTGGTAGGTATCAAACGATTCCAACCACTAACAATATTGAAATCATTTCACCGAATCAGATAGTATAATAATGATGTCTGAAAATGGAAACTCACTTTTTGAGGCTACCTTCAACCATGACAGGCCATTTTTGCGCTGAAGTAGGAATCCTTTTAGGGGACAAATATCTGTTGATGTGGCAGTCAGCTAAGGTTGGCAATTACAGTGGATGTGACAGAGGCATGGCTGCCTGTGTATGGGAGTAACTTCTGTTTGTAAAGGTCCAGACTTTTGAGAAAAGTAGGATTGAACCAAGTTCTATAACATGGAGGTAATTAATATCAATTGTTCAGATAGAAATCTTTTTTATTAAAATAGAGCATGGTCATCTGTTTTCTTGAAAACAAGATAATAAGGATAATGGGAAGGGGTGGAGTTTGTTGAACACACTACTGCATGAGTTAGAATTAGAAGGCATTTGTGTAAAGGGCCTCATACTAAAATTATCTTTCTTTCTTTCTTTCACTCATTCTTTCTTTCCCTTTTCTCTTACATTAGATGTCCATATAATTGAGGTCTGATGATGTATGTATGCTCTTCTATCCAATACACTGATTTTTGGATGAGTAAAGGAATAAACGTACTGTTAAAGTAGAGAATCAAAACATAAGGAGGTAGTAAAATGGTACCAATCGCACATCCACAAAGAAGTCCAGAGTGGTAAAATGTTATTGAAGGCAAGGAAGATCGGTGCGTGTGGTCAAGTGCCCTACTACCCAATAGGCACTATATAGTGTATAACAATACACAACATGGCATGAACAAGTGTAACCACCGCACTCATATAGCGTATTGCTTGGATATGGTACATAGAATTCTGGAACATAGTAAATTTATAAGAAAATCATTCAAGGTCCATTCTCGTGTTCCAATAGTTCCTTTGAATGCTGTAGTGGATAGCGTCAAATATAAATTTGCGTCGTCAGTAGAATCCGGAGGTATGGTGGAAAAACCCTTGCAAATAAGCACAGGGCATAAACTGTAAAACACCCCAATATTTAAGGGGAGGCGTGGACCTTGGTAAGTCCGGGAATGTGCACGGGTCAGGGTCTGTCCGTGAAGTGAGTTGCCTCGTTTTTCCACCATACCTCTGGATTCTACTGAAGACGAGAATTTATATTTGATGCTATCCACTACAGCATTCCCCAGAGACGTCCCTTACGTCACACTGGGAGTTACTGCCTCAGTCACAACCTCTATAGCCTTGATAAAGTCACAGGTGTGACGAAACACGTGTTGGCTGGGCCTTGTGTGAACATACTGTGGATCAACAATCCGAATGAAGGAACTATTGGAACACGAGAATGGACCTCGAAATGATTTTCTTATAAATTTACTATGTTCCAGAATTCTATGTACCATATCTGAGCAATACGCTATAGGAGTGCGGTGGTTACACTTGTTCATTCTGTTAAAGTAGCTTTTAGAGGGATCTGAATGAATGATTCTTACACTATATAAATTTGGAGCAGACTTTGGTCAAAGGTATATGGTACAGGTACACTAATTCCTTCTAATACTATCTTAACTTTTTACCATAACTGTCTTTTTACATGTCAGTTTCTCTGCACAGAAAGAATAATTATTTAAATAGCCAATGTTGGTTAGGCTCTTCGAGACACTAAAGTGAATATGATTTCTGAGTGCCCATGAATTAAGCTGTGTGTGAAAAATAATAATGGTTTGAATGCTGATCTCCCCATGCTATTACAAATCATTTTCTTTGGTCACTTAAAAGAGTCACATGGTCTACAAAGGCAATCAAATGAAGAGTTAGGTTTTTGTTAATTGCTCTTGTTTTTGAACAAATAACTGCAATCTGGAATGATTTGAGGACATTATCTTTCACATAACAGTAAGACGGTGAATGTCATAATCACAGGTTTGGCTAGTCAAAATCAACGTTAGTAGAAGGAATTTCAAAGAGGGACATGCTACATGTGCCTTTGCCATGCTAAAATTATACATCTTCTTCTCATTGTCTACAGTGAAATGTAAATGATGAAGAGCTCAGCAAACCACCATAATGTATGCTTTTGTGAATTGTCTTATTGTTACCAAGAGCTACTATACGATCCTCTGATTTTAGTTAAATGTATAGTGGCTTATCACATAACTGTATTCTAATCATACATCAATGATATGTTTTAATTTTACAATTTTGTAAAGTGTTTCATCTTCACCCTTAACATTACAGACCAATAACTTTCTCCTTTTCCCACGTTTTCCTGTTTTTTCTAAAATTGTTTACTTTTTATTATGAAATATTTTGTTTATTTTTATGACAATTATAATTCAATAAAATATTTTAAACATAATATAACTATATATGTCTTTTTCCCTGCCTGGCACTTGCTAGTATATGTAATGTGGGATTTCTCCCTGGACAGTCTTCAATATTTTTGTAGAACAAAAATGTGTTGCTTACGCAGTAAATCCGTTGACCATATGAGCATATCGCAGTATGACAAGATCTAACCAACCACACCGTCTCTTTCTGCCTGTTGTTACTCCCCATTCATAGCCTCGACTTTGTAAGAGATCTCCAATTTCCTGCAACAAGATAAACACTCATTTACAAATTCAGCATTTGGCCATTCTTAAACATGCACAGCCAAAATATATATTTCACCAGTTGCAAACAACCCCTAAAAGGGGCATTTTCCGCCTAGAAAATGACAGACTCTGTAGTTCTATGGCTTGTCTTATATGCAGCTATGATGAAATCAAATTCAATAAAGCACAGAGCAAAGCAATATTTTTTCATTGCTGCCTACTTCAAAGTCCCTGATGCTATTATGTATTGTCATCAGCTTCAAGTGTGATTATGTGTAGAAACATGTCAGCCCCACACACTTAGGAAAACATGAGAAAAAAACAAGGATTGCAGTAACTTCTTTGTGGACTTCAACTTTACCAGTTTGGATAAATATTGCATAGAAATTTACATGCAGTATAGACGGAAATATAATTCAAAGCCTAGTTTTATTAATAATTTTATTTACATCATGTCATTTATTATTACTCATATAGAAGACTTCATTAATTATTTAACAGGAACAGTAATCTCCTGTTAAAAAACACTATTTTTGTAGATGTGCTATCTTTATTAAATCAGTTCTGTCTTCTAATACCTAACTGCATTCCTTAAATAGGCCTGTTAGACCTGACAGCCGTAGGGTGGTCACCCCAAACGTTTTGCATGCCTCCCTCCACTTTTTGGATACTGTTTTTGCTCGTGTTTAGACTCTGCGCACTTTACCACTGCTAACCAGTGCTAAAGTGCATGTGCTCGCTCCCTTTAAAAATGGTAACAATGGATCTTACCCAATTGGGCTATTTAATTTACTTAAATTCCCTAGTACAGTGCACTATGTGTGCCCAGGGCCTGTAGATTAAATGCTACTAGTGGGCCTGCAGCACCAATTGTGCCACCCACTTAAGAGGCCCCTTAACCTTGTCTCAGGCCTGCCATTGCAAGGCCTGTGTGTGCAGTTTCACTGTCAATTCGACTTGGCATTTAAAAGTACTTGCCAAGCCTAAAACTCCCCTTTTTCTACATTTAAGACACCCCTATGGTATGCCCTAGGTAACCCACAGGGCAAGGTGCTGTGTAGGCAAAAGGCAGGACATGTACCTATGTAGTTTACATGTCCTGGTAGTGTAAAACTCCTAAATTCGTTTTTAATCTGCTCTAAGGCCTGCTCCCTTCATAGGCTAACATTGGGGCTGCCCTCATACATTGTTTGAGTGGTAGCTGCTGATCTGAAAGGAGTAGGAAGGTCATATTTAGTATGGCCAGAATGATGATATAAAATACTGCTGACTGGTGAAGTTGGATTTAATATTACTATTTTAGAAAAGCCACTTTTAGAAAGTGAGCATTTCTCTGCACTTAAATCTTTCTGTGCCTTACAATCCATGCCTCGCTGGGTTTAGTTGACAGCTCCTTGTGCATTCACTCAGACACACCCCAAACACAGGATACTCAGCCTAACTTGCATATATCTGCATTTTGAATGGGTCTTCCTGGGCTGGGAGGGTGGAGAGCCTGCTCTCACACAAAGGACTGCCACACACCCTACTGGGACCCTAGCAGACAGGATTGAACTGAAAGGGGACCTGGTGCACTTCTAAGCCACTCTTTGAAGTCTCCCTCACTTCAAAGGCACATTTGGGTATATAAACAGGGCCTCTGCCCCTACCAACTCAGACACTTCCTGGAGAAGAAAACTGGAACCAGAACCTGCATCCTGCCCAGAAGAACTGCTTGGCTGCCCAAAGGACTCACCTGACTGCTTTCTGTGAAGGACTGCTGCCTTGCTGTTGCCTTGCTGGTCTCTGGCTGGGGTGAAGAAGTGCTCTCCAAGGGCTTGGATAGCGCTTGCCTCCTGTTCCTTGAAGTCTCAGGACCAAAAAGACTTTGGGACAGATGTAGAAAGCATTTTGCATGGTGCAAACTGCGAAAATCGCAGTTTGCACCATGCAAAATGCCTTTTGCGATGCAAAGGGATGTTCCCTTCCTATTTGCGACTCGCATCGCTATGCTAAATTGCTTTGTGACCGCAAATGCGGTCGCAAAGCAATTCGCAGTTACCACCAGTGTCACACTGGTGGTAACCCATTCGCAAAAGGGAAGGGGTCCCCATGGGACCCCTTTGTGAATGTTGCCAATAAGGGTTTTTCAGAGCAGGCAGTGGTCCAATTGACCACTGCCTACTCCTAAAAACCGAAACCAAAAGGTTTCGTTATTTTTTTTATTTTGCAACTCGTTTTCCTTTAAGGAAAACGGGCAGCAAAATAAAAAATAAAAAACTGCTTTATTTAAAAAGCAGTCACAGACATGGAGGTCTGCTGACTTCAGCAGGCCACCATCACTGTGAGTGCAGGGACTCGCTATGGGGTCGCAAAATGTGACCCACCTCATTAATATTATAGCGACTCGCAGTCGGTGTCTGAGACACCGTACTGCATCCGATTTTGCGAATCGGAAATTGCGAGTCGCACCGACTCGCAATTTCAGATTCGCAAATTCAGAAATTGCTACATCTGGCCCTTTAACTCTACAAGAAGGACTCCTTGTGTGGCGAAATTCAAAGTACAGCCTGCCAGAAATTACGCACAGCCTGCAGCGCAGTGAAAATGTCACTGCTCGCCGAGCCGGAATGACGCAGCCTGACTTCGCAACGAGAAGATCGATGCAGCGCCAACGTAGCGACTGGAAATTCGACACACGGGCCACCGGAACAACGCACAGCCGAACTGGAACGACGCAAGCCGACTTCCAGAGAGGAATCAACGCAGCGCCTGCCGTGCGGTAGAAAATTTGACGCAGCGCCCACCGAATCGACGCTGCTCCTGTGAAGTGCAGAAAATCATCCCATCATCCCCGGGGCGTCTGAAAACCCCACAACACAAAGAGGATCCATGACCGAGCACCGGAAATCGACACACAGCCATCCCTGTATGAAAACTAAACGACGCATCGCTGTGTGCGGCCCAAGAAATCAACGCACACCCCTTTGTTTCCACGCATCTCCTCCTCTGCGGCTCTTTGCAGAGACTTTTCACACAAACCAGGTACTTTGTGCTTGAAAGAGACTCTGTTTGCTTCTAAAAGACTTAAGACACTTTATATCACTTTTCAGTGAAAATCCTACATTTACTTATTGCATCTTTGATCGTTCTGACCAGCATTTATCCAGATAAATATTATATATTTTTCTAAACACTGTGTGGTGTATTTTTGTGGTGCTATATTGTGTTATTGTATGATTTATTGCACAAATACTTTACACGTTGCCTTCTAAGATAAGCCTGACTGCTCAGTGCCAAGCTACCAGTGGTTGGGCACAGAATAATTTTGATTGTGTGTGACTTACCCTGACTATAGTGAGGGTCCAAGCAAGCTGAGGCTGAAAGAGCAACCAAACAGATTGAAGCTGAAAGAGCTGAAGCTGCAGCTGAGAGAGCCTTGGCTGAGAAAAAACTTTTATTGGCTCATGAACTGAGTCTCAAGGAGCTGGAGATCAAGGCAAGACAGTCTGAGTCCAGCAGTGATGATGGCACCATACGTGCAGGACCTGTTGGGGACAAAAAGGTTCGTATACCCAAGAATGTGGTGCCAAGTTTTGTTGTGGGAGATGACATTGACAAGTGGATGGCTGCCTATGAAGTTGCACTAAGTGCCCATGGGACCTCTGAGGAGCACTGGGGGGCGGCCATGTGGTTTTATGTACCAGGTGTGGGGAGGGACACACTTCTTATACTTGCTCCACAGAATAGAAATGACTACTCACACATGAAAGCCGCTTTACTGGCTAAGTTTGGGCTGACCCCTGAGAAATACTGTCAGAGGTTCAGGGACAGCACCGAACTTTCAAAACAAACCTGGTTGGATTGTTATGATTTCTCCAACAAGGCACTGAATGGATGGGTGCGGGGCAGTGAAAGTAGATGATTACAAAGGGTTATATGACTTGATTCTGAGAGAGCATATGCTCAGTATTTCTTCTACAGAGTTGCGCCAGCACTTGGTAGACAGTAAGCTTACTGATCCCAGGAAGCTTGCTGAGGAGGTGGATCTCTGGGTTATCACAAGAGTGTCCAAGAAGGCATCTGGCGGGGACACCCACAAAGGTGGTCAGGGTTCCCAACAAAAGAAAGAGGGGGGAGAAAACGTAAAGATAAGGAGTTCTCAAACGGCCCCCAAAAGAATTCCCAAGGAGGGGGTGGTAACGATTCCTCTTCTAGATTTGGGAAGAAGCCAGGGTACTTTGATAGAACATTAGGTAAATTTATCCCCAAATGCTTAGAGTGCTACCAGCATTAGACAATCTAAGGGCGACTCCCAGTGTTCCAAGAGAGCACAGTCCACTACTGGACAGACACATTGGTTGGCTAGTGTAGCACTCGGGGGGAGACAGTCCCAGTTAGCTTTGGGGGGCAGGCAGAGGTTTCCCTAGTGTCCCTAGGAGAGAGAGAGATGGTGCCTTAAGCCTACATGCCAGAAAATACTTCAAAGTATAGGCAGATGGGTCACCATTGATGGGCAAAGGTTGGAGGCTCTGCGTGACACAGGAGCCAGTATGACTACTGTCAAGAGTCAGCTGGTGTAATCAGAGAAGATAGTCCCTAATACATTCCACTAGATCATAGTCGCTGACATTCGTGAGAGTCACCTACCAGTGGCTCTGGTTCCCTTTGAGTGGGGGGGGTTCTCTGGTACTCTGAAAGTAGCTGTGAGTCCTGCCATGCCTGTAGATTGCCTGTTAGGCAATGATCTTGAGCATACTGCCTGGAAGGAAGTAGAGCTCAGATCCCACCTGGAGATGTTAGGTTTGCCTGAGTCGGTCTGCCTGACCACACAGTCCAAGGCTGCCCGGGAAGGGAGTCAAGGGTGTCTGGAGCCTGGAACAATGGCCCAGACTGCTGCAAAGAGGAAGGGCAAGAGGTGCGGGAAACCCACCTCAGATGTTCCCACGGTGGTGGATGGGGCCCCTGAGGAGGAGGAGGCCCCTGAGCCAACTGGGGAGGACGTAGCTGACCTGGGTAACCTGCCTGAACTTGCTGGCTGGTAAGTAGAGGGTGGGCCAACCAGGGCAGAATTCTGCAAGGAGCAGAAGGAATGCCCCACCTTTGAGGGTCTGAGGCAACAGGCCACAGCCCAAGCAGCAGGTGACACCTCTGGCACTCACCATATTTACTGGGAGAATGATCTCCTTTACAGTGAGCCTAAGGTTCAGCGCCCTGGGGCAGCACATGTGCTGGTGGTCCCCCAATGTTACCGGGCTTTCATACTGGGTCTGGCTCACAACATTCCCCTGGCAGGACATCTGGGCCAAGACAAGACCTTTAACAGGCTTGTCACCCACTTTCATTGGCCAAAAATGAGGTTATCCTCAGATAATTTCTGCAGAGCTTGCTCCACCTGCCAGGCCAGTGGGAAGACAGTGGAAAAGCTTAGAGCTCCCCTGACCCCACTCCCTGTCGTTGGCACCCCCTTTGAAAGGGTGGGAATCGACATTGTTGGTCCCTTGGACCCCAAAACTGCCTTGGGCAACAGGTTTATCCTGGTTTTGGTGGACCATGACACCCGCTTTCCAGAGGAAATCCCTCTGAGAACAGTGACTGCACCGGTGGTGACTAGAACCCTGCTGGGACTATTTACCCGTGTAGGATTCCCTAAGGAAGTTGTATCTTACAGGGGCACAAACTTCATGTCTGCATACACGAAGTCCATGTGAGATGAGTGTGGGGTGACCTACCAGTTTACCACCCCTTATCATCCTCAATCCAATGGGCTTGTTGAGAGATTCAACAAGACCCTTAAAGGCATTATTAGTGGCCTGACCAAATCCATGAGGCATAAGTGAGACGTCCTCTTACCATGCCTGCTGTTTGCTTACAGGGAGGTGCCCCAGAAAGGGGTGGGGTTCAGCCCCTTTGAACTTCTCTATGGTCACCCTGTCAGGGGACCACTGAGCATAGTTAAAGAGGGCTGGGAGAAAGCTCCCAAGAAACCTCCCCAGGATGTGGTCAGCTACATGCTGGCCCTCCCCAACCAAACCCAACGCTTCTGGAAGCAGGCCAGAAGTAACCTTGAGGCCAGCTAAGAGGTGACGAAGGAGTAGTATGACCAGAAGACTACTCTGGTTGAGTTCTCACCTGGAGACAAGGTTTGGGTGATTGAGCCAGTAGAGTATGGGCTCTCCAGGACTGCTGGTCTGGCCCATTTGAGATTAAGGAGCGTAAGGGAGAGGCCACTTACTTAGTGGACCTCAAGACCCTTAGGTACCCCCTAAGGGTCCTCCATCACAACAGACTCAGACCTCACTTAGGGCCAGATGTAGCAAAGTTTTGCGAGTCGCAAATGGGCCGATTCGCTATTTGCGACAGTGCAAAATCGGAAATGGGATGCAAAAAGCCCATTTCCGACTTGCAAAAAGCGATGGGACCCGTTTGCGAGTCGCATCAGTTGCGACCCCATTTTGCGACCCGCAAATAGCAAGTCGCAATTTGCGAGTCGCAAACCTTATGCAATTGCAACTCGCAAATTGCGACTAGTCGCAAAAAGCCCAGTTTGCACGTCCCATTTACCACTAACTCAGAGCAGGAGGTAACCATTACCAAAGTATAAAAGGAGCCCCAGAAGGCACCTGGGTTCACCTAGATGGCGGAGATATACCTGATAGCAGTGAGAAGGAGAGTCCACGCAGCCCAGCAGAGGAGGAGGAGGGGCCACCGACAGGAGAAGATATATAGAACAAGGCAGACTCTTTTTCAGCAAACTGAGGATGAGATATACGATAAATACCGCCTTAGCAGCGCAGCCATCCTAGAATTAATTGATTTACTCAAACCACAGCTAGAACACCAGACCCTGCGTGGCTGCGCCATCCCTACGCATGTGCAAGTGCTATGCTCACTGCACCTCTTGGCCTCAGGGAGCTATCAGGGGGTCATTGCTGTGGCAGGTGGGGTATCCCAAAGTGCAGTGTCAAGTTTCCTCAGGGCCTTCCTAGATGCCTTGCTCACACACATGTCTCACTTCATATACCTACCAAGGAATGAGGCAGAAATGAACAGCACCAAGCTGGACTTTTACCGCATTGCCCACTTTCCCCATGTCATAGGGTGTGTAGATGGGACACACATTCAAATATGCCCCCCTGCAAATCTGGAACACCTTTTCCGCAACAGAAAGTGTACCCACTCACTCAATATTCAGGTTGTTTGTGACGCCCATTATGTCATCACGGACATTGTAGCTAAGTTTCCAGGCAGTACCCATGACTCATACATGTTTAGGCATAGTGGGATACATCAACGCCTGGAACGTGGGGAATTCGGAGACGGTTACCTCCTAGGTAGAGCTACAGACACTTGCAGACATACACACAGGTCACTGTGCACGACAATCAGGACTTCCTAACAGTGTTCTTTTTGTGCCCAACAGGTGACAGTGCATATGCTCTTAGGCCTTGGATAATGACTCCGTTTTTATCACCCAGCAATGATTCAGAGAGGCAATACAACAATGCACATAAGAGGACCAGGAACCTCATAGAGCGCACCTTCGGACTCCTGAAAGCAAGATTCAGATGCCTCCACTGCAGTGGAGGTGGCCTCCAATATACCCCCATTACCGCATTCAAAATTGTGGTTGCATGCGCCATCCTCCACAACATAGCCACCCGACGTGGGCTACCTCTCACCCCCGCAGACCCAGATCCTGATGATGAAGAGCAAGAACAACCACATCGCCATCATGGGAATAGGAGTATAGCTAATCAAGGCAGACTGAGACGGGAACACATCGCCACACAATATTTTGGAAGGTACGTGTCAACTCCAACCATACTCACCTATTGACCAAAAACTCCATTTGTTAAGTGGAACAAAAATAACTGTTTTATTAGTGCATTAATGAAACTATTTACAAGTACTGAATGTCCATGGGCATGAAAATGCAAACCAGGCATGTGGCACATTGACGTCATGTGCCACTTCTTATGGTCCAGGGTGATCTCTAAGACCTTCTGCCCCTCCTGCCAGCCTGGCTGCTCCCTGGTGCTTCCGTGGTGCTCTGCCTGCTACTCCTGAGCACCCTGCTGTCAGTGACAGAGACACTGCTCACTGTCGAGCCCTCCTCACTGTCCTGGGGTGTTTCCCCTGTGCCCCTCGACATATTCCGTGTCTCCATCATGTCTATGATGTGGGTCAGACGTCCCAGGCCCCTTGCCACATCCCCAGCAAAATGGCCCATTTCCACCTGCAGCCCAACTGTCCTCCTCGACAGGCCTGTGGTGTTCATGGCGAGCCTGCCGATGGATGTGGCCATCCGGTCCAGTCTGTACAGGAGCTGACGGTCCCTGCGCCGCCCACCCTTGGCCTGGGCCAGTAGTCCTCCCGCCAGTTCCCTCATGGCAAGGGCAAGGTCCCCAGTGTTATTGCAGATCATGTCCATCCTTGAGTTCAGGTGCTGCATGCTGGCATGGTTATTGCGCACGAAGCGGTGCAGCACACCACTAATCCTCCCTAAAATTCGATTTTGTAGGCGCTGACCATGCAGCAGATGTGCCTCACTGGTGCTGGGAGGAAGTAGCCCGGATGCAGACTGCAGCCCTGATGTAATGGACCTGCGACGCCTGCGCAGTGGTGGCTGCCCTGTGCTTTCACCTGTCTCATCCCTGCCTGTTGCTGGGGCAGCCTCTTGTGATATTGTTGCAGCAGGTGTGGCTACTGCAGGGATGCTGCTGACCGTGCAGGTGGGGGTGCTGGCGGGTCCTGAGGTGTCTTCAAGAGGCTGGCTGCTTGGAGTAGTGGTGGTGTCTTTTTGGAGACCTGTGGGACATGGGGAACAGACTGTCAGTGTCTACTATCTATTGCACACTTCATAATAAACATTTGCCTATGAACTGCCTATTTGACTACATTTCCCATATTGCATCATTCTGGCATTTGCTACCCTGAAATGGAGCTATCTTGGTTGTGCATGCCCCTGTGTACATGGTGGGTGGGGGCATGTCATTGATAGGGGTACAGGCATATCACATGGTACTCACCGGTTGATGTGCTGGGCTCTGAGGTGTCCAGGTCCCCAAATCCAGACACTGCCTCCTGCTCCAAGGTTTCCTCCACCCTTTCTTCCAGGGGTGTGGGTGGTGGCACAGACGATGGTCCCCCTCCTGTGCCTCTCATCTTCCGGAGCCTTTCAGCCACCCTCTCCTTGGTCCGGGAGCGGAGGTCATACCACCTTTTCTTTATGTCGTCTATGGTCCTATGGCTCACCCCCAGGGAATTTATCTTGTCCTGTATGTCCTGCCACAGCTGTTTCTTGGTGGCTTCAGGAACATTGAGGGCTGATTTACCAAACAAGTCATCATAGTGCTGACAGCATTCGTCTGTCAGCACCTCCAGCTCCCTCTCAGAGAATTTCATCTTCCTCTTCCTTGGTGTTCCCTCCATGGCAGCTGCTGTGTAGTTCGGCAGTTATAAAAGGGTGTGGTCCTCCCTCCTCCCAGGTGTATTAGTAAACTTCCTGGCTGTGATGTCATCATCATGTGCCAGGAAGTGTTTCCAGAGTGTTCTGGAGTGGTTTCTGGAGTGTTCTGCTGCACCTGTAATCAATTTACAAGTTAATCGCAATTTGCGACATCTACTCGCTAATTGCGAGTTCGTTTTTTGCACACTCGCAAAAAGCGACCTCGCAATCGGCGGACTCGCACACTTCGTTGCGAGTCCGGGGGCGAGTCGCTATTTCGGCACTTTTTTTTGCCTGCATTCCAATTTGCGACTCGCATTTTGCGAGTCGCATCAACTCGCAAAATGCGAGTCGCAAATTTTTTGTTTGCTACATCTGGCCCTTAGAGAGGTCTGAGGTCAGTATGCTCCTGGTCACAGATGAGGGCATGGAAGAGGAGAGTGAACCTCTCCCCGACCTCCTCTCTGCCAAAGAAGGTGATGGGTCAGTGAAGGGAGTTATTCTCTTTGACTCCCTGACTCTAAACAAGAGATGAAACTGCTATGAGCTGTTAGAGCAGTTCTCTTTCGTGTTTTCCCTTACTCCTGGACTTACCCATCTATGTGTCCATGATATTGACACGGGAGACATTCTCCCTGTGAAGAATATAATTTACAGGTTGTCGGATAAGGTAAAGGCCAGCATCAAGGAGGAGGTCTCCAAGATGTTGACCTTAGGGGTTATTGAGAAATCCAGTAGTCCCAGGACCAGCCCTGTGGTGCTGGTTCCTAAGACTTCTGCCCCCGGTGCGAAGCCAGAACTCCAGTTCTGTGTGGACTACCGGGGTCTCAACTCAGTCACACGGACTGACGCTCACGCCATCGCCCGAGCTAATGAGCTCATTGACAGGCTAGGCGCTGCCAAGTTCCTGAGTACGTTTGATCTTACATCAGGGTACTGGCAGGTCGCCCTGACTGAGGGGCTAAAGAGAGATCAGCATTTTCCACACCTGATGGCCATTACCAGTTCCGGGTGATGCCCTTTGGGTTGAAAAATGCCCCTGCTACCTTCTAACGGTTGGTTAACGGGGTCCTAGCTGGCAAGGAGGCCTCCTGCTCCACCTCAAGGAGGTGCTTAAGGCTCTGCAACAGGCAGGCCTGACCATCAAGGCTAGTAAGTGCCAGATTGGGCAGGGTTCAGTGGTGTACTTGGGACACCTAGTAGGTAGTGGCAAGGTGCAGCCACTCCAGGCCAAGATTGAAACTATCAAGGCCTGGCAACCATCTAGAACACAAACTGAAGTGAGAGCCTTTTTAGGCCTCTCTGGATACTACCGCAGATTTGTCAAGGGCTATGGTACCAGTGTGTCACCCTTGACAGAACTCACTTCCAAGAAGCAACCTAGGTTGGTGAATTGGACAGAGGCTTGTCAGAAAGCCTTTATTTATCTGAAGGAAGCCATGTGCACGGCCCGTGATCAAGACCCCTGACTACTCCCAGGAATTTATTGTGCAGACAGACGCTTCAGAGCATGGCATAGGGACTGTTCTCGCACAGGCAAATGAGGAGGGCTCAGACCAAACAGAAGTCTTTATTAGCAGAAGACTATTACTACAAGAACAGAGGTGGAGTGTATTGAGAGAGAAGCATTTGCTGTGGTCTGGGCACTGAAGAAGCTAAGCCCCTACCTGTTTGGGACACACTTCCGGGTTAAGGCAGACCACAGGCCCCTAAGATGGCTCATGCAGATGAGGAGTGAGAATCCTAAACTCTTGAGGTGGTCCATTTCCCTACAGGGCATGGACTTTACAGTGGAGCATGTGCTATCTCCCTTTAAAAATGGTAACATTGGATCTTACCCAATTGAACTATTTAATTTACTTATAAGTCCCTAGTATAGTGCACTATATGTGCCCAGGGCCTGTAGATTAAACGCTACTAGTGGGCCTGCAGCACTAATTGTGGCACCCACTTAAGTAGCCCATTAACCTTGTCTCAGGCCTGCCATTGCAAGGCCTGTGTGTGCAGTTTCACTGCCAATTCGACTTGGCATTTAAAAGTACTTGCCAAGCCTAAAACTCCCCTTTTTCTACATGTGACACTCCTAAGGTGTGCCCTAGGTAACCCATAGGGCAGGATGCTGTGTAGGCAAAAAGCATGACATGCAGCTATGTAGTTTACATGTCCTGGTAGTGTAAAATTCCTACATTCATTTTTACACTGCTGTGAGGCCTGCTCCCTTCATAGGCTAACATTGGGGCTGCCCTCATACATTGTTTGAGTGGTAGTTGCTGATCTGAAGGGAGTAGGAAGGTCATATTTAGTATGGCCAGAATGGTGATATAAAATCCTGCTGACTGGTAAAGTTGTATTTAATATTACTATTTTAAAAATGCCACTTTTAGAAAGTGAGCATTTCTCTGCACTTAAATCTTTCTGTGCCTTACAATCCAGGTCTGGCTGGGTTTAGTTGACAGCTCCTTGTGGATTCACTCAGACACACCCCAAACACAGGATACTCAGCCTCACTTGCATACATCTGCATTTTGAATGGGTCTTCCTGGGCTGGGAGGGTGGAGGGCCTGCTCTCACACAAAGGACTGCCACACCTCCTACTGGGACCCTAGCAGACAGGATTGAACTGAAAGGGGACCTGTTGCACTTCTAAGCCACTCTTTGAAGTCTTCCCCACTTCAAAGGAACATTTGGGGATATAAACAAGGCCTCTGCCCCTACCAGCTCAGACACTTCCTGGAGAAGAAAACCGGAACCAGAACCTGCATCCAGCCGAGAAGAACTGCTTGGCTGTCCAAAGGACTCACCTGACTGCTTTCTGTGATGGACTGCTGCTTTGCTGTTGCCCTGCTGTCTTGCTGCTCTCTGGCTGGGGTGAAGAAGTGCTCTCCAAGGGCTTGGATAGAGCTTGCCTCCTGTTCCCTGAAGTCTCAGGACCAAAAAGACTTCATCTCTACAAGAAGGACTGCTTGTGCAGTGAAAGTTGACGCACAGTCTCCCAGAAACGACCCACAGCCTGCACCGCTCACCGATGTGGAACAATGCAGCCCGACTTCACAATGAGAAGATCGATGCAGCGCCAGCGTAGTGACTGGAAATTTGACGCGCGGCCCACCGGAATGACGCACAGGTGAACCGGAACGACGCAGCCCGACTTCCAGAGAGGAATTGACGCAACGCCTGCCATGCAGTAGAAAATTTGACGCAACGCCCACTGAATCGACGCAGCTCCTGTGACTTCGTCCTGCCGGAACAGTAAATCTACGCATCGTCCCTGGGGTGTCTGAAAACCCCGCAACCCGAAGAGGATCCACGACTGAGTGCCAGAAATCAACGCAGAGCTGTCCCTGCATAAAAACTAAATGACGCATCACTGTGTATGGACCGAGAAATCGACGCACACCCCTTTGTTTCCACTCATCTCCTCCTCTGCGGCTCTTTGCGGAGATTTTTCACGTGAACCAGGTATTTTGTGCTTGAAAGAGACTTTTTTTTGCTTCTAAAAAACTTAAGACACTTTGGGGGTCATTCCGACCCTGGCGGTCATAGACCGCCAGGGCCGGGGACCGCGGATGCACCGCCAACAGGCTGGCGGTGCATCCAGGCCAATTCTGACCGCGGCGGTAAAGCTGCGGTCAGAAAAGGGAAACCGGCGGTTTCCCGCTGGTTTTCCCCTGGCCTGAGGAATCCTCCATGGTGGCGCTGCAGGCAGCGCCGCCATGGGGATTCCGACCCCCTTCCCGCCAGCCTGGTTCTGGCGGTTTTGACCGCCAGAACCTTGCTGGCGGGAACGGGTGTCGTGGGGCCCCTGGGGGCCCCTGCAGTGCTCATGCCAATGGCATGGGCACTCCAGGGGCCCCCTAACAGGGCCCCACAAAGATTTTCAGTGTCTGCATAGCAGACACTGAAAATCGCGACGGGTGCAACTGCACCCGTCGCACCCTTTCCACTCCGCCGGCTCCATTCGGAGAAGGCATCCTCGTGGAAGGGGGTTTCCCGCTGGGCGGGCGGCCTTCTGGCGGTCGCCCACCGGCCCAGCGGTAAACTCAGAATTACCGCGGCGGTCTTTTGACCACGCTGCGGTATTCTGTCGGGGGAACTTTGGCGTGCGGCCTCCGCCACCCGCCGAAGTCAGAATGACCCCCTTTATGTCACTTTTCAACATTTACTTATTACATCCTTGATCGTTTTGACATGCATTTATCCAGATAAATATTATATATCTAAACACTGTGTGGTGTATTTTTGTGGGGCTATATTTTGTTATTGTATGATTCATTGCACAAATACTTTACACATTGCCTTCTAAGTTAAGCCTGACTGCTCAGTGCCAAGCTACCAGAGGGTGAGCACAGGATAATTTGGATTGTGTGTGACTTACCCTGACTAGAGTGAGGGTCCTTGGTTGGACAGGGTGTAACCTGACTGCTAACCAAAGACACCATTTCTAACAAGGCCATATACCATGCTTTCTTTAAAAAGGACCTAAGGCAAGTACAGGTATGAAATAAACACCCTTCCATATCTAGCCATGCCCCCATCCACAAATGAATCAATGTTGCCAACTCTTCCAAATTCAAATTCCAAAAGCTGATTAAAAAACTCTCTTCGAGACAATTCCAGCACACGTCGCATACATATCCATCATACATGGGCCCAGATTTAAGAGGGCCTAGCGCCCCCTTGCGCCACATTAGCGTCATTTTTTATGATGCTAATGCGGCCCAATGAGGGCAAATTTGCAGCACCATATTTACCTTGTAACCCCTTGCTTCACATTATGCTTGCGCCAGACATAATGTATGTAAGGGGGGCGTACCCCTGTGAACCTAAGAGACTCCACTGTGCCATTTTTTACGGCTATTTTTAATGCCTGCACAGAGCAGGGGTTAAGAGGGGGCATACCATTGTTATCAAAAGGCACCTTTGTACTCTGCAGGATAAGCACCAACATTTTGGGGCTAATCCTCTACAGTAAATCAATAGCGTCAAACATTTTGACACTATTGCCACTACACTGCACCATGGTGCGCCGTATATTAAATACGGCACACACATGGTGGTGGTAAGAGGGTGCTAAGGGGCGCAAGAAAAGTGTTGCTGCATTGGATGCAGCGCCACATTCCTAAAATTCAGCCCATGGATCCCATTGTCATTCCCACCCCTCCCATTAGAATTCCACAATCTAAGTCTCTGATTACGGGTTCGGTGGAAGCCAACACCCATCTGCTAAACTACTGAGATGGTGGCTACCACTATAGTAGCAACCTTCCCGTCAGCCCCATTATGACTTTTCCACTGAGCTGACGGGCGGAAACCCCTGCAGGGGGCACTGGCACCCAACAGACAGTGCGCATTACAAAGTTTCTGGGCAGGGGGACCCCTGCAATGTTGATGCCACAGGCATAGGCAGTGCAAGAGCCTACTGTACCCCCCTGCACTTGTTGTCCGCCAGCCTTCTCATTGCAATGAAACTGCCATGAAAAGGCTTGCGGAGAACCAGGTTGTAATCAGCAGGGCTCTGGTTAATTGCAACCTGCACCCGCTGTCAGCCCGTTGGGATCACTGATCCCGGCGGAGACCGCAGTCCCCTAGTGGTAGGACCACCATGGACGTAATGTGGTGGTCGGACAGCCATAGCAGCAGTGGTCCGACCGCTAATGCAGGTCTGGCAGACCAAGGACATTAGGCTATGAATCTAAGGCCCACTCCCCCTCAGTACCTTTTCACTGACAGCTCATTTGGTTCCACAACATGTTCACCTAAGACCTCTAAATGCTCTTAGCAAGTAGAATAAGATGAGGGTCCAGGAACAACTGAAAATCTATTAATAGTCCCTGAAAACAATCATTGAATTGTTGGGCCTGAATAGGATTATCATCATAAAGATGGAGAAGCCCACTGATCATTCTGATTACACAATGCAAATGGGGCAGAAGACAAGAAGAAGTTCTTACTGCTGAAGAACTTCTTTTCTTTTGCCCCATTCTCAGTGAAGTCCAATGAATCAGTTGTCTTCTTGGTTTTTATTATGGATGCCCATTTCTCAATTAGGATCAACTATTTTGCCTTGTACACCTCATCAAAGGTTACACAGATTCAGGAGTCACTCAGATATCTACTCACTACTTACTGTACTTGAACGTTTGGCTCATTATTCGGTCTACCCTCAGCTTATGCCTACCTTGTGCCTCCCTGCAGAACATATTCTCACCCTTGCTCATCTCACTCTCTAAAAATGAATAAGGGGAAAATGTATTAATTTTTTGTGCAATGCATTGCAGCAACCAAAGTTTGTGGGTTAAGAGATCATGTCTGCATTAAAAATTATGGGTTCTTACAATGACCTGCGCAAGTTACACCTATGTAATGGCCTCGTGATGCAAAGTGGCTATTTATGCTGAGACAAAGATACCTTTCCCTTGCAAAATACCTTTTGTGCTCGAAAGTAAATACTCTTCCAAGATTTTGCACCACTTCGCGTGACTTTGCAGTGTTGCAGAATCTTGGTAGGTCCACTCCTGAATTTCCCACTAATACATTTTTTACTTTAGCTAAATGTTTTTGATAAATGACTAACGGAAGCTTCAGCGATATGCCATTCAAGTCTCCAAATATGATTCAATTCAGAATTTGTATACAAGGTTAATGAGACTTACATCAAGGGAAGAATCGTGGTTCTATACTTCGAAATGTTAAGGACAAAGTGCACACCTCATGGTCCACAGACATATGTTTAAAGAATTGACTTGCCTCCCTCTGGCCAACTGCATCAACAGCATGTTTTGCCATCTACAGACCATACTTGGATATATTTTACAAAGTCCTAAATGTCCTTAAACATGAAAGATGTATGGTGATAAAGAAGAGCATATAACATATTAGCCACACATACTCTTCCTATTGCGTGACGGTCATGCTTTTAAACCTTTTTGAAATAGGATGAATGGTGGTCCAAATGGAGGCATAAGTGCAACAAATGTCATGCTTTTAGTGCTGTTAAAAAGATTACCCTGCTCCCAGTTCTCAAGTATTTTGTCCGAGGTACCATCAAGCGGCTATGAAATAATCAGCTGGGTGCCTGTGTCGGCTGGTATCTCAAATATGGTTGCCCAAAGGCAAACACAGCTATGTGTACTGACACAAAGTATTTAAACAAAATTCTCGGTAGGGACAGCTAGTGTAAGGCCATTTAAGGCACAAACACACAATCAAAAAAATAGAAACCTACTAACTAATTGGGTACCACGTTCTGAGCCTCTTGTAGATGAGGAAATGTGTTGTCAGGGATGTAGGAAGGAGGTTGTCTATATGGTGCACTAAAAAGATGTACACCATGCAGAGAGTCCAGTGGCTCCCCAATTGGTTTGCAAAGGCAAAAGTAGATAGTACTAATGCTCTATTTTGCAGTAGTGTGGGAAAGCTTATCAGAGGGTAATGCTAAGCATTTGTTGTACTTACAGAGGCAATAAATGAGTCCCACACTCAAAGAATAAATCCAAGGCTAATTTAGAAAAATAACATTTCTTTTATATATAGTTTGAAACCAAGAACTTCGTTACAAGGTAATTACGTTTTTAAGCATAAATACTTTTCACTTTCAAAAGTGGGCGCAGTGTAATTTTTGAGTTCTTCAATATTAACATATAAAAGGAAAACAAGTTCAGCAAACATGTACTTTATGATGACTTACGAGACCAATCTCTGAGACTTAAGGTAAGTACTGCGCAAGGATCAGGACCACACCAACAGGTCACTTCGTGCAGCACTGGTGCAGCCGGGTGCAAAGGTATAGTACATCGTCAGCTGCCCAGTGTGTTTCAAGGGGTATTGATCTGAGTGGAAATAAGCTGCAGGCTCTGGCTAGGAGGCCAGTCAGGGAAAACCAGCAGGTAGATAACAAATGTGTGGTGCTTGGGGATGTAGGTGCAACTTTGGGTCTCTTCTCCAAGGCCCAGGGGTGATGGATATAGGGGTGTCCTTTGGCATCGGGTTTCTGCGTCCTGAAGAACTCACAGTTGAGGCAGTTGACGAGTCCTGTGGTCTGAGGCTGCAGGCATTGTCATGGAGTCCAGAGGAGTGAAATCACAGTTGACTCGAGCTCAAGAGAGCTGGGGGTGGTCGTTGACACCAGGGACCCACTTCAGCTCAGGCTGTAGGTGACAGGTGCAGTGGTTGATTCAGGTGTCTGGTTTCTCTCACCACAGAGGCTGAAGAAGAGGAGGGCCTGTGTGTACAGGCTGCAGGTGACTTTGGGGAATCTATGATGGGTGGAACCATGATGGACTCATAATCTGGGAGGGCTGGGGAACCTTGCTGGCACTGGAGCTCCACTCGAAAACGTGTCGGTGACGACAGATGAATTGGTGACTTCTGGTGTAGGGTCTTTGTGGTTCTGGAGGCTGCAGAGTAGTTTCTCTGGAGTTCTTTGGGGGTGCAGGTCCACTGCTCACTGGAGTCTTGAGTCTTTTTCAAAGACAGGCAGTCCTCCTGGGTCTCTGGAGGCTCGGCTGCAGGACAAGCTGTCTTTTTGTGCATAGTCCATTGAGAGTTGCAGACAGACCGTTGGGGTTCATACTAGGTCAGCTGCTTCTTTTTTTTCTTCTGCTGTTGCAGCTCTTCTGTGTCTTTGGGCTTCTTAGGTCATCAAGATCTGAATTCTTGGGTTCAGGAGTGCCACCTAAATAATCAAATTAGGGGCATAACAAGGAGTGCCAGGCGGCAGCAAATGGGTTGTCCACCTGTAGGGTGAGTAAACCCTCTCTATGACCACTTCCATTGGGAAGAGGGTATAACCCTGACCCTAGAGGTCTAATTCCATCCAAAAATAAGATGGAGGAATTTTAAAAGTGATGTCCACTTCAGCACGTCTACCTTAAGGATGGTACTGCCATGATGTGAGGACACCTCCAAATCTAACTAATTTTCCCGCCTGTCTTGCCACCAAGAAGTGGGGTAAGAACAGGGGGGAGGGGTTTGGTCATCTCCACCATCTGGAGAGACCTGGGTTGCATTACAAAGGTGGCCAGGCCTTTGAAGCTTCCTGCCCTGGAATGTCCATCCTGCCTGGAGGAGATGACAACACACTTCCCCTCCCCTCCCCAGTGCAGGCTTTGTCTTTGGCCTCCAAGAGTGCTAGCTCTCACCTTAGGGGACCAGAAATGTGGCTAAGGTGGCTGAACTGGTCATGACCAGTCAGTCAACACACTAGTAGTTGGTAGGTTTTCAGGGGGGCACTTCTATGGTGCCCTCTGGGTGCACGTATTGGTAATCCAATACTGACGTCAGTGTGGGTTCACCAATATGAGATGTTTGATACCAAACATCCCTGTCTTCAGTGAAGCCATCATGTAGCTGGGGAACTTGCATTAACCAGTGTCCAGCATATGCATTTAAAATGGCTTCTCTGGTCACTTTCTATGTTGGAGAATTGACAAAGACATAGCAGGGGCATTTCTGCCCGTGCAGATATGCCCTCACATGCAGTGTTAGAGAAGATGACACTGAAGTTGGGTGCCATGTCGTGTTTTTGTTTTTGTTTGCATCAAGACATGTAGCCTGCAAAGGCAGCCTGTCATGTGCTTGGTGAGGAGTCTCTTAGGGTGGCACAATTTGTGCTGTAGCTCTCAGGGACTCTCTTTAGTACCTCAGAACCTATGTACTAAGGGGTCTATTTACTAAGGATTTAGAGAGGGTGCTAAAGGTTTTGCCAATTGTGGAAACAACTGTGCAGTTTTGGGAAAGAGATATGGCACTGGGGACCTGGCTAGCAGGAACACGGTGTACTTTCAGTCTAAATCACATCAGATACCAGGCAAATAGTGGGGGCTAACAATGCCAAAAAGTGTGCTCTTTCCTACAAGGGAGAACAAGATAAATAGCGTATAATCCATCAGAATTGCATGGGGCTATGATGCTAAAAATGATAAAATCTTCTGGCGTGAATTAAGGCGGTAGGACAGTCGATTGCTGCAATGGCTACATGCTTTTCCAACGTCCTAATCAACAACAAGCCCCTTAGTTATTACCACCTTAGCTACAGTGGGACAGGGAGCCAATGATGCTGGCCAGTGGCCTTGTTCGGTTATGGGACTCTATATTTGAGAGAAACAGCTCTTTTTTTGTTACATTAAGTTAAAACAAAGTTGGTTGACTTCCACCTTTGGATGGTTGGCAGGCAAGATGTTTTAACACAGCCAGCTCACACTCCTGATCTTTATTTACTTCTGACTGGCAAGTTTAAACATCAGTTGCCATTCGTCTGATTAAATGTAGAATCTGACTGCCTGTAATGTAAAAGCAGGGTCAAATGCCCTATATAGGGGTCAAATAGGATGTGGAAGAGGTAGCATCCCAGCAGAGAACCTGAGCCAATGCTTTTAAAGATCTGGACTGTGTGATATAAGGGATTTAACCCATGAGTTGCAAATAAGGAAGATTGCTAAATATTTGAGTACATTTTCCTGAATCCCTGATGGAAGCAGCCTATCCAGGAGAAGGGGGTTAATGGTGATATCAAAGGCTGGTGAAAGGTTTAAGTCAAGCAGTTCAACACCACTGGCAGCCACCTCTTGTCTGAGGTCATCGGGGTCTCGCAGCGTGAATAACTGCCTGCTAGTGCCTGGCCAAATGCCAGCCAGGAAAGGGTTCAAAAAGTGGTTTAGTTCCACAATGGGTTGAACTTGCTTCATGACTGCCTTTTGCAATAGCTTTGCTGGAAAAGCAGTAAAGATTGGTTAATAACTTTGCAGGTTAAGAGAGCTCCCCCCTCGAGGACGGAATTCCAATCAACAAGAACCAATGCATCAGGTAAGTGGTAGCCTTTTGATTGGAACCTTCAAGATGATCTACAGGTAAGCATTCCTCAAAGACCTCGTATAAACGGAAAATAAGTATACTACCTCTGTTATTAATATCAGCAGCACTCCCATAGGAAGAAGATTGCCTAAATACTTCTATGGCTGGAGTAATACTCATTAAAGGGTGCTTCATTTCTTCTATTTGCTTTGTAATTTGTATTTGAGTGTCCAGGGCGCCCTTAATTACAAATCACCTACATGAATGTATATGACGGCCATCTGCTCTGCCATTTGACCAGGACGTTGGTAGCAATTACTAAATTATGGACTTGCACAGAGGAGGTAGTTTGTAGGGTGTGAACTAATAAATAAAAACTGAGATTCCGATTATCAATAATGGAGCAAACTTTGTTTAAATGGCATGATTTTCAGGAGAGTGCTCTATACTAATACAAATTATTAAGAACCACGGTAGCCATTATGATTTCAGGCGACATATCTTTGATAGCAACATTTTATTTTTTGTCACCTGAGGTAATTCAGAAACAGGTTACATTTTGTGTCCTTTCGGATTCAAGTAAAAATTGTCAGTACTTTTTAGCCTGCATTTACCTAAGCCTACTCCTAGAGGGCATAATTTACACCTCAAAAAGCGCAAAGAGCACAATGTCAAATCCACCTTCTACACAAACTGAGTAGGACAGCATCCTTCTCTTCGACTTATATTGCTTCCACTGGTTATTACTTACACAAAGATTTGAATTTAATAATTGAGACCTTCTACGGCCATGGTCCCTGACTTTCCCGCTTATAAAATGTGTCAAAAAATGTAGTCATCATTTACAAACTTGCTATTTATTTTAATAGATTCATTCTTATGGAATGTGGAGGGCTGATTCATCTACCGATAAATTGTGAGTCTTGACAAATTGATTAGTGTTTTAGCATATCATAAGATATTATAAGATATGAAGAATAAACTGCATTTATTCTCCAGAATTGATTTTGGTTCTTGCTCTTTTAAATTGAGAAGGTGCGGTCCTCTATCCACTGCGTTAACTGTATTTTGCTAAAAAAAAAAAACACTGCTCTTGCACAAATAATAATGATATTGTTATACCACAGCTACATTTGTGTTTGTGTTTTTTTAGAATATTTTGCACTTATGTGCCATGTTGTATCTTCTACAGTATTTACCCTCTATAACAAATGTTGAGTCCCTGCTATAATTGAATTTTGCGTTTAAATAACTGTAATTTGCACAAATAATGGAGGATTATTATATTATAGGTAAATTCATATTTGTAGGTTTTTAGAATATTTCATATGTATGATTAGCGTATTTTGCTCCTAAACAATTGCAATTTGCACAAATAACAAGGATATTGTCATACTATAGGTAAATTCCTGTTAGTGGTTTTTAAAAGAACTTGTACTCATGATCAGTGTTTTGTAGATGTATATGTATATAGGCGCAAAGTAATTTACTTATGACGATTTAAGGTTTTTAAGAAAGATTCTGTTCTTTTAGTTTAATGTATGCCAATGTAAGGGTTGTATTACCTTATTGGCAAGATATCAAACTGTTAAATAAACTAAAACTAAATTTAAGATTAAACATTTATTTCATTGTGTTTTGCAACCGACCACTGATTGAAAGATCATTTGCATTTCTTTAAAGACATCTAAACTTAGCGTTTCCTTGTGCAAACTCGTTCATTGACGCTGCACGTTGCTAACAGGATCTCCTCAGGGAGCCATGACGCCTCCCATGATGTGACCATGCTCAAATTACCACACAATTCCACATCAGGCCAAAGAACTAATGAAAATAAAAAAATTCTGAATTAGGAATTAAAGCAGGTGATGGCTGTGGAAAGGGGGCTAGTAGAAAAAAAACAATGTGAGAAGTGCATGTATGTAGTGATCCAACCAAGATAATTGATCTCAGACATATTGTCAATTTGAAGACAACAGGCATACATCAAGTATAGGCGATTTAGGATAATCACCCTTCAAATTATCCAACAGTCAAACAGAACGATAGCTTCTGTCAAAATAGAGCTAAAAAGGTTTCAAACATCAATCTTTCACAATCTCAGCAAACAAAAAGCATTTACATGAAAACAATCATATTTGAGGAGCGACATATTGCCCACCAATATCCAGGTGATTGTTGGTAACGTCCTTGGTGAAGTAGTACAGTACAATAATAGTATGCAGACTGATGATCTTGACTATTTCGGGTGATTTTAAATAAATATTACCAAAAGAAATAAATACTGGCATTAAACATATGCTGCAAGACTCTTGCAATTGCTGTATTTATTTGGGTGTAGATATTTTCTTACCTGTAAATCACATCAAAGACAGCTTCGGTGCAGTGAATAGAGACAAAATGTCACAGAATGAACCCATGCTTTGGCATCTTGATTGTGTCCATTGTGTAGTACCATATTTATTTTGGAACCAGTCACTTTCCTTCTCTGATAGTACCCACTAAACACAACCCCTAGTTAAAATGACTTTCCTCAGCCTGGGAGCATCAGTACCTATTCTGCTTAAAATGCATCATCCTTCAGGCTCTGGACTCTAGAGACACTACTAAGGAGAGAGAACAATGTTTTTTTCTGATGGCAGAACCACAGTTGCATGTGTTAAATACCATATTTAATGAACACTGTGTATCAGTGTTAAATGGAAAACGTACATTTATTTGCTCCGTGGGGAAAGCGCCAATGCCAACTCTGGTAGTGTAAGCCTTTACTACACCGTAGACTTCGCCAATATACTGTGGAGGTATACCAAGACCAGTGCACACACCACCGACAGTACAGTTTGATGATGTCACAAATGGGTAAGTTCCTGAAAAAGATGAATTAAAATTATTTAGTATAAAGCAAACTATGATTACAAATGTTTTAATGTATTTAAATGATTCAACACATATCCTTGTGACACAAAGAAAATGTCCACCTCCCTAAATGCAGGTTAGCTTATATTTGCTGTTCAACAATCTTTGTCAAGATGATTGTAAGCATACATACAATTATGTTTTAGCATATAAAAATGTATACAGGTTGTGGTCCTCATTAAATGCCCTAAAATACATTGGTGCCTATGTTCTCCATTTGAGCTTCATGACTCGGAAATTATTATCTAGTTGTTCAACTTGCACTGTAGGAATAACATCATGAAACAGCACAATGAACCAAAGTGTCCAATCTACAGCCGAGGCTGGTGCTCAAGGTTTTTCTAGGGAATGATTTCTCTCTGCTTAGTTTAACCTCTTTGTTCGGAAATGCTCATGCCTGCTTCCTTCCTCTGAAGTAATTCTGATGTTATGTGGGCCTAAGGATGTCAAGTAGGCTGCAAAAGAAGGAAGACCTACCGGGGTAACCTGTAGGGCCGGATGTATGTACAAACCAGTGCAAAATGTCCAGCACTAATTACAGCAGAATATTCGTGGCATTCTTATAGGTAGTTGACACAAATTCATTTTAACTGTGTTCTTGAGGGCCGAAAGGAAGGAAGGGTGTGTACTCTGAAGACTGACACCAGAATACAGATATGGCACAACATAATTGACAAAATATTGAAAACACATATTAACAGATAAGTAAGTCTAGATTTTCTATAGAGTCTCACTGTGGGAGAGCAGATGGACCTACACCTTTCTAATTTTAACTGTAATCATTCAGCCTCGTATATCAGACTGGGTATGTGTGACTAACCCCTTAGGAACTCCTAATATTTGTGTTTAGCATCTATATGGATACTGAAGTAATATCCAGGATGGCAGGGTCATGTCATGATAGATGAAAGGATTTGGAGGATGCGACCTTACTGTCCCATTGGATGTTGAGGTTGCAGTATCTATTTCATGTTTGGTATAGGAAGGCTTATGCTAGAGGATACTCTCTGGGCTTCTGAGTTTTGTTGCTTACAGAAGAGTGAGGTAGCATAAGGTGTGTAATCTAAGCTCATCCGTGACATGCCACAGTTGCGTGCAGACTGGTGGCTGTGACCTATGAAGCGTGCTTCTGGTTACACTCGGAAGGAAACTGAAAGCATAATATCGGAGTAGACATAGCAACTTTATCTTAGCCGACACAGTAAAAGGTATCCTCTTTTGGTGTGTGCTATGATGTTTACCAATGGGTAGTAGGTGAGTGATTATATCTTTGAATAGGGATGATATCTGTATACACTTCTGGTGGATGTAGAGGAGGGTGTTCCTCGTTGTTGGGCTCTCCTTGTCTGACCTGCTTTTAGCCTTTTCCTCCTCCTGAAATCGTGGAGCAGCACACGTGCCATGAGCGCACAGGCCAGGCGGAGCTGTACATCTATGAGGTGAAGCTTTTCTGGCCGGTTGCCAACTTTGCCCTAGTTCATGCAAGGCAACTTCCTGTCTGGTTTGGATGGGGACTGGATGGGGACTCAGATTGTTGGTGTATCACAACTATCTAGCTTTTGCAGGCATGGGTGTTCAGGTGTGTGCAAGGCTGTGCAGCCCAGTGTGAAATTCTATTGTGATTCTAACGTCGGTAGTGTTTCAATTGAAATGTTACTGAACCATAAAAATAAAAAACTCATTCAGTTACATGTGCCACTGCTGATTTGTCCTTTGGTGCTTGTAAATTTCTTCATACGCGTTTGGCTCATTCTAGGGTGGTTCTAGTAAATGTAATTTTGCTAGGGCTGAGATTGTTATATTTGTATAGTTTATGTGTAAAAATGTAGTGTATCTATTAGTGCAGAATGGGACTTTTTCTTTCTCTCCTTATACCTTTAAATCCAATATTTTAGTGTGTTAGTAGGAATGGTCATACAAACACTACTTACGCCCTCATCGAAGGAATGTTAGGCCTTCTCAGATTTACCATTGGTTTTGTAATTGTGTTACCGCAACACAAACGTTGCATGAATGGGGAATAACACGAGAAAGCAGTGGTTCTTCATGTTTCTCAGACTTTTAGTTCTTCAGTGAAGGGGTATGATCATGTTAATACTACTACTCTCTAAATACAAAATCGAATTAAATGTACAGAATCTAGTTGGTGCTCACTCAATATAACTGTTTGCACTTCTGGCTCACCCTAAGTGAGCACATTGGCCTATTTTTAGCATTGGTGAAGTCTGGGCCCGATTAACAAATTTATTTATAAGAGCTTGGGTTTCTTGCTCCTATCTGAAATGTTGATGACACCAAAATATTAGATTTGAGTTTAAAAACTTTTATTTGAGTAAACATGGCTCCTGGAAATTTATGAGTACGTCACAACTAAGCCCTTAGTAAAACACACCAATTCACATGCATGAACAACAGCCAGCTTCCTCAAACTTTGCTCTCCGTTTACAATCAAAGAACTTTTGCCATTGTGTTTGCATCCCTGTATGTTGCCAGAAAACAGTTGTAGTGGCCGTTTAGCAGATGAAGCAGAAGCTTTGAGACTTTTTTCAGTAAGAAGTCTTTTTTTATTTTCCAATTCCTTTTGGTTACTCCTATTGCAAGTTTATTCTTTATGGTGGCACATGTATGACCTTCTTGTATTGGCAATTGTGGGCTACCTCTAGGCTTTTAGACATGTAACTGATAAAGTGATATATATTCTGGAATCTTCAATGTCACCAAACAGCAGAGGAATCTCAAAGCTACCATATTAACTGAATTCATTGCACTGCTGAGGTGTAGTGGGAGAGGTGTAACTATGAAGAAAAGGATTGTCTCTTGAATATAAATTGATAGGCGAGAAACAACTTTTTGGTTCATGTAATGTGGAAAACGTGCAACAAAGAGGACAAAGTTTTAAACAGACATTGGACAGTAAATGTAAGTCAAAAGTAGGAATATGAAACAGTGCTTAATGGTGTGTTAAAAAAGATAAGTGCTGGAACCCCAGGGTTTTTGTGGTAGGCTGTCACCCACTGCTGCCTCTACCATTGGCCACTTCAACCCCCATTCTGGGCCGTTGCTGACTTAGGTATTGGCCAGCCCCATCAGTGCTGGGCCACTAATGGCCGACAGGGTAGGGTAGTCTGAAGTCTCACCAGCGCTTAATGGCAGCCTGTGATCTTTAAAAGTGCTTGTAGTAATACCTGTAGTAAATTTCCAAAGAGAAGCATGTGAATCTTACTGTCGAAAGGGGTTTTGAGGTTCTCCTTCTGACAACATTTTGAAAAAATTAGGCAGCGTTTTAAATTTACTAAAGGTTCTGGTAGGGCGCTCATGAAATATTCCAGTATTTTCATTGTACACCAGCCACGCCTGATCCTTCCAAGCAGTGATGTTGCTTCATGTGCTTGAAGATAATTGCGTAAAATAATGGCAAAATGGGGCATTTTCCGTAAAATGTACCCAAAAATGTTTAAAAAGCCATAGATGCCACTGGCAGTTCAGAAAATGTAATTTCACATAGCCTATTTATCACAAAAGTATCAACACTTCTACTATTCCCTTTGTTTCATATTTCCATTCTGCCTCTTTCAAATACATTCGCAATCATATGTTACGCAGATTGAGGGACTCTCCATGGTAGGGAGAGGATGAATCAATAAAGCAAATACACAAATCTCACAATTTCAGCAAGTGTACAATGAGACAGAGTTACAGTCTCATACAGCAGTTTGTTGGAGCGGTGATTTTTGTATCTCAGTTTGCGGGTGTAATCATTAAGTGACTCCCACCAAAGGTTGTATGGATCGCTGTTTGTCAACAAGGAGAATTGAGGAGGAGTAAGCATTTACATCAGACACCATGAACAGTGAAGTCAATTTGGGGCCGCACAAGAATTACTAGAGAGAGATGATGTGAGCTAAAGGGTTTTATTAACAAATTAATTCAGCTCAAGCTATTTATTCCGTAAGTATTACATTTTAGTTATCGCCATTACAGATTCAAATAATCTATTAATCAGTATTTCAATACAAGATAGAAATACCAAGTTAGAAAGTATTACAAATAAAATAGAGAAATACAGGAGTGATCCATAAAGTCCCTAATCTAAATTAATAGGAGTTTAAGCATTTAAAATCAGTTTCTTCAATGAACAAGGTAAGGTGTCAGTTTCAGAAACCCAAATGAAGCATTCTGATGAGAGAATAAAAAGAAAATGCATAGGCATGATGTCCTAGCACTCAAGTAACAGATATTAGCAAAGGCTGAAATAGTATTCTCAGCTATTAATCAGTGGGCGTGCCAATCCCCAAGGTGAGCAACAGGAAAGGCTTGGGTGAGGTCTCTCTTGAAGGAATACCTAATTCTCCTACTCTGCTCTCTGAGCACACATTAATACAAATCTGCTAAAATATGATTTTCAACAATTGTCAAATTCCCTGTACCCAATGTCCCAATCAGTGCTCCCCAAACTCTGGGAGCAGGTGAACTCCTTAGTTTCTCACATTTTCACAATAGACTACAGAATCACATCCTCGAGATGATACATAGTCCATGCCTTGTAGTTCAGACAGTTTTCCCTCAAATCTGATTTCTTGCCATCTCTTCCCCTTCCGGTAAGAACCTCACTATCAGTTTTCTAATACATGGCAATTGCCTATTCACTAGCTAACAGAAGGCTTTTGGTAAGTTACAGCATCTGCAATAGAAGAGAAAACATGGGCCCATATTTGTATTTTTTTAGCGCCGCATTTGCATAATTTTTTGATGCAAAAGCGGCACAAACTTACAAAATACAATTACATATTGTAAGTTTGTGCTGCTTTTGTGTCAAAAAATTACGCAAATGCAGCGCTAAAAAAGTATAAATATGGACCAATGTGTGCAAAACAACAGTGGCTTTTTGACCTTAATGTGTAAATCAACGTTAACATGGCATCAGTGGCCAGGCTAACTTAAGTCAGTACATTATTTGCTCATTATACAGAGACCTTACAGGCCTGCTGAATACACAAATTACCATACAGGCTAGGCTTTCAAAGGCTCCCTCAAACTCATTTATTCAATTTTGATTTGAAAATACAGCCATTTTGTCTCCAAACATCAGCTTGTCAGTTTAAGAAAATACACACAGCTTGCTACCGAATACTTGATTAACATTTTAAGATAATAAACAGTTTCCCAAATAAACTGCAATAATCGCCATGAAAAAAAAATGTAGAGAAATAGTAGATGTTCAACTTATGGCAAATACATGTTTAGTGCCCAAACATCAGTTTATTATTTTCATCGGGACGCATGTGCACTCCTGCCACATGTGGATGCTTAGCATGCTAATTAAACAATTTTTAAAGCCATCTATGTCCACAATTTACTAAACTGTACCTCTGTTTTGTTGGAACCAGCAATTTACCAAGAGTCACCATCATTAAGCCATGGGTATCTATCTTGATAGCTTCTTATTTAGTGAACAATAGTGGATGGTTTCTATTTACAGCTGGAGGGCAGGCAGGGGGGTACAATAATAATATTTTCTTTAAAAAAAAGAAAAGGCACCTACCTGTCTGCTATGGGTCTCCCTCTCCTCACGGCGTCCTCCTCCTCTCGTCATGGCTTCAACACGGCACGGGACCAGGAAACAGAGCTACCAAATCCTGACGTTGGTTTCATGCTGGTAATCAGCATAAATCAGCATCAGGATTGGTGGGAGCGGGCTCTCTCAGCGCTCACATGAGTGCTGGAGTCTTGTGCTTTCTTTAACCCAGCTGTCCCAAGACAGCTGGGTTAGAGATGTTTAAAGTGCACATGTCTGGCTGGCCGTCACAAGACAGCCGGCCAAAGGGACATGTGCACTTTAAACAAGTGCACAGCTCCCTGCTGCTGTCACTCAGCAGCTACTGCCCAGCCCCATCCTGACACTCGGTTCAGGACGTGGTACTGAAAAATAAAATGGTAATAAAGAAAGTTTATTACCATTTTATTTTCAGCCCTGGTGCACTTTTGTAGAGGGGCGACACTCCTCTGCTCTCGTGGAGGGGCCACCCCTGTTAGTGAGACAGAAACAGACCTTAACCTGTACTAGCCTTCATAAATAGGACAATCCACTAAAGGACATGTGCACTTTAAACAAGTGCACAGCTCCCTGCTGCTGTTACTCAGCAGCTATTGACTCACCCAGTCCTGACACTCAGTTCAGGACGGGGTACTGAAAAATAAAATTATAATAAAGAAAGTTTATTACCATTTTATTTTTCAGCTTTGGGTGATGCTCCTTCGCTCTCGTGGAGGGGCCGCCACTGTTAGTGAGACTGAAACAGACCTAAATCTCTGTACTAGCCTTCATAAATAGGACGACCCACAAAGGGACAAGGGCACTTTAAACAAGTGCAAAGCTCCCTGCTGCTGTCAGTCAGCAGCTATTGCCCCGCACGGTCCTGGCACTCGGTTCAGGACAGGGTACTGAAAAATAAAATTCAAATAAAGAAAGTTTATTACCATTTTATTTTTCAGCTCTGGGGCATTTTTGTAGCGAGCGACGCTCCTCCGCTCTCGTGGAGGGGCCGCCCCTGTTAGTGAAACTGAAACAGACCTAATACTCTATACTAGCCTTCATAAATAGGATGATCCACTCCAAAGAAAAGCTAATAAAATCGCAATTTTTTTGTCCCAATAATTGCCAGAAGGTGACACTCTGACAACAGAGCTGCCTCAGGCTTTCAATGCTCACTGACAACAGTGAAGTCTGCTCTGGAATTTGCACTAGAAATAAATAATTTCTCAATCTTGTGTGAGGGTTGGATATCTGTTATTTTTCTGTGAAAAGTGCTTGGTTGAGGGCTTTTCAAACTGTTCCTGCCTGCCAGGAAGTATGAAGGGTCTTATTTAGAGTTTGTTGATGACATACATCCAATAAAAAGTTGCAGACATTCCAGAAGCTTTCATAAGAGTGCATTGATGTCATTGGTACCGATAAAAAGCAGGGCGGGTCATCCAAGACTGGTTGCCTGATGTCCCACATCTGCCAATCTGTAAGTAAGGCCCTAAATCTGCTCTGGTGGTAAGAGAGCAGTTCTGATACAATGTACCTTTGTTCATTGCCTAATCTGGCTTGGTGGACTACGGCACTCTCTGCAGAGACCACTGCTTAACCATGTAGTCTTTTAATAGAATCAATTCTCAGCAAGTCTACTCAGCCTTTTATGCTTCTGAAGTCGATAACATAAGCACCAATGAGTGTAATAAGAAACAAGAAACGCCTGATATAATTTTCAAGAAACTGCGTTCAGGTTGTACAAGCTCTTTTGAAGCTAGTCTTTAGTGTTTATTCTCTGGTGTCAGCTGAGATGACGAACACATGTGGTAAACTATTTTTTTTCGAGAGGAGTATGGTGAATGGGTAGACATGAGTCAAAAGCGAGGCTGCACAATTTGGAAAGGAGACACTGCTGAAGAAGAAGGTTTAGACATTGGAAGGCACACACTTTGCATGAGGAAATATGTGTGCACATGAAACAAGGTGCCTGAATACTCTCTGCTATCATTCAGTGAGTGCAGCGGCCAGATAATAAAATGCATAATACCATCACGTCTTGTCTCAGCACACCACATCTTCTAAGAGACACGTTGGTGAGTAATTCATTACACTCAGTGGTTAATTTGAGCCGGTGGTTTCCAGGGCCGGGCACTGGCATTTAATTGTCAACACTGGCACTTATGACAGTCTGCCACATGGCATCATTGTTTGTCCAGCTTAGAGATGAGTACTACAATAATTGTTTATTGATTCAATATATATTAAACATGGGTAATACATGCCAACCAAGCCTTTGGGGACTTGGAATAGTCTGAATTATCACACTCATAAGAGTGTGATGGTTAGTAGTTGTATAAGTGCTGTCACTGGCAGGGCTGGCAGGGGCAATGTTCTCCTGACTAGGACCCTGCCATATTTTTTCACAAATTAAGCACTTATTTACCATTGTGCATTATGACAACATTACACATCAGCTCGTTTATCCGGCTATTCCAATACAGCGTAAAGCAGCTGAGAGCCTGTGGATAGAATGTGGAATTGCCTGGACACAAGGCCTCTGCAGCTACAAACTACCTTGGAAAGAATCTATGCATTAGACCTAGACTTGTAGGGTTTTAAAATAAAAATAACGTTTAAAGCACACTGAATGACCTGCTTTTTTCACTCATGGTCCTCACATGGTGATGTGCGGAGCAGAAGTACTGAAGTGAGGTCCGACTAGATCTCTAAACAGAAACCAGCAGCTGGGCTACTTTATAGGATTGTGCATTGTAAATGCTTAGATGCCAAGTGACAGCCATTCCAGATGTGACTTAAGTCTTGGCATTTAGACTACAGAGCTCTACATTCAGGAATGTTTGGTTTACCTCCCTTATATGCATCAGGGTACGTCACAAAATGCAATTCTCTGTTGACTTAAAACTAGAGCCAGCATGGGCTTCCCCTATGATTCAAGTCATCTAATCACTTATCATATACTCACAGCAGGCTGCCTGTCTTGTGAAAGGAACATTGAACTCAGTGGTATGGATGGACCTATCTAGTTCTTTTAAACCAGCTGAGCAATAAACACATTGTTGTAAAACCCAAATGTATCTGGGACACTCGAGATTGGACTTGCAATTCTGCTATCACCCAACTATGGAAGCCTCCACAGTATCACCCTATTCACAGCCAAATGCAACAGAGGGCTGGTTTGAACATTTTTGCCAAGGTGGTTTTTGCTTTCTAGTCAGACCTTGGGACTCTTAAGAACTTGTCCTTCAGGGTTCTGAACATTCTAGCTAAGGTCATGCAGGTCTCTGGGGCAAGCATTTATCTTGATAGTTATAGGATGATCTTATCCAGATGTCTGTATGCCTTACAACTCCGTAAGGTAAATAGGTACCTGCAGGCCCTTTAATCGGAGCTGCGTTTTTAAAGTCTAGATCTATCCATTGCCCTGAAGTAACATTCCCCAATCATGTGATCAAAGTACATGAGTGCAAATTCTCCACAATGAAATGCAGTGCCTCCCAGAAATCACATCATGGAGCACTGAGCAGGTGTGTCAGTGATGAACCTGTAGGTGTCCCTGTGCAGAACTGTTGACAAAGATTATATGATGTTGTATAATGACTTAATGAGCTACAGGCTTACACCTCATGTCATTGCATTCAATACAGTTCACAGGCTCAAATCCCAACGTTGCAATCCTAAATCCCATACTTATTGTTGGTGTTATTGTCTCTCTTTTAGAAAACACATACTCTGTGAAAACACATTCTTTGCAGTCATGAGTCGGACACCCTGACTGTGAACAGCTGCTCCACCATCCTATTGTGAGTAACGGAGGGGTTCAGTCTACTTTTCCTCTCTTATTCCATATACGTGCATGAGGGGAGCTTTGTGGAGATTTTCACAGAAATAATGAAGCACGGACATGGGCAGTTTGTGTTCTTTATATTCTGCATTTGACAAAGCAAAACAGAAATCGGAGAATGTGTGAAAGAAGTGGCATAAAACAAGTAACAGGTTGGAGTTAAGTGCAGAGCCTATGTGGCTGAACCATTTAGGGACTGAAAAAGACCATAATTTGTTGTGAGCAGCGACACCCTTGGCCTTCAACTATGGCCTTCCTGGTTTGAATCCCCATTTTAGCACGTTATTGAGGGAATCAGGCAAATATGAGAAGAGTACCAGTACTAAAAAATATTAACACTAGTAAGCAATGCCTATGTCGTTGTGGTAGGCAGGGTGAAATTGGTTTAGTGCCTACGTTATCTGTTTTTACGTTACAACTGTTATCATCAGAATAGATTTTGTCCTATTGGGCAAACTTTGTTGTTGCCTTATAAAGACCCCTACAAAAGAGGGCATCATCCCTCATTCCCTCAAGACTCATCTCATCAAATCACTCCCCTTTTAAAGAAACCCTAGGATGATCCTGACATATTTTGTGCCAGTGACTAACTTGTCACGGTTGGTCAAAATGATAGAAAAATGTCTGTTGAACTGGCCTTGCACATTGGCCAAGGAAAGCGCCCTTGTCCATTACCAATCAGACTTTCGAAATGGGTGCAGTACCGAAACAGCAACACTAAAAAAAAACTCGGATGTCATATATGGCATGCTAGTTACTGGTGAGGTCTGCCTCTTCATCATCCTTGATTTATTAATGGTGTTCCATATAACTGACTGCAAGTGTCTCCTCTCAGTTCTTTAATTCTTGCATTCATTTTGTTCAACTTCTACATGGAAATGCAAACAATTTTGTTGCAGAAGGCAGTGTGGTAATTCACTTCCTTTTGGAAGCAACAATGCAGTGAGACACTGCGTGTACCCAAAACCTCTCACAGCCCCCAGGCAAAAAGAAAGGTAATTTCTTACGAGCACATTAACTTCAAAGCACCCAAACTCAACATTATGGGGAACCAAAAAAGTGTATTGCACTGAAGAGAAGGTTTTTTAATTCAAACACAGCGGGAGAGCATTATGCTTGTGTTTACTGCCCTCTATCTGGGGTGCATTAACTCACATTCTGTTCCTGCTGAAATGAGAAAGGTTGTTCCAAGTAAGAATGCACATGGATTTGCTTTGATCTCTCTACTTACTTTTTTTCACAGGTTTCCATAGTGACTGGTCAAGGCATAACTTCTTGGTCGCTCCCCTCCCTCTGAACACATGTACTGTCATGGCTGGGCTTCAGTTGGCACATTGTTGTTACAGAGGCTTCCCCCCGTTGGCTCCTCCCAGTCCGTGGTTAGCCCTATGCCCGCTGTGACTGCCTCCTTTACTACTTAATCTCCTTAACTGCTGTCCCTAACCAGCCTGTCCAGGTAAAGAGGAGGAGTGTCTTACCCAGACATCTTCTTTATTTGGGCATTTTAAAACCGGGAAGGAGTTTAAGACTAAATCCCCTTCCACTGTGCCCAGACTCTTGTGCTTTCACCTCCTACTTCCTCTCTGTCCCTTCACTTAACCTAACACTCCTACAGACATTACAAGATGTCACCTCAGCCAATGGCAGCCTCTAGATAATAGTTTAATATTCCTTGGCCATGCCACAGATCCTCTTTTTCATGGAGGGATCTCTTTCTCACCAGATTAGATGCCATAGTATCTCCTAATGGCTTAACACTGGCAACAGGAGCTGGCCTTATTTCACTCCTATTTTGACTCCAAATAGTATTTCATGATGACCTACTATACCCAACAAAGACCTGTGCTTCTGGTGCCTCAGAGTTGATTATCAAACAACAGAGAACTACAGAATTTGAGCAATGTGTGAAATGATTAACCAACAATTGTAACGTCTAGAGATCTTTAATGGTAAGGGTTGAACGTATTAACTCAGAAGTTCCTTGAGTGAAAAGAATGGAGGTATGCCACCCACACACAGGTCATGCTTATTGTTTGGCCTTCTCTTTTCTTACAAAGTCTCTTTGTTGAGGTTTTGCTCCCCCCTCCTCACTGATTATGTTTACAGCACTATCTTTTGGTGACATTTCGCAGAATCATAGATAGAGCATTGTGACTGCTTCATCAGCATGAACACACCTGGTTCCCTACAGAAAAAGCCCCATCCCTCTCAACTCATCATATTTGGGGGTCCATTCGTCAGGTGCTCTAACAGCGGCTTCAACCATCTCTCAAAGTGCATGTGAGGCCCACCTGTGTTCAAAGTCTACCGTGCTACTGTGCCAGCCAGGGTGGATTTATTTTTCCAATGATATGCTATCACCACTTTCGCACCTCAAAGGCACTGCCACTCTAAGGGCCTCATTTACGAAGCCCTAATGGCAGACTGCGCCACTAGAGCATCATTTTTTTAAATGCCCTGTTAGCGTAGTGTGCCATCCCATATTTACAAGGCCACACAAAGCCACCTTGTGTGGCTGTTCATGGCCTTGTAAATATGGACTCCTTTCACGCATAACACTGTGTGAAAGGAGCGTTCCATGCGTGTTGCTTGGGGTGTTCACATGCAACACCCATGAAACATGAAGGAATCTGAGGCTGCAGTACACATAGAAAGAGGAAAACACCTTTTGTGATTGTTTTTGTGCAGGATGGTGTCCCTTCCTGCACAAAACAGTCATCCCCACAACGTAGGCATCCTTGCACCATGGTGCAATGGAGTCTGCATTGGCGCATGGCAGCAATTTGTTCATCAGAGCAGGGGGAGAGGACAGAAATGCGCCATATCTTGTAGATACAGTGCATTTCTGCCCTCTCCCGGTGGTACAGGGTTGCACCACAAGCCTCATAAATGAGGCCCTAAATGGCACTCACAGAGACGTTTTATAAGGCATGGGCAAAATGGGCTCTGGCTCAGAGCCCTCCCCCCCTAACAGAGCTGTCTCTATTCTGCAGACAGTCCTGCCATGATGACCTTGAATGATTCTTATAGGTGGTTTTAGATACTGATTTCCTTTAATTTATTTTTTAGTACCGGTAATGTTTGGGAGTTTGTTACAGACATTTTGCATCGAAATTTAATCTTTATGATTTTCCACAACATTCAACATCCATAATAAAGTTTCTTTTATATCGAAAGAGGACCTCACATAATAGAAATGAGAGGGGGGTCACAGAGATTATTTGCAGTAATATGAGTGAGCTGCTGCTGTATTACAACATTGAAAACACGCGTTTCTATCCTTGAGTAATAGATAGGCACACATTTAGAATTTGGACCAGTGTGCCTGTCAGTATGTCATGGACCTGGTGAAAAGGTTTGAAAGAGCTGTAATTAAACCATAAATACAAAGCTTTTCATAACCGGGGCCCCCAAAAATACATTAGTCCTGGAGCCCCCAAAATACTTAGGCTGTTCCTAGCCATTCAGCACTAAGCAGCATCGTATATCCTGGTGGCAGAAGGCCAATATGTCTTTCATGGCCCTTGCTGTCTCTGTCCAAAAAAGGGTGAATCTATGGCATTCCCACTAAATAGGCAATGTATCCCCTCTCCTACCACATCCTCACTAACACCTTGGATCTGCTGCTGGATACATATAATGTAATCCTGCAAGGGGGGTGTGCCAAGTGTAAAGGACATCGTAGTATAGCTCCCAGATTTGTTTTTCTTTTTTATCAAAAAATTAACAGCTACGTATGTCCACCTTGAGCCCTTCCCATATCTTGTCGAGATCTATCTGTTCAATGCTTTCACACAGAATTTCATGAAAGACAATTTTGAGATGGGTAATGAATCTAACAGCAGCTTAGAGACCTTTGAAATTAAGCCCTTTGGAACCCAGTAGTTTTGGTGTTAAATATTCAAACAGGTATGTATTCCTAACGTCAGTCTCTCTATTTCATTAAAGTGAACTTCCAGTTTACACAGTAAGAAGGTTTTAAAAACGTTTAAATAAGTTTGGCACAATTCTACACACGCCCAAGTCCATCTATTAAATTAGTCTTGTCTCAACACCACAACACCAATGTAAATTTATTGATAGTGTATCCTAGACTTGCAACATCTCAGCCAGGGGGATGGTAAGCTATGCACTGGGTGGGTGGTTAAGGATAATAGACATTTGGGGGTGCTGTGCAACTTCACTGTACATGTAGAAATGGAGCAGGGCTAATCCTCCCTTCAGGAAGTCTGTTGTAACATCCTAAACAAGAATCTAGGTCTAGATCATTTCCAAACAAACTTTGAGACTATCTTCAGCAGCGTCTCAAAAACGTATTACTTATGATTGTGAGGGAATGAAAAAGGTTGAGAGCCCTCTACAGATATTTATTTTAAGTGAGTTGATTTTAGCCATTAAGGACACAAACAATGATGTCCACTTACGGAGGTCTCTTTTGATCTCGTCCAGTAGGAGAATATAGATCTGTTTGCTTTATAGAAATTGGCTAACCATGTTGTATTTTAATACTCATGTATTTTATATGCATTTTCACCCATCTAAAGAGATACTTCTCTCTGAAGGTTGTTTTTATCTCTTTGCTGATGGGTAAGGTAAGGACCTCTTGAAATCCATATTTCTCTTATATCGCACCACTCCTTTGCTGTGTTGTGTCTAACTATTGGCATAGGGAAGCTACTTTAGATTTTCCTGTTCTAAAACGTATAATCCTTATAGCCGCAGATTAACAAAAATGACAAGCTCATGGCTCCCTCTATACACAGGGCAAATAATGGTGTTGACCGAGGGCATCCATGTCCGGTACTTCTTTTTAGTCAAAAGGGAAGTGAGAGCTGGTCGTTCAGTGAGATCTTGTTTGTAGGCATGCCAACACCCTGGCCAGAAATCTGGATCCATAACCAACACGCTGGAGTGCTGCTAACATAAAGTTCTAGTCCACCCAATTAAAGGCCTTTTCCATGTCTATGGATACACGCATTGCTGGGACTTTCATTTTTGTGTAACTTGTCCACTAAATGAATTGTGCAGTTGTTGTCTGCCCATTATAAAGTCACATTGATTTTCATGGATCAGCTCTGCCAGAAACACCTCAAGTCTGAAAGCTAGAATATGGGTATATAGCTTGACATCCACATTGAAAGGGATGTTGGTCTATAAAAAGTGTATAGCTGGGAATTCTGGTCAGGTTTCACTAATATTGTAGCCGCCCTCACAGAAAGCGTCACCACCGTAGTCTCAAGAAAGCGGTTAAAGTGCTCAGTTAGTTTAGGGGCCACTCACTCTACAGATGCCATACAGAATTTCCAAAGTGAGCCTCTCTGGCCTTGGGGTTTTGTTACTTTTCAATATGTACAAGAAAACAATGATTCACTAGCAACTTACGAAACTTGTGCACTTTTAAGTCATTATAGCCCCCAAAGAGCACAAGTCAAATATATAGGTAGAGATTATTTTAATGACACAATTAAACAGAAACAGTAATAGTGCAGGACTTGTGAGGTGAGAGAACACTGTGACCCAAGTTGCACATATGTATATGCACAGTGCAAGCGAGCACAAAGGGGCTAAAAGAAATAGGTTGCTGGAGAGACTCCCAAAAATAGTCAGTAATTTAATTATTTGAGCCAACGGTAAATTGTCCACACCTATTAATGGTATTTCAACCTATATGTCAATGTCAATGCAAGGGCATCATCAGGGCAAAACAAATTATTGGAGCACTGCACTGGGCATGGAGTCAATAATTAGACACAATTTTGAGCAATGGAGCTTGCTAGAGTTCAGAAATTGAGCAAAAACATTAAGCACACATCATGGGGTGAATGAATCATAGAAAGCTGGTTTAGTTGTCAGGCTATAACAAGCAACTTAGAACAAGCACTGGCAAGTAGGTCTCACCTTTGGGACCTGTTAGGTTTGCCAATGCCTTTTAGCCATGGTGTTCAGCATAGCATAAATGTAAAAAAATTAATGTGATAATGCAACCCAGCAGCAACTTTGTTATGTAGGCGTGTGCATGCTCGCATTCATGACTACAAAATTAAGCAGGTGCAATTGTTTTATTTCCTAATTTGAGATGGATCATTAAGTTAAAAAAAAGAAATAAACATAGAACAAGCGTGCTTTTAATGTGGATGGGCCAGTAGCAATTTGCTGTCTGGTTCTCCACCTTAAAACAAAATAGTAAATTAAAAAGAGACTGGGAGTGCAGCACTCAACAGAGCAGGTTGTAGGAGGAAGCAGTACTCAAGGGAGAAGCACACAAGTGAGAAAGCAGCCTAGGGAGAAGTACACGCATGAGAAGGCAACCCAGACAGAAGCAAACGGGTGAGAGAGGGCAACAATGAGCCCAATGGAGGAGAGGAAGTGAAGTACAGGAGGAAGACAGCTGGAAAACATATGCACTCATCAAGTTTTTAACAAAAAGAAAGAAATAGTGCACAAAAGGTAAGCATTAGAAAGACACAAGTAATGGGGCGATGCACAATAAGAGGAAGGAATGCCCACAGAGGTTAACCAATAAAAAGCAAGCACAAGAAAGTGATAGTAAAGCCAATCAATAGTAAGCATTGGGAGGGCTCTAATCCCTTGGTAAGCTGCCAACAGTTCTTTTCACAACCAGACAGCTTGCGTTATCTGTGGGGCGAGACCTAAAAAGGAGGACTTGCTGTGCACACTGTCACTGTCGTCCTCCGAGGATTGACTAATCCTAATGGGTTCATACTTTATCGAGCACTGAGGTGTTACTTATTTCCTATGGGACCATGACATTAAAACCTCTATGCCAATATTTGAATGTTGCTTCTTTGGGGGCCTATAATAACTTGTAAGTGTGCTCTCAGTGTACAATGGTTTTCTAGTACACATTCTACCTGGAGTTCACTTACCATAACAGGTTATTCTTGTATCCTTGAAGCACTGCTATTTTTCAGAGCCAGTGTTCCTTTCCTATCCTCTTAGACTGATATGGGGCTATATAAATCCTCCTTCCAACGTATGGAGAGAGTGTCTAGCTGTGCTCTTTGAATGCAGGATGCCTGTTGGGTATGCAAGTGTCCCTCCGCAGTGTAGTAGGGAAATTCATCCAGGTTTTCTAGCTCAGTATGCAAGATCACCCCCACCTGCTGTCTTGACATCTTTTTTTAATCACTCTCTCTCTTACCCGAAAGCTAGCATGCCAAGAAGGTGCTCACCTTATCTTTATCTCCATTAATACAAATTTTGAGTTTTAGGTGAGGAAAGGTTTCCTCTGCCCTACGCATGAAGATATTGTTTAATTGGCCCCTCAATTTACGTAGCATAATCATTTATGGTTTCTCCCTGTGTTCTGTGTCTAGGGTTTTCTGCTCCATTTCGAATTTTTGAATTTCAAATGCTCCCAGTCTGCTGAGGTGTTGCATAAGGATAAGGGCAATACCATTCCCCCTCACTGCTGCCTTCAGTGCATCCCATACTCCCGCTAGAGATTCTCCCATGGCTTAGTTCAAAGAGACATACTCATCAATCTATTGCCCTAGTTCATTCCAGAACACAGGGTCCTTCAGCATGAGCTGGTGTTACCTCCACCACTGGCTCTAGGGTGTACTTTCCCCATTTATAAATTCAGCATCATGGGGGCATGGTTTGAAACAGCCTTTCTCAGCTGCTTCCACTATTGAGGATAGGACATTACTCAGAAGTGCTTTCATTTGGTTTATCAATTTGCAAAACACAGTATAGATCATATCCTATCTAGGTTATCTTTCTTCTAAAAACCCAACCTGGGTCTACATTGCCAAATAGAATTCTATAGAAAGCAACCATAGGAAAAAACTACCCCAATGTTATATGGAGCTGTAAATGCAAAGTCTTCAGCGTTGTTTTGCATTTTTAATCAGATTGAATTCTTAGCGAATGTGCAATGGTAGTGAGAGCCACTAATGGAGTGGAAAAAGACCAGACACTCTGGCGAAACATAGGGATATCCAAATGAAATTATTTTTTAAACTCCGGAGTGCAAAAGGGGGATTCCCACTGGAAGCAATAGTAAAAGAAGGTCGATCGAGAGTGAAAACAGCTTTGTATACCAAGCATACTGATTAGAAACCAATTAGCTCTTATTCCTACAACCAATGTACTGACGCATGGGAGATATGGTCCCTGAGGCAGAGGCCAAGTGCTAGTCTCGCAGCATAGTTTTGGACTAATTGCAACTTTTGAAACAGATATGCTGGAAAGTCAAGATAAACACAGTTGCAGTAGTCTAATCTATATAATGTACAATCAATGTGTACGCAGGAAAGATAAGTATATCCCTTAACATCCGTGTGTAGCTTGCACCACACGTCCCTTAGACCTAGTTCCAGCAAAATGCTTTAAATGTTTTACTGAATGCTTCTGTGTATTCCCATCACCCTCTGACCTAACTTTCTTGCCATCCCACACCAGGTTGAAATACCCCAAGGCAAAATTGTCACCTATCTCTATCTATGCCAGAGTACCAAAAAATCCTTTCAGAACGCTATCTTGTGCTGTGGTTGTTGACTAGATCACTGAAATAGATACTTGCTTACATGCAAAATACCTCCATATAATGAGAATTTGACCTTCTTTCTATGCCTTAAGGGCTGCTACTGGTAAGGGGAGGTCCCTGTTTAAAACAATTGGCACTTCATTGTTTGGGGATAAGCAGAGTGCTGCTGGGAATACTCTATGTTTCATGAGGCCCTGATCTTTCTTTTTCAAATGTGTCTTTTGTAGGCACACTATGGGCCTGATTTAGATATTGGCAAAACGGACAAACAGGAGCAAGCAGTCTCATAGTAAATAATGGGATTCAAATTTCAGTGGACAGGATATCCGTCACCGTTGTGACAGTGTAACCCATCTGCCAATATCTAAATTAGGCCCTACGTTGAGATCTAATAATTGTAAAGATCTCTAGGTTGCTTACCTCTTCTTTATTGGGGCATTACGTGTCTTCACACTGAGTGAAAGAAGCCATAACAGAATGTAATCTACAAAGTGTTTTGCCATTTGTCACCTCGTGTAAGAGCCACTTCTTTTTTATGTCAGGTACCCCTTAGGACTCAGAATATCCATATTGCCTTCTCTCCCCCCATTTACTCAACCTTGCTATGACAATAGACTGTAAACAACTCATAGCATATGTATTCAGTTACAAAAATAACATCTTGGGACTTTTTAAAATTCCCCTTTGACTTCAAATCACAAAGGCCTGCAGGAACCAAATGCAGGATAGCCTGCCATAACCACTGACTCATGACCATAAAGGTGCCAAGTAAACCCCAGCTCCTCAATACAGTATAGCCAAGCCCACCCCACCACAATGACTCCTCAACAAAGATGACAAGTACAAGGAATATAGAAATTCATCTACCCACAATCCTCGACTCCCATCTAGTTAACACATTAGCACATTTACATATCTTCTCCAAACCCATAGGTGTGATCTGAGATACACTGAGACACACTGAATCGCATGATTATGTCTTGTAACCATAATAGGAAGCCATATTACTCACAAAACTCACTGGGTTCAGATCAGACAGAAAGTGCTTCGACTATAGAAAAAGGAGGACCCAAGAATTCACCAGACCCACATCTCTAAAAACATTTTGTGAGGCAGATCCTCACCTCTGCAAATTATATCTGAATTTTCTTTATTGTGTCTCATGTTCTCTCCGCATACTCATCTCTGCCTTCATGATCCCTGCTTCTGCCACAGCCCAGGTCCCCCATTCATTAGGGTGTCTGGGCTGGGAGAGATGCAGGTCTCTTAGAGCTACACTTCCTCTCTGGAACTGAAAGTTCTGGGATCTTTGCTGCTTCCAACCTCTCTGTAAGGTGGTAGGAATGGGCCTTACATTCAAAAGTCAAAACAAATGGATCTGTCCACCTATACTGAAACTTTTCAGAACTATGTTTTTCAGTGTTTGTTCTGAAAGTTGGGTGCTGTGCGAGCATGGAGTGTGATAAATCCTGGAAGATTTTTCCTGTAGAGTTCTGGAAGGTTATCACTGGTCTTTGGCTTGCCTCCTGAAGTACCACTCATTTCTCCAAGAAGTAATAACATTTGGAGTGAGCATCATGTTGCCTCTCAGTTTGCGATGACCATTATTGACCTCGTTGATATACGCTTGCTAACCAAAGTGACCCTACCATGGTAACAATGAAAACATGGCCATGACATAGGAGCTCAGGTCTGTTCTCTGTGCACCTTTGGTCAAGTCACTCAGATTATCCCTATGCAGATTAACCAGGGCGGCTTAAGGGGAAGACAACTTCCACTCTTATGTAGGAGACCAGTTTCCAACTCAATTGCTCATCAGTCTACTGTCCACTACTTTAGTGGTCCCCTGCCAATTCCCCTTTTGGAGATGACAATAGCCTCTGACCAGCACTCTTACATATGCCTGGAGGCCTCTTGTTAATTTTTCCTGTAGAGAATTCCACTTTTTTAGTTTTCCAATCTTAGAGGACCACCCATGCCCATAATATGTTAATCAGCCATTAATTATTGTGACTTTAATGATCTGGATGCCACAGCAACCTTCCATACATGGAGGTACCCACCCAGTTTCTATTCATTTATTGACAGTGTTTGAGGACCCCTAATCGTGGGCCTTCCCAGTACTATGCAGGGATGCTACCTCACCTCAGCCATGCAGTGTGTAGGCTTCCTCCTGTGGGTGCCATTCTCCAGCATTATTCTGCCTTTGGTGTTGCAAAATTTATGCCAATATCAGCCATTATTAAGCCACCCCTTCCTCATGGTGGACACTCTGTACTACACCACATCTGCAACAGGCGACATCTTTGGCAGCTGTCCCTACTCTGTTCTTCTCTCAACTGAGCAGCAGCCACCATCTTGTTATTTCTTTTTACGCCTGTGCCAAGGGCTTACTCTTCTCCTCTCATCTCCTTGGACCCTCACATCAACTGACAGAAGCCTGCTCTTTCCATCACCATACAGTAGCAGCTACTTATTAGGTATTTGTTTCTAAACTCAGGAGGGGGTGGGGTCTAATCTTCCAAAGGATGTGAGACGGCAATACAATGGGGTGGTTGAGCACATTGGCTCATGCCACCATCACAGCCATGCCCTGACCCTCCCCGGTGAAAGGTGAGTGTCATGGTTAGGTTCCATTTGCTTTAGAACACTCACATCTGACTGTTGGTACTCCTTCAGAGGATGTCCATTGGTGGGTTAGATACTTAGATCATTGCATTCACAATCACTTGACTGGTCACCTGCATGATTGTATAATCTGTGAAGGACATATTACATGACAGCTTTGTATAACGGATGGCTAAATAAAGTGCGTACAAACTGCTTACAAATGGTGGGACAACTGTTAGATTACACCCATGACAAGTTTTTACTTCATATGTATTACACATTTCTCTAATATTCTAGGAGTCCTACAGAGTAATGTGCTACCCTTCCAGAAATCATTTGAGTATCTCATCAGGAGTGGAATGTGCCATATAACTGCCCGTATAATACAGTCCATGCATTGTAAAGATGTGCTAGACATCCATTAGTTTCATTTTTTCAGTCAACATACCAAAGTCAATGTCAAGTAGTGCTGCATTTGCACCTTCAACCAAAATTTTCTTTGGGGGACCATGAAGAGCTTCATACATAAAATAAACACCATCACGCACCATAGGTCTAATTTTCTCAGCATACATCTGCAATGAGAAAAAAACACTTCATGAACCTTGACCCTTAATAGTGTAGGTAAAATTCTAAACATTACAAAATGTGATGTGTAAGATTCCCAGTTTCTGCATTAAAAGTTAAAACCTGAGGATAAAACACAAAAGCAGAGTGGAGAAAGGGTGGGAAGGAGAGTGGTATCTCAAAGGAATAGACACATTTAAAGTCAAGGAAACACAGAAACAGGTAGGCATAGGGGCATTGGTTTAATAGAGTGAAAAAATTCTATGTGATGGAGCCAAAACAAAAATAAGGGATATTTACAGCCAGGCTGTAAAAGAAATTACAGAAAATGGAAGGAGGGAAATACAATAGGGTTTGAAATGCTTAAAGCTCTGTTTTCCAGTGTTTTCAGAAGGGATCAAAGATGGGTAAATCCATTGTTATTTTTAACTGTTTATGGGAGGGTTATTATTCTGAACAATGTCCAAAACAATTCGATTTTCACTCAAGGTTTTAGAGGTAATAATATACACATTGATGAATAGTAGTTAACACCAACTCAGAGTAAATCAGTAGCAAATCGGGTAAATTGCCAAAGTTACAACATTTGAGGAAGTGCAAAAATAAACTTTAACATCCTCAACAGGATAATGAGGGCCTGATTCACAACTGTAAGTTTCATGTTTGTGTACATTCACGATTGTTTGCTATCCACAAAGGGATTTATCATTAGTATATTTACAAGCGTGGAGTCTCTGCACATTAAATGATAGGACAGGCCTATCCTTTTTTGGGTGGTGAATCGCCTTTGTAAAGATACTAATCATAAATGGTTTTGTGAATATCAAACAATCGTAAACTTACGTAAAAGTGTATATTTACCTTTGTGAATCAGGTCCATATAAAGGCTCAGCCAACCAGAAAGCTAAAATTCAGAAACTGCCTCCTTTCTCTTCATTCGCTTGTTTCCCCACATTCTAAGCTTTCCTGAGTAAATCGAAGATGGAGTGAAGGGGCATAGCGCATGCCTGAAGAGTGTGCATGCTTGTATGTGGGAGGAAGATGATGTTACAGGAAGAGTGCCAGTACCCTAAATGCCTATGTGGCGGCTGCTATTTGCAATTACTTCTTCCATGGGCCCCCTCGAATTCGGCCAGTAATATTATTGTCTAGGAAGCACATGGCACTGGTGTCATCTCTAGAATGGATTGGTGAGGGCATACGAGGGACCACAGATAGAAATGGTGGGCCTCTTACAACAAGCAATCATGAAGATTGTGTGGATGTGTTTATACGGCTACCAAGTTCAATATATTGTATTTGAAGGTGCGTGAGTTAAAATAATTTGAAAGTGTGTGTAAATTATAAATTAAAGGTATACATTTTGAATGTATATTTGTATGTAGTTTAGGGTTGGTTTGCATCTAAAGAATAAATAAAGTTGTAGTTAGTTAAAGGTGGTGTGGTGTGCAAATGATAAATTTAAGGTATAAATATAACGTTAGAATTTGTAATCTTTGGGTAGTTTAGTTTGTATAGAAAGAATAAATAAAGTGTTCCTAAGTATAATAAAGCTTTATGCTTGTTATTTTGATTACATTTTTAATGTGTTTCTTTTTTTTATAAAAATTTATTTGAAAGCGTACAGTTTTGTGTTGTTGAGGGGAGTGTTGTTTAGTGGAGAGCCATGCAGTACATTGGAGGACAGTGTTGTACACTGTAGTATCATAGAGTGTTGTGGTATATAGTGGAATAGAGTGAAGTGGAGTAGAGTGGAGTGTGGTAAAGTGGAGTGGTGTACAGTGGAGTGATGTACAGTGGAGTGGAGTAAAGTGGAGTGTGGCACAGTGGAGTGGCATACAGTTGAATAGCATATAGTGGAGTGGTGTAGATTGGAGTGGTGTAGAGTGGAGTATGGTATAGTGCAGATGCATTAACCAGAATACAATAGAGTGGAGTGGCATACAGTGGAATAGTATAGAGTAAAGTGACTTACAGTGAAGTGGTGTAGAGTGTAGTAGCATAGAGCTGAGTGAGGTAAAGTGAAGTGTTGTACAGTGGAATAGCGATGAGTGGAGTGGCATATACTTCATTGGCATACAGTGGAGTGGTGTACAGTGGAATAGGATATAGTGGAGTGGCAGACAGTGAAGTGGCGTGGAGTGGCATACTATATATTAGCTTTGATTGAAGTGGAATGCATTGGAGTTCTGTACAGTGGAATAGCATACAGTGGAGTAGCATTTATTGTAGTGGAGTGTCCTAGACTGGAGTGTCATAGAATGGAGTAGCATAGAGTGTAAGGGAGTGTTGGTGGAGTGGTGTTGAGTGGAGTGGCATGAAGCGGAGTGGCATCTAGAGCACGGAATAGCATACTGTGGAGTGGTGTAAAGTGGAGTGGCATAGAGGAGAGTGGCATAAAGTGGAATAGCATGAGTGCAGTGGTGTGAAGTAGATATACGTACAGCGAAACAGCATATAGTTGAGTGGGGTAGGATTGAGGGTTGCACAGTGGAGTGGCGAAGACTGTAGTGCCTTAGAGTGCACTAATGTAGAGTTGAATAGAGTAGAGTGGTGTACTGTAGAGTGGAGTGGAGTACAGTACAGTGGTATAGAGTAGAGTGGCATGCAGTGAAATAGTGTACAATGGAGTAGTGTAGAGTGAAGTGCCACACAGTGGAGTGGTGAAGACTGGAGTGGCGAAGAGTGGAGTGGCATAGAGTGCAGTAGTGTAGAGCGAAATATATTAAAGTGGAGTGTGGTAGACTGTAGTGGGATAGAGTGTAGTGTTTGCAGTGGCATTGAGGGGTGTGGCATACATTGGAATAGTTTAGAGTGGAGTGATGTAGAATGTATTAGTGTTGACTACAGTGGTGTAGAGTAGAGTGGCATACAGTGGAATAGGGTAGAGTGGACAGGCGAACCTTAAATAGGGTATAGGTAAGTGGCTTAGCATGGAGTGCCCTAGAGTGTAGCGGCGTACAGCGGAATAACCTATAGTGGAGTAGTATACACTGGAGTGGTGTAAAGTGGAGTGGCATGCAGTGGAAAAAATCGGAGACTCTAGTGGCATAGAATAGAATAGAATACAATAAAACAGCATAGAGTGGAGTGGGATGGAGTAGAGTGTTGCAAACTGGAATGGAGTACAGTGCAGTAGTGTACAGTTGAGTGCCATACAGTGAAATAGCGTACAGTGGACTGGTTTAGAGTGGAGTGACATACAGTGGAATACCATAGAGCGGGGTGACATACAGTGTAGTGGCATATGGTGTTGTAGCATACAATGGAATAGTGTAGAGTGGAGTGGCGCAGAGTGAAGTGTAGTAGAGTGCAATAGCCTTGAATGGGTAGTATAAACTGGAATGGCATAGAATGTAGTAGTGTACAGTGGAGTGCCATACAGTGAAATAACATACAGTGGAATTGTGTAGAGTTGAGTGGCATACAGTACAGTGGTGTACAGTGGAGTGATGTACAGTCTAGAGGTGTGGAGTGGAATGGCATGGAGTGGAATGGTGTGGAGTGGAATAGTGTAGAGTGTACTGTAGTAGAGTGAAATAGCATAGAGTGGAGTACTGTACACTGTAGAGGTGTACCGTGCAGTAGCATACAGTAGAATACCCAATAGTGGAGTGGTGTACGGTGGATTGGCATAGAGTGGAGTGGGGTACAGTAGTGTAGCTTACACTGGAGCATAGAGTAGAGTGGAGTACTATACACTGTAGAGGTGTACTGTGCAGTAGCATACAGTGGAATACCGTACAGTGGAGTAGTGTACAGTGGAATAGCTAACAGTGGAATAGCATATAGGCCCTCATTACAACCCTGGCGGTAATACTGGCAACAGGCCGGCGGTAAAAAAAAATGGAATCACGACCATGGCGGAAACCGCCAACATAGACAGCCACTTTAACACTCCGACCGCCACAGTGGTAGAAACAAACACTGCGGCGGTAACCGCCAACAGACAGGCGGAACACAATGCACCGGTACAAGGCACCAATCTGCCACCTTTTACGGGGCGGTACCAATGCCATCAAAAGCACGGCGGAAACAGTCTGTGGAACGGAAACCACTCACCTTTCAACACCCAACGAGGAACCAGGACCCAATGCAGCCCGAGTTACAGGTCCTGCCGATGTTGGTTTACCTCCTCTTGTATCATGAGTAGCAAAGACGCCGGCTACGACCACGGTGACTGCTGCACCTTGCACACAGGGGAGGGGAGGAGGGAAAAGAGAGTGACACACACACACAACACGCAACACCCCCACCCTCACCCACAACACCATACACACAAATACATGCAGCAACATTACATATACACCGTCATCCCCTGGAAGAACGCAAGGACCAAATGAAATGATTGTAACAAGAGTAATCATCGAAAAATCAGATAGGCCAAAATATAAATATCAGTATATACAAATATGTACACCAACTACACAAGTCCGGATAGTACTGAAATCATTGTCTGTGGACCAGTGGTCCCAAAATGCATGGGCGAAGCCCACACATGATACCTGACTCGAAACGGAGAGAACACTGCTGGGGCATCAGATTGAAAATAAACAGGCACCTCAGGGGGAGGGGGGCACCTCAGCCGGATGAACGGACGACGCCACTGTTCCACAAGGGGGCTCCATGCCCACTGCTTTATCCTGGGGAGTCCAAAGCCACAGTCACTCAAGTCTCTCCAGTGGGTGGTTTTCCCACTGCTTTATCCTGGGGAGTGCACAGCCACAGTCTCTCAAGTCTCTCCAGTGGGTGGTTTGCCCACTGCTTTATCCTGGGGAGTGCAAAGCCACAGTCTCTTAAGTCTTTCCGGTGGGTGGTTTGCCCACTGCTTTATCCTGGGGAGTGAAAAGCCACATTCTCTCAAGTGGATAACAGTCTCCACTGGTTCTGGAGGGGGCTTTGTGCCCAGAGTGCTTTATCCTGCCAAGGGCTGGGGTAGTGGATGCTTTTCTGCACTGGTTCTGGAGGGGGCTTTGTGCCCAGAGTGCTTTATCCTGCCAAGGACTGGGGTAGTGGATGCTTTTCTCCACTGGTTCTGGAGGGAACTTTGTGCCCAGAGTGCTTCACATGCAGTGTGGCAGGTCCCATTCCCTCACCTGGGTGTGTGTGCCACGAGATTGCCTGGGAACAGGTAGCATGATACTCCATGGAGGCAGAGACAAACTCCACCTTGCTGTGACTTCGCCTGCCACCTGCAGTTACAAACAGTGCTGGGTGTCGTGCCTCATGTATGCTGTGCAGGGTCCAGGATGTCTCCTGCAGCGTTGGACGGCTGGCCACTGGGGATGATAGCCATGTCAGCAGTGGTGGCACTGCCTGAGCACGTCGCAGGGCTGGTTGCGGTGGTTGCAGCGGTGTCTGTGGCGGAGATGCTGGCGGTGGTGAAAGTGTCAGCACCTGTGGAGGGACACAGAGGGCCTTCCCTGCAGCCTCGGGCGGCTGCCCACTGGGGATGGTCCTGGAGACTGTTGCTGAGGCAGCAGACGTGCAGGTGGTGGTGCAGGTGGCCGTGCAGGTGGGGTGCAGGTGGCGTGCTGGTGGCGGTGTCCACAGGCGTACAGGTTGCTGTTCTGGTTGCCTCCGGGGTGACTCTGGTCCCTCAGCCAGAGGCTCCGTGCCCTGTCCTGACTTGCCCTTCACCTTGTATCCCTTCCCCACCTTTGATGTCGCTGCTGGTCCCTTGGCACTGTCCCCTTTTGGCTTCGGGGAGCCCTTGCTGGGAGGTTGGTGCGGCTTCTCCCTCTGGCATGTGGGCACCTTCTTCACCTTGGCGGGTGCCAGAATGGGCTGAAACTTGGCCTCGCTAGGTGGCACACTGACAGCCCTGATGGGTGCCACCCGCGATGTGACAGGACTTGCTGAGACCACAGTGCTGGAGGATTTGGTGGCTGAGGTGCTGGGCTGGGACCTGGACAGCCTGGCCCTAAGGGAAGGACAGGGGGGGAGGTGTAGGGAAGAGGTCAATGTTAGCCAGGAAGAGTTTCTTAGGCACACTGGGACGGGAAGTTGGAGGGGGTTTGGGAGTGGAGGAAGAGGTAGTGGTTGTAGGAGGTGTACGTCTGCTGAATTTGGGTGAAGATGCATGGGCCGGAGTCTGTTGTGAGGTGGATGGCTGTTGGGTGGGTGTGTGCCTGCGTTTGTGTACTTTGGGGGAGGGCTCACAGACACACTGGGAGAGGACACAGGGGATGTGTGAATGGTAGTGGGGGTGGTGATTGCACGTGAGCGGTGTGTGGTGATGGGCGTGCTGGTGATGGAGGTAGTGGATGAAGATATGGTGCATACAGGTGTGAGTGGAGACAAGACAGGGAGGGAGGGAGGAGGAGGACGTGGAGGAGGGGGACACAGTGGAGGCAGTGGATGTTGGTGTGTCTGCATGGGGATGGTGCTTGTGTGAGTGCCTGTGGGATGTGTGGTGCTTATGTTTGCCATGCCCACTCTTGTGTGTTGATGAGTGCGCATGCTGGTCTGATTGTGTGCTTGGGTTTGGCTGAGGGACGGGATTGGGTCTGGGTAGAGGAAGTTGGAGGGGGGAGGCTGGACAAAGGGACAATGGCTGCCATCAGTGCTGAGGCCAGAGCCTGAAATGCTCTCTGTTGGGCTGCCACACCAGAATGAATGCCCTCCAGATATGCATTTGTTTGCTGCAAATGCCTCTCAACACCCTGGATGGCATTCAAAATGGTTGATTGCCCAACAGTGAGGGATCTCAGGAGGTCAATAGCCTCCTTACTGAGAGCAGCAGGGCTGACTGGGGCAGGGCCTAAGGTGCTTGGGGTGAAGGAGATGCCCACCCTCCTGGTAGGGGGGTGGCGGCTGTACCTGTTGTTGCGGTGGGCACCCAGGTTCCCGCCACCACAAGGGAGCTCCCATCAGAGGAGGAGTCGCTGTCGCTGGTGTCGCTCCTGTCCCCGTCGTGGAGCTCCTCTCGCCCTCCGTCCCACTGGTGCCCTCTGACTCTGTGAATTCATCCTCCAGAGCCATGTGGGTTGCAGCTCCCTCCTGCTCCGGTGCCAATGCTCCTCCGCCAGATGATGCTAATGCACACAAGGACAGGGTGACAAAACAAAAAGGGGGGGAAAGACAGAGGAGACACATGGACAATGCCTGCAACACCACTACCATTGGGCGACACAACACACAGGGAGCACTAAGCCATGCACTAAAAATGCAGGGGAAAAGCACATGCCCATGGGGGACTCTGTCTAGACCCATTTCATGCACAGCTGGAACCCATAGGAGCCTGACTAGGTGTAGAGGGCAAATACCACCTTTGGGGTTGGAGTGGGACTGAGCCTGCAAATCAATCAATTTGTGCGTCTGTCCTGGCCTAGGGGAACCCACAGCCCACCTCCCCCACCCAGACACCTCATCAAGCGCGCAGAGTCAGCTGAATGAGAGTGTACTCACCCCCTTGTGGCTGCTGTGATGCCCTCAAGTGTCCATCCAACTCAGGATATGCCACCGCCAGGATCCAGTACATCAGGGGGGTCATGGTGTGACGGGCACCCCTTCCACGTTGGGAGGTCATCCCCAGCTGGGCCTCCGCTGTCTTCTTGCTCCAGCCACGCAAGTCCTCCCATCTTTTCCGGCAGTGGGTGCTCTGTCTATGGTAGACCCCCTGGGTCCGCACACCCTTGGCGATGGCACGCCAAATACCCTTCTTCTGGTGGGTGCTGACCTAGAGGAATACTGAAGTAAAAAAGGATGTTACTCTCCCGTACAGTTCTTCTCACACATTGGTCACAAACCTCCCACCCTGTCCCAGAAACACATACACTCACCATCCTCACATGATGGCCTGTCCCTCCCCCCGTCTCTTCCATCCACAACACTCCATGCAATCATGTCCCATCCACCATGCACACAGTTCACTCACCTGTTTGTCTGGAGGACCGTAGAGTAGCGTGTACTGGGGGATGACCCCATCCACCAGTTTCACCAACTCCTCCGCAGTGAAGGCAGGGGCCCTTTCCCCAGACACTGTAGCCATTGTTGCTTCCAGATGCAGGTCACAGCAGCACTTGCAGTGTAGGTCTTCTCCTGTGGAAGGTCAGGTATCAAGTGAGGTAACAGATAGAAAATGGCGGTCACGTCCACGGTGATGCGTACGTCACCGCCGGCGTACATCGTCATTGGCTCCTGGAACCCATAGCGCCCAATGATAACCAATGCCGAATTGCACAGCGGTCTTCGACCACCTACCGCAACGCTGCACAACGCCAGTGGAGTTACCTCATTTCCCCTTGTCCCTCCTTACAGGTCAGGCAGCCGCCATTTCAGGGGGCCACATGGCAGGCCAACTAACTGCGTCACACCTATTTTGGCCAGGAATACAGACAGACAAAGGCACACAGAGATAATTTCACGATTGTGCTAAACAGCCTTGTGAAACCTATGTGGTGTATGACCCGCTGCTCACCCTTCTCCTCCATAGTGCATGTCCGCTGGGGCAGGTGATGAGATGGCGGCATCCTCTGGTGTACAGACCCCTGGTGGACCTGTCGACAAAGGAACACAGACACATCATTATCACTTACAGACTTGATCGTGCAACAATCCAGGAACTGTGTGCCCAGTTGGAGCCTGACCTGTTGTCAGCTATCCGCCATCCCACAGGAATCCCCCCTCTAGTGCAGGTCCTGTCAGTGCTCCATTTCCTGGCAAGTGGGTCCTTTCAAAGAACCGTGGCCATGGCATCAGGGATATCACAGCCAATGTTCTCTAACTTGTTGTCCAGAGTGTTATCTGCCCTGCTGAAACACATGCGCAGCTACATTGTTTTCCCTCAGGTGGAGGATCTGCCCACAGTGAAAGGTGACTTTTATGCCCTGGGACACATCCCCAATATCATTGGTGCCATTGATGTTACACATGTGGCATTTGTCCCCCCCCGCAAGAATGAACAAGTGTACAGAAACCGGAAAAGCTACCATTCTATAAATGTGCAGATGGTGTGTTTGGCAGACCAGTACATCTCCCATGTGAATGCCAAGTATCCTGGCTCAGTACATGACGCTTACATTTTGAGGAATAGCTGCATCCCTTATGTGATGGGGCAACTCCAGAGGCACCATGTGTGGCTAATGGGTGAGCCCAAGGTCCCCACACAGTTTGAATAGGTGTCTGGGTATGGGAGATTCCCTAATGTTTGGAGGATGTCTAACAGTTGTCCCTTGATATCTGCAGGTGACTCTGGTTACCCCAACCTGTCATGGCTACTGACCCCAGTGAGGAATCCCAGGACAAGGGCAGAGGAACGCTACAATGAGGCACATGGGTGAACTAGGAGGATAATAGAGTGCACCTTCGGCTACTACTATACTACTCACCGAAGAAGGTGTGCCAGATCATCGTGGCATGCTGTATGTTGCACAACCTGGCTTTGCGACGTCAGGTGCCTTTTCTGCAGAAGGATGGGCCTGATGCTGGTCTTGTGGCAGCTGCGGAGCCTGTGGACAGTGAAGAAGAGGAGGCAGAAGAAGAAGATATAGACAACCGAGACAACATCATCATGCAATACTTCCAGTGAGACACAGGTAAGAGGATGGCACTGCTTTACACATCTCCTACTACTGTAGGCCATAGCATAAATCTGCCTTTTTACCTCTGTGTATGGACCCTGACATGTCACTTTGCCTTTCCATTTCACAGATCTGGGTCCCACTTTGTGCCCTCTGCTATGTCTACAGCTGCCCAACAACTGTGTAACATTTGTATGTGAACATGAACATTGACATTGTTATATTTCTGAGAGGTTGCAATTACACATTTGTGAAAGTACAGACTGACTCCAGATTGATTTGTGATTCAAGGGTGAATATTTCTGTGCTAATAAGTGGAGTGGTGTGCAATGGGCTGGGGTGATAGTGGAGGAATGTCCATGGTAGAGATCAGTTTCTTGGTCTCACAGGTGCATTGTCCATGGGGGCATAGGAAGGTGAGCAATGGCAGTTTAAAGTGGACAGGGTGACAAAGTGGGACAGAAGGGTGACAATCAGGAGGGTCTTATTTCCTGGCGGGGGTCTTGGCAATGTTCTCTGTCTTGTTTCTAAATCTCAGGGACCATTTGCGGGGTGGTTCTCCTTCTGCAGGAGGTGGGGTGCTGGTGGCCTGTTGGTCCTGTGGCAGTGCCTCCTGTCCACTAGCGCCGGCGGAGGTGGAGGGCTGTTCATTGTCCAGGCTAGTGTCAGGGGCCCATTTGTGTGCCACTGTGTCCCTCATGGTGTTGGCCAGGTCTGCCAGCACCCCCGCAATGGTGACCAGGGTGGCGTTAATGGACTTCAAGTCCTCTCTGATCCCAAGGTAGTGTTCCTCCTGCAGCTGCTGGGTCTCCTGAAACTTGGCCAGTAACGTGCCCATGGTCTCCTGTAAATGGTGGCATGCTCCCATGATGTTGGAGAGTGCCTCGTGGAGAGTGGGTTCCCTAGGCCTGTCCTCCCCCTGTCGCACAGCAGTCCTCCCAGCTTCCCTGTTGTCCTGTGCCTCTGTCCCCTGAACTGTGTGCCCACTGACCTCAGGTGTCACGCCGCCGCGGCCGCGGCATTTGATGAACACCGCGGTCTGCATGCAGGCCGCGGGGGAAGCCGCGGCTTGCGGACAGGCCACGGGGGAAGCCGCAAGTCCGGCCAGGGGTCGTGGCACTCGCCGCGCCCCCTTCTTTTGTTTCTGCCGCAGGGGCAGACGTGGCAGGAGATAAGACCCCGAGTTGGGTCTAGATCCTGCCACGCATAGCGCATTTAGTGCGCTTTACATTCAGGCTTTTAGGTAACTTTCTGCTTCACCACTTACCAGTAGTCACAGGCAAAAGCCGGATAACTGCACATGGTGGTGTTTATATGCATGCCTTTTCCCTTTCCCAGCATGCTGCCCACTTCCTCTCTTCCCAGCATGCATTGTTTCTCTTTGTTGGACGCATGTTCTTTATTCTATGCTATACTCTTTTCCCCAATCCAAGATGGTGGTGTTTCTACTTCCTGTTTCCTACTTCCTGTCTAGGGGTATATAAGGGGAATTCAGCTGCTTGCTCATTGCGTTGCAACACTCCTTTGGTGGTAGTCACGCTCCGGCTGGTTTCCTCTTGTGGATCCAGTGTTTCCTGACCTGTCTTCGTCTCCAGTTTTCCTGTATCCTCGGATCTTCAGTTCTAACACCCTTGTGTCCTCCTTCTGTTTCAGGGAGTTCCTGCTGGAGGTTTTTTACCCTTTTGGGGTTTTTCCTCTGGGACTCCTTCTGGAGGGCACGGACTGTAGTGGCTTGCTATTGTCAAACAGCACCGTGGCTACCGGAAGGGGTCGCCCCTACCTGGCCAGAGCAGAACCTGCCGGAATCGGGGTCGTTCCCCAACCCTCATTAACTTCGACGGTAAGCCCAGTGAAAACCGTGACATCAGGTCCCTGATTGTCTTGGGTTGGTGGGTTTGCCTGGGGTCCCTGTAGTGGTGGACACACTACTGACTGATGTGTCTTGGGGACAGTGGCATGGGCCCGCTGGGTGGGTGCTGTGGTGGTGTTTCCTGAGGGGGGAGGGTCTGTGGTGGCTTGTGACTGTGGCAGGGGAACAGACTTTCCAGAGGTCCCGGATGGGCTGGGCTGGTCATCTTGATCCAGGCGTGCAGAGCTGCTGTCATAACTGTGGGCCTCTTCTGTGGGGGGACTGGATATGTCTGGCACCTCCTGTCCAGTGACGTTGGGTATGGGTCCTGTTGGGGTGTAAATGCAGAGTTTTAGTATCTGTGTGTGCCATCTTGTGCATTGGGTGAGTTACCCTCTACTCCTGTGCTTGCATTATTGTGTTTGCCCTTGTGTGATTAGTGTTTTGGGGTCTGGGTGGGTATCTGTACTGGACATGCTTTGGTGATGGGGGTCCATGCATAGGTGTTGCATGCAGGGCTTGGTATTGGGATGGCTGGGTTGTGATAGTGTGGCATATATGAGGTGTTGGAGTGATGGGGGTGAGGGTGAGGGTGGGGGTATGTGATGGCATGCAGGTGGGGTGGAGGGATATGGTAAATAAGGTATGACTTACCAGAGTCCAGTCCTCCTACTACTCCTGCAAGGCCCTCAGGATGCAGTATTGCCAAGACTTGCTCCTCCCATGTTGTTAGTTGTGAGGGAGGAGGTGGGGGTCCACCGCCAGTCCTCTGTACAGCAATCTGGTGTCTGGATACCACTGAACGCACCTTCCCCCGTAGGTCGTTCCACCTCTTCCTGATGTCATCCTGTGTTCTTGGATGCTGTCCCACTGCGTTGACCCTGTCGACGATTCTCCCCCATAGCTCCATCTTCCTAGCAATGGAGGTGTGCTGCACCTGTGATCCGAATAGCTGTGACTCTACCCGGATGATTTCCTCCACCATGACCCTGAGCTCCTCCTCAGAAAACCTGGGTGTCTTTGAGGTGCCATAAAGTGGTGTGGGTGATGTGTGAGGTGACGTTTGTTGCGCTGTGTGATGTGTTGTGTTGGGGTGTGTTGTTTGAGGTACGTGGATGTTGTATGAGTGATGGTGTTGTGTGCCTGTGGATGCTGGTGTTGTGTTTGCTATTCTCTCTCTCTCAGCTTTTAAAAAAAAAATTCATTGTAAGGGTTCGTGGGTAATGTGGGTGTGTGTTTTATAGTGGTGTGAGTGTGTGGGTGAGGTGGGTGTATGTGTATCAAGTGTGTGTATTTCGAATTGTCCAATGTAGTTGTGTTTTGTAAGCGTGTGTGTATTTTGAGCGCTGTGCTGTGTACCGCCAATGGATTACTGCGGTTGAAAGACTGCCGCGTTGATTCATGGGTCGTGATAGTGTGGGCGTATTCCTGTTGGCGTGACGGTGTAGGTTTTGGTATCAGCAGTTTATCACTGACCTTTGGTGTGGCGGACTTGTGTGGGTGTCTGTATTGTGGCGGATTCCGAGATGTGGGTCGTAATAACTGTAGCGGATTTCCGCCGCCGCCCCGGTATGTTGGCGGCGTTCAGCATGGCGGTAAGAGGGATTTACCGCCAGGGTTGTAATGAGGGCCATAGTGTATTGACATAGTGAAGTGGGGTAACTGGAGTGACACACAGGGGGAGTGACGTAGAGTGTAGCTGCATACAGTGGAATATCAGAGAGTAGGTTGGCATTGAGTGGAGTGCCATAGAGTGGAGTGATGTAGTGTCAAATGGAGTATGGTGGAATAGTGTATAGTTAAGGGGGGTAGAGAGAGTGGGGTAGAATAGAGTAGCGTGGTGTGGAAAAGGGCACAGTAGAATGGCATACAATTGGATGGCATACAATCTGTAAGGATGTACATGTACTGTGTAAGGAATATAGATTAGGAGCTGTGAATGCCAATTTTTGGTATCAGGTGTAAGTAATGTAAATAGTGGTAAAGTTGTAACTGTTAAAATACTTACTACTATGTTGTGCTACGATATAGCACTATACCTTTACAGTATACTAAAGTACATGCTGATAAGAAGGCAGTATGTTATTGGCTGTCTTTACAAAATGTAAAAGGGAGCCATTTCATTTTCAGCACACTATTGCTGCGTTCTGGGTTAGAGCCTTATAGCTAGGTAAGAATTAGGTTTTCATGTTCTACCCTACCTATTACCACTTTATGAAAGTGATAACAGCTAGAGAAAAGTATTTATAATTTTCTATATATTTTTACAGCAGTTCACAGAGAGCTCCACATTTTGTAAAAAATTTTAAGCAGCGCAGTAATTTGTAAGTATTACCCCAGTACTCTGTGTACTTTTTTGTAAACATGTAAACAAGTTATAAATTGAAAAAACACTATAGTACACTATACTTGTAAAATATAGTGTTGAATAGTGTTTTTTATGTTTAGCATTTTTTTTTTTTTTAAACTACTGTGGTTCTCCATACTTTAAAAAAAAATTATAGAAACGTATAAATATTTTTCTGTACCTATTACCATTTTAATAAAGTGAAAATATCAAACCAAATACTTACCTTTGTCTAAGGGCGTAACACAGAACACAACCAAAGTGCACTTAAAAACAACATGGCTGCCTTTAACTTTTGTAAAGGCAGTCATTAGCCACCCACATAATGACTTGGCATCGCTATTCACCTCAGTAATCTTGCGAAATACTGCAAAATACAGTGTCATTTTCTAAAAGTACCACAACAACAGATACTACAAAGTTAAAATAGTTTATAATTTAAAAAATACACATCTAATACACCTTAATATGCAATCCTGACAAATTTTGTGGAAATCCGACTATGAGTTTGGCCTCTACACATGAGCACAAAGTCTATGGTCAGCACCTGGACACCCTCACAGATGACAAGCAGCACTTTACAAATCCACTTTATATTACGTTACAATGCACTGGTGCCCAAAAATACTTTTGGACCACCTTTTATCCTTGTACCCCATTGACCAATCACTGCAAAACTTTCCATCCTGCGCCAATGTAGAAAAATCAATAAGTCTGGAAAGTTTTGTGGAAATTTGTCAAGTGGGTTAAAGTTATAAGTGTACAAAAATCTGAGGAATTCCTATACATGGGAATCCTAGCTATAACTAGGTGTGGCTATCACCAGCCTGTAGTATATATATATATATATTTTCATTGAAAAAAAACAAAAGGTTAAAGTGACAGGTGACAGTGACAGTTAAAGGTGAATATGTCAGTGACAACATTCACGTTTTGAATTAAAAACAAAAACACAGAAATTCACCAGTTAAAGTTATCAGAGTAACTATAGCTTACACCTCCACCACGCACTGCTTATGACTTCACAAATTACATCACTCATGACATGTCCTATGACATCAGTTATGACCTAACTATATTGTCACTTTAACCTTGTTTTTTTCAGTGAATTTAAACAAAAACAGATCTTTTTATCAAAGCGTGGCTCCCCTCCCCAAGCATTATTAGGCCTGATGAGCCCATTCCCCTGGGCGGTGCATTTTTTTAGAAAGGGAGGGGGATCATGTGGCCCCCTCCTGAGACTTCTGAAGCCCCAGGGACCCCATCTCCCAGGGCCGTCTGTTTTTTAAAAGAGGAGGGTGGCCAAGTGGCTCCCCTCCTCGAGCCCCTTGTGGCCCTGGGGACCCCATCACCTGGGGCTGTCCTTTTTTAAACGTGGAGGGGCTGCATAGGCCGTCCTCCTCGAGTCTTATTAGGCCTTGCAGGCCCCATACCCCAGGTCTGTATTTTATTTAAAACAGGAGGGGCTCACACAGCCCCATCTCCCATGGCCATGCCCTTTTAAAAGGGGAGAGCCACCATGCTACACCCCACTTCAGGCTTACTATAGCCCCAGGTACCCCATTTCAAATGTTTGTGGTCTTCCTAGTGTGTCAATCATTCCCGTTTCCCTATTCACACACCTCTCTTCTGAAGTTTCTCTGTTAGACAGTCCCACTCCTTTACTTCATACCTTTCTGACACACTCCATCTGCATAACTCACATCTCATCTCTTTCCTTTTCTGCATCCTACGTACAATCTCTCCTACACATACTTACTATACTTCACCCCTCACATACACGATGCATCCACTCACCTTTAAGTATGCATTTTCTCTAACTTTTGCTCTGTCAGCATTTTGACATTTGTGTACCTCCTTCTCACACTTTCAATTAGCAGCACCATTACAATTGGTGTGCCAAACAAGTGTTCTGTGTGCTATGCAGAGAGGCCAAGGATTGGATGAACAAGTATTCTTACCCTCTTTATAACCCACTGACGGGCACTGTGAGAAATTCACACTGCCTTAAACACTGGCCCATTACCGGAACTCAAACAGATACATTGAAGTGACTCTTATCATGGCGTGCACTGAGCATGAACATTATGTTGCATGAAAAAAACTACAGAAACACACCATCCAGAAAAAATCAAATATCCCTAGGGAATGCAAGAGTAAGTAAAACATTAAAAATTAAACATCACTTTTCCCAGGCTGAGGGGAGTGTCTGTTTTTGATAGCTGAGGCTGTCACTGCGGTGCCAGTGGGGGAGTGGGGTAGGGGTTATTGACCTAGCACTGACCCCCACCTGCCTCCCACTGCCTGCACTTGGCCCTTCACTTCTTCTGCCAATGAGCAAAATCACTTCAGTTGCGCGTTCATTAAGTTGTTGTTGAGCAAGGAAGCCTATCAGATTGCCCAGAATGCAGTCCGTAACTACATATACTGGCCCTCAGCTCTAGTGGTCACCCCTGGAAATCATTCTCCCTGCTGAAGCCTAATGAGGAATTGCAAAATAAAATAAAAGCAGTTCATCAAATAACATCAACTTATATTGTTTTATATTAAGCAAAAGAGGTACCTTTAATTTTTCTAGCTCCCCCTCTATGTCCACGACCAAGCTTGGAAACATGGACTGGTACTGGTGTGCTAGATTCTTAAACCTGTGATGACATCAGAATACATATGGTGATGAAGAATCTATAACGTTGTAAAACAACTTTGAATACATTTAAGGTAAGAAAGCATAACTGAGGTAATAGCTGGGAACGGTTTTCAGCTATAAACTTACTTCTGAAAAGTGTTGAACTTTACCTTTGAGAAAACTCTTTGAAATCAGCAAGCAGGTCACACACACGGAGACCTGTTCTTGATGCTTTAGATGAATATGTTGGTCCAATTCCCTTTTTTGTAGTTCCAATACTGAGGAAACAAATGTGCATACATTAAACAATAAATAGGACTGTTAACATAAAATAGAATAATTTTACAATATTATTAACTTTTTCTCAAACCATATTTTTTCTTTGTTTCCTTACTAACTCTCAGTGTAACATGCAATTTATAAAAAAAATTGATATAAGAAAGTATGAGTAGGTGCTGACAGGATTCAAACTTGATAGAAGGAAGTTGTACAAGATGACCATACAAGAAGCCTGTTGTGTGCAATTAACCCACTGAGACGCTTTGCAAAGCAGGGGATCCTAGTACTACTGTGTCAATCTACCCAAAATTATTATGGTTCTACCTTTAATACATATTATGTATATGTGTAAATGTTTGTGTTTAATGAACATTTTACTTAAAGTTTTAGCTCTGTTGACCTACTTAAGAATGTATAAAAAAAACTGTTACATGAACAAAATGTTAATAGTTATAGTACAATGGTTCATCTTTTGAGACTGCATGTGTCCTTTCTTCAGATAATAGCTGCTGTCGGTGAGAAACATGCACTTGTTTATTTGTTTATTTGATCATGTCTCCTTTTCACAACATATTCTTATATTGTCTCAGATGTTGTCTGGGTTGTTTCTAAGGCACATCTTCAAGGGTCAGTAGGATCTACACTTCTGCAGCCTCACAGACCTACTTTTCAAACCCAAACATGCACACCTTTTGGATAAATCCTGTGGACAACCAGCCTTGCACACGTCCCCAGTTATCAGGAAAATGCAATGGCTCATTGGATCTCACACCGCATGGTCTGAAGCACCGCTTCCAGTGCCCGAATGCCGTCTGGGGTCTCCTTCCATATCATGGCCTTTACCTTCCGCATGTTTGAGAGAAGAAGAGTCTCCCTGTGATACTGAGTGGAGATAGGGCTTTTCCTTCTATTTCTGCAAGAGCCAAAATGTACTAGGGAATTACATGAGGCCATTCCCTTCTCTGACCAAAGAGAGGCGTGGGTGGCATTACCTTCAATATACCTACATAAGGCCTCTCGACCTTTCAGGTGGAAGAGTGCAGTACAGGGAGTGGGACCTGACATGGGTGGGATTACCTTTATGATACCTACATAAAGCCTCTTGACCTTTCAGATGGAAGAGGGCAGTACTGGGAGTGGGAGGACAAACTAAAATACGTTCACTCTATAGCACCTTTTACAGACCCAGAGCCCTCACTCTGCTTATATCCAAGAGATCCTTCAGTAGAGAAAGGGACAAGACAACTTAAGTCAATGAATACTTCCATTGCAAATCTTATGCTAAAAAGGATTTGACAAATTTGCGACCTACTTTCTGACAATGAATAAAACTGTAAAAGACTCTGCAAAAAGGAGAAAAGAGCATATACAAGGAACAATTAAAAACTAAGGGTGTCATTATGACCCCGGCGGTCCGTGATAATGTGGCGGTAGTACCGCCAACAGGCTGGCGGTACAACCCTCCACATTATGACATTGGCGGGTTTGCTGCAGGCAACCCGCCAATATACCACTACAACTGCCATGGTGGTAACAGCCACCGGGCCAGATATAACAATCTCCAGCCCGGTGGCTGCTATTGTACTGACGGCGGCATTTTGACCCTGCCTACCGCCATGGTTTTCGTGGCGTTCGTAATGCCATGAAAACCATGGCGGTAGGCCCTACCAGTGACAGGGAAATTATTCCCTGTCACTGGTAGCAGGCTCACCCACCCCCCAAACACTCCCCAGATGCCCCCATCCCCCATCCACGCTCCCCACTTCCATTCCCCACCCTCCATTCACGCACACTGGCAGACATGCACCACTCATACAGACACTCACTCACACAGGCATACATGCATTCATTCATGCATGCATCCATACATTCTTGCACACATCCGTACACACATTCACACTGACATGCAAACATGCATTCACATTTCCATTCATACACACATTCTCACACATGCATACAACACTAGAAACACATTAGCATTCATGCACACACTCACACATTCATGCACACAACCCCGCCCCCCCACACACACACACACCCCACACCCTCCTCCCCTGTCAGAAATCCGACTTACCTGCATCTACGGGGTCTTCCGGCAAAGACGGGACACTGCTACCACCAGCAGCGCCTGCCAGCAGAGCACCGCCAGGCCGTATACAGCTGGTACCGGTCTACTAGTGTGACACTGCTGGTGGTAGCAGCTCCACCTTAACACCATCCGCCAGTATGGCAACAATCGGAATTCCGCCCTACTTGTGACGGAAATCCGGCTGTGGTCATAATTTGGCGGACGGTTGTTAGCTGTGGCGATGGTCTTTTGGCAGCCGCCGTCGCGGCGGTAGGCGTCATTTACCTTCAATCTTATAATGAGGGCCCAAGTGTCTTTGAACATAAACAGAGCAACTCCCTAAAAAAGGAACAAGAAAACCTATTGGGCACATTATGGTGTTTTCCTCAAAATAAATCCTCCAATGCTTACCCGCTACCTGTGTGGCTCTAATATTCCCCTAAAAAATATGACAGATTTACTTCCCTGTTATTCTTGGTTGGACACAGGCTGAGAACACAAGGGCCTAATTTAGATCTTTACGGTATTACTGCCAAGCCGTGTCCGTGGTGGGGCCGAAAAGACTGTCACTTCAGTGGTTTCCCACACGCCATATTTAGATATTGCAACTGAGCCACAGACCACCACGACGGAGTGTACTTCATCACATCAGCTGCATCCCACAGCCGGCAAGGCGGGCCCCAATCTCGACGATTAGCAATCCATTGTCGTCTTGATGGTGGCATCCCACCAAGCCTATTTAGATCTCCCAGTCGTACTAGTGGTGTGTAAGCGGCAGGCCCATGAAGGCAGGAGTTCATAGCGAGACCCGTTTTGTATAGTACCATAGTTGTGGGCATTGTTTAGATGCAGTAGCCCACACCTGTTGCAAATTGGACAATTGAACACCTCCAAAACACACTATAAAACACCTTGCATTTCACACCATGATCCTTTGCCATTACAATCCAGCAGAATATCTGGATGCAGGAGTTTTCACACAGGAGACAGGTTTTTTATTCTCTGTATTACTCTCCCTCTGTTTTTTTCACTATTACTTTTTTTGTTCTTCCATCCTCTTTTAGGGCACTCTTTAATTGATCACAATGGAAGGGAGAAGAAATCCCTGTTTCACAGAGGAAGAGTTGTCATGGTGGATGAAATCATTAGAGTAGAGTCACAATTGTTTGGAGCACAAGTACAAAATACTGCTATTTCCCAGTAAAGGCAAATGTGGTCCAGAACAGTTGACAAGGTGAATGCAGTAGCCAACAACCTTGTGCACACAGGAGGAGATTAAGAAAAGGTGGAACGACCTGCGGGGAAAGGTTGGCTCACTGTTGCAAGCATGTTTTAATCTGTAATACTGTCACTGAAAGTGATATGTGGGAGTTATTTTTCAAGCAAGTATTGTCCATTGTGTCAACAGATGACTACAACAACCATGAAGCTCTGTTTCTGGATCTGACAATCAAAAATGGAATGTAACGTTGTAACACTGTCCTTTACTTCCATAAACACACATCTCAAAATCTAATGCATTTGTCAGTCAACATGTCATGTTTAGGAATAAAATATCATCTCATGTGCGTTTCAACCATGTTGACACCTGCTAATAGCTACATTGAATTGATGAAAATGCTTACACAAGTCATTGTCTGTTGAATCCAAGACATCAAAAGATTTGTTGTGGCAGAATTAATAGCCACACACAAGCAAAATTTCACTGTCCATAGGATGATCAATTACAGTATCATGTGCATTATGAACCATTGTGTATCCAATGTCTTGCAGCCTGCTAGGCTTTGGAAGGGTCCAAGACTCCAATGTACTCATCACTGCGTTGGCCTCAATGTCAGTCACATGTAACTTACAAATCTGAACTTGCCCTTTTGCATTTCAGGACATCTCTACAAGGTCAGGACTGGAGTTTTCATCTGTGCAAACCATGCTGCAGGGGTTAAACTGTTAGAAATGTACTAGCCTCCACTTTGAGTACTGGTGACACAAAACAATTGGAAAATCCGCAACTACACACCCTAAAATGGTGGCTGCCTGACCTTGCCATCAGGACATTGCGTAGGCAACAGCCGTCAGCGGATGTTGGCCACGTAGTAGGTGATAACTGTAGGAGGCTGGCCTGGCTTATAGTGGGTACCTGATGGTACTTACACCTTGTGCCAGGTCCATTTATCCCTTATTAGTAGATTAGTAGTGTTCTAGCAGCTTAGGCTGATAGAGGTAGCTATAGCAGAGCAGCTTAAGCTGAACTAGGAGACATGCAAAGCTCCTACCATACCACTTATATCATATAGCACTATATCACAAGAATCACAATACTCAGAGTTACTAAAAATAAAGGTACTTTATTTTAGTGACAGTGTGTCAAAAATATCTCAGAGGATATACTCCCTTAAGAGGTAAGTAAAATGCACAAAATATACACACAAACCAAAGTCAGGTAAGTAAAACAGTTATAAAAGTAGTGCAAACACTGTGGAATACAATAGGATGCAATAGGCCTAGTGGCAACAAACCATATACTAAGAAAGTTGAATGCGAACCACTTAGGGACCCCAGGCCTAGTCTAGTGTTTAGAGGGTCGCTGGGAGTGTAAGAAAAAACTAAGGGTGTCCACAATACCCCATCCCAAGACCCTGAAAAGTAGGACTAAAGTAACCCTACCTCACCAGAAACACACTAAAGTCGTGATAGGAGATTCTGCAAAGACCACAACTGACTGCAAAGCACTGAAGACGGATTCCTGGACCTGGGGACCTGTAAAGGAAGGGGACCAAGTCCAAGAGTCACAAAAGTGTCCGGGGGGGCAGGAGCCCTCTAAACCCCGGATGAAGGTGCAAAATGGCTGCCTCTGGGTGGAAGAAGCTGAAGATTCTGCAACAACGGAAGATGCCAGGAATTTCTCCTTTACACAGAAGATGTCCCATGGCATGCTGGAGGATGCAGAGTTGTTTCCATGCAGAAAGACCACAAACAAGCCTTGCTAGCTGCAAAGGTAGGGGTTGAAGAAATTGGATGCTGCCTGGGCCCAGGAAGGACCAGGAGGTCGCCCCTTGGATGAGGGAACAGAGGGGGTGCTCAGCAACACAGAAAGCCCACGCTAAAGCAGGCAGCATCTGCAGAAGTACCTGAACATGGGTTCAAGAAAACTGAGCACAGCGGTCGTCTCAACACTACAAAGGAGGGTCCCACGAAGCTGGTGGTCAACTCAGCGAGTTGAGCAATGCAGGATGGAGTGCTGGGGACCTGGGCTGTGCTGTGCACAAAGGATTCCCTGCAAAAGTGCACAGAAGCCCTAGCAGCTACAGTTCACACAGTACACAGGATTGCTGTCTGGCGTAGGGAGGCAAGGACTTACCTACACCAAATTTGGACTGATGGACCACTGGATTGTCGGGGTCACTTGGATCCAGCTCCTGTGTTCCAGGGACCACGCTCTACACGATGAGAGGGGACCCAGAGAACTGGTGAAACAGAAGTTTAGTGCCTGCGTTAGCAGGGGGAAGACTCCATCAACCCACAGGATATTTCTTCTTGGCTTCCAGTGCAGGGTGAAGGCAGACAGCCCCCAGAGCATGTACCACCAGGAAACATTCGAGAAAGCTGGCAGGATTAGGAGCTACAATGTCGCTGGTAGTCTTCTTGCTACTTTGTTGCAGTTTTGCAGGTGTCCTGGAGCAGTCAGTGGTCGATCCTTGGCAGAAGTCGAAGAGGGAGATGCAGAGGAACTCTGGTGAGCTCTTTCATTTGTTATCTGATGAGAAGCCCACAGGAGAGACCCTAAATAGCCCTCAGAGGAGGTTTGGCCACCTAGTCAGGTAATCACCTATCAGGAGGGGTCTCTGACGTCACCTGCTGGCACTGACCACTCAGAGGCCTCCATTGTGCCCTCACACCTCTGCATTCAGGATGGCAGAGGTCTGGGACACACTGGAGGAGCTCTGGGCACCACCACTGGGGTGGTGATGGACAGGGGAGTGGTCACTCCCCTTTCCTTTGTCCAGTTTCACGCCAGAGCAGGGGCTGGGGGATCCCTGAACCTGTGTAGACTGGCTTATGCAAGGAGGGCACCATCTGTGCCCTTAAAAGCATTTCCAGAGGCTGGGGGAGGCTACTCCTCCCCAGCCCTTAACACCTATTTCCAAAGGGAGAGGGTGTAACACCCTCTCTCAGAGGAAATCCTTTGTTCTGCCTTCCTGGGACTGGGCTGCCCTGACCCCAGGAAGGCAGAAGCCTGTCTGTGGGTTGGCAGCAGAGGTTGCTGCAGTGAAAACCCCAGAGAGCTGGTCTGGCAGTTCCCGGGATCCATGCTGGAGCCCCGGGGATGCATGGGATTGGCACCCCAATACCATATTTGGCATGGGGGGACAATTCCCTGATCTTAGACATGTCACATGGCCATATTCGGAGTTACCATTGTGAAGCTACATATAGGTATTGACCAAATGTAGTGCACGCGTGTAATGGTGTCCCCCCACTCACAAAGTCTGGGGAAATTGCTCTGAACTATGTGGGGGCACCTTGGCTAGTGCCAGGGGGCCCTCACACTTAGTAACTTTGCACCTAACCTTCACAAAGTGAGCGTTAGACATATGGGTGACTTATAAGTTACTTAAGTGTAGTGTAAAATGGCTGTGAAATAACGTGGACGTTATTTCACTCAAGCTGCAGTGGCAGTCCTGTGTAAGAATTGTCTGAGCTCCCTATGGGTGGCAAAAGAAATGCTGCAGCCCATAGGGATCTCCTGGAACCCCAATACCCTGGGTACCTAGGTACCATATACTAGGGAATTATAAGGGGGTTCCAGTGTGCCAATCAAAATTGGTAAAAATGGTCACTAGCCTGCAGTGACAATTTTACAGGCAGAGAGAGCATAAGCACTGAGTTTCTGATTAGCAGAACCTCAGTGACACAGTTAGGCACCACACAGGGAACACATTCAGGCCACAACTATGAGCACTGGGGTCCTGGCTAACAGGATCCCAGTGAGACAGGCAAAAACAAACTGACACACACAAGTAAGAAATGGGGGTAACATGCCAGGCAAGATGGTACTTTCCTACAGTAACCTCCACAATGGGCCCTGCCATAGGCTTTCGTGTGTGATGGCCATGCACGAAAGCCAGTGGCTGTGTCCGTCTCTGTCACAGATCGCATCCATCATGAACTTGTATGCCGTGCTGTATAAAAAAATTACTTGGCTCCTAACACTGCAGCCATCAAGACCTCCTTGATTTTTGCTGCTGTTATTGACCTCTGGGAGCCAGGACGCCGGCCAACATAGGTGACATGGCCTCTGTCTTCTCCCCTGACGAGCTAGAGCTTCTTGCCAGGGAGGTTCTGGACCTCTACAGCCAACTCTGTGGGAACCCAAAGGAACAGGTACATGGCTGTTTGGGGAATGTCTGACTGAGTAACCTCTTCATTTGTGGTTCACAGAATATTTGTTTCCTTTTTGGTAATGTGGCTGTTGTGCTTTGAGTTGACAGAAGGATGTATCTGGGACTGATTTTTGCGACCAATGTTTGAATTGTCTGTGCTTGAGGCAATGTTAAGCCACCTGACAGTAGAAGCTGTAATGTGTGTCTATGTCACACACAAATCCTATTTCCGCACACAAACTGCAGGCCACTGACTGACACTGGCCAGTATACAGTACACCAGTTGTATGACGAACAACGTACAGCCAATGTTGAAATGACAGTGATGTTGTTTGAAAAATGTAGAGGGTCCAGGGTTGTCTGATGGTGTACTGCCACATGGGAGTCCAGCACGCATTATGCATAATTTAGCTCTGTAAAATTTCAACCTGTGATGGTACCACATATAGATAGCCTTATTTTAGTTGCAGCAAGTTCAGATGACAGTGGCTCACTATCATCCATCCCAGACTGTCCCATTTGAATTCGCACTTGTAAAAATAACCCACAAATCCCTGTTCTCATTGACACATAGCAACACTCCTCTTTTGCCCTTTGTCACTGTATGTGATGCAGACCATGGGTTCTGACTCTTGGGAGTTTAGGCCGGAAACTGATGTAGGTGCAAGGACTGCACAGGTGGTTTGGTCCTCAGTAGCTCACAATGATTTTGAGTGATCAGGGGTGGTTCACACAACAGAATTGGTTGCATAGTTCTGGCCAAGATTATGTCGTAGGCCTGAGTAGCTAATATGAGGATCTAGCAAGTGTAGCTGGTGCACAAGAGATCACTGCGAATCAGTATTTCCACTCTACCTATGACTGTTTTAAAAAAAAAGAAATTGTAACTGTTTTGTAAATGTATGTGTGTACTGGTAAAAAAATTATAATGCTGTCCCAGCAGTACTGCCCAACAGTGACACTGAATTGCCTTTTCCTGTTCTTTTATGCCATCTATATAGGTCAACGCCCATCAAAAGCGGGAGATATGGAAGACCATCGCAAAGAAGGCCCTGTGGGTCCACAAGCAAAGTAGCCTGCACTGTTTGAAGAGTTGGGAAGACCTGCGTCGTGCCACCAGAAAATCATTGAGAACCAAGTCAGTCAGTCTTCCCAGTGATCATGGCAGGAACACCGCAAGCTGAGATAGCCCACATCCTTGCATCACTTACCTGGAGCTTGATGGGCAGATGAGGGTCCAACCGCAGCAAAAAGGGGTAAGTCATTTTTTTAAGATACTGTTGTGGTTTCACCTCTTTACTTTCCAGCTATTTTGTATGCCAACAACTGTGAGGAAGAAACACATCCAAAGCCCATGATGATTTTTTTAGACATAAGTTGGTCAGACTGTGTCTGTTGCTGTGTGTGGTGGTTTGCTGTGAGCTATATCATGCCACTTGATTCCTCCTCTCAAGGCAATTACTGTTGTGGGCAGACACATGGCTGCTTGCAAAGAGAGAGATTGCCAGCATTTTCACAATGACATGAGGGACCGTTTCCCAAATTATGGCCCTGGTCATGATTGGGTTAGATGTGATGATATGTCACTAATGTGTGTAGTGAATGTAGGCTTCCTTACCGGTGACTGTGGCAAACTGCACAATTGTGAAGCAACTGATATATCAGACTTGCTACGTTGGTGCTATGCCAATGTGAGAATGTTCATCTGCACTGAATATTTAGATGTTCTGTGTACAGTGACATCATTCCTTATCTGACACATGTTTGAAAGCATCTTCTCCAGCAAACGTATGAGACTTATGGTTCTTTATGTTGACAGTAACTGGTGGAGTAAGCCAGTCTGTGATTGGCAACATAAACTTATTTGCCAAACTGTAATGTAAGCAACAGACAGGAATGTGTCCACATTGAGAGTTTTGTGCATCCCACACACTGCATTTTGGTGTCCTTAGTTCTGCTCAGAGGGGAGGTTGTAAGGGACATTTGCATGTGCAAGGTAACATCACATAGATACACAAGACCATGTCCACTCACCTGAATTCCAGGTTCCGCTGGAGCGAAGAGAATAAAACCCTCACCCCTAAACACTATTATCTCGTATCTGAACTGAACAGGGAACGAGCGAATAGTCTCTGGGGAAAGGATTGGGAACAGGGATTTGGGAAGGGAAGAGAAACAAAAACGCTGGTTCACAAAGGAGTGTCACTGTTGTTCTAAGAAAGGTGCGTCAGGGTTTGGTTCAGGAATTTCTAACACCAAAAACAAATAAAAAACAACAGAACTACAAATAACACAGAGTCTTTCAGCAACATAACAATAATTATTATCATTCGATTGAGCAATTACCTTTGCCTTTCAGCAAAATCACAATAATTATAAGCACTTGAATGCTCAACTATTAAACACTCACAATAAAATCAAACTTATACATTTGTTATTCTTTTTCACACAATAGACACTCAAAAAATAATCAGAATAAGCGTCTAGTTTTGCATAGATATCAACCGATGCTTTAAGGAGTTCATAACACTTAACTTCAATGCTGCCTTTAAAAATACTTCTCAAGTTGTCTTTGGAAAATAGTCTTGTATCACAGTTTTCTCAACATCGACGAATGTTTTTCATAATGGACCAAAAGATCACTGACCTCAAGAAGGTTGAAAACAGGGGAACGAGAGGGGGATTACTCATAAATCAACTTCTCCTGGAAAGTTTCAATTATTTGAGGGAGATGGAATACTGTTCGTAAATTCTCCAGCTGCTGCAAAAGTAATCTGCTCCAGAGAGGGACGCGCCGATGAAACCTTGCACTGAAATGACGATTCAGAAAGAATCACGGAAACTCCATCTGAACCGGGAACACCTGCGAGCGAAGGAAGACTCAAGGCTAAGCACAGGAAACACCTTGGCAGTTCTATTTATAGACTGGTGATGACTCAACAGACACATGCTGGTGATGAGTCATCAATCACTTCTGATAAGTCATGCAAAGGAATTCGGTGCTGAGTCATCAGACACATGCTGATGATGAGTCATCAAACACTTCTGAGGATTCATATGAAGGAATTCGATGTCTCCATAAACCACTTGGCACACAGTTCACAAATGGGACAACACTTGCTTTTATCAATGTAAACAAACATGAAATGTAGTTTTCTTCACAAGTTACAGGGAAGTGCTGTGCTGTAAACACATTCATGACGTTTCATCGTTCTTCATACATGCTGATTTACTTTGTGAGGGTGCAGCAAGAAGCATGCATGTGTGAGTGTGAGTCCTAACATAGATGTTGTGGTGTCCCACTTTGGTCAGACAATTTCCTTCCAAAAACCTTACCCTTTGGGAGAAGGGAACCAATTTTAGCTCTGCACTGCAGTGGTTCAGAGATGTAGCCAGGCCTATATGTTTACTCATGCTGTTGGAAGCCTTTGTTATGGAGTGAACTACAAGTCTATGAGTGATAAAGGCATACATGATGTGGGAGCAGAGATGGGGGATAATTGAACTTATTGCTAATGTTGTATGATGTACATTGATGTCCAATTGTATTCTCACATATACACTATAACTGTTGTATAATTCTTTTCAGCATCAACTGGGCAAGGCAAAGGTGACAGTGGCCACATCATTGGCAATGAAGCAGGCCGCTGGGGATCGAGTGCTGAGACCACCAACACTGAAAGACCCAGTGTCACAGAGGGTGAGGGGGCTGGCCCGGAGGCCACAAGTGACTTGACATCTTTCTTGGAGGCCTCCAATGATGACCAGTCCCTAGTCGGGGTGGACCCTGGAGTGACTGCGACACCTGCGTCTTCCTCTACCCCTGCATTCCCAGCTCTACCCTCCCTGTTTCTACCCCCACAGTTGGCTGTAGCCACCTCCTATAAGGGGCAGCATCACCTTTGCTGCAGGCACCTCTGCTCCTTCCTCGGGGTCCCAGGATGCACTCACTGAGTAGGCTGTGGATCTATTAAGAACCCACACTGTAGCCCAGACTTGTTCTGTGTGAGCTAATCACCTGAATTCCAGGCGCTCCCATGGGGAGATGACAATACCCCAATCCCGGTGAGGACTAACGTGACCGCGATGAAGAGTACATTGTCCTCTTGCAAGTCCTCAAGGGGAAGGGGGTTTTGGGAAGAGAAAAAGAGAAAATAGCAGCTTTTTCTTCGTGGACTGCAGAATCGGACTTCTGGACCCTGGCCTGCATGTTGTGTTGGGCATCAGGACTTCTGATTTCTCAAAATACTGGGTTCTTGGTTTTTAGGATTCTGGGCTGCAAAAGAATGACTTCATTAATACATTGAATTTGCATAAACTATTGCAAAATGCCAGTTATTGTTCCCACATTGTGCATACATTTCTATAAGGATGAACAAGTCTCTCCCTCTTTTTACAATACTTTCAGAGTCTCTGAAGCACTGTCCAAACTCAAAAACAATCAACTTGAGTAAAGGGCTTCTTTGTGTTCTGGCGAAATCTCTTGCCAATAATAGTTTTGATAAACTTGCTCTATTTCTGATCTCCTAATTCTCAGGGGAGAGCTTGTTACTGGAAATACGCCCTTAATGTCTGTTTAGTGGTATCTTAGATTCCCATCCAAACGATAAATAATGCTGGTTCTTATTGTCATGAATTATTTAAAAAACGGAGCTCTGTTTAATTTAAGCGATTAATCTTTCGTTACCTTGAAATGAAGTTACTTGCTTGAAAATGTCAGAAGAATCCAAACTGGGTTTTTTCACCTTTCTTATTTTCCTCTCTTTTACAGAAAATACAAGATCGTTGGCAGAAGATGGAAAAGGAGATCTGGAACTCTGCAGGAAGCCGACCGGAGGGCGAGGATTGCTGGAACTTGACTGGAGGCTGTACAGAGGACGAGAAAAGCTGGAACGTGACTGGAAGCTGGTCAGAGAACGAGGAATATTGGAACTCAACTGGAGGCAGGCTGGAGGACAAGGAACTTGACTTCCACTGGAACTCCACTGGAAGCAGGCTGGAGGACAAGGAACTTGACTTTACTGGAAACAGGTGAACAGAGCAATAGGTATGAAGCCAAGCAAGGCCTCAGACTCACAAGCATCCTTAAACAAGGAAATGGGCACATGTGCTTTTTGGCAGTTGATTGCTTGTTAAGTAAATGAGCAATAATCCTCCTGATTGTGGCACATGTTCAATACAGATCACATTGTGAAGAGCACATATTTTGGCAGTTACAGTTAGAACAGGTGGAAAGGCAGTTGGTTGCTTGTTAAGAAAAGGAACAATTATCCTCCTGATTGTGGCACATATTCAAAACAGATCACATTGCCAAGAGCACATGTTTTGGCAGCTACAGTTGGCACACATTTACCAGGTGGAATACAATGTGTCAACAAGCATTAGTTATAATAAGTGAGACATTTAACAAGCATTAGTTATTGAAAACTTGATATTCAAGGATGTAATTAATATACCCTAATAAGTCTGAATGTTGAAATCAACAGCACCTTACTGCAATTGAGCTCTTGGATGTGCTACTGTAACCACAACAAGACTGCACTATTGAATGCCGTCCAGGGGCTGACTGGCTACAACACCCAGGTACTGGCTTACGTAGATGCCATTTACAGTGCCCTGTCTGGCCTACATCAGTCATTTCAGGGACGGGCCTCCTCAATGACCACAGCCTCCCACCCACCCCAACCTCATGCCCAGACGCACACCCCTTCCCCATTGCAGCTGCCTGAACCCAGCCCTGCCCAAAGCACACACACAAACATACGCACACACCCACAACAACAGCCACAACCAGCACATCCCAAAACAAACACAACAAGAAACATAAGCACAGACACACATATACAGACAGCATACACATCACCACCAGAGTCACATCTCATCAGTATAACCTCCACTACACAATCACACATACACATACACACTCACACACACAACACCCACCACTACATCCACAGACATCACCAGCACACCCCAAGTCATCACACCCAGCACAACCCCAAAACACATACACCACAGACACACCACCGGTCATCATAAATGCATACACAGGCATACCCACAGACACCACAACAATATACACCACAACCACAGTGGACACATACACATGCTCAAATTAACTCAAACACCCAAACTCACTCACCCAACGACAATCAGTAAAAAATCACATACGTAAAGATGTAGCACATCTAAAGATGTAGCACATACACCAGATACTCATGCACCCTCACCTTCAACAAACACATGCACTGCAGACACAACCACTCCCTCTACCTTCCAAACCCAGCTCTCTCCTGAACAACCTACCCATTTCCCTGTGGAAAGTGTGCAAATCCGAACCCACCCGTCCCAAACCAACTTCTCCCAAACCCAAACTCACCCCTCCCAAACCCAGGGACCAAACACCCCATGAGATCATTTAGGTGCGTGCTCTGTGACCCATGGATGTCCCTTCCAAAGGAGGTTTATTCTAGCAGTGACTTTAGGAGGCAAGTGATGGGCCTGAAAGCAACTGTGGTCCACATGGGCATAGACATTGGTGATGTAAATATGTTGAGTTATGCTTTTTATTTTGAGTAAGGAAACTCAACTTTTTATAATATATTTTATTTTGTGGATTCCTTTGTCCTGGCCTTATTATTTTATTGTTACTGATAGTTTGCTGATGATATGTCTGCTTATGTGTGAGCCATGCTCTTACTCTCATTTATGACAGCAACATACACAGGTTGCAAGTTTTAGCTGCTTCTTTTAAAATGCATATATTAGTGTTGTACATTAGGATGGACATGTTGATATTGGTGCAAGCATTCATGCCATTACTGTACATTTACATCAAACGTATGTGTGTTTACGTTTCTGTGAGTGGAGAATGCATGTTTGCTTATTTTGCGATTCGCTGTCAATAATATGCACATATGCATTACACAGATGACCTGGCACTTTACATGTGATTATGATCATATGTTAGTGATATGTAGCACACACCAAGGGGACATGGGACCTTCGTACATCTCAGACATGTTTGCTGTTCAACAGTGATTATTGTGTTACATTCTGAGTTCAACCACCTGTAGAAGGTTGTAGTGATATTGCTTCATTGGAATGGGTTTGTTGGGTTAAAACTGGGGATACTGTTTCAGTTGCTTCTTTTGATATTTTGGGTACATTCTGGCATACACATGTAAGGGCACATTCCTATTTGTGATTGGTGAGCCTTTTTTGTGTAGGTGCCCATTGCCATGTAGGCAATCTGTCACTAATTGGTGGGTGCTACTTATATCCCAGGGCCTGTTCTAATACATGTTTATGCTTCAACATTACACATTTCAGCATTATGCAAATTATTGAGGCATGCACAAGTCCAGTGTTGCTATGCAGCTATAAGTCAGAGGGTAACAGGAATGTATGTGACATACCTTCCGTTCCAGTGACAACAGGGCTGATTTCCATCTTAGGCCTTGCCCAGTTGGAACTGGAGGACTGGTAGCAGCACGTTCATGGCAACAGGATAAGTGGAAAGCGTTCAAAAGGTGGATTTGCAGGTTATATAGCTGCCTCTCCACCAGTTCAGGGGTGGGGGTTTAGCCACCACAGTTGTGACGGCGTGACTGCCCATCATTATTGGTGTGGCGGTAAAAGCAACAGTCTTCCCCCCGCCATCCGCGTTTGCCTGTGGTGCTGTCGACGCAGGAGAAGATTCTTGGCAGTGACGGCAGACAGTCGGCAGTCTTTCACCTGTGCTCCTGCTGGCATCTAAATAGGGAGGGCGGGCTGTCACGTCAGCAGTTTTCCCATTGAAAAGTCAGTGGCAGGACCATTCCTGCCAACATCTAAATCAGGCTCTAAACCACCTTCTTTTGTTTGCCCTGCAGTTGTTCAGACAACTCAGTGGCTTTCTCATCTCAATCCACTCTTACCGTTGGGGGCTGCCATTTGAGAACCCTCTTCCTCAAGGGTATTGACGACTGAGGAATTTCTAGAAAGAAGCTTGTTAACACTGCAAGATTATATTTACCATTTCTATGATTCTTCATCACAGCTTTACCCAGTGGAACACTGGTCTAACTTGGCTGTTTGCCAATCCTAAAAATTGGCCTTTGACCAATTCCTCATGATCGCTTCAAAATTAAGGTGCTTAAAATAATGTGCAGCCCCTTCTAGCAGTATATAAACACTCAATGAACAGTACTACGAGGAGTCACAAACCTGCCCGTTGGCTTCATTGATCATTCCTTGTTGGAGACTTGTTATTATTAGTAGAGATATGTATGCACTTACCACTAGCAATAATGCCCCCAGACAATGTTTGGCCCAGTCAAGGTCTCAAAACATTAACCCCTGGCTCAACTCCTATTAGCTTTGCAACAAGCAGGCAGGCTTATCTTAGGAAACAGGTATGTAAAGCATTTAAACACACCAATGCAGTAAATAAGTAAGGCACAACACACAATAAAGATCCCACACCAAATTATAAAATTAGTAAGTATTTGTATCCTTAAAATGACACCAAAATGTAAAAAATCCATTATGGAAAACCAGAATTATGTATCTTTTTAACGATAAAATAATAAAAAAACGTTTCTAGTGCTTAGACATCAATAGCACTAACCGGGGACATCTGGTCATGCTTGACCAGGACCAAGACAAAGTTTGAGCTCTGCTTGGATACACTGAGCTGAAGTCCTCAGTCAAAATTTTACCTTTGCACTTAGAAACTTTTCTGGAGCTTTTCCCTCCCAATGTTGTGCGGTCCTTCTCAGCAAGCCAGTTTCAATGCAACTTCGTCGGGCTGCTGTTCCACTGGGCCCTAGTCAAATCCTGGAGGTCTGGAGCTCCAGAGCTTTCACCGGAACAAACCTGAAATCCTGGCCGTGTCGTGGTTGAAGGTAGTCGGCTTGACTCACGACGGCGAGTCGGTCCACTTATAAAGTGTTTTCCAAAAATTGCTTCAAACGTCTTCAAACCTCTGGAGGTCCTTCCATAAGTTCTCCTTTGGGTGTCAAAGTGTCCAAAACACAAATCCTAGGGTCTAGGAGCCCTGAGATGGCCCTTGGAAGTTTGGGACTTCAATTCCCACAGTGCACTTGGCTAAATCTTTGCACGCCCACTTGATACACTCCAGGCTGGGGACTTTTGTGGAAGCTGGTACAGGGAGGCTCTTTTAACCTGTTGCTTTCAGGAAGTCCACTCCTGAGTTCTTTGAAAAGCAAGGCAATGTCCTTTGGGATGTTGTTCCAGTGTGCAACAGGAGCAATACTTCAGCATGCAGTCCTCTGAGTTGCAGACCAGGGTTCCAGTAGGGCAATCCTTCTTCTTCTTGTGGTTTCAGGCAGCAAATCTGAATTGCAAATGCAGATCATCCACTTGTATTCAATCATCTTGGGGGACAGTCAGTGAGCATCCTTGTCCAATGAGCTGCAGGTTACCACCTAGAAACATCTGAACATCTGCAAAGTCCTTTCCTAAGATCACTATCTTTCTGTGGGTTACAGGGTGAGAGGGCAGGCCTGGCTGCATTCCTTTTTGACTCACTTCCTTTTGAAACCTCAGCTTGATTTACCCAGCCCCCTTCCTAGCCTGTCCTCAGCCTCTGCTACCCTCCCCCATTAGATAGTCTTTGCACAAAGCAGGCCACCTATCTCCTCATCAAAACAGCCTGGCCAATCCTGTTAGAGGTGACCAATCAGGAGAGTCCACTAGCAGGCAGAAAATTGGCTTACAGAAACAAAAGTCTTAGAACTTCTGTTATGTACTAGTTTTCACAAATTAAATAACAAGACCTTGGGGGTGACATATGTAAAAAAGAAGGTAGTTTACCCATCTTAAATCCTAAAGTCGAGTTTGCACACATTTTACTTTTTAAAGACAGTCCGCAAGGCAGGGTTGCCTTTAAGAATTACAGCAGGCACCATAATAGCACACACTCTAGTGTAGGACATCTTACTGGGCCTCTACATTTCCTCGCCCTTTTATATACTAGGGAGTTATAGGTAGTTTAAATCCCCTTGCCCTATTATATACTAGGGACTTACAGGGTCTGTCATTGCCAATTGGAATTATACCATTGTACCATTTGACCATATACCTTTTATTCAGAGCACTGCCCCTGGGCCGGTTTACCAGAACCCAGGGGACACTCAGGGTCAGTTACCACCAGTATCAGTCAAAACATTGGGGTGAACATGCTGACATGGTAACTTTCTCACATTCTTGTTCTTTCTTTTCTCCCTTGATCATTCTTTTTACATGATACTGGGTTCTCCTCCTACAAGGTTTTTAAGTATACCATGCCCCAAATAGCTGTCAGTATGCAGCAATGCAATGCAGTCAACCAAATTTGCTGCCCTGCATTGTGTGAGAGGGAGAGAGTAGGACAGACCATATTTATTATGATATGTTGCAGTTGCATCATCCCATGGTGCCGGTGCACTACAGGTTGCCATGCATCATATAAAGTCACATGCACCATAGTGCAATGGTGTGTGCACGATGTGTAGTGTTTTGTGCTTGAAGGGTACTCTTTCAGTACAAAATAGTATACTTTAACATACTTTCCAACTTTTCTAACTGTATGAGCTGAACTGCACAGTAAACATGCAGTGTTAGAAACATTTTGAGAAAATAAAACTTTTTTCAAACATTCCTGCTTTACGAAGGCGTGGGTGGTTGCATGGGAACACCCAAATATCACCCATTGGATGACCACCTGGATGTGAAGTAGCCCAAAGCTGGGCATAGCAATACTCTGTGTTACTGTAGGGCTACTTTCCAATGTAAGACAGGTTTCAAGCTGGAAAATGAATCCCATATCAACATTTTCAGTATGTTTGTGTCAACTCGGGTGATACTGCACTGGCACAAAATGTTGATACACCCTGCCTAAGCTCTTAAGGGCAGTACTGTTGCAACCTCAGCTAGCATGCATATGCTCAATAATTACATTAACAGTCCCAGCACCTGTAACATATGGACCATCATTGGAGCAAAGTATACAGCAAAAAAAATGAATAAATCCACTCCACAAAACATTATGTGGAATATAGGTTACTCAAAAAACTAGTATCCAAAGCCTCTGCACAATCATAATAACATGTATAGATGTATACAAACTGAAGGCCATGTGTTATGAATCAACTTGTGTTTAAGCTAGCTGTATTTAAAGGAAAATCAATTGCATGTTTAATTGATTTTGCTTTTGTATTTTCATGATCTAGTAGCCTTCACTAGCAAAATAACTCATTGGTCGCTATAAAAAAAATCTCAAACAGCCCATTCAATATATTCAGCTGTGACAGATGCATTTAATTTTACATGTTGGGGAATGACAGAAGGAAACACAAGCCACCACATAGGGCTTTTGGCTTTGTTAGGCCTCATCACTGAGGTATAGCGTGGATCCTGTGGGACAGCTTACATACAGACCCTCTCCTGATAGTTTGAGATGTACTTATGAGGAACAGGATCAGTACTGATTTGCACCCGGTGAATGTGTGAAAAGCAATGGGATGAAATACTACCTAGAGCGACTGTCAGTCATTTAGACGATTTGCAAGCATTCCTCCCATCACATTTTCTGAGTTTGTTATTGACCACATTTCAAGTGATGTTTAGTTTAGTTAGAAATGTCCTTCCATAAATTTGTTACTCAGTATTATTGTAAATGTAGAACATATGTGTAAAAATGCACTGGAATACAAACTGTCAATTGGATACCATGGGAATGATTGGACATCACTTAAAAAATTTAAAAGTTACTAACAGTACTAAGACGGTGAAATATAATTACTTTTTCCCCTCTTGTGCTTCTCGTTGGACTTCTTGAAGTCCATCAACAGCCTGATGAAAGTCACACACTGCAAAAAATAGACAAACAGCAAAATATTATTTTAATTAGCACATTGAGATTGAAAAGGGAAAACTGTTCATATCCAGTTGATACAACAGTGCATTTCTCCACAAGGAAACCACACAAAACACAAACATCTGAAAAGTATAAATAATAGGCTTCTGTCATGCAGGATCTTTAAGCCTTTCTCAAGAGCCCGGCGAAGTGCAAACAGGCTACATCTGTCCAAACAAAAAGGCACCAGAGCAATATTGAAGTTGAGTTGACATCATATAGTCTAAACAAAGAAATATATGTTAAACTTAAGTCCTTCAGTACATTATCAAGTCTCATGTTAGTGGGGTCATATACTGAGGGCATGTGGTCTACTTTATCATTGGTGTAATCTTGACAGCAAACATGATTTCTACAGAAAAAGTAAATGCAAGTTAAAGGCATATACTCTGCAAATTTATTTATAATCAAACTGGAGAATGAAATGCAGAACATCAGTCCCCTGCCAATCTTGGAGAACCTCCACTGAGGTTATAACTTCCATAGAGGCCACTCATCGCCACTCGTCATTGCAAAAAAAGCCAATGGTGAGTTGCAATTCTGTGTAGATCTTCACATAATAAATAAAGAAGCAGCCATCAACAGGTTTCCTCTCAATCTCCTATTCAATTAGCTTACCGTCTTAAGCATGGCACTGAAAAGTGTTCTGATTGGTTTCTTTGAACACACTCTCACATTTGGTGAAGGTAACTAATATCTGCTAGATGCTTACCAATGGCCTATTCTGGACACAGTGGTCTATACTGACAAAACAATATTATGTGATTCAAGTCTTTTCACTCACACAGAATCCAGACTGTTTTTCAGTGCCCTTTGATTTCACTGGAAATGTCACCATCAAGTGATTTCCTTCTGACTCCCCTATATATGGGGAATTAATTAAAGTTTTTTTAGCCCCAGAGTTCAACATTTGAATAGCATCTACAAGGGGTACAGTGTATTGCAGACAACACACATGTTGGCATCGGTTTCTCCAAGGAAAATGATCTGATAGATGACCTACACAGATTTCTGAAGGAAGCAGAATAGTGGATGAATTCCAACTATCTTCAATTTAATAATTCTAAAACCAAGATTATAATATTTGTTTTAAAATGAAGGAAAATACCTTACATCTACCATTTCCTCAAATGTTTAACTAAAAGATAGAATCCATTCCCAAAGTCAAAAATGTGGAGTTCACAGTTGATGCTGATACGATCCTCTGCACTCAAGTAGGGGTGGTTACAAGCAGCTGCTGCCATATTCTGAACTAGAGATATTCTGTCTTTTCTTTTTCCTGCACAAAAAGCTCTGGTAATTGGGGCAGCTATCAACTCCATGCCAGATTGCTGTAAGTGCCCCTAGTTAGCTTTCCTATAGCTCAGATCAACTGATGGCAGAAGAACCAATAAGGGTAGTGTTAGGCTGATGTTTGCTTACATTAAGAAGGATCAAATCTGATATGCCAGGAGGGTTCTCACGGGCTTAAGAGTATTAATAGACGGGCACTAAAATTGCTGTGTAGTTTAATCTGCTCACCTCAATAGAGCATGAACCTAAATATCAGTATATGAAACTGCTGAGTATTCCATAAATCAATCTAAAATCCAAAAGGGGCCAAGCACTTTGTGCTCAAGGATCACTTTTCTGGAACTCTCTTTCTGGTGCCGTCAGGTTTTCCTCCAACCTAGTCAACTTTAAAAGGGCTCTAAAACATAGTTCTTCTAAGTTGACTCCATAAACCCAGTGTAAAGCAAACACCATGTATTGTGTGTGATAGAAATCTGCTGGGGGGTGTGGCTGAAGCAGCCAAGAAGGAGGTTGCATTTCAATGCTGCTCTGCAGCCTCCCCGAATAATCTCTCTAATCCGGTGCCCTGGGTCCCACCTTGACCCCTTGAATATGGTACTGTGTGCCTCCCGACGGCTGTTGGTGGTGGGGACCTCTCTAAACTGGTGCTCCTGATCCTCTGCATGCTGCTGGAGTCTTACGACTGTGTAGCCTCGCTCCCACCCACCCAATATAGGGGATGCCAGTGGTGGCGACTAATGGACTGTACAAAAGCTGAGAGGGGAGTATGGAGGCCCTCAAGACCCACTGGGGGCTTTGACCTTTCTCCTGATCTCCCTACTCGTACTGCCTTCATTGCTGGGGGAGGCCCTTAGACCGAGGCTGTGGTTCCCATGCCGGGTGGGGCCACAGCCTGGCTGCAGTGGCTAATGTATAAGTTCCAGAATGATGTGCAGCCCAAAGACCCCCACCTTCCACCCTACAGCACATCCTTAGGAGGCCACCTACCTGCGACCTGATCTTCGGCTCTCATTCCATTGTGGCTGCCCCGGTGATTGAAGATTATGTTGCTGCCACGCTCCATCTTTGGTGATCCCTCTGCAGCACTGTTGATCCACACTGACTATTCTTTCTTGATAATTAGTGGGGCTCAGGGATGCGCGGTCTTGACTCCCTATTGGACCAGTCTCCTGCCAATGAGCGGCTCATGGATGAGGCACTCAAATTCCTCTGTGGACTGATGCCTGTTGACCAACAACCGGAGAGGGTTTGCCAGCTCTTCACTGTATCTCTACTGCCACCCAACCTTGCCCCTGTGAACTCCTGTGCAAGGTTGTGCTCGTTCTTGCCTCAGGCTTTCCCCTACCTTGCCCTAAACCAACATGAGCAAAGACAAACCCACTGCCTCTGTCTTCCAGCCTAAAATAGATAAGTTTACCACCAGTGCTGAGTAAGAAGCTGCCTGATGGACACCCAAACCTAATACCTCCTCCGTAATCAGCTGTGTATCATATCCTCTAAACAATCCAGACATCCCTGGAGTCCTTGTGTCCAAAATTGGTGAGGTTGGTGTTGAGGTTTCCTTATTACGTCAAGATCTCAGATGGCTGGTGGATTGTAGGACAGAGGTGGCGGGCTGTGTTTCTACACTTGAGGACAAATCCTCTGATCGCAAGTCCACAATGGCGTCCCTTGTGACAAAGGTCCTCGTCTTAGAGGATAGGGCAGAGGATGCATAGATTTGCTCCTAGAAATACAACTTTCATCTGGTGGGCTTTCCAGAGAGAGTAAAGTCACCTCACTCGACCAAATTTGTGAAGACATAGCTGAGATCCTGGATGTTGGAGAAATCACTTGCACCTTGCTTTGTGGTCTAGTAAGCGTACTGCATATTAATGCCTCCCCCTACATGGCCATTGAACATTAAAATCCTAAACTTCCATGATCGGGATGCAGTCCTCAGGGAGGTCAGATCTCAGAATCAGCTTCATTATCAATCCTCCCACATTATGATCTTTCCTGGACTACACCAAAGAAACACAAATCCAAAGGAAATCATTTGATGCTGTTAAACAAAAACTCAGAGCAATGCCCCTACCATAGGCACTGCTTTTTCCAACAAAACTTTGTGTTGGTCATAACTCCGGCTCCTTATTCTTCGATATCCCAGAGACTGTCTCGGAGTGGGCCACTGAACAGCGAACACTTCGTAAACATGACCCTCTGAGGGAGGACCAGCAAATTGCTCACACAATTCCCAAGCCAAAAGGTGCCCGATCACAGCAACATTCCAAACCCAGAAATAGGAAGAGAGAGGGGAGGAGATTTCTCATATGGCTCTGTGGCCTGATCCCACTGACTTTCCACCTGAATCCATGGATGGAATTACACCTCCACACTCCCAGACTCCAGCGGGTACTGGTAGTGGTGTAGCTGCACCGAATATGGACCTTACAGCCGATCCACTTATCATATGATTAACTCCATACTTGCCAATAGTCCATACCCTTGACCCATGGTGCCCCCCTTTTAAACATGAGTATCCTTTTTAGATCAATGTATGAAAACAGAGAGGTTGTTGTTGTCAAATGCCTAAGTTTATGTTTTCACTTGTTAAAGATGGGTGTTTTACGGTCAAAAGATGCTTCCAGGGTAGAAGTGTTAGTTTAGGGAAGGGGTAATTGTTCTTTTGGGTGTTATGTTTGTTTTCACTTGCTTCTATTATTTCTTGTTTCAAAAGGCGTACATACCTAACTGTTCTATTTTCTCCAAGACTCCACCATTGTGGCCTTACAAGAGACCCATCTTCTCGGCACTGACTGTCCCTTCCTAGGCAGGTTCGGCTACAACCAAGTCTTTTATTCGGGTTTCGCCAGTAGTTCAGGAGGTGTATCAATTCTCCTTCACAAGTCTTTTCCTGTGGAAAACACCAATTATTTCATGATTCACTAGTTACATATATAGGAGTGGTGGGCACTCTGGAGGGGAAGCTGTCTGCTTTTTTAGTGTATACATTCCTTCACAACTCAATAAACAAACATTTCATGACATAACCCAGGTGACAGCAATCCTTTCACATGAGGATCTCCTCCTGGGGGTAGATTTTAATGCAGTCTCAAACCCGTCTCTAGATATATCCAGACCAATTACTCATGATGCCCGTGCATACTCTTGCTTGCTCACTTCCTGGGTGACCTCCCAAGAACTCTGTGATACCTGAAGGTCCAGGAACCCGGGAAGAGCCACTTACACACACACCTCTGCATCTAATCACATCATGTCTTATATAGACTATCCATTCCTTCCCACCACTGATCTTCCAGCCACAACATGGGCCTTTATGCTCCTGCAAGGCATTTCAGACCATTCTCCACAACACCTTGCCCTTAACAGGCGCCCTATGTGGTGCCTCAGTGCCTGGTTTCTTACAGATGACCAATTGTTCACTCATTTGGATAATGAGGTCCAATCATACTTTGACATTTATGAGGGCACTGCAGTGAGCAAACCGATGATCAAAGGGGTAGTAAGAAGATACCTGGGTCAAGGAGAGAGAGAGAGCACAAGTCATACTTGACCTTGAGACACATATTCTCACTAATGAAAAGACTCTTGCCTTTCACACGAAAGCTCACAAGTGCTGGCACACAACTACCCGTGTATATGAACACAGTGATAAAAGTACCATCCTGTTATATAGCTTTGAATCAAACTTTATCCCTGCAGTGGCGAACACGTCAGGAACCATGGTCACCAGGGCGGATGATATTGTAGCCATGTTTGCATCCTACCGACGGCGGAGCAAGTTCAGCACTAGTAGCGGATATGCCCCTTCCTACTCTCACTAAAGCCCATCGTACATCTCTGGATGAACCTCTCATGATGGAAGATTCTACAATCTATCCGAAACCTGAAACATGGGAAATCCCCAGGCCTAGATGGCCTTCCCCTTGAGTACTACTTCTCCTTCTGTGATACCATATGCCCTCACTGGCTTCAACTGTATACAGAGGCACTACAAGTGGGTTCCTTTCCATGGGAGTTCTACCTGATGAAGATAGTCATCATTCCCAAGACTGACGAGCCCTCCACTGACAGTGGGGAGTACCGATGTGAAACTCTTCACCAAAATCCTAGCAACTCAGCTTCAAACTCTCATTCATCCTGACCAATGTGGTTTTATGCCTAGCCGTAGCACGAGACATTGTACACAATGTCTACAAGTTGCCTTCATTCATGTGGACAGGCTACCTACAGACACTGCCCTATTTTTGGTGGATTTTGAAAAGGCATTCGGCACAGTCAACTGGGGCAAACTAAAGACAGTGCTCAACCGAATGGGGTTTGGTGCCCAAATCCAGAGAATGCTGTCTCTCCTTTATTCACACCCAAAGGCTCAGGCCATGAGGACAGGATTGCATACACTGACAGTGTTCTGTGCTTTGCAGATCCTAGTGCCTTGAGCCCCCAAGCCCTAAACCATCTTCAGTTATTTGTGGAGGCCTCCGATTGAATAAGCAGAAGTCCCTACTTGTCCCTTTACATGGAGACAGTGCATCACATGCTTGGCAGATGGGTATCCCCATTCGTCATCTTAATTTCAATCCCTGGGATACACATTGCCTTAATGCCAGAACAGGCCTTCTTTCTTAACCTAATGGCTCTTGCGAAGACAACTAAAAAGCAGTTTAATTGTCTGGCAAGTCCTCCCTCTTCATTTACTGGTCATGGTTACTCTGATGTTGTCTTGCTTCTGACACATCCTGCAGAACTTCCCACATCACATCCCCAACACCTGGCTTCGCGAATTGGCAGCGGTGATATGCTTATTTCTTTGGCAGTGTTGTCCCACTAGGATTGCTCCTGCTAAATGCTGCAGATTGCTGAGGGCACAGGCAACAGCAATCGTCATGATAGGAGAATTTCTATAAATGGAACCTATTGGAGATTACTACACAGGCTGATGTATGAAGAGGGTCTACTATATGCTCATTTGCTAACCGCCAATCCCAATATTCACTTTCCCATACAAGTGCTACAAATACCTTCAGCTACGAAACTCTCTTAGGTGCTACCCTGCATGACTTTGAGGCCTCCCAGACTTTAATCCTCTTGAAGCAAAAGTATTGATGGGGAGGATGGAGTGTGGTGGTATTTCCCAACTATACAGTACCCTGGTGAATAATGCTCCAGAGACTCTGCAGCAAGTCGTCAGAAGTGGGAGAATGGCATTGGAAAACTAAAGAAGGTTGAGTGGTAGGAGGCATGCATGGCACACAGGGAACTTGCAATAGCAGTGTGCTTGCATCAGATACAGCTACGCTATCAAAATCAGACATACAAGCCCCTGCAATGCTTATGCACAACTGGTATCATTCCTGAATCCTTATGCATGTGCTGTCACGCCCCCCACAGCTGATTTCTTTCATATGATTTGGCAATGCCTGAAAATTTCCCAGTACTGGTCTAGAATCGGAAATACACTCTCAGCTGTCCTGAACACTCCCATCCAACTGAATCCTAAGGGTATGTTGCTGGGTGTATTGGAGGATGTTGGAGGCCCTTGTGCGTATAGCAACTCTAGTGGCACTTTGCACAGTTCTGGAAATGCACTAATCCATCAAACCTGAGTCAATGGTGAGCTGGCATGGACTGGTTCTCTGGGCAGGAGGAGTCGATTTATAAGGCTTGTGAGTGCCCCAAACAATTCTCGAAAATCTGGGATAAATAGTGGACATATTTTGGTTTAACAGTTAAAATGGAAGATATATAATCTACGGATATATGCACTGAGAGTGAGAGAGGGGGAACAGTGGCGGTTTCATTCACGAGGCCAAGGCAACGTCGCCCCCTGCCCACTGTGAGTCATGCAGGAAAAAATAAAATGGCTTAGTCATCTGAGTGGAAACCAAGCACCAGCCTGAAGGAGTGTCTAGCCAGCCCACTCCATCCAATCTAGGTGCTTCTGTCATGCAGTTAACAGCTTGAGAGCAGTGTCTGGATTGGTTAGGGAAGCTCTTTGTGTATCGGACAGCAGAACACAGAGAAGAAAGCACTGCCCCGTGGGTACGCACTATTTTATTTTATTTATAAGAAATGTATAATGCATGTAAGTGTAGTAGTTGTGTTTTATTTTGTAGTTAGTGGGTATGATTTTATTTGGTCTTTTGGAACGAGGGTGTAGGAAGTTGGCTCTGTATGTGCTATTTCAAAGTAAGGAATAGCATGCACAGAGTCCAAGGGTTCCCCTTAGAGGTAAAATAGTGGTAAAAAGAGATAATACTAATGCTCTATTTTGTGGTAGTGTGGTCGAGCAGTAGGCTTATCCAAGGAGTAGTGTTAAGCATTTGTTGTACATACACATAGACAATAAATGAGGTACACACACTCAGAGACAAATCCAGCCAATAGGTTTTGTTATAGAAAAATATCTTTTCTTAGTTTATTTTAAGAACCACAGGTTCAAATTTTACATGTAATAGCTCTTTTGAAAGGTATTGCAGGTAAGTACTCTAGGAACTTTGAATTATTACTTTAGCATGTATACTTTTTGCATAAAACATAATAAGCTGTTTTAAAAGTGGACACAGTGCAATTTTCACAGTTCCTGGGGGAGGTAAGTTATTGTTAGTTTTCACAGGTAAGTAAGTCACTTACAGGTTTGAGTTTTTGGTCCAAGGTAGCCCACCGTTGGGGGTTCAGAGCAACCCCAAAGTTATCACACCAGCAGCTCAGGGCCGGTCAGGTGCAAAGGTCAAAGAGGTGCCCAAAACACATAGGCTATAATGGAGAGAAGGGGGTGCCCCGGTTCCAGTCTGCCAGCAGGTAAGTACCCGCGTCTTCGGAGGGCAGACCAGGGGGGTTTTGTAGGGCACCGGGGGGGGACACAAAGTAGCACAGAAAGTACACCCTCAGCAGCGCGGGGGCGGCCGGGTGCAGTGTGCAAACACGTGTCGGGTTTCCTTCAGGTTTCAATGGGAGACCAAGGGGTCTCTTCAGCGATGCAGGCAGGCAAGGGGGGGGCTCCTCGGGGTAGCCACCACCTGGGCAAGGGAGAGGGCCTCCTGGGGGTCACTCCTGCACAGAAGTTCCGTTTCTTTAGGGGCTGGGGGCTGCGGGTGCAGGGTCTTTTCCAGCCGTCGGGAAATGGAGTTCAGACAGTCGCGGTCAGGGGGAGCCTGGGGATTCCCTCTGCAGGCGTCGCTGTGGGGGCTCAGGGGGGACAACTTTGGTTACTCACAGTCGTATAGTCGCCGGAGGGTCCTCCCTGAGTTGGTTGTTCTCCACCAGTCGAGTCGGGGTCGCCGGGTGCAGTGTTGCAAGTCTCACACTTCTTGCGGGGAATTGCAGGGGTCTTTAAATCTGCTCCTTGTAACAAAGTTGCAGTTCTTTTGGAGCAGTGCCGCTGTCCTCGGGAGTTTCTTGTCTTTTTCGAAGCAGGGCAGTCCTCAGAGGATTCAGAGGTCGCTGGTCCCTTGGAAAGCGTCGCTGGAGCAGAGTTCCTTGGAAGGCAGGAGACAGGCCGGTGAGTTTCTGGAGCCAAGGCAGTTGTTGTCTTCTGGTCTTCCTCTGCAGGGGTTTCAGCTAGGCAGTCCTTCTTCTTGTGGTTGCAGGAATCTAAATCTTTAGGTTCAGGGTAGCCCTTAAATACTAAATTTAAGGGCGTGTTTAGGTCTGGGGGGTTAGTAGCCAATGGCTACTAGCCCTGAGGGTGGGTACACCCTCTTTGTGCCTCCTCCAAAGGGGAGGGGGTCACATTCCTATCCCTATTGGGGGAATCCTCCTTCTTCAAGATGGAGGATTTCTAAAAGTCAGAGGCACCTCAGCTCAGGACACCTTAGGGGCTGTCCTGACTGGCCAGTGACTCCTCCTTGTTTTTCTCATTATCTCTCCTGGACTTGCCGCCAAAAGTGGGGGCTGGGTCCAGGAGGCGGGCATCTCCACTAGCTGGAGTGCCCTGGGGCATTGTAACACGAAGCTTGAGCCTTTGAAGCTCACTGCTAGGTGTTACAGTTCCTGCAGGGGGGAGGTGTGAAGCACCTCCACCCAGAGCAGGCTTTGTTTCTGTCCTCAGAGAGCACAAAGGCTCTCACCGCATGAGGTCAGACACTCGTCTCTCAGCAGCAGGCTGGCACAGACCAGTCAGTCCTGCACTGAACAATTGGGTAAAACACAGGGGGTATCTCCAAGATGCCCTCTGTGTGCATTTTTTAATAAATCCAACACTGGCATCAGTGTGGGTTTATTATTCTGAGAAGTTTGATACTAAACTTCCCAGTATTCAGTGTAGCCATTATGGAGCTGTGGAGTTCGTTTTTGACAGACTCCCAGCCCATATACTCTTATGGCTACCCTGCACTTACAATGTCTAAGGTTTTGCTTAGACACTGTAGGGGCATAGTGCTCATGCACCTATGCCCTCACCTGTGGTATAGTGCACCCTGCCTTAGGGCTGTAAGGCCTACTAGAGGGGTGACTTACCTCTGCCACAGGCAGTGGGAGGTTGGCATGGCACCCTGAGGGGAGTGCCATGTCGACTTAGTCATTTTCTCCCCATCAGCACACACAAGCTGGCAAGCAGTGTGTCTGTGCTGAGTGAGGGGTCCCTAGGGTGGCATAAGACATGCTGCAGCCCTTAGAGACCTTCCCTGGCACCAGGGCCCTTGGTACCAGGGGTACCAGTTACAAGGGACTTACCTAGGTGCCAGGGTTGTGCCAATTGTGGAAACAATGGTACATTTCAGGTGAAAGAACACTGGTGCTGGGGCCTGGTTAGCAGGGTCCCAGCACACTTCTCAGTCAAGTCAGCATCAGTATCAGGCAAAAAGTGGGGGGTAACTGCAACAGGGAGCCATTTCTTTACACAAGCCCCCCCCCAGCCCACAGGCCAGGAGACTCAGCCAAAGCTGGGAGAGTCTTCCTAGTCTGTCAGGCGAGGAAGAGTAGAGGAAATAGGCTGGTTTGTTGCAGGGCCTACTCTGCCTTACATCCTCCTGTTCAGGTCATTCCCTCTGGGGAACTGACCCACTTCCACAGTGATAGGACCTAGTCTGAACTGCCTCTTGTCTGTGCTTTTTATGTCTTCACCCATTCTCTCTATTTTGGGGTTAGAGGTATCCACCTCTGCTAATCTTATCTTAGCCAGGGTCACCCCTAGCTTACCCAAAGAGGTTACCCAGAGCTGGAGTAACCCCACCATGACCAACAGGGTCAGGGGGCCTAACTTGCTATTTGGCATGGGGTCAGACCACCATGCCAAGGATAGTGCAGCCATAAAGGCTAACACCCAGCAGAGGCCACTGACAGCTATCAGTGCCCAGAACCACACCTTTAGCTCTTCACCTACAAGGGAAGGGGCTAAGTTACAGGCTTCTTTGGGTTCAGGGTGCCTGTCTGCTGTATTACAGTGGGGGGTTACCACATCTTGTAGTAAACACCCTTCTTCCACTCTTTCTTCTGTTAGCTGAGGAGCCACCCACTCAGGTTTAACAGTTGCCTGACTAGCCAGGACTTCTTGTGGGTCAGGTTGGACTTTAACAGGGCCATTTTTGGAGTTCTCCCCTACTGGAGCAGAATCTCCCTGGCTTGCTGGAACCTTGGCTAAAGGTTGTCCACCCTTCCTACACTGTTTTCTTTTCTTTTTCTTCTGGGGCTTACTTGCATTTACTGCAGGGGTAGCACCTCCAGAATCCTTGGGAGAGGACTGGCCCTGGACCAGTTCTTCTCTTAGGCTCTGACTAACCTCTGGGTAGTCATTTCCAAGGAGACAATCAAGGGGGAGGTCTGTACTGACTACCACCCTTCTCCAGCTAAAAGTTCCACCCACTTCTATGGGCACAAAAGCCACAGGCCTATTAGTGACCCTGTCTGGGCTAACTCTTACTCTGGCCATCTCACCTGGGATGTATTGGTTTGAGAACACCAGCCTGTCATGCACAATAGTGTGACTGGCACAAGTGTCTCTCAGGGCAGTGGCTGGGATTCCATTCACCAGTAGGTGGTGGAAGTGTCTACTTCCCTCTGGAATCTCCAACTCACCTGTTGGACCCTTTTTCCAGTTGAAGGCTATGAAGACCTCCTCATCTGAGGAGTCCTCCCCAATGGCTACACTGGTCACCCCTGGGATTTTGCTAGGGGGTTTGTTTTTGGGACAAGAAGTGTCCTTGGTGTGGTGCCCTGTCTGTTTACAGTTATGGCACCATGCCTTAGTGGCATCCCAGCTCTTACCCTGGTACCCACCTTTGTTTTGGGTTGTGTCTCGGGGCCCACCCACCTGGTCTGGTTTTTGGGGGCCTACAGAGGACTCTTTTTCTTTGTTTCTAGTGTCACCCACTTTCTCCTGGGGAGGCTTTGTAACCCCTTTCTTTTGGTCACCCCCAGTGGAAGTTTTGGTTACCCTAGTCTTGACCCAGTGGTCTGCCTTCTTTCCCAATTCTTGGGGAGAAATTGGACCTAGGTCTACCAGATACTGATGCAACTTTTCATTGAAGCAGTTACTTAAAATGTGTTCTTTCATAAACAAATTATAAAGCCCAACATAGTCATGCACTTCATTTCCAGTTACCCAACCATCCAGTGTTTTCACTGAGTAGTCAACATAATCAACCCAGGTCTGGCTCGAGGATTTTTGAGCCCCCCTGAATCTAATTCTATACTCCTCAGTGGAGAATCCAAAGCCCTCAATCAGGGTACCCTTCATGAGGTCATAAGATTCTGCATCTTTTTTAGAGAGTGTGAGGAGTCTATCCCTACACTTTCCTGTGAACATTTCCCAAAGGAGAGCACCCCAGTGAGATTTGTTCACTTTTCTGGTTTCGCAAGCCCTCTCAAAAGCTGTGAACCATTTGGTGATGTCATCACCATCTTCATATTTAGTTACAATCCCTTTGGGGATTTTCAACATGTCAGGAGGATCTCTGACCCTAGTTATGTTGCTGCCACCATTGATGGGTCCTAGGCCCATCTCTTGTCTTTCCCTTTCTATGGCTAGGATCTGTCTTTCCAAAGCCAATCTTTTGGCCATCCTGGCTAACTGGATGTCCTCTTCACTGGAGTTATCCTCAGTGATTTCAGAGGTGTTGGTCTCTCCTGTGAGGGAACCAGCATCTCTGACTATTATTTTTGGAGTCAGGGCTTGAGAAGCCCTGTTCTCCCTAGATAGGACTGGTGGGGGGGAATCACCCTCCAAGTCACTATCATCTTCATCTGTGTTGCCATCCACAGAGGGGTTGGCTCTGTCATACTCTGCCAACAGCTCCTGGAGCTGTAGTTTGGTAGGTTTGGAGCCCATTGCTATTTTCTTTAGTTTACAGAGTGACCTTAGCTCTCTCATCTGTAGATGGAGGTAAGGTGTGGTGTCGAGTTCCACCACATTCACATCTGTATTAGACATTATGCTTATAAAAGTTGGAATACTTTTTAAGAAACTAAAACTAGTTCTAGAATCTAATTCAAACTTTTAACAAACTTTTAAACTCTAAAAGAAATGCTAACAGGAACTAACACAAGGCCCTAGCAGGACTTTTAAGAATTTAGAAAACTTTTCAAATTGCAAAAATCTAATTTCTAATGACAATTTTGGAATTTGTCGTGTGATCAGGTATTGGCTGAGTAGTCCAGCAAATGCAAAGTCTTGTACCCCACCGCTGATCCACCAATGTAGGAAGTTGGCTCTGTATGTGCTATTTCAAAGTAAGGAATAGCATGCACAGAGTCCAAGGGTTCCCCTTAGAGGTAAAATAGTGGTAAAAAGAGATAATACTAATGCTCTATTTTGTGGTAGTGTGGTCGAGCAGTAGGCTTATCCAAGGAGTAGTGTTAAGCATTTGTTGTACATACACATAGACAATAAATGAGGTACACACACTCAGAGACAAATCCAGCCAATAGGTTTTGTTATAGAAAAATATCTTTTCTTAGTTTATTTTAAGAACCACAGGTTCAAATTTTACATGTAATAGCTCTTTTGAAAGGTATTGCAGGTAAGTACTCTAGGAACTTTGAATTATTACTTTAGCATGTATACTTTTTGCATAAAACATAATAAGCTGTTTTAAAAGTGGACACTGTGCAATTTTCACAGTTCCTGGGGGAGGTAAGTTATTGTTAGTTTTCACAGGTAAGTAAGTCACTTACAGGTTTGAGTTTTTGGTCCAAGGTAGCCCACCGTTGGGGGTTCAGAGCAACCCCAAAGTTATCACACCAGCAGCTCAGGGCCGGTCAGGTGCAAAGGTCAAAGAGGTGCCCAAAACACATAGGCTATAATGGAGAGAAGGGGGTGCCCCGGTTCCAGTCTGCCAGCAGGTAAGTACCCGCGTCTTCGGAGGGCAGACCAGGGGGGTTTTGTAGGGCACCGGGGGGGGACACAAAGTAGCACAGAAAGTACACCCTCAGCAGCGCGGGGGCGGCCGGGTGCAGTGTGCAAACACGCGTCGGGTTTCCTTCAGGTTTCAATGGGAGACCAAGGGGTCTCTTCAGCGATGCAGGCAGGCAAGGGGGGGGCTCCTCGGGGTAGCCACCACCTGGGCAAGGGAGAGGGCCTCCTGGGGGTCACTCCTGCACAGAAGTTCCGTTTCTTTAGGGGCTGGGGGCTGCGGGTGCAGGGTCTTTTCCAGCCGTCGGGAAATGGAGTTCAGACAGTCGCGGTCAGGGGGAGCCTGGGGATTCCCTCTGCAGGCGGCGCTGTGGGGGCTCAGGGGGGACAACTTTGGTTACTCACAGTCGTATAGTCGCCGGAGGGTCCTCCCTGAGTTGGTTGTTGTCCACCAGTCGAGTCGGGGTCGCCGGGTGCAGTGTTGCAAGTCTCACGCTTCTTGCGGGGAATTGCAGGGGTCTTTAAATCTGCTCCTTGTAACAAAGTTGCAGTTCTTTTGGAGCAGTGCCGCTGTCCTCGGGAGTTTCTTGTCTTTTTCGAAGCAGGGCAGTCCTCAGAGGATTCAGAGGTCGCTGGTCCCTTGGAAAGCGTCGCTGGAGCAGAGTTCCTTGGAAGGCAGGAGACAGGCCGGTGAGTTTCTGGAGCCAAGGCAGTTGTTGTCTTCTGGTCTTCCTCTGCAGGGGTTTCAGCTAGGCAGTCCTTCTTCTTGTGGTTGCAGGAATCTAAATCTTTAGGTTCAGGGTAGCCCTTAAATACTAAATTTAAGGGCGTGTTTAGGTCTGGGGGGTTAGTAGCCAATGGCTACTAGCCCTGAGGGTGGGTACACCCTCTTTGTGCCTCCTCCCAAGGGGAGGGGGTCACATTCCTATCCCTATTGGGGGAATCCTCCTTCTTCAAGATGGAGGATTTCTAAAAGTCAGAGGCACCTCAGCTCAGGACACCTTAGGGGCTGTCCTGACTGGCCAGTGACTCCTCCTTGTTTTTCTCATTATCTCTCCTGGACTTGCCGCCAAAAGTGGGGGCTGGGTCCAGGAGGCGGGCATCTCCACTAGCTGGAGTGCCCTGGGGCATTGTAACACGAAGCTTGAGCCTTTGAAGCTCACTGCTAGGTGTTACAGTTCCTGCAGGGGGGAGGTGTGAAGCACCTCCACCCAGAGCAGGCTTTGTTTCTGTCCTCAGAGAGCACAAAGGCTCTCACCGCATGAGGTCAGACACTCGTCTCTCAGCAGCAGGCTGGCACAGACCAGTCAGTCCTGCACTGAACAATTGGGTAAAATACAGGGGGTATCTCCAAGATGCCCTCTGTGTGCATTTTTTAATAAATCCAACACTGGCATCAGTGTGGGTTTATTATTCTGAGAAGTTTGATACTAAACTTCCCAGTATTCAGTGTAGCCATTATGGAGCTGTGGAGTTCGTTTTTGACAGACTCCCAGCCCATATACTCTTATGGCTACCCTGCACTTACAATGTCTAAGGTATTGCTTAGACACTGTAGGGGCATAGTGCTCATGCACCTATGCCCTCACCTGTGGTATAGTGCACCCTGCCTTAGGGCTGTAAGGCCTACTAGAGGGGTGACTTACCTATGCCACAGGCAGTGGGAGGTTGGCATGGCACCCTGAGGGGAGTGCCATGTCGACTTAGTCATTTTCTCCCCATCAGCACACACAAGCTGGCAAGCAGTGTGTCTGTGCTGAGTGAGGGGTCCCTAGGGTGGCATAAGACATGCTGCAGCCCTTAGAGACCTTCCCTGGCACCAGGGCCCTTGGTACCAGGGGTACCAGTTACAAGGGACTTACCTAGGTGCCAGGGTTGTGCCAATTGTGGAAACAATGGTACATTTCAGGTGAAAGAACACTGGTGCTGGGGCCTGGTTAGCAGGGTCCCAGCACACTTCTCAGTCAAGTCAGCATCAGTATCAGGCAAAAAGTGGGGGGTAACTGCAACAGGGAGCCATTTCTTTACAGAGGGGTTATCTTATTTTGGGGTTTTGGAGGGAGGGGAGGTTTACTTTGGGGTTTTGGATGGAGGGTGTGTTTCATTTTGTTTTTTTTGGGGAACTAGTGGGGCACTTCATTCGCCTACCATTTTCAAAAGGTACCAGCCACCCCTGGATGGGAACGGTAGCAAATTTGGGATGGGGAATCTATTTAATTCTGATATATTACCAACACCTTCTTTTCTACGGAATGCTATCACACATTGTCTGCACCTTGTTATTGAAAATGTGATAAGTTTATTTATTTAAAAAAATGCTGACCAGTAGGTAACTGGTTAGGGAGATAGATAGGGCCAGGACCTTGGGAACAGTGCTTGGGAGTCAGAACTCATTCTCACAGAGTTCAGCCGAAGGGACCATGCCACATCCAGTTGGGAATGATCAGCTGAAAGCTTGTTGTAGCTCTCTAGCTCAAATAGGAGGTCAGTCAACCAAACACTGAAGCCACCTCTTGGGTCCCGAAGTTGAAGGCAAGCAGGCCCAGTCTTCCTTCATGTTCTCCAGACAGCAAGGCAACCTTTGTTCTGATTCTACTCAGATGCAGGAGTGTTCTGGGAAGGAAAATAGGGATGCCATATTTATGCCCAGTGCAAGCCTGTGGCTGACGGCAGCCACTGGCCACACCCTAGTCAATGAGGTAAGAGCTCCCGGAGATGACACTCACCACCTTTACAGTACTTCCTTTATGGTTTGCTTTAAACGATGCCACAGTGCCCCTCTCAACCTAAAACCAAGATCACAGAACCTTTTCTCGCTAAGTCAGAGCTCCATGACCACATCCTTAGGCGTAGCTATGATTATGGGCAAACCCTCTATTGTGGTCACTGAAAACCATTTCTTGGGCAGCAACCTTTCCCTCTGGGTTTGGAACCAAGCTGACATGAGGTACTAAGGAAGGTGTGAGGTTCATCTGTTTGTGACAACCCAGGCCTATTTGGAGTGTATCTGGTATTTGGGCCCAGCCCTAAGCCATCATGTCAGGGAAAGGCCAACAATGCTTCATATCCAAGCAGTTTGGCCTCTGTCTGGGAACAATCCACATCTCAGCACAAGGGAGCCATTATCAAGCAGATGACACTTGAATACTGCCAGAAAGGCCTCCAGAGGTCTAGGCAGGAAGAGGTAATATTTCTAAAAGTAACTTTTGTAACATAGTCAAAAGTCTATTTCACAATTAAATTGGAATTTGAGTAACTAACAAAATATTTAGCACAGTGAAAAGGGCTTTCGGACCTATTGGGACACTGTCAGGACATTTGTAACACTAATTTCTACCTGTCGTACCTTTCAATACGATGCACCTTGCCTTATGCTCTTTTGGAAGCTGCCTTTACTAATTTCTTCGGGGATCCTCTCTTAACCAATTTGTTGATCAGCTCAATCGCATTATCAAAATAATCATCTCTATTGCTACAATTCCTTGTATATACTGTTTTCTGTGTGTGCTGCATTCTCACATGGAAAGATGAAAAAGCCACAGGGGAGTTCGTTCCTGCACAAAAAACAAACCTGCATGCAACAAAGACATCCTTGCACCATGGTGCAAGGGTGCTTGCATTGACACTAGGCTACTAAAATGGCACAAGCAGATTGGGAAAGGACAGGAATGTGCTATGTTGCTCCTGCCCTTTAGCATTGACGTAGCACAGCAAGGTGAATTGCTGTGCTGCCCTGCACCAAAAATGTCATAAATATGCCCCTGAGAATCCTGTGGAAGTCTGCACTCTCTACAAAAATACTAATACAAATCAAATCTTTCCATTCAATAATAACTAATATCAATTTTGGCATCACATGACATCCACTTTGTCATAATAAGAAAGTACATTTGCTAACTCAGCTCGTACACAGCATGGATTTGGGCATAGGGCCTGGCCTGCAGCCAGGCCCTGTACCCAACCCACATCACCATGCACGGCTGATTATGCTACCTCCCCCAAAGCCCTTCCCCAAAAAAGTAAAGAAAAAACGAATATAAAGAATAATAAATAAGCAGCAGGAGTCACTCATTTATGAGTCATTGTTCCAAGCAGGGAGTGCCCCATGATGCCCTGCAAGGTCTTTTTAGTTATATGTTTGGATCTTTTGGTGCTCCTAAAAAGGGAAGGGGCAGCATCAAGCATGTTTTTTCAATGTGGCCTGAGAAATGTTAAAGAAACACTCAAAGATATGTTTAATTTTTTTAAAGAATCCTTTATTGAAAACATTTTGTAACAGTGACTATTATTAAACATTGAAATATATGACTTTATGAACTATGAATTAGATTATAGTTATTGGTGACCTTTCAACAAAGCCAATAGGTCTGATGCTTTTTATTCTTTGATGCTCTGATCATATGACAAAGCTATTAGGTCTGCCTTACTTAAAATGACACCCTTTATATTAGTACATGATACTCTCAGCCATTCATGGTAGGAGAGGTTTGGGCGCAGCACAGGCAGTTAATCAGAACTTATTTTTTAGATCAGCCAGTCTGACAATCCTCCACTGTGTGATATATACACACATTTTTTACCTTCATTTCTCAAAAACTAATGAATGGATTTACACCAAATCACAAAGAGCAAACTTTCTGGACCAAGACCTAGCTCTCTCAAAAATTTGTTGTAATTCCGGTCAGCCATTTTGACTCATGTTGTGTCTAATATTCCTATGGAAAACTGCAGCTTTTGGACCCACCCACCCTTTTTTCTGAGCACCCGCTAGGTGGACCACCCCAAACGTTTCTAGGGAGAAGCTAAGGTGGCTGAGCTTTTTTGGAAAGTTTTGTGAACATTCCTCTAGTGGTGCTTAATATATATAGGTAATATATATATTCACTGAAAAAATACAAAGGTTAAAATGATAGCATAGGTGAATTTATCTGTGACACAATTAACATTTTGAACTCAATAAAAGCACAAGAATTCCCCCAAAGCCTGTGAATTTCTGTGTTCTTTTGAGTTTAAAACAAATGTTGTCACTGACATATTCACCTAACTATAACATCTCTTTCACCTGATGTGGTCTAACCTTTGGCAGAGCCCCTCATGTCACAAAGGTTACCAGAATGAGACAGTTTATGTTTTATGTTAAGCGCAGTTTAATGGTTAGACGTTCAAAGCTGCACTGACACGCAATTCAACAATTTAAATGTGCTCTTGCTTGTATTTCAGAGTTCGACTTAGGTGGCATTTGAATTAAATCATATGTTAGAAAGATAAAATTGATGTTATATTGTAATTCAGACTCTAGACTAACAAAGCATATTGAATTTCTAATGATTAATGGTTTTAAAATCATGTGCAAATGTAAGAGAAATGCAATTCTCTGTTGTAACTAATGAAATGCAGTAACAAAGCTCACCATTTGAAATATAATGTATTACTCATATCAATGCTGAATTTATAACTTTGCACATTTCATGTGTTTTCATTAAATGCCTTATTATGATTCTTTGGTGTTAGCATGAGAGAGGCCTGTTGGATCTTGTAATTTCTAACCCTGTCAGAAATGCTAATTCATTTCCTAACGTGAACTTTCTTTTAGGTTATGTTCTCATGAGAAGCTTAGCTAGTTGGTAATAGGCTCTATTGTTTAAGTATAGAGAGAATGTAGGGTAGGGTCCTTGATGACAGAACATTGTGAACATAGACTGGCATTGTATACAATTGTTTCAAACTTGTGTGGAGTCACACAGATCAAAGATGTTCCCATGAGAGACCTGGGAAAGAACTGGACTGTTTCACCCTGGATTCTGATGATTGATTACTATTGGATGATGCCCCTTCAACATAACATGAACTGATATCTTTGACAAATTGGAATGTTTTAAGAATTCTATGGACATTTCAATATAGGAGCAGTTCTGAGCAGTCCCTGACAGACACTTGCAGTCCCCAGATGCTGTCCTGATGCTTGCTGATCCTGATGCTTTGTCGATGAAGATTCCCTGATTGCTATTCCCTTGTAGAGGTATTTTCCTCTTTGCCATTTACCCTTTGAAATGCCCATTTGAGACTTAGAAATCACTTTATTTTCCCCGTCAGAAGACTCTTGACTGAACTTCTGGTATGCTGACATGTTCACTTTTCTTATTTTTTGTCTAACTTAGTGATCTACAGTCCAAGATTATCTTTTTCCAAAATTATTTTTGCCCCTTTTATTCTTTTTGTATTTTGTCCACATGTGTTTAACCTCACACATATATTGCCCTGATTTGGCTAGCTGTAGTGCTGAACTGTGCCCAGCTAAAGATTACTGACTCTCTTAATTTGAATTGACTGATGATTGTTAACTCTGAGCAAAGTATCATCTCTTTAACTCCGCCCAGGTATTTTTGTTGACGATATGCATTATTCTTCTTCAATGCTTAGTTTAATTAATGTTAGTTCGCCTGGATCTTTTTCGATGCATTGGGCAACTCTTGGTGATTATGTATCTCTATAACGTGGTTTTGCGCATTGTCTAGATGACTTTGATCTTCTGTTTTTAATACATTTTAAACTTTATTTTCTGATTGGAGTTTTCCTTCCATGGCAGCATTGGTCATGGTGTTTAAATTTCTTAAGGTTGTATTGAAATTAGCCGAGAAATATGATGTGGATTTAGAAAAATCAAAAACTTTGAAGAGAAGTTACAGATTAGAGTTCAGATCAAAAGAAATACCTAACATGAGATTGCCTGGAATTAAATTGCACATTAAGGAATTATATTATCTATATATAGACATGGCGAGTGTTAGATAAGTGGGAAGGCAGATGGGCCAAGACAGGAGATAAGAAGAAAGCAAAATCAAACGTGCCTCTGGCAGGAGTAAATCAAGCCGAGAACAATGTGAAAATGATGTCTGTGAGAAAAATACCAGGTGGAGTTTATGTTCATGTACTATTGAGTTAGAGTGATATACTGTCATTCACCGATGATTACCCGAGATTGACAAAAAAGCCTGTGGAGTGGTACAAGCAGATAGAGAGATTTGTGAAATATTCAAAATGCTTGTAGGAGGATTTGAATACATCGTTTGACACTGTGGTTCCAACTGATTAATAGACTATGGCCCATATTTATACTTTTTTAGCACCGCATTTGGGTCATGTTTTGATGCAAAAGCGGCGCAAACTTACAAAATACAATTGTATTTTGTACATTTGTGCCGCTTTTGCGTTAAAAAGTGGCACAAATGCGGTGCTAAAAAAATATAAATATGGGCCTATGTGTAAAGAGCATGTTTATTGGCCTGAATGTGAACCTCCAAGACATCCAGCAACTGGTGCATCATCTGAAGAGATAATGAAAAAGTAAGATCCTGGAAAAAAAAGTGTCCCCGAAAGATATTGAATGGCAAAGAATTGACTTAACAGCCCAGGAGACGAAATAATCGATTCATGCTTATTATGAGAGATTGTTGCAAGTTTTCAAGCATCACAGTGGTACTAAAACTATAGAAGCTAAGGAGATGGGTATTTTGTGTTCAGATTTGTACAGGGATTAAGGCCAGAAATAAGCAAGATGATGCCGCAGCACCTGTTTGTTAGCAGAGTAAACAAATTGATGAGATTCTGCATTATGTAAAATACTGTAGTGATGAGATAGAGATGAAACTGAAAAAGCTGAAAGAAGAAGTCATGGTTTTGCAATTGAAAGCTGCACAGAAAGTGAATCAGAAACTGCAGATGATGGTGAACACTAGTATGATGCAATGAGTACAACAGCAGGTGACAAATGTTGTCCTGTCTAGAGGTAGAGGATGTAGTGTTCAGAGAGATCACAGTGGCAGTGCTCTTGATGTCTAGTCTTTGAAGAAGACTAATATGTGTCATGTGTGCAGAAATATAGGTCATTGGCAATGGGAATATCCATATAATAATGTGAATGTTCAAGTGCAGAATGCTGCAGTTGGTCAGACTCAAGGTAATAATCTGGTTCAAGTTCAAAGAGTTCAAAGACCCCAAATTCAGAATGTACCTGTGACCCCAGGGCAACAGATGCAGGTACCACAAACCCTGATGACACAGTAACAGGTGATTGTTCCTTAGCAAAACATGACTCAAATTGGCAATGCAAAAGTGAATAAGATATCATCACAATTTCACTTAATTGATTTGAGTGATGAGAAATTCAAGGAAACGTTTCATGGTGATTGTTCTGATGATGAGGATTGCATGTTAGGTGCATCCTTAAAGGTAGATCAACATGATCTCTATGTAAACACAAATGATATGGAGCATGATGTGTAATTCTTGGTTGAGAGTGGAGCTACATATTCTACTATCCAAACAGCTGAAGTATCAAATTTGCTCCTTTCAGGAAAGAGAATCCAGGTTGTAGGAGTTGCCAATAAGCAATTGACAAATCTGTAACAGAGTATGTCCCTGCTAAAATAGGTTAATTTGAAGACAAACACACATTTGTGGTCTATGATTCAAGTCCCTTAAGTTTGCTGGGACGTGATCCGTTGTGCAAGCTGACCTGTTCCATCAGTTGCACACCTAAAGAAATAGAGATTCAAACAAATGAGGAAGGTATACTCGGTAAAATGGTAGAGCAGTACCTGAGTGTCACATTGTACCCAATGATGGCATGTAATGATTTGCCCAAAGATTTGAAAGAAAGTGTGGCACTAGAAGTTTGGAATTTTTCCAGAAAGGAAATAGGACTCATTAAAGGTGTTGAATCCATTAAAATAACAGTAAAAGTAAAGGCAGCGTATCCTAAAACACCCCTGTGTAATATGTCCCCAGAGACAATTGCTGGAATTACCGCTCTGTTTGAATGTTTGGTTGAACAAGGTATTCTTAAAGAAATCATGGGAAGTCCCTGCAGCTCTCCTATTTTAGAATTGTGGAAGTCCAATCAAAAATACTGCTTAGTTCAAGATTTGAGAAAGGTGAACGAGATTGTCGTTCCATGTTGTCCCGTGGTACCAAATCCTGCAGTGGTTTTATTTCAAATTCCCTGTGAAGCTGAATGGTTTATAGTCATTAACCTTTGCCAAGCATATTTATCTCTACGATTGCATGAGGAAAGCCAGTACTTAGTTACATTTAAAATCGTCAGTTGTGTTTTGGAATGGTGCCAAACTCCTCAGATGTCTACAGAATCACCATCCATTTTTAATCAAATCCTGAAAAAGAATTTGGAGTCTCTTGAAATGCCCTATTATTCAGTCTTAGTGCAGTATATTGACGACCTGTTGGTTGCGTCAAACACCAGAGAAGCATGCAGAAGAGATATCATTGCCTTTTAGGAGAGAATTGTCATAAAGTTTCCCTTGCTAAATTACAGTATTACAAGAAAGAAGCCCTGTATTTATTTCACCACATTGAGAAAGGTGTGAGGAAAGTGTCACAAGAAAGAATCTTTGCAGTCAGTAGAATGAATCAGCCAGTAACACAGAAAGAAGTCTGAATGTTTTTGGTAATGGTTGGCTACTGTTGTCATTGGATTCCAAACTTTTCCCTTTTGGCCAAGCCTTTACAAAGCCTAACGTACAAGGATGTGACTGATCCGGTACCATTTGATGAAATTGCTTACGTGCCTTCACAGAGCTGAGAGAAAGCCTATGCCAAACCCAGCTCTGGGAATGCCTGATTATAACAAATGTTTTCTTTGGTTTGTTGCGAAAGAGGTGGATGTGCACTCTCAGGTTGACACTGTTGCATGAAAATGCAAATAGCCCTGTGGCTTCTTTTTCTGCCACATTTGATCCTGTAGCTGCTGTGTTGCCTGGTTGTTTAAAAGCATTTGCTGCCTTCAGTGTCAGTACAGAGCAATGCGAAACCATTGTGATGGAACACTCACTGAACGTTTGTATCCCTCACTCAGGGGATATTTTGTTAACCCTATACAAAAACTCAATACTTGACAAGTGCCCGTTTAACCCTTTATGTGCAAGTCATCCTTGCCTCATCAAATGTTAATATTAAAAATATGTACACTGTAAAACTCCTCAACACTGATGCCCATTCCTGTTGAAAATGCAAGTGACCACGAAGATGACGTTGAGCATGACTGTCTTGATATGACCTAATTGTGCACCAAATCAAGACCTGATATTCAGGATGTTCCCCTAGATGAAAATGACTATGTCATGTTCGTTGACAGCTCCTGTTTGAGAGATAAAGAGGTGATACCATAAGAGCAGGCTAGCAGTCTGCACAGTCTCAGGTGTGATAGACGCGTCCTGACTTTGAAGAGTCTTTTTAGCCCAAGTAGCCAAAGTGGTTGCTCTTCCCAGAGCATGCTTTTTCTGAACAGCTTAAAGTGACAATTTTCACTGATAGCCAATATGGGTTTGGTGTTGTTAGTGATTTCGGACAGTTATGGTCCTAGAGAGATTTTATGACCTCTTCTGGTTCCCCAATCGGAAACAGTGACACAATTTATCATTTTTTGAATGCATTACGGTTACCAACAAAAATTGCTGTTGTGAAAAGCCTAGCCCATAGGAACTCAACTCATTATGTTAGCCTGGGTAATACCTGTGAGGACAAAGTTGTTAGGTTATGTGCTCTTAGTTGTACCCCCTTTAATGGTGAGTGGAACAGTGATACACAGGATGAGACCAGCCAAAATGTCTTGATGACTGCTGTTGACACATGGGAGGAAGTGAAAAGATTGCAGGAAGAAGTGACAGAGGAAGAACAGCAAAGTTAGATTAGAGCAGGACATGTCAAAAGGAATGAAGAGTTTGGAATTCAAGTGATGGAAGAGTAGCATTGCCAAATAGCTTACTATCCCCGATGATAAGACATTACCATGGGCAGGCACACATAGGTAGAGATGAGATGGTGAGAATATTCAGACAAACATGGTTTAATCCTAGGTTCAGATTGATTGCTGAAGCCATATGTCACCTGTCAACAAATGAATGTAGGGAAACGTACAGTTGTTATACTGAGTCACATAGATAGGACAGGAGGACCGTGTAACAGAATGCAGTCGGATTTTATTGAGCTGCCAGTGTGTAATGGGCTGAGATATATTTTAGTTATTGTCTGTACTTTCTAGCACTGGGTTGAGGCTTATACCACTAGGATAAATTATAGCTTCACAGTAGTGAAACTGTTACTTAGAGAGTTGATACCTAACTTTGGACTCCTGACTTCTCTAGAAGTCAGACTGAGGAACTCCTTTCAACAGTGAGGTTCTTAAAATGTTGTGCACGGCATTACAAGTTGAGCAAAGATTGCAGTGCTGATATCATCCAGAGGCTTTAGGTCTAGTAGAACAGATAAATGGGACACTGATGTTCCGACTAGCGAAAGTTTGTGCATCAACAACATTGAACTGGCCAGATGCATTGCCTCTTGTTCTGATGAGTATGCGCAGCACACCTTACAGGAAAACAGGATTGTCACCACATGAAATCATCATGGGGTGCTATGAGACTTGCATCAGTGCCTGCAAATGCACTTGTGAACATTACAGAGTACTTGGTGCTGGATTATTGCAAAGGACTAGCTGATGTGGTGCACTCTTTGTCTCATCAGGTTGGAGAGGCTACTGTACATCCACCTCAGGAACTGTGTAATGACCTATGTCCTGATGACTGGGTCATGCTTAGGAAACATGTAAGGAAGACATGCTTGGAGCCGCATCGGAAAGGCCCTTACCAAGTGGTCCTCATGACAAAAACAGCTGTGAAGTGCACTGGTCTCTGTAATTGTGTGCATGATAGCCACACTCACAAAGTTCCAGGCCCCCTTTTCCACAAGGGTCAGTTACGGTGAGTGTGAGGGATCAGGTTAGCCTCGCTGTTGGGGCTGGTACACAAGGTTCGAGGCAGAATCGATTGACTCATGCAAGCTTGGATGCTGACGAAGGATCAGGTGTGCTAGATAAGAGTTTTATCCAGAGACAATTAGCCTAAATATAAAACTGTGCCTGCTGTTCAAATGCTATCGACTATTGCTGAAGAAACTGAAGAGTCATGTCAAAGTCAAAGTGATGCTGAGAAACAGAAGGTCAGAAAGAAAAAGAGTGCCAAGCAGAAAGTACTCAGCAACTGAATGGACATAGTATTCTGCTGATGTCTGGGAACGGGAGTTTGTTCCTTTTTGTGCTAACAATTCTAATGCACCTCAATATTCTTGAGATTGAAATTGCTTTGGGAATTGAACTTTGAAATCTCATTGTCAGTAAATGAAGAGAGACATTACATCTTGGAAGTGATCATCAGTGATTGCGAACTTTGCATTTATTAGAGACATTTGAACCTTTAGTAGAAGCTTTTGGACATTTGCAAGTAGAGAAAACTCTTGATGAACTTTCTAGAACATCAAGGAACTTTCTGAATATTTGTGTAGTTGAAAGAGACTTTTTTAATTGCTTTGCTCACAAATAAAAAAGACAAGAAGAGACAGTAATAAATAAAAGCCACTTTGATTTTTGTTTTTTTAATTTTTTATTTGAATTCAGAATTTTTGGTCAGGGATTAGAAAACTGAGGGAGTCAAATCGCAATAGAAGTAGTATGTGTAAATACATATGCATAGGTCTAGCAGTACTGACAATTATCATGATTATAATATTGTTTATAAGTTTGAGTTTGTCCTTATCAAATGATTAAGATCAGATTGCACCCACAATTGTTTCAAATTCAGTAAATCCCCTTACAGATGAAATGAATTTGACACACGTGAGAAGTATTTACACACTGATAGTTCTGAAAGTAATTTATCTGAAAATGTGTATTATAAGTTGTTGTATGAATATGTTGAGAAAATGGGAGTTAGAGACTGTTACCTGTGTACACAGCTGCCTTGGGATTTCATGTAGTCTATTAACACTGATTTATCAGCAGGACTGTTACCAATACTTTCATTCAAATTGTGACTTAGGCCCTCATTTTGACATCGGCTACCAGCCGTCTGCCGTATTATGACCACAGCTGGATTTCCGCCACAAGAATGGCGGAAATCTGGCTGTGGCCATGTCGGCGGATGACAGTAAGGTGGCGCTTTTGTCACCAGTAGCGCCACGCCAGTAGACCACTGGCAGCAGTATTATGAGAAATAATACGGCCTGACGGTGTTCTGCTGGCAGGCACTGCTGGCAGTCGCAACTTCTCATCCTGTCTCCTGCCAGGGGACCTCCTGACTACAGGTAAGTCAGGTCTCAGACAGGGGAGGGGGGTGAGGGGTGTTGTGTGTGTGTGGGGGGGTGTGAATGGTTGTGTGTGCGTGGATGTGGGTGTGTGTTGCGTGTTGAATGTGTGTGTGCATGTATGGAGGTGTGAGTGCGTGTATGTTGTGTTATTGGAATGCATGTCTGCGTGTATGTGTGAAAGTGTGTGCAGATGTGTGTGTGAATGGATGTATGCATGCGTGGAAGCATGTTGGAATGGGTGTGTGTATGCGTGTGCGTGTGTGTGTGTGTGTGAAGGGTGCGTTAATGTAGGAGGGGTTAGGGAGGTCTGGGGAGTAACTGGAGTGGAAGGGGGGAGAGACCCCTATCAGTGACAGGGAAGGAATTCCCTGTCACTGATATGGTCTACCGCCATGGTTTTGAAAGCATTACGAACGCCACAAAAACCATGGCGGTAGGGGGGGTCATATTCCCACAGGTGGAACAATGACGGCTGCCGGGCTGGAGATAGATATCTCCAGTCCGGCGGCTGTTACCACCATGGCAGTCGGAGTGGTACATTGGTGGGTTGGCTTCAGCCAACCCGCCAATACCATAATATGGCGGTAAGTACCGCCAGCCTGTTGGCATTACTTACCGCCATATTAACGCCAAATGCTGGGGTCGTAATGACCCCCTTATTGTTTTCAATTGTCCCTGTCGTGAAACATTTAAGCACTATTGTAAAAGTGAAGAACGTTGATTATGTGGGAAGTTTCTTTGAACCTACCTGGACATTTGGAACATTACATGCACACAAGAATAATTTAACTAGCATTCTTAGTGATGTCATGAAGGAATTAATTGGATAAGTTGAGGGAAGGAGAGTGAAGGAAGCCAAAATAGAACAAGAAAGATTTTTGCAGAACAGGGAGAGAGATTTGACACCTTCAATGGCTGGAAATCAATGATTCCTGGTTAATGATTGGCAACATGTAGGTAAGCTATGCATATATAGGCTGAAATCAAAAACTGATGCACATTTTGTAGGTATTAGTGAATGTAGACATGTATTTTTGTTTAAAAGTGTTTGGACCTTTATGTTGAATGTCAAGACCCCACCATACCATGTATTTATTTCATATGTGGAAGGCATGCCTATTACAAACCGCCTAAAGGCTAGTATAGTACATGTTATCTGCCAGTAGTTTATCCAATGATTAGTCATGTGGTACATTTTAATGATCCAGTTTGGAGTAAGAAATCCAACTCCAGTGTTAAAAGACGAGCAAGTGCTTCAGAAATTACAGGAGATATTGGTGGCATAATTCCATCAGTAGGTGGGATCTAGAATGGCATCAAGATAAGAAAGTTGCCAATAATAGTACATACGTTATCTACAGACAGCACATGTGCAGTATTGTTAATGGACACAGAAATGGTAGCTACGAGATCAATAGTTTTGCAAAATTGCTTACTTTAGACATATTACTCACAAACGAAGGCAGAGTTTACAAAATACTACATACTCAACAATGTTGCCAATACATCCCTGACAATAGTAAGGAGAATATACATTTCAAACATGACTGACTGAAAACAAGACCTGACAGAACTGACAGCAACAGGTGCATGGGAAGCTATAGGAAATGGTTTTACAGCCACTGGTAGATGGTTTGGACATCTGGAAAGAGGTATTGTGGGAACCATATTAAGACCCCTATTTACTGTGATCTTCTCAGCCCTAGTTGCAGTGGGATTTTACAAGTTATACAAGATACTGAAAGAGAAAAGAGCTAAGAATAAACAAAGAAAGTAAGAGATAGAAGCCTGTATTACAGTAATGTCAAACAGAGGATTTCAGAAGTTCTTACCTGAAATGAACCTCTGAAGTTTTGGGCTGTCTCATTAAAAATGAGAGTGGGAGTATTTTGTGATAGCATAGCTGCGGTCAAAGGGAGGACTGATGTAATCTTACTTTTAGTTGAGCCTCTCGTGTTGCAAAGGTCATCAGAATGTGACAGTTTATGTTTTACGTTAATCGCAGTTTAGTGGTTAAATGTACAAAGCTGCACTGACACACAATTGTAATATGTACTTTCTTGTGTTTCAGAGTTCAACTTAGGTGGCATTTGAATTAAATCATATGTTAGAAGGATAAAACTGGTGTTATAATGTAATTTAGACTTCAGACTAACAGTGCATATAGAAACAACATTGATTTTCTAATGATTAATGTTATTAAAATCATGTGCAAAAGTGAAAGAAATGCAATTCTCTGTTGTACCTAATGAAATGCACTAACAAAGCTTTCCTTTTTTAAATGAAATGTATTATTCATATTAATGAAATATTATCAATGATTAATGTATAAGTTTGCACATTACGTATTTTACTAAACATATTAATTAAATGCATTAGTATGAGTCTTTTGTTTTACCATGAGTGAGGCCTGTTGAGCTTGTAATTTGTGACCATGTTAGAAATGCTGATTCATTTTCTCAAATGAACTTTATTTTAGGTTATGGTCTCATGAGAAGCTTAGGTAGTTGGTAATAGGCTCTATTGTTTAAGTATAGAGAGAATGTAGTGTAGTGTCCTTGGCGGGAGTATGCTGACACCTCTCCCCAGGGCTACAAGTGTACATAGTAGGGTGTGTGGAGGGAGTGGTTTCTCTGCTGAGACCTCACCCAAGGGTAACAGAGGTGCATAGTAGGTTGTTAGAAGACTCTGGGAGTCATTCTGACCCTGGCGGTCCAAGACCGCCAGGGCCACGAATGACGGAAGCACCGCCAACAGGCTGGCAGTGCTTCCTAGCCCATTCTGACCGCGGCAGTAAAGCCGCGGTCAGAAAACCGGGTCCGGCGGTTTCCCGCCGTTTTTCCCCCGGCTGGGCGAATCCACCAGGGCAGCGCTGGATTCTGACCCCCTTCCCGCCAGCCTGTTTCTGTCGGTTTTCACCGCCAGGAAGAGGCTGGCGGGAACGGGTGTGCAGGGGCCCCCTAACAGGGCCCCAGCCAGCTTTTCACTGTCTGCCTAGCAGACAGTGAAAAGCGCGACGGGTGAAACTGCACCCGTCGCACGCCCGCAACACCGCCAGCTCCATTCGGAGCCGGCTTCAGTGTTGCAGGCCTCCTTCCCGCTGGGCCGGCGGGCGCTAACATGGTTAGCGCCCGCCGGCCCAGCGGGACGGTTGGAATGCCGGCAGTGGTCTTTTGACCGCGTAGCGGCCAAATGGCAGTTCCCGCCTGGCGGGCGGCGGTCAGAATGACCACCTCTGTCTTTCCCTTCAGACCTCTCTGTTGGAAGATGGATGCGAACAGCGGAGTGTGGTGAGCGAGGGCCCTCTCCTTAAGAACACTCACCAGGGTGGCAGACGCGCATAGTAAGATGTAAGAAGGCACTGGCCTCTGCTGAGTACTCTCAAACAGGGTGACAGGCATGTGTAGCAGGCTGTGTGAAGAGACTACCCTCTCCAATAAGACCTCTTCCAAAGGTGATATTCATGTGTAGTAAGCTGTGATAAAAAAATTGGCCTCTCCACTGACACTCTTCCCTATGGTGACATATATGCATAGTAGAGTAGTTAGATAGATCACCTACCCCTTTCTCATTTTCACAATCCAGCGAGAGTCCCACATAAAAAATACACTTTTGTTCATCACTTATACTTTACAGTCCTCCTCTCAATCTCAAGGGGGACAGGATACTTTTACCCTGCCTTCTTTTATTGCTTTTTGTATTTCATTTTCACAATAAACAGTAATACAAGCCAGTCAAGAAGACTTTATTTGGTTGTCAAAGAGCCAGCAAAGCATAAAAATCATACATTAGATAAAAAGCAATACAAAAGCAATAACATGTTCAGATTGCATTTCCAAATTCATAGAAGAAGAGATAACTAAATGAACAGCTGAGCCATAATGCATCTAGCATCAGTGTTTCCAAATACAATTTCAATGGCGGCCGGATAGCAGCTCAGTCACAAATTTGAGTGGAACAATTCATTAAAATTTGTTGAAATCTTAAACGTTACATAAATAAATAGAAGGTGCCAAAGTGCAAAGAGAAAGAGCTAAACTAGCTCAGAATCTATCCTTGAAGGCAAATACCTTCAAAGTAATTACTTTTTGAAGGTGACTTCAAAGTTCAGTCTAGCATAAAAATATTCTGGACAAAACAACAAAATATGCTCTTTGGCCTCAGAAACAGCCCCACATGCTGGACGCAGACTAAAAACTGAAACTGGGTTCTGCTTCCATTGGCTGGTAAAAGATCTCATCAGAAGGAAGCCAAAGCGGAATCGCTCCTATAGACTTTTAGTCAATGGCGGTGTAATGTTGTCCAAAAAGGACTCAAATAATAGAGAAATCTTAAACTCTAGGAATTGATTAGTTAAACACCAATTGGTTCCATAGGCAAGAACTTGGTCATGGACAAGAGCCCATTAATGGGGTTTTAAATCAACAGCATCAGCTTTACCAATAGTAGTGGGTTCGTCCCCTAATCTTTGTAAGCCAAGCTTATGAAACCAGTTGTAAACAAATTTGAGCCAGGAACCCTCATGGTGCTAGGAATGTTTACTAAATCCTTCAAGGAATTCCTACATTCCAGTAGTTCTGGCATAACCCAAAGACAAACCCAATATTTCAAGGCTTTAAAGCTTCCAGATTTGAGTTTCAGTTAATACCTACGTCAAGGCAGATCCGAGTCAAAGGGGAACTAGTCGGGCACGCAAGAAGTAATCTTTCAAATGGGTTTTATGTGTGCCAATAAACACCCAAACCGAAGCCCCAAAAAGTCCAGCACTCTGGGTTTTCATACAATATAGTTCTAGAGCTGGAGGCACCGAGCGAGAAAACGTTTCCTTGTGTAATCCAAGAATAACATTGGATCTGTGCTGTATAAGAGGTTAGCTTTTCTTAAGTTGGAAATCCCACCTAAGTTTATCTGAAATCCTGACACTTAGGTAGTACATACTCTCTCTCTAAAGATTAATTTCTAACTTTCACACCACAATTTTTAACAGCCCCCATTCCTAGGACCATATATTTTGTTTTCTCTACATTCAATTCGAGGCCTCTAGACTTACAAAATCCCACAAATTTGCTAATTAAAACCTGCAGTCCCATTGAAGTCTTAGAAATTAGGAGGGAATCGACTGCAAAGAGCATAATGGGTATCTTTTTGTTGTTCAATACTGGTGAATCATTGTGATACTCCAGAAGTGCCTGTACCGCATCAGTAATGTACAGAGTGAACAAGGCAGAAGGTAGGACACACCTCTGGCGTACCCAACACATGATTGAGATTTGGACCTGGGCATAATTCTTTGTTTGTAATTTAGCTTTGAGGTTAAACATGTTCTCAGGAGCTCAAATTTCCAACAAAACTCTCAAATAGGTTTTCTCTGGAAACAAGGTTGAATGTGGCCCTGAGGTCAACAAAAGCCACACACAGCTTCTGTTTCAATAGCAGTATATACTTCCAAAAAAGGAGAGCCAGTCTAAAAACCTGATCTGCAGTACTGGTTTTTAATAGAAAACCAGCTTGAAGTGGAGACAGAACTGGTCATTCTTCTACCCTTTTAAGGATCTGCCTGGCAAAGATTTTTTGTAAATTGTCAAGAAGGCTTATAGGCCAGTAATTAGAGGATATGTAGAGCTTACATTTTTATAAACAGGGATAACCTCAGCTCACCTCTGTGAGTCAGGAATCTTCCCCTCTACTGATCTTGCATTGGTAAGAAGGTTTACATAAGTTGTCCAAATTAGGGGCTCTTTTTTAAATAGGTGACCTGGTATTTTAGCATGGCTTTGTGCTTTGGCTGACTTAAGAAGGGAAGTAGCATTAGCTGTATCATCTATGGTGAAAAACACTGGTTCTATTACCTTAAGATCCACTGTTGTTATATTCCTGCTACACATTGTCAAACCAGAGCAAGAGGAAAGACTATCTGCAGGATCAGACTCCTCCAGACCATATAAGTTAGAAAAGTGATTCACCAAACACTCTGCTTGAATATGATAATGATATACTCTCAACTTATCACTGATATCGTGAGACAAAGTTTGCTAGAAGGATCTGTTGTCATTCAGATTAACTGCAAGGAGTAGGTCTTACCAGATTTTATCGTTCCATGGACAGTTTTATATTCACTCCTTGTGTTGGTTATCTCTACCTTTACATGGCTTCTTATTGCCACTAAAGCATAGTAAAGGTGTGGTTAACAGCCTGAGTTTTATTCTTAATCACTTCTCTCTGAGGAACAAATGTAGCTCTTGTGTCCATCTTAACCCCTGGGTACACATATGTGTGGGTTTCATCAATCATTACTGCATTAAGATACCATTTACGTTTGTTTAGGATGTGGCGATGAGATGGGATAACTTTCGTCTTTTTACGATTTACTTCCAACCCTTTAACCTCTGCAAAGGAACCAAGGCAGTTTAATAGTCTCTGTAGGCCTTTTAGTGTTACTGAGCAGTAACAAGTCATCTGTGTACAAGATATTTGACAATGGCTGCCCGCCATGGCTCGGGGCATGAGACACAAAGGCATCCAATTCCATGGAGAGATCTGCAACATATAAATTGAAGAAAAGGGGTGTCAATACGCAGCCTTGTGTTCCTCAATTTTGATCTTGACACACGTATCCGAGTATAACAGGATGATGGAATTCAAGATGTTGGATGGAATTCCCCACTGCAGGAGTTTTGTCCATAGCCTGGTACACAGTACACAGTCAAATGCTGCCTTAAAGTCAACAAAACACATATAGAGTTGGGTACCTGTGGCTTTTACTCTACTGAGGGTCAGCCCCACTGCCAGAAGATTAGCTAATGTACTCTGGCCCTTTGCAACTCCGGTTTGACTAAATGGGAGTCTACTAGTGTCTAAAACCCATGCTTCCAGGTCCTAGAGTAATAATGTAGAAAAATGTTTTAGATCATCAGCCATAAGCACGATTAAGCAATAGTTGCTTGGTGAAGATACAGCCCCTTCCTTGAAGATGGGATGGATGATCGAGCCTTTCCAGCTTTCAGGAATAACTCAATTTTCTAAAACAAATTTAAGCATTGCTGCCAGAAACGTTGCCCATCTCGATGTTGAGAGTGTAATGAGTGCTTGTGGTATCCCGTTGGGGCCTGGAGTACAATCAAAATAAGATTTTTTGATGATCTTTGATATCTCTGCAGAAGTGTATTCTAAGTGTGCTAACAGGTCTCTTACCCAACTGTCCCTCTGGGATCGTTCTAGGCCAATTGTGTCATGGGGGCTTTCTTTAAAGTGGGACGTCAGATGTTCTAACCAGTCTCTCTCACATATATTCGTGCTATGGGCTGCTCTTGGGCCTTTTTCAATATTGTTAATGTTTCCAGAACTTTTAAAAATCATTTGACTTTGAGACGTGCAACAATTGGGCCCACAGCACTTCTTGTTTAGATTTATTAAAAGCCCATATTTCTCTTTTTAGCTATCTCCTCTCTATACAAAGTATCTTTAATATGGTTTTATCCTCTGGAGTCCGTCGTGATTGTTTGACCAGTCTGCTTATGTTGGTTCTTCTCAAACATACGGTTCATGGCATGACTCTTCCTCTACCACACCCAAGGAGAGCTCCCCTGTTTGCTCCAGGAGGGAGCTGATTTGTAAATTCCCCCTCACAACTCTCCCACCTTGATATCAAGTCAGGACCTTCTGCGGCCATATTCTTGAGGATGACCACAGCTACCTTTGCCTAATCCTTGATCGTACTTGAATTCCACTTTAGATCTCCGTGCCAATATCTCCCAGCAAAGCTGTTACCACCTCATCTTTATGCAGGGAATTTGTATCATAATTACCCCCGGATGGTGATCACTCTCCTGGCAGTGAAACGTTTTAATGTCCTGCACTTGTTTATATAGTGGAAGGTTCACCAGCATATAATCTAGGAAGGAGACTGACATGCCTAATGCCCGGGTCCATGCAGGAGGGGTGCCTCCAGGCTTCCGGCCATTCAATTCAAGCAAGCAAGCCGACTAGCTTGCATGTCCTGATCAGCTTTTCTCTAGTCTTATCTGCTCAATTGTATACTGGCATATTCTGAACTGGAAGAGGTCCCACAACATGTGCATGCTCCTAATTTGGGTAGCAAAATGGGTAAAGGCTAAAGTCTCCTGTGACCAGTCAATATGACGAGTGGTACACATTCTTTAGAAGAGACTACAAGGTTACAAGCTTCTCTGCAAATACTGTTTTCCTCTTAGAGGATTTACAAGGACCAGGGATTCACGTGTATGCTTAGATCATCTATCCATATGCAAAGCCAAGAAGCAGGGCTCATCTGTGTGAAGTAATGTGATCTTTGTTGACAGATCAGTGTTAATGTAGATCAACAAGCCACCCTTTGCTTTTCCAAAGGAACTGCTTTTTTCATCCAGCTTCCTAAATTCTACATATCCAATTAGACAGAAGTTGACTTGGGTCCAGGTCTCCAGTATCATTATTGTATCAAAAGAGCCTATATAATCTGCAACTGCAGGGTTTTCAATTTTTGTCTGTAGGCCCCCTATGTTTCAGAAGCAAATAGATAGATTGTTCCAATCAGGTACTGTCTGCTGGACCGCTATTCAATCTTTACAGACTGCTGCCTGGGATAGAACTGAGGGCAACCATCTCCGGCTATTTTGGGGGTTCATGCTTGCTTCTAATTCTTCACTGCTCAGGGAGTCCGTCTCCTCTACTTAGTTGGATTGTGATGTTTGACTGTCCGGAGGTGCCTATGTTGTGGCCCATGGTAGCATATCTTCCAGTCAACCCTCTTAATACATATACTGTTGTATCTGAGTTCTTATCCATATGTTGCTGCTCTAAAAATGGATCAGGATATCTACCTTCCTTGTAGGCTTCTCTACTCCAGGCTTTCAGCAAGTTTTTCCTCTCTAAAATCTGGGCAGGAAGGTCTGTAGTGGAGAAGGTGACAAGAGTATGATCCGAGTGCTGTCTCCTTCTGCCGGTGGGAACTTAATGGCAAGGATATCATCTAAAACGACATGATCTAGGCCTCAGAGTGCCTTTATTAGAAATAAAATACTTGACCTGTTCAGAACATCTTGTGGCCCCCTGGATTTAAATTCATGGATCAATAATAACCGCTGTCCCTGAGCCATATACTCCATTGATGGATATTTGCAGTCAGTCGATCTTAAGTGACCAGTAGGCACAGTTTTTAATCCAATGTGTCTACAATCAGCTTCACGGCATTCCCTTCCTGCCACTTGACTCCAGATTGCTGTTCCTGCTTGCCTACAAGGGCCCCCTGTTGCTTCATCAGGGGCTTTGGTCTCAGATGGATGTGACCATATCTCCAGAAGGCCCTGATTTCTTGGGACTAAGGTTTGGGGTGCATCTTCCTTAAAGTCTCTGGCCTGATGACATCCCTCATGCCCAGATCTCCCCACTGCCAGTGCAGAAAATTGCAGCTCTATCTCCGGCAGGGGCTGATCCGTTATTACTAGAGTTTGAGTTGCTTCCTCCGTGCAGCTTCTGGCCTGACAACCTTCTTCAGGATCATCTTTATCTTTATCTTGCCCAGGCACCCCCATCACAAATAAGGGGTCACCTAATCTTACTTGGGCCTGTTTGACCGAGTTAACAGTGGCCTCCTTTTCTAGTGATGGGTGCCCTGCTGTTCGATCAGGCTCAATATCAAGCTCTATGGGTGTGGACGTTTCAGCCAGATGGGGGCCAATTTCTAAATTATCCTCCACATCATCCCCTTTTTCTTCATGTGTTGAGGAGGATGGTGCTTTTATGTGATATACACGTCTTTGGCAGTCTTTATTTCTACCCTTCCTCTCACGTTTCCGATCGCTTTTTGTCATGTTGATTGGTGCACAGGTTCTCAACTGAGGTTGGTTCCATGTATGCGCTACCTACCGGTATGCATCAGCACTACTTTTTTGGCTAGCATAAATTCCTCTCTGGCCTAATCCTGCATCCACCACCTCCATTTCGGCCAAAGAGGAATCTGTTCTTCCAGATAGTTCCTCCTGTTAGCCTGATTGCATACTATTAATGCTTCCATCCAGCGTGGTGGTTAAAGGTGGCTTCATTTGAGTGCCCCCTATGGAGTACCCGATTTTTACTTCCACCAAACTTACTTCCATAATCGCAGGGAGTTAGTCAGTCTAGTAACTACTTCTTTACATCAACATATGGTGAAATTATTAGGGCAATTTGTTTAAACCCTTGTAATCAGAAAGTGTAATTTTTCAAGTTTATCATCAATTCTGCCATAGTATTGAAAAGATCCACCTGAATGTCCGTTTTGTTTGCATGATGCCTAAGGGCCCTGACTGTCAGTTGCACTGAGTTCAGGATTGCTGCCCACATGTTATTTGAACCCGCCTTCGTTTGTGTATCTATGTTGTGATCATGTTTTGTTTAGTTAGTTTGCCATCCCGAGGGATTTGCCTGAGCGTCCTCACGTGATTGCTGGCAGATCGTGGTCCCCATATTGTTGGCATTACTCTCCCCGAGTGTAAACGAGGTGTCTGGCTAATCTGCTGACCTTAAACTCTGGAAAGGGATAGTACAGATACTTAGCACTCTTTGGGCTATCATCATGAATCTATTGTTGTTGGTTAAGATTAGGGTTCCCGGTTTTATGGTATTTTTTTTATTCTGTTGGTATTTATCTAAATTTATTTTTTGGCCATCTCATTAGTATTTATCTAAATTTTGTGCTGTGAGAATAAATGGAGTCATATCATGATATATTTTCAAATGTATTGAACTCTTAGACATGCACTCGTATGTGGATGCTTTTCACGTTTCAGCAAATTTGGCAGCAACATATTTCAAAACACTACACCCACAGGTACCTATTAGCGTTTTACTACAAATATATGTTAACATATGCCTCTATTTAAGGAAATATCATCATGTTTTTAACTCCCTGTGCTGTCTGTCGGCTCAGCTTTTGCCTGGCGTTCATGAAATGCAACCATAACCATCATTTTCAGTACTTTCCTACTTTTAAAAATCAATACAGAAAAGAAACAATGTTTTCAGTCTATATTTATTTATCTGAAATCAGTAAAACTGAAAAACTGGGAGCCTCAGTCAAGATTTATCACACAGGGAAACTGAAACACTGACAATACCTAGTCTGCCAGCTGAGCTTTGGCAAATCCTAATTCAGGAGATTCAGTCTCCATAAATCGACTTTGATGTTGATGCTTTTTTAAATCACAATCACTGATGTTAGGGGAATGTAGATGGAAGTCTCCCTCATGGCTTCGTTAATCTCGTAGCTCCAGAGACCAGAGGCCGGTTTGGAGGGAGGACTAGGGGTGGGAATATATTCACCACCTGTTTCTTATCGCTTAGTGTGACCTCCCTTTGCTACAGTCTTGCAATCCTGATCATTTAAAGTTTGAAAAAAGTCAGTTATTTTAGGGGCTTTGTATGACAGTTTCGCTTCCTTCATTTGCTCCAGAGTTTTATGATACTTCACAATGTCTTCCACAATGTCTGTATCCTGTGTGTTTTCCTCTGTTTCTGGTCCATCCTCGATGTCTGGATTGCTATTTCCTAACATGGCGCTTGGATATTGCGTTTTTGGGCCTTCTTTTTGCGGTCGTTTTGTCCATTGCTGCCTCCCATTTCCTCTTGCTGGGGGATAGCTTCTTTCCTTTCTGCTTGCCACATCTCAATATGGGCGATTAAAATAGCAGTCAAATAGGAATGTGTATATATAATATCAGTCAATAGTCAAATAGCAGTCAAATAGCATAGTATATATACTATATACTAAAATGAGAATGTATGTTAGTATAATATATTATTTTAATGGCGGGGGCAGCGTTGACGAACGCTAATGGACGTTAACGGAATTAACTGGGCACAACTTTCAGGTGCTCAAAGTCTTATAGAGCTTTACAGATTCTCCAAAATCTCCCCCTCACGTAGATAAATTTAGGGCCGCCCTGTGTGGTGGACTAGGATCTCAAATGTCATTCTTATTTTGAATGTGATACGAAGTTAAAGAGGGCAATGAGGGCCCCGAGCATCCTGGGGGCAATTGGCTCTTGATTTAAATGTTCAATGTTTTTTTAATCCATATTCAGTTCGATTTGAATTTAAGTTCCATTTGACTTTTTTTGAGTCCAGAAAGAAAAAGCAGCTAGCGATTCTTAGCAATATCTGAATAGCCCCACTCAAAGTCTGCAAACTGCCAGATCTCCTGCCTCCAGTTGCAGCCTCACCTCTTCATGCTGCTCACGATGCTTCACGTACTGAGCTCCTTCACTTCATTTACCTCACTTTGCGCAAGTAGTAGATGTAGTCCATATTCATCCTGTGGTCAGGGTCGTGGGCACTGACGGACAGAGATGGGGGCAAGAGCATGCCAAAAAACCAATGGCACTGCCTCACCCTTCCTAATATCACTTTCTTCCCTGCAAGCTTTGTGAGGTCCCTTTTCTTAGGCTCATATTCAGGGGGGAAGGTGTGCTGGAATGGCAAGCTGCCAGGAGGCTGGGTGGCAGGGTAACATAAACCCGTTGAGAGAGGCAGAGATAGCAATGGCAGCAATGCTGAGACAATGCACCATCAGTGGTAGATGGCAGATGGCACAGTAGCATTTCTGGAGCGTACCTCAGCTCCGAGCTCCAAAAACGAACGCCCAGCACCCAGATACCAAAAAACTAAACTCCTCTGCCCGCTGCCTGCTGCTTTCAAGACAGGCCTCTTGCCTACCACACCACAGCGCCATAGACTCCTCCTCCTTGCGTAGTGCTTGTCACGTAGAACGCAGAACTCAGTAATAGCCACAGTACCTAAGTAATAGCCACAGTAGATGAATATTTAACTACTGCATGACCTTCCTGGGAAGGGGCCATTCTGTTGCTAGAATCTACATGAACCAAAGGATGCTCAGTTTTTGCAGAAGCTCCATTAAAATTGTCTATGACTCTGATAAGGTTAGAAGGTGGACGTTTATTTTTCTTAAATATATCTGGGACTTTATTCTGACTTGACCTGCTGCACATAGAGTTTGCCTTTGCATTTAATATGGACTGGACTTTCTCATCAGGTGATTAATATCACCAAAAGTACTGTCCCTGGCAGCATTTGTCGGCGGGCCTATAACTTTACCAACTGGCTTCCCTGATTTTTTGGCATTTATAGAGGGTTTGAAGCTTCTGTTCCTTTGCGCTTGCCCATTTTAACATTAGTAATCAGTAGCAGCCAACTTGAGAAAAAGCAATAAAGTCAAATAAATCTTGCAGTTATAAAGAAGTTGGAATAGAAGTTACAGGACTTTATGCAAGCAGTAATCCTGAATTGAGGATGAACGAGGGAAGGCCCAGCCTGGCCTCTTCTGAGCGGTGACGGGTGTAGACAGGCCCGGTCTTCATCCGGGTGCATCATGTCCCATGCATGTCCCATAATGTGGGCTGCAGTGGGTGCTTATAGCGCATGTCAGAGTCCTGTCCCTCTGGGTGTGCGGTGAGCTAGGGGGCTGAGTTCCACCCCAGCCGTGAAGGTGACACTGATGCGGGCGATGGCCTGGACAGAGCAACCACCAGGTGGGAGCCCTGCACTGGGGACTGCCATGGGTGCCTTTAGCATGAGTAGGAGTCCTGCCACTCTGGTGGCACAGTGAGCTGGGGGACTGAGTCCCACTCCAGCCATGCAGGCAACACTGATGTGGGCGATGGCACAGGCAGAGCAACTACCAGGTGAGAGCCCCGCATTGTGGGCTGCAGTGGGCGCGTACAGCATGAGTCAGAGTTCCACTCTTCTGGGCACCCCAAGAGCTGGAGAACTGAATCCCACCCCAGCTTTGCAGGCAACAGTGATACAGGCGATGGTGTGGGTAGAGCAACCAACGGGTGAGAGCCTCACACTACAGGCTGTCATGGGTGCTTATACCACAAGTCAGAGTCCCATCCCTCTAGACGCACAATGAGCTGGGTGACTGAGCCCCACCCAGCTGTGCAGGCAACACGATGCGGGTGATGGCATGGACAGAGCAACCACCAGGTGAGAGCCCCGCATTGCGAGCTGCAGTGGGTGCTTATAGCATGAGTCAGAGTCCAGCCCCTGTGGGCGTGTGGTGAGGTAGGGGTCTCTGGGGTAACGGCAGCCATTTCATTTCTACACCACCAACAGCCATCCAATCTGGGCCCTCACTATCACAGGACTCACAGGAGCCTCTAGCTTCCAATGGAGTGAGGCAGCTGAAGAGAAAAACTGTCCTCTTAACCCATCAAGTGGCTCCATTTCTTAATTTGTGTTTTACACTGAAATCTCGTGAGACTATCTAGATATACAAATATTTTTTAACCTTAATTTCTAAATGCTACAGAAATGATTTACACCAAATCACAAAAAGCACAATCAGCGAACAACATTCTAGTTTCCTGCCAAATTTGGTGCAATTCTGTTGAGCATTTTTCACTGTAGCACTGCTAACAAAGTCTATTACAAATACATGAAGCAATTTGCTTTTGGAACCTCCCTAGATGAATTCACTTATTTTTTATTTCAAGATGATTTGCCAAAAGACACAAACATAATTAGCAAAAGTCAAAATGCCTTGTCTATGAAAAAGCTGACCTAGGTATAAATTAACTACCCAGTGATTGTGTCTGAGTGTGTGTGCCTGAGTGTGTGTGTCTGAGTGTGTCTGAGTATCTGTGTGTGTCTGTGTGAGTGTCTGTGTGTGTGTCAGTATGTCTGAGTGTCTGTGTGTGTCTGTGTGTCAGTGTGTCTGAGTGTGTGTGTGTGTGTGAGTGCCTGTCTGTGTCTGAGTATCTGTGTGTGTGTGTCTGAGTATCTGTGTGTGTCTGTGCCTGAGTGTCTGTGTGTGTCTGAGTGTCTGTGTGTGTCTGTGTCTGAGTGTGTCTGTGTGTGTCTGTGTCTGAGTGTCTGTGAGTGTCTGAGTGTGTCTGTGTGTGTCTCTGTGAGTGTATGTGTGTGTGTGTCTGTGTGAGTGTCTTTGTGTGTGTGTCAGTGTGTCTGAGTGTGTGTGTGTGTGTCTGAGTGTCTGTGTGTGTCTGAGTGTGTCTGTGTGTGTCTCTATGAGTGTCTGTGTGTGTGTGTCTGTGTGTGTCTCTATGAGTTTCTGTGTGTGTGTGTCTGTGTGTGTGTCAGTGTGTCTGAGTGTCTGTGTGCGTCTGACTGTGTGTGTGTGTCTCTGTGTGTGTTCTACTGTCTTTGTGTGTGTCTGAGTGTCTGTGTGTTTCTGAGTGTCTGTGTGTGTCTGTGTCTGAGTGTGTCTGTGTGTCTGAGTGTCTGAGTGTGTCTGTGTGTGTGTGAGTGTATGTGAGTGAGTGCCTGTGTCTGAGTGTGTGTGTGTGTCTGAGTGTGTGTCTGTGTCTGAGTGTGTCTGAGTGTGTCTGTGTCTGAGTGTCTGTGTGTGTCTGAGTGTCTGTGTGTGCCTGAGTGTGTGTGTCTGAGTGTGTGTGTGTGTGTGTGTGTGTGAGTGTGTGTGTGTCTGAGTGCATATGTCTGTGTGTGTCTGAGTGTGTGTGTCAGTATGTGTGCCTGAGTGTGTCTTACTGTGTGTGTGTGTGAGTGTGTGTCTGACTGAGTGTGTGTGTCTGAGTGTGTGTGTGTGTGTGTGAGTGAGTATGTGTGTGTCTGTGTGTGTGTCTGAAAGGGTGTGTGTGTCTTAGAGTGTGTGTGTCTGAGAGTGTGTGTGTGTGTCTGAGAGAGTGTGTTTGTGTGTGTCTGAGTGTGTGTGTGTCTGTGTGAGTGTGTGTGTCTGAATGTGTGTGTGTGTGTGTGTGTGTCTGAGTGAGTGTGTGTGTGTGTGTGTGTGTGTGTGTGTCCGGGTATGTGTGTGTCTGAGTGGGTGTTTGTGTCGGAGTGTCATGGAGTGTCTGTGTCGGAGTGTCATAGAGTGTCTGAGTGTGTGGGTGTCTGTTTGTGGGTGTCTGAGTGTGGGTGTCTGAGTGTGTGGCTGTCTGTGTGTGGGTGTCTGTGGGTGGGAGTCTGAGTGTCTGCGTGTGGGCACGAGTGTCTGAGTATGCGCAAGTGTCGGAGTGTCTGACTGTGCGTGAGTGTCTGAGTGTGCGCAAGTGTGCGCGAGTGTCTGAGTGTGTATGAGCGTGCGTGAGTGGCTGAGTGTGCGCAAGTGTCTGAGTGTGCACGAGTATGCAGGAGTGTCTGAGTGTGCACGAATGTCTGAGTGTGCGTGAGTGTGCCCAAGTGTCTGAGTGTGCATGAGCGTGCGTGAGTGGCTGAGTGTGCATAAGTGTCTGAGCGTGCGCGAGTGTCTGAGTGTGCACGAGTGTCTCAGTTTGCACGAGTGTCTGAGTGTGCGCAAGTGTCTCAGTGTGCGTGAGTGCCTGAGTGTGCGCGACTGTCTGAGATTCTGACTGCGCGCGAGTGTCTCAGTGTGCGCGACTGTCTGTGTGTGTGTCAGTGTGTCTGAGTGTGTGTGTCTGAGTGTGTGTATGTGTCTGTGTATGTGTCTGTGTGTGTGTGTGTCTGAGTATCTGTGTGTGTCTGTGCGTGAGTGTGCGCGAGTGTCTGAGTGTGCGTGAGTGTCTGAGTGTGCGCTAGTGTCTGAGTGTGCGTGAGTGTGAGTGTGCATGAGTGTGTAGGAGTGTCTGAGTGTGCGCGAGTGTCTGGGTGTGCGTGAGTGTCTGAGTGTGCGTGAGTGTGAACGTGTGTCAGAGTGTCTGAGTAAGTGTGAGTGTCTGAGAGTGTGGTGTCTGAGAGAATGTGTGTGTGTGTCTGAAAGTGTGTGTGTCTGAGAGTGTGTGTGTGTCTGAGTGTGTGTGTGTGTCTGTGTCTGAGTGAGTGTGTGTGTGTGTCTGAGTGTGTGTGTGTGTGTCTGAGTGTCTGTGTGTCTGTCTGTGTCTGTGTATATGTCTGAGTGTGTGTGTGTCTGAGTGTGTGTGTCTGAATCTGTGTGTGCCTGTGTGTCTGAGTGTGTGTGTGTCTGAGTGTGTGGATGTCTGTGTGTGTGTTTCTGTGTGTGTGTGTGTGTGTCTGTGTGTGTGTGTCTGAGTGAGCGTGTGTTTGAATGTCTGGGTGTGTGTGGGTGGGTGTCTGTGTGTCTGAATGTGTGTCTGTGCGTGTGAGTGTGAGTCTGAGTGTGTCTGAGTGTGTGTCTGTGTGTCTGAGTGTGTGTGTGTGTATATATAGTTTTCACTGACAAAATGATAAAACCCCAAAAGCTATAGAGACATTATAGTTAGAAAATAACATTTAGAAACCTTAGAAATTTACTAAAAAACCAAAGGTTACAGGGACATTAGACTTAGGTTCCTATTTTACACACGCAAAAATAAACAATTTAGCAGTTATACTTAATCCTATCTCAAGAAACTATAACTCATGCATGCATGGGGATGTCCTGTGGTGGTTATATATGAACATACAGTCATTATATATTACTTTACATTCAAATGAACATATAAATGCACTGAAAAAAACGAAGGTTACACAGATGTTATAGTTAGTTTGACATTTTACCTCTACAAAACCATAGAAATTAATCAGTTATAGTTATGCTTATACTTCTCTGAAGAACCTACAACTGGTGCAGTTAAGTAACTTTAGGCCACAAGTTATAGTTTCTTAACATGAGTGTAATTATAACTATAACTGCTGAATTTCTATGGTTTTGTATGGGTAAAATGTCAACCCAACTATAATGTCCCCGTAACCTTCAGTTCTTTCAATGAATATATTTGTTCCACTGTCATTAGACTTTTTAGGAGGGGTCAGTCTGCCAATATTACCATTCAAATTCACACAACAATGCTTTGAGGATCCTTTTTAAGTGTTATAATGAGTCACTCAAGAAAAACGTAATGCACGGTTTTGGTCACAGTTGCTTATACTTTTAATATCTATCCATCAATTGTGTATGAGCTCATTCTAGGTTTTGTAATCAATATATGAATATGTTTAAAAGTACCCATGCGCTTTATGCTTATAAACCTTAATGTACCATAAGTGTGATTGAAATTGATTTCATGTCACCAAATTATTGTTTGAAACAGGTAACATTGCGGGGATGTTTTGTTGAAGTGCGAGTTCATGCACTTAATTCATCTCTTCCTTTCAAAGTTATTGAGTCCATTGGCATCCACCAATCCACAATATTGCCCTCTAGTGGGTAACACTTCAGGTTGGCTGCAGTTCATTTATATTTGCATTCAATTATACTAATTAAATATAAATTGTTCAATCTGAATATTTAACTGCTATTAGTCTTACCCTCCAACGGGCAGAACGGATACAAGTCAACAAAGCACACCCAACATGTTTCAGCGCCCAGGCCTTGGCCAGGGGTCCAAGACATGTGTGCCTAAATGCATTGGGTGTACGTTCTTCGAATTGCCATGTTTTTTTAATATGATAGTTCTTGCAGCTTCAACTCTGGAGCACGTGTCATTCCTCCTGTGCCGGGGATGGAGTTTGGTGATATAATAATTGTATATATGTAGAGACGGTTCGAAGTAAAGACACTTCTGATGGAAAAACTCCCTATATAAGGATCCACCTTGGGTATTTACCGTATAATAATGACTCCCGATGTAATGATGTGTGAAGTCATGACTTGAATCACCATGGCAAGTTATGGAATGTTGATCTCAGCCTCAAGTCCCATAGTCATCCTTCCAACAACTCCAATTGCTCAAGAACACAACCTATTCCTCTTTAATCCCACCTTGTGGTAGTTAGAGCACTTATGAATGGGCGCCTTGTCTACGGCTATACCCTTGTAACATCTTGCTACCTGATCAATAGACAACAAAAACCACATGACGCTGATGTATGCTACTTGGACAGTCTCAAACATAAGCAAGCACTGAAGAACCCTCCAATAGAGGTCACAGTCACTTTTAAAACGATAAGCTTTACTGTTAAATGTCAAGAACATTTCACACCAATATATTTGTGGGACACAAACAAGCGATAATTACCCACTAGCACTAGAAGCCTCTGCTCAAACAACCTAAACCTTTCTTCCTCAGTGGCTGCGTCTCACATGTCTACTATCCTCCCTTCACCCATCCACAGCTTCAACAATCTCCCGGCCTTCAGAGAAAACTAAAAACATTACCATTTGAAAATAAACAATTTCTTCTCCCTAACGTATCTTAACCAAAGCACATCTTTGTTGGCAGCTAGAAGCAGTTCAATAATAATGGACATGCGATAAAAATAAATACATCATAAATAAATAAACAAATAAAAAATTATACTCACCAATGTGTGCTCTGTCAGAAATGATTAATCTTTTTTCCCAGTCCTTCAAACCTGCATGAAGCCACATAATATATGTTTTAAGACAAAATCATTATCATCCCAGTTATTACTTTCTGTTTTCTATTTCTTCTTTGTTAATATATGTATCAATCAAGTTATCACAATTCACTCGTTTCATACATTGCATATTTCTGTTTTTAAGGGGTGGAGGGGAAATGAATTAAGAACTAAGGAAATCCATACACAGGGGCGCTGAACTTTAGAAGTGTGAAAATTATAGCTGTAAATTAATTAATCAAACTTGGTTCAGCTACTGAGACAAGTCAGCAACCCGAAACTACAATAAGGAAGTTCAGTGATCTTACCAAGGAAATGTTGAAAAAAGACCGGGTTGAATTATGAACTTTACAGCATATTTGTACACAAAAAACTGCAGAACTTTTAAATAGGTACTAACGAAAAGTGCCAATACATTCATGCTATGAGAGACAAGTGCTGCACTCTCCAGGCATATGGAAGTTTATCCTTAACAAGAAGCCTTTGATGAAATGACGCCAAAACAAATGGATTTGTCTGCACAATTTTCCTGAAGATCGGCTAAAGGGCTGACATATTACTGGAAGTTAAAGGTTAATGAGAATATCAGGTTAGGCAATGCTACATGGTGTGTCTTTTCACAAAATATATACGAGAACCTTTCAGCACATGCCTCGTCCTATTGTGTTCAGCTGCGAGAAATGACACACTTTTTGTTGTGGTCCTCACCCTTTTCCATGTCATCATCATCATCAAAAAATACTTTATTCGATTGTATCTCACAATCATAAAAACACATATAATATACAAGATAGCACCAATCGACATACACATAGTATAAATAAAATAAAGTAAATCAAAACATACAGCAATTGATACCATGTGAGTTATTCTTCTAAAAAACAGTATAAGATCAATAAAAACAAATATTTGGAAAACAAGAAACTGCTATCCTAACTAAAAACATTTTAGGATGGAAGGCCTCCTCAATTTTGCCTATAGATATAATCTGGCCTTCATTACTGCACAGATATACAGCTAGACCATTACAGATTTTGATTGATGGGAGAGACAATAAATAAATAAAAGCAGGACGGCACTGTTTAAAATGCAAAGATTTTAAGAGTGGAATCCCAAACACTTTCCTTAAATCAGAGTAAAATGTGCAGAAAAAAACTATTTATGCATTGTGCTTTGGACTGACACTGAGTCACAAGGACATTTTTCCAAGACTGGACTCCAGTCGTTGGTAAGCGGAAAACTGACAAGTCGATGAAATGTCTCTAGTCTTAGGCGTGTGAGGACACAAAGATGCCTCGGGTTCAATACATATTTTAAATATGGTTCCATGCCATCTGATTGCTGCAACAGAAGATTCCTCCTTACACTAGATTTCTTTGACTCAGTAGCCCACCTCAGGCCAGCCAGGTGAGTAAGGCAGATATTTTCAGGTCTTTCCTGGAAAGTGTTTCAATTTTTTCTGGTGTAAAGTAAAACCCAGGATAGCCCAGGTCCGTAAAAAAATTCTTTACATAATCCAGCCTTGGAATTTGCAACAAATGACTTAGTGATTGAGCGTCTTCTATAATGGCCCTATTCAGGCTAGCAAATTCAGAAGTTTATACTTTATGCCAAAGTAAGATTGGTTGCATGCTTATAAAATCTATGATGTATGTTACCCCTATTTCTGAGTGGCACGCCAAGGCTGAGGTAGATTTTGGCACACTTAGGATGGACTTTAAGAAATCATTTTCAGCTAGCTGTAGGGCGTTACATTTCCCATATCCCCATAAGCCTGCCCCAAACAGTGCAACAGAGACACATTTTGCGTTATAAATTGTCATCATATCTTTGGGAGTGGCCCTACCAACCTTTTTAGAATTTTTCTTTACAGCCATAATAGTTTTTGTGAAGAGTAATTTCCTAGACCTAATGGCTTGCAGCCAGGTGTCTTTGTTATCAAACATAATTCCAAGGTATGAAAAAGTTTCTGTGTCGTCTAATTTGACACCCTTTAAAATGACATGGTTTTTTTTAGCAGATTTTATACCACAGGTCATCATGAAGATTATGGAATGATTGATTTTAAGGCCAAAGTCTTCCATGTAGTTGTCAAAGGTTGCCAGTAGTCGCTGCAAAGCTACTGGGGTACGAGCCATCAAAACAGCATAATCCGCATACATAAGTCCTGGAATCTTTCGGAAGCCAACTTGTGGAAGGTCTCTACAAGCAGTAGATATAACAGCCTCTAGTTTATTAATATATAGGGAGAACAATAGGGGAGCTAGAACACAGCCTTGGTGTACCCCCTGCTGTACAGGAAAGAAGGAGGTGCACTCCCCCTGAGACCTGTAACGCACCCTAGCTTTAGCTCCAGAATATAGTTCCCTGATGAAGTGAACTATTGTATTGTCTACCCCCATATGCAGCAAAATAGGCCAAAGTTTGCTGTGAATTACACAGTCAAACGCCGAAGTCAAATCTACAAATACAAGGTGTATAGCTCCTGTCTTAGCCTTTGTGTATTTACCAATCAAAATATCTAAATTCAGGGCCTATTCCACAGTCCCTATCCCAGCCCTGAAGCCATATTGTAGGTCCGTTAGTGTATTATTAGCATCCGTCCATTCCCACAACCTATTTAGGACAATAAGTCCTGCAATCTTTGCGAGGGTGTCGAGCAGTGAAATTGGCCTGTAACAAGCTGGATTTTGACGGTCGCCTTTTTTAAATATTGGGACAATAATGGACCCCTGCCCAGGTTGGGATAAAGGCTGTGGAGCAATAGGCTCGTAAGATCTGTGTCAATAAAGGGCCCCAAAGTGAACCATTAGACTTATAGATATCAATTGGTACTCCATCTGGGCCTTGTGCTTTCCCACTCTTGCTGGCGTTGATGGCGTCAATTACCTCATTTAAACTGAATGGTGGATTAATAGGCTGAAAATCCACTCTGTGGGCATTTGTATCTGGAACTAAGTTTTTGGAGGAATATATTTTGGAAAAATAGGTAACCCACTCCTCTTCCGTGATGGCTATTTCGATACTTGGTGGCGTTCCTTCACCCAGGAGAGGGGAGTTCACTGTCTTCCAGAATTTGGCATTGTTGTTCTGGAGGCTTGCATTATAAAGGGTATGCCACGCCTCAACTTTTAAAACATTTTTCCTGTTTTTTATGGCCTTTTTATACTCGTGTTTGAGAGTAGTGATCTTGTGCTTATCAGGGTTTTGTCTATGTAGATGCTGTTTGAGTCTCTTATGGGCCTGTGTACATTCAGTATCAAACCACCCTTTGTTTCCCCATGGTCTAGATTTGCCTGTGCTTACTCTAAGAGACTGTTTGATTCCCGTGGTGATTACTGCAAATGCTTTAATACACTCCTGTGGACTGATGTTGTCTGAGAGGCAGGTTTCAAACTCATTAGCATAATCACTCAACAGTTGTTCCATAAAACCTAATGGTTCAATCTGTGACCAGCGAATAGAATAACCATTCCTTGAACCCAATTCAATGTTCACTACCTTATCTACTACTCCCTTACGTTTGTTTATAGCTTGAGGCAATTACAGTATTAACACATCTACCATTAAAGGTAGGTTTAAGCTGTGGATTACTATCATTTAAACCATTACAGCAAAAGAGATTGAATTTAAATAGTACGTCATTCAACAAATTGCCATAATAGTTGTGAGTGAAATGAAATAGGTGGTCGTTTTCACCTACACCAAGGGAACAAACTTTCTCATCTGTTTGGGAGCACAGATGGGTATTAAAATCGCCCCCCCACACAATAAAGGTCTCTTTATGTGAAGAGTTACATGCGCGATCTAGATCGTCCTGCATTTGCCTGAGTATATGTGAGATTTTTTGTAAGGGGGCGTTATTATAGAAATTGATAATCACTAGGTGCGCTCCATTTTTTAATTCACATTGTGTCAGTTGGTAAAACGTATTAGAAATTAGGCTAGTCACCTTTATTGAATCATACTTATTGGAGATAAATGTGCACAGTCCACCTTTTGCCCTGCCCCGTAGACAAGGGATTGCCGGGTGTGGAACGTCCTGAAGCCATTTATATGAATGGGATCTACGGACCAAGTCTCCTGTAGACACACACAAGAAAAGGATCTAATGAATTCTAGCTAATCCTCATTCTGTTACGCAGACCTGCCACGTTCCAAAATAAGAGTTTGTCTCCCGATGTAATTGGGCCCAAACCCGGAGGATCGTGTTGCCCTACTTTCCTTGTTAGTGTGGAGATATTAGTCTCCATCTCTATTTGGGATGTGGAAATTGGTATGAGAGTGGCCAGATGGGCAGGAACCCCGCCTGCTAATGTTTCGTCAATGAAATCCTGTCGAGCTCTTTTTCCTTTACTGTCATTTCGTCCCCTTTGCTCCCCACCAGACTGTCACCGCCCTTCAATAGATCAGGAGCGGTACTCATCGATATAGACCTCTTCCTGCCCACAGCCTGATCTATTGTCAGTCAATCAACTTCCTCCAAAGAGAGGGCATGAAATCTATTCTTAATAGGGGCCATATAATTTATTTCAAGTCTACTTTGTTGATTTAAAGGGTCTGTGCCGAGTTGGTCATGCCTCCCATTAAAATTATTTAAAAAGCCTACGGGGAGCAGTGAAATGCCATTGTCAGAGATCTGCAGCGAGCTTAAGTTTCTCAAAATGTCCTCGACCAATTTTGGAGTTTTAAACGAAAGTACCACACAGTCACCTCTTAGTGTTTTATCGCTCCTGCCCACCCATTTAACCCTCCTGACCATTTTAATATCTTCAAATAGTATATCTATCATGCCAGGTTTCATCCGAGTCCCTATCTAGTTCAGGGATTTGTTTCTCAGGGCCGTCCATGTTTCCCTGTTGCCCATGGGTAAGGTGGGAACATTTGCAAGAACTACCACATAAGGAGTTACAGCAGGAGGGAGGTCTAGAGTATCTCTTGATGTTGGTAATATATCCAACGAAGATTTCTGTCTATTCTGTGGTTCCCAACCATTTATGTTCACATTTGATTGTTGGAAACTTCTGGTGCTAGTTAGAAAAGTACAGGGTTCTACATGACGTTGGTTAACCCGGGGAAGTGATTGGTGGGTATTGTCGCTCTTTAGGGGAATGTAAATTCCGATTTGGATCTATATCGCCACAATGTTGAGGAATTACAGGCGTTGGGCCTAAAATCTGAGCCTTCACTAAATTGAGTATTGACTCCATGTTTTCCTCCACTTGAATTAGATGCTTTGTCATTAACTCAAAGGACGTCTTAACTAGATGTTCCAGGGCGCTAATGGTATCTAAAGTGTTAGTTTTTGCTTTAACTGTAGTTTGAGTAAACGTCTGACAGGATTTTGTATTGTCGAGATTAATTTGAGTTTGTTCCGTGGGTTGAATTCCAGTGTTGCCATGTCTGCTTATGACAGATGGCTCTTGGCTGGATGCTCTACCCTTTCTGGCTGCTTTAGGTTTCCTTGTGCATTTGGGTGGAGGTGGGTAGTCATCGGCCTCTGAGATAGACTCATTTAGATAATGGATGCATCCATTTGGGCCTTTTATTTGGTCCTCACTTTCCAACAACTTTATCTGTGTTGGAGAGGCTAATACTAGCAGTGGGGGTTATTATGATTAGATGAAAATCCCAGCGGGCCCTTCTGAGTTAGATCCTTTCCTCAACATTAATAATCTGTTTGTCGATAGCACCCATTGCTCCTGAGATTAATTTTAGTATTGAGGAATGATCTTTATGGGAAGATGTATCTTTTGCACCAAGTTGCTTCCTCTTACCCATTTTTAAATAATTACTATACACTCAGAGGTTCAACTGATACTGCTCTAGGACGCTTCTAGCCAATGTCTAGAACTAGGAAAACAAACACAACAAGGACGATCTACAATGGCCTTGTGACAGCACAGAAGTGAAAATAACCTTGCCAGGATTCAAATAGAAAAGCTGTTAGTGGAATAGCCTGTAATAGTGTGCAGCAGTTCACTCAACGGCAAAAAACGATACCTACCTAATTTCCTGCTGAAACATATTCTCAGGTCCCAATGTAGCCGTAGGAATTTCAGGGGGGGGCCCAGCCCGGCCCCTTTCTAGTCGATGACGGGCGAAGAACTGTCCTGCAAAGCGGGAGGGCTTGTGGCGCCTTGTAGCGCTGGGGAGGCGTGTGCCCCGCCCGAAGTCACGTTGCCCGGGCTCCAAGTCCCCCAGATCGAATCTCCTGCTTCCCGCAAAGCAGGAGAGCTGGTGGCAGCTTGTAACGCTGGGGAGGCTTATGCCCCACCCCCAAATCACGTTGCCGGGCGAAGGACGGGCCTGCCCTTGGCCCGAGCTTTGCCCGGGCGCCGCCCGCGTGCGTCCCGCAAGGCGGGGGCGCAATGTCAAATTTAAAGGGGCTCTGCTCCGGCCCCCCAGACACCAACCGCAATCCAGCGCTTCCCGCGAGGTGGGAGCGTGATATCAAATTTAAAGGGGCTCTGCTCCTGCCCCCAGGCACCAACCGCAGTCCAGCACTTCCCCATGTTTTGTTTGCCTTGCTGTAGGACTCTGTGGGCTCAACCACAGCTAGATAGTAATACGGTAACTATGCTCTCCCCTAAGACCTCTACTGTTCCTTGGATTTACTTAATTGCCTTATTTAACATATCCGTCAGGCCATCGAGGATGGTAAATAAAATGCACCAGTGTTAGAACATTAAGGCCCATATTTATACTTTTTTAGCGCCACATTTGTGTCATTTTTTTACACAAATGTGGCGCACACTTAGAAAATACTATTGGCCCATATTTATACTTTTTGACGCAAACCTGCGCCAGCGCAGGTTTGTGTCAAAAAGTTTAACGCCGGCTACCGCCATTCCAACGCGCCAGCCGTGTGTCATATTTAAGGAATGACGGTAGCCGGCGCTGCGGCCTGGTTAGCGTCAAAACAAATTACTCTAACTGGGCAGCAGAGGCATAGGGAAGACTGGGGGTTGTGCGTCAAAAAATGGTGTGAGTCAGGTTAGAGTAAAAAATAATGACATTAACCTGACAAGCGCCATTTTTTGACGCACAACCCCCATGGAAATGACTCCTGTCTTAGCAAAGACAGAAGTCATGCCCCCCTACCCAATGGCCATGCCCAGGGGACTTCAAGTTAGGCCCCCCTATGCCACCTAAAATAAATAAAAAAAATACTTACCTGCACTTACCTGCACTTGGTGTCCTCCAGGGGTGGGCTAGGGTGGCAGGGGGTGTCCCTGGGTGCAGGGAAGGGCACCTGTGGACGGCTTCCATGGTCTCCAACCATGTAAAAGAGCCCACAGGTACCTTAACTTCTGCCCTGACCCAGGTGTTAATTTTTTACGCAAATCGGGATTTACGTCATTTTCCGGCTCCGCCTCCCAGCTGTGCGCCATTTTTGCCCTGCAACACCCCCACGTCCTGCAACCCCAAACAACTAGGTGCCCCCTTGATTAGATTAGGTGACGGCAGGAGAGGGGTGTGTTTATGATTTTTAGCCACACCAGTGGGTGGGCTCAGCCAGATGTAACCTCCAAAAATCATTTTCAGCCATGATGGATTTTTGAAGAATGTTGCCTCCTGAGATTGATTTTTGCCACACTTCCAAGGAAGTGGTCATCACAGGGGGAAGGACCCTGCACCTGATTTGAGAACCCCCTGTTTTTCACCAAGGAGCAAAGATAAAACTGGCAGACCTGCTCCCACACCTCAGTTCTCTACCACATCCCTACCAGGAAGAACTACAGAAGAAGAAGGACTGCCCTGCTGGACCCCTGGACTGCACCTGTAATCTGCACTCAGAAGGACTTTACCAGCTGCACACTTGGGCTTCACCACAAGAAGGACTTTACCTGGATTCAACTGGTTCAAGGAGGGACTCCTTGTTTGCTACAGGTGAAAAATTGCTAACCAGAGTCCCCTGCACCAACTCCTGAAGAAATCAACCAGCTGACCACTACCCAGTGGCCAAAAAGGAGTTGCGCCAGGTGCATTCTGGGAGTTGTAGTCCACACCCCCAAGGATCATCCCAGAGCTTCTGGACCCTTGGGGTGAGCTGTGGACCCCAGAAGAACCTTAAAAGAACATCTGGGAGAAGACCCAGAAGTTTGGAGAACTTTTGAAAAAAAGCTCCATAGAGGGATCGACCTGCTGCAGCAACTCTAGCCGGCTTGCCTCAACCGCGACCCGGCCTGATTTGCGGGTTCGTCCCAGTGAAGAATATCTCCAAAAAAGAGACTAAGTCTGAACGTAGAAAGTTGACTGGGACCTCCCAGCCAGCGTATCCGAGGAGGGCTCCAGGGACGTCGGATCAAGATCCAGGATTGCCCCGGTCAAAGGATTTTCACCTCGAAAAAACGACTAAGTCCGAAGGTAAAAAGCTCCACCGAGGGCTCCCACGATGCATATCCGGAGAAGAGTTCCAGGAGGCCGGATTGGACTGGCAGGTTCGTCCCGCTGAAGAAAATCTTTAGAAAAGAGACTAAGGCCCTCATTACAACCCTGGCGGTCCAAGACCGCCAGGGCTGTTTTGGCTGAAGCACCGCCAAAATTACGAGTCCCCCTACCGCCAGCCTTTTCCTGGCGGTTTGAACTGCCAGGAAAAGGCTGGTGGTACGGAGAGTTGCGGGGCCCCCTGACAGGGCCCCGTGCAGCTTTTCACTGTCTGCATTGCAGACAGTGAAAAACGCGACGGGTGCAACTGCACCCGTCGCACGGCCGCAACACCGCCGGCTCCATTTGGAGCCGGCTCCCATGTTGCAGCCCACATCCCAGATGGGCCGGCGGGCGGAAACTCTATTTCCGCCCGCCGGCCCAGCGGGGATGTCATATTGCACACCGCGGGAGTGTGGCCGCATTGGCAGCCGCACACCCGCCAATGTTGTAATGACCCCCTAAGTCTGAAGGTAAACTTTTGACCGATGCCTCCAGCGAGCTGTAGCCAAGCAGGGCCCCATTGCGGTCGGCCTTAAACTTTGACTTTGCCCCGGTCGAGGTGCAACCAGATGACTCGATTGGCGCTTTTTGTTTCTAGGCACTAAAAAACAATAATTCTTTAAAAATTCATATCTCCGGTTTCCCTTATCCGATTTTATTCGTTTTTGTGTCATTTTAAAGATAAAAATATAATCTATTTGTATAAATTGGTTTTGGATTTTTAAACTGTTTCCTGTGTTTTATTTAATTACTGTTTTTTGATATGTGAATGCTTTACACTCTGTCTCCTAAGTTAAGCCTTGTCGCTCGTTGCCAAGCTACCAAGGGTTGAGCTGGGTTTAATTTACTGAGACCTTACTGGACCTAAATGGAGGTTAGTGACCTATTGCTAAGCGTAGGTACCTACCTGCCCTTACTAATAACCCATTTTCCAACAGACGCACACTGAGATATTTCGATGTAAGCAGGGTCTAGCGTCAAAGTACAAATTTGGTCTTAGTTTTGCGCTGAATTTGCGTGAAAAAAAAATGACGCAAATCCAGTGCAAGCAAAGTATAAATATGGGCCTATTGTATTTTGTAAGTTTGCTTCACTTTTGCATCAAAAAATGATGCAAATGTGGTGCTAAAAAAGTATAAATATGGGCCTAAATTTTACCTGCAGACTGCAATGTGTAAATAATCTGTCCACCTCAATGACAAAACTATTTGGTTGCCAGAAGCACCATTGTGCTTCGTCTGGGCTGGAGTGTAAAAGCACTGGAGTGACGTGTATAGAAAGGAAATGTGCTTTGCAGAGAAGGAAAACCTATTTTATATGATAGTATGTAACTCCTAAAATGTGCTTTTTAAGGCTAAAGGGCTAGGTGCTTCATATATATAAAACCGTGGCATATTACATATTTGGAAATGTGTGCCATCACAGTGATTTGATGACGAATAGCTCTTTTTACTGTTTAAGTTAGATTCTCCAAGAACAGACCAGATGAAATTAAAATTACGTCAACTGTGAAAATCTTATTTTCTTACCAGTTTTAAAAATCTAATTTTAGATAACTGTGGTGGAAAATGTAACTTTTTAAAAATTTAGTTTGCACTCTATGGGACAAAAACTGAGTTAGAACTTGTTTTTCCTCTCATCTCAACTCCAGAGGCTCCAAACACATCCCTGCTCTCCAATGGACAATGGCATGGCTGCGAGGCCTTGGAAGGAAGGGATCCTGTCAAAAAATGACCACATGACAGGGATTAGCCTTTGGGGCAGGGTACAGGAAGAGCTGAAATTGGACTAAACTGGGAACTTCTATCCAAAGGTCAAGAGTTTGGCCTTCTGTTTGCCTGCATCGAAGGCACAAAAAGCAGGAGGACACCTGACTCCAACAAGGCCCAGCTCTCTACAGAAGGTGAGACCCTGAAGGAGTTGTGGCAGGAGAGAGATTTGGTGCCCGAAAGCCTCTCCCGAGGACATGATGGCTGCAGGAGGGACCAGTAGAACTAACAGCAGTTGGAAAAAAATAGGAAATAGGGCCTTTTTTAGGATTTGTTGGACAGTGTACTCTTTACCAATCTGGCAGAGTAACCTGTCCAACAAATTGATGGTCTGCTAGTTATTTTAAGAATGAGGAGGACCAACATGTTTCTGATTATGATGCCCTAGCTGTCTCTGATAGTGGAAACCCTGCACTGATGACCTGAAGTACTTGGGCCTGTAGTTGTAAGTACATCAGATCAGCCACCCAATTTGCGAGAGGTCTGAAGTACTTTTTTCAATGCGGGACCACCAGGGTCCCACTTTGGAAGTTTGCTTTTGAAGAACAAAAGTTTTTACTGAGTAGCCACGTGAAACATGCCAGCCGCAGCACTGAGCATATGTTCAGGGCTTTCAGGGGAGTCACCAAGTGGTAGTCATTAGTGTCTTAGTTTTTAAATAAAGAATTCCAGGTTTGGGAGATTTGTTTTTGAAGAACAGATTCTAGCTGTGCTCCAAACTGGTGGTGCCCGCAGACAGCAGTTCCTCTAAAGGCAGGCTGGAAAAACAAAAAAAAATACACAAATCTCACAGTCACAGACAGTATACATCAGACCAACAAAATTCTATATTCCTCACCTATTAATGATGCTCCTAACTTACACCGACTTAACAAATAGCAGAGAGCTTATTTATTACACTAATCTAACAAATTCAGGCCACAGATCACAAAAGGAAAATAGCATATAAACGTACATCATTATAGACAATGAAATACCTTTGAGTACATTGTAAAAATATAGCCTGTGCAATAACTGCCGCTTAACCCGTTCGATGCGTCGGATGGCCAGGAGCTGTCCGGACCACCGTGTCTGAGTGCATTAGATGGCTTCTGGCCATCTGACATACACTGCACTGGAAATCGCCCTGGTGTGGGTACCAGAGGGATTTCCTGTAAAAATAAACAGCTTCAGGAGGTGGGAAAAAGCTTCCCTGCCTCCTGATGCTGTTTCAATGTTTTTAGGGAAATTAAGTCAGTGCACTGAAGTAATTTCCCTGAAAATGAAAGTGAAATGAGCCGATTGGCTCATTTCACTTTCTTTGCATCGCTGCTCATTGGGCTATCTCAGCCCCCTAGCACCGATCCAGATGGGAGAGGTATCTTTGAAAAGGGGATAACCTCCCCTTTCTAATGGTACTCCTCCCAAGTGGAACCCTGCATGGGGTTCGCCCACAGAAGGCGATTCCCAAGCAGGGATCCACACCACTAGACACCAGGGAGGGGGAGTGGCCCGTGGGGGCAAGGGCTTTTGCTCCTTCTATATGTTTTTGCCACAAGTCAGTCTTTTTGCCAGCCCCGGAGGCAGAAAGCTCACTAGGTACCAGGGAATATTTCTTTTTCAAACCTTGGGGTAGGGTGCTACCTAAAATGGGCGTACCAATGCCCCCACGCACCCCAATTATGTAAAAAGTCTTTCTGGCCCCTGGGGGGAAGAAAGCCCACTACACACTAGGGATTTTTTTTTTTCAAACCTTTAGGTGGTGGCCTACCCAAAATGCGCTTACCAATGCCCCCCACCCACCCCAAATATGGAAACAGACTTTCTTCCCCTCTGGGGGGGGACAGATGGGGGCAATAGTCACACATCTACCTCCCCCCCCAGCAAGGCAGAAAGCCCACTAGACACCAGGGAAGATTCTTTTTTTTTTAAAAGAGGGGTGAGGCATGGCCATGTCCCCACCAAACATAAATGGGGACAAAGTCTTCTGCAACCCTGGTGGGTGGGCAGATGGGGTAATTACCCCCGATCCACACCGGGGGGGGGGGACAGACAGCCCACTAGATGCCAGGAAATTAAAAATAAATAGAGGGCTGGCGGCTGCCCTCCTCCATGGGCATGGTTATACTCCCCACCCCAACTGAAGTGGGTAACAGTCTATCCCGCAGACAAAAGCATCTCGCCCCAATGGCGAGCAGGAGGACATTTGACTCTTTTGGGTTTTGATTTTACTTATGGGCCAAGAAAGATTGGTTAACTCTCAATATCGTTCCACTTGCAATGGTGATCAGCTGCACTGTTTGGACTTAGGTACACTGCCACCTGGAAAACCTACCAGACCCAAACACGTCTGAAAGCTAAACTTCTGGAGGAGTCTAAGGTGGTGTGCTTCACATGCACCCAGCACAATTTTCTTACACGCAATGCCCTGCAAACCTCCAACTTTACCTGAAACACATTTTCCCTACATTTCTGTGATCGAAACTTCTGGAATCTACAGTAATCCACAAAATTCCTACCACTCAGCATTGCCCCATCTGTACCAATAAAAATCCTGCCCCACTTGTGTGAGTGCCTAAAGCAGAGTCACTCTAAAAATGTATGGAAAAAACTGCCCTTTTGGACCAGCTTCTCCCTCAATTTCAACACATTTTTGGCCCTTCCCTGTCACAGGCACTCGGTCCACCTACACCTACACCATTTTGATTGGGAGGGGAATGCTGGGTGGTAGGAGACTTGTGCCGGTACGGTGATCTCACACAGAAATGTGAGAAAAATGTGTTTTTTAGCTACATTTGAGGTTTGCAGGGGACTTTGGGTAAGAAAATGCTGGGGGATCCACCCAAGCCACACCTCCCTGGACTCACTGGGGTGTCTAATTTTCACAAATGTCTGGGTTTGGTAGGTTTCCGTAGATGGCTGCCAAGCCCAGGACCAAAAGCACAGGTGCACTCCTAGCAAAAACAAGTCATTTTGTGATAAATAATTTTGATGTCCCCACAATACGTTTTGGGGCCTTCCCTGTTGCGGGCACTAGGCCTATCCAACAAAGTGAGGTACTAGTTTTATCAGGAGACTTGGCAGAGGTTTGTGGCTCTCCTCAGATTCCAGAATTTCCATCATAGAAATGTGAAGAACATTTGTTTTTTAGACAAATGTTGAGCTTTGTAAAAGATCCTGGGTAACAGAACCTCCTGAGAGCCACACAAGTCACCCCATTCTGGATTCTCCTGGGTGTCTAGTTTTCAGAAGTGCACCGATTTGATAGGTTTCCCTAGGTATCGGCTGAGATAGGGGCCCAAAATCCACAGCTAGCCACATTGGAAAAATTGGTCTGTTTTGGATGGAAAAATGTGATAGGTGTTTGGGGCTGTTTTCTGTCGCAGGCACCAGGCCTATCCACACAAGTAGGGTACCATTTTTACTGGGAGACCTGGGGGAATGCTGGGAGAAAGGAAGTTTGTGGCTCTTCTCAGATTTCTTCTCAGAGTTCTGAACTTTCCATCACAGAAATGTGAGGAAAATGTGCTTTTAGAAACATTTTGATGTTTACAAGGGATTCTGGGTAAGATACCATGGTGAGAGCCACACAAATCACCCCATGCTCGATTCCGCTTGGTATCCAGTTTTACAAGATTTGCTAGGTTTCCATAGGTGCTGGCTGAGCTATAGCCTAAAATCCACAGCTAGGTACTTTGCAAAAAAAGAGTCAGTTTTGGATAGAAAAACGTGATGGGTCTATGTTGCATTTTCGGCTGTTTCATATCATGGACACTAGGTCTATCCATACAAGTGAGGTACTATTTTTATCAGGAGACTTGGGAAATGCTGGGTGGAAGGAAGTTTGTGGCTCCCCTCATATTCCAGAACTTGCCATCACAGAAATGTGAAGAAAGTGTGTTTTTAAGACAACGTTTGAGGTTTACAACAGATTTTGGCTATCAGGACCTGGTGAGAGCCACACAAGTCACCCCATCCTGGATTCCGCTGGATGTCTAGTTTAAAAAAATGTACAGGTTTTCCAGGTTTCCCTAGGTGTCGGCAAATCTAGGGCCCATAATCTACAGCTAGGCACATTGCAAAAAAAGGTCAGTTTTGGATGGAAAGATGTGATAGGTCCACGTTGTGTTTTGGGCTGTTTTCTGTCGCGGGCACTATGCCGATCCACGCAAGTGAGGTACCATTTTTACTGTGAGACTTGGGGGACTGCTGGGAGGATTTGAATGGAAAAATGTGATGGCTTCACATTGCTTTTTCTCTGTGTTTTTGCTGCACCTTCCAAATGTAAGACAGTGGGTAAGAAAGAAGTCATTTTGAGAAATGCCCTCTAATTCACATACTAATTGGGTAATCCCTAATTCAGAGATGTGTAAATAACAACTGCTTCTAAACTCTATATGTTGTGCCCATTTGAGAAACAGAGAGGTTTCCTTGATATCGATGTTTCACTCTTTATATTTTACCAAATGAATTGCTGTATACCCGGTGCACAATGAAAAACCATTGCTAGGTGCTTTGGGTAGCTTGTGTTCTTGAAGAACCTACAAGCCCTATATAAACCCGCAACCAAAAGGATCCATGGACATAATGGTATATTGCTTTTCAAAATCTGCCACACTCAGAAAAAGTTACAGATGAAAACTTAGACATAAATGGCTGTTTTTTTAGCTCAATTTCAATATTTTTTTTATTTCAAGTGTTACTTTCTATAGAAAACCCTTGAAGAATCTACACGAATTAACTCTTGCTGAATTCAGAATGTTGACTACTTTTTTAGAAACGTATAGCTTTCCAGGATCCACTATTGGTTTCACACCCATTTCTATCACTAACTGGAAGGAGGTTGAAAGCACCAAAAATAGGAAAACTTGGGAATAGATCCTACAAGTGTTTCCGACAGAAAATAACAGCTGAAATAAAAACATATTGAAATTGAGGTAAAAAAAACAGCCATTTTTCTCCACGTTTTACTCTGTAACGTTTTCCTGCGATGTCAGATTTTTGAAAGCAATATAGCCTTATGTCCGCTGGACTCTTCTGGTTGCGGTGATATATAGGGCTTGTAGGTTCATCAAGAACCCTAGGTACCCAGAGCCAATAAATGAGCTGCACCTTGCAATGGGTTTTTATTCTATACCAGGTATACAGCAATTCATTTGCTGAAATATAAAAAGTGAAAAATAGGTATAAAGAAAACCTTTGTATTTCCAAAATGGCCACAAGATACGGTGTTGAGAAGCAGTGGTTATTTGCACATCTCTGAATTCCGGGGTGCCCATACTAGCATGTGAATTACAGGGCATTTCTCAAATGGACGTCTTTTTTACACTGTCTTACATTTGGAAGGAAAAAATGTCGAGAAAGACAAGTGGCAATAACACTTATTTTGCTATTATGTGTTTTCCCACGTCTCCTGATAAAAATGGTACCTCACTTGTGTGGATAGGCCTAGCACCTGTGACTGGAAATGCCCGAAAACACAACGTGGACACATCACAGATTCACAAAGAAAACAGAGCTGTTTTTTGCAAAGTGCCTAGCTATGGATTTTGGCCTCTAGCTCAGCTGGCACCTGGGGAAACCTAGCAAACCTGTGCAGTTTTGAAAACTAGACACCTGGGGATATTCAAGATGGGGTGACTTGTGGGGCTCTGACCAGGTTCTGTTACCCAGAATCCTTTGCAAACCTCAAAATGTGGCCAAAAAACACTTTTTCCTCTCATTGCGGTGACAGAAAGTTCTGGAATCTGAGAGGAGCCACAAATGTCCTTCCACCCAACGTTTCCCCAAGTCTCCCGATAAAAATGGTACCTCACTTGTGGGGGTAGGCCTAGCGCCCTCAAAAGGAAATTCCCCAAAACACAACGTGGACACGTCAATTTTTTCCACAGAAAACAGAGGTGTTTTTTACAAACTGCCTACCTGTGGATTTTGGCCTCTAGCTCAGCCGGCACCTGGGGAAACCTAGTAAACTAGCAAATTTTTGAAAACTAGACACCTATGGGAATCCAAGATGGGGTGACTTGTGGGGCTCTGACCAGGTTCTGTTACCCAGAATCCTTTGCAAACCTCAAAATGTGGCCAAAAAACACTTTTTCCTCTCATTGCAGTGACAGAAAGTTCTGGAATCTGAGAGGAGCCACAAATGTCCTTCCACCCAGCGTTCCCCCAAGTCTCCCGATAAAAATGGTACCTCACTTGTGTGGGTAGGCCTAGCGCCCGCGAAAAGAAAAGGCCCAAAACAAAACATGGACACATCACATTTTTCCACAGAAAACAGAGGTGTTTTTTTTACAAAGTGCCTACCTGTGGATTTTGGCCTCTATCTCAGCTGGCACCTGGTGAAACCTAGCAAACCAGCGCATTTTTGAAAACGAGACACCTAGGGGAATCCAAGATGGGGTGCCTTGTGGGGATCTGACCAGGTTCTGTTACCCAGAATCCTTTGCAAACCTCAAAATTTGGCCCAAAAAACACTTTTTCCTCTCATTTCGGTGACAGAAAGTTCTGGAATCAGAGAGGAGCCACAAATTTCCTTCCACCCAGCGTTCCCCCAAGTCTCCCGATAAAAATGGTACCTCACTTTTGTGGGTGGGCCTACTGCCCGCGAAAGGAAATGCCCCAAAACACTACCTGGACACATCAAAATTATCAAATACAAAACTACCTGTTTTTGCAGGGGGCACCTGCGTTTTTGGTCCTGGGCTCAGCAGCCTTCTAGGGAATCGTACCAAACCTAGACATTTCTGAAAACTAGACACCCGAGGGAGTCCAGTGAGGTGTGACTTGTGTGGATCCCCCAATGTTTTCTTACTCAGAATCCCCAGCAAACCTCAAAATTAGCTAAAAAAATCAAATTATTCCCACATTTCTGTGTGGGATCACCACACTGGGACACATTTCATACCACCCAATGTTCCCCTCAGTCTCCCGGTAAAAATTATACCTCATTTGTGTAGGTGGGCCAAGTGCTTGTGAAAGGGAAGAGCCAAAAACATGTCAATATTGAGGGGGAAAAAAGGGGGTCCAAAAGGGCAGTTAGCAAAAAAACATTTTTAGGCTGACAAGTGCAGCAGAATTTTTATCGGTATAGATGAGACAATGCTGGGTGGTAGGAATTTTGTGGATTCCTGCAGATTCCGGAAGGTTCCATCACAAAAACGTGGGGAAAATGTGTGATTTCCAGCAAAGTTGGAGGTTTGCAGGGGATTGTGGGTACAAAAATGGTGCAGGGTGCATGTGAAACACACCACCCTGGAATCACCCAGATGTTTAGTTTTCAGATGTGTCTAGGTCTTGTGGATTTTTCTACATGGCAGCGTCTCAAAGTCCATAAAGTGCAGCCCTCACCATTCCAAGTGGGACGATTTTGAGAGTAAGCCAAGCTCTCATGGCCCAAATGTAAAACTAAAAACCAAAATAATCAAATGTCTTCTTGCTTGCTGTGGGATAAGATGTTTTAGAGTGCGGGGGAGAGCTGAAAGACTGTTACCCCCTTCAGTTGAGGTGGGGGCGTAATCAGGCCCATACTGGTTGGTAACCACCACCCCAATATAAACATATATATATTTTTTAATTACCTGGCATCTAGTAGACTTTCTGCCCCCCCCGGGTGTGGATCAAGGGTAATTGCCCCATCTGCCCACTGGTGGGCAGAACATCTTTGGCCCCATTTATTTGGGGTGGGGGTATGGCCATACCCCCACCCTCTTATTTTTGACTAAGGGGTCGCTCCCCACCTCTAAAAAACGTAACAAAAAAAAATAAAAACATTTTTTTTATCCCTGGCGCCTAGAGGTTTCTGCCACACCTGGGGGCAGATCGGCCTCATCACAATTGGCAAAAAAGGCCTAAAATAAATCCCCCCCCTCAGGGAGCGACCCTTGCCTAAGGGGTCGCTCCCCACCTCTAAAAAACAAAACAAAACAAAAAAAGAAATCCCCCAAAAATGTATCCCTGGCGCCTAGAGGCTTCTGCCCCCCCTGGGGGCAGATTGGCCTAATAACAATAGGCCGATCTGCCCTCGGGGGCAGAAATGACCTAAAATATATTTGCCACCCTGTCCCCCCGCCCCCTCCCCTCTGGGAGCGACCCTTGCCTACGGGGTCGCTCCACTTGAGTGACATTGGCGCAAAAAAAAAGATCCCCGGTGCCTAGTGGTTTCTGCCCTCCTTGGGGGCAGATTGACCTAAAATCGGACGATCTGGCCCCAAGGGGGGCAGAAATGGTCTAAATACAATTTGCCCCCCAGGGGAGCGACCCTTGCCTAATAGGTCGCTCCCCTTCTCTAAAAAGACAAACAAACAAAAAAAAAAAACACACCTTGCGTGACATTGGCGCAATTTTTTTTATCCCAGGTGCCTAGTGGTTTCTGCCCCCCTTGGGGCCAGATTGACCTAAAATCGGCCGGTCTAAATACAATTTGCCCCCCAGGGGAGCAACCCTTGCCTAATGGGTCGCTCCCCATCTCTAAAAAATAAATAAAAAAAAATAAAAAATTGCCCTGGCGCCTAGAGGTTTCTGCCCCCCCCCCCGGGGGGACAGAAATGGGCTAAAATAAATTTGTCCCCCTGGCCCCCCACCCCCCTGGAAGCGACCCTTGCCTACGGGGTCGCTCCCCTAGCGTGACAATGGCGCAAAAAAAAAGATCCCCGGTGCCTAGTGGTTTGCATTTCTCTTCCGATCGCGCTGGAAACTGAGCTTCCAGCGCGATGGGAGGAGGCCTCTGTGATTGTCAGTGCACGATTGCGCGCTGACATCACAGGGGGGGTGGGGGTCGGGGTGGAAGGGGAAGGGCTTCCCCTTCCATCCCTGCCTTTGGGGGTGTGGGGGGGAACCCCACAGAGGGAGCGCTAACCAGCACATGAGCACGTCCTGGGCACACGAGCACTGTGTCTCAGGATGTAACCATTACGTCCTGGGCACAGAAGGGGTTAACAACATTCTTGGGAGACGTCTTTAGGCTGGTTAGGTGATCAGCAGCAATCACATGTACTTTACCTTGTATATAACGGTTCTACCTTATTTCTTCTATCTTGAACTTTAATGGGGTTTAAACAATGGGGGGTCATTATGACCTCAGCGGTCTGCGATAATGTGGCGGTAAGTACCGCCAACAGGCTGGCAGTACTTACTGCCATATTATGACATTGCGGGGCTGGCTGAAGCCAACCCGCTAAGGTACCACTCTGACCGCCACGGCGGTAACAGCCGCAGGGCTGGAGATATTCAGCTACAGCCCAGCGGCCGCCATTGTTCCGCCCACGGGATTATGACCCCGCCTACCGCCATGGTTTTCGTGGCGTTCGTGACACCACGAAAACCATGGCGGTAGGCCATATCAGTGACAACTAATTCCTTACCTGTCACTGATAGGGGTCTCCCCCCACCCCTCCAGTTACCTCCCCACTCCTCTACCTCTGCAGTTACCCCCCCACACCACCCTACATCCATGCCCCTCACTACACACACACACACATGCACACACTCATTCACACATACATACACGCATGCATACATCAAATCACACACACATCTGCACACACTTCCAAACATACACGCAGACACGCATTCATATTTCACAACATGCACGCACTCACATTTCCATGCGTGCACACACACATTCAATACACACCCGCATTCACACACACACATACATTCACACCCCCCCCACACACACACACAAAACCCCCCACCCCTCTCAGAGCCCCGACTTACCTGGATCCAGGGGATCTTCCGGCAGTGGACGAGACGGGGGCGCTGATACCGCCAGCAGCGTCCGCAAGCAGAACACCTCCAGGCTGTATTATTTTTCATGATACGGCTGGCGGTGGTCTACTGGTGTGGGGCTGCTGATGGTAGCAGCGCCACCCTACCGCCATCCGACGGCATGGCCACAGTCGGATTTCCGCCATTCTTGTGGTGGGAATCCGGCTGTGGTCATAATATGGCAGATGGCTGCTAGCCGCGGCGACGGTCTTTTGGCGGCCGTCGCCACGCCAGTAGGCGGTTTCTACCGCCAAAGTTAAAATGAGGACCAATATTTGGTAGAGTCAGTCACAGATGCTATCTGTACTTTGAAGGGCATGATATTTAATCAGGACCATGATAAGCAATGCCCTCTAAAGTATGTGACAATATCAATTGGTGGTGGTCTGGCTCCAGGGGCCTAGTGAGTCGGTAAATTGATTGCTGTTAGTTCAAACAAATTGAATACCCTCATAACTAAAGGCTGGGACATGATGTCCCTGACTCTTATTGGTTTGATCAAGAGATCACACAGGAGAGAAATTAAAGGCTATCTAATAGGCATACAGTCTGCATTTAATAATTAATGATTTTTCTGCGATACAAAGCTGTATCTCTCAGTCCTTCAACCTTAAATTTGCAGGCATTGGCAAGGCTTAAAAACAGGATCCTGTCATATTTATATTGACAAGGTATGGCTTCTGCAAGTGCTGCATAATGTCATATATGAAAAGTAATGGATTATCACACCCTATACTGTGCAAAATGTTTTCAGGTTGCATTGCTGACACTGCAAACGTCTAATACGCAACCCAAAAACTGTACATCAGGTCCTATCATTGTCCTTCTGACCAGAGAACCCTACTCACTTTTTTCACTGTCATGCTATCCATAGACAACCAGGCATGCTCTCATAGGCTGGATTCAGAAACTGGACTTTATGGCACATTGCATATCAGAAGTGCATCATCAAAAGGGAGTGGCCTGTAAACCAAAAGACAAATCAGGCACAGACTGAAAAGGTAAGGGGTGTGGGGCAGAAATACACACATGCAACAGGATTAGGAGAGCCAGAAGCAGCCAGATGGAAAAGAGGACATAAAGCCCAACAGCTGTAGACTGAATCAAAGAATGATCCTGGCAACAAGCACCCCTGCAAGGTGTAGGAGGTCTGTGAAAGAGGTTGATGAAGAGCACACTGAGAAGAAAAAGACCCAGTGGTTGTCCCAATTATATCTGTAAAACGAAAACATACAGTAGCTAGGAGGAGTAAGGAACTGAGTTTCCTCCCTCTATGATCCTGATGGTGGGTTGTAACTTCAGGCAAATATTGGCGGGTTTGTGAGGTCAGTCGGGGGAAAAGAATACTAGTTGGTGGTAAGATTCTGATCCTTTACAGGCATCAAAGAAAATTGTATTAGAAAGAGATTCATAAATAATATTTCCTTTATTTTCCAAACACAATATTGTCTCTGGGGGACATCCAGGACATGAAAAACTATGGGATGCAGCACCTATTGTTTTAATGACCACCCCAAAAGTGGGCACTCACTGGAAAGCATACACGGTCCCAGCCTCCCTATTGCACAGGCAAGAATAATGCCAAACTGCCCAGATGGAACACACTGCCCTAAAGAGGTGGAGGAAAGATACAACACTGCCCAACTCACTGGGGCTTCTTAGTTTACATCCAGGGCAAAGCCCCAGGGAAACTCTATGTCCACCAGACACAATCGCTGTGATCTCCCCGTTGCTGTAAGCATGTTGAGTGTGCATTTTAAAGGCAATCTTGAAATGTGTGCAGCTATGGGCAGATTCAGTAAACAGATAAAAATAAAATAAAGCGTATGGCATATTGAACCAGCAGCGCACAAGCGCTGTGCAGACAACAGCTTATGAAAACAGTACTTGGTCGAGGGGAAACTGATGAGAACAAACACATGAGGAACAAGCATTGGTAAATGCAAGAAAATAGTGTGACATCCAGTAGAAAGAGACAAGAAGTAAGTGGCAAGCACAGGAACAAAAGAAAAGCAAGGAAAGCAAGGGGGTGGGATGTAAACCCCTTTACGATGGACATTGAATGTAAAAGATTTTCACAAGCGCAGCACAAGCGCTGTGCAGGAGAAACCTAGATACTGACACAACCACCTACATTGGAATCCAAGAAACAGCCGACAAGCAGTTGGATAGGGGGTTTAAAAACTGTAACAGAATATATAGAGACCTTTCTATCATGGCGTTGAGAAAGAGGCCTTTCTTGCAAAAATTGGATTGTGAATTTTACTTTTATAAACTTGAAAGACCCTTAGGTAAACATGCTTTGAGACTCAGCAGCTCTATGCCTATAAGGCCATAAAGCTGTAAGAGTCACTCAAAGCAGAATGGGGATTGTGTTTATCATTGTACAATACTTGTGGCAATTTCAAATACAAACAGTGACCTAGAGAGTTAGCAAAGTGTGAACTGATCTCGTTCAGGATATTTATAGCTTCCTCTGTATAAAAAAAGTATCTTTTGATGTAACTGTACATATTAAGGCATATTTGTTGGCCCTCATTTCTAGTAGAGTAGTTGACAATCACAACAGGCAGATGTTTTGCAAGCTCTTGTTTCTTCCATATTTCTTTGGCATCAGTTACACAGACAGAACTTAATATTTTCATTTGGGTCTACTGCATGGGACTTGGAGGAATTAGGGGGGTTTTAGATTCATGGACCTCTCACTGATGGATCCAGTAGCTGCTCATATAATATTGCCTGCAGCAGGGGGAATGATCTAAGTGATACAGTCAAGAAGAAAATATCATACATATTTTGCACATTGTAAAAATATGGCTGAATTGAGATCCCTGCCAAATCTAATTCTATAAAGCATTTGGACACAAATCGGAATTGGTACTAGATTAAGTTCTAGTTTCTTTGAAAATTCAGAATAGTAGATTGACTGTATTTTTGTGGCCAAATGATGCGGAGATGAAACCGCCACTCTGCAACTTAGCAAACTAAGGGGCATTTTTATTCTCTCTTTGTGTCGGATTTCCGTCATTTTTTTTAATGCAAATCCGGTGCAAACTTAACGCCATATTTATACTTTGGCGCTAGACCCGTCTAGCGTCAAATTTATGGCATTTGAGTAATTTTTTTACTGTGGAAACCTACCTTGCTAATGAGTTCCAAGGTAGGCGTTCCAGAGCAAAAAATGACTCTAAGGCCTTTGGGCCTTATTTATACTCCCGTGCAAAAATGACGTATGGGAGGGGGAGGGCCTTAAAAAATGACTCTAAACCAGTTTAGAGTCATTTTTTAAAGCCTGGGTCAGGGCAGCGTTAACGGATCTGTGGGCTCATTTCCATGGTCTCTGACCATGGAAGCAGTCCACAAGTGCCCTTCCCTGTCCCCAGGGACACCCCTGCCACCCTCGCCCACTGCTGGAGGACACCCATGGATGGGGGGACCCATCTATGGTAAGTAGAGGTAAGTATTTTGTAAAAAAAATTTAAAGTGGCATAGGTGGGCCTAACTTGGGCCCCCCTACATGCCATTGTGCCCAATGGCCATGCCCAGGGAACAGAAGTCCCCTGGGCATGGTCATTGGGCAGTGAGGCATGACTCCTGTCTTTGCTAAGACATGAGTTATTTCCAGGGGGGTTGTGCGTCAAAAATGATGCTAGTCAGGTTTGAGTCAAAATGTTTAACTCTAACCTGACTTGCACCGTTCTTTGACGCACAACCCCCATTTTTCCCTATGCCTCCGCTGCCCGCTTAGGGTCATTTATTTTGATGCTAATCAGGCCGCAGCGCCGGCTAACGTCATTCCATAAATAAGGCACCCGGCTGGCTTGTTGGAATGGCGTTAGCCGGCGGTAAACTTTTTGACACAAATCTGCGCTAGCGCTGATTTGCATCAAAAAGTATATATATGGGCCTAAGGGGCATATTTATACTCTGTTTGCTCCGGATTTGCGTCATTTTTTTTACACAAATCTGGTGCAAACTTAACTCCATATTTATATAGACGGGTCTAGCGCCAAATTCATGGAGTTTGAGTCTTTTTTTTTTACTGTGGAAACCTACCTTGCATTAATGAGAGGCAAGGTAGGCATTCCGGGGTAAAAAATGACTCTAAGGCATTTGCACCTTATTTATACTCCTGTGCAAAAATGACGCACGGGGGGGCCTTAAAAAATTACTCTAAACTGGTTTAGAGTCATTTTTTAACGCCTGGGTCAGGGCAGGTGTTAAGGGACCTGTGGGCTCCTTTCCATGGTCTCCGACCATATAAGCAGTCCACAGGTGCCCTTCCCTGCCCTCAGGGACACCGCCTGCCACCCTTGCCGACCCCTGGAGGACACCCATGGATGGGGGGACCCATCTACAGTAAGTAGAGGGTAGTAGAGGTAAGTATTTTTTTTAAGTGGCATAGGGGGGCCTAACTTGAGCCCCCTTACATGCCATTGTGCCCAATGGCCATGCCCAGGGGACAGAAGTCCCCTGGGCATGGCCATTGGGCAGGGGGGCATGACTCCTGTCTTTGCTAAGACAGGAGTCATTTCCATGGGGGTTGTGCATCAAAAAAAGACGCTAGTCAGGTTTGAATCAATATTTTTGACTCTAACCTGACTTGCACCGTTCTTTAACGCACAACCCTCATTCTTCCCTATGCCTCTGCTTCCTGGTTAGAGTAATTTATTTTGACGCTAACCAGGCCACAGCGCCGGCTAACCTTATTCCATAAATAAAGCGTCTGGCTGGCCTGTTGGAATGGCGTTAGCCGGCGGTAAACTTTTTGACGCAAATCTGCGCTAGCGCTGATTAGCGTCAAAAAGTATAAATATGGGCCTAAATGTGAATAGGGGAAGGTGCCGTTTTTCTGGCTTTCTAAGTTTAAGGAATTTATGCAATTTTTATTTTTCCACATAATAATTTATATAACGTAGTGGAATACATCGATTGACTAAATTTCTTCATTTTTTGACACTAATGTCCCTGCATATGTCAAAGAACTCAATAAAGAAGAATTAGACAAAATAACATAGAAAGCCAACATCTCTGAGGGGTCCTGTTTCATCTCTAAAAATTTAGGACATTGATTTATTTGTGACTATAATTAATTCAATGTCTGTGTACCCGGTTTCCAATTTTTGCCTAACTGTATCTGATAGGCCAAAATTATGTAAGAGTGGTGATTTTAAAAGGCCACTCCCTTCCTCAAAATTAATTTCAGCATTTGTTGTTAAAAATGCTCCTTGGGTCTTCATGACTATGTACATTTTTAATTTAAGAACCCCCCTTTCATTATCTCTACCCACACTTCTTTTTATAAAATGTACTGAACCTGAAAAACTGAACCTTGTTAATGATGTCCTTACTCTACCCAATGTTTATGCAGTCATGAATGTAAGACTATTAACATTCACAATAAGTTGAAAAAGCAGTCTGTAATACAAAAATCAACCTTTTTCACTATTTGGGATACTCTTGATTCATTATGCACATCACAGAAGACATTTGGGTACTACATAACTGGCAACTTTCCACAGAGAACACATTCCTCCCATTTTCATGATCTTAATTGCCTAGAAATATTCTTGTAGGTTATATGTGATAAAAGACAGAGGGCCATATGTATGACCTGGTTTGTGTAGCTCTTGCACCATGCAACCTAGTACAAGAGCAACACAAACCTTAGTGAGATTTATGAAACCACGCAGAGCCACCTTGAGTAGCCCTGTGAGGCTTTGTAGATTTTGAGTAATGTAATCGCTGCATTACATTACTCTGCACAGGGAGGCATTTCCATGGGTGTTGCGTGGGTGTTCCCACACAACGTCCATTGATTTTGACACATTTGCAGATTTACAAGAGCTTGTAAACCTTGAAATGTGCCAGAAAGATACACTGCCTCAGGAGAGGCATAAGGAGGAGAAATATCTGTATTTCTCGTTGTTTTCCTCTATGTGTGCTGTATTTTGAAGCACACATAGAAAGACAAAAAAGACTCTCAGGATTTTTTTGTGCAGGAAGGTGCACTTCTGGCACAAAAAAATCCTGCATACAACACAGGCACCCTTGCACCATGGTGCAAGGATTTCTGCACTGGCACTAGGCTGCCTAAAGAGTGCCAGCGCAGGGGCAAAGGACAGGAATAGGCAATATTGGATACATATGGTGCATTCCTGCCCTTTCACTGTGATGCAGGGCAGTGCAGCAAGGTGACTTGCTGTGCTTCCCTGTGCCCCAAAGTCCATAAATATAGGCCAAAGGGTTTTTGCTCTGGGTAGATAGTCCTTAGCCCTCTTTCCAGTGAAGATAGCCGGTGGTTGTGAAGTGTGCGAAAATCAACAGATGGCTTACTGGTCAACCTGTGAAGTAAATCACAGGGACAGTTCAGTTTTGAGACAGCTTCTGACTTGGCACATGCACTAGCAGATTGATTTGTTTATGTGGTGTCTCTCACCCCCCCTTGTATCTGAGAATTTAAAATTATCAGTTGGGAGAAACATTCTATCCGCGGGTGGAAATGGCAGAATTTTGGGTACTCACTATTACTCTTGTAACAGGGAGTTCAGGCAAATAGCCGCATGGTGGAATATTTTCTTGCATACAGCTCCATGAAGGTAAGTTGGGGAACGCGACAAGATTCAGCACCCAGTAGCGCGATTTCTGGTTGCTAGGAGGACATCCTGCAAGGTTTTTCTGTTGCAGGCCAACGCAACCGTTTGCAGTGAGAAGGCCGCCGCTCAAGTGGAAAATCTACTAGAGTGGCATCAAAATCAACTTAACTGCACCCCTTGACATGCCACGTGGTGCCGTTCATACTGAATCACAGCATGAGCAGTGCGATGTGCCTATTTCCGCCCATTACAAAAAGAACAGGTGATGTATGGAATGCTGAACGATTGCATACATTCACATCCAGTCACAGATCTGGGCCTAAATTCATAGTTCTTGTGCTTTCCCTGCAATTCCAGTTTGGACCCAGCAATATCAGTGGTGTAACAAAAAATGAGGGGGTCCTCCTGCAAAGCCCTTGGATGGGCCTGCTACCTGTGCACAGTGCACTGTGGTTAGGGTGCCCCTGGAGCTCATGGGCCCCCGCCCCTCAGGGGCTGCTGGAGCCTTTGTTATGACACTGAACCATAGGCAAATCACTCTTGACTCTACTCCCCATGGGAAGAGTCCAGCCTGAACTGCCAGGCCAGGTCCTCCCTTCTCCAACAGGCATCCTGGAACCGGTTTCATGGTATCATCCTTATAAGCCAGGCAAACTTGAAGCCAGTGGCATAACGAGCATGGGACCCACATATAGGCATACCCTTTCCACTAAGGGGTGACAAGTGCAAACAAAAAAAACAGATGACGGGCGGAATGCTGTACAATGTCAAATATTCACCCCCAGTCACAGATAAGAGCCTAAGTCTGTTGTTTTTTGCAAGCCACAGTATTCCAGTTTTAATCCAGCCATATGCAAATCAGTCTTGACCCTGCTCCTCATGGGAACAGTCCATCCTGAACTGCCAGCCCAGGTTCTCCCTGAACTAGAAGAAAGCATTCTGGGACTGGTTTTGGGGTATTACCCTTCATCAGCCCGGTTAGCTTGAATCCGATAGCATAGCGAGCATGGGACCCACATCTGGGCATACACTTCCCACTTAGGGCAACAGATACAAAAAGAACAGATGGTGGGTGAAATGCTGAACAATGTCAAACGTTCACCGCCAGTAACTGATCTTGGCCTAAATCCATCATTTTTTTGCTCATCACACCATTCCAGTTTGGACCCAGCCATATGTAAATCAGTCTTAACCCTGCTCCACATGGGAGCAGTCCAGCCTGAACTGCCAGGCCATGTCCTCTCTGGATCAAAAACAAGCATCCTGGGACCAGTTTCAGGGTATCACCCCTTCATCAGTCAGGGTCTTGAATCGGGTAGCATAGTGAGCACAGAACCCACATCTGGCTATACCCTGCCACTTAGGGTGACAAATGCAAAAAGAATAGATGATGGATGGAATGCTGAACAACGTCAGATGTTCACTCCGAGTCACAGATTTGGGCATGGATCCATTGTTTTTTTGCTCGCCACACCATTCCAGTTTGGACCCAGCCATATGCAAATCAGTCTTGACTCTTCTCCCCATGGAAACAGTCCAGCCAAAACTGCCAGAAAAGGTCCTCCCTGGAGAAGAAACAAGCATCCTGGGACCGGTTTTGAGGTAGCACCCCCTCATCAGCTAGACTAGCTTGATTCCAGTGGCATAGAAAGCACAGGACCTACAGCTAGGCATACCCTTCCCACTTTGGTCGACAAATGCTAAAAGAACAGATGATGGACAGAATGCTGAACAATGTTAAACATTCACCCCCAGTCACAAATCTGGGTCCATTATTTTTTTTGCTCGCCGTGCCGTTCAAGTTTGGACCCAGCCATATGCAAATCAGTTTTGACCCTGCTCCCCATGGGGACAGTCCAGCCCGGACTGCCAGATAAGGTCCTCTCTGGCTAAAAAAACAAGCACCCTGGGACCAGTTTCAGAGTATCATCCCTCATTGGTCGACAAATGCTAAAAGAACAGATTATGGACAAAACAGAGTGCTGAACAATGTCAAACATTCACCCCCCCTAACAGATCTGGGCCTAAAACCATCATTTGTTTGCTCAGCGTGCCATTCAAGCGTCGACCCAGCCATATGGAAATCATTCTTGAGCCTGCTCCCCATGGGAACAGTCCAGTCTGAACTGCCAGACCAGATTCTTTCTGGACCAGAAACAAGCATTCTAGGACCAGTTTCAGGATATCACCGATCATCAGCCCAGCTAGCTTGAATCCAATAGTATAGCGAACACAGGACCCACATTTGGGCATACCCTTGTCACTTAGGGCGACAGATGAAAAAAGAACAGATGGTGGGCGGAATGCTGAATAATGTCAAATGTTCACCCCAAGTCTCAGATCTTGGCCTAAGTGCATTTTTTTTTTTTCCATGCCATTCCAGTTTGGACCAAGCCATATGCAAATCAGCCTTGACCCTACTCCCCATGGGAATAGTGCAGCCCAAACTGCCAGGCCCTTCCTGGATCAGACACAAGCATTCTGGGACCACTTTAAGGATATTACACATCATCAGCCAGACTAGCTTCAATCTGAAGCATAGTGAGCACAGGATCCACATCTGGGCATACCCTTCCCACCTAGGGCGACAAATGCAAAAAAGGACAGATGATGGATGGAATGCTGAACAATGTCAGACTTTCACCTTCTGTCACAGATCTGGGCATATATCTATCTTTTTTTGCTCACCACGCCATTCCAGTTTGGACCCAAACATATGAAAATCAGTCTTGACCCTGTTCCCCATGGGGACAGCCCAGCCGGAACTGCCAGGATGAGGCCTCACTGGACCAGAAATAAGCATCCTGGGACCAGAGTTGAGATATCACCTCCTCAATAGCCAGGCTATCTTAAAACCGGTGGCACAGCAAGCATGGGACACATGTCTGCATATACCCTTGCCACTTAGGGCTAAAAATGCAAAAAGAACATATGATGGAGCAAACTCTGAACAATGTCAAACATTCCTCCCAGTCAGAGATCTGGGCCTAAATTCAACTCTGTGGAATCTTGTGGAGTTTTTTTAGTAATTCTGCCGAATTCCAGAGTCAAATTTTGCAAGTTCTGCCCATCCCTAGGCAAGTGCAATGTTATAAGTGCATTTAAAATTATTTATGAATGAACTCTACAGATAAGTTGTCCTTTTCAGAGTAAGTTCCTTTCAGGCTGGTAGTCCAAGCAATCCACATATATGCACTATCTAGAGATAAAAGTGACTCAAGGGGTGCACACCATATATGCTGTTGCCTCAATCCAGGATTCTAAACGTATATAGACTTAAGTTCTTCTTTTGCGTGAAGCAGAAATGTGAGTTTTTCTTCTTACAAAACATAGGTGGCCAGTAGTGGCGGTTTGCCGCTCGGCGTATTATGACCGTTGGCTGGCCTCCGTAGTTTTTCCGACAGAGAGCCACCAACAGCCATACTTGCAGGCGGCGGGGGAGTGGAGGTTGCTCCACCTCCACCGCCACGCCAACAGAACACCGCCCAGCTAATCACGTCCTATGATTCTGCGCGGAGGTGTTCTGTTGGCAGTGTGGTGTCGGCGGAGCTGCCCCCATGGCTCCCGTCCCCTCCCGGCGGATCGACGGAACAGGTAAGTCGATCGTCCGTTAGGGGAGGGAGGGTGGAGGGGTGTTGTGTGGGTGCATGGAGGTGTGCGTCTGTGTATGTAGGGGGGGTGTGAGTGCGTGTATGCTTGGGGGGTGCTTCGTGTTTTGGGAATGAGTGCGTGTATGTCTGTAGGTATGTCTGTGTGGATGTGTGCGTGAATGTGTGAATGTGGGTGTACGTGTCTGACTGTGTGTGTGGATGTTGGCATGTATGTCGGTGTGTGTGGGTATATGTGTGTTGGTGGTGCCTGCGTGCGTGTCGGGTGTGTATGTGTAAGGTAATGTCGGGGGTCGGGGTGGGGGTGGGAGTTGGGGTGGGTGGGAGTTGGGGAAGGCCCCTATCAGTGTCAGGGAAGGAATTCCCTGGCACTGATAGTGCTTACCGCCATGGATTTCATGGCGGTTCCTACCGCTGGAAATCCACGGCAGTAAGCCGGGTCAAAATACAGGCGGCAGTATTGTGACGGCCGACGGGCTGGAGACCCAGGTCTCCAGCCCAGCAGTCGTCTCCGCCCTGGCAGGCGGAACAGAGAAGCGGCGGATGACTGTGGTGGTAACCGCCATGGTCATAATACTCAAAAAAAGACCGCCAGCCTGTTGGCGGTCTTACCGCCGCTTTAACACCGTCCGCCAGGGTTGTAATGACCCCCATAGTCATTTGTTTACGTTTCGTTTTTTCCAAATTTCTTATTCTGCCCAAATGGATTTCTGGGAACCCTTCTTCAAGGGGCCAAATTTACACACACTCTTCAAATCAAACCTGAATATCTACAATGCATCTGAGCTGTAGTGGGGCAACCATCAGCCATTTGATTCAGCATGTCCCATGATCTAGTCTGGCCAAGATGACAAACTTTGAAACTGTAAGAATCATCTATTATGATAGAAATGAGATGGTCCAAAATTTCAGACAGGAAAACCCTAGCCTGGAAAATGAAGGAGATAAGCAAAAAAATGCCTGTAAACCTAATTAAGAATTATTATGCTAATATGCAGATGGACCAGATTTAAAACTATTTGCACCTTTTGAAGAAAAACGGATTACATCACCTTTTTGAACTATCAATGTGGCGTATAAAATATTGTATTATTGAAAGTGACTGGCACCTCATTTACTATTAATACATTAACCCCTTCAGTGCACACCCTCCCTGGTGCATATCATGACCATTGGTCGTCAGCAGGGAGGGCTTTGAAATATGTGTGTGTGTGTGTGTGTGTGTGTGTGTGTGTGTATATATATATATATATATATACTCACACACACACAACTTTTGTGCAGCAATGTAAACATCAAGATAACTCTTGTGATTGTGTTCCTGCTATAGAGAGAGAGATCAGCGTTTTGGCGTAAAATTACACAGAGGGTTAACATCACTGCTGCAAAGAAAAGATCTGCATTTTATGTGGATAGCTGAGTTGATTCATAAAGGCAGCCGTTACCAGCGCTCTAAAATAAATAAAATGTATGTAAGGGAGGAGCGATGGAGAGATATGTGACCCTCTTGCTGGGTGGTAGTGATAGAATACAATTAGGAGGTCATGGGACGAGAGCACCAAAAGTGATTGTTGCACTGGGCACCACTAGAACTAAAGGCTGTGATGATGGGTAAGTGGCAAGGTGAAGTAACAGTGTGTCTTTTATGTTTTTTTCAGTGTTTTAGGAGAACCTGCTGATGGAGGGAAGAAGCAAAGGTAAGGTAACTGACATTTACTGTTGCACACATCTCACACACACACACACCAGCAAATTTGCGAACAACATATCTGCCTTCTACATAGACTAGTGTTTTAAAAGGACAGTTTAGCCAGTAGCAGATTTGACATCTCATTGGATGACTGCTGCTCAAACCCTAATTTGGGTTATGGAGGAGAGTTCTAAGGCAGGATCAGAGCCTGAGACAGCAGATACTGAGATAGCATCTGAAGGAAAGGACAATGGAGCAGAAGCTGGGAGTGAATTTTCAGTTGGCGGAGAACCATCTGACGACTCCTCTTCCAGTGATTCTGAGGGAGACTATGATGACAGTCATGCTGTCCCTTCGCAAGCACAGTCTGTGCTGCAGGATAACAGCAGCAGGTTAGCCCAACCCAGAGAGCAGGTGCGTGCGGTGGCAAGCACAGACAGACAGATCTCTTTGCAGCCCTCAATTTATTTCTGCCCAAAACTCCACCTTTTACTGGCGACACTGGATGTAAAGTCAATACCGTCAACTTTTTGCCAACTGACTACGTCTCATGTTGGATGTTGACTTGCTTCAGCAAATTGTGCAACAAACAATTTCTGAGGGACCATGTAGCCACTACAGGGCCCCTTTCTAGGGCACGTCAGTGGACTCTCTCTTTGCTGAAGAAGTTGAAAATATTTTGGGGCCTAATGCTCAAAATGGGGTGAGTGCAGAAACCAACTTGCAGTCCTACTGGTCGACTCACACAGTTTGGGTAACCCCCATCCTCGCACCATACATGAGCAGAGATAGTGTTTTGCTATTGCAGCGAAGCTGCATTTTAATGACAATTTTGTTGCATTGCCTCCGGACCTTCCAGGCCACAACAGGTTGTTCAAAATTCGGCCTGGTGCGGAACATTTGTCTGCCAGGTTTCCAGAGGTGTATACTTCTGGAAAGAACATAGCAGTCGATGAGTCCTTGATCCTATGAAAAGGGTGGCTGCTGTTCAGGCAGTACATTGCGAGCAAAAGAGTTTGCTATGGCATCAAGCTGTACGTGCTACATGAGAGCTCTACTGGCTATGTGTACAGCTTGAGAGTGTATACAGGAAAGGACTCCATGCTAAACCCTGTAGGGTGCCCTCCCATGCTAGTGTTCACAGGAAAGATCGTACAGGAGCTTGCCAGCAACTCCTTCACAAAGGTTATAACCTTTAGGTGGACACTTTCTATGCAGAGTAGAGCTGTTAGGGGAGCTCTAAAAAGCGTGTGGCCTGTGGTTTGTTGTCAGTTGACAGTTTGTTGTCACCGCAAAAGATTACCGCAGGATCTTGTTTGCAAGAAGCTCCATACATCCCAGAGTATTACCTTGCGCACCAACTAACTGCCTGCAGTCAAGTTCTCAGATAGGTGTGATGTGTACGTGCTCACTACAATTAATGATGAGAGCACTTCCCGCATCAGGGTTTGGGGTGAGATGGCCAAAGTCCACAAGCCCACCTGTATACTTTATTAAAATATGTACATGGGTGGAGTGGACAAGAAAGACCAGGTTCTTCAACCATGCAATGAGAGTTATAAAACTTGCACTTGGTACAAGAAACTGTTTACCCACCTGATCCAGATGACAACATACAATGCATATGTTGTTTATCACAAGGCAACCAAAAGAAGACTTGTGTCTTTCCTTGACTTTCAGCCGTCTGTGATTAAAAGTCTCACTGATGCTACAGAAGCAGCAGCCTCCATTTCATATGTTCTGGAGGATGTGCCAAGGCTGCAGGAGTGACACTTTGCTGATCACATTCCTAAAACACCCAAAAAGGATCTTCCATGTTATCATTGTAAAGTGTGCTCGAAGCATGGAAAGCAGTAGGAGAGTCATTATTACTGTCCTCAGTGCCCATCTCAGCCATGCCTGTGTTTTCGTAATTGCTTTATGTTGTATCATACTAAAGCAAACTTTTGGGAATTTGATGGAGATGGGGCTGCCGTTGGGTAAACCTTTCAATGGCTGTACATGGATACCTAACGTCCTGGGCCACTACTTTGTTAGGCAAAGAGCCATACAATTTTAATTCCTCTACTTCAGGAAGTCATGGACTTCCTTATGGCCTGCTTGACACCTTTTCCGCCATTAGAACGTAGTATGTTTTCTGTTTGATTAACATGCGATATAGTCCCCACACTGCACTTACTGGTGGACCGAACATATGGCATGTTATCACTCAGTACCCTCTGTGGAAAAATGTTAAAGGCATGACTGAATTTTAAAGCGCTTGTTAGGGAACTTATCTATGCTGCACAAGGACCACCCTCATTGCCCACAAGAACCAGAGTCAGTGTAATAAGTCACACAAATGTCATGTGTGACATATTAACCAATATTACTACTTGCTTTGAAAGTGTGCAAACACATTTTGTAACTTGTATCATAACCAGTGTTAATTAAAAGGGGTACAGGACACAATAGCGTGTATGATGATTGTTTTCACATCCTATAAGATGTGAAAACAATCATCATACAAGATATTGTGCCCTGTACCATTTTTCAATAACAGTGGGTATGATACAAGTTAGTGAGTGAATTTTCTCACTTTCAAGGAAAAAGTAGAAGTGTTGGCGAATGAGTCCCACACAGGATAGTCATTTTTTGCATAGGAACGCCTACCTTGCATCTCATTAAGGCAAGGTAGGTTTCCACTTCCAAAAAATGACTTTAACTCCATAAATTTGGCGCTAGATGGGTCTAGCACCAAAGTATAAAAATTGAGTTAGTTTTGCACTGAATTAGAGTAAAAAAAAAATGACTGTAATTCAGTGCAAACAGAGTATAACCATGCCCCTTAGCGTAAAAAAATGATGCTAATCTGGTCAGAATCATTTATTTTGACTCAAAACTGCCTAACATCATTTTTTTTTAAGCTTGCCTACCCTTTGCACCGGCTTGCACCATTCCATAAATATGGTGCCCAGTTGGTGCTAAAAAATGTTGCAAGCCGGTGCAAAACTTTTTGGTGCAAAACTGCATTAGTGCAGTTTTGCACCAAAAAGTATAAATAAGGCCCTATATATCCCCGCAATCAGAAGAGTCTAGAGGACATAATGATATACTGCTGCTGTCAATCGTCCATCGTGACAAAAAGTTACAAACAAAAATGTTGTCTCAAAAGACAGCTTTTTCCTACTCAATTTCAATATTCCTTTGTTTCAACTGTTCTTTTCCTTGGCAAAACCTTTGGGGATCTACACATGTGATCCCTTGCTGAATTCAGAATTTTGTCTACTTTGTAGAAACGTTTAGCTTTTCTGGATCACCCAAGGGTTTCACACTGGTTTCCACCACAAACTGTAAGTAGGTTGAGAGCACAAAAAATAGGGAAAATAAGCTACATCATACAAAAATGACAAAACTGTGGTACAAAAATGGGTTTTAGGGTTCAGCCCTGCATATTCCTGAAAGCTGGGAAGATGGTGACTTTAATACAGGAAACTGTTTCTGGAGCACTTTTTCCCTATTTTTCTCCAAAAACTCAAAATGTAGGTACATTTTGCCTATTTTCTCGGTCTGCAACAGGAGAATCTACAAACCCTGGGTACCTTTACAACCCTCAGGACGTTGGAAAAGAGGGTGCAAATTTGGCGTGGATACTTTAAATGGGGAAAAAGTTATGGCACCCTAAGTGTTAACTACCCCAAATAGCCAATAAAAGGGCTCAGCAGCAGGTGTGGCAAGGCCCAGCAGCTAAGGGGTTAAGAAATGCAGGCATGCTTAATTCTATTATTGGAATGTGAAACACTGAATAGGATCAGGTCCCCTTGATCCTTAGTAGGCAGAATAATGGTACTAAACCAGTTGTTGCAATTGTATACACTGCACACATGTTTACAGATTACATTTCAAAACATTCAATGCATAGGTGTGACACAGGTAATGTTTTCCATAACTATAGGTACATTTTTTGAATTGCATCACTTATGACTCATAAAATGCGCAAAATTGAACTGGGAATGTTATTTATACTGTTCGAGGTATGTTAAAACAGATTGGCTGGGCATGGCTGCAAATAGTCTGTATAATTATAGCAAGAGTTCCTGTTAGAAATGGGGTTTCTGGTTGGCTAGGGTATGCACCTCAGCCAGGCAGAACCTACCCACTCTAGTCAGGGCAATGGAGTTACACGTCTAAGATAACCCCTGCTCACCCACTTGGTAGCTTGGAACGAGCAGTCAGGCCTATCCCAGAGGCAATGTGTAAAGAGTTTGCACAACACACACAATACATGTGACGCAAAATGTACACCACAAAGTAAACACAACACTGAGCTATGTAAAAATAATCTGTATTGCACAAAACATAATTAGACCAACATTACACGTAAGTAATACCCTGCTACCTTAGCAGTTGTCAGATCGTTACACAGGTTACTAATACTCTGCAAGAATACGCAGTTCTCACATTAGAACACGTAAGTACTCAGGATTCTTCAACATAAGCAGTAGTCAGGAATTACAAGAAGAGTTATATGCACCTGTCATGAACAATTCCTAAATACCCATAAAATGAACATTAGAGAACATCTCACAAGTCATACAAATACATATCAGCTAGATATGCCCATAAAAGAAACATTAGCACATATATGTAGTGACAGAAAGCAGGTAGGAAATCTATAGACATCAAAAGATCTATACTGGGCCACTGGAGCCCATATTCCCTACAAAAGTACCTGGTCTCTGTAGTAGAGGCACTCCCCATGCCTAGAAGCTGAACAATGGGGCCCCCGGCGCTCCTATGTGCAAAACGGGGGCCTCTGACATCTTTTTGAGGAGAAGAGGGCGGAACGCACCTCCTCTATACCATTGACGGGCCCCTCTGGGGACCGTGATTACTGGGGGCCCAAGTCAGGGAAATCATCAAGGGAGGAGGGGGGTGCCACGCACCCCATCTAGGATGAAACAGGCCCCTACAGGGACCCGCGAACTCCTGGGGTCTCCCTGGGCCCCCACTGGCCCTCACACGGGGGGAGACCTCCAAAAATGCCACTGGCCCACAAGGGGGCCAACCAGGGAGCCAGAAGCACGGGCGAGCCTCCGGTGAGGTTACCACCTGGCCCACAAATCAAAGGAGAGTCCTCCGGGACTCCAACAGGCGAGGGAGAGGCGTCTTTCTCTCCCACCTGCTCCCGATGACGTCCTGGCCCAAGGCAGTCCCTGCTGGTGCCGATGTGTGCCCCGGGGGCGCTCCGTAAAGCGCACTACACCCGGGGACACAATAGGAGCGTGGTAGCTCCTTTCTTTGCTTCCGAAAGTGCCCCGGGGGCACTAAAGATGCACAGGCGGCGCCCGGGTTGCGGCAGTGACTTAAGCAGCAGAGAAGCGCTTATCAAAGCGCGAGGGCACTTTTGTAAGCCCAGGCTGCGGCGGTGATTCTTGGGGGCCTCAAGGTGTGCTTTTTAAAAGCCCCATGGCCAAGTCTGCAGGGATCGTTGCAGGGGTCAGGGGCCACAGCACCCTGCCCCTGGGAACCAGCAAGGAGACAAGGAGAAGCACAGGGCTGGTGGGCCCAGCTACAGGCCAGCACAAGGGGTGCAGATGGTGGCAGTTCCTTCTAGCAACCAGGTAGGTCACAGGTCAGCACAGCAGCAGCAGTCCAAGGTGGTTTCCTGGTGAGTCCATTCATCAGCATCTGTGTCCAGTTACATGTCCCAAGAATGTTCAAAATGAAATCTAAATTGTGGGGAAAATTCCCCTGTACTTATACTAGGTTTACAGTGTGTTTTACAATGGCCAGGAGAGGGAGTTCCAACCAGTTACAACTGGTTCTGGGAGTGCCCTTTCTCTCCTCCAGCACAGGCTCCAAACATCAGTGGGGGGTAAACAACCCTATTGTGTGAGGCCAGGGCACAGCCTTTACAAATACAGGTGTGCCCCGCCTCTTCCTTCTCTCAGCCCAGGAATGCTTTACAATATGTAGATGCACCTCTGTGACACCTCCACCCTCCCTGTGTTCAGGCTGTCTAAGAAGTATGCACCAAGCCCCAACTGCCAGTCTGCCCAGACATGGATTGGAGGCAAGCTGCAAAACACCAAAGCCATAAGCACAGATAAATGCACACTTTCTAGAAGTGGCATTTCTGTGATAGTAATAAAAAATACACCTACACCAGTAAGCAGCATTTCTCACCACTATCACAACCATACCAAACATGCCTACGCTACCCCTCATAAATCAGACAATACCCCATACACATAAGGCAGGGCATTTCCAATGCAATCCTATGAGGAGGCAGCACTCACAGCAGTGAGACACCAAGTTAGGCTGTTTGTCACTACCAGGACAGGCCACGCAACATGGCACATGTCCTGCCTTTTACCTACATGGCACCCTGCCCAAAGAGCTACCTAGGGCGTACCTTAGGGGTGACTTACATGTAGTAAAAGGGGAGTTCTGGGCCTGGCAAGTAAATTTAGATGCCAGGTCTCTGTGGCAGAAAACAGCACACACAGACTCTGCGCTAGCAGGCCTTTTGATAGGTTTGACAGGCTACTTAGGTGGATGGCGCAAGCAGAGCTGCAGGCCCACTAGTAGCATTTAATTTACAGGCCCTAGGTATAGGGATACCACTTTACAAAGGACTTATAGGTAAATTAAATATGCCAAATAGGTATAATCCAATCATACCAATTTTGTAAGGGAGAGCACATGCACTTTAGCACTGGTTAGTAGTGAGAAAGTGCTCAGAGTCAAAACGTCAGCCAACAAAGGTCAGAAAAATAAGGAGGCAAAAAGCAAAAAGTCTGGGGAATGACCCTGTAAAAGGGCCAGGTCCAACAGTTTCAAACACTGAAACTAATAAGATAACATTAGTTGTCATGTAATAAAAACTGTTACTTATTTTACAATTCACAAAATGTAACGCATAACTTGTATGATTTGCAAAGCGTAGGTCTCTTTTAAGTGAAATAATTCTAGAATATCCCAAAGTACGCTAACTCCAATATGTTAGTGAACCAATGAGCGTTCACTTTTGCAAAGAATGGATAGTAGTTGTTATGATCATTAGAGTAGGTTGTTTTCTGAGCTCACCAAGCGTTTGTGTAAAAAATGGGTGGGCTGCAAAATGTCTACTATCTCCCTTTCAAAAGCAGTTCTTAGGTTCAAGCATAATAGAAAAAAGTGCTCAGTTTGTAAAAAAAATAAAAATAAAAATAAGCTGTGGGGGCACAAACTTTAATATTTGAGCCTGCCGCCAAATAAAATACAAACGCTGCTTAGTCGTTATTCAACGTTGTGCCTCTTTCTACCACACCCTAACCTTTTTTGGCTGGATCACAGAACATTTTTTCCTTGTACTATTACATGCCCTTGCTAGTAAGTATGGTAGCTCTTGGTGCAATCAACTTCTACCACTTTGTGCATGGGATAGTATGTGACAAGAATGTTTGGGCATATTTGTTCTGTTGTATTTTTTTGTGGTGGTGTTATCTTATGCAGTTTTTTTGTGCTTTTATGTTTTTGTGCTGTATTACTGCTTTGTGTTGTTGGTTTCCTGTTTTGACTGTTATTTTATGCTATTATGTTTATATTGACCTTTTACAGTGCAGTACATTATTGTGTTATGCTCTGAAATTACTTTAGAGATATCAACAATGCTGCTAACCTTTCAAAACATAAGCGTCACTTTCCTACAAAGTTACAGTGACAAACAACAATTTGCCACTGTCTAAGTTGTTAACATACCGCTCTTCATCTCTTCAACTATTTAAAACACCTTTCAACCCAAAACTGTGACACAAGTCATGCCTTAAATAATCAGCTTCTCACTTCGTTTGATGTGGTCTCCTGTCTGCATATCAGATCTCTTTTAGGTCATATACATCCCTGCTTTTTCTCTGTCACTGTTTTCCTATCTTTCTCTTTCTTCATCTTTCTGCCTTTTGGCCTTTATTTCTCTTGCTCAAAGTCTGATGATCAAAAGTCTGGGACATGAGTACTGGGGACCGCCACGGCCAACCACCCATTCAAATTAAGCACAGTATGAAGGTATGCCCAGCTCCCATGCAAAATGTTCAAGAAAGAACTAAGTATGCAAAATGAGAGAGATAAGGACGCACAGCCTAATTTCTTAAAAGGGCAGTAATTGTGCTGATGTCAATTATGTGAAAGACTTGGAATGAGTACTCTTCGGCATGTTTAAAATTGTGACATTTAAGATATTTTTGCCAACATTTTACAGAGACTCTAAAGATGTATGTACCACACCGATATTAGAATTAGTGTGATGTTCAATTCAGGAAGAAGGTGAGGTGTAGCCCACAGATAGATGCTGTCAGACCTGACACGTATAGGCAGTGGTTCCCCTGGATTTTTGCTTCTTTCAAGTAGGTCTCATCAGTTTTCATCTCCAAGACCCTTGGAGCTCGGAGCCCTTTCCGTCTGCCCATGCAGAGTGAAAGTGCCCCCTCGATGCATAGAATTTAGAAACTATCAACACTGTCCGTGTGCTGGTTTGAGTACCTGGGCCAGGAATGGATGGGAGTTGGCATCTCCGACCTGGGCATCCATGTCTATGACAAGGTAGGGTGGTTCCTATGTGAATTTGCCCATGGCGGAAGTGACCATGGTGTGTGTATTTAGGCACAAGTGTTCCACGATAGGAACAGAGCCTGAGGGCTCAGGCCATCCAAGGCAGATGAGCACCATGGGGGTGGTTGTAGCCGAAGTCTCACATGCCTTGGCAGTTTGATGCATGCGCTAGGGCATTAAGGCTTGGAAAGTGCCAAACACCCATGTGTGTTTGCACTCCCCATGAGAACTGCTCTACCCATACACTGATAAGGGACGTCGAGGTATTGCATGATGGAATTTGCATCTAGTGTGTTTCATCCGTACAGTCCAATACTGCTAAAGTCATAGCATACTGGGCAGAATACCTCAACCCAAAGGGGTACGGAAACCAAGTCCTGAGTGTAACTGGAATGTCTGGTGTGGTTCAAGTTATCACGCACCAGATTAGTGCCTCCTGTCAAGGGGGTATGAGGCTAGGAGTTGGTAAAGAAACCTGTGCCATCCGGGAACCGCCAGTCATTGGATCCCAGACAGTATAGTCTTTTTGCAGGGTTAGGCACAGACCACTTTCTGCATTGGATCCAACCTGTCTGGGGCCACAGGAAGTTCACGGGCAACAGACGGGGTGCATCCAATTCAGAGACACGGACCTGGTAACATTCTGTGTGCAACTTGAAGTGTCGAGGGTGGGTCGAGTCAACACTCCTCGAAGGCACCTCTCCATTCCTGTGGTGCTCAATTTGGTTACTATTTGGTAACAATGGATTGTCTGGTCGGGCTGGGCACCTCCAAGGCCAACGGCTGGCCCCGTTGACCATTCCCCTGTGTTTTGCAGACCTCTGAGTGAACCTCCTATTGGGAGCCTGACGTCTCCTTCTTAATTGGTTACTGGCTGTTGTCCTTCCGGTCCCCCTCATTGACCCTGACACCTGGGGAGCTGTGACTTAGTCGTGAGCAGCTTGGTGCCCAGGGGAAAGTTACTATAATCTTTGGAGTTGGGGTGAGGTTAACTGTCGGCTGATTGGCAGATGGAACCAGGGTGGGACCCAGAGGGGTTGTAAGTGTATGGGCAACCACTTACCAGTTATCAGGGCATTGCATTAAGGTGCTGGAAGCAAGTGCGTGTGAGAGTGTGTGCATTCACTCTCCAACTGCCAACTGATAAACGGGCCCGTGCCAAGGCACGGGGTGGATGTGAGGGAATAAGTCTGAGCGAGGATGAGTGAGTGCTGGGGCAGAACTGTGGTGTTGCTGGGTACTCGGGTTCTGCCAGGGATTTCAAAGGTTGGCATCACATTTTACTAGCACGGCTGAGGCCGTGTGTCTAGGTGGGAATGTGGTTATACTGTGATGTACATTGTGCTGCTACTGTCAACCCCAGGGTGCACTCTGGATTGCACGTGTTAAACTGATCGTGGGTAACATACAGTTTAGGCCTAGTGCTGACAGCAGGTAGGCACCTTATGCGGAAGTGCGGAGGAAATGTATGATTTCCTCCTGTATATACAGTTTAACGAAGTTGGGCCTATTATTGTGTGTTGCGTTGTTCACTGAAATCACATTGGAATCGAACTGAGTTAATTATTTGTGTGTTTTGAATCAAATTTTTCTGTACATATAACCCTTGTGAAGTCTGTTTTTGGGTTCATTCAGGTGGGGTGTTGTGGGAACGTGATGTGCTGTTGCTTTACGCATTGCCTCCGAGATAAGCCTGACTGCTCAGTGCCAAGCTACCCAAAAGTGAGCGCAGGTTATCTAGCAGGGGTATCTGACCATCCTGGACAGGAGTGGCACATTCCGTTTGTCTGAGCATAAACTTGAGAGAACCGGTCCGACCCACCTCTAACAGATGCTCAGATCAAGAACAGCAACACAGTGAGTAATGGGATGCATGTGTAATATTGACTGATCCTACTGTACATATACATTTAGAAGGGCACTTAAAAGATCTAGTCTGATAAGTGACAGATGTTGAAACCATCCACTTATTCGAAAGACAGCCCAAGGATAACCTCCAACAAGCGCCATAGAATATAACTGAACCTACTGGGGCTGATTCCCAAAAGCATTATGAGTATGGCAAGGGTTACTAAAGGAGTACTCTTCTGCATACGCCTATAAGCCTTTGTAAATTGGCCCAAAAGTCAAACACTATTAGTAAAAGTGCAAATATTGACAATTCTTTCTATCTGTTCTACCTGTATATGAGCAGTCACTGAATAATCACATACTATTGCCATGTTAAATGTCTTGGGGGCACTTTACAAAGGGATATAAGAGTGTGAAAAAGAGTACTACAGGAGTACTAATTTATGTACTCCAAAATGCCATTGTGGATAGGCACAACAAATTTGTAGGGCATGTTACAGACATGCCAACAAAATTGAACAACAAACTGCATGGCACATCAGAAAACTTACATGCAACCTGGAATGCAGCCATTTATATATTTGCCGAGAGCTCACTCGAAAAATGTGCTCCTACATATCCCAGCGAATTAAACTATCAGTATGTTGGCTGATGAAACACCTTATAGACATGCTTTCCTTGTTCCAAGAGATTTTAGCATTCAGCTGTAACTGATGGTCCTCTCTTCACTTGCATTAATGATTTAAACCATGGGCCTCCCATGTGTAGCTTAGGAGCTACTCGTAGCTCGCCAGCAAACTGAAAGTAGCTCCCTGAAGTGGAGCCCAATACAGTTCTTAATTCAGAGGGTCTACTATAGCCATCGAAGATCATTTGCAAGAAAAATACAAGATTTTCTTTGTGTGGGTTAACACAAAATGGAAAGAGTATATTGATTGAAAACCATGTATTCTGAGAGAATTACATGCTTGTGATTGAAAACATAATTGAAAATCCAAAACATATTCAGGCTGCTCTTTGAATGAAAGTTCATAACGAGCTGTGGAAATTTGTAGATTTTAATATTTCCCTTGTGCCAGGTGGCACTTACTTTTATGGCTGTTATGTCAGAATGTTAATATGAAAAATGGTTTCCTGACATTGCTGTAAGTAATCCTGCCTTATGGGTTGGGGAGGTAGGTGTTCTACTAAAATAGCACATTTTAAATATTATGTGGACAATATTTTGTATCCAAAAATGTAAACTACACAATATCATAAAGAGAAGCATTAAATGTAAAGTTTAATTTACGAACTTAACTCCACATCTATTATCTTTAAGAGGTATAAGACATACATACCTTGAAGGTATGTACATCTTTTGGAGTTTAGAATAGTAAACCTTTACTTACTGATATATTTAAGTACTCTATTAGTTATTATTCTGAATGTGATATTTTGACATCACACAATATTGTTGCGTACATCTGGGTGCCCACAACTAGTAGCAACTACTGTGATAATTTCTGATGTGGTCACTACTGCAGAAATTATCAGTCAGTAGTTCATGATTATTTTCATCAATTAGAAATAACTCTCGTTATAGAAAAGGTTGGAGAAAAGGTTGGAGACCCCTGGTTTAAACCATCCATTCAGTGGATAATCTGGACACCAAAGAAGTGTACTTTTTGGACCAAATGGTAAACACATTCATTAAATGGATTATTGTTAGAACTTGGGTCTCTAGTGGGCAGAGGTATGCACCTTGTCCAAGCAGGGACCACAACCTCAGTCAAGGTAAGTCAGATGCACTTCCTAAATGAATCTGTGCCTATCCTCTGGTAGCTTGGCACAGAGCAGCCAGGCTTAATTTAAGAGGCAATGTGTAAAGTATTTATGCAACACACTTAAAATTAGGGATGTGTGGGGAACTCCGCTCTGCTGGCGGAGATAACAAAGTTTTTGAAACTTCGCGCTCCACTGGAGCGCTGAGTAAGTCCAAAAACTCCGCTAGCCCCACCAGCGGCGTGGAGCTCATCCGGTGTGCACCTCAGCCCAGCATGGCTTCACAGCGCAAGCGCAGACAGTCTGCACTTGCTCTGTGCAACCCAAAACTGGGCTGCAGTGTGCACCGCAGCATAGAGGGAGGCAAACACAAACTAGGACTGAAATGGCAGCTTTCACTGCCTACGGCCCTGGCCTGAATTCAGTGGACACGGGACAGACCAGTGCACAAGAAGCCTAAAAAGCCAGCTTTCACGGCCAAGGACCTCTCCAGATTGCACCCGATCTCTGAAGAAATAAACAGGGTCAGGCCTGGCTGATTATGCCCGACCCTGCTTAGCTCTTCTGAGATCGGGCGCAATCAGGACTCCGAGGGTCACGAAACTCAGCAGAATTCCACAGAGTTTTTTTTCAACTCTGTGGAATTCTGCAGAGTCGGACTCTGTCAACTCCACACATGCCTACTTAAAATACAGTAACTCAATGAAAACACCACAAAAATAATTCACATGTTTAGAACCATAGGGAATATAGAGAATATTGATCTGAGTAAAACAAGACAAAAATGAGAAAAATCCAAAACGTAGAAGTTGAGATATGAACTGTTAAAAATTAAATGTGAATACAGTACTTAGAAGTCCCTAGTGGTCCAAAGGTTACCTGAGGTTGTGAAGCACTAGCGCAAAGTGAAAATTCATGCCTTCCTCGATGGAGGGTAGGCTGGATACAGAACCCATGCAGGATCGGCTGCAAGAGTACCTTTGGAGGAGTAAAGCGTTGCCGATGAGGGTATGATGTGCCGGTCTTCCTGCCGCACTCGAGCACTGTGTCAGTGGTGGGCTCCGGAATGGTAAACGTGATGCAGTGGTGGCGGGCCACACTGAGTGTCACTATTGGGCCATGCAACCTGTGAATCAGCTGTCATTGGGCAGCCGCTGCATCACGGATGGAGATTTTTTGCATTGTTTTTTTCTGCCACACTCGGGTGATACATTGCTTTCTGGAGACTGTAGCTGCAAAACCCACTTATGAGGCCCAGCACTGGAGGGGGCACCTCAACCTAGAGTAGGAATCACAGAAGGCAGAGTCCAGCAGCACCAGGAGAGTTGCAGGGTGTCTTTGATGTCCCTGAGAGTACAGAAGAACAGAGGGCAAGCCAGCAAGACCTTGGAGTCACTCCGGTTTAAAAGGATGGGTCCAGTCCTTGTCCTCAGAAGACCTGAGATCATCAGGCAGCAGGGCAGATCAGCAATGCAGAGAAGCAGTTCCTTGGAACAGTCAGTCCAGGCAGAGTAGAAATTCGTACAGCACAGCAGTCTTTACTCCAGCAGAATTCTTCCCAAGTCTAGTAGTAATCTGTTTTCAATGGGTCAGAGACCAAGTACTAATACTTAAAAGTGCCTTTGATACAGGGATCCAGGCGAGCAGTGGGGGTGTAATAAGGCCCTTTGTGTTGGCTCAGGCCACCACTATTTGAAGTGTAAGCGTGATCCCTTCTGAACCTCCTCCCCAGGAAGACCCATCAGTATGCAGATGAATGCAGATGCACTTGGGTATCCTGTGTTGTGAGTGTCTGAAGGGAATGCACAAACGTAGCTGTCACCAAGCCCAGACCAAGAGCATTGGAGACAGGCTGTCAGACACACAGGACAGCAAGGGCAGATTAATGTCCATGTCCTAAAAGTTGCATTATTAAAATAGTAATGATAAATCCGACTTTACCAGTAAAGAGGATTTATCCTTACCATTCCATTGACATGAAACATGATGCAGCTACTCCTTTCTGATCAGGAATTACAGTTTAAAAGTATATTAAGGAATTCCCAATGCTGGTCTATGAGAGAAGCAGGTCTCACACTAATGAAAAACGACTTTGGGAGTTTTTCATTATCAGGACATATTTAACTTAAAAGTACATATCCTGCCTTATATGTCACCTTGTCCTATGGGCTACCTAGGACCTACCTTAGGGTTGACCTTTATGTAAGAAAAGGGGCAGTTTGAGGCTTCACAAGAGGTTATAAATGCCAAGTCAAAGTGGCAGGAGACAGAACACACAGGCTCTGCAGTGGCAGGCCTGAAACATGTTTACAGGGCTACTTAAGTGGGCAGCACAACCGGTGCTGCAGGCGCACAAGTAGCATTTAATATACAGGCCCTGGGTATGTGGTATTCTTCTTTACAAGAGACTTACAGCAAATTAAATATGCCAGTTTTGTATACACCAATGTTACCATGTTTAGGGGGGAAGCACATGCACGTTATCACTGGTTAGCAGTGGGAAAGTGCTCAGAGTCCTAAGCCCAACAAAAAGATACAACTAAAAACAGAAGTTGAAAGCCAAAAACTCTGGGATAAGATCACCAAAGGATCCTAAGTCTAATACTTGTCTCTCACAGCTGAAAGTGGGGCGAGCTACCCAACCTCTACAGAGTACTCAGTACTAAGGTACAAAAAACCTAGATAGACCATAAGCATTGGTGTAGTCTAACCCAGGTCTATGTTCCATCCTGAAGTCCAGTTTTGGGAATTCACCCCTCATTTGCAAGAGTCACCTGAGGGGTCTGTGGTCAGTCTGAATCAGGAAGTGAATGCCAAACAGGTATGGCCTCAACTACTCCAGTGCCCAAACCACAGCAAAAGCTTCTCTTTCAATAGCACTCCACCTCTGTTCCCAGGGAAGTAATCTCCTAGGGACGAAGGCTGCAGGTTGGTCCAGGCCTTGCTCATTGAGCTGTGATACAACAGCCCCTATGCCATGCTCTGAGGCATCTGTTTGAATGATAAATTCCTTAGAGAAGTTAGGAGCCTTCAGCACAGGAGCTGCCCACGTGGCTTGCTTCAGGGAGACAAATGCTTTTTGGCATGTGTTAGACCTGACAGCCTTAGGGTGGTCACCCCTAACTTTTTGCCTGCCTCCCTCCACTTTTGAGATACTGTTTTTGCTGGTTTTTAGACTGCACACTTTACCACTTCTAACTAGTGATACAGTGCATATGCTCTCTCCCTTTAAACATGGTAACCTTGGATCATGCCCAATTGGGCTATTTAATTTACTTATAAATCCCTAGTAGAGTGCACTATATGTGCCCAGGGCCTGTAGATTAAAAGCTACTAGTAGGCCTCCAGCACTAATTGTGCCACTCACTTAAGAAGCCCCTTAACCTTGTCTCAGGCCTGCCATTGCAAGGTCTGTGTGTGCAGTTTCACTGCCAATTCGACTTGGCATTTAAAAGTACTTGCCAAGCCTAAAACTCCCCCTTTCCTACACATAAGTCACCCCTAAGGTGTGCCCTGGATAACCCCTAGGGCAGGGTGCTGTGTAGGTAAAAGGCAGGACATGCACCTGTGTAGTTTACATGTCCTCGTAGTGTAAAAATCCTAAATTCGTTTTTACACTGCTGTGAGGCCTGCTCCCTTCATAGATTAACATTGGGGCTGCCCTTATAGATTGTTTGAGTGGTAGCTGCTGATCTGAAAGGAATAGGAAGGTCATATTTAGTATGGCCAGAATGGTGATACAAAATCCTGCTGACTGGTGTAGTTGGATTTAATATTACTAGTCTAGAAATGCCACTTTTAGAAAGTGAGCATTTCTATGCACTTAAATCTGCCTGTGTCTTACAATCCACTTCTGGCTGGGTTTAGTTGACAGCTCCTTGTGCATTCACTCAGACACACCCCAAACACAGGATACTCAGCCTCACTTGCATACATCTGCATTTTGAATGGGTCTTCCTGGGCTGGGAGGGTAGAGGGCCTGCTCTCACACAAAGGACTGCCACACACCCTGCTGGGACCCTGGCAGACAGGATTGAACTGAAAGGGGACCTGGTGCACTTCTAAGCCACTCTTTGAAGACTCCCCCACTTCAAAGGCACATTTGGGTATAAAAACAGGGCCTGTGCCTTACCAACTCAGACACTTCCTGGAGAAGAAACCTGAACCAGAACCTGCACCCTGACAAAAGGAACCCCCTGGCTGCCCAAAGGACTCACCTGACTGCTTTCAGAAAAGGACTGCTGCCTTGCTGTTGCCCTGCTGTCTTGCTGCTCTCTTGCTGTGTTACAGAAGTGCTCTCCAAGGGCTTGGATAGAGCTTGCCTCCTGTTCCCTGAAGTCTCAAGACCACCAAAAAGACTTCTCTCCTGCAGCTGAAATCCCTGTGTGGCAAATATTCGACGCACCGCCTGCCACGAATGACGCACAGCCTGCTCGTAGTGAAAAATTCACTGCACGGCGAGTCTGGAATGACGCAGCCCGACTTCGCAACAGAAGATCGAGGCAGCACCAGCGTCATGACCAGAACTTCAACGCACGGCCCTACTGGGTTGACGCAAGCCGACCCAGAACGACGCAGCCCGACTTCCTGAGATGAATTGACGCAGCGCCTCCCGTGCGGTAGAAAATTCCACGCATCGCCCACCGGAATAAACGCAGCACCCGTGACTTCGCTCTGCAAGCCCAGGATTCCACGCATCGTCTCCGGTGCGTCCGGAAACCCTGCAAACTGAAGAGGATTCAAGTCCACATGCCGGAAATCGACACAAAGCCTTTCCCGCGTGGAAAATAATGACGCAAGTCCATGTGCGAAGGGTGGAAACCGACGCACACCTACCGTTTTCCATGCATCTCCTCCTCTGCGGTCCCTTGCGAGGATTTTTCAATGCAAACCAGGTACTTTGCACTGCAAGAGACACTTGTTGTTTCTAGGAGACCTTAAGACACTTTTTGTTGCTTTTACAGTAATATTTCAACTCTAAGACACTTGTATCACTTTTTAGTGATATTCCAACATTTGCTTATTTCAACCTTTAATCGTTTTGACCTGCATCTGATCAGATAAATATTATATATTTTTCTAGACACTGGTGTATTTTTGTGGTGCTATATTGTGGCATTATATGATTTATTGCACACATACATTACACATTTCCTTCTATGTTAAGCCTAACTGCTCACTGCCAAGCTACCAGAGGGTGGGCACAGGATAATTTGGATTGTGTGTGACTTACCATGACTAGAGTGAGGGTCCTTGCTTGGACAGGGGTTAACCTGACTGCCAACCAAAGACCCCATTTCTAACAGAATGCCTCTGTCCAAATCACATTTCTGGGCTGCTTCTTAGAAGTCAGCTCAGTCAAGGGGGCAACAATTGTGCTATATCCCTTAACAAACCTCCTATACTACCCAGTGAGGCCCAAGAAGGCTCTGACCTGAGTCTGAGTTTTGGGGGGCTTCCAGGCCTTGATAGTTTCAATCTTGTTCTGGAGGGGTTGCCCATTACCACCACCCACCAAGTGTCCCAATTACACCACTGATCCCTGCCCTATCTGGCACTTACCTCCCTTGATAGTCAGGTCTGCCTGTTGCAGGGCTTGAAGCACCTCCTGGAGGTGAGAGAGGTGGTTCTCACAATTGCTACTGAAGACAGCTTTGTCATCCTCCAACCCAGCAAGGACTTGGTTCAACAGCTTCTGGATGGAGACAGGGGTATTCTTTAAACCAAAGGGCATCACTATAAACCAATAGTGGCCCTCTGGAGTGTAGAAAGCTGACCTCTCCTTGGCTCCTTTAATTAGGGAGATCTACCAGAACCCTGATTTAAATTCAAAGGTACTTGAGTACAGGGCATCCCCTAACCTGTCAATCAGCTCATCAGCCTGGGGAATGGGATGAGCATCAGTCTTGGTCACAGAATTTAGCCCTCTATAACCCACACAGACCTTCGGTTCAGGTGTGGTGCTCTGTGGGGCAGCTTTTGGTAACAGACCCACAGGACTGGACCAGGGGCTGCTGGAGAGTTCTATCACCTCCCTCCCAACTCCAGCATCTTGATGCTGGCCCTCACCTTATTCGACAACCTGTAAGATTTGTTCTTGACAAGGTGGTTCTCCCCTATGTTCACATCATGGGTCACAGGTGGGTAATGTCAGGAGTAAGGGAGAAAAGAGAGGAGTACTATTAAAACAATTGGCAACAGTCCCTCTAATGTTTAGGAGTCAAGGTGGAGGAAAGGGTTACTCCTTCTACAGACCCATCCTTCTCCTTGAAAGCCAAAAGGTCAGACAGAGGTTCACGTTCCTCCTCAGCAGCTCTCTCAGTCACCAACAGATTGGTGACCTCAGACCTCTCATAGTGTGGTTTGAGGTGATTGATATGAAGCACCCTGTTGGGTTACCTGGGGGTTTTAAGGTCCACCACATGGCCACCCATACCCTTCTTTTCAATTACCTCATGGGGAACAGCCCAGTCCTTTACTGCTCCAGGTTCCACAGGTTTCACCATCTACACTTTCTGCCCAGGCTGGAATTCCACAGTGGTAGAGTTTTGGTCATACCACTCCATCACAACCTGGCTCGCTTCTAAGTTGTCAGAGGCTTGCTTCCATGACTTAGCCATTTAGCTTCTGAAGGCCAGCATGTAGGGCTCTACATCCTGGGGGAACTTTCTTGAGAGCTTGCTCACAACCCTCCTTCACCAAACCAAGAGGTCCTCTGACAGGGTGCCTGTACAGAAGCTCAAAAGGGCTGAAGTCCACTCCATTCTGCAGTATCTCCTGTCCTGAGCCCTTGGATAGAAACCCACCTATGTACTGGCTACTGAGACTTGCCAAAGCTATGCTCGTAAATGCATCTGTGAAAAAAAATACATTCATGCACTGGCAAGTATGGTTCTCTACCTCAAGTTTTCAGCATGTATCAGGGATTCTATTTGTGTTGAATACAGTTTTGCATTCCGTACATGAACTTTAAAAAGTGTTTTGATTTTTATGCATTCATCTGAAATTGTTTTGCTACTTCGAGTTTCTGAAGTGAGTCTATACTTTTGGAGTTTCACACTCAAGATTCTCTTTTGCCCTTTACACCCCCTGAACATTTCTCACCGTGCATTGTGCAGTACAACATATTTGTTGTGTATGAATATTTTGCCAAAGGACACAACTTCAGCATTTTTGGTACACCTTGGAAGTGTTGTAAACCAGTAGATTTTTAGTATTGAACCCCTACTTAGGCTATTCCTAAATGTAACCTGAGTAAGTTACACATTATTCTTACACTACTGAGTAACTTTACTGCTTTTGCATTTTCACCAGTTTACAAATATAAATTTACTCAAAATTGTACACTTACATGTCTCTACCCTCTTCACCCCAAGTGTCATCACACATGGCCAATTACTGCTACATTTCCCCATGAAAATAATGTAGGCAAGGAATTAAAATACAAACCATAGGGACTAAGGTTAAATTAAACTATTTCAACTTTCTAAATATAAATATAAAATGAATTTAATGTTAAACATAATTAAATATTATGTATGCTAAAACATTTCAATACTCTTTTAATTTCAAAATACATGTATCTTTCATTTAAAAAATTAATTAATTTAAATTATTCAATTGATACGCCTTTGTAATTCTTAATAAATAATAAATATATAGACACATTTTATTTTATGTGTTTTTCAAATAGATCTTTGACAATAATGTTAATTTCAATTAATATAATTACATTAAATATGTAATTCATAAAGTTAGTAGTACTGTAGGATTTAAAAAAAGATCTACATTTAAAATAGATATATAAATTAAATTATTTTAATATTTAATAAAAATATTGTGCTCATTTTTTAACATTTAACTAAACCCTTTAGATTTTCCCTATTCTCTACCACAATGAAATCTCTGTCCTGGTGAGGTATAAAAATATTTAAATGCAATTTAATTAGTGATGAACTACATTTAAATTTAAAAGGTTATTAAAATATTTTAGAAATAAAATGCTAGATGTTTCATTTTTAGAAATGTTTTCAACATAAATTAAATGCATTTATATTTTTAAATAGTTTGAATACTTTAATTTAATTTAACATTATTTCCTAAAGGGTTTTGTTTTAAGTCCCTACCTCCACTATTTTTTAAGGGAAGGTGTTAGAATACCAGCAGTTAGCCTAGTGTGTGTTGCTGGAAATACTCCAGTTATGTGCTGGAGTACATTTACTACTTTTTTTGGTTTGTTTTGGATATATGAACTTTAGAAGTGCAGTTTGTAATAGGAATGAGCTTACTCTTTTAGGACATAGCTGATTCTTAAATGGAAAGTGGAATCTGTTGTGTCCTTTGCGTATTCAAAAAATATTATCACTACTTGTAAATATGTTCCCGCACTAACATTCTTTCAGTGAATCACATTTGTACAACACTTTTTTTTATCAAATATTTTCAGTAACAACTAATTCTAAATGATTTAGGGTCTTATTTAGTGGTTAGTAGATTCAGGGGATTTACCTAGAAAAAGTGGCTGTTCTGTCTGCCAAAGTCACAACTCTCCTGTACCATATTGAGGTAAGCGAGCTACTGGACCTAGGTGTCAGAGCTTCACCTATCTCTGCTGATGGATATCCTTGACTAGACACCCTCGTCACTACGGGACCACTGGGTCACACAGAGTGTTGACTAGCTCTATTTAGGGCAGGGCGACCATCACTGTATTTCCCTCCCGAACACTACCACGGTAGCCGTCTGCAGTGAAATCTGTCTCTGGTCACTACGCACGGCGAGAAATTTCCCTGTGTGTTAGGGCCACTGCTATTTTATTAAACCTAAAGAAACAACAAACTACTCATCTTGACTAAATTCAATAAAAAACACAAGGCACTCACTCAGCATACTGCTCTGGCTACATTGCTTCTGCCACACCAACACCGGCCAATGTACTGTAGGGAGTAAGATTGCCAGGACACGGGCCATTCTGCCATTCGGTAGTAAGATCTTGCATTACACATGATAGCACTATTATACACAAATACTGCCTTAAAATGTATGTGATCTAGCCCCCAGGGTCCCTATCTAAAGCTCTGAATGCTGACAAGTGGGTTTAGGCACGTGACCTCGCTAGTAGGGCTAATTTTGGGGTAAACAAATAATTACTTGGAGCACACTTTTTTATGTCACCGTAAGCACTTAGGGACATATTTATACTCAGCCTGCGCCGAATTTGCGCAAAATAGTTTGACGCAAATACGGTGCAAATCCTATACCATATTTATACTTTGACGCCCAACTCCGCGAACGCCAAAATTCCGCCGTATGCGTCATTTTCTGGATGCATGAAACCGCCTTGCGTTAATGACATGCAAGGTAGACGTTCCTGTCCAAAAAATGACTTAAACACCCGTGCGCCATATTTATCCTACCATGCAAAAATCCTGAACGGCCGAGAGGCAGAGTTGGAAAATGACTCACAGCCCGATTTGCGTAAAAAAATAGCACCTGGGTCAGGGCAGGCGTTAAAATGGGGCAAACACACCAGTACTTAAGGAAAACACACAGAAGCAACATCAGAGCTCCAAAGGAAGACATGGAGGTGCTATTCATCCAGCATGCACGAAGACGCAGAGCACAGGAGCAACACCAGCAGCTTCCACCACACCAGCAGGGACCCCAAAGGCAACACAGAAGGCAGGAGAGGTTATTCAGGACCAGGACAACAAGACATCATCCAGAGGTCAGACTCAACTGGCAAGCCATTCAACAGCTGCTGACAGTTGGCACCCAGCTTGCAGACAACCCACATCATTCCACCACAGACCAAGCTGCAAGGTGTCCTGCACATGTTGGCAAGTGGCTTGTTTCAAACCACTGGTGCCCTGGTTGCCGGGATCTCACAGCCCTCATTTTCTGCCTTCCCACCCAAGGTATTGGATGCCATCATCTCCCTCACACCCTGCCACATCAGCTTCCCCAACACACAGCAGAAGCAGCAGGACACCAAACAGGGCTTCTACAAAATCAGCGGCTTCCCACACGTGCTCGGTGCCATTGACTGCACTCATGTACGCATTGTGCCATCTGCTGCAACTGAGCATCTATACCGCAACAGGAAGCACACACACTCCATCAATGTGCAGGCCATTGTCGATCACCGGGGATTGATCACCAACATCGTGGCAAAGTATCCTGGGAGTGTACATGATTCATTCATCTTCTGCCACTGCACCATCAATCAACACTTCCAGGATGGACGATATGGCAATGGCCTACTTGTTGGTAAGTACAGAGACCTACTTATATACACACAGCACAGCAACCCTGTAGGACACACAACACATACACCACTACATTTACACGTGGCCAGGAAGACACTGAGGTTTTGACACTGGTAGGCATGTTTGATATCCTGACCCAATTGGATACACACCTAGGTACAAATGACAGATGCAAATAACAACAGATGCCAGGCCCCAGACACAAGGGATCAATTTAAAACCACACATTAACAGAGAAATGGTCCTAACTGCCAGTACAACTTGGAAGATTAATCTCACAGTATCACATCAATAACACTCAATCACACACCCTTCCAAACAATATGTATCGTGTAAGGGGTATGCAATGTGTTTTGCTGCTGGCATAAGACCATGACACACATAGCATGATGATGACTCTAATGAAGGGTACATGGAATCATTGAGGCTGTACCAATATCTCACATCACTCCTGGTCTGACATTGCCCACTACCAATAAGCAAGTGGTCTGTGCTAAGAACACATATTGATGTGACAATATTGCAAAGTGCACATTCCTACACATACGGTTTGAGACAATTACACATATACACAACAGATGTACAGGCATATGGACCTTCTGACACTTTAACCGTCAACCTCACAACCAAGTTAGCCAGCTGAACTGGACCAGGTTCAGTAGTGTAGGTACACGTTTGAACATGAGTCAACTCGGTAAGGGCAGATAAATAGGGCTGCATAGAACTTGTCACACATGGGATATATGTGCATTGTCAATTGTGAACACGTCAGTGCTGCCAACTTATGGAGATGTGTTGCACAATGTCACCTAGCCAAATCAAAGCACCCCAATGATGTTTAACAAATTCTATTGCATATGTTAAATTGGATGGGATGTCCAAGCCATATAGGTGCAACCGTATTAACACCACTGTGGAATTGATTCTGTGTATGGAAGTATCATGTCACCCCCAGTTAAAACACATGGACATCTCTTTCACATGACATAATGCATGGGAGTACACAATGTACTGCAGGTCTACAAAAATACCACTGATATCCGGGCAATCAGCCAAACACCAGTTCAGATAATGAAACATCCCAATGCCAATGGTAAATCCTAGAAGCCTAGGATTCCACACAATAACACAAACACAGATGAGTCACAGACAACACAAGAGAACAACTGCCATGCAAACTAATAATCATGGTGCAAGCTCCCTCAAATTGTTTCACTCATTTTCTCTTTCAGCTGATCAGGGGTATGGGATCCAGCCATGGATCATGACCCCATTTGCAAACCCAAGCACAGCATCAGAGCGTGCCTATAATGAGGCACATCGGAGGACACACACCATATTAGAGAGGACATTTGGCATCCTGAAGTCAAGATTCAGGTACCTCGACATCACCGGAGGCAGCCTCCTATACTCACCTGAAATGGTCAGCAAGATAATTTTGACCTGTGCCATCCTGCACAACATTTGTGTAAGGAGTAACATTCCCCTCTATGAACCAGACTCACAAATGCTTGAAGAGGAGGAAGAGGAGGATGTTGTCCATCAACATGAGGGGGACCATCCAAACACTGCAGCAGGATTGCGTTGGAGACAACACATTGTACAAAACTTTTTTTAACTATAGTCACCATCACCAGTGTCTTCCCATATGTCATTAAACACCTATTCTAATCACTATATCATGGGCAATCATTTATGCATCACATTATCCTTAGGATTCATAATCAGAGTTTCGCCTCATGGAGCATTGCAGATATTCAGATTAGGATACTGAAAAATCCACAGCACATATGATGGATATGAATGTACACCCAACTTCACACACACTGTAAATGACATATATCCTGTCCATTTCACATTTGACGGTCAATATCAGAGGACCACAGCTATGGCACACATACATGTTGGCAACATGGTTCATTGCAGCATATGACACACAACTAAGACACAATCCATTCATAAGGTAAAAAACTGCCTCATATATGAGGCAGTGGATGTGCTTTTGTATTGGTAACAGGAATGTATGACCAGACCCTTGACAGCAGTAAGTGTGACATCAGCTATCTCTGCAAGGAGTTTGTGTGACAAGAAGTCCAGGTAAGCTGAGTGCCCCAGGTATGACTAGCATTGCTCACAAGACATGCCCTGCACATGCCATCCCAGGTCATAAGTCCTGCGACTGCCATGTTTTCAGTCTCTCCCCACCCTTTTCTAGGAGGCCCTGGAATTGACTATTTGTACCCAGATAATCCTTCATCTACACACACCCAGACTCACATTCTGACTCCAGTGTGCTTCCCTCTTTAGTATGGCATGCCATAGTCATAGTTCATCTGTCTGCATGGACTTCTGGTCAGATAATGCACTGCCTGGTAACCTGCTGGACCTGTAATCACCTGTCCATTGCTTCCCATGTGAAAGGTACTGTTGGCCCTTTGAACTTGATTCTCACCTACATGACTTGTGAGAGCTTGAAGCTCCACACACCTGTGAGCACTTCCATGCAGATCAGCCGTTTGAACCTGCACTGCCCTTGCTGCTGCCTGGAATGGCATAGAAGCTGCCATTATATGTATATCCCTGTTATTCATTGCTGTATAAATCACATGTGTAACACAGGCCTTGGGTTATTGTGTAACGTTGCAGCACACAGGACAAATACAGTTTTCATTTTCCACAGTGTTGTTCCAGCTTTTCCCAGTCTCAATCTGCTCACTGTGTATTTGCCATGTTCATGTTAGTTCCTGACAGAGCCTCCAACCTGTTAGCCAGATTGGTCCCTGTCTTTCTGTCACCATAAAGGTTCCATGTGGCTACTTTTGTCTCATAGTTGCTTTCCATGCCCTCACTTTCCTCCTGTGGTATTGTGTTTGGTAGGTCTACAATGAGTACTCAAATACATCGTATAGCAGTTTACTAACCGTATCATAGGGTGGGACATGCCTTTAAATAGCCTAATCACGGCCTATCCCTTGTCTGGATTTCATGTATGCATGAGTGACAAATACTCATGCATACATGCAAAGTACCATGGCTGTATGCATGGATTGGGTATGGTGCCTCCAGCACAACAAACAACGTTTGCTAATGTGCATGAAATGTCAAAACATGTTTGTGCCCTGATGGTCTGCACACTGATTCACATCGGCCCCAACCTATTGATGGGACTTGCGTGGTGAATAGCTGTGAGATTGATCAGCACAGAGACACTGATGTTCCCGGTTGCAGTGGGTATTTTAGAGGCCACCCTGTGTACAAATGTTGTGAGGAAACCTGCTGGTTTTAAATTACTGATCCATTAACATTGTGAGCATACCAAGGTTGCCCTGTTGTCAGTCTCATAAAACTTCTGCAGTGTCATAGCTGGACTATCCCCATGTGTGTTCTCAATACCTCTTTGGCTTTCGTTCAGTTCAGCTGTGAAGAGTACTTTGTTAATGCAGGGAATGGCTCCACAGACTCATGACTAGACCTGCACGTAACTGTGAGAACATGGACCCCAATAATGACACAGGATCCACATGGTCACACACTTGAACTCGACACCTTTGTGCAATTAACCACTGGAAATATGTGAACACATGCTGCTTAGTGGGCTGGTCCTCCACTGCCACAAGAGAAACATAGGTCATTAATATGAGTCAAACTGTGGAGTGACATTACATTTTTGGATCGGTTTTGGGACTCTGTGTCACAAACACTGTACGTACATAGCATCTTCAAATGCCTGACTCATGGGTAATATACAAACAAGTGACCAGGAAATGGTATCCAACATTCCAGTACATGTGATGGCTTAGTCTTGTAACATTGCCATAATCAACTGTCCTCTATCTATCCTGTGCATGGTTTTTGATGGGAGATGCTTTTGTCCCAAACTTCAGGGAAGTTCACACAGCATTTGTTGCTACATGTATGACAAACACATTTTCTGACTCATTTCCACACTGAATAGCATCTGATGGTTATCCACACTGATAACACAGGCATACAAGCACATTCATGAAAACACGTCTTGTGATGTTCACAAAGAGGGCCAACTAAAATTGAAATAACCAATTCACAGACATTGACACACAGGCAATGAGTTACTGTATTAAGTTACGTAGCCTTGCTATCCTCTGTTGACGCACAACCTGCTCAAACTGGGTAATACCAATTTGTATTCCAAAAGTTTGGGTATCTATTGCGTCAGTGAAGATTGCAAATCCGATACAACAACTAGAGGATCATGGTCCACAGTAGTGTGATCTGCCACATGTGTCCAAACACTGGAATGCACAATGTAGGTACAAACAGCCTATCTCTGTATAGTTACAGCTGTCATGTACTATAAAAATATGAGAAATGACCCAAACCCAGTAAAAGACATAAATTTTGATGCATACACGCCAAAAAAGCCACATATGCGTCAAGAAACGCCACATATGCCTAGAAAAATGACGCTCACAGCCATGATACATCCATTGGCCCTGAACGGTAATTCCCACACTGTACCCTATGAAATTGGTTACCAATGCAAAATATTTGGAACTATGGATGCGTGTTAATTTGTAAGCATGTGCGTAAAAAAAATGATGCACAGACAGTAAGCGTCATAATATTTTGATGCATCATAAAAAAAACGTACTGCATTTGAGGCAGGAAGTGATGTAATAGGATATCCTGTTTACAGAATTGGTACAGTGGGTGTACTTTCACTTTCACTTTACAGTCTATGATTTATCTTGACTGTGTGGCTGTGTTTGAACTTGTCTCTCTGTGAATATTGTGAATTTGTCTCCTGTGTGCTCTTTATATTGTCTTTTGGTGTTTTGTAAGTGTCTGTGGTATCCTGTGTAAGTGTATTTCTGTCATTTCTGGTGTATAATTTTGTCTTTGTACTGGTGGGAGTCTGTTGTGGGTATTGTTAGTTTGGGGATGGTTGGGCTGTTTAAGGGTTATTTTAATTTAATTTTCCTCTCCTCCTTTCCCTTCATTATCCTCTGTACCCCTTAATTTTCTAATTATTTCAGTTATGTTGGGTAGGCCATGTCTGGGGAGAATGGGTGAGGAGGAGCTGGGGGGATTCATTTGGCTGGTGTGCCACTTCCTCCCACTGATAATCGAAGCAGGTGGCAGGGTGATACAGGGGTATCACACAGAGGCGAGGAGGCTCCGGTGGTCAAAGGTATTATACCATCTGCGACGCAACTACAACACACCGCGCAACGACCACCAACTAAAGCACCGCTGGGCTGACCTTGTTGCCAGAGAGCAAGACCTGCTGGACCACCTGGGTATTGTGATTGGTGGCCCTGTTGGTGAGTACAATTCAGAGTAATGTCACATTTAAATGCTCTGTAGTGACAGTAGCAGATTTGTTGATATGCTGCAGGCAATGTTTTTGGACATGTGGAATGCAAATTAAACATACAGTGGCCCTGAGTTATACAATAATTGCTACACATTACCGTCATTTGTTGACGCAACAGCTGCACTAAGTTACAAAACACAACTGGAGTCTGTAAATTAGTGCTGCCTTCACGTCAATAGATGATGCAAATGTGGCTCTAACATATGTTTTAGCCATGGTCAGTGAGTCTACCAGGAAAGAGATGTTTTTCACCAGATAATTCCAAGAATTAATGTGTTCCCCAATTAATTCTAATACATGTCTGAACTGTATTCTGGCCCATACGCACCAATTTCTTTCTAACCTCAGGTAATATCTTAGGCTGATAGTTTGACTTGGTTGTGCCGCAATTAAATTAGGAATGGATGCCAAAGTAATGCACACAGGTTCATATCTAAATGTTTGGTGCTACTTTCCATCGCTGTAGCATGTAAAATGAGCAAATGATACAAATTGAGGGATAACAACTATCCATGGCCCTCTGTTCATTGTACCTGTGTGTTTTAAATTGGTCTTGGGCACAATAGCTGGAACAGAGCTAATGCATTTCCCATCTGTGTTACTCTATAGCCATGCACTTCTCATAAGTTATGGGATCATCATGGGATACCTGACGTTGGGGAATGCATGGTCATAATGTGTTACGTGCATGATGTTGTGCAAGAGGCCCCTGACCAATTCCATTATACATATAACGTTCCCTAATGCTTTGCTAGTTTTGTTTGGTACACCCCTGCTGATCTAGTGCAGCATATGTTCAATAACTAACTTCCCAGTATGGAGGCTATCACTGACATGGGTGTATGCTAAGATCAGAAGACCAGCATTCCTGTGACTGCTGTCATTCCGAAGGTACATACAAATTGAAACCTACATCATCATGATTGACAGTGGTACATTTGCTAAACCATGTGTTAATAAGATGACAGTGTCAGTTTGCTGCATACCCGCTGATCTCCCAACTTGGCAAATGTAAGATGATGAATGTGGCTAACTGTGATTTCTAAAACCCATTATGGGTGTACAGGGTAATGAGTGACACATTTCAGGTGCAATGACTACACCTTTGCCCATTCAGTCTGTCGTGGATGACCACAATATATACTGTCAGCACATATCTCCTTGTTGTATTAAAATATTAAAACTGGTCAATCCATGTCTTGCCTCAAATTGTCACCAATTAATGCACAGGATCCCTGCCATTATGGTGTCATAGGGGGCATATGTGGCTCAGGGTACACTGTTAATGTAGCATATGTAACCTACACACAACACAGGCCGTACATGTAAGGGACCGTAGAAAGCATGATAAATCATGACCTTAAATCAACCCACAGGTGCATCACACAGTAAATGATTGTCCCTTGATGAACAAGGCACAATACCTGAGTGACTGGTATTGCAGTGCTCCAGGAATGTGGCTTTGCATGTCTCTCATTACTACAAATGATGAGAGGAGTGCACTCCATAAATGAGTCTGCAACCAATTGATGGAGCATGTTTGTCACCACATGATAGTTAGGGCCACTGCATGTGTGCAGATATGTGTGTATCACTCACTGGAGTGAACAGGTCTGCACATGTTTGCAGTGGTATGTATGTTGGAGTATCATCATGCCTGAGAGGCTGGACTTTCAGATGTAATGTTACACACAGTAATTGTATTTGAAAGTGTTGTACAGTGCAAAGACATTGAGCACATTTCTCCCTTCCATGCTTTACAGGTGGACCTGCCCCTTACACAATTGGAGAAGTGGCTCGATTTGCAGACCCAGGCATATCCAGTTAGTGTTGATATTTCAGTTCTGTGTTGTGTTTGCAGCTATTGTGTGATTGACTCCTGTGTGTTGGACACATAGCAAGGTATGATGTGCTGGCACATGATCTGATATGTTACTTGACTGGAGTTTCACTTTTTTTCCATCTTTGAGTTGGACAATCAGTAACGTATAGTCATATTTTCGGATTGTAGTGCAGCCCTGTAGGCATGGCCATGTGAAGAGGGTGACATTTGATTTTGAAATAAAGAAAAATTAGCAGAGGGTGATATTCATGATTTAGTCATCAAGTCATATCCTGAATCTCACAGAATAGGGATGCCAAAGTCCTACCCACAGACTTGAGCCTCCCTGTTCACCAATGAACATGTTCGACTGTATGTTTGACTTCCTAGCAGCATGTAGCTCCACATGTTGTGCTACGTGTATGTGACATGAGTACAATATCATAGGTGTACATGCAGCTCATGGCCAGATGTGTGCTTGCATGTATCTGCTTGTTGTAAGACAGTTATTAGTGGTATCAAATGATGTTGACAATTGTCTGCAATTACAAACATAAATGTGGATGGGATTGTCCAAGGTTTGGGTCTATCCTAGTTGGACATCCTCCTTACCTGTGGTGGACTGCCTAAACCCATGTACAGCTGTCCAAAGCTTCCTGGGTTAAAGTATGTGTTGCTTGTCCATCCCCCGAGGTACAGGCTTAGGGTTATGAAATGTGTACCTAGGTGTGATGATCCAAAATTAGCACACAAACATGTAAATCTGTAAATCACTTGTCCAAACATAGGATAGCCACCCGTGATTAGCAACTGCATTACATCCTGGCAATTCCATTTCCAAATCACATATCTTGTGGCCCTTGATTGTCATCCAGAAGATAGTCATTAGTTGGCCTATCACATGTGGAGGACTTGCAGCAATTTGTATGTGACTAATGTCTGAACAATGATGCATAGGTCATTTGATTTGGTACACATCTTTTAGAGCATTGCTGTGCTGTTAGATAGGACATGTGTAGGCTGCGTTGGCATGTACTTCCTCAGGGAGAATCTGTGATCTGTATGGTGACCTGGCCTGTTTCAGCTACATTAGATGTATTGTCTGATTCTCATCAGTAGCTATATCACACAATGAAGTACCTAATGTTTGGCTTTATCTTTTTTTAATAGCAACCAATAAGTATGCCAGCCAGATTCGTGAGTTTCAGCGCCGGGCGATGCGTTACCGCCACATTCTGGATGTGGAGTCTGGGTTCTGCCACATGGCATGGCATTATCGCCATGAAAGAGCCTCAGGAGTGTGGAGGGCATTTGCCCAAGGGGGCCCTTCGGTGTCCACAACAGCCGCCACCACCAGCACCACAACTACGACCCAGGTTGCACTAAGGATGACAGCCACCACTGCAGGACCATCAACTTCCACTGCTCCAGGGCCACTGACAACAGCACCTGCACCTTCACCTCCCCCTACAAGAATGGCACCACCAACCGGACACACGTCAACAACTGGCACTCAGACCACCCCTGCTGCAGTCATTGACCCTGGTGATTTTAGAGTAATGCAACCTGACATGCAACGTATGTTGTGGAGACTGGGCAGGCTGCAGCAGGAGGTGTCAAAAATAATAAGAGGGTGCTTGCCGTTAAGAAGACCCTGCAGAGGGCAAACATGTGACAATTATACCCTCTGCCATGATTCCCTCCCCTCCCTCCTCTTTCCTGGTTCTTTTAATTAGTGGGTTCAGGGGGCTTAGTGTTAGGTTAGAATAGGCTGTTAGTTTAGTTAGTAGTAGTGGGTTGGGGGCTGGGGGTATTATATTTTGAAATGCTATTTTTTATGTGTGTGTAGATGATGTTGGGGTTTTGGGGTTTAAAAAAAATATATATAAAAAAATGTATAAAAATACAAAAAAATATATATTTGTTTAGTATAAGATAGTATGTGTTTAGGTTAGTATATGTTGTCCTTCATGTTTCGCGTCTTAAAAGGGACGTTGATGTTTAGAGTATTTAGTTAAATGTGATAAGTAAGGTTAGCTTAGGTTAGTTAGGGCCAGTTGTGGGTAATGTGTAGTTAGGATAGGTTAGGTTAGTTAAGGTGTTTGCCCTGGTTTTAGTATCCTTTTTTACAGTTAAATAAATAAATATTTAGGTACTCCTTTACAGTATGTGTCATATGCTTGGGAATCAGGGCCTTGGCATGGGTGAACAGTGTCTACTTAGTATTTGCATTTGTGTCGCATCCTGCAACCAAATCCCAAATGAGCTCTCACATTGGCAGCTACACAAGAGCTACTTTGCTAGAAATCTGCCCTCCATTGCACCCACCACTCAAGGTTACTATGGATCCCAATGTGGTGTTAATTTTTGATGTATGTTTTCAATCTGACAACCTTTGGGACCAGATTTGGTATTGAGGACACTGTGTTATGTCTGCCTGCAGCCTGATGCTCAAGTGAACCCTGATAAGGGGAGTGATGGTATAATCTCATGTAGTGTAGTATACATAACTCACACCTATCATTTGTTACATTGTACTGCCAGGTTACTTATTTGTACGTACACTCATACACATCCATTCCTACTGTATGGTGTGTGTGGAAGAAATTGTAACATGTATGTTTTTAATCTGACATACTTTGGGACCAGATTTGGTATTGAGGACACTGTGTTACGTCTGCCTGCAGCCTGATGCTCAAGTGAAACCTGATAAGGTGAGTGATGGTATAATCTCATGTAGTATAGTATACATAACTCACACCTATCATTTGTTACATTGTACAGCCAGGTTACTTATTTGTACGTACACTCATACGCACCCATTCCTGCTGTATGGTGTGTGTATGGAAGAAATTGTAACAAATGTCACATACTTAAAGATTGTCTAGAACAATAATTTGAAGGCAATATTTTTCGGCTTAGACATCCCTTGAAGAAGACTTAGGCCCTCATTATGATCTTGGCGGGCGGCAAGATCTGACCACCGGGCGGCCGCCAATGCAGCCACACTCCCGCCGCGGTCAAAATACCCAAGATTGCACCGTCAGCCTGTTGGCGGTGCAATCGCCAGAACAGCCCTGGCGGTCTTTGAACGCCAGGGTTGTAATGACCCCCTTATTCTGTCCAACACAGCATTTTACAATATAGTTTTGAGTTACCTCTGAATTAACCTTCTGGAAGGGTAGATGATGGTACAATCCAGACCACAGTGCATAGTTATCAGCCCACATTCTTTCAGGGCAGTTTTATTGACATTCTATGGGCATTGACATGAGGCAAACATCACTAATCTCCCTCATGGTTGATGTGTCACATTACACAGAGACAAAGTGGTTGTGTAAGTTCTATTTATTTTAAAGACTGTAGTGCTATATTTACATTGTCCATGATTGTGAGTCCATTAGTGTGACACCTTCCATTGTGATCCTACAAAAGTGCAAAAGAACATGTCATTGGACATGCAGGAGTGAAGTGTCATACAGTGCAGAGGGACATGAATTGCCAATGAGGTAGTGAGAGACAATCACAGGGCATTGTGACAAGGTAAACAGTGGGCTGGAGAACAGTGCTGTTGCAAGACTGGCAGGTTACAAAGCACAGGACCTTGGTTATAAGTGGCCAGGTGGCAGGGACTAGTGCTACTGGGTACTCTTATGGGTGAAGGTGATCTGTTCCACGCCTTCATCTTCTGATGTGTGTGTTGTCTCCTCTGCCCTTGGTGGTGGTGGGTGTGAAGGGGCAACACACATTTCAGTGTTTGAAGACATGGATTCAGAAATCCCGGTAGCTGCCAACTGTGGGGCTATTAAGGGCAGCACTGCAGCAAGGAGGAGCTGTTGGTTCTTAAGAATAGCAGCCACATCACTGTGGTAGGCAGGCAGGTCGGCCCTGAGGTGGTCAATATTGCATCGTGCACGCGTTGAAAGGTTTGTTGTTGGAGGTGTTGTGTCAACTCTCTTACAGCTGTGCTGATTTCCTTCACACTTTTTTCAAGTTCTTGCAAGATTGATGTTCGCCCTTGCATGGCTGATGCCTGTTCTGCAGTTGACATCATGCACGAACACACCCCCTCTAAGCTGGCTGCCATATTTTCCATCCCCACCCGCACCTCCTTGGCCAGCTCTCGCTGTACTCCAACTACAGTTCTCTCAAAGCTGGTGCCAGTGTCGTCAGAGTCCTCAGCTGTGTTGGAGCTGGCAGGTCGTACAATTGGGGTGGTGGGTGGGTTCTCTGTGATGGCTGCTAGTTCTGTGCTCCTCCTTGCGACTGAAGGTGGGGTCTGGAGGGTTCCAGGGACATCTTGGAGGGTCTGCTGGCTGATGTTTGTCAGCTCGTCCTCCATGTCATCAGGGAAGTCCAGGACAGGCATATCCCCAGGAGAGCCATCGTCCTCTGCAATGAGATATTGTACAATTTGTGTGTCTGTGTTGTGGCATTTGTAATGTGACGTGCCTGCCTTCCTATTAGCTGCCCATTGTGATATAGGTTCCTGTTCATTGTTCCTGTCATTAATATTAGCATTCTCCCAGGCCTATGCCCCACCTGCATGTCACATGTATTGTGGTCAGTTTGGGGACTTGCCAGCATTACATCCTCTAGGTGTAGGTTCTGCCCAAATTGTATATTGCCACCTTCTTGTCCTACTCAACCCTCAGTCTACTTCCATTCTCATGGTGAGGGCTTGCACTGGCTGTGGGTGTTCTGATGGCTCTTGCACCACACTTAACAATGTGGAACTGCCCCAGTCTCTGATATTTCACATCCAGCTATATGTTGCTGAGACCTAGCATATACTATGTATAGCATTGGCATGGCACACTACATATGTCAACATTGGTAGTGTGTAATGTTGATGTTGGGGAAACTGTGCTACATAAGATTGCACTGATGGTCCTAGCAGTGTTCCATTTCCTCTTCTGACTGTGCTGGTGTATTTCACTAGCCAGTGACATATGTCCTACCTCTCAATGCTGTTGTCTGAGCAGTATAACAGTTGGGATGTTGTATGGTGTCATTGGAGCTACTGTGATCCAGGCACAGGGTGGACCCTGGCATATGCAGCACGGGTATGACATTAGTGCTGTGTACCTCATAATGTTTATGACAATGGGTGATGTTTGTAGCAACTATGGACATTCACATTTGACAGGATTAGCACATTTGTATTCAATAAAGGGGATTGATAAAGTTGTCATCCTGAACCCTCTAATTTGGGTGTGTTTGATCCATGGGCACGTAACTGCCATTAGCTACTTGACCTGCACACACAGCAGAGGTGGTAGTGGCAACTGTTGTCAATATTACATTCCACTTGCGGATGTGGCCTGAGACTGTTAATTGAGCCCTAGTTCATGTAGGGAGAATACCAGCTGTCGTGTGACAGCAGACTAGTTTTAAGTTGTACCCTACCCTCCTGGACTGGCTTTACCTTTCCAACATCGTTGGCATGCCAGCATACCCCCATGCAAAGGTTGTTGGTGTGGTGTAGTACTGTGCCCCAGGTTTCCTCTGAACAGCCCATGCCCCCGTGCCGTGCCCCTTTACCCATGCCACTCCCTGAATATCATGACTTACATGCATTGTGCAGTAGGTATGTCCACCCCCCTGCTTACAGTTAACATTTGTGTATTTTAATTCCCCATGCAACTTACCCTGCATCTGTGTCGTCTCCTGGTAGTCTGTGCTGTCCTGTCCTTGAGTCCCTGTGACGATCTCCTCAGGGATGACGGCTGTCACCATCTCCTCCATGTGGTCCAGGGCCTCCTTTGGTGCTGGACTCCCACCTCCAGTCTGCAGTGCTGGCTTCCTGATTCTGGCCATCTTTTCCTTTGTCCTGCGCTTGCAGTCATGCCAGCGTTTCTTGCACTCGATGACTGTTCTCCGTACTTCTGCCACACTGTTTATCTTGTCAACAATTTGTTGCCATATTGCCTCTCTCCTACTAATTGGCATTTTTGAGGTGACAAAAAGTTGGTGCTAGTGTTCCGTCACCTCTTTCACCAGTATTTCCTGCTCCTCTGCACTGAACTGACACTTTCTTTTCTTATTCTCCCTCTCCTGGGTCTTGTGTGGGTCCTCCTGGCTGGTTCCTGGTCTGTTGTCATCTTCCTGGGGTCTGTCCAAGCATCTAGGATCCATTTGGGCTCTCCTTTGCACATTTTGCAGTGTTTGCTCCGCTTTTTGACACTATTGCGTCAATAAAAGGCGCGTATCTGGTTTGCAACATCGTAAACCGGCTCACAGACATTTTCACCGCGTTAACATAGTTTTTCTTTACGACGTGACCCATTGGTTTGAGTAAAAAAAAATGACTCGGACCAGTGGTTTGCGCCGCCGTGCGTCATAGTATAAATTAGACGCCGAGCGGCATAACGAAATGGCGTTAGCCGACGGTCCATTTTTTTACTCAAAACTGCATCGGCGCAATTTTGTGTCTAAAAGTATAAATATGGCCCATAGGCCCATATTTATACTTTTTTAGCACCGCATTTGCATAATTTTTTACCCAAAAGCCGCACAAACTTGCAAAATACAATTGTATTTTGTAAGTTTGCGCAGTTTTTGCATCAAAAAGCGGCGCAAATGCAACACTAAAACGTATAAATATGGGCCTTAATATCTTACTTTTTCCACTTCAAAGTCTTTATACCTGTCTACCCTGTGTTAGCTGCTTACCTCCTGTAAAACAAATAAACATTATTGACAGTTGATGACCACACTGTTTGCTATAAATGTTATTTGGTTAATGCCAAAACACCAAGGACAGATGTAAAAGTGAGATGTCATCACTAATACTGTATGCTCACACCAGTGGTTGGTGAACTTGGACATTTTGATCACCAACATGGGCAAAGTCAAGCCAACTACACATGTGGCAGGTGTACACAAAAATGTTCTGTGAGGCCATTTTTTTCACAAAAATATTGTGGCCAGAATACTTTCTGCAAACATTGTGGGATAGGATACATAAAACAAGCAGAAATCGTTGCATGTGGGAAAGTTCATATGTACATTTCTATGTTGAAGTCATGCCCTCCCTGCGATCTCCCATGCTGAAAATAAAAGTAAATAACGTTTGTTGCCATTGTTGCTTTACATATTCAATAAAAGGAGACATTCATAGGCGTCTGGTCAGTTTATACTTCTCTGACATCCTGAGACTGAGGGGCCAATAATGGAAGCCTAGAGAACTTACTAATGGTTTAAAGTACTGCACCTTGCTACTGCATGCATTTGTGTCAGAATCCAGGGATCTCTGGTAACAGAACCAATCTTAAGAAACTTATAATTCAATATATCCCTTGAATTCATTAATCAGCACAGTCACTTTCTAGTGACATTCGACCTGCAGGACATGTATATCACATTTCAGCGTATAACAATTCACATCAGTTACTTTGATTCTGGGATACCGCTTTCTAGTTCTCACATTCAGATTATTAATGATACTACACCAATTAACAAAGGTAATAGCTCCACAGCTTGAATTCAGTAGTGTTTCTACTTGGTGAACTTGCACCCTTCTTATTAAAAAATACACGATGATACCCAAACATTAGCAAGAAAGTGCAATCGTTCAGAGGAGTCTCAGCCATCACTAGTGACTTGTGATGCTCCTTCTTGTTCCCGTTCACTGTGGCTCACCATGAGCCTCACGCCTTATGTCTCTAGGTCGCTACTCTTCTCTACCATCAGGAGGCTTTGGTGGTGTAAGCAAGCAGCAGGATGCAGCATGGCCAATGAACATGCTGACATCTGCACATGCTGCTTACGCTGGTGAGAAGGTGGCATGGATGTTACATTTGGCCTCAGGAGCTAGTTCCTCTTGGAACAATTGGGACGGAAAAGCAAGTGGGAGTCCAACCCAGAAAAATGCAAAAATCCAGATAGGTTTACCAACGAAGGTGTTTCAGCTACCAAAGATAGATCAGTAAAAATAGGTATTCAGAGAGACGTAAATAACGTTTCATATACTTTCCTAATAAACAACAGCCTTCCCAGAAAAAATAAAATAAAAAAGATGAGTGAGAATGGTTAGATCAAGAACATGTGAAGATAAAAAGAGAACTAAAAAGAGCAATGAGAACACAGCACCTAAGACCCATAGATGATCGAGGTGTACGTTCCTTCAGAAATGAGTACAAACCACTAATAGTAAACAAAGATATGCTGATGCAGCAAAGCCATTGGAAAGTGTTGAGACAAGTGGAACAGGAGAGGAACTGCAAAAAGGCCTGGGAAATTGTGACCTGGGGAAACCAGGGAAGGGCAAAAATATCTGGAAATGGATGTTGAAGTACAAGAGTGAGTAGATCTTTTCATATAGCTATATCCAAAAGGCAGTGATGAGGATGATCAATGACTTGGAGCCATGACTGATGAAAACACACAAGATGTTAAAGCATGTGAAACCATCACAGTCACCATCATGGAGGTAAAAGCTGCAATCTTCAGCCAGAAACCATTGTTTGATAAGGTGGGGGAAATCTGTGGTAAGGTTCTCTTAAATTATAGGCAAGAATGGGTAGATAACATCATTCTTGGCAAACTTGAAGCTGTCTTAAGGAACGAAGTATGTGCAATCGATCTAGCACTAGAACATCTGTTCTTAATATTGTCACCCCAATAATACCTCACTGTTCATGATATTTATCGACCTAAAATCCACGTTTGATTTTGTCAATCGTTATCTGCTCTCTATTAACAACAATTCAACTGACAAAACGTAAAAACCCATTCTGGGACTACTTCTGCATTTGGCACCCCATTGACTCCAATAAGGTTTGAGCTACACATAAACTCCAAAGAAATTGAACTGCATTCTGTTCTCTTCTGGTTAAGGCTCCACATGAACTCACACGCAGAAGTATCTGTGAGGTCGATTGATGGCATAATGAGGTTAGAGAACTAATGGAAATGCCAGTGATCAAGTTATGTGAAAAAGACATCAAAGAGAATGAGGCTGAGGGCCTGATCTAGATTTCGGCACATGGGGTTACTCAGTCAGAAACGTGACGGATATCCGATCCGCCATATTACGATTCCATTATATCCTATGGACATTGTAATACAGTGGGCGGGATATCAGTCACAAACGTGACAGATTAATCCATCCGCCAAGCTCTAAACCAGGCCCTTTGTCAAGTTTAGGCAGGTTTGGAATAATCCACCAGTATACACCTGGACACGAGCCACACAATAAAAGAAAGCAAGTAGCTGGACAAACAAGAATCAGTATTAAAAAGTGCCATAGCCCTCTGGTTACCAGTGGTTCACAGAACTGTCATGGTAAGTCAAAGCACAAGTTTGAAACTTACCTAGACAAAACCTCTCCTGAGATGCTGTACATGGAACCTAAAAATCAGGTATATGGTACATAAATGTCACATACATGTTTCCAAAGATTTAGGGCCTCATTACCAGTTTGGCGGTCGGCCCACCAGACCCCCATGTTGGTGGTCTTAAAGACACCCTTTTATGAGTTATACAGGCAGGACCGCCGTCCACCAACCAAAAAAGGCAGACCGTCAGCGGCACGGAGGCCCAGGAATAGGCAATGCAACCTCCAGCCCGACAGCACAGCGACCAACCACTGACAAGTCCAAAGTCGCAGTGGCCGGTACCCATGGTGGTCAGTCAATGGCGGTCTGAACCACGGCGGTCTACCGTCAGCAAAGTAATACACAACTGCACATTAGATGGATTTCAAAATAACACAGCTGACAACCATTGCCACAGTGGACACACCTGCAAAGTACGCAATAAAACACATCTCTTCACACACCACAATACTTTGCATTTGCAATGCCAAACAGTGAAGGCACAGGAAATTATTTACAACATAGCACAGATACTAGGCATGTTTTTCTTACCACCTCTTTTCACACCCAGCACACACCTTTGTCCAGTCACACCCTTTTGCACTACCCCTTTAGTAAGTCCCTGTCACGCAATTTAGTTTTTTTCCTACTATGTCACATTCCAAAAATCCCTGTTTCACAGATGAAGAGTTAAGAGTCAAGGTGGATGAATTCATAAGAGCAGAGCCAAAATTGTTTGGAACACAAGTCCAGCAGACGTCTCTCAGTAGGAAAATGGAAATATGGGACAGGATAGTCAACAGAGTCAATGCTGTAAGCACCACCCTGCGCACCAGGGAGGACATTAAGAGGAGGTGGAATTACCTCAGGGGCAGGTCCATACCAGCTACAGGCCAAGAAGACTGGTGGTGGCACCCTAACTCCTCCCTTACAACTCTATCCCCAGGAGGAGAATGTCTTTGCCATCCTGCACCCCGAGGCCTTGACAGGAATACCTGGGGGAGTGGAGTTTGGGAAGTCACACCTCTAAAAATGTTGCCAAATTGCAATGTTATGCATGCTCACCTTTTCCCACATTCACTGTCACTTTACTCATTAGCCCAGTGTCCACCTGTCCAAGGACCCCTGTCTGGCATCTCACAATTGAAGTAGACTCAACTGGGGTAAAAACATCGGTGTATAGTGTGTGTATTACAGGGAGTTACACAACTACAACTCCCAGCAGGCACTGTATTACAACTCCAAACACAAAACCAATGTTCCCATGGCCAAATACCCAAGTTTGTCAACTCCCAATAGAACGGTACACACCTGGGAGGACAACATTTTTCAAGTGTGTATAGTAGAGGGACTGACATGACTACAACTTCCAGCAGATACTGTTACTTTTACTCAAACCACCAGCACAATCTTTCCTTCTCCAAATACCCTTGTTTGTCAACTCCCAAATGAAGTGTACTCACCTGGGAGGATAACATATGAATAGTGTGTGTGGCACAGAGACTGACATGACTTCTAAGGCCAGGAGGCACTGTTACTCCACTCAGCCAGCCCAGTGCCAAGTTGTCTAAACACTCTTGTTTGTGAACTCCCAAATGAAGTGTACCTACCTGGGAACAATTTTCAAGTGTGTAGTACAGGGACTGACATGACTACAACTCCTAGCAGGCACTGTTACGCAAACCTGCAAGTTTGTGTTGTTTGACATGAGACTGAGGTGTTCTTTAATAGCATCTAATGAGGAACTTTTTAACCATTGCTGGCATCATTTCCCTACACTGTATGTTGTTATTATATCCGCATGTTCTGATGACACATAGCGACGGTCTGGTATACTAGTTCTAAAAAAAACACTGTGGAGTTTACAAAACACACATGAAAACCATTTGTGTCAATTGGCCACAATGACCACCTGCCAGGAGGTTTCTTGATAAAATATCTAAAGGAAGTTGAGACACGGATTCAAACTTAGAAAATGATATTTCGGGCTTGGGGTCAGACCGATGGCTCCGTGGGAGGCATGACTATTATTAGCAACACACAGAGGGCCATATTTATACTTTTTGACGCACAACTGCGCCAACGCAGTTGTGCGTCAAAAATGTTAACGCCGGCTAACGCCATTCCAAAGCGCCATGCGGGCGCCTTATTTATGGAATGACGTTAGCCGGCGGAGCTGACTGGTGTGCGTCAAAAAAAATGACCCACACCAGGCAGCGCCGGCGTAGGGGAAAATGGAGCTTGGGCGTCAAAAAATGGGGCAAGTCGGTCTGAGGCAAAAAATCTGCCTCAACCCGATTAGCGCCATTTCTTTTGACTCCCACCCTCCATTGACATGACTCCTGTCTTAGCAAAGACAGGAGTCATGCCCCCTTGCCCAATGGCCATGCCCAGGGGACTTCTGTCCCCTGGGCATGGTCATTGGGCATAGTGGCATGTAGGGGGCACAAATCAGGCCCCCCTATGCCACAATAAAAATTTTAAAAAAATACTTACCTGAACTTACCTTAAATTCCCTGGGATGGGTCCCTCCATCCTTGGGCGTCCTCCTGGGGTGGGCAAGGGTGGCAGGGGGTGTCCCTGGGGGCATGGGAGGGCACCTCTGGGCTCCTTCCGAGTCCACAGGTCCCTTAACGCCTGCCCTGACCAGGCGTTAAGAAATGACGCAAAAGCGGCTGGACGTCATTTTTTTGACCCGCCCACTCCCGTGCGCCCTTTTTGCACGGGAGTTTAAATAAGGCGCACATGCCTTGGAGTCATTTTTTAGACGGGAACGCCTACCTTGCATATCATTAACGGAAGGTAGGTGTCCACGCTAAAAAATGACGCAAACTCCAAGATCTTTGGCGCTAGACGGGTCTAACGCCAACGTATAAATATGGAGTTAGCTTTGCGTCGGATTTGCGTAAAAAAAAAAACGCAATTCCGGCACAAACAGAGTATAAATATGCCCCAGAGTGTTACCTCACATTATGAAACACGATTCTACTATAAGAGAAGAATTGTGAAACTCTCCTTGGATACAAATCTATTATTATGGACAGAAAGTTATGTGTTGCATGGTCCTTTATGGACGCAGATATGCTTTAATTGTGTTTGGAGATTATATGATTGTCCTGAGGAAGGTGGTGAGAGAATTGTGAAGGTCATCGAAACGTGTTGATGCAATTGGAAGACTGGGTCCATTAAGACTTGCCAAGAATAGACTGGGAATTTCATGTATCAGTCAACTGGCATGTTGACACCATATGCGGGACAGTGATTGATGATAGACTAAGGAGGGTGTCCTTTGTCTTATCTCCCATATATTTCTGTGTTTATTTATTGTGAGGAGTCACTGTAAGGGCAAACTTGTGGCTCATTGGGTCCTTTCATTGTATTGTGGTTTTATGTGATGATATTAATTAATATTTTGTATGAGATAATTATTTATTAAATACATATTTTTATTTGGTATTCCTTTATTATCAGTGATCATTTTTTTAAGTGTGAGGTAAGGGTAGAAGGACTGTGCGGTGTGATATGGTTTGATAGTGTGAGTTATTTTTCCAAGGGGAAATATTTTTATACATTACTGTGATACGGTGCCATGTCCCCTTGGTTTTGGGGGGCCCTCTCTCTCTCTTTTCAGACTGTTACACACACTTCCTATTATTCCTTATTATACCCGAATGTTCTGATGACACATAGCAAGGGTCTGGTCTACTAGTTCTAAAACCACCTGTGGAGTTTACAAAATGCACATTACAACCATTTGTGTCCATTGGCAACAGTAACCACCTGCCAGGACATGAAAGCGATGTGTTAAATCTTCCGTTATGGACCCACCCATTTACCTGTTCTCCAGTTGCATTAATGTATTTTTGCCAATGGTTAAATTTAGCAGGGGCAGGGATACTGGGCACATTCAATTCCTTAATTTTTGCCAAGCCAACACAACTTGGCTGTTGTACAGTTTCACTTAAAACTATTATTTGGACAGGTATCAGGCATACTCTAAATCAAGCGTACTTTCCCCTTATTTGCCAATTTTTATTTTCCCACACACTCTTTAAGTCGATCAACTTCAGCCAGTATTCATAGCCTTTTATAGCCAACTGGGAAACAAAGAAATCAGAATAAATACATTTTGTGTCCATTAACAAAACCTTGTGCGATTCCATTTTAGGCAATTTAAAATAATGCGACTCAGCCTTTTTAACATTATGCCCAGTAAAATGTACAAACTTTTCAGTGTATGTTTTTGAGCTCCCCACTGGCAGAGTTGGACAATGTTCCCATTGTGCGTAGTTAAAAACAGTCCTTGGGGTAGTTGCTTTGTGAATAAAATGGTCTCCATAATAATTGTAACAGACCATATCTCCATAATTTGTTTTGATTGATAAACCTCTTCACTTTCAAATACAGTAAAATATTGAAGCTCAGAGAGCATAGTATCAACTGTTTTTACATCACAATCATCAGAAACAACTCCAGGTGTTATTACATAACTCATGAAAAGTTTATATATATATGGAATTTGAATAACATCTGCCGGGCCGTATATATCTAAAGAAACTTTATCACAAACAATTGCATCAGGAATTGGTATGGCTGATATGTACACAAGGGACAAATCACGACGGACCTTATGGGAGGAAAAATGTGGTTTTAAGACCTCATCCACCAGTTCAACTGCAGAGTGTTCAGTAAGGTAATGACCATGTATCAATAAGAAAAAGACGATGACAAACCCAGTCCATAGAAAGAAGGCAAGTACAGTTAGTAAAACCCACTGTTAGTTTCATGGATGAATGAAATAGTTCATTTTGAGCCAATTTATCAGCTCACGTGCTCTTGACTGTCTTGTTGCAGAAGAGGCAGATGAGTAGGTGAAAGAGTCGTTGATGGTGGCAAAATATCCAGAAGCAGTTTGTTACAAAACTGGAGCCGTGTTTGGAAGAGGAGAGCTCGCAGAAGTCTCTCTTGGTGGTTCATAGTAAATGATTCCATCCATTTAAGTTGAATTTGAGAACAATTGCTCATTGTTGTGGACATTTCCTCTCACATAAGAAGATAGTGGTACTAATGAAAGATCACCTTCCACCCTTCTCAAGCTCAGGGAAGTGTCAGTGTTGCTGTTCAAAACCTGTAGAGGAGCCTCCTGGTCTGTAGTGAGAGGGAGTCGAGAACTACCCAGGAGTCCTCTAGGTCTACTGTGTAGGATTGGCCATATGGTGTATCTTCACTTTGTTGATGGATAAAAAAGGGTTTTCTTTAGAACCAGGCAGTGCTGGTAGAATAACAGTTCTGGCACCCTGTATTCCCAGGACTGGAACCGGTGCACGATAAGAAGGACCAATCTCCTTTTTCACAGCAACCTTTTCACGCACTAGATCGTCAACTTTTGGAATCCAGCTGGTAGGTGTTGTTGGTGCATCCGTTATTCTCAAGGAGCTGGCACTGGCAGATGTGTTCTCATCACAGAATTATTGCAATTCCTGCAAGACAGTGACACATTCATTTATGTCAAAAGTTATATCTGCCGCCTCCACGCCAGGACCATCAAGATCTGGAGCATACATTTGTGTTCCAAACAGGACTCTATATTGGGTGTGTCCTCCCAGGGACCTTCTGGACAGATTATTAAGTGCTCTCTGGACTCCATACAGGTGATTAAGCCAACTAAGACCCGTGACTAATCCTTTCTCTGTTAAGGATTGCTTTAAGTCTTGGTTTCTTGGCTCCACAACACTAACAAAGCCATGATGTCCCTAAATGCCATTGAGGCATTAGCGGGGCCCTGGTCCGAGTGGAAAGCCTCAACTGCATGTGTGCAGATAAATACTTGAAAATCTTTAATAACAGTTTGAGCATCAGCTGAACATTGTGACCATACCCATAGAAATCTGGAGCATGAGACAACAGGGACTGAGATATATCAAAGGACCACAGTGGTCCAGGTACACACATTGTTGTGGATTGTTGGAAATGAAGAGGGTTGCCTGCGGTGGGTGTTTGACGGTGGACCCTTTTCCTTGCTGACAGATGGCACAGCAAAGGACATGCTGTTTGGTCTGTTTGTATAGACCTGGCCACCAGTAACATACTTGTAGTAGAGAAATAGTAGCTGCCACACCAGCATGGCCAGAAGCAACTCCCTCATGCGCTGCTTTAATCAACTCATGTCTTTGGTCACACAATCACCCACCCCTGGTATCGTTACTAGGACAGTATTTAGGCTAGATATGCAGTAGGAATATTTAGCAGCGTATGCCTTTGGCATGGGCTTGCTTTTGGCTGAAGCTTTCACGGCAGCCAATGTTTCATCATCCGACCTCATACGTGAATAAGTTATTACAGCAACAGAAGCCAAAGCTACTGCTCACTTGGATGCTTCATCAGTCAAAGTATTGCATGTAATGTGTATTCCAGCATGTTCATGTCCCAATGTATGAACTACATGGACACTGGGTAGCGTTTTTTTCAGATCCGCTACTTTTCCCAACAATAGCTTGTGTTTGATAGTGTTGCCTTTGGAATCTCTGAACCCATCCAGGCACCAGTAATGAACATATTCATTGAAGGACTGCACACAATAGTATGAATCACAGACAATAACTTGTAATTGTTATGGATCCATGTGTTCCAGTGCCATCAACAGAGCCTTAAGCTCTGCAAGTTGTGCAGTCTACTAAGGTCTGTGTGTAAGTATGTTATGGTTTCACCATCCTTCATGTAGCCACTCACAACTGCACAGACGGTGGAGTATTGATGTTTAGTGCCTATTGCTGGTTGGGCTGAATCAGTGTAAATAATTGTGTGTTATTGGTCAATAGGCAAGGTGTTTACTGGGACTGGGTATTCTAGTTCATATTGAAGAAATTCTTGAGTTTGTAATTTAGGGTTGAAAACATAGTCAACATCAGTGGTCATCAGAGACTTTGCCTGTTGAATTCATTGTGGATGTAGTACCTTTGCATTAGGAACACTGGCTTTTGTGACCACCTCGAAGGCTGCGATCGGAGATAAGACAAAAATGTGTTTCCCCTGGGCCCGAGGTCTCTCTTTAATGACAGCCATATGAACAGCAGTAAGAATGTTTTCTGTGGGAGCAAAGCGTTGTTCAGCTGTGGAATACAGATGTGATTTGAATGCCAAAGGACTGTATCACTCTTTCTGAACGTTACATAGGTAAAACCAATGGCACCAGCAATTATTCCGATGACCACATGTGTTTTTTCATCCCTTCTGTAAGTGTTTTGCTGAAAGCATGTCTTGTTCTAATGCTCTAAGAATGCGTGTGTGTTCGACTGTTCAATATTTTCTTGAAAAGTCAGGATGTATTAGATCATATAATGGTTTAATGCGTTGTGCATATTCTGGAATGTGACTTCTGCCAAAGTTTAAAAAGCCCAACAATGATGGGAGCTTTTTTGATGTTGTTTGGTGGTTGCAATTTTGCGCACTTTTCTAGAACATGGGGAGCTAGGCACTTGCCTTCATCTGATAGTTCGTATCCCAAAAATAGGACACTAAGAAAAGCTGTTTTTATTTTTTCAATTACATTTGTAGCCTATTTCAGCATATCCCACAACAATGCGGTTCACCTGTATGTTGAACAAGATCATCATCCATAAGGTAGATATCATCTACATAGGACAATGCCTCAGGGTCAATGTTGTGTAAAATTGAAGTAAAGCAAGCTGAAAACAACCATGGACTGTTTTTATACCCTTGTGGGAGTCTGCCAAACTTTTTTTGCGAGCCTAAAGTGCTAAAACGTGTTTAATCCCTACTCTCAGGTGCTATGTTTTGGCAGAAAAAAACATTGGAAATATCCAAGGTTGTTTTGTATTTTTTGTGCACTATATTTTTAATGAGTGCTGTACTGTATGCATTTTGAATGGCAATTGTGCTTGTAGGACTATTTAGATTCCTATAATCTAAGACTATTCTATAAGAATGGGCTGGTTTAGCTACAGGGAACAACCAGTTGTTCATTGGTGAGGCACAGGGTTCAATAACACTGGCTCTCCAGCAGTATGAGGATTTCCCTCACTGGTGCTTTAGCTTCATGATTAATAGGCTATTCGGGTTGAAGTCATGGTTGGGACCTAATTGGTATTATATGGTAAAAAAAATCTTTAGCTTATCCTACATGGTTGCGATACAGCGCAAGTGCCTGTGCCAATGCCCAATCAATACCGCAAGCTTCCCTTAGCTTTACTGAAACTAGGGGCGAGAAAGACTGTTACTGCTTCTCCATATGGAAGATTACAGACAAATAATGGGGGACAATCTTTTTTGGCCAACAAGATATCAGAAATGGTAGTTACAAAATCCCAAAAGATGGCATCAATTGTGCGCTCAATGTCTCCTTCTAATCGTATTTCCAGTGTACACACCCTATCGAGTGGGGCAACGAGCATGTCCACAGTCTCGACTTCTAAAAAGTTGTTAGTTGTTTTAACCTCCAGATGCTCTTGAAGATTCTGGAAAACTACTGTGACCTCTGCCGTACTGTCTCAAGGGCCAGTGCCCACTTCCAGTTCTTCAGTAAAGCTCTCATCCTGAGTGCCATTTCATACAGAAATCGCTGCTACCTTCTTCTTTTTAAATTGAGGCTTTTGTTGGGAAAGTGTTTCTTCTTTTATAACAGAAACGTCTGATAAGTGTAGTGACTCCTTTCTCGGTTTCAGTTTGCTGCTCTGACTACCCACTTCTCTGACTGCATTTATCCGATTGGCGTGTATCAGTATTTTTAAATATATCAGGTGTTTTTTTAATTATCTTTAAGGTTATAGCAGTTTTGAGGGGTCTCTGAACGCAGAGATTCTCCACTTTCATTTTAGGTGTTTGTTTTTTAGAACCCTCAGGTACTTGCTTGGTTGAATCCTTGTTGGATTTACCCTGTAATTGTGGTTTACTGGATCTGGCTCCCAGATTATCCTGACCAATACTAGAGTAGGTCTCCATGATAATCTTTGGCGGCTCACGTTCTTGTTCCTGGTGAGGAGCGTCCTGGCGCCGCTGACGTACAGCCAAAGCTACTGCTTCCCTTTATGATTACTTAATATTATTGAAGACACAGTGGCAAATTTGCCCATTCATCGCATCCCCAAATCCAGGGCAGGCAGCCACATATTCATCTTGTATTTGTTTTAAAACTTCCAGAAGATTGGCAAGTGTTGGAGTACCATGTGCGGTGGTTTAGAGCATAGCAAATACCACAGTCCAGGTGTTTCAATCATCAACAGATGGAACTATCCCAAATGGCAAGCACACAGTAAGAATTCTATGTTTATCTTGAGGTCCCATGTGGGGAAGCGCTGCCTCCAGCGCTTTTATTTTTTGCGCTAATCAAAATGGAATTTCTTCCCATTTGGCGGGTACTCTACCCCCAATTGAATAGACAGACGCAGGATTAATGCCTGTTGTGACTGCATTCGGTTGCCATGGTGCAGCACGTGTAGGGTTGGTATTTAATGTTTGCATTACAAACGTTATTAATAGTCTATATATTGCTACAAGCTCATTATGTATGCAGCGAACCTTGGCTACCACCAAGGTGCCTGTATTATGATGTGGTGTGTATGTTGCTAACTGTGGCCAGGTAGGGCCTTCATTCCTTAAAGGACCAAGCCTAACGTGTGGTGGTGTATGTGGCAGGGTGTCATCAAGCCAGTTTTGGTGGTCTTGAAAAGATAGAGGTACCTCTAAAAAAGCATATGCTCTGTATTGTGCAGTTACATTAGCTATAGTGTAATTCTGAAATATTGCTGTTCCCATCTACTACTGGAAAATTGAACCAAGAATAAAAAATATCTGTTCTATTGGCTGGATGAGCCTCAACTACAAAAGTAACTGCACCCCCCCGGGCCGTAAGACCATGTTGTAGTAAATGATTAGTAAGGGGAGGGTCTCATGTTTACTGCAATTACCACTCGGGTCGGGTTGGCCATATTGAGTGTATTTTGTTCAAAGATAAGGACACAAAATGGGCATTGATCTTTTTGAGGTTCAAGCTTGAACCACCTACAGCATCAAATAGGTGCCACCTACCCAGCAGTGGAGGATATACTCATCACCACGGAAGTCTCTGTATATAGTATTGATGTGCCTTTAGCACGTAGTGAGACAGAATTACTCAGGAAGATCCAAAAATCTGCACCTGACCAAACGCTGGTGGCGCCATGTCATGTTAGCTCTCATTGTACCAATAAGGCTGCTGGATTTGGGTGGCAGCATCACTTTAATTGTGGGGAACTGAGTATGAACCCACATCATTTGACAACTGTCAGCCTAATCTGTTTCTGGCCAGCTAGCAGCGCCTCACCTGTGCCCAAAAGCAAGGGTGATTTGTGGCAGCCAGGCACATGACATTGTGACCTCTCAGGGAAATCGTGGTGAATCAGATCTCATCCTTTTCTTCCAGTTACATTTGTCTCACACATGCAAAGACAAACAGAAGCAGAAAATGGTTCAATAAGTTTTATTGAATCTACTGCATTCTAGATAAAAAGACATGGACTTCAATAATTGGGATGATAAAACATACTAAAAACAGAATAGTGACAAGAAAATTGGAAGACCAAAAAGTTCCACCATACCATCACTTTGCGTATGATTCCTACCTACACCACTAATATTCTATGTTAGAGAACAGCAAGATTAACTCTAATCTGGCCTCCAGGAGCCTACACAGCAGTGGAGGATATACTCATCACCACGGAAGTCTCTGTATATAGTATTGATGTGCCTTTAGCACGTAGTGAGACAGAATTACTCAGGAAGATCCAAAAATCTGCACCTGACCAAACGCTGGTGGCGCCATGTCGTGTTAGCTCTCATTGTACCAATAAGGCTGCTGGATTTGGGTGGCAGCATCACTTTAATTGTGGGGAACTGAGTTTGAACCCACATCATTTGACAACTGTCAGCCTAATCTGTTTCTGGCCAGCTAGCAGCGCCTCACCTGTGCCCAAAAGCAAGGGTGATTTGTGGCAGCCAGGCACATGACATTGTGACCTCTCAGGGAAATCGTGGTGAATCAGATCTCATCCTTTTCTTCCAGTTACATTTGTCTCACACATGCAAAGACAAACAGAAGCAGAAAATGGTTCAATAAGTGTTATTGAATCTACTGCATTCTAGATAAAAAGACATGGACTTCAATAATTGGGATGATAAAACATACTAAAAACAGAATAGTGACAAGAAAATTGGAAGACCAAAAAGTTCCACCATACCATCACTTTGCGTATGATTCCTACCTACACCACTAATATTCTATGTTAGAGAACAGCAACATTAACCCTAATCTGGCCTCCAGGAGCCCCCGGGAAGACATCACCCCAGTACCTGAGTATGGCAGTAGCGAAGAAGCCTGTTGCCTATTGAGACACCTTCCGCATATAGGTTAGGGGACTGGCAGTCTCAGTAGGCAGCTGTAGTGAGTCAAACAGCATGTGGTGGCAGTCATCTAGCTGGAACCTCCCTCTAATGTACAAGGAACAGAGAGATGTTTTTTTAATAAAACAGCTAGTGTTCTGAGAAAAGTATCCCCATGTAAAAATACGTATGTTTCTGTGAAATGTTAGAGATGTGATGTACCACTTTGTGCCGGCAACCTTATCTTGTAGCAGCCTTGAACAAAGAACAGAGTGAAAGAAGGTTGTGCTGAGAGTGTGAATGCATTCCTAGGTGAAAGAACAGCAAGATAGAGGAAAATAAAAAATCACCACAAATGTGATCACTTCTAAAAGAATAAAAATTTAATAAAATGAAATGTAACTAGGCTAAAGGGCACAGGGAGTAGGCCTATTTGCAAAATAATGTGCCCCAAAACACAACTAAAATGGCTTTACTACAATGCTGCAATACCCCTGTTTGCCAACTCCCAATTAAAGTATACACACCTGGGAGGATACCATTTGTATAGTGTGTGTAGTAGAAAGAGTGACATGATTGCAGCTCCCAGCAGGCCCTGTTTCTGTAACTAAAAACACCAGCACAGTGTTCTCTTCTCCAAAGATCACTGTATGTCAATTCCAAAATGAAGTTTAGTCACCTGGGGGGATAACATTGGTCAAGTATTAGGGAGCAGTGAGAGTGACCTGACTGCAAATCAAAGGAGACACTGTTCCTCTAACTCCAAACACCAGAACAGTGTTCCCTTCTCCAAAGACTCCTGTGTCTTAACTCTCGATTGAGGTGTACTCACCTGGGAGCCAACTATTTGTTTAGTGTGTGCAGTACATGGAGTCAAATGAGGCCCTCATACTGTCACTCCAACCACCAGTCCAGGGTTCTCTTCCCTAAAAAACATGTTTTGGAACGGTCACATGAAGTGTAGTCACCTGGGAGGATGACATTTCTCAGGTGTATGAAGTACAGGGAGTGAAATGACTTCCATGGTCAGGAGGCTCTGTCTCTCCAACTCCAAACACAAGCTCAGTGTTTACTCATCTAAATACTCTAGTTTGTTAACTTGCAATGGAAGTGTACTCACCTGGGAGGATAATATTTTATATACTGTGTGTAGTACAGGGAGTAACATGACTTCAGCTCTCAGGAGGGCCTGTCCCTGTAACTCCAAACACCTGCCTAGTGTGCACTCACCCCAATGCATATGTGAGTGAGCTCTCAAATTAAGTTTACTCACCTGGGAGGATACCAATTGTCAAGTGTTGTGAAGTAGAGGTAGTGACATGACTGCAAAGCTTAATAGGCCCTGTTTTGTTAACTCCAATCACCAGCATGTGTCCACTTGTCGCAATGCATCTCAAATGAAGTTTACTCACCTGAGAGGTTACCAATTGTCAAGTGTTGGGAAGTAGCGAGAGAAACCTGATTGCAACTCACAGGATGCACTGTTCAAGTAACTCCAAACAGCAGAACAGTGGTCCCTTGTCCAAAAAGTCTTGCCTGCTAACTCTGAATTGAAGTTTACTCACCTGGAAGGGAAAAAGATACCGATCATACTCAGATGTGTATGGCCACTTAGCTCCATCTTGAACTGCTAAACCAAGATGAAGCTATTGAGGACAGTAAGGACAGCTCACCCAGTGTGCAACAAAAATGATCCCCAAGGCCTCAAGATGCATCACCAGAATAGTATTAGCAGCAGATACATTCACAATGGACTGATCACATGATGACTCCAGTCACATATACAACAAACCCCTGGTTTCTGCCTGCATAACAATCAACTAGGCCTCAAAATGGTCAAAGCCACATCCTGCCCAGCCACTGTTTTGCCTGCAGTGGTGGCAAGATGTCATTTTCGGTTCATCCTACCAACTTCTAATGACCTGCACAATCAGCAGCTGCTTGTCTTTAATGGAATTGGCATGCTTCACAAACGTCAGGTCAATACAACCAATAGCATGGGTAGCTGTCACAATAGGATAACCTGCAAATCAGCTATGTACAAGGCTTTGTAAAATGCCACTGTAAACTTTTGGAGGTAGATGTCACAATACAACTAGTAATATTGTATCTTTCACATCAACGGGTCGAGCTGCCACTGGCCATACAGAGCCCACAGAAGAGACCGCCACTACCCCTTAGATGAAGTCCTCAGTGAATAAGACACTCCTGGACATCTGGGCCTGGAGGATGGTTCAGGCCCATATGGATAACCTGGTCAGACCCCAACAGTGAGTCTCACTGTGGCCACATTAACACCTCCCAGTCTGGTTGCATCAACAGCACAGGCAGCCTTTCACCCCAATGTGTGTCCCTAGGACAGTGGCAACCATCTTATGCCCTCCAGTCCAGGATCCGGAGTCGCAGCATCACACTTTGGACAATGATGGCCCTTGAACCAGTGGGATGGGGCAGACACCCTGTGACAAGAGCACAGGCTTGTGGGGGTAGGATACGTGGGAGGGATGATGGGGGCCAGCGGGTGAGGCCACTAGGGAATGCTCCTGGCCAGGACACCATCAGCCACATCTTGGGGGGGTTTATCAGGAGTCCCAAGGCGTGATGGGCCAGGTACTTCCAGAACTCCGGGAGATCAAGCAGCTGCTGAGGGACATCAATAGGGATATGCTTGGACAGTGGGAGGCCCACAATTCCAAACATGACCTCCCTAACAGGGGTGTTGAAGGACATTAACACCACCCTGATCAGGGATTGCCAACAACAGTCTACACCTTCCTTTGGAGCAGCAACACCTTGTCCTTCATCGCTGCCGGCAACTGGAGGCCCTTTCAGGGAAAGAACCCACCCCAGACACCCCTGCCTCTGGAGCAGCAGATCACACCCCATGCAAGCAGAGACATCCAGCAAAGATTCCAGGAGATATGGATAGCAAGACACCCACCACTGCTAGTAAGTGACCTCTTCCAAAATTACCTCCTTTCTTGTGCCTATATTCACTTTGTTGTCTGTTCTTCAACCACCTTCAATTTCTACGGGAGGAGTACACTGGACTTTGGACTTCCAATGGTGTGGCATCTACTCCAATGATTTCATCCACCATGACTGAACCATTCACAGTTTTTTTAACCTTACACCAATTCAATTTTAAATTACAGTTTTTCAATAAATCAACCTATCACAAAGTCATTGTCTGCTTGCTTTTGTTCCACATTTTGCTATGTAGAGATGTAGGACCATGTGAAGCAAATGAGGAAGATACAAGATACTAATGCATGGCGGGATATGTCACAGGTACAGTGTCCTGCTAAGGATTACTAACTACACACACAAGCACATTGCTACAGGTGCCTGGTCACACCAAATATTTAATTTCATTGTACAGCACACAGGCTGTTCATACGTCTGGACTGAAATACACTGTTCCAAAAGAAAAAGAGAGACAAGGAAAACACTGGGGAGTCCTAATTGTTAGGGGCAAGAGTCCTCACACACCTAATTGGGTGTCATGCTTCATCATCGGATATGCTCCTCGTCAGACTGGCGCTGCAATCTCTGACGGGCACCCCTCGTAGGGGGGCTCTTTGCCGGAGATCTTTTCTCGATGATGCCAAAACCCCAAGAGTGAGCTAGGAAAAAAGGGAAAGGAGAAATCAGCAAAAAAACTAAAATTGGCTCAGGACCCAACCTAAGTAATAGTTTTATTAGTCTACGCTGGGCGATGGCCAAGATTAAAAATGTAACAGGAGAGTGAAATATAGGTAATGCTCAATCACTCTCTACCATATTTATAGGAAATAGGGAGGTCAGGAACTACTAGACCATCCTTAAAATAAGGTCGACATGTTTCGCGTCTCTATGGTCCAAAAGGATCCTGTGACGCTTCTTCAGGACCTAATGCATCTAAACTTCTCCTTTAATAAGCTACATTGACTCCTATAGTCTGAAACTGTCAGTAATAATGTTTCCAGTCACTTGCACTAGTCCAATCTGACTCGAACTTGCTGTTCCTACAAGTCACCCCTCCCTAGTCGGAACCGGGCTATATCCAGACCAAACTCAAATATGTGCATCATAAATGCCCCTCGAAATATGACTGGATATCTAGACCGCAAAAATGACCTTTGACGGGGTGGACTGTGCCCCACTGTAAAATGCCATCAGTGTCCTGCAACATACTACAATGGTGGTTGAGTAGTAGGACCTACATGACAAGACAGGATGAGCATTTATTTAGTTCATAACACAATTTTCTGAGGTGTGATGCAGTTTGTGCAGCCAATGCCGCATTTCAGGCCTCTAAAATGGCGGCTGCCTGACCTACTCCCCTGGACATTAGGAACTGCCTGAGATCGCTGGCAGAAGTTATCAAGGCGGTAAGCAGTTGCAACTGCGGCGGACACAGCCATAGGCTAACATTGTTGCCAATGGCGGTTATGGACCAATGGCTGTGTCCGCCGGCAGTGACAACCGATTACATGGCAGACGTGACCAGCATGTTTTGCAGATTCACTCACTTGACTCCTGACACTGCTGCCAGCAAGACCTCCACTACCGAGCTGCTGTGTACCCCCTCTGGGAGCAGTCATGCCATGTCCATCAGGTGATAGGGCCCTAGCCTTCTCACTAGAGGAGATGGAGAGGCTGGTGACTGAGATCCTACCCCTGTATGAACAGCTCTATGGTGCACCAGAGGAGCAGGTAAGTACCTCATGTGCACAGTTTTCTCTGTAGTTCACCATCCCTTACCCTCCTCATAGTCTATATTGTGCCTATGTGTGCCTGTTTGACTACTCATGTGCTTGTAGGAGTGGCATCAATGGGAGGGTCAATATACAGGTATTGGTGGAGAGTGCCATATGCTGAGTTCACATTGTGGTGTGTGTGTTTGTATTCCTAGATCCTCCATGTGTTGTGTTGTGATCCTCCTTGAGTATGCATGCTGTATGTGTTAGTTGTGAGTAATGTGAGCTATGTGGATGTTGCCAGTAGCTGGGTCACATAGCAGAAACTGCACAATGCATGCCTTTATTATTTGGATGCCATCTTGGTAGGATGGACACATATGTCCAAAGGAGTGTCCTGTGGTACAGGTACATCGCACATAAACCCTCCCCTCGAAGTGGCATGAGTCTGCATTTGTTATTGCACATGTCAAGCATGGACAGGGGTAGACACTTTCTGAACCCACTATGCCAGTCCCTTCATTGTTAACCAAGTGCGATGTTTGAGTTTGTACTCTGGCAGTTGCCTATAGGGACTGAATGCACAGAGTCATTTTCACAGAGTGTGAATGTGTTGTTCATTCATGCGTAAGGAGTCTACCCTTCAGAAACACAAAGATATGAAGTGTCTCACAGTGGCTTACATCTCAGCCAGGTTACTATAGCATGTCCCACATGATGTCAGTAAGCTTGGTTTGTCATTGGAGGGCCTGAGCTATGTGGTGGGTTGGTCTGCAAATTGGGAAATTAATGTCTGTAGTAATGTCCCTGTACTTATTGGCTTGTATGTGACACACTTGGGGAGTATTGACAAATAGGAAAGTTCAGCTTGATGTTACTGACATATATATGACAAAACCATTTGTGATCATGATCTCTTGATGTGTCTTTTGCATACATGCAGGCCAACGTCATCGAAAGAAGGGGATATGGAGAGCCATTGCCAACAAGGTACAGACCCTGGGGGTCCACAGCTGACAGAGCGCCCACTGCAGAAAAAGGTGGAAGGCCTTGAGATGCTGGGCCTGGAAGATCACTGGGCACAGCAGAAACTGTCCTCACAGCGTGGGTGGGTTGCCCTTCCGAACTATGACCCCCTAATGGCCCACATCCTGGTGGTGGCCTATTCGGAGCTTGATGGGTATTTGAGGGCAGCACAGCAGCCACATAGTAGTGAGTACATGGCATATTCCTGCCTGTCCCATTGCCAAGGGCTTGAGTGAGGGTCTGACAGCTCCCCCTGACAATTTGGTATGAGCCATGTGTCACACAACAGATGAATGATTGTTTGTGTAAACATGTCATGTGGTGCTTTCTGATGCACCTTACCTATTGTCTCATGGACCTAGAACACAACTGAGTGGAATCCACAAAACACTTGCTCTGCAGGGACCCCATATGGCTGTGTACATTGTTCAAACAACTACTGTTTATTGTTGTAGAGGGTGCAATTTCTATGCAACAGACCACTACTCCTAAATGTCCCAGGCCAAAGGTAAGTAGGGAATGGGTCACTGTCCCCTGCCATGTGTCTGGGCAATGTGTATATAGGTATCTGCCACCCAGAAGATATTTGTCTTCAGTGTATAATGGCTGCTGGTGCCTGACAACAGACTGTAATGTGAGAATTTCCAACATACACGTGACAGGGATTACATAGGTTTTTGAATGCAGCTATAGATCACTACTTTCCTTTGGTAAGTGGGGAATGTCCACTGACATGATTTATGTGCCATCACTGTTGACAACATTTCTTATGCCTACATGTCAGCATGTGTCCATTACTCTAAATAAAACATTTGTGAGCTGCAGTTTCACGTATGCTGTAGCTATTTTGATGGGCTGGTGTCTGTATTCCCTCACATATATGTGCATGCCAACCTGCGTGTAGAATAGGACACTTACAATGGGGGTATGTTTCATGTTGTGCCACATACAGGAGTGTGTCACCATTGTTTACTGGCTGACACATACCCTGTCATAGCATGTTGTTAGGCGTGCACAACTGCAATAGCAATGAGAGACATGACGGGTAGTCCCAGAGCTTAGAGAGTCACATTGTTAAAACTCTATGATCTTGATGTATCATCATGTGAAAAAGTGCACTGCACATGTGATATGGAGAAGGTTTGTAACCTGACTGTTGGCAGGCATCATGGAGTGACTTGCAGTTACATAGAAATCACATGTATTTGGGTACAGGTATTCATTCAAAGAGTGAGGTAGCTTCCAATTAAGCAGCATGTTGAGGGTCTTCAACACGTACTTGCAAATCTTAGGGCCTCCCCAACATTCAAGGGAGTAGTGGCTTCTGCTGATGCACTCAGAGTATGTCATAGTAAGGGTTTCAGACATCAGTGGTGATTACCTTGGGGCTTGCTGCTTCATTGTGTTGTGGATTTTGGGGACATCTCTCCCTGACATATTGCACATGATATCTACAGTGTCCATTCCCATGCCACGGGTGCCCTACCGGAGCAACATTAATACTACCTCCATGTCTCTATTAGGACAGATTTCACTTGGTGAATTGTACATTGCTGATATGTTTCTATAGTGACGTTGGTATTTCCATGTCACCTTCTCCAGGATATTGTACTGTTGTCATCAACATGGCATGATTTTGTATAATCAGTTCTCATTGTTGGGTCATCGTGTATGTGACAAAGAGATATGTGCATGACCTTGTGTGGCATCAGTGGAAATGCATTTTGTACTGGCCTACTATTGTATGCCAACAGGTGTCTGTGGGCTGCTCCATGGGCCAAAGTTTTGAGGGTGATGGTGTCTAGTAATGGTTAAATGGTCAAAGTGATTGCACAACTTCAGCTGTGAAATTGTAGTTGTGTGAAATCCAGATTTTCCTGTGGGCAACTGTTGACAGTTCATATGGCATGCATGCATGGAAATGGCACATGTCTGGGCCACTTAGGTGTAGTTTGTTGCTGGGGCCTACCTGACATCATGATACTGTATGCTAATCAAAGCTGTTGTTCAAGTGTGATCATGGGCATGTGATGACCCTATTTCTCTTTGTATTTGCAGCATCGCCACCAGCAAGCGAAGGAGACAGAGCACAGCCGAGTGGGGAAGCATCTGGCCACGGGATCTTGGGTCAAGACACCACCGACACAGAGGGACCCAGTGGCTGGATGAGGAGGAGGAGTGCCACAGGGGAGACCGCAACATCATCATCATTGGATTCTTCCTCCAATGGAGACTCCCTAGTGGTGATAGATCCATAGGGGAATCCCCCGGTACCATCTTTGTCCACCACCCCCGTTCTATTGCCGCCCTCCCTGTTGCTCCCCACGCATTTGGCTGTGCCCACTCACCCAAGAGGATGGGTGTCTCCTTTGCTTCAGAGACCTCTGCCCCATTCCCTGTTACCCCTGCTGCCTTCACTGAGAGGGCTACTGACCTTGTGAGAAATATCTCTGTCGGTCAGTCAGCCATTGTGAATGCCATCCAGGGATTGACAACTCAGCTACAACAAACCAATGCATTCATAGAAGGCAGTCATGGTGCAATGTCAGGCCTACAGGTATCTTGATGTGTCGCAGTTCAGCCTCCTTCCCTGAGTGCTCTTGATGCCCCCATCCCTATTGTGCTGGTTTTGTTAGCATAGTGCTCTTCCTCTATTTGTCTTCCTGTCTATTGTGCATCCCATTGTCCTTCCCTTGTGCTGTGATGTGGGTGATGCGTGTGTCCACTGCAGGTCTGTTTCATGGGAGTGGTGTTTGTGTTCCATGCCACATCGACACATATTGTGTTGTATATGTGATGACAGTCCATGGCCTCTGTGGAATGTGAGTGTGTGAGTTATATGTATATGTGATGTTTGTGTGTTGTTGGGATGTGTGAGAACGTTGTGTAGCCTTCACTATCCCTGTGCCTGGGATGTGTGGCCATGAGTTTTTGTGACCTGCCCAAAAGGGGCGAATTGTGACTGTGTGTACATGATGAGATGTGTACTTGGTGCCCGTAGCGTGACCCCCATATCATGTGGACGAAGGTGCTATGATTTGTTGTTACGGGAAATTACACAGGTAAGTGTGTGTACTTACGGTCTGTTGCATCCACAGCGGTGTTGATTTTGTGCTCCACTGATGATCAACAACAGCAGCAGGACGTTTGGGATGCGTTCAGTCATGGCAGCGGACATGTAAACCTTCCTGCAGGCGAGTGTCTCCCTTTATACTGTCTGTTTCAGCCTACTGGGACATGGTGGTTGGACTGCCAAGGTCACACTGGCAGTGTGCAGCATCGTAATGTGTCTGGCAGCAACACAGACTCTGCCAGCCTGTTTGTGCTGCCTCATGACCATGGCAGTCTGTGCTGCCTGGTGGTGCCGGTGGAACCACAGCAGTCTTTGCTCCATAGGCCCGTATGACTCATAATATGGTGGTCCGATCGCCACCCCGACGGTGGTCGGACTGCCGTTGCCATGGCTGTCGACGGACCGACAAACTCGTAATGAGGCCCTTTGATTGGGAACTTTGCCAGTACGTGCTTAAAGGTAAAACAGAATCGCCATGAGAACAACCAAAGTACCTCTAACTGCAAGATGGGTGGAGCTTAAACAATTGTGAAAAACCCACCATGCAATGGAGGTGAAGGCTATAACCCCTGGTTAATTCCTATAACATAAACACTCACAAGGCCTCAGCAACTTACATTTAAGGGGTCATTATGAACATGGTGGTAAACACCGCTGTGTTCACGCTGGCGGTCTTTCTATAGACAGCCAGACCCCTTGAGACCCCACCGGCCGCATAAAGTACATTCTGCTGGGACGGGACATAGCCGACGGCTCCACATGGAGCCGTCGTCAATGCCTCAGTGCGGCGGGTGCAGCAGCACCCGTCGTGCAGATCATTGCCCGTAAATCAGGCAGTGACCTGCTCAACGGGGCACTGCACGGTGGCCCCTGCACTGCCCATGCCAAGTGCATGGGCAGTGCCCTGGCGGGGGAACCCCCAGGGAAAGGCTGGGGGAAACAGGGTACATTATCCGGAGGGCAGCGGATAATGTAATCCGCCATTGACAGGCTGCCTGTCAGCGGTAGCCTCCCTTTGTTCGTAATATGGCGGTTCAGACCGCCATGCCGGTGGCAGTCTTTTCCGCCTCCGCCTGCATGGCGGTCGGAACCGCCAAGTACATAATGACCCCCTTAGTCTATAGGACTGGCAACAGACTGAACAACCTGAAGGACAGTTTTCTAGTGTATGTACGTTTCACTGCATTGTGTAATCTTTAATTTCTCTTTTTTTTTGCCTTTTATTTTTAGAAATAGTATAATGTTAACTTTGTATTAACTAAGACTGTTTTTAATTTGTTTGTAGTTTTAAACAAACACTATTGTATTTGTGTGCCTAACAGAGAAACAATAAAAAACGAAATCTGGAAGAAATTTGTGTTCCTATTTAACTGACAGAAGTTGAGTCTCAAAAATCCTAACTTCATTTGTTTGTGAGAGCCAGGTTTCAAGCTGACCTGTTGAAGTGTACCTCATATTCAGTAGGGGTTTTCTTATTCAAAACCTCTGAGGTCACCTAAACCAGAGGAAGGCTCTAGGGAAGGGGTTGCTTTCCAGGGTTTTATTTACAGCATGGGAGATGATGGAAGCCACTAGATAATATGTGCCCTATGTTCACTTCCATTTTAAGCTTTTTATCTAACACAGAATCTATGGGATCAATAATAATCAAAGGTTAAGTAACACATTAGGCCCAGATTTACTAAGATTTGATACAGTACAATGCAGAAAAACAAATTACTGCACTGCATCAAAAGGAGAGAGCAAGAATGTACCATATCGGCTAAGATATGGTACATTCCTGCACTCTATCAGTGCTGGTGCACACAATGTAGCCTAGCACCAACACAGGCACCCTTGTGCCATAGTGCAAGGGTGCATGCATTACAGGCAGGACTGCTTCTGTGCAGGAAGAGACACCTTCCTGCACAAAACCCTCAGAGGCATTTTCCTCTTTCTACATGTGCTGAAGAATGCAGCATAAATAGAAAGAGGAAATAATGAGGGGAAATAAAGATATTTCGCTTTGTTGCACTTCTGTTGGGAAAGCGTACAGTTTGACACATTCACAGATCTACCAGTTTTAGTAATCTAGGACTGCACCAAAATCCTTAGTAAATCTGGGAATGTTCCACAATCAATGGGTGGATGCATGGGAACACCCACACTGCACCCATGGAACGCCTTCTCAGAGTAACCCAAGGCAGCCACTAGTGCTGCCTTGCTTTACTCCACACTTAGTAAGCTATGCAGAGTCATGCAAGGTGCCTCGGCATGTCTTAGTAAATCTGACCTAAGCCCTTATGCTGCTCTGCATCATCTTGTGTTACGTAATGGCAACACAAGAGCTTAGTCAATCTAGCCCCAAGTGTATTAGATGAGAAGGGTGAGAACCCCACCCATGTAATAAACACAGTCCTTGTCAGTGTAAATCACAAAGGTCAATAAATATACCTGTGATTCACTCTCTAGTAGCTTTGCATGCAAACGGTCAGGTTTAACTTAGAGGCAATGTGTACAGATTTTAGTCAGCACTCAAACAGTAATAGAGCAAAACCACAACTCAAGAAAATCTCCAAAACAATTTAGAAAGATAGTCAATATTATTAAATAAAGTGACACCAAAGCACAAAAAATCCAAAGCATTCTATTTGAGTTATGAATATTTAAAGTTTTAAGTACAAATAGTGCCAAAAAGCACAAAGCGACAATAATGGTTATCCGATTGTGCTGGAGTTGGTCAAAGTCAAAACTTCAGGTCAACTGTAATGGAGAGCGTGTCGGATACATGGATCATGTTCATCTCAGGGAAAACTTTACCTCCCAACTCAGTCCAGTTCTACATAAGGAAGCCTCAGTTGGAGCTTCATGCTGGTGGGGAACCAAAAAGACATTGATTTTGGCACAAAGAGCTGGCTGCCGGTCAGAATTTCTTATTTGCAGGAAATAAGGGGCAGCTGATGTGAAGAGCACTGTGCAGGTAAAGTCCGGAGCTGTGGACGTCACGTCAGCTGTTGGATGCAGGTCTTGTGTTGGCCTCAGTGAAGTTCACTCTCTTGCATGTGGGTACTGGGGACAATTCTTTTTCAATGCAAAGACCCCAGTATCTCTGGATTTTCACCTGGAGTTCGGTTCTTGACGTTTGCTGGTTGTAGGAGTACACTCTGACTCCAGCTATGCGTCCAGGAACTGGGGAGGCTTTTCTTGGTGGTCAGGACTCAATCCAACAGAGGCCAGCAGCTGGTCCAAGCAGGTCCAGTTGGTGCTGGTCAGCTGTGCAGTTACAAGGAACGCCTCTGGAAGCCTGTTTTTCCACTGCAGGTTAAAGATGAGAGCAGTCAACTGACCTTTGGAGTCAGCTCTGGGATCCTGAGTTCAATGCAAGTAGGTCCAGTCTTCCTTCTTCAGACACAGCAGGGAGTCCTTCTTGTAAATCTTTTCAGGTCTGGGAGGGTTCTGATGAGAGGTTCTAATGATGATGGCCTATTTTATACCCAGTTCCAGCCTGTATGAGAGGGGTCACCACCTTTGTCTTAACACTAACTGGTTCTGGTCAGTTCTTCCCTCCTCACAGGGTACGTCTCCAATCAGGCTATAGTAGCAAAGGGCAGGGAGACCCAGGTGTGGGTTGCATTTATGAGTGACAGGGCAGGCAGCTTCAGAAGTCAAGAAGAGAGTGAGCACGTCTTCAGGCTGCCTTTGGAAGTGTGCTAATCAGGACCCCAGTAGTTATGCTCTCTCCCTTTAAAATGGTTGGTGGATTCTGTTAACACAGTATTTCATCCACGATTGGCATACTAGTGTCCCCTTATAAGCCCTAGTATATGGTACCTAGGTACCCAAGGCATTAGTATCCAGGGGATACTTATGGGCTGTAGCATATATTTTGCCACCCATAGGGAGCCCATGCAAAGGCTTCTGCAGGACTGCCATTGCAACCTGCGTGAAAAGGTGCAATCACCCTTTCACTGCCATTTACACTGCACCAGGTAACTTATAAGTCACCCTATATCAGGCCCTCCAGCCCTGACGGCAGGGTGCAAAGTACTTGTGTGTGAGGGCACCCCTGCACTAGCAGAGGTGCCCCTACGACCTCCAGGACCATTTTCCCAGACTTGGTGAGTGCGGGGATGCCATTTTACACATTTACTGGACATAGGTCATTACCTATGTCCAGCTACATAATGGTAACTCCGAATATAGGCATGATGGATTTCAAACATGTAGGAATCATACCCCCATGCTTTTGCAAGCATTGGTTGTATGATCCCATGCACTCTGGGGGCTCCTTAGAGGACCCCCAGTACTGCCATTATACCCTTCTGAGGTTTTCCAGGCATCCCCAGCTGCTGCCACCTCACAGACAGGTCTCTGACCTCCTGTTGCTTGAGAAGCTCAAGCCCAGGAAGGCAGAACAAAGGATTTCTTTTGGGAGAGGGGTGTTACACCCTCTACCTTTGGAAATAGGTGTTACATGCCTGGGAGGGGTAGCCTCCCCAGGTCACTGGAAATGCTTTGAAGTGCACATTTGGTGCCCTCCTTGCATAATCCAGTCTACACCAGTTCCGGGACCCCCAATCCCTGGACAAAGGAAAGGGGAGTGACCACTCCCCTGTCCATCACCGCCCCAGGGGTGGTGCTCAGACCTCATTCGGAGGCTCCCTGGGCTTTGCCATCTTGGATTCAAGGTTGCCAGGGAACTCTGGGAGCATATGAGTGGCCAGTGGCAGCAGATGATGTCAGTGCCCTCCCCTGATTGGTGCTTACCTGGTTAGGTTCCTCAGATTCGGATTGCAAGACTCCGGAAGGAATCCTCTGCATCCTCCACTTTGACGTGTTACTGAATAAAATGCATCTGGACCCTCCAGGATCTCTACAAACTGCAACAAAGAAGCAAGATGCCTTCTGCAACATTGTAACTTGAGCCCTGCTAGCAACTGCAACTGTTTCCCGGTCGGGCATCCTCTGAGGACAGCCCGTCTTCAGCCTGTACCAGAAGAGCAAATTAATCTAGCTTGGGGTGAAGGAGTGACTCTCCTGCTTCAGCAGACACCGGCTGCATGGATCTCCTCTGCTGCTGTGCTGCATGGATCCTGCATCACAGGTGGTTGACTGAAGTGGCCTTGATGGTCCTCACATCAAACTGTCCAACTTGGGTGGAGGTAAGAGCTTGCCTCCCCACGCTAGACAGTACCCCCGTGCACCACATGTTTTGCATCTGCCAAGTCTCATTGGCATCTTTCCACAAAGTTATTTGTGCATCGTGTAGCTCTAGCCCCCAGCACTCTATCCTGTGACACACAGCTTCCTGAGTGGTTCTCCGGAGGCATGGGAGCCTTTGTCATCATGCTGCATGGGCCTCTTTTGCACCTTCCTTGTCCCCATGCTGTGGGACTGCTGTGCGGACTGCCTGGTCTTCTGTGGGCTCTCTGAGTTGCTGTGAGCCCTTTTCGACTCCCCCTTCTGGGTTGAGTCCACCTCGTCCTTTCTGGTCCCATGCTGCGCCATTTTCTGCTTACCGTGAGCTTTGCGTGTGCCAAGGCTTGTTGGCGGACTACAGCGACACAAATCAGACTGCAATCTTCCATCCGGTGTGGAACATCACTTGCACCAACCAGGAACCTGACTATCTTCTTGGGTGCAGAACTGACTGTTCTTCTTCACCGGTGATTCTTCTTTTGCACCTTCATCCGGGTTAGCAGGGGCTCCTGTTCTCCCTGGACTCTTCTGTGCTTCTTGGACTTGGTTCCCTTCTTCCACAGGTCCAGGAATCTAGTTCTTGCATAATCCTTCTTTTAGTTTCTGTGTGTGTTCTGGGAAAGTTACTGTGTTTTACTCCTCCTTTCCTGGACACTGAGGTGGGATCTAGTACTTACCTTTGGGGTTTCCTAGTACTCCCAGATCCCCTCTACACACTACACTTGCCTAAGTGGGAGATCGACTTTCACGCTCCACTTTCTTAATATATGGTTTGTGTTCCCCCTAGGCCCATCTCTAACTATTGTGATTTGCACTAAATGCACTGTTTTCTAACTGTTTTTATGCCTATTTCTGCATACTACTGTAGATAATTTGTGTATTACTTACCTCCTAAGGGAGTATAGTCTCTATGGTATTTTTGGTATTTGTGTCACCAAAATAAAGGGCCTTTATGTTTGTAATACTGAGTATTTTCTTTCATGTAAGTACTTTGTGACTACAGTGGTATTGCATGAGCTTTGCATGTCTCCAAGATAAGCCTTGGCTGCTCATCCACAGCTACCTCTAGGGATCCTGGCTTCTAGACACTGCCTACACTACACTAATAAGGGATAACTGGACCTGGTATAAGGTGTAAGTACCTCAGGTACTCACTACAAATCAGGCCAGCCTCCTACAAATACACATCACAGTGCAGAAGAGCCATTAACAGCCATGTGACCCTAGACACTGGCAGGAAGGTACATTTGGTTTGGGCAGGCAACTGCCAACATTCTAAGAGTGGTATTTTCAGAATACTAATTTAAGATCTGCCTTTACCATTTTAAATTATAATCAATTCAAATGAGGGGAAGAAGCATTTTTTTATCTGCTTCCAAACTGAATATATCACTTTATAAGTGAAATAAGGTAATGCATTTCAAAAAACGACTTTAGGAGTTTTTCACTGTCAGGACATATACATCTTAAGTACACAGGTACTACATTTTAAATACCAGGCACCCTGCCCTTTGACCCTTTAGGACCTACCTTAGGGTGTCTTATTAGTATTAAGAATAATGGTTTGGGCCTGGTGAAATGTTTATTTTGCCAGGTCAAGATGGCAGTTTCAAAGTATACCACAGGCAGCAGTGACAGATCTTAGACATGCTTAAAGGAGTTTCTTTAGTTGGTGGCACACTGAGTGGTGCAGCCCATTAGTAACATTTAATTTACAGGACCTGGGTACAGGTAGTAACATGTATTAGGGACTTAGAAGTAAATTGATGTGCCAATTATGAATAGGCCAAATTTACCATATTAAAGGGGTAGAGCACAATCACTTTACTGCTGATTAGCAGGGATAACGTGTAAGGTGTCCCACTGCCAACATAAATTGGTTCAGCAAAACCAGGTTAGTAAAAGCAAAAAGTCTAAGGGAATATCACACCAAAAGTGAGCAAGTCTAAATGATATCATGATATCATGGCTTGATAGCGGGAGCTATCACACCTTCAGCCCACAGTTCTAATATCTGTTGTCTGACTCAGACTGCCGTCTGGACACATGAGGCACTGTCACAAACAGGACCAAGATCAAGTTACGTGAGCTCTGCCAAGACCTTATTATTCAATTTGGAATCCAAGAAAAAAAATCCCCCTATCTTTTTGGCCTATACGTAAAGGAGTATTTTCAAAATGGTTTTCAATTTGGGTAAAGTGTGCCTAAAACATAGGTTCTTCGGGCAAAATGCAATAAGGTATGTGATGTACTTCCCTATCATTTACAGGGTCACATTATATTAAATGCTTGTTTTACTCTATATGAGTTTGTTCATTTGTTGATAAATGAGGCATATTTACCGGAGACTCCCTTAATGGTATTCATGCTTTGAGCTGCCCTACTTCGTAAGTTAACTACTTGGCTGACTAGTTTGCAGTTCAAAGCTCCCCAATACAATAGGGTCATCCATTTAAGGGGATTAGAATACTTTTGGTGCAAGAAGAGGGCAAGATAAAACTTTCTACATGTTGGTTAGCAGCATCTCCCTGTGAAGTATTTGCAGGACATTCCTACATGGATCGAAGGGAGGTCAGAAGACCTTGGGCTCCAGCCACCACTGGATTTTCACTGAAGTCATGGAGGGGTAACAACAGACCTGAGTGTGACAGCAGGGCTCAGAGAAGGGTGCTGCAATTTTGTCCTCAGCAACCATCTTGCATTCTTTCCAGTTTTCTGTCAAAGTCGCTGCCAGCCAAGGTACTGATCCCTGGAAGTTCCAGTTAGAGGCACATGAGTAATATGACATCACTGGATTGGGTAGGCAGCTCCCAGGTTCTACAAAAGTACACCTCCATTTTGAAACCCCTGTATAGAGAAGAAAGGTTGAGAGGGAGGGGAGCAACAGAAGCAGGATGACGACCCAGCACTCAAATGAATCCCAGTCTGTAGTGTGGGAGACCCACTCTGTACCTATAATCCTGAGATTTTTGTGAACGTTGCCTCTAGAACTAGTGATGCTAGCTCCATTACTCCCTCTCAAGACCAGAAGAGGATGTAAAAACGGGGGCATCTTTGGCCATCTGTGTCTTGGTTCTATTTGTGGGTGTTCAGGAATGGGAATTATTGGCTCCTGCTGGGCACACAGGCTCCCTCCAAGTGGCATAAGGCATTTGTGCTTGGAGAGTGCATGCAGGGAGAATGGACTGCCTGAGAAATTTTGGAGCTGTTGCCTTGAAGACCTTATGGCACGGGACCACCAAGGATGAACAGGAAGGCATGTGCAGGCCACTACATTAGTGCTAGCGGCTGTAGAAAATCATCCTGGAGTGGCCAACTGGAAATTCTAGATGTCACTATCGCCCACCAAAGCACTTCTGTTGGCAAGAGGTTGCCACCTAGAAACACAGGCAGAAAAAAACCTCTAAATGATGATATAGGGCTCTAAGATATCTTAATATGTAGGTGCTGTTTGTGAATGGTCTGTTTATACTGGTGGTGGTTGCCTTCGACTGCAGGCACTTGCAGCATTTGTAAAATTCTATGCAAGATTATTTGCTTCCTTCCTTCTAAGAGCTTGTGGCATGCTCGTGCCCCATGCAACCATGCTATTTCATGAAATTGTCCACTGTACATGTGTTAACCTGGTTTGATGTCCCAACAATCTTAAGGAACCTCATTATTAGCATCAGTGGGGAAGCTCCAGCTTCACCACTGCCCAAGCTTGGCGACTGCAGTACAGGCAAGTGGGAGAGTGGGAAATAGTTACTTCTCTTTCTGTCCACCGGGCCTGGAGTGCAGAGCTGAGGGAGAGGTAGAAAACTGAAAACCAGCAGACTGTCACTGGTGCACTGTGTGTGTACGGATGCCCAGGAGAGAAGTGCACAGGCATAGGTTAGGGCCCCAGCTGTTGATTCTAAAGTAAAAGATGAGGGTGGAAAAAAAAAACTGGCCAATGGCTTGAGACAAAAGAGGGTTTCATGTGCTGCTAAGTGATAACTACCTGTGACCCTAGAGGATGAAGAATGAGATATGGAATCACTGCTAGTTTCATTTTCAGGAAATAGCCTGTAACATAATTACAATTATACTTTATCTACAGGGAGTGCAGAATTATTAGGCAAGTTGTATTTTTGAGGATTAATTTTATTATTGAACAACAACCATGTTCTCAATGAACCCAAAAAACTCATTAATATCAAAGCTGAATATTTATGGAAGTAGTTTTTAGTTTGTTTTTAGTTTTAGCTATGTTAGGGGGATATCTGTGTGTGCAGGTGACTATCACTGTGCATAATTATTAGGCAACTTAACAAAAAATAATATATACCCATTTCAATTATTTATTATTACCAGTGAAACCAATATAACATCTCAACATTCACAAATATACATTTCTGACATTCAAAAACAAAACAAAAACAAATCAGTGACCAATATAGCCACCTTTCTTTTCAAGGACACTCAAAAGCCTGCCATCCATGGATTCTGTCAGTGTTTTGATCTGTTCACCATCAACATTGCGTGCAGCAGCAACCACAGCCTCCCAGACACTGTTCAGAGAGGTGTACTGTTTTCCCTCCTTGTAAATCTCACATTTGATGATGGACCACAGGTTCTCAATGGGGTTCAGATCAGGTGAACAAGGAGGCCATGTCATTAGATTTCCTTCTTTTATACCCTTTCTTGCCAGCCACGCTGTGGAGTACTTGGACGCGTGTGATGGAGCATTGTCCTGCTTGAAAATCATGTTTTTCTTGAAGGATGCAGACTTCTTCCTGTACCACTGCTTGAAGAAGGTGTCTTCCAGGAACTGGCAGTAGGACTGGGAGTTGAGCTTGACTCCATCCTCAACCCGAAAAGGCCCCACAAGCTCATCTTTGATGATACCAGCCCAAACCAGTACTCCACCTCCACCTTGCTGGCGTCTGAGTCGGAGTGGAGCTCTCTGCCCTTTACCAATCCAGCCACGGGCCCATCCATCTGGCCCATCAAGACTCACTCTCATTTCATCAGTCCATAAAACCTTAGAAAAATCAGTCTTGAGATATTTCTTGGCCCAGTCTTGACGTTTCAGCTTGTGTGTCTTGTTCAGTGGTGGTCGTCTTTCAGCCTTTCTTACCTTGGCCATGTCTCTGATTATTGCACACCTTGTGCTTTTGGGCACTCCAGTGATGTTGCAGCTCTGAAATATGGCCAAACTGGTGGCAAGTGGCATCGTGGCAGCTTCACGCTTGACTTTTCTCAGTTCATGGGCAGTTATTTTGCGCCTTGGTTTTTCCACACGCTTCTTGCGACCCTGTTGACTATTTTGAATGAAACGCTTGATTGTTCGATGATCACGCTTCAGAAGCTTTGCAATTTTAAGAGTGCTGCATCCCTCTGCAAGATATCTCACTATTTTTGACTTTTCTGAGCCTGTCAAGTCCTTCTTTTGACCCATTTTGCCAAAGGAAAGGAAGTTGCCTAATAATTATGCACACCTGATATAGGGTGCTGATGTCATTAGACCACACCCCTTCTCATTACAGAGATGCACATCACCTAATATGCTTAATTGGTAGTAGGCTTTCGAGCCTATACAGCTTGGAGTAAGACAACATGCATAAAGAGGATGATGTGGTCAAAATACTCATTTGCCTAATAATTCTGCACTCCCTGTAGAATGGATATTCATTAACTAGTGTTCTTTTTGTTGTAAATATGCGCATATAGATAATATGCAAAAAAACAATTGGTGAGCTCTCACTTTCATACTAAAAATACATGCACATAAATCAAATAATTGTACATAAACATAGAGACATTGTACAGAATCACTGGCACTCAGAGTGTAGCAACTCTGCTCAGGAATATTTTCAGAGGAAAGTCTTATGGCACCGTTTCCTAAACTCTGATCCATGTATTTGGTTTCACCTGATAATTCTCAGTAGTTAAAGAGACACACAAACTGTAGGTTCAATGTCCTTACATTTCAAATGTTCAAAGATACCAACATGACAATACTACAATAGCAATACATACAAGGACTTTGAGGGAATACAGCAATGAGTTGGAAAACCTTCAGTTAAGAAAGTGCCAATGGTGGGACACAAAGAAGCCAAACAAGAAGCATGGTGTTACTATGTGCCCTGTAAATGGCTGACATTGCTCAATTCCCATTTATGTCACAGGAGATATTGCGAGACTTCATCCACCATGTTGGAGAAGGCCAATTATTTTCTTCTAACCTTTCATGGTTCAGAATGGCATCCATCTTGAGTGAGAATGACATGTTAAAACTGAGATATCCATATACGAGTAAATCTTTTGGAGACAAGGAATGTGTTCACAGGTCTAGAAGATAATTAATGGGAGTGCTCCATGTGTAACAATTGGCGCCTGTAACCATCCATCTCCTACTAGTGACCACAGTGCATCCTATGGGGCTGACTTTAGAGTTTCTGACATAAGGGTATGTTGCAATATTTACATATCGCTTGTGGTGGTGCCCCAGAGAGGCAGTGGCACCACAGAATACTTTAAAAATCATTAGGGGGGTGTCAGTCGAGAAAAGGTGGTGGGTCCCCCAAGTTCCTGGAGCAGGAATAAACACTATGGCCCTGATTGCGACCTTGGCGGATGGGATATTCTGCCACAAACGTGGCGGATGTCCCATCTGCCACATTACAAGTTCTATTATATCCTATGGAACTTGCAAAATGGCAGGCGGGATATCCGTCACGTTTGTGGAAGAATATCCCATTGGCCTAGGTCGTAATCAAGCCCTATCTCTCCCAGGAGGGAGAATGAATGACCCTGGGAGAATCTGGAGTCTGTGGCAAGCTACTCCCAGAGGTGACCTTTTGTGAACCCTTTGAGTGTGAGGGACTCTTTGGGGGTTATTACAACTTTGGAGGAGGTGTTAATCCATCCCAAAAGTGACGGTAAAGTGACGGATATACCACCAGCCGTATTACGAGTCCATTGTATCCTATGGAACTCGTAATACGGCTGGTGGTATATCCGTCACATTTGGGACAGATTAACACCTCCTCCAAAGTTGTAATAACCCCCTTTGTGTGGTAGGTCCTGAGATGTTGTTAGAGAAACTGGAGTAAAAACAGAATTTGGTCTTTCATTGGTGTGTTGGCTGTGGGGAAATATTTATTATTGAAAGGGAGTCAAAGCTAATGTGTGGTGTGTTAATAATGAAAATTAAAATATCTCTGTGATTGTGAAAGTACACTGAAGTTTTCATACATGTTGAATGTTTGATTTTTCACTGGATTTCAAATTATGAATTCTCTGTACAAAGTCAATAGGTCTCACTTTGTACAATTTCATATCTTCAATTATTTGATATCAGTATATATTGGGTGTTCTAGTTCTGGGTCATAGAGTGAGCTGGCTAGCAAACCGTTAAGAGTGGATCAGACCTACTGTTAGTCTGTTTCTAGGGTTAGTTGACCTCTGAGGTTTTCCTTCAGTGTGCACCCATGTACTTTTCAAGGTTACTTCCTGTTATTTCAATAGTTTTTTTATCACTTACTATTTTGTACAGACTTTTTATTTTATGAGTAGTATTTAGTTGGGTGTGTATCAAAGTATGTTCCTTTTTTAAAAGGTAAAATGCTGACTGGTTATTGATTTATTTGGTATTATTTGGTCAGATGCTGGGTGTCTTGCATACAGCACACCTCTAATTTAGCCTATCAGAACTGTGACCTTGATACTCTGAGAGTCAAGTACTCAAAGAGGTACGTGATCACCAGTTTGATGGTCGAAGTTCAAAAGAGCCAAAAAGCCCAATCATCACAAGTAGGGCAGATTAACTTCTGATTTCCCTGGGACTGCCTGACTTGGATTTGTCACAAGTAGTTAGCTATCTACAGCATTGGGACTATTTTGAAAAAGGATTTGGGTGCCAGTGCTTGCATTCTAATTTTGTCCATCCTTGATAAACCCTTGCTGAGGGAGGGATCTCTAAATGAATTTTAAGAATCTACTCCTTGATAGTAATGTGTGGTGAAGTTGTCAAGGAAAAAAGGCCACCTTTCAACCATTAACTTTGCTGTCTTTCTTTGTCAAATGTCATCAAGGTAGACCATCAGAGGGTTACCTCCTCGAAACAATTAAGGGCAGTGACAAGAAAGCCATTCAAGGGAATAGCTATCTGACTATGTAGCAACAAGTCTGATTACACTGAGTTTAGGTTTTCCTTTTCAAAGTCCTACATTCTATTCTTCCCCTATGGTAAAAGTACTTGCAATGCTTTCATAGAAGCTTGATATGAGATGGGGATATTGATTCTTTTGCAGGAACCCGGTATGCGAATACATGTATGTAGCCAAGAAGGTAGAGCAGATATATCTATTTACTGTTTCAAGGGCTACGCCTTTCTTCTTTCAGATGGGAAGAAACTTGTCTTTATGGTGTGGTCAAGCCTTAGTTATTGAAGACAAGGAACCAGAAGATCTTTAATCCTTCGATTAGCATTAGCCTTTTTTCCACAGCAATCAAGATCATAAGTGAGGATGCAAGATGAAACCTTGGTTAAACCGCTCAGAAAGAAGATAGATTGTATGTCATCATCCACCAAACTACAAACTTAAAAATTATAAGTACTGGTGGAGAAACAGATAGATAGAAAAGTGCTAATTCATACCTTTGCCTTCATTTGTCTCAGCTTCTTCAAACAGGCCTGGCAAGTGTATCACAACTCCATTACCTAAATAAACACAGTAACTAATTAATTTAAATAGACAATCCTGAAAAGCATTATTTAACACCCAACTTACATTCTCTTAAACTATGCAGAAAATGATTAATGCTCTTTCTCTGTTTTGTGTACTATATACCTCTTGATGGACAGAATTTACAGATAGGTATAACTACACTGGGTGCACTTGATAATCCTCAGAATCTGAGCTTGTGTTACATGAAAGTTATATGGAATCTGTCGGTAGCAATTATAAAACAATCTAAAACTCAATAAAAGATTTAAAAATTAGTCCTTTGTATACAAATGCAATGGGGTGGGAAAACATTGTATACATCAAAATTACATGAAAAAAACATGTACACAACAATATTATCTTTTTTTAAACAAGACATCATACATCACATAAGGGTGTTCCTAATGGTAAGTTAAAAAGACATTGTCCACATGAAGGTGAAGGTGATATAGGACAAAAGACAGTCAAGGAAAACAAACAAAAGCTTACTTTGTAATGATGCAAACTAAATATACATTGAAAAATAGTCGAATCAGTGTTGCCCATTCATTATTGCAATTTATCAAGCATTAGAGTATGTAGACATCGTTTCCACCAATTTGAAAAGTATTTGGGATTGGGTCTTCTTCAGGACAGAAGGAAAGGATACACCCTAATTTGCAGTGTGAATGATGGGTACCATATCATCAAAAAAGGAAACACATAAATACCTTATATGACAGTGGACCAAGCAATGTTGTCAAAGCAATAAGTAAGAATCTGGGTTATAGACTTCCACAATATTCTTAAGCCCACCTGAACAAGCAAAGACAATGAAAGGCTGCAATGCAATTTTAGATATGCACATTATTACTTATAAAGGTTCTGTCTGTAAGACAAAAATATATTATATTGAAAAGTGCATGCCAGTAAGCTCACTTGAACAAGTTATATCAGCTCTGTCTCAAATAATATGATATTTCGGCAGTGAGATATTTTTGATGTGTTAAACAAACCTGATAATGATGATTATTATACAGGCTAAACATAGTCTCCAATGCCGATGATACCCAGCTGATCCTCTCCTTGTCCGATGACTCTACGAAGGCCAAGAGAAATGTCCACAACGGGATGACTGAAGTCGCAGCCTGGATGGAAGCCAGCTGCCTCAAACTCAACTTGTATAAGACAGAGATCCTCGTAATCAGCTCTACCCCCTCCACCTGGAACAACTCCTGGTGGCCCACAGCACTGGGAAACTCCTCTGCTCCCACAGACCATGTTCGCTACCTGGGCACCATCCTGGACTCCTCTCTATCCATGACCCGCCAAGTCAACGTTATCTCATCATCATGCTTCCACACTCTCTGACTGATGCGAATGATTTTCAAGTGTATCCCCTCTGACAGGAGGAAGAAAGTCACCCACGCACTCGTAACTAGTAGACTGGACTATGGCAACACACTCTATGTCAGCATCACCAAGAAACTACAATCAAGACTACAAAGAATTCAGAATGCAGCAGCCAGACTCATCCTGGACATCCCACAACACAGCCACATCTCCTCCCACCTCAGAGACCTACACTGGCTCCAAGTGATCTGGCGGGTGTGGAATGAGATACGGTGGTTCAGGTAGGCTGGTCCTGCATTGTGTATGGTCTTAGGTCTCACATTTCCTCAAGCCATATCCAAACACAGGGAATCAGAAGAGGTGGTAGTAAACATCGAACTGGGTGCAAGAAATGGCTATACAATTAGGTGGTCAGAGATTGAACCCATAGGTTTCATGGAACAATTAATGAGTAACTATTCTAAAGAATTTAATACCTGTCTCTCAGACAATACCAGTCCACAAGATTGTATTAAAGCCTTCACCACAATCACCATTGGAATTAAACAGTCCCTTACAGTAAGTTTTAGTAAACTGAGAACACAGGTAGATAAAGATTGCTTCGACGCTGAATGCACACAAGCCCTTAAGAATCTAAAACATTATCTACAATTACAAAACCCTGATAAACATGAATTAAGTCTTAAGAGGAAGGAGTATAAAAACGCTATAAAGAAAAGGAAACAAAATTTAAAAAATGAGGTATGGCAATCCCTTCACAATGCAAGCCTCCAGAACGACAATGTTAAGTTCTGGAAAATCGTGAATTCCCCCCTCCAATGCGATGGAAAGTTACCAACAATTGAAATTGTCATCACGGAAGAGGATTGGGTTGCTTTCTTCTCCGCTATATACTCCTCAGAAAATCTGGCTCTGGAACCAAATCTCCCTAGATTAGACTCTCATCCCATTTCTCCACCATTCAGCCTAAATGAGGTTATTGACGCTATTAACGCCAGCAAAAGCAGGAAAGCCCCAGGCCCAGATGGAGTCCCAGTTGATATTTATAAAACCAACGTGTCACTCTGGGGCCCACTATTGACGCAGGTGTTACGCGCCAGTTGCTCTACAGCTTTCATCTCGACCTGGGCTGAGTCTATAATCATTCCAATCTTCAAAAAGGGAGATCGCCAAAATCCTACATGCTATCGTCCAATCTCTCTGCTCGATACATTTGCAAAGATTGCGGGACGAATTGTTTTAAATAGACTGCAAGACTGGACAGAGGACAACAACATCCTTTCGGACTTGCAGTATGGGTTTAGGGCTGGGATAGGGATGATGGAGCAAGCTCTTAACCTCAATATCATAATTGGTAAATACACAAGGGCCAAGGCCGGAGCCCTATACCTCGTGTTCATCGATTTGACCTCTGCATTTGACTGTGTGGTGCATCTAAACTGTGGTTAATCTTATTGGATATGGGGGTTGATACTGCCATAGTACATTTCATCAGGGAACTGTACGCCAGAGCCAATGCCAGGGTTCGCTATGGGCTCCAGGGGGAATGCACTTCCTTGTTCTCCATTGAACGAGGGGTACATCAAGGCTGTGTGCTAGCTCCCTCATTGTTTGCCTTATATATTAACAAATTAGAGGGGGTCCTATCCGATGCCTGCAGCGATCTCCCACAAGTAGGCCCTCAAAAGATTCCAGCGCTCTTGTATGCGGATGATGCCGTTTTGATGGCCCGTACTCCAGTAGCCTTGCAACGGTTAATAACAACTTTTGACAATTGTATGGACGCTCTGGGTCTTAGAATTAATTACTCTAAAACCTTTTCAATGAATTATAGCAGAAGTTCCATAAAGAAATGTCAGATCATGTTAAAAGGTGCAAAACGAGCTGATATTGGATCATTTTCGTATCTAGGCATTATGTTTGACAATAAAGGTACATGGGCACAAGCCATAAAAGAGAGGAAACGGTTATTCACAAAAACCATCATGGCCATAAAAAACTTTTCTAAAAAGGTTGGGAGAGTGACCCCTAAGGATATGATGTCACTATACAACGCGAAATGCGTTTCGGTCGCACTGTACGGGGCAGGACTTTGGGGGCATCAGGACTGTAATACTTTACAGCTAGCTGAAAATGCTCTTTTAAAGACAATCTTAAGTGTCCCGAAATCTACCTCAACATCAGTATGCCATTTAGAAATGGGAGTAACAGATCTTATTCGTGTCCAACCAATTTTACTCTGGCATAAAGTATGGACCTCTGATCCCACCAGACTGAACAGGGCCATAATAGACGATGCATTAGCACTAACTCATTCTCTTAAAATTCCATGGCTAAACTATAGAAAGAATTTTCTAGTGGAGTTGGGCCATCCTGAGTTGTATTTCACCCCAGACAAAATGAAAACAATCTCTAGGAAAGATTTGAAAAATACCTGCCTCACTCATCTGGCCGATTTGAGATGGGATATAGAGGCAAATAAACATAGCGTTAGGAGAAACCGTATGTTACAACAAACAGATGGCATTGACCATTACTTAAGTAACGTACTGAAGCCAAGACATCGGTTTGTCCTTACGCGATTAAGACTAGAGATTTTCCATCGTCTTGTCAGCTTTCCTCTGGCTAATGATTGGTCCTTAGTTTTGGAAAAATGTCCTTGCGACACAGTTTCTGATCAAAACACAATGCACACACTTTTCTTTTGCAAATTTTACTCAGCCCTGAGGAAAACGTTTGTGATACCACTTTTAAAACCAATGCATTTTAAACAATGTCGACCAGCTTTCCTGTGCCTCTTGTCCCTCCCATCAATTAAGTCTGTAATGGTTTAGCCTCATACCTGTGTGCAGTGATTAAGACCAGACTACACTGCGAGGCAAATGAATGAAGCCTTTTAAGTTTCACAAGTATTTTAACAAAGAGCATTTTCCCTGCTTTAACTAAATTGTTTTATTAATTTTTGTACTACTTTTATCCTTTTTACTTGGTCATATTTATATTCATATTCATTTTGTACTTGTTTCTTAATACTGTTTTTCGTATGTATAACCACTTTTATGATTGTTAAATTCAATCGAATAACGTATTTTAGATAATTATGGTGTATGGCCTTGTACATGTGGGTGAGAAGCTTGAAGGTGATTCGCTTCTCAACCGGTAGCTAGTGGAGGGTCCTCAGGTGTTGGGAGATGTGTTCTCGGTGAGGGAGGTCCAGAATGAGTCTGGCGGCGGTGTTTTGGATGAGTTGAAGTTTTTTGATGTTCCTAGTTGAGGTTGCTTGTGACTAAGGCGTGGGTGACTGTCCTGCAACAGTCTGCTGGGATCCATCTGAAGATCTTCCGGAGTTTGCAGAGTGTGTGCCAGCAGGAGGAGGCAACACAGTTTACCTGGCGGGTCATGGATAGGGAGGAGTCGAGGATGATTCCTAAGTTGCAGGCACACTTGGTCAGAGCAGGGAGGGTACTGAGGGATGTGGGCAACCAGGAGACGTCCCAAGCTGAAGTGGCGTTTCGAAAGATGATGAGCTCCGTCTTGTCAAAGTTGAGCTTGAGGTAGCTTTCTCTCATCCAGGTGGCGACAACTTCCATTCCTGCGTGAAAATTCCTTTTGGCCATGTCCGGGCCTTCGGTGAGGGAAATTATGAGTTGTGTGTCATCAGCATATGACATGATATTCATACCATGGGTTCTGACGATGGCAGCAAGAGAGGCCATGTAGACGTTGAACAGTGTAGGACACAGCAAGGATCCTTGGGGGACTCCACAATTCACTCCTGTGGATCAGGAGGTGTAGGGTGGGAATTTGACCCCCTGCGTCCTCCTGGAAAGGAAGGAGCGGATCCATTCCAGGGCTCTTCCGCAGATTCCTATGTCTGGAGTCAGGTGCGCAGAGTGCTGTGGGAGATCGTGTTGAAAGCTGCTTAGAGGTCGAGGAGTATGAGTGCTGCAGTGTGGCCACGTTCTAGGAGTAATCGGTGGCTGCCAGGAATGCTGTCTCCATGCTGTGATTGCTGTGGAAGCCGGACTGGGAGCTGTCCAGGGAGTTGTTGGCCTCGATGAAATTCCATAGTTGTGCATTGATTGCCCTCTCTAGTACTTTGGCGGGGTAGGATAGCAGCAAGATGGGTCGGAAGTTCTCTCGTTCTGATGGGTCAGCCAAAGGTTTCTTCAGGAGAGGGCATATTTTGGCATGTTTCCAGTCCTCAGGGAAGGTGCTCATGCTGATGGAGCAGTTTGATTGTGTTATGAAGATCGGGCCGATGGATGCGCTGGCTCTGATGCATATGTGGTGCGAGACAGAGGTCCAGGGGGCTCCAGAGTGGGTACTGTTCATGATGTTGACTGTTTCCTCTGTGGTGAGCATGGACCAGTCGTGGTTGGTCTGGGTGGGTTCTGGGGGGGGTGGGTTGGTTGCAGATTCCAGTGCCAGGAAGCTCGATGTCCTGGATCTTGTGGTAGAAAAAGGAGGTGAGTTTGTTGCAGAGGTTCTGTGATGGGGGGATGCTGGTGGCTTCCGAGGGGGATCTGTGAACTTGTTGATGACTGACAAGAGTTCCTTCGAGTTGTGTATGGAGGAATTGATACGCTCCCGGAGTTCATCCTTCCTGGTGTTCTTGATTTTTCATCGGTGGGCGGCAGTTGCGGCTCTGAATGAGGCGAGGTCTTCACTGAATTGGCTGTTACTCCATTTTTTCTCTAAATGTCTGCAGGTACACTTTGATTCAGGCCACATCCCAAGTAGAACAAGCTGCCAATGTGGAAATGTATTTTATCAAGTTGTGATATTAAGTCAGTTGTTGGGAACACAGTAGTGAAACATTTAGTAAGATTGGTTAAACATGAATGCAACTTCAGTGCACAATTAAGAGTTACATCGTTGTTTAGCAGGTGCTGGGCTACCTGTTTCTTCACTTTGTAGGTCTGGCATTAGATAACTCCTTTTGATGATTAAAAGAAAATATGTATAATATACTTATTTAATTCAGCCATCTCTCTTTATCCATTGGTTTGTTGTTGTGTCATTCACATTGTGTCTCTGCCCACTACAGCATATAGCATGGGGCAGGAGGTCAAACCACTTCAGCCACTAGGTAACATCATTTAAGTAACAGCATTTTGCTCTTTCAAAGATGCCCATTCATGCACAAAGCATTACTATTTAGTGGCAGTGTTTATGTTTTCACTTTATCACTCTGGTGTTGTTTTTCTGTTTAGAGTCTGATATTATAGCAGGACACGCTCTACTAGTTTTTCTTTGTGGAGAACAGGGCACATTTCCACTTTATCAGTTCCTATCTCATGCTAATGTAAATATCTTTTGAAGTGGCTTGTGTTCTTTTTCTTTTTTAACTGTTTCTATTCCTCAGCATACCAAATTCCATTTGAAACCACTTTCATGAAGTTGTCATTTTTTTTAGCATGTGTGCAATGAAGTGCATTTCTAACTGCACTCCTGTTAGTTATTCTGGTATGTATTTCAATTGAGGGCTACAGTTATATTTGTAAACCTATTTAGTCAACATGTCCTGTTTGTGTTGTTTTATAGCTAGCTTTCAGTTCTGTTGTATGTTATATTTGTTAACCAATTTAGCCTTTATGTGTTTTCAGTGCTCTTGTATGCCCTGCTTACAAAGACATTTAACTATCATATTACAATTTTTACCCCTGCCACTTATTTCAGGTTCCTGTCCTATTTGTCTTTCTACCTTTGCAACTCTGTCAATCTGCCTGTCCATCTACTTTTACAACTCTATCTGTCTATATATCTTTCCAGTTCTGTCTCTCTGTGCAAGCTATTCTGTTGGTGCAAGACCCTTCTGTCTGTGCAAGCCTCTGTCTGTGCAAGCTCCTGTCCTTCTGTGCAAGCTTGTCTGTCTGAGCAATCCTCAATCAATCAATTGAGTGCGCTACTCACCCGGAAGGGTCTCAAGGTGCTGTGGGGAGTGGGGGGGGGGTGCTACTGCTCGAAGAGCCAGGTCTTGCAGCGCTTCCTGAAGATCAGGCGGTCCTGGACCTTACGTAGGTTGGCGGGGAGGGAGTTCCAGGTTTTGGTGGCGAGGTGGGAGAAGGATCTGCCGCCGGTAGTGGTACGGTGAATGTGAGGGACTGTTGCGAGGGCGAGGTTGGCGGAGCGGAGCTGGCGTGTCGGGTTGTGGACGTTAAGCCGATTGTTGAGGTAGGCCGGTCCGGTGTCGTGGATAGCTTTGTGAGCGTGGATTAGGATTTTGAAGACGATCCTCTGAGGTGGGCAGAGATGTGTTTGTGGCGAGGGAGGTTGAGGATGAGACGTGCTGAGGTGTTCTGGATACGCTGGAGTTTTTTCTGGAGCTTTCCCGTTGTTCCCGCTTAGAGGGAGTTGCCGTAGTCCAGTCTGCTGCTAACGAGGGCGTGGGTGACCGTTCTTCTGGATTCCATGGGAATCCACTTGAAGGTCTTGCAGAGCATTCGAAGGGTATTGAAACATGAGGATGAGATGGCGTTGACTTGCTGGGTCATGGAGAGTGAAGAGTCTAATATGATGCCGAGATTGCGTGCGTGGGTTGTGGGCATTGGGGGCGACCCCAGGGTGGCCGGCCACCAGGAGTCGTCCCATGCTGACTTGTTGGGGCCGAAAATGATCTCGGTTTTTTCTGGGTTCAGCTTGAGGTGGCTTGCTGTCATCCAGTTGGTGATGGCAAGGAGTCCAGTGTGGGGGTTGTTCTTGGCAGTTGCAGGGTTCCTTGTGAGGGAGAGGAATCCTCTCTTTCTGTCTGTGCAAGCCAGTCTGTGCAAGCCTCTGTCTGCTTAGTCTCTCTTTCTGACAGTCTGTCTGTGCAAGCCTTTCTTACTGTCTATCTGCCCAAGCCTGTCTGTGCAAGCTTTTCTGTCTGTTTAAGCCTCTCTGTCTATCTATCTGTGCAAGCCTTTCTGTCTGTATGTACAAACCACCTCTCTGTCCTTCTTGCAAGCCTCTCTGTCTGTGCAAGCCTGTCTGTCTGTGTAAGCCTCTCTGTCTATCTGTGGAAGCATTTCTGTTTGTCTGTGCAAGCTTGTCTATTTGTGCAAGCCTTTATGTCTGTACAAGCATCCCTGTCTCTGTGTGCAAGCCTGTTTGTCTGTCCAGGCCTCCCTGTCTGTCTGTGGACACCTATATCTGTCTGCTAATTCTCTCTTTCTGTCGGTCTGTCTGTGCAAGTATCTTGTTCTGTCAGTAGAAGCCAACTGTCTGTCTGTACAAACCTCTCTGTCTGCCTAAACCTCGCTATCTGTGCAAGCCTCTCTGACTGTCTATACAAGAAGTTCTGCCTTTCTGTCTGTCTGTGGAAGCCTCTCTCTCTGTCAGTGCTTGCCTCTCTGTCTGTCTGTGCAAGCATCTCGGTCTGCCTGTCTGTCTGTGCAAGCCTCTCAGGCTGTCTGTTGGTAAGAAAGTTCTACAAAAATATTACTTAAAAGCATTAGCAAAATCAAGAGGCTGGCAGCCAGTGGCAAACCAATTGGTATTTTTAGGGCTGGTATTAGCCAAGACCTTTTGATTTTTTTACAGTTATGTGCAATGTTCCCTTTAAGGTGCGCGCGTGTGCGTGCGCGCAGGATGTCTTTTTCCACCGCACACACACCTTTATAAAGCGCCCAGGTCACAGGAGTTTTATTAGCTTTGTCTGGCTGGAGGGCACCGGGCTGCATTCAGGGCAATTAATCAATCTTATCAGCAGGCTGGCTGGCTGAGGTGATCGCTTGCGAGATAAAATGTTTATTTTGTCACTGAGGGCATTGTGTTCTCTCCAGTGCGTAATTTGTAAATAAAAAAAACTTGCCAGTGTCTAAAGCCCTCTTCTTAAACATGTGGCTGCTTCAATTAAAAGTGCAAACACAGAATACTAAGGCAGCATAATACTGAAGCCATCTCGGGCATCTTCAATCCATTTAAAGCCATTCCCTGGCCCTTCAGCTCACTCGTGCAGCTTTCTGTTTTCTCCCATTGTGACTCTTTTTTGTTTTTCGTTTTTCGTTTCCACCTGTCTTTCCCATATGTGTCTTTTACTCGCCGTAAATGCTTGAGTAAGAAAAATAAGCATCGACCCTCAAAAATAGGAAACAACAAGTAAAATGTTTATCTTAAATAAAAAAGGTGCCAGTGCCCAAAGAGCTGCTGCAATTAAAAGTGCTGCTTATAGGTACATTTCAAAGTACATTTCAACGGCTTTATGACTGGAATTTCGTTCTTCCGTCACATTTTAAAACGTTTTGCGCAAAGGGAAAAGGATGTGCTGTTTAAACTTTGAACTTTGAGGCTGGGACAGTGTTTAAGTCTCGGAGGCTCAACATCCTGTGATTTTGGGAAAGGTGCTTAGTTTCTCCATGACTAAAAATAAATGTCTCTGTCTATAAAGCTACTGGTGCTCGTGTAAACCACATTACCTATATGCAGTTACAAATTCAAATGTGCAGGAGCATCCTTTGACAAACCGTACCTGTGTTTCCAATATCACACTATAAGGGTAAAAAGCACTTTTAATCACACTCTGGGAGAGAAAAAAGAATTATTAACAGTGAAGAAAATACTAAAAGCTGAACACTCAAAAGGTCTTTCTTTAGGTAAAGCATTTCACATATTTTGGTTGCATTTTCTGTGGAGAATTGCTTGTCTCTTTGGAGCCCCTCATCAGCTCCCAGAGGAATACCTGGAATGCAGAGCAGGCCTCGGAAGTGCAGTCTGTGTTTGCTTACAAAAACAAGCTTGGCAGTTCTTGTTTACCAGCACCCTCATTGCACAAAATTGAAGAATAGCTCTGGCTAAACACTTATAAGGTCCCAAAGCCAAGACCTAAAGGCAATGCCAGTGCTTCATGCACTACTGCTGTGCTGTATCTGCGCTGTGTATGAGGGAAGCTTGCACTGCAGCCTGAACTGTATGTGTGCTCTGTGTGACGGAAGCTTGCACTGCTACCTGTGCTGTATCTGCACAGTGTATGAGGGAAGCTTGCACTGCTGCTGCATGTGCTGTATCTGCTCAGTGTGAGAGAAACTTGCACTGCTGCAGTGCTGTAACTGTGCTGTGTGTGGGGAATATTGTTCTGCTGCTGTACTGTATCTGCTGTGAGTAAAGGAAGCTTGCACTGCTGTTGTGCTGTACCTGTGCTGTGTGTGATGGAAGCTTGCACCGCTGCTGTGCTGTATCTGCTTGTGTGAGGGAACCATGCACCCCTGCTGGCTGTGCAGTATCTGCTGTGTGTGAGGGAAGCTTGTATGGTAAATTCTGTGAGGGAAGCTTGCATAGTACCTTCTATGTGAGGGAAGCTTGCATTGTATCTTCTCAGTTAAGATATAAACTACCTATCCCTCTCTATCTTCCTTTCTATGTATTCTATGCAGCTCTCATCCATATATTTTCACCATGCCACATAATTGCACTACACAAATACACTCAGTACCACACAATTTCACACCGCACAATTCCACAAGTAACAATTCAAATACAAACCACAAATTTCGACTCCACACCACATACATCCTCTACACTCCAAATCAAAACACATAAATAAAAGACACTGTCATTTACAACACCAATAGCTTGCACTCTTGCCAATGCAAGACCTATTGTATTGCAAATACTTGTTATATACTGTCCTTCTAATTGACTGATTTGGATAATCAGAATGCCTAGCTTTAATAACATGCTGCAAAACCGGAGAACACAAGAAGGATAAGTGCCAAATGATGTACTCTGTACTGCAGGTCACAGATTAGATAGCTGGTTATTGTGAGGAATACCCAGGGTTATGGATGGGCTAAAGTCACTGTCCGCATTAACGATCCTGGGACTAAGCAAACTATGCCTTAATGTTGTCTGTTTGTTGAGCCCCCGCTGTGACTTCAGTTTGTAAGATGCACTATATTCAGGGCCACTAAAATTATGCAATTGTGTGGCCGCAGCATTTTTGTCTAATTATAGATTTTCCACATAAACAAAAATCTGAAACCAAAATACATTGTTTATAGCTCAAACGGTTTGAATATTACTAAAACCCACCGCCACAGGAAGACGTGGAGTGGAAGGCCGTTCTTGTCACCTTTCTGTTGCTTGCTGTGAGTGCATGTGCTAGGGCCTGCATCTTGCCTGGGAGACTCTGTTGTGTACAGTAAAGGGCTTGGAGCCTGCCTGTCACTTACTTTTTGTTGGCTTGCGTGGCACTCTTCTCCACAGTCTTGTAATTTGTCACTGGAAGCCAAGCATCATTTGCTTTCCTCTGTGTGGAGCAGGTATCAAGCACTGATTGATTCAACTTAATCTGTGCCCCTTCGCTGCTCCTGATGTGAACGAGATACTATTTTCTTCTTTTTAACTTCTAATGCCCTGCCTTTTTTGCTTTAGTGGTAAAACAAAGCTATGGAGTGGCAAATGCCAATGATCCTGGTAGTTATGCGCTGCGCTCGCGTGAATGGTTAATTTCTTGGCGCACGTATCCTTACGCTGCCGCACACAGTGGAAATAAATTAGAGGGAACATTGGTTATGTGTATATCCTTGCGCCATAGGCATCAAAATTAATAATTGTGATTTTCAAATTGCGATTATTACCGAATTGCAATTTAGAATTCACAAATACTAATGTCTGAAACTTAAATAGTGATTCCTAGTGAGTCGTAAATCAAACTACCTCTTCAATATTAATGAGGTAGGTTGCAATTTGCAACCCACTAGGAATCAAAGCCTTCCAAGGGATGGTGGCCTGGTGAGGTTAGCAGACTACCATGTCAGCGATTGCTTGTCAATAAAGCAGTATTTCTCAAATGCATTCTGTTTTCCTTAAACGACAAGAGAATACATTTAAAAAGAAAAGGCAGATTGTTGTAACACGTCCTATGATGAAGTATGCCACTATTTAGTTGGCGAGGGCATTTTCTAAAAACCACTTGGGGTTCCCTATAGAGAGAGGGTTGATTTTTTTTTAGTGTTGTCCTCCTCTTGTCCTTTCTTGTGTGTGTTTCCATGAACTATGACTTAAAGAAAAAAGAACTGACAAAGCTAAAAGAAAATTCTCTTTTTTACTACCTACCTCAAAGAGGCACTATTTTGTGGTGCAAAGACCTGTTTGTTGTTGTTAGTAGATATGGATGTGCATAAAAAAAATGGGTGGTTGAATATTAATGCCCATGTACCACCCTTTGAAGCACCCCCATCGTGCAAAGTTATGCAAAGTAGTACAGAGCGCAGCTTTTCGGTCATATTTCTAACACAATACAGTGTATATCCCACATCAACTTTTTGCACAGGATTGTGCCGCTTTTGTGACACAAATTCAGGGGGAATGTAACCTGTCACTTAATACAGGACAGTTCCTATTGGAGCAGGATCAACAGAGGATCAACGCAGATTTAGGTAAAGTTAGGCCTTGTCTATGACAGCTCAGTAAAAGTTGAGAGCAATTGCAAAGTGAATGAGAACGATTCAAAGATTACACAAATCGCGTTGTTAATTTTCTCAATTCATTTAGATGGCTTTCTTTAATTTTGGGACAAAATCTACACAATATATACAAGTAATAACCAATAGTTGCATTGGCTTGGATTTATCCACTGTGACCTGTTCTTGGAACTCCGTGGGCTGCATTGCAGATAGGGTGTAATGTACTACTCTGTGATTTGATGAACCTGTAATTGAGTGCGCCAGACGCAGATTGGCACAGTGACGGCGCCATTCAGGGTGCAGGTGCCAACTTGCATCTGTACTTTAAACAGCACATTAGTGAAATGTGGGCCAGTAATTTGAAGCCGCTGGTCTGCCTTTCACTGCAGAATGCAAACCAGCCTGAATTACAAAGTGGGCCAGAGATCCCCCTTCAGGCAGGTGCAGTATATAACCTTACCCACCTGCAGAGGGATATCTGGGAGGTTCCTACGATTCAAAAAGCCCTACAGGTGGAAAAGGCATGTGCTTCTGCCACTTTGTATCATATGGATCCTGATTTCTTCTTTCACCAATGTCATTCATTAATCAGTTATGTTCTTCAATCCTGTTTCAGCTTCTTGATGAACGATTAATGGATTGTTCTATTGTCTTTATGTCATTCATTGAAATCGTTTAGGACAACTACAACTGTGTAAAAGGTTTAGTTTTTGTGCAACCTTGTTCCTACATAGGCGCTTCCTTGCAACAACTTCTTCATTACTGTTCCATACTACCACTCAAGAACTTGGTCTACCATGTCACTGTTATGATGAAACTGTTACCAGACCTGCCCTGTATTAATCCTGGTCATACAAGACAGGTTCCTGAAGAGAAAGGAAAAACAAGTGAGCGGGCCCTACAAGTACATGCTCTTCACCAATATCCAGATATTTGCAGCATAACACCACCTGAACACCAAGTGATATTTTTATTTCCTCTGTGCTAACTGTAAATCACAATACCAGGAATACACAGTCTGTGTGGCTAATCAACTGAGGGGGGAAGTGTTGTAGAGCTTACATTTAGCATCCATTTTGGCTTTCCTTTTTAGCTTAGCTTCTAATTTCTAATGGTGGTTTCACATGTTTACTCCTAACACATGAATGTGCCAAACATGCATTTTTTCTTGGTAGGCATTGTCACCCTGTGTTCTACACAGTTTGTTCCAGGGACCTGAAGTTCATAAACAGATTCGGGCTGAACACGGAGTGGCCCCTACTCTGGATTTTGGGATGAAACTCACCGACAATTTTGCCACAGTGCCACAGTCTTCTCAGTAATTTCAAGTATTAATAAAGAGGAGGAGCTTCTTTGGTGACACACTAGCAGCTTGTGTTGGTTCCTGTTCTTTCTCTCAAGGCTAACTAAAGATGCTGTTCTGCACCTCTGTCACAGTACGATAAGAAAAGTGTTTAATTACTTAAACAGCTTCCATGTTGAATATGGTGAGAGGCACTTTGCACCAAGATTATCATGGAACTGCTGTGAGCTGTGACTGAGATGCAGCCTTGCTGGCTCCAATCTTCATCTTAAGAAGGAAGATAACTGTGCTGAAGAGCGGGCAGGCCTGTACACTTATATGGGTCCTTTCTTTAAGACACTAAGGCCAACTTCCTGGCATCTAATGCCAAGGTAAGTGACCATTCCAACAGGTCTGGTAGAAGGATACTTCCGCTCTGCTTGCTCTAATGTATAGGTGCTAGTGACAGACAGGAGTAATATTAGTGACAATTAATATGGTTGAGTTTTTTTTGTTTTTTACCATTTCAATAATGCTTATTACAATGATGTGTCTCATCTACTTATTAATCACAGCCTATGTTTTTTTTTACAAGGATAAGATCTTTTCAATACATATTTGAAAATATATTCTCATATCTTATCTTTTCTTTGTGACACCTTAGGCATACAAAAGTGATAAAGGAAAGGGTTACATCTGTTTCCACAAATTCCTTGAGAATCGGAGAGGTCACACTCCCCAAGCTCTGCATGCTCTGCAAGATCTTAAAGTGACTCCCCATTGGCACGAGGAAGACAGTGACGCAGGCCCTCATCACCAGCCGACTGGACTACAGCAAGGCATTCTAGGCAGGCACCACCACCGAAACCATGCAAAGACTCCAGACGGTCCAGAATGCAGCTGCCAGACTGATCCTCAACCTGCCCAAGAGAACCTACTTCACCCAGCACCTGAAGGACCTTCATTGGCTCCCGATCCAGAAAGGATGCCATTTCAAACTCCTGACCTATGCATACAAAGCCCTAAATGACAAAGCACCCACATACCTGAACCATCACCTTCATCTCCACCAACAGACCAGGAACCTCTGCTCAGCACACATTGCCCTCTCAAAGATACCACATATATGCCTCTGCCAAGCCGGAGAACGTTCCTTCCCCCACCAGCCTGGAACACTTTCCTCCTTCACCTCTGCACTGAACCCTGATTGACCACTTCAGAAAGGGACTGAAAACCGTTTTTTTGAATAAACATCTACAGAAAGCGCCTGGATGCTGATCAGGAGTGACACTATACAAATAACACCTGAGTGATTGATTGATTGATTGATTGACTGAGGTTTGAGGTTACTAATAACATCCATCACCTTGAAGGGTTAAGAGTTTTAGATGTTGTACTGTGAGCCAGCCAAATAAAACAATATTTATTGATAATATAGGACTCAGTCTATATATTGTGAAGGATTGTTGACCTAATACACAGTCCTACTAAGTTCATAGGAACTGTATAGCAAAAGGCCAGGTTCATGTAACTAAACAACTCACATACTAAAAACATGGGCACAAAACTTATAGTCAACAATTCTCCTGTAATGCAAGCTAGAAATAGCAGAATCTCTTACTCCAGTTGGTTTCGTAAATGATTGGAATAAAATTATATATTAGCTAACCATCTCTCCTAAAATGGGGGATACAAATAGTCATTGTAAGTTATAATATTAAACAGAATTAAATGATCCTATCTAAAGCTCTACCACCTTGAATCACTTGATGGTGCCTTTGATACATAACTTCAGATCTTGCCATGTATCTTATTAGGTTTTATTACAACTGTTTTCAGAAGTGTGTAAGTTCTTTGATTCCGATATTCCTGCAATGGTAAGAGACACTGCAAAAATATGAAAATAGATAAGTACCTTCTAAATATAGTGGTGAACTGGGTTAAATTGGTCATTTTGATGGACTCACATAAAACATAATGATGTGCTGTCATCAGAGGCATATGCTTGTTGGGAAGTTGTAGGTGTCTACACCTCCTCATAAAATGCATTTTCAGGTTCCAAGACTGGTCTTTTGACACAGAGTCAAGATGGCGGTGTCTGTATCTAGTTTATCTTGGAATAAACAGCTCCTGGGGCAAAGTTTCACGGCTAAAATGGCATTCTGAAGTATTAATTTGGACCAATCCTGCCTTGTTTCCAGCACAAGGAAGTAGAGCAGTGGTTCCCAATCTGCGGTCTGCAGCCCCCCAAGGGTCCGTGACACATTCCCAGGGGGTCCACAGGCCTGGGCTGGCTGGGCGGCTCTTCTCCAGCTGGGACCTTTCTCCGCGTGTTTGTGAAATGTATTTCTTTCTTTGTGTAGCAGTTTTTAAAATCACTGCAAAGTTCCTTGTACATCCAGCAGCTTTCGGGCAAAAATAAAACCATCAAGGTAACTCAGGCAGCACAGAGGTTAATGGGCCTGCTGCACAGAAAGTGTATCATGCAAAGGACAGTATTTTATGCGCATAGCACAGTGGGTTACTGCTTTTGTCACGGGGATTCTTTTGTTGCTGTGCAATTCAACAGGTAAAATAGTAATCTAGCACAGGTAGCTGTGAACTGCCATCAAAGAGCTGCATGCAAACTGCATGGCACAAATTAGAAAGTTATGTTTTTTCTCAGTCTTTCATTATCTTTATGTTGCTAAAAATGGTTTGCTTGCATGAAAATCCATTTTTTTTATTAAAGTCAATGCTAATCACTGTATTACGTTCTGAATCCTGAGTTTGTGGTTCTTCAGACCAAGCACTCTTAGAAAATGCCTACCAGTATGGATGATGTGAATCGTACATCTTGTAGTTCCCTGAGAAAGTTCTCCAACACCCTACACTGGTATGAGAGGAGCTATAAAAATGAATTACGTATTACAGAGAGGTTATGAAGAGATGAGAGGTCCTTATGGTTTTACGTCCCTTCCCCACCACATATGTGAAAAAGCTTTCACAGATCTTAGGTACCTAAAAAGTAAAAACAGATATTGCATGGGAAATGTAGAATCTGACCTGAGAAATCAGCTTTTCTAAATAAAATCAAACATTGAAAAGTTATTCGTGGAGATACAGCGCCAACCTTTCTATTAAATGTTTTCGATTTTTGCATATTTTTTCAATATAAAATATTTATAGCTTTAGTAATTCGAGTATTTGTTTGCTGTGTACTTGTGTGTGTATCTTTTGCAAATTACTGTTTTAATGTTTGAAATTTCATTCGTCCAAATTGCTTGGAGGTCCCTGGCTTGCAGTAGTGATTCAGTGGGGGTACTCTGGAGTCAAAGGGTTGGGAACGACTGCAGTAGAGGAATACAAAGGAAATGTTTAATATGCATTATCACATTGTTGATGGATCATAAAAAGTTGCGCCGGAGAACTTTAGCAGCTCTTGTGTTTTTGTTTATGAAGAAAGAGGAAGACAGTGCGGAGGAAGTGTGCAATAGTACAGTACATCATTTCTTCTTTGTTTCTTAAGATGGTGAAAAAGTGAATGTGCCCACAGCCCTCCAAATATCTATTTGTACTTCCCAGATTTTTTCCTTTAAACATATATTTCATATATTCTTTTTGGAAAATCAAATTGGCTCAATGTTGTAAGGCATCTTTATTTAATGTGGGAAAGTCTAACAGTGGAAAAAGTGGTATACATTTTATGCAAGAAAGAACTTTCAATAAAATATTTAAAGACATGCATTTTGACCTTGGATTCTAATCAGGTTCCAATACGCAACCAAAAATCACGCTTTTGTGGTAAAAATGGTATATCTTCTTCTACTCTAACATATATATGACCATGATTTGGAGTTCAGCTTAACAGAGGAGCTGCATTTCAGATCTACTATTCTGCAAAATTGTGCATACAGTGTCTTTCAGAGGAGTAACATCTCTCACGTCATGCTTTTGGCCCTTTTGTATGTAGCAATGCCTCTTAGTAATTGCTTCCAATGAAATGCATAACGTGCATTGCTTTCAGCATTTGTCATGAAGAATTAGGTCAAGGTGGATGCCATCTGGAAGAGGTTTCTCTAAAAGCAACACATGCATTTTAACCAAATGCCTATTTGAATTATGATCTTGAAGTTAAGTATTTAAATGCTATATGATAGGTGTTGTATTATGTTTTGTAAAAAATATATATTTTTCATGTGAAAAAAATGCTAATTAAGAAAAAACATAATTGCGGAAGTGCAGAGGATGTCATCTCCATGACCTTCAAGCTCCTTTTGTAGTACAAGGGATCTGGAGACCACTTGTCTTATTCAGTCGAAAGAAAGCCCTTGGTGGTTGAATTGAAGGGCATCTCAATCAAGTCACCACCCCAGTGGGTAGCAATGGCGTTTTTCTCCTTTCTGGAGTTTGATTTGTTTTACCAATGATATGCAAAGGACACTGATGACTTTGAATGGACTCTCAGAAACCATCACAGCCATTAGGTTCCAGTGGCAGACTGCAGCAGCTGAGCACAAATTGTTCTGGAAGCAGCACCATTGGAAAGGACAGATCCCTTCTGGATCACTGCTTGGGAATCACTGCAGGGGATAATGCTCCAGAAATATTCTACACAAATAGAGCATCAGAGAAAATGAATGAGGCAGCACCCCTCTAGCTCTCCTCACCAACATGGCTAATGCTTCTCTCCACCCATAAGACAAAACAGTCTTTAGTTTATCCACAATCTTCACACCCCAGTGGGGGCATTGGTTACTTGCACGGGATGGCTTTTCCTGTCCTCAGGCATCACCCCCAACCTGGGTATCACTCAGATGTTTCTACTCTATTGGAATATGTTTGGGGAGTTTCTCTTCCATCTTTCCAGCCCAGTGGGGTGATGAAAGCAAAACATCAACTAGTGAGTCTAGAGTATTGTTTACTTTCAAGGTGTGGCAGATAGCCATTCCTGTGATTGGGCTACACTTCACCACCCAGGGGGAAAATACAGTGTGTAAACCTCCCTGTGAGAGACAGAAATCCCACTAGCACACCAGAGATTATTTTGTTCATTTGAATGGAGTATGGTGCTGTTCCATCCCACCATTGAGCTGGACCTCACTACCCCAGCACAGCATCTCATACAGTCTTTCTGCCACCTGGGGTTTAGCAGATTGATGCTTTTCCCAAACCTGACCAACTCAGGGATGCACAAATCCTAAAAGAAACTAAGGACGTTTACATCTTGTATGAATTAGACATGGGGCCATCCCTTCTTGTAATTGGGCCACATGTATTTGCACTAATGGCACACCCAGTCTTTCTGAACCCAGGAATAGGGTTGTGGGTTTACACTAATCTACCAACAAGGCCACCAAGGCACTAGAGACTTTATTTGAAAAGGGTGAGAGGTGTATGGTATTCCATGGTATTGGGCCACATCTGTCCACCCTGGGGTCACAACGTCTCTCTGCACCTCAAAGGGGTAGATTGGGAGGTGTACCATGAGAATAAAAGGAACAGACCAAAACTCTGACCATGTGAAAATCACAATAACACTGCATTAACTTCACATAGTCACACTTTTTAACTTCCTGCCAGATATGATAGAGCTGCTCACAAATGCGAGATACTATGGGGCATATTTATAGTCTGTTTGCACCGAATGTGCGTCAAAAATTTTGACTCACATTCGGCGCAAACCGTGCACCATATTTAACTTTGACGCCCAAGCCCGCGGACCTCAAAATTCCTCTGTGTGTGTCATTTTTTGGCTGTGGGATACTGCCTTGCGTTAATGACATGCAAGGTAGGCACTCCCGCCCAAAAAATTACTTTAAGGCTTGTGCGCCTTATTTATACTCCAGCGTCATTTTGACGCACAGGAGGGGGCGGGCCTTAAAAAACGGCGCACAGCCTGATGTGGGCTGTATTTTAATGCCTTGGTGAGGGCAGGCATTAAGGGACCTGTGGGCTCACTTCCATGGTCTCTGACCATGGAAGGAGTCGAGAGGTGCACTTCCCTGCCCCCAGGGACACCCCCTGCCACCCCTGAGGACACCCATGGATGGGGGGACCCATCCCAGGTAAGTACAGGTAAGTTGAGATAAGTTTTTTTTTTTTTTTAAGTGGCATAGGGGGGCCTAATTTGGGCCCCCCTACATGCCACTGTGCCCAATGACCATGCCCAGGGGACAGAAGTCCCCTGGGCATGGTCATTGGGCAAGGGGGCATGACTCTTGTCTTTGCTAAGACAGGAGTCATTTCAATGGGGTTGTGCATCAAAAAATGGGGCAAGTCCTGTTTGAGGCATGATTTTTGCCTCAAACCTGACTTGCACCATTTTTTGACGGACAACCCCCATTTTCCCCTAGCCGGTGGTGCACGGTTTGAGTCATTTTTTTTTTACTCTGACCAGCCTGCAGCGCCGGCTAACGTCATTCCTTAAATAAGGAGCCCGCATGGCGCGTAGGAATGGCGTTAGCCGGCGCTAAAATGTTTGATGCAAACCAGTACCGGCGCTGGTTTGCGTCAAAAAGTATAAATATGGGCCTATACTGTATTCATTGGGCGATATGTGGGAATGAAGGATGGTTGGAAGTTTACTGTTGGTGGCTGGTTGCAGTTTTTTTGTCACATGAATATGGGAAAATTGAGTTTATTCATAGAATACACAGCATTCTGGTTAAGAGAAAGTTGATGGGATTCATGCAAGCCATGCAAACGTGGATTTCACTGGATGCATAGTTTTCAGAAATGTCTGTGGTGGTAGGTTCTCATGGGTGTCAACCAACCTCGTGCTAAAATACTGAACCCATTCAAATGAATTTGATTTTTTTAGGCATATGCAAGGCATTCTAGGTAAGGAAATGTGATGTAATCCGCATGTGCCATACTACCCTGTTTTTCCCGGGATCTCTAGTTTTCGTAAAGTCCAAGGGTTAGAAGGGTTACCTGGTTGCTGGCCAACCACTAGTCCTAATACTGCAGCCATTCGCTATAAAAACTAAGAGGGAGTTTGTTTTTTGGCAGTGTTTTGACATTTGTGGAGAATTCTGCATATGAAAAAGCAATGAGATCCATGAAAGCCATACTCCCTATATTCCAAGGGACCTCTACTTCTCTGAAGGTTTCTCCTATTGTCAGCTCAAAAATAGCAGCTATCTATAAAAAGACATATGGAAAGGTGTGTTGATGACACTTCTTTGGTTGCAATTGAGCCTTTATTTTCCGGGAGGACTGTTTTTATCTGAAAAGGTGTGAGAACACTGAGTAGCAGGACATTTGTCATTCCCATTGATTCTGGAATTTTCCATTTGAGAAAAGTGATGAAGATCTGTGGGTTTGTCAAACGTTTGATGTCTGCAGGGCATTCTTAGTTAGAATACGTAGTGGTATAATGCATGTCATCCCTAGTAATCTACTTTTCAGAAATATGTGAGGTTAGTAAGTTTCATTGGCTGCGGTCCAGAGCTTAATTTGGGGTGGTGGATTCCGGTGCGGGGCACCAGCACTTATTTTTGAGAGCCAGCACATTTTTCTGACATAAGCCTTTATTGCAAGCAAAAGACTCATGTGGGAAAGACGGAGGAAGAGAAAAACTTAAAATCTTCACAGAGGAGAAAGCAGAAAGCTACAAGAGTGAGCTGAAGGGGCAAGGAGAGGCTGTAAATATGTAAGAGGCCTGAAATGACTACAGGACTCCTCTGCCTCAGTATTCCGTGCTCGCACATTTAAAGTGCATCAGCCACGAGTTTCAGAGGAGAGCCTTGGACACCAGCACGTTTTTATTTACAAATTAAACACTGCTACGGTCCGGTCCAAGTCGCAAACGTAGCAATGGGTAGAATTAAATTAAATGCAAAGCAAAAATCATGTTTCCACTATATGTTTTGCCTTTCCTTCCCCAGCGGCAGGCCCATGCACAGAAGTAGAATACTGTTTTTATTGGTAAAAGTGTGGGAACGCAGTTTTTTTCTCTTTATATTTATTAACTGTTTTATAGTTGGAATAGAAGAAACAGCAAATATTGCATTGGTCTTAAAATTTGATTTGCATGCAAACATAACGTTCTTGTGCAGAAGCATCTCGGATTAGGTTTGAATTTGTACTGCACTTAATTATGCAAACAAACATGCATCACAGGTAATCTTCTGGCAGCAAGTAAACGTTTCTACTTACCAATAAACGATATGGCGTTTGGATTAATAATGCCACTTGGAAAGAGATGAAAATCGTATTCTTTTCCATCAACAACCACTGTATGGCCTGCATTATTTCCACCCTAAAAGAAAATTAGTAAGAATGTCACAGCAGAATGAATTTTCCAGAAGTAATACCTTCTCACATGACCTCAATATCTATTTAGTTGTACACTATGTTAGTCGGAAATAGTCAATCATTACATGTTTTGTAACAAATACTTCACAGAATGTAAAGACATCGGAAATAGTTATACCATAAAGCATTATAATGGTAATTTTTAAATGTTTTCACTTTTCCAAACAAGCATAAACCTGACACAGTAGTTTGTAGAGTGCCCATGATGCACAAAAGCCTGTGCGTGTGCAAAATCAGTGTAACAGCAAGTGCTTCATGAGTTAGCTGCATCATGGGCTAAAGGCGAGGCGCAGACAATGGATCTATGGACCACTGAATGCTCTGTCTGATGTCAAATCAACAGTGTGCCACTTTTGGTGATATTGTGACCCCTGTTTCTTTACAGGGTTCACTGTTCTGACGCCTTGAAATGGAAATGTTCGTTTGTAGGTATTGCTTTCTGATGCAAAGCTCTGTCCCAACATTTGTAATTATTTACAATGAGCGCAGAACAATTCTTGCACCATTGGCATTAAAGAGAAGGGTGGTTTGAACCTCAACGTGAACAGCTCTGCAAGGCATTTGAGAATCTATCACACTGATAGCGCGTCGGAGCCTTGATAATTAAACTTACAAGGAGACACGCTTAGGTCGACGAACCTTTGGACCACGTTCGGGGTCTTCCCAGTACGAGATATCTTTATGGCATCACAAATTAATGGATCAATAACCCAATCGATATTCTTAGTAACTAATCAACCTGCTAATCAATACCATTTTATAGGAATCAATAAATTTAACACACCATGACCTTTCAGACACGAATAACCACACCAATTTAATTAAGTGTAAGGATATTTATTTCCCTCTTGCTTACAGTCTAATGTCATCTCTGTTAACCTCATCAGCAATAAACCTCATTAGAACTCTTCTAATTAGCAATTAGAACGCAGTTAATCATTGCATAGAGAATATTCATCCAGCAGTTAGACACATCATTAATATAAAGCAACTTAGCAAAGTGCCATTAATACCTGATTCAACAAAGCAAGAACTCAGTCATTTGTCTATTTGCATCAGATTTTTGTGAGCACCTCAACTAACCTCAAATTAGCATTAGCATGTTGGGCTTCATGCAAAGCATTTTAGCAAACACGAATTTGGAAAACATCTAAACTATGGACTCTATCAAAATAGCAGTTGGCACCTAGAAAGAAAAGGCAAACAGACAATTACAAATTTGCGTCAGATAATTACCAATCCAACAGATCAGCAAACAGCGTCAGTCTTCGTCCTCAGGACATCAGTCGATTCACCATCAGCAGAGATAGGACGGGGCAAAATCTCAATATAGCATGGCTAAAGAATAGGATCTTTCCTCATATGGAGGAGAAGCAAGTATCAGGCAAAGAATGGGTAGAGGATGGTTTAAAGTATCAGAACAAAGCAAAAGAGTGAAAAGTCTCTGTGAGTAAGTGAAGTCTAAAAATCTCTCTGTCTCTGCATGCATTTCTTCTTGGGTCACTCTGTTATATCAAAACTGTCTAATTAGCCCTTAACTCCTCATTGGATAATAATTGGTGCATAATTATCTCTGTCCAATAATTCTTCACGCACTTTGCCAGAATTTTCCACCAACCACAGTTCTCATGTCGCTGATTGGTGCACGATATTGACGTCTTCATCGGTTGGAATGTCAGGTAAGAAAAGTTACATTTTGCTCTCCAGTCAGTGTCTCCATTGTTTTCTCCTACTCATGTTGTCCTTGCACCTGTTACCAAATACACTGTTGCATTCAGCAAGAACGTCTCCGTGAGCAAGTCGGTTCTCATGAGAAAGAATTTACTACGGCTACACACACATATAACTTCTGGAAAAGCACAGCTTCGTGTCGTTCAGAAAAACAGCACATTACACGTTTAGAAAATGCAGTTTAATACGAGACCAGGCAGCTAGGCCCAGACCCTCGCTAAGCTAAGGCCTATCAATTAATAAGCAACTTCTTTACTACATAACTCTAATTATAATATGCTAATACAATTCAAAACATTATTGCATAGTAATTCAGAATTAACAGCTTTCATTAGTCTTCGTATACATTAGTAGCCACTCCCCGTGGGCACATTCCAAACGCGCGCATTATTTTCTATGTTAACACATTTTCTATGTAGCTTCATTACACAATATATTGCAAGCTTTTAATGTTAATATTGCTTTTGAAAAACACACTCCAACAACACCACAATTGGCCTGATGACAACACAAGGTAAAGTAATTGCCCTGTGATCAGAATGTCTGTGGTGGATGTATGAAACAATATTGAAAACACAAATATTGTGTTACACACATATTGCAAAAAACATACCAGGAACCAAAATATTGTGTTTACATACTTTGTATGTTAACAACAAAAATATTGAGACAAAAATATAATGCACTAGAATATTGTTAAACATAGGTAAATATATCAAATGAATTATTAGGGCATGATATTTAACCTATTTAGAAATCAAAGTTCAAAATAATGATATGATTAACAAATATTATTTAAAAAATATAAAATAAAATAAAAATATACATATATCATTTTAAAAATGTACAAATTATTGAAAAACAAACAAATTAAATTATAAGTATTAATACTAATAAAAGAAAAAATAAACTTGCATATATAAAACAAAAACATTGAGGAAATGAGTTATACATTTTTTTTTAATTAAACATTAAAATGAAAAATGAAAAATTAATTTGCAAGTTATTTAATTTATAAATGAAATAAAAACATCATACAGACAATAAAAAATAAAATAAATATTAACTACCTTAACTGAGCAATATTAGAGGAAATATTAGCTTTTAAAAGTGTCAAATCTACTATTCCCACTACAATCTGAGCAACAATAGGAGCATCGTTGAACTTTGGAATGGTTGCTTACCATACTGATGTAAGCTAAAGTATTAGTCTTTGAGGGGTCAAATATTCCCAGTCCAACATAAGCAAAAGTAGGGAAAGTGCTGGACATTGAAAAGATCAGAATTACTAATCACATTTAAATTTAAAAACTGTAGGGAAAGTGTTGGACTTTGGTGGGGTCAGATTTATTATTCCAATTCCAACATAAGCAAAAATATGAAAACATGTTATACTTGGGAGGTTAGATTTACTATTTCCACTCCAACATGCAAAAGTAAGGAAAGTGTTGGACTTTGGATGGATCAGATTTACCATTCCCACTCCAACCTAAACAAAAAGTAGGAAAGGGGTTGGATATTGAAGTGGTCAGATTTACTAGTGGCACTTTAATCTGAGCAACAGAAACAGCTGGGAAAGTGTTGGACTTTGGAGGGATCATATTTAATTTTCCCAATAAAAATACACATAAGTCTGGAAAGTGGTGGAGTTTTGAAGTGGTCAGATTTAGGAGTATGAAAAGAGTTGGATTACATATTTTTTAATAGTTTTATTATTAGGAACAAAAAAAACAAAGTACAGCGGGAGTGTTGTGGTACATGTATAGCGTGGCCCATTTAGCAGCAAAGCTATGGTGGGGTTCGAGTAGTACACTTTTTATGAGTGTAAAACACAGCGCATCTGTGCTATCATTGAAAGCTACATACGTCACATTACAATGGTGACAACATGTTATCAAGATAGGCTCTCAAGAGTACCCACACGTCTATAGGTTGTGATTGTGGAAGTTGTAACTCAGCATATATTTCTGCAGGTTCAGAACAGAACACTGCATCTTTAAGCCAGCGCTTCACGGAAGGGTAGGATCTCTGCATCCATGTAAGGTGTAATTGCCTTTTGGCCAGTATTAGCAATGTTGCAGATAAGCTCCTAATATATTTAGGGAGTGGTTTGACATGCCCCAGTAATATAAGCTGAGGGGAGCAGTCTATGGGTTGTTCAACATTCTGGCCAATGATATTGGCAATCTCTGATCAATATATGCTGATCAGTGGGCACTCCCAGGACAAATGCAAAAAACTGGCTGGTTCTTTGGAGCAGTGGACACAGAGCTGAGGAACTGGGGTAAACTGCAAGAAGAGGTTTGGGGGAACAGTAGATCATATTAATAAATCTGAAGTGGAGGAGCTTGTGTCTATGATTTATGGAAACATGAATGGCTTGTGTGCCATTCAGCATCACTGAGGCCCTCACTGGTATCGCAGGTTCAGCTGCCCAGTGCGGTGGTGTTGATTTTTGGGAGAGGGACTATGTATAGTCTGTACAGCTTGGATATCCATCCCTGTGAGTATGGTGTTGTGATAAGGTAAGTTAGCAGGAGGATCTGCAGGAAAACCAGGCCATAGTTTCAAGATTTAGTGGCACACCCCATAGTATGTGAAGACATCCATGACATTAACTTGTAAGTTGTGTTTGGCCTACTCGAGTGAAGCCTGCCTTGGCTTTAGACTCAAGCACTGGTGTGACACCAGGGTTGTTTGCTAATTTTAGAGCAGGGTAGTACAAACTGTCCAGTTGTGCCTCCCTACCCATGCTCCAAATGGACCAGCATGTGCAGTTAACTGTATGGATAGCAATGAAGGCCTCAGTGAGAGTTTGGTGATTGCTGTCCCTAGATCATCAGGCTCTGCCTGGTTTCATTCAATGTGGAGACGTGGGATGGTGCATTCAGGACTGTACCAGTAAGAGGCAGAGTATGACAGTAATGTGTGGAAACAAAACTCAGGTCTGGAACAGAGAATCCTCCTGGCTCATTTGATTGGGTAAGGTAGTCCCACTTGAGTCTGGGATTTCCCTCCAAGTCAGTTTGATTGGCAGTGTGTATGGTGTTGAAGAAGGGATTATTCAGTGGTATAGGAATGTTGTTAAAAAGATATAAAAATGTGGGAAGTACTATCATTTTAATCAACACAACTCTGCCAGCCATTGACAGCAGAAGATTATCCATCTGTCAAGTTGGTCAGCAAGTTTAGTTACAGCTGCACCGCAGTTGTGTTAGATTAGTGACTGTATGTTTGTGGAGACCCACATACCCAGATACGTAACTGGTCCCAAGTTCCATTTGAGTGGGTAATATGTGGGGATTGGAGTGGTGACAGCTTTGAGGGGGATTATTTCAGGTTTTTCCTAATTAATATGTAGTCCTGAGAACACACAAAATGTAACTACCTGTCAAAGACTTGGAGAGAGGTTGACCTCTGGCTCTTTGACAAATAACATGACATCATCTGTGTAGACTGACAGAAGTATGTGCTTCCGAAGCAATGTGATTCCCTGATGTGAGATTTCAGGAATCACCCAGGCTGTTAGTGGCTTGGTCGACAGAGCAAAGAGGAGCGGAGAGAGGGAGCACCATTCCTGGTGCCCCCTTGAATCAAGAGTGGGTCAGATATGTAGTCATTTACGCAAACTTGGGTAGAGGGATTGATATACAGTAGTTGTATTAGATTCACTATATTATTGAGGGCCCTAATGTACTGCAGGATTAAGAATAGAAATGGACAATCCAGAGAACTGAATGAATGCATGTTCAGTGTCTAGAAAGATTTCGGTGGTTTCTAGGTCTTATTTAATATGATGCACTAGGACAGGTGGATATTTTGGCATCACAGTATTTGTGACCCACAATATATTAGAATTGAGGTTTTGATCAAATCTTTGAGGGCTATACCATACCTATCTTCAAGAACTCCTTTCCCTTCCATTTCATCAACATAATCCTTCATTCTTTTCCAAAGTTCATTTTTCTTGGATTTCATGTCATAAGAAATGTCTGTGGGCAGCCTCTGTTCTCACAATTTCATATTTCAAGAGACATGCATTGGTCCTTATTTTGCCAATTTTGCAATAGAACTGACCTAAGTGTATCTTAAAAGAACTCCCATTTTCCCTTAGGTCAGTGATTTTGCAAAATGGTCACATTGTGCCCTATTCCTTCAAACAGCAGTTGGTAAACTTGCCTTGTTGGGTTGTCAATCTGAATAATGGGGATTATAGTATCACTGTTTGTTCCTCTCCTTCTCTTTGATGGTATTTCTTGTAAAGGTCTATGCCAGTGCTTCATTCAGCACATTTCCATAAAGGATGGCTCCTGCAAACCCTCAGCCAGCCAAACCTAAGTCTGAGTATAGCTGTTTATTTGGGCTGGTTAGATCTGTGTCTACATTTTTCTTTAGTATTGCTAGCTTGAGTTCCGAGTCAGTTCTCCACCCCACAACTTCCAACAGTTTGGTTCTCTGTCAATTTCCATACCAATGTTAGCAATTCCACCCCAAATTGTGTTTTGTGCGCCAATCCACATTAGTGCAAATCAAACATCAGGGACCCCTATTAACCTCATGATGTCTAGTCTGCGCCCCATGAAGCCTACCCTAAGGAGTACATCTTCTGGCTCAGCTGACGACTTGCCTGATCTCATGTCAATTTTACATTTAATTCTATGGTGCACTTAAGTAAGTGTCTGGTGTGTTGCTGATTCATGTTTTATGCTTCTCAACACTGGGTTGTTGCACAAACCCTCTCTGAAACCCTTTGCTTCTAGTTGTACAAAAGGGAAATGTATTTAAAGATGGAATAAACACTCTTAGACCTAACATCTTTGCCGTGGTTTCCCCAATGTTTTTGCCCTCTGACCTCCTGTTTTTCTGACTCATTTTGTCTGGCTTTTAGGATTCTGAGCACTTTACCACTGCTGACCAGTGCTAGAGTGCAGGTGTTCTATACTCTAATCATGGTGATATTGGCTTATATGTCCCTAGTAAAGTGCACAATATGTGCCTAGGGCCTTTGTGTTAAATGCTACTAGTGGGCCAGCAGCACTGATTCTGGTACCCACTACTGTAGCCCTGTAAACGTGGCTCAGGCCTGCCACTGCAGTGCCACTTGTATGTGCACCTAGTAGCTAGTCACAAACCTTCCTTTTTATTACATAAAATGTACCCTCAAGACAGGCACTGGTTAGTTCCAAGGGCAGAATGCAGTGTATTTAAAAAGTTGGACATGTACCTTTAAGTTTAACATGCCCAGGTAGTGAAAAGCTGTTAAATGTGTAACGTTCATTTGGGAAAATACAGCGATATGGTGTTTGGTGTCTCTGGACTCACAATTTAAAATCACAACTCATGGGGAAGTCAGATTTTAAATTGTAAGTCTGAAAATGCCACTTTTAGAAAGTTGGCATTTTCTTACTTTAATGATTAACACAAAATTTCCATATTTTAGGCAGATTCTTGGTTAAAAGTCTCATATTGTATTATGGAACGTCTCCTTACATCACACTGGGAAAAGGCAAACCAGGAAAAAGAAAAGCAAACAGGGATTATACATCATTTAGAAGACAAGGGGGTTTTGGGGGGGAGCGCTGTTATCGGCAGTCTCCCCCCCGGGTAACTTTGCGGGAGATGGTACAACCCATTGGCGCCGTTTTGGGCGCTGTTTGGGCTTCGTTTGGTGGCCTGAGGGCTACCCTTTCAAACGTGGCAGACATTTTGCAGTGCCACCATTTTGCATGGTGACAGTTGGTGAGAGGCAGGTTTTTTCAGAGGCAGGTTTTTGTAGGTTTTTCTTCGAGGCTGGTTCTGTACAGAGCGGGAGGTAGTGAGGTAAAAAAATAAATGAATAAATAAACAAATAAGAAGTAGGCAATCGTCAATCAAATAAGGGGCTTTTTCCCGTAGATTTTCACGGGAGATATCAAAAAAGGAGATCTGCCTGTTGAGGCCTTACTGCGTGTCAGATCCGTTGCGGGTTCCAGTACGAGCATGGACCGGCGAGTACTTCAGGCGATGCAGCTGCTGCAGGAGGCGGGGCGCCTCAATTTGTTGAGTGAGGATGCCGCTTGCCGCGCTCGCCTGGTGCAGCAAGCGGCGGATGGGGCCACTGTCGCGGCATGTTCGCCTCCCTGAGGGATGCGAGGACGGTCATCATGGCAGGTAGGCAGGGGGGGGTCTCGGGCGGGGCCGGGGAGGGTGCTCCAGTGCGACTGCCGGGCAGCAAGCAGGAAGAGTTGTGCGGCTGCCTGCGTCCAAGGGGGCCGCGGAGGCAGAGGGCAGGTCGGCCCCGGCTTCAGGGCCGTTTCGGCCGTGTGTGAGGCGGCCGCGCCCCTCAGGGGCGCGGCAGATGGTGCCGGCTACAGATGGCATTGTGTTGAAGGCTGGCATGGCAGTCCGGAAAGGTGCAGGTTCGGTGGGCCGGGCGAGGCAGGCAGGGAGGCGCGTAGGGCACCCTCAGTCCACGGAGGCACAGAAAAAAAGGGATTTTGAGGAAGGTTGAGTGAAAAGGGAAGGGCAGGCCCAGAGGGGATGGACAGATGGCTATGGATGACAGGGAGGGTTGGGAGGGGGGGGGCATGGCAGGGTGGATGGCCCGAGGGGGTGGGGTAACCAAAGCCAGGGTGGGGAGGCAGAAAACTCAGGTCGTAGCACTGGGACAGGGTACACAAAGGGCGGGTAGATAAGTCATATCTTGGAATGGAGTGATGAGGCAGAGCAGGAGGTAGAGGAGGATGGCATTACGTTGAGGGTGCACCTGCCGAGATGCACTTATGGAAGTGTGACAAAGGCTGTTGGGAAGGATTGGGACTGAGGGACAGGCAGCTCAGATAGGGATGGGGTAGCTGGTGGAGAGGAGGCAAGTGGCAGGGTGGGGGGGGCAGATGAAGGACTCATCCTCACCGACACAATGGGATTTTTGCAGGGGGAACGGAGCGGGAGCGAGGATGGGGACTCAGGCGGGCTTGTGGCGGCCTCGATACCCTGGGAAGAAGAGAAGGCGGGCCCAGTACGGCTGGCTGGATTGAACCATGGCATGTTGGCGGGCGGTGCAGGCCAAGGCAGTGGCACGGCGGCGCCAGACTGGATTGGGTGTTGCACCCACCAGTAGTGTGGTGAGTAGGGCTACGCGGCCTGGTCACGCAGCACAGTGGGGAGGGCTACAGGCGGCCCCTCGGCGACTGTGTACAACGGCGGCGCAAGTGAAGGACATTATTAAGAGGGCTCGTTTTGGGGCGGGAGTGGGTTTCGGTGACAGTGCGGAATTGAGTGAACACGAGCGACTGGATTATGAGGAGGATAGTGCAGAAGAAGGGGAGATACGTGACGAGGAGGACGAATGGTGGACCGCGGGGGGAGTCTCATGCTGTCTGTCAGTCATTGCAGGTGCCGGCAGCAGCTTTGGGGGAGAGAAGACCTGCAGGGCGGGCGGTTCCGGAGCGGCCACTGTCATTGACAAAAGGTAACCCGCCGAAGGCATTAACCCAAGTGGGGGTGGCGGTGGGGACGGATAACAGTGTGGGTGGCGCAGGGGAGCGGCTGCATAAGGGAGTGTACGTCACGGATGTGGGGGTAGGTGCTGATTTAGCGAAGGATCAGGCAAGTACGATGGGAGACGGAAAGCTAGGTAAGGCCGGAGAGGAATACGGGGTCAGCAAGGTAAGCGGAAAGCACAAGCGTTTGCCGTATATGGGGACAGCGAAGCCGTTGGGGGCCCATCTTATGCAGGCCACAAAAGAGAAGATATGGAAGGGTGAATATGTGGAGATGCTAAAGTTGTTGCACAGGGAGGTACGAGCAAAGGAAGGGTCCAAAGAGGAAGAGTATGAGTTAGCGAAGCGCCCAAGGGTCCCGGTGACCATTGAGAATTGGACGGCGGTGTTTCTCATTTTCACCAGTGTGTATTGCGAGCGTTTTCCCGAATGGGCGGTAGCACTGTTCAAGTACTTGGACGTCATTCGGAAAGCGTACCTTAATTTCGGTGGCTATGCGTGGGTGCAATACGACGAGGAGTTTCGGGCCCGCATGCGGCTGACGAAGAGGTGCAGTGGGGCGAGATAGATGCTGATTTATGGCAGCATTCAATGGGTCCGGAGAAGTTTGGGAAGACGGTGTTCACGGCAAGCGGATTACCGATTATCTATCGGCCCTTTCGGGACCGCCCCACCCAGGATGGGGCCACTTCAGGGACTAACACAGGGGACAAAGGGGGATCCGGCGTAGCAGTTACGGTTGGGCGAAAGTCAAGAGCATGCTGGGATTTTAATAAAGGGTTGTGCATGAGGGAGTACTGTAAGTTCAGGCATGAATGCTCCAAGTGCGGGGGGAAACATGCCCTTACAAATTGTTCAGGGGGAACTAATGTCAGGCAGCAGGCTGCGCCCGCAGGAAACAATACGGGAAACAATGCATCACAGTATCAAGGTACGGCCAAGCAGCGAGGGCAGGGTACTTTGGGAAAAGGCTACTACCCCAATTAAAATAGACAAGATCAGGTTCTGGGTGGGCCAATATGGCCGGGAGAGTGAGGGCCAGTTGTTGTTACAGGGCTTTTCTGAGGGGTTTGAGTTGGGGTACAACAGACCGAGACGGCGGCGGTGGGCAGAAAATTTGCGTTCCATTTACGGGAAGGAAGAGCTGGTGCGGCTCAAGCTTGTGAAAGAGGTGGCAGAGGGAAGGATGGAAGGCCCTTTTTTGGATTGGCCTTTGGAGAATTTGATTGTGTCCCCCACTGGAGTGGTGCCCAAAAAGGAGCCAGGGCAATATCGTTTGATACACCACTTATCGTGGCCCGAAGGGGCGTCGGTTAACATTTTTATTCCGGATGAGCTCACTAAAGTGTCATATGCCTCAGTGGACATGGCAATGGCATTGGTGGAAGCCTTAGGGCAGGGCACCCTCATGGCAAAGACGGATATTAAATCAGCTTTCAGATTGTTACCGGTGGATCCCCGGGATTTTGAATTGTTGGGCATCCAATTTCAAGGGCGGTGGTATGTTGACAAGGCACTGCCCATGGGTTGTTCCATTTCTTGCTCTCTATTCGAATGCTTCAGCACCTTTTTACAGTGGATTTTCGTGACGGTAACAAGTCATGAGTCGGTCACGCATTACCTAGATGATTTTTTCATTGCAAGGCCGAAAGAGTCTGAGTCCTGTAAAGTAGCCTTAGAGAGTTTTCAGTCCCTCATGGGGGACCTGGGTGTGCCCCTGGCCCTCGAGAAGATGGTGGGGCCTTGTACGGCTTTGTCTTTCTTGGACATCGAGCTGGACACTGTGGCCATGGTAGCGCGCTTGCCTGGGGAAAAAAAGAGGACCATGTTGGAGACGGTACGGTCCATGGTCCAGAAAAAGAAAGTGACAGTTAAAGAGATTCAAGTCCTATTGGGCCATTTGAACTTTGCTTGCAGGGTTGTGCGGGCTGGGAGGACTTTTTGCAGACGGCTCGGAATGGCACTTTCTGGTCACACCATGCCCCATCACCATGTGCGGCTTGGCGGTGGGGTAAAAGAGGATCTAAGAATGTGGTGCGTTTTTTTGGATTCCTTCAATGGAATCCCGATTCAGGCGTGGCCCTTATGCGAATGGGACGTGCAGATTTTCTCGGATGCGGCGGGAGCATCGGGATTTGGAATCTATTGGCAGGGCAAGTTCTGTGCGGAGCAGTGGCCAGATGCGTGGCGAGCAGGAGGTCGCAGTATTGCCCTTTTGGAGCTGTTTCCGCTGGTGGTGGCAGTGTGCGTGTGGGGGCAATGGTTGAAGCATAAAAGAGTCCTGTTCCGTGTGGATAACTTGGCGGTGGTGCAGCTGATCAATCGGCAATCAGCTAGAGAGGCGCAGGTACTGCAGCTTCTCTGTGTTTTTGTGCTGGAATGTTTACGGTGTGACATTTATTTCAGGGCACAGCATGTGCCGGGGATAAATAATGACATTGCGGATGTGTTATCTCATTCGCAGTGGGAGAGGTTCCATTGGTTGGTTGCGGACGAACCCTTGAGCAGAACTGCTATGCCGATGGCGCTCTGGAACGCAGGTGACGGAGGATTCTGCGATTGGTTGTGAATCCGTTGGCATCTTACACGCAGCAAACGTATGTACGGGCTTGGCGGGAGTTTTGGAGTCGGGAGCACGGTGATGGCGGCTGGAGCAGGATCGCGTGGGGGACGTAGTCAACTTCATCATGCATATGGTGGATGTCGGATTGTCGAAGTTGTCCAAGGCAGGGAAATTAGCAGGCATCGCTTTTATGGGTAAGCTATTGTGGGGCTACGCGCCGTCGGCGGGGGAATTGGGTCAGCGCATCATGGAAGGTTGGGCCAGGGAACGGGGGGCTGGAGTGCGGGCGCGCCAGCCGATCACTTTGAGTATGTTGAAGCAACTCATGATGGCAACAGAGGTGATTTGTAATGGCGAGGCTGAGGGCGGGCTAGTTCGGACCCTTATGTCGTGGATGTCTTTTGGGGCTTTCAGGGTATCAGAGTTGTTGGGTTCTAGTTCCTCGGAGGGGGTTCGGTGGGAGGACGTGTGTGTTTCGTCGGGTGGGGGTATCGTTGCGGCAGTCAAAGACGGATCAACAGAGCAGGGGACGACAGGTGTTCCTGCGGGCATACCCTGTGCGGGGAGCTTTGCCCAGTGCTCTTGGCGATGCGAATGCAACGGATATTCCAGAACCAAAAAGGCTGGGTTTTTTGCCATGTGCGAGGTGATGCGGTATCCGCTTATCAGTTACTTGCGGTTGTGAATGCATGCTTGAGGCATATAGGGGCGGAGGCGTCGCAATTTGGCACCCATTTCTTTAGAATCGGTATGGCGACGGAGGCAGGTCTGAGGGGTTGGCAGAAGGCAGCGGTTTTAGAGTTGGGGAGATGGAAATCTAATGCTTATAAGAAGTATGTGAGACAAGGGTTTACTGCAACAGGCAGGTAACATGTCTTTCTCTTGCTGCAGGTTCGTGTCCGGGCCCAGCGGTGCAGTTTCTCTCCATATGGGTTGTAGGACATTCCTTTGTGAAATGGGCGTGGAGACAGGCAAAGTCGACTGCTCTGGGGTGCAATTTAGGATTGGACGGCACGCGTTATCGAGTACGGTGGGAAGGAAAAGGGGGTATGTGCTGGCCGAACTGTTGGGACACTGCAAAGGATGAGGGGGCGGGGTTTTTGCCCGGATGTCCTGCTAGTGCATCTGGGCGAAAATGACTTGGTTAAGAGGACTGGACTGGATATCATGAGGGACATGAAGAAGGACTTGAGTGTGCTTCGTCAGCAGTGGCAGGGTTGCCATGTAGTGTGGACTGCTTTTGTCCCTCGGCGAGTGTGGAGGGGGGCAAGAATGCCTGGGGCAATTGAGAAGGCGAGGAGGAAGATAAATAAGGAAATGCATACCTATTGTGCAGAACAGGGATTTACATACATGGAGCACACGGACATTAGGTTTGAGGACAAATAATTCTTCTGGGGCGATGGAGTACACCTGTCCTTCATGGGCATGGAATTGTACCTGCTCCAACTGAAGGAGGTTTTACGTAGGATATTCAGGGAAGCATGAGCGCCATTTGGGAGTGGCGGACTAGCATTTTTGGGGGGGCAGAAAAGGAGAGGGTGGTCCCTGCTGGTTCGCCCCTCTCCTTTTCTGATGGCGAAGACAGAGACCGGACACATGACAGACGATAACGGATGGGAAGAAAATATGACAAGACAATTGCAGATTGGACGAGGGTGGACAGTAGCAGGGCTACGAAGATAATATGGAGCTCTAGGGGCTGGAGACTTGCACGCTCAAGAGGCTAGCAACTGACTATTAAGGTACTAGACAGATTAAACAGGAGCAGGAAGAAAGGAGGACTGGACTAATGAGCGGCAAGTTCAAAGCGGGGGAGGGGGGGAGGGGAGGGGAGGGGAGGGAGGAGTGTTTTCGTAGGAGTGATTATGTATAGCGAGCCTTAAGCTTTGTAAGGCACAAGGCCAAGAGATGGAAAGTTGTGAGTGCACCTGTTCCCAATAAAGCAGCCTTTTACACACAAAATGGTGTAATGGTGCTGATTTATTCTCCGGCAAGGGGGTTTTGGGGTGGAGCGCTGTTATCGGCAGTCTCCCCCCCCGGGTAACTTTGCGGGAGATGGTACAGCCCATTGGCGCCGTTTTGGGCGCTGTTTGGGCTTCGTATGGTGGCCTGAGGGCTACCCTTTAAAATGTGGCGGACATTTTGTAGTGCCACCATTTTGCATGGTGACAGTTGGTGAGAGGCAGGTTTTTCCCCCTCCCACCCGCCCGGGGGGTTACGGGGTTTTTCGTGGGGGGGCTTTGGGTATTAACTAAGTTACCGGGAGTTAGTTTGACTGCCCGGTTGGAAAGAGGCGAGGCTTTAGTTTTGTAAGGCGCAAGGCCAAGGGATGGAAAGTTGTGAGTGCACCTGTTTCCAATAAAGCGGCCTTTTACACACAAAAAGGAGTAATGGTGCTGATTTATTCTCCCGCAAGCTCGATTACTCAGGCTGTTGAAACTCCATTTTGTCTTGCTGAAGTCCCAAAATGAAGAACACAATTTTACTGCAATAATTTAAGAAATCTCAGAAGAAAACACTAGAAAAACGGGACAATGGGGCAAGAAATAAGACAGGAAAATAGGAAAGAGGAGATGATTTGGGGTTTAAATAATTGTAGAGGTTCTAGGGTATAGGCAGAGTTAGACATTCTAGAGCAGCAGTTCTTAACCTATGCGTCGGAGGGCCTCTGGTGTTCTGCAATGGATACTCAGGAGGTCCACAACTGCTTGGAATATTAAATAATTTAAATGATTAATAAAGTGTATATAAATAAAGAAGCAAAATGTAAAATAAAAAGCTTCAAAACGTTCCAAAATGTTCCAAATGTTCCTTTAGTGTAAGCTAAAAATTAAGTAGGTTCTTCTGATTGTTTGTGGGACCGTGCCAGTGCCTCTAACAGAATATAGGCAGCCTTAGTTGAATTTACAAAAGCTCCAACCTTCCCATTAAAATTACAAATTTTATTTTTATATTATAATTTGGTTAACATATTTTTGGGTATTCTTTTGCAGTTCAAATGATCAAAATTGCTTAAGCTGGCGATCCCAGATACCAATAATGACTCAGTTGCGGGTCCCTGAATTCCAGTTATGATTCAATAGGAGTTTCCGGATTCCAGTAATGAATAAATGGGTGTCTACTGAAGCCAAAGGGTTGCAAATCACTGCGCTAGGTTATAGGGAGTAGAAAAGCCATGAAAGTATAGTTGGTGGTAGAGAACCTAACTTATAATTAAAGCTAAGAACACTTAGGCATAGGTATATGTTGAAGTACTGGGGTACAGACTGCAGTAGATATTCTGAGCCAAACGAAGGGGTTTAGATATTAGGTTACAAGCAGAGATACAAGGGTACAAGAAATGTAAAATGAGGTGCATATACGAGGGAATAGTTGTAAAACCATATTGGTAGAGGTAATGGTCCTATTGTGCAGATAGATGTTAAAGTACAATATTTTAGGTAAGGGCACAGGTACCAAGATAATGCTTTGGGCATGGGAAGAAGAGTGTTGGAAGCAGTAGTAGTAAAATGATATAGGTATTGGTAAGTCTATTAGTCATAAGAAGTGGTTGTTATACTATGGGATTAGCAGCATAGTGGGGGGGAATGCAGTGCTTAATTTGTGCTTGTTCTTTCCGATGCGGAGTACCGGCACTTTTTTTTTGAGGGCCAGGGCTTGTTCTTCTGCTTCAAGCATTTACTGCGAGGAAAAGACACATATGGGAAAGACGGTGGAAGAGAAAAACGAAAAAGCGTCACAAAGGGAGAAAGCAGAAAGTTGCCAGAGTGAGCTAAAGGGGCAGGGAGTGGCTGTAAATGGTTTGCTAATGCCCAAGGTGGTTTCAGGATTACGCAGCTTCAGTATTCAGTGCTCACACATTTAATTACAGCAGCCGCATGTTTAAGAGGAGGGCTTTGGGCATTGGCACGTTTTTATTGACCAATTAAGCACTGGGAGAATGGTCAGTTATCCGAATGACCATAGCTAGAGGTTTAGGTAGGAGAAATAGTATGAAAGTATAAGCAGAGGTAGTAAAGTATAGGTAGAGTAGATGTACAAGTATATAAGCAGGAAGAAGAGATACTAGGGTAGGAATAGATGTACTTGAACCTGGGTAGGAGTAGTGGTACTACGAGAAAGCCATGGGTACAGGTCAGAGATAAAGACAAAAAGGCATAGTTGAGGAGAAAGAGAGGGGGGCTTGCAAGTATACAAAGGGTTATGAGAAGCTATTAATAGAGAAAGGCAGAGTGGAAGTTATGGGAAAGAAAGTGCAGACATTCCCTCTTATAACAAATACAAGATCTATCTGCTCAAGGAAGAAAGCACACTGCAGGGAATCTTTTGACATGAAGAACATTATCCAGGATAGATTTAATCTTCTGGAAATTCCAATTTAAAAAACTGAGGTAGTGGATTTGAGGAGAAAGTTTTTATAGAATCCTTGAATATGTTTTGCTCCAGCATTACAAACACCAATACAAGAAGCAAAGCTATTGGTATAGATAGCCAGCGTGGACATCTATACTTTCAGACAGGCACAAGTCCGCTCCAGAAACAAACAAACATTGGCAATGCCAATATGTTTGGCTTACGAATGCACTATCAAGCCAGACCTAAAATCGATGTATGTTAATGATTGCTCTCCTCCCATCTGGTGGCCCAGGCAGCTCGATAAATAAACAAAGGGGGTCATTAATAGTTTGTCGGATGGAAAATGCCCTCTGCCAAACTCTTGCCGTTAGGTTACCACCAGGGCAGTCCCCTTCCTGCAGGCCGCATTACGAGTTTCCCGCTGGGTCATCCCACCCACTGGCCAAGCGGGAAACAGCCCACAACATTGACGCCCGCTCATAATTGAGCTGGCAGCAATGTTGTGGTGCATAGGGTGCACGATGCGACGGGGCTGGTCCCGGGGGCCCCTGGATCCCGTCTCCTCCAGCCATTACATAGTGGGGCAACTGCCATGTAAACTCTGGTGGATAGGGGGTCGTAATCACCAGAGCAGTGCTGCCCTGGAGGATTAAGACTGCCAGCACCGCCAGGCCATCGGGCAGCTGAAAGGTGGGGGTGCTGGCGGTCCGACCATAGGGCAACCACCACGGTCGTAATGTGGCTGCCGGACCGCCACATTGGTGGCAGTGGAACCGACACAGCAGCCCTGATTCTTCAGACGGCCAAGGTCGTAATGACTGGCAAAGACTTCTCAGCTGTGTGGAGGGCAAGTACTTTTTTGTGGAAGCACACAACTTCTGGCCAATCACAACACTTAATCCTAGCTCCAAACATGTAGAGCCAAAACACCTCTCTGGTGATGCTCACATAAAGATTTAGGAGTAGAAAATTAAAAGCAAAAGTGCAAAAGGACCACAAATATATATAGCGGTGTTATCTCCAAAATAGTCCTTATCAGTGGAGACAAGCATCTGAAAAGTGGCCAGACTTGCCAATAAAAGGATAAAGGGCAATGAGAAGCAATAGCTAAAATGATTATTAGAGGTAACATGAAGGAAACCTGAAATGTAGCGGTCTGTACGTCAAACCTGCTACGATTTAAGTGCGGGTGACCTCACATTTGGCAAACGTTTTCCTAGCCATACTGAGCTTTTACAAACAATGGGTTGCACGTGCCAGTCTACCAGCAGGCCCGAACTACATCAAGCTGCCTCCCTCACAGCTCACAGACAGTTTTCGTCGTCAGTCATGACAAGGCAGTTTCAGTCTATCGTTTATGGCCTATAAGAGGCACTAGCCTGACATAGCCTTACACATTACATTGGCTGTCAAGGCCGCACTAGACGTTCAAAGGCAACCATGACACGCGACAGACTGTGCACTAAACCTTCTGACCTTGCAGTTGCACCTGCCTCTTGGGCGTCAATTACAGGTCGCTATTTGTAGCAGCTGCTACCCTGGATTTGCACTTTGGTGCTCTTGGTGCCCTTCTAGTGACTCCTGATAAGCAAGTGTTGATGAATTTCTAAGTGGATTTAAAACAAGGCTGCATGTTGTGAGAAATGTAAATTCTGCAGAAGAGAGTATGATGGGAAAAAGTATTATCTTTCCTGAATTAAACCCTTAACCCCTTTCTGTGGTACTGTATTCCGGTTTTGTGTGCCGGAAACACAGTGCTCTGTTTAGCATAGAAGATCTTACACGTGAACAGAAAGTCGCCGTTTTAGTTGCAGTTTTTGGTATGTGACCGTTCTGTGTTGCTGTTCAGCGTACATTAAAATAAAGCATATCAGAAGTTGGAAATGTACAGCAAATTAATTTATGTTTGACCAGCAAGCTGTACATGATTTTAGGAATCTTACTTTTAATATATGCATACTCTAAATAAAAGTTTTATGACACATACTATGCCTTCAGCTGCAGACATAAAGAATAATATCTGTCTGTGTGTATATAGGCCACAATAGATATACTTTCCAGACAAATCTCCATCATTCCTCATAAGTACTCTAAACGTTCATGCGATCGTTGATAGCCCTTGCTTTTTTCTAAAAGAAAGTGCCGTCCTCCTGCAAATAAGAACATGTTTTATGCAGCACTTCTGCTGTCTCTAAATGCTGAAAATAATAGGTGTTATGGCGAGTGCTTAATAAAAAAACAAAAAAATAAAGAAAAAAAACCCACATACCCACGTGTCATGGGCCCAAGTTTTTCACAGTCACCTGCAGCTGGCACTGGTACCACATACAGCCTCTGCCCTGCCCTACATTCCAGTGCCAGCATTACCTATTTGCTATAAATGTCAAACTAGAGAGAACTTTTGCACTAATTCTGGTACCCTCGAACTGTAGGGGGATCTTTAAAGGCTTCTTTTGATCGTCTATCCCAAAATTAGACACAAAACAACAACATGTGGTTGACCCTGATAAATACGATCCTACGTTTAGAAATAAGTGCCAGTACCAAAGACCAGAAAACACAATCCGAGTTTGGATGACTGGAAGGCTGAGTCTGTCTGCCAGAAGTTGAGCGTCTGACATTCACATCAACGCATTTCTCAGCAATGAGCTTTCTATTACCCAGCCATTCGGTTGAAACCAGATTCCGATTTAGTCACGGTGCGGCCTTTACCATCCTCATAGACGTTTTATTTTTACACTGCCTCTTACATCTCCTTCTTGAGTACTATTTCACCAAATGCACATCAATACGCAGACAAATTTCACATGCAGTCTGATGTCCATACAAACACAATAACAGAACAAAATAAAATAACCAATTGTATTTTAAAAGACCCATACAGACAATAAATACAATAACATAAAAAAAAAATTAAAGAACCAATTGCTAATATAATGTCGATTTCAGATGTACATAGTAAATGTCTTTGCATTTACATGCGTACTAATATCATGAACAAAAAAAGATGTATGAAAATTAATTTTAAAAACGTTAGGCCAGAACAATATCAAGTACTGCCCTAGCGTACGGTCAATCTTAAAAGAGGAATTACAATTTATTTTATATTCAACAGCTTTGTAGAACTATTTTAATACAGAGGAGCAAGGCTACGCTGGTACTCAAGATCAAGCGAACAGTCGTCCGATTATGTACAAAATGTAAATATCATTCACAGCCCAAACATATCTTGGAGAGTTTATTCCACTTCCAATTAGCTTTTTAAAGGCAATACTACAATCATTAATAAAGGAGTGAAGTTCAACTATGTATAATATATGTACCTTATACAGAAAAACATGTAACAAAAACCATATGCCTAATGAGACATTCCTATATTTCATAATCAACAGAGCTCGACAAAGAAATGGGTATTTCATAAATGATTGTAATGATTGCTGCTTCTTGGCAGACGGACATGTCATATCTCTAACATGAACTTCCCAAGGGTAAACACTGAGGCCCGTATTTATACTTTCTTTGCGCCCTATTTGTGTCTATTTTTTACGCAAAAGCGGCGCAAACTTACAAAATACAACTACATTTTGTTATTTTGCGCCACTTTTGCGTAAAAAAATGATGCAAATGCGGCGCAAAAAAAGTATAAATATGGGCCGGAGTTTAAATCCTCTACCGACAAATGCATAAATAACTTGGGGCACAGTTTTTCGGCCTCAACAGCCCTTGGGGCACAGTTTTTCGGCCTCAAAAACCATTCTGCCTTACTTCCAGTCTTAATCCTCCAATGCTGGTAGACAGTGGCAGCCATTGTGATTTCCTGAGATAGTTCTCCTCAACTATTACAAAATCATGGAGAAAGACAAGGATTAACGCTAAAGAATCAAAAAGACTGAAAGGGATAATTTTTCACTAATAGGTGTTGAGTAGATATTTTAAAGAGTATTCATCATAATAGAAGCTGAATCTCCTCAGGCCATGTATTCCCTACAAGCCATGTTTCCAGTAAGGCTTTAGTGACATCCTATGATATCATAAGGGTCAAATGCCACAGGATGTCACTTCCTATAATATTATTAGAGGGTCAAGTGTACATGAAGTCAATTTTGCTATGCTAGGAATTTTGGTGAGTCAACTTCCATAAAATGCCTAGAATATCATTTAATTTCCCCAAACCTACCAGCTTTGAGAGGCAACACTGACAGGGCACTGAGTCTGTCAAGTGTCTTTCAAAAACATTAAAAGTAAAAACAATACTTTTGAAAAACATGGGCCTATATTTATACTTTTTTAGCGCCGCATTTTCGTCATTGTTTGACGCAAAAGTGGCGCAAAATTACAAAATTTACTTGTATTTTGTAATTTTGCGCCGCTTTTGCGTCAAAAAATGGCGCAAATGCGGAGCTAAAAAGGTACAAATATGGGCCATAGACTTTCAGGCTCTCACTATAAGCTTGTCTGAATATAGTGGGGAATACTGCATTGGTACTACATGTGATAAATACATCCTATTTCAAGGTTTCAATAGGAAAATAAATAGGAGCATGTGGAAGCCGGTTATAAAACACTGAATTATGCATGTTCTGCTTTTTTATGGAACTTTTCGTCTGATACATTTTGGCAGGTTTGACTTGTTGGAATTCATCATGGGAACATTGGGAGGGTGGGAACGCTATCACACAACTCGTAATTCTGATCTCAGTGATAATAAGATTACCAGATAACTCTGTCTCACCAAGTATCACCAAGTACCCAAAGTTACTATTGTTAGAGAGCAAACATTGTTAATAAAATTGTGTCACTAAAACGCAATGTGAAATAACACGTGCAAAAAAGCCAAACTGAAAAACGTGTGTTAGAAACATAAGCCTGTAATTTTAAAATGGCTGACATGATGGACACCATTATCAATGTGCATTATATGAATAAAAAATATCTAATGAAAAAGTATTTTGTTTAAACATAATTAAATGTACTGACAAAAGAAGATTATTAACATGTATTACAACACCTATTAGTTAGAAATTATCAAATGTTTTATTCTTCATGTTTATCATTAGTTAAAAGGCCTACACTTTAGTAATTTTCCAGAAACACAATGTTTAAATATGTGCTAACTTTGCAAAATAATGTTTCTTCAAACATCCTGTGTGACTTGCATTTTTCTGTCTTGTGCTCATGTTTCAATTCTTGTACTTTCGTCCAGCTAATAATTTTAACTTTGAAACAATGAGCTTAAGTTCTCAATGTCTGTTTCATGTTACTTTTTAAAATTGTATTTAATCACGGATGCTGCTGACCAGAGATGAGAGGAGTGACAGCGTGAACCAATTCAAATATGCTCTATGAAGAAGAGCAACATCTGAAGCGCAGATGATGTTTTATTGCCTGCACATTAGACCACCTCATAGTCTTGTCCTATAGAGGCTTAGCTAGTAACTTTTTGGGACTTTAATAAAGCAAAGTTTTAGGTGATGTAAGTTAGTCTTCTTCAGTTCTTCTTTTTAATGCTACAATGAGGATGTGCTCTTTGCTTATGATTCTGTCAGTTCAGTTATACTATGCCCTAACTTTACTGAACTGTTTCCCCATCCATGTTTCTAATACTGATCATGTTTCTAATACATCACTGCCTGCTGATCTATTTAGGAGAGGTATAACAAATGTGCTTTTGATTTTCTTTCAGGTTTTTCCTCTTAGAAAATCCAACTGAATGTTTTTGGTTAGTGCCATAGTTAGATATTTTCCAAATTAATTTTTGTCTTATTTTTATTTTTGCATCAAGCCTAAACATGCTTTTCAAATTAGAGTAATAGCTAGGGATGTCTGACCTAATATTTGATTTTAAATGTTTATGAAATGATTGTGATTAATTCAACTGTACAAACTAAATGTATGCTGTTTCTATTTACCACTTGATTCTGTTTTTATTCTGTATTGTACTTTTGGAGTGTCTAATGATAAATGCTTTGGTTAGATTGAGATTCATTAAATGCTTTGATCAATCTGTGAGGTTTTTGTACTTTTATCATTTGGTTTTGTGCATGATTTACGTGATCTTAGCATTGTTTACCTAAAGTGCAATAGATTTATAAACTTTACAAAACTGGTGTGGTGATTCATGGCCACATAGGTCATGGTGTGTATAAATTACTGACTCCAAATTAAATATTTTGAATATTGGATGATATATTTGATGTTTATTGATTCACAGTGTGTGATTGGATGTTCTCTCACTCCTGTCTGAGTCCAAAGATCTGAGTCGACCTCTAAGAGTAATAGCTGACTTACCCTATTTGTGACACCTTATCATAAATAAATAACTAGGACAAGATGGCCACAGCACACAGAATGTAATGTCCAACAGTATAGCAAGAATAGATATTCCTGGCTCGTGTTGCAGGTTGGAGGAAGTATGAAATCGAAGAGAGTCTTGAGTCTTTTTTTGGTCGACCATTACTCGCTCTCGAGACTACGGGAAGGTCGCTGCTACTTTTACTCACAGGTCATGATTACAAGCTTACCAGGGCCTTGTATACCTGTTCTACTACACGCGCTCCTTACAATACTTACCTGCAGCTGCATGGGCAGCCATACTACTGGCAGGTTCATTACTATTTTAAGCCTTGATGAAGTCACCTGTGTGACGAAACACGTGTTGGCTGTATCTTCATGATGACACAGTGATCTTTAACACCTACAAATAAAGATACCATCGGCAAAAAAGACTGAAGACTCTCTTCGATTTCATACTTCCTCCAACCTGCAACACGAGACCAGGAATATCTATTCTTGCTATACTGTTGGACATTACATTCTGTGTGCTGTGGCCATCTTGTCCTAGTTTGTCGTAGGGTACTCCTAGTACCCGTTTTGGTGCCTACTGGGTAGTAAGGCACTGGGCCAGTTTGCACCAGATTTTGCATTGTACCTCTCTACTTGGTAAAAATTATTGGTTTACTGCCTAGAGGTGCGGGGCCTTTCACCCTTACTACCCTTATGTCTCTCATAAATAAATAACTAATATAAGGTCTGTCACGCCCACACTATATTGGCCTTTTCATTTACAAACCATTGTTTTCAGGTATGTGACTTCAATTAGAGCAACTGAACTGACCCAACTGATTATAACTGAAAATACAATTTGCAGAATGCATTAGGTTCTTATGAAAATCCTAGGACAGCAGCGCTGTTAGCACACTCTATCCAGCTCAGAGACGATGTAGTAAACAAGCCTGGGGCTGCTTGCACAAGCAGTACATATTTGATTGATGACTTAAACACATGCATAGCTTGGCCCTTTGGGGCTGTACTGTTGGCAACATGGATCAGCGATTCTGTACTCTCAGCAAAAGTGAACTCAGGCAGTTCCAACACATAATGTCAATAGCAAAAACATCAGCTTATATAACATGTTTAGCACTAGCGTTTTGGAGGGATGCTAAACATGCAGAAGCTGCCTCCCCCAGTCATGTACTCGGACACACTCTCAACTCTGCTTAATATCAAATATGAAAGAAAACAGTTTAGTGCATCCTAGTTTAATGTAAGTTTAAAAGCAAAATAGGCCTTCTAGTTCTGTGTTTAAAAGTCAATGCACTGGGAGTTTTGCATAAGGTTATTAAGTACCTCTGCACAAGAAGATGTGGCATAAAGAGGCATACAAAGGAAGTCTTAGTCAGAAAAGATTGATCTGCATCTTCCACAGTAGGAAATGTAGGTGTTAACACCATAGAAGAACAGGTACATGCAACCCACCATGAATATTTCATCAGTGGTGTATCTGGAACTGACACATATGACACTTGTATCATTCCAGAAGAAGTGGGTGACCGTACACAACATTGACACTACTTCAGTGTAAGAAGTCATATTTCCCTCACAAAGGCCACCATACAAAAAGCACTTTAAGGGTACGGTACGCTATCATCACAGCAAATGCTGGGTCTGATTAGTGTAAGCACGCAAATCACAAAGGTAAAACAACACTGGATATGTGCACTTTGCCCCTCCACAGATGATGATGTTTCCTAGAAAATAAGGACGAATTGTGCAAAGGGCAGGCCAACATCATGTTGCACTAAGCAAAGTAATGTAGAATATGCTAATGATCACTCACAGTTGGGTATACATCTGCAATTCGAAGAGCTAAAAGAAACCCTCTATAACACTGAGTACACCAATAGCCAAATAAAATATGCCTCAGGGGATCTGAAGATTTTAATGGAGGAAAAGAATGTTTGATTGTGGAGAACCTTATCTCTGTCTGTAGAATCCCACACATAAAGTGATTCAATGCTCAGCTCTGCACAGAACAGGCATTTGTGTGACCTAATGGGCCATACGGGTGGGGACACTAAAGAGCCAGACAGTTGAAGTCCTTGTCCTTGGTAAGGCTAATGTAACCTTGGAGCTCATAACACAATATGCCAGTGCCCGAGAGTCTCAATACCTGTAATTGCAATTATGTCACTATCTATAGAGCAGAGACCATGTCAACACCACTGAAGGTCCACCATCATCTGCAGAGCAGAGATTACCTCAACACCAGAGAAGACTCATCATCACCTCAAGAGCAGAGATCACTTCAACACTACAGAAGCACCCCCCAGGCCACCTTCACAGCAGAGATCCCTACAAAACCACAGAAGACCCACCATCATCTCAAAAGCAGATTGTTTGGAATAATGTTTTTTTAAACTGAATAGATCTAAATCATTTTAGAGCCTCAAGGAGTTAAGTTTTAGGCAGTGGTGCCGGTTTGAATAGCCGGTTCTGTGTTGGTATGATCTTTGACTGCCAAGATGCAGATATGAAAATGATATAGGATTTTTGATACTTGAAGATGAGGTATGTTTTTGAATTTTCTCTGAAAAACTGTCCTTTATGAAGTTCTAATCGAGGACAAAACTTGGGTGGTCTAAGTCATTCTTGGTGCGATTTTTATGAAGAAAACAAGAAAATAGCAGAATAAAGTATACTCTTTTCAGAACATAAGTGGTGATTTGATTCGTCTAGATGAATGAAAAGAAGATTGACAAGAGTTTTTTTTAAACACCCCAGACAGTTTGAATTCAGTTGGAACTTATTTTATTTGGAGTGCTACACTTCATGGTGTCTATCTCGAGAGCAGAGATCTGTTCAACCCTACAGAAGGCCCACTGTCACCTCAAGAGTTGAGATAATTTCAACACCACAAAAGCCTCAACCTCATTTCCAGGCTACAGATCACTTCAATAACACAAAAGGCTCACCATCACCTCCAAGACAGAGATCTCTTTAACACGACAGAAGACCCAAGCCTCTAAACAAGATTGAGCTTGGCACACCATTAGTAAATAAACATTGGCCAGTGCAAAGTCTCCCTTTTACACATTCACATAAGTCAAGATTTGCTTTAGTGGCAAAAGTGTTTTGGTATGTATAACCTCATTCATCTACATATAACTATGACATAGATAACAGATGTGTCAAAAATACAGGTGAACCTACTACAGTGACAATAGTATGAGCGCTTATGACTTAATAGATCCTAAGTACACTTCAATGTGCTTTAACTGTGTCTTTATTCTTTTTTCCCCACAAACTTTTCACAATGTATAAACACCAAATAATTATATCCCCATCAATGATAACCTGAGTAGCAATGTTGTCTCTGCAAACATGGCCTACATGGGATGAGTCATTATCCTTGCCACTTACAACAGTGTCCATAGCATCATTGCATCAAATCCAAGTTAACAACAAGATCAATATGCACTCACCTCCCCTCAGTAATGTTGTACAGCATAGAATATACAATCATGTTTTGATCATTCAATACCCTAAATTGTGTATGTATTGTTTAACATTTGTCCACAATGCATGTTGTTACACTTAGCCAACAGACTCCCATCTGCATGCAGTCCTTCTGCTAACTGTACGTACTGCTTCCTGGTTCAGAAAATGAAGAAGTGGTATGCACTCCTTTGGGTCTGTGTCAAAACATTGGTGATTATATTTTTTGCATCACACACAATGCTGAAGTTTAGAAAATGGCATGTTTGTCAATTGCTGTGTATGTATTCAGTGTCAGAAGATGGCACCAAGAGATCGGAAGGTGGAGGTGTATACCAGAAGCTTGAATGTTCATGGGACCCTCACATGGACAGGAAGTGGCTTGTTCCTTTGGGTGTAATGTGGCAGGCGCTATACTCCAATGAGGTCTAAGATGGCCTGACTGTTGTGGTAGATGTCTACCCGTTTGGTAGGCCCAGGCCATCCCGGTTTGAAATATATGCTTTCTCCAGCGGCACACTCCCTGAGTTGTCTATATATTTTCTTACCTCTTCTCCATTTCATGATTAATGCTGTCATGGTCTCGAAGCACTGTAAATCCCAGTCTGGGCCCTCTGTTTAGCACATGATGTGCACCTCAGCTTTAGTGATTAGTGCAAAAACATTGAGCTACATTAATCCTCTGCAACTATTTCTAAACATATGTTGGTACATACTAGTAAACTTATTTCACAATTCCACTGCAAAGTGTATATTTTGGGCAAGGAATCCAATTTGCTGTGATTTGTACCACTTACCATTGTGAATATTTGCTATCCATTCTCAGTCATTTGGTATAATGCTCTGGCCTTTTGTCATTGTGCACAGTTGAAGGTAGGCCTTTTGCACAGTCACAGAGGCTTAGTGCACCTACTGCTTGTGAATGCTGTCTTTTTCAGAACAAATTTGGCAAATATGAACCTCATACACACAAATATAAACAATGCACATTAAAAAGTTTAAGTTGATTCATTTAAAAATGTTAGTGAATATGGATACTCTTGTGCTATCAAATCCATCAAGAAATGAAATGATGACATACGAAATTGCCTTACTTTCTAGATTCGAAATTTTTATATATTTGTTTTATATATTGCCATGTATAAAAACCTTAGTGTAGTCTATTGGTGCATATGAATACATCCAGCTATGACTATGTGCATGCACGTTCAACCACTTCTCATGGTTGGTATGTTATGTTAGGTTATGTTATGCACATTTGTAGAGTGCACTATCATCTGAGAGGGTATCCTGGCACTTAGCAGGTGTGACCTAGCCAAACCTGAGGCCTAGAGGGACTACTCAAAAAGCCAGGTCTTTATCTTCTTGCGGAAAGAAAGTTGTGAGGAGGAGGCTCTTATGTGTAGTGGCAGGTCCTTCCACACTTTAGGAGCGATGTAGATGAAGGCTTGACCTCTACAGCTGTTTTTCTGTATGCGTAGGATCTGTGTGAGTGGTAATCCAGATGAGTGGAGGTGTCTGGAAGGTTGATGAAAACAAATGCGATTGTTGAGGTATGCTGGGCCAGTGTTATATAGAGTCCTGAAAGTGTGGGTAAGGAGTTTGAATTGTGCTTTTTTCTGTATGGAAAGCCAGTGGAGCTCCTTAAGGTGTGGTGTGATGTGAGTGCAGCATGGGAGGATGAGAGTGATGTCCATGTACACAGTGAAGAAAAATTAGTTTAGGTAATCAAATATGTAACCTGTTATAGTCAATATATCCTGGTATGAAAAGTCTCCTCACATATATAACCATGTTTTAGTAAGCCATAACATCTTTCCTCATAGAGCTCTGTTATTTTCAGAAGAAGGTCCCATTCTCACTATCTTATGAGCACAGGTTGTGTTGCACATCTACACTATAATCCACCTTAATCGAAGAGTCCAGAAACATTACCTTTTGTTTAAGTTACCTTCTTATGCTCCCTAGTTTCCTATAACTGTCCTAATGAATAGCAGCTGAGTCTTTATCACACTATCTAGGTTTGGAAATGTTTTACTTTCAATAGAGCAGAGGTCTTCAAACTTTTTAATGCCGAGGCGCCTCTGCCAAAATTATTTACACATAAGGAACCCCTCCTGAGAAACATTTCTAGAACCTGGTACTCCTCTTCATCGCCAACCATGAATGGCCCCAATTCTCACTGCAAATCATTTTTACGGTGTGGAAATAATTTTAAACTGTTTTTAGCAAACCAAAGGTTAAGAGGATTCCCACACAGTTCAAACAAAAAGTCTACAGAAAGAATTACCCAGAAATGCACAATAGTACTTTATTTTTCACAATTAAAACATAATTTGACAAAACCTATTTGGATGGTAACACCTTTTGGATCTAATGTAATAGGTATGCCTGTTTTTCCCCCAGAGACGGTCAGTCTGTGGTGGCACCTCATTAGTGCCAGTTTAACACCCAAATATAGCAATAATCAACAAACAAGTGACCAGTCCAGCTTTGCAAAGTGCCTTCTACTGCACGGCAACACGTGTCGCTGCTTTTTAGTAACTTTTGAACAGTTTGAGATATAAACATTTATTAAAATCAGCAGATTATGGAGCACATGAAGGATTATATGGCAAATGCGGCAAATCTATAATCATGCAAAAATTGCCGCAGCTGCACAGTTACATAATTCTAATGGCCCTGGGTTCAATGGCCATAATGCGACGGCTGCAACTTTAGTGTGTGGCATCGGAGAACCACACTATATTTCATGGGATGCTGATGGCTTGGCTTTTACAGCTGCATGGAACTGGAGGTTTGCTGAACATCATTCATCATAATTAAAATATACCATTTACAATCATTAATGATGAACTGTAAGGTCCACGTAGGATGCTTTCTTTAATCCCAAGGGAGGAAGTGGTCTCTTAATCTTCTTTCAGACTGTTTTCTAAAAAGGTTTTTATTTTGAACATTATGAAAACAGATTGTTCTATTTTAGCACAAACTGACTCCTGTTTATATTAGTTTGCTGCTGTTGTTGACTTCAGTTTTTAGGTCTTTCACCGTCAAGTAGCTACATATAAAATAATGGGCAGCTTAAATGAAAAATAAATACAAAGTTGTTACTCAGTAGTAAATGCACTATAGTGCATTATGAAATCTCTATTAGTTAATGCACTGCAGAGGTTTGTGTGTAACCAGAGAGCCACAGAATTAAATCTTAGTTGGTGCAGTGAAGAATAGTGACATGTATTTTTAGTGTTACGAGGTCACACCCTGTGACAGAAGGCACTGTGAATATGTAAGTCAATATTTTATACTTGTATTACACACAGTCTAAGAGAACAAAAAGTGCAAAATGTTTTACAATAAAATGGCACTTCCAAAATATAGATTTTAATAATACCCAGACAATACTTAATACAAACTTTTTTTACATAACTGTTTCTTCAACACCTCCTCAGGGGTAGTAAGCACTATGTAAATACAAGAGTGTCGCAGTGATCAGGGTTAAACCTTAAAAGTTGTTCGCTTAGATGAACAAGTAGGCAGTAGGCCATGCAGCAGTAGCACTAGAGAAACCACAAAATAATGACTGATTAATACAACATCTAGGAAATGACCATCTTTTGTTTGAACCACCATCCTAATTTTTGTCCTATCTGTTTTGCTGGACTTAGAACACTATGCACTTTACCCCTGCTAAATGGGAGTAAAGTGTCTGTGATAATCTTTTAACCAAAATTAAATTGACAGGGACATGGAAATGGTCTGGAATGTAAATAACACCTGTAGACTGCAGCATCTATTGTGTCATCCACAAGGTGGGTCCAAAAAACATGGCTTCAGGCATACCATGTGTAACCTAACTGCAGCAGCCCAAAAACCTGCTGTCAAACTGGTCAGGCAGGAAACCCCTAATTGCACTTGTTCAAAGCTAAGGTGTCTGATATTTAGAAGTGGAACATGTGTGAAAATTAATATTGGCTACCTCACTGGTTGGAACTCCTAGGGTCAGTAGGATGACTTCCTGCGTGGCTGCAGGGACACAAAATGCTAAAAAACATTGTTCCTGGATTCCTAGCTGCCCACTCGCAACTGGAGTGACATGGGACCCTGCTCAAGGCATTTGCTTGATCAAGCCCTACATTCCTAGGAGTCTCCCCTGAAGTCAGGTAGCCTTAGGTGAAAAAGGGACTTACCCTGTAAAGTTTTGGGTCTTGGAAAATTTCTATGAACCAAGACTAACCACCAGAGCCAACCTTGTGAAGGCACAAATTCAGTGGGCAGAAGAAACAGGTTCTTCTCACTTGTAATTTCTCCACAGCCGCAAATCTGTTTTAGTGGGCCCTCAGCAAGAAGGTATCCAACCTCGTGGAGCCCTTGCTGGATATAGTCTGCTGCCACACCCCACTGGAAGAAAAGGACTTCTATTTCAGAGTCTATGGGGCTCAATAGGAGGTTGCATTGCTAGCGCTGCTGTGTGGCGTGTCTAAAAAACATTGACAAAACCAATAGATTTCATAGAAGCGAAACCTACTGGCTTTGACAATGCTTGTTTACTATGTGTACTCTAGAATTCCCCACAAAACTGTTGGATATCAACACGTTTATTGACAATTTGATTCTACCTTGGGTGACACATGAGATGACAGGGGGAGATACTGAGGGTCAAAATTATCTAAAATAAATAACCAATACAAGGTAGAACCAGGAACAGTCTATTCACTCTGTTTAATTCCATACAGAAAATGTGACAAACGTTACTCTCATTGTAGCCAAATTGTTTAAAAAAAAAAAACAATAATGCAGAAATGAAAGTTTACTTTAATGAGAAAAACACAGTGGTATTCCTGATAGATAGTAAGGGACCATGTAAATAGGTGCCTGATTTAGATGTTGACGGTGTTAACAGCAAGTCGAGTCAGCGGCGGGCCCATAAACCCATCAAGTCAACAGTGTTCCACCTACCGTATGTAAAAGTTACATCTTTGCAAGTGGAGGACTGCCGATGGATTGCTGACAGAGGGAGACTGCTGCGGGACCCAATGGACTTTGTACAATAGCAGGGGTTATGGAATAGAGATAAGTGACACATACACGCACTGTCCCTTAGCCATATGTGCTCCCCTGCACTAGACACTACATAACACACTACATACACACCTTCATCCATTACAATTCCAACACAACATAACACGTACATGTTAAAAACACACATTGCCATACATCCATGACACAACACACACACATTGACACTGCACCCACACATGACACAACCACAACAACAAACACAACTATGCCCTCAGCTACACAAACACACTCATGCATATGCACAGCTAGACACATCACAACAATGTCTGCCACACAACAACAACACTCACCTGAATGTTTAACACAGCAATACAACATACACAACATCATTCTCACACGCAAGGGACACAAATACTGACACAACTACATGAACCACTCCAGCTCCCACTAGCTCAACCTGCCAATCCACACACACACACACATACATGCACTGCCTCACATACACAACAGATAGCACAAATCTACCAATACAGGTCCCCTGGTGTGCACACAAATAGACAACACTGTCAAGTGTGAATGTGCCTTCATTGTTGTGCCAGAATTTATTTGGCAATGAATGATGACACCACAATGACAGTTGTGTATGTGTGTGATATGTGTGTTGTGCTGGTGTGTCATCAACCATGTGTGACCCACTCATACCCGACATATGCATGCCAGAGTGATTAAAAAAATTAGTGACATGCATATGCCTGCAGTGATCCAAGACACAACACACACACCATTGACACTGCATACACACACAACACAACAACCAACACAACTGCACACTCAGCTACACAGACTCACACACAACCACACACATCATGACAACAGCTGCCACACAACAACACTCACCTGAATGTGTCCCACAGCAATCCGCTAACTCAGATGTGTAGTTCGGACACCACTTTTTTCTAGGTGGTAAGGTACATCCAAATCTGCACGGCCGGATGGGTAGCTGGGGTCCTGCCAGCATCCACTTTTCCCTCTCCCTCCGTCGATGTGGGCAGTGTTTGTTGGCAAAGATGGCAGTTCAAATGCAAGCTTTAGTCTAGGGGACCATCAACATCTAAATACGGTGGGCGGACAGTCACGGGGGCGGACAGGTTTTCAGTTGAGAATTCAAGAGCAGGACTGTTACTGAATCAGGCCCTATATCATCTACCAAACTATCTATTTTATAACTTGTGATGTTAAAATACTGGCAATACGCTGTTTAATGGAATGCAACCTATGATAATGACTAGTGCAGCAGGAGCAACTGGAATTGCAATGGTCAGACCTCCAGAAGGCAGCATGAGACTACTACTCAAAAGAATCAGCAACTGAAGGAAAATAAGCAAGCAAAAGGAACCATATTGGATTAAGAGGAAATACCACTGTAAAGTCTTGTGAAAAATTATGCTTTTGAAGGATTTACCACTTCTTCAACAAATTGGAGATTTTTGTTTACCATTCAACTCAAAAACAGGCCTTACGGAACCAATTTTCTTTGCTGTAGGATAGTGCCCTTTTTGGATTGTCACCCCCACACATTGTGCTCTAGATGCTGTTGGTGATGACTGTAAACCGAACTGGGGCCTGCTAACCAGACCCCAGAGTCTGTGCTCTCTCCTTAAATTGGTAAATGTAAATTGATATCCCCTATTGGAGAGTACTTTACACCCTTAGAAGTCCCTAGTATATGGTACCAGTGTTACCCAGGGCATGAGTGTTAAAGGGTCACCAGGGCCTGAAGTACTGTTTGTGCCACCCTGACTGACCCAAGTAAAATATTGACAGCAGGCCTGCCATTGCAGACTGCAGGAGCAGTGTAAACTGCTTGAACTCGACTGTGCTCACACCATGTGTGGCATAGCCAAAAGCACTATCTTTAATATATCTCAGTCACCCCCTAAGGAACAAATTCTGAATTGAGAAGGCAGGGTGCATTACATTGAAGATGTGGACAAATACCTGCAAGTTTATATGTCCTTATAGTGGCCTTTTCCATTACTATTGACATCACCATAAGTGAGAAACAGTCCTTAGGATAACATGGACTGGCACCCGGATACACCAGTGGATGCCAGCTCCAATACAGTACAGCTGAAATGGTTTGGGACCAAACAATGGGGGTTATTCTAACTTTGGAGGAGTGTTAATCCGTCCCAAAAGTGACGGTAAAGTGACGGATATACCACCAGCCGTATTATGAGTTCCATAGGATATAATGGACTCGTAATACGGCTGGTGGTAAATCCGTCACTTTTCCGTCACTTTTGGGACGGATTAACACCTCCTCCAAAGTTAGAATAACCCCCAATGTGCCTTCTCACCCTAGACATAAAACACGTGTCGTGGGCTATGTGGCATGGACCCAGAGAGCAACCTTAGAGGTTGCCCTCTGTGTTGCCCCAGTACTCCTGTGCTCTGCCTGACAGCTGGCAGCTGCTGCTACCAAGACAAGATTCTGACCCACTGGGCAGTAGTGTGAAAACTCCCAGGAGTCAAGACAATGGCCTTGACAGTAAGGAGGTCACACCTCCCTCCCTCCCAGGAAGGATAGTGAAGCAGCACAGCAAGGCGGTAGCTTCAAAGGGCACACCATCTCTGATATGTAAGCAGGCTGTCCGCCAGTGGAGGAGAATGCCATCTCCCTGGCCCCAGTCACATTTGCACCTGGGCAGGTGGGACAATTAGTTAGTCATGTGACATACACCCCAAGAAGGCCAGCTACCCCTCTAGGGTAAGCAGCCTGGTCTGTACAGCAAAGGAAGACTTCTGCCATCTTGAATAAATGACAAAATAGAGGGTTCTGGGTAGAAAAGATGCCACAACCCACCCCATGTGGTCACCTCAGGGGCAGATTAGCTGCTGGGGCTAGTAGCCCATTGTCTACTTCCACCTACACCCCTAACATCTCTAAATCTTGTATTTAAGGGGCTCCCTTGGCACCAGAATCTAAATCTGCAGCAATCTGTGAAGAAAGGACAAGAGAAGATTAGAATGGGTGACATCAGGAACCTGCACTAGCAAAAGGCATGATACCTTGAACCTGTGGCAACATTCATGGAACTACTCAACTGCTGCTCGCCCTGTACCAGAGACTGCTTCCCCCAGCAAGAGGGAGACCTTTGTGAACAAAAGCCAAGACCAGCCTTCCTTGGACTAGTGGCACTAGTGCCCTACCCACCGCAGATAAAAAGCACCTATGGAAACTAAAGAAGTGCTGAACATAGGGCCATTCAAAGGATCGCCCAAACACAGATAGTCCAGTGCATTGTGGGAAGCGTAGTCCAGCTATTCTCCAAGTTTCACTCAGTTACCGTTTTCTACTGGACCTCCGAAAGGGGAGATAGCTTCTCCTCCACCTTACCACTACCAAGGCTTGTTGGTTGCTAGTCCAGTCTTCATCACCTTTACTCGACGCTGCAGCTCGAGGACACACTGCAACGCCTTAATCCAACATCACTTGTGGCTCTGTTGCCGAGTTTTTGCATCTGCTTCCTCACCTGTACCATTTTTGAGGTAAAACCATTAACTGCAGCTCTCATTCAACACCAAGGATAGCCAAGCACACCCCTGCACTGGAGATGCCGAAGCTAGGTGGAGTTGTTCTGCCTGGTGAATCCTGGTCCAGGGGCCCACAGAAGCTTAACCGCCAGTAGGCTTCTTCGAACTTGTCCTGCAAGTGACCTAGCGCCAGATGTATCAAGCTCCCGGTTTGCATTTCTTAATTAGCGAATTTTAAGAAATGCAAAATGGGATGTATGAAAATTGTGAGTCGGTAATAGCGATTTCTTAAAAGTCGAAGTCGCAATCGCAATTTGCGAGTTGCAAATACCGAATCGCAAAAAATAGCGAATCGGTATTTGCTAATCGCGAATTGCGAAAACGGCAACCTGGAACAGCCTGATGACATCAGAACCAGGAAGTGAGTCAGTCCATGCTGTTTCCAGAAGCCCCACCCACAGGAGCAGGCAGAGACACCCAGCCAAGCACCACCAGGGCGGCAGTCTTGAGAGTCAGTCAGGACCAAACAGAATAATGGCTACTGATGGGAATGTAAAGGAGAAAGGAGACAGGAAGCGCAAGCTCAAATTCAGTGAGCAGGAATTGGAGGTGCTCACCGAGGAGGTGGTCAGGAATCACAACAACCTTTTTGGAAAAAACTCACTACAGGTACCTGAAAGTGAGAAGAGGAAACTGTGGTCAGACATCCAGACCAAAATATGCGCAGTAGGTGTTGCGCAGTGCTCCGTCAAGGAGATACGCAGACGCTGGTACAACTTGCGTTCATGTGCCAAAGAGAGGGTGGCAAGCAGGCTGAAGGAGGCAAGGAGCACCGGAGGAGGACCACCCACTCAGACAACGTCTACACCAATGGAAGACGTGGTGGAGTCCACACTGCTTCCTGAAGCTGTCAGTGGTGTCACTGACATTGACACCTCAGGCATTCCCAGCACCAGCAAAGGTAAGGGCAGTAATGATGTGTATCCCCATATGTGCATGCAAAAAATGGCCCTAAGAAAATAGCTATGGCACTATGCAGTGTGATAATTAGTCCATGCCACATCTTACATACAATACAACAATACCTTATGGGAGTGGTAGTCGACACCCCTAAAGAGCAAATACCACATAAATAGCAAGATAGTGTAAAACCAAACAGAGAAACAACACAAAAGACTCTCATTGATACTATGCCAGTGTAAATGTAATACTATTAGGCAACTATCTGAGTACAAATCAAAAATTACATGCTGCGCAATGTTGTTGCAGATGTTCTGGGCCCTGACGCAGCAGAAGGTGGAAATGTGGGGGATAGCGAAACTCAGCCACAGTCCGACTCAAACACCAGTGAGTCCTTCATACAAGCACCAACTAGACACAGGCCAAGAGTGCTACCTCTCCTTGAGTATAACCTGGACTCTGATGAAATGCCAGATTAAGTACCCACACCACCCACATAGGCTAGAAGCACTGACAGACAGCAGTCCCTGCCCCAGCGACAGTCCACTCTCCTCAGGAGGTGTCGCGTAGCAGGCGGGCAGTCCACAGAGGAAGGTGAGGGCCCATCACTGTTTGGTGGCCTTGAGGCTTCCATGCTGAAAGTTCAGCACCTGCAATGTAAACACATGAGGTCAATCCACAGGCAGTTGGTGTCAATTGATCATAACATGGGTGCAATGCACAGGCAGTTTGAGTCTCACAATGACAACATGAGATCAATGCACAAGCAGGTGGATGCACTCAATGAAAACATGGGATCAATGCACAACATGTGCAAGCTGCATGAGGGACAGCAAACAGCAGCAGAAAATGCAAAGGAGATGACAAACGCCATTAGGGAACTCTGCACTGTGATGCAGCAGGAGCATGTCAACCACCGTAGGCACCATCACCAATTGATGGCAGGTTGGATGGGATCTGGTCCTTTGGTATCACAACATGCTGTGGGCATACGAGTGGAGATGGCACATTGCAGTCAGGATGTTGCACAAGGATTGGTGCAAATAACCAATGTGTTGAAGACAATGCAGACAGCCCGGAGTGCTACAAACAGCAAACTGGGTGGTGGTGATAGTGAGGAGCTCTCTAGCCTCAGCAGTCTCACAGCCCCAGTGATGGATCCTAGGTGTCGCAGTACCAGACACAGTACTGTCTTTGAACCCGCAACAAGAGGTGTCACCAAGACCACTAAGCACTCAAGTGGAGTGCGTGGACGTCAGAAGTAATGTTGAGAGATACAGGGGACTTGCATAACATAAAGCATAGCAGTTATACTATGATGCTAATAGTTTGACACTGTTACTCACACCTGTTTGTGCATAGTGCATACCTATGTCCTAATCACACATATATTACCTGAAGTCAAGGCAATAAAGATGCTACCGACAGCAATATATTAAATTAGACGTGGTAATGTCATTACTTACATTAGAAATAGTTGTGCGTGATCTCAGCATGTCTATGTCTGCCCTCTGCTGCACTGCTTCTGTCTGCTGGCTGAAGGGGTGGCAAGGGGTTGTCATCCTCATCTGAGTCAGGCTCGGTGTGTTCCACTGGTATGCCCCTCTTTGTTGCAATGTTGTGCAACATGACACAAGTTGCCACGATTTTGCATGTGGTTTCAGGGCTGTATTGTAGTGCACCACCACTCTTGTGTAGGCACCTGAAACGGCTCTTCAGCAGGCCGAACGTCCTCTCTACAATGATGCGGTTGTCCTGTGAGCAGCATCATACCTCCTTTCAGCTGGCGTTGCATGATTCAGATAGGCCGTCAGTATGAAGGTCCGCACGGCATAGGCACTGTCTCCTAGAATGACAGGAGAATAAAATGAGTAATTGTTATCTGTGACATCACATGTACATCAAGGCAACATAGTCTACTATAACATTACCAAGTAGATATCCTTCGCCAAACTCCCCAGCAAGTACTCGTGTTTATTCCACTGTGTCGAAAGATGTAGGAGTCATGTGTGCTACCTGGGTATCTGGCCACGAGATCCGTTATAATGTTGGAGGCATTGCTAATTACTTGTAGGTTCATGGAATGTGTACTTTTTCGGTTCCGATAAACATACTCTGTGGCTGATGGTGGACAGATAGACAGATAGCTTACATGTGTCCCATCGATGGCACCTATTACATGTGGGAATTGGGCAATCTGGTACAAATTGAATTTTGTTTGTAGTATTTCCTGTGGGGCATTGGGGAATCTTATGTGCTGTTGAATTTTGTTCAGCGTGGCATTGAGAAATGGATTGAAGAAGCGTGAGAGAGCACTCTGTAAGACCACTACAGCTGCTGCTATGACCCCTTGATAGCTCCCTGAGGCTAAGAGGTGCAGGGAGCATAACCCCTGCACATGGGTGGGTATGCTATTGGTCCTGTGTGTGTTTTGCTGCAGTAGGGGTTGTAGATCAGCTAACAGGTCAAGTATCATGGCTGAGCTTAACCTGATATATTTCCTCCTCTGTCTGGTCACAAAGGGTAATGCGCACTCTAAAAATGCGCTCCTGTCTCATCCTCCCTCTCCTCAAACCTGCCAGGATCCTCATTCTCCTCGCCATCACGTAAAGTGCAGCCATTGTGGAAAAGAGGCTGAATCATTCTGGGCCTCTTTGTATAGGTTGCACCTGTTTACCACCTGATTTCACTTCGTGGTAAATTGTATGTGCAAAAGGCCATTCTGCGATTATTTGCAATTTGTTGATGCATTGCATTGCAAAACGGAATTTGCGATTCACAAATTCAGGCCGCTATTTGGAATTCTCATTCTGCGATTCACAAATTCATGTTGCTATTTGCAATTTGCATTCTGCGATTCACAAATTCATGCCGCTATTTCCAATTTGCAGAATGTGACCCACAGATTCATGTCACAAATGCAAGAAATCGCTATTTTAGTGATTCCTTATATTTGCACTGTGAATGCGTTTCACACATCGTAAAAGGCGATTTTGCATTCGCAAACGGTGGAATTTTACTATTCGCAGTTTGCAAATGCAAAATCCTTTGATACATCTGGCCCCTAGTGTCATAAGTACCATTTTTCAGCATCCACGGCTCCCGCATTCAGCACCAAGGACAGCCAGGACTCCTCTGCACCCAGGGCCCGCAAGTCAGGTAAAATTGTTCTGACTGTCGCAGTCTGGTCCTGGGTCCCGCACTGCCTTAACTACCAGTGGGTTCCTTTGAACTCACCCCGCAAGTGACTGAGGGGGTCATTCCAATGTTGGCGGGCGGCGGAGGCCGCCCGCCAGAATTCCCCCCTCTGAAATACCGCGCCGCGGTCAAAAGACCGCGGCGGGTATTACAAGTTTTCCCCTGGGCTGGCGGGCGGTTGCTGAAAAACCGCCCGCCAGCCCAGGGGAAAACGACCTTCCCACGAGGATGCCGGCTCGTAATCGAGCCGGCGGAGTGGGAAGGTGCGACGGGTGCAGTGGCTCCCGTCGCGTATTTCAGTGTCTGCAAGGCAGACACTGAAATACTTTGCGGGCCCTCTTACGGGGGCCCCTGCCGTGCCCATGCCATTGGCATGGGCACGGCAGGGGCCCCCAGGGGCCCCGCGACCCCCCCTACCGCCATCCTGTTCATGGCGGCTTTCCCGCCATGAACAGGATGGCGGTAGGGGGGGTCGGAATCCTCATGGCTGCGGAGCGTGCTCCGCAGCCATGGAGGATTCACACGAGCAGCGGAAAGTCGCCGGGAGACCGCTGACTTTCCGCTTCTGACCGCGGCTGAACCGCCGCGGTCAGAATGCTCGTTGGAGCACCGCCAGCCTGTTGGCGGTGCTCCTGTGGTCGGTGGCCCTGGCGGCCAACGGCCGCCAGGGTCAGAATGACCCTCTGAGTGTCACTAGTGATTTTCCCATTGACTGCAATGGTAAAGTTTGACAGCTTGTAAATGCACTGATTTCATTTTCACTCTAATATCTATAGCTCTATGTATTCATATCAGATTTACTTTTTTGGGTGACTAAATGTATATGAAAATCTGCTTTTTTTAAATAAATTGTTGTCCGATTTTTTTTGAGTCATGTCAATTACCTATCAACCATGTTGGTACTCTGAAATGCTTAACATCTGTTCCTCTAGTAAAGCCTTACTGCTCTTTGCCACGCTACCAGGACTGAGCTAAGGATTTATTATTATTATGAATCAAAAGAACGATCTTTGGGGTTTTGTGAGAGTATGCGATAGTGAAGCCTAACCTGTAGATGCCATTACCTGGCCTCTGAGGCCCTTACTAAAAAGCTAGCAATACAAATAAAGTATCACCATGTTTTTCCTGCCCAATTAACATGCAGGAACAATTGATTTCCATCTCGTGGTACTCCACCTGATTGTCACTGCTATGATTTAATATGAACTTGTGTGAAGTGCTCTACCTCATGGTGAGACTCATCTGGAGTTCTCTGCACCTTTAACAAACATGTATGTTTTCTATTTGTTATAGGTAGGCTCAGAGTCCGCCTTTGCTAAATTAGAGCCCCAGCTGTGGTGGGTGGAGAGAAATTTGGTGCCCTTCCTAATGCTAATGCTAATTAATTAAATGAGACAGCAGAGGATCCTTTTGTGTTCAGTACCTGGATGAGCAACGACTGGCCCCTGAACGCAAACACCCCAGGACCTCCTACAGCTCACCTAAATCACCACCTCAGATGACAGTATTGTTGATGTGTGTCAGCAGGGGTCAGAGGGTGAAGGGAGGGCAAAGAAGGGGGCTAAAGGGGTGCTGAAAGCTACACCCGCGGTATGATAATCAAGGACTAAAACCACTTTAAACTGGCATATATGACAGAAAAACAGGCAGGGACAAGGCTGAAGCACGATGAGAAGGGCGCTTCTGTTGGCATGACCTCCCATCCCTCCCTCGCCTTCCTTAACCAATGAGGCTCCTTTGCCTCACCTAGACCCCTCCCCTCTCTTTTTAAAAGTGCCCCCATACCCAACCACTCCTGCTTTCATTTGTCTCCTTACCTGGTGAGACTTACCTCTTCTCCCCTCCTTGGCCTGGTTGAGGGGGGTGTCGTCCTCTTCTACGGTGCTGGTTGCGGTGCCTCTGGTGCTGTCTTTCCCTCGCTAGGCAAGCAGCATGGTAGAGGCGTGCGGGGCTGCCTCTCTGTGGTTTCCTGCAACACCGTCTGACGCGGTTGGACGGCTCTGCTGAGGCTGGGGATGTACTTCCGGTTTGAAGGTGTTACGGAGCACATTGATCGCCCAGCAGCAAGTTTCTGCATTTTCTGGGGCAAGGCCGGCGTTCGGGCCCCTGTTTTTTTATGTTTTTCATTGATTATCCTGATTGGGGGGGGGCCTATTAGGAATCAACTTGTGATTGGTGATCGGAGAGGCCGTTTTTGGCCTTTTTAAGCCCAGGAAGGTGGAGTTGGACATTTGTTTTGTGTCATCATGTCGGGGAAGGAGGGTGCAAAACGCAGGAGAATGATTTCTTTCTCTTCTGGGGATGAGGGGGTCCCAGTGCCATTGCAGTCTACTAGAGTGGACTGGACTGATATGGCTGGTTCTGCTCCTCTTATGTCTTGTGAGGAAGTTCAGGACATTATTGAGTTGGCAGTTTCCAGGGCTCCCCAGACTGAGGCCGTTCGTGCAGGTCGTCCCTCTGCTGCTACCACCTCCATGGAGGCTGCTGGTTCCTCTTCGTCTGAGGGGGGATGGTCATTCTACGTCTTCTGGGGGCAAATATGTGTCTCGTGAGGAAATGTAGAGTATTCTGGCTCACGTCTGGGACAATTTGGGTTTTCCTGCTTTTCAACCTGCAGGGGATGATTCTACCCTATTTCCTCAATATATGACTCCTTCTCGGTTTGCTATGCATTTCCTGGGGCCTGTTAAGGACATGGTTTTCCGGGAATGGAAGGAGGTGGACAAAGCCCGGGTTCCACGTTTTCTCCAAAAATTGTATTTGCTGGACGGAGAGGATGCTCTGCCTCCTTCTGTGCGTTTAGATTCCATGCTGGCTACTTTGATTGGTAAAACATCTGTCAATCCGGAAGACTGTACTCTTTCTGATGCCAGCGATCGGAAGGTGGACTCTGGTTTGAAGAGGGCTTTTTCTGCTGGAAATTTGACTCTTCGGGCTGGTATTTTCTTGGCTTATTCTGCGCAATCCTTGGTTCAGGACTTTGACAAACTTGTGGTGGCTGTGCAGGATGGGTCGCAATGTTCTGAATTACTGTCCGGGATGGAGCAACAGGCCTGTTTATTGGCTGATTTTTCTTCGGATATTATCCGCTCCTCGGCTATGGCTTCTGCTGCATTGACTGGGGCACGCAAGTCGCTTTGGTTGCAGCAATAGAAGGCTGATCCTGGGGAGAAAGCGGCTCTCCTAAGACTTCCTTTTGAGGGTCAGGCTCTGTTTGGGGATCAACTGTCTGCAATTATTTTTATGGCCTTTGAGGACCGCAAGCATGCGTTACCTTATAAAGGAAGCTCCACATGTGGCAAAGGGTGGAAGTTGCAATCCAGGTCCTCTCCAAAGTTTGTTCCTCGGTCCTCGTCTTCCAGGAAGCATAGATTTCAGCCTAGGTTTTCTCCTAAGAGGTCTGTTCCTTCCGCGAAAGGGGCTGCTAAGAAGGATTCCTGACAATCAAGGTTTTGGAGAATGGCCAGTGGGAGGAAGGCTGAGACATTTTCTGTCCAAATGGAGAAAGGATGTCACCGATCAGTGGGTCCTGAACATTGTAGAAAATGGATACTCCGCAGAGTTCGATCTTGTTCCTCCAGACATTGGGGTTCGTCTGACGCCTTTACCTGTAGAAGAAGGCAGGCGGGAGGCTTTGGTGGAGGGAGTCCAATCCTTGCTGTCCAAAGGGGCCATTCGCAGGGTTCCAGTGGAGGAATGGGGAAAGGGGACTTATTCTGTTCTGTTCCTTGTTCCAGAACTGACAGAGGGTTTCCGTCCTGTCTTGAATCTCATACGGGTGAATTCTTGGATCAAGACTGTGCACTTCCGGATGTTGTCCATTCAGGATATTCTTCCTCTCATTTTGCCAGGGGATTTTTGGGGGGCTCTGGATCATCAGGATGCTTCCCTCCACGTGCCTGTCGCAGTGTCTTCTCAAAGGTTTCTGCGCTTTGCAATAGGTCCGGACAATTTTCAGTTTTGTGTTCTTCCCTTTGGCCTGAAGTCAGCTCTGCATGGGGAAGAGGTGTTTGTACATCCTTACCTGGCCGATCTATCTACGGTTTCTTAATCAATTGGGGGAAAATCAGATTTGGTGCCTTCCCAGAACCTGGTATTTATCGGGGCTCGATTTCTGACTCTGCTGGGGTTGGTGACTGTGTCAGACAGGAGATGGAAGGGTCTTCAGGCTCAGGTGACAGCTGTGCTATCTCAAGTGGCTCCCATGGCACTTCAGTGGTTACGGCTGCAGGGTCACTTGGCTTCAGTGATCTTCTTGGCTCCTTGGGCGAGGATTCATCTTCTTTGTCTGGTAAATTGGTTGCTATCCCAATGGTCTCCGGATCCTTCCACTCTGCAGACACGCATTCCTGCATCGGATTTCATTCGCAGGGAGTTGGGTTGGTGGATGGTGCCGGCTCCTCTACAGATTGGGGTTCCTTTGTCTCTGCTGATGCCTGTGTTGTTAATGACCGATGCCAGTCTCTCGGGGTGAGGGGCATGGCTGGGGTCGGTGCAGGTTCAGGGGTCCCTAAGAGAATCGGAGAGGTCGTCGAATTGGAGGGAGTTGACTGTGGTCCGGCTAGCTCGTGTGCTTTTTTCAGGCGCTCTTGCAAGGGGAGGCGGTGTTGGTACAGATGGACAACTTGGTGGCCAAGTCCTATATCAACAGGCAGGGAGGGACCATATCCCGCTCTCTGAATCTAGTTGCTCACGCGATATTTTTTTGGGCCCAGCATGCGGTTCTGTCTCTTCGGACCTCATACAATCGGGGATCGGACAATGTTCTGGCAGATCAATTGAGCAGAGTCATTCCTTCCTCCAGGAAATTCTCCCTTCGGGTGTCTCTATTCCTTTGTCTGGTTCAGAAATGGGGTCATCCAGTTGTGGACTTGTTTGCATCTCTGGAAAATGTGAAGGTGGGGAAGTTCTGCTCCCAGTATCGGTGTCCTCAGGCATGGGCAGTGGACGGTCTGACGTGTCCGTGGCTGCAGGGTCTTCTTTATGCGTTCCCTCCTTTTCATTTGATCTGATCCTTTCTTGTCAGGGTACGGCAGGTGGGGGCTTGGGTGATTTTGATAACTCCCCGATAGCCGCGTGCAAATTGGTTTCCTCTGCTTCAGCTGTTGACCTTCGGAACGGAGTGGGTTCTTCCTCTCCATCCCTCGCCGCTGGTGTTTCCTTATCTCTCCCGGGGATCCTTGCAAAGACTACACTTGACAGCTTGGAGGTTGAATGGCGGGGTTTGACTGGACTGAGGTACCTGGTCCTTTGGCTGTGACTTTGCAGGCTGCTAGGCGTACATCCATGTTGCATTCCTATGGACATCAGTGGAAGGTTTTGTTCCTCGTAGTGTTTGCGACAGCATATTGACCCTACGGTTGCTTCTCTGTTTGTGATCATGCAGTTTTTGCAGAATGGGGCACATATGTGGTTGTCTGTGGCTACGCTACGTGTTCAATGGGTGGCAATCCAAGCTTTTTGGGGTCCCTGGCATAATCTGGAAGATGATGGTCATTTAATGCCCACATTTTTTCAGGGTCTGGTGAATTTATTTCCGAGACCGGTGTGTTCTTTCCCTGGCTGGAATCTGCAGTTTGTGTTAGATGTATTGATGGACCCTCCTTTTGAACCTTTTGGCTGATATTGATTTGAAACATTTGATGCTGAAAATGTGTTTTTTGGTGGCTATTACTTAGGCCAGGCGTTTGGGGGAGTTTGGTGCATTATCCTGCTCTTTTCCTTTTTGCAAAGTTTGTCCTGATCGGGTTGTGCTGTTGCTTGTTCCCTCTTTTGTGCCTAATGTTAATTTGGCTTTTCATGGTCGACAAGAGGTGATTCTTCCTGCTTTTTGTCCTGACCCTTCCTTTGAGGAGGAGATCAGATTACATGCTCTGGATGTGCGATGGACCTTGTAGTTTATTTACAGGTGGTTACTGCATTCCATAAGGTGGAGTCTTGGTTTGTGAATTTTGGTCCTGCTAGGAAAGGGGAGAAGCCTTCTACTGCTTTCCTGAGTCACTGGATCCGGTCGTTGGTACTGTTGGCCTATGATTTGAAAGGGGTGGTCCCTCCTGCCGAGATTCAGGGACGTTCTACGCAGTGTATGGCTGCTACTGTGGCTGAGTTGCAGGGCGTTTCGGTGGTGGAGATTTGTAGAGCTGCTACTTGGGCATCTCTGTCCACTTTTGTGAAACACAACGGTATTGCTGAATTGGGGTGTTTGGAGGCGGTTTTGGGGCACAGGGTTTTGTCCTCTATGAAGGCATAGGGGTTTCTCTGTGTATGACAGGGTTGTGATTAAATATGTTTTTTTCCGCATTGCAACTCAGTTGTCTGTCTCCTGTTTTTCTTGCTATATCTCATTGGTTAAGGAAAGCGAGGGAGGGGCGGCTGCTACTGTGGCTGAGTTGCAGGGCGTTTCAGTGGTGGAGATTTGTAGAACTGCTACTTGGGCGTCTCCGTTCATTTTTGTGAAACACTACTGTATTGCTGAATTGGGTTGTTTGGAGGCGGTTTTGGGGCACAGGGCTTTATCCTCTATAAAGGAATCCGTGTATGATCGGGTTGTGATTTTTTTCTGCATTGCAACTCAGTTGTCTGTCTCCTGTTTTTTTTGCTATATCTCATTGGTTAAGGAAGGCGAGGGAAGGACGGGGGGTAATGCGTCCATTACTTACAGTTAATGGTATTACTCCCAGTCCTACTCCCTCGCCTTCCTTACAGTTCCCTCCCTCCCTCCCCCCAGTACAGGACGCCTGAGTTTCCGTTGGCTTGTTTCTGTACAGGAGTGGGTGGGGGGCTCTTATAAAAAGAGAGGGGAGGGGTCCAGGTGAGGCAAAGGAGCCTCATTGGTTGAGGAGGGCGAGGGAGTAGGACTAGGAGTAATGCCATTAACGGTAAGTAATGTACACATTACCTTAATGCACACTGCTCCATGTGCCCCTCAGAATATTGGTGCCCTGGGCTCAGATCACCGATGCTAAAGGCTGGTCCAGGATAGATTTTTCATTAATGAAAAGCGCTCTGATGCATATGGACCATGTCTGGGCTATGTAAAATCACAAAAATAAATAAATAAATAAACTGTAATGACCGCACTAATCAGAATTAAGGGGTCACTTTGTAACGAATGCTTAAACCCACTCACTCCGGGACTACAACACTGCGAAGTTTATACTTGATCATTTTATTCTGTTAGGATGTTTCCATTGTACACCATTCTAAAAAAGGGTTAAAAACAATTCAGTTTAAACGCAGTAAAGTTATTAAATCGGGATGTATTTCTGTTTGTACTTTTGTATGTGACTTTTCTAGGATTTATATGCTTTTAAATGGGATTAGGGAAAGAAGCCCTGCTTGCTATTATGGCGCAAGTAACTTTAAACCTGACCTTTTCCGATCGTATTTATATTCTTGATGATGCATTACTGAGGCGACTTGACCCATCCTTGGAGACGCCCAGGTTAAAAATAGGCGGGTCACCCTGTCACATAAAGCTCTTTGAGTATATGGGGTTTCAAAAACAGAGCCTGAGTTTAGATAAAAATAACGCAACTGAACTCACAATTGTTAGCATTCTAAAAAGAATTATCAGGGCTAAAATTACAAAGGTAATTCTCAAACAGTGGATGTAGCTAACTAGAAGATAATGTAATGTAGCAAAACATTTTTTACACACTTTCCTTTTACGATTTACGTTTTGCTCAGGTACCCGTTCCCATCGATGATGCCTTTGTGTGGAGTAACCAGTTCAATCCATGAAACTAATTGAGCGTAATCACGGAGGTACTTTTCACTGACTGAAAACTGTTGGCCTTGACATCACTTTCGATTACTTGCGCTGTGAATATTCATGCCTACGACGATCACAAACCTTTCAAAATTGAAGCCCAAAAAATGTGCTACGATTAAAGCTGATTTTTATAGCTCTTTTAAATGTTGAGTCAGAAAGTGTTCCAATAACTAGTTTTTCAGATCTGATTGCTGCACAAAAATCCAAAAGGAGATGCACACATTAAATAATTGTACCACATGGGTAATCAAGACTCCACTAAAGAGAATACAAAGATTGTGCTTCATGCCATATTTTGAGAAGATGTATACTCAGAGAAGTGTTAACCATTTCAATAAGTGTTAATAGAAACATTGTTTTAGTTATTTTGTTTTAAAGTAAATTTTTCCGAAACACATTTTTTGACAATTTGTCTCTGGGAAAGCTTCCTCTTAACTTAGAATCTGTACAGATTTCTCCTCACTGTAAAAAGTAAGATTTCCAAATCTAAAAAGGAAAGAAGATGCTTGAATTAGTCAGTAACATCAGAGAGATGTTCCTGACTAGACAACACGACCACATTAATTGACAAAAGAAGGCGAAACCGAGGGGTGAAGTAGATGTGTTTGCTGGCGCTGCTGCCCTTCAACATTTGTTTTGCATTAAAACATCTTTTTTAATACAAAAACAGAAGTGCAAACACTAATTAATCCATTACCACTTTCTGAGGAGTCTAATTCAACTGAGGTTCTGCGTTTTCATGTTTAATGAATAGACTGCGGCTCCTGAAATCAGCTGAACTCTGCGGCTGAAAATTCCAAACAGGATGAGGAATTAACAGCAGAGAACCGCTTGCATTGCTAAATACTCCCCCCAATAATTCACTATTTCTCAGTGGAACCTCAGGATTCCACTTTTAAGTCTAAGCAGTTTTTCACCTCCATAGTTACCTTGTGCTCTTTACCTGTAACTCTGGGAGAGAGAGCTGAGTTCCCTGGAGGATTACCAGAGCATTTGAAATGAGGTCACAAATAGAATACAGTTCTTTAGAAAGGGTGAATACGGGCGCGATAAGGCCGATAAGAAAAAGGCATTTTCGAGTAATGGCTTATAGAGGCCATAACTAGGCTTTATTGCTCTATAGGTATGGTATGGTATGGGCATTGTACATGGGGTCAGCGAGTTTTCTAAATGTTGTAAAAGAAAAAGAACAAACAAATTTGAGATCACAACTAACTTATGAAGTTAAATATTGACATACCCATTCATAAAAAAACTTTCCTTAAGTATCACTAAATCTCATTGTAAGTAAAATAAGATAACCGGTTTCAATAGCATGTCTAGGCAAACGCAGGGACAAGCTTTCCATTCCTGCAAGGAGCACTCATCAGAGGAATAAAACACTTAAAATAAAACACAGCTTCCAAACGCTACAAAAATATAAGTACAGAGTTGCTGTTTCCATTGTTTGGGTGGGAGACACACAAAACATGTATCTATTGGCTAAAAAAATGAACCAGTTACTATGAAATCGAATTTGTCATGGGAGTTAACTTTGGGGCTGGCCATCTCCAAAAGGAACGTTGCCAAGATGTGGGGAGCGGAACAAGTCCCCTTATTAGAGGGTTGGAAACACAACATGGATTGATGCATGCTAACTGAAAGAGTTGTCTATGAAGGCCGGGGTTGCCCTAAAAAATGGGTTAAAATTTGGGAACAATGGAATGACTACAGAGGTAATATTTGTGGTGCCACTGACACAATGGTTGTTTCTGAATAAAGTCCTAAGGAGGGTTCGCCCAACAATGACACAAACCATATTGGGATCAGAGGGAGTGGAGGGAGGAAGGGCTTCAAAGTTTCCAGAGGTGTGATGCCTTGGTTTTTAACTGTGCTCGATTTGTATTGTACTCTTTATTGAAAATGTCAGTCAACAAAAAGATTTCTAAAAATAAAGAAATTGCAGTGGGAGTGAGGCACATACTGTGGTTCGCATGCCATGGAACCCACAAACCATCACATGCCTAGCAGAAGTGTTAGCTGTGTCAGGAGGTTGAGTTGCTCACCCCAGTTCTTTACCGAGTGGTGGAATTCCTGGATCCTTTTTTTGCCCTGACAAGTGAGCGTGTACTGACCCTGTCAGGGAAAGTTACTTTGGGGCGCATCATCCTGATCCCTGTCCTCAGATATTCATGTTTCAAAGGGAAGCTGAACTAATGTCCTGATCTGTGGATTCGTGCAAGAGCTGGAAGCACCGAACCCCTGCCACCCCTGAGGGCAGCACAAGGCTCTGCAGCTGTGAGGTGGCAATGTGTTCATGCATGAATGGATGAACTAAAAACATTACAGAATAGCGTCAGGGAGGATGAAAGAGTTTCCTGGATTAAGGCACAATGTACAAAGAGACCAGATGAGATATGGGTTTCAAATGAGGGAAAATTTGTCTTACCAAATTGTCTCTTATCGCAGCTTGCGCGGTTCTATCATGGGCAGGCTCACCTAGGGAGAGATGCCATGATAAGATTGTTCAAAACTGATTGGTTTAACCCCAGATTCCGTCAAGTTGCAGAAGCAGTCTGCCACCGATGTGTCGTTTGTCAACAGATGAACCCAGGAAAGGGAACGGTTGTGAACGTGAGCCACATCGGTAGGGCAGGCGGCCCGTTCAGTAGAATGCAGATGGACTTTATTGAGATGCCTGTGCATGGAGGTCTGAAGTATGTGTTGGTGATTGTGTGCATTTTTAGTCACTGGATTGAAGCATACCCCACACGTAGGAATGACAGCCTTACAGTTGCAAAACTATTGTTGAGGGAGTTGATACCACGTTTCGGATTCCCAATCTCTTTAGAATCAGATAGGGGAAGTCACTTCAATAAGGAGGTGATAAAGTTACTTTGCGCAGCGCTGAACATTGAGCAAAAACTGCATTGTAGCTATCGCCCTGAAGCCTCAGGACTGGTGGAGCAGATGAATGGTACACTGAAATCAAGAATGGCGAAAATATGTGCATCGACAAATTTGAAATGGCCTGACGCATTGCCTTTGGTGTTAATGTCAATGAGAAACACCCCTGACAGAAAGACTGGATTGTCCCCGCACGAAATTCTCATGGGCAGGGCCATGAGACTTCCTGCAGTTCCCGCAAACGCGCTTTTGAATATTACGGATGATATGGTGTTAGACTACTGCAAAGGTCTGGCTGACGTGGTTCGCTCTTTCTCTCACCAGGTGGAAGCAACCACCTTGCCACCGATCCAAGGTCCAGGACACACACTGAAAGCAGGTGACTGGGTCGTGGTAAAGAAGCACGTGAGGAAGTCGTGTCTGGAACCCCGTTGGAAAGGCCCTTTCCAAGTGATCCTGACGACAACTACCGCTGTGAAGTGTGCGGGAGTTCCCAACTGGATTCACGCCAGTCATACAAAGAAAGTGTTGTGTCCCACAGACGAGGAAGTTGAAGCGCTGAAATTGCCAGTTCCTGATAACAAAGTGCAAAGCGCTGAGACAGAGCAAAACAGAACTAGAAGTGAACAGGCAGAAACAGAGGAGAGAGAGATATTTTCTGAGGACGAAGCAACTGATTCACTTGGGGAAGACCAAGGAGAAACCTCAGACAGCGACGAAGAAGCTGAAGGTAACAAAGAGCCTGAAGCAGCTGAAGGTAACCAAGAGCCTGAAGCAGCTGAAGGTAATCAAGAGCCTGAAGCAGCTGAAAGTGACAAAGAGCCTGACGAAAGTAACGGTGACAAAGGGCTCGAAAGAGGTGAAGAAGCAGGAGAGCCTGATCAGAGGAGGGCTTTCCCAGAAGCAGACGGTACAGAAAAAGAAAAGGAAAATCTGATTGACTTCCCAGAAGGAGGGGACAAGGCAAAACAGAACGAAACTGTTCAAACTTCTTCAGGGGAGATCGCAGGTCCATCAAGTGGACACAGTGCAAAGAAAAGACCGAGTATATCACCAGTAAAAGTAAGAACGAGAGAAACGTTGAACGACAGTGAAGGGCCAAAAGTTAAAGAGAAAAGAAAGGAAGTGTCAGTTGTGGTACCGACATCAAGTGAAGAAAAAGACTTGACCAAAGAGGAAAGTACCAGTGAGGCAGAATCAAAGAGAGAGGCAAAATTGAAAAGGAAAAGGATACCAAACAGGAGATATTCCGGTCCAGAATGGGCATATGTAGTAAATGACGATTGGACTGACGAATTTGTATCTCTTAGCCTCGAGAACGAAGAAGAAGAGATACCAATAGAAAAGAAAAGTTTTATGGACACTGTTGATTGAAAAGCTGGTAAATGACATTGCTTGCTATAATATAACGTGATACAACCAGCTGAGACATTGCTAAACCGGATGAGACATTTGCTAACTTGATAAGACTTTGAAAACCTGATTGACTCTAAAACCCGATTTGAGACGACGTTGCTAACCGAAAAAAAAAAAAAAAAAAAAGAGAGAGTGAGTTATTGAACTTTGAAAAAAAAAAAAAAAAGACTGAGTTATTGCCGAATTGAGACAAATGCTGCTAACCGATAAGTGACTTGGCCTCCTGAAGAAAACTGTGTGAACATTGCGCTCGTTCAGCTTTGTAACTGAATTGCTAAATCGTTTCTTTTTATAGGTGCTTCTAGCTCCCTGATTCTATACAGATCATGACGCAAAACAGTAGAATGAGGTATTGTAAATATGTGTGTATAGGCTTGATAATTGCATGTGTACTAATAATAATGGCAATAGTGCTTGGAATGCATGGTAAGGGTGAGAATGAGAAAATTGATGCTTCTACTTTTGCTCCTGTTACTGTCACTGAACTAACCGCATTGAAAAGACTAGAATTAGATGAGAGACACTTGCATGATAAGAAGGAGCTTTCGTATAATGTTTTCTATCGCTTGCTAACAGAATATGTTGAGACTATGGATGCGAAAGATTGTTATGTGTGTACACAGATACCGACATCGGTAACGGAAGGGGTGACTTATCACCACATGCCTCTTACATATGGGATTACATGTAGTATAGTGACTTCTAGATTTTATGGTCAAACCAACATACAGTATTTTTACTCAAATTATGATGTTACTTTTGCATATGTTCCTATAATCACGCAGCTAAGCCAGATTGCTAAAGATTGGGATGCTAAAATAATGAGGGAATTTTTCGAGCCAATGTTACCTTTTGAAACAGCTCACGCTCATAGGGAGAACCTTACCTGCTCCCTCTCAGCAGTAGAAATTAGCTTTTTAGATCGCACAGATGATAGAAGGGCACAAATGAATGCGAAATTAGAAAAAGAGCTACATAAGAGGACTTCAGTAGATAATTATGCTTTTGCTGCAATAAAAACACAAGGGAGAATAGCTTTAGATGCTTGGCATGTAGGGAAATTTTGTATATATCGAGGTGAATCTTATTATGACAACATTTTTGTAGGAGCGAGTGAATGCAGACATACGTTTATTTTTAAGGCCAAATGGACATTCATGCTGAACGGACTTGACCCTGTCATACCTGGTGTATATTACATTTGTGGGCATAATGCCTATTATCGTCTTCCAAAGGGATGGTGGGGGAGATGTTATTTGGGTATAGTGTTCCCAAAGGTTTATCAACTGGATGACCTATCGGTGATTCCAAAGACGCCTGGATCTCATCGTATCCAGAAAAGAGAGACCGCAGCTGCTGTGGTAGGAGATATATTTGGAGCCATGATTCCTTCATTGGGAGTTGTGTTGAATTCCATCAAAATAAGAAAGTTGTCTACTATAGTGGATAACATGTTGACAAAGTTTTCAGGTGCTATAATCCTGATAGATGCTGAACTTGCAGCAGAAAGAGCTATGACTCTTCAAAACAGGCTTGCCTTAGACATTCTTTTAGCAAAGGATGGCGGCGTTTGCAAAATGCTTGGTGCACGTCACTGTTGTACGTATATTCCAGACAACAGTGTGAAGATTAAAAAAATGCTTGCAAATTTAACGAAAGAAAGTGCAGATTTGAAGGAATTGAAAGAACCAGGAGTGTGGGAGAAAGTTGGAAAGGGAATTGCATCAGTGGGAAATTGGCTTGGTGGCATTTGGAATGGAATATTACTAAAAATAATACAGGGAATATTAATAGTACTGATTTGCATATTTGGAATTTGGGGAATAAAAAGGGGAATAATAATGATCATGGAAAGAATTAAAAGAAGGAAGGAAGAGAAAATGATGAAAAGAATGGCAGAAGAATACAAAGCAAGAACAAGGGGAACTAAAAGGCAGAGAGAACTGACAGAATTTTAATGGAATAAAATTTGTGGGAATGGTTTTGTGTGATGACAAGTAGTCATCAGAGGAGGGATTGATGACGCTGAAATGAAGGTTTTACATTTATTAGCGCTTAAACGTAGTACTGCAATAATCGAGTGTGACTTTAATCGAACTAATAAAGATTGTACGGGGACAAATGTGCCCTCAGAGTAGTTCGCCAACATTTATAAGCGTGCTTTATATAACGTGATGTATTAGAATTGTGCTAGTTTGACATAATCGTAAACGTGTGCCATGATTTGCTTGTTAGAAATGTTTTAGCTTAGCATAACTTTAGTGGAGGCTTTGGCCTAGTTGCCTGTCTCACGGTTTAGATGCTCGTATTTTTCCAACGTGCTAATAAAAGTGTATTCTTGCTTGAAGCTGTACTTTTCCAGTGGGATCGTTCACATGCTTATCTTTAAGGTTTCGTGCCAGCCTGGCATCTTCTTCTATGCTCCAAGGTCAATCTGCAGGTGCAGACAATGGACGCTCTGAAAGTGAGTTAATTGGTAAAATATGTTGCAACTTACGTTCCCGACTCCAAGGATAATGTATGCTTAGGTAGAAGCTTGTGAACTGTAGTTTTTGATTGGACAATTTGAAGCCAACCTATGAACCCTCCAATGGAAGACCCTACTGGACTTGAACTGTTGTCTATTTAAACCAGGTGCACGAGAGGAAAACGGTCTCTCTACCCATCGAACATTTGGACATTGCCCATTGCAGACGCCATTTTGAAAGAGACTTTGATGCTTTCTCTAATCGAGAGAAAGAGACTTTAATTAATTCTCGCCCTAGAGACTTTAACTTTGATTCGTCCCTTTGCATGAATTAATAGTTTTGTCCTTTTGCCGCTGAGAGGCAATTGCCCCGTCCACCCTGCCCCTTTGCCCCGTCCCATGCTGATTGAATCCGGTACCTGTGAGACGAAGACTTCCTTGAATGCTGATTGGATTTGGTAAATATGAAAGGAAATTGTACAATTGCATTGTGTTCTTTTAGGTAACCAACTGCTGATTTTTTATAAGAGCCCTAGTTAGGAGTTTTTTCTAAATTAATGTTGCTAAATTGTTTTTGCATGAAGTCCCACATGCCGATGCTAATTTGAGGACAGATGAGGATTCATCTGTCGCACGATGCAATTTGAGACCTTGTTATGCTGACCAATGTATGCTATTAGCTCATTACAGATTATAGTTTTAGTGGTTTGCATTGCTATTATCGAAGGTATTGTTATTCAAATGCTGCATAGACTGCATCTGTTTCGTCGTTATGGACAGCTATTAATGTTCATCTACATATATCATTTGGTGTTGAGACACATTTATATTGTGCTAGCTTTGTTAATATAGGGAAATAAATTCACTAACTTTGCAATAAACTGGTGTGGTTATTCATGACCGAAAGGTCATGGTTTCGTCGAAATGTATTCTGGATTAATTGTGAAGTGTTATGTTGATCAGGGCATTGCTTATGTTCGTTATTGATTATTGATTTGATTAAATTGATTACTCACGGGTGAGGAGAGCCCCACTAGGTCAAAAGATTCATCGACCCAAATACAGGTAATTTATTAGGTACTAAACACTCTATCACTACTCATTCTTGGTAGTGAGAGTAGCACAGATGCGCCACCAGCTCTGAGACAGTTGCGCAAGGGTAGAAGAAAATTAATACTTGAATACTGACATGGCATCTTGATGGATGTGACAACCATTCTGAAAGATGGAAGTGGTGATATTAAATTCATCCTTCTATGCTTCAGGCCCTGCTTCAGTGTTTATGTTTACGTTTTTATAAAGCACATAGCTATCCAAGTAAGGCTTTTCAGTGTTGCTGGAGTACAATTCTGCACTAAAGCTGCCCTAAAATAGGCAGGGTTTGAACTGTTTCCTGAATAAAGCATTTTTGGGACATAAAGCTGAAACATGAGTTGTTCCAAAGTTAGTGCATCAGGTAGCGCAATGACAGGCCTCCTGCTCTAGCTGTTCTGTACCTAAGCAGAACAGCAAGAGCTCTGGCAGGAAAATAAGGCTCATTTACTCCTCTATGAAATGTGTGACCAGTGATTCAAAAGGCCCTGTAAGAGATACATAATGCTTTGAATTTGATTTGTTTCTCCATGCAAAGCCATTGGAGCAGGGGCAGGAGGACACAGAGTAGTACTTCAGTATATACAATAGCATCCGTGCCTTAGCATTTTGAATAGTCAGCCATTTGAGAGAAAACGAATTGCCCCCCAAATAAAGTGCATACCCATAGTCAAGGCAGGAGATAACTGCAGACTGAACTATCGTCTTTGGAGTATGGTCTTGCAGAGCCCAGTGAATATTTTTTAAACTGCGCAGTAGGCCAAAACAGGAATAAGCCAGTCCATATTCAGATCCCTGCTGAGCCAACAGAAAAGTTCGGCCTATTTCCCTTTCTTAACCCTGCTGAGATCTTTCGCTGCAGGCTCAAGAAAGTAAAATAGCTCAAGCTTTTTTGTCCATCCGGCCAGAGACCAGAGGAAAGGCTGGTTTCCAACTGCCAGCACTTCAGTTTTACACCATTAAGCTGGAGACGGTTCTTCCCCATCAAGTTAGAAACACATGGAAGGCGAGTTGTGAGGCTTTCAGCTGAACAGCAGTGCTCCGGTAAGAGTGAAAAGACCAACTGAGTGTCATAAGCATAAGAGGATATCCCAAAGCCAATGGATTCTTTAAGGTCTACCAGATGTTGGACATAGATATTAAAAAGAGTCAGACTCAAGAACGAAGTATGTAAAACTCCACTCCCAGTCTTGAAGGTCTTGGCAAATTGGGTAATGTCTAGGACCCAAAATCTCCGGCCTTTAAAGCAGTAGAAGAATCAAGTAAGTGGCCTGCAATCCTGCAACCTTCTAAGTAGAGTATTATAAGGACAGTGTTGAAAACCATACTAAGAGGAAACAAAATAATTGCTATGATTCTGCTTCTGTCTAACGTCCACATGAGTTTTTTAGCCTCTGCCAATAAGAGGTATTCCATGCTATGCTATGGACAGACCTCTGACTAATAGGCATGAAAAATGTCATGTGCATCAATGTAAGTGGAAACCTGAAGCATAATTCACCTTTTCAACAGTTTTGGTAACAAGAGAAACTAAGAGATGGGTGGTGATTCTCTGGTTTGGTAGCATCCAGTGAGGGTATTTTAGGAAGAGGTACCACAGTTGTGTGCTTGCATGCAACGGTCAGTGTAAAGGAAGAGATGGAAAGATCATGTAGTTCTATCAGTGCCAGATAGAAGAGAGCCAAAGTAGCGTGATCAATACCTAACTGGGTTGGGTCCAAAAGAGAGCCTGACTTGATTGTAGTAGCCAAAGGTGCCATGTGATAGAAAGGGGTTGAAAAGAAAACGATTTTGCCCAGGATCAGGTGAGTCTATAAAACGCACAGTAGAGTGGATTGCTGCCTCAGGAAAGGTTGTGTAAATCACCCTAAATTTGTTAGATAAAATATGTGTGAGTTTATTACATCTTAAGGGATTCACAGTGGGTAGGCAGATTGTAAAACTGGGGTCTAGCAAAGACTTAATGATAGAAAAACAATCTGTGGCTGGATTGGAAAACATTGCAATTTTATTAGTAGTGTATGAGGCCTATGAGGCCTTTATGGCTTTATGATATTCATGGATGACTTCCTATAAAGTACCTTCCTGGAAGGTTCATAAGTTTTCCACCTTGACAAGTAGAGCCTTTTAAATTTTTTCTTGAGAGCCAGAAGAGTGGCATCAAATCAAGGAGCAGATTGCTTGCCAGGTTTCATGTGTATCTCAGATATGGGAATAAGATTATAGAGAACTTCCAAAAGCCAGGTTTTTAGGGATAAATCAGCATTCTCCACAGCGTCAGGGAGAGTGGGATGGGCGAGCTGAAGCAACTTGCCAAAGGATGATATGTTCAGTTTTGGGCCACTATTGAGACTTAGAGCATAACGATGGAACAGAATGAGGTGTAGCATCAAAAGAATTTATTAAGGGGATGTTAAATTATGAGACCAACTGAGGGGCAGAAGATTACCAAATAATATTATAGATAGGTTGGAAAAAATGGGGTCCAGAATATTGGCAGCAGTATAAGTGGCAGATTTAACAAGTGATAAATGGCTTCAGTTATCTGTATAAGATGTAACACGAGGATATTGACCATTATAAAGATAAACATTGAGGTGGCCTAGAATTATATACCTAGTAGTTTTCAACACAAAAGAGACTACTGTATCCACTAGGAGAAGTGGAGAAGGGGGGGTTATACTTGCAGTGAAAGAAGTGTTTCAGAGAATAATGTCAACCACATCAACATTATTTGAGTGAAGGCCCTGGACTGGGTGAGAACTCCCAAGCAAGAGGAGCAAATCCACAGAATAGAACAGTTGAAAAGAGAATTAAACAGAGGCCCTGGCCCCATCTTGACATGAACGGCTGCAGTCGGGCTTCCATTTGCTGAGCATCTGTACATGGCCTACCATTAAATAGGGGGGGCTAATCAGGAGAGAGGGAGAAACCCATGGCCAAGAAGAGTGCACATTCCCAAGATGGTGCCTCCAGTTGGCATAGGCAAGATGGTGGCCAAGGAAATGCTCTGACTGATCCTCTGCAACAGAACACTGACCGCGGTAAGTTAGCAGCATCTAAATTAAAAAATGAAAGTATTCCCCCCAATTAAAACTAGTGACAATCAATAACAAGATGGCGGGCAAGAGAATGCACTGACTGACTGAACAGCAGAACGTGGACTGGGGTAAATCTGCAACAACCAACTTAAAAAAAAAAGTACTTAAGTATTTATCTTTGGAAGGAACACTTTGGGTCAGGTAAAATTCAAAGGATTGCCTGTTGTAGGCTCTTTGCAGCTTAAGCCTGTTTTGTAGTAATTAACAATATTACTTACAGGGTGCAGAAAATCAGATATAGGGCCTCATTGCGAAATCGCAGGCAAAAGACCGCCATTACTGGAGGTCTTTTGTCTGCCATATTAGTAGTGTTCCCCTGGCCCAGTGGAACACTCACCACAACATTGCCGCCGGCCTGTAATTGAGCCGGCGGCAATGTTGTGGTGCGTTGGGTGCGACAGCACCCATCGTGCATTTCACTGCCTGTAATTTGGGCAGTGAAATGCGCAATGGGGCTGTGCATGGGGGCACCCTGATGCCCGCATTCTGCCAGCCTTTCCATGGCAGTGTTTACCACCATGGACAGGCTGGCAGATGGGGACTCGCGAGCAGTGCTGCCCTGACGGATTACAACTGTCGGGACTGCCAGGTTGCAGGCTGGCTGCAGCCTGGCGGTGTTTGACCATTGCGGCTCTGCACGGTCATAATTGGGCAGTCAGACGGCCCTGTCTGTGGTGGTCCAACCACCATCGCGAGGCTGGCAGTCTTTAGACCACCAGCCTCGTAATGAGGCCCATAGTCTTTGGGAGACTCTCAAGAGAGAGATGAAAACAAGGTTAATCGCTGAAATAGCAGTATGGTTTTTGTACGGAAAATTAGTTGTTACACATTATCTGATCTGAGGAGACAAACAAAAGAAGCAATCGAAGTGACTAATCATATACAATTGTCGCGCAGGTTCTCATTATCCTAATGAGACTAATGGATTTGGGTGGCAGAATCACCTGTACCACTGGGGACTAAGTCTGATCCTGCACCAGGTCACACCTGTCAGCCTAATCCGGGTTTGTTCCAGCTAACTAACAGTGCCTCATCTCCACCAAAGAGCAGGGATGATTGGGGCAACCGGGCGCATGACATACATGACTCCTCAGGGGAAGAATTGTGGTCACTCAGATCTCATCCGTTTCTCTCGGTTACATTAGTCTCACATACGCAAGGACAATCAGAGGTAGAGTATAGTTCAATAAGGTTTTATTGAAGTAAGTGCATCTTAGATAATAAAGCATGAATTGCAAAAACTAGGACGATGAAGCACAATAAGATTAAAATTGTGAATAGGAGAGTAAAACACAAGAATAATGCTACCATACTGTCAATAAGGTATGTAGAGATGGTTCCTACCTAAGCTATGTTAGAGCACAGCATGTTAAGCTCTAATTCTGCCTTTCAGATTCCCCCTGGGGAGACATCATCCCTCATACCTGAGCAAGAGGCCTGTAGTCTACATAAGCAGCTGTAGCAAAGCAATCGGTACTCAACATACAGTTGTGGTGATCGGGCTGGAATCTCCCTCTAACGTACATGGGTCAAAGTAGTGTTTTTATAATAAAACAACTGATGTTCCAAGAAACTATCCCTACGTAAGCGTGTGTATGTTTCTGTGAACATTGGAGACAAAGCGAACCACTTTTGCCGGCAACCTATCTTACTGCAGCCTTGAGAAAAGCACAGAGTGAAATAAATGTCTTGTTTAATAACGTAGTGCTGACCTAGGCGAAGAACAGTGAGATAGAAAAAAAAAAAATAACTGCAAATGTGGGCAATGTTAAAATAACAAAACAAAGCTGAATATAATATATCTAGGTCAAACTGCACAGCAACAGGCCTGGTATGCTAAAATAACATGTATACAATTATAGCCAAAATGGCTACAGAACACAATGTTTATTGACGTTTCATTGTGATTGTGCTTGGAGAATAAATAATTGCCAGATTAAATGTAACAAGATACTTGAAGTTTCTGTAAATAATTTCTTAGTTTTACAGGTGACAACTGTGATGTTTATTTTTTAAAGTAAGACTAGGACAAAGACAAGATAGTGAAGGTTTTAAATCATTACATTTTCTCTACAGATATGCCTCCAAGCAGTTCAATACAGACTATTAGTCCTTTCCCTCTATCTTACCACCTTGACCCTCTTCCACATTGTCATTCAAAGTCATAGGAGCCTGACAGTGAGCCAATTCTGAGCACCAGAGAGAACCTAAAGATGCAAGGAGTTGACAACTGGGCAATTCTAAAGGTGGGCCAATCCTCAATACCAGACTGACCCTGAAGATACAAGGACTTGACATGTGGCCCTCACGGCATCCGGCAGCAACCATCTCCACAAAGGATCCACCAAAGTCCAGAGTGCAAGCTAGTAGTCTCTAGACTGCTACAGTGATGCATCCTTCCCTCAGGCTCCATATTTTCCTTCTCAGCTTTCTGAGGTTAGGCAAGGACTTAAAAAGAGAGGATGACTTATCTTCAATTGGGGGGCACCCACCTGGGGGGCACCCACCCACCCTGGTGATGCCACATCATACCTCCAATCCTTATATCACTAAAAGCATGCAGCCTACTGCCTGTCCCACTCCTGTGTTGTACTCTGGGTATTTTACAAAATGTAAACTACATCCAAATTGTGGCATATCTTCTCCGTGACTCAAGCTCTGTCCACTGTGTCCTGGTTTTCTCTCTCTAAAAATTCAAAGAAACCTAAGATGATGACTGGAGCTAGAGGTCTGCCTCTATTACTTTTGTCCCATATCCTTTAAATTAACTTACAGGGAGATGCTACTATAACTATGGAGATTCAATCCCCGCTTCCTTCACCAAGCACAATATATTTAATCTCTCTTGCTCTCTTGAGTGGTTCTATTGTGCAGGGGTCTGTGATCTGCCAATTGGGAGCAGAAGAACAATTATTTCTCCTTGAAAAGCAACTCAAAGCATTAATTTTATTAAGGTTAATAAAACAAAAAAAGCCAAATTAGTAAACTTCTGATGACATCCAAACATGAACAAAAATGATATATTTGGATTGTAGGCTCAAATCCTTACACAAAAGGCAGTGACTCTGACCCTTATATGATACTGAAATCTGGAATTACAGAAAACCACAAGCTACACATATTATGCAGAGTGAAAAGCATTACAGAGATTACACTGTACCTGAATTGGGATATCACACTCTGATTTGTTTGACAAGCCAATTATATTAATTTAGCTTTGGCACTATCTGCCACAGTGCCACTTGTGTGCAGATGCCAGGCTGAGTCCAACAACAATCTCCCTTGCTCATTCTATGTCTGTGCACATACATTAATACACCTGTTCACTTGGCATCAAGTTCCTTAAGCCCACCTGCTCAGCCAGCAGCTGACCCTTTTGTAAAAAGTGGACACTGCAGGTTACAGTTCTAAAACATTTTACTATATAGCAGACTGTTGGTGAGATTTCCTTAGGGGGGTCTCTTGTCACACCAGAGATCCAAATGCCAGAGGTCTAAAAGAGAGACCCTTGCGATTGTCAAGGGTTAGAAGTTGATTTATTTAAACATGCTATTGGCCTCTGCCCCTATGTTCATGATGTTATTTCTAAGTTGGTGCTTGAGGGCATTTTATCTAGTTTTGGCAAAAGGTTTAGAAGGAAATCTTTAGAATTACCATCGTCAACTGCTTCAGAGCAACATAGCACACTAATATTACTTGGAGTCTGTTCTTGTTCAAATGTTTCTTCTATTGCCTTGCATAAGTCCTGAGTAAAGGCTTTAACCTGAGATTCGATTTTAATATTTCTAATCTTACAATGTGCCTGTGACTGCTCCAGCTCAAGGAGTTTCTTTAAAACATTTGTTTATGTCCTCTTCAATGAAATACTGTTTAGAACTGTAATATACTGTTATTAATTTTTGACATGGCCATGGACATACCCTCATTGGTAAGGGTATGCTAGAACCCATCCTCCACCCATAGCGTGCACTTTGTGTCTCTCCTTTTGATGTCACTGATTAAAGACATTTAATGATTTGTTTTGCCTCTAATAAGATATAAACCTTCTCCTCTAAATAAACAAGTGCATCTATTAAGTATTGAGAATATGTTTTGTAACAACAGGCTCTCGACCATCACCCAGTGTTGGCCAGAATCTCACCTTTCAGCTTGCATGCAAAGAATATGCTGCTGAAGGGAACATGCATGCAGCACAATAATTTCCAAAATATAAGCATGCATAGGACACTGTCTTTAATATGTGCGGACAACTCAAGTTTGAAACTCTGAACACAAATATTAACCAGCAAAAACTTGAAGCCATGCACTGTTGATCATGCATAACCTACAAACTGGTGAAAGATATAAAATACATGAAAATGTACTGATAAGTCTTCCAGTAGAGGAATAAATCAATATGAAATTACTAAAACGAGAGACTGAAGCTAGGACTAACTGCTATGCTCATAAACTCGACCTAATCTCTGTCGTAGGACTCTCATTGTAGGAACGAGACTGGTGGATTTTGGGCAGCACCACCACTGAGTGTAGGGGACTGAGACTGATCCCACACCATATGATAGCTATCGGCCTAACTCTTTTGGCTAGCTAGGAGCTTCTCACCAGTACCCCAGAGTAAAGGTGATTTGTGGCAGCCTATTACATGACACTATAAGGATCCTCACGAAAGTCGTGGTGGAACAGATCTTACCCCTTTCTCTCAGTTATACACGTCTCATGCATGCAAAGACAAACAGAAGCTAGATTTGGTTCAATAAGTTTTATTGAAGCAACTGCATTCTATGTAAAAAGACACAAAGTTTGATTATTAGGATAATGAAACACAACACTATTATTGTGATGACTAGAAAAGTGAAACAGAGGAAAAGTCCCATGATACTGTCACAATAGTGAATCTAAAATCCCTACCTGCGCTACTAAGAATCTACATGTGCGCAATAGCAGTGTTAGCCCTAATCTGCCCATCTCGTCCCTGGAAGGAAACCCACTTGCTATGCCTGTGCTATAGGTAGAGAAGAGGTCTGTTGGTCTGCTTGGAGTCCTCCCACATGGATGGGGAGAAGACGCAGAGTTTCAGAAGAAACTGCAACAGCGACGTGTAGCATTGGCTGGCTGGAAGGACCCCTCTAATGTGGTGGGGACAGTATGGAGTTTTAGAATAAAACATGTTGGTTTTCTGAGAAATGCCTTGTGACAACACATATTTTTTTGTGTAGGATAGACATCACACTCTCTGCATCGGCAATACCCAGTAAACTATCTTGTGTAGCACTGGGTTGAGCACAGGAGAAAAATGTTGCGCAAAGAAATGAATAACAAATTTTGCCTGGAAGGGCAACTGATAAAAATAATAAAACACTACAACACATCTTTGCTCTAATAATAAAAGGAATAAAAATGACTCTGGCCTAAAATAATGTGCTGGTGTAAATGATAAAATAAACGCATGGCACTCTCCCCATTGTTGTTACCAAAGTGCAGAGGTCTATAATAAAAGCCTAATATTAAAATCACCATTCCTACATTTATTTCTAAAAGCTAAGTATATTATATAAAAGAGATAACATTTTCAAGTCGACAAGCAAAACAGACCAAAGTTGAGCCAAATTAAAAGGTCAATTTAGAATTTCATTTAAAATTAAGGCCAAACGTCAAAAGCTCAACAATAATCATGATTCATTCAAGAAATTGTCAATGTCATCAACTGTTATTGAATTCAGGAAAGATCTGGCAAGTATTAAATTAACCAATTCATTGACAAGGAAAGCGAGGGAGCACTCACGTTCCGTTGCCTCAGCCATAGCTCTAGCTGAAGCGGCAGCATCCTGTGCAGTGCCACATGTTGTAGCACCAGGAGTCACTTGATCCACAAAGGGCGGCTCATAGAAAGCTTCTCTAGTAATCACAATCTTACTGTGCATGTCTGGTAGTGAACCCTCATTGAGAATCCCAACAGACCTGTGTCCAAAGAAGTTAAGCGCTGCATGGAAAGTCACACTTCTGGCACATGTTTGAATGTTCACTACAAAGCTCAAAATATGGGCTCCATGTAATTCAGAACTGGTCAGACCAGTTGGACTCCAGTTCTACCAGGAGTGGTGCTCCAAAATACTGCATCATGCGCTCACGACACAGTTGGTAGGGTGGAAGTGCTATCAGACATTCCGGTTCAGATGGGGCTACCATTGAGAAGAAAAAGCAGCAACAGCAAAATGCCACCAATTGATTCCAAAATCACAGGGAATCCCCCAACAGCAGAGTATATAGCTGAAGATATTATGCCAAAGATAGAGGGGAAGGCACTGATAAAACCATAACCAACAGCCTTAAAGAAATGGACAATCCCAGTGGTGTTTGACTCATTAAAAATGTGACTTATAAGTGTCCTGTAATGTTTTGGAAAGTTGGTATCCTCTGAGAATTACATCACCACTTGAAGAGCATAGGTCTTGCCACGTGTTTTTGAATCAAAAGAGCCTTCAGTCTGCTCAGCTTGTCAAAACGTACATTGAGAGTAGCAATATGAGGCCATGTTTCTGCTATTTTCATCTCCGACCATGGGGGGTACAAGCGCGTCACGACAAAAAGTCACAAATTAGGAGACCAAAACTACATAGGCAATTCCGGCTCGCATCCCACAACACCTTTCTTTGTTCAGCATCACATAACTCCCATTTGAAAACACCTGGAATGCCGGACGAATCAAAGGAACAGGAACACCTGTCAGATAACAAGCTAAATTTGCTGCTGAAGCGTTATATGGTCCATTCAAGGACAGCTGTTTGCAAAGCACTGATTGGCTCACAGAAGTCTTGCATTTGTTTCTGCTAATAAAAAGCCTCTTTCATTTAATTGAGATATTTGTGCATAAAGGGTAGCTCCTACATCTGAGGGATGTAACTATCTCCTAGCTTCTCAAACATGCCTACAGGAATGTGCTTCAAAAACAAGGTGAATTGAAGCGTTGAAATGGGCTAGATCGCCTTCCAGTTCCTGGGTGACGGCGAAGAGACGGGTCTGCCGGGAGGAGCGATTACTCCGCGGATGTATGGGCCGTGGCATACGGAAGAGAGGAGGAAGGCAGTTGGGGCTTTACACTGGTGGTGTGCCACGCTGGAGCTGCGTCAGACGCGCAGAGGAGCAGCGCATATTCCCCTCTGGGGGAATAGCAGCAGCGGCAGCACCAGTGAGGCTGCTGGAGGGAAGAAGGCGAAGTCAGGGGCTCCGGTCCGGAGCGTTTTTAAAGCGGCAGAGGAAACAGAGGCCGGGACAGTTGGAGGAGCGGTAAGACGGAGCGGGGGCGGTGGCACCCCTCCCCCCAAGATCTTCCAGTACAGGAGGTGTTTTGGCCAGTATTTGATTAATAAAGTACATTCTGATGCTGAGGACAAGGGAGGGTTAGGTAGGGGGGAAAATACGGCCAAAACAATATATATATATTTGAGGGAAGAAAGAATACCTCAAGGAAGAAAGAGGGAAATAAGCTTAAAGGGAGAAATAAGCTTGCACCTTCCCTGAGGTCATATTTTAGGGTCAGGCCTGAGGTGGTTAAGCTTGTGCCTTGACAGGTAAAGACTCAGACCAAAGCAGCAATGGAGGCCGTGGACTTTCAATCTACTGACTCTTTTTGTGATCTGAGGGGAGCTGTTGAAAATAAGGTGCCTTCATACCCTCAAGCTAATGGGTGTTATCAGGAGGGTGATATGCTGGGAAAGACACCCCTCCCGTGCAGACTGGCAGGAAACAGCCCACCTATGTCACCAGACAGGTCGCTCCCCCCATCTGCCACGCAGCCCCGCTGTGGGTTGAACCTCCGTTGCCCCTTTTGCGGCCTGACTACTCGCTCCCTTTTTTCTGTACCCCTGCGCTTGGCTTCTGTGCCACTTCGCTTTTTCATTCTGTGCCCCTGTGTTTTGCTTTCTGTACCTCTGTGCTCTGTTGTCCTTCTCCCGCCGACTTTTCCCACCGTTTTTTCCCCGGGTTTTTCCCCGGGTTTTTCCCTCGCCGCTGAGCCCCTGCTGCCCCGCCCCCTTCACTCCCATTGGCCGCCCCGCTCCCACCTCCCAGCTGCTCCTCCCTCCCTCTGCCCTCATATGGAGGCCGCGAAGCGGCCACGTAGCGGACGTGCTGCTGGCGCGCAAAAGGCACGCCTAAGGCAAGCCCGTCCGCGACCATCCACGCCTGGACCGCACCCAGCACCAGAACCCCTGGAACCCGCACACCCCGCAACGCCAGACTGCACTACGACACAAGCACCCTCCATGCACTCAACACCAGACGAGACCACCCCTGCTACCGGGCCACCCCGAAATGCACCCAGGGGCCTTTCACCTGCCGGAACTGCGGATTCACCAGCATCCAACCCTCCACACCAACAGCCAGAGAACCCAACCACCTCTGCTGCATCCTCCTCAACACCCGCTCCGCTTGCAAGCACGCCATCAAACTTTGGGACCTCCTAGACTCCACCGCCCCGACGTCGCCTTCCTGTCTGAGACCTGGCTGAACGCCACCTCAGCACCAGACATCGCCATAGCCATCCCACAGGGCTACAAGATCTCCCGCAGAGACCGCACCAATGGAGTGGGAGGAGGAATCGCCATCATCCACAAAGACTCCATCAAAATCTCAACGAACACCGATGACACCCTCACCACCGCCGAGCACATGCACTTCCAGATCCACACCGACCCCAACACCACCCTCAGAGGAACTCTCATCTACAGACCTCCCGGACCCCGCCCACAGTTCAGTGACACCATCGCCGACCTCATCAGCACCCACGGACTACATCCTCCTCGGGGACCTGAACTTCCACCTCGAGAACAACAACAACGCCAACTCCACCGCCCTGATCGCCAACCTCGCCAACTTCGGACCCAAACAGCTCGTAACGAAACCCACTCACGGCGCTGGACACACGCTCGACCCCATCTTCTCCGCAAGCCCCCCCCTCCTTCAACCACACCACCGAACCACACTGGACTGACCACAGATGCGTCCACTTCACCTTCAGAAAACTCACCACCGCACCCAACAACTACCACGCTGCTGCTGGGGCAAGGTCACCGAGGACCAACTGACTACCGCCCTCGCCCTGAGACCTCCCACCGACCCCACCGACCCAGACACTGCTGCGACCAACCTCACACAGTGGATCAACGACTGCGCCAACACCCTCACCCCTCTCAAGACCTCTACAACCAACCACACCAACAAGAAAGCCGCCTGGTTCACCGAGGACCTCCGGATCTCCAAGCACACCTGTCAGAAGCTGGAGAAGAAATAGCTCCACCACCGAACACCAGACAACCACACAGCCCTCAAGAGCGCCACCCGCAGACATCACCAACTCATCAGGACCGCCAAGAAGACCGCCTTCAAGGACCACCTAGACAACAACGCACACAACACCAAAGAGCTCTTCAGCATCGTGAAAGAACTCTCCAACCCCAGCTCCATCACCAATGACATCCCGCCATCTCAAGACCTGTGCGACTCCCTGGCCACCTTCTTCCACCGCAAGATCACCGACATCCATGACAGCTTCAACCCCGACCCCCCCGCACCCACCACCGAGTCCACCACCCCTGCGACTACCACTCGCACCAGTCGCCTGACCGTCTGGTCCAGCGTCAGCAACGAAGCACCATCAAAACCATGAACTCCATCCACTCCGGATCCCCATCGGACCCCTGCCTTCACCACGTCTTCAACAAAGCCAGCGCAGCCATCGCGCCCCACCTCCAGAAAACAATCAACTGTTCCTTCGAGACAGCAACCTTCTTAGAAAGCTGGAAGCACGCTGAGATCAACGCCCTTCTGAAGAAGCCCAAGGCGGACCCCAAGGACCTCAAGAACTTCCGTCCCATCTCCCTGCTCCCTTACCCGGCAAAAGTGACCGAGAAGATTGTCATCAAACGGCTGACCCGCTACCTCGAAGTCAACAACATCCTGGACCCTTCCCAATCTGGTTTTCGCAGTAACCACAGCACCGAGACCGTCCTCATCGCCGCCACTGACAACATCCGGACCCTGATGGACAAAGGAAAAACAGCCGCCCTCATCCTCCTGGACCTATCAGCAGCCTTTGACACGGTCTGCCACCGCACCCTATCAGCACGCCTCCATGACGCCGGTATCCAAGAGAAGGCCCTGGCCTGGACCACATCCTTCCTCTCTGGCAGAACCCAGAGCGTCCCCCTCCCACCCTTCCGCTCCAAAACCACTGAGACCATCTGCGGCGTCCCAAAGGGATCCTCCCTCAGCCCGACACTGTTCAATATCTACATGGCCCCCCTCGCCCACGTCGCACAACAACACAACCTCAACATCATCTCCTACCCCGACGACACCCAGCTGATCATATCCCTCACCAAAGATCCCCACACCGCCAAAGCTAACCTCCACCGAGGAATGAAGGCCGTAGCCGACTGGATAAAGGACAGCAGACTGAAGCTGAACTCAGACAAGACGGAGGTTCTCATTCTCGGACCCACCCCATCAGCCTGGGACGACTCTTGGTGGCCCACTTCACTAGGCACAGCCCCGGAACCCACGGACCACGCACGCAACCTGGGGGTCATCCTCGACTCCACTCTCTCCATGACCAGGCAAGTCAACGCCGTGTTCGCGTCCTGCTTCAACACCCTCCGTATGCCCCGCAGGATCTTCAAATGGATCCCCCTCGACACGAGAAAAACCGTTACCCAGGCCCTCATCACCAACAGACTCGACTACGGGAACGCCCTCTACTCAGGAACTACAAACATGCTCCTTAGACGACTCCAACGCATCCAGAACGCCTCGGCCCGACTCATCCTCGATGTCCCCCGCCGCAGACACATCACACTCCACCTGAGAGGCCTGCACTGGCTCCCCGTCAACAAAAGGATCACCTTCAAGCTCCTGATCCACGCACACAAAGCATTGCACAACACCGGACCCACCTACCTCAACAACCGACTCAGCTTCCACACCCCCACCTGAAGCCTCCGCTCAGCCAGCCTCCCCCTCGCCACAGTCCCCCGCATCCGAAAAACCACCGCCGGCGGCAGATCCTTCTCCTACCTCACCGCCAAGACCTGGAACACTCTCCCCACCATCCTACGACAGACCCAGGACCTACTGGCCTTCAGAAGACTCCTCAAGACCTGGCTCTACGACCAGTAGCACCCCCCCTCCCCAGCGCCTTGAGACCTTCGCGGGTATGTAGCGCGCTTTACAAATGCAGTGATTGATTATCCACAAGTATTAAGCTAAATTTCGGCGGTCTATAGGACACAAGATCCCCCAATACCGTTGCAAGTGATGCCCCCTTTGCCCTTTGATGCCCCTACTTTGTCTCAATGCTCTTCGCTTGATGCAGTGATTCTCTTTATTTCAGAAAATGTAAAGAAAGGTTTTGCAAACTCAGACATAAATCAAGGGGAGATAAGGGAAGCTTGCAAGGTATTAGAAAGAAAGATTTATGGTTTGACGGAGAGAACTCAGGCTCATGAAGATGCTATGGGTGGCATGAAGGAAGAATTGAGTCGACATAGAGAAGAGATTCAGGTGTTGAAAGGGAAAGAGCATGTGTTACAAAACAGCATAGAACAATTGAAAAAAAAATCACTAAATCTGCAGTTGGGCTTGAGGGGAGTAATGAAGAGATTGAAAAGGACATTCAGAGGGTTCATCAGGAGCGGGCAGACCGTACACTAGATGTTTGTTTTCTTTTGTTTATTTAAATTCACTCAGGAAGATTGGGGTGCTCTAAAAATGGGACCAACATCTGCCTATATTTGGGTGGGTTCTCCATGGGAGGGATAGGGGGAACGGGACGAGGTTGGATGGGGAGATTTGGGGAAGGGGGAAAAAGAGCCTTGTTCACCCCGGTTACTTCCTGTACAGCATTTGAGAGATAGCTAGTAACGGGAGTGGTCAGGGTCAAGGAGAATACTATTGCAAATCCTGTCTTGGAATGTCAATGGTTTGAGAACTAGTGGAAGAAGAGACAGAATATTGCAGTATTTGCAAGATTCACCAGCACAAATTCTGGTTCCGCAAGAGACCCACTTAGCAAAAGTGGAGTGTATGAAGTTATTTAAGACACAGTGGTGGGTCCAAACATGTATATGCACTGAGCATAATTCTCATACTAAATGTGTGGCTAATCTGCTTATACGGTTGCACCAAGCAAATATTGTAATATTGGATGTGAGATCAGACTCAGCAGGGCGTTGGGCTATAGCCAATGTACAAATCAATGGCAGAAATGTTGTTTTAGTCGGGTACTATGGCCCTAATTGTGATGATATAGAACCTCTTAGACGGCTTTTCTCCTAGCTTCTTGAATTTTTGAATCCGGTTATCATGATGGGAGATTTTAACGTAGTGTTAGACAATAAGCTGGATAGGACAGATAGCTGTAGGTCTTTAGGTACTCCAAAGTCTCAACAATATTTAAGAAGGATGATGAAAGAATTTGGCTTGTGTGACATATGGAGACAGAGAGTTGGAAATAAGAGGGATTTTTCCGTTTTTTATAAAAAATATAGACACGCCTCACAAATTGATTATTTTTTGCTAAACATACAACTGAGTGAAGCTGTGGAGGAGGTAACATATTTGCCGTCTCACTTGTCTGATCACGCGGCGACTGTATTAGATATTGTCTTTGCACAGAGGTCAACTAGTTATGGATGGACCACTGATCGTTCTTTATCATTAGATCAGGATGTGGTAATGCAATTACGTAAGAAATTAGAGATCTTTTTTAGTGTTAATGTCGGGTCACTGACGGTTGTGTGGGACACTTTCAAGGCAGTTATAAGGGGGAGGATAAAGAGTATCTCCCATTATAAGCATAAGCTGTTTAGAAATGAAATAAAATCCCTAGAACAATAAATGTTGAAGAAAAAGGTGGAGTTGATGGAGACAGGGGAAACGGGTGAGACAGAGGCTTTGAGGGCTTGTTTGGATGGTTTAAGAAAACAGTTGGAGAATGTATTACAAAGTAGAATTATAAAAAGATTTTGAATATGGGGAAAATGCAGGGAAGTTATTAGCTTGGAAGTGTAAAGTAGACCAAGATAGGAACTATATTAAGGAAATTGAAATGGACCAATTAGGGGGGAAGGCAACGAGCAGTAACATTATTGAATCGGCCTTTCAGAACTTTTTCGCACAGTTGCATACAGAGGAGTTGGAGGTGGGAGATGATATGGTTGAGGATTGGTTAGGGTCTGACATATCTCCTTGTATTTCACAGCAGGAACAGGAAGCACTGAATGCTCCAATAACGCCAGAAGAACTCAGGAGAGTCCTGAATAGTAGTAAGAGTGGAAAGGCTCCAGGTCCGGATGGTATTCCAGTGGAATTATATAAGGCACTAGGGGACACAATTATTCCAGCTCTAACTGAACTGTTTGGGGGAATTCTCGAGAATGACTGTAGTATACCTGCTTTATGGAATGATGCTATTATTACATTAATTCTGAAACCAGATAAAAATCCTGTAAAATGTGCCTCGTACAGGTCTATATCGCTGTTGAATAGCGCTTATAAATTATTAGCTAAAATATTCGCTGATAGGCTGAGCAAGATAGTGAATAATCTGGTCCATCCAGATCAGTAAGGCTTCTCTAAAGGAAGATACTTGCATGAGTTGACATTTGATTTGATCGGGGCGATAGATTTGGCTACCTCCTTTGGGTCCCCTTTGGCGATTAGCATTATGGATGCAATGAAAGCGTTTGATCAGGTAAATTGGAATTATTTAAAATCAATTTTAAGGCGGGCTAATTTAGGGGCCAAGTTTTGTAGTGTTATAGATCAGATATATAGCGCTCCTTCGGCTAACGTTCTGGTTAATGGGAACCTTACAGGGTCTATCACAATTACTAGAGGTACTAGACAGGTTTGCCTGTTGTCTCCGGTTCTGTTTAACTTGTATATTGAACCACTTGCTAGAGAGATTAGGCAGAATACACTTATCTCTCCCTTTTGTTGTAATGGTTGGGAAAAGAAAGTATCTCTGTATGCAGATGATCTTTTGGTATATACTAATGATTTATTGACAGCTCTTCCTACAGTTATAAAACTGGCTGAGCAATTTGGAAGTATATCCGGGTATCGGGTTAATGTGGAATAAACTGAAACTATGTCATGGAATATGGAGGTAGGGTTGGTTCTGGGCAAGCAAGAAGTAAGATACTTAGGTATTATAGTGACTTGTGATCTTAAGTATGTAGTTGAAAGGAACTACAAAAGCTGTTAGCAGACTGCACGGCCACATGGCAGAAATGGGCACACCTCCCACTGACTATCCTTGGGAGAGTTAATTTGGTTAAAATGTTTATTCTGCAGACATGGAACTTTGTGTTCTCAACTATCCCTCTTTTAATGCATAAAGGGTATCAAGATAAAATGCAGCAGGCAATAAATATTTTTATTTGGAGATCAAAGGGGCCAAGGATCTCTTGGAAGGAACTTTGTAGGAGAAGGGAAAAGGGAGGTCTGGCACTGCCGGATTTGACATATTATGCTTGGGCTTTTCTACTTAAGAACTCAAGGGTGTTATTTTCGTGTCCAGATGTTTCAGCAATTGGTGTTATGTACAAGGCTATGGTTTCAACTGTTAAAGGGGCCTCAAGACATTTTCTTTTCAAATTTGGTGATCCCAGGTTTTTCAAAAAGGTTAAGCTGAAAGTCTTGCAAGGGCTTGCAAAGGGGTGGTATCAGTTAGAGAACTAGTTAAAGCTACCTATTATAGTTATAATGCGCCGATCTGGGACTCTCCGGGTACTTCAGATTGTTTTAGAGATGTTTTAGCACTACCACTCAAAAAGGTGGGGGTAGAAACTTGGGGGGGTCTTTCTCAAGATGGATCTTTGCTTTCATGGGAAGAGCTGATAGAGATAATGGGTGGATCCCTGTCTAGATTGAAGTTCTTGCAGATAAAGGAATGGGCATGGGGATTTAAGGGTGGTCTGGGTGCAGTTGACGTGTTGGAGGACTCTCTCCTGGAGCTCTCTTATACTCCGATGAAGCTAGCGGCTTGATATTGGGAAATTGTGGATGTACTAGATGGGAAATTCATACTGCCTATAGAACTCTGGGGTAATTTTATGCCTAGGGAAAAAGTCTGAGGATCGTGGAAGAAGTCTATGTTGATTATTTATGAAGTAGTGAAACCAGCTTCACTGAGGAAAAATCACCTTTATACCCTACATACAGCCTATATCTCGCCGGATAAGTTGTCCAAAATCAAAAAAAGGAGAAGTGATCAAATGTTTAAAGTGTGGTTGTGAAGGAGCAATGGATGTTCACATGTTTTGGGATTGCCATGGTATCCACCTATTCTGGGAGGAAGTATGTAACACAGTGTTGGTTATATTGGGTTGGGAAATTACAGCATCCCTCCTTTTGATAATATTTGGGCAGCCACAGGAGGAGGGAGTACGGAGTAATATGAATAATGTAAAACTCAAATTTCTGTTTTATGCAATTCTGTTGGGTAGAAGGGAAATTTGTCATAAATGGATAGCTGGTTCCCCGCTGGCACACTCGGAATGGCTTAATGTGGTTTTTCAAACTTCGGACTTGGACTTGAACTCATGCAGTGCTAGGAGGACAAGGGCGGCCCTTTAGGCACCCTTACTAAACTGGAAGGAAACTATGTGAGAACCCTCCTCCTTTCTCTCCTTTTCTATGTTCCTCTTCACTATATAATGATTTACTTGCTTTTTGAGGTATTTATTGATGTCCGATGATTACGCACAGCTCTCCAAGATCTCCTGTCTGATAGAGGCCTTGTCCTTCTTTAAGTAGGAGGTTGTATGTGAATTAAAACGGTGTCCCCTGGCTGGGGCTTTTCTCTTATTGAGAAGGTGAGGATGGTGTAAAGATAAAGAGGTGGTTTAAAGTCGGGATGAATGAGGACAAAAACAAATAAAAAATAAAATAAAAAAGTAACCCAGCATATTTATCAAACTGCAGATGGTATTTCCACCACAGTAAAAAACAAGTTTTCTAACTTTTCTAACTTTTCAATGTTGAGCATAATATGTCACTTCATTCTTAGCCATTATACGGCTCTTTTGCATCAAGTTAAACACAGCAAATGTATATGTGGTTGGAAAGTGTACATTCCATTATCTACACTGGCTAAAGCTTTCTGCAAGTTGTCCTGATCTATCTGCTTCAACCAGGCAGCCACTTCTTTTTGGGATACTTTCCAAATTTCATCATATAATAGATATAAGAAGCACTTTGTACATTGTTTTCTGGGGCCAAACAAAAAGTCTTGTAAGTGTTCATTTTCTGACAGGAGACTAAGGTGTTCCTTAACAGCTGTTGATGTGGAAGATTTCAACCATTGTGGACATAGTTTGCCCACGCTATATGTGGTGATGATACCAGGGTATTGTTGTGAGATGCAACGAAGATGAGGTCAGCTCGCTCTAAAATGGCCTGTGGAGTTTACAAAAGGCGCATGACAACCTTATGTGTCCACTGAAAATTGTTGAGTTATTTGTTCCATTCTGGACCCACACGTTGAGCTGCTCTTCAGTAACATTCAAAATGTTTTGCCATTTATCAAATTTAGCTTGTGACGGAAGGCCAAACAAATTGTTTGCAACACAGTTTTATTTAAAAATATAATTTGCAACAGAAGTAGGCATGCTCTAAACAAAGATTCCCTTCCCTGTATTTGCCAATCTCTAGTTCCCCACACTCTCTTTAAGTCTATCTTCTTCTACAAATATTCATGGCCTTCTACAGCCAACTTGGAAACAAAGGAATCAAAATAAAATAATTTAGTGTCTGTTAACAAAATGTTCTGCAATTTAATCAGTGGCAATTTAAAATAATAAGACACAGCATTTTTGACATCACACCCAGTAAAATATGCAAACTTTTCCTATATATATTTTCAAAATCCCCACTGGCGGAGTCGGACACTGTTCCCATTGTGCAAAACTATAACCAGTTCTCAGTGTGCTGGATTTATGTATAAAATGATGTCTGTAAATATGATGGTAACAGAACATTTCCCCATAATTTGCTGTTGTTTGAGAAACATCTTCACTTTCAAACTCAGTATAATATTCAAGCTCAGAAAGCACTGAAGCAAATGTTTTTACATCCCAATCACCAGAAACAACCCTCGTGCAATTATATGATTCATAGAGACTTTGAATACATTTGGAATTTGAATCCGTTTTTTGGGGGCAGAAAATGTTGAATTATACTTTATCCCAAAGAATCCCATCAGGAATCGGTATAGCTGAAATGTTCATTAGGGAAAAGTCTCTTCTTATCTTATGTGAGGACAGGTGAGGTTTCAAAACCTCGTTCATCATTTCAACAGCAGAGCATTCAGGAAGATAATGAACATGTATCAGCAAGAAGAAAACAATGACAAAACCAATCCAGAGAAGGAATGCAAGAAAAGTTAAAATAATTCACAGATAGTGCCATGATTGAACTAGATAGTTTTAAGCCAAATTGAATAGCTTGAATGCTCTTTATACAGGTCCTGTAGAAGTCGCTGAAGAATTTGAAAGGAAATCGTTGATGTCAGCAAATTATCCAGAAGCAGTTTGTGCACTGTAGCCGATGTTGGAGAAGGAGAACTGGCAGATGTGTCCCTTGGTGGTTCGTAGTAAACCATTCCATACATTTGTGCTGAATTTGAGTTATATAGTTCAGAACTTTGAACATTTCTTGTCACAGAAGTAGTCACAGGTACTAATGAAAGTTCATTTTTTACCCTCCCCAAGCTTGGGGAAGTTTCGTCATTGATGCTTGGAATGTTTAGAGGTACATCCTGGTAGGTAGTGAGAGGGGTTTAGGAACTACCCAGGCGTGCTAATGGTCTACTGACCACATGGTGTGACTTGACATTGTTAATTGAAACAAAGCAATTTTCTTTAGAACCAGACAGCGGTGGTAGTATGACAGTTCTGGTACTGTGTATTCCTAGGACTGGAACCGGAGCTCAATATGAAGGGCCAAATTAGTTTTTTACAGCAATCTTTTCCCACACTAGATCTCAAACTTTTGGAATCCAGCCGGTTGGTGTTGTTGGAGAATTCCTCATTCCCACATTGGTGGCACATGCAGATGAGTTTATCACAGAACTGTATTCCTGCAAGACAGTGAGACATTCATTTATGTCAAAAGATGTGACTGCCGCCACTGCGCCACAGCCATCAATCACTCAATCAAATCTTATAAAGCACAACTACACACCTATAAGGGTCTCAAGGCGCTGTGAGGGGTTGGGTCCTTTGTGGTTCGGTCGAAGAGGCAGGTCTTAAGGTCCTTCCTGAATTGAGATAACAATAGTGACAGCCTGAGGTGAAGAGGCGAGGTGTTCCAGCTCTTCGCCTTGAGGTATGCGAAGGATCTTCCTCCAGCTGAGGTCTTTCATATGCAGGGCAAGGTGGCAAGTAATTGTTGAGCAGAGTAGATATGTCTGGCAGGGAGTAGAAGGTGATGCGATGGTTGAGGTAGGTAGTGGTGAGCCTTCTATGTGTGGGCGTGGAGTTTGAAGTTGATCCTTTTCTCGAAAGGGAGTCAGTGGAGGTCTTTCAGGTGTTTGGTGATGTGTTCATGGTGGGGGATGCCCAGAATAAGTCTGGTGGTGGCGTTCTGAATGTGCTGTAGTTTCTCCATATTCTTCTGGGTGGTGCTAGAGTAGAGGGCGTTGCTATAGACAAGCCTCCTGGTGACCAGGGCGAGGGTTACGGTCTTGCGACAGTCATTTGGGATCCATTTGAAGATCTTCCGAAGAAGTTGGAGTGTGTGGAAATAGGAGGATATGACATAGTTGATCTGGTGGGTCATTGCAAGAGATGAGTCCAGGATGAAGATGAGGTTGTGGGTGTGGTTTGATGGGGTAGGGGGATGCCGAGTGTCACAGGCCACCAGGAGTCATTCTAGGTGGATGTGGAGGGTCCCAGGATGAGGATCTCAGCTTTGTCTGAGTTGAGCTTGAGGCAGCTATCCTTCATCCAGGCGACAGCGGCTTTCCTCCCATTGTGGAAGTTCCGGTAAGTGAGATGATCAGCTAGATGTCTCGGCATAGGATACGATGTTCAGTCTGTGGCATCTGTTGATGGATGCAAGTGGGCCATGTAGATGCTGAAGAGTGTGGGGCGCAGGGAGGAGCCCTGGGGCACTCCGCAGCTGATCTCTGTAGGTTCCAACAGGTAGGGTGGGAGTCTGACTCTGTGTTCTGCCGGTCAGGAAGCGGCATATCCAATGAAGAACCTTGCAGCGGATGCCAGCTGCGCGGAGTCTGGAGCAAAGGATGTGGTGGGAGACCACCATGTCGAAAGTGGCCGTGAGGTCCAGTAGGATGAGGGCTGCTGTTTGGACGCAGTCGAGGAGAGAGAGGGTGTCATCTGTGGCAATAAGGAAGGCAGTCTCCATGCTGTGGTTGCTCCTGAAGCCTGACAGGGAGATGTCTAAGGTGTTGCTATTTTTGATGTATTGTGGAGCTATACGTTGATGGCCTTTTCAATGACCCTGGCTGGGTATGGCAGCAGTGAGATGGGGTGGTAGTTCTCGAGACCCAGAGGGTCAGCCGTGGGTTTTTTCAGGAGCGGATGGATTTTGGCATGCTTCCAGTCCTCGAGGAAGCTAGCCGTCTCCATGGAGCAGTTAACAGTGTGGTGGAACTTGGGTGCAATGGAGATGTTGGCTTTGCTGCTTTGCTGAAAATGTGCTGGGGACAGGGATACTTGGAGGTTCTGGAGTGGATGCTACTCATGATGGAGCAGGTCTCATCCGAGGTGATGGTGACCCAGCAGTGCAGGATCCGCAGAGGTTCGGAGGATCTGGGCTGATTGGTTGTAGGTGGACTCAGAGGGTTTTGGGGCCTGAAGCTATTGTAGATGTCTTTCATTTTTCAATGGAAGAAGGTGAGTGGTCTGTCGCAGAGATCCTGGGATGGAGGGATCTTTGCAGCTTCCGATTGGGGTTTAGGGAACTCGTTGCCCATGGCGAAGAGCTCTTTGGTATTGTGTACAAGGGCATAGATACGGTCCTGCAGGGCAGTTTTCCCAGTGGATCTGATGAGGTGGCGGTGAGAATTGATGGAAGATTTTAAAGCAACAAGGTCCTATGGTGTCTTGCTGTTCCTCCATCTTTTTTCTAGACATCTCCAGCGCCTGGGGTGTGGGGAAGAACCAGCTGGCCTTCTTAGAGTAGTGTTTGCCGTGGGTCGTTCGGAGTAGCACTAGGCTGTTGGTGCATTCGGAGATTGATTGGTGGAAGTTCCATGCCAAGATGTTTGTGTCGGGGAGGAGGTGATGACTTGTTGAGGGTACTGGTGAGTTGTTCCTCGGTGATCTGGTTCCATTTCCTATGTGGGGAGCGGAGGGTGCAGCAGCAGAAAGTAGGTGTGGTGATGGAAAAGTGTATGCAGTGGTGATCGATCCAGTGTAGTGTGGAGGTGTTGCCAAAGGTGATGTTGTTGCTGGCAGAGAAGATGGGGTTGAGTGTGTGCCCATCAATGTGTGTAGGGGAGATTACCAGTTGCTTGAGGCTGATGGTGGCGAGGTTCTCGAGCAGGGAAGCGGCATGGTGGCCATTGCAGTTGTCGATGTGATAGTTGAGGTCATCGAGGAGAAAGTAGTTCATGGAGTTGGGTGCGTGGGGTGCTATTATGTCGACTATGGAGTCACTGAAGCCTAGGTGGGGGCTGGGTGGCCTGTAGATGAAGGTGCCATGGAAGGTGGAGTTATGGTTGACGTGCATCTGGAAATTGAGGTGCTCCATGGTGTAGGAGTGTTCTTCTGAGTTGGTTTTCAGGCGGAGGGTGGATTTGTGTGCGATGGCCACGCCGCCAGGTGACCGACAGGGCCAGTCCTTGCGGAGCAGTTTGTAACCGCTGGGGATGGTGGTGGCGATGTCTGGGGGTGAACCTGGGTTTTTCCATGTTTCGGTGAGAAAGGCGATGTCTGGGCGGGTGGAGTCTAGCAGGTCCCAGAGTTCTACAGCGTGTTTGTGGAGGGAGCGTATGTTGAGGAGGATGCAGTTGAGGCAGTCGGGGTGGGTGTTCGATGGTCCTGTGGTGGGGGGATTTGGCAATTGGTGAAGTTGCAGTGGCAGTTGAAACAGGAAAAAGGTCCATGGGTCTTTGGGTGATGGTGATGGCAGGCGATGGAGCATCCAGAGTTCAGTGCCTGCAGATTCTTTGTGTCGCAACGATGGATGGTTGGAGGATCAGGGTCCATGGTGCTGGGTGCGGTCCTGGGGCAGACAGGCTTGCCTTTGGCACGCCTTCAGTGAGCTGCCAACGCGGCCACCAATAAGAAGGGGAGTGACGTGGCGTTCAGTTAGGAGGCCGGGAAACGCAGCGCTGGGAGGGAGATGGGTCTGCAGGGGCAGCAGGGAAAAATGTTCAAAAAAGCTCTAAAAAGCTCATGAACGGGCAAGAAGTGCAAAGGAGTAGAAAAGGAGTAAGGGTACTAAAAGGAAGGGTAAACAGTAGAGGAGCAGTAAAAGAAGGGCAAACTGTAAAAGAGGCAAAGGGGTTGAAAGGCAATAGAACTCACTACTGGACAACCAGGAATGAGGCGCAGGTGAATGCCTGTGAGTGGAGGAGGGCCTCGAAACACCAAAGCCAGGCAGGCTCACGTGCCACAGGGAGCAGCAGCAGCAACAGGTAGTGCTGCGTGGGTGGAGTGGGGCTCAGGCTGTCAAGAAGATAGTAAGATCCTGCACATGCATAGGTATGCCAAACAGTACCTCATAAGTTGTACACCGTCCCAAAAACTTTCTACACAGATTATTAAGTGCTCTCTGAACTCTATACAGGTAGTAAGCCAACTAAAACGCGTACCTAGTGCTCTTGCTGTTAAGGATTGCTTTAAGTCTCACTTTTCCCGCCAAACAACCGCATTTCCCTCCCAACGGTAGGGAGACAAGAAATTACGTTGAACACCCATCGTCACCATGGGCAGGGCCCTGGTCCAAATGGAATGCTCCAACTGTTTATGTCCAGATAAAGACTTGCAAATCTTTAAAAACAGTTTGAGCGTCAGCTGATCATACTGGCAGTACCCTAGAAATGTGGAGGAAGAATCAACACTAAAATGTGTTTGTATGCATCATCAGGTGTTAAAGGACCACAAAGGTCCAGGTACAAACATTGCAGAGGTCTGTTGGACATTAGGAGGGGTGTCTGTAGTGGGCGTTTAACGTTAGACTCACTTATTTGTTGGTAGATGTCACAACAAAGAACATACTGCTTGGTCTGCTTGTACAGACCTGGCCACCAGCAGCATTTTTGCTGTAAGGCAATAGTAGCCACCACACCTACATGGACAGAAGCAACTTCCTTGTGCGCTGCTTTTATGGGATCTAATCTTTGGTTTTGATTGGGGATCACACATCCCTGGTATTATTGCAAATGCAATGTTTGGGCACTCTGATGGTAGGAATATTTGGCGGCATACACCTTTGGCAAGGGCTTGTCTTTAGCTGAAGCTTTCACAGCAGCCAGTGCTCCATGATCCAACCTCATACTAAAATGAGTAATCACAGCAACAGAAGCTGTAGCTACTAACGGACTTAGTGAGGTTCAGCTAGGATCTTGTGGCACAGTAAACCCAAGAACCACATCTGGGCATAGCTGTACACTGAAATAAAAATGGTGATAGGTAGAATGTTTGCAAAAGTCTCATCCATTGAGAGATGACTGGGTCACTTTGCAGTTCATTGTTTTTTTGCCCTATTTTGCCATTCCAGGCGTTGGGCAACCAAATGCAAATTTGACTTCATCCTGCATCAACAGCAACCATTCTGCCCTTATTGCTGTCAACTCTGAAAGGGAACACAAGAAACCCCAGAACTGTTTCAGTCTTGTTTGGCTACATCAATGGGGTGCTGCTAGGATCCTCTTTCAGCAAGGACCCAACGCCATGGCCAACACATCGTACTTAGGCTGTCGCAATGAAGCAACAAACAGCGATGGGTGCAATGCTTGCAAACATCTCAGCAGTTGGCAATCAATTGTGCTGCATATCAGTGCATTTTTTTCGCCTCTGTCACTTAAGCTAGGGAGCAATCATATATAAATTAGACTCAATCCTGCAGCAGTAGGAACATTCCAGCCTGAATTGACAGGATGGGTTACCTTTGAAAGGAATCACAAGCAACTTCAATCCTGTTTTAGTCTTGTTAGCTTCATCAGTCAAGTGAAACTGTTCTCTTTTCTGATTGACAATATGACTTAATCAGGTAACCATTATTTATTTCCATTACATGTATACTAAAGAATTGATTATGACTTTCAATGTTGAACATAGTTCCATTTGAATTGCCGGCCACAGAAGTATTTTGCTAAACATGAATTAGTGGCTAGGAGTCCTCATTTATGGATCACACAAGAAGATATGTCTGGCACAATGTGTAATGGAAGAAAATAATGGATACCTGATAAAGCGAATAGTGCCATTCATGACACACAGTTGGCATAATGTGTGCTGGGCATCTTTTTAATGATTAGGTTACTAATAAAAACATTTTTTTATGAGCACAAGCAATGGATGTGGCTTATTCCTATGGGAGTAAGTATTTCCAATAAATATCTTGGAATAAGAATCCATGAAACTGAAGGGACTTCAAGTTGCATTACACCTAATTACTGCGAGACTGGAACTGCACTAATAATAAGTGTGATACACCCATACAGTCTTCTAATATGTGTTGCATGTGTTCCTTTGGGGAGAGGCACACAAAATAAGGTAGCACCATGTTGCTGGCCCCCAAACACTTCGAGAATAACCACCACCATGTAAGAATGACATCTTGCCTCACAACCTTCAAACTTTATCAGAAATCTCTGCTTTTCTCAGCTCACCCCATCTATTTCCTGCTGCCAGTAATTTGTAATGTTCTGTACTAGCTGTTCACTGTCAAATAATCAGAATGTTGATGTGGTTGCAGATGGGACTTTGGTTTTCTGTTAACAGTCTGCTTGTACAGTTCCAGTTACATAAGCCGTATAGGACACCTTGCTCTCCATAGCTTATCCCCATTTATAGATCACACGAGTAGATGGCGTGAAAACCTGCAAGATGTCTGGCGCAATGTGTAATGGAAGTCAAATAATGGATACACGATAAAGTGAACAGTGCCCATTATGACACATAGTTGGCATAGTGTATAACAAATTGTACTGGGCATCTTTTTAATGATTAAGTACTAATAAAAAAAAAAATTAATGAGTCCAAGTATTAGATGTGGTTTAGAGAAAGAGAAAGTATTTGCAATAAATATCTTGGAAAAAGAATCCATGAAACTAAAAGAACTTCAATTTGCATTATGCCTAATTACTGTGAAACTGGAACTGCATTAATAATGATTGTGCTCCACCTATACAGTCTTCTAATATGTGTTTCTTGGGGAGAGGCATACAAAATAGGGGAGCACCATTAGGCTGGTTCCCAAAACACTTCAGGAATAACCTCAACCATGTAAGGATACCTTCCCTCACAACTTTCAAAATGAATCAGAAATCTTTCCTTTTCTCGGCTCCCCCATCTATTCTGTCCTGCCTGGAATTTGCAATGTTCTGTATTAGCTGTTCACTGTCAAATAATCAGAATGTAGATGTGATTGCAGAAACTTCTCTTTTTTTCTGTTGATAGTCCGCTTGTACAGCCACAGTTGCATAAGCCTTATATGACATCCTGCTCTCCACAGCTTATCCTCATCTCATCCTGCAGCCTATTATATATTAATTTTCTTCCTCTCCTCTCCTGCTTGTGTAAATGAGATGGTGGCCTACCAGACAGACGCCAGCTTGTATCTACTATTATGCTATCAGGGGAAGTTCCTTTCTGTGGGCTTTAGGGCGTGTCCCCCTGATATTTTTGGCCTCCTTGGCTCTCCATTGATTTAAGTAGATGTGACTATAAATGTTTATGTAGCCCACTGCAGTCAGCTGTTAGCCATGGGCCAGTTCCTCCTTCCGAGCCACAGTGCAGGCAGCAGGCCTCTGGGGGGGAAAGAGGGGCCTAGAATATAACTGACAAAGCACAGAGCAGACAGTGCTCTGTTCAGCAACAACCAGTCCACAATGAAGTGCGTATGTCAGGTTGGACTGGTGCCTTTTCCTGGCCAGCCCGACAAGCGCACTCTCAAGTCTCATGTACAAAGTTAGTTTAGCCCGGGGAATCAAAGCCACAGTCCTTCGGTTTACAAATGAGTGGTGAGTTGGTCTGCTCAGGCCAATCCTGGTGCTGTTCTCAAGCTGTGTCGACAGCAATGGAGCAGCGCCTGGATTCTCTCAAAGTCAGGTTACTAGGGCCTCTGGTTCAGATTACAGAGGCAGTGAGTGGGTGGGAGGCCCATTTTGTGGCACAGAGCAATGGGAGCATTAATGAACAATAACTGTATGGCTTTATTGTGAAGCCATGCAGTAATTGGCCATTCCGCCCTTGCTGCTCAGCCTCTTTCTTCCTCCCATCTTTGTGTGCCTTGCCTGTAATGGCATTGCACACAAGGGAGTGTGGAGAGAGGGATACGAGATGTGTGTTAACAAGAGACCACACCTCAGCACTTTGTGGCCTGATCCTCTGAACCTGATTCAAGCAAGGCCTCGCTAGGACTAGGCCTCGCACAGTCTGTCACAACTACTCGCCACTGAATTAAATTGCCCGGCTGTTACTGATTGCTGAAACAGTGTCTGGTGAGTATGGTAAGTATGAGCGGCCTATATATGTGGTGAAGGAAACCGCATACATGAAAGTGTCTGGCACTTATTATTTTCCAAATTAAGAAGAACTGGTGTAAATGTTCCCTTATGTTGTTGATTCTGTGAACCAGGATAGCTAGGTCTGCTATGTAGGTAACTTTTTGTGCACCCACGTTTCATGTAGGTGTGCATGAAGACTTTATTAATCAAAAATGTGTAGTTGGTAAAAAAATAGAATTTTAATTTTTTGCAGTTTTATAGCATCAACTCGCCCTCAGTACAGGAGCATTTTACATGAGCACCAGTTACTTTATAAGGACACATTCATTTTTTGGTAGGCACGTACGGGGAGATTAAGGGCCTGATTACGAGTCTGGTAGTCACAAGACCCCCAGACTCACACTGGCAGTTGGACCGCCACTGCTGTGGCAGTCTGACCACCACAATATGAGTTTGGCACATGGACCTGCCAACAGACTGCCTCCTTCACCAGGATCCAATATCCCGATAGGCTATTGGAAGTCCTTGTTCTGATCAGCCAGGGCAGCGCTGAACTCATCACTGTCCTGTTGATTTCAACCTTGTTCTCCACCAGCCTTTTCATGGCAGTTTCCCTACCATAAAAAGGCTGGCAGAGAACAAGTGCTGGGAGCCACGGGGGGCCTGCACTTCCCTTGCTCATGGCATTGGCGTCAGGGGACCCCCTGCCCAGCACCTTTGGAATTTGCACTGTCTTCTTTGTAGTGCAGGACAAGCAACTTCCAGATGATAGAAGGAAGTATTGAAAACAAAGAGGGGACATAACATATTTGAGAGTTACTTGCAGCAGTATCCCCGTTCACTTCAGTATGGCTTTCTTTGCATGATTTATGAGTTGACAAGTGTTGTCAAACCTTTACAAAACTGCAGATGTAACAACACCAGTGCTCCCTTCTTTTTCCATTCAATGGCTCACTTTCTTGCCCTTTTCTCGCCCCTTCCCTCAGCTTTCCCTCGTCTCGTTCACTTCTAATTTCTTTCTCCTACTTTGCCTCCTCCTCTCTTCATTGTTTTTTCTCCCTTCTCTATACACTTTGTCTTGCCACTCTCTTTTCTATTCACCTTCCCTTGTCTACATACCTCCATCACCTCTGGCATCACCTTGCCTCAATTTTCCGCATTGTCTCACCGAGCCAGCGAAATCATCATCATGTGTGAGACAGGCTGGGGGGTGGTGCAAATGATGGAGAGGGTTAGGGGACAGCAGAAGTCTGACCCATTGGTGGCTACTGGCTACAGACATTGTGTAACAGGCTGAAGGGGTAGGGAGATGATGTGGTGAAAGAGCTGGGGGCCTGAATGGAGGGGCAGGGAGCAGGAGAGGTGCAAGGGCTGGGGATTGAGTCCTCAAATGTTCAGTCAGATAACTCAGCACTGTTGCCTGCAGCAAAACGTTGATTGTATGGTCCGAATTAGAGATAAGGTCTTGCCATGTAATAAAAACCAAAAGGATATTCCTTTTAGTCGGTTGTTGTCAAATGGCCTATTTTCCTTTTTGTTTCAAATAAACTACAAGAACAATAGCTCACCTCCAGGGCTTGTTTTGAAAAAATTGCAAACTGATTACCAGGACAGAGAGAGAACAAAAAGAAAGTGGTTTGTAGTTTACCGTTTGTTGAGGTAACGTAACATTCAAGGTGGTCGCTTCATAAGCCCGTTTTTCATTTACTGTTAAAAGAATGCCCAGTCTGACTTTGCAATGACTACAATATGTGGGATTTACCCATTAGAGATATCGTAAATATATTGTGACAAACTTATTTGTTTTCTGCTTTCTCAAATCCCAATAATGAATGGCAATAATGAATTTCTATACATAAAGAAGGACAGCAGTACCACCTCATACCATTTACAGTTGTTTCTTAAGTAAGACCATATTGGCATGATTTCCATAATACTGTTGTTGCCTTGAGACAATTATGCTGAGTGGCAATATTTTGGAGAAGGTTACAGAGGTAGTTGAGACAAATTTTATTTTCCTGCCTGGGTCATGTCGAAAGCTTAGCAGGCAAACTAAATATCATTCAATTGAAATGGAAAAACTTTGCTAACGTGTTTTTTAGTTGACGTTCGCTCAGAAGCTGGTATTGAAATGCTTTGAAAATTGTTTCTCCAGGCAAAGATGTGCATTTTGCAGGGGGTTTAGCTCCCCAAATCAAAGGGAGATATTCCATAACTGAGAACAAATGAATTCCATTTTAGCATTATTATAAATTATTTCAACCTTTTAACAAACTTCTAATAACATTGTGTTAGATTTGTTTGATTAGGTGCACATACGTTATCACAGATCATCACCAAGTGAGGCTAATTCTGGGAGAGGCTGTAGTGTAACGGCCACTGGGCAGTGGCCAGAGCTACTGACTTTAGAGCTGGGAAACCAGGTTCGAGTCTCAGCTTCATTCAACATTCAACATCCAGTGATTCTGGGCAAATCACTTAAGGGCTGATTCCAAGTTTGGTGGTCCCAACGTGGGACTGCCAAACTCACGGGGAGGATGCCACCGCCATGGTGGTGGCGTCCCCCCGCCCTATTACAAGATTTCCACCGGTCTGACGTGGCTGACCAGCAGAAACCTTGAAATAGAACATTCCCACCAGTTAGACCATCAGGAACCGTGTACCAGATAGCACTCGGCTGCCTTCATGGAGCCAAGTGCTGTCTCTTAGCACAGAGGGGGCTGACCAGCACCCCAGAATGTGCACTGTCTGCAAAGGTCACTCTTCCCAAAATTTTACACCACATTACTTTCAAATGTCATCAGCCACCACTGTATGCTATGTAAAGCACTTTGCTGCAATTCGTGTCTAGGTCCACACTATATAACTCCTCAAAATAAAATGTAAAAAATAAAATATTAATCAAAACAAGTCACATCAAAGTTACACAGAGAAGCAGAGGAAACCGCACTATGCAATGGTACAAAACCAAATTATCACAAACCCATAATTATTTTTTTTCATTTGTGCACATGCATATGCATTATTTTTATATTTTAATGCAGCCATTTAAGCAGTAATTTAAGTTTTTTTTAAACGACTCTCCGTGTGTGCAGTGTAAAGAAGTGGGTAATGCAGGTCTAAAGCTGACCTTTTGTTGCTTAAATTGGGATTGGCTCACTGGGTTTATGAAATCCAGACATTATGTTTTCTCATTAGACCACGAAAAGGCCCATTCAGACCCTCAGCGCTCACCAGGACACAACAATGTCCTATCAAACTCTGCGTGGCAGGCCAACAATAACAATGAAAAGATAGTTAATGTGAACTTTATAACTTGTATCATCTTTTGGTGTTTGGTCACAGGTGTTAATAATTACTCAATGATATTCATTTTTATCAACCTTAGAACAATGAAAGGCTGAGTGGAACCACTGGGATTTAAACCTGTGGCTTTCAGATTACACAAGGAACTGTACAGTGGTCTCTACAGTGGCTGAATCTGACAACCAAACAATTTTACTTCTTGCAATGTAGTCCTAGAATCTCTTAATTCACCGAAAACACAGGAATGCTCTGTCAAATCCTGTGAATCCATCACAATAATCCTTACCTGGTCATATGAGTCACAACAACATAGAAATTCACTCCCAGACCCTATCAACCCATCGGATCCAGACAAATGTGTACATCATGTGAATCAAGCCAGTATTAACAATGTACTCTCAGATTCCGTGAGCCTATCCAAGACCCTTCCTTACCTTGTACTCAACACAACAATTTTTAAAACACATGTGCAACAATAATATCTAAGGTAATTTAAATCATAACAAAATATTAGGTGCCTCTTGCTTTTTTATTGCTGTTTAATTGTGCTAATACAATATAATCCATATTCATTCTGTGGACTATTGTAAAAGTATGCCACTTAGGAATTCAAGCTAGTTAGAGAAACAGTGGTAACTCTAAGTTCTCCCATGTGGTCTATTTTGTTCTTTCATACTCATTGGTCATGGAGACGAATGCCAGTGACAATAGGGGTGCAGAGCCCTGGGGGAGTCCTCAGTTCAAGGATGGTGGTTTTCACTGAGCAAGGTAAATTCTTCTAATCCTGAAGACAGTTTTGGTCCCCATTATAGGGTTTGAATTTGGTCACGCTTGGGGTCCAGTATTTGGCCCTTTGTTTGTTCAAGCAGTTTCTAGAGGAGGGTGAGTTTGGATTCCATTTTCTCCTAGCATATAGACTCCAGCAGGCCAGAATTTTGCTCTAACCTAATTAAGTCAATTTTGGCCCTTTGCGATCTTCTCTTGGTCCTCTTTGCTTGCCAAATAAATACATTAAAGCCTCTGCTGGAAGTACAGTTGAAATTTCAGAAGAAAAACAGTTTTGGTGACCAAAATTTTGATTAAGAATTTTGTTGAATTAGGTTATTCAGTAACATAGCCTATTTATTTCAGGGCATTTCCCAATTGATAGATGCTGAGAACTAGTCAACAATTCATTCCGCAGTTTGTCTCCATCTTTCTTGTAACGTTTTTGTGTCTCGCTGCCTTGATGTAAATACCCAGCAGCTTATACTAGCAGACACAGGTTGTGGAATTTGGGATGAAGTGGGATGGGCCCTGCAGCACCACCAAAATATACATTGAGAAAGTGTATGAGCACCAAAGATGCCTTTACATTTTGATTTTATCTTGTCACTGTTGATACGTGTTCAGAGGTCATATGTTAGGCTACATCTTCTGACAAATTGCTCCTTATTCTTTTAACATGTAGATGTCTGTTTGCTTTCCTTGACTACAAAGTTAAATTTTGTTTAAAGTGAACAATTTGACAATCTTGCTGGGGTAAACGTAAAGGGAAAGTAGAGGCTAAAGGATGCTTATTTTCTAGCACACAACAACATTTAAAATGTGTAGATGAACTATCAAATATTTCAAACCATACAGATTAGGAAAGCACATAAAACACATTCGGTTACATACCACACCTTTACTTCTCTCCTGCTGAATAAGCGTGGCTAGTTTGCTATACTTCTTTCTGTGATGCAAGGATTTTTCACAATCCCTGTGACTTCAGTGATGTAACACTGATGGCTGCACCACCACCACCCTGGAAATTGTTCCAGCCGCACTGTTAGCAGGAGTGGTTGAGTTCATACAACAGTAGCCTCTTCCAGTTAGTGGTATACAAGTATATACGTTTAGGCTGGTCCGACCCTACATTGCAGATTATCCACCTTATGCCAAGCCTTATTGCTGTTCAACTTTAAATGAGATTCCAGGTATATTGAGGAGGAGGGAGAAGTATGCTAACATTTGTAATTATTCAGCAAATAGCTGCTGCATGTACTGTATTTCGTGTTTGTTTGCAATTATGTAGAAACATAATTCAGCTTATTTGCACTGTTGTATGAGGCAATATCCTGTTTGTATCCTCTTCCCAGGTAATGCTGCTCTGCACCTTCAGCTGTATGCAAGAATTTAACTCTGCGTGTTGAGGAAGGAAGGGAAAAATAAGACAGGCCCTTGCATTCAAGAGAGGCTTTCAATCAAAAACAGCATCAGAAATGTATCGAACAGTGAATATTCCCTCTGCCGTCACGACAGTACGGACTGCCCCAGAGTCCTGGGAGAAAGCTCAAACAGTAGGAGCCCTAAAACACAAGCAGGACGTTGCGGGTAGAAAACTGGACAAGATTCACAAGTATATTGCTTTATGTCTGACTTGCTTTGTCACACATTTCAGCCGAACACCTGTCAAACCCAAAAAACACATTTCTTTGCAAACCATTAACATACACAAACAGTAAAATAAACATCATTGAGACCAACAACGTTCATATCACACAATTACTGGACACAATGTGCTTGAGAAGTGCGTAATTTTGCAAGTTGTTTATGAAAGCGTTAGTGAGAGTACATGGTACACTGGGCCGTATTTATACTCTGGTTGCGCCGAATTTGCGTCGTTTTTTTCGACGCAAATTCGACGCTAAACTAACGCCAACTAACGCCATATTTATACTATGGCGTTAGAGGCGTCTAGCGCCAAAGTTCCCGGAATGTGCGTCATTTTTTAGCGTGAACCCCTTCCTTGCGTTAATGATATGCAAGGGAGGCGTTCCCGTCTTAAAAAATGACTCCCAGGCCTTTACGTGGTATTTATACTCCCGGGCAAAAGAGACGCCCGGGAGTGGGCGTGGCTAAAAACGGCGCTTTTTAACGCCTGGGTCAGGCATGGCGTTAAGGGACAAGTGGGCTCAAAATGAGCCCAGAGTGCCCTCCCCTGCCCCCAGGGACCCCCCCTGCCACCCTTGCCCACCCCAGGAGGACACCCAAGGCTGGAGGGACCCACCCCAGGGACATTCAGGTAAGTTCAGGTAAGTATTTTTTCTTTTTTTTTTTTATAATTTTTTTGTGGCATAGGGGGGCCTGATTTGTGCCCCCCTACATGCCACTATGCCCAATGACCATGCCCAGGGGACAGAAGTCCCCTGGGCATGGCCATTGGGCAAGGGGGCATGACTCCTATCTTTACAATGATAGGAGTCATGTTGATGGGGGATGGGCGTCGTTAAAAAATGGCGCAAGTCGGGTTAAGACGATTTTTTAGCGTCAACCTGACTTGCGCCATTTTAAGACGCCCTAACGTCATTTTTTCCCAACGCCGGAGCTGCCTGGTCTACGTGGTTTTTTTCCACGCACACCAGGCAGCGCCGGTCTGATTGCGCCGTCTAACGCCATTCCATAAATACGGCGCCCGCATGGCGCTTCAGAATGGCGTTAGACGGCGCAAATTTTTTTCACGCTAAACTGCGTTAGCGCAGTTTAGCGTCAAAAAGTATAAATATGGGCCACTGTACTCCGATTCGCTTTATTGTTTGTATTATTTGAAGAAACGGGAAATAAACTGCATTTAAAAACATTTTTGCTTATTCATTTGCGTATATACCTTATGTAAAAAATATATTTGGATTAGAATGGTGTACCACATTTTTAAACATCTTCCATTTAATCTATTGAATTTTGGCAAACTGTCCAACAGTTGCATTCAAAATGTCAGTCGTTACTCATGTTTTTTTTGGTACAAGTAATTTTGTGAGTGCAGGGGGAGAACCGACCATCAACTGGTCCTGTTTATTAAATGTATACATATAAAAGATGTTGTACAAAAGCAATAATTCAGAAGTGCTTTATAACAATAAATTACCTTTTTCTGAAGATTCTCTAGTACATCAATAATTTTCCCTTACAGATCTCATTCTATTGGTGAGAATTTATTCCTGTAGTCCACTTTAGCCTCTTCTTAGCAGACCCCTAACCCCTTTGCCCTGAGATGAAGAACATAAGGTTTATGTCTACTCAGTAAAGAGTGTCCGCTCGATCAAAAAATCATGGCCGCACCATTGTTTGGAGTTGCTACAAAGGGGTGTGAAAATCCCACTTCTACTCTACGTTACTGTATAAAAACAATCTGGCTTTTTTCTTGGTTCAAACAGCTCCTCCTTCACGGATTCTATGGTTGGGTCGTCAGCCATAGGGGGTTTGGCACAAAGGGCCTTCTTTGTGGATATTTGCCCAGTAGCTTTCAATTGCTTATTTGTTATTACAGGTCGGATGTTTATTAATCGGGTTCAATATATTCTGGAGTTAAAGTCCTATTGTTAGTGATATATGAATTATTTCGTGTTCATCAAAAGGGCGTGAGTGTTTCAGTCACGTTCTGCTGGCGTGTTTTATTGCAGAAGGCTGAAGCTGGAGAGCACCACTTACATATATCCTCATCATGTTATCAAAGGAATTAAATGAGGGAAAGGGAGGTAATGCTCTAATTACTTACTGGTCTTTTCTTCATTATTCTGATCATCTCTTCCTTCACAAAGTCCTTGCGACTCTCACGCTTGCTCCAGTTTGTCTGGGGTTGGATAGGCAGAAACATTAGGGCTCTTCCTGTTGGGATGGGGTTAATAAAATATGCATTTTTTGTGTAGCGTCGTGTTAAAACTAAGGCATGGATAACTGGTAACTAGTCCCAGAATTCCATAAGAGAATGTGAGAATTGGCATGCTGCAAAATTACTCTGGATTCTGCCATTTTACACTGTCATCACGAACGTCATATACGATTCTGTTATCCAGAGGGGGTGATAAACCCATTGCATTGTAATGGCATATGTTGTTGGGGACTATTTTACTTTGAAGACTAACGATAATAGGCCTCATCACAAGTATGCTGAGAAACCTTTTGTGGAATCTAGAATGGATAAATAGAGTTTCCATGGGGGCTGATATCACCCACGGCGATATTTGCTAAGTATTACAAGTACTTGAAATTGTGAATTGCACTGGAAATCTGCTCAGCACATCAAACCCCCTGGTTTAAATATTCTACGTACTCTTCCCCGACAACAATTTCCAAGGTTTTACCTTGTGAGATTAGTGCAGGAAAAACAACTCGTCAATGCAGCTTGTTACCTTGGTACAGCCATGATCCTATAATTATAGCCAAATCATGATAACTGTAACTGCTGGAAAGAGGACTTTCTGTGGGACTGAATATAACTGAATTTAAAGTACATGGAAATGCTGGTAAAATGGTTGAGTTGAATAATGGGCTTACTTAGATTCTTTGTGGTCGAAGCACCACAGATTGAAATAACCAGCGCTTGGTTGAGCCTTCCAAATTGCTGGCACTATTAACATGACACATTTTGAGTTTAGCAATAGCAAAATGTGTTAGTAGCACAAACTGACTATGGTGTTGCAAACTCTATGTATTATATTCATGTCAGTACTAATTATAATGATATATTAGTGCAACTACTTCACTGACGTGTGAGATCCTACAGTGATTATGCAACAATAGGCAAACCTATAGCCTCCACGATTGTTTCATAATCAGAGATCACTGTCAGCAAACTGGGACTCGACCTGCTCACAAATTAAGAAAAGAGGAACACTTTTCTTGTGTAGCCAGTGCTGGTTTGGAGTCAGACGGGACTACAAAGTCCATAGCTTCCCTTGTCACCAGAAGAAGGAGGAGTGTGACTCCAAGCACTTGTAGCGTGCCTCACATCCCCACAAAAATGGATACGTCTGGGCCAAAAAACAGTCCAATTATCTAGTCAGAGCCCGGAAGGGGCTAGGCTGGGCCAATCCCCCTTTAAAGTACAACAAGATGGGTAAGTGAAAAGTAACTGATAAATCTGTTACTAATTCTTATTCAGGTAATAATATGGGTTCCACAAATGGACTATTTTTTGTAGAGGGCTGTAAGTGTATTATCAAAGGAGATTGAGCTCGCATAGTGCTGTCTCTCAATGGGTGGCAGTTTGTGCACGAATCATATACATACAATCACCAGGAACACTGTCATGTGCTAATTACCAGGACTCTTTATTCCACCTGTCACCAGGTCAAGCCCTTAAACGTAAGAGGAGAGCTGTAAATACAGCTAACATGGGAGTCAGAATGACCTCAGCCAATGCTACTGAGAACTCGCCATATTTAGCCATCACAGAGGACACTTTCTTGACCCTGGGTGAGATGATGGAAAACTTGTTGTCACCTCATGTTGAGCAACTTAAATGTATTGAGGAATGCTTAGATCACCCATTATTCCCTTGAGTTCACAACCAGTTCCAGCAAATATTACTGGATCAACACCCAAGAACCCAACTGTGCCATATGTCAACGCACCTTCTCCAATTCGATCCTATGATTGTAATTTGGAAATACTTGTGACCTTACAGTTAGAGCCAATATATCATCACTTTTCAACAGCTAAAGGTCAGACCAACTGTATTAAGTGTCCATCTGCCGCACCATCTACAAACGCACAATATGCAAATGGCAACTCTCAAGGTAACAACAGACAGATCAGATGGAATGGTAGGTCTTCTTCCAATCCAGCCCAATTAAGTTTGCACAGAAATATTCCTTATCACCCCAATTTACTGCCTGACACCTCTCCTTATGTGTCTATGTTAGCCAAGATGCCAGTATCTGAGTGTATGACATCTGAAAACCCAGAACAGGTAATAAGCGAAATTGCTCACTGGCTAGCCACTGAATGTAACTTTAATGTTGTGAACGCGGACCAAATATTTGGTAGGTTAGTGCATGCATTGGTCCCTGGTCCAAGTCCTTTTCAAGTGACTGCATTGCAGTCGAGGAGGAGATCTACACCATGAACTTCTTATTCCATCAGACGAACTGGGCCAGGGGCCAAAGTGCGAATAAAGTACTGCCCCTGGTTTTCTTCTATCGTTCTACTATTTTGTTTAGAAATCCACACTGAACTTCAGGTCAAGGGTACATTTTGCAGCAACCTGATACTAATCTCCCGCTGTCAAATAGATTTTAGGCTTTAGATCATCTTGACTGACACCCTTGATAGGGCGTCAGACCTTAATAAGTAAACTTACAAGGGGACAAGTATAGGCCAATTAACCTTTTGACCAACGCTTAAGATGTTCCCACCATTTAGGTCTGTTAATATCACGAATCAATAACCAATTGTCAATCATTAACATCAATTGTCAACAATAATCTATAACATTAGCAATCAATAGGAGTCAGTAATTGATGCACAATGACCTTTCAGTCATGAATAACCACACTTTTGTGTAAAAGTTAGAATATTTATTTCCCTATATTAACAATGCTGGAGCCACATAGGTTAATCTCAAAATCAAATGATAAACATACAGAAACAATACTGGCTGTCCAAATTGGCGGAAGAAACGTAATCTAATCAAGGCTTGAGCTAATACATATTCTAATATCACAGTGCAAATTAATAGCAAGATTAATCTCGTAAACGTTATCACATACGTTTAGATTCAGCAAGGAAAAGACATCAGTTGTTACCCTCTAATTGACCTTCATTAATGAGAACCTTAACTAACACCTGATTAGAATTAGCATGGTGGGCTTCATGCAAAACACTTTAGTCAACGCAAATTTAGAAAAACATCTAGCTATTGCTCTGTCAAAATTAGCGAGGTTGGTACCTAGAGAGAAAAGCAAATAGACATGATAATCAACATTCTAGTTTATAGTACCCATCCTTAGCATGGATCAGCAAGCCGTGACAGTCTTCGTCCTCAGGACATCAGTCTGGTCAGCAAGGCATCAAGATTCAAAGTTCAGAAACAGCAAGGTCTCTTTTAACCATTAAAATTAGCACATCTCTTCTAAAGACACTCAGAAAATACTAACCTTATGGCAAGATAGAAAATGAGCAGATACGGTGCCTTCTGCTAGTGCAGTTCTGTTAAGTTAGATTCTCTAAAACTACTTCCGAATTCCCTATTGCTCAAGGGATTGCATGTTGAAACTTTGTCCAATAAAACGAAAACTTCAAATCTATGAATTCTACCATTACTCCAATCACATGTCTCTGATTGGTTTCTCTTGTAATGTTCTTATCATACGGCTCGCAGGTAATAATATTGTTGCAGCTTATATTCTAGTCAGTGTCTCCATTGTTCACCTCCTGAGAAAGTCAGTCTTAGACATTTAACATTCAAAATGTTACACACAGCAAGAACAGCATCTTCTAGCAATCGGTTCTCATGAGAAAAGACGTTTAGCCACGAGCACATTTTGAACTATCCAGTGGAAAATCACTGATTTAGACAGCCATTTTAATAAACGTAAAAAAATACAACTTGACATGAGGCCTTGCAACTAGACCAAGACCTCCACTGAGTTAGGACTTTAAATAATAAAGAAAATACATAATGCATAACCCTTAATATGATGTATTACTACATTAATCAAACATATGCTCAACATTTCTTTTTAATAAGCCATTAGTATGTATACTTCATAAACATTGGTGGCCACTTCTTGTGATCACACTTTCAAATGCGTGCATTAATTTTCCTTATGTTAGTACATTTTCTAAGCAAATTCGACATTCAAGATACATGAATATTCATTAAAATTCTTGTTAAACTCCTGTGCTAGCACCCTTTGTCCACTAGGTCTTCCCTGTCAGTGTTTGGATATGCTATTAAGATGTACAACTCGCTAGGTAATAATATGGTCAATGCTGCTTCTATAACAAAGAATGTCAACCCTTCCAACTTGTCTTCCTTTGGAGCACCTGGAAACTTGTTATTGTTAAGTTGATTGATGGTTTGTAACCAGCTCACAAGTCAGATTTATGAGCTACTTACTGTTGTGTGGGGATTTTAATGTTGAACTATGTACTAGCACTTTTTGGTTTGACATTCAAAGTATCAGAAGGACCAGCCCAAAAAGTGCAGACCTTTTGATGCCAAGTCAGATGGTGGTGTGGTGCAGTGCAGTTCATGGTTGTTCCCACGACAGTGCTGGCTGCATATTCACCATCAGAAAAAAAACAGCTCCCCCACCTCATCATGAGAAGGGGGAAGTGAAAGTTTGGAGAATAGGGTGTCATCTTATTTTGGTAGATGTCCTATTGCAAACATTTCCTAAATGAACACCTTACTTTTCCAGTTACCTCTATTCTAAGACCTATCCTTGTGGCAGTATGTAAACAGTACCTAGACCAAACCCAACCACAATACCTAAATGTACACTTTCGCCAGCACGAGGAACTGTGCGTATGTTTATATCAACAATCATATTAAGCACATCCAGCAAATGATGTGTTCTGAAAAGAATGTGTGTAACAATCAATAACATCTTAGCAGTAATACTTATTTACATCTGCAATTACACCTTCATGACATCTACACTGGCAACAATCCAAACACTTAAGAGATGGGTTTGTTGACTCACCAAACAGAAAAAAATCAGATGGGGTTTGACTGTGACTATTGAATATGCAAACAATTACCACAAAAAAACACTATATGTATATTTGTCTCATACATTTGCAATGTCGATACACCCACACATTTGCTTTGGGGTACACCATCACTTGCACCTATACTGCGGTCACTTGTGCAATGGCTCAGTTTCCTTAAACACATACACCACACCGAAATGACAGTCACGGATAACTCGAATGAAGTAGGACCCAGCAATTTCACTTCAGAAGAACATATTGCAGCGAAGGATAACGCAATAACATATCACTTTAAGGGTCTGCACATTATGGACATCCTAAGATGGATATCAGCTTTGAAACTTGAATGTGCATACATTTCCTAATTACAACCCTATTGGGGCAGGCAGGGCACAAGAACCCAGCCAACATGGTTTACTTGAAACAAAGAGAAATGTTCTTAAATATTAATGCAATGTTAAAAGGAATGACACATTCTTACTTTTTCACCAACAGCAGAACAGACCTTGCTCTCTGTCTTCATCAGTGCGTGGAACGCTCTGTAGCTGTGTGTGTTGCAAAGTTTTACAGTTCAGCAGAGACATGACTGAAGTTTCCATCTTGAACAGCAAAATCCCTGTCCTGACATTCACAACAGGTCTTTTCAATATTCTGGTATTTGAAAATGAATGCTGACATCAAACGTGGGCCCTCTCGCCAAATCAGAACTCAATTCCAAGAGTCTTTGTGCCAGAATCCATCATTTCCTTCAACCTACAGAACTAAGATAATTTGGCCTCACCTGCTGCATGACTGACTTACTGCAGAGAATCCAGAATTAACCTGTTGGAATTTGCCTCAGATTGAACAGTGTAATAGCACCTTCTTGACACAGACTAACCTTTTGTGACTACCAGTCAATATGCATGTCCACTTAAAGACCTTTTACCCATTCATCCTTCTAATAAGAGGGCCTTTCTCGTGAAGAAACTTCAGCTCTATACTCCAACCACAGCTGGATGCAACGCCGTGGACAAGATTCTTCATGTTCTGCACACCATTGTAAGATGAAAATATGGGCTTAAAACCTTCTCTAAAATTTGAAACTTCTCTGCCTCCAACCATTCATTGCATGCAAGAGCATTTCCTCTTCAAATTAAAAGTTAGGAGCTGGCTATCACCAAGCAACCCACCAGCCAACTCTCTACACCAAATTAAGAGACTACCTAGGTGGTATCATGCCTTCATCAACACATTCACCTCCACCTGCAGAAACAGCACCTCCATCAATGCTTACATCTTGAGCAATGTGTAAACCTACACATGTACATCCATCTTCACCTATTACACCAGCAAAATCAGCATTTTCACCAACACTTACATTACCTACAAATCTACCCAAACACTACCTCTTACTCCCTGTACACCTTGACCCATTCCCAAAATTTCACAGAAACTACACCTACACATTCATCTACACTTATACCAAAGTCAACACCTATAGCTGTGCCAATACACAGGAGTGTAGCTATCAATGGGTCCGCAGGTGCAGTAGAACCAGGATCAAGAGGCCCAAGGGAGTCCATTAAACCTGGTTTTCTTGTACTACCCAACCAGCAAGGGGTCCATTTCATATACTTGCACACCACCCAGGCCTTTTTACTGCCTCAGTCCGACCCCGACACTAGAGCCCAAGACACCCTTGCTGTGCAGGTGAGCAATGCCCATTAGGCTAAAAAGGCTTCACTCCTCCCCACTCCTTATTGTGTGCTGTAGCCCGGGCTGCAGCCCCTAGATGCTTGTCTCAGGGACTGCTTGGGCAGAGCACTGTTTGGGAAACATTTTCTTTCCTTTAGAAAGACACGTTCAGCTTCTGTGCTGCTTCAAACAATGGTAGAAGGTCAACAGTGATTCTAAATATGCAAATTCAAGGATTCCATGGTTGGGGTATTTGCTGTGCAAGGCCATGTGCTTTAGCATTCCTTATTGTTTGGAAGGCGAGACAATGGTTGCCCATTAATACTACGATGACCAAGGTTGCCTCTGCAACTGAAAGGTCATCTCTGCCCTGTTCCCAACCAGCCGTTACCCTGAGTTCATCCAAACAAGAAAGGCACAAATTATACTGAATGCAATTGAATTTATAGCCTTTACTACACATGACAAGGGGTAGCAAGCGCTATATGAATGCAAAAAAAGTGGACAACTTTTTTTTTTACATGGTGTTGCATTGAAATGATTCCGTGCCCATCAGAAGTACGGAATCTTATTACTAATCGTATTTTACATTTCTAGAGGAGTGGGGTGAGAGGAAAGGGGTAAATTGAGGTGCTTGTGGTTTTGCTTCTAAAAATTCCAATACTGGCTAAAACCTAAAAAACTAAGGGGCAGATTTACTAATCTTTCATGCAATGCAGCAAAACAACTTTCTACTTTGTGTTGCATGAATGGGAAAGAGCAGAAATGCACCATATTTACAAAAATATGGCACGTTTCTGCTGTCTCCTGGTGCTGGAGCATGCATGGCTGCCTGGCACCAACACAGGCACTCTTGCATTATGGTGTGAGGGGCCTGCGTTACTGGCAGGATTGTGTTCGCTCAGGAAGAAATACCTTCCTGTACAAAAACAATCCTTAAAGGCATTTTCCTCTTTGTGTATGTGCTTCAGAATGCAGAACATATACAAAGAGAAAGTAATGAAGAAAAATAATGATAGTTCTCCTTGTTCAGCCTAGCTCAGGGAGGTGCACCATTTTGGTGCAATCCTGGTTTACAGACCTTTGTAAACCTGGGATTGTGTCAAAACCCACAGGTGGATGCATGGGAATGTCCATAGCCCACCCATGAAATGAATTACATTGGTTTCACTAAACCACACAGAGCTACGCAAGGTGGCTTTGCGTGGCTTAGTTAATACCTGTTAGAAATCGGGTCTCTAGTTGGCAGTCGGTTTGCACCCTGACCAAGTAGGGACCTTCACTCTACTCAGGATAAGGGAGATACCCGCTCAGATAACCCCTGCTCACCCACTTGGTAGCTTGGCACGAGCAGTCAGGCTTATCTCAGAAGCAATGTGTAAAGCATTTGCATATGACACACAGTAATAAGTGGAAACCCCTACAAAAGGACATCACACCAGTTTTAGAAAAATAGCCAATATTTGTCTCTATAAAACAAGACCAAATACGATACAAATCCAACATACAGTAATAAAAATATTAATTCTGAAAGATTTACTCAAAAATACAGTTCCTTGAAGTTGATAGCTCCACCTGGGGCTATCACGGCGTCGTGATCAGCAAAACCAACAGTTCAGGCCAGCCGCGGCGTTGCGGGCCATCTACGGTGTCAGGAAGACCTGCAAACAGTACCTTGGATTTGCAGGGCATTGTGATCCACACGGTGAGCTCTGGAGAGCGGAGTCGCTGATGTAGTGGTACCGGTTCCGGAATCGGTGCAGGAGTCGTCTGGCCCTTGAGGTCACACGCCCTGCAGATCGAACTCTAGACTGATGAAGTCAGGTGCACCGGCGTTGATGGAGTCGGGGCTGATGTGCCAAGCGGGACAATGTGACGTGTGGTGCCCGCAGGTTACGGTGCAGGCAGCGGCTTGGTGAGAGTATCCAGTGGCGTCGGTGAGACCAAGGCTGCGGTGTGAAGTGGGGCGGTGTGACATGCGGTGTCCACAGGTCACAGTGCAGGCAGCAGCATCATCGTTGCTGAAGCGCTGTCGTCGGTAGGCCCAATCCAGCGGTGCAGGACAGGACGGTGCTTTGTGACCCTCATGAGCGGTGTCCACAGGCCACGGTGCAGACAGGATACCTGGTGACGACACAGGAGTCGATGGTGCTGGCGTCAGTGGACCGGGGCTGAGGTGTGGGACAGGACGGTGCCTTGTGTACCCGAGCGGTGTCCACAGGCCACGGTGCAGGCAGTGGCGCCGGTGTCAGCAGGAGCAGCATCATCGGGAATGCCCAGGCTGCGGTGTGAAATGCTAGAGTGCGGGGCCCACATGTCGTGGTGCGAGCAGCGGCTCGGTGAAGTCGTCCGATGACGGCGTCGGAGAGACAAGGGTCACGGTGCGACGTGGGGCAATGCGACTCCGCATGGCGTTGGCAGATTACGGTGCAAGCCAGCAGCGTCGTTGGCGGCGTCGCAGTGGTTTCTCATCTTGAACAAGACAAAAGACACAGTCCCCAGTGCTGCAGGTCAAGGAAACTAAAGTCTTTGGTGTCCCTGAGACTTCCAACAGGAGGCAAGCTTTACTCCAAGCCCTTGGAGAATTTTCACAAGCAGGGCACACAGCAACGTTCACCCTTTGCACTCTTTTCAGGCAGAAGCAGCAACTGCAGGCTAGTCCAGCCAAGCAGCACAGCAAAGGGACAGTTCTCCTCCTTCAGCTCCTCAGCTCTTCTTCTGGGCAGAGGTTCCTCTTGATTCCAGAAAGATTCTAAAAGTCTGGGGTTTGGGGTATTCTTCTTATACCCAGTTCTGCATTTAAAGTTGGCAAACTTCAAAGCAAAGTCTCAAGTGTTTGCAAGATCCTTCCTTGTCCAGGCCACGCCCCAGACACTCACCAGGGGATCGGAGACAGCATTGCGTGAGGGCAGGCACAGTCCTTTCAGGTGTGAGTGACTACTCCTCCCCTCCCTTCCAGCACAGATGGCTAATCAAGATATGCAGGCTACACCCCAGCCTCCTTTGTGTCACTGTCTAGAGGAGAGGTGTGAACAGCCCAACTGTCAAACTGACCCAGACAGGGAATCCACAAACTGGCAGAGTCTCAGAATCGATTAAGCAAGAAAATGCCTACTTTCTAAAAGTGCCATTTTCAAACTAACAATCTAAAAACCAACTTCACGGAATGGTGTATTTTTAAATTGTGAGTTCAGAGACCCTTAACTCCTTATTTTTATCTGCTCTCAAAGAGAATCTGCGCTTTAAGGATATTTAAAGGCAGCCCCCATGTTAACCTCAGAGGGCGATAGGCCTTACAAAGTGAAAATCAAATTTGGCTGTATTTCACTGTTAGGACATATAAAACACACTACTATATGTCCTTCCTTAAACATATACTGCACCCTGCTCATGGGGCTAACCTAAGGCCTACCTGGGGCTGCCTCTGACTTCTACTATCCTGTGTCAACTTCAAACCAGCAACTGTCTTCATGTATGTTAACGTGCCTTTTTCTGAGACTCAGTTCAAATGCATCCCCTCTTTTGAATGTCTGCCTGAATAGGGGATTTCAAAGTTCATGCTTAGAGCCAGAGACAAGAGCTCAAACTTTGCATAGGCAAGGGAATCACAGAGGGTGAGCAGGGATGACATTTGGGTGAACATATTAAGACAACCACATTCCCCATCAAAACAATGAAGTAGTCTAAGACCACCAAATTTAGTTTTGAGAATTAAACATTCTCAGGCAGTACTTATTTTCCAAAAGACACATTAGTTAAATTTTTTGTCGGAAATTTCTCAAAATCATGGTTATCCACTGGCCTGGCCTTTCAAGCACTATCCCCATGAAAATGTGATTTGGTCTCCCCCGATTAAAACTAGGGCCCCTACTTAAAACTTGACAAGATGAACTTAGCCAAAGCACAATGTATCTAGAGTGTTGCTGCACAATGTAACAATCAAAAAGTCAAGACAGCCTGAGATCGATAACCACATTTCAGTGATTGCTTAAGTAGAGGAACCCAAAACTGAAGTTAGTTGCACTTTTAGACATGCAGCTGAATACCTAGAAGACCTAAATGAGTTCCTGCACAGCAAAAACTATTGCCCGCGCAGGCAGAGAGAGCGGGACTCCTGTCATAATCATTCACAGATTGAGTTGATCTTTTTTTTGCAGTTTATATAGAACAAAACTTGACCTGAAGGTAAAGGGGCATATTACATGAGCACCAATTATATTACACGAGGTCAAATAAGTTTTTTAGACACAGGGAGATTAAGGCCCTCATTACAACCCTGACAGTCGGTGATAAAGTGGCAGTAATACCACCAACAGGCTGGCGCTAAGTACCACCAAATTATGACCATGGCGGTGAGAACTCCCATAGACAGACACCTTACCACACCGACTTCCAGGGAGAAAACAACAGCCACCCCTGCAGTAGCCGCCTACAGCCAGGCGGAAGTCAAAGTTCCGCCCACCCATATTAAGACACAGGAAACCGCCACCTTTTCCGGGGTGGTACCAACAACATCAAAAGCCTGGCGGAAACAGAGCTCAGAAGTCAAAGGACTCACTATTGGAGACACAGGGAACAACCACGCCGCCATGGAGCCCGAGCTGCATGTCTTCCCAGTGCTCTTCTACGTGCTGCTGCACCACGAAAACCAACGACGGCGAAGACGACGATGGTGAGTACAGCCACCTAGCACACAAGGGAGGGTGGGAGGAAAAGAGAGTGACACGCACACGCACAACACACACCCGACCCCCAACACAATACACACAATCAGCTGCATTACCAAGACACTTGTACCCCGTACCTCGGATGAAAGATGCAAGGACAACGTAAAATTATCCGAAGAGAGTGTAATAAGATCAGAACAGTAGAAATAGGAAATATGCAATGTAACTGCTATATACAAATGTACAGTTCAAGGGACACTGCCCAGTCCTCAGCCTGCGTGGGCCACAGGCCAAAGTCCAAGTCCCCACTTGGCACCTGCACCAACACGGAGAGAACACTTTAGGGGCATCAGTTGGAAAATAGACAGGCCCCTCAGGGGGAGGGGGGCACCACAGCCAGCAGATTGAACAAGACCACTGGTTCTGGAGGGGGTAACATGCCCATTGCTGGGACCTGGGGAGTGCTAGGCCACAGTCTCTCAAGTGGGTGATTTGCCCACATGCACTGGAGCAGGAAACATGCTCTGTGTTTGGTCCTGAGGAGTGCAAGTCCACAGTCTCTCAGGTGGGGTATCTGCCCACATGCTCTGGAGGGAGCAACATGCCCTGTGCTTGGTCCTGGGGAGTGCAAGACTATAGTCTCTCAGGTTGGTGATCTGCCCACATGCTCTGGGGGGGCAACATGCCCTGTGCTCTTGATCCTGGGGAGGCTGGGGTTGGTGGGTGTCTTACCCACTGGTTCTGGAGGGGGCATTGTGCACTGTGCTCTTGATCCGGGGAGGCTGGGGTTGGTGGGTGTCTTAACCACTGGTTCTGGAGGGGGCATCATGCCCTGTGCTCTTGATCCTGGGGAGGCTGGGGTCGGTGGGTGTCTTATCCACTGGTTCTGGAGGGGGCATTGTGCCCTGTGCTCTTGATCCTAGGGAGTGCAAGGCCACAGTCTCTCAGGTGGGTGTCATACCCACTAGATGTGCTGAGGGCAGGCTGCACAGCAGCTCATGGAGGCAGGACATATCGTCCGCCGACAGTGACGGCTGCTTAGTGGTGGAAGTGGTGCTGCTGCAGCCACTGGTGGGGGGAAGCTCCAGCCCATCCCCTGCAGCCTCGGATGACTGCCCACTGGTGGTGGCGGTGCTGCTGCTGCTGTGGTGGTGGGGGAAGCTCCAGCCCATCCCCTGCAGCCTCGGATGGCTGCCCACTGGTGTTGGCGGTGGAAGTGCTCCTGCTTCTGGTGGTGGTGGGGAAGCTCCAGCCCATCTCCTGCAGCCTCAGACAGCTGTCCACTGGTGGTGGCGATGGTGGTGGTGGTGCTGCTGCTGGTGGTGGTGGGGGGAAGCTCCAGCCCATCCCCTGCAGCCTCGGATGGCTGCCCACTGGTGTTGGCGGTAGAAGTGCTGCTGCTGCTGGTGGTGGTGGGGGGAAGCTCCGGCCCATCTAATGCAGCCTCAGACAGCTGCCCACTGGTGGTGGCAGTGGTGCTGCTGCTGCTGGTGGTGGTGGAGGGGGAAAGCTCCAGCCCATCCCCTGCAGCCTCGGATGGCTGCACTACCATGGTTGGTGGTGAGGGCTCTGTCTGAGTCCCTGACCTGGCTGCTTGCCCTTTCTGGCAGCAGCTGGGGCTGGCCCTTTGCCCTTCCTGGCAGTAGCTGGGGCTGGCTCCTTGCCCTTCCTGGCAGCAGCTGGGGCTGGCTCCTTGCACTTTCGGGCAGCAGCTGGGGCTGGCTCCCTTTCCTTGAGGCGGCCTGGTGCAGGCTCCTTCACCCTCTGCACAGGTGCCCTGGATCCTTACCAACCACAAGTGGGTGTGGAGATTAATGGGCCCGTGGACTAGGTGGCTGAGGTGCCACCCTGGCCAAACATGAAGGACGGGGGTAGGGGGAGGGAAGAGGTCAATGGTGGAGAGGAATAGCTCCTTAGGGACATTGGGGTGGGAAGAGGGAGAAGGTTTGGGAGTGGAGGAAGAGGGAGGCGTTGTAGGAGGTGTCTGTCTGCTGATTTTGGGTGCATGGGCTGGATGCTGTTGTGAGGTGGATGGCTGTTGGGTGTCTGAGTGCTTGTGTTTGTGTACTTTAGGAGAGTGGGGGACAGACACAGTGGGAGAGGACACAGGGGATGTGTGCATGGCTGTTGTGGAGGTGTCTGCCAGTGAGGCGTGTGTTCTGCTAGGTGTGGTGGTGATGTTAGTAATGGATAATGGTGTAGTGCACGCAGGTGTGAGTGCAGATGCAACTGGGAAGAAGGTGGAGGGAGGAGGAGGAGGAGGGGTAGACAGTGGAAATAGTGGATGTTGGTATGTCTTCATCTGGATGGTGTTTGTGTGAGTGCCTGTGGGATGATGTGTGGTGCTTGTGATTACCTGTGCCACTCGTGTGTTGTCTTGTGTGCATGCTCGTCTGCCTATGTGCTTGGGATAGGTTGGGGTTGAGGGGAATGTGACTGGGAAGAGGAAGTTGGAGGGGGAGGGTGGAAACAGGGACAATGGCTACCATCAGAGAGGAGGCCAGAGCCTGGATCGATCTCTGTTGGGCCGCCAATCCAGTGTGAATGCCCTCCAGAAATGCATTAGTGTGTTGCATTTGGGCTGCCAGCCTATGGATGGCATTCACAATGGCTGACTGCCCCACAGAGATGGATCTCAGGAGGTCAGTAGCCTTCTCACTCAGGGCAGCAGGGCTAACTGGGGCAGGGCCTGAGGTGCCTGGAGTGAAGGAGATGCCCACTCTCCTGAGTGAGCGGGCACGGGCAACTCGCTGAGGGACTGCTGGGAGGGGGTGCTAGTACGGGGGTGGCAGCTGTACCTGTAGCTGGGGTGGTCACAAAGGTGTCCGCAACCACCATGGAGCTTCCATCGGAGGAGGTATCAGAGTCTGAACTGTCCCCTCCAGTCTCTGCTGTGGTGCTCCCCTCGCTCTCCATCCCACTGGTGCCCTCAGTGTCAGTGGACTCTGCCTCCTGGGTCCTGTGGGATGCAGCTCCCTCCATCGTCAGTGCCTCTGCTCCTCCGCCAGATGAGAATAATGCACATAAGGACAGGGTGACAAAACAAAAAGGGGGGGAAGAGACAAAGGATACACCTGGTCAATGGCTGCACAAACACCACCTTTGGCGTACACACCACTCTCACACACAGGGAACAGCCCTATGCACTATGCATTGCACTACCAGTTATTTTGCTAGACACCAAGGCATGGTGAGGGGCACACACAGCCAAATGCACCACACCTGGGACCCACGCAGCCCTGACCAGTTGTGGGTGCCTACGAGCTAGGTAGCATGATTATCCCTTCAGGACCCTTGCCAACAGAGGACCTACTCTGCATTGTCAGGCCTGGGCTAGGGGCACCCACTGACACAGATCCCCCACTCGGATACCATCTTACCATACGTAAGTTGTAATGATGGCCACTGTACTCTCACCGCCTTGTGGCTGATGTGATGCCCTCAAGCGCCCATCCAGCTCAGGCTAGGCCACCACCAGTATGCAAGCCATCAGGGGGGTCAGGGTTCAACGGGCACCCCTTCTTCATTGGGAGGCCATCCCCAGCTGGGCCTCTGCCATATTCCGTGCCCAGAGTTTCAGGTTCTCCCACCCTTTTTGACAGTGGGTGCTCTGCCTGCCGTACACCCCCAGGGACCGCACTTCCTTGGCGATGGCATGCCATATACCCTTCTTTTGATGGGCGCTGACCTGCAGAGGGAATACTCACAGCAAAATAGTTTCAGTCAGACAGTCCTGCCTGTTATACTTATGGCCCACCATACCTCTTCATATAACCATTTGCACACACATGGCCCAGCACACAACCAATATATCGCCCAGAGGACATCCACCGACCCCCCCTTACACGAGGCCTTATCACACACCACCCCATGCATTCATGTCACATGCATTGTGCTCACAGTGTACTCACCTGTTGGTCTGGAGGCCCATACAGCAGTCCATACTGGGGTAGGATCCCATCCACCTGTTGCTCCAACTCCGCCGAGGTGAAGGCAGGGGCCCTTTCCCCAGTTACACAGTCCATGGTAGGTTCCAGACACAGGTCACAGCAGCACATGCAGTGTAGGTTCCCTCCTGTAGAAGGTCCGGTAGCAATTGAGGAATCAGATAGGATATGGCGGTCACGTCCGCGGCGGTGCATACCGTCACTGCTGGCGTACATCACCATTGGCCACTGTACCCCATAGGGCCCAATGTTAACCAATGAGAAGTTGCATGGCGGTTCCTGACCGCCCCCCATAACGGCGCACAACATCAGCAGAATTACCTCATTTCCATCTGTCCCTCCATACAGGACAGGCAGACGCCATTTCTGGGGAGGGTGTAGGGGACAGGCCCTCGATAATAAATGCGTCACAGTTAAAATTTGGATATTCAGGACAAATCCCACTTACCCAATACAAACTGACATCATGCATTGTACTGTTGTGATTCCAATGTTCAGTTTGTGACTGGCTCCTCACTATTTTGTCCCTTAGATTGCTACTGCTGTGGATGAATAGGAGATGGAGACATACACCCATGTTCAGACCCCTGGTGGACTTGGCAACAATGGAGGACAGGCACATCATACTCATCTATAGACTTGACAGGGCCACAATCACAGAGCTGTGTGCCCAATTGGAGCCTGGCCTGATATCTGCTATCTGTCACCCCACTTGGATCCCCCTCTTGGGCAAGTTCTATCAGTGCTCCATTTCCTGGCAACTGGTTCTTTCCAAGTGACAGTGGGCTTGACAGCAGGAATGTCACAGCCAATGTTCTCAATAGTGCTGACCAGAGTGTTGTCTGCCCTGATTAAACACATGTGCAGCTATATTGTATTTCCCCAGGTGGAGGATTTGGCTACAGTGAGGGCTGACTTCTATGCAATGGGACTTATCCCCAGCATAATTGGGGCAATTGATGGAACTCATATTGCATTTGTGCCTCCCTGTCACAATGAACAGGTGTACCAAAATCGTAAGAGTTTTCACTCCATGAATGTAAAGATGGTGTGCTTGGCAGACCAGTGCATCTCCCATGTCAGTGCTAAGTATCCTGGGTTAGTGCATGATGCCTTTATCCTGAGGAATAGCAGCATCCCAAATGTGATGTGCCAACTACAAAGGCATAGGGTGTCGCTAATAGGTGAGCCCTGGTTCCCACCCAGTAGGTGTTGGTGTATGGGTATGGTGTTGGCCATATGGGATAGTGTGTGGCTAAATGTTGTCCCTCAATATTTGCAGGTGACTCTGGTTAACCCAACCTATCATGGCTGCTGACTCCTGTGAGGAATGCCAGGACAAGGGCAGAACAAGGGCAGAAGAATGTTACAATGAGGCACATGGGTGAACAAGACAGATAATCGAAAGAACATTTGGCCTCCTGAAGGCCAGGTTCAGGTGCCTCCATCTAACAGGTGGATCCCTGTGCTACTCACCCAAGAAGGTCTGCCAGATAATCGTGGCATGCTTCATGTTGCACAACCTTGCCTTGAGATGCCATGTGCCTTTTCTGCAGGAGGAGGAGGCTGGAGAAGGCTGTGTGGCAGCAGTAGACCCTGTGGTCAGTGAGGATGAGGAGGCAGAGGATGAGGATGAGGACAACAAAACAGCAGTGATACAACAATACTTCTACTGACACACAGGTAAGACAGTGTCACTTCACATTTCATTGTCAATTATTTGTATATGTTTGGCACTGGCATGCTGTTATTTCCCACTTCTATGCCCACTTACTGTTCCCTTTGGCAATTCATTTTACAGATGTTGGTGCCTCACTATTGCTCCTGGTGTGATCACTGCAGCCAAATACAGGTCTTTCCTATGTGCATAATCACTGTACAGTTGAATTGCAATATTTGAACCTAGTTAAGCAAATCCATACTTAAGAAATGTAACATACTCCATATGTCTATTTTTCCAAGGGTGTTTATTGAAGTGCTAAGAACAGGGGCAAGTGCAAGGGGATGGGTTGATGATGGAGGAAAGTCCAGGGTATTGTTCCAGTCTATTTGTAGCACAGGTGAATTGTCCATGGGGACATAGGAAGGGGAGTAATGACAGTTCAAGGTGGACAGGGTGACAGAGTGTGACACAAGGGTGACAATCAAGAGAGCCTCATTTCCTGGTGGGGGTCTTGGCAATAGTCTCTGGCTTCTGCATGGATCTCAGGGAACATCTGCAGGGTGGTTCTTCTTCTGCAGGGGGAGGGGTGCTGGTGGCCTGTTGGGCCTGTGGCAGGGCCTCCTATCCACCAGCGGCAGCGGAGGTGGAAGGCAGTTCAGATGTCTGGCTAGTGGCAGGGGCCGCTGTTGTGAGACTGCCTCCCGCATTATGTTGGACATGTCTGCAAGAACCCTTGCTATGGAGATCAGGGTGTTGTTGATGGCCTGCAAGTCCTCCATGATCCCTGGAACTATCCCTCCTGCAGCCGCCTGTTCCCCTACACATTGTCCAGGATCTGGCCAATCGTGTCCCGGGAATGCTGGTATGCTCCCAGGATCTCAGAGAGTGCCTCCTGGAGAGTCGGTTCCCCGGGCCTGTCCTCCCAATGGCGCACAGCACTCCTCCCAGTTTCCCTGTTGTCCTGTGCCTCTGACCCCTGAACCGTGTGCCCACTGCCACTAACCCCAGGTCCCTGATTGTCTTGGGTATGAAGTGTACCCTGGGGTCCCTGTAGAGGTGGACACACTGCTGATTGACGTGTCCTGGGGACAGAGGTGTGGGTACGCTGGGTAGGTGCTGTGGTGGTGTTTCCAGATGGGGGAGGCTATGTGGTGGTGTGTGACTGTACCTGGGTAACTAACTGTCCAGAGGTCCCTGATGGGCCAGGTTTGTCATCCAGATCCAGGTGTCCAGAGTTGCTGTCATCACTGTGGTCCTCTTCAGTTGGGGGACTGGATAGTGCTGGCACCTCTTCTCCAGTAACATTGGCTGGGATACCTGTGGGGATGTAAATGCTTTGTTATTGTTTCTGTGTGTGACATATTGTGCATCAGTGGGTTGCCCTATTTGGTTGGATTTGCCCTGGAAGCTTTCACTTGTGTAAGTTGGTATGTGGTGAGCTAGCTGATTCTCTAATGTGTGCATGCTTTAGTGACTGGTGTCCATGCAGGGCTGTGAGTGGTTTCCATTCATTGGTATGGCATGCAGGGCTTGGTATTGGGATGAGTGAGATGTGATGGTGAGGGGTGTGGGAGGTGGTGGTGTGATGGGAGTGAGGGTATGTGATAGCATGCAGGTAGGGGGTGATAGTAATAGAGAGTTGACTTACCAGAGTCCTGTCCTCCTCCTACTCCGGCCAGGTCCTCTGGATGCATGATTGCCAAGACTTGCTCCTCCCATGTTGTTAGTTGTGGGGGAGGAGGTGAGGGTCCACCGCCAGTCCTCTGTACAGCGAGTTGGTGTCTTGCTGAAATGGAACGTACCTTCCCCGTAGGTCATTCCACCTCTTCCTGATGTCATCCCTGGTTCTTGGGTGCTGTCCCACAGTGTTGACCCTGTCCACTGTTCTCCGCCATAGCTCCATCTTCCTGGCTATCAATATCTGCTGCACCTGTGCTCCAAATAGCTGTGGCTCTACCCTGATGATTTCCTCCACCATGACCCTTAGCTCCTCCTCTGAGAATTGGGGGTGTCTTTGTGGAGCCATGGTTGTTGTGTAAGGTGTGTAGGTGATGGTGTGTAGGGTAATGTGTTGGGGTGTGTGATGTGGGGTGTGTGATGTGGGGTGTGTGATGTAGTGTATAGGTGTGAGTGGTATGTGGATCTGGTTGTGTAAGTACTCTTGCTGTCTCTCTCTGTTGGCAATTATTTGTATTCGTAAAGAGTTTTGGGAATTGTGGGTGGGTGTTTTATAGTTGTCTGTGTGTGGTGTATATGGGTGTCAGTTGTGTGCTGTTTGAATAGTCCAATGTGGTGTTGTTTTGTATGTGTGTGTATTTTGAGCGCGGATTACAGCCGTTGAATGTCCACTGTGGTGATTTGTGGGTCATAATGTGATGGGCGTTGTTCTGCTGGTGTAACGGTGTGGGTTTTGATACCGCCAGTTTATCACTGACCTTTAGTGTGGCGGAATTGTGTATGTGGCTGAATAGTGACGGATTGGTGTGTGTGTGTCATAATATGGTGAACAGATATCTGCTGCGGCAGCGGTATGTTGGTGGCAGTCAGCATGGCGGTAGGTGTGGTTTACCGCCAATGTCATAATGAGGGCCTAAGTGATTTGCCCATGATCACAGGAGGTTGAGACGGCTCCGAGACTTGAAACTCGTTCTCTAGTTCCAAAGTCTGTATCTCTGGTCATAATGCCACAGCAGAGTCCCTGCATATGTATCGCAGAACCCCTGCAAAGACACAGCAGAGTTTATGCAAAGATGGAGCTGACCACCTACAGATATTCTGTTGAGTTTCTTTACAGGCAGTTTATTTCTGGCACTGAACCAGAGCAGAGTCCCTGTATACATAGAACTCAGCCCCTGCACAGCATGAGTCATGTTGATTACTAGATTGTGTTGAGCCAGTTCACAGAGTTCAGCTATTTCATTATTCATTAATACAATGAAAATCTTCAGTGAAGTATTGTTGACCAGTGTAGGAAGTTGGCTCTGTATGTGCTACTTCAAAGTAAGGAATAGCATGCACAGAGTCCAAGGGTTCCCCTTAGAGGTAAAATAGTGGTAAAAATAGATAATACTAATGCTCTATTTTGTGGTAGTGTGGTCGAGCAGTAGGCTTATCCAAGGAGTAGTGTTAAGCATTTGTTGTACATACACATAGACAATAAATGAGGTACACACACTCAGAGACAAATCCAGCCAATAGGTTTTGTTATAGAAAAATATATTTTCTTAGTTTATTTTAAGAACCACAGGTTCAAATTTAACATGTAATATCTTGTTTGAAAGGTATTGCAGGTAAGTACATTAGGAACTTTGAATCATTTCAATTGCATGTATACTTTTCAAGTTATTCACAAATAGCTGTTTTAAAAGTGGACACAGTGCAATTTTCACAGTTCCTGGGGGAGGTAAGTTTTTGTTAGTTTTACCAGGTAATTAAGACACTTACAGGATTCAGTTCTTGGTCCAAGGTAGCCCACCGTTGGGGGTTCAGAGCAACCCCAAAGTCACCACACCAGCAGCTCAGGGCCGGTCAGGTGCAGAGTTCAAAGTGGTGCCCAAAACGCATAGGCTAGAATGGAGAGAAGGGGGTGCCCCGGTTCCGGTCTGCTTGCAGGTAAGTACCTGCGTCTTCGGAGGGCAGACCAGGGGGGTTTTGTAGGGCACCGGGGGGGACACAAGCCCACACAGAAATTTCACCCTCAGCAGCGCGGGGGCGGCCGGGTGCAGTGTAGACACAAGCGTCGGGTTTGCAAGGTTAGTCAATGAGAGATCAAGGGATCTCTTCAGCGCTGCAGGCAGGCAAGGGGGGGCTTCCTCGGGGAAACCTCCACTTGGGCAAGGGAGAGGGACTCCTGGGGGTCACTTCTCCAGTGAAAGTCCGGTCCTTCAGGTCCTGGGGGCTGCGGGTGCAGGGTCTTTTCCAGGCGTCGGGACTTAGGTTTCAGAGAGTCGCGGTCAGGGGAAGCCTCGGGATTCCCTCTGCAGGCGGCGCTGTGGGGGCTCAGGGGGGACAGGTTTTGGTACTCACAGTCGTAGAGTAGTCCGGGGGTCCTCCCTGAGGTGTTGGTTCTCCACCAGCCGAGTCGGGGTCGCCGGGTGCAGTGTTGCAAGTCTCACGCTTCTTGCGGGGAGTTGCAGGGTTCTTTAAGGCTGCTTCTGGAAACAAAGTTGCAGTCTTTTTGGAGCAGGTCCGCTGTCCTCTGGAGTTTCTTGTCGTCGTCGAAGCAGGGCAGTCCTCAGAGGATTCAGAGGTCGCTGGTCCCTTTGGAAGGCGTCGCTGGAGCAGAGTTCTTTGGAAGGCAGGAGACAGGCCGGTGAGTTTCTGGAGCCAAGGCAGTTGTTGTCTTCTGGTCTTCCTCTGCAGGGGTTTTCAGCTGGGCAGTCCTTCTTCTTGTAGTTGCAGGAATCTAATTTTCTAGGGTTCAGGGTAGCCCTTAAATACTAAATTTAAGGGCGTGTTTAGGTCTGGGGGGTTTAGTAGCCAATGGCTACTAGCCCTGAGGGTGGGTACACCCTCTTTGTGCCTCCTCCCAAGGGGAGGGGGTCACATCCCTAATCCTATTGGGGGAATCCTCCATCTGCAAGATGGAGGATTTCTAAAAGTCAGAGTCACCTCAGCTCAGGACACCTTAGGGGCTGTCCTGACTGGCCAGTGTCTCCTCCTTGTTGCTTTCTTTGTTCCCTCCAGCCTTGCCGCCAAAAGTGGGGGCCGTGGCCGGAGGGGGCGGGCAACTCCACTAAGCTGGAGTGCCCTGCTGGGCTGTGACAAAGGGGTGAGCCTTTGAGGCTCACCGCCAGGTGTTACAGCTCCTGCCTGGGGGAGGTGTTAGCATCTCCACCCAGTGCAGGCTTTGTTACTGGCCTCAGAGTGACAAAGGCACTCTCCCCATGGGGCCAGCAACATGTCTCTAGTGTGGCAGGCTGCTGGAACCAGTCAGCCTACACAGATAGTTGGTTAAGTTTCAGGGGGCACCTCTAAGGTGCCCTCTGTGGTGTATTTTACAATAAAATGTACACTGGCATCAGTGTGCATTTATTGTGCTGAGAAGTTTGATACCAAACTTCCCAGTTTTCAGTGTAGCCATTATGGTGCTGTGGAGTTCGTGTAAAACAGACTCCCAGACCATATACTCTTATGGCTACCCTGCACTTACAATGTCTAAGGTTTTGCTTGGACACTGTAGGGGCACAGTGCTCATGCACTGGTACCCTCACCTATGGTATAGTGCACCCTGCCTTAGGGCTGTAAGGCCTGCTAGAGGGGTGTCTTACCTATACTGCATAGGCAGTGAGAGGCTGGCATGGCACCCTGAGGGGAGTGCCATGTCGACTTACTCATTTTGTTCTCACTAGCACACACAAGCTGGTAAGCAGTGGGTCTGTGCTGAGTGAGGGGTCTCTAGGGTGGCATAATACATGCTGCAGCCCTTAGAGACCTTCCCTGGCATCAGGGCCCTTGGTACCAGAGGTACCAGTTACAAGGGACTTATCTGGATGCCAGGGTGTGCCAATTGTGGAAACAATGGTACATTTTAGGTGAAAGAACACTGGTGCTGGGGCCTGGTTAGCAGGGTCCCAGCACACTTCTCAGTCAAGTCAGCATCAGTATCAGGCAAAAAGTGGGGGGGTAACTGCAACAGGGAGCCATTTCTTTACACAAGCCCCCCCCAGCCCACAGGCCAGGAGACTCAGCCAAAGCTGGAAGAGTCTTCCTAGTCTGTCAGGCGAGGAAGAGTAGAGGAAATGTCTGGTTTGTTGCAGGGCCTACTCTGCCTTACATCCTCCTGTTCAGGTCATTCCCTCTGGGGAACTGACCCACTTCCACAGTGATAGGACCTAGTCTGAACTGCCTCTTGTCTGTGCTTTTTATGTCTTTACCCATTCTCTCTATTTTGAGGTCAGAGGTATCCACCTCTGCTAATCTTATCTTAGCCAGGGTCACCCCTAGCTTACCCAAAGAGGTTACCCAGAGCTGGAGTAACCCCACCATGACCAACAGGGTCAGGGGGCCTAACTTGTTATTTGGCATGGGGTCAGACCACCATGCCAAGGATAGTGCAGCCATAGAGGCTAACACCCAGCAGAGGCCACTGACAGCTGTCAGTGCCCAGAACCACACCTTTAGCTCTTCACCTACAAGGGAAGGGGCTAAGTTACAGGCTTCTTTGGGTTCAGGGTGCCTGTCTGCTGTATTAGAGTGGGGGGTTACCACATCTTGTAGTAAACACCCTTCTTCCACTCTTTCTTCTGTTAGCTGAGGGGCCACCCACTCAGGCTTAACAGTTGCCTGACTAGCCAGGACTTCTTGGGGGTCAGGTTGGACTTTATCAGAGCCATTTTTGGAGTTCTCCCCTACTGGAGCAGAATCTCCTTGGCTTGCTGGAACCTTGGCTAAAGGTTGTCCACCTTTCCTACTCTGTTTCCTTTTCTTTTTCTTCTGGGGCCTACTTGCATTTACTGCAGAGGCAGGCACTCCAGAATCCTTGGGAGAGGACTGGCCCTGGACCAGTTCTTCTCTTAGGCTCTGACTAACCTCTGGGTAGTCATTTCCAAGGAGACAATCAAGGGGGAGGTCTGTACTGACTACCACCCTTCTCCAGCTAAAAGTTCCACCCACTTCTATGGGCACAAAAGCCACAGGCCTATTAGTGACCCTGTCTGGGCTAACTCTTACTCTGGCCATCTCACCTGGGATGTACTGGTTTGAGAACACCAGCCTGTCATGCACAATAGTGTGACTGGCACAAGTGTCTCTCAGGGCAGTGGCTGGGATTCCATTCACCTGTAGGTGGTGGAAGTGTCTACTTCCCTCTGGAATCTCCAACTCACCTGTTGGGCCCTTTTTCCAGTTGAAGGCTATGAAGACCTCCTCATCTGAGGAGTCATCCCCAATGGCTACACTGGTCACCCCTGGGATTTTGCTAGGGGGTTTGTTTTTGGGACAAGAAGTGTCCTTGGTGTGGTGCCCTGTCTGTTTACAGTTATGGCACCATGCCTTAGTGGCATCCCAGCTCTTACCCTGGTACCCACCTTTGTTTTGGGTTGTGTCTCTGGGCCCACCCACCTGGTCTGGTTTTTGGGGGCCTACAGGGGACTCTTTTTCTTTGTTTCTAGTGTCACCCACTTTCTCCTGGGGAGGCTTGGTAACCCCTTTCTTTTGGTCACGCCCAGTGGAAGTTTTGGTTACCCTAGTCTTGACCCAGTGGTCTGCCTTCTTTCCCAATTCTTGGGGAGAAATTGGACCTAGGTCTACCAGATACTGATGCAACTTTTCATTGAAGCAGTTACTTAAAATGTGTTCTTTCATAAACAAATTATAAAGCCCAACATAGTCATACACTTCATTTCCAGTTACCCAACCATCCAGTGTTTTCACTGAGTAGTCAACATAATCAACCCAGGTCTGGCTCGAGGATTTTTGAGCCCCCCTGAATCTAATTCTATACTCCTCAGTGGAGAATCCAAAGCCCTCAATCAGGGTACCCTTCATGAGGTCATAAGATTCTGCATCTTTTCCAGAGAGTGTGAGGAGTCTATCCCTACACTTTCCTGTGAACATTTCCCAAAGGAGAGCACCCCAGTGAGATTTGTTCACTTTTCTGGTTACACAAGCCCTCTCAAAAGCTGTGAACCATTTGGTGATGTCATCACCATCTTCATATTTTGTTACAATCCCTTTGGGGATTTTCAACATGTCAGGAGAATCTCTGACCCTATTTATGTTGCTGCCACCATTGATGGGTCCTAGGCCCATCTCTTTTCTTTCCCTTTCTATGGCTAGGATCTGTCTTTCCAAAGCCAATCTTTTGGCCATCCTGGCTAACTGGATGTCCTCTTCACTGGAGTTATCCTCAGTGATTTCAGAGTTGTTGGTCCCTCCTGTGAGGGAACCAGCATCTCTGACTATTATTTGTGGAGTCAGGGCTTGAGAGGCCCTGTCCTCCCTAGATAGGACTGGTAGGGGGGAATCTTCCTCCAATTCACTATCCTCTTCCTCTGAGTTGCCACCCTCAGAGGGGTTGGCCTTTTCAAACTCTGCCAAAAGCTCCTGGAGCTGTATTTTGGTAGGTTTGGGGCCTATGGTTATTTTCTTTAGTTTACAGAGTGACCTTAGCTCTCTCATCTGTAGATGGAGGTAAGGTGTGGTGTCGAGTTCCACCACAGTCACATCTGTGCTAGACATTTTGCTTCTAAAAGTTGGAATACTTTTTAAGAATCTAAAACTGGTTCTAGAATCTAATTCAAACTTTTACAAACTTTTAAACTCTAAAAGAAATGCTAAACAGGATCTAACACAAGGCCCTAGCAGGTCTTTTAAGAATTTAGAAAACTTTTCAAATTGCAAAAATCAATTTCTAATGACAATTTTGGAATTTGTCGTGTGATCAGGTATTGGCTGAGTAGTCCAGCAAATGCAAAGTCTTGTACCCCACCGCTGATCCACCAATGTAGGAAGTTGGCTCTGTATGTGCTACTTCAAAGTAAGGAATAGCATGCACAGAGTCCAAGGGTTCCCCTTAGAGGTAAAATAGTGGTAAAAATAGATAATACTAATGCTCTATTTTGTGGTAGTGTGGTCGAGCAGTAGGCTTATCAAAGGAGTAGTGTTAAGCATTTGTTGTACATACACATAGACAATAAATGAGGTACACACACTCAGAGACAAATCCAGCCAATAGGTTTTGTTATAGAAAAATATATTTTCTTAGTTTATTTTAAGAACCACAGGTTCAAATTTAACATGTAATATCTTGTTTGAAAGGTATTGCAGGTAAGTACATTAGGAACTTTGAATCATTTCAATTGCATGTATACTTTTCAAGTTATTCACAAATAGCTGTTTTAAAAGTGAACACAGTGCAATTTTCACAGTTCCTGGGGGAGGTAAGTTTTTGTTAGTTTTACCAGGTAAGTAAGACACTTACAGGGTTCAGTTCTTGGTCCAAGGTAGCCCACCGTTGGGGGTTCAGAGCAACCCCAAAGTCACCACACCAGCAGCTCAGGGCCGGTCAGGTGCAGAGTTCAAAGTGGTGCCCAAAACGCATAGGCTAGAATGGAGAGAAGGGGGTGCCCCGGTTCCGGTCTGCTTGCAGGTAAGTACCCGCGTCTTCGGAGGGCAGACCAGGGGGGTTTTGTAGGGCACCGGGGGGGACACAAGCCCACACAGAAATTTCACCCTCAGCAGCGCGGGGGCGGCCGGGTGCAGTGTAGACACAAGCGTCGGGTTTGCAAGGTTAGTCAATGAGAGATCAAGGGATCTCTTCAGCGCTGCAGGCAGGCAAGGGGGGGCTTCCTCGGGGAAACCTCCACTTGGGCAAGGGAGAGGGACTCCTGGGGGTCACTTCTCCAGTGAAAGTCCGGTCCTTCAGGTCCTGGGGGCTGCGGGTGCAGGGTCTTTTCCAGGCGTCGGGACTTAGGTTTCAGAGAGTCGCGGTCAGGGGAAGCCTCGGGATTCCCTCTGCAGGCGGCGCTGTGGGGGCTCAGGGGGGACAGGTTTTGGTACTCACAGTCGTAGAGTAGTCCGGGGGTCCTCCCTGAGGTGTTGGTTCTCCACCAGCCGAGTCGGGGTCGCCGGGTGCAGTGTTGCAAGTCTCACGCTTCTTGCGGGGAGTTGCAGGGTTCTTTAAGGCTGCTTCTGGAAACAAAGTTGCAGTCTTTTTGGAGCAGGTCCGCTGTCCTCGGGAGTTTCTTGTCGTCGTCGAAGCAGGGCAGTCCTCAGAGGATTCAGAGGTCGCTGGTCCCTTTGGAAGGCGTCGCTGGAGCAGAGTTCTTTGGAAGGCAGGAGACAGGCCGGTGAGTTTCTGGAGCCAAGGCAGTTGTAGTTTTCTGGTCTTCCTCTGCAGGGGTTTTCAGCTGGGCAGTCCTTCTTCTTGTAGTTGCAGGAATCTAATTTTCTAGGGTTCAGGGTAGCCCTTAAATACTAAATTTAAGGGCGTGTTTAGGTCTGGGGGGTTTAGTAGCCAATGGCTACTAGCCCTGAGGGTGGGTACACCCTCTTTGTGCCTCCTCCCAAGGGGAGGGGGTCACATCCCTAATCCTATTGGGGGAATCCTCCATCTGCAAGATGGAGGATTTCTAAAAGTCAGAGTCACCTCAGCTCAGGACACCTTAGGGGCTGTCCTGACTGGCCAGTGACTCCTCCTTGTTGCTTTCTTTGTTCCCTCCAGCCTTGCCGCCAAAAGTGGGGGCCGTGGCCGGAGGGGGCGGGCAACTCCACTAAGCTGGAGTGCCCTGCTGGGCTGTGACAAAGGGGTGAGCCTTTGAGGCTCACCGCCAGGTGTTACAGCTCCTGCCTGGGGGAGGTGTTAGCATCTCCACCCAGTGCAGGCTTTGTTACTGGCCTCAGAGTGACAAAGGCACTCTCCCCATGGGGCCAGCAACATGTCTCTAGTGTGGCAGGCTGCTGGAACCAGTCAGCCTACACAGATAGTTGGTTAAGTTTCAGGGGGCACCTCTAAGGTGCCCTCTGTGGTGTATTTTACAATAAAATGTACACTGGCATCAGTGTGCATTTATTGTGCTGAGAAGTTTGATACCAAACTTCCCAGTTTTCAGTGTAGCCATTATGGTGCTGTGGAGTTCGTGTAAAACAGACTCCCAGACCATATACTCTTATGGCTACCCTGCACTTACAATGTCTAAGGTTTTGCTTGGACACTGTAGGGGCACAGTGCTCATGCACTGGTACCCTCACCTATGGTATAGTGCACCCTGCCTTAGGGCTGTAAGGCCTGCTAGAGGGGTGTCTTACCTATACTGCATAGGCAGTGAGAGGCTGGCATGGCACCCTGAGGGGAGTGCCATGTCGACTTACTCATTTTGTTCTCACTAGCACACACAAGCTGGTAAGCAGTGGGTCTGTGCTGAGTGAGGGGTCTCTAGGGTGGCATAATACATGCTGCAGCCCTTAGAGACCTTCCCTGGCATCAGGGCCCTTGGTACCAGAGGTACCAGTTACAAGGGACTTATCTGGATGCCAGGGTGTGCCAATTGTGGAAACAATGGTACATTTTAGGTGAAAGAACACTGGTGCTGGGGCCTGGTTAGCAGGGTCCCAGCACACTTCTCAGTCAAGTCAGCATCAGTATCAGGCAAAAAGTGGGGGGGTAACTGCAACAGGGAGCCATTTCTTTACAACCAGTTTCTAATCTTTGGGACTACTAGGAGCCTCCCACCCAGGTTAGTCTCTGAAACGGCCTGCCTCTGATAGGGAGTCTGGAGGAAAAGGTGGGAGAAAGGATTGGAGATGGAGAGGGATCAAGAAAAGATATTGTGAAGAAAAAGAGAGAGAGAGGGAGGCAACATACAGAGTAGTGACAGAGAAAAGAGGGTAAGAAAGAATATGGAGGGCAAAAGAGAGAAAAAAGAAATGAGAGGATAACATGACTGATATGGGAAAGAGGGCAGAAAGTGTGTCAAATGGAAGAAGGCAGAATGAGTGATGTGTGAACAAGCAGCTGGCAATGATACTAAGGCAAACATTACTGCATATTCCGCCTCTTACTTTTGCTCTGTTTTTCACTAGTCATCTGACTGTCACATTACGATCAAGTTAAAAAACAAACATTGACAAACCAATTTCTTTGGCTTCAGTAAAGGTACGTTATGTATTAGAATGACCACTAATACATACCACAGGCTGATTATAACATTGGCAACATCCCTGACTCGAATAGGTACTAGGCCCTTGGCAGCAGGAGTAGGCGCAGCACAAGGTTCTGACAAAGTAAAAAAAAAGACAGGTAGTGTAAAAGCTTCCCTGCAGAACAGGTAGAAGGCAAGCATTAGCAGAAACATGCCCCTATCTCACAGAACAGGAACAGATTGGACAGCAGCAGTGCAAGCTTTGCTTGCTACTGGAACAGGTGCAACGTAGGTGACAGCAGTGCAAGCTTCCATTTCTTGCAGAAAATGTATGGCTTTTGGCAGCAGCAATGTAAGCTGCACTACATACGACAAGCTTCAGTACATGCTTTCTTTCCTCACAGAACAGGCACTCCTTGACAGCACCACTATGCTTTCCTTGCTTGAGGTAGGTAGCAGCAGTGCAATCTCAATATCCATTTACAGATGACACAACATGAGAGCTGTAGTGCAAACAACCTGTAAGGCAGAGGATGTAGGTTACACACAATTCTTTGGAGCAGGTACTAAATCTTTTGAAGTTGGTATATTAGTGAAAGGGTGAGTGATACTGCCACTCTCACTGCAGTGGCATTCTGACAGTAGTTGTGTTGGAACACTCATTTAGTTAGGATGGTGTTAGAGATGCTTCTGACATATCCTGAAACCTCTGAAGTAGTCAGATTAGGTTCTGCTATTAACACAACTCCTACTTGTTCATATCCTGGAGCCTTGGTGCTATCACTGAGTCCTGCTTTCAGTGCCTGTAGGCCCTATCACTGCTATGCCCTGCAACGCATGGTCTTGTCACTGCAAGTGAGTGCTGCTGCTATTATAGACAGTCAGCTCCTGCTGTTGTACTCTGAATACTGCTGTCAATAGATATAACTCATACCAGTCCCCTCCTTCTTCAGGCCATCATGACCAATGCTGTCATCATCTAGTGATTCAGCTGTCAGTCCTCCTGCCACCACCTCTCCAAGTTTGGTTGCAGCAGGCAAACCCTAAAGGCAGTGGATTGATGTGTGAAGAATAAAACTTGTGAGGGCAGACCAAGAATACAGGAGGAGGAATGTCCTTAAGCAGCTTTGTGCTTCAATCATGGTTGCCTCAGCTAACAAATGCTCTAAGCACTCTGCTAGCTATATCTTCAAGCTTCCTGCCAAAGATCATTGGGCATCTGTTCAGGTGGAGAAACATGAACTCGTTACTGGCTGGTGGTGAAGGTGCTAGCCACCAGCTGGAGCTACAGGATCCCAGTGTGAAGGAGCAGCAGGTTCATGGGCATTCTCACACCTTCCCACATACATGGTCTATGCCCAGGCCTCCCTCTAGTCATCCTTAAATCTCTCAATATAATTCTGCACCAGTGTCTTCTGCTGTGGATGCTCACCATAACAAGAAATAATGTAATTTTTACTCAGCTTAGGCTCCTTCATAAACCTGAAAGACAACATTATTTACAATAATTTGTTTCTGGGGCAGCATGCTCACATTTAAATGTTGGCATCTTTAGCCAAACCTCTTTCATTTGGACAAAAAGATAATGTAACTGAGTGCACATTTGGGCTAGGCTGGTGTCTCTGTTTTTAAAGGTATTCAACACGCAGATCGCAAAGAGAAACTGGCTTTACTTTTCGTGTCTCAGGAGCGCGTAGCCATGTCAAGAAAGCATTGAAGGGATGTAATTAAGGTGCGACTCTTTTAAAACCTACATACCACAATAATTTGCGTTCGTTCTACTCACTAGACAGCATGGGGAACACAGCATAGTGCCTATCCAAAAGTATAAAAAAGAATATAAGTATTCAGAAGGATTTGTGAAGGTGAACACTGGAGCATTTTCAACTCCTAACCTTATTTTTAACGTTTTATTGCACTAAGTAAGAAGAAGTGGTATAATGAATAAGTCAACCTGGGAACCTGACTTTCAATCCAGCTTGGATCATGACTGACAACTGTGCAGTCTGAGCAAATCACTTACTCTGTGATGTGTGTAAATCAAAGATTTAGGCCCCCATTTCATGTACGCAGTCTTGCTTTGTCTCCATCACTAACTATAATATTTAACACTCTGTTGCTCCTCGACTAAGGTATGTGTTATAACAATATAAATGCATACATGTTTTTACAATGCGAAGCTTTCCAGCTTATTCCTCTCTGTGAATGCCCCTTCTTTTTGGGCTCTTTGTGAACACCCCTCATTTTGTAACATTGACATAGAAGCACTTTTAAATTTTCTACATTCCACTATATGTGTCACATCTTTAATATGTTTAATATATATGGAGATACCCATTCAGTGTCTAAATACTTCTCTTTTGGAAGGCATTGTTCCGAGGATATGGAAACATGCAATGGTCAAGCCTTTGCTGAAGAAGCCTGATGCTGATCCTCTCATTTGGTCAAATTATAGACCGATCTCTCTTTTGCCCACTCCATCAAAAGTGCTTGAAAACTAATGGCTTGTTTCATTATTCTCAGTCAAGCTGAGGCAACAGCTTGATATGGGTGGCTCTTTAGCATTAATTCTACTTACCCTTTATTGCTGCTGTTGACACAGTGAGCCACAACCTGCTTTTGAAAAAACTGGAGCATATGGGTGTACATGACACCCTTTTATCTTAATTAAGCTCTTTTTTGCAAGATCAGGTCCTTCAGGTTCACTCTTAGTACTGATCTATGCCTCATCACCTCCCTTTTGGAGTTCCTCAGGGCTCCACATTAAGTCCCACCCTATTCAATCTCTATGTAAGACCTTCTAAAGATGTATTTGAAAATGTTAGTATTACTTTGTTATCATGTGCGGATGACACCCAGATTGTGGTCTCACTGTCATCCCAGGAAACAGCAATACAGCAGCCTTGAATAGGTGTCTAACACAAGTATCTGCATGGATGAACATCAATTCCCTTAAATTAAATGGGGATAAGACTGAGGTGTTGTTGGCAGGCAACAATCCCCATCTTTGGTGTCCTCATTTATGGCCGGAGGCAATGAGCACCATTCTGAATGCAGTTTCAGTGGTTAAGAACTTAGGAGTTTGGCTAGACAATGAACTATCCATGGCCTACCAAATAACAAAAGATCACTAAAAAACTGTGTGCTGTCTTCCTAGCTCTGCCCAAAGAACGATCATCAAACCTTTAGTTACCTCAAGGCTAGATTACAGAAACATCCTATATCTAGGTGATAAACAATGCTTTATTAGGCATCTGCAGGTAGTGCAAAATGGGGCAGCCAGATTGCTTCTTCATCTTCCAAAGTTTTACCTTACTGTTTGTATGCTTCATGAACTCCATTGGCTCCCAGTCGAGTGCCACATCCAGGTCAAAGGACTGTGCCTATAAATGCTTATCTAACTCTGGTCTGAACTAACTTAGGCCATTAGTATTATCTTATATCCCTAATCAGCCTTTGCGTTCAAGCAATCTGGATTTTGCTTTAGTTCCTAAAATCCAGAAGGCCTGGCAAGGATTTAAATCTTTCTCCTTAGTAGGCCCAAAACTTTGGAATTCCCTCCCCCTGACTTGAGGGCTTGTCATTCCTTCTTGAAGTTTTGGAAAAGGTTAAAAACATTGTTATTGTGATACCCTTGAATAATATCAAAACAAAGTCTCTGTTACTGTCAGGTAGCATAGCCGCTGGGAAAACCTGTTTGGGTAGCCATGTGCTCTACAAATGAAAATACAATCAGTCTCCTCGATGTCTGAGGGAACACTTTCTGGTGTTTATCCAGGGATCCCCCTCATAAACATCTTTTTGTTCCCAAACCCATTTGTTTATTATGTGTCTGATGCTGCTTTAGTAAGAAAAGACACCTTTACAATTAGACTTTCTTTTCTGTGTGCCAGACATGCACACAGACACAAGATTCACTTGGTACAAAATATCTTGCAGACATCTTATATTCTCAGGCCTGGTGGATACTCTCAAAGCTCCAGCAGTGCTTAGGGGCATGTTTACAAGCCCTTTTACATCGCTCTTGCACCACACAGTGTGGTGCAAGAGCGATGCAGCTGAATTGTTTTATTTATGAAGCACATCATGCCATCTTGTGTGGTCTTGAGTGGCTTCATAAATCTCAATTAATGCAACGCAGCGCAAATCGGTGTGTTGTATTACTCTGCATTAGGGAGGCATTTCCATGGGTGTTGTGTGGGTGTTCTCATGCAGCATCCATGAATTTTGATACATTCCAAGAATTGGAAGAAGTGGTAGACCCGGGAATGTGCCAAAAATGAATGCCAAGTGAGGCATAATGAGGAGAAATGCCCTTATTTTTCCTCACTTTTTCCCCCCTCTCCCCTGAAGAGAGTCAGGGGATTGTTTTTGTGCAGGAAGGTGGCTCTTATACTGGCTCTGAGAATGTCTCTTCTGCACTGTGTGATGTGGTAGCCCCTCCATTGCCGCTTGATGTACAATTCCACCCCCCACTAAGTCTGGGTCTACTTGCACCCTTGGCCACTACTCATATGTACGCTTTCACCTACACTCACACTCACACACACACATTTACAGTACCTGTTGCAATAATCTTTGGATGTAGAACAGTAAACATGGCTTGGCTGTAGCCCTTGACATTAGAGTAAATTAAGCTGAGAGACCAGATCTCAGACCCAGGCTCGTGGATCAATTTCAAGAAGGGTGGGACACAGATATTAATAGCCCCCACGTCTTCCATGTAGCATTCAATTGCTTTAATCAAAGTACAGAGAAGTCTTGGTGATACTGAGGCTAGCCTAGAACCCCCAGCACATTAAACATCTCATGAATAAATAGGTGAACTATGTGGGCTGCTGTCCTTCCAGTTCGACACAACACAGTGGTTAAATGTCTCTCCAGCTGCGTCTTCCCATTTTGGATCTGATTTCTATTTTCACTTTCTAATTAGAAAGTGGTTTTGCTCTTAAAGCGCTATGTATATGAGCAAGTAGAACAGGCTCAAAGAGGGTTGATTAAAAAAGCATTTTTCCAGGAAAAAGCTCTATCTTACACATTCATAATTTGCAACTAATTCCGAAATTTGAATGCATGTGTAAATTATGAATCGGTGGAGTTTTTATAATGTAAGTGAAATCCGATTACGAGCCTTGAAGTTTCGCCATTGTCCTATGTTTACGCCCTCGCAATGATTTTCCACACAAACTGGCAATATTTTCCTGCAAGAGTCAATATTTCATCACAGGTTCTAGTTTTAAAATAGACTTGTTCTTTTCACGTGAGTTAACTTTAAACAGTGTTTTCCACGACTTTGAAGCAGGATGGATGCTGATATTCATTTTTTCTCAAAACAAGTTAAAAAGGGGCACAGGAGTTCTGATTTGAACACGAACACCCACATGAAAAAAAGTCTGAACCCCAAAATTAGTATGTTGGAAATGGCCTTTCTGCAGGGTCGCTCTCAAACTTTTTGCCTTCCTCCTCCTCTTTTTCTGACCTCATTTTTGCTGGCCTCAGGACTCTTCGCACTTTACCCCTGCTAATCAGTGCTAAAGTGCATATGCTCTCTCCTTAAAACATGGTGACATTGGCCCATACCCAATTGGCTTATTTGATTTACCTGTAAGTCCCTGGTCAAGTGCACTACATGTGCCCAGGGCCTGTAAGTTAAATGCTACTAGTGGGCTGCACCACTGGTTGTGCCACCCACATAAGTAGCCCCCTAACCATGTCTCAGGCCTGCCTCTGCAGTGCCTGTGTGTGCAGTTTCACTGCCACTTCGACTTGGCATTTGAAAGTACTCGCCAAGCCTTAAACTCCTCTTTTTCTACATATAAGTCACCCCTAAGGTAGGCCCTAGGTAGCCCATAGGGCAGAGTGCTATGTAGGTAAAAGGCAGGACATGAACATGTGTTTTCTAAGTGTCCTGGTAGTGTAAAACGCCTACATTCGTTTTTACACTGCTGGGAGGCCTGCTCATTTCATAGAATAGCATTGGGGCTACCCTCATCTACTGTTTGAGTGGTAGACCTTGATCTGAAAGGAGTAGCCAGGTCATATTTAGTATGGCCAGAATGGTGATACAAAATCTGGCTTAATGGTGAAGTTGGATTTTATATTACTATTTTAAAAATGCTACTTTTAGAAAGTGAGCATTTCTCTACAATTAAATCCTTCTGTGCCTTCCAATCCACGTCTGGTAAGGTTTAGTTGACAGCTCCCTTGTGCGTTCACTCAGACACACCCAAACACAGGATACTCAGCCTCACTTGCATACATCTGCATTTTGAATGGGTCTTCTTGGGCTGGGAGGGTGGAGGGCTTGACACTTACATGTCAAAGTACAGTAGCTTGCCCTCACACAAAGGACTGCCACACCCCCTACAGAGACCCTGGCAGACAGGATGGAACTGAAAGGGGACCTTGTGCACTTCTAAGCCACTCTTTAAAGTCTCTCCCACTTCAAAGGCACATTTGGGTATTTAAGCAGGGTCTCTGACCCTACAAACTTAGACACTTCTGAGGTAGACACTACCTGACAAGACACGTCCTGGAGAAGAGAACCTGAACCAGAACCTGCATCCTGCCAAGAAGACCTGCATGGCTGCTCGAAGGCTTTCTGTGAAGGACTGCTGCCTTGCTGGCTGTGGTGAGAAGTGCTCTCCGAGAGCTTGGATAGAGCTTGCCTCCTGTTCCCTGTCTCAGGACCAAAAAGACTTCGGGCCATATTTATACTTTTTGACGCAAAACTGCGCTAACGCAGTTTAGCGTCAAAAAAATTAGCGCCGGCTAACGCCATTCTGAAGCGCCATGCGGGCGCCGTATTTAATCAATGACGTTACCCGCCGGCGCTGCCTGGTGTGCGTGAAAAAAAACGGCGTACACCAGGCAGCGCCGGCGTAGGGGGATATGGAGCTTGGGCGTCAAAAAATGGAGCAAGTCAGGCTGAGGCAAATTTTTCGCCTCAACCCGATTTGCGCCATTTTTTTCGACTCCCAACCCCCATAGAAATGACTCCTGTCTTAGCAAAGACAGGAGTCATGCCCCCTTGCCCAATGGCCATGCCCAGGGGAATTATGTCCCCTGGGCATGGTCATTGGGCATAGTGGCATGTAGGGGGGCACAAATCAGGCCCCCCTATGCCACAAAAAAAAAAAAAAAAATACTTACCGGAACTTACCTTAATGTCCCTGGGATGGGTCCCTCCAGCCTTGGGTGTCCTCCTGGGGTGGGCAAGGGTGACAGGGGGTGTCCCTGGGGGCATGGGAGGGCACCTCTGGGCTCCTTCCGAGCCCACAGGTCCCTTAACGCCTGCCTTGTCCAGGTGCTAAAAAACGGCGCAAAAGCGGCCGTACCTCATTTTTTTTGACCCGCCCACTCCCGGGTGTGAATTTTGCCCGGGAGTGTAAATACGGCGCACATGCCTCGGAGTAAATTTTTTAGACGGGAACGCCTACCTTGCATATCATTAACGCAAAGTAGGTGTCCATGCTAAAAAATTACGCAAACTCCATGGACTTTGGCGCTAGACGCGTCTAACGCCAAAGTATAAATATGGAGTTAGTTTTGCGTCGGAATTGCGTCTAAAAAAACGACGCAATTCCGGCGCAAACAGAGTATAAATATGCCCCATATCTCTACAAGAAGGGCTCTTCGTGCAGCAAAAATCGATCCACAGCCTGACAGAAACGACGCGCAGCTTGCATCACGGTGAAAAATTCACTGCACGCTGAACCGGAAGGGTGGTATATTTTTGTGGTGCTATACTGTGTTATTGCATGATTTATTGCACAAATACATTTCACATTGCCTTCTATTTTAAACCTGACTGCTCAGTGCCAAGCTACCAGAGGGTGGGCACAGGATAATTTGGATTGTGTGTGACTTACCCTGACTAAATTGAGGGTCCTTGCTTGGACAGGGGGTAAACTGACTGCCAACCAAAGACCCCATTTCTAACATAGTATAACTATACATTTCACGAATATTATAATAAGTTAGTGATGTAAAAAATGCAACTTGTCAAACATTTAGTGTATATGCATTAGCGATATGGTCATGACTGTAGAATATAGACACACAGTAGTGATTTCAAATTGCACCACGGAAGTCTCTAGAAATGGGTCAGAGAAATAGTCATGAAAACCCATGCAAATGCGGTGCACATCCATTCTAAAAAAAGTACAGTGAAAGGAAAAACAAATCCATATACATAATATTCAGAATAATAAGCATGCTATTTGCAGTTCTAACCGCATGGTTAAAACAGGTGTAAATATCATCTGGGGGGCATTTACAGCGGTAAGCTAAATGTAAACACACGTTTACAGCTGAAAATGATTTACACATACCAGGAATTCACAAAAGAGTTGCTCTTCTCCATAAATGTCTTTAAGTGTGGATTTCTTGGGCATGAGTGCGGTGAAATGTGCAGCTGTAAATCCGACGTAAAGGATGGTAAGTAGGCATTCCAAGGTGTGATTTTCTTTTACAGTCTGAGAATACATACATATATATATATATATATATATATATATATATACATACATATTTAGGTGTCTGTGTTGGGGGCGTGGCCAAGTAGCCAAAGATGGCGCACGCACAATCCTTTACCTCCGAAGGGGACCACAATTTATCCAGAGTCTCGGAGCCTGGCCTTGGGGCAGCCCGTGAGATTACTGCGGGTGGTGCCCGGGGGGCCTGGCGGGAGAGCGGCAGACCCCATTCCGGGCCTCTACGAGCAAATCCTGACTGTGCCGGATGTGCGGGGCGCCGACGGCCTGACGCGCGTTCCGAAGCCGGGGACTAAAGTGGCAGTGCGCGCCCGCGTGAGGCTGAACTGGGCCACTGGGCGCACTGAGAGAGCTGGAAGCGGCGCCGGCCTGCCAGGATCTGCCGTGGGGGCCCTCAGTGAGGTGGACGTTGTGGGCTGCCTCACCAGCCCGGTACAGAGGAGGAGAACTGGCGGCCTCCCGGCGTACGGCAGTGCTGGGCGGCTGAAGTGTGAGGCGGGGACCAGGGAGCCCGAATGGTGCGGCACTTGGAGGCGCCAAGTCGCGTCATAGTAAACGTGGAGCGAGGAGCTCCGGGGGACACTCCAACACCCCTGAGGTAAAGAGGACTCTGGGGCGTGCCCAGGCGGGGCGCTCCTGAGACCAGAGTGGCGCTGGCGAGACAGTGCCAGCGCAGAGCGGGCGGTCGGGCACGCCACCACCCCGGCCCATACTTCGAGCTGTGCAGTGGCCCCTGGGGGAACATCAAGTGAAGCCAACAGAGGGACATGAGGATCTGGGGTTCACGAAGTGAGGAGGACAACCCCGGCGCACGACTGCCCACGCTGGACGAGAGGGGGTGCAGACGCGCTGGCCTTCTGCCTGACTCTGGCAGACGGACGCGACCAGACGGTGGTATACCTCCCATTTCTGTTGGGCACACAAAAGGACCGGTGGCTGGGGCCACGGCATATCAGTGGACTGGGACAACACCGCCTGGAAGCCGTAACATAGGCTGATCCGGGCTAACGTCAGAGGAGTCAGACAGAGGAGAAGCTGCAATAATAGCCTGCCCGCCACCTCGGCCCCAGCGGTACAGCACCCCATATATTCAATGTCCCGTAAGAACCGGCACAAGAGTAAAACCATGGACAGTACAATGTCCGCCGAACGCAAAGGAAGGGGACCCGCAGGACCCTCCACAATCTAAAGTACAGGACACCTCAGGCAAAATTCTGGATACAATTGAAGATACAAAGACAACGTTTCAGCAGGACATCAATCAAGTCGCAGTTGAAGTAGGACTCCTGAGGGCAGACCACCGAAAATTGGCGGACAGAGTTAAGGAGACGGAGACCACATTGGCGGAAATAGCACTGAAACAAAAAGACCTAATGGCCGCGGTGATGTGTCTCACGGACAGAGTGGCACCCCCGAAGCAGAGAGTGGAAGACGCGGAAGGGAGAAACCGAAGGAACAATGTGCGGGTGGTTGGCCTCCCGGAGGGGGCGGAGGGCACAAATATGGCGGAATTTCTTGAGGAGTGGTTGCGCACAGTCGTGGCACCGGGCCGCCTGACCCCCTTCTACAAACTGTAACGAGCGCACCGAGTGCCCTCGAGGCCCCTTCACCGGGTAGGCCTCTCCGCGTAGTGGTTGCCAGATTACTACACTACAGGGACAGAGACATCCTTCTACAGAGGGCCAGAGAAGCGGGCCCCTTTAAAGTAGCGAACGGAGAGGTGACTCTGTTCCCGGATTTTACATTTGACGTCCAGACCAAGCGAGCCTCATTCTTTGCAGTTAAGAGGGCTCTAAGGGAAGAGGGGATCCAGTACTCGCTTCTCTTTCCGGCCAAGCTGAAAGTGATTCTGGATAGTAAGACTACATTCTTCCAGTCCCCCGAGGAGGCGTGGGAATGGCTGGAGGCCCGTGGGGCCCAACCGGTGCGGCATGCGAGAGAGAGCCTAGCTGGGAGCGGATCCCACCGGGGCCCCGGAAGGCGGCAGAACAGGAACCGCCCCTGCATGGCACCAACTCAGATGCAGAAAGAAATGGGGAAGAAGGCGGCACTGGAGGCAGCAGCCTTCATGAGCAGAGAGGGGTCCCCCCTGGAGGGCTCCGGAGGAGAATCAGGTGACACGGCTGTGTCCTCTGCGGGGGGCTCGGGCTGCTCAACGCGGGCCCCGAGGGTAACCCCGCAGACAACAGATTAACTTGGATAGCTAAGTACATAAGATGGCCCTGAGGTGAGGAGAAGCATGCGATCAATGACGCCCCTCCAAGGACGGCTCCCCCAACCGGATTCTTGTCCATTGCGTCAGACTGGTGAGAACTATAATTAAATTGTTGAATAAGTTGCACTGTTGCACAGTTCTCTGGGCAACCTACTGTTTGAGAAGCGCCCTGGGAGGAGGAGTTGGGTTTCACAATAGGAAGTTCTGATGGTGCTTTGGGAGATGTGGTTTGATTGTATTAGGTATCCGATAAGATCCAGGGGGATACCGGTCACTGGGGGAGGGGGGATTGGAAGACTGTTATTCGTATGATATATCAACATGGCAGAATATAACATCCTAACATGGAGCATACAGGGATGGGGTCACCAGCTAAAAGGCATAGAATTTTGTCCTACTTAAAGAGGAGGTGTATTCAGGAGGTGATGCTACAAGAGACCCACTTAGCAGAAGGAGAAGCAGAGAAGTTGAGACGCAGGTGGAGAGGGCAGGTGTTCGCAACAGAATACTCTGCATATGCCAGGGGGTGCTGATCTGGGTTCGCGTTGGGGTCCCTTTCGAGGTAGTGTCTACTAACATAGATCGCGAGGGCAGGTTTGTGATTGTGGATGGGAAGTTTCACGGCACCCCGATTGTTCTGGGCTGTATCCATGCTCCTAATCAAGATCAGGTCCCCTTCATGATGCGTTTATCGAGTCACCTCACTCACCAGCAGACGGCAGAACTGTTAATCGGGGGAGACTTCAATAGCGTGCTAGACGTAGACCTGGACCGTTCCACTCCACCAATGCCAGGGGCGGTGACATGTAAGGTGGCTAAAAAACTGAGAGAATGGTTGGATTCTTGGGGGCTGGTGGACGCCTGGCGTGAACAGCACCTTACTGACAAAGATTACTCATATTATTCAGGCCTCCACCGTGTGCATACCAGAATAGATAGAGTGTTGTGCACAGCAACCCTGGTGCAAGGAATGACCCTTTCTGAATATCTTGGACGTACCTTGTCTGACCACAACCCCTTACTGCTGACATGGAGGGTGACTGAAGACAGGCCCCCCATCCTGACGTGGAGACTGGCCCCTGCTACCCTAGAAGATCAGGCATATAGAGACGACCTCCGATTATATCTGGCTGACCATATTAAAATTAATAAGGGATCTACCACCTCTAGATCTACGGAATGGGAGACGCTTAAAGTGGCGACAAGAGGTTACAGCCTAGGACAAACAGCCGGGTGAGACGTACACTTGAGCGGGAACTGATTAGTCTAGAGAAGAGAATACATGAGGGGGAACGGAGACAGGGAGAAGATGCACAGAAGCGTGAGGGGTACGACCAGGCACGGAGCGCTCACTCCCAGGTTGAGGAACAACTCCGATGCCACAATATGTAAAAATATTTAGCTTCATTACAATCTGAGGAGGGCAGATCAGGTAGGATGCTGGCGTGGTTGGTGAGGCCAGGAGGGGATAGTGAGCCCATTACGAGCGTGCTTGATAAGGAGGGGGGGCAAAGACATAGGCGGGGCCCTATAAATTACACTTTCAAAGAATACTATACTTATCTGTATAGGAGACCTGCTGAGCTCAGGACAGTTGACCTTGATAGTTTCTTGCAACAGCTTCCTCTGACGACTCTGACGAACGAGGAGTGGGATAGTCTGGGTGGACCGGTGATGGTGGACGAGGTCTGTGATGCCATATCGTAGCTGGCCCCTGGGAAGACACCGGGGACGGACGGCCTCCCTATGGACTTTTATAAACAATATGTGACATTGTTGGCCCCCCAGTTGGTGGAAATGTACACGGAGGCATTACACCGCGGAGTGCTGCCGGACTCGCTTAGGGAGGCACTGGTGGTCCCTCTACCCAAGCTGAAATCAAGGGAGGTGTCGGTGGCTGACTTCCACCCCCTGTCAATGCTGAACGGCGATTTTACAATTCTCAGTAAGATCATGGCCAACCGCTTGCTTTGCTGCATACCCACATTGGTGCACGCAGACCAGAACGGTTTTGTCCCAAACCGCAGTACTTCCTTGAATTTAAGGCGCCTCTTTACAATCCTACATATGCCCAGAGAAGAGAAACCCCCATCGGGAGTATTACTCGCAGTGGACTTCGAGAAAGCCTTCGACTCGGTCAGGTGGGACTACCTGAGGACTGTGATGCTTCGAATGGGCCTGGGAGAGGGATGGGTAAAATGGGTGGACTTATTATACGTGGCCCCCTTGGCAAGGGTGAGGACAGACAGGGATGCCCTCTGTCTCCACTATTTTTAGCCCTGGCCATCGAGCCTCTGGCGGCCCAGATGCGAAGATACAGCGTGGGTAGGGGAGTGGAATGGGGACAGTCTGAGCATGTCATTTCGTTATACGCCGACAATATTCTCATCTATCTTAGGGATGGTGAAACTGGACTCCTCTGGGCTCTGATGAACTTAGAACATTTCGGAACCCTGTCGGGACTGCACCTTAATAGGGGCAAAACATTTGTTTTCCCTGTATTACCGAGCTGTGAACGCCCCGCCTCGTGCCCGGGCGATGTGGTCTGGGCCCCATGTACCTTTAAGTATTTGGGTATACAAGTGTTTCATGATGTGGGGGACCTCCGTGATGGTAACCTTGGTAGGGCACTTCGCTCTCTGCGGGCATCTGTTGGGTTCTGGCGCTCCTTGAAGTTAACTATAATGGCTAGAATTTCATTATCCAAAATGATCATGCTACCCGCCTCCTTTATTACTCTGCTATCTTACCGCTGCTGATCCCCTCGGCGTGGTTCCGCGAATTGAACACCCTGCTCAGGGAACTTATATGGGATGATGGCTGTAGACTCACAGCGCTCTCGACCCTTTGCAGGCCGGCTCACTCGGGATGCCTGGGAGTTACAGATTTTGAAACCTATTACTTGGCATCCCAACTGCAATGGGCCTCCAGGTGGTTCGCCGGAAAGGGACAGTTGGACAGGAGTACCATCAATGAAGAGGTGAGCATAGATCGGATTACAGCACACATGATAAATAGGAGGATGGCTCACCAGGCAGACAGCCGGATGATGAGGGTAGCTGTGACGTGTTGGAAGAGATGCGCGAGACGGGTGGGGGAGGTGGACCCGCCCTACTCCCCTGCACTGCCGCTATCGGCTCTGATGTTAGACGTGGGGGGGAAGAGCCCAGTGGGCACGGGGCTGGGAGCTTGGAAGAAGGCGGGAGTGGAGACAGTCGGAGAACTGTTCCGGGAGGGGGTGCTGAGATCCTTCGCTGACCTAGCGGACAGTGGAGTCCCGCAGGGACAGTTCCTTCTATATCGGAAGTTGACACACACCCTGAGAGAACACTGAGAAATGGTCAATGCGGAACCTGCCACCCATAGGGTATTACACCTCGCATTAACATCTGGGGAGGACGCCCACTTAATTACTAAACTATACCGGGCCCAAAATGAGGACGCATTGGACCCACTGCAACCTCAGAGAGAGAGATGGGAAAGGACATTGAGTAGGGAATTGACGGACACGGAGTGGGGTAGGGTTTTGGCATACCCACAGGTGGCTCCCGAAACACACGACTGAGATATATCCAGTACAATTACATTCACAGGACGTACCTTACCCCACACCGATTGTCACTAATATATGGCGGTGCCCCCAAGACATGCCTCAGATGTGAGGACGTAGATGCTGATTTAGATCACATGATGTGGAGTTGCCCGAACTCCAGCAAGGTTGGGTCGCGGTTCTAGCCGACCTAGGGTGCTTGTTTGAGGTGGATCTGACTCTGGCCCCATCTATACGCTTGCTGGGTCTCAGAACGGGATTCCCACATGGGAAGGTGAAAGGTCGCTTTCTAGACCTGGCCCTGGTCCTCTACAGGAGGTTGATCACGATGGGCTGGAGATCTCCCAGGTGTCCTCCACTGAGTGAGTGAAGACGGGAAGTGGCGAAGTGGGCTAGAGCAGAATTACAAGTCTTGAAGAGTGAAGAAGTGCAAGGCCTCCGTCAGACCCCTATTGCTCCGGTGTGGGAGGAAATACTGACGAACTGGGACCGCATGGTGAGGGGAGGAGGAACAACTACGGAGGAGCCCTCATGAGTAGTAGGTCTGGGAATGGGAAAAGAGGGAAGGGGACGACATTACGCCTGCTGTGGTATAAACCATGGGGGGGGCCAGGGGCCACGCAAGATGTGTGTATGGAGGCGGCAGTGGGACCGGGCCGAGCACATTAGGACGTAGACAGGCCTGATTTAGGTGACCACTTACCCACCAATGAGCGGGGGGAGATTGTGCATAGAACCAGCCCACGCCCAAGTGAAGATGTAAAGAGGTTAACCCCAGCAACTGAAATTACCTGCTCTCACTAGCACCATCACGTTAAAATGTTGTTTAGTATTAGTTAAAGACTGTTATGTAGACATAAAAACAAAAATGGTATTACGGCGCGCACACGGAAGGAATGAATATCCAAGAAGCTTTAACAAGCCTAGTATTGAGAAATCACAACTCTGAAGTATAGACATAAGGAACAATATGATGTAAGCTCTAGTACATGTAACATCTCAATGTGTTTTTAACATTGATGACCGTGAACAGAACGGGAACCTGTTTATGCCATAATTTGATTTGCACTTGTAAGACAGCGAAATGTTAATAAAAATATATTTAAAAAAATATATATTTATATGTCTGTGTTGACACGCAGATATATACACAAATATATATATATATATGTATATACACACACACACATATAGACACACATACATACATTTATACATATATATATATATATATCCCCTGCACTTGTACTGCATAATGAAAGACTGACTTATGGAAGAGTGACTTCCACTGCGCCTCACACCATGCGGATATTTCAATTTGGTACAGTTGGCATCCTGCTCCGTTTGGAGTCCAGTGGGTTTTTTGTCATACTTTTTAATGAAGATAAACACAGCAGGACTGAAACTGTGGTGACTTAAACATTCCTTCAAAAATAAAGGGAACATTGACTCAGGTTGATTTAAATATATGAACTATCAGCATTAAGTGATCTGTGACTTTACATTTGGAATACTGCTGTTTTATCATGTTTCCCTCGCTTATTGAACATTAAGAATCACAAGTTCCAGGATGCCTGTGGGGTTATAAAGTGCGTGTTAATTGAAATGATGTTCACATAGATTGAAACCACCTGAGGAAGACGGATGTTGAAACACGTATTGGTGTCTGGAGGGATGATGTAACGTAACCTGCCAAGAAATGTTATTTGAAAATGAAAAAGGAAACTGAAAAATGAAGCCTTTGGGAGTGTGCAGCGTTATTTTGGTGGACAATATATATATATATATATATATATATATATATATATATATATATATATATATATACACACACAGACCCATACACACATGCATAGATACATACACTTTTATGTGCATTCCCAAACTCAGATGCACCCTGGATATGGGTAGATATTTACTCTGCTTCCAGGATGGGAAAGTGCATGGATCACCCTCAGGATTTGCTCTGAGGACAGTAGGAAAGGCTTTCTCTCCGAGGGAAAATGTCTTCCCTTAGAAGAAGAAAAAGTACACTTGCGCAAGGGGAAACTCTTTCCGATGTATGGACTTCTGCACTAAGTAGATGTAAGTAGAGGGAAGGGCCAGAGGAAGCTGTCACATGACATTGCCAATCACACAACTTAAAACCAGTACCTAGTGCAACTTTCAGATGTATTACTGGGATTGTTTGTGAACAGGAAAAAATATTGAATTTTCACCCATTTGTAAGTGTAGTTCTATGGGTATACTTTTACTACTTTTTCATGAATAGGCCCAATGTCTTGACTGTTATCCACTTACAATTCTTTCTTTAAGAGTGTTAACAAGAAATATGAGACTGTCCTTTAAGCCCAAGATATAATATCTGTCTGCCCTTCAGGCTCCATTCAAGGACAATCCTAACTTTAAATGTTGCAGAAGCAAAGCATAGCCTTTGTGAGCGCGCTCATGAAAGTGACCTGTTTGTTCCTTCAAATCAAAGCTGGATTAACCATTAAGTAAAATAAGCACATGGTTAGGCATCAAGGGAAGGGGGCCACCACAGACATTTTCCATTGCGGGATTTACCATGGACCATATGGTGCAAAACTGCAAAGGGTGCAGCTGAACCAGGTGCCACAAAAGGTGCTCCCATAATAAATGAAAAAATACAAACACATATGCAATGATAACATAGTAATAATAGAGGGAAAGGATATACATTAATCTTGGGAATACAACAAAATTAGAATCTGGTAACTGCCACACGGTGTGAACTTAAAAACACGTGCAGATCTGTATGGATCATTAGCTGACCAACTGTGAACTTCATGAGATGAATTTGAAAGATATGAAGCAGCTACAAAGGAAATTCTACCAGATGTTGATTACAAGGCAGCTCAAACTCACAATGTATCAGAAAGAAGCTATCCAATGACAGAGATGTTGCACCATAAACATATCTGACTGCCAGAGATAAATTTGGTACCACTCCCTTTTACACAATTCTTGAAATATTTGAAACTGAGATAAGAGGAGAGATATACCAAGAAATAGCAGAGAGATTTTCTTTTCTAAGTTATGTGCCACATAAGTCACTTCATCATCTACTGAAATTGAAAAGTATTCCCAGTGCTGTCAAAAGCTGATTGATGCTTACCCAGAGGACATGTACACTAATTTCTCAGCTGAGCTTCAGCAGTTTCACTCGTAGGTTTATCATAGGTTCAGTGCAACACAAAAAGTAAAAACAAGATTCAGTCATGCTGAAATTTATAAAATAATTGTAGAAGACAATATTGAGGGTGCCTTTCCAAATTTAGACATTTGCTTTCGAAAATCTTTAACATTAATGGTCACAAATTGCTCAGCTGAGTGTTCATTTTCTCAGCTGAAGTATATTAAAAATCCCACCAGAACAACTCTGCAACAAGGCAGGCTGGACGCCTTATCTTTACTAAGTATAGAAGCAGATGTGTTAACATTAGTTTTGAGGATCTGATGAAAGGCTTTGCAATTAGAAAAAGTAGGTAGGAGAAAACTTTTCAAATATAAATAAAGTGGAAGTATAGAAAAAATAAACATTATTTTCCATCTTACTGTAAGTTTTGTTTCCTTTCTAAAAATAAAATGTTACTTTATGGTTTATCATTATTTATATTTTGAATTACATATATATGGGGGCACCAAAATATTTTGATTGCTTGGGCCTTTAAAGGTCTTAATCCAGTCCTGCTTCAATTGGACCCCCTCCTCCAAAAAGATGTTTGGAAGACAATAGAAGACCCCTACCTCAAAACGATACCTGCCATTTCAAGTGCTTTACCTCAAATCCTGCTCTTTTTCTTAAGTCATACTGCACTGTTTGGAAAAACTGTTTACTCACCCTGAATAAACAATTTTAACGTAAGTTTGGCTCAAACAAGTCTATAAAATATTTTGCAATTTTCTGAGACCGATTAAATTAAGTTTTCTGAACTCTGGCAAATTCTATTCACTAATGTGTATTGTGTGAAATACTTGACTGTGCGTTTTTTCCACAAGTGCACACATTAAACAATATAAGGGTGCAGCAAAGATGGTACGAAGTATACGCACACTACCAACTTGACTAAAACACTCGTGGTCATGCTCAGAATAATATCAAGCAAAGAAAACAAAATACATTCTACAAAATTGTCTCTGTTAATAAATTATGGGCAATTGGAAAACAATAAATAGCATGGAATAGCTGTTCCCCAGACAAAGAAGCCTCCCTTGCACTTTGGCAAGCTATGGAACTATTTGTAGGAACCCTCACATAAACAGGGCACACGGGCAGGAATTTCACAAGTCTGCCCTAGCTACATGCCAGTCTTCTGTTTGTCACATGCTGTGATTCCGTGCCCTGTAAATGCAGAAAGGAGACTCCCCATTGCCCCTAACTCTGTACATTCCTGTCCAGTTCTCTAGCGTGCAGTATCCCCCCCTTAGGTGCAGAGGTGGAGTTATGCCCCAAAGTGGCATCTGTAGGGAATACATACTTGGCACCTGCACACCACGTCAGAGTCGGTTGACAGCAAATCCACCACTTTTCCTTTGCCCTCGTCACCCCACTGTGCTCCGAGCACCACGGTGACCTTGTTGTCCTGCTGGAGGCGAGGCCTCTTGTATCCCCCGGGGCCAGGACGGTCGTTGGAAGCGCGAGAGCCTGACATGCTGCTTGCTGTGCTGCCGCTATCGTCCACTCGACTGCTCTGGTGAACTGTGAGCTCTCAGTGCCTCTGCACCGATGGACCAGAAATAAAGCCAGCCCGGGGGCTGAATGTCACGTGGGGGAAGGGAGGGGAGAGAGGAGTCTCGCAGTGTGACAGAAACACTCCAGGGCCTAAAGTCGCGTCAGCCGTGTGGCAGAGAACATGCACTCGAGGAGGGGCAGAGGCAGAGTGGGGGCAAGCTGGCCAACAGGTTCATGCCGCTTGCTGGGCACAGTGAGCCATAATGTCAAGGAGACAGCTCTTAATTTGTAAATAAAAATGTGTCGGTACCCAAAGCCATCCTCCTAAACACGCGCCTGCTGCAATTAAATGCGCGAACACGGAATACTGAGGCAGGTAATCATGAAGCCATCTCGGGCCTCTTCAATCCATTTAAAGCAGCTCCCTGCCCCTTCCGCTCACTCTTGTAGCTTTCTGCTTTCTCTCATTGTGACGCTTTTTCGTTTTTCTCTTCGTCCGTCTTTCCCATATGTGTCTTTTGCTCACAGTAAATGCCTGAGTCAGAAGACTAAGCGCCGGCCCTCAAAAATAACTGCCGGTGCTTAGCACCGAGAACAACAAGCACAAATTAAGCACTGCAAGGAGATGTCATGTGACATATGAAGTTCTGATTCTACCTCAGTCCCACATACCATTCAAAAACATTGCCCGGCGCCCTGACGTGGCTGGTTCTGCCATCCTTACTGACTCTGCCACAAAAGTAGAGCCAATTCAGAGGCCCTGGGCTTCAAGACCGATGGATCACGAACTGCGCCTCAAAAAATACCGGGGCATATTTATACTCTGTTTGCGCCGGAATTGCGTCGTTTTTTTTGACGCAATTCCGACGCAAAACGAACTCCATATTTATACTTTGGCGTTAGACGCGTCTAGCACCAAAGTCCATGGAGTTTGCGTCATTTTTTAGCGTGGACACCTACTTTGCGTTAATGATATGCAAGGTAGGCGTTTCTGTCTAAAAAATTGACTCCGAGGCATGTGCACCGTATTTACACTCCTGGGCAAAATTCACGCCGGGTCAAAAAAAATGACGTACGGCCGCTTTTGCGCCGTTATTTAGCGCCTGGTCAGGGCAGGCGTTAAGGGACCTGTGGGCTCAGAAGGAGCCCAGAGGTGCCCTCCCAAGCCCCCAGGGACACCCCCTGCCACCCTTGCCCACCCCAGGAGGACACCCAAGGCTGGAGGGACCCATCCTAGGGACATTAAGGTAAGTTCAGGTAAGTTTAAAAAAAAAAAAATTGTGGCATAGGGGGGCCTGATTTGTGCCCCCCTACATGCCACTATGCCCAATGACCATGCCCAGGGGACAGAAGTCCCCTGGGCATGGCCATTGGGCAAGGGGGCATGACTCCTGTCTTTGCTAAGACAGGAGTCATTTCAATGGGGGTTGGGAGTCGAAAAAAATGGCGCAAATCGGGTTGAGGCGAAAAATTTGCCTCATCCTGACTTGCCCCATTTTTTGGCGCCCAAGCTCCATATCCCCCTACGCCGGCGCTGCCTGGTGTACGTCGTTTTTTTTCACGCACACCAGGCAACGCCGGCTAACGTCATTGAATAAATACGGCGCCCGCATGGTGCTTCAGAATGGCGTTAGCCGGCGCAAATTTTTTTGACGCAAAACTGCGTTAGCGCAGTTTTGGGGCAAAAAGTATAAATATATCCCACCGTCTTTCCAGGGCACTGCCGATAAGAAATCTTAGGCCGGTTTGTTTTAAAACGTTACAAATTGTGGACAGCTTCACACTACTAGATGTTAGAATGACTTTAAAACAGCGTCAGGCATGGCTCTCAGAGTAGCTCTTTCAGTCCAGTTTTTTGCTTGCATTGTGGGATTTGGGACATGTTTATTCCATTATAAAAACCAGGACTGCAAGTGTCCAGATTCAAAGAAAGGGCCAGTTTTACAAGGCCCTAGCGCACCATAGTCGTCACTTTCGGTGACGCTCCGGTGGCTTTATTCACTGCACCATATTTACAACGTGGCGTTAAGCCACTATTTGTGGCTTAACGCCTTCTTGTAAATATGGGCCCCTCCGACGCAGTTTTCTGGCGTGCAATGGGTGTTGCTGTGGGTGTTCCACCACAACACCCATTGCTTTTGACGCTGCCCCAGATTTATGATAAATTGTAAATCTGTTGCAGCGCCAAATACTAATGCCACCCTGGGGGTGGCATTAGCATGGTGCAATGAGGAGGAATACTTATATTCCTCCTTGTTTTTGCTTTTTCCATGTGTGCTGCATAGGAAGAGCAAAATGCCATGGATGGTTGTTTATGTGCAGGGAGTTATCCCTCCCTGCACATCAACAATCATTCCAAAATTCTGCAGCACACATACAAGTGCCAAATCGTCATTGTAGATTGTTTATGTGCAGGAAGGGACACCTTCCTGCACATAAACAATCACACCCCTCAATGCAGACACCCTTGCACTATGGTGCCTTGGCGCTGGCAGTTAAATTTAGTGCCGGCACAGCGGGGAGCGCAGGGGTGCTCAGTATTTTTGTAAATACGGTGCATCCCTGCATTTCAAAAGTGGTGCATTACGGTGCTGCTATATTTGGCGCAGCACCACGCTCCATCACTTTTTTAGAAATCTGGTCCAAAATTCCTTAAATGGGTGAGGTACGCAAGCATGGAAGTGGGAAACCAGCGCTTTTAAATAGAGCTTATACCTTTTGTGCTTTTAAAATTGTGGGCACCCAAATGAACAAGTGCAACTGGCATTAGTTACGTCCTCTGCCTGCATTTATGTCAACATGCAATGGGAAAGAATTAAGAGCCCCCTTGCCATATATCGCCACATTAGTGTATTCTTTTTTACGCTAATGTGGCCATATCATGGCAAAAATGCTGCACCATATTTAGAAAGTAGCACAGTGCATGCATTGCACCTCTCTGTAACCTGGTGCACCACATAATGCCTGCACCAGGCTTTATGTACGCAACGGGGGCGTTCCCCCATTAGGGGGGCGGAAAAAATGGAGCAAAGAAATCTAAAAGATTTCTTTGCGCCATTTTGTGCAGCAGTTTTAATGCCTGTTCAGAGCAGGTGTTAAAAGGGGGCACACCAGTGGTTACAATGGGCCCATATGTACTGTTCAGAGTTAGCACCAACATTTTGGTGCTTACCCTGAACAGTACATTGAGCGTCAGAGATTTTGACAATATTGCCCCCTACCCTGCCCCATGGGCTATAATGGTGTAAAGTCCAAAGAAACTGTGTATTAAGCACCTTTCAAACGAAACCTACTTCAGCCTTGAATAAAAGATTGTCGGTTCTTATACGGCTCTGTATTTTCAATAAAATGATGACGTTAACTGTACAGACGGAGGTCTGCTAACCAAGTCTAAACCTCCTATTCAATCAACAAGAGCAACTATAATGAAATGCTCAAAATTATTTCAATGATGATGACTACGTTTACATATGGTACTTGCATCCACTCTGTTGTTGGAAAGACAGAGGGCTGGATCTAGAGTTTGGCAGAAAGGGTACTCCTTCACAAAAGTGGAGTACCCTGTCCACCAAATTGACAATCTGACTGCTCTACTTATGGCCTGATTAAGAGCGGGTTGTTATTTTCTTACTCCTGCATGAAACCCCTGTTTGCGCAGGTTCGAAATTACAAGTTGAGTGTTATTTAACACATCAGATGCGTATTGAATGTGTTAAATACCTCAACCTTCATTACATTTCGGCAGGTTTAAGCTGCCAAAATATAATAGGGGAAAGCATACAGTGCTTGCCATGTCAAGCGGATTTTGGTGTGTTAAACACCAAAATATGCATGTTATGGCCCAGAAACTCATAATAAGTGCTATTTATAACACCCTATAAATAACATACCCCATGGTATCGTTATTTATTAGGCGCAATAAATAGAACCTATACTAGTAATCAGGCTCTGAGGGGGATATTTATACTCTGTTTGCACCGAATTAGCGTAATTTTTTTTTCTCTCAAATTCGGTGCAAAACTATCTCCGTATTTATACTTTGGTGCTAGACCCGTCTAGCGCCAAATTTATGGAGTTAAAGTCATTTTTTGGAAGTGGAGACCTACCTTGCCTTAATGAGATGCAAGGTAGGCGTTCCCATGCAAAAAATGACTCTATGGCCTTAACGCCATATTTAGGGGCATATTTATACTCTGCGGCATATTTATACTCTGTTTGCACCAAATGAGCATCATTTTTTTTACTCTAATTCGATGCAAAACTAACTCCATATTTATACTTTGGTGCTAGAACCATATAGCACCAAGACCCTGATTTATACTTTTTTTGCGCCGCATTAACGTCATTTTTTGATGAAAAAGTGGTGCAAACTTACAAAATATTGGCCCTTATTTATACTTTTTGCTGCAAAACTGCACTTACTCAGTTTTGCACCCAAAACGTTTAGCACTGGATTGCACCATTTCTGTGCCCCAGACGGGTACCATATTTATGGAATGGTGCAAGCCGATGCAAAGGGTAGGCTAGAGTAAAAAAAAAATGACTTTAGTCGGGAGGGGCTGGCAGTGTAGAAGAAGAAGGTTTTAGCACCAAAAATGACTTTAGGCAGGTTAGAGTAAAAAAAAATGACTCTAACCAGATTATCGTCATTTTATGGTGCTAAACCTACCATGCCACATGACTCCTGCCTTAGAAAAGGCAGGAGTCATGCCCACCACCCCAATGGCCAGCACAGAGGACAAGGGTCCCCCAGGCATGGACATTGCACCCTGTGCCATGTATGGTGGCCCATTTCAGGGCCCCCCATGGCACTTTCAAAAATAAAATGCAATCTTACCTGTACTTACCTGGGATGGGGTCCCCCATCCTCCGCAGTCCCTCTGGTGTGGGTGGGGGTTCCCCTGGGGCCTGGGGAGGGCACCTATAGGCTTATTCCATGGTGTTCCACCATGGAAACAGGCCCACAGGTCCCCTAACGCCTGCCCTGACCCAGGCTTTAAAAAATGGGGCAAAGCAAGTTTTGTCCCATTTTTTTACCCCTCCTCCCTCCCTTGCACCATTTTTGCATGGGAGTATAAATATGGCGTTAAGGCCATAGATCCATTTTTTGCATGGGAACGCCTACCTTGCATCTCATTAAGGCAAGATAGGTTTTCACTTCCACAAAATGACTTTAACTCCATAAATTTGGTGCTAAACTGGTCTAGCACCAAAGTATAAATATAGAGTTAGTTTTGCACCGAATCGGAGTAAAAAAAATGATGCTAATTCAGTGCAAACAGAGTATAAATATGCCCCTTAGCGTCAAAAAATTATGCTAATCTGGTTAGAGTCATTTATTTTGACTCTAACCTGCCTAATGTCATTTTTTTTTACGCTAGCCTAACATTTGCACCGGCTTGCACCATTCAATAAATATGATGCCCAGCTGGTGCTAAAAAATGGTGCAAGCCGGTGCAAAACTTTTAGGTGCAAAACTGCGTTAGTGCAGTTTTGCACCAAAAAGTATAAATAAGTCCCTTAGTGTCATGCATGCCATCATAATTCCAATGGTGGTGCTTCTGCTGGCCCCAAAGGATTTGGGGCAGTCGGTGTAGGTCTATCAGACCATATGCACCTTTTAGAGCCAATTGTCCAATCTACTTTATTTTTCAGACCAGGACCTCAAGAGAAATGTACCTCCACCCTCCCTGACAGACAACAGATCACCTGCCCATGTAGAGATGCAGGGAAATTTTCTCCCCCAGATTTTGGAGTGAGGGGGGACACTGGGGACGGGGGGGGTTGAGGGGACAGAAGGATTTTCCCGCTCATCTCCACCATTTGAAAGACCACAAGCAAGGGAAAGCTCTACCTATAAAGGCAATGCTCTTGACCTACTGACCTGCAGTCACCTACAGAGCACCATCAAAGCATCCTGTTAAAGCTGCTTGCAGCCTCCAGCTGTAAGATCAAAGGGCAAGGAGAAGAAACCTGCATTTTCTGTCTGCGTCCTGCCCAAGCTATTGAGAACGACCGGGGATCTTCATGAAATATCTAGTGCCCAGCCCCTTCTCAGCACTAACCTACCCACAATTTGAATTTGACCCTGCGGAGCATAGAGAAAGCTGCAACGCCGGTGGTGCTTGTTCCCAGGAGAAGATGGGGTGCATGAGCCAGAACAACAGGTGAGATTAATAACTATAGCCACACTTTATTAAAAAGGAGCAAAATGGGGTGAAGGATGTCAGGCCAATTGTGTTAGGGAATCTGGTATTAACTTTCGCAGTGCAATGACCAAAGCATGATACACTACAAAAACCCCGGGTCTATCACAAAAGTAGAAAGGAGAAAGAAAAACGGAAGAAGAAAGGTCCAGCTAACAAGATGTCATCCTATTAAATTCCCTCAACCACCAAAGATGGTTACCTGCCACTGAACCTCAAAAATCTTTTACCTGTACCCACCTGTGAATCCTAAAACCCCTTAGCCCCTTTGTTTCTAACCACACCTGACCCTAAAAACCCCTTACCTGCCATTACCTCGACCCACCTCCGAACCCCAAAACTCCCTTGGCACCATTTACCTCTTTCCTCCCCTGAACCTTAAAAAAACCCTTACTGCTCTTTACCTCTACCAGCCACTGAACCTCAAAAACCCTTTACCTATATGTGCCCAAACCTAAAATCCCTTAGCTCCTTTACTTCTACCCACACATCAACCCTAAAAACACCTTGCGTGCCTTCATCTCTACCCACCACTGAAGCCTAAAACCATCTTACCTTCCTTCACCTCTACCAGCCTGAACCCTGAAAAATACTAGCCTCCCTTTACCTCTACCTGCCCCTGAATCCTAAAAAACCCTTACCTCTTTACCTCTACCCACCCCTGAACCATAATACCCCATTGGCAAGCCTTACCTTTTCCCTCCACTGAACCTTAAAACTCCTTTACTTCCTTTTACCTCTACCAAACCCTTAAACTTAAAAGCTTTTACATCCCTTTACCTCTACCTCCCACTAAACCCTAAAATCCACTTACCTCCCCTAACTTCTACCTGCATCTAAATCCAAAAAGCCCCTTACCTCTCTTTATCTCTACCCACCCCTGAACTCTAAAACCCCCTTGGATCCCTTTCCTCCTGTGAACATTAAAAAGAAAACCTTACCTCTCTTTACCTCTACCTGCCACTGAACCTCTTAAACCCTTTACCTGTACCCACCCCTGAACTTTAAAACCCATTACCTCCCTAATCTCTCCAACCCCAGAACCATAGAAACCCCATACCTCCCTTTATTGCTACCCACCCCTTAACCCAAATAAACTCCTTACCTCCATTTACCTCTACCCATCCCTGAACCATAGAAACCCCTTACCACCCTTTCCCTCTACCCACCCAAGAGCGTAAAACATCCCTAAAACCCTTTACTCTGCCCATCCATGAACCCTAAAAAACCCTTGGCATCCTTTACCTCTTTCCTCCCCTGAACCCTAAAAACCCCTTACCCCCTTTACCTTTACCCCGCCAACCTTAAAAACTCATTACCTTTCTTTACCTCTACTCACCACTGAAGCCTAAAATCATCTTACCGCCATTTACCTCCACCCACCCCTGGACCCTTAAAACCTCTTACCTCCCTTTACCTCTATAAACCCTGAACCCTAAAAACCCATAACCTCACTTTATCTCTTCCTCCCTGAATCATAAAAAAACCTTACTTCCCTTTACCACTACCTGCCTCTAATCCCGAAAACAATCCTGTAAAAAAACTGGGTTATTATCTCTGGGGGAAGGGCAAGTAGCCATCTCAATTAATAATTACAGTTTTTGTCAGGGTAAACCATTAAAGTCACCAATTAATAATCCAGAGCTCACCACAAGTACCTCTGGCAGAGAGCAAATAAGCTTTACTCAGAGACAATGCGAAAAGTATTTATGCAGTACTAAAACAGTAATAATGTTGAAATGCAAAACAATAAAACTCCCATAATGATTTAGAAACAGAGTAAAATTGAATACAATTACATCAACATGACAAAAATCAAATGAGGGGAACTAGAGATATGAATGTTTGAAGTGTTAACTAAAAATGGAGCCAAGAAGCACAAAATGCCAATGATAGTCATGGTAGCCTGGGACATAAGCGCAATTTGGCTCTGACCGCGATGCAGCGCAGGTTGGATGCACCAACAAGGTTTGTCCTGTCAAAGATTTTACCTTTTTACTTTAGTGTTTCAAGTCCTAATCCACCACAGCAATACACGTCTCAATCCCCCAAGACACCAGGGGAGGCAGTTAGAGACTCACAAGATGGCAGGCAGAGACCAGTTGAGGTTGAGGTGCCACTGATCGGCTTGGCAGCTGAAGAAAGGTTTCTTGGAGATTGTTGTATCCCTGTAGCTTGAGCCATTGGTCAGTCTTATGGAGATTGGAGTCTACTTCTTTGCCTTGGTACAAGAAGGAGCAGGTCAAGTGCATTAGGGCTCTTCTCAGGTCTCAGACAGCACGTTCAGTCTTCTTCTGAACTTCCACAGGTCAATGAGTTTTCAGAGCCGGGTTGCTGGAGAATTCATATGTACGCCTGGCTCAAGCTTGTGTGTGAAAATGACACTTGGGGATGCGCTAAACAATGAAGAAAAGGTCTCAGGGCTAACCCTACCCACTTTGGTCATTTTCAAGATGGCTGAAGCCTTCGGCCTCACTAAACTTGGACTTTGAGGTCTGGAGTGTGCATAGTGAGAGTACTAGTGTAATCCCAGTGTCCTCCCACATCTAACACCAAAATCCAGTTTTAGGCAGTTCCTGTGCCTCCCACCAAACACAGAGCAGAATTATGGTCAAATCAAAGCTGAGCTTTCAGCAACCAGGCAGTGGATACGCACAACATGTTGTGGCATTCTCTTTCTGTTCTTTGAAGTACATCCTAAATGTTATATGTTAAACCCCGGCAGAGGTGTCAAGCAGGATGTGACATTCAAGGAAAATTTGACACTCTAAAGTCAAAGAGGATGCCTACAGCCCCACCTCAGGGCTGGCCCTAAACCGGTTGTGGGGAAGCTTTCCCTCTCACTGGGGTTGGTGCCTGGCTAACTAGAAGGACAAAAAGGGAGGCAGGTCCAGTTGTGGGATTCATCTGCCTTTGACAGTGGAGAGCCCTTTGAAGTGCACCAAGGCTCTGGTCACAGCCCCCAGGCAATGCTGTCAAGGGGAGGACAACACCTCCCCAAGGGCAAGTCTCATTGTTACTATACTGGAAGCAGTTTACACCTTACCACATGGCAGCAACAAAGTTGCCAGGTGACTGTTGAATAGTTATAGAAAGTCCTCCAGAGGCATTAGGTGGGCAAATTGTAATTTTTCAAAAGTACCTTTTCCATGCTAATTAGACAAAGTTCAGCTTTACCATTAAATTTGATTTTGTTTAACTATTAAACAGAGTCCTTAAAATATTTTTCTAACTTTTAGCAATCTGAAATTAGCATTATAAGGTGTTATAAGGTAATCCCGGGTTCCCCTATGGAAGCAACCGACCTCGCTGCAGTGAAAATAGCTGTTATGCTTTTTGACTGTGTTGCATGGGCTCTCATTATCCTAATGAGCCTGCTGGATTCGGGCGGGAGCATCACCTGAATCATGGGGAACTGAGTCCAATCCCACACCATGTGACTTCTGTTGGCCTAATCTGTTTCGAGCCAACTAGAAGCTTCTCTTCTCTGCCCAAGAGCAGGGACGATTCGTAGCATTAGGGTGCATGACCTAATGACTTTTCAGGGAAATCGTGGTATATCAGATCTCATCCTTTTCTTTCAGTTACATTAGTCCCACACAATGCAAAGTCAAACAGAGGCAGAAAATGGTTCAATAACATTTATTGAAACAACTGCGTCTTAGATAAAATGGCATTAATTGCAATAATTAGAATGATGAAACGCGCTAGAACCAAAATGGTGACACGAAAAGTGAAACACAGGAAAAGTCCCACTATACTGTCACTATGCGCAATATATGCGGTTCCTACCTAAGCTATGTTAGGGCACAGATTGATAAGCCCTAATCCACCCTTCCGGATTCTCCCCTGGGAAGACATCACCTCCCCATACCCCAGCAAGGAAGCCTGGTGTCTACAGAGACACCATCCCCATGTAGGCCATGGAACCGGTAGTCTCAGCAAGCAGCTGTAGTAAAGTCAATCAACATGCAGACGTGGTTATCTGGCTGGAATCTCCCTCTAACGTGCATGGTAAAGAGAAGTGTTTTTCTAATAAAACAGCTGATGTTCTGAGAAAATGTCTCCATGTAAGGATGTGTCTGTTTCTGTTGGAGATGTAGTGTACCACTTTGCCGGCAACCCTGTCTCATTGCAACCTCGAGGAAAGCACAAAGTGAAAAGAATGTCTTACTAAGTGACGCAATGCTTACCTAGGCAAAAGAACAACTACATAAAGAAAGAAAAACAGCACCACAAATGTGGCTGATTTTGAAATAATAAAAATGAAGCAGAATAAAATGTAACTGGGCTAAAGGGCAGAAGCGGAAGGCCTAGTTGCTAAAATAACATGCCTAGAGACATTACTAAAATGGCTATACAACACCCTCCCCTTATCAGTTTAAAGGTGGCAAAAAAAAACTATTATTAAAAATATAAAAGCAACTAAAATGATATTCCTTAACACATATATATATAAATCAATAATGACAATTTAAAAGACACTTGAGTATGTAAAATTTTGGAAGGGGTCAATTTAAAATGTCACCAGTGGCACCAATAGAACCACATTTTAAAAGTCAATGTCATTTTTTAAATCTCCAATTATATCTGGGACAATTGAAGCAAGGAAATGTTTAACTTCAGCAGGTGGTAATGTGACCAAATCATTGCCAAGGAAAACCAAAGAGCACTCATTTTCCAAAGCCTGAGCTCCATACGAGGCAGCAACATTCCGTGTTGTGCCCAAAGTTAAGTCAAGAGCTGCATGAGCCATGAAAGGCAACTCATAGACAGCTTCCCACAGCAAATGCACCATCAACACGCATGTCTGGTAATGAACCCTCAGCAAGAACATAAACAGATCAGTGTCCAATGAAAGTAAGCGCCGTGTAGAAAGACAAACTTTCGGTGCACATTTGAAAAGAAACCAGAGGCATCGAAACACGGGCTGCACACAATCCAAAACCGGTCTGAAGGACAGAGACCATTTGCACTCCAGTGCTGCCAGGAGGGGTGCTCTGGAATACTGCATGCGTTCATGATACAGTTGGGTTGATGGAAGTGCTTTCAGTCTTCATTGTTGTGAAGGACAGCCATTGCAAATAAAATACAGCATCAGCAAAATGCCACCTGTTACAGCCAAAGTAATTAGAAATCCCACCAAAATAACTGAAAATATCGAGTGTATGGCTAAAGGTATTAAGCCAAATATAGAGTAGAAGGTGTGAACAAAACCAGAATCAACAGCCTTAAAGAAATGCACAATCTCAGTAGTACTGGATGCATTACATTTGTCCCACAAGTTCACCAAAGTGACTTGGAAGGTTTGTATTTAAAAGGGACTGTATTTCTGCAGATGATCTTACAACTTGAAGCACATAGGTCTCTCACACAGATGTAAGCACCACATATCTTTGAAACAATAAAGCCTTTAGTCTGCTCAACTTGTCCAAATTCACATTTGAAGTAACAATGTGATGCCAAATATCTGCTAATTTTGTCTGTTTTGTAGGAGCAAAATAACATTCTCACAACAGGTGACAATTTGGGAGACCCAAATGACGTAAGCAATTCTGGCTCGCATCCCACAACAGCTCGCACTGTTAAGAAGCACATTGCTTCCATTAGAGAACACCTGGAACGCAGGTCTAATCAATGGGACTGGAACTCCCTTCAAATAGCAAGCTAAGTTTGCTGCTGAAGCTTTACAGGCTTGTGCAAGAACAGCTGCTTCCAAACCACCAAATGGCTCACAGAAGTCTCACATTCAATGCTGTCAAGAAAGACCCCATTCATGCCATTAAAACTTTTGTGCAAAAAGGGAAGCTCCCACACCTCATGGATGTAACTATCTCCTAGCCTTTGATATCTACCTAAAGGAATGTGTTTCAAGCAGGATGTAAATTGTAGTGTTGAAATAGGCAGAAGAACCACCCCCATGTATTAACCATTCTGCAGATGGTATTTCAGCCACAGTAAAAGGCAACTTTTCAAATTTCTCGATGTTTAACATCACATAAGTCATTTCTTTCTTAGCCATTTATTGTTGCTGTTACGTCAAATGAAATGTTGAAAAAATGTCCCTTGCGCTACTGTGTTTCCAGGGAACGCGACCAGATTTCAGTGTCTGTAGTGTCCAACCCAACTGTTTAATGGACCTTAGCTGACTCTGTGCAAAGTGAGATGTAATTCTTACAACCTGGACAATCTCTACTGCAGAAGAAACAATGTTGTTTAAAGTGCATATGTGGTCAGATATGATGTCAATCCTATTTTCTACAACGGCTAATGCTTTCTGTAAATTTTTCTGATCTATTTGCCTTAACTGGGCAGCAGCTTCTTGTTGGGAAAGTTTCCAAATTTCATTAGAGACTGCATATAAGAAGCGTTTTTTACGTTGTCTTCTGGGGCCTAACAGGAAATCCTGCACATCTGTGTTGTTAGTCAAGAGACTGAGGTGTTGTTTAACAACATCTAGTGAGGAACCTTTTAACCATTGCTAGCATAATTTCCCTATACTGTATCTTGTTACTATACCCAAATGTTCTGATGACACATATTGAGGGTCTGGCCTATTTGTTCTAAAACCTCCTGTGGAGTTTACGAAACGTGCATGACAACCATGTGAGTCTACTGTCCACAAAAACCACACACCAGGATGTGAAAATAATGTGTTAAATGTTTCATTTTGGGTCCATTCATCAAGCTGATCTTCAGTTGCATTAATGTATTTTTGCCATTTGTAAAATTTAGCCGGGGCAGGGATGCTGGGCGCATTCAAGTCCCTAATTTTTGTACAATTTTATTAAAAAATGTAATTTGAACAGGTATAAGGCATACTCTAAATAAAGCTTCCTTTCCCCTTATCTGCCAACCTTTAGTTTCCCACACACTTTTTAAGTTAATCGACTTCACCCAGTATTCATAGCCTTCAATAGCCAACCGGGAAACAAGGGAATCAGAAAAAAACATTTTGGTATCAGTTAATAAGATATGTTGCATTTCCATCACTGGCAATTTAAAATAATACAATTCAGCATTTGTAACATTGTGCCCAGACAAATATGCAAACTTTTCAGAATATGTTTTGGAACTCCTCACTGGTGGAGTTAGACAGTGTTCTCATTGTGTAATTAAGTCTTTGGGGGACTTTCCCTGTGAATGTAATGATGTAAATAATAATTATAATAGAACATATCACCGTAGTTTCAGACATCATAAAAATCAACTGTTTTTACATGCAAATCATCAGAAACAACTCCAGGTGTTATCACATTGTTCATGGAAGGTTTAAATACATATGGAATTTGAATAACCTCTGTCGGGCCGTATATATCCAAGGGTACTTTATCCCAAACAATCACATCAGGAATTGGTATGGCTGAAATGTTCACTAGGGACAAGTCTCTGCAGACTTTATGAGAGGAAAAATTTGGTTTTAGGACCTCATCCACCAGTTCAACTGTAGAGCATTCAGGAAGGTAATGACCCTGTATTAGTAAGAAAAAGAAAATGAAAAACCCAATCCAAAGAAGGAAGGCAAGTACAATCAGTAAGAGCCACAAATAGTTCCATGGAAGAATAAAATAGTTAATTTTGAGCCAAATTATCAGCGTACGTCGTCTTGACTGTTCTGTTGCAGAAGAGGTAGGTAAGTCGGAAAAAGTGTCATTGACGTCAGCAAAGTATCCAGAAGCAGTTTGTGCAAAAACTGGAGCCGTCTTTGGACAAGGGGAGCTGGCAGAAGTCTCTCTTGGTGGTTCACAGAAGACTGTTCCATCTGTTTGTATAGAATTTGAGCAGAATCGGTAAATATTGTTGACATAGATTGTCGCAGGAGAAGTTAATGGGACTAATGAAAGATCATTTTCCACCCTCCACAAACTCGGAGAGGTGTCTGCATTGCTGCTCAAAACCGGTAGAGAAACATCCTGGTCTGTAGTGAGAGGGATCCAGGTGCTATCCAGGAGCTCTAGGTCTGTTGTGCAGGATCGGCAATATGGTGTAGCTTCACATTATCGATGGATAAAAAGCGGTTTTCTTTGGAACCAGGCAGCGCCGGTAGAATAACAGTTCTGGTACCCTGTATTCCCAGGACTGGAACCAGTGCACAATAGGAAGGACCAAACTTCTTTTTTACAACAATCTTTTTATACACTTGATCCCCAACTTTAGGAATCCAACCAGTTGGTGTTATTGGTGCATCCCCAACTCCCCAGGAGGTGGCACTGGCAGATAGGTTGTTGTCGCAGAACTGTTGTAAGTCCTGCAAGACAGTGACATGTTCCTTTATGCCAAAAGGTGCCTCTGCCGCCTCCGCACCAGGACCATCAAGATCTGGAACATACAATTGTGTTCTGAAAAGGCACTCATATGGGGCACACCTTCCAAGGGACCTTCTCTACAGAGTAAGTGCTCTCTGGACTCCATACAGGTAATTAAGCCAACTACGACCTGTGTCTAATACTCTAGCTGTTAAGGATTGCTTTAAATCATGGTTTCTTTGCTCCACAACACTATGGGGGTCATTCCGAACCCGGCGGGCGGCGGAAGCCGCCCGCCTGGCGGGAACCGCCAAAAGACCGTACCGCGGTCAAATGACCGCAGCGGTCATTCTGACTTTCCCGCTGGGCCGGCGGGCGACCGCCAGAAGGCCGCCCGCCGGCCCAGCGGGAAAGCCCCAGCAACGATGAAGCCGGCTCCGAATGGAGCCGGCGGAGTTGCTGGTGTGCGACGGGTGCAGTGGCACCCGTCGCGATTTTCAGTGTCTACGTTGCAGACACTGAAAATCATTATTGGGCCCTGTGAGGAGGCCCCTGCACTGCCCATGCCACTGGCATGGGCAGTGCAGGGGCCCCCAGGGGTCCCACGACACCCGTTCCCACCATCCTGTTCCTGGTGGTATTTACCGCCAGGACCAGGATGGCGGGAAGGGGGTCGTAATCCCCATGGCGGATTCCTTGGGCCAGGGGTAAACCGGCGGGAAACTGCCGGTTGCCCTTTTCTGACCGCGGCTTTACCGCTGCGGTCAGAATGGCCCAGGAAGCACCACCAGCCTGTTGGCGGTGCTTCCGCGGTCCCCGGCCCTGGCTGTCATGGACCGCCAGGGTCGGAATGATCCCCTATATCCCTCCAGAAGATATGGAGACAAATAATACAGTTTGACCCCTAACTAAGTCATGGTGTCCCTAAATGCCCTTGAGGCAAATTCAGGGCCCTGGTCCGAGTGGAAAGCCCCAACTGCATATGTGCGATAAAGACATGCAAATCTTAAATAACAGTTCAAGCATCAGCTGATCATTGTGGCCATACCCATAGAATTCTGGAGCATGAGTCAACAGCAACTAGGATATATATGTATGCACCATCAGGTGTCAGGGGACCACAATGGTCCAGGTATACACATTAAGGATGACAGTACTTTTGTCTGTAGGCGACTATGCCTATCCTACAACAAATCGCAACCGTTGTCCAAACCTTACCGGCTCACTAGCAGCACCAAAAACATAATAGTAAAAGGTGATTTGTGGCAGCCTTTATGCATGGACTCGAGAATAAGACATCTCATGGAATGTCGTGGTTAAACGGAGATTACCCCTTTCTCACAGATATATCATGTCTCATACAAACACAGGCAATGACGAAGATGCAGTAAAGTTTCAATAGTTTTTATTTAATACAACTGCAATTTGAGATATGTTGCATGGGCTGCAATGATTAGGATAGTGCAAAAAACAGAATTGTGAAGACAAGAGTCATTATTACAAAGACCCCCACTATCTTGCAATGCATGTAAAAAGACATATGAGATGTAATATGCCCTAATATCCTAATGTGATAGGCCTAACCTCCTACCTAAAGGATAGCTGGGTTTGCTAAACCTAATCTGCCAATGTCATGTCCATGAGAGGAGCCCCCAACCCTCGTTACCTTGGAATGAGGTCTATATCTCAGACTCTTCAGGGATACGAAGACTGGGTCAGCGTCAAGACGACGTGCAGCATCGGTATCAGCGATGGTGGCGATGCCCTCTGGTCGGAATCCCTCTGATTATCTGTCTAAAGTGCAATGTATTTATACAGATCTACCAGGACCCCTGACATATGTGTGTTCCCAAACAATAGATAACAGACATGCTTGGGACGGCAATTATTATAAACAAATCCCTCAAAAGTATAGAGAGGGAAAATCCCTAAGTGTGAACACCTAGTGTTTGCTTGTTGTTGTTGCTTAATCTTGACGCCTTAGCGCAGTGGCACTGATAATGCAAAGCATAACAAGTGGCCTAACTATAAACAAGGCAGCCATCTTAGATGAATTAAATAATTAAAGTTGCTAATAAAGAGGAAGCTAAGTAGGTTAAAAGCCACTAGGTAAAGGGGGCATAAGTCTGCAAGCCAAAGGCTAAGCTAACTCCTGTAATCCCATTAAAAAAACTAGGATTCACTACAGACTTATTGTGGAGGGTTGTTGGAAATTAGGAGTGGTGTCTGTGGTGGGCGTTTGACGGTGGAACCTTTTATTTGCTGGTAGATGCCACAGCAAAGGACATACTACTTGGTCTGTTTGTAGAGACCTGGCCACCAGTAGTGTGCTTGTAATAATTAAATAGTAGCTACCAGACCAGCATGGGCAGGAGCAGCTATCTCATACTCTGCTCTGATCAACTCAGGTCTTTGATCTTGGTTGGGGATCACAAGATCACCCACCCCTGGTGTTGTTACTAAGGCAGTATTGATGCTAGATATGCGGCAGGAATATTTAGCATGGTATACCTTTGGCATGGCTTGCTTTAGCCTAAGCTTTCACGGCAGCCAGTGTTTCATCATCCAACCTAGCCCATGAACAAGTTATTGCAGCAACAGAAGCTGTAGCTACAGCTGCCTTGGCTGTTTCATCAGCCAAGGTATTGCCAATAACGTGTACTCCAACACATTGATGTCTCAATATCTGAACTACATGGACATTGGGTAGCGTTTCCTTCAGATCTGCTACTTTCCCCCACAGGAGACTGTGTTTGATGGTGTTGCCCTTTGAATCTCTGAACCCATTCTGGCTCCAGTAATGCAGATATTCATTGATGGACTTGACACAATAGTAGGAATCACAGACAATTAATGTTAACTGTTCTGGATCCAAGTGTTCCAGTGCATCACCAGACCCTTGAGCTCTGCGAACTGTGCAGTGCAGTCCCCTAAGGTCTGCACGTAAGTGTGTTGTGAATGGATTCCACCATCTTTCATGTAGCCACTGAGGATCGCGCATACAGCAGAGTATTGATGTTTAGTTGCTACTGCGGGCTGGGCTTAGCCATCAGTGTATATAATTATTTGATACTGTTCAATAGGCAATGTGTTTGCAAGAACAGCATATTCAAGTTCCTACTGTAAAAAATCTTGAGTTTGTAATTTTGGGTCAAAAACAGTCAACATCAGTGGCCATCAGAGATGTTGCCAATCCAATGTGAATGTAGTGCCTTAGCATTAGGAACGCTGGCTTTGGTAACAGCCTCAAGGGCTGGGATAGGAGATACAACAATGATGCGTGTTCCTGGCCCAGAAGTGTCTGTTTAATGACAGCCATCTGAAAAGCAGTCAGAATTTTTACTGTGAGAGCAAAGCATTGTTCAGCTGTGGAATACAAATGTGATTTGTATGCAATAGGGACGGAATCACCCTTATTGAATGTTACATAGGTAAAACCAATGGCACCAGCAATTGCTCTGATGACCAAATGATTTTTGCTGCCCCTTGTGTGTAAGTGTTTAGCTGCAATCATGTCGTGTTGCAATGCTCTGAGAATGCGTGTATGTTCGACTGTCCAATATTTGTTTGAAAAGTCAGGATGTATTAAGTCCTATAATGGTTTAATGAATTGTGCATAATCTGGAATGCATGTTCTACCAAAGTTTAAAAAGCCCAACAATGACTAGAGCTTTTTGATAGTGTTTGGTGGTTGTAGTTGTTCACATTTTTCTAAAAATTGGGAGTGCTAGGTTCTTACCTTCATCTGATTGTTCGGATCCCAAGAACAGGACACAAAGGAAGGCATTTTTTAAAAATTTAATTTGTAGCCTAATTCAACAAATCCAGCAACACTGTAGGCCACCCGCCTTACATGTTGTATGAGATCATCATCCGTAAGGTAGATATCGTCTACGTAGGACAACGCCTCAGGGTCAATGTTGTGTAAAATTGAAGTAACACGAGCTGAAAAAAATCTGGGACTGGTTTCATACCCTTGTGGAAGACTGCATTTTTTTCTCTGAGACCCTAAGGCACTGAAACGTTTGAAGTCCCTACTTTCAGATGCTATATTTTGTCAGAAAAACCCATTGGAACTATCCAGGATTGTTTTGTATTTTTTGCACACTATATTGTTTTTAAGTGCATACTATGTATATTTTGTATGGCAAATGTGCATGTATGACTGTTTAAATGTCTGTAATCTATGACTATTCCATAAGAAAGGCCCAGTTCAGCTATGGGGAACAACAGATTGTTCATTGGTGAGACACAGCGTTCTATTACCCCTGGTGCTCTAGCTGTGTGACGATTTCCCTCATGGGTGCCCTAGCTTCATGCTTTATTGGATATTGGGGTTGAGGATGGGATCAAATTGGTATTATGTGGTAGGGGAAACTTTTAACCCACCCTACGTGGTCGCAAAATAAAGCGGGTGCCTGCACCTACGCCCAATCAATGGCGTAAGCTTCCCTGAGCTCTCTGGGAACAAGGGGCGAAAAAGAGGGTTCAATTACCGTGTGGGAGATAACGGACAAATTCTGGTGGACAATCCTTTTTGGCCAGTAAGATATCATAAATGGTAATGATGTGATCCCAAAAGATGGTTTCTATTGTGCGCTCAATGTTCCCTTCTAATTGTAATTTTAGTTTTTACATCCTATCGGGCGAGGAGATACACATGTCCGTAGTCTCGACTTGTAAGAAGTCATTGGTTGCTTTAAACCTCTAGATGCTCTTGAAGATTCTGATGAACTATTGTGACCTCTGCTGAGCTGTCTAGCAGTGCCAGTGCCCACTTACTGTTCTTCAGTAAAGCTCTCATCATGATTGATATTTTGTATAGAAATCGCTGCCACCTTTTTTCTTTTTGAATTGGGGCTTTTGTTGGGGAAGTTTCTCTTCTTTTTTTAACAGAAACGTCTGACAAGTGTTGTGAGTCCTTTCTCAGTTTTACATACTCAGTTTGCTGCTCTGACCGCCCACCTCTCTCACTGCATTTATCGAGTCCTGAAAGGAATGATATTGGCATGTATCAGTATATTGATATCTATCTGGCATTTTTATATTATCTCTATTTCTAAAATTGTAGCGATTTTGAGGGGTCTCTGAATGCAAAGATTTTCTCCTTTCTTTTTTACGTGTTTGTTTTTATTTATTCCAGCATTTTTAAGAACCCTCAGGTGCTTGCTTGGTTATATCCTTATTGGATTTGCCCTGTAATTGTGGTTTAATAGGTCTGGCTCCCAGACTATCTCAACCAATGTTAGAGTAGGTCTCGGGGGTAATCTTCAGGAGCTTGCATTCTTGATCCTGTGCAGGAACGTACCACAGCCGCATGCGCATTGCTAGCGCAACTGCTTCCCCTTTAAGATTACTTAAAATAATTGAAGATACTGTGGCAAAATTGCCCATTAGTTGCATCCCCAAGTCCAGGGCAGCCCCGTATTCATCTTGAATTAGTTTTAACATCTCTGGAAGATTGGCAAGAGTCGGTGTACCATGTGCGGTTATATACCTTGCCCCAAGTATTGCAGTTATCTACTGTGGAACCATCCCAAATGGCAAGCACATAGTGAGTATTCTGTTTGTCCTGAAGTCCCGTATGGGGAAAAACTGCTTCCAGTGCATTTATTTTTTGAGCTAACCAATACAGAATCTCCTCCAGTTTGGCGGGTACTTTACCCATGATCGAATGTACAGTATCAGGGTTAATGCCGGGTGGGACTGCATGTGGATTCACTGGGGCAGCATGTGCTGGGTTAGTAATTAATGTCTGCATTACAAACTGTACTAACAGTCTGTATATTGCAGTAAGCTTACAAGAGGCGAGACTCAGCTACCGCCAAGGGTGCTGCTTCAGGATGCGGTGTATAAGTGGCCAATAAAGGCCAGTTAGGACCATCATTGCTCAGAGGACCTATTCTAACATGTAATATTGTGTGTGGTAAAGTGCCATCAAGCCAGTTATTATGGTCTTTAAAAGATGAAGGTAGCTCTAAGTGTGCATAGGCTCTGTATTGTGCAGGTATGCTAGCAGGTGTCAGTGATGAAATGTATTAGTGTTCCCATCAACTGCTGGAAAAGTGACCCAAGAATATCAATCAATCAAGGATTTGTAGAGCGCGACTAATCACCCATAGGTTCTCAAGGCACTGTATGTGGGCGTGCTGCTCAGTAGAAGAGCCAGGTCTTGAGGTCCTTCCTGAACTGCTTCAGTGATGCAGTCTGCCTGAGCTTGAGAGGTAGTGCATTCCATGTACGGTCTGCTAGGTATGAGAAGGATCTTCCTCCTGCTGTACTTTACCAGATCTTGGTAACGGCTGCAAGGGCGAGCTGGGAGGAACGTAGACGTCTGTTGGGTGTGTAGAAGGCGAGGCGGTGGTTGAGCCATGCCAGTCCTGTGTTGTGCAGTGCCTTGTAGGTGTGGATCAGGAGTTTGTATGTGATGCACTTGCTGCCTGGGAGCTAGTGTAGGTCTCTGAGGTGGGACTGCTGTATCGGGTAATATCCAGCATGAGTCGGGCTGCTGCATTCTGGACTCTTTGTAGTCTTGATTGAAGATTCTTGGTGATGCCGGCATAGAGTGTGTTGCCATAGTCCAGCTTGCTAGTGAGGAATGCATGGGTGACTGTCTTATTTGTGTTGGGCGGAATCCACTTGAAAATCTTCTGCAAGAGTCGGAGGGAGTGAAAGCATGACATAGAGACAATATTGACTTGGCGGATCATCAATAGAGGAATCCAGGATAATGCCCAGGTTGCAAGTATGGTCTGTGGGGGCGTTACCCAGAGCAGTGGGCCACCAGGAGTCATTCCAGACAGAAGGGGTGGAGCTGATTATGAGGATCCCCATCTTGTCCGAGTTGAGCTTGAGACAGCTGGCCTCCATCCAGGTGGCGACTGCTATCACCTCATTGTGGAAATTACTCTTGGCTTGAGTGGAATCCTTGGACAGGGAGAGGATCAGTTGGGTGTTGTAGGCTTAGGAGACTATGGGGGTCATTACGACCCTGGCGGAACAAGTCCGCCAGGGCCGTGGGACGCGGTGGCACCGCCGACAGGCCGGCGGTGCCCCGCGGGGCATTCTGACCGCGGCGGCTCAGCCGCGGTCAGAGAAGGGAAACCGGCGGTCTCCCGCCGGTTTCCCGCTGCCCCAAAGGAATCCTCCAAGCCGGCGCAGCATGCTGCGCCGGCATGGGGATTCCGACTCCCCCTCCCGCCATCCAGTTCCTGGCGGTTCTCCCGCCGGGAACCGGATGGCGGGAGGGGGAGTCGCGGGGCCCCTGGGGGCCCCTGCCGTGCCCATGCCTATGGCATGGGCACGGCAGGGGCCCCCGTAAGAGGGCCCCTAAAAGTATTTCAGTGTCTGCAAAGCAGACACTGAAATACGCGACGGGTGCAACTGCACCCGTCGCACCTTCCCACTCCGCCGGCTCTATTACGAGCCGGCGTCATCGTGGGAAGGGAGTTTTCCCCTGGGCTGGCGGGCGGTCTTGTGAAGACCGCCCGCCAGCCCAGGGGAAAACTCAGAATACCCTCCGCGGTCTTACGACCGCGGAGCGGTATTTCGGAGGGGGGAAGCCTGGCGGGCGGCCTCCGCCGCCCGCCAGGCTCGGAATGAGGGCCTATGTTTAGTCTGCCTTGTTTGGTGATCTTGGCACGCAGGGTCATGTATATGTTGAAAAGCATCAGGCTGAGTGAAGATCCTTGGGGCACTCCACACCAAGGACAGAATATTTCTGCTCTGAGGGCTGGATGAGCCTCAACTACAAATGTTACAGGACCCCCCTCCCCCGGGCTGTGAGGCCATTTACTTGCATATGAGCTGTGAGGGGATGTTGCATGTTTACTGCGATTACCCCACATTGTGGGTTCACCATGGTGGATATACCTGTTCAGAGATAAGGACCCCAAATGGGGATTGATCATTTAAGGTTCAAGCTTGAACAACCTACAGCGTTGGATAGGTACTACCTACTTAACTGAGGAGGAAATCCTCAATACCACGGATGTCTCCGTATATAGTATTGAGGTGCCTTTAGCACATAGTGATACAGAGATACTCAGGAGGATCCAAAAATTAGTGCCTGACCAACCTTTGGTGGAGCCATGTCGCATGGGCTTTCTTTATCATAATAAGGCTGCTGGAGTCAGGCAGTAGCATAACCTGATTTGTGGAGAACTAGGTCCAGTCCCACACCATGTGACAACTATGGGCCTAACCTGTTTCCGGCCCAAGAGCAGAGACGATTTGTGGCAACCAGCCGAATTAACTTTTGACTTCTCAGGGAAATTGTGGTGTATCAGTTCTCATCCTTTTCTCTCAGTTACATTAGCCTCACACATGCAAAGGCAAAGAGGCAGAAAAAGGTTCAATAAGGTTTATTTAATCAGCTGCATCTTAGGTAAAATGGCATGAATTGCAATAATTATGATGATGAAACACGCTCAAAGCAAAATAGTGAAAGAAAAGTGACACACAGGACAAGTCCTGCCATACTGTCACTATGCTTAGTATGTGTGGTTCCTACCTAAGTTATGTTAGAGCACAGTATGATAAGCCCTAATCCACCCTTCAGGATTCCCCCCGGGACATCACCCCCCATACCTGAGCAAGGAAGCCTGGCCACCATCCCCATGTCGGGCACCCAACTGCCTGCCTACTATGACCATAAGCAAACTTTTGAGAGGCTTTGCTGGAGAGGGTTGCTCATGTCATTAGGTCGACAAACATACTATAAAGGAAGTAAAGATAGTGGTTTAAGCATGTTTGTAGACAGAATGAAGCCTGTGCAGCAATAATTTGCCCCAATGTTAGTGGTGCAAAATGCTAAACCTGTTTGTGCTATGAGAACTGCAGTCTATCTCATGGTGAAATCTAACAATAATAATAACGTGCTTGACTCTGTTTATTGTGTGTATCTTACAATGATTATTTTATATTTTTTAGTATATTCCACTTTGATTTCTTTTACAATGCATAGCGTAACCTTTTGGATGCTAGCCCTTTATTCACAATGTAAGATACATAACTTCAATAGTAAAAATAAACAAATACCTCTGAAATACATTTTGTTTTAGAGAAAACAGAGTAATTTGGAGCAGAACATTAAATAGATAAGTGGTGGGACACCTATGGAATAACAATAGGCAGAAGGTGGTAATGAAATGTAGAAGGAACATCAGACTATCCTTGGCTCTGGAAGTTCATCTAAAGAATGACATGAAGGTAGAGGTAGCAGGTATTGGACCAAACAAATCAGTATAAACCCCACTAAGTTTTTACAGTACAATGGGTTTCTCAGCTCACATATATCTCTGGTTAATAGGTGGGTAACCGATCCATGCAGGCCCCTTAAAATAGAATGTGCATGCAAGCAATAGCAAAACAAGCATTGGTAAAACAAAAGGTCGTAGCTTTGGGACTTAAACAAATTCAAAATAGAAAACAAAAACAGACCTGGCTGCCTCATTTTCTAGAGACACATGATGACATGCACCCATGCATCATTACGCATGCCTGCCTATAAAATGATGCAGGTGCCATTATGTTTATTTAGTTTCCAAGATGGATCCAAGAAGTAGCACTTTAAGGAGATGGCCTGGCAGCAATTTGCCACCTGGTCCTCTTCCCAAGGAACTAAATTATAATAAAATATATGAAAAAAATATGGATTGTGTAGGGCTAATGAAGGAGCAGGTGGAGGAAGTAATGGGGAGTGGGCTGGGGAGGCCACATGAGGTAGAGAAAATAGCGGGGGCAGCACATGAGCAAAAAAAGCATCACTAAGCATGATGGAGGCAGTTTGGATGAGGGAGAAACATGCAAGAGAGCTTGCAACAGGAGGATGACAGCAAAACAGTCTAAAGGGGTGTGGGTATTTGGTGGGGGAGTCACACTAGGGAGAGAGCTAGAAAAAACATGCACATTCATGAAGTGTCTAAGCAAAAGAAAAAAATGGTCTCCTAAAAGAAAGCAGTGAAAAGATAGAAGCTTGTCAATATACGATATAGAGGCTATGATCCAGGGGAGGGACACACCCAAGATCGACACTCTGTAACAAGGACAGTAAGGAGCAGGCAAATGAGAGTGTCCAAGCGAACTAATAGTAAGCAACGGCAAACTATAAACCCCTTTAAGTTCTTGCTAAGCCCACAATAGGTCTTGTGCAACTATACAACATGAGTTGTCTGGTAGGCTTGACCTAAAAACAATGCAAAATTACATATGAAACTGTGAGAAAGTGAACTATTAATTTGGGTGGATGAAAGTCAATCACAACTGATAAAGCCGCTATCTTGGAAAGTCCAGTTATAGTTTTCAGTAATTCAAACAGAGTTCAGCCCCGGGTACCTATAACACAGAGAAGGCAGGCTTAAGAAAGTGTGTAAAGCATGTAGAAGTATCAAAACAGTTAAAACTTTCAAAACACAGCACAATAAAATATCTCATTCCAGTTTAGCGAAATGGGGTAAAGTTTAATGAAGAAAATTAAGAGTCAAATTAAGGCAACCAAAGATATAATTTTTCTTATAAAAGCACCAAAAAGTACAAAGGATCAATGGTCACATTAGACCAAGACCTAGAGGTGATTGCAGACCAAAATTGATGGATAGTAGTTCAGATACACCTAGTAGGTTTGACCCAGTCAGAGGGTTTACCCTGGGACTTCAGTCTTTTTTCTGGAAGTCCAAATCTTTCAGGAGGGGTAAGGCAAATGACAGTATCCAAGGGGGACCCCACAATGTCTGATAGATGATGGATGAGATTCACGTGAAGTTGTTGGTTTTGTCTGGAAAAGCTCTGCGTGGGAAAATTAATATTTTACCCAGTCCTCTCACCTGCCGGATACTTTTGGCACTTTTGATCAGTCGAGATTTTTACCTTCACACTTAGGGCATGATTCAGAGTTTGGCAGGCTCATTACTCAATCACAAATGTGCCAGATATCCTACTTGCTGTATTACAAGTGCATTATGTCCAATAGCATTTGTAATATGATGACCATTAGTAACCTTTTCAGAGCTCAGACACCCCCAGCATAGCAAGGCTGAAAGTTGTAACATTTAAGGGATCCACAAGGCTGATACCTTTTTAGCGAGGTCCTACTGAATCTGATTTGTTGCTGGGGGGAAGCTCTTAGCGGGGGAAAATCTGTTTCTTCATCTCAAGGGCAATGCACTTTGAGCGGATCGGCTTGGCAGGTTTGTCCTGGTTCTTCAGAGGTCTTTAAGTCTAAATATTTTCTGAGTCCCAGGTTTTTAGGGATGTTAGGAGAAGCCCAGTTAGACACAGCCAAGGGTTCCAGGACCTTATGAACAGTACTTAGGTGTCAAGACTCACCATCAGATGCCACCTGCAGGGGGCTGGCTGTCCAGTTGGTCTTAGTTACTCAAGTTTCTTAAGAAAAGGTGTCTTGCAGTTTGTAATAGCACTGTGGCTACACAGGTCAGAAAATTACCTTTGACACGTGGGAGCAGATCCAGCCCTTCAGGTCTCTTCACAGGTCTCAAACAGCAGGTGTTGTGCTTCTGTCCTTCAAAAGGGTCCCGAAGAAGGTGTCTTGACTGCCACTTATTTGCCTGACAATAGATTGTGGTTTGGTGAGGACTCCTGTCCCCTATCTAACCAATAGAACAAAAGTTCCCAGCGGTAACCCTACACACATTTTCAGCACTCTGTGCTCTACTGCAAAAAATCCCAATGCCCCTCACTCAGCAAGTCAAAACTGGAGAAATCCTTCGCCACTTGTCCAGAGAAGCAGTGTGCCCACCCAGTGATTTGACCAGGGTCCTAGCAGATCTCTCCTCATTGGTCACTCCAAATCTGTCCTGGAGTCAACTTTTCCCCCAGTGTGTTATTGCTAGGGAGACAGAGGCTGAGCCTTTCCAGGTGTCACCTAACATTTGCTTGTGGCAGAGTAGGCCCCCTTGACCATAATAAAGCTCCTAGGTCCACCCTAACTGGGCTTTCTCCAAGGGAGAGAAAACACCACACCCAGACCATTATCTCTGCTCTGGGAGCAGTTTCCACACCTCATTCAGGCAAAATACAGTTTGACAGTTGCTGAAGATCTATTTAAAAGTAGCCTCCAGTAGTTCCAGGCAGGGTAAAGGTAACATTCTAAAAGTTACATTTTCCATATATTTAATAAAAAACTGATTTCAACATTAGATTGGATTTTTATTATATATAAAAAAATAAGTCTTTGCATGGAGCCTGTAGTTGGTACAGATAGAACGTTTAAAACTAAACTGTACACTCTAAGTGCTAGCTAGAGCCTGACCAGGGACAGTTATTTTAGGCCTAGTCACTGCAGAACATGCCATTGTTAATACAAAATCTTTTCCACTCTAAAATAATACCCACCTTGTATTATGGGCAGCAAGGCACGCTTAGCGTTATATTCTAAATAAGATTTTTCTTATTGTTGAATGGGTGATTTTGGTATGTCTGTACAGCAGGGTTAAAGCTGCTGTCAGGCTACACAGGGAATATAAATATAATATTTGGCCTTTTTGCGGGGACAGCCAGCAGGAGTTAGGTGTCCCAGGCTGAGTGTGTATCTGTAGAACATACAGTACTATTCCTAATGATCACATTGAAAGAAATCAATATAGTTTAGTGAATAAGGGCCAGATGTAGGTAGGGAAAAATTAGCGACTCGCAAATTGCGATTCTTTGCGACTCGCAATTTCCGACTCGCTAACTGCAATGCAGGTAGAAAATGCGAGGACACTTTGCAACTCGCACACGGAGTTGCACCGCAGATAGCGAGTCCGCTGTTTGCGAGGTCGCTTTTTGCGACCGCGCAAAAAACGGACACGCAGTTTGCGAGTGGGTGTTGCAAATTGCGACTGTGCCGAAAATTGAATGCAGGTACTGCAGAACACTCTGGAAAACACTTCCTGGCACATGATGATGACATCACAGCCAGGAAGTTTACAAATACACCTGGGAGGAGGGAGGACCACATCCATTTCTACTTCAGCACAGCAAACAAACAGAGCTCCTGCAACCATGGCTGAAAACCCAAGGAAGAGGAAACTTAAGTTTGCTGAAAAAGAATTGGAGGTGCTGACAGAGGAGTGCTGTCAGCACCATGACCAGTTGTTTGGCAGGTCAGCCCTCTCCATGCCAGAGACAGAGAAGAGAAGACTCTGGCAGGAGATCCAGGACAAAGTCAACTCCCTGGGGGTCAGCCACCGGAGTGTGGAAGAATTTTTAAAAAGGTGGTACGACCTGTGCTCATGGACCAAGGAGAGGGTGGCAGAGAGGCTCCGGGAGATGAGAGGCACAGGAGGGGGACCATCAACAGTACCACCACCCACACCCCTGGAGGAAAGGGTAGAAGAGACCCTAGAGCCTGAGGCTGTAAGCGGGATGGGAGATCTGGACACCTCTGAGGCAGGACCATCAACCGGTGAGTACCATGTGACATGCATGTACCCTAATTAATGCCATACCCCCACCCACCTTGTACAAAGGAGCATGCACAACCAAAATAGCTCCATTTCAGAGTAGCAAACACCAGAATGATGCATTATGGGCAATGTAGTCAAGTAGGCAGTTCATAGGCAATAGTTTATTAGGAAGTTGATAACAGATAGTAGACACTGAAAGTGTGTTCCCTATGTCCCACAGGTCACCCACAAAACACCCCCACCAGCCCAAGCAGCCAGGGGCCACTGGTCAGCCAGCAGGCACATGAGGGAACAGGACCAGCCACCACTGCTACCTGCACCACCGACACCATGTCCCCTCAGGAAACACCTGTTGCAGTAGTGGTGTGTGAGCCTGCACCAGGTATGAGCCAGAGTGCCACGGGAGACAACACAGGGCCTCCACCGCTTCGCAGGCGACGTGGAACATCAACATCAGAGCGGCAGGCAGAGTCAGGCCATGCCTCCACATCCCTAACCGAGGCGGCACTTCTACGGGGTCAGCGCCTGCAAACCCAAGAATTAAGGAGGATTAGTGGGGCATTTCGGCGCTTTGAACGCGATGATGGCAACAGTATGCAGCAGGTACATTCGGAGTTGCAGGTGATCAGTACCAACATGGGTGACCTTGCACTCTCCATGCGCCAACTAGTGGCAGGACTGCTAACGCAGACTGAGAGTGCACAGCGCCGGGACCGCCAGTTGCTGCACCGCCTGAACAGGATGTCCTCCTCAATAGTAAGGCTGGCTGTGAACACAACAGGGCTGTCTAGGCGCACAGTCAGCCTCCAGGTGGACATGGGCCACTTTGCTGGTGACGTGGCACGGGGACTGGGCCGTCTCAGCCATGCTATAGACCTCATGGAGGCATGGCAGGTGGCCAGGGGCACAGGCGACACGCCACAGGACAGTGAGGAGGGCTCCACTGTCAGCAGTGTCTCTGCCGGTGACACCAGGGTGCTTCGCAGTGGAAGCACAAGGCAGGGCACTGCTGACCCCCATAGTACCAGCCAGGCTGGCCGAGCCCGCCGTAGGGTTTGAGCTCCACACAGTCCTGGGGTTGGGGCACATTACGTCAATGTGTCCCATACCAGGTGGATTATTGAAGCCGCTGAACTGTTCCTATTGTACATAGTTTTGTTATTTGCACTTATTAAATCACTTGTTCTTTCATCTTAACACATGGACTCTTTGTGTGTTACATTGGTGAGTATGGTAAAAGTTAGCACATACCTTCCAAAGTATTGGTTTGCAATGTGTTCCCATCTCAGTCTGCCTTGATTTGCGATGCTCCTATCCCCATGATGGCGATGTGGTAGCTCTTGCTCTTCATCCTCAGAATCTGGGTCTTCAGGGGTGAGAGGTGGCCCACGTCTGGTGGCAATGTTGTGCAGTATAGCACATGCAACAACTATTTTGAAAGCTGTTATTGGGGTATACTGGAGGGTACCTCCACTTCGGTGGAGGCATCTGAACCTTGCTTTCAGCAGTCCAAAGGTACGTTCGATTATGTTCCTGGTCCTCTTATGTTCACTGTTGTATCGCCTCTCGCAATCATTGCTGGGTGTTAAGTACAGAGTTAGTATCCATGGACGTAGTGCATATGCACTGTCACCTGTTTGACACAAAAAGTACAATGTTAGCAAGGCATGGGTGGTTTGCACATTGACCTGTGTGCATGTCTTCAAGGTGTATTCAGCTCTACCTAGGAGGTATCTGTCTCCAAACTCCCCACGTTCCAGGCGTTGGTGTATCCCACTGTGCCTAAAAATGTACTGCCTAGAAATTTGGCAACCATGTCAGTGATGACATAATGGGCGTCACATACCACCTGTTTGTTCAGTGAGTGGGTACACTTCCTATTGCGGAACAGATATTCCAGGTTTGCCGGAGGGCATATTTGTATATGTGTCCAGTCTACACACCCTATGACATGGGGGAAGATGGCAATCCTGTAAAATTCCAAGTTGGTGCTGTTGATTTCTGCCTCATTCCTGGGTAGGTATATGTATCGGGACATGTGTGTGAGTAAGGCGTCTGGGAATGCCCTAAAGAACCGTGATAGTGCACTTTGGGATACCCCACCTGCCACGGCAAGGACCCCCTGATAGCTACCCGAGGCCAAGAGGTGCAGTGAGCATAGCACTTGCACATGCGCAGGGATGGCGCAGCCGCGCACAGTCAGGCGTTCTAGCTGTGGTTTGAGTGATTCTATTAAATCTAGTATAGCTGCGCTGCTAAGTCTATATTTATCATATATTTCCTCCTCAGTTTGCTGGAAGAGTGTCTGCCTTGTTCTGTATATCTTCTCCTGTCTGTGGCCCCTCCTCCTCCTCTGCTGGGCTGCGTAGACTCTCCTCCTCGCTGCTATGAGGTATATCTCTGCCATCTTGAGTAACCCAGATGCCTTCTCGGTCTCCTTTTATACTTTGGTAATGGTTACCACCTGCTCTGAGTTAGTGGTAAATTGGAAGTGCAAAATGGGCTTTTTGCGACTAGTCGCAATTTGCGAGTTGCTATTGCATATGGTTTGCGACTCGCAAATTGCGACTGCCTATTTGCAGGTCGCAAAATGGGGTCGCAAAATTTGCGAGTCGGTAGCGGCTCGCGTCGCATTTTGCGACTCGGAAATGGGATTTTTGCATCCTATTTCCGATTTTGCGGGGTTGCAAATTGCGAATCGGGCCATTGGCGACTCGCAAAAGTTTGCTACATCTGGCCCAAAGTTCTTGCTGCTGCGCTATGTACATAATTTGGAGGTTAAAGGCCTATAAATACGGAAATGTAAGATTAAGATTGTAGTTGTGGTAAGGAATTGGATTCAAAATATACAGGGGTGAAGGTATTGTCAGTTGCTTTATAAAACACAAAATGTTATTTTACTATATCCATCATTGTGATTGGGGCATTAATTACTACAATAAGATGCATACTGTGGAAGTTAACTGTATTTTATTTCTTGTAATGTCACAAGGAGAAAAGTATCATATTTAAAGTTAAGAACTTCGTGTGTAATGACTCTGGTAAACCTCTGTGATGAGTCTGTAGTGGCAGATTTTTCAACTTTCGGGACGAAGCGGCTGGAGCAGCCTTAGGGTGACACCATGGAAATAATTTTGAAGTAAAGTGACTAACAAATGAATTGACTAGTTTTAAAACTTTACAGCAGAAGGAAACATTTAAATCAAATGTATACATTTATATTAAGTTCTTTATTATATAATTATTATCACTTAAGAATATTATTATATATATAATTGTACAATACCATTATATAATTAAATATATAATTATTTATATTGAATTTGTACAGTTAATAATATAATTTAATAATGTTTAATACATGATTGAATAATGTAAAAATTGTATATTATGCATATCTAATATTTGTAATGTAATATAAATACAAATATACATTTTTAAGTTAAATGTATATGAAATTATTTATAATAAATTAAGTTACATTTAAAATAAATGTACACATTTATAATAAATTAGCTTTATTACCCAATTATTTATTATTTCTAAATATTATAGTCTTATATAATTAATATAGAATATACTATCTTTATTATAATTATATAATTAAATATTAGATAATTATTTATATTAAATTATCAAATTTATAATAAATTATCTTTGCACAACTCTTAGTCAAAGCTATCCATAAATCCTTTTCTGATATCGCTATAGATAGCTTTAGTATAGAGTTGGTTTAGGGTCAGACCTTGCACCTGAATGGATGGCATTCTTGTGTATCTCATTTGCCTGCTACTGATTAATGTCTTTCCTCCATCTGCTTGTGTTTACCACATCCTGTTAGCAATGCTTCTTTACCCTAGATTTCAGTTTTATGATTTCCATCCTTCCACTGCTAACGCTATGGAACGTTTTCCGCATTTCGTCAGCATTAGACTATTAGCACTCCATTGGCCTCCTTGATTCTATGTTTGTTAAGATCTTTTGCCTTCTCCCCCAAACACTTCCTATACTATGGAATCTCTCTCCTCTGCATATGGTTTCTCTCCGCTCCTCTCTTGACCTCTTCTCCCCTGACAACAGAGAGCATTGTCACTTAGGTTGTCTCTCACTCATTTCTCTGAAGGAGAAAGGTGGCTTTTATCCACCTCCTCATTCAGCCTCACCTGACTACCCACGCCAACCAGTTTCCCTGCCTGCCTCCATAGTAGATTGCACTGCAAAGATGTTCAATAAAAATATGAATTTAAATGCAATTACTCATACGAGAGAATGAAGATAGGCCTAACTGTAGTTGATTTTTCAGTCATAAAATGTGTTATGAACTCTGCATGACCTATGTTGCCTGACTTGCTAACGTTAACACATTCTTTTAAATAATCGTTTCACTTATAACCTTGCGCATGTTACAAAATGTTATCATCTTAAACAGAGGAACCAGTATTAATTAAATCTGTTTTGCTTGCTAACCTGTTTTGGAATGCGCTGACGTGCATAAATATATAACAAACGTGCATCTCCATTGAATGGATCAACAATGTGAATGTGGTGAAGCGGAAATTACATTCATGTATATTTTATTGTCACAGAAGCTTAACTGTGCATGAGAATTTAGGTTGATGTATCTGATCCCTTTTCACCTGTAAATGGATCAATTTCCTGAAACTGCAACATGTGAAGAAAATAACTTCATTTATTGCATACTGTTGCAATTGAATAATATATAAAAGAAGGGGTTCCCAGTGCAGCACATGGTAAATACCAGAGAAAGCTGATCTGGTTCCTGGCATTTTGGACACATTATGGCCCATATTTATACTTTTTGACGCTAAACTGCGCTAACGCAGTTTAGCGTCAAAAAATTTAGCGCCGTCTAACGCCATTCCGAAGCGCCATGCGGGCGCCGTATTTATGGAATGGCGTTAGCCGGCGCAAGCAGACCGGTGCTGCCTGGTGTGCGTGGAAAAAAACCACGTAGACCAGGCAGCGCCGGCGTAGGGGGAAAATGGCGCTAGGGCGTCTTAAAATGGCGCAAGTCGGGTTGACGCTAAAAAATCGTCTTAATCCGATTTGCGCCATTTTTTCGACGCCCAGACGCCATTTAAATGACTCCTGTCTTAGTAAAGACAGGAGTCATGCCCCCTTGCCCAATGGCCATGCCCAGGGGACTTGTGTCCCCTGGGCATGGTCATTGGGCATAGTGGCATGTAGGGGGGCACAAATAAGGCCCCCCTATGCCACCCAAAAAAAATAGAAAAATATGAAAAATTATACTTACGTGAACTTACCTGAATGTCCCTGGGGTGGGTCCCTCCATCCTTGGGTGTCCTCCTGGGGTGGGCAGGGGTGGCAGGGGGGGTCCCTGGGGGCAGGGGAGGGCACCTGTGGGCTCATTTTGAGCCCACAGGCCCCTTAACGCCTACCCTGACCCAGGCGTTAAATAGTGGCGCAAATGCGGGGTTTTTTGACCCGCCAACTCCCGGGCGTGATTTTTGCCCGGGAGTATAAATACGACGCATTTGCGTCGCCGTCATTTTTTTAGACGGGAACGCCTTCCTTGCATCTCATTAACGCAAGGAAGGCGTTCACGCTAAAAAATGACGCTCTTTGCCCATACTTTGGCGCTAGACGCGTCTAACGCCAAAGTATAAATATGGCGTTAGTTTTGCGCCGAATTTGCGTCGAATAAAACGACGCTAATTCGGCGCAAACGGAGTATAAATACGGGCCTATATTTGCTGTTTATTCTTTTGCAGAATAGCTTCACTGACTTTTGCTAGAGAGAAATAGCTGCATAGACTGTTGCAGTGTAGTATGATATCTGAGGCACATTGTGCCAATAGCCATGGGAAACTTTGTTAGTGATAGGGAACTGAATACTTTCTGAATGTTTTAACTAAACGTTCTCAGACTGTTATATTTCGACAAGACTAAACTGCTACTGTATTATTTCTGTGAGGGTATTTTTGCTAAATAGACCAAGACAAGAAGAGTAGGGACAGATTCAAGACACACTTCATGCAATTGATCTGTATATTTCTTTTGATTAATAAATGTATCACTTAAAATCTGAATAAATACTTTAAAACTATTCCAACTCTCACCATTGAATCCATTAGAATTTAGCAATGATTGAGAGAGGTTTATGTTGCAGTTTATTAAGATACCTAAAAGCCACCGAACAAAGATCCATATAAAGGCCCAGGAGAAGAGAAGAAATCTAAGATAATGGGATAGATAGATAAATAAATAGATAGTTGTCTGCTAGGTGAAGTGTAACTCGTGAGACGTCATTGACAGTGCCCAGGGTATACCCAGACGTGGGTCCCTTGCTCACTTTGCCACTGCATTCAAGCTAGCCTGGCTGATGAGGGATGATACTCCAAAACCAGTCCCAAGATGCTTGCTTCCGGTTCATGGAGCTCCTGGCCTAGCTGTTCGGGCTGGACTGTTCACATGGGGAACAGGGTCAAGACTGATTTGCATATGGCTGGGTCCAAACTGGAATGCAAAAAACGATGGATTTAGGCCCAGATCGCTGTACTGGGGGTGAATGTTTGACATTGTTCAGCATTCCGTCCATCACTTATTCTTTTTGCATTTGTCGCCCTAAGTGGGAAGGGTATGCCAAGACGTGGATCCCGTGCTTCCCATGCCGCTGGATTCAAGCTAGCCTGGCTGATGAGGGGTGAAACCCCGAAACCAGTCCCAGGATGCTTGTTTCCAGTCCAGGGAAGACCTGGCCTGGCAGTTCGGGCTGGACTGTTCCCATGGGGAACAGGGTCAAGACTGATTTGCATATGGCTGGGTCCAAACTGGAATTGCATGGGCAGCAAAAAAACTATGGATTTAAGCCCAGATCTCTGTACTGGGGGTGAATGTTTGACATTGTTCAGCATTCCGTCCAACACTTATTCTTTTTGCATTTGTCACCCTAAGTGGGAAGGGTATGCCAAGACGTGGGTCCCGTGCTTCCCATGCCGCTGGATTCAAGCTAGCCTGGCTGATGAAGGGTGAAACCCTGAAACCGGTCCCAGGATGCTTGTTTCTGGTCCAGGGAGGACCTGGCTTGGCAGCTCGGGCTGGACTGTTCCCATGAGGAACAGGGTGAAGACTGATTTGCATGTGACTGGGTCCAAACTGGGGTGGCATGGTGAGCAAAAGAACGATGGATTAAACCCAGATCTGTGACTGGGGGTGAGTGTTTGCATTGTTCAGCACTCCGTCCATCAGCCTTTTGTTTTGCTAAAGTTGCCCTAAGTGGGAAGGGTATGCCCAGACGTGGGTCCCTTGCTCACTCTGCCACTGGATTCAAGCTAGCCTGGCTGATGAAGGGTGAAACCCTGAAACTGGTCCCAGGATGCTTGTTTCCGGTCCAGGGAGGACCTGGCTTGGCAGTTCGGGCTGGACTGTTCCCATGAGGAACAGGGTCAAGACTGATTTGCATGTGGCTGGGTCCAAACTGGGGTGGCATGGTGAGCAAAAGAACGATGGATTAAACCCAGATCTGTGACTGGGGGTGAGTGTTTGCATTGTTCAGCACTCCGTCCATCATCCTTTTGTTTTGCTGAGGATGCGGAAAGACCAAGTAGTAGTACGAGTGCAGAAACGAGTCCAGTTACGCAAGAGTGCCTATAAAGTGCTGCAGGTAAAGGTTGAATTAGAGGAAATCTCAAGAAGATGTTTGAATCTTGAGCACATGGAACAGTATCAGGAAAAATTATTGGTTTATTTATGCAAAGAAATTTTGAGAAAAACAGCCCTGGTACATCATCAATTAACTGAACTGGCAAATAAATATGATGTAGGCATTTCTAAAAGTGTGCCTTTGCAGAAAAGCTTCACAGTATAAATGAATGACAAGTCAATTGAAAATCTGCGCTCACCAGGGTTAGGAACACATCACACTGAATTAGTTAAATGTATATGCAAATAGAGTGAGATGGAGAAATATAAAACTAAGTGGGCACCAAGAAAAAGAAACAAGTTGAGGAGATAAGGAAGAAGAAAGAGCAGTTGGAGAAGAAAGTTAATGTCACAGCATGCCCTTTGAGGAAAACACTAGGTGGAACATATATACTTGTTCCTTGGAATAAAGGAGAACTTTTGTCATTTATGAATAATTTCTCAAAATTAAGAGACAGTCCAATGCAGTGGTATACACAGAAGTTTGTGAAAATATATTGTGGGTTGATTTGGATACTTTATTTGATATTGTGGTTCCAAGTGATTTATGGGCTGAATGTAAGGTTGCTGTTCAGTGGCCAAATTATGAGCCACCAACAAACCTGTGGTGATGACCAAATTTAATTAGGCGATAATGTTTTTGGAAGGAAGAATTCCACCTAAAGATTTGGATTATGTGAAGTTGAGTAGAATACAAAAGGAAGTTAATGAAACAGTCCATGAATTCTATGAGCAATAGATGAAGACTTTTCAGCAGCATAGAGGGCAGATGCATTTGGATCTAGGAGGCATAGGGTTTTTCTTACAAAATTAGGGCTTGGTTTTAGACCAAAGATTTGTCAGCACATACAGCAGAATGTGATTTGTTGGGAGACAAAATCTTTAGCTGAAATCCTGAAGCACACGCAGAATTATAGAGATGAGCAGGAGAAGAAGCAGCAGAAAATGAAGGAGAAGTTTATGTTGGCTCAGACTAAGGGGCATATTTATTCTCTGTTGGCGCCGGATTTGTGTCACTTTTTTTTACGCAAATCCAGCGCACACTTAACTCCGTATTTATACTTTGGTGCTAGACCCGTCTAGCACCAAATTTATGGAGTTTGAGTAATTTTTTTCCAGTGGAAACCTACCTCGTGTTAATGAGATGCAAGGTAGGCGTTTCAGGGCAAAAAATTACTCTAAGGCCGTTGTGCCTTATTTATACTCCAGTGCAAAAATGACGCACGGGAGGGGGAGGGCCTTAAAAAATGACTCTAAACCAGTTTAGAGTCATTTTTTAAGGCCTGGGTCAGGGCAGGCGTTAAGGGACCTGTGGGCTAATTTCTATGGTCTCCGACCATGGAAACAGTCCACAGGTGCCCTTCGCTGCCCCCAGTGACACCCCCTGCCTCCCTCTCCCACTCCTGGAGGACACCCATGGATGGGGATACCCATTTACGGTAAGTAAAGGTAAGTATTTGTTTTTTATTTTTTAAAGTGGCATAGGGGGCCTAACTTGGGCCTCCCTACATGCCACTGTGCCCAATGGACATGCCCAGGGGACAGAAGCCCCCTGGGCATGGCCATTGGGCAGGGGGGCATGACTCCTGTCCTTGCTACGACAGGAGTCATTTCCCTGGGGTTGTGCGTCAAAAAATGACGCTGGTTACGTTTGAGTCAATATTTTTGACTCTAACCTGACTTGCACCATTCTTTGACGCACAACCCCCATTCTTCCCTACGCCTCTGCTGCCCAGTTAGAGTCATTTATTTTGAAGGTAACCAGGCCGCAGCGCTGGCTAACATCATTCCATAAATAAGGTGACCGGCTGGCACGTTTGTATGGCGTCAGCCGGCAGTAAAGTTTTTGATGCAAATCTACCCAAGTGCTGATTTGCGTCAAAAAGTATAAATATGGGCCGTAGTTTGCAGAAGGGGTTTTCAAAATGTGTCTGGTGCTGAGAATGTTGCTGCCATTCAAGGTATGAGAGAAGTGTTGCCAAATGGAATTCAGATAGGAGTGCACGTGTTGCCTGGTAGAAGAAGGGGTGTTCCTATTGATTCAGGGACAGGCGTTGATGTCACGACATTGAAGAAAATGACTGCCTGCCACAAGTGCAATAAATTGGGGCATTGGAAACTCAAATGTAGGCTCAATCCAGATAGAAATCAAAATAATCAGATACAAAATGTGAATGAAGTGCAATTGTCAAATCTCCCAATACGAACAGTGCAAGTCCCAGTACAAAACCAATCCCAAATGATACGTATGCCACAAGCATCTGAAATTCAGCCTGTTGTGAATAGAGTACCTTTTAATCAGAAACAAATGATTAGAATGACTCAAAAAGTAATGGATGCTCAAAATCCCAGTGTAATTCAACAATTCCCATTGATTGATAACAGCGAGATGCTGAACTCTGGCACATCAATATGACAGTGCCCAGGGGGAGGCAGATTGCATGCTTGTTGCAATCTTAGAGGTAGACCAGAGTGGACCTTATCTAGATGGAAACGTGAATGGCCACAAAACAATTTCTTTTTGATGCAGGAGCTACCTGTTACACTGTGAGAACAGCAGAAGTGCCAGACCTACACCCCTCTCAAGAAAAGAATTACAAGTTGTGGGAGTTGCAAATAAGTTAGCAACCCACTTTCAGAAGAAGTACCTGTAAAGATGGGCCCAATTTGACCTGTGTGATTCAAGTCCTGAAAATCTACTAGGAAGAGATTTGTTGTGCGAGTTAAATTGCACAATCACTTGTACTCCAAATCGAATTGGGTTTCAAACCCATGATAACTACATGGAATTTAAAATTGACCCAAGGGAAACTGCAGAGCTCTATACTGTTAGTCATAAATGACTTACCCAATGAGTTGATTGAAAGGGTTAAACTTAAAGTATTGGATGTGACCGCATTTGACGTTGGATTGATCAAGGGATTTGAGTCAGTTCAAATAAAGCCAAATGTAGGTTTTCCAAGAGCACCACCTTATCCAATGACTTCAGAAATGATTGAAGGGATTACAGCTTTGATTAACAAAAATCCAGAGAAGGGCAAATCCAGAGAGCTGATTAGAAGTCTATACAACTCACCAATCATGGGATTATGCAATCCAATGGCAAGTTTATAATCATACAGGATTTGAGGAAAATGAATGAAATTGTATTCCCATGTTGTCCCATGGTATTGAATCCAGCCACCATACTTTATCAAGTTCCCTGAAAAGCTCAGTGGTTCACGGTGATCGTGTCAGGCCATCTTTCTGATACCTCTGCATGAAGACAGTTAATTTCTATTCTTCTTCGTGTTCAGAGAGAAGGTATTAATGTGATGCTGTGTCCCACAAGGGTCTACAGAGAGTCTATCAATTCCTAATCAGATATTGAAAAAGAATCTAGATCCCCTAGAACTACCTTGAAGTTCAGTTCTGATTCAGTACATTGAGATCCTACTGGATGCATCAAGTACTACGGAAAAAGGACTCCATAACTTTTGTTAAATCATTTGGTTGAGAATGGACACAAGGTGTCACCTAGCAAATTGCAATACTGTCAGAGAGAAGTGGAATATTTGGGACACATCATTGAGAAGTGTGTGAGGAAAGTGTCCAGAGAGTTGAGATGATTTTGAAAATGAGACCCCTGAAAACACAGAAGGAAGTCAGGATGTTTCTTGGGATGGTTGGGTACTGTAGACAGTGGATACCCGACTTTTCCCTGGTGGCAAAACCTTTAATGATCACTAATAAGGATGTAACTGATCCGATTCCATGGGACAACAAGTGCATGAAAGCTTTCTTAGAGCTGAGATAAAGTCTCTGTCGTATCCAAACACTGGGATTGCCAGATTACTCATAATATCTCATTCTGTTTTGCAGAGAATGAGGGGGCTGCACTCTCTCTGCTAACCCAAATTCATGGAGAGTAGAAAAGGCCAGTTGTTTAGTTATCTGACTCTCAACCCTGTGGCGGGCACTTTGCCTGGCTTTCTGAAAGCGGTGGCCACAGTAAGTGCAAGTCTTGAGAAGTGTGAAGACATTGTGATGTGATTTCCTTCAACTGTCAGAGTCCCACATTTGGCTGAGGTCTTAAAAACAAAAACTAAGAAACAGCACCTGACGAATTCAAGACTTACAAAGTATGAGTAACAAATTTTATCTGGAAGTAATGTGGTCGTAAGGAGATGTCAGGTTCTGAATCCTAGCACATTTTTGCTCATACCCGGAGGAACTGAAATTGATCAATTTGAACATGATTTCCTTGATGTCATGGACCTATGCACCAAACTGAGACCGGACATTAAAGATAAGCCCCTGATTTATCCAGATTATGTATTTTTGTGGACGAGTCGTGTTTAAGAACAATTGAAGGATGCTTAAGAGCAGCATATGCAGTATGCCACATCTAGGAAATAGTTAAAGCCTCATGGCTGCAAGGCATTACTTCAGCACAAGTTGCAGAATTAATTGCCCTTGCTAGAGCTTGCTGTCTGACAACTAAAATGAGTGTTGATTTTCACAGATAGCCAATATGAGTTTGGTGTTGTCCATGACTATAGGCAATTGCGGTCAGAGAAAGGGTTTATGACCTCAGCTGGTACACCCATTAGAAATGGGCAACAGGTGAAATATTTATTGGAAGCTTTGCAGGAACCAACAGAAATTGCTGTTGTGAAATGTGCAGCACATAGGAGCGACCGTAGCTATGTCACCATTGGAAAGAGGTACGCTGATGAAGTGACATGCTACTGTGCAGCTATGTCATGTACTGACAATGGATGATTTTGAGATCAGCTGACAATTGGGAAGAACTGAGACAAATGCAAAAGAGTGTGCCTGATGAAGGGAAACAAGGTTGGATCACAATGGGTTGTAGGATTGATGAGAACAATGTGTCGGTGTCAATGAATGGGAAACCATTATTACCAAATAGCCTACTTGTCCTGATGTCACGTTATCTACATGGTCAGGCATACCTAGGTAGGAACACTATTGTCAGAACTTTCAGGCAGTAGTGGTATAATCCTGAATTCAGAGTACATGCAGAAGAAGTATGCAGCCGCCGCATGACACGTCAACAATTAAATGTTGATAAAAGAACATGTGTCACACTGGGTCACATAGGAAGATCCAGAGGACCATTTAACAGAATGCAGATGGATTTTATCAAGATGCCCATTTCCAATGGATTGAGGTACACCCTAGTGATTGTCAGTATCTTTTCTCAGTGGGTGGAGGCATATCCTGCAAGATTAAATGATAGCCTGACTGTAGCAAAATTGTTTTTGAGGGAGTTGGTTCCTAGGTGTGGCATATGCCTCTCTCCTTAGAATCAGATTGAGGTACTCACTTCAACAGTGGGATTATCAAGATTTTATGTGCAGCATTACAAATTCATCAGAAGCTCCATTGCAGTTATCGTCCAGAAGCTTCTGGAATTGTTTAGCAATTGCACATTACCCTCAGATCCAGATTGGCAAAAGTTTGAGCATCTACATCCTTGAGATGGCCTGATGCCATACCTCTGGTGCTGATGAATCTACAAAATACTTCTGATCGAAGAACTAGTTTGTCTCCTCATGAACGTTTGATCACTGAGATTGCCTGCAGTTCCAGCAAATGCACTTCAACGTTACAGATGAATGATACTATATTATTGTAAAGGACTGGCTGACATAGGAGTTCTGTGTCTTGACAGGTTGAAGCTGTGCCTAAAAATCTAAATCAAGACCAGTGTCACAACCTGAGTCCTGGTGACTGAACTCTAATTAAGAAACATGTAAGAAAGCCCTTTTTAGCGCTCTGTTGAAAAGGCCCGAACCAGGTGATATTGATCACAAGAATTGCAGTCAAACATGTGGGGATTCCAAATTGAGTGCATGTATCACACACCCAAAGAATAAGGAATCCACAGGAAGAAAGAGCTACCTGATTCAGTAGAGTCAAGAGCACTGGTGTACATACCACTGTCTGTTGTATGCAAAGAAACTCAAGATTGTGATCAAAGACAGCAGGAGGAAGTTGGGGGTGAAGAAGCTCAAAAGGGTTAAGTGGTCAAATTGCCAATTATCTTACAGAGTGATGGTTGAGACATAATGACTGTGGCTTTTGGAGGCAAATACCCTGAAACAGTCAGAGGGCAAAAAGAGCAAAAGGACACAAGTTCTGGAACAAGGAGAAATCTGCATGGCGAGAATAGACCTAAAAGTGTCAGGAAGAAACAATATTTGAGTGTAACTCCTGAATTAGTACAAAGGCAATCAAAGAAGAAGAAGACTGAAGTAGTGCCAGTAATGCAGAAGGAGAATTGAATACACTCAGAAGGTCAAAAGAGCCCGAATGCCTTGTCGAAGATATTCATCACCTGACTAGACATACTATTTGAGTCAGATCCTGAACATTCCTGTTTCTGACATACTTGACTGGTGCAAAGAGTTGCCGGAACCACCCTGAAAGACAAGAGTCAAAAGAGACTTAAAGGAGAATCTGATGAAGACCATGAAAAGGCACTGAACAAACTGACATTAAAAGAACCGTGCAAACCAAACATTTGCTTGCATTTTACCTAGCACCAAGATGAAAAATATAAATTAGGGATAACATTTTAGAAGAACACAGAGTAGGATTAAGGATTGTCTAACAAAGATTGTTTTATTAACTACTGAAAATTAATAACTAATTGTAAAAAATATTGAAATTGTTCAACCAAGTAAGTTACACTGCTGTACCAATGAATTATTGGTAGTAGATCTCGTTATAGAGTTGTGTACTGTAAACAGAAGCAGGGTTAAGGTATCCTTAAGGTGTCTACTTATACTGATAGTTTTAATGGGACTAGCAATAGATTTAGTAATACTTTCCACACCAGATACAGAGAAAACAGTGCTTGATTTTGTTAACACAATACAGAAGCCAACAATTGCCGAAGACGAGTTAGACACCATTTGTAGACTACATGGATGAAGATTACATTATGAAAGTTTACTCTAGATTAGTGCGAGAATACACTAATGCCCTCATTACGACCTCCAGGGCCACGATAGTGGTTTCACCGCCAACAGACTGGCGATGACAGCCACATTATGAGTGTGGGGGTTGGTATCTGCCAACCCGCCACATCCCACTCATACTGCCAAGGCAGTTGGACCCGCTGGGCCGGAGATGAGCATCTCTGACCCGGTGGTCCACAGAGACCACTGGCGATATTATGAGCCACCTTTCCACTAGGGTTTCCGCTGTGGCTGTACCGCCAGGAAAACCCTGGTAGAGAGGCTACCGGTGACAGGGAATTTCTCCCCCCCCAAGCAAGCACAATACTCCCCCACCCCTCCCAGGTACAGCTCCCCCTTCTGGAATACATGCACACAAACAGACACCCACACACACCATGCATACACTCAATCACATTCACTTCTACACTCATACTCTCATTCACTACAGAATTCATACAAGCATACACACATGCAGACAAACATGCATACACACATGCAAACACCCCCTCACACACGCACACTCAATATCCCCACCCTCCCACCCCTATCCTGTCAGACGCCTGACTTACCTTATCCGGCGAGGAGGTAGTCCGTCAGGGAACAGGAACGGGTGCTTCCACCACCAGCAGAGCCCCACCAGAAGGACACCACCAGGCCGTATTACTGCTCGTAATACAGCTGGTGGAGTACTTTTGGCGGGCGGGGCTGGTGGTGGAACCGCCCCTGCCTGCCAGCATGACTACTACTGGATTTCCACCCAAAATGTGGCAGAAATCCAGCAGTACTCGTAATATCGTGGGCGGAGGACGCCCAGCACTGGCAGTCTTCTGGTACCCGCAGCCTTGGCGGTCTTTGAAAAAGACCGCCAAAGTCATAATGAGGGCCTAAATCTTTAGCTATTAAGGACTGCTATGTTTGTGCTCACATCCCTTCTGCTATATCTTGCAGCATTTTCCGTAGTTTAGTACATAGACAGTGACTTTTTGAGTGTTATTCAAATTGTGATATCAAACTTTCTAAATGACCTTTGATGAAAGATAGAGGTTGATGCCAGCAGAGAGACAGACTTATCAGTCAGAATGACCCATAAGTCATAATGTGAGTCAGGCCCGTCAGTCAGGGGTAAGAGATTCTACCAATTCCTCCCACTTGCAAAACAAAGCTATCTGGCAGTGACCAAAGTGCATCGGTTCCCAAGTGTTTGCTTGTTCAAGGGCTTGAGCTGCTTCAGCAGCCGAGAAAGGGGATGGGTAAGGAAGGATTGCTGGTACAGTTGTGCCCTCTTTTATCTAAGTTGTGCCCTACCCCTAGGCAGCTCCAGTCAACTCCTTGCGGTGGAGACACTGCACAAGCATTTGTAAAACCCATACCAACATTGGTAAAGTGAGGCCAGTTGGTGTTGCATATGCTATTACTTCTATTTCCCTGACATAAGGCTCTGTATTTCAAACTAACGGTCTCTCCATCATTGTTCTGGTTACTATGTACACAATGCATGCCTATTATCTCAAAATACTTTACAACAAAAGCATTAAAGGTTAACAAAACATTATTCAAAACAACTATGTAGTACATACAGCAATTCCATGTAACATTAAATGTGTGAGAGCATTTTTTATTAAACTACATTTTTATGTAATAAATAAGGAATAATAATGACTTATGTGGATACACTGCACACAGAGTTATAATGATAAAGTTGAAACAAGTTTAATATGATGTACAGAAGTGTGTTTATTGATGAATTGCAGTTCTGGCACATTAATATTAAAAATGCAACATAGGATAAAATGGATGCTGTTCAGCGACTGTCCTATAATTCACTCCTGTCCTCATTCCACTCCCATCTGGTTCCATTGAGCATCTTTTCTCCTCACAAACTACAGTGCCAAGACATGCTGATGTAATCATTTTTTTACTGTTGTGCTTTGAATGAATCTCTTAGTGTTCCTGAACTGTTACATTATTCAAGGCCTTTCTACTGTAGCTCCATTGCTGGGCCTAGTCGTATTCATGCGTGTTAAGCAGCATTGTTGGAATATGTCCGGATAGAAATCACACAGATGATGACAGACACTTTCTTTAAATGGGATAGTGCGGATCTATAAAATGTATGACATTTTCTTTTCTGATTTGCTAGAGTTATAACTTGTGGTCATGTCATGGTGAATCTGAAGTTTTGGTTGATTTGCGATGCAAGAATTATGCATTAAACTCCCTTGATTTTGGGGGTGAGTCTGAGGACTTTCCTGTTCTATTGGAGATGCTGACCAGCTTTTTCTAATGTTACTTTTCATTTGGGACTTAGAATGATTTCTGATTTTTATCTACTCTGTATGACTTTGCATTTGAAGCTTTCGTGGCATCTATTCCGTACTGTTTGATTTTGAGATTTTTTTTGTAATAAAATAATGTAGCTTTTTCTGATCCAGAACTCAGTTAAGGGTGGTCTGAGCTAAATATGTTGACACTCTGCTAAACTTGATGTCAGGAAGGTGCCTTATTATGCAATTATCTCTAATGGAAGTATCATAGGTGGTAAATGTGGGATTTCAGAATGTTGGGGGGGTCAAAATATTGGGGTGCAGTTTCTTTGCTCACACATCTGTAAACCAAGTCACAGGATATGGTCTCTAGGGGCACAGCTGATATAAAATGGCCTAGACTGACATCCATGGGCAGCAATGTTTAGCTTTTCACTAAAATGACATGCTTTCTAAGTAGTGATTAGTGGACCATGGGAATGTAGAACAGGCAACCCGAGTGGCAAAGTACATTTTTTTATAGTTGGGTACCTAGAGAATGGGCCAGCTGACTTGGTTTCAGGAAAGTCTTCAACATCACAAGCATTACTACTGTTTAAATTCCTGTTTTCTAGGCTCTGCCTCTCTGACATCTTCTGTTCCTATGCATGTCCTCTCTAGGGGTCTGAATGGCCATGCTGCCACTCCAACAATTTCTATCTGATCTGCAAACTAAGGGTCTGCCTTCAGAAATAAATGAATGAATGAATTATGACTCTGTTTGCAGGCTGACTCCAATCCACGTCCGGGCGGTGTTACAGCTGGGCTTTGTACATACTTATCAGACAGCCATACACAGTGAGGGTGGAAGTGTCACAGAGGTGCAACTGCATATTGAATGGTCTTCCTGGGCTGAGATAAAGGAGAGGCAGGGCACACCTGCACTTGTAAAGGCTGTGCCCTGGCCTCACACAAAAGGCTTGTTTACCCCCACTGATGTCTGGAGCCTGTGCTGGAAGAGAGAGGGGACTCTCCTGGAAACAGTTAGTACGGGTTGGAACCCCTTTTCCCCCCTTTTGTGGAGACTCTGCAAAATGACTTCAAGAACAGGGGATTTTCTCCATATTTTGAGACACTAATGGACTACTGAACTTGACAGAGGATGCTGCTGTAGGGACTTGCCAGGAACCTCCTTTGGACTGATCTGTGACCTGCTGGGTCACTAAGAGGAACTGCCACTCCCTGCAAACCTTTGTGCTGGCCTGTTTGCTTGGTCCTGCCGTTGTGTGCCCAATTTTGCTGTCTCCAGGGGCTGGGTGGTGTGCTCCCCGTCTTCCCTGCAGCTCTTCTTGCCTCACAGCAATGGAGAGCTCTGCAGCTAATTATCTCCAAAACATAGGAAGAGCGCTTTGCCTTTTTATTTCCCTAGCACAAGGAGAGCTCTTTCATTTGTGTGCATTTCTAGCATGTGACAAGTACTTTACTGTGGCTGGTTGCCGCCTCCCTTGGTGGAGGGGTATCAGTGTCCCCTAATGTGCAATCACCTTCACGACCCGGGCGGGTCTCGTAGGAGCCCGTGCAAACGAGCATGCTGTGATTCGTGTCCCTGGTGCACAGGAATGCTTTGAACAGTGCCCCTGGGGCACAGGCAGGCATCTGCTTTGAAGTGCCTTTCACCACCGCAGCCTCAAGTGGCCTAAGGCGTGAACCACCGTGAATGGGAGCCGCCATACTGCTGCTGTGAAGGTAGTGGCCCAGGGAAGCCATAGACATCCAGGTATGGCTCGCGGGCAGGATGGAAGCCTCTTTGGAGGTCACCGTCAAGTCCCTTGATGTTCTGTTGTTAGCAGGCCTGGGTGGTGACCTTTGATGGAGGTCCCCGGTCCTGCCAGTATGGTGCAATAAAATCAGAATTGGCATGGGCCGCCCGATTCCCCTGAAGACAGCAGTATAGCAATATGTGCATTTTTCTTGGGTGCCTGATGTATGCTCGTGGGAAATGTTGTCTGATGTGCACGCTTATTTTGGTTATCAGATGTCCTATGTGGAATGTTTCATGGTATGGGCATTCAGGATAATGTTGTGGCCTCTATGCTAATGTGAATATTTGGCCGGGGGCATTTTTTTGGTGTGTCATGTTATGTGCATTCATAATAATGTCCTGGCATTTTTTGATAAATGATGACCTGACTGCTTGTTTTGCAGAATAACCAGTAACCTATGTGTTTTATGTGACAACTGCTGGCTTTTGCAGAGTACTAGTAACTATGTGATGTTCTGACAACTGTTTGTGTAACAGGGTATTACGGACATGTTGTGTTTGGTCTACTGATGTTTTGTGCAATATAGTTTATTCTTATATGACTTGGTGTTGCGTTTCCTTTGTGGTGTATTTATTGAGTCACGTGTGTTGTGAAATCGCTTTACACGTTGCCACTGGGATAAACCAGACTGCTCGTGCCAAGCTACCAAGGGGGTGAGCAGGGGTTATCTTGGGGGTGTAACTCCCTCACCCTGAAAAGAGTGGGTGGGTTCTGCCTGGCTTAGGTGCATACCCTAACCAACCAGAAACCCCATTTCCCACAGTTGTGGTGTTAATAGAAGTGTTGAACAGGGTGGTGAGTTCCTGGCCAATTGTTTGATTTCCAAGGTTGAAGATGTAGTGTGGGCATCGGTCTGTGGGAGCTCCAGAGTGGATGAATTTCATGGTGGAGGTAATCTCCTGGGCGAAGAGGATGTTCCGGGGGTCAGTATGTGGTGTGTGTTGATTACGGTGGTGGTATATCTGTTGAGGAAGTCCATAGGTGTGTGTCTGGGTTTGAAGATTCTTTATATGGTTGGGATCTTGTTGTGGAAGAAGTGGGCAAGTTTGTCACAGTTCCTGTGAGGGAATGATGTTTTTTGCTGGCAACCAGGTTGGAGAATTCCTTAATGATGTTGAACAGTTCCTTGGTGTTGTTGGCGCTTGTTTCGATGCATGTGGCAAGGACTGCCTTTCTTGTTGCACTCAGCAGACGGTGGTACAGGTTGTGGGAGGTATTGAAGGCTGCTCTGTCGGAGGTGTCCTTGTTGGCGCACCATCTCCTCTCCAGCTGTTTGCTGTCTTGTTTCACTGTTCTGAGTTCTTTGGTGATCAGCTGGCCTGTGCAATTGGTGATCCAGGCTTTGAAATTTTTCACTCTCTATTCAATGTTGGTGGCAGTAGCAATGTTTGAGGTGTTGAAGGCTTCCACCCAGCTGATCTGAGATTTTGTCCCACCCTTGTGGGGGGTGCTGGTCATCTTGGGGGTGGAGGTGCGGGAGTTGGAGATACTGAAGTGTATGATGGAGTGATTGGTCCATGTGAGTTCTGTAACATGGCTGTGTTTGACACAGCTGCTGGAGGTGAAAATGGGTCCAACATGTGTCTTGTGGTGTGTGTAGGGACATGGATGATCTGGGTTAATCCAAGACTGCTCATACTGTCGAAGAGGTGTGCAGTGTTGTTGTCGTTGGGGTCACTGATGTGGAAGATGTAGTCCTTGAACTCTACGGCTAGGGGTGCAATGAAGTCTGCAATGGTGTTGCTGGAGCATGGGCCTAGGCGTCAGTATGCAAGGTTCCCTCTTTTGTCATCCATGTGGAGCTTGAAGTTGAGATGTTCCATGAGGGTGGTGCACTGTATGGTCTCTGTGGATGATGGATGTTCCTTTTCCTGGCTTCTTTGTGCGGTCCTGGTGAGTGATTTTATATCCATTGGGGATCACTGTGGCAATGTCTGGGGTGGATGTGGGGTTGAGCCAGGTCTAGATGAAGAAGACAATGTTGGGTGCGAGGGTGGCAATGACGTCCCAAAATTGCAATGCTTGCATAGTGAGCGTGTGTTAAGAAGGGTGCAAGAGAGTTGGTGTTTATGTTTAGGTGGTGTCTATGGTCAAACATGAGAGGCCTCTGGCAAGAAATAATGTGTACGGCAACACCACCATGTTGTTCTATCAATCACTCACACTCACTCCCTTACATTCATTCTGCATCACTATCCATGGATATCTGGCGGCTCGTACATACACACACTTGCATGCACTCATTCCTAGCACCCAATGCGGTGCACTGATATCTGCCAATTTCATGTCATTTTGTTAGCAGGCACCCGGGCCCCAAACCTCCCTCCACCCGCCTACCAGTTCCTGCTATCCCGCTTCTCACGAGCTGGAGATGAATCAACCATCTCCGGATACTAGACTGCTTACGGCCTGAGCCACTTCTCAGGATTCTGGTGACACGGTGGGGGCGGGACACAGATAACAGCTGATCAGGCAACAGTTAATATAGAGGTTTGGGCACCAATCAGGAGGTTCACTCAGAGGTCTGTAAGGTACAGGGGGACTGTTGTGGTGGCCACTCGCTAGTCACAGCGGTGCCCAGCCAGGCACTCCAATACCCAAACAGTAACCAAATTCGCACCTCCCAGGAAGGAGGCACACATCTGGGGTGTGATGACTTGATCTTTTACGACAATTCTGTTTTTACGCAAAGAGTTATAAGGTTCGTACCTCCGGGGAAGGAGGCACAATGTCTGCTGCGTGAAGAATTGAGTCGTACCAGACTATTTCGATCCCACATAAAGTGCTCAGTGCAGGGCATCCCTGGAATGAGAGACAACATCTGGGGAGATATTACTTATTGCCCGAGATGGTTTGATCACACACGAAAAGGGTTCTAATACGGTATGTCCCCAAAATGAGGCACTAGTCAGGTGTGTGAGGACTTGATTCGCACCAGAAAATTCTGGATAATCACAGGAAGAACTCTGATGCTGTACCTCTGTGGAAAGAGGCACAACGCCTGGTGCATGAGTAGTTCAGTTTCACCAGACAATCTGGTCATACACAAGGAACACCAATACTGTACCTCCCTGGAATCAGGCACAAAGTCTGGTGTGGTATGACTTGAGTTGCATCGGGTCACTTACAAAGACACAAATTCAGCAGTGCCACACAAGGTAGAGTATGGCACTGCTCTGGATGCACCCCGACCACAGAGGGTAGCAACCTATAAATTGGGCACCACACACAATGAGCATGCAGTCGGGTGTCACATGAGAGAAATGTGATGCACTCAACAATCTGTGAACTCGCTCACAACAAACAAGACGTTAATGCATGCAGTGACCGCACAATGATGGACCACATTCCATAGGTGCAGGCAGTAATTTGAAGGCTCCGCACCAGGGAATTCTCTGGTCTCCAGGCACAATACTTATTGTATGCTCACACCGCTGATACCAGGCCAACCACAATCCAGTAAGGGTGTGTGGATCCCTTCCAAGGACAGTAAATACTCCTGGGCACAACAGTTTCCTCTGGCAGTGTGCACCATGCAGTCCCTGTCCCACATCCCTACTAGTGTATTGCCAAGTTGCTGAGGTGTGGTACTTGTAGTTACACACAAGTGTGCCTTTGAAGTTGGGGGTGGTTCAAAGGGGTCCCCTTTGAGCCACAGATGTCTCCCCTTCATTTCAAGTCTTCTGCCATGGGGCTGTGGTATGCAGATCTTTATGTTTAATGGTGCCATGACCTGGCTCCAAGAGGCCAAGTGTCAGAACCTCTCCCTCCAACCTATCCAGCGAGGCCCTCAAATGGCAGATGTCTGTTGTTCCAGTTGCCTCAGTATTATAGTTTTCAGTGAGCATTTTCAGTGAGCAATGCACAGATGTGCTTCCTCCCCTCCACTTCCAGTGGAATGAAGCTGAATTTAAACACAGTTTTTAGAACATAGAAATGCCCACTTTCTAGAAGTGGCATTTCTAGGTTATTATTGACAAAACCACCTTAACCATGAGAAGGGGTTTGTCACTGTGAGTCCAATTATAGTAAACACTATGAGGCTGCGCCACTGCAATTTGCTATTGCAGCCAAGATTAATTATAAACTTCCTCCAATGTTAACCTATGGGCAGAGCAGCTCTAATTAGCAGTGAGAACACACATGAGTATTCTGCACTGCCAGGGAACATGTGTCCTGGTGCACACACAAGCCTGCAGGGGCAGGCTGGGCACACATTTAGAATCACCAAAAAGATGCAAGTGCACCCATGCAGGACTGCTGTGCCAGGCTCAGTATATATAAAAACACCATTGTTTAAGTGTGCGCATATTGGCTACCTGTGCCAGACCCAGAATATGGGTGAAAACACCATGGTGCAAGTGTGCACATATTGACCAGCTAGGCCAGCCTAACATATGAAAACCTCATTGTGCAAGTGCACACACACACACACACTGGCCTGCAATGACAGGCTTGGCTCATAATAAAATGCTATTGTTCAAGTGCACACACACTGGCCTGCAATGACCGGCTCGGATCATAATAAAATGCTATAGTGCAAGTGCACACACACTGGCCTGCAATGACAGACTCAGTGCATAATGAAATGCTATTGTGCATGTGTACACACACTGGCCTGCTGCAGCAGGTCCTGTACCTGCTAGTTAGCGCCACTTCCTAGCCGGTAGAGGAACGGCATGCACACTTCAATCCTGTAAACACAGGAAGATAGTGCCTAGGGCCCTAAGGCCACTACAAGAGAATCGGCCCACCCCATGGGAAAGGCCATCCACCCTAGGTAGGGAAAACCCATGTGGAGGTTCTTCCCTGCCAGGGCATGATACACCTTGGTTTCTTTGCCTTCTGGAATTGTAAGGCCAGCTCAGGGTTTCCACGACATGAGAGATGCTACCCTGAGCACCTGCAGCCCCACAGGTCTGCACTGCTGGGCCCAAAACATTGTTGACATGCTTTTCTAGGGGGTGGAACACTCAGTGCAGTGTCCCACTAGTAGCCAGGGCTGTACCCCCCCAGAGTATGTGGTGTACCTGTTTACAGGGCACTCTTGGGTTTAGCACCACAACCATACCCAGAGCGCTCCTTTCTTGCATGTGTAGGAAGGGTGCGCACACTTTTCTACTGCAGTGCAGTGGGAAAATGCCCAGAGTCCTAAGGCCACACAACGAAAGTTAGCCAAAAGAAGTGCAAAAAAGCAAAAAGTTTCAGGAAAATCCCCTAAGAAGGCCATGTCCAAAAAATTTGACAAGTCCAGAGTAGGTACACAATCTAAATGTAGTATATTTGTAATGTAATTATAATACATATAATAATTGTATTCAGCATCATATGTCTACAGTGAGAAGCTCTCAATTTCTATCACCTTGCCAATTTACTTACTATAACCCGCCTTCAATTTGTCGAGAAAAAAAAAATCAAGAAGGCACTTGCCACCAAGCTACAGGAGCAAATAAGCAAGAATAACCTACTTCAAGAATATAAGTTAGCTGTTTCAGTATTACAGCGTGGTCTGAACACTAAGATTCAAGTATTTAACAATGGCTTTGTATTCAATTACAAAACAGCCGTTGCTTCCTGGTCCTGTTTGACCTTTTCCCAGCTTTCAACACAGTCGACCATCCAGCATTGAGTCAAACCTTGAGAACTCACACGGGCTTCGCTGACACAATCCTGCACTGGGTCATATCTTAATCTCTTTAACCAACAGCAAATTGTTTATATTTAATCTATTAGATCCCAGATGCTCAGTTACCTGCTGATTCTCCAAGAGCTCAATCTCATTACCTTTCATTTTTATCATCAATTATGTTTATTTTTTTATCAAAAGTAAAACACATGAGTACAGGCTGTTCGCCTGCAACCCTGGAGCTGGCTGCATCACTAAGGCACAATCAGAATAAGAACTCAACAAACAACCCACAGCACTATCACCCACCTTCCCCTGTACTCCTGCCAAAGAGGTAGCATCTGCAGCCTACATCTTCTATATGATGGCTTGTGTTTCAGACCTGAGTGAATGAGTGTCAGCACGTAGGTATTAAAGTGGTGTGGATTCAGCAGACATCTCCTCATTTTAACCTATACCTGGATCCCTAGGGAGCTATCTTTGCAGACAGCACCACCAAAATCCACCAGTATGCTGATGACACCCAGCTCTGTCTCAAAAGATCCTCAACCAACAACATACAGAGATGGAGTCTCCCACAAACGCATCAAACCTGGATATCAACAAACTCTGATGGCAAACTCCACAAAGATTGAATCAATCTTGTTAACATTGCCAAACAGTCCCTGATTTAGTAATGTCTTTCAAACTTAAACAGGCTTTATACCCCAACTGATAGCAAAGTAGAATTCCTTAGATTCACCCTCAACTCAAACCGCTCAAAGAACACATTGCCAAGAAGATTAAAGTAGCCATGTTCCAATTCTCTCCTGAATGAATGGAAACCTTTTCATGCAGGAGAAGAGTTCTGAATAACACTTCATGCTATAGTTTTCTCTCACCTAGATGGTGATAACATCGCAGAGGCCACCCCAGCTCTCCTGAAAGGCACATTTAACAGCAGCACAGGTAAACAAGGGACTGAAGACATCTAACCACATCACCCTTGTGTTAAAGGATCTAGACTGGCAGATCCTGTAAGATCACATCATATCTACAAAGACGCTGCATCACTTATAAGGCCATCTACACCTAGACCCTTGTCTACAGACAACAAAGTAACTATAATTAGAGGCAGATGCCAGACGAGGACCTCCAACATCATCCAATCAGAGCCTTAACACTGCAGGAAACAAAAAAGCCTCAGCATACACCTCCAGGTTCTCAAACATAATTTCTAACATCGGAAATGCACCAACCCTCCAACAATTCAGGAAGAAACTGAAACCTCACCTCAGCAAGGAACAAAACTCGGATAAGCTGACTTTTTATTCCTGCCACTAGCTGTGCTTCCACCCATTCTTGTGTAGCCACTGGAGCTTAACCCCTTTATTGTGCTCTCTTGCTAGCTAGGTTTGCTCTAATAAAACACAAAAGTGTGCATATTTTGAATCGAGCCAGTCTGTCAAATGCCAATATGTTATGCAAGAGAATAAGCAGTTTACAGTTATCCATTTTACAAAGAACATTTGGAGACTCGACTCAGTGGCTTAATCAAAACAAGGCTGCTTATTATTGCTGCATTTTCTACTGATCCGGTACTTTTTACCAATGTCTGACTGTATTACCTTCCTGCCAATTAGTTCTTCCTTCTTTGGGAAAACACAGAATGGGAGAAAGTAATTTGTCTTCCTATCATGCCAGATAATTAACTGTAAAATCAGATATAGGAAGAAGATTCTTTCAAAAGGGTCATCATGTGGTTAATTCATATGCGTGTGGAAGATACGATGGAGCAGCAATCTGAGAAGATTGCCTCATCTTGCTTCTGCCTTTTAAGAACCTTAAAGAATATTTTCAATCTCCTACCTTCTCTTTCCAGAAGAATTCTTATCCAGGCCATGATATTGTCATGACTGGACTACGGTAATTCCCTTTTTCTTAGCTCCCCCGGCTATGTAATAAGGAGACTGCAGGTTGTACAAAATGCATCTGCAAGATTACTGATGAATATACCTAGACATCTATAAGACAAACCCGCCTTAGTCTCCCTACACTGGCTACCAATTAGACTTCGCATCAGTTTCAAGGCCCTATGCATGACACACAAAGCCCTTCATAATAAGGCTCCTCAGTTTCTCAGGCAAATCATTTCACTTTATGCTCCTACAAGGACTTTGAGATCTTCCACCGCCCAGTTAGATCATGTCTTTCGATTCAAGAGATCCTCATGGGGAGGTAACTCCTTTTCAGTTAAGGCTGCTCATCTTTGAAACTCCTTACCCTTAGAGCTCCGACGAACCTTTGGAACTTCCTTTCCGGAAAACATTTCCTCGTTTTGAGCTGTCACCTACCTCTTAGCGCTGGGAGGCCTTCGGCTAGCCATGCGCTTTATAAATCATCTAAACTAAACTTTGCCATGAAATTAAGAGTTACTCAAGCAACAAGTATCAAAGATCGGAAGAAAGGGTCACTTCTTTACCTTCTTTAAAGGGTGACACTTTCCACAAGTCACACAGTCCTCAGCATTACCTGTTTTACAGAGAGATGACCCAGGAAAGCACTGTCAAAAAGTCATCCACAGACCTATCAAACCTTAAGATCAGTAGGTTTAGACTGGCCCAGTTGTCAGACTGTCTTTGAGATTGTAAAAACTGGATTGGGGGTGCTGAGTGGGGACTGGATTTTCATGTATTTAACAAAAGATACAGTGGCAAAATAAAATTATGATCTTCAGGTTTGCACAAACGGGAATGTAGTAACAAAGCTGAACCTGGGGCAGATACACAGGCCTTTTCCTTATATTTTGCTGTTTCCCGACTTCCTCCAAAGATTCCTGGGGGAACTGTGGGCACTCTGTACCTGTAACATTGTACAGCTTAGTGATATGCCCAGTAGCGGTGTGGGTTGGGGACAGTGTTAACCTCAAATTACAAGCCAATGAATCTCAGAAACAAGGTTGGAAAAGGATTTCAAAATACGGTAAAATAACAGAAAAAAATGTGAGATCTAGAGCAGAATGCATAAAAACAAATTACTGTTTATTTCAAAACTCAAAGGGTACAATACAGCAAATTTTATTTAAATGGATAAATCATTGCAATGAGGTCCATCATTAATAAGAACAATGTAGAATAATAGGCAAAAATCAGTAATGAGCTAGGTCTCAAATGTGCATCAAAATCAGTAAGAAATCGGGCAGCATTCTTCGTAGAGCCCCATAAAGATTTGGCTCACTCACAAAGTCAAGGGTTTCTATGGGAATTTTCTCATAGAAAAGCATTATCACTACAAACTCATTGTGGTCCGAACAGAGAATAACACTTTCAACAAATACAATTACAGAATATTAAAAACATCGTATAATTCTACTGCTTTGGCACTAACCCATAACAAGAATATTACTTCAGCCCTTTGATCTAAAGTCATCTGATGGTGTCAGAACAAACTAGTTACATAAACCATGAACAACTGTGAATGAAGGTAATACCGAGTGCAAGCAAAGGTCTTTGGAAAAGGGTTACTGTCATTCCTTTAGCAGGCTTTCTTCGAGAGCAGCGTCACTCATTAAACAAACCCACCTCTCACTTGACTACGTGCAGCAAGATTATAAAAAAAATAATAATAATGGTAAACATTATGTGGTGACATCCAGTTTGGACAAGATGACAGAGCCCTGCACCTAGTTGGCATAAGCCAGGAAAACAATTTTTAACATGCAGTAGCAAATTTGTTCCAACTGCAGCACATTTATGTCAGTGTGCACATGTGAATAAAGTGTAGATTACTTGAGCTGCACACTATCAATAATGCATATTTTGAATAAACATACAAAAGTGTTATCTACTTCCCTGTCTAATGTTTTTATCACTAAAAATGACAAACTATTTACAATACTGTTGGCATCACTTTCTGTCTCACGTGTTTCTATTCTTCCAACATCTTAAATTGATTATAGGCTCGGTCTCTGGCATCTTCTTCCATCTCACACCTTTTCCTCTTGAATGGTCTAAATTGCGAGTAAAAAGGAGACAAACACATCAATGATTAATTCAGAAAATTTGAACAAAAATAGCATTACACAAATGACCACAATATTTATAGGTAGTAGTATGAGCAGGGTCAGCTTTAGAACCGATGGCACCTAGTGCAATAATCTGTCAGCTCTCTCCTCTAAAAAAACCTCCTTCCCTTCCAACTCCCTCACTACCATGCGCCACCAGTGCCCCTCATCTCCTCATAGATCCTCCCATGCACTTTATTTGTTTTATAGTGCTACTCATACCAGTGTAGGGAGTCAGAGCACTTTACATTATGCCCACATTATACATAGCCAATGAATCATGTGTGTAAATCAGTCAATAGGAAATGTAAATAATGTTATAATACATTGAGGATTACAAAGTTTAGGAATCAAATGTCATTAATACTAGTAGGCAGAATATTTTAAGAGTGTTTTGTCTGGAGAAGAAGAAACTCTGGATTTAAAGCATGCCATGATGGTTGGCTTTAATAAGTATGTATTTCTACCCAAATTAATCATTTTTGGAACCATTAGGCTAGTAATAGACTGGGGAAAAACATAAAATGCTAACCTATACCATTCATTTGCATGCAGCTCTTTGATGACAGTTCATAGCTCACTGCACTACATTAGAGTTGTAACTTATGAACTGTAAGTAACAAAAAGATCTGTGACAAAGGCAGTAACCCACTTGGAGAGTCACATAAAATGTTGTTTGATTATTTGCATGGCATACATTCTTTGCAGCAAGCATATTAACCCTGTGTGTTACCTTACCAAGAATGGAAACGGTCACTCGACAAATGATCTCACTCTAGCAGGACATTCATCACCAGAGTTATGTTGATATTTTGATTGTTGCCTGAAAACTGCTGGACACAATAGAAACTCTGCAGCATGTGCTTTTTCAACCTGTATAATTTCTAATCGCCCCCTTTCCTGCTCCTGAGGTCAACTCCAGGCGCGGCTGCACCAGTGGCATCGCCCTAGAGCAGGCCCATAGTATGACCCTCATTATGCCCTCTCACAAACTATGGACCAACCTTCTAAAGCCCTTTCTAATCTCACAAAACCACAAACCCATTGATTCCCACAAGGCATACTATTTAAATGTGTTGACTTCATGAGAAATATTAGTTATGTTAATCACATAGGGACTAATGATCTTCTGGTATCTGAGATGAAGCTAATGGACTATCACCTTCAAAACCCTACAGACTCTGCCCCTCCTTCACAAGAAGGATGTCTAGTGCAAGGAAGTTCTACAAAATCATCTCACACATGGCAATTCATCTGTTATTCATTCGGGTTGATTCACCAGCAGTGTGAGAAGCAAGCTGCTCTACAATCATAGATAATCTTCTAATGTTTCACATCATTCATAGCCATTCCATAGATGGAATCATAGCTCCTAACAAATCCAGTACCATTTGTCACAATCCACATTTCACTTGTCAACCAACAGCATCATTCATCTCATTCACCTGGTAACTCCTCGGAAATACCGAAGCACGATAGTAGCAAGCCACCCAATTACAAGGAAAGGGTTAAAATAAGAAGTTTTCTGCACACTATAGATTCCTCTATGTGTTGGCACCTCATCAACCAGAAATGTACTATTGAAACTATAATTCATTTCACACTCTTTGCAACACACTCCATTTGCCTAACTAATGTAGGAACATGACCACCATACATTATTCATTGTTTAGCTGATGCCCATTTCTCAATCGTGGATGCAAATTCAAATTTTTATATTTCTTGTCAACCTCATTTTTTTCTTCCATCTTGCTCTCATCATTCAAATTTCTCAGAACTTTCACTCTCCTTTCATATTATTTAACAAATTCAGGGTAATTTTTATTCAAACCAGAAACATATCCCCATTTAGTTAATTTAGAACTTAAATTAGATTGTGCACCCATTTTAGATAATTTGAAAAGGTGATTGAATGCCAAGGAATTTGGCAAATGGGAAGTTCTTCCAACAAAGCATTGTAGTCCGAAAGATATGGAGACAGAAACACTTACAAAAAAAAAAAAAAAACATAATCTAAACTTTATGATAAAAGCAGTTGACAGTAGGTTTCTCCCACCCACCTGCAGAGGAAAAAATGTACACACAAAACAATTTCCCATACCCATAATCCTGAGAGTCACATCCAATAAATTTGCATAAACATTTTCCTCATAACTATTCACTAATGTGCCTATACGTGTTAATGTCCTATGTTCTACTTTTTTGTGGACTGTGGTTCACTCAACTTGTGAAGGAGAGTCCTATCCAACCAGGAGAAATTACACATTAGGTCAATTAACACTATTAATACCTCTATTAGTGAAACCATACTACCATTTTAACAGCATCTGCTGTATGTCATCTTCTACAGAGATCAAAAACAAAAATAAAAAATCAGATTTCAAAATTGGGAATCAAAAATTCAGACTTCATGAACTTTTTTCTCAAAACAACCAGAAATCAGACTTAGGTGCTCTTCATTTTTCTCAGTCTTTATACTCGGACTCAAACACAATATCATTGGATTCTTGCAGAAGTCAACTCTTAGTTTCAAAATCATTTGGATTTAGCAAACATTCAAGGTGGCTATTCTTCTGGTTTGTTTTCAAACATGAATTGGCAACAATTTATTGATTTCCACATATGAATAATCTTCTGACAGATGCCAGATAGGTTAACTTAGGTGATGGCAAGGTGATTCACTGTCACTATTCTCTGAATGAAATTCAACTTTCTCCAGTTCTTCTGATTTCTAGTTCTTCCAGTGTCGCTTTTTAGTGGTTCCTTTTACCACTTTAGGCTACTTCTCTTTTCGATGCACACTTGCATCTTCCTTATGAGTACTTCTGATCATTCTCTAGTTTTGATTTTGCTAATTATCCAAGAACCTTCAGGGTTATAGACAAATTGAATAGAGAAATAAGTCAACTAAAAAGAGAGATAACAAAACTAAATGGAAAAAGAGGAATGGGGGAAACCTTGAAGGATATCACCAACATTCAGTTGGAGAGATACATAGCAGAGACAAATGAATGTAAAATCTGAAAATTTAAACAGGATAGAATTGACTACAAACTGGGTGAGGGTTACAACTGGGTGAGGCTTACAACTGGGCAGATATATACACACAGAGGATATAGAAGACCCACAACCAAGGCTTCTGAAGGGGAGACTTCCTCAAAGTGAAATGGGATATAGACCCAAAACTTCCAATATAAAACGTCAAAACACAGTGAGGATTCCAGACACTCCGAATCAAGAGGATAGAGCACAAGAAGCACCTGGGAACCAAATGACTCTGCTACACAGAAGGATTTGGGAATACAAACCAAGAGCTGAAAGAAAACAGACACAAAAAGGTTGGTAATCAAAATAACTACATTACAAATCAACATTTTATAGAAAGGAACCTTTTTTGTTCCCACCCTACCATTCAAATGAATTAGAGTGCAAAGTCAGTTTCTTCCAATTTATGCAAACCTTAAGATTACACCATTTCTTTAGGAACATTGTCAGAGAGCAACCAAAGAAAGGCACTGGCACCTTAAGGCCTGAAAGTTCTTTCATGGCTCCCATCAACAACAAGGTGTTGGACTCATTTGAAGTTGAAATACAAAAAAGAAGTGAAGGATATGTTCAGATCCAAAAAAAAATCCAATCTACCTATTAAAAAAAGCTATCCTACAATACATTTGCAAGCAATTGTTGCAAAGCCGACAAAGGTGCTGCATTGGTTGCAATGTGCAGTTGAGTTTATATGCAGAATGATAATGCACACAAACAATGAGTCTACCTACATGAAATTGGATGGCAATCCAAATGGAGACTTCTCTAAAATATTAACAACCAGATTGTCAACACCAGTGACATCACCGAGGACAAGTGATATTTAATCCAAAGTCACCCAAAAGCACCCAGCATTTACATGGTACTGAAGGTTCGTAAGGATTTATTACATCCCATTGTATCCATAAGAAACTCAATTCATGAACCAGTCGGTAGATATTTGAATTGGCATTTACAACCCACTGCCCAATGAATGACCACATACCTGAAGGACACAGGTTTTTCAAACACATTTGCAGGAGTCACAGTACACAAGGACAACAAAATCATTCTACGTACCATAGATGTCAAATCATGAAATATCTCCATTCCACATGATCTGGTAATTGAAGCTTTTGAAAGCTGTCTGTCGAAAACCAACATGGAGGTAGACTTTAAAAAAAAGGTTTGATGGAATTGCTACAAATGACCCTTTATCACTTTAACAAGTGAACAATGAGTATTACCTTCAACATACAGGGACATCAGTGGGCAATTGTGCAGCTCCTTGCTATGCACATTTGTTTATGTAGAAATGTGAACAAGATCACATTCTGTCCAATCTATTGTGGCAAAAGGATCTTGTTGCATATTGGAGATATATAGATAATATTTTAGTACATAGATAACATTTTGGAAAGGTTGTAAAGACTGTCTCTCGTCAGCCATTGGAGAGCTCAACACTATTAATAATCAAATAAGCTTCAAACATAAAAATCTGTGAAAAAAGGGATAACAATTAGGATGTCGATATTACCCCTGACAATAAATTGTATACAAATATATATGTGAAGTCCACTGACTGCAACAACCTTGTGCACTACAACAGTTCCCATCAAAATTCCCTGAAAACAAATGTACCCATCTCCCAACTATTGAGAATAAAATAAACCATTTCTGATCCAGGGAAGTTAGAAGAAGGCAAGAAGATGATGTTAGACACATTTCTACAAAGAGGATGGCTCATTCCCAATATGGTCATCCAGAAAGCAATCTAAAGAGTCAATATTATAAACAGATCTCAATTATTTACAAACAGAAAATAAATTAATTACATGAAAAGAATGGTATTCATATCAAAATGTTCACCAAGAAGTGTCAAATTAAGGCAGTGTTGTGTTGAAATATTGGCATATGCTTCAAACAGAAAGTGATTTTTGTGGCATTTTCAATGAGATACTATTGTTTGAATTTGAAGGAACTTCTAAGAGTAAAGGTACCAGAGACAAGCCAGGGGACATGTCTCAACACAAAGAATCCTAGGCCTTTAAGTTCCTGCAATTGAAATATCAAAGGAACAGTAATCACTCATCCATCCAGAGGGACAAAAATCACGTTATGCACCACAGCCACCCGTGATTACAAAAATGTGATATAATTCTTAAAATGCTGTGAGTTAGCCCATGTAGGCGAAACTGAACGAAAAATTAAAATGAGGATAACAGAACACAAAAGCAATATAGGTGCTGTGAATGAGAAATCAACAATAGCATCACATTTTCACACACATAGGTAGAATATCAGCCAATTTTGTTTCACTCTGTTGGAAAGAGTCCTGATAAGAGATGGACTCGACAACAAGATGAATTTACTCAGAAGAGAGAGACACTGGATAAAGAAGCTGGATTCTCTAGCACCAAAGGGTTTAGATGACCACATGAAATTTATTTGTTTTTTTTGTGATTGACAAAGAGGACTGTTTGTGATAATGTATCTCTTATGTTCAATTTCAAAATCATTTGGCATTTTAACAGCTGGGTTTCCTTATATGCGTTTTGCGACGGGGTTAGAAATCGTAAAGACATTGACAAATGACCTGAAATTTTAACCAACATCAAAAAGGTATGAATTCATTAATATTTTTGGCATTTAAGATTTACAACATAAAGGAATAGATGTCTTTGACAAACCACTTTGTTTACGGTAGGGGATCACACATTTTTTTTTTTCAGATGTTAACCAACAGGAGAGTAGGGCTTTTATTTTATTTTCACTTTTCTTTTTTAATTAATAAGGATTTTTATGGTTGGACCTATGGCAATGACCATTACAATAACATACAGCAGTCCTTTTTCTCCAGGCCAAGATGGCATAGTTCCTGAAGGTTGATTTCATGATTTTTCCATTTTATTTTGTCATCTTTATGTAGAGTTGTGGGTGCCCATAATAATGGCCATTACAACAGCTTATAACACTGTCCTGTTTTTATGGACACTTTAGGTCAATAGGGCATTGGTCCCGAAGGTTGATTTCACCCATGTTATGTTTTAGTTTGTTATTTCTATGTAGAATGGAGGAGTCCACTGTTAAGGTGGTTCACAGTTTGGGGACATGTCTTTGGAGTCAGTTTGATTTTCAGGTTTGACTGACAGGTGAGTTCGGTATCTGTGCTACAATGGATTGAACAGTCCTCTCTATGTCTTCCATAGGATGGGTACTTAAGAGAAGAAGCATGGGGCTCATCATGAACGCAGTTTGAGACCACGTGAGACAGCCTGAGTTTGTTGGCAAGTTTTGTTGTTGTGTTCTTCACAGCAATATAGTCTGGTTGGAGGGTTGCAACAGAGAGGCGACATAGGGGAGGCATAAAGCTTTTTTTTTGTTTGATTGTGTTTCCATTTTTAGTGTACAATTTTTGTTTTTAGAGTCTGGGTGGTCCTCATTTCACTTTTGGGTATTAGAAGTTCAATCCTCATGGTTTGCATAATGAGAAAATCTGGGGATCATAGTGGCAGATAAGGATCTCTGGCAGATTGTTTGAAGTGTGCACCTGTGCACGTGATAGCCCGAGTTTGATGGTGAGTTTGGTGGTTGTGTTTCACAACTAAATACCCAGGCCCGTGGCGTGGAGAGTGTAACTGAGGTGACATGGTGGGCCATAAAGCCTAGTTTATTGTTTTTAAAAGGGCTTCCATTTTTGTTTTTAGAGTCTGAGTGGTCCTCGTTTCACCTTTCGATATTAGTATCGTAATCCTCATAATTCGCATAATGAGAAACTCTGTGGGGATCATAATGGCCAATAAGGAGCTATGAAAGGTTGTTTGAAGTATGCCCCTTTGCGCTCCAACAAATGATGGCTTAAAGACACCAGAAATCTTGAGTTTACTGCTCAGACCCACAAAAGGGTTATATTCTTAAATAAATTAGGTGAGCATTTGTGTCTCTTAGGAATTTATATCTGCATCAGTAGACGGGCTACATTCAGTACGAGTGGGGGAATGTTTGATTCATTGACCCATGAACACCCTTACATGTCACCATGATTCATATCTTCATGACACATTAAAGTAATTTTGTACTAGGTTTATGATGATGGAGTATTAGTTCTTTTGTATTCACATCGATTCACTGATCCTGTATTTGATTTAGTTTATTATGTTTTCTTATAGAAACAATATCCCCTGATGAGGGACATGTGGCCCAAAATATATGTTCAATCATGGATGGTTTAACCATGATATGGAAATTAATTGAAGACATTTTAAAAGATCAATAAAAATCAATGTTTTGAACATCAATCTACGAGTTTCATTGATATCAGCAGAATATTTTTTTAACATGTTATAAAATGTATCAACATATTGAATAAACAATGGTCTAATTCAAATACGAATCCCTCTGGAATCAAAGATATTCTGCAAAGGGGAGCTTTGTTGCTGGCATGTGACAGTGCCGGTTGGTATTTATGCACACCTCCTACTATCAGGAGATGATACACTTTCATACACAATGAATTTGACAAGAAATAAATATTCAAAGGAACACACAGAGTGCATGGTCAATGTTTTTTTCTTTATTACTTTTGAATCTTCTTCACTCCCAGCTGAACTTGTGCTTTGATCAACGTCACCAACTTGACTCACTGCGAATCGCTTTCTCTTGGGGGTTCTCAGGACTCAAATTATCAGTTTGACTATTTTTAACAAACTGGATCAGAGACCGTTTCTTTCTGCTACTCATTACTTTGCAACAGTTCCTGACTCTAATTTTCAAACTGAAACTAATTACTGGTACCTTCAACAAGATCTTCTTCATATTCGTCTTGACCAGCTTTAGGATTGATTTCTTGCCCCTCTACTCCCACATAGACATCCTTTTTGCTGGCCGCACTTAGGACAATGCCATAATAAGTTTGATCCTTAATAGAAGATGGCAATGTCAGAGTAACTCTGGATGGCTAAAGTTTAAGTGCTTTTATATCTTATGCCATTCATGATCTACATGCATCAATAACACTTTTGCTAATGTCCCCCTCAGGCAAAAGCAGCCTATTTGTTTACTAGCGAGTTGAAGACAGCTTACGTCAGTGAAGCTAGTAACCCTCAAACAATAACCAGTAGTGATACTCTAAATAGAGTCCAGGGTTACTTTTTTAATCAATGTGCACACTTTATTGTGCAGCAAAGTGTTCAGAACTTGCCACAAGGTAGCATGTACAATGGAACAAAAAACAAGTAAAGTAAATATATGCAAGACTCAAAAGTTAAGAAGACATCAATCACCAATGAAATTTTGACAATTGAATGCTTTACAACGGACAATCAATTCTTTAATTTTTTTAGAACATTTTTTTCTGAGATTAAGGTTCTAATGCTATTGTATGAGCTAAATTTGAAAAATATTTCAAGTACCTACGTTCCTGTATTAATGAAAGAAATATTTTACTGTACAAATTTGGTAAACCCACAGGGAAACTAACATAGGATTAGAAGAGATTAAGCGGAGTATAATGTAAGCACAATAATGTATTGAAACCCAGTGTCGTCAAATTGGGAAGAATAATAGTCTTTTACGCCATCCTAAATGGCTTGTCTAGTTAGAAAATATCTGGTCTATGTTACAATTATTGGCCCATTTGGATGTTAAAATTTTGAGGTCTCGAGGGCAGGGTATATTCCAACTTCTGTGAAAGTGTAATGATATCATTTCATTCCAATGAATGTTTATTTATATTAATCAATCACAGTACATACCACCTTCAAAAGATGTATTATTCTTAACAGGATCACACATCCTATGGATATTCTGTTTTAACAGTGATTACACAACTGTATAACTTTGCATGAGACCCCTCCATGCACTGGGGCCATTTCTCGGCTAGTCTCAGATACAATCCTCCATAAACAGGGAAAGAGGCCTCTCTGCCTTTGAGTGCCGGAAAGCTTCTAGTTCTCAGCTGGATGAACCAGAGACAGTGTATAACAGTTTTAAGAGGCAATGTGTCCTCGAGATAAGGTAACTTACAACATGTCAAAATATAGTTCATTAAATAAGAACAGACTCAATGATCAACTTCTAGGCAAAGTCTTCAGGAAAGTTCTCACACTACAAATTGAGCATTTCTATACACTTCTATTGCTCAGGAAATCCATTTTTGCTAAATCATAACAGTGTGAGCTAAAGAACTGTATTCCTGGGAAATCTGAGCACATTTTTGTTAATGTCATTTTGCCTTAGCACCTAAACACAATCCCTCCACATGAATATTGATTCTGCCCACTTTATGCTAATTTCATGCAGAGATGGCAGGACAAACTCGTTACAAGAACAATAGTTTGCAATTGTGAATAAATGCAGCACTGTAATCTAGCAAAAGGGCCATCGAAATGAATATCATGTTGGAAAGTTTTCTTCGAGAAAAATAAGAAGAACTTCAATCAAAATAAACAAACATTGCTGTGCTTGACTGTGCGCTGCAGAAATAAACTGTGGGTTTGCAGGGGGTTTAAACAATATGGCGCTGAGGCTTAATTGAGGCTTAGTTCACACAACCCAAGAAAGTGCACTTTATCAAGACATAACACATTAGATTCAAATGCAGTAGAGCTATATTAATCTATATGTGTAAATTCCACAGTGAATCCACGTTCTGCATGTTGGATACAATGCACACAAAAAAAGTGCACAAAAACTCTATAACTCCCCCTCTAATTATTCTATAATACCAAAGCCCACAATTATTCTAACAGTTTTAACAGTCTCCATTACTTTCTGCTTCTTGTGATTGAATCCTTCCAGCAGCTTCAATTAATTATACACATGATATCTGGCATTCCTCGATTTAGACTCATTTCACTTCTTCTTAGATGATCGTCTTTTCTATTCACACATACAATTTAGAAACATTATCTCATAAAATGTAAATAAGACAAACAGAACAACTGCACAAATCAACACAAAAATTATGCAGGTTAATAGCGTTCCAAACATCACCTCCTAGACCATCGATCCATTCCCCGAACTTACTGAAACTCTTTTTCTATCTTATTAACCCAAGAATCTAGTGCCTCCCACAAGCCATGCTCTTCTAAAGCTAGAGCTTCATGAAAATATTACCTACAGACATTGATGAACCTACTGTTAACAGGAATGAAGGTACAACACTTTCACTTTCAAAACCCTTCAAACATCGCCTTCATTAGCAGGAAGATTATCTAGAGCTAAGCTGTTCTGCATAATCATTGCATGCATACCAATTCTTTGTTAAAGTTCCAGCAGTATGAGAAGGAAGCCTTTCAAGTGTAGATACTCTAATTTTCACATTATTCATCGCCACTACAATGCACATCATGGCTCCTAATACATCTAATACTATCTGGCCAAACCCAAGTTTCAGTCAATTTATACCAACATCACTCGCCTCATTTATATGATAGACTGAAGGAAACACTAAAGCCAAATAACAAAAACCCACCCACTTATGAGGCAGGCTGAAAAAAGCAGTATTGCCACACAATATATTCATCTTAGAACTCGTTCTTCGCCACCTAGAAAATCACTCCTGCTACAAACTTCACTGATTTGACTCTTGTAGGCTCATGATGCATCATACCAAAATGACCCTTTCTCTAATGGTCCTCTCTCAAATTTGGATGCAGATACGAAAATCTAAATTCCTCCTCCCTCTTAATCTGTTCTCAAATTTTCTTCTCATCGTCCAAAATCTATGAATATATTCCTTAACAAATTTGTGCACTTCTTTACTCATACAACACTCATACTCATTTTAGTGTGTTTAGTATCATGGTTATTTGGTACATCTGTATTCAAATATGTACCATGTGTTACCCTTTTCCCAGCATTGTAAGAAATAGAAAGGTCTCCAGCAAAACAAAGAAATCATACAGAACTTGATACAAATGTTTGCCTATTAATTATATAAACGTTATAAGGCAAACCGTATGAGAATGGTAACTGTAGATAAGTAGCTCATTCACCTACAGAAGAAGAGAGAATAGCATACACCATGCACTTCTTATACCCCATGATGTCCATATATTCACCCAAAATGTTTGTGTAATTAAAGTCATTAAATCCACTACCTAAACTTTCACTATGCATCCGTGTATTGGGCTCAATATTATTATGTACTGTAGTTCTCTAACCTCTTTAGAGATATCCGACCAGAGAAATAAGGCACAACAGTAGCACCAATTAAGAAAATTAATATTAATGAGATTAGGACAATTATTTTACAGCATTTGCAGTTTGCCATTTCTATTGAGATCAACAATAAAAATTAAAAGGAAATCCGTAGGAATTTTTTCAAAAATATTAAAACTTTTGTCCAAAATAATCAAACTCCAACTCCAATGTAAAACTTGTTTTCCTTAGTTCATAATCTAAAAGCTTTATTTCTTCATCTGGTACCTTTTTCAAGGTTTAAGACTTATTACACCACATCAAGATACACTAAAGTTCTAGATGTCTCTTCTTCTAGCTCATTTTCAACGATGAATTGACAAAGTTTATTGGACTTTAGGCCTCTGTATCTGGCTCTTCTGCAGGCACAGGCTCAAAATACACCCATTCAGGTAAAGTGTACTTTGTTTCAAATTCTCTTTCTTGCTGGTCTTTTAAGAAAAGGAGCTTCCCTCTCTCTGTTTTCTGATTCAAGTGCTAATTTTGGTTCTTCCTTGATTTACTCTAACCTTTTATTCTCCCAGTACTTTTTCTTGAAAGTTCTTTTCGCTGCCTTGGGTGTTACGACTCTTGTTTCGACACCTAGCCTGCCACTTGCCTGTGGCTTCCAGTTCCTGCTTTTGTGGACTGACCCTGTGACACTGCAGCTGCCCGTTTTACCCACCAGGGTTTCCAGACTGGGTTTTCCCCACTCACAGTTCTTCCTGTCAACAGGAGCCCCAGCCATCCCAGGGCCTACTTAATGCAGGTTGGCACATCAGATGCAAGCAACTGGGGTGCCAAAGACAAGCCCACCTGTCCCCATCACTGCCTGGGCCACACCCATTGCCATGACCCTTGGCCCTCCTTCCCCCCAAAGATACACCATCACCCAAATCTACACACTCAACCCCAGTCACCCCAACAAACACTGCCACCATGCTGACCCACACTCCACATTAGGAACCTTTACCTGCACCCACTGCCATTTCACTTGCCACAACACACACCAGTCCACTGACCAGCCTCATCCTGAACACACCACAGGCACCACCTAAACAAAAACACCAACTTGCATGCACCTTTCTCAACACACACTCACTAAGCAAGCATTGCACTGAATTATGGGACCTCATTGCCACCTTTGCACCCAAAATCGTCTTCCTCACCAAGACCTGGCTCAATCCCACATCCGCCCCAGACATTGCCACAGCGATACCCGATGAACATAAAATCACACACCAAGACCACACCAACAAGTTTGGAGGATTAACAGCCATCATCTACAAAGAGACCATATAGTGCGCCACCACCACTGACAACACCACTATCCCCATAGAACATCTCAACTTCAAGCTCCACATGGACGACAAAACCACCATCAATGGCACCTTCGCATACCGACCCCCAGGCCAATGTTTCAGCTTCTGAAACACCATCACAGACTTCTTTGCACCCCTAGACTTGACTCCAAGGACTACATCTTCCTCAGCGACCAAAATTTCTACATAGATGACTGCAATGACAACACTGCACTCCTCCTCGACAGTATGAGCAGCCTCGGATTACACAGATCGTCCATGACCCAACACGCACTGCAGGACACACAGTAGATCCCATTTTCACCTCCAGCAACTGCATCAAATACAGCCATGTTACAGAACTCGGATGGACTGAGCCCTCCATTGTCCACTTCAGCATCTACAGCCCTCCACCCCAAGATGATCACCCCCTACCGGAGGTGGAACAAAATCTCAAAGACCAGCTGGGCAGACGCCCTCAACACCTCCAGCCCAGCTACCACCACCAACCTCAAACAGGGAGTGAAAAACTTCAATGACTGGATCACAAATTGTGCTGACTACATTGTCTCCATCAAGAGCAACATCCAGAGAAAATCCTCCAAAAATGTCAGCTGGTACACCCAAGAACTCAGAACAACGAAACAAGACAGCAAACATCTGGAGAGGAGATGGCACGCCAGCAAGGACTCCTCCGATAGAACCAGCTAGTCAATGCCTCCCAATCCAGTTTCCACAGAAATCACAGCACTGAAACTGCCCTGATTGCTGCCACCAACTACATCTGAATCCTCCTTGACTGAGGACAAACAGTAGCTTTGATCCTCCTTAAACTCTCAACAGCCTTCAACACTGCATCCCACGACATGCTGATTGAAAGACTCCACCACATCGGCATCCAATGGGATGTGCTCAGATGGATTACCTCCTTCCTCAAAAAAAGAACCCAGAAGATCTGTCTCCCACTTCACATCTCCAAAACCACAGAGATCACCTGCAGTGTCCCCTAGGGCTCATCCCTCAGCCCCATGCTCTTCAAAGCATATATGACCCCCTGGCCAACATTGTTAGATCCCACAGTCTCAACAATTTCCTACGCAGATGAACTCAACTCATCCTCTCCCACAACTACAACCCCTCCACCACCAGACCAGCTTTCACAGATGCATGACAAGCATCTCTGGTTGGCTGAAGAACAACTGCCTGCAGCTGAACACAGGCAAGACCGAAGTACTAATTTTTGACAACAGCAGCAACACAGAATGACTCCTGGTGGTCATCAGACCTAGAACCCGCACCACTTCCCTCCGACCACACCAGAAACCTCAGAATTTTCATTGACAACAAGCTCACCATGAAATTACAGAGCAACGTAGTCTCCTCCGCCTGCTTTCTCACTTAGTGCATGATATGTAAGATCTTCAAGTGGCTTCCTCTACACATGACACCATAACACAGACCCTAATCACCAGTCGACTGGACTACAGCAATTCCCTCTACTTAGGAATTGCCGCACACCTCCTACAGAGACTTCAGACCATACAGAACACCACAGCCAGACTCATCCTCTGCTTTCTCCAATGAACCTAAATCACATCCCTCCTCCGGCAACTCCACTGGCTCCCCATACAGAAGAGATGCCAATTCAAGCTGTTGACCCACACACACATGGCATTACACAACCAAGGACTGCTGTACATTAACCACTGCCTGAAGTTCTACTAACTGTTGAGAAGACTGTGCTCTGACTCCCTTTCACTTGCCCAAACTCCCAACAGCTACCGAAGCAGAAGTCCTTCTCACATTGCAGCAAAAACTTGAAAAACCTCCCCCACACACCTCCGGACCATAGCCTCACTTCCGGAATTCTGAATGGCCTTCAAGGCCTGGCTGTTTGAATAAGTCTCCAGGACCTGCAAGTGCCTGGATACCCTATCAGGTGATTAGCCGCACGTTATAAATCCTGATGGATTGATTTATTGACTTGTGACTACTGCTGAGTCTTCTTCACTCAATGATGAACTTCTGCTTTGATCTGCATCAGCAACTCTACTCACTGTAAACCACTTTCTCCCTTTGGAAGTTCTTGAGATTTGAGTTTTCAACCGAGCCTTTCACTAGTCGTATCAGAGATGAAAGACTTTCTTCTTGCTGCTGCTTGTGACTATGCAACATCTCTTCACTCAGACCCTAGATTTTAAGCTGGCCATTTGTATCTTCACAAGGATCAACAAGATTTTTACTTTCATCAGCAGAAAAATGTTCTTCTCCCACCCTCCTCCACCTCTGTATCTATGCTGCGAGCTTGACTCAATCAGCTGTTGCTGTCATCACTTGTTCACCTGCGGTCTTCACTCTACCTGTATGAGAGGCATGTATCCACTGCAGGATTTCGGCCCACTTTAGAGCGGTGTTTGTCACAAGCACAACTTAGGATGGACCTTGGGCCAGATGTATCAAGGTTTTTTGCATTTGCAAACGGTGCGAATGCCCGTTTGCGAATGCACAAAGCCAGTTCAGAATGTATGAAAGACATTCTGAACGCAATTTTAAGGAATCACAAAAATAGCGATTCCTTTAATTGCAACCCTGTTTAGAGAGTCGTAAATGGCGACTCTCTAAATAAGAAATCACAAATAAGTATTCCTTATTTGCGATATCTTAGCACATGTATGAAGCCATTCCTAAATGCGATTTGGGCATTTAGGAATCGCTATTTACCACCAGGTTGAACCTGGTGGCAACCATGTGCAAAATTTTAAAATGCATTTAAAATGCATTTTTTAAATGTACATGTAAAGCACACATGCCCTTTTGGCATGTGTGCAGCTTACATGTCCCCAAAAATGTTCTTGGGGTGCAGCAGAGGGGGCCTTAGGCACCCAGCACCCTGGGGTTTTGCATTTCCAAAAGTGCGATTTCTGGTTAAGAAATCGCAATTTTGGAAATGCAAAGAATTTGCAGACATGGGCCAACAGGCCCATAGGTTCGAATGGGGACAGATTCTCTATTTGCGATTCAGTAATAGCATTTGCGATTTTTAAGAAATCGCTATTACCGAATCGAAAAAATCATACATACCTTTTTGCATTTCTGAAATAGCGATTTCTTAAAAATTGCTATTTGAGAATCGCAAATCGGTTGTATGATACATCTGGCCCCTTGTATCAATGATTTGGTGGTCAAACATGTGGATTCATATGGCCCATCAATCTAATTTTGGAAGGTGATTTTAATGCAAAGATAGGTGCCCTGTTGCCTCTGGCTTTTCTAATTTTGTGGCATGACCTGGATGAAGTTGATTGCCCATATGGTGATGCCATGGATCCCAGAGGGTACATTCTATTCTCTTTCACACTGTTTCATAATCTGGTTAGTGCTATTCCAGTATATACCTCCCACAGTACTCCTACGTTTACAGGGTGAGGGGGTGGCTATGTAATAGATTGCATCTTTATATCTAAGAGTATGAGTCACTTGGTGGCTGGTGGGAGGGTAATTTACACCCTTGCCTGGGGAGGGGGGCCTGATATGGTAACCACCCACATCACCCCTGAGTCATAGATTAATCACTTTAGCAACATCTATTTTTCTAATGGTAGTTGTGATGGAGAAGGATTACTTGATGTGCCCTTGCCTTTGAACATCATATTCAGAGGAAAAAGTTGTTACTTCTATCCAGAATAGTCCGGCCAATAAGGCCCCTGGCCCCAATGGTGTCCCTGTGGATCTATTTATGGAAAATCCAGAGTATTGGGATCCTTTTCTTAGAAATGTTTTTAATTCTGTGGCCAAAGCTGGTATTCCTGAATCTTGACAGGAATCAATAATTGTTCCAGTATTTAAGAAGAGTAGCTGGAATGATCCTGCTTGTTACCAGCCTTTCTCCCTCCTTGATTCTTTTACAAAAATTATTCGGCGGGTTGCCTTTGACCGCTTATTGGATTGTATCTCTAGTAATTACATCTTCTTGGCAGTGCAATGTGGGTTCAAAAAAGGCCTAGGAACTACTTAGAAATGCATAAACCTTCATCTGCTATTAGGTAAGTACAAGATTGCCAAGTGGTCCTCTCTCCAACTGGCGTTTATGGATCTAACCAGTGCTTTTAACTGCGTAAACTGGCCAAGCTGTAGGGTATTAACCAGACCATGTCCTCTCACCTGAATTCCAGGTTCCTCAGGAGCAAAGAGAATGAAACCCTCACCCCTAAACACTATTCCCTTCTATCTGAAATGAACAGGGAACAAGCAAATAGACTCCGGGGCAAAGGGATAGGGAACAGGGACCTAGGAAGGGAAGAGAAACAAAACACTGGTTCACGAAGGAGCGTCACGGTTGTTGTAAGAAAGTTGCCTCTGGGCTTTGTGCAGGAATTCTAAAAACAAAAACAAATCAAAAACACAGAGGCCCTCATTCTGACCTTGGCGGGCGGCGGAGGCCGCCCGCCAAAGTCCCGCCGTCAGGTTACCGTTCCGCGGTCGAAAGACCGCGGCGGTAATTCTGACTTTCCCGCTGGGCTGGCGGGCGGTCGCCTTCAGACCGCCAGCCAGCCCAGCGGGAAAGAGGCTTCCACGATGAAGCCGGCTCGGAATCGAGCCGGCGGAGTGGAAGCTGTGCGACGGGTGCAGTTGCACCCGTCGCGTATTTCACTGTCTGCGCAGCAGACAGTGAAATACATGTAGGGGCCCTCTTACGGGGGGCCCCTGCAATGCCCATGCCAGTGGCATGGGCATGCAGGGGCCCCCAGGGGCCCCGCGACCCCCCCTACCGCCATCCGGATCTCGGCGGTCCGACCGCCGGGATCTGGATGGCGGTAGGGGGGGTCGGAATCCCCGCGGCGGTGCAGCAAGCTGCGCCGCCGCGGAGGATTCAATGGGGCCGCGGTACACTGGCGGGACCCCGCCAGTGGTGCCGGTCCGACCGCGGCTTTACCGCCGCGGTCGGAATCCCCATTGGAGCACCGCCGGCCTGTCGGCGGTGCTCCCGCGGTCCTCCGCCCTGGCGGTCAAAGACCGCCAGGGTCAGAATGACCACCAGAGTCTTTCAGCAAAACAACAATAATTATCATTTGATTGGGCAATCACCTGGTCTTTCAGCAAAGTCACAATAATTATTAGCACTCGATTGATCAACTATCAAGCACGCTTTTGTAACTCACAACAAAATGGTTATAAAATCAAACTTATAAATTTGTCTTTTGTTATTCGTTTTCACACAATAGACTTGCCCCAAAACAATCAGAATAAACGTTTAAGTTTGCATAGATATCGAGCTATGCCTTTAGGAGTTAACTTAACTTCAATGCTGCTTTTAAAAATACTTCTCAAGCTGTCTTTGGAAAATAGTCTTGCATCACGGGTTTCTCAGCATCGATGAATGTCTTCCATAATGCACCAAAAGGTCACTAACCTCAAGAAGGCTGTAAATAGGGAGATGAGAGGGGAATTACTCACAAACCAACTTCTTTTGGAATGTTCCAATTATTTGAGAAAGATGGAATATTGCTCGCAAATTCTCCAGCCGCAGCAAAAGTAATCCGCTCCAGGGAGGAAACCTCCGATGAAGCCTCACACTGAAAAGACGACTCCTGAAAGAATCATGGAACTCCAGCTGAACCGTGAACACCTGCGAGCGAAGGAAGACTCGAAGCTAAGCACAGGAAACACCTTGGCAGTTCTATTTATAGACGGGTGATGAGTCATCAGACACATGCTGGTGATGAGTCATCAATCAGTTCTGATGATTCATATGAAGGAATTCTGGTGATGAGTCAGGCACATGCTGGTGATGTGTTAAACACTGCTGATGAGTCATATGAAGGAATTCGATGTCACCACTTGGCACACAGTTCATAAATGAACAACACTTGCTTTTATCAATATAAACAAACATGCAATGTAGTGTAATGTAGTGTTCCTCACATGTTACATTAAAGTGCTGTGCTGTAAACACATTCATGACATGTTTCATTGTTCTTCATACATGCTGATTTATTTTGTGAGGGTGCAGCAAGAAGCGTGCATGTGAATGCTAGTCCTAACAGGTATTTTAATATCTTTGAGCGTGGAGGCTGTCCTGGTTGCTTTCCTTTGTCATCTTCACTGGGACTTGAAATCAGCTGTCAGGTTTGGAAGTAATTATGAACATGTACACTTTTTCTGTTAAGCGTGAGGTACTTCAGGGGTGCATACTCACTCAGATTTTCTTTTTACTCTGTGGGGCAGGTCCTAGGAAATGTGAGGGCTGATGTTCCAGTTGTGAGCTATAGACCGATGCTGGCTCTTCTTTATTCAGATGATGCCGTGCTATTGGTCAGGTCTGCTAACAGCTTAAAACAACTGATCATGTCATTTGAGGGAGGAGCTGGACTTGAGGAATCTCACTAAGATACACATTATGATTTGTGGGCCCAAGAATACCAAAACCCGCCCCATTTGTATAAGTGGTAAAACCATTGTTAGAGTGGGCCAATTTTCTTATTTGGCTGTTACATTTGATGAAGCTTGCTCTTAGGCCCCATGTCTTTTAAGTAGGGTCACTGGTTACCCTAGAGTAGTCGGGACTATTTTAATCCATGGCCACCACTCTGGGGGTTCAAAGGGGGGATGCCAACTATCCCTATCCGTGGGGTTGCACGGACATTTCAAGGGCTCAAGAGGAAGAACATGGGGTTTGTTGACATTTTTCCATCCACTCAATTACTTAGTTCAACAGGAGCTTGGCCTTGAATATGTTGGGGATCAAATTAACCGTGCACCTTTTTTACTATGGTGCTCTGTGTGGCAAAATGAAGAGGCTGATTTTAAATTGTCGTGTTATCTGTGATTGCCTTGATTCAACAAGGTTCTACAATTCCATTGTTCAAGTACATCAGAGCTACTGCCTTGGCGTGTCCTTGGATCTTTGAGAATCCTGCATCTATCCCTAAAAAGGACAAAGGGTGGTTGACAGCCTGCTTCTTGTCCCATAGGAAGGAATGCTGTGAGAGGGCTGAGTTAATGAAACCATCAGTCAGATACTTTTCTCTTGTCCAAACCGTGGAAAATGTAGCTCCCCCTCTGGTGCTTAAGAAGTACTGGGAATGGGTGCTACTAGCTCGGTTTCACACTGGCTCAATGAGATGGATGATGTGTTTTCCACTGGGTCAATTTGCACCTCCTGTTTTATTATGCCCCTGTGACAGCAGCCCCCCCCCCCCCCCAAGTCATTGCTGCACTTTGTATTTTTTGCAAGTTTTGTTCTCCATTAACTAAACCGTACTTGATCTCACTGTTACAAGCCCGAATGATTAGGAGATGTAAAGTTGCGCTCATCTTTCTACAGCAGCTCAGTAGAATGCAAGGCAGTTCGCTTATTTTTAAAAAGTGCTGTGTGGTTGCGTAAATCAATGTTATTTTAACAATGCTGCTTAGAGGGGATGATTCATATGAGTTTATTGTTGCTTTTTAGATTGGACATTGGTACTCTTACGCTTCATGGTAATTTTTTATAATGCAATTTAATACATTTCAACAATGTGTTTTTCACTTTTTATCTAACTTTTTCAAATGATTTTTTATTGTGTTGTGTATGATGTGTTCTCTTATGATCCATTTTTATGTGATTGAATAAAGTAAATTGAATTTAACATTTCATGAGAAGAGAGTCTAGTCTTTCTCAGGGGTACGTCTAATGCTCATGAGAGCAAGAAAAGCACATTTGGCCACTGTTTGTTGGTGGTCCCAGACCCTTTCCCACTATACCAGCTGATAGAGGACAATACCTACAATGGAGTCTTTGGTCAATCTGTAGAGAAGTGCAAATTAATTTAAGGATTTCATTTTGGAAACTAGTTCCATGATTATCTCAATAGAGGTTGGCAAACCAAACCATGGTATTAGTTCCCAAGACAGTTTAGTTACTGTCAGATATCCGGAAAACATTTAGAAAACAGGCAATTCAGAGAATGTCTAAGATCATTTTGAACTGGCAGCTCAATTAAGTCTGCTTTGAGTCTTTTAAATGGGCCCTCCAATTTGCCAACATGACAACCACACCACAATGCTCTTTCCCTGATTATTTGACAAATTACACATCTGAATGAAATCTTCTGCAACTTTTCTGAATTTTGGATTGAGCCAAAACATAATAAAAGTCCTGTTCATGACATTCCTTTCCACATGTGTTTGTTTGGCCATCTAACTAGTGGGCCATGCAATGTAGTATCGAGTCAGGAAGAAACAATTTGTATTCAGGAGTGATCAGGAATTAGTCTGGGTAATTCTCTTTGAGAACTTAAAAAACTTTTTCCCACCTTTGTGTCTCATCCTCCAGTACTTTCCCATAGAGATCCTTGAATTTGGTTAGTGGAGGCTGAATTGGGTTCAAGATGAAACAATCTACATTTTCTTCACTACCAGCAGAACTTTCACTTGATTCTTTTTGTTCCATTTCTTGAACTATTATTTACGTATACGAGCACATAGTTGCTCAAACACACAGTAATTTGCCCCCTAGTCTGCGTATTTGTTTCACAGCATGACAAAATCATCTCTAGCCTTCTGTGCAGCACACTTTACTACTACAGTTTTTTATGTGGTTGTTGTATTGCTTCTAACAAGCCAAGATCATAGGAACTATTCCTGATGGGAGTATCAAAGGATATGTATATAAATAAAAGTTTGGTAACCTCACCTGCCACTCAAAATCCATAACGGCTGTTTGTATAAGTCATTACATTCAAAATATTTAAACGGCAACAAGGTCTTGTCTATGAAATCAATACTGCCACTTGTGCTGAAGTCACAATAGATAGCTAAGATGCTTCAGCAATTTCAGCTGAACAAACTGCAGAGGTCTCTTTCAGAGCTCCCAGATGATCTCTTAGACAAGAATTACCTTTAAATAAAATTAGATCAGCCATTTTGAGAGGAAATTCTTTGATGGGTGGTCCTGGTTTGCATTAGAGCTGTCAGCCCTTAGAGTGGTTTTTCCCCAAACCTTTTCATTTCTCTTCTCTGGTTTACTGAAATTTGTTTTTGTTGGAGCTACATTGCTAAAGTTCTTGTGCTCACTCCTTAAAACATGGTTAAATTGGCTTAAACCTAATTGCCACATTTAATTTACTTATAAGTCCCAAGTAAAGTGGTATACCCTATACCTAGGGCCTGTATCTGAAATGCTACAGGTGGGCCTGCAACACTTTGCAACACCCGCATACGTAATTTTTTTTAACTTGTATCAGGACTGCAATGCAGTCTGCGTACAGTTTTAAACTGCCAATTTGACCTGGTAAAATAGCCCCTTTCACAGGCCTAAACTTTCCTTTTTAATATGCATGTCACCCTTAAGATAGACCCTAGACAGCCCTTTGGCAGGGTGCAGTGTACTGAAAAAAGTTAAATATGTACTTTTAGGTTTTTACTTGTCCTGGTACAGAAAAACTGTTACATTGTTCTTTCACTACCGCAAGGCCTATCTCTCCCATAGGATAACATTGGGTTTCTTTATTACATTTAATAAATATTGGGCCAGATGTAGGAAACAAAAATTTTGCGACTCGCAATTTGCGAGTAGGTGCAACTCGCAAATTGCGAGTCGCTAATGGAAATGCAGGTACAATGTCAGTGTTCAAATAGCAACTCGCACCCGGAGTCGCAACGCAGAGAGCAAGTCTGCTGTTTGCGAGGTCGCTTTTTGCGAACGTGCAAAAAACGAACTCGCAATTTGCGAGTGGGTGTCGCAAATTGCGAGTTGGTTGTAAATTGGTTGCAGGTGCTGCAGAACACTCCAGAAACCACTCCAGAACACTCTGGAAACACTTCCTGGCACGTGATGATGATTAACTGCTGAACTGCACACAGGAGAAACAGCAGCTGCAATGGAAGGAACTCCTAGAAAAAGAAAACTTAAATTCTCAGAGAAGGAGCTGGAGGTGCTGACAGATGAATGCTGTCAGCACTATGATGAATTATTTGGAAAGGCAGCCCTCAATGTGCCAGAAGCCACCAAAAGACAACTGTGGCAGGAGATCCAGGAAAAAATCAACTCCGGGGGTGAGCCACAGGAGTGTTGAAGAAATAAAAAAAAGGTGGTATGACCTCCGCTCCCGGACCAAGGAGAGGGTGGCTCAAAGGCTCCGGGAGATGAGAGGCACAGGAGGGGGACCATCTTCATTACCACCACCCACACCCCTGGAAGAAAGGGTGGAGGAGACCCTGGAGCAGGAGGCAGTGTCAGGATTTGGAGACCTGGACACCTCCATGCCCACCACATCAACCGGTGAGTACCATGTGACATGCCTGTACCTCTATCAATGCCATACCCCCACCCACCATGTACACAGGGGCATGATCAACCAACATAGCTCCATTTCAGGGTAGCAAACATCAGAATGATGCATTATGGGAAATGTAGTCAAGTAGGCAGTTCATAGGCAATTGTTTATTAGGAAGTGTGCAACAGATAGTAGACACTGACAGTCTGTTCCCCATGTCCCACAGGTCTCTCACAAGACACCACCACAACCCACAGCAGCCAGCCCCATGAGGACAGCGCAGGAGCCACCAGCACTCCCACCTGCACGGCCAACACCATCCCTGTTATGTCCACACCTGCTGCAACTGTGTTCCAGGAGGCTGCGCCAGCAACAGGCAGGAGTGATACAGTTGAGCACACAGGGCAGCCACGGCTGCGCAGGCAACGCAGGTACAGGAGATCAGGGCTGCGGGCTGTGTCCGGCAGTCAACCTACCAGCAACAGTGAGGCACAGCTGCTGCGTGGTCAGCGCCTGCAAAATAACATATTAGGGCGGATTAGTGGTGTGCTGCACCGCTTTGTTAGAAATAACGAGGCCAGCATGCATCATCTGAATTCCAGAATTGACATTATTGCCACAAACACTGGGGACCTAGCCCTGTCCATGAGGGATCTGGCGGCAGGACTACTGGCACAGGCCGAGGGTGGGCGGCGCAGGGACCGTCAGCTCCTACAAAGACTAGATAGGATGGCCACATCAATCGGCAGACTGGCTGTGAACACCACTGGCCTGTCGAGGAGGACAGTTGGCCTCCAGGTCGAAATGGGCCATTTTGCTGGAGATGTGGCTAGGGGCCTGGGCCGTATCACACACGTGATAGACTTAATGGAGGCACGGCATCTGTCCAGGGGCACAGGAGAAACACCCCGGGACAGCGAGGAGGGCTCTACAGTGAGCAGTGTCTCTGCCACTGACACCAGGGTGCTCTGGAGTACCAGTACCAGGCAGAGCACTGCAGAAGCACCAGGGACCAGCCGCCGAAGAACATAAACATTACCCTGTCCCTGTTGATGTGGCACATTACATCAATGTGCCCTATGCATGGTTTGCATTTAGATGACCATGAACAGTTATTATTTGTAAATAGTTGTATTTCTGCACAAATTAAATAGTTTTTTGTTTCCACTTAACAAATGGAGTTTTTGGTCAATAGGTGAGTATGGTTGGAGTTGACACGTACCTTCCAAAGTATTGGCTTGCGATGTGTTCCCGTCTCAGTCTGCCTTGATTAGCTATACTCCGATCCCCATGATGGCGATGTGGTTGCTCTTGCTCTTTATCCTCAGGATCTGGTTCTGCAGGGGTGAGAGGTAGCCCACGTCGGGTGGGTATATTGTGAAGGATGGCGCATGCGACAACAATTTTGAATGCTGTAATGGGCGTATACTGGAGGGCACCTCCACTGCGGTGAAGGCATCCGAATCTTGCTTTCAGTAATCTAAAAGTGCGTTCGATAAGGTTCCTGGTCCTCTTATGTGCATTGTTGTATCGCCTCTCACATTCATTGCTGGGTGTTAAGAACGGAGTCATAATCCATGGCCGTAGAGCATATGCACTGTCACCTGTTGGGCACAAACATTACACTGTTAGAAAGTCCTGGTTGGTGTGCACAGTGACCTGTCTGTATGTCTACAAGGTGTATGCAGCTCTACCTAGGAGGTATCCGTCTCCAAATGCCCCACGTTCCAGGCGTTGGTGTATCCCACTGTGCCTAAAAATGTAGGAGTCATGGGTACTGCCTGGAAACTTAGCTACAATGTCAGTGATGACATAATGGGCGTCACAAACAACCTGTATATTCAGTGAGTGGGTACACTTTCTGTTGCGGAAAAGATGTTCCAGGTTTGCAGGGGGTATATTTGAATATGTGTCCCATCTACACATCCTACGACATGGGGAAAGTTGGCAATCCGGTAAAAGTCCAGCTTGGTGCTGTTTAGTTCTGCCTCATTCCTTGGTAGGTATATGAAGTGAGACATGTGTGTGAGTAAGGCATCTAGGAAGGCCCTGAGGAACCTTGACACTGCACTTTGAGATACCCCACCTGCCACAGCAATGACCCCCTGATAGCTCCCTGAGGCCAAGAGGTGCAGTGAGCATAGCACTTGCACATGCGTAGGGATGGCGCAGCCGCGCAGAGTCTGGTGTTCTAGCTGTGGTTTTAGTAAATCAATTAATTCTAGTATGGCTGCGCTGCTAAGGCGGTATTTGTCATAGATCTCTTCCTCAGTTTGCTGAAAAAGAGTCTGCCTTGTTCTATATATCTTCTCCTGTCTGTGGCCCCTCCTCCTCCTCTGCTGGGCGGCGTGGACTCTCCTCCTCACTGCGATCAGGTATATCTCCGCCATTTTGAGTAACCCAGATGCCTTCTGGGTCTCCTTTTATACTTTGGTTATGGTTACCACCTGCTCTGAGTTAGTGGTAAATTGCAAGTGCAAACTGGGCTTTTTGCGAGTAGTCTCAATTTGCGAGTTGCAATTGCATAAGGATTGCGACTCGCAAATAGCGACTTGCTATTTGCGGGTCGCAAAATGGGGTTGCACATTTTGCGAGTCGCTAACGGCTCGCATCGCTTTTTGCAAGTTGGAAATGGGGTTTTTGCATCCCATTTCCGATTTTGCACAGTCGCAAATAGCGATTCGGGCCATTTGCGACTCGCAAAACTTTGCTACATCTGGCCCATTATTTGGAAGCCAATAAAGATGTCATGTTTTGTCTCTAAAGGACTGAAATTTAAAATCTTCTTCAATGGTAACGTCTGACTTTCAGCCACAAGTCTGAAATGCCACTTTTAGAAAGTCAATATTTTCTTGTCCTAACCGTTTTGTGCCTGTCTCATGACTAATTAGCATGGCAGCTGGGCTTTCCTCCCAGTGATAAAAGGGAAATAGGTGTTTGCAGGATGGGCCTTCTTGTCAGGTTGTGTGGGGCAGAGCTGTTCTCTGCCCCATTTAAATTTCAAAGGAGCTGCCTCAGCACACTCACTTTATTCTAGCCTTCTGTCACTCGACATCTTGGAGCATGGGTAAAGAGGAACTAAATTCCATTAGGGGTGAGAGAAAAGGGGGGAGAGAAAGGGGAGGGGAGAGAGGGAGAGAGATGTAATGGATGATACCGGGAGAGAGAGGGGACGGGAGGGCGACAGGGGAGAGAGGGCAGGGAGAGTGGGGAGAGAGGGCAGGGAGAGAAAGGGGAGGGAAGGGAGAGAGGGGGCGAGAAACGGGAGGGAGAGAGGGGGGAAGAGGAATGGAGAAGGAGGGAGGAAGTGTGTGTGTGTGTGGGTCTGTTTTATTATCCTTGTGGGGACTAGGATGTGGTAACACACGCTGCTGAGGGGACCTGATTGCACTGTGGGGACCTTAACCGAAGCCCCACAAGGTAATGCCTTCTAGGCAATTGAAAATGCTTTGTCAATTTTTACAACTTTTTTAAAATGTTCCTTGTGTGGACCTGTGTTACAGCAAGTGTGTTTATTTTTACGCTCAGCTCTGCCCCTGTAGACAGAAGTCGGTACTGCAGGCTTACACACACAAAGATATCTAAACACACTTCAGTGATGTATTTATAGGCTAGCAGCAGAGAAGTGTCAAAGAAAATGTGGCATCATCATCAATTAACACTTTTACCCATGTAAACGAGCTACTTAATCCCATGTAAATGTTTTTCTTTTTTATTAAGCAACATTTTAATCAAAAGTGATTGAATCTGCACATTATATATTCCAAATGCAAGGGTTTCTTTAATTTAGTACAAACTGACGGATTCGTATTTTGCGCAATTGTGTAACGTGGCGAAGTTTTCCTGTAATTTTATTACTTAATTATGCAAGAGCAAATTACGCAAATTTCCCAGACCCCTACATTATACTACAATGGTATAAAGTAGATATTTCACAATTTTTAGAATACATAAATTGTTTCACAAACATCGTAGATAATTCAAGTTCACAAAAAAGTACCGTTAAAATTGGTTGTCTTTTGAAAGTTACCTTTGAAAAGGGTACGTTAATAATAAAAAAAAGTAGCCACCTTGATTAACTCTGTGTCAAACAAGAGTGGTAATAGTCGGACAACTAGCGTTTTGGGTATCCCAGTACAGAAAATTAGGTCGCAACTAAGAAGAGACTACTGTTTCGATCGTAGGCATGCAAAATATGGTATGCTGATTTAAATGCACAACGAAAAGGGCAACCAAAGATATAAATACGGAATGAAAAACGCAACTGCAATGATTTGTTTGTACCATTTATTTGAACTACTGCACTTGTGGCATAGTACCGACGTGCAGCTCACAACTCTAATGCCCAATAATCAGTAGTTTAAGCTACACTAGAAACATAGTATAGACTTAAGCTGCAACTCGGTACTATACCATAAGTGAACCATGCAAACACATAAGAGGGAAGAATTCCACTTTATATAAGTAATCTTAGGCATGACTGTAATGTGAGCTATTCTGGAGACTCGCTCTGCAAGTAAAAGGATGGTTAGTTTAAGAATTACAAACAGGTGTGGTATTGGCTGAGTGGGGGGGGGGAGAGTACTTGGGGTCAACGGCACTCCAAACATAGGTAGCTCCTGTTCCCAGCAGGACTGGCAGAACAAAGGCAGGGAATGTGTTAGCAGCTGCTCATGGCTCAGTTAAACGAGCGGGCCGAATAAGATACCTTTGTCTTTTTAAACCCTGCTGTGGCCTCTGATAAGCGGACTGTCTGCTTGAAAGTTTGACAGCACTGTATGTATTTCTTGTTTTGGTGAGTAGAGGAAGGGGATATACCTTTTTAAGTGCTTATGTTTGTTTGAGGTTTGAGCGAAAAACAGGCAAAAAAGCAAGATAACCTTGCAAATATATATTTATGTTTAATAGTAGCAAGTAGGGAATGTGCTTAAAGCGCTCATCTGTTCGTTTCCAGTGGCTGCCCGTCCTTTGGGGCGGAGGGGCCACGCCCCCCACCACCTTTTGCCCCTCATGAAGAGTGTCTGTCAGGCTGAACAAAGGCCAGCCTGACAGACACTCTCCATGTTCTGCTCAGGCATCGAGGAGCAGACATGCGCGATTTGTGCACACTCCTGGCTGCCTGAGTTCAACTTTGCTGGGCTGAGGAGGTCAAAGCTACTATGGGTGAAGGTGCCTCAAGGCCCTCCCCTGGGTGATGAGGAAAGCGTCACCAATTGACACTCTCCCTGGGTGCTTCAGGTTTAAGCCCTGAAGTGCCCAGGGCGAGTGTCAATCAGTGACACTTCGTCACAGGGTGGGTACAGTAGTCTCACTGACCCCCATCCCACTCTGTGACGAGGCTGGGACTGCTGCCTTCCCTCATTGGCTGACCCTCATTGGCTGACCTAAGGTCAGCCAATGAGGAAAGGCAGCAGTCCCAACCCTCCTGGGACCTGGAAGCTGAAGGTAAGTGTGTGTGTGTATGTATGTATGTGTGTGATGTTTTAAATTGAATGTTTGGTGCGCATGTGCATGTTTGAGTGCTATGAGTGTTGTTAATGGATGTGCGTGTGTGTGTGTGAAAGAATGAGTGTGCGATCTTTTAAAATGAATGGTGTGTGCGTGCATGTTTGAATGGTATGAGTGTTGTTAATGGATGTGCGTGCGTTTGTGCATGTCTGTGTGTGAAAGAATAAGTGTGTGTGTGTGTGTGTGCATCCCGCCCGCCCCCCTCCCTCCTAAAGCAACCGGCCGCCACTGTTCGTTTCTCCTAGCTGTCTCTCTTAAGCATTACAGAAGCTAACGATCTTGACTCCCAAACCATTTTTGGAATTTCTCTTCCTAAAAAATAATTTTGCAGACCAACAGAAAGCTGATTTTTTGTGGATAGAAGCAGGTAGCATATTAAATACCAACAGACAGATAACTTCTATCACCCGATTTAAGAAACGGTTGCGAATTGGCATCTTTCAAATATACCTATTTTTTTACGCCGGAAGGAATGCTGAGTTGAAAATGCAGGAGTTTGAATTTTGGATTTTGCATTATAAATTCAGATTAAACAAACCGGATTGCAACATGTAGGGGGTCATTCTGACCCTGGCAGCCGGTGACCGCCAGGGTCACCGACCACGGGAGCACCGCCAACAGGCTGGCGGTGCTCCCAAGGGCATTCTGACCGCGGCGGTTCAGCCGCGGTCAGAAAGGGTAAACCGGCGGTCTCCCGCCGGTTTACCGCTGCCCCATTGAATCCTCCATGGCGGCGTAGCGCGCTCCACCGCCATGGGGATTCAGACACCCCCTACCGCCATCCTGTTCATGAACAGGATGGCGGTAGGGGGTGCCGCGGGGCCCCTGGGGGCCCCTGCAGTGCCCATGCCAATGGCATGGGCACTGCAGGGGCCCCCGTAAGAGGGCACCACAAAGGATTTCAGTGTCTGCTTTGCAGACACTGAAATACGCGACGGGTGCAACTGCACCCGTCGCACCCCTGCAACTACGCCGGCTCAATTCTGAGCCGGCGTCCTCGTGGCAGGGGCATTTCCGCTGGGCCGGCGGGCGCTCTTTTGGAGAGCGCCCGCCGGCCCAGCGGAAATGTTTGAATGGCCGCCGCGGTCTTTTGACCGCGGTGCGGTCATTTGTCGGCGGTACCTTGGCGGACGGCCTCCGCCATCCGCCATCCGCCAAGGTCTGAATGACCCCCGTAGTGTCAAGAAAAGTGTGTCAAGAAAAAAAAAGTATATTTAGCAGGAGGCACATTGCCCTTTTCTCCCTTATCTACACTATTGGGATTTTAACCACTAAAGGAATTGTTGGCAGTAAATTATAGCAATAGGTAAATGGAAGCCTGATCTATTTAACATACCTACATTCAAGAAAAACATGTTTGTGTGCATATATATATATATATATATATGTATATATGTATATATATATATATATATATATATATATATAGTTAAGTCCCAGAATCAATACCTACCTATTTTAACCCCTTCACTGCCAGGCCTTTTCCCCCTCAGGTGCAAAGCCTTTTTTTTTGCTATTTGGGTCAGTTGGCGCTTCGGCCCTCATAACTTTTTGTCCACATAAGCTATCCAAGCCAAATTTGCAGCCTCTTTTCCAACATCCTAGGGATTCTAGAGGTCCCCAGAGTTTGTGGGTTCCCCTGGAGGAGACCAAGAAATTAGCCAAAATACAGTAAACATTTTCGTTAAAAATAAAATAAATGTGGAAAAAAAGGGCTGCAGAAGGCGTCTTGTGTTTTTTTTTGCTAAAATCACCATCTTCCCTGCTTTCAGGAACAGGCAGACTTGAATCAGAAAAACACATGTTTCAACACAATGTTGGCATTTTACTGGGACATACCCCATTTTTACTTTATTTTGTGCTTTTAGCCTCCTTCCAGTTAGGGACAGAAATAGGTGGGAAACCAGTGCTGCATCTCGGAAACCTAAACATTTCTGAAAAGTAGACAACATTCTGAATTCAGCAAGGGGCCATTTGTGAAGATACTACAAGGTTTTCCTACAGAAATAACAGCTGAAATAAAAAAAATATTGAAATTGGGGTAAAAAAAAAACAGCTGTTTTTCTCCATGTTTTACTTTTTCCTGCGATGTCAGATTTTTTTAAAGCGATATACTGTTACGTCTGCTGGATTCTTCTGGTTGCGGAAATATATAGGGCTTGTTGGTTCATCAAGAACCCTAGGTACCCGGAGCCAATAAATGAGCTGCACCTTGCAATGAGTTTTCATTGTATACCGGGTATACAGCAATTCATTTGCTGAAATATAAAGAGTGAAAAATAGGTATCAAGGAAACCTTTGTGCACAAGATAAGTTGTTGAGAAGCAGTGGCTATTTGCACATCTCTGAATTCCGGGGTCCCCATGCCAGCATGTGAATAACAGGGCATTTCTATATTGACTTTTATTTTACACACTGTCTTACATTTGGAAGGACAAAATGTAGAGAAAGACAAGGGCAATAACACTTGTTCTGTTATTTTGTGTTCCCCCAAGTCTCCCGATAAAATAGTACCTTATGTGTGTGGGTAGGCCTAGTGCCCTTGACAGGAAATGCAACATGGACACATCACATTCTTACATTGAAATCTGATGTGTTTTTTGCAAAGTGCCTAGCTGTGGAGTTCGGCCTCTAGCTCCGTCGGCACCTAGGGAAACCTACCAAACCTGTGCATTTTTTAAAACTAGACACCTAGGGGAATCCAGGATTGGATGACTTGTGGGGCTCTCACCAGGTTCTGTTACCCAGATTCCTTTGCAAACCTCAAAATTTGGCCCCCCAAAAAAACACTTTTTCCTTACATTTCGGTGACAGAAAGTTCTGGAATCTGAGAAGAGCCACAAATTTCCTTCCACCCAGCATTCCCCCAAGGCTCCCGATAGAAATGGTACCTCACTTGTGTGGGTAGGCCTAGTGCCCGTGAAAGGAAATGCTCCCAAAACACAATGTGGACACATCAAAATGATCAAATACAAAACTGCCCGTTTTCTGAGAGGGGGGGGGGTGGCACCTGCGTTTTTGTTCCTGGGCTCAGCAGCCATATAGGGAAACCTACCAAACCCAAACATTTCTGAAAACTAAACACCTGAGGGAGTCCAGAAATGTGTGACTTGCATGGATCCCCCAGTGTTTTCTTACCCAGAATCCTCAGCAAACCTCAAATTTAGCTAAAAAAAAAACACATTCCCCCCACATTTCTGTGTGGGATCACCACACCGGGACACATTTCCTACCACCCAATGTTTCCCTCAGTCTCCCAGTAAAAATGATACCTCACTTGTGTAGGTGGGCCAAGTGCCTGTGACAGGGAAGAGCCAAAAACATGTTGAAATTGAGGGGAAACAAAAAGGGCAGTTTGAAAAAAACATCTTTAGGCTGACAAGTGGGGCAGAATTTTTATCGGTATAGATGAGACATTGCTGGGTGGTACGAATTTTGTGGATTCCTGCAGATTTCGGAAGGTTCCATCACAAAAATGTGGGAAAATGTGTGATTCCCTGCAAAGTTGGAGGTTTGCAGGGTTGGAGGTTTGCAGGGCACTGTGGGTAAGAAAATGGTGCGGGAGCATGTGAAGCACACCACCCTGGACTCACCCAGATGTTTAGTTTTCAGATGTGTCTAGGTCTTGTGGATTTTTCCACATGGCAGCATCCCAAAGTCCAAAAAGTGCAGCCCTCACCATTCCAAGTGGGATGATTTTGGGACTTATGGCCCAAATGTAAAAACAAAACCCCAAATAATCAAATGTCCTCTTGCTTACCATGGGATAAGATGTTTTAGTGTGTGGGAGGTGAGCTGAAAGACTGTTACCCACTTCAGTTGGGGTGGGGGCATAACCATGCCCATACTGGTTGGTAGCCACCACCCCACTATTTTTTTATTTTTATTTAATTCCCTGGCATCTAGTGTGTTTTCTGCCCGCCCCCCGGGAGTGAATCAGGGGTAATTGCCCCATCTGCCCACCGGTGGGCAGAACAACTTTGGCCCCATTTATTTGGGTTGGGGGTACGGCCATACCCCCACCCTCTTTTTTTCCCTGGTCTCTGGTGGGCTTTCTGCCCCCCTTGGGGACAGATGGGCCTTACAAAAATAGGCCGATCTGCCCCCAAGGGGGGCAGATATGTCCAACAGTAGTGTGCCTCCCATCGGGAGCAACCCATGCCCAAGGGGCTGCTCCCCCTCAAGCAAAACACAAACATACACACACACACCAATCCCTGGTGCCTACGTGGTTTCTGCCCCACTTGGGGGCAGAGCGGCCTAATAAACATAGAATTCCTGGTGTATTGCAGTTTCTGACCCCCCACCCCCCCCACCCCCCAAAATTAGATCAGGCCGATCTGCCCCTGGGAGAGGGGGGTCAGGGGGGGAAGAAGAAGCCTAAAATAATTTGACCCCCCTGGGGGTCTGCCCTTGGCCAAGGGGCTGCTCCCCTTAAAGATAAACCAACAAAAAAACCAAACTCCGTGGTGTCTAGTGGGTATTCCTGCTGTCCGATCGCATTGCGATCGGGCTGCAGAAATGCAGACAGACACCACAAAGGAAAGGCCTTTCCTTTCCTTTCCTTTGATCCCTTCTCTCGCACCCTCCATGTGATCAGAGCATTTCTCCTCCGATCTTTCAGCGCAGAGGGGGCAGCCTCTGATGAGGTCAGCGTGCAATCACGTGCTGACGTCATCAGACACAATTGGGGAGGCTGGGGGACCATGGGAAAGAGATTCCCCTTTCATCGCTGTTCAGGGGGGTGGGTAGGCTGCCCTCTGGTGAGTGCTAGCGTTTCCCCGAGGACCAGTACATGGACGTATTGGTTACATCCATGGCACCTCAGCGCCACGCCACCGGACCTAGCCATTACTTCCTTGGCGCCCAAGGGGTTAAATCGCAAACCCATTACCTGTATACATGTCTACATTCATCTAAAACTTATGCTGCTCAGTAACCCACTCTAACATGACCATGTGTATATTGTTCATTAGACAAAATCAACAACTATTGGACATGATGAATGTAACCCAAGCACCCAGCTCTGACATGGTATTGACTATGTACTGGGTCCTGACTGTTGTAAACACAATAATCACTGTCAGAGTATGCTCCGATTACAAGTTGGCGGTGCAGCTAGAAATAGTGTTTCTTGCTGGTGTCCACACACAAATCTAGTATTGGGCCACAGAGTGTGGAATTTAATGTGATGTGGATCAGGAACGGCCAGGTCCCATTCTGGGAACAAATCTGCTATGCCTTAACACCTGCTTCAAGCTAGTGATAAAGGGGAGCCAGTTCAGGCAGGAGCTGGGGTTTTGGGAAAGCCTTGGGGGACAACATTGGATGTAAAAAGACATGGGAAGTATTTTCTGCTCCTTGTAGCATGGAAGGGTTGGGCAGGATTTGGCAGCTGGCGCACCCGCAGCACAAGTCTCAAGTGATTTTACATACCAGATTTTCCAGCCAGTAAAATAAGGTTCTGTGTTCCTGCACTCAACAAATCTGGGTGCATGAACACCAAACTGGTTATAATTGTACAGAGTTGAATTTTACATGGTATTCGCCTTTACAGAACTAACTTATAATCAAGACCCTGTTTGCTTAAGGGCCAGAACCTTACCTACGCTGGACTCGTCTAATGTAACCACAACTGGCTAATTCAGCATCAAGAAATCAAGTTTTGCAGTGCTCCCAATTAGAGGCAGGCAAACCCCTAAAAGCCCAAGCCTGGCTTGAGCCACATGCCATGCTCTGGCTCATCTTGGGGTCCTCATGGACCTGCGAGTCCAACACGATCCAAGGCTGACCCCTCCCTCCTATTAATAAACTGAGCTGTGAAAAACAATATTGCATTCAAAGTCAAAGAAACACAAACACAGACCCATTGTATTTTGGCATTTCAGACTAATAGACAACACATCCATGTTGGTGTTCACTCTCTTAGAATTTTAACACAATGTTGAGGTAAAACTCTAGAAAATGGTAATACGAACACATTGCCTTTTAGCATGTCTGACAAATAAGTAATCCAACATGTCAGGCTTTATCCCAGACAGAATGGTCCCTTACATTCCATTTAAGATTGTACATTAGCACATCTTTACCATGACAATAACTATTGGTCTCAATGACCCACAGCCCATTATGACTGCCCCCCCAAAAAACAGACATACCCAAAGTCTGGAACTGCATGGCCGTGCATTGCCCCCACATCCCACTGGTTCGCCAGACCTAGTGGGAGGGCTGTGTTAGTTAATTACCAATCAGCTCTCCTGTCTGATTCTTATATTTTTGAGCAAAGCACAAGTGCTATTCTTGTAAGATGTTACCAGACACACCTTTAAAAAAGTGCAAAAAAAGATGAACTAACATAAAACTAACATAAAATAAACTAATAAAATGATATGCCCAGCTTGCAATGAATATCAAGGTTATAAATCTGATTACTGGGTTCTCAAGAAGAGGACAATGGGAACAATAATGTATGCAGATCGAGCAGGGAACGGGGCCTGAGTGGAGGTGGCTGCCCTGGAATCGAGGTACGAAAGGCCATTATTATTCCCGCTGAAGGCTGGCCGTTTCATTTGACTGGCCCTCTACCCCACAGATGGTGGTGGTGGTGGGCAGGAGTGGGCTGGAGCGTCTTCAATTTCTCCCTTTCGGTGCATGAGAAGGCAATCTAGTAAAGGTTTTACCTCTGCATTAAAGGATGAGTGGCCCTGCTGGTCCTATTATGCAATCAGGGTTGCAATTCCTAGAATGTAAAGAATAAACCTAAATTGGATGAGTATTCATGGACCTGCCAGGAAATCTAGAGTACTCTGGAAGTGGCATCCAGGAGTAGGAGGCTCTCTCCCTTGCTCAAAGCAACTATAAGCATATCGTCCTGCAGTAACTCCTCATTTATATTCAGGTGTGGCCTGCTTGTGTAAATTATGAACATGGATAAGTGCTGTATTTTTTTCGCAGTGAAGTTAAGAAAACAAGTTATGAATCAACATGGGCTTGGGTCTCAGGTTCAGTTCAGTCCTCCTTAGTGCCATGGTTATAATTGTAATAATGTTAATGGCAGTCACAAGCACGAGATATTCTGAGGCTTTTTGGCATCAATGGAACTTTGATACTGCAGCAGTAGGGTTGAAGAGTGTTGATTACTGCTCCCTCTCTGATTATACTTTGCCTAATTAATACATTTCGTTGGTTTCTTGCTAGTGTTGTAATGATGTACTTGGGGACACTGCCTGGAAGCAAAGACAGAAAATTCACAGTGTGCTACTGTTAACGCGTCCGTCTATGTTAATTTATACACATCAGGACTCGTTTTAGGCCGATGAATCTTTGGGCTCAGTGGTGAGACACCGTAGGACGAGATAACTGATCAATATATCAATCAATATGTCAATAACATTGTCAACAGTTAACACCAAAATATATCTTACTTTAGTCATTAATAAACCTTCGGCGCAATCATGACCTTTCAGTCACGAATAACCACACCTTAATGGAGTTTTATGAATTTTATTCCCTATTGATTACAATCTAATAGCAAATGCCTCAATCTCAAAACCAAGAAGCAAATAAACATAATCACAAGATGACAATCATAATACGCTTTCAATAATGCAGAGATCAGAAGCATAGACAATCAGATGACTATAAGCAGATCGTAATACATAGAACCTTCTAGCGATATTAGTTCAGCATAGCACTATGTCAGTCACGTCAGGTTGTCAGTCGGGATGAATGTCTCCTCTAACCTCTAATTAGCATTGGCATGTTGGGCTTCATGCAAAACAATTTTTGAACACCAATTTGGAAAACATCTAACTAAGGTCTCTAATCAAAAACATACAGCAGTTGGTACCTAGAAAGAAAAGGCAAATTAATGCATTTCCATTCTCAATGATTATATTTACCCTCCTCAGAATAGGACAGCGTACAGGATCAGTCTTCGTCTTCAGGACATCAGTTAGTTCACCGTCAGTCTATCTAAGTTAGAGGCAAGGGACACTCTCCTCATAAGGAGGAAAGTGTAATGGGGCAGTCTATGGGCTAGGATGGTTTTGTCTAAGTCTCAAATCACCAAATAAAGTGACAGAGTTTCTGGATGCAATCGATATCATTCCCTACCTAATGCCCTTTGTCTCTTGTGTCATGGGTTTTTATCCCTTTTTCGTAATACATTCCCCCAAAATTCTATTGGTCAGTCACTACACCCCACTATCGGTAGCCTATTAAATTATACATTAAGTAATGCATTTGTCATTTCATGATAATTTCCTAATTCCTAATTGGTCTTCACAATTGATGTTTTTCGTAGGTGGCACATCCGGGGTTACTTCATCGTCTTTGCACATATCAGGTCAAAAGTTCTCCTCTTCTCGCTTCACCGTCCTTGGAAGTGTCCATTATTGTTTCGAAGCACATATCTTTTATATGAAAGTTACTAGCATGCGGATGAGAAAGTTGGGTGTTGTTGCAAACTAGTAAGGAAAAAGAACAATCGCTGGGTCATGGTTTTTTGCAAGTCAGCACACTGGAGAAACAGAAAAATATGCTTTAAGATGAGAGTTACACAGCTAGTTCTCGACTCACGCTAACTTAAGATATATGGTTCCAATGAATGCAGTTTTATACGTGTTAATGTGCTCAGTTAGGCAAACTATAAACGATTATTTCTTATAGTCGACATTAGTTTATACATATGAACAATTCTCCACATTTATGAATACGCTTCAATTAATATTTTATTTAATACAGCATTGTTAGACATAAGCATTTCACGTCTATAATATGTAATATTTAAACTACGCTCTCTCACTACCCTTATACTGGTTGGGCACAGGAATTTAGTTTGCATGTTTTAAACACATCCTTAATTAGAAACACAAGGCTTATTGGTAATGATTCAGTTATGCTTTTTGGCAATGCCCATTTTATAGGATCCCCAACACCTTTCCATACCACTTAAAACACTGAAGCAATTTTCCAGAGCCTATTTCTGATCCCAATCCAGCCTAGACTCCCGGGCCTTTGCAGATTCTTTCAACATGGACAAATGGACATTATTTTTCTTTTGGAAAGGTGGGCACTCTTGGAGGCCACTGGCAATGCACTGGCCCTTTGAATTCATGTATCCTATGCTGATTTCTTTGCAGACTTGCCTCATAGCTTGACTCTGAGAGCCAAGCTGTAGCCCAGGCTCCGCTCTGGCTCAGCTCTTCCCATGTTTTTTCTGGCCTGCTCACCTCTATGCACAATACAAGTACAATAAGCCAAAACAAAAACATCTTCTAGCAATGAATGCAGTAAGAGGACTATTATGAGGTGGGAATTGTTTAAATCCTTATGACTTATTTCAAAGGTCTGTACAATGATATGTTGTGCAGTGTGTCAAAGCATGCTTAGCTCCAGAACAAAGTAATTGTCCCTGTATTACACTATGGGCCACATTTATGCTGGCCTTGCGCCGTTCCAACACCACATTAGCGTCATTTTTAGGACGCTAATGTGGTGTTTGAAGGGGAAAAACGCCATGCCATATTTACAAAGTGGCACAATGTTTGCATTGCACACTTTGTAACCCCATGCGCCACATTATGCCTGCGCCAGGCATAATGTATGCAAGGGGAGCATTCCTGTGCTAGGGGGAGGCATAAAAATGGAACAAAGGAATCTCAGAGATTCCTTTGCGCCCTTTTTAATCGACATTTTTTAATAAAAAGAGGCTCTCATTGATTACAATGTGCCTCTAGGTACTTTGCAGGATTAACATAAAATGTTTACGCTAATCCTGCAAAGCGCCGGACTAGCAAAAAAAAAATGACGCTTGTCACCCTAACTACCACCATGGTATGGTGTATTTTAAATACAGCGCTACCTTGGTGGTGTTAGGGGGGCACAAAGTGGTGCAGGAAAAGTGGCGCTGCACTGGGTGCAGCACCACTGTTCATAAATCTGCCCTTAGGTGCCCAGGGGGACCATAAGTATTTGCACCTACTTTCCGTGCCCCCTCGGGCACTTCAGTATTATAAAAAGGACAACAGACACTCATGCACCCCTTCTATAATACAGATAACACTAGCACATAAATAGCTCCGGTCTGGTGTTACTCAAAGTGGGTCCTGGGACTCATGCAGTCCTCCTGACCTTTACACACTGAGCTGCTGTTTACTCGACTCATTGAAGTTAAGGAAAGGAAGTAACTAAGGTGTGTTGCATCACTTAACTTTAGGAATGCCTTTAAGAACACCTTCGTTTTAAAAGGCATGTTTCAGGAAATGTATAAAGTTATGATAACGTCTCATCAAAATTCAAAAAGTGTATTTCATTAACCTGCCAAACCGTTTCACTGTAGTACATCATATTATATCAATGAATTGTGAAGTATTTTTATTTTTTTTAAAGCAGGAGTTTTCAAACTTAAAAACATTTATGCTTCCCTCCACCCTAACAACAATGACAATAGTGAATTATGAGCAACGCTACTGGAATTATGCAGCTGGACAGGGCCAAATTATGTGGCAGGATTAGCTAAATTATGTAGCAAGAAAAGCCAAGTTATGTGACATAATGAGGCACATTTTGTGACAGCATTACTATATTATTTACCTATTTTTACAACTGTTAGCACTGAATAGGCATTGGTTGCATCTCCTTAGTGCCAGTTTAACATCCAACTATAGAAATGAGTGACAAAATGGTGACCAGTCAACCTTTGCAAAGGGTCTTCAACTGCGCAGCAAAAGTGTTTTCTGCAGTTTTAGTAACTTTTGAACTGTCTGCTCCTAGGTTTGCTAGTTTCACGTTGTGCAGTTCAGCTACTAGATGTACATCCTTCACTTTAACCACACCCCCCACGTCCCACCCCTCTTCCCGACCACAACCCTGCTGGAATCAATGCAGCACCTGGTCACACCACAGACCTAACTTTTTGGCCCTTGGGGAAAAGGTTTGCGACTACCCATGTTGTAGTCAAACCCAGCTTGGAAAATGTGTGCAGACTTTTTCTCTGCCGCATTACCTTTTCCTCCTGAGTTTTCTTTTCTCTACACACTGTTATTGCGCAGGAGAAACACCAAGGATAAAATGTATTGCATTGTAGAGCAGCACAGCAACTAATGATGCGGCATTGCATCAAAGTATGAGTGAAATCCAGCAACAAATACATTCAGAATTGGTGTGGTTTTTCTCTCCCCCCACACTTTAGGCTGCCATTTTCTAAAGCAGACACCCTTGTGCAAAAACTATGCTTTAATGTTTTTCCATCATTGTATGTGTGCTGTACTGTGCAGCACACATGCAAAGCTGAAAAAATGTGGAAACATTTAAAACTTGCTCCATTGTTTTGCGTGTCTCGAGGAGGCATGTTTTTTGGTGCAAATCCCTATCTATAAATGTTAGTAGATCGATATTTACATCAAAACCTATGGGTGGGGACAAGCCAACGGTGGCAGACGCCCTGTGAGAAAGCTCCGTCCTACCACACATAAAATCCGTTTTCAGCTGCTCAATCTCAATCAGTCATTTGCAGAGTGCGTCACTGTCACCCCTGCGGGTATCTGGGTGCTGGGGTGTGATGTCTCTGTCGAAAAGCCAGGTCTTGAGTCTCTTTCTGAAGTCTGCCAGTGAGGGTACAGTGTGGGAGAATGAGTGGTAGGTTGTCCCTGGCCTTGGTGGCAATGGAGGAAAACGGGCAACTGCCACTGCGCTGCACCGGATTCTGGGTGTGCGTCCGGGGACCCAAGAGGAACAATACAGGTGTCCTGGTTGAAGTGTAGATGGTGGTTGATGTGGTTGCTAGTCCCTGGGGCTTCATAGCCTGGGTTGATTCTTATGTTGCAGCAATATTGCAGCACCCACCTGGGACCCGACTGAAGTCAGGTGGTTTGGAGAGACCTGTACACCAGAGGCCGAAAGAGGTGCCGAGCAGCTGCTGGGAGTGCAAGCGGTAGGCCACAGTTGACCAGAGACGTGCCACTGAGGGACTGTCTTTGCTGGCTGGGAATCGGGATGAGCACCATTGGCACCCTTCCATTTGCGCTCTGTGCCTGGGAGTCATGCTGGCTTACTGGGAGTCATGGCCGAAGCCATGGGCCTGGTCGTACACTCAGGTAGTTCTACTAGCTATGGACCCCTCTCCACCATCTACACAGATGGAGGTCTGGACAGGACCTACATGAGACCACAATTCCACACTGTTGCTGCAAGCCAGAAGGGGGACTTGGCCTGAAGTGGACTCCTGTAGGCTGGCCCGGGACCACAGTTTTTAACCCCAGAGCGGTTGTGTGATTACTGTTGCAATGCAGGCAACGTGGCTCTGGGGAAATCTGTCTGTGGAATTGGCCCTATGGGATTGCATCTCCCAACATCCCTCCCTGAGGTGAGAACTAGGAGGTTGCTTTGGATGGGACATTGAGTATATTGCCCCCCCTGCCTTCAAGGTCCGAGACCTGCAGGACCCACAGAACAGTGGTGCTACTCCCTCAGCATTCAGAGGCTCATTGTTGGGCTCACAGTGCGCCCCCTGGCAGTTTGCCCCGCATGCCTGTCACATGGCTGGCCTCTCAGCCTTCTTAGGCCCCGGGAACCTCCTTCTCTTGGGCGGTGTTTTTTTTTTTTATTAATTTGTTTTTTTTCTTTTTTAAAGGTGGGGCACATGCCCCCCCTTCTTGTGCCTTCCAATAACATGCTGCCCACCTCCCAGAGCCTAGTTTGGCCCAAAGGACTCTACCCCACCAGCCTCCATTTTGAATAGGTGGGCTCCTGGGGCACCTACCAAGCACAACATTTGTGGGATGCAGGGTGACCCCAGCCGCCTCCCCGCATGGTGCTGGTGTTGGCATTGCTCTCATCTGGAGAGCAGCTATTATTCTGCTACCTACGGGCGGCAGCAATCCATTGTTCTGATTTCCTGCCTGCATCATTGCGGGCAGAGAAACAGATCATAAGTCTGCTCCCAACCAGTGGGAGTATTCTGAGAACTCCCACTGGCTGGGAGCACATTTTGGGCCTGATTTAGACCTCAACAGAGGGGAGTACTTGACTATCCTGTCCCATTTATATCCTATGGAGATCATAATACGGTGGACGGCATATCTGTCACGTTTGTGATGAAGTATTCCATTCACCGAGATCAAAATCAAGCCCTTTGTGTCTCCTCCTGTTTGGTGGGAGATGCTAAAATCCCACCAGGCAGGAGCAAAAATGTGTTTCCCAGCCTGTACCTGTCCAAGAAGCGAGACTAGTGCAGCAGGGGATGGATTCCCCAAGACACAGAAAGTGAGCCAGCCCTGGGGATGGGGGTCTTCGGGCCATTAAAGGCTCAGGGAGGGGTGCCGGATGAACATCCTCCATTTTGTCTGAAGGTATAGCCCTGGGGGATGGGGTCCCAGGTGCTTTTTAAGTCTCGGGGATGGGGGCCTAGTAGGCCCCCCTCTCCTTATTAAATACATTGGGCCCAGGTGGATGGAATTCCCGGGGCCAATTACAGCTTTGAGCAGGGGGCCAAGCACCCTCTCCCCTAAATGATTATATTGGGCCCTTGGAAATGGGGTGCCAGGGTCTGAAAACAGCACATGGAGGGGGACCGCGTGCCCCCCTCCCCTAAATAGATTGAGAACTGTGGGCTGGGGTCCCTGGGGCTGAAAAGAACTGGTGGCGGGGAGTCCCTTAAATAATACACAGTGCCCTGTGGGATGGGGTCCCCAGGGTCCTTACTTATACCGCCTCCAGATATACTTAAAGAACATGGAAGCCAATGATTTTTATTTTTACTCCCCCTCCCAGAAGCGTCCCTTCAGGACAGGGGACTAAGTTTAGGAGTACTATAATCGCTATCAGCAACATTTTTCTCATGTTTCTGGCAGTCAATCATAGCACTTGCTCCCGCGTGAGTCTGACTACCAAAGGAGCAAATTGGCCACAGGGAAAAGCTCCCTTTACCTATCAGAACGCTCTATTTTTAAACTGACGCTCCCAACAGACACTTGCAAGCTTCTCGAGGTCCCAACCATCCAGATATAAAAATATTTTGAAACATTAAGTTCTCAAAAACTATGTGCATTTTTTGTGATTTGGTGTAAATCCATTCCAATCTGTGGACTTAGATCTAGGTTCCTGCCAAATTTTATGCAATTCTATTCAGCAGTTTTTGCAGTAGCACTTGTTAACAAAGGCTACATAAAAATGCATGGGGATTTTGCATTTTTTGACCCCCTCCTTTCTTTTTTCCCAGCCCCCACTTGACAGATCAACCTGAAACTTTCCATGCATGAACTAGGCAAAAATAACTTTTCACAAAAATAAAAAAAAAGTGTGCCAGAAATTCTTGTTGCACATGGGAGGTTTCTGGGTGATCCCCCAAGCAGGGGCAGAGAAAAAGGGAGGGGAGAGACAAAAAATTTTTTTGTTCCCCATGTTAATTCTCTTAGGAGTTTTGAACATGACTACAGCCTGAATCTCTGGACAGAATTACTTCAAATTTGGCAGAACGCTAGGTTTGTTCCACAGAATGTACTTTTGCTTATTTGGTGTAAAGCCATTCAGTAGTTTTTGAGAAATTAAAGAAAATCCAAATTTGTATATCTCAGGCCACAGATAATTCACAAATAATAACAAATATTTGCCAATGCGTACTTGAATAGAAGTAAAGTAACTGACCAGCCACAACTTGGCTGAAAAATTTGTGGCTGCCATTTTATGTAATGGGAGATGGTCTCTGGGGCTGAAAATAGAAATAAGTGGTATAAGGGGTCAGGGTGGCCGTACCTTGACCCTAGGGATGTGACATAGGAGTGTTTGAGGGTCAAGTTATGGGTTTTAAATGTAAATTATTTTCCTTCACCATACACAATATTCACAAATGTTCAAGAATATCCTCGAATATTAAAGGATATTCGAGATTATGCAAAACATTTTTTTTTTTATTCAGACTCATTCATACTCTCATACATGCCCTCAGAGACTCATGAACCTACTCACACACCCACCTACCCACTCACGTGACCATTCATACCCACTGAGACTCATACACCCACTTTCAGACCCACTCAGACACTCATTCACTGTTAGATTTGGATTCCTTGGCATGGTCTCCCCTAACTTTTTGCCTCTGCTTCCCAGGCTCTTCTGCGTGCTGGACTCGTTTTTTTTTTCTCTGGACACTTAACCACTGTGACCAGTGCTAAACTGTAAGTGTTACCTGCGTAATGTATATGTGTAATTGGCTTTCTATGATTGGCATAGTTTATTTACTAGTGTTGTGCAGCCATTTTAGTTATAGCTTCATACACATTATAGGGAACTAGGCCTGCTGCTGTGCACTTTAACCTAGATATATATCATTCAGCTTAGTTTATTATTTTAACAATAGCCACATTTGTGGTCTTGTTTTATTTCTCTCTAGCTAGCTGTACTTTGCCTAGGTCAGCACTGCGTTCTTAAACAAGACATTTCTTTCACTCTGTGCTTTTCTCAAGGCTGCAATAAGATAGGCTGCTGGCAAACATGGTAACGCTTTGTCTCTAGTGTTCATAGAAACACACACTCACATAGGAATCCTTTCTTGGAACATCAGCTGTTTTATTATAAAAACACAACTTTTACCCATGCACGTGAGAGGGAGATTCTAGCCAGATGACTACGACTGTATTCTGAGTGCTTCGCTACAGCTGCTTATGTGGACTGCAGGCCTCTTGCTCAGGTATGAGGGATATTGTCTTCCCAAGGGAACCTGAAGGGCAGAACTAGAACTTAACAAGTTGTGCTCTAACATAGCCTAGGTAGGAATTATTCTAATAATTATAGTGACAATATGGTAGCATTATTTTTATGCTTTGATCTCATCACAATTTTAATCCTGTCATGCTTTACTGTACTAGTTATTGTAGTACCTGCTTTACTATATAAGATGCAGTTACGTCAATAAAACTTTATTGAACTATATTCTGCCTCGGATTCCTTGTATATGTGAGACTAATGTAACTGAGAGAAAGGGATGCGATATGAGTGACCACGATTTCCCTGAAGAATCAATTGTGTCATACGCTTGGCTGCCCAATCATCTCTGCTCTTGGATGGAGGTGAGCCACTGCTAGTTAGCAGGAGCAAAACCCGTATTAGGCCGACAGGTGTCACCTGTAGTGGGTTTAGACTCGGCCCCCCACACTGCAAGTGATTCTGCCACCCAAATCCAGTAGTCTTATTAGGATAATGACAGCCTACGCAACAATAGTAAGTCCCTAGTAAACTACACTAGATGTGCCTAGGGCCTGTAAATCAAATGCTACTAAAGGCCCTGCAGCACTGGTTGTGCCACCTACATGGGCAGCCCTGTAAACATGGCTCAGACCTGCCGCTGCAGTGTCTGTGTGTGCAGTTTTGAAACTCCCAATTTGACCTGTCAAGTGTACCCACTTGCCAGACCTAAACCTTCCCTTTTTCTACATGTAAGGTACCCCTAATGTAGGCCCTTGGTAGCTCCACGGGCAGGGTGCAGTGTATGTTAAAGGTGGGACATGTACTGATGTGTTTTAAATGTCCCAACAGTGAAATATTGCTAAATTTCACTGTTGCAAGGTCTATCTCTCTCCTAGGTTAACATGGGGGCTGCCTTTAAATAATATTAAAGTACAGATTACCTTTGGGGGAAGATAGAAATATGGAGTTTGGAGTCTCTGAACTCACAGTTTAAAAATACATATTTTAGTAAAGTTGTTTTTTAGGATTTTAGTTTGAAAATGCCACTTTTACTAAGTAGGCATTTTCTTGCTTAAACCATTCTGTAACTCTGCTTGGTTGTGTATTGCCTGTCTGAGACTGACAGTTGGGCTGTTTATGAATCCCCTCTAGACAGTGAGACATAGGGAGCTGGGGTGTAGCCTGCATATCCTGATGGGCAATCTGAGCTAGAGTGAAGGGAGGAGTTGTCACTTACACCTGAATGGGCTGTGCCTGCCATCACACAATGCAGTCTCCAACCCCCTGGTGTAAGTCTAGAGCCTGGCCTGGGCAAGGCAGGATCTTGCAAACAATAGAGACTTCCCTTTTAATTTTGCCAACTTCAAATGCAGTAAGGGGTATAAGTATTGTACCGAAAACCCCTGAAAATCAGATTGTTTCTGGAACCAAGAGGAACCTCTGCCAAGAAGAAGAGCTGGAGGAGGAGTACTGCCCCTTTGCCTGCAACTGTGCTTTGCTAGGTTAGCCTGCACTCGCTGCTTCAGCCTGAGAGGGGACAAAGACTGACTTTTGTTCAACTTCCCACTGGTGAAGAATCTCCAAGGTCTTTAACTGAGTATGCCTCAATCAATCAATAATTTATAAAGCGCGCTATGTACCCGTTAGGGTTTCGAGGCGCTAGGGGGGGGGTGGTGCTGCTATCGTTCGAAGAGCCATGTCTTGAGGAGTCTCCTGAAGGTGAGGAGGTCCTGGGTCTGGCGTAGTGAGGTCGGGAGTGCGTTCCAGGTCTTGGCGGCGAGGTAGGAGAAGGATCTGCCGCCAGAGGTCTTGCGCTGGATTCGGGGGACGATGGCGAGGGCAAGGTTGGCAGAGCGTAGTTGACGTGAGGGAACGTAGAAGTTGAGTCTGGTGTTCAGGTAGGTGGGTCCGGTGTCGTGTAGAGCCTTGTGTGCGTGGGTGAGGAGTTTAAAGGTGATCCTCTTGTCCACGGGGAGCCAGTGGAGGTCCCTCAGGTGAGGGGAGATGTGACATCGGCGGGGTATGTCGAGGATCAGGCGGGCGGATGCGTTCTGGATGCGTTGGAGTCGTTTGATGTCTTTTGTTGGGATGCCTGTGTAGAGTGCGTTGCCGTAGTCGAGTCTGCTACTGACGAGGGCTTGGGTTACCGTCTTTCTGGTTCCTGTTGGAATCCACTTGAAGATCCTGCAGAGCATACGGAGGGCGTTAAAACAGGAGGATGAGACTGCGTTGACCTGTTTGGACATGGTGAGGGCGGAGTCGAGGGTGAAGCCGAGATTTCGTGCGTGGTTGGCTGGGGTGGGTGGAGGGCCTAGGGAGGTGGCCCACCACGAGTCGTTCCAGGCCGATGGGGTGCGCCCGAGGATGAGGACTTTCGTCTTGTCGGAGTTAAGTTTTAGGCGGCTGTTGCTCATCCATTCGGCGATGGATTTCAGTCCCTCATGAAGGTTGGCTTTGGCGGTGAGAGGATCTTTGGTCAGGGAGAGGACGAGCTGGGTGTCGTCGGCGTAGGAGATGATGCTGAGGTTGTGCTGGCGGGCCAGTTGTGCGAGGGGGGCCATGTAGACGTCGTTGAAGTCTCAGGGACATCAAAGACTTCTCTCTGCCAGGACCTAGACTCTCTGCTGAGACTCCTGCCCTGCCAAGTGGTGCCCTAATCTGTCTCTGTGCCCTTGAAAGGTGAAGCTGGTGGAAAAGGACAGAAATCCATTCACAGACTACCGTGCTGTGAAATTTGATGCAACATCTGCAATGCAGTTGATAAAACGACAGGCCTCCGGCTTCCCAGATAAAATCGACATGCCACCTGCATCGTGGCTGGGAGACCGACACATGGCTGCTGGAGAAATGATGCGCAACACCCACTTGCGGCTGCTGATAACAACTCAAGCCCTGACACTGTGCAACCAGAATTCAAATGCAACACTGCTGGGGGTGAAAAATACACGTAAAGCATGCCCGGACCAGAGGTGCCCATCTGGGAATCAAGGCATCGCTCTCCTTGTGGGAGAGAGAAAACAAAGCATGCCGACCCGACTGGAGAAGGAACGATGTACGGTCTTACTTGCGAGTGAAAAATCGACACATATCTGGCCTTTTTTGACATACGCTCATCCGTGCAGCTTTATTTTTTATGCTTACCAGGTAGTTTGCATGCCAACAGTGTTCTCACTGTTTTCTATGGAGTAAGACTCATTCCTTTTAAAATTCATATCTTGACTTGTGTATGTTGGACTTTTGTCATTTTGCTATGTTTGATTTAGATAAATATTACCTATTTTTCTAAACTGGTGTGGTGTCCATTTTGTAGTGTGTTCACTGCATTACTTCTTGTGTTGGTACAAATACTTTACACACTGGTTCTGAAGTTAAGCCTGCCTACTCATGCCAAGCTACCAAGGGGGGGAGCGGGGGTTAACTGAAGGTGATTCTCCTTTACCCTGACTAGAGTGAGGATCCTTGCTTGGACAGGGGGTAACCTGACTGACAAAGACCATTTCTAACATGCACCCATTCACAGATCCACTGACAGACAGGACCTGTTGCCAACTTTCACTATGCACAGCGAATTACTCCACATATTATATCATGGATGACTTCTTCTATCTCATCTTTAGTATTAGCACTGCAACATTAGGAATAATAATATTGATAAAACTGTGCATGGCGAGGGCGCGTGTTATAGTTACTTGAAATCACTAACTCTAAATACTAAAACAAAAATGTATATATAGGGACATGAAGGCTCCATGAACCCTCACAATCTCATGCGGAGATCTGATTGGCTGCCAACACTTCAACAAGGAAGTGTTGGTTTCCATCTTGGGACTCTGCTTCACCTGAGCCTCAGACAAAAATGTAAACAAAATAGGAAAAGGGGCCAGGGTAGGAACACCCTGACCCCTTTGCTCTGGTTCTGGGGTCCCAGAGGGAGCCCCCCGATCAAAAAAAGCATTTTTTTGTAAATTATGGCAGGAAAAGCAGTGATTTATTGTTTCTTGGAATCCTTTGGCAAATTTCGTTGTTGAGGTGTCTCTTTGAAGGTAAAAATATAACCCATGTTTATAAATTGGTGCTGGATTTTTATTGTGTTTTTTTTTTTCTTATTCAAATATTTTTCTACTTCTTAATGCTTTATACTATTTCTGTGGGGAGAATATCAGACTGCTTTGAGGCACAGCTACAGAGGACTTCTAAATGAACTTGTCTGGACCTGATATGGGTTTGTGTCATTATTACACCATGAGGTCATACATCTACACCATATAATAATCCATGTTTCATCTCAGATTCCACCAAATAGGCATATCGCACAAAGCATGCACACAATAAAGCAGCTCAAGCCCTTAGTAAAGCTGGGCCACTGTTTGGGAAACAACACTCCCAAATGCCACTGGTGAAGCTTAGACATGCTTTCTTAGTGTAATATAGGGCTGGTATTATAACATTTACAACTGTTGCCTTAAATTTCTAATCCAGCACTGGGCCAGGATTACTTAATTTAAAGAACACATCACTTAGGATAGTCATGGCCTGGCACGCTACTGTGAGGAACTGTTGGTCTGTCATTGCTCCTCTGAAATTAGATCTTTGGTGTACCAAGGGTGGTTTGGGCCTTAATCCATGCAAGGAAAATGGGCCCCTCTACTGCTTGTAATTAAAACAGTGGTATAATTCAGTTATCCCCCCACATGCCTGCATGTGCTGTACCAATAATAGCTATATTAATAGTAGGAGATCCTAGAGCAGTGAGTTACTAACTCCTTACTAATAGTTTTCTGCGTGTGAGTTTTCAAATAAAAATCTGACATTTTGTGAACCCTTTTCTGTTGCTACTTAGAAAAAGAGAAATAAACATCCATTCAATTTCACAATTGTGTGGAAAGTTAACTTGTGTCACAGCAGCATCTCTATTATCAATTTCAAGTAGCATTCATGAGTAAATATTGTCATTTTGCAGGTAAAAAATGTTCTGGGGCAAAATGTAGGGAAAATAGAAAGGTTTGGTAACTATCAGTAGGACAATACTCAAAATACACGAGAGGCTTTGCAGGTGCAGTAACAACTCTGTACACATTGTATTCACAATGTTTTGACTAGGGTAAACTTACTTTAGTTGTTGGGCTTGACGTCGTAAAGGTCTAATTTCCTACTGTGGCAGTGAAGGTCAAGACTGTGTGCCTAGCAAGCTGTTGAAGATTCATGTTGAAGATGAGACCAATGGAACAACTTTAATAGGGCAGTCAGACAGTATGCAGTGAATGACGAGTGCACTGCATTTCTGACCAGTCATTAGCACAGTACTCTTAAGGGCCGTATCAATGTGCACTGAACATTTGCAAGTGCTTTTACATTTTCAGTTGATTCCGGCTGTTTGGTCATGGGATATAAGATCAAATTGATTACATTATTTGTAGGAGCTTCATGATAGAATCTCATGCAATTTGTGTCGTTGCCATAACATGCCACTGTAGCTGTCTACATTCAAATGTAATATAATTTCACTTATAACGGTGTAAGCTTTCAAAAGCATTGATGACAAGTATAAGGGAATGTTAGGGAGGCAAATAAGCCCCCTCACAAGAGTACGCCCCTTCCTATTCACAAATTGCAAATATATATTTATTACAGACAAAAGAGAAACGTACCGCTGCTCAGAGTTGGAGTAAATCCAGCACCACCGTGCCCACACACAGGAACTGCAACACCGTTGCTTTGAAAATAAAAGAGGTAGGGACTTAAAATAAAAGCCCATAGGTCTAACATTAAACTAAATTAAATTAATTAAAATGTATTCGTAAACTTTTGTTCTTGAAAAAACAAAACAAAAAAAACACCTAATTATTAATTTAAATCAAAATCTTATTATTCTTACTTGATAGAAAACATTAATTTAGCATTAATCAATTAAGATAATTGAATGGTTGTTAATTCTTTAATTTTTTAAAAAATCATTTCAAATACATAATGCAAAATATATATTTTACTTTAGGTATTTTTTTTTTTCTAATTAAACATCAGAAAAACATTTTAAAGCTAATATTTTAAATTTTTTATTAGGCCTGGGCAGAGTTTACGGAGTTCCACTCTGTTGAATTCTGCGGAGTTGATAAGAAATGTTGTGGAATTTCATGGAGGCGGAGTTCTGTGGAGTGGCATCCTCTCCCTAATGCAGTCGATCTCAGAAGTGCTAAGCAGGATCGGACCTGGTTAGCCAGGCCCAACCTTGCTTAGTGCTTCAGAGATTGGGTGCATTCAGGAGAGGGCCATAGGCAATGAAAGCTGCTGTTTCAGGACTCTTGTGCACTAGCCTGGCCGTGTGCAGTGCACACTGGACAGGTCTTTGCACAAGAGGCCTGACATAGCAAATTTCTTTTGCTGCCTACGGCCCAGGCCTGAATTCAGGGCACGGCTGTAGGCAGCGAAAGCTGCCATTTCAGGCCTCTTGTGCACCAGTGTGCACATTAAAGAAAAAAACGAGGACTTACCTGGGTTCTCCCAGGGGGTCCTTTTTGCTAGCACCCCAGGATGGCTCGGTCCCCCTCTGCTCCCTGTGCCAGGAATCCATTCCGGAGCTGCCGGCAAGCAGTTCCGTCGACATCAGGTGAATGGCAACTGCAGCCCAGTTATGGGCTACAAAGGGCAAGCACAGTCTATGCTTGAGCTGTGTGGCCCAAAACTGGGCTGCAATGCGCAGGTGGCAAGCTCTTCTCTGCTGGTGGAGCTAGTGGATTTTGGAGTGCGGAGTGCCAAAAACTCCATCAGCAGAGTGGAGCTCGCAACCCACCCCTATTTTTTATATCTTTCTGCATTCAAAATAAATGTATACAATGAATTAATGTTAATTATTAGCACAAAATTATTGTTTCTTTTTTATTTAATCTTTAACCGACTTTTAAACTTTTTCCTATACTTTACAATAGGGAGATCTCTGCCCTGGGGACTTAAATATCATTATCTTCACACAGTTTTGCTGGTGGATTTGAACACGATAATCTCCACACACTATGGCCCCAATTCACAAAAACCCTCTGCACTTGTGGCAGAGGCTCCTCAGTCATTGGCGGAAGGATCTCCGCATTTGTGGTGGGATTTCCGTTCTGCAGTTTCCCTTTGCAGGGATTCTGGCACAAGCATGGAGTTCCCTCCACGGATGAGGAGTCTCCGCCACCACTGCGGAGGCTCTTTGTGAATCAGGCCCCAAGTCTATAGAGATGTGAACACCACTACAACCACACACTATGCTGAAGCATAAACATGCCTGTAAAAACACACCAGCTCTGTGGGGATGTGAATATCGTTATCTTTACACACTGTGTGGACTTGACCATGGTAATCTCCACACATTTTTTTATTTTACAGAGCACGAAAACTACCCAGAAGTGTGTCCTGGTGCTAAAAGAAAAAAATCCTAAAAAAAAGACATGGCTAAAGGCAGTGCCTGAAGTATCTGAAAGGTGTTGTCACAATCAGTGGCAGCTGGTAATTTTAGAATGGGGAGGCGGGCAGGAAGCACACACTCACTCATTCACACATGCGCGTACACACACATCCACTCACAACACTCAAATATTCAAACATACACGCATGAAACATTAATTAAAAAAAAAACACACACACACTCTTACCTTCAGCTCTACTTTGGGGGTCACAGGAGGGTTGGGACTGCTGCCTTCCTTCACTGGCTGACCTTAGAGGGAAGGTAGCAGTCCCAACTTTGTCACAGAGTGGGATGGGGTCAGTGAGACTGTTGACCCCACCCCACTGTGACGAGTTGTCACCTATTGGCACTCACCCTGGACGCTTCAGGTTTTAAACCTGAAGCACCCATGTCAGAGTCAATGGGTGACTCTTCCCCTCATTACCGAGGGGAAGGGCCTCGAGGCACCTTTGCTGAGCTGAGGAGGTCACACCCATAGGAGCTGTGACCTCTTCAGCCCAGCAAAGTTCACCTCAGGCAGCCAGGAGTCTGCGCAAATCGTGCATATCTCGCTCCTGACTGCCTGATCTGAAAATGAAGAGTGTCTGTCGGGCTGACCTTTGCTCAGCCTGACAGGCACTCTTACTAAGAGGCAAAAGGTGGGGGGCGTGGCCCCTCCACCCTAAAGGGCGGGCCACAGCTGGTCACAACAGAGATACTTCTTCTTACAAAAGGAATCATTCAAACTACCAGACATTAAATAGACATGTTTTTAGTGATTTCCTAAATTGATGTATGTAGGTTGGGACTTGGACAACACTATAATCACACAATATGTGGAGGCATAAACATGCCTGAGCATCATTACCGTCACACATTAACTTTGTGGACTGGAACAGTATCTGCGCACACTATCTTTATGGCGAGTTAAATATATGTTTGGCTCTAAACACCATCTCTGTGGGATCTTGGACATCCCAATAATGACACACTGTCTCTGTGGGGATGTTACATCACAGCAACCATACACTATCTCTATAGGGACTTGAACATCACTATAATCACACAAAATGTGGATGCATAAACATTCCCGCGCATCATCGTCACACATTAGCTGTGTGGACTGGAACATTATCTTCACACATTCGGCCTCATTCTGACCCTGGCGGTCCTAAACCGCCAGGGCCGCGGGCAACAGAAGCACCGCCAACAGGCTGGCGGTGCTTCAGTGCCCATTCTGACCGCGGCGGTAAAGCCGCGGTCAGAAAAGGGGATCTGGCGGTTTCCCGCCGGAATACCCCTGGCAGGGCTGAACCTCTATGGCCATGGGGATTCCGTCCCCCTTCCCGCCATCCTGTTTCTGGCGTTTTTTACCGCCAGGAACAGGATGGCGGGAACGGGTGTCGTGGGGCCCCTGGGGGCCCCTGCACTGACCATGCCACTGGTATGGGCAGTGCAGGGGCCCCCTAACAGGGCCCCGGCATGATTTTCACTGTCTGCATAGCAGACAGTGAAAATAGCGACGGGTGCAACTGCACCCGTCGCACCCCTGCAACACCGCCGGCTCCATTCGGAGCCGGCCTCTGTGTTGCAGGGCCTTTCCCGCTGGGCCGGCGGGCGCTCCTTTGGCGGGCGCCTGCCGGCCCAGCGGGAAAGCCAGAATGGCCTCCGCTGTCTTTTGACCGCGGAGCGGCCAAATGGCGGTGACCGCATGGCGGGCGGCTACTGCCGCCCGCCGCGGTCAGAATGACCGCCATTATCTTTATGGCAACCTAAATATATGCTTGCCTTCAAACACCATCTCTGTGGGATCATGGACATCCCAATAATGACACACTGTCTCTGTGGGGATGTTACATGACATGCAGATGTTCCATCACAGCAACCACACAGTATCTCTATGGGGACTTGAATATCACTATAGTTGCATATTATATCAGTTGGTCGTTGAATATCATTATCTTTACAAACTGTAGTAACTTGGCTAAACTTAATAATCTCCACGCAATATGTCAGCAGGAACTTGAACACAGCTATAATCACACCCTATGAGGATTGAACATGGCTATAATCACATGTAACTCTGTAGAACCTTGAACATCATTATTGTCATGCACTATCTGTATGGAAATGCTAACACTTCCTTTGAGGTGATTTTAATATGCTTACCTTCATACACCATCTCTGTGAGGTCTTGAATATCCCAATAACCAAACAGTCCCGGTAACCACACACTGTCTGTTGGGACTTGAACATCTCAGTAATCACATTCTCTCTCTCTGGGGACTCGAACATCCCAATAACTACACTTTATCTCTGTGGGGACTTGAAACTCACAATAAACACACACTATATTTGTGGAGACTTGAACAAGATGATTTTCACACACCAGTTTTGTTAGGATTTGGACGGTTTTATAATTATAACTTACTTTTGTGGTGGCTTGAACATCATTATATTCACATGCTTCCTCTGTGGGTGACTTTCCCCCAGGTTATTAGACAGGAGTCTATGATAATACCATGCTCACTTATTACCTCTGTGGCTATTATCACACATTGTCTCTATATAGACATAGAAATTACATGTTATTCCTTGCAAGATGTTGTCTAATAGCTACTTTGACATAAATGACAAATGAAAGCATTCACACTGAGTTCTACTGAACCACATTGATTTCACCATTCAACTTATCCATGTGTTATCTCTAGATCTGGGGAAAGTTGTAATTACATTGAGTGATTTTGTTAATTTTGTATTCTTCTTTCGATGTGAAATTACCAAAAATTACATGACTATGTCTGTTCAATTAATTTTAAGTTATTTGGCACAAAATCCTACTACAGAACCATTAAATTTATGGAGTGTGAGGGGCTGCTGGCTGCTGCTGTTCATGTTCTGTTGCATTAAGTGCTATTTTCATAGCTCAAGGTGCATCCTCACATTACCTCTGTGGGGTCTCGAACATCCCAATAATCAAACATTATCTCTATGGGCACTTGAAGATCCCTATATTCAGACACTATAATTGTGGGAACTTAAAACCATTATCTTTATACATTATCACTACATGGACGTGGCCATGATAATCGCCATGTGCTATGTCAGTAAGGACTTGATTACCACTCTAATCACACACAATAAGGAGGCCTGAACATGGCTGTAACCTGGCCCATTTGGCCCTCCCAGTGAAGACTTGAGTATCATTATCTTCATGCACTATTTGTGTGGAGATTTGAGCATTATCTTCACACATTACCTTTGAGGGGACTTAAACATGTTTACCTTGATAAATCATCCCTATGAGGTCTTGAACATCCCAATAACCAGTGTCCCAGTAACCACACACTATCTCTGTGGGGGCTTGATCATCCCATTACGTATATTCCATCTCTGAGGGGACATGAATATCACTATTATCATACATTATCTTTGTGGGGATTGCAACAAAATTACTTCCACACGCCATTTCTGTTAGGACTTGAACAGTATTTTAATCATAAAATATCTTTTTGGGACATGAACATTACTATTTTCACATGCTACTTCTGTGGGGGACTTTCAACCTGGCTGTGCACAGCATCTTTGAAGAGTCTATGATAGCACTATGATCACATATGACCTCTGTGTGTATCATCGCACAGCATCCCAGCTAATATTTCCTTTAAAATAAGTGAAAATAATCACGCTGAGCTATACTAGACTGCAGTGATTGATTTAATCATTTATGTTACCCATGTGTTACTCCCTTATCTGTGGGTCTGGATAAACTTTAAATTGCATGGGGTAAGAATAGTCATTTTGCATTACTCTCTTGATGTAAAATTTCAGAAAATTATGTGATTATGCCAGTTTGCATTATTATGAGTAATTTGGCACAAACCCCTACTGCATGAGCACAGAAACAATTTACTGAGTGCGAGAGGCTATTCATGTTCTGTTACTTTTAGCACTATTTTCCATTTTGGATGCCAGGATGTACCAAGAAATTGTTAAATGATGGGTTACGCTCCTCCCATAATTCGCAATGTTGCTGTTATTTTGCATAGTTACGCTACAGCAATTTATGCGAGTTGCACCCTCCCCTACTTATTGCCTAAGACTTTGAGCACTAAGCAAAGAGTTACATCAGGGGCCAGATGTACGAAGCATTTTTCTAGTCTCAAAGGGGTGGAATCGCAGTTTGGGTTTTGCGATTCGTTATTAGGAAGGGGCATGTCAAGGGTGTCCCTTCCTAATCCTGAATCTAAATGGTATGTATGATTGTTTTGTGACCACGAATGCGGTCGCAAAACAATCGCAGTTAGCACCAATTTCAAATTGGTGCTAACCCATTCGCAAAAGGAAAGGGGTCCCCATGGGACCCCTTCCCCTTTGTGAATGCATGCAAAAAAAAAAAAATCTGAGCAGGCAGTGGTCCACGGACCACTGCCTGCTCATACAAAATGAAAAGAAAACTTCATATTTTTTTTTCGAAATGCATTCCATTTTCCTTTAAGGAAAACGGGTTGCATTTAAAAAAATTAAAAAAATACTGCTTTATTTTAAAGCAGTCACAGACATGGTGGTCTGCTGACACCAGCAGGCTACCATACCTGTGAGTGCCTCCATTCCCAATTGGGTCGCAAATTGCGACCTACCTCATGAATATCCATGAGGTAGGTCATTTGCGACCCCATTGCAAATCTCAGTGTCATTGACACTGTTGTACATCCGGTTTTGAGACTCGCAAATTGCAAGTCGCTAAGACTGGCAGTTTGCGAGTCACAAAACAGGATCTTCGTACATGTGGCCTAAAGTTTTTCATTTCCTTCTGTAATCTTGATATAATATTTTGTGGCAAATCATTAAAATAATCAATCAATTGTGTATCTATAGAATACATAAACCATTCAATTCTGAAAATATTCTGATGTTGTATACATATATTGCTGATAAAATAAACATTTATCAAAGTGCCCAGGGCTGTATTCAGAAGCAAATGATAATTATGGAGCAAGTTCCCACAAAGATAGTAACAAGCATTCAATTCCCCACAAGGATGGTTCTGTGTGCATGATTTAATAAAATATTTGCACAATTTAAGTAACATTCTGTATTAATTTTTGCCTAACATACAGCCATTGAAGCCATCTTAAGTGCATAAAATGATCATATTTCATATTTTGTAATAGTGCAAAAATGCTTTATCGCTATTATTGCTGCTGCTTTCATGTATGGAATGAAGCAAGCAGGATATGCTCCACACTTAGGGGGTCATTCCGACCCCGGCGGGCGCCGCCCGCCGGGCGGAGACCACCAAAAGACCGTACCGCGGTCAAATGACCGCAGCGGTCATTTTGACTTTCCCGCTGGGCAGGCGGACGACCTCCAAAAGGCCGCCCGCCCGCCCAGCGGGAAAGCCCCAGCAACGATGAAGCCGGCTCCGAATGGAGCCGGCGGAGTTGCTGTTGTGCGACGGGTGCAGTGGCACCCGTCGCAAGTGTCTGCTTTGCAGACACTGAAAATCTTAATGGGGCCCTGTTAGGGGGCCCCTGCAGTGCCCATGCCAGTGGCATGGGCACTGCAGGGGCCCCCAGGGGCCCCACGACACCCGTTCCCACCAGCCTCTTCCTGGCGGTGTAAACCGCCAGGAACAGGCTGGCGGGAAGGGGGTTGGAATCCCCATGGCGGCGCTGCTTGCAGCGCCGCCGTGGAGGATTCCCTGGGGCAGGGGAAAACCGGCGGAAAACCGCTGGTTTCCCTTTTCTGACCGCTGCTTTACCGCCGCGGTCAGAATTGCCCCTGAAGCACCGCCAGCCTGTTGGCGGTGCTTCCTCCGTCCCCGGCCCTGGCGGTCCATGACCGCCAGGGTCGGAATGACCCCCTTAATATTTTTATATCAGAGCAAAAACAGAGGACACAGAATGTTAAACAACTCTATCACAAATGGTGATTGTTAATGAATTATCCCACTTATGTAGTGGAGTGTTTGAAGGAAGAACACACTTTGTCCTTGGATACAGTTCTCAAAATATTGAGCAAAGTGACTCATCAATGGTGGTGCAGTGTCTGTGATGAGAAATCTAGCAGTCTGACTTTTCACCAACTTATTCTTTCACATTTTAGCGAAGGGTAACAATTATGTTACTTTCAAGCATATCATGTAGTATTTAAATTAACCTCTCTGTTTAGAGCTATCATTATGAGAAACCTAAAAGAAAATCGAGTTGTCCTAACAATCATGTATAACAATCATTTCTATGTAACTATATTTAACAATTCACTACCAAATAACATCCCCGTTTAAGGACAGACCAGAAAGTTTATTTGGCCGATGAGGAAAACGTGAATTCTGTCTGCTGCAAGGTTCCCATTCTCCTCACTTCCCCCCATCTTAGGGATGTCTTTAGATATGTTAATTATTCTTAACGGTCATCTCGGAGTGAGTGGAGAAGAGTTAAACATAGGGTGTAGTTAAATGAAAGGACAGTTCTTCACTCAAGCTGGGCAATCACAACATGCAATCCTTTGAGTCTGCAGTGATTTGCATGAAACATTCGTATTCTTTCTATGAGTAAACTGAGTGGCAGTTTAGATCTCTTTAACCTCTTAGCTGCTGGGCCTTTTCCCCCCCAGTGCTGAGTCCTTTTTTGGCTATTTGGGGTAGTTCGCGCTTAGGCCTTCATAACTTTTTGTCCACATAAGCTATCCACGCCAAATGTGTGTCCTTTTTTTCCAACATCCTAGGGATTCTAATGGTACCCACAGTTTGTGGTTTCCCCTGGAGAAGACCAAGAAAATAGCCAAAATACAGTGAAAATTACGTTTTTTCCAAAAAAATTGGAAAAAAGGGCTGCCGAAGAAGGCTTGTGGTTTTTTCCCTGAAAATGCCATCAACAAAGGGTTTCTGGTGCTGAAATCACTATCTTCCCACCTTTCAGGAACGGGCAGACTTGAATCAGAAAACCACATTTTCCAAAACAAATTTGGCATTTTACTGGGACATACCCCATTTTTACTATTTTTGGTGCTTTCAACCTCCTTCCAGTTAGAAATGGGTGTGAAACCAATGCTGGATCCCGGAAAGCTAAACATTTCTGAAAACTAGACAAAATTCTGAATTAGCAAAGGGTCATTTGTGTAGATCCTACAAGGTTTTCCTACAGAAAATAACAGCTGAAATAAAAAAATATTGAAATTGAGCTGAAAACAACAGCCATTTTTCTTTATGTTTTACTCTGTAACTTGTTCCTGCGATGTCAGATTTCTGAAAGCAATATACCGTTTTGTCTGCTGGACTCTTCTGGTTGCGGGGATATATAGGGCTTGTAGGTTCATCAAGAACCCTAGGTACCCAGAGCCAATAAATGAGCTGCACCCTGCAGTTGGTTTTCATTCTATACTGGGTATACAGCAATTCATTTGCTGAAATATGAAGAGTGAAAAAGAGGTATCAAGAAAAACTTTGCATTTCCAAAATGGGATCAAGATAAGGTTTTGAGGAGCAGTGGTTATTTGCACATCTCTGAATTCCGAGGTGCCCATACTAGCATGTGAATTGCAGGGCATTTCTCAAATAGACATCTTTTTTACACACTCTCTTAAATTTGGAAGGAAAAATGTAGAGAAAGATAAGGGGCAATAACACTTGTTTTGCTATTCTATGTTCCCCCAAGTCTCCCGATAAAAATGATACCTCACTTGTGTGGGTAAGGCCTAGCGCCCGCGACAGGAAATGCCCCAAAACACAACGTGGACACATCCCATTTTTTGACAAAATAAAGAGCTGTTTTTTGCAAAGTGCCTACCTGTAGATTTTGGCCTCTAGCTCAGCCGGCACATAGGGAAACCTACCAAACCTGTGCATTTTTGAAAACTAGAGACCCAGGGGAATCCAAGATGGGGTGACTTGTGGGGCTCTCACCAGGTTCTGTTACCCGGAATGCTTTGCAAACCTCAAAAAGTGGCTAAAAAAACAAGTTTTCCTCACATTTCGGTGACAGAAAGTTCTGGAATCTGAGAGGAGCCACAAATTTCCTTCCACCCAGTGTTCCCCCAAGTCTCCCGATAAATATGATACCTCACTTGTGTGGTTAGGCCTGGTGCCCGCGACAGGAATAGATCACACAACGGTCAATGTTGGTCCTTACGTGAGGCAGCTGTTGACCCTGGGGTGATCCATTCCTGACACAGGCACTAGGTGTAGGCACTCAAGTGGGGTAGTGTTTTTATCAGGACAGGTGAGGAGTCACTGGGTGGTACGAATGTTGTGGATCCCAGCATATTCCTGTAGTTTGTGTGACAGAAATGCAAGAAAAATTGAGGTTTTTTTCAACATTTCAGCTTTGCAGGGTATTCTGGGTAAGAAAACTTTGGGGAATCCACACAAGTCACACCTCTGTGGACTCCCCCGAATGTCTAGTTTCCAGAAATGTTTGGTTTTAGTGTGTTTCTCTATATGGTCGCCGAATCCAGGACCAAAAACACAGGTGCCTGCCTTACAAAACCAGTTTGTTTTGCCATAGATAATTTTGATGTCTCCACAATATGATTTGGGTGGTGCAATTTGGGGCTGAACTAAATTGGGGTGCTCCCAAGAGAGCACTCTCTCTCTCTGCTTGCCGCCGCATTCACCTGCTCTCTGGGTTGGCCTAACCCACTATTACCCAGTTGCACGAACAGCTTGCGAAGGGACAGCAGGACTGTCCTCATCACCTCCCTCATAATGTGCTGGAAGAGGAGTTATCGAATGAGACTCCTCTGGCTGAAAAATCACTCCCAGAGTCTGCGCCATTGGCCTATCCCTCAGATGCTGTCTCAGTATCTGATGTCTCAGTCTCTGATCCTATGTCAGAGCGGTCCTCTATAACCCGAGTGCAGGCAGCAGTCATCCATCAAGATGCCATCTATGCTATTGGCTAAACTGTTGCTCTAAAACACTAGCCTACGTAGACAGTCACAAAATCGATGGTGTGTGTGAGATACGTGCAACAGTAGAGGCCACCTTACCTGAGCTTCTTCCCTCAATCAGCACGTACTTTCAAGACACTCAAAAAACACCTTGTCACATACCATTCGTCACAGTCTTTAGCACCTCCTGCGCCCAGTCCAACAATCATTATTGGTGCTCCCACTCCCTCCTCCTCGGATTCCCTCATTACCACCCAGCAAAAGTGCCCTTCATCTCTCCATAGCCGCCCTCCACCCCGCACATACATTTCATTGGTATTATAGCGCAGGTAATAGCTGACTTTACTAATGTACTCAGCTATTAGCAGTAGGCATTTAAACCTTCTGCGCTTCTTTATGGCACTAAAACTGCCACTAGACAAGTCGGACCCTTTTCCCCCCAGGGAAACCACACACATATTGACAAAAGTGATATATGTATGACAGCCAACCACCTGAAACTCAACTCAAGTAAAACCGAAATAATCGTCTTTGGCCCACGCAAAAACACCTGGGACCCCTCATGGTGGCCCACCACGCTAGGCCCTGCACCCACCCCTGCCAACCACGCACGCAACCTCAGCATCATCCTAGACTCCTCCCTCTTGATGACCCAACAAATCAACGCTCTCACCTCCTCATGCTTCAACACACTCCGTATACTGAAAAACATTCAAATGGATCCCCACAGAGACCAAAAAAACTGTCACTCACGCACTCATCAGCAGCAGGCTTGATTACGGAAACGCCCTCTACGCCGGTGTTCTGCTTTCCTTCTTATCTCGTATCAGAGCTTACAGAACATATCAAGAATGCACTTCTGAGTTCAAAAAAGACCTTTATTGTTGTTAATTCTTCCCCACCCACAAGTTCGTGAGAGACGAATTAATAGATTTCAAGCACACCTTCAAATGAGTAAAAGTATGGCAGCAATGAAAACAAAATATATCACAGTACTTCTCAGTTGCAATGTACACAGCAGGTTATATATATATATATATATATATATATATATATATATATTGAATGCAAAGCAAAACAAATACTTCACCGTGTGAGAAACTATTTACAGCTTCATCTTTCTGGGGTCTGCAAGTTGATGACTCCGGTCAACTACGAGAAAGAGATTATCTACCCCCACGGGAGACTGGCAACTGGCACCAAGTTCCAGCCCGAAGTCAAGCAGATTCGAATCTAAATCTCTGAAGCCCCGAGCCATCCTTACCAAAGCGTGCCCCCTCCTCTCAGACTGGGAAAACTACGCAAGCCTTTGGAGACTGACCAGATCTCCTAGACTTCTCCTCTTCCCAAGCCTGAGCAGAAAGGAAAACACCAAATGTACTCTCTCTTATCATGTCTAGTCTGCTGTGCGAAGAAAACTGCTTGGTTCATCTTGTGGAAAAACACAGCTTGGAAAAACACAGCTTGGAAAAATACAGCTTGGATTCTCAACTGCAATGTCTAACTCCACGTTAAAGGCAATAGGCAGCTAACCCAAATATCAAATGTAATGTCTAATGTCATGTCAAAGCCAATAGGCAGCTGAGCTGAATACAGAATGCAATGTCTAATATCATGTCAAAGCCAATAGGCAGCTAAGCTGAATACAAAATGTAATGTCTAATATCATGTCAAAGCCAATAGGCAGCTGAGCTGAATACAAAAAATAATGGCTAATGCCATGTCAAAGCCAATAGGCGGCTAAGCTGAACAAAACATACAATGTGCTACTGGTGAACATTGAGCAACTAATATGCGCAGTGGTGAAACACAAAGTCATTGGTCAAACAGCATTAATAGCATCACAGCCGGCACCACTCTAAAACTCAAGCGCAAACTACACGCATCCAGAACTCAGCAGCACGACTCATCCTCGACCTCCCCCGACACGAACACATCTCTCCACACCTCAAATCCCTCCACTGGCTCCCCATTGACAAAAGGATCACCTTCAAGATCCTCATCCTCGCACACAAATCACTCCACAACACAGGCCCTGCCTACCTCAACGAGAGTCACCTTCCACACCCCCACACGAAACGTCCGCTCAGCTGACCTCTCTCGCGCCTCTGTCCCCCGCATCAAACACACCACCACCGGGGGTAGATCCTTCTCCTACCTTGCACCCAAAACCTGGAACGCCCTCCCGACCCACCTTCGCAAGACCCAAAACCTACTTCTTTTCAGGAAGGGCCTCAAAACCTGACTTTTCGAACAATGAACCTCCCAGCCCCTTTCCCTCCCCCCGTACCACCCCCCCCCAAGCGCCTTGAGACCCTCACGGGTGAGTAGCGCGCTTTATAAATCTCTTTGATTGATATATATAGATCTACCTCTATATATATATATATATCTCTACATAGATATATCTATAGATATATCCATGTACATAGATATATATATATATATATATAGATCTATATATAGATCTATTTTTTTTACTTGTTGTATGGTTTCCCTGGGGGCCAAAACGGTCCCCAGGGAAACCCTACAACATCTAAAAAAAAATATTGCCCCCACAGGGGGTCACCCTGCCCATGGGCGACCCCCTGTCATTTTATTTTATTTTTATTTTATTTTATTTTTTGGGGGGAAGAAAAAAAAAAACCCTGGGGGCACCTACCTTTTTTAAAAATAAAAAATATGCCCCGGGGGGGGGGTGGCCCGTTTTCCGAGGGGGCCACCCCCCCAAAGTGAAATCCCTGGCGTCTAGTGGTGTTTCCTGGCCCCCGATCGCAGCTGTGCTGCGATCGGGGGCCAGGAAACACTTTCAGGAAGGCCTCGTAAGAAAGGGGAGAGTCTCCCCTTTCTTACGAGGCCTTCCCGAACGTGGGGAAGGCCGTTTTCCCCATTGAAGCAGGAAGCGGCCGCAAGGCTGCTTCCTGCTTCGATGGGGAAAACAACTTTGTAACGTCAGTGCGCCTCGCGGCGCGCTGACGTCACAAAGGGGCGGGTGGGGGTACGACACGGAAGCTTCCGTGTCTCCCGGGAAAAGTAAAAAATAAAATAATAATCCTCGGGTGCAAGGCACCCGGAGATTTATTAACACCCTCCCTGGTGTCGGCCACTGGTCGTGACCCGCACCAGGGAGGTAGTGCGGGCGTCGGCCAGTGGCCGTCGCCCGCATTTAAGGGGTTAAAATCTAAAGCGCCACCAAAAACACATTTGTATTGCGATATAATTTTTGTTTTAATCTTGTATTATTGTTTTCAACTATGATTAATAACATTGGCACTGATCTGACTTAGGAAAAGTATTTTCTAAATGTGGAATTTTGTACTTAAAAAGCCATGCACATTTTCCGATTGATTTTGATTTGTAGTCTTTCTTACTTTATTGTTTCAGTTAGTAAGACCATAACAATGCACACAAAAATACATAGAATAAAATTGAGCAAAAAAAAAAAATACAATATAAAACAAGCGTCTAAACTTAAAAGGTCATAAAGAAGAGATACCATCCAAATATAAACGAATTATCCAATAAGTGTTTGAAATGTTAATCCATGCCATTATGGCTAATAACATTTCTAAAATGTATACCTGGCACCACTGGTCCACTGTTAATAGTTAACCTCCAAAATCTTCCTATATTTCTGAAGAACAGTTACTGTGGCCTCAGATGTGCAGAATTTAAAGATTTGCAAGTGTACTAATAAGGTCACATGATTTCATCTGACAGCAAATACTTAAACTTACAGTTTAATTGGGGGTCATGCGGGTTGAAGCAGGTTATTACGGCTGTTCTACAGGAACGGATGCCTCGGTCTTTAACCCCTTCGCTGCCAGGCATTTCCCCCCACAGGTGCCGCCCTTTTTTTTGGCTATTGGGACAGTTTGCACTTAGGACCCCATAACCTTTTGTCCACATAAGCTACCCATGCCAATTCTTTTTCCCCCAACATCCTAGGGATTCTAGAGGTATCCAGAGTTTGTGGGTTCCCCTGGAGGAGACCAAGAAATTAGCCAAAATACAGCAAAACTTTCGTTTAAAAAAAAACAATGGGAAAAAAGGGCTGCAGAAGACTTGTGTTTTTTTCCCCAGAAAATGGCATCAACAAAGGGTTTGCGGTGCTAAAATTGCCATCTCACAGCTTTCAGGAACAGACAGATTTGAATCAGAAAACCACATTTTTCAACACAATTATGGCATATTACTGGGACATACCCCATTTGTACTATTTTTTGTGCGTTTAGCCTCCTTCCACTGAGTGACAGAAGTGGGTAAGAAACCAAAGCTGGATCCCGGAAAGCTAAACATTTCTGAAAAGTAGACCAAATTCTGAATTCAGCAAGGGGTAATTTGTTTAGATCTTAAAAGGTTTTCTTATAGAAAATAACAGCTGAAATAAAAAAATAAAATTTAAATTGAGGTAAAAAAAAAAACTGCCATTTTTCTCCACATTTTACTCTAACTTTTTCCTGCGATGTCAGATGTTTTAAAACAATATACCGTTATGTCTGCTGGACTCTTCTGGTTGCGGGAATATGTAGGGCTTCTGGTTCATCAAGAACCCTAGGTACACAGAGCCAGTAAATAAGTTGCACCTTGCAATGGGTTTTCATTCAATACCAGGTATACAGCAATTCATTTGGTGAAATATAAAGAGTGAAAAATAGGTATCAAGGGAACCTTTGTATTTCCAAAATGGGCTCAAGATAAGTTGTTGAGAAGCAGTGGTTATTTGCACATCTCTGAATTCCGGGGTCCCCATATTATCATGTGCATTTCTCAAATAAATGTCTTTTTTTACACCTTGTCTTACATTTGGACGGAAAAAATATAGAGAAAGACAAGGGGCAATAACACTAAAAATGGTACCTCACTTGTGTGAGTAGGCCTAGTGCCTGCGACAGGAAATGCGACATGGACACATCACATTCTTAAATTGAAATCTGATGTGTTTTTTTGCAAAGTGCCTACCTGTGGATTTTGGCCTCTAGCTCCGCCTGCACCTATGGAAACCTACCAAACCTGTGCATTTTTTAAAACTAGACACATAGGGGAATCCATGACATCTGCTGGACTCTTCTGGTTGCGGAAATATATAGGACTTGTATGTTCATCAAGAACCCTAGGTACCCAGAGCCAATAAATGAGCTGCACCTTGCAATGAGTTTTCATTGTATAACTGGTATACACAATTCATTTGCTGAAATATAAAGAGTGAAAAATAGGTATCAAGGAAACCTTTGTGCACAAGAAAAGGTGTTGGGAAGCTGTGGCTATTTGCACATCTCTGAATTCCAGGGTCCCCATGCCAGCATGTGAATAATAGCATTTCTAAATAGACGTCTTTTTTACACACTGTCTTACATTTGGAAGGACAAAATGTAGAGAAAGACAAGGGCAATAACACTTGTTCTGTTATTCTGTGTTCCCCCAAGTCTCCCAATAAAATAGTACCTCATGTGTGTGGGTAGGCCTAATGCCCGCAACAGGAAATGCAACATGGACACATCACATTCTTACATTGAAATCTGATGTGTTTTTTGCAAAGTGCCTAGCTGTGGATTTTGGCCTCTAGCTCCGCCGGCACCTAGGGAAACCTACCAAACCTGTGCATTTTTGAAAACTAGACACCTAGAGGAATCCAGGATGGGATGACTTGTGGGGCTCTCACCAGGTCTGTTACCCAGATTCCTTTGCAAACCTCCAAATTTGGCTACAAAAAACTATTTTTCCTCACATTTCGGTGACAGAAAGTTCTGGAATCTGAGGGGAGCTACAAATTTCCTTCCACCCAGTGTTCCCCCAACTGTCCCATTAAAATGGTACGTCACTTGTGTGGGTAGGCCTAGTGCCCGCAAAAGGAAATGCCCCAAAACACTATGTGGACACTGTCGAGATGGGGCCTCTCACCTGAAAAGCAGGATGACTGCAGGGGCGATGGTGTCCCTCCTGGAACACCTCTCTGCACTTCCTGGTGGACACAGAAACCCCTGCAGGTATCCCAAAAGGAAAGGGGGAGTGGAAGAGAAAGAACAAAACACAGCCACGTCTTGCCAGTCCAGCCAGGCACCCTGTATCTTCGGGGGAAGGTCGTTGTTCACAGAGTGATAGTAGAGTTAGTGCACTCAACTTCCTTGAAACTGAATCTCTTTCTGATATGGGCACGGGAGCGGTAGAAGAACACCGTGATGCTCCAGCACTTTTTTTTTTTAGATAATAATAACAGTTAGCACAATTACTAACACTACATTACCAAAAACCCAAACTGAGTACCTTAACAATAACTACTGCAACACTAGGGCTGGCTTCACAGAGATTCACTGTTGCACACTACAGTTAGAACTGTGGTTGCACTTATGCACAAGAAAGACAAACAAGGGCATTAATTAGATCACGTATAACTTTCCTGCATGCATAGGGTTAAACTAAAAGGAACAAAAACGATCCAAGAAATACAAATGTCCACTCTGGGTTTAAACAGTTAGGGTGGCACAGTTTGGTTTCACTGTGTGTGAAAAACCCTTCAAAAGCAAATTCCTCAAACCTGAAACACAGGCATGAATGACAATTTAAATCCAAGCAAGAGGTTTGCTATTAGAGAAAGAAACATCACATAAATGCTCTTTTAAAATTGCACTGTCACTTTTTGTTGTACTTGAGCTTAATCAGATTTCCTGAAGCACATCTAGGCAAGTAACTACAATAATAATGTAGAATGTTCAGAAATGCATTTGTCTCTTCAAGATAGGCACTCTGCCAAAACACGAGGTCTGAAATGAGGGATGCCTGGTGTCAGCTGGTACAGGAACGAAGAAACAAATTGCCTCAAAAGTCCTGAATACAAGGATGGCAGCAGGGGCTGGACTGCCAAATCAGATGCTGAGATCAGGAAGCAAAACAAAGCCAAGCAGGGAGGCATGCTTCATTCTGCTATTTATAGCCAATCAGGAAAGCAGTTGAGTTTCCACATGTGGATGAGGCACCACACTCAATTAGAAGCACATGTCTACACCACACCCAATTAGAAGTACATGTCTACACTTGCTCACATTAGCAAACAAGCATTGGTAAAATAAGCATTGATAAAAACAATTGTGTAACACAGCACATTATGTTTACTTAGCCACATGAAAGTTTAACCAAGAACAGAGATATGATTTAACCCTAATCCCTGGGGATGCTGACAGATAACGCAGGAGGCACCTTGGGGATTCCTGACAGACACATCAAAATGATCAAATACAAAATTATCTGTTTTTGCAGGGGGGTGTCTAGTGGGCATTTCTGCTGCCCAATCACATCACAATCGGGCAGCAGAAATGCAGAGCGAGAGAGCCATCAAAGGAAAGGCCTTTCCTTTGATGCCTCTCTCACCCCCTCCACGGGATTGGAGGAGAAATGCTAAAGCATTTCTCCTTCGTTCAGCTTCCAGTGCGGAGGGGGAAGCCTCTGATGAGGTCATTGCGCGATTTCACACTGACGCCACACACCACGGGGCTGGAAGGGGAAGCAATTCCCCTTCCATCCCTGCCCAGGGGAGGGGGTGCCAGACCCTCAGGGGAGCGCTAGCATCCCCCTCCCCTGAGGGCCCATAGCAGGACAAGCTGGTCTCATCCCTGGCACACGGCGACTGTGGCTGAGTGAGAGACCAACTCATCCAGCACACCCAAGGGGTTAAAAGAACTCTTTAGAAGCCTCCAATAAAGATCAAGTAGACCAGGACAGACACAGGTTATAAGATCTTCCTTAGTATATGTGCCATGCCTACATTGCTCCAAGCTTACATTCCTCCATAATGGAGCATTCACCAGAGTTGGTATGTTACCTAGTTGCATTTCCAACAGCCAATATTAAGACCCTCATTTTGAACATGGGGATTCGGCCCGCCCTGCCAGCAGTGGCAGCTGAAGCCTCCAGCCAGCATGGCAGGCTGAACCGCCATATAATGAACATGGTGACGGCCGGCAGCGGCAGCCGTCACCCACCGCCATGCTTCCGCCGCCAGGCAGCCTGGCGGCGGGATGAAACACCATCCGCCAGGGTAGCGGTGCTACCCTGCGGATAATATTTAATTTCCTGCCAGACTTTTCCTGGCGGGATATCCTGCCAGGAAAAGGCTGTCGGAGGGGGTGCCCCGGGGGGCCCCTGCACTGCCCATGCACTTTACATGGGCAGTGCAGGGGCCCCAGTGCAGAGCCCCGTCGTGCAGGTCACTGCCCAATTTCCAGGCAGTGATATGCGTGATGGGTGCAATTGAGCCGCCGTCAATGTCCTAGCTGAGCCTTTCTGTGAGTCGGCGGAAATCTGTCCGGGGGGCTTCCAGGGTTTCAGGGTGCATGAACACGTCGGTTGTTTCCTCCGTGTTCATAATGACCCCCTTAATGTGTGTGGATATGGTATAGAAAGATAAGCAGCAGTTTCTAATTTTACGGAGCACCTTATAATCATCCAAGCATGTGAGAGAGCACTAAATTTGGCTTTGTCTTGCATAATCAAGAGATATTTAGTAGCCTTGTTGACGCCTCTTGTAAAAGAGTTATATCACAGTGCTGTTTTCCACAGATCTTGCAGATGTAATTGAGCGATGGATAAAATGTAAATACTTGTAGTAGACTGACTGCTGATCAGATTCAAGAGCTAGCTGGAGAGCCTAGATAGTGTATCGTTGAAGCAGCTAATTTTATACTAGGTTTTAACCGCCTCTGACTTTGCTGCTAGATTTTGCTGAAGCAGCCCAAATTCCAAGTGGAGCTGCTGGGGAGATGGATTGTGGTAGTTTAAAAACTGTCCTAAAAGCCTTTGCCTGGATTTTATCAATAAGAGGCTCTTCCGGGCCCTGCATAGCAACTCTGGCATAGGAAAGTATAGGGAGCAATCTAGAGGAAATGACTGTTAGCAATGGACAAAAAGATGGTCCCTCTAGTCATTTTGCCAAGAGAGAAAAGGCATAAATTAGCGCCAAATCTCTTTGAACTATGTTTTTTCTTCTGTTGGATGAAAGTGCCTTGGGCATTGAGGAAAACACCCAAGTATTTGTAGTGTGAGACTGCTTCTAATGGAACATTATTTAAAACAACATGGGGTGTTAAGGTCTGCCTATAGCCTACCTTCTTTGGACTTTGATAAATTAATTTCTTGCTGGTTGTAATCAATGTAATTGGCCAGTAGGTTTAAGGACCTTTGTAGGCCAATTTTAGTGCAGCTGAACAAAACCAGATCATCCACATATAGTAAGTGTGACAGTGAGACCCCCCCCCCCCTCTCAAAGCGGGAGGTTGAACATTCCCTGCGTCCAACGCTGGGGAGAGGTCTCCCATAAACAAATTGAAAAAATGCAGATCAAGCATACAAACTTGCTTCAGCCCAGCTGTTGTGGGGATTTTCCTTGAGACTCATGGTGTCCCCAATCTTTATTTGAATCCATGTGCCACATTATAAGGAAATTATTGCATTTAGGAGAGACGCTAGGAGGCTCCAATGCTTTCGTTTACAGAGCAGATGCCTCTTCACCCTGTCAAAAGTGGCCCTGAAGTCTATGAAGCCTAAATGCAGCTTCCTGCGACAGTTTGTTTTGCTCAACTAAAAAGTCAGTAGTTAGAATGTTCGTCACACTGCCCACCCCTTTTCTGAAGCCTGTTTGATTGGGGGGGGGGGGGTTTCCTGTCCATGTTAGCTCAGCGAGAAGCAGCGTGGTGTAATGTTTTGCCTCTGCATCAATAAGGGCGATAATCCTGTAATTAGCTAGGCTATCTCTGATGCCTCGGTTGAAAATCGGATTCATTATGGAACCTCTCCAGCTCTCTGGAATAACTCCCCCTAATCTGACATCCTGATATAGATAGCTCAGACCAGAAGGCTGCTTCTTTGCTAAAAATTGCTTGTGGAAGGCCATTTGGCCCAGGGGCCCCATCTCTACCAGCTTTAAGCCCAGTTCTGTATGTTCTATCAACTGATAGGGTGGAGTCAACCGACTCTTCCTTTATTGCCGGGAGGATTTGTCCCATGCTTGTGGACCATGATGTTATTAAAGCAATATTTCAACCATGTTGATCATTAGTTGGAAAGATGCTCTAACGATAGCTCCCCCCAATCATTTTCTGTGATATTTAAATAATTAAGTTGCCTCAATTACTTACATGTTTGATTATTTCCCAGAACTTCCTGTTTATTTACTTCTTTAGCAGCATGCATTAGTTTTAATCAAAACAGACGCCTGCCTTTTGCATTTTTGTCACATTTTTGGCTTTTTTGTTTGCTTTTGATGGTCGTTAGTTGTTTCCTAAAGCTCTGATTGCCTGGAGATGCCTTCAGGTGTCTTTCTAGCTTCCTTTGGTTTCTCTTAAGAAGGAAGCTTGGTTTTGAAAGGCAGACATAGGTGATTTGACTGAGTCGTCAAGGGGGCCGCAGTGGTTTTGAAAAGGGGTGCCACCCAAGCATTTCCTTCACAAAATGTTCCCACGCTGTCAAAACGTGGTTGTGACACATAAGACTCTCCAACATAATCAGCTTGGCCGAGGATGATAGTGATGCAATTGTGCCTGAAAACCAACGTAGTTTCCTCAGATTCGATTAGTTTACGCTTCCCCCCTGTGCTGAGGTTTGAGGATGGAGGAGTGGGCAGGAGCCTAAAGTGAATACTTGGCAAGAATGATCCCTAAATGTACTGTACTTTATTTTAGATTGCTGGACCAGGGGAATCAACTGCAGTGTGACTAAAGTATAGTCTAATATAGACCGTGAGTTAGGGCCATGAGTAGCTTGGTGGAAAATCCCCTAAGTATCTTCCATTTAAGGTCCTCAGTTTAAGATGCTCGAGCGATGTCACCAGTTGCTCTCCCTGTTGGTCTTGCCGATTGGTGCATTGCATGGACTGTGTCAGGACATTCCAACAAAAATTATCAAAACTCAATATATCACCATCATCCCCTTGTGCCTTTATTCAATTTAAATTAAAACCTTCAGTTAAAATTATATCCCAGTCAGGTTGGGATTGATGATAATTTGTAATAATTCAAAGTAACCTTTTGATTGCCGATCGCTTGTGAGAGACTCCAGGATGAGTATATGAAATGAGGGGGGGGATCTGTCATTTAGGGTTCAATTACTGAGTTTTATCACTTAGCAATCTGTACCTTCTTGAGGAAGTTCTACTATATTGATCTTTAAGTCTATTGAAAGAGACTGCTAAGCCTCACATTGGTCTGCTGTAGCACTTGTGCTCAACACCATTTATTTGGTACGACTTAAATCCTACCTGCGGAAGTTCGTTGTGCAACCAGGTTTCCTGAAGAGCAATGATATCCATGTGATGCCAAGCTATAGGTGGAAGGCCGTTCTCCAGAAAAGACTGAGGTCCATATTTATACTTTTTGACGCAAAACTGCGGCTTACGCCATTTTGGTGTGCCATGCGGGCGTCATATTTATACTTTGACGCACGGCGGCGCAAACCACAGGTGGGAGTCATTATTTTTGACGCACACCACAGCGTCAAGTCGTAAAGCAAAATGACGTTAACGCGGCGGAAATGACTGTGGGTCGATTTACGACCCCTCAAACCGGATATGCGACATTTTTTGATGCAATCGCATTGAAAAAAAAAAACGAACACTGCCATTTCACCAGAGGAGAGCCAAAATGGATCCCAGATGCCACTACAGACCCCAGGAAGATGACAGCAGACCAGGAACCAGCCAGGATGACCCACACAAGAACCATGACACTTTTAAGAAGAAAAGAAAGTATCACTTTAGAGCAGAGGAGCAGGAAATTCTGGTTAAAGAGGTGACGGAACACCAGCACCAACTGTTTGTCACCTCAAAGTTGCCAATCAGCAGGAGAGAGGCTATATGGCAACAAATTGTCGACAAGATTAACAATGTGGCTGAAGTACGCAGAACTGTCATCGAGTGCAAGAAACGCTGGCATGACTGCAAGCGCAGGACCAAGGAAAAGATGGCCAGGAACAGGAAGGCAGCACTGCAGACTGGAGGGGGGAGTCCAGCACAGCAGGAGGCCCTGGACCACATGGAGGAGATGGCCGCAGCCGTCATCCCTGAGGAGATTGTCACAGGGATTCAAGGACAGGACAGCGCAGACTACCAGGAGACAACGCACATGCAGGGTAAGTCGCATGGAGAATTATAATGCAATGTCATCTACAACCGGGGGGGATACCAACCACAAAATGCATGGAAGTCATCTTATACATGGAGTGGCATGGGTAAAGGGGCACGGCATGGGGGCCTGGCCCGTTATGAGAAGACCGGGGCACACCATTACACAACACCAACAACAGTCCCATGGGGGCATGCTGTCATGCCAACAATGGAGCAAAGGGAAAGCCACGCCAGGAGGGAAGGCCACAACGTCAAACTGACATCCTGGCACACGTCAGCCACCATACCCCTACTTTAACTAGGGCCCTCTTAACAACCTTTAGCCATACCGACAACTGGAATGTAACTGCGACAACAGTTGCCACTACCACCTCCGCTCTGTGTGCAGCTCAAGTAGCCAATACCAGTAACCTCCCCATGGATCATACACACCTAAATTAGGGGGTGAGGATGACAACTTCAACAATCCCCAGAAACAAGACAAAGGCCCCAGTACTGTCAAATGTCAATGCCCATAGTTGTTGCAAACATCAGCCAATGTAAACAACAGTAGGAGCTACACAGCACTAAGGACACAGCCATGCTGCATGTGTCAGGGTCCATCCTGTGTCTGGGTAACAATGCAACATCCCAAATGTCATACTGCTCAGACAACAGCATTTTGGGGGGGGGGGGACACATGTAGCTGGTCACTGAAATACACATGCACAGTCAGAGGAGGAAATAGGACACTGATACGATTATCAGGGCAATCCAATGTAAGACACATTCCCCAACATTAGCAGAACACATTACCAATGTCAACATCCACATCAGATCATAACATTGCCATTCATAGGATATGCCACATGTCAAATACATTTAAGTGGATGTGAAAGATCAGAGATTGGGGCAGGTCCAGATTGTTAAGTGTGCTGCCAGGGCCATCAGAACACCCACAGCCAGTGAAAGGTCTCACCATGAGAATGGATGTAGACTGAGGCTTGAGTAGGAAAAGAAGGTGGCAATTCTCTATTTGGCATTAACCAACACCTAGAGGCGATGAGGCTGACAAGTCTAATAACTCTATAACATACATGTGACATGCAGGTGAGCTGAGCCATAGGCCTGGAAGAATGCCCATCTGAAAGACTGGAGCAATTAACACAAAACAAGATCACAAAGTGAATTCATCAAAAGGCAGGCACGTCACATCAAAATTGCCACAACACAGACACACTAATTGTACCCTGTTTCATTGCAGAGGAAGATGGATCTCCTGTGGATATGCCTGTCCCAGATTTCCCTGATGACATGGATGACGAGCCGATAAACATTCCCCAGGAGACTATCCAAAAGGTCCTTGAAACCCTCCAGACCGCACCTTCAGTCACAAGGAGGAGCACAGAACAAGCAGCCATCGCAGAGGATCCACCCACCACCCCAATTGTAAGACCTGCCAGCTCCAATACAGCTGAGGACTCAGGCGACACTGGCACCAGCTTTGAGAGAACTGTAGTTGGAGTACAGTGGGAGCTGTCCAAGGAGGTGCGGGTGGGGATGCAAAATATGGCAGCCAGCTTGAGGGGGTGCGTTCGTGCATGATGTCATCTGCAGATCAGGCAGCAGCTATGCAAGCCCTAACATCTATCCTGCAAGGACTACAAGAAACTGTCAAGGAATTCACCACTGCAGTAAGGGAGTTGCCACAACACCTCGCACCCCAAACCTTCCACTGCATGCACGAATGCAATCATGACCCCCTCAGGGCCGACCTGGCTGCCTACCATCGTGATGTGGCTGCTATTCTCAAGAACCAGCAGATCCTCCTTGCTGCAGTACTGCCCTTAAGACTTTCACAGGGAGCAGCGACCGGGATGTCTGACTCCACGTCTTCTAACACTGAGGTGTGTGTTGCCCCTTCACAACCAACAACAACAAGGACAGAGGAGGCAACACACACATCAGAAGAAGAAGACATGGAACAGATCACATTCACAAGGAAAATGACCCGGAAGCACTAGTCCCTGCCACATGGCCCACATTTACCAAATTCCTGCGCTTTGTAACTTGCCAGTCTTGCAACAACTGTATTCAAGCACTGTTCTGCAAACCACTGTATATCTTGTCATCCAGAACAATGATTGTTTCTCTCCAACTCATTTGCAAATTCTGTCCCTCTGCACTGTCTGAAACATCAACCCCAGCATGTCAAAATCATTTTGGTAAACCCTTGTGTTGGATCACATTGTAAGATGTCACTATAATGGACTCACAATCATGGACAATGTACAGATAGCACTACAGCACTTTTCAATAAATAGCACTTACACAACAAATCTGTCTCTGGGTAATGTGACATATCAACTGTGCAGTAGATAACTGAAATGTGCCTACTGTCAAATTACGTAGCTTGTCAATACAACTGTCCTGATAATATGTAGTCAGAGAAATCTGCACAGTGCCCATGATTGCATCATACTCTGCCCATCCTAAGGGACAAATCTGATGAAGTGAGAAACCATACACCATCATGCTGTATTGGACAGAAGAATGCTTCCTCAGGGGATAACTAAGTCATCAAATAGTGGCCGCAAAATGTTGTCAACATGCAAAAATAACACAAATAACATGGAACACTAATCTAAGCAAACACTACAAAAACTGCATAAATGAAGGTGTCTAAGTTTACATACAAATAGGTAATCATGCTGAACTGTGTCACAAATGATGTATGAGAGTCATGAAGACAAGAATTCGAGATTGCCAATGAGAACTCATCTTATAAGGGTGTCCATGATCATCACACTGCAGTCAGACCTAAAACTGTTTCCCCAATACCGAGTCTGGAAGCACTGTTTGTGACTTTCAAAACACACTTATCAACAGAAACACATTGTCATCCATATTAACTGTGATTGGTGGTTGCAACGAAGGGTCGACACTTTGCAAGGTAGCTCTGGGCTAGCTGCCAATCGTACAGCTCAGTTGGGATTTGTTTGTAGCATAGGACACAGATGTTATAGTATAGAAATTATGTGCACTGAATCCAAACCCACGATCAAGTACCATTCAACACATACTATTAAGGGTTAACCAAATATTTATTAAATGCTAATCACAGAAGAGGAAACTGAGGGAAAAATCTTACCTACCCTAATCTACCCTGACTACTCATTACACACAACTGTCCCTAACTAACCTAAGCTACACTTACTTATCACATGTAACAAAACGTTCTAAACATCTACCCCCACCCCCCTTCTGAGACGGGACACATGGAGGACAACACATACTAACCTAAACACATACTATACTATCCTATACAAATATATATTTTTTTGTATTTATTTTGTATATATATATTTTTTTTTTTAAACACACAAGAACCCCAACATAGCCCCCCACCCACCCACACACTTGAGTAAAAATATAAAGATTCTGGACCCCCACCCACTAACACTAACTAAACTAACAACCTATACTAACCTAACACTAAGCCCCCTAAGCCCACTAACTATAAGAACAAGGAAAGAGGAGGGAGGGGAGGGAATCATGTCCATCAAAAAAATATCTAGAGGTTGGCCCTCCGGAGGGTCCTCTTAATAGACTTAACACGCCGGTTAATGTGCCGCACATCCCGGCTCAGGTGGCTTAACTTGCGCAGCACTCTGTCCATCTTACGTTCCATTTGGTTGAAGGCTGCAGGGTCAACAGATGGAGCTGTGGCAGTCTGGGTACCGGTGGAGGAGGTCTGTGTGGGTGTGGTGCCTGGCCTAGTGGGCTGTCCTGCACCAGTGGCAATGCTGGGGCCTGGAAGTCCAGCAGATGTAGGACCAACAGTCCCAGCTGTGGGTGGGGCCACCTGGCTTGGATTGGTGGTTGTGCTGGTGATGGCTGTGGTGGGCAAAGTAGGGCCACCCTGTGGGAAGGCTCTCCATGCCCCGGAGGCCCGTTGATGGCGATATCGCTGGGCCATCCTCCGGATGTGCTGATATCTCATGGCCCGGCGCTGGAATTCACGGACCTGGTCTGGAGTCATGTTTGCAGCTGTGAAGACAAATGCAGATATTCTACATTAGTAAATGCATTGTGTGAAATGGCACTAGAAGTTAATCAGACAATACATCTACTGTACTTGTAACAGCTCATATCACAGTACAGATCATTGAATGTCCCTGAGGAAGTACACAGCTGGCCAGCCTACAAAGGTCACATCACACATAGCACATCCATAACCTACAAGATGGGTAGCAACTGGCTTGGACTTGCAATCTGAGTTCTGCCAGTTATCAGCTAAGAATCATGCTGCATATCCTCCGCCAAGACCTGGGCTACAAATGTCAGTGTACGGAAAGCAAAACTAAAGTCACATGGTCTGCAAGTTGTAACTGGACTTGCCAGTATAGTACCAAGTGCCAAACCTGAGTGTGTATACTAGTTTACAACCAAACCGTCACTGATTCACATGTATGTGTAACATACTGGTAGCATCAGTACTAGGTACCCCATTCACAAACCCATGACCGTGTTTGAGGGTGGGGGGGTGGATAAACAACTATAATTTTCCAACAACATGTACACAGAGTAGTGGATAGAAAACTCCACACGTTTGGCTCTACACACACACACCACAGGTAAGGTCTATCAACAATTAGGAGTCAGAAAACGCTAGAGCAATCATAGGGCCATACATGTCAGGAAATGCAGAACTTAGTACACAACATATACTTCCAGTGAGGCCTGGCTTACATCAGACACATAGTTGCTAGAACACCCATGATCATGAATTGCATGCACACCTAGGCCATTGCACTCAAGTTCCACATACTTGTAGCACTACATGTGGAAGTACATGCTGCTAGGAGGTTCTACCTACTGTTTCATAATTACGTAGGTAGATAGGGAAGCAGATGTCTATTGGAAATCAATTTGCTGTACCAATCTTGGAGAATGTGGGTCTGACAGGCTGACTAAATCGGAGCTGACTTCCAGTGCGACTCTTGGTGATACAAGTGTCATACACATGACTAACCCCTGTACTCACAGTGGGGCATACAGGAATGGCCTACAATCCCTACATAATACCATTGGATACGCATTGGCCAACTCAAAACATGTGAAAAACTGAATTCCCACTCATGGAACAAGAGAAAAGCTTGCCTAACGCATCACACCTTGCTATGCGTTCAACTCACATGAGTCCATAACCAGCAAACTCAACACATAACAGACATATCAACACTTACTGGAGTGGTCGGGGTCCTCAAATGTCACCACCTCTCCCACAGTGTAGGGTGCCGGTCCACCTGTAAGGTATAAAAGGAAGAAATGTGCTCAAAATCTGTGCACAGCGCAACAATTTCATAAACATATACAATGTGTAGGCTGAATAAGGAAATGGCAGCCATTCAGACATGATGGTACTGCATCTGATATATATCACAGCCAACTTGTACATAGCATGGGTCTCCTGTGACAGTTACACACATATCTGCACACATACATTGGCCCTAACTATCATGTGGTTGCAAACTTGCCCCGTAATTGGTGAGCAGAAAAAAATATGGAGTGTAATCGTCTCATCATGTGCATCCAAGAGAGACATCCAAATCCTGGTTATTGGGGACTGCATTACCAGTCAAACATGCCTTGTGGCCATGACAAATAGGTACAATGTACAGAGGGAGGGGCAGGGACTTTTGTAAGCCCCCCTGTTGTTACAGTGGATTCAATTGATGTGGCCCAGCTATGCTGATTTGCACCAACCATGGAGATGTGAATCCATGTGCATATACTTGGAGTGCCATCCATATTTGGAATGTGGCACAACTGACTCCAACAGACATTCTAAGATGTTAGCTGAGGGCACCTTACACATTTTCACGATGTTTTCAAATCCAGATCTGACATGCATCCAAAAAGATAAAGGAACACAATAATCCCAAACATTCATAGTACTTCCGTGAACGCTTTCCTTCCACACTCACCAGACTCACATGAGACATATGTCTGAGCCACTTTGCTATTATCAATTGACATGAAGGCAGCACTCATTTTCAGCATCGTGTAGTGATTTTAAAGTCAGTCTAGTTATTGCCTCAACAAAGTTAGCCAAAGTACATCTTTACTTCTCTGTCAATAGTACCCTACATAGACATGATTGGCTCCTATTTTGTTTGGTTTTCTGACAAAAAGGCCGCACCAATTTACTTCATGGAAAAGTATCCTGTAAGTTTGCTGAGCACGTGCTACCTGACAGCTAGTAATTGTGATCCTTGCCATAGTGCATCAATTATCCCTTTATGTTTCCCCAGCATTACACACAGTCAGCAAGTTAGCTGGCAGACATAGTACAAATCCTCTTATGTCACTACAGAGCATTTAATCGTGCATCATTTACATAATTAGTACTCACCAACAGTGCCACCAATCATGATTCCCAGGTGGTCCAAGAGATCCTGCTCCCTGGTGATGAGGTCAGCCCACCAGTGCTTCAGCTGGTAGTCACTCCTCTGGCTGGCATACACACGCTGCAGGTGATGCAGCACCTTTCCCCACCGGATTCTGCGCGCCTCTGTTGGATACCCCTGCCTGGATCATGAGTGGCAAGAAATGGCACACAAGCCAGATGAACCCCTCCCAACTCCTCTTCACCCATCCTGCCAAGTCGTCGCCTACCAGACATACTTGAAAAGTGAAAGGGAATAGGGGTAAAAGAAATAGAAAGGGGACCAGGGGGAAAGTAGGGGTACAAATACAGATGAAAAGTAAACTTAACCACTAAAAGAGCCCAACTATCCCCAAACTAACACTACCCACAACAGACTCCCACAAACAACAAAAACACAAGATAAATGGACAAATGCAGACAAAACACAGTAGTACAGTATACAGCAACAATATTTATTTCACAAATGGACTTTACAGATAGCATACAGGACACCACTCACTACACAGCCACACAGTCTAGAAGGATCATAGACTGCAAAGTGAAAGTGAAAGTACACCCACTGTACATGATCTGTAAACAGGATATCTTATTACATCACTTCCTGTATGAAAAGTCCCGCCTTTTTCGCGTTATGCGTCATTTTTTGTCTACCAAAACTGTATTTGCGTCATTTTTTTTTATGCACAGGAGTGAAAATTAGCCCGCATCCACATAATAGTACATGGCCTGTACAAATATCTGGATGCGGGCTACTTTTCACTCCTGTGCATCAAAAAAATGACGAAAATACAGTTTTGGTAGACAAAAAATGACGCATAACGCTAGGAACGTCAAAGTTCCAGTGCATTAACTGGTTTTGGGCATTTTTTCTTGTTTTTTTGTTATGTTACATTTGGAACACATCAGCGATAGGCTGATTGAAGACACTATGGTGTTGATGGTGTATGTTCACATGTGACATCATACTGCAGCGGACCATGATCCGCTACTCCCTTCACAGTATTTTTACGGTTGGCTGATGCAATAGTTGGTCATAAGTGTGGCCTACATATATGTGTTGCACAAATTGTGCATGTTTGGCATAAGGAGAGGATAGCAATGTGACACACATATGTACAATACCTAAATGCCTTTGGCTTAAAGTGTGTGCTTTGGCAACTAATGTATTTGTTGACCAAGTGTGTGTGTTTCACATGAAGCATTTTTGTACATATGCTTGTATGAATGTGACGTCCATGTGTCCAATCCTTAGATGCAAGTCATTGTGAAAATGAGAGAGGGCATGTGTTAGTCATACATGTAACAACATCCGTAAAGTGGACTTCCAAGATTTAGGGTCACATAGACACCACATGTGGCATAGCATGCACCAGATAGATGGCAGGCGCTTGTTCATGTCAATGGTCCACATTTTCAACATCCTATGTCCTAGAGTATTGGTAACAGCTTCCTAGGCACTAGTTGGTGAATCCCACAGTGAGCCATACACATGCAATGAGGAAGTGGGTACCATGTTGTTTGCACAGACAGACAAGGGTAGAATCTCAAATGTATGATGACACCACAGTTGAGGCCATAGAAGTAAGCCCCAACTATCAAGTGGCTGTGGTGGACCAGCATACAAGACAGCACGTGTCCACATATTTCCAGTGATCAATTGCACATAGGTGTCTTGTTCATGTGTGTGGTCCAATGATGATCCTATTAATAGTTTGGGGTGTAATTTGTCACAGTTCGGTCCAGGACTCATCATGAGTTAGTGGCAGCTATTCCTGTATCTACTGAGCATCCTTGGTTGATCAATGTGAGTAAAGTGGATGTGGACATGTGAACCTACATGGGGATGGTCCCACCCTGTCACTAAAGACGTGTAATGAAACAGTCAACAGGGCAACCTTGGTGTGCTGAGTGAGATAATGTCTCAGGTGTCATGTTCCCGCAGGTGTCATTACAACATTTGTACACAGGTTGGCCTCTGCAATTCCCACTGCATCTGGGAACATCATAGCCTCTGTGCTGATTATTCTCGCAGCTATTAACAACACACGGCCCATTACTATGTTGTGAGCACTGTGATTCTGTGTGTGAACTGTCATGATCCTGACATGTGTGTATTTTTCATGGACATTATCAGAGGTTGCTGGTTGTGCTGAAAGCCCCGTACCCCAATCCCTGTCTACGGCCCTGGGACACTGTCACACTTTGTCATTCATGCATAAATGAGACCCAGACAAGGGATGGGCCATGAATTTTGCTTTTCCAAGAGGATTTAACTCAAATGTTACAGTTAAAAGGCAGATGATGCTATACAATGTATTTGTGTATGCATTGAAGAAGCCCATGCCCAATACCCCCTGATGAATGAGAGGTTTGCTAACGCAAGTGTGGTACACATGTAGACACAGGGATACTTTAGTGTGACGCACAGACAGAGGCAAGTCAGGCTGACAGAATGCAAGGTGATTCAGGATCCAGCAGTTTCATAACTTACATAATCAGTGGTCTGACTCAGACTGTTTGGAGGACATACTAGAGAGTTGACATGTCAAACTGTGTATGTCCTGTGTTTTTGAAGGTGACAAATGAACCCAAGGGCTGTGTTACACAGCTTAATTAGTATCAATGCTTAACGGTGTATTTGACAAAATGGCAACTCCTTTGCTGTTACAGGCATCAGCAGGGGCAGTGTTTTTTTAAATGGGTGGTGTGCATGGAGGTAATCACAGGTGTGGGCTGCATCTGTTTCTCACCAGTCCTGCAGGTGAGACTTGCATTCTAAGGGCCAACAGGCATTTTCACACAGGAAGCAATCTACAAGTGCTAACAGGGCTTTGAAACTAGAAGACAGTGTATAAATTAACCTGACGTCCATGCAGTCAGATGTTCTATGACAATGGCATACCATAGGAAAGGGAATAGCACACTGGATTGCTAATGTTGGTCTGTGTGTGTAGAGGAGGGAATATCAGGGTACACGACTTCGTATTCCAGGGACCTCTTCCGACAGGTGGGTTGTGACCAGGTGCATGGGTGTGTCAGGAGTTATGAACTGGGCTGACATGTACATGGAATGTCATGTGTGCAATGCTGCTCATATTTGTGGCACTTGCGCTGTCTATGTTCTGCTTCTATGGGACTCTGGTCACAGATAGTCCTTGCAAATATTGGATGCAGTTGGACTTACTGCTGTCAAGGGTCTGGTCAGGCATTCCTGTAACTGATGCAAAAGCACTTTGACTGCCTCATGTATGAGGCTTGTTTTACCCTTATTAAGTGATGGTGTCTTAGTTGTGTGCCATATGCTGCGTTGGACCTTGATTTCAACATGTATGTGTGAAATAGTTGTGGTCCTCTGCTATTGGCCTTCAAAGGAGAAATGTACATGATATATGTCATTAACAGTGTGTGTGTATGTGACCATTGTATGTTAGGCATCACATTAGCTCTGGGATGTTCAGTGTCCTACTCAGTATATCAGCAATGCTCTATGAGGCAACACTCTCATTCTGATAAGTAGAGATGAAAGTGTGCAAAAATGATTAGCCAGACCATGATATGGTGATTATAATAGGTGGTTATTTAAATTAGTTAACTAAAGTGGTGAAGGTGATTATATTCAAAAGAAATTGTTGACAATCTGTTGCCGCCTGCGTATACCAGCGGCTGTGTTCTGTAGTTCCCCCTCATGTTGCAGGCCAGCATCCTCCTCTTCCTCCTCTTCAGGCATGTGTGGCTCTGGTTCCAGGAGGGGAATGTTCCTTTTGATGCAAATGTTGTGCAATATTGCACATGTTAGGATGATCCTACAGACCATCTCTGGGGAATATAGGAGGCTTCCACCAGTGATGTTGAGGCACCGGAACCTTGACTTGATGATGCCAAAGGTCCTCTCGACAATGCTGCGTGTCCTCCTATGTGCGTCGTTGTAGGCACGCTCTGCAGCGGTACTTGGGTTGCCAAATGGTGTCATAATCCATGGCAGGATGCCATACCCCTGATCAGCTGCAAGAGAAAATGAATGGGATCATGTTGATGTAGCTGGCCCTATTGAAATGACCTTTCATGGCAGTAGTTGTCTTGTGTTGTCTGTGGCTCTTTTGTGTTATAATGTAGCATCCTAGGCTTGTAGGATGTACCATCTGCATTGTGTTGTTTCCTTGGCTGAACGAGTGTTTGTCTGCTAACCGTTTGTCGGCAGTATGTTTTGGGATTTGCAGTACAGTGTGCCCTCCCTAGCATTGTGACTTGTGATACAGGTGTCCGTGTGTCTTCACTGGGGGTGAGATGATAGTTCCATACACAGTTAAAATTGACAGTTTTGTTAACACGTTCATATCAATGTACCCTGGACATCCCATACCTTTAGACTTAGGCATTGGATTGATGTAAAGGTCATTGGGACACTTACATTTTGCAATGTGACATTTGGGCAACCCACTCCACACTTTGTGATCCTTGACGTCTTAACATTAGGCTGTAAAGTAATTTCCGATGTGTGACAGGTTCAATGGTGACCTAAGAAACATGGCTAGCAATGTCACAAGCTCAGTATGTTCCTGTTCACATGTTGCTGTTGTGGTGTATGTGTTATGTGTCCTAGAGGGTTGCTGTGCAGTGTGTATATAAGTAGGTTTTTGTACCTACCAACAAGTAGTCCATTGCCATACCGTCCATCCTGGAAGTGTTCATTGATGGTGCAGTGACGGAAGATGAATGAGTCATGTACACTCCCAGGATATTTAGCCACGATGTTGGTGATCAATCCCTGGTGATCGACTATGGCCTGCACATTGATGGAATGTGTGTGCTTCCTGTTGTGGTAGAGGTGTTCAGTTGCAGCAGGTGGCACAAGGCGTACATGTGTGCAGTCGATTGCACCAAGGACGTGTGGGAAGCCACTGATGAGGTAAAACACCTGTTTTGTTTCCTGCTGCTTCTGCAGTGTGTTAGGGAAGCGGATGTGGTGGGGTGTCAGTCCAATGATGGCATCCAGTACTTTGGGCAAGAAGGCGGAGAATGATGGTTGTGACATTCCGGCAACCAGGACACCAGTTGATTGAAAAGAGCCACTTGCCAGCATATGAAGTACGGCAAGCAGCTTGGTTTCTGTTGGGATGGTGTGGGGTGTCAGCAAAGTGGGGGCCAACTGCAGTTCAATGTTGCACAGCAGCTGCTGAATGGCCTGCCAGTTCAACTGGTACCTCTGGATGATGTTGTGTTCCCTGAGGCCCTGAAGGGTGGTTCTGGAGCAGAAGATCCTCTCCTGCCTTCTGCGCTGCCTTTGGGGTCCCTGCTGGCATTGTTGTAGCTGCTGCTGCTGGGCTCTGCGTCTGCGTGCACACTGTATTAGAATCACCTCCATGGCTCCCTGTTGCTGCTCTGCTGCTCTGCTGTTTGTTCTATGTGTTCTGATTAAATACAGGTGTGTTTGCCCCATTTTAACGCCTGCCCTGACCCAGGCGTTAAATTTTGACGCAAATTGGTCTGTGCGTCATTTGCTGGGACCGCCTCCCAGCCGTGCGCCCGAAAGTATAAATACGACGCACGGCCGTTTAAGCCATTTTTTGGACGGGAACGCCTACCTTACATATGATTAACGCAAGGCCGGTTGCCGCATCCAAAAAATGATGCACACGGCGGAATTTTGACGTCTGCGGGCGTCAAAGTTTAAATACAGGGCAACGTTTGCGCTGAATGTGCGTCAAAATTTTTGACGCACAATCGGCGCAGACGGAGTATAAATATGCCCCCGAGTACCCGCTATATTCCAAGATGAGAACCTTAGAAATGTTTGTTGTAGGTGGTCCTCTGACAGGGGTGACTCATGCTGTACACAAGACGTTCAGGGTCTGTGGGAGCCAATCCCTATTAAGCTTCTGTATTTGTTTTTGAGCTTAATATGTTCCTTTTGAGTCTGCAGGGGAAGAGCCGTGTGCACCCCTTATGATAGTTACTGTTTGTTTAACTTTTGTCGAGGAAGTGTTTTCGCCAGACAGCAGAAATTGATATCTTGACAGCTTTGGGCTTAGTTATAATTATCCCCCAATTCTCAAAAGATGATGAGGAGGAGAGGATGCGATCTACTATGTCTGCTCACTCCCAAGTTGCTTCAGTTATTTCTGCTTGATTGTTACCCATGGGTAATTCTACAGCGATTAGATCAGCTGATGACAGGTTGGAAAGGTCTGTAATTTCTTTTAAGAACCTTAACATGTTCCCTCGGTTAAGGATGTCTTGAGGCCCTTGTGAAACATATTGCGGTTGGAAGCACAGTTTAATGTCATATCCGTCCTGATTTAGGTAGGACACTTGCCGCAGTGCTGTGTTTTGAGCAGTTAACCTTTTTGGTATTTCGAATGCTTCAGGGCTTATGGAGGAACTAGAACGGGGAGCAGCTGGAGATGACCTCTTATGGGATTTCCCGGGGGCAACCGACAGAGACTTTAAATTTGGTTGGATAGAATGAGATCTGCATGTGGTTATGTCACTGGTAGATGCTATAAACAGCCTTAGAATGACTGAGCACCCCCAAGTCCCTACGTTCACCATTGATTGTTTGTGGGAGGACCTGGTGCCAATTTGCCAGAGTTGTCTCTTGTTATGCCATCATCCAAGATTGAGAGACCTTTTCCTGATGTATGATCCAAAAGAGATTGTGTTGCAGTGATTATTCTTGCTTTGGCTTGCTGAAAAACTGCAGCCTTAGGAATGTTGTTTGGCTGTATAATTGTTGGTGGATGTGTTAGAAATGGTTGGTACACCTGTGTTTGGGTCTGGGCCTTTAAACACATTTGCTCTTTTTGTAGCCTGGGGTTTGTCGAAATTTGTGCTTGTAAAGTATACTGAACAACCTTATGAGGACGTCGGTGAATTGAATCTAAAATGGCCTGCTGGTTTCCTAACTCGACTTGTTGGTTGAATCTGCAGTTCTTTATATTTGTTCAGAGTGATTTCTGCCATGCTACTAAAGTATGGGACTGAGGTATTGATGAGCGTTGATCCTTTTGCTGAACGGTTTTAAGGCATGTCTGAGGATGTGTGGTAGTCCACCTGTTCTTGTTGGCAGATTCTTCTGTTGTAGGGAGGATAGTGACCTCAGACTGATGAAAATGTGTCTGCTAGATCCAGAATGCTACTACCCTTGGGTGTACCCGACTCTTACATTCTTCCCGTTGGATTTATCAGACTGTTTACTTGTACTATCCTTTGGTTCTGGTGGTTTCCTTCTCGCTTTCCTTAAGCGTTTGCATTGCCTCTGTCAGTTGTATCAGTTTTTGTGGAGGGGAGGCAGTGTTTGATGGATTTAGCCCCTCTAGTGTAGCCTTCTCTGAGCACTGCTGGATCATTGAAATGATCTGATCACTATGGGTTAGGTCTACCAGCAAGTCGTAGGGGTTTATCTGATGGCTGATTATTACTTCACTTTTATTAGTAGACTGTATTGTTTTTAGGATGTTCAATAGTATATCCTGAAGAGCAGATAATTTGTCAATTATAGGTCCACAGGAACATTTTTCCAAGGCTGGTACTGATCCAACCTTAGGTTTCACTATTATTGATGTCAGAATCTCCATTTTTTTTCGTTAATTCCTGCAATATGTTCTGCTATTAAATTCATGATAACAATCTGAGTGTCCAACTTATCTGATTGAAAGTTCAGAACTTGTATGGATGAAAAGTTGCTAGTAGACTATCCCACCAGTGTGAGGCAGAAGAGGTTTGATTTAAATCTTGGTTGAAAGCCTGGTTCGAGTCTGTCAAGCTACTTTTAACATTATCACTCTAAGAGAAAGATAATTGCCAGAAGTTATTTGAATTTGCCATTTCACAAAACTGTCCTACTGGTTTCTGCATTAAGAGCTGTATGGGAGAGACTTCATCTGAAAGAGGGTCTGCTTTACCTTTGCCGAGGACATGGCCAGTAGTGGGCCCTTTTTCCCATGCTCTGAGGATAAGACTGCAATTCACTATTGCCTACTCTGTGAGTTTGTCCTGCTGATTGTTGAATATTATTGCCCGATGCTGAGTTTCTCAATTGATTTGGTAGTTGAAAGTCTTCAAGATGCAAAGTTTGGACTTCTAAAGTCTGAATCACATCCATGGCTCTTCGGTAAGAGACTCTTCCGCTCCTGCGGGGGCTGGCAGCTGGCAAGTGGTGTTAAGATTTTGAACAGACACATTGGTTGAAAATGGGGTATGCAAATTATCACCTACAGGTGAAGAGGACCTGTGAACTTGCACCACCATTTTTAATGTTTTTGTGTAATCAAAATTTGAGCCTTGTGTTAAAGAGCCAGGAGTGACTTGCTGCTACAATGTGAGCTCCGATTTAAATATATTTAAATATATAAAAGTTTCTAGGCTTCACAATGGACTTTTGTTGCATGTCACTTGTATCCACTATGATGTTCCTCTTAAGTGGAATAATAGGGCTGAGAGGGGCTTAAGTATTGTCTGGAGTTACGCATATTACAGCCATTGGGTCTTTGAAAAAGGGTAGGATTGACTTTCCCGGTTCCAATGATTCGGTACTTAATGTCGGGAGCTCCACCTCAAGACTGTTTAAGTTAACTTGCTTTTTCGCTGCTGATGCATACTTCGATAATGGTTTCTTGTGCTCTTTATTAGGTATTGGCTATCAGGTTTTGCGGGATCCCATACTCTAATACGGTCCAGTACATGGATGTTTGGAATTGCCAGCCGGCATCTGTACTGTACTTCTATTGTAGTAGGGTACGAATGTCTTTGTGTATTTCCGTGTATCAATCAATCACTGCATTTGTAAAGCGCGCTACATACCAGCGAGGGTCTCAAGGCGCTGGGGAGGGGGGGGTGCTACTGGTCGAAGAACCAGGTCTTGAGGAGTCTTCTGAAGGCCAGCAGGTCCTGGGTCTGTCGTAGAATGGTGGGGAGAGTGTTCCAGGTCTTGGCGTGAGGTAGGAGAAGGATCTGCCGCCGGCAGTGGTTTTTCAGATGCGGGGGACTGTGGCGAGGGCGAGGTTGGCTGAGCGGAGGCTTCGGGTGGGTGTGTGGAAGCTGAGTCGGTTGTTGAGGTAGGTGGGTCTGGTGTTGTGCAGTGCTTTGTGTGGGTGGATCAGGAGCTTGAAGGTGATCCTTTTGTTGACGGGGAGCCAGTGCAGGCCTCTCAGGTGGAGTGTGATGTGGCTGCGGCGGGGGACATCGAGGATGAGTCGGGCCGAGGCGTTCTGGATGCATTGGAGTCGTCTCAGGAGCTTGTTTGTAGTTCCTGAGTAGAGGGCGTTCCAGTAGTCGAGTCTGTTGGTGATGAGGGCCTGGGTAACGGTTTTTCTCGTGTTGAGGGGGATCCATTTGAAGTTCCTGCGGAGCATACAGAGGGTGTTGAAGCAGGACGCGGAGACGGCGTTGACTTGCCTGGTCATGGAGAGAGTGGAGTCGAGGATGACCCCCAGGTTGCGTGCGTGGTCCGTGAGTTCCGGGGCTGTGCCGACTGTCGTGTGCCACCAAGAGTCGTCCCAGGCTGAAGGGGTGGGTCCGAGATTGAGTACCTCCGTCTTGTCTGAGTTCAACTTCAGTCTGCTGTCCTTCATCCAGTCGGCTACGGCCTTCATTCCTCAGTGGAGGTTAGCTTTGGCGGTGTGGGGATCTTCGGTGAGGGAGATGATCAGCTGGGTGTCGTCGGCGTAGGAGATGATGTTGAGGTTGTGTTTTCGTGCGACGTGGGGGGCCATGTAGATATTGAACAGTGTCGGGCTGAGGGAGGATCCCTGTGGGACGCCGCAGATGATCTTGGTGGTTTTGGAGCGGAAGGGTGGGAGGCGGACGCTCTGGGTTCTGCCGGAGAGGAAGGATGTGGTCCAGGCCAGGGCCTTCTCTTGGATACCGACGTCATGGAGGCGTGCTGATAGGGTGCGGTGGCAGACCGTGTCAAAGGCTGCTGATAGGTCCAGGAGAATGAGGGTGGCTGTTTCTCCTTTGTCCATCAGGGTCCGGATGTCGTCAGTCGCGGCCATGAGGGCGGTCTTGGTGCTGTGGTTACTGCGAAAACCGGATTGGGAAGGGTCCAGGATGTTCTTAACTTCGAGGTAGCGGGTCAGCTGTTTGTTGACAATCTTCTCGGTCACTTTTTGCCGGGAAAGGGAGCAGGGAGATGGGCCGGAAGTTCTTGAGGTCCTTGGGGTCCACCTTGGGCTTCTTCAGAAGGGCGTTGATCTCGGCGTGCTTCCAGCTTTCTGGGAAGGTTGCTGTCTCGAAGCAACAGTTGATTGTTTTCCGGAGGTAGGGCGCGATGGTTGCGCTGGCTTTGTTGAAGACGTGGTGAGGGCAGGGGTCCGATGGGGATCCGGAGTGGATTGAGTTCATGGTTTTGATGGTGTCTGCGTCGCTGACGCTGGACCAGATGGTGAGGCGACTGGTGCGAGTGGTAGTCGCAGGGGTGGTGGACTCGGTGGTGGGTGCGGGGGGGTCGGAGTTGAAGCTGTCGTGGATGTCGGTGATCTTGCGGTGGAAGAAGGTGGCCAGGGAGTCGCACAGGTCTTGAGATGGCGGGATGTCGTTGGTGTTGGAGCTGGGGTTGGAGAGTTCTTTCACGATGCTGAAGAGCTCTTTGGTGTTGTGTGCGTTGTGTCTAGGCGGTCCTTGAAGGCGGTCTTCTTGGCGGTCCTGATGAGTTGGTGGTGTCTGCGGGTGGCGCACTTGAGGTCTGTGTGGTTGTCTGGTGTTCGGTCGTGGAGCCATGTATCGTGGATTAGACTCTCCCTGCCACAGTTAGGGAAGGTCTTTTTTCCTGGACATCCTTGTGGTGCACACCTAACCACAAGCCGCACCAGGGCCTAGCCTGGCCACCTCCGTGGAACGGGGCTCAACTTCTTCTAGGTAGCCTAATGCCTACCATGCCCAGAATAACCACCCCAACCACAATCATGTCCTCAACTGCTGTCAAACCCCTTGGCCTTGGTAATTGTTGTACGTTTATGGGACCAGGAGCTCGTAATTATACCTTTGAGGATAATTTTATTGTTTCTTCGACTGTGCCCCACACCTCCCTGCTTATTTCCCCTTTCCAAAGGGGAGGAGGGGCATGAGTGCGCAGCACAGTAATATGATTCTGGTTGTGTTTTATATATATATGTTTAAGAACTTCTTTAAAAATAGAGTCAATTGAGTCCAATACTTGCCGGATCGCTGGATTATGCAACTTTAATGGCTTGAACAGGATAGCCTAGTAACAGGTTAACAATCTTTTGTACCACCGCTGTGGACCTCCCTAAATCCTTGGGGACCCTAGAGCCCCTTCTTACCTTGCACTGTGCTTTAAGACCTTGTGTCACACTTGCCGAGTAAAGAGGAATTTAGTTGTCCATTAAAGACGAGAGATTTTTATGCAGCACACAACCCGAAATCATGTATTTGAACATGCTGTTATATGTCAATGAACAAAAAGGAGGCTCAGTGAAATATAGGGGCATATTTAATAAAAACTTTTCTTGCGTCCCTTAGCGCACCCCTAACGCCACCATGTGTGTGCCGTATTTAAAATACGGCACACCACAGCGGTAGTTAGGGGACCAGCATCAGAATTTGACACTAGTCTGCCGCTTTGCAGTATTAGTGAAAAAAATTCTGACACATACTGCAAAGCACCTAGAGGCCTATAGTAAGCAATGGAAGCCTCCTATTAATGCATGCTCTGAGCAGGCGTTCAAAGTGCCCCAAAAAAATTGCACAATTAAATCCTAGATTTCCTTGCACCATTTTTTTGGCACACCTAACGGGAGAACGCCCCTTTGCAGACATTATGCCTGGCGCAGGCATAATGTAGTGCAACGGTTACAAAGCGGCGCAATGCATGAACTGCGCCACTTTGTAAATATGGCAAATATGACGCAGCGTTTTTGGCCTCGTTCGACCACACTTGCTTACACAAAATGAGGCAAATGTGGCCCATAGTTTTTAACTAGAGTCACACAATTATGTAAGCAAGAAAGCTGGGAGTGATTCTGTGTTTTTCACTTTAATTCTATTCAACTTAGTCACAGGATGGGTATCTCTTTCTTACATTAAAGGTAATGCCTTCAGTTTAATTGTTGAAGTATGAGACTAGAGCGTGGGTGACACAAAACCCAGATTTGTTTGGCAGTTTTACAAGGACATATGAATGCTTTGCAACAGACACACACTAGGTTACATGTTTATTTATTAAGTGTAAGGAGATTTGCCTGTACTCACAAAATACTTAGTCAACGTCAGAATTCAGACATGGTTCCCCATGGTACATGGTTGGTAGCTGCAGCCACTAGGCCACATCGCATCTTGTGAAAGCTCGCCACAATTTGGGCTTGAGGTTTCAAGAGGACCTTCAAGACAGAGCCAGGCAGACCTCCGTACTAAGGACAACAGTTATAGAAGATGTAACCCTGGTAAGACCTGCATAAGTTTTTATTATGTTAAAGATGCTACTGTACTGTGTGGCCAGCAATTTTGAAATGCTGTTTTGGTGCCCTAACCATAAGAGATAGTGGTTCCTGGGTCACAGTGATGGTGCGGCAAGGAAAGGCTAAGAGCCACACTGTACATGAACTGAGGTGTAGCTGCTTTCTTTTTTTTTTTGCAACTGGCACAGATTAAGTAGAGCTATTACTGGTGCTGCTCAGCACCCTCAACTGGATGATCTAGGGTCATGTGGAGTTCTCTTTGCAGCACTAGTTAGTCCACACCATCTGAGCACCAGCCCCTTTTATAATGTCTAAGTGTGTGTTTATCCAAGCCTGCTAATGGGGCAGTGCTGCATTGTAGCAAAGTTGACGATGAGAATGAATGAAATACTTGTTGGTGAGGAACGAGAGACATTGTACGTATTGGCTGGTATGCTCCTTCATGGAATACCTGGCACTGCTAACATGATCTTGTTCCTCATGATCAAAATGGCCTGTATTTTGGGTATTTCATGCTGGCTGGACCTGGAGCTATCGTGCAGGAATACCTGTTTTTTGTGAGGGCAAGGAGCTTGCACTGAAGGAATTTCTTAAAGAGTCAGTCCCTTCGGTTAGAGTGCTCTTAGAAGATCTGGTAGTTCCTGTCACTGTGTCACTTGCTGCACTGGTGAAAATATGATGAGATCATGTTAGTGACCTGATAGAGGTAACATTTACATGAATGCAAACAAAACATAGGTCCCCTTCGTATTTAGCTTCAAAATGTTGGGTCCTCAATTCTGTCCGCTAATATGAACACATGATGTCTGCTACTCTGTTGAGACTTGGTGATTTCATTATATCACTGCCCAGAATACTAGACCAAGTTGTGCCCTTTCGTCTTAGTACAGTTCCTTATGTAAACTGCTCACATCACAGAGATAGTTGATAGTCCGCAATCAAAGCTCACCTTCCATGGTTGGGGAGAGAAACATACTTCAAGAGAAGTTGGCCCAGAGCCCAGTGCCACAATACTGCAGATCTTGCAACCGGACATATCTGAGCTTAAATTTGTGTTCTCAGCTAAAAACAGACATTGACGGCAAAGAAACAGAGCACAATGACCTTGCATGTAAGTTTAAACGAACAAGGTAACAGGATTGGACTGGCAGACAAAAGGATATCTGACTTCACAAATGCTCTATCCGTTTCAGTTTGCTAGTTAGAATTTAACAAGCTACATCTTAAGGGTGAAGTTGAAAATATAGAGGGACACTCGGGCAAAACAACTCTGTTGATTTGGGTAAACAAGCAGATCAAAAATATAGAATATTTGTGGAAAGACTTACAAGAGCCTTGTATGGGATTACTCCTTTATTGATCAATATGTTGTTTCTCCCACCCCTCTCCTTTCCAAGACTGAGAGGTCCATGCACCAGTTGGTCAAACAGAAGTTCAAAGGAACTGAACCATTCTCCCTTCTGAGGCACTTCCCTGTATGCAAAAAGACATTTCAACAGGACGTCCCAATTACTCCCAGAGTGATGCATTTAAGCATTATGTTGAACCTGTTAACAAGCCCATTGTTACGGTTTTTGATATGAAACGAGAACTTGTACATTACAGATGGACTTCTTGTAGGAAGAAAAAAGTTGAATGCACAACCTTCTTTGGGAAACCCTCAGGGGGAAATATCCCCAACTGACACCATCCTCAGGGGTATGACCTCTGGGTACTGCATGGCAAGGTCCACCAAGACCAGGATGAACGTGTTGCCAAGGGCTGTCTTGGGGTCCAGAGGCCCAAAAATGTCTATGTCTACACTCAAATTTCCCACTACAGGGACTGGAATCGGGGGGCTTTGTTCTTTGCACTGAATTCTCATTGGCCTGGCAGGTCATGCAACATTTGCAGAATACATCATAATGCATCCTCATCCGAGTCCAATAAAAATGGGTGACCAATCTGTCAAAGGTTTTGGCCTGCCCCAGATGCCATGCCATTGGATTAACTTGAGCCAACTCCAGTAGGAACGCCCGGTGGTACCTGGAGACCACCAACACATTGGCTGATCCAGGCTCAAGGATCTTAGGCTTGCTATGAAGGAGACCATTTTTCCAACAGACAAGGTGATCACCTGAGGTGTCTCCATTTGCCTGGGGCTGGGCCTGCCATCGTAGGCCCTTAATTCTGATATCTGTGGTGTGCTCAGTGGTCATGACACACCAGGTGCAAATACTATTATGCTGCTTTGTGCCATTTATGAGGTGTGGTACTCCCACGCCTCTCTGAGTTTTGCACCTCAGATTGGGGATAAAGTGGTAATACCACTGTTTATCTGCCGTTCCATGGTACAAAAAAAAAGTGTAATAGTGCATTTTTTTCCTTCGCAAATTTTGCCACACTGTACCTGGTGAGAATCATGCTGAGGAAAACCCCATAGTTATGATCATTTTTCAAACTTACATTCTAGGCTCAGTGACAAACAATTTACAGCCAACAGCCAACTCAGGATAAATGGGCCACTCAGAATTAGAACCTAAAGTGGTTGTTCACAAAGGTAAATTAATCTAACGAGTCTTATACTTTTGAGTAACTTTGCAACTGGGGTGTCTATTCACTAAATTTGAGTGTAAATGATGGTTGATGGACTCTGCTCTTACCTGGAGATGCTCAGGGTGCATTTTGGTATGCTGTTTATCAAGCTGAAAAATGATGGGAAGACTGCAAGGGTGTCTTAATGCCCGGCGGTCTCATTGCTCCAACACACCGCTTTTCCATAGACTGAGCATCTTTTTGTTTGCTAATAACTTTGGCCCCGTTTGACAAATCTTCATGCAACTTCCCCCCCCCGCAAAAAAAAAAAAAATCATCCACCTCAGCTCCTTCTTAGAAAGTTTCAGAGTGATCTGGCAAAGGGGGGGGGGTTCGAGAAAAAAGGCGGGCCCTTTTTGTCATGTGTTGTATAGGACTTACTGCTGTTTTTTTCTTTTTAGTAGTAACTTACACTTGCAAATCCCCCTCCCCTCCTTGTTCAGGGGGTGGAAAGATGAAAGTCTACACTTTTGAGTAACCTTGAAGCTCTGCCAGTTTGAATGTGAAACTGGTATTTTGAATTTTGTTCTGGCTCTGGCCTCACAGAGCCTATGCCTGTCCCTGACAATGTGAGGACTGGAACTTGTCCTCTGATGAGGAGGAGCACACAAAGAATGGCCTCATGGAAGACAGTTGACTACTGCCCCTTTCATGGATGCATCACAAAGTAGTGGTGGGAGTATACCATATTTTATGATTTTAGGTTAACCAGACCTTTTTCTTTGTTTCAGAGACAGCACGGTTTACTGACTTCTAATTTTCATTGTGAAGCCTATACCTGGTGTTGACACACAGCGTGCTTGTGGTGCTCGGTAAACATGTGAAAGTAAAATGGTAGTAGGGAAGAGAAAAAGAGAAAGAGGGAAAGAGAAAGAGAGAAAAAGAGAAAGAGTGAAAGAGTGAAAAAGAAAGAGACAAAGAAAAAGAGAAAGTGTGTATGTGTGTGTGTGTGGTGAAACCAGTACGATCCATTTTGAATGCCCCTAATTGTAGCATGGGAGTACCTCGGGAGCAACACAGACTGCAAAAAAGTATGTAAAAAGCACATGGCCCAGCAGCCAATCCAATTCCACACACAGCTGTGCACAATGAGGGGATGACTAGGGGTGGGCGGTGTAGTCCACTCATGGAGTTTGCAGAGTTTTTCGCACTCTGTGCTCCGCTTAGAGCACAGAGTTCTGAAAAACTCAGTGTAGTGGAGGTTCTTTCCTCATTCGCTCTCGCCAGCGTTAAGTTGGTGAGCGCGAGTGAGGAAAATCTTACCCAGGCCACTTCCCAGCAAGATTTCTCAACACATCCCATTGCGGATTGTCGTTACTGCTCGTGTTGAGAAACCTTCCGTTCGCATTGAGGAAGGTGCTGCTCAAGTGGAAAATCTACTTGAGTGGCAGAAAAGCAGTGCCCTATTGTTCTGTGCGTGGTACCGTTCGTGCTGCTTTTTCAGTGCGGGATAAACACACGGCAAAAAAAATCTGCGTGAACGGTGTGACCTAATGCACTCCACCACTTGGGGAACTACATGAAGTGCAGCAGAGTTTTTTGGCCACTCTGCCCAGACCTAGGGATGACTACCCATGGAACAGGGGGTTGCCCATGACCTTCAACCATGCCTGGTAGAGGTTAGGAGGGTTGGCCGCCCGCAAGGGTTAAGTATGGAAATAAGATCTTACTGTAGATTACACACCCAAAAAAAAATAATCTTAGAAATTGACTGAAAAAAAGGTTAAGGTGATGTTATAGTTCGGTATGGTAATGAGATTTTACTTTATGTAAAAATAAATAATAATAATTCACCGGAAGAAAAAAAAAGGTGAAAGTGACTGTTTTAAGAAAATGGCTCTTTTTCGCATGGTTGTTTTTTGTTTTGTTTAATTCTATGCACTGGGAGTCTTCTAACCAGGCCCCAGTACATGTGCTCTGATGCTAAAACATGTCAAATTGGCTAAACATCGGACTGGCACATTTAAATTGGAATTGGGTAGAGGTGGGCACTGTGGGATTGTTTGAAGTAGGGCACACAGATAGTGCTTTAAAAGTGGGTTGGGTTATCCCTGGGAACCTTTTGTCTTCTGGTTAGGGAGGGGCCAAGTGTCACCTGCACCCACAGGCCAGTGCCAGGCATAAATGTGGGACCCCTGGGTACGCTTTTCAGGACACTAATGGACCTGTGAAAGACAGAAAAAGTGCACCTGCTGTTGAGACCAGTCCGTCAATGACTAGAACTATTTTAAAGAAAAGATGGTAACTGTTTGACAGTATAGAACAAGTCCTTGTATCTGATTGGCAATTGACCAAAGTCGGCCTTAACTTTTGACTTTGTCCCAATCCGGAATGCCTGTTGCCTGCAGTTGGTGCTTTGTACTTTTGGGAACAATCTTTATTTAAAAAAATTATAAACTACTCTCTCTTGTTCCCATTAATGGATTTTAGTTGTTTTTATGTAACTTATTCAGTACAATATTCTCTGTTTGTAGAAGTTGGCTGGGATTTTTACTGTGTTGGTTTTCCACTTTTTATCTATTTTGGTGCTCTGAAATGCTCTATACATTTTTTAGGTTAATCCTGTCTGCTCTGTGCCATAGCTACCAGGGCTTGTGCTCAGGCTTAAATTACTGAAACCTTTACTTGGCCTAACACAGAATAGTGCCATTATTGTTTGTGGGGGACTAACATCCACTCCAACTAATAATCCACTTTCTCACAGTGATTTATAGTTGGGTATGGTATTAAAACGAACATTAGGTTGAGCAAAAACCCTAGAAATGAACAGAAAAAAAATGATGGTTGTTAAAGCAACACCATAACCAAGTCCCTACTATGCACAGCTTTCACCCTGTGGACAGCTTTTCATGGAGAACCCACTCCATCCAGCCACCCAAGCCCAATTATGTGGCTGAGACCCTACAATGCACAGCAATCGCCATGTGCACAGCTCTCCTTGAGGAGCGCATTATCCTGTAAACAACATGAGCCTTCACTGAAACGCATCGTGACAGTGCTGGTTACAGCATAATTAAACATCTGGTGTTTAAGCAAGCCAAAGAGTGTATGTGTATTCTTTCAGCATTATGAAAGGTGTTTTGGTAGATACTGTCCAGTACTAACACCCAATCACGAACGTCCACAGCAGAGATGGCTAAACCAGTGATATGTGAGGAGCCCTGGCTTTGGGATGAATAAATATTGATATACATATATGTCTGTGCGTGTGTGTTACAGAGTGGTGGGGTAGCCACTCTGTAGCTATAGTTAAGGTTACCAGAGATAGGAATGCCTTGGAATTTTCACCATTAATAACTTTGTACCGGTTTGCTGAACCTTCACAAAACTTTGCAGACCTATTCTTCCTTCGAAATTGGCAAATGATGGAAAGTTTCACGATGGGTCAAGAAGGTGCAAAGATAGAAAGGGGGGGGAGGGAGTCCCAAAATGTGTATTTCCCCACAATTCATTTACCATAGACTTTTGTATCCTGCATATCGCAAAAACAGCTGGACGTATATACATGAAATTTGGCATGATTTAACATAATGGCACACAGATGAGCCTTTTGGGTTCAGCAGGTAAGCAGGGTAAGTATTTTTAGTTATAAGGCATTTTAACTTATTGATATCTGTGGCTGTGGTATTCAGAGGAAATGTCACTGTATTTCAGAGAAGTACTGCAGTACATACGAAGAACGAGTCATTATGTGATTGGCTACTGACTTCCTTTACAAAACGTTAGAGGTACACATGTTGTTTTTAGGTACACTTTGCCTGTGTTTTGGGTTTCACCCTTAGATATAGGTAAATATTAGGTTTATGTCTTTCTTCTACTTATTACCACTTTATCAAAGTGGTAATAAGTAGGAAAACAAATTCATATTTGTATATATTTTTATAAAATATATGGAGTACTGTGGTACTGCCTCAGGAGTACCTCAGAATCAAAAATAAATACAAAATAAATAGTATGTTAAACATTAAAAATGCACTCTAGCCCCCCATATTTTTCAAATACTGTCTATTACAATGCATTTTCCATTTTTAACATATCCAAAATCTTCTGGAAAAAAAAAAACAGTTCTCCCTAAAAAGCTATAAAAATGTTGTGTTCTGTCCTGTTGATGTGTGTAGTGCACTAATCACCAAAGACAGTATCCAGGCACTTGGGCAGGTGTGTAAGTATGTGGTCACCAAGGTGCTTCTTATACAAAGAGCCAGGTCTTCAGCTTCTTGTGGGACTCCAGAAATAAGGAGGAGGAGGCTCTGATGTGTTGAAGGAGATTGTTCAATGTAATGGGTACGATGAAGGCGCATGAGTGACCTCCAGGTTTGCTTTTGCGGATGTGGAGAGTGTGTGCAAGTGAGATTGAGGCAGAACACAGGTGTTTGGTGGGTTGGTGAAAGTATGCAGCTGTTCAGGGATTCTGGTCCTGTGATGTGTAGGGCTTTGTATGTGTGCGTGAGAAGTTTGAGATTTCAGCATTTAGAGATTTGCCACGGGTGATGAGTGCTTGTGTGATTGTCTAGTGTTCGGAGGCAACCATTTGAAGATCTTTCACAGGTGTGCAATATGTGAAAGCATGAGGTGCACACTGTATTGAATTGTGTCATCATGTTGACCTTGTCATCTAGAATGATCCCTAAATGGCACTCAGCTCTATGCCAGTCCCCTCTTCCCTACATTCTACCCTATTCCACGTACGAAACTCATGTGCGTGCTAGTCCATTAAATGCCACTCCACACTATTCCACTGTATGCCTCTCCAGTGTACGCCACTCGACTCTGCACTTTTCCACTATGTCACTACACTGTGCCTCACTCCACTGTATGCCTCTCTACTCTACAACACTCCACTGTACACTACTGCACTGGATGTCACTCTACTCTATGCTATTTCATTGTATGCCACTCCACTCTAATGCACTCCAGATATGTCAATGCATTGTACACCACTCCACTGTACGCTATTCCACTGTATGCTGCTCACCTGCAGGGCACTCCAGTGTACCCCATTTGCTGTATGCTTGCACAGTATATGCAAATATGCTCTACACAATTCCACTGTACTCCGCTCCACTGTATAGCACTCAACTCTATGCTTGTCCACTCTACATCTATTCACTCTGAAAAATATGATATTCCACTCTATGCCAATGAGATCTACGCCACTCCTCTCTTTGCCTCCAGGATATACATCTGCACTGTACAGTAGTACTCCACTATGTGCCACTTCAGTCTACAACAATCCACTATACGCTACACTGTACATCTCCACATTCAATGCCACTCCACTCTACTCTATTCCAATCCACTCTGCCCTGCTACACTCTACCCTACTCCACTGTAGGAAACTCCATTCTACGCCACTGTACTATATGCTATTCAACTATTTGCCACTCCACTGAATGTCAGTAACACTACACCACTCCACAGTACACTACTACACTGCACACTACTCCAGTCTACCCCACTACACTCTATAGCACTCTACTGTAAGTATCCCACTAAACTACACTTCACTCTACGCAACTACACTGTATGCCACTACTCTACTACACTCCAGTCTGCACTAGTTCTATGAATGTCACTAAACTGTACCTCATTGCACTCTATGCCACTCTGCTGTGCCCTACTCTGCTGTATGCTATTCTGCTCTGTTATTACACACTCCACCTCTCCACACCACTCCACTCCACTCGAGGCTATTCCACTGCATGTAACTCCAGTGTGCACCACTCCACTCTGTTGTGTAGCCATTTTAGTTATAGCTCCATACACATTATTTTAGCAAGCCCAGGCCTGCAGCTGTGCACTTTACCCTAGATATATTTTGTTCAGCTTCATTTATTATTTTAACAATAGCCACATTTGCGGTCTTGCTTTATTTCTCTTTATCTAGCTGTTCTTTGCCTAGGCCAGCACTATGTCCTTAAACAAGACATTTCTTTCACTCTGTGCTTCTTTCAGGGCTGCAGTAAGCTAGGTTGCCGGTAAACGTGGTAACTCTTTGTCTCTGGTATCCATAGAAACATACACATCCTTACGTAGGGACATTTTCTCATAATATCAGCTGTTTTATTATAAGAACACTTCCATGTCCCATACACGTTAGAGGGAGATTCCAGCCAGATGAACACGGCTGTCTGACGGTTGCTCAACGCTTATGCAGACTTCAGGCCTTTGCTCAGGTATGGGGGATGATGTCTTCTGAGGGGGACCTGAAGGGCAGAACTAAAGCTTAACATGCTGTGCTCTGATATAGCCTAGGTAGGCATTAGTCCATTGACTCTAGTGGCAATATGGTAGCGTTATTTCTATGCTAAACTCTCCTTGTCACAATTTTAATCCTGTCATGGTTTATCGTCCTGGTTATTGCAGTACCTGCTTTATTATCTAAGATACACTTGCTTCATTAAAAACCTTATTGAGACATACTGCCTCTGCCTGTCCTTGTATATGTGAGACTAATGTAACTGAGAAACACGGATGAGATCTGCGTGACCACGATTTCTCTGAGGAGTCAATAGGGTCCTGCACTCAGCTGCCCAATCATCCCAGCTCTTGAGTGGAGATGAGGCACTGCTAGTTAGTCAGAGCAAAAAAACGGGATTGGGGTGACAGGTGTCACCTGTAGTGGGTTAGGACTCAGTCGCCCACACCACAGGCAATTGTGCAGCTCAAATCCAGTAGTCTAGAATAATGAGAGCCTACACAACAACTCAATGCTTATACACTGTATGCCACTACATTGTACCTCACTCTGCTCTACACCAATCAATTCTAGAACACTCTATTGTATGTCACTCCACTTTATACCACTCCACTGAACTTCACTCCCCTCTAAAACACCCTGTATGCCACTGCACACCACTACACTGTATGCCAACCCACTTTATACAAATTACACTCAATGGCACTCTACTCTATGCTATGCCACAGTATGCCACTACACTCTATGCGTCTCCACTGTACTCTAATATATGGTATTCCACTCTATGCCACTCCACTGTATCCCACTGCACTCCACGCCATTTTAATCTACCATACTCCACTCTACACCCCTCCTCTCTATACCACTTCACTCTACAACACTCCACTCTATGCCACTCCAGGCTATGCCACTGCACTCTACACGAGTCCCCTCTACACTACTCCACTCTACTGTACACAACTCCACTCTATGCTTTTCCACTGCATGCCACTCTATTCTATGATACTCTATTTTATGATAGTCCACTATACGCTATTCTACCCTACGCCACCACTCTAGAGTACTCTATGCCACTGCACTATACATTACTCCACTCTATGCTGCTCCACTCTACACTTCACATTGTACATTATTACACTCTAATACACCACTCCACACTTCACTGTTCCACTGTACACTATTGTAATGTATGCCACTCCATGCGGTCATACTCTATTACACTTCACTGTACAACACTCCATGTCACTCCAAACTGCACTGTTCCACAAGCATCTGGATACCTTCTCAGGTGATTAGTGTACTATACAAATCAATATAATATAACATAACTGCACGCCACTCTACTGTACCACCTTCCACTCCACTATACTCTACGACAGTACCCTTCAAGACACTCTCCTCCACTCCACATACCACACTCCACATAACACTTCACTTGCCCACTGTAAACTCTACAATTTAAAAACATTTATATATCAAAAGTAAAAAAACTATTTAAATTCAATGAAAAAACAAAGGTTAAACCTTTGTTACAGTTGGGAAAACTTTATTCTTTCTATACCAAAATTAAAATACATAAACATTAGAAATTCTTAAGTTATAGCTATACGTTTATTTCATAATTTACACACTACCTTTAAATTAAAATAACTATCTATTCTTTAGCTACAAACAATACAAATGTATACCTTTAATTTATAATTTATTCAACACTTCCAAATGTTTATAACTCGCACACCTCCATACACAGTGTATTCAATTTGGTGGCCAAACTACATTAACTATAACTCACCACTCTACCATGCCCTGTGTTCTCACAAAAGATCGTCAAAGTCATAAATACTATGATTTTACATGGCAGAGGTCAGATCATCTAAAATGGCATAAGCAGTGCATGGATGAGGCACGAGTTATAGTTAATGTAGTGTAGCTACAGAGTTGAGTGCTACTCAGTTTAGGTTGTGAAGGAATTGTTGTCCTTCCTGGATGACAAGAGTTCAAATCAATTAACGCTTCATCAAAGGTTAGAGGGACGTTATAGTTAGGCTCACATTTCAAGCAAACAAAGCCATAGAAAATAACTTGTGCCCTAAGGTCACTAACTCGTGTCCCCGCTATGAGCAGTAAAAAACTTACATTATCAAGCATGTTATAAGAGATGTCATGGGTGCCATAATTTGTGGGGTAATTAACATTGTATATATCACATTCACTTCTGGGGGTATATTGGTGCTGAATAACAGACGTTTATTGTTAACCAAGTCAATGGTGTTCATATGCTTTATCAGCCTTGGAAGAATTATTTGCTGAGTAGAAGCACCATAAGTCAAACATGTGAGTGGGAGGTCAAACACAGATTCCCCCAAGCGGATACATTAGTTTATTAAGCCATCAGATGAACACCATCTGTTTGGAGTCTTCAACATGACTATAATAGCACTCATCACTGTGGAGAGTTGAATAGGACTATAATCACACACTATTTCTGTGGGGACCCAAACATGTCTATAATTCCACACAACCTCTGTAGAGACCCACACATCCCCATACATTTAACACTATGTGGGGACAAGGACTTCAATATAATCAATCACATGCTATCTTTGAGGGATTTAAACATGTCTGCCATCACACTGTTATCCTATGGGAGAGGTAGGCCTCACAGTAGTAAAAAAAAAAAAAAAAAATGTTTTGCACTACCAGGAAATGTAAAGCTAAAAAAAAAAAAAATACATGCCCAACCTTTAAACTACATTGCACCCTGCCCCATAGGATGCCTAGTGCCTACTTTAGGGGTAACAAAGGGGGAGTTTAAAGCTTGCCAAGTGAGTTGTGGGCATAGTTGGCATACTTCCTGGGACAGGATGGGCCAGACCATCACCATGTTGGGGGACACCAACGGCTGCAGAGGGAATACCACCAGGAGGCCATGCAGCAGTGGCTGGCCCACAATGCCACTGTGGCCTCCACTGGAGGGATGCTGAGGGACGTCAACACCATCCTGCATGCTTCCTCCACCCTCCAGCAGGCCCCTCCTGCTAGCAACTGAACACCTGAGCCATCCACATCAGCGACAGTTAGTGGACTGGAGGCCCTGCCAGGAGGCCCTCAGACACTGCTCCCTCTGTAGCTGAAGAATGCCCCCGCAAACGTGGACATCCATCCACACATCCGGCTGGAGCAGATGCCAAGACATAACCCACTGCTAGGAAGTGAACCTCACCTGATTTGTCTCCCTTGCACGCCACTGATAGACCCTGTTAACTGTTCAAGCCATAACTCCATCTTCCCATTGGCACATGGACACTGGACCTGTGCAACCAACAGCTGTACCACCTACTCTGAAGTGTCCATCTACCATGACCTCACTCATCACCTGTTGAACATTGTATCCATTATTATGTTGTAGTCACAAATTCATTATATGCACAATAAAACACCATGGAACACAGCTACTCTATATTTGTGTTCATTTAAACATCAATAACTTTCATGAATGCTAAATGTGATATGGTTATACCCCCCTACATCCAACAGGCAGTGTAATGGACAGCAGCGGGATGAATCCTCAGCTGGAGAGAGTACACCAAATATGTCCCAGGACAGATGTCAGTCACAAATCCAGAGCCCCACAAGAGTATAGTCAGTATTACAACCTGCAAAAAAGACAATGGCAGAGAGTACCTTTAGGATGGAAGGCAGGGATCCACACAAAGCACACATGCAGCTCATAGATGTTGTGCCCAGTGTAGAATACCTCCTAAGCAGGGGCCCCCAGATGTTACCTATACATCACCAATCACAGAATAAACTTCACAAATCACTGTAGCTACCACCTACCCTGTAAAACCCCAATTCTCAAATCATTTAGCAATGGCTAACTACTATGAATGCCTTAAGCCATAGGTAGCAGAGGCACATATTTCAAAACCCCAGTCAGTGGGTGGAATGACATGAGAACAGGAGAATGAGGCAAACATAGCTCAATACTGGTCTGTTCATTAGATATGTGAATCTAGGTAACTGCAGTGAGTACACTTGTTAGTTTTGAAAAACTTACTGTGCACCTTACATTCAAGCAGTCAGCTCCCCCAACACAAACATAGGGACAGGACTTCATTACACCCCCACTGATGAGTCAACTCAGGTTGACTATTGTCAGCAATTCATGTGGAGATACAGCTCTTGCAAACCCACACTTAACATCCCTGTATGTCACTGGAAGTACTGATTGATGAGCTAAGTCCTAGGGTCAGCTGCACCTTCCTCCTCATCACGTGCCATGTCAGCATTACCAGCCACTGGTCCAGCCGCCTCACCCTCATCAGCTAGCAATGGTATTGGATGTTTCAGGGCTAGATTGTGGAGCATGTAGCAGGCAAATATTATCTTGCATACCTTTCGGGGTGAGTAGAGGACACCTCTAGATAGGCCCAGGCACCTGAATCTGGCCTTCAGGAGGCCAAATGTTCTTTCAATTACATGCCTCATCTTCCTGTGGGCCTCATTGAAACGGAGTTTCCTTTCCATGGCAGGGTACCTCACTGGTGTCAGCCATGGAAGGTTAGGATAGCCAGAGTCACCAGTGTAAAAAGAAAGTGTAGCATCAGTGAAGTCACAGACACAGTGACAGGGAAGAATGTGATGACAGGTGCCATAACAGTAAATGACCGATATATGCATACCTACCAAGGAGCCAGGCCCCTCTGTGTGTAGTCATGCCATCATGTGTGGGACATTTCTTTTCCTCAAAATGTAGGAGTCATGCACAGATCCCGGATACTTGGCTGTAACTTGTGAGATGTACAGGTCTGCCAGAGACACCACCTGAACATTAAAAGAGTGGTATTTCTTCCTGTTCCTATACACCAGTTCATTGGCACTGGGAGGGAACAGGGCTCAATGGGTGCCATCAATGGCCCTACTCACATGAGGGATTCGTCCCATATCATAAACGTCTGCCTTCAAATATGCCTGGTTGGGAAACTGTAGCTGTCCATGCATTTCAACAATGCACAGAGTACATCCTTCAACACAAGACTGAACATGGACTAAGACATCCCTGCTGTCAAGCCCACTATGTTCTAAAAGGAGCCTGTGGCACAAAAGTGACAGGACTTGTACTGTGGGAGGGATGCAATAGGGATTGCAAATGGTTGGTAAGAGATTAGACTCCAACTGTGTACATAAATCCATGATGGTCTTATGATTCAGACAATAGGTCTCAATGACATACTGTATCTGTCCTCCATGATTGCAAGGTCAACTAGTGGACGGTACACTGGTGGTTGTCTCAATCTCCTCATGGCAGGATATCGAGGCAGAGAATGTTCATTGAGAATAGCATTTGACACATATAAGCAGCACATGCACAGCACATACAAATAACACCTTGCGGTGTAGGACATGCATAGCACTGCTGACATACTAATATGGGCATGCTGAAGCGCATTGAACACCATGCTTGCAGCACATTGCTGTACATGTAAGTCATATAGGACACATCTCACATATGTAATGTACCATATGTGGCAGACTGAGTTGTCCTGCACTAATCAAAAGTATAGTTATGAGATGTACCAATAGAGTGCCACTGCCTATGTGCCTCTGAGTATGTAAACATGCCCATCAGATATACTGCAACATTATGTTCCTGTGTCATGCATGCAACATTTCTTTGCACCACCATGATGGCACATCAGAGGCTTACTTCGTAAATTTTGGGAAAATGTGTATTGCACACTTATTTTGTCACATCAATGCATGATATGTGCACAAAAGGGCAGCCACCTGTCCTGCTTCACTGGACAGTTGGAAGTGACCTAAGTCCGCCGGCGTACGTCGTCATGGTGGTAGGCGGTTGCTACCACCATGCTACTTGTCATTGGTTGACAGTGCTGTCTATGGTGCACTGAGGCCAATGGCGAAGACCGTCATGTACGAGGCGACTGTGACCGTCATCTTCTGCAGCCTTGCTCACTTGACTGACACTGTGGCTAGCAAGACCTTCACGGCGTGAGCTGCTGTGTACGGTCTCTGGGAGCCATCATGCCACATTCTGCAGGTGATAGGGCCTTCACCCCCAGAAGAGCTGGAGAAGATTCTGGAAGGGGTCCTGCCACTGTATGGACAGCTATATGTGGCACCAGAGAAGCAGGTGAGTCCAATGCCATAGTCATGTGTGATAGGGGTTGTGTTTGATGGCGAATTAGGCAAGTGTACCGGAGAGGGGGTAAATGCATGCAGAGGGCACAAATTGTTGGCGTGTGAACAGAGAGGATAGGTATGTGTGGTCACTTGGAGGCTCAGATGTGTTTAGGCCACTCCAGTTGGTATGGTGCCAATGTACATTACTTTCTCCTTTTCTCTGTGCCATCCATGCAGGTGAACGCTCATCAGAAGAAAGGGATGTGGCATGCCATCACCAAGCAAGTGCGGACCATGGGAGTCCACAGCAGTGGAGCACCCATTGTGGCAAGAGGTGGGTGGACCGGAGACCCTGGGCCAAGAAGACCGCAGAGGAAAACTGGGGATGTTCTCCCAATGAGGGAGGGGTGCCCGTCAGACCCTGATCCCCCCCTAACAGTCTGCATTTTGGTGGTGGCCTACCCTGAGGTGGATGGGCATTTGAGGGCAGCACAGCAGCCACAATGAGGTGAGTATTGACTGTATCATGGGACTTGGCTTGGAATGTATGGGATTAACTGCCTCACTGTAGCTAATGTGACAATGTAGTCAATGCAACATGTATGTAGACTAGTGGGAATGGGTAGTAACTACCAGGCCTGAGAAGTTGTAGATGTATTTGGATGGTTTGCTGTCAGTGGATGTACATCTCCCATATCAAGAAATCTCCATGTCTGCATTGTGGAGATGGTCTAATTAATGGTATTGGCACTTGTGACTCCATCCTGCCTTTACTATGGATGTGAGCTTGTGTATCACCCTACCCATCGAGTATGACATGCTCCCTCCATCTGTATTTGAACACTTGTGATTCTAAGGTTGTCAGTCCACTCCCATCTGTATATCACACCTGTATAAGCAACTGTGTGACTGTTGTGTTATCACAGGGACAATATACATCAAGTGCTGGTAATGGTATTGACTCCATGTGAGGCAGCCATTACATTTCCACCACAGATATGGCCTGTATAGGGCTGGACTAATGGTTTGATAGCTGTATCCCTATATACTGCTCATCTGCTATCTATAGGGTATGTGAAGGTTGGTAAAGTAGGATAATATGAAATGTACATTTGATTTGAACTGATCGCAATCCCTATGCATTTCCATTTGCTAGACTTGTGGGGATGAAACCTTGGACCCAATGGGAAGGTACTAGGTGGTGACTGCCTAGGCAGACCTCATCAATGTCAATATGTGATGTAAATGCCATGTATGCCAATGCCCTAGCCGGTACAGTGCAACATAGCTGAGTTGCTGCCTACATCATGTATCAATGGTTACTTGGGGACACATCTGATGGAGTGGGACAATGTCTGCTACCCTTGGCCTAGCAGAAGAGTGGGTGATTAAGACAGGATTGGGTATTGTATTGACTTATGAGATGTTGATGTGAATTTAATGTTGCATATTCTCATCTGAGAAAGCCCTATGTTGTAATGGGATGTGTTGCCAGTGCAAAGGAGGTGGTGTTGCTCCATGTGTGCATAATGCTTACATCTATTTATCTTCTGAGATGTGTGTTGTCTGGACTCAGGTGTTCACATATCTGGAATGGTGCGAGGATGGTGGTATGTTGTGAAACCCCACTGGTGAAACTGCATGTGTGGTGGTATTATATATAGACCATGAGGTCATATGTGTTTCTGAAGTTCATCAGTTGTGGCACTGTACTCAGTGATTGAGTATGAATGTGTAATATGGGCCATTGTAGATGCACTTAGATGTATGATTAGTGGTGATATATATGTGTTTGATGTCTGCAGATCTTCTTCAGTGATTGGATCAGACTAATCAAATGCCCATACCCCAGTCTTGAATTGTACACATCAGATGTCACCTGTGGGGGTGTGTACTTTGTAGTGGGTAATTCAGTTATATCTATATTGGCATTACTGTACAGAGTGTTAGGTGAGCTATGTAATGTGACAGGCAGATGGTGTGTGAGTGGAGTGGTCTTCACTGTCATGGATATTTCAGAAAGGACATGGGCTGATCAGCTGTTTTAACTATACAGGCCGGATGTGTTTTGTTCAGTCAGCTGCACTTCCAATGATTGATATGAATATAGAGAGGTATGTTTTGAACTCAGGGGTGATTTGTACTTCAACCATGACATGATGTGCATGCAAACATGGCTTTGGTGGAGATCATGTGGCTGACTCCAGTCAAGTTGGCCTACTTGGATTTAGATGTAGGTGTGAGGGTTGGCATACAGGAGTGGGTAGTAGTGACATGTTGTGACACGATGTAGGTAATGTGTATTGACACCAGAGATAGCCTAGACAGGATATGTATTCTCACAGATGTGCATGTTTACTTGTGTGTATGTGAGGTATATGTTAACCCTCTCTCGCCCTATGTCTCTCTCTCTCTCTCTCTCGCTCCCTCCATCTATTTCTGCACATCGGCAGGTGAAGGGGTACAGGCAAGTGGGGGTGCGGCAGGCCACGTGACCCGGAGTGCTGCTACCAGTGACAGCGAGGGACCCAGTGGCACAGAAGGCAAGGGGAGTGCCACGGGGAGACCAGATCTTCAATGTCATCTTCGGAATCCTCCTCCAGTGGATACTCCCTAGTGGTGTTGGACCGTTCTGGGACCAGCCCAGCACCATCTGTGTCCACCACCCCCCTTACTACCACCACCCTACCTTGTACCCCCACCCAGTTGCCCGTGCCCGCTCACTCAAGAGGGTGGGTATCTTCCTTCACCACAGACCCTTCTGCCCCTGTCAGCCCTGCTGCTCTCAGTGAGGAGACTATTGACTTCCTGAGGTCCATCTCTGTGGGTCAGTCGACCATTGAGAATGCCATCCAGGGACTGGCAGCTCAGGTCCAGCAGAGCAATGCCTTCCTGGTGGGCATTCGTGATGCACTGGCTGGCCTACAGAGATCTTTCAGGCTCTGGCCTCCACACTGACGGCAGCCAGTCACCTTTTGTCTTCTGTCCCACCACCACCTACCCCTTCCCAAACCCCTCTTTCCAAACCCAGCCAAAGCATACAGACAGACAAGCATGCATCCACCTCAACATCAAAGGGTAGCACAGACAAACACAAGCACCAGAAGACCCACCACTGGCATGCAGACAAACACCAACCTGCAGACATATCACTCTACCTGCACAGACTTGCCCCACCACCCCTACCTTCAGACACTTCACCAGACACACCTACAGCCACCACACCAGCATTCACTGATCCAGCCACAACTCCTATCTTACCCAGTCAGCACAATATTACACCCGCAGACATCCACCCCAGTCACCACATCCTCAGATACCACAGCCACTGACACACCCACATGCAGCACTTCTTTCACACCATGCAGACACCACCCCAACAGACAGTCTCCCATCCAGCATAGCATCTCCCAGGATCTCGCTCCACCCTCTTCCCAAGACACAAATGTCAGCACTCGTCCACCCAACAAACACCCAGCACCCACAAGCATTCCTTGCATGCACATGCACTCAAGACATCCACAAAGACTCCTCCTACAATCACTCCTGCTTCCTCCATTCCCAAACCTTTTTGCCATGAGCGCCCCCATGTGTCCAAGAAGCATTTCCTCTCCGAGTTTTCCCTGTTCCCTACTCCTCTCCATCCCGTGGTACCCCAAACGGTCTTTGTCCCTCCCAAAGTCCAGCCTTTTCATTGCCAAGTCCTCCCCTGCCCCCTGCTAGTACCCATGTGCCTCCCCCTGTCAAGAAGTCGACCCCTCCCAAGTCTAAGCCCAGGGACCCCACCCCAAACCAAAGCCCAAACACCCCTCTCCCCAATCCCTGAGCTGCCTGCCCCCCCTTGATGCCCCTAATCTGTGGAGTTCATATAGAAGTAAGGAGTCATATGGGGACACACAAAAGTGCCATTTGTGCTTGGGCACCTTGAACATTGGACTGGCAAAAGGCCTTCTCTTTGTACATAGTTATTTGCCCTATATTAATATGTATTTATTATTTCTGGGCCAACCAGCTGTTAGTTTGATAGTAATACTTGACTTGCCTTTCTTTCCACATGGTCATAATTTGGCAATCTTCTCCGCCAGCCCATTAGCGGAATGACCGCCGCCGACACAGTGGTCTCGGTCCCGCCAAACTTGTAAAACCCCTAGAGTCTTCTTCCTGGGTTCCAATTGCAACATCAGTTTATTCTTCAAGGCAATACTCTACCCAAAGGAATAACATGATTTGAATCACGCAATATGAACTGATGATTATTCTCCATGGACTCTATTTTAACTGCCACATCTGAAGAAACCTGGTTAATAATCTGTTTACTGCTAACGCGTCCAACTCTGACTTCTCTTCCCTAGAGGGTTAGGTGTGGAACCTCTACAAAAAGAACCATAGAGTGGCCTGCACCATTATCAAGAAGAAAAAATACAGGGTGGACATTCCCCTCACCATCTATATATGGGGCATCTCTGGTCTACCTCCAGAGCTACACAGAGCAGACAATCCACCTTCTTCCTCAGGCATTGCTATGAAATAGTCTCTGGGGAAAACAAAGGAAAAGCATTATTCAGAATCGATAGATTGTGTTGGTACCCTGAACTAGAAGGCATTTTATTTCTCATGATTTGCTGCATCAACAGGAGCTACAGACATTTGTACAGAACTGCCTTCAATTTAGCATATTCTGCAGAGAAGATGGCTGGGCTGATGCAATTATCTTTCTGCATCTGGGGAACAAAATATTTCCAGATTCGGGCTGATTTTAACAACGCTTGAGCTTCCAGTGCCCGGTTTTGCCACAGAAATGACTGGCAGTGTTCTTCCACAGCAAATTAGTATTTGCATTCCTTCTGCAATTATTCATAACTCCCTTTACCACGACCTTGCATCTGCATCATCTCATTTCCCGTTCTCACACTTTACATTGCATATGCTTCATTCATTCCAGATTCCTCAGGAGGCATGAAATCCAAATCTGAACTCATCATTGGTTCTTGCCACTCTTCAGAATCTCTGTCTGTGCACTCACCAATTTTTTTTACCCATTTTCTATTTTCCGTCAGACCAATCACTTTAGTTCTTGGCATATTTCAAGATCTCATTGATTCACTTAGTCTACCAAATATGCAAACTATGATTCAGATGCAAACCCAAAGCAAAAGCAGATATGAAACAGCCAACACCATCTTTCTTAGGCTCTTCATGTCCGTTGTGCTCTCCATAGATTTTCGTAAGCTCTCACAGTAACACGCAGGGGCGGCTCCTCCGTTAGGGCAGAGGACCGTCACCCCTCCCATCCCCACACCAGCAACAGAAGCTGCAAAACCTTTAAGACGAAACAATATTATAGTTCATTTATTAAAGAGGCGGGGCCAAGAGGGTGATGAGCAGTAAGGGGGGAGTGCACAGCACCCCCTCACTGCACATGTATGTTTGGCCAGCCGTCTCGGGCCAGCCAAACACACGTGTAGTAGACTGTCTCCAGCCCAGCAACACAGTTGTTGGGTTGGAGAGAGCCAGAAGAGACTCCCAGTCTGCCTGGGAGCGCCCTGGCTGGGCACTCCCAGCCAATCCTGGTGCTGCTTTGAGCAGCACCAGGATTAGCCACAGAACAGGCTGGGAGCATGTGCCTGCCTGCCTGCCTGCCTGCAGGGATGAGGCGGAGGAGCGGAGTGTTGCACTGTGGTAAGGGCAAGTGTTTATTTTTTGATAAATACATTTTACACCCTCCCAACCCCTCCCCCCACAAGCCGCAACCACCCTGCGTGACCCAAGTGAACCGCTACTGGTAACACAAACCAACTTCTTCAGCTCATGTAGCGCTCAGTCACTTACATCATTTGAAAAAGAATGTGCCAGAGAAGTATCACTGCTCTATATTTGTCAGCAACCACATTTGATGGAGAATTATTAGGTACAACTCTAGCTGGTTCCTCAGTCAGCCAAGCAACAGCAACCTTAAACTCAGTCCACAGCACTAGCAACAAAGATCTCAAGTTATGTATCTAAGTCAATCCATATCATTTTCAAAATCATCACCAAACTATGAACCTACTTGTACCACTTGCCAGGTTCCTCTCAGTTTTGGAACATTTGACAAAGGATAAAGATCACTTAGTTCAGTGCACATGCACATTTCACCCCATGCACCTCTGAAAGGGAATTTTAACACTGCCCATGAATCACTAACAAATACTTTTTCCATTTTTCTCCATACATCAAGTCTTCCTAGTCCTCAGTTTACTCAAGGAGACCTTTAATATGAACTTGTAAAGTCATCAAACCCAATTATTTAATTTTTCTCTATAGTCACATCAATTTTTTCTGCTGTACATTCTTCATTCTGCTGAAGTTAACCTTGTATTCCTCAGCTAATTTCTTAAGTTTATCGTGTGCTTCACTTACACATTGTGCTTTTTCTTTGATCATATTTCATTTCATTCATGTTAGACAGTTTGACAGTATTTCTGTCAACTGTCTCTCGTAAAATTTCTCCAAAGTCAACCCTTACAAGTTAAACATTAATCTCTCTACGAGGCTCAGCAGGAACAGGCATGTTGTTACAAACTAGAGACAGCCCTAGTGTCTCTGCTAGTACCCGATTAAGTTATCGATGTTTTTTCAGGTGGGGCACACACTGATGTACCCACGGGTGCACATGTTGTCAATCCATGTGCTTGCATACTCATACCCTCTTCCTGCTGCACCCATGTCCGGTACACATAGGGAAACCTGCGGCTGTCTCTGTATACCATCACAATATGGAGGAAGTCTAGAATTTAAAAAAATCATTTTAAAAGCTATCCGTCACACCTGAATCCTATTTTTGGCTCTGTGTCTCTGTTTTCCTCATCAACTTATTTTGTCTGCTGTTTCTTAAAGTATAGCATGGAAAACGAACTCCTCCTACCATATACCCTCCCCAGTATCTCTCCTGAATGTACCACTTGCTTTCTAACCACTGTCTAAATAAATGTTTCACCTGTTTTTTTTTATGTTCCTCTGCTCCTTCTCTGTGGCCATCTGATCCCATTTGTAAAGTGCCTAAACTCTGTAGGTCTAGGTAAGGTTGTTCTCGCATTGTCCCCCAGCTTGCTAACGTTAAAGGAACCCTCTAAAGGCAATTGCAAGTCCTTGCCACCAGAGGTTTATTCATGCTAATCATGCATTCAAGTACATGTATAAAACACAATATACGTCAATATTTTCTGTCCTTTACCCCTCCTCCCCCTAGCAGGTACGCTGGGGGCTCTAGGCTTTTTCAACCCAGCACAGATTATTTTCACTCAGAATAATAAAAAAAAAAAAAAAAAAATAGTGAACCATCAATCCCAGCACTGGTATACCAAAGGTCTATCAACACCAATTTGAAAGCACCCTAACTATGACAGTGTAACTGTGGTGTAGTCTCACTAATCCTAGCGCAACTTCTTAAAAGACAAACCAGGTACAGTGAGTTGTCCCTTTTTTCCAATAAACATACTGTATAATAAGCTCAATAAAGCGTGTCTGCTGATCCTAAATAGGAGACAATCAGCAAGTAGAATGTGAAAACTCATTATCAGTAGAAACAAGACCAGTACCTTCACAGCACTCGTCAATCTAAAATTCACACACAAGCAGACTCCCATCCAGAGCCAATCCACATTTGGCTAGTGTAATTATGCTAGTGTAATTATGCCTTTATAGCAAAGAGCAAAAGTCACCAACCTAAATTAGACTCACAAACCCCTAAAAGCAAATTTGAAATTCATAATGATTCCAATCTGTGTGAATTCAGAGTCTCGCAAAACACATGATCCATGTGATAATCTGATCAAATCAGCCAATTATAAAAAACAAATGTTCAAAACGAATTATACATAATACAAGTACATCAATATCACAGTCACCAAACTACCAATTGAACAAAGAATCAACATCACATAACCAAAAACTTCTCATTCAGCATAACAATCCATCATGCATTTTAACCCCTTCGCTGCCAGGCCTTTTCCCCTCTTGTGCTGAGCCTTATTTTGGCTATTTGGGGCAGTTTGCGCTTAGGCCCTCATAACTTTTTGTTCACATAAGCTAACCACGCCAAATTTGCGTCCTTTTTTTTCCAACATCCTAGGGATTCTAGAGGTACCCAGACTTTGTGGGTTCCCTTAAAGGAGACCAAGAAATTTGCCAAAATACAGTGACATTTTTTTTTTTTTTAAATGGGAAAAAAGGGTTGCAGAAGGAGGCTCGTGGTTTTTTCCCTTAAAATGGCATCAAAGGGTTTGTGGTGGCAAGATCACCATCTTGCCAGCTTTGAGGAACAGGGAAACTTGAATTAGAAAACCCCATTTTTCCAATACAATTTTGACATTTTACTGGGACATACCCCATTTTTACTATTTTTTGTGCTTTCAGCCTCCTTCCAGCTAGTGACCAGGAAGCTAAACATTTCTGCAAAGTAGACAAGAATCTGAATTCAGCAAGGGGTCATCTGTGTAGATCCTACAAGTGTTTCCTACAGAAAATAACACCTGAAATTAAAAAAAATATTGAAATTGAGGTAAAAAAACAGCCATTTTTCTCCATGTTTTACTCTGTAACGTTTTCCTGCGATGTCAGATTTTTGAAAGCAATATACCGTTACGTCAGCTGGACTCTTCTGCTTGCAGGGATATATAGGGCTTGTAGGTTCATCAAGAACCCTAGGTACCCAGAGCCAATAAATGAGCTGCACCTTGCAATGGGTTTTTATTCTATACCGGGTATACAGCAATTCATTTGCTGAAATATAAAAAGTGAAAAATAGGTATCAAGAAAACCTTTGTATTTCCAAAATGGCCACAAGATAAGGTGTTGAGAAGCAGTGGTTATTTGCAGATCTCTGAATTCCGGGGTGCCCATATTAGCATGTGAATTACAGGGCATTTCTCAAATAGACTTCTTTTTTTACACACTGTCTTACATTTGGAAGGAAAATATTTAGAGAAAGACAAGGGGCAATAACACTTTTTTTGCTATTCTGTGTTCCCCCACGTCTCCCAAGAAAAATGGTACCTCACTTGCCTGGACAGGCCTAGCACCCGCCACAGGAAGTGCTCCAAAACACAACGTGGACACATCACATTTTTTTCCACAGAAAACAGAGGTGTTTTTTTTACACAGAGCCTACCTGTGGATTGTGGCCTCTAACTCAGCCGCCACCTGGGGAAACCTAGCAAACCAGCACATGTTTGAAAACTAGATACCTAGGGGAATCCAAGATGGGGTGATTTGTGGGGCTCTAACCAGGTTCTGTTACCCAGAATCCTTTGCAAACCTCAAAATTTGGTCAAAGAAAACACTTTTTCCTCTCATTTCAGTGACAGAAAGTTCTGGAATCAGAGAGGAGCCACAAATTTCCTTCCACCCAGCGTTCCCCCCCCAAGTCTCCCGATAAAAATGGTATCTCACTTTTGTGGGTGGCCTACAGCCCACAAAAGGAAATGCCCCACAACACTATCTGGACACATCAAAATTATCAAATATAAAACTACCTGTTTTTGAGGGGGGCACCTGCGTTTTTGGTCCTTAGCTCAGCAGCCTTCTAGGGAAACCTACCAAACCCAGACATTTCTGAAAACTAGACACCCGAGGAAGTCCAGTGAAGTGTAACTTGCATGGATCCCAAAATGTTTTCTTACCCAGAATCCTCAGCAAACCTCAAATTTAGCTAAAAAGAAAATCACATTTTTCCCACATTTTTGTGTGGGATCACAGCACTGGTACACATTTCATACCACCCAATGTTCCCCTCAGCCTCCCAGTAAAAATGATACCTCATTTGTGTAGGTGGGCCAAGTGCTTGTGAAAGGAAAGAGCCAAAAACATGTTGATATTGAGGGGGAACCAAAGGGGGTCCAAAAGGGCAGTTTGCAAAAAAACATTTTTAGGCTGACAAGTGCAGCAGAATTTTTATCGGTATAGATGAGACAATGCTGGGTGGTAGGAAGTGTGGATTCTTGCAGATTCCGGAAGGTTCCATCACAAAAACGTGGGAAAAATGTGTGATTTCCAGCAAAGTTGGTGGTTTGCAGGGGATTGTGGGTGCAAAAATGGTGCGGGGTGCATGTGAAACTCACCACCCTGGAATCACCCAGATGTTTAGTTTTCAGATGTGCCTAGGTTTTGTGGATTTTTCTACATGGTAGCGTCCCAAGGTCCATAAAGTGCAGCCCCCACCATTCCAAGTGGGACGATTTTGAGAGTAAGCCAAGCTCTCATGGCCCAAATGTAAAACTAAAACCCAAAATAATCAAATGTCTTCTTGCTTGCTGTGGGATAAGATGTTTTAGAGTGCGGGGTAGAGCTGAAAGACTGTTACCCCCTTCAGTTGAGGTGGGGGTGTAACCCGGCTGCTAAAATGCCCAGAGAGACTTCAAAGGGAAGGAAATTCCTTTCCTTCTCTTTGAAGCCTCTCAGGCCTCCTCCACGTGATGGGATGAGAAATGCTGAGCATTTCTCTTCCGATCGCGCTGGAAGCTGACCTTCCAGCGCGATGGGAGGAGGCCTCTGTAATGGTCAGCGCGCTAACTTCACAGGGGGGCTGTCGGGGTGGAAGGGGAAGGGCTTCCCCTTCCATCCCTGCCTTTGGGGGGTGGGAGGGAAGAAAACAGAGGGAGCGCTAGCGCTCCCTCTGGGCTCTGTGCCCAGGACGTAATGGTTACGTCCTGGGCACACGAGCACTGTGCCGCAGGACATAACCATTACGTCCGCGGCACAGAAGTGGTTAAATGAACACAGCAAAGCAAGCTAGTGGAAGGTCCTTGGCACACTTAAGCACAAAGAAAAGTCTTCCTTGCGAATAAGAAAAAAACTGTCAAATAAAAACAATATAGCTTTGATTGACTGTGCTGCCAAAATAAATCATCAGTGGATGCACCAGGAGACACATCCATTTTGAACAAGATGGGGTTTAGGCCTAATTGAGGCCAAAATAGCAAAACAGGAAAACACATGTTAACAAGTCATAACATGTAGGTTTAAAGGTTTCAAATGCACTAGGTCAGTGTATACATGTAAATTTAAGAGCAAATCTACATTTTGCACATTAACACAAAAATATTAAATACACAAAATCTTTGACATTCCTGTACTAGTCAAAACTGAAAAAGGAGTAACATGCCCCCCACCTCCCATAAGATTAGAAGAGGGTCTCTCACCTTTAAATATCAAGGATACAGAAAGGGACCATTCACTCACTCCATGAACAGTGTTTGAGGACTTTGTACCTAGTCAAAATACTGACTAACACCTTCTCATTACTTTTCTCCCTCTACAGGGCAAAGCTGATTAAGGACTCACTCCCTCTACTGCTACCATAAGGCAAGAAGCTCTTACTCACTCCTCTTGACCTACATAAAAATAGAGTCTCGTTACTCCCCAGGCTCCATTTGTTTATCAGGTAATGAAGTCTCCCAAAGCCAATCTAAGACTTTAGTGAAACAAGATTCTAAGATACCCCCAACAGAGTTTACATGTATTTAGTGCTTCACAATTAGGATGATAGTTCACACTTGCTAGTCCTCTCTCCTGGTCCTAGAGTTTTGATGAAATTAGATTTTCACACAATTAGGCATTTGGCCAATACCCTTATGCCCTCCCTCCCTTAAAGCTCAATAACTTCTGCTTAGGAGTCCCCTGTTACTCAACTCTAGCAACTCACTCCATTCCTGTCTTCTAGACCCCACTGCTCTTCGGTCTCTCAAACACACCTCTTGTTGTCCAGGACCATGACCATGGAGAAATAAACTAGATATCACAGACCTTAACTCCTTCAAAATGACATACTCACTGAACATTTCACAAAACTCTACTAAGAAATTCATACACAAGTTACTTAAAGAACACCCAGAGAAGCTAATCACTGGCCACTTCTGCACAAGACGGGGATGCTTCAGACAATTTTCTTCTTCCATAATAACTCTCAATGGAAAAGCTCTTCCGTCAATCTCCTTTTGGATCCATCACAATCCCACACTGCATCATAATCACTCATCCCCTCCTTCTACACCTCCCCAAAGCTGAAGTAGCAATCTACAATAATGTGACCATCATGATTCAAGCCCCAGATGGCAGCTTCAGAGTTTGACCATCAACTTGCCTATCTACTGAGGATCAAGGATTCGGATTTTAATCAACCCCAGAGCTCACACCATTTAACCCAGTTCCAGGCAAGCACTGTCAACCCTATAGCCCTTTTCTGTACCTCTTTGCCCCTGAATTTAACACCCTCCCCCTTTCAACCCATTAGATTCCTATTTCCCTAATAGGTAACATCATTCCCCTCCCCCCCCATTATCACGATCCCACAGGAAACTCCAATAATCATTGCCTCAGCTATTCCTTCTCTATGGGATACACCACTCACCATCAACTCTGGTTCCTTCTCTTCAAGCTTGCAGCTGGACAACTGAATTCAGAGCTCTCCTTTTTGAGGTACCTTTCACCTCTCCACAAAGTCAATATCAACAATCATCCCCCAGGCACATACTGACCCATTACCTCCTCACTAGCATCCCCAAGTACATAGTGCTTCTACCACCACTGACAAGCTTAGACAAAATTGTCATCCACACTATAATAATCACTTCGCCTCCCCTCTCAACCTCAAGATCAAACACCTTGACAGAGAAGGTCATCCAAGAGGAGGGATTGCAGTCACAAAGTCAAACAGTCCTATTCAAACATTTGAAGGTTGTCAAATACTGCACATTCAAATGTTTTGCTATAAGACTAAAGTATAAAGAGATCCATATCCCATATCACCCTCCAGCTGATGATCATGCCTTTATTGAACAACTTCTGGAGTTGATCACTGTCCTGACTCTTCTCCACCAACATCTTCCTAGGAAATGTCAAAAATCATTTGAACAACCCCTAGGACTTCCAAGCATCTTAACTGAATAACTTTCCAAGTACTGATGACCTACATTAACTTTGCATGAGTTTCATCAAATCTAAAGGTGCCTATCCTTGACCTTTTAATAGGTAAAAAGAAAAAAACTAAATTCAGATTGACTCCATTACCCCAGTTGACTAAACCGATCATCACCTCATCTTTTAACTCACCAAGAGTTATGTCTGACAGTGCCACATTTTAAACCACTGCCTTGGGAACACAATACAATCAGCCAAACAGAACACTGCAACTGAACAATGACTGATTTAATGGATGACCTGGCGTGCATGAAGATACAGATAAACCGAAATCCTCATTTTAATGGCTGAAAAATGATGGGAGAAGATAACTTAAAGCTTCAGAAAGAATCTCACCCCCAAATGAGTGAACATAGGCCGATGGACAACCCTGAAGCAATCAAAACACTAAAATAAAATGAAACCTTCCATGCACATCGCAGATCGAATCCGGAACCACCCATCTAAAGAAATCAAGGCACACAGACCCTTTTTGGACAAAAGTGATCAACTCCTTGCTAACCAAAGATGAGGTACCAGACTGCCTGAAAGTGGACCAAGTTACTCCTTCAATAAAAACAAGGAACTCACCCAGACGAGCTCAAAAATTTCCACCCTGTGTCTAGCCTACTGTTCGTTGAAGAATCCCCGGAACGCAGTCTCTTTTGCCAGGTAAACCAAATACATTTCAGACTATAGACTCCTAGACCTGCAATCAATCAGGATTTAAAGCAAGATGTAGAAAGGGCACAAACATTCTACAAGGGGAAAGTACCCTGCCTACTACTTAACCCCCAGGGTGCCTAGGGTGAGCTGGTCTCGTCCTCCACCTGACCCACGGGGTGGGGGGGAAGGGTGCTAACACTCCCCCGTGTGCCTCCCTCCCACACTCCCCAGTCGGGGAAATCGCTTCCCCTTCCACCACCGTCCCGCTCCCACCTAACCAGTGACATCTGATGATGTCAGTGCTCATCAGAGGTCACCTCCAATCGTGCTGGAAGCATGCAAAAGCATTTCTCTTCCGATTGGGAGGTGGGGCAGGAGAGGCATGAAAGGAAAGACCGCAGCAGAAATGCCCACTAGACACCAGGGATTTTTTTTTTTTTTAATATATATTTCAATAAGGGGAGTGGCCCCTTCGGCAAGAGCCGCTCCACAGGGGGCCAAATAATTTTTAGCCCTAGACACCAGGGCTAATTTTTTTTTTGTTTATTTCTTTTTTATGTGGGTTGCTACCCGGGGGGGGCAAATAATTTTTAGGCATTTCAGCTCCACTGGGGGCAGATCGGCCTAATGTCATTAGGCAGATCTACCCCAGGGGGGCAGAAACCACCAGACACCAGGGATTTTTTTTTATACTTATACATAAGGGAAGTGGGGGGGCAAAATATTTAGGCCTTTTCTGCCCCAATGGAGGCAGATCGGCCTAATGTACTTAGGCCGATCTGCCACCAGTGGGGGCAGAAACCTCTAGACACCAGGGAGATATATATATGTTTTTTTATTTACTTTGTTTTTATGTATGGGGAGCTACCCCTTAGGCAAGGGTCGCTCCTCTGGGGGGCAAATTGTATTGTATTTTAGTTAGGCCAATCTGCCCCCAAGGTGGGCAGAAACCACTGGATACCAGGGATTGGTGTGTGTGTGCGTATGTGTGTATTTTGCTTGGGGGGGCCAGCCCCTTGGGCAAGGGTCGCTCCCCATGGGGACACATTACTGTCAGCTTATTTTTGGACGCCCATCTGCCCCCAAGGGGGCCAGAAAGCCCACCAGGGAAGATTTTTTTCTCAAAATAAGAGGGTGGGGTATGGCCATAACCCCACCCCAAACAAATGGGGCCAAAGTTTTCTGCCCACCAGTGGGCAGATTGGGCAGTTACCCCCGATCCACACACCGGGGGTCAAAATGTCTACTAGATGCCAGGGAATAAAAATAAAAAAAAGTGGGGTGGTGGCTACCAACCAGTATGGGCCTTGTTATGCCCCCACCCCAACTGAAGGGGTTAACAGTCTTTCAGCTCTCCCCCTGCACACTAAAACATCTTATCCCACGGCAAGCAAGAGGTCATTTGATTATTTTGGGTTTTGGTTTTACATTTGGGCCATAGCGCTTGTTAACTCTCAAAATTGTCCCTCTTGGAATGGTGAGTGCTGCACTTTTTTGACTTTGGGACGCTGCCATGTGGAAAAATCCACAAAACCTAGACATATCTGAAAACTAAATATCTGGTTGATTCCAGGGTGGTGTGCTTCACATGCACCCCGCATCATTTTCTTACCCACAAAGCCCTGCAAATCTCCAACTTTACTGGAAAGGACATTTTTCCCACATTTTTGTGATGGAACCTTCCAGAATCTGCAGGAATCCACAAAATTCCTACCACGCAACACTTTCTCATCTATACCAATAGAAATTCTGCTGCACTTGTCAGCCTAAAAATGTTCTTTTTTTTTTTTTCAAACTGCCCCTTTGGACCCGCTTAGGTTCCTCCTTAATTTCGACATGTTTTTGCCTCTTCCCTGTCACAGGCACTTGGCCCACCTACACAAGTGAGGTATCATTTTTAACAGGAGACTGAGGGGAACATTGGGTGGTAGGAAATGTGTCCTGGTGCGGTGATCCCACACAGAAATGTGGGGAAAATGTTATTTTTTTTTTTAAGCTAAATTTGAGGTTTACTCAGGATTCTGGGTAGGAAAACACTTGGGGGATCCACGCAAGTCCCACCTCCCTGGACTCCCTCTGGTGTCTAGCTTTCAGAAATGCCTGGGTTTGGTAGGTTTCCCAAGATGGATGCTGAGCCCAGGACCAAAAACATGTGAAGAAAGTGTTTTTATGGGCCACATTTTGAGGTTTGCAAATGATTCTGGGTAACAGAACCTGGTGCGAGCCCCACAAGTCAACCTATCTTGGATCCCCCAAGGTGTCTAGTTTAAAAAAATTCACAGGTTTGGTAGGTTTCCCTAGGTGCCAGCTGAGCTATAGGCCAAAATCCACAGCTAGGCACTTTGCAGAAAACATCTCTGTTTTCTTTGGGAAAATGTGATGTGTCCACATTGTGTTTTGGGGCATTTCCTATCGCGGGCGCTAGGCCTGCCCACACAAGTGAGGTACCATTTTTATCATGAGACTTGGGGGAACGCTGGGGGGAAGGAGATTTGTGGCTCATCTTCGATTCCCTAACTTTGTCACCGAAAGGTGAGGAAAATGTTTTTTTTGGCCAAATTGAGGTTTGCAAAGGATTCTAGGTAACAGAAAATGGTGAGAGCCCCACAAGTCAATCCATCTTGGATTCCCCTAGGTGTATAGTTTTAAAAAATGTGCAGGTTTGGTAGGTTTCCCTAGATGCCGGCTGAGCTTGAGGCCAAAATCTACAGCTAGGCACTTTGCAAAATACATGTCAGATTTCAAAGTAAAAATGTGATGTGTCCATGCTTTATTTCCTGTCACGAGCATTAGGCCTACCCACGCAAGTGAGGTACCATTTTTATCGGGAGACTTGTGGGAACACAGAATAGCAAAACAAGTGTTATTGCCCCTGGTCTTTCTCTACATTTTTTACTTCCAAATGTAAGATAGTGTGTAAAAAAGTCATCTATTTGGGAAATGCCATGTAATCCACATGCTAGTATGGGCACCCCGGAATTCAGAGATGTGCAAATAACCACTGCTTCTCAACACCTTATCTTGTGGCCATTTTGGAAATGCAAAGGTTTTCTTGATACCTATTTTTCTCTCTTTATATTTCACCAAATGAATTTCTGTATACCTGGTATAGAATGAAAACCCATTGCAAGGTGCAGCTCATTTATTGGCACTGGGTACCTAGGGTTCTTGATGAACCTACAAGCCCTATATATCCCCACAACCAGAAGAGTCCAGCAGACGTAAATGTATATTGCTTTCAAAAATCTGACATCGCAGGAAAAAGTTATAGTAAAACGTGGAGAAAAATGGCTGTTTTTTTTACCTCAATGTCAATTTTTTTTTTTATTTCAGCTGTTATTATCTTAATGAAACCCTTGTAGGATGTACACAAATTACCCCTTGCTGAATTCAGAATTTTAGCTACTTTTCAGAAATGGTTAGCTTTCTGGGATTCAGCATTGGTTTCACATCCATAACCGGTAGGAGGCTGAAAGCACAAAACAATAGTAAAAATGGGGTATGCCCCAGTAAAATGCCAAAATTGTGTTTCTGATTCAAGTCTGCCTGTTCCTGAAAGCTGGGAAGATGGTGCTTTTAGCACCGCAAACCCTTCGTTGATACCATTTTCAGGGGAAAAAAACCACAAACCTTCTTCTGCAGCCCTTTTTTCCTGTTTTAAAAAAAACAAAACAAAAAAACGAAATTTTCGCTGTATTTTGGCTAATTTCTGGGTCTCCTTCAGGGGAACCCACAAAGTCCGGGTACCTCTAGAATCCCTAGGATGTTGGAAAAAGGCCGCAAATTTGGTGTGGGTAGCTTATGTGGACAAAAAGTTATGAGGGCCTAAGCAGAAACTGCCCCAAGTAGCCAAAAAAGGCCTGGCACATGAGGGGGAAAAGGCCTGGCAGCAAAGGGGTTAATTACTTAACTGCGGCATTTGAAACAGTGGAGAAGATTGGGATCAGAGGTCCGTCCTCAAATCTTTATCATAACTGAATAACCACTCAACTTATCAAATAGAACTCACTATTTGATATTGCCCAGTAACTCAAGCGGAACCTCATAATTTGCTATGGTCTCCTACCTTGTTGAGGCTTTACATGGAACCTGTTAACTGAAATCTTGAAATAATCTACCATTTCTTATCCCTAAATTGATACATACAACTTTCCATGACTGTTATCACAAAAATCTAATTGCGCTAGACGACACCCTAAAAGTCAAGTCAAAACTGGTTCTCCTCAACCACCTGAAATTAAGACCCCCTTCCACAGAAATTCAAGCACTGTTACAAGTCTGGCTATTTAGAAACATACATACATACACAAATGTCAATATATGTGGTCATTACCTATACACACAGAAAAACAATATATAAAATTAGTACACATTTAAAAAACATTTTGTTAAAAGAAAAAAACATTGCATTGACAATATGTGTTGGCATGGTTTACATCTTTAATGTAATTTACATTGTAATACATTACAATGTGTTGCAAATGTATTTGCTGTAATTGATATGGTGTAATGTACCATGCTGTAAATGTAATTGTGGTAGCATCTGCTCTTCATTCAAAACATCCTGCATCACCTTCAGTGCCATACTCCGCAGTGCCTTGAAATACCTAGCCGATAAACTATAGGTGCTCACTCCCTGGGGAGTTCTGGATCCCTACAACTCACGCATGCAAGACTCAAATACAGGAAACAAATTATAGATCATTCTCAGGTACTGCTCCAAGTATCTAGAACTTGATCCCACTAGAGATCTACAATATTTAGCCCTTCAAAATGTTCAACAACCACTTTAATAAACTCTAAATGAAGAAATATCCACTGTAATACCAGACCTGAAAGATCCATCATCCGAATGGATCCAACATAGTATCCAGAGCAAACGGACTGTACCTCCACCTGTACAGCTCAAATGTCAAGGCTGTAAATCCTCTTTCCCCTTTGTGCCTGCTGTATGGAAACTCCCTCCCTATTGGAGGCGATGTGAAACTTCCCCCAGATAGTCTTTTCTTGGAACATTCTGTACATAATAACTGGCAGTACCCACAATATGAAACTGCTAATTAAGATTGTGAGAATTTTCTGAATTTCATGGCATCATTGCTTGATCCGTAATTGCTTTGGTAGAGGTGAACTCACTTGGGAAAAAAGTCCTAATACACAATTAAATAAACAATGATCATCAAAATTATGCCCCACAAGTGAATTCTAAAACTGTAGGTACAGTGAAGAAATGTTTTAACATGTGATTCAGCCTGGACTCTATCTACAATTCTCAACTCAGATGAAGCTTTTTTTTTTTTCTCCAAGGGGTGAGGAGGCTCACATGAAAATATTTAATATTACAGTGGAACCAAATGGTTACACATTCAATCTTGGACACCAACTTAAAGATTCAAAGAGCTTTATTAAAGACTCACACTTACATGAACAAGTCTCAAAACCATAGCATAGATATACAGAATTACTAAAAGAGAATTAAAATGAAACACAATATTGAAACTAACATATGAAACACCAATATTTCAAAAGCGACAATGCTGAAAATCAAGACAAGTGTTTGATGTTTGAAATCCAAAATCAAATTCTCCTGCCTAGCCATTGGATCTAAATTCATAACTATTCTAATATTAGAGGGGTTTCGGGAGAAAACGTCAGCATAACAGAACTTCTGTAGAAGATTACGTCGAGAGGTGTGTGCAGCATAAAGAATGGCTATCTATATGGTTCACTAAAATGATGTACACCATGCAGAGGCAGAAAATAGGTCTAATGCTCCATTTGTGGTAGTGTGGGCCATCAGTTAGGCTTATCAAGGAGTCATGTAAACCATTTGTTGTAGTCACAGAGGCAATAAATGAGACACACACTGAAAGAATACATTCGAGACCAAATTAACAAAATAACATTTGCTTTTATATATGCTTTGAACCAAAGGACTTCGTTATAAGGTAAACAGTTTATAAATTAAAAATACTTTACAGTTTCAAAAATCGACAGTGCAATTTTAAGAGTCTTCAATTTTAACCTATGTGAGTAAAACAAGAATGCAGTTTTGCAGGCAAGTACCCTACTTACAAATCCAGTGTTTGAAGTTTTAGATCAACACCAAGCAAGGTTCAAATCAGTACCAAGAGTGTACCCTCAACAGCACTGGGTGGCTGGGTGCCGCGGTCAAACTAAGTTGGATGTCTAATGTATATCAATGAAGACTGGGGGTGAACAAAGATGCGCTGCTCACAGGTGAGTAAAATGGTGTCAGAGGTTGGTCCCCTGGGGTTGATGTAAGCACCAGGAGGGCCACAAGGCAGCAAACTTACACCCTCAGAAGCACAGCTTCATGCACCCAACGTTAACCAATAGAGATTGGAGGTAAGAGAAGATGAGCTGCTCACAGATGAGTAAAATGGGGTCAATGGGTGATCTCCTGGAGTTGACGTAAACACAACAGGGACCACAAGGCAGCTATAATCTTAGAAAAAAAAAAAAAGGAGTGCCAACACAGCATCAGGCACCCAGTGCAAGTCAATGGGGAGATCAGTTTTGGGGAAAGCCCACAGCTGCCCAGTTACGTTTTGATGCTAGGGAACACCAATGAACCAGCTCTCCAACGCCCGGGGACTCTGCGGCAAGGGGTGTCTTTTGGTGCTGGAAACAGCTTACAAGGCAGGTTGCAGTCAGGTAGAGTCTTCGGATTGAGACTTCAGGCTTTGAGGGAGAGTCCATCAGGGGTCATCCCACGGTGGACTCAATCGCTGGAGAAACTTCACAGGGCCGGCGGGCCACTTTGACTCGGGCCGTGGGTGTCCCATGAAGAGGTGGGTCCAGAGGCAGTGTCGCGGTTCCTCAGGGCAGAGTTCTTGGTCTCAAGTCGGTTGTTTCTTGAACAGGTCCACTGTTCTTAGGAGAACCTGGTCTTTATTGAAGGCAGACAGTCCTCTCAAGGCTTTGGGGGTCACTTGGCTGTAGGAGAGGTCGTCTTCTGGTGTAGGATCTTTGAGGGCTGCAGACAGGCCGGTAGGGCTGGGGCCAAGTCAGTTGGTGTCTACAGTCTTCTCTGCTGGTGCAGCTCTAGTGTCAAGCTCTTCTTAGATCCCTAGGAATACAAGTTCTAGCGTTCAGGAGTGCCACCTAAATACTGAATTTAGGAGTGTTACAGGGAGTGCCAGGTGGTAGCCAATGGGCTTCTCACCTTTAGAGTGACTACACCCTTTTTATGACCACTTCCATTGGGAAGTGAGCATAACCCTAGCACTAGTGGCCTAATTCCATCCAAACAAGATGGAGGAATTTAAAAAGTAGTGTTGACTTCTCATCCACCTTAGGGGTGGGACTGGCATGAAGTGGGCGCTCCTCCTAATTTAACTAATTTTCCCACCTGTGCTATCACCAAAAGTGGGGTCAGGTCAGGCGGGTTGGTCATCGCCACCATCTAGAGATGTGAGACACATTACAAAGGCGGGAAGGGCCTTTAAACACCCCCCCCTTAGAATGTCCATCCTGCCTGGGAGAGGAGGTAACACCTGTGTCCAGTGAAGACTTTTTTTCTCTGGGCCTCAAGAGCACTGGCTCTTACCTTAGGAGTCCAGAAACGTATCTGTAGTGGCTGAACTGGTCAGGAGTAATCAGTCAACACACTAGTAGCTGGTAGGTTTTCAGGGGGCACCACAAAGGTGACCTCTGGGTGCTTTTCTTAATAAATCCATCACTGGAATCAGTGAGGGTTTACTATTCTGAGATGTTGGACACCAAACATCCCAGGGTTCAGAGAAGCTATCATGTAGCAGGGGAACTCAGTGCCCAGCATAATGCATTTAAATGGCTTCCCTGTGCACTTAGAATCGACAGAGGCATAGCAGGAAATTATGTGCACATGCAGATATTCCTTCACATGTAATAAAATGCACCCTGTCTTAGGGCTGTAAGGCATGCTAGCGAGGTGACTTGCATATATTGCAAGCAGTGTTGGGGGGGGACATGGCACACAGACTGTGTGCCATGTCATGTTTTCAATTTTGGGAGTACCTTGTCACACAGCCTGCAATGGCAGCTTGCATAAGGTTGGTGTTGGTCCCTCAGAGTGGGACAAGTTGTGCTGCATCTCCGAGGGGCTGACTTCAGTACCCATGCCCTAGGTACCATTTACTAGGGGCTTATAGGGTGCATACGGGCCAAGTCACTTCGAGGGGGAATCATGTGACCTGGTGTCTGTTTTAGGGATGGAACACGGTCACTGGGGACCTGGTTAGCAGGAACCCAGTGCATTTCAGTTGAAGTTGCATCTAAAAGCCAGGAAAATAGTGTGGGTGGGAGTTCAACCAGAACTCTGCTTCCTACAGCAACTAAATCTTTAGGAATGTGAAGTCTGTACCTCAGATAGGTCCACTCTACACAAAGGAATACGGGGTCTGAATCTTTCACTAACTAAACCACACCTAAACCTCAATCATCCCAAAAATGACATAATTGTCAAACTCTTCAAATGAAAAACAAAATCTTAAATCAAACATTTAATTGACAATAGTATTTCCTTTACGTCTCTATGTGACCTTGGTGCACCCTCGTGCTTGAGAATTTCAAAGTGATAACTGCCCATTCAGGATACACCTTCCATCCTTGTAGTGCTTCTCTCAGGCTCTTACCTCTCATGCACAATAGGCTCCTTATTACTCTTGACACCCGAAGCTTTAATAAAACATGCCAAAAGCAAACTTCACATTGAAGTTTGCAACACAGGAAAAATGCAGACCTTCACTCCGGCCAAACACGAATATATTTTAAATGATTTGTATATTTCTCAAATTGAATATGAAATGATTATAAAGACACAGTGCTGCACATAATAAAATGTGTGCACAGAGGTTACAAGGATAAAGTAATCTCCTCTCCTGTAGCAGAGAAGTAAAGACTAAACCTTCTGTATCTAACCCCATCATCATCAACCAATCAGCATTTGTGTAGCACAGCACTGTCATTCTTAGGGGTACCTGGACACTGAGGATGCCATGTTACTCTCCCCAGGTCTTGAGTTTCTTTCTGAAGTCCGCTAGTGTGGGTGCTGTTTAGAGTTGGGGGGCAGGTGTTCCAGGTCTTGGCAGTGTTGTAGAAAATGGAGCTCTCCCCGCTGTGACTGATGAGGGTGTGCGGGGGCAAGTGAGGTGGAACAAAGGTTTCTTGTGGACAGATGGAATCTCAGTTGATGGTTGATTAAGACAGTCTTTTTCATGTAGAGCTTTGTAGGCAAGCATGAGAATCTTGAGCTGGCATCTCCTATGGATGAGAAGCCAGTAAAAGGTCTTTGAGCTGGCAGGGGTGGGGGGGGTTGAGCAAATGTGGCTCCTTCTGGGGAGGTCCAGGATGAGTCTGGCTGCAGTGTTCTGTATGGTCTGGAGTCTTGTGAGGATCTGAGTAAAAATTCCAGCAGGGCGTGTTGCTGTAGTCCAAGCAGCTGATGATGGTCTTTGTGGTATTGATTGGGATCCATCTGAAGATGCTGCATAGCATGCAGAGGGTGTGGCAGCAGGAGGCAATGACTTCCTTGACTTGTCATTTTATGGTCAGTTGGCTATCAAGGGTGATGCCAAGATTGCCCGTGTGGTCTGTCGGTGTGGGTGTTGATCGGAGCCACCAGCTATGGTCCCATACAGAGGTGTTCTTTCCAAAGATTAGTACTTCTATTTTGACTGAGCTCAGTTTGAGGCAGTTATCTCCCATCCATTTGGCTACGTTGGTCACGCGTTGCAGAATTTGGTTTTAGTTGAGTGTTGTCTGTATAGGAGATTATGTTGAATCAGTGGGATCTGACTACATTTGTGAGGGAGGTCATGTAGATGTTGATCAGGGTGGAAAAGAGGGATGATCCCTGGGGTACACCGCATATGACCCCCCTCCCTTGGGTGAAGGGAGGTAGTCGGATGTTCTGTGTACATCCTGTCAGGAAAGAGGAGAGCCATTTGAGGGTGTTTTGCTGCATGCAGATGTTGCAGAGTCTGTCAATGAGGGTGTGGTGGGAGACTGGTGAATGCAGGGGAGAGGTCGAGGAGGAACTTGGTTACAGGTTCCCTGTGGTCAAGGAGTCCTAATGTCAGATGTGGCAGCAATCAGTGCAGTCTTGGTGCTGTGGTTGGCATGGAATCCGTATTGTGAGGCGTCAAGTAGGTGTTATAGGTATTCAGTGAGCTGTTCATGGATGGCTTTGAGTACTTTGGCTGGGTAGGGGAGCATGGAGATGGGTCTGTATATTTTTAGGTCCCTGGGGTTGGCAGAGGGCTTTTTCAGTAGGGGTTTGACCTCTTCATGTCTCCATTTGTCAGGGAAGGTTGCTGTGGAGACGGAGGTGTTGAGGATAGTGGCAAGTTCTGTACTGACTGGGTTGGTTCGGAGGTTGAAGATATGGTGGGGGCAGGGGTAGGTGGATGCCCAGAAGTGGATGGACGACATGGCTGCAGTGGTCTTGGTGGTGAGCAGAGATCAGGTGGTGACCGTTCAGCTGGTGTTTGCTGGTTTGTTGAGATTTTTGAGGCTGAGAGTGGTGAGTTGGGGGTTGAAGTTGTGGGACTTCAATTGCAAAATTGGAAAGTAAGGAAATGATCAAGAGGTAGTTACTGAACTGAAAGCATCCCTCTGTATTCTGTCAATTTGCCACAACTTTAAAAAAAAAAAAAGATGCCACCAGTAAATATCTGATCCTGTTTTGCCCAAGTACCTCTCAGGACCTACAAATACAGCTGACCAAAATGGAGAAATGCAGTCAAGAAATAGCGATGAAAATAAAAGTTCAGGAGACAAAAGTTATGATCTTAGGAAAAAAACAAAAAAAACAATTGCTTCAAAATAAATGGTATAATGGTGGAAGAAGTAAAGTCCTCCTATTTATAACGCCTGGGTGAAATTTTGAGTAACAGGTGTATTTTTGGAAATTTGGAGTAACAAAATTACACAAACTTATCAAGAGCATGCCATCACTCTACATCACAATTTCAGGGCGACATTTTAACACAAGATGTAACGTTTAGCTAATTGCTTAAACGCAAGCAGCATTTCAGGTAGACATTTTTGTTTACCAGAGCAGAACATTTGGGTATTTTTTGAGTGAAAAACTTGAAATCTGAACGCGAGCAGCAGTGTTTTGAGTGCAAGAAACTGGAAATCAATCCAAAAGTACCTTCTGAAGCTGAATTTTTACAACGGACCAGTCAGATAATTTTTTCAGTGCACGATACAATTGTGAGAACTTCTGCATATTTTTTCAGTAATTTTGTGCGATTAGCTACCCTACTATTTATATCCATTATTAATAGAACATATTAAGTAGACCAAACTTATGAAAATCAGCATTAGAAAATCTGAATCTTTCCTTAAAGCAATTCATAGATGGTATCCAGACACAGCCATCGATTCTCGCTACACACAGCCTGCGTAGTTATGGCAAAAGTAGGAAGCCTAATTGCCTCCAGCGCCAAGTTGTACGGCATGGGCGGACTAGAAAAATAGGAGCCCTTGAAAGAAACTTCTGGGGGATTCCCGATCATCCCTCAGGGATATCGATCGGTGGCGCCGCAATGCGAGGTGGCTTTAAGTCTATTCAGAAGAGATGTCAGGCTGCCACTATAAAATACACCCTGAAATCAGCAGACGAAAAACTGGTTGCTAAATCCTGGAGGGCGCACTTCAATCTAAACTAATTAAAAAATCACAGCCATTTCAGGCTTCTCTTGTGGGGCCCTTTTTCGGCTTTTTATCTTTTCATTTGGTCAGAGTAAAGACTTGGTAACATGGTTTACAGGACTACTCTAGTGGGTGCCACCACCCATTACTAGGATTTCATTTACAGGCCCTTTCCATATGTAGTACCATACACAAGGAACTTTAGTCCAAATCAGGTGTATTTCAATGTCAGCTTGTTTCAAGGGAGCGAACAGCACTTTACAACTGGCCAGTTGGAAAAAAGTATGTAGGACTCTAAAGCCAACGCACAAAACTGAGGGAATAACACTTAGAGATGACAATTTCCAACAATTCAGATCTTCTACCAGTGCCAGTCACTCATCATAAAGCACTGTAGATTATGTACTCTCATCCAGCCCGGGTCTCTCTGCTGAACACAAAGACGGATGGCTAGATATGTACCAATTTTACTCACCATTTTATCTAAAAGTGAGAAATGGGTATGCACCTCAGATCAAATATTGTCAGCGGGAAAGGAAAAGAATACAGTGTTTACAAGTGAGGAGTGGGTCAGAGCACGTGAGTGCAGGCGATGAGGGAGTAACAGAGTGAGAATATGTTATAGCTAGCAAGAATGAGTGAAATTTTTATTGTAAGTGTGAGCTAATGAGAATAAGTGTAAGGCAAAGTGAAGGAGACAGAGTAAGGGAGTGTAAGTGAGAATAAGAATAAGTGAGAGAATGTTAGTGAACGTGACCGTGTGCATGCAAATTGTATACTTGTGAGTCTGCCATTGAAAACCCACCCATGTTTCCCTGAAGCCTCATAGAAAAACACACATTGGCATAGCAAGTAGCTCTCACCTTTGGGACCTTATAAGTATTTAGTCATGCAGCACCTTTAACAGAAATCAACTTTGTGCGTTCCTTCATGCACTTGACATTAGACTGTAATGGTTAGAACAGCCCCTAGAGGGCACCACAATAAAAATAGCATTTGGAAGAAACATGGTCATGTAACCATATAGTCAGCACTTAGCAGGCATACCCACATGAAGAGAATGACAGAGCATTGCAGTGTAACCATATATTCAGCCCCTGGAAGGCATAGTGCATTACACAATTTCAGGCCTAGCAGGCCAGCTAGAATATTATTACAAACAAGGCCCCTAGAACACAAACTAATCCCAACTGTAAAACAAAGGAATTTTGAAAGGTAGGCCATGGGAGAAATGAAAGTGATGGGCGTGGTGATAGCCCACAGAAGTAGATTACAACATGTCGAGCGAGAGCGCATGCTTGCTGCCTAGTCTCGACCTAAAAAGGGCTCACTTGCTGAAAATCAGGGAAAGTATAATGCCTCAGAGTCAAAGATCACCAGCTACCACTGCTGCTGGCAACAGTGATTAATGGGTGTCAAAGTGTAAGTTGTTGGTAACCAGAAGAGCTGCACAACCTTTGGCACATTCAAATATTGCAGAGAAACCAAATTATGGCAATGGGTGCATAGGATCTTGTCTCCAATGGACCGATTGTTGGGGCTTAAGAAGAGGGTGAGATGGGGCAGATGATCTTTTGATCCTTTTCAGGTATGAGTAACTCAAACATTACTTGAAAAGTGTGGTTGCAGCTCTGTCCAAAGGCAGCATCCCAGGGTCGAGGGTTTTTACAAACTATATTTAGCTCTCTCAGGAGACAAACACATGAAATGGTGCACATACCTGCCTTCTGCACATTGTCATTTAATTCATATTTTTATTTGCTTATAGCTCAAGAAGACACCAAAGTCAGATATCACCCTCCCTCAACACACCGAAGTCAAACCAAAAATAAGATTGCTGCAAAGGCGTAGATCAAATCAGTGAAGAGGACTGCCCAAGATCTCACAAAGGCACCCCACCTTGATGGAACATCTCCAAACCTCTTAATTTATGTGGGACAGGTCTCCAAGTTTGACTTGGCATTGGAGGAGAAGGCCACACAGAAGAGCCAATGAATTGCTGAAAGAACTTGTGCCAAATCTTCCCACTCCTCTGTTAGCAGCCTCGTGTGATGGTGCTTCTGTGTTAAACCCAGGATAGTTCTAGCGGTTGTCCTTGGAAAATGGGCATCTCACATGAATTATTCTGAGTGTAAAGTTTAATTGGCTTACCAGCACTTTTAGTTGGAGTGTCAACCCTTCTATGGGACAGACCTAAGTCAATGCAACGTAAGGAAATGTCACTTATTTTGAGGTAATACGATTTTGTCACCCAAAGAATCAATTTCAACTCCAAGGAAAGTAATGCATGGGCCGAGATCTGTCTTTACATGAACAAGGTGAATGCTAAAAATCTGAAACAGATTAAGGAAAGCCTTCAAGACTCGGCGACCTCAACCTCCAGGGATGCTGCGTGCTAGGAAAAGGAAATCAAGATAATTAATTAGGTTATAGAAACATTTTGTCAGAAACAAACATTCAATATTTCAGTTAAGTTGCGCAATGTGTTCAAAAGAAGCGTGTACCCAAAGGGTATGCACTTGCTTCATAGTAAGAGGCCGATATTGAAATGCCACCGAGGGTAATAGTATGCAATGGAAGTAACCCTAAGGATGATCCGGGTCTGTTTTTGCCCTCCTGTCCCCTCTCCATAGTTCAACATTATAAAAGGCCAGTTTCAAGGAGGAATAATCTATTGTACTTAACAGGGAATTAATTGCATCATTCACAGACTCGCCTCTTGGGGCTGACAGGTTGTGAATTAATTGAAACATACTGGGTGCTTCCTTTGGCACAACCATATTGGGAGTGCAGAATCTTGTTAGGATAAAATAATAATCCAGGAACAAATTCAACAATTGTTTTGTTTACCTCTACTTTAGGTTCGATTCCTTTTTGTTCTGTATTTTTTTCCTTGCTTTTAGGATAGATCAGAGATAAAAATACGTTCGCTAAGTTACTCTTCCACATTTTCTATTTTTCGCTTATGTGCACGCAGGTTATCGGGTCCAGAGAGGACTGCCCCCAATCCTCTTGGACACATCCATATTGTTGTGGGTTGAGAATGCCACGTCCTTATGGCCAACTCTCTTCCCTCAGAATGCGCTTGCTTTTAATAGCTGAAGGTTGTGTGTCCAGCTCAACGTTGTGCTGACCCGCTGTCCCTATAGGCCTCACCACTGCATGTTCATGCTACGGTCTAGGTGGCCACTTGCTTCCTGAGATCAGTTATCACTACTGAGAGTTTGCTAGTTATACCATTTTTTTTTTTTCTTAGAGGAGTTTATTTTAGGTTGATACAAACGTTTCAGCGGTGGTAAGATATGGACAATGTACTCCAACTATTTAATAATTAAGAATCATGCTATTCTGTTGCACCAAATAATCTTCAAACTCCGACAGAGTCAAAACGTGTTTCTAGGCACACACTTCTTTTTAAAGGCTAACTCCGGAACATATCACTATAAGCAGGGAAGGATATTTTATATCAAAGCACCTCCATCTTGCAACTCATTTACAATGCATGTTGGTGACTTATCAATCGTGGGAAATGCATGAGCTATTGGCTCTAACAGGTGGCTGCCACACGTTGAGAACTCTGATTCCTTGGCCTAGGGCACAGCCTATATAACAATTGTAATTCATAATACGGGTGTCACAAATGATAAAACGTTTGGATGTAGCCAGTGCTTTAAGTGGGTCAGTACGGAGTACCGGCACTTTTTATTTATTTATTTATTTTACTTTGAGGGGAAGAGTACCTGCACTTCAAGAAAAACGTAATACTTTTCATTGGAGAGTACCGGCACTTCTCAGAAACAAGCAGTGGATATAGCTAGAATGACCTCCTCCAAGTTAAATATGAGTGTATGCTGCACCAGTGAGGTTGGTGTTGGAAATTTGAAGAGTTGGTCTCACTGTCTCTTTACCACATTTTTTAGGAACTCTAGATGAACTATCTTCTCCACAAGGGGTTGTTCAAGACCTGCATTGCTAGGATTCAGTGTGAAAGAAAAAAAAAAGTAAGTTGCTAAAATAATTATTAAATAATACTACAGACATCGTCTCATAGGTCCCCATCCTTACCTTTCTCCTTTTGTGATTGGGAAGTAGTGGCTGCTCCTAATCCTCTCCCATTCACTACCACCACAGACTTAGTGCTTTGAGATGGGCTAACAGCACTAGCACTGTTATTCCTGCCAGCCACTCCTTTGTTGGGGCCAGACCATTCAACTTCTCCACCATCTCTATTAAAATCTTCATGAACTCTTCAAATGTCCCTCAAGTTGTGGGACCAGACTGCCAATATTGAAGAGTGGTAAACTGGCTATCGCTGGTAGAAACCACCTCTGTACAGGTGTCTGAGAATAACTCTCCCAGGAACACTCCGTAGGGCTGCAGTGTGTTTGTTGTCGGATCTCTCCCGTAACCATTGAGGGCTTGTCCCAGTGGTGGAAGGGCCCTTTGGCCCCACCTCTAATTTCTGCTCTCAGGAGGCAGCAGACATCTGACACCCACTAGCAGTATCCCTTTGCTGTAAGCGATTCTTCTGAAATAGGGTAAACGCAGCCCTGGTTATCATTCCCAAGTGCCTTGGGTGCTCAACTCCCTGGGCCTCCTTTTTTACTCACTAAGCTCACTAGAGACTCCTCCACACTAAGTGAATTTGGCAAATGCTAGTTTTAAAATATGGGCCAAATAGATATCACCCCTTTTCTTTTCCCGCCTACCCAGCCATATTAGGCAATGCCTGCTTCCTGAATTAGCACTTGCAACCTCAATGACAAATGATCAGGCTTAAAATGCTGAGGTAGGATTCGAAGCTCGAGTTAAAAGCACCAGAAATGCCAAAGCTCGCACTTGCTACAAGGACCATTTTCAGGCTACATAATTAGTCCAAATTAGACCTGGGGTAGTCAAACCACATTGATTTATGTTGGTTTCATGTTAAAGCACCTTCGAGCCAGTACTGCCACACTGCGGTTGACATAACAATGAAGGGTAAGATCCAGGTTCAGAAATGCTGTTGGTCAGGCCATTGCACTTCTAAGGTTTCCAGTGCCCTTGAAATAAAAGTCGGAAGAGTACCCCCACACTTAAAAAACAAACTACTGATCGGGTGTAAAGTCACAGAATTCTTAATGTTTTCATGTTTTTTTCTTTCATTACTGAATAGTTAAATTTGGCTTGCCCTCACCACCCCACTTCCATGTCTCTTGCCCAGGGCAAAACCACACCTCAGCTCTAGTTTGGGATATGGTATTGACTTGTCTTCCCAGGCATCAGCCAGCAAACATGGGCTCACCTCTGAGGTTAAACCACAGGGCAGCAAGATTTAGCCACAGGGTCAAGTTGAGCCAACCAACTCAGACTGCCAGAGGACTAGGTCATGCACTAAGGAAGGCCTGAGCTACATTGAGGTAGGCAATCTCATGAGGTTAAGCGTATGCAAGAAGAGAGTAGCAACTTCATAATCAGTTGTCTTGGGAGAAGGGATCATGGCAAGGAAAAGGCCAATGCCAAGATGACAAGAACCTGAACAGACTAATCCTTCCTGCAATATCAGTCCATGCGGTGATGGCCTCTTCTCGTAAGTTGCTTCCCATCTCTCCGCCCCTAGCCCCAGCCACTCACGGAGCTCTATCAGCCCTTCACATGAGAGCAGATGTCATGAAGCCAGCAGTTAGGATGACAGTCCAATTCCATTCCCTCACTTGCAGAAGGGCAAGGTGTTGTGTGAGGGGGTAAGCAGCCTTGTGTGCCCCAGCTTATTGCTATTCAATCCAAAGTGTGTTGAGATCTTTCAAAGTATCTATTCCACACAAAATATTATTCATAATAAAATCTATAATCTGACAGTAAAGATAAGCAATTAATCAATCAGGTGATATGTAGAGTGCGACTTGTCACCCATGAGGGTATCCAGGTGGTGGCAGGGTCCAGGGTCTCAGTTAAAGAGCCAGGTTTTCAGCATCCTACGGAACTCCTGTGCAGTAGGGGACATATCAAGGTGTAGGGGAGGCTTTCCAGGCTGTAAATGCAAGGTAGGAAAAAAAGCATCCTCCTCCTTTGCTGCTTTGTATACGGCATGTATGAGCCAGCGTGGCAGATGCAAAGAAAGCATGTCTAAAGGGTTTGTGGAATCTCAGGCGGTGGTTGATGTAGGTGGGTTCAGAGTCATGGACATGCAGGTGAGGAGCTTTAACTGGAATCTCTTCTGAACTCTGAGCCAGTTGATCTTTTTTGAGGTGGGGGTAAATGTGGGTGCGATGAAGGAGATCAAGGGTGAGTCTTGCTGTGGCATTCGGGATGGTCTGTAGTCTTTAAACTAGGTGGGCCTTGATTCCCACAGCAAGGATGTTTCCATAGTCCAGTTGACTGGGGAGAAGGGCTTGGGTGATGGTGTGTCTCGAGTTTTGGGGCAGACACTTGAAAATCTTTCTAAACGAGCGCAGGATAAAGAAGCGGGAGGATGATACTACGTTGACTTGGAATATCAAGGTAAGTTTGCTATCCAAGATCATAGAGATTCCTGGCATGATCAGCTGGGGCTGGAGTAGGGCCCAGTTCTGTGGGCCACCAGGCGGCGTCCCAGAGGGAGTTGCTGCACCAAAGATCAGGACCCTCGTCTTGACTGTGATAAACCTGAGGCAGTTATTCCTCATTCAACTGGTGATGCTACTCATGCATGGATGGAAGTTGGTTCTGGAAGAGGTGGAGTTTTCAGAGAGGGAGAGGATTAGTTGTGTCAGTGCGGGATATAATGTTGACTCTGTGGGATCTGACTGTTGGCGGGGGTAGGGGGAACATGTAGATGTTGAAGAGGGGGGCCCAATGATGAGCCTTGAGGGACACCAGATTGGTTTAGGTTCAGAGATGAGGGGTGGAACATGGACTTGTGTGCTGAAGAAGGCGATTCCTCAGAGGATGGCTTCTTGGTTGCCTATGTTATGAGGCCTGGCAATGAGTGTGTGGTGGAAGACTGTGTTCAATGTTGCGGAGAGCATGGTGGATTTTTTTTTTTGTATTGTTTTTATTAACATTTTGCTGTTGTACACTGTCAGATCAATTTATGGCATTGACATACTCTTATCTCATATATATATATATATATATATATAAGCAGTTGCAACTTCTAGGTATAACCACCAATGTATGATTTGCAGAGCTCCTATTCTAGATCAGTGTCTAGCATCTGAGTTTTCCCGACTCTGCACCTGGTCTGTGTGTCAAATGCGTATGCCCTTCTGTCATATACCACGTTATAACTCTCTTGACCACGTAACAGTCTATGCCGGACTCTAACCAAACTATATACATGATGGTGCATTGTGTGGCGGGTGAATACTAGCTGTGGGGACACAATTCAGCGTTTCTCCGCCAGGTGGGTGTCAGGCCCGCGCAGTGTCTCTACGACTTCTTTTTCGGGCAAGGCGTCACTAAGAGTGTTGAGTTGCTCCATCCCCACACTTCCCCATTCAGCATCAGCTGGTGCCATCCGTACCTGCCCGCTATCTACCTGTACTCTTCACTCATAAAGTACTGGAATCAGATCCGTTCTATCCAATTATTGTTAAGGTTTGTTGGGTTTCTCCTACTTCCGCTACCCTCACTTCTTGTTCCGTGGCTGCCCCCACCCCTTCTGCAGGGGTTCCCACTTCTCGCTCCAGACGCTCCCACTTGGTCAGTACCTGCTTCCACATCGGAGCAATGGGCGCCTGGCGCAATCCCCAGGCCTCCTCACGCTTAAAGATCTGTAGTTCAGCCCTTGCCCATTTCGACACATCCCATCTCCAGTCCCTTAAGGTGGGGCACCTGGGCGATCTCCAACCTAGGGTGATTCATCTCTTAAAAAGCACCAAAGCCAGGTCAAGGAATCGTCCGCCTACCTTTCCAAGGGCCGGCCCCGGGTACAAGCCAGCAGGCACACAGAAGGGGTCAAGACTGGTGTGGTGCCTAAGAGTCCCTCCAGGTCGGTCAACACTGCCCTCCAGCTTTGTTGGAGCCCAGGGCAGTGCCACACCATCTGGTCTAGATCTGCGTCTGATTTACCACATCTAGGACATACTTTAGGGTCGCCTCCGTGTAGGAGATTCAGCCGCTGTGGGGTGAGGTACGTCCTGTGGATATAGTTATATTGAATGTACCGTAGGCACGTATTTCATGAAACCACCCTTGGGTATGCCAATACTTTCCTCCATTCCACATCCAACATGTCTCTACCCAATGTCTTTTCTAATCTCTCCCTCAGGGACTGTAGTGGGTCTAGTGTGCCTTCATTTTGGGCCTTATACAGTTTATTGACCAGGTGATGATTTTCTACCAAGGTTAACAGGAGGTGCAAGACCCGGTGCGAAGCAGAATCCGCATTGACTGTGCCCCAGTGTTCCTTTATATTGTGTGTCAGATATTGATATAATAGGAATTGTCCGCCCGGTACTCCACTTCGTCTATCATGTCAGTGAAGGGCCACAACACACCGTCCCAAACGAGGTCTCCCAGGATCTCCACCCCCGCCTTTGTCCAGACTCCCAGCCCAGAAGCCAACAAAGCCCCCTCCGCTGTGCCCTGAGTCAACACAGACAGAGGCAGTGCCGCAGAGTAAGCTCATCCCACTCCCACACATCGTGAGCATTTCTTCCAACAAGATAAGGCTACCTTCGTCATGACACTTCCCTTCTGGGCCTCCACTCGCAGACCTATCATCTGTGCTATGATCCGTTCTCAATTCTTCTCGCCATTAGCAGTGCACTTATCTAGGCGACCCTCCCCTGCACACCACCTCGAGATCCACTGCAGTTGGCATGCCAGGTAAAACAATTCAAAATTTGGGGCTCCCAATCCCCCCGCGCAATTCGGCCTGCATAGGGTCGAGAGCGCAGTGCATCTGCAGCCCCCATCCCAGACGAGGTCCCTGAGCAGGGTGTTCAACTCCCGGAACCACATCGAGGGAATTAACAGTGGTAGGTTGGTGAAGTAGTAAAGAAGGCGGGGCAATAATAATTTTAGATAATGATATTCTGGCCATTATGGATAACTTAAGTGACCGCCAAAACCCTACAGATGCCAGAAGCGCCCTGCCTACGCTACCTTCACGAAGGTCCATCAGGTCATGGAACACCTGTATGCCCAGATACCTGAAAGCATGTGGGGCCCATACCATGCCCTCCGGATATGAGGGGCGCTCACCTCCCGCCGTCAGAGGGAAAACAAAGATCTTGCCCCTATTGAGGCGTAGCCCTGAGAAACCTCCAAAATGGTCCAGTCTAGCCAGAGCCCAAGGCAGCCCTGATTCACCATACCCAAGGTAGATTAAGATGTCGTCGGCATAAAGTGAGATATGTTCAGCCTGTCCCCACACCACTCCTCTACCCCCGCCTTCCATCCGTTGCTGGGCTGCCAGTGGCTCAATAGCCAAAGCAAATAATAATGGAGATTACGGGCATCCCTGCCTGGTACCCCTACATATGGGATAAGCCTCTGACACTGTCCATCCTCACTCTTGCCAAGGGAGCCGCATACAGCAAGTCCACCCATCCCTCCCCTAATCCCATCCGGAGCATCACTGTCCTTAAAAATAGTCCCACCGAATCGAATAGAAGGCCTTTTCAAAGTCTATCGCTAGGAACATCCCCGCAGGAGACTTCTCCTCTCGTGGCATATGTAAAATGGCAAAAAGGCGTCTGAGGTTCAGCGAGGTACTACGTGCCGGGACAAACCCATTTTGATCTTTGTGTACCAGATTGGGTATATGTTGGAGCAATCGATTGGCCATGAGCTTGCTGAGAATTTTGAAGTCACTGTTCAACATTGACAGTGGGCGGAAGTCAGTTACTGATACCTCCCCAGAGTCCATCTTGGGGAGGGGGACCACCAAAGCCCTCCCCTCAGCGAGTCAGGCAGGAAACCACACTGAAACGCCTCCGTGTACATTTCAACCAGCTGGGGGGCCAGTAGGGCCGGGTACCTCTTATAAAATTCCATTGGGAGACCATCCGTGCCCGGCGTCTTCCCTGAAGCCAGCCGCATAATGGCCTACTGGACCTCCTCTATTGTCACTGGCCCTCCCAACCTGTCCCTCTCCTCATGTGTCAGTATATTCAGAGGTAGCGGGTGTAAATAAGCATCTAAGGATTCGGTCCCAGATATATCTTGACTCCTGTAGAGAAAGGTGTAGTAATCTCTAAAGGTGTCATTTATGGCACCCGGTGTAAATCTGTGCTCCCCCCTCATATCCCGCACCCTCACAATAGATGTTTCTCCCCCACCCCCCTCCTTGGTTTCACCAACCATGCTAACATCTTACCTAACCTGTCCTCCTCTGCCTGTATTGAGGGTAAGTATCTCTGCACACTATGGCATCTCAACTGTTCCTCAACCTGGGAGTGGGACCTCTTCGCTTCCTCATACCCGACGTGCTCCAACACCTCTCCGCTCCTCCCCCTCATGTATGATCTTCTCTAATCTGATCAGTTCCCGCTCCAGCATACTTCTTATCCCAACTGTCTGTCCCAGACAGTAACCTCTCGTTGCCACCTTGAGTGTTTCCCACTCCATATGTCTGGTCGAAACAGATCCCTTATTAACAGCAATATGGCCCACCAGATAAGAGCGGAGCACCTCTCTGTATGCCTGGTCTTCCAGCACAGCCGGGGTCAATCTCCACATTGGTATGGGGGGGGGGGGGGGGTCTATCTTCAATCACCCTCCATGTAAGCATCAGGGGGTTATGGTCAGAGAAGGTGCGCCCTAAATATTCTGAAAAAAATCATTCCCTGCGCTACGGTGGCTGAGCATGCTATCCTATCTATCCTAGTATGCGTTACTGTGCCTGTCAGCAGTGGGGTGGAGCGGTCCAGTTCTATATCCATTCTGCTATTAAAGTCCCCCCCCCCAATCAATAACTCTTCATCCTGTTGGCGAGTAAGATGACTCGATAGGCGCTGCATAAAGGGGATCTGATCCTGATTATGGGGAATATACACTACTCAGGACAATCGGGGTTCCATGGAGCTTCCCCTCCATGATCACAAATCTGCCCTCCTGATCTATGTCAGTCGAAACAGCTTCAAAGGGGACTCCCGCTCTAACCCACACCAGTGCTCCTCTAGCATAAGCTGAGTACTTGGTAGCAAACACTTGCCCTCTCCATCTACGTCTCAGCTTTTCAGTTTCACCTGCAGTGAGGTGTGTTTCCTGTAGCATAGCCACATGTATACCCCGTCTTTTCAGATAGGACAACACTGTCGTTTAGTAGGTGACCCCCATCCTCCTTATGTTCCATGTTAGGAAGTTATAATCTGCCATGCTGATGTATTTAATGCAAACCAGACCTTCCATCCTCCCCCCCCCCCCCCAAAGACCTTGCACCCCACCCTCCATTTGCAATTCTTGTGTATATACGACCCTCATCTTCCACATCACCATCAAAACGTAGAACTGTAAATCCCAACTCCCCATCCCCAGGGCACCTCTCCAACTGTAGGTGGCCCAGAAAACAGTGCAACTTAGTCAACAAGTTAGATCTCGCCATTCTAAGCTGAGTGGACGAGAAACCAGCAAAGGGGGGTGGGGGGGGGGGGGGGGGCTCCGTGCCCGTCAGGGCCTACTGTCTGGCCCTGAGGTGAGGAGCACAGTACAAACTATGGGTTCACTCATCCCAATTCATCCGCAGTTTGTGCACTCACCTTCGGGGCGGTTACTGAGCAGCCGGAACCATCTGCCGAGGATACAGAAGCACGGTCAGAGTCTCCCCCGCTACCTTCCAGCGAGGACACCTCCCTGTTCATGGACGCCGCAGCCTCCAAGGCCCCCATCTTTGCCAATTCTTTTTGAGCCCTGGTCGGTTCAGCCCGTGGGCAATGTCTGTTCCGCCGTCTCCTTTGGCCCCTACGGTGTCCACGTCCTGCTTGGTCACTCCTATTACGACGCCCTCCCTCTATACCGCGTGCCTCCAGCCATTCCAATGCCTCTTCGGGACTCTGGAAGAATGTGGTTTTGTAATCAACAATCACCCTCAGCCTGGCTGGGAAAAGAAGTGAGTACTGAATTCCTTCTTACCTCTTCACAGCCAGGAAGAAAGCCCGTCGAGTTTGGACGTCTATTGTGAAGTCCAGGAATAGCGTCACCTCGCCATTCGCCACCCTGAAGGGCCCAGCTTCCCTGGCCCTCTGGAGCAAAGCATCTCTGTCCTTGTAGTGCAGTAGCTTAGCCACCACCACATGGGGCAGCCTCCCCAGCTCTAGGGGTCTCAAAGGCTCCCGATGCACCCGCTCCAAGGAGAAAAACAGGGTCAGATGCTCTGGCGCTACCACCGTGTGCAGCCACTCCTCAAGGAACTCCATGCTTGTCCCTTTTGCACCTTCCGGAAGGCCTACCACTCGTACATTGTTCCTGCGGCTTCTTCGCGGCTTCTTCGCTTTTTCGGCCCTTCGCTCCAGGCGCAGAACTCAGTCAGTTAGATTCACTACTGTGGCTGCTAGGTCTTCGTGTTTTGATGTTAGCTCCGTCAGCGGAGTCTTTGCCTCCCACACTCGAGAGCTTGGTGGATAAGGGCAGTTTTCTCACATTTGTCTAGGAGGGACCAGATGCCATCTGCTGCCATTATCAGGGCTATCTCAGTGATGTATTTGCTGTGGAATTTGGATTGGGAGTCATGAAAAAAGTGATTGAGTTCAAGGTAGATGGTGGGTTGTTGGTTGATTACTTTTATGACCTTGTCTGGGAAAAGGAGATGGGTCAGTAGTTGCTGAAATTTTTGGGGCCCACCACTAAAGGTTTTGTCAGCAGGGTTTTATTTCTGCCCACTTCAGTCTTCTGGGAAGGAGTTAGAATCTAGTGTTGAGTAGGGTGGAATAGAGAGAGAGAACATTTATATATGTTGAAAGTCTTCAGGCTTGAGTTGGAGTTTGTCGATTTTGTTGTGTCACACAGGGTCTGAGAGTGAGAGAAGTTGCTTGTCACTGTTGCAGGGTTGGTGAATTACTTGAATATGCAGAAGAGCTCCTTACTGTAATTGGGGTTAGCTTTGATGTGTGATACCAGAGGTTTTTTTTTTTTTTTTTTTTTAAACATACAGCTTAATTTAACTTATAGGTATGTGTGTTTACACAACTTTAATCTTTATTTTTTTTTAAACAAAATTCTTTAATACATCATTTACCTTTTTTAGCATGACACTGACAATTGTGTTATTTTAATCCCTTGATGCCTATGCAAACACTGAGTTGCCGCCAAGTTGAGTTTCTTCACTAAATAAAATCAAAATAACTCAATTGGCATTCATTAAATAGAAAGTGCAGTTACATATATACATCTATATATACACACACATTTCATAATCTATTGTCATTACATACCTACTGTTTCATAATTTTTACAATGCCTAAGATTTAGGCTCGAAGCAGTAGCAGCAAAGCCGACAATAAAAGCCCTAAAGAGTCCACACAAAAAGATTAGCCACGGCAGGGCAAAAAGCATGCTGTCCATTTCTTCCAGAAATACTCGCATTCCGGAAGAAGCTTGTGGCGGATTAGTATCGAGCAAGCCACTTCAGAGTCATGTCTGCTAATGTTATCAAAACCAAAATGTTGCCAACACCAAAATCCAGAGCGTGAGCAGCCAAAGTTTTTAGCAGCAAAAGATTTCTGCAGACTGTGCCTCATACTTGCACGTAGAAGTTTTCTGGCGATAAAGTCCTTTTTTCATATTTGAAAGCCAGGTGTGAATGATTCACTCCTTTCCAACTCATGCAGCACCTTTGCAAACTAGAAAATACAACAGAACAGTTTAATACAAATATCACTTCCAAATATCGTTCCATCACTTAGTTACCTTTATGACTAAAGTGGTTAGAGTTTGACGGATGGAAGATATCCGGTCAAATATTGGTGGATGCATTTGTTGCCCTATGTAGACTCCACACATGGCCACTCCACTCGATGGAATCACGGATGTCCCACATCCGAAAAAGTCTACATAACCATCCAAGTGACAACCAGCATGGTAAGTTTCTAAAAGATACATATTCACTCAAAAAATGGCGATTAAAACCATCTGTACGACTGCAACATACTGCTTTTTTGCAACAATTTCTTGTTTTACTTCGCAACTGTGTGTGAACAACAACATCACATTTAGCCATTTGCAGAGTTCTAGCAACCGTTTTATATAAGATTTAACAGTCCACAAGCCCCAAGCACCCAAACAATGAATCCATTGATAAAGCATAACGAATGTAAAACAAATTCCGTTTCTCGTTATGATGCTGTATATATTAACCTATGAATGTATTTGGAATGGAAAAAGGCATGGTGGCGGGGTTGTGGAATAAATAATTATACGTTCACAGGGAGACCGGAGTATGAAAATAGAAGCAACAAGGCTGGATCCGAGTGTAAAGGAATTGGAAATCTTTCATTATCAGTCTTCTTCAAATATTCCAGGATAAGGTAATATTGCCAGACACTATCAAATCCCAACCTTTTAAAGCAGTCTGAGCTACATAGCCCTTATGTCCAAGATCACTGGAATTTAGCCAGTTATGTCAAAAGGCCAAAATCCTTTATTCTGGTTGTATACCCGCACCAAAGTTGGGTTTATACATGTTTCCCCCCCACCCCCGAGTAGGAAATAACTACACAGACCCAGAAATACTAAGCTCTTTAGTGTGAATTAGCCCCCATACCAGAGAGAAAACCGCTGACATTTTCCACCTGCTCTGAACAGGCAGAAAGTGTCAGTGGGAGGGCAGCTGTGAGGCAGGCGGCTGGTGTGAGGGGTCTCGTGGATCAAGGGATGCTTCAGCTTTTGGCGGGTGGGGGGGGGGGGGGGGGGGGAGAGAAGGGGAGCGTGGTATCCTATCCCTTGCTCCTGTAGGGCTTGGTCATGAGGAGGCTGTGCCCTGCCGCTGCCCATGACCTGCAGCAGCAAAGTGAAGTTCACGTCTCTGGGCTTGAAACTTTAGTTCCGATTTGGCACACAATTCCAGGCCTGGAGACACATACCAGCTGGTGTCAGTATTCCACATGAAGAACTTGCTGTGTGTGAGAATCCACCACTCACAATCGTGGCCATCATTATAGGTCAACTCTATGTGGTGAAGATAGTTTTGTTAGTATGATAATATTTTCCAATCTCGATGAATAATGGCAAGGTGGTATAGTTAGTATTCCAAGTTAATGGACAGGGATTCATAGAAGGAGAATCCCGACCGCATGCAAAAGAGATGCAAGTTGTCACAGGGGTATCAATCTTATTTTAGGTCATAGTGGGTGACCCAGTCTCACTTAAAAAGTGTCCCCATTTATGTCAAACATTTTCAACTGATTATTGATCTTGTAAGTTGCCTGTTCATAAGAGACCATTTGTGTCAGTTCCATTTGCAAATGGCAAGTACTGCCTCAAACCACCAGTGACACAGTATGCATATATTGTCACAGCCAGAGATGTTGCAATCCATTTAGGTCTGTGACTCACCACACCAATCAGGTTACGTGTTCTGTAGAAGACCAGATGTGGATGACTGACTATCCACAAAATAGACATTGCCCAGCTATCAGACCAGTAGCAAGTCAGCCTGGGGCAAGGTAATTGAACATGTATTTTGGTGGTAAAGAGGGGACGACTTCCTCCACTGTGCATGAAGCACAAATAATAACTCAAACTCAGACAGGCTCTCAGATTTATGGCTGTCGTACTCGCCCTTTCTATGTTGGATACCAACACAGAAATCTCAGTTAAAATCTTAGCTAAACTTTTTTCTGATCTCATGCCAACACTTGCTTCCTGAGCAATCTGGCTTTATTCCCAATAGAATAAAGACTATAAAACTCAACGTTCTTTGAAGCATATCTCAAATTGGCCCATACTCAAGTGCAACATCAATTTGGCAGACTGGGAATTTCCATTTACAGTGGTGGAGAGAGTAGAGGGTTCCTAGATTTTATTGAAGGGTTATAAAAAGAACCCACAACTGGTATCTGTTAATTACCAACCACTGAACCCACTACTGTGAGTAGAGAGACTCCGCAGGGTTGCCCTTGTCCAACCTTCCTTCCCACCCCGTATGCAGTGGTAGCTCAGCAATTGCTGTGTGCAATTAGAGAGCAGCACTCTGACATGGAACTCTAATTCTCGGGGTTTTGTTTGATAATATTGGCATATTAGGACAACTTTTTACTTTACATTAGGGAACGTGCCACCAATCTTTCTCCTGTGCCAAAAAAACGTAAAATTTATGGGTTTCAGGTTTAAAAAATCAATTGGTCAATTAGGTTAAGTACTAAATCTTCCAAATATCAGCTGTTATGCACACCTGCCCTCTAGACAGCTCTCTAAAATGGATCTTTTCGGTTTGGGAGTCAAAGTTCAGAGACACCTAGGCTTCTAATCAACATTAATTATGGCACAGTGTAACAATGATCTAACAAGAAAGATGGATAAAATTATCACTCTTAGAAGGCCAAATGGGCGACATGAAAATGTTAATGCTTCCATAGTCTATTGCACTTCTGTTTCAGAACATACCAACAACTAATGATCCAAATGTTTACACAGCTCATGATAAACATGGCTCGGGCTGGTAAACAAACGAGAATTGGATGTACCATGCTGATCCTTGCATATGGAACAGGTGGGCAGGGGAGCTAAGAGGATTGCAGCTCATGATATCAAGCTATACTACCATGTGGCACAGGGTCAGTTTGCTCCGCCCTGGACACAGTACACTTGAACTCCCATATTTCTGGTTGAAGAGGGATGCTTTTAAGCTGTCACCCTAGTGGAGACTGCTTAAATCACGCTGCTAAGAAATGTATAGACCTTGACGGGGATACCACCAATGCATGGCATTAAATGCTGAAACATGCATCCCTGAACTCAGGAGCAGTAAATGTGCATGGCTAAAGATATGCCTTGTTAAAAGGACAAATGCATGCTCAATCAGAGCGAGATTAGATCACAAAGATTTACAGCTTGTTCACTGAAAATAAACTTAAATCACTGGAAGAAATTTAAGAAAGAAACTGACACATTGGTTGTGTTTCCTATTTAAAGGATCCTGCATGCATTACGTTCCTTGCTCAGATTTTTCCCTACAGAGAATAAACCCTTTCCATCACCAACATACCTAATGAAATCTGCTAGTACCAAACTCCATTTCACACGAATGTGCTTTGACCTGTAATTCTACTCCAGCTACAGTGGAGTAAGGAAATTTAAGGGGGCCCTACAAAATACATGGACGGGGCCCCCACGCTCCGGACCGATGCAAATCCTGCTTCAAACGACAGAAGGGTATTGGTTAGGAAATAACCAACAGTGGTACTGTTGTCTTGCCGAAAGACAAATCTCATTCGATAGTAGGCACCGACTCAGAGTTCAAATAGGTACAAACATTTTATACTCCAGTAGAAGACATGCCCGACTTTCTACATTTATCATGTACCGCTGTATATATTGGTGTGATGTGTTCTCTTAACAAAATGATTAACATCGCTGTGGATCCTGATCCACTCGTAGCATTAACTGGTTATATCAATGAAGTACAGTCAATTGTTCATAAATTTACAGCACAGGCTTTTTTTTTTTTGGCTATAAGGCAAGTGGCAGTGCAGAGAGGTCATTTACCTACTATTAAGGAGATAACATATTGCAAAATCATGCCAGACAATTTTAACATGTTACTACCTCCCTAAGTGGTTAAACCAAATACATATTTGGGCCCGCTGCAAAGGTATCTCAACAGCACTCTCCTAGCGATGTGGCAGGTCTCAGCACTGGTTTTCGTCCTAATAGCAAATGACCGCTTCGAAGATGGCTCATAAAATATATAAACTTTTTTTAGTATCACTTTCCTTTAGACTCGTCCGTCTTGTGTAAAATACTTTGCTTCTGTATCTGCCCCCGGCTATGCACTGGAATAATTATAACGCCTTTGGAACCATGACAATGTTGATTGGATAGTTGACATAACGGATTCCCATGTTATATTTCATTATATTAATAAATCAAACAAGTTTAAAAAACACATACATTAGATTGCATCTTGCTTTCCTTCAGGACCAGGATTCAGAGTGGTACAGTAACCATGCTTAGTTTAACTTGTAGAGAGTTCGGCTACAATTTGTAGGATTTAGGTGCCTTAGGTCAGTCTAAAAATCTTTTCTGTCCTGTGTGTCAGGAAGTTAATGCAAGTTTGTTTCAGTGTATTGTTTACTGTTAGAAATGGGGTCTTTGGTTAGCAGTCAGGTTGCCCCCTGTCCAAGCAAGGACCCTCACTCTAGTCAGGGTAAAGGAGAATCACCCTCAGCTAACCCCCACTCACCCCCTTCGTAGCTTGGCACAAGCAGGCAGGCAGGCTTAACTTCAGAGCTCTAGGTGTAAACTGTTGGTACCAACACACACAGTAACTTAATGAAAACACTACAAAACGACAACAGGTTTAGAAAAATAGAAAATATTTATCTAAACAAAACACAAGTCAAGATATTAATTTTAGAAGCAAAAGTCTTAAATCCTTGAGAAACCAGAAAAAACACTGTTCGCATTGAAAAGTACCTGGGTAGTGTCAAAATAACATGCACGGGTGAGTGTGTGTCAAAAAAAGTACACCATGCATCTATTTCTCACCGGCAAGTGAGATCGAGTGCTGTTTCTCCTTCTCTGGTCAGGTCGGCATGTGACATTTTTCCTCCCTGCAGGGGACAGTGCGTTGATCCAGGCAACACTCTGGTCCGTGCAGGCGTTGCATCATTTTTCCACGTCCAGCAAGCTTAGCATCAAAAATCCTGCCGCATGGTATCAGCAAAACTTCGCAATGTGGGTTGCGACGTTATCAGCCTCCGTCAGCGGGTGTTCCGCATCGTTCTTCCAGCTACATGTATCGATTTTCCAGCCACGATGCCGGTGGGGCATCTATTGCTGATGTGAAGCCGGCGGCGTGTTGTTTTTTTAGCAGCGTCTCAGAAGGTACGTCAATATTTTTCCCCGCACGGCAGTCTGTGCGTGTATTTTCAGTCTTGGTCTGCCAGTTTCACCTGTCAAGGTCCCAGGAACTGGATAGGGCACCCGTTGGCAGGGCAGGAGTCTCAGCAGAGAGTCCAGGTGCTGGCAATGGAGAAGTCGTTGACGGCCCTGAGACTTCAACAACAGGAGGGAAGCTCAGGACAAGCCTTTGGAGATTTCTTCACAAGCAGGAATGCACAACAAAGTCCAGTCTTTGTCCCCTTGCACAGGCAGAAGAGGTAACTGCAGGATAGCTCCTCAACACACAGTTACAGGCAGGGCAGCACTTCTCCAGGCAGAGGTTCCTCTTGATTTCCAGAAGTGATCTGAAGTCTGTGGTTTTTGGTGCTCTTCTTCTACCCATTTTAGCCTTTGAAGTAGGCCTATTTCAAAGGAAAGTCTCTCTTGTTTGTGAAATCCTGCCTTGCCCAGGCCAGGCCCCAGACACCAGGGGGAATGGAGACTGCATTGTGTGAGGGCAGACACAGCCCTTTCAGGTGTGAGTGACCACTTCTCCCCTCCCTCCTAGAACAGATGGCTCATTAGGAAATGCAGACTACACCTCAGCTCCCTTTGTGCCACTGTCTAGAGAGAGGTGCAAACAGCCCCGCTGTCAAACTAACCAAGACAGGGAATCCACAAACAGGCAGTCATAGAATGGTTTAAGCAAGACAATGCCCACTTTCTAAAAGTGGCATTTTCAAACACACATTCTTAAAACCAACTTTACTAAAAATATGTATTTTAAAATTGTGAGCTCAGAGACCCCAATCTCCACATGTCTTTCTGCTTCCAAAGGGAATCTATCCATTAGTATTATTTAAAGGTAGTCCCCATGTTAACCTATGAGAGGGACAGGCCTTGCAACAGTGAAAAACTAATTTAGCAGTATTTCACTGTTAGGACATATAAAACACATTAGTATATGTCCTACCTTAAACATACAGTGCACCCTGCCCATGGGGCTACCTAGGGCCTACCTTAGGGGTGCCTTACATGTACAGAAAGGGAAGGTTTAGGCCTGGCAAGTGGGTACACTTACCAGGTTGCATTGGCATTTAAAAGTGCACACACAAACATTGCAGTGGCAGGTCTGAGCCAAGGTTACTGAGCTACTATTGTGGGTGGCACAATCAGTGCTGCAGGCCCACTAGTAGCATTTGATTTACAGGCCCTGGGCTCCTCTAGTGCACTGTACTAGGGACTTACCAGTAAATCAAATATGCCAATCATGGAAAGCCAGTTTCATACACATTTTATACAGGAGCCCTTGCACTTTAGCACTGGATAGCAGTGGTAAAGCGCCCAGAGAAGCAAAAACAGAGAACAGCACACAAACAACTTGGGAAACAGAGGCAAACAATTAGGGGAGACCACGTCAAGGATGGAAAGTCTAATATTTACCCAGTGATGATTGACAAAACATTCTGGAGTCTGATAGAACCCATTTCCATAAAAAAACAAGCATTTGCAACTTGACCGGTCTCGCATTTCGCCAAGCTAGAGCTATTAGCGTTGTAAACTAACCAGACTTTTCTTGCCACATTAAATGGAAAAACAAAAACAAAACGTGAGTGCGATAACAGCACAACCGCGCTGCTAAATAAAGAGAAAAACTAGTCCAGAAACCATACGGAAAACATGGAGCCTCATATGTTTCCAGTAGTTGGTCAGTGCGCTAGAGGAGGACTAAGTACTGGAGAAGGTATGACATATGCATGCCTCACAAATTAAAGCAAGTGGGTTTTAAAAGGCAAGCCCACGAACCAATGAAAGGGACTGACATGACATGGGGGTGGTTAGAAGCCCAAAGAGATTACATCAGGGGACGGAACGCTTTGCGCTAGCCCTTCAAAAAACATGCCCAACGGGCAGACTCTATAGTCCTAATAATATTAGAATCCACAGTCCTGGAGATACATCAGGCCCTGGGACACTTATTGGGGAGTATTGTCATGGTGAGTCTTCTAATCATCGTTATTAGTGGTGTGTTAAATGACAGTGCGTCCAATGAAACAGGACATCTAGGGCGAGTTCGGCATGTATAGAATCAGAATATTGGAGTTCATTACCTCAAACAATTGCTGAATTGGAGTAATTTCATAATTGCAGTTGTGCATAATTATTTTCTGTACCATCTATTCTGATGCCTGCATTGAACCGAATGGGGGGGGGGGGGGGGGGGAAAGAGATAAGGCTGTATAATCAGAAATCAATCCCTGGCTTTTGGTTTGTTCAATAACGGTATCTCTGATTACAGTGTTGAGTAGGGATTTGACAATAGAGAGGCAGTCCCCATAGGTCAATGGTTCCCAACCTGTGGTCTAGAGACCCATGGCAGGGGGGTCTGCGACTGCTTAGAAAATTAGATAGTATTAACAGATTAGGTCCCCAGCTTTCAGTAATGATTCAGTGGGAGGTCCCCGAGATCCAGTAATGATAAAGTGGGGATCCACAGAAGTCAAGGTTGGGAACCAGTGTTAGGTTATTCAATGTGCTTTATTTCAGGGATACACTCGTGTGGCTCTGGGTTATGCAGTCGATCTACGAAGTGAGTTTATGAGCTGTGATGCGAGTAAGAGATGTAGTGTGCAAATGTGGTGTCTGAGGAGTCTGTCTTGGATTAAAAAAGGATATCTAATAATTCATATGGAGTGGGATGCATCCAAGTCATAGATTTATATATCAAGAGAGGTAGAATAGTGAACAGTTGTCTCTGGGTGCTATGGTCATTTTTTACGACCTGAATACCAATCCACAGTGTTAGGTTAAGTTGAGTCCAGCATAACATGTCATTCTGTCTCAGATCAGGCAATTCAGGTTGCCCACTACCATCCTTCCAAAGTTTGATATTTAAAATCCCAAGATATTTATGTTCATAGGGTTAACACAACATTGTTTCCAACGCTGGGTCTAGTATCATACTATTGACATGTGACATGATCAGTGCCTTACACTTACCTCAGTTTATTTTGTATCCAGAGAACCGAAAATGATTCCATCATTACCACAAGGGACTTTTACTAGGTTACTAGACTAGACTAGAGAATGAGAGCAGATGATCATGTGCATAGAGGAAGACTTTCACTTATCCATTGTATATTCTTCTGTCTTGTCAAATGCCTGCATTGATAAGAGTTCTATGGCTGGTGAAAAGAGAAGGAATGCCAATGGGGATACTTTTCATGTCTCCTCCACCCCCAGTCCTAAAGGTATTGGTGTTGACAGAAATTCCCTCAAAGTTGACTTGCCTGGCTGGGTTACAATTGATCCATTCAACCTTGGAAATGTAATCAGTTGCCAGCCCTGCTATCACCACAGTTCTAACCAGCACTGGCAAAGCCAACAGATCTGGCATTGGGCACCAGCCTTTTGGTTTAGTTTTGTCATGGTTTATGAAAATTTGAAGCAGTTGGACAGTGCACAAAATGGCTAAAGGGAATTTTTTTTCTCTAAAAAGTATAGATTGCCACAGTATTCTCCAGCACTGACGAGATTCATTTCTGTCGGGATGTTCTCCTTCAGAAAGAAGGGCAGCATGCGTTAACTCACAGGGAAGCAGATCATGGTGAATGAAGGGGGCTGACAAAGCCCCTTGGTGCATGCTGGAGTGGGTGGAAGAAATTGTGAATGACAAAAATCTGACTAATGGATAAAGCCTGGCTGAAAACCTCTATAAGCAACTATATTATACATACTTTTCGTAAAGTTAAAAACGTCTTGACTAAGATTTTTTAAAAAGGAAAAAAAAAAAGATGGCAAGAAAGTAAAAAGGCAAGAAAGGAAGAAAGGCAGGCAAAAAAGTAAGGCAGAAAGAAAGATGTAAAGTAATGAGAGAAGAGGGCAAAAAGAATGAACAAAAGAAAGGAAAAACTAGAAAGAAGACAAGAATGAACAAAAGAATGGAAAGAAAGTAAGGAAGGCATCAAGAAAGAAAGGAAAAAGAATGCACTAAAGAAAACAAAAGAATGAAAGAATGAGAACAAAGGAAAGCAAGGAAGCAGGAAAGAAGACAAAGTAAGGAAAAGGCAAAATCAGAATGAAAGAAAAAAGAAAGGTGACAAAAAAAGCAGGAAAAAGTATTAAAGGTAAAAAGGCAGAAAAGGAAAGAAAGGAAGGAAAAAGCAATAAGACAAGAAACAAGGCAGACACGATGGCAAGAAAGAAACAGCAAAAAGAAACTAGGCATGAAGTAAAGAAAAAGGCAGCAAAAACAAAAAACAAGAGGGAAAAAGGCAGCAAAAACTAATAAAAGCATGTTCGAAGGAAAGCAAGATTACAATAAAGGAATGAAGGCAAGAAAGAAGGAAGATACAAAGGAAGTAAGGCAAAAAAGGAAAAATAAAAGAGGGAAAGAAGGAAGTAATGAAAGAAGGTAAAGTTACCACAAAAGGAAAGAGTGGAAAGGAAGTAATGAAAGAGGGAAAGAAAGGAGATGAAAAGGAGGAAGGAAAAAGGGTTTCACAGTTTAAAATACTGGATACTAAAACCCAAATTACACCCCACCAATGTTTTGACTAGAAGTGATATAAGTGTGCTACAATGAAATGAAAAGTTGGGTTTTCTTCATGGGCAACGTTTATTAAAGAACCACTGGTAAAACAGAGTACAATAACACAACATGATATGCTGTGAAATAGCAGCAGTCAGATAAAAAGAGCACTCCAAGAGGAATTTACAACAGCATTCACTGAGAAGAGAAATGATAAAGCTGGAAGGTACCCTAAGCTCACTTCAAAAGTTGTCCTGTTATCACTTCAGACAACACTGATTTACATATATGGTATATTTGTAAACTAATGTAATTCTGTCATGAGTCAGACTCAATACACTATTTGTTCAGAAAAGAAGTCTCTTCAATGTCCCATTGTAATTTACAGAGTTTTTTTCGAAACAGACTTTGACCCTACAGGAACCCTTTTATCCACCTCTATCATGTTATTCTTTGGTTACTCACTAGCATGAAAGTATAAACTGGTTATTCACCAATGCCATGATGCAGCAGTGCTCCACTGGAGTTAAACCGTGGCATGGCCATGGAGTCTTCCTCCACCATATGTTGCTCTCCACACACAAGAGACAGTGGAATGGCAGATGCTGGCCCTCCAGGTCTTCCAACTTGTCCCACCTCTACCAAGTCTGAGTAGGCCATAGGGAAGTGCAGAATTGCAACCTTTCACCTATTATCTCTTCCCCCACCACACTACCCCTGATCACAATATATCAATGTGAAACAGTGAAATTGACACACTGTTTTCCTTGGTAGCAAATCTGTTAAACTGAAAGAGAAGCTGAGCACATTTACTGATCCGTTCTTTTGAAGGGACAAAGCCAACAGCACTGAATTCAAAGAGACAAGCAAGAGTGGCTTGCGGTGATAAACAGGGGTGGGGCAGGGAAGCACATGGGAGGGGATGGGTGAAAAAACAAAAATTATCTTCATCATCGCAGCCGTCAGCGCTGCCGCCACCACCGCACTACTCCTCTGATGCAGGCTGCAGGAACAGACTTCCAGTCGGTCCTGCAGCCAATTTTGACACTGCTCAGTGCAGTGTTCGGATTGGCTGGGAACACCCAGCCAGGGCGCTCGCAGGAAGTCTGGGAGCCTGTGCATGCCCTCTACAGCCTGGCAAATGTTTTGCTGGGCAGGAGAGAGCCTACTGTGCATGTGTGTTAGGCCAGACAAACATCCATGCGCACAGCACTCCCCTCAGTGCTGGTCAAGGCTGTAGCCCCACCCCTCTTACCAAAAAACAATAACAGTTCATCCTTTTTTGGTAAAAGGTTTTTCAGCAGATGCTGCTGGCGGGCAGCAAGGCAATGCTCCTCCGCCCTAGCAGAGGAGCCACGCCTAGAGACAAGCCCAGATGGAGATGAGGATAAAGCAACAGAACGCTTGAAATATTTGACTATAATGGTAGGAGGTGAAGTGAAATGAGAGGTGTGTGGGGGGGGGGGGGTGTCAGAACAGAAGGTGGTTTTCTTATTATTTTAAGTGGAAAGAGGGGGACACACTTGAGTAAGGAGACAGATTGTGTCAGAATATCAAGGCCAGGGTCAAAAACCTGACATTGCCATGGTTTGGTGTGCTTGATCACTGAAAGCACTCAGTGTAGTTCAGGGCAGTATACAAGATTTACAGAATCTCATCACCAATGTGATGGGAACTTTACAAATTAATGCATACCTTTGAGAAGGTGTAACAGGAGCCACAGGCCAGCAATTTAATTTTCTGGTCTGTGCTGAAAAGGACTATCTTTTGCATGATTGCAGATTTTGGTCTGCCTACGCTCAGCCTGTTTTGTTTGTGCACTTCACCCCTCATTTCCAGAGATAGTGCATTTGCTTCCCCTTCTGAACATGGTTCAATTGCCATGTACCTAACCGGTACAATAGATAATGTTTAAAAGCCTTATATATGGTACTACATGTGCCCAGAGCCCGCAAATGATACACTGCAGCACGTATTGTGCCACCAACTAAAGTAGCGCAGTAAAACTGGTCTGACGCATGCTGTCTACCTTTGTGCACCTTTGTGCACCTTTAGAATGCCCTTTCGATCTGGCAAAATAAAACTTGTCAGGCCTCAAACTTCATTTTTAATAAATATAGGTCACCCCTAAGATATGACCGAAATCCTAACATGGCAGGGTGCACTGTATTTATAATGCAGGACATGTATAGTTAATGTTTTACATGTCCTGGAAGTGAAAAATATCCAAAGCCATTGTTCACTTCAGCAAGGCTTGCCTTCCCATAGAAAAGCACTAGGTTACATTGTAACTCTTTATCATGCTTAACTTCAGTTTGGAACTAGCTGGAAAAAATTCAAGGACTCAATGCAATGGAAATCTAACATCCACCCTGATGGTCAAGTCGAATTTTTCATTACTACTTTCATTAAAAATGCCACTTTTAGAAAGTTGGATTCTTCTAGCCTAAGCCAAACACGCCTTTCTGTCAATCTCCTGGATCAACTATGAACGGCTCTCCTGGGTGTAATGTGCATTCCTCCCAGACAGTGGAAAAAGGGCCTGTGTGTGGAAAGAAGAGGGTCTTCATGGCAGGATAGCTGGAGAGGAACTAGGCCTCTACACCCTGGTTTCATTTCAAAGGGTAGCCTGGGGCTGTATCCAACCCTTCCTGACACAGGAAGCCTACACTGTCACTCACAGACGCAGCTCACCCAAGGCCCTGAATGCCCTCTGTTTCACCAGCCAAGCTGAATCCAAACCCAGGGGAAAGGGAAGAAGTGACAAGAAAAGTTTTAGGGTTAGGCAAAGTGGTGTTCTTCACCCACTGGGCATAAAAATGGAATCCCCAGTGCCTGAAGTCTGATAACTCTCAAACCTGAAAAGTTTCAGAAGAACTGCCCTGCTGTTCATCATGTTTGAACTACAGAGACATTTGCAGAGGCCTTTCCTACTTTCCAGCAGACCAGATTTCTCTGCTGGCATCTGTGGAAGTGAATCCTGACCTCCAAATGCAGTCCTCAAAGTCTTGGACCCTTTGCTGGAATCAGTGTACTTTTCACCAGACCCGATGAAAGGACTTCAAATTGCAGTACTGTGCAGTTCCTGATTGGTGGATTTACTAGATTGGTGCAGAGCCTTGCATTGTAGCACAGCACAACCCCATGAAGGACAGAAATTACATCTCCCAGAGGGCCTATATCTGGCCCGCACTCCTTGACAGGTAGTCTGAATGCTTGAATTTGTCCCAGTCTAGCGCAACCAGTCATTCATAGTTGGTGCTATTTTTACCTTACACTTTTAAAACTCATAACTCTGGTTCTACTGATGAGATTTTTGTAATTCTGGATTGTACTTGTGTTTTCCCTTTATTACTGTTCGAGTACTGCATAAATACTAACACAGATTGTGATCGTTTCACTCCAGTTTATTACAATCTGCATTCCTCTCAAGAGTCTTTAATAGTATTCATGAGTTTGATTACAGTTAGACTTTTTTTGTGGGGCCCTTTCAGTCCCCATCAAAAGGCCATGTTCCTTCATAAGTGTGAGGAAAAACATTTTTGAGTAGTTCCTCCACTTTTTCAGATTTGATGTAGCTTGTCACTCCCTAAAACATGAGGACATATTCTTACAACGGACTGGCATATTTAATTTACGTTTAAGCCCATTGTAGGGTGGTATGCCATATACTCAGTGCCTATAAATGAAATGCTACAACTAAGCCTGCCTCACTTGTGCCACCCACTTAAGTAGCCTTTTAAAAGATGTACCATGTCGCAGGCCAGTCATTGAGGCCTGAACATTTTAACCTGGCAATTCACCTTGGCAAAATAACCTCCCTTGCTCACTGTGCCACTGGATTCAAGGTAGCCTGGCTGTTGAAGGGTGATACCCTGAAACCGGACCCAGGATGCTGGTTTCCGGTCCAGGGAGGACTTGGCCTCGCAGTTCAAGCTGTACTGTTCCCATGGGGAACAAGTTCAAGATTGATTTGCCTATGGCTGGGTCCAAACTGGGGTGGCATCGTGAGCAGAAAAACGATGGATGTAACCCTGATCTGTGACTGAGGGTGAGTGGTTCAAAGGTTTCAGCACTCCATCCATCATCCTTTTGTGTTGCTAAAGTTTCCCTAAGTGGGAAGGGTATGGCCAGACGTGGGTCCCTTGCTCATTGTGCCATGGGATTCAAGCTAGCCTGGCTGAGAAAGGGTGATACCCTGAAACCGGTCCCAGAATGCTTGGTTCCAGTCCAGGGAGGATTTGGCCTTGCAGTTCAAGCTGGACTGTTCCCATGGGGAACAGGGTCAAGATTGATTTGCCTATGGCTGGGTCCAAATTGGGGTGGCATGGTGAGCAGAAAAACAATGGATTTAATCCAGATCTGTGACTAGGGGTGAGTGGTTGAAAAGTTTCAGCACTCCGTCCATCATTCTTTTGTGTTCCTCCCCTTACCAAGCCTCATAGCTTGTAGGACACAGTGCATAGTAATTAAAATGTTGGACATGCACTGCTAAGTTTTAGATGTCTTGGTAGCGAAAAAAACTTCTAATTTCTCAATACTGTGAGGCCTACCTCTTCCATAGGATAACCCTATGTTGCCTTATTACAATAAGCACGTTTTGCTAACTTTTGAATGGGAACAGGTAAACATTTCATGTTTGCTGTATGGGAAATTGGAATTAAAATCCTCTGTAACAGTAACTTTTGGATTAAAATTTTGAAAATGCTACTTTTAGAAAGTTGACATTTTCTTGTCCCAGCTATTTGGTGACTGCAGCCTGTCCTAGGTCACAACTGGTTGCAGTTGGACTTTGTTTATTCCTCCCAGGCAGCCATGCAATAGAGGACTTAGGTGTGCCTAGTAGGGCCATCAACTGGCAGGGGGGCAGAGCTGGATACAGTCCCACTTGCAACTGACTAGGCTGTGTTCTGCCTTCACACAAAGGACTTGTCAACCCATCATTTTTCATGGAACTAGCTTAAAGCCAGGGAAGGGGAGTTGGAAAACTTCAAGTCCTTCAAAGAATTCTCTAGAAACCTCTGTTTCATTTAAGGCACCAGATATAAAAATAGGACCACACTCACTTCACTTCCTGGACCTGCAGAAGGACTCCGAGGACTGCCTCCTGCTGTGTACTCCACAAGACTGCTTTGCTGGACCTTGACGGACTGCTTTGCTATCTGAAGCCCGCCTTGAACCCTCAGAGGCCATTCTGCTGCTGGGCTCTGTTTCATCACTTGAACCCAGGATGACCAGAGTGACTCCAAGGCTAGTTGGTTGTCCTCCTGATCAGAACCTTAGGGACAGAAAAGGCTCCCATCATCGTGAACCCGCACCTGGACCAAGCCAGAGTAAGTCTGAACCCCAAAGTGATATCCCTCCAGTCCTGGAACCTTGGTAGGGGTGCTAAAATGCCCAAATAGCTAACATTTGAAACTTGGAAGTTAGAAAATGTTTGTTCTCAGAGCAGTTTGTAGCCAGAGGGAAGGTTGGGACCAACCTGCTCATCTATTCGCCCAAGGTGCATTGCCGGTTGGCCCGACTTTGGGGTAGCTTCCACTGGGTTCTTCTTCACAGCAGCAAATCTGGTTCAGGGGTCTTTCACCAAAGGGGTATCCAGCCTCCTGGACCCCTCATCGGCTACAGCCTCCTCCTTCATCCTGCTGGAGATTTTCAATTTCCAAAGAAGAGACCAAGTCCAAAGAAAAAAACTCTTCTCTGCAACTTTGTCCAGTGGCTCCCAGACAATGCCTGCAGCCTTGCCCCACTGAACTTTACCTTCAGAGGAGATTTCCTTCAAAGTTTTTTTTCTAAGCCTCAAGGTAAGCACAGACTGGACCTAACTACTTTTGGAATCAGACTCATGCTCAAACACTATATTTTGACTCTGGCCCAGTCTCTCTCAGGCCCTGTCCGCTGTCAGCACTTTGATCTTTTATGCACTTTGCCTTAACATTTAAAAATTCATACCTCTGGTTCTACTGATTGGTTTTTTGTCAGTTTGGTGTCTAATAATTTATGAAAATGTACTCTAGTTGTTTAAATTACTGTGGGTCATTCTACATTGTGCAGGTGCAAAACATACAGCCATGAAATGTTGGGTATTGGTTAAGCATTCACAAACTTTGTCTGCAATACCAACTTGCTCTGGAATGCAAAAAACATCTGTCTATTCCCAGCGTGACCAAGCTGCACTTCAGTAATATACTCCCAGGTATCTATTTGTATTTAGCATGTGGTGGAGTAAAGCAGGAGAAAATCTGATAACAGGTATTTAATGTGGCGGGGTGTATCTTGTAAAGGTCACCCTGTAACTTCTCTCCTTTGGCAACTCTCAACCAAGTTAGTTCAAGTAGAAGGGAGAGGCTTCCACACAACACTGTAGAAGGGTAGGTTATCAGCAAAGGATTACAATTGGCATCAAATTCCCTAACCTTATTTTAACTTGGAATTCCTCAGTGAGAGAAGGTGAGAAACAGACAAGATGTAACCGATACCTGTGTATTCTGGCCCAGCGATGGGGATTACAGTAGAAATCACATTTGCTCTAGAGTTCCATATCTGATGCATGACCACATCCATCTATAGTGTGTTATACTCCATGCCTCATTCTACTGTCTGAAGGAACTGCAGAGTAGTCCTTGTTACAGGGGATATGTTCCATGTATAAATATGCACTAATATATGGTTGAGATATAACTCATCAAGTGTACTCAGTCATGGAGCCAATCCGCCTGTATTTGAAATCACTGCCTTTCAAGTCAATGTGGCTGCTGGTCTATATCAAGCCCCATCCTATCAATGATTGAACTATTGCATCTAGATGCCTATAAAAGTCACTTCAAGTTGTTTTAGTTCTATGTATTTTCCTGGGCCTCACTGGTCCATACTGATAAGAAATATCTAATTAAACTTGTGCTTTGAGCTCATGAACAGCCATAACAGTGTAGTGCAGGAAAAATGCAAGACCTCGAGCTTCAGTAACACCAGCAATCAGCCAGAACATTGAGCTGCACTCTTTCAAATATGTAACATGTTGGAGGAGTAATTTATTTTAAAATCTAGTTTAACACTTACTGATCTTTCCAGAATGCCCTTTTTGCCTCTTAGCCTCATCATCTGCAGAGTTTTTCCTCTTCTCGGCCTTTGCAGCTTGATCCAGTCTGTCTTTGTTGTCCTACAATGCAATTTTTCAGAGCGCTGTAGATACATTGGGATGAGGATGCAGAAGAAATGGAACTAAATAATGTCAGTATGTTTAATAGAATGTTTAACTGTTGATCACCTTTTGATTATGTCCCCTCTCTAAATAAGGCAATGTAACATTGGCAGGTATAGTTTAATCAGCAGGGGCTTGTACCTCATAATTAAAACCAATATAAGAGAATTATTACTAATGTCCCCTACACCTCATTTGTAGCATTGATGGATATGGTATTCAATTGATTCTTAGTTTGGAAACATTTGAAATTTATACAAAAGTAGCTTTTGGTGCATTTTCTAAGAGAAAAGTTAGGAAGCAACCCCCACAAGTGTTTGTAATCTGCCTTTCAAAATGCTAACCAAAGGAACTTGACTTCCCTTAAGATCGGCTATGAGCTGACAAACCTCCTTTGTATTCCCTCCTGAATTATACTTCCCGGGTTGGGTGGGGATGGGCACATAATAGTACAACTGTCTCAGGCAAACAAATCATTGAGTTAAGCAGCATTTGGTCCGCTCATAACCTGTGCTGGTGCCAGAAACCAGGGTGTTGTGAATGACACCTTGAACAATGATCAATTGTTTCTGCAGATAGATTCACCATCAGGTAATGACACTTGGTCAAACAGATTTGTGTTGTTTTGGTGAGAAATCATATGTGAAAGTGTCAGTGCCCATCACTACATTTTCTTGGTTAAAAAAAAAAAAAAAAAAAAACAAGATCCGCCTCTTACTTGAGAACTAGAAATGTCACAATGGTGGATTGTCACAAAAACTGGTTCATGCCATTCATAGCGAGTGTTCTTGAATCGGCACCCCACCTTCCACAAAAAAAGGGAACCTGCTTACACGTTGTTCTGCTCAGGAAGTACTGTGGAAAGTACATTGTCCCTGGTCTCTTATGTTGATGAACTGCAAACTAATCATAACACATGAGTTATGCCTTTATATTGTGTGCAGTAGCTCTCTGAAATGTATTTGAAGGTATGTACCATAGATATACAGCTGAAACAGAATTAGACCGTGTTCTCTTCAAGGTATGTGCAGGACCCAGTTCAGTATTATTTTTTGGGTCATTATATAGATTTTAACTGAATGGAAAAGTACCCAGTCTTACATGGAATACACATGTTCTTTTATACTTTTACTTAAATAATTCTATTATTCATTTTCAATATGTAATATTTTGTATTTAATAGAATTTGCGTTTAAAATATTCTTTTAATGTTCTATACGTTTAATAACCTAAAACAAACTGTGATAATGGTCGTTTTAGGACTCCAATCAGGGTTAGAGTGGGTCTCATTTAATGCCAACTTTGGGCCACTTGACTGAATAGCCTTTGAGGATCACAAATCTCATTGACCAGGCAAGGCCTCCTTTCACTTCATAGCACATGGAGGACAAAGACTGCTTCCAGAACAGCTGTGCCAGGTCATGATCTCAATTTCAAAGGACCTTCGAATTCCCAATTGAGTCATGGCAAGCAACATTCAACTGGAACAAACTGCGTTAGCTTCCTGAACAGCAGCCAGTGGCTGTCACGTCTGTCTCCCTAACCATAAATGAAACAATTGCATAATCAACGTGAAACTCCTTTGTGGAATATCACCACAAGAATGCCTTGAAGTCTTGAGCAGATACTTGGATACCTATGCCTGAATTTGTGGTAGTCTGAAGATAGCACCATCAACAGAGCATAAATTCTGTGCAGGACTGGTATTGGAACATAAAAGAAGGAAAAAAAATGCATGTTTTCATTTCACATGGTTTAGGGTAGAGTAACTCTCCTTAGGAGATCAATTTTCTACCTACATTTAACCCAGTTCTGCCCTCCTAACTGTTGAAGAAAATTAAAAACCTTTACTCGATTATCCCGAGTGTGCCCAAAACAACTTTTCTTAGAGAGCATAACCAATACTGCGGTCCTACCTAGTTTTAGTGATTTTTAAACGTAGTTCAGTGGGGGAATTGACAGTTTAGTAAAAGGATTAAGGTTATAAATTACAATGTGATTTTTTTCTTACTTTCCTCTGATTAAAGGGCTATATTACTATTCATTTGGATTACTCCCATTCCATATCTTTGGTGTTTCAGTGAAATGTATAAAATTACTTTTAGCAATTATAACCACATTTGGGCCAATGTGTTTCTCTTTAAAGACTTCAATTGTACATGTTTTGTCCTGCATTACCAGTACTTCTTTCACGTTTAGGGCCAGTACCCAATCTATAAAACCAAGAGGAAATCACAAGGGTCTGTTAGAGAGCTTTAGGCAAACTTTTGTTTCAACATTTTTAAGACTTAAGTTTTCAGGACATATTTGAGATCTTGTTGGTGGCTCACGTTCAACTGAGCGGCGAGAACAGGATAACATTGGAGTAAAATTACAAAAACCTTTCAAAAGGCCAACATAGGAAGGTGTCCAATCCAACAAGGGTTCAGCTACCGATGACAGCTGAAAAACAGGAACAGCTAAATTAAGTCTAGCAGATTCTAATACTGTAAACATTTTGGAATAAATACCACCCTAAGTGATACTTACAAAAAAAATGAAATTCTCCATTTATGAGCACTGGGAATAGACCTTACAATAGCTCTGATAGATTATGCTCTCCATCTGGGATCCAAATTTTAGACCCTATCCTGCTTCACAATGGTTTGTTTCAGTTCATTGTAGAGGGATACCAACCTTCTGAGCTTTAAGGACAACATCCCTAAACGTTTTTATTGTTTTAAATGTATCTTCCAGTGACAATCTGTTTACGTCTTCACAAAGGTAGAGTGCAAGCCTTTCTTTCTTTTTTCCAATGTCTTCCAACTCCCCTTCCAGTGACCTCAACGAATTGAGGCAGTCCTGAAATAAAAAATAATAGTATTCGTAGTAGCATAGAAATAAGCTTACACAGTATAATAGTTTGTAAGTGTTTGAGAACCATTTCAGCTGTCCTCAGAGTTATATAGTCATTTTAGTTTGACAATGTGAAACAGTTTTACATCGATTTTTTCTTAAGTATGTGAAAGTTGCTGAACTATTGTCATCATGGTTCACACATTGTGCAATCACTGTGGTAAGAGCACCATGGTGATATCATCAAGTGTGGCCAACAATTCTTTAAGATAAAGAGCAATTGGAATGTTCAATCAGTACACAATCACTTGGACTTTTAAGACAGCAGTCTTGCCCAAATTTCTATTTGCCATTTTTTTCTGGTGAGTTGCATTTTAATGGACCCAATGAAGAGCCTCTAGAGGGCTCTTATCTTGAATCCTATAAAATACTTTTATATTCTGAATGTTCAGAGTTTTTTTTTTTAATACTTCCTTATTGATTTTTAAGACATAAGGCACTTTACACAAATTAGTGTATATATATATATATAGTCAATACATTGTCCAAAGAATATTGAAATTCACTAGGAAATGATAGTGAACGAAAACAAATCAACCAGGTGAGCCAACATGGGCCTTAAATGCAATGGAAAAATCTCCATAACTAACCTTGCATAGTAAAGCACCTATTATGTGAGAAATAACTTTCCTGAGTCTCTGTGTATACAGATATTCAGCTGTAACCACCTGATGCCACAGAGGCTAGGATTGTTTCTATCCCCGTTTGTATCTTGGTAGTTTAATTTCTCAAGCATATCTATGAATCTTCCACCCTTCTGAAGGTCATAATGTATACTGTACACACTTTCCAAAGATGGTTCAATTCAGGCCTTAGTCCAAATAACCAACAGTTGAATAAATAACCCAGTGTTTTCTGATGGATGATTTTCAACTGAGGGGGTTCTCATATCAAATCTGAAAAGGTACTCTAACTGTTTTTGGAAAGCCTTTAATTTCCTGCAAATACTGTTCCTGTTTGAATCATTTATATGAAAACATATGCAATTGATGGGTGCATCACCATGCATCGGCTCTCTTCCTTTTTTCCATGTCCCATTTGATATAATTTTTGATACTTTTTAGCTGGTGAATCTGCTGAATATTTTCAGGATTCTTCCTCAGCTCGTTCCTTCCTGAAGACAATGGGAGCCTGGTGCCTTAGAACTCATCTCTACATTAATCATCATCTACCCTCAAGAAGTACAAGATTGCCAGTTTTGTTTTTCATTTTGTTAAACCCTTTGTCTTTCCTGTTTGGAACCCTCCTAATGAGGCATTTCATAACTTATTAATGCACCTGAAAGTTAAGTGTGGCACTGTGGCTATTTGGAATCCGCACTCTTTCCTCAGGCAATCAATGTGATTCCACAGGCTCTCTGTTTCTAGTCCTTGAAGAGTATATTTAGGCTAGAGTCTAATCATCAAAAGGATAGCATTCAGCTTATCAGGGCAGAAGCACGAGCCCCAAGAGGGTAGTAGGTGGAAAGGGTTATTAGGCACCCCCAGTTTAGGGCTCCTGTGTCATTAACTGTAGAGGTAACTAAATTATTTGCATTGGCTTTCCCATTCGAAGTGTAGTATACAACAAAGCCTGTGCAAACTTGGGTCGGGTGAGGGGAGCCATCGGTAGGCCAGTAACCGAAGCAAGCATTAAAGCCAGTACAACAGTTGTTCCCAACCCAACCCTCCCCAGGGTTCCATGACTGCTTAGAAATTTCAATAATATTAACAGATTAATGAAGTGTATATAATTAAAGTGGGTAAATGAATAATTGAATATTCAAAACGTACTGTAATTGTAAAGGAATTTGAAGTTGGTGTCTAAAAATTGAATTAGTATACAGATATTGATTAGCCCTGGGTAGATTGAACAGAGTCCAACTTTGCGGAATTCTGCTAGGTTGGAAAAAAAACAAAAAGTGGAATTCTACAAAGCCAGAGTTCTGTGCCCCACGGAGTCGTCCTGAAGGCACCCATCTTGGAAGCGCTAAACATGGTTGGGCCTGGTCAGCCAGGCTTGACCCTGCTTAGCGCTTCCAAGATGGGTGAATTCAGGAAGGTTATATGCAGTGAAAGCTGCCGTTTCAGGCCACCTGTGGACTGGCATGTCCAGTGTGCAGTAGCGCAGGGCCTAAAACCGCAGCTGTATTTTGCTGCCTACAGCCCTGGCCTGAATTCAGGGCTCCTGTGCACACACAACATGCCAGTGCACAGGAGGCCTGAAACAGCAGCTTTCACTGCCTATGGTATCAGGCCAGGGCCGTAGGTAGTGAAAGCAGCCAGGCCTGCTGTGCAACGTTCTGCTCCATGTGCAGTGCACATAGGGCAGGCCAGAGCACAAGAGGCCTGAAAAGGCAGCCTTCCCTGCCGTTTCAGTCCTTGTTAGTGCACCTCTGTGCACAATGACAACAAAAGACAAGGACTTACCTGAGCCTTCCCAAGGGGGTCCTCCTCTCTTAATCCGACAGCAAGGAGTCCTCTCAGCGGCTGCCTCCCTCTGTTCCAGTACATGCTGCAGCCCACTTATGGGCTGCACAGCGCAAGTACAGATTGACTGTGCTTTGGCTGTGAAGCCCATACTGGGCTGCAGCACACCCCGTGTGAGATCCGCTCTGCTGGCAAGAGTAGCAGAGATTTTTGGAAAACTCCGTGCTGCAAGCAGATCGCGGAGTTCCAAAAACTGTTAGCTCCACCAGCAGAGCACAGCTCCCCACACATCCCTAATATTGATCCGTGGGAGCAGTGCAGCTGCATCAAGCAGAAAATAGTATGGCTGATGTGTGGCTTAAATTACATTTAGAAAAGCTCCAATCTTCCTATTTGAATTAATATTCTTTTATTTATATTTCTTTGCAAATTAAATAAAGTGCGTTATAATTTGTGTATGTGTTTGATGAATGCTTGTTTCTTTAATTTGTGTACTGTCTTGGAGTTCAAATCATCAATGTTTAGGCCAGGTTCCCCAGCTTCCAGTAATAAATCAGGTGGTGAGGGGTCCCCCAAATTCCATTAATGTTTCATTGGAGGTCCCCAGGTTCCAGTAATGATAAAGTGGGGATCCACAGAAGTCAAAAGGTTGGGAAACACTGCAGTACAACATCCGGAATGCTGCACTGCACATTATCTACATTACACTGTCTAGCTTTTCAGTAGCATGCAAAGCTCAAGTTTGTGAGGCAGGGGCTGACCTGCATGTTGTCATAAGCTAGGGTGCCACACTTGAAAAATATACATTGATTGGTACAGTCCCAACAGAGTAATTCAAGACCACATAGGAACTGTTCAAACCAGTCCCTGAATCAGTTTCAGGGTTCTCAGAGGGCAGGCACATGTTGACAGAGCACAGTACTGTAATAGTTGCAGGTGTCCAACAAACTCTTCAGCACCCTGCATATCCAATTTTGAAATAAAAGCCCTCCATAAGAAAGATAACCGTTTATCTCTGGGAGGGTTCTGAGATACCAGTACCACAGTCCTTGCACTATTCCTAGAGTTCGGTTCTTCAGAGACAATATGTGCACACTTTGTTAGAACAATAGGACCTGCAGACCTTCCCTGCTCCAAGGCAGGTCACCTATGCCCAGTCTCAATAGGGACAGAAGAAAGAAAGGAAGAGATGGGTAGAGGGCACAGTCCTGTTGGATGGTTTCCAATATCTCTTGGCTTCTAATACCCCAAAGGGTTTCACAGTCTAGCCATTGGCATCACACCATATGTCTGGCTGGGCTGCAGTATAGTGAATTCCCAAACACAAAAAACTCACATTACATTCACTCTGCTCTTTCTCAGGTCCAGCACCGCTCCTCTTCTCAGTGCTACGATTTGGGACACGTGGGTGCAGTGTAGACACATTCACATTTTCTGCACAGGCTCTAGAGTCCCTACCGGACCCTGAGCTTTAACATTCCTTTGGACTACTGCACTCTAGGCAGCACAACCACTAAGCAAAACTGACCAACACTTACCAGACAGCAGTGCAACTTTAGTTTTGTTGCAGTTGTCCTTTTGGCCATCTAGATCCACCGATCTGCCACTCCCCCAGCCAGGAACATAGCACACAACAGTAACCAATGTTGCAACACTCCTGAACTTTCTTTAAGGGTCTGCCTAGGTAAGCAGTTTTTCCTTCAGCAGGATAACAGGCACACAACGCAGCCAGTAAGAGGGCTTTTGGAGTACATGTCTCTCCAGACCATTCAGCCACATGCCTCTTGTCAACACACGGTTACGATTTCAGTAAGTACCTTTGTCTGCATCTTTTATTCTTTATATCTTGACCTTACTAAATTGTGATTACAATATTATCAGATGAGGTCCCCAGCTTTCAGTAATGACTCAGTGGGGGAGGGGGGCCCTGGATTCCAACAAAAATTCATTGGGGGTCCCCGGGTTCCAGTAATGACAAAGTGGGGGTCCACAGAAGTCAAAAGGTTGGGAACCACTGGATTACAGCAATCAATGCCTCTTGAAACTGTGAGCTTCCCAGACTAGTTAACAGGCAAACCAAAGGCATCTTTGGAAGCGGTTTCTCACCTCTTCTGCTATGACGGACCATTGTGAAATCTTGGTTTAAGCAATTCTGTCTATCTTTGCTTAAACTCCTTTCTTTTGGTTTCTTCTTTACAAACCGCATTTAGGGCCTCATTTTGACTTTGACAGTCTTATTGCCAGACCGCCAAAGTCAAACCCACCACTAGACTGCCAGTACTGGCGGTCTGCAGACCGCCATAATACGACTGCTGGCAGCCGTCTGCCATAGCTGAGGTGGAAAATCGCCAGTAGTCGTGCTGCCGGTCTGCAGTGCAGTGGCAGTTCCATCGCCGGCACCGCCACACCAACAGAACTCCACTTGCTGTATCAGGCCAGATACGGCCTGGCGGTGTCCTGATGGCAGGGTGCTGTTGGCGGTGGAAGCGCCGGACACCATTCCTTCTTGAACAACCCCCTTGACTGATGAGATAAGTATCATCGGGGGTGGGGGGGGGGGGTCTGTGCTGCATGTGTGAGTGCGATTGTTGTGAATGCAGGGGGAAGAGGGAGTCTGTGTGGGTGTTGCATGGGGAGGGGGTGAGTGCATGTATGCAGTTTTGGGGAAGGGGGGTGAGTGCATTTATGCAGTGTTGGGGAGGTGGTGAGTGCATGTGTGCAGTGCTGGGGTAGGTGGTGAGTGCATGTATGCAGTGTTGGGTGTGCGTGAATGAAGGGGCATGGAGGGGTGCATGTGTGCGGGATTGGTGGGGATGCATAGAGGTGTGTGGATGTGCGGGGGGTACGTGTGCCAGCTACAGGGATGGAGATTTGTCCCCAGGTGTGACTGCCAGGCTTTTCGTGGCGCTCGGCCTGCCGGTGTGCCACCTCGTAATGTGGCCAGAGGCATGAGGTCTGCCACCCACTGACCTGGAGGGGTTACCGCCAGCAGTGACGGTGCGAGTGCACCAGCATTGTGCTGTGGCAGTCTAGCTTGAGCCAGACCCCACAGCTTGAAATGCAGTGGTCTTTACCGCCAGCCTCATAATGAGGGCCTAGTTTTTGCTGAAAGAATAATTTCTATAATTACAGGGTATAAATGCTCAGTTATGCATGCAATTCAAAACTTCATGTTCAGACATTTGTGATTCTATTCTTCTATCACATGGTTGACATTAGGATTCCTGGCCCATTGCCACCTTGCAGGAGAAAAAACGGAGTTGTCCTATGATACCTGCAGAATAAAAACTCGGGTCGGCTAGAGGCCGGAGATGGGTTAGTGCAAAGCTAAAATAATTAAGTAAGAGTGAGGAATTGCCAGAATATTTGCCTTAAAAAGCCATAATAGCTGACATCCTGTTGAGTTGATTTATTTAGTCCCATTTTTCTTTTCGAATTGTGCCCATCATATATATATTGGCTGTTCTGCACTCGCTTCTGACGATTAGTCTCACACTCTTGTATCGGTCAGTTTTCATTGTTCACAGAAGCATAAAATCCTTCCATGGGGGGGTGGGGGGGGCTTAGCATTAGATACCATACTACTATATACGGTGATATGGTGCGACTTTGCTTATCAATTTTGCATTTTGTTTATTTTTCTGAATAAACATGTGCAGACTAAGCGTTTGAGTGGTTTGACCTGTCTGATGAGTAACCAGACCTATTGCTTGGAATCTCTCACCATTGGACCCAATAGAAGAATGCATTCTATCAACATTGAGAAAAAAATAAAAATTCTCTCCCTAGCTATGGTTGCTTATTTCAAAACCTCTGCCATCAAGGAACTCAATCTTACACAACGCTTTTCTAATTCAGGGGGACTATCACTGCAGAAGAGCGATAAACAAATCAACCACCACTTACCAAGTACCAAATTGCACCATCAGAAAAGAACGGAAAGAATCAAGGGAAATGCGTTTAAACAGCTACAGGTGAATATTAAAACAGATGGAATTGAAGTGTAATGGAAATAAACTGCAGACCAACAAGATTATCGTTGCCTAGGATCAATCACATCTTTTCTACCTTCCGTTTTGAAAGTAGCTTTACACGAGTTATAACTTCCAGTAGTGTATTAATGAGGAACCTATGGGATTTTAAGGGGTTGGGAGAGGGAACAAGCACAGTCCAGTCTCTGATATGAGGGTTTCTGAACAGTAATTTCACCACACCAATTTAGTAATTTAATCAAAGCAATTTTATGGCAATAAAAATGCCAGCTTGTAGCATATGGGGCTCAGTGATTGCCTTTCTTTAAAATCATAGCAAACTTTGGTGGCATTCCACTGATTAAAATGCAGCCCGGAATAGTGTAGTTTGGGTTTTAAAATGACCTGACCTATACAAATTGGGAATTGCCTTTATTAAAGGGTTTTGCAAGTAGCCCGCTCTAGAACATGAAGTGTCAAGGATTGATTATGTACTAAGCGTCGTCCAAGTGGTGAATTGTATAGAAGGATAGGAAGGCCAATGCTTACAATTGGGTGTACATTTTTTTTTTAATTGAGTGTTAATATGGATAAATAGGAGTTACTCACGTGCATCACTGGTCACAAAAAAAAGCTGAATATTTACCTTATCTCATGGCAAGTTCACCAAAAATGAAGCTTTTCGATAGAGTGCAAGAATAGGTGAGGTACTTCTATCTTTACCTTTTCAACAATCTTTTGCTAACCACCAACTTGAGGCAGAATAGCTTAGTTAGCAACTGTTATGTTTACTCAGAATGCATCTATGAACATGCATCTAAATTATGAAATATAATGCAACAAAATGATGCTTTTTTTTCTCCTTTTGCAGGGAGACACAGGGAGGTGGAGGTATAAACACTATATATACAGCACCCTGGTCCCCACTTCTATGAAAGCTATTGCCTCAGTGTTGGCACTTCCCTTGCAGAATGTGCTCTAGAGTTCATATTTGCTGGATGAAGTAGCTATGGAGCAGATTACAGTGATAGTGTGGTACAAGATTATAGAACCTGGACAATGGTTTTGAGAAATTGCGTTGGTTGACTGGGGTATGAGACATGGTCAAGCACCAACCACAATCCTGGTTACGGTAAGACATAAGAAAACCCAAAATTTACCTGTGCTCAACCCTCTAGTCACAAAGATGTCAGGCTTAACTCGGAGGTGATGTGTAAAGTATAACTTGAGTTATGAATTTTTAAAGAATAAACTGCAATATAGCACTTAAAACACAAAAGCACCAACCAGTGATATCTGATCGTGCTGGACTGGGACAAAGTCAAAATTTCAGGCAGACCACGATGGAATGCAGGCCAGCTACAGGGACCCATTTAGGCCTGCTAAACAAAATACCTGAACTCCTGGTTTCGGAGCATTGTGTGAGACTCCACAGCAAAGATGTCACGCAGCCGATGCATTGACTTGGTTCCGAGATGCAGAGAGGCTGAAATGCAAAGTCCTCTTGCATTGACATCAAAGATCCCATTGTTGGGGTTTGCAATAAGGCCGGTGTCAGGGATGTATGGAGCAGCTGATGCAATGCGCCAGTTCTGATGAACGATGGAGTTGTGATGCAGAGCTTTGGCGGTGGCATTGTCAAGGCTGCCATCAATGAGAGAGGAGAGGACCTAGTCCATATAAGCATTGCACAGTTGTAGTTCCAAATGCAATGAGTCAAACCCATGATGTGCGATGTGAGCCTTGTATCCTGGGTCCAATCCGCGCAGCAGAGGCAATGTGCTGGTTCTGCTTGAGGATGAGCCGCTCAGCAGAGAAGTTGTCGGTTCTGCTGGGAAGCACCTTAGGACCACTTCTAAAACTCCAAGACTGGGGTGGCACCAGTTGGCAGGGAAGACTTACAGATAGCAGAGCCCAGTTACAGAAGCAGTGTGGTTGGAACCCTTTTGCGTCTCAGACATCAGATCAGGAGGCCAGTCAACTAGCCCTTGGAGTCACTATAGGTTCTGGGTTCAGGAGAAACAGGTCCAGTCCTTCTCACTCCCAGGCAAGAGGGTAGCAGACAGGTCAGCAGAACAGGAGTCAAGTAAACACCAGTCCAGCAGAGTGGCAGGCCATCAGAAGCAAAGCAGTCCTCCTTCCTGACAGTATTAACAGGTCCAGACGCCTCCTGAAGTGGTGGTGTCAGAGGTTCAGTAGTTATAACCAGTTGGGTCTTTGAAGTGGGAAAGACTTCAAAGACATGACATGTGTACAGACTCCTGGCCTTCCCACCCTGGCTCCAGACTCAATACAGAGGGGGTTATGCAGCTCTTGGTGTATGGACAGGACACAACATATTTCGGTGTAAGTGAGGCTGTACCCAGTTCCTTCCTCCCATCCTGCCCAGGATGGCCGATCAAGACCCATCAGGTCGATGCTGGGGACTTGTGTGGCAAGGCTTTGCAGGGCTTGGTGTCTGTTTAGATGTGCTGGCAGCTGCGCAGCGAGGCTTTGAGTCACCTGGCTCTGATTCCGGTGAAGCAGCCAGCTGTGCAGGGAGGCTTTGTGGGGTTTTGCATTGCTTTGCGGTTGTTCTAATGAAACCACAGAAGACAAAGCACCTTAGGATGACTTTCAAGGGTCCAGAACTGGGGTGGCACCACTTGGCAGGGAACACTCAGATGACAGAGTCCAGTGCTGTAGCAGGTGAGTTGTAGCCGTCTTTGATGTCTCAGACCGCAAAATAACAGGGGACAAGCAAACAAGCCCTTGGAGATTCTTGCTTGCAAGGATGTAGAGAACAGGTTCAGTCCTTCTCACTGCAGGACAAAAGCAGCAGACCATCACAGAAGAGCAAGTAGCAATGTGGCAGTCCCTCCTACAAACAGCAGCAGTAGGCCAAAACAGCAATGCCATTGCAGAGTGGCAGTCCCTCCTGGAAGCACAGCAGCCCTTCTTCCTAGCAAAGTGTCCTTGGTTCCATAGAATCTGTGTTGGTGGGGTTTGGAATCCAATATTTAAACTTTGGTACCCTAGGTCTGGAAGGTGGGAGAAACTTCCAGGCCTTCCTTTGAAGTGTACATATCCCCTGCCTCCAAGCTGACTGGCGTGACAATACATGGTCTTCAAGCCCTTTTGTGGGTGGGCAGAACATCTATTCAGGTGTAAGTGAAGCAGTTCTAAGCTCCGCCTCCCTCAAGTCAGATAATGGCCCATTCAGGCCATCAAATCACAAAGTAACTCCCATTGTGTGTGGCTGTCTTGCTGCAATGAACAAAACACTGTTGTCACCCAATCCAGATGCGTATTTAGAAGCAGGCAAAGGCACGGAATGATTAAAGAAAACGTCAACTTTCTTGAAGTAGCATTTTCAGACTTACAATTTAAAATCAGATTTTAGCATAAGTTGTGATTTTAAATTGTATGTCCAGAGACACCAAACTCCACATATCTATCTTTCCCAATTGGGAGTTACACTGTAAAGATGTTTTAAGGTACTCCTACTGTTATCCTATGGGAGAGATATGACTTGCAAAAGCAAAAAAAAATGAATTCATTGGATTTTCACTACCTGGACATGATAAACCTAAAAGTAAATGTCCAACCTTTTAAATATAATGCATCCCGCCCTTCGGGCTAACTAGGACGTACTTTAGGGGTGACATACATGTAATAAAAGGAAGGTTTGGGACTTGCAAGTGGGTGCACTTCCCAGGTAAAAACTGCAGTTTAAAACTGCACAAACATGCCCTGGAGTGGCAGGCCTGAGTCATGTTTAAAGTGGTGCTACAGTAGTGGGTGGCACGATCAGTGCTGCAGATAGGATTTAATTTACAGGCCCTGCCACATGTAGTGCACTTTACTAGGGACTTAAGTAAATTACAAATGCCAATTGTGTTTAAGCCAATGTTACCCTGTTTAGAAGAGAGCACACGCACTGTTTAGCAGTGGTAAAGTGTCCAGAGTCCTAAAACCAACAAAAGCAGTGTCAGAAAAAGGATGAGAAAGGCAAACAGTTTGGGGAGGACACTACAGAAAGGGTCATTTCCAAAACCTATGTTACCATGTTTTAGGTAAAGAGCACAAGCACTTTAGCCTTGGTTATCAGTGGTAAAGTGTGCAGACTCCAAAGGCCAGCAAAAACACTCAGTACAAATAGGTCTGAAGGCAAAAGTTAGAGGAAACTACACCAAGGATGCTAGGTCCAACAGGCAGTTTAGAACCATACACGGGCTGCAATGGCAGGCCTGAGACATCTTGAAAGTGCTACTTAAGTAGGTGGCACAACAAGTACTGAAGGCCCACTAGTAGCATTTAATTTACGAGCCCCAGACACATGTAGTGCACGTTACTAGGGACATAAGTAAATTAAAAATGCCAATTGGCAATTTCTTCCAGGTTTTAAGGAGGGAGCACAAGCACTTTAGCACTGGTTATCAATGGTGCACAGAGTCCTAAAATCAGCAAAAACTAATTCAGCAAAAAGGTGGAGGAAAAGGACGAACAAGGTTTTTTTTTTGTGGGGGGGGGGGGGGGGGGAACTCTGCAGAAAGGGCCAGGTACAACAGTGGTGCAAGATCGCTGTGGTCATCTTTGAAATAGAGTCTAGTTCAAACCACATGGTGTGACTTTGGCGTTCATATTGGTAGCACAATGGTTGGGAAAGACAGAAGGCGCTTTGTCCTCCATGGCTGGATCTTTACCAGGCTACTACTGTACTGGTCCATTATAGATATAGAGCTACAAGAAGCACTGAACAACCCTCGCATGTGCAGGGGAATCAAACAGTCTCAAGGGTCTGTTTCAGATTGTAGTGTGACAGTGTAGTTTGCTTCTGAGCTTCCCGGTCTTACTTCTGCTGTACATGAACTGGGAATTTGTATTGGCCAGGACATTTGAATGTATGGAGAAAGGTAATACAGTGAGCAGTAGGTAAAATTGCAAAATCATTTTTTAATTAGTTAAAAGGATAATGTTGGGGAAGAGAATCAGTTTTAAAATGTATGCTTTGATGGGTCTTGGGCATTTTCTTCATTTTTCTAAGCAACAGAATGCTTCCCATAGAATCCAAGAAAAAGGCACATCTAGGAATGACGTGTAATGTCAGTTTGCAAAAGCAGCTGGAGTTTACATTTAAAGTTCATTTAATAAGAAACAGAACGGTAAGTCGTGAAGTTATTCAGAGAAGGACATCACATAGAAAAGAAAGCTCAGGGTGATGCAAGCGGAAGTGGTCTTCTCTTTTACACCCCATCCACCTCTAATATTTACGTCAGAGAATAGTCATGAGAAGAGTATCACCCCCAAGCTCCTAACCAGGGTTGGTGGCACAGTGGCTTATTAGTACTACTGCAGGAATTTTGTGGGTCCACATTTCCTCACCCTTCTAGGGTAGGTAAAAGGAGTACCATTGAGTGGGATGAAAAACATTTGTTTTCTGTCAAAGTGCCAAGAGACGCCTCAGGGTAATTATGCTCTTTAAAACTACACCTGCTATGTTATGGGACGAGTAACAGATGCTAGTAGCAGAGATTGATGTGAATACTGGCCTAAAAGCAAGAGGTTTAAACAATAAATTTAGGATTGTTTAGCAATCGTGCCCTTAAAAGAACCAAGAGAATAAAGCAGTAGCAGATTTATACCAATGTTGCTTGCTCACAGAAAAGTAGTAATATATATGTGTGAGAGAACAGGGCTGATTGCAGAGGACCCTAACTTTTTGCCCCCATTTTCCACTTTTTGCTGGTGTTTTCCTGACTAGATGGTGCTCTGGGTACTGCTAACCAGTCCCAGGGCCTGTGCTCTGTGTAAAATTAGTATGCAAATTAGGCTAATTATAATTGGCAAAGTTAACCTACCTATAAGTCCCCAGTATATGGTAGGGCATGTAGGTTTAGGAACCCCAGCATAGGTAGTGCACCCATAGGTGCACTGCTGAGGTGCCCAGTGTCATTTTAAAGGCAGGCCTGCCTTGCTTGCTGCTTTTAAATTAAAGTTATATGCAAATTCGACTTTGGAATTAAAAGTACTTCCAAAGTCTTAAACAACCTTATTTTTACATACAAGTCACCCCTAAGGTGTGCCCTATGTCCCCTAGGGCTGGATGCCTTGTAACTAAGCAGGGACCTTATAAAAAATAGTTTTATAAGCCCTGGTGAGGTAAAAACAGCCAAATTTGTTTTTATCTCATTGTAGTGAATTGCCTTCATAGGCTAGAATGGGGAGACTTTATTTTAATTTTAAAATTCCCCTTAAGTGACAGATACAAAGAGTTTGGTATGAAATTAATTGTTATAGTAAACCCCACAACTTCCTGTTGTTGGATTTAATATAACTTGTTCAGGTAAAGAGTTTTAAACTTGACCTGAAAAGTTGCCAACTTCAGCCCTGCATTGTTTTTGCTGCTGTGCTCTGATTGGCCACCCTCTGGCAGCCTGGCTAGGCTGCCTTGAGGTGTGAAGTGGTCTGGCTTCACACAAAGAAAAGTGCCTGAGGGAGGAGATCTCCCCTCAGCAGATGGTGAGGCAGGAAGGGGGAGGGCTGCCAAACTGGTCTTCAAAGGCAGAGAAGGACATTTGGAGCAACCCAGCAACACCCCTACATCCTGCAAACCCAGACAGTTAGGTGCCCCCTTGATTAGATTAGGAGAGGGTAGGAGAGGGGTGTGTTTAGGTTTTTTAGCCACACCAGTGGGTGGGCTCAGCCAGATGTAACCTCCAAAAATCTCTTTCAGTCATGATGGATATTTGAGGAATGTTGCATCCTGGGATTGATTTTTGTCACACTTCCCAGGAAGTGGTCATCACAGTGGGGAGGACCCTGCACCCGATTGGAGAACCAGGACCCCCCTGTTTTTCACCCATGAGCAGGGATAAAACTGGCAGACCTGCACCCTCACCTCAGTTCCCTACCAGAGCCTCATCAGATTCCAACAAGGAAGAACCAAAGGAGAAGGACTGCCCTGCTGGTCCCCTGGCCTGCACTCAGAAGGACTGCACCAGCTGCACACTTGGGCTTCACCACAAGAAGGACTTTGCCTGGCTTCAACTGGTTCAAGGAGGGACTCCCTGTTTGCTACAGGTGAAAAATTGCTAACCAGAGTCCCTTGCACCAACTCCTGAAGAAATCAACCAGTTGACCACTGTCCAGTGGCTAAAAAGGAGTTTGCGCCAGGTGCATTCTGGGAGTTGTAGCCCCCCCCCTCCCCAAGGATCATCTTAGAGCTTCTGGACCCTTGGGGTGAGCTGTGGACCCCAAAAGAACCTTAAAGGAACATCTAGGAGAAGATCTGAGAACTTTTGAAAAAAAAGCTCCATAGAGGGACTGACCCGCCGCGGCAACTCTAGCCGGCTTGCCTCAACTGCGACCTGGCCTGATTTGCAGGTTCGTCCCGGTGAAGAAAATCTCCAAAAAAGAGACTAAGTCCAAACGTAGAAAGTTGACCGGTACCTCCCAGCCAGCGTATCCGAGGAGGGCTTCAAGGACGTCGGATCGAGATCCAGGTTTACCCCGGTCGAAGGATTTTCACCTCGAAAAAACTACTAAGTTCGAAGGTAAAAATCTTCAGAGAGGGCTCCTGCGACGCGTACCCGGAGAAGAGTTCCAGGAGGTCGGACTGGACTGGCAGGTTCGTCCCGCTGAAGAAAATCTTACAAAAAACGACTAAGTGCGAAGGTAAACTTTTGACCGAGGCCTCCCGCGGGCTGTAGCCGAGCCGGGCTCCATCACGGTCGACCTTAAACTTTGATTTTGCCCCAGTCGAGGTTCGTTCAGATGACCAGATTGGCACTTTGTTTCTAGGCGCTAGAAAACAATAATTCTTTATAAATTCATATCTCTGGTTCCCCTAAACAGATTTTATTTGTTTTTGTGTTATTTTAAAGATACAAATACAATCTATTTTTATAAATTGGTTTTGGATTTTTAAACTGTTTGTGTTTTATTTAATAACTGTTTTGTGATATTTGAATGCTTTACACTCTGTCTCCTAAGTTAAGCCTTGTCGCTCGTTGCCAAGCTACCAAGGGTTGAGCTGGGTTTAATTTACTGAGACCTAACTGGACCCAAGTTGAGGTTAATGGCCTATTGCTAAGTGTAGGTACCTACCTGCCCTTACCAATAACTCATTTTCCAACAATAAGATAATATACAGCAGACTCAGCTCTGGAGAGAATATATTTTACACAAGAACGAATCCTTTAAACAAACAAAATATAGGAAATGTCTATAACACAATGGAATCCAGGCAGAGATTGAAAATTTTGGTGGCGCATTTAATTGATAAGTAACTTAAAACATTAGAGGTAATGCAATGCAGAGCATTTTTAGTTCAGCTTAGCTGCAGTGTCCACCACACAGATGAAGTCAATCATCAATTGGTAAAAGTAGTTATAGTGTAAAACTAAGAACTTGAGTCAGAACTGTTAATAGGAGCAGTCTGAAAACAAAAGGAAATTTCACACGCCAAGCAACATGTTTCCCTCCCGAGAGAGTGAACGCAAACCGGGTGGCATATGCTTGGTCAAGAATGACGACGGGAAAAGTGTTAACACCAAGATACTGAAGCTCCCTTGTAAACGATAAATCAATGGGTAAGCAAAAGTTTCTCATAGAAACTCCTCAGGTTGGTTGGTCGCTGTGGCTTGAGCAGGGGTGTCGAAATTTAGAAAACTGTTGAACGCACAATAAGCCAGCTGGAAGTTAATCAGCAGCCACCCTCCAAAAAAAAAAAAAAATCACCTTATGAACCAACCTGCTTTTTTATGGTTCATGCCTGGGTGACCCCATACTGTTAGCTTATCAGTACACTACTGCAATGAGTGGAGGTGCGGTTGCCAGACTAATCCACTCCCGACGGACGGCAAGCATTCCCAACACAGGGCTCCTGAAAGACGAGGGTAAAGCCCTCGAGCCTGAAATCCCAGCCGGAATAAAATGTCCAACCTCAACGGTACAAAACCTTGTATTTAGAAGCAAAAGATGTATTTATTGGGCACAGACATTTGGGTATAATTACACATTAACAAAAGGGCATTATGTTTACTGATTATCAGTCATCTAACGATTCGCGATACACATTGAACAGGCAAAAAGTTTAATTGAGGGACATTTTTAAAATGCAGTCGCAAACATTTAGAATTTGCTTGCCTGAATTGGTTTCTCGTACTGTTCTTTTACGTCTTTTGCTAGAGGGGACGACATTTTGATCTGAATTTCTTTCAACCTTTTCAATATTGCACTTGTTTCAGAGTACAAATTTTCAATGTCAATTCTGAAAGTTTAGGAAAACATAATGAAAAAGTGAAAGTGATAAACAGTGTACTTATAAATGAAACCAGTTAATGACGTCAGCGATTCCTATAAATGTAAATTCAATTAAACCACGCCCATTTAAGTTCAACAGATTTCAGTACACACCCACGCATGCATTGCACAACTGTTTGAGAAAAATTATATTTAAAAGTGATTCTTACGTGATGCACTTTCACAAATGGCGTATTGAAGATCATTGCGTTTCAAGGGTACTTACTAAGGTTAGAACCAGAATACCTTAACAGTGGAAGAATAACTTCAACTCCTTTCTGATATTTTACCCATTCAATTATTTCTTATCAACTTTAACAGCCCAATATTACACTGTCCAAACACAGGGAACCCATTCACCTCCAAAGGAAGGGGGGGGAGGGGGTGGTGAATTGAAGTCCAAAACGATATTGGGCTCTATGGGACCAAGTAACCGATTACAAAGAACAATTCTGCTATTGTCCCAGAAAAATCAGATTTTACAGATAAGACTAATGGGAAACTTAGGAAATGTTCCAATATTTCAGCATTTTATACAGGTGCAATATTATGTATTGGGCACAGAACCCTGGTTTGTGCCCTGGGCTAGGTGCAGGTCTGTTCAATGCTCCCTGTAAGAGGTAATAAACTTCCCACAGAACAGCCGCAAACTTGCACCTACCCTGTGGGAAGTAGGTGAGTAAAATGCGGACTGGCTGTATCAGCTGGTCCATCTTTTGCTTTGCAGATGGCAATGAGGTCTACCTTTCAAAGTAGGACAGAGATGCCCCTTCAGATTGGTGGAGAAAGTGACTGCAGCCAGTGCTTTATTTGTGCTGGTTGTTTCTAGTGTGGGGCACCGGCACTTATTTTTGAGGGCTGGCACTTAATTTTCTGCCTCAAGCATTTACTGCAAGCAAAAAACAGGGGAAAGACTGAGGGAGAGAAAAACGAAAAAGCTTCACTATGGGAGAAAGCAGAAAGCTGCAAGAGTGAGCTGAAGGGGCAGGAAGTGGCTGTAAATGGATGGAAGAGGCCCAAGATGGCTTCAGGATTGCTTTGCCTCAGTATTCCGTGTTTGCACATTTAACTGCGGCAGGCGCAGGTTTAAGAGGTGGACTTTGATTAATTTGTAAATAAAAAAAACATGCCGGTGCCCACTGACTGCATCTACCTGCAGAAATGTTCCTGGTGGGGTTCCTGGGAACAGGGAACTCCCACCTTCTAGGGGGTGCCCTCTGGGTGCACACTGACTGTGCACAATGTCTGTGGTACACAGCCAGTGACACTCCTGCCAGTTCCCTTGCCTCTGTGCCCACGCTATAATATGGTATGGGCAGAGAAAGCATTCCTGTATTTCAGTGGAGCTACATCCACATGCAAATGAGCGAATGTCCCCTTAGTACCAGTGCAATCAGTATTTCAGAAGGGGGGCATTAAATGGACACACCATATCGGCCACTGGGCGCTCACTTCTAAAATAGCCTCAAGTGTATATTTTCTGTGCAGCATCACATCATACATGCACCCATAATACAAACAACACTTTAGGCTGCCTTCTAGGATGAGTAACCAGCTGATTCTCTCAGTTCATCCAGGCCGAAAGCAAATGGTGTGCCTCCTCAGCCTATCTTGGTAATTTTCATGTGTCTTTATAGCCAGTCCAGTCATGCTCCCACTTTTCAAAACAGTTAAAATTCAATAGAGTCACTTGTGTATGGTGCATGCATATGCACATCCATGTACACATTGACAGATGATATACATGTGCCTATGTGGCTAGAGCAGCACACCTACATCTACCCTTTAGCAGAGACCTTCAGGCAGCTAGCTTTAGTCTTCTAGCCAACTAGACTTACACACAGGACTTCAGAAACAGAGCCACCACACAACACCCCAGTTTATTTGCTTTAGGCCTTTTAACTCATTTAACATGTTCCCCTGCACTTTCAATCAATACACACTTTTTGCAAGGCTTCAAGTGAATGCGATGTTCCTCCCGCCCCCCAAATAAAAAACACATTTTCTAATTTTTCAATTATGAAATTTTGCCTAATGTTACTACTGCCACTAATTGCACTGTGTTGGACTTTTTTTTTCCTTTTGCAGGTTCGTCTCCAATCTTTTTGCCCCCTACCTCCTATTTTTTCTGACCTGTGGTTGTTAGCTTTTAATCTCTGGGCACTTTACCAGCTAACCAGTGCTAAAGTGCATATGCTCTGTGTAAATTGTATCGCTGATAGGTTTATCCATGATTGGCATATTTGATTTACTGATAAGTCCCTAGTACAGTGCAGTGGAGGTGCCCAGGGCCTGAAAATCAAATGCTACTAGTAGGCCTGCAGCACTGCTGTGCCACCCACATAATTAGCCCTGTAAACAAGGCTCAGACTACTGCAGTGTGTGTGCAGTTTTAAACTGCCAATTCGACTTGGCAAGTGTACTCACTTGCCAGGCCTAAACCTTCCCTTTTCTTACATGTAAGACACCCCTAAGGTAGGCCCTAGGTAGCCCCAGGGGCAGGGTGCAGCGTATGGTTAAGGTAGGACGTATACGAATGTGTTCTATATGTCCTGACAGTGAAATACAGCTAAATTCGGTTTTCACTGTTGCAAGGCCTCTCTCTCTCTCTCATACGTTAAGAGGGGGATGCCTTTAAATATGATTAAAGCGTAGATTCCCTCTGGGAGCGGATAGACATGTGGAGTTTGAGGTCTTTGAACAAACAATTTAAAAATACATCTTTTAGTGAAGTTGGTTTTGAGATTATGTGTTTGAAAATGCCACTTTTAGAAAGTAAGGTTTTTCTTGCTTAAACCATTCTGTGACTCTGCCTGGCTGTGGATTCCCCGTCTGGGTTAGTTTGACAGTTGGGCTGTTTTCACCTTTCTCTAGACAGTGACACGAAGGGAGCTGGGGTGTAGCACGCATATCCTGATGATCCATCTGTGCTAGGAGGGAGGGGAGGAGTGGTCACTTACACCTGAAAGGGCTGTGCCTGCCATCACACAATACAGTCTCCAGCCCCCTGGTGTGTGTCTGGGGCCTGGCCAAGGCAGAATCTCACAAACAAGATAGACTTCCCTTCGAAGTAGGCGTACTTCAAAGGCAGAAATGGGTATAAGAGCAGCACCCAAGCCCCTGAAAAATTAGATCACTTCCGGAACTCAGGAGGAACCTCTGATAAGATGAGCTGAAGAGAAGTAATGCCCTGCCTGTGACTGTGCTTTGTGGAGCTATCCTGCAGTTGCTGCTTCTGCCTGTGAAAGGGGACAAATACTGGACTTTGTTGTGCATTCTTGCTTGTGAAGAAATCTCCAAGGGCTTGACCTGAGCTTGCCTCCTGTTGAAGTCTCAGGGCCATCAACGACTTCCCCTGCTAACACCTGGACTCTGCTGAGACTCCTGCCCTGCCAAGTGGTGCCCTATCCAGTCCCTGGGCCCTTGAATGATGAAGCTGGTAGATAAAGACTGAAAATCCACGTACAAGCAGCCTTGTGGGGAAACTTGATGGACCTTCCGAAACGCAACTGAGAAACGATGCGCTGCCAGCGTAACAGCTGAAATCTACACTTCACCTGCATCATGATTGGAAGATTGATGCAACGCGGCTGGAGGAACGATGCATAACACCCACTGATGTAGGCCGTTAACGTCGCAACCCCACATAAAGCGGTTTTCTGATACTGTGTGGCCAGATTTGACACAAACCTTGTTGGGTGCGGAAAACCAACGCAAAGCCTGCCTGGCCCTGAGGTGCCTCTCCGGATCGACGCATCACTCTACTGCGTATAGGAAAAATGACGCATGCCCACCCAACTGGAGGAGGAACAACGCACAGTCTTGCTTGCGGGTGGGAAATTGAGGCATCGCTGGTCTTTTCCGACGCACACTCGCCTGTTCGGTGTTATTTTGACGCAACCCAGGTACTTTTTCACGCTAACAGGGTTAGCACTGTTTTGTAAGGATTTAGGACTTTTTGCTTTTTAATTCATAACGTGACTTGTGTATGGTGGATTGTCGTCGTTTTGGTCTTGTTTTGTTTAGATAAGTATTACCTATTTTTTGTAAACCTGTGTTGTGTCCTTTTGTAGTGTTTTCACTGAGTTACTGTATGTGTAGGTACAAATACTTTACAACTAGCACTCTGAAGTTAAACCTGCCTCCTTGTGTCAAGCTACCAAGGGGGTGAGCGGGGGGTTAACTAAGGGTGATTCTCCTTTACCCTGACTAGAGTGAGGGTCCCTTGCTTGGACAGGGGGGTAACCTGACTGCCAACCAAAGACCCCATTTCTAACACACTGGAATATCAATTAACCTAGATCGTTATTGTGTAAGTTCACATTAATCCATTTAGGTCATCTGTCTAATGATTTTAAAGTAGTTTGTACATTTATAGAAAAATAATCAGAACCACATTTTTGTGAACCCAAATAAACATACATTTAGTGAAAAAATACAGTTTTGGTGAAAATAATGATAAAACAGTCAAGAACCACCAGACAATTACTAAAAACAGCTAAAAGAAAATTCTGGAGTCCATAGTGAATCTACTTTAGATAATACGCTTAAAAACATTAAACCAAAAGAAGAGATAAGGAGATAAAGGTGGCACAAAAGAAGACTAAGAAAGGGTTAGGAAGAGGAATGATGGTACTGAAGAGAAGCACGCACATAAGTGGCTAAAAGGAGGAAAGAGGGAACATTTTTAAAATGAGTGAAGGAGGAGGTTGGATTTGTTTGTTCGTACAAATATAATATTTCAAGGGACAGAGGGGTAAAATAGAGGGTGAATTAACATGGGGGGAAGCACTGGAAATGGGAAGTTTGGAGGGTAAAAACAGCTAATAAGTGAAATGCTGATTACAGATCGTGTGAATGAAAGCGTGTGTAATGAAAAATGATCCACACAAACGTGGAAAAAAACATATGCAAGATTAATGGTATTGATACCTTTAAATAACAGCAGGTAAAGACAATTTTCAAAAAGACATTTTATTGATTTGTTTCTATAAAATAGTACATATAATTTATCTTTCAGAAACTGATTTAGCGTTTTAGGTGATATTGATTTCCAGAATTGGTCCTGGTTGAGAATCTTTCTATTAAAAAAATAAAAAATAAAAATAAAATCACACAAAACTTAATTCCAATTGGCAGATTCCACCTATTAACAATTATCTTGTCTTAGTTCCACCATTTTAAAGTTTTAAACTGATTGTGGCCACGAGTATGTATCAGGGAGGTTTTCAATCATATTCTGAATTACATTTGAGTCAAAATGTTTGAGGATGGGATAAGAATATCATCTTTGACCAAGGTGCTGTCCCTCCAAAACCTCATGAAGTCACTACCTCAGACCTTCAATTTAGCACCTCTGTATAGTAGGATCACTGGAACACCTACCATTCAAAGTTGTGTGTCTCGGTGTGGCAAGGGCCAGCAAAAACGTGACACTCGCAGGCTGGGCCAAGCTTTCTTTGGCCACACGCATGTCACCCAGTTGTTCACTTATTTGTTGCGCTCTGACTGTCATGAAGTGCTTAGTGTAGCAACATAGTACTAAGGGAGAGCAATATCAATAGGAGAATAATACTTCCAAAGTCAGATCACCAGGTAATGCAAGGGAAACTAAGACAGGCAGATTCTGACCATTTAAAAGTAGCAGATGGTACATCAGAGAAGACGGGCAATCCTGTCTCCTGTTTGAAACCAGTTATACAAATAACCCCCACAAAAAATCAGTGATTTTAGACTAGGGCCAGGATACATCATGTACCCATCTTTAACCCCTCCACCGCCAAGGACGTAGTGGTTAAATCCAGTGGTCTGGTATAGGCCCTGGGAGCGAAAACGCTGGCGCTTCCCCTGAGGGCCAACCCCCCCCCCCCCCCCCCCCCCCCCCCCCCCCAAAGGCAGGGCTGGAAGAGGAATCACTTCCCCCTTCTACCCCAGACCCCCCACAGTGACGTCAGCACGCAACTGCGTGCTGACCTCAGAGGTCACCTCCCATCACGCTGGAAGCATGCTTTTAGGTGCGATGCAGAAGCAAAATGCTCAGCATTTCTCTTCCACTCAGGAGGAGTGGGCAGGCAGAGGCAGGAAAGGAAAGGCCTTTCCTTTCATGTCTCTGCAAGCATTTCTGCAGCCCGACCGCATCCTCACTGGACACCAGGGAAACATATTTTTTGATACTTACTCATAAGGGGACCGGCCCCTTGGGCAAGGGCCACTCTCCAGGGGCCAAATTATTTTTAGGCCATTTCTGCCCCCCCCCCCCCCCCACCAGGGGTAGATCAGCTTCATATAATTAGGCCAAACTGCCCCCAGGGAGATCAGAAACCCCTAGACACCAGGGATAATTATTTTTTTATATGTGGGGAGCGACCACTTTGACAAGGGTCATTCCCCGGGGATAAAATTACTTTCAGGCCATTTCTGCCCTCCTTATTTGGCCAATCTGACCCCAAGGGGCGGCAGAAACCACTCAACACCCGGGATTTTTTTTTTTTTGATTTTTTTTTTTTTAAATAGGGCCGCTCCCCAGGGGGGGGGGCAAAATATTTTTAGGTATTTTCTGCCCCCTCCCCATCCCCTGGGGCAGAGCGGCCTATTATAATTCACAAACTTCCAACACCCAGCATGGTCTCATCTATACCGATAAAAATGTTGCCCTGCTTGTCAGCCTAAACATTTTTTTTTTTTCCCCCCCAAACTGCCCTTTTGGACCCACTTTGGTCCCCCCTCAATTTTGATATGTCACAGGCACTTGGCCCACCTACACAAGTGAGGTACCATTTTTACCGGGAGAGTCAGGGGAACATTGTGTGGTAGGAAATTTGTCCTGCTGCGGTGATCCCACACATGTGGGAAAAATGATTTTTCTTAAGCTAAATTTGAGGTTTGCTGAGGATTCTAGGTAAGAAAACATTGGGGGATCCACGCAAGTCACACCTCCCTGGATTCCTTGGGGTGTCAAGTTTTCAGAAATATTTGGTTTTGGTGGGCTTCCCTATATAGCTGCTGAGCCCAGGACCAAAAACGCAGGTTCCCCCCACAAAAACAGGTAGTTTAGTATTTGATAATTTTTAAGTGTCCACATAGTGTTTTGGGACATTTCCTTTCGTGGGCACTAGGCCTATCCATACAAGTGAGGTACCATTTTTATTGGGAGACTTGTGGGAACACAGAATAGCAAAACAAGTGTTATTGCCCCTTGTCTTTCTCTACATTTTTTCCTTCCACATGTAAGACTGTGTAATAAAGAAGTCGATTTGAGAAATACCCTGTGAATTCCGGGGTGCCCAGACTAGCATGTAAATTAGAGATGTGCAAATAACCACTGCTTATCAACACCTTATTTTGTGCCCATTTTGGAAATACAAAGCTTTTCTTGATACACATTTTTCACTCTTTATATTTCAGCAAATTAATTGCTGTATATCCGGTATAGAATGAAAAGCCACTGCAAGGTGCAGCTCATTTATTGGCTTTGGGTACCTAGCGTTCTTGATGAATCTAGAGGCCCTATATATTCCCCGCAACCAGAAGAGTCCAGCAGACAAAGGTATATTGCTTTGTAAAAATCTGACATTGCAGGAAAAGGTTAGAGTACAACGTTGAGAAAAATGGCTGTTTTTTCACCTTAATATCATTTTTGTTTTAATTTCAGCTGTTATTTTCAGTAGGAAACCCTTTGTAGGATCTACACAAATTACCCCTTGCTGAACTCGGAATTTTCTCTACTTTTCAGAAATGTTTAGGTTTCTGGGATCCAGCATTAGTTTCACACCCATTTCTGTCACTAACTGGAAGGAGGCTGAAAGCACACAATTTTTTTTTTTTTTTTTTTTTTTTTTTTTTAAATGGGGTATGTCCCAGTAAAATACCAAAATTGTGTTGAAAAATGGGGTTTTCTGATTCAAGCCTGCCTGTTCCTGAAAGCTGGGAAGACAGTGATTTTAGCACCACAAACCCTTTGTGGATGCCATTTTCAGGGAAAAAAAAAACAAAAAAACACAAGCCTTCTTCTGCAGCCCTTTTTTCCCATAAAAAAAAATAAAAAAAATAAAATGTTTGCAGTATTTGGGCTAATTTCTTGGTCTGCTTCAGGGGAACCCACAAGGTCTGCGTACCTCTAGAATCCCTATGATGTTGGAAAAGGACACAAATTTGGCATGGGTAACTTATGTAGACAAAACAAAAAGTTATGAGGGCCTAAGCGAAAACTGCCCCAAATAGCCAAAAAAAGGCTTGGCACCTAAGGGGGAAAAGGCCTGGCAGCGAAGGGCTTAATGAGGATGAACTTTGGGTGTGTTTTTTTTTTTTTTTTTTTTTTTAAATAATGCAGTCAACCCTACAGGTTCTTATTCAGTTATTCACAGAGGAAGTTAGAACAAAAGAAACCAGAACCCCTGGTCTTGTGAACATGTTGCACCTTTGGTGAAGCAGTCAACTTGTACCAAACTAAAGGACCTGCATTTTTATGGTAACAATTCTAATTTGTGTAGGGCAGCGTTGAATCCGCTTCTTGACACCAAGGGTACTACAACTGGCTGACCACTCATTTGACTGGCCAATCGGTAGAGATACTGCGTGCTTCGCCAGTAAAACATAGCTGTGGATAAATGTTCGGTATTACCCACCTGAATATCAATCAAGAAGGTTTTATTTTGTGAGATTCTCATAAAATGCTAACAGTCTCATGAAAAAAGTAAGTCTTTACCTGGCAAAAAAAAAAAAAAAATTAATCTTAACACAAGGTCTTTTCTCCTGATCATATAAATTGTCAGCTGCCCATTGCCATGTAGGACTATATACAACGAGCCTGTACGGGAAAAACATCTAAGCTGTGTCCCACCTACTATGCACTAAATGCGAAGTGATTGGAGTGATTGCATTTTGGAATCCGAGTGAACACTATTTTCAACAATTTTGGTGCATCACTGTTAGCATCTGCTCTGTTTATTCATTTGCATATAGAGTCCACATTGGTAGGTATGCAGCTGGAACCTGGGTATTTCAGGACCTTGCACAGATGTGAGCAACTCACAATGCACTGGCACACAACTTGCCAGAAGATTTGCTCATAGGTTAAAATCACAGGGCAGTTAGCTCTAGGCTGGAGATGTGCTACTAGCAGAAACAAAACTTTAAAAACAAATGCTTTACTGAATAAACGGACACTACGAGCAGAAACTACCAGATTTAGCTCATTTTTCTTTTTCTTAAACACAGAATGTTGCAACTGTCACATCACTGCTTACAAGCTGCCAGTGTTATCTATTCAGAATGAAATGCAATGCTGCTAAGTGTGAGTATAGAATGCAATGGGATAACACTGGATAGTGGTAATCTCGGAAAAACCCAATTAAGATGGTTTGGGCCACCAGTTGTGATTATTTCTGGAGTAGGATATTTTTGTCTTGGTCATCAAGGCTGGTAACTTAACACCAAGCCACTTCAGGTGACTTTCTGATGTCAGAGCAATTCTTAAGCTTCTCCATGTTACCAGTCAAAATACATATTTCATATTTAATGGTAATATGATAGGGGTTTGGAGTTATCCTATCCAACTTAATAGTTTGGTTGAAGGAAGACTGTGATCAGTAGGCCACAACTGTCTCCCCTAGTCGAGTTTTCTTGGTGCCATTTCCAGGACATTTAAGGGAGAAGGTAGGCTCTCTCTGACAAGAGAATACCATCCACTGGTTAAAGGAGTCCGTCTCATCCTCCCCCAGCCCCAACATTCAACTGACTTCTCACTTTCTCATAAATGTTGAAGACCACAGCTTAACACCTCCTAGATTGATTGCATAACCCAGTCCTTGAGACCACTACAGGATCCAAGCGCTATTAGTCCTAAGACACTACATCTTCCCCCTTGTTAAACAAAAAGACAAACAAAACATGAACACATAGCAGCATTACATTTCCTCGATCCATCTTCTGGGTACTTGCACAGTTCGACCAGACTGTGTGACATAAGGTAATTGAGTTGTATCGAAGGTGGACCCAGGAGGTACAGGGGCCAGTGTTTGATTAGAGCTTTCAGGTGACACAGCCACCTCAGAGTTTGCAAGGACAGATAGTCAAGGCAGATGTTTGAAATGTGAGGACTCCCTTGTGATAGATTTGCCAGGACGGTGTGCCGTTATGTGCACCCTTGCACAACTTTCAAAAGGTTCAGCATCAAATTGAGCCTTTCACTTCGGTTTTGGTTTGACAAGAACAAAGTCACCCTTGCCTAACACGATCTCCTGAGTTAGACAACATTGATCTGCGTATGTCTTCATCTGATATTTCCGAGCAGTGTCAGTAGCACAAACATCATCATTGGGGGACCACTGTGGTAACTATTGTAGTTTTCCCGAACATCAGGGTGGCAGGACTCCCCAGCGGTTGAAGGAGGGGGTCGACCAATAAGCACAGAGGGCTTGGCATAACGCCCTACTCTGCTCAATTCCCTCCATTAATGCAGGTTGGATCACTATTTCAGGGTCCCCATAAACCATACCAGGACACAGTTGGATTGAGGCCGCAAGGGTATGCTTTTCTGAGGATTGATATGGAGTCTAGTTATAAACCCCTTACTGTTGAACAGTAGACCATAGTCAGATTCAAGAGTGGCCAGTATTTCCCCACACTGCAAATATGCCATCCAGCCATTCAATGACCTTGTTGTAAGTAATTGATGACATGCCCTCCACCAGAGGGTCTTCGAATCACAGGTAAGACAATCTGGGATCCTCTTAGCACAATGCCGTATTTTGTAACCGAGTTAATCTTTGAGATTCTTTTTTTTAATTCAATATAGTTACAGAGGTCAAACGCTCGATCTCCAGGATTGTGCAGAAAAGATGTATTTAAGAGCAAGCATGTCCTTAGCATTTATAGCAGTGACGATCTGATGGACAGAGCTGCAGGAGTTCTAGATATTTTAAAATAAAGTTGATGTATTCCTCAATAGCTTTTGACGTAGAGTAAGAAATATGCAGGGTTTTATTTCTTCCCTGGCTTGTGACCTATTGTATTCTCGTACTCTTGTAGAGACTGCTCCCACCTTTCAATGCAAGGAGGCATCTTGGCCTTTGAATTTCTGAAAATGGTGATCAAAGCCTGGTGGTCTAACAATAGTGAAATGCTTTCCATACAGAAGAAAATGAAACTGTTCACAGGTCCATAACAGAGCTAGACTTACTTTTTTCCAGCTGGGAGAAGGCACATTCTGTGTTCGATATGCTTTGACTGACATAGACCATAATGTGTGTGTGCGGTTTGATGTTCATTGTGTTGAGCAAGGATTGCTCCAAGCCCTACTGGGCTTGCATCAACAGTGATCTCAGAGAGCAGTTTAGGCCATCACAGTAGCATTTTCAATTGCATTTATTTTAATTTAATTTTTTTACTTTTTATAGCTGTGGTCATACTCAGCTGATCATCGGGACTGGAAACTTTGCCAGGTCTCGCAATGGGGAACTCACTGTGGCAAAGTCACAAATGTACTTTGAACAATAGACAGCAGTGCCCAAGAAGGATCTATTATGGTGACATCTTGCGGAGTGCAAGTGGTGCTCGCACTTTAACAGGAGTCATCCCTCCATCAGACAGTATGTGTGCAAAGAACGAGTTGTGAAATTCACATTTTTCGGCATTTAATGCAAGACCTGCTTCTGTATGCAACTGGAACACTTGTTTGAAAAAACATGGAAGGAGCATGACAAGGCTCTCAAAAACCAATATATAACTAATTGAAGGCATGTGTAACAAGCTAAATAATTCAACATATGATGTCTTGGAATATTTCTGCAGCAAAGGTCACTCCAGAGCTCAATCTTTTGTATCTAAACAAAACAACTTGAGTCAAAAAAGTGGTACTATAGCTGTAGTTTTCTTCCCGTTCAAGTTGATTATGCTTTATTCAGGTCAAGGCAGGAGAAAACCTTGGCTCCATGCTACTGCAAGATCATATCCGTAGTGTCGGGACCAGGATCTCCCTCTCGGTTGCTTTGTCTTGGCACATATCCATGAAGATTTGCTCTGCACCTCCACTCTTTCAGCACTACCTCTATAGGCAAAACCCCTTGTGTGGGACCAGTTTCATGTTTCAGCAAGGCTTCTAGTCCCTTCTCGACTGAATTTTGTAGGCAAAATGCTATTCTGCGGTGTTCTCCGTGCAACAGGCAAAATGTCTACATTGATGTAAAGTTGCACTGTCACTGTTTTGAGTCTTCCTAGGCCATGAAACAGGGATGGAATGGACTCAATTTCAGATTTTGTATTTAGGTTGTAATTTATTTAGGTAGTAGTTGATGGATATCAATCCCAAGTCAGTAGCAGTTGTAAAACAGTTATGTATCAAGGTTTTTGTAAATGATCCTCGACTTCGCAAAGGTTTGGAAGCAGCCCATGTGTACCCCGTTGTATTTGACGCTTTGATTAATAGTGCATGTGACAGACTGATACATTGTTTGACTGGCATGTTTATCAAGGTACCGCTGTTGATCACGAAGGTTATGGGATACCCGTGGACTCATTTTAAACTTGGGGCATAGTCCATATAAAACTGTTTCATTAATTCACTTGTTTTAGGCATTCATGTGTCTTCTTTGAAAGCAAAAAGGTCCACTTCTGTACGTTGCTCCTTTTTATCTATCATCATTGCACATTCACCCTCTTCACTGATGATCGATGGTAACATTACTAAAACGCTTGCAGGATGCACTCTTTACATGTTTGTCCAATTGCTGGATATTTATTTTCATATGGAAATGAAAATCAACATCGGAAACTTTCTTTAAAGATGTTGACTAGTGGGCATCTGCTCGGTACTTGGGTCTACTCTCTATGACCAAGGCTGATTCACCTTTTGCTGTTCCCACTTACATGTCTTCAGCCTGTCTAACTCTGCGTACCTCTGCTCTGGCAGTCAACCAGTACTTTTTCTAGACATGTGTCTTATGAATAAGTCCGGCAAACAGCCATTAATATTTGAGGCGCATGGCTTCCTCATCCTTAAATTCAATAAATTTGCAATGTTTGATGAGCACATCAAGTCTCTCAACAAGCTCATCCATCGTCTCACCAAGTTCCACTTAATAAAAAAAATAGACCTTCCATAGTTGACTTTCTGTATCCGATTGAATTTGACTCAAAGCTCCTTTTATGTGACAGTATGACATTGTCTCTTTCACTCCATCACCAGTGAGCTTCTTTACATAGTTAACGATTTTTACATCAGTTACTTCTTCCAGAGTCTATGAAATCATTGAAAGTCTCGATCCAAGTGGTCCATCTGGTGCCACTCTTCTACTTTTTTGGTGGTATCAAAAGGCGGTGAAGTTTTTAGAAAAGCAGCTGCTCTGTACTTCACAGCACTTTTGCCTGTTATTGAGGGGATGTAATGTTCAGGCAGCACTTGCTGTGCACCTGAATCTGCACCTTCCAGAACTACCTGCTTTGGGCTTGAGCTTGGGTTGCTGGGCCTGGCTCGATGGTCATGTGGCGCCTCATCCATTTTTGTCGGTGAGTATATGTTCTGTTTCATGCATGCCCTGGTCTTTGCTTTCATCTTTGTTTTGTTAGAGTAATTTCTTCTTGCTATTTTGACAGTGTTCACTATTCCTGGCTCAATTTGTGATGATAGAGGTGGGCTGTGTGTTTGAGTCACCTCCGTTGAAGCTAGATTCTGAGTGTGGTGGATGCCACTTGCTACTTTGCATGAATTTACCTCTCCAGCAGGTCTGAGCCATTGTGTCTGATTCTGCAGTTGTGAATGTCTACTTCACTGGTGAGTATATTCCTATTTCTCATACCTTGTTGTCGCTGCCTTTAGTGTTCTCTTCATATGGATGATGGCTCAGTGTGTGGCACAGCATTGTGGTTTGTCAGCCTGGCTGACAAGCCTTCACCTTATTCACAAGGCTTTGTACAGGCTGGAGCGGAGCTTGTACTTCAATTGCAGGCATCTTTGCACCGACTTGGGGCACACATCAGCAGTTTGCTATTTCCTTGCAATTCCTTGATTATGTAATTCCTAACTTGAGTCCTCCCCGGGCTACAGGGTCCTAGTGCTCACAGTCCTAAAACATTACAGATTCCTGATCCATCAGGGATTGGGTATTCTGACTTTTAGATTATATTCATCCAGTGAAGGTATATTAGGAGCCTTCCAAAAGAGCTCTAGGTTCTTCAGAGGCAACCTTGTTGAAGACAGTAACTGCTGCTGCTAGACGTGTACAGATGTCTAAACTGGAAACCACTATGCTGGTGCAGAGCCAGAGGAGTAACTGGCACATACTGACCATGCAGTGGAACACTAGGCACTCCTTCCCCCCCACTGCCTACCAGTTTTCAATTCCAATAAGACTCCAACTGCTGACTGCAAAGAGACTGTAAGACAACCTATCTCTGTACCACACTGAGTATGAAGACCATCAGTGTTGTCAAGAGACTTGAGCTAGTTAAGGATTCTTGTGGAAGAATGAGTCATTACCTGCTAAAGATAGTTTACATGTATTTATGGTTGGGAACTTTATTTCTTCTGCACTATGGAGCATTACACATAACAGGAGGGACTTGTGTTGCGATTGTGGTCACAATGGCTAAATAATACCAACTCTTCAAAGTTTCAGGCCATTCCCACGCTCTATGGGGCCCAAAGACATGCGCCTATAGCAGCTCAAGGCCCACTATGTTATTTCGGTCTGCCCCAGTACCCCAGACACCATGATACAAGAGGGTTGAAGAGTGCAGCAAACACTTGCTTTGCTACAACTACACACCATCTGAAGCTCTTACAAAATCTCTTCATCATCACCAACACAAGCTTTATTCGGTCAATTAGCCACCAAAGCCTCACTATACATTCTAAAACTCATTTCATTTAAAACCTATACAATCCTTAATTAAAACAGGTAAATAATACTTTAAATAACCCAAACTACTCATGTAAAATCCCACCCAATCAGTCTTCATGAGACCTTGTTTACAAAACAATTGCATTTATGCCATGCTGCCACTAAAAACGTACTAACGGCAAGAATTAACACATTAGAACTATGGCTTTTTAAAACCCTTAATGCTATGCTACATTTGCTCATCTCTATTTCACGACAAATTCTACAAATACATTTTGACCGTCGAGAAGAATAGGCAGTGCAGAAAAAACAAAATGTTCAACTGTTTCAGGGGCACCACCACATACTGGGCATATGTCGGGAGTAACAATTGACCCCCAACTACTTGTCTAAGACATCAAAGGCAAGGTCCTGAAACAAAATCTAGTATATAAACCTTTGCCCAGTAAATCATGTATCATGTCTAAATAAGGTTCGTACTGCGGATACCACTTAAAATCAATAAAAAGGTTAGTCAATCGACCATGAGATTTGCGACAAATGTAATCATTCCTTACATGAGACCAGTATACAGACTTCAAAACATTTTTATGGGATTTCTCTAATTTATGGGGATTCTCCCAGTAATCTCCCAAGCCCAAGGCACAGAACCAATTGGACACATGTCTGACCCAAGGAATAGTAGCAGCAGTCGGTCTCTTTAATAAGTCGACAAGTGAAATCATATATATCCAATTCGGGGACAGCCCAAATCCTTCCCCAATATAGTAACGGTCTTAGAGCAATTAAATCAGCTACTCGATTTAACACCAAGTAAAATAACATTGGGATCAGTGGTGTACTGCAAGGGCATGCAAACAAGGCCCTCACAAAGTTGTTTTCACCCACAGCTAATCTATTGCTGTTGGAGGATCCCCATACCTCTGCACCATAGACAGCAGCTCCTTGCACCTTGGCCATATGGATCTTAATAGCTGGGGATACAGCTTTTGTAGTCGTACTCTTATAAAAGCATATGATACATGCTGCTCTATGCTGTAGAAGGCCCACACTTTTACTAATCTGGTCCTCTCAATGTAATTTGCTTGTTAACCTCACTCCCAGATAGTCTATTGAACTAACTTTACTCAAAGGGATACCATCCAATGTGATGGTGTTCAATTCGGACCTTGCAAGAAATGCACCATCAGTTTTGTTTTGCTGAAATTCAACTCCAGACCATAATCCCTACAAAATGAATTAAATCTGTCGACAAGAATTTGTAGACCCATTGGTGTCTTTGAAATAAGAAGTGAGTCATCAGCAAAAAGAAGAAAGGGAATTTTGAGCATTCAGAGAAGGGGCATCATTCTGACAAGAAGTCAGGGCCTGCACCACCTCATTATTAAATAGGGTGAACAATAACGGAACCATCACACAGCCCTGGCGAACTCCACTATCGATGGGGATTTTTTCAGTCAGTTCACCTTGATTGCCCCATCTCACTTGCGCATATGTGTTTTCGTGCAACCGCTTGAGTATTTAAATTATATTAACAGGAGTCCCTAACCTGTGCAATACTTCCCACAGTTTTTCTCTTGGGACCAAATCAAAAGCGGATCGCAAGTCTACGAAAACAACGTACAGATGTTGCTTGGTAAGAACTACATATTTCCAATATAAAAAACAGCCAAACAAAAACCTGATCTACCATGCTAGTTTTTGGGACAGAACCCCACCTGGAGAGGAGAGAGGACCTAATCTAGGACCCAACTAGTTAGCCTCCCTCGAAGTTGTTTAGCAAAGAATTGTTGTAAGTTATCAATGAGGCTAATCGGTCTATAATTAGTTGGGAGATTTGCATTGCCCTTTTTTTTTTTTTTTTTTCTTACAAATAGGGATGATTTTGGCCCCTTTCCACGTACTCTGAATTTGGCCCCCTGCAGCGATTTTATTCGAGAATAGATTTATGTACCAGGAGCATATGACTCGTTCTGATCTATAGAGGTCTCCCGGGGGCTTATCCAGCCCAGGAGCTTTGCCTAGTTTGAGAGTTGATTGCATCAAGGGTTTCTTCCATGGAAAAAAAGATGTGATCCTCGAGGGCATTAACACCCTCCCCTAATGAGTCAATACCAGGATTCACATCCAGCAATGATGAGAGGTCCTGATTTCTGTCATGAGAAGCAAATACCAGGGCATTCCCAGGTATAGCATAAAGACAGGAAAAATGATCCACCCAGCTTTCTGGTTGTATGTGGTTCCTAATACTGCTCCTACCACCTTTTTGTTGTTTAGACAGCAGTTCCCAAAACAGCATATTATTGTTTAATTTTGAAGCATCCAATAGTTCCTGCCAGATGGAATCTTCCCATGATCTTTTTGCTTGTGAAATAGCCTCTTGTCTAGCTTGTTGTATCTCCCCCAGGAAACCAGTCATAATTGCTGTTTTTAACCCAGACTTTGCCCTAGAACAGGCTTCATAAAACCATCCATTACTAACCAAATTCCCACCCCAGGGTCTGGACCCAACCTTCTTATAAAAAAAGAGAACTCTGCATTTTTAAAAACATACTGTCATGTATACTGAGTACAGGGATGTCCTTAACATCCTGTTCTTCATAAACTGCCAAGCAATCTATAAACAGTTGGTAGATCCCATGTATCACGTAAGGGTTAGACATCACCTTTGGCCACCCAACCCTTGTGGAGTTATTGTTCAAACATGGGGATGGAACCACTGTGATCATTATTAGATGTCCTCCTAAATACATCCCCAGAAAGAGTAAGAAGCAGGGCATAGTGATCACTCTCGCATAGTGGGTCCACACTCCTATCCCTCAGTAGAGGCCATAGCCTAACATCCACCCAAAAATAGTCAGTAACACTTGTCGACCTTCCTCATTTAAATGTGGGCACAATATTTAAATCAGAGGGCGTACGACCATTGCAGGCCCTAAGCCCATACTTTAAACATAAAGAAGCCAACTGAAAGGCCACAAGAGAACGGGTACAGTACCGATAATTAACTGTGGAATTCCCAAAAGTTCATCCTCGTCAACCGTTAATCCACTGAGCAGAACAGAGGGTTCAAAAGTACAATTCAAATCCCCTGCTATAATTAAAAGAGACAAAGGTTGTAAAGGATCTAAAAATCAGAGAATAATACTAAAGTCTGGGACTCAGAGCCTCGTGGGACAGATTGGGCATGGACATTAATAAAAATGATGTTAAAATTCTGCTAAAACAAAATTTGCAAGCCCATTAAATCAGAGTCAATGTCTAAAAATCTCATAATCACATTGCAATTTCTGATTTAAAAGAATGAAAAGCCCTCCTTTAGCACGGGCTATCCCCTTCTCCGATGGTTGGGTGGAAATGCTAAATGAAAGAAACCCATCTATATTAATTTTACTCTCGGCCCAGGTTTCCTGGAATAAACAGATGACCTGATTGTTAATGTACGCAATCCAATCTGGTTCGGCCAATTTCCTATCAAGTCCAGCTAAATTCTAAGTCATTATTGATAGTCCATGGTTGTCTAACTCTGTTCCATGTATCGGGCAGCCGGCCTCCTCCGTGCACATCTCCTCTTTGCTAGCCCCGGATGACACTATCCTAATGGTTCCGTTCATGTACAAATCCTCATAACTAATCCCAATAGGTGCTTGCTGAGCAGTAGTTAGTCATACAGATTTTAACTGCAAACAAGGGTTTTTGGCTGTCACAGAGGAATCCCTCTCCTGGCGGTAATTTGGGCATCCATATGTAGCAATATGACTGGCACTATAAGGCTTCAATGAAAGGCTAATCCCCCCACTTCTCAACTCCCTATACTGGCGGGTACGCGAGTCAAAGGCCATAAGTTGTTCTACCAGTTCTTTGTCAGGAAGATGAGTAGAAATTCTATCAAAATTTGATCCCGGGGGACTGCATCTTTCTGCTGCAAGAATATCCGAACCGATAACTGAAAGACAGTTCCGTCGGGTGCGTAACCAATGTATTGCCTTATTAATCCGGAATTCATGGTTCTCAACAGAACCCGGTGACAACTTTGGGACATCAACCATACAGATAATATCTCCACTTTTTGTACCTAACTCTTGGGCCATAGTTGCTAAATCACTAGGATCGTTGCAAAAAGGGGGGAGTCGATAATGGGGGGGTTCTAATGATTTATTCATGGAGGGAGGGGGGTCAACCTCCTTACCCGCTGTTTTAAGAGTATCATACCCCCCTGATCTTCACCTGTCTTTAGGAACATCAGGGTGGGCAATGTTACGTATCAGATTCTCCATGGAATCCCCACATTTAGATGTTCTATTGGGTCCCCATCTATTGCTCATGGAGTTACCTGCAAGATCTAGTTGTTGCCCCTCTGCACCAAGTATAGACAATTTTTCGCAAGGTGGGAAATTTACTGGCCCTCCTAGGGGGGTATTGATGGATGAGGTTAATTTAGTCATAACAGGTTTATCAACCACCCCCCCGTTTTTCACCACATCACCCTGCTGGCTTTTACACCCACATTGATGTGACATTTTTTCCTTCATTAATTTTGTTAATAATATGACCAAACTCCTAACTTCGTCTGCCCTCTGTAAAATAAAAGTCATGTTAATTCTGCTATCTGACGGCTCCAGTCCATTGGTGATAGGCGAGGGGTTGGTCAAGGTATTGTCATCAGTGACTACTCCAGACAGGGGGGAGTGCCCATAAGCAAATCCCCTTCCTCTGCCAGTGGATCGAACCGATTGGTGCACAGTATATTTGGAACCACCATAACCACTGGACTTAACGGATGGGGAATGGACATTACTCCCTCAGGAAGAATAACCTCCTGACAGGGTGGAAAATTGGGAGCACTGCAAGATGTTTCCTGAGAGGGAGATAAAGCAGTGTTCCTTATAATGGACAATTCCTCCCTTCCAACAACCTCTGTGGAAGAGTCCAATATTTGCCTCCTCCTCTTCCTAATAAAGATCTCTTTAATTTTCCCATTTCAAATCAAAACCTTAGTGGATAAGTCCCTGGCTGAATGGATGTCACATTTCAAGATAGCCTCTACGTCCTCAAACAGTAGATCAATTTCACCAAGGGCTTTTGATCCACATCCAGTGAGCGAGCTTGCTTGTTTCCTAGTGTTTTTTCAGTTTTTTTGTATCATTTAAAGGCACAGGTAAGTCAGCAGCCTTCCTTTTCTGTTAAATGGTGAATTTACCAGCCCAGATGAAAAAGAAAATAACCACTAGCTCTTACTCGGTGCTTACTTCTCCAGCCATGTTGGTGGGCCCTGCCCGGTCTCTATCGGGTGAAGACTGGCCCGGTCTTGGCCCGTGGCCCGCGCAAGGGCGCGTCAATTTCAGCTGGAGCCGGGAGCCTGGATGCCTGGGGGATGTAGCCCCACCCCGGGCCGATGGAAAGAGCAAATAAGCGTCTGGTGCGAGGGCGCGTAAATTTCAGCAGGAGCCGGGAGCCTGGATGATGTAGTCCCACCCCGGGCCGAGGAAAAGAGCAAATACTGATCTTTCAATCAGTCCACTAAGAGCCTAGAAACAGTGTGGCATGTGCGATGACCTGGAGGGGTGCAGTTTCAAATCAGAGTTGAGTGATACCCTGCTTTGTCACTATACAAATGCTAAGGATGTTAATAATCTAAAACTCACGCCATAGGTGGATTGCATTGTTCTATTGTAATAATGTTCCTTACCCAACTGTTGGATGACTAAGCATATTTTCAGACTGATAACATGCTTCACTGTGAGATCGCGGCTGGCACAGTGCTGTATTTTTTTTTTTTTTTTTTTTTAAGTCGAAGGGCTGCTCTTATTCTATCTTGGGTTTTGGGGCCTAGCATGGTGAAGGGTGGAGAAGCAGGTGAAAAAAATTCCAGTACACTAGCAGGTTAATATTTTGCTTTGCAGGTCCCCTGTGATGTTTCATGCTTATATTTTGCTGGTGGCTGGAGGCAGGAGGAAGAGACAAATCTACCTATATTGTCTGTATAGTATGTAGTGTAGTTGGGAGGAGAAAGGGTAGGTCAACTAAAACCTATATGCCACAATACAGCACCAGCTGATTGAAGGCTATTTTTCCCCGGAGTGCCTTGTGTGGTGTGAGCTTAGAGCACTTTGCAGGAACTGCACTTTATTTTAACAGGCTCCAGTTCACCGGCGTGCATAATTGGGTATAGTTATTGTAAGTATAGTGTGTACAGTTAATCTCGTGCATAGATTATCTAACATGTCTAACTTCCTCAAAGTAATTATGGAGAGCTAAGGCATATTGTTATGCATACACTACAGGAGTGTTATTTCTTGCAGGCAACATAGGTTGCCCTCCTTTCCTTCACTGCTAATGTTATGTACTGCCCCTGGCCATAGGTAATTTTTTTAATGCTGGTCCCTATCCACCCTGCTGTCTGCATGCTTACATTTCTCACTTTCAACCCAACCTGTAACTTTTTTCTGGTGAACACCAAGTTAAATTAATCCATTGACACAAGGGGGGTTTAGAGAAGTCCTATCAAAGTGAGAGGGTTATCCTATATTTTGTCCCCATTAAAGATATGGGTGAACAGTAGGACCCTAGAATCTTAGATGTTACAAAAGGATTAAAGAAATCTGCAGCCTATTTTAGAGATCCCTTTATAGTAAGTGCTCTACTCACAAATTGAATCAAGCCCATTCACACAAACTAGGTGCAGTGGGTGAGGATCCAATAATTAAACATGCCACGGGTGGCACCCATGGGTGAAGATACGGTTATAATAGGTATGGGCCTGATCACGATTTTGGCGGATGGGATACTCCATCACAAACGTGACAGATATCCTGTCCGCCATGTTACAAGTTCCCATATGCTGTGGAACTTGTAATACAGCAGATGGGATATCTGTCACGTTTGTGATGTATTATCCTGTCCACCAAGATCGTACTTAGGCCCACAGATTCCAAGATAGCATTAACCACCACCCATATCTTTCAGTGGATGAACAATGTTGGATAATCCTCTCCCTTTGATAGAACTTGTTTTGATTGGGAAGCTGAGGGTGTCCTGGATTTCTTGCTTGTCAAGTGCCCCTCTCCTCCCCCCGCACCCAACCCCCCCCAAGTCGTTTATAATACCAATAAGCTCTCCATCAGGGTGGCACTAATGTATCCGATTTCTGCTGAAGGTTACTATCTAATCAGGATCATGTAAAACAACCATATCTTGACCAAGAAGTCATGAAATATTTCAGAATCATTGCAGGCCTTTTGTGAATCTTCATTCTGCATGCAAGATGCCCAAGAGTCACAAGCAGAACAAACATTGTACTCTTAGTTCAGAGTCTTTTTCTGCCTTAGATTCAATAGACTTTTTCCCCTTAAGCTTTTTACGCAATCTGGTGTTCGAGATGTGAAAACATGGGAACAACTGGAACCACAAACATGGAGGAAGGATGGGGTTTGGAGCCTGCTGGGAACCACATCAACTTTCACTTGGTTTTTAGGACCTCTGATGGGTGGGGTAAATGTGTGTAATGCACCTCTACTTGATGTTTAGAAGGGATTTTATTTCAGACTGTGTATGCGTGTCCATCAGAAATAAAATGCTTAAAGTCTAAAGTGTTTCATTCAGGTCCGTTTAAGACTTTGATCCATGTAACTTGTAATCTTGTAATGCATGGATGGTCTCCTCCGCTTCAGAGTGAAATATTTGATCTATGCTGAACAGGCTAAAAGTGTTTGCACCTAGTTAGCGTTTTCCGGGTAAAAGTTGAACAAAGTACATATCAATCAATCCTCTGCAGTCCCACAACCCACATGCAAAAGGTTCAGCCCATATGAAGGGCAGCCTGTAGTGCGATCAAATGACCCCCCCTCCCCCCACCCCACAATCTACGAATCCACCTCCTTGTAGTCAAATTAAAGAAAAACATGCAAAAACTGAGTCCTCACACTCCCGCCCCACCCCCGCCCCCCATCCCCCACACAAATTACAATATGCAATATCTGGCATTCTTCACGAAATAATCGGTGAGCAGGAAAAGGGTGAATAAAAGAGGACTGTAGTATTTTACCCTACAAAATGTTTCAACCATAAATGGTAACAAAGAAAGAAAAGGGGCCTGGGCAGACCTATTGAGATACCTTTAAAGTTTGGGGTGGGACGGTGAGATGTAAGCTGTATTAAACTCCCATGCTTGCCAGTGGTATCTTCTAGCAATCTGCTTAATTTTTAAATCTGTAGAACCAATTGTTCACACAAAAAAAGTAACAGCACTGTTGGAAAGGCTTAGAGGCAGGGCTGATCTATTTGAAACTATACTACATTTGAGATAGTTCGAGTTTAAGTTGTCTAGTTCGGGGGGAAATGTGTCCCACGTAATGATAAACTAAAGCAGCACAGAGAAATTTGGCAAACTGGTATCCACCCTGGTATTACGTCACTGAGAAGAAATAGCTATTTAAAATGGGATGCATTGTGTTGCACGTGGGAATATTTCAGATTTGGAAAAAGGAAGTCACTTGGTCAGTTTAATCCAGGGAAGGCCAATGAGGCAGATTCGTGGTGTGCATTTCTGAACAACTTGAAGGAAAAACATTAAAACATGACTTTAGCGAGCAGAGCCGTCTAAAATAGCGGTGCCTTGCAGAATACAAAAAAGCTAACCGTTTACAAAAAGGAAATTAATAATTAGACACTTGGGCGTTAATAAAAATGCAGTCATTTTGTTGCTTCCAAAACGAATAAACTATCACAAAAGCACAGAAGGGATCATGAATGCATCTTAAACCAAGATCAGAGAAACCGAAGGAGCAGACCTTTTTCGGACACAAGATTAAAAAGTAGATTATATTCGTTAGTTTTATATCATCTAGAAATATAAAAAGTGCTCCTACCCGGCTGCTCTGGAAACCGACTCAAGGTCATTAGGAAGATGTAGCAAGTCCGGGTGGTTTTTCTCAACCTCCTGTAAACAGACAGATTAGTTAATGTCCACTCTACTTCGGTCCTGAAATTTGAAATTATAATAAGTAGTTCAGCTATGTCTGGCATGTGGGACCAAATATAAGGTAATACCATCTATTTCAGAAAGGGAAATGTGTGATGTGCGAGTCATCAGAACATACCTGGTTTCAGAAGGTGTTCAGCGATACAAGACCTGCAAAACTATGCATGAACCCCGACTGTTAACTTTTCTGTACATCTCTCTTGAAAGGGAAGTGAAGCGAATAATTTTACCTTTAAGGTTAGCAGGCGTACTGCAACAGACACCTACAAGTTTATTTATGGCCAGTCCAGAGGCTCAGAAGTCTTGGTGGAAGCCAGGAATAGAAAAACACCAAACTTCTCATTACTTTATTACAGACCCATAAAGGCGGTGCCTTGGAACCCATCAGAATTTTAGGTATTCAGTATAATGGGCTCACCTGTCATGATGTTCTTTCCTGATGCGACATACTTTAAATCCATTTAGAACATGAAACGCCACACACAACAAGGAAAAAACAAGCATTTGCAGTGCAACGGGTCTCACGTTTGCTCGAGTTAGAGCTATTAGCGCTGTAAATTCCCAAATGGACTTCTTACCACATACATTGAAAATGAAAGGAAAAATGAAAATTACAAAAGTTGAAATAATCAAGCCGATTCAAAGCGCCACCACCGCCGCTATGAGCGTAAGTGCAAAGGAAACACAAAAGGTAAAAGAAGTTAGCTTGCAGTCAAACATATTGGTGAAATGTGCAATTATCCATTTAACAGGGTTGGTCCCCAAGGCGGTAACAAAACCGCTCCAAGGAGGGACAAACAAAGCATTTACCAATGAAAGAATTTTTGAAAGGCAAGCCCACAAATGAGTTAAAGTGATGCGTGTGAGGTGGGCGTGGTTAAGACCCCACATAGATGGAGGTCAGAAAAGCAGCCCTTGCGCGTAGCTATGCTCGACCTGACAACGAACAGAAAGTGACCGTCTTTATCAGCTACTCCATCTGTTGTGATTTCTAGTTGGTGGTCAGGACCCTGGTCACATTACATTTTGGAAAAACTATTGGGAGTCTTATCCATGCACCATGGTTACCCTTTTTTTTTTTTTTTTACTAATATCAGTATTGGTCACCCCCTTTTCCCCAGTTTTACATTCTTCGGTTTTCATCAGTTAACCTGGGTGCTTTGTTTTCCCTACGTCCACTAACAAACCTTTTAACTGCTTAGGTGTTCCTTGGCATTGCCCTTTCATTACTGTTGCAGCACATGCCATCAGGGCCAATCTTAGCACTGTTGGTGCCCGGTGAGAGTGTTTTTTGCCCCCCACACACACCACCTCTTGCTATATGAATTCTCTCCCACAGTGCCCCTCATCTCTCCATAATACCACTCCGACATACATTTCAATTTTTTTTAAAGCACTAAATTCCACTCAAACTCCGTTTTGTAATCTGGATGGCAAACGTTCTTTGTAGTAGGCACATTATCCCTCTGAGCTACTTTATAATGAGCCAAAACTGACACTAGACAAAATTTCTCACCAGCAGTAACATTTTCACCAGTTCTCTTCAAATTGTTATTTTTGCCCGAGAAGACTGGACACAAAATTAACTTCATGTGTTTTTAAACCCATATATTAGTTTTACACAGTGCCCCCAAATTCCGAGCAAGGTGCAGCTGCACCGGTCGCACCACTCTAAAACCGGCCCTGCATGCCAAACCTATCCTCACTTCAGTCTCTCACTGTAAGCCAGGAAATGTGACCATGCTACCTACAGAAGTCTTGAGCACATCACCATCCACTGTTTTTACCAATCTGCTCAGGTAAGGCGCAAACAGACAGGTGACCTCGTTTCAGTAACAAATTGCTTTCCATTTCACTTTTGGGGAGCCCTTGCAGAGAAGGTGCTTGACGAAGGATCGAGCTTCAATCTTTCAACTACCCCATAATGTTGATTTTTATCACGACATACGGTAGAGAAAAACACTATGGCAAACAGCACATTTCCGCGGTCTTTTCTGGTGAATTTAACATACATAATCTTAGTTCAGGTGAGGAGCAATTCACAAATTAAACATATTTATACATCTTAATTGAGAAAAAATGTTCTTTTAAGACTGTTTTGGAGCATTTGGCTAGGCATTTTTAGATGACTTGACAGACCTATCTCACGAGGATGCCCATGTTCAGAAGGAGCTTGAAATAGCTATAAAGAAACGTGAATTACATTTTCTCTCTAGGGTCAGCACTATTTTGGAGAGGTATCATTTGGGTAGACTGGCACAGAAGGATGAGGAATCTTGGAGAAATAGATAAGATCACAGTTTTAAGAAGCATGGCATTTTCATGCACGTTTGATACTCGAGCAGAGGAACACATTGGATACCAGTTTGTGTTCCACGGTACAGCTATTAAAGTAAGGAAAGAATTATGGCTCAAAGCTGAGCCACTCTTGTGGGATGTGATATTGACAGCCAAGTGAGTTGAGCTCATTATGTGTTGTGGGATTGAAACGTAATGTCAGAAAGAAAGCTGATGCCCGTGTGGTAGATAGTACAAAGAGAAGAGAAAATCATTGCAATTTAAGGACAACTGTTTTTGCTGTAGTTTAGTTGGATATTTGGCTAACTGGAAAGAATTTCGAGCTATCAAAGACGTTTGCAATAAATGCAGCAAATATGGTCATTTTGTCAACTGTTGCAGGAGTGAAAGTAAAATTAAAAACAATGAAGTGAAGTGTGTGACGAGGTCGTCTTCTATCTAGAAAAACTGAAATGCTGAAATCTGTGATATTTTAAAATTGATAGTGTATATTTCAAGTTGTACTCCGGCTCCCAATTGAAAATCTTCATGCACGTACACAAGAAATATTTTGAATGGAAAGAGACTCAAAAAATTGGTATCAAACTAGGAGATTAGGGGGGGCATCCCATACACATGAATGGACATTTCCATTCTCTAATCGAGTATAAACAAAAGTTAACTGAATGAAAGATCTGTGTAGCAGTAAAGGGAATAACATTTTAGTGTGCGCGCACCAAAACAAAACTGTGTTCATCTTGATCCTAATGCTGCATCTCAAGAATGCATTCACCAGCTTGACTACTCTTGTGGGGATGATTTTTCCAAGCAATTTCCCGCTGTTTTAGTCCTAATTTGGGGTGCCTTCTGAATGCTTCCCATCGAAAAAATTCAGGGCAGACACCACTGCTGTAGTAGTGGCCAAAGGAGAATGCCCATGAATTTTCAGGATACTGAGAGGTGAGCTGTAGAGACTATATGATTGTGTCATAGTCCCTGTGTAGACAACAGAGTGGTTGGGTTTTAGGGTAGGAAAGCTAATGAGGACATAGGGTTGTGTGTTGACCTAATACGTCTAAACAGCTAAGTCATTGCACATACGTTTTCCCATTAGAACACATTTTCACCACTAAAAATATAGGCCAGAGAGTTCACAAGATTGGTGTGCCTTTATAACACCCAAGACTTCGTAGGAATTTTTAGTTATGCCATTTGGGCTTGTTTCAGCAGCTTCCATTTTGCAAAGTCACAGATAAATTTGTGCATGACCTGGATTGGTAGATGCTTCCAAGATGACCTATTTTTTAGAAGATTGTGGGAGGTACACACATCTCAGTCTGTAACTTTGTGGAAATTTTGGATTGGGTGGGGTTGACTATGAAAAAGTAAATGCAAATTTGGAAGGAATTAAATTGGCTTGTTGGGTGACACCATCTTGTAAAAAGAGGCGAGACCTACAACTGATTTGGTGAAAGTGATCTGCGTATTAGAAAGACTTAGGCGATTGTATCATCCATCTTCCATTTAAATGTTATGCACACTGAAGCAAAAGCTTCATACCTGCAAAGATTATTTTCATATGGGCTGCCCATCAATGCACCGGGTGCCTGCTGTCATAGAAACAGTTCTGGGTGACTGGCTCAGGGTGTGAGTAGGAACAGCACATCTACAGACTCTACAAAGTCCATCGTCCTCCTTATCACTGGAATATAACACTTTATATGGTGTAGTATGTCTCCGCATCCTCTCTCTTCAGCCAGCATCTGCTCAGTTTCGGTTCATTCTCTGCATTCAATCATTGCAACTTATAGCTCTTGTTAGAAATGGGGTCTTTGGTTGGCAGTCAGGTTACCCCCTGTCCAAGCAAGGACCCTCACTCTAGTCAGGGTAAGTCACACACAATCCAAATTATTCTGTGCCCACCCTCTGGTAGCTTGGCACTGAGCAGTCAGGCTTAACTTAGAAGGCAATGTGTAAAGTATTTGTGCAATAAATCATACAACAACACAATATAGCACCACAAAAATACACCACACAGTGTTTAGAAAAATATATAATATTAATCTGGGTATTTGCAGGTCAAAACGATAAAAGATGCAATGAGAAATTGTAAAGATCACTGAAAAGTGATATGAAGTGTCTTAAGTCTTTAAAAAGCAAACAGTCTCTTTCAAGCACAAAGTACCTGGTTTGGAGTGAAAAATCTCTGCAGAGGAGGAGATGCGTGGAAAAATGGTGTGTGCGCGTCGGTTTCACCCCTTCACACATGGATTCGTGTCGTTATTTTTCACACAGAGAAGACGTTGCGTTGATTTCCGGCGCGCGGACAGTCTCCTCTGTGGGTCGTGGGGTTGTCAGACGCCCCGGGGTCTGTGCGTGGATTCCTGGGCTTGTTGTCTGGCTGCACGTCGTCCCGGTGGGCTGTGCGTGGAATTTTCTCCCTCACGGCAGGCGTTGCGCCGATTTCCTCTCTGGAAGTCGGGCAGCGTTGTCCAGACGGGCCGTACGTCTAAGTTCCGGTCGCACCACAGGCGTCGCGTCGATCTTTTCCTTGCGGGGGTCGAGCGGCTTCTTTCCGGATCAGCATGCAGTGAATTTTTCACCGCGGAGCAAGCTGTGCGTAGAATTTTTCAGCGCACAAGGAGTCCAGTTGAAAGATGGAAGTCTTTTTGATCCTGAGACTTCAGGGAACAGGAGGCAAGCTCTATCCAAGCCCTTGGAGAGCACTTCTGCAGCAAGGCAAGAGTTCAGCAAGGCAGCAGTCCTTTGTAAAAAGCAGTCAGGTGAGTCCTTTGAGCAGCCAGGCAGTTCTTCTTGGCAGGATGCAGGTTCTGGTTCAGGTTTCTTCTCCAGCAAGTGTCTGAGGTGGTAGGGCAGAGGCCCTGTTTTATACCCAAATGTGCCTTTGAAGTGGGGGAGACGTCAAAGAGTGGCTTAGAAGTGCTTCTAAGCCACTCTTTGAAGTCCGCCTTTCAGTTCAATCCTGTCTGCCAGGGTCCCAGTAGGGGGTGTGGCAGTCCTTTGTGTCAGAGAAGGCCCTCCACCCTCCCAGCCCAGGAAGACCCATTCAAAATGCAGAAGTATGCAAGTGAGGCTGAGTACCCGGTGTTTGGGGTGTGTGAGTGAATGCACAAGGACCTGTCAACTAAACCTAGCCAGACGTGGATTGTAAGGCACAGAAAGATTTAAGTGCAGAGAAATGCTCACTTTCTAAAAGTGGCATTTCTAAAATAGGAATATTAAATCCAACTTCACCAGTCAGCAGGATTTTGTATTACCATTCTGGCCATACTAAAAATGACCTTCCTACTCCCTTGAGACCAGCAGCTACCACTTCAACAATGTAGGAGGGCAGCCCCAATATTAGCCTATGAAGGGAGCAGGCCTCACAGTAGTGTAAAAAAGAATTTAGGGGCTTTACACTACCAGGACGTGTAAACTACACAGGTACATGTCCTGCCTTTTACCCACAGAGCACCCTGCTCTCTGGGTTACCTAGGGCACACATTAAGGGTGACTTGTATGTAGAGAAAGGGGAGGTTTAGGCTTGACAAGTACTTTCAAATGCCAAGTCACAGTGACAGTGAAACTGCACACACAGGCTTTGCAATGGCAGGCCTGAGACAAGGTAAAAGGGGCTACTTGAGTAGGTGGCACAACCGGTGCTGCAGGCCCACTAGTAGCATTTGATCTACAGGCCCTAGGCACATACAGTGCACATTACTAGGGACTTATAAGTAAATTAAATAGTCCAATTGGGTATGATCCAAGGTTACCATGTTTAAAGGGAGAGCGCATATGCACTTTAGCACTGGTTAGCAGTGGTAAAGTGCGCAGAGTCTAAAAGCCAGCAAAAACAGAGTCCAAAAAGTGGAGGGAGGCAGGCAAAAAGTTAGGGGTGACCACCCAAAGGCTGTCAGGTCTAACAGCTCTATTTCTTATTATGGGGTGGGAGCTGACAGTCATGCGCTTTGAACTGAAGGGTACAAGGAGCATCTGAATTAGGATAGTAGACCAGACGTGTGTTGCAGTGACAAATGAACAGGTGCTTCTTTAAATAAAAAAAAACATTCGGATTCAATAAATTCCATGAAGGGGCATGTGCAGAGGTACCATGAACCACTCTAGGCTCCCACATTGCTATACACACATGAACATGACAGACCCATGATGATAGCATTCGCTTTGCCAATTTGATCTCATTGCCTAAAAAAAAAAAAAAAGTCACTCGCAACGGGCTGATGGCAAATGTGGTTCCAAGCCATTTATATTTTCCATTGCGATTCAGTCTTAGGAGCGGGATGCCCCTTTCATGTCTATTCTTATCAATTTGCACCTTACCCATTTGCAATCAGTCACAAAGATTATTTTGCAAGTCAGAAAATAATTTCAAACTCCGTGCACATTTTGAGTTGCACTTATGTGGTTGCTATGTAAAATTTTGCTACGTTTGCAACTGCAAACAGGCTTGAAATATCAGGACCTATGTCAGCTTGGGAGAAAAACAAACAAAAAAAGAGATAGTACCAGCTCCCTGTATACTAGAATATAGGATATCTTATGCCTTCAATGTCATTTGCGATGTCTGATATGTTAAATGACATTGGTAACATCACTGTGTTGTAATACGTGAAGTCATTACCAGTGCCTAGCGGGTATTCATGTTATAGTTAGCCGAGTAAACTAACTGGTGAATTACAATGTTTTTGCTTTGAAACAGTTGTGTTATTTTAACACCCAACTATAACATCACTTAAACTGTTGCTTTTTTCTAGTGAATTTCTACTTTCTTTATGTAAGCCAAGATCTTATTACCATACCTAATTATAACATCACCTTACAAGTTTTTTTCTGTTAAACTGTTTTTTTCTTTTTAATTATATTCATCCAGTTTCTATACTGGAGCACAGCTTTCTACAATGCCTAGGATGGTTAGAAGCCAGGCCTTGCCTCAGACCAGGGCCTGTGCTCATCCCCCAATGAGTGTGCAAACCCTCCTGCACATAGCTTTTGGCTCCGCACAGTGCAAGGTTGGCTCAAGGCTCGCCATAGGTGGTAGCCAACCTCACGTGGGAAGCCCAGACACACAGACCTCCAACCCAGATTTTATGTATTATTTTTGCTGGACTGCTGCTCAAACTTCCTTCCCTTGGCATAACAGTACAGTGCAGACTTCCCTGGAGAAGCTAGCATGGAATGGAAATACCGTGAGGTTGAAGCTAGAGTGCCAGCAGTGTGGCAGTAGCGCAGTACCTCATGGGGTGGACATAATGTGTCCCGCAGGAGTACCATGGTACAATTTTTTTGTTAGATATTTGGGCCATACATGTCAGGGGGGTTATGGAATGCCTATCCTGACCCCTTATTCCTTTTTCAAACAGAATTCCTGTAACACAGGCACTGAATGCCCAAGTCCTGTAATAGCAACAACAACATTTTTCTTAGTTTTCTATATCTGTAACCCTTTTAAGCCCACCTCGAGCACTTGTTAAAAAAGCCAGTTTGTCAAAAATGGCACGGCAGATTTCCACAAACTAATGTAAAGCATGCTTTACATTTTGCCAAATTTGGTGCAATTGCATTCAGCCGTTGTTTCAGCAGCTGTGACAGAAAGTTCCTATTAGAATTAACATTGGAAATCAATGTTACAGGCACACCTCTACCCTTCTTGGCCCCGGCTTGATGGATAACCCCAAAACCTGGAGCAGAGGTGAATGGATTTCTTTTTAGTAAAGTTTCATGAATGTTAGTCAAACAGTGCGTAATTTAATAGCAAAAAGTCTAATTATGACTAATTCTATTCTCTAACCATAAAGTCCCTGTAGCGTTAGTTTTTTTTTTTTTCAGTGAATGTTTATTTTTTGTTTTGCCAAACTAAGTATTTTTAATGACTAAGTCAATACAACCACCACCGCCTTGGCTGTGCAGGGGATTGGCTGCAGGGCCTGTCCTGCAGAAAACAACTTATGAGCCCCGCACCACACATGACCTTTGGCCTACCCCCCTATACGCACACAACCCCTACACCCCTCATATTCACCAAACCTCATGCCACATACTGCTTTCAACCATGAGCAGTGGAGGTTGGACAACACCTTATAAGCACCCAACCATGTGCTACAAAGCCTTCAGCCCTGGTGGCAGGGATTGGCCGCAGGGCCTAGCCTGCAGCCAACACCCCATTAACCAGTCAACCCCATTCCATGCACAGCCTTCACTAACAAAAGAAATGGGGGAAGGGTAAGAATACCCTGACCCTCTAACCCTGCTGGCAAAATAGCATTTTTTTGGTACATTTTTGCTTCAAAATCCAGGAGATTCGCAAATCTGCTGGAAAAATAAAAAGCTGCCTTCAATGCTGGTTTAAAAAAAAGCCCCTGGGTAGGCCAGGTCCCAGGGGCATCTTGAGGCTCTTGTGATCCTCAATTAACCAACACCTTCCTGGTACTTTATTGTAATAAAAGAGGGAGGTCAAGTGGAACACCCTCCATTGGTCTCCTTGAGCCTCGGGGACACCACCTCCCTATGGCTTTAATTTAGAAATAGAGGGGGTGCTGCTGCACGGACCCCCCCTCCTGTGACTTTACTATGCCCTGGGGACCACCACCTCCCCAGGGCTAGATTACTAAAGATGTAGGGGCCTCCATGGAGCCTCCCCTGGGCCTTGTAGACCACCAAATCGCTGAGGCTAAATATATTTAATTGGGGAGCAGGGGCCATGTGCCCCAATCGGAGGCTTTTAAAAAAAATAAATAAATAATTGTTGCCATGAATTTGCAGCAAAGTTTAAAAAAAAAAATGCTTTTTGCCTTTGTGGGATTCAGGGGGACCCTGCCCCCCCCCCCTTTTTTGTTTTAATAGTTTTGTTTGGGACTCTGCTGAGTGAGTCGCAAAATGCAGTGGCTGCTGCCACTGAACAGGGGTGGTGGGACAGGACGGGGGGTGAAGCCAAAAAAAATAAAAAATAAAAAATACCCACTTACCTTCTCCTTTGGGAGATGCATTCATCTCCTACATCCTCGTCTTCTTCACAGCAGCACATAGGCTTCGAGGCAATCAACGCTGTCACCAGCATGACAGCAGTATCGTGATTGGTCCGAGCGGTCTGCTTCGGCACTCAGATTGGTAGTGGGAGCCTCTGTATGTTCTCCACTCAGCTGTGCAATACAGCCGGGTACAGAATATGGAAAGTGCGTATGTCTGTTTGTCCGGCCCAACATGGCCAGCCAAACACACGCACACTTTATAGTGCACATACCCCTCCTCCAGCCGAGCCGGGCCCCCTTACTCCCAAGAAGAAAAAAAATAATAGTGTTATTATCGCTACCAAATATCTCCCAACACTTCCTGGTTGAGGTGTAGGCAGCCAATCAGATCTCTGCATGAGAATGGGAGGATTTGCAAAGTGTTTGCACTCCTAGATAAATGTGTTTTTCCTTCAATATCTCCACTACTGAACAGATATACAGGAAATAACAAGCAGCACTCTTTCTGGACCAAGAGCTACCTTCCTTTCAAATTTGGTATAATTCCGTCCAGCGGGTCAGGCTGTAGTCATGTTCAGAACCCCTATGACAAAATGCATGGGGAAAACATGTTTTGGGACCCCCACCCCCTTCTTTCCTGTGGCCCTCACTTAACGGATCACCCTGAAACTTTCAAGACAGCAGCTGAACGGGCGATGGTGATAGTTTTGGAAATGTTGTGAAGATTTGTTAAGAGGACCAAAGCTATTGGCAAAACAAAAATGCTTTAAGGAAACTTGTTCCTATCTAACTACCTTCTGGAGACTGCCAGTAGGTAATATACACACACTAAATACTGCTGCAGAACCAAAGTAAAGGTAACATTTGTCATAAAATATATATACATACACTTTATGTGGTGAGCTCAATACACCCTAAAAAAAAAAAAAAAAAAAGTACATTTGTGTGCACACACTTCGCCATCCTTGAACCATAGAACCCCCTTACTACTCAATGCTACCCTTCCTTGAACTCAAAACCCCCTTAGTACCCCCTTAATTGTGCACATCCCTGAAATGCAAAGCTCCTTACTATCTCATAAGGGTACTCATCCCTCGACCACCCCACCCCCCCCCCCCAAAAAGGAAAAAAAAAAAACAAGAAAAAAAGTTGTACCTCCTAGCACACTGACCTAACCGCTGAATTTCCACTTGAAGTCTGATAGAGCGTTCCGTACTAATAATTTTACCTGTATTGGGACGCTCTTTAGGCCGATGAATCTTTTGGCTAAGTGGGACCCTCTCCACCCTTAGTCAGTCAATTTAATCAAATCAATAATCGATATCGAACATAAGCAATACCCTGATCAACATAACACTTGACAATTAATCCAGAATACATTTCGGCGAACCCTGACCTTTCAGTCAGGAATAACCACACCAGTTTATTCCAGGTTAGTGAATTTATTTCCCTATATTAACAAAGCTAGCACAATATAGATGTGTCTCAACACCAAATGATAAACATAAATGAACATTAATAGCTGTCCATAACGGCGAAACAGGTGCAATCTATGCAGCATTTGGATAACAAGGCATTCGATAATGGCAATGCAAATCACTAATATTATAATCTGTAATGAACTAATTGCATACATTTAGTCAGCATAACAAGGTCTCAAATTGCATCGTGCGACAAAAGGAATCCTCATCTATCCTCAAATTAGCATCGGCATGTGGGACTTCATGAGAAAACAATTTAGCAACATTAATTTAGAAAACTCCTAACTAGGGCTCTTATCAAAAATGAGCAGTTGGTTACCTAAAAGAAACACAATGCAATTGTACAATTTCCTTTCATATTTACCAATTTCAATCAGCATTCAAGGAAGTCTTCGTCTCACAGGTACCGTTTCTCGATCAGCATGGGACGGGGGCAAAGGGGCAGGGGTGGACGGGGCAGTTGCCTCACGGCGGCAAGATAAACTACTACTTCATGCAAAGGGACAAGTCAAAGTTAAAGTCTCTAGGGTAAGAATCATCTAAATCTCTTTCTCTTGATTAGAGAAAGCATCAAAGTCTCTCAAAATGGCGTCGCAGCAAGGTGGGCCATAATAGCTGCAATGTCCTGCAAAATGGCGGGTATCGGGCTGGTAATGGCTGCTTTCTTCTCGTGCACCTGGTTTAAATAGACAACAGTTCAGATCCAGTAGGGTCTTCCATTGGAGGGTTCATAGGTTAGCTTCAAATTGTCCAATCAAAAACAACAGTTCTCAAGCTTTTACTTAAGCATACATTATCCTTGGAGACGGGTACGCAAGTTGCAACATTTTATACCAATTAACTCATTTTCAGAGCTTCCATTGTCCGCACCTGCAGATTGACCTTGGAGTAAAGAGAAAAATGCCAAGCTGGCACGAAACCTTAAGATAAGCATGTGAACGTTCTCAGTGGAAAAGTACAGCTTCAAGCAGAAATACACGTTTAATAGCACATTGGAAAAATACGAGCATCTAAACCGTGAGACCAGGCAACTAGGCCGAAGCCTGCACTAAAGTAATGCTAAGCTAAAACATTTCAAACAAGCAAATCGTAGCACACGTTTACGATTATGTCGGATTAGTGCAATTCTAATACATCACGTTATATAAAGCACGCTTATAAATGTTGGCAAACTACTCTGAGGGCACATTTTGTCCCCGTACAATCTTTATTAGTTCGGTTAAAGTCACACATGATTATTTCACACTACGTTTATGCACTAATAAATGTAAAACCCTCATTTCAGCTTCATCAATTCCTCCTCTGATGACTACTTGTCATCACACCAAATCATGCCCACAAATTTTATTCCATTAAAATTCTGTCAGTTCTCTTTTCCTTTTAATTCCCCTAGTTTTCGCTTTGTATTCTTCTGCCATTCTTTTCATCATTTTCTCTTCCTTCCTTCTTCTAATTCTTTCCATAATCATTATTATTCCCCTTTTTATTCCCCAAATTCCAAATATGCAAATTAGTACTATTAGTATTCCCTGTATTATTTTTAGTAATATTCCGTTCCAAATTCCCCCAATCCAATTTCCCACTGAAGCAAGTCCTTTTCCAACCTTCTCCCACACTCCTGGTTCTTTCAATTCCTTCAAGTCTGCACTCTCTTTTGTTAGATTAGCAAGCATAGTTTTAATTTTCACACTGTTATCTGGAATATACGTACAACAGTGTCGTGCACCAAGCATTTTGCAAACGCCGCCATCCTTTGCTAAAAGAATGTCTAAGGCAAGCCTATTTTGAAGAGTCATAGCTCTTTCCGCTGCAAGTTCAGCATCTATCAGGATTATAGCACCTGAAAACTTTGTCAACATGTTATCCACTATAGTAGACCACTTTCTTATTTTGATGGAATTCAACACAACTCCCAATGAAGGAATAATGGCTCCAAATATATCTCCTACCACAGCAGCTGCGGTCTCTCTTTTCTGGATACGATGGGATCCAGATGTCTTTGGAATCATCGATAGGTCATCCAGCTGATAAACCTTTGGGAACACTATACCCAAATAACATCTCCCCCACCATCCCTTTGGAAGACGATAATAGGCATTATACCCACAAATGTAATATACACCTGGAATGACAGGGTCAAGTCCGTTCATCATGAATGTCCATTTGGCCTTAAAGATAAACGTATGTTTATACTCACTCGCTCCTACGAAAATGTTATCATAATAAGATTCACCTCGGTATATACAAAATTTCCCTACATGCCAAGCATCTAAAGCAATTCTCCCTTGTGTCTTTATTGCGGCAAAATCATAATTATCTACTGAAGTCCTCTTATGTAGTTCTTTTTCTAATTTCGCATTCATTTGTGCCCTTCTATCATCTGTGCGATCTAAAAAGCTTATTTCTACTGCAGAGAGCGAGCAGGTGAGGTTTTCCCTATGAGCGTGAGCCGTTTCAAAAGGTTGCATTGGCTCGAAAAATTCCCTCATTATTTTAGCATCCCAATCTTTAGCAATCTGGCTTAGCTGCGCTATTATAGGAACATATGCAAAGGTAACATCATAATTCGAGTAAAAATACTGTATGTTAGTCTGACCATAAAACCTAGACATTACTATACTACATGTAATCCCGTATGTAAGAGGCATGTGGTGATAAGTCACCCCTTCCTTTACTGATGTCGGTATCTGTGTACACACAAAACAATCTTTCGCATCCATAGTCTCAACATATTCTGTTAGCAAGCGATAGAAAACATTATACGAAAGTTCTTTCTTATCATGCAAGTATCTCTCATCTAATTCTAGTCTCTTCAATGCGGTTAGTTCAGTGACAGTAACAGGAGCAAGAGTAGAAGCATCAATTTTCTCATTCTCACCCTTTCCATGCATTCCAAGCACTATTGCCATTATCATTAGTACACATGCAATTACCAAGCCTATACACACATATTTACAATACTTCTTTCTACTATTTTGCGTCATGATCTGTATAGAATCAGAGAGCTAGAAGTACCTATAAAGAAACTATTTAGCAATTCAGTTACAAAGCTGAACGAGCGCAATGTTCACACAGTCTTCTTCAAGAGGCCAGTCACTTATCGGTTAGCAGCACTTGTCTCAATTCGGCAATAACTCAGTTCTCAAATCGGGTTTAAGAGTCAATCAGGTTTTCAAAGTCTTATCAAGTTAGCAAATGTCTCATCCGGTTTAGCAATGTCTCAGCTGGTTGTATCACGTTAGATTGTAGCAAGCAATATAATTTATCACCCCCCTTCAATCGACAGAGTCCATAAAACTTTTTTCTATTGGTATCTCTTCTTCTTCGTTCTCGAGGCTAAGAGATACGAATTCGTCAGTCCAATCGTCATTGACTACATATGCCCATTCTGGACCAGAATATCTCCTGTTTGGTATCCTTTTCCTTTTCAGTTTTGCCTCTCTTTTCGATTCTGTCTCACTGGTACTTTCCTCTTTGGTCAAGTCTTTTCCTTCACTTGTGGATGGTACCACGACAGTCACTTCCTTTCTTTTCTCTTTCACTTTTGGCCTTTCTCCGTCATTCAAACTTTCTTTAGTCCTTTGTTTTATTGGTGATATACTTAGTCTCCTCTTTGCACCGTGTCCATTTGATGGACCTGCGACCTTTTCTGTGGAAGCTTGAACTTTTTCGTTCTGTTCTGCCTTGTCCCCTCCTTCTGGGGAATCAATCACATTCTCCTTTTCTTTTTCTCTATCGTCTGCTTCTGGGAAAGCCCTCCTCTGATCAGGCTCTCCTGCTTTTTCACCTTTCTCGAGCCCTTCGTCACCGGTACTTTCGTCAGGCTCTTTATCACTTTCAGCTGCTTCAGGTTCTTTGTCACCTTCAGCTGCTTCAGGCTCTTTGCTACCCTCAGCTGCTTCAGGTTCTTTGTCACCTTCAGCTGCTTCGTCGCTGTCTGAACTTTCTCCTTGGTCTCCCCCAAGCGAGTTGGTCTCTTCGTCCTCAGAGAATCTCTCTCTCTCTCTCCTGTTTCTGCCTGTTCGCTTTCAGTTTAATTTTGCTCAGTCTCAGCGCTCAGCACTGTTTTATCAGGCACTGGTAGTTTCAGCGCTTCAACTTCCTCATCTGTGGGACACAACACTTTCTTTGTGTGACTGGCGTGAATCCAGTTGGGAACCCCCGCACACTTCACAGCAGTAGTTGTCGTCAGGATCACTTGGAAAGGGCCTTTCCAACGGGGTTCCAGACACGACTTCCTCACGTGCTTCTTTACCACGACCCAGTCACCTGCTTTCAGTGTGTGTCCTGGACCTTGGATCGGTGGCAAGGTGGTTGCTTCCACCTGGTGAGAGAAAGAGCGAACCACGTCAGCCAGACCTTTGCAGTAGTCTAACAACATATCATCTGTAATATTCAAGAGCGCGTTTGCGGGAACTGCAGGAAGTCTCATAGCCCTGCCCATGAGAATTTCGTGCGGAGACAATCCAGTCTTTCTATCAGGGGTGTTTCTCATTGACATTAGCACCAAGGGCAATGCGTCAGGGCATTTCAAATTTGTCGATGCACATATTTTCGCCATTCTTGACTTCAGTGTACCATTCATTTGCTCCACCAGTCCTGAGGCTTCAGGGCGATAGCTACAATGCAGTTTTTGCTCAATGTTCAGCGCTGCGCAAAGTAACTATCACCTCGTTATTGAAGTGACTTCCCCTATCTGATTCTAAAGAGATCGGGAATCCGAAACGTGGTATTAACTCTCTCAACAATAGCTTTGCAACTGTAAGGCTGTCATTTCTACGTGTTGGGTATGCTTCAATCCAGTGACTAAAAATGCACACAATCACCAACACATACTTCAAACCTCCATGCACAGGCATCTCAATGAAGTCCATCTGCATTCTACTAAACGGGCCACTGGCTCTGCCAATGTGGCTCGCATTCACAACTGTTCCCTTTCCTGGGTTCATCTGCTGGCAAGTGACACATCGATGGCAAACTGCCTCTGCGGCTTGACGGAATCTGGGGTTAAACCAATCAGTTTTGAACAATCGTATCATGGCATCTCTCCCTAGGTGAGCCTGTCCATGATAGAACCGCGCAAGCTGTGATAAGAGACCATTTGTTAAAACAAATTTTCCCTCATTTGAAACCCATAACTCATCTGGTCTTTTTATACATTGTGATTTAATCCAGGAATCTCTTTCGTCCTCCCTGACGTTATTCTGTAATGTTTTTTAGTTCATCTATTGTATCTACGACTTTCAAGGCAAATGCTTCAGCTGGTTCAAGTTCTGGTTCACTTATCGAATTCCATTCATCTCCGAGTAATATACAATTCAAGGCACAAAATCTTGCGACTTGATCAGCATATGCATTTCCCAGAGAAACATAGTCCTGTCCTTTTGTATGAGCACTACACTTTACCACTGCAACTTCGGCTGGCATTTGAATGGCGTGTAACAATTCTCTTATTCTTTCCCCGTTTTTCACTGGGGATCCTGAAGAAGTCAGGAAACCTCTCTGTGACCATAGTTGTCCAAAATCATGCACAATCCCAAACCCGTACTGACTATCGGTGTAAATGGTGACTTTCATCAATGCAGACAGTTGACATGCTCTTGTAAGGGCTACAAGTTCTGCTACTTGTGCAGAATAGACTCCTTGAAGCCGGCCCGCTTCTAAGACACCTGTTACAGTACATACAGCATATCCTGCTTTCAAAATCCCCATCCCATCTCTTAAACATGAACCATCAACAAAAACAATTTGGTCATTTTCATCAAGCTTAGTATCCTTAATGTCAGGTCGAGGTTTGAGCATGACTGCCTTCAGGTGACTGAATTTTGCACCAATGTCTTCAGCGTCCTCAATTTCAGCATTTTCACCGGGAAGCAAGGTTGCTGGATTCAGCGTAGTGCACCTTTTCAGCTGCACATTCGGTGAGCCCAGAATTATCGTTTCATACCTTGTGAGTCTTGCTCCAGTCATGTGTTGCGTTCGGGAGCGGGTCAAAAGTATCTCAACTGAGTGAGGGACCATAACTGTTACTGGGTGTCCCATCACTATTCCTTCACTCTGAGTGAGGCTGATACCAACTGCTGCTACGGCGCACAAACACCCTGGAAGTGCTGCTGCAACCGGATCCAAGGTAGCTGAAAAATACTCTACTGGTCTGTTTATGCCACCATGGGCTTGAGTCAAGACAGACAAAGAACATGCATCACGTTCATGACAAAACAATGTGAAAGGCTTCGTGTAATCAGGCATACCTAAAGCTGGAGCCCTGCACATGCATTCCTTCAATTCGATAAAAGCATCCATCTCATCTCCTTTCAGCTCAATTTGATCCAAGGCATCCTTCTGGGTCAGCTTCAGTAAAGGCTTTGCTAGAGTTGAGAAGTTGGGAATCCACTGACGACAGTAGCCCACCATTCCCAAAAACTTCCTCACCTCCCTCCTTGTCTTTGGTGGACTCATCTGAAGTACACTCGTTATTCTTTCCTTCATTATTCTCCTTGACCCTTTCTCTATCTGGTGACCCAAGTATTTCACTTTCTTCTGACAGAACTGCAATTTGGAAGGAGACACCTTGTGTCCATTCCTTCCCAAATGGTTCAACAGAGCAATGGTATCGGCTGTACAGCCACTTTCTGTCTTTGATGCAATCAGTAAGTCATCGATGTACTGTACTAGGGTTGACTCGAATGGCAATTCTAATGCTTCCAAGTCTTTCTTTAGAATCTGATTGAATATCGACGGTGACTCAGAAAACCCTTGAGGAATTCGACACCAACTGTACACTCTGTCTAAGAATTTGAAGCAAAAGAGAAATTGGCTGTCCTCATGAAGAGGCACCGAAAAGAATGCTTGTGACAAGTCGATGACTGAGAACCACTCGGCATCGCAAGGGACCTGGAACATTATCACAGCTGGATTCGGTACTACAGGGCAGCATTTGACTATGATGTCATTTATTTTCCTCAAGTCCTGCACGAGTCGAACCTTTCCACTCGGCTTTATTAGTCCCATGATTGGTGAATTACATGGACTGCTTAACACTTCTTTCAGTACTCCCTGTTTTACAAATTCATCTATGAGTTGGGCAACTTTCATGAGGGTGTCTTGTGCCATGTGGTATTGTGGGGTCTGGGGAAAGGTTGCATTGGGCTTTACAGTCACTTTCACTGGTTCCACTCCTTTCATCAATCCCACCTCTTTCCCTGTCATATCCCACACTTCCTTTCCGACTGTTTCCCGTAATTCAGCTGGAATATCTTCTTCAGTCATCATCGGGAACAGACAAATCAGAGGATAATCTTCATCGACAGTTTCCATCTCATCCCCCTCTGCACTGTCCTCTTCCTCCCCATCACTGCTCGTCTGTATTTTTATTCCCTCATTCGAACACATAATCGAACAACCCAATTTGCACAATAGGTCTCTCCCTAGCAGTGCTATCGGGCTTGAGTCACATACCACAAATTGGTGTAACCCTTGATAGTTACCAATGCTGACTGGTACCGGATCTGTAATTGGGTTTGTCAGGTGTCTGTTTGCTACTCCCACCACTTGAACCGTTCTCCCTGAGAGTGGCAAATTTGGTACTTCAATGCTCTTAACAGTTGAACGTGTGGCTCCCGTGTCAACCAAGAATGAGACACGATGACCCATTACTCTTCCCTCCACGTACGGACCCTTTTGATCAACTTCCAAGGATGCTGCAAGCACACAATCTCCTTCCTCTCCTGAACTATCACTCTCCCATACATTGTTTATTCCACTCTCACTGTGTAATGGGAACTGTTGTACGGTGCCATTTGTATTCATTACCTGATCCGAGACCTGTGGAGGAAGCATCACTTGCTGCTGACTCATTGGTGCCAAAGGTATTTGCATTTGCTGATTAGGTACCATGGGTAACTGCTGTTGCATTGGCTGCATTTGCGTCATTTGCATACGTGGCATCTGCATCTGCTGCGGCTGCATGGGCTGTAATCCCTGTAGCTGATTTACGGTCTGAAAATTTGGGTTTGGACCTCTCATTTTCGGTCCCCTCATTGTCTGAAATGCATTGACATCATTGTTTTGCTGACTGACACCTACACCTTCCTGCACCACCATCGGGCACTAGCGTTTCCAATGACCGACAATTCCGCACACGTGACACGGCATCACCTTCTTCATTGCCTGCACACCATTCACAACAGTGTTCAAATCCGGACCATTATTCACAAAACCTCCTCTGCCTCTGCCTCTCGCCTGTGGCTGAAACGCCATGTTTCCCTGCAACTGCGGCTGCTGTCGCGGTACCTGTTGTTGGAACCCTTGCAACCCTTGCAGACCTTGCAAACCTGTCTGAGCCGCCTTAAGCTGCATCATCATCACTTTCTCTTTCAACCTTTTCTGTTTCACTTCAATTTCGTCGCTACAGTATTTCGCATAATTCAATACTTCGTCAATAGGTTTCGACTGCCAACAAATCAAATGTGACTTTATCATTTGACTTATCTCTGGTCTCAACCCTTCCACAAATCTGAACACAAAATGAAGCATGTCCTTCGCCTCTATTGTCTCCGTGCCACTGTAGTTCTTAAACGCCTTCAACAACCTCTCATAGTAACTATGAATCGACTCTCTAGCTTCTTGGGCAGTTCGATTGATTTTCTGCCAATCCACATTTTTCGCGGCAACCTTCGTCTTCAAATGCTCAATCACCTTGTAGTACAAGCTCATCACCATAGGTGATGGTGCACCCGTATCCCTGTCTCTCTCTGGTTCACTTGTCGGCCAACCTACAGCTCTTTTGCAATCCTCCCACAAATCTGCCGGAACCACAATCTCAAAGAGAGTGTTCAGGTCTTCCCAGAGACATTTTGCAAGCTTCACAAACCTATCAGTCTGTTGATACCATTCAATCGGTTTCTCTCTCAGTTTGGGAAAATCATCCGTAAAAGACTGAATGTCGCTTCTGTGCCATGGTACATGTATTAATTTTCCCCCTGCTGTCTCCCTCATTGGTAACATGGTTACTGCATCACTACTCTGTGGCCTTTTCTCGTTTAGCTCTGGGACACTGTCTTTCCTCTTTTCCTTTCTCTTTACCCATCTGCTTTCCCATTTGTCCAAGCACCTCCACACTTGTGCACTCTGCAACAATTCTCTAAGGTGCGCCTTCATGCCTGCTGACCTCATGTGTTCAAAATCTGTGGTCCCGAAATCCAACCTGTAGCTCCTGCTCAAGTGTTTCGTTTTGTCTATGTCAACCCCGTTTTTGTCAGCTATTTCTTGCAAGCTTTTATGTACCTTGTTCACTTCTCTCGTAATCCTGGGACACAGATACCTCAGCTCTTCTTCCGAGTAGGACTCTAACCTATTCACACCCATAGTCCCTTCCACCAATTCTTGTGCTTCCATGTTCAACCTGACCCTATTCAGATAATCTTCTCCCTTCCCACTGGCTGAGCTTTGTGTGGAATTCAGACTGTTGAACCACTGTGTCAGCTGTTGTGCATTTAACCCCATCAGTGTAGCATTCACATCGACTGCCATTGATGGTTGCGGCAACTTTTCAGTGTTCGATGTTAGAGGTATTATCAGTGGGGGGCTCGACCTCACCAGTGTTTGAGCACATACGGGACTAAACTCCATCAAGGACCCAGATCCGGTTGGCTGAGCCGCTATCGGAGTTATCCCTGGAGTGTTTTCTATGCACCTCCTTTCTGTCCCACTCTGCAGCATTGATCCCTGACCGCTCATACCCAAGTTAGGCTGACTGTACAAAGGTACCGATGGACCTACAGTAATGGGCAGTGATATCGCATCTGGGTTCTGTCCATTTCCCATGTTCTGAGATATGTTCATTCCCATATTATGGGTCATCATTGCCGGCATGCCCATCTGATTCCCCGTCATCTGAGCATGTGCTGTTCCCCCCTGCATCTGCTTTTGAGGCATCAAAAACTGTTGATTCAGCTTGTGCCAATGTCGGGTTGTGACCATTCTGTCCTCCCATTGCGGCTGGATCTAGAATCATTCCCGTACTATTGTCACTGCTGTAGTACCTTAGGGCCTGTGGCTGATAATTTTCTGCTGGTTTCAACATGGGCACATCTGGATATATTCTCCTAACCTGCGGTATCTGCGGGGTGAACAGTAAACTCGGGTCCTTAGATCCCGATGATGCTCCTGAACTCTGAGTTTCACTGTTCTGTACCGGTGCCGGAGGGGCAGAACTGGTACTTGGACCTTGTCCACTCTCCGCATAAGGTGGTGGACGGTCGTTCAGCAATTGCATGATTAACTCCTCATCCTCTAACTCCTCTTCTCAACTTTTCCTCGTCCTCTCTATCCTTGGAACACCTCCTGTTTGTCTTACAGGTAGCTTTCTTACCTGTCTTCTCTTCTTCCTTAGTAATCGCGGGAAACAATTTTATCCCCTGCAATACATCTGACCTCCACACCTTCTGTGCATTTTCCCACCTAGCGTCCGCTAGTGTCTTTTCTACCTTCCTTATCCTAGTCTCGAACTTATTTTGCTGCTGCTGTCTAGCCATTAGCTCCCAAATTGCTAGAGCCTCAAACTGTGCTGGCCTTGGAGGTACCTTCATGTCGTACATCGCGAATCTCAAATTCTCTAGAATCCTTATATTGAACGTCCCATGTATCGGGAACGCTACGCTCCCATGTTTCTGTCAGCTTGTGCCATTGCTTTAGCCAAAGACACGGAGCTACCCCCTTCTCTTCCATTACAATGTAAGCTGGTGTACCTTCGGGCGGCGTCTCCTCTCCTACGCTCGCTTTAATGTAAGACTCCCCCTTCATCGCACTCCTAAATGCTTTAAAAAATTTCATTTTCTCGTCTTCTATTTCACAAAGTTTGTAATCAATAGGTGACTTTAATTCCCGGAATACTCTTCGCTTGCCTTTCCCCTTCCAATCGAGCCCCACGGACTGCGTCCAATCAGTGCGCGACCCTTCTCTGCAACCAACCTATCCCAGCGCAGCTCCCAGTGACGTCACACTCACACACACTGCGGCTGACAAAGCCTCGCGGCTAGTCTTCCTTCACTCAGCTCCTCTCGTAACAACTTCTTGCATGTATCGTGAGCTACCAAAAATATAAAACAGATCTGTCGGTTTACTACAGGAAGGGTAACACAATCGCTTCAGGACCTTAGGGATTTTTCACTAGCCTCGGCAGTTATTCCATCTTTCTCGGTCCCCACGTTCGCAAGCAAAATCTGACCCGCAGACTCGGCTCTCAACTTGTCAATGATCTATTCTAGTGCACTTAGAATTTTGTCAAAGCCCGAAGTCGAAGTTTCTTTCACTCCCTTAACACACGTACCGACTCGTTGACCACGCCCGATCAACCTACTAAACCAACCAGACCACAACATAAAACAACATACTCCGGAGTCTCTTGACCTCGCAGGGCCCGTCACAACAACAACAACCACGTGGACCTTTTTATGCACGAAGCGCCACATGCACGTGAAGTTCGACGACTTCCCTACTCTCACACTCGGAGTGGCACCTCCGCTATTTCTATGAAGTTCGACGACTTCCCTACTTCTACACTCGGAGTCGCACCTCCGCTATTCTCTAAAAAGAAAATCCTCGCAACCTTTTCACACAATCTGCGGCAATAAACTGTGCAAGCGCAAAACCCTAACTTCTCTCATACCGTCACTAGTACCACCAACGCTGATTCCACACCTCCATTCTCTTCATTCGCAAGCTCCGAGAACACGGGAAAGTCGCGGTGGACTTAGCCCATCATCATTCTCTCAATCTGTTTTACCCAAGAAAAATCTAATCCAATCTTTTCGAGTGGGGTCTCAAAACGGCGTAACCGTTAATTCAACACCATGTACTTTAAGAGTACGGGGTCCCGAAAGGCGTAACCGTCCTCTGCTACCATCTACTGATAGAGCGTTCCGTACTAATAATTTTACCTGTATTGGGACGCTCTTTAGGCCGATGAATCTTTTGGCTAAGTGGGACCCTCTCCACCCTTAGTCAGTCAATTTAATCAAATCAATAATCAATATCGAACATAAGCAATACCCTGATCAACATAACACTTGACAATTAATCCAGAATACATTTCGGCGAACCCTGACCTTTCAGTCAGGAATAACCACACCAGTTTATTCCAGGTTAGTGAATTTATTTCCCTATATTAACAAAGCTAGCACAATATAAATGTGTCTTAACACCAAATGATAAACATAAATGAACATTAATAGCTGTCCATAACGGCGAAACAGGTGCAATCTATGCAGCATTTGGATAACAAGGCATTCGATAATAGCAATGCAAATCACTAATATTATAATCTGTAATGAACTAATTGCATACATTTAGTCAGCATAACAAGGTCTCAAATTGCATCGTGCGACAAAAGGAATCCTCATCTATCCTCAAATTAGCATCGGCATGTGGGACTTCATGCGAAAACAATTTAGCAACATTAATTTAGAAAACTCCTAACTAGGGCTCTTATAAAAAAATCAGCAGTTGGTTACCTAAAAGAAACACAATGCAATTGTACAATTTCCTTTCATATTTACCAATTTCAATCAGCATTCAAGGAAGTCTTCGTCTCACAGGTACCGTTTCTCGATCAGCATGGGACGGGGGCAAAGGGGCAGGGGTGGACGGGGCAGTTGCCTCACGGCGGCAAGATTAACTTTGACTTGTCCCTTTGTATGAAGTAGTAGTTTAAGTCTCTAGGGTAAGAATCATCTAAATCTCTTTCTCTTGATTAGAGAAAGCATCAAAGTCTCTCAAAATGGCGTTGCAGCAAGGTGGGGCATAATAGCTGCAATGTCCTGCAAAATGGCGGGTATCGGGCTGGTAATGGCTGCTTTCTTCTCGTGCACCTGGTTTAAATAGACAACAGTTCAGATCCAGTAGGGTCTTCCATTGGAGGGTTCATAGGTTAGCTTCAAATTGTCCAATCAAAAACAACAGTTCTCAAGCTTTTACTTAAGCATACATTATCCTTGGAGACGGGTACGCAAGTTGCAACATTTTATACCAATTAACTCATTTTCAGAGCTTCCATTGTCCGCACCTGCAGATTGACCTTGGAGTAAAGAGAAAAATGCCAAGCTGGCACGAAACCTTAAGACGTTCTCAGTGGAAAAGTACAGCTTCAAGCAGAAATACACGTTTAATAGCACATTGGAAAAATACGAGCATCTAAACCGTGAGACCAGGCAACTAGGCCGAAGCCTGCACTAAAGTAATGCTAAGCTAAAACATTTCAAACAAGCAAATCGTAGCACACGTTTACGATTATGTCGGATTAGTGCAATTCTAATACATCACGTTATATAAAGCACGCTTATAAATGTTGGCAAACTACTCTGAGGGCACATTTTGTCCCCGTACAATCTTTATTAGTTCGGTTAAAGTCACACATGATTATTTCACACTACGTTTATGCACTAATAAATGTAAAACCCTCATTTCAGCTTCATCAAGTCCGGCTAACTTCATATCACTTTGTGCAATGGTAGTTCCCTTATTTGAAAAAATAGACTGGTCGAACATTTAAATGCAACACGAAAACATGAACAAGGACACAAACTGAGAAAAGAAAGTATACCTCTAGAATGTGGTGCAGCAAAGTAATGTGAGACTTCCTTGCCCGGATCTCGGTCAGCTTTAGCAAGGTGCCTAGTTTAAAGCCATTTGCCTCTCCCATGCGGCTTCCCTAACAGGCAGAAAAAAAAAAAAGGCGTTAACGGGGCAATCAGAAATAACCATTTTCAGGGCTTTCTGTAGCTATCTTGTTTTGAAAAATGTGTAGAACAATTACTATTTGCTGTAAAGCGTAGTTTTGTAACCTGCTTACATAGTTGAGGAAATTCCCAACTTTGAGAATCAGTTGACAGAACATTCGAAGTCGGTGGCAGGTAAGAATATCTGAAAGAAAATGTAACACTTTAAATTGTAGAAAGGCACACCTACAATTCCAGAAATACCAGGATCCGAAAATTCACTGCAATATTCATAGAGATATTTTGTTGTAAACTCACAGATGTGGAGCTAAATGCTTTTTCCTTACTTAATTGAATTTGCTTTCAAATAAGATTGTAACCAACAGTAAACGACATTAAGATAGAATTCTGGTTAACAACCCCCGTCCCTTTCCAAAAGGATCAGGAAACTTCCAAAGCTATACTTCTCAGAGCATAAAACCTTGAAAGTGAAATTATGTACAATCGCACATTCTTTGTAATGCTAACTATTATCAAGAAGCCCAACAGAACTGTAGAAATTGATTACCATTTTCAAGTTCAACTTTTTGAGACTGTAGTATGACTTAAAACGCATTCCTAACTCAAGAATGCCGTTAGCGCAGATGCCAACAGGACATGACATATGCACGTTCATCCGGCCCTCGATTTTCAGGCAACCGCACTTTAATAATGGGGAAAATGTGTCTTCAATTCACCACCACTGGCGGCATTCCAATTAGCTGAAGCAGCAACCATGCAGCACTACCAATAGGAGGTGCCAAACAAGTAAACGTTTTCTTTTCGTTTCTCTTTTCCGAGAGGATTGGTAACGCCGCAAAAGCTAAATTCTAACACTAGTTCTGGCCTAGCACAAGTGCTCAATTTGTGAAAAAATAAGTGCCTCGACCCAGAGTCAGTAGGCCACTGCAGCTTGCACCACCTATTGCCCTTGTGAGCCCTGCCAGTGTCAGTAAAGTTCCAGCTAGTAAGCATCATACCACTAAGCAGTGCTTAATTTGTGCTTGTTGTTTCCGGTGCTAAGCATCAGCACTTATTTTTGAGGGTCGGGGATTATTCTTCTGCTTCAAGCATTTGCTCTGAGCAAGAGACACATATGGGAACGAGGGAGGAAGAGAAATACGAAAAAGCGTCACAAAGGGAGAAAGCAGAAAGCTGCCAGAGTGAGCTGAAGGAGCACAGAGTGGCTTTAAATGGATTGAAGAGGCCAGAGATGGCTTCAGGATGTCACTGCCCCATTCCGTGCTCGCACACTTAAATGCAGCAGCTGTGTGTTTAACCCCTTCGCTGCCAGGCCTTTTCCCCCTCCTGTGCCAGGCCTTTTTTTTGCCTTTTGGGGCAGTTCGCGCTTAGGCCCTCAACTTTTTGTCCACATAAGCTAACCAAGCCAAATTTGCGTCCTTTTTTTCCAACATCCTAGGGATTCTAGAGGTACCCAGACTTTGTGGGTTCCCCTGAAGGAGGCCAAGAAATTGGCCAAAATACAGGCAAAATTTCGTTTTTTTTAAAAAAAATTGAAAAAGTTGCTGCAGAAGAAGGCTTGTGGTTTTTCCCCTGAAAATGGCATCAACAAAGGGTTTGCCGTGCTAAACTCAGCAGCTTCCCAGCTTTCAGGAACAGGCAGACTTGAATCAGAAAACCCAATTTTTCAACAGAATTTTGGCATTTTACTGGGACATACCCCATTTTTGCAATTTTTGGTGCTTTCAGCCTCCTTCCAGTCAGTGACAGAAATGGGCATGAAACCAATGCTGGATCCCAGAAACCTAAACATTTCTGAAAAGTAGACAAAATTCTGAATTCAGCAAGGGGTCATTTGTGTAGATCCTACAAAGGTTTCCTACAGAAAACAACAACTGAAAAAGAAAAATATTGAAATTGAGGTGAAAAAAAACTAATGTTTCTCTACGTTTTACTCTGTAACTTTTCCCTGCAATGTCAGATTATCAAAAGCAATATACCGTTACTTCTGCTGTACTCCTCTGGTTGCGGGGATATATAGGGCTTGTAGGTTCATCAAGAACCCAAGGAACCCAGGGCCAATAAATGAGCTGCACCCTGCAGTGCGTTTTCATTCTATACCGGGTATACAGCAATTCATTTGCTGAAATATAAAGAGTAAAAAATTGCTATCAAGAAAACCTTTGTATTTCCAAAAAGGGCACAAGATAAGGTGTTGAGGAGCAGTGGTTATTTGCACATCTCTGAATTCCGGGGTGACCATACTAGCATGTGAATTGCAGGGCATTTCTCAAATAGATGTCTTTTTTACACACTCTCCTATATTTGGAAGGAAAAAATGTAGAGAAAGACAAGGGGCAATAACACTTGTTTTGCTAATCTATGTTCCCCCAAGTCTCCCGATAAAAATGATACCTCACTTGTGTGGGTAGGCCTAGCGCCCGCGACAGGAAACGCCCCAAAGCGCAACGTGGACACATCCAAATTTTTGAAAGAAAACAGAGGTGTTTTTTGCGAAGTGCCTACCTGTAGATTTTGGCCTCTAGCTCAGCCGGCACCTAGGGAAACCTACCAAACCTGTGCATTTCTGAAAACTAGAGACCTAGGGGAATCCAAGATGGGGTGACTTGCGGGGCTCGGACCAGGTTCTGTTACCCAGAATCCTTTGCAAACATCACAATTTGGCTAAAAAAACACATGTTCCTCACATTTCTGTGGCAGAAAGTTCTGGAATCTGAGAGGAGCCACAAATTTCCTTCCACCCAGCGTTCCCCTAAGTCTCTCGATACAAATGGTACCTCACTTCTGTGGGTAGGCCTAGCGCCCACGAAAGGAAATGGCCCAAAACACAACGTCGACACAACATATTTTTTCACAGAAAACAGGTGTTTTTTGCAAAGTGCCTACCTGTGGAGTTTGGCCTCTAGCTCAGCCGGCCCCGGGAAGAGGGGAGGGGGGGGGCAGAAATGCCCTAAAATAAATTTGACCCGCCCCCACCCCCCCTGCCTGGGAACGACCCTTGCCTACGGGGGTCGCTCCCCCTGTGTGACATTGGCGCCAAAAAACAAATCCCAGGTGCCTAGTGGTTTCTGCCCCCTTGGGGGCAGATTGACCTAAAATCGGCCAATCTGCCCCCAAGGGTGGCAGAAATGGTCTAAATACAATTTCCCCCCCAGGTGAGCGACCCTTGCCTGATGGGTTGCTCCCCATCTCTGAAAAAATAAAATAAAATAAAAATTAAAAAAAACACACAAAAAACAAATTTGCCCTGGCGCCTAGAGGTTTCTGCCCCCCCTGGGGGCAGATCGGCCTAATAATAGGCCCATCTGCCCCCGGGGGGGGCAGAAATGGCCTAAAATAAATTGCCCACCCCCGCAGGGAGCGACCCTTGCCTAAGGGGTCGCTCCCCTTGCGTGAAATTCATGCAAAGAAAAAACTCCCTGGTGTCTAGTGGTTTCTACCCCCCTTGGGGGCAGATTGGCCTCATCAAAATAGGCCAATCTGCCCCCAAGGGGGGCAGAAATGGCCTAAATATAATTTTCCCACAAGGGGAGCGACCCTTGCCTAAGGAGTCGCTCCCCACCTCAAAAAAAAAAAAAAAATAATAATAATATTTATCCCTGGTGCCTAGAGGTTCCCGAAAACATGCCCCCCCTGGGAGCGACCCTTGCCCAAGGGGTCGCTCCCTTTTGTCAGTATCAGTCAAAAAAAAAAAAATCCCTGGTGTCTAGTGGGGTTTCAAAAGCCGGATTGCAAGCAATCCGGCTTTTGAAGCCCCTTCGGGCCTCCCCCACGTGATTGAAAGAGAAATGCTTAGCATTTCTCGTTCAATCGCGCTGGAAGCTCTGCTTCCAGCGCGATGGGGGAGGCCCCTGTGACTAATCAGCGCGCGCTGACGTCACGGGTGGGGTGGATCGGGGGTGGAAGGGGAAGGTCTTCCCCTTCCATCCCCGGCTTGGGGAGGGGGGTGCACGGGGGGCGCGCTAGCACTCCCCCAAGTTCCCCTGTGCCATGGACGAGATGATCTCGTCCAAGGCACAGAACAGGTTAAGAGGATGGCTTTGGGCACCAGCGTATTTTTTGTTTACAAATTAAGCACTTCTCCCAAGTGTGACTATTCCAGCCATAAGAATTGAGTGGGTGGCAGGTATTAGCCATTTTAAGGTATTTTTTTTTTAAATAAACTGTTATCATGCTTGCCACTAAACTAGACAAACAACCCCTCAATGTGGTAGACTGTCATAAGTGCTGGTGTGGACAATTAAGTGCCAGAGCTGAGCACTGGAAACTACCGGCTCAAATTAAGCACTTCCTAACACACTTAGGGGGTGATTCTGATTCTGGCGGGCGGCGGAGGCCGCCCGCCAGAATTCCGCCCCCATTATACCGCTCCGCGGTCAGAAGACCGCGGAGGGTATTCTGAGTTTTTCCCTGGGCTGGCGGGCGGTCTCCAAAAGACCGCCCGTCAGCCCAGGGAAAAACTCCCTTCCCACGAGGATGCCGGCTCGTAATCGAGCCGGCGGAGTGGGAAGGTGCGACGGGTGCAGTGGCACCCGTCGCGTATTTCAGTGTCTGCAAGGCAGACACTGAAATACTTTGCGGGGCCCTCTTACGGGGGCATGGCATTGGCATGGGCACGGCAGGGGCCCCCAGGGGCCCCGCGACCCCCCCCTACCGCCATCCTGTTCATGGCGGCTTTCCCGCCATGAACAGGATGGCGGTAGGGGGGGTCAGAATCCTGACCGTGGCTGAACCGCCGCGGTCAGAATGCTCGTTGGAGCACCGCCAGCCTGTTGGCGGTGCTCCCGTGGTCGGTGGCCCTGGCGGCCACCGGCCGCCAGGGTCAGAATGACCCCCTTAATGTTGAAAAGCAGGGCTCCTATATACTCACTAGACTAATATGATGGCGCGTGTAGGTTATCAGCTAGTGCTCAGATTGTGTATGCTTCCCATTTCACTTCTGAGTGCCTTATGTTGATAAAAGGATACAGTTGGCTCTCAGAAATGAAGACTCTATTCCTACGAAGAGTACAAGACTGGCTATGCTATTTTAACCTCCATTGATGAGATTTTTAGTGGTCCCATTTTAGTAGTCATTTAGGGGTCTGTTTAGTAATGCTACACAAGATGGACAAAATAATTGCTAACCATAAGGTACAGTGGCCTGTACTTGCATGGTAAACATCTATACAAACTACTTCTGTGGCGGCAACATTATTTAAATGTGTTTTTCAAAATCAAAATCAAAATCAAATCATTAACATTTATAGAGCGCGCTACTCACCCGTGCGGGTCTCAAGGCGCTAGGGGGAAGGGGGGTTACTGCTGCTCGAAAAGCCAGGTCTTGAGGAGTCTCCGGAATGCGGAGTGGTCCTGAGGCTGGTGGGGAGGGTGTTCCAGGTCTTGGCTGCCAGCTAGGAGAAAGACCTCCCACCCGCCGTGGAGCGGCGGATGGGAGGGACGGCAGCGAGCGCGAGGCCGGTGGAATGGAGGAGACGGGTGGGGGCGTAGAAGCTGAGGCGTCGGTTGAGGTATTCAGGTCCCTTGTCGTGGAGGGCTTTGTGTGCGTGGGTGAGAAGTCGGAAGGTGATCCTTTTGCTGACTGGGAGCCAATGCAGGTGTCTCAGGTGTGTGGAGATGTGGCTGTTGCGGGGTACGTCGAGGATGAGGCGGGCGGAGGCGTTTTGAATACGTTGCAGACGTTTTTGGAGTTTTGCGGTGGTCCCAGCATAAAGGGTGTTGCCGTAGTTCAGGCGGCTGGTGACTAGGGCGTGGGTCACGGTTTTCTTGGTGTCGGTGGGGATCCAGCGGAAGATCTTGCGGAGCATGCGGAGGGTGAGGAAGCAGGAGGAGGACACGGTGTGGACTTGTTTGGTCATGGTGAGAAGAGGGTCCAAGATGAAGCCAAGGTTGCGGGCGTGGTCTGAGGGGGTCGGTGCGGTGCCAAGGGCCGTGGGCCACCAGGAGTCGTCCCATGCGGTCGGGGTGTTGCAGAGGATGAGGACTTCCGTTTTGTCAGAGTTCAGTTTTAGACGGCTGAGCCTCATCCAATCTGCGACGTCCTTCATGCCATCTTGTAGGTTGGTCTTAGCACTGGCGGGGTCCTTGGTGAGGGAAAGTATAAGTTGAGTGTCGTCGGCGTAGGAGGTGATGATGATGATGTTGTGCTTGCGTACGATGTCGGCGAGGGGGCTCATGTAGACATTGAAGAGTGTCGGGCTGAGCGAGCAGCCTTGAGGGACGCCGCAGATGATCTCGGAGGGGTCTGAGCGAAAAGGTGGGAGGTAGACTCTTTGAGAGCGGTTGGAGAGGAAGGAGGCGATCCAGTCCAGGGCCTGGCCTTGGATCCCAGTGGAGCGGAGGCAGGTTATTAGGGTGCGGTGACAGACGGTGTCGAAGGCAGCCGAGAGGTCGAGGAGGATGAGGGCGACTGTTTCACCGTTGTCCATCAGGGTTCTGATGTCGTCTGTGACTGAGATGAGGGCGGTTTCAGTGCTGTGGTTGGTTCGGAATCCGGATTGTGAAGGGTCGAGAAGGTTGTTGTCTTCCAGGAAGTTGGTAAGCTGTTTGTTGACGGTCTTCTCTATTACCTTGGCAGGGAAGGGGGAGGAGTGAGATGGGGCGGAAGTTCTTCAGGTCGCTTGGGTCAGCCGTAGGTTTCTTTAGTAGGGCGTTGACTTCGACGTGTTTCCAGCTTTCGGGGAAGGTAGCAGAAGAAAATGAGGAGTTGATGATGGTCTGGAGGTGCGGGGCGATGATGTTGTCGGCTTTATTGAAGATGAAGTGAGGGCAGGGGTCCGAGGGGGTGCCGGAGTGGATAGAGTTCATGGTGGTTTTGGTCTCTTCAGTGTTGACGTGAGTCCAGGCGTTGAGGGTGATGGCAGGAGGTGTGGGTTCGGTGTTGCTTGGCTGGGTCTGGTGTCCGAAGCTGTTGTGGAGGTCGGTGATCTTGCGATGGAAGAAGGTGGCGAGGGAGTTGCACAGGTCTTGTGAGGGCGTGATGGCGTTGGAGAACTCTTTAACGATGCTGAAGAGTTCTCTGCTGTTGTGGCTGTTTTTGTCCAGTCTGTCGGTAAAGAAATTCCTTTTGGCTGCGTGGATCAGGTGGTGGTGTTCGCGGGTCGCGTTCTTGAGGGCGGTCATGTTGTCAGCGGTGTGGTCCTTGTGCCAGGTTCTCTCGAGGGGGCGACAGGTTTTCTTCGATTCCTTAAGGGTGTCAAAGAACCAGAGAGGTTTTTTGGTGTTGGCCTGTCGATGCGTGCGTCTGAGGGGAGCAAGGTTGTCTGCGCAGTTGGTGATCCAGTTCGTGAGGCTGACTGCTGCGTCGTTGGGGTCGGTGGTGAGGGTGGGTTGGTTGACGGTGAGCGCGGAGAAGAGCTGTTCTTCGGGGATTTTGTTCCACTGTCGACGAGGGATGGGTTGAGTGCGGAGGTGGCGTGTCTCGCGTCGGAATGTGAAGTGGACACAGCTGTGGTCGGTCCAGTGTAGAGCGGAGGCGTGGCTGAAGGAGACGTGTTTGCTGGCGGAGAAGATGGGGTCAAGCGTGTGTACGGCGATGTGGGTGGGGGTGTTCACCAGTTGCTTGAGGCCGAGGTTGGCGAGGCTGTCGAGCAGGGCGGTGGTGTTGGGGTCGTTGTTCTGTTCCAGATGGAAGTTGAGGTCGCATAGGAGAATGTAGTCCGGCGAGGCGAGGGCGTGCGGGGAGACTAAGTCGGTGATGGAGTCACTGAAAGGGGCGCGCGGTCCGGGGGGGACGGTAGATGAGGGATCCTCTGAGGGTGGTCCTGGGGTCGGTGTGAATCTGGAATTGCAGGTGTTCTGCGGCGAGGGGGGTGTCTTCGGTGGAGGTGGTGACGCTGATGGAGTCTTTGAAGACGATGGCGATTCCTCCTCCTACTTGGTTGGTGCGGTCTTTCCTGGAAATCTTGTAGCCTTCGGGGATGGCTATGGCGATGTCTGGGGCCGAGGAGGCGTTCGTCCAGGTCTCCATGATGAAGGCGACATCCGGTGCTGTGGAGTCCAGGAGGTCCCAGAGTTCAATGGCGTGCTTGTGGACGGAACGAGCGTTGACCAGGATGCATTTGAGGTGGTTGATGGCGCGTGGGCTGGTGGTCATGGTTTTTAGATCAAAGTTCACCCAAATGCTGTACCTCACCAGCTCATGGTGAAAACTCCTCACTGATCTGACTTCAATTATAAGTACTTAAAATAGTTGTGAATACTTTCGAGAAAATATCCAACTAATCTTGTGCAAGATGTAATCTGTTGCCTACCTGGTTTCTATGCTATCCTGCACATGTTAGCAGGCGTTTTGCCTCCTATTCCTAACATTAATCTTTCTCAGCTCTCTGAAACAATCCGAAAAAAACATTAGACAGTATAAAAGGTCTGTTAGCTTCCAGCCTTTCGACAAGGTTAACGGTTGTGTAGTTTTGTTGTTATTTTTGCTAAATATTTTGTTGGGGATGTTGCTGCGCCCTCACAAATCTATAGCAAAATACTGGCTAAAAGTAAAAATATTTTATGACATCAAAAACTGCTGTATTAGTTGCTAGCATTTAAGGGATGTACTTTGTGTAAATGGGTCACTCAAGAAAGAGCATAATGCCATAACTCACAGTGCAGTTAGCCAATGACTGAGGCGGGCTGAACCATTGCCCAATATTGTACGCTGTAGGTGTAATGATTGGAAGAAAAATGTGAATTACACAAACCAAACAGTCCAATGGATGGAGGACAGTCTAAAAACACCTATAAGTAAGTAAACTAGATATAATTTTACTAATATCAAGGAGATCTTGGTAGACCCAAAACCTAAAAACACAATTCTAAAGTTGGGTAGAGTCCAGCTTCAGAAGTCAAATAACGTAAAACCTAAGCATGGGCATCTGCCAGGTTCAGGGAGTTACAGTTAACTGGTCTCTACATAGGACACTGTAGAGGAGGATGCCACAAATCATACTCCATTGGAGTCTAGCACAGTGGTTAAACCGGAAATGTAAAAGTGCAGGTGCTCACTATCCCAGATTGTCTTCTTACTACGGAGCAGAGCCAGCGCTCTGCCATTACTAGCACGGTTACCCTGGTGAGAAATGCAGGTATGCCAAGTTTAAAATTTTAAAAAGTGCAGGTTCTCTGTGCCCAACAGCACCCGTCCATTTAAACCAATAGTGTGGCATGACAGTAAGACCCATGAAAGTGGCTTTGAGGTGTTGCAGAAGACTATAAAAGAAAGCAATTGTTCCCTTTTCAAGGTGTTGAAAACCATACAGAGTAATGGGCTACAACATTCGTGCCTGCATTTTTCCAAGTGCGGTATGGGAAAACTAGTGAAAAATGGCGGAGTGACAGACCCAGTTCTGCAATGGATCAGAGGCTGCGCTAAGAGCAAACAGTCCCATGCTGCAGTTTAGCACGCACATTCTCTCCAAACATGCTGACCTCAGTAAAGCAAATGTTGCATTATCAGTGGCCCAGTGAAGCCCTCATTTAGAGCTTTCATCCCACAAGCAGTCTGTAATATACTTTCCAAGATTCTCGTAATCTGCCACACAAACCTCTTCCTTAAATTAAGATGAAGGATACAAGCAACAAGGTCTAAGCTGCTTCTATCTGCCCTTCCATCAGTGGCAGCTGGGGTTTTTGAAAATGGAGGGGTATAATAGTGGTTTCCAACTTTCAAAAAGCAACTATGACCAATAGACACAAAAGGGTTGTGTTGGCGGTGGTGGGGTAATTCTCCAAGAAAGGTTTGGTAAAGAATCCATTTAAAAATGTAAATCTTGAGAAGGATTACAGAAAATGAAGGCCTTTGGCACTGAAAGTCAGTAGCAGAAGTAAATGAAAGCCTGTGACAGAGACATGGTGGTGCAGAGGCGAGATTAATTTTAGTCAGGTCTCATTAAATGTTTTTTACTGTGCACTCCATTTATGTGTAAGAATATATAAAATGGACAAATAGACTGATGCAGAGCCCATTGTTTGCATTCACCAAGCAGGCAAATGTTGACAGTAGCTTTATGAGTGGCTACAGGAGCCTGAGCTATTAGTTTTAAACGGTGGGAAGGCAAATTAACAGAACTGCATTAAACACAAGAAAATAAATGAATACATTTAGCCTTATAAAATAATTCACCAAATCCTCTGTGCTATACAGGACTTTATACAGATTACCAAACTGATCGAGGTGTACACTACAAAAGTGTGCGAGTAACAGGCCTTTGAGGAAAAATACATTTTTATCAACAGAAAATTCTAGCATTAAAACGTCTGTGCAGCATGATGCAATTGCTTTAGGTAGGGTTTCAAAAACAGAAAAGGTTATTGTATCTGCACTCATTAGGCAAGGAAATGTAAAGAAAGGTATTTTACATACAGGTTGCACAGTAATGCATCATTTTCATTTAACTTTACATTTTCCCTACCAGTATTATTTCAAATTCGTTAGTTTACTTTCGGCCTGTTTATGATAAACAGTGTGCATTTTTTTGTACATGTTGCTGAAGGATATCCAGGTGATGAAAACGAGTGCTGTGCACAGTGGAATTAGATTTCAAGGCCCTGCTATGAGGAAATCGGGCCCCAAGGTTCCTCAGAGCTGTTAGTCTATGCTGGTGTACACTAAGTGAAATGGTGTACTCAAAGAATCAGTGCGCTTTAAATCAAAATCTACAACCAACAAGCATTTCATTGTGCGCTTTTCCATGTCCCTGCTGTCCTATTGTTCAGTTGCCTTCACTTATGTTTTGTTAGTGTGGGCATACACTGATGGGTACAAAGTAAGGGTCTCTTGTGCTGTTGAGCACTAGCTATACACACAAATGTATGTGTGTAAATTTCCCCTTCTGTACCTCCTCTTTTTATAATTTTGGATAGAGTAAGTGCACGGAAATTTACTGCAACCTTATTGGTTTGATAGTTGCTTACAAACGTGCAGAATGCCATGTGGGTTTTACTTTGCCCTTGGAACACATACCAACATGATTTGGTTGGGCTCGGGCAATGAGGGACCTCCACAGGGACAGTTGAAGCATTAAAGCTGAATGCCCAAGAGAGACCATCTCATCAATTCAACAAGCAAACAGATGTGATCAGTTAAATACTCATACTGTGCAGTAAGCTAGTCTTGACTGTGTATTGTTTAAGGGACACAAACGTGTCCTATTAAGCCTCTAAGATTCTTAGAAATGTGTACTCCACGCCGCGCTCAAGTCTGATTGCATTGAAAGCGGTAACTTCATTATGAAATACCTAGGAAAACGTATTCAGATTTGACATCCAGTGCATACTTACTTGCAACAATCACTTGGAAGTGGTCACATATGCATTATGTAAGGCTGCGATAAGCCGGTTAGTGTTTCACACTTTTTCGCCTACTGATAAAATCTGTGTGCAGCGAAGGACCGGAGGTCTAATTTCCTTGGGTTTAATCAGCCATTCTCATCCTCTGAGGTCCATAAAATTAGTTCCACTGCCAGATGAGTGGCTTGCTCCACCCGAGGCCCACTAACGTGTAGGAGACGAAAGGGCTGTGGGAAATCCTCAAATGGATGAGACTCATCTCAAATTAGGTGCATTGTTGTATGAGCAGTGAAGTATAAAACAAACTGGTGACATGTTAAACAGTGCTATTTCCGTCATGCGAGAAAGACTGGTCTGGGTGCCGAGCAAACCAGGATCTGATAGAAAATCCTTTAAATTCTTCTGGTGCCAGATTACGTCATTTCGACATTTTTGCAGAGAAATACACACAAGGTGCCAGTGAAGATTTAAATGACCTAACAGCTGTTTTCTGTGGAACTAGGAAACCAGGTTTGAGTCCCAGCCTTGGCACATTTTGTAATTCTGGTTAATGACTCATTCTTTGCCTAATGCCTTTGGTTTAAGATCACAGTATAAAAGTGAAAAAATAATTGCTTTATTTGGGCTTGGAAAGCAGGGTATGAGGTCACGGCAATGAACAGAGCAGCAGCAGCATGTACACTTACAAAGTGGTGGGATGAGTGAAGTGCCCCATCACTTCTAAAAAATAAAAAATAAACATACACAAAACCCCTCTAACCAAAAACCCAAATAACAGTAAAAACACACAGACACTGCACTTAGAGGCACCATTTACACACATGTATATCACTCATGCTTCACACATTAAAAAAAGGTGCTTACCCACTAGCTGCACATCCTGCGATGGAGAGGGGCATGCTCCCTTACCCTCAAAGAGAAACTACCACTGGAAAAGAGCCTGGGGAGCTGTGAGCAAGTAGCCTCTTTCTAGCATGGTTACCCCCCACTTTTGGCCTGTTTGTGTGTGTCAGTGTGTTTTTACTGTGTCCCTGGGATCCTGCTAGCCAGGACCCCAGTGTTCAGTTGGTGGCCTAATGTGTATGCCTGTGTAGTGCTTAACTGTCACTGAAGCTCTGGTAATCAGAACACCAGTGCTTCTGCTCTCTGCTTTTAGGCCAGTGACTTCATTTACCAATTTCAGTTGGTACACTGGACCCCCTTATAAGTCCCTAGTATTTGGTACCCAGGGCATTGGGGTTCCAGATGATCCATATGGGCTGCAGCATTTCTTTTGCCACCCACAGGGAGCTCAGACAAACCCTTACACAGGACTGCCATTGCAGCCCGCGTAAAATAGTTCACACACTATTAAACAGACACTTTCACTGCACTTAAGTAACTTATAAGTCACCTATTTGTCTACCCTTCACTTGCTGAAGGTTAGGTGCAAAGTTACTAAGTGTGAGGGCACCCTTGCACTAGCAAAGGTGCCCCCACATAGTTCAGGGCCATTTCCCCGGACTTTGTGAGTGCAGGGACGCCATTACACGCTTGCATAACATATTGGTCAATACCTATATGTAGCTTCACAATGTTAACTCAGAATATGGCCATGTAACATGTCTAAGATCATGGAATAGTCCCCCTCCCCCATTCCAAATCTGGTATTGGGTAGCCAATTCCATGCATCCTAGGGGCTCCACCATGGACCCCTAGGACTACCAAACCAGCTCTGAGGCTTGCACTGCAGCTACAGCTGGTGCCACCTCACAGACAGGGTTCTGCCCTCCTGGGGTCTGGACAGCCCAGTCCCAGGAAGGCAGGGCTAAGCATTTCCTCTGAGAGCAGGGTGTTACACCCGCTCCCTTTGGAAATAGGTGTTATAGGCTGGGGGGGGGGTAGCCTCCACCAGCCTCTGGAAATGCTTTGAAGGGCACAGATGGTGCCCTCCTTGCATGAACAGTTTACACTGGTTCAGGGACCCCTTCTCCCCTGCTCTGGTGGGAAACTGGACAAAGGGAAGTGACCACTCCCCTGTCCATTACCACCCAGGAGTGGTGCCCAGAGCTCCTCTGGTATGTCCCAGACTTCAGCCATCTCACTTTGCAAGATGTGGGGGCACTCTGGAGGGCTCAGAGTGGCAAGTGCCAGCAGGTGACGTCTGAGACCCCTCCTGATAGGTCCATACCTGATGAGGTAGCCAATCCCCTTCTCAGGGCTATTTAGGGTCTCTTCTGTGGGTTCTCTTCATATTCTGCTTGCAAGTTTCCTTCTGGAATTCTATGCAACAACTTCAGACTCTTCTGACCTCAGATCAACCGCAGCTTGCTCCAGAAACCGCTGTAACTGCAACAAAGTGTCTACAAGAGACACTTTTCTTCAGCAACCTCAGCTCCAAGTCAGCAACTGCAACAGTTTCCATGGTGTGCACACTCTGGGGACTCCCGGTCTTCATCCTGCACCAGAAGAACCAAAGAAATCTCCTGTGGAGTGACAGAATCACACCACTGCTCCAAGCAGGCATCTTCCAAGATAACAACCAGTACCCTGGGACTCCTCTCACAACAACGAGCATGCTCCTAAGGACATAGAGGGTGGACATCATTGACAGACTGCCCCGAGGTCCTGCTGATGCAATTTGGAGGTAGTAAGACCTTGCCTTCCCCGAGAACGACCGTACCCCTGTGTACTGTCTTCTTCACTTCCCGAGGCCTCTGTGCACTCTTTGCAAAATTAATTTGTGCACAGCCTGGCCCAGGTTCCCAGCACTCCATCCTGTGATGCTCAAATCTCTGAGTTGTTCTCCGGCGGCGTGGGACCTTCTTTTGTTGTGCTGCATCAACTACATTTTTCACCTCCTTTGAACCCACATCCTGCGACTCCTGGGAGTGCTGGCTGGCATCCTGAGGGCTCTCTTAAGTGCTGAGAGCTCCCTCTTCCTTCTCATACAGAGCTGAGGCCCCCAGGTCCCTCCTGGGTCCATCCAGTGCCATTTTGATGTAAAATGCGCTTTTGTCATAGCCAAGGCTTGTTGGTGACTTCCAACACAAAATCTAATCTCCAACAATCTTCACGCCATGGGAAATCTTATGCATTATACAGGAATCTCCTGGCCTCTTCCTAGGGTGCAATCCTGTAGTCTTCGACTAACTGGGGACTCTTTTGCACCCTCTTCTAGGTTGGCAGGGGCTCCTGTCCTTCCTAAAACTTCTTTTGACTTCTGGACTTGGTCCCCGTCCTTTGCAGGTCTTCAGGTCCAATAATTCAGCAGCAGTTCTTTGCAGACATGGTTGGCTGCTGCAAAATCCCAAAAACGAGATGTAGTGTCCTAAGGAAACTTGCAGTACTTTACTCCTGCTTTTCTGGGCTCTGGGGTGGGGTAATTTATTTACCTTTACTGTATTCTTACTCTCCCAGCGATTCTGCATAAACTACACTTGTCGAGGGGGGAATTCATGATTTACTTTCCACTTTCTTAGCATATGGTTTGTGTTGCCCCTAGACCGGTTTTCTCTCTTTGCATTCTATAGGATTTCCTACTGTTTGCATTGTTCTATGACTATTTACTTGTCTACTTTTGGTGTCTAGTGTATATATTGTGTATACTACTTACCTCCAGAAGGAGTATTGTCTCCAAGATATTTTTGGTACTGTGTCACCCAAATAAATAACTTTATTTTTTGGTAACACGGAGTATTGTCTTTACTTGTGTATAAGTACTGTGTAACGATAAGTGGTATGAGCTGTGCATGTCTCCTAGTTCAGCCTAAGCTGCTTTGCTATAGCTACCTCTATCAGCCTAAGCTGCTGGAACACTACTACATTTCACTAATAAGGGATAACTAGACCTGGGATAAGGTGTAAGTACCCAAGGTACCCACTACAAACCAGGCCAGCATCCTACAGGACCTGCCCTGTATGTCTTTAATATGCAGTGGTTGCCAAAAACCCCAGTGTCAGAAAAAGTCCAGTAGCATTCTCCATGTAGATTTCGGACCGCCACCCAAAAAATTAATGGAAAAATAAAAGGAAAGGTGAAGTTAAAATAAGAAGCACGTGTTGGTCAACTAGTCACTGGTATGGGCTAGTTTTGTCTCTGGATGTGCACATTGTGCACAAGCAAAACACCCTCACCTAATAGAGATAAGCCGAGTGGGCTGACCATGTGCCCCATGTGGTATGCTGTGGTGGACGGAATCAAAATGTGAACATCACAGCAGACAAATGAATGAAGAAAGCTAACAAAAAGATCTTAGCTAAAGCCAGGCCTAAACAGTTAAAAGGATTTCATTACATCAAGGCTGCTAAACTGCACTAGATGTTCGATTCAGCTTTATGTACCTCAAGAACCCCTCTCATACAGCAGTGCTCTTACAGGGTAAATAGGACCAATTCACCTGTATGGGAAGTCTGATGTAGTCTCCAATTAACTCTCTGAACTTTGTGAACCCAGCAGCTCTGTACAAAGGCATTTTCAAGACTTTTTGCAACATAACTACAGCTCCAAGCACCCACCCATTCTCTGGTCACCTCCTAACTCCTACACTTGTCTCCAACTGAAATCTTGACACGTTCTCCTACACATGTGCAATCACTAAACATAATCCAGTGACATCTGCATGACATCCTGTACCATTCAAAATGTTCTTCCTTGCTTGGACATGAAACTGTGAGCCGCCCTAGTGCCTTCCTTTATACCAGATCAACACTACAGCTCCGACTCCTGCTCTTACTCCGTGCCCAAAAATTTAACTGGAGTTCTCCAGATTCCATTCTTCCACCGGTTCTTCGGTGGTTACTGAATTTCAGTAAAATTTGCAATGTTTTACTGTTCCTATCAGGCTTGCGGGTTTAGTTGGGGTGGGGAGGGGTGCGCTTGACAGATCAAGCAGGACTAAGGGGTCAGCAACGCTGCAAGACAACAATTTAATTAACCTGTGAAATCTGTGTTTGGCAGGAGAAAGCATGTCGTGGCCTGATCCCTGGATAGTGACAGGAGTTGAGAGTACAGCTGCTATTACATTGGAGGAGACTTGAATAGTGTTGAAGATTAATTAGTATTTGACTGGCCTTAATTGGTGTTCTTCTTTTGACATCACTATGGAGTCTTCTCTGGGTGACCCTTGATGGCCTTTGTGTCCAGCACATAATGATTTTATTACTAACCTTTGTGGAAATGTTGCATTCCAAGGAGGAAGAAACTTGCAGGGTTTACAAAAATATCACTTAGTCTGAATTCTCTTTTGTCATTTACTTTATGATAACAACAAAGCCTGATTAGGAAATAAACAATCAGGTATTGGGACTCCACCTTGATTGCTTGTTGGTCATCACTATGCACGATGTCCTATGTAGATTCCGTTAGAAAGATCATTGTGTCTCTCCAAGAATATAAACAATTACATGAGCCAAGGCCATCTGCTGGCTCCTCTTCTATCCTTACACACTAAATATTTTATAGTACCTCAGTTTAAATCTGAGGGTAGGCAATCCTCCCAACCAAGAAACCAACCATTATGTACCTAGTTACAGGTAGATGTAGTTGGATTCAACTCCCAAAGGACTACAAAAATGTTTCGATAGTTTAGTATTATGTTACAGATTTAGCTTGTGAATTAACATCTTAAAAATAGTTAAGTACGGTTAGGAAAAAGAAACACTAAAAACCAATTAACCATCTTTAGTGACTAGGGCTCAAGAACTTAGACGCTGAACATGAATCTTGGGAGAACTTTGTCCTTTACCAGCACATCTTACAATGAAGAGTTTATAGCTCGAGCTCATGAGCTGGGATGTTCCGTAGACATTTTAGTCACCCAATCTAAATTTATAAAATAAAAAATATACCCACTCTGACCTACACAGCCAAAACTATTCCATTTAGTCTTTGAACTCCCTAACAGCAATCCAAATTTTAAAATTGGCATTTTGTGTGTCTATTGGTTATGTTCCAGGATTCGCCACAATGATTTCTCTGGGATATGGGTTGATTTCATGGAGGGCTATTGCATAAAGAGATTTTCAAGTGGAAGGGGACATTTAGTTCCTTATGCAAGAACTTTATCTGATTGATCTCTCCTGCACTTGCTCAAGCTGGGCCCTAAGCCAATTAAATTCAACCTTAAAATCCTAAATTACACTTTGGTCAGTACCAAATTCAATATTGATTACGGGTGCCACTTCGACAAATTTATTATAACACTCCGCATGGATTAAAAACTGGAAGTATACACCAAGTTGTCACTTGACAAAAATGTATGATGTACGTTTTAACTGATAAGTGCACACCCCCTTTTTTAAGCGTTGTAAATTGAGCTTGAGAAAAGGACTGCACCTCCACTCTTAATAATGGAATTCAAAATGTATTCATGTCAGTTTCGTTTATAAGAGTCTAAACTTTCAACGTGACTGTTTTACAACCTCACTTCCTTAGATTTTGAATTTCCTTAGCAAATGAAGCTCAGAGGTTTAAATTACCTCAAATTGAGTTTGCTGCTTTTAATATTTTTTTAAAGAAACATTTTCACCTATGTAGCAAGTTAGATTATTTGCTATTTAAAAGAGTTTTTATGATAGCTTTCTCATGGTTTAAAAAAAAAAAAAAAAAATAGGACTGGTCAAAAATTCACCATCGCCAGTTAAGTATTAAAGACCTCCCCTTCCCAGACCTGGACACTGTCGTGACAGGTGCCTCTCGTACAGGTTCTCTTTAATCGTGCAAGTGCTGTTTGTGGGGACACGTGTCCCAGGAACCCGTGGGGCTCAGGAGGCGGCCTGCATCATTTCTCACACCTCCTACCATTACCTGCTCTATATCACAGAGGACTGGCGCGTGGGATGCGCTCTTTGTGGGGGACTGTTTTTCCCAGGATCCTGTGAGGGTTAGGAGGCCGCCTGCATCATCTCACAACTGTGCTATACAGTGGTATCAGAGGACCCAATGCATATGACGTGCCCGGGAACTCCCGTGCCAAGAGTGGGCCCATCAATGCCAGGCAGAGGCAGGCGTTCCCATTGGCTCTGCTAACGGATGCCATCTGCTATATTTGGATAATCCTGCTTATTGCTCCAGGTGCGCTCCCTATCTTTTGCCCTCGCTAGCCTCCTTTCCCTGGACTCTGACCTTCCCTCCCAGCTTGAGTAATTACGAGAGGAAAGGCCACTGGGGCATGGAAGTAGGGTGACCAGTTTGCGTTGGTACCTACATAATGCTGGGGATAGTCTTCGTTCCATAGCACCACTTCTTAGAGACTGGAGCATACATACCAACATTGGTTACCGACTTAAAATAATTCCTTGATGCGGTTTGGACTGGACTATCATACTGTATTGCCACTTGTTATAAGTTTGACGGATGCTTTGTTTCCTCCCTCTTAATACACCTTTTGTTATGTGCGGTTGCACGTAATTGCCAATGGGGCAATAATTACTGCTTCCCCAAACTAATCTAGCAATGGGCAAAATGAAAGCACAAGACATCATTGGATCATCCAGAGGCTAAAGATCTCTATCCTCGGCAGCAGTCAACTGCGTAATGGATAGGATCAACAACTTCCTCTCTGAATGTGAAGACCTTATCCATCCCAGCCAATCCTCTAGCAGAAAAACTATTACATCTAACCTTGCTGCGAGCACCATGTGCATTCCGCAAATGTTCAGCAAATCCCAGTTGTGTGCTGGTACGGATCCCTTCGGTGAGACAAGCAGGCCCACTCCCATGTGTGATCTGGGGAGGCCCCAAAGTGTTCAGGCAATTGAAATGGAGTCTTGAAATTGCTACTTTGCTTTAAAAAAAGAGATGCTGTGATAATTGAGGGGACTAGTAATGATACAACAAGTACACCCAATGTGGCAATTCACTCCACATTACAAAACATAATTGGGGGTTTGAGGGACCAAGTTGTGGCCCTGAATAAAGCTGTTGAGGGTTTACAGGGGAGGATGAGTAGAGATCAAGAATTGAGCCCGGTTAGCCAAATATGACTGGTGGGTAAAGGGAGTAAGGGGAATCCACAAGTACATTCTCAGCAGGATATTCTTTATCCCCAACCACCCCATTTCAACATCCTCATTGGATGTAATTCCCCAAAACCCCTCTGCTTCGTGTAGCAGCCCAGGCCGTGTGGGATACTGCCCCAATTGCCCCTGGGTAGGTTTCCTATGGAAGGGTTTGGTGGAATGGATAGAGTGGAGGAAATGGGTTAATGTGAACTTCTTTTGAAATATATTGCACAACATACAGAGGGATGTTTTATTATGGTTTCTACATTCACAAATATATAGGGAGAAACTGGACTTAGTATATCTCATGCAGGTGCCCAAGCAAGAGAAGTTCTAGATTCAGTGGTTCAGTGATGTGAGGCATTGTTCTTCTATCATCAGGAGTTACTTAACTAGTGTGAAAAGGATATCCACTGCTGCGGAAAGAGACGTGGCGAAAGTTTGGTTTTGCCACAGAGGTTTAATGGGTGGTTTTATGGCCATAGACTTGAACTAGAACAGTTCCCAAACCATACACCCTCATATTGATTAAATATTGAGTCCCGATTGAAGAGCCTAGCCTGAGTAGATGCAGCACTGGCATAGCAATGGGGAATACAAACAGTGGGACAACTAGAGCTTTCCCTTGACTGAGTTCTGGAGGCCCACTATGCTGTGATGGGGATGTAATCTGTACTTTCACAATCTCATGAACCTCCGGAGTGGGACTTCACTTCTTTTGTATACTGTTCTGCCTTAGAGGACGTGGGTCCCTGTCCTCTGGTCAAGTCCCCTATCTCATGAAATAGGCATCCAACACAGGAGATTAGTGGTGTTTGGGCCCCTCTGCTTGTTGCTGTTGTTGTTTTTGACCTTATTAGGACCTGCCCAAGAAAATATTTATTGGGGAGTAAATGTGGAAACAACTTGTAGTGGAGGCTCAAACCTACGAGTTCCACAAAATTAGGCCCTTAGCAAGCAGTCACAGATTAAAATTGTGTCATGGAATCTAGCCGGGGTAACCAAAAGTTGCTTCGACTGAAATTGTGGTTGGAAACTTGTTGGTCCTCATCAGAAGATGTGCTTGACCTCTAGAGCCAGGGTTAAAGAAGCTATTGAGATTTTGTAGCAGTCGAAACAGTGATAAGGTGCAAAGAAACGCTTTTATTTCTTTTTTTTAAATAGATACCTAACCTTGCCCACGGTATGGGACAACTATTGATGAGATTGTCCCTATCCTTGCACAAAACTGTACCTTCAATTTAGATCTAGAACTGTACCTATTAAAGCGTTCAGTAGTAAGCTACAAGCGAAGCACGTATCAGGTGACCTATGTCCAGTATGTCAAGGGGGGAAGAAACCCATATATATATATATATATATATATATATATTCCAAACAAAATTGCCAAAGCCTCAGTTTCAGAAACATCCGAGCATTTATTCTCAGTTGAAATGGCAGCAAGCTTAAAATCCTAATGTCTTTTCATGAAACAAATTAGTTAAGTAATGTTTTACGTGTATGCCACTTGCACGGAGGAGGCACCCATAGTTAAGTGTTCGGCATTTTCAGTGGCATTTGGAGAAACTCATAATGACAAAATGCCAGAACTGCCGTAGCCCTGAAATACTTGCTGATTTTACAGGACATGACTACATGGATTGGCATTAGTCACGAGACTGCTGCCTTCAGGTATGGAAATGATATGGGCATGAGACGGAGATGAACAGGCTTAACTAATTTGTTTCATGAAAAGACATTCGCATATTTCCACAACAACAGAGTTTTCATGCTGAAAGCGCGCCGATTACAATGACAGTATGAATATGCCCAGAATCACTACTGCAACTGGGACTTTTAAACTATAAACAACACATGTTAAAATGGAAGCCTCTGAGCAGAGTGATTTATGGATGAATTGAAGTCCTTTCTCACTGATGACTAATATCGAAACGAACAATGAAGGGAAACTATTTAAACAGCCAAATACGAGTGTCTTTTTATTTTGCTGGCATTTGAGAAAGGCATTTAGCTGAAACGCGTCATGCTGGGGAAATGAACTTAGCTGCAACCTGGAGAGTGCCCCTTTATGGCTTTGAAGGAAAGCCGTTTTTTTGGTATGTTTTACGTGTATGCCACTTGCACGGAGGAGGCACCCATCGTTAAGTGTTCGGCATTTTCAGTGGCATTTGGAGAAACATATATATATATAAAAAATATATATATATAAAAATACTTATGTCCATGCTATGATGATCTCTGCAGTGACATAACTTAAGCTGCTGCAGGGTGGGGGTGCCCTGAGATCCCGGGGACCCCCTCATAAAAAGTGGTACGCCAGGAAGAGATGGCCCCGTCCATGAACAATGCAGGGGGACCCCTCAAGTAGAATTACACCACTGGAACTCCGGGAAAAGTGGATTGTCCTCCTCTGCATGAACCTTCACACTAGGCGTCACGTTGAGGCATACAGAATACTTAGCACCTACACTAGTAGATCAGTGGTTTTTGGTAGAATGCCTGATCCATAGAGCCATCAGATATTTAGTCCTAAGTGTCTATAAGGAGTGATAAAATGGCACAGGGACTGCAATTCTCTAGTCTTCTAGTGAGCAACTAACTTGGGGCCTGCGAATATACCAGATTATTCCACTAATTGTTTGCACCGTCCCAGATGGATATGGAGACTGAATACACCAGATTATTACACTTATTTTTTGTGCTGTACCAGTTCGAGCTCCCTTCTAGTGGGAACCAAATGTAGGAAGAACCAGCTCTCTGGCACTCAAAATGTTTTATATTTAGGTACTCCCTTTTTCCCCCCATTAATAGTTTGATGTGTGAAATACCCTGTGTTGGGCAAATGCCATTGTTTGTTTACTTTACAATAAGCTAATTTGATTGCCTGCGTTTACTGTCCTTTCTGTGGTTTCAACCCCTCTTAACAAGGGTTGGGAGTTGTAACACCTGCTGTGCTCTTCCCCAGTTCGAGTGAACCAAGCTTTAATTGGATGGGTTATGTTTCTTTTAATGAAATGTCGCAAATGTCCCTTTGATTTTATATTTAGCTTGATGACAATGCTAGAGGGCCGGACTATCAGGTATAGTTGCACTGGCCACTTTATTCAGATTTGCATATTGCGTATAGTTGCTGCAGCCTAAGTTTGTGACATTTTTGATGCAAGGCAACACTGTGATGGTCGGTCCTTATTGCATACCATTTCCAAGAGATTTATGACCCATGGTGGGCTCCCCCGCCATATCCATGTTTAAGACTAACAAGCGGCAGGGGCTTCGACCCACACATACCTATCTCTCAAATGTGTTTTGCTACCAATGCAACTTGGCCTTTTATTTTTGCATGGTTGTTGTTTGATTTTATCATACTGTATTTTTAACCTTATTACTATGTCGACGTAGATGTATGTGTATATTTTGTGTAACTTACATTTCTGATCCTAGTGACCAAAATAACGTTTGACGATTATGATGTTAAAGAGGATTAAGTGAATGCAACATTTTGGCTTCCAATGACTAGTACCGGAAACTCCTTCACTGCAGCACAGAAGTGCTGTTTAGTACAAAGTGACCAGAATTAGGACTTTTAACCCAACATTTAACTGATAGCTCAAGCTGCATTGATCACTTTTGCCCAGGTTACAAAATACCTCTAACGGTTAAAATCTGTATAACGATATTAAAGGCTATGAGGAGAGGATTGAAATTTGTTTTTAGAGCGTATATTATCTGCCATGTTTAATTTGATGTTGCAAATAGGACAACGCCCTCACCCCTTAACTTCACACCGCGGATGGACATGCCGCTCCCATGACAGCTGGCTGCTGGTGCCGTGCAACTTCCGCCGCTGACTGCCAGATTACTCTCTTCAAAACTGGTTTAGGACTCAGAAGAAAAGCCTGCGCTGTCGATCAGTTCCCGGGACTGCTTGACGATGTACAAAAAGCAGTTTCTTTGCTCGAAGAAGGTAATGAGGCAATTGAGCTGCAAACGCAGAGTTGAGGTCCGATTCGAGTTTACATCTCATATGCTCGTCTCCCAGTCGGGCGGATACATTGTTGCTTATATACTTTCTCAGCCTCGTTTGAAACACTATTATAGAAGATGTCTTTCCCTTCTTTCTCTGTGCTCGGAAGAGTAACATTGTAACTATCTTATATGCAGTTGCAACTGTTTCTCAACCAGTTAACTACCCAGAGTTCGTTTAAGAAATGCAGATGTCTCAGCTTGCAAACCAGAAACCGCACTGTTTAGACAAAAGCAGCCCTGACTCCATTTTGAGGAAACCGGAAAAATTATTTCACCACAACCCGAATGAGGAGCCGCAAGGGAGCTCTGCTAGGTTTGAGGAAGATGAGCTCCAGGGGTAGAGAAAATGGTTTTGGCAAGCGTGGAGGTTAACAGTCGGCGTGGGTGAATGGGCGCAACTACAGTCATTCGCCAGCGGAGGGTTACAGTTGTAACAGTATTCATCAGGGGAAAAAAAAACAAAAAAAAAAAAAAAAAAAAAAACTTTTAGGTAATGTTTCTCAAATGGTGGGTCGCAAACTAAGCACATTCTATAATTCTGAAATGTGACAAAATTATTTGTGCATCAAGTAAAGTGTCTTGATATTGTCCCATTAAAATCTGACTGAACACCAATTTCAACACATCACTTGCGTGCAATATAGTTTCAGTTAAACATATGTGCAAATTCAGTGGCCCTTTCAATGGAAAATGTACTATGTCTGAATGACAATGGGCTACTACTGGATTCAACAGTAACATGAAAAAAAACAGCTTCATTTCCATTAAAGCTGGCGGCCTCTAAATATTTTGGGAAGCACTGCTTTATTGACAGGAGCAATAACGACGACTATATAATCATCAATGAGGAAAAATGAGACTGTTGTGCTTTGAAGAGCCAATGCTCTGATATTAAAAATGGAAGTGCCTTTTCCGTATGTCACCTCACATTTTTCACCTTTAGCTGGACCAGATATTTCTGCTGGCTTTAGAATTTTGTGCATTTTACGTACCCCTGATAACCAAGAGTTAAGTTCCTGTTATCTCCCTTGAAACATGGTTGAATTGGCATAATCCTAACCAACATGTTTAACTTGCCTATAAGTCCCTAATGCATAGGGCAAACTGTACCCTGGTCCTGGAAGTAAACTGCTGACAGTAGTTAGAGGCACCTATTGAGCCATTCTGTGCAAACTTTTCTTCAAGTCAACTCTTTGTAGCCTGTCTGCAAAACTATAAAAACCTGTAACTCAACCTGTCAAAATACATTTGACAGGTCAAAACCTCCCTTTTAAATGCCAAGTCAATCATATGTAGGCGTTGTGGCTAACAAATCAAGGTGCATGGTATTTAAGGTCAACGTCCTTACAATGACTGGCACCAGAGAGCTATTTTTCAATGTGGCATGCCTAGATGTCCTATGTAGAAAATCAGAGTACAAATTAGAGTCCTAATACCATACTCTCTGGAACAGCACTAGCGAGAAAAATAAGTTAACTATTTAATAATTATGACTTCACTTAAATGGTGAAGTCATGTTTTTAATAAATGTTAAGGAAATGCAAGGTTTAGAATGTAATTTTTTTCCTGCCTGAAGTTCCTGGAGGCTAATTTACATTTGCTCTTCAACTTCTCCTAGACAGTGATTAGTATTTTAATAATTGTGAATGAGGAGTGAAAACCCTCCCATGAGCCACATAAACGGTCACTATGATTGACGGGATAAACTGAATGGACAGAGTTAATTCCTCTGAACCTCACAGATTATGTAGAGTAGACATCCTTTTTGATATTAGTGCCACATCCTTCTTGATGGTCTGCTGTGGTTTACATAGAACAATTTGGGTGCACTTGAGAGAAAGAAAACTTGATGCCAAGATAATTGCGTATTCACTGTCTGGTTGGTGGAAAACCTTGCTTTTGTACAACCAGATGTCAGATTGAGACACAGAGACTGCCTCAGATTGGATTTTAGTGGTATATTGGAGACAAGACTAGCATGGCCATAGAACACATGCCATCACCCCATACAGCCCAAGTTGAGTGCAGTCAAAGACTGTCACCATTTTTAAAATGTCCAAAGTTGGTAGGTACTGTTAGCTCTAATATCTTATACCCTCATATTACCCTATTGGTTAGATGTATCCAGGAGGCATTTCCAGCTAGCTCATGTCAAGTATAAAAGGTGGCATCCACAAGCACCCACTTCAGAACTCTTTTTGGACCCAAGGAAGAACCAAAGAGGACTGGGCCTGCTGTGTGACCTGAGAGGAGCTCTCAAGGACTGGACCTGCTCCCTCTTGTACCTGGGGCAAAGACATGGATTCCAAGGGACTTAAGGCTGACCTCTTATAGCTCCAGTGAAGCAAAAAGCTACAAGAGGCCTTTCCTGCAACTGCCAAGCCTAGCCTACCTAGACAGAACTTGCAATTGGCCTCTGCCCAACACCCAGTGAGTCCTGAGGCCCTGGAAGGGGCTTTGCAAGCGTACTCATGTGGTGGATTGGCATTTAAAGAACTAATTTAGAAAGTAGAATCTGACAAGGTCAAACCTGGTTGGTGTATCCAACCTGTGCTCCATTGTGCAAGCCTCACATTACATGTGGGTCCCAGTCTACCATGACTGGCATCATCGGCAATGAGCTTCTTGTGTTATTCATATTAAAATAAAGAATTCGGATCACTTGTTCCAGTTATTGGATTTGTCATTTTCTTTTTTTTTATTCTATTTTTCCAATGTGTTTTCGGATTTTTATTGATTTACAGTTTCACTTGATTAACATTTTGGTACGACATAAATACATTAAACATTTCCCTACGTTAAGTCTGTCTGCTTTGCAACATAGCTACCAGAAGGTTGAGCTATGGGTTAATTCTCTGAATTTAACCAGTCAAACTGACAAGGGTTGTGGTTATTCCTTGGGGTGGGTAGTTACCCATTACAAATAATAATCCGGTTTCTTACAAGATTCTAAAGCCATGATGATATCAGAGGTGACAAAAACAGTTTGCTAAAATGCAATTGGCTAAAAGTGAGGAAACCATGAAAGCTAGTCAGGTCAGGGACTCTAGCCCTCTGGAAAAAAAGTATAACCCATCCAATAAACACACTGTTGGACTTTTGCTTATGCAGGGTCATCCCCAGTCTTTTTGCCTCCTGCCTCCTATTTTTTTCTGACCTGTTGCTGTTGGCTTTTCAACTCTGAGCACTTTACCACTGCTAACCAGTGCTAAAGTGCATATGCTGTGTGTGTGAAATTGTATGTGATTGGTTTATCCATGATTGGCATATTTGATTTACTAGTAAGTCCCTAGTAAGGTGCACTAGAGGTGCCAGGGCCTGTAAATCAAATGCTACTAGTGGGCCTGCAGCACTGGTTGTGGCACCCACATAAGTAGCTCTGTAATCATGTCCCAGACCTGCCACTGCAGTGTCTGTGTGTGTATTTTTACACTGTAAATTCGACTTGGCCAGTGTACCCACTTGCCAGGCCTAAACCTTCCCTTTTCTTACATGTAAGGCACCCCTAAGGTAGCCCCTAGGTAGCCCCAAGGGCAGGGTGCAGTGTATGGATAAGGTAGGACATATAGTAATGTGGTTTATATGTCCTGACAGTGAAATACTGCCAATTTCGTTTTTCACTGTTGCAAAGCCGGTCTCTCTCATAGGATAATATGGGGGCTACCTTTAAATCTGATTAAAGTGTAGATTCCCCTAGAGAGTAGATGGACATGTGGAGTTTGGGGTCTTTGAACTCACAATTGAAAAATACATCTTTTAGTAAAGTTGATTTTAAGATTGTGCGTTTGAAAATGCCACTTTTAGAAAGTGAGCATTTTCTTGCTTAAACCATTCTGTGACTCTGCCTTGTTTGTAGATTCCCTGTCTGGGTCAGTTTGACAGTTGATTGTTTTTCACCTCACACCAGACAGTGACACAAAGGGAGCTGGGGTGTAACCTGCATTTCCTGATTAGCCATCTCTGCTAGGAGGGAGGGGTGGAGTGGTCACTCATCTGAAAGGACTGTGCCTGCCTCTAACAATGCCGGCTCCAACCCCCTGGTGTGTGTCTGAGGCCTTGCCTAGGCAAGGCAGGATTTCACAAGTAGGTGTGAGTCCCCGTTGAAGAAAGGTGACTTCAAAGACTAAAATGGGTATAAGAAGGGCACCCAAATCTACAGACTTGAGAAACACTTCTGGAACCAAGAGGAACCTCTGCCTGGAGAAGAGCTGATAGCTGAGGAAGAAGTGCTGCCCTGCCTGTGACTGTGCTTTGTGGAGCTTTCCTGCAGTGCTGCTTCTGCCAGAGTAAGAGGGCAAAGACTGGACTTTGTGTGCCTTCCATCTTGAGAAGAAATCTCCAAGGGCTTGATCTAGAGCTTGCCTCCTGTTGTTTGAAGTCTCAGGGACAGCAAAGACTTCTCTCTGCCAGCACCTGGAGTCTCTGGAGAGACTCCTACTCTGCCCTGTGGTGCCCATCCAGTTCCTGGGACCCTGAAAAGAGAAGCTGGCAGCCTAAAGACAAGAAAATCCACGCACAGAGCGCCGTGCGGGGAAAAGATTGACGCAAATCCGATCTGCGGCTGAAGAAACGACGCTCGCAGGAAACGCGACCGAAAAATTGACGCATGGAGCAGGAGAAACGACGCGCAGCATCGCTGACGGAGGCTGGGAGATCGCAACCTGCGCGGCAGGATTTTCAAATCATCGTGTGGCTGGATTTTTGACTCAAGTACCGCCGTGCGGAGTTATTTTTGACGCACACCAGGTACATTTTCACTCTAGCAGCGCTAGTGTGTTTTTAAAACTACTCAAAGACTCTTTTTGATTTTTAATTGATAACTTGACTTGTGTATGGTGGATTTTTGTCGTTTTGGTCTTGTTTTGTTTAGATTAATATTTCCCATTTTTCTAAACCTGTGTTGTGTCATTTTGTAGTGTTTTCATTAAGTTACTGTGTGTGTTGGTACAAATACTTAACACCTAGCACTCTGAAGTTAAGCCTACTGCTCTGCCAAGCTACCAAGGGGGTAAGCAGGGGTTAGCTGAGGGTGATTCTCTTTTACCCTGACTAGAGTGAGGGTCTTTGCTTGAACAGGGGGTAACCTGACTGTCAACCAAGGACCCCATTTCTAACACACACAATAACGGAAACCATCAGAAGGCAAAGATGATAAAGCGGCTTTGGGCAAAGAGGGAGCTTTTAGCAAAAAACCCATGCATAATCTTGTGAAAATCGGAGCAGAGAGCTATGGCAACTGCTGAATCAGATGAATCTAAATACATTACAACCATCACGAAGCAAAGACACCGCAATCTGCTTTTAACAGGCATAGGTAATAGGGAATCTAATAGAAATCAACTCTAGCAAAAGCAGAAGCTTAAAAACTTAAAATCAAGGTAGGAGGAAAAAACAAAAACACTGATCAGAAGGGTGAAAGTGTTTGTTTTTCCCCCAGCAAAAAATATAGTTTTTCTTTAGATGCTAAAAGTAACATTTTTAACTATGTAAAAACCTCTACAGCCCTAGCGACTGCAGCACAGGATAAAACAAGTCCAATCATTATGTGGTTTTGGACAAAGACTGTCATGACTATAGAAAAGTTTAGCAGAAAGTGGAGTGTAACTACTTTTTTCTGTTCAGTATTAGTTGGTCAAGTTTCGCGCTCAGGATAATCTAGCACAAACTAATGCCCTCTTTCACCAAGGACCCAGGATGATCAAATAAGCCCTTGTCAGATTCTTCAGATGCTAGTGTGGTTTTCCATTTAAAAAAAAAAAAAAAAAAAAAAAAAAAGAAAAAACAACCACAGAGATAGACAAAAAGTAACCAATACGACATAGCTAATAATTTATGACAACACTTAATAAATTTTACATGAACAAATAAACCGCCTAGTGAGCAAATGCTGGAGTCAGAACAGCTGGTTCCAGATCTGGAAATTTCACAAACTTTAACGCAAAACGACCCATCACTAGTAGCACAAGAGCTGGGAAACTAAAGCAAAGCAGGAACACATAAAAAAAATAAAAAAATCATACAAGGAAAAACAATCTGAGATTTGTGGTGGTCCAAGAATTTAAGTAAAAGCAAGGCATAAACTACACAACTGATTGAGAGAATAAGATTGAATAGTCTACATAGAACTGCTGAAGATTTGTCAGTTTCCTGTGCTCATCATGTTCTATTGTCTGCCCCTAAACCCAAAAAGGCCTTGAACTATACTCTAGAAACATGGACACAATTAAGGTGCCATTTTTCCCCAGACAGGAAATAAAATGTGAATTGCAAATAAACCACAGCATGTCATTTAAGGCTAACAAATGCCACTAGGAATTGAAACAGACAATACCTGCATTTAGAGCAGTAGGGACTCAAGCAATGTCAACACAAATGGGTAAGCTGAAAGTGCTGGTAGATGGCATATTTCAAATATTTGATGATACATGAACTACAAAAGATTCCTTAATTGCATTCCGAAGGCAAGACAATAAAAGAAAAAAAGGAAGCTCCCCAGGCAGAGGAGGAATGAGCTTTGGATTACATGAATGATAGTAGGAGGGCAATTTTATGTTTGAGGGAGGCCTGAGACAGGCTGCTGCCCTTCTGTCAGGAGGTGTGAAATTCTCCCAGGAAAGGGAACAAAGATTGCTGGGCAGAGAAGGTGTGACTGAAGCTGGGCCTTCTGTGGCTACAGCCCTTGGCCCATTCGAAGAGGCTGTCCACCTCTGAGAGGTAAATGTAAGTCAAACTTTAGCATATTTGCTTCTTTGTGTCGGTAGACAGGCTGACACCTCCTCAAGAGGGGTGAAAAATACTTTGCAGATCTCCTTTGTGTGTGGGGGTGGAGGAGGGTGGCCAATTTTACTGAATACAGTTCAGGGGTGTGCCCATAGCTCAGACACACAGAAGGGCCCCAATGTTTTGAATTTGGTTTGAGAGAAGCACTATGGGATTGTTCAGTGCCAAGCCTACAGAAAACCTCAGAAGAAGGGTAACAGACATTATCTCCCATCCCTCCCTCGCCTTCCTTTAAACCAATGAGGATTCCTGCCTTCCAATAGACCCTCCCTTTCCCTTTTAACCCCCCCCACCCCTCCTGTTCTTTTTGTCTAGCCCACGCTAGACTTTACTTTTCTCTTACCTCCACGGTGGGGCCTGGGGGACATCGGTGTGTGCATTCCTCGGGACGCGGAGCTCCGCGAGGTGTGCTTCAGCTGGGCGCGTCTGTTTGGAGCAGGTGGGGCTGCTCGTAAGACGTGTCCTGGGAGGCAGCTGTCGGGGTCAGCCGGCTCTTTGTGGATGGGGCATCAAGTTCCGGTTTTCTACGCCGTGGAGCCACGTAGAGATGCCGTGGAGCGTTTTTTGGTTTCCTATGCGGGTAGGACGGGCGTTCTGCCCGCATTTTGACTAAAATTCTTGATTTTGACCTTTATGTGAATTGGTTGATGGTGGTATTGTGGGAGGTCCGGGGTCCTGTATATTGGGGGGTGTTTTAGAGTTAGTGGCAGTGTGTTTTTTGATGCTATCATGCCTAAAGCTCCGGCTAAGAGACGGAGGATTGTTTCTTCTTCCTCAGAGGAGGAGGAAGGTGCTGCTGGCGTTTCAAACCCTGGGGGACCCCAGATTCCGGGTGGTGGTGCTGCGCCCCTCATGTCCAGGGAGGAGGTGCACAAGATGATCGAAGTGGCTGTTTCCAGAGCTCTTCAAGCGGGGATGGCCAGGCCTAGTCGGTCTAAGGCTACTCATACACCTGCATCTGCAGGGAAGTCCTCCTCAGAGAGTGAGGAAGGGGATGCTCCATCTACATCCTCTGGGGGTAAATATGTCTCCAGGGAGGAGATGTGGGATGTGATGGCACATGTACGGGACAATTTGGGGTTTCCAGTGTTTCAACCTACAATCTCGGACTCACTTATTTCCGCAATATCAGACGCCTTCTAAATTTGCCATGCCTTTTCAGGGACCTGTGAAGGATATGGGCCCATATTTATACTTTTTGACGCAAAACTGCGCTAACGCAGTTTTGCATCAAAAAAATTATCGCCGGCTAACGCCATTCTGAAGCGCCATGCGGGCGCCGTATTTATCGAATGACGTTAGCCGGCGTTAGCCGCCGGCGCCGTCTGGTGTGCGTTAAAAAAAAACGACGTACACCAGGCAGCGCCGGCGTAGGGGGATATGGGGCTTGGGCGTCAAGAAATGGGGAAGTCAGGTTGAGGCAATTTTTTCGCCTCAACCCGATTTGCGCCATTTTTTTTCACTCCCTACCCCCATAGAAATGACTCCTGTCTTAGCAAAGACAGGAGTCATGCCCCCTTGCCCAATGGCCATGCCCAGGGGACTTATGTCCCCTGGGCATGGTCATTGGGCATAGTGGCATGTATGGGGGCACAAATCAGGCCCCCCTATGCCACAAAAATAAATAAAAAAAAACACTTACCTGAACTTACCTTAATGTCCCTGGGATGGGTCCCTCCAGCCTTGGGTGTCCTCCTGGGGTGGGCAAGGGTGACAGGGGGTGTCCCTGGGGGCATGGGAGGGCACCTCTGGGCTCCTTCAGAGCCCACAGGTCCCTTAACCCCTGCCTTTTGCAGGCGCTAAAAAACGGCGCAAAAGCGGCCGTACGTCATTTTTTTGACCCGCCCACTCCCGGGCGAGAATTTTGCCCGGGAGTATAAATCCGACGCACATGCCTCCGAGTCGATTTTTTAGACGGGAACGCCTACCTTGCATATAATTAACGCAAAGTAGGTGTCCACGCTAAAAAATGACGCTAACTCCATGGACTTTGGTGCTAGACGCGTCTAACGCCAAAGTATAAATATGGAGTTAGTTTTGCGTCGGACTTGGTTAAAAAAAAAACGACGCAATTCCGGCGCAAACGGAGTATAAATATGCCCCATGGTGTTTCGAGAATGGAAGGATGTGGATAAGGCTCAGGTTCCACGATTCCTTCAGAAACTTTATTTACTTGAGGGTGAGGAGGTGTTACCTCCCTTGCTCTGCCTGGATTCAATTTTGGCTACCCTGATTGGCAAAACAGCAGTCAATCCGGAGGATTGTGTGCCTCCTGATGCCACGGACCGTAAGGTGGATTCAGGGCTTAAGAATCTGGCACTAAGGGCAGGTATATATTCTGCTTATACGGCCCAGTCGTTGGTGCAGGACTTTGATAAGCTGGCGGTGGCTGTTCAGGAAGGGGCGGAGTGTTCAGAGCTCCTGGCTGTATGGAGCAGCAGGCCAGGTTGTTGGCAGATTTGTCTTCAGACGTGGTCTGTACTTCGGCTCTGGCGTCTGGTGCTTTGATTGGGGCCCGTAGGTCCCTCTGGTTGCGATCCTGGAAGGCCGACCCGGGGGAGAAGTCTGCCTTGCTGCGACTGCCTTTTGAGGGTCGTAGCTTGTTTGGGGATCAATTGCCTTCCATGCTTTCCAAAGCGTTTAAGGAAAGGAAGCATGCCTTGCCTTATAAAGGGGGATCTGCTTCAGGAAAAGGGTGGAAGAAACATTCCCGTTCTTCTCCCAAGATGGATGCTAAGTCTTTTTCTTTTAGGAAACGTCGTTTTCAGCCGCGTTTTTCCCCTAAGAAGTCTGCTCCTTCGAACCGGGGTGGGTTCAAGAAGGGGGTCCTGACAATCACTGTGGGCCTGGCATAGGGCCGGTTGGGGGAAGGCTGAAACACTTTCTTTCAACTTGGAAGGGGAGTGTCAGCGATCATTGGGTGCTGGACATTGTGGCCAATGGTTAAGTCATCGATTTTGTTGTGGTGCCTCCAGATTCGGGGGTACGTCCCACTCCTCTGCCTACAGGAGGGCCGCGGAGGAAGGCATTGTTGGACGGAGTCCGGGACTTGCTGGTCAAAAGGGCCATTTCCAGCGTTTCGCAGGAAGAAAGGGGTCGGGGCACTTATTCGGTCTTAATTATGGTTCAGAAAGTATCAGGGGGGTTTCGGCCTGTGCTCAATCTGAAGGAGGTGAATACTTGGATCAGGACAGTGCATTTCCGCATGCTGTCTATTCAGACTATCTTTCCATTGGTCAGTCAAGGGGACTTTCTAGTGTCGCTGGATCTGCAGGATGCTTACCTGCATGTGCCTGTGGCAAGGACTTCGCAGAGGTTCCTGAGGTTTGTCGTGGATCAGGAGCACTATCAGTTTTGTGTACTGCCTTTCGGCCTCAAGTCTTCTCCTCGGATTTTTACAAAGGTGCTGGCCCCCCTGGTGGCTTTGCTGCATTCAGAAGGGGTGTTTATTCATCCATACCTGGACATCTTGATCCATGCACCCTCGCGAGCCCTGTTGCAGAGGCAGGTGGCCCAAGTTCTGGTGGTCCTGCAAAACCCCAGGTTTTTGATCAACTGGGTAAAGTCAGATTTGGTCCCGTCCCAGGATCTGGTTTTTCTAGGGGCTCGGTTTCGGACTCTTCTAGGCTTGGTGACCGTGTCAGAAAAGAGGTTAGGTGTGCTCCAGTCCATGGTGAAGGAGGTTGTGTTACGGACTGCCCCCGTGCTCTACTATGGTTGCATCTGCAAGGTCATTTGGCGTCTGATATTTCTGGTCCCTTGGGCACGTTTCCATCTGCTTTGCTTAATGACATGGTTCCTGAGAAGGTGGACGCCAGGGTCCGGTTCTCTGATGACCAGGATTCTGGGGTCAGGATTGATTCGCAGGGAGTTGAGATGGTGGTTGGATGCCGATCATCTTCGGGTAGGGGTGTCTGTCTCCTCTGAGCCCGGTGGTGGGGACTACGGATGCCAGCCTCTCCGGATGGGGTCGGCACAGATTCAGGGGTTCTGGTCCCCGCTGGAGGCCAATCGGTCATCGAATTGGCGCAAGTTGAGGGCTGTATTGTTGGCTCTGATCCATTTCCAGGTGTCCCTGAAGGGAGCTGCGGTTCTTGTTCGGACAGACAACTTAGTGGCCAAGGCTTATGTCAACCGACAGGGGAGGACCAGGTCAAGGGCTTTGTTCAGTCTGGCCAGGAGGATTTTTGTGTGGGCTCAGGAGTGGGTTCCTTCTCTCAGGGCTACGTACATTCGGGGGGTGGTCAATGTTCGGGCAGATCTGCTGAGCAGGGCGATTCCTTCCTCTCAACTTTTCTCCCTCTGGAAGTCACTGTTTCTTCATCTGGTTTGTCTCTGGGGTCTTCCAGTGCTGGATGTGTTTGCGTCCGAGGAAAACGCGAAGCTCGGTCGCTTCTGCTCCCGGTTTCGGTGTCCTCGAGCTTGGGAGGTGGACGGGATGTTGTGTCCTTGGCCGAGGGGCCTTTTGTATGCGTTCCCGCCGTTTCAGCTAATCAGGTCTTTTCTGTTGAGGGTGCGGCTTCTGGGGGCCAGGGTTATCCTGATTGCACCCCATTGACCGAGGGCGAATTGGTTCCCATTAGTGCAGATGATGGCATCTGGTCGGATGTGGCCTCTTCCTCTTTGTCCGTCGCCCCTGGAGTTTCCCTGCCTCTCGATGGGGTCATTGAGGAGGTTACACTTGACGGCCTGGAAGTTGAACGCTGGGGTTTGACGGGTCTGGGGGTACCAGTGGCTTTGAGTGCTCCTTTACTGGCTTCCAGGTGGCGTTCCACTTTGCTTTCATATGGTAGGCAGTGGAAGGTGTTTTCTTCTTGGTGCTTAAGGCATGAATTGGATCCTACCTGCGCGTCTATCTTTGATGTGATGCAGTTCTTGCAGGAAGGTGCACAATTGGGGTTGTCGTGGCGTCTGAGGGTACAGTGGGCGGCTAATTCAGGCATTTAGAGGTCCGTGGCGTAATCTTCCGGATGAGGGTCGTTCGATGCCTAGATTTTTTCAGGGGCTTCTTAATTGGTTTCCTCGCCCTGTACGTTCTTTTCCTTCATGGGATCTTTCCTTGGTTTTGGATGTTTTAACGGATGCCCCTTTTGAACCTCTGGGGGACTGATTTACGTCATCTTTCCTTGAAGACATTCTTTTTGGTGGCCATTACTTCGGCTCGCCGTTTAAGGGAATTGGGGGCCTTGGCCTGTTCTTTTCCTTTTTGTAAGGTTTTTCAGGATCGGGTGGTTCTGGTTCCTTCTTTTATCCCGAAAGTCAATTCTTCTTTTCGTGCTCGCCAGGAGGTCATCCTTCCTTCCTTTTATCCGAATCCCTCCTCGGTGGAGGAGGTTCGTTTGCATTCGTTGGATGTCCGCAGGGCTTTGTTGGAGTACCTGCGTGTGGTGGCTCCTTTCCGTAAGGGTGATTCACTTTTTGTGAATTTCGGTCCGGCCTGTAAAGGGGAGAAGCATTCCACGGCTTCCTTGAGTCGGTGGGAAGGGTCATTGATTCTGTTGGCTTATTCCTTGAAAGGGGTGGTTCCTCCTCAGGGGATTCAGGGTCGTTTTTCCAGGGGTATGGCGGCTATGGTGGCGGAGCTTCAGTGGACTTCAGTGGTGGAAATTTGCAGGGCCGCCACTTGGGCCTCTCTTTCGATGTTTGTTCGGCATTATAGGCTGTCGGACTTGGGTGGTTTGGAGTCGGTATTAGGTCACTGAGTCTTATCCTCTGAGGTAATAGAGGTGGGGTTTTGGTGGCCTTTGTGCATGATAATAAACTTCTTGCAACTCAGTGTCCATCTCCTGTGTGTTTCTTGCTATGTCTCATTGGTTTAAAGTAAGGCGAGGGAGGGACGGGAGGTAATGCGTCCATTTTCTTACGATAATGGCATTACTCCTAGTCCTACTCCCTCGCCTTCCTTTCTGTTCCCTCCCGCCCTCCCGGTACGGACTGTCTGAGTTGCTACTTGGGCTTGGTTTTTGTACAGGAGGGGGTAGGGGTGGGGGGGGGGGTTTAAAAGGGAAAGGGAGGGTCTAGTGGGAGGCAGGAAGCCTCATTGGTTTAAAGGAGGGCGAGGGAGTAGGACTAGGAGTAATGCCATTATCGTAAGAAAATGGACGCATTGTAGCTCCATTGATTAAGGAGTCCTCCCCACTCACTCTAAATTGGCATAAAAAGTGACACTCCTGGCTTCCAGCCTAAGAACAGTGCTGGACTCTAAAGGGACAGAAGGCATGCACCTGCTGAACCAGAAGAAAGAGCCCGCACTTGCAAAGTTCCCAGCTGACTAATTGCCAGAGGACTTGCGCTAGACTCCACTGGTGTAACACCCAAGAGATGCCTCCTAGGTCACAGACCTTGGCTGGTGCCAGTGTACTCCCCACAGAACTGCAGCTTGCAAGCCAAAGGAAAAGATAACAGATTTTGGGCACAGTCAGAGGCACAGACTACTAAGCTGGTTTCTGGTAGCCTTGAATGCTTTTGGAGAACCAAGACTTCTTCAGACCACTGGACTTCACCTATCCATCTACGCAGAGCCAAACACTGGCCTCAAGTGGCAGCGGACCCCACCAACCTCACTGTTGATTAGAAAGCACCAGAAAAGTTTTTAAGTACAAAGGGAAAATCTTGACTGGGACGAACCTATTGACCTAGACTTCTATCTAGGTTGGCTGAAAATTTGACTTTGCCAACCCAAATGTATGCAAATCTTGCAGAAAACATAGCTCTGGTTATCTTCATCTAGGTTTCCTCATTTTAATGTCTAAACATAAAACTATATACTCATTTTATAGATAGCAGTTGTGTTTTACTTATTAACTGTTTCGGTAATCAAACACGTTACATTGGTTTTCATTTGATTTAGCCACGACTGCACTGTGCCATAACAACCCAGGACTAAGCTAATATTTAATTTAGCTAATGCCATCCGGGCTGGATACAGAATAGTGACATTTCTTGGCCAGGCCTCACAACCAGCCAAGTTCATCTGCTTGCTCACAGTAGCCCAGAGTTTTCTTGTCTTGGTAACCAAGGTAATCACGTGCTCTGCTGGGTGCCAATTAGGGATAGCAAGCCAAAATCATTTGAACTCCTTTCTAATGGTTTCTTACGTGATCAATTTGATGGACACATTGTCCCTTTATCATAGATTGGGATTTTAACTTCCTCCAATCCAGGATGTTGGATACATTAGATTCTAAGACAGTTCAGAAGAAAAAAAAACTGCAGAGGTTATTAACACAAAAAAAAAAAAGCTGAGGCTGTATGAACATTGGAGTTTGCAAAACCCACAGGCTAAACAATATACCTAATTTTCAAAAGGCCATCATTCTGCTTCAAGGATAGACTTATTACTAGCACACATTTCAGGAGCAGTAAACATTTTCTAGGACTACACAGCTCTAATCCTTAATATTGTCAGGACAGTAATGTTGCAAAGCGGGTAATGGTTAAGAGTTGGTCCTTAACCATTATTTACATTGATGCACAATGTGGTGAAAATTATTAAATAGAGGATAACGCTATATTCCCCTTTTGATTTCAATTTGCCATAGTTCACTATTTGGAAAAAAGGAGTACAACTATGCTAAGGCATATATAAAAACATCACCTCTGATAATAAATGTACTTTGGTTAAGGTTAGTCAGGAGAGCAGAACAGTATCTAGTTTAATCATTGACAGCACCTGACATTAATCTGCTATAAAAGGTAGATGAGTGACTGATAGAATAATCAGATTTTGGGGTAGGCATATGTGAAAGTTCAAATTGGAGTGTCCCTAGGAAAGTGAGGAGTCAAGTGCTCACTCAAATCCAATAAATGCAGAGAATAAGGGGGGGGGGGGGAAGAGATCCAAGAAGGTGTGCATTGCGTAGGATAGCGCTATTCAGTAATAGTGCAGAAACTGTCGTTTAAGGCCTTAGATAAAATAGGTCATTAGATTACAGACTTACATTGTATAGTTATCGAATGTGTGCCATATGGAACAGGAGCTTTTAGACTGGTTTGGTAGGGCCTCTTTGGAGGAGTGTGTGCCTATATGCAGGTTACCCATGCACACCAGGTGTCCACCAAGAGATGTGTTTGTGGATTATTTCCATTCTGAGTGTAATTTATGCTGCTACAGTTAGAAGGCATTAATAGTGCTTAGGTTCAACATAGCATGAGGACCTCAGACCCAAAATTACAAGTAGGAATGACAGTACCATCTGGAGTTTGAATATTTCAAGAATTTGGGTCTTAATATGTGATCAGAATGCCTTCCATATATTCCAATACCCCGGATGGTATATACTAAAGAGTAGGAGTCATCTTCTACCCAGAATTAGTATGGGATGCTTTCAAAGAAACTAAATGGGGAAATTATAGCTTACCAAATCTGGGTTAGTAAATGGTAAAGTCTGCTTCCAAATTCAGCACACAATGAGGTAAAGAATGTAGAGAACACTTTAAATCACAACAATTCTAGACACTATGACTATTAATTAATCATTATCTGCAAGGATATTAACTTATTGTTCCTCAGATCAAAATGGTTTTGCATCGTCTTGCCAATTATTTACAACCTGAAGCAATGGATTTTTTTTCCAACTTCTGGTAATCCATCTATTATTCTAAAAGCTGTGAAAGCATTCAAAGTTACCTGTTGGGAATTTTTATTTTAGGTTCTCCATAGGATAGGCTTTCTAACCTCATTGATAAGGCTGATAGCTGCATTATGTGCCAAAATCTCCTCTTCCTTAATATTATGTGTAAAGCCTTTAAGAAATATCACTGGGGGTGGAAATACAGTGGTGCACATTGTAATTTTTTTAAAAACTTTATGTAAAGCAGTTTAATTGCACAGAAAACTAGTTCAAAATTAAAATTTGTTTTTCTGGGAAGCACCTAGATTAAATTATATGCCAACAATTTGGTGAAAAAGACAGATGTGTTATTACATGTCAGCTACATCCTCACCCTATTTCTTCAATGACATACTAATATTGTAAATATTTTGGTTTTTGGATGTCCGAGAAAACTCAGATCTTTATGATCTAAATTAGGCCCAGAGCAGAAAAAGGTGCAAAATATACTGGAGAGATTGAACCAGTGGCACAATATATTAACTGGATGGGTAGTACTGATAAAAACCTCCAAACATGTATGTGTAGGAAAGTACAATCTTGCCTGGCATGTTACCCCCATATTTCACTATATATATGTTGTTTTAGTGTATGTGTCACTGGGACCCTGCCAGCCAGGGCCCCAGTGCTCATAAGTATGCCCTGTATGTGTTACCTGTGTGATGACTGTCTCACTGAGGCTCTGCTATCCAGAACCTCAGTGGTTATGCTCTCTCATTTCTTTCCAAATTGTGACTAACAGGCTAGTGCCCAATTTCACCAATTTACATTGGCATACTGGAACACCCTTATAATTCCCTAGTATATGGTACTGAGGTACCCAGGGTATTGGGGTTCCAGGAGATCCCTATGGGCTGCAGCATTTCTTGTGCCACCCATAGGGAGCTCTGACAATTCTTACACAGGCCTGCCACTGCAGCCTGAGTGAAATAACGTCCACGTTATTTCACAGCCATTTACCACTGCACTTAAGTAACTTATAAGTCACCTATATGTCTAACCTTTACCTGGTAAAGGTTGGGTGCTAAGTTACTTAGTGTGTGGGCACCCTGGCACTAGCCAAGGTGCCCCCACATTGTTCAGGGCAAATTCCCCGGATTTTGTGAGTGCGGGGACACAATTACACGCGTGCACTATACATATGTCATGACATATGTATAGCGTCACAATGGTAACTCCGAACATGGCCATGTAACATGTCTAAGATCATGGAATTGTCACCCCAATGCCATTCTCCTACCGAGTCTCTAGCACAGACCCGGGTACTGCCAAACTACCTTTCCCGGGGTTTCACTGCAGCTGCTGCTGCCGCCAACCCCTCAGACAGGTTTCTGCCCTCCTAGAGTCCAGCCAGGCTTGGCCCAGGAAGGCAGAACAAAGGACACCCTCTCCCTTTGGAAAAAGGTGTCAGGGCAGGGGAGGAGTAGCCTCCCCCAGCCTCTGGAAATGCTTTGATGGGCACAGATGGTGCCCATCTCTGCATAAGCCAGTCTACACCGATTCAGGGATCCCCCAGCCCTGCTCTGGCGCAAAACTGGACAAAGGAAAGGGGAGTGACCACTCCCTGACCTGCACCTCCCCTGGGAGGTGCCCAGAGCTCCTCCAGACCTCTGCCATCTTGGAAACAGAGGTGCTGCTGGCACACTGGACTGCTCTGAGTGGCCAGGGCCAGCAGGTGACGTCAGAGACTCCTTCTGATAGGTGTTGCTAGCCTATCCTCTCCCCTAAGTAGCCAAACCTCCTTTTCTGGCTATTTAGGGTCTCTGCTTTGGGGAATTCTTTAGATAACGAATGCAAGAGCTCAGAGTTCCTCTGCATCTCTCTCTTCACCTTCTGCCAAAGGATCGACCGCTGACTGCTCAGGACGCCTGCAAAACCGCAACAAAGTAGCAAAGACGACTACTGCAACCTTGTATCGCTGATCCTGACGCCTTCGACTGTTTTCCTGGTGGTGCATGCTGTGGGGGTAGTCTGCCTCCTCTCTGCACTAGAAGCTCCGAAGAAATCTCCTGTGGGTCGACGGAATCTTCCCCCTGCAACCGCAGGCACCAAAAGACTGCATCACCGGTCCTCTGGGTCTCCTCTCAGCAGGACGAGCGAGGTCCCTGGAACTCAGCAACTCTGTCCAAGTGACTCCCACAGTCCAGTGAATCTTCAGTCCAACTTTGGTGGAGGTAACTCCTTGCCTCCCCAAGCTAGACTGAATTGCTGGGTACCGCATGATTTGCAGCTGCTCCGCCTCCTGTGCACTCTTCCAGGATTTCCTTTGTGCACAGCCAAGCCTGGGTCCCGACACTCTAACCTGCAGTGCACGACCTCCTGAGTTGTCCTCCGGCGTCGTGGGACCTTCCTTTGTGACTTCGGGTGAGCTCCGGTTCACTCCACTTTGTAGTGCCTGTTCCGGCACTTCTGCAGGTGCTGCTTGCTTCTGAGTGGGCTCCATGTCTTGCTGGGCGCCCCCTCTGTCTCCTCACGCAATTGGCGACATCCTGGTCCCTCCTGGGTCACAGCAGCATCCAAAAACCCTAACTGCGACCCTTGCAGCTAGCAAGGCTGGTTTGTGGTCTTTCTGCACGGAAACACCTCTGCAAGCTTCTTCACGACGTGGAACATCCATCCTCCAAAGGGGAAGTTTCTAGCCCTTGTCGTTCTTGCAGAATCCACAGCTTCTACCATCCAGTGGCAGCTTCTTTGCACCCACAGCTGGCATTTCCTGGGCATCTGCCCACTCCCGACTTGATCGTGACTCTTGGACTTGGTCCCCTTGTTCCACAGGTACTCCCATCAGGAAATCCATTGTTGTTGCATTGCTGGTGTTGGTCTTCCTTGCAGAATTCCCCTATCACGACTTCTGTGCTCTCTGGGGAACTTAGGTGCACTTTGCACCCACTTTTCAGGGTCTTGGGGTGGGCTATTTTTCTAACCCTCACTGTTTCCTTACAGTCCCAGCGACCCCCTACAAGCTCACATAGGTTTGGGGTCCATTCGTGGTTCGCATTCCACTTCTAGAGTATATGGTTTGTGTTGCCCCTATACCTATGTGCTCTCATTGCAATCTATTGTGACTGTACATTGCTTGCATTGCTTTCTATTGCTATTACTGCATATTTTTGGTATTGTGTACATATATCTTGTGTATATTTGCTATCCTCATACTGAGGGTACTCACTGAGATACTTTTGGCATATTGTCATAAAAATAAAGTACCTTTATTTTTAGTATATCTGTGTATTGTATTTTCTTATGAAAATGTGCATATGACACCAGTGGTATAGTAGGAGCTTCACACGTCTCCTAGTTCAGCCTAAGCTGCTGTGCTAAGATACCCTTTTCTATCAGCCTAAGCTGCTAGACACCTCTTCTACACGAATAAGGGATAACTGGACCTGGTGCAGAGTGTAAGTACCCCTTGGTACCACTACAAACCAGGCCAGCCTCCGACAGTATGAAAGAAATGATGAATTAGCTACAATTTAACTACAATCGCCACGCCAGTGTTGGGAAACCCTGCGGTTTAAACCACCTTAGAGCAGTGTATTGTCAGTTGCTGTAATTATATAGCAAGATGTAAATGTTCCCATCCAATTAGACTAAAGCATTCAGCAATTTACAGCCATTAACATCTGCAGCCGAACTTCACCTGTTTGCCACGCAGATAGGAATTTGAAAGAAAGTTACTAACTGCGCTTATCTCTCTCTCTCTCTATATATATACACATATATATATATATATATACACACACATATATATACATACATAAATATATATATATATATATATATATATATATATATATATATACACACATACATACATACACACACCTAGTGATAGTCACCACTAGGTAGTTAAAGGTAGGACTACGTTTCTATACAAAAACCGTTTTTATTTTTGTTTTTTTAACTTGTCTGTTTGACACCGCTTGGCGAATCTCATGAAACTTTCCTAAAAACGTGTGCCAGTACCATCAAAAGCTTCAGGGAAACTCATCTGGGGGAGGCGGCGAGGTGCAAAAAAAAAGTCCCAAAACACATTTTCCCCATTCATTTTTCTCATGGATTTTGAACAGCAATAGCTCAAAAACTACTGGACGGAATTACACCAAATTTGGCAGGAAGGTGGGTTCTGGTCGAGAAAGATTGGTTTTATTATTTTGGTGTAATTCTGTGCAGTAGTTTTTGAGAAATTCAGGGGAAAACAAATTTGGTAATCTAGGGACTTGAAGGACTCAGGATCCCTAGCGATCTCGTGCTGAGATCTGACTGGCTGATAACACTTCAACAACAGAAGCTGTTGAAGTGATGTCAGCCATCTTAGGAGTCTGCTTCAGCGGAGTCCCAAAAAAAACCCCAAAAAATAAAACCACAATGTGGTCAGAGGACGCCACCTCCCCAAGGCTTTAATTACATGGGGTGGTGCCATCTGTCCCCACCCAGCTGCCCTGGGGCCCACCCCTGGGGCGATCTCTTAATGTGGGGGAGCCCTGTCCCCAATGCTGCCATGGGGACCACCACCCCCGGGACAACACTACATTTTGGGGCAGCCATGTGGCCGCCTCCCTGCTGCCCTGGGGACCACCATCCCCTGGGGCAAAGTGTAAAAAAAGAAAGGGGATCCCTATGGGCCGGCACCTCCCTGGGGATATTTCCATTGGAGGGGGCCACGCACCCCCCCCCCCCCTCAAGGAGCCTCCGATGGCCCTAGGGACAGCCATCCACCAGGGACGGATCCGGTTATGTCCTGGGGTGCCCATCTCCAGGACATAGCAGTTGGCAGTGGCTTGGCCACAGAGTTCGGTTCTGACAGTGGGACCTTTAAAGCAGGTCCCATTGTGAAAACCTTAAGTTTCATCTCTGTCCTCTGCACGTGTGCAGGGGTCAGATGAAAGGATCCAGCAAGCAGGGAGCTGCTGTCAGACCAGCTCCGTGCTTCCTGAAGCATTTGCACTGCGAGAGGAAGCCTCCCTCGTGGTCCCACATAGCCCATAAAGGGCTTTATGATAAAAATTGAAAAAAATAAAAATAAAAAAATAAAAATAAGTAGGGATCGCAGGAGAGCCCTTAAGGGCTCACCCTGCAGCTGCTACTTTTTTTTTGTATGTTTTTTTTTTTTTTTTTTTATTAACACAAAGCCCTAACAGGCTACAAAAACAAAAAAACCTCTAGCTCAGTGTGAACCTTGCAGACCTTCACACACTGAGCTATGGGGGTTCGAGACCAGCTGGACTCATTTCCTTTTTTTTTTTTTAATAAAAAAAAAATGCTTAAATATATTAAATACTTTTTTTTGATCAATCCAACAAAAATCTTGTTCTAACTATGTGAGATATTAAAGCCTAACAAAAAGTTTCACTGTCTTTCAATTTCTCCCATTCACACATCCATTTAGACATTTCCCCACTCACTCACAGACCCACTGATATCCTCATGCAGCCACTCACAGACCCATGCACTGACTGATACACCAACTAAAACATTGATGTATGCACTCACACCGACAATCTTACAGCCACTCTCACCCCCTGACACACTCACTCCTATTCTCACACCCATAGAAGCTGCAGTTAACTTACCGGCATACACGGTAAAAAAAGATGTGGACAGCATGGGTTTGGGTGGTTGGGGAGGGGGGGGGGTTGCGGGTAACCTCCCCTGTGCATGGGTGAAGGACTTGCATAGTTGGGTTTTTATAGGGGGTTGGCTTCAGGGCCTGGCCAACCAGCCAACTGGGCCCAGCCTCTGCCACACACGGCTCAAGCCCGTGCGCGGCGGTGGTTGGAATAACATACAGTAAATAAAATTGCTATACTTTAAAAAAAAAAAAAAAAAAAGTTAGAAATTCACTGGCAAAAACCCCAAAGGTTACAGGGACATTATAGTTATGTTATGAATTTACTCGTACAAAACCATAGAAATTCAGCAGTTCTAGTTAGCTGAGCTATAACTAGCACTCCTGTAATGCACAGCTTATGACCTCACATATTACATCACTCATGACACGTCAGTGACATCACTGATGACATCTCATATGACATCACCATTGCCATCATCCACAGTCATACACCCACTCATTTGCTGCTACAAACTTGTATACCCACACACCTACTCATACTTATTCAGAGATGCATAAATGTAGTAATATATAGACATTCATTCAGTCAGTCACTTTCACAACCACACTCAACCATACACCACTGAGGTATTCACAAACTCAGTTACTTACACACCCAATCATACACCCACTGACACCGCCTCACTCATGCAGCCCATTAATAGATTACTATTCTAGTGACACATCCAATTAATCAGCTTTAAAAACACTGCCACACCCACACACTCACCCATGCAGTCACTGACTCATTATTAGTCAGTTACACACGCAATCACTCAACTATACAACTATTCACACACCAACTCACTCACATGAACAGGCACTTACAGAACCACTCAGTCACCCATACAGCCATTCACACAGCCACTCACTGACCAACAGAAGTACACACAGCCACTCACTATCCTATTTAAAAACTGACTCACCTACAGCTACTCATACACCCACCGACTCTTGCAGTCAGACACAGCCAGTCAGTTATACTTACAGCCATTCAGACTCACTGACTCATCCATAGTGACTCTTCAAGTCACTCACCAATATAGTGACACCCATTCACTTACCCAGACAACCACTCGAACACCCACTCACTTACATGCAGCCACCTAAAGACCAACTCACTAAATGAAATGCAGCTGCTCAAAGTCACTTGCTCACCTATACAGCAACTTACACATCCATTCAGTCTCCCATACAGCAAATGATTCTACCACTCATTCACTCATACACTCACACAACGTTACACATTGATACAACCACTTACACTCACTAGATATCATCAGTGAGGTCATATGAGATGTCATCAGTGATGTCACTGACCAGGTCATGAGTGATCTAATATGTTGGATCATAGGCAGTGCAAGTTATAGTTAGCTCAGTTAACTGCTGAATTTCTACGGTTTAGTACGAATAAATTCAGAACGTAACTATAACATTCACGTAACCTTTGTTTTTTCCATTAAAAAAAAAAGATACGCAAGATTTAAAGGCTGTAGTTAGGAAAAAAATTACATTACAGATAAAGTAAACACCACGTTTAGCTGTTAAAAAATGAAAAAAATGAATGTATACATTTTGAATTAAATAAAAAACAAACAAAAGAAAAATGTGAGCAGCTGGCATATCACAGCACCCCCACCCTGTCCCAAAAGCAACTTATGCACCAGAAGTCCCAATGTGCTACTGCCACATACTCCTGCTGCCCAATCAGTGTACAAATGATACATCATAGATGGTGCATTGCCAATTTTGGACTTCATGATATATCAACCATGAGTGTCCAGTATACTCAATTGTTCTCTACTTTATATTCTTCACATCAAGATTCCAGTTCATCAAACACAGACATCCAGCCAATGTGTTTCATCTACTTACTGTAGACTTCCTCAGGGCATAAATATTTGATACTCTGGTATTAGCTGACACAAATATATCTCCAGGATAATGGTCTCCATAAAGTTCTCATTACTTATATCCCAGGGCATCACATATTCTGGGCTTTCATGTTATTGGTCCTAGGATCAGGCACCTTTATAAGCCCTGAGAAAACACACAAGGGCAGCCGCCCGCTTCACCGCCACAAAACACAAACTATGGTATCAAAATGTTTTATTCCTTGAAGAAGTCTATATTAAGTACACAAAACAAGTTGGCTGGTTGTATCTATGTGTTTGATGAACTGGAATCTTGATGTGAAGAATATAAATAAAAGAACCATTGAATATACTGGACACTCGTGGTTGATACATCATAGATGGTGCATTGCGAATTTTGGACTAAATAAAAACTCAGTTGACTGCACTTTAAGATTAGAATTAGATTACTTTAAAATATAAACTCATACACAAATACATTCAGAGTTAATGGTGAGAAATTACTCAATAAAGAAAATGTGTTCTAGAAACAATTTAAAATATAATAATTAAAGGTTAGACATACAATTAATGAAATTAAAAGAATAAGGGTAATGCTACTAAAAAAAAAAACATTCCAAGGGTAAGAATCTTATTAAATAGACATGATTACATGTTGAACATTTAATTGTTAGGTAAAGATTTCTAAATTAAATAAAATGCAAATAAAAACATTTTATTTAAGAGTCAATGCCAAATAAAGACTAGGATTATAATCCCAATTAAATTAATAATTTAGAAAAACATTAGATTCCGCTATTCACTGAGTTTGCAAATTAGGATAAATATAGTTGATAAAGAAGAATCATATTCAAATTACCATAGTTATATACTTTCAGTCAATGTACTGCCTTCACTGTAATGACCTTTAAGTAAAAGGGGTCTATATGGTAATTTATATGTGCCTATGTCTATGGAGAGATGGATCTGAGTCTGTCGAAGATTGAAAAATAAACATTTAAACAATGAAACGTAATTTTGCTTTTTACATTCATAATTCGGACCAAGCTATACATTCTTACTCTTAAATTCAGCTGTTTCTTGAGCTGTCGGTGGTGGGATGGAAGAAGTTGTTTCCAGTGGGCCGAAAAAGTGTGCGCTTAGGAGCTGGCAGCATTTACAGCACACATCACTCACTGAAGGCAGCTCCTTCTTCCTTACCATAGAAACTCCTGTAACTGGAAGGACAAATGGCTCAAGAGCAGAGCTAGAAGAAAAATTACCCTGACGAAGTTGCTGCTTCTACAATGGGAATAGTTGCTCTACTGACACTGTTAGTGTCTATTTCAAAGCAAAGCCCCAACAAAGACACTCAAATAGGTATCCTCACCCACTGTCTCATCAGGTATACCTAGTTAGGGTCTGCTCAAGAAATACAATAAATTCTTTTGCAGGTCCCCCCACCCTCTCCCATAGTGACATGCTTTGTGATCTGGTCTCATCTGGTCCCTAAAAACCAGGATGGGCTCGACACTATTCCATGGAGCACTTTGAATAGCAGGCAGGGTCTTAGAGAATAAAAATACCTTAAGCAACCAGATTTCCCCTTTATAAGTGGTTGCTCTGGTATGGTTAAAAACTAGAAAATGGGTAAAAAAAAATAAGGGGTACTGTTAACATGTTTCAGCAGGAAAATTCCTGTGTGGCACTTGTAGATGGAAGACACACAAAACATAAGCACGAGAAAAACAAGCTTACTAGCCTGGTGTATGGGGATAATTTCAACTGTGTTCCTTTGGAAAGAACAAATCATACGTACATAATGGTGAATGCATGGTTATACTCGCTGGTGCCCAACTTCACAGAAGTCGTGCAGAACAGACGTGACTTCAGACACTTGTCCCACCCATTTTTTTCTGTGACCCATAAAGTCACACAATCGAAGAATCCCCGTGCACATAGGTGTAACTGCTGTGGCAAACAAACACATGAATGGTGAATATAATCAGCCAAACCAGAAAACAGGATTAAAATATTTATTAAAGAAACACCAATTGGTGTTAATACTCAGTAACGTCTACCATGTCACCTAAAGAGTTACTGATGTAGGGTAAGAGAAAGGGTGTGCCACACTGGTCACACACTGTCCTGGTGGGTTTAGAGATCACAACAAGTCAGTCAAAATTTGGCAAAATAAAGCACTCAATGAAAATACACCAGTTGTTCCTATAAGCACTTAGTCAAGGGTGTCACACTGCCCAATTACCTACTTTGGCCTCACTCCTGTCAACTCCATCCTAACACTGTCTCAGACAAACAGCTTCTAAAGAAGTCCGTTTTTTGATGCTGCAGGACGACTTGACCACACAAGCATGTGGCACAAAGGAATTTGGGAAATTTGGTTGCAAGCAGACATGTAGCGTGGACGTCTGTGTCTTGGGTGGGTAATCCCCCACTGGGGGGTGGGGGGGGGGGAAAAGAGTAGAGTTGTATAGACAACTACATTTGGAAAAATATAGGTTTCTTTGTTGTGACCCCTTCTAATTAAGGTAAAAGGAATATTAGATGAAGCTGATATGTAGATAGGAAACATGTTGGGATAATCTAAGGAATAAGTGAAAAGACAATAGGTCAGTTTTATATGACACGAAAACTGGCTTTTTTTTTTTTAATTCACACCCAGAGCAAGTTTCTGGAGAAGCAAAGGGCAGAATTTGGCTTAAAATTTAAGTATGAGGTTTAGTCATAGAATGACTGAGCATGGTAAAGCAATAATCAAATGATCAAGAGGGGTTCTCATCATTTTAAGAGTCTGAATTTAGGTAGTTCCTGGGGACTTCACCATTCAGATCATATTTATTGGTCTGTACACAGAGTGTTGCTCACATTCTAAAAATGTTTTCATTAGAGGATAGTCCAGCAGAGATGTGTCATGTCTTTTTTCCAAGTAATGTTTTGTCATTTTCATGGTGGATCACAGACATCTAATGTTGCTCATGTGTTCACCAACCCGCATTTTGAGCTCGCTTGATGTAAGGCTTCTATATCTTAATTTGCATGGGCATTCAATCAATAAAATGACATTTTTAAAATTACAATTTGTGATTATTTTTTAATCTAATGTGTTCCAATGTGTTTTTAGATTGAGATCAATTGTTGCGGATTACTGTGTAAAGGGATATACTGCGCATTGGCCACAGGGATGGTGGCCGATGAATCTGGAGACTCCATAAAGTGTTTTGGGAGGTAGTTGTGTTTTTCAGTGGTATGGTGTGTACCAGAAAGTTCCTTAGGCTGGTGTTTTTCTTAAAAGAACAAGAATTTTTCAAATTTAAGTTCATTGCATGTTAGGATACACCAATTCTCTGGGCACTTTAGCACTTGTCAACAGTGGTAAAGTGCATGTGCTCTTTCTCTAAAAGATAATACAACTGGCTTTTCCACAATCAAAATATTTAATTTACTTTTAAGTCCCTGGTAAGGTGCACTACATGTGCTCAGGGCCTGTAAATTAAATGCTACTGGTGGGCCTGCAGCACTGATTATGCCACCTACTTCAGTAGCCCTTCAAACATGGCTCAGGCCTGCCACTGCAGAGCCTGTGTGTGCAGTTTGTGACTGCCATATCAGCTTGGCAAGTTAACCCTCTTGTAGGGCCCAGACCTTCCTTTTTAATAGATATCTCACCCCTAAGGTAGGTCCTAGATAGCCCCAAGGGCAGGATACAGTGCATTCAGAAAATTGGACAAGTACGTTTGATCTTTATATGTCCACATTTTTCAGTACTGCAAGGCCTGTCTCTCCCATAGGGAGAGATTGGGATTGCCTTATTACATTTTATAAGTAATTTCCAACTGTGAAAGTATTCCCAAGTTTGGTGGCTCTGGAATCACATTTTAAAATCACACCCTATGGTGAAGTCTGATTTTAAATTGTAATTCTGAAAACAAAAGTTGGCATTTTCTTACTTTAAATCATCTAGTGCCTTCAGCTTGTCTCTGAATACATTTTTACAAAGAAAGGGAGCACACTGCCTACACTCCAGCAACAAAGTCCAACCCCAATGCATCATGGTAAATGCAGTCGAATTCGTAGTCCATTCCGAAAGTAATAAAGTCTTTCACCTCTGTAGGCGCAGCAAGTGCTGTTTATCCCTGTACACGTGTTTCTGGGTTTAGCCCATCATCAGCAGGGAGCAGCATGGTATAGGGGCTTGCTTGAAATGCCGCCAAATGTTTTCTCAGGTTTATGTACCTCTCATGGCGCACAGGTGCCTCCCAAGGCTCGTCAGCCGTGGCTCAAGGGAGCCGTCCAAAGACAAAATTACAAAGAAAGGGAGCACACTGCCTACACTCCAGCAACAAAGTCCAACCCCAATGCATCATGGTAAATGCAGTCGAATTCGTAGTCCATTCCGAAAGTAATAAAGTCTTTCACCTCTGTAGGCGCAGCAAGTGCTGTTAGAAAGACTTTATTACTTTCGGAATGGACTACGAATTCGACTGCATTTACCATGATGCATTGGGGTTGGACTTTGTTGCTGGAGTGTAGGCAGTGTGCTCCCTTTCTTTGTAATTTTGTCTTTGGACGGCTCCCTTGAGCCACGGCTGACGAGCCTTGGGAGGCACCTGTGCGCCATGAGAGGTACATAAACCTGAGAAAACATTTGGCGGCATTTCAAGCAAGCCCCTATACCATGCTGCTCCCTGCTGATGATGGGCTAAACCCAGAAACACGTGTACAGGGATAAACAGCACTTGCTGCGCCTACAGAGGTGAAAGACTTTATTACTTTCGGAATGGACTACGAATTCGACTGCATTTACCATGATGCATTGGGGTTGGACTTTGTTGCTGGAGTGTAGGCAGTGTGCTCCCTTTCTTTGTAATTTTGTCTTTGGACGGCTCCCTTGAGCCACGGCTGACGAGCCTTGGGAGGCACCTGTGCGCCATGAGAGGTACATAAACCTGAGAAAACATTTGGCGGCATTTCAAGCAAGCCCCTATACCATGCTGCTCCCTGCTGATGATGGGCTAAACCCAGAAACACGTGTACAGGGATAAACAGCACTTGCTGCGCCTACAGAGGTGAAAGACTTTATTACTTTCGGAATGGACTACGAATTCGACTGCATTTACCATGATGCATTGGGGTTGGACTTTGTTGCTGGAGTGTAGGCAGTGTGCTCCCTTTCTTTGTAATTTTGTCTTTGGACGGCTCCCTTGAGCCACGGCTGACGAGCCTTGGGAGGCACCTGTGCGCCATGAGAGGTACATAAACCTGAGAAAACATTTGGCGGCATTTCAAGCAAGCCCCTATACCATGCTGCTCCCTGCTGATGATGGGCTAAACCCAGAAACACGTGTACAGGGATAAACAGCACTTGCTGCGCCTACAGAGGTGAAAGACTTTATTACTTTCGGAATGGACTACGAATTCGACTGCATTTACCATGATGCATTGGGGTTGGACTTTGTTGCTGGAGTGTAGGCAGTGTGCTCCCTTTCTTTGTAATTTTGTCTTTGGACGGCTCCCTTGAGCCACGGCTGACGAGCCTTGGGAGGCACCTGTGCGCCATGAGAGGTACATAAACCTGAGAAAACATTTGGCGGCATTTCAAGCAAGCCCCTATACCATGCTGCTCCCTGCTGATGATGGGCTAAACCCAGAAACACGTGTACAGGGATAAACAGCACTTGCTGTGCCTACAGAGGTGAAAGACTTTATTACTTTCGGAATGGACTACGAATTCGACTGCATTTACCATGATGCATTGGGGTTGGACTTTGTTGCTGGAGTGTAGGCAGTGTGCTCCCTTTCTTTGTAATTTTGTCTTTGGACGGCTCCCTTGAGCCACGGCTGACGAGCCTTGGGAGGCACCTGTGCGCCATGAGAGGTACATAAACCTGAGAAAACATTTGGCGGCATTTCAAGCAAGCCCCTATACCATGCTGCTCCCTGCTGATGATGGGCTAAACCCAGAAACACGTGTACAGGGATAAACAGCACTTGCTGCGCCTACAGAGGTGAAAGACTTTATTACTTTCGGAATGGACTACGAATTCGACTGCATTTACCATGATGCATTGGGGTTGGACTTTGTTGCTGGAGTGTAGGCAGTGTGCTCCCTTTCTTTGTAATTTTGTCTTTGGACGGCTCCCTTGAGCCACGGCTGACGAGCCTTGGGAGGCACCTGTGCGCCATGAGAGGTACATAAACCTGAGAAAACATTTGGCGGCATTTCAAGCAAGCCCCTATACCATGCTGCTCCCTGCTGATGATGGGCTAAACCCAGAAACACGTGTACAGGGATAAACAGCACTTGCTGCGCCTACAGAGGTGAAAGACTTTATTACTTTCGGAATGGACTACGAATTCGACTGCATTTACCATGATGCATTGGGGTTGGACTTTGTTGCTGGAGTGTAGGCAGTGTGCTCCCTTTCTTTGTAATTTTGTCTCTGAATACATGTCTGAGTGAGTGACAGTTGGGATGTTGTTCATTCCCTCCACATAGCCTCATGCAAAGGGCGCTTAGGTGTGACTGAGTGGCCATCTGTGTGTTGATAGCCCATCCTGGGCATGATGGGAGGGAGGAGCCAACACTTGAATGGGGTGAGTCCTGAGCCCTCACAAAGGGTTGCATAACCCCCTTTAGTGTGTCTGGAGCCAGGGCAGGAAGGTGAGGGCCTTTGTGCACTTCAAAGGCCTCTTTGAAGTCTCTCCCACTTCAAAGGTACTGGGTATAGGAACTGGACTTCCAACCCTACCAAATCAGTACACTTCTGGACCTGTGGGCACTCTGCCCAGAAGAAGGAATGCTGTGCTTCTACAAGTACAGCCACTCTGCTGAGCTGCTACTCCGTTAAACTCCTGCTTTGCTGAGATGACCTGCTGCCCTTCTGCCTGGGAGTGAGGACTACACCTGCAACTCTCCATCCTAGAAACAAAGTGACTCCAAGGGCTTGCGGTCTGGCCTTCTGTTCTGAAGTCTCACAGACAGACTTCCTTTCCATCCACAAACAGCATCTGGACCTTACTTACTGCAAGTCCTGCTCTGCCAAGTAGTGTCAACCCAGTTCAGGGCCCTTGGAAGTGAGTGTAAAGTGCTGCAACAGCCAGAACCAACACATTGCCTGCTGCGAGATAGGGATCAACACATCGCTGCCACTGCAGGGACCAGCATGGTGTATCGCACTCTGAACTGCTGCATCGCTCTGGAACCAGGCACCAAATAGTTTATGGTAGGAAAGTGCCAACTTTCTGAAATTGGCATTTTCAAAATTGTAACTTAAAATCCAACCTTAGCATTAAAGGGAATTTTAATTACAATTTCTCAGACACCACACATGGCATGCTCATCTGTTCCCAAAACAAAAAGTTAGCACTTATTAAAAGTAATAAAGCAGGCCAATATCATATGGGAGACATAGGTCTCAGAATAGTGAAACATTTAGGAGGTTTTCACTGCTAGGACATGTGAAGGTTAAAAAGCTACATACACAACCTTTTACACACAATGCACTCTGCCCCGTGGGCTACCTCGGGCCTACTTTGGGGCTATTTATCTGCAATATCAGGGGAGTTTAAGGCTTGGCAAATGTGTTATATTGCCAAGTCGAACTGTCAGTTTAAAACTGCATTTAGGCTGCATAGTAGTCATGGGACACATTCTAAGGGGCTACTTAAGAGGATGGCACAAAGAGTGCTGCAGGCCGACTAGTAACATTCACTGTACAGGCCCTGTGGGTATGAGGTATATAACATAAGTAAATTAAATATGCCAATCAAGTGAAAGCCAATTTTACCATGTTTTAAGGAGCGAGCACAAGCACTTTACCAGTGCTAGAGTCCTAAAGGCAATAAAAACAAACTCTGCAACATAGGAGGTATGAAGGTAAAATGTTTGGGAAAAGCCCAGCCAAAGGTTGTCAGGTCTAATGTATGTATTGCATTGTTAATTATCCATAATCTAATTAGAAGAATTGTGTTCAAAGTCACCCACACGATACGCTGAGGTGAAAGTGCCACAGGGACTTCCATATATGCCATGTCAATGGGTTCCTGCAAGGGACCCCTCACAGACGTATATCAGAATTCCTTTCATTATCTTTCAGCATAATCAGTCAAGCTTATGACTGTGGGAAATGTAAAAACAAAATAAACAAATTTAAAGGGAAAAACTTTTGAAAATTGTCTTAAATATTTTAACTACTGGGCGAACCATTAACACTAAATTCACTGTTGGCCAATAAGAATGTTGCATAAATCAGAACATGAGGGTAGCTGTCTTTTTAGTTGGACATCAAACAATGAGCTGAAAAATAAGTGCACACAGATGTTACTTAGCCATTTGTGCCAGTGAACAAACTTCTAGCAGTAACTGATTCCAGGTTTCATCGATTGATGTTAGTAGGAATTCTTATGTACTGATCTTTAAGTTGGGGTGAACAGTGGTGAACAAACTGTAGGCAGGGGACATTGCAGTATGGTGAGCATGGTCATCCAATGTAGTTATCTGCATCTTTGGAGCTTTACTGGCATTTCAATGCTTAAAGATACAGAGAGGAAAAGTAGCAGGATCCCCACAACATGGACTTCAATGGAGCTGGCCAGAGCACGTGGAGACAAACAGCACTATGATGTTTAATTTGCACTTTAAATCCCAGAACTTCTTTGTGATCTCGAGCAGAGTTTAAACCTGGCACTTCTAGTTTGAGGTAAGCAAATGTTTTCAAAATGCAAGGGATCTCCAAATTCGGAAATATCTTGACTGGCATCTTACGCACAAGGTCAGTATCACACTCAACAGGTAATGTGAAAATGCACTCCTTGTGTACAAACCTAGTCAGAGCTTAAAGCAGGCCACCTCTCCAAATTCAATAACCTCTTTCTCAGATCTGTCCCTACCTGCCTTTAGTTCCAACACTACCATAACAGAAGGTGTTTGACAGCTGATGCTCTCTAGTGAACACACATGGATCAATGCAGGAGTCAGTGTCTCACTCACCATAATGGTAAATAAGAAATCCATCGTCCCCGTTCCGACCAACAACTTCAGTCCAGTAAATAAGCCTATTACAGTGGAGAACAACTACTCTTTCGCCCAAATTTCCATTTGATCCAAATTTCTTCCTCCACAATGTACAAGTCTCGAACTTACATTTTTACTGTGGTGTGAAGTGTTATTAATCTTGCCACACTCATCCATCATTGTATGTACCAATTCTAAAATGGTCCGGACATGAACAGATCCAATAGAAATCAAGTGCTTAAGTGCTAGGGCTGGTGGGACAGTCTTCTAGTTCTCCTTTTAAAGGTATCCTTTCATTTCCTTCCAGATTATTTTATATTTTGTTTTTGTAGAGTGGCAATTCCACAGAGTGCTACAGTGCTGCTCAATTGCCACTCATTTCACCTGCAGTACACTACATCCTGCTCAACCATTGCAGTAAAACCAGGAAGCTATTGTGAAACAGTATTGGCAACTGTAGGTCATTGTTTTACCATTCCAAGATGGCCAAATCAAATCAAATCATTAACATTTATAAAGCGCGCTACTCACCCGTGCGGGTCTCAAGGCGCTAGGGGAAAAGGGCGGGGGGGGGGGGTTACTGCTGCTCGAAAAGCCAGGTTTTTAGGAGTCTCCGGAATGCGGAGTGGTCCTGGGTGGTCTTGAGGCTGGTGGGGAGGGAGTTCCAGGTCTTGGCTGCCAGGAAGGAGAAGGACCTCCCACCCGCAGTGGAGCGGCGGATGCGAGGGGCGGCAGCGAGCGTGAGGCCCGAGGAACGGAGGAGATGGGTGGGGGCGCAGAAGCTGAGGCGACGGTTGAGGTAATCCGGTCCCTTGTTGTGGAGGGCTTTGTGTGCGTGGGTGAGAAGTCGGAAGGTGATCCTTTTGCTGACTGGGAGCCAATGCAGGTGTCTCAGGTGTGCGGAGATGTGGCTGTTGCGGGGTACGTCGAGGATGAGGCGGGCCGAGGCGTTTTGAATACTTTGCAGGCGTTTTTGGAGCTTGGCGGTGGTCCCAGCATAGAGGGTGTTGCCGTAGTCCAGGCGGCTCGTGACGAGGGCGTGGGTCATGGTTTTTCTTGTGTCGGCGGGGATCCAGCGGAAGATCTTGCGGAGCATGCAGAGGGTGAGGAAGCAGGCGGAGGACACGGCGTTGACTTGCTTGGTCATGGTGAGAAGAGGGTCCAAGATGAAGCCGAGGTTGCGGGCGTGGTCTGCGGGGGTCGGTGCGGTGCCGAGGGCCGTGGGCCACCAGGAGTCGTCCCAAGCGGACGGGGTGTTGCCGAGGATGAGGACTTCCGTTTTGTCAGAGTTCAGCTTTAGGCGGCTGAGCCTCATCCAATCTGCGACGTCCTTCATGCCCTCTTGTAGGTTGGTCTTGGCGCTGGCGGGGTCCTTGGTGAGGGAGAGTATAAGTTGGGTGTCGTCGGCGTAGGAGGTGATGATGATGATGATGATGTGCTTGCGTACGATGTCGGCGAGGGGGCTCATGTAGACATTGAAGAGTGTCGGGCTGAGCGATGACCCTTGAGGTACGCCGCAGATGATCTCGGTGGGGTCTGAGCGAAACAGAGGGAGGTAGACTCTTTGGGATCGGTTTGAGAGGAAGGAGGCGATCCAGTCCAGGGCCTGGCCTTGGATCCCGGTGGAGCGGAGGCGGGTGATTAGGGTGCGGTGACAGACGGTGTCGAAGGCAGCCGAGAGGTCGAGGAGGATGAGGGCGACTGTTTCACCGTTGTCCATCAGGGTTCTGATGTCGTCTGTGACTGAGATGAGGGCGGTTTCAGTGCTGTGGTTGGTTCGGAATCCGGTTTGTGAAGGGTCGAGCAGGTTGTTGTCTTCTAGGAAGGTGGTCAGCTGTTTGTTGACGGTCTTCTCTATTACCTTGGCGGGGAAGGGGAGGAGCGAGATGGGGCGGAAGTTTTTCAGGTCGCTCGGGTCAGCCGTAGGTTTCTTTAGTAGTGCGTTGACTTCGGCGTGTTTCCAGCATTTGGGGAAGGTAGCAGAAGAAAAAGAGGAGTTGATGACGGCCTGGAGGTGCGGGGCGATGATGTCATCTGCTTTATTGAAGATGAAGTGAGGGCAGGGGTCCGATGGAGCGCCGGAGTGGATCGAGTTCATGGTGGTTTTGGTTTCTTCGGTGTTGATGTGGGTCCAGTCGTTGAGGGTGATGGTCGGAGGTGTGGGTTCGGTGATGCTTGGTTGGGTCTGGTGTCCGAAGCTGTCGTGGAGGTCGCTGATCTTGCGATGGAATAAGGTGGCGAGGGAGTTGCACAGATCTTGTGAGGGCGTGACGGCGTTGGAGAACTTCTTGACGATGCAAAAAAGTTCTCTGCTGTTGTGGCTGTTTTTGTCCAGTCTGTCGGTAAAAAAGTTCCTTTTGGCAGCGCGGATCAGGTGGTGGTGTTCGCGGGTAGCCTTCTTGAGGGCGGTCATGTTGTCAGCGGTGTGGTCCTTGCGCCAGGCCTTCTCGAGGGCGCCACAAGTTTTCTTCGATTCTTTGAGGGAGTCAGAGAACCAGAGAGGTTTTTTGGTGTTGGCCTGTCGATGCGTGCGTTTGAGGGGAGCAAGGTTGTCTGCGCAGTTGGAGATCCAGTTCGTGAGGCTGAGGGCTGCGTCGTTGGGGTCGGTGGTGAGGGTGGGTTGGTTGGCAGCGAGTGCGGAGAAGAGTTGCTCTTCGGAGATTTTGTTCCACTGTCGACGAGGGATGGGTTGAGTGCGGAGGTGGCGGGTCTCGCGTCGGAATGTGAAATGTACACAGCTGTGGTCGTTCCAGTGTAGAGCAGAGGTGTGGCTGAAGAAGACGTGTTTGCTGGCGGAGAATATGGGGTCAAGCGTGTGTCCGGCGATGTGGGTGGCGGTGTTCACCAGTTGCTTGAGGTTGTCGAGCAGGGTGGTGGTGTTGGGGTCGTTTTGTTCCAGATGGAAGTTGAGGTCGCCTAGGAGGATGCAGTCCGGCGAGGGCGTGCGGGGAGATGAAGTCGGCGATGGCGTCGCTGAAAGGGGTGCGCGGTCCGGGAGGACGGTAGACGAGGGATCCTCTGAGGGTGGTCCTGGGGTCGGTGCGAATCTGAAAATGCAGGTGTTCAGCGGCGAGAGGGGTGTCTTCGGTGGAGGTGGTGACGCTGATGGAGTCTTTGAAGATGATGGCGATACCTCCTCCTACTTGGTTGGTGCGGTCTTTTCTGGAGATCTTGTAGCCTTCGGAGATGGCGGTGGCGATGTCTGGAGCAGAGGAGGCGTTCTTCCAGGTCTCCGTGATGAAGGCGACGTCCGGTGCTGTGGAGTCCAGGAGGTCCCAGAGTTCAACGGCGTGCTTGTGGACGGAACGAGCGTGGACCAGGATGCACTTGAGGTGGTTGATGGCGCGTGGGCTTGCGGTCGTGGTAGTTGCGTGGTGGAAGATGCGTTTGCAGGAGTTGCAGGCGAAGGGTCCATGGGTGCGTTTGGGGTGAGCTTGGAAGCAGGTGTTGGTGCGCCCTGGGTTGAGGGTGGTGGGGTCGTAGCGGATCAGCGGGGCTTGGGAGAGCTGGGGACCAGGGGTCATGGCGCTGGGCGCGGGCCAGGCGCAGACGGGCTTGCCTCTGGCGTGCCTCTGGCGTGCCAGCTGCGCGCGGCCGCCATATGAGGTAGGAGGGAGGGAGGGAGGGGTCAGCTGGGGGCAAATGGGAGCTGGGGGGCGGGGGTGTGCAGGAGGTCGCGGCGGGAAAGCGCGAGGGAGGGGGGGACAGGTAGAGTGAGAAGAGCTGGGGGAGGGGGGGTTGTAGAGGTGGGTGAGGGTGAGAGGTAGAGTGAGAGGATAGGAAGATAGGTAATAGAGGGGGTGGCGGGAAGGGGAGGAGAGAGAGAGAGAGAGAGAGAGAGAGAGAGAGAGAGAGAGAGAGAGAGAGAGAGAGAGAGAGAGAGAGAGAGAGAGAGAGAGAGAGAGAGAGAGAGAGAGAGAGAGAGAGAGAGAGAGAGAGAGAGAGAGAGAGAGAGAGAGAGAGAGAGAGAGAGAGAGAGAGAGAGAGAGAGAGAGAGAAATAGAGAAATAGAGAAATAGATAGAGAAATAGAGAGAGAGAGAAATAGAGAGAGAGAGAAATAGAGAGAGAGAGAAATAGAGAGAGAGAGAAATAGAGAGAGAGAGAAATAGAGAGAGAGAGAAATAGAGAGAGAGAGAAATAGAGAGAGAGAAATAGAGAGAGAGAGAAATAGAGAGAGAAATAGAGAGAGAAATAGAGAGAGAAATAGAGAGAGAAATAGAGAGAGAAATAGAGAGAGAAATAGAGAGAGAAATAGAGAGAGAAATAGAGAGAGAAATAGAGAGAGAAATAGAGAGAGAAATAGAGAGAGAAATAGATAGAGAGGTAGATAGAGAGGTAGATAGAGAGGTAGATAGAGAGGTAGATAGAGAGGTAGATAGAGAGGTAGATAGAGAGGTAGATAGAGAGTGAGGGAGTTAGATAGTGAGATAGATAGAGAGATAGGTAGATGGGAGGAGTGAGGGAGGTAGATAGCAAACGGGATAGATAGGGGTGATAGAGAGGGGGAGGCGAGTGAGGGAGTGGGATGAGGCAGGAGCAGGAGGGCAGGCGCGGGGAGAAGAAGACGGAGGAGGCAGAAGAGCCGAAGACAGAAGACAGAAGAGCTGAAGACAGAAGAGCTGAAGACAGAAGAGCTGAAGACAGAAGAGCCGAAGACAGAAGAGCCGAAGACAGAAGAGCCGAAGACAGAAGAGCCGAAGACAGAAGAGCCGAAGACAGAAGAGCCGAAGACAGAAGAGCCGAAGACAGAAGAGCCGAAGACAGAAGAGCCGAAGACCGAAGAGCCGAAGACAGAAGAGCCGAAGACATAAGAGCCGAAGACATAAGAGCCGAAGACATAAGAGCCGAAGACATAAGAGCCGAAGACATAAGAGCCGAAGACATAAGAGCCGAAGACATAAGAGCCGAAGAACAGAAGAGCCGAAGAACAGAAGAGCCGAAGAACAGAAGAGCCGAAGAACAGAAGAGCCGAAGAACAGAAGAGCCGAAGAACAGAAGAGCCGAAGAACAGAAGGACCGGAAGACCGGAATAGCAGAAGATCAAAGAAGAGCAGAAGATCAAAGAAGAGCAGAAGATCAAAGAAGAGCAGAAGATCAAAGAAGAGCAGAAGATCAAAGAAGAGCAGAAGATCAAAGAAGAGCAGAAGATCAAAGAAGAGCAGAAGATCACAGATGAAGATACGGAAGACGAAGAACAGAAGGCAGAAGACAGGCAGAAGACCACAGAAGAAGATGAAGAAGAAGAGAGGCGACAGGAGAGGCAGAGAAGCACACAGAAGAAGAGAGAAGACGGCGTAAAGAAGAGTACAGAAGAAGATTACAGAAGAGGAGCGAGGAGGAAGAACAGAGAAGAAGAAAAGGAGAAAAGAAGCAGGAGCAGGAGAGAGGGTGAGTAGCGCGGGGCAGGGCGAGGGGCTGGGAGGTGGGGGGTACTTACTGCGAGGTAGCAGGAACCTGGAGGAGCTGCAGCGGCAGGGGGAGCGACCTACCTCATTTAAAACCACTTGTCTGCCATCTTGAATCAATACCACAATAATACACAATGCTAAGTACCATTTCGAGATGTTCACCAACTACATTGTTTACAAAGAAGCCAATTACGAACTTTATAGGGCATAGTATATCATTGCTTTCTCATTCCATGATTTCAGACATGCTGCTTCTAGACATGGCCCTTTAACAATACTAGCACTAATGGAAATATTTTGTTCATAGCGTATCTTCTGCTGTGTTTTGGTCTTCAAAGTTTAGGCTGTAGCATTTTTCATTTTTTCTACTTTCACTCGTTTAATTTATGTTGAAAAATGCATGTGTCTTATTGAGGCGGGTGATGGATGAACGCAAAAAATAAAGTTAGTGAGTGGATGAATAGATGAGTGTCAGATAACACGGATGAGTTATTGAGTACATAACATTTCCAATGCGGAACTCTAAACTAGAACTGTCCAATTGGCATTGCCCATGCATATTACAGATGGGATTCTTTTCAGGTTGGTAGTATTGATTCTGGAATCTTGAAGAGGATTGTTTCTAATAGATCAACAGTTCTTGGATGTAATTGTTCTGGCTATTCCTGAAAGACAAGGTAAAAACCCATCTCCTAAATAGGTCAGTGATTCAGAAATTGGAGGTGTGTGAGATCCAAGGTCATATGAGAGTTTGATTAAACGTAGTGCTCTACTAGTATGACACATAACCTAACTCAAAGGAATATGAACCTGCAAGTAGGGCACATGTTTCTGGATATATTCAGGGATGGATTTGGTGACCACCAACTCCTCCGCTGACAAAGTTTGGCTCTCTTGGGAGTTCTAGATACTGCTTTAGTGATTGAACATACTGGGGCAGTTCAGCAGAGGCAGATGCACTGGAAAACAGCAAACTAGGGGTAGTCACTACCTGAAAAAGATATGCATTCAATTCATGAGGCTACAAAGTTTATAACACTGGTCAGATCTCGCCTCTGTTTGTTCTTAACTCCATCACCACCACTGATCACTGATTAGCAGGTGTGCTCTCCAGATGTCACTCAGCCTCCCAGAAATCAAGGGCGCCTGCTCTGAGACTTGGTAAGGTGCAACATTTGAGGCATGTTTTGGGGACAGATGTTACCATCAGCTGCTATTCTTACAACTAGGCACTTGCACCAGGAGAGGAGGCAGCACAGGGCAATTCAGCAGGTTCTCTTGTCATAGGGCCTTTAGATTGATGACAGGGTTGGTCTTGGGCCTCAAGGCATGACCGGCCCACACGTGGGACAATGATATTTTACCTTTGTACCAAGGATGAGCACTATTGTCGGATGCTTCTTTGCATGTGAAGCCTAGCTACAGCACCCCCTCCGTAGGATCCACAGGCTCCACCGCGAGTCTTTTTGAGCAGGAGTGAGGAACATCCGGTGTGTTCACTCTCCCTGCTGGTGGGTTGTTCCTCTACCTCAGTAGTGATGATGGAATCTTTCAGTGCGTATCCTTCAGCGGAGGTCCCCCTTTGCTTTTGCCTCTGAACCTATTCTTCCTTGGTTTCACCTGCATTGCCTTAGGCAAATGAATAGCAAAAAACAAAAAGGTCTGAGGAGCGCACCTGTCTACTACTTCATGTAAACTGAACTACTTTTTGATCTTAACAATATGTGGTAAAAAGTGGCTGTCAAGCACACCATACAGCTTTGCCATGCAAGGTTCTTATTTTCATCCGCCACATTTAACAGTGGTTGTCAATGTTCAACCAATATGAATCCTTAGGCACATGCTATTTCACACTCTGTGTATCATAGAAAAAATGATAATGTTTAACACCTTAGCACCTGGAATATGTTTAATTTACACAATGTCACACGTCTATTCATTTATGATGGTAAACAGGAACTCCGATAACGATTGATGCTCAAGAGATAAATGGCACATGGAACAGTATTTTGCGAACATGCGATGGCGCATACTTTTAAGTGTACATTGCAAGTACAATTCATTGACCATTTTGTGTCAAACTGTAGCTAAGACAACTGAAGAGGCCTTAGATCTGTATCTGACATGATGTAAAAATCCTGCCTCATAAGGTTTACGTACATTTCACATTATAAAATAACATCTTTCAATAGAAGACCACGACAAAAGTGATTAAACATGGCTACTTTATGTACTTTAGGTTCCTATGAACCAACATTGTTCTACAACATAAAAAAATATCTAGCTATCATGTATACACAAACACCAAAAAGACATTCACCCAACATATTTTACAGGGCAGCATATTGTACAGAGCAACATGGACCTAAAACAACCAAACCTAACACGACAGGACAAAACTTTAACAATGCAATGATTTATTCTGATGCCGATCTGCAACTCCTGTGCCTCCAGTGCAGCTTGGAGAGTCGGCAAGATTGTATAAAAAGACCATCCTGTGCTCTGGGAAGGATGTCCTGAGCACATCCTGATCCTTCAGCCACGGCATGCACGAGAACTACTGCCAGCACTTAAGGCACTTCCGGGCTTTAGGGGTATGTACTTCTACTGCACTGAAGTGCACAGTCGCAATGTCCTACCATATTTGGAGTTGCACTACATTACTTAGTTGGTTGTCTGATACCAAACACCATTCCGTTTAGGATATTTTTTGAGGACCCACCTTTAAGGAACTCCAAATCCGAGGAAAGAATTTGGATGACTTCAATACTCTGCCGTTCCAAGGAAACATAGGATAAAAGAAGCAGCAGGATGGAGGAGTGTGTTTTGGTCAATGGATAACTGAGGAATGATCTACATTCTGTTCCAGTATGTTGTGGTTGTTGAAGAACCCAAACAAAGTCCCCTTCCTCATGGAGAAATCCAGTACATAGGTAGAAAACAGTGGTAAAAGAAATTGAAAGGGAAACTGGTAAGTAGATTAAGTATTGGATGAAAACTGAAGTAAAACATTGGTTATACATTCAGAAGCACATGTAGGTGTAAATGAAGGTACAGAGGCAGTAGTGTTTAATATTATGGTTTGTGTTCTATAATTCTGGTAGTTAAAATTTGTTTTTTATTTTAAAGAATAAAGAAATAATATATCTTGTACATTTAAATGTTTTTTGTATTATCCCGTTTCTCTATGTGGTGTTAATATTATCTGCCTCCATGGGTCCCTAAGAGTGTTGCAGTCCCAGAGACTGTACACGTGTGATCTTGGACTTATTCCAACGACTTGGCTAGAGTAGATTTGGCCTTTTTTCAGTAGCACTATTGGAGCAGATGCAATGTTTGTTAATAGCAATAGCCTTACTATTCTGTGGGCATGTTTCAGTTTTGCATGCTACCCTAAAACCCTTCTTCAGTCAGTCAGTCAAAATAACTTTATTCTTAGTTTTTCCTTAACTATACCCATTAAATACTCCCAATGTTCCTACCACCCCATTTCCCCTTCCCCACCCACATTTAGAACTAAAGCAGAACTCCACATGCTGAGTTCCCTGCACTTGTGTAAGAGAACTACAAAAGAAAGAACTGCATTACATTAAAACAGGTTACCACATACCTCTTATCAAGAAATTAAGGTACACGGTCCTGAATTCAGCAGAGTCACCATTGGTTGCTGTAGTTTGCCTATTTGGGCCCCAGCTGATAGTCATAAGATAATACTCAATACAATCTGATAACAAACAAGTTATGATACTTATAACAACTGAACAGCAGCTTTATTCGTGAGCACATAACATTTCCCATCTAGTATTTGAGTAATGTGGTATTTCTATTCATGCAAAGACCAGAATAGAACTATTTGCTTGGCAAAAGAAAGGTATGGAGTGTGCGATGCACCACAGATACCAAGCAAAAACTGTTGCAACAAAAAAACTAAAGGAATGGATCATGTAAATGTTTTAACATAGAATGTTGCAACGTTTGCCAAGACTGCGGTGTTTCTTTTTGCCCAAAACTGAAAGTAAGACCATGCAACATTTGAATATAAATGGTGAAAAGCACACCATTGAGACTGCAGTTAAGATTTTTCTCTATTGACTCATGTAAACCGTCTTTTCCAAGAATGCCACAGCAATCTAAACCTTTGGGACATTTATTATCTGGCCAGTAAATATTCATTTTCATAAAATTGTTCAGTACATTTTACGGCAGTGATGAAACAGTGAGATGTATTTTTGGAAGGCATATTGCATCCCATAAAGTAAAATTTGCAAAAACGTTTGATTTCAAGGTAATCAAAAATACTCAGGGCCTCATTATGAGTTTGGTGGAGGGGATTACTCCGTCACAAACTAGACTGATATCCCATCCGCTGTTTTATGATTTCCATAGAATATAATGGGACTTGTAATATGACGGCTGGGATATCCATCACGTTTGTGACAGAGTAATCCCCTCTGCCAAACTCTTAAAGAGGCCCTTAGTGTACCTACGGCAAAAGAAAGAATGGGGTTATTGATAGAAAATGAACATCAAGGCCTGGTTTAGGAATTTGCAATTCAAGTGTGTTTCAGATAATATTTAAACAACGTTTACTTGAAATAAACAAAAATATGTATTTACTTGATTCCTAGAATAGAGGTTTATGGGTTCTAGCTCCCCCTACATAGATGTTAGTTTGTTCTCAATCCCTTATTGATAGTTTAATTCTATGTGAATTGTAGGGTGTGTCCTAATTTGTAGGGAAAAAAGGCACCATGCCTAGAATCTAAAGTCAACAAAAAAAAACACACACACACCACAAGACTAAACTTAGCAACCCCCCAACTTGTCATGGAATCATAATACGTTGCCCTTAAAATGGAGACAAACATCTCATGATGTTTCCTTCAAGAGTCAATAGTTTCCTGTAAAACTCGCACAAATACATGATATGATCCTGGACACCACTGAATACCTACCACTAAAAACAGACAGAGTTGATCTCTTGAGTAGAATTTAAGGCAAATTTGTTCCAGGGATGTGGAATTCCTATCGCCCAACGCCCGGGACATCTTGTTTGGGGTCAAGGGCAACAAGTTTTTATGTTTACTTTGTCCTTGGGACAAGTAGGCCCAACCCCCTGCAGCACAAACCCTTTGGCTGCTTGTTTACAGAGAGTGGAATTCTCTGCAGTGGAGGTAATGTGTTTCCAAAAGATAATGCTGTTCGAACTTGTATTTATGGTTCATTATTTGAAAGCCTTCATTATTAGGGTGAGTGCTGTAAATAAATGTTTTAAGGTCACACTTCACTACTGACGTTGGTTCCAGTACAAAAAAAAAAAACGTGTACACACATGTTTGAAAAGTTTAGGCTAAGTATAATGCTCCCAGAATGCTCTCTGATTATATGCAAATGAAGTGTCATTTAGTAAAATGTGTTGATGCATGCTAGTATTTCCCAAAAATATTTCTAATGGAAAATCAGTGTAACCATTTTCAACACGATTATGGGAAGCATGAAAATAAACAAACACTGACAAAGCCAACTGATCTAACATATTTTTATAAGTCTTTTAGTTTCATCAATGCGTGTCTTGTTTTGACATGGCTTTTGTAACACTTTATTGTTGTGGGAGCTACCAGGCCATCAACATTGTAACAAACATTGGCAAACCCCCCCAAAAAGTTTTTGAACTCTTAAAGCACACGTTGCCACCAGCGGCATAACAAAGGCCCCGCAGCCGCCCTCCAGGGGGCCCCTCCAGCACAGCACCTGCCCTGAGTGAGTCTGGAGAGGGGGTTCCTCCATGTTCTTTGCAAAGGGGCACCCTCCAGTTTTGTTATGTCACTGATTGCCACTGTAGTTCCTGACACTGAACAAAACTACTTTGTGTGGCAATATGCTCCTTGTGGAAGAGCAGAATGCGATCACTCACAGTAAAGCCAGCCGAAAGAGAGAGAAATAGAAGTTTAATAAAAACAAAATGTCTTTGTTAACACCAGACCTAATTAGGGACCAAGACCCACATGTAGGTAGGTTTTTGCATGTCGCAAACAGCGACTTTCGCTGTTTGCGACATTCAAAAAGCACATTGCGATGCACAAACCCAGTTTTGCGATTCAGTAACCTGGTTACCGAATCACAAAACGGGTTTGCGACTCGCAATTAGTAAGGGGTGTTCCCTTCCTAATTGCAACTCGCAGTGCAATGTAGGATTGTTTTGTGACCGCGAACGCGGGCGCAAACCAATCGCAGTTTGCACCCATTTCAAATGGGTGCTAACACTTTCGCAAAAGGGAAGGGATCCCCATGGGACCCCTTCCCCATTGTGAATGTCACTGTAAACATTTTTTCAGAGCAGGCAGTGGTCCTGGTCCTGCGGACCACTTGCCTGCTCTGAAAAAATGAAACGAAAACGTTTCATTTTTCATTTTTGTTATGCATCTCGTTTTCCTTTAAGGAAAACGGGCTGCATTACAAAAACAAACAAAAAAAACTGCTTTATTGAAAAGCAGTCACAGACATGGTGGTCTGCTGTCTCCAGCAGGCCACCATTCGCGAGGGGGTCGCAAATTGCGACCCACCTCATGATTATTCATGAGGTGGGCATTTGCAAAGCCCTTGCGAATCACAGATGGTGTCAAGGACACCATCCTACATTCGGATTTGCGACTCGCAATTTGCAGGTCACAAATCTGAACCTACCTACCTGTGGCCCCAAATTCTTAAAGAAAGTCACAAAAGTGCACCCATGGTATATGTCATACCCCTATAAAATATTTGTGAACTGTATTTTAGCATGGGTAAATACGATGTGTAGATTTGCTCATGTGAAAATCTATTGAGCATTTGCAAGTTCATTTTCCCTCCAGCCACTTTCTTCCCAACCCTGGAAGAAGTTCTAATTCTGCCATTGTCAGGAGTAAATGTCCAACCTTTCTTATTATGGAAAAATATTAGAGAGAAGCTGGTAAAAATCTTTAAAACATGCAGGTTAGTAGGTTTGCAGACTCAAAGGCATTCCAGCCCTGAAACTATTGCTTACTGCTTCCTCCAGCCCCAGTATGCAGATCTGCAGAAAGGTGGCAAAATAAGGAAATTGCTACAGTAGGGATTGAAACTCCAAGTATTCAAGCCCTACTATGGTAGTAGCCCTGGCATAATCAGAGAGGCTATTAATTGCTGCCATAATTTGTCGCCACACTACATGGCACCAAAGGGACAAGTAGATCTTTTTACAGGACAAGTAGATTTGAGAATCAACCTGTCCCTTGGACAAGTAGATATTTTAATAAATTCCACACCCCTGGTTCCTATCAAAAGTTGACCAATTATGACTTGCTGTTCCTAAATTTTGTTTGAAGAAGCATGCTTTGTAAAATCCCCAAACATAATACAAGAGACGAATAATTTTGTGAAGAAACTAGATTAATCACAATGTGGTTATAAGTAAGCACTGTCACCAATTTAATTGCCAAAACGTTCCTACCATTTTCTTTCCTCTCCAGGAAGATTATGGCCACACGTCTCCTTGCAAGAAGAAATTTAGAAAGCTACACAGAATGCTATCATTTTAGACACTATGCACCCCATGAGTTTTCGCAAATACATGCACATGCAATCCTTCAGAGATAAACTAACCAGAATGGCAAAAGGTGATACAATGTGGAAAAACATACATTCTCAGCTCCACCTATTTACTAAATAAATCACAGGTTGAGCCATTTTATTTAAATCAGAGTATTTAAGAGGGTGAATAGGCTTAATATATCTTATTTTATGTCACTTTTTTTTCTGTTGCACAATGTTCGTCATTTTCATTGCCTCTTGGGTTAACTTTGGGACCTAAACCTGCTATTTGTGGGGTATTCCAAGAGAGGACTCTGCAGGTGTTAAAGGTCATGTGCCTCGAACCCCATTGTGTGGTCAATGTGTTGGATCAGAAATATTTGGCATTGCTTTATGATCATGTTGCGATGTTCTGTACAGAGTCTTTTTAAATTAGAATGGCCATTTCACTTACCATCACAGGCCGTGCTGACTAGTTGTGCTTTTTGCTGAACCGGAGCGGGGTTCTCCTCGCAGAGAAGCATACACTCAATTCGAAGCTGGTAGCTGACCAGAGAACGAGATAACAAATTACCATTTTACTAGTTTAAAAACATTTATAGCGATTTCATTCAAAATAATGGCACACGGAACAATACTTAGCAAAACGTTAATTACTTTATGTATTTTGTATTCTAGATTAAAGTTTTCTGCCGTGATTATTTCTCAAATGACAAGAAATCCCACTGGGGCAGGAGGCTGATAAGTTTCTCTTCTGAACCAGCGACCATGATAAAACTGAGACCAGTTGAGCCAGTGGCACGTATTTGAGGGCCAACACTTATGTCTTTTGATCGCAGTAAATGCATGGGGCAGAAACATATCAGAAAGACAGGAAGTAAAAAAACAAAGCGTCACAATGAGAGAAAGCTGCTAGATTGAGCTGAAGGGACAGGGGGTGGCTGTTAATGGATTGAAGAGGCTGAAATGGCTTCAGGATTACATTCCTGCAACATTCTTCGCTTGGAGCAGCCACTTGTTTCAGAGGAAGCTTGGGCACCAGCACGTTTTTATTTACAAATGAAGTACTGGATGAGACAGTTTATAACTGTAACAAGTCTAAGCGTTTCACCTGCCAATCTTGGCCCAGTTCAGGCCTGGAGTCTCTACCTAAAATGATCCTAATATAGAGGTAATCTCACCCTTTGTGATACTCTAAGTCATTGTCTACACACCTCGGACGTTTCCAACATTTTCCTCCCTCCCTGATATGGCCCAGTGTCTCCTGGAATTACTTTCATATCAATCTTTCCATGGATCTTTCATCCTCCACTACTCATTTCCCAATCTCTGCATTTGCGTTTATGTCTAGTCATACCCATTGTCTCTCCTCACCATTATTAAGAAGTTCTTCCTGTTAGGAAAAGGAAAAAATCTACATTTCTTATTGTCAATTTGCTTCGTTTCCAGACTCCACCTCCACTTCTCTTCAATTCAACCTCCTTTTGTTATGGACTCTTTGAACAGAAATAGAATGGAAGTAGTCGTTCTGTCCTACCTATTTGGTTGATGAGAAGGGCATAGTAAAAAGAATTTGAAAACCCCAACATTCAATCCATATTTATTTCTGGGCCTACATGGTGTTTTTTTTTTTTAATGAAAGGTGTCAAACAAATCAATTAATATGGAAATGTCCGCCAAATGGAACAATAAGAATTATCTGAAAAAGTGTCTTGAACTGTGGAAATATGCTAAAGAAGGGTTAGTTATCTGAAACTGAGGTGGAGTGTTCTAGGCTCCGGTAATCACTCCAGAGGATTACTTTCATGACATTCAGGTTCTGAATCTAAGAACTTCATGAAGAAATAGTCACAGCTTAGGAGACCACTAGATCCGACAGTGTGTAGGTCCACTAGGTGTACCTTTCTAGTAAAACAGAAGGCACATCTCCTTCTGCAAGAGCGGAGACTGCTACTATCCACCAGGACATGTGAAAGAACCCTCTTGTCCCTTCAGCAAGGAGCCAGTCTCATTAGGCCTGTTATAAGGACCCCAAAAAATGACATACCCTTGCCTGCTGGGAAGGAAAGCTGAAGATTGATCACCATAAGTCAAACACCCAAAAGCCAAGAGGCTAGAAGTTACAAATATACATCTATGAGGGTCACAATGCAATGGGATCTAGAAAGAGGAATAGCTAGTAAATACAAGGAACACATCTGATAGACCACAAATTCTATTTTTTGGAGAAGAATATAAGCTTTGGATGCATGAGGATTTTGAAACTAGCAGCCTGAAGTGTTGCCCATAACTGGGTCACAGTGAGGCACAATTTGGGAGAGGGAATCTTTAGCATTTCTGAATCTTTTGGCGAGGTGTCAGATAGCCCAGTGGCTCTAGCCATTAAAATGCAATTACGGACACTTTCAGAAGAGAACTGGTGAGAATAGAATTAAAAGCAGCATAAATGGCTTCTGTATTAAAGCATCCTTAACTTCTTGACAGAACTCTAGTGAGATAATCAGCATCCCCTCTGCTTGAATATCTGGGTCTTGAAAGCTGCACTAAGAATAGGGGTGCTTGTTTCTTGACAAAACCTTCCCGTGCTCCAAGGTCATTGTTCCAGGTCCTGCCAGTAAAGCCTGCATGCCTCTATGGATCTTGGGCAGATAAACTAAACTTTGCTTAGTGCCAAAACAAGCACCATTCCACCATGCTGCAAGGGTGCCTGCATAACTGGCAGGATCCCTTTCTGCACAAAGCCAATCCTAAGAGGCAATATCCTTTTTCTGCGTGTGATGCACAATACATCACAAATGGAAAATAAAGTAATGAAGAGAAATACATATATTTCTACTTGTTGTGAATCTTCGTGATAGGGACACCCTTTTGGTGCACTCCCAGGTTTAAGTCCAATTCCATGGGCAGATACATGGGAATGCCCATGCTCCAACTATCAAACACCTACCAACAATGACATGGGAGGCACCACAAGCCACTGCATTGTGTTACATTTCTTGGGTGGGCAAAATAAATCCTCTATGCTGAAAATCAGGGCAACTAAACCAAACGCCGCCACTTTTGGAACTCCATGTAGCGAGGCAGATTTTTTTTGGCACTTCAGAGTTTCATGTAGCAGAACTCTGCCCAGGCCTAATTTCTTTACAAAGTCAAGCAAAGTGGCACAAATTTTAAATCCCATCTATGGACGTTTTTTGCCTTGCAAAAACTTGCATCACACAAGGACAAGTCCTTATCAAATAGACACCCTTATCTACTCTGAGTAAAATGTGATCAAGGATGAGTACTAGGGAAACATTTATAATAGGACATTTGTCCTCCCTGCTCCTTTGAAAATATATCTGCTACGGCTGGTGAGCAAAGAAGGTCCTTTGGAAATCAGTATTTATGCTATAAAATTTGGAGTACCAATTGGAATGGACATAAATGTGGTTAACTTACACCAGAATTGTCCCTAAAAAGGGGGAAAAAAAATAAAAATTAACTAGTGTCTACGGAAAGTATCTTGAAGATTTGTACAAGTTTTACAAACATTTTATTAGCAACATTTCAAGTGGGTAAACTTAAGTAGGGTGCCCAGACATCCCACGTGTCCCCGGACTGTCCCAGTTTTCAGTAGACTGTCCCAGTGTGGACACTTTTCTTCAATTTAAATACATGTCTCGGATTTTAGGACAAAGGTCAGGTGACTTGAAAGGTATGCTCTCCTTACACAGGCACCTCAGCAGACTGAAAATAATTACGTATAGCACAATGAAGAGGGGAAAGGGGCTCAGGGTGGAGATCGTGCCATAGGTAATGGCAAGTAAATGTAGAATGTATCTCTCTAACCTAGTGACGGTCACCACTAGGCAGTTATAGTTAAGACCATATTTCCATAGAAAGAGCACTTTTTGACTTGCCTAGTATAAAGCTTTATTTGATTTCATTAAAAAAAATAAAGCAATTTACAAAACACCAAAGTCAAGTTCAATACAAAGAAACAAAACATTAAAATTCCAAATAGAATAAAATGTAGTGCGAAACCTCACAAGCGCGGGGGAGGTGGGAGAGAGAACCACAGGATTTTTTTTTTTTTTTTATTATCTTCCTATGATTAATTACAGCCCATAAAAACCATGCCATATTATTATAGATTAAAAGGGACGCTAATGATTGTAAAAAGCAGAAATGCTGGTCGACATTGTACAAAATTATATGATTTCAACAGTGGAATAATAAAATGTCTCCCCAAAGCGTTATAAAATGTACAAAATACACAAAATGGATAGTACTGTGAGCTGACACATTGTCACAAGAACAGTTCACTAAGGGAAGTGACCAATGATTGATACTGGGTAAACTAATGAGACGGTGGAATGACCATTCTAGAACAGGTATGGTTGCATACTATGGGTGACCAACATTGATTATTTCTACCATTGGGCTTTAACATTTCCCTTTTAGTTCCATACGGCTAATGTGCGCTAGTGTATTAAGCTGGTCAAAAAAACCTCTGGGTGACCCAAATCCCCACAGATTCCTTCCCTCCCCCCTCCCCCAGTTTTCAGCCAGGAGATTTTTAAACATGTGGAAGAATTCAGACAATCCATAATAGCGCAATTAAGCTTAGGATATTCAGTAGTCTATATCTTAGGCTGTATCCTGATTATATCAGTTATATAAATTGAGAACTCCCACTTGAAATAGAGAAGAAAAACAAAAATGCATTTTCCACTGTTTGCAGTGAATGACTTAACATGACCCCCAGACTCCTGCACCATACGTGGCAATGGGAACACATTTAGCTTTGTAAATTGCCAACATCTTTGGGTGGCTTCCGACCCTGACACCTAGAAAAGTTACATAAAGTTGTTATAGATTTCATGAACTAACTTTCTCATAAACACAGCTTGCCTCCATGTACCTTCCATATCAAATTGAATACCCAGAGAGGAGAAAGTTGTGGTAAAACCAATCTCGACAATGTCTAGAACATAAGCATTTAACTAACTTAGAACCACACATAATGAAGGTTTTTCTTTCATTGACAAGTCCAGATCCTGCATGAAAGTAACATATTTGGTCAATAGACATTGCAGACAAAGGGGTACAGGTCAAGAGCAGAGCATCATCGGCATAGAGGAGGGCCGGGATAGGACAATGGCCAATTTGCAGGAGATCTCTCCATGTGTCTGCTAGGACCTTCCCCAAGTTGTTAATATATAATGTGAATAGATTGGGCACAATCATGCAACCTTGACTGACCCCCACCACCCCCATGCTAAATGCATGTATGTCTTTTTTCCTTTAAACCATATTCTGGCCCTACTTCCAGCATACGACTGAGAAACTGGATAATGGGAAGATCCACGCCCAAATCCATCACAATGGACCTCAGCTCCTCGTGGCTAACAGTCAGTCAAAGGCTGAGGAGCAATCAACAAACAGTAAGAACATGTTACTGTGTCAGACCTTTGTGTACTTCCCAATAAATAAAAAAAAAACTGAGATTAGCTGCCTGTTCAATCAATCCAAACTCTGTCCAAAATCCAGATTGCAGGTCTGAGAGAACTTCGAGGATGCCCATTCCTGCAATCTGTTTAGAAGGGTACAGCCAGCAACCTTCACCAATGAGTCAAACAATAAAATTGGGGGGGAGGGGGGGGGGGGGTGGGTGCGATAGCAAGAGCTGTGGCTTGTATACATTTCAATGATTCTTGTTGTGCACAGAAAGATTGGGTGTGATCTGTCACGCGGGGCGATTTAAGGGGGGTCAAATAGTTGTGTTTCTCATGTTAAGACAAATACTCCAGGCACATCTACAGCCGAACCGCTGGTTGGAATTGCACCAATTTGGCAAAAGGTAGTTTTCGTTATGCAGATTATGCTTTTGTCTATTTGGTGTAACTCTATCCAGTAGTTTTGCAGATAAAGGAAAAACAAATTTGTATATCTGATGCTGCAAATTTTGTGACTATTGCAACGTATTTGTGAATGTACACGACAGATGTGATGACTGGCTGGCTGCAAACCAACTAGAAAGTTGCAACTGCCATCTTAGGGAATGGGTTACAGTCCCTGGGGATGAAATTTGACATTAAGTGGCATAAGGGGTCAAGGTGGAGTTACCCTGACCCTAGGGCTGTTACATAGGGGACCATGGTAGTCGAGCTATGAGCTTATTTCGTTGCAGCTCACAATATTCACAAATATGCTACTTCCTCGGCGACAACAAAAATCAGTCATGCATACACTAATTCATTAAATTACAAGGGTACTCAAAATCTTGCATCCCTTCAAAGAGCTGAGAAAGACCCAGTATTCTTACACACCCATTTTAAGACCTAGTCACACTCCTACACCGATTCAAATATCCATTCACATCTTGACAGCTATTCGCAGATGCAGTTACACCCTTGTGCATCGATTTGCAGATTCTGTCACACACCCAATCAGTTACTCATACCCTGATACACCCATTCGCAGACTCACTCATACCCTCATGCACCCATTCACAGACCCACTCATGCACACATTTGCAAACCCAGTCACATCCTCACTTACCCATTTGCAGACCCAGTCACACCCTAATGCACCCATTCACAGGCCCAGTCACTCATGCACCCATTCGTAGACCCAGTCACACCTTTATGTACCGATTCACAGCCCTAGTCGAAACCTCATGCACCCAGTCAGACTCAGTCACATCCTATCACACTGATTCACAGACCTCCATATCCTCAGGCATCCAGTGACAGACCCACTCATACCCTCACGCACCCATTAATAGACCCACACATACACTTCTGCAAACCTGTGCATGAGGGTGTGACTGGGTGTGCATATCTACTTATACCCTGACTAACTCACTCACACCAATTCACACCCTCACACACCCATTTGGAGACCTAGTCAACACCCTCATTCACATATCATCACAGGTACGCTCGCATTCACAGATCCACTGACAACCTCATGAATCCATTCACCCTGTCCCACTCTAATGCACCCATTTGGAGACCCAGTCATACCGTCATGCACCAATTTACAGACTGAGTCACACACCTAGTTGCAAACCCACTCAGACTCGGAGGCACTCACTCATAGACCAACTGATAATCTGATGAATCCACTGAAAGAGTTTGAGAGGTAGTTTTGTATCACTGAAAGTGTGATTGAAAATGGTATACATGGAGTCGCAGACATATACATTTGTGGACTTGTAGCAAAAGCAATATTTGGTGCCTGATTTATTGAAAATTGCATATTATATATATATATATATATATATAAATTATATTTAAAAAAAACTATGTTGAATGGGTTTTTGCATATTTGCGAGTTTGTCACAAACATTTTGAACAATAAAAAAACAAAAACAAAAATTAAAAAAAACAAAAAAACACTTTACACAGAACACAACGTTTTCCAACAATGGGTGGCCCTGACAGGAGCCTTTGTTTCCTAGCTAGTATGTGATAGTTGCATGTAAGACAGGAAGCAGAGTTTCAGGTTTGAAAGAAAAACGGTTACCTTCATCTGAGAAGTGCACCCTGTCACTTCTATATATCCCATCCATAGAAAAGCGCAGGTTGTTGTATATACAACCCATGCTATGGTGTCTGAGGAATGCAGAAACCGTTTTAATTAACGTTTCCTGGTTCTATCAATCTGTGTGCAAAACGGAGTAGACCACTTCCATTTTTGCCTTTGGCAGATATTGAAGTACACCAAGACAGTATGAGGGAAAAGTGTCAATTGTGCAAAGGTAACCTTCATTAGGATCTCCAGTCCTACCCAGTCAGTGTACCCAGGTCATTACCACCACAGTGAACAATCATGAAGTCAGGCGATTGAGAATCCCCAATGCTTTCAACCAAAGGGAACAATTGATTCCACTACAAACCTCTGTCCAATCCAATTAATGTTCACATTAGCCAAACCCAAGTCCTTGTCAATACCACTCTTTCTGGCAGCCTCTCCAGCACAAAACAAACCGCTGTGCCCAACAATCCACACTAACCATTTTGAAGTGAGGCAGTAGAAGCAGTCAGGAGAAAGTTGGACCTGAATGAAGCAGTGTTGGGAATGGGATGCAGTTGAAACAACACAAACCACAAAAAACATGCTTTCAATTGGGTACTGTGAATATGCAAGTGAGAACATTTCAAGATATCAATTGTTAAAGTAAGTATTCTTTGATTGTCTATAGTAAAAATAAAAGTTGTACTGCAGACCTATATTGTGTTTAATCTGTACAGTAAACCACAACTGCTGCAGCTCATTTTGTATTTAGGATGCCCCTTCTAGAATGTGCTGCAGACTTGTGGCCTAGTGGTTCTTATGGATTGCTGTGGACACTGTGCTAAGAGTGTATCAGGGGGTGGGGGAAGGGTCTTAGAGAGTTTTTTTCTTTGTAAAAATTAAAAGGGTTTGTACTCATTGTGTGATAAGTGTTTACGTTCCTACAGAGGCATTGCTAATGATGTGTAGCATACTCTTTAAGTAATAAAAAACTTAAGATTAATGTGTTTATAGATCTGTTCTTTTTTCACAATTTCATAGCGATCATGGCTATAAAGCCTACCATAATGGGCTTCTTCAGAAAAAGTTCATGAAAGGTTGAAAAATGCAAGGTATGTTTTTATTTGTTCAAATCTTCAGTACTACACAGTGCAAAGTTTAAAAGGTCTATATTTATGGTTGCTTGGTGTAAAAGTGATGACTCATTCTTATGCTTAATTTTGACAGTTTGAGTATTGAATCCGATAAGAGCAAAATTACAAAAATAAATTAAAAAAATGGAACAAAAAATCCACCAACATACGCAATTCTATTTCAGGACTGGAGGCGAGGATTGTGCCTTCTTTCTTCCCAGACAGCTTCAACATAACACTACATCTCCCAAGAAACAAAGGGAGAAACCTACAGCTCTCACGATTTCCCACTGGGGCAATTCAACGACATCCGGTCGCTGCCTTCATGACGTCCTCTTTCTTTCCTGCAGCGGAAGAGGCTAAGGCCTCGAATTCTCCCATTTCCCCAGAAGTCCTATCGGGTTGGGCCCAAAGGGCAATTATTTTCTTGGGCAACACCAACTGTGCCCTCTCCACTGAGAGGAGCTCCTTCCTTCTGAAGGTAGACCTGAAATTGGGCGATTTGGCAACCATGCCTGGTGGCGCAAGGGAGGCTCTTCAGTGAGCCTTTCATCAAGGAGTTGGGCAAGTTTGTTGCAACCTTTACCTCTCTCGATAAAGCTCGGACCTCAATTAAGAAGATCTTCAATCCCAAAATATTAATGGGGCGGTTGTGGCAGCGGGCGCTGGGGCGGTTGTGGCAGCGGGCGCTGGGGCGGCTGCTTCTTCATCCATGGCCCTCCCAAGGGTTTTCGTCGCCCGCAGGAGTTGTCCCGCCAGAGTGAATTCTTGAACTCCTGCAGACCCTACAGGGGTCGGGGTTCGAGAGGCTCCTCCAGTACACAGCTTCAGACCCAGCCAGGTAAGGTTTCCCACTTCTTCCCCCGTAGATCTGAAAGGCAGGCTGGCACAGTTCAAACAATTGGTTACGGCTCACTTCTGATGCATGGGTCTTACAAACCATTCAGGGCTTCCAAATAGAGTCCTATCGTAATCCGGTACAGCCGGTAGCCCCACGTCCTCTTCACTTTACAGAAGACCTAGCCGCCTTAATAGACAAGGAAGTGGCAGATCTTCTGCAAAAGAAGGCTATAACCCAGAATTGATGACACCCCAGGGGTTTCTTGAGCAATCTTTCTTGTAGAGAAGAGACTGCGGGGGGGGGAAGACCTCAGGGAGTTCAATGGCTGGCTAATATACCACCATTTCAAGATGGAAGGTATCCATCTTCTTCAGGATCTTTTGCGGCCCAACAACTGGATGGTTTGTCTGGATCTGCAGGACGCCTATCTGTCGATACAGATATCTCCCGCCACCGCCCCCCCCCCCCCCCCCCCCAAGTTGCAGATTCTTACAATTTCGATGGAGGCACCAGGTCTACGAGTTCAGAACCCTACCTTTCGGACTGTCCTCACCTCCTCGGTGTTTTACCAAGGTCCTCAAGCCTGTAATGGAGGCTTTGAGAGCTCAAGGTTTTCGCCCGATAATGTACTTGGAAGATATCCTTTTAATGGATCAATGCCCACGTTGCCTGTCAGACCAACTTTAAGAGGCAGTCAACTTGCTGGAAGGCTTGGGCTTCATCAACAGATGCAAGTCCCTGTTAGTCCCTGCCCGTCAGACTATTTTTCTAGATTTCCAGATACTCTGTGGCAAAATCCTTGAGCCTCCCGGCACGGAAAATCACCAAGATCCACGGAGATCTCTGGAAGACCGTGACAAAAACCTCCCACTTCCCTGCGACAGATAGCCAGGATAGTGGGCTTACGGTCTTCATCCATCCAGGCAATCTTTCCAGGGCCCCTACACTATACAGCCCTTCAGCATCTGAAAGCCTTTCATCTTTGCAGGGGTCTCCAGTACTCTGAGCAGGTTCCCCTCACAGACTAGGTCGTGGACGAGATGAACTGGTGGCTGTTGCTGTTGGAATGCCTGCGCTATTTTTGGTTCCTACCCCAATCTGGTGATCGAACAGGATGCCAGCAAGGCAGGTTAGGGCTATTGTTGTGGGGCCTCTTGTACAGGCGGAAGATGATCCGTCGCAGAACGGATGTAACACATCAACTACCTGGAGCTCATAGCAGATGTTTTCATGACGAAAGACCTCATTCACTGCTCAGTCCTCTTGAAGATGGACAATCGGTCAACCGTCCGATATAGCAACAATTTGGGCAGCTCATGATCCAAAATGTTGGCCATTTTAGCCAAAGAGCTATGGGAGTTCTGCCTCAGCAATAATATCTGTTACGTTGGAATACCTGCCGGGAGTAACCAATTCCGTGGCGGATTGGTACTCCAGACAATGGTCTGACTCAAGTCTGTGGCGATTGGACAAGGCAATCTTCAATCGCTTCAATTCCCAGTGGGGTCCCTTCTCAATAGACCTTTATGCGTCCAGGCTAGATCATCAGGTACCACGCTTCTTCAGTTGGAAGCCCGATCCTCTGGCGATAGCAACAGATGCTTTTCTCCAGGAATGGAGAAGGAGCAAGGGTACGCGTTTCCTCCCTTTGAGATGATCACATGGTTGACAGCACAAGTGCGCAGGCAAGAACCCAAGGTGATTCCGATCACTCTGAACTGGAGGTCACAAGTTTGATTTTCGGTTCTTCTGGAACTTTCCCCAGATTCTCTAATCCTCCTACCCCGCGGTCCGCATCTCCTTCAAGATCCACAGGGCGCCCATCACCCTCTGGTGATGTGCGCCCAACTGCCGCTCATGGCCTGGCGGAATTCAGGCAACGCTGGGGAGTCCCAGGCTTATTGGAAGAGGCTGAGTGCATGTTGGCAGCAGCATGGGCCGAGGGAACCAACAAACAATATTGATCAGCCTGGTTTAGATAGATATGCTGGTGCGTACAAAATGACCAAGATCCCCTGGGGTGCCAGGTGGTCCCCATCCTGAATGTCTTGGCTTCCCTCGCATCCAGGGGTTTGGCCTACAGAACTGTGAATTATTACAGATTCATGATCTCAGTGGGTCATTTCCCTCTGGAGGGTGCCCCGGTCAGGAAACATCACCCGGTCTGCAAGCGGAGGGATATAAGTTTGTCTTTACGACTGAGCCGCGATACTCTGCTATGTGGGACATACATCTGGTTCTCAATCTTTTCCTTTCGTGGCAACAAAATGAGTACTTATCCTGAAAGGAACTACTGGCCAAGTTAGCCATACTTTTGTGCTTGGTCTCATGTCGCTGTGTACCGGATGTGAGGGCCCTGGATATTTCAGGCCATTCCTTCACTACAGATGGGGTGACATTCACCATTTCTAGACGTACAAAAACCAACTCAAGGGTCATAACAGCTCTTGACCCAAGTAATGAAAAGTTAAACACCAGATTAATCCAGTTTCTTAAAATCTTTACTGCCATGGCACCCCCAGCAAGCTCATCTAGCACCCCTTAGGTAAAAAAGGTAATTGTCCAGTTCTAGAACATCAGAATTCATCCCATAGACATTAGTTATTGGTGATGTAGGTGTTTTGCATACCTCAAATGCATCCTTTAGGTAATATGCTCAGTTTCCCCAAAAAGGTGCTGAGGCCTTCAGCATCCTCAGTGATGGTCTTTTGATTATTTCATCCGTTTAATTAAAACAGATTCTTAGGTTCCAGAATCACATCTGGGTTTCTTTTGCCCTAATCATGAGGTTCTCGTTTCAACTTTCGTTTCCTGCTCACATTTTACTGTTTGTATCAATTTTAGGTTAATACTTATTTGTACTGTATCTTTCAGATGCGTTTTTATGGTTTTTATTAACTAATAAAATATTTTTTCTATCTACAAAAAAAAAAAAAAAACATAACTCGAGGGGTGGTTTCTAACCCATCCTTTCAGGGCTTCCTTAAATTCTGCGTTGTGCGTTGCCTTAGAGATTATGAGATGATGGCAGAGTTCAGACCTCCTTGGGAGAGACAGTTGCTTATCTCTTAAGAAACCTCATAGGGCATTGTTGTTGCCCACTATCACCAAGATGGGTCCGATTGATCATGCAGGAGGCGGGAATTAATACCGCAATTTTTGGGGCTCATTCAGTACGAGGAGCGATGGCTTAGAAAGCGTTTCGCTTGGAAGATATTATCAATGCGGTAGACTGATCTTCGGACTCTATGTTCAAGCGGTTTTATTTTAAACCAGTTTTGGATATGGCTTCGCTGGTCATGAATAAGCTTTGAACTGGCATAATCCTCACCTCCGGTCTTGAAATAGAGTGAAAAATTTCCTAGTAAACATGAAGGAAAGTTTCAATTCTGTTAAGGACACAGAGGCGGGGATTATTCCCGCCCGCTGTTTTTTCTTTAAATCCACCTCCCAACGCTTCATTTGTATCTTTCTGAAGGAGTGCTATCTTCATAAAGTCTAAGTAATCCGTACTTTCTTTCCTGGAATTGCATGCCTTAAGGAAGTGGCAGTTATATAAAGGTTAACAATTTGTTCATGCTGGGTACATGTTTTGACTAGGTTTCCTTGGGAGGGGACCTTATCTTCATCAGAAGACTATTTTTTCTGTTCGCTTGGTCTTCAGTGACATTAGATTACCAGTTTCTCTTAACAGGGAATGATGGGTCCAAACAAGAATGACCGAAGCCTAAACTTCTCCTCGCAGTCAAGAAAAAGGACGTCACAAAGGCAGCGACTTGGATGTCGAATGAGCCCAGCGGGGAATCATGGGAACTGTAGTTTTCTCCCTTTGTTTCTTGGGAGATGTAGTCTTGTTATAGCTAAATTGAAGCTGCTGTCTGGAAAAATAAAAGAAGGCATAATCCTGGCCGCGTGTCCTTAATAGAATTGAAACTTTCCTTCATGTTTACTGGGACATTTTTCATTTTCCGGTATGTGAATTACAGTTAATTGTGGGGCAAAAAAATTACAAAATATTTGTCAGATTGTGAAAACAGTCTGAAATATATAGTATTACATTGAAAGTAGGTGAAATGATCCATCAGTGGTAGTGTGAATACTTTTATATGTTCATTAATAGGTAACACTTTATCTGAGGTACAGATTAGCTGTGTGAGAAGTTAGTTTACAATGTGTTGCCATAGAACTCCATATTCTAGAAGTGCTATTTTATTGCATGCTCTAATTTCTAAGGAGAAAGTGTATGCTAAATGTTGAAGTCAAACTTTAATATCCTGTAATACAAGAAAGTATTGCTTAGAATTCTGGGACTTTTATTCCTATTTATTCGGTTTTAAAAGAGGCCCACAAAACTCAGTATGGAAAACAAAGAAAATTTACAACAGGTGTTTGTGAAGCATTGATGTGTGAAAGTTCATGACTTCGATCGTTACGGTAGGTGACTGTAAATTATAGAATAGGTGTCTATGTTCTTGGACGGTAATATACGTGTATCTCATACTAAGATGTTCTAAAGTGTGCCCTGGTGCCAATACAGGAGAACAGCTACATTCACTCAAATGTGTAGGGAAGGAGTGACAATGTTTTCCTCTACGAAGACAAATACTTCTTTCATCATGAGCGAGGCCCAGTAGTGAATAGCTTGTCTGTGCACTGAAATTGGCCTGTAAAACTTGTTTGTCAAGTTTTAAATTAGGTTTTACTGCCGCTTTCTGACTTTTAATATGCTGTAGGTATACAAGCAAACATGATGTAGTGTGTTTAAGTGATTTGAGAACATAGGTTTTTAGTTTTAGAAACCTACTTGTGCAATGCCAGACCTCCAAGCCAAGCACTTCATATATGTACAAGGTACTGACATTCATGTTTCTAAAGTTTGTATCCTGGGTCTCCTGTGAGTAATGAAGTGACAGTGCTTGTATACATATGTTTTCTGAGTATGCGACTAAGTGTCTATCAAAGGTAATTGCAAACAAATTCACAATATTCCTGTATTTACCAACACAGGCACTGACTTATCAACTTGTAGGGATCAAATGTTTTCATTTATACAGTCAAATACTACTTTGATCAAGGGTGAGGCCTAGTAGTGCACAGCTTGTGTTCCGTAAGTGACCTTTTCAATTGGCCTGTAGAATCCATTTCTCAAGTTTAAAGCCACGTTTTATTCCATATAAAGAATGGATCCTGTGTGTTAGCCAGCAACAGAGCGACAGACTTCTACATTCACTCACATACTCCGAAACTACTTATGTATGCAGCACTAACAAAGGCAATTGCAGACATTCACATACCCCTGTATTCTCCAACACAGGCACTAAAGTATTTGTTCAGCCACTTGGATACACATTTACAGAGCCATATAAGAACTGAAACAGGCAATTACATACCAGCAGATGTATTAAAACATCTCATGCCACTACTACAGATGGGCACCTACATTCACGGAGATATATAGGAAAGTACTGAATCTTGCCATGTATTTAGACAAATACTGATTTAATCATGGGCAAGCCCTAATAGTGGAGAGCCTGTGTGATCTCTTCAACTGGCGTGCAGAACCCCTTTTTCAAGTTTTAAAGCCATGTTTTATTGCAATAAAGTGATGTCAGTGATAAGGTGTAGGTATGCCATCAAGCATGGTGCTTTGTGATAAGCAATGTACTTTTCAGTAGAAACTTTTCCATGTACTTGGAGACCTCTAAGCTAAGCCCTCATACAGTATACAACTCACCAAGGAACTGACATTCACGTTTCCAAAGCATGGATTCGGTGTCTCTCAGTCAGAGTGCGCTATATACATTTACATGCTCAGAAAGTACTTATATTTGTAGCATTATCAAAGGCTATTGTAGACACGTTCACATACCCCTGTATCTCTAGCACAGGTACAGATTTATTTATTGAAGCACTTACGTATACATTTAGAGAGTCATACATGTACTTAAACAGGCAGTCACATACTGCCAGATGTCGTAAAATCTCATGGTGCTACTACAGGAGGACACCAACATTCACTCCGATATATAGGCAAGTAGTGATGCAATCTTTTCATGTTTTCACACAAACACGGTTTTAATTAACGGTGAGTCCTACTAGTGTTGAGCCTGTCTGTGCTGTCACTGGCCACTGAAATAGACCTATAAAACCCTTTTGTAAAGTCTCAATTTCTAGTTTTAGTGCAAATCCCACTCCTTTGTGATATGCTGAAGATATGTGATCAAGCATGGTGCAAAGTTTTTAAAGAGACTATAAAACTACTTTTCAGTTTTAGAAGAGTAGTAATACACTTTCAGATCCCTAAACTAAGTACTACACTGAGTATACCACTCACAAAGGAACGGACATTCATTGTTCTGAAGGATAGAAGTGTGTCTCAAAGGGTGACACCGAGATACTTCTACATTCACTGACATGGTCAGAAAGCACTTATATATGCAGCACTATCTTAGGTAATTCTACACCCAATACATATCTCTGTATTCAGTAACACAGGCACTGACATGTAAGCTAGAAAGGACAGAATGTTATTTATGCATACAAATAGTACTTTGCACCACTAGGCCTCACTAATGAGTAGTCTGTCTCTGCTCTGTCGGTGACCACTCAAATTGTCCTAAGAAACCTTTTTCTTCAATCTTAAAGACATGTTTTATTGCAAATAAGCTATTTGGCCCTGTCACCGTATCTGGAAGTGCTACAAATGGACTAAGGTCTAGCAATGATCTTGATCCGTCAAAAGTCTGTCCCACAGGAGAGACTCCCTGAACATTTTCATTATGTCCTCCCCTCATCAGATTCTGGGGCATTGCTACCTGTTCACCAACAGTCAGCTTCTTTTGTGCAAATAATGGTACCACTGGACCAACAGTAATAGGTAGCGATATAGCATCTGGGGCTTCTCTGGCACCTACACTGTGGGATAGTAACTCCCATATTCTAATTAATTATCGGAGTCATGTGTGTCCCGGTCACTGGAGTAAATATTGGCATTACCTGCGGCTGTACTTGGGGCAACAAAATCAGTCAGCTCAGTCTGAACAATATTGGTCTTAGGAAGACTTACTCTGTTGGCACCATTAAGTTTGAAGTTGTTTCCATAATGGGCACATCGGGATATATTCTCTGCACCTGTGGCGGTTGCATCTGGGCCTGTGCTACAGGAGTAGTAGGCACATTAAGACCACTGTGCACTGCATTCTGTGTCAGGTTAGCATCCACCTGCACCGGACTTGCTGTCGTATTAACTTGTGTGGGGGCTGTCGGATCAACACTGGTACTTGGACCACTCTCATATACTGTATATGGTGGTAGTCGATCTCAATAACTGCGTAATAAACTCCTCATAGTCAGAGTCCTCCTCCACTGTTGAAGACTTTCTAGCCTACTTATTCTCTGACGGGCTTTCACTAGTTTTCCTACTCGCTTTTTTCCTCCCTTCTCATTCTCCTGCGTAATTGACGGAAACAACTTAATTCTGTTCAAAGTCTCCATCCTCCAAACTCTCTGAACAAAGTCCCACCTAGAATCTGCTAAAGTCTTTTCTGCCTTTCTCATCCTTCTCTCAAACCTTTATTGCTGTCTGGCTACTAACTCCCAAATTGCTAATGCCTCAAACCGTTCTGGTCTCGGAAGGGGCATCAATTCATATAGCACTATCCGTAAATGCTCCAAAACCCTCAAATTGAGCGTTCCATTTGTAGGAAACGTCAAACTCCCATCCTTTTCTGTCAATTTGCACCATTGCTTTAGCCAAAGACATGGGCCGACACCATTTTCTTCCATTACAATGTAAGTTGGTGTGCCTTCTAGCGGTGTAGCCTCGCCTACACTCGTAATATAAGTGTCTCCCCTTAAGGCACTTTTAAAGGTTTGAAAAAATGTCATGTTTGACCTTTTGTTGTTCAAAATCAAATCAGGAAGTGAGTTAATCCCAAGATTACTTTCACCTACGTTCTCAACCAATTGCCTCTCACAGACTGCTGCCAATCCGTGCACAACCCTTCTTACTAACCAACCTAATCCAGCAGGGCTCCAATGACTCACACATACTGCGGCTGACAGTCTTTCAGCTCATCCTCCTCAACTCCAACTCACAAAACGAACACAAAAATATTGCGAACACTAATCCAGAAACCAAAAATAAAAAATAAAAAAATCTGCTGGTTTACTACAGGAAAGATAACAATCGCTTCAAAAACCTTACGGATTTTTCACTGATGGCTCTTCCCGCACTTACAGCTACTCCTTTCTCGGTCTCCCAGATTCAGAAGCAAAATTTGACCTGCATATTCGACTCTCAACTGATCAATGGGTCTGTCCTGGTGCACATAGAACTCCCCAAATCTCAGTCGAAATTTCTCTTTCACTCACTTTACTCACACACTGACTTGCTGATCACACCCTATCAACCTACTTAACCAGACAAATTACAACATAAACCAAGTGTCTCATACACTTTTCAATATACTCCAGAGTCTTAGACCATGCAAGGTCTGTACAACAACCACATGGAAAATACTTTAGCACAAAGCGCCACATGAAGTTCGACGACTTCCCTACTCTCACACTGCAGAGTACCCACACTCCTACAACTTCATTTGGAGTACGCAAACTCTAAAAGCCTCACAAACCTCAATTCACCTGCGATTTGCATAAGCTGTGCAAGCACAACCTATTTCACTCATACTCCCACCCATTAGCAGGATCCAGGATCTGGGAAAGTCATTTATGGGCTTAAGGGAACATTATCTCTCCAATCATCATCATTAAAGAACAAAATCTGAATCTTGATAATAAGGCTATCGACTACCACCTCTGAAACCTTCAGTTCTGCTATTATCTCTGTTAAAACCTGTCACTCTGTACAGGTCATATAGGACAGGCTCTTAAGGGGACAAACCGTCAGTCTTTTACCATGTCTCTGTTTGTCCATTATTCTATACCGGACGTCTATGGTTAGTCTCCTTAAGAGCTTACCATCAGTCTGCTACCATCTCCGTTATTGCGCCTGACCTTAACAAGTAAACTTACAATGAGACGCGAATAGGTCGATGAATTTTTTGACTTGCAATTAAGATGTTCTTACCATAGATCCAGTACATATTCAATAATCAATACACAAATGTCAACAATCATTAGTTATCAATATAATCAATTGAGTCAGAAATTATCACGCACCATGACCTTTCAGTCATGAATAACCACACTTTTAGTAAAAAGTTTAGAATGTTTATTTCCCTATTTTAACAATGCTTAGGTCATACAGATTAATCTCAAAATTAGACGAAACACATACAGAAACCCTGGTTGTCCAAAGCGGCGGAAGAAACCTAACCTAATCAAAGCTTGAATTACAACACATTCTAAAGTTATGGTGCAAATCAATAGCACAGTAAACCGTATTAATGAAATGAAGTACATGAAATTCAGCAAAGAAATCCACCAAACATTAGTCCCTATTATAGTAAGTCATTACTGAGAATCCTTAACTAACATCGAATTAACATCAGCATGTTCGGCTTCATGCAAAACAGTTTAGTAACAAATAAAAAAATAAAAAAACTTAATATGGCTCTATCAAAACAGTGCAGTTGGTACCTAGAAAGAAAAAGCAAATATGCTTAGTAATCACAATTCGAAATATACCTATCCTCAGGGTGGATCAGCAAAGCAGAATCAGTCCTCGTCAGCAGGACAGTCGATCAGCAAAGCATCAGGTTTCAGCATCAGAATTATAAAAGGGCAAACACATTAGCCATTTAAAATTAGCACATCTCGCATAAGAGAGTAATAACCTCTCGGTCAAAAAGAATAAGGGCAATGGCAGAATGTTGGAATATCTGAGGTCTTCTCCCTCTGCAGCACTGTTACGTTAAAGTTACCTAAACTATCCCCCAATTCCCTATTGGTCAGTTAATCGTATGTCCACACACTGTCCAATAAAACTAATAACCCAAATCTATGAAATCTAATATTTCTCCATTCTCATATTTTTTATTGGTTTGTCTTACGATGTCATCATCTGGCTGGTCAGGTAACGATATTGATGCGGCTTCTACTCTAGTCAGTATCTTAATTGTTCTTGTCCTGGGAAAGTTAGTCTCACACACATTACCCATAAAATGTTGCATTAGCAATAACATCTCCTAGCAGTCGGTTCACACGAAAAGCTTCCGTTATGAGCACATTTAAACAATACAATAGACATTTCATTGTTTAATTCACTTGGTCAGCATTTTTTTTTATTAAATGTTAAGAAATACAGCTTTTTACATGAGGCCTGGCAACTAGGCCAAGACACTCGCAAAGTTAAGGCCTATAACTAATAAAGCTAATGCTTACTGCAAAACCCTTAATATGGCATATTACTGCATTAGCCTAATATACATTCAACATTTTGTAATATTTAATCATTGATTAGCACACTTTGTTAACATTGACGGCCATTCTTCGTGATCACATTTTCAAATGCGTGCATTATTTTACTACTTTATTACATTTTCTACATAAACCTATTATTCAAAATACATAAACACTCATTAATAATTTTTATTAAAACACCTGTGCTAGCACAAGCACTGACATATATAAGCTAGTAGGGACAGAATGTTGTCATTTATGCAGACAAATAGTGCTTTAATCATTAGTGAGGGCCAGTAGGGCAGAGTCTGTCTATGCGCTGTCATAGACCACTCAAATTGTCCTCTAAAACCTTTTTCTTCAATCCTAAAGACATGTTTTATTGCAAGTAAGTGACCTCACAGATAGACTGTTGGTATGGGATCATGCACAGTACATTGTGCTTAAGCGATTAGGAAAAAAAATCTGTTTTAGAATCCTACTCCTGCACTTGTAGTCCTGCAAACCAAGCACAATATATAGCATACCACTCAAAGATACTAACCTTCATGTGTCCAAAGGGTGGATCCTCTGTCTCAGCCAGTGACACAGCAACACAGACTTCTACAGCCACTTAAATAATTTGAAAGTATTTTTATATATGCATCAAAGTGAATTTCACTCTCATACTCCTATGTTCCCTATGACATGCACTGAGATATTTGTTCAGCCACTTACACATTTACAGAGTTATACAGGTAGTAAAAAAAAGGTAGTTGCATACTAGCACATGTACTAAAACATCTCATGACAATACTACAGGTGGACTCCTACATTAACTCATATATAGCAAAGTAGCAGCACAATCTTGTAATGTATGTAGAGAAACTGTTTTAATCATGGATGAGGCCTTTTAGTGCAGAGCCTGAGTGTGAACTGTCAATGCCCACTCAAACTGGCATCTAAAAGCCCTTTGTCAATTCTTTAAATCATGTTATGGGTGAAGTCTACTATTCTAGAACCTGTGTGTGTTGTGTTACTGACTACTCAAATAGATGTACAAAACCACTTTCTGAAGTCTTAAAACTAAGTTGTATTGGAAATGTCAGCTGTGTGATACGCTACATTCACGCTATGAATCATAAGCCAATTCTCTATATTGTACTTAGCCACTTAAAATATTTAACTAACAAGTAAATATTTGAGAATAAATCTACCTTTTATATTAGTTTTCAGGGGGAAGATTACTTAGCTACACAGAGTTGCAACACCATCAAAAAGTGAGTGAAAAAAACTTCAAACAAAACTACCTCCTTAGAACTGAAAAACAAAAGGAGCAAAATGCTGAAAAAGTAGTGAAATAAAAACTATTATCTGGTAAGAGAACAAAGACACTTGTTAAAATACTACGTAGTCATCTTGAAAGACCGCAAAATAAAGTGCATAAAGGAGAAAGTTTGACAAACTAAGAAAGGAGTAAAAGTATGATATCACAAGTAAAAAAAACTACAAAAAAGTACAGAGTTTAACTAGAAGACAGCGGCAGTTTAAGAAATAAGCGTTAGAATGTTCTGGTGCAGAGTAATCCAGAACCTAATGAGAGGTATGAAGAAGTATAGAAGAGAAGCTGTTTGACAAAACGAACGAGTTGTTGAGAAGACATTTGCTCTAAAGTGGAAGCTATTTATCTTGATTGTGAATAGAATTAAAACACTAGATGAAATAGTGGAGTCAGGAGAAAAAGCCTAAAGAAATGATTTATAAACAGAGCTATCTTTTGCAAAATTTAGCAGTGAATGGAGACACTTCTGGTACTGAGCCTTTCTTCAATGAAGAGATCTACTTGCAAGAGAGAACAGACTAATGCATGCAGTTGGTAAATCTGGACGTTATGAGATGAAAGATGGTTCTCCTGTTGAGAAAGGAGGTAATGGTACCTAGAAATGTAGAAGAAGTCATAGCTGAAGAGGTACAGCGAAGGCGTGCACAAGCCCCTGTATATAAGAGTAAATGTAGCAGTATTTGTAGTATTTGCCAGCAATCAATTGACTTAATGAAACCTTTTCTATGTGTCTTTCCATGCAGAAGTCTTTAAAATGAAGATTGCCATTTTTCAAGGATTAGATCCGTACAAGTTAAGATGTACAAATCTACAGGGACATTCTCTAGCAGGTTTATCAAAGAAAGTGTGCCAAAGCACCTTTCATCATTTTAGATTGTTGGCTGAGTACCACTCGCGAATGCAAACTTTAGTTACAAGGCTTTATCATGTGAAGAGTCCTGCACTTTGTTTGCAAGAAATTAATAGAGCTCTTTTGCATGGAACAGTGGAGAGGTAGAAAAGGTTTGTGATGTGCAATTATGTTTCTTTGGACCTGAAGCAGAGTGCAGAGAAAATGAACCCTTAGAAAGTTCAGGTGTACCAGAATAGGAAATGGGTATTTTTGATAACTCATGAAGAGATTATCAAGTTTAACACACTCTTCAGAGAAACCAGAGTTCATTTATATTTGTCGAAGCACTCACAAGAGTCGAATTCGTAATGTTATAGTCTCTTAAAAAACTAAAGAGAATAGAGAAGGAGTGAGATTTTGCTGCTTATTTATTTGTGGAGGACGCTTTGATTGTTTCACTCAAAAGATTTGGAGGTATTGTTATAATACATTTGAGGATAATAAAATGCCAGCTAGAACAGTGTACAAGTTAGAACTAGTTCATATTCCACAAGAACTTCAAGACTTGAATGCTAATGAACGTATACTGATACAAACTATACATCAATTTCAAGCTATAGTTTGTATGGAGCCAAAGGCAGAAAGGTTACATCCAACTGAGGTCTAGAAAGGTAGAGTGGTGTATTTATCATTAGATTTTAAGCAGAATGTTTAAAAACGTTTAGGTATGAAAGATTTGGAAGAAGGACTTTTATTTCTAGATAATGGTTTGCATACCAAGAGCAAAAAGATATGACAAGAGTTAGTATACGTTAGTAAAGTAAAAAAAAAGCAACATTTTATCTGGTACAAAACAACATTTACCATAGATATGCCCTTCAAGATATTACCCATATGGAGGATGGCTCCATCCCATCAAGATGTCAGATTTAAAAGATAGATCGATCAAGGACAAAAGAAACTTACGAACACTACAGTATTCATCCTTTACATTCTAAAGAGATTGGAGCTGCTATTGATCTATTTCAAATTAAATAAGCAAGAGGAGCTCCATTAAGTGTCTGGGGAAAAAAAGCTTAGACGCTCATTTTCCACAACTGTTTTTTAGGAGTAGGTGGTAGGTATGATGACTGACCTCTCCAGATATTTGCATCCGAATACAGATAAACTAGACTATATTCAGAGGACCCTAGATTTCAACAGTGTATTCCTTATATGTTTCACCTACTATTTGAGAGCTACTTGTCTGGCTTATCTTAGGAGGTAAATCACATTCTCAAAACAGACCTAAATCTGCAGAATTTGTCAGCAAGAGACCTTGTTGACAAATTTCATGGAAAAGATGAAAACCTGGAATACAGCTTGATTAATTTGATGGCCTGTCTACGTGGAACCAACAAGTATTGGTATTGATGTCATGGTGAGTTGAAATGTATGTTTAGAAACCTAGGATTACCTACTTGGTTTCTCACAATCGGTTGTCCTGAGTATGCATGAGATGACCTGCTTGAATTTTTATGAGAAGCAAACTCAAACATAAGACATCAATCTGAAGACACCAGGAAACCTCTGTTGGACCCTGCAAATGTTTGAAGATCTTTCAATAACAGATTTCAAGCAATGATGGCTTTCATCTGCAGTAAACCTAATCCACCTCTTGGCGAAGTGACTGTTTTCTTTTGGCACAAGGAGTACCAAACTAGAGGTGCACCACATATTAACATGCTGTTATGGGTGAAAGATGCCCCAAAGTTTGGAACAGACATTGATGAGGCTGTCTTGTCTTTTATAGAACAGTACGTAACATGTACCATCCCATGAGAAACTTCTGAGAAGGGATTGAAACAACAAGTCTGCAGTGAGACATCTTGACATTGAAAGAAAAAAAAAAACATCAGAAGAGCAGAAGCTTTCAAAATATATAAACGACTACAGCCCTTTTATGCTAACGATGTGGAATGCAAACAGTTTCAGATAGTTCTATTCCTTGCTACGTCACTTCTTACATAACAAAGGCAGAAATGTCAGATGAAAGATGTGGGAAAAGATTGTAGCAGAAAAGTCTAAAAAATAAATTGTACATTTTTAGTTTGGAAATGCTTTCTCACAGGGAAACTAGATGTTATGAATGCACAGATAAGTTGAGCTCTGCAAGTTTGTTCTCCAAGTCTATATGAATTGTATGAGTAAGCCTAGGCCTTGCAGACAGTCGTGATGTAGTATTAAAGTCTTTCCTAGAAATAGAGTAACTTGCTGAAGTTGATCCAGAGAGTACAGACATTCTAAATACTGGCATGCTGGATACATACTACCCAGGACGAAGTACCCACCTTGAAAAGAGGTCTATAAAGTACTTCAGCATTACACATATAGAAGTAATGTCCTGAAACATTGAAAAAGGAAGATTTTAAGTTACTGGATGTAATGCTTGTTTACTAAGACACAACAAAGGCAATTTAATTAAAAGGAAGCTCAGCTGCCGAATGCCAGAGAGAAAAGACTTTCTACTTGACACTTTTGTAACTGTTCAAATCATGGCGAGCTGAATCAGATCCACTTGGACACCAACTTAAGAAGATTCATTCAATGCTGCAAAAGACACTATTCAGTTTTGTCTTTCCAACATACTTAGATGAGGGGTGATGGTTAACAAGAAGAAACTATTGCAGTTGAAATAGCCAGGGATAGTTCACAGAGCAGCCAAAGTTCTACATCTGCAAGTCCAGATCTCTTGGAGAACCAGTAATTCAAAATGAAACTGCTATAGCAATGAACGAGGTGGAGCTTGCCATGCGCCTGTTGATTTGGAACAGTTAGTGGAACAAATGTACTATGTACAGAGAGAAATTTACAAAGTTAAAAGTAAAACAGAACACTAGATTTCCCCATGGCAAAAAACTATGTAAAATGTTCTACATATAAACAAATATTACTGTATATCAGTGAACAAGTTGGTAGAGGTAAAAGCTTCTTAGAGTTCACTACTTATCTACAAAGACAGATTCACATTTGTGTGTGGTAACACCAAGAGGATAAGCTGCTCATAACAACATTAAAGAAATTACTCTGCATTAACTACTAATGCAACCTGTTGAACATGACAAACTGGAATAACAGAAGTTATCTGGTGACGCTTGTCATGAAGTTTCAAGAGTTTTGAAAAAGAGGACTTCTCATCATTGATTAAGTGAGCATGGTATCAAACAATGCTTGCTTTCGTACATTTAAGGATGCAGCAAGTTTTATAAACAAACTGTGATGTACTATTTGGAGGAAAATATTTGTCTTTGGTGACCTACTCCAACTTACCCCTGTAAAAGGGCAACCAATTTTCAAAACTCTTCTGCATAACTAAACAAGGACTCCCCTAGGAAGTATTGGCAATGTACATATTTGGCTCAACGGAGTACAAAGAATTAGTAAAAAAAAAAATGCTTCAAGCATCCGATATGGAATATGGAGAGATACTGAAAGAGTAAGTTCTTACAAAACAGAGGAAGCATGCTTTGGAAAGTCACCTAATCAGGAGTAAATTCCCATCTGAAATAACTGCACCAGAACTAATGTTTCAATTTCATCAAAGAAGAGGATCCTAGATTTTATTACCAACACTTTAATAGTGCTCAAACTTAATGAAAAATTGCTACAGCTGGAAGAAGAAATTTTGGAATTTACAGGTTTTGATTAGCTTGGAACATCAAGGAGTCACACTTACTGGCAGATACAAAAAATTAGATTCTTTGAAAACATCAATATCAAACACAGAAGGATTAGAAAATGGTTTCCTGGTCTGTAAAAAAAACAACAACAAAAAAAAACAAAAAAAACTGTCGAGTCATTTTACAACGCATTTTTAATGTCGAGGAAGGCTTAGTAAATGGCGCAATGGGTAAAGTTATTGATTTCATTAACTTTCCTAATAAAGACAAGATAGTGTATTTGGTTATAAAATTTGATCAGTTCGAGGATGTTAAAAAAGACTGGCTGGTGTGTTATACTGTTCTGGCTTGTAAAAGACTTCTACATCCGACAACAGTTTCCGGTCTCTTTACTGCATATGCTAATCATCCATAAATCACAAGGTTTAAGTGTAGATGTAGCTTTGGTTAATATTGGACGTTCTGTATTCAAAGAATCAATGTCATATATAGCATTGTCATGGATTAGAACTTTGTGTGGCTTGTTTTTAATGGACTTTGATGTCAAAGCCCAGCTCACCTGAGTCCTTGTTCAGTTCTGATGGAGGTTGAAGACAATCCGACCCCACCCTGAAACTGCTTGTTCCAGCACACTAGTTTTTAAAACAGTGCACTAAGAACAGAAGCTCAAGGGAAGGGGGGAAGTGGATAAAATAAAATAAAGAGACAACAGCGTTCTTGCGTTTCCACTGTTGAAGTGCTGCACAAATCTGCAGCCCTCTCTGACTTCTGTAGAAACTGGTGCCTCTTGGATCCTGGTCTCTAGTTTCCAGGTTTGGAATGTGTTACTGCTCTGGGATGTGCTTTCTATTACTCTAAAGCTTTTTTCCCATATTTCCAGAATCTTTTATAAAACAAATACTGTACTTTTACGTCAAAATACAGCATGTAATTTGTGCAAGTCCTTGATTTACTGTTTGCCTTGCTGTTAATGGTTTCCACGGTTCGATTCTTAAAAGTTCCATAAAAAAATGTTTGCTTCACAAAGTTCCGCAAAGTATTGTTGTAACAAAGAGTTTGAATCACAATGTTCGTGGAAGGTATCTTGTTTCAAATTGTCTATACACGAATCCAGAAATTGTAGTCAAAGTTCTTTCAGGTAATAAAAGTTTTGCACTTACTTGTTGCTGGCAAGAGATACTGATCAGTCTAACCTTGTCTTCTTTCTCTTTTGCAGGTTGCTTGTAGGAGAGAGGCTGAGGCAAGGAGGAACCGGAAACCGGAAGAAGGAAGAGCCAGCAGCTGCGCCCATTGAAGCCAATGAAAGTCTGTAGAGAGCAGGAGTGCCAGCGCCGAGGGATCTGTCCTCAGGTAAGCGGGAGGTAGACGAGCACAAGCACTGGGCGAGGCTCGGGCTGCCTTTTATAGACAGGGCTGGGTGTGGTCCTCACATGCTGCACATGTTCTTGAAAGGTGTGCAGAGCTGGGTGTGGTTTGAAGAGCTGGGTGTGGTCCTCACATGCTGCACATGTTCTTGAAAGGTGTGCAGAGTTTGTTATTATGCAAATGAGTTAAATTAACACATGGCCTAGAGAGGAGTGTTTTAAAGAAGCCTTGGTAAAAGCAAGGCCCAATGTGTAAACAAAACAGCACATTAAACAACATACACAGAAGCCTGGGGGGTGGGGGGGAAGGTGAGATAACAAGAAAGGCTTTCAATAGTAAGTTTAAAAGGGAGCTATTACAGAACCCACTAGTTCAGTGAGAGGGGACATGCTCTTTGCTGTGCACAAACCCTAACATTTGATGGGAGCAGAGTTAGTACTGATGTAAACTGTGTACAGAAATATAGTTGGTTAAGTCTTTACACTCCTCATTTAGGCCAGAACCCTGTTTGAGAAACGGATACTCTGTCCAAAGCAGAAAAATCACAAACCAGTCTACAGACTCAAGAAAAGAAAGGACAACACAAAGTGCTAAGAAGGGAAAACTGGGAAAAGATGGTGAAATAGTAGGTACCTCTTGGGAAACAGTTCATGCGTCAACAGCTATGCAAATGCTGTTTAACATCCTATTCCATTTACTACATTTAGTAAACCAAATTGAACAAAAATTAGATAAGAGAATGTGTTGTGCAATTTTTCATTTGCTGCAATGTTTAATAAGTAACAGATCTGCAATATATTCTGCTGCAGGGACCTGAGAACCTTTTATATATGTACCCAATCAATAATGTTCACTATCAAACCGCAAAGGAATTTATCATGGTCATGTTTGGAGTCTTAGAAGAAGTAAATATTGATGATCTATTTGACTCAGTAACAAATGGAGCCATGAGTGTGAAGACTGTTCTTTTACATCAAGCACTCAATTCTGAACAATTCCTTTACATAACATCACCATATTGTAAAACTGTGCCTTTTGAGAAATTGTACAGTAACGCCAACCAAAATATGATGTGACCAAACTGCAGATCTGTTTTGCTTTCACTAATGACCGAGCTGAAAACAATCTCTGGAATGCACTTCTTAGTTTAAAGAAGACATTTATTATTACTTCACCACGAGGTTCATGAGAGAGGAGATTAGTAGGTTGGAGGCACACTATTAAAAACAGTCACAGCAATGAAAGGAAAATATTTCAAAGTGATTCTCAATTGCAAAGTACACAGCAAATATATGTGATATTATAGTATAACTTCAAAGTAAAGAATAAAAGTCCAAATTCATCACCGTAGGGCCCATCACTGCTCGTCAACCTTCTCATGCCTGAAAGTTGATGACTCCTGTTCAACTGCGAGAAAGATTTTCCACCCGTACGGACAGGTCAGGCGGCTGACGTCCACATCTGACTAAAGTCTTGGAAAATTCCCCTCCCTGCTGCCCACGGACACCTTTTATCCTTTCCCCCTAATAGTCAAAACATGTTGGCTACTATAGGTCAGAGTAGGAAGAAACAAGCGAAGTTTGGCCAAGTCTTCAAGGCCCGTTCTTCCCAAAGCTGACTAGAGAAAAACACAAAATATGCACTTCCTTATCATGGTTAGTGTTCTGTGAGAGCAAAATACGAAAACACAAGCTTGGTTTACCATGTGGAAAAACAGCTCATCTGCAATGTCTCAACTACAATGTCTAACGCCACGATAAAGCCAATAGGCAGCTAAACCGAATACAAAATGTAATGTGCTACTGGTGAACATTGAACAACTAATATGCACAGTGGTTAAACACAAAGTCAGTGGTTCAAACATACTTATTTTCACTACAAGATCTCACCTTCTCTGTACATTATTTCTACAAAGAACTGGAAAATATATTCTAGTAAATGTTACAATGTTGCAGACCACCAAGATTACAAACTTCACAGCTGGACAAATGCTCAGGAAGAAGTTTAACTACTTTGGATATTATCTTTCACAAGGCAGTTAATGCAATCTCTGGACATTACATTGTATATCTAAAGAATTAAAACTGGATGAACAGAACACAATGACATCAACCTAAAATACAAAGCAAAACTTCCATTCAAACTACCAAACTCCTCTTTCTTCAACTAAAGTTTTAAGGAGAAATTCTGCTTAAAAACGTTTTGGACAGCATTTCCTCTGTGGTTCATTTTTTTAGATTATTCCGCCTATTCAGGGCAACTTTCCAAAAAATATCTTCAAGAATCAGTAGTTTTTTTAATGGTTCCAGAAGGAGTTAATAAAAGCACTGAAGATACTACTCTCCAATTAAAGCCTGAAACTTGATGGTCATACTCCAATTACAGCAGCCTTATGTTGAAATCAAGAAATGCCTTCAACATTCAAAAATTGGCTCCTTTTGTTTCTCTAACCAAACTTCGATGTCATAACTGAAGAAAATTTATGTGGATTGTTTTTGTACATGGATCTTCAGCAGTTTAGGCATCATTTGGCCTACCTGGAATGAGGTTTCCTAAACATTCTGTAAGGTTGAAGAGTACTTTACATTTATTTCTGATATTGTACCAGATATATTTAAAACTTTAATATATGTTTAGATTTCTATAGTATCTGTGAAAAAAGCCACTTATCAATTGTAGTGAGTGCCATGCATAGTATCACGTATTTGTAGTGATCACTTGTGCACTTATTTTTAATCCATTGATTGTTTTTCCCCCACTGTTCAAAGATTATGTTTTATCCATACCACTGTTTGCAGTGAAGTATAATACCTGAGAATAGTAAAGCAATCAAAATGATACATTTACTAAAGTGTAATATGTTTTGTAGTATAAGGTTTGACTTTTTATATTTGTCTACCTTTGAAAATTAAACAGCAATATAAATCTTTTTTCAATAGTGGGTGCAGTTGAACGTGTTATGATAAGTTATTCAACCACAGACATACTGGTTAGAGAAATGCACATTGTTTTTAAATATAAACTGCTATTGCCATACCTTTCAATGAGTTTCTTCTATCTCCTATTTATATGTTCTGTGTAGTATTAGAAAGTTTCAGGTACTCGCTCTCTCCTATACATGTACTCATGCACTCAGTAAATATTCAATGCACCACTTACTCACTCATACATGGAGTCATACACGGTCAGTCACCCATGCAGCATTTGTACGCTTACTCACCTATAAACGCACTTATCCACTCAATCACCCATATTCCACTCATACATTCAGTCACCCATACACCACTGACACACTAACTCACTCACCTATAAATGTACTTATGCACTCAATCAACCATACACACATGCACTCACTCATATGCACTCATACAAATTCACTCACCCATAGGTGCACTCATGCACTTATCTACACAAGCACTCCTACAATGAGTAAATAATCCATGCACCAGTCACTCACCAATACACTAGTCTCACCACTCATACACTCACTAAGATACACTGTTGCACACTCACCTATAAATGCAGTCATTCATCCACACACATACACTCACTCATACACCCAATCATGTACCCACTCACTCATCCATACATTCATATGTTCACTCACCCATAAATGTACTTATGCACTCAATCACCCACACACTCATCTATGCATGCACTCATGTACACTCACCCACACATGTGCTGATACAATGTGTGCAACAGTATGTGTGTATGAGTGAAGCATGGGTGATTTACTAACTCACCCATATATGCAGTCGCCCATACACGCACACATTCACCTATACATGCAGGCATGCACTCACTCACCCATACATGCACTCATACAATCAGTAAATCACACACATCACTCAGTCATTTATCCATACACCAGTTATACACTCACCACTCACTCAGATACACACTGTTGCACTCATTCACCTATACATGCACTCATCCACCCATACGTGCAGTCATGCACACTCACCCATACATGCACTCTGATAAATGCAGTCACTCATACATGCACTCATGCAGTTGCTCACTCCTGCACCACCCTCACTCAGCAGATGCACTAATGCAGTCACTCACTCACCCATACATGCACTCCTGCATTCAATCACTCACATGTGCACTTTGTCACCAAGGTACCAGTCAATCACCCATACATGCACTCATGTACTTAGCTATACTGTCATTCATCCACCCACTTAATGACCCATACATGCACCCAGTTACTGACTCATTCATACGCTCAGTTAATCACCCATACACCACTCATGGAATAACTCACTCACCCATATATGCAGTTAGGCAATCCTCTGTACATACACTTACAATTACACACACACACACACACACACCTGTGTTTTTTTTTTTTTTTTTTTTAAAGACGAAAGGTGGGTCTAAAGAGAACCTTTTTTTCTTTTTCCTGGAGCTTTAAATGTTTGTTATTTTTTATACTTTTGTAAATTTGTTTGCTGTTTGTTTCAATAAAATGGCAACTAGACCATAACAAGGTCCTAAAGGTTTCAGGAAGTTGAAGTCAAAAAGAAGAACTAAGGAAAGAAAAATTAGCACTTGTGGTTTTTGAAGCATTCTTCAGAGTAACCGACTGCAGTTCCCCACTATGAAATTCGGGAGCAACGTCAGCAAGCTCAGTATCTAACTCTGGTGAGACAACTTCTCCTACAGATGGTCTTTGTCCACTCGAAGATGAGGTTTCTCCTGCTCTTTCTGCATTTAAAGCTCTCACATACCATCTGTTGTGATACACCTTCAAATGGTAAAGCATGCTTTTTGTTGGGCATGAGTACTTCTTGCTTGATCCCCTTAGAAGTATCTTCTCACATATTGCAAATTTCACCAGTTTGGCCACCGTCTTACCTCATGGCGGGATTACAAAATATTTCCAAGCAATTGACTGCTTCTTCTGGGGAGGTTCTTCCCATAAAGATTCTTGACCCGAGTATTCCTGTGAGCGCTGAGAGGTATTGGATGCCATTTTATGAATAAAAAATACAAAATAAACAAACTTACTAAAAAACACCAGCAGCTTTGCAAGAGCCAAATACATGTTCCTCTCCCACTGCAGGTTCAAACCAAATAGGAAGACTGGGTGCAGTCTTCCCTAGAATATAACTGAATTGTTTCTTGTTCAATGAAATCCCTTTATTTTGAGATCACGTGATATTCGCGAACAATGACATAATTGCGACAAACAACGTCATGATTAAACAAAGAAAACCGAAACATCTTTACAAATGAATTGAGAGTTAATAGTTTCTATACCACAATGTCATACTAATGTCAAAGTATAGGTAGGAAATGTGTATAAGTATTTAAAACTTTTAGAAAATGCGATTAATCACTATGAACATTACAATGACACCACAATCAAACTTTTTTTTTTTTTTTTTTTTTTAAACATCTTCACAATTGAATTACCCGTAACAATAAAATACTGATATAAATGTTAGGTAGGAAACCTGTTCATAGGTTTTTGGAAGTTTCAGAAAACTTGCTAAAAATCCCCATTAATTGCGCGGTCTGCGTCATGATTGAAGGAAAAGACACCAAATAACATCTTTACAATTGTATTTTTAGAAAAACAGTTTCAACAACAAACCAATGAAATACTAGTGTATATCATGTCGAAAAGATGTTTGAATATACTATGTACTTTCAAAAAACACGCAATGAAACTTTTTTTAGAATTAAAAAATACCATATGAATTCAAACTGGCACACAATACCAGATACAAACCTACCAACTAACCTTTCTCAAAACTACTATAAAATATAATTTTGTTTTAGGAGACCGTACGATCTGTAACTATTCCTCACACAAGTGAAAATTGCAGGCTGCGATTCAGGTGTGTGTGGTTCATTACTATTTTACCAACAATCATTTATAAACACATGGAGTATGTCACCAATGTGCATGCTCATCATGCTGTCTAGAGAAATACCATTATTTTATATAAAATATAGTTTACTGATACACTCGCTCACGTCTGTATATCCATTGGCTAACTCTGAATGTCAGTCATCCTTCCCCCACACTCACTCACCCATCCATGCAACCACTTGCACACCCCATGTACACATATACACACAGGTACTCACCTACTCAGATGATCAGTCATCCAGTCACAAATTAAAATACTCGTATACCTATTTCTACACCCACTAAAACAATGATTCAGCCACTAACAGAACCACTCTTGTACCTAAGTGCCCACTCTGAATTTCAGATGAGAACTACACACCCATTGATCTACCTGTACTACTGCTCATAGAAACACCCACCTATCTATACATCCAGTCACACAAACTAAACTTTTCAGGTTTTTCTTACAAAAAAAAAAAAAAAAAAATCATATTCAATCACTAAAAAAGGGTATTATGGATGTAACACTTAAAAATAAAATTTAGAAAAACTGGGAAGTTCACTTAAAAAAAAAAAAAACACAAAGGTTACTTACAGTAACATTCTAGTTAGGAAATACAATTTAAAAAACCTTAGAAATTCACTAAAAAACAAAAAGGTTACAGAGACGTTCTAGTTAGATTCACATTTCACACGTACAAAACCATAGAAGTTCAGCAGTTCTAGTTACCCGAGTTAACTAACTTGTACCTCCGTAATGCACTGCTTATAACTTCACATATTACATCACTCATGACATGGTCAGTGACATCACTGAGGACCTCAAATGACAGTGGTATGATCAAAAACTCAAACACCCATTCATACCAACATATGAGCAATTGTACATCCATTCACAACTAACATACTCATTTATACACCCATGACATGACACGCATTCACACAACCACTAACACGACTCTCACCCATACATTAATAACTCACATTCATACACTTGCACAGCTACTCACACAGCCATACAGTCACTCGCACACCAACTCATACACCTGTAAAATCACTCACAAAAAACAACAACAATCCCAAACAGCCACTAACCTACCCATTGGCCCACCCATGGAAGCAGTCATGCACACTCCGCTATCTAGTCACCGACAGCCACTCACTGCCAACTACAGAGACTTGCACACAAATTAATTCTACCGTACAACAGCTACCACCCATTCACTCACCTGTACAATCAGTGACACACAGAGTCACTCACCCATGAAGGAACTAAAACAAACTCATTTACTGTGACAGCTACTCACACATCTAATTACTCTTCCATAAAGTCACTGATGCAGCCTGTCACTTGTGTACAGTCACTCATACTCCCACTCGGTCACCCATAAAGTCTTACTCACCCACTCACTCACAGAAGCATTTACACCCCACTCACCTGAGCAGCAACTCACACCCACTCACCAACAGAGACGCACCCCGTGACTAACCGATACAGCTACTCGCACATCCACTCTCCCGTTAAGTCATTTATACATACACACTTATGCATAAAACCACTGTTATATCCACTCATCCATACACTCACTGATAGTCACAAATACACTCCACTCATTCAGAAGCACACACACACTCACCTGTACAGCCACTCACTCAACCAATGCAGCCACGCACAAACCCACTCATTTACTGATACAGCTACTCGTACATCACACTCTCCTATACACTTCACCACTCATTCAATCACACATCCATACAACCACTTACACTCACTGGATGATGTCATCAGTGAGGCACTGATCAGGTCATGAGTGATGTAATATGTGAGCTCATAAGCAGTGCATTACGGGGGTGCAAGTTAGAGTTAGGTCAGGTAACTGCTGAATTTCTATGGCTTTATAGGTGTGAAATGTACACCTAATAATAACGTCTTTGTAGCCTTTATATATAAAAAAAATACAATACTTTTAGTTCCTGCCGGTCCCGGATTTTGGTTCTCAAAATCTGGTCACCCTCATTTTAAAATACTTCGTCCATTGAAGCACTATCTTTCTGAAGTTTCTTTGGGGGCATTAGCTCGTTCCAGCGCCAAAAAGTAATGCTCGACTGCCACCTTCAGAAAAGTCTGAGAAAACAAATATTTCGTGATAAATTCATGTTCGCTGTAATCTTTGTTCAAGGCTTGTGAATTCCTACACATTGGGATTGTTTTAGTTTTCATACATTTAGCGTTTTAACATTCCATTTTATTAAATGTGTAATTTTACTTAGTTATTCATGTGTAATAAATGCCTTAGCACTTGAAAATCGTGGAGCTTTAGGTAAGCCACCATGTACGTGCGAGTCAGAGCATCTCCACAAAAGCCATTTTGTGTTTTAGAAGATAGAATGCTTGGGCCTGGTAGAACTCTGTCACTTCACATCAAAACTGTGGCCTCTTCCTGTAGCTGAAGAGCTCATTTTCCTACGGGTGGTGGTTCTCAGACAGACTTCAACAGTGCTCTATCAAGAGTGATCAAGGAATAGGTTTGTTGGGCATCTCCCTGGCAAATCTAAATGGTTTGAATTTGGGTACTACCTATTAAAAACAAACTGCCCAGATTAAGGACTTGTGTCTGACCTTCCCTCTAAACACGCCTGCTTGTTTTGAAAGGGGTGAGCAGGAGCCACATTTGATCTGGTTGATCAGCTGGCTATTACCATGATAAAAAGACCTGAATACAAAAGTAATTGGGGGTGGTGGAATTGTTGCCGTCAAATCACCAAAATGCCAGAGGTAGCGGAAGTAGCTTCACACGCCATTTCATCTTTACTTTACTCATACGCACATTCTTACACACTCTCCCTCATACACACGCTCTTTTACATAAGCACTCTCACCCGCAAGCATACACACGACATACATTTAAAGTGTTTTATACTTACCTCCGCTACTAAAGAGGGTCATATTCCAGCTAACTGTACTTAATTTTATTACAATAATAGTGAATAATTTATTACGCACTGTTAGTGTAATAAAAGAACTGATTGAAAACAGGAAAGTGTAGCCCCAAGCAACTTCCAGTAGGAAGAGCTGCCCCTTTGTTCCTGGCACTGATGTAACCAGCCCTGAGGCCAGGGGTCGCAATGGCTTTGCCGGGGTGTCGCAAAGGTCAAGTGTGGTGGTAGCAGTTGCGCCCCCCCGGCGACCCCTAAATTACCTCATGCCGAAGTATGCTTCTCCTAAAGGCAAAGCAAGCATTTCTTTTACTTCGCCTGAAAAATAAAGCACATCTCTAGTTCGTAATATTGCACCATGAAACTACATCACTTTCGTATGACATGACCCCGCCCCCACCCCGCTCGCTCACAAGTATCTCTCTACAAAAGCTTGCTTTGCTACACTATATCTTACAATGTCTGCTATGCTGATCTTTGACCGTATTTAGCGGTGAACCGTCATAAAGGGTTGGCATACAGATGCGAGTGAATGGCACCCATATTTTGGACCATCAATTATTTATTTTTTAAGTTTGACATTTCCTTCGCTGATAGATACCAAGTCGAAAGATTGCAGTTTTCCATTTCGCAAACACCACAAAGGTCCTACTATACTAAAGAAACCCACAACGCATTGTCTTCCTAGCCACAAACATTACTGTGGTGGACCTCGCATCGTACGTAACTAACAAAGCCAATTAACCAAGACCATGGGTTAGTCCTACGGAGTAAACGGATAAAAACACCCATATGGGTTGTGAATACATATACCGCTAGCTGTCTTTATTGTGTTTAATTTACAAGCTCTTGGTGCTCTTCAAACATCATTGGTATAGTACAATACAAGTTCCAATCCCTACGGCAAGCAAGCTTCGAGCTTTTTCAAGGCAAAAAAAGTGTCTTATAGCCGGAGTTCCATTTGATAGGACAGTTTTGTTCAAGATGTGGTAATATGCAGGTAGTCTTGTCTGTTTGCGATCCTTCGCTAGGTTTCTCTGCAGTCCCAAGGCAGAGGTACTCCCGGTTTTAATGTGGTTTTATAAGTGACAGTCCAAGCAAAGGTTGGAAGAGCACCAGGAGCTTGTAAGATATAAACATTAGAAACCCAAGCAACAGCCATTTAACAAATTAAGTCACGTGGTAGGAGTCAATGCCAAAACCAATAATAGGATACATTTGCTAGAGGTCACTAGCCCACTACTTCGGATGCTAATTTTGAATTATGCAGCATCATCGCCACACAAAAATGCAACATGGTGGAATATGGCCTACAGCAATTAAAAATAAATAGAAAAATATTAAATGCTGGAACTAGTATGTCTGCTGCATGGTGTACAGCGGTGTGCTCTTGCCCAGTGTGTGCCTGGTATCCTGGAACTTTGATTTTGGTTTTAGCCCACAATCATCTAGTGTGTGCATAGAGGCCTAGGCCTGTTCCTTGACATGAATGCAGTGCGGTCCTGTGATCTGGTGGTGTGCCAAGAATGCCCTCATTTTAGGGACAGTGGTCTAATTTCCATGTCTGAGTTTTTGTACATAGATCAGTGGTGGTAGCGTACAGTGTTTTGTGATGCCATAGTTGTAACTACACCTTTTAGTCTGTCACTCGAGTGGAGGCTGACGGGCCCACCTGAGTAAAATACCACGCCTATGTGCTAACCTAGATCCTAACATTAATAGCCCAAAGTGTATGTTTTGAATGATTGTGTATGTGGTCTCTGTGGTACAAGCATTTGGTGTGTGAGTGAGCCAGGGTAATGAATGCTGGTGGGTACCATTTTAGAAGCTCCTGGTCCGTTTGTGTGCAAAAGATGGAGGGGAGTTTGTTTTCCAAAACCGTAGAAGTGCATTACTGAAGCTGGAGGAAAGAAACCTAGACACTGAAGTGGGCAAGGGGAGACAAAGCTCATCTTGAAATTCAATTAGATCTTTTCATTAGAGCAGCAGCTGATTAGTCCTCCTGGGGCAGTGACGTTTGGAAGATGGTGGGGGTGAAGGGCAGGAAGGCAGCCTCTGTTCTCAACAAAAGGAACCATTTAAGTGAGGCCAGCTATTGGAGTTTCCACTAGTCACTTTTCAGTGCAGCTATTGAGACCGGTGCAGAAACAGAAATCTCATACTTTGCTGTCTGTTGTAGATACTCCAGGGTGGCGGACTACCCTGCTATTAGGAGCATCACCACACAAAGGCTATGTTTGGAGAGCAGCCTAGAAAGGACACTTGAAAGAAGAATCATCCCAAACTGCTTCTGAAGGTGCAAACAGGCAATCTAGAACTCCTGTCTGCCTTGACTGTATAAAAGCAAGAGCCACTGTCAGTTTTCTTCAATCAAGGAAGGGAGCAGTCCACAGAGGACTCAGAGGACTGCTGTCCACTCAGACATGGTGTCTGCCTGATAGTCAACTATCCAGAGGTGTGTCACATCACCTGACGTTGTGATGCTGGAAAGTGCTATTCCTCTGACCTGAGGGCTGAGAAATTGGCCTTCTTGTTAAGGGAGGGAACAAGCCTGCAGATGGTATGACTGTCCAATAAGTGTCAGAACAGCTTAGTAAAGTGTTATAAGGGTATGCCAGGAGTACAAAGACTGGAGCCCTAGGAGCATGGGGGTCAGTATCAGATTGTGGTTCCAAGCAGGAATCACAGAAAGCGGTTGTTACATCTGCGACCAAGACCTGCACCTGAGGCGGACTTTGCTGTCATAACCAGAGTTGTGCTGAAGTGGAAGTTGCTGCTGTGACTAGAACTGTTCCAGAGACCAGCTGTGCCACTTCACAGCACAGCGGGCACTGCTGCTGCATTTGAAGTGTGCACCTGAGGATGTCCTATTGATACTAGGACTACCTCTCCACCCCCCTCCCCCCATCCAGACCACTTGCTGCATCCTCACTGAGATAAAGTAGATCCGACTACTGTAGAGATTCTGTTCTTGTGTGCAAGGACTTTGGTAGGAGGTCACCATCTCTGTAATGAATCATGGACAGAGCCTGCAGACAGTGCATCGCCTCCCAGAAGCAGAGATGTATGCCCCACCAGGCTGCCAAAAGAGAATACCGAGGTCTACGCTGTGGTGAGACTCAAGAAATGCTATTGGACTGAGCACCAACATACTGAACATGAGTAATCTGCCTACAAGCCTATATACACGCCTAATGTACTCTAAATCAGAGGAGGGCTTGACTAGATTCAAGAGCAGAACACAAAATAAAAAATAAAAAATAAAAAATAAAAAAAAAGGACAATGTGGGCAGAATCCAAGGTCCAGTAACCCAAGGGCCAGTGTGTTTTTAATGTATCCGCTATCAGTTCTTGTGTACTACTGTGTGATGAGTGTGTAGATTAAAGTACATTTCTTTTGTAATGCAAAGAGCATGGTTGGACAATCAGCTATTGTGCAGCTGGGTGTATGTTATTTCTGAGCTTGCACACTCTTCCCCCTCCCCCCCGTTCTCCGTGAAAGATCTTCTGCTCCTCATCAGTAGTTCAGAGTAAAGTGCTGAAGGAGGTTTACTGGCCCAGTTTGCAGAGCCATAGTAGTATTGACTCCAGTGACAGAAAAACCCCAGCACAGATCACTGAGGCCCAGAAGCCCCTGCCTTGCCCTGGCTCCCCAAACAGGATTGGACAGAAAATTAGCAGTAACTTCACTAAGGCAAGAGTACCCATCAACAATGGCGTTCAAAACTATAGCCTTTCAAATTCATTAGTACATTTTCTTTAGGTTTACAGAAAGACTAACCATTAACAAAACTCAAGGAGGAAAAAAAGTAATTCAAATTAGAACTATTAATATTTCACTCACCTAGGAACAGCATGGAGGAGGAGATAAAACTGTTCCGCATTTGATAATTTCTCCTCTTTTTGATAAGCTTTCATATTCTCGATCTTAAGAGCAAACCATCAAATACATTAGTGAAGTAAAAGTGTGCTGCCAATGTTAATTTACACACGAAGAAGGATACAGTTCTTACCTCGTGTTTGTCGGGTAGTAAATTAAGAAATTGCTTCAGGATCTCAATATCAAACTTGGATCGGTCACCTTTCTGTATCAATTCAACAATTTCTTCATTCGAACTGCGAAACAAAAAATAAGAGTTGACATAAAATAGCACATTAGAGCTTACAAGGAGAATTCAACCTACCTCTCTACCTTTTACATGTCAGATGCGACCGTGAAAGCTTTGTTGGGTTTCCGCAGTCTAGAGATTAACCTATAGCATTCACAGAAAATTCAATATAGAGTAACTGTAAGGCACACAGGACCTAAACTGCAGAAGCCAAATTTCTTCCCTCACCAAGGTGTACATTTTCAGTGATTACAGAGAGGTGGGTGAAAGAAAACACCTTCAGAGAAAGAAGCTCGTTTGAATTTAGCAGTGCAACAATCAAAGAAGAACAAGATGATCATACCCAATAAATAAAGATAAAAGATCTATCTCATTATGCATGCACACCAAAGTATGTCATGGTCCACCAGTCAGTTTCCAGGAGATCCAAGAAATAATGAAAATCACTTCAGCGTCAATCACGTGGCTCATGAGCACACAGCATAGGTACACACAGCATAGGTAAACTCCTTCACTATGAGTAGGCTTTACTATGATAAGAAATGTCTGAGGCAATATATTGGGAATGCAAGGCTAAGTGACTACAGTGTTAAAGGAAAGTAAGCCCCTCCCAAGTTACCTTCTCCTGGGGGTGCAGCCTATGAGAGATCTAGAAAGTTGCGGGGGATAGTTTGCCTATTTATACAACATCAGGGTTTCCTCCTTACCCTAACTCGGGTGTTTACAGAAATGACAAAAGTGATTGAGGACAAAAGGTGGTAAAATATGAAAGGCCAAATTACAATTGTATATGGCCGTTAAATAAATGTGCACAAAAAGCCATTTGCAAAAAAAATGTCATTAAAGGAGCTTTGTTTTGCCCTGGTACATCCCTTTAATTTTACTACTAGGCCTCGCCCCTTATTTCGGAAAAGTCTTTGCCATTTTTAGAGCGGTGGTGTAGCCGCATAGCACTGGCCTGTGATATTTAACCATTCCTCATTTGTGATTGCGCAGAATTTCTTATTTCCACATAAGAACAACCTGGTTCTCTTTAGTGAACTTCCTAGGATACATACGCAGCTGAAGACAAAAAAAGTAACATCTAAAAAAACTTGAATTTATAGACGACAAACTTACCATTTGAACTGCTTGAGAAAAATGTTGAGTCTGAGACTTTTCTTGGAATCCAAGAAAGTAATCTGTGGATGCAAAGTAAACGCTATTTTAAGTCAATCGTTTAGAAAACTATGCATTTTCATGCCGAGAATAAACTCGCACCAGGGGCCCAGCTGTTAGTGGTGCAGCAGCATCATCAGTGGCTCGAAGGGACCCAGGGTGCCTTGCACCAATTGCAGTTTACTTCGCTCACCCACTCCTTTTCCAGGAGTGCTTAACTTTGAACATACAAGAGCGAAGGGGAGGGCGCTATAAAGGAACAAGCAGTAAGCAGAGCAAAGGGTGAGCCCAGCAAGAGAAAACACAATATAGGAAGTGTATAGAATATAAGAAAGAAGGAACGGGAAAGTAAATAAGAAAAGACAGGATGAACAAAAATAGAGCAATGACAGATCGCACAGAAAAGATGCGGAGGAGGAAGAAAAAAAAAGGGCAGCAGAGACAGGAAACTGGAGTTCAGAACAGAGGAGGACAGTGTAGAAAGATAAGACGAACTCTAGGAGTAACAGAAATGAGAACGAAAGGTGGGGGAGAGGAAAAAAATAAGATAGGGCAAAGGTGAGAAAATGAGCAGGTACAGGGAAACAAAATAATTTTAAGGTGGAAAATGGAGAGAAGAGAACAAGTCAAACGGACAGGAGCAAAAAGTAAAGGGACAATTCATGGTGAGGAGAGAACAGACTGGGGAGAAAATGAATCCGAATTGAAAACGATAGAGAAAAAAGTGGTAGAGAAGACGAGGAGCTTAAACGGAATTTAGGGGGGGGGGGGGGGGGGGGAGACCCGGTGTGAAGTAGATAGGGCAGAGGAAGAAGTGGGGGAGAAAGGAAACGGTTTCAAAGGTGCAGAAGAAATAAGTACGATTAAGCGACGGAACTAAGCGAGATTGAAATGGGATATAGAGGAGAGAAAGAAGATGGTAGTGAAAGGTTCAGTAGTAGGAAAGGGGAAAGTCAGGAATGAGGAACTCAGCCCAGTAGCGGTAGTGTGGCTATCACAGCAATAGGTACAGCAGCAACCAGGGATGCAAGAGGCCAACTACACCCAACTGCGGATGTGTTTTAAAAAGAACTTGGGAAGTGAAGAGACGCTTTCTTTTTGCATTAGGGCCCACACCACCCTTGCTAGACCACTGCTGGTACCTCCTTTAGGGTCTTCTTTACAGGAGTTACGTCTTTGTCCTTCGGTGTAGTTTGCGGCACACAGAAAAGTTCCTCAATGCTGGAATAATTTGGCTCTATGGATTTGTTAGAAGTGTTCATTGATGCCCACAAGGAGTGGCTATCTGCAAGGTACAATGGTGGAAAACACTTAAGGGGGAAAAAGGTGTACACATACTGGGCAACCGGAAACATCAACTATATTAGGTCATAGAATAAATCTTTAACTTCGAGGGTTTTAGTGTTCTGAAAAGAAGCTCAAACATTTGTCTTGTCGTGGAGAAGATCAATTAAAAGCATGCAAGATTAGAGAACACTACAAATCATTTTTTGTTTTTGATAGAATGGTCTACGTCCCAAGAATTCACTTAGACAAGCCGCTTGTTCATTTGTAGACATTTTGTTGTTGCGAGTTTTAGGCCATGGAGAAAAGGACCGTATCAAAGCACTCAAGCCGAAGCAGCACACACACTAATGACTAAGTTAAATATATATTTTTTTTTTGCATTAACATGATAACGCAAAGTCATGCTAAACGCTATTTGCAGCGAGAAGCTGCTCATGTTCGGTATTATTATGGTTAATTTAGCCATGAATTTCAAACGGAGTCATCGGTGGTTGTGATAGAGCGTTCCGTACTAATAATTTACCTGTATTTGGACGCTCTTTAGGCCGATGAATCTTTTGGCTAAGTGGGACTCTCCGTACTCTCAGTCAATTTAATTAAATCAATAATCAATAACGAACATACGCAATACCCTGATCGACATAACACTTGACAATTAATCCAGAATACATTTCGGCGAACCCTGACCTTTCAGTCAGGAATAACCACACCAGTTTATTCAAAGTTAGTGAATTTATTTCCCTATATTAACAAAGCTAGCACAATATAGATGTGTCTCAACACCAAATGATAAACATAAATGAACATTAATAGCTGTCCATAACGGCGAAACAAGTGCAATCTATGCAGCATTTGAATAACAAGGCATTCGATAATGGCAATGCAAATCACTAAAACTATGATCTGTAACGAGCTAATTGCATACATTTAGTCAGCGTAACAAGGTCTCAAATTGCATCGTGCAGCAAAAGGAATCCTCATCTAACCTCAAATTAGCATCGGCATGTGGGACTTCATGCAAAAACAATTTAGCAACATTAATTTGGAAAACTCCTAACTAGGGCTCTTATCAAAAATCAGCAGTTGGTTACCTAAAAGAAACACAATGCAATTGTACAATCTCCTTTCATATTTACCAATTACGATCAGCATACAAGGAAGTCTTCGTCTCACAGGTACCGTTTCTCGATCAGCATGGGACAGGGCAAAGGGGCAGGGGTGGACGGGGCAATTGCCTCACGGCGGCAAAATAAAACTACTACTTCATGCAAAGGGATCAAAGTTAAAGTCTCTAGGACAAGAATCATTTAAAGTCTCTTTCTCTCGATTAGAGAAAGCATCAAAGTCTCTCAAAATGGCGTCGCAGCAAGGTGGGCCATAATAGCTATAGTGTCCTGCAAAATGGCGGGTATCGAGCTAGTAATGGCTGCAATGGCTGGCAATGGCTACTTTCTTCTCGTGCACCTGGTTTTTATAGACAACAGTTCAAATCCAGTAGGGTCTTCCATTGGAGGGTTCATAGGTTAGCTTCAAATTGTCCAATCAAAAACAACAGTTCTCAAGCTTTTACTTAAGCATACATTATCCTTGGAGATGGGTACGCAAGTTGCAACATTTTATACCAATTAACTCACTTTCAGAGCTTCCATTGTCCGCACCTGCAGATCGACCTTGGAGCAAAGAGAAAAATGCCAAGCTGGCACGAAACTTTAAGATAAGCATGTGAACGATCTCAGTGGAAAAGTACAGCTTCAAGCAAAAATATACGTTTATTAGCACATTGGAAAAATACGAGCATCTAAACCGTGAGACCAGGCAACTAGGCCAAAGCCTGCACTAAAGTTATGCTAAGCTAAAACATTTCAAGCAAGCAAATCGTAGCACACGTTTATGATTATGTCGGATTAGTGCAATTCTAATACATCACGTTACATAAAGCACGCTTATAAATGTTGGCAAACTACTCTGAGGGCACATTTTGTCCCCGTACAATCTTTATTAGTTCGATTAAAGCCACACATGATTATTGCTATTCTACGTTTAAGCGCTAATAAATATAAAACCTTCATTTCAGCTTCATCAATCCCTCCTCTGATGACTACTTGTCATCACACCAAATCATGCCCACAAATTTTATTCCATTAAAATTCTGTCAGTTCTCTTTTCCTTTTAATTCCCCTCGTTTTCGCCTTGTATTCTTCTGCCATTCTTTTCATTATTTTCTCTTCCTTCCTTCTTTTAATTCTTTCCATAATCATTATTATTCCCCTTTTTATTCCCCAAATTCCAAATATGCAAATCATTACTATTAAAATTCCCTGTATTATTTTTAGTAATATTCCATTCCAAATTCCCCCAATCCAATTTCCCACTGAAGCAAGTCCTTTTCCAACCTTCTCCCACACTCCTGGTTCTTTCAGTTCCTTCAAATCTGCACTCTCTTTTGTTAGATTAGCAAGCATAGTTTTAATTTTCACACTGTTGGCGGGAATATACGTACAACAGTGGCGCGCACCAAGCATTTTGCAAACGCCGCCATCCTTTGCTAAAAGAATGTCTAAGGCAAGCCTATTTTGAAGAGTCATAGCTCTTTCCGCTGCAAGTTCAGCATCTATCAGGATTATAGCACCTGAAAACTTTGTCAACATGTTATCCACTATAGTAGACAACTTTCTTATTTTGATGGAATTCAGCACAACTCCCAATGAAGGAATCATGGCTCCAAATATATCTCCTACCACAGCAGCTGCGGTCTCTCTTTTCTGGATACGATGGGATCCAGATGTCTTTTGAATCATCGATAGGTCATCCAGTTGATAAACCTTTGGGAACACTATACCCAAATAACATCTCCCCCACCATCCCTTTGGAAGACGATAATAGGCATTATACCCACAAATGTAATATACACCTGGAATGACAGGGTCAAGTCCGTTCATCATGAATGTCCATTTGGCCTTAAAGATAAACGTATGTTTACACTCACTCGCTCCTACAAAAATGTTGTCATAATAAGATTCACCTCGATATATACAAAATTTCCCTACATGCCAAGCATCTAAAGCTATTCTCCCTTGTGTCTTTATTGCAGCAAAATCATAATTATCTACTGAAGTCCTCTTATGTAGCTCTTTTTCTAATTTCGCATTCATTTGTGCCCTTCTATCATCTGTGCGATCTAAAAAGCTTATTTCTACTGCAGAAAGCGAGCAGGTAAGGTTTTCCCTATGAGCGCGAGCCGTTTCAAAAGGTAGCATTGGCTCGAAAAATTCCCTCATTATTTTAGCATCCCAATCTTTAGCAATCTGGCTTAGCTGCGCTATTATAGGAACATATGCAAAGGTAACATCATAATTTGAGTAAAAATATTGTATGTTAGTTTGACCATAAAATCTAGACATTACTATACTACATGTAATCCCGTATGTAAGAGGCATGTGGTGATATGTCACCCCTTCCTTTACTGATGTCGGTATCTGTGTACACACATAACAATCTTTCGCATCCATAGTCTCAACATACTCTGTTAGCAAGCGATAGAAAACATTATATGAAAGCTCTTTCTTATCATGCAAGAGTCTCTCATCTATTTCTAGTCTTTTCAATGCGGTTAGTTCAGTGACAGTAACAGGAGCAAAAGTAGAAGCATCAATTCTCACCCTTTCCATGCATTGCAAGCACTATTGCCATTATTATTAGTACACATGCAATTATCAAGCCTATACACACATATTTACAATATTTCTTTCTACTGTTTTGCGACATGATCTGTATAGAATCAGAGAGCTAGAAGCACCTATAAAGAAACTATTTAGCAATTCAGTTACAAAGCTGAACGAGCGCAATGTTCACACAGTCTTCTTCAAGAGGCCAGTCACTTATCGGTTAGCAGCATTTGTCTCAATTCGGCAATAACTCAGTCTTTATCGGTTTAGCAAATGTCTCATCTGGTTGTTTGTTTCAAGTTATATTGTAGCAAGTAATGTCATTTATCACCCTTTCAATCAACAGAGTCCATAAAACTTTTCTTTTCTATTGGTATCTCTTCTTCTTCGTTCTCAAGGCTTAGAGATACAAACTCGTCAGTCCAATCGTCATTGACTGCATATGCCTATTCTGGACCGGAATATCTCCTGTTTGGTATCCTTTTCAATTTTGCTTCTCTTTTCGATTCTGCTTCGCTGGTACTTTCCACTTTTGTCAAGTCTTTTTCTTCACTCGGGGATGGTACCACGACAGTTACTTCTTTTCTTTTCTCTTTCACTTTTGGCCTTTCTCCGTCATTCAAACTTTCTTCAGTCCTTTGTTTTACTGGTGATATACTTAGTCTCCTCTTTGCACCATGTCCATTTGATGGACCTGCGACCCTTTCTGTGGAAGCTTGAACCTTTTCATTCTGTCCTGCCTTGTCCCCTCCTTCTGGGGAATCGATCACGTTCTCCTTTTCTTTTTCTGTATCGTCTGCTTCTGGGAAAGCCCTCCTCTGATCAGGCTCTCCCGCTTTTTCACCTTTTTCGAGCCCTTCGTCACCGTTACTTTCGTCAGGCTCTGTATCACTTTCAGCTGCTTCAGGTTCTTTGTCACCTTCAGCTGCTTCAGGCTCTTTGCTACCCTCAGCTGCTTCAGGTTCTTGGTCACCTTCAGCTTCTTCGTCGCTGTCTGAACTTTCTCCTTGGTCTTCCCCAAGTGAGTGGGTCTCTTCGTCCTCCAATAATATCTCTCTTTCTCCTGCTTCTGCCTGTTCGCTTTCAGTTCGGTTTTGTTCTGCCTCAACACTCAGCACTGTTTTATCAGGCACTGGCAGTTTCAGCGCTTCAACTTCCTCATCTGTGGGACACAACACTTTCTTTGTGTGACTGGCGTGAATCCAGTTGGGAACCCCCGCACACTTCACAGCGGTAGTTGTCGTCAGGATCACTTGGAAAGGGCCTTTCCAACGGGGTTCCAGACACGACTTCCTCACGTGCTTCTTTACCACGACCCAGTCACCTGCTTTCAGTGCGTGTCCTGGACCTTGTATCGGTGGCAAGGTGGTTGCTTCCACCTGGTGAGAGAAAGAGCGAACCACGTCAGCCAGACCTTTGCAGTAGTCTAACACCAAATCATCTGTAATATTCAAAAGCACGTTTGCGGGAACTGCGGGAAGTCTCATAGCCCTGCCCATGAGAATTTCGTGCGGAGACAATCCAGTCTTTCTATCAGGGGTGTTTCTCATTGACATTAGCACCAAGGGCAATGCATCAGGCCATTTCAAATTTGTCGATGCACATATTTTCGCCATTCTTGATTTCAGTGTACCATTCATCTGCTCCACCAGTCCTGATGCTTCAGGGCGATAGCTACAATGCAGTTTTTGCTCAATGTTCAGCGCTTCGCAAAGTAACTTTATCACCTCGTTATTGAAGTGACTTCCCCTATCTGATTCTAAAGAGATCGGGAATCCGAAACGTGGTATCAACTCTCTCAACAATAGCTTTGCAACTTTAAGGCTGTCATTTCTACGTGTGGGGTATGCTTCAATCCAGTGACTAAAAATGCACACAATCACCAACACATACTTCAGACCTCCATGCACAGGCATCTCAATGAAGTCCATTTGCATTCGACTAAACGGGCCACTTGCTCTACCAATGTGGCTCGCGTTCACGACTGTTCCCTTTCCTGGGTTCATCTGCTGGCAAGTGACACATCGATGGCAAACTGCTTCTGCAGCTTGACGAAATCTGGGGTTAAACCAATCAGTTTTGAACAATCTTATCATGGCATCTCTCCCTAGGTGAGCTTGCCCATGATAGAACCGCGCAAGCTGTGATAAGAGACTGTTTGGCAAAACAAATTTTCCCTCATTTGAAACCCATAACTCATCTGGTCTCTTTATATATTGTGATTTAATCCAGGAATCTCTTTCGTCCTCCCTGACGTTATTCTGTAATGCTTTTAATTCATCTATTGTATCTACAACTTTCAAGGCAAATGCTTCAGCTGGTTCGAGTTCTGGTTCACTTATCGAATTCCATTAATCTCTGAGCAATATACAATTCAAGGCGCAAAATCTTGCGACTTGATCCGCATATGCATTTCCCAGAGAAACATAGTCCTGTCCTTTTGTATGAGCACTACACTTTACCACTGCAACTTCGGCTGGCCTTTGAATGGCGTGTAACAATTCCCTTATTCTCTCCCCGTTTTTCACTGGGGATCCTGAAGTCAGGAAACCTCTCTGTGACCATAGTTGTCCAAAGTCGTGCACAATCCCAAACCCGTACTGACTATCAGTGTAAATGGTGACTTTCATCAATGCAGACAGTTGACATGCTCTTGTAAGGGCTACAAGTTCTGCTACTTGTGCAGAATAGACTCCTTGAAGCCAGCCCGCTTCCAAGACACCTGTTACAGTACATACAGCATATCCTGCTTTCAAAATTCCCATCCCATCTCTTAGACATGAACCATCAACAAAAACAATTTGGTCATTTTCATCAAGCTTAGTATCCTTAATGTCAGGTCGAGGTTTTGTGCAAAATTCAGTCACCTGAAGGCAGTCATGCTCGACGTCTTCAGCGTTCTCAATTTCAGCATTTTCACCAGGAAGCAAGGTTGCTGGATTCAACGTAGTGCACCTTTTCAGCTGCACATTCGGTGAGCCCAGAATTACCGTTTCATACCTTGTGAGTCTTGCTCCGGTCATGTGTTGCGTTCGGGAGCGGGTCAAAAGTATCTCAACTGAGTGAGGGACCATGACTGTTACTGGATGTCCCATCACTATTCCTTCACTCTGAGTGAGGCTGATACCAACTGCTGCTACGGCGCGCAAACACCCTGGAAGTGCTGCTGCGACCGGATCCAAAGTAGCTGAAAAATACGCTACTGGTCTGTTTATGCCACCATGGGCTTGAGTCAAGACAGACAAAGAACATGCATCACGTTCATGACAAAACAATGTGAAAGGCTTTGTGTAGTCAGGCATACCTAAAGCTGGAGCCCTGCACATGCATTCTTTTAGTTCAATAAAAGCATCCATCTCATCTCCTTTCAGCTCAATTTGATCCAACGCATCCTTCTGGGTCAGTTTCAGTAAAGGCTTTGCTAGAGTTGAGAAGTTGGGAATCCACTGACGACAGTAGCCCACCATTCCCAAAAACTTCCTCACCTCCCTCCTTGTCTTGGGTGGACTCATTTGAAGTACACTCGTTATTCTTTCCTTCATTATTCTCCGTGACCCTTTCTCTATTTGGTGACCCAAGTATTTCACTTTCTTCTGGCAGAACTGCAATTTGGAAGGAGACACCTTGTGTCCATTCCTTCCCAAATGGTTCAGCAGAGCAATGGTATCGGCTGTGCAGCCACTTTCTGTCTTTGATGCAATCAGTAAGTCATCAATGTACTGTACCAGGGTTGACTCGAATGGCAATTCTAATGCTTCCAAATCTTTCTTTAGAATCTGATTGAAGATTGACGGTGACTCAGAGAACCCTTGAGGAATTCGACACCAACTGTACACTCGGTCTAGGAACTTAAAACAAAAGAGGAATTGGCTGTCCTCATGAAGAGGCACAGAAAAGAATGCTTGTGACAAGTCGATGACTGAGAACCACTCGGCATCGCAAGGGACTTGAAACATTATCACAGCTGGATTTGGTACGACAGGGCAACACTTGACTATGATGTCCTTTATTTTCCTCAAGTCCTGCACTAGTCGGACCTTTCCACTTGGCTTTATTAGTCCCATTATTGGTGAATTACATGGACTGCTTAACACTTCTTTCAGTACTCCCTGTTTTACAAATTCGTCAATAAGTTGGGCAACTTTCATGAGGGTGTCTTGTGCCATGTGGTATTGTGGGGTCTGGGGAAAGATTGCATTGGGCTTTACAGTTACTTTCACTGGTTCTACTCCTTTCATCAATCCCACCTCTTTCCCTGTCATATCCCACACTTCCTTTCCGACTGTTTCCAGTAATTCAGCTGGAATATCTTCTTCAGTTATCATCGGGAAAAGACAAATCAGAGGATACTCTTCATCGACAGTTTCCATCTCATCCCCCTCTACACTGTCCTCTTCTTCCCCATCAATGCTCGTCTGAATTGTTATTCCCTCGTTCGAGCACATAATCGAACAACCCAATTTGCACAACAAGTCTCTCCCTAACAGTGCTATCGGGCTTGAGTCACATACCACAAACTGATGCACCCCTTGATAGTTACCGATGCTGACTGGTACCGGATCTGTTATTGGGTTCGTCAGGTGCCTATTTGCTACTCCCACCACTTGAACTGTCCTCCCTGAGAGTGGCAAATTTGGTACTTCACTGCTCTTAACAGTTGAACGTGTGGCTCCTGTGTCAACCAAGAATGAAACACGATGACCAATTACTCTTCCCTCTACGTACGGACCCTTTTGATCAACTTCCAAGGATGCTGCAAGCACACAATCTCCTTCTTCTGAACTTTCACTCTCCCATACATTGTTTATTCCACTCTCACTGTGTAGTGGGAACTGTTGTACTGTGCCATTTGTACTCATTCCCTGACCCGAGACCTGTGGAGGAACCATCACTTGCTGCTGACTCATTGGTGCCAAAGGTATTTGCATTTGCTGATTAGGTACCATGGGTAACTGCTGTTGCATTGGCTGCATTTGCGTCACCTGCATACGGGGCATCTGCATCTGCTGCGGCTGCATAGGTTGTAATCCCTGCAACTGATTTACGGTCTGAAAATTTGGGTTTGGACCGCTCATTTTCGGTCCCCTCATTGTCTGAAATGCATTGACATCATTGTTTTGCTGACTAACACCTGCACCTGCCTGCACCATCGGGCACTCGCGTTTCCAATGTCCGACAATTCCGCACACGTGACACGGCATCACCTTCTTCATTGCCTGCACACCATTCACAACAGTGTTCAAATCCGGACCATTATTCGCAAAACCTTCTCTGCCTCTGCCTCTGGCCTGTGGCTGAAACATCATATTTCCCTGCAACTGCGGCTGCGATTGCAGTGCCTGCTGTTGGAACCCTTGCATCCCTTGCAAACCTTGCAGACCTGTCTGAGCTGCTTTAAGTTGCATCATCATCACCTTCTCCTTCAACCTTTTCTGTTTTACTTCAATTTCGTCGCTACAGTATTTCGCATAATTCAACACCTCATCAATCGGTTTCGACTGCCAACAAATCAAATGCGACTTTATCATCTGACTTATCTCTGGTCTCAGCCCTTCCACAAATCTAAACACAAAATGAAGCATGTCCTTCGCCTCTATTGTTTCCGTGCCACTGTAATTCTTGAACGCCTTCAACAATCTCTCATTGTAACTATGAATCGACTCTTTAGCCTCTTGGGCCGTTCGATCGATCTTCTGCCAATCCACATTTTTCGCGGCAACCTTCGTCTTCAAATGCTTAATTACCTTATAGTACAAGCTCATCACCATAGGTGAGGGTGCACCCGTATCCCTGTCTCTCTCTGGTTCACTTGTCGGCCAACCTACAGCTCTTTTGCAATCCTCCCACAAATCTGCTGGAACCACAATCTCAAAGAGAGTATTCAGGTCTTCCCAGAGACATTTTGCAAGCTTCACAAACCTATCAGTCTGTTGATACCATTCAATCGGTTTCTCTCTCAGTTTGGGAAAATCATCCGTAAAGGACTGAATGTCGCTTCTGTGCCATGGTACATGTATTAATTTTCCCCCTGCTGTCTCCCTCATTGGTAACATGGTTACTGCCTCGCTACTTTGTGGTCTTTTCTCATTGAGCTCTGTAGCACTGTCCCTCCTCTTTTCCTTTCTCTTTACCCACCTGCTTTCCCATTTGTCTAAGCACCTCCACACTTGTGCACTCTGCAACAATTCTCTAAGGTGCGCCTTCATGCCTGCTGATCTCATGTGTTCAAAATCTGTGGTCCCGAAATCCAACCTATAGCTCCTGCTCAAGTGTTTTGTCTTGTCTATATCAACCCCGTTTTTGTCAGCTACTTCCTGCAAACTTTTATGTACCTTGTTCACTTCTTTCATAATCCTGGGACATAGATACCTCAGCTCTTCTTCCGAATAGGACTCTAACCTATTCACACCCATAGTCCCTTCCACCAATTCTTGTGCTTCCATGTTCAATCTCATCCTATTCATATAATCTTCTCCCTTCCCACTGGCTGAACTTTGAGTGGAATTCAGACTGTTAAACCACTGTGTCAGCTGTTGTGCATTTAACCCCATCAGTGTAGCATTCACATCGACTGCCATCGATGGTTGCGGCAACTTTTCAGTATTCGATGACAGCGGTATCATCAGTGGGGGACTTGACCTCACCAGTATTGACTGAGCACATATGGGACTAAACTCCATCAAGGACCCAGATCCAGTTGGCTGAGCCGCTATTAGAGTTATCCCTGGAGTGTTTTCTATGCACCTCCTTTCTGTCCCATTCTGCAGTATTGATCCCTGGCCGCTCATACCTAAGTTAGGCTGACTGTACAGAGGTACTGGTGGACCTACAGTAATGGGTAGTGATATCGCATCTGGGTTCTGTCCATTTCCCATGTTCTGAGGCATGTTAATTCCCACACTATGGGTCATCATTGCCGGCATACCCATTTGACTCCCCGTCACCTGAGCATGTGCATTTCCCCCCTGCATCTGCTTTTGAGGCATCAAAAACTGAGTTGATTCAACTTGTGCCAGTGTTGGGTTGTGACCATTCTGTCCTCCCATTACGGTTGGATCTAGAACCATTCCCGTACTGTTGTCACTGCTGTAGTACCTTGGGATCTGCGGCTGATAATTTTCTGCTGGTTACAACATGGGCACATCTGGATATATTCTCCTAACCTGCGGGGTGAACAGTAGACTCGGGTCCTTAGATCCCGATGATGCTCCTGAACTCTGAGTTTCACCGTTCTGTACCGATACCGGAGGGGCAGAACTGGTACTTGGACCTTGTCCACTCTCCGCATAAGGTGGTGGACGGTCGTTCAGCAATTGCATGATTAACTCCTCATCCTCTAATTCCTCTTCTCAACTTTTCCTCGTCCTCCCTATCCTTGGAACACCTCCTGTTTGTCTTACAGGTAGCTTTCTTACCTGTCTCCTCTTCTTCCTTAGTAATTGCGGGAAACAATTTTATCCCCTGCAATACATCTGACCTCCACACCTTCTGTGCATTATCCCACCTAGCGTCCGCTAGTGTCTTTTCTACCTTCCTTATCCTTGTCTCGAACTTATTTTGCTGTTGCTGGCTAGCCATCAGTTCCCAAATCGCTAGAGCCTCAAACTGTGCTGGCCTTGGAGGTACCTTCATGTCGTACATCGTGAATCTCAAATTCTCTAGTATCCTTATATTGAATGTCCCATGAATCGGGAACGCTACGCTCCCATGTTTCTCTGTCAGCTTGTGCCACTGCTTTAACCAAAGGCACGGAGCTACCCCTTTTTCCTCCATTACAATGTAAGCTGGTGTACCTTCAGGTGGCGTCTCTTCTCCTACGCTCGCTTTAATGTAAGACTCCCCCTTCATCGCACTCATTAATGCTTTAAAAAATTTCATTTTCTCGTCTTTTATTTCACAAAATTTGTAATCAATAGGTGACTTTAATTCCCGGAATACTCTTCGCTTGCCTTTCCCCTTCCAATCGAGCCCCACGGACTGCGTCCAATCCGTGCGCGACCCTTCTCCGCAACCAACCTATCCCAGCGCGGCTCCTAGTGACGTCACACTCACACACACTGCGGCTGACAAAGCCTCGCGGCTAGTCCTCCTTCACTCAGCTCTTTTCGTAACAACTTCTTGCATGTATCGCGAGCTACCAAAAATAAAACAGATCTGTCGGTTTACTACAGGAGGGGTAACACAATCGCTTCAGGACCTTAGGGATTTTTCACTAGCCTCGGCAGTTATTCCATCTTTCTCGGTCCCCACGTTCGCAAGCAAATCTGACCCGCAGACCTACTCTCAACTTGTCAATGATCTATTCTAGTGCACTTAGAATCTTGTCAAAGCCCGAAGTCGAAGTTTCTTTCACTCCCTTAACACACGTACCGACTCGTTGACCACGCCCGATCAACCTACTAAACCGCCCAGACCACAACATAAAACAACATACTCCGGAGTCTCTTGACCTCGCAGGGCCCGTCTCAACAACAACCACGTGGACCTTTTTATGCACAAAGCGCCACACGCACATGAAGTTCGACGACTTCCCTACTCTCACACTCTGAGTCGCACCTCCGCTATTTCTATGAAGTTAGACGACTTCCCTATTTCTACACTCGGAGTCGCACCTCCGCTATCCTCTAAAAAGAAAAAAAAAAATTCCTCGCAACCTTTTCACACAATCTGCGGCAGTAAGCTGTGCAAGCGCAAAACCCTAACTTCACTCATACCATTACTAGTACCGCCAACGCGGATTCCATACCTCCATTCTCTTCATTCGCAAGCTCCGAGATCCCGGGAAAGTCGCGGTGGACCTAGCCCATCATCATTCGGTCAATCAGTTTTATCCAAAAAAAATCTAATTCAACTGCTCGAGTGGAGTGTCAAAAGTCAAAACCGTTAATTCAACACCATGTACTTTAAGAGTACGGGGTCCCAAAAGGCGAAACCGTCCTCTGCTACCATCTACTGATAGAGCGTTCCGTACTAATAATTTACCTGTATTTGGACGCTCTTTAGGCCGATGAATCTTTTGGCTAAGTGGGACTCTCCGTACTCTCAGTCAATTTAATTTAATCAATAACGAACATACGCAATACCCTGATCGACATAACACTTAATTAATCCAGAATACATTTCGGCGAACCCTGACCTTTCAGTCAGGAATAACCACACCAGTTTATTCAAAGTTAGTGAATTTATTTCCCTATATTAACAAAGCTAGCACAATATAGATGTGTCTCAACACCAAATGATCAACATAAATGAACATTAATAGCTGTCCATAACGGCGAAACAAGTGCAATCTATGCAGCATTTGAATAACAAGGCATTCGATAATAGCAATGCAAATCACTAAAACTATGATCTGTAACGAGCTAATTGCATACATTTAGTCAGCGTAACAAGGTCTCAAATTGCATCGTGCAGCAAAAGGAATCCTCATCTAACCTCAAATTAGCATCGGCATGTGGGACTTCATGCAAAAACAATTTAGCAACATTAATTTGGAAAACTCCTAACTAGGGATCTTATCAAAAATCAGCAGTTGGTTACCTAAAAGAAACACAATGCAATTGTACAATCTCCTTTCATATTTACCAATTACGATCAGCATACAAGGAAGTCTTCGTCTCACAGGTACCGTTTCTCGATCAGCATGGGACGGGGCAAAGGGGCAGGGGTGGACGGGGCAATTGCCTCACGGCAGCAAAATAAAACTACTACTTCATGCAAAGGGATCAAAGTTAAAGTCTCTAGGGCAAGAATCATTTAAAGTCTTTTTCTCTCGATTAGAGAAAGCATCAAAGTCTCTCAAAATGGCGTCGCAGCAAGGTGGGCCATAATAGCTATAGTGTCCTGCAAAATGGCGGGTATCGAGCTAGTAATGGCTGTAATGGCTGGCAATGGCTACTTTCTTCTCGTGCACCTGGTTTTTATAGACAACAGTTCAAATCCAGTAGGGTCTTCCATTGGAGGGTTCATAGGTTAGCTTCAAATTGTCCAATCAAAAACAACAGTTCTCAAGCTTTTACTTAAGCATACATTATCCTTGGAGATGGGTACGCAAGTTGCAACATTTTATACCAATTAACTCACTTTCAGAGCTTCCATTGTCCGCACCTGCAGATCGACCTTGGAGCAAAGAGAAAAATGCCAAGCTGGCACGAAACTTTAAGATAAGCATGTGAACGATCTCAGTGGAAAAGTACAGCTTCAAGCAAAAATACACGTTTATTAGCACATTGGAAAAATACGAGCATCTAAACCGTGAGACCAGGCAACTAGGCCAAAGCCTGCACTAAATTTATGCTAAGCTAAAACATTTCAAGCAAGCAAATCGTAGCACACGTTTATGATTATGTCGGATTAGTGCAATTCTAAAACATCACGTTACATAAAGCACGCTTATAAATGTTGGCAAACTACTCTGAGGGCACATTTTGTCCCCGTACAATCTTTATTAGTTCGATTAAAGCCACACATGATTATTGCTATACTACGTTTAAGCGCTAATAAATATAAAACCTTCATTTCAGCTTCATCAGTTGCCATGCCTGCTTTGTGACACAAATATTGTGCCAGGTTCACAACGATAAACAAAGTGTAAGTTTACTCTTTTTCGCTTTCGCAAATTATTTATTACGTTTGTGACCATGAAGGCTCCAGTCGAGGCAGAAGTCCTCACATAAAAATATAGGGCTGTCCTGTCTTTTTATATAAAGAGTTTCCCGCCACGACTGTGGACTCTTGACAGTTGTAAATTTATTACATAATTTGCTTCTGAATAGTGGAAAAATCAAGGTAACCATCCACACAAGTGTAAGTTTCTTTGTGAATCAGGCCCTGAATTTCGAGACAGCAAGCTTGGGTTCTAGTAAGTGTTGAGTGCAATGTTTTTTCGTTCTTTCCCATGAGAAGAAATGTTTTATCTTTGTGATTAGCATGGAACGTTGTTTTAATAAATAGCACACTCAAGAGACACCTGCAGTGTCCAGACGAGTCCATATAGATTATTTTGTTACAGATCGTATACGTTTGAAGTTCCCAGACAAAACGTTGAATTAGGAGAAACTCGGAGCCTATTAAGTATGGAATTGTACAATCTTGGTTCAACTTGATTGGACAGCATTTTGCCAACTGCGTGTAGCTGGGTAAAATCTTAGTGTTGTATGCCTTTAGAGCAGAACGGATTAAAACGGAGGCGATCGGAGCAGGAGATTAGTTTCTTTTTTAGTTCTCTCAAGAGGACTGACTTTTCTCCTTCCCTAGGAGGACCCTCTGGTGGTTCCGCCTCTGCTTTGTAAAATAGAGTGCCTATTAATTGACACAACCATTTTCATTATAGATTGCTGCTAACATGTTTAGCCTTCTGTAAAACATTCTTTTAATAAACCTTCATTGTTTGATACTAAAATATTTATAGTGGAGCCTAATATGCTTTACATAATATTGAATGTAAAGATTTGTTGACCATGGGCGGGTGAGGTGCACCAAAGTCTGTACAGGATTAGCACCGCTCACTGTCAATCCATGGAAGCAATTTATGCTACCTACTTTTGCATAAAGGAAAGCAATAACACTGTGTATGCAGATAATGCTCTGTTAACATATTCAGACCTGATGACCCAAAGAAGCTCAGGTTGTAGGCAGTCTCACATGTGCAAACATGGATGTATTAGAACTGGTTGTACAAAGGTTTCTAAGTAGAAATTGTGCTTCTAGGGACCACAAGTACCACACTTCTGTCTTGATTGCTGACCTCCATGAGCATCCTTCACCCGTTGCCCTTATGATCAATGTAGAATCAGAATCTGTTCTTTGGCTAAAATGTGTCCTTCACACCTCTCATAAGCAAGGTCAAAATACTCGGCATCTACTGCATTGGCCCACTCTAGTTTCAGTAGTTGTCATTTATGACTAGACTATATCAATAGCATCTTGAGCTGCCTCCCTGCAAATCAAGGGCAAATTCAAGAGAATGGAACTATGAGGCCCACCTTGTAGTCGGCTAGAAATGGACAGACCATGTTATACCAGCTACCTTTACTACCAGCCAAGCAAGTGGTGTAGCTCAAAACCATAGGCTTTGTTCTAAAGCTCTACATCATAATGCACCAGAGTTGCTCAGAAAACATTTGCCTCCTTGCCAAATGACCAAGCATTGCAGGCTAGCTGTGTAACGCACTACACACATTTTAGAAGGTCAGTCTTGTTCCCAAGTTCTCACCCCCTTTTTCTGAAACATTGTTCTAGTGTGCTAGTGTCAAGCAAAATATCAGAAACAAAAACATTCCTCTTTTTCACCAACAATAAAAGGTTATTCCTAATGTTTATTTCAGTATGCTACACTTGTTCCGCTCACCTCTTCCCTACCCTGTGTTCCATGGTTCTGAGGCAGGTTGGGCACTGAAACAGCATTTTACAACTGCTTTAAGACCATCCACCCCTTCAAAGATTAGTGTAGCTGAGCCTGGCATATGTGCACAAGTAGCCTGTCACAGAGTGGACATTGAATACATTGATTATGGCCTGAACAAACGTAATATTTTAATTTGGAATCAACACCAATGATCCCCATTTCTTATCGACTATAGTGTAAATCTGTGGTGCTTTACCATGAGTTTTTAGTACTTTACTGTGTTGGAAAATGGGTTATTGGTAAGGGCAGGTAGGTACCTACACTTAGCATTAAGCCACTAACCTCCACTAAGGTCCAGTTAGGTCTCAGTAAATTAAACCCAGCTCAACCCTTGGTAGCTTGGCAACCAGCGTCAAGGCTTAACGTAGGAGACAGAGTGTAAAGCATTCAAATTTCACAAAACAGTAATTAAATAAAACACAGGAAACAGTTTAAAAATCCACAACCAATTTAGAAAAATAGATTATATTTTTATCTTTAAAATGACACCAAAACGAATAAAATCGGATAAGGGGAACCGGAGATATGAATTTTGAAAGAATTATTTTTTTAGCGCCTAGAAACAAAAAGCGCCAATTGGGTCATCTGGTTGCACCTCGACCGGGGCAAAGTCAAAGTTTCAGGCCAACCGCGATGGAGCCCTGCTCGGCTACAGGCCGCGGGAGGCCTCGGTTAAAAGTTTACCTTCATACTTAGGGCCAGATGTAGCAAAGGTTTTTACCCATTCTGTGTCTATGGGAAAAGGTGTTCGTACATATGGCCCCTAGTCTTTTTTTCAAAGATTTTCTTCAGCAGGACGAACCTGCCAGTCCAATCCGACCTCCTGGATCCCTTCTCCGGATACGCGATGCTGGAATCCTCGGTGGAGATTTTTACCTTCGACTTAGTCGTTTTTTCGAGGTGAAAATCCTTCGACTGGGGTAAACCTGGATCTTGATCCGACGTCCATGGAGCCCTCCTCAGATACGCTGGCTGGGAGGTCCCGGTCAACTTTTTACCTTCGGACTTAGTCTCTTTTTCTGAGATTTTCTTTACCGGGACTAACCAGCAAATCAGGCCGGGTCGCGGTTGAGGCAAGCCGGCTAGAGTTGCCGCCGCGGGTCGGTCCCTCTATGGAGCTTTTTTTCAAAAGTTGTCCAAACTTCTCCAAACTTCTGGGGCTTCTCCAAGATGTCCTTTTAAGGTTCTTTTGAGGTCCACAGCTCACCCCAAGTGTCCAGAAGTTCTGAGATGGTCCTTGGGGGTGCAGACTACAACTCCCAGAATGCACCTGGCGCAAACTCCTTTTTGGCCACTGGACAGTGGTCAGCTGGTCGCTTTCTTCAGAAGTTGGTGCAGGGGACTCTGGTTAGCAATTCTTCACCTGTAGCAACCAGGGAGTCCCTCCTTGAACCAGTTAAAGCCAGGCAAAGTCCTTCTTGTGGTGAAGCCCAAGTGTGCAGCTGGTGCAGTCCTGAGTGCAGGTTCCAGGTGCAGGCCAGGGGTCCAGCAGGGCAGTCCTTCTGTTCTTCCTTATTGGATGTGGTAGGGAACTGGAGGTGTGGGTGCAGGTCTGCTAGTTTTATCCTTGCACCTGGGTGAAACGCAGGGGGGTCCTGGTTCTCCAATCAGGTGCAGGGTCCTTCCCCCTGTGATGACCACTTCATGGGAAGTGTGGCAAAAATCAATCCCAGGAGGCAACATTCTCTAAAAATCCATCATGGCATTTTTGGAGGTTACATCTGGCTGAGCCCACCCACTGGTGTGGCTAAAAATCATACACACCCCTCTCCTGCCCTCTCCTAATCTAATCAAGGGGGCACCTAGTTGTCTGGGGTTGCAGGATGTGGGGGTGTTGCTAGTTGCTCCAAATGTCCTTCTCTGCCTTTGAAGACCAGTTTGGCAGCCCTCCCCCTTCCTGCCTCACCATCTGCTGAGGGGCGATTCCTTCCCACAGGCACATTCCTTTGTGTGAAGCCAGGCTACTTCACACCTCATCAAGCAGCGTGGCCAAGCTGCTAGAGGCTGGCCAATCAGAGCACAGCAGCAAAAACAATGCAGGACTGAAATTGGCCACTTTTCAGGTGAAGTTTAAAACTCTTTACCTGAACAAGTTATATTAAATCCAACAACTGGAAGTTGTGGGATGTATTACAACAATTAATTTGATACCAAATTCTTGGTATGCATCATTTAAGGAGACTTTAAAAATTAAAATAAAGTCTCCCCATTCTAGCCTACGAAGGCCATTTACTACAATGAGGGAAAAACGAATGTGGCTGTTTTTACCTCACCAGGGCTTATAAAACTATTTTTATAAGGTCCCTGCTTATAGTTACATGGCACCCAGCCCTAGGGGCACATAGGGCACACCTTATGGGTGACATATATGTACAAATAAGGTAGTTTAAGATTATGGAACTACTTTTAATTCCAAAGTCGAATTTGCATATAACATTAATTTAAAAGCAACCAGCAAGGCAGGCCTGCCTTTAAAATGACACTGGGCACCTCAGCGGTGCACTACCTATGCTGTGGTCCCTAAACCTACATGCCCTACCATATACTAGGGACTTATCAGTAGGTTAACTTAGCCAATTATAATTAGCCTAATTTGCAAATCCATTTTACACAGAGCACAGGCCCTGGGAATGGTTAGCAGTACCCAGGGCACCATCAAAGTCAGGAAAACACCAGCAAAAAGTGGGAAATGGAGGCAAAAAGTTAGGGTGCCTCTGCAATCAGCCCTGTTTTCTCACATACTGTACTCCCACTGCAGGTCAAAGCTGCTCCCAAGATATTAACTTTACATTGGCTCTTCCTAGAGAAAAAGTTAAAGTTTCTTTCTAAAGGTTTGGAAAGGTCGAGAGACCAAATACAATATTAATTGGCCAAGGTTTGCACTCCTTCATATACTCAGGATTTTGCAGCATTTGTCCGAGTCATTCCTTAAGGAGATTTAGTCTTTGAACTACCCAGCTGTGCCAAGTCAATTACCGTGCTTGTCAGCAGGTAGCTCAAAGCCTCCCGCAAATTATATGCCAACTTGGAGAGGATTAGCCTGCTCCTAGGAGTAAAAGATGAGACAGATAGAATCTGCAATGTTTCATTAAGCCACACTTGATAAGCCTGGGCATACAGTTTCTCAGAGGAAAAAAAGGGTTGCATCCTGACCTCTGGCACATCTCACGGGCAGGGCTCCCTTTTGAAGTTTGAGGGAAGGAAAGAGTTTGTTAGGAAAGCTAAGGGCAGAGATAAAGGATCTGGAAGAACCTTTACTCAAAGCTCGATTACACCATTATACAAAAATTCCTAACATACTGCACAGGTGGCTAGACCAGGGTGGAGGGATGATGTGGCTTTTCTAGAAGGTGGGCATCTCTGCCCATTCTAGGACTATCCACCTCAACTTTTAACCTCCTGCATTATGGGAGAATTTAAAGAATCACTGGGAACTGAAGAAGACTAGGAAGTAAGGATCCAATGTGGATAAAGCAGTTTGGAGGGAAGAGTATAAGCACTAGAAATAGGGGTGCTGGAGGGTGCAGCACCACCCCTAAAATAAGCATGCTGAAGTTCAGAAGGTGCCATAAAGATGTGTTTAAATGTTGTATTTTTCTGGTAACATTTGCTTTGCTTCAAAGACGGAGGACAAATGTCAGGCAATAGCGCGTAATAAATGGCTATCCATTCTCTTAACACGGAGATTGGGGTTTACTTCAACTACAAAAGCGGGATGAGCTGGTAAAGCAAACTATGTGGCAGTCTTTCAGGGGTACAGTTGATGCCTTTTTATACAAAACAAATGCCTGTAAACTGTCATAAAGCACAAATTAAGGACATTGTTTGTAATTCTGAAGTGCGATGGAAACAAAGTTTATTAGGATTAAAATAAGTCAAGACATACTTATTTCCTGAAACCCTATTTCCAGACACTACCAGTTGTGTGCTTTGTCAGTGGTCATTGATATGTCTCAGGACATTTGGTGGACATTCCAATAGAAAATATGCTGTCAATGATGCTGTGCTACCATGCTTTAGTAATATATTCAAAAAGCACCAATGGCTGCATACTATACCCTGCTGATACATTATCTAGGCTTGTTCTTTATGCGATACTTGGAATTTTCACAATCCCAATGACTTCAGTGATTTAACATTGATGGCAGCACCCACACTCTGAAAATTGTTCTAGCACCACTGGTGAAAGGGCAAACTGGACATGTACTTTCTAGGTTGCTGTTTAGCATTCCATCCATCACTTGTTCTTTTTGCATGTCACCTTAAGTGGGATGGGTATGCCCAGATGTGGGTCCCATGCTCCCCCCTCCTAATGGAGCAAGCTAATACACTTTGAAAAAATGTACAGAGGGATAAATAGCATATAGAAATATTCCTCTCTCATGAAGACATCAATTAATCATTGGACATAGGATGGAGGCAAGACTGATTGAACAATTTAGTACAGCTACAAGAGGACAAACGATCTTGACTAGATGTGGGCCCTAATCTAAAAGTAAAGATTAAACGTCAGGAGATGCTTGGCTTTATTTCTCTCATATATGGCAAGTGTACATTAATAATTGCCCCCCAAACCTTCAATTACAAGTGGCCTTTTTGAACACAAGTTGTGCACTGTTTGTTTAAAAAAAAAAATCCCCTGCTAGGTTATAAATTGACATTTAATTTAAATTTAATTACATGCTTTGGCGATTCATCAGTATCCATGGCTTAGTCTAAAATCACTAAACTCACTGTATTCAGAAAGACAGTTACACATGGGATGTTTAGTTTACATATAATTAACAATGATGAAGCACCCTTCCTTTCACAAAACAAACCGATTTTAGAAGGGTAAAAATTAAAATAAAATATTGCCTTCTGTTGAAAATCGAGTCAGTTGTTGCTGTTTCTTTAATTGTGCACAGCGGTGACTGTGTGAGATTCAAAGACGCTGCGTCTACACACATGCGCGTTCTATCTATATAAATAAATAAAAAATAAAATAAAAAAAGTTAAGCACAGGTAGTAAGCGCCCCTCCTTTCAAAAGACCTACTGATTTGAGCAGGGCAACAAATATTGCCTTTGACAGCTCCAAGATGGCTGCCAAAAATAGCCAGATAAGTATTTTGTTGAAAATAGAGTCAGTCGTCGCCGCTTCTCTAAATGCGCACAGCGGCGACTGAGTTTCCAAGGTGCCGCGTCTTCTCACAAATGTCTTCTAAAAAAGAGTGGAGCACCAGCATACGGGCAGTGCTCCTCATGCTTTTGAAAGCTGTTTCGGGAAAGAAATTCGTAAGTTATTCAACTAAATAATGTTATTTGTAGAAAATGTAGTATGTAATGGACGATAACTAAGCATATTATAATAATGGTTTTCAGTACTACCGATGGATGTTTAGATTTTAATGTCAAACCCCTCTGCTGAAAAACTGTTTGCTGAACAGCATTGCTGCTTATAAAAATAAGGTCAGCCATTTCCATTTCATCTACATTAAGCATGGCCTTTGGCTTGCTTGGTTCTTTAGCTTCACAATAATGAATACAAATTTATCCTCTTTTCTTTCTTCTTTTAAAAACACTATATACAATAAGTATGAGTTGTGGGCTTGTCACAACAGATGGGACAATATAGGTTGTGTAAAATGGTTTGTAATGCATAAATAATATAAACACTGATATTGCTTGCTTTGTGGTCACACATGTGGTGTAGAAAAGAGTGAACAGTGCTTTTTAGAGCACTGGAGGTGGTGTACACATGATGTTGATTGAGAGTAATTTAATTTTATGTGAATTCGTATATAGGGACTGTGTTTGATGTGATGAGGAGGCCGGAAGCAAAAGGGCCGAAACTAGAATGTTTCTGAAAATTTGAATAAAAGATAAACTGAGATGGCATATACGTATTGGGAGGAAACGCCCCCAAAGGAAATGATACCTAATACCATTACCTCTTGAGGTATAAGACTGTTCGCCCGAGGAAGGCTTAGCAGCTTATTTGAAAAAAAAAAAAAAAAAAAAAAAAAAAAAAAAGACTCCAGTGCTAAGAGCTATCAAAATTATACAAATTTGGTTTTTTACTTTCATTGTATGATTTTATGATGTTATTAGTCATTTGTTTGTATAATATGTAGTTATGTATTGAATGTTGTTTTATGTGGAAATCCACCCTTTGATCAGAGTCAAACAGGGAGAAACAAAAACACTAAAATAAATAGAAGTAATGTGTAAGACAATAATTGTCCTCTATGATTAATTGATGTTTTCATGAGAAAGAAATATTTCTATTTACCCCCTCTGTACATTTTTTCAAGGTGTATTGTGTTTTGGCCTAGTTACAGCGGGGTTACCGCCCCCCTTCCTTTATTGGTGTAGGACTGGAGTCAAGCTAGCCTGGCTGATTCGGGGTGATACTCAGAAACCAGTCCCAGGATGCACATTTCCAGTCCAGGGAGGCCCTGGGGTGGACTGTTCCCATTTGCAGCAGGGTCAAGATTAATTTGCATATTGCTGGGTCCAAACTGGAATTGCATGGGTAGCCAAAACAAATTGATTACGGCCCAGGAACTAGGAGACATGCAAAGCTCCTGCAATACCACTATAGTTACACAGTACTTATACACAATAAAAGACAATACTCCGTGTTACCCAAAAATAAAGGTTCTTTATTTTAGTGACACGAGGCCAAAAATATCTTAGCGACAATACTCCTTCTGGAGGGAAGTATTTTACACACAATATACACACTAGAGACCAAAATCAGATAAGTTAATAGTCCCAAAATAGTGCAAACAATAGAAAATACCATAGAATGCAATACGAAGAAATAGGCCTAGGGGCAACACAAACCATATACTAAGAAAGTGGAATGCGAATCACAAATTTCCCCCTATGCGAGTGTAGTGGGTAGAGGATCGCTGGGAGTGTAAGAAAACACCAAAGTTAAGTAGAATACCCTGCCCCAGAGCCCAGTAAAGTAGGAGTAAAGTACAGCAAGTTTCTGTAGGATACACTACAAGTCGTGATTAGAGTTACTGCAAGAACCAAACAAGACTGCAAGCAACAAATTGTGGATTACTGTACCTGAAGACCTTTGAAGAGAGGAGACCAAGTCCGGAAGTCGCAGAAGACTCAAGGAAAGACAGGCGCCCTTGCCAACCTAGAAGATGGTGCAAAAGAGGATTCTCTGGTTGGAAGAAGTCTGCAGAAGAGCACCAAAGTCGATGGCTGAGGGTTCCTGCATGATGCAGAGGATATCCCATGTAGAGATGTTTGATGCAGGCGAGTTGCAGTGCTGGATTCGTCCAACAAGCCTTGGTGCATGCAATGTCACAGTTTGCATCACAATGGCACTGCCTGGACCTAGGAGGGACCTGGGGGCTTCAACTCCGACTCAAGAGGCAGAGGGGGCTCCCAGCACTGGAGGAAACCCAGAGATGAACAGGCAGCACCCACAGAGGTCCCAGGACACAGGGACAAAGAAGGTGCAAATTGCAGTTGCTGCAGCACTACAAAAGAAGGTCCCATGCCGCCGGAGACCAACTCAGTGAGTTGAGCATCGCAGGGTAGCGTGATGGGGACCTGGGCTACACTGTGCATGAAAGATTCTTGCAAATTGTGCACAGAGGCCTCAGGAGGTAGAGATGACGTAGTGCACAGGGGTACTGTCGCAAATGGGGAAGGTAAGCTCTTACATCTGCCAAATTTGGACAGCTGGACCTTAGGACAGTCTGCGTTGAACGAGTCCACCACCTGTGTTCCAGGGAGCACGCTCATCGCCACGAGAGGAGTCCCAGAGAACTAGTCGTCATCTTAGAAGGTGCCTGCTAGAGCTGGGAAGTGACTCCATCACTCCACAGGAGATTTCTTCGGCCCTTCTGGTGCAGGGTGAAGACGGAGTCCTCAGTGTGCACACCTTGGAAACTGTTGCAGTTGCCGGCTGGAGCTGGAGTTGCAAAATCACAGTAGCCTTCTTGGATACTTTGTTGCAGTTACAGCGGTTCCTGGAGCAAGTCACGGTTGACCCAACGGTCATAGGATGAAGCAGGAGTTGCAGAGGATTCCTGGAGGAAACATGCAAGCCAAATCTGAAGAGGAACCCACAGGAGAGACCCTAAATAGCCCTGAAGGGGGGATTGGCTACCTAACCAGGTATGCACCTATCAGGAGGGGTCTCTGGAGATCTGAGTGGCCAGTGCCAGCAGGTGACAGAGTCCCCCTCTCCCCCACCCCAGCCCCTGGAAAACAATATGACTAACTCCAGGGACACACTGGAGGAGCTCTGGGCACCATCCCTGGGGTGGTGATGGACATTGGAGTGGTCACTCCCCTTTCCTTTGTCCAGTTTCGCAACAGAGCAGGGACGGGGGGGGGGGGGGTCCCTGAACTGGTGTAGACTGGCTTATGCAAGGAGGGCACCATCTGTGCCCTTCAAAGCATTTCCAGAAGCTCTGGGAGGCTACACCTCCCAAGCCTGTAATAACTATTTCCAAAGGGAGAGGGTGTAACACCCTCCTCCCTCCCAAAGGAAATGCTTTGTTCTGCCTTCCTGGGACTGAGCTGTGCAGACCCAGGAGGGAAGAACCCTGTCTGACGTGGCAGCAGCTGTAGCTTCAGTGCAAGCCTCAGAGCTTGTTTGTCAGTACTAGGGGTCCCTGGTGGAGCCCCTGGATGCATGGAATTGGCCCCTAATGCCAGATTTGGAATTGGGGGACAATTCCATGATCTTAGACACCTTACATAGCCATATGCGAGTTACCATTGTGAAGCTGCATATAGGAATTTACCTATATGTAGTGCACGTGTGTAATGGTGTCCCTGCATTCACAAAGTCTGGGGATTTGGCCCTGGACTGCAAGTGGGCACCTTTGCTAGTGCAAGGGTGCCCTCACACTAGTACCTTTACACCTAGCCTTCAGTAAATGAAGGTTAGACATATAGGGAACTTATAAGTTACTTAAGTACAGTGAAAATGGCTGTGAAATAGTGTGCACTATTTCTCGTAGGCTGCAGTGGCAGCCCTCTGAAAGGGTTTGTCTGAGCTCCTTATGGGTGGCAAAATAAATTCTGCAGCCCATAAGGATCTCCTGGAACTCCAACTCCCTGGGTACCTAGGTACCATGTAATAGGGACATAAGCGGGGTCCAGTGTGCCAATTGGAACTGGTAAATTAAGTCACTAAAATTATAGTGACTAATTTGGAAGCAGAGAGAGCATAAGCACTGAAGTTCTGGTCAGCAGAACTTCAGTGACACAGTTAAGCACTACTGCAACACACACATTAGGCCACAAACTATTAGCACTGGGGTCCTGGCCAGCAGGATCCCAGTAAGACAGGCAAAACATACTGACATACATGTAGAACATGGAGGTAACATGCCAAGAAAGAAAGTATTTTCCTACAATCTATCACTTGTTCTTTTTTCAAATGATATTTGCCAAAAATCCAAAGCTTTTACTGTCTCAGTTGTGACTGGAGGGAGACATGGTTAACTGCCGTACTGTGCAGTTTACACATCTTCCTCCTATAATGGAGTACGATTGTTCTAAATGAAATTTGTCTGGGACACTTGAGGATGCCCATACATCGGGTCCATTGTTTAAACTGTATCGGTATTAATTCAACTATGGTTTCCTGGAATGCAGCGGACCTAAAGACTAAACTGGAGAAATAGGAATTTTCTGACAGTTTGAAGGCTGATGTAACTTCAGGAAACCTGGTGTCTAAATGTGTATTGAACAACTCATTGTCTTATGTAACTGATAGTATTGTTGGGGTAATAATTTTACGATATACTGTACATTTTATCCTGCTGATTTTATATTTTCTGTATCTTGTTTTATGTGGACCTTCGGAGTTTGAAATCAAATGTACCTGCAGTATAGTGCTTTTGCGTTGGAACACTTGACTGCCATAAAGAGTCAGAGTGGGACTCCTGAAACTAGGACTAATAGTGGGGTGTAACCTGAATGTTGCCTACAGTGAATAGAGAAATAACCGCTAGAGCATGTAGTTGGACTCTGGGACCTGCCTCTAAAACATTAGGGCCCAGACCTCAGGGTACTGTGTGTATTGTTTGTGAATGTTGTATTTTACAATGTGTTTGCATATAAAAATACATATTTTTTCATAAAGTATTTGACTGGACAGTTTTTTATGGCTGCAGAACCTATTGTAATCCCGTGTTCACCCCCTCCCCACCCTTGTCGGGAGGAGCCTTGTATGCTCGGCCCACACTACCACTCAGTCAATTGCTGAAGGCCCCGTTGCTGAAGATCCATAGTAGGCCAGGCCTCCAGGACATAAGGAGCAAAAAGGCCCCAACCCACACAGCTGGGACCATTATCCCAGATTGTCCTGTGGCTCTCTCAACAGGGTTCTGGCACATACAGAGTGCAGTTGTGAATCAGGCCGCATACGTTTACCTTCATTCAACTCATCTCAGACATTACTATCAAGATCTTGCTAAAATTCAAGTTTTAGCCAAAAAAGGACACATACCTTTGATTAGAAAAAATAACTAGGAAAGGATTGCAAGCACATATTTAATTAATTAGAAAGAAAAAAACAAGCCCCGGAGGGACACGATAAGTATCATTATTGAACAAAAATAGCTACAAATACTTATTCCTCTGATTTTAGCTTCACTTGAGGTACAACAAAACAGGATAATTAAACGTCATGAAGTACTGCCAGCATTATGATTTGTCATGCTGCCGTTTCACGCCAGTGGAAAATCTTGGACACCATCCGACACCAACCACAACAGGTTGTCTGTACTGAATGCCAGCATTGAATTTTGATCCCCCACCCAGCAAGGTCAATCAAAGCCAGCAAATACTTATATCCTCTCCAGTGTCCCAAAGTTACTCTGTCATTGAAACACTGCGTAGAGACCTAACCACATATTGCAGGTAACTGACATACTCAAGCCTTGTTCCATGAAGGGAAACCCTCTGCACTATGGTACACTCGGGGGCTCATCTCCAGTAAACACCACTAGACAAGGTAAGAAATTTCACAAACACAAGAAGACTCCAGGACAATAAAACAAAAAAACAAAAAACTTTGTTATGCTTACAGACAACCGAATGAGACCACTGCTACAAGTCCTTCATGAGCATATTCCAACGATTATCAGGACATTCTTTGAGGCAAAAGTGTGTGTATTAGGAAGCCAGATCTGCCAATCACACTGTCAAATGAGAAGGGCACAGCAAAAATCTTCAAACCAGATTAAACATCACCAACAAATTAGGACTCAACAATCCTGTGTCATACCCAGACGGTGTACCACAAATAACCACTCTTCTGAAGAGTTAGCATAACTCACCAAAAACTGTGAAGGATATGCCTTATTTAGTTAAGTCAATGATAATGCGGAAGGACTTGGGTGAAACCATGTTGCTTCACTTACTCAAAGATGTCTGTTATTGCATTCTCATGGAGGAGATTACGCAAAACAGGGACCACGATGGTCTCAAACACCATCATCTGATCACCTTTATTCTACTCTTGGGAACAACTGGGAAAGCAGTAGTCATCATGCAGTTTCACAAGACTATCAGGAGTAATGCACTGATTTACACCGACCCAAATTAAAACTAGAGAGTTAGGTATGTAGGTGATCATGACCCAAGTAGTAAATGATGCACAGCAGATTCCTCACAACGGTAAATCCTCCACAGTCTTATTGCCCTACTTTGCATTTCTGCAAACGTTGACGCTGTTATCCATGTTATCCTTCAAAAAACTCATGACCTTTGAATGACTCATCCTGCAGAAGTTTGGTTTTTACTTTAGAGATCAATTAGTTGACGGGAGTTCTGTCAGATCTGAGACCATTACTGTGAGTTGTGTTATCCCTCGAGGCTTCAGCCTCAGAACAGGGATTTCCAATCTGCACAAGGAGTACCTTTTTGCCCTACTCACTGGCAAAGGCAAATATTCACCTGCATACATGCAACATTGAGGGTCTTAACATGGATTGTTGGAAGGGTTATTGCTCTACCTGTGATCCATGGATGTCCAAGTTCTACCTCAAATTGGTCCCATCAAGTACGAACTCACTAATCACAAATGAATGGCTATCCTCATGAGCTTCAAAAGTCAAAACTTGTGGCCAGTTCCAAGTCCACAGGTTTATATGAAGGCAGCAAGCTCAGCTTCAGGACCGAGGTCATAACCCATCTGGCTCCAGCTGACCCTGTGCTACATAATTAAGCTTTCCTACCCTACGCCAACTTAATTGCTAACCAGTCAGTTATTTTTGCATCTCTATGGAATCCACATCCTCAGACATCCAATACTCACAGGACCCTGCTTAAAGTGTGCTATATACAAAACACAGACACACAAAGAACTATGACAAAATAATCTGGGATGTGATGAGTAGACCTCCACCTTAATACTGATTCAAGGGACATCCGGTCTCCACTTTTCTAAAGAGTTTAACAGTAATCAGGCCAAGCAACACTTGATCACAGAATAGCTTCTCTGCCAAACTCACCCAAGATTCACCCCATTAGTATGAAGCGCCACCTTGCCAGAGTGGATGGAGATGAAAGGTGGCTTTAAAGAAAGTCTGTATGAGAAAGACTGTTTCCTTAGTTAGCAGGCAAGGTGGGATGTTGTGAAGTGGCTCAAAATGATGGCACATTAGATAGTAAGAACTAAGTTCTAGTCCTGTTGGGGCATTATGCACGGGGAAGGAGTAAAGAGATGGGTAATACCCTTAAGAAAGCATCCAATAATGGGAGATTTAAACAAGGAGGGTTGATCAGGCAATCAGAGGAAAGCCAAGATGGCAGACCAGTAACACCTTTTGGGATCCCAGAGGAGAGCCCTGCCAGGCCAAAGAAAATAAAAACCTCATAAGATGGGTTGGGGGTGGGTGGAGAGGGGATAATCAGACTTGTCGGTACATCATGCTACAAATTTGTTCCAATGACCGGTGTGTACCGTTTTGATGGAGGGACGCCTGGCTACCACGATAACGTTAGACTTCAGGCGCAAGTCCAAAAGCTGTCAACAGCCACCACTCAATCTCCAAGCAGAAGGCACAGACTGGACAGGTTTGGGCAGAGAATGTCCACTGCTGTTGCGACAGAAGATTCTCCCGAAAGGACAGGCTAATTGGAGGATCAATGGCATGTTTAAAAGCTTGGGATACCACACTGTTCAAATCCAGTCCTGAGCCACAAGAACAACTTGGGCCCGTTCATTCTTGATATTTGAAACTCTGGGCAGAAGTGGTATTGGTGGAAAGGTGTAGAGGAGGCCTGAGTTCCACTCAAGATGAAGTCTGTAAAGCAACTGCTGCTTTGGAAACTCCAACGTGCAACACAGCTGACATTGCACGTTCTCTGTGAAGGTGAACAGAACTTACCAATGCTCTCCCCACTGCTGAAAGAACATGTGCCACCTCTGGAGGGAGGCGCCATTCGGGATTGACCAGGAATCCCCAGCTAGGTAAGTCTGCTCTGACTTTCAGAGAGCCCACCAGATGGTGAACCACCAGGGATGTGCCTTGATGTTCCAGCCATTTCCAGAGGCCGTGAGCCTCCTGACAGTGTCCACGGCCCCACCTTGCCCTGTATGTTTCAGTACCACATGGCGGTGGTGTTATCCATGAACATCTGCACCACTTTCCCTTTGAAAGGGAGGGAAGGAACGCTTTCAATGCTAGTCCGATTGCCCTGAGCTCCAAAAGGTTGATATGGAGCTCAGACTTGCCAGAGACCGGGTGCCTCTGATCTCCACCTCTCCAATGTGGCCACCCCATCCCAGGAGTGATGCATCCGTCACTACAGTCGCATCTGGTTGGGAGAAGGGAGAGCAATATGCCTCTGACCTAATCGCTGGTCAAAAGCCACCACTGCAGGTCTTGCGCAGTCCACTCAGAGGTCTGGACCATGTTGGAAAGATTCCCCTTATGCTGCCCCCACTGGAACTTCAGGTCCCATTGCAGAGCCTGTATATGACAGCTGGCATACGTGTTACCAGCATGGTGTAGGACACCATGAGGACCAGCAGCCTCAGTCATTCTCACAGACATCCAGGATAGAGGCTGAAACATTGGTATAGCATGAAGGTCCTGGACTCAGCTCGGGTGGGTAGGCCCGAAACTGCATTGTGTCCAGAACTGCTCTGATGAAAGGGAGTGTCAGAGGGAGTCAGGAGTGACTTCAGCACACTTATAGTGAACACCAGTGACTGCAGGACGACCACTGTAGTCTGGAGGTCAGAGAAAACAGCATGGGGCGAGTCATCAAGGTAGGGGAAGACAAGCCCCTAACCTACACAGATGATTTGCAACCACCATCACTTTGGTGAACACCTGAGGGGTGCTGGCTTGTGACCTACTACAAACCACAAGTAACGTCTGTGGGCAGGCAGGACAGTAATATTGAAGCATGCGTCCTGCAAGTCCAGTGCAGCCATTAAGTCTTCTGGGGCCAGGGCGGATAGGACCTGAGCCATTGTGAGCATTTTGATCTTCTTCCTACAGAAGTAAAGACAAAATTGAGGGACCGGAAGTTGAGGATAGGGCAGAGGCCCTTGTCCTTTTTGTGTGCCAGAAAGTAGTGGGATTAACAACCATGACCTACTTCTGGCACAAGGACCCTCTCTATGGGCCGTAACCTCCTTGCCGGGAAGTGCCAGGTAATCCTCCATCATCCGATCTTAGGGTGGTAGCATGGCAGGAGAGGTAGTTTCAAAGAGGAGGGAGAAGCCCCTTCAGATTATTTGCAAAACCCATCTGTCTGGTGTGTTGGTATTCCAGCAGGGCAGGTGATGGTGAATCCTTCACAGACTGGCCCATGGTGGGGAAATGCCAGACTATGAAGGTCTGGAGGCTGCAGCTGAAGGGGTGGCAGTGGACTGGCTAGATCGCTGGCTCTCCGACCCACGCTGACTCAAGATCCAAAGTCCTCAGCCACAAAGAGGCTGAGCAGCATGTGTGGTGCAGTGGCAGATGGGGAATGGATGTGGTTGGGTGCCCCTTACGTGGCCACTAAAGCAGTGAAAAGGAGACTGAGGAGGGCGAATAGCAGCAGTGAAGCAAAGGGACCAAGCCATAGCCTGGAACTCCTTAAAGTGCTTGAGCGCAAAGTCTTTGTCCCTGAAAAGACAGGTGCCATCAAAGAACTGATGTCAGCACACCAGAGCGTCACCTATATATTAGGCGACCATGAGGCAAACAGATGCGGAGTCGACCGACACCACCTAATGGTGCACAAGGGTACTGTTCAAAGAGAAATCTCTGGATCCCGACTGACATCTGGGAGAAATTCTAAGGTAAGGAATATGCTTTAGGAAGGTTTCAAACTTAAGACAGTTTCCTTTTTAGGAGCTCACAATTGTCCAGCTTAATAAGCCTAAATCTGCATCAGAAGAAACCCTCTTAAAATTGGACACCTTTACCACGAGGTGCCACTGAAGCTCCAAGAGTCTTGGAAGTATAACAACATTTCTATGTCTCAGCTTTTCAGACTTTCTGGAGCAGTTTTTCTTGGTCGCTTCTAGGGTTTCTAGGAACTTAACAGCACTTACAGACCAGGGATCACTCCAACAGAAGCCATCAAGAGGCTGGTCACACCAGGGAATGGGAAGTTTGCTGTGTCCCTGTAGCCACACCCGGTCAGCCAACTGACCCATTCAGTCCATTCTGGAGTCATGGGTTTATATGGGAGAAGGTCCAGCCCCTCAGGTCACCAAAACAGATCATAGACTGCCGATTCAATCTTTTTCTGTTCTTCATAAAGTGTTCTGATGAGCTGGGAGTGAGGTGTCACTTTTGTAGGCTACTAGCAAGTAAATGTTGGTATTTGCTGGACACTCCCTAACCAATGAAAAGAAGTTCCTAGGGGCAAACCTTGCCAGCACATCTTGTTTGCCTTACTAAAACGTATTGCACAATGCACTAGTCAGAGTCAAATCCAACATAACAATCATTTTGCTCTGGGAGGTGGCTGAGCCAGAGTGAGCATCCAGGTGTTTGTCTAGGGAAATGAGAAATCCCTCCTCCCCAAACACACCGAACTGGTCCTGAACCAGCCCCACCTTCCACTGGGTGGGTACCAAGCCGTCTAAACTGTACCCTGGGATCTAAAAGCCTCTTCCCCAGGTTTCCCTTTACATTTTGCTAGAAATGGGGAGACCCTGTCCTGGTCGCTTTCAGACATCCTTAACTGCCTTTTATGAGAGAGTAAAAGTCATCTCAAACCAAGGTCTTCCTACCAAAAGGTCCAACTCATTATCTCTGCTCTGAGAGCAGTTTTTACACCACATTAATGTGGGAACATTACCAGAGGCAGCAACTGACAGGCTAAGGTGGATTTACCCTGCTGAATCTTCAGGTAGGCAAAGAATAACTTTTTTTTTTATTTTTAAACTTATTTTCCAATAAATGTATCTAAAATGTAAATTCATTCAAATTAATTTCATATTTTTTTTTTTTTAAAGTGGTGAAATAATTTGTGTAGCTTATCCAAAGTTAACAAAACCAGTAATTTAATTGCGGTTCTCTTTGCACTGGGGTCAGCTAAAGCTCTTTACAATACATTTTTTTTTCCAAGGGGCTAGACACTAACAATGCAACATGAATTTCTTACATGTTCAACCTTTAAATACTAGCCACCCTATCTTGGGGGCTGAATGGTCTACTTTCCTATCAAAAGGGATTTTGACAGTGTTCCCAGTAGATTGAAAACCTGCAGTCATCAAGATATACATGTAGGCCTGAAGCCATGTTTTCGCGGTCAGCGTCTTGGACGGCACAGCATGTACTGCAGCCCACAGATACATGATTCCATGCCATTAGTGTATTTTCCTGTGCAATATGCTTCAGCCTTACAATATATCAATTGGGGATTAGCTAGTTGTACCTTGTTTTACGGATCAGAGCATATACACTAGGGACTGGCTAGCAGTATTGAGAGTTCAAAAAACAGTCAATGAAAATGTGGGAGAACATGCAAAAAAGCAGGATTTTCTCACATTCTGCTATAGTAACGTGGGTCCTTGGCTGCCTGAGAAGTGTTCGTTTTGAAGGAGATATCCTTAGATAGTTTAGAGGCTACAAATGTTCATATTCACCACCCATCTGATTCAAAGTCCAGCCGAATCATCAAAATGCCTCAGTGATACTTCAATTTATTGAAAAATAAATGTTGTCTGCTACCTCATTTTTTTTCTCATGGTTTATCTGTAAGTGGTCAGTGAATAGATTTCCTTCCAATTTCATAGAAAACCTAAGAATTTTAACTTGCACTTAGAAAAATATGAATAGAGAGGGTGCCATCTAATATTAACTAGATGAAACAAATGTGCACACTTCTTCAGACCCTTAAAATAACACATTTGAACACCCATATTTTTTTTAAGTCTTAGAGAAACACTTAATTCAAACCTCTAATACCTCCATAGAATCATATATAGTATGCACAGGAGAACAATTTAAAATCCACATTACGCATTGATAATTCCAAAGTGTTCTCCCAAGCCACAGCTAGTTTTTTTTTTTTTTTTTTTTTTTAAACATTTACATTTCCTGATAAAACTGACAGACCACATTCTATAAATTATGTTCCTTTAAAACATGTAATTAATAATGATTAAAACATTAATACTATCAATGTAATACAACTGGTCAGATAAGCTATTACCCCCAAGAATGTATATTACACACCGGTTAATTTCCAAAACAAAACTGCAACAGACCTGCTGGTCTTGTGCCCCCATTACAGAAGAATTGCAAATGCATACCTCTCAGTACATTGGTAGGAAGCTTCTGCCAGTTCAAGTTCTTCATTTTCAGTGTTGGCCTTCGGGCACTGTTAAAGGTATTTCTATTAAGTTGAGGATGAGGAATGCCTGGAAAAGTTGGAGACCCGCCAAACATGCCAGGCAGTGGAGGAGCTAGTGGAGCCCCTCCAAACATGCCAGGCAGTGGTGGAGCTGGTGGTGCCCCACCAAACATGGCAGGCAGTGGTGGAGCTGGTGGTGCCCCACCAAACATGCCAGGCAGTGGTGGAGCTGGTGGTGCCCCACCAAACATGCCAGGCAGTGGTGGAGCTGGTGGCGCCCCACCAAACATGCAGGAAAGTGGAGGAGCTAGTGGAGATCCAGCAGTCATAGCAGGTAGTGGAAGAGCTGGATCTGGAACACCCACCGAGGAAGGCAGTGGAGAAGCTGGAGGTGGCCCTCCCACTGTGGCAGGCTGCGGAGAAGCTTTAGGTGGAACACCCACCATGACAGGCAGTGGAACAGATTCAGGAGGCCCACCTACCAAGGCAGGCAGTGAGAGAGTTGGAGGAGACTGTTCGATTTCATATGAATGAGGCAGGGACTCTTGTTGCTTGGACGGCTTCAAAGAGACCTTTTGCTGCCTAGTTTTGCTATGGTCGCAATATCTCAACCGAGATTGACACATTCTATTTTTTTTTTTCTTTCACAGCTTCAGTCTTTTCAGTTTGGACTAGTTAAAAATGCTGCAAGTGTATTCACTGTTCCTCGTTTTAAAAATGTCTTCATAACTTCCTCTTTCGACAATTTTTATCCATTGTGTTTTCTTTCACTATAAGAAAAAACGTAAAATATAAATGGTCAGTATTCTATAGGTGGGGCAGTGTGCTCAGTTCTTGATGCCGAATAACTGACCTTACAAGTTAGCTGTTTGTAGGAAACTGCATTCACTAAATATTAAAAAACAAAGTAAGATCCCCAGTAGTAAAGGCACCTTTGAAAATAATTCCTTAACAAATTGAGCACAACAATGTTTTTTATGTTTTAATCTAGAAAATAGTATCTGTGCTTGTCAGAGCAACTTTAATAACACCAACTTCATACTCCATGAAGAGAATCCACATTGTGCCCCTCCTCCTTTTAAGAGCATTTTACTTATTGTAATAAGTCTCATGCGGGGACTGAAGAAACATTATCAGATCACCCCTATGGGGATGGAACTCCACTTGGTCCCCTGGATGGCCTACACCATCTTATAAATAAGCTACATCATTTACTAAGCCATCACGACCTGCAACACAGCCTATCTGGTTGACAACTACACCATCTCTTGGGCACCTACAAAATTATTTTACATCTTCCGCATAATCTTTCCAATTAAACGCTTTATGCACCATAAAAACAGCACAAATTTGGTTGGGCGGACCCTGAAAACACAATTGGTGCTGATCTTCCTGTGACTTACAAGTGCCAAATGCTGGTTGCATTCATGTATTATGAGACAACAAACTCCTGCCACAAACAATGAATTTTCCATCCTATGTCTACAAAATCTACAGAAGTTACATATGGGTCCATAACATTTCCATGATGACCAACATTTGCTTGTGCCTAGCAAACAATTTCTAAATCTGAAACTAAGTATCAGATCTTAAACCATTTTGGTGACTTCAGGTAAACATGGTTATGTGTTTAAGGTCCAAAAATGATGCCACAGAAGAGGCTACTTTACAGGATTCTAGACTTTATGGTCTTGCAAAAGTGAAACAGATGAATTGTCATCTGCCACTGTCTAAAAACAGAAAAGGACAGGCTAAATGTGTCCAACCAAATTAGCCACCACACCATGTAGCAATCCAATTTTAATTTTTGCAACAGTGTTAGACTATTTTGCAAGTGGTAACTAGATACTGTGTGCATCAGACCTTATGCCTATATTCAAATGAAGCTTAATGCTGCATGCCTATGGGTGCATACAGGGTGCACCGAACAGTCCTGTATGCTAGTATTGCCCTCTTGCTCCTCTTAAACAGCCATCTAGAAACAGTGCTTTCTCTTGGACTTCATCAGCAACTATTCACACAGATGAAAACCGCATTACACATTTATCCGCTCTTCATCAGCGGTTACAATGGGTACATTTAGGGCACACACTGCTGCATTACTGGAAAGCACCACCTCAGAAGTAGCACCGGAGCTGGCGTTTATTCCACTGCAGGACAGCTTAGCATTCAAGGTTGCTGCGTCAGGAGTTTCCAAATTAATTGTAAACGAGCCTATTTAACTACCCTTCGGCAGACTCATCCAGCTACTCAAAAACTGGAAAGCTCAATGATCTATTCAGATTTCTGCCTCCATTTTGTTGGCGAGGCTTTGAGCCTATGAAACAAAATTTACTTAAACAAGAGAGGCAGATCCAGATATTTCACAAACAGATGGACTTGCTTGGGGGGTGGATATCCGGCTCCAAACCACAAAATAGAGGGAATGTTACTGTGCACTGCTTGTCCCAAAGTCTGCATCATCCGTTACCTAATCACTGCAAATACCAAAAGTATGTTTAGTAAGGCCTTTGGTTAAGAGCACAACAGCAGCAAGCAAATAGTAAGGTTACAAATTTTAAGATGAGAGGAGAAAGATATATTAGGAAGGAAGTCCTTGTTGTTCATGTTGCAGGATATGTACACCTGACTTGCTGCAACTTTAAAGAATGGTCAGGGCCAAGATGTTCTAGCACAGATGTAACCATCTGGTATCTCACGTATTCCGAAAACGTGGTGATTATGCCCAAACTTTTGGGCAACAATTTTCTTTTTTTTTTTTTTTTCTTCTTCTTTACCTGCAGTTCAGTAACAGAGCTTGGCTATTCCCATTTCTAAAAAACCTTGCTTGGAAGTCATCACCTTGAATACTACATTGCTACTGAAATGCTGCTAAATAGTTTAATTGACCCAAGTGCTAAGCAAAAAGCCGCCTCTAGCAAATCATTTGGTGTTTATTGATGGTACTTACAATGGAGGAAACTGGATAATGGAGATCTTCGATCTCTAGTGACTCACAACTTTAATGCTTAGCAATTTAGAACATGATGGGTTGTGAAAATTAAATACTTGCTAGGAAATTCCAGATGCTGTGATTCCATTTCATAAGAGGGAGGTTGCAGGAAAGTCTTAGGTGATCAGTGCCTCAAATTATGTGCCCTAAAAAGCCTCTCCCTAAACTACTTCCCATAGCTGCACTCCGTTTTTCAAGCACCGTTTGGCAGGGATTATTTCCTTGGAACTTTTTGATCACTTCTGTTTTACATATTTGCCACAGATCAGAACGTGAACATTGTGCATAATTTTGTTTTTGAGATCAGTAAATAGCCACTTTGGCGAAGGGATTAGATGCTGATACTCCCTTGGGATTCTAGCAGTTTATAAAGAATAAGGCTGCTGCAGAAAGTCAGGTGGTAAATTGGATACCCTCTTACCTTACACTTCAGAGTCACTCTCCAGATGGCTGTGACACTGTGGGCTACAGGCCCAGAACGTTGGAATTGTGTTATGCTCTCAGTGCTAGAGTGTCGCTACCAGCTATATCCCATATATTTCAAAATAACTTAAGATACTTTCCTTTTGAATGTGATAATACTCACGCATGATCATATGTTCTCCTGGACTTTTGCACAGGTTGCAGTAGGGATTTTGGTCATTTTGTCATGTAGTACATTGTCTCCGCACTCATTCTTTTTCTCTTTTTTTGTAAATTGTATATTCATGTTTTATGTTACATTACAGCCCTGAAGAAGCCCTTTCTTGATGGGCGAAACACGTTGGCTGTCTAACCTATATATATTGTGATGTAACAGTCTTCTGTACGAATTGAACAGTATTAAATGGAAGATTTGCATTCTCATCATCACTGGAGTATTGGACTGTTTAACATTTCTGAATAGTTGCTCCCTTAGCGGTGCATCACCATTTTGGTTTAATTTCTTTGTGTTGCTACCACTGTGTCAAGGTTAACAGTTAATGGAAACCCACTGGTTCACTCCAAAGGTAATGGCTCAGTAAAAAGTACTGGCAATGGCTATGCGTAAATTAAAGGTTTGATCCAACACAATGATAAACCTACAGTCTTTGAGGGCCATGAGTGGAAAATACATGTCATACGGGAAGCAAAAAGCATGGATAGGCAGTGCCCATCTGAAGAAGGTATTGCATCATAATTTATTAACAGCGTTGTAATGAAAACATTCAAAGCTAAACTAAGATGACCATTTGGACATGCTATCAGTGTGGGGACACACCAATAAGGCCTCCCTTTCGGGCAAGGTGATGGGGGAATCAGTGAGTGAAATAGGAGGATTAATTGGGTCCAGCAGATACAATGGAGCCATGGGGCCAAAAGGCTTCCAATGGAGCTCATTTGTATCCTTCTACAGGGCCAAATACCTGCACTCATTACAGTTTTACTTTACAACTTATTTCCCACACTTATGGAGGGGGATCACTTCTGCAACTAATGCAAAAAAAAAAAAAAAAAAAAAAAAAAAAAAAAAGGGCTCCAAGAGTGTTGGACCTGGTATCTATTTAATAACAAAAAAAGAAGGACAACCCAGTGTACCCTTATGGGCTTGGGTACTGAAAATTACATTTAAGGGTGCCAACAAAAGGATATTGTTGTGTACTTTGTACCTTGCTTATAGAAGTCTTATTTACGTTCAAATTTAATTAATTGCAATTTGAAATAAACAGAACTTAATTATGATCTAAATAAAAGAAAAATCACAACAAACAGCAGGTGTATCCTAAGATAAATCTATATTAAGAACCAAGTATACAGTAAAGACGTGAAAAACACAAGGTTGGGGTGGGGGGAATTCTATAACAATTATGTTTCAAGTAAATCAAATCTGATATAATACAGTCATACAAATATATCCTAATATTGTCGACAAATTTCAACATACTACAAGCCCACTTTCTTAATATATTTTGAGAATGTACGTCGGAAGAACATATCAGATCAGATAAATATTCAAGGCTATTTCAGCGAAATATGGGCTGTCCGTCATAGTTTCGGTCTCAAAATGTATTCATCCATGAAACTATCTTCAGGATGAAGTAGTTTTCATGAAACAAGAGACCCCATATAAATAAAACAAGATATAAAACTTATATCAACAAAGAAATGATCGAGAATACAACTGCAGTCACTTTAAAAAGACAGCCCAGAGAAATGTGACTCAAACAAAAGGAAAGCAAAACCTACTGTGATATTGCTAAGACTATGCAGCCATAGGCGATTGTTGCTGAATGGCATTTGTATATTGGTTCAAAAAAAAAAAAAAAAAGTTTCTGTAGGTCTAAGGCAGCAGGCCATTTATCTGACTCTACCCTTTGAACATGGTTAGACGTCCTGGTTGGATATTTTGGTACTATGAGGTTATCCAACTTTTTCAGTTTCTCTACATCTCCAACTTTATATATTAAATTATTATTTTTTTAAGGTTATTTTCCAATTTGCTTATAATTAACAACTGTATTAGTAAAGATTTCACATTCTTTGAAAGCAAAGCAGGCAATTTACACTTTCACTAAACCTCTAAACAGCAGTAAATAATGATACTTTTTCTTGATTTTGTTATGGAATTGGATTATTAACACATTTGTAAACCTGCCATGCTTTGTGGTGAAAATAACTAATTTTGTCCTTTAAGCACCAAGATCAGATAGGAACTTGCTGAGCCACTTTGCTGTCAAACGATCGAATAGGTGGACATTAGGATCCTTTAGAACAGTTATGGGAGTGATTGGGTGAACACCTAGATGTAAGGCAGTAATGCGGACTGACTGAACACAAGTATCGGTATCGCAGGACACGAACTGGTTTCAGTCTGTAAATTTCACTTTAAGTGCTGTGTGCCGAAGGTGATTTTTTGAAGCAGCAAAGGGCTTTACTCACACCGAGCTCTCTTCACCACAGAAGCATTGATCTGTTGACGTGTGGTAAGAATCCCCATGAACGCTTAACGCAGTAGACCCATGTTCTTTAGCCATGATACACCTGAACCACTTTGAACTAGAAAATTAAACTACAGGGGCCAGTTGGGCTCAAGGGATCAAAGCCAGAGGAGTCCTTGCTACCAAAGAGGAAAAGGGAGTTCAAGAACGTCGACTCAGAGCAGCACATTCCACAGAAGCATGTGAAAACATTTTAAGCATCAAGGATAATATTGGAGTACAGCCTATTCATGTTTAGCAACAAAAGGTCAAACGGATTGCAACTGTTGGGAACTTTTGAGGTCAACTATCCCAAGATTTATTAATTGGTAAAAACAGCCCCCTTGCTTTTTTTTGTGAATATCTAATCAAATGGTTAATCTGGGCCAGGCTTGTCTAGGTGTTTTGTTGGATGGGAGGCGAGGGTGTGCTATACTATGAACTGAAAGGAAAGGACGTGGAGCTCCCGTCATGCTTCATGACTGAGCCCCAGAGTGGCAAGATGGCGGGCAGAGCACAATGGCGCCTAGGCGGCTTCATCCAGCCCCCTTCCCCCAATCCCCCTGGTTCCAGCTCCTGTGAGAGCGACTGGCTGACCGGCAATGCAGCTCGAGCAGTACGTCAGTACAGCAATATGGATCTGGCAGATCCGCCCTTGGTGAAGGACTTTGTGGCAGCAGAGTACAGTGCGCCAAGCGGAACGGCCCCCCAGTAACAGTCAGGCCCTGAATCTACAGGCTGCAGCAATCGGATGGCCGCAGCAATTGCATGGTGGAGTGTTTGGTTTTCTATGCATCTACATCTACACGACCCCCCCACCCCACCCCCGAGGCTCTGAACATGAAGTTGAGGCAAGCAGAAAGGACAAAAGAACAAGATTAGAAAACCAAAAGATAAGTAATTGAGGCAGTGTGCAGCTTAAGATCAGGAGGGGCTGGGGGAATTTCTTTTTTGGGTGGGGGGGGTTTGGATCAGATGGCAACAGAAGTAGTGTGAGGGGGAACAGCCATTATTGTGGAAAAGACTGTTGAACTATGTGAGGTTAGCCACAAAGATGGAAGCTATATACTAGGGGACTTATTAGGGCAAGCCTTTTTTTGGAAGAAGGCCAGGAGAATACCTAGCGGCTGTTGAGGGGGCAAAAGGCCAGCTGAGTAATTCGCTTTGCAAAAAGGTTGGGGGGCCGCTACCAAATAGAGATACCACATTGCTTTTTTGGGACTGGTCTGAACCTAAACACCGTACCCAGTACCCACCTGGCCTAGGAGGAAAGGGAGAATGAGCAACCGGTCGTAGCAGCATTGCATCAGTGCAGTGGGCGCTTCTGTGGGGTCAAGGGAGTGACAGAAGCAGCCCACGTCCCTATTCAGGATTTTCACTTTGTCTACTTTTTTCCGGTCTCCTCTGACCTCTCCTTGCTTCATCTCCCCCCACTGTAAACGCCTTTGATCCAACACTATAATGAAACGCATGCCACGAGATACGGGTTATAAGGCACGGACAATGGGAGGGGACCTAATACTAAGACTGACTCCTACCACAGCCAAGCAAAGGTTTAGCTCTGAAGGAGATCTGGGGGGGAACTTTGAGGGAATCCACAGAAACACAAGACTTATCACCCCCCCCCCCTTTTCCTCTCCAGCCCTTTCTCCATCTATAGAGGCCAGCCCGCCAAAATGTCCTGAACAAGTAGCACTACGATCAATGCAACTCGCTGAGCTGTTCTCTCAACCCGCTGCTGCCACATTGAGCAACAGATTAGGGAGCCGCATACCTCCTCACCCATTTTAGCTGCATCTAATAACCTCCCCCTTGCAGTATCTCTTGTAAACTTACAACATAAGGAGAAACCTGCCTACCTCCTGTTTTTAACCACTAGCAAGAACGCTAAAGGGGGAATCGAAGGCATGAGAAAGCACTCTTGCCGGTCAAAGAAAGCGCAATGGACAACAATTTATTTTCCAGAAAAACTGCAAATCCTGTACTAGAAGCTTCTAGCTTCGCGTTGTCTGATCCAACATCATCTAATGTTAGTATACCTCCTCGAACTCCCTCCCCTATCATCAACAATACGGATAACTTGGCATACAGGATAACTGGTACCCCCTTAATGTAGAAATGGATGGGGCAGATATTAGTGGAGCTTCAAGCTATAAAACTATCTCAGGAGGAAGCTTGCAAGGATACTAAGGATCAGCTTAGTCAATTGAATACTCACCTAATCAATCTCTCACAAGCGGATCCCAAGTGGAGCAGAGAATCTCTGATTTAGAAGATGTTGAAAATCAAGCAGAGTTGGTAGTATCTCGGATCCAATCAGAACTTGCCAAACTTCAATTAAAGTTGGACGAGATGTAAAATAGATCCAGACGTTCAAATCTTAGGTTCGTGGGAGTCCCTGAAGACAGAGGCATCTTCATCTGTAACTAAGGTAGTCTCTGATCTTATATAACAGCATCCTCCCAAAAAAGGCAAATACTGAAGCAGATCTCTCAATCATGAGAGCACATAGGGTGCCATTTACGCGCCCTGCAAATTCAAAGTATCCTTGTACAATACTTTTCAATTTTGGTGACTATCGGATTAGGGAACAAATTCGCTCTCAAGCCATAAGTCTGGTGACAGTTTCAGTTTTCGCATGTTCTCCGATGTCCATTGCAGCTGCCCACCGGCACAGATAATTTGTTGGACTGATAGATGAGTTTAAGAGACTGGGGGCTCTGGCTGGTATTGTGCAATTAGCCAAACAAAGTATTTCATAAAGGACAAGTGCATGTGTTACAGGGCATGCAGGAAGCAAAGAATGTTCTAGAATGGTTAAAAAGGGGATGATGTGGTTTATGGCAGGTGGATTAAGAACACAATGGGGGTTGGGGGGAAGTAGAGTGGGGCAGAGAGGGGAAGAGAGGAGGAAGAGGAAAAGAAAGGAGGGAGGGGAGAAGGAAGAAAGGGAAAGAGAAGGGGGAAATTGGGAACATCTTGTTTCTTTGGAAATATTGTGCTCACTTGAATTGCCGCACTATGTTTTTTTTTCTTCCTTTGGTTCCTCTGCCCTGCCGCCTTGTTGCTCCTTGTGATTAGGCTCTAGGAGTGCCATGTCAGCGCACTCTTCGCTAGGGTGTGGGGCGGGTGGGGAGTGAAGCCTGATTGGGTGGGTATTGCTGGGGGTGGGTGGAGCAGGGGGGCACCAGGGAGTCATGGGAGAGAGGGGCCAAGACGGGCAAAGCCCTCAACGACAAAGGGTGCAAGAGGGTGAAGGGGGGAGAAGAGCACAGGGTGGAAGCTTGGGGAAAAATGCAGGTGGAGGTCAGTCAATAATATCCCTTCTTTCAGGATGTAGAGGACGGCAATGTGCTAAAAAAATCCAGATGAAGAGCAATTGACCATGGAGATGGCTGGTTTGAATGTGAGGAATGAGAGGGTATCAGGTAAAAATAGCCTCATGTAATTTAAATGGGGCCAATAATGTTAAACTTCAAGCAATACTTAACTGCCTTGTAACATCTCAAGTACAAGTTTTTCTTCTGCAGGAAACCCATTTTAAGGCTAACGCTACGCTAACTAAACTGCCAGTGTTTATTGTCCATTCATTTTTTGTATCGGCTAATGCCGCAGTACAGTGTGCGGCCATTTTGATTTCTAGCAAATTCTCAGGAATGGTAAAGAGAGTTTAGAGAGCCGCAGTCAAGATGGGTAATAGTTACTACCATAATGGCAATTAAGGTGATTCACTTTGTAAGTTTTTATGGTCCAATAGAGGACGATATAGCACCAATGAGGGATTTATATGCGTACCTATCTTCACTTTCAGGCTACTTTATAATAGGAGGAGACTAATAACATACCTAATGTCCAATCGGACACTTCACACAGGAATAAAACAGGGAATACGCCAAGATTCTCTCTGCTTTTTAAACTGATCTCGGATTTAGCATTGGTGGATGTGTGGCGGGTCGATCATCCTTAGTCAAGAGAATTTACATGCTATTCTAAAAGATACAATACTGCATCAAGGACTGATTATATGTTAATCTCATTTGCGCTGATGCAACAGGGATACTTGCTAATCCATTTTCCAATCACTCCGTTCCTTGGGTTAGTATTAAGGAGTCAGGAAACCAACTGAATCGCCACAATGGAGTTTGGACAAATCTCTCTTGACAAAGGAGGGCTGGGTAGCAACTCTCAAAACATCGGTTGCTGAGCTCTTAGAGATTAATAAGGACTCAGCCTCTTTTTTTATATCTGGGGAGCCACCAAAGCTTATATAGAGGGAGAAGCAATTTCTTTTAAGGCTCATTTAGGAAAGACAGCTCATGAGCAAAGTAATCTACTCCAATGGAAGTTGGAGCAGGCTTTAAAAAGAAATCAAATATTACCCAATCCAGAGACTAAATCTATACTAGAAAGAGCTCAGACCAAATTAAGGGGTTTTACGTGTATTGAGAGATACTTAATAGACAAACAAGTTTTCAGAGGCAATACGAAGAAAGTGAACATGTAGGTCAACTCTTATCATGGTCAGTTAAAAGAAAGTTGAATTCTAATCTGATAAAAGCAATCTTAAATGAAGGGTGTGGTATAATGGTTAGTCAACCCAAAGAGAAAAAATATTTATCTCGCACTATAGAAAGCTAGACAAGGAAACGATGCAAGCAAATTCATTACAAATTAAACAGTATTTAGATTTAGTGGTGCTGGCAGGCTTAGATCAAGAAGCCTGGAATATATTAACACCCCCCATCACTCTCCCTGAAGCAGTAGAGACAATACGGGGAGCCTTCAACAGAAAAGCTCCCAGAGAAGATGGTCTTCCGGTGGAAGCATATAAAGTTCTAGATGGGCAAATAGCTAAAATACTAGTAGAGCTATTTAATAAAATTTTAGAAGGAGCAGAGGTCCCTTCATTTTCTAGGGCTGTAGTGGTTAGTTTAAAAAAAAAAAAAAAAAAAAAAAAAAAAAAAAAAAAAAAAAAAAAAAAAGCACATTAACTAAAAAATAAATAAAAATAAACTGCCGGAAAACACTATAAATTATTCACTAAGATTCTTGCAGTTCGTATGGCTCAGGTGGCACAAGGACTGATACATGAAGATCAATGTGTATTTCTACCAGGTAGGCTGCTGTCTACCAACATCAATTTCCTGGTCCAGGCAATTGATTTATTTTCTCATAACCATCATCCAGCGGCAATCATAATGCTTGATGCCGAGAAGGCATTTGATCTAGTTCAGTGGGAAGCATTGTTTATGATTTTAGGTAAGTTCAACTTCCCAGGGAAGTTTATTCAGACCTTACGAAGGTTATGTGCTGGGGCTCAAGCCAGGATTTCAATAAACTATCAAATAGCAGGGTTAGTACATATATCACGTGGCACACTGCAGGGTTGTCCGTGGTCTCCAGTGCGGTTTGCACTGTGAGCCATTGGCGGCAGCAATTTGGCAGGATCAATATATACATTTGCCGCTTCCTCAAGCACCCAAGTTAAAACTATTTGCTGATGATAAAATTCTGTATCTTCGGGCGGATTCACACAACATCAATAGAGCTGTAATATTAGGGATTTTTCAGACTTGGGAGGGTACAAAATCAATCAGTCGAAGTCAGAAACTCTTATAAAATGCAGATACATCACTTTTACCAAAGGATATTTGGGTGATATCTTCATGATCTACTCCTATTAGGTACCTAGGTATATACATGTCCATAATCTAGCTGATCTTTTTCACCTGAACTATGTAAAGGTTTTAAAAAAGATCCAAGGCTTATTTCAGAAATGGCAGGAATCCACTATGACGATTATAGGGAGGACAGCACTGGTGAAATTGATGATCCTTCCCTTATTATTATTAGTTTTTTCTAATATAGGCCCTCATTCTGACCTTGGCGGTCTTTTCGCAAGACCGCTGAGTTACCGCCGCGGTGAAGACCGCCGACCGCGGCGGTGTGCCGCTGTGCGCATTCTGACCGCTGGGAGCGTTCCGCCGGAAAACCGCCAGCAGCCACACTGGCGGTCGGCGGGAAAGTGGAGACTGGTCAACCTCCACCGCCACGCCAGCAGAACACCGCCCACAGAATTACGACCCACATTTCTGTGTGGCGGTCTTCTGTTGGCGGTCTTCTGTTGGCGGTCACGTCCCTATGGCTCCCGTCGCCTCCCGGAGGACCAACGCACAAGGTAAGTTGATCGTCCGTGAGGGGAGGGGGTGGGGGGGTGTTGTGTGATGTGGGCGTGCATGGGGGTGTGCGTGTGAGTGTGTAGAGTGGGTGTGTGAGTGCGTGTATGCGGGCGGGGGGTGCTGCTGTGTCTATGGGTAATGTGTGCTGTTCGGCAGGTGCGCATGTCGGCATGTATGTGTGCGGGTATGTGTCCCCGTTGTGTATGTGTGTGTAGGGGGTGTGTATATGTGCATGTTGGGGGTGTGTGCATGTCGGGGTACATGTATGTGCATGTCGGGGTGGGGGTGGGGAGGGGGTTCGTACCACCTCTGGGGGGTGGAGGGTGTGGGGGGAGACCCCTATCAGTGCCAGGGAAGGAATTCCCTGGCCCCGATAGTGCTTACCGCCATGGTTCGCACGGCGGTTCCCGCCCGCAAGAAACCGCGGCGGTAGGCAGGGTCATAATACCCTTGGCGGTCTTGGGACGACCGCCGGGCCGGAGTGCGCAAACTCCAGCCCCGCGGTCATGACCGCCGTGGCGGTCGGAGTGGAGAAGTAGCGGTCGGTCGCGGCGGGGACCGCCGCGGTCAGAATGCCATTTTTAATACCGCCGGTCTGTTCGCGGTCCGACCGCCGTCTCTCCGCCGACCGCCAGGGTCAGAATGAGGGCCATAGTCTTTAGAGTTCCTAAAAATATCTTTCGAGAGCTGGATTCACTGATCAGAAAATTCATATGGAACCATAAGAAACCTCGCTTACAGTTAGAAAAGGTAACTCTTACAGTGGAAGATGGGGGGCTGGCACTTCCTAGTGTTCAAACCTACTATGAAGCTTCTGTAATAGATTGGGCTTCAAGAGCTGCTTTAACACCAAATGCTAACTTCTATTTTAACCAGATGCTGATGGATTATGGGTACACAGCTCTAGCGATTTCCTTAAACACCCTCGCATCCCGAAGTGGGCAAGGTAGAAACTACCGGCAATGATTCAGACTAGTATACAGTTGATACAAGCTAAATATCAAATTAGTAAGATCCATCCGTCACTTAGACTTCGAGATGCATGGATGGTAGGATTAGAACTTAATCAAGTAACAGTTCAGAAGTAGGAAGAGGTAGGATTCAAGAGCTTTGCGGATTTCTTAATAGATCATATTAAGACATGGGCGCAGTGGAAGAAAAATGCCATTCCAAAGGAGTCTTAAGTTTTGCTATTACCAAATTCAATTTTTTTTGCAAATAGCGGAAAAGGTAACGGATGGCCACAATCAAGCTATTTTTTAGGTTTTCTATGGAAATCGATTGGGCATCAACAGTTTGTAGAAGACGCGTCATGATGGGGATTCAATTAAGACAATTTCCCAGTTTTTGGTTAAGGTATAAAAACCTTACAGGGTGCAAAACAGGACTACAACAATTAAGGCATAACAAATTGTCACAAAAAGCACTTGGGGTGGAGGGGGATGAATAAAAAAAAACAAAAAAAAAAAAAAAAAAAAACAGCTAGATTAAAGGAACTATACCCGCTGCCAAATGATTCAGGGTGATTGGCTCCATATGAGTTTTTCGTGTAAGCATCTGACAGCGTATTGGGAGAAGATTTTGCAGAGAATTAGTGTTATGATATCGTATGAATTAGTTCCTAACCCACTGGTGGCACTATGGGGTGTTACGCAACATGCAGGCTAGACTATTTATTCCAACCAAATCATTTTTCGTGGCTACCTTAATAGCTAAATTTGTTGATTCTCCAAGCGTGGAAATCATCAATACCCCCTACCTATGTGGCATGGAAGGCAAAGATGGAGGCAGTATGGACAAAGGAAAAATTGTATGCTCAAAGGGTTGGAGCTTTGTGGAGATATCAGGGCATATGGGGGAAAATGAGCAACCAGGAGAAGAATTAGGTTAGGAATGGAAAAGTAGAGGTTGAGATGTATGGCCCCCTCATTATTCGCTTATATGTTGTTGGGTTATTTATGCCTGAAAGAACTGTGGTCAAGATAGCTTGATCTCAATTTATGATTTATGTAAGTGTAATGACACCTGCAGCAAAAAAAAAAAAAAAAAAGAAGTACTGAAAGGAACACAAGCAGCATCAGCTCTCTACTCCGCACAGCTGCTGCATATTCGCCACGGCTGGAGACCAGGGTGCAGATGGGGTACGGGCAGGAGTGCCAGGCCAAGCCTAAAGTTTTGTCTTCCCTTTCTAAATGAAAACTTCAATGCTTTTTTAGACTTTTTTGTTCAATTTCTTTGACAAGCTGTTTTCAGATGCATGTGACCCCGAGGGCGTTCATTGGTGTAGGCCAGGGAACCGCATAGTTCAGTCATAATGAATACTAAAGGAGGCAGTCATGGTAGGACCGTTAAGTATCTGTTGCCGAAATCGGTGTGAACCACGGATCACCAATTTTAATCTTGTTGAGGAAAACACACCCTTTTTCCTTCCTTGTTGGAGTAGTATTAGTGATCAGAGTAGAGAATTAATCTATCTGGAACTCCATATATGTACATGTGTAATTACACTGTTTTGCTTTGATGAAACAACGTAATCTTCAGGCCCAAAGATCCATTTAGCTGACGTAAACAACAAAAAAGGCAATTGACTAGAGATTTAATTCACTACAGAAGTACCTTCTCATATGATATTCACAGGTTTATTGCTGTTGCATTTATAGAGCACTTCATATACCAGATGAGGGGTTGAAACACTTTACTCACAGTGTTGCTCAATTTGGTATATTCTGGTCATCAAGTATGGTAGGTGTGTCATGCTCGACTACCACTGGTGTCCTTTTATTTTGTTTCAGCACCTCCCCAAGAATTAAAGTGAAAATGGGGCAGAAAAACGATGCTTAAACCAAGTTTGTGTACTTGGTTAAAAGGGTAGAAGAATAAAGCATGGCTGACATATGAAGTGTTTGTGTTGTACATGTTTGGCAGAGGATGCTGAAATTGTGTCACTAAGAGTCGACTAATGGAGAGTGAGTGATAAGTATGAATGTGGTGTTGCATACCTTCTTTGAATAATTGGTTCCATTTTTAAGGTGGGCAAGACCCTGAGTCCTGGGCATCTGTATTCGCTTGTGAAGGCGAATGACTGTCTGCTGATTTTTGGTTAAACCTTTTATCATTTTATAAGAAACACATTTTTTACCACCTTCTCAAACTCTAAGGGGTTTTGAACATTTATCAGTTTAGCCCAAAGACTCCCATATGGTTTCTGCCCTTGTTATTTCTTCTTTTGGGGAAAAATCATCATCCAAGGCACCAGCCTTGAGTGGAGGGCCTTTTCAGTCAGTATTTTTCCAGTTTTATTAGGATGGAGGATAGGCCATTGGAACTGATGGTTCAGTGGAGAATGTAGATAACCTTGAATGCAGAGTCTGTTGCCCAGAGGTTATCCAGAGAGGATACCCATTAACCCTCTACAGGAATTGTAAGCTCAGTGGATAGAGTTTCACATTTGTGCCAATGTAAAACAACAGCTTTTGCCCTCAAGCAGAGTGAGAAAGACCACTTGACCTTGACTCAATTGAGCAGAGCAAGGGTTGGATGCATGATAGCTGGCTTTTACATAACACCAGCATGCCTCAGCTGACGCTTGTGGCCCCACTGTGAATGTTAAGTAAATTGGTGGTAGCTCATGGTAGTTGGGGATTGGGTGAATTGAGTAACAATCTTTCAATACATTAAGAACACTGCTGTGGTCTCTCTTACCGATGCTAACTCACTGATCAAGCTTTTTGCTACTACTTTTTTTTTCTTCTCCAGATTTCAACTAAAAAATGGCAAAAGATAGAGAAAGGATTGTCAGAGCTATTAGGAGCGCCAAGCAAGATGAACATAATGTCATCTTTTAAACAAACTCTTAAAAGCCTTGGGATCCAGAACTAAGTAGCCAGAAGAGTGATTGGGCTTAATAAAGGAGATGAAGTAAACTCATCATTACAGAAAGAGCACAGGCAATCAGAAACTTGCTGGATCAAATGCTATACTGCAATGATGCTTTAGAAGATATTCCACCAGTGTTGCACAGCAACTGGAGATATAGGTTACATTCCTATATGACCAGCTCACCTTGAGGTCTCAATGTCATGGCTGTTTAGAGTTCATCCGAATCAAATGTTTTACTTTAAAGGTAAACTGCTAAACATTAATGGGGACAAGTGGTGACAAACTCCCCATCAGACCTATGAAACTGGAATGGTTTGTTTCAATTTAAGAGTAGTTTGACAATTTCTTTTAAGCCCGGTCTATCTGTGTAATTCTTTTGTGCCAAGTGCAGGATACCCTTGAATGTAACTTTCATTTTAATTCACTTCATGTGACTTGATGGTGAGTCAGCTAGGTGACTTGCTTCGACCAGTACATTGAACAGGGAGATCGAGAGTTGAATGAAGCCAGAAACTAATGCCTATAGCTGGGCCTAATCATTTTAATCTTAGTCGGAGTAGCCTGGGTGTTGGGTACATCGCTTAGAAGTGTTACACAATGGCCATCAAGAAAATTCATTGAAGAGTCTGATGGTGCGGTCAGGGTTGCGTTGCTGACTTTTCTGATGACTCTCTAAAGTTGATTAGAAGTGTTTTGGAACTGGCAATCCGGAGTCTCAGTCTTCCTAAAATATATGTAGATACCTTTGGATAGGGTATATACTTTAGAGATTAGTTTTATGTTGGGTTTTAGACGTCGTAGGTAGCTACAGTAATGAGATCAAGATTAGGTGTGGTAGACAGGCATAGTGGGCAGAAGTTCTAAGTATGGCAGGTTAGACAGTATGTTAAGTATGATCTATAGATAGGCATGGTAGGTTAGGAATAGGGAGGTGGGGTGATAAGGTTCTGTAGTTCTGGTAGGTTATATATGGGGGATATGGTTGGTAGGTATGGGAGGCGTGATCAGTTGTGTGGTAGGTATGAATGACTTCTGTATAGTAGGTATCTAGAGAAGTAGATATGGTAGGCTGGAGTTTGATCAGCAGGAGGAGTATAGTATGTGGGCATGATAGTTTGGTATAGAATAGTATGGGAACACTATAGGGGCAGTTAGGTAGGTGTGAAGACATACGAATGGTGAACTAGTTATGGTAGGTAGATAAGTATAGTACATTAGGTATTTATGGTAAGGGGTTGTAGGCTGTGTATAATGTGTGGAGTTAAACAATGTAATGTGTGATGACACTGCATGTTTCTGAAATAAAATAGTTCCTTATTCATTGTAATAAAAGCTGGAATGAAGCAACCAAACAGCTAATAGCATGAAGCAAGAGATGCACTTTTCTGTGTGAGAACAGACCAGATGGAAGAAAATATATGGGGCACTAGATTTACTGAATCTATAAAATGTTTCTGGAGATGGAACATGACCCTGAAACATACCTTCACTGTGTTGTTCCGGGAGGCCTGGCTTACAAAATAGTTTCTGGCCTACAATTCACTAAGGTGACTCCCTTCTGAATGAGAAGCAAATGAATTAAAGAGGGTGGGGCAGGAAACTTCATAGATGCCATCTGTATGGAAAATACTGCATGCCTGACATGGTGGGTGCATGCCAAGGGAGCCTTCTACATTATACAGCTCTCCATGATGGAGCATTTCTGAAACAGCAAGGGGTAGGTTTGATTCTGCACTTACACTTGACAGGCAACCCCTTTTGTTTGAGCAGGAGGCAAATGCCTATGGTGTAGACCTACGAGATGTCATGTACTGTACTATACATTCCAATTAGAGCTTCAATTCCAGATAGGTAGACAGAGGCATGCCAAAAAATGCCTGGAGGGGAACTGTCAAAACAGAAATTAAGACACTGAGGAACAGGAGGGGTACTGTATAGAAGCTTGTCCAAGACGGACAGAAGTGGGGGGCACTTTGTTGCTAGTTGAGACTACATTTTGTGAGCGTGTCTCCAACACTTAAAAGGACAGGTCTGACTTTGTGAGCTAGAGGTAAATCATTGGGCCTCCGTTTTATTGAATGCTCAAATCCAGCATGGTACCTACATGATTCACAAAAAACATATGGGAATTTCTTCAAAACAGACTCAACTTATTAGCACAAGCAACATGGGGGAATAGGTAACCCCTCCACCCCCCCCCCCCCCCCCCATTACCAGAGGGGTGCTACATCCTCATTTAAGATACAGCGCTATTTTGGCCAGATGCTGCCATCCCAAGATGTCATTACCATACATAGATCTTTAGGTACAGAGGAACTACCCAGGCTTTGAAGACTACTTTCATAAAATCTAAACATATCAGTGTCACTCTCCAAATGCTTTAAGAAGGATATCGGAGCATGACAATTTGAAATGGTCTTATTCTTTGGAAATGTCACATCAAACAAAATAGTGATAGGTGACAGAGTCACACCCTCAGTTCAATGAAGGTATCAACCATACCTGCAATGAAAATTGATTCTTTCACACGTTGTGAATTTGTAGAACCTGTTAAATGATCTACAGTTAAAATGAGATTGCCTTAAATTTGAATATCCTAGATCTGATACCACTACAATGCTTGTCTTCAGATAGGAGCCTGAACTCATAAGTGCAGCTTGAAATTGTCCAATTTTTTTACATGCATTAGATCTTTTGCTTAATGCAGGATAATTTGAATTGTTTGTATCATTACTATTGAAGTCACTATTAGCAACAGGGTATACCTTTTCATATTTGTGCTTTTTTGCAGTTTTATATTTTGTATCAATTACACAAAAAAAGGTGTCGATTTCTGGATCAAATTAACAGGCAAAAGGGCCAATTTAAAACGTTGGCGGTAAGCATGCTCCTTCCTAATGGAGTGTGCCATCATCAACATTATGGTCCGCCCACCTTATTTAAAATCAAGTGGACAATAATTTGATCAGGGTATAAACTACTGTCTCTGTCATGGCCAAACTTCTCCGCTGACCTTAACGATTAAGGGTCCTTGGAGAACTGGCTACATGGGTGGACATAGCTGTTTTTCTACTTGCCCTCACCACCAGGCAAATCCTGCTTCAGGGTTTTCTTTTTGGAAATAAAGAAAAGTTTGGTGCAGGGCTCAGTCATGCTGACAGAGCCCTGCACCGAACTTCAAAAGACATTGACATGACCCGTCTTGACTGCAATAACTTTGTCCGCCAAAATATAAATCAGCCCTAATATTCCTTCATTTGAAGCGAGTGCTTTTGATGAGCACGTGTACCTTTCTATTCCCTAAGCTTTGTGTTTCTGCCTTATAATAGTCTACCTTGTATTTCAAGAAAAAGATACAAATTGATTCCTTATATTATTCTATGATTTCATCTGAGGTCTGTTCACAGCTGGAATTGATATAGATATATATATATATATATCTCCATATATCCCCCCTCCTGTGCCCAGGACGTAATGGTTATGTACTGAGGCACAGTGCGCGTGTGCCCAGGACGTAACCATTACGTCCTGTGCCCAGAACCCAAAGGGAGCGCTAGCGCTCCCTCTGTGGGGTTCCCCCCCAAGGCAGGGATGGAAGGTAAAAACGTTCCCCTTCCACCCCCGACTCACGTGACATCAGCGCGCGATTGTCACAGAGGCCTCCTCCCATCGCGCTGGAATCTCCGCTTCCAGCGCGATCGGAAGAGAAATGCTCTGCATTTCTCTTCCGATCACGTGGGGGAGGCCAGAGAGGCTTCAATGGGAAGGAAAGGAATTTCCTTCCCTTTGAAGTCTCTCTCTGAGTTTCAAAAGCCAGATTGTAAAGCAATCTGGCTTTTGAAACGCCCACTAGACACCAGGGATTTATTTTTCAAATGAAACTGGCATGAGGGGAGTGACCTCTTGGGCAAGGGTCGCTCCTAGGGGGGGCATTTTTTTTTTTTAAAGGCCTTTTCTGCCCCCACGGCCTATTATTAGGCCGATCTGCCCCCAGGGGGCCAGAAACCTCTAGGCGCCAGGGCAAATTTCTTTTTTGTGGTTGTTTTTCTCTTTTTTTTTTGTAAGAGATGGGGAGCGACCCATTAGGCAAGGGTCGCTCCCCTGGGGGGAATATTGTATTTAGACCATTTCTGCCCCCCTCGGGGGCAGATTGGCCGATCTTAGGTCAATCTGCCCCCAAGGGGGGGGCAGAAACCACTAGGCACCAGGGATTTTTTTTTTGCGCCAATGTCACGCAGGGGGAGCAACCCCGTAGGCAAGGGTCGCTCCCCAGGGGGGCTGGGAGGCAGGGCAAATTTATTTTAGGCCATTTCTGCCCCCCCGGGGCCGGCTGAGCTAGAGGCCAAAATCCACAGGTAGGCACTTTGCAAAAAAACACCATTGTTTTCTGTGAAAAAATGTGATGTGTCCACGTTGTGTTTTGGGCCATTTCCTTTCGTGGGCGCTAGGCCTACCCACACAAGTGAGGTACCATTTTTATCGAGAGACTTGGGGGGGAACACAATAGCAAAACAAGTGTTACTGCCCCTTGTCTTTCTCTACATTTTTTCCTTCCAAATGTAAGGCAGTGTGTAAAAAAGAAGTTTATTTGAGAAATGCCCTGTAATTCACATGCTAGTATGGGCACCCCGGAATTCAGAGATGTGCAAATAACCACTGCTTCTCAACACCTTATCTTGTGGCCATTTTGGAAATACAAAGGTTTTCTTGATACCTATTTTTCACTTTTTATATTTCAGCAAATGAATTGCTGTATGCCCGGTATAGAATAAAAACCCATTGCAAGGTGCAACTCATTTATTGGCTCTGGGTACCTAGAGTTCTTGATGAAGCTACAAGACCTATATATCCCGCAACCAGAAGAGTCCAGCCGACGTAACGGTATATTGCTTTAAATAATCTGGCATCGCAGGAAAAAGTTAGAGTAAAACATGGAGAAAAATGGCTGTTTTTTTCACCTCAATTTCAATATTTTTTTGCTGTTATTTTCTGTAGGAAACACTTGTAGGATGTACACAAATGACCCCTTGCTGAATTCAGAATTCTGTCTACTTTTCAGAAATGTTTACCTTTCTGGGATCCAGCATTGGTTTCTCACCCATTTTGGTCACTAACTGGAAGGAGGCTGAAAGCACAAAACATAGTAAAAATGGGGTATGTCCCAGTACAATGTCAAAATTGTATTGAAAAAATGGGTTTTCCAATTCAAGTCTGCCTGTTCCTGAAAGCTGGGAAGATGGTGATCTTGCCACCGCAAACCCTTTGTTGGTGCCATTTTCAGGGGAAAAAAACCACGAGCTGCCTTCTGCAGCCCTTTTTTCCCATTTTTTTGAAGAAACAATTTTCACTGTATTTTGGCTAATTTCTTGGTCTTCTTCAGGGGAACCCACAAAGTCTGGGTACCTCTAGAATCCCTAGGATGTTGGAAGGAAAAAAAAAAAAAGGACGCAAATTTGGCATGGGTAGCTTATGTGAACAAAAAGTTATGCGGGCCCAAGCGCGAACTGCCCCAAATAGCCAAAAAAGGCTCGGCACAGGAGGGGGAAAAGGCCTGGCAGCAAAGGGGATACACACACACATATATATATATATATATACATATACATATACATACACACATATATACACACAAACACACACACCTATATATACACATCTATACATACACGTATATCTATATATTCCAAACAGATGGTCCTAAGCAGCGGTGTGCCTAAACTTTAATTCTTATCATGAAAGAGGCAAGATCAGGTCCCACTGACGCGTTTTGACTTCAGTCTTCTTCAAAGTTGTTTCAACCATCACATGGTTCGCACAGCATGTTGGTAAACCGCTGATTAGGACCGTCTGTTTGGATTATGTTCTGTGCAGTGGTGGTGCCCGGCATTTCGATTTGGAATGGATGTCAGCAAGAAGATACTGATCTCCTGCGTGTGCACGGAAGTATTTTAAGGCAATGACTGCTGTACTTCACATTTCATCACAGAATAAATGGTGAGTGGATGCCCCAATCCTATGAGTGCTGATGTGGCCCTGAATTTAGAGCCTGGAGACTGTTATGGAACATTGTTTTTCTACATGCAGAGGCGTATGAGCGGCATATATAACAATGAAAAATTCAACTGGGAATTCTGAGACGGATATCGTTTAACTAACTTGACGATTTATTTCACGTTGTAGAACAAGTATGTAAGGCAGATTATTTAATTGGAGGCAGTACGCTTAAAACAACGCAGTTATTTCTACAATGTGAAGATATTTAAACAACTTTGCACAATCGTATTTCAAAAGAGAAATCGTGTTGCACAACAAGACTTGTAAAGCTGAAATTCTATCTGGAGGCAGAAATTTTAAAACAGACACGTTGATGAATAGTGAAACTCACCTTGTTTATGGGTTAGATGAGCGGCATTTAAGTACAATGGCAATTCAAACTGTGATGTTCTAGACTGAGTGATTTGACGATCTTCCACCAGGATAAATATTTCAAAGATCGTAGTGGTTTTTTCCATGTTGCAGGAGGTGCAAGGAGAGCCGAATTTTTTATCTAGAGGCAGTTATCTTTTTAACATCGTGAAGGCACCATAATATTTGATGTATGTTAATTACTGAATGATCGCATTTTTAGAAAATACGAGTCGCATAGTAAGTGATGAAAGCCTTATTTATATCTGAAGGCAGCAAACTTTAAGAAATATATTTGATGATAAACTGAGTTTCACCTACCTAATTGGTAGTCAGCATGAGGAAACAGGTGCGCAACATAGGGTGCCTTTGAAATGATTCACAATTAAATGGTGTGTAAGAACTATAAATACCAACATGCTGTGCGAACCATGTGATGGTTGAAACCACTTTGAAGAAGACAGAAGTCGAAACGCGTCAGTGGGACCTGATCTTGCCTCTTTCATGAACAGAATTAAAGTTTCAATGGTTTCAGTTTCTGGGAGTGCAGCGTTTTGCCTTTTTCTGATTATATATATACACACACATACATACATACATACATATATACACACACACACACACACACATATATACACACGTATATATACACACACACACACACCTGTACTTAGTTCTTCTGAAAATCACAGTTCTAAACCAGCAACAGCATCACAATATTTATTAAAGTGTCAAAAATGACCTTGTGATGCATCAATCAATCAATCACAATATTTATAAAGCGCGCTATGTACCCGTCAGGGTTTCGAGGCGCTGGGGGGAGGGGGAGGGGGGGCGTGGAGCGCTTCTGTTTAGCGGTCGAAGAGCCAGGTCTTGAGGAGCCTTCTGAATGCGAGGAGGTCCTGGGTCTGGCGTAGAGGTGTGGGGAGAGAGTTCCAGGTCTTGGCGGCGAGGAAGGAGAAGGATCTGCCGCCGGAGGTCTTGCGCTGGATTCGGGGTACGATGGCGAGGTTGGCGGATCGGAGTTGACGAGTTGGAGTGTAGAAGTTAAGTCTGGTGTTGAGGTAGGAGGGTCCGGTGTTGTGAAGCGCCTTGTGAGCGTGGGTGAGGAGTTTGAAGGTGATCCTCTTGTCTACCGGGAGCCAGTGGAGTTCCTTCAGGTGAGGGGAGATGTGACATCGGCGGGGTATGTCGAGAATCAGTCGGGCGGAGGCATTTTGGATACGTTGGAGTCGTTTGATGTCTTTGGTTGGGATGCCTGTGTAGAGTGCGTTGCCGTAGTCAAGTCTGCTGCTGACGAGGGCCTGGGTCACCGTCTTTCTGGTTTCTGTTGGAATCCACTTCAGTATCAGTTCAGTAAGTTGTCAAATACCAGCTTTAAGGAAGTGAGTTATTAGGAGAGAAGTGGAAGTACCTCCTAAATAATTAATCCTCATCAGGCTGAGCCACAAGTCACTACACACACCTTTGCTTAACACTCTGGTCTCTTGGCTCAACAACTGTCAGCCTTAACTTAATGGCAATGTGTAAAGTATTTATGCAGCCTTCAAAAACTGTATGTTAGAAATTGGGTCTCTAGTTGGCAGATGTTTGCCCTCTGTCCAAGTAGGGACCACAATCCTATTGAGGGAAAGTCGGTTACACTCCCTAAATTAACCTGCGCTCACCTCTGGTAGCTTGGCACAGAGCAGTCAGGCTTAACTGAAGAGGCAATGTGTAAAGTATTGAGCAACACAATTACAATAACAGAGTGAAAGACACCACAACAGTACTCAACACCAGTTTAGAACAATAGAGACTATTTATCTGAATAAAACAATATCAAAATGATAAAAATCCAATTAGTAGAAGTGAGTTTTTAAAGGTTAAATGTGAAAACAGTGCTTAGAAGTTACTAGCGGTCAAAAGGTTACTTGAGGTCCTGAGGGACCAGTGCAAATCCAAAGTTCGGGTCAACCGCGATGGAGGATAGGCTGCTAGAGGACTCCAATAGCACCTGTTAACAAATAACTTCGTATGGAGCATGCATCTACATCGAAGACACAATGAGAGGAGATGTCTTTGTCATTGATCACATAGTTGGCAGTGAAGTGTTGGTGCTGCTCCTCGCAGTCTAAGGCTTCAGCGTCAAACCATTTTACAATGCAGCTGCTATATCAATATCTAGTTGTGCTGACTGGCAGCATCGAGCCACGCAGTCTGTTGAGGTGATGTCATTGGGCAGCTGCTGCACCAGCGTCGAAGGGAGATGCAGCAGCTGCGGTCCACACAAAGTCACTGATGCATTAGCTCACTTCTGAGGCCCAAGACTGGAGGGTGGCACCTCAGGCAAAAGAAAGACTCAGATGGCAGAGTCCAGCAGCACCAGAAGAGCTGCAGGCAGCCTTTGATGTCCCTGTGACTACGGGTGAACAGGGAGCAAGGCAACAATCATTCAGAGAATCTTGGGTTCAAGGATGTAGAGAGCAGGTCCAGTCCTCACTCCAGGCCAGAAGCAATAGGCAGCAGGCAAACACAGCAAAGCAAGAAAAGTGGCAGTCCCCCCCGACAGCACAGCACACAGCAAGGAGCAGGCCAACACAGCAATGTAGTTGCAGAGTGGCAGTCCTTCCTGGCAGCACAGCAGTCCCTATTCCTGGCAGAATGTCCTTGGCTCAAGTAGAATTCTTATCTGGGGAGGGTTGGGGTCTAGTACTTATACCCAAATGTACCTTTGAAGTGGACAGACTTCAGAGAGGCCTTTGAAGATCACACGGTCCCTGCCCTATCATCCCTGGCACCAGACACTCTACAGATGTGTTTGTGTGTGGGGGGGGGGGGGCAAGGGGGAATGCAGCCCATTGAGTGAGAGGCACATGCTTTATGTGTGTCAGCTGCTCTCTCCCATCTAGCCCAGGAAGACCTATCAGCTTGGTGACTGGCCATCAGGTTGCAAATGTCACATCCCAACTCCCATTGTGTGGGACTGTCTAGAGCAAATGCACAAAGCCCAGGTGTCACTAACTCAGACATGTATTCAGAGACAGACAAAGGCACAGAAAGGTTAAAGTAAGAAAATGACAACTTTCTAAAAGTGGCATTTTCAGGCCTTTAATTTAAAAACCAACTTTACTAAAAAAACAAAAAAAATGTTTCTTTTTAAATTTTGAGTCCAGAGATACCAAACTCATTTTATTTTAATCTGCTCCCCATGGGCAATTACACTTAAAAAGATATTTTTAAGGTAAACCCCAGGTAAACCGATGCAGGCCTTGCAGTAGTGAAAAATGAACTTAGCAGTTTTTCTCTACCAGGATATGTAAAACTCAAAAGTACATGCCCTACATTTTAAATACACTGCACCCAGCCCTTGGGGCTGCCTAGGGTCTATGTTAGCAGTGACTTTTAGGTAATAAAAAGGAAGGTTTGGGCCTGGCAAATGGGTGCGCTTGCCAGTTCAAAATGGCAGTTTAAAAATGCTACAGAGGCTCCTCAGGGCTACTGTAGTTGATGGCATAATCAGTGCTGCAGGCTCACTAGTAGTATTTAATTTACTGGCCCAGGGCACAAATAGTGCACTTTATTAGGGCCTTACAAATAATTTAAATGTTAATTTTGGATAATCCAATGTTACCATGCCTAAGTACAGAGCACCTGCACTTTAGCACTGGTCAGCAGTGGTAAAGTACACAGAATCCTAAATGAAGTCTGAAAAAGGCAAAAGGTCAGGGGAAACCATGCCAAGGATACTAGGTCTAACAGTTCTAAAAGTAGAAACACAAGAAAAATTCAAAACCAATTTAGAAACAGAGCAAACAAAAAATAAATTGACACTGAAATGACAAAAATCCAATCGGTAGAATCAGAGTTATTAACTTGTAAAGTTAATAGTGTAAAAAGCACCAAAAAGTACACTGCACCAATTGTAGTTATATGTTCTCTCTGGCCTGGGTAAAAGTCACAAGTTCAAGCCAACCAAGACAGAGTGTGAGTCAAATACAGGGCCCAAGTTCATCTGACTGAAGATTTTATATTCCGAGTCTAAGTCCACCTGAGGAGCTGCAGAAAAGCTTAGGATTTGCGGTCAACATAAGGAGACCATTGTCCGTACAGGGAGCACTTTGGGCGTCTTGGACAGATGCTGTTCAGAGCGAAGAGTCAATCATTACTGGAGCTTTGTGTAAGCCTACAACATGGGCTGTTGCCATTGGCTCGGGATCTTGGACCTGATGCGAGGAGTTGATAGTAGCTGGAGATCTGCATCAGTGTCCCAGCGGGTTCCCTGTTGACAAGAGAAGTCGGTTTGTGGTCGTAAAAAGCCCAAACATTTCTGGATCTTCAACTAGTTCTCCAGACTTGTGATTGAGGCAGGAGTACACTCAAATACCAGCCATTGGTTTAGGACCTTAGTGGTACCTCTTGGGTGATCAGGCCTCACCGCAGCAGAGGCCAGCAGCAGAATTCGGGTAGGTCCAGTTGGTGCTGGTCAGTTGTATGGGGCCTCTGAAACCTTGTGTCCCAGTAGTTCAAACAGGAGGTCAGCATTTGGTTTAAACAGAAAAATGCAGACTGTGTAAAAGTGGCATTTTTAAGGATGGTAACTTAAAATCCGACTTTACCATTAAAGAGCTATTTTAATTACAATTTGAGTGGAAACAACATTTCTCTTTATGTCCCCAAACTGAAGTTATCACTTTTTAGGAGTAATGAGGTAACCCACTGTTGGGGTATGAAAGGCCTAGTCCTTACAACAGTGAAAAATGATATTGGTCTCTCACCAAACAAATGCCTAATGTCTTTAAGTGTTGTCATAACACCAAATGGTTGAAAACCATAAATTGATGACTGGTCTGAGACCACTCATTTACAAAATTCAATATTACAAAACCACTTTTAAAGGATGTAGGTAACTTTCTGAACCATTTGCAAAATTTCTAGATCCACTAGAGCAGACTGGCAGACAAAAGATAAGGAATGGATGACACCTACAATCAGGCTATTTCAATGTTTTTTTAAATAAGCTTCTAAAGTTGATGAGTGTGATGCAAACTTACTTTCAAATTATCAGTAAATCTTTCCTAGTCTCCACAAATATTAATGGTGAAATGTTTTGTGCAATCACCCTTTCCCACCAATGCTTCTTAAAAGAATTTCACACATTGGGCATATACAAACTAAAACTACTTTCATTTGTGAAAATGAAAACCCAGTCATGCCACAGTGATTCTTAGATGAATTGGAGAATTTGGCTCACCTAGCTTAGAACACTTTGCTATATCACTGCCAAAGTGACTGGCTTCAAGCTTGTATTGGGGCTATCAAGCATCACTAAAAGTATTAAGAATGTAATCTCTAAATCTATAAAATAAAGTGCAGAAATTAGTTTAACTAAAATTGAAAATGTGAAAACTATCCTAGGGCTCATGAGAACCTACAATACATCTGGCAAAACCAAAAAGAATGTCGTCCTACATTTGTCTGATTCGCACCCCGTTCACCAGAGGAAGCCTGTACCTTGCACCTGCTTTTTAGGTGGTCTCAGCCTCCCCATGTATTTGAACAACTGCATGTCCCTCTTGGTATTGGTAGCAAGGGGAATCTGTGCACACGTTCAGCCAATGGAAAAAGGACAAAATGTGTGCATGGCGTGGGTCTTGTTCTAGTCAATAAAACTCTTCATCACTACCACCTGGTTTCAATGCAATAAGGGGTTCCACACCACCAATGGTTCAGCTTTAGCACTGGCTACAGTTTTCTAGCTCCTTGCCACACCCCCATTTACCCAAGAAAGCCAGTACTTAATGCTTGCTCCTTTACTACAGTCCATGCTCCCAGTCTCCATCTGCACAACTATGCATGCTAGCCTGGTTAGTGGCAGACCAGGGGCGATCTGCACGTGCATAGTGAATGATTTAATGGTATTTGTGTGATCTCTCCAGTCATTACTTCCCCTGGGATCATTGATAAAGGTCTCCCGTCAGTTCTGGAAAAGGATGGGTCGTGGCGAGTTACTTTGTTTATCAATTTTTGTTCATCCCTCGAGAGGTTAACTGTTAGCAATGGGTAAATTTCCCTGCTATGCAGCCACTTTTTTCCCCCCTTCCTACTAGCTGTCATAATGAACATTCTTGCACACATCTTACGTTAGGCTCACTATCATAAGGTTTGCTGATCTAGACAACTGCATATTACTTGTTCTCCGATTCCCATTTTGACACCGTCCTTTTAATTTTTTCTCTGTCTATGTAATGCTTCCACTATATTTAACATTACAACACTTGATACTTCCTTCTCTTAATACTCACTTCCTGTGTATTACAGAAACTTGGTTACCTCCCAATGGCACCACAGTTGCTGCTAATGCTCCAGTTCTGACCTGGAGAAGGTGTTGATCCATTCAATCCTCAATGGACTATTGAGAGAGCGTAGCTTATATAAGCTATATTAACATGAAATGTTTATGAACTAATGTATAATGATGCCGCATAGAAATTTATTAACATGTTTTGCTAAAACGTGCGCTTTAAATGTGCCCACAGGGAGTGGCCACCAATCTATACGGGAACTAATGAAACTGACTAATTATGATGAAATGTTTTATTAAATTGTGATTTTACATCAATGTTGAAAGGCTAAATGTATAAGATTCTTGCTAATAAAGCAGGAGGCCTTAGTTAGCATGAGTCGAGGCCTAGCTGCCTGACTCATATTAAATGTATTTTTCTAACGTGCAGTGTGCTGACTTGCTAAAGGACATGAACTCTTGTTTTCCAAAAGTTGAATTTAACTGTAGTAGATCTGTTCCCATGAAATTCACCCTGCCTGTAGTAAAATTTTTAGCTGAATTCAACAGTGTAAATTAATACTATGTACAAGGTCGCATAACCGGTACGGACAATGGAGCCACTGACCGAAGATGTGCGAAGGACCACAAGACTATTAAATCATACCGGACATTCCATCCGTTAAAGACGTCAATCATAAGCACCAATAAAATACATGAGAACTGTTATGGGATAACAAATTTGATGAGTTAAGGTGTTTTTAATTGGTTAAAGATAGTGGGGTGCAACCCCTCGTCCAATTAGATTTTAGGGGAATGTACCACGAAAAGGGGATAAAAACCCTTGTCACCAGGAAGTAAATTAGAATTAGGGAGCAGGAGACATGCTGATGCTATTTGCTATGACCCAGACACTTTGTCACTTTACATAGAGACTTTGCTGTTTGGTTCTTAAAACCATTCTGTCCTTTGATTGCCCATTTACACTTTACCTCCTTATGAGGGAAGTGCCCCTTTTCCCCTTTTGCTGGAGCTGAATCTCTTTTGATGGTGAATCAACTGATGTCCTGAAGATGAAGACAGAACCTGAGTTCTGACCAAAATTGGAGGGTAACTATAGGACAATGAAATTGTGATTGTCTGTTTGCTTTTCCTTTCTAGGTACCAACTGCTTTTCTTTTGACAGAGACCATAGCTAGATGTTTTCCAAATTGATGTTACTAAATTGTTTTGCATGAAGCCCAACATGCCAATGCTAATTAGAGGTTAGTTGAGAGGGGTTTACTAAACAGACGCAAATAGACAAATGACTGAACCTATGTTTTGTTGAACAATGCGCTAATATACTCTGCTTAGAATAATCTATGCTGACGGTGTGCTATATTCTAATGTTTGTGATTCTTGCTTTGATTAAATCTTACCAGAGTTGCCATATTGTGACTATGCTATTGTGTTTCTTGGTTTTGAGACTAATAAACTTGCTAGTAGTATTGTAACCAATAGGGAATAAATATCACAAAATTTATACTAAACTGGTGTGGTTATTCATGACTGAAGGGTCATGGTGGTGTCTTGAGTTTAACTAAATGTCATTGACTAAAGTAAAGTGCATTGTGGTAATAAATATTAATGATATTATTGACGTATTGATTGACATGTTGATTAGCTATCTCGTCCTAAGGTGTCTCTCAACAGGGTCAAAAGATTCATTGGCCTAAAACGAGTCCCAATGTGTAATAATTTATCAGCAATATTTCCACCCTTCCTGTTACATTTGTGTCAGTTTCATTCGTTTGCCTTTTCCTACTGTCTGTATGTTCACATCCTATTTATTATCACTGCCATTTAGGAACTATATATTTCCATCACGGTTAGCTTCAGCAACTCTTAAATTAGTAAGAACTGATGGCATAGCTTTATTTTTCTCCTGAAAAAGCATCTTTCCAACTCCTTACCCAAGTCATTTGACTTATTTGCCCTTCTAAAAGCCATACCAAGTGTCAAGGGTGCCTTGGGGGCATTTAGGCGTAGGCCGTCACCCCTGGGGTTTTCGGGCGGGTGGTACGGCCCGGGATGGTAGAGAGATGGGATTGGTTACTTTAGTGTAGGGGTGGGGTTTTCTCCTTGTGACAAGGGCCAGTTTTAGTGAGTGATGGTATTTGATTTTGAGCACTCAGCAGAAGGGAACATTTTTTTTTTTTTTTCCCTTTTACTTTGGGAGGTTTTTAAGAATCCCGTTCAAGGCAGTGAGATGAACAAGCGGGTGGATTGGGCACTATTAACACTGGAGGTTGAGGGGCGGGCTGACCTATTGCAGCCCTGTGCCCTCGATCAGGCCTGGCCTCCCAAGGAGAAGTTAAGGAGGTCGGGCAAAGTGGCACCAGAGGGGAGTGGGGCTGAGAAGGACTATGGCAAAGCAGCAGGTAGAGTCACCACGAGGTCACAGGTGGTATGGGGAGGCTTAGAGGTGATGGCGCCAAGCAATGGGGGAAAAGTGACTTACTGGCTTCTGGGTCCAGCTGAGTGGCGAGGAGTGTTTGGTATGCACAACAGGAGGATGCTGATGTCCAAGGATGGGCATCCCCTGCATGCGAGGAAGAGTGCTCTGGGCCTGCACAGGGCCCGTGATGAGGTGCATGTATAAGGGGGGAGAGGGGGAGAGGCTTGTGAAGACTCACGCCTGCCTTTGGATTTATCAGCAAAGAGCAGGCAGGTCTGAAGGGATTTTCAGAAGACAGGTATTGAAATAGTGGGTGGGGGTTAAAGGGACAGCCCTTGGCATGAACAGCTCAGCAAGTGGTGACAGGAAAACATTTTCCATCAACACTGTGCCTGGACAAAGTGGTGAGGAAAGAGGGGCAGTGATAGAAACAAGGAAGGTGCTGGTTTGAGGCACAGAAAGAGAGGTACATGACAAAAGGATGCAGAGAATGAGGCTACATCTTTTTGAGGAGGATAGTTGTTGATCTCTGCTGCAGTGGCTGTACAGTAGCTTATGGGAGGTGACAACCAACAGTGGGTGCCACAATTTACAAGGAAGAGAGACCGCGACAAATGGGGGTATGGCAATGACAGAACAGGCTGGCATGAGACAGGGTCAGGTGAGGGAAGGCACTGGTTTATATAGCAAGGGTCCACTTTTGGTATTGCAGCATCAGGGGGAAGGTGGCAGTGGGGTCCGGATGAAGCGGGCACAAAGGACAAGGCACGGACAGTGGGAGTTCCTGCTTGAGGGAGTACGGTTGCAGATCTCTAAGCCTTTTTGGCAAACAGCATGAAGAGCTACGTACATCTCAAAAGCCCCACTCTGAAGGCAGAGCCCATGCCCGTGGATTCGGCTCTGGGATGTGAGGGGACCACAGACCAGGCGCACCGGGAAGGAGTTCAGCGCCTCTCTCAACCAACAAGTGTGGCAAGCCAGATTGTCAAAAAGATGGTGTTATGATGACATGACGGGATGTTATGATGACGATTGAGCTGAGGGAGGCTGCCTAAGAAATAGCAGACTGGTGGTTAGTGCCCAGTGATTTGAGTCATGGGTGGCAAGGTTTGAGTGATCATGCATCACTTAGTGTTTTACAGGTTACAAAGACGCACAAGGACAAAAAGATTCGGGCCAAATTGGACAAGAGATGGAGACAGCTTCAGAGCGCGAGAGACAGAGCGCGAGAGACAGAGCGCGAGAGAAAGAGCGCGAGAGAAAGAGCGCGAGAGAAAGAGCGCGAGAGAAAGAGCGCGAGAGAGAGCGAGAGAGAGCGAGACAGAGCGCGAGAGAGAGCGCGAGAGAGCGAGAGAGAGCGAGAGAGAGCGAGAGAGAGCGAGAGAGAGCGAGAGAGAGAGCGAGAGAGAGCGAGAGAGAGCGAGAGAGAGCGAGAGAGAGCGAGAGAGAGCGAGAGAGAGCGAGAGAGAGCGCGAGAGAGCGCGAGAGAGAGCGAGAGAGAGCGCGAGAGAGAGCGAGAGAGAGCGCGAGAGAGAGCGCGAGAGAGAGAGAGACAGAGCGCGAGAGAGAGAGAGACAGAGCGCGAGAGAGAGAGAGACAGAGCGCGAGAGAGAGAGAGACAGAGCGCGAGAGAGAGAGAGACAGAGCGCGAGAGAGAGAGAGACAGAGCGCGAGAGAGAGAGAGACAGAGCGCGAGAGAGAGAGAGACAGAGCGCGAGAGAGAGAGAGACAGAGCGCGAGAGAGAGAGAGACAGAGCGCGCGAGAGAGAGAGACAGAGCGCGAGAGAGAGAGAGACAGAGCGCGAGAGAGAGAGAGACAGAGCGCGAGAGAGAGAGAGACAGAGCGCGAGAGAGAGAGAGACAGAGCGCGAGAGAGAGAGAGCGCGTTCTCGCGAGAGAGAGTGCGCGAGACAGACACACAGAGCGCGAGAGACAGACACAGAGAGCGCGAGAGACAGACACAGAGAGCGCGAGAGACAGACACAGAGAGCGCGAGAGACAGACACAGAGAGCGCGAGAGACAGACACAGAGAGCGCGAGAGACAGACACAGAGAGCGCGCGAGAGACAGACAAAGAGAGCGCGCGAGAGACAGACACAGAGAGCGCGCGAGAGACAGACACAGAGAGCGCGCGAGAGACACACAGAGAGCGCGCGAGAGACACACAGAGAGCGCGCGAGAGACACACAGAGAGCGCGCGAGAGACACACAGAGAGCGCGCGAGAGACACACAGAGAGCGCGCGAGAGACACACAGAGAGCGCGCGAGAGACACACAGAGAGCGCGCGAGAGACACACAGAGAGCGCGCGAGAGAGCGAGAGGCAGAGAGAGAGAGGCAGAGAGAGAGAGAGAGAGGCAGAGAGAAATAAAAAATGGCAGAGAGGTGAGGCCTGATGCGGTATATTTGACAATGGCCACCATAGAGGATTTGGAAAGGTAAGTACATGGAAATGCCTAAGCTTTTACATAGGGAAGTGAGGGCTAAAGAGGTGTACAAAGCAGAATAAGAGTTGTCCAAGTGCCCAAAAGTACCTGCTAATATTGAAAACTGGACGGCTGCATTTTTAATATATGCAAGTATATATTGTGAAAAAATTCCTGAGCAATGTGTGGCCCTATTTAAATATCTGGATGTGATATGCAAGGTGCAAATCACATTTTGGGGTTGGGCATGCGTATGATATGATGAGGAGATAAAGTGCCAAAGACTTACACAGCTAGCGGTTGACCAGTGATTTATAAGCCCTTTCAGGAATGTTTTCCTGTGAGGGGGTGGGATTATCTGGGATAGGACAGACCAATACCTCTGGGCATTCAACAAAGGAACATGCAACAGGGAGTACTGCTGTTTTGAACACAAATGTTCAGTGTCTGGGGGGGGGGGGGGGTTGAAGACATATTGGCCTGCAAAGTGGCCCTCAAAAGGGGAACAATCCAGGACACTCACAATATGGGAGAGGGTGGGAGGGAGGTTGGTCAGTGGCAGTCCAATACAGGGGGGGGGGTGGCGTCATTAGCAGGCTAGGAGTGATGGATACAGAGCAGGGTGGTACCAAAAACATGAGAAAGCGCTCATACTCCAGTTAAACTGAGGCGATTGAAGTAATGGATGGGCTGTCGTGGATTATCTCACCTATAGGAGTAGCTACAAAGAAGTAACCAGGTGAGTTCAAAATGATACAACATCTATCATTTCACAGTTACTTCATCCCTGAGGAGATGAGCAGGGTGCATTATGCATCTGGATTCCGTGATAAGTCTGGTACAAAAGGCTAGTAGAGGTGCCTTGATGGCAAAGTGACATCAAATTAGCTTTTCCGCTATGGTCAGTGCACCCCGAAGATTTTGAACTTTTGGGGATTCAGTTTGCTGGCTGCTTATTTGTTGATTAAGATTTGAAAATGGGCTGTTCAGTCTCCTGTTCATTGTTTGAAGCCCTCACTTCAGTGTTACTCACGTTTTCATGCATATTACAGACTCCACAGCTATGACCTGTTACCTTGACGACTTCTTTATGATTGGTGAGCCAAAGTCTTCTGAATGCAAATGTTTGCTGGACAGATTCCAAAATTTGTTGCAGAACATACGGGTCCCAATAGCATAAGCGAAAACCTGTGGCCTAGTTGAGGTGTTGACTTTCCTGGGAGTGGAACTGGACATGCTATGGAGGGAGGAGCGCTTGCTTGAGGATAAGAGACTGACTTTGTTGAATGAGATATTGGGGGGAAAAAACAGGCAAAAGTAAAAGACATAGGTGCTGCTGGGACATCTCAACTTCGCAAATAGAGCAGTAAAAGCAGGGAACATTTTCTGTCACAGATTAGGCCTGGTATTGTCTGGTGTTTCTCTTCCGCATCAGAGTCAGGCTGAAAGCAGGTGTGAAAGAGGATTTGAGAGAGTGGAAAACATTTTTGCAGTATTTCAATGGAATATCTATGGAAGGTATAGGTGATTAAGTTGAATGGTCACTGAAATTGTTCTCTGACGTGGCAGGTGGTGCAGGCTTTGGACTTTATTAGCAAGGAAGGTGGTGTGTGGAAGAAAGGCCAGAACACTGGTAGAATAGTGAGTGCAGCATTGCATTTCTAAAATCTTTTCCTCTGGTGGTGGCAGTGTGGGTGTGTGAACAGGGAAGTAGTTTTTCAACAAAAATGTGCTATTTCATGTAGACAACTTTTCTGTTGTACACATTGTGAATAGACAGTCAGCAAGAAATCTGCAGGCCTTAAATCAAGAGTGTTTGTTCTGCAGTGCCTGCGTTTGAACATGGTTTTCAGGGTCTGAAATATTGCGGGAGTGGACAACAGCATTGCCAATGCTCTTTTTAGTTCACAGAGGAAGACGTTCTGTTGGCTAGCGCCTGGGGCAGAAGAGAAGACGGTGATGCTGGGGTGTTATCTGTGGAGCATTGGAGACCGAGGTTGATGCAGCTAATCAAGGGTTCTTTGTCCAAGTCCACATGGCAAGCATACATTCAAGCATGGAATGAGTTCAGGGAGTTTGATGCTTGCAAATAGTGTCTAGCAGATGAAGCGCATCTGTGTAGAGATCATCTTGTGACATTTATTTAGGCTATGATTGACAAGGGACTGTCGCCAGTGACAATTGTGGGAAAACTGGCAGGTTTGGTTTACTTTGGGAAGTTGTATGGGGGGGATAAATAAGCAGATAACACATGAGTTGGGTAAGAGATTGTTGGAAGGTTGAGCAAGAGAGCACGGTCCAGCAGAGTCAGTGAGGTGGCTGATAATGTTACAGCTGTTGAAAGGAGTGGTTAAGCATGTTACCACAAGAATGTTTGGATGGGCAGGTTGTTAGTTTCAGCAGTGATGGCTTGTTTGTTTTTTTGGGTAGTTCCAGGTGGGCAAAGTGATTGGGATAAAGAAAGTGGGGGGTATAATGAGAAAGGTTGTACAAGGTTTTCCAGAATGAGATACAGGTTTGGACTCCAAAACTGAAAAACGATCAGAAGGGCAGTGGAAAATGTGCGATGCTGCGACTTTCCTGATCAAACAGTACACCTGATTCAGTGGTGGCTTGCTCTCAGGACAGGTTTGGCATCAGAATATCTGTTTCATCATTCATCAGGGGGAGAGGTTTTGTCTGCACAGGCACTTGGGGTGTTGAGAAAAGCATTGAGCAGTGTGGGTATGCCAGACAAGGCATTTGGCATTAATTACTTTAGAATAGGCATGGCTGCTTAGATTGGAGGTTGGAAAGGGCAGGAAGTTCAAAAGGGGGGTCATCGGAAATCTGACAATTGTAAACAAAACATAAGTGTGCCTGGCATGGGAAGGATCTTTTTCAATGTTATCTTTTATAGGTTGCATTGCAGGGCCACAATGTGAGTACATCGAGGCGAAGAACTGAGGGCAATCCTTTGTCAACTGGAGAAGTTATGAAATAAGTTACATTGTCCTGACTTACCTGTGTTGCATTTAGGAGAAAATGATTTGTTGTAAAGAAAGTGCTTCACTCTTATGCAGATGATGAATGAGGATTTGGTGGAGATTAATAGGATGTGTTTTGGTACAACTGTAGTTTGGAAGGTGTTCTTATCTAGCCAGGTGTTGGGGGGGGGGGGGGGGGCAGGAGCAGTCAACAGAATTAAATGCAATCCAGACATCAGGAATATTTGCAAAGCTGAAGGGGTCATGGGGGCTGGAGCACGGGGGTATCCGGGTTGAAGAAAGACAATTTTTCAGGGATGATCGGTTTCACTCGTCAGTACTAGGTATGGATTTATTTGTTGCAGTTAAGATCAGTGTTTAATACTTTGTTGAAGTATGTGGACGGGTGGGGCAGAAAATTACAAGATTTTCTAGTGGCAGGTTGTTTAGACAGTTATGGGGAGTCATTAAATGAAAGTTGGACACGTTTATCATGACTCAAGGATGTAATGTAGTGTATTATGGCATTGAATAGTTTCAGGTGTGAATTTTGGACATGAACAAAGAAAGGTGAAGTGTGTGCACGAGTGGCAAAGGAATTGGAGGGTGATTTAATGAAGGTAGAGGGTATAGGCTAACCACTGTATTAGTGAGACCGAGTTTATATAGCTTGTATGGCTAGTGGCTCAGGTTGATAAGAGATAATGTCGCACCTGCCTTGTTAAAGCAGCCTTCCCCACACTATGCATGTCTCGGCATCGCCCTACCCGTTCCCTTCATTTTTAAATCTTTGAACATTACTTGCTTTGTGATTAATATTTCCCTCTTGCAGAAGGAAAAATAGTATAGGTTATAAATGACCTACCAGTCCATTAATTGAAATATAGCCTTTTTTCAACTCTGTAAATGGTTCACCCCTTATAAACTTAAGATAATGGCCTAGAATTATTTCCATGAATCAGAAAATTGTGATAACTTACCTCAATTAAAAAAAAAAAAAAAAAAAAAAAGCATTTTACTCAAAACACAATCCAGAGAGGGTTGCAGTAATACATTATACAGTGATTATCATAATCATGCAATGTTATATTGTAATTTAACTCAAGTTAGCAACTCTCCTGGTCTCCTCAACATTTGAACATTTTCAACTTGCACTCTGTGCTACACTCTACTTATTTGGTCAATGATACCCCCCTTCCCTAGTCACCCGATCCATTCTATACCATGCCATACATCAAAGTATTGTGTCTTATGTGATGCCTTCTCCTTCAGCAACCACATGTGTGGGGGGCATGGAGCTATCTGGGGAGGGTAAACCCAGAGTTTTCAAACATTCAATCAGCTGATCCCAACTTCTGGCTAGGTCAGGATTATTATGCCCTTTCGTCGCATTTAGATATAATACTTGTCATTCTATTTCCGCCTAAGGCAATGTTCTTCTCCAGCCATCTAAATCTGAGGCCCTTGGGTGACTTCCAATGCATGGTTATCACTCTTTTGGCTAAGATGAGGGCAAATTCTATCAATGTTGTAGATAGTTTAGAGTAACGTGGGAAACCCCCAGTAAGCCATTCATAGGAGTAGTCTCAACCAATCTTTCTGTCATTTCATTTGGACCCCAGACTACTTCCTCCCAGAACTCCTTCATCTGCAAGTAGGCCCACATCATATGTGAAAAACAAAATCAGCTTTTGGGTCAGAGCACCAGGGGCAACAGGTGTTATCAATATTAAACATACAAACATTTTATCCAGAGTGAGGTAAGCTCTGTGTAGTATATAGAAGTTTAGCAATTTAAAACAAGTGTTTGTAAATATTCTAATGGTGTATGATAAGATAGACGCCCATTTCCCTTAGTCTATTGAGTCAGAGGTCGCCCTGCCATTTAAGGTTCAGGGCATCCAGTAGTATTAGTGTATCTGTTTGTAATGCATTGTACAGTTGTGCGACGGTTCTGATCTTGCCGCTTAAAGTACATAATGTCTGGCAGCCCAAATGAGCTGTGGGCTCAATGGTCCTGTTCCCCAGTGCTGTTTGTTTTCGTGGCTAACATTCTGTGCAGCAGAATTGGACCTTGCTGTAACCCATAATTCTCTTTTACGTCTTCGAAGGGCATAAGCTGTCCATCTGTGTACAAATCTCCCAAGGTGATGATACCCTGTTCCTCACATCGCAAAACCCCTCCAGATTTGGTCCACCTGTAAAGTTACTAAGCATCTCAATGGGAAGTCAGGTGTGTAAGGAGATTTTATCTGAGTGCACGGCAGACTACGTAGCCAGCAGAGCTGTATTCTTGTAATTCTGTTGTCGCCAGGGTGAGTCAATTTGGGCACAAACAGGATACAAAGCAATGAGAGATAGGGAGGGGTCCTACAGTGTATTGTCTCGTCTGCTGCTGCCACATGTCCAGCCACTGCTCAAACCATTGGCATTGACCCGCTAGGTAATATAATTCCATGTCTGAGACAGCTAGTTTCGCCCCCCCAACCCGGTCGAAGGGCGTTGCAACCTGTTCAAAGCTACTCTACATCTACCCTTCCTCTAGATGTGGTCAATTAGTATTGCATTCAGTTCCCGAAAAAAGGATTTTGGTAGAAAGATTGGTAGTGTTGTAAATAAAGCAGCCTTAACAAAGCCACCATTTTAGCTACCGCAATGCAGCCTGCCATGGACAGTGGGAGTGTCCCCCAGAACACCACACCTTCTGAGTTTCCTGATCACTACACCCATATTCCCCTCCTGTAGGTCACTTGGGCCATGATAGATTTGTATTCCAAGATACCGGAATGTGTTTTCCTCCCACTTTAAACCCTGTAAGTCTCTTGGTGGGGGTGTATGACTTAATGGGAGAGGAGAGATTTTTGCCAATTTAGGCGGAGGCCTGATATTGCTGCAAAGCCTTAGAGTAGTGAGATAGCACCCCATTTGTCCGAGTCTGTATTTTTCAGAAAAGAATCATATCATCTGCATATAGTGCTATTTTATGCAATTGCCCATGTGCTGTTAACCCATCAGTGACTTCCCACTCTGGCTGTGTATGCTAATGGTTCCACTGCTATTGCAAATAGAAGGGGGAGGAGAGGGCAACACTGTCTTGTGCCTCTGCCACTATATATTACTCTGTTTTATTGGTCTTGACATGGGCAGTGGGTTCAGCATACAGTAGTTTGGTCCATCTGATGAAACCTTGTCCCAATCCCATCCTTTCTATAGCTCCATACAAGTAGTCCCATCTCAGTCTATTGAATGCCTTTTCTATATTGATGGCTATTAACAGTACTTCATCTATCTCTGGGTGCTGGTGGTATAGGAGAGAGGCATGGAGTCAAATGTTGGTGGCCGTGCCACAGTTTGGGATAAAACCCGTTTGGTCCAGATGGATCAATTATGGTATGTAGCCAGAATTTTACATGGGATTTTGTAATCCATATTCAACATGAACAAGGGACAATACAACTGTACTGCTGTAGTTGGTTTGCCCAGTTTCAGTAAAGGTATCATTAAGGCCTCTTGTTGTAGGGGATAGTCACTAGAAAGAGGTTGCCTCAGTGTAGAGCTCCACCAAACAAGGAGCTAACTCAATGCAATACGTGGCATAGAATTCCACTGGGAGGCCATCTGCACCAGGTACCCTACCCCTGGCCATCGCTTTGATCGCAGGTCTAATTTTGGAAATGGTGATCAGCCCTCCCAGATCCTGCACATCTTCCCTTTGGAGATGTGGAAAGTTTCCCCATTTCAAGGAACTGCTGGTACATGGAAGGCCGGTCTGCTCGAGGTGGCGCTTAAGGGGAGGTGTAATACTCAGCAAATCTATCATTAATGTCAGCTTGGCGAACCAGTCGTTCACAATTCACAGCCTCTATCATCAGGAACTTGTTGGGGTAGTGGAGGGTTCACCAGCCATGCTAGCAATGTTCCAGCTTTGACAGTTTCAGCGTGTAGCATGTAGTTGGCATTGCCTCTCGATTGCATCACACTCTTGGGCTGTAATCTGAGTGTCCTGGATCAATGCTATGTGTAATGCACCTTATGAATGCCTGTTAATGGTACAATTCATGGAAGATTGTGCATACATTTTGGGATGCCCAGGGATAACTGGAGGAACATGAGGAGGAGGAAGCATGTTTTGTCAGATTTGTGGATTGCTGCATTCCAGTGAGCTGGGTGGGCCACAGTGAAGGAAGGAAGAGCCAGTCTTTTCAGTATAATTCAAAGGGTGCTCTTTGATTTAGAGAGCTCACTGGGAAGGGGCCTGGGCAAATCTCAGGAAGGAGATGGGGTATATAAGAGAATCATAAACAATATGGCTGAGAATCTGGGGTAACCTTTTGCTACACTTGTGGATAACATTTAGATGTAAACCTCTAATCGCTCCCATTTCTTGTGTTGGGTTATCAGATCTGGAGTTGTTCCTGCTGTGACAGACTGCTTTCTAGAGGAAGGGCAGAAGACACAGCACTTCAAAAGGAAGTCCACCCGAACAAACTTCGACTCAATCACATTAGGCATCTGGAAATGGACTATAAGAAGGGGAGCTGGGGTACCCCAAAATTGTCAACTGTCAAACCGCCAATTGGGCTGTGCAAGGAAAAGAAGTTCTGTAAAGCTTCTGCCTGTGACCGGGACTGGGTACAAGCAAGGCCTGCCAGTCTTCCAGATGGGCAAGACTACATCACCCAGGGACTTCAAACACCAGTGCCCGCGGGCCAAGACCATTGTGTCCTGTAAGGAAGAGGAGAGTGCAAAAGGTAGCGAGGTCCAATCGTGGTTCCTGTCAATTGAATCGCTGTAGAATGTTGTGAGGATGCGGCGCCTGCACCACCGATCAGGCGGTCGCTCATGCACAGGGAAAAGCCAGAAACATATGCATACCAAAGGAGGGCCACCATGACGAGTGCCATGACCACTGCTACAGCTATCAAGACATTACCCTTGTGCAGTCTGAGTTGGTGACCCCGTCTGGCAGGTGGGGCCACCATGAAGTGCTGTTGTGCTGATCAGGCCGTAATCCATGTGTGGAGCCGATTGGCAACCCTGCACGCCAGGTCAAGACATCAGGAAGACTGCAGCTCTGCCGATCAGGCTATAGCCCATGTACAGAGTGGAGGCATGACCCTGTATGTCGGGGGGGCACCAGGATAAAACACGAAATGTGGTGTGGTTGTGTAGTGTGGTCAGTTTTATGTATCCTTTGCGAGTTAGCTTCAGGCTTTAGGCCTTCGTGCACTTTGCCCTGGATGTATTTTATTCCTTTGCTCGCAGCTTAGAGCCTCTGTGCACTTTGCTCTAAATGCTTTTTATTCGGCTTCGTACGGTTATTTTTCAAATAACCAGTTCTACGGTCTTGTTTTATTTTTTATATCACACTGTTTAGCCTACTTCAGCACTTGAGTCCTCAATAACACATTCTTGTTCACTCTGTGCTTCAGTCAAGGATACAGTCTGGTACATTGCCGATAGACGTGGTAGGAGTTTAGGCTTTGGCATTTTTGCATAGGGACATTTTGTGATCACACTGACATGTTAGTTATAAAAACACTTCCTTGTCCCAATACAAGCAAGAGGGAGATTCCGACCAGGGAACCACAACTATACGCTGACTGCCTCGTTGCAGATGCTGAACCAGATCACAGGCCTTTGCTCAGGTATGAGGGTTGATGGCTTCCCAGGGAATCTGAAAGGCAAGTTAGAAGCTTAACATGCTGTGCTCGAAATAGAACTAGCTGAGGGAGAGTAGAAATGATTAACACCATGATAGGGTTATTCTTATGTTTCACTCTCCTCGTGACTATTTCAATCCTACTGTGTTGTATGGTTCCGGTTATTGCGGCTCACGCCTTAATATCTAAAATGCAGTCGTTTTATTAAAACAATCTATAAAACTCAAACTGCCTTTGTCATTTGTATATGAGATCATACTGTAAATGAGAGCTGGTTTGGATCTGAGTGACCACGACTTCCCTGAGAAGTTCCAAAGATGTCACGCGCTCGGCTGCCCAATCATCCCTTCCCCTTGGGAGAGATGAGGCACTGCTAGTTAGCTGGAGCAAAACCGGATTTAGGGTGACAGAGGTCCTTCCAAGTGGGTCAGACTCAGTCCCCCACACCGTGAACGATCCTGCTACCTAGAAATGCAGTAGTCTCATTTAGGATAATGAGAGCCCACGCGACATGGCGCCTCCAATGATTGGTCAGGCTCTAATTTTCGAGTCCGGCTGACTCTCTCGGTCTCATATAAATATTGACTCCTCGGTTCCGTAAACGGAGACGTCCATGGCGCTGAGGATTTCTGCCACCACGAGATAGGTACATCCTATTACTTAGTGGTCGGTTGTTCAAGCTTGAACTTTGAAAGGAAAACCCCGATATTGGTGTGGCTTCTCTGACCTAGTGTTTTTATAATGGCAAATCCTAATGTAGTGAATATCGCGCTTAATATGCGCCAACCGCTCACAGGACATCCGATAGCACATGTTCTCACGAACCAGGGGGGTCCGGTCACGTTTGTGGTGGACGCCCATGCAGCTTATAGAACAGAGCTTTTTTATTCTTGGGTCGTATTTCCAGCAGTAGATGGGGGTACAAACACTTTTCATGAATACACTATTGCGAATGTCCCTGGACAATACAGGGCATATGCATACTTAGAGATTCCTTTATCTTATCAAGAACACCATAATTAGCTTGAGGGCGCCCTCCCACACACAGTAGCACAAGTTAGGTTCGGTCCACTGAGTAATGATGGTCCTACCTGGCCTTTATTGGCTACATACACACCATATCCTGCGGTTGCTAACTTGGCAGTGGCTGAAGTTCGTCGTTTATATATAGACTTAGCTACTACATACAGAAGACTGGTTCAATTTGTAATGCAGACTTTAAATACTAATGCAGCGTGTGCTGCTCCGGCGCACCCACATGCGTTGGTTCCGGGTATCAATCTGGCCACTGTACACTCAGTTATGGGTAAAGTACCGGCTAAACGTGAGGAAACTCCATTTTGGCTGGCGCAAAAAATTAATACGCTGGAAGCAGTATTTCCCCATACGGGACCTCAGGATAAACATAGAATATTAACAATGTGTTTGCCGTATGGAATGGTTCCTACTGTGGATCATTGTAATACTTGGGGCACGGTGTTTGCCGTGCTCTACACTACAGCACACGGTACACCAACATTGGCTAATTTACCGGAAGTGTTAAAACAAATTCAGGATGAATATGGGGCTGCCCCAGCCTTAGATTTGGGGATGCAGCTGATGGGCAATTTTGACACAGTTTCTTCTATTATTTTGAGTAATCTCAAAGGAGAGGCAGTAGCGCTAGCAGTGCGTATGAGTCTTCGAGACGTCCCGCAAATTAATCAAGAGCGGGAGCTGCCGAGTATAATAGCAGAAACATATTCGAGTATCGGTCGTGATAGCCTAGGGGCTAGACTGCAAAAACCACAGTTACAGGGTAAAAACAGTAAAGATGCTACTAAACAACAGCAACCTGAGGGTACTAAAAAGTGCTGGGAGAAAAAACAGACACCTAAAAAAGATAGGGGACAATCTCTGCAGCCGGAGACCCTGCAGAATAGGTATAATCTCAGGAATAGGGATAATTTAAAGACGCCTGATCGATATACTGATACGCGCCAATCTCGTTCCTTTCAGGACTCATCGGAAAAGAGAAGTGAGAGAGGTGGGCGGTCAGAGCGGAGAACAGAGTACGTGAAACGGAGACAGGAATCACAACGCTCAACTGAGGTTTCTGTCAAGAAAGAAGAGAAACCGATCCAACAAAAGCAGCAATTTAAAAAGAAGAAGAAGGTGGCGGCAGTCTCAGTTAGACATGCCACTCAAGAAGAGAGTTCTCTTGAAGAACAAGACATGGGCATTAGCACGGTTAGACAGCGCGGCAGAGGTCACAATAGTTTGCCGGAATCTTCTAGAGCATCTGGAGGTGAAAGCAACTGATGACTTCATACAAGTCGAAACAGCAGATATGCGTGTCTCTGATCCCGATAGAGTTTATACAGTAACTTTACAATTAGATGGGGGACATTGAGCGCACTATAAACTGCATCTTTTGGGACCGTGTGGTCAAATTGTATGACATTCTGCTGGCCGAACAGGATTGGCCCCTTGACTTTGTTTGTGACTGTCCAGTTGGGGAGGAGGTTATTACACCTTCATTCTCACCACTTGTTCCGGGAGAACTAGCAGAGTCCTATAGTAAAACATGGGCTCTGGCACAGGCTCCTGCCTTATATAGAAATAATGTGGGGTGGGATAGGGACTCACCTTATCATGTAATTCCGATAAAGGGCGAACCTCAGCCGCAACCGCAATATCCTATAAAATTTGAAGCGAGGGCATCGGTAAGGAAAATACTTACACAATTGGAGTACCAGGGGGTAATTGAACCCTGTGTCTCGCCGATGAATAATCCCTTATTTCCAGTAGCTAAACCGGACCATTCTTATAGGATAGTGGTGGATTACAGACATTTAAATGGACATACACGCACATATGCAATACAAAATTCACACAGCGCAGCGCTCATGAATAATATAGTGCGTAAGAAATACAAAACAACATTAGATATCTCGAATGGATTCTTCTGCCAAAATATAGCGCCCGAAAGCAGGGACTATACGAGCTTTAGTGCGTTTGGCTCTCGAAAAATGTTTTGTCGTCTGCCACAGGGGTATAGGAATAGCCCAGGACTATTTTCGGCTGTGTAACTGAAATTCTGCACGAATTGGACCCTGAAGCTTTGTCATATGCTGATGATATCTATCTGACAGACTATGAGTTACTGCAACATTTAAGGCGGGTAGCGCGCATTGTTGTGAGATTTGCTGAAATTGGTAAAAATTTAATCAAAAAAAAAAAAATCAAAGATTGCCTTCCTCAGTGTCATTTTCCTGGGATATGAGTTGTTGGATGAGGGCAAGAGCTTAGCGCCACACTTTTTGGGAAAATGTGCTCAGTTGCAACCTCCTAATACGATTCGGAAACTCCAGTCGTTATTGGGGTTTCTAAATTTTGGCAGAACTTACATTCCTGATTACGCTACACGTATAAAACCATCATACGAGTTGATTCGCCCAAATTTTTCGAGTAGATTTTGGATGAATGAGCATACACATATTCTTCGAGATTTACAAACTGATCTCTTAGCAGTAAAGCATTTACACACTCTGGACAATAAAACGCATCTGGTCATCGGGGTTATACCTGGGGCCGTTGGGTTTACATATGTCACCTTTAATGAGGGTGAGACAGTCCCGATAGCATACAAGTCCCACTTGTATTCGGCTACAGAACAACGTTTTTCACAGACTGAGAAAATTCTTACGGCTGTACAGATGGCTGTTATTAAAGAATGACCTCTTGCCCAGGGCCAACGCATCATTGTAGTTTCCCCGATTCCGGCCCTAGAGGCTGTTACTAAAGCGAGTGTTCCTAATTCGAAAGCTTTACACCCGCGATGGATACAATGGGCAACGTATTTGACAGCCACTGATGTAGATTACATATTTGACCCTGAATTGCAGACACAAGAATTTCTTCAATATGAAATGGAGTACCCAGTTCCCACTGGCACATTGCCTATTGACCAATATCAGGTGGTCATGTATACCGATGGCTCTGCTCAACCAGCGGTTGGGACTAAACAACAGTATTCTGCAGCATGTGCGGTGGTGAGCGGCTATATGGAGGGGGAACTGTTCTGCCCCCGACATACTTATACACAAACCTTGGGAGATTGTACGGCACAGTTGGCTGAGCTGAAAGCTCTATTGTTAGCCTTGGAACATGCGGATCTGGCAATATTTACATTGTTGGTTTGGGATTCCTATTGTGTTCAGTCTTTCAATGAATATTTACACTACTGGAGGTTGAATGGGTTCCGAGATTCAAAAGGTATCACCATTAAACACAAATCGCTGTGGGGGAAGGTTGCGGTTCTGAAGGGAACGCTTCCTAAAGTCCATGTTGTGCATACACTTGGACACCAGCGCGTTGGAATACACGTTGCTGGGAATACTTTGGCTGATGAAGCCGCAAAATCGGCAGTGGCAGTTGCCACTGTGGCCGCAGTAACTCGTTTGAGTTCCAAACCAGACACCGAGATTTTGGCTGCCATAAAGGCTACAGCTGATGGCACGCCATTTCCTAGAGGATTCCCTTCTAAATATAGTTACTGCATGGGTGGTATGCTAAACGCTGTAGTTAAAATCCCAGGCGTTGGTGTACGTGAAATGCCCAATAAAATTGAGCGACCTCGATTAATTACTGAAGCACATTGGGGGCGGCTTCTGCACATGCCGGCGTGGCTGCCACCATTTCACTGTTACAGGCTCGTTATTGGTGGCCTGGTCTCTATAAGGAGACAAAGCAGTATGTCCTTTGTTGTGATGTTTGCCAACAAATTAAAGTTTCCACGGCTAGACGGCCACAGCAGACGCCCCTTCTGATATCAAATAAACCTTTACAGTGTGTGTACTTGGATCATTGTGGTCCGCTGACACCAGATAGTGCATACAAATATATATTGGTTGCTGTAGATTCGTGCTCCAGATTTGTGTGGGTCTGGCCACAGCGCTCGGCTGACGCTCGAACTGTTATTAAAGATGTACGCATCTTTGTCGATACATATGCAGTTGCGGGCTTGTCATTCGGACCAGGGCCCTGCTTTTGCCTCTAAGGCATTCAGGGACACCATAGCTTCGTTGGGGGTCCAGCTCCAGTTCTCGTCTCCATTTCATCCTGAGGGAAATTGTCGTGGAGCGTTTAAATCATGATTTAAAGCAATCCTTAACGGCCAGAGTTATAGGTACGGGTCGTAGTCAGCTAGCCCACCTGTATGGAGTACAGAGAGCACTTAATAACTTGCCTAGAAGGTCCCTGGGGGGTCGTACTTCATACGAGTGCTTGTTTGGAACACGAATGTATGTTCCTGATCTGGATGGTCCTGGTGTGGAGACGGCAGATACGCCCTTTGACATAAATGATTGTGTCACTGTTTTGCAGGATTTACAACAATTCCGTGAAGATAACTCTTCTGCCAGTGCTGCCTCCACAGGAATTAAGGATGAACCAGTGATGCCTACTGGTTGGATTCCCAGGATTGGGGATCGTGTGCGTGAAAAGGTTGCAGTGAAAAAAGAATTTGGTCCTATCGGGTGCCTGTCCCTGTGCTAGGGATCCACGGCACAAGAACTGTAATTTTGCCACTGTTGCAAGGGGCCAAAGGAAATCGCTTTGTTTAATTGATAATGTCAAGTTACAACATGTGGCCGATTCTGCACAGCAGACCAAGAGGGACGTCCAGTAGTTCTGGAATCCCTCTCACTACTGGGGAAGAAGTTCCGCTGCAGGTGATTTGCACCGACGCGATTTCCTCTCCGAGCTTGGGGAGGGTGGAAGCTGATCTTGCGCTTGTTCCACTGACGGCAAATAATTTGGAATCTTTTGATCAAGTTGCTGTAAGTTCTACTGATATTGCTGAACATGTGGTTTATAGCGTGCCAAGGCGAGAGCCACCATCTGCTTCTTTGGTTACGGTTGCACCTTTTGCGAGAACTGCCTCGGGCTGCTTCAACACCACTGATGATACTGTGTCGGACTCCTTGTCCTCTTCAACATCAGCCCTGGGTCCACGTAAGCTGCTGTGTTGGCTTAAACATACATATTTTGTTGTTCCTTGGAACTATCTGTGGCTTTTTATGACTGTGATGACTCTTTTCCTATGGCTGGGGTTTGTAGTTACCTTTTTTCTGGTAATACATGGTCATTTTCTTCCTGAACGATCTGACATTGAGCACGTGGAGACGGTGTTGAAACCACATTTTTCATCACATATGGTTCGAAGAGACTTGTCCTTTGTGAACATTTCTGCTGTACCAATTCCGGATGGGATTGTGTGGGATAGAGTAATGTTTGATATATATGGTCCCACTGAGATGATTCAGATACCGTATGTTCTCAAATTGTCAATGAATGATATCGTTATACCAGGCATTGTTTGATGATTGGGACGTAAAAACAGTAGATTCTATGTTTACAGAATTGCAATATTATACTGTCTATGAAAATGAAGATGCTTACCAATTTAGCGATAACTATGGTGACATGTTTTGCTACAATTATTATGGACACCATTTTATTCATAAAGCTAGTAGCCCTAAATCGATATTTGAGTATATGCAATGGGAACATTGCCCTACTCCTCCACAGGGGAGTTCTAAAACTTATTCTGATAAATTTGCGTATTTTTCTGGGCATAATCAACAGGGTGCTAAGTCTTACTATTATAAGGTTACGCCGCATATTAATAAGCAAATGTTATTGACTGATACTAAATTACTGTATTCAAATTTGTTTGTATCTAAACTTTCAGTTGAGGGGTATGAATACTTGTCCAAAACTGTTGATTTGAAAAGTGTCTGGGGAACGAAAAATTGGCAAATGCGGAGTAGGGACACGTTGTTTAGAGCATGTATTATTCCTGTCCAGATGATTTTCCTAAATGACACTGTACAACAGACTAGCTGTTTGGGCGTAGTAACAATTAGAGACTTGAATTTGCCTAGCATACCTGTCCCTTCCAAATTGAACAATTGGCAGCAATATATTAATGCCACATTTAGTGAGCTTACGGAATGGGTCCAGAATGGTACGCCTAACACTTCATTGATACGTCCGGTCGGGTGGTTATAGTGGTCCATAGACACTAATGGGTGTCATCAGCGTTTTGTCACCTCTTCCGGGGGGGTTCAGGACTAGTAGGGCAGACCCTCGCTACATAATCACCAGAACATGGTGATATCATTACTACATACAGCGTGGGGAAACTTTGTCAACAATGGTTGAAGTCATCCACGCTGGATGCAGTTAAGACACATCTCACGTTACTGTCTAATGATACTGACTTGCAAGATTTTTTGTCAGGACCGAGAGTACCACGGAAGAAACGTTTTTTGTATGAAGTATATAATGAGATATGGAAACTTTCACAACAGGAGGCAGCAGCCTGGTTGAGGCAAATTGATCAGGAAAATTTGATACAAGCTTTGTCTGTTGTGGATAATGGGATGCATACCCTATCAGACCGTGTATACACAATTGACAACGTTGTTTCCTCTGCTACAGACATTATTAGATCGGATATGTCTTCTTTATATCATGGGCAGAGTCAAACGCGGTCCATCATGCAGTTGGGTTGGACTCTACAGACCTTGAAGGCAGGTCGCGTTCCGTGGCAGCACATTCGTGCCAGGGAGATATTCATTTCCTTTAATTTGACACGTCAACAACAACTGCTGGCTAAGAAGGAAGCGACGTATGTTATGTTAAATATTGAAAAGTTGGAGAAGTTGCCTTTTACTGTGGCTGAGATTCCGTCAGCTGAGTGGTTAATTCACGGGGTTATTCATTTGCCTATCTCCACTATACAATTTACTTCTTGTTTAAAGCACATTCCGGTGGGTAGATATGAACGGTTGGGAGACAGTTACATACATGAGGTGTGGGAGCTTCCCTTTCTATACAGATGTCTTAATGGTATGAGGGAGGTTTTTCTTAGCGGTAGCGAATGCAAAACTTCTGTCAGCCATTCGATGGTTTGTAAACAGCTGTCTTTGCACGGGGCGTGTAATGCCTCGATTGCGAACTTAGCTTGTTGTCTTAAGGGAGTTCCAGTCCCGGTAATTAAAAACACTTTCCAGGTGCTTTCAAACGGCAGCTACGTCCTTCTTAACGGTGAACCCTGTTGTGGCATGCGTGCCGGAATAGTTTACGTGGTCGTTGTCACCAAGGCCGTTACGTGCTGCGGGAATGTGTTGTTTCCCCCCACTCAAATTAGGGAGGTAGCAGACATCTGGCCTCATATTGCTACTTCCAAGGGGAATTTCGACAAGTTGAGTCGACTGAAAGCTCTATTGTTTCAAAAGCGTGTGGCCCTTACATCTGCTAGCGAGACCTACGCACTTCAGGTGGCAAGGTCATCAGCGGAAATACAGTCCCTTTTAAATACTAACTTTACGAGTCACTTTAGTGAACTCATGGGATGTATATTTAATGCGTCCAGCACTGCTGGAGTTGCACATTTTTTCAAAGCCGGTGGTGTTGGTTTTGCTCATACCTTCTCTTCCATATTCGGTTTAATACCTTCGGCTATTCATTCTATTTTCTGAAGCATTTTGGGGGATTTCCGATTACTTTGGCTTTGTTGGCTGGTGTTTTGCTGTTGCTGCTGTTCTTCCGCAATGGCTGTCCCACTGCGACGAGATCCCATATTGGCGCTCCCGTCAGCGCAGCTGTGTCGTGAACGCATGATGCAGCATTTTGGAGCAACACTCCTGGGACAATTGGAGTGTGACTGGTCTCTCTCATTCCGACCGGTTTTGGATTGTGTGCAACCCGTGTTTCGGTGCCTTTGGTGCTCGTTTGAACATGCACTGGCTCTCTGTCTCTCACTGCAGCGCCCCCCAGTGGTCGATACTGATCTGTTGATGTTCCAGATTAGGGCTCATTCCCAGACTTGTGCACTACGGTTGCGTTTGCTTTGTGAGGCAGTTTATGAGATTCCCTTCCTGGAGGAAGATGGTATTGTCTCATTCATAGGCCCTGCACGGGGTGCCGCCCTGGATGGTTTTGGGGCTTTGGAACACACCTGCTCCATGATAGTTTTTGGCGCAGATTTTCCGATATTGACATCTGTCGAAGTGGAGGATCTCCTGCTCCCCGTGGCTTCAGTCTAAGAATTGCATTTTATTTTATAATTTGAAATTGACATTATATCAAATTTGGCTTTAACGTCACATGCTTCCCAATATATATTAGTTTTCTGCTTTGCTGTCCTCTGAACTTGTCGAAATATTTTTGATGTATTTTTTTTTTATCTGGGGCATATTTTTATATTATTAGAGCCACTTGCTACCGACAAGGGGAGGGTGTAGTGTGGTCAGTTTTATGTATCCTTTGCGCGTTAGCTTTAGGCCTTTGTGCACTTTGCCCTGGATGTATTTTATTCCTTTGCTCGCAGCTTAAAGCCTCTGTACACTTTGCTCTAAATGCTTTTTATTCGGCTTCGTACTGTTATTTTTCAAATAACCAGTTCTACGGTATTGTTTTATTTTTTATATCACACTGTTTAGCCTACGTCAGCACTTGAGTCCTCAATAGCACATTCTTGTTCACTCTGTGCTTCAGTCAAGGATACAGTCTGGTACATTGCCGATAGACGTGGTAGGAGTTTAGTCTTTGGCATTTTTGCATAGGGACATTTTATGATCACACTGACATGTTAGTTATAAAAACACTTCCTTGTCCCAATACACGCAAGAGGGAGATTCCGACCAGGGAACCACAACTAGACGCTGACTGCCTCGTTGCAGATGCTGAACCAGATCACAGGCCTTTGCTCAGGTATGAGGGTTGATGGCTTCCCAGGGAATCTGAAAGGCAAGTTAGAAGCTTAACATGCTGTGCTCGAAATAGAACTAGCTGAGGGAGAGTAGAAATTATTAACACCATGATAGCGTTATTCTTACGTTTCACTCTCCTCGTGACTATTTCAATCCTACTGTGTTGTATGGTTCCGGTTATTGCGGCTCACGCCTTAATATCTAAAATGCAGTCGTTTTATTAAAACAATCTATAAAACTCAAATTGCCTTTGTCATTTGTATGAGATCATACTGTAAATGAGAGAGCTGGTTTGGATCGGAGTGACCACGACTTCCCTGAGAAATTCCAAAGATGTAATGCGCTTGGCTGCCCAATCATCCCTTCCCCTTGGGAGAGATGAGGCACTGCTAGTTAGCCAGAGCAAAACCGGATTTAGGGTGACAGAGGTCCTTCCAAGTGGGTCAGACTCAGTCCCCCACACCATGAACGATCCTGCTACCTAGAAATCCAGTAGTCTCATTTACGATAATGAGAGCCCACGCGACAGTTGAGACCATTAGGGGGAGGTTCCTGTGTACCCAAATCATGCCCAAGTCCAGACTGAGGGTCAACACCAGGAGCTTAACATCTCCCCGCCCCCCGCCCCCCTTGTGGTGAGGATCCCAAATAGCTTACCATCTTATTGGAGGAACATTGAGGCCCATCCCACCAGCAGCTGCCTCTGCAGGATTCGGTGTGAGGAACTCAAGGGCACCCGACTGTTGCCCTTCCTGTGCTGTGTGTGAGGAACTTACTAGACGCAACTGCTGCAGCTTCAGGGCCTGCAAATGGGGCATGCTCGGAGACTCTGGTCACTCATTCTTCCAGCACAGGTAAAACAGATTTACCAGCCAGATGGAAACTTGCCTGCCATACAGCTGTTTGACTCTGTATTAAAGTCAAGTGTTACAGTGCCAAAGGGGGACTACTGAGACTGACTTCTAGTGGGGCTTAACCTGAATGTCACCTACAGGGAATGGGGAATAACCACTAACGCTATCGAAAGGGGAGTGGCACCCAGGGACCTGCCTATAAAAACACCAGAATTCTGACCTAAAGGGACTCTATTGTTTGTGAATGTTGCATTTTACTTTGTTCGTATATAAAGTACTACTTTTTGCATAGAAGCAAGTAATGGATTGGACAATCATTTATTGCTGCTGCTCACCGTATTTTGATTTGTGAGCCCATGTTCACCCACTTGTTATTACATTTATGCAACTGCTCAACCAGCACTATCACTAAGAGTTAAGTGCTGAAGGCATACCTGGCCCACATGATCAGGATCCACAATTGTTCAGGCCCTGGGAAATTGGGAGTAAAAGGCCTCCACCACCATGGCTGAGCTCAGTAGCTTCCACTTTACCCATGGCCCGCTGAATGGGGTTATGACATGGTCCATGTTCTAGTGTGAAGGCTTATTCTGTAACATGGAAAGGGCGATAACAATTGAACAAATTAAAATAAACAGACTGGTGGGAAAAGAGAAGCTAGTGGGTGGCGGAAATAAGATAAGAGCCAAATGGGAAGGAAGCACACATAGGAGTATCAGAGTGAAGGGGAGGATTTCTGGCAGAGGGAGAAGGACACGAGGGAAAGCTGGAAAACACTTGCACTCTAATGGAGTGCTTAGGCCCCAAAAAAGTAGTTCCCCCAAGGTTGAGCAGTGGAAGAAAATGGGTTAGTCTATCAAAAGGAATAAAGTCTATGCACGAGGAAAGGGGCAAGCACAAGATAGGGAAGCATCAACAAGGAAAGCTACTGAATTAGAACCAAGAACATGAGTAACACGCCAACTAATAGCATGCAGAGAGCGGGCTGTAAGCCCAATGTAACTACCAGGCAAACCAACAATAGGACTTGAACGGGACCTAAAAACAGAACAAGCAAAGCAATCCAATTGATTCAGAAATTGTTTTCCTCTTCCAAGGCAAAAGCAATAGCATAGTACACTTTCCTGTAGCCCAAAATGAGCAGAAGGATACTCGTTCATTGCACCTTTACCATCCAGTGGAACTCAGTTTACTGGTTCCCATGAAAAAAAAAAAAAAAAACATTTCAGAAATTGTCCAACATCGACAAACCATTGTGCACAGAGACAATTAACACCTCAAGTTTAGCACCTCGGAAAAGTACTTAGATTAAGCCATTTTATATCGATTGCCAAGACTAGCTAGGGGCATGCAAAGATAGGGGCCTTTTGTTTCAGAACGAAGTTCTAGTCTCTGAAATACTGTCAATTAACATTAGAAAAAGTAGACTGCTTGAGCAGTGACCTTAACACTGCACCAATCTTGCAAGGCTTCAGTAACATCTGGCCCACAACAAATATCTATCCTTGCAGCCCCCCCCCCCCCCCCCCCACCCACACACTTGCACGTAACTTGCAAGCAGCCAGTCATTCGTTTACTAAAGTATATAATCTTTCCTACCCGAACAGAGAGGGTGTACTTTCCTAAATGACAAAACGTGCTGAAGACTGACTAGTGCAGTGTTAAAAAAAAAAAATCCATAGGCTTCCCAGATAATTAGCAAATCCTTGCTATCTACAGTGTTCAATGTAGAACATTAAAAAGTAGTAGGTTCTAATTAGGCCTGAGTGACATTTCCATTACTCCAGCACCATTTTATATACTTTCAGGAGTTTCACTTTACGCTTGTGATATGAAATTCCTGCAATTTTGCCATGTGGCATAATTACGCTATATCTTCAATTTTAGCGTTTGAGCAGGGGAATAACGCATACGTCTATAAGACGAGCTGCACTTGTATTTTTTGTCCTACTTTAGCGTGAAAATAGTCGAGAGGATGCACTTCATGCTAAAATATATTACATATTAGTTTCATACAATTTTGCAAAACTAAACAAAAGCAAACTGGTTAAATAAAGCCTTCTGAAGCTGAGGAAAGGTACAAATCAGCAGACTGGATTTCAATTTTTCTAGTTAGTGTCATGTTAATATGTTGTAATAATTACAATGCAACACCTTACCTTTTATGTCTACACACCATATTTCGTTGCTATCCAATTAACTTTAAAATACTATTTATAAAGCTTGCTAGCCAATTGTTTTAAGTGGGATCTTTTGGGCTCATTTGCAGAACATAGGCTTTTCAGTGTCATATACTTCATTGTCAGAAATATGACTTTTTTGCATTACTATTCAACCATAATTTCATTACAACAATTTGAGGTCTGTTTTGCAACCTGCTAAAACTTCCATAACATTACATTTTAAGAAATTTAGATTTTATGGAATCTTGTGAAAAAAAATTAACTATAGAATTAGTTATGACAATCTTAGAACAGTGTTTATACCACTTGCTTAAACCTCACATAAAAACCTATGTGGCATTAAAGTGATTCATTCCACTGCTGGGGTGTTAGCACAATTCTGGGTTGGAGCATAAAACAGCATTGACAATGTCAATAGGTCTACTTTATGAATGAAAGTGCCTTTTGAGTCACTGATGGGTGCAGACCCTCAGAAGTTACACACGGTCACCCATCTCTGCATTCATTCAGTTCATTGACTCATCCTTCCACAGACCCTATAACACAACTGCAAACACACAAACTCAGCATATGCAAGATAAGTTAAAAGAATACAAGTAGAAAAAAGAAAACATGCCTCCTTCTAAACACAGCAGGCACAGGTGTCCGTGTTGCAAAGGTATTATAATTAGTCTATTGTGGCTTTAAAGTTCAAGCATAGCTGCCACATTTAAAACCAGCGTGCTTGCCATCTTGGAATGGAAAAAAACGATGATACACTAGGAGCGAAAGCCTTTCATAATCGCTTGGTTTAGAAAATGTATTAACCACGCGGAATGCACTGCACCGCAGATTAAAGGAGTGGCAAACAAGCAACCCATTAGCAATGCCTTGATAATTCCTCTTAAGAAACAAGGAGGAGAAGCAAAGAAACTAAAGTGGAACTATAGAAGGACAAAAGTTTAAACTAAAGAATTGGCAATCTTGTCCTGATATGGGAACACTCATTTTCAATATGACAGAGGCCTCCTGTACTGAGTATAAGCTTTCCTCTCCTCCCCAATCTGTAGGCTTCAATACAGAGTAATAACAATCTACCCTTAAATGCCCAAAATCAATCATGCTTTTCATGATCCATGTCAGGCCTACTGCCTTCATCACAACTTAACTATAAGGAATGGAGCCAGAGCCTGTATCGTTCGTCACCATAAGCAACCCGGATCTATGGTGTTGGTACAAAAGTCTTCCCACATGGCAACCTCCAGGTACATTGTATTAAAATTACAAATATGTACAAAACACAATCAAAAGGTTACAAAATCCCTTATAGATCCTAATTAGGATTAACTGTGAATATTGTCTATCCCTGTGGTTGGTACAAGTGGGTCACCAGCACCGTAACCATTGCCTACTACAGTAATTTGTTGATTTCATGTAATAAAATGCTGCCAAAAGCTTTTAGCACATTGTACTAACAATCCACCCTTAAAAGTTGTCTGTCGAACTCATACTCTTCACAATAAGAAAGGCCTACTTGCTTTCTCATGTTTCAATATATACAGATCACACTTAAGAAACCAGTCATACCTATTCCCAATGAACTGATAAGGTCTCTAGCCTTTAATAGCATAACACTATATACACTGCAGGACTACTGAAGTGTGCATAAAAACTGGCATCAGGCATAGATTTATAAAGTTACCTAACCACAAAAATACTGTTGGCATAATATATGGCCTCTCTCAATAGAGAAACCAGAATCATGAAGCTGAAATTCTACTCCCAGGGTTTGTCAGAGTAGATGACCAAAACCTTCACATTTAATGGTGAGATTACATGTGACCAAATATCTTTCTACAGCCTGTAACTTAACATAATGTGACGACAATCCACTGTTAGAAGCCTAATGGCTATACCATATACTTTTTACAATAAATAACCTAGGCCTACAGCCTTAGTAACCCCTTTTTATAATAAACAGGACAGGACTGTAGCATCAGCCATAACCTTTCACTGCACACCAATGAAGCCTGCAGCAGACATGACTGGTTAGTCACCATAATGAGCTCAGGCCTACTCTGAGCATAAGCATTCCTACACATCAATAATCAGGCAAACAAAAATAAAAGTGCAAATGTACCATATTAGAAATGGGGTCTTTGGTTGACAGGTTACCGCCCTTGTTCAAGCAAGGACCCACACTCTAGTCAGGGTAAAAGAGAATCACCCTCAGCTAACCCCTGCTTACCCCCTTGGTAGCTTGGCAGAGCAGTAGGCTTAACTTCAGAGTGCTAGGTGTAAAATATTTGGACCAACACACACAGTAACTCAATGAAAACACTACAAAATCACACAACACAGGTTTAGAAAAATTGGAAATAAGTATCTAAACCAAGCAAGACCAAAACAACAAAAATCCAACATACACAAGTCAAGTTATGAATTTTTAAAGATTAAACTAAAAAATAGCGCTTAAAAACACAAAATGCTTTGATGAGGTGTTAACATAGCTTCGTAACGGAGTAATTCCCAACAATCCAACACCAGCGCCGGGCACGGAGTCTCGTAGACCCCCCAGGTACAGTACCTTGAAGAAATTAAAAACGAGCCAATGCGTGAAGTCTGGGATTGCGGAGTCTGTACGAAACTCTGAATCCGTGCACTTTGAGCAGCATCGGTCATGACGTGGTGCGGCAACTTCCATGAAATCGTGGACTTCAGCGGGGCTGCAGCGATCTCGGGCCTGCGAAGGTCGTCGTGTTCCAGCGAAGATCAGAGTCGGATGCAGGCAGCGTCACCGGATTCAGCAGTGGCATCAGTCCGAAGTCGTCCGAAGTGGATTTCCTTGAATTTCAAGCAGCTTTCCTTCCAAGAGGCCAGGGACTGGATAGGGCACCACTTGTCAGAGCAAGAGTCTCTCCAGAGACTCCGGGTGCTGGCAGAGAGAAGTCTTTGCTGTCCCTGAGACTTCAAACAACAGGAGGCAAGCTCTAAATCAAGCCCTTAGAGATTTCTTCTCAAGGTGCAAGGCACAGTCTTTGCTCTCTTACTCTGGCAGAAGCAGCAATTGCAGGATAGCTCCACAAAGCACAGTCACAGGCAGGGCAGCTCTTCTTCCTCAGCTCTTCTCCAGGCAGAGGTTCTTCTTGTTTCCAGAAGAAATCTAAAGTCTGTGGTTTGGGGTGCCCTTCTTATACCCAATTTCTCCTTTGAAGTAGGCCTACTTCAAAGCAAAGTCTCTTGTGAATGTGAAATCCCTCCTTGCCCAGGCCAAGCCTCTGACACTCACCAGGGGGTTGAAGACTGCATTGTGGGAGAGCAGGCACAGTCCTCTCAAGTGTAAGTGACCACTCCTGCCCTCCCTCCTAGCACAGATGGCTCATCAGGAAATGCAGACTACACCCCAGCTCCCTTTGTGTCACTGTCTAGTGTGAGGTGCAACCAGCGCAACTGTCAAACTGACCCAGACAGGGAATCCACAAACAGGCGGAGTCACAGGGATAAGCAAGAAAATGCTCACTTTCTAAAAGTGGCATTTTCAAACGCACAATCCCAAAATCAACTTTAGTAAAAGATGTATTTTCAAATTGTGAGCTCAGAGACCCCAAACTCCACATGTCCATCCACTCCTAAAGGGAATCTACACTTTAATCAGATTTAAAGGTAGCCCCCATGTTAACCTATGAGAGGGACAGGCCTTGCAACAGTGAAAAACGAATTTAGCAACATTTCACTGTCAGGACATATAAAACACATTACTATATGTCCTACCTTAACCATACACTGCACCCTGCCCTTGGGGCTACCTAGGGCCTACCTTAGAGGTGTCAGACGTAAGAAAAAGGGAAGGTTTAGGCCTGGCAAGTGGGTACACTTGCCAAGTCAAATTTACAGTTAAAACTGCACACACAGACACTGCAGTGGCAGGTCTGAGACATGATTACAGAGCTACTTATGTGGGTGGCACAACCAGTGCTCCAGGCCCACTAGTAGCGATTGATTTACAGGACCTGGCGCCTTTAGTGCACTTTACTAGGGACTTACTAGTAAATCAAATATGCCAATCATGGAAAAACCAATTACATACACATTTTGTGAAGTTGCACTTGCACTTTAGCACTGGTTCGCAGTGGTTAAGTGCCCAGAGTAACAAAAACAGCAAAATCAGAGTCCAGCACATAACCTGGGGAACAGAGGCAAAAAGTTAAAGGAGACCACGCCAAGGACGAAAAGTCTAACATACCACAGTTGTCAAAGTAAAATACAAGGCCTTAAGGATTCTCAAAGTGCAAATCTTCTATACACATATTTCATCGGAGGGTGTGATCAACACAAAAACACTTGCCTACTAAAGGGAGGTATGAGATTCCATGCAACAAAAACCTATCAGAAGGCTTTAGTTCAGAATAATAACAATCCACCCATAAAATGCCTATTGACTTTAGTATATGCTTTTCACAATCAATAGGTCAGGCCTATTGCTGTTAACATAACTGTTGGACTTTTCATAAGAAACCATCAAGAATATAGCCTTCATCGTTGACTTATCACCGTAACCAACTTAAGTCCATTATCGAGTGTACATTTTCTAGAAATCAACCATCCGGCATACAATAGTAAAAGTACAAATATACAGAGAATTACAGTTGGCAAAGCAAGATACTTTCTCTACTAAAAGAGAGAAAGAAGGATTATTGTAGTGCATAACTTCTATGCAGGCAGTTTGTTTATGAAGATCAACACCATAACCCTTGCCTTCAAAAGTAATAGGTGAAATTCCATGAAACATTATGTGGCTATGGGCTTTAGCACAGTGTGCTAGTTGATAGTTAAAGGCTTATTGCCCTTAACACATGCTTATCTCAATAAGTAGCCCAGGACTAACCTATCAAACCTACGAAGTCTGGCGGCATGCATTTCCCAATAACTGATGATGCCTTTATCCTTGGCTTGACACTTTACCCAACACGACTATTCAAGGACACAAACTGGCAACCATCATGCATACAGTTATAACAATATAATTATGCAGAACAATACTGCTTGCTAAACAGTATACAGCCCGCTCAATAGGGCCTAACAAGAATCACAGTGAATCCCTCCCTCCCCCAGGGTTTGTAAGAGTGGGTGGCCGATGTCAAGACACTTGTCTACTATGGTAATATGTGAGGATCCATGCAACAAAATACCTACCTGTAGGTTTAATATACAGTGGTAGTCCACACCTAATTGCCTATCAATTGTAACATTTGCTTCTCACAATAAAAACATCAGGCCCACTGCCCTTATGGCATTTCATAAGCAGATCAGGCCTATTGACCATCATCATTGACTTGCCACCACAACCAACTCAATCCTGCTGCATCAAAATGCAAACTTTGCCACAAGCTAAATAGAGAAATAGTGTCAATTATTTTAGTGGAATCACACAAATTTGGCCCAATCAAATCTTGTACTCTGGAGAGCCAACAGGAGTAGGATCTAAGCCATGCACATCATTTAGAGGTTACAGCTGCAACCTCTAGATTGCCCCTTGTTACCCTTGGCACTACCTTTGACCCCTGGCCTCAGCTGGCAAAATCAGTGCCTGGAACACAGCAACAGCTTTAGGACGTCTGTGGGTGCTCCGCTTTCCTGTTTTGTCTTTTTCATTAGTCTACTAGTGACTAATATGAGATTATTCACTATTAGTAAAAAGTACCGACTACGCTCCACAAGCCCAGGATTCCACACACAGACCCCGGGCGTCTGAAAACCCTGCAACCCAAAGAGGATCCATGACCGAGCGCCGGTAATCGACACACAGCCGTCCCTGCGTGGAAACTAAATGCCGCATCACCGTGTGCGGCATGAGAAATCGATGCACACCCCCTTTGTTTCCAAGTTTCTCCTCCTCTGCGGCCCATTGCGGAGATTTTTCACGTGAACCAGGTACTTTGTTCTAAAAAGAGACTGATTTTAAAAGACTTAAGACACTTTATATAACTTTTCATTGATATCCCTACATTTACTTATTGCATCTTTGATTGTTCTGACCTGCAAATATCCAGATAAATATTATATATTTTTCTAAACCATGTGTGGTGTAGTTTTGTGGTGCTATATGGTGTTATATGATTTCTTGCACAAATACTTTACACATTGCCTTCTAAGTGAAGCCTGACTGCTCAGTGCCAGGCTACCAGAGGGTGGGCACAGGATAATTTGGATTGTGTGCGACTTACCCTGACTAGAGTGAGGGTCCTTGCTTGGACAGGGGGTAACCTGACTGCCAACCAAAGACCTCATTTCTAACAATATCTATATCTCGAGCTGAACCTGTCCCTTCAGAGTGCTCCGTGATTTATTTGCTGCATAGAGGCTAAAGAGACAGAAGGGACCAGGTGCTGACAACGCCTGCTGTACTGGACTAAGAGCTAAGTATCCAGTAAAGTAAAGAGGTGCGGGGTTTATGATGGGACTGTTCTCTCTGAAGCTCGGCAGAAAAAGGCTCATAATTAACTTGGGAGCGTGACAATGTAAGGAAGGATGTGTGGATGGAGGAAATGGTGGATGGATATATGCATGGATGAATTAGTGAAAATATGGATGTAATAATAGAATGAAAGGGAGAGAGTATGTGTGAAAAGGAGAGTGGATGTATGGACAGATCGATGGATGAAGTGAATACATTTACTCACTCAAATTAAATCCTTTGGTTGATTGCTAAATAAAACATCGCTTGCCTTGCTGCAGGAAAGACAAGCATGTGCACACAAACACCACACACACTCTTCTAGTGTTAGTGATGTGAGTAAAGGTCATCATCTAACTGCCCTGGCTTAGTTCTAAAGTACCAAAATCTGCACGTTATGCCGAATTTTCAGTTGGATAGCTCAGAGTAGGTAATTATCACTCCCAATAATTTCCATACACAGGGTCTCATTTTATCAGGTGCAAAATGTATTGCATCAGAAGCTGGGCCCTCGATTTAGATGCATAGGTATCCCTGGACCAATGGCAGTTCTCCTTTATGGGCTCCCAGCTGCACTACACCCTCCTTGTTTTCTAGTCCATTTTTATTCTATCAAGAGTGATTACTCTTGGCATAATAAAAATAAAATGCCGACCCGTTTCAGGTCCAGCAACAAACTGAGGCCGCTAGTAACATTGTTCTACTGCTGATGCAGGTGCATGTGCCAGCCATCAGACAGGCTGCTTAGAGTTGGTGAAAACCCAGCACTGTGAGCATGTCTGAGACTATGTGTGAATTAAAGTGAGAGTCCGTGAAGGAGCGAGTCAGTAAGTGAGAATGAGTGACAGTAAGGACGAGTATGTGTGAGAATGAAAGTGAGTGAGGGAGATTACAGTGAGGGTAATTAAGTATTACTGTGCGTGAGACACTAAGACGGAGTATTTCAGAATAAGTACGAATGACTGAGTGAGACAGTATATCAGAATAGAATGACTAACTGAATTAGTGAGACCGAGTGACTCATAGTGAAAGTAAACATAGTTTAAGTGTGAGAGAACCCTTCAAGAAGCTCATTGGAATACGAGCCAAGAATTACGCCTCACCTTTTTTTAAAGTCACCAGCTGCCAATGAGTAAGAAGATATAGCAAGGAAACAAGGCAAAAAAAAAAAATACTTCCTTCCACTGATTCTGGCGCTCAAGTATGTGGAGTCAAATTTCTGACTGACAGGTGCACCTGTAGAAGTGGGAGAAGATTTCAGTAATGAACAGATATGCCCAAGAGAGTGCATCTTCGAGGGGCGTGTGCCAGAGAAGGGAGCTGTTTTTTTCTAAAATGTGTGCTTTGTTACACATTACAGGAGTATATGCAGGGATGAGAGACTGGGTACAGAAGGTTGTGTGTTTAGGCCTGGGAGTGTATCTGTACTAGAGGCGTAGGTGTTCTGTGCACGAGAAGGCCCACAGCAGTGATTGGGAGGGTGTGAGAGGGGGTGAGATGCACGTGCAGGAGTGTACATGTGTGCTAGATGTTCTTCTTTGAGAGCAAAGCTAAATGTTTGTGAGGAGGCGAGCTGGGTATTTTTCTAATTGGAGGGGTGCACTGCATTGGGGAGTTTTTTTGTTTTATGAATGGTGGACGACGGTGTGTAGCTGAAATGGGTATATAGGATTTGCTAGTTGGGGTGAGATGTGAAATGAAATGAGTTCAAATGATACGTTCGTACATGTGCGGTGTTTCAACTGTGTGTTGGGTTCTGTCGGGGATTTGTCTGTGAGAACAGGGGTTTGGAAAGGGTCCGTGGGCTTAAAACTGGTGGAGGTACGCAGGTATAAAATTATTTAGAAAAAAAAAAAAAATGAAAAAAAAAATACATTTACTCTCCCACCCGATCCAGGGCTGCTAGTACCTGCTTGTCCGCAATATTTGATACTGAAGTGTGTGTTACCTTTTACTGGCTCCTGCGTGTGGAGCACTCCCCTCGCTGGCAGCTCTTTCACTATGAAGTGGGCCGCATGGGTTATGAGTACACCCTGCATTATCATGCTTGAATCACGGTGAAACAGTGGCACAAATCTCACCAATATTTTGAGCAGATCAATGTGCTCAGTGAATGGGTTCTGGCTCAGTGAATCGTGGTGGCCTTGCTCACATACCGCAGTTGGCAGGAACTGGAGTACCGCTCATGTGTGAGCGGCCAGTGGCATCCTCTCAGGCAAATTTGACATGAACTCGAGCATACCGGGAACACTATTTCATTACTTATTCTAAACCGTCATAAGGTCAATAATTTTGCCATGATTCACTCATGGATGGAAACAACTGATTTGCAGATGTTTTCCTTCTGTCCTGTTCACAGACAGAAACAAATATATATTAAGTATAACAGTAGGTAATGCACAACAGTGAAGTTAGCAAACAGAATTGGTACAGAAAAAAAATATATATTTAAAAAGAAAAAACATGATTTGAATGACCACGTATTTTTAAGTAATTCTCACCATGATCTGAAAATAAGATTCACAAGGAGATCCTGTGCTACCTACTGAGAATTGTGAGGTCTCCTTTAGAATTGAGAGCAACTGCACAGGCAGCAGTGAACTGCTCACCATAGTAGAACGGCAACAGTGTGACTAACCAGTCATCTGACCAGTGCCAGGGACTAACATGACATTTCCAAGGCCCTTATTACTATGACTGCCAATACTAGGTTTGTGAATTGTCACAAGTCAAGAAATTCAACACACAATAGAAGATAACTGGGGGCTGCGGACATGCGTGAAGCAATTCGGCAAAGCAGCTATCGACATGCATTTCAATCAGTGTCAAGAGCAGCTAACTAAAGCTCTTAATGTAATTCCTTCAGGTCAATAAATCGGAATAATGACCTGGGCAACGTGAAGTTCGCACACTGGGGGAGTGGGGAAATGGAGTCACTCACAAGAACAGTGATGACAACCTGGGGGAGCCCAAATCTCTGGCAATTACCAGTTGGGGGGATACAGCAAGTAGGTGTCAATCTCAGGAGGGGAATATTAAAAAGGGGGATGGAGGTTTCTCTAAAAAGGCCAGAGGACAATGGGAACACAAGAAGGGAGTGCCATAGGTGCATACATACATACATACATGATAAAGTGTAGGGCTGAGGGAGGCTTGAGTATATTTGCTTCTTTATGTGTAAAAAGTGGGATTCAACAGAGAAGCTAATACTTTAAATCTGAGACTATTGAAACTGGCTGAGAGGAGAGTTACAACCACAAAAAGGGGAAAAAAGGCGAGGAGGTTGAGGGACCCAAGCACCATTGCCCCGTCACTAATCAGCCATGTGGGAGTCAGGACTTCAGCAAGTGCTACTGTTGGACTTTTTTGCTTATGCAGGGTGATCCCCAATCTTTTTGCCTCCTGCCTCCTATTTTTTTTCTGACCTGTTGCCTTTTGAACTCTGAGCACTTTACCACTGCTAACCAGTGCGAAAGTGCATATGCTCTCTGTGTAAATTGTATGTGATTGGTTTATCCATGATTGGCATATTTGATTTACCAGTAAGTCTCTAGTAAAGTGCACTAGAGGTGCCAGGGCCTGTAAATCAAATGCTACTAGTGGGCCTGCAGCACAGGTTGTGCCACCCACATGAGTAGCTCTGTGATCATGTTTCAGACGTGCCACTGCAGTGTCTGTGTGCGCAATGTTAACTGTAAATTCGACTTGGCAAGTGTACCCACAAGCCAGGCCCAAACCTTCCCTTTTCTTACATGTAAGGCACCCCTAAGGTAGGCCCTAGGTAGCCCCAAGGGCAGAGTGCAGTATAGGGTAAAGGTAGGACATATAGTAATGTGTTTTATATGTCCTGACAGTAAAATATTGCTAAATTCGTTTTTCACTGTTCCAAGGCCTGTCCCGCTCATAGGCTAACATGGGGGCTACCTTTAAATATGATTAAAGTGTAGATTCCCTTTGGGAGCGGATGGACATGTGAAGTTTGGGGTCTCTGAGCTCACAATTTAAAAATACATCTTTTAGTAAAGTTGATTTAAAGATTGTGCGTTTGAAAATGCCACTTATAGAAAGTGAGCATTTTCTTGCTTATACCATTTCTGTGACTCTGCCTGTTTGTGGATTCCTTGTCTGGGTCAGTTATGTTTTTGAGTTGTCTCTGAAACACTGTCCTTTATGAAGTTCTAATCGAGGACAAAACTTGGGTAGTCTAAATCATTCTTGGTGCTATTTTTATAAAGAAAACAAGAAAATAGCAGAATAAAGTAAACTCTTTTCAGAACATAAGTGGTGATTTGATTCGTCTAGATGAATGAAAAGAAGATTGACAAGAGTTTTTTTTTTTTAAACACCCCAGACAATTTGAATTCAGTTTGAACGTATTTTATTTGGAGTGCTACACTTCATGGTGTCTATCTCGAGAGCAGAGATCAGTTCAACCCTACAGAAGGCCCACTGTCACCTCAAGAGTTGAGATTATTTCAACACCACAAAAGCCTCAACATCATTTCCAGGCTACAGATCACTTCAATAACAAAAAAGGCTCACCATCACCTCCAAGACAGAGATCTTTTCAACACGACAGAAGACCCAAGCCTCTAAACAAGACTGAGCTTGGCACACCATTAGTAAATAAACATTGGCCAGTGCAAAGTCTCCCTTTACACATTCACATAAGTCAAGATTTGCTTCAGTTGCAAAAGTGTTTAGTATGCATAACCTCATTCATCTACATATACCTATGACCAATCTAGTTTAGAGTGCAGTTATTAAATTGGAAAGTTCTAAGGTGCAAACACTGTGACCCCACTAGAACTATATTCTATCACTGGAGGCAAGCTTATTTCTTTTTTTAGCTTTTCTGTAGATCAATTGGTCCATGATCACAAACAATAAGGTTTATCTGCAATTTACAGGTTCTTTAAACAGACTCATTTGGATTCGAAGGCAGCCCATGCCTGCTGCATGAGTTAACCAACTGCTTCCTAATAGGAGTCTACATCTGAGTTTTGAACAAATTGGAGGCTCTTTATAGGTAATTTGGAGAGTCCAACATATACAGTAACAATAATCCAAGCATATTATATTGGTGCCTTTTGTAAATGTCTTACAAAAGTTTACTGCTAACAGCCCACGGTCGGATCTTGGAGTTTAAGATAGTGAAAGAGGATGCTTATACTTTGTTAACTAAAGCATCCATCTTAAGCTTTACAACAAAGCTAGTTCCCAAATTGCATTATCCATGTGTGTCGGTACTTGACACACATTCTCAGATAACCAGGATTTGGACATTAGTCTTGTTTATTACCCCAAGATTAAGATCTTGGCTTTATAGGAATTGAGATGAAGCTCATTATCCTTAATCCAGTCTCCAACGGATTTCATGCAGTTCTGAAAACTTCTGTCCTATGTTCAGATCACCATCTAATCGGCCTACCAGCCGAGTGCCCTCTGCATTGCAGTAAGATGTGAAACCAGAAGAATGGATGATACAAGCCAGGGGTTTTGCTTTGATGTGAAATGTAGGGCTGATGAAGAGCCTATGGGAATATCCTTGGTTATTTTTTTTGACGAAGATACGTAACTATAACAAAAAACCATCTTCATTCCATCATTTAGTAAAGACCTAAACTAGGTCAAGACTCCGACTCTCAGATACTCTTTGCAAACATGCTGTAGGAGAATCCTGGTGGACCTTGCCAAAAGCTGCACAAAAAGTCCAAAAGAACAAAGAAGGCGAGCTTGTCTATCAAAGTGTAGGTGGAGATTTTCCTTTGCCAAGACTAATGCAGATCCATAGAGTGGGATGGCCGGAAGCCAGATTGAGCTGAATCTAACAAATTGTTAACTTCTAAATAATGGAAGAGCCGATTGTTGACAAGGCACTCCATGACCTTTGTAGCAAAATGCAAAAAAAATTTGTTTGTAGCTAAGAGTGGATTAGACTTCCTTCAGTATGGAGACAATCAAAGATGAATCCATTTTTAGGGTACATGGCCACCGTGTAATGACTGACTACTTAATCATTTCAGTTGCAGTATGGCTAATCACTCTGAGTGAATGAACATAATACCTTGCACCTGAATTAAAGTTAGACCTTATTTTCTTGATCTATACCTTAAAGAATATAGATAGTTGATCACTAAAGTTTTGGATTGGGCACTACGCAATGTCGCTGTAGGGTGAGAAAAGTTATTTTACAATCTTGAAGACTACACTGGCGGGGAAAGCAGCACTAGTAATTCAAAGTGCATATAAACTTTTCTTTCTTTTTAATAGCAACTTTGTATAGTTTTGAGCAATCCTATGACAGTGCCTTGCAACAGAATCAGACTTTCCTGAAGCTCTTTCAGCTTTTTTGCAGGTATTCTAGCTAGCCATTTGCATTAAAGATGGACTTGTGGGGTTGGAACACCAGACTTTGATCAATATTTACAAATGATGCACTTGACAATGCATGACATTCTGATCAATGTCACCATCTAGTTAACAGGTGGAGTTGAATAGAGCTCTTTGAAAATTGGTGATCGTGGTTTTGGACCAATTCAAGGTGACCTCTTCATGCATTCAGTTTATTATTGGGCCTGGTCCTCTCTGTAGGGTCACCCTCCAAACGTTTGGCTGTTACCTCTACCTTGCTGAATTCGTTTTTATTAGCTTTAGAACTCTGAACTTTACCACTGCTAACCAGTGCTGAGTGCCAGTGCTCTCTGATGAATTTGGCCTGCACCTGATTGGAACAATTAATTTTGTCATACTTGACTTAGGAAAAGTGTTCTAATCCTAAACATGCACAAAAGTCAACCAAAACAACATAAAATTGATCTTAAGACTCTAAACGTAGTTTTTATTAATTCAAATGGTAAACGTTTTTCAAAGGCTCTGCAAAAAGCCAGTCACCAGAACAATCCTCCATATGAGAGCTGCACTCCATTTCTGGTGTACTAGGAGCTCTCAGATGCTAAACTTCTTACAATTAGAGTGAACAAGATTTAGAATTTCTCTAATCAGAAACAGTCCTTCACTGTTGCTGGTAACACTGCTTTGAACTTTTTACCTGTTGTGATTTGAACCAAGACCAACCTCTTTCTCTTCAAGACACACAGCCACCTTTTCATTACAGAATATTTATTTAATGACGGAATACCTGATTGAATTGATCTCCCACCAGAAGAGATTGTGCCAACAGCAGTACATTGACCATAAAGAGCCAGAGGGACAACGTACCAGTATCAAGCAAGCCGCTGTGAAGCATTAATTGATAAAGGAGTGTGAGCACTGCCATCTTAAGGATTGGGACTCCAGGGAAGACATTATCCCCCTTTGGACCAGCTCTGAATGTATTATGCACTTAAGCTCGAATGATGACCAACAACATTGAACTATATGTTAAATGTTCAGAAACTAACACACTAGAAAGCTCAAATCGGTCTGGTGCATGCAGAGCAGTGTAAACATTACAAAAAAGCTTGAACTACCATTTTAAAGACATCTTTTTGCACTTAGATCGAGATGTTCTTTATCTTGCAACAGTATGTTGCAAGGAATTCAGAGTCTAACACCAGCTTGCTACTCCCAATGTAACAAAGACAGGATAAGTGACTTGGTGGATGTTCAGTGACCTAGAGCATAATATTAAAATACTACATATGCGCAAAGTGCTTGAAGTTATTGATTTACATTTTGCGTATTTGTAATCACAAGCAAGCTCCCTTTCACAAGGGGAGGTTTACCACAACTGTGAAAATCCAAGCAGCGCTTGAAGGGATATCACCCAACTGGGTAAAAATCTGACAATTCTCACCTTAAATCCATTCCACTGCCTTGTTACTTTCCTTTTCCACGTGTGCACTTCAAGCTATACAGGGACCTCCTAGGATGCAGAGTATGGTAATTCAATGGGTGCAGGAGAAAAGAACAGAGGTAAAAAGAACAGTATAGTGAAAGGGGTGAAGTAGAGAGAAAATTAAGGGCATTAGATTTGACATTCTTGTCGTGGTATTCCCCCAAACGTTTTGCCTTCACTCCTCTTGTTGGCTGAAATTCTTTTCATTGGCTTTAGGACTCTCTGAACTTTAACACTGCTGCCTAGTGCTAAAGACATTGTGCAAGCACCATGAAACAGGGTAAAAGTGAAATACACCTAATTAACATTTATTTACTTTTAAGTCTCTAGAAAATGGTACTACATGTACCCAGGGTATCTAAATTAAATGCTACTAGTGGGCCTGCAGCACTCATTGTGCCACCCACTAAAGTAGCACAATGAAAAAAAAAATCTCAGACCAGCCACTGAAGTCTGTAGTGCAGATTTCAACTGCCAATTCGAGATAGCAAAATTAACACTTTGCTAGTCCTAAATCCTCCTTTTTGGGACATGTGGGTTTAGCTTTACATGTCCTGGTTGTGGGAAAAACTCCCAAAGTTGTTTTTCACCATTGTAAGGCCCATCTTTTCCATCAGCTATCACTGGGTCACCTTATTACATTTGCTTAGGTCTAAGTTTGGTTTGTGAGACCATAGAGATACTGTTAAGATGCAAATTATTTGTAATTTATAGTTGTCTTCAACGGTAATGTTGGATTCAAGTAAATTCTAAAAGTGCCACTTTAAGTTGCCATTTTCTTGTCCTAACCATTTGTGCTGTCTGCCAGTGTCCTGGGTCATAGGATTGCTAATGGCTCTGCTGTTGGAGTTTGTGTAGGTCTCCCAGATAAGGACGCAAAGGGGGACTAGGTGTGGACAGGATTTGTCATCCTGCCAGGATGGCTGGGGACTGAGCTGTACCCTGCCAAACTTGCACTTCAAAGGGCTTGTCTCCAGCAGACACACAGGAACCAGACAAAAGCCTTTTGCCACACCAGAATTCATGGAACATTGGCTCAGGAAGAACTTTCCAAAACCAGATGAGGGGGTAGGAAAGGGAGGCCGCTTACACAGGCTGGAACCAGCTATCAATTTTTGACCTCCCGAGCCACTCTTCAGAACACTCTTTGACCTGGTTACATTACAGAAGAAGGACTTCCCAGCCACCAGATGACTGCCCTTGTGTTAGCAGAGGACTAACCTGCTGCTTGCGGACAGCCTTGCTGCCAAAGAAGGAAGGCTGGACCTGCTTACTTTCATGCCAGGTTAACCTGAGTGACTGCAAGTGCCAGTTGGCTGACGTCCCATTTCATCTCCAGGGACATAAGCTCCAGAGGTCCCCCTGCAACTGGACTTGCCCGAGACCTGCTGGAGTGAGCTCTTGATCTCCAAGAGGTGCCCCAAGTCCTGGACTATTGGCTGGCATCAGTCTGAGCTCCTCCTAAAAAGAGAGGAGATGAAATATTGAAGTTTTGATTCTTCGTAACCATGAATGGGGCACCCTCATGACCAAGAGATTCTGCCACCCACCAACACGAAGCTCTAGTGAGACCTGCTGGTCTCATTACGGTGACCTCCAGCAATGCAAGATCAGCACGCTACTGCGATGACAGCCCCTAGAACCTCAGCCCCTTTTTGCACTACAGTGAGGACTACCCACAAAGTTCTCCCTGCTCCTCGTAGCTTCCTCCACTAAGACGAAACTCTTCGCACCAGATGCTGAGTAGGTAATTTTCAGCAGGACTAACCTGGTCTCTGTATTCGACCCAAACTCCATTGCAGTCAGCCCAAGCTTATGACTTACTACGGTCTAGCATGGCCAGATGACTGAGTGGCACTTTGCGCTTTTATACTAAAAATCTTAAAATTTTATATCTGAAGTTCTATTGAGTGAATTAATTTGGGACTTTTCTTTTGCTGTCCATTACTGTTTGCGTGCTGTATAAATACTTTGCCTACAATTTACGCCAACTGCTTTTTTGCCAAACTACTTGAGTTAACAGGTTAGATGGCATCCATCTATGGTTTACCTTGACAAGGATTGTGGCTTTTGCCAGAATGGGCTTCCACTTGGGAACCAATAATGGAATTTCTTATAAATATTACACACAACAAACTCTTACAAAACAGTTTTAAGACCAAGGAATAGAAATACCATTTTCCTCAGCATAGCATGAAAAGATGCAGAGATAATTATCACCAGTCAGGCTAGGATAGACAGAAAAAAAAACTTTTCAGGATTAATTATGCCAAGAGAAAATATTACTGAGAAGAAAAAGTGTTAGAGTGGGCAGGGAGAGAAATGGCAGGAAAGGACACTAATGGAATAAAGTTCTAGCATCCAACATTTGATTGGGGTGTAGGGGGTGGCAGAGAAGGAAGAGGCCCACAGCCCACCATGAGCTAAAAGGAAAAGTGTAAAAGGAAGTAACATTCTGGAATGTCAGATGATCACAATGTGGTAGAAGCCTAATGACTACAGGTCCAAAGAAAGGGAGGGCTCTATGGACAAGCCCTGATTGAGAGAGTAATGGGCTTGTTAGAAATTGGGTCTCTAGCTGGCAGTGGTTTGCACCCTGTCCTATAGGGACCTTCACGCTAGTCAGGTTAAGGGAGTCACACAGCTAAGATAACCCCTGTTCACCACATTGGTAGATTGGCTTGAGCAGTCAGTCTTAGCTCAGAGGCTATGTATCAAGTATTTGTACAAACACACACACAGCGACAAAACTACAAAAGGACTCCACACCAGTTTAGCAAAATAGCCAATATTTATCTGAGTAAAACAAGACCAAAATGACAAAAATCCAACACACAGGTAAAGTTATCACTTTTTAAAGGTTTAAACAAGTCTTAGTCAATAGGAACCACTGGTTGTATCTTTTTAGCACAAAGTACCTGGGCTGAGTAAAAAAAAAAAAAAAAAAAAAAAAAAACAAAACAAAAAAACAAACACACTAGGCGTAGGTGAAGTTCAGGGAGTCCGACTCCACAGAAATTCAGTGGAGTTGAATAAAAACTGGAATTCCATGGAGGAGTTTTTTGATCCATGGAATGCATGCACCAGTTCTCAGAAGCGCTAAGCAGGGTCATGCCTTGATAGCCAGGCCTGACCCTGCTTAGTGCTTCCAAAATCAGGCACATTCAGGACTGCTGTAGGCAGTGAAAGCTGAAATTTCTGGCCTCTTATGCACAGACCTGCCATGTGTGCAGTGCACATGTGGCAGGCCGGTGCAGAAGAGGCCTGAAACGACAGCAAAATCTGCCAGGCTTCTTGTGAACCAACCTGAATTCAGGCCAGGGTGGTAGGCAGCAAAAGCTGCTGTTTCAGTCCTTGTTTGTACACCAGTGTGCACAAACAAAGACAAAAGAAAGAAGAGGACTTACCTGGGTGTTCCGGGGGGGTTCCTCTCCTCGTCGATGCCTACGAGTCCACAGCAGCTGCCTCCCCCTCTGGTCTCTGCTCCCAGGCTCTGGTGTGTGGTGCAACCCCGTTATGGGCTGCACAGCGCAAGCTGCAGTACATACTGGGCAAGCTCTGCTCCGCTGGCAGCGTTTTCCCACTAACTCCATGCTCCAAAGGAGGGGGGGGGGGGGCACAGAGTTCCAAAAACAGTTGGCTATGCCAGCAGAGCTGAGCTGCCTGCACACCCCTACAAAAAACAAAGACTATGTGGGCCACAGGGGAGGTGAGGCACTGAAAAAGCAAAACGATGAAATTCCTTCCTGCGCATGGGAGGTGATGCATGGATTCTTTCCTCATAAGTGAGGTGATGCATCTGTTCCTTACTGGCAGGGTGGGGTGATGCGCACATTCTTTCCTTGCCAGGAAGGGTGATGCATCGATTTCTGGACACGCAGCCTTGGTTCCTTACTGTGGTGCAGGGCTCTATGAGAAATCAACACCCAGGGATGATGTGTGGAAAGTCCAGATGCAATGATGGAACCGCAATTAAACAGGTGTTGCGTTGATTTTTCAACCTCAAGACAGGCACCGCGTCAATTCTGCAGGCATTGCATTGATTTTTCAATCACAGCACATCAGTGCGTGGATTTTCTCCTTCAAGTCACCAGCTTACACTTCCAAGGGACTGGAGATGGCAGCACGTGGCACGTCAGGACTCTCAGAAGAGCCCAGGAACTGGCAGATGAAGTCTTTGATGTACCTGAGACTTCTATGCTGGAGGCAAGCTCAGTTCAAGCCCTTGGTGAACGTTGGAAAGCAGGGTGTAGAAAGCAAAGTCCAGTCTTTTAAGTCCCAGGACAGAAGCAGCAGCCAAGCACAACAAAGCAACAGGTAGGGTGGGAGTCCCTCCTACAGCATCCAGCTCTTACTGGCAGAATATCCTCAGTCCAGAAGTGTTCTAAGTATGTGGTGTCAGAAGTCCAGTAATTATACCCATTTCTGTCTTTAAAGTAGGCAAGCATCAAAGATGTTTGTAGAGCACAAGACCCTGCCTTTCCCTGCCCTGGCCCAAGACACTCCAGGGGCTGGAGACTTGTGAAGTTAGGCACAGCCCTATTCAGGTGCAAGTGTCAGCTCCTCCCACCATTCTAGCTCAGGAAGACCCATCAGCCTGGTGATGGGTCATCAGGATATGCAGGGCACACCTCAGCTCCCTTTTTGTGATTGCCTAGAATGAATGCCCAAACAGCCCAACTGTCATCCTGAAACAGATGCAGATAGGCAGAGGTACAGAATGGCTAAGCAAGAAAATGCCCACTCTGGAAAAGTGGCATTTTCAAACTTACAATTCAAAAACCAACTTCACCAAAAGATTTATTTTTAAATTATGAGTTCAGAGACCCCAAACCTCAGATCTCCATCTGCTTCCAATCAGAAACTACACTGAAAATATGGGTCATGGTAATTCCCATGTTACCCTATGGGAGAGATACCCCTGGCATTAGTCAAAAAAGGAATTTAGCAGTATATCATGACATGTAAAACACACCAGTGCTTGTCCTACCTTTTAAATTCACTGCATATTGCCTAAGGGCCTGCCTTGGGCCTTCTTTGGGGGTGAACTACATGTAGTAAAATGGAAGGGGGCCTGGCAAGTGGTGCAGTTGCCAGGTTGGAATGGCAGTTTAAAACTGCCCATACAGACACTGCAATGGCAGGTCTGAGATTTGTTTGCAGGGACACTCCTGAGTGGCACAATCAGTGCTCCATGCTCACTTTTAGCATTTGGTTCACGGGTCCTGGGCACACCTGGTGCACTGTACTAGATACGTATAGTAAATCAAATGTGCCATTCATGGAGAAACCAATCACCAATACAATCTACACAGGGAACACTTGCACCTTAGCACTGGTTAGCAGTAGGCCCAGAGTCCTAAAACCAACAAAAACAGGTCAGAAGAAATAGGAGGATGGACAATAGTTTGGGAATAACCATGCAAAAAAGGTCAGGTGCTGTAGGGCAACTGATATGAATATAGATTTTGGGGAAAAGGGATACCAGCGACCTATACTGGCAAGCAAAGGGGTACCATGACCAACATTGATGAAAAAAAAGAGACAGTGATAAACAGAAAATGGAGGCAGGACCTTAGATCACGCTACCTGGTGTTGGACAGCACATTAAACAATATAGCAAAGAGGTCTATGATCACATCATATGATAGAAAAAGGTCCCTGATCACAGCAAATTATCGAACAGGTCCATGCATCAACCCGAGTGCACAAAGGAGCCTAGGGACCACACACGAGGCAGAGGGCTCAGGGAGAAACAATTTGGGTAATCAGAAAAGAGACCAAAACCAAGTGGGAGTTCAGGTATGTCAGAATCCCAGGGAGGGGCACCAGACTAGATTTCCCACAGAATAACTGACAGTGAGCCAGGGGCTTCAAGGGCTTACAAACACACTGCTGTGAGCAGGGAAGTCATGGAAGCAGCAAATAACATGAACTATGGGATCAACAGGGTACAGATTTTGTCAATAGATTCAACCTGTATTCTTTTACTCTTCAGGACTTTAGTCTTTGCATGCTCACCAAACTAGAAGGGGACTGCAGGAATCTGGTGTTATTTTATGAATACTGATGGATGGAGTAAATGTGCCAATGTTGTTTTTGGGATTAAAGCATTAGAAATCCTAAAGGCATAAAAACAAATTTCAACCAATTTGGTGGTGTAGATAATGTCTCATTCCAGCTGTAGAGAATCCCAACTATCCCTCCTTACTGGTCTGGATATTGAAGAAACCTAATTGTGCATAGGATGAGTTACAAACTCCTCAAGATATTAAACAGTAAAAACAAATGAACCTACTTAATCCATCTTGGCAGCCATCTCGTCATGGCCACCTAGATGGAACACTGTTGGTTCCTATGCCCATGGTTCACCATTCAGTGGAAATCCAACCAAGGAGACCCCAGCATTTGTGATTGGTTACTTAAATTTCTTACCAGGCTTCCAAGAAAGATTGGTGGGTATCACCACCTGGAAATTAGAGGATCTCCACTTGCCACCTGACAGTGCAGAGAAGACACAGTAGAGCCTCTTCCACCCCATGAGATAATTTTTATCAGCACCCCTTGCACCACATTACATGCCAGTTGCAACAGTTGTGCGATGTTTCTTGTGCTTCTTACTTCTCACATCGCCTCACTACTCTCCCCTGGGGTTTATCAAGTCCATCTTGCCGGTGTTGGGAGCATTTCACAGCAATGCAGTCAGAGTAGCTCACTGCCTCAGCTGGGACGCAGTCAATGGATCAGCATTTAGCCATGGTGTCCTCACAAGCCTGCCTGCCTTTTAATCATTCATTCTCCATGTTACCCTGAGCAAGACCAGAAAGACCATCTTGACACTCACCACAGAGCTTGATGCTTAAAGTGGGTCATCAGGATAGTGTGGCGAACATGATGTATGGGCCACTGGTATCTCCTCATCTAGGGAAAGTAATAAGGCTATAAATCACTACTGCAATAAGCCCTTCTTATCTTCTTTGCCTTCCAGATAAAAACTCCACCATCTTAAGAAACAACCACCAAACAAAAAATGACTGACACTTGTAAGAGTCAGTAAAACAACCTCCACACCGCAGCTTCTCATCTTACTTCCTCCCAGAACCCAAATGTACATCCGTACCTTCAGAGTCAGGAATTTTTCCACTACCTCTTTCCTCAAGCCCCCCCCACCATCTTCTCCATACTCGAGTGCTACAGGCCAATCCCGTTGCCCATTAGGACAATTCAAGCTTAATACTGTACAATGAACCCTCAATGAGACTGCATCCCAATCCCCACCTCCTAGAGCACACCCATGCAATACTGTCCTCCTTGGACACATTGACAGAGAAACTGTTAGTCCTATTTCAGACAGTGATTCATATTATCCAGATTAAAAATGGTAGTTCGCACCCATTTTAACACAACATACAATCAGTCCTGAAATAATTCATGGGGAAAGAGTCCTCAACAATCAATTGTGATCTCCACCTCAAGAAAATACAACCCTTCCTCAATGACACCTCCCTGTGGGGCTAGATGTTACCCTGCGCCAGGAGCGGAAAGATCAAGAGTGGGCACCTGTGGCATGTGCAAGCAGAAAGCTGTCAGCAACTGAAGATTGTTATGCCCTAGCTAGTAAGAGGCCCTGGCCACCTAGTGGGCCTGTCAACATTTTCATTTGTTCTTGTACAGGCATGAGTTTCAGGTGGTCACCGACCACAAGCCTCTTGTTTCACTGTCTGCAGGATCGACACGCCTGGCTTCGCCGAGAATGGAGCTTTGGGCCATCCTTCAACCCTACCCGGGCTCCCCTGTACAATGTTGCTAAAAAGGGGTCATGTGGGCTGATGTAAGACAAGGTTATACATAAAGGGGCCGCAATGCGGATGGCAGACTTGGCGGCACACCTTTTTCCAAGTGCAAGCTTACATCCCGCCCCTGCTTTTATTTTGTTCCTGTGCTTGCCACTTTTCCTCTGTTTATATTGGCTGTAGCATTTTATTGCCTGTTGATCTTCTTGTGCTCTTTCTTATCAGTATCCTATGGCCCTGCTAATCCTTTTGAATCCTCATTTGTGAGGGCCCCTCTAAGCCCCATGCAGACTGAGGCAGGAAGTACTTTGTACCGCCATCTGTGAAATACTCCATTTTGCATAAGGGTACTGCTACATGTGAGCTCTTTATGTGGCATCTCTTTATGCAGCTCCCTGCAAGTGTATGCAATTTTATTTTGTATTTAAGAAAGAACAAGTTAAAACACTTTCACTGAGTTTCCGTAACTTATATTGCACATCTGATCACCAAGCTACAGCTTACAACAAAGAAACCTATTGTTAAGCACATAGGCGAAAACATTGCATTTAACAATGCTTGTTTTCTCTTATGCGGATATGAGGAGCAGCCGGACCCCTGGATAAGCTGCAAAATAAAACAGTTTTCCTCACCTGCAAGAAAGAAAAAGTGTAGCGATCGCGCTTTGTGCATTTTTATCCACAGTTGACTTACATGCAAGGAAGAGGTGTCGAGATAGTAGGTTTCCTCTTTACAAGTTTTAAAGTTCAATTCGAGCATATTTCTGCTGGAATTGGACTCATGGCCATGAGTCCAACGACGAGGTGTGGAGCCGCCAAGCTAGCCCCTCCCTTAACTAGCACCATAGTATTATCTGTACACCATTGCTGCCAACGAGGCATGGGGCAGGAGCGCATTGGGAAGAAATAGTATCTTAATCGTGTCGAGAGCAGAGGACGGGCACTGATTAAGTTTAATTAATCTGTGCTTGGTCCCTGCTCCACGGAGACTAACAGGAGTGACTTCTGGCCTGTGCTGACAAATTAGAAGACAAACCCACAAATGGTAAGTGAGACGGGCTGCAAGCCATTTATTGAAGACATACTATCACAAACTCGATTATAAAAAAAAGTAGGTACAAAGGCCCACACAGAGTGAAGGAAATGGAGGCAGTATTTTACAGAGGGGCAAAGTAATTCTTCCCCTTAGAGAGATGGTAGAACCAATTCACATCTTTCCAAGTTTGCATAAATGTACGTATTCACAAATAAAAACGTAAGGGCCAGAGAGCACTGTGTGACAGTCTCTCTATTTTTTTAAATAGACATTATTTAAGCATTTTGCCAAGTAAGAACATACAACAAACATTTGCACTGTTCATGAAACATGCAGTTAATACAACAGGAGAAATGAGTTGACAGACATACATTAGATCGATGCAAATGACTCATTTGTGTCACCAGGCCACAAAGCTGGCTACGTGGGGTAGGAAAGGAGCACAATAAATTGAGTTGATTATCCTTTTCTTTCCTTGTTAAAGGGTGGGGCATGTGGATTGACAAGGAGTGAGGGGAGTGCACTGTGCACTTCCCTCACTGCGCATGTATGTTTGGCCAGCAAATGTGTTGCCGGGCTTGAGAGAGCCTGCACAGGCTCCCAGTTTGCCTGGGAGCGCCCTGGCTGGTCATTCCCAACTAATCCTGAGCAGCGACAGGATTGGCCACAGGGCAGGCTAGGAGCCTGTGCCTGCAGCATCCGTACGACAGAGGAGAAGAGTGGAGAGGCCTGCGGAGCAGAGGTAAGTAAAAAATATATATATATTTTATTTCTGTTTCGTGTAATGTCCTCCCACCCCTTCCCTTGCGTGCCTGTGAACCCCACAAGCCAAGCCTGCCTTTACAGTAGGTCTAGTACTGTCCCAGTGCAGAGCCACCTCACGTTTGCCCAGTAGCATGCAATTGCTATGTATCTGTATGTCGAAGGGGGAACACAGCCCAGCAGCTCCAGTAGGGGATTGGCTTTGAGGTTTGTCTCGGTCATCAATGAAAGGTGGACGAATACATCCCTCCAGTATTGTTGAACTAGTGGGCAAGACCAAGTCATGTGAGCAAAAGTGGAGGAAGGACCTCCACACTTAGGGCAGCTAGGAGATCTAGTGCGATCAAGACTAGTACGTTTAGCTGGGTAACATATCCTTGTGTAAAAATTTAAAGTGGCAATGATTCAATGATACTAGTTTGGTTTGCGCACAACAGTATCCCCATACTTTGTAAGTCAGTGGGTGGCTCAAATCCCATTCCCAATGTTCTTGTTCTAGTTTATCATGTGCACGTCATAGGACATACAGGTTTTATATGGTGTGTCCCCCTGTTCATCTGACAAGAGGGCTGTCAGCAGTGTAAACTCATCCAGGACCAGGGGGTAGCATGGGGTGCATGCACGAAGCGCAGCATGTATCTGTCTGAGGACAAAGAGGTCCATGTGGGTTGCTGTAGCGAATCTGGGGGTCTGATGGGTGAACCAAGGCACAGCCATTAGGGACTAGGTCAGCAAACGTAATTATGTCGTATTTTTGGAGCATGCGGTGGATCACCCATTCCATGGTAGGCGGAAGGCAGGGGTTTTGTAGCAAAGGGAGCAGATGTGAGTATAGCGGCCCTGTCCCCAAAAGACTGTTGAGATTTTTCCACTCCCAACAGGTAGTAGACAGTGTTTGTATAAACTCAGTCAAGTTTGACCCCACATGGTAGCAGGGATGATAAAGGTGTAGTAGTGGCTAGGTCCTTCCCGGGTACCAGATGGGGGATCTTGGCATCTGCATGATACCAGTATTTAGCCAATTTGGACTGTGCCATGGGATAGTATATTTGAAAATCAGTTACTCCAAGACCTCCTCTATCCAGGGGCAAGATTAACATTTCCAATTTGATTCATGGTCTCTTGCCGGCCCTGATCAGCTGGGTGAGTAGGCTTCAGAGTTGAATAAAAAATGCATTGGTTACTGGTATAGGGATATTGAGGAATAGGTATAGAAACCAGGGGAGAAATACAATTTTAACTATGGCCACTTGTTAAGCTAGTGAAAGGAAGTGTAATACAGTGCTCAATCTGTACAGTCGGTTTCTTGAATGCAGGGCCGTAGTTCAAATTAAGTACCTGGCTCTTCTTATGTATGATAATACTCAGGTATTTGGATGAGTCCTTACACTACTTTAGCAGGCTAGTTGCATATTGTGGCGGTGGGAGCCTCGGTCAGTGTAAATAGTTCAGATTTTGCCCAATTTATGTGTAATGCGGAAAGAGTACCAAAGCGTGTAATTTCTGCAATGAGGGGGTGGAGGTTTTGGGTTGGATACCAGTCGAATAACAGTAGGTCATCCACATACCTAGAAAGAAACAGTGTGCCCTGTTTGAATCGAAGCCCCCACTGCATATATTTAGCCTGCAAGTGGCGAACTAATGGGTTCATGGCTATAATGAAAAGTAAAGTTGATAGGGGACTTCCTTGACGGGTCTCCCTAGCAATCAGGAATTGGATCAAAACTGGACCATAAACACAGAGTTGGGCTGTTGGGTGCAAATATAGGTGCATGAGGAGTACTGTAAAGTCCTTTGGGAGGCCCAGCTTCAACACTGCACGGAGGAAGGGTCACTCCAAGGAGTCGAAGGTCTCTGCATCCAGGACGGCTGGAACCACCAGGACAACAGGGGAAATGTGGTGCAATATTGAAAACACTGTACACAGATTAAAGGCAGTGGATTTGTGGGGGACTAATCCAGTCTGTGCAGGGGAGGTGATTCTGTCAATTATCAGCAAGAGTTGTGTAGAAATAATCTCTGCTAATATTTTATTGTCAAAATCCAGTAGGCTCAGGGGCTGTAGGATGTGCACAGTTTATGATCTTTATTCGCCTTCAACAAAACCGTGATGACTGCCTCTTAGGGAAGGTTCCCAGATAGGCAATATCGTGCTCCGTAATGGAAAAAAAAATCCTCCAGTAGCTTCAAGTGCTTGTGTAGGGCGGATCGGGTAGTTGATACGGTATTAGCTCGGTAAGCCTATCTTCCACTTGGCTAACACTATTTCAGATGTCCCAGAGGACTCCTGCATGTTTAGATATGAAAACCCCCCAAATGTATGCTTTGAAGGCTTCCCACAAGGTAGCGCAACAGGACACTGAGCCAGCATTCAGTTGAAAATATTTAAGTATGGCCTCCCTGAGCTCAGTGTAGAAAAGTGTCCAGCAAAGCTGTGCTGGGGAAGCACCAGCATCTCTCCAGGTTGTGTTGGAGTGGGATGTCCAGGCACACCTGTACAGGGGCATGGTCCGAGAGCATTTAGGGGGTAAATGTGTGACCATGTGTAGCCACTCAAGGGTGTGCACTGATAGAAGCCAATACTCAATACAGGTTTAAACTGCATGCAGGGCAGAGTAAAAAGGAGAATGCAGGGGTGGAAGGGTGCACGTGGGACCATGCACCTTGAAGATGAAATGTGTCCTCAATATCGTCGAGGACTTTTAACGACCTGGGCTTACTGGAGGGGTGTATACCAGTGGAGTCGAGCAAGGGATTCTCTGTCATATTGAAGTCCTCCCCCCAAAATCAGAATTAAGGAGGCATTGAACTGGCTCATAAGAGAGAAGACATCATGGTCAAAGTCGGGAGAGTGTGTTTGGAGTGTAGATGTCAACAAGAAGCACAGTGCTCTAGGAAATGGCCGAACAGTATGACGTAACAGCCTTCCCTGTCCAAGCTGCTTTCAGAGACTAAAGGGGATGGAATTATGTATGAGGGTGCAGACCCTCCTGTAGTAGGTGCTCTAGCTATAGAAAAGCAGGGGGAGGAAAAAAGATAAAATAATAATAATTTTTTTTAAACGGTGTTGTCCCCAGGCCTTGGCGGAGGCAGGTGAGTCACTCGGTCGGTAATGGGTCTCTTGGAGTAAGGCAATCTTTTCTGTGTCTATTTAGGTAGGCCAGAACCGGTTTCCCTTTACAAGGATGATTCGATCCCTGTACATTCCAAGGGATGCATGGGATAACATTAGGTTTGTTACAGTTTATGATAGTCGTAGCCATAGACACAGTTTGTTAATGAATAGTGTAGGTAAGAGTCGGTCATGGCGCTAAAACAGTCCCTCTCATAGTGATGACAGTGCAAGAACTTGAACATAACATTTAACAGAACAATCCCAATAAAGGTAAACAAAGAAACATTTTTTTTTATTATTAAAATATGCATAGTTGTGTGGACCTACGTTGATGTTGGCGCATTTTGAACTTGAAGTGTATTAATCTGCATGATGCCTGGTTACAGAAACCAGGGTGCGGTAGTGAGCAGGGTGTAATGAAGGCCCCGCAGTGGGAAGGGTGAGGTGGTTAAAATAATCTTTCAGGAGGCCCCAACACTTTAAAGACCCCCACTTAGCCCCAGGCCAGTGAATATCTGCAAGATACTGGATACGTGGGGACTCCTTTTCACATTACGTATGGGGATAAGAGTGAGGGGGGGGAATGGGTCAACCATTTTGAATTAAGGCAAGGTGGATTTTATTGCAGTGCACCTGTAATAGACACACTCTTCAGAGTTGCTTATTACGTATGTGTATCCCACAAATTTACATTACACTTTGTATTAACGTATTACACAATTCCATGCGCGATTTGCATAGCATTGCACAATTTTGATCAGAATTTTGAGTAAATAAGACTAGAATTCTAGGCAACTGATCATATCGTCTCTTTTCAAATAATTCTGATATAGAAGAAATAGACATTCTTTCTTTGATCTTTGTAGGTCAGTTGATGGTTCGGTCTGAAATGAAGTAAGCTTTTTTTTAATGTCCACGTGTGGGTGTTTACATTCTCCTTGTACCAGTATCATATTTCTTCAGAAACTTGTAAAAAATGACGCCTGATTTAACTGTCACATAATGTGGGGGGGCATGGCCAAGCCGGCATTTGTAATGGCTACCTGGCCCTGAAGCTCCGGCAGCGACTGCCCAACAACAGTCTTAGGGCATGGCATCCAGCAGAATCCACCCAGACCTCAGCGGTAACACCTTCTGCATTACTGCTTCCTTGAATCTGCAAAATTGGCTGGGTGGGGTTGTGACCAGGGCCACTCCTGAGATGAGGGGCGATGCAGCCTGCCATGCTCTAGTGGCTGGGCGCACCCTCCACAGCTGCTGTGTCTGTTGAATATTGGGAAGGAAACAATGTTTTGCCCACCCCTGCGAGCTGCTGCCCATTCACTGCCCTCCCCATGTGAGGAGATGGGAGTGCATGACTCAAGCAAGGGGCCTGGACTGTGCCACGGCCCTAAGTTGCAGCAGTCTTGGGGGCGGGGCGGGGGGGGGAAGGTGAAATCCGGTCTAGGCTGTACCAGAGGCCTGCTGGACTGATAGACGATGGAGGCAGTGAAACACAGAGCCTCCCCTGGGGACAGCAGACAGTGATCAGAGCTCGAGGTGAGAGTGCTGGGGGTGACTCAGAGGGGAGGCCATGCCTGCACTGACTCAGCAGCTGGGTTGGGCCATGGGCAGAAGCTGGTGAGTGAAGGTTGCACCATTGTGGAGCTGTGCTGGAAAGGGTAGTCTTCGCCAGAAGGCAAAACAACTAATTTCTGCAACCCTGCTCTGCCTAGTTGGGGATGGGCGTGTGTTGCGTGAGTCCGGACCCAGTGGGCCCTGCGCTCTGAAGTTGATTCTGTTCTGGGCCAGACATGTCCGCTGCTGCCTGTACTCCTTGCTTCGACTCTGCTGTACACCCCCATGCCATACTACACTGTCGACCTCCACAAGTGGCCTGGGCAGTCGCCTTTCAGCAGCATCTATATTACCTTTTCCATGAACTGCTCATCATTGTGTCGACATAGGGAGAGGCAATACAAGGGCAAACTCCCCTTTGAAAGAGGGGAGAGGTTTGATGAGGCTATGGCGCCGTCAGGCTGAGATCCCGAAAGAGCGATAGGTGAGTCAAACACTGGAATAAATGCCATAATGGCTGAGCTGCGGTCCAGGTTTTGAGCCATCGATGCACGCTTTGATACCCTGGCAGGTAGTCTTGACAGAATGGGGGAAAGCTCGACTGGCATTCTGCCCATCTAGCTATTTAACATTTGCGATACAGACAGAGCACTTAGGCTGACCCCTGAGTGTGGCCCTCTAAAATACCAGGGAGCCACTATTTCCATCTAAACTCAACTTCATGCTGATAGTGCAATAGGCCCGCAGCAAACTCCAGGATGCTAAAATCCTGCTCCAGAAAAAGGGGATCAAGCATGGCATTCTGTACCTTGCCACACTCCGCATTGAAATATGAGGGAAAACCTGCATATTTGATGATCTAGCCGAGGCTCTCGCGTATGGTAAATCTCATAAGGGTGAAGCTGCCACCTCCCCGGAACGTACACCAGACTGTGCTGAGAACAATTTAAGGACATCATCCAGGGAATATCTCTTCAGCAGCAGGAGTGTGCCGTAACGGGGCCCAGGCGTGGCAGCCCTGCCCATCTGGACTATGGGATGCTCAGATTCCCACACATTTGGGGCAGCCCGTTAACACTCATTGTTAAAGATGCCTTATGCCAAGTGCTACACCTCACACTCTTCAAGTGGGCATTGCTGATCGGGGATAATTATGGAAATCATTGATACCAACTTGTTTTGTAGATGGTCCCAAGTGCATAGTGCACGACCATTCCAATGGCTTACATAGAGGCATCTGAAATGGCAACTGTTTGACACTTGTCATTCTAATTTTCCAGAGTGAAGAACATACTATTGTAGTCTGATCCAGATGCCAGAAACGAAAAACTGGGTGCAAAAACTTTTGCAGATCAGGAGCGTATTTAAAATCAATGCATCCCAATGTCATTAAAGTTTGTCAGACCGATTTCCGTCTCTGATCCTGGGGCGGAGGGTGGTGGTAGATGTGCTCCGGTCACATTTAAACAATCAAAGTGTACGTGGAGTAATAGAAGGCACAAGAACACCATTTAGTTGTGTATTTTAACTCTAATGTACCACATACAGCACCCAATATTACACATTAAGAGCGACCCTAATGTAGACTGATTCCACCCCCTTCCAAAAACAAGCAAGGAAATATAAGTAGTACTTCTTGCTTTACTACTTGGTTTGCATTCCCCAGAAACACCTATATTCCTCCAAACCTCTGCAGAAGCCCAAACCTTTTAGAGAGCCCCCATTTTCCTCAAGGCCAATGAATATCTGAACTATAGAAGACTTGGGGGCCTCTTCATAATTATTTTTAAAGGTGGATATGCTTCGTTTAGGAGACAAACTAAACTGTGGTTCTACCAATGATTGAAGCAGTACATGCAGGAATAAAATTAAAGAAGAGCACAATATATAAAAAAATTAAAGGAAGTTTAGCTTTTTGTTTTACAATGCAGATATTTACACGAGTTAACACAATGTGTTTGGGATATATATATATATATATATATATATATATATATATATATATACACACACACACACACACACACACACACACACACACACACACACACACACACACACACACACACACACACACACACACACACACACAAAAAAAAAAGAAGAAGGTTACAGGGACATGCTAGTTCGGTTCGATTTTGCATGCGCAAAACCATAGAAGTTCAACTTTTATAGTTAGAACTCATGCCCTAAGGTAATTAGGAGTGCATGGCAATGGCCCGAGTTAATTACCCAGATATTACATCACTCATGACATTCTTCTATGACATCATTGATGATACCACTAATATTTGCAGGAAAATTATTGATGAGAAAAATGTGCATGGTAAGGGTGTGAGTTATAGTTAACTTAGGGCATGGGCTATAGGTACTTGAAATAACTAAAAGCTGAATTTCTATGGTTTTGTGCCTGTAAAATCTGAACCTAAAAGAAACGTCCCTGTAACCTTTGCTTTTTTAGTAAATTCCTAAGAGTATTTTTCGTTCCATTTACCCCCAACTACACCCTCCCCGTAACCTTTGTTTTTTGTCCAGTTAATTTCTAGGTTTTTATAAACATTAAGATGCCCATCACAGTGCATGATTCTTTGGGGGGGGAGGAGAGGGAATTGGACACGGCCTGCCTTGTGCTGCCCCACCTAAGTTTGCTGCTCCTACTCCACCCTTCTACTTGCCAACCATTGTCCAAGTCCATGCCCCTGCTTCCTCATTACAGCCCTGTGTGGCAGGTCTACCACTGCCCTTTCCACCTGCACTAAACAGTTAGCTTGCTGCCCCATCCATCTCCTCCCTATCCTCTGTTGTCCAAGTCGATGAACCATCCCCCTCTCCTGTCCTCCATGGTCCAATGTGCTGCCACTGCCCTCCATTTACCTTGCTGCCCCTACCCTACTCCCCCCTGCTCTACGATGTTTGTGTGAATGGCCCTGCTCCCTCCTTTCTGCCCACCATGTTCTATAGACCTGCCATAGCCCAGTCTAGCTACTCTAAGTGTTCTGTTAACTGCCAGTGCCCCTCCCGCCTCGCATGGTCAGATGGCTGCTGCCTGTCCTATCACCTCTGCCCTGCCTGCCAAGTTCTATGCCCAGGTCCCCTCTGTCCTGTCCTCCAGGGTCCATTTTGCTGCGACTCCCGTCTGCCCTGCATGCTGTGCTGCAACTGCTTTTCCTACTTGCCCTGCGTGCTCTATTGTGAAGCCCCTTCCCCTGCTCTCTCGTCTGTGTCCAGTCCCTGCAACTCCTTCTGTCCTCTATGGTCCTTTGTGCTGCCATTTACCCTCCTGCATGTCATGCATGATCTTCTGTGCTGCCACAGCCTCTTCACACCAGCCCAGTCTGGTCAGCTTGCTGCCCCCGACCCCCTCCCACCTTACCGTTGTCTATGTGTTTGCCATTATAGTCCCACTGATGACCGCCACAGCGTATCGTGCTTCCAGTGCCCATCCCACCTGACATCCATGGTCAACTTGCTGCTCCTGCCCTTAATTTTTCATGTGGAGGCCCCTATCCCCTCCTTCCTGCATTGTCTGGTGCTTTATGATGCAACAGTCCCTCTTGTCTGTGCAATGTGGTCCGCTTCCTACGTTACTCTCTGCTCTCTGTTGTCCATGTGCATGCCCCGTGTCCTCCCTATTACTTTAAATGATTCATTGTGCTGCACTGTCATCCTGCTTCCCCTGTGTGGTGTATTGTGCTGCTGCAATCTCCGACACCTGCCCTATAAGGTCAGTTTGGTGCACCTTCCCATCTCCTTCCTGCCCTCTGTTAACAGAATGCCTTCCATGATCCAATGAAACATACTTACCAACATTTTGAACTTGGCAAGAGGGAGATTTGGGAAAAAACCTGGGGAATTGATTTTCCCCATTGGCTTACACTGAAAAAGGGGAGATCTTAGGCAGGAGACAGATAAAATAAAGCCCTTTTGGTCTTAAAAACCATCAGGAGCCTCCTGCCTGAATCAGGTCTGTTGGCATGTATATTGTACTGCCACTGCCTCTCCTTCAGACTAGAACTCATGCTCTCTCCATTCACTGCTACTTACCCCACATATTACATCATTAATGACATCTTCCATTACATCATTTGTAACTGCAATATTTGCAGCAATATCATTGATGAGAAAACTGCAATGCGGGGTGCGAGTATAGTTACTTTAGGGCACAAGTTATAATTTCTTGAGATAAGTATAACTGTTGAATTTCTATGGTTTTGTGTGAGTAAATCTGAACCTAATTATAATGTCCCTGTAACCTTTGTGTTTTTAGTGTAAATATATCTATCAGCAGACATAAAAAGCTGAACTTGAACAAAGACAAAAATAGTGTTCTTTATACCGGACTTATTTCAAAAAGTGAGGTTAAATATCATACCAAAAATAAAGTATGGGTTGAGAAACGTATTTCAAATGCTAAAGGTCATAAACGTTTTTGCAATAATTGATTTGCAAAACTCACTCACGCCATCGTACACAATGATTATTAACATGGGAACTATCAATTGACAAAACATACAGAAAAGCCACGCTTCACTAGCTGCAGGAAGTTTCTGCAACAACTCACCGCACCAGTAGCTATGGTAACAATGTACACCATCATTCCAGTCTTTACAAATGGGATTTTACCTTGTGAATACAGGTTTGTAAACAATCAGATGGTATGAAACTAAAACAATAGGTAAGGTCTCTCAAAAGGGTGGTACGGTTTCCTTTCCACATTCTTTTTCTTCTGTGACCCTTGGGTTTAAAGCAACCGGTGTAATAGCGTCTCACTTTCTGGTACTACATTTTTACTGGGTCCAGCGTGAAGAGGCCCATTGGTCCTGCAATATGGAGTGAGGTTGACATCGTACCTATCCATGGACTGCTGGGCTCTTTCAATAGCCCCTCTGTCCCCCTACCTCCTGTCAAGCCCGCAGGTGCTCGGTTCCGTCTAACTGTAGGCCAGGGTGGAAGCTGCTCTTTAACTATATGATTTTTTGCATACCTCCGTCAAAGCTTTTCAAACACGCATTAGCAAAACTAAGGCTAGTGTTGTTGTTGGCAAGCTGCGGAGACATCGTAAATTGCAAAAAATATGTATATATACTGTGTGGATGTTCTCTTCGTGAAATTGAAAAATGTGTAATTTACAGTGAATTTAGGTAGTGGCTGTAGAGGGCTAACTCATTACCCAAATGCTGTAGTAGGTCAAAGAAAAATATGGATCACACAATAGCAGACCAACAGATGAAGAGGGTTGGCTGAAACCACTAAGCGTGTTATTTGGTGCAACAAAGGCAAGGGTGAACTAAACTGTTGGGTAACTGGCATTTCTAGATGCATTGCATCTCGTTGACCAGTACGGAGGTGATTTTAGGAGTTCTTTTAGCCTGGTACAGGTTGACCAACGCACACCAGATTGTTCCATTACCCAAAAGCAACAGCACTCTGCAGTAACAGGCTGGTTACTGCATGTTCTCTCTAGAATATTAGATAAAGAGTCAAAACTGAGAAGTAGTTTGTCAAGAAGGCAGCAAGATAAAAACCCAATCTCGAACAAGAACATACACCCATCTCAGCCAAGGCCTTCACCAGATCTGCCCCCTGTCCAGTCCTACTAAGGCAAAATACTACTCCATTCTACACCATTGTAATCGTAGATAGAAGAGACTGTCTACAGCCACAGGAAGATTAACACTGAAGCCACACATCTCCAAAGCTAGGATTCCATTTAACAGCATCATGTTTCCTGGGAGCTATAGCCAAGGACTGAGTTACACTGACTACCAATAGATCCGAAAATAAGGATTTGCAAAAGATAAAACCAGCACTGAAAACCCGGTGGGGCTAGGAAATGCCATCATTTTGCAAACCTTTAATTTAAGAATCAAAACGTGTTGCAAATTGTGTTCTACTGTCTCAGGATTCCCTGTTTCATACGTGAGTTCACACAGCTAAGGTTTCTTCTTTGCATTCGGGGATTTGTAGTGTTTATCCATCAAGACTACAGGTTCCAGAAAGCAACAAAAAAGAAAAACTGAATGAGCTGACTAGGACGTTTAACCGTGAGCTCTATAGTTCCTGCTGATTTTTTTTTTTTTTTTTCTCTCTCAAGGTACAAAAATGCATTTGTTTATTTCTGTTAGTCGTTTCAATAAGATTGCGCTCAAGCATTGTGCTTTTTTAAGCAATGCTTAACATTCCTCTCACAGAAAGGCAATCTTACAAAATAAATCATTGCGAGATATGGACATTTTTGTAATCGTACTTCTAACGAGTTTGACAAATTGTCCACAGAAAAAAAAAAAAGACTGATGAAGGTTTCTTAGCAAAGGCGATTCTAAGAACACATCGCACGCGAACTGACTACTAGAGCAATGCCATACTGATCAGTATAAACCCACTTGTCCTGTTAGGCGCCAGTCATCACAAAGCCGTTTTCCATTAATAATCATGAACAAGTCTTCCGGGCACAGGGAAATGAGGCAAGTAACACAAAATATCACCAAAAAAATGTGTGTTGCTTATACATTTCCTATCAAACAAATCTGGAGACAAGCGCTGAGGCCATCCACTAGGTCTCATCCGAAATAAAACTAGACAACGAACAGAGAGATTAGGTCTTGTTTCAGTGTGAACGATTCAACAAACTGGCGCGGAAGAGGTTTGCTTGGTCATCTGTTAAGAAACCAACAGCAAATTCTGTTTGTTACATATTTTAATTGAGATAAACATTTCATGCAAGAAGGAAGCTTTTGGTCAGTATAACTGAAACAGAGTGTTTACTAAGGCGTAACTACAGATCCAGTCACACGAGTAGAGACATACTCACATATCGTTGTCCAAGTGAACTTTACAAATGACGAAGGTGAAGCGCAGCACCGCCTTAAATACCACGATCTGGAGTGAGGTGGGATTTGTAGTCCTCTTTGTACGAGAAAAGTGACACACATCCCGCGATCCATCATGCGATCGTTAAAAGAATTTATGCTAGGGAAAACTCTTAAAAGCATAGATGATGTCCAAATCTGATGGGCACATAACACAGCGTTTTTTTTTTTTTTACCACTGGTCAATGCAGTCGGTCGCATGTGGTAAGAGTTAGCCTCAGTTAGTCGTGGCTGTGCAACCATTGCATGCTGGGAATTGTATTTTCATTTTGCCTATGATGAACTCTAGTTTACTAATCCCAAAATGCGAAATGCTACTCGACAGAACAGCAGTGCTGGATAACGATGGTCTTGATTACATGGGATCAGCTGACGACTTTACATTATTATAAATATACATAATGTGACATACAGGGCAAACTAAGACATTTTCTCTGGAATTATTTAATAGATTTAGTAATAATAAAATAAAAAGTAGATTACCATAGCGTCTGGCATGTGAGAATCTCAAATTGCACTATAGTACTAATAATAATGTCATTGTATAGTGGATATGTGCTTCATATCTAGGGTAACCATATGACTGCATGTCACTGGGACTCAAGTGTTTCAGTTCTTGTTTTTGATTTAACATAGCATTGCATTCTGGGAATTGTAGTTTTGGTTCAGTTTAACCGAGCTACTTGGACCAGCACACCTGATAACAATAGTAAAAGCAAAGTCCAAGAATAGAAAAGCGAACAAACAAGGGGTACATGGCGGCCCACTAGACGCACAGACCGCGGTCTCCGCCCTCCACTCTACTCACCGCTGGCTCTCCCGCTGCGGAGACGAGTTTCTGTCATTTTTTTTGTTTTTTGGGGTGTTTTACTTACCTGACGCTCGCGGCGGATGGGTGCTCCATGTTCTGGGGTCCCAATAGAGCGGACGAGTAGCTCTCCAGTTTCGCTGCTCCCTCCACGTTGGATCCAGGCTGCCTGGTCGCTTCGCCGGCATAGAGAGTCGGCGGACAGGCTGTGCTTCCAGGGCACCTGAGGCAGAGTGAGCACAGGCTTGTTCCTGACTCTGCCCTGGCTGATTAAGGATTTCCCACGTGCTGATAGTTCCAGTAAGGACCTTTTGCAGCATTATTTCATGCCGCAGGCCTCTTACACCGGCCCTCCTGCATGACTCCCTGGGGCCCATCTGGGCTGGGGGCCAGAACATGTCTACAGGGGCAGAAGCTGTCATCGTCTAAGTCTGGGTTGGACTACTCAGTTTCTTCGCCAGCCTTCTCAGCGCTGCCTCCACCGGGAGCTGGGGTAAGGAGCAAGTGCGTTGCCAAAGGTAAATCGGCTATACAATCTTTGACCCCACTTTTTACGAAGTGAGGGGGGGTTCTCTTTTAAATAATACTGAAGCTTCACCAGCTAAAAATACTGCAAGACTCACTGCTGGGCGAGTTAAAGTTACCTCCTCTCTTAGGTCTTTCTTCAAAGTATTAGACCAGTCCAGTGTTTCACAATCTGCACCTACCTCCCCAGTAAAAACGTCTGCGAATATGGCTAATATGGTAGGAGTTCTACCCCCCGCTTGGGCTACCACATAGTTCAGATGTGCAGGAAGTAGAACAGGACACGGTCGGGGGGGCTTCTGTGTCACCGCACGAGTCAGAGTTAGAACGAACTAATGTAACCCATACAGATTCCTCCTCCAGTCACTACTGCATGAGATGAGAGACAAATTTGCTGTTTCTGAATCTAATCAAGCTAAAATCCATGGACTTTGTGATGGTCTTGATGCGAAAATCACGAATCTAACGGAGAGACTAGGGGTTGTGGAATCTTCATTGTGTGCGCTACAGGCAGAAGTGAAGTTGACCAGTCACAAGGTTCAAATGCTGAAATGAAGTGAGAAAGAACTGAGAGAGAAACTAGAATCCCTGGAAAATCACTGTAGGAGGAACATTCTCAGATTCTTGAATATTACAGAAGGTGTGGAAGGGGGGCAGTATTAAAGAGTTTATAATATCCTTGATTAAAGACCATATCCCGATGGTGACCTCCCTTGATCTGGCCTTGGAAATTCAGAGAGTCCATCGGGACCCTTTCAGGAGAAATCCTAACAAGGAGAAACCTAGGAAGGTGCTGGTTAATTTTGCCTCATATCAAGTAAAAGAACTGATTCTTACAGAAGCTCTTAAAGTGCAGGGTTTTCAGCATGAGGGTTGCTTGTTTCTAATAAGATCTGATATGTCTAGGGCAACGCTAGATCGACGCTGGGAGCTGGGGAAGGCTATGCAGGAGTTTAAGTCTTTGGGTGCTACTCCACAATTGAGGTTCCCGGCCACCCTGAGGGTAATGTGGGAAAATATAATGTATTCTGTGATCCCCAAGAAGCTAAGGGTTTGATTGAACAGATAAAAGGGAAGAGCTAGCGAGATGCGGAGGGCTCGGGCCCAAGGATAGTGTGAGCCACCCAACATGGTTTCAAGGAGGGTTCCCCAGGGAGGGTTTGGGGAAGGGTAGTGTGTCACGTCTTTTACCGTTCCGTCGAAGGTCACACTAGGTGGGGAGCAGATTGGGAAAATGAAAAAAATTGAGTCCTCATACAGCTGTATAACTTTTGGGGTCAGACAAGAGTTTCCTATCTGGATAAAGACATGATGATGTGGCCCGGCGATAATTCTAAACTAAAAATTATGACTTTGAATGTAAGTGGCCTTAGAGTGAGCAGCAGGAGAAAGAGAATTCTTGAGTTCCTAAGACTATCTGATAGCCAGATCATTCTCCTGCAGGAGACCCATCTAAGTTATGAGGAGCGGATGAGTATCCTTAAGTCGCAAAGATGGATCACCCACTTTGCTTGCACCAACCAATCTTGCAACGTGAAAGGGGTAGCGATCATTGTAAAGAATAAAGTTCGAAGTCAGCTGACAGATGTTAGTGCTGATCCTAGGGGGAGATGGTTTCTGACAAATATCAAGTTAGGAGGGGTCCAACATACCCTGGTATTTTATTATGGTCCTAACGTGGATGACCCGGGTCCACTCAGGGATCTCTACGAGCAACTGAGTGGAAGAGCCCAGAAATTGATAATAGCTGGTGGAGACTTTAATGTTTTGCTTAATCCCACCTTAGACAGGTCTACCCCCAGACCGGCCATCAGTACATCTAATATGAGAACCTGCTTGCATAACATAATGGAAAATATTGGCCTGATTGATCCTTGGTGAAACAGAATGGGACAGACCAAGGAGTTTACTTTCTGGAATAAGAAACTCCAACATGCTTCTAGAATTTATTTTTTTCTGATAGATGTAAAACTCCGAAATAACTTAATGGAAATCTCTCACCAGCCAAGCCATCTTTCGGACCACTCAGCCTTTCAGGTAGCCATAACCCTTCACGACTCTTGTGCATGCACCAGATGGACACTGGATCATTCTCTCCTGAGGGAAAAGGAGATCATCCTAAAGTTGAAAAGGAACTCCAAGGACTTCTTTGAGTTCAATTTAGGGTCCGCTTCAATAGCCACGGTTTGGGAAACGTATAAGGCTTTTATTCGTGGTAAACTGATCAGCTATGCTGCTTACAGAGCCAAGAGAACTAGAACCACAATAGAGAAGCTTAAGGGTAAACTTCGTATCCTACAAGCCCAAAGACTATCCTCCCAGGAGGCAATAACGCACACAGACTTACAGCACCAAATTCAGGAAGCTCAAAATTCACTTGAGGTCTTCTTAGAATCAATTGTGAAGAGCAAATGGGAAGCTAGTGAACTGGCACAATATGAGTATGAAGAAGGCTGTGGCAAGTTATTAGCATGGAAGACTAGATCTGACAATGTTAGGAATAGGATTAAAGGTATATGTCAGGGCCCAATTCCTCGGGGTCTGTGCGTTGATGATTAGAGGCCCGCCTCCAGGAAGCACCAACTCAGTATGCCGTAATATCACTGATGGTTGGAGCGGCCAGGTGGGGGGAAGGGAAAGTAGGATAGTAACAGCCAGGAGGGAGATCTAAAAAGGAAAAAATGTTAGACACAAAATAAAACATCAATAGAGTAATTACAAATCAAACGTCATAGTATAGTGCATATGTTTTTTCAATCAAACATATTAGACGAACTCAAGCTCCCTAATCTCGCTTGGGAATCTAAAAGAATTGGCATTCCAGACCAAAACACAAATGTACCAAAGAGCATATGCCAGAAGCTCAGGAGAAACAATAAATCCCAAAGTAGAAACCAGGAAGCCAAAGGTTAATAACAAAAAAAACTAACAATATGCTACAAGAGTAAACAATTAAAAGATTGTTTCTTATATTTTCTGTAAGATGTATTGAATAAACATCATGAAGATCTAAAACATCAATCAGCAGGAACTAAATGTTCTTTTCAGCAATTGACAGTTATTTGGATACATTGTATTCAAGAAAGAATTCTAAACAGAGTTGCCGGTAAAAGGAAACTGGTAACTATAGAAACAAGCAATTTCAGTTATTTAGATACATTGTATTCAAGAAAGAATTCTAAACAGAGTTGCCGGTAAAGGAAACCGGTAACTATAGAAATAAGCAATTACTCAACTCCGAAGGCCGGATTAGAGATCGCAAACAATTACAATTGCTTAGCAACAAAATTAAACACCTTCAGGGAAAGCCCCGATGGAACGAGCTCACCGGGAACGAATTCGAACACTCGTTAATAATTTTCTGAAGCAGAATCAGGAAACCAAGTCAGTTCAAGGACGGCTCCAGAATAGTGTGCACTGGAGCTTGGGTGTGGCTGGTTTATATAGGAGAGCCAAACCCAAAAAATGGCTACCATTGAGGATTGCTGGGATATGAAGTCCCAGGCACCGTGTGTGAAGGGTGAGGGCAATTAAGCCACCATTTGGTGCAACTTCCTGGCAAATGAACCTTGCCACAAAGGGGACGGGAGGAGAATCATCTGACATTAGAAACAATGGAGCAGGAACGTAGTTTATCTGGGGAAGCCTCAGGAAAGATGCGATTGAAACCGCGCCCGCGCCAGGGCCTGACAGTATAATACTAGGTGAAACGGCCAGAACTTCTTCAGAAGATCAAGACATCGCAGGAGAATTTACGCTTTTTTCCACACTGTATAGGGATGACTCAGAAACCTCAGCAGCGGTGATTGGAAATTGGTTGAAGGGGGACACACTCCCCAGGTTAGAACCAGCTAAGAATCTGAGCCTTAATCAATGCTTCCTCCTTAGTGAGGTAGATAGTGTTATTGCCGGCTTGAAAAATGGGAAGGCTCCCGGTCCAGATGGAATACCAGCGGAAGTATATAAACTCCAGAGAGATGAGCTTGCGCCAGTTCTGACTCAGTTGATGAATGCGATTCTTATAGACTCTTCTCCGGTTCCGACCTCCTGGAATTAAGCTATTATAACGATATTACTAAAGCACCAGAAAGACGCTAGAAGATGTGAGTCTTATAGGCCTATGTCTCTCTTAAATAATGATTATAAGATGTTTGCACAATTGCTTGCTAGGAGGTTGGATAAGGTGATCAGGGACTTAGTGCATATCAATCAGAAAGGCTACATGAGAAATCGACATCTAGGAGACCTGACTCACAACTTAGTCGCCACAATTGACATCGCAACTACTAAAATTGACATCGCAACTACTATGAATATGCCTCTAACCATTTCAACAATTGATGCTGCCAAGGCATTTGACAGAGTGAGTTGGCTCTTTTTGCAGGCGGTAATGGACCGTAATAACCTGGGGGATATCTTTCTTAATGCAATCAAAGCTATTTATAAGGCTCCTTCTGCTCGGGTCCTGGTTAACGGCATCCTATCCTCACATTTTAAGATTGAACAGGGGACACGACAGGGCTGCCCTCTCTCCCCTCTTCTCTTTATACTTTATATTGAACCTCTGGCTAGGAGAATCAGGGCAGATCAGAGAATTATACCCTTTCAGCATCAATATTGGGTCCTGATGGAGGCCATATATGCAGATGACCTTCTGATATATACACAGAACCCCCGATATGCTTTTCCAGCACTTTTTGAAATTATTGCTAGCTTTGGAGAAATCTCAGGTTATTTAGTTAATACAGATAAATTCGAAGTAATGACCTGGAATGGCCCTCAGGATAGTCCATTAGAAAAAGCTGAAATTCAATACTTAGGGGTTAAAATGGTTAAGAATCTGGCAAGATGCCCCAAGTGAATTTTGTGCATCTCCTTAGCGAAACAAAGAAGTTATTCCTCCAATGGTCACACTTACGTCTCTCTATATTAGGTAGAACAAATCTAATAAAAATGGTGATACTGCCAAAATTCACTTTTATTTTTAATGCAATCCCTTTATATTTTAAAACTGAATGGTTAAGGAAACTGCAGGGGGAGTTGGTCAGCTTTATCTGGTCTTATAAAAACCCCAGAATAGCATGGAAAAAATTGAGAAAGAAAAAGTTGGATGGGGGAACTGCACTTCCGGATTTTCAGCTGTATAACTGGGCATTCCAACTGAAATATATCAGATCACTCCTCTCCAAGTAATATCTATCTTCCCGACTTCAGGCATTGACAGGGTGCTTCCGGGACCAGGGCACACAGTTTCTTTATAATTTTGGCCACCCCAGGTATTATAAAAAAGTTAGACTAAAGGTTCTTTATAATGCCTGCAGGATTTGGTATGCAGAAAGAACGAGACTGGGAATCCTGTGTTGCAGTGAGCTGGCCCCAATCTAGAATTCTCCCGGTACCTCGATGTGTCTTCAGGATGCACTAACTATGCCACTGATAGAGGGAGGAATTACACAGTGGAGACAGTAAGTTAGTGGAGGCTCTGTCAGCTCGTGGGAATCTCTAGTTGTAGGAACCAATCATAAATTGTCCAGGTTCAAATACATGCAAATTTAAGACTGGGTGCAAGGAGAACCTGAGGCCGGATGTTCTACGGGTTGGAAGAGGGAAATTATTGGTCTACAGAGGCTAAAAAAAGAGGTTTCAAAGTGGTATTGGCATTTATACAAGCAGAAGATACATCTTGTCCACTCTCTATGGAGGGGTGGGATCTTATTTTTCCTGCACTAGATCTTCCTCATTTTTGGCGGGCCTCTATGAAGATTCTTTGGTCTGTGGATAAATCTTCCCCCTTGTGGCGGAACCACTTGTTCACTGTATATCGGGCTTACTGGACCCCCAAAAGGCTTGCTAGAATAGCTTTTCAAGGAAAGAGTAATTGCCCGAAGTGTGACCTGGAGGGAGCAGATGATATTCACCTCTGGTGGCTGTGCCCGGAGATCCAGATTTTCTGTGAACAAGTGGGTAAGTCAGTCTTGTCTGTTATAAATAGACGTGATGAGATAACTCTACCAATGGTTGTATTTCGGTTATATGAGGCTGCCGAGAGGAATGTGCACAATAGATTGGAGAGACCCCTGATGCAGCTATTTTTTTACCTGGTTCTGATAGCCCGGCGGGAAATATGCATCAGGTGGATCTCTAGTCTCCCTCCCACCCACAGGGATTGGTTGTTGTCAGTTAGGAGAATCTCTGATTTAGATTGTAGCAATGGTTCGGATACCTGCCGTAGAATGTGGGAACCCTTTTCAGTCTTTTATAGAACAATCTCTTCCAGGCATTAGGCCAGTGTGAATTAACTAAATATAACTCGATTCATCACAGCTAGGAGGTTGATGGGGGCCGCTCCTTCCCTTAGTATCGGTGGAGGACTAGGGCGTTGACTTAGTCTGGGACATGTGGTGGCATCTCTTGTCTGTCTTTTGTTACATATGAGGACTAAAAAAATAAAAAAATAATAGAAAAACTGTGACATGGAGCCATTTTATCAGCCTATTCTTACCTGAGGTAATTACATTGTTTTATGTAGCAACACATACCACATTTCTGCCTTTTCTCAAGTTTGTAAAAAAGTATCATTAACAGATGTCACCTTTATCCAATTTATGATTCATTGTCCACTATAAAAGGACAGAAAGCTCAGCATATTTATCAGTAGCAGCAAAAGTTCTGTGCACTGAACAAAATTATTGACTGTTAGACCTGACATCTTTAGCATGGGCCACCCCAAACATTTTTCTTTCAGTCTTCTTATTTTGCTGAATTCATGTTTGCTGCCATTAGGAATCTGTGCACTTCAACATTGCCAGCCAGTACTAAAGTTCTTGTGCTTTCTCCTTTAAACAATGTGAAATTGGCTTACACCCAATAGGCACAGTAAATGTACTATAAGTCCCCAGTAAAGAGGAGGAACATGTATAAGGGCCTGTAACAAATGTTACGGGTGGGCCTGCAGCACTTATTATTCCACCCACTTAAGAAGCCTTTTAAAACATGTATCAGGCCTGCCATTGCAGCCTGTGTGCAGCTTTTAACTGGTATTTCGACCTGTCAAAATGAACCTTTTGCCAAGCGTAAACCTGCCTTTTTAATATATATGTCACCCCTAGGATTGGCCCTGAACAACCCGTAGGGTAGGGTGTGTTATGTTTAAAAACATGGGCATGTACTTTTACTTTTTACATTTTCTGGTAGTGAAAACTCTTACATTTGTTTTTCACTACTGTAAGGCATACCTTTCTGATAAGGTAACACTGGATTACCTTATTACATTTAGTAAGTGATAACGTTTGGCACGTTTTGTCTGTCATGAATTGCAATTTAAAACCCTCTTTAATAGTAGCGTTGAATTTGATGTCTTAATCCTGAAAATGTAACTTTTACAAAGTTGCCATTTGTTTGTCCTGACCGTTTGGAACCGGCAGCCTATATCATGGGTCCTATGACTAGGTGCAGTTGCGACTAGGTATTTGTGTATTTCTCCCAGATAGTTTCACAAAGAGGGACTGGGTGGTGGCAGTTTGGGCCATCCTCCCTGGTGGGAGGGGCAGAGCAATTACCTGACACATGTGCACTTCAAAGGAGCTGTCTCAGCACACACACACAAAGAACCAGCCATTTGTGACTCCAGTCTTCCTGAAACCAGGGTAGGGAGGAAGAAAATTACAGAACCAGAGGTGGGAGGAAGTCTAGAAGTTTCCCCTACCTCAGAGCTGGCACCAGGTAAAAATAGTGGAGCTTCAGACCTACCCATCATTACACTGCTGTACATGCACATACTACAGAAGAATAACTGCTCTACTACCAGAGAACATCCCTCATGTTTGAGAATGAAGAATGGACCTACTTCCTTCATCCCAGACTAAATGAAGTGACTCAAAGGAACCTCCTGTTCAGAGCTACAGGGACATAAGAAGCTCAAGAGGCCTCCCTGCAACTGCCCAGCTGACCGGCTGCAACAGGACCTGCCTCGACCTGCATCTGGACCTGCCTGAGCCATGCTGTCCTCTGCTGGAGTAAGTTCCTGATCCCCAAGAGATGCCTTCCAGGGCCTGGACATTTGGTTTGGCATCAGTTGGGCTCTTTCTGAAAGAAAAGGGAGAAATCCTCAGGTATTGGGCTTTTCATGACCTCAGACAGGTGCTAATCTTGCTGCCCATGATAACCACCAGCACGAAGCTCCAGTGAACTTGACTCTATGTGCTACAACGACCGCCAGAGCGAACCAGCAATGTGCAAACTATACTTTGTGCTACAGCATCAACTGTCCGTAGTGACAACCAATGCAAAGCTCCAGCAATGCCCATGCCTGATGCTCACCAGGGTCTTCACGCTGTGAGAAAAGGCCTTTTTTTGACATGGTTAGCCTGCAATTTTTGCCTGGTATGTGATGTAGCCTAGAAGTTGTTAGTGCCCAGGGCCATTGCTAACCAGATTTCCTGGGTCAGAGATCTTTTCCTAAACTGCTGTGATGCATTGGCACAATTGGCAACACCTTTAGGTGCCACCATAAGTCCCTAGTATGAGGTACTTAGGTACTCAGGGCATGGGGTGGTAATCAGGGTATGGGGTGCTAAGGGTAGGTCCCTGAGGGCTGCAGGACTGATTGTGCCGCCCTCTAGGGCCATGCATCCAGATGCACCGAGCACTTCCATTGCAGGCTGAGTACTCTGATGCAAACCTAAAACACAAACTCAACATGACACACTGCCTGTGTGCCCTATCTAACATACGCTTCATACACTATAGGTAAAACCCCCCTCTGGCATGCCTTCCAGCTATAAGGCAGGATGCACTATAGTGTATGTGAGGGCATAGCTGCACGAGCAATATGCCCTCACTGTGTCCATGCCAAACCTTGGACATAGTGAGTGAACAGAGCAGCTATTTTAATACATGCGCTGGACACTGGTCAATACGAGTTTCACAGTTACATGATGGTCAATCTGAACCCTGGGTTGTTTGGTATCAAACAACTCAGAATGATAAATTCAAACTGGTAACAGTTTTGGATTGATGACCAAATGTACCCAAGGGTCACCTTGAGGTGTCCCCTGCAAAAGCTATCTAACCTGGCACAGTTGCTGAATTGTACTGACCAGCTTGCCACTGCCAGACACAAACCTGCACACCTGGGGATGCAGAACAAAGCCCTTCCTGGGAGAAGGTGATAACACCCTCTCCCTTAGGAATGGGTACTGCCCTGTTGGCAAGCTTCAAAGAACTTACCCCCTTTGAAACTCAACCCTGAGGCCTGCTGCTAGCAACATACGGCTTCCCCCATTGCAAACCCCCACTTTTGGCAAGAGCAATGGTGAGAAACGCAAACAAAGGACAGGGAAGTGCCCCCCCTAGCATGCACCACCCCCAAGTGTTGCATGCGAGGTGACCTCTCCATTTAATTTTCGTCCATCTTGGATGGAAGGAAAATAGTCAATCAGGTGTAGGGAAGTGACCTCTGCCCACAGGAAGTGGTCACTTAGTGGGTATAGCCACCCTAAGGTAGATGACCCAGTGGTCACTACTAGGTTCCCCCTAGAGCACCCACTAAATACAATATTTTGTGGGCATCCCTAGGCCACAAAATCAGATTCGATGGACAGAAGAGGACCAGGAACAAGAAGCTCCAAATGCTCAATAACTATGGACCTGCTGCACACAGAAAAGGCACAAAACTCTGCCTGCTGCACCCAAGACCCGACAATCGCCACTAAGGAGCTGCTGGACAACTGGAAAAACTCTAAAGAACCCCAGAGGACCTCAGGCTTTGCCAATTGCCAGAGAACCCCCTCCAGAGTGGAGGCATCACTCTAACTCCACAAGGAGCCAACAAACCAGTGTGGTCCACTTCACTGACTGGATGCTAACTCCAGAACCAGATGCCGCAGCCATACCAAATTTCTCACCAATAACTGTGAGGATGAACCCTGCCAGTGTGCCACGTTTGGTGGCACTGCACCCTCCAACGGCTGAACTGTTTCAGTACCTGTGGTATTGGTCACCTACTTCCAAAACATCCCACCTGGGACTGTAAAAGGATCAGGAGGAAGTCCTAGTCAAGAAACTTCAGAAACAACCCAGATCTCGTGACAGAGGGCCTGATTCTAACTTTGGAGGACGGTGTTAAACCGTCCCAAAAGTGGCGGATATACCACCTACCGTATTACGAGTCCATTATATCCTATGGAACTCGTAATACGGTAGGTGGTATATCCGCCACTTTTGGGACGGTTTAACACCGTCCTCCAAAGTTAGAATCAGGCCCAGAGTGTCCCTGTTACCCTCAATCGACCCTTGACCCGCCCTACCTCCTGCTTCTACAGGCATGTGCCCTACACCAAGGAGTTAAGGATCCCCCTACCCTTGTGACCTTGACACTCCAAGGGGACCCCCAGAATTCACCTTTAAACTTACCTGTGCAGTGATTTTCGAAATGGTCCCCTGCAGTGGCCCTGCACCAGCTCCAGAGTCCTTTCCCCGCTGCTCCCGCCGGAGCCGGGAGCCGCCCAAATCTCTTCAGCTGGCACAGTGCGCACCCAATGGCCTCATCTGCAAAAGAACCTGCAAAAGAAAAACTTTATAAACCCACTGTATGATTTTATATCCATTTTTTAAAGATTATCCTCCATTGATTCATATGGTGGGTAATCACACACAAAATACTATTTTTATTAATCTTCACTATTTATTATCTCGAAAAGTGCATAACCAGTTTTGATGATCTTGGTCTCAAAATGTTCATAAAAACTAAAGAATTTATATAAATTGGTCTTGAGTCATTCCTTGGAGTATGTGAGTTGCAAGATTGATGCTGTGAGTACAACAAGTGCTTGCACTTCTCCAAGTTTGGACTAACTGCTCGACCAATCTACTATAAAAATTAGAGCATTAGGTGGTCTAGGTTTTACCCTTGTAAACCGTTGTGTGTTGCCTGGACCCTCCATGGCAACTGGACTCTTCATGTCAGACTTGGAGAATGTAACTCTTTCAGCGGGACTAACCTGGTCCCAGTTTCCCACCCAAGCTGCAGCTTGGTTTGGCCTGAAATTGTGACTTTTCCCCCTGGTCTTCCATGATCAGATGACCGTGAGTAGCTCTTTGTGCTTTGAGACGTTATACGTACCTAAATATTCGAGATTGCATATCTCCGACTCTGCTGATGGGATTTTTGTTGTTTTGATGTCAAATACGTTATTCATTTTTAGTCTATTTTCTAAATTAGTGTGGGAGTTTTGTTGTGTTGTGTTTTCACTTTATTATTGTTGTGTGCTACATAAATGCTTTAGGCATTGCCTCTAGGTTAATGACGACTGATTGTGTATCAAGCTACCAGAGAGTTAAGTACAGATTGATTTAGTTACTTTTGTGGGTCACCCTGACAAGGGTCTGCTGCTTGAGAGGAGCTCACATCCCCCTCAAACAGCAACCCAATTTCTCAGACTAGCGTTTTTGCCAGTCATGACATTCAAGGCCATACCAAAGTGCATTCTGGTACTTGTAGTTTTCCTTTTTACGTTATAACCCTAGAACTATAAGAAACAAATAGCCATAGAAATGTGAAATGTGAAATTGGAATTGGGACAGTCATGTGTTATAGTCAGATACATCAACAATGTTCAGAGTTTTTTATGTAATACTTTGGTGAACTTTAGTAGTGCTGTTAGTTTTTTGAAATATGAGATTTTTCTATTTGATGTAACCACACTGCATAACAAGGTTTGACAGTAGCTTACCCTCTTCAGTGAAGATATACATAGGACGAATTTACTTTTCTCAGAAACCAGGAATGCCTATATTTATATACATAAATAATAGAAATATACTAGATTTTATGAACAGCATGTGACAACAGAAGACAGGTTCTCTATACAGTAAGACAGCATACTTCAACAAGGAAAATCAGATATCCAGTGATTTTTGCAGGTCATTAATTTGCAAATTTTCTAAAACCAGTGAACCACTGTACAAGTTCCATTCACTTTAGAATTGCTTCCTCAATGCCGTTTTAGGCATTATCCAGTTTAAATTACTATCAATATTTTGGTGGACTCAGATTAAGTATACAAGTATATACACAAATGAATTGAAAACATGCCCACAAAGAGTAAATAAAATCCATTAAATATTTATACTTTTTCTTCTTTAAAGTCAATGTTCAGAATCAAAGCCCACAGCACACAAATATCATAAAGCCATGCCCCAAGCAAGAGAGGATGTCAGGATCAAGTCCCTGGTTGTAGGGTAAACGTTCCTTTCCATTCTATGTCTTACTCTTCATCACAACATCATTAAAGCCCGCCTCTGACATGAAATGGCTAGCCATGATAGCAAAAACACTTAACAGAGAGAAAGAAACACAGAGGTACCAGGGTAAATAGGTATGACAGACAAACTGTTAGATGGAACAACAGGAGGTTGGGTGGGTTAGACAGAGAGACTAAGCATTGGAACTGCTATAAAGGAGGACATGAGGTTACATAAAAGTCAGAGCTCTTCAGTCCCCGAGTTTCAGAGTATCTGGCCCTCTCTAATGAAATCCACGATATTCGGAGAAATCATTTTCTGAGCCTCTCCAATTGGTCTCAGTACCTCTGTGAGAGCAGACAATAACACATAATCTGTCGAAAGTGAGTAGGCTACACAAGAAGGTTCTGGTGGGCGGACTACTGTGTTCCTTGTCTTCTGGTGTTGTTCTGGGCAGGCACATGGGGAGATAGAGGCTGTGCAAAGGGTGCAACTAGAGGCCCTGATGACATGGGGGTCAGTGCACCTATAAAGGGGGTGGGCGCAGAAATGTTTTTAGGTATAGGCAAAGTAGACTCTGGCCCGCCTTTTGGGGGGGCCCTTATAGAGCCATCTGTGTTCTGCAGAGAGTTTTGCCCTGATTTATTCTTAAACAGATTGTTTTAAATAATGTTTTCCTTGAAATTATTTTTAATGTGGGTGATGTGTGAGAGTCAGTTACAGACATTGTGCAGAGAAATGTTGTTTGTTTCATGCAACATCCATTAAGAAAGTTTTTTTCAGTTCAAAACAGGACCTCACATATGAGAAATGGGAAGGTTCACATAGATTATTTTCATTAATATTATTAAGCTGCTGCTGTTTTACAATATTTTTTTTTTTTTAACTATCCCTGAATATTACATGTAAACACAGTTAGAATTTGGACGAGTCAGCAAATGCATTGCCAGTCACCTAGTCAACAAAAGTCATGAAAGAGCTGAAATTGGGTCATAAATTCAAAGCTGTCCCTAAAATACATGTGGCCCAGGGCTTCCAAAATCATTAAGATGTCCCCAGGAGGGTGCATGTTCAAATAGTGGTGGGCGCTGCTCTACAGACACCAGTGTTGGTGTTTATCAAGGCCAGGAGAACCCCCAATATTTGCCTACTTGCTGGTGGTGCCTATATCCCCAGCCCCAACAGTTGGCTCTACAACCTCTACCAGGAGTCTTGATGGCTGATCTCGTTTGTCTCAAAGTAGACACACTCTCTTTGCTTGTGTGTGCTTTCATTTGCTTCGCTGGTGGCAAATAGTTGTTGTACCCGACTTGCAGTCGAGGATCTTCTTTGGTGTCTTGGGTCCTGCTCTGATGATGGTTAGTCGGCCTGGTGTGCTGAACAGGAAAACAAACAATAGAAATCAATTTTGAATTGATATGTTCAGTACTGCATATCAAATCAACTTCCTTTATTTAAAAGGAATATTATATTCCCAAAAAGAAATGACAGGGTGCAGTTATCAGCAAAGTGTTGGAAATGTTAATATCAAAAAATATGAATCAGACATGCAAAGGAAAATTGAGGTTTGTGAAAAAAGGTGGCATTTTTGCATGATCCCTTGATTACATTTTTAAAATATGGTTTGCAACATCTTGCCTATCTTAATTTAAATGTATTTTCACAAGGTAAGAAGGCCTCTAACGGATTACAGATTAATTTTGATATTGTTTGCACAATTTTCAGAAAATCTTTACTAATTGTATGAATTTTGATGTCTTTTTATTAACCATATAAAGTGATATCATCTTAAAATAAATAAACTAAGTAAAACAAAACATACAACAATTAAAAACTATCTCGTGAAATTTGCTGCAATAATTTAAGATCAGTTATTCCTGAAAGCAATAAAACAAGATAAGAACAAAAGACTGATTTCCTAACTAAAGTTAATTTTTCATATAAAGCCTCCTCAATAATAGACCGCTAAACCATTACGGATTTGGACTGATGGAAGAGTCAACAGATAAAGAAATGCAGGGCGGTACTGTTTAAATTGCTGTGATTTTAAGAGTGGAATCACAAACTTTTTCCTTAGATCAGAATACAATGTGCAGAATAAAACTATATGCATTGTACTTTGTTCTGAGACTGAATCACAAGGACATTTCTCCAGGACTGGGCTCCAGTTGTTAAGTGGAATACTGACAAGTCGATGAAATGCCTCTAGTCTTAAGTGTGTGAGGACAAATCAATGCCTTGGATTCAATACATGTTTTAGATATGGTTCCATGTGATCTGATAATTGCAACAGAAGGTTCCTCCTCGCGCTAGGTTTCCTTGACTCAGTAACCCACCTCAGGTCAGGCAGGTGTGTAAAATAAATTTGTTTCAGATCTTTTTTGGAAAGTGTTTCCATTTTTCTTGGTCTAAAGTAAAACTCAGGCTGACCCATAATATCTCCAATCTTAAAGTTATGCTTTAACTTTTATGTTGTCAAAAAATAATAAAATATAAAATTGGAACAGCATTTCCATTAGGTCATCAATCAATCGATATCTTTATTTGGTTAAAAATAAATAACCATAAAAGAACACAAATTCATAACATAGAACATGTAAATAGATAAAAGGCAAAATCAGAAAATGCCGGGAACCTTAAAAAGCGTTAAGGAACCACTGCATTCTGCCAACATATTGCTTGTTTTGAAAAAGCTCCCACTGAGGAACACACTGTAGCATCATCCACAATACAACACAGGTTGGGCTTAAGGCCCAGACAGGTTTTAACTAAAATAAAGTCTTGTACAGTTGGCTTCTCGAGCTCCTTAGATTCCCTTGCGGCCCCGCCAATATCTTATACTCTTTCTTGGCCCAAATCCCATTGTTTTTATTCAACAACTGGGGAGAATAGAAAAGCTCCGGTTGACACAATAAAATTCAGCCATTGTATTTTTAATCCGAGGGTGCAGGACAAACAGTCTGAGATGATTTCTCTATTGACCTGAGCATGCTTGTTGGTCCATATCGAAATCCAGAGAAGCAAGGGGGAAAGCCTAATATGATGACAAAACAAGAACTGTTCGGACCAACTCCAAGTAAACACCTGCAAAACAAGTTTTCTTCCTGTGGCAGAGCAAAACTCTTTTGATACTTTTGATAGCCCCCAATAAAATACCTTAAGTTTAGACTGGTAAGCACTTTAGTTTGTACAACTACAGTAGGGGCAAAATAGGCTTGTTACCAACTCTACCTGAGAGTTCAAAGACAGAGCCAAAAGCATCATTAAAGCGAGCACACCGCTTAGATATAAACAGTTGCCAATTCCCCCTATCATCAAAGGTTATTCCCAAATAGGAGAACTCATGTGCCCGGCTACTAAACTGACTTTTAATAGCCACTGGGCCTGGTTTGCTCAGAGGTTTACAACAAACTTTATATGTCTTATATATGTTGACTTCCAAATCCCAGTCCTCCATGTATCTGGCAAAGGAATCAACAGCTCCCTGCAAGCCCTTAGATGGTTGAGATAGAAGATCTGTGTCATCAGCATACAACAGAGCCGCAATGCCTCTGCCATTTACCACTAGGATATCTTTGCATTGGGCAACTAAAAAAGAATGTAAACATTTGATGTATAAAAGAATTAAAGTGGGAGCTAAAACACACCCCTGCTGCACCCCCTTGGAAGTTTAAAAGATTAGGTGCGCTCCCCCTCCGTACCATACCTAACGGAGGCTCTATTACCATTATTAGATCATGGAGTAGCCGTAAAAATTCCACTATGGCTGATGGTGCACCCAATTTATGTGGGTGTCCTCAGAGTTTGGTACGATTGACTCTATCAAATGCACTCTTAAGGTCCTTGAACGCAATATACAGGGCACTTTTCTCAGGGATTGTATATTTCCCAATTAGTAGATGTAAATGTAGACATTGCTCTTGTGTCCCTAAACCTTTTCAGAGCCCAAACTGTACAGGACGCATAATAGCATTATCCTTAGCCCAACTCTCTATTCTCCACAGGGCAATGCACCCCAGAATCTTCACCATAGAATCTAGCAGTGATAGGGGCCTGTAGCATTTGTGATCAGTTTTGTCACTTTTTTTATAAACCGGAACAATACATGCTGTTCACTTAGAAGAGGCTATACTATGTTTTACAGCAGCATTTAAAGTATTGATAATGATAGTTACCCATAAGGGGACATTTTCCTTGTATAAGTTTATTGGGATCCCATCAGGACCAGGTGCCTTTTTTGATGTACTTTCTTGAATTGCCGCTATCACTTCTTCTAAACAAAAGTTACTTTTCAGATTAGGTTGAGGCTCAATTAGTGACCCATCAATTCCGGGGTCCAAACCAAAGGAATAAATCCTACTAAAGTGATTGTGCCATTTTTCAGGTGAAAAGTTAGACTCCATACATTCTGTAGTCCTGGTGGTGAATCTGCGCTTATTTACAATTTTCCAAGCTCCTCCCACATTTCTTTCTGGATAATCAATTTCTTATTTTTAACAGCTAACTTATAGTCCTCTCTGGCCTTTTTTACCCTCGATCTATCTCTAGACTTACTACTGAGTTCCTTTTGTGGCCTCCTATTTGCAGCTCTACATATGGTATCAAACCACCCAGGAAGGCATTTCTTTTGGATCTACTTGGGCTAGTAAATAATTCCCTAGCTGACCTGTTCAGCTTTTCCATTGCATTAATGATCTCCTTGGGAGATGAGCTAGCTGACAGTAAAATATCCATAATCGGGCTGAAATTACAATACACCAATTCACAAAGGACGACTGGAATGTTAGCAAAACGCCAACTGACCCTGAGGCCACTATCCTTAACCTCCATACCCTTGGCCCCATAACTACATGTGAACGACTAAGAACTAGTAGATCAAACATGATCTCAATAGGGTTATGCTCACTTCGCTCCATCTCCTTAACTCCACCCCCAATAATGAACTGACTCAGGGATCTGGACACAAACACACAATCAATAAGAGTGCCTGAGCCCCATCCTACAAATGCTGGTGCCTGACTGAAAAGATTACCCACCAGCTCGATTGTAATAGTAAACCCAAAGCCCAGAAGGGCCTCCAGAAGTTTTCCCCTTCTTTGATCCACAGCTTGGCCATTTGGGCAGTTACTGTCTCTAACTTCAAAAGGATTGAGCAGGGTGGTATTAGAACCAATGTTTGCATTGACGTCTCCTGCAACAAAAGCACAAAATTCCATCGAAATGGCAGCTTCTCTTCATTGTGAATTGACAGGATGAAAAACAAAGCATTCATTTGACAACCCATATTCCACACTGGGTTATAAAATTTAACTACAAAGAAGTTTACTTTGTTCGAAAGAATGATCCACACATTCAAGATTTCCCAGTGATTGCATTCAATTCGGATGGCCCGGTATATCTCTAGCTCTTTGGCCAGAATCCCACACGGCTGGAACAAAAAAGCCCAGGGATCTATCCCATTCAGAGGCCTGGGGACCATATTTCCTGCACCAATATAATTAACAGGAGATGTAGTCGACCTAATCTCCATCATGCAATTTAGATTCATACCCTACAGTATTCCAATAGACAAGCTGCATCTGAGAGTCCCACATAATATGTGAATTGAGCGGAGGGCAAACTACCTTCACATCCATCAGTGATACCTTAGTACCACTGATTGCCATAAAAAGACCGGTATATGATAGTCAGTCATTATCCTCTAACCCAGAAAGGACTAAAAATCTATGGTACTAATGCATAGATATTCGCTAGGTTCCCTTCCCATGAGGGGCAGGGGGTTGAGACAACAACTTCCCCAAGGGCTGCAGATGCCTGTAGATAAATCCCAAGGGTACCAAGGTAATCCCATTGAAAAATGGGCCATGTTGCCTACAAGAAAGGATCAGGCGATGGGCCAGCCTGGGGTATTGGCAGTTAATAATAACACAGTACGCATTTAATTGTTTATCTGATAGTCCCACCCATCCTATCCTCCTCTCAAACATGGCAACCTTATAATCTGCTGGTAGGAATCAGAATTTTTGCACAACCTAAAGCAAAACTTGTTTCAGTTGCTCCATGAACTCCCTCATGTCCGGTGACAGCAGAGGTACATTGGTTAGGGTTGCAACATAGGGGCAACACTCTGGAGGGAGACTGAGTTGTAAGGCAACACCAGTAGATTGATCCGATCCAGGCCTGCCTCACTCAGAAGCCTGGGAGCATTTATTATACTCAGCCCTACCATTTTGTTTGTTCACCAACATCACTGAATGGTGCCTTTTGGATGTGGCGAGGTAGGCCTAGATGAATTAACAGTAGCCGCTGATTTAGGAGTCCCCACTGGGGCACATACATCTAATTTTGGGCAACTGAATGTCTTCCTGGAACGATTAATAGTAGGAGCACTACTCTCTTAATTAGTCACCAGTAATAGACGATCCCACAAGTTGGACACCAGTTTCCAGCAAGTTCAACTTGTCTTTCAGGGGGGCTAAACATACTTCAATCAGAACCTTAAATTGCTCTAAAAGAAGATCCTAAAAATATTACAACCATTATCCCTAGAGTCTGTGATAGGCATATTTATGGAATCTACAGGGCCTCAATAATGCTGCCTGTAACTGTTACTTCCTTATTTGTTTCCCCTTTACTACTTTTGCTGCCAGGCTTATTGAGTTTGTGCTTCACTTCTAGACAGATTAATAGGACTCTGCTGTTCCACCCATAACAGGGGATCATCCTGGCCCCCAGCGGTAAATCCAGCATGTACTGTACTGCCTTCTGTGGAATCCAGAACTCCCCCTGAAGCCCCTTCAGCTCCAATACATGAGGTAGAGGCATACTGCTGGTCGCTGAGTTCAAGAGAAAGCCTTCTCTCAGCCAGGTCAATTTCTTTTGTAACCACCCCTACTGCTCTGGCTAAAAAATAATCCAAAGTTGTACTGATGGGCTCCCTCTGAAATCCTGCTAGTGTCTCTGGGTCAGCTGAGATTTATTGAGAAGAGGGAGTACTGTGGCATGTTTCAAGGGAGTCTGGATAGATGACTGTGCTATTTGAGTCATTCAGGATCGAGGTGAGGGCTGCACTGATGGCAGCCAGTCCTTTAATGAAGATATAGTGATGGCAGGGCTTTGAGGGTACTCCAGAGTATACAGACTTTATGGTCATTGTGGTATTATGAGTGGTGATGTTGGGCCAGGTAGTTAGGGTGGCCCTCTGAGTGTTGGTTGAGATGGGCAGGAGTGTCCAGTTGGGGCTCAAAGTTTCGTAGATGCAGGTGATCTTGTTGCTGAAGAACAGTGGTAGCTGGGTGCAGAGTGCATTATGTAGCTTGCTGCTAGAGAGGTGAAGTCTTTCACTATGATGAAAATTTCCTAGGCACTGTTAATGCTGCTTTTTATGCAGTCCTTGAGTTTGGCTCTGACTTGTTAATGGTAGCATCTGAGGGTGGATGTGTAGGACCTCTTGTCGCAGTTTCCCTGGCTTTGCCTCTATCTGCATTTAAGTTACTTGCATTGGCATTTGGGCAGTTTAAACTCTTCCATATATCAGCTTGCTCGTGGTCTGGTTCTCGCGGCTTTGTTGGCTTTGAGATCAGCCAAGGTGTATGCGTAGGTGGAGATACAGGCATTGAAGCTGTACATGGATTAGGGGAGGTGTTTTGTGTCAAGGTCGGTAGCTCAGGAGTTCAGAAGACCAGGATGCTTCTGATATCATGTTCCAGATTTGTCAGGAGGATTTGGTGATGTTGTTTCTGCAGTGGTGTGTGATGATTCTGTTGAAGGACAAGTGGTCTGTGTACGCTTGTCCTCTATGATGCCACTGAAGTTGGTGGAAATGGGCTTTAGTATGTGTTCAGCAGAGTGTGTGGGGCCTTCCACTCACTGGGTGAGTCCAAGGTTGAAAAGGCCTTCAAGAAGGTGGGTTGTGTTGGTAACGTTGAGGCCTTCCAGGTGATAGTTGAGGTTACAGATGACTAAGTAGGAGCTGGAGTCGAGAATCAGGAAGGCGACGAAGCCCGCAATGGTGCTGCCAGAGTTGGCTCATTGTCCGGTGGCTATAGATGAGGGTGCCGCTCAGGGTTTAGTTGCCAATGATGAGGACTTTGAGGGTCAAGTGTTCCATATTGCTGGTGGTACCTTCAAAGATGGTGGAGCTTTGGAAGGATTTTTTTTTTAGATTATAGCGATTCCTCTTCCAGGTCTCTTTGTCCTTTCCTATCTGGGACAGGGGTGGTAGTTGCTGTGGCAATGCTGGGGGCCTGACAAGGGGGCCAGCCTGCTTTAGGTGAGCAATAATTAAATGGCTCAAAAGGTTTCAAATGTTTACTAAAGCTAATCATTTAAGACTTTTTATAGCTAAGCACAAAAATATGATGTATAATATTTTTTTGCCCACCGGTGTAATCCAATGAATTCTTCCTCCTTCCCACTTTTTTAATTTTCTTACTCTTCCTCTTTTTCTCAATGTTTTGGAATGGGGAAGTCTACAGGTGGCCATCCCTATCTTTCAGCATGTACACTAAAGCATCCATGCTAAAGGGAATGAGAAGACTAACCAGCAAAACAGAGCAGGCAGGTGGAGGTGGTAGGGTGAATTGAATGCCAATGCAAAGAGGGAAAGGTCTTGGGGAGCTGGGAGGGCTGGGGGAGGTGGCGAGTGGGATAGATAGAGGAAAACTTGACAGTTCATTTAGTGGGTCTGGTGTAATTGTAATTGTAATAGTATTTACACAGCGCTTACTACCCCTGATGAGGCGTTGAAGCATTCAGCCATGCTCAATTTTCTCTTAATTGCAACCCTCAATGTTATATACCGAAATGCTCAATCAAAACAATGTAAAATTGAGGACAAGCCACATTCCTAGAGCCCAATATAACATGCCAACCAACAAGAAGCTAGAGTAGGGCCTTTGAAGATTGCACACTTTTTATACATCCATGGGCCAAATCATTCACTGTAACTTCTCAAATGGCATTGGGTAAGGGAGCAGTTCTTCTGATATTTAATTCTTCCCTTAGAGTCCCCTAAGGTATAGACAATTCAGGCAGCCGATGGGTAATTGAAGGCATGAAAATAAGCAATTAAGAATTAGATGTACGCTATTTGGATGGCCCTAACAAATAGTCTCCTTTACCATATACTCCGATTTGAAACAAACACCAATTTCTTTATGGTAACTTTATTGTAGTAGGTGCTTTTAATGGTATTATGTGTCCTTTGAAAGATGCAATTAATAGATCCTGACCTGTTGGGATAGCATGGGTCCAGCAAGCAATCTTGGTATTAATAGCTTCATTAGGTGTAGCTGATACATGGAGATGGAGGCAGCCTCCTGTTCATCACCACTATTCAGGGATTGATTTTTTTCCTGAAACAGCCATACATTGATAGAAAAATCAAAGGTCACCCAACACTCAATCAGGGTTTTGGACCCTGTGCTGGTGGCCTTAGAATTAGAACCAAAAGATGGGAACCAGGAATCATTGCAATGGGCATTTTAAAGTGACATATGTATGGGGATGTGGCACAGCACAGCAAGTTAACTTGCTGTGCTGCGCTGCATCACATGGAATGGCCTAGAATTTGCTGTATTTATTCCAACAAGACACATTCCTGTCCTTTCCACTGTGCTATCACACAATGGGCTGCCCAGAGCCAATGCAGGCACCCATGCACCATGGTGCAAGGGAGCCTTCATTGCAGGTAGGATTGGTTTTGTGCAGAAAGGGGCACCCTCCTCCACAAAAAAAGTCCCCCGAGGCTTTTTCCTCTTTCTATGTGTGCTGCAGAGCGCAGTACACATAAAAGAAGACAAATATGAGGAGAAATAAACATATTTCTCCTCTTTATGCCTCACCGTGTGAGGCTAGGTTTTTGGAATATTCCGAGGTCTACCATGTGTGGTTAATCTGGGAATGTGTCAAAATCCATGAATGTTGCGTGGGAACACCATGCAGCACTCATGGAATTGCCACCCTGGTGCAGAGTAATGAAACACACTGATTTGCGCAAGGTTGCTGAGCAAGGCTTCATAAATCTCATTATTTTGAATGGTGTAAGAGCGATGCAAAGGGGCTTGTAAATATGCCCCAAAGTATACACTATCAAAGTTAAAATTTTGTGTAAAAACATTCCTAAAAACTAATATTCCTTCAACCACTAATAACATATTATAGGATGCGATGAAGCTGCATTTTCATTTTGCAATATACCCTTGAACAATACAAAACAGAACAAAAGAAGAAATTATTACTAAGAAGCAAGATGAAAAATGGTGAGAAAAATAATTTCGGTTGGATATTTGTTTATACAATATTGATCACTTTAGGAATATTCCCAAGTGGCAGATGGGATCTTAATATTTTTTTCTGCAATGCTATCACACATATGTAGGTTGAATAATATCCCTCCATAGTAACTTGATACTGCCCAGTGATGATGGACCCTTGCCACAAATTAGGGTCATCCCTGTGCACTGACATTATTTTCTTTCTTTTTGTGCCCTCTGACGTAGATCTAGTGCTGCAATCTCAACTTGTCACCTTTCCTAAAACTCCAAAAATCATGTACAATGTGACAGGGACAATGTCTGCTCCAGAAAAGACAGGACTTAAGTCATTCCATGACTGTGGGTAGCAGATGTTGGTCATGGACCTGCACAGTGTGTGCCTCTAGTGATTGGATTGGGCCACCCCAATCCAATCCCTCAAATTTCACCCCACTCCAATCCACCCCACACTAATCAAATCCATCCCACATCAATCCAGCCCACCTCACTCCAGTCCGGGCAACTCCAGTCCAGTCTAGTACATCACATTCCAATTAAACATGCCACACTCGGACATGTAATAAGTGCGCCCTCATGCACCAGTCAATCATTGTGTGGGAGGTGAAACTGTATGTCTTCGTTTCATAAAAACTGGTCACATTCAAAACAGAGTTCTCCCTCCCACTCCAAGTCATGGGGCAATTCTCAGTCATGAGGTTGGTCCCTAACAAAGTTGTATTCCCACTAAAAAAATTTCTGGTAAGTCAAAAATAAAATGAGCCTTAATTACAAGACAGCTAAGTGGAAATCATCCACATTCCACCACTTAAAGTCTGTCAGGAAGTCACAAGGGTGTCACACAGAAGTTCTGCCACATTTTGACTTCAAACTTGTTCCTCATTTCATCTCAGACTGTCCATGAGCACACAGCATATAGCGGTCTTCAACAAGGTCGAGCTGAAATTTATACAACTGCTGTGAGCTCTCTCTGGCACACCTTTGAACCCTAAAGAGCTGCAGGGGCTTACAGTTGTATTTCCACCAGTGGGTCTTCCCCAAATGTCAATTGCACACTCAGGCACCATTCCCAGGGCTGGACTTAGGCTAGTTCAGATGCCCACTCCGTCCTCAGGGTCCATGCCGGTTCCTTCTGTGCTTGCTCCAATGCTGACCGCACTAGGTCAGTACTGGATTTAATTGCAGCGCCAGCCTCTAACCTCAAACCGATGACAACCTGTGGCAGGCCTATGCAGCAGTATGAAATAAGTTGTTTGTGCAGAGAGACCCTCAGCATCTCCCTCGACGTCAGTATTATTAGGTGATAAAGGCTCTTTTCAACTCCAAATTCAGTGTTATCTATGGCATGCCTAATGTCCCTCACAACACTGACTAGGGGCTATCTGGTTACCTTCATTACACTGATGAAGGACTGGACTGGACTTTGTTTAATAGATACATCATCAGAGGCAGAGCTGGACTTGTCACTTGGTCTACCATTACCCAACATTTGAAAGCCTGAAGGCGCCGGCGTCAACACATAAAGTCAGTCCAAATGTTTTTCTTTGAACCTTTCAGACAGGGATTTGAAATGTACTGATGTCTAAGCAGTCCAGAAAAAAGATTATTTGAATAGTCATGTCACTGCTTGAACCTTGGGATTATTGTCCAAAGTTAGACAAATTCAGCAGCTGTAAATTAGGTTTATGGAGATATTTCAGTGGCCTACAGTACCAACAGCATTAACCTTTCCAGACAGTGAAACAATAATCTTAGCCCACAAGTGTGTTCACTCCAGCATGGACAGCATTCCTCAAACCTTCCACTCCCTGTTCCGGAGTTCCCTAAACCACTTTGATTTGCCCTCTCAGGTTCATGATTAGCGGATGAGGGGGTGGGGGGCAGAAAACTGTATTTCTTTCTGGACTGGAAATCCATCACAACCAGTGGGTTTTACAGATTGTTCGAGGGGCTAAGCCTTGATTGATCTTTTGTCCCCTCATTTTATCCCCTCCCACAGCACAGTAGTTTTCAGCCGACCACATAAGATTCTTGATGCAACAAGTCATTCTCCTGCTGGTCAAAGGTGCTTTTGAGCAGAAGCCAGACTCACAAAGGAGCAATAAGTGCCATGTATTCTACTCCCTTATCCCAAAGAAGAACAAAGATCATATGCCTATACTGGATGGCTGACCATAAACTGCCTTTCTGAAGAAGGACAAATTCAAAAAACACTTGCTTGCTCAGATCTTCTCTGCAATCCAGGGGTGGGATGGAATGATTCTGCAATCCCACAGACACGAGCATAGTGGGGTAGGAACTTGTTCAATGTGCCCTTCTACCTTTCAGTCTTAGCTTCACCTCTCAGGTGTTCATGAAAATGATACTGGGGGTCATAGCTTATCTTCTGAGATGGAGATACATATATTCCTATCCATGGAAAACTGGATCCACAAGGTGGGCTCACTACAGTCCATGACAGACCACCTCTGGACAGCAGCCAGGTTCTTGGCCTCATTGGGGGTTTCTACCAATGAGCCAATATACCACCTGAGTCATATGGAGAGCATTTCCTTCATAGGGATTATCCTGAACACAGTAGCTTTGGGTGTCAGGGGTCCTGAATCCTGTGCTAGGTGGCTTGAAGTGGCTGCAATAGTCAAAGTCAAAGTTTTTTTAAATATTCAACCAGTGTCCCTGAATGTCAGAATAGACAAGCTCAGCAGAAGTTAACTGATGCACTACAAGAGGGCCCATCATCCTGAGCTGGCGAAGGACATCTTTGACCAGTGGGTCAAGCCGTGGCAGGAGTGCGCAGCATTGCAACATTTGCACACTGAAGTTTGCTCCAAAAAGATCATTGCAGTCTACAATTGGACATAGGTCTCCTGCACAAGTTTGAAGGAAATTCAGAACACATCAGGCCACCAAGTCCATGTTTGTGGCCTGGTGCGGGGTGCACCACAAATACTTTTACAGTCCTGTCTTTCTGATGTGTTGTTGTTTGTTTTGTCATTGGCCCAACATAGCCCTGCAGTGGGCACAGTCAAGTGCTACTTGCCATATCTTTCAGCCTATTTATGTTTGTCTGATCAGCCCTCTCTTTAAATCACCAGTTGTGATGTGTTTTTTGAAGTGACTCATGCATAGATTTCCTCCACAATCATTTTTTATGTCTCAGTAGAGTTTGAATCTGGTCCTGAAGATTCCTTGTGTGTACACCACTTGGGCCTATGCACAGTCACTCACTACGTCTTCTAAAGATCAAGACAGTCTTTCTTGTCAACATCACTTCTGCATGCCACATGAGTGAATGGCAGTTATGTTCAATGCTACCTCCCTAAAACATTTTCTTTACAAATTGGTCTTGGAGACTTGAGCTGCATGTCTGTCAATGGTGCTTTCACTCTCCATGTTAGTCAGTCAGTCACCCTGCCAACAGTTTTCTTTGAGCCATGCCCCTCAAAAGGAAAGGAGAAGCTCCAAATTGATGATAACGGGGTTTAGAGGTTCTACATTGACTGCGCGACAGACCATTGTGTGGACAAACTGTTTTGTGGTGGTCACTGGAACCAAGAAATGCAAGGAGGTGCAAAAGCAGGACATGCCCAGGTGGATAATCTTCAGAAATAAAATCTGCTATGCAAGGCTATAATGGCGGCATCTGCCAGGTTGTGATATGAGCGTCTGTGCACACATTGGCAAAATACTACTGTCTTGATGATCAAGTCAAACGGGAGGGCCTTTTTTGCCCACTTTGTCCTGCAAGTCTTCCGTATCTGAGTTCACTCCTCAGATCCGTTACCTGTGGGTAGGACTGCTATGTTACTACCTTTTCTTTTGTAACACTGTTTTTGGTGGACAGTCCATCTAGCCACAGTGTACTCACTGACCTATCACCTACCCATTGTGTGGAGTACACTCTGAACATCATAATAAGGTTCCAAGTTAGATTCTGGCCCTAACACTCAGTGTACAGTGAGGCATGTCCCCCACAAAACCCAGTCATTGTTGGCATTTTAGTAGCCTCCCGAAGGCTTGTTTCACATCTCATGCAGATTATCCTGAGAAGGTGTCTGGTGATGTGCAGAATTAGGGCCTTTTGGGGCAATAAATAAGCATACTTGAGAGACTTTTGTAGAATTCAGTCCTTGCCATAGCCATTTTTGGTAGGCATAGATTTAAGGCTGGTCAAGCCTACATCTTCATTAGAAAGGCATCGTCCAGGCATGAGAAGAAGAACCTCCTGTTTGGCATCTTTCCTTTTCTCCATGTTTGACATACTTCCTCTTCCCCATATGTTTGCAGTTTGCCCACTGTCTTCTAAGGCTGCTGTCTTCTACTTCACGAGCATGAGGCCAAGTGGGTGCACTGTTGCTGACCCAGAGCTGCGAAAAAATAGCAATAACTACACAGAGTATGCCTAAGAAAATGCAAATTACACACAGAGGCTTGGTTGATCAAAAGTGCTTTAATAATGATGGACACAGGCCTGCCTTCACTCTATGGGCTGATTTACCCGGTACAAAGATCCCTAAGGAACAAAACTGTGCCATTGCAAGATACAAATACTGTAAAAGTATTGGTTGACTTCAAAATAGTGAGCTCTCGTGACAAACCGACCATAGGGCTTGATATAGCTCCAGTTGTACTTGGATAGCAATCTATTTTAAGCCATACCACAAGATGATGTCTAAGGCACAGGACCTCACATATATGCTGCTTATACTGAATGAGATAAAACAGTCTTAGAGCAATGCAATAAATGGTCAGTTAATGTGGTACCAGCAGCAAATGTGTCGCCTTTACCATGGGTGAGGGGGTAAAATGTCAAACCATTATTAAACAATTACTCTTTATTTAATTATATATACATAATGTACCTCCAAATTACACTTTAGATTACAGACTGAATAAATGATAGAACATCATTTCATATATTGTGTCACCCACATACTCATTAACCAGTCAAGAACAGTGCAATTTCACTTTTTCTAAATTATGACGTCACTGCATATGTGGTCATAGTGTAAAGCATATCACACATGATTGACAAGGTCACCTGCAAATTCTTCTTTAAAACCAGTGAAGTTTGTGCCAATAACCACTCAGAGCACGATTTATTTGTGTTAATCATTTAGCACTAATATGCTGGCAATGACAGCTTTGAGGTACTTGGATTAGCTAAATGTACAATTATACAGAAAAGAAGAATGAGAAACTAGGTGCAAGTAAAGTAGGTTGACTGTAGTGAGGTAGCTCATCTATGTAAGCTGGATTCCACAACGTATGTGATTAGCTTGACCTTGCCTTCCTTACATTTACAATTCTGAACTCTTAGTCTTCATAACTATGTGACCCTAAAGTTTAGAACTCTGTGCGTGGTCTGACATTACAGAATAATATTCTCAGTTAAAACAGGGTTTAGAGTCAGCTCCTGCCCCTAAAAAGGGCTGTGGAAAAAAGGGGTAAATAATTAAGTTCCGTCTAATAAGCACCAGCAAGGTATGCTTCGATTTTTGCCATAAACTACAGGTGTTTGCCTGCACATAAGTCATTAAACCTATGGCAAGGGGACATTAAGCAGATGGGAAGATTTTACGAGAGTCAAAACACTTACTAATAGCCTAATTTGTTTGTACAGTGTATGTTATAATGGCTGCTAGATGACTTTTAACCCAATTATGCCATTACTTTTGATGATTCCTCATAACAGTGGGTGGGCTATAAATAGCTGGGTTATGTTTGTTCTCTCTAGCTAGCAAGTCTTATGTGTTTAATTTGGTTGCTGAATGCCTTTTCCTGTTGTATATCAGAAACCATCCCCCACCCGTGAAGTACATGAATAAGGGCCTGCCAGTGTTTAATTTGTGCTTGTTGTTTCCAGTGCAGAGCACCGGCACTTATTTTTGTGGGACGGCACTTATTTTTCTGCCTCAAGCATTTACTGTGAGCAAAAGATACATGGGAAAGACAGAGGAACAGAAAAACGAAAATGCATCACAATGGCAGAAAGCAGAGAACTGTAAAAGTGAGCTGAAGGGGCAGGGAGTGCTGTAAATTGATTGAAGAGGCCCGCAATGGCTTCATGATTACGCTGCCTCAGTATTCCGTGTTCCCACATTTAATTGCAGCAGCCGCGTGTTTAGGAGGAGGACTTTAGGCACGGCACGTTTTTATTTACAAATTAAGCACTGGGGCCTGCTGAGCTTGAGCCCTGGCAAGGCAATTGAACAATGGCATTACGAGCCCTTAGTTTCTGTCCTAATACAGCTGAAGGAAAATATGTATGCAATTAAAAAATGTAGTTGACTTAATTATGCAGTTGCTAACTGTAGGCCTTTAAAAGATGCACAGCAAATAAATATGTAGGAGTTTCTTTCCTTGCTAAACAGAAACAAATGGTGAATTAGTTTTCATCTACATGGTCCTTGCTGGTCTTTGTGTTTTTCCTTAACTAATATATAAATGCCTTTTGGCAGAAGTGAGTGTTTTAATTGTCTATTATCTGAAATTTCTTTTAGCATGATACATACAAGAAGAACATTTGAAAGTCCTTATTTTACTTCTAGTGAAAAGATTACACAAATAATAATGCTTATTGAAATGCATAGATTATTTGTATTTTAACAATACATGTTCCCAGAAAGTAAGAGAAATGTTTTTATTTTAGTGAGACATCCCATTTCCTAATGTTGCTGACAAAATGTTGTGTTTTTGAAAATGTCGCTATTTTTACTAAATAAAGTGTATTGGTCAAAACATAAATTGACTAAAATTGTTCTCAGTTTAGCTTTCTCTTCTTTTCAAAGTCCTTTTTGACAGGGCACTTCACTTGGGCTCTTTTTAGATAATTTTGCACATTTGCTCCTTTGTTGACAGAGTTCCTTATACATCATATAATTGCTTTGGAGCTTACTTTAATTTACTTGGCACAGTGGCAGTGTTGCCTTCTTTTAACCTATTATGAGGCTTGCTCTACATTGCGCATTTTTACAAGCTTTATTTTTGTAGTGCAGATAATTTGTCACGTATTCTATACCAGTTATATTTGTTACTGTGTCCTTTTAAATTGGCTTATCTATTGTTTCCTTAGGCAATTTTTGTGCCATGAGTATATGAATGATTTTCTGATTTGCATTATTTTGATAGTTATATTACTGACGTAATTAAAATTATAGTCACTGAATAAATCTAATGATAAAACATCAAGTGAAAGACATTTGTTAAAATAGTTATGGCACAGTACACATTGCCCCTCACTGATACTGAGAATCAACCCTTTTTGATAGATGGAAAACGTTAACATCCCTTCCTGCCTGGCATACACTGGCTCTGCCAGAGCATTTATGAACACAGGGGCAAGCAACACAGTTAATGCTCTTTGGTTACTGATGGTGTCCCAGTGTTCTTAACGCTTTTTTATTCCCTGCTTACTTTTAAATATGCCATGAGTAGTGTTTAAGTTCTAGGACAATGATACTATATAAAATGTTAAGCTAAAATATTGTTGCCTGCTGGTTTTCGGCTACTCTTTGTCGGGTATTTATGTATTTGCCAAATACATGGTTCTATTTCATAAGCATTAAGGCAGATCCTTAGTTGTGCAGGCTAGGCCTTTTGTGGATGGTTATTAGATATGCTTCTTAGGCAACATCCCTTTCTGAGCTCTGTACTTCTTTTTACAACTCTTAATTTACTGCCCTTAGCTATTTTGAGAGATGACCATTAGCACCTGAAATCAACTTTGAACCATGTAAAAGGACTGTAAATGTTATATACCAACTAAGGGCCTCATTTAGAGTTTGGCAGAGATGGTATTCTGTAGCAACTGCGACAGAGTATCTTCTCCACCATACCCTTTATCTTCCCTCCTGATTTATTGGTGGGTAGACCTTCAGTATTTCCATGACAGGGCCTACCCCAGCTCCATCACCGAGATAGTACTCTGATGGCCTGATGGAGTTCAGGCCATCAGAATAGCAGCCATTTGACTGACTGCTCACCTGCCCGATTTAGAGTGGGCAGTAGAATGGCCAGTTTTTACTGTCCTAGTGTTAAGAGACAGTGAAAATGTTTAAATGACCCACAGAACACACCATGAGAGAAAACTTCAAATGTGTGCAGGTCTTTAGTTTTTGATTTTTTAAACTCCTGCTCTGGGAGAGTGTTTTTGAAAAACCGAAAACATGTTAAAAATTTGATGAGCGGCTGTCAATTTGATGATAGTGTCCATCAGACTTTTAAATACATTGAGAGGAACTGCCATGGTGGCGGTTCCTGCTAATGACAGGAGATGTCAGCCTGGCCAGCAGACATATCTAAATGTGGAGGACGGGTACTCCGTCAAGGCAACAGAGTATTTTACTTTGTTGCCTTGATGTATAAACTGAACTCTGCACTCCACATCAGGCCAAAAGGTCCTAAGTCTTCTCAGAGTAATAGAAACCTGAGTTCAGTAGTATGGGTTTAAATACTGCCTATTGATTGAGTGTGAGAGGCCAGCATGTATCATTATGTAAATTTGTAGCACTGACACATTCAGAGTGATTTCTAAAAAAGTGTTAGCACTGCTTTTGAAGCTCCAAACTTGTCTATATTTCTTTAGGTTTCCTTATTAATTTTTGTTTCTTCGTGGTTCTAATGTGATGCACGATCATTAAAAACATTAACATGACAAACTCTGGAACTGTTTCTTTCAATGTTTCTACATTGTTTATGCCATCTGTTTGTCAAACGTATTTTCTTTTTCAACCATTTAGACTGATATGTTAAGATTTAGAGTAAAGACTTATGTCATTGTTTGTCGTACACAGCCACCCTAACAAACGTTGTTAAATGACAACAATGGGGCAGAGTACAGCTGGCATGCAATTTCATGCTAGCCCAATGTTTTTCACAGACAACCTTCCTTTTAAAACAAAGTGCAAAGTCCAATTGCAGTAAGTAATTCACGTTGTCCATTGTTGCATAGGGACATATTTTCATATCCCTCTGCCTGCACTTCTACTTTCTAGTATGGGTTCAATATTTCTCTTTGCCTGATTTAGAAGTATGTGAGCCCTGAAGTATGTTTTTCTACACCAAAGTATAATTCGACTGAAGTCTTGGGTGAGGCTACCTGATGAAGACTGCTGACATTTTTCTCAGGATAGTGGTAATGGCAAAAAAATGACACACACTCTCTAACAATGTTACACAGCTAGAATAATCTTTCCGTGGGGTCTGCAGAGATGATTTCCATTTTACAATCTTTAAGCTCTCAAAATGTGAGTGAGATGGGGGATTCTTTGTTAATGCTTCGAAAACAACGATTGTCTCATATAGAAGCAGCAGTGAAGACCAGCTCCAGAGATACAATGTAGACAGGAATCCATTTTATATTGAGCTGCAGGAGGATACTGTGTCAGCTGAGTACAGAAGAGAAGAAACCCAAGTCTCCTAATGTCCAGCTTGCAGAGCAGCTCCTTTACTACAACAGCATAGTTTTTATGCAGGTATACAGTTTGATACTTTAGTGACCTCAGGTAAAAATAATTACATGAGCCACAGCTGTTTCATTAGAAAAAGCAATGCCCTTACTCACTTTCATCAATTTTGCATTTAAAGGGCATTCAGACAGGAGTTGACTACTAAGATCCTAAGTAAAGGTAAAACCAGTGCACTTCTGGGACTATTTTGTGCCCTGTGAGAATACAGCAAATGGGCAACAGAAAAATGTAAGTTCAGAAAAGGTCAGGATAGGAAAAAGATGGGTATCCCTTTTGTCCAGAAGAAAATAAGCATTACACTTTAGGTGGTAATAGACAATTATTGAACAGTAGCCACCTCAATTTCCTCATTTCCCGACTCAATACAACATGAGCAAGGCAATTGCTTAGTATGCACAACTGAGATTAATGGAATCAAACATCACTGTAGCCGTTCCAACTGCTTCAAAACATTTCTTTCACTTGAGAAGATCTTATACTAATGCAAACAAAAATTAAAAATGCAAGGAGCAGATATTCAGCGGTGAAGCTGTATTATATACGTTGGTTATAAGTTTGTAGCATGAAGGCGGACTAGATAGTTTTTTTAAGGCTTCATTTCCTCTTCTTTTGTCTTAAGAAACCTGTTAAAAATGGAAAAGAATAATCATTATAAATGGTCAAAGAATGTTACTGAGAGGAAGAAATAAAATTAGTTCCCATATAAAGTGAGGCAGAATAATCAACAATTTATTCAACAATGAGTGAAAGAGATAAGCCCTGGTGACAACACTGATTGGGTAATAATAATTAGACGCAAATTGTATACCCTGAAGAGAACCAGCTCGGGCAAGTAAAACGAGAAAAAACACAAAGTAAGCACAAAAGCAAATCATCAACCTGAGTAATTGAGGCAAACAAATAAACACGCAGACTTAAGAACACCCAGAAAAGGAAAAAAGGTTTATACTGAGAGTAGTGTAGGACACCGCCACTGTAGCATTAATGCATAATAGTAACAGCATATGTAGAAAGTAAACTTTGCTGTGCTTCATTGTTTTAAATGTTTTTGGAAAGCATGGCACACAACAGCTACACACATGTAGTTAAAAACCTTTTGCATGTTCATTTGAATTTGGAGATCAGCCACTAGAAACACATGGCAAATTACAGCAAACAAAAAGGCATGGTTTTTAGCAGTCATGAAGTTTCCCAAAGCACCAGCAAGTTGAACCATACGTATCTGTTTCAATAGGTGGAGAAGCCCATATCGGTTTGGAAGACTATTAGTAGAATTTTCTTCAAAAATCAAGAAACAGTGAGCCTCATGTAGTGTCTGGCAGAGTGGAAAGAATGCTGCAAACCAGCGGTCCTCCTGTCACACCAAACCTGTGGTTCCCTTGCTTTACTTACAGTCAGGAGAACTATTGGGTTACCGTCAGCAGAACCTCTGCTAGCTCAACTGATCCTATCCTCTAACCTAGTAATCTTTCTGCCACAGCACACCTGCGTCATAGTGGTGTGGTCATCTCTACCTGTTGAGGGCGGGGTAACAATCACTCATTCCCCTTGCTCATGACCTTATGAACTGCCTGGTAGACACAGGCAGGTAAAATGCATACTGACCAGCACACACAGTGAGAAAACTGCCTGTATGTCACTGCAATTTATGTTTTGTTTAGAGAAAAAAAACTGCTTCCAACATCTTCAAAGGCAAGCACACATAAAGGACTTAGGAAGGTAGGGAGTCTTTCTAAAAAACACATATCCAAATTAAAGGAAACCCACTAAACGATTGCCTTTCAAGATGGATGTTCTTCTGCAGTGCCACAGATTTTCTTTGATCGTAGGCAAATGTGGGCAGGCTCTAAGAAAGGCTTATGGAAAGAGACATGTGAGGCGAAGAGAATATGTACGGGTGATGGAAGGCAGCATTTTGGACTATTGAATATTGAGTATAACAGGAAGGATTATGGAACTGAATTCAACTCCATACCTCCTGGCTTATATTTTATCCCTTCACCTATCCCAGGAAGACATTCCAAAGAAACAGACTTGTGAGATGTATTAGGGCCCTTGCTTCAGAAGAAGGTGAAGTTAAAGGGTCCTGGATTTCAATTATTTTTCTGGTTGAGAAGATCTCATTGGGATTTTCCCTATCACTTGATCTAATGATCTGGTGTAATGCAAAATGATGGGTCCCCCTGCACAATGTAAAGAGGTGCCACCCACAAGGATATGGAGGCCCCTGACGAGTTGTCCCCCAAAGCCTGTGTTACGCCCCTTCTAATGAATATTGATGCATTATCTTTTACAAACATGTCCCAGCAAAAGGACCTTGACCACTGCGCTCCATATTCACCGATCACAGAATTGATGTGATCTTTGTCAGCACTCTATGCACAAAATGCAACAGCCTTTTCTGCATTTTCATGTTTTTTTCTTATGAGCATAAATTCCGTTTGAGCTACACTTAGCTGAAATATTACATGATTTCTGAATATTAATACAAGGAAACAGACTAAATTGTAGCTAATAGAAAATGTTTTTGATAAACTAACCCTTTTACCCACTCTTTTATGTAATAAATGACTTAGCTTGATTATGCCAAGGAAAAGGGAGTAGCTCTAATATTTTGTAATACTCAAAATACAATTTATTTGTCTTAATATAGCAGAAAAGTGTAAACACAAATCAATTTGGAACGCAAACATTTTTGTTTTTACAGTTCGTGTGCCGTTAATTTGTTTCACGTATGCCTACCAAATCACACATTAACAGTTGTAATGTAGCTGTCTTGTTCTGGCCTATACAAAAACCAAAATCTTTACTCAGATGAGAAAAATATAATCCTAAAAATACAAAATATCTTCCAGATTACATGGACCCGCAAGCATGTAAGTTAAATCAAACAATGAAAGGACATTAGTCTTTTGCATTGACCCACCTAGTATTCAGAGTTCTATGTTTTTACATTCAAATACTTGCTTCCAAGCCATCCCTGGCATATATGTGCAACTTCTTGTTCGTAGTATATCTTGCAAGCCAGTACCTCAGTCACACCTCAATTATTGGTCCTTGGCCCAAGTGTTTAATTTAGAATCATTTTTCTTTCTTCCCCGCCTCTATTCACACTTGCGGACTTACTTCCTTCTCTGCCTCGGTGATGTTGTACATGAATATCGAGTTTTCACCATTGAAATGCAAAAATATCATGATCGAATATGAATTTACACTGTCATGAAGGTCTGTATATATATCTATCTATCTATATATATATATATATATATATATATAGATATACACACACAGTTTTACTATACCTTACTCCACATACGTGAACTGTGCAGGTATATTTATCTTCATGGTACATATATCTCTATCATACATAGATTAGAGTTAAACGTTTTAATCTACAAGTTTAGCTTTAGTTTTGACACCAAACTGTTTCTCCTGCCAAAAATTAAGGCAGATTCTAAATACTTCTGCTATAATCTTCAGCTATTCTGCCCTACCCTCCGGATTCTCAACAAAATTTAGACCTAATCTACTTTGATTCGTGATCCATTGCTACTAGATTATTGTAACTTGCTCTACAATGGTCTACCTAAGAATTGCAGAGTACCGAGAGTTTTCTGCCATGGTGTTGTAGGTTTTAGCACCAGAGTGGCTTTGTCAGCTAACAGAGGAGCCACTCTGGGATTGGAACCTTGAAACTGAAATGAAACGGCCCATGTTGCATGCTGAAATGTCTTCCCTCTGAATGATCACTAGTAAGGTACGTTTATAGCGCTCATATACATTCTGCAGTAACCTGCTGGGGTATACTCCACAGAATGTTGGTTACACAAGTTACCTTTCAGTGACAGTCCACAAGGCTTTCACCAGTGGTCTAACAAAACTTATGGGGGCCCCCCTGCAAAATTCCTGAAAGGGGCCCTACACGCAGGACCAGCCTTAGCGCTGGTGGCGCCTGGTACTGGTATGTCAGTCTTTCTTGCCCCCCCTTTGACCTCCTCCTCCACAAATTCCCTCTCTACCACTCCCCAACAGTGCTGCTCACTTTTCCATAGCCCCTTTCTGACGCATATTTATTTTTTGAAGCGCTACTCATAGTTCACTCACAGTTTGAGATCTGCATGGTACTTTCTTTGCAGCAGGCACATTTTCCCTCTACATTACTTTATGATGAATAAAAACTGCCACTACACAAAATTCAGATCTTTCACCAGCAGTAACATTAATCGATAGAGTTCTATTGACATTTTTATTGTTGCCTTAAAACTGCTGGATGCACCAGGAAGTTTAGTGCATCTAAACCCATAAATTAATTTTAAACCAAGGCCCTCACCAAAGACAGTGCATCGGTCGTACTGCCCTAAAGTCTGCCCTGCCCCTACACTCTGACCCAGTCAGGAACCCTCAGACCAGGAGCCCATGCACAGTGCCTGAGGCCCCTGGAACTCGGGGAACCCCTGCACAACAGGGGTTGGGGGCTATAGTTATGCCACTGGCTTTCACTGGAATAATCGATTAACCTGTGACATGGTTCCCCAGTGACAGGATGGTGTAGTCTGTGACGCTGTGGTGCCCTCCATGAGAAACAATTGGATTGTTAAATAGCTGGAAGTGTGAACCTAGTTCCTGCAATTTTTGGCATCGCTATACATCATGCGCCCAGCCTATACAAATCTCCCCAATAGGTAGACGAGCTTCCAACTGCTGTGCCTTATCCCTATGGTGTAAACTCAGCTGTTCCTTCTACTTCTCATGGTCTGTTTTGCCTGCAGACAGTTGGGAGAAGCATCCAATAGGCATTAGGTCTGCAGTACAGGTATAGAAATAGTCACACTCACTCAATAGCTGAGGTTTCTGTACTTATTATGACTTGAATTTAAACACAGTGAAACTCAGTTCCATAACAACCCTTAACACTACTGATTGTAGCAGCAAGTACATTATTAACTAAACATACAATAACATGAATACAGGTTTAGAATGAGAGACTAAGAACATTTAACAAAGTAAGTGCCCCGTCACTACAAAGGATGGAAGAGGCTTCACAGAGAGGTGGATGGCTGTAACAGTGTGAATCAGAAGGGTGAAGCACAGCAAAGTCCCCAAGCAAGCAAAACAATGTTAAACGGGAAACAGCAATTACAATGCGGATGAAACCACACATGCCATTACCCTGCATGCCTTTACAACAGATGCATCTTTACCATGAATGCCTTTACCAAGCATGATTTTACAACAAATATACCATGCATGCCTTTACCAGGAATTTCGTTGTAAAGGCATATTCATTGTATAGGTTTTACAGGTAAATGTAAGTATTTCACAGGTAATATATATATATATATATATATATATATATATATATATATATATATATGGGAAAGGTTGTTTTAGTTTTTTGAGGTTTTAGGGTGGATAAGGGTATTTGGTTGGCAAAGGTATTTTATAAAATCGGGTTATAAATAGGGATGGGTTTTTGATTAGCAAGGCCATTTTTAGGTTTTAGGGTGGCTACGGGTTTGTTGGAGGGCAACGGCATTTTAGGTTTTAGGGTGGCAATGGATTTTTGTGTGGCAAGGGCATTTTTAGGTTTTAGGGTGGGTATGGGTTTTTGGGTGGCAAGTGCATTTTTGGTGTTTAGGGTGGGTATGGGTTTTTGAGTGGTAAGGGCATTCTATCTATTGATATATGTATATATATATATATATATATATATATATATATATATATATATATATATACACACCCACACACACACACACGTATGCATACTTAACACTCAAATTTGTACCATACATATTTTCTTTGTAAGGCACATGTGTGGTAAACGTTTTCGTTGTATAGACATGCCTGGTAAAGAGAAACATGCTTTATAATGACAACATTGTAAAAGCACACATAGTAATGGCATGCGTGGTTCCATCATACAATTAAGTTAAACATATGAATTATTAAGGGTTAGTGCAAGTGATTTGATTCAAGTTTAAAGTCTCATTTAGTGATGAGTGTGAGTCGCGAACACCAGTTAGTCACCACCATATATGTGCATTTACATACCTCATTGTGCCACACAATTCTTGGTACTACTACCAGTAGTGGTATTGTGAAGCTCTGTTTTTAAATAAAAAAGAAGATAAACTGCAATAGTGTTCAATTTTAACAGTATGGAAGGTTGAAAGCAGATGTAGTACCATTAAACCCATATTTCCATACGCTCCTAACCTGCTTTGACATGTGTTCCTTCTTGCTTCCTTGGTACAAGCTCCTGTAGCAGGGCACTGGTATTCCCACCTTATTATACATTTCATTTAATGTTTTTGGCATAGGTTAGACAAAGTGAGAAAGTGCTAGTGGTGTACATGATGTGGTGCTAATAATGTTCTGCACATCCTTATCTATGATGCACGAATGCAGGGGCAGCATATGAGCACTGAACGACACACACACGTACACACCTAGTTAAAATCTGCACCACGGGTAGATACCTCTAGAGGTGGGGAGGAAGAAGTAGACCGTTTTTGCAGGACTTTGACTCTGTCTTTTCAGTCGACGCAGGTGACAGTTGGCTAACTCCACCCTCTGATTGGTTAAATAGCAACAGTCCAGATATAGAAGAAAGAAAGTCAGCAGAAGCCAGTTATGAGGTTATGGTGTAAGGGATACCACATAGGTTTGGTGGTGAAGCTAAGGTACATGTAATCTGCTATCACTATACCCAGGCATACTTTCAACAAATAAATGTCTCCGCTGTACTCCTACTCAAGAACAATACATACTACTTACCTAAAATTCCCAAAGTATCCTGTGCTCACTAATCATTATTTTAAACTTCTCCTGCTGGTTGGGTAATCCCAATTTTGCCAACCCTGATTATTTGATTCTACTATTTACTTCACTCTCATGTTAGTACACTTTCACTTGTGGCAGCACCAATCCTTTCTTTCACTCTTCACTCAAATCTTGACCTTCGATGCTCTCAGACAGGCTTGACGTCAACCTGTTCCTCTTCACATAACTGGCAAAGCCACTTCATTCTTCGCCACTAGCCTAATGGCTACTGACAGAATACATATTACCCCAAAGTTATGGGCTGGTTTGTACCTTGTATGAAGAATTTCTGGATGCGGGCACTAGATAGTTTCCTGTTCATTACCACAATACGCAATAAAGCTCCTTCAAAACCATAGAAATAATCAATAGGCTATCACAATCGTCACTACACTACATGGAACCTGTAGTATTTTCACCTGAATTCAGTGTCCAGAATTGGCATTAGATGATGCAAAAATCAGCCTTGTTTTAATGACTGATTTCCTGCAATATTCTAATTTGCTCTTATATTCCTCTGTTTAAAGAGCAGTGTTCATATAATTTTTTATCACTTGATTTTTATAGTTTAGTTATTCCAGATTTGAAACTAGGAGGACTATGCTTATTAGTATCCTGTTTTTTTAACTTTATACTAGTGATGAGCCTCATAAGACCATGACGATGACTAACTCTTTTCAATTCTAATCCTGAAACTTTCTCTTCATTGTCTCTCTTTGGGTGCTTTTCACTCATCTATTTTAGAATGTCTAGATTTCATTGTAATGTTTCTCTTGTAGGAGTCAACACCTGATTAATGGGGCCTCAGATGCCTTCTAGAATGATGGTAAGGCTATTTGCCCTATTTCCTCTCCATCCGGGCAAGGAACCTAGCCTCTTAAACCCACATCATTTGATATTTAACATTCAGTGAGGTTGTCTTGTACACATCTTAATACCCTTCGCCAAGCCATTTTAGAGGTTAGGGGAGTGAACAAACATTGAGTATAGACCCTTTAACAACTGTTGGAAGTTGGTACGAAAATTAAAGCCAAGCCCTGTTTATGGTCGTTACCAAGGATGCAGCATAAGCAGAATGCAATAGGGGCAAAGGGTTGGGAAACTATTTTTTATTAATTCAGATGCAGATTTAAAAATAAAAATGGGTGGCAAATTAATTAGAACATTTTGCTTTTATAAGCTGTTAATGTAAGGACTATCAGAATAAAAGCATAGCACAGGGCCAGACATCCCTCTGATTTGGAATAGAAGATTAATTTGAAAACGTCCCTTTAATCCTCATTGATCATACCAACTACAAAGCCTTTTAGAAAGGTATCTCTCCTGTTCCTATTTCAGAATCTACACAGGTCATCTTAAATGTCCTTCTCCCAGAAAATACTGACAATGACAGCTGTAAGGCAACATAACTATATGGACTGCTGATCCCACTCAGACGTTGTATGTTTCAGATCATCTGAAGGCTAACAGTATCACATTGTCCATCTTAGCATTTTAAAGCAAGCACAGTGATCAATCCCATATTATGAAGAACAGTCACAGGAATTTTGCCATTGAAGGGCTTTCATTTCTCATTTCAAACATATTGCAGAAGAAGAAATACTGAACATTCTTCTTCAAACTGTAAAAGACAAGCCTTCCACTACTTGTCCTTACAACACCATCTTGCAAAAATACTTAACTCCAGAATATTAACTACCATAGCATCATCAAAGGAAGTATATATAGTCAAGTCAACATTCTGGAGTCAATATGTTTTCAGGATATATTGTACCTCAATATTGTGGTATACAAACTCAATATAGTATCAGATTTAACAACTTAACTACTCATAATTATATAGTGATCATACAAGGAGAAAGAGAAGTTAGATGCATTAATAAAATATTTTACCTTCTCTGCTTGGCTTTTTTTTCTTTCTCTGAGAGCCAGACTGCTTTTGTTCTTTGGATGCAGATGTTGACATTGGTGGAGGGGGGAAATTAGAAGCTGCCATAACAAACTCTTCGGACGTAGAGCTGACCCGAGACAAGCTTCTCTCTACTTGTGCAGTGGATCCATTGACCTCAGTCCCCACCTCACTGGCTGACGTGCTTTGAGAACTCGTGACATCAATGGTTGATGTAGCGTTGACATCTTCAGGCCTCAGTATTTGGTTTATACTTTCGGTTGTGTTGTCGCCACTAGTCTGATGAACTTCTCCAGATTTCACACTGCATTTCAGAGAAGACATTTCAGGTTCATCTCGATTCTCTGAGCTACTGTTACCTGGCGCAAATTCTGACTGAACTGCTTGCTTCCCGGTAAACAGTCCACTTGAAGCCGTGACAGATTGACATGAAGTAAAAGAAATGCTTTCCTTGTCGTTTTCGGATGATTTATTGTCGAATGTTTCTTTGTAAACTAGCTTGAAAGGGGGTTCATTTAAGTCAGCCTCAGGAGCATTTTCACCTTTGAAAGAAAAATAGGAGCAAATATATAATCATAACTCTATTTAACGCACAACACTAAAGAAAAACACATAATAAGGGACACTTAAAAATACTATTGTGTTTATGTTATAGACTGCGAGATTACTATTTTTTAATTGCGAGCACAACTGTTATAACATTGCAACATATTTTGGTGAAAAATACTTTATGAGTGTACTTTATGTGGGAGCATTTCGTTTTGCAAAAATGCAACAATTACACCGGCGGGCAAAGAAAATATCTATAATTGAAAAATGATGACTTTCGCCTACAATTACAATTTTAAATATCCCTAGCTTTTTTTTTTAAATGCAAAAAAATATAGGTTACATACAATGAATATTGAAGCTAAAACGATTGAACTGTCAAAATATTGCGGGCAAAATATCACCACTATATCATGCATTTTAGGTATATACAGGAAAGTATACATTTACTTTTGTTGACTTCATATCGGGCACACTATGAAGAGAGCTAAGAATAATACATCTTTGCTTACATTAAATACAGTTACCTTCACAATTTTATGCAGTCGATATTTTGGCCATGATATTTTAAACATGTTGAAACTGAAATTCAGGCAGAGAATTCAAATATCAATAATGCTTTAGCAATATTTGATGCTGCCTAAGCATTTTTTCAAAAGGCTGATACGAACCTACTTGATACTGAGAAGGCATATAATCACATCTCATGGAGTTGTTTTTGGGGGCAGTAATGACCAAGATGCAGTTCAGGAATAGATAGAACCAACATTTACCAGTTCTCTATGAACACCATGTTGCTAGTGAAATGGTGTAGGGGAACATTTCTGAGCATGTATCATAAAAAAGGAACAAAGCAATGGTTGTTCAATCTTACCCTCGCTCTTTGCAATTGACTTTGAACCATGTATTAGGTTCATACTACTAATTCAATCCATTATTCCAGTTAGGATTTGTGGGCTTCGGCTGAAATTCTTCTAAAGGAAGATATAGTGGTCTACAGCACCGATGCGTTACCAACTATCAATGTTAGTAGTGGAATATTTGGGCCATCATTCTAGGTACAAATTGAATTTTGTTAAAACTCAAATGTTCCTCAATTATCATGATAAGATACCTGATTATCATATTGTCCCTGATGTGGTATATTTGGGAGTCAAACTTTGTGTAAATACCTATCATATTATAAAGTTAAAATGCGAACTGTTCTTAAGTAGTGCCTTGGAAGCATTTTCCAAAGGCATCCCTTACACCTTGGTTTGGCTGGCTGCTATAATTTAATTAAAACTGAATTTCCTTCTAAAGTTCGTATGCGTTTTACACTCTACTTGACAAATTATTTTTTAGCCTACTTGATTCTGTGACATATATTTTATATGGGGCTACAAAAAAATCACGAAAAATGATGGGACTTAGTTGTATCTCCTTAAACAAAGGTGGGTGGGCTCTTCCTCGTGTTCGATTACCTAACTGTGATTTGTCACTGAGCATTCCACTTGCTATAAGGTAAATCTCAGAGTAATTATTTTCAGACACACACTAAAGTCACGAAAACTTTGAAAGTGGCAAAGGCGTTAATTGCGAACTGGACACTTGGGATATTTGGAGTTGGAATGGTTTTAGCACAGTTTTTATAGTACTGAACACAATTTTGTGATGGTTGGTGGGTTAACTTTTCGTTGTTTCTATGAGTGACCCTTATTACTATGAGGGCTGCTAATGCTTCTGCTGAATTCTCTTTCCTCCATATTTTCTTTCTTTCTCTTTTTATTTCGTACTGTGATTGATAGGAGTTGGAAGAAGAAGATTGGAGGCATTTCTAATGTGGAGCATTTCCATAAGTTCATGTAAATAACCTTGATGCCACCTCTATTTTTTTTTGTGGACAATTAAGTAAGTTGACTGCGCTATCATGCAACAATAGAGATTGCAAAGGCATTTTAAAATAATGCCGGTCCAAAGTAATGTGTCTGTGACCAACTAAATTGGCATTCCTCAAGAAGATAGACAGTAATACATTAATATTTTATTTCGATATACCTGAAAGTTGGATTGAGCGTCTGCCAGCTCAACTCATCATAGAAGGAGCATTTTTATTCATGGTTGGACTGCAAAGGAATCTTCATTTTTAAAAGTAGACAAATCTGCGACATAATATTTTAACTATAGTCTCAGTGCCAGGACATTACTGATGTGTAGCAAAGATTCCTCAGCAGCACCTCTTTTGAATTAAATACACCTAAGTAGGACTAATAGGTCTCAACAGAATACCTGGTTCTTTTAGTCTTTGCCTTTTATTGGTTGATTTCAGATGTGTTAACCTAATTATTTGAACTGAACTGGATAAGACAACTACAAGAAAACCTAAGGTAAGAAATGAGATGTTATGTTAGCCTGTTAACCTGGCATCGTCTGGTAAGCCTACTTACTAACCATGAAACGATCAATATAAGGTGAGGTTGAATCAGGTCGCAAATCACAAACAAATTGCAAAAAATGTAATAAGATGAGTAACAAAACACAAAAGATGCACGCAGGCTCAAAAACATTACCTTCTTTACTTTTGGTGAAGTTGCTCGTCTGCATATCAGACTCTTTTGGAGACCATTTGTCAGTAGTTGTCTTCATATGGGACACTGATGCATTCAATGAAGGTTTCGTCACCTGATCTCCGGTCAAGTGTGATTCTGGACATGTGTTTGACAGTGGATGAGGATCTGTGCTTTCGTTTGTCCTAAATGCTGGTTCTGAACTTTGCGTGTTAGCCTGGTCACTTGCCTTGTCTTCATTTTTCCTTGTGTCACGACTCACTGTCTGCACCTCTTCTTGATGTCCAAAACCTTTCTGATGTTGGGGTTTAGTGTTATTTTTATGGTGTCTGCCACTCTCCCTCATCTCAAAAGTAGGTAGAGCAAAATACTCACCTGCAAACAGGTCACTTGCAACAGCAAGAGAAGGACTGGGGGTGAAGGATTGATTCTCAGCATTGTCTTGAAGCCCCTCACTTTCAGGTGGTTTTACGGCACTCTCCTTTGCACAAGGTTGATGACTATCAACATCTACTTTATGAATTTGATCAGTAGATGACTGCTCTTCCTTAACACCTGTGCAACCAGGTTTTCCCATATCAGCTGAATTGCCTGTGACATTTGAAGGGGCACCAAGGTCATCTGTTGTAGATGCCAATGACACATCCTCTCCTCCTTGCTTCACTTCAGTAGCACCTTTTCCTTTGAAAGAAATAACAGGACCAAACATATTCTTTAGCAGTCAACAACATTTCAGATAGTGAAAAAAAGAAACACAGAACTCAATAATTAACAGAAAAGTGAAACCTCCATTGTTATTTATAGTAGATCCAGATGGAGGCCGCAACAAAGCCTTGAGAATTTCATAGGAAAACCCAGCAAGACAAAATTAGACATATATGCCCACTACAATGTATGGGTACATCACTTTTAACAGAAGCTTTTGTATAGTTGACCTCTGCATAAAAAATAGTTTGAAAAAAAAGTCCAGTACTGTGTACTCAAGCCCCTTTCGATTAAATCGGTATTTTTTATATATACTAATATTTCTATTTAACATTAGTTAGAAGTGGTCCATAAAACCTTGTCTTGTGGTTAGTGTTTCAATTAAGGGCACATTTCCAAAGGAATGTGTGCAATTCTCCACATGCCAGAATCTGGATGGTCTAAGATATTGCTTATGTAAAGGCCTTTTATACATTTAGATTTAAAAAACTGACGCCTTTCAAAGTTATTACAAATAGGGCCATATCTACACATTTAACCTCAACTTGTGTGTTATCTGTTGTTCAGGCATTAAGAGCCAATAACTTCTGATTTTAAAACCCAAGTCTGCATAAACACAACGCTGAATTTCCAGTTCACTGTTTGGTCTTCTTGTGCTCTTTCTATTGAACATTCAGTTCACTGTTTTGTCTTATTGTGCCTCTTTTAAAACTATCTGACTTGTTAGTTGTTGAAGTTGGTCTGGCCAGTTTTTTAGATCCCATTAGATAATTTTCCAGCTTTATGTCTAGACATGGGGTAAATAAGAAGATTTCGCCAGTTCAAACTGTATTATAGTTGTAATTTAACTTTGTGAAGCTATACTGAATGTGAGTCTGTCTAGTATTGTGCTGAAGTGACTGGACCACATAACGTCCCTTGGTCAGTGTTCTCTTTTTATCAGACATCACAAAATGCAGAGTAATCACACAAATACCAACACCAGTGGAATTTTACAGGTGCTGATATGCTTGAGGGCAACAAAGTACTTTTACAAGAATACTCCAAGTACCTGCAGGTGAACTCTCATATGTGCACTAAATTAAGGACACTGACATGGTATGAGATCAAATTATATTAGTATCATACGAGAGAGTGTCTAATGCCTTGAAATGTTTAACAATGAAATGGGCTAATTATGGTGAAGTAGTAGTTCTGAAAAATCATTGAGGATAAGCATGAGGCTTTTATGCCGTATTCATTTGTATATAAATGACTTGGTTTTATATTTACACATATGCACAAGATATTTGGCGCTGCTGATAAAACAAGGCAAGTAACCCAATATATTGGTGAGGGGGCTAAAATAAATGAGAGCCTAGAAATACACAAGGTTGAAGGCCAAGAGAGAATTTCAAATTTACTGATTAAAAAGCCAGTTGTTCAAACCTTTATGATATCTCGGTAGGCTGAGCTCAGCATGCAAACGGATAGGCAGTGAGTACCAAGTCTTGTTGGCAGCCACAGGGAGGACACAGTCTCAAATAATTGCCATTCTGTTTTTTTGGGACATCCAGTAGACCATGGAGTGTAATATACATTAGGGACCGTGTCTACTACTGCACAGCCCTGAAATTTGGAGTTGACTGATAAGCTGCTCTATGTCAGCTGACACAGCTTAAAATGTTAGATATTACATACTAGAGGCCAGTGGAGTGATTGAGGAATAAAGAGGGCATGGTCTCTGGAACTCTGGCAGGTAACTATGACACATTGCTCCATTTTTCATCAGTTACAGCCTGTTTGAAACCCAGTGAGGCATAAGGACCTTTTTGCCAGTCTAGATTGTACAAGTGCATTAACTACTGGAACACTGAATTTGGGCTGGATTTCCATACAAAGCTCTTAGGCCTCCACTTGCAAAACTGAATGTAATTATTTGGTTTTAAGGGAGGAAATATACACCTGCCTAACTGGTGCCTTTGGATATATAATAAATTCTTTGAGGCTTCAACATAGCTGCATGCATGACCACCAGGTATCCAGTATGTGTATTGTTTCATACCATAGATGAGTCCCCACAGACAAAATACCTATTTCTTGTGACCCAATACAGTAACAATCTCTACTCCTAGTAAATATGAGTGACGCAAAATTTCCCAGAAAAGAGTTGCTAGGATTGCAAGGTAACTATTATGTAGGAAATACATATGGTTACCTTACATTCTGCCCTTAACTGGGTGTTCAAGGTAGTATAGTATAGATGTTACTCAAAAGGTCCATCTTTTTTTTGCCACTATAAAGTTCCATTAATGTGGCCTGACAAGTTGTTTTAGAAAATATAAAACAATGGAGGGGTGGTAGCTTTTCACTGTCTAGCTATTGTTTTCTAAGGACACATATAGTAAGAATACCCAGCTACTGGGCTATTGTGTATTGGAAAATAAATTGTATGTGTACCCAATCATTAAGACCTTGGTATCTAATTTTAATTCACATTTAGCTTATTTCCTGAGAATGCAGAGATCTCATGCCAAAAATGTATTAAAGGACGATAAAGCACAAACATGAGAACATGATCCACACTGCCCACCTGATATTCATGCCATTGATATGTGCTCTGTTTAGAGATTGTCATCAATTTAGTTGGGCGTTAAAACTAGTAATTTATCACCGCTAAATAGTGTCATCAATGTTTGACACTGGTAAATGTACGGTTCAGACAGATAGCCTTTAGCCCTTTGTCTGGTTAGACCTTAAGACCAATATTACTCAGTTTGATAGTTTGTTCTGCCGCCCTTACGATATCCCTATAGTGTCATTGTACATAAGAGGGTAAGTGCCTTTAATGCATTCCTAAATCACATTTGACCCTGTACATGCATGTTAAACACTCTTGTGACTTATTCTAGGTTCAAAGGGACATAACATGTCAACCTATTATCATAACAGTACAATAGTGATGGTCCACCTTGTTTTGTATACCGTTCTTGCACCTCATGGTACTTTGTTAGACATTTGTTCATACTGGGAGCTGCTATTTTGTTCATATTTGAAGAAAGCTGGTGCATTGCTGCTTAATTAAAATTGTTTGTTTGCTTTTGTCGCCCTAAGTGTAACGGGGATGCCAAGATGTGGGTCCCGGGCTCAAACTGCCACGGGATTCAAGCTAGCCTGGCTGATGAGAATGATACCCCAAAACCGGTCCCAGGATGCTTGTTTCCTATCCAGGGAGGACCTGGCCTGGTTGTTCGGGCTGGACTGTTCCCATAGGGAACAGGGTCAACACTGATTTGCATATGGCTGGGTCCAAACTGGGGTGGCATGGTGAGCAAAACAATTGATGGATTAAACCCAGATCTGTGACTGCGTTGAATGTTTGGTTCTGCATTCCATACATAATTTGTGTTTGTTTGCTTTTGTCGCCCTAAGTGCACCGGGTATGGCCAGACGTGAGTCCCGGGCTCACTATGCCACTGGATTCAAGCTAGCCTGGTTGATGAAGGGTGATACCCCGAAAACGGTCCCAGGATGCTTGTTTCTGGTTCAGGGAGGACCTGGCCTGGCAGTTCGGGCTGGACTGTTCCCATGGGGAACAGGGTCAAGATTGATTTGCATATGGCTGGGTCCAAACTAGGGTGGCATGGTGAGCTAAAGAATTGATGGATTAAACCCAGATCTGTGACTGGGGGGGAATGTTTGATTGGTTTCGCATTCCGTCCATCATTTGTGTTTGTTTGCTTAAATTATATAGCTCATCTCGGTGTTCTGCTATTTTTGCTTCCCCAGGCAAGGCAGGGCTGTGATCCAACACTCTGTGTGTCCATGTTGAAAGACACAATTAAAGTACCAAGGCTGAAGCAGCATCACCTCTATTCAAAATTTGTGCAGGGGGAAAATGTGCAGAAAGCTGACCACAACGTCTCTGGATGTACACAACTACACATTAGCATTTTCCAGCATCTGGGACAGTATTTTGCATAAGGTGCACTACCTAGGTATGTGCCAGGGCACAGCTGTAAATGTGTGAGCCAGGTATGTGGCCAGGCCACTTTATTACAATTAAATCCCAGCCATGTATTCATGACTGCCCTGAGAGCAATACATTAATGAAAAGAGAGTGGAATTTTTGAAGCAGCTGGACCATCTTTTACTTTGCAGGCAGCATTGTTGCCTGCTTTTCAAAGGAGTGACTGCACCTGTGTGTACAGGGATGTCTCGGGAGGGAGGTTCATTCTACACCTTTTCAAGATTCGCCTTCGGAGCAGGAGTGGGGGAGGGAACCATGACTTTGCACCGCTTCTTTGTAGTGCAGTCAGTGACCCACCTGATCGCTCCTTTGTCAGCATGCCTACGTCAATAACCATTGCAGGCTCAGAGGTAAAGTGCTCCCTGGTGCCACACAGTGCTTAATTTGTGCTTGTTGTTTCCAGTGCTGAGCACTGGCACCTATTTTTGAGGGCCTGGGCTTATTCTTCGGCCTCAAGCATTTGCTGCGAGCAAAACACACCTATGGGAAAGACAGGTGAAGGAAAAAACGAAAAAGCGTCACAAAGGGAGAAAGTAAAAAGCTGCAAGAGTGAGCTGAAGGGGCAGGAAGTGGCTTTCTATGGTTTGAAGAGGCCCGAGATGGCTTCAGGATTACGCTACCTCAGTATTCCATGTTCACACATTTAATTGCAGCAGCCGCATGTTTAAGAGGAGGGCTGTGGGCACCGGCACCTTTTTATTTAAAATGTAAGCACTGGTGCCACACCATCATGCAAATATGAGCATGCCCATTGTGCTAGTGCACATGTGGCACATGTTCGATCTGTATTACAGGAGAGGTTCCAAAAGCATCTGAGGCACAGAAAATGATAGCACACGATGTTGAACCCTCGTAGCACTAAGAGTAATTTGACTCCTGGAACGCAGAGTATGTGTATTGACAGCCACACACCACCACAGCCACACGCCACCTTCTCTCACTCTGTCCAAGGGAATAAGGCCGCCATTGGTTTGCTGTGTGCTGTCGTGCAGGACACAGCACAGTGAATTGTAGTAAATTACTGCAAGCAAAGAGTGATGCTATTTTCCTACTAAAGGCATGATTTGCCGTCAGAACACGTCTATTAAAATAATGAGTGAGTGGATATTTAAGGAAGCAATGCTTTCCATTATATTGTAAAGTTATTATGAAAGACATACTAGGAAAGTGACTTCTGTTGAAGGAGTGTTGGAGTCTTTTGTTTCAATGTGTGTCACTATTAGGATGGTCACTAAATGTTATTTGCATTTTCTGCTTGTCACAGTACAGTACACAAAAACCCAAAAATAATACCGCAGCACGTTTTGCACGACAAGGTGCAAATTGGTGGTAACTGTACAATTTACAACGTGCAATTTCAAATTAATTTGCGAACTGTAACTCCATATTTTCTCACGTTTTACTGGCAAGCAAGAAACAATAAGGAAAAGTAGAAAAACATTGAGTTATGAGGCTTTTGGTGACCCCTGTGTGGACTCTCAATAGGGTTAGTTAACTATGAAAATCCTGGACTGATGTTGGATTCCCTGCCTTACTTTGTGCCCTCTGTAGTGTGCTTGTGAATTATAGAATATTAGGTCCCCTTCTAAAACCCGTGACAAGAACTGAGCACTGACCTTGAGGAAAATGTATATCAAAATATAAGTTTGAAGTCTGCAGACTTCATTTGAAGTCTGCAAACTACTGCCACATATAGGAGCTTGTTAACATGTAAAATTTGAATATGTATTCATAAAGTATAAGGTTAAAGAGTAGGCTAGGGTCAGCTTGTATTTTGGACTGTGTTGCTGAACTCAAAATGTATGAAAATGCATGGGGTCCATAGACACAAGTCTAATAGACTGGACCCGGCATGCCTAGAAACGAGGGGATGACGTCCTCTAAATGCAACATAACTATAGCAGAATCTACTGACTTTTTTGGCAAGTTAACTGGCATCCTAAGGCTTTTATTTAGGGAAACTTCATTCAGCCTTCATCCATATCAAAAAGTGTCTCTTCTAAAGCAACATGAAGCACATTCATGTTTGTGTGAAGAACATTACACTTATGCAGTTCCTCATTTGAGTGACTATGTTCCAGCTCTGAGCCATGGCTGACAAAGCTGAACAAAAGGTTACAGACCTTCAGCTGTTCTCTAGGAGAAAGAAGTTAACAGATGAGAGACTGGTAGGACCTGCTGCGCTGCTCCTCTACCCGACCACAGCTGTATAGGGCATTCAGTGCTGTGCCCCGGCGAGGAGGCTTTGGTGAAATCACTTCAACGGAAAGGCCACTGATAGGTGCTCTGTGGCCCGACTGACTGAGCATGGACACCACACAGAGGCCTGGCCCTGTGGCCGACCTGAGCAAAATGGCAATAGCTGCATGAATGAGGTCTGCAAACGGGTCATAATCACAAGATGTGCAGCCCCGGGGAGCACCCAGATGTGCGACTTCATCCAGCTGAGGCAGCAGGACCCTTGTGGAGATACGATGACAGCAGAGAAGGTGGAGGCCCACCGCCAAGGCTCCACTTCATGATACTGACCCAGCGGTGATGCAACAAGCCGCTTCGATGCTGAGCCCTCTGGCCAAAATCAGAAAAAGGACGGTGGCTGTCTGAAGTAGAAGCACAGGTTGGCCACAGCAGTGAGACAAGCAGCCCAGAGGAGCAGCCAAAAGCGAGTCTGCATTCAGCAACGGAAGATGAGGCCTGACACCACAGCTTCACACTGCGGACCGATGGTCCAGAGATCAGGCTGTGAGTCAGCACTACAGACAAAAACCCACCTGAGAGGCATTCAAGTAGTGAGAGGAGCCACGTAAGGAGAGGCATGGGGAAAACTTTAACAAAGACGAGTGACGGAGTTCACCATGATGACACCCCCAAGGAAGTACAAAGCCAGGTTTGGATGAATGGGGTAGAAGGCAGGAGTGACAGAGGTGCCCCCCTCACCCCCAAACAACCCTGGATCAGTTCTGCTCTGTGGGGGGCTTATCTGAAGGGGCCTAGCAGCACGAGCCAATGGCCAAGAGGCAGCGGAGGCCATCAGACAATCTATTGAGGACATCACTAACAGGATACAGTGGACAAGAAATCCCTACCCCATGCTGAGTACAGGTCCCCAATAGAAGGAAACACTTCTGGAGGGCATTTGGTGGTAAAGTATGCCTTCACCACCAGCAAAACTTCCCATACTTTCCTTTGAGGACCGTCCATCGATCAACAAGCATAGGTGCAGGAGCTGGGCCCTGTCGAGGAGCAGAGTGACAGTCTGGGGGACTATAGAGGATGGCTGACACACAGTGTTGGGCCCTGAGGGCCCCTGCGAGTGAAGGTGGGTGACAGCGGGCTGTTTGCAAAGGACAACAGTTAGACAAAACCATGTCATCAGCTAGAGGGAAGAAGGAGCGCTCAAAGACACCCCACTCAAAGGCATGCTCACACGGTCAGCCAGTATTCCATCAGATGAGGGTGCACAGCTGCAGTACGAGATGAGGGAGAGGAAGAGGCTTTATTAATGAGATCGTTCGTGGAAACGCTCTTTGCGTCCTTACTTGAAGACATCCGAGACGTGAAGAGAGGTGGGCCAGGATCTTAAGGAGGTCAAATGTGATCTAACAGACTTGGGCAACAGGGTGTCCACCCTCGAGGAGCAGGAGTCTAGCTGAGATGAGGAGATTGAGCCCCAACAGGAGGACTTTATCCACTTGCGGGTACAACAGGCGGCCATGAAAGCACACACTGAAGATCTTGAAAATCGCTCCCACAGGATCAACATCTGCATCTGAGAAGCACAGAACAAGGCTGAGGGCTTGGACATCGTGACCTATGTGAAGACGCTTTTCCTGCAGATCTTGGGCTCACAAGCAGAAATAGAGGTGCAATTGGACAGAGTTCATAGGGTTGGCCTTCCACAAGCCAAGGGGTTCTGTCCACTGGATATACTTGCTTGTGTTCATGACTTCCAATTAAAAGAAACTATACTGTGTAAAGCACAATATGCCCACCCCATACAGTTCAGAGGCCACACATTGATGTTATTATTAGGACTTAGCAGCCAGGACTCTACAGAAACTTCCAACCCATTACCACCTTTCTCTGAAGCAAGGGGACCCCTTACAACTGGGGCCACCTGTTCTGTCTGATTTTCTGCTAGGACAAAAAGCTTCATCAGCTTGCATCCTCAGCAGAGGCATCTCCTGAATGTCTTAGAGGAGGGAAAAGAAAGACTGCCACACAGACTCAGTAGAAGTAGGTAGAGATGACGCAATTGGTGGGAAAGATGCCGGACCCTTAGTGGGCTTTGGGTCAGACCCTGTTACCATGGTGTACCACAGCACACAGTCAGACAGTCTTGCTGGTGACCCAGAGAAGCATAACTCAGCCTGAGATTCTTCAGGCTGGGGCCAACATGACCTTCTTGCATAAGCGAAGAGGCAACACCTGGCTCTTGGGGAGTGGGGTGGATGACTTTACCTCCGGCCTCATGATACCAGAGGCGCCCCTTATGTACTTTCTCCTAGGTGCCACCATGGGGCCTGGCCAGCCTTTACTGGTACGTATAGACAGCCTTATGTCAATGCGTTGGTTCCACTGTTTTGGTTTTTCTAGGTTTTAGTGGGAGGGGGCACTCACTCTGATCTTGATCTGCAGATGCATACTAGATGATCCCTTAAAATGCAGGTGGCTAGTGTCTATTGGCACACCTCTGCCCTCATGAGCATGCATCAACATCATCACACCTTCCCACATGCTGATTTAAAGATCATCACATTAAATGTGAAAGGGCTTAACAACCCGGTTAAACATAAGGCTATCTTGTCTTATCTAGAATGAGCTAGAGGCAGTATCTGTGTCCTTTAAGAGATGCACCTGATATCGGGGGACTGGCCCTAATTGAAGCCATGACACTTCCTGTGACAATACTTCTCCTTCAACACTACTAAAGCAGGTGGGGTCACCTTCCCTTTCACATGTTCATCTAGGGTCTTGGTGGGTGCAAAATTGTGGAGTTGAAAGTGAGACTTTTAGCGTACCAGGTACACTTAGGTAACTTGATCCTCACCTTGGCCTCAATATATGCCATAATGACAACCAAGAGCAGTTCTTCAAATGGGCCATATCGGAGGTGTTGACATTCCCTGATCAGATGGTGCTAACTGAAGGAAATGTAGTTCTAACCAATGGCATTGACAGGCCGGAGCAGCACTTTGGACAAACTGGGGCGCTTTCCATGATGGGGTGAGTTGGTGGCACCAAACAGACCTGAACAATTTATGGAGGGATGAGCATCAAAGCACTAGAGACTATACATTTTACTCACATGCATATAAAACCTATGCTCGTCCGGACTATTTTCTGGCCATGTGCAGCATAAAAATGCAGATTGCAGCGGTTGAGTTAGAATGCAGAAATGTATATGACCATGCCCCCGTACCACTCACTCACCAAGTGAACCTAATAAGCAAAGCCTCATGCCCAAGACAACAGAGGGAGAGTCTGTTTCACTGCTGGAAATTGTTAGCCGCATTGCCAGGGCAATGGCGGATTTTCTAGCTGTGAATGATCAGGCTGATTCCTCCATTGTTACTCTATGGAAGACGTTGCAGGCAGAGGTGCAAGAATTCATTGCTATTCCTTCTGCCGACAATAACATATGCAAGGAGAAAATACTGGAGCTGGAAGGGATATTGAAGGAACTAAAAGCTATCCACAAAAGAATGCCCTCCTCTGGATGTGGCAAAAATTAGACTAAGACATGCCACGCTTCATTTCCAGCACTCCTATGTAGGAGGGATAAATGTGGCCGGCTGCTGGTCAACAAATTGAGGCCTAAGCTGCTAGTGGAGAGGGTGGATATTATCCTTCACTCGGATGACAATGAAATAGCTAGGGATGTACTTAACTCAGCTGCCTTCAGGGATTACTATATGTCTTTATTAAGGAAGTGAGTGATTACCTTCATGGTTCACATGCACCTTGGCACACACCCCAACAGGCTGATACACTAAATCAGCCCAAATGCATTGAGTAAGTAGTGATGGCCATATCACACAAGAAACGTTTGAAATCCCTAGGACCACATGGCTTTCAAACCCTCTTCTACAAAAAGATTTGTCAGGCACTTCCCCATATCCTAATAATACTCTTTAACGCTCTAGTAGAGACCAGCACCCTTCCACCCTCCATGCTCGTGGCTTCCATTACTGTTATACTCAAACCTAGGAAGGACAAGAGGCAGTGCGGTTCCTATAGGCCCATTTCTCTTATAAATGTGGCTGCGTAGCTGCTCCTTAATGTTAGAAATGGGGTCTTTGGTTGACAGTCAGGTTACCCCCTGTCCAAGCAAGGACCCTCACTCTAGTCAGGATAAAATGAATCACCCTCAGCTAACCCCTGCTTACCCCTTTGGTAGCTTGGCAGAGCAGTAGGCTTAACTTCAGAGTGCTAAGTGTAAAGTATTTGTACCAACACACACAGTAACTTAATGAAAACACTACAAAATGACACAACACAGGTTTGGAACAATAGGAAATATTGGTCTAAACAAAACAAGACCAAAACAACAAAAAGCAAGTCAAGTTATGATTTTTTAAAGATTAAATTAAAAAATAGCACTTAGAAACACAAAATGGTTCGATGAGGTGTTAACACAGCGTCGTGATAGAGTCATTCCCAACGATCCGACACCAGTGGCGCCGGCCACGGATTCACACGGACCCCCAGGTACAGTACCTTTGGTGAAGAATGAAAACAAGCCGATGAGCGTAGTCGGGGATTGCGGCGTCTGTGCAAAACGTTGAATCCGCGCACTTTGAGTGGCATCGGTCAGGACATGGTGCGGCAAATTCCACGGAGTCACGGACTTCGGCGGGGCTGCAGCGATGTCAGGCCTGCGAAGGTCGTCACGTTCCAGCGAAGATCAGAGTCGGTTGCAGGCGGTGTCACTGGATTCAGCAGTGGAATCGGTCCGGAGTCGTCCAAAGTCGATTTCCTTGACTTTTCATCAGCTTTTCCTTTCCAGGGACCAGGGACTGGATAGGGCACCACTTGTCAGGGCAGAAGCATCTCGAGAGACACCAGGTGCTGGCAGAGAGAAATCTTTGCTGTCCCTGAGACTTCAAACAACAGGAGACAAGCTCTAAATCAAGCCCTTGGAGATTTCGTCTCAAGATGGCAGGCACACAAAGTCCAGTCTTTGCCCTCTTACTCTGGCAGAAGCAGCAACTGCAGGATAGCTTCACAAGGCACAGTCACAGGTAGGGCAGCTCTTCTTCCTCAGCTCTTCATCTCTTCTCCAGGCAGAGGTTCCTCTGTGGTTTTGGGTGCCCTACTTATACCCGATTTATCCTTTGAAGTAGGCCTACTTCAAAGTAAAATCTCTTTTGAATGTGATATCCTGCCTAGCCCAGGCCCTGCCCCAGACACTCATCAGGGGGTTGGAGGCTGCATTGTGTGAGGACAGGCACAGCCCTTTCAGGTGTAAGTGACCACTCCTCCCCTCCCTCCTAGCACAGATGGCTCAACAGGATATGCAGGCTACACAATAGGTGCATCCAGCCCAACTGTCAAACTGACCCCGACAGGGAAACCACAAACAGGCAGAGTCACATAAATGGTATAAGCATGAAAATGCTCACTTTCTAAAAGTGGTATTTTCAAACACACAATCTTAAAATCAACTTTACTAAAAGATGTATTTTTTAATTGTGAGCTCAGAGACCCCAAACTCCACATGTCCACCCGCCTCCAAAGGGAATCTACACTTTAATCAGATTTAAAGGTAGCCCCCATATTAACCTAGGAGAAGAACAGGCCTTGCAACAGTGAAAAACGAATTTAGCAATATTTCACTGTCAGGACACACATTACTATATGTCCTACCTTAACCATACACTGCACCCTGCCCTTGGGGCTACCTAGGGCCTACTTTAGGGGTGTCTGACATGTAAGAAAAGGGAAGGTCTAGGCCTGGCAAGTGGGTTCACTTGCCAAGTTGAATTTACAGTTACAACTGCACACAGACACTGCAGTGGCAGGTCTGAGACATGATTACAGAGTTATTTATGTGGGTGGCATAACCAGTGCTGCAGGCTCACTAGTAGCATTTGATTTACAGGCCCTGGCACCTCTAGTGCACCCTACTAGGGACATACTAGTAAATCAAATATGCCAATCATGAATAAACCAATCAACAATACAATTTACACAGAGAGCATATGCAATTTAGCACTGATTAGCAGTGGTAAAGTCCTCAGAGTTCAATAGCCAACAGCAACACGTCAGAAAAAATAGAAGGCAGGAGGAAAACAGATTGGGGATGTCCCTGCATAAACTAAAAAGTCCAACAATTAACATTTTAGCAGCAAGGCTGGGACCCTACATGCCAGGACTAGTGGATCCCGACCAGACGGGCTTTGTACCACACGGCCAGTGTGGTGATAACACTAAATTATTTCTCCATCTAATGGATAAGGCTAAGCACTCGCAAACAGCAATAATGCTATTTGCCATTGATGCAGAAAAAGCATTTGATCGGGAACATTGTCCTTACCAGGAAACAACTATGACCCATTTTGGCATCGTAGAGATTCCGGTCCTGGATCCTTAACAATTATGATGCTCCACGGGTGACGATGCCCTGTAACGGAGTGGCTTCCACACCCTCTCCTATTGGTAGGGGACTTGACAGGGGTGGTCACTGTCACCCCTACTATTTGCTCTGTATAGCGAGCCAGTGGTGCAGAGAGTGCAGAATAATATATACATCACTAGGGTGCGGTTTCGAGAGTGAAGAGCATGCCATTAGCCTTTTTGCCAATGATGTGATAGTGGCACTCGAAGATCTATTAAGGCCCTTACCAGCCTTTTTGGAAAAGCTGGGAAGATTTGGGGAGCTCGCAGGCTTTCGCATCAATCTTCAGAAATGACAAGCTCTTAACTTCTCGGTTCCCCCTGCTCTGCAGACAAAGCTGGCTACCCAATACCCGTTTAGGTGGATGGACATCTTGGTGTCCTACCTGGGTGTTCAGATCGCTGCTACACTATGGGATACTGTGGCTATCAACTACCAAACCCTACTCGGACAGATCCACACAGACCTTGCTCACTGGAAAGATTACCGATTCCATGTCTCGGATGGTTGGTAGCGCTGAAAATGACAACACTGTTGCATGCCCTTTTTTTGCTCCAAGCCCTTCCTCTGGCAATATCAGTTGCAAAAATAAATCAACTGCTTAGTTTGGGAAAGCCAGAGGCCATGTTTGTGCAACAAGCAAGTCTAGCGCCCTACCCAAGAGGGAGATCTAGGGGTCCCTAGCCTCTTGTGCTACTACTGGATGGCACAACTCTGCTTTTTAGTGGAATGAAATCATAAGGAGCCAGAAAAGCATTGGTGTTTTATGGACAGGGTGATAGCAAGAGAACATCTCTGGAAGGTCCCCTTGTTGTGCAGAGAGCAGAGGGCCTGGGGCTTGAACTCCTCCCCAGTACCAGAGCCACACTCAGAGTTTGGGGCCGGGTTGCTATCCAAAATGGCTTGACCTCCTTCCCATTGCTGCTGATACCATTCGTGGTTACTGAGTTTACCCCGGGTCTCCACCTGACTGCTTTTGTGGCATGGCAAGTGGCGGGCTGCTACTCAGTGGGCTACACATTTGCTGCTTCAAGGCCCCTACCTTTTAGACTGCTCAAAACTAATCATGGGTTAGCAGAAATGGAGAGGCTGCAATGCATGCAAATTAGACACTGGGTCACCAATCCAGACATAAGAAGGGGAGCACAGTGCCCAACTCACTCCCTTTGAAATTGGCTACAGTCTAAAGACAACAATGATACTTCATCACTGAACTATATGGTTTATTACTACCCTCTCCTATGGAGGAGAAACAATGGGAACTTGAGCTCAGGCGGACCATAACACAAAAGGAATGGGAAGAAATCTATTGCAGGGTGAGACATACTGCGCATTACAACAAAAGCATAGAAACAGCTGTTAAGCTGCAATTTATTAGTACCTAACTCCTGTTAGACTTCACAGAAGCAACCACAGCTGAAGTGCAGGCTGCTGGATGGGCTGAGGGCCTTACCGGGCTGCTGTTTCACTTCCTCTGGGATTGTCCAAAGTACACTGAGATTCATTCTTTGCCTATGTTGACAAGTACTGTGACATGCAACTGCCATGCTCTCTAGCATTCATTGTCCTGGAACTACCCAACAAACTGACTTTTCTGCCCAAATCACACAGGGGCGACACATGGCATTGGGAGCAGCACTCCAAACTATTCTTTCTCACTGGGAAATGGAGAAGAACCTGACACACACAACATGGGACATATGATGTGTGCATACCTGGAATGGAGCACCTGAGCCTAGCATTAACCTCTCAATAAGACACCTATTGAAAACTCTGGCAACCATATATTTCGCTGCTCTTGGCTGAATTATATGAATTGCTATGTCTTAGGTACCTATGCATACTGCACTTAACGGAGCCTGATGATATGACCCTAGAGAAGGGGGTGGAGACACAGGGGTTATTCATGGAGCACACCACACAGCTTAAGCACCTTACAACAGAGTGAGTTACAGAGGAGGCACAGGAGAGACGAGTCGGGATGTTTGTTTGCATTGTATTTTCTGCCATATAGTGAAGCAAGGGTGGAGAGGGGTGGGTGTGGCTCCTCTCTGTCCTGTGCAGCATTGTCATAGCAAACTGCAATAAAATAGATTTGAACCATAGGAGAAAGAAGTTATTTTGTACGGGGAGACTGTGGAAGTGGAGAAGTAGACCAAAAACATAATTGTGTGGGGGTTCTTCACTCATCTGCCTGTAGAGAAGAAACTGAATGGGAGGAAGGTCCCCTGTACGCTTTGTGATCAGGAGATAAGCAAATAGCAGAGGCAGTGGCGGCTCTCTGCCCCTCTCTCCCCCCCTGCCAGCAGCAGAAGCTGCAAACCTTTCACAAGGAAGGGACAATATGTTTATTGTCCCTTCCTTGTGAAAGGGGCGGGCCATGGGGTGAGGAGCAGTGAGGGGAGTGCATTGTACACTCCCCTCACTGTGCATGTATGTGTGGCTGGCCATTGTGGGCCGGCTAAACATACATGCACAGGAGGCTGTCTCCAGCCCGGCAACACAGTTGCCGGGCTGGAGAGAGCCTGCACAGGTTCCCAGCCAATCCTGATGCTGCTCAGAGCAGCGTCAGGATTGGTGTAGGGCAGGCTGGGAGCCTGTGCCTGCCTGCAGGACGGAAGAGGAGCGGTGCGGCGAGAAGTGGCACGGAGGTAACTTTTTACTGTTATTTTTTTTTTTATTAACATTTCCTTGCCAAATTTGTTTTTGAGTGGATTTGTACTGAAGAATAGGAGAAATACAGATAAGTATTTCAGAAAGTTGTGTTGTTGTTTGAAGTAAACTGTGGAATATTTTTTAAGCAATGAATGAATGAATATGAAGTAATTTTTATGAACTCTTCTAAGACTAGGTGTTATTACATTTACTATGGGTTATCTTGTGACACAACAGAAAGGATTGCTGGGCGACAGTGTGTTACTCATGCTATGTATGAATTACAAAGTACAATGTTCTAGTGTGTACATGCAAATTGCTAATACCATGAAACAGTAGGGTTGTAACATTGTTGGTTATCCTGCAGTTATACAAGATTTAAGGAAAAACTATAACATCTTCCACAGAACACAGAAACGAATCTTGAGGTAGTTAAGTAATAAGGAGAACACTTACTTAAGGTACTTGCTGTTTGCATGTTTAGTTTATGCCATTCAAAGCAAGGGAAGGGAGCCTCCAGTGTGTGTGCCACAGGGCCGAAAGTGAGGCACTGTGCCCAACCTCTGTGCGCCCTCAAAAGTTTTAATCCAATAAGTAACAATATCTAAAAGCACTATATCAGTAAATGATAACAAACAGTCAAATTAATAGATATTACTATAGTCATAGCATCTCACTCTGTGTTACTGCTGTTATAGATAATCTAACCTGTAAAAGTGTTTGTCTTTACAATTTAATCTGTCATATCAAGGATTAGGTAGTGAACACTGCATTTGGTTATGGTTTGCATGGCGGTTTTGAGAGTTATGGTTTGAGGAACTAATTACAACGGATTAAGTTATAGATATAGATGGATATATATTGACCATGTGCATTGCATGCCTCATTTTTTATGTGATGAGTGCTGATTTTAGGCTTCTGTTGGTAACCCATACCCTTGCACCTTGGCCACACATATAACCATTTGTATCACAATCTTCACAAAATGAAAGCAGTTTCAAAGTCCAGTTGATCACTCGGACTTTGCAGGTGAAGCAATCAAGATATTTACAGGTAAAGTGAAGAAGCGGCAACCATTAGGTGCAAGCTTCTATTTTCTATTGGCAAAATGGTGATTTTGTAAATCAATATACTTTAATTTATTTAGAGCGTTTTGTATGGCATGAGAAATTTCCTCATAGCGATTTACAAGCAGTAAGTGATAGATGGAGTGAACCTCTAGGGATCTTCCTACACAGTTGTCAAGGATTCAGAGTGATCATCAGTAGCTCAAAATGATTGGTTCACAAAGTGACATAAGCCTGAGTCAAATACTCCTACTTCCTTGGGGTTTGTGGGGTGGGGTGACACAATAGTCTACAGCTGGTACTTATGTTACAAAAGTATCCTTGAAGGGAGTGGTTTAAAGTATGTTATGAAATAAAGGTAGTTTGGTTTGGATTTTAAATATGGTTACAAATTCAATCCAGGGGTGACACCGTGGGATGTCAATTAATCTTATATATGATGTATAGCGCTTTCCGTTGGCAAATGTATGGGGTACCAGATCATATCACATACCTGCCTTTTAGACATGTTTTTTAAAATTCCTCATATTTAGTATGCTTTAAGATTCCATTCAACAAAACATATTCATTATACATATATGTTCTCAGGGGCCAATGATAGATATAACAAACAAACAATTGTGCCAACATTCTGAACATGTTTGACTTTATTTTTTTTGCATAGAATTGTTGTAACACCATTGACACATTTTTTCAAACATGCTATGTACAGTTTCATAAATATTTAACTTTTTATTGCATTAAGAAAGCTATTCTGATGTTAGGTGCCATGCAAATGCATTTTTAAGACATTCTTTTGAACATTAAGTTAGTGACAAAATAAGCTTCTTCACAGAACAAAACAGATAAACTAACATTAGGAAGCAAAATAAAGCAAGCGTATAAGCACCGCGATGACTGAAGAAAGTACAATTAAAAATATACAAACAATTATTATATTTACACAATTCAATTTTGACAGGCGCCATCGAAATAGTTGACAGAGAGTAATGCAACAGAAGCAGCAGATATAGTAATGAGCAGCCTGCACAAAAACCCAAACAAAATCAATCTGCTTGAAGAGAAGCAGCAACAGTGGAAATTGCAAAACAAACAAAAAAAAACAATAGGCTGTTCAGTCCAGCTGAAGTCCTCTCATCCCGGAAGAAGCGTGCAGCTGATTAGTTTCGAGCAAGCCACTTAATATTCATGCGTGTTGATCTCTTACCAAAACCTTGGTTCTCAGCAGCTTTCTGGGAACCTTCTGTGTCGCATTTGTTCCTTGCAGTTTTCCGTAGCTGAAACCCTTTTCTTATATCTGAAAGTAAGGCGTCGATGATGCACTCCTCTTCAACTTTCACCCCGACTTTACGAACTAGTAAAAACAGACAATGAACAGATTATTCTGAAGCACACGAACACAGCGGGTCAAACATCTTTCCATCACTTAGAGTCGCATTGATAACCAAGTAACTGGAACAAGGGCAGTCTTTAAATGTACACATTCACACTCAATGATTACTTATTTAAGAAAGCAATCTATATTCAACACAGATCCATAAACCGAAGCTCATCTGTAAAGTGACAAATTCTCAATGTATAATGGTGCTGAAGCTTGTTTTGTGAAAAGATGCATCAGCTCACAGACATTGTAACTGCAGAAAACGTACTATGTATGGCTTGATCTGGAAGCCATTAGTGTGAATACCTGGTTCCGAGTCTGGTTTATCACTTCCCTTATATCACAGTAAATAATTTCACAGTTGTGTCATCTCCTGGGAAAGCATTAAGACTCTGGCTCCCCGGTCTTTTCTTAGTACAGAGGTGAAGCGGGGAGAATACTGAATAATGATTTGCTGCTTTACCCCTAGTCTTTCACCCCTTTTGGGTCTCCACAGATTTACTGGGGGTGGACAAAAGCTACTGGTGATAGGTCATCACCAGGCATCATCTCTCCTGTCAGCCACAAGTATCTCCAGAACTCTATGCCAATAAGAAAGTCCGAGGCTATGTTATTGTGTTTTTCTGAGAGCCACGGTCTAACATTGCTAGGTGGCGAGGGAAGGCACTGAGTGTGTTGGGTTGATTGCAGGACAGCAGGTATTTCTTTTTCGTAGAACTGCTGGAGGTGGTACAATAGCAGGAGGACAGTGCAGGGGGTTAGCTGGAAAGCAAGCTTTATATTTGAATGGGGGGGGGGGTGAATACATGTTCTGGAGAAAGTACAGGCTTTAAGTAGCTCCTGCAGCTGCTCCACATTTTTTTGAAAAATGCACCCCTCCCTCATGGCCTTGTGAAAGCACTCATGAGTATAAGTGCAGCCACAAACGTCACCCACTCTTGTGGGCTGCACAGTGAACAGGCAATAACATTGACTGTGGATGCTGCTGAAGGGTGAGCGTTTTTTGGTGTGCACCCTGTCCTGTCTTTAGAGAGGACCACAGGCCTCTCAGAGTCTGACTGCCTTCCCCAGTGGTTGATTCTTGGAATTCCATGCCTTTTACCTTAGGGCATTCTTGGAGGCGCATTATGCCTCTTCTTTTATCCTGTGTAGTGTTACTACTTTGACCGTTTTGCTCATACACCAGCTGCTGCACAGGCAAAGATACTCCCTCATTTACTTGGGAATGTGCTTAACGTTTACACGTGCAATTAGTATGCAATAATCTGTGACTTTTATTATACAGAAGAAGCTCATATGATACAGATATCCACTGTGCTCAAGCTGAAAGCCTCAAACGATGACAAAACAATGCACTTGTCCACAAGTCACACAACTCTTCTGGTGTACGCAATACAAAAAGGCACGGGAAACTTTATGACAACAAGAAAAGGACTGAGGGAGGGTAGTGAAAAAGCAGGTGGAAAGTAAGCAACCTTCGAGACCTCACTCCATCAACAGTCTGACAAACGTGCTTCTCCTCTATGAGTCTGTAAGGATAAAATGTTTTGGGATTTTATACGTATGGACGCAACCCCTTTACCTACAATTCAGGTATGGGGGTCTATCTGTAGCAGCCTTTACTGTAAAGTGGAGAAAGTGAAGCAAGAAATCTGACTCCTGACCAAATTAACAACACACGAAAGTGACAAACACGTCTTGTTTTTTTGTCCATTGTACACAAAACAAAGGTCTAAATGGATCACCACCATGTGTGGAGCCCTTTGTTTATTTTCAAGGGAAGAGGGATATACCTCATTACTACCTCAATGTTGGTTTTGGCGGTCTCCAAATTGCTGCATTCAGCATAGATAACCAGAAGCAAAGTAATAAAAGCTATAGAAGATAGGCACTGAACGACCGCCTGTGTCAAGTTTGATTGATAGATGGATTATTATAATTGTTTTTTAATGATATTTATTATTGTTTTTGACTGGATCACAATTGTGTTTTAAGTATTTTAATGTATTTTGGTTTTGAATATGGAACAAATGTTTCGAAATATCAATAAACTTGAACTCGACTGAGGGAGGGTTAGAAAACAAATCCAGCACTTTGCCACTGTTCCTCTGCAGCAACAAAAATCCAGCAGGAGCCCTATCAGAGATTACAAGTGCAAGTCTTTACAGCTGAACCAATAAAAACAACTGCATGAAATCCATAAAAGTAACTCCATGTGTTATCTGACCACCTCAACATTTTGCAGAAAAAATAATAGGTTCAGAGACGCCTGTCAAACATCACCAACATGGCATTTTTCAGACGCAAACAATCATTGCTCTGGTGTTTATGGATGTGGATGTGCATGTGCTTCCAGAGCTGACAACCCAAGCTCTCTCTACTGGATCATGATAAAAACCACATTATTTGTTAATGAGTTATTTGTTGGGAGCAGCATAGCCCCTTCACAACACTGACTATGTCAAGCCCTCAATCTACATCCTACAAGTCAACCAGTCATCAACATATGCAGTTAAGTAAGGCAGATGCAAAACTCTTACAGTTCGTTTAGGTAAGGTGAGGGAATGCAAGAAAAGTAAGTGTACAGGTATTTACTGTGAATGCCTATGTTCCAAACAGGCACCCCATCATTCCTTTCCTTCTACATATTGTGTTTTTGACAGCCAATTTAGGGAGAAAGGTGAGACTGAGCAGGAGGGGTGATTATACAACCTATGATTGCGCAAGGGTCAGGCTCAACAAAGGCGAGTTTTCTCCTAGATCCAAGTGTTTTAGGACATTTGTCTATTGTCTCTTGGTATTGTCTATACCCCTCAATGGGAGAAAGTACCACGCTGCTTATAACACTTGTCCAAAGGGCACACTGGCAATTGCATGCTTGTTCTAAGGTTCCCGTATAGTGTGTGTCACTTATTGTCTTATTGCAATGTGTGAAGTAGCAGAAAAGTGCCACCTGTAATGGGAGATGTGCTTTCTTTACCAATAAGTGCTAATCTTTGACCACAATGACAAAATGCAAGCAAAAAAAAACGTATGTGGTGCCGACATAGTTGGCCAAACTTAGGTCCTCATTACAACCTCGGCGGTCTTATGAAAAGACCGCCGAGGCTGCGGGAGCCAGAATACCGCCAGTGCCGGTGGTATTTCTGGCTCTCTATTAAGACTTTTCCACTGGGCCAGCGGACGGTAAAAGTGTTACCATCCGTTGGCCCAGCGGAAAAGTCACATGAACATTGCTGCCAGCTCGTAATAGAGCCGATGGAAATGCTGATGTGCAGTAGCACCCGTCGCACATTTCACTGCCCAAAATTCGGCCAGTGAAATGCGCAACGGGACTATGCGTGGAGGCCCCTGCACTGCCCATGCCAAGTGCATGCGTAGTGCAGGGGCCCCCAGGGGCACCCCCAGTTCCCCTTACCGCCGTGGCCAGGCTGGTGGTCAGGGACTCATAATCCCCAGGGCAGCTGTGCTTGCACTATTGCCCTGGGGATCGCCTGGCGGTATACTGGAGGGGCCGGCGGTATGGCCGTGGCTATTGTGCCACGGTCATAATAGCTGGCCACCAGGCTCATAATGAGGCCCTTAATGTTTGTAGTACTTGCCTTTTCACGTGCCTCTTGCTGTCTGTTTGAGAAACCATTAACTTCTCACCCATTATTTATTGAATCCTCTTATTCCAGAGTCCTTTGCATTTCAACACTCCCTGTTGTCTTATTTCAATACATTTATCTGCTGCAACCTAGGCCACACTCAGCAGAAATCACCTATAGCCACCAACATTATGAACAGCCATCACATTGATTTAGCCCCAGAATGATGCCAGAACTGGGCCATCAGTGACGTCAGCAATCAGCCAGAGCTGTGCTCTCTGCCACATACAGAACAAAATGGAGTAAATTCCAAGTATAGATTCAACTTACTTGTCTTTCCATCTTTCCCTTTTGGCCTTTTAGCCTCCTCCTCTGCAGCCTGTTTCTTCCTCCTCTCTGCCTTCTCAGCTTGATCCCTCCTGTCTTTGTTGTCCTACAGTGAAATGTAGTAGTTGGCAGTTAGATACATTAGGAAGTTAAAATACAAAGAAAAATGAAAAAAGCACAGGATTTCTTTAACTGAGGTACTATAAGTATCATCAGGAGTACAATGATAAAGTCTTTTGTTTTAGGTGAACAGGGTGGGCTCAAGTGCTAGGCTGGTTATTTAAGAGCTAGAGGTCTGTTCCAATCAGATTGGTGTTTCATGATAAAACCCTGGCTATGTTCCATTCATGCGGGACCATCCTGTAACTAACTTTGTGTTTCAAAGAACACCCAAACAGCCTATTTACTGAACAGAATCCTTTGTACCAAGTTGAAAGATTGTCATATCGTAGACAAAAGGCAAACATGCTTTTTGACTATACTAGTTATACCTCACTGTTGTGACTGGACATCCCACTAAGACGTTTGGCAGCCAAGTGGCAGATAGAGTCTGCTAGATCTTTTTTTATAATTACTCCCAAATATCCGTCTTAACGTTTTATGAAGAAAATCGAATCTTGACGTTGTTGGTCTATATGACAGTCATAATATCCGTCTAGTTTTTGTTTAATATATGACCAGGAAACTGGTCAGATTCTGACATGTTTTGATTAAGTTGCTAATATACAATTACATTACTAGCTAGAATTAACGGGTCACCTACAGAAAATTGGGTTTTGATTGGAATATTCCTCAAGAGAAAAAGCAGTATACAAGCCTCAGAATGCCAGCGTATTAAAAGAGACTCAATGAAGACAGTGTACATGACAAAGCACACGTTTGGTGTGCGCCCTCTCCGATTAGGAAACTGCTTACTTAAATTACCATTAAGACAACTTTATCATAAGCATCTTTATAGAAACCATAATTAGCATTAATTGTTTTTTTCATTTTATGAAATAAACAGTCTACCACACATGGAAACTATTCCAATTGCAAAAAATCAAATGTTTTTCAGTAGCTACTAATACTTCTAGCAGAGAATAGAAGTGGAAGATTAATTGATCAATACAGGAAATGAAAGCTGTCATACTTTGCTCCAAGTGGCAATCCTCCAGGAAGCCCTGTTGGCCCAAGTGCAATATTTAGCCTAAAACTATCCTGCATGAGATTAGCGATCACTCTCGGCAGGACATTACTAATGTGATTCAACAGAGATATAGGCAGATAGGAGGAGCAGTGCGTCAGATCATTCACAGTTTTACACTTTAATGTGATGTTTGGATATCTATGGAAACACAGCTTTTTGGGAGACAGAAATAGACAGCCGGGAGAAAAGCTGCACAAGATATGCTGAGTTCCTGAATGAGCCAGCTATAACTCCACCTAACAAGGCAAATGCAATAGGTATGTTGATTTTGAGATCAAACTTTTGATAAATGTTTTTTGTACCTTGTTATACTATTTATTGATAATTATCTTATAACAGAATATTAGAACAATATAGATCATGTTGACTATTTCATTTGCTTATTGAAAGTAATAGTCATCATTATTTGCTGTAATGATTATTCTGTATCATTTTGCATACAATAATAAATATCTATATATATATATATATATATATACATATATATATATATATATATACATATATATATACATATATATATATATACATATATATATATATATATATATATATATATATATATATATATATATATATATATATATATGTATATATATATTAAATGCTCTATATTCTGTTTACAGCATATTCTTAGCTCATAAACTAAATCTCCATGAAACAGACCGTTTTCAAGACACCTAATCCTTATAGGCACCCAGTGACAGGGTGAATTTGGATTTTACAATTGGCCACCTTACTGCTCTTACACCAAGGGTATCTAGTATTTGTGATGGGGTATATAACAAGCCACGATGCCGGGAGAGCCATTTTCCCTGCATTAGGGGAACCTTTTAAAAAAATAACCATTAAAAATCATTCTACATTTTATAGCCCATTGAAAGCTCTTGAGAATAGCTCTACTATGTTATCCTCTCCAGCTCAGATCAGAATCTTCATCCATATCCTCCCCCGCAACAGGTTTCCATTGTTTCATTGGATTGAAGAAGGACAGGTGTGACCTTTAGATACAAACCTTCTGAGCTTTAAGGAAAAATTCTCTAAAAGTTTTTATTGTGGTAAATGTATCTTCCAATGACAACCGGTTGATATCTTCACAGAGATAGCCTGCAAGAGCTTCTTTCTTCTTTTCAATACTTTCCAGCTCTTCCTCTAGCGACCTTAGAGAATCAACACACTCCTGAAATTTAAAAGTAACAATCATATTATGTGCGCATTCACACTGCATAATTATTTCAAGTATATTTATTAGACAAATCAGCATTTTTATGAGTTACTTACAAAGACATTCTAATTCGAAAATGGAAATCACTTTTACACCAAATGTTAAAGTTACACAATCATTGTGGAACCTACATATAACCATGCCAAAGGTGCGGAAGCACACTTTTTCCACAATTTACACATGTTGCAGTCACTGCAGTAAAAGATAATTTGCAATATCTGAGGCATCCAACTGCAATGGGCTAAAGAGAAAGCGTTTTAGAATGCTCAGTCAGGAAAAACTGCTTTTGCCATTAGACAGCAGTGCTACTTGGAAGTGAAAGGCATATCTGACACTAACCTGAATCAATCTAGCTTGATATGATTAGTATTTATAGCATAACTCAGAGCAGCCCCATGCTATATTTGTGACAGATCTCCTTCCAACATTTAATTTCAAACAATATTGCTGCTCATACAACACTGGAGGACTATAATGGGGATAGCAAAATAGTAAGTCTTATGATGCAAAGTATTCTTAGCTAAATAGCCAAACTCTTTGGCAGAAGTTCAACCAATCATTTTGCTGATCCGTAGCTTCAAGGTTCCATCTACTTCAAGTATTCCTGGACCTGGATGCCCGATGTGAAGAATAGAATGTTGAAACAATGCATAACATTGACATGCAGGTTATTTCACAAATTCATGACAGCTATGCATGCAATTATTTTTCAACATTTATGCCTTCAGTTTCAAAGCTTCATGACCAAACTTCAGTGTGATCTATTTCCAACATTTTGAGGGAAGGAGTCGACATGCCGCCAAGATGGGTTGTCCTATACAATTGAAACAATGAAGATTACATCTCTTGCCGTGTATCATCTGGTCCAGTATGGCACGTTCAGTTGTATTGGCATGCGACGACCGAGGCCCAGCAAATTCCAGGTAGAGAAAGTGTAAATGACTACAAAATTACAACTGATTGAAAAATATTTGATTTGTGTCATGGTTGCTTTAGTTCAGTAACAAACCAAAATTGTACTAAAAAAGTAATTTTCTTAAAAGAACCTCAACTAAGGAAAAACTACGACCAGTGCAGGGACAGACATGTAAAGTTGGTTATACCTATGAACCCTTACACAGGTGCAGTTGCCAGTCTAAGGCCAACGTCAAAAGAGTTGCAAGCCTGATTGCTAGGCATTGCCAACCCTGGCATCTTGATACAAAGGCTAAATATGCCAAAAAGAACTCTGCACATAGACAGATATCCCAGCACTACAATATGCACAGATTTACAAGCAGTAATTACACGTGAAGACATTAGCAGCCCTCCAACGAACGTCCACAGAGAACATGGGAAAAGGAGGCATGAGGGACGGTTGCCAATACCCAGGATGTACTTGCCTGAATTGGGTTCTCATACTGCTCTTTTACGTCTTGTGTTTCAGAAGAGGACATTTTGTTCTGAATTTCCCTCAACTTTTTCAAGTTGGCAGTTGTTTCCGAGTACAAATTTTCTATGTTAATTCTGAAAGTTTACCAAAACAATGACAAAGGTAAAATCATTGAAACTTTTTAAGTCATACACATTCTATTTAAATCATTCTCAATCTTGCTTCACAAGCGAACTGAATTATGAAGGGCCATGCTTAATACTGAAATTACAACTGGAGTAACAATCGTGATGGGGGGAAAACTACATCTTTCTTCTTCCTTCTAAATTGCTAAAAACTATTGAAATCTAATGACACCAATTTTCTTGGTTCCATGACTAATCGGGAAGCCGGGAAATGCAAAGGAAAATTGTTTAATACTAGTCTCAAAATACTCCGATGCACATTGCGTTCAAGCCATACTGAAATACACGAGAAAGATACAATATTTATAAATTGTTGTAAAACATACCCAAATTATGAACCATACAGCACATTTCTCTTAAAGATATTGGCTAGAACATCATAGGTTTAAAGGTCATTCTGTAGAGCAATTGCTGACATAATCCTATAATTGACTGGTGATGCATGAAGGTATATGCTTTCCAAGCAGCATTAAATAATTTCCCTGAAAAGGAATTAATTGTCTATCTCGCCATAAGTTTTCTTTCAGACCTGAGGGAGCAAGCAGAGGATGCCTAAGCCCACCCAGTCTTGAAAACAGCTCTCTTCCTCTATTGCTAGCCATCAATTAATTGAGCAAATTAATAGGCTCCTTTCCCCAAAATTCACATTACGAGCAATGTTGAAATCATATTACGAGGTAAACCTTTTACTTCACCTTCAGTAATAAGCCATGCACTCCTTTGGGTACATGGTCCTTGTTATGTTGTAGGCCCGAGGCCCACTTGCTCGAAGGGCATAATGACGGACACAAGAAACATATGTAACTGCACTGTTGAAAACTGTACATAATCAAGAGATTTGACAGGTAGAATCATTAAATCAATACAAACTGTCACTTGGCATTTCTGATTTGCAAGTCACAGAGGTCAAGGAGTTTATCATTTGCAAAAACAACATGAATTTGTTTAATAATTTTATTTCTATGTAATATTTGTAATATTCTGTAAAAAAAGAAAAAAAAGATTTAAACAAGTACAATAACAAGTATCAAGAGGGTTGGGCTTTGGGCCAGCACCTTTCAGCCACTGGCCTTCCTGTGTTTTTCATGGTTCGCTGTTGCATGCATTGGCTGTTATTGCACTAGAATCTGCCCCAGCAGTACACTCAAATATTTTTGTTGCTTATCTGATCACCTGTTTTTTGGACTTTTTACTGTAGGTAAGCCTCACAGCCGGTCTCTCACCCATGGTAATACCACAGTAAATGGACTGCATGTGTTTACCACCAGTGTCTGCATTTTAAGATAAGGCTGCTGAAACGCAGTAAAGGTAAGGGGCACTTGACAGGTCACATTTGAACACTTGTGCACACTTGTGTGCGCTGCACGCGGGAGACCATTGTTGAGTGCAGCCCAGTGAAAACACACATGTAGCTTGGTGCAAGAGGTCTCTGCATGGATAGGTATTCACCTAGGTTGGGCCTCATGAGGTAGTGTACACTATTTGGGAAAGTCAGTCTGCTTTACTGTTTTAACTATAGTGACACTTCATTATATACATAGGGAGGGAACTGCCTTAGAGTGTAGTTTCCCTTTTCCTTGGCAACAGAGACCATTGACGTCTTGAATTAGAGAGTAACCTGTGCAAGAAAACCAACTTTGTAACTTCCAAAATGATATAGGTACATCTTGTGGGTCATTCAGATTTTCCATGTTTTCCTGGCTCCACTCAGGATCAGAGCCCAGGCCTTCTGTCAATCTGCTGTGTTCAGTAATTACAATTTCTCCAACAGCAGGAACAAAGGCCACCCTCACATAAAAAGAGCAACTAGCAGTACTTCTCCAGCTCTCGAGGAGGAAAGGGGTGGTCCGAAATCATCTGTATCAATCACCCAGCTGCCACACTGCACCAGGGAGGGACCTGCCCATGCCCACGGAACAAAGGAGAATGCCCAGACAGCTGAAGCCAAACCACTGATGGGCTGTCTTTGAAATTCTAGTGTCCAAGTCCCTGGCAGTGATATTAGTGAGGGGTGGAGCTGAGATGCCAGGAGCTGATGTGACCACTGGCTCCTGGATGACACCATTTTGGATTGTCCCAACATGCTATGCAGGAGGGTTGGGACAAGGGTGGAGAGGTCATGTGGCTCCCTAGGATTGGTTAAGGGTATCTGTCCTATGTAACCTTCCTCTCCCCTTCATAAACTCCTGCAGAAATGGGATGACTCTCTCTTACCTGCAGAGTTTCTAACTATTGTGCTGCTGGCTCCTGGGACTGCCATGAAGAACTGGAAGGTGGAATCCCCTGACCCCAACTAAGGACCCAGGGATCTGCTCAGTTAACCCCAGGACCGGTGGGTCTCCTCAAAGGCCGATGAGGCTGGCCCACTTACTCCCCCTGAAGACCAGTTGGGGGAAGCCCTGGAGTTTTTGCACCCACCAACCAAGCCACAAAGGAGAACTGGAGCAGGGAACCAGGAGGATCAGCTTTTCTTGGAGATTATTACAACTGCCTCTGGCGGAGAGAGCTCACCATCAGTAGTAAAATGAGCCCAGGATCGTCCAAATTATTCCAACGGGCCGTAGTTACAGCATTCTAAAGTTTGGCAGCCATTGACCCTTCTGCTCGGCGAGTGTGGAGCTCTGCTGGTGTGCAATCACTTTCCCCTGGGGTAGACCAGGGGATGGTACAAAGGAGCTGTGTGCTGTTTTATATCTTTGGGTAAAGGACATGCATGGGGCCCTCTCTCTGTTCTTCTAATTCGCCCATGGACCCCATCCCCTGGATGGATACCTGATCGGCCTCCGAGTGATGCAGCCAGGGGGGCAAGTGATGCCCTCACAGAGGAGAGAAACATGATCCCATCCCAGGCCCCCAGATGGCTTGAGAGTATGGGGAGAGTGTCACCCCAGCCCCCCACGTCGTCCGCTGTCCCCGCTCCACATGCCCGTGTCTGGGGGAATGGATGGTGGCCAAAGACCCAAATGCAGGCTGCCGGCTCCCGCAGCAGCACACTTTCGTGCTGCCCCACAGGGTTCCAGGCACCAAGGATTGTCACTAAGGTGCCTGGGTAGGACCGGGCACCCCCGGTTATGAAAGATGGGGTGCAAAGCCTCTCACCATAAGAAGAAATCCATGGGCAAATTGACGTGGCTCTCTCCAGCTCAACGGGAGAGTCATTGCTACCATATGCACTTACCTGAGAGAACTTTCCCCATAATGTTTTGCGGGGCATTCCCTTCAAAACACAACTTCGACCATAAATTACTCTGTAGTGGTCCTGGGACAAAGAGCTCCCTTGCATCAGGGCATCTTCTGGGCCCTCACCCTTAACTTTGTGCCTCAGTTTCCCAAGGTTGTTGAAGTGTGCTGGACTCTGTTTTTGCTACTCTGAGCACTTTACCACTGCTAACCAGTGCTAAAGTGCAAGTGCTCCTATACAAAAGGTGTATGTAATTGGTTCATCCATGATTGGCATATTTGATTTACTAGAAAGTCCCTAGTACAGTGCACTAGAGGTACCCAGGGCCTGTAAATCAAACGCTACCAGTGGTCCTGAAGCACTGGTTGTGCCACCCACATTAATAGCTCTGTAAACATGGCTCGGACCTGCCACTGCAGTGTCTGTGGGTGCAGTTTTAAACTGTAAATTCGACTTGGCAAGTGTACCAACTTGCCAGGCCTAAATCTTCTATTTTCTTACATGTAAGACACCCCTAAGGTAGGCCCTAGGTAGCCCCAAGGGCAGGGTGCAGTGTATGGTTAAGGTAGGACATATATTAATGTGTTTTATATGCCCTGACAGTGAAATACTGCTAAATTTGTTTTTCACTGTTGCAAGGCCTGTCCCTCTTCTAGGTTAACATGGGGGCTACCTTTAAATATGATTAAAGTGTAGATTCCCTTTGGGTGCGGATAGACATGTGGAGTTTGGGGTTTCTGAGCTCACAAGTTAAAAATACATCTTTTAGTAAAGTTGATTTTAAGATTGTGTGTTTGAAAATGCCACTTTTAGAAAGTGAGCATTTTCTTGCTTATAGCATTTCTGTGACTATGCCTGTTTATGGATTCCCTGTCTGGGTCGGTTTGACAGTTGGGCTGGTTGCACCCCTCTCTAGACAGTGACACAAAGGGAGCTGGTGTGTAGTCTGCATTTACTGATGAGCCATCTGTGCTAGGAGGGAGGGGAGGAGCAGTCACTTACACCTGAAAGGGCTGTGTCTGCCCTCACACAAAGCAGTCTCCAACCCCCTGGTGTGTGTCTGGGGCCTGGCCTGACCAAGGCAGGATTTCTCAAACCAGAGAGACTTTTCTTTGAAGTAAGCCTACTTCAAAGGGCAAAATGGGTATAAGAAGGGCACCTAAAACCAGAGAATTTAGAACACTTCTGGAAACCAAGAGGAACCTCTGCCTGGAGAAGAGCTGAGGAAGAAGGGCTACCCTGCCTGTGACTGTGCTTTGAGGAGCTATCCTACAGTTGCTGCTTCTGCCTGTGCTAGAGGACAAAGACTGGACTTTGTGTGCCTTCCTTCTTGTGAAGAGCTCTTTCAGGGATTGATTTAGAGCTTGCCTCCTGTTATTGGAGTCTCAGGGACAGCTAAGACTTCTCTCTGCCAACATCTGGAGCCTCTGCTGAGACTCCTACCCTGCCAAGTGGTGCCCATCCAGTTCCTGGGACCCGGAAAGGAGGAGCTGGCATTCTAAGAGTGAGAAATCCACGACTGACCGCCGGCTGGAAAATAGATCGACGCAACTCCGATCCGTGGCTGAAAAATCGACGTGTCGCTGGCTTTGAGGCTGAAAATAGACACTTGCCTGCAGTGCAACTGAAAGATAGATGCATGCGGCTGGGGAAACGACACCCAGCATCGATGACTGAGGCTGGTGAGATCACAACCCACGCTGCGTGGTTTTCAGGTCATCGTATGACAGGATTTCCAATGCAGACATCGCTGGGCATGTAAAAACGACAAGGCCTGCCCAGACCCGAGAGTGCGGTTCGAATCAACGCAATGTTCTCCTGCGGAGAGAAGAAATGACGCACGCCAACTTGACTGAAGGAGTAACGACAAACGGTCAACGCATCACAAGCCCTTTCTGACGCATAATCGCCAGTGCAGGGTTATTTTTGACGCACCCAGGTACATTTCCACGCTAACAGCATTAGCGATGTGTTTAAACTTACATGAAGACTCCTTTTGGTTGTTAATTGATAACTTGACTTGTGGATTGTGTGTTGTTTTAGCCTTGTTTTGTTTAGATAAGTATTTTCTATTTTTCTAAACCTGTGTTGTGTTATTTTGTAGTGTTTTAATTGAGTTACTGTGTGTGTTGGGACAAATACTTAGCACTCTGAAGTTAAGCCTGCCTGCTCGTGCCAAGCTACCAAGGGGGTGAGTGGGGGTAAGCGGAGGGTGATTCTCTTTTACCCTGACTAGTGTGAGGGTCCTTGCTTGAACAGGGGGCAACCTGACTGTGAACCAAAGACCCCATTTCTAACAGTAACATTTTAAAAGGCTTGTAAGGCCTTAAAATATATAATGCACTGTGGTCTCTAAGGGTTGATTGTATGGTTTTCCTGCAATGGTTTTTCATGTGGTTACGTCCTCTCAGGTGGCTGATGGTCTGGTTACAATGCACTGTGGTTTCTGGTTTCATCACGCTAGTTGCTGGGCTTTGTGCTGCCTCTGTCCATATCTTCAGGCTGATGCTGGCGGATGGCATACTTAAAATTGTACACTGGAGTAGACGGGGACCTACGTATTAGCCCAGGGATCAGGAAACTAACACTGAAATACGTTAACCTATCCTGGTGAGTGATTCTTGGCATGTCTGGATCTCCATAATCCCTCACAGATCCTTAACTAATGTAGTGGTTGATAAAGAGAATAACTGTATTGCCAAACACTGCCAACAGCTAATGGCTATATTGTGGGCTGTTCGATTCTGCAAATGCCACTTACAATAAACAGTGTCTATAGCGAGCCGAACTGAAACATTTCTCTACATATATTTTCTTATCCATTGAATTTGTTCTGGCACAAAGCTAAGGATATTTAAGCTGGAGCTAAAATAAAACAGCCCATAGCCAACTGGTATTGATGCCAATATTACGTACTTGACATGAAAATCCGTAAGCACTAGGTCTGATGGCCAATTTCCTCACAGGAGAATTTACAATGAAGGTGACTAGGTAGAGGACTTTTTTTTTTTTTTATTGGCTTGTAACACCTGCTTAAAGTAGTTACATTTAATATATGGTTAGATCTTCAGGGGTAACTTTAGGCAACAAATCGTTTGAAAAAAGATGCTGCAGTAGAGTTTTAAAAAAAAAAAAAAAAAAAGACAGACTTTAACCTTCCCTTAAAGAAAAATGAATTTAATAAAAACTATAAATTGGAAAAAATTGTGAAGGGATAATTAATTCATTTTCAAAAGGAATAAATATTCCTAAAACTCAGAAATGTATTAGAGTTAATCACATAACTAAATCAGATGACAAGATGTATCAGGCATCATGTTTTGGATCTTATCATTGTAATCCCCACTCTACCCCTTCTCTTCCCCACATATGCCTGTGCTTGTCAAATTTGCTGAATTTCTATGCTTCCCTTAAAAATTAAAGCTGCCACATAGAAATGCACCCGCTGTTCGAGAACAAGGTAATTTATTATTTGAACCCCAGTTCTCAAATATTTGAAGAAATTGAATATATTTTCATGTGTCTTGCCCTAGTTTTAGCAAGCGGGAGAGAGAAAACACAGGCACGTCTCTGTGGATGTGTAAAACACGTTTGGATGTTCATTAGAGGTGGTAGGGCATGGAAAGCTTCAATAGACAGAAAGCAGGCAACAAGAAAGAAATGTTCTATAGAATTAATTCCGTTGAAGTCACCTAAGGATAAAAAAATACTCTTACCCAGCTGCTTTAGAAACTGATTCAAGGTCATTTGGAAGATGCAGCAAGTCAGTGTGGTTCTTCTCAACCTCCTAAAAACAAAAAAACAGATTGGTTACAATCCATTGTACAATTTCCTCTCCATTCTCTTCACTCAGGTATGGAGATTTCACACACTAATGAACCAATGGCCCATGACCTGGCACAATCTTCCTTTCAAAGTCAATCTTGGTGGCACAAATTCTTATGACTTTACTTCTACTCTATGCCTTGAGCCAACCTCCCTTTTTCATTATTATTTTGTAAAATTCTATACAACCTGACGACTTTTCTTACGGCTTGCTTTTCTATGCTTTATTGGCAGAAAACCAAATAAAGTCCACTTGATCTTGCTGACCTAAGTAAAAGACATCTTAGAACAAGATGATTGCTTGGGAATTTCAGTGAGGCATTGCCATGAGAAAAAAATTTGGAAATGATTAAGTAACTGGACAAAATGTTTGGTGATTTTGCTAAAAACTGATCTTAACCCTAGAGAGTGTGCTGTGTCAGCCCATAAAGATTCCAAAAGCATTAGAAACTAACATAGTACCACTACAGTTTCTTGTTAGAGCCCAACCTTCAATTAAAAAAAGAAGTGCAGAGGGTGTGTGGTGTTTTGGGCAGTTTTGAAACTCATGTAATTCAAGTTCACAAATACATTCATGGCTTATTCAACAAAATGTGCATTTATCTGTATAGGCTGTCATCAATATCAATCAATATACATGTGTACCTACATTTGAAAAGCAGAAAATGTCTGTCCCCAACACGACTTCCCCCCACAAGCTCATAGCCTTCCCCAAACAACATTTTGCAGGCCATGATTATGCAATGTCTACGTGCGGTTCAAGCCTCCTTATTGCAAACTTTAAAGGTTATCATATAAAACAAATGTACAATCAGTGTAGTGCCCCTATCCTCAGATGGTAACCGAGTTTTCAATTGTCAGAGCTTATGTAGTGCAGTGAGGTGAGCCATTCTTCCAGGAAATCGTTGCTATGTTTCAGAAGTGGCACACAAGGCAGTGTCTCATGTTCCCATACCACATATCCCAAGAGAAAGAGAGAGAGAGGGCCCTTCTGTATCTATCACTCCAAGGGGACAGGGCACCATAACACAGTGATTGATCATTTGAGCGATTGAATATTTGAGATTGTGTGGTGATTGTTTTTTTCCCCTTGGGGAGTTTTGTTGTTCCCCATACCACGTCTCCACTGTAGGGGGAAACTTTTTTTTTTGCCAGATTCATGCTTTATCCATTCTTGCTGTTGTGAGAGTGTGAATTTTCTAATACGTTTATTCATGATTTTCATACTAAAAATGTGTAATGAATCAACGTGCAAAATGAGTGACTTTTGAAATATTAGTTTTTATGTTCTCGACTGAGTAAAATACTAATCAGACGCTGTGGTTATTTTCCATGATTCAAAATGTTCATAAAAGTGTCTTCGAAGATTGTGTAGATGTGCTCATAGCTACCCCTAGCGGGTTGCAGCATTACGACTTACAAGGTCAAGTCTTAGCCAAGCATTGCATAAGTTGAAATGTCCTATTGTTTGAGAAGGTCACTAATATCTGGTCTTTCCCCGGGGATGGAAGTGAGTTGAAACAGTAAACGTTTCTTCCTGAGACAAAATATTTGAGAGGCAATGAAACAATGGAGCTACAAACGAGATGGAAGAAGCAACGCTACTTTTGAAGAAAATTTTATAGTTAGCGTAGATGTGTTGTGTTTTAGGTCATCAATTTAGATGTTGATTGGCTAAAATGAAACCACCCCATAGACTTACCAATCATGAGCTTATTAGAGTTTAGTATAACAGTGAGGGAGTTAACTTTGAAATGCTCATGACTTATCTTGAAATCATTTGATGCTGAACTAATGAACTTTGGCATTATTACCAGTTTTTGTATTATTAATAATATTAATAAGTGTGATTCTTTTAGAGATAATTTGTTTGATTGTCTTAATCAAATTGAGATATATAAGATATTTCCATCAACCGTTACTGATCTTAAATGCTTATCATTTGTGTTTGAGGGTTATTTTTGTGACATTAGCATTATTGATATAGGGAAATAAATCTATGACTCCTTCTTAATAAACTGGTGTAGTTATTGACTGAAGGTTTATAATATTGACTTATTAACATTTGTTGATCCTCACGTCTTTCATTGATGACATCTTCTCAAACCTATGTGGCTTCGATCCATCGTCCTCTAGCACAGAATCCACTATTCATCGTAGATAATAGCTAGGATTCTGTGGCACAGTCGCAGTTTTTTGGGAGTAGATTATGGTTACGTCATTGTTTTTGATGATGTCATAGAGAAGCTGTGAGGTTTGGGTGCGTTAAAATTGTTGGTTCGTTCTTTCCTTTTCTTTTTCAAAATTGTTGGAAGGACATAACATGATGAGTGGCTAGTTGCCTTAAGTGACTTTCCCCAGTTCTTGCAGACTCCCTAGGATGAAGGGTACGTTCTTGGTGGTGTTTGGTTGTATTTAATTGAAGTGAATAAAGTGTTTTTTGCGCATGCGCAGCTTTAGCTAATTTACATATGATTGTGTTGGATAGGAGTCTAGAGGAGTAGAAATACTCAAATTAGTTGCTTAGATAGAGTGGGCGTACTCCTATAGGTATGAGAGTAGGGAAGCAGTGTTCTTCATCGAGTGTGGCGCTTGATGCAGGAAAAATTATCCACCTGGTTGTTAATGACAGACCTAAGGGTAGAGGTCTGGGACTCCGGAGTATATTGACAAGTATAGAGAGACACCTGTTATATGTTGTAATTCGTTCATTTAGTATACCGATCCATTGTGATTGGTAAGTAGAGTTTGTAAGAAATTGGTGTGAATGGATTTATACTGAAGACTTGGTGAGTACTAAGTGCACTAGACAATAATCCAAGGAACAGTGGAGAAGTAGAGTTTGCAGGTTGAATTTTTGCACATGATTGTGGGAACAGTGAAAAAGGAGTAGGCGAACGCTGAAGGTTTCTTTGGAAGGTTCTGAAGCGTTTCTGTTACCCCACCTGTAGTAAATGAGCAAATTTCTTTTCAAATTTTAAGGTAGCTTGTGAATTAATATTACGTTGATTTTATGTACGAGTTGTGAAAGATTAGTATGGCAGACTTTGTCAGCATCTTGGTGAACGGGGGTGAATATGTGGGTTTGATGTAGTGTTTGTGCACTGTGATTGGTTGGTTAGCAGAAAGGAGTCCGGCACGGATTTGTCAATCAGTCCGACAATAGAATAACGCGATTGGAAGGTGAGGGGTCGAAAAGAATTGTGGGATCGTAGTCACTTTTCCTGATTGGTTACTCTTTATCTTTTGTTTATTGTTTGTATTTGCTTTGTTTAATTGAGTTTGAGAATAATTTTTGCTGTAGACATCAGGTTGAAGTAAATCCAGTTAGAAATGAAGTTTTTCAAAGCTTTGAAATCTGCGTTGAGGGGTGAGGAGTACATTCGGTACTCCAAGGAGAGATTTGTCCGCCAGAGAATACTCCGGCATATATTGGCCCTCATTATGACTCCGGTAGGCGGCGGAGGCCGCCCGCCAGAATTCCGCCCTCCGTAATACCGCTCCGCGGTCAGAAGACCGCGGAGGGTATTATGAGTTTTTCCCTGGGCTGGCGGGCGGTCTCCAAAAGACCGCCCGCCAGCCCAGGGAAAAACTCCCTTCCCACGAGGATGCCGGCTCGTAATAGAGCCGGTGGAGTGGGAAGGTGCGACGGGTGCTGTTGCACCCGTCGCGTATTTCACTGTCTGCAAGGCAGACAGTGAAATACATTTTGGGGCCCTCTTACAGGGGCCCCGCGACTCCCCCTCCCGCCATCCGGTTCCCGGCGGGAGAACCGCCAGGAAGTGGATGGCGGGAGGGGGAGTCGGAATCCCCAAGCCGATTCCTTGGGGGCAGCGGGAAACCGGCGGGAGACCGGCGGTTTCCCTTCTCTGACCGCGGCTAAGCTGCCGCGGTCAGAATGCCCCGCGGGGCACCGCCGGCCTGTCGGCGGTGCCTCCGCGTCCAGCGGCCCTGGCGGTTACAAACCGCCAGGGTCGTAATGAGGGCCATTGTGTTTGATGAGAAGTGCAGCGGCATGTCTTTGGTTGAAACACTGGGTGAAGATTACAAAGAAAGAAGGTTGTCTAGCTTTCTCAGAACATGGTACAATCAATTTAAGAGTTCTGGATAATTAGAGGTAAAAAATGTACAGTTTAAAACCACCACTGAGGCCAGTGAAGTACGAAGCACTAGCGGTATGGGAGCTGGTAGCAAAACAGCAACAGGGTTTAAAATTTGAAAAGAAAATGAGAAGGGTAGAAAATACATTGTCTGAACCTGTGTGGAATGAGGAACAGAAAAGTGGAGAACAGATTATTTCCAGCAAGAACAAATGAGGATGAGGTTGACACAAAAGATGGAAAGAAAAAGAAAAGGGTCCATTAGATGTCAAAGAAAAGAACACGAAAGAGCCGAAACAAGTCATGTTTAACCCGTTAAATGCGGGCGTCGGCCACTGGCCGACGCCCACACTCCCTCCCTGGTGCGGGTCACGACCAGTGGCCGACACCAGGGAGGGGGTTAAAAATCCTCCGGTGCAATGCACAGGAGGATTATTATTTTTTTTTTTTTCACCGTAGGAGACGCGGAAGAGCTTCCGCGTCTCCATCCCACCCCCCTCCCGCCCCCTTATGACGTCAGCGCGCCGCGAGGCGCGCTGACGTCACATTTTTTCCCCACCGGAGAAGGAGAGACGGAGGTAAGCGTTCTTTCCTTCTCCGGTGGGGAAAAAAAGGCCAAAACGGCCTCCCCAGATGCCAGGGAGGCATCGATGGAAAGGGGAGGCTCTCCCCTTTCCATCGATGCCTCCCTGGCACCGTTTCCTGGCCGTGGATCGCAGCGCGGCTGCGATCCACGGCCAGGAAACGCCACTAGGCACCAGGGATCTTCTTTGGGGGGGTCGGCCCCCTCGTAAAAGGGCCACCCCCCCCCCCCGGCAATATTTAAATTATTTACACTGTTTTGGGGGGCGATCGCGCCCCCCACAAAAAAAAGAAATAAAAAAAGAAAAAAAAAATGGCGGGGTCGGCCCTTGGAACACGGGCCGACCCCAGGGGAAAAAAAAAAAACGTAGTTTTGCCTGGGGAGGCCGATCGCCCCCCCAGGGTAAAAAAAAACAAAAAAAACTAATTGTTGGTGGTCAGCCCTTAGGGTGACCATCAATGGGGCCATTTTTTTTTTTATACATGTGTGCTTTGCCGAGGGCAAGCACACATGTATAAAAAGAAAAAGATTTGTGACATGAGTCTCATATATATGTGTATATATGTATACACATATATATATCTATATAGATATATATATCTTTATAGATATATATATATATATATATCTATATAGATATATATATATATATATATATATATAGATAGATATATATATTTTTTTCAGGACAAGCATTGCAGCGTCCATGTGCTGCTTTTCTGACTTGTTGGTGTGTATCTGGGCTTCTAACAACGCCCACCTCACGCCCATCACTACCACTCCTTTGATGGCATTGGAAAATGATTTACCTTTGTCCCTCCTTGGGGAGGTTTTGCTACCGCCTTGGCCATCGCCCCTGGTACATGGCTAATTGCACTTTTGCTGTTACGTTTAACTGCGAGCGAACTTCTTTTCCTTTTGTGTAACTCTTCACATGATGCTCATGGTGGCCATGGCGCTGTGAATCGGCTCTCTTATGTGAAAGAGTTTAACTTTAAATTATCAATTTATGTGGCAAGAAAAGTTGGGTTAGGAGTTTATAACGCTAATAGCTCTAACTCGAGCAGATGCGAGACCCATTGCATTGTAAATGCTTGTTATTCTTGTGTGTGTTGTTTTATAATGGTGAACAATTTCACCGCACTCCACGAGGACCGTGATCAAGACTCCTTGGTGAGTTGAAACACGTTGGTGGTTATTGACTGCAATAAAATACACGTTTATTTGTACTTCATGGAGTGCGGTGAAATTTTTCGGCATTAGATAATTTCTAGATTGGTCTTCCCTGTCACTGGGCACCGGCAGTGAAGTGTGCCGCCCAGCAACCCTTCAACCACTTTGTTTCTAAACATATAAATGTATATATATTATTATATATATATATATATATATATATATATATATACATACACACACACACACACAATATGCATGCATGCATGTCTTTTCTGTAGTGGCAGTTTTGCTGGATAGTACTGAGGGAATTAGAAGAGGAGGTAATGGGAGGCAGAGCACCAAAAATGACTGTTGCACAGGGTGTGTGGTAAGGTGAAGTAATACATTCTTTTTTTGTTTTTTTCAGTGTTTTCAGAGAATCTGCAGAATTGGAGAAGAAGCGAAGGTAAGGTGACGACATTTCCTGTTGTACACAACAAACATACCAACAAGCAATTTTGTGACTATCTGCCTTCTACGTAGGATAGTAATTTAGAGGGACAGTTTAGCCAGTTGCAGAGATGGCGTCTCGTTGGATGACTGCTGATCAAGCCCTAGCTCGGGTTATGGAGGACAGTTCTGATGTAGGCTCAGAGACTGAGACAGCAGACACTGAGACAGCATCTGAGGGAGAGGACAATGGGGCAGATTCTGGGAGTGATTTTTCAGTCGGCGGAGTCCCATCTGACGACACCTCTTCCAGTGAGTCTGAAGGAGACAATGACAACATCCGTGCTGTCCCTTCGCAAGCACATTCTGGGCAGCGGGACCACATTGGGTTAGCCGAACCCAGAGAGCACGTGCTTGCTGCCGCAAGCACAGAACGAGTGCTCTCTTGGCAGCCCCCCTGTTTGGTTCAGCCCCAAATTCCACCTTTTACTGGTGACGCTGGATGTAAAGTCGATACAGCTAACTTTTTGGCAGTCGACTACATCTATCTGTTTTTGGATGTTGACTTTCTTCAGAAAGTTGTGCAGCAAACAAATTTGCGTGCAGACCAATTTCTGAGGGAGCGCGGAGGCACTCTAGGGCCCCGTTCTAGGGCACGCCAGTGGACTCCCACTTCGCTGGCGGAGTTGAAGATATTTTTGGGCCTTACCCTCAAAATGGGGTTAGTACAGAAACCCACCTTGCAGTCCTACTGGACGACTCGCAGGGTTTGGGTAACTCCCATCTTCGCACCATACATGAGCAGAGATCGTTTTTTGCTACTGCAGCGCATGCTGCATTTCAATGACAATTCTGCTGCATTGCCCCGGGACCATCCAGATCATGACAGGTTGTTCAAAATTCGGCCTGTCGTGGAACATTTGTCTGCCAGGTTTCCAGAGATCTATACTCCTGGAAAGAATATAGCAGTCGATGAGTCCTTGATCCTGTACAAAGGACGGCTGCTTTTCAGACAGTACATTGCGAGCAAAAGAGCTCGCTATGGCATAAAGCTGTACATGCTGTGTGAGAGCTCTACTGGCTATGTGTACAGCCTGAGAGTGTATACAGGGAAGGATTCTACCCTAAACCCTGTAGGTTGCCCTCCCACGTTAGGGGTCACAGGTAAGATTGTATGGGAACTTGTCCATCCACTTCTTCACAAAGGTTATAACCTTTATGTGGACAATTTCTATACAGGAGTAGAGCTGTTCAGTGAGCTCTACAAAGCTGGCACTGTGGCCTGCGGTACAGTTCGTTGTAACCGCAAAGGATTCCCGCGGGAGCTTGTTTGCAAGAAGCTCCAGAAATCACAGAGTACTGCATTGCGTTCTAACGAACTGCTCGCAGTCAAGTTCCTAGATAGACGTGATGTATACGTGCTCACTACAATTCATGATGAGAGCACTTCTCCCATCACGGTTTGGGGTCAGATGGCCGAAGTCCACAAGCCCATCTGTATACTTGATTACAATAAGTACATGGGTGGAGTGGACAAGAACGACCAGGTTCTTCAACCATACAATGCGTGTCGTAAAACTCGCACTTGGTACAAGAAACTGTTTACCCACCTGATTCAGATGGCAACATATAATGCGTATGTTGTTTACCGTCAGACAACAACAGGAAGACTCATGACTTTCCTTGACTTCCAGTTGTCTGTAATTGAAAGCCTCACTGCTGTTACTGAAGAAGCAGCAGCCTCCACCTCATATGTTCTGGAGGATGTGGCAAGGCTGCAGGAGCGACACTTTGCTGATCGCATACCTAAAACACCCAAAAAGGATCGCCCATGTCGTCGCTGTAAAGTGTGCTCAAAGCATGGAAAGCGGCAGGAGAGTCGGTATTACTGTCCCCAGTGTCCATCACAACCAGGCCTCTGTATCCCTACTTGCTTTACGTTGTATCATACTAAAGCAAAGTTCTGGGAAATCGACTGAGGTTGAGCTGCTGTTGGGTAATCCTTTCAGTGGCAGTGCATGGATACCGAACGTCCATGGGCCACTGCTTCGTTAGGCAAGGAGCCACAGAATTTTACTTCATCATGGACTTCCTTTTGGCGTGGTCGGTGTTCTGTTCAATTAACATGCATTTTCTTCCCCCTACTGCATATACTAGTAGACAGAACATATGCCACATTGCCACGGAGTACCCTTTCTTCACCTGCATGTCTTCCTTACTTTCAACGGTAGATATGCTCTCTCAGTTCGAGAAATCACTTTGTAGGGCATACTTGGAAGCCCCCAACTTGCTTCCACAAACTAGTATAGGTTCACTTGGCTATTATACAGGATTAGCCAGGACTCTGATGAGAACAGAGACATGGATGGGTAAGGAAAGCTTATGGTAGGAGTGCCTTCACAGGGTTATTGCACAGGTAGAAGGCAGATAGTAAAGGTAGTACAGATGTACATCATCTACACCTATGGATTCAAACCCATTGGTGCCATCCCAGCACTAAAGGAGAATGACTTGTATAGGTCAGTGTTTGACCTGCTTTTCATGTTCATCCTCCATCAGAACTTAGTAGATGTTCAGTTTGCTGTATAAGTGCATTATAGTCACATCACTGCACATAATGTTGGCTGGGACATATGCTACATTCTCATGGACTCCCCTATGTACCAAACACTACCCTTTTCCATAGCCTATGACCTTCTCTTTAGGGAACATCATGAGAAATCCCCAGCATGTCTCCCTTAGTTTCAAAGGTAGATATGCTCACTCAGTTCGAGGAATCGCTTTGTACGGCATACTCGGACACCCCCAACTTGCATCCACAAACTGGAAGGAGTTGGATTTAGCACAGAGATTGCGCTAAAGGCGCTTGAAAAACATGTCTTCCTGAGCCTCAGGTGGCTGTCACAGGAGTCATTAGTAAAGGTTTGTTACGCATGCATTTGGTAATGTTAAGGAAGAAGGAGGCAGGTAGCCTATGACCTTCTCTTTAGGTAACAGCATGAGAAATCCCCAGCATGTCTCCCTTAGTTTCAAAGGTAGATATGCTCACTCAGTTCGAGGAATCGCTTTGTACGGCATACTCGGACACCCCCAACTTGCATCCACAAACTGGAAGGAGTTGGATTTAGCACAGAGAGTGCGCTAAAGGCGCATGAAAAACATGTCTTCCTGAGCCTCAGGTGGCTGTCACAGGAGTCATTAGTAAAGGTTTGTTACGCATGCATTTGGTAATGTTAAGGAAGAAGGAGGCAGTTACTTGACAGGTGGTAAAATGTAGTCAAACTTATTCCGTTCTGTGGCGTGTGAATGTGATGGGCCCTTGTCTGGCAGCGGTAAGTTAATGTGAGTGGAGTGATTGATTGGATTGGGCCCGTGGCTGGCGATATGAAAGGGTTGTTTGTTGTGCGTGAATGGCGTGTGAATGGACCATAAAGAGGTTGGTGCCTGGACGCGGCTTTATGGCCCACCTTCAGAAGGCTTGGTTTCAACATTCAGATACTTTGATAAGTAATCATGCTTTAAAACCATAATTTCTGGAGGTGCTAAAACCAACCAGTGTGAGTGGTGGGTTAACTTTAACAAACTAGTACCAGGGGAGACCAAGGGTGCAGGACTTGCATGGCTCTCACCAGTTTTCCTTCACCCAGAATCCCCTTGAAATTACATTATGTGCTTAAAAAACACATTTTCCTTGCATTCCAATGAGCAGAAGTCCAGGGATCTGCAGGGATCCTCAAAATTCCTACCACCCAGTGTTTCCCCACTTGTCCTGATAAAAACACAACCCCGCTTGTGTGCCTGCGCCTAGTGCCTGCTTCAGGAATGAATCACTCCAGGGTTAACAGTAGACCTCAAGCAAGGACTACCATTGACCCTTGTGTGATCCATTCCTGTCGCGGGCGCTAGGCCTACCCACACAAGTGAGGTATCATTTTTATCGGGAGACTTGGGGGGACGCTGGGTGGAAGGAAATTTGAGGCTCCTCTCAGATTCCAGAACTTTCTGTCATCGAAATGTGAGGAAAACTTGTTTTTTTAGCCACTTTTTGAGGTTTGCAAAGGATTCTGGGTAACAGAACCTGGTCAGAGCCCCGCGAGTCACCCCATCTTGGATTCCCCTAGGTCTCTAGTTTTCAAAAATGTACAGGTTTGGTAGGTTTCCCTAGGTGCCGGCTGAGCTAGAGGCCAAAATCTACAGGTAGGCACTTTGCAAAAAACACCTCTGTTTTCTGTGATGTGTCCACGTTGTGTTTTGGGGCATTTCCTGTCGCGGGCGCTAGGCCTACCCACACAAGTGAGGTATCATTTTTATCGGGAGACTTGGGGGGACGCTGGGTGGAAGGAAATTTGAGGCTCCTCTCAGATTCCAGAACTTTCTGTCACCGAAATGTGAGGAAAACTTGTTTTTTTAGCCACTTTTTGAGGTTTGCAAAGGATTCTGGGTAACAGAACCTGGTCAGAGCCCCGCGAGTCACCCCATCTTGGATTCCCCTAGGTCTCTAGTTTTCAAAAATGTACAGGTTTGGTAGGTTTCCCTAGGTGCCGGCTGAGCTAGAGGCCAAAATCTACAGGTAGGCACTTTGCAAAAAACAGCTCTGTTTTCTGTGATGTGTCCACGTTGTGTTTTGGGGCATTTCCTGTCGCGGGCGCTAGGCCTACCCACACAAGTGAGGTATAATTTTTATCGGAAGACTTGGGGGGACGCTGGGTGGAAGGAAATTTGAGGCTCCTCTCAGATTCCAGAACTTTCTGTCACCGAAATGTGAGGAAAACTTGTTTTTTTAGCCACTTTTTGAGGTTTGCAAAGGATTCTGGGTAACAGAACCTGGTCAGAGCCCCGCGAGTCACCCCATCTTGGATTCCCCTAGGTCTCTAGTTTTCAAAAATGTACAGGTTTGGTAGGTTTCCCTATGTGCCGGCTGAGCTAGAGGCCATAATCTACAGGTAGGCACTTTGCAAAAAACAGCTCTGTTTTCTGTGATGTGTCCACGTTGTGTTTTGGGGCATTTCCTGTCGCGGGCGCTAGGCCTACCCACACAAGTGAGATATCATTTTTATCGGGAGACTTGGGGGGACGCTGGGTGGAAGGAAATATGAGGCTCCTCTCGGATTCCAGAACTTTCTGTCACCGAAATGTGAGGAAAACTTGTTTTTTTAGCCACTTTTTGAGGTTTGCAAAGGATTCTGGGTAACAGAACCTGGTCAGAGCCCCGCGAGTCACCCCATCTTGGATTCCCCTAGGTCTCTAGTTTTCAGAAATGTACAGGTTTGGTAGGTTTCCCTAGGTGCCGGCTGAGCTAGAGGCCAAAATCTACAGGTAGGCACTTTGCAAAAAACAGCTCTGTTTTCTGTGATGTGTCCACGTTGTGTTTTGGGGCATTTCCTGTTGCGGGCGCTAGGCCTACCCACACAAGTGAGGTATCATTTTTATCGGGAGACTTGGGGGGACGCTGGGTGGAAGGAAATTTGAGGCTCCTCTCAGATTCCAGAACTTTCTGTCATCGAAATGTGAGGAAAACTTGTTTTTTTAGCCACTTTTTGAGGTTTGCAAAGGATTCTGGGTAACAGAACCTGGTCAGAGCCCCGCGAGTCACCCCATCTTGGATTCCCCTAGGTCTCTAGTTTTCAAAACTGTACAGGTTTGGTAGGTTTCCCTAGGTGCCGGCTGAGCTAGAGGCCAAAATCTACATGTAGGCACTTTGCAAAAAACAGCTCTGTTTTCTGTGATGTGTCCACGTTGTGTTTTGGGGCATTTCCTGTCGCGGGCGCTAGGCCTACCCACACAAGTGAGGTATCATTTTTATCGGGAGGCTTGGGGGAACATAGAATAGCAAAACAAGTGTTATTGCCCCTTATCTTTCTCTACATTTTTTCCTTCCAAATATAAGAGAGTGTGTAAAAAAGACGTCTATTTGAGAAATGCCCTGCAATTCACATGCTAGTATGGGCACCTCGGAATTCAGAGATGTGCAAATAACCACTGCTCCTCAAAACCTTATCTTGATCCCATTTTGGAAATGCAAAGGTTTTCTTGATACCTCTTTTTCACTCTTGATATTTCAGCAAATGAATTGCTGTATACCCAGTATAGAATGAAAACCAACTGCAGGGTGCACCTCATTTATTGGCTCTGGGTACCTAGGGTTCTTGATGAACCTATAAGCCCTTTATATCCCCGCAACCAGAAGAGTCCAGCAGACAAAACGGTATATTGCTTTCAGAAATCTGACATTGCAGGAAAAAGTTACAGAGTAAAACATAAAGAAAAATGGCTGTTGTTTTCAGCTCAATTTCAATATTTTTTTATTTCAGCTGTTATTTTCTGTAGGAAAACCTTGTAGGATCTACACAAATGACCCCTTGCTGAATTCAGAATTTTGTCTAGTTTTCAGAAATGTTTAGCTTTCCGGGATCCAGCATTGGTTTCACACCCATTCCTGTCACTAACTGGAAGGAGGTTGAAAGCACCAAAAATAGTAAAAATGGGGTATGTCCCAGTAAAATGCCAAATTTGTGTTGGAAAATGTGGTTTTCCGATTCAAGTCTGCCCGTTCCTGAAAGGTGGGAAGATAGTGATTTCAGCACCAGAAACCCTTTGTTGATGGCATTTTCAGGGAAAAAACCACAAGCCTTCTTCGGCTGCCCTTTTTTCCCATTTTTTTGGAAAAAACGAAATTTTCACTGTATTTTGGCTATTTTCTTGGTCTCCTCCAGGGGAAATCACAAACTCTGGGTACCATTAGAATCCCTAGGATGTTGGAAAAAAAGGACGCAAATTTGGCGTGGTTAGCTTATGTGGACAAAAAGTTATGAAGCCCTAAGCGCGAACTACCCCAAATAGCCAAAAAAGGGCTCAGCACTGGGGGGGAAAAGGCCCAGCAGCTAAGAGGTTAATGACGAGGAAATGGAGGAAGATGATAGTTACTCATGTTATAGAAACATATCTTCCACCAAATGTGAAACAGCACAATGATAATGGATTAAGTGGGAGCGGAATTAGTAATATCACTCAATCAATCAATATATTTATAAAGTGCTCTACTTACCCGTGAGGGTTTCAAGGCGCTGGGGGGGGAGGAGGTGTTGCTACTGCTCGAAGAGCCAGGTCTTGAGGTGTCTTCTGAAGGTGAGCAGGTCCTGGATCTGTCTTAGGTTTGATGGGAGGGTGTTCCAGGTCTTGGCGGTGAGGTAGGAGAAAGATCTGCCGCCGGAGGATTTGCGCTGGATGCGGGGAGTGGAGGCGAGTGCAAGGTTGGAGGAGCGGAGCTTCCGGGTGGGGGTGTAGAAGTTGAGTCTGCTGTTCAGGTAGGATGGTTTGGTGTTGTGAAGTGCTTTGTGTGCGTGGGTGAGGAGCTTGAAGATGATCCTTTTGTCAACGGGGAACCAGTGTAGATCACTTAGGTGGGGGTGATGTGGCTGTGGCGAGGGATGTTGAGGATGAGTTGTGCGGAGGCGTTTTGGATGCGTTGGAGGCGTTGCAGGTGTTTGGACGGGATGCCTGCATAGAGTGCTTTGCCGTAGTCGAGCCTGCTGCTGACGAGGGCCTGGGTTACTGTTTTCCTTGTTTTGGTTGGGATCCATTTGTAGATTTTGCGGAGCATGCGAAGAGTATTGTAACAGGAAGAGGAGATGGCGTTGACTTGTTTTGACATGGAGAGGGATGAGTCGAGGATGAAACCGAGGTTTCGGGCGTGGTCGGTTGGTGTCGGTGGGGTGCCCAGCGAGGCAGGCCACCACGAGTCGTCCCAGGCGGAGGGGGTGGGCCCAAGGATGAGCACCTCTGTTTTGTCTGAGTTCAGTTTCAGTCGGCTGCTTCTCATCCAGTTGGTGACGGCCTTCAGGCCCTCGTGAAGGTTGGTTTTGGCGGTTTGTGGGTCCTTGGTGAGGGAGAGGATGAGTTGGGTGTCATAGCGTAGGAGATGATGTTGAGGTTGTGTTGACGGGCCACCTGTGCGAGGGGGGGCCATGTAGATGTTGAACAGTGTCGGGCTGAGGGATAAGCCCTGGGGTACGCCGCAGATGATGTTGGTGGCTTTGGATTGGAATGGGGGGGAGGCGGACTCTCTGGGTTCTTCCGGAGAGGAAGGATGTGGTCCAGTCGAGGGCCTGGTCTTGGATCCCTGCTTCGTGGAGGCGGGTTTTCAGAGTGTAGTGGCAGACAGTGTCGAAAGCGGCCGACAGGTCTAGGAGGATGAGGGCTGATGTTTCTCCAGTGTCGAGATGGTTTCCGATGTCGTCTGTGGCAGCAAGGAGGGCGGTCTCGGTGCTGTGGTTTCGTCTGAGGCCGGACTGGGAGGAGTCGTGGATGTTGTTGTCTTCGAGGTATCGGGTGAGTTGTGTGTTGGCAATTTTCTCAATGACTTTCGCTGGGAATGGAAGCAGGGAGATGGGCCGGAAGTTCTTCAGGTTTTTGGGGTCTGCCTTTGAGTTTTTTAGCAGAGCGTTGATTTCGGCGTGTTTCCAGCTTTCCGGGAACTTTGCTGTTTTGAAGGAGATGTTGATGACCTTCCGAAGGTGTGGTGCGATGGCTGCGTCTACTTTGTTGAAAATGTGGTGTGGGCAGGGGTCTGATGGTGAGCCGGAGTGGATGGAATTCATTGTCCTGTGAGTTTCGCCATCGTTGATGCTGGTCCAGGAGGTCAGGCGGTTGGAGCGGGTGGGGGTTCATGGAGGGCGGGGTAGGTGTGTCAGCAGTGTGAGGGGTGTTGAAGCTGTCATGGATGTCTGCAATCTTTTGGTGGAAGGCGGTGGCTAGGGCGTCGCGTAGTTCTTGGGAGGGGGTGATGTCATTGACAGTGACGCTGGGGGTGGAGAGCTCCTTTACGATGTTGAAGAGTTCTTTGCAGTCGTGAGCGTTGTTTTCTAGGCGGGTTTTGAAGGAGGATCTTTTTGCTAGTCTGATGAGTTGGTGATGGCAGCGTGTGGCGTCCTTGAGGGCTGTGTGGTTGTTAGGTGTGCGTTAGAGGAGCCATTTTTGCTTGAGTTTATGGCAGTTGCGTTTGGAGGCTTGGAGGTCGTTGGTGAACCAGGTGGCTTATTTGGTGGTTTGGTTGTTGGAGGGTTTCTTGAGAGGTGCGAGGCGGTTGGCGCAGTAGTTGATCCAAAGCTTGAGGTTGTGGGAGGCGATGTAAGGGTCGGAGGGGTTGATGGGTGGTTTCTGGGCTAGGGAGTTGGTTAGTTGGTCTTCTGTGACTTTGCCCCAGCGTCTGCTGTGTGCTTGCTCGGTGAGGTGGTGTTGAGTATGTTTCTTGAAGGTGAAATGGATGCAGTGGTGGTTGGTCCAGTAGAGTTCGGTGGTGTGGTTGAAGGTGACGTGGTCGCTTGTGGAGAAGATGGGGTCTAGGGTGTGACCGGCTGTGTGGGTGGGTGCGTTGACGAGCTGTCTGAAGCTGAGGTTGGCGAGGTTGTCGATCAGGGTGGTGGAGTTGATGTCATTGTTTTCGAGGTGATAGTTCAGGTCCTCGAGGAGGATGTAGTCCGTGGAGGCGAATGCGTGGGTACTGGCATGGTCGGCGATGGCGTTGCTGAACGGTGCCCTGGGTCCAGATCTATAGATGAGCGTACCTCTGAGGGTGGTGTTGGGGTCGGTGTGGATTAGAAAGTGCAGGAGTTTGACGGAGCTGAAGGAGTCGTCCAGGTGGGTTTTGACTTTGAGGGTGGCCTTGTGGATGATGGCTATGCCTCCTCCGGTTCTGTTGGTGCGGTCTCACCGGGAGATCTTGTACCTGTCTGGAATGGCTATGGTGATGTCAGGTGCTGAGGAGTCATTCCACCAGGTTTCGGTTAGGAAGGCTACGTCTGGGAAGGCGGAGTCGAGCAGGTCCCATAGCTCGATGGCGTGCTTGCGTGCGGAGCGGGTGTTGAGGAGTACGCAGCGGAGGTAGTTGGTCTTGGTCCTGGGAGGTTTGTGGGTTCTGACGCAGGTGAAGCTGCAGTTGTGGCAGGTGAAAGGCCTGTGTGTGCTCTTCGGAGTGGCCAAGAAGCAGGTGGTGTCTCGTCCGTTGTTGAGTGCGCGGAGGGTGTCGGCATCGTATCGGAGCCTGGAGAAGTGGCTGTTGCGGGCTCCAGGGGTTCTGGCTCTGGGCGCGGTCCAATATAATTCCTACTGCACCATTGACTTCAGAATCAGCTTGGAGTAACCAGAGTCATGAGAGAGTTCTGATGCAGAGTAATTTTAATGACTTATTGAACAACAGGCAACAGTTCAAAATGAACATTCCTGAGATACAGCCAGAGATCCAGACAGTGGAAAGATCTATGAATATAGTACTGTCACAGGGACACCACGGGGTGAATTTAAGAGAACCTGTATATAAACAGATTCCACAGATGCAGAACATGAGTGCAAGACTTTGTTCACATGAGATCTGCAGGGATGAGAACACATTGCAAAGAGTTACTTGAGAAAATGCAGATTTGGAGTGCATTGGATAAATGGGAGAGTAAATGGGACAGGAAAAGAGAAAGATAAAAGAACGATGATGGGGTACAGGCAGGAGATGCAGTAAAAATGTTACCAATGAGAGAAATGCCCAAAGGGAATTTTATACCATGGAATAGAAGTGATATTATAAGTTTTACAAATGGAGTGGTACCAGCAGACAGGTAGGTTTGTGAAACTTTCAAAGTGTCTTTGGGAAGACTTGAATACACTTTTTGACATTGTGGTTCCAGCAGATTTGTGGATCAAATGCAAAAAGAGTGTTGATTGGCTGGTGAGTGAACCGCAGAGAGACTTGAAAACAGGTGCGCCATCTCCTGAGGTAATGGAACATTACTATAAAGTCATTGAGTTTCTAACAAGAGTTTTGCCGAAAATTTTTGATTGGCAGCACATAGAACAACGGAGGAAGGGAAGGAGTCAGTTCATGTGTACTATGGAAGATTGTTGAAGGCATTCAAACAATTCAGTGGTGCAGAAACTATTGAACAAGAAAACATGAATCATTTGGTGTTCAGATTAGTTGAAGGGTTGAAACCAGAAGTGAGTCAAATGATAAAAATCATTTGATATGTTGCAAGCAAAGCTGATTGATTACGTTTTGAAGAATGCTAAATACTGTAGTGATAAAATTGAATTGAAGCAGAAAAAGCTGAAGGAAAAAGTGATGGTGGTGCAGACTACGGCTGCGCAAACAGGATTGCAAGGACATTTTCAACAAATGCCACAGGGAAATGGTTTGTTTCCGAGTCAAGGTCGTGGTAGAGGTCGAGGCAGAATGATACTTCCAGTGGTTAATAGAAATGTGGATTTGAGTTCAGTGGTGATGCAGGATGAGCGGCAGCGGCAAAGAGTGATACCTTGTTATATTTGCGGATTGCTGGGACATTGGAAAAGGCGGTGCCCGATGTTGAATCAGGGAGGAATGGTTCAGCAAACAAATGGTGTCAACACATTTCAGGGAGGACCTAGAATGGGAGTCACAATCAAAATTTTCAGAATAATGTGAATAATATGCAAGGTTTTCAGCCTTTACAGCCAGTGCAACAAATGCAAAATGTACAACCTCAGGTACAACAGGTACAAATGCCACAAATACAACAAATGCAGCCACAGGTGCAGATGGTGCCTGTACAGCAAATGCACATACTGAGACAGGTTCAAATGATACAGAGCCCAATGGAACAGCAACAGGTTATGCTTTCGCAGGTGGTCACGAATCAAAGTAAAAACAAAGGCGCAAAAACAGTTGAACAATTTCCCTTACAAAGTGAGAAATAAAAACTGAATGGCCATTGGATAGTTCAGATGAGGAGGAGTATATGATGGCTGCATCATTGGATGTGGATCAAATAGGTCCTTATGTGCAGGGCGAAGTACATGGCCATGAGGTTAGTTTCTTGGTCGACACAGGAGCGACACGCTCAACGAAAGGACAATAGAGGTTTCAGACATACCTGTTTTTGAGAGGACAGTGCAGATAGTAGGTATTGCAGATAAACAGTTGGTTAATGCCCTTACACAACCAGTTCTTGTGAAAATTGGAAACTTTAGAGATTTTCATAGTTTCGTTGTTCGTGACTCCAGTCCAGTATCACTGTTGGGAAGGGACTTACTGTGCAAGATAAATTGTTTAATTATGTGTTCAAGGAAGGGAATTACAATGAACAATAGCGTTGATGAGGAAGATTTGCCAGTTGATGAAGGGAAAAGAATGAAAAGTTGTGACCTAGCTTTATTGAATGAGGAGGATGATCAGGCAATTGACAAAGAAGAGACAAACGAAGAGCACAATTTGGAAGACTTAATTTCTTTCCAGTGTTCAAAAAGAAGGATTTACCGAATGATTTGCAGGAAAGGGTTAGACTGAACGTTTGGGATTTTTCAGGAAAATACATTGGTTCGATTAAAGGAGTTGAGGGAGTCAAAGTAGCAGTAAAAGAGAATGTGGTGTTTCCCCAAACTGCTCAATACCCGATGACAAATTAAATAATTGAAGAGATAAGACCACTGATAGAACAATTTTGGGAGCACAGTGTTTTAAAGGAAGTGATGAGCAGTCCATGTAATTCACCAATCATGGGTCTGAGAAAGCCGAATGGAAAAATATGTTTGGTTCAGGACTTGAGAAAAATAAATAACATTGTGGTGAAGTGTTGTCCAGTGGTACCAAATACAGCAGTGATAATGTTTCAGATTCCATGTGATGCAGAATGGTTCACAGTCACTGATTTGTGCCAAGCTTTCTTTTCAGTGTCTCTTCATGAGGACAGCAGATATCGCTTTTGTTTCAAATTCCTGACTACGGTCTACTGTTGGTGTAGGATTCCTCCGGGGTTTTCAGAGTCACCATTGATTTTCAATCAGATTCTGAAAAAGAACCTGGAGTTGTTGGTAATGCCTTATCAGTTGACTCTAGTGCAGTACATTGATGATTTGTTGATAACATCGCAAACAAAAGAAAGCTGCAAAGAGGATACAGCTGCATTGTTGGATTTTCTGGGAGACAATGGTCATAAAGTTTCTCCTGCTAAGTTGCAATATTTTCAACAAGAAGTGAAATATTTGGGACATTTCATTGAGAAAGGGTCGAGGGGAATTTCCAGAGAGAGTAGCGGTAATAATAAAAATGCCGAACTCACAAAATGAGCTGAGGATGTTTTTGGGAATGATAGGATATTGTAACTGTTTTAAAGCCATTGCAAAGATTGACACATAAGGATGTTTCAGATCCCATAATGATGGATGAGGAGTGCATGAGAGCTTTTACCGAACTAAGAGAGACTTTGTGTCAAGCACCAGCTTTAGGTATGCCTGATTACACAAAGCCTTTCCTTTTGTTTGTCATGAAAGAGATGGATTTTTTTGGTCTGTCTTGACACAAAAACATGGTGGTGTCAATCGTCTAGTAGCATTTTTTTCAGTTACCTTAGATAATGTTGCAGCAGCCTTACCCAGATGCTTGCGAGCAGTTGCAGCAGTTGAGCAGAGTATAACTCAAAGTGAAATAATTGTGATGGGTTATCCTCTGACAGTGATGGTACCTCATGCAATAGAAATTCTGTTGACCAGGTTAAAGACACAATATTTGACAAATGCAAGACTGACACGATATGAAACAGTAATTCTTGGGGCACCAAATATGACAATAAGAAGGTGCACAGTGCTTAACCCGGCAATTCTATTACCACATGAAGGGGAAGATCAGTCGCACATAGATGATGTTAAACATGATTGCTTGGAAGTGACAGAATTATATACCAACCAAGAGACAACATCAAAGACACCTGTCTAGAAGACAATGATCAAATTCTTTTTGTTGATGGATCTTGCTTGCGAGACAACAGAGGAGCATTGAGAGCAGGATATGCAGTGTGTACAGTCACAGACATATTAGAAGCTTCATGGCTTAAAGGAGTGATATCTGCACAAGTCTCAGATGAAAGAGAGCAAAACAGTGAAGAAGTTGAGAAAGCTGCAAAAGGAGTAGACAAATCAGTCCAAGAGGAAGGAGATAAGACTGATTTAGATCCAAGGAGGGTGTCCTCGAATGAGAGTGAAACACAAGAAACAACAGAGAAAAGATCTGCTCAGACGAGGGTGACCTCAGCAGCAGGTGGTTTGTCAAACCAAACTGAAGAAAAGACAGACCCCATTGGGAAAGGAATCGAGAATAGTCCCACCCAAGTGGATTATACTCTTCCAGAACCAATTGAGGAAATGTCCGAAGAGAAAGGTCCAAAGGCAAGTGAAGACTCAATATTAGGAAAATTACTGACAAAAGGAACATTGAAAGGAGACAATTGGCCAGAGAAAACTGCAGAAAGGGGAAAAGTTGTTGTAATACCGTCAATACCAGAGAAAAAAGAATTGCCTGGAGAAGAACACACTAGTGGAGAAGATAGTGAAACTGGAAGATGACCGAAAAGGAAAAGAGTTGCAAGTAGGAGATAAGCTGGACCTGAGCTGGACACAAGTGACTAGCAAGAAGAATTTTTGAGTTATTGTTTTGATCGACACCTAGAAAATTCTGAATTTGGAGCTCGAATATTCGCAAGAAAGAGACTTTGGGTAAAGAAAATGAAATTGGGAGTTGAAACAGATACTGAAGAAAAAAATAATAAAACTTACTGGAGAAGACAAATAGATAACTGGATTAGACGAGCTGCTTTACTGAACTTGATAAAGGAACTGTTCAAGAGTGAATTAATTCTTTTTAAAAAAATGGAGGGATTTTTTAAGTGCTTTTTTTCAGAATTTTAGTTTTTTTGTTTTAAAAAAAAATAGAAAATGAGTAACTCACACAACCGAAACAGTAGAATTAGTTATTGTAAAGTGTTTGGTATTGGCTTAGCGGTAGTGAGTGTGTTGATATGTTTATTGTTGTTCGTCAGAGTGTCTGTTTATGAGATGGATGGAGCTAAAATAAGTTCTCTGGACTTGCCTGATAAGTCACTAACGAAGGATAGATTTAGGATAGATGTCAAATACTTACACGAGGAGAAAGAGCTTTTTTCTAACATTTTCTATCACTTATTGCATGAGTATGTTAAGGTGATGGATGTGAATGATTGTTCTGTATGTACGCAGATTCCGGCTTCAGTGGAAGGAGGAAGTACGTATCATAGCTTGCCCGTGACATATGCTATAAGTTGCAGTCTTTTGCTAACGCGTTTTTATAATCAAGAATATATTCAGTATTTTTATTCAAACTATTATATGGTATTGTCTTTTGTACCCGTCATAGGATATTTAAATAAAATAGCCAAAGAAAATAACAGTGATGAGAGATTTCTTTGAGCCTACTTTAACCTTTGGTACAGCTTTTGCACACAGTAATAACTTAACTTCTTTACTAACACCAGTAGAAAAGAAGTTTTTAGATAATACAGAAGACAGACGGAGAGAAATAAAGGCAAAGATGGATAAGGGAATCATAAGAAGAAAGCCTGGAATAGACCATGCTTATACTGACATCACTAAACAAGGTAAACTAACAATAGATGCTGAGCACGTAGGGAAAGTTTAAATACATAGACCTTGGAGTAAAAATGATAGTGCTTGTTGGAAAGAGTGAATGTAGATGTGTTTATGTTTAAGAGTAAGTGGGATTTTATGATAAATGGACAGGATCCTCCAATACCTGGGATTTACTATATTTGTGAAAGAAATGCATATTACCGTCTTCCTAGAGGGTGGTAAGGAACATGTTATTTGTGAATAGTCTTTCCAAAGAGCTATCAGTTGGAAGATTTGAGTTAGATTCCTGATTCAATGAAATTTCAAACGAGACACAAGCGAGAATCAATTTCTAGCATTGTATGAGACATATTTGGGGCTATAATTCCTTCAGTGAGAGTAGTCCTAAATTCGATTAAGATTCAGAAGCTTCCGGAGCTATCATTCTTCTGGATACAGAATTGGCTGCTACAAGAGCTATGGCACTTGAGAATCACCTTGCGTTAGACATTCTTTTGGCAAAAGAGGGCGGAGTTTGTAAATTGTTACATTATAATCATTGTTGTTCTTATATCCCTGACAACTCAGAATAAGTCAAAGAGTTAATTACAAAACGTAACCAGTACAAATAGTAAAGATTTGAAAGAACTAACAGAAACTACGATTTGGGAAAAGGGATTGAAGCTGTGGGAAATTGGTTTAGCTATGTGGGAAGAAATGTTATTTTGACAATAGCAAAATGGGTGTCAGTAACTGTGTCTTGTTTAATTGGAATTTGGGGAACATATAAAGTGATAAAATGTGTTAAGAGAAGAAAATTGGAGAAGAATAAAATAAGTTTTGAGATACAAATGAATAAATTTTGCAAAGGAAATAAAGGAAGAAAAATAAATAATTAAAGAATGAACTAGACAAAATTTTGAATCTAATGACAATAAATACATTTATTATAGATTGATGTGATGACATGAATAGTCATCAGAGAAGGGGTTGTGGGAGTGTGAATTTTCTAATATGTTTAATATGATTTTCATACTAAAAATGTAATGAATTAACGTGCAAAATGAGTGACTTTTGAAATATTTGTTTTTTCTGTTCGTGACTGAGTAAAATACTAATCAGACGCTGTAGGAGGCTGGCCTGGCTTGTGGTGGGTACCAGAGGTACTTACACCTTGTGCCAGGTCCAGTTATCCCTTATTAGTGTAGAAGAGGTGTTTCTAGCAGCTTAGGCTGATAGAAGGTAGCTATGGCAAAGCGGCTTAGGCTGGACTAGGAGACTTGCAAAGCTCCTACTATACCACTCATATCATATACACAATATCATAAGAAAACACAATACACAGAGTTACTAAAAATAAAGGTACTTTATTTTTATGACAATTTTCCAAAAGTATCTCAGTGAGTACCCTCAATAAGAAGGTAAGTTATATACACAAGTTGTACACAAACCAAAATTAGGTAAGTAAGAGCAAGAAAAGTAATGCAAACAGTGTAGAATTACAATAGGTTGCAATAGAGAAGCATAGGTATAGGGGCAACACAAACCATATACTCCAAAAGTGGAATGCGAACCTTGAATGGACCCCAGACCTATGTGAGCTTGTAGAGGGTTGCTGGGACTTTAAGAAAACAGTGAGGGTTAGAAAAATACCCCACCCCAAGACCCTGAAAAGTAGGAGTAAATTACACCTACTACCCCCAGAGAGCACAATAGTCGTGATAGGGGGATTCTGCAGGAAGAACAAACACCAGCAGTGCACTGACAACGGATTTCCGGACCTGAGGACCTGCAAGCCAGGGGGACCAAGTCCAATAGTTGCGGCAGTGTCCAGTGGGGGCAGGAGCCCAGGAAACCCCGGATGAAGGTGCAAGGAAGCTGCCTCTGGATGGAAGAAGCTTGGAGTTCTGCAAGAAAGAAGAGGACTAGGAACTTCTCCTTTGGAAGACAGATGTCCCACGTCGCAATGAAGCTTGCAAAGTTATTCCCATGCAGAAATATCGCAAACAAGCCTTCCTATCTGCAAGGGTCACGGTAGAGGTTTTTGGGTGCTGCTGAGGACCAGGAAGGACCAGGATGTCGCCTTTTGGAGGAGGAGACAGAGGAGGCGCTCAGCAACTAAGAGAGCCCTCACAGAAGCAGGCAGCACCCGCAGAAGTACCCCAACAGGCACTTAGAAGGAGAGTGAACTGGAGTCCATGTGAAGTTACAAAAGGGGGTCCCACAACATCGGAGGACAACTCAGAACGTTGTGCTCTGCAGGACTAAGTGCTTGGGACCCAGGCTAGGCCGTGCACCAAAGAAATCCTGGAAGAGTGCACAGAAGCCGGAGCAGCTGCAAATCACGCTGTACACAGCTTTGCAGTCAGGCGTGGGGAGGCAAGGACTTACCTCCACCAAACTTGGACTGAAGAGTCACTGGACTATGGGAGTCACTTGGACAGAGTTGCTGTGTTCCAGGGACCACGCTCGTCAGGATGAGAGGGGACCCAGAGGACCAGTGATGCAGTCTTTTGGTGCCTGCGTTAGCAGGGGGAAGATTCCGTCGACCCACTGGAGATTTCTTTGGAGCTTCTGGTGCAGGGTGAAGGCAGGCTACCCCCAGAGCACGCACCACCTGGAAACAGTCGAGAAAGCCAGCAGAATTAGGTGCTACAATGTTGCTGGTAGTCGTCTTGCTACTTTGTTGCGGTTTTGCAGGCGTCCTGGAGCAGTCAGCGGTCGATCCTTGGTAGAAGGTGAAGAGGGAGTTGCAGAGGAACTCTGGTGAGCTCTTGCATTTGTTATCTGAAGAATTCCCCAACGCAGAGACCCTAAATAGTCAGAAAAGGAGGTTTGGCTACCAAGGAAGGAGGATTGGCTACCAAGAGAGGTAAGAGCATATCAGAAGGAGCCTCTGACGTCACCTGCTGGCACTGGCCACTCAGAGCAGTCCAGTGTGCCCCCAACACCTCTGTTTCCAAGATGGCAGAGGTCTGGGACACACTGGAGGAGCTCTGGGCACCTCCCCTGGGAGGTACTGGTCAGGGGAGTGGTCACGCCCCTTTCCTTTGTCCAGTTTTGCACCAGAGCAGGGCTGGGGATCCCTCAACCGGTGTAGACTGGCTTATGCAGAGATGGGCACCATCTGTGCCCATCAAAGCATTTCCAGAGGCTGGGGGAGACTACTCCTCCCCAGCCTTCACACCTATTTCCAAAGGGAGTGGGTGTAACACCCTCGCTCAGAGGAAATCCTTTGCTCTGCCTTCCTGGGCCAGGGCTGCCTGGACCCCAGGAGGGCAGAAACCTGTCTGAGGGGTTGGCAGCAGCTGCAGTGGAGACCCCGGAAAGGCAGTTTGGCAGTACCCGGGTTCTGTGCTAGAGACCCGGGGGATCATGGAATTGTCACCCCAATACCAGAAAGGTATTGGGGTGACAATTCCATGATCTTAGACATTTTACATGGCCATGTTCGGTGTTACCATTGTGACGCTATACATAGGTAATGACTTATGTATAGTGCACGCGTGTAATGGTGTCCCCAAACTCACAAAGTGCAGGGAATTTGCCCTGAACGATGTAGGGGCACCTTGGCTAGTGTCAGGGTGCCCACACACTAAGTCACTTTGCACCCAACCTTCACCAGGTGAACATTAGACATATAGGTGACTTATAAGTTACTTATGTGCAGTGGTAAATGGCTGTGAAATAATGTGGACGTTATTTCACGCAGGCTGCAGTGGCAGGCCTGTGCAAGAATTGTCAGAGCTCCCTATGGGTGGCAAAAGAAATCCTGCAGCCCTTAGGGATCTCCTGGAACCCCAATACCCTAGGTACCTCAGTACCATATACTAGGGAATTGGTAAATTTAGTTACTAGCCTGTAGTGACAAATTCGGAAAGCAGAGAGAGCATAACCACTGAGGTTCTGGTTAGTAGAGCCTCAGTGAGACAGTTAGGCATCACACAGGGAACACATACAGGGCACATACTATGATCACTGGGGCCCTGCCTGGCAGGGTCCCAGTGATCCATGGACTAAAACAACATACATACAGTGAAATATGGGGGTAACGTGCCAGGCAAGATGGTACTTTCCTACAGACACTGTGGTTATTTTCCATGATTCAAAGCTTTCATAAAAGTGTCTTTGAAGATTGTGTAAATGTGCTCATAGCTACCCCTAGTGGGTTGCAGCGTTATTTCTTACAAGGTCATGTCTTAACCAAACATTGCATAAGTTGAAATGTCCTATTGTTTGAGAATGTTACTAATATCTGGTCTTTCCTCAAGGATGGAAGTGAGTTGAAAGAGTAAACGTTTCTTCCTGAGACAAGATATTCGAGAGACGATGAAACAATGGAGCTACAGACGAGAAGGAAGAAGCAATGCTACTTTGGAAGAAAATGTTATAATTAGCATAGATGTGTTGTGTTTTGGGTCATCAATTTAGTTGTCGATGGCTAAAATGAAACCACCCCATAGACTGACCAATCATGAGCTTATTAGAGTTTAGTATAACAGCTGGGGTAGAACTCTTTAGGAGGATTAGTATTATTAATAGCTGAGATCTAGTTGGAGTTAGCAGTGTTGGAGCAGATGAGAAATCGCAGACTCAAGTGGGAGTAGCTGTCGGTAGGCCCAGATCTTCTAATGACATAACTGATGGTGTCCCCAGGCTAAAGCAAGCTTTTTTGCTGTTTCTACTTCTATTCTTGGTAATGTATGCCATTGAAATGTGAATTGTGTCTCTTTTGATTTCCAGGTACCAGCTGCAACTTATGATTTTATTGCTGCATAATAATTCATTTTTCTATTATTAACGGAGATAAGGTGTTTTCTAAAATTGGTGTTACTAAATTCTTTTCACATGAAGCCCAACATGTTGATGCTAATTTGTGGTTAGTGAGGGAGCAAACTTTGAAATGCTCATGACTTATCTTGAAATCATTTGATGCTGAACTAATGTATACTTTGGCATTATTACCAGTTTTTGTATTATTAATAAGTGTGATTCTTTTTGAGATATTTTGTTTGATTATCTTAATCAAATTGAGATATGTAAGACATTTCAATAAACCGCTACTTGTGTTTGAGAGTTATTTTCGTGACATTAGCATTGTTAATATAGGGAAATAAATCTAGGACTTCATCTTATAGACTGGTGTAGTTATTGACTGAAGGTTTACAATATTGACTTATTAACATTTGTTGATCCTCACGTCTTTCATTGATGACATCCCCTCAAACCTATGTTGCTTCGATTCATTGTCCTCTAGCCCAGAATCCACTATTCAGTGCACGTAATAGCTAGGATTCCATGGTGCGTTCGCACAGTCACTAATGATTAAAACATCAGTGCTCATTCCTAGCCCTACAGTGCTTCCATTGTTTCTGGACATAAGCCCAACAAAAGCAGGTCTGGTGATACAGGAATTAGATGTCTCATAAAATGCATTCTGAGTGCAAGAACCTTCTGTCCTTTGGGTAGAACCATAAAATAGTTACAGGTTCTCCCTTGAGTCTACAGCCCCTCAAGACATTGTCTGTAGTACCCAGGAACATTTTGTTTAATTTACAAGGGGTTAGGTACTAGTGTGTCATTACTTTCATAGAGGATACCATATGTAATACAGATTTACTGTGCCTCATTCAAGTCCCTCTGCAGTATCGTCTCGATTCCTCTCTTATTGCACTATGTGTGATCTACAGGTATTTCTATTTGGCTTTACGTGGTTCAGTAAAAGTTTGTATAAGGAGGAAAACAAGGACCCATTGGTGGGCGGAATTGTTGACTCCATCATATTAATTGGGTAAAGAGCTCAAAGTTTAAGTTGTTAGTTCCACACGTTTTAGAATTTGTGTAGTTTATATGTTGTCTTTTTTTAAAGTGACCTAATTTAGCCATCATCGCTCAGGTTCCTGATGGTTCAATATTCCTCTTCCCTCTACTTTTTCAAGGCACATCAAATAGAAGGATGGGGTACAGTCTACATTAAAGTGTAAGGATGTGTGAGGTGAAGGATATCTTGCAAGTTGCCTTGCCTGTACCATAAACACCTATACCACAAGAAGTGGTCTTGTAAATTTGGTTGTAGTATCTCCTCAACAGTCTACTTCTTTGCTTAAGTCTCCGAGAGCCCTTTCACTACTGCCCAGTCCAAATGGAGCAAGTGCTTACGGGGGCGTGTGCGAAACCATACCACAACTATAGTTAATTAACCTGCTGTGTAGTAATTATTTAGGTCAGGGAATCATAAGCCACCAAAATTTACTAGCCCTTTTGATAATTTTACCAACAACCTTGGAAGTTTCCCTTGTCATATAAAATCTAACATTTGCCTACAAAAGGCTGGAAAACATTCTTTTAATAAAGAACAGGACCACCTGAGACAAATACTGCAGTCTGGAAAGGAGGTTGTTTTTCAAAGCTTTATCCTTTCTGTACAGGAGATGCATATATGGTGCAATCCTCCGTTCCGCCTTCACAACCTTAATTAGGATTGGTACATTAGCACTATAAACTTTGGAGAGTGGTATCATGTGCACTCCCTGGTACTTTACCAAGTTCACAATTCTTTTAAAAGGGTTATTGAATTGAAGTACTCACCTTTTGCCTTTTCCAGTTTATTGAGATATCAAACACATTTTTTACATTGATTTAATAACACAATACATCTAAAAAATCTGTAAGCAGAGCAAATAAAAATCAAAGTGGATCAGTCGGGGCCAGAAGCACATCTCTGAGTTGACCGGGAAGCATGGATTACTGTTGGTGGCTCAGCAGGCACAAGTGTGCAGTTCTTTAAACCCACCAGGTTTGAATTTATTTCAAGGATGGAAAGACAGGGTGGTCACAGAATGTCAGCTCAGCCTGCTGATAGGCTTTGCACTTAAGGAGACCGTATCATGTGACTGCATTCAACCACAAAGGGGTGTTTCCTAGAAATCCTTGAACTCTCATGATGTGTGGTAATTGCAGCAGCCATATTGGATTATCAAGTATAACTCCTCTTGTGTGGGGCAACAGGAGCTGTGAGTATCTTACCTTGATGAATAAGCTGCTTCTTGAAGAGATTACTTTTAAGCTTCTATTTTACCAGGATCCACATCTGTGGGAAATGTTATTTCAGAGTAGGAGTGTGTAGCTTATTAGGAGTCAAATTCAGCTTTTGTGCACTTTCATTTCAAGTCTATCATTGCAAAGACAATTGGGAAATGTGGAGCCAGGTTTACAGAAGAGAGGCATCCCACCTAAACAATCTTTTGTTACGAGAAAGTTGTGCCATGAAAGGTTTTGTCATGGAGAAGAGGAGGTTATGTTAAAGATAATCATTATTTCAGTGGTGAGGTATATAAATCGTATTGTAGTATAAATCCTAATCTCTATTGTTTTAGCAAATAAATGTGGATACAGCTTGGTGGATCATAAAATGTCTGTGCATGTAGAGAATATGTGGTGACCCAACATTTTAGCGCCATTCTGAAACCCAATATTGAAAAAAACATTTATAACTAAAACACCTAAAAACCTTACTTATTGCAGTGTTAGTGAGAATCTTTCAAACCCATTTCACGTGAGGATTAGCAGACTTCAATTCACTTAATTAAAAGCACTTGCAATGTTTACCACCAAGTTTACTCCCAAGTCTGAAATACAGGCTTCTGTAATAAGTAAATGCTGTGCAAGGCCACACTTATGCTGCAAAGTTACAGACAGAAGAAGAAAGCAAACCTCTAGGATGTGGTGCAGCAGAGTAACACGTGCTTTGTTCGCGCGGGTTTCAGTAAGCTTTAGCAAGGTGTTGATTTTAAAGCCATTTGCATCTCCTGTGTGGCTTCCCTAAAGTAGGGAAAATACAGAAAAAGAAGAACGATGGAATCAGAAATGTCCACATTAACTGGCACTCAATTAAGTCATCTGCGTTTCAAAAATAGTTTCAAAATACACAATTGATTCATTTAAATTTGGTAATGTAAAAAAACTTACATAGTTAAGAAAATTTCCAACTTTAAGAATCAGTTGACAGAACACTGGAAGTCGGTGACTGGTAAGAATATCTGAAAGGGTATTAACCACAATTGAACTGTAGAAAGGTGTCAACCATTCAAAAAAATATAAAGAAGTAAGATATCAATAAAAAATAACAAACTTTTTATGTTGTAAATACATTGATATTCAACTACTGTCTTCACAAAATTGGTTGATAGCAAAACCAAGCTGGCTATTGCAAATAACGAAAGCAGTAAATTACATTAGCAACACTTTTTGGTTAGGAAAATGTTTTAACATTAAGGTTGTAGGGAATCCATGAGTACCCTTTGGGGAACATTTTGAGAATAAATATATGAAAAAAACCAATTTACTGGATGCGATTGGCTTCACATTTACTTTTGCTATTGGAGTTATTTTTTTAAAAACACTTCTTTGCCACTCAAAGGGTTATAAATCAATAAAGGTTATATCCAGTAATGAGCTCTTTTTGTATTTTAAAAGACCATGCTTGGTCCATTTTTGGTTCATTTAATTTTGTACAAAACTACAAACATTTTTATTGACTAGAGTAATTATAGCCTTCAAATCAAATAAATGAATGTAAGGATTTATATTTTTGCCTGAAAATTGAATAAATTGGTCCAATATCAGAATTGTAGAAACAATTCTCCTAGGTAATTTTTGATTATATATTGAGGGAGAATACCCAGAAGAGTACTAGGTTGGAAGGAGACTTTTCATGCTAAAAAAACAAAGCAAAATATATACATTCTTACTACATTTTTTTTTTTTTAACATAAGCGATTAACAAGAGTTTACAGAAAAATTGCACAAATTGGTTATCTGTTCTTGGTCCGAAAAAGTTAAAGATGCACTTCTTTAAAGATCACTAAATCAGGACGCAGTAAGAATCCACAATACAACTACCTCTCAAATCTCTGTATCCTTATCTTTAACTCTGTTCATCACTCAGTTGTCTATGGCTAGGTTCATGCTATACAAGTTCCACATACATAATTGTCAACACGGAGCCATGCCACATATGTGACTTTTAGCCAGCCCTAGAATTTCTGGTAACATAACTTACCTCTGGGACTTGGAGGCACACTCCTACAAAAGGAAAATTGTTCATTCAGTTCCAAGTGATGGTGGATTCCCACAAGATGAAAGAAAACAACAACCTTAGAACACCATCAATAGTTGGCATCAAGGCTTGCAGAACTATATATTTTCTTACTGGATTGAGAGTGCTCCAGTGGCAATGGGTTATTCTAACTTCAGGGTTTTGCCTCTTTGCACCATTCCAGGCCTCAGTATATTTAGTACTGTTGGTTGAAAATTCAGAAGTGGTTAAAATTCATCCTAATTGCATGGGATAGTTTGATAGCTGTGAGTTGAGGGTGCAGAAGGGTTCCACTTATTATCTTCAATATAAAGGTTTCAACTGGCTCAGGAGACCACCTCACTTCCTCCTCATAGTGCTGCTCAGTGACTAAACCGAGTCTTGCTGAACCAACAGTGTCAGATGGATGACATAAACTGATCATGCATATCAATGTTAAAAAATAGCCAGAAGTGGCGGGTGTGGTTGTAGCTGAAGATGGCAGTCAAGCAGAAGTAGAGCCCCTGCTCAATTCTCCTGATCACCCATAACAATCCAGTGTGCAATGTTCCCTTGAACACTGCTAGGTCGCACTGAATGTTTCTCAGATTTGATGGACTAGTGAGGGACCCCAATCCCTGTGGTGAGTATCCAGGACTATACTGAAGATGGCTGGCCAGCCTGGTATAGGGCCTGAAGATGTCGGGCACCCGGTGAGCAGAGTGCAAGACTTGGCAAAGGCTTCTGCAACACACCCAGTAAGGCTTTGGCTGTTTGTGCTCCTCTCACAGTGGAGAGGAGAGGCAGGCCAGCTAGTCTTGTGTCAGGTGCCACCACAGAAGGTGGCAACTGCCTACGGACTGAGTGAGGCAGTGCTTCTGAGAGAAGCACTCTAGTGGGCCTGCCTGGTGAAGTGGTGCAGCAGAAGAGGGCCAGGTGGGCCTTCGCTTCAGAGAGGCTGCCACCCCACCTTACACATGGAGGAGTGATGGCAGTGAGCGGGCTGATGTGGTGACACTGGCACACAGTGAGGCTTGGAAGACACTAGGCCACATGGTGGATCCTTTCCACTTCCTAGTTATCTGAGAATGCCAATTGCCCCAGCAGCTGAATGGGGTGCTGGGAGTTTGTGTTAGCCAGAAAGTAGATGCATAAACCCTTCAACATCACACATCTGCAGCTGCAGCTGATCATGCTCAAGGTTCGAGATGTGAGGTGGGTCATGTGCCACAAGAAGAAGAGAGTGAGCTCCATGAGGCATGAGCCGTCGAGGGATGTTACCTCCTATCTCCTCTGGATTTACTGGCTGCAGTCGCGCAGAACTGGATTAGCGGTAGGGGAATCCCCAAGGCAGTGTACCTTCCATTACGCACAGCTTTACCATGACCTTGGAAATTTCCCTCGGAGGGGTGACTGATGTGACTGTGGTTTGGAAGGGAAGCCGTATCCTCCTGTATTATTACAACATTGCGGCCTCCCTAAATGCCTGGGAGACTGGGAGAACATAAGGAAATTTCATACTAGCCTCCTACCCACAGAAATACTTCAGGATAGTGAATGGAGGAGCATTGAAGGCTCAAGAGGGGTCCATGAGTAGATACGCCAGGCCTGTCCCAGCGGAGGAGACACTTGTGTCTGGAGGTGCTGGGGGATCCACCCCAACAGGAGGGGGCGCTGTCCACATCTGCTATACTTCTGGCCATACACAACTCCTATGAAGCCCAGGAGGGTCAGATTAATGAGTGGGAGAGGGGGTGGTGGTGTACGTTGCCTGCCAGAATATGCACAAAGTGACAGAGTATATGAAAGAGGTGGAGACTAGGGTCTCCTCTGCAGAAGATGATCTTGGGACCCTGAATTCAGACTTTGTTAAACTTAGGGAGTAGCACTTTAGCTCAAACTTCGCAATGAAGATGCAGAAGGAAGATCACTGCAAAACAACCTGCACCCGGTGGGAGTTTCAGAGGGCTCAGAGAGTAATCACCAGAACAATTCTTCTCTAAATGGTTTTGCTCATGGATTCTGGAAAACCGCCTATCATCATGTTTTGTCTTTTAGTGGGCCCAATGGTTGCATGCTCAATAGCCGCCGCTAAGTGTCACTTCTAGACCTGTGATCCTCAGACTCTTCAATTGTGCTGATAGAGATGCTATCTTGGTAGTGCTCTGTAATCAACAAACAGTGATGTTGGAGTCTAATAGAGTAATGATTTTCCCAGTGTATACTCAAAGAGTACACTAGCAAAGGGTATTCTTTGTAGGCATGAAAATTAAGCTATTAAGCTCAGAGAGATGCTGACCGGATACATGCTTATGTACCCACAAACTCAAGGTTACCATCCAGGGGAAAGCTCTGTTTTTGATCATCATCCGGAGGTAGTGTGGCACCCGGTGGAGGAGAGACCCACACCACCCCATCCATGATGGAATTGGCTGTCATTCTATCCACAGAAACAGACTCTTGGAGACTGGACCTGCTGTTCTAGTCCGGAAGGAAAGGAAAGCACAGAAGAGCATGATAGTTGTCCACTAAAATACAGAAAGTCCTCCAAGTATGAGGTGGACCACTTGGTGGAGACTGATCTGACTCCCCACAGAGCGACAGTGAATGTCTGAGAGCCTCAGAGATGGAAAACTAACAGTGTGGATGCTTTCCCACCTCCCTCTCCTTGTTGGTGGCTAATTCCCATTGACTGACTGACTGACTGTGGGAGAGTGTAGGGGTGGGGGTCAACAAGACGGACTACACATGGACCCAAAGCAGCAACTGAGATGACAAGTATGTTTTATAGATGGAGTAACCATATGGCATTGTCAAAGTGAGACCTAGGTTGGGTGAATTGTTGTTGGGTGTTTAAATGTGGTTGGGGAGTTTTGAGTTATTGGTGACAGATACTTCCATTTTAGAAGTGCGGGTAGGGGTGAGTTACTCAATGGGGAAATTACAAAGTCCATTTTTTGGAGAAGTTTATTGTTTTATTCTGTTAACACCACTGGAGATGCTGTGTTAGCAGCATTGGGAAAGGGGACACAGCATACTGCATGGACACCGGGGTCTGGGGGAAGACCATGAAGGGGAGACAGAAGGTGGGGGAGCAGATGATGGGAAGGGCCCCATTGCCCCTCAGTCCTGGCTTTTCTTCCTGGCCACCTCAAGAGATCCACACATGGTAGAGATATATGGTGAAGCTTACAGTAGGTAACACAGACCCACTCACAAGGCTATTTTGGAATGTTAAAGGTTGGATGAACAAGATTAAGAGAAGGGTGGTCACAAAGTACATTTGAAGACATGCACCAGACTTAGGCCCTCATTACAACCCTGGCTGTTGGCGGAGAAGTGGCGGTCTTACCGCCAACAGGCTGCCGGTAATTTTTTTTAATTATGACCATGGCGGTTACCGCCATGGTCATCCGCCACTTTTCCGAACCGACCGCCAGGGCGGAGATGACACAAGACCGCCGGCGGTATCCTGACCCGGCTGACCGCCATGGATTTTATGGGGTTGGGTACCGCCATGAAATCCATGGCGGTAAGCACTATCAGTGCCAGGGAATCCCTTCCCTGGCACTGATAGGGGTCTCCCCCACACCCGAGTCCTTCCCAGACAACCCCCTGCCAACCCCCAAAGGTGACAGGCCCCCCCACCCCACCCCTATCCTGACATTACTACACAGACACACACCTGACACGCATGAAGACAGCACCAACACACATACGTGCACACACACGAACAAACATGCCAGCAGACACACACACAGTCATACACGCACACCCACATTCAGACATACACACACACATCCATAAAGACATACATACAGGCAGACACGCACACATTTCCAAACATACTACACCCCCACATGCATACACGCACTCACACACCCCCTCTTCTTACTCACACGCACAACCCCATGCACGCACACAACACCCCCCATCCCCCTCCCCTAACGGACGATCAACTTACCTGGTCCGTTGATCGTCCGGGGGGGGACGGGATCCATGGGGGCTGCTCCGCCGCCAGCACCCCGTCAACAGAACACCGCCACGCTAAATCACGTAACGTGATTCGGTGGGAGGTGTTCTGTTGACGGGCGGTGGAGGTGGAGCAACCTCCACTTCCCCGCAGACCACCAGTATGGCTGCTGGCGGCTCTCCGTCCGGAAAAGGACGGAGGGCTGCCAGCAGTCATAATTTGCCGAGCGGAAACTGCCAGCACTTGCGGTCTTCAGCACGGCGGTCCCTTGGCGGCCTTCTGAAAAGACCGCCGAGGTTGAAATGACCCCCTTAGTGCTGCTTCAGGAGATGCACTTGGCAGGACACCACTGCCCATGTCTAAATAGAGGCCAATATACTCTACTAACACACGTGGGATACACCATGGGGTCACAATAGTGGCTAAAAAGACACCCCGATTTCAAGTGAAGTCTTGGCGGAGTCGGGGAGGAGGGGCAATATGTGGGAGCATTGGGCTCTAGAGTTAGGAAGACATTGCTTTTACTAAGTGTATTTGCCCCACCTCATCTCCTCCAACCAATCCTTGAGGCACTAGGCAGCATTCTACTGGAAAGAGCTGCTGACATGCATATCATAGGGGAAGACCAACACTGTCATGGATGCAGCACTCGATAAATTGGTTCTGAGATCATCACATAAACATGCTTCATCCTTTCTGTCGCAATTCACATTAGCCATGGGAAATTTGGATTTGCAGAGAGCCAGATACCCACAGCCAGAGAAAAGTACTCTTTCTCTGGCTCCCACAGTTCGTTCTTCCACATTGACTAAATCCTCTTACCGGCAGTGGAATATCCAGCCACCGTTGAAGCCAGGTACTTGCCCACAGGTTTCTCTGACCACACATCACTCTGGGTTGCACTGAATTCAGTGAGATGAGGTGGCTGGAAGCAGACTAGTTAAGACTTGAAAGACAATGACGTAGGGTTGGACCTGCTGTGTCAGAACTGTTGTGTCCCTACTTTGAGGAAAATGTCAGCACATTAGACTCACCCAGGGTGGTGTGGGAGGTCTACTTCAGGATAGGGCCCAAAGCATCATTTCACACAAGAACAATGTAGGAATGAGGGCCTCATAGTGCTTAACAGAAAATTCAGAAAGCAGAAGGGCAATACCAAACCACCAAGATCCAGGTGACATTGGATGGCCTGGAGGCCCTTTATGCTGAATCTCATGCTCTCACGCATGACCTGGTGAAACAACAATTCCTGGCGATGCAACGGAAACTGTATGAGTTAGGGAACTAGGCGGGTCACCTTCTATCATGGTTTGGCAAAACAGGCTGCAAGCAGATGGGTGGATGAACTAGAGGCAGCTGACAGATCTTGCATAGCCACAGATGGTGGGATTGTAGAGAGATTTGCCCAATATTATCAGGACTAGGAGATCTTCAATTTTGGAGAGGGTACGGAGGCCTTTCTAGTGGAACTGCCCCCCACTTGCTTACGGGAGGAAGACAAGCACCTCCTGGAGCAAGACATCTCAGTCAAAAAGGAGGCAGTGAGCCAAATACAGTTGGGAAAGACGCTAGGCCCAAAATTTACAACAATGGAGTTTTACAAGCCCATTCTGTTGGTGGTAGTGCGTACCTAATATGTTGTTGGTGGAGGCACAGTGCGTGGGGGAGCACCCACTGGACTTACGTCAGGCAACCATAATAGTCCTGCCTAAACCAGCTATCCCTCCCTCCGGATGTGCTTCTTAGTGACCAATTCCCCTCCTGAAGATCCTGACAGAAGTACTGGCACTCTGCCTGGTACACAGGGACAAGACAGGATTTATGCTAGGAAGGGCTATTCGGCACAGCTGGTGATGGCTCCATAGCTGGCTAGATTATTTCACAAACAACACTCATGACTCATGGTCCTGTTCATATTTGACATGAAAAATGCCTTTGTTTCAATCAGTTGGCAATACATTTTCCAGGTCCTGAGGAAACTGTGATTTATCCTAAAATATTTCAGCTGGGTTAGATTGCTTTATTTCCACCCAGTGGTGAGGGTAAGAGTGAATGATGTCACCTCAACAGAGGTGCAGATGGATGGGAGAGTGGCATGGTTGCCCCTTGTTGCTTCTCCTGTTCTCTCTGTGTAAGGAACCACTGGCAAGCTGGCTGCGTCTTAGGGTGGACATTGAATGCTTCCCAGAGGTGGCAGGTGAGCCACAGAAGGTTTCTCTCTATGTGACAACATACTTCTGTACCTGGCAGAGCCAATGAGATCACTGCCAGTGGTTTTGGAAGTTTTCAAAGCTTTCCAATATTATGCGGGCTATAAAAATGAACAAGGTTTAATTCATCATGTAGGAACTGGGTAGTTGGCAGTCTACAGTGGAAATCCCCCTGGAAATGGAGGTTTTAGGTACCTTGGGAGCGAGATCGCATGCAGCCCTGCAGAGTTTCTGGAGTGGAAACTGGAGGTTGTCTATAGGAGGTTTTGAGAGGACATTGATTGCTGTAGACGGTTGCCTCCCTCACTTATGGGCAAAGTGCCTTTTTAAATTCCCAGAATTCCCCCTTTGGAATTTTCCTTAACAGAGTAGATCCAGTAGTGAATTCCCTCCTGTGGGACAGCGGGACCCATCACATTGCACTCTGTACTGTAGACACATCCATGTACAATGGTGGCATTGCGCTACCAGACCTCAAGGTGTACTATTGGGCTGCTCAGCTGCAAGTGATTAACTAATGGAGCCATGCACCAAGAGATAACCCAGTAGCATGGCTGGAGAAACAACCCTTCAGGTCCCTTCTGCCAAGACCAACAAGAGCCTCCCTGAAGGCCTAGGATAAAGCAACAAACAGTGGGGTGGAAAGGCAGTGTGTCTCGAGATGCCCCCCCCCCCCTTGTGAGTGAGCTGCCTGTTGCATTACCTGCATAAGTTGTCCTGGATAAAGCTGTAGAGTCTCACAGAAAGTGAAGTTTGATAGTCCTTTCACAAGTATGAATTTTGAAATTCTCATTTTTTTTTTAACATATCTATGGGTTCAACCTGCACTACACAATAAAGGTGTGGAATGGGGAGCATTGGAGGACAGCAGGCCAGTGGAGAACAGAATACTCTCGACAGGGATGACCTCTAAGGTTATTTCATACACATACAGTGCTTTTATCAACAACAGACCCGATACTCTCCGACCCCTTAAAGGCAAATGGGAGGCAGATCTGAGCTCCATGGAGGACATTGCCTGGAAAAGTGCTGGGGTAGTGGAGAGAATGCCACAACCTGGTCTGGAGCTCTGGACATGCAGTGACACCAGGGGTAAGACCCAAAGACTAAGGGAGGTGGTAATCAAGAGGGAAGTCTATGGATGATGTTTTCTACCCAAACATGCTATGTCATTTATGTGTGATTTAGGCTGACTGTACAAACAAGGTGATGAGTTATTTGTGTTTCCAAAACCAATAAAAAACATTAAAAAAATCCCAAAGTAATGGGTGCTGAAAACTATGTACTTAACTTAAAACTGGTTCTGAGCTGATTGCAGACCTTTATAGGTTATAAAGGAAACATTGCAGAATGCTTAAATTGAAGATGATAACCCCTTCACTCTCCTCCTTTTTGCTGCATAACCCCTTAATATCGCCTTAGTTAGAGGTTACTGTCTCCCGATTTTATATTAAAAACAATTGTGCTTCTATAATGTGCAGGGGATGAAACATCTCTTGCACTCTGATGGCCCCTTGGAAAGATTGCCAGTTTAATGTTGACTGTAGGCAATGGGGATCCCATAGACCAAATTACATTTACGTCACTAACCAAGAAAATCTACAGATTCTTTTGTGACACAGGAGAGTTCCTATAGAAATGCAGTCATATAAGAGGATTCACAATAATGCTAAAAGTAAAGACAATGTAGCGCTTGGACATTATTAAATAGAATCCTCAAATTTAAATCAAGTTCATCTTTTAATTTTCTTCGATATATAACCTCACCATGGAGAATGGCTATAACTCTTTTCTCTCAGCTTTCTAAGCTGGTGTTTCTCATTTTTAAAAATATTTCCAAATTGTCACTCGTTACACATTGTAAATGAGGGTTAAAAGTAATGACGTTAACCCAAGGACACATAACATGGTCAAGGTGGTACTGGGAGGGAATCACATGCCAATTTGTGTAAGCGGCAATCAATAGGAACATTGATTGAGGATATGGTTTAACCTCCTAATTTCTCCTGCACAGAATATTTGTCACATCTGGGTTTCCCCCCAAGTTGAGTCTTCATTTGTATGTAACATGCTTACTCTTCGGTTTACAGTTCTGATTTAGGATAACAAATAATGCTGGAATGGCATCAATGAGGTGAAACACTGGTGTGCCTGTTTGGTCACCACAATAAAGAAATTGATATGAGAAGGGCTTTGTGTGCTTAGTAGACTCAGCTACTGATCTTTGAGTTAACTCGTCCCTGGTCGAGTGAGTCCGGAGGGGGGCCCCATCCATGTTCTTTGCAGGGGGGGACCCTCCAGTTTTGTTAAGCCACTGGGTAGTGGGCTATCTCTATTGATTTAAATTGTTAATCAAAGAAGTCATTCCTCTGCTGTGTCTACCCCCCCATAGTGTGGTCATATGCACAACACAAAAGAAATACATCTAAACAAGAAGCTTTCCTGGAGACTGTCTCCCAGTGAACTCATACAACTGCTGGCCAGTATTACCCAATGCAGCTGCCATACTAGACAAAACTAGATACTTAATTGATCAAAACTTTCCTGGCACTATCATCATATCTCTCGTGTTTTTTTTTATCAATACTCCGAGTCAATGACTGGAGAGGGTTAAGGCAAGGTCTCTGTGTTTGTGTTATGTATAGAAAAGTGCTAGGTTTATTTTCTGCTTCTACAAAAGCATTGTTCTCCAGACAGACCTAAAATTGATGGGCTCAATGATGTGCCACTTTTCTCATATAATACAAATAACTTTGACATTTGCGTCAGTAATCATTTTAATCAAGGTCTAAAACAAAAATGGATCACTGCGTTATTAATGCAATTTTGGAAACTAATAGCCTACTCCATATGAGGTCCTTTTGAAATTGCATAAATTGGTGTATATCAACCAATATTTTAATCATCTTTAAAGATCATCAGTTGGGCTTTAAGGCTATTGCAGAGATTTTATGCACATGTTTGATTCTCCAGCACACATTGCTACTGTGCTCAATTGCACCATTCCTTTGGTTCTGCTGTGAATCCGTGACAATCTTTAAAACATGTCACGTTTCCAGAAAATTGCTGATTCCTAAAAGTTTATAATCACTCAACTACAGTTTATTGTATATATGTCCAACCAAACACCTAACCCTTACATACTCTGGAATGCCTTTAAATATTTACTCAGAAGATGCAGAAAAGTATTTTTTTCTAAACTGGTCTTTTCTGTTCTCAATTACACTATACAAATACAGCATCTATAGAATTAATTCAAGGTATGCAGGAAAGGAAATTTGAAGAAGCCGGAGCAATAACTAAGATATGTACCACTCAGAGTGTTGCAACCTCAATGAAATCATGAGACTGCTTACAGAAAACAATATGACATCATAATACCACCCCTTTTTAATGTGATCTTTGATTTACTTTAATGTAGCAGCACAAAATTAGATAATCTGGTTATTCCATTACCATCCTAAACATGAAATTGTGTATTATTCCACTGGAGTTAGCTTCAGGTGTTTTTAGGTCTTGTGACCTTCCATTAAACCTCTGCGTAGTCACTGGATTAGATATCAGATACATTCCTATTGCCCTAAGTCTATAAAATTGCTGTGTACAGATCCTTCTAGATTTAGATTCTTAGACGTGATCATAAATGCTATACTTACTGTCACAAGCTGTGCTGACTAGTTGTGCTTTCGGCTGAAGCATTTCAAGGAGAATTGCGGTTTCCTCGCAGAGAAGCATACACTCAATCCGAAGCTGGTAGCTGATATCAGGGGGTCAATGGAAAATGTTACTAGCGTTAAATTCTTATGCACATGCTCTTTTTAAAAAAAATTAAAAAAATTAAAAAACATAAAAACGTTTAAAACACAAAATACATTTTATTTCCTTTATATGAGTCTGCAGGCATAGAATAGTTACAAAAAACAACTCCCTTGAACAGCAAATAATTCACATAACACTGGATGATAAAACTGCATTCCTCAGTGATGCTCTGCCCGTAAAAGAAACAGCATGGTCTAACCCGTATGTAAGTGTTCAGCAGCTCTGTTTCCCTCTCTTATTTAAGACATTCCAGTACAGTAGGAGTTCATATATCTCTGTTCTCCACTGTCAATTTATGTATCTACAGTATAATTAACTTCACAAATATTGTATCATATTTCTAACAATTCCTCCTGCTAACCTTGGATCTGACCATTTTTTAAATCTGTCACTAACATGGATTTAGTTATTGTAATTACATCCCTCACTTTGATTGATGCTCTCCTTTAAGATACTTTGGGTCTGATTAAGGGTTCGGCGGACTGTTTGCACTGTCCGATGAACTTCCGACGAGGAGGTTGCCGCCACACTGGCTACCTCCCTGCCAGACACACCTAGAGTTTCCCAATAGGCTGGTGGGAAACAGGCTGCAGCATTGGTTCTGGCTCGTAATCAAGCCAGTGCCATGCAGTAGCCAGCAGGGTGTTCCAGCACCCTCGCAATGTTCAATGTCTGCTAAGCAGACAGTAAACATTGCGAAGATGTTGGGCAGGAGGGCCCTTGCTATGCCCATGTCAAGTGTAAGGGCAGTGCAGTGGGTCCCCTGTGGCCCCCTGCACCTGTTTTCAGCCAGCCTTTTCACATTGGCTGGCAGACAACAGGGTCATAATCCGCAGGGCAGCGCTGCATTCAGCACTTCCCTGGCAGATTATTATCTCTGCCACCTCCAAACTTCCGGGATCCATGATCCTGCCGGAGCTGGTGGTTCTCTAGCGGTCGGACCACCAGGGTTATGTGGTGTTTGGACAGCTGCATAGGGGGCGGTCCAGACCACCACCAAGAATGTGGCGGTCTTGGGACCACCACACTTGTAATGAGGGTATTTTTCTCTTTTTTCTCTTATTTGCAAAATTTCCCTAAATGTGAACTCTCAGACGTGTTACCAGAATGTCAGCATATCATGTCTTCAACATTGTCTACAAAATGTCATCCCAATGGAGTTAATAAAAGAAAATCTTCACCCAATGATAATATTACTGTACACAATATTCTGACATTTAATCATCTCTCAAACCCAATTACTCATATTTCCTAACACTTTATAAAAAAACAGACAGTCATGCTGTTGCCTCTGTGCCTGGATCTTTTTCCAGCCTTCGCTTTCCTCATCTCATTTCTTCATCTCCGGAATTAATTGCATTCTATCACCTTCATCTTTGTTCTGCATCTCCCTCATACATGAGTTCTATCCAACAGACACATGCATGTCTGAATTTCTTTAAATGAAGGTCTAGCTTCAACTCACTACTAGGTCTCACCTTAGCTGATGGTCCAAACATACTGTAACACACAGAGTTAAAACGTTGTTTAACCTCACCAGTTATGTAGAGATAAACAGAGCATATATTTGACAATAAAAGGATTGGCACTAGCAAACACCATCCAAAACTTTTAGGGGTCACTAACTTTCCTAATAGTTCACATCTCAGTGAGAATCTAGACTAGAAATGGTTTAGAAAGTGGACTTATCTGATACTTTTAGCCTCTCGTACTCTTCTTGGTAGAGGCTTTAGTTAAGAATTAGGCCAGGCCTAGACGAGAGCACAGCACCTGAACAATTGTGCTTTTTTGAAAAAAGCACCTCAAGATTTTTGAGTTAGTCTGAAGCTCTATTTTGAATAGTAATGGCTATGGTGTCCCGAGCCATTACTATATAACCCTAAGGTAGGTGACTATCATCCTCGATTCCTAGCAGTTTGCGTCACAGTTTTCACCAATTTGGTTCCACGACTCCTGTTTAATTTACTCTTTTAGTTGGGTGTCATAGTCCTCTCACAGAACATCCAAGGTGAAGTCACATGGTATCCTTTGATTCTTTCGGGTTGGCCTGCCACTCAAGATCAAGCATCTTTTCTGAGATTTACTGTCTATAATTTATCCTGCTGTTGAATGCCCAAAATAAATGTTATTAAATATTCTTTCAGAACTGTTTCTTGGAATGCCCATCAAGTACTGTGCAAGGCAATGCTCATTAGATTCTGTGCTGTAGAATGCCCATGAAAAGATGTGCAGTGAAATGTCACAATATATGTTTAAATTGTCAAAACATGTTCCGAAAAAAGTCCATGGGATTATGTTTCAGAAGATAATCATCAATGCCTATCATACTGATAAGATATATTGCCATGAAATGGCCATAAAGTGTAAAACAAAATGATAACTTTGATGAGTTAAGGATATTGTTGGCTTTCCTTAAAGACCTCTATTTTACCAACCTGGATATGTACAACATTACTGTCCCTCCAATCAAAGTGAAAAGTAGACTTTCTCGACAATCATATATTCCACAACTACCCCTTGTTGCTATAGAAATTTGAGGAATGTGTGATACATATTACATAAAGAGTTTCTATATGCTTAATTAGCATTTTTACATTTTCTGAAGGTATAATTTGGCTACTTTGGCTCAAATTTGAACCCAGTAAATAAATCTATGTTTACTCAGAGCGTGGAAGTGTAGAGTGATTCGGGTTTCCAGTAAAACATAGTAAGGACACCATCTCTTCTGCAAGAACTGAGCTGAAACATTTGCCACCTAGAGTGACATCTGAGAGAAAACCTCAACTTTTTGTCCTCTTTTGGGAAAGCAGACAATCTCAACTGGGCACTCATTATCACCCTGTGACGGCCAACTGAGTAGGAAAGCTGAATAGGGACTACAAAAGCTGGAATAATACAATTGTTGTGCTTAGGACAAATTCATTAAATACCACACAGTACTCTTGAGAATTATTTTGACTTCTGCCTGTCCATGATATTTCGATCTTTTTGAGCGCACTCCTGAAATTCCCTGTAGGTCTGAAAACGTTATTGATCGGGAAGTCCACTTTTGTGCAATTTAGGAGATATCTAAGCATAAATTGAATCCAGTTACGGTCTAGACTGTTTTGGAAGTAACTGGTTTGCCTGAGAGTCCTTGTAATGGTAACAATGTTTCAAGAGTAAGTCACTTGTCCCATGGGCTAGTCAAGCTGACCATTTTACTAAGTTGCTGTGTTGCTGGTAGCCCGACGAAAGTCAGGACATGGTTTAGGTCCCAATCAGCTTGAGTTCTGTGCATATATATGAGAGCTGTGAGTCAGTCAGGCATCATTTTCTACATCTTCCTAAAGCCATAATGCTAGCAGCTGTGAACCATAAAACTACACGCTCCCCAATCTAGTGGCAAACAAGAAACACAGGAAGGCCTAATATTCCAAGAAATAAACCTGACAGACATTAAGGCTTGTTTGTTGGAGTGCAGCCACAACACATGCTTTAGATAGAAGAGGTCATGAGGTTGAGGCGTTGCCCAGGATGATCATTGGGCACAATCCTATGACATCTGTGGTTGGCTTGATGCATAGTCGGTTCAGAACATTTTGTTTTAGGCAACCAAATACGATCTCCAGCAACAAATAAGTAAGTGACAGATATTCAGGGAATCACATTGCCAAGAACAGATTCCACATGTTGCCCATTATACATTTTAATATTGCATACTTGTTTTGGGGTAGCTAGCTTGGAAAATCTGCTTCCATCAAAGTGCATCTAACAGTACTTATTTGAAGTAGAATCTTTAGGTTTACCTTTCATAAATGAGTTCTTGATAAACAATGGACCATGGTGGGAGTCTTTTGATTTATGAGACTCTGTGGCTGCAGTGTTTAACATATAATTATGGATTTGACAATTACTTTACAGATTTCACAAAATATGTTTATTTGAGATCAAATGAATTAAATTAATACTGCCACTGAAAGTGCTGCATAATTTACCCTTTTTCACCAAATTTAGATAACCTGGCGCATACTCATAATGGCAATGACAATGGTAAAGCTCTGCAGTGTGGTTTGGGAGTGGTTAGTAAGATGATAAACCCCACATTTCACTAAGAACCATAAAGTATTTTCCAATATTTCAAGATTTCCTGTGAAATACTGGTTTTCATACCTCTGCATTTTATGCAATTAAAGAAGTTAAACATGTAATATCTATATGTTTCTGTGATTTTTTTCCAAACGAACACAGTGTTATGGAAGGTCATAATTTTTTTTTTTTAAGTGTTTAGGTCTAACTAATACACTACATCGAAAAAAAGATGTTATTGTAAAATATGTTTTGGAAAAGTAATTTTAACAAAAGAAAAATATATTGCAATTGCTAGCACTGCTCCACAGCAATCTTCTGTTTAAGCACACCATTGGTCATACCACGATGGGCTTTGCTGGCACAATTCAAAATGTAGCAACTGTGTTATGAGACTGCAGTGTGTAATGTGGATTCGTTTAACACAATATTTTTCCTAAATAGTGATTTAGTTTTAGATTGTACAGCTCAGAGGGGGCGTGGCTTGGCCTGCCGGCAAGATGGCCATCGCTTGGTGAGGCTCTGCCAGGCTTAGGGCCGTCTTTGCACAGTTATCCTTGCAGAGCGGCAGATTGCACGATTGACTCACGCTGCTGGCAATCGGAGCCCCCGGTGCCTCATTTGGAGCCAGCGTCGGGCCCTGGTTTAGGCTGCCTGGAGCTCTGGCCCCTGGCTCATCGGAGCGGGCCTGGTGGCACGCTGCAGCACGGACTTCCGGGCTGGCGTGCACTCCTTCTCCCGGCCTGGGTGCTTGGTTGGCGGGCCGGCAGGCGCTCGGCCGGCTGGCGCGTGGAGCATTTCAGAGGGGGGCATTCCAGCCTCCCTGCTTTGGCGTCATCGGTGGCTGGATCGGGCCACGGCCTGAAGGGAGCTTTGGCGCCGGTGCACCGAGTGTGCGGTCCGCATCAGCTGCTGAAGCCGGCGGACAGAAGTGCTGGGGCCCAGTTTTTCTATGGTGCTGACGGCCCCATGAGAGGATCTGGACTTGAGCCTCAGGTTGGCCCCGTGCTGATGGAGACCTCGTGGCCTGCTGGCTGCTAGCTGATAGTTGCGGCTGGCGGCCCAAGGGGGGGTAACGGGGGGGCACCGCGCGGACTGATCGTCACGTGGAGGACTACTGGGGGCTAGTGCAGGCCCTGGTTTTTTGGAGTATGTCACCGGCCGGATCAGGCCGGGGGTGGAGGAGGTAAGAAGTGTTTAACTACCTGCTGAAGTTGCGGGGTCCTTTGCAGCCCGGGTCGCCTGTCAGGCTGATACGCTCAGGAGGGGGCAGCTAGTGGCATGGGGAGAGGGCCATGGGCTGGGCTCTTGATTGCCGCTTTACTTTTGGGGCGCCCCAGTCTGAGACTTGCGTGATTGCCCTTGTGGGGGGCTCTGAAGTTGGTGAATGGATTCTCTTGTCAGTGCCTTACGTGTACCTGAGCAGCGGCCTGGTGCCTTATTTATATCTTGCCTGGTCGGTGCTGACGGGCCCTTCGACGCTTCTACAGTGGTATCCGGAGTGAGGGCATCCTGGCCTGCTGTTTCATTGTCCTGTTGCTGGTGGATACTTGGTGGCTGGCAGTGACGGAGCATGGGCAAGACTGAGCAAAAACAGTCCAGGCCTACCGTCTGGAACCCCTCCACATCCCATCATTGCCTGTCTGCTGAATTATCGGGATAGAGATACCATTCTTAGGCTGGCTCAGGAGGGACGACCTGTGGTAGATAAGAACTCCAAACTCGGCTTCTTCCCTGACTACACCCCTGGCGTGCAGGCTGCGCGGCGTGCCTTTTTTACCAGTCAAGCACACATTGAGCCAGACTAGTGGGAGGTTCTCGGTGTTATACCCCACCAAGCTAAAGGTGTAACATGATGGGAAAACACTGTTCTTTACTGACCCGAAGCAGGCGGCCAAATTCGCTAAAGTCTGTGCCTAAACGACTGGTCTCTTCAGGCCCCGAGGGTCCTATATCTGAGCATGCTGCTCTGAGTGATAACTGAAGTGCCATGATTGGGAGCTGGGGAAACCACATTGAGATTGCTGGGGTTCCACATGACATGCTCTTTTTTTGTTTATGGCTGCTCCACCGCTCTGGATTGTTGTTTGGCCCTTTTGCTCTTCTCCCTCACTCCTTATTGGATGGTGGGTTTGAAGGCCTGGCTTACGCCCGTGGGATGAGTCCTGGTTCTAGCATTCGTATTGTAAAAGAGTTTTTGGTTGCTATGGGGGGGGGAATTTTGCTCTGACCCGTTTGGGGGGGTCTCTGTGGGTGGGGGCAGGGGGATTCTGTATTCTGTGTTGCTTTTGCCCATTTTTTTCCTCCTTTTCCTTTCCTTCTTTGTTTGCTGTTGGCGGGCAGGCTGGGGCACTGTGGATGTGAGACTCTTTTGTCTGCTTATGCTCGGCATGAAATAGATATCTGCGTGCTGCTTCAGGAGACACATTTGGTCGCCTCTACGCGGGACAAGCTGAGGGCTGGCTGGGTCGGGTAGGTGCACTGCTCTGTTTTCTTGCATTATGCCCGTGGGGTGGCGATTTTGCTGAGTAAAGGATTGCAGTGGCGTACTCCTAAAGCTGTCGTTGAGCCTAACGGCCGCTATGTTGTGTTGAGCAGCACGTTGCTGGACCGTGCTTGCAGGCTTGTTTCTGTATATGTCGCTAACATGGACGATCCTGTGATTTTTCGTGAGCTGTGGCCCTTGGTGGAGTCAATGGGAAATGGTGCAGTGATTTGGGGTGGTGACTTTAACGCGATTTTAGATCCCGTGGCGGATCGAGAGAGCTTGGCTCGGGTGCAGCATGTTGCGGCTGCCAGGGCCCTGCAGTCGGTGATGGACAATGGAGCTTTAGTAGATCTGTGGAGGGTGAGGAATGGAACTGCTAGAGAGGGCACGTGTGTCAACTATGCACACAGTAGCTGGTCCCGGATTGACCACTGGTTGGGTACAAGAGATGTGGAGCTTTGGACTCGTTTGGTGGATCACCTGCCTCGCACTCTGTCAGATCATTTGCCGGTTCGGCTGGTGCTGGAGGTGCATACTTTTTTGTGGCGGCTGCCTCACGGGGCGCTACGAGACAGGGAGACAGGGTATTTCGGGAGGAGATTCGCGAGGCTGTACTTCACTTTTTTGGCTGATAATAGTGGGTCTGGGAGCTCCGCTGGTACCCTGTGGGAGGCATTAAAGGTGGCCATTCGCGGGGTGTGCCTCTCAAAGCAGCATTGTGTGTTGAAGTCGCTGTGTCGTGGGCTGACGGATCAGGAGGGGTGGATAGCGGATCTGGAGCGACCGCTGGTGGCGGATTGGTCCGGTGCGGTACTTGCGGAGCTGCGGAGAGCAGTGTCCTTGTATGAGGAGGCCTCTCTCTGGGAGATTTGTTTTTTAGGGCGGTATGCCAAGGCGCGGCGATACAGAGAGGGTGAGAGGGCAGGTCGTTCGCTGGCAAACATGCTGCCCAGACCATGGGCCAGCAACTACGTTACCAAGATTGACGGTCCTGGAAGTGAACGTGTGATCGGGACGCAGGACGTCATGCAAGCTTTCACCCAATTTTTTGTGAATTTGTATGCGCGCCGACAGGGTTGGATGCTACTGCAGCTCAGGCTTATTTCTCGGAGATCGCTCTCCTCTGGTTTTACGATGCCCATTGCGCTTATTTCGACTGCCCTTTTTCGGTAGAATAAGTCTTTGCGGCGATTCGCAGTTTGCCGAGTGACAAGTCACCGGGGCTGGACGGCTTGACCACTGCGTTCTATAAAGAGTACTCCGATATTCTTGCACCTTATCTCTTGGAGGTGTACGCGGAGTCAATGGAGACCGGGATCCTCCCTGCATCACTTCGTGAGGCCTTAATTCTCATGATACTTAAACCTGGTAAGGACCCATATAGTTGTGACTCGTATCGCCCGCTTTCTATGATCAATATAGATAACAAAATCTTGGCCAAAATGATTGCGCCACGGTTGCACCAGTTACTTCCGAGACTGGTGCTTCCAGATCAGTCTGGGTTTGTGCCGGGTAGGACCACATCCCACAATTTGCACACGTTTTTTGCGGTAGCGGGCTCCATGGGGGTCGAGGACGATGCGGCTGCAGTGTTCCTGGATGCTACTTAGGCCTTTGATTCTTTGGCGTGGGATTACATGTTTGCGTTGCTCACTAGAGTGGGACTGAGTGCTCGTTTTGTGAACGTGATCCGATTGTTATATACGTCTCCCACGGCCAGGCTACGCCTTAATGGGTCTATTTCGGACTCTTATCTGGTTGGCAGGGGGACCCGCCAGGGGTGCCCTTTGTCCCCGTAACTCTTACCTGTGGCGACGGAGCCTCTTGCAGCATGGCCGCGACAGCACCATAATGAGATGGGTCTGCCATTCAGGCAGCGGCCTATTTTGATATCCATGTATGCTGATGATATAGCGCTGTATGTTCGTGAGCAGCGTAACAATCTGGACGTTCTGTTAGATGAAATCGTGCATTTTGGTTCTTTTTCTGGGATTAAGATTAATTGGTCTAAGTCTGTGGTGCTGCCTTTGTCTGCTGGGGTTCCCCTCTTGGTATCCAACTGAATGGGTGGATGGCCCAGTTCGTTACCTGGGAAACTGGGTGAGCTGCAGTGCGGAGACTTTATGGCAGGCTAATTATGGTAAGGCAATATTGTGGTTAGAGGGGAGGGTTGGACGCATTGCCATTGCGAAAATGGTGATTTTGCCTAAATTCCTTTATCTGTTTGTTAACCTCCCTTTCCCACTTCCGGCAAGCTTTTTGCGACGTCTCAGTTCTGCTCTGATAAGATTGGTCTGGGCCGGCGGGCAGCCTCGTATTGCCTGGGAGAAGCTGACGGTCCCATTTGAACTCGGTGGTCTTGCTGCTCCGGATTTGGAGCTATACTACAATTGCGCTCAGGCACATTTTGCATATTATTGGCTGCATCCGGTTCGATATTTGCCGCATCTTGCACCTGAGTCTGATTCGGTGTGGCCGGATGACTTGGTCCGCGTTCTAGGTAATCCTTCCCGGCCTTGAGCGTGAGGCGTTGATACGGTGATGTGCACCGCTCGGGCCTGGATGCTTCTGCTGCGCTGCTCTGGGATGGGCTCTACCTTTGCTCCTTCGCTACCAGTTCTCGCGGTGGTGGATCTGGAGAGGTTCCGAGATGTGCGAATGAGTGATTTTCGCCGGGAATCTAGTTTAACTGAACTGGGTGATTGGTTTTTGAATGGTCGATTTATTTCTCCTGGAGATGCGCTAGATGACGGATGCGCTATAGCGTTGCAGCGGCTGTACGTGCTGCGTGTTTACGCAATGTTACGTGCTCGATTCTCCAGACTTACGGAACCTCCATTGGAGTGTCAGGCCTTAGAGGTGTTGTGCTGCGCTCAGTAAACCTATTACTAAATTGCATAATTGTGTGCAGGAGTGGTGGGGTGACCGTTCTGAGTCTGCTAGAATGTGCTGGGAGGCAGATGTGGGTGAGCCTATATCTGATCAGGAGTGGCGAAGATGCTGTGCGCATATGAGAGCTTTATCCCCCCAATTATAGACCACGCCTGATTCACTTCAAATTTTTGCATCACCTCTATTATACCCCTAGCGGTCTCTACTCGATGGGCCTGCGTGCAGATGCATGCTGTGAGCGGTGCCGTGCTCCCGAAGCTGGTTTTCTACATCTTGCGTGGGAGTGCGCAGAGGTACATGCTTTCTGGGTGGAGGTAATGAGAATGATTGAGGAGATGATTGGTTTGAAGCTGCCCTTCTCCCCCAGAGTAGCGCTACTTTGCTGTGTGGACGAGGTATGTTACCTTTCTTTAAAAATAAAATAACAAAATTTAAAAAAAGATTGTACAGCTCAGAACAGAAAAAGGAAGCATGGTTTGCCTGTGTATTTCTGAGCTATGTTGTCTGAAAACTCTACTCTGAGAAATATCACGTTTAATTAGTTCAATTTATGAACTGTAGGCACATTAAACAGTTGCACAGCTCTGTGTTGCTCCAGATAACCCAGTCATAATACGGCCCTGAAGTCACTACATTTCTTCTCTGAGGGAAATCTCTATTATGGTACTTCCTGAATTAAAAAAGGTTGCCCAGCCCCTTGAAGAATGTGTGGTTCTGCTGTAATACAGCTTCTCTGCAACTATTACATGTACCTGCAGCAGTTCCTTGTGTCCATTGTATTATAATTTAATTTATAACGTGTTTACTACCCCGATGAGAAATTGAAGCACTTTGTGGTGATATGGAAAGTCTCTGCAGAAATGGCAGTTTGGGATCATGACAAGCGTGTATACTGTGCCTTACTTTGTAATGCTCTATCGATCAACCTGAAAAAAAACAATAATATAAGGACAATGGAGTGTCATATTCGAATAGATCCTTTAACATTGCCATGGTAAACGTTAGGAAGACTTTTTAAAGCTGAGATGGCTTCATAAAACTTTAGGCATGTTTACCGATTTCTGTAGTAAACTTAAGTACTCCATAAGGCTGGGATAGTTTTTTACGAACACGCTGGTGGCAGATATCTATGAATGATTTGCATACTCAAATGGCCTTTCCAACAGCTCACTCTGTGGTGCAAATGAGATTAAAAGTGTGATCCAGCTGATTATTTACACTATGATCTACAGGGGAAAACAGATTGGGCCAAATCATATTGAAAGGACCATGACCTCCTGTGGCACAAATCTTCCATGAAGCACCATGTCTTAAAATGGCCAGTGGTTCATAGATCAAATCATTCAAACTCGCTCATTCAGAGTAAGAATAGGAACTTTTTTGAAAATTACTAACATGGATCTAGACTCAGGCATTGGATGGAAGCTGGTAGCTCATCTTGCCCTTCCACTAAGAAAAGGTGGTCAGTGGCTGACAACATATCCAGGGCTAGTAAGAAAGGCCAGGTAAAGTAAAAGCAAACTTTTGCACTTGCCACCATGAATACTCCAAGTAAAAGAAGGGGAGAAACTAGAGGCAGTCACAAACTTCATTTCATACCCAACAGCTTCACTCCCCCCTCCTTTCACATAACAAAAGTTATCGATCTGTTTTCTCCAACATGGGATGACAAGAGGGGACGAAATGGGTAAGTCAAAGGTTTTACTGATGTCAAAGCTGTCTTGGGGATTGGAGTAAAGAGTGGTATGTGGTACAATAGTTTTAGGCTGCCAAGAAAGCAACCCATGCAAGAAGAAGTAGGGGATACTATCGGGATATAATGTAAAGGTGAGTACTAGAGGTAGGAACATGCTGGAAGTTAAAATGTTTTTGCAGTGGCGTACATATGATGTGAATAGGGCTGGGCTTTAACAGAGGGACCATGCTGTTTGTGTGATTTGGTAAGGCAGGACAGTGAAAAGTAGTTCATATCTCGTAATTTAAAGTGAATGGGATCAGGGAGAGAGTGTTCTTTGTTAAGAGTATAAGACATTCTTGGCTTTTGGGGAATGCTATGTTCTGTGGTAAAGTCACAGGGTATAGGAAACCTGTGATGGAGATGTGGAGTTGATTGGACAGGAGGAGGAACAGAGCAGAAGTGCCTCTCGCACTGAGGTGGGACTAGCGATATAGTGGGTTAGCAACCATGTTCTTACAGGAAGGTAGAGGGCATGAGCAGTGTGGAGCAGTAAACATTACTTGGCCCTGGGAATAGATATATACCAATGTTAGCATATCTTAAACACGTCCTCTATATCATCGAGGAACACTTGAATGAATGCAGAACTCTGTAAGGGCTCTAGAAACGGGTCATTTAATCTATAACGAGACATACAGGACATTGCAGCACATTCTACAGTGGATCTTCATGCAAGCAAGCTCTATGGTAGTCATTACAAAAGCAATATCCTTAATCTCAATATGTGATTATGTATGCTACACCCACAGTAAAGATAGCAGCAAATGCACATTGCACTGCGGTGAAGGTGCAGACAATGAAGACCCATTGAGGTTCGTAAACGAATGTATCTCTGTAGCTGTACAGACTGTAATACCAAGGATACTTTGCAACTACATTACTGGAGTCATTTATCTCTCACTTACCCCAAAGTACCTAAACCTTTTTTTGCTGCAAGTTCTAGTAAGGTTTAGTAATCATGAGTTGCTGGTATACACATGTAAACTAATGTTAGCCATATGATGCACTTTCAAATTCTTTTAGCTCGCCATTTCCTTCTCTAATGCCAAGCCTAGGTGTAGCACTAATATATTTAACAAGCATCAACAAATCCCTAATCTGTTAGCCTAAATGTTTCATTGGCAGGCCTTGGATCACCCACAACTTTGTATTGCATGATAATATCCAGTATACTACTTGCTGCCCATTGCCATCCATACTTAATGCCTCACTTTACAGAAAACTTGGTTTTCTACTTTAATTACCATTGTGGGTATATTTTAGCTATTTGCTTATCTGAATATTAGCTTATAGTTACAATTATGTTATTACATAAAGGTTTGACATCTATTTATCAAAATAATAATTCCAGTAGTAGGTGCTGTCTTCTATATGCAATTTTAAGGTAAGCAGCTAGCTTTCACTATTCCTACTCCTTTATGATACTACTATTTTTCATGGTGCAGGGAAAAGAAGAAATATTAAAAGTAGATCCTCCAACGATACACAAGCAGAAACTTCACTTTGTAAGATCACCTTACTCATCAATATTGAAGCATTAAAATTAAACTTAATCCGTACATGCATTTTATTTAGATTTCTGAAAGCTAACTATTAATTGACTCAAGGATAAAAGAACAGAAAGCACCAAGAGGAGTAGACACATTATTATTTCACTTACCTTGGAACACCAAGGAGGAGGAGATAAAACTGATCAGCATTTGATAATTTTTCCTTTTCATCCTGATAGGCTTTCAGGTTCTCGATCTATTGAATACAGTCCAATAGGAAAGCAAAGTAAAAGTGTTAGGCTGAAGTACATGTTCACAGAAAGAGAATAAAGGATTCTGATCTTACCTCATGTTTTTCGGGAAGTAATTTCAGGAATTGCTTTAGGATCTCAACATCAAATTTTGACCGGTCCCCTTTCTGTATCATCTCAACGATTTCTTTATTGGGACTGGAGAATTAACAAAGGAAGCAAAGAGGTGAGTGACAGGATATATCACACTACAGCTTCCAAGTAGAAATGTTACCCACTATTCCCCTCACAATATAAGACTGATATTCCCTAAACAGCTGGTTGATCATACACGAAGTATTACGTTTGGCCTACAGCTTCCAAAAAGATTTGAACTGTCTAATGCAAGTCAATAACTTCGTATGTTGCCTCTTTGTATGTATGTATGAAGTATTGAGATAATCTGCACATCTGTGACGGATGAAAAGTTTCAGTGATATAACAATTAAGATTTGCCACTGTGGATCAAAATTCCACTATCAATGATTAACTTAATACCTTTAGTTTTTAGAGGTTAAACAATAAGTGTCCTGCTTGTGAGAAGTGCTGTTCCAATGATGTGCATATTTTGGATTTTGAACATGGTTTACATATTTACACTGTTATGGACCATTCCTCCCACATATTATGGAGTTGTGCTTTCCCCACTATATACAGTACATGATGTTGTATGATTGGTAACAAATATATGATTGTTCAATATTGCATACAGCATTGACCTTTTTACTGGTATACTTTAAATCTTAAAATATGCACTGCCGCCAATATTTCTCCCTGCTGGAACAATCACCACCTCCCCTCCGGGGTCTTCATTTCCATCTCAACTAATCACTCCCTTTGTGTATTATCGACCTGTAGCAAGTATTTATCCTTTTAAAGCTCCCCTGCATCTGTCCCCCACCTTCCTATATCACAGTCTCTCCTTGACAGACCTCTGTGACAACCTCATAGAAAACCCTTTTTAACGTACCTTTATATCTGTGGGCATTTCTCTAGCAGTCAGCCAGTCTTAACAAGACCCTTCCTTCAAGCCATTATCAATCCACAAACACTGCCTCTCTCAGCCATTCCTGCCCATTTTCAGCTATCCCCTCTCAACCAACATTTACGCTGGTGACAGCCTCTTCCCTATGCTCTTCCAAAGTTGCCTCGTCACCATTCACATCACCTTGCAGCCTCTAGCTCTCTCTACCGCTTAACCCTCCACACATCCTCCATAGCTGCCGCCATCTCTGGAAGCGTTCTTCCTTAACATATTGTAAATGCAACACTGCCTCTAAACTAGAAACTCTTATTCACACTAAAAACCACTTCCAGGAACCCACTGATTACGAAAACTCAACCACGAGCTAAAAATCACTAAACCTTCCACTGCCAGGGCATAATAGTCCCTATCCACCAGCATTTCTCTCCATCCTCTTTCCGGAGCAGAGTTTGGTTTTTCAGCTCCTTTCTCGCGCTTAATCTCTGCCAACCTCTCCAGCTGGCTTCTCTTCCAGGCCCTATCAAATGAACTCTTTAATATCATCCGTCTATGCAGGTCTACTTCCACTTAGTTAATTCTAGTGGAAAGAGAGGAACTTTTTTTGTCCTGCGTCACATTTCTTTTTTTCTCCTTTTCTTATCCACCCTCACAACAATAACTGCAGCAACTTAGGGTAATTCTTTTGCAGTAGTGTTGCAACTGGCATATCACTCATTGTATTGTGCACTGTAACACAATAATTCTTGCTTCCAGGCCACGGCAAATGGAGACTTTGGAAGTACTTATTTTATTTTTCGTTCGTAATATAACCTGTTTCGTAGGGTACAACCACATTTATGCTTTAGTCAAAGAAAACACAAATTAAATGCATCTAAAAAGGCAGTTCGAAGAGGACAGATCTTACCATTTAAATTGCTTGAGAAAAATATTCAGGTTGAGACTTCTTTTAGAGTCTAAGAATGTTATCTGTTGACGGAAAACAAACACAATTTCACGTTGGTTTTTAAAAAGTATATTTTTTGCAAGACAGAATTGGGTGAAACCCCGGTACCTCCTTGGGCGGCTTCTTTACAGGAGCGGCCTCCTTTTCCTTCGGTGTTATTTGTGCCACACAGAAGAGTTCCTCGATGCTCGTATAATTCGGCTCTATGGACTCGTTAGATGTGTTGACGGATGCCCACATGGAGTGACTGTCTGAAAGGGACAATCATGGGAAATGGTCAGTGAATTTGGTAGCTTTCCAAAATGCCTGCAAATGCTGGACAAACAAAAACTTCAAAAAGCCAAGTAGGTCAGAGAATGCTTTACCTTCTTCCATGTAACCGCTGAATGTTGCGAGAAAACATTAACATTCTTTGCAGTGCCCAATGTTTCAAGCGTTGGCTTCAGCCAATCTGTCCGCTGAACTGCATATTTTGTAGCTAAGAGTTTTCAGTCTTGCAGACTAGCACATAATCAATGCATGTGAGGCAAACCTTAATTTAGAAGTGTATCACTTACAGGATCAGACTGGGACAGAAAATAGGGTCGAGCTCAAAATAAAAGGGTTCCCCATTAGATAGCTAAAAAGTGGTCAATTGTTGCAAATTGGAAGAGTTTTGAACTTGCAAAGACAATCTGTATAAGTGTTTTGCAAGGTATGGGAGACTGCGTGCGTTTGAGCTTGCTAGAAGCAATGTTTGTTTTAATATTAAGGAAATCAACAGTAAAAACTGCCCCAACAGACCATAATACAGGCCCAAAAAATGCCCACACACTGACCTGTCAGACCAGCCCATAAGGCACTGCCTGATTGCCCTACAGACCAGTCCGACTCTGATCACTTCCTGTTATAAGGATAAAAGCTGTTTATACTTAATGATAAAACAACACCCAAGGTACATCTCTGAAATGGACAAACACTTTGATCTTATGATAAATACTTATTTTCTTGCACAGTTCATAAGAGGTTAAAAGGGGAATCAGACAACATGGGAAGGTGTGGTTAGACATTTACCCTGTACTAGGGCGAGAGTTGAACTAAAACAAAATAAAATGCTATGTTAACATGACGAGGGTGGCCTCGTCATGTTAACATAGCAAAAGTTAGTATATTCGATCGGCACTGCCTCTCTGCAGCACTGAACATATTAATTTGTAACTGATCAAAGTCAACCTCTCTCTCTCTCTGTCCTTTCTCATCAACTGAAACAAACAACTTTCTAGTTGGAAGCTTTCATATTTTTTCTGGAGGCTCACAACTGACTGTACTGCGCCAAATATTTACAATATTCATCTTGCTCAAGGTTGTGACCTTCACAGCGCTGGCTATACCTGGTTATACTGATAATACCAGTTACATATCAACACTCTTTTAATCAACAAAATTGCTGTCAGATCATGATCGGCCTATCCCAAGCCTAGGGACGGAGGCATAGGAATTACTTGGGGCTAAATGCCTCTACGCTGGGGTCCTGCTCATTAGAACCACAAGTTCCATAGCTGTACCCTTTGACTGCCTCCAGTCCCCACGGGTGGGTGCATACTGGCTTCACCTTTATGCACAGTTTGGAACATGGAAATTTTGTTTTTGGGCAGTCTGTCATTCATGTCCTTTTCAGAGCGAAAAGAACAAAACAACATTTTTCATTCTCAAATCTCTTCCTAAGATCCATGCACTTTTTCTTGGTGCTATATTGGATCACTCAAACCCTCACAGTTGTCCTGAAAACAATGACTATTACAAAAGAATCTTGACGACTCTCGCTGCCACAACCTAGGCAAGCTCCAAAGGACAGTTAAAGGGCAAGACAAATTCTACTGTCACATGCTAACTACTGGTTAAGTCAGGGGTCTCCAACCTTTTCTCTAAGAGCTACTTATGTGTAATGAAAACCATCCTGAGCTATTAATATTAAAAATGTTCTAACAGTGACCACAATGGACAAGTTTACATTATTGGCCAATATATATAGGATTACCAGAAATGGTCACCTCAATGCATCAGCACAGTTACCAACAGTAATGTTAAAAAAGGTGATAATATCAGTAATCAACCTCCCCTAAGCGCCATAATTTATCACTCAACTGTCAGATATAAATATATTTTAAAAATTCAGCCATTTCCCCCACACAACAGCTTATGATTTCTGAAAATATATACACTTTCGCCTTCACTACACACTGTTCAATGTATACACATTCAACGAAAATTAAACCAACCAAAAGCTTCTACTTGAGTAGGATAAGCTGCACACAGGAGCGCTACTTACAGGTAGCTGGCGATCTACTTGTTTTGAGAAGGCAGGGCTATGTAAAGGGTTGAGTCGAGTACCCATAAAGCACTAAAAAGCTGTGTCTCAGCCTCTCAAATATTTCAGTGTGCACCAAATTATGAGACATTGATGGCCGGCTGCCAAGAAAAGCATAATAATCTGTTTGACCTAATATAAACATTTTGACTGAAGAATATTGGACTAACAAGCCTCTTAACCTTAGAATGTATGGGATGTCAGAATGTGGCTTTGATTTTTTGGGGCCTCCCTTGTTAGAAATGTCAGAGCTCTGGCTCTCAACACTTTTGCCACTTCTGGGTTCCCCTTAAGATTTCCCACTCTGTCCTTTTCTAAGAGAATCATAGCAATCAAGGCTTTTGTTCATTTTAGCACTGATTTGGTAAGTCGAATTTTATTGGTCTACCCAAGAGGAGTATAACAAAGTTCATGGTATACTGTGCTAGTGCTGTGAGAATCCTCCTCCATTTAAATTTAAAGTGAACTAGCTTCCTATGAGCAAATGCATTACGTTTAAAGGTGCAAGAGCTACTCTGACTTTCAGGGTATCATCTTACTTTTTATGCATGAAATGTATTAAATATGTTTATCTGGAGTGTCAGGAATAAGGCTGTGAGCGGTCCAGGTCCCGCCCGAAACTCCACTGCACGTATTTGCGGCACTTCATGCGCACTACTTGTCATCCCCTCTTGTTCTAGAAGTGGTTATCAGTGTCGCCTGCCCTGTGGTAAAGCTCATGTAGCTGCAGGGTCAGGACATTGGTGGACAAGATGCACTTATCAGTGCTATTCTATGAATGGACTACAATTCCCAGGTTTTTAGAGGCAGCCGCCATCTTGGGGTGTGGCAGGCCTATAAAGCCCAGCCACACCCAAGCACATTGCTCTCTATTTTGAAGACTTCGATGCAGTCAGACCTCGTGTGGCTTCCTCTTAAGAAGAGCAGATTACCTGCATGGCAGATTGACAGCAAATCGGAGTATCCTTGTTTCCATGGTGAATTCAGATACAAGTAGGTCGTACTCATAGCGGTAAGGTCTTGATGAGCCCAATCTTGAAGGGAGTCGTTACTTCCAAAAGTAAAGCGCCCCTTAGCACAACGAGCAAAGCGTTTTCAGTAAAGCGCTCCTGGCACGACCATAAAAGCGCTTCAGGCCAAAAGAGTAAAGCGGCCTTGGCACGTCGATCATAGCGCTTCGGACCACATGAGTAAAGCGCCCCTTTAGCACAATGAGCAAAGCGCTTCAGGACACACGTGTAAAGCGCCCTTGGTATAACAATCAAAAGTGTTTCAGGCCACATGAGTAAAGCGACCTTGGCACGACGGTCAAAGCAATTCATGCCACATAAGTAAAGCGCCCCCTTAGCACAACGAGCAAAGCGCTTCAGGTCACAAGAGTAAAGCACCCTTGGCACGCCAATCAAAGCGTTTCAGGCCACATGAGTAAAGCGGTCTTGGCACGAGGATCAAAACGCTTCAGGCCACATAAGTAAAGCGCCCCTTAGCACAACGAGCGTAGCGCTTCAGGCAAAGCAAGTAAAAGTGCTCTCTGGCATAATGAATAAAGCGCTTCGTGTATGATGATCAAAGCGCTTCATGAACAACAAACAAGGCGCTTCTGCCCAACGAACAAAGCGCTTCAAGTTCAATGAGTAAAACTTTCAGGCCTTAGTAGTAAAGGTGAAAGCGTTGGGGAGATAAGCAAATTATAGTTTCATTGTTTTTTGGGAAACATAATATGTGAGATGCATATTTAAGTCCCATGTCTTCAAGTTATATACATTGAAAACTACTTGATTCTTTCTTGTGCTAAGAATCACTTTTTATTAGGTTGCCCATTGAATGTAAAAAGACAAATTCTGGACCTCTTCTTAATACACCACGTGCTAGAAAGTACCCGTACTGTTCCTTATAAATATTTGTAATGTAATGTTTTTGCTTAAAATATTTACCTGAAGCCTATGATCACCACATTTAGGCAGGTGTATTTTCTCTATTTCTTCATCTTTTAAATGTATTTAACATATGCTTTCAATAAAAATAAAACAATTTGGAATGCTCATTTGGTTTCACTAAACATAAGTCTGTTTGCAATACAGCAAGACTCGTCTGTGACGGTGTTCCTATTCTGGCCGAAGGACTTTGAGGAGCTCAGCTGTTCCTTTCTCGTAAAAGAGGCAGTCTAAGATTTCTTAGAAGTCCAGCTATGAGGCATCTGCATCTACTCAAAGTCTCTGGCACAGTATCCAAGAGACTCACCCTCCACTTTGTACCGCAATTTTGACAAGCAATTTTACCTTCAGTGTTGGACTCCATGGGTTAGAAGACTTGGCATGAAATGGCAATGGCTCTCAACTTACCACATGGAGTCACACACACATTTGCGAAGAGCTGGAACATTGTTCACTGTGATACTGCTGCTAGAAGTTTTGTCTGCTATCATTTAGTCTATTGAGATATTCAGATTTTGCATTACCCACCTTCATTTCCAAGTGGTGTATGGAGTCTTAAAGTGAACTTTCAGTATTCATCGATCTGAATTTTAACATTCACTTTATTTTTTAACAGTGGGTATTAAAAGGCGAGACAGAAAACAGACTGATGGTATCCAAGGAGAGAGTGACCATCATCTCTTGCTGAGGAGCCTTCCACCTACTTAATTAGAGGAGGAATATTTTATCATACAAGCAGATGGAATTGTCTGGGCCATCACTGTACTTTGTATATGACTTTAGAAAACTGGATAACTGCTTTGGCATGTGTTCATTGACTGTGTTTCACCCCATTGGACAATTACGTTTTTTCTTGGTGTACCACAGCAAATTGAGCAAGGATGACAAAGAATGAGTCAATCCCCCATTCTATGGAATGATCATGGCTTACTTGAGATGTACTTTGACAGGGCTTCCTTAAATTTCATTATGTACCTCGATTTGATCAAAGGATAGAAAAATCATCTCCGTAGGGAAGAACACTATTTCCAAAATAGGCATGAGCCAAATCCGGGTTTTCCAGCTGATTTTGGGACAGCCTCCAATCAATAGTGTCAAACTTTCTTGATGATTTTGAGGGTCCAAATAGGTGTGCAAATCTATTTTTGACACCCACTGGGCTCTGCAGCATTACCAAAAAGGCTGCAGGTGCTTGTGTGGCCCCTTCTGTAATATAGATGATGATGGTACACGTGACACCAGTGCAAGCTCAAGGCGGCTTTCTCTCGATTACATGTGGCCATGGCTCAATGCGCATGCAAATCATTTTGCCTCTGCACCCATGCCATATCATAGATGTGGGCCCAGAGGCAAAGAGATTGCCGGAAGATGCACTGATTGTGTGCCACATAGAGATGCTTATTGAAGGGGGAACCTCTGGACATTCTCCAGCAAGTGGGTGCATTCACTAGTTGTAACCACATACTGGGCCATCTCTGCTACAACTACCTCCTTTCAGTTATAGGCCAGGTTGCCACCACAGTGAAAGCAGGACCTGCAATTTCAACCAGTTGGTGTGCATTTCTCTAATCCATACCCCCCAGGACAGGTGAGAGTCGGCAGCTGTACTCAGTACCTCAAAGTAACAGAGTGCATATTTCTGGCTTGTGCCTCGTGCACCCATTGAAAGGTGGCACAGCCGAGGACGATGAGCCCTATCTGAAATATGGGCCCTGGTATTCAAGCAGACATAGTTGAAAATAAAACATGAAAACAACTTTGCCTCTGCAAAGACCAGCAATAGAAGCTACCAGCATTCAATTGATTCAGAACTTTGTGAGTAGACCACAATTTACTGATGTCTTACTCAACTGTATAAATTAGTCCTAAAAATCGTTCAAGGGGGAATCTTTCTCTATGTCCCCATCAGAATCAGTAGCAAGAGGGACCATACAAAAATGTTTACAATATTCAGAGCAGACATTCTAAAACTGGGTTGACCAAAAGTTATGGCCGGTCTGGTCGTAATGACACGGTGAGCAAAACAAATATGAAATGGCATATAGCACAGTGTTGTTAGCAGAGCTTGAGATTAATTCAAGCTTTGCACAGCCTGTTTCAGGCACGTCTGGTCGATTTTGAATTGATCAATTTAACATTCAAACAATTTTTCGGGAAGAGTTTTTATAGTATTGTTTTTTTTTTTTTATTCACTTCCAGAGGAATATCCTGTGCTTGGTCTGCTACAGCAACATTGTGCCATTAGCACTTGAGATGTTCTTTTTGAGGTTTGCTGTTTGTCTGGTTGGACATACAGTCCAGGAACCATAGCTTCCTATATATATTCACCTTCTAAAGAGCCCAACTGAAAATCGACTTTTTTTCAAACATTGTTTGAACTACATCTTCACTTTTTTTAACTGTATGCAGTTGTCAGTCAGTCATCGGGAAAGAATAGTTCCTTCTTATCCAGTAGGAACACAGAGGATTTTATTGGGTAATTTGGTATTTGAAAGAGTCCAATATGTCAGGTTGCAATTTATTCACAACTACAAAAGCAGAAACACAAATTGGGCTGATGCATTCACATATTTGATGACCCAAAATATTTCTGAATTTTCAGAGCAACACTTAGGACAGACCTCTGATAATTAAACTAGATAGGGCACACGCATGAACAATATTTACAATCACATTATGCATGTATAAACAGATAATGGAGATAGAGATAACTCAAAAGATCATAATATGTAAATTGAAATGAGTTTGCCAAAGTATGACTAGTTTATTTGACCTCATTTACATTTAGTGATAAGATTGTGGCAGATCAAATGCAGTACCGTGAACCTGGGTTAGTCTGCAATACATAATCATTATGGTATTACACACTAAGCAATGTAATAAAACTGGTCATATCAGTTTTCACAGGTTTACTAACAAACCTAATATTTATAACAGAGACATGCTTGCCCTAGTTCTATATACAGAAAAATACAAATACATACCCCTTACTGCACTTGGAGGAAGTTTTTGCCAGTTCAACTTCTTCATTTTTAATGTTGGTCTGCTGGCACTGCTAAAGTAGGCATTCCTAGCAGATCCTAAAGAGTAACCCACATGTGCAACCACAATTTCATCCTTGTTTAAGCCAGGAAGTGGAGGTGCACCAGGGCATCTTCCCATGCCAGGCAAAGGTGGTGGTGGTGGTATGCCAGTCAGTGGTGGGGACTGCATTCCAGGTAAAGGCGGAGCTGGAGGAGCCCCACCAAACATGCCTGGCAGTGGTGGAGGTGGTGGTGGCCCCCCACACATGCCAGGAAGTGGAGGAGCTGGTGGAACCCCACCAAACATTCCAGGCAGTGGCGGAGCTGGTGGAGCCCCACCAAACATTCCAGGCAGTGGCGGAGCTGGTGGAGCCCCACCAAACATTCCAGGCAGCGGAGGAGCTGGTGGTGGTCCACCTGCCATGCCGGGTAGTGGAGGCGCTGGAGGAGGTCCACTTGCCATGCCGGGCAGTGGAGGGGCTGGAGGAGGAGAAGGATGTTTAATTTCATGTGAAGGTGGCAGAAACTCTTCTTGTTCTGATGGCACTGAAGACACCGGTTTCAGCATAGTTGTGCTATTCTCGGAACATTGCAGCTGAGGCTGTGATATTAGTTTTTTTTCCTCCATAGACTCTTCAACTGACTTTTCAGTTTGAATACTTTTATGACATTTTTTAAATGGTTCACTGCTCCCCGAATTTTTATTATTTTGAAGTTTCTTCAAAACTGCAATTCGCTCAATAATTTTTTCCAGGGTGTTTTCTTGCTCTGTAAGAGAAGTAACATGAAAGGTGTTAGTGTTATGCATGTGTGTGTGTACAAGTGAAAACAGAACACCATAAAGCATAATACACATTAGTTAAGACACTTTAACAAATATTATATGTTATTCTAAAAAGGTTATCAACAAGGAAGAATTTTCAAAGTGAACACACATGTAATCCAGGTCTGCTTAGTAACAATACTTCATGGAGTCTAAAGGGTGACCATGTGATCTGAATAAGATCTAACCATCTCAGTAGCATCTATAATAACCATTTATAAAGATGATCAATTTGCAGTCATTGAAGCTGATTTCAGTTTGTCTGTACACAGTTAGGTTGCATTACACAGTGAGTTCTTGAAAATAGATAACATTAATCTCAAAATTGGCAGTGGGTTTTTAATTGTGAATTTAATGCTAATAGGAATGTTATGTTAGTGGCAGTTAGGTAAAAAGTTTAGAAGTCCCTCAAGACCTGTTCAAGGGTGTGTGTAAAAAGAAAATACTTGAAAAATACAAAGCTTGTAAACAGTGTAGGAATACAAATTTGCACCTCTCCCTGCAAGTGCATTTTGTGTTCCTCCCTTTGCCACCCACACCCAGCTACACACGAGGGAACATCTAATGTTTGTACAGGAGAATCTGCTAACATTGCCTGGTTGTGGCATCAGACACTTTAACCTTAGACCCAACTCTGGCTGGTTATGAAGAGCCACCTGCACATTTCTAACTCAATGTTTGCTGAAGCAGTTTATGGCTTGGATTGCTTAGACAGACAGTCCAACTATCCTTTTATTTTTCAGCATAGTGGCACAATGGTAAACTGCATTGCAAGTAGTATTTGAGACCTGAATGCATCATATTTTACACCACCATTTGATGAATGGAACATGTCACTTAGCATAAGGGCATATCTACAGCTCATAGGAACTTCTATACACAGATTTTGTTGCTTTCCTGCTGCTACATCTGCTCATCTTGAAATTATGCCTTTTCTTAAGAACTGTATCATCAACCATTATCATACAACTGTAACACAGTGTTAGAAAATCTAAATGCTCCCTTGATGTGTGAATATCTCTGATCATAATGAAGAATTTCCTCAAACTATGTAACCTGGTACACCCTTTACGTGTTCAGCCACCAGCACCTGCAAGCACAATAGAAGTCACTTTGCAATAATTAGTATCAATGTTAATACTTTATCTTAATTACAGAGGGGGTCCTCCTTATCCTTGCGCAGATCAACCAAAAAGGTCATTAAGTCTCCTGGAAAAATTGAGATTGAGAAAAATATATTTTTAACTGAATCATAACCCATTCTATTGAAGAATCACCATCAAAACTCAGTGAAATCCTAGTGAAGTCCCCGACGCATGACAAGGGTCTCAAAGTATCGACACAAAGAGGGGAACTTCCTACTGAATAGTGAATAACTTCTTGGAGTGGAGAACAAAATGGCTACCCTCAATTGTGGTTGATTAAATCTAAAGTAGTGCAATTGAGTTCTGCCCATTCACTACAGCAGACTTCTTCTCCTTTTTGTATTACCCGGTCTTAGACTTTTAATTGTGGGCTAGTCTTAATACATGTGCCTAATCCATGGTAATCGTACGACAAATGGACTATGAGTGTTTACCGTCAGTGTCCACCTTTTAAGATAAGGCCACTGCTACGCAGTCAGGGTAAATCGCATGCAGCTTGTTACACATTAACATGTGTGCACACGTGCGTACCTGTGTATGGGCTGCACGTGTGAGACCACTGTCATGTGCAGCTAAGTAACTGCGCACAGGTAATCTGGTGTAGGGAGGATTAGATAGTGACCTGGGGTTGGTTATATAATGTTAGTGTCCACTAATAGGGAAAGTGATTTACTGTTTTGTCTGTAGTGACACGCCATCATACACATAGGAAGAAAACTGCCTTAAATGCAATTTTACTTCCCTTTGGCCTACAGAGACAGTGACATATCAAAATGGGTTGTAACCTGTACAAGAAAATCAAATCTGCAAGCTCCACAAAGAGATCTGTACAACGAATTGGTCATCGAGAACTGTCATATTTCTATGGCTCAACTTGGGATCAAAGCCCAGGCATTTGTCATCCTGCCGTGCCAGGTTAATTACATTTCACTCTCACCGAAGAAACATAAACTCCCTGCACAAAGGGAGCAATTAACAGTACTTCACTCAGCTTTCATCTGAGAGGTGAAGCGCTTTCCACTGAGGAGGAATGGGTGGGGTTGACTCAATCCGCCATGACACTGTAGCAGAGATGGGCCTGCCCAAGACCACTGAACAAAGGAGGGAGTCCAGACCTTTGAAGCTAATATAGGATGGGGCTTCCCTTTGGTGATTTAGTGACAAATGCCCTATCAGTGAGTGTGTAAAGGGCAGAGCTGAGGCCCCTCAGGGGAGAAGTGAGTAGCGACTCCTGGATGACCCCTTTATGAACTGTCCCAGCATGCTATGCAGAAGGGTTGGGACATCGTAGAGAGGTGAAGTGGCACCCTAGATGTTCCACTCCCCTTTAAAAACTCTTGCACAAGAGGGGAATACTCTGCTGCTTGATGTTTTTCTGCACTTCGCTGCTGGACCCCAGGGGCCACAATGAACAAATGAAGGAGGAACCCCATGATAATCAGAAAGGTCTAGGAACTCTGTCCAACGGACACCAGGACCAGTGGGTCTCCCAAAGTGCCAGTGAGGATCTCTGCCCCAGGGCATGGAAAGAGAAGCTGCCCACTCCTTTGGCCGCACACGAAGGGGTGGGCCAATGGAAGCTGGCTGGGCAGTGAGGGGTGGCCTCCCTCAACTGTTGCTAACAATTGGGAGGCATGGGGTGCCTGGATGGAACGGGCACCTCCAAATGAAAAGAACAAAAGGAGGAAAAGCAGAATGGCATGAGGCCATGTGACAAAACAAAAGGCTGCGGCTCACCCTGGCTCAGCAGGAGAGCCACTCATAATATTCACATCTCTGGCTGGAGCGCCCAATAATGCCCTGCAGGCTTTTCACTGGCATCATTTTCCCTACTCATGGTGGCCCCAGGATACAGGGGGACCACTAATGTGCTAAAGGAACCGTGGGGCAGCTACCCCCTAAAGATTTTTCTTTACAAAGGACTGACCATGTGTTGGTGGGGTCATTAAAACCTGGTCCCCTCTGGAATGGTCATTAATGTTTTAAATCACTCCCAAGGACTGGAGCTTCTGTTCTACAGTTGGGAGTGCAACACTCTCTATGATTGCAGATATTGGGATCTAAAGTTGTCTAAAGAAGGTACATGTTATGTTGTACAGCACCCTTTAGAGGCTACGTCTATGTGATCAAAATGTGATGCTGTTTTTAAGATTTAAGATGTCAAGGGAGGCCTCTGAGGCACACTTTTGAAGCATTTCCAAGACAACCCTTTCATTTTCATGGTTGGAATGTTTATAAAAAGATACATTTTTTGCTTGTTTCAAATGCTTTTTTGATATAATAATGTTGACAGGGAACACTGATCAAAGTGAGTATGCTTTATTCACATTAATAACTACAATTACACATTATCATTATTGATGATTGTATTTACTTACAAAATGACAGTATTTTTAACATGTGGTTTGTTGATCTTGAACCTTTGACCAAGTCAATTTACTTAACTTATATGTTTGCATGACACCTTTAGGCGGGCAAAGGTGATTGTGTGTAGCCATCTATGGTATTTCCCATCTCCTTAAGTATATATTTGTAAGTTAATGTGTAATATTTAGTAGTGTGCTTCTGATATATGTATTTTTCCCTTTTCTAAAGAAAAAACACTAACTGGACAATCATTGATTGAGTGTTATTATTGCTTGTCAGTGAATGCTGGTTACTAGACCACAATACCTTACCTAAGTTGGACTTGGACTGCTTGTCTTCGCTACCCTGAGAGAGTCAAGTGCTACAATGGGGTGGTTGATCCAAGTAAGGAGAAATGCAGACCTATTACTTGTGCAGGACATAAAACTTATAACCCTAATAACCTTTTGGTCAGAGCCTGTTGCTCCCTCCTGAGTGGCCACTGCAGCTGCTGCGGTCTCCCCTCAGAGCATGCCGGCTCTGTGTTCGAGGGCCACCTCCACCCACAGGCACCCGTCTGTGCCTAATCCCTGGTGGCCTAGAGGGCATCTGCGTCTGTCAGATCTGTCTACCTTTTATTTCTTTCATTCTTTTTTCTGGTCTTTGCCTTTTTTTCTCTCCTTTCACCCTTTTTCTGCTCCTGTGATTTCCCCGCTCCCTGACGCTGCTGCCCTCATGACCCTACCCTTATAGCACTTCCCACCCTCTCGCCACCCAGCTGACCAATCCCCTCCTCCTCCATCCCTCCCCTTCTTAAGGGTGGCTGCTGTGCATTGAGGGGCGACTTCACTGACTTTTTGGCCAGCGTCTGTTGCTCCCTCTAGTGTGGCTGCTGCTGTCTCCTCACACAACCTGCTGGCTCTGGGTTCAAGGCCCACCTCCACAAGCAGGGACATGCCTGAACCTCATCCCTGGTAGCCTAGTGGCCATCTGCATCTTACAGGTCTATCTGCCTTTTATCTCTTTCATTCTTTTTCTGTACTTTGCATTTTCTCTCTATTTTTCTCTCCTTTAACCCTTTTTCTGCTCCAGTGCTTTCCCCACTCCCTGCTGGTTCTGCCCCTGCAGCCCCACTCCCACCCTCGTAGTGCTTCCCTTACACCTCCGAGTTGACCAATCCCCCTCCCTCCCCTTCTTAAGGGGTGGCCTCTGCGCAGTGAGGGGTGACTTCACTGACCCTTGGTCCAGCATTCTTTGCACCCTCCTGTGTGGTCACTGTTGCTGCTGTCTTCTCACAGAGCATGCCGGCTCTGTGTTCGAGGCCCACCTCCACCCTCAGACACCCACCTGCATCTCATCCCTGGTGGTCTAGTGGCCAACTGCGTCTGTCAGGTCTGTCTGCCTTTTATCTCTTTCATTCTTTTTTCTGTACTTTGCCTTTTTTCTCTCCCTTCACCCTTTTTCTGCTCCTAGGCTTTCCCCACTCCCTGCTGCTGCTGCCCCCGAAGCCCCACCCTCTGCCCTCATAGTGCTTCCCTCCCACCTCCCAGTGGACCAATCCCCCCCTATCCCTCCTATTCTTAAGTGTGGTCGCTGTGTGGCACCGCCGAAGGTGTGCCAAAGGCAAGCCCATCTGCACCTGCCAACGCCTGGACCGTGCCCAGTGCCACAGACCCTGGATCTTGCACCACCCACTGATACAACACCAGGATCCTCCACCCTCTGAGCCCTGGATGCCGGAGCACCTATCACCCTGCTTTCCCCCAGGACACTCACTGACCTTTCTTGTGCCGTCACTGCCACCTCACCTTCTCCACACGCCAAATGCCAGACCTCACAGCACCAGAGCCACTTCCTGACTAGCTCAAATGCATCCTCCTTAATGTCCGCTTCCTGCACAAACATGCCGTTGAGATTTGGGCCCGGCTAGACACCACCCGTCCAGACATCGCTTTCTTCACGGAGACATGGACTAAAAAAACATCCGGACATCGCCATCCCCAGAGATTACAAGCTGCTATGCATGGACAGTCAATCCAGACCAGTAGACTGCATAGCCATTGCCCACAAGTCCACCCTCCGACTGACGATAAACACAGGAATGCACCCCCATCATGGAGCACCTTCACTTCCAAGTGCACACCACCCCTAAGACTGCCACCCCGGTACCGTCATCTACAGATCACCCGGCCATGCCCAGTGGCCATCAGCGCCATTGTTGACTTCATAGCCCCCCATGCACTCGGCTCCAGCAACTACATTCTCCTCAACGACCTCAACTTCCATTTTAATGATCTCAGCGACCACAACACCGCAACACTACTCGAGAACCTTGACACTATCTGGCTCAAGAAACTGGTCGCTTCACCAATCCACACCTCCGGACACACTTGACCCCATTTTCTCCGCAAGCAACAACATCGATTCGACCCCGCTGCATTGGAACGACCACCACTGCATCCACTTTTTCATCTCCACGCCCACTGCGCACACTCACTCAATGCACCACGCCTAGAGAAAATGGAACCAGATCTCAGAGGAGCAACTCATCAACATCCTCTGCCACTCATAACCCCCGACACAACAGATGCAAACACCTCAGCTCACAACCTCCACAAATGGGTCACTGACTGCACCGACACCCTAGCCCCTCTCCGGACAACCACAGGGAAACACTCCTCCAAGAAAGACAATTGGTTCACCCCCACACTCCAGGAATCAAAGCATTCATACAGGAGGTTGGTAAAGAAGTGGAGAAACAGCAAATCCCCGCAAGACCTTACAACCTTCAAATCATCCACAAGATCTCATCACAGCCTCATCAGGACCACCAGGAAATCAGCCCTGCAGGACTGCATCAGCTCCACCACACACAACACTAAAGAACTCTTCAACATCTTCAAAGAATTCACCAAACCACAAGCAGAGACCACCAAGATCCCTCCATCTCAGGATCTCTGCGATAGAATGGCCACCTTTTTCCACCGGAAGATCAAATACATTTTTGGCAGTTTTGGAACTCAAGACTCTCCGAGTCCGTAAACACTCCTGGGTCAGGATCTGCTGAACCCCCAACAACTCCTGCATGCCTGGACCCCCCTCACAACAGATGAGACACACTCCATCATGAGTAGCATCCACTCTGGAGCCCCGACCGACCCCTGCCCAGAGTCCGCAAGCTACCTCGAAGACTGGAAGCACGTAGAGATCCGTCCACTTATGAAAACTATGACCCAACTGACCTCAAGAACTACTGCCTCATCTAGCTACTGCCGTTCCCAGTTAAGGTCACAGATAAAGCAATAAACACTCAGCTAAACCAACACATCGAGGACAGCAACATCCTGGACGTCTCCCAATCAGGATTCAGACCTAATCACAGCACCAAAACTGCCCTGCTCGCCACCATGGACGACATTCGCTCCCTCCTCTACTGTGGACAAACCACAGCCCTCAACCTACTTGATCTTTCGTCCGCCTTCGATACAGTGTCTCACAGCACACCCAGCAGACATACGTGGCAAAGCCCTTCGATGGATACACTTGTTACTGACAGGCAGAACACAGAAAGTCAGGCTCCTGCCACAGCTGTCAGAACCCAATGACATCAATGTGGAGTACCCCAAAGTCCATCGCCGAGTCCCAGGCTGTTCACATCTACATGATCCCACTCACCCCCATCATCAGGAAATACGGTATGAATATTGTCTCCTATGCTGATGACACCCAGCTGATCATCTCCCTGACCGAGAACCCCTCAACAGCCAAGAATAATTTCAGGCACGGGATGAAAGCAGTCACCATCTGGATGAGGGAGAGCTGCCTTAAGTTGAACTCCAGCAAAACCGAGATGCTCACCTTGGGACGACTCCTGGTGGCTCTCAACACTCTGCAGACCCCCTACCCATACAGGCCACACACAAAACCTCCTCGTCATCCTCAACTCAATGCTTACTATGATCCGACAGCTTAACTCCATCGCCTACACCTGCTTCCACACCCTCCGACTCCTACGGAAGACCTTCAAATGGATACAAACCAACTGCCGGAAAACCATGACATGACCTAATCATGAGCAGACTTGACTACGGCAATGCCCTTTTTGCCTAAACTTCCAAGAAGAACCTGAACAAGCTGCAACAAATTCAGAACGCCACCACCAGATTCGTCCTTGACATCCCCGGCCAAGAACACATCACATAACACCTGAAAAACCTCCACTGGCTCATCCTCAAGAAGAGGATCAACTTCAAAGTCCTTGTACACGACTACAGAGCCCTCCACAATAGCAGAACCAGCTACCTCAACCACTGCATCATCTGGGACTACCCTTCCAAAGCTCTCAGCTCGCCCCAACAGTCACTCACCAACGTACCCCGCAAAAAGAATTCCTTGGCTGGAGGAAGATCCTTCTCATACTTGGCAGCAAAAGGTTGGAACACCTTACTTCCTCACGTAAGACAGTAGCCATTGCTGCCTTCATTCAGGTAGGACCTCAAGACCTAGCTCTTCAACTGAGCTCTGAGAACAAACCCTTCAGCATTATGAGACCCTATGGGTGAGTAATGCACTCTAAAATGCAGGATTAGTTGATTGATTGACCCAATTTCCTACTCATAGCAACTTTTTTTTTTTTTTGACTTTTTATAGGCAATAATCAGTCATCAATAATTTAAGTTACCTTTTCTTGATAGTGTCACAACAATGTTTTTCTTTGAACTTAAAAAAAACCAAAAAAACACTGTTTTAAATGTACGGTCTTCATTGTACTTGGTTTTAGCCTGATGGATGTTGTCAAACAGATTTAGAGTAGGGATACCATATTTAATAGTATTAAGTATTTGTTTTTAATTCAACCTCTAGTGAAATTGTATTGCTTTTGACTGGAAACATAGCAGTATCTGAAAAAGATAGCCATATAATAAAACAACAATGGGAAATAAATCCGTAAAATTGGAAAAGTACCCCAACAGCAAGATAACACAATGTAATCCCCTAGGAGAACACAACATAAATTGTTTAAAGAACAAAACATAACAAAATCACTGTTAGGAAGGAAATATTCCTCACATGGTGTACAATTGGGAACCTGGCCTGCATGAACATTTATTCAGTATCATGGTTTTCAGTTTTTTGGCCCCAGCCTCACGCTAAGCTAGCATGTGTGTGACAGCCGAGGCCTGCCTTTGAATAGATGTACCCAGACCTGTCCTGGACTTAGAGGGATGTACCAAGCATACCCTCTGTAGTGAGTAGAGGACTACTATCCTAGTCACAGGTTCACAAGTGTAGAGCAGTAGTGGAAGAATGCCAGGTTTTAAATTGATTATAGTAAAGGCCTTTGTACTTGTGTAATGTGAACGCGAGCCTACTGACCCATTCATCTAAAGTTTCACTATCGACAGTGGACCTAAAATCCTAGTACTGAGAGCCTGTGATCCTGGATGTCTGCATGCATGCGAGTGTGGGGTGCTTGTATGAGTGCTTATGTAATCCAGAGTGACGTAGGTGTGTGGGTCCATTTTGGAAGCCTCCAGCCTGTACTTGTACACAGGAGGGAGATGGGTTTGCTTTCCTAGAAGGTGGAAGTGTATTGCTGACATTTCTTAGACTGGAGGGAGGAGACCCAGACAGTGAAGTGGGAACAGGGAGGCTTCCCCTTAGAAATTCGGTTAGGTCCTTTTCTGATTAGTCTTCCTGAGACCACCATTTGATGAATTGTAAGGGTCAGGGGAGTGACTTCGGATTCTGTGTCAGGGTATAAAGGGTAATTTAGAGGGGAACAGCCATTTATCTTATTTGCTGATCACTTTCAGGTGTGGGAATTGATGGGTGCAGACTTCTCACACCTATTTGTGCCTCTGATGATGGTGCTCAAACCCAGAAATGACCCAGCTTTGAAGAGTGTTAGAAATTGGGTCTCTAGTTGGCAGAGGTATGCACCCTGTCCAAGTCGGGACCACAATCCTAGTCAGGGTAAGTCAAAACATAACCTAAATTATCCTGTGCTCACCCTCCGGTAGCTTGGCACAGAGCAGGCAGGCTCAACTTAGAAGACAATGTGTAAAGTTTTTGTGCAATAACTCATATAGTAACACAGTGAGAACACCACAAAGTCCTTCACACCAGTTTAGGAAAATAGATAATATTTATCTGAATAAAATATGACCAAAATGAAAAAAAATCTAATATGTAGAAGTCAAGATATCACTTTTTAGACATTTAGCAAGTCTTAACTCCATAAGAATGAATGGATGTGTCTTTTTAGCACATAGTACCTAGGATGTGTCAAAAATAATGAGGCAGAGGGCTGCGTGAGGAGGTGATGCATCGGAAAGTAAAACTATGTGTTGATTTTTCCAGCACGGCAGAGGTGATGCAGCAGAAAGTAAACCTATGTGTTGATTTTTCACGCATGGCGGAGGTGATTCATCAATCAATCAATCAATCATTGGATTTATGAAGCGCACTACGTACCTGTAAGGGTTTCAAGGTGCTGGGAGGGGGGGAGGAGCTGGTGTTACTGGTCGAAGAGCCAGGTCTTGAGGAGTCTTCTGAACGTGAGTAGGTCTTGAGTCTGTCGCAGGTTGGTGGGGAGGGTGTTCCAGGTTTTGGCGGCGAGGTATGAGAAGGATCTGCCGCCGGAGGTCTTTCTTCGGATGCGGGGGACGACGGCGAGGGCGAGGTTAGAGGAGCGGAGCTGACTGGTGGGGGTGTAGAAGCTGAGTCTGTTTAGGTAGGCTGGTCTGGTGTCGTGGAGCGCTTTGTGAGCATGGGTAATAAGCTTGAAAGTGATCCTTTTGTTCACGGGGATCCAGTGAAGGTTTCTCAGGTGGTGGGAGATGTGGCTGTGGCGGGGTACATTGAGGATGCGTTGGAGGCGTAGTAGGTCTTTCGCTGGGATGCCTGTGTAGAGTGCGTTGCCATAGTCCAGCCTGCTGCTGACGAGGGCCTGTGTCACTGTTCTTCTTGTTTCTGTCAGGATCCACTTGTAGATTCTGCGGAGCATGCAGAGTGTGTTGTAGCAGGAGGAGGAAACTGCGTTGACCTGTTTAGACAAGGTGAGGGAGGAGTCGAGGATGAAGTCCACGTCGCGAGCGTGGTTGGTCGGTGTAGGTGAGGTTCCTAGTGTGGTGGGCCACCAGGAGTCATCCCAGGCGGAGGGGGTGGATCCGAGGATAAGGACCTCCGTCTTGTCCGAGTTCAGTTTCAGACGGCTGATTCTCATCCATTCGGCGATGGATTTCATCCCCTTGAGGTTGGTTTTGGCGGTGCGCGGGTCTTTGGTGAGTGAGAGGATGAGCTGGGTGTCGTCGGCATAGGTGAGAATGTTGAGGTTGTGTTGTCGGGCCACTTGTGCGAGGGGGGCCATGTAGATGTTGAACAGCGTCGGGTTGAGGGATGAGCCTTGGGGGATGCCGCAGATGATGATGATGATGATTCATCAATCCTTTTCACACAGGCAAGGTGATGCTTAAGTTTGCAGCCTTGGCTCCTTTCTGTGGTGCAAGGATATTTTGATGCCCAGGGACAATGCGTGGAAAATCCAATGATGAAAAAGGTGCTGTGTCGATTTGGAAGGCACTGTGGTGATTTTTCAGCTGCGAGACAGCTGCTGCTTCGATTCTTCAGATGATGCATCACTTTTTGCAGGCATTTTCTCTCTATGGTGAAGTCTTTATTGGCCCTGAGACTACTCAACAGGAGGCAAGCTCAGTCAAAGCCCTTGGAGATCACTTGTGGGGAAAGGCAAAGTCCTTCCAGCAGAGTCAGGGAGCTGCAGGCAGCAGGGCAACAAACAGGTGAGCAGTCCTTCCAGAAAAACAATCCAGATGAGTCCTTTGGGCAGCACAGCAGTCTCTCTGACAGAGTCCAGTTATAAATCCAGAAGTGTCTGATTTGAGGGGGGGTCACAGATCCAATATATATACTCAAATGTGCCTTTGAAGTGGGGGGAAAAAATCAAAGAGTGGGTTTGACGTGCACCAGTTCCTCTTTCAACCCAGACTTGTCTACCAGAAGGTCTATGGGGGTTAGCAGTCCTTTGTGTGAGGTTGGACCACTAACCTTTGAAATGTGAGACCCCCTCCACCCTTCCTACTCAGGAATACCCATCAGTATGCAGATGAATGCAGATGCAGCTGAGTGTCCTGTGTTTATTGCTGTTTTGGTGAAATGCACAGGGGGAGATGTCAACCAGCACTGACCAGACATGGATTAGAGACAAGCTGTAAGACACAGGGAGCGGTTACTGCATAGAAATGCCTACTTTCTAAAAGTGGCAGTTCTAAAATAGTGATGTTAAATCCAAATTCACCAGGAAACAGGATTTCACACTACCAGTCTAACCATACCAAACATGACAATGCTACTCCTCTCAGATCAGAAATGACCACTTCAAGGTATACAAGGGAATTCCCAATGCTGGCCTACGAGAGGAGCAGATTTCACATTAGTGAAAAATGACTTTGGATGTTTTGCACTACCAGGACATGTAAACCCTACAAGTACATGTCCTGCCTATTACTTACACAGCACCCAGCCCTGCGGTTATCTACGGCCTATCCTAGGGGTGACTTATATCTAATAAAAGGGGAGTTTAAGGCTTGGCAAGTAGTTTTAAAAGCCAAGTCAAAGTGGCAGTGAAACTGCACATGGAGGACTTGCAATGGCAGCCCTGAGACATGATAGAGGGGCTATTTATGTGGGTGGCACAATCAGGATTTCAGGCCAACTAGCAGCATTTAAGTTAGGGCCCCTGTGTACATGTAGTGCACTTTACTAGGGAGTTATACGTAAATTAATTATATCAATCAGGTATGAGCCTATGTTAACATGTTTAGGGGAAGAGAGCATGAGCAGTTTAGCACTGGTTAGCAGTGTAAAGTGAGCAGAGTACTAAAACAAGATCAGAAAAACGGAGGGAGGCAGGCAAAACGTTGGGGGAAGACCGCCCTAAGGCTGTCAGGACTAACAAAAAGCATAACTTAAGACAAATGATAAGGCTGAAGGACAGCCAGGGAAGGAGACATGAAAAAGGAACTGACTCAAACTAGTTCTGGAAAGGTAGACAGAGAATCTGCATCCCCTGTCTTCTAACTTTGAATAAAGGTGGGAGTTGCTGACCCACTGGTTGTTCTCCTTGACCAAGAAAAGGGTCTTATATAGATTACCCAGAGGACTACTGTGCAACCAGGACTATTGTCAACCTGAAAGCCAGCTTCCGAGAGGTAAGGGAACATACCCTGCAGTCAATCTGAAGGACAAACTGTCTTATTTCCCTTGGGAACCCAAGGAGTCTTGTCTGAACAAAGGGGAAAGAGGAAGCCCCCATCCAGTATGAGCAGACTGTTGGAAGGGGACTTGAAGCAGTAAACCATGGTGGAAGGTTCCTTCAACTGGAGTTAAGTCCCAGAGATCCCTGGAGAAACCACTGTGCTTCAAAAGCATGCCCAAGAGGCCTCCTAGTCATCCCCATCATTGCCACTGTGGTGCTTGAAGAGTGCCCAATCACTTAGCCTGACTGAATCCTGGATCAACATTTGTCCTTTGGCACTCGCTGCATGCCTTGGACAGCGTGATTACAACACACATAACTCTGTGCTGTGCAGTCTCAAACTCCTTGGAGGCAAACCTATGATGTCCACCCAGAGTAGCACTCAGTAAATGGCTAGCCTGGCACTGACCCTCAAAAGTGCCAGGTCAGATACACTACTCTGAAGATTAAGGCTGCTGTCTTGAGGCATTGTATGCCAACGTTTCTTCTGGCAAATAAGGCTCTGAAGATACCAGCGCCCAATTAGATTGCGGCGGTGTTGTGTTGTGTTGTTGTGGTATTGTATTTTGTATAGCACAGAATAGTGGTGACTCGCTGAAGCATCACTGCATTGAGAAGCCTAAGATTCCATAAGTGTTTACATCCCACCAGGTTGTAATGTCAACAAAGTGTCTATTTTCAAATGTCTAGAAGAGTTAGTCCACCGTATTAGGCATACCAAAAGTGGTTATGCTGGTCATATTAAAATAAGTAGCCATTTTAAGATTTCACCTGCTAACCATCATTCATTGATATAATTAATGAGGAAGAGAAACAAGGGTATCTCCTAGTGGACACTGTGCAGCAGCAGTAACACCAAGCAGGTAAATGTATTGTATTCCTATTGGTAGGTGGTGGCATGTGGCTTTTAAATGACCTTATAGGATCAGGTACCCAGTTAAAAAAACTGATAGGTTGGGAAAAAGGTTTAGTTGATTATACCCTGATCAATGAAGAAGATTGGAAAGTGATCTCAGCTACGGAATAGGTTCAGTGGGTATAAAGTGATCACAAACCATTAATGAAGCTTATTCTGGAATTTACTTTGCCAAGTCCACTGATATTTAGGCTAGTTGTTTCCCATTTGGAAATTCTGCAATTAAATAAAAGTAGAGTAGACAAATGGAATACAGAAAACTATGACGGGTTGATACAGATTGAATAATTGGCAGACAACCTTCATTGCATAATCCTATTTGTAGAAGGTAATGAGGAGAAAATCTTGAGGCTTTTTGAACTAGTAATTGTGAAAGTATATATTTACTGAACAAATCATAATCCATTTAAAGGAAGATCTGTGCTACTAATAGAACTATAATCTAAATATCTGACGAAAAATTATAAAGAGCCAAAAGCACATATAGAGCATGTGGCTCAAATTAAAACAACATTCCATGATATAAATCCAAAAGATTTTAGGAAAGTATAGCTTATTGTTATCAAGAACATTCAAACCAGTGGCTCAAGAATAAGAAAGGCACTTCAAATATCTGTATGCTGCAAATGGGGGTGGGCCAAAAACCGATGTGATGACAAGCTTAGCACCACAGGGGTACGGTTGTAATGCTAATTTGTTTACATTTATCCCAGAGATAGGGTAATAGAACATGCAAAAGTCAGGTTACGAGCCGCTGTAAACAGTAAGGTTTTCAATGTGGCATTACTGATGGACATATTTACAGATTTATGGCAGTCTGACATAACTGTCCCCTTGAACAAAAAATATACTTCTGGTAGCCCTGCTAGTTGCAGACCCAACTCTCAATTAGATAGAGCCAGCAAAACTTTGGTCTAGTCCTACAGAATATCAGCAGCACTTGTTAGATTTGATATCCATCCTATCTGAAAGTATAAGCTGTGTTAAGGTCATCAGAACAACTGACCAAGCAATGTGCCTCCATATTATCTGTATACAAAATATGTGCATGCAAAAAAAGTTCCATTGTATGAGGCATTATTAGATCTAAAGTCAGTGTTCAAGCCTATCATCAGGTTCATCTTACAGTCCACACTCATTTGGTTAAGCATATTTTGCTCTGCTCTGAAGAGCATGCAGTGAGAGGTTCCCAATACAAATCAGTCTTAGCCCAAGGATGCACTCTAATACCACTATTTTTTACTCTATTTTTTTAAACAACTTCTTGAATACCTGTGGGAACTTAATCTTGAGAGTATTAAGTTGTGGGATGTAAAAATCATTAAGCTTTTATTTACTAATGATGCTGATTCACTCTCCTTGAAAGAACTTTCCATGCATAAGTTGAAGTTGGTTAGTATGTTTCATGAGTACTGCATGGAACAAAATTGGACGATAAACGTGAAAACAAGAGAACTGTTAATGAAGCCCATCCGTCCCTTAAGAAGAACCAATGTGGTTGTGAACATGCTCTAAAATGCATTGATAATTTTGAATACCTGCACAAAGCTGAATTGGGCGTCTCACAAAGCTAAAACCGCTAACATATTATGCCAGTCTTCCAGTGCCGTTTTAAGATGAAACCAAAGGATAGGCACCAAATCATGTGGTACAATTCTCTGAGTATGTAGGCAAAAGAATGTAGCTTTGCGGAGCTCCGGAATTGCAGTAGGTTAGAAAGCTACAGAAAATTGAAAACTATATCCTAAGCTCAATCCTTTAAGTGTGGTCTGGCACCCCACTCACCTCCTCAACCTCATGTTGCCTTTGTATTTGGAATTAAACATTAAATTAGTTACTGATATTGTAGCTCTCGCTTCAAATACAGTGGGTGCAACTCCAAAGAAACCCACATGACAGACTAATCTTTTGATCCATCGTAGAAGTAGCATCGCACAACATAGCTGCTGCAGATTGTAGGATGACACATGGCAAGAATATTCTCAAGGACCTGGGTTTTTACCAACTGTGGGATAGCCATGCCCCGCTTAATGGGGGCTCATGGAAAGTCCAACAAAATATGGCTGCTAGAATTCATCAATGTTCTCCTCAACAAAGGTCATTGGCTGGGAGTAATTATTAAACTGAATACAACATGAGGCATTCCATATTTATACCGCAGGTTTAGGATGGAACTGCCTCTACTAAAGCTTATGAGGCAAAATAACATGGAGCAATATGTATAAATGGTCTGTGTGAGTGCACTTTGGATGGTACTGATTCATTCTCCCTTTTCATACTATTGTGCCAAAAGGCAATCACTGTTTACAAAAAGTGATCACTGGCAATATTCCAAACTTTTTGGTTTTAAGTGCCCAACATTTTCACTACATCATCATATATATGGTCTCCTTGTATATTAAGAGGTAATGGAAAGCTAAAGGTCCTACAAAGGTGGTAGCATTTCTTTCACACGTTCATATAGACATTTTTGTCAGATTCCCAATAAATGTACTATTCTGTATTTTTATATAGTTTTCATTGATGAAAATTGTTTCATTGCTAAAAGTTAAAATCTTGTTATACAATCATATTGTTATGAAAAATACAGAGAACAACGTTTGAGTGACTGCAGACAAAACTAATTCCTGAAACGATAATACAAAAGAAAAAGAAAAAACAATTTCAGTGGAAAGACAATGTACTGCTTATGAAATCCTCACCTTGATCTACAAGTAAAATTGCCCGATTCACAAGGACTTCCAGTGCTTCCCATAATAGAAGGTTAGATGGATTATGAGGATCCAGTTGTAGAAGGCCCTGGAGAATTGAGAGCAACTGCACAGACACTGGAGAACTGCTCACCTGAAAAAGCAACATAAGACATGATAAAGGGTACAACATGTTAAATGTCAGTCATCAATGGGTTGTCATAACATTTTCTAGATCATTACTGTTTTCTTCTTGAATCAGTGAATCATTAGTATCTTACATAGTAACATCTGATCTAAACAGGCAATATATTATTACTTGTGGGCTCTTGACATCACAGGAGGACCTCCAGCACTGTCGCAATGAAAACATTCACCACCCATCCCCTAAGACTGACTTAAGAATGTTGCCAATATTATTACACTCTTCTGTGCACTTATCTTCGGGCCATATACTTTGTACAAAGACCATGGTAGGCATTAAAAAATGTACTGACAGAGGTCATTAAAGAATAATGATGCTAACCTTGGTAGACTTCCAATCCTTATCAGAGAGGAAGACAATTCTTTTAACTGTAGAAGACACCTTGGGCGGGGGGAAATGAAAGAAGGAATATGGAGGTAGTTTCAAAGAAGCTATGTACAAATGACTGCCTAGTAGGGTGAGCAGGGGTGCCATTCGAGCTTGCTCACATCGAAACAACATGCTAAGATATGATAGAGTAGCACAGACCTTGAAACAGAGGGACTACTCGCCTGGCTGAGGTCATAGTCAGAATAGTGAGGGCCGAGGCTAGAGGGACAGGAAAGTACTTACTAGAGGAATCATAGGCAGAACCAAAGTTTAAGAAAATCAGGAAGTCTGTACAGCTTACCAAGAAGGAGAGGAGGAGCAGTGCGTAACACAATAGAGAGGGATACACAGAAAGTAATGCAAACCAAATGAATAACAAAGGGAAGGTGAAGAGGGTGTGGGCATGGATCACTATCAACCATGGCCAGTGCACATGAGCATCATTTACTAGTGAATGCTGGGGCAACAGGGAATACCACCAACCAAGGAACCCACCACTTTCGGGGTTAGAGGGAATACCTCTAACGTTGGGTGGGCCCCAAAAAAAGTAAAGTCGGCATTATTTGGTGAGATTGCCACTATGCATCTATTCCAAGAGTTATGCGGGGAGTGGCCAGGAAGTACCCCCAACTGAGGTTCAGCTAGAGCATGCCACCTAGCAATGGAGAGGCTGGATGTATCCTCTGCTATAAGGAGCACATTGCAAGAGGCAACTAACTGGGAAAGTCAGTAGCACACTCCATGAGCACCTCCAATGTGTGGGAGTTATGGATTAACATTATGGGGGTGGATGTTCGATGATGGAAGTCCAGTTTGAAATACTGAGGACAAGGGGCAGCATAAAATGGCAGAAAAAATGTAAGACTGCTAGGAAGATACTGGATACAGAGTACAAACCCACCATGGAGTTGTCAGGCTTGGGAGCACAAAACAAACACAGTTGTGTTGCACGGAGAAAGAGCCAGATATTCAGTGTGTGGCCTCAGGGGGAATGGCCCAGAAAGTAGATTCATCCATGGAGGGAGCAGTGAGGATGCTCAGCAATCCTGGGTGTAATTACAGGAAGACCAGCTATGGGGTGTGGTCAGGAATGGAACCATCCATGGGGTGGTTTGAGGCCAGGACATATTAGCAACATTTGGGAATTGTGGCAAGCTCTACCAATACAGGCTGGTCAGGGAACCTCAGCAATTGGGTTATACATGCACAGCCTGGCAATACGTTGTATTCAAGATGTCTCAGTAATTGCTAATGCTGGAGATGGGCTGCATATGCCAGCACCTTTGGAGGGTGCACTGCCAAGCAGAGACAGCATGGTGTGCCATCAAATTGGGGAATGAAAGGGTGCAACACCAATCCTGAGGGAGGAAGGAGTACATGGGTCATCACCAACCATTGCTGTACTGTACCAAAGACTACCACCCTTAAATGGGAGTAATAAAAAACTAACAGAAGAATTAGGTAGTTAGGAGCACCAATAACCTGTGGTGGTCCAAAGGAGCATTACCAATTCAAGCAGGGATACTGAGCAGCAATACAACCACAGAGGGTCATCCATCCAACAAGGAAACTATGCAGAACTGCATGGACTATGGACGGCATAAAAACAATTAGACCAAGAGCAAAGTTCAGGAACCACCAGTGGAGGAAAGCCAAAAACAGAGGGAAATCAGACATAATGGCTCTAACCGAGGGTCCAATAGGCAGCACCAACATTAGATGCATGTAATTTTAAGAGTACTCTCAAGGAGGTTTAAAGGCAGGGGCACTGTTCAGATCAAATGGGCCATGAGGCAGCCGGTTTGTCAGCCCCAAGAGAGTTAATCATTAAATTATCATCAACTTAGGAAAGGGTGATTAAGTGGCATTAAACAGATGGATCAACAGAACAAATGTGAACTAGAGTCCAAAATGAGAGATGAATCTTTAGGAAAGTATAATTGAAGCGAAGTTAAAGGAACACCACTGGAACAGACAAGTTCACCATTCTCTTCGCATGACCATTTAACAACATAAATGACTGGGTGGCTGAGTGATCAGGACCAAATCTAAATACTGCTGAAATTATTCAAAGCTAAATGCTAACTTTAAATCTAAATAGAGACGTTAAAGTATCATTAAGTTGTTACTTATCCGCATTAAGAGCAAGGACCGTTTTAGAGTTTGATGGTAGCTAAGTAGCCTCCAAAATCTGGAAGAAACTGAATTTCCACATCACAGAGAAGGTATTGTGGAAGAAAAGTAGCAGCTTGTTTCGGTTTCATATTTGGAATTTTTTCTAGAAATTGAAGGATTCTCAATTACCAACACATCCTCGATCAGAAAACTCAGGCAATGTATAGAGTTTGCTATACATAGGGTAAAAAAATGTCATCTGGTGGACTTTAATCTGTTTTTCTTCAGAATTTGGGTTATTTTTAGATCCTTTAGATCTCTAAAAGAGGCCTCCATCCTCAAACCACACAATTCATCTTAATTCATTTGCCTGCTCTACTTTTATCTAAAATGTCCAGATCATAAATGTAGTGGCTCTTTCTTTCAAATTCAGTCGCATCTTCTGTGTTACTTTTTTGATGATTGAGGCAGCAACCATAGCAGTGCACACCATATTATGCTTTCAGTAACTTTATTTTTAGTTATACTTGCATAGATGAAGATGTATTTTTACATATTTGTTGATTTCCAATGATTATTCTAATCTGTCCAGAGGACTGAGGGAAGTATGTCCCAATTGAGATGTGGAGGTTAGCTTAACAACCAGTCCTGACCATAGTGTTACTCAGGAGCTTCACTAACCAAAAGGGTCAAAGTAGAGGCCACAACCAGAGGGATCCAAAGGGGAAACAAACCACAGGGCCATGGAGTAACACTGAGCTGTAGTGCCAGAAAGGGAGCAATGGAATATGATCCTAGGATTTGGCACCAACTATGATGGGCTCCCACTAACTGGAGAATATGCAACAGAAGACACATGCAAAGGGGCAGGGGCAAATATTAGGTAGGGAAAGGCATAACCAGAAATTAAAGGTGGAGCAGCAGCTTTTTCCATTGAGGAACCAGGTAAAGAGCTTCACCAGATGAGTAGAAGGCAAAGTTATTCATGAAGCAGAGAAAAGACTGACTGTTCGAGTATGCAGAGGTGCTGCATTAGCAGAGACCAGGCACAGTCCAGGAAAGAAGCAGCGACTAAGGTTGGAAAGGGGTCTAGGAAGAGGCTTCAAAAAAGGGCCAGGTGCCAACCATGTCAGGCTGAACTAGCCTATGAATATGTAGTCTTTGTGATGAGGTCTGGCACTTGTAGGTCATGCAAAAGACAGAGAGAGTGAGGGAGCGCAAGAAAGATCATCACCTTTTAGGACTGTGGCAGCAGAGATAATGTATTTCATAAAGAGAGGCAAGCAATGATGGCTGAAGGGTTGCATAGACTAGACCCAAGAGGAGAAAGCAGGTAATAAGAGGCTCTGGTGCCACAATAGATAAAGAAACAATTAACAAAGTGCCAAACTTTGGTGGAAGAACAGATGAAAAGACCAATGCTAATTGGGCAAGAGGTCCAGGAGGTTAGACACTCTGAGACGAACAATAATTATGGGAAGGACATTGGGATAAACCTAGCTGGGAGAAGTGCCCCCGGGACCAACACACACACATCATTTACACTTACATTTAACCCTAGATCAGGGAGAAGAGCCTCCCAATCAACAAAAAATAACTGGAGAAGGTCCCCGGAACAAACAATGAATAGAAGAGAGGGGCCAAGTAACCAAACTGTATGTGGGAAGGGATCAATATTGGTGGAGAAAGAAGGCATAGGGACTAATCCTAATGGAATACACAGAGTATGGAGGTAGAGGAACCAGCATGGACAGGCATGGTGGAGTCACTGCAACTCAGGCCTAATAGACACACTCAGCCAATGTTCTTGAATTCATCTGCCCACGGAACCAAGAATGGACTTGAATATGTTGAATAAATGATGCTAGGGGTTCTCATCCAATTTATGGTGGAAATGTCAATTAGGAAACCGTGTTTGTCATTGAAACATCAGATTTTCTCATAGAATTTATATTTGAAAAACTAACATTTATGGGAATTTTACACAATTATGGTTGACCCATTTCTACTGTACCCTGTTGTCCCACGTTTCTTAATGTTAAGGAGACTGCTTTTTTCAATAGATGGGTGCTTACAACTCTGCAATCTCTACTCTTCAGAGAAAAAGCAAAGATTTGCTGACTAACTGAATAATTTTCAAATACATCTCTCAAATTAATTTCAAATAGGACACTTTATTAATTATTGAAATGTTATTTCTCAAATGTATGTTTTAAATGCAATCCATGTTTTCTATCCTGGTCATACCAGTGCTTGAAAGTATGCTCCTCTACCTCAGCTTTTGAGCTGTTAATGCCTTTTCTTATCCCAGACATGCCAGTCTTGCAAACACAGTTGCATGAATAGGACATGCAAAGAAGCCCTTTGTGGCACAGTGGTGCTGGAACACTTTTCTGATTGAGGGACCAGGGACATTAAGTCACAAAAATTACAGGAATTGTAAAAAAGAACCCTGGTGACACTGAACAAGCGAGGGCAGAAAATAATGAAACACTTGAACTCTGGAGCATGTGTTTTTGGGAGGGAAGAAGGTGGATAAGATGGTAGTCCAACACTTTTTTTTAGTATGTCTGTAGTTTGAGGATGCATTATGAAGGTATATTCCTAAACATATGAATTAATTGTGTCAATTGTTACTCAGAAAATGAGTTATTTAAAAGACACCATTAACAAATCAGTCTTAGCCACGCTTGCACACAGGACTAAAAGAAAAGTTTACTTTTTTCCTTACATTGAAACGTGCCTCATATCATCTTCCTCAACTAAAAGACCTAAATGGGCCTCATGGTTTAACATTTGTAAAAAAAAAAGACAATTTAAAAAGAGAGATGTTTACATTGGAGCACCTCATGGGTCTCAATCTGTCATTCTCCATACGACCGATTCATAAGATTGACAAAATTGTGATGGCAAATGCCATCTCTTTGAAGTCACATAACGTAAACAATCATACATGACAAGTAACTGTGCAGTGATTAGTTGAATCTTGTTCTCTGGACTCTGTTCAATTACCATTGACCTCTCACTGCATTTGTCGAAACAGTTATTGTGTCTGAAAAGGAAACTGATCGAAAGGCTTCATTGTTGTCCATTAACTTTCAGATCTGCATCCTGGTCTGGGGCCCAGTTCCACCACCTCTGGTGTGGCACCCTGAATGATCAGCACATATCCACAATTAGAAACCTGCACTGAATCACTTGTCTAAGGAACTAAGGGAGTGACTGAAACAAATTAGTTGAAACATGTTTTGGGTTTAAATTGTAACTGTGAAAGGGTTTTTACATAAGTCTCATACACATAGAACATTGTGGTAAAAGTAAAGCCACTCACTTTATTGAAGAGAGTTGAAAAGACCTCCTGATGACTGTTCATATCAATGCCGCCATATATGGTGAATAGTTCCTCATCATCTTCGGCCTTTATATCTTCAAACACGGAGGCCTGAATCTCTAGATCTTCATCCTCATGGTCCCTATATTAGCATTTGCATCATAGTTGTTCCAAATAGGCAATCAAAAAGGTTTGGTTTAATATCATAGATTTCTACTAGAACATGAAATTATAATGCTTTGCATTTCTAAGATACATCTTCATAATATGCACAGAAGTATCAATCTCATCAGCCTTGAGTTAACACATTGTGATAACATCTCCACTAATTTTAAAAAAACTGACTGTTCATATCCATTGAAAAAATAAGCAGCATTTCCTTCTCGACCTCTAAAAGTATAATATCAGAACCCCACTATCATAAAAAGTCTGCAGCTCTTTTAAATTATGGGAAAACTGAGGAGTTGGGATATGTGGAAGGGTGGAAAGTTGGTAAATGAACACTTACTTGCTAGGTTAGAAGCATGGGACTTCTTTACAGTCCGCAGTTTGGCATGTTCATTTTGTCTAAACACACTACTTCTTTAATGGCATAAGTATGAGAAATGGATGGCGTCAAAGTTTATGGTCATCAAGATGTAAATTGACTTAATAAGGACATTTCTGAAATGCAAGTATCCTTTCAAGGAGGTAATTTTGTGGAATTTTCATTCTGCTGCAATTTAGATTAAATATTTAGGCCTGGTTTCACTAAATCTATTCATGTATATTTATGACTCCACTTACGTGTAACCCTCTGCTGTTTTTACTATTTGCCATTACAGTGAAGTTACACCTAGGTGAGACTTCGAGAATAATTGCATATAATTTCTCACTAAATGTATATATTGAATATATGCAGTTGCTATTTAGTAATATTTTCGATTGTGGGGAGAGACAGACTCTCATAGTGGTGCATCTTCTCTCCCAATTACAACGAAGAGACATGGTTTATGCCACAGCCTCTTTTCATTTGCTTAAACTAAACTGGAACACAAGGGGTTACATTTAGACAGTAAGGTAATACGGCAATGAAGAACCCTCCCTATTATTAGGAGTGTTGTTTCCCTGTGTAAGGCTTATTTATATATTTAACTAAAAAAACATGTTACAGGGCTGTTATAGTTAGGTTCAGATTTTACACACACAAAAACCATAGACATCCACAATATCACTATGGCAAAAGTGCCATGGCCCGACCGCCGGTACTGCCACTTTTTCACCAGCCGACTGCCTGGAGGTGCCAGCAGTCTTAATCTGCCAGGGCAGCGCTACCCTGGGGATTGTGACTCCTGTGTCGCCAACTTTTGCATGGTGGCTCCACCGCCATGCAAAGGCTGGCGGAGACAGGGTGCCGGGGCCCCATGGGAGCCCCTGCACTGCCCATGCACTTACCTGCAGGAAAAGCATGACGGGTGCTGTCACATATGCACTACAACCTTGCTGCCGGCATCAATGCTGTGGGTAGCGGGAAACTCATAATAGGGCCAGCGGGCGAACAACCAAACTGGCAGTCTTCAGACCTAACGACCTAACGAGTGTGGCGGGCGGCCTCCATGCAAAAGCAAAAAAGGTTTCCCATTGCATCAGTGTGGGAAGGGAAACCGGTATGCCATGGGTGTGGGCACCCCAGGACATATCAGGACCTGGGGCATAGGGCCCCCAGGGCCAATAATGGCTCCAGGAGGTGGTGCCAGTAGCCTCTCTCACTATTTAATGCATGGCCAAGCCCCAGGGCTAAAACCAGCCTGGGAGTGGACCCCCTTTGTTTTTAATGACTGGGCCCTGGGGTGTGGGATCCCCGGGGCCAAAAGCTGCTTGTGCCACCTCCCCATTATTCAATATTTAATTACCTCATGGAACCTGGCCCACCTGGGGGAAGGGATAGTAAAAATAAGTGTGGGAAAGAGCACTGTTTTAAACAATAAAAAAGATTCTTCCTGAAGATGCACCGCAGATTCGCAGGAAAAGTTTAAAACAAAATGAGATTTTGGCTCCCGGCAAAGTTCCTAAGGGGCCCCACCACCAAGCGTAGGGGGTCAGGGTATTCCTCCCCTTGTCACAACATGACTTCCACCACTTCCTGGCTGAAGTGGTGGCAGCCAATCAGATCTCATTTTGAGATCTGTTGGATTTGCGGATCCTCCACATCTTCAGATATACATAAATCTTTTTTCTTTAATGACTCCAAAACTACTGAATGGATTACATCAAATCACAAAAAGCACTCTTTCTTGACCAAGATCTGGTGTTATGGAAAATTTTTTTTTTATTTATTTTTATATATATATATATATATATATATATATATATATATATATATATACACAAATATAAATAATTAAAAAAACAAAGGTTAAAGTGATATTAATAGTTAGGTGAAATATCCATCAACAATGTTATGTTTTAAACTCTAAAAACCATAGAAATTCACCAGTTATATTTATCTGAGGGAACTGTAACTCCTGCCCTAAGGTGACTGTAAATTGCGTCCCTGCCATGTACAGTTTTCTCATCAATAATTTCATTTCAAAAGTTGCAGTGATATTAACAATGCTTTCATAGAAATTGTCATGAGTGATGTAATATTTGGGTAATTATAAGTGGATGGCGACGGAGTGAGTTACAGTTACCTTAAGGAACAAGCATTCTTTCTGGACCAAGATCTAGCATTCTACCAAATTTGGTCAAAATCCGTTTAGCGTTTTGGGCTATAGCTGTGTCTAAAGATACTACAGAAAAAAAAGAGTGGAGAAAAGCATTTTTCCCCCCCCCCCCCCTTTTTTCTTGGCCCCCACATGACGGATCACCCTGAAACTTATCATGTGCAATCTAATCAATAAGTAGCAATTTCTTTTAACATTTTGTGTGGAGTCAAACAGTTCCAAAGTTATTAGCAACTCAGTAAAGGCTTTTCCTTTGGAAACATGATCCTGAATATAGCTACCCAGTGGTGATGCCAGAGCTCCATGTAATGTCATGCAAATAGAGGATGCCAAGTTGCTAAATATCAATTGGCTATCATACGCTTTCGGAACTTCTCTGTAAATGATCTCTCCTGTTCTTATTTTTCTCCCAGGAGCAACAGCAGATCATATATGCCATGCTAATTTTGAAATAACATTTGTAAACACTAGAAGCCTCGAAGGATTCTCGTGAGGGAGATTCATCTGAATAATAAAAAAGTCTGTTTTTTAAGGAAACCCAAGCCATTCCCATGGTCCTCGCCCCAGTAGGAGGCACTGTTTAGAGCCAGTCCTGACACCTCTTCCCTGTATGAACCACAACATCTCAGAGTTATATCCTCCCACTTCACAAACACACACAGCCTTGGAGAAGTGCACTCTTGCCCACCCTCATTCACTTTTCAATCATATTTAAAGTTGAGAACACACCCAACCCTCTTAGCCAACCTGCTGCAAAACCCTTGCTGCACACAGCCTTTGACTATGTGAAATGGGCACATTGGTTATAGGGATAAGACTCAGCCAGACCCTGTGTCAAACCCCCTGTAGGCACCCATCACTCCACTGCACCCAGCATTCAGCCATGTGCTGTAGAGTATTGGGTGCAAGCCATGGGCCCATCCCCCAATGGGCACACAATCACTGGCTTTGCATGGGTTATCAGTTTGCAACCTTCTGTTTACTGAAAACTAAGTACTCCATTGTAGCACTTGACTCTCTTAGGGTAGTGATTAGAACAGTGCAAGGCCTACTCAGGAGAGGTGGTGTGGACCAGCACCCCAGTCAGCAGATATGCAATCAACAAAAACCAATAAATCATTGTCCAGTCAGTGATTTTACTAAATAAAGGGAAAAGTATTTTTTATCTCACACACAGCACTCACTACTATGCATTATTTTACAAATGTGTACAAGTAGAAAGGAGGAAATGCCTCCTTGACTCCCTTCTAACAGTTCACACCCCAAGCATTTTAATAAAACACGTACAGGAGTATTTTCTCCTGTTTTTAATCATGCTACAAATGTAGCCTTAGGACCTATGAACAGAGGTCTGGCCACTCACAAGCCTTTATGCAAAAGCACCGGCTCCAAGAGTTCTTGTCACAACGTTAACGAGTTCTGGTGGCCAATAATTCGCCCTGCCCCCCCCCCCCCCCTCTTGGTGGTGCACCTCTGGCAAAAATATGCACATTTGTAGAGTATCCCAGAGGCATTTGGATTTTTCCATTCTCAGTGCACCTTGAGCTATGGAGGCTTATAAGATGACTCCCCCCCCCCCCCCGGGCCCTTAGCCAAACGTCTCTTGTGCTACAACTTTTAATATGTGCCTCAATAACCTTGCTCCTCTGTGAAGCACCTCAGTCCCTTGTTCTCCTTATGTGTGCAGGATGTCGAAGTCTGGAAAGCCCTGCCAGCTCCCCACTCAGCTGACAGTACAGTGCCAGCACAGGAGCCAGATTCAGAATTTTCCTGACTGCTTTATTGCTCACTGGGTGTGGGTGCATTCTCCACCCGCCTCCAGACATGGGCATGGGGGTGGTGAAGATGAACCACTTTGTCCTCAGTTAAATCGAGGGTCCTGGGTGCAAATACAATAGTGGGGAGGAGGGTCAAAGCATACCCCCTCCCGGTAGCTCTTCAGTCGCTTCAGTCTGAGGGAAGACTGAGGGCTCCTTGAGACCTTTTTTGATCATTGAGTATTTACACCAAATAACAAACATTCTCCTGAGTAAAGTTCCATCTTTTTGCCAAATTGTGTTCATTCCATTCAGCCATTATTTCTGTAACAGACAGCAAATGTTCCTATGGGAATTAAAATGAAAATCACACTTTTGGGTCCCCCTTTTTCTTCAGCCCCTGCTGGACAAACAGGTGTGAATTCTTCCACAAATGAGCCAAAACGGATGAGCTTTTCTTTTGAAAGATTTGTGCAGCTTCATCAAATGGTGCCAAGGTTATTGAAGAAACAAAAAATGGCTTTCCTTTGGAAAGTCTCACCTAACTATAACTGCACAGTGCCGGCTAACTAACTTACTTGGCGTTAGTTTCTAATAGGTGTTATTTTATTTCCTTCCTTGCCTCCATTATTTTTTAAGGGATTGTGTTGCAATACCAGTGCAGTCCAGTAGTTTGACAGGTCTTTTCATTGGTTAACTCCAAGGTTGGCCTGGAGTACATTTACACCTGTTTCTCCACCTTTAGGACTGTAGGAATTTGAGTGTAGTTTGTGAATAGCAGTGGCTTTACTCTTTTTTATGTGTTTGTTTTTATTAGCATTTCCCCCCAAACCCATACAATACTTTGCAGTGGCGTAACAAAACTTGAGGGGGCCCCCTGCAAAGTACATGGAAGACCACCACCCTCTCTGGATTCACTCAAGAGCTCTCAGGCCAGGGTGCTGTGATAAGAGGGCCACCTGGAACTCAGACCCCCGCAACACAGGGAATGCGGATGCCTTTATTATGCCACTTGCTCTCTGTTTCCCAACCTTTCCCATGTTACCTCCTAAATTTACTACTCAAACATACTTCTACATGTGTGGGCACCTCTACATAGAAAAGACAGAGGTAGAGGATTCGAGCATAGGTTTGTGGATTTAATTTTGCAGTACGGTTGTGGTACTATTGTAATACTAATTTGCAGACTACAAAATGGACTTGAGTCCAAAGAGATATTATCTGGGATCAAATCTTAAAAGTAGCTTTTGCAATGAAAATAGGAAAGGGGAGAGAAAGGAATCGTAGTTTGACAATACCGTACATCGAGAAAGAGTCAGATTAAGTTAGACAAGAAAATGGAGGCAGGACAGGACTAGGGATCCAAAAGTAGCCCTGGGCGAAATGCTCAAAACAACCCTGCTACCTTTGTCTACTCAATCGATCGTTCTTTCCAGCAATCCATTCTCTCTACTCTCTCTCAGATTGCCTTCTCTCCACTTTCCTCCTGCCTCCCTTTCTTTCCCTCGCTCTCTCTCTATGAACCTAACCCTGGCCTGTTGCAATTAACCTGAGGAGCTGGGAAAAGTGACAGAGGCACCAGGAGTGGTCCTGGCCTCTCATAAACAGGCTTCCAAAGGCTTCAGCCCATGGAAAAGATGTTTGGTTGGATAAAAATCCTTTCCGTCCTGGACTGGAGGAAAGGTCCAAAGGCTCACGAAATATGTCCAACCACAGAGAGAAAATGCAGCCATTCCGGATTTGTTTTCTAAATAATCACCAAATTAAACTCTTCTCTGGTGAAACATGATTACAGGCCAGGCATCACAATGAGCAATAGTTAATAAAGAAGGTGTGATTTTGTAGCAGTTAATTACACTTACGATCGTACATATACGTGAAAATGCTCAATGCAGGACACAGCATGAAGGTGCAACATAGGCCACATGTTCTCAGAAATGTAGAAGGACAATAAAGCATAACAGGTGTACATGAGGGACATACAGAATGTAAACAGCTTACCTCAGTTTAGTTAAAACGTCCAACAACTGAAGACCTGCAAAAAAATAAATATATACAAATAAACGTTCCTGCAAGCTCAAAATTATTTGGAAAATTGAGAATCATGCTGCACTGTAGGTGCTGGAGATAAGGGTGCTGCAGTACCTTAAAAATATACATGCTGGGGTTCAGAAGGCGATGAGGAATAAACATGACTTACATTTTGTTTTTATCTTGTCACATTTACCGTGTGTTCAAAGACCAGGGTCCAATTCCAAGCTCTGTCTTTTGACAAATTGCAGTTTATTCTTTTAAAACTGAGATACGTGTTCACTTTCTAAGACTGCCAGTAAGAGGATTTTGTAAAGGTGCACTATGGGACAATCTTGCTGGGTTAAAGAGGGTGTGATAGTAAATGCTGTAGGATATTGATTTTTCTTTTAATATAAAATTATTTGAATGTCTGTGCATGAACTCTACAAATATTTAAACATTTTTCAGCAGTTATGAAAGCACAAATGAAGCACATTTTGTTATTAACTCTCAAGTGTGATGGAATCAGGGATTTTAATAGGATCAAAACAAATCAAGACAATTTACTTGGCGATGCTCAAATGACCACTGGACTCCAATAGTTGGAGTAAAATTGCATGTCTGTGCAAATTTAACGGCCATTTCATTGGTGTGCTGCCACACTATGCTTCCATGATCAATTTGAGACAGTCTGCTCCAAAATGCACTGCCACATCTTAAGCACTCTCCTGCTGAATCGGTGAAGTTCATTTGTTACGCTTCTTCTTTACAAGAAGCTTGAATTTTTCACAATCTCTGACTTCAGTGATCTAACATTGATGGCAGCACCCCCACTATGAAAACCTTTCCACCACTACTGCGCCATACTCAGGTTCTAATCCAGGCTTTGCGAGCTGAACACTATTGTTTGTTTCTGCTCACATTACTTGTGTATTCTTTTGCACATTAGGTGTTATCTTCATATGGTATGGTGCAATGTGAAATTACGTAACTCAAAATCTTCAATAAAAAGAACTCAGGTATGTGTTGTTTAGTACGCATTTGCAGCTAGCTGTCCCCAACGCATCACATACTGTTTTGTCTAATCTGCATCAAGCAGCAAATAATACTGTGCACATCACGTTCGAGATGCTTGTGAAGAGGCATATTTTGTCTTTGCAAAATCCAATGCTGCTTCTTGGTGGTAAGCCAATGCTAGATGGCAATTAAGTTGTTGCAACTCATGGCTTCAGATATGATGTTAAAGGCTTCCTGATGTATTTACCTATAGAAAGCCCAGAAATGAGGCTACCAGCAAAAAGCATGATCATTTCAATAATCTTCAAAATATTCCGGAAATAAATGTGAAATTCCCAATTTAAAGTGGTGTTTGTGAGGTTTATTGTTTCTCATTTTCAGACTAGGCAAAGCTGACGTTGAAGGATACTACAGCAAATTAAACGTTTACCACAAATTAAATTAATCAAGGCATAATACTTTTGCACATTTCAGTCTCTTTGGGTCTGGCATTAGCCAAGACCTTTAGATGTTGGTACAATTATAGGCATAATATACTTAATGTATAAGGGCTTCCATTAGTCATCTTCATCCATTGGTCTTCTATTGTGACAATCACATGTAGGTAGATGGGCATGACCCCAGAAAAGGTTTTCAGTTATGTGTGATGGCCGTGTACAACGTGCTTTGCTTGTAGCTTTAATAGCCTCTGTATCGGGCATCAGGTATATGTGGAACAAGCTGAAGGGTAAAGATGTTGAAACTCAAAAACAAAAGGGCTTGTGAATGTCACTATGCTTGGGTACATTTAGCATGTAATAAAGGGCCAGATGTAGCAAGCTTTTTGCATGGCGCAAACAGCGACTTTCGCTGTTTGCGCCATGCAAAAAGCACATTGCGATGCTCATTCCCATTTTGCGAGTCGGTAACCTGGTTACCGACTCGCAAAATGGGAATGCGACTCGCGATGTAGAATTGCTTTGTGAAGTGTCACACTGGTGGTAACCCATTCGCAAAAGGGAAGGGGCTCCTTCCCCTTTGTGAATGACCCGGAAAACATTTTTTCAGAGCAGGCAGTGGTCCTATGGACCACTGCCTGCTCTGAAAAAATGAAACAAAAAGTTTTAATTTTTTCCTTTATATTGCAACTCGTTTTCCTTTAAGGAAAACGGGCTGCAATGCAAAAAAAAAACTGCTTTATTTAAAAGCAGTCACAGTCATGGTGGTCTGCTGTCTCCAGCAGGCCACCATCCCTGTGAGTGCTGTGAATCGCAAAGAGGTCGCAATTTGTGACCCACCTCAATAATATTAATGAGGTAGGTCTTTGCGACCCCCTTGCGATTCGCAGATGGTGTCAGGGACACCATCCTGCATCCGGGTTTGCGACCCGCAAATTGCGAGTCACTCAGACTCGCAATTTGCAAGTCGCAAACCCAAAATTTCGTACATCTGGCCCAAAATGGCCATGCAATTAAAAAGGTTTATACTGCACAGCATTAGAAAGTGGAAAATGGAAGGCAGAAGCAAAAAAAAAAAAGAAAAACATCTGGTGTAAAAATTCGAGGTTTCACACTTTAATTCGTTCAACATTGTAATTATATAGCGCTTACTACCTCTGATGAGGCATCGAGGCCCTTTTCGGGGAGTAACATTCGAATTTTGCAAGTCAATAGTTGCCTGGTGTTCAAATGTCAAACATGGCAATAGGTGTTTTTGCTTTTTAATTAAGAAAGAGTTTCATCCTTAAAACTGTACTTTCAGTTTTGGTATTGTGAGGCAGGGAACAAAAATACCAGCATGCAAAGATAAGTTGGCTACAAGGTAGATTTATCTGAAGCAGCCGCACTAACTGTTACTGCTGCACTACAGTGTAAAAATAGCCAATCACATGAGTACTTTTTATTGCTAGTAATAATATTTATAAAAAGCATAAAAAAGGCTTTGCGTACAGACACACAAGCTATAAGTTTCTCAACTATTATTATTTGTTTTTGCCCTTATTCTTTAGATATTGTATGTGCAACAATCAATCCAAAGGCGAATAACATATGATTCTCTCCAACCAGCTTAATAAAAACGCTTGAAGACCTTAAATAATTCTTGCCTTTAGATGGGTAGTTTCACATTTCGTCATTAGTCATCAGTTGTCACCAGGCAAACCCACGTTATTCATTTTATTGGACGATTTCATTGTTTTGATAACAGCAGATTTACAGTTGTGCTATTCTTTTCAGTTCATGCGACTGTCTAAAAGAGGGAGGTATTGTTCATTTCCATGATCACTGTGTGTGTGCCACGTGGCTCAAAAAAGCATTGCTTGTTCAGATCTAGACTAAAAAGTTTCAGAATTAGGTGGCAAATTTACTACTACAGTCTAGGATGATAGATTAAAATTGTCATCAATTACAATCAAAAGAAATTTATTAATTTGGATACAAGTTTCACCTAGCTCTGGATAGCATATGTTCCCTACCTAACAAAGCTTCTGTTGCATTACATTCTTGCGACTGGGAACGAACTATGAATTTTAACTAGAATCTAGTATAATAAATGTTGTGTAATATTATTGCCCACTACTAGACTTCTTTAACAGTGTGTGAGGATTTTTTGCATCACTGCGGCAGTTCCACATGCTTCAGAGGGTTCCCCCTCAGTCCCTCTCAATAATGCATTCATCAAATACTTCTGTGTCTTCTCTTTTCTATTACTTAATTGATGCCTTCCCTTTCAGACATTTTAGGGAACACATCAAGGATTGCCAATAAACAATCCCACAATTGTAGGTATTTGAGGAAATGGCCTGAAAAGGGAAGATCAATTTCGCTCGAGTTCTAAAAACTCATTTACTGATTACTCACAAAGCATATGTCTGTGTCCTCCGATGTCAAAACCAAATTAGGTATTGCTTTGGGGAGAAATGGATGCAACCAGAGTGGGGTAAATTCTGGATTCAATGGAATTGTTCAACTTGTGGATTCAAGGCTGATATAAGGATCGCTGTGTCAAAATATAAACCGGAACACGTTAGTTCCATGACTGTCTACCATTACTGATATAATGGAAGCATCCATAGCTGCTGACGTTACCGATCTCTCAGACGCCTCAGGATTTCAAAGGCAGCAGAAAAAGAATACTGCACCAGGTCTAGTAAAGATTAAGAATAACCATCATTTGGAGTGGGGAGGGGGGCTACTACAACGATTTTATTTAAGTTGATTCTATACTAATGAATATAGGAAACTGTCCAGTGCTCTAAGGCTATTGATTTTTACCTAATACAAGAACGAAATTGTCGAGCTGATAGCAAGAATTAAAAGTATCTTTCTTGAGCGTTTCTTTCTTTTTTAGAGAAGATTGTCTTTTGATGGGGAGGATCTTGTCATTTGAACCAAAACAGCAACACGCTCGTTTTCAATAAGTAGGCAGAATATTCTGAACTTCCTTCAATGCTTATCAAATACTGAAAGGCACTGTAGCGCAATACTATACTAAGTAATTATCATGCAGTTTATATTTACCCTCCCAGGAATGCTATCCGAAAGTAAAGCTTTGCTTGTAATTCTAATTGCAAGATGCTCAATAAGCAACACAAAGAACAGGGGAGGGGATAAAGGGCAGGATTCCTCTATACTACCAGTCTCTCATATGCTCCCTTATGTATTTTTCCTATGAATATTATGAACGTGGAAGAACATCACTTGGATTAAAACCACTGTCAAAAATTCCCAATCCCCCAGATTGAAAGCCTTCCCTGCATCAAAAATTGCTATCAGCTGATTTCTCCCTCATAGCCTCAACTAGTAAAGGTGTTTTGGAAACCAATGTTCACCAAAGGATGCAGCCCACCTTGTCCTGAAACTGGCTTATTAATTTAGGAGGTAGTGACCACAATCTACTTAATAAAACAGAACCTGGTTAGGATTAACGAAAGTTCTTTTAGAATCTCTACTGAACACCTGGTAGCTATGGAACAGTCAACAGGTAATCCCCATAGAAGCAGGGAAGTCCAAGGCTGAGGCCAGCAAAGTTTCCTCAAAATGAAATACATAGTTGTTAAGCTCCCACAGAAGTCTTCTGTATTGGTGGTCAAAAGCTTGTAGCAGGATATAGCTGCATTTTGTGGGTGCCAAATACACACCCGTCAAGCTCATGTAGAGGCCTTCTGTTTTGGTGGTGGTCAAAAGCTCAACGAGATCTAGCGGGGCAGTGAGGCAAGTTCGGAAGCTGTAGCCAGGCAAGGTTCCAAGTGGCTGGATACCTTTACCACGAGGTTCTGCTGAACCCAAGCTTAGTGCAGCAAATGGTTCTGAGCAGGACAAACCTGGTTTTCTTACCCACTTTAGGTGGGACCTCCCTGGGAAAGGTTTAGCACTTTGTCCAGTCCCAGAGAAGTAGAAAAAAATGACTAAGTATCACTTTTCTCCAACTGCTGGCCAAGCTGTTTCTGATAAGTACTTCCGCCAGCAGGTCTTCAGGGAAGGCGGCTAGGCACTAGATCTCTCTTCATGAAGGTTTCCTGCTGTGTTCAGACTTCTATGGTCAGCGGAGCTTTACTGGATTCAGGAGTCCTTCAGCTATTTGTTTCCCTGGAGCAGGAAAACAGTAGGCCAACCACAGCCTTGGGTGCCAGCAGGAGCCAGAAGTCCTCGAGTCTTTTAGAATAGGACCCTTCCGTCTCTTTAGGTAGAGTCTTCACATTTTTAGGAATGTTCTGTGGAGGGGGTGGTGTCAAGGTGACGTCTTATACTGTGCAATAGCAAGTGACTGGTCAATTTAATTGTCTCTACTCAGTTTTGGCTACATTCTCACCTCATGCCCATCAGGTTTTGAACACTGCCTTTTTGCTCTACTGTAAAAATTCCCTGAAGCCCTAAATTCAAAATGACAGAAATAATCTTCTTTCTGGAGGCACTGCAGGCAGGTCCTTAGCCACACTCCTATTTAGATGAGCTCTCCTCCCAGCTGCCATATTTAGGACTGGCGCTCCCTAATTCTGGGTTTGGAGGGCTCTGGGACCAAACCAACTCCATTTGGAAACAGAAAGTCAAAAGAAGAAGTGTTAAGGCTATCCGTTGTTCTGTCATATCTCCACTACCCCTTCCCAGTGGTCTAATTCCTGTAAGTGGTCAATTGTTGACAGCACATCTGCCTTCCTGGATCCAGTGGGCATGCAAAATCATCTGCTCCATCTATAAATGTGTATTGGCCTCTGAAGATACAATGAGTGGCATAACTGGTTTTAAACCAAATCTGACTCAGGCGGCTAAAAAATATTTTATGAAGTTATTTTTACATACATGTAATCAAAACACTTTTTTTCACCATTAAATCAGGTTTGTAAAGTGAAGGGGAAAATAACCGACTTTTTTTAGTATGTTCCCAAGCGAAAATGCAAAATAAATATTTAAATAACATCCAGGTATTTCCTTTGAAAATATAGCTGAACCTTTGCAATAGCTTGTAAGCTTTCAGTCATTGTGAGGGAAAACTTTAAAGATATAGGGCCTGATTTAGAATTTGGCGGAAGGGTTACTTCATCACAACAGTAACAGATATACCATGCCAAACTCTAAATCAAGCCCTTAGTGTGAGATATATATATATATATATATATATATATATATATATATATAACATGCCTTTCCTGTTGGGTTTATAAGGGACACTTTTCCCTTGCCATGTGTTTCTGCTGTGCCTTTAAACTGCGGACCAACCAAAGCACAGTGGTGCTCCTAGCAACCATATATTTGTCAGATGTGGGTAGTGTAAATATATAAATACACACAGAAGCAAACACATGAAATTCAAATTCTATGCCACTGCTGCAATGTCCTAGTCAAGTTTACTTTTCTCACAGAAAGGTTAACTAGCTCAATTGGATGAAAACAGTTTTATCAGTATCATTTTAGGGGCTAAGCAAAATTACTGTGGCATTGAATACCAGTGTCCTAGTGAATAGAGTCCCAGTTTCAGTAAAAAAAATAGGGGCCAAAAAAAGGGATAAAGCTGGGGGTAGTGACCATTCAGAAAAGGTGAATTTGCCATGGTTGACTCCAAAGACAAGGAAACCAATCAATTAGATAATATCTTCAGTTATATATTCTACTCCATATTCAAGCTCACCGTGGCACTTATATCATAAAAGTAGATATTGGTACACACTTCTATTAATAAAATCATGGCCCCAAATAAACCTACACATCAAACTCTGAGATACCTAACTGTTTGGATCAAGATAAAAGATGCACATCTTTGAGTCCACAAACCAACCAGAAACCAAACAGAGCAAGATTTGAAAAAACATAAAATGCAGAGCAGAATTTTATTTGAAGATCAGACTCGAGGCTAACACTAACATATACAACCTACTATTGCACCTAATACCATGTTGTGAACGTAACAAGGAAAAAATGAAAACATACCTATAAATTCATTCCTCAGTTGGGTGCGAAGGTGCAGTTCCTCTGATCCAAGAACAATTGCATTGATAACACTGAGCAACGTGACCATATAGGGCACGTTGTCTGTTGAGGACAGCTCATTCATTATAACACTGAAGCGATACTGCTGGTTTTTCACCACCTGTAGACAGGGTAAAGTGTATAAGAGTCAGTACTGCAATCTGAAGTTCAGGCCAAATAAAATTTCTATTGGCAACTTGAGTAAAGTTCTCACAAACGAAACCTATTTGAATATGTTTGCAAACTTTTGTGGTTTTAGATTCCATTTACACATTTCATAGACGTGCACATTAGACCCAGAAGAAAATGACAAGGGCTTGCAATCTTTACGATTATGAACTTTTGTTTTTAAGCATGTCAAAATATCATTTCTATTATTCCCTAGGAGACACTGGAAAACTGGATTAAATTTGCAGAAATATATTGATATCATAAGAGCTTTTGTTGAAACATTTCAAAGCAAAGAATCAACTAAAAATGGATGCCGTGATCAATGGAGAACTTAATGCAGCCAACATAAAAGGTAAGAAGATAGAACTGTATTACCTCACTGCAGCTCAGAATCTCCCTTGTGGTGCACTGAAGCCAAGAAAATGGTGAAGGTTTTCAGATTGCATTTTTTTTTTTTAGCCATACTGAACTTCAGGATTACATTTGTGCATCTGCTTAAAGGGCTTCATAGATAATGCTCTAAATTCAGAAACGGAAATGGGCTGTTCATGCTACCTTGCTATGTTATATTCAAGGCAGCAGACAGATCAAAAGAGGAAACTCCTGGATCCACAGCAGTCTCAAGAAGTCAACCATTAGCCATAACTAACTCCCAAAGATTTGCTTTACAGTGCCAAAGCCAACTCACAAGGACACTCGGAAACTGTAGGAAACAGCCAATTCAATTAGTTATATGCTCTGAAATGGTAGGGAAGTCTTCTGGTCCTACCATGTCGAGGGAGTTCTGTCACCAGCAGGTTATGGATCTGTCCAGGACCTATTTTTTGATGATGTATAGATTTTGTAAGTAATCATATAATTACAATTTAAAATTCTAATAATAAATCAAAAATTGCAGATATGATTGTTACCACTCTATAATGCACAGATTCTGCACCCTTTTTCCATAAAAGTGAATTTTTACAAATGAGAAAGGAATTTCCAGTGAAAGTTCCATCACCACACTTCAGCCCTGTGGGTCACCTTGGGGTGAATTAGCCAGTTCTGGATCAAAGAGACGGGAACGAATTTCAGGATTATAAGGATACATTTCTCTCTAATGGGTTCAGCAGGGAGGTGTGAACGCTTCAGTGGAAGAGACAGGGGATTTGTCACTATTCAGATCTAGGAGCGAGTCTAGGAGTGAGTCAAGCACTTTTATGGTTTTGTATAACCGAAATAAAGTTAAATGATAATGATTATGATTATGATGAGTCAAGCAAGGAATTATCATGGTTAATCTAGTCAGTCATTGGGGATGAAATCTTACCAATCATAATTAAGACCTTAGTTTCCAAATCCAATTTTCAGAAAAGTGATGTACTTCATATTTCACTAGTACATGGCTGGTGGCATACAATACAATGTAGAGCTCCATGAACCAAAATTGTAAAATTGTGAATCCCTCTCTCAGTTTGGAAGAGCGTTCCCTTTCTAGCCAAACCACATGTGGGTCTTCTAGTTCAACTCCACGGGCCTCACAGCAAATTTCCTTTCCTCTCCTGACAGTTGGTCCAGGACTCAATTCAGTGTCCTAAGACTGCGTTCTAAGAGTGGAAAGGCGCTAATGTGCCCATTCAAACCTGGAGCACTCATATGTTCCCTCCTTCCCATCCTGGGTATTGTGTGGTCTGTCTTTTGTAGTGGAAGCTGAAGAGCAGGAACAAAAAATGTGAAATTGGTGCATCCCAAACAGGAGTCTGTATGCCTTCTGAAAGGCACCTCAGTTGAGTTCATCAGAATATAGGTTATCTACTATAAATGCTATACGGTTGATAATATGTGTGCTTTCCTGCTGTGTGCAGTGAAGCTGGTCATTATTTAGTGCATTGAAAGTGGTGGCAAAATTGAAATAAACATTTATCAATGTCTTTCCATTTAAAATGAAAACTTGTGTCTGAGCTGTGACAGAAGACTTCAACCCCGCAGTGGTCAAAATATAAAAATGCAGAGCAAAAAAATGGGGGAGGGACATGGCAGAAAAAGATCAATGCCCTTACATACCAGTTCGGTGAAAGAGGATTGGTCATCTGATAGTGCAGATTCTTTAAGTCCATGGATTGAAACATGTTAATATAAAACAACAGTATCAATAAATACAATATGAGCTGACATACTGATTAAAACAGTGGTCTATATTTAACTAGAAGTACTTAGGTGTAGGAGGTATTGGAGAGTTTCTTCCAGACAATAAAGTTAAAACGTACTAACCAGGTCCTTCTTGCCCTACAATTTCCAGATGGTTTCTCCACCTGTAAATTGAACACGTACAACTTTTTACTTAAATTCTGAGGTGGGAATAATGTAAACGAGGATGAGCATGGGCTCTGCTTTTGTTTTAATCTCAATACTTTCAGAAAGACTGTCCATGATCACTACTGGGCCAGCAATATCTTATAGTCTTAATTCAAGTTAAGTGAACACTTTAGCTTCCTAGATGAAGTGGAGTGAGGCTCTTCAGGTATTTAGAGATACTGAGCTTTTGAGGCAAAGATGTATTTGTCAGGCAGAAGCTTAAGGAAATCCGATTACCCATATTTCAGTGCATTTAGATAGATGAGGTAGCACCACACCACATCACACCCACCCCAAATAGAAAGCAAATGCTGTCCGTCAGAAAAAAGGTAGAGGAAACAAAGCCAAACACTGAGTGATAAAATTATAACAGTGGCAACAGCAAGCTGCCACTCCAACTCTAAACTAACTTTTAAGCTTTAACAACCAGTGTTGTGCTTCTAGAAAAAGGAAATACAGTACTTTCAACCCAAGTGACACACTACAACACAATGTGGAAGTAAATCACTGTTTATTGCCAAACATTGACTGAAACCCATGCTGCACCCACCTTGTAATGATCCAGGGCATCCAGAGCCAATGTGTACCCCTTTGAAGAATACATGCACAGTGCAGCCAGCAACTCAAACACCTGTTTTTTCACCATTACATTTGAGGTATCCAAAGCTGCAATAAAAGACAAATAATGAGTACATTTTCACCATGTTTAGCAATTAACCTGACAGAACCTCTGCATTGATTAACTGGAGCACCAAGATTCAGAATGTCCATTGAAATAGATTGACTGACTTCTTATATAATAGCAAAGACTGAATGCTCACAAAATGTCTTATAAAGGTGTCTGCATGTTTTTAGGTTGTAGCCTATCAGACAGTGAGGCTGTCTGGTTTGTTAAAGATATTTTAGGGGCAGTCAGAAAGCAGACCTAAGAATCCATTCTGCTCGTTGCTGGCCATTGGCTTTGTGATTTGTAACTCAATTTTTCTTGCTTTCCATTTGCTGGAGTTATTTGTTTTAGGCTGCCCTGCTTCCGTTTGTACCTTCCCTTTCCCAAACATTATTTACAGTATCCTTCCAAGTGCTCCCTTTCTATAAACAGGCCTGTAAAGCTTGTTCTTATCCCATCACATTTAGTGTGCATTCGAAGAATCAGTTCAAATGTCAAGTGTTGTATTCTGAGGGAACGCGTTTGCTTTTCTTTCTCCAACTTCAATGTGAGAGGATTTATGTGACAATTTTGCTCAATACTGTGGGTAGGATAAAGTTTTTTTCTAGCTCCACACCTCTGCACTCTACTCTGTACCACTCCACCCTACACCTCTGCACTCTACACCACTGCACTCTATACCTCTCTACTCTACCCTGTACTAATCTACTATATGCCAATGCACTCTTCGCCACTCTACTCAAACACCACTCCAGTCTTGGCAACACCAATCTACACTGCACAACTCCACTCTTTTATATGCATAGCTCAGTGGGATACTGTTTTGGTCAGAGATCCTTTCATTACTGTGCATTTCATAAGTTACAAACATAATTTAGCACAATGGGCTATTAAATGGCATCAAAGAGCTGCATGCAAACTGCATAATGCAGGTTAGAAGGTTGTGTTTTTCCCAGTCTTTGATTATTCTATTTTTTGCTTAAAAGGATTTGTTTGGGTAAAAAATAAATTGTTATTAGTAAAGTTAAAGCTAGCCACTGTGCCATGTTCCGAATCCTGAGGTTATGCTTCCCCAGACCAAACAATCTTAAAAAGTGCCTACCAGTATGGATGACATGGGAACCCTACACCTTGTAGTCCCCTTTGTCTTATATAACATTTTCTGTACACTGATTTGCACATGTATGATTTATTGTCTCTATATATGTGAGTGATTTAAAGAGCTCCAACACCCTAAGTTGGTAAGATAAGTGCTATGAAACACATGCAATATCTTTGAGAGAAGGTCAATGGAGAGATGGGAGGCACTGTTAGAGGGTGATTAAGATATTGAATCTTCAGAGGACCAGATCCTCCTCCAATACTGCAGGGGTTTAAGTCCTATCCTGTGGGTAAGAGGTCTATGCTAAAGTTCCAGCCGGAGGGGGGTAAGTGGGGTACTGGGGGGAAGATTCATAAGGAGTCTTAAAAAACGATTCTCCACCAGCTCCATGTCGCTAGCATTCTCATGTCCCCAAGTTCCCCATCATATAAAGACCCCCAAGTACTTGTAGGTTGTAGATTTGGAGGGCCAGAGATAGCGGGCTAAAGCTAGAGCCTTCAGGGCCCTCATGATACCTCCTGTGTAGTGCTCTAAATTGAGTTTACACTTCTTAATCTGGCCTGTCCTGCCAAATAACCCTGTGAGAGTGTACCTTAGATATTCAAATGTTTGGACTCTCTCCAGAGGAAAGCCATTAAGAGCCTCATGTGGACAGGGCATGTGGCAGGGATTCAAGACCATATACTTTCTGTTTTTCAGATTGATCTCCAGGCCTCTCTGCCTGCAGAAGTCACCAAAATGGTGTAGCAAATTTTTGGGAATCTGGAGATTAGTAAGGGGTCATCAGCAAACAGGAAGGCCGGGACCTTCCTACTGGCCAAACACAGGGAATCATGCTTGCACAGCTCGAGATGGGCCAAAAGATCATGGATATAAAATAGCAACAGGGACCAGGATAACATGCACCCCTGCCTTACTCCTGGTTTGTATTATGTGTTATGCATGCACTTTATTGTTTATGGTGCTATAACCAGATCTTTTCAATTTTATTGAGATGCTTTTTAATATAATGATGTACTGTATTTTCTTTTATGTGCTTTTATGGCAAATTGCTCAACAAAGTACATGGCATACATGAAAACATAATTCTTGTACAATACAGAGATGTCCTCAGGAGGAAACATCCCTTAATACCTGCTTTGTGAACACCTGCTTTGTGATCTTATTTAGGCAGAATAAATGGAACAAAGGTCACCTGAGACGGGTATAAGTAGGACAAGTGATATTGTGAAACCTATTGGCATGTTAGGCTAAGGGTCGGCAGTAAGATGGATTGAAAAGGAATGTGTTCTAGAAAAGCTATATGATTTGGAAATAGAGTAGTGAGTGGTTCAGTGTACTTTTACGGACTCATTACTAACCAAGGTAGAAGGGGGGGCGAGAGCTAGAAAGAAGTCTGTCAACACAGGACTAAGATAATCAAAGGGACATGCTTAGTACAGCTGAGGGACTATTTAAACAAGATCATAAGTCCAATATCAATTTACCTCTATATCATTATAGAATGCACTCCGTGAATATTTTGGTAAGCGAAATATTTTGCCACAATAGGACAAACTGTGAACACTCATCTTTCTCAGAGAGTGCCACTTATACAGATACTCCACCTCCTTGCACACTAAAAAGCAGTAAATATATTACAATCAGTTTACTGTAAGACAGATTAAAAAAATAAGGCACTTCAGAATGTATGGAAACATGAATAGATTCCATCTTAGCAGGACTGATCCATTGTGGGCAAACAAACATTTTGCTTTAAATCACACCTTTCTGCTGATCACTGTTCGTTTAGAAAAAAAAACAAATCATAATAATAAAAAGGTACTTCTTGTTTCTGTTGTTAAAACTGCAGTTGTTATTATTCTCTGTGACCTACCTTGATCCCTTTCTGCTAAATCTGGCAGCAGACATTGTCACTTCACAACTCAACTGTAATAACATCACATTTCAACAGCTTATTACAGGTGACTAGAAATGGTACAGGTACAGTTAGAAGGTAAAAAATATATTAGAGACAGACTTTTGTACAGGAATTGTAGGCTTCCATGCACTATACCCTGATATTTAAACTATGTGCACTCAGTGATAGAACCTCTTATACCAATTTATAAAATAGTCAGAAATCTGTGTGTGAGAAGGGTGTGTGGAAGGGCGGTACTGTATAAAAAATAAAAATAAAAAAAAAGCCTTGTCTCTCCATATATTCTTGATTTTAAAGTGTTTTTAAAAAAAAATCTCTGGTAGCTATCCGATACTGGATCAGCAACCAGAAACATTCAATGCAAATAACCACTATCCAAGTGGCAACAATTTGCTGGTAAACCCAATTACTTGAAATACATACCAGCCACTCTCCTTTAAATACCACCTTCAGCCAAATTTCATGAAGAGAATATGATAACGATCACTGTCAGTTTATGTTCCAATCCTAACTACCTGGTCTTTGCACATCCCATGAAATTTTGATGTTAACTAATGCATGTGAACTTAGAAAAAACAATAGTGAGGAAGTTGTGAAACCTGGTTTAGAAATGGGTTCTTTCTGCAAAACACTGTGTTACTTGGTCCCAAAGTGAAGATAATATTCCACTAACAATGCTAATTGCACCTCCTGTATTAGCCTGGAATTCCACTTTTTGCCACTGTGCACTCGGTTCCTATCCAGCACATAATGCTAGTTATGACATTTGGGCAACATTTAACATGTTTTACAACCTCGTACTATTTTAGAATGTGAAATTTGGTGAAAATCAATGAAAATGACCGTCAGATCCTTGTTGCTTTGCAATAAATTTCAAATTTTTCCTAATTATGTGTATTTATATTTAGTTACAAATACAGGGTAAATTTCTCTGAGAGCATCAGAGCTCAGAAACTTTTAGGCTTCAAGGTGCTAGAAGTGAAAGGGAGATTAATCAAAAAGCCATATGCAGCCAGGGAGAATCCTTCAAACCTGTGGGGATGATGTGGCCACACTTTTCAGTAGAATAGATCATGTTTGAAGAGTAGCATCTTAAGATTATTCTTGAACTGAATGAGAGACTGGTCAAAGTTGATGTGTGGATGGTTATTTTAATTTCTCAGGGTACAAAGAGAAGGTTTTTTTTTAGTTCAAACTGTTGATGTCCTGGCTTCTGATCATCTAACAACCCATGCAATTGTTAAATGATTATACCAGTAAGGCGTGGTGTTTGTTACAGCATTGTTTGTGGCCCAGCAGGTATTGAAGAGGAATGCCTCAAATGGAAGCCAGTGTAGATCTTTCAGGGTGGGTGGCATGTGATCAAATTTCTTTGAAGGATAATTTCAAGTCAAAGATGAAGGCAAGGAATTTTGTGTTCGGGATGGAAAGTCAGGCAGCTTATCCTATCAGAACAGGCAGGGAATTAACAAATCCACCATAAGAACGAGACAGTCTTTCAGGCGGAGAAATAAGAGGACATTGTACGAGGATATCCAATTGTCACTTCAGTACATCTACTACACAAGAAGGAGGGAAGTCGGGAGAACATCATGAGAGGGCATAACCTGACTGTGCCATTGTGTTCTTCCAAAATGTGGATGAGGGAGTAATCATCTTCATATATAATGTGTGCACATCTCTTTCATATAATGTGGTGCACTGAAATGTATATCAGTAAGGTGCACATATGATTAAAGCCCTATAAATGTTTCGATGTAAACAGCATTTATTAATCCTTTTTGAAATATGTTGATGTTACACTGTTTAGAAATAATATTTTCATTGGCATTTATATTCATTGCATCATGAGAGAAATATGTATACTCATTTGAATCAAATATGCATTTATTTCTGTATAAATATGGCCGTAGCGAAGGCCTAAATTTCTTTTAATGGTTTGCCTTCCCATGAGAAGCTTGTTTTGCTGTGCATTTCTTTGAACTGCAGGTGCGATGGTACCAGCTACTGGCTAATGAACAAGTTATTGTTCCTGTGTGATAAGGGGGCCTGGGAAGAGATGTTACCAAGGACGGAAAGAGCAGTGTAAATTCGTAACTCCCTAAAGCATGGGAGAGACCAAGGACAAGCACCTTCAAGATGAAAGGATGAAAGTGTCAATTAAATGTACGCTTTATAACTTTGTATTTCAATGGAAGGTTTTGGCCGTGAGGGCAGCCTTTTGGAGATCCAGGGTATTAAGTATTGTTTAGTTAGCTGATTTCCTAGATATATTTAGTTAGATTTCCTTTGCCCCTAGACTAGAGTGGATCTATGAGGAGTACAGACATCTCATTCTTTGTTAAATTCTGTGTCTATACGCTGCTCACTTATCTCTTACCAGATCATGTACAGAGGATTCTGTAGTGCTGACATTGTTTTCTAAAATCCTTGTTGATATAGAATAGTCAGGGACATAGAACAGATGGTTAGGCAGGAGAACTTAAGCCTGACTTCAAGGCACTATACGCTTTTCCTCATTTTCTTTATCACTGCTATTGAAGTATTGGCCTTTTATATACCAATCAATTTTCATGTGGTGAGCCACTTTGACTCACCTTTAGTAATAATTCACATTTATGGATTACATTTCAGACTCATGTATGCAAGTCTGGCTTGGAGTCTGTAATAAAACCCTTTAAAACTTTAAAACCATCTTTGAGGTTGAATGTGTGACCAAATGGGTTACACTGGAAAATTTGTTTGAAATTTTATGTCGCTCTCTTGACCCTTTGGAAAAGAGAGAAAAAGGTTCATCGGCCTAAGAACTGGAAACCGCCAAATCAGATGGTAGCAGATATCAATGGTTCTCTTTCTGAAGTGAGGAGAACTTAAACCATATTCCAGAGTAGTTGGTCACCGGGCCCCAAACCTTAATGTCCGGATCTGGAGGATTGGCGAAATGGCGGAGACCGGGAAGAGAGTTGTGCTGGCAGCAGTGGTGTATTAATAGGGTTGTGAATTGCAGCAGTTCGTACTTAGTTTGCTGCGTTTGTGAGCCTGGGTGGTGTCTTGCGGAGATGTTTTGTATGTTGTGTGATTGTGGTGATTTATAAAAATGTTGAGGAGGTAATCGTGTCCGGCATGACTTAAGATCCTAGGATAGCATTAAAAGGTGTAGAACTAACTACGGTATATTAAATTGTCTGCTAAGTGGTTGTGTTCATTGTGAGGCGTCGTCATGCGCCACCTAAGATAGGGATTTCTTTTGGGTGAATGTGAGGTAATTAGTATAGTAGATCTTAATGCACAGGGAGAAGGTGTGCTGATCTAGAGGATACACTGCAGGACGAGGTTTCATTTGAAGTGCTTGGAAACTTCTTGTGTGTTTGAAAACTATTTACTTTCTTACCGAAGCAGACAAACGTTACTGTATTGTATTTTTGTACATGTGTAATATTGTGGACAGAGTGTGCGTGTAGATTGTAAAGGAAGAGGAAAAGTGCGAGGACTGAGGTCCACGTCATAGTGTGCCACACTGCCATAGGTCGGTTAGTATAGTGCCACCTGTTATTGGCTGACAATATCATAAGGAGTCGCACTGCAACTGATGGTTGCTTTGAAGCAAGGGACTGTGTGTATGGCATTGTTTTGAACTGAAAAGGAATTTCTGAAATTCGTTGACGTGGATTAAGAAAAATAAGTGTTTTAAGATTATGCAAGACTTGTTTAGAGGTGATGTTCCTATTCCTAGCAGGGACGGTGAGGAGGTGCCATCCAAAGGTCACTATATGATGATAAATGTAGGGCTGCATAAGTGTGTTTGGCTTGGTCAATGGCACAAGATCACTGAAAAGGAAGATGCATTGAGATTCTCCCCAATATGGCACATTTAATTTGAGAATTATCGAACATTTGAGGAGGGTGCTATACGAAATTAAGCCATCTCCTAGTCCCACACAATATGAAGCACTCAATGTTTGAAAGCATACAGCACATGCCAGAGAGAAAGAGAAATACCAGGGTAGAGCACAGAAAGCTATACGCACCTTGCGGATGGTAGGTGGGACGCTGAACAGAAAAGATGGAGGAGAGATAAGATAGAGGAAATTAAGCTGTATCCAACCAGAATGCAGAGGGAGAGGGTGATAAGGGGAAGAACAGGAGAAAAACAAATTAAGTCCAAAGGTAATAGGCGATGAGGAGAAGCTAGTGATAGCGAGTTTGGATGGAGATAGTTATTGGATGGACTATGGTCCCAACGCCCATCTCCATGTAATGAAGTCAGAGGTGAGGGTGGAAGCAATACTGCTGATGCTGGTGAACTGATTATTTTTGCAACAGCTCCAACTAAAATTTCCCCTAGTTCTGTGGGAGACACCTCGGCTAATGTACCTTATAGATCAAGAGCTGAGGGTTTGAGAGTGTGTGTTTCCATTGATCCTACAAAAAGCACTTTACATGTTGAAACTATTCCAGTTACTACTGCCCAGTAATTCCTATGTATAAATCAGGTGGGTTTGGCAACATTACTAACAATTTGGCTGTGCCTAGTCTTATTGGTGGACAAAGAGGAGTTCCAGATAGTCCAGATGCTAGAGAATTTGCCCATTAGATCCCAACACATACTAGCACCCGATGTGGAGCCAGTGAAGATTCAACAGTGAATATGTCAGGCTGTACCTCCATAGAAAATACTTACCAATGCTACTCCGGTATGGGAACCACCATTGAATTTTGGAAATTCAATTCAGTTGTCACTGAAAGAATTTTAGATGTAACCATAGAATTGAATGCAGTGATTGCTGAAATATTGGTTTGGATCGATTAGACTTATCAGGAAGATGAACTCACATTCATGTGTAGAGATGTTACTAGGTGAGCAGGACAGGTTTACGATAAGCTGACAGAACTGGCACACAAAGATGAAGTGGATTTGAATAAAACCAAAGCTTTACAAAGGAGCTACCAAATGTGCTTCGATGAAAATGACATTAGTGATATGGGAATACCAGTGATGAAAACTCAAATTAAGGAATTAATCCATAACATCAGTAAGTGGAATGAGTTAGATAAGTGGGAAATTAAATGGGCAAAAAAGAACAAAGTAAAGAAGCCTTCAGGAGAACCACCCCCGGGAGTGGGAGAGGGGGAAGTTACAACCTTTCCCTTATGAGAAGAGCATGTGCATGTACCATGGAGCAGAAGTGATCTTGCATCATTTACCAATAAGTGCCCCAGATTGAGAGAGAAATCAATGGAATGGTATAGTCAGGTTGAAACTTTGTGAAAATTTCACGGGTACTGTGGGTTGATTTTATTACGTTTGTGGGTGTAATGTAAGATAGCTATTCAGTGGTCTGAGAGTGAGCCAAATAGAAATCCAATAACTAATATTCCTTCGCAGTTGGTAATGAATAGGTATCAGCAGGTCATGACGTACTTGAAAGGAAAGGTGCCTTCCCAAGATGTTGATTGGGTCAAGATTGACAAGATAACCCAAGAATTTAAGGAGATGATTCATGCCTAATAAAAATGTTTATTACAAGCTTTCAAGCAGCATAGTAGTTTGGTGACATTAGAAGCCAAGTATACGGGGAATTGTGTTACAAGGTTTGTAACAGGGTTGAGGCCAGAGATCAGCATGATGATCCAGTAACATGAGATTTGTTGGCAAAATACGTTGCTTGATGAAATGTTGCAGTATGCTAAGTACTGCCATGACAATATTGAGATGAAGCAGAAAAAGCTAAAGGAAAGGTTTATGGTCGATCAGATGAAGATGGCTCAAGGAACTAGCCAAATGTCCCCAGTTGTAAGCAACATGGGGATGATGAAGGGTGTATAACAGCAAGCACTAAACCCAGTGCAGAAGGGTTGAGGGATTCCTATTTAGCCAGGTACAGGAGTGGATGTAAATAGTCTAAAAAGGTCAACTCTTTGTCATGTTTGTAACAATCTGGGACATTGGAAGCAGGAATGTTGTTTCAATCCAATTAATCAGATTCATAATGCAGGATTTCTGCCTTCTCAAGGAAATAATCCTAATCAGATGCAAAGCCTACAACGACCCAGGAGTCAAAATTTTAATGTGCCTAATAATGCAAGTCATACAACCTTTGATACCAGAGTGTAGTACTGTTGTGCCTCGACAGAATTTAAATCAGGGTTTGAAAATTAAAGCCAAAATGACACAGGATTATAATCCTTTCCAACAGTTTCTTTTGTTTGAATCAGGTGAGAGGAATAATTCCGATTAGTCAGCCTTATGGTACCCGAGAGGGAAGGAGGGCTACGTACTTGGTGCGGCCTCAGAGGTAGACCTAAGTGGACCATTCGTAGATAGTGAAGTAGATGGTCATCCTTGGTTGACACTGGTGCTACCCATTCTACTCTGAGAACAGTAGAAATCCTGAACCTACCCTACTCAGGAAAAAAAGTCCAAGATGGTAACTCAGGAAAACTGCTCCAGTTACAGTAAAGATATGATCCTTTGAAAACAAACTCAGATGTATAATATGTGACTCTAGGCCAGAGAATCTCTTGGGAAGAGATTTGCTTTCAAACTGAAATTGTGTTATCTTTTGCACACCTGCAGGAATTTAGATACTGTCCCAAGATGAGGATGCCGTCTTTAAAAGTAATGAGAAATGAGTCACGTTGTACTTTGCTGACTTTACTCACTGTTGATTATTTGCCTCTACATTTGACAGAAACAGACAGTCATGAAGTGTGGGATTTTACAGGAAAGGATATTGGGCTGATAAAAGATGTTGAGCCTGTCGGAATATCCATCAATCCAAATGCTGAGTTTCTGAGAACACCACAATATAATTTGACCACAGAAACAATTGCTGGAATAACTCCCATATTTGAGTCAATAATACAACTGGGAATTTTAAAAGAAATAATGGTCAGTCCTTGTAACTTACCAATGATGGTGGGGGATTTACAAACCAAGTTGCAAATATAGGATTGTGCAGGACCTTCCAAAAATAATTAACATTGTTGTTCCTTGTTGCCCCATGGTACTGAATCCAGCAGTGATTTTGTTTCAGATTCCATGTGAGGCCGAGTGGTTATTGATTTGTGTCAAGCCTTCTTTTCGAGACCTTGGCACGAAGATAGCCAATTCCTCTTTGAATTTTGGTTCAGAAATAGGGTCTTGGCATGGTACCGAGATCCACAAGGGTATACAGAGAGTCCTTCAATTTTTAATCAGATTCTAAAGAAAAACCTGCAATCTTTGGTTATACCCTGTAATTCAGTCCTGATCGAAAACATAGACAACCTAATGGTGGCGTCAAATACATAGGAAGCTTGTCAACAGGAAACTATTTCATTGCTGAACCACCTGGCTAAGAACGGACACAAAGTATCACCAGGAAAGTTGTAATATTTCCAAAAAAAGGTCCAATATCTTGTACACCACATTGAGAAAGAATCGAGAATAGTGTAACAAGAGAGAATCTCAGCCATTTTGAGAATGAATCCGCCAACTACAGAGAAATCAGGACATTTTGGGGAATGGTAGGCTACTGTGGACAGGGGATACACAGCCTTTCCCTGGTGACTAGGCCTTTACAGTGGCTGACACACAAGGACGTGTCCAATCCAGTACCAGGGGATAACAACTGTCTCATCGCATTTCTAGACCTGAGAAAATGTCTCTGTCGTGCCTTAGCTCTAGGGATGCCTGATTATAGCAAATCTTTTGCACTCTTCTGCAGTGAGAGGGAGGGCTGTGCTCTCTCAGTGCGGACAGAAAATGCATGGAAATGCCAAGAGACCTATGGCTCATTTTTCTGGCACGCTGAATCCTCTAGCTTCTGCAGTGCCTGGCTGCCTTTAAGCAGTGGCCGCAGTCAGCAGTAGCCTAGAGAGATGTGAAAATATTGTTATGGGTCATCCATTGACTGTATACATTCCCCATTCTGTGGAATTGTTGACCAGAACCCAACACCTTACAAGCAGCCGGCTCACAACATACAGCAGGTTATTTTGGCTGCAGAGAACGTGACTGTCAAACTTACTGGTGCGTTGAACCCTTTTACGTTGTTGTCAATAATGGGACAGGGAAGCAATGATTATTATGAAGGGGATCATGATTGCCTTTTTCTCACGGAATTGTGCACCAAGCAGAGGCCAGACATACGTTATGAACCATTGCCCGACTGTGATTTTGTGCTCTATGTACATTATTCATGCCTAGGAGATAGTGATGGAAGCTTAAGAACAGATTACGCTGTCTGCACACTTTCAGGAGTTGTGGAAGGTTCTTGGCTACAAGGAGTATTCTCTGCTCAAGTAGCTGAGTCGATTGCTCTTACTAAAGCATGCTGTGTTTCTGATCAATTGAAGGTAACAATCTTACGTTCTTCAGATCTCCGATTAGGAATGGCGAACAAGTGAGAAACCTCCTTGACACACTAAAATTGCCTGAGCAGATTGCAGTGGACAAATGCCCTGCACAATGTCCTGTAGATGATCATGTGAATTTGGTCAATAGATTTGCAGATGAGGATGCAAAGTATTGCACCCATAATGTATGTACATTTGAAGGTGAATTTACAAATGAGGGTCTGGATGAGACTACCATTAACCTCTTGCTGACAACAGCTGATACCTGGGAAGAAGTGAAGTGGTTTGCAGGAGGATCTGTCTGAGAAGGATCAGCAGAGTTAGGTTAGAGGAGGTTGAGAGATGATGATATCTGGGTTTTGATGGATGGAAGTCCAGTGTTGATGAATAGTCTGTTATCTCTGATGGCTGGACATTTTCATGGTCCAGCTCATATTGGGAGGATGCTATGGTGAGGTTGTTCAAACTTGGTTCAATCCTAAATTTAGATTGATGGCTGAGGCGTTGTGTCACAGATGCATTGTGTGTCAGCAGAATAATGTTGGGAAAAGAACTACAGTTACTCTGAGTTACATAGAAAGGTCAGGTGGACTTCTTAACAGGATACAGTTAGACTTCATGGAGATGCCTATATGCAATGGGTTGAAACATGCTTTGGTTGTGGTGTGTATCAGTTCCCATTGGTCAGAGGCATATCCAACAAGGCAAAATGACATTCTCGCAGTGGCAAAATTGTTGATAAGGGAACTCCCCCCCCCCACCCCCACCCCAATTTGGTTTTCCGAACTCTTTAGAATCAGATCAAAGAACTCATTTCAACAATGAGGTCCTGACGTTGTGGTGTGCAGCATTGCAAATGGAACAGAGGGTACATTGCAGCTATAGACCAGAGGCTTCAGGTACTGTGAAGCAAGTAAATGGCATGCTGAAATCCAGGTTGGCAAAAGTGTGAGTTTCAACATCTTTGAAATGGTCTGATGCTCTGCCTCTTGTGTTGATGAGTTTTGAAAGTGGACCTGATCGAAAGACTGGACTACCCCCCATGAGATCATTATATGTAGGACAATGAGAGTGCCAGCAATTCCTGTGAATGCACTTGCAAACATTACCAATGATACAGTCCTGGACTATTGCAAAGGATTAGCTGATGTAGTGCATTCAAGGTCTCATCACACTGGAGCAGCTACAGCCCACTGCATCAAGAACAGTGCCATGATCTCAGTCCCGGCGACTGGGTCTTGGTGAAGTAACACAACAGGAAGACATGCTTGGAGCCCCATTGGTGTGGGTTGTACAAGGTGATCCTTGTTACTATCACAGCTGTGAAGTATGGAGGTCTCTCAAACTGGATTCACGCTTCACATACTCGCAATGTCGAATATCCCCTTGATTTGGCAGCACCTATTACAGAAGAACCTGTGGTGAGAGAGAAGCAGCAGGAGCAGGTTTGTCAAGCTGTCGGGGACCAGACAAAGCCAGAAACAGCACACGGCCAGTCTGAAGGGGGTCATGAACAAGCTATATCAAACTAAAAACAGAAGTGACTCAGCCTTGTCCGGTGGTTAATGAGTCAAACTCATAATCAGACCCTGAAGAAGGACCCAGTGCTGGAAGCGAGTGAGTAGAAGCTGGAGACCCATGTCCCAAAAGGCAAGAGAGAAGGAGTGTGAGTTTGCCTAAATAACGTGTGCCTCAGAGTATCACTGAAGAGACTGAGAACTCTGATCTAAGTGAAAGCAAGGATGGAGGTGCTACTCCGAGAAGGTAAAAAAAAAAAAACAAGCATGCCTAGTTGTAGGCATTCTTCACCTGAGTGGACCTACTTTGCAAATAAAACAGATAGTGAGTTCTTGGAATATTGAAATCAATATACAAGTTCTGTTGAACCTCCTGGAACTGAATATTGTGGTTGAACAGTACATCGAATTTTCATTGCCATTTCTGAAATTGGTCTGTATGAACATTAGAGACATTTATATTGATTGTGGCAGAGAATTGAGCAAAATACCTAGGCCCGAGTAGAATAAGAAAAAGGGCTGTCATTTAGAAGAACACAGAGTAGGGTTAGGGATGTCTCACGAAGATATGTATATATGTTAAAGAACTTTTGAACTCTGTTGATGTTCATATTACTGAATAAATGAAGATATAATTTGCTGCTGCATTTAATTGATAATAGATCTGATTCTGAAGATGTAATGGAACCAAATCAGAAGAGTAGATGAAGGTACATAATAGGTGGTTTGGTGCTTATTTTCCTTGTAACATTAGTGGGCTGTTAATAGGTGTGTTTTCTCCTACACCTTCCGTAGAGAAAGAGTTACCCCCTACTGTTTCCCCACAGACTTTAAATCCTAAACACAAACATTTGCAATTTAGATGAGAATATATTAGACTTAGATGAGTCTAGAGGAGATTATTCATCAAATGTATATTTTAAGTTTCTGTATGAATATATTAACACTATGAGTGCCTGAGACTCCTATGTTTGCACACTGTTACCTGCTTCTGTGTCGGAAGGTATTACATATCATCACATTGCGTTGAATTATGGCATCTCTTGTTTTCTTTTAATGAGCATATGTTACAATGAGGGAAGTATTCAATATTATTTTTCAAATTATAACTTACTTTTGCCAGAAGTTCCTTTATTTAAACATCTAAATAAAAATCTTTATTTTAAAGGTGCCACAATAGAATGGAAATATTTTGTATCATCAAAGCCTTCAGATACTAGATTTGCACAGAGACATAATCGGACCTGCTCCATGACAGATCTAGAAAAGAAATTCCTAAACTTAGTGAAAGAATGAAGATGAGAATTAGAGTCCAGATCTAAAACAGATAAGGATCTCAGAAAACAACATAGATGGAATAAAGAAGAAATTGAGCATCAAGTGCAAGGAAATGTACCTACATTAACTTTAAATTGGCAAAACAAAGGGAAATTGCGCATTCAACAGAGTTATCTAGTTCCATTGTTTAAAGGGAAGAGTGATTGTGAACATTTCTTTGATGTCAGAGGCAGGAGTGAATTCTTTTTGGATAGAAAAGATCCTGTGATTCCTGGAGTGCATTTTGTTTGTGGACATTATGCTTTTTTTAAGTTACCAAAGGGGCGGCATGGTACGTGTTATATGGCAATACTATTTCTAAAGATCTATCATGTGATACATCTTGAGGATCCTGTGTGGAAGGTGAAACCTAGAGCTGAAAGAAGAGCTAGTGCTTCAGAAATAGTTGGAGATATCTTTGGTGTGTTGATTCAGTCAGTAGGAGTGATCATGAATGATCCGCAACTGTGTACTTAACTCACCCCTGGCCTGCATGGTGACTGCATTTAGCCCTGTGTAGCTCACATATGTGTGCTGTAATGTATGTGTGCCTGTGAGCGATACAATACATGGAGCCCTGTGGGCTCCATATTTGAAGCTCATGTTCTTGAGTAAGAGAGTTGGAGGACCATCCCCTCCTGCCCAGACCAAGAAGATTGTGAATGTCTACATTCCTGAGTAGGGAAGGACACATACTGGAAGTTGGGAGAGCCAGGCTCTTCTGTACACTTCAAAAGGGCTCTTTGATTCTGAAAAGGTCACAGGTCAGGAAGGCCTGAGCACATCTCGGAGTTCCATATCCTTACAAAAGAAACTCAACCTTTAGCCTTGTTCATCTATATTTGGTTATGGAATTCCTTGGTGGCTTGCAATATTCTTATAAAATACTGCAGGGGGTACTTATCCCTTATACAATGCCGAATAGGGTGAATGGAGTCATTGAAAAGTCTACACTGATACTCCAAAAAAATCTCCAAAGAAGATGGTGCACATGCTCCTAAAGTGAACATAAAAATATAGAAGTTTATTTCAAAGCAGGTTCCAGCCCCTGTGACACGTTTTGCCACTAAGCCATGTTGTGCCTGAACAAGGCTTAGTGCCGAAATGCATTTCAGGGGCTTGAGAGCATGTGCACCATCTTCTTTGGAGATTTTTTGGTGAGTTGAATTATTGGGGCTGCTACCGATTTTGCATGCAACACTCCCGCTGCAAGGAGCCGGGAAGGAGCTGTATTTTTGTTGGCTTGATTATATATATTTTACATGAAGTCATGAGGAGACCTTTAAGAAGATGGTATTTCTATCTATTAAGGATTCAGAATACTTTCCATTTAGAAAGGTGACTTCCAAATGGATTTCTGTAGGACATGGAATCATCTTAAATGAATTATCTGAGAGAGGGGAAAAGTAATGCACACTGAAAAACGGATATGCTCAAAGCACTGCCTATGTGTGGTACTGAGGTGTAATAAGCATTGCTAACCTTTATCTTATAAATCAGTGGGTTAGCAGACCGAATAACTCTTGACTCCTCCCACCTCATTTAGAAGCATGCCAAGGCAGAGTATCAACTGGCATATATACTGTGGAGTTTCTCAGGCAGTTTTTACCCCAAAAATCAGGCAGATATGAATGATTTCTGCACATTGTTCTTTGGGCATTTTCACACAAATAATCTATCTTCACCAATGAATTTGTATTTTGATCATGATTGATATGCCATGAAACTCACTTCTCTAGCCCATCCGCAAGATTAAAAGTGACATTTATGCCCTTATTACGTGTGTGGCGGTCTTAAGACTGCCACACTTATGGTGGCGGTCTTATCGCCACGGTCCTGCGGTAAAGACCGATGCATAATGAGTTTGGCGGTTTGGCCAGAGCCAAACCGCCACAATGCAGCCAGTGCCCTAGGACCGCTGCGGCCGGCAGTAAGCACCTCCAGGCTGGCAGCATACCGAAGACCACCAGTCTTATTATTATGAGGCAGCAAACCGCCAGGCTTTTCGCGGCGGTCACCCCTCCATGAAAACCCTGTCGGTAACGCACTTGGCGACAGGAATCCCCCCCATTCCTGTTGCCAGCACACGCACCCCCAGGCTTCCACACACTTCCAGAAACACACCCCCATGCACTGACACCCCCCACTCATCCACGCACTTCCTGACACACACCCCCACCCAACCTCACGCATACAAACACCCCCACCCGACCTCATACATACAAACACCCCCACCTGACCGCATGCATCCAGACACACACACACCCATTCCAACACACACACACACACACATCACACACATGCACCTACCACCCCCACCCTTTCAGTCAGTCCACCTACCTGTCTGGGCCACCAAACAGCCCACTTTGAGGTGGTCGTCCGGGAGGGGATGGATGTCGGCAGTTCCACCGCCAATGCTGCACTGCTGGTCAATGACCGCCATGCCAAATTACTTCTCATAATATAGTGGGTGGAGTCCTTGCGAAGTGGAGGTGCTGGAACCGCCTCTCACCCGCAGGGCAGGCCGATGGTGTCCAATTTCTGCCTGTTTATGGGCGGAAATCAGTTAGTGAGTCATAATATGGCGGTCTTCAGACTGCCAAACCTGGTGGTCTTTTGGCACCTGCTTCAACGGCGTTCTTGGCAAAAGACCCCCAAAGTCAAAATGAGCACCTTAGTCTTAGAGCAGAACTTGGTCAAATGGAAAGTTAGCATTAGCCTTTTGCAATAATGAAAATGTTACAATTCCCATACTGCAGAGTAATGCCAGTTAAATATTTGGCATGGCTCCTTATTATATTTTGCACCCAAACATTGAGTACTCCAAGGCGCTACTTATGGGTGCCTTAACAAATGTAAAAAATAGGTTTTTAACATGTCAAAAATGAACATGTGCTGGCAGCGACTTTGCATCAGTCAGTCGTTTTCAGGGGAAGCCCTCATTTGTTTTTGAAGTGATTGGTGCAAGGCATGTAAGGGCATGCTGTAGCCCACGTTTCACAACCAACCTTCATGCCACTGTGCACATTCAGCACCATATTACTAAAGAGCCATGTAGGGCAATTAAGAATTAACTAGCCTTACCATGTGTCAATGGGCAGCAGAAATGCACAGGGTGGAGTTTAGCAGTTTCCCTGTGACCAGAGTCAAAGATGTCAGTGTACCTAATCCAAAGGAAACGAGAAACCATTACTCCTTGTTGTTGTCCTTATGTTGTGATAATGGTCAATGTTCCTTCGCTGACCCAGAGCACTGGGGAATTGTCAGCCAGTTAAGGAACACAGTCCTCTATTGGCTTCAGTCGAGGTCCACTTTCCTGGTGTCTGGAGCTGACCAAATCTTGCTGACACATAGGGTGGGTTGGACTGGCCCATCTAAGAAAATCTTTGAGGGGGGCTGTGCCATCATTAATATTAAAGCATTCAGGTTTGCAGGGGAGATTTAGTATAGGTCCTCGTCTCACCTATCAAATTCTGGTAATGTTTTGCTTTTACCCCTGGCGTATCGCCATTTGATCCAAAGACCTTTGGGCTTGACTGCCAATCTCTTGATCATTCGCCTTCAGGAAATAGGCCCTTTTCTCTTCTACTGTCAAATAGGTTTGTGAGCCCCTAAATCATCTGCAGGCAGAGCATTGACTCAGAGTCTGTTTGGACGGTTTGACTGATCTTATCCCTGACCCTCTCTGCTCCAAACAAGAGTCTGTAGTTGATCCCACCTCTCCTATTTTCTCTAATCCTCCCCTGCCAGTTAATGGGGCTCTGTGAAGGTGTTCTAATCCATCTGCTTTAGCTTGGACCCTAGCTCATCGTGGCTAAAAAGGGATTTGCTGCTTTGTGTCCTGGAATATTTCCAGGGCTTCAGAATAAGCTAACAGTCCCAGACTAGCTTAACATCAGTTCCACTACAGCCATAATTTGTCTTCAGGAAACTTGGTGTATGAAACCCCTGAAGATTTTTCCTCCCTATTCACCCCAGCAACACCGTCTCTGTGACCCCCATGCTAAAGGTTGTTTAAAGATTTTGATTTCTAGTGTGTTGCCTGTTATTATTAAAAGGTCTGTTATTGTTTCTCCTCATTATCAGTTTGTGTTGCTGTCTTTCGAGAGGGGGTGATGGTGACTGGTACTTTTACCAAATAATTTTTACAACACTATTCGCTATGAAGCGTTTTTGCTTTCAACTTACTCTACTTGCCCTATTCCTTGGCCTGGTGATTTTAATATGCAAAAATGTACCCGACCGGCAAGACGTGTGTGTGGCACTACTAACTGAGCAGGTGTGGGTGTTCCACACTTCCTATACAGTGTTTATGGAGAGGCCCTAAACTCTTTAATGTTTAAGTATGATCTCTTACTATTGGAGGCTTGTAATATCTCATGTAATGTGTAGACTCATTTGTTTGTTGGTAGAGGTGCATATACTGCAATTAATCATATTTAATTGCCTCTACTGTTAGTCAAATTGTTTCTCATTTCAGGGTAAAACAAACTGCAGCAAGTGATCACAACCCAATTGTTTTATTTGTCTCTTTTAATGCTGATTGCCCCACATTCTCGAACTGTGTGATAACGTTCCTGTTGGGGAAAATGGTGACAACATTAGATGGTCAGGGGTTAATCCTATGTGCGTTTTTAGGAGGCTGTTAGCCATGTACATAATTGAGTTCAATTATTGCCTTGGCATTAAGGAGGACCACGTCGGTCTGATCCACATCTATAAAAAAACTTGCTAGGGCATTTAATACCCTATTAACCTGTCCCATTAGGGCAGGGACCTCCAAGGGACATGTTGGTTTAAACATTTGTGTATGCAGGCTTCTAAGAGGCTGTGGTCCGCTTTGCATTGTGTTCAAAGAAATCATTCTCCTATTAAGCTTTTAAGAAAACAATGCACTGAGGTACTAGCCTCAAGACAGAAAAAGACACTTAGGAAAGAGGCCTGGTCGAACCTGGTTCAGGAAGCAGATACTAATGACATCACCTTGTTTTGGAGTGAGCTTAATGCCCCGTTTAAAAAAAATGATGATTGAGGAATAGAATCATCACTAGTGTCTCTCCAACTATGGGTGACAATTTTGAAATGATCTTCAACCTCCTACCAGCATTGACCCAGTGCATACTCAGCTGGTCTTAGAGAGGTAGGCAAGAGCATCAATCCTATTAGCAGCAGACTCCTTGCATTTACTTTGGATGAGTTAATTTGAGCTTTGGTCGGCTGTGCTAGGGGTAAAGCTCCTGGGCCGGACAGGTGCCAATTGATACTTTTAAAGATTTGAGTAAGCTATGGGGACCCATCCTGACTTGTGTCTAATGCAGCGGCAATAGGTATAATACCTTTTAGCTGGGCTAATTCCATCATTGTGCCTATTTTTAAGAAGGGGCGAAGTCTGACCTGAAGTGTTACCTCCCCATTTCCTTCCTGGACTTGTCTGTGAAATTGTTGCATAGGCTTCTTTTGCAGAGACTGGAGAAGTAGGCTTTTGATAATTCTATTCTGTCAGAAGCCAGTATGGATTAAAGCGGGGGCTGGGGACAGTGGAACAGTGTGAAAATATCAATCTTCTGACAGCATTGTGTTTTGGCCCCATTTTTATTTTCAAGTTTATAAATTGTGTTGATGGCACCCTATGCTACCTGCAGGCCGATGCACCACTTGCTGCATGTTGTTTTGTCCATGAGCTTTTTTATGCCTACTATGTGTTCATGATGTCTAGGACCACCGTTGGCCCTACAAGACTTTTGGATAACTTTGCTGAATTTATGAAGTTCAGTAAATTAAAGATTAATACAACTAAAACATTTACAATGTCTTGTGAGAAATACACCCAGAAGGGGAGGACATTTTTCATTAAGGGTACTCCCACTGTAAAGGTCAATTCTTTAATTTGAGTGTTCTTTTTTCTACTAATAGTGCATGGTCTCAACACATGCAAAATACTCAGTCTAAAATGAGTAGAATGAGTGTGAGGGTGTGTTCAGGTTTTCCTGTAAACTTGGCTGCCGACCCTATCAAGGAACCAATTTATTTCTATAAGGCCAGAGCACTGTCAGCTGCCATGAACAAGAGAGGTCCGTGGGATTATGAGTCTTGTGGTCCACTCCAAGTTTAGGAGGACACCTTTTTAAGCTGTCTTTTGTGTATCCCCGCCTCAACACCATCCTCAATTATTCATAAGGAAGTGGGGCTAACTCACCTGGAAGACATGCTTTTGCTTAAACCCATTTTCTTGTGGTGCTCAATATGGGCTAAAACTGAGACACAGATCATAAAAGCAATTATTTTGGATGTTTAGAGCTAGATCATGCTTTGAATATTGCATAGCTTTCCTATATCAACAGTATTTTTAAACTAATGTTTGACTCTCCTTGGCTTCAAGAGCCTTCTAGAAATCTTGCTAGATAGTGCCTAGTTAAAAGTTTCAAATCAAATCGAGAAACCATTCCATAAAAAACAATTTCCTACATTCTTAACAGTACCAAACATGAGAAAATAAATAAATGTGTTCTTACCTTGGGACAGTTTACGCACATAACCTTCATTGGCCACAATGTATTTGATCCCTTTGCGGGAGTTCATAACAGCTCTTACACAGTTGATACATGTGAGCTGAAGAAGAGCATCTGCGATCCTGGCCACACCTCTTCCAGATAATGTGTCTAGGGCTTCCAAAAGCAGATCCAGACCACTCAATTCCAAGAACTGAACCATCCAGATCTCATCACATCCTTCAAGTCTTTTCTTTAGTGCAGAATAGTTAACGACAGACGGAATCTGCAAGAGTCTGATGCAGAGCTCCGGATCAGCATTCTCTAGGTTACCCTCAATCTGCTCAGCTTGTGGAGAAGCAATCTTCTCCTTCAGTGCTTCCCATTTCTTCTGTGAGCCCTCTTTCTTTAATGCCATCTTAGAACAGATTTCCTGAAAAAAGGAAAAGAAAGTTAGAGGCAAAATGGCAATATTATGTGAGGACCACCAAAGTTAGTGTTTTTATTGTATCTGAAGGCTACATTTAGGAGTACCATTGGTATGACACAGTTGGTGACCAAGCATCAATTACTGAGTGCCATACTTAAGGCACAATAGGTAGAATTCCCAGCTATGGTGAGGGGGTGACGTTATGTTTAGATATTTTTAATTTTGAAAGCTTATCCAATTAAAATGATAGACTGTCTTTCGGTTTAAAACACCGCCATACATGCAGCTGCCATCATTGTGGTTTGGGTTGATAAGGTTAATCCTCTGTTTGCGGTTTTGGCCTAAGATGTATATGTAAATGTATAACAACGTATTTTTATTTTGTACTTCTGTCTGGAGAGGATACACTGTGAGCAATCAAAAGTGTGTATCAAGTTTAGACTCAAAGAATTTGCAGCTTAGTACCATCATATTAATTAACTCATTGCTTCAAAGAACTACATGTACCAGCAGATATTGCACAGTAAACTCATGACCACCAGTGGACGTTATATTACATGCCTGCCTGGAGCCAGGGTTCCGGTAACACCAGCAGCTTTTGCCGTGGAAAGAATTAAAATCTACCAAGATGCAACGTCCTTTTGAAGGATTTTCTCCAACTGACGGGCACCTGATAAAGGCCTTCTTCAGGAAGACGTTCCCAGCACAGCTCATTTGTACCAAGATCAAACTCTATTCCGATGCGGTCCTTGTACTTCAAAGGACACTGCCTTTGTCCAAGCCACTGAAAGGGGAATGTAATTGATATCATGAGGCAAGGACACAACCACGCCAACTCCTTGGAAGTGACCAACCTGCCATTTTAAGATGCGCTCAAAAAACGGATTGTGATTCTTAAAAACAGTTGGAAGCTTGCGCCTGCAGGTTTCCAACATCTCATGTGTTTGATAAATGACTGCTCTGAATTTACAAAACCTTTCTATGTTACAATTGGAAACCGGTGATTATCACAGTTTCTGCATGAGTAAGCTTTAAATAATTCTGGGAATGCCCGTTCACTTGTGAAAATATACCCTTATATTTTTTAATGGGGAAAAAGATTTACAGACCTTTTCTTTTTATTCCATGGGAGAAAGCACTTTTCTTCGTGGAGGAATTCGTTGCCCCAAAAACCCAATTGTTTGGGGTGTTCCCTTCTATTCCCCACTATGGAACAGACATAGGGCCTGATTACAACTTTGGAGGAGGTGTTAATCCGTCCCAAAAGTGACGGATATACCACCAGCCGTATTATGAGTTCCATAGGATATAATGGACTCGTAATACGGCTGGTGGTATATCCGTCACTTTACAGTCACTTTTGGGACGGATTAACACCTCCTCCAAAGTAGTAATCAGGCCCCTAGTTTGGAAGATGCTTTGCCAACAGTTGTTCACAAACTTCTTTCGCATTTAAACCTTGCCATGGCCGGTTTTCACCAAAGAAAGGACAATCCGTTATGAGTGTGAAACTAACTTCTGTGAATGCCGACAGTCCTTTTTGCATTAGTAAAAAAATATATTTGAGGGTGTACACCACATCTGCACAAGCCAACAAGAAAGTCAACAAAGAACTAACTTTATGGGTGTTCCCAACATTCTCAGTGGCCAACCCAGTGCTTAATTTGTAAATAAAAACGTGCCAGTGCTCAAAGCCCACCTCCTAAACATGTGGCTGCTGCAATTAAATGTGCGAACACGAAATACTGAGGCAGCGTAATCTTGAAGCAATCTCGGGCCTCTTTAATCCATTTAAAGCCACTCCCTGCCGCTTCAGCTCACTCTTGCAGCTTTCTGCTTTCTCCCATTGTGACGCTTTTTCGTTTTTCTCTTCCTCCGTCTTTCCATATGTGTCTTTTGCTTGCAATAAATGCTTGAGGCAGAAGAATAAGCGCCGGCCCTCAAAAATAAAGCACAAATTAAGCACTGGGCCAACCCCCAGACCCAATCATTGGACACAGCATACAGCTTCAACTGGACCTTTACCATGCTTATGACTGAAGAAAATCCAACCCACAGTTACAAGGCTCATCTCTGTCCATAATATCTGCATTTCTTTGACCAACACCTTTGGCCTCCAAGTTGCAGTCAGGAACAAGAATAGTTTATTTGGATAAGTTAATGTAGGTTTGACTTACTTTCAAATTGCACCGGATTTAACATTTCAAAGAAATGACTGTGACCAAGGTAAACGGTCCTATATCTGCATACCCAAAGAAGTGCTATGTGTTGCTCTCAATATGTGAACACTCTTAGAACTATCTTTCATAAGTTGCTTTCAGGTCCAAACAAGAATTGGCAAGGTCAGTAGGTCTGGGGTTAAAGGCATTTTGTATGGAAACGTGAAGCATTACAAGTAAAAAGCAGGGGAAGGAATACATGTGTGTGTGGAAGCAAAGAACTTTATAATCATAATGCTGTAGGTTGAAATGTTAGGTGACAGTTGCACTGTCAAGCCAGACCTTAACATCCATGCAGGTTAATGATTGCCCACCTCTCATCTGTGCTGCTAATAGAAAAAGACAAACACAATACATTATCTAGTTATCTAAGACACATTTACAACACTACAGTGTCATGTGTTGCCCCCTGAAAGTTCAACCTCAGTCAGCTGGAAAAATAAAAATGATCACAGCTGCAGGGGAGGAGAAGCACTTGTTTTGTGGAAGCACACAACTTCTTCCCAAGTACTCCTAGCTCCCAAAACGTGAGCGAAGCAAACATTGCTTTCTAGTGAGGCTCACATAATTGTCTGGCCACAGTTGGACTGTCAATACAGACCATAAAAGAGGGGTTTGAATACTCAATCTTCATCTTCTTTTGCCAATAAAGTAAATAGTACTGCAGTAAATTGAGAGAGTCAACTGAATTCCTCCTTCAAACAAACAAGATCAAATTTGTGACAGGTTTTCTTGTTTAGCGAGGGAAAAAGACTCCAGCTAGTAGCGAAGGACGACACCTTCATTGCCTCATTGAAAGAATTTAGAAAGGCTTCCAATGTGCAAAAGTCAAAAGCATGCATTTTCTGATATTTACACACAGGGTTTCATCAGACGTTGGCAGGAAAATAGTGTGGTCATGCCAAGTCTAGTCTTTCTACTGTCACGTGGTATTACCTCTCTTTTACTGGTCATTACAAGTCTGAGTTCTGGAATGGGGAAAACAAGTGGGTACCAGTACTACTGACCGTTTATCAGATGCATCTCTAATTCTATGCTCCGATTCACTCATAAATCCCACCCACTTCGAGCAAGTGATATTTTTGATAGGCCAAGCAAGTGGTAGTACCAGATAGGGTATTACCAATGCAGAAATACCACCTGGTAATGCTTGTAAGCAGGTGCAGCAATATTACCACGGAAAACCTGCAGTAGTACCAGTCCACAATACTTTTAATGCGGACCATATTGCCAAATATATATGAGGCAATCAGAAAACATTAGGAATAGTATGCAGCCAAAGTTTTGTTTTGCACACTTTTCAGCATTTTTGGAATTCCCAGACTCAAGCATTCTTGTTTTACACCTTTTAAGTCTGTAGACATCTAGACATACTTCCATATTCCTGAACCCCACCACCTGCGATTAACAGCAGTAGATACAATCCAAAGGCAGGAACTTAGAAGAAATGTGCATTTACACCCCTCCACCTCATTTTCTGTCCACGTAGCAATAATCCCATATGTGGAGGAATCCTTCCCCAAACTGCCTGCATCTGACCCAGCAAATAAATGGGATTTTAGGGACACTCCCCCACGTTAACTGCACAATTCTATGTACCCTGAAACTGCAAATTTAGAAGACGTTTGGTTAGAGTGAGACAAGCACTACCCAGATGCATACTAGTTTATGGGTGTTTTCAACATTGTCAATGGCCACCCACTGAAGCCCCAAATTATTAAAGCTCCTACAGCACCCAATGCATAACTCCCTTTTACCCTCCTCTGCCGCTTCGGAAACCCTTGACCAATTGACATGCAACTAAAAAAAAATCTAACTGAGTAAACTAATTGTGCATTCAAAAGAAAGTTGTGACATTTGGTCACAGATTCTGAAAATTGCAATGAGATGAAGAACTAGCTCTTAATCAACCTCCCCTAGTTGGTTCTACTTCGGAGAATTAGCTACACTTGCAAACAAATATGTTCACCAAATTTAGCACATGAATATCATGCTGGGGTTTTTGAGCAATGATTAATTTAATTTTATTTCAGATAACTTTGCACAAATGATCACTCCAATATACAAATGTAAATTCTGCTATTTGGACACAAGCATAGAAATATAAATCAGAAGCTAGCATTAGTTTTCTATACTGAATATTTCTTACAATTAAATTAGTTGTCAATCAAAACAGTATACTGTATAACAAACACACATACAACTAGCAATTTGCATAAACGAGGAGCGGGGGTGGGCAAGCCCTGATCTTTGGTTATTTTTTCTTCCATCCCAGGGATTCTAGCAGAGAACGGCAAGCTACCGAGTTGGCTTGCATTTAATGACTTGCCCTTGACTGATTTAGCAGTCTTGTGAATACAACGCCTTGCCCTTTCGGAGCAGATGTCTCACACTGAATGCGGATGTTGGGGACAGAGATGGAGCTTGTAACTATGGAGCAGTCCATTGGATGGGTGAAGTTTACTTGGTCACAAACATGGCTAAGGGTTGAGGAAAAACGATACAGCTTCCAATGACAGAGTGGTGAGTGGCCATTAGGAATGTCAGTTAGTGAGTAACAGCATTTATGAGGCATAGAACTACCCGTCAAAGGCCTCTTGGCACTGGTGGCCAGAGTATCCAAAAGAGGAAATGTTTATCTCTCAGTGCAAGAGCGGAATCTGGTGAAGGTTAGTGCTGCCCTAAGCAGGAATGCCAGCCCTTTCAGGAGTTGAGGTGAGGGCATCTGGCATTGACTGCCAACATAAAGCTCAGCCCACGCTTCCATATTGACAACCATAAAGCCTGTGGTACCCGCCCTACACTTTTATCTCTCCTATCCACATATAATGGCATGCAAATTGTGGAGTCAATACATGCTGATAAAAAACGGAGCCAGGCTGCCTGAAATTTCACAGAAGTCACTACCTATACCTGTAAGTGTAGATGAAACAGAACACCCATTTATGGCATATTTTGTTCCAACTTTGTACAGACCCTTAGTGAGAGCAATTGACAATATCAGTATAAAGAAAAAGGACAAAATGCTGTTAAGGCTGCAATGACCCACCACAAAGTGTTGCAGGAGGATACAGGAGACTATCTTTCTGACGATACGGAAGACTGCAATGATTTCTGGTATCTAGCCCATTAGTCTTCTCTATGTCACTGAAGGTTCTGAGATATTTGTATGGCTTCTTAGATGGGACAATGACACTGGCCTTCAGAGGTCTGCTATACCACACTAGCGTGGAATTTCAAAAAAAAAAAAAAAAGACAGCTATTTCATTAACACAATATATGAAAATGTGATTGTGGCAGCTCCAAAAGTCGTCCTGTGGTGCCAGACAGATGGTATTGGAGATATCAGAAGATGGTCATCAAGAGGCATCTTATTCATCTCACATTGTCTCGGTATGTTGAGTCTATGGGCTCCTTAGATTTGTGGAGTGAGAGAAGGTAGAAAGAGCCACCAATCATTTGCCAGCTCCTTTTAGCATGAATGCTAGCAAAGGACAGAGGGGAACACTCCAAGTACCTTCTCAGGCATGCAATAAAGACATTGCTTCACCTGTTGTGCATCAGTCATGTGAAGATCCATCTTAATTGGCATTTCTGATTACCCATCTTTTCATTTAAATTCTGATGCTATTCAAATCAACATTATGTTCACAGTCATGTTTTCCAAAGTCAACCATTCTCTCTCCCAGCATACTAGCGACCCATGAACTAAGTTGTTACGTAGTCAAAGAATATATATACTTTACAGAACTGAGAGTTTCAGGGTTAAAATATTGCATGCGTCTACCGTAGTTTTACAATGCAGTTGTAGGACAAGGTGTGCCGAACCAGTTTGGGTGGAATATTGTTACACATTCACAAGGTGTGTCATAATCATACCTGCATGTCAGAGTGCACGCTATGAGCACACCCTTAAATTATCAGATAGCAGAAAAGAACAATCAGTGGATGTGGAGAGAAGAACTCAAGTCTGCATAAATGCACAATTTACATAAGCTTTGCCAAAAGAATCATTTATGCACTTATACTATTTAATCATTTCAACTACAACAAATAATGCGGGCAATAATTAATATATTTCAAACTATATTGATTTGCAGGACGAAAAGGAGGCAGTGATGAATGAAAATAATGACTTTTTTAAATTACAAAAATTTGCTATTTCAAAAACACCATGATACAAAAGGACTCCCAATAATAACAAAGCATAAAGGTTAAACAAAAAAAGAGAACTGAAATAACTACTGCTCAAACAACCTTTCTGATTAATTTGATTTGCTTCGTTATTCAAATAAATAGCTTTAAAAGTACTGATTTTAGCACATAACATGTGACATCACATTACTACCATTGTCAGAACTGACATTACAGGAAAATCACTAAGCAAATTGCAGGGGGGGGGGCAGGCCATATGGTGGTTCAGTGATGATTGGTAAGTAGAGACCGTTACTGATGTTGCTGGGGATGCATGGAGGAGGGTTCAGAGCATTGGGGAGGAGAAGGGGAGAATGTGTCCCGATATTGGGATTAGTAGTAAAAGAATGTGGTGAATGCCAATAAGATTGAGGTCTACCCTAAATTAGAGTTATTTGAGAGCTACTAAAGAAGGCTACTAAAAAAAAGCTTCTTAAAATTGCTATGGGAATTTGAATGGTAAAAAATATGTTTGGGGCTCCCTCCCTCCATTTTTCTCAGGCCTCCTTGACAGATTACCCTGAAACATTTCAGAAAGGTGGATAAATATTTTTTTTGAAAGTTTTGTGAAGATTTGTTGAACAGCTCTAAAGGTATTGGCAAAACAAAAACATGTTCTTCCACTGGAAGCTCTGACATGAATATAGTCACACGGTGGTGACCACCCTTGTGTAATAAACTGCTGATAGTTACTATGTAGTTATGGTTAGATCTGATTTCTATAACTTTGGGTACATTTGGCAAAACTGACAACAAACTTTTTAATCAAAACCTGAAACTGAGTATGTTTCGGCATGTCAGGTTTTGAGCACATTCATCTTGGAGATTTTGGAATAAATGTTCTGTAGAGAAGTTAATGCTTCCAATTCTAACTAGAGGTGGGTGGAATTTTTAATTCCGCCACACAGAATTGGAGGAATATAGTAATACAGCTTTACTCTTGTAACAAGGAATTACTAATAAATTCAACCACTCCACTCTGCCGGTGGAATTAATCAGCAGCACTGCTATTGCCAGCGCGGGCTGACTCCTTAGACTTCAATTCCTGGGAGCCACTGCTGCTCTCTCTGCGCAGGAAGAGGCTTCACCTTTAGCCATTTCGCTTTCCTTTGTAAAACTCATAATGGCACCCCGGGCTCTCCTACAGCCTCGCTGGTACCGGAAGAGGGGCCTCTGAGCACCAAGAAGGGTCATCTGTCTCCAAACACAACCTCCTTCCCTCTCTTCTACAAATAGCACCTATGCATGGTGGACACATCCTGCCCTGTGCCGTCCGCCAGCTGCTGGTCCCACCCCTCAGCCCGAGCCAGGGAAGAGCATACCAGAAAAGCTGGGGGTAAGCCCTTGGTGGACAACATATGGCTTAGCACCCAGGAAGAGTACATGGGGCAGAGGAAGATATTGGGGACAGACACGTTACAAGGGAGCCTAGTGGAGTCAAACAAAGCGCCCTCCATCATACTGTGGGTGCCTCAGGGATGTGGCAAGGTGACAGTTTATACCTCTCACCCATTAACTTCTTTACTGTCATTGTGTCAAAGTTTTAAAATTTTAAAAATGCGGACATTTAGGTTTGAGCGAATACATCTCAATTTGAATATTTCAATCCCAATATTTTCAAGCTAATATTTTTACAATAACACTAATGTACATAAGCATGCATTTTTAATGCATTTTTTTCAAAAACTGAATTCAAACAGTCACTTGCCTTTAATTTGTTTTTTCAAGCTCTGTTTAATATTACATGCTTGCCCTATGTAAAAAATACAGTTTGCATTGCTTTTACAAAGCGTGTTTATCTGGTTTGGAACATCCAAAATTGAACAGTGAAATACATAATCGCTGCACTGCTGTTTTTTTATTTTTTATTATCCCATCTTTTATTTTGGGTAAGTCCCATCAGAGTTCACATTATGACGTGAGTTTCAACTTCTGGTTAAGATTAGCAATGCAGAGTCCTCTCATGCTTCATGATTACGTCAAAGCAAAGTACGCAATAGATGTTCAGTATAGACAATATAATTAGAACTATTTAAAACATACTACATCCAGAACAATATTGTGGTGTCGCATTTCTGAAAACAACAGGTTTTTTTCGGTTACCAACACAATACTACTAATTTTTATCTATGGTATAAAAGTCAAAGACATCATCTCAACTTGAGCTTCTTACCTTACTAGTGAACACCGACGCACACCACAGGCACATGCGTTTACATGCTGAGCTGTCTGGTTATGATAGGAATGTGTGACCTGCCTGCGCACACATTTCTGCAGCAGATGCGTCCGATCCCCTGTTGACTTAACTTCTGGATAGGGGTGGGCAGAAATCCACAGAATCTCACTGAGTTTTTATGTAACTTCCCGGAATTCTGCAGAGTAAAACTCCAAAAGTTCCACCCATCCCTAATTTCAACTGCCACAAAAACGTATTTCCACTACAGTGAAATCCAATGAACTGAATTACTCTAAACTTGGTATGAAGCGAGAACTTTCCTCAAAGGAATGCTTTCATATGGTATACATTCATTAGGTCGTTTTTGAGGAACTAGAACTACAAACACGTGTTCATTTTCTGCAATTTTGAAAATTCTTAGGTTTCAAATGTGTATTTGTATGTAATTGGTTGGAGAGTTTTCGTAATCTGGAGTTTTTTATGTGTTAGTGTAAAATAAGTGAACAGGACAACTTTGAAGACTGCACGGCTGTCGTTCTACTTCAGAGACTTTTTTTTTAAACTAATGAGAGATTTTACTTCATACAATCTCTGTAAAATCTGCCCTCCGTGGTCCATTTATCAATTTACTTTTTTCTAGCTGCAGTCACAAGCCAATGTTTGGAAGAATAAGGGTGAGGGTGAGGCATTGCAAGCCTTCTTTGACTAAAACGAGAAGCTCACTGTTTTGCTATTCATTTTAAATAAATTAATCTGTGTTTGTCTATTAATATTTCTGGAGCAAATATGCATTGTGCTGCCAAAGGTATCTTTGATAGTATAGATGGATTCCTAGTGTTTCAGTTCACAGCACTAAGTATACTGGTGGTTATTTGAAATATGTCAAACGGCAAGACTGAATCTATGGTCTCCAGCATTCTTTGTGCTATGAGCTGAAAACCATGTAGTGAGTGAAGAGACCCCTCATGGCGCTAGTATAGGGGACAGCCCTGACCCTGATTACATACATCTTGCAGTTTCAGATTTTAGGGAAGCCTCTAGCAAAATCTTGTTAAGGCAGAAGACGTTCACTTTGCTATAGCCTGTCTAGTAAAATTAAATCACCACTACAGAGCATTTCTGCACCCAGGAGCTACACCAGCCTTGCTGATGGTTTTAATCAAACCATATTTCCCAACACCATGTTCTCACCTGTCTACCTCTCCATGTTCACTCAAATTTAACATTTGCTGCATGGTCTGTAAAGCAGCGTGATTGACTCTGTGAGAAGATTACGGACCATTTTGTAGTCGTGCGTCACTTCAGTTAGTGCTACCTTAAACTGGTGCACTGAATCTTTGGTGCATTTGGGTATCTAATAGAAGAAGAAAAGAAACACTAAAGCAAGCCGACAATTCTAGGAGTACTAACCACATAAGTCCTCGTAGCTCAATTTCTTCACCATCAGTACAACGTAAAAAAATCTTCAAGTTTAGATCTTAGTTCACCCACTTATGTGCTCGTATATACCAGCGTCCCCTTTTATGTGTTTTTTCTAGTTTGGCTTTATGATGCTACACATGTGATGGGACCTGATGCCTTCGGGTTAGGTTAGACTGTAATTATCTAAATGTATAAGTGAATGCACTGCGAACGAAAGCCCAACACACAGCATCTTTCTTGTTTGAGTCCTGAATAAGAAGGGCTTAGCAACCCGGAATGTTCTGATGAGAAAACAAAGGCCCAGTTTATGCTGCGTCTCTCCACGCCCCTCCATGTCAGGAAGAATCTATGTCACGTGCCAGCCACTGCCAGAAAATGACATATGAAAACAGGCTTTTGAACAACCAGGCTTTCTTCAATATTCTGGTGGGGTTCGACACCAAAATATAAACGATTGAAATCCAACGAAAAGGGTGTATTTTGCTCTTTCCTTTAACACACACAGACCCTTGTTTCAAATTGCCTAAAATGTGTATACATTTGGTGCAATCCTACCACCTCATATTAATCTCAATTCATTGATTTTAGAGTTATATTGTAATACAACATTGTGCGCAGTCGTCTACGTCAGCAACAGCAAAAGGCTGATTGGAAGTACGCATAGCACAAATTAAAAAATGTGCAGCTCCATGTTCGAAAACAGAACTTTCTAAATCCGGTTTAAGGCTCAGGGGCATAGTTTGGGGGAGGTGTTACATCAGGTGTTTTCAGTCGGGTTTGGTGAGGTGTCCGTTGGATTTCACCCTCGATTTTTACAGGTCCACACTGACAAGATCACAGGCACTGCTCTGCGTTACAACTTGGTTAGTTTGAAAACTGACGTGTTATAAGCAACCCTAAAAATCCACACTCCTCTCTCTTACCCATGGGCCCCCCTTGTGTCTTGCTTGTCATAGTGTCCTTTAACAAGGAATGCCAGTGTGTAGTTGGGTTTAATCATTATACAGTCAGGATAATAGGAGTCACAATGAAAAGCAAAAAAACAAAACAAAAAAAAAAAAAAACAGATGAGCTCCATGCCCATGGACCAGAGTATGGGGTAGTTTTCAAGGGTGCGGGGTCGGGAGACTTCTGGTTTTAGGGTGGGGGTGGCATGCAACAACCATGTATGCTGTTTCCACACATGCCTTTACAACAAAAAATCGTTGTAAAAGCATGTGTGGTAAACGCATGCGTGGAAACGCAGTTGTTGTTCTGACCGCGTTGTTCAGGCATGCGTGGTTGCCACATGCGTGGTTCCATCATACAGCCCTTCTTAATATTGTATTTCACCAGTCAAACACCAGCCAGGACCCTTCCTTACAAAGAGCCCATGCTACAATGGTTAAGCTGCAAAGTCAAAGTTATTAAAGTGCACTTGTGTGTTCATGTGAGATGAGCTAAAATGCCAGGAAATAGTATAGGAGTCACACACAATAAGTGGGACTGGCTATTCGTCACTTTCAAATTTTTGCAGCAGGTTGCAGGCTTCGGGCTGCTTTCAGAGCTGGATGAGCTATTGTGACCCAACCTGCCACCATAACCACATTCTAGTTGTGGCCACCTGCAGTGTGGTGCTGGTTTGAACATGTTTGCCCTGGTTGCTTTTGGTCATTATTAGTTAAATATACATTTAGTACTTCAGCCATATAAAAATGAGCCAAGACCTCAAGGTGGAGAATGCATTAATTACACCCCTGCCCATTGCACCTAACTGATAAACATGGCATATGGGGGGGAACAATCACTAGATAACTATGCACTTTTTTTTTTTTGCAACATCACTATAATGATTGCCAAGAGAGACATAATATAGAAATTAACAGCTCTGTCACCCCAAAATTAGACGAATGGGAAGCAAACATGCACTGGTGCATGCAGGCAGAGGAGCACGTTTATAAGACACGAGCCTAACAATTTCATGGAAATCTGGGGGGCATGGGAAGCCCTGATGAAGACTCGACAGGTGAAAGCTGGAGCGGAAAGGGGGGAGAAGCCAGATATCTGGCATAGACAAATATAAGGGGGGGACGGAAGTGGGGAGACCCAATTACTTATGATGTCTCAATGGTGAAGGATGGCTACCCTAATCTAATAGTAGGGGTCTACTATGCTACAATAGATTCAGCAGCTGGAATGGTGCCGATTGTTGCAGAGTTTCTCCACTGTTGAGGGATTGGGGGCGTTTACGAGGAACATGCTCTTGTTGTATCTGAAAATTCAATTTTTTTTTTTTAAAAGAGACTGCATTAATTTGCTACATAAAAAAACCTATGACTAGAAAAATGGAGTGCTGGGATAAGGGGAATTCGACAGTCATGAGTGCATAGTATTAGATAACTGAGTGCACTGTTGAAGTTTTGCTCTTCATCGGTCCCAGTTGATTCAGCTGGGTTATAGAATTAGAAGTATTATCAAAAGTTAAGCCTAGAACTAAAGCACTGGGAACTTTTCCAACACGGAATAGCACAACAGCCCAGCAAGTCAGTGGCAGTTTAATAAAAGAAAAATGCTCTGTGCACTAAAGATTGAATTGTAACACTTTTGAGATTCTGTGCCTTCCAACATCATCTCAAGTGAAATTTGTCAATGTTTACGCCCATCAGTAATGCTCCACGCCTCAAGCGCACCCAGAAACATGCATTCCGGGAGATGTAGACCTGGTTCACCTTCGTACCTGAAAACGATGATTCGGAAAATAAAAGCCAAGAATTGGAGCATGACATCCTTGGTGACATGCTTTCATCCCAAAACCTTAAATGAAGTATGTGATATTGCACCCTTGCAGAGTACTTGGCCATACATGCATTATTGTATCACTCCGCAGCAACATCTATTCATATGACACATGTATTTTAATATTCCAAAAGTTCCCATGTACATGAAGGATGAACTGTTGAAAAGGACCTCAGATTCCAACAATAAACCATGAATGGATTAACTAGCTAGTCACACGTGACCCTGGAATACGTGAGCTCTGCTATTACTGCTGTCCACAGCACCTACCCATGTGAATAATTTGTTACTGCACCGCTTCACAGTGGCATCTACCCTGGTGAAAAATATTGTATTGAACTTCCCTTCTCTTTCATTACTTCCACGTCAGTCTTGCTCACCCCAGTATTTACTCAATGGGCTTTAGCCTCCCTGACAGAAACTCAAAAGTCAAATGTTAGCAAACTACCTTCCCATTCTTCCAATATGGCTGACTTCCCCTTCATTATATAAAAAGGAAGTTAACCCCATTCACATCCTGTTTTTTTTAGTGTGTGTGAAACTTTGAGGCAAGTGTTTCTTTAAACAAGTTTGCAGTCAAGTGTCTTACGGCAGAATTCTGGCTTTAGCAGACTCATTATGCCCACCTGGTTTGAGGTCTAGCATTAGCAGACCCTGCACTTTGCCTTGAAGGTATTTTAATGTTTATCTTTGGCAGGGCCAGTCAAGAGATGGTTTTCAGCCGCTTCATTGCTTAGGTACATGTCATGCTTTCCCGTTACCTGCTCTGAGGTCCTGTTTAGGGGACCGGGAGTGAGTGGGTGGGGGGGGGGTGGAGTCTATTCTACCTCTTGAGGCTGGGAACAGGCTCCAAGTGTTTCTGCCTCCCCATAAGCGCTGACAGACTGCTGCAGTGAAGCGCTCTGCACGAAAGAGCACATTTGGGCAGTTCCAGTATAGGAGGAGGGTGCTTGATTGGAGATTGCTGTTTGATATGTGCTAGCACTCGAAAGGAACTTTGATTTATCGTGTGTCAGTGGGTATGCTATTGTATGGCCTCTGACGCCTCAGCAAGAGATCTTGGTTGTGTGTTGGTGTGGTTGCTAGGAGATTATGACACTTCTGTTATCATCATGAGGAATCTCCTAACAACAATAAAAGTGGGAAGTTCCTGCTTCCAGTGGCTGGTTTCACTGCTCAGTATAGAGACTGGAGGCAAAGCTACCAAGAAGACCCACAATGTGAAGGAACTTGGGGCGAAAGAAACAGTTCCTTCTTTGGCTGTGATACAGCAAATGATCCAAGCAGCAGCAGCTGCTGCTTTTCAAGAAAGGGAGGCAACGTCTCCTAAGAGGCCTGTTTGGAGACTTTGGCCCCTGCTGAATCTGATCCAGAGGAGGATGAAAGAAAAAGGGAGATATGTGAAAGGACAAGAATTAGAATTGAAAGAGGTCCTGCAATATATTATGAACAATATCGAGTTTCCAGGCTTGGTTGCACAGGAGGAGAGTGAAGATATTTTCTTCCAATATCAAAGAAAAGAGCCTGAATCCTTGCCACTCCATTCTTCAGTTAAGAAAGTTATAGAGAACGAACAGAAAGAGGATGAGAAGCATACCTTTCCTATATTTTTAGCAAAGAGGTAACCACTGCAGGAGTTTGCTGAAAAGTTTCTGGCATCCATCACGGTGGAGTCTTTGATGGCAGGGTTGGCGTCCTTTGGGACTATCATTTCTGAGGATGCGGCTCCAGCAAATTTGTAAATAAGAGGGTGGATGTGGCTGTAAAACCTCTCTTTGTCACATCTAATTTTGCTATTAGGCAGCATATTCATCCTATGTTGTTCAGTCACTGATGAAAGATCTTCAGTCTCTTGAGGAGTTGATGGATGAAGGGGAGGACAATACTCCTACACCAGCCATGATGGAACAGCAGGTTAGACTGTTGTCAAACATTTCTTTTGATTCACTGTGAGCGGCTGCATTCACAGAAGGTTCATCCAGAGTGGACAGACACTAATTTTGGTTAAGATCTTGGAAAGCAGATGCTGCACAAAAAGCATTATTGATGAAAATTCCCTTTTCTGGTGTTAAGCTCTTTTGCCCCCCTTTGGAGGAAATAATTAAGAAATCAGCTGAGGACCACAAGCTGATGGTCCCAGAGAAGGTGGAGAGAGAGATTTTTTTAGTCATAAGAGGGCATTTGGGGCAGCCAGACACCGTAAACTCAACCAGCCCTTTCGGGGTAGGGAGTGTAACAGAAGTACCCTTTCCACCAATAAACCCTGGTTTCAGGCTGGAGCCGCATCCTCTCAGACCTCCACAAAACCTTGACTACATTATTGGTATACACACCCATGTTGGAGGATGACTTTCTCTGTTGTCCAATGTATGGGAAAGGGCAGTGTCGGATCAGTGGTTCTAAAAGTGGGGAAGGCAGGTTTCTGTATTGGTTTGTGACGTCCCCGCCCCATGACAGATCAACTCAGAGAAACTTTCCATGCACAACAAGATTCTTGGCACACTTTAATGGAAAATTTTGTGAAGATTTGTCAAACGGTTCCAAAGATATAGCCAAGTTAAAAAACACTTTTTCAATGGAAATTAGGTCCTCACTACAACAACCTGCTGGCGACCGCCAGCAGGATATATATTACATGACATTATGTTGCTTCTATTTGCAATCGCAAAAATAACAAGTTACCCATTTAACTGGTGCTAAATTTATTGTCCTTTGAAGTATGAAAGGCTTAGTATGCCCCGGGCTCATGTGTGAGTATTTTAACTAATCTAGGTTTTTCTTTGCATTCTTGGACTTGTAATCCCGATTTTATAGTCTCAGAACGTAAATAAAAGAACAAAACCTGGATTTACTGAAACTCTCTTGGATGGGATTTGGAAGCTTAAGGGTTCTGCGGGCCTGGTCAAGTTAAACTCTTGCCTTGTAGATCACTACATGTTTCAGCAGTGAGCGTTCAACCAACCGAACCCTTTTAATATAGTTTCACAGTTGTGTAAAACACTTCATTTCTAGTACTTTCTAAAGCTATGTCCTTTAAAACATATACACCTAAAACTGTTACAGGAAACTCCTGTCCAAATATTTTGGGTTTCAGCTGTCCACCTTGATTCAGGTATAAGAGCAGTCTTGCTTTTCAAGCAGCGTTGGCCCAAACATTAATTTGGACCATAAGAACATACGTAAAGCACATCAATGCACCACTTTCATATTGAGAAACAGTACCTCTCATGCCCTGACGGACTGGAGTGAAGCTCTCAGCAGAAGAACCTCTGTGAAGTACATCACAGGCTGCTGTTGGAATTTTAGTGCCCCTCCTAAATGTTGTATTTTCTTGCCAAGTGGGAAAGGTCATACTGAGAGGAGGAAAATGCAGTTTTGTCTTTATTTGGAAAGGCACAAGTGTTGGATTGTTTTCTGAACTGTTCCTGCGTATTTCTGAATTACACGGAGCTGCACAATCGATTTAACTCCAGGGTGAAGAATTGTTTTTTTCCGGTCATAACCACTCTTCTTGCAAAAAATTGTTTGCCACAACGCGCTGCGTTCTTTCCTTGACTCGGTGGTGTAGAACGACCAGAGCGTATACTTACTGCATTATACTGCCTTTCTGCAACAAAATACGTCGAAAATATCTCTCGTCTTATAGCGTTTTCAAAACCCTATTGTGAGAAATCCACAAAAGACTTCCTAGTGTCCGGGTGTCAAAAGAGACCCCACCTACTTCTGTTAGTAGCTCATCCGGTACACTTTGCATTTTGGGAATTGTTGCCCTGCTTCATAACTGCCTAAAGAAGACTACAAGTTCTATAATGCAGAGCAAGCTTCTAGCCTGGAAGACGCATTTTCATATAGAGCTTGCAGTTTGAGGCCTGACTAACATGCCATGGCTCCTGTCCTGGTCTTTGAGTCAACAGCGAGTTGCATTTTGAGAAATGCAGTTTTGTTTTGCACATTGTAAGAATGGGCTCAGAAAATATCGTAAAGCGCTGTTGTCACAAATGCGTGACTGACCGCTAGTGGTTTTATGAACGTATCAGATTTGCTGATGTTAAATGCACGCCTGACTGAATTCATGCTAATGTTATTGGTACCGTTTCCACATAAACATGACGCATTTTTGTAAGTAAAACGGGCTTCTTTCGATATGTCTCTCTCTTCTGGCCCCGAACGTGCTTTACGTGAAACATTTAAAAATCGGCTGAATGGTAAATTCATTAAACGCCGCTAGGTTATCTGTAGCGACGCAGTCGCTGTGTCGTGACCATCGTTACATTGACTCTGGAACTAGAAGGCGAAAGCAGGGGAGCTAAAAAAAATATATCAGGATTGGCTGAATATGTCACACATGACGCGAGGCCGCCCAGCTATGATAATTTGCTGCCTGTCTAGACATAATTCTGTTAGCAGTGCTTTAAATGGGCAAGTACTGCCCGGTACTGAGTACCGCCACTTTTTTTATTTTGAGAGGGATAATACTTGCACTTCTTGGGAAAAACGTAATACTTTTAATTAGAGAGTACCGGCACTTCTCAGAAACAAGCAGATACTATAGAGTAGAGCACCTGCACTGTTATTTTTCCATTTCAAGCACTGTCTGTTAGTGATTAGGGATTTTTAGGGCCAGATGCACCCAAATGACTAATTTGCTTAACAAATTTGTAACAGCTTGTTTTTTGTTTACTAGTTAATACGGCAGTGCTTTCGGTTCTTTAGTGATGTAAATAACAGGTGTTATTAAATAATGGGGGCTGATTTGTATTTACCTTGGAGGGACTACATTTAAATCGAGCTGTAGTTAATTAATTGAATAGTTCAGTACGTATTCAGGAACCATAGCTGTTACGCAACTTACCGGAGACTTGAGGGTGGCAGGTAGCCACAGGGGTACCAGCTCGCTCCATGTCACCAAGATACGATACTTCGATCTGTCTGTCTCGTTTAACAGATCATTGTGCTCACACGTGTTAATCGAAATGCTCATTTAAGCAAGATCAAGACTACAAATCCCAGAATTCTATGGTTTGTTCAATGAAGTACGGAGACTAGAAACATGATTTCCCTGTGATATGGTTGGTGGTGGGATGGACAATCAACTCAACGCAACCGTACTCTTTGCAATGTAAGGCTGTTGCGTGGCACATAACCGGATGTCTTTGAAGCATGGTGACAGAACGGTGCTGGAAAAGATACGTGCCACTTAGACTGCTCTGTCAAAGAGTGACATCATCAGGTTCAAACCAGTACCAATGTATGTGCAGGGCCCCTGCAATTATAGGAAAGGGGAGACCAAAATATGCAACAAGAACAGTAACGATATACGGTGTAATGCGGCACATTTTGTGATATTGTTATTTGACATTTTGACACAGATTAAACACTGCTTGGGTAAGGTTTTCTCCTCATTAGTTCCAGTTTAACACCCACTATAGAAATAAGCAACTGAAAGGGGAAAAGTCAACCTTTGCAAAAGACCTTCTACTGCGCTGCAACACCTGTCCCTGATTTTTTAGTAACCCTAGATCCGTTTGAAATAGGGACAATTTTTTGTTAAAGTAAACAAATTGTACAGTAGAGGAAACATTGTGGGTCAAATCCACAATTATGTGGAAAACGCAGCAGCCGGAGAATCACATTATTCCAGTGGCCCAGCAGGGAGGAACCACATTCGAAACTGTGCCTCTGTATGTCAAGACCAGAAATAACAAAGGTGTTCAAGAATCCAAACTTTGATTTTAGATAAAAATGGTATAAGTCTGCTTTAACACTGGTGGAAGATAAATATCATTTCATCTCAGACCAAGCACAAATGGCTTTCAAACTTGCACTCAATCTAGGACAGATGTGGGCTCTGATATGGTCAAACTCTTGCCTTCATGTTATTGGTTAGCCTATAACATTACATGTGTTGCAAATGCAGTATTTTTGGACAATTATTCGGATGGAGATAGGAATACTCTGAAGCAAGTACACAGGAAACAAGCATTTGCAATACAATAGGTCTTGCATTTTCTTGAGTTAGAGCTATTGGCATTGTAAATTCTGAACTGGACTTTTCTTACCACATAAATTGGTCAACCCTGCCTCATAAGTTTGTCTTTTCCTGACATATAATTCCAGTGGCCCAGCATTTAACTAAAGCACTTCCATGTACCTTCTTCCTCTATCTTAAAATATATACAATTATCATATAAAACGTTATCACAAATAAACTTTTTGCATTAAAGTGTAATGTTCAAAACACCATGCCAAAAATATAATTTGGGATAATTGGGGGGTAAAAGGAAGGAGGGAGTTAGGAGTAAAGATGGAGAGGGCATGTGGCTTAGTAACGGTGTCATGGGCCCTGGAGTAAGAAAGGAAAATGGTTGACTTCAATTTTGGTAGGAACATACAACAGTAATTAGAGTTGAGTGAAGTCCATAGGTCTCTGGGCCCGGTGCCACTGCACTTGTTGCTACTTTGATAACTAGGCCTCAGGAGAGAAAGTGGATGAGCAGAAAAAGAGAAGTGAAAGGAATACAACAGATAAATAGAAGAAAGAGAAGGGGCTGCAAAGAAATAAAGGAAAGAAGGGAAAGAAAGCGAGAAAATGAAAACACTATTTAAGAGAAGAAATAGAGCAAATGTGTGAGACAAAAGCAAAAAGGGAAGGAAGCTAGCGAACAACAGAAAAAGAGGAAAAAATAATGAAAGAAGTGAGAAAAAAAAAAAGAAAAATGAACATTAGAAGAAAAAAGGAAGCTGGTGAGAGGAACAAGCAGCAAAAGAACCAGGGCATGTATGTACTGACGGATTTTCCACAGGCACAGAATGGGAAAACCACTTTGACACTTCAGGTCCCAACAGTCGTACAGACAGGAAAAAGAGGGATTTATAGTAAAGCATGAATTGACAGATAAAGGTAAGAAAAACACCAGAGAAAGGATGGAAGATCTAAAAAAAAGTAAAAGGCCGCATACCGAGTCAAAGGAAAGAGCAAATAAAAAAGACAAAGAAAGAATGAAGGGAAGAGAAAAAATAGGGAAAGAATGAACTCCTGATGAAGAAAAGAAGAGGAATGAAACAAGGAAAGAAATAACCAAGTTTTTGCAAGTTTGAAAGAGGAGGTAACAAGAGGGAGAGGTGAAGAAACAAAGGGAGAAAAGTAGAAGTAAACATTTGAAAGAAAGAGTGAAATTGTTAACAAGTGGATTTTAAGAGCTGGAAAGAGAAAGTGGGGGAGAAAGAAAGCATTGAGAGTAAACAGAGTAAAGGAAAGAATGGAGTGAGATAGGTGAAACAGACCCTCTGAAATAAAGATTTCAGCTAATAATAGATTTAATTGGCTCTCCAAGAGAAGTCAGAGTGTGGAACAGCAGGGGGAACTGCAGAACAGCAGGAGGTGCATTAGCAGAGTTGTGTGTGAACCCCAATCCAGCAATATTGAAGCACTTCAGATCAGGATTGGGGGTATGGACAGAGCTGTGTCCTGGCCTAGTGCTGGAATAACAGAAAGGCAGCGGGTGAGGGATGAGAAACAGAGTGTCGTGAATTCCTGGTATTGGAATAATGCGTTGCGGGTTAGGGCTGAGGTGCCCTGACAGAGTTGTATGTGGTCTGCAGCACTGGAATAGTAAAGGGCACATAAGGTCAGAAGTTAGGTATGTTAATGAGGGTATGTGTGGAACAAGTATTATCGTGCCAGAGTTACTGAGTGTTAACCTGGAGGTGCTCTGGTGAAGCTGTGAGTGGGGCCAAGTATGGGAGTTCCATTGCCTATGAACCAGAAAAGCAAGGAGTCCTGAAGGGCGTGTGAGTGAGCTTTAGTACTAAAAAGAAATGTGCACTGAATGTTAGAATTGATGGAGTCTGGTGGAGCTGTGGTAGTTCCCATCAACAGAGGCTTTGGATGTTAGACTTGAGGTGCACTGGCTGAGCTGTGTTTTTTTCTTTTGGAACCAGTAGTGGCTTGGCTGTGGGACTGAATATTAGAATTGAACTGCTGTAATGGAGCTGCATGTGAGCAGGGTCCCAGTACAGAAAAGGAGGTGACCTTACCGGGGTAGAACTGTGTGAGGTTCTGGCACTGGCACGGCTGAGGGGCTTGGAGTGTGTGAACCGAGGTGCACTGATGGAGCTGTGCTCGAGGTCCCAGTACTGGAACAGAAGTGTGTGCTGATTATGAGAACTGAGGCACTCTGTCAGAGTGTGTTCTAGGGTTCTGGCACGGCTGAGGGGCTTGAAGTGTGTGAAATGAGGTTCACTGATGGAGCTGCACCCAAGGTCCCAGTACTGGAACATTAGAGTGTACTGACTGCAGGAACTGAGATGCTCTGGCAGACAGCATGTGTGGGGATCCTGGCACAGCTGAGGGCTTGGAGTGTGTAAACTGCGGTGCACTGATGGAGCTGCACCTTGGGTCCCAGTACTGGAGCAGCAGAGTGTACTGTGTGGGTTTCCTGGCACTGACACAGTTGAGGACCTGGAGTGTGTGAACTGAGGTGCACTGATAGAGCTGTGCCCAAGGTCCCAGTACTGGAGCAGCAAAGTGTACTGGCTGCATGAGCTGAGGTTCCCTGGCAGACAACATGTGTGGGGTTCCTGGCACTGGCACGGCTGAGGCCTCGGAGTGTGTGAACCGCGGTGCACTGATGGAGCTGCACCGGAGGTCCCAGTACTGGAGCAGCAGAGTGTACTGACTGCAAGAACTGATGTTCTGTGGCAGACAGCGTGTGTGGGGTTCCTGGCACTGGTACAGCTGAGGACTTGGAGTGTGTGAACTGAGATGCATTGATGGAGCTGTGAGTGGGATCCAAGTATGGAACAGAAGTGGGATTGTGGAGCCCTAGAAGAGCTGGGTGCCTAGGCTATAAGCAAGTACAAGTGATCCTCCGTCCTTGCTCTCAGCACACAGGGAGGCACACTTGGTAAATAAAATCCAAGCCAAGGACGGGCAGGAGCTAGGCAGCTGAGAGAAGGTGCAGAGAACCCACAAAGACCAAATGTGACCAAGATAACAGTCTGATTTATAGTCTTCTTTACAGCTAAGCTCAGAGGAAAAATGCTCTGAAAATGAAAAGGGAGGCTTCTCGGACAGGACCAGGAAACAAAGTAAAAAAAAAGTCCACAACAGACCAGATCAACAGGATGAAAGCATAATTATACAGTACTTTGTCCGTGCTCCCACACAGAAGAAGGAGGGACAATGAGGTATAACTGACCACTGGCAAGCAAGGTTTTTTTAATGACACTGAAACTAATGAATGAAATAGCTGGAACCCCACAGAAGAAGTATACTCAAAAGTATACAAGAGGTTGCACGCTTACACTCGACCTAAGAAACAGAATGAATCAGTTGTAAATAACAGCTGCTCTTGAATTATCATGGTCCACTGGAACTAGTAAAATATATTAAATAAGTGTGTTGCACTTTGGGAAAGTGGCCCCTTCTTGCAGTAGCCCCCCACTTTTTGCCTGGCTTCTGAATGCAATTTGGATTGGAGTGCACTAGGTACCTGATAACCAGGCCCCGTGTCCTAAAATGAATAAAAATATTGTCAACACCTTTAGCTGACACTATAAGTCCCTAGTAAAGGGTACTTTGGTACCCAGGGCATGGGGTACTAAGGGTAGGCCCCTGGGGCAGCAGCACAATTTGTACCACCATCAGGAACCATGCATCCAAGTGCACTCAGCACTGCCATTGCAGGCTGAGAGTCCTGGTTCTACCTTAAAATGCAAAACTGACACTGCACACAGCCTGCGTGACCTGTTCACTACAAACTGCATGCAAAAGAGGTATGTCACCCCTCTGGCAGGCCTTTCAGTCCTAAGGTTGGGTGTACTATGCTGCATGTGTGGGCATATATGCATTAGCAATATGCCCCTACTGTGTCTTTACCAAACCTGGGACATAGTGAACAGAGCATCAATTTTACATGCAGGTGCTGGACTCTGGTCAGTACTAGCTTCACGGCTACATGATGGCCAGGCTTCACCCTGGGTTGTTTGGTATCAAACAACGCAGAAAGATACATCCAAACTGGTACCAGCATTTTGGCAGGGGCAACGATGGGAAAATGCACAAAGGACAGGAGGAGTGGCCAACCCATAAGGTGTTGCATGCGCAGTTTCATTTTCATATCCCTCCATTTTGCATGGTAGCAAATTGCCTATCAGGATAGGGAAGTGACCTCTGCCCACAGGAAGTGATCACATAGTGGGTGTAGCCACCCTAAGGTAGATGACCCATTGGTCACTAGTAGGGACTCCCCTAAATGCCCACTAAATGCATTATTTAGTAGATACCCCTAAACCTGCAGATCAGATTCCAAAGACACAAGAAGACCAGCAACAAAGAAGACCCAAGGCTCGAGAACTGCACTCTTGCAGCACAAAGAAAAAGGCACCAAGCCCTGCCTGCTGGACCCAGGGCTCGACAATCACCACTGACGTGTTGTTTGGACCTTAGATGGACTGTAGAAATCCTCAGAGCACCTCCACACTTCTGAAAATTGCCAAAGATCTCCCTCCAGAGTGAAAGCATCACTCTTTTGCAACAAAGACCCAAAGACTAGTGAAGTCCTGTTCACTGACTGGCTGCTGACCAAGGAACCGGATGACAAAGCCAGACCAAATTTTGCCCGACAGACCCAGAGGACAAACCCTGCACCAGTGCCAAGTTTGGTGGCACTGCAAGTTCCAGTGGCTGAATCATGCAATACCCTGTGGTACTGGTCTCTCAACATCGCACACAAAGAAGAAAAGTGCACTTCGGACTCAAAAAGGACAAGGAGGAAGCCCCAGTCGAGGGACTTTCAACACCACCAGAACCACCCACCAAAGTGGCCATGCTGACCTGCAAGTGACCGTCAAAGTGACCTACCGCCCACTTTCAAAGGCACCTTTGCGCACTGCTCCTCGCTCATCTCTCTGCGCTACACCCAGCCTCCCTTCTCATTCTTTACCTATCACTCCAGCTCACACACACAGCCAAACATGCTTACACACACACACACAGACACACACACACATTCTTCCTCTGATACCCTTCCACTAGAACACACACTATGAAATGTAAAATAATTTGATTTTAGCTTACCTGAGCTGCCAGTGAAGGTCCTGTTCCGACTCCTGAAGCTCAGTTTTTAATATACTGAAAGTGAATAATAATTTATTATTCCCTAGTATTTAAAAAAAAAATCGGTATAAAAGAAGGAGAGTGGAGCCGCAGTGCCGTAAGGGAGAACTGCTCCTGTGTTCTTGTCACTAATGTGACCTCTGGCCACCTCTAAATTACGTTCGTACCATAAGAAAACACATTTTAAAACTGCTCTTTGTTCGCTAAGGGCTCCAAAAATACAGAGACCCTATTATAATGAGTCTAAGAAGCAACATGCCACACACATCACACAGCTTGGTCTTTGAAGTTTATGGACCGCGAAGAACGCTTACCATGGTCCTCTAACTGTTTGATTTTAAATTTAAAGTCGTAATCTACAAGGAAACAGTGACTCACAGTTGCACGGGGATTATTCATAGCCAAACGACAGTTTTATAATTCAAGCCAACTGCTGTAAAAGTACTTGATTATTCACGGCGATTTTATTTAAAGAATATATAGCCTGGATGCATCAGAGTATTTTTGTATTTAGCGGGAGACACACGTGGTATACATTTTTTGCTATGGGATTTATTTATGTTATTTCCGAGTTTTGTAATTATCTTAAAGTAACTGTGCAAAAAAAAAAAAAAACATAGCTCCATTTTTGGATTTACTACTCACCCGAGGAAGCCTTCATTCAAGATGAGCCATGGTGTGTACCCTGATTTTATAGAAGAAATTAATACTTGTTGATTTCTGAACCAAAATAAAAAATATTTTTTCGGGGTTGGTGGTTTGGGAAGTGCATTATGGATAATATATAGGAGACTGGTATTGCTTGTATGGAGAAACCTAACTCCTTCTTTCGGGCACACTTCCTGAGACCTGAAGTCTGTGAAAGCTATATCTTTGAGGTTGAAAAACGAAGCACTTGAGGAGAAGTTTGAGAAGACTGGAGCACTGGAGAGGTTTTGTGAACTTTGTTGCCAAGAAGGAGTCTGCATTATCCCAATTTTTTTTGCAAGATAGATGACTTCACTTGACACCGAAAGATTTTAGGAAACCCTAAACAAAAAAGCTGAGGAAGCCAAAGCTCCACAATCCCAATTGCAAACAGTGGCGCTGCTACTGGAACCCTAAAAAGAAACTGGTTAGACTTGGCAAGATTTCCCTTCAGGAAGTCACGACTGTTGCTGATGTGGAGGATGCCAACTTTCTAGGAGACAAAATGCGCCACAATTACAATTGAATAGCTGTCCATCAATAACATTTATTTGCCATTATTAAAGTCCATAAAAAAGAATAAAAAGGGTTTTTGCCCTTGGGAGGACCAGAAACGCATTTGAGAGCAGGTCTAGTGACCAGGGTACAGAAATTAAACCTCCAAGAGATTCAAGAGACACCCGAAGAAAGGATTCCATTTTGGCATGTTCCATTGTTCTATAGTGAGTCATGCTAGTCAGTGGGTACGAATGTCTACACAACCTGTCCAACAGTGCTTACAAATCAGTTGTCGCTGATTGATATTGTAGAAATCTCACCAAAATATTCAAAACTAGGGAGTGCTGTACTTTGGAATTTAGAGAAACACCCAAGAAAGATATGTTGCGTAACAGCCAAAAATAACTCATATGACTGTACCACAACACCTGAATGCTGCCCAACTGATGTTTTTATCATACCTGTTAAAGAACAAAATTACTAATTAATATGAGCAGTGTCTTGCCGAAAATAATACGGGGAGCAAGTTCTCCTGTATCATATTTTTGTTGCTGCAGCAGAGGTTAATTTATGACAATTGTGTACCCCTGGCTGAAAAAAATGACATATTTTTTCGATACAAATCAATTCAATTTGTTCCTTTTTGATGTGCCAGACTAGAGAATTTGTACTCTGAATAATATGCCCTGGATAAGGGAATAGAGACGAAAGTGATTTAACGAAGATGTTTGGATGTGGAAAACTGGATGTGTTTGGTACAAAGTTCATTTCATGTTTGTTCTATGCTTTGAACGTGTTTGCAGTCTGTGTACAGAGTGCAGTCTGTGTTGGGGATCAGCCAACCTCTTCCTGAAACATAACATTTCACCCGGTCGATCTAGTCTGAACACAAAACGTACAAAATTGTCCCTGCCATTATTTGAAGAATAGGAATATGTCTTTTCATAACCAGGGGCGTAGCTTCCATTGATGCAGCAGGTGCAGTGGCACCAGGGCACATAATTCCAAGTGTCCCACTAAACCCTGGTTATTGCTGTATTTTGTAATTTAAAAAGCGCCTTGAAGTTCATTCCCTTTCTTTTACCAGGGCCCATGACACCATGGCTACTCTACTGTTAATAGTACTGGGTAACAGTGCTAGAATTCGGGGTTCCTAGGCGTCAATGTGCTCATATAAAGCGCTCCAATACCTTCGGGTCGAGTTCGCGCTATATAAAACTGCCAAAAATAAATGTGCATATTTGGAAATAGAAAGAATAACAAGCTACATTTTGATTGCATACTAAATTAATTGTTTTTCTTAGGAGCACTCTATTGGTAAGGTGTACGAATTGCATTATGTAATCAACAGGGTCATAACAAATCCTAAAAATAATTCCTCTAAATTTACGTGTAGGGTTACCACGTACAGAAAGTCACTAGTTATTTACGTTCACAATCACTGCTAGTTGGAACAAACTTCTAGGCCACTACCCAAGTGCTGGCCATAAAGCACCTAGAATGGGAGTAAGAGGGAAAGTGGTGCTGCCCTTCTAACAGGCCTATCTGAGTCACTTGTGTCCCAGAAGGAAGTACTACTTGCAGCCACACATCCCACAGAAAGCAATAGATCTAAGATGTCATCAACATCCCATGTTTGCACCTTTCTGGTTGCTCTTTCTAGATTGTATCGCATGTAAACATTGCTGTGCCATTTACAATGCAGTGATGTCGATGAGCTGCCTAACTTTCAAAGAACACTCATTTACCAGCAGGGTACACCCCTCACACGACATGCCTATGAGGACCGGAAATCCAGGAGTGCAAAAGAAGAAAACCCAGAAATGGGACTTCTCTGCGTATGTTGCCTGGTTCTAAACTGACAGCCTAATCCAAATTGACTTGCACCACCCCTTTTCCAATTTAGAAAATAAGTCCTTAGTAGACATTTGAGCCTGCCGTCCTACGGCTCTCTGTCCATCTTAAGGAAAACTGCTCCAAGACACCAACGTTTCTTACCTATAACATAAGGGAGTCAACCCTACTCGTCTGAGATCTTCAAATACTGCCGCCTTCCTCTTCTGGCAAAGAATGAGTGAAAGAAACACAGCTGAATAGGGACACCGATCGGAAGGGTCTGACTTGCAAATGATGTGCCGAAAGCTTTTCTCAGAAACCGACTGCCGGTGCTACTAAATGTCAGCATACGGAATAGAAAGGTTGCATGGCCTGATTCCACCTTTTGCTTCTTTATTCCACTACCAAACACGCCCTGTCCCTTTATCTCACTCTTGCAGGTTCATGTTTTCTCTGTTTTTTCCTATCTTTTTATTGCTCCTTTTTCCCCAGCTGTGCTTTTTCTCCCTCTCTCGCTCTGGATCAACGTCTGAGAAGAAAAAAATAAGAGTCGGTCCCTAAAAATGAGTTCCGTGGCCCCCACCGGCAACCACAGGCTCAAATTATACACTGTGCAAGTCAGAAGTTGATGTCTTGTAGTTGTCCTATTATTGGACTAGGTTTCCATTTTTTGAGAGTAATATAACCACACACAGTACTATAAGAAATCTACAAAAGCTGCAGATATCTACTACTACTACTATCGAACAGGTGAACAATCATGTCGAAACGAGATTGATGCGTGGCTAATGAAGAATAAAGCCAATAAATACTTTTTTTTTTTTATAAAAAAGAAGATGAATATTCTTAATGAGTAAGTCGGGAGAAAAAGTACAATCCGAATATTTTTTTGTTTTCTTTTGAGTTTGAGTTGACTGTTCAGATCCTATTTGATCAACACTAAAAGAGCTTTCTGAAGTACTGTTGCAAGAGGTTTATGCTCTGCCCACATGTTGTTCCCTTGAATGCAGCATTTGATTGGGCAGAAGTTGTGCTGCATTTTTTGTCTTATGTGGAAGCCAATGCTCAATACAACAGGGCTTTGTTATGGTGGCAAGCCAGTGATCAAGGGTATAGAATTATGGACTGATTACGACCTTGGCTGATGGGATACTCTGTCACAAACGTGATGGATATCCCACTCGCCATTTTACAAGTTCCATAGGATAAAATGGAACTTGTAATCCAACAGAAGGGATATCCGTCACATTTGTGATGGAGTATCCCATCCGCAAAGGTCGTAATCAGGCCCTTTGTTTATTATGACCGTGAAAGGGACATGGCCCCAAAAGGCATCTTCCTAGGATTTCAGCTGCCCTAAACAAAGTGAACTTTTCTTGCCCTCCTTCTGACAGAGGGGCCACTAATGCTATCTGTAGAGACATTTTATTGCCACCCTCCTGGTGGCACACAGAAATAGTGCTGAACAGTGACTCTAGAGAGGAAAGGGAATGAATACAGAGCCTAGAGGTAAAAAAGCTTCTAGGTCACAACACATAAATACACACCAGCAGGACAGTTAGAAGCAGGGGTAGCTCCTCGACTAGGGCGGAGGAGCGTTGTCGTCCCCCCCACCAGCAGCAGCAGCTGCAAACCCTTTAATACAAAATGATCATAAACTATGTTTATTATCGGTTTGTATTAAAAGGGGCAGGGCCACAGACTGTGACGAGGATGAGGGGAGTGCACTGTGCATTCTCCTCAGAATGCATGTGTGTTTGACCCGGGCAGGAGAGAGCCAGCACAGTCTCCCAGTCTGCCTAGTGGCGCCCTGGCTGGGTACTCCCAGACAATATTGACACTGTTCTGAGCAGCCTCAGGATTAGCCGAAAGGCAGGCTGGGAGCCTGTTTCTGCACTCAAGGACAGTGGAGCGGAGCAGTGCGGCATTAAGGTAAGTTAAAAAAAATATTGTTTTGTTTTATTTCTCCCTCCCATCCCCTGCCACGCGCTGGGCCTCCCTGTCTCTCCTCTTTTCCCTCCCAGAAGCCACCACTAGTTAGAAGCACATACAAGCATGCAGACCATGTGTCCATTTTCCTAACCTGTGAATGAGAAGACTTAGTTGCACAGAGGACATGTCAAAACATATGCTTATGACACATATTTTTTTTAACAGGGGTCACAATTAAAGTGAGAAGTAATGAAAATTCAGCTGTGTGGGGTAGAAGAACGAAGGGATTTTCTTTGTAAAATGGACACAATCTTTAACACAGGTTATAAGATAATATCTGTACAGAGAGGTCAAACCTCAAATCAGCCTCATAGGTCATGCTTCAGCATGCCCCTGACCAAGGAAATCATATAAAGTTCATTAGTGATAACACCTAATTTGCACTGAATTATTTCTTGGGTCTGATAACAGTAAGTGTTATTGTTACCTTATTCAATCCCACTTATTGTAGGAGATTGGTGGTGACAGCTGCATTTCTCGTTGAAGGAGGCTGGCTCTCTACATAGTGTACAAAAATGATGTGCCCTGTGCAAAGAGTCCAAGCAACTTGTTTTACAGAGGTAAAAACTAGACCACCTAATGCTTTACTTTTTTTGGTGCCTTGGTTGAGCAGTTAGGCCAATCTTGGAGAAGTCCTTAGCATTTGTTGTACTCTCAGTCTCAATAAATGTGAACACATTTGAAATAATATTTCCATACTAATTTACAGAATACTTTAGATTTTTATAAAACTTTTAAGCCCAAGAACTTCTAAACCAGGTAAGTACTTTTTAAATTATGATTTTCCAAACCTTAGCAAAAATAGTCTTTTTGTGTGTAATTACACACCTTTGGAATCAATGGGAGAAAACTTTAAAAATGCATACAAAATCAGGCAATGTGTTTAGCAATGTCTTCTTTCATTTTTAAGTTGAGTTTGTCAAGATTTCCTGTGGACCAGCTGGGAAAGTTTGGGGGGCTCCTGGTTTTGGTGGGAGCAGCTGCTGAAAAGTCTTTGGAGCTGGTGCAGGACCACTGCGGGGGACCACTTGGAAAAGCATTGCACAGGCAGACTTCCAGGAGAGTCTGGTGGGTCCTCTTAGACTGTAGAAGTCATAAAGGGAGGGGGGGCGTTAGAGCACAGCTTGTTCTCAGGTGCAGGGCCCAGGGAGGCCAGGTGAAGAGCAGATTACTGAGCCAAGAGCTGTGCGCAAAAGTGCCATTGGAACTAGGAGGTAGGTCACTTTGAGGGTGGATTGATGGTCAGCGGGGCCACTCGGAGGAGTGGTTCTTATGCATCCTGAAGTCTCTCAACTGGAGCATGCTTCTGGTCCTCGGATAGTCCAGAATGTAGTTTTCTTCTGGGTGTCTGATGTTGGGGGCACAGTACTACTGGCTATTACACAGTTCAGCCACTAGAGGTCACAGTTCCACCAAACTTGGCCCACTTGCAGGATTTGTCCTCCAGATCTGTGGTTGAAATTTGGTCCAGCTGCTCTATCGGTTCCTTGGTCAGCGGCCGATCAGTGAACTGGACTTCACTGATCTTTGCTTCTTTGGTGCAGGGAGTGATGCCTTCACGTCCTTGGCAATTTTCAGAAGGATGGAGGTCCTCTGGGGTAGGTAGAGTCTGTCTGATATCCAGTCAACCCCTAAGTGGTAATTGTCAAGTCCTGGGTGCAGCAGGCAGAATTTGGCATCTTTTTCTTTGTGCAGCAGGTCTTCAGTTTTTGAGCCTTGGGTCTTCTTTGCTGCTGGCCTTCTTGTGTCCTTGGAATCTGATTTACAGGTCTAGGGGTGTCCATAAATACTGCATTTAGTGGGCAATTAGTGAAGTCCCTAGTAGTGACCAATGGGTCATCTACCTTAGGGTGTCTACACCCACTTTGTGACTACTTCCTGTGGGAAGAGGTCACTTCCCTATCCCAGACTGTCTATTTTCTTAACATGCAAGGTGGACGAAAAAGAAATGGAGAGGTCACCTTGTATGTAACTCCTTAGGGGTGGTGCAGACTGTCTTTTGTGCATTTTCCCGACATTGCTCCCTTCAAAAGTGGGGGTTTGCAACAGGGGTGGCCATCTGCTGCTAGCAGCAGGGATGTGGGTCAAATTTCAAGGGTGGCAAGCCCTTTGGACCTCACTGGCAGAGCAATGCTCATTCCTGGGGAAGGAGGTGTAACACCTCTGCCCAGGAAGAGATTTGTTTTCTGAACCCAGAGAGCAAAGACTCACAACGCATGGTTCCAGAATCTTGCCTGGCAGTGGCAGCCTGGTAGTGACCGGCCACCAAACATGCCAGGCTTAGTTAGCTTTTGCACAGTTCACCTCTATGGACTTACTATGTTCCAGGTTTGGCAAAGATACAGTAGGGGTATATTGCTCATGGATCTATGCCCACACATGCAATATAGTGCATCCTGTCTTAGTGCTAGAAGGCTTGCCAGAGGGGTAGATTACCTATATTGCATGCAGTGTGTAGTGGACAGGTCTCACAAGCTGTGTGCCATGTCAGTTTTAGATATTAGGATTGCATCAAGACACTCAGCCTGCAAAGCAGTGCTGGATGCACTTCGATGCATGGTCACTGAGGGTGGCACAATCTCTGCTGCTGGCCACAAGGGCCTACCCTTAGTACCCCACGCGCTGGGTATAAAAGCACCATTTACTGGGGACTTATAGGGGGAGCTAAAGGTGTTGCCAATTGTGACAATATTCTTATCCATTTTAGGGGAATAACACTGGCACTGGGGACCTGGTTTGCAGGTACTTAGTGCACTCCAGTCCAAATTGCTTTCAGAAAGCAGGCTAAAGGTGTTTGTGTGTGGTGTACTGCAACAAGGTACCATTTTTCCACACACATCTACCCTGAGTTCCACAAAAATAGCACAAAACAGGATTTCTAATGCAGGCATCCTTTGGCCCAGGCAAAGCAGCTGTTTTGTTTGGTAATATGCTTTCCCAAATGGTTGCACATCAACAAGTGTGTGGGCTGGTTTTACAGTAGATTTCCCTAATACTAAAACAAATATTTCTTGCAGCAAGCCCAAATAAACACAGTCTTCCGTACTTTGTAACACACTTACAAAGCATATCTAGAGAAGTTCAAAAATGCCCCCAAATTTCAAACATGGGCTTTTATTCTGTCCCAATCCAACCCTGGCGACTGGCCTCTGAACACAAATATCTGACAAATTACCCCAATGCACTTGTTACACCCACAACTAAGTTTCCTAACGCTGGTGCCAAGTTGTTTGTTGGAAGGGAGAGTGTCAGTGTGTGGGTACTGAGGTAGGGGGTGAGAGCGAAGTGGTAGGGCAAGGAAAGGGGCTGATAGTGTTAAAAACAACATATGTGGCACCCTGAATGATTGCAAGTACTGTGCTTTAAACTGAATCATTGGTACCAAGTTAGGAAGGTGCTGCTGCTTGCATGTCCTTAATTAAGACACTTTCTTTTGCACCTCTGACGATTGGTGTCCTGGGCTTGGACCCAGCTCACCCACGTCAAAAGCCATCCCTGGATAAGCTGCATATCAACATGAGGGCACACATTCACGCAAAGATGCCATTCACCTGAACTGCTCATGCTCTTTTTTGCACAATGGTTTTAAATGGAAGCTTTGTCGCCAATTTAGTTGACTGAAAACCCAACAACTGGTGCCATGGCTGCACCTTGGGAGAGGATAGGCCCCTTTCATATTGCATACTATTCAAATGAGCACATGTAAGCTTCTGAGGTATCTATAAGTAACTGTTCCTCACGCTTGTACACCCACAAACTTAAGAAAGTGTGTTTTTATTACCTTATAAAATGGTGCTCATGTTATTAGTTGCATGAAATGCTCAGTTAAAAGTACTGGGAGATTAGCACGTAAATGTCAAGTGGCACATAGCTCTTGCAGCATGTGCATAACCTGCTGCACCAACAGTGCTGTTTAGCAGAGTTGTGGGACCCATTTTTGTTCTAGAGTCCTTCTGAAGCTGCCGCCCTTTGTTGAAAATGACGCTTCTTCCAGCAGATAGCACTGGGGCTGGGTCCAAGCAGGAGAACCCACAATATGGGAGCAGAGAAGTGTGAGATCTCTACACCTGGCTGTGATTAACCCTTCTGAAGCAGCAATTAGGGATAGAAAAAGGGCAATATTGGCAAACAGAAACCAAAGTCCACCCCATCATTCTGACTATCTACCAAATAGGAGCACTTGGGAAGAAATTATTCAGCCATTTGCTAACAAAGTTCATTAAATTGCTAATAGTAGTCTCACATCCTTCTCAAGTCAGTGTCTGGCCCCCACACCCATACTACCAATACATTTTCACTCTCTGGGGAAGCTAGCCTCACTCTCATCTTGTGCCAAGTCACACGCAGGGACATCCAAAATGGAGCCCACTTTCCTTTCATAATTAAAAATCTGTGTCAAATTTTAAGGGTGAACCTCAGCATTTGCGAACTCTCCTTATCAATGTTTGCATTTTTTAGCCTGTATGTTTTCTCTTACTGCTATGATCATGAGGTTGCTGCTGCCTTTGATCACAGCCTTCACCTCTCCATATTTCCCTATATATGGCTTTAGCCATTCCTTTACATTGTCAGTCCTTAAACTGATCTGCTGCTCTCACTGATGAGGTGGTCTAGTGGTAGCCTTTCAGGGAATAGAATGTTATCCTGATTCTAGTGCTTATCAAACGTATCTAATAAAACCTTGTCTCTCATGCAAATAATGTTTTTTCTACAGTTTTGCATTCATAAAATTGCTTGCCATTTAAAAAAAGCCTCCTCTGCATTCCCAGGAAAGTTGACCTGACTTAATTTTTCCAATTGTTGCCTCTCGTTTTCTTACAAATGCTCTCTACTTACTTTAATCCTCACTTTGAGCACAGCATATTTGCTGAATACTCTTTTATTGTATTTCTGTGAATTGCCTATATATTTTATTTCAAAAATTTGAACCTATAATTTTAAAGTCATATCTTAGAAACCTAAATATAAATAATCTCCTGATGTTCACCTAATAATACTACCAACCATTTGCATTATTTCCCACACCTTCTCTCTCCTTAACTATCACATCTACCTCCTATTAATTCAATTTACCACATAGGAACTGGAGTGCACTAAGAGAACAAAAGTAATCCCAGTAACCAACAGAAAACAGTAAAATATTACTCTAACCTTGGGTTATGGCACAGCATGCTGCCATGTGTAAAGTGAAGTTATTGTACTTTCAAGCACAGTAAGTGGTATATAAATGAAACTGCATTACATTACAATACAAAACCCTTCTGTCCTTTCTTTAATACCATAACACTCAATGGTCAGGTAGTTGATTGTAGTTCATAGCGACTGAAAAATAAGTCCCTTATCATGCTTATACCCGTCCACAGCAATAAAGGACCCTTTACCAACTGAACAGGTGTAACATAAATGAAGAGATCTTCAAGATTAATTGATATTTTTCTGTTTCCATATGTGCCTGCTTTAGCCTCGTACATCAGGGATTCTGTGGATTTTGTTAAATAGAATTAATGAAATTCCATACCAACAAGGATACTTGATGGCTACCATTGACGTGGTTCCTCTATACACATCTATTGAACACAAGTTTAGTATGCAAGCTTGCATGTACTTTCTACGGTCCAGGTCTGTCAGTCTGGTTGAATATACAAAAATGTTTATAGGGATGTTGGAATTTCGTCTTACACATAATGTGTTTCTTTCTGCTAATAACCATGATCTCCAGAAGAAAAGGACAGCTATGGGTATGTATTTTGCTCCCACATTTGCAAACATGGTGATGGGATGGTGGGAGGGGGAGACAGTCTGGATGGAACAGAATACTTCAAGGTTGGAACATGTGATTTTATGGGCTTGTTTTACTGATGATCTGTTTATAATCTGGGATGGGAGTGAAGAAGTTCTTATTTTTTTATCCGATCATTCAATGACAATCCCCAAAGTGTTAACATTTACCCATGAAATTCATGCTACAGAAATAACCTTCCTTGATGTGAAGGTAAATATTGAAGAAAATAAAATCTGCACCAATCTCTATAGGAAGTGCACTAGCACTAACAGACCGCTACACGCTAACAGTGGATATCCACGAGCACTCAAGCGGAGCATACATTTTGGTGAATTTCTAAGAGCAAGACATAAGGTGCTCGAAAGGTCAGTAACTTACCAAACAAACAGAGGATATGTTTCAGCATTTTGTGAGAAGAGGATATCTGACATCTATGCTGGATGATGCATTAAAAAGGGCTTGGCAGTGGAAAAGAAGAGAGCTTTTAGTCCCTAAAGACAAACAGACTAAATAGGAAGAGATGAAGACACATTTAAGGTACATTATGGACTTTAATGCATCTAGAAAGGAAATAAAGAAACTTATTATGGAACATTGGTAACTGTTGAAGTGGATGAAGATCTTAATAAAATCTTGCCAGAAAATCCCCAAATAACATAAAAAAGGACTGCATCTTTAGTTGACTTCTTAACTGACAGCTTTATGAGCAGTCATGATAAAAAAAGACTCAGATCAGTTGACAGAGAATCAGAAATGTTTTTTGCGTTGCGCTGAATATATAGCCTGTAGTCATGGGCAAAACAGAACATCATTCACATTGCAAGATGTGAAAATAGAGCCAATCAGAGAAAGCATAACATGTGAGACAACCTTTGAGGCTTATATCCTGGAATGTATGTGTGGAAAAAATACATAGGGAGTACTGTTAATAGCCTTAAATTACGTATCTTACAACATTTGCAAGTGATTATCAACAAGGATCTCATATATGCCATTGCATATCTGAGAATGTCATGAGGGCAACATGTCTGAGCTATGTTATTATGGAATAAGAAGATTTAGAAGATTTTGTAATCACCCAGAGGAGGTAATCAGGAGTTACCACTAAGGAAAACTGAGTCAAGATGGCATAATAAGATAGGCCTGGAGGTGTCTTGGGGTTTGAATGCAGGTGCAGAAATGTATGTACATTTAACCTGAGGATAAATACTCCATGTTATTGGGATATTAATTAAATGCTGCTCTAAATATCAGGCACAACACCATTAGAGAGTTAAATAGGATGTTATTTGAGATTATATACCAGTATTGTTGATTAAAGTATAACTTGATTAAATTATTCTGTGATTTGCACTTTACACCTCATGATCGTCATCCAAGAGGTTGATATATTGCATTGTGATGAAACGAATCCAATACTTATAAGAGAAGGACTAATTGAACTATTTGTGGGTATAAGTTCAAGTGGAACCAATTGTGTGGACCATTTCAAATTGATTTTGGCAGGATTATGTTTTGCACAATCGCACCCTATTATTACAATTGCACTTATCTGCACATAACACTTTTTGCTGCAATTTGGATTTAATTGCGTGTTGTACTTTTATGTTGCAGTTATGCACTTTATGGCAGTTTGCATTTTATGGAAGATAGCACTTTTTGATTCCTACGGACCACTGTCTGCTCTGAAAAAAATGAAACAAAAACGTTTCATTTTTTGCTTTTGAAATGCATCTCGTTTTCCTTTAAAGGAAACGGGTTGTATTAAAAAAAAAAAAAAAAAAAAAAACTGCTTTATTTAAAAGCAGTCACAGACATGGTGGTCTGCTGTCTCCAGCAGGCCACCATCCCTGTGAGTGCGGCCATTTCCAAGGGGTTTGAAAATTGCGACCTACCTCATGACTATTCATGAGGTAGGGCATTTACGACCCCCTTGCGAATAGCAAATAGTGTCCTTGACACTGTGCAACATACAGTTTTGCGACTTGCAAATTACGAGCCGCTCTGACTCACAATTTGCGAGTTGCAAAACCAAACTTTCGTACATGTAGCCCTAAATGTCTCTTTGATTGAGCTTAATCCTATACGTGAGTAAATATATGCTGCATTACATTCGTCCATTGAATTCCTGGTGTTCTAAAGGGTCTGAAATATGTTGCCATTACAGTCAAAAGTAGACTGCAACATTTATGGGAAGGAACTTTCGCCTGTGTTTAGGATATGTTAAAGAAATATGACCTGATTAGCCCAATAATCACTTCAATTAGGTTCAACATAGGCACAATGAAACATGCAGTGAGGATGACCTTATTTATTATGAAATAATCAGCGCAGAACAAAGCTTCTCAGTCTAGCGGTGTTGATCTAACATCAGCCTTTGTTTCAACTAACATAGATTTATAGTCGCCAATGCTGTTGAATGATTGGCGGGATCCAGCAGTAGTAGTGCAAGTGTTAGGAAAGTTTTTGATTACATCTGTCCTAGTAACCCCTTGCCTTAATCATCAGTTTATTGTTATGTAGCCATATAACAAACAAGCATTTGCAGTGCCAAATACGTCTGGCCTTAGTAAGCATGCAATCTTCTTCTTCTTGTTTTGTTCCCCCAAAAAATATTCAATATGAAAAAGTGGCAGGCATATTAAAATGCTGATACAGTGTAAAAGGTGCAAAAAGCAGTGGGCTGACATACTGATTACTTGCTGTGGCGGACGGCAGCAAACTGTGCAAGAAACTGGAGCGCATCAAAGGCTGAAAGGGCCTGACCATTTTGTTAAGATTTACTGGGGGGGAAACATGAGGCTATACAGATAACTAAAGCTTTCTCTACGCCTGACCTAAAACAGCTATCATACTAATGATCTGCATGTACTGCGATTGCTTGTCATGTGAATATGCCTTTCAAGAGGCATTCCTCTGTGGCAATGCTATTATTGCCAGTGGCACAATATTGCTCGGCATGGCAGATAATCAGGTCTACTGATCGCTTTTTTCCATAAGTGAGAAGAGTGAGGGAGTAATAAATGCAGATAAAACTAAGATTACGGCAGTGGACTGTGTAGGGGACCTCAGAAGGTAAACTCTGTGGCTAATAGTTTTTATAGTGTAAGTGTAGTAGCACATATAGAAGATATTCATGGCCCAGGGTGAAGTGTTATCAGGGGATAATGGTTGTTGTTTGGATAATTTGCATGTAGTAACCCAGAAAGTTCTTTCAAGACTTGTGCAGGTATTGATTAAACGAAGTTTGTGTTGAAGATGCACTGTATTAATTTTTACTTATCTCACCTATTATGTTGTATAAAATGTATTTTGACTGCATGCACATAGGGAAGTATATATTTACTATCACCTTACAGCATCCTGCGGAGGGGTATACTGGTTGTTAAAGTCCCTGAACCCAAGTTATTGGCTCAAGCAACAGGTGAGGGCCTATAACGAGTGCCAGGTCCTTTAACAACCAGTATAGCCTAAGGCAGAAAGGCTCTGAGGCTATAAGAACATTTCCAGCCTCTAAGGGTAGAATGTTCTAAATTGAAATGCATTGGCAAAGCTGATAGGTCTTGCCTATGTGAGAGATATTGACTTTGGCAATGTGTTCTAGCCATGTTGTACATCAGTGTGGCTGCTGTTCAGCATGGCTAGATGTTAGTGGTGTGGTGTGGAGTGGGGTCGGGTAGAATGGGGTAGAGTAGAATGGGGTAGAGTAGAATGGGCTAGATTGGGGTAGAGTGGAGTGGGGTTGATTGGGGAACAGTGAAGGGGGGTAGAGTGAGGTAGAATTGAGTGGGTTAGGATTGGTTAATTAGGGTAGGTTGGAGTGGGGTAGATTGGAGTGAGATTGATTGTAATGGGGTAGATTGCAGTGGGGGAGTTGAGTAGATTGGTGTGGTAGACTGGAATATATGTCAGAACAATGCATGCTAAAATCACACATGCCTGAACAATGCGGTCGGAACAACAACCTCATTGTTACCACTAATGCCTTTACCACGAATGCCTTAACAACGATTTTTAGTTGTAAAGGCATTCCTGGTAAAGGCATGCGTGGAATTGCATGCATGATTCCAGCATGTGATCTCCCTAAAATCCTACCCCTGCCCCTAAAACTACCACGACCCCCACCCCTAAAACCTAAAACTACCCAACCCCCACCCCACACCTAAAACCTAAACTACCCCAACCCCTCCACCCCGCCCCACCCCGCCCCAAAACCTAAACCTACGCTGACACCCCAAACCTGCCACTAAAACCTACAACTACCCCGTCCCCCACCCCACCCCTAAAAACTAAAATCACCCACCCCGTCCCGAAAACTACCCTGACCCCCCACCCTCACCCCTATGACCTAAAACTACCCTGACCTCCTACCCCACCCCTAAAACCTAACATTACTGCAACCCCACCACCCCTGCCCCTAAAACTTGAAACTACCCTGACACCCCACCCTGCCCCTAAAATATAAAATTACCCCAACCCCCTCCCTACTCCTAAAACTACCGCAACCCCCCCCACTCTGCCCCTAAAACCTAAAACTACCCCAACCCTCCACACCACCCCTAAAACTACAGTGACCCCCCACCCAACCCCTAAAACCTAAAATTACCCCAATCCTCCCACCCCACCCCTAAAACCTTAAACTGCCTCAACCCCCCACCTCCAACCCTGTCCCTAAAACTACTGCGACCCCATAACCTAAAAGTACCTCGACCCCCCACCCCGCCCCTAAAACCTAAACTAACCCAACCTCCCACCCCGTCCCTAAAACTACAGCAACTCCCCCACCCCGCCCCTAAAACTATACCGACCCCCACCTCTTAAACTACCCCAACCCCACCCCTAAAACTACCCTGACCCCCCACCCCATCCCTAAAATCTAAAGCTACCCTGACCCCCAACCCCACCCCTAAAACCTAAAATTACCCCCACCTCGCCCCTAAAACTACCATCCAACCCTACCCCGGCCCCACTTACCTAACTGCATCCTCTTTGATCCAGAGTCTGTTTTTCTCTGCCTTAACCACGCATGTTCGTTGTTCAGACATGCGTGGTTAAGGCAGAGGAAAACAAGGTCGTTGTTCAGGAAAACGTTGTTCTGCTTTCGTGGACAACGCACCTCCTTGTTCCAGCGTCGTTGTTCAGGCTGCTTCCCGGTAGACTGGAGTGGGGTAGATTGAATTGGGGTAGATTGGGGTGGAGTGGGGTAGATTGGGGGAGTGGGGTATTTTGGATTCGGGTAGATTTTAGTGGAGTAGATCAAGGTAGATTGGGGTAGAGTGGAGTGGGATATTTTGGGGTAGATTGGAGGCTGTTTTTGATACATTTTCAACACAAGATCAGTATGCACTATCTTTTATGCCAAATAAGATATCATAAATGCCTATGCACATTTTAATCAGTTCTCCCCTCTTAGTAGAGAACAGGTACAGAAGCTGGTCTTAGCAACTAAATCTGGAAGTCCATTAGACCCCTGCCCCCCAAAGATTGCACACCTTGTGATGGTCATCCTCAATTATAATCTGAGGCCCATTTTTAATGAAATAATAAGCACAGGATATTTCTCTGTGGAGTGGAAGCAAGCCTTTATCCTACCCCCCGAAGAAGTCCAATCTGGACCCTCAGGATCCCAGCAGTTACAGACAGATTTCCAGATTTCTCTTCCCAGCAAAAGTGCCGGAAAAAGTTTTGCATGTTGAATTGATGGCCATTGCGAACACTACCAACCTACTGGATTGTACCCAATTTGGATTTAGATCATCTTGCAGCACTGAGACAGTCTTGTTAGAAGAATCAGAGGAACTGAGACCTATCCTTGATGGAGAGGGCAGAGCAGCCGTCAATCGCAAGATTTTGATCGATTGTCTTGTCGGATTGGGTCTAGGAAGGTCCGTACTCAGTCTTATAAATCATTTTTGTCAGGCAGAGTGAATCATATAGAAATGAAGGGCTTTGTTTCTGATCATTTTAGTCTACCTTGTGGTGTGCAGCAGACATCGTCACTAAGCCTTACTCTTTTTAATCTGTATGTGACACATCTGGCCAGCCTGGTTAAATCCTTTGGATTTTCAGTTATTACTACACCGATGATACACATAGTGGTATCCATTTCTAGTATTCCAGAAGAGAAAGCGGTCAAATTTAACTCCTGTATGTCACAAATTAGCATCTGGATGTCTCAAAACTGTTTAAAACTCAATTCCAGCAAAACAGAGGCCATTTTACTTGGGCAGGACAATTCTCTTTGGCACCAAAAATGGTGGGCTCAGGAGTTAGGTTCACTTCCTCTACATGTACGGAAAGCAAAAATCCTGGGGATGATCTTCGATAATAAACTGACTTTTGAACATCAGGTCAATATGTTAGAGTCTTCTACATTTTTTACACTAAGGCTAATCTGGAAAGTCTGTCAGTTGATTCCTGTTGAACTCCAAAAGACGGTAATTACTGCAATAGTCCTAGCTAAATTTGACTATGGCAATGCTTTGTATCTAGGAATAAGGAACAGCTGCTTTTAAAGCTACAAATACTACAGTACGCGGCAGCCCAGCTCCTGAAAAATGTTCGTATATATCAATCTGTGTCACACGCCATTCAATCCTTATATTAGTTAGCTGTGGGAAAAAAATGTAATTTTAAGCTCTTTGCATCACCTTCAAGGTTCTACATAAACAGCTCCCAAGTACATCCAGGATAATCTTACCTGGCATGTACCTGTTTGTAATTTGAGATACGCAACCTCTAAGTGTTTATCTGTGCCAAGGTTCGACTTAGCTTCTTGGGGAGGTAGAAGCTTTTTTTCATAAAAATACAAAGCTATGGAATGCTCTCCCTTTGAGGATAAAAAACATTATACAGATATCTTAATGTTTATGAAATCACTTAAAATCTGGATTTTCACTCACTAATGGCATTTTAATCAATCATTAAATTTATAAAGCGTGCTATGTACCCGTTAGGGTTTCGAGGCGCTGGGGGGGGGGTAGCTGCTATCGTTCGAAGAGCCATGTCTTGAGGAGTCTCCTGAAGGTGAGGAGGTCCTGGGTCTGGCGTAGTGAGGTCGGGAGTGAGTTCCAGGTCTTGGCGGCGAGGTAGGAGAAGGATCTGCCGCCAGAGGTCTTGCGCTGGATTCGGGGGACGATGGCGAGGGCAAGGTTGGCAGAGCGTAGTTGGCGTGAGGGAACGTAGAAGTTGAGTCTGGTGTTCAGGTAGGTGGGTCCGGTGTCGTGTAGTGCCTTATGTGCGTGGGTGAGGAGTTTAAAGGTGATCCTCTTGTCCACGGGGAGCCAGTGGAGGTCTTTCAGGTGGGGGGAGATGTTGCATCGGCGGGGTATGTCGAGGATCAGGCCGGCGGATGCGTTCTGGATGCGTTGGAGTCGTTTGATGTCTTTTGTTGGCATGCTTGTGTAGAGTGCGTTGCCGTAGTCGAGTCTGCTACTGACGAGGGCTTGGGTCACCGTCTTTCTGGTTCCTGTTGGAATCCACTTAAAGATCCTGCGGAGCATGCGGAGGGTGTTAAAACAGGAAGAGGAGACTGCGTTGACCTGTTTGGACATGGTGAGAGCGGAGTCGAGGATGAAGCCGAGGTTTCGTGCGTGGCTGGCTGGGGTGGGTGGGGGGCCCAGGGCGGTGAGCCACCAAGAGTCGTTCCAGGCCGAGGGGGTGCGCCCGAGGATGAGGACTTCCGTCTTGTCGGAGTTAGGTTTCAGGCGGCTGTTGCTCATCCACTCGGCGATGGATTTCAGTCCCTCGTGGAGGTTGGCTTTGGCGGTGAGAGGATCTTTGGTCAGGGAGAGGACGAGCTGGGTGTCGTCGGCGTAGGAGAGGATGCTGAGGTTGTGCTGGCGGGCCAGTTGTGCGAGGGGGGCCATGTAGACGTTGAACAGCATTGGGCTTAGTGAGGAGCCTTGGGGGACGCCGCAGATGAGGTTGGTGGCTTTGGAGCGGAAGGGTGAGAGTCGGACTCTCTGGGTTCTGCCGGAGAGAAAAGAGGAGATCCAGTTGAGGCCTTTGTCTTGGATACTGGCTTCGTGGAGGCGATTTAGTAGGGTGCGGTGGCAGACCGTGTCGAAGGCAGCGGAGAGGTCTAGGAGGATGAGGGCTGAGGTTTCGCCGTTTTCCATTTGTTGTCTGATGTCATCTGTGGCGGTGAGGAGTGCAGTCTCTGTGCTGTGGTTTCGTCTGAAACCAGATTGGGAGGGGTCTAGGATGGAGTTGTCTTCTAGGTAGTGGGCGAGCTGTGAGTTGACGATCTTCTCGATGACTTTCGCTGGGAAAGGGAGGAGGGAGATCGGTCGGAAGTTTTTGAGATCGTTGAGGTCAGCCTTAGGTTTCTTGAGGAGGGGTTGGATTTCTGCGTGCTTCCAGCTGTCCGGGAAGGTAGCGGTGTTGAAGGAAAGGTTGATGATCTTGCGGAGTTTGGGTGCGAAGGTGACGTCGGCTTTGTTGAAAACGTGATGTGGGCAGGGGTCAGAGGGAGATCCTGAGTGGATGGAGTTCATGGTCTTTAGGGTTTCGGCGTCGTCTACTTGGGTCCAAGTGGTGATGCGGACGGCGTGGGAGGAGTTGTTGGGGGTGTGGTCTGGCGGAGGTGAGGTGTTGAAGCTGTCGTGGATGGCTGCGATTTTCTGGTAGAAGAAGGTGGAGAGATCGTCGCAGAGTTTCTGGGATGGAGGGACGTCGTTGACGTTGGCGTTGGGGTTGGAGAGTTCCTTCACGATGCAGAAGAGTTCCTTGCAGTCGTGAGCGTTGTTGTTAAGGCGTTCTGTGAAGTGGGAGCGTTTGGCGAGTCGGATCAGATGGTGGTGTTTGCGGTTGGCTTCCTTGAGGGTAGCAAGGTTGTCGGGTGTGCGCTCGAGGATCCATTTTTTCTTGAGTTTCTGGCAGGTGCGTTTGGAGGTGGTTAGTTCGTCTGTGAACCAGGCTGGTTTTTTCTTTTCTTGGTTGACGGTGGGTCTCTTGAGTGGTGCTAGGGTGTTGGCGCAGTTGAGGATCCATTGTTGGAGGTTGATGGCGGCGGAGTTTGGGTCGGTGGGGTCGGGTGGTGGGTTTTTGGCGAGGGTGCTGGCTAGTTGATCTTCTGTGACTTTTCCCCAGCGGCGGTGAGGCGGTAGAGGGGTGCGGTGGTGTTCGGTGTTTTTCTTGAAGGTGAAATGGACGCAGTGGTGGTCGGTCCAGTGGAGTTCGGAGGTGTGGCTGAATGAGATGTGGTTGATTGCAGTGAAGAGTGGGTCAAGGGTGTGGCCGGCGATGTGGGTGGGTGTGTTGACCAGTTGACGGAGTCTGAGGTTGGAGAGGTTGGTTGTCAGTGATGCGGTGTTGGCGTCATTGTTGTTCTCCAGGTGGAAGTTGAGGTCTCCCAGGAGGATGTAGTCTAAAGAGGCGAGGGCGTGGGTGCTTGCGAGGTCGGAGATGGTGTCGCTGAAGGGGGCTCTTGGTCCTGGAGGACGGTATATGAGGGTTCCTCTGAGGGTAGTGTTGGGGTCCGTGTGGATCTTGAAGTGGAGGTGTTCGGCTGTTTTGAGGGTGTCATCCGTGTGGGTGTGGATCTTGAGGGTGGATTTGCGGACGATGGCTATTCCTCCACCGGTTCCGTTGGTGCGATCTCTTCTGGTGACCTTGTAGCCGTCAGGGATGGCGATGGCGATGTCTGGGGCCGAGGAGTCGTTCCACCAGGTTTCGGTTAGGAAGGCTACGTCTGGGGTGATGGTGTCGAGCAGGTCCCAGAGCTCGACGGCGTGTTCTCATGCGGAGCGTGTGTTGAGGAGGATGCAGTGCAGGTGGTAGGTGTTGGTTGTTGTAGGCTTTGTTGTTCTGTTGCAGGTGAAGTTGCAGCTGCGGCAGGAGAAGGGTCCTTTGGTGTGCTTCGGGGTGGCTTGGTAGCAGGCAGTTGAGGAGCCACGGTTGAGTGCGTGGAGTTCGCTGGCTGAGTAGTGAAGGCTGGTGGCGCGGGGCGTGAGGACCAGGGGGGGTGGCGCTGGGCGCGGTCCAGGCACGGATGGGCGCAGACGGGCTTGCCTCTGGCGCGGCTCTGGCGCGCCAGTGGCGCGGTCGCGCAGCGCCAGCCATTAAGAAGGGAGGGGGAGCAGCTGGGAGGCGGGAGGGAGCGGCGAATGGGGGTGCGAGGGGGGCGGGGCCGCAGGGAGGCAGCGGCAGTGGGAAAACGGCAAGGGGGAGCGCACAGGCGGCGAAATCGGGAAAAACAAGGCAAAGTGCCAAAAAGGAGGCACAAAAGTCAGGCACAAGTCAAAACAGTCACAAAATACAATAAATGGCACAACAAAACAATCGGAATACAGCAATCAGAGGGGGCACAGATGGGGGCAAGAGTACAAGGAGGCAAGGCGCAGAGCAGTGGAAAAACACTTACAGAACGGCGAAAAGCGGCACACTGGTCTAAAAGAGGCTTACCAGGGCCTCGAACACGCTAGCAGCAGCGTGGGCGGGGGTCAGGGGCACGAGATAGCAAGGTGGTGCTGCGGACGTGGAGGGCGAGCTCTAGACCTAAAACAGGTCAGAGGTCACTCACTCGCGACGCGCAACGCCAGCCATTAAGAAGGGAGGGGGGAGGGAGGAGCAGCTGGGAGGCGGGAGGCGGGAGGGAGCGGCGAATGGGGGCGCGAGGGGGGCGGGGCCGCAGGGAGGCAGCGGCAGTGGGAAAACGGCAAGGGGGAGCGCACAGGCGGCGAAATCGGGAAAAACAAGGCAAAGTGGCAAAAAGGAGGCACAAAAGTCAGGCACAAGTCAAAACAGTCACAAAATACGATAAATGGCACAACAAAACAATCGGAATACAGCAATCAGAGGGGGCACAGATGGGGGCAAGAGCGCAAGGAGGCAAGGCGCAGAGCAGTGGAAAAACACTTACAGAACGGCGAAAAGCGCACACTGGTCTAAAAGAGGCTTACCAGGGCCTCAAACACGCTAGCAGCAGCGAGAGTGGGGGTCAGGGGCACGAGACAGCAAGGTGGTGCTGCGGACGTGGGGGGCGAGCTCTAGACCTAAAACAGGTCAGAGGTCGCTCACTCGCGACGCGCAGCGCCAGTCATTCAGAAGGGAGTGGGGAGGGAGGAGCAGCTGGGAGGCGGGAGGCGGGAGGGAGCGGCGAATGGGGGCGCGAGGGGGGCGGGGCCGCAGGGAGGCAGCGGCAGTGGGAAAACGGCAAGGGGGAGCGCACAGGCGGCAAAATCGGGAAAAACAAGGCAAAGTGGCAAAAAGGAGGCACAAAAGTCAGGCACAAGTCAAAACAGTCACAAAATACGATAAATGGCACAACAAAACAATCGGAATACAGCAATCAGAGGGGGCACAGATGGGGGCAAGAGCACAAGGAGGCAAGGCGCAGAGCAGTGGAAAAACACTTACAGAACGGCGAAAAGCGGCACACTGGTCTAAAAGAGGCTTACCAGGGCCTCGAACACGCTAGCAGCAGCGTGGGCGGGGGTCAGGGGCACGAGACAGCAAGGTGGTGCTGCGGACGTGGGGGGCGAGCTCCAGACCTAAAACAGGTCAGAGGTCGCTCACTCGCGACGCCAGCCATTAAGAAGGGAGGGGGGAGGGAGGAGCAGCTGGGAGGCGGGAGGCGGGAGGGAGCGGCGAGTGGGGGCGCGAGGGGGGCGGGGCCGCAGGGAGGCAGCGGCAGTGGGAAAACGGCAAGGGGGAGCGCACAGGCGGCGAAATCGGGAAAAACAAGGCAAAGTGGCAAAAAGGAGGCACAAAAGTCAGGCACAAGTCAAAACAGTCACAAAATACGATAAATGGCACAACAAAACAATCGGAATACAGCAATCAGAGGGGGCACAGATGGGGGCAATAGCGCAAGGAGGCAAGGCGCAGAGCAGTGGAAAAACACTTACAGAACGGCGAAAAGTGGCACACTGGTCTAAAAGAGGCTTACCAGGGCCTCGAACACGCTATCAGCAGCGTGGGCGGGGGTCAGGGGCACGAGACAGCAAGGTGGTGCCGCGGACGTGGGGGGCGAGCTCTAGACCTAAAACAGGTCAGAGGTCGCTCACTCGCGACGCGCAGCGCCAGCCATTAAGAAGGGAGGGGGGAGGGAGGAGCAGCTGGGAGGCGGGAGGCGGGAGGAAGCGGCGAGTGGGGGCGTGAGGGGGGCGGGGCCGCAGGGAGGCAGCGGCAGTGGGAAAACGGCAAAGAGGAGCGCACAGGCGGCGAAATCGGGAAAAACAAGGCAAAGTGGCAAAAAGGAGGCACAAAAGTCAGGCACAAGTCAAAACAGTCACAAAATACGATAAATGGCACAACAAAACAATCGGAATACAGCAATCAGAGGGTGCACAGATGGGGGCAAGAGCGCAAGGAGGCAAGGCGCAGAGCAGTGGAAAAACACTTACAGAACGGCGAAAAGCGGCACACTGGTCTAAAAGAGGCTTACCAGGGCCTCGAACACGCTAGCAGCAGCGTGGGCGGGGGTCAGGGGCACAAGACAGCAAGGTGGTGCTGCGGACGTGGGGGGCGAGCTCTAGACTTAAAACAGGTCAGAGGTCGCTCACTCGCGACGCGCAGCGCCAGCCATTAAGAAGGGAGGGGGGAGGGAGGAGCAGCTGGGAGGCTGGAGGTGGGAGGGAGCGGCGAAAGGGGGCGCGAGGGGGGCGGGCCGCAGGGAGGCAGCGGCAGTGGGAAAACGGCAAGGGGGAGCGCACAGGCGGCGAAATCGGGAAAAACAAGGCAAAGGGGCAAAAAGGAGGCACAAAAGTCAGGCACAAGTCAAAACAGTCACAAAATACGATAAATGGCACAACAAAACAATCGGAATACAGCAATCAGAGGGGGCACAGATGGGGGCAAGAGCGCAAGGAGGCAAGGTGCAGAGCAGTGGAAAAACACTTACAGAACGTCGAAAAGCGGCACACTGGTCTAAAAGAGGCTTACCAGGGCCTCGAACACGCTAGCAGCAGCGTGGGCGGGGGTCAGGGGCACGAGACAGCAAGGTGGTGCTGCGGACGTGGGGGGCGAGCTCTAGACCTAAAACAGGTCAGAGGTCGCTCACTCGCGACGCGCAGCGCCAGCCATTAAGAAGGGAGGGGGGGAGGGAGGAGCAGCTGGGAGGCGGGAGGGAGCGGCGAGTGGGGGTGCAAGGGGGGCGGGGCCGCAGGGAGGCAGCGGCAGTGGGAAAACGGCAAGGGGGAGCGCACAGGCGGCGAAATCGGGAAAAACAAGGCAAAGTGGCAAAAAGGAGGAACAAAAGTCAGGCACAAGTCAAAACAGTCACAAAATACGATAAATGGCACAACAAAACAATCGGAATACAGAAATCAGAGGGGGCACAGATGGGGGCAAGAGCGCAAGGAGGCAAGGCGCAGAGCAGTGGAAAAACACTTACAGAACGGCGAAAAGCGGCACACTGGTCTAAAAGAGGCTTACCAGGGCCTCGAACACGCTAGCAGCAGCGTGGGCGGGGGCCAGGGGCACGAGACAGCAAGGTGGTGCTGCGGACGTGGGGGGCGAGCTCTAGACCTAAAACAGGTCAGAGGCCGCTCTTGCGAGGTTAGACTTCCTCCTCATCCTCCTTTGGAAGGGTTAGCACCAAGACACCTACCAGCATTTTTTTGGGCTCTATAAATATGAAATACAAAACAATACAGTGAAGTGAGGTGGCGTGGGGTAGATTTGACTGGAGTGGAGTGGGGTACATGGGTGGATTATAATAGGGCAGACTGGAATGGAATGGGGTAGTTTGGTGTAGATTGGCATGGGGTAGAATAGAGGAATGAGGTAGATTAGACTGGGATGGGGTAGGGTAGATTCGAAAGGGGTAGAGTGAGGCAGATTTGGGGAAAGTGGAGTATTTTGAAGTAGATTGGAGGAGCATAGATTGGAGCGTGGAGTAGTTTGAATTGGGGTAGATAGGGGTGGAGTGTGGTAGATTGGAGTAGAGAGGAGTGGAATATATTGGGGTAGAGTGGAGCGTGGTAGATTGGGAAAGAGTGGAGTGTGAGGAATTGGGCTAGAATGGAGTGGGGTAGATTTGAGTGGAGTAGGGTGGAGTGGAGTAGGGTAAGGTAGATTGTAGTGAGGAGGAGTAGATTGTAGTTGAGTGGGGGAGATTAGGCAGGGATGTGATAGGTGGTCAGATTACAGTAGAGTATGCTGGAGTGAAGTGAGATCATTTGGAGTGGGGCAGATTATATTGGATTGGGGGTAGATTTTAGTGGATTTGGATAGAGGTGTGTGAGATAGTTTGGAGTGGGGTAGATTGTAGTGGGATGGGGTAAATTGTAGTGGATTTGGATAGAGTTTTGTGGGGTAGATTGGGATGTGTGGGATAGATTGGATTGCAGTGGAGCGGAGTGAGGAAGACTGGAGTGGGGTAGACTGGATTAGAGTTGGGTGGATTGTAGTGGTGTAGATTGTGGTAGATTGCAGGGGGGCTACACTGGAATGGGGTAGATTGGAGTAGGTTAGTTTTGTGTAGAGCAGGGTGAAGTAGATTGGAGTGAGGTGGACTGAGGTTGAATGGGTTTGATTGGACTTGAATGGGGTAGAATTGTGTAAGGTGTGGTAGACGGAAGTGAAGTGGAGTGTGGTAGACTGGAGTGAAGTGGAGTGGTATAGATTTAGTAGGGTTGGGTGAAGTGTAGTAGAGTGGAGTGGGGTACATTGGGTGGACTGGAGTGGGGTAGATTGGAGTCAAGTCGATACTGCAGTGGAGTGAGATTGATTGGTGAAGAGTGGAGTGGGGTAGATTGGAGTGGAGTCAAGTGGGGTTGGTTAGAATTGGGTAGATTGAAGTGGGGTAGATTTTAGTGGGATGATTGGAGTGGGGTCGTTTTGAATGTGTTAGTTTTGAGTTGGGTAGTTTGGAGTGGGGTAGATTGGAGTGGAATGGGGTAGAATGGAGTGGAATGGAATAGATTGGTTTGAGGTGGAGTGGGGTAGATTGGAGTGGATTAGATTAGAGTGGAGTACATAGGGTAGATTGAAGTGGGGTAGATAGGGGTGGGCTAACGTGGTGAGGAGTAGATTTGAGAAGAGTAGATTGGGGTGGGGTAGGCTGAGTTGGATGGAGTGGGTTAGATTGAAGTGGAGTTAGGTAGATTTGAGTGGAGAGTGGTAGTCTGGAGTGGAGTACAGATGAGTGAAGAAGACTATGGTAGATTTGGGTACAGTGGAGATTGGTAGAGTGGAGTGAGGTAGACTGGAGTGTAGTGGGGTAGATTGGAGTGGTGTGAGGTAGATTGGAGAGGGGTAGATTGTGGTGGAGTGGGGTAGATTGGAGTGGGGTAGATTGGAGAAGGGTGGGGTAAATTGGAGGGGGCTGGATTGGGGTAGATTGGACTGGGGTGGGATAGATTGGAATGGAGTGGGGTAGATTTGAGTGGAGTAAATTGTAGCAAAGTGGAGTAGGGTAAATTGAAGTAGAGTGGAGTGGGATAGACTGGAGTGGAGAGGGGTAGAGCAGAGTGAGGTGAGTAGAGTGGAGTTTTGTATTGTGTTGTGGAGTCACTGATGGTGTGGCATAGAGTGGAAGAGCATAGCGTGGAGTGGTGTAGAGTGGAGTATGCATGGTGTGGTGGCACACTGCCATTACAGACAACACATTTTGAATTGAAATCACTGTTTTACTGTGCACAAATGATAATGTGTAAAATGTCATCACCTAGTGTATTGATATGCCTTGATTGTATTCACACATTTGTTTCCATCACACTTCGGAATTACTAAAAATGTGCTTCTTTTGTGCTAATTCTGATATATTCTGAATCATCCGCACAGATTTTTATTTGCCATAGTAGGAAAAAAACATCCTACACCCTCTCCTCCCAAAGGGCTACTCAGCTGGATTGTCACGTAAATTCACTTTGAAGTCAGAGAAAGAAAAGTAAACACCAAGCTCCCTAAGAAGACAGGATAACATTTGACCTCTGTCTTTGAAAACAGAGCAAATGTGACAATAAGAAGATTTAAAAACCTGTTTATTGAAAGCGAGTTTGTGGAAGGATACAGTGAACAATCTTTGGCCAACGGGAGGGACGAACTCAAGCTGGACAGACAAAAACAAATAAAACCAGCAAATGGAAAGCCAGAAAATGTGAGTTGCAAACCACAAAGACAATGGTCATTAGTGGGGAGAATGCATTTTCAGGGAAGCTTTCAGAATGCCCACAAGTTTCATAAGTGTCGTAGGCTTTGATCTAAAAAGGGAGGGACAGAAAGACAAACAGTGGAATGTTGGAGCAGAAGGCTTATAACAGTCATTATAAGCCCAGAGCCACTCCATTAACTTCAATGGAGCTCTTCACATTCCACTCTTCTGATATTTCTAACTCCACATCTACATGTGTTGAAGATATATGCAGGGGTTGCTTCTTCACAGTAGTGAAGGAGTATCGCCTCTCTGGCTAAGCCAGGAGCTGAGAAAATAAGGCAATATTTCTTTATTGTTTTACCCTTCAGCTGCTGACTCAGCTAGTAGCATGTAAATGAAGGGAGGGCTGGGACACAGGAGGGGGGAAAATGGAGGGAGTGGAGGATAGAGTGCACCTATGTGTGCATGTGTATTTGGCCGGCTGTCTTAGGCTGGCCAGACACATATGCGCACTTAGGTTTCTTCAGCCTGGCTAGCTATGTAGAACAGCCGGGTTGGAGAAACTGCACAGACCCCAGGGCAGTGTCTGAGCGGCGATCCAAACCACTCAGACCAATCCTCATGCTGCTTTCCTGCTAGCGTCAGCATGAAAGCAGTGCCAGGATTGCTGGGGAGCCTGTGCTGGTGTTCCAGTGAATGCTGAGACACCAGAAGAAGAGGAGCGAGGCTGCAGTAGGCAGCAGCGACAGGAAGAGGTAAGGTTTTTTTAAATTATTTTATTATTCCCCCATCCTTTCACCGCCCCTCCTCTTGAGGCTTGCGGTGGCAGCTGCTGGATATATGTACCACGCAGGTAAATATATATGTGGAGTTAGGTATAGAAAATTTCAACATACTTATCTGTTGATATCTTTATATTTTGTTCTTTATATTCTGTCCCCATGATTTTCAGGTTTGATATTCAGGTTACACAAAAGCAAGACAGAAGCTAACAATAGTATGGTGAATTCAAAGATAAAAAAGCTGTGAGGTCTGCAGTTCGACTGATGGCGAGGATGGGAATGCGGGAAAAAAATAAATTCAGCAATCTATTCATGGATTTGTACAGAGAAAGCAACCACTGTTATATATTAATAATGAGATGACGGGCACACCATGCAGCAACCGCTCCTTAATTTGTAAACAATTAAGTGTAGGGGCACAAATAGCTTTCTATGAGGCTGCCGCCCATATCCACTATGGGCACTGCTCAGTGCTGTTGGCGGTGCCACCCGCTGCCTGCAAGAACACACCCCAAAGCTGAGTGCAGTACCTAACTTGAATTGCTTGCCTTCCTCAAGGAAGTTGAAAGTGTAAAGAGATGATGGAAATGTATTTTGCAAGTTACAGGAAAGTGTATACATGTATGCTTGCTGTAGTACATTTTTGTTGTAAGAAAACGAAAATCAGCAGTAAAAACAGGCCCACAAACATTAAAAAATGTGGACTACACTCTAATCTGTCAGACCAACCCTTCTGGCACTGTCAGATTTCCTTAAAGGCCAGTCAGACCCTGTGAAAGAAAAAGAGGGGGTGAGGGAGATAAACAAGGAGGGATGAGAGTGAGGAAGAGTTAAAGAAAAGGAAAAGAGAATGAGTTAAAGTAATATACAAAAAGTGAGAAAGAAAGAGAGTGAATGGAGAGAAAGAGACCGAATGAGAAGATGGAGAAGGAAGAAAAAGGAAAACAGTGAAATAGTGTGCAAATATAGTTGAATATGAATGAGTTGTCTGAGCAGAGGGAATCCTTGAGACAGCAGGATGTTTGCGGGGCCTCATAAAAGAAGGGTCATTTGCAATGTTTAGCATGTAATGTAAAGGTTAAGCTTGTTAAGAGAATGCAGACAGTACATTATCGGGATATAAATAGAGGCACATGCTGCTTTGCACCCGACACTGTGTTCCTCTGTCTCCCTCAAGATGTCCAGAATCAAGATCTGTGTGACTGAGGAGATTGCACTTTTATGTGTAGATTTCATGAATGCCAAGCCATTGATGGGCAGCTAGCTGGTCCCTCAAGGTTCGGCATGACAGGACCGGAAGAGAGACAAATAAAAAACAAAAGTGATCTCCTGACCTAAATTTTACTCAAATTGCTTATGGGGCACCAGCGGCTTTCCCTCTGTGTTTGGGACCTGGAGAGACAGAAGCTAATGTGTGCCCCACGGCAAGAAAGATATATTAATCTATACGGAGTTCACTTCGCTATAACTAAAATAAGCATTATAAATATTTAGAATGTAAAAATATGCTTTTATTAATATATGTTAATATTTTAAAGTCGTAATCCTTTGTTTTACCTATTATAATACTGGATTACTTTGAAAAAAAATTCAAAACTCTTGATATTTATTACATATGTTTTGTAGATCAAAAGTCATTAGAGATTTGCCTCAGATGTCAACAGGGGTTGGTATTAACATCTAGGGGGTGATTCTGACCTCGGCGGTAAAATGCCCTTACCGCCGGTCATAAAACCGCCATAACACCGCCGCGGCCGCGGTCAACCGCCACGGTCATTCTGACCCACAACGGCCAAACCTCCAAAAATCCGTCCTCCACTGCAGCCCGCCACATCGGCGGGCAGCGATAAACTGGAGATGACCAAACCTCCACCGTCACGCCAACAGAAATACGCCCATGCCATTACGACCCACGAATCCACACGGCGGTCATTCAAACGCGGTATTCCATTGGCGCTACACACCGCCGCGGTCAGAATACACACACATCACCAAAACACAGCCACATTGGACAATTTGAAATACACACACCTGATACACATACACACACCACTCCCACACAATCAACCAACTATAAAACACACACCCACATCACCCACAAACCCCTGCGACCAGAATTACTGAGAGAAGGAGAGAGAGACACAGCAGACAATCCAAAGCAAGACACACTGAGGCACACTACACCATCACACACACCACATAGTAGCACAAAGTACCACACACCAACATACTCATCATCACATACACCACCCCACACCTCACCCACACCACCCCATGGCACCCCAAAGGCACCCACGCTTTTCGGACCAAGAACTCCGGGTCATGGTGGAGGAAATCCTAAGAGTGGAACCCCAGCTCTTCGGCTCGCAGGTGCAGCACACCAGTATAGCCAGGAAGGCGGAGCTATGGCAGCGGATCATGGACAGGGTCAACGCGGTGGGACAGCATCCCAGGAATAGGGAGGACATCCGCAAAAGATGGAACGACCTACGGGGGAAGGTCCGATCGATGGTCTCCAGGCACAACATCGCGGTCCAGAAGACTGGCGGCGGACCCCCACCCACCCCTCCCGAATTTACATCGTGGGAGCAAGAGGTCTTGAACATCCTGCATCCTCAGGGCCTCGCTGGAGTAGCCGGAGGAATGGACTCTGGTAAGTCCCATCTCAACTACTATATCCCCCCCACCCCACCAGCATGCCAACCCACACCCCCACCCTCACCCCCAAACCCCCAGCACATATCCTCCCTGACAATGTCTCACCAGCACAACCCACCCATCCCAACACCAACTCCTGCATGATAACACAAATCATGGGCACCCATCACCTATGCATGACCACTGCACTAACTCCTCCCCCCCACTAAATACCCTCACAACACCTCCCTCAAGGGAATGCCTGCACTGGGGAACAAGGGCACGCTATTGCACACACAGAAACAATAACCAAACTCTCTTACCCCATGCAGGACCCGAACGACAACACACCAGCCAGGAGGGTCCAGAACTGTCCATCCCACCACCGGAACAGGCCCACACTGAGGATAGCAGCTCTGTCGACAGTGAACCTGATGACCAGCCCGGACCATCGGGGACCTCTGGGCAGTCGGTTCCCCTCAGGCAGCTACAGGCCACACCAGACCCGACCCCCTCTGCCGACACCAGCACAGCTCCCACCCAGCGGGCCCATGCCTCTGTCTCTAGGACAGCTCAATCAGCGGTGTGTCCGCCACTACAGGGCACCCAGCTAACCCAACACCCCAACAACAACAGGGACCTGGGGGCAGTGGGAGCGGGCACACCGGCCAGGGGACTTAGGCCGGGGGAAACCGGGCAGCTCGGAGGGCTGCTGTGCGACAGGGGGGGGGAGGAGAGGCCCAGGGAACCCACTCTCCAAGAGGCCCTCACCACCATCATGGCAGCCTACCACCACTCCCAAGAAACGATGGCGACGGTACTGGCCAGGTTCACTGAGGTCCAGGCACAGCAGGAAGAACGCTACATGGGGTTCAGGGAGGAGCTGAGAATCATCGGGACCGCAATGGGGACCATCGTCCTGGCCCTCCACAGGATAGAGGACGCGTTGCGGGACCATGGTGCACCACACAGGGCCCCTGTCACTAGGCCGGACCAGGAACAGCCTACCACCTCCGCCGGCGCTAGTGGACAGGAGGTCCCAACACCTCGACAGCCCCCCAGAACCCCACCTCCTGCTGAAGAACAACCACCCCGTAAGAGGAGCCTGAGACCAAAGAAAAAGACAGAGTAGGATGTCAAGACCCCCGCCAGCAGGACATACCCCCTGAACTCTTCCCACTGTCCCACATTGCCACCCTGTCCAACCATGAACTGCCTATGCTCCATCCTTCCCCAGGCAAAAGAACAATGCACCTGTGAGACTGAGAACTGGACTCTGCCATGGATGTTCCTCCACCCCCACCCATCACCCTTAGAATCACATGTACCGATATCTAGCACTGTAAATAAATCACATTTTGCACAATAATCTGTTTTGAGTCATGCTGTCTTATTAACAAATGTATTACATATCACTGTTCAATTTCTGTTCTGTCAATTAGTCATGACAACATACCAATGTCAATACGCTGTATTTCATGGGCGAACCAAGCAGAAGTCAGGTACTGAGTCAGACAGCACTGAGAAGGGAAGGGAAAGGCAAAAATTACTGAAAAACATCTGTGGGGAACTACAGAAAGTACAGATGCAGGAGGCTAGAAGCAATTGGGAAATGGCGTGGGTGAATCTTACCTGGGTGTCACTGGAAATACTGTTGTATCACTCTATCCCTATTGTCTGTGTCGTCCTCTGAGTCTTCCTCCTCTTCACTCTCCACAGGCTCCACGGCTTCTACAACACCACCATCTGGACCATCCTCCTGCAGGAAAGGCACCTGGCGTCGCAAAGCCAGGTTGTGAAGCATACAGCAGGCCACGATGATATGGCACACCTTCTTTGGTGAGTACATTAGGGATCCACCAGTCATATGCAGGCACCTAAACCTGGCCTTCAGGAGTCCAAAGGTTCGCTCAATCACCCTCCTAGTACGCCCATGGGCCTCATTGTAGCGTTCCTCTGCCCTTGTCCGGGGATTCCTTACTGGGGTCAGTAGCCACGGCAGGTTGGGGTAACCAGAGTCACCTATTAGCCACACACGTTGTCTCTGTAGCTGCTCCATCACATAGGGGATGCTGCTATTTCGCATCACATACGCGTCATGCACTGACCCAGGGAACTTGGCATTTACATGGGAGATGGCCTGGTCAGCCAAACAGACCACCTGGACATTCATCGAATGATAATTTTTTCTGTTTCGGAACACCTGCTCATCGTCTTTTGGGGGTACCAAAGCCACATGGGTCCCATCAATGGCACCAATGATGTTGGGGATGAGTCCAAGGGCATAGAAATCACCCTTCACTGTAGGCAAGTCACCCTCCTCGGGGAAAATGATGTAGCTCCGCATGAGTTTCATCAGGGCAGACAACACTCTGCTCAAAATCTTAGAAAACATAGGCTGAGACATTCCAGATGACATGGCCACTGTGGTCTGGAATGACCCACTGGCCAAAAAATGGAGGACTGACAAAACCTGCACCAGAGGGGGAATCCCTGTGGGTTGGCGGATGGGGGACATCAGGGCTGGCTCCAGCTGGGCACACAGTTCATGGATAGTGGCACGGTCAAGTCTGTATCGAAGTATTATATGGCGTTCTTCCATTGTCGACAGGTCCACCAGCGGTCGGTACACGCGAGGATTCCTCCTTCTCATCGCAAGTCCCAGCGGACGGTGCCTAGGAAGGACAACATGGAGCACAGAGTCAGCCAAAACACAGGTACGTACAGACAGCTTGCACAGTTAAAGAATGGCAATGGGTTGAAAGGCGTGTATGTGTGGCAATGCAAGGCCTAGGCCTGTGTGTCGCAGTCAAAATTAAGCCATGTGGGCCCTTGAAATGGCGGCTGCCTGACCTGTGAAGTGGGACAATGGGATGTGAGGTCAATGCGCTGGCGGGGCACACCGTGGCGGTAGGCGGTCGCAGACCGCGGCGCAAAGCCGCATTGGTTAACATTGAAGCCTATGGGTTTCAGCAGCCAATAACGAAGTGCGCCGGCGGTCGCGGTACGCACCGCCGCGGTACGCACCGCCGCGGTACGCACCGCCGCGGACGTGACCGCCATTTTCTATCTGCTTAATCACTCGAGACCTGATCATCCACAGGAGAGGACCTATACTGCAAGTGCTGCTGTGACCTCGGTCTGGAAGATACAATGGCTGCTGCGCCTGGGGAAAGGGCCCCTGCCTTCACGTCTGAAGAGTTGGACAAGCTTGTGGATGGGGTCCTCCCCCAGTATGCGCTACTCTACGGTCCTCCAGACCAACAAGTGAGTACACCGGGGGCTAATGGAATGGGCTATGCCTGTGTGGATTGGGGTGGATGTAAGTTGGTGGGGTGGGGGGCGAATGAGGAGTGCAACGCCCGACAGATGAGAGCATGTGCCATATGGCAAAGTGGGTGGGGGGGGCCAATTACATCTAACATGCAGGTCATTGATGAGTTCCTCCTTTCCACCCTGTACATGTCTAATAGGTCAGCGCCCATCAGAAGATCGACATTTGGCGTGCCATCGCCAAGGAAGTCCGGACCTTGGGGGTCCACAACAGACGGGCCACCCACTGCCGCAAGAGGTGGGAGGACATCCGCCGCGGAACAAGGAAGACCGCAGAAACACTGCTGGGGATGGCCTCCCAACCTAGGAGGGGTGCCAGTCTGACCATGACCCCCCTGATGTCCCGGATCCTGGCGGTGGCCTACCCTGAATTGGATGGGCGCTTTAAGACATCACAGCAGACACAAGGGGGTGAGTATCAGCACATTCTCCTATCTTTCTGCGCAGTGGAGGCGTCTGGGTGGGGGAGGAGGGCTGTGGGTGACATTAGGCCAGGGCGCTTTCTGTAGTGTAGTCCTCTCCCTTAGGCATGGCCCTGTGCCCCCGGCCCCCACCTCGGTAGGGTGACAAGTACAGCCATTGAAGGTCCAGCATCTCCCATGTGCGCGTTTGACGTCTCTTGGCCTGTTGTCTTAGTCAGTAGTACTGAGTAGTGTACCCCGAATGCGCGGCTTAGTGCATTAGGCACCTGTGTCTGTCCTCTCCGCCAACGGTGTTGACATTGCATGCACTCAACCTGGTCTTTTTTCTCCCCCCACCCTTTCTCTTCATCTTCCTGTGCATGTGTGCATTAGCATCATCAGGCGGAGGAGATATGGCATCGGAGCACGAGGGAGCTGCAGGACACAAGGCCCCGGTGGGCCCAGGAACAGACACCGAGGGCACCAGTGATCCGGAGGGCGAGGGGAGCACCACGACGGGGACCGCTGGTGAGAGCAGCGAAAGCGACACGTCCTCGGATGGGAGCTCCCTAGGGGTGGCGGCAACATCCGTGCCCCCCGCCTCTACAGGTACAGCCGCCACCCAGCGCACCAGCCCCACCCTCCCAGCAGCCCCTCAGTCTTCGCTCCGTGCCGGTTCGCCCAGGAAGGCGCGTGTATCCTTCGCCCCAGGCACCTCAGCCCCTGCCCCTGTTGCCCCTGCTGCCCTCAGTGCGGAGCTCATTGACCTGGTAAGGACGCTCATTGTTGGGCAGACGACCCTTTTGAATGCCATCCAGGGTGTGCAAAGGGAGGTGCAACAGAGCAATGCGTACCTGGAGGGCATTCATTCGGGTCAGGCTGCCCATCAACGAGCGTTCACTGCTCTGGCCTCAGCACTGACGGCAGCCATTGTCCCTGTTTCCAGCCTCCCTCTTCTGACTGCCTCCAGCCTGTCTCTGTCTCCTGTTCCTCAGCCTATCCCATCCACACCATCAGACCAGCCTGCACACACCTCAACACCCAAGAGCAGCTCATCCAAACACAAGCACCACAGATCCCGCAAACACTCACCCGAGCAACACCCAGATGCAGACATGCCAACAGCCACTGCCACCCCTGTGTCCCCCTCCTCCTCGTCTCCCTCTTCCCTCCCTGTGACGTCTACACTCACACCTGCATGCACCCCAACATCAGCCAGTGCTTCCATCACCACCTCACCCTCCAGTACAGTCCACACTCGTGCAGTCACCACCCCCACTGCCATGTACACGTCCCCTGTGTCCTCTCCCACTGTGTCTGTCACCCCCTCTTCCAAGACACACAAACGCAGGCAGCCACCCACCCAACAGCCATCCACCTCACGACAGCCTACAGCACCAGCACCTTCACCCAATGACAGCACACCTGACTCTCCTACAACCACCTCCTCTACCTCCACTTCCATCTCCACTCCTCCTACCCTTTACCTTGGCCCTAAAAAACTTTTCCTGGCTAACCTTAACCTCTTTCCCCCCGATGACCTCCCCCATCCATCTTCAAAGAGTCCCAAGAGCACCGCAGCCACCACCAGCCCAGCTTCGGGTGTCACTGTTGTGCCTGGGTTCTGGAGCCCACCCTTTGCCAGCAGTGACACATCGAGCTGCAGCAAGGACACGTCCAGCCCCCCCCCCGGCAAGAGGACCCGCAAAACCAAGGACCGCCGTGCGAGGACCGACAGGGCTGCCCCCAAGGAGCAATGTGCGGCCACTTCACCACCCACACCATCTGGGGGAGGCAAGGGCCCGAGAGCCCCATCAAAGGAGCGGAAGGGCAGCAGGAGCGCGGAGAAGGTGGACCCCACATGCCACATCCCAGCTGGGAAGGAGGACACTAAGGAGGCCAGGAGTCCGTCCCCGAAGGGTCCCGAAACGTCACGGTCCGAGGGCGACTGAGCAGGGAGTCGAGGCCAGGTCTGGCTCCCTTGACCTGCTGGATGAGCACCGCTGAACAGGGCCCGCCGTGGAGAAGAGCACCGCTGAACAGGGCCCGCGGTGCAGAAGAGCACCGCTGAACAGGGCCCCGCATGGAGAAGAGCACCGCTGAACAGGGCCCCGCCGTGGAGATAGGCACCGCTGAACAGGGCCCGCGGTGGAGAAGAGCACCGCTGAACAGGGCCCGCGGTGGAGAAGAGCACCGCTGAACAGGGCCCCGCCGTGGAGAAGAGCACCGCTGAACAGGGCCCCGCCGTGGAGATAGGCACCGCTGAACAGGGCCCGCGGTGGAGAAGAGCACCGCTGAACAGGGCCCCGCCGTCTCAAGCACCGCTCCGCTGGGCCCCGCCGTCTCAAGCACCGCTCCGCTGGGCCCCGCCGTCTCAAGCACTGCTCCGCTGGGCCCCGCCGTCTCAAGCACCGCTCCGCTGGGCCCCGCCGTCTCAAGCACCGCTCCGCTGGGCCCTTCTTCTCAAGCACCGCTCCGCTGGGCCCCGCCGTCTCAAGCACCGCTCCGCTTGGCCCTTCTTCTCAAGCACCGCTCCGCTGGGCCCCGCCGTCTCAAGCACCGCTCCGCTGGGCCCTTCTTCTCAAGCACCGCTCCGCTGGGCCCCGCCGTCTCAAGCACCACTCCGCTGGGCCCTTCTTCTCAAGCACCGCTCCGCTGGGCCCTTCTTCTCAAGCACCGCTCCGCTGGGCCCTTCTTCTCAAGCACCGCTCCGCTGGGCCCCGCCGTCTCAAGCACCGCTCCGCTGGGCCCCGCCGTCTCAAGCACCGCTCCGCTGGGCCCCGCCGTCTCAAGCACCGCTCCGCTGGGCCCTTCCTGTCAAGCACCGCTCCGCTGGGCCCTTCCTGTCAGGCACTGTTCAGGGTTCACTGTGCCCACCATGCATCCTCCTTGTCCAGTGGGGACATTTATCCACCTGATGGACTGTGGCTTTGCACTCCCCAGGATGGCCCAGTGGGCAGCCCACCCACTGTAGAGACATTGAGAGACTGTGGCTTTGCACTCCCCAGGATGGCCCAGTGGGCAGCCCACCCACTGTAGAGACATTGAGAGACTGTGGCTTTGCACTCCCCAGGATGGCCCAGTGGGCAGCCCACCCACTGTAGAGACATTGAGAGACTGTGGCTTTGCACTCCCCAGGATGGTCCAGTGGGCAATCCACCCACTGCAGAGACTTGAGAGACTGTGGCTTTGCACTCCCCAGGATGGTCCAGTGGGCATGGTGGCTCCTCGTGGATCTGGCGTCGTGGACTCATGTGGCTGAGGTGCCCCCCCTTCCCTTCCCCCTGAGGTGCCTGTAGTTTTTACATCTGATGCCCCTGCAGTGTTCTCTCCAAAGGACTCAGGTCTCCTGTGTGGGCTTTGCCCTTGTTTCTCAAGACTTTGGCCCACGGACATGCTGAAATCGTAGGTTGTGCAGGACTTGGTACTTCAGTTATACACTGATGTGTGTGTAATTAGTTTTGTTGTGGATATCTTTCATGGTTGTACGCTAATATTCTGGAGCTTTTTGGTACATAAATATTTATTCCAAATATGATTATGTCCTAGCATTTTTCAGGGGTGTTTGGGTGGTGTCACTGTGACTTGGTGCGCTGCATTGGTGAGTACATAGTTGGGGGGGGGGGTCGCATATGTGTGTGACCGTAACCTTTCGTCCTCCCCCTCCCGTGTGTCGTAGGTGCAGTACTCACCGTTGTCGTCTGCGCCGGACTTCGTACTCGTGGTAGATGAGAAGGTAGACGAGAGCAGGTAGGATGTTTAATTCGGGTTCCATGCTGTCCTCCTTCCTCGTGGAGTGCGTAGTGGTGAGCGTTTTCCCGTCCGTAGTCTGTTTCCGCCGTGTTTTTATCGGCGGTGCTCCCGCCCCGGAAAAGGTGGCGGATTGGTGAGTTGGAATAGTGTGGGCGGTACATTGTCTGCCGCCTGTCTGTTGGCGGTGACCGCCGCGCTGTTTGTTTGTACCGCTGTGGCGGTCGGAGTGTTAAGGTGGCTGTCTGTGTTGGCGGTTCCCGCCAGGGTCAGAATCCCATATTTTTTACCGCCAGCCTGTTGGCGGGTTGGCCGCCGCTTTAACACCGACCGCCAGGGTTAGAATCACCCCCCTAGTTTGTTACAGCAGAAGTAGGCTTGCGAAAAGCATCAGTAACATCGACGGGAATCCACTAGGCCCAAGGTCTCCAACATTTTCTTTTATAACAGCTACTTAGTTCAATGAAAATCATCAAAAGCTACTATTAGCATTCTTGTTGTGATAGTTACCGCATCAGACAAGATCACAGTGGCTACCCTTGCATGATTACTGTGATCACCTCAGTGCATTAGGTACAGTTCTCAGCAGTAACCTAACAAAGCTTCCAGGATGTGGAATGACTTGGATAATAAATAACACCATTAGCTGCAATGCCTCTAGCACCGAGATAATAATAGTAATAACATGTATCCCGCCCGCATAACAACACTTAAATATCAGCTTTAGATATATTTCTGAAATTCAACGATTTCGAGGGGTTCGAGGGAGGACAAAATGTGGACCAATAAGAAAAAGTGTAGTTTCATACCGTCATGACTGGCCATATGGGGAAGCCAATGCCAAGTCCAGACACAAGAAAGTATGAATTGTAGGCACAAGATCTCACAAGTAAAGAATCTATGATATTGTGCTATTGTTTACAACACCCTTGTGGATGGATATGAGTGACATGAAGAGCAGCCCATGTATAATAAAGGCGATGCTGATTTATTTTCAGTTTGTATCTCTGCTCAGTCACCCTACGTGTGTGAGTGTAGTTCTGGTGTTCCCAGCTTCACCGTTGCATGCATAGAATTACAATCTATGAGGCCGGCTTGCAGTGGAAATGCCAGGAGAGGACTTTTTGCTCCATCTGTTAGCACCCCCCTTTGAAATGCACACACAACGGGATTGCACACACAATGGGATTAAGGGCCAGACGTAGCAAAGGGTTTTACCCATTCTGTGTCTATGGGAAAATGTGTTCGTACATATGGCCCTAAATATTATGATTCAAGATGCCTGACACTTAAAGCACCAAATAGCTGCCTCATCATTTGAGCCAACACATGAGTGACTATTTAAAGAACTCGCTGGCTGAAGATGGCTGACCACCGCCCCAATACTTGTATGATACCTGTAAAATAATCCAAAATGTGAAAGACACTGGAAACAAGCAATGGTGAAAGAGGCTGACCCAATAACCTATATTATTAAAACATGTTTCTTTTTTAATTAATATAAAAAAATCAGAGAAGCCGTCTCTAGCGAAACCTAAAAAGAAACAAAATTGTGGTGTTTCTAATGTCACCAGAGGATTTTGTGGAATGACACCACAGTTGAATGAAATGTGGAATTTCTTGGGAAATCATTTTTCGGTGGCACAAGGTTTGAAGCATGCTTTTGTTAATATAAAGTCATAAAAATCATAAAGAATTAGATTGTGGGGCCAAATGAAGAAGATTAACTAAAAGCTATTTCTAAAGTGTATACAACAATATAGGAATACACTCTCTTGACCTGCAACAAAGAATCTAAGCAACCTAACCAGCTAATGCTCCCACAGCAACTGCCAGCAACATTAATAAGCATCGCACTGTTTTCCTGCCTTTGCTTAACTCTAGTGTGCTTCTAATTTCTACTTCTCCCTCACAAACATTTGGCATAAAACTAGGAATGAAAAAACAGACATGCTTTAAATTATGGTTGTCAAGCATGCAAAGCAGTGAGAACAGATGAAAGAAAGGAGTAGATGGGCCTGGTACTATCTTAAAAAGTGGAATAAAAGCACTGATTACATAAAGCACATAGTGATAAATATCATGTAAATTAACTTTGAGCCGACATGCTACCATTTCAGGTTTCTAACTCATATATATCTCGCACATCTTTTAGAAACACTTTAAAACTTTATGAGAATGGACGAACTGTGCTATTAAATTAAACACCCCAACAGAACAAGAATATTTACCAAATGCAGTTGTAATTGAGTTTGAATAAATGGGAAAGAATACGTCTGAGTAATGTGAAAACCAGGCTGTAGGATGTTCGCTGAGGGTTCTTTATTTAAGTTGTATTGTACTGACATGTATGTTGTGCTATAAGTTTACATTCTTATTGCTCTTGGAGATCCCATCAAAATCAGGGTCCTTCCAACGTCCCTTACTGGTCAGATCACTCCCAACTCATCTATGTGGAAGTGCTTTCCTGACATGTAGCAGTCGAAGGTCACGGTAGGATCATGTCTGATAAGGAGAAAATGAAGTGGTTGGGCCTTGCTCAAAAATTATTTCCAAAGCAGGCGCAAGTAGTTAAATGAATACGTGCTGGCCTTCTGCTGATTTAATTAATAGGACATTGGTTCTTTATATTCCTTTCACAGGGAGACAAGTAGCGCACCCGTGTCGTGTTTTTTAAGTTCAGCCCAGCAATGAACAAACAGAACAGTCACATTTAGCCCAGACCATGCTGTATTGGAAATATTTACCTAGTTTGCTGGCTCTGATAATGTTTAACCTTGTAACTTCCAATATCGACTTTAAGGCACACCAAAGCTAACAAGAGGGCAGAAATGCTGATTGCAGAGTCCGGAGAGTTAACAATACTGTTCCTGTTAGACATTTCCATTGAAAAGTACATTACACCCCTGTTTGAAAAAAGTGGCATTTATCTTTTAGGCTAAGGATCTTTTAATAAATAAATAAATAGGCGTACCTTGTCTATTCAGAATGTATGAAATGTAGGCCATAAGTACCTTTTTTACAACCAACTCTTTGAATGCATTTCACAAATTAAGGTTATCATTAACGTGAGAAGCATACAAACACATTAGTGGACAGTCAAACTTGTGGAGGCCATCACAACTTTCCAGTGTTGTGCTTGCAGGGCTTTTACCCCACGAACACAGACCTGCGCAGTAGAACTGCAGTCCCTCCCTTAGTGTACTCCACAGCACACATAGAACAAGCATTTGCAATGCAACGGGTCTTGCGTTTGCTCAAGTTAGAGCTGATAGCGTTGTAAACTCCTTACCCGACTTTTCACCTATCGGCAAAAGTGCATTTATGTAGGTAACCCGAAAAAGTGCAATTAACTATGTAAACTTCTGCCAAGCGAAATCGCGCTAGTAAATTAGAGAAAAAGTAGTCCACGAGCCGGACAGAAAACAGCGAGCCTCGCATGTTTTCTGCACTTGGTCGATGCGCTCGAGGAGGGCTAGCCACCGGAAAAGGCAAAAGCAAGCAGATTGTATTAGGCAAGCCCACGAACCAATGAAAAACACTGACATGACGTCGACAGGGCTCCGAGCCCTTTTCTAAACACTAAAGCAACTTGCTGCGTTACGCATGGGTGAGCACATGCAACGCACCCTCGACTCTAAAAAGCAAAAAACGAGGAGGAATAAAAGCATTCCTCCTCTTTTTACCATGTTAACGCCTTCCCTGTAGTGGCGTTTTTGGAGCTGCCCCAGGTTTACAACAGCTCATAAATGAGGCAGCGTCAAAAGAAATGGGTGTTGCGGTGGAACACCCATCGCAACACCCATTGCACGCCCTCTGACGCAGAAAACTGCATCGGAGGTGCCCATATTTACAAGGAGGCGTAATGCCACAAAAAAGTGGCATTATACCTCCTTGTAAATATGGAGCAGTGCTTAGTGCAACCGAAGCGTCATCAAAAGTGACGCTCCAGTGGCATTAGGGGCTCTTAAACATGCCCCTAAAAGTCTACTGATCTGTATGTGCACAAGGGTGCTGTTTTATGCAAGTCTGTCCCTCATCACACAGCTCACAAATGCAAGATCATATATATTAATTTTGGTGGTCGGTACACCAACGAAAGTGGAGACTTAGGGCCGGTTCACAAAACGTTGTCTGGTACTATTTCATGCCTTCAGTAGTCCAATAAGACAGAGCTTGTTACAAGCACCTTGTATTATGTATGCCAGCTTCTGAAGGTGGTTATCAGTAGATAACCAGTGTGACATGGGCCCTAGTGCAACAAAGGGAATGCCTCCTGGCTTCTGTTGAAATTGTACAATTCTTCAATAATCAAGGTGCAGGCACCCCCTCGGGTCTCCGGCCCCCCTTTGCCATTGGAGCTGCTGCACCAATGCGCCCCTGGTGGCAAAGTGTGTCAAGAATGTGCATATTTGTCATTGGAGATCTTATTGTAATGATGCCTTATTCCGTGGCTTTTTGTTGCTGCCTTATTACAATGTGATTTTGTGTTGAACTGTGGTTGTTGAGCTATGTTCTGCCATTGGATGCTTTAACTGTATTATGTTGCTAGTGCATGTTATTGTAGTGTGTTTGGCTGTATACTCTAGATATGTTGTGTTGCTGCATTTGCAACTAAATTCAACCCATGCCTTTAAAGTAACCGTGACAAGCAACAATGTACTATTGCCAGAGGTGCTACGCCAGCATTTCAACTAATTAAAACATTTTCCAGCAGCAACCAACGCTCATTTAAGCACTACTTAATTTAGAAAAGAATAAGGCGCTCATAATGAGTCTCGCTGTCTGTAGACTGCCAAACGCACGATGGCGGGTGGACCGCCGTGGTAGTGGTGGTCCTCCCGCCATATTATGACCGCAGAGGAGCCGCCACGGTCGAAATGCCGCCACCGTCAGGTTGCAACCACCAGGCAGCCTGGCAATCTCAGTGTCTCAAATCTGCAAGCAGTGCTGCCCTGGCGATTATGAGTCTCATTCCGCCTGCCATGGAAAGTCTGGTGGAATGGGGGACTCAGGGACCCTCTGGGACCCCTGCACTGCCTAGGTCCCCATGCACAGCCTGTCGCTCATTTCACTGCCTGAATTACGGGCAGTGAAATGCGAGACAGGTGCTGCTGCACCCGCCACAATGCCACATTGGCACCCGCTCCATTAGGAGCCGGCGTCAATGTAAAGGCCCTGTTTCCCGCTAGGCCGGCGGGCGGAAACACTGTTTCCCCCTGCCAGCTCAGCGGGAAACTAAAAAATGGGCCGGTGGGGATTTGATCGCAGTGGAGATCAAATGGTGGCAATGAGTTCAACTCATAATGATCCCCTAAGTGCCAGAGCCCAAAAACTTGCTCAGAAGTCAGCAGCTGGAATTATTGAAGGTTGGGGTTGCCGAATACAAAGGCTGCGTATTCTTGATTCCACCTCATGCCCCTTTCATCACTTACCAAACTCTCCCTGCCTCTTTTTTTTCAATCTTTCTGGTTCTTTTGCAACCCTGTTTTCTTTCTTTGCCATTTTCTTTGCATCTTTCTCTTCTTCCTGCTCCCCCTTTTGTGTTTTTTTTCTGTTTTGCTCTGGGTCATAGGCTGATGAGGAAAAATAAGGGCCAGGCCCATAACTTAATGCTGGTGGTTCCCACCTGCACACATCTCCTCAAATTAAGCACTGCGTTTAAGAGGGACTACAGTAGGGGTATTTTACCCTGAGATCATAGGCCGTATTAAGTATTAACTTGTCTCCTCCTAAGCAGTGGCAGCTGTTGGCCTTTAAAAGAGGTGGTGCATAATCCTTGGCTCCAAAGTGCTTTTTCTTGAAGGACTTTCTCACACTTTCTTGCAATAAGTTTACTGTCTCACTCTGACTCAGTCTCACTAATTCACAGTCTCCCTTCTAAAAGACTTGCGAAAATGAAGTATTATGGACCTAAGATTGACGATCTAATATTTCATATAATATTGGCCATTGGAAGTAAAGGTTATTAGGATTCCAAAATCTGCTTTTTCTATCAAACTTCCTATCAGCACACAATAACAAAAACCTGTCATACAGACAGAAGACTCTTAGTGGAGTGAAACTGCAATCTTAAAGAGAAAGATTGGTGTAACCAATTTTTTACATTTAAGGTGCAAAATTGTATTCACTGAGGTCCTGGAAATGGAGACAGGGTCTAAAATTATATGCTAAAAAGTATTCAGACAAGCCCTTGCCCAGCACAAATGAGGAGACCACTGAGAATAGCAAATGTATGAACACTACACCAAATTCACTGTACTAACGGTAAGCATGGAGGCCATGCACAGTGAATGGTGGAGTACTAGACACGCTCCTGAAAGCAATACTCTGTGCCCAGTTCTGATGATGCATGTATTGAGATTCTATGATAAGCAAGTGGTGGGACTGTGGTATCCTCTCCACAGAGTAGCAAAATGTAATTCCTGTACTGAGTAAACACTGAGGAGTGTCACTATTTCCTGCAGTCACTTGGAGCAGGGGTAGTGGGCACAGAATCTGACAAATAGCCAGGCCTTTTACACAGTGTCAGCCAGCTAGAGCCTGCAGTTGTATAAAGTGAGCATAGGGGGCATAGTGATAGAATTGTAGCACGGCTAAAGAAGACACACTGGCCCTCATTATGACCCTGGCGGTGTTGCACCGCCAGGGCCAACGGGGGCGGGAGCACCGCCGACAGGCCGGCGGTGCTCCCTTGGGCATTCTGACCGCGGCGCTTTGGCCGCGGTCAGAAATGGAAAACCGGCGGTCTCCTGCCGGTTTTCCGTTGCCCATTTGAATCCCCCATGGTGGCGCAGCTCGCTGCGCCGCCATGGGGGATTCTGACACCCCCTACCGCCATCCTGTTCCTGGCGGTTCGCCCGCCAGGAACAGGATGGCGGTAGGGGGTGTCGCGGGGCCCCTGGGGGCCCCTGCAGTGCCCATGCCAATGGCATGGGCACTGCAGGGGCCCCCGTAAGAGGGCCCCGCTAGTATTTCACTGTCTGCATAGCAGACAGTGAAATACGCGACGGGTGCAGTAGCACCCGTCGCACCTTCCCACTCCGCCGGCTCGATTACGAGCCGGCTTCATGGTGGGAAGGTCGTTTTCCCCTGGGCTGGCGGGCGGCCTTTCGGCGGCCGCCCGTCAGCCCAGGGGAAAAGTCAAAATACCCGCCGCGGTCTTGCCTCCGCCGCCCGCCAAGGTCCGAATGAGGGCCACTGTGTCTTAGACCAGCTAGTAGGATGCACCTCTACTGCTGCAAAATTTTCTATGGGGAGATCCTCACACATGTAAGTTTACTACTTAGTAGTATATGTGGGGGCACTGGAGGACTGGCTGGAATATGGGAAATATCCACTACCATGGATAAGGAGTGTTTATGGAGGGACAAGGAATGTTTTGGGAGGGACAGATAAATATCCTCCCCCCAAAAGAGTAAACTAATTTCTATTGACAACCGCACTTCTAAATTGACTATAGCCAAAAAGGAGATAAAACAGTAATTTAGCTCAGACCTGGAGTAAATCCAGCACCCACATGGTCAGTCACTGGTAGTGCAATACCCTCCCATAGAAAATAAAGGAGAAAGCAACTTAGAACTCCGTAGGAAAACAATGTTAAAATACATTCATTTCAAAATATATATTATTTGAATTTAATGTTCAAAAAGTGTATATATAAATACAAAATATTATTTTATGATAAAATATTTTAACAACATTTTTACTTCTGAATAAATGTATCTTTATTTTTTTTAACTAATTCAAGTTAATTAAATTAATTGTCTACGTGATTGTAATGCACAGTAAATATAAACATTTTACTCTAGGAGGGTTTTTCTAATGAATCTTAAACAATGTTTTATTTAATTTAATATATTTAAATGAAATTACTGTTTAATTCATAGTTAAGGTCATAGTGCTGTAACATTTTATTCTGCAGTTAAAATACATATATAAAATTAATGTACATTAAGCTTTAACATAAACCTATGTTTTCTAGTTACTAAGTTTAATATACTTTTTTAAAAAATCCCAGTATTTTTACCATAGGCAGATGTCCACCCTTGTGGTGGAGAATTCCGCCTACATGGGAAAAGTTGTTACTAGTAACTTTACAAATGCAAACGTCACTCAACCTCTTCCTTGTTGAGCGTGACTGAGGAAAAGGGACGCCAGTACGGAACTGTTAGGTTCTAGATAAAAAAACAACGCGACAGACAAAACACAGAGATAGCAGAGACAGGACAAAAGTTGACAGATGGTTTGCCACTTCCGGATATTAGGCCACGAGTTCTTGCGACATGCTATAAATATATTTTACACACTCACGAAGTGTATTTATCCATTAAACGAACTAATATGAATTGATATTCAAAATGTCCTTTTTCATAACATGATATTTATAAGGAAATGATTTGTTCAAATGGCCACAAAAACATGCTACAGTGCAAAGTCGCTGCTTTCAGAGGCATCACAGATTGCTCTTTCCATACTAGGAAAAGAGGAACCGTGCTTGGCTCACCGAACCCCTGCGAGCATTGGTCTTTTAGAATTGTTTTCCCCGCGCAACGAACTGTTGTTGCATTGTCAGCTTTTTTGTTGCCACCCATCTCCACTGCACACTCATCCTGGAACGAGGCTTTGGACTAGCAGGTCTGTTTGCATATTCAATGGTATACATTTCGGCTTTTCTTCTTTTGTACAGCCTCTTTGAAAGCAACAGATAGGTGGACTCTGTCTCATGTAGGCGTCTAATGTTCTTTTGGGGTGTTGTAGGGATTTCATGTCTGTTGGTACACCTCTTTCCAATTGCTTGACTTAAGCCTTTGCTTGAAATGGGTGAGGTTTTCACTTGTACGTGAGGGCACACTAGCATGCCAGTGCATTGAGCTGCCAAGCTAAGAAAAAAATGCAGCAAATGGATAGCATTGATATAACAAGCACTTGCAATGTAATGGGTCTCGTGTTTGTTCGAGTAAGTGCTATTTGCGTTGTAAATTCCTAACTGGACTTTTCTTGCCACATGAATTGAATATAAAAAGTAAAACAGTTGACATAAGCAAGCCCAGTCAAAGCGCCACGGCCGCCATGAGCGCGATTTTATCTTTACAGATAAAATAATGTGAAGGTAATAAAGAGCTTTTATATTAAAAGCAGTTGCAAACAAAACATTAGAGCAGAGGGTAATGGGGTTACTGTTAGAAGAGTTATTTCAATTTAAGGCATTTCCACATTCTAATTATTTATTTCATTAGCACTTTTCAAAAATATATACTTCTAAATGTTTCATATGGCTAATGATGCAGTGAGACAGTGCATGTTTTATTTTGCTTGACAGTAGGTAGTAAAAGTGTTCACTATTGGACAGTCCTCCATTTTTGCCATGTGATTATTTAGGGGGAAACTCAATTGAGAAAACAAATAATTTACGTGGTAGAACAGGTTTTACAGTATTACAAAAACATGAAGATGCTCTTTGATTTATTTTCACAGATTTGCTCTGGATGGTTGTTCCACAGTTTGAGAGTTTTCCACTTCCAGCTGAATACTGTTTATTCTGTCTATTTGAACAATAAACAGAGGGTGCAAATTAATATAACTTTCTACCACTTTGCTTTACGATAGAAATATTGACAGTTTTCTTTTTCATGACTTTTTTACAAAAGCCTGAAAACTGCAAACCCTTATCTCAAGTTGGTGGCAGAACAATTGGCAGAGCCGAGTGCAAGAAAAGCCACAACACCCTTCCTAAAGGCAAGCAACCTCCAAATATAGCCTGACTAAATGGTGGTGTCAGTTTAGCTCTCTTTCAATAACCAAGAGTTATGACGGGAAGCAAATGTATTCGCCGCCGCCAAAAACCAGTGGCTGCCTGTGGGTAGTAATCTACAGCGACCATAGTGAAATAAGAAAATGGGCTACTTTCGCACTACAATTTGCAGATGGGAAGCTCTGTGTTTGCGTCTGTCAATGAAGGTGCAAGGAGCTATATTGTTGCAACCACATCAGTTATTCTCGGTTTGTAGAGCGCTGTAGAACACTGAAGTATAGTAACATAGTATGGAAAACAGGCTTGCTTTTGAAAAAAAGGAAAAGTAATACAGTTTTGTATAAATGAGCCAATATAAAGCACCATGCCATGAACGTGAAGGAGCACACAAAAGGAAATAGAAGTTTGTTTGTCGTCAAACGTATCAGCAAAAATGCAATTATCCATTTAACAGGGTCGATGTCATGCATAGCAGTAGATTACTGCCCAGCGAGATCACGCTGCGTAGGAAATAAATAGAAAAAGTAGTCCAGAAACCATATGGAAAACATGGAGCCTCGTATGTTTTCAATAGTTACCAGTGCTGTCGAGGAGGGCTAAACACCGGAAAAGGCATGACGTATGCATGCCTTTCACTGATGAAATCAAGCAAATTTTAAAAGGCCCACGAACCATCCAAACTTATGGGCGTGACGTGGTCGTGGTTAAAAGCCCACAGAGAGCTTACAACAGGGCCCAGAGCGTTTGCACGTGCTTGACCCTAAAAATTGCATTCAATCTGCTGAAATACTATTGACCCATCTCAAAATAAACTTGCTTATTTTGTTGCCTTTTCCATTCCTGTAAATGAGCAATTTTCCATTTTTTTTTGTTCAAAACTTGAGCATTTCAGCTTTGGAAATAACTAGATACTTCAAGAAGGATGTCGGAAAATATTGCAACATCCTTAAGTCTCTGAGACAGGGTATTCACCCATCGAGAATCATTCAGACTTACTTCTGAAAAGTGTGTGCTAATTAAAATTGTTTTCTGAGGAAATCACACACAGAGAGGAGTTTGCAAGATCCCTGCCCCTTAAAGAAATGTCATATTCACCAAAACACAAATGTTTCTGGAAAAGAACGGAATCATTCTGTTAAGGTATGCAATGCGCATATTTGAAGAACCGTTTTTATGGGTGCCTGCAACTTTAGTATAATATATATAAACATTGTTTTTTACATTTTTCCTCAATCCACTGATGTCTGAGTACATCATTCATTTATTGCTTTGCATTGTGTCTTTGCTTTACTTGCATCTTTCATTGTTCGTTGTTGATTTCATGTCCTCTAGTGTAGCTTTACAATTGCTTTGTGTTTGTCTGCAGGGGAGATGTCCAGCTCAGTAATTCACAAGGCACTGCACTTCAGGGACACGCCTTGAGAGAAATATTAGGAAACTACATCAGGGTACTTTTTGTATGTGGCAATTCCGCAAAATAGATGTCCATGTATGTTCAAAAGCGGGTTGTAAACTCCTTTTCTGAACATGAGGTGAAAACATGAATGTATATTTTGCGTCGTGGCAATAACACATCGATTAGTCTCTCATACTTAGAACATTTGGGAATGGATTGTGAGCACAATGGAGCTGCATTGCCGCTCCCTGCTCTAGCAGGAAGAGCTATCCCTGTAAGAAATCACTTGTCTTGGATTTGCATTCTAAATGTCGGAAAATGTATGTATCCGAATTTAAGACATTTTGGGCTCACGGACAGTCTATTTTTAATCGGAAAGAGTAATGCGCATGAATTCTCTCACTGCGCGAACAATTTCCTATAAAAACGTAGTGTGTTTTCAACACCAGACGTCTTTCTGTTGAGAAACACACCTAAAGCTGTTTAGTTTCTGAAAATGCAATTATCCATCTAACAGGGTCAATGTCATGGAAAACGCTAGATTACTGCCCAGCGAGATCGCACTGCGAAGGAGATGAATAGAAAAAAGTAGTCCAGAAACCATAGGGAAAACATGGAGCCTTGTATGTTTTCAGTAGTTTACCGGTGCTGTCGAGGAGGGCTAAACACAGCAAAAGGCATGATGTATGCATGCCTTTCACTAATGAAATCAAGCGAATTTTAAAAGGCAAGCCCACAAACCGACGAAACTCATAGGAGTGACGTGGGCATGGTTAAAAGCCCACAGAGAGATTGCAACCCCTTCAGAGCACTTGTGCGCTTTCAACCCTAAAAACTGTGGGGTTTCCTTCAAAATTGGGCATCTCAAGTGCCACATAGGAGATATTGTGCCAATTTTGTACATTCCATAAATAATCATACATTACTTTGGATTATTTTACTTGAGATTTGTTTTGTCTAATACGGGCCACTATGGTTATCATAAATTTAGATAGCATTATTTTGCTTTATAAGTCACTAACTTTATTAAAGTTTTTGCAATTTATATTATTTAAGTGTAGCCCCCAAACTCTTAAAACTCCATAATACAAATGTATACCCTACTTTATTACCTGAAAACACACTATGGGGGTTATTCTAACTTTGGAGGAGGTGTTAATCCGTCCCAAAAGTGACGGAAAAGTGACGGATTTACCACCAGCCGTATTACGAGTCCATTATATCCTATGGAACTCGTAATACGGCTGGTGGTATATCCGTCACTTTACCGTCACTTTTGGGACGGATTAACACTCCTCCAAAGTTAGAATAACCCCCTATATGTTACATATAGTTTATATATGGGATAAAGTACCTCCTGCCATACATGATAAGGATACTGAAGAGTTCCATAACCATATAGAGGAATGAGGATGAAGGCCAAGTTCCTTTATAAGATTATGGAACTTGAGGTGATTTGCAATATCCTTAACATGTATGCAAGGGTTAGTTTATCCCATAAAATACATAGGCCATCATTTTGCAACGGTTGAACCGCCTAACGGCCACCTATGCAGATGCAAACCCGCCAGCCGCATTTCAACATCCCAGCTGGGCCGTAACATTGCAGCCGGCTCCTAATGGAGCCGGCGGGAATGTGGCGGTGCGACAGGTGCAGCAGCACCCATCACGCTTTCCACTGTCTGCCAAGCAGACAGTGGAAATCGCGATGGGGCTATGCCTGGGGGCCCCTGCACTGCCCATGCCAAGTGCATGGGCAGAGCAGGGACCCCCAGGGGCCACGCGAGTTCCCTTACCGCCAGCCTTTCCATGGCGGTGTCTACTGCCATGGACAGGCTGGCGGTAAGGGGAGTCAAAATCTCCAGGGCAGCCCTGCTTGCAGCCCTGCCCTGGCGGATTGCGACCGCCGGGACATCCATGGCAGTAAACCGCCAGTCCCAGCAGTGTGACCGCGGCAGTACCGCTGCGGTCATAATGTGGCATTTTGTGCTGCCAGCCTGTTGGCGGTACGAACACCACTTTAAACCTGGCGGTCAGTGACCGCCAGGGTTGAAATGAGGTCCAAAGTCACAACATAAAATTTCCCACAAACCACTTAAAACCTTGGGCATAGCTCGTTCAAATGAAAAAGCGAGCATATTTGCAAACATGAAGAATAAAAATAAAACCTCTACTGCAACATGAAATACTTCAAAAACCTGTTATTTGTTGCAGGTATTAGAAACAGTCAGTGTTTAAAAAAAAAAAAGCTGCACTAGCTTGGAATGTGTAGAAACAGGCAGAAAGATGCTAGATTTTCTCCAACTATCTGAATGCAAAATATAAACCTTCTTTCTGCTTGTCACTGTAATAAAAAAAAATAGTTCAGAAGACAGAAAAGCATTGTCTGTTTTCATTGCTTTAACCAGCTGCTTCAACTATGCTCCATGACCTGACCTGTCTTCCACGTGGGCTGCTGGCAACAGGGATTGTGATGTCAGACCTCCACTGTAAAAACTTATAATAGTTGAGTTCTGATGTCTTTTCTTTATAATCAGTGACTGGGTGCATCACAACTTGGTGATTAAAGAAATCAGAAAATTAGAGATTGGCATTTATAGAGGGTTTACAGAATCTCCTGTATTTCACACACACACACACACACACACACACACACACACACACACACACACACACACACACACACACATATATATACACACACACACACACACTTAAAAAAACAAAGGTTATAGGGAATTATAGTTAGGTTCTTATTTTACCCGTACAAAACCATAGAAATTCAGCAGTTATAGTTATGGTCATCTCATGTAACTATAACTTGTGCCCTAAGGTAACTATAACTCAAGCCCCACCATGCACAGTTTTCTCATCAACGATTTTACTGCAAGTGTTGCAGTTATATTATCAATGACATCATAGAAGATGTTATGAGTAATATAATGTGTGGGGTAATTAGCAGTGTGCTGCGATGCAGCTCCCTGCGTGCAGGATCAATCCTTTCATCTGTTTCCCTGCCTGCATGGCAGTGAGCAGGGAAACAAATGACAACTCCACTCCCAGAGAGTGGGAGCAGTTTTCCATCTCCCACTTGCTGGGAGCAGAGTTAGTGTTTGCTCTTGCTTGGTGGGAGCTGTCAGAGCTCCCGCCAAGAGAATGCAACTGCTATATCCCTAAGGTGAACACCTCAGGAGACAGCAGGAGCTGGCAAATGCCCCTGGACCTGGCCCACTCAGGGAATAAAGTGTAAACAAGTGCAGAATATGTGATTCAAGGATAATCTGCAGTTGTGACTGAAATACAAAAAAATGCTTTTTTGCCTTAACGGGTGACCCCAGCAATAAGTCTAGGGAGTCAATGTATTCTTACACTGTCCCCGTTTCTTTTTTATGTTTCTTTTTGGGGACTCAGCTGAGGCCGGGTCACAAAATGGCTGCCAACACTTCCTGGTTGAAGTGTTGACAGCCAATCACATCTCAGCATGAGATCTCCAAGATCCACGGAGCATCCGCATCCCTAGATAGAAAAATTAGTTTTTTCTTTAAATACTCTAAAATTACTGAACAGATTTACACCAAATAACAACAAACATGATCTGTGCACCAAGATCTAGCTTCTTGCCAAATTGGGTGTAATTAATTTCAGGGGTTTGGGCTGTAGTTGTGTCCAAAGACCCTATTGGAAAATACATGGGGAAAACAAGTTTTGGGACCTTCTTTTCCTTGGTCCCCACTTGACAAATCACCACAAAACTTTCAAGAGAGCAGCTGAAGTGAGTGGTGTACAAATTTAGAAAAGTTTGTGAAGATTCACCAAACGGCTCCAAAGTTATTTCTTTTCCTATGGAATCTAGGTCCTAACAATACCCACCTGCTGGTGACCGCCAGTTGGTAATATATTTGAATAACAGCAAACTTTTAAGGGTTTTTAATGTTAAGTAATATTGAATTACCTTACATTAATCCTCACCGCGCATGGCCAGACCCCGTATGCATCCAACCCAGCACAAAATACGTCCTTCGGCAGTGCACAGTAATGGTTGGCTGCAGGGCCTGGCCTGAGGCTCTACACCCTTGGCACCCAACCCCTGATGCCAGTCCCTGCAGACAATCCCACCTAGGCGGCACCCATCCCTGGGCCACACGTGGCCTTTGGATGTGTGAGGCGGGGTTGGCCACAGGAATTTCTTCAATGTGGTATCGTCTCACCACCCGACCAAGCCCTGGGGAGACGGAGGTCCCCAGGCCTTAAAACACCTACAAAGAGGGGCCACAAGGCCCTCCTCTTAATTCACATTGGCCATGCCCTGGAGAAGTGGTGGCCCCCAGTGCCTATACTAAACACGGGAGGGGGCACATATGCCCACCCCCGATATAGGTCTCGGGGACCTGGCCCACCCGGGGGCTGAAATAGAAACAAGTGAAGGAGACCACACCCTTTTTTTTTTAAATGTATGCAAGTATTCTCGGATCATCTGTGATTTTTGCTGCAAACAATTTAAAAAAAATGTGTTTTGGCACAGGTGGGGTCCCTGGAGGAACACAGCACCAGGCCTAGGGGTTAAGGTATTCCTATCCTGCCTCTTTTTCTTTATTTGTAACTTTTTTATGTCTAGGCTGAGTCAGAGTCCTAAAATGAATGCCACCACTTGGCAGCCAATCAGATCTCATCTTGAGATCTGGCAGAAATCATTGGAGGATCCACATCCCTAGGTATCTATATATTTTTCTGCTTTTATATCTCAGAAACTGCTAAATGGATTTATACCAAATTACAAAAACACACTTTCTGGACAAAGATCTAGCTTTCTGCCAGATTTGGTGTAGTTCCATCTAGTGCTTCGGGCTGCAGTTGTGTCTAAAAATCCTTCTGGAATTTGCATGGGGAAAAACGTTTTGGAAACCCCCCTTCTTCTCAACTCTTGCTTGATAAAGCTTACTTAAACTTTCTAAACAACAACTGAAGTGACTGGCATACTAAATTTGAAAATGCTGTGAAGATTTGTCAAACAGTGCCAAATTAAGAGGCAAAAAAAACTTTTCCTATGGAAGCTTGGTCCTAAATATAACTACCTGCTGGTGACCACCAGTAGTTAATATAGGTATATGTATAGGGGCTGCTGACAATGAAAGCAATTTTAAGTATTCCAGCCATGTCTGTACCTGTTTTTGCCATGAATATATATATATATATTCACTTAAAAAGACAAATGCTAAAGTGATGTTATAGTTAGGTTCGTATTTTATTTTACATGCACAAAACACAGAAATTCAACAGTTACATTTATACTCATCTTAAGAGGGGGGAGGAGCCAAGATAGCGACCGAGTCGGACGCTTGAACAAGGAGCTCTGACTCGGGCCTGGCTGATAGATCCTGGTGGGCACCCCCGGACAGGGCGCTTCAACAAGGACAGGACGCGCCTTTCTCCAGAGCGGCCCTATAACCGACGAGCGGATAATCGGCCCCGGAGCGTCGGTGGCGGCACCTCGAGTCGGGCGCGGGACTCCGGAGCAGACAAAGGAAGCGCCTGGAGAAGCGGCGCTCGAAGCGAGAGACCATCCGTGAGGCCAGGTGAGGACGGGGCGGAGCTGGCGAGAAGAGCCGGGCCCCGGTGCGTTGGTGGCATGGAGGGGCCCGGGCATTGAACCGGCCCTCTCAAGCCCTTAGTTGCCTGAAGCCGCGCTCCGCCCCCTTCCCCCCCACCCTCCCCATCAAGCAACGAACGGAGCTGGAGCTCCCCGCCCCTGCACAGGCCGATCCTGTGGAGAGCAGGACCGGCGAAATTAAATAGAAGAGAGGGGACCTCCTTCCCCCCCTCCTCCCTGGGCAGCGGCCGGGACCCTGGACGTGCGCCCGCCGCCGGAGCGAGGCCTGATCCTGGAGCGGATCTCCTCGGCCTTTTCCTGCCGGCCTCCGCACTCCGCCCCCCCTCCCTCCTGTGCATAGCGCGGAGCTGGCGCTGGCCACAGCAACACGTGCCAACCCCTAGCGCTCGGGCCGGGGACCGCGGGCTGAGTAGGGGGGGCCACTCCTGTAGGTGGTGAAAAAAAAAAACACAGGGAGCGCTCACCTGTGGGCAGGGTGAAGCGTGCAACGCTGGCTACAAACAAATAGCCTCTTCCTATCTGCCTTACCCCCCCCTGTGAGGTGGGTGAGAGAGACGGCGCCCGGCTTCGATGGGGAGCAGCCTGGAGGAATTAGCGCGGGGAGTGGACATCTCTTCTCCTCCCCCTCCCACGCAGGGGTGCACTTGAAGACCTGCCCTCGATTCGGGAGATTCGGGAGTGGACGGAGGCAATCCTACGCAGATAGCGTGGACCCCCTGGATTTCCCCCTCCCACCGGGGGACCCCTCGAGGGGCACTCAACAAGGGGTGAGGAGCTCACATATTCAACACTTCATGCCCTGCGGGTGCTGCGGTACCGGGGGGTCTCCGAGAGTGAAGACTGATCTCCCCTCCCCCCCCCCATAACTGCCGCAGGAGTCATAGCGCCAACCCACACAATTCTTTGTACCTGCCCCGCAAAGCAAGCGAAAAAGCCTCAAAAGGACTCTGCACTCTGGAAGAAGCATAGACGCACTCGGAAAGCTCACTGCTACCGAAACTCATATCCACACAGTCCCCCTTCCCCGATCGTGTGAGACATTTGCAAGAGGAAGAAATGGCTGGTAAATCTAAGTCGGCAAAGCACCAGGAACGAAATGCGCCCGGCCTGGTGCACACTGAACAACCGCAAAATATAACTCTTCAATCACTCAAAAACACACTCCAAACGCATTCTTCGCAATTCGAAAAAATACTACAGGCTATCATGGACACTAAATCTTCCCTAGAATTTAAGATAGACGCAGTAACGCAAGACTTAAATCTACTCAGAGTGGACCATGGGAAATTGTCAGAAAGGGTGAAAACAACGGAGGATACCCTAGTAGCGACATGCCCAACAGTAACGGACAATCAGAAACAGATTCAGCGATTGGACGCAGAGGTGAAGATCCTGTGGAGACGAGCCGAAGAAGCAGAAAGTAGATCCAGGTGTAACAATATTCGCCTAGTGGGGATACCGGAATTCTCCCCTGAACAAAACTCGGAACTAACAACAGAGCAATGGCTAATCAAAGATGTACTGAATGGCTCCCCCTCTAAGTTCTTCTCGGTAGAACGAACGAATAGAATCCCGGGAAGAACCCCACTCCCGGGCCAGCCTCCCAGATCTCTAATAGTGAGATTCCTGAACTACAGGGATCGCGACCTGATACTACAACGTTTCCGCAATAAAGGTCCATTTCAATAGGAGGACGCAGTGATTCACGCATACCCGGACTTCACGCAAGAAGTACAGAATAGGCGGAACTCTTTCGTGAAAATCAAACAACGACTCCGGGAACATAATATTAAGTATGCTCTCCTTTTCCCAGCCAAACTGAGGGTGAACTTAGAGGACCGCACGCATATGTTCGCCTCTCCAGAAGATGCCTGGACATGGATGCATGCCAAAGGCATAGCGCAATCAAACGAGGGTGCACTGGAAGAGGAGGAATGGGCCACCTCCGCATCAAGGAAACGCAGCAAGAGACGCCCACTGAGAAACAGGCGGCAGAAGAAAGAGCGAAAATACTAAAAGAAACCCCGATACTCATGCAGAACCCTTTTGAGACACTCAGGTCGGCCCCTCCATCTGTATCAGATTCGGAATCGACCAACTCAATCTCAACAATTACGGAAGCGCTCAGGGGCCCAGAGGTCACTCCAAGAACAGCAGACGAACTGTGAATTGGGCACTGCTGTAAAAGCGAGACTGTCAGACACCAGTCAGGGCGTAAGGAGTCTGGAATCCAGAAGCGGCTGAAGCAGGAACCGCATCACAAGTCGTACTGGCTCCAAAGAGTATCTTTTTGAACTGTTAACCAATGATCACAGTGGTTTATGCGCAATATATAGCGACAGGGGGGGCGGGGGACAGATAAATGAGAAGACCCACCAGGGGTGCCCACGTCAATACACGTGCACATTCGCAGACTAGGTCTGAGAAAAGGTGTGTGCTCTATATAGGTGACACATCCGACCAGAATGAAGGCCCCCCCGCGAGTATCCGAACGGATACTGACCCCACCAAGCAGCAAAGAGTGGGGCTTTTTCTCATACTTTTTCTTTTCTTGAAATATGTGTGGTAGTAATCGTTTAGAGGGAATAGTAAACAGGGTGGGTGGGTTAGAGGGAGTTAAGGGGATTAGACAAGGTCAACACTGCCAGCAGGGTACACTAACGCGCTCGCCAGCTCTAAATATAGACCTAATAAAATGTGCAGACAGCAGGAAGGAAATAGGATCCAGGAGGGAGCACATGAGTAATCCACCACATAAGGAAATATGGCTCAACAAACCAACACACATGCACAACAGTAGGAGATAGTCACGTGGAATGTAAGGGGAATGTCCACACCGAGTAAAAGAGCGCAAGTGCATGCACGCATCAAACGCCTAAAGTCCCACATAGCTATCCTACAAGAAACACACTTAATGGAAGCTGAGTTACAAGACATTCAGACGAAATGGGGCGGACAGGTCACAGGCACAACACACTCTGCGTTCGCTAGGGGGGTGTTGATCTGGATAGCAAAAGGCGTCCCGTTTGCCCGAACTTCACGTAAGCTTGACGCAGGGGGCAGGTATGCAATAGTGGAAGGACAGCTAGATGGGAGACAATTATCGCTTATAGGGATATACGCACCCAATAATGCGCAAGCGAGATTTCTGGAGTCACTCACCCCGGCATTATTAGATAACCCAGCAGCGCCTGCCATATGGGGAGGCGACTTCAACTGTCTACCTAATGTAGAGTTGGACAGATCAGCTCCTCCTAAAAAAGCAACAACAGGGAGAGGCACCAAGAACTCACTACAGAAATGGGCGGACGACATGAGACTCCATGACCTTTGGCGAATGCAACACCCCAGACAGAGAGAATACTCATTTTATTCAGTGCCACATAAGGTGCACACAAGAATAGATATATTCTGGGGCACTACTGACATATGCGCGCTGACAAATGGGTCAGAATACTTAGCCATGACACTATCGGACCACTCCCCGCTCAAAATTACCCTGGGTTGGTGCAGAACTTGCCAGGTAATCTCTACATGGTGGTTGCAACCAGAAGCGCTCCAAGATCAGGCTTACGCAGAGGGACTAGACACAGCACTAAAGCAATACTGGGAAGTCAACTCGGAATCCGCAAACACAAGGGCAGCAGAATGGGAGGCACACAAGGTGGTGGTCAGAGGGTTCTGCATGGCATCCTCCTGGGGGGTTAGGCATGCCCTACACACGGAGATTAGCAAATTAGAGAAGGAACTGAGAGCACTAGAAGTAGCGATAGCCGGGGAAGAGGCACCATACACCGCACTAAAAGAAGCACGCATAAAATACAAAGAAGCAGATTCCCGCCTCTGCAAACATGATTATAAGTACCACCTAATGCGTCAACAATCTGAGGGGGACAGGTCGGGCAGACTGCTGGCTTGGCTCCTAAAGGGAGCTCAGCAACAGACTTCTATAGGGACTATAAAATTAGAAAATAATGAGTTGGCCTCCACGCAGGCAGATATAAATGGGGCATTCAGTTAATACTACACAAACCTATACACTAAACGTACAGATTGTACACCTGGTCAGCTCGTAACTTTCCTGTCTGGCTCTAAATTAACCCAATTATCACACGAACACACCGAAAAGCTAGAGGCCCCACTGAGTGTAGTGGAACTAGAAGCCGCACTAACACAAATGCCAAGGAACAAGGCACCAGGTATGGATGGCCTACCACTGGAATACTATGTGAAATACTCGGACCACTTGAAGCCTCATCTACTAAAAGTATACGAAGAGGCCTGGAGTCAAAAGGTACTGCCCCCTACACAAAGAGAAGCTATGATAGCGGTCCTGCCCAAGCAGGGGCGGGACCCCACAGATGTCAAATCATATAGACCACTATCACTCTTAAACACTGACTGTAAAATCCTGGGCAAAATATTGGCCAACAGGCTGGCCCCTGTCATTCACACATTGATACATGAAGATCAAAACGGCTTCATTCCCAAACGTAATACATTCCTAAACATCCGCAAACTAATGGGAGTGATGGGAAGTACCCCTCCGGGGGCATATGACGAAATGGTACTATCATTGGATATTGAAAAGGCTTTCGACACGTTGGGATGGGATTTCTTATTCAATACTATGCAGGAAATGGGAATCTGCCCAAAATTTATACAATGGGTGCAGACACTACACTCCGGGCCACAAGCACGGGTTAGAACAGGCGGAACGGTATCCGAGAGTTTCCCAATTGCAAGAGGCACTAGGCAGGGTTGCCCCCTATCCCCCCTGCTATTTGCTATCGCCATGGAGCCCCTGGCCACCCGTCTGCGATCGATGGAGGAGGAATGGGGCATAATTAGGAACGGGACAAAACACATAATATCTCTGTACGCAGACAATGCCTTAATATATCTACGCAGAGGTAGTGAGACAATCCCATCAGTAATATCACTCCTGGCCGAGTTTGGCACAGTGTCCGGGCTGGTAGTAAACTGGGAAAAATCGTACGTGTTTCCCCTGGCCGCACGGACATTGTCAAACCGGGCAACAACCTTGACCGGGCGCTTGAGATGGTGCTTCGATTCATTTAAATACTTGGGGGTTCAAATATACCATAAACCGGAGGACCTCAGAGATGAAAACTTGGGGAGAGCACTTGCCTCCATCAAGGGATCACTTCGCTTCTGGGGCAAGCTACCACTGTCACCAATGGGCAGAGTCGCAATAGCAAATATGCAGATACTCCCTCGGCTCCTGTATTATTTCTCTGTGCTGCCACTCCTGATCCCCAAGAGCTTCTTCCGTGAACTGAACGCTGCACTGCTGCAACTCATTTGGTCGGGAGGCAGGACGCGCGTCGCCCTCGCCACACTACAGCGCCCAGTGTCCGAGGGCGGCATGGGAGCCCCAAACTTTGAGCGCTATTACGCTGCTGCACAGCTCCAGTGGGTACTAGACTGGATACATAGGCCCACACAGGCGGAGTCGGCATGGGCGCTGGCCAACCTGAGTGACACACCATTGGTCGCCTGGATGGCAGCTGGAGCCCCGAGGGGATTGGCCGGCAAACAGCAATTGCAGGTGGCACATGCATGCTGGAAGAGATATATCCAAAGCGGCCGTCGCGCGCTTCCCTACTCCCCCCTAGTGCAGCTAGGGGCCCTCCTGGGCTGGGCTGGGGGAGATAGAAGAAAGTCGTTGGTGGTGTGGGCAGAGGCGGGCATTGAGAAGATTGGCGATTGCTTCGAAGAAGGGAAATTAATGACTTTTGAAGAGATATGTGACCTCACATCAGTAAACCCGGGGCAATTCATGACATACCATGCATTATGCCACACTATAAAGAAGATGTGGGGGTCGGGGGACCAGGAGCCTATGACCTCCTCAGCATTACATCATATGCTGCAATACGACGGCCAGCTGCAGATAGTGTCGAATTTATACAAAGCATTGAATAAACACTCGGTACCCGCCTTGGAAAAGGCATTAACTAAGTGGAACGAGGTGCTCCCACTCCCGATCACACAGGAGGAATGGCCTCGCGCCCTACTGCATACCAAGGGAGTCTTGAGAAACCCTAGGTTCCGATATACGCAACTTAATTATTTACACCAAACGTACCTCTCACCAGCCAGGATTAAACGAATGTTCCCCACCTTGGACCCAGCCTGCCCAAGGTGCCGAGCCCCGCTGGCACATTTCTACCACATGGTATGGGATTGCTCCCAAGTGCGAGTAAAGTGGAGCGCGATAGTGGAGAAGGTATCGGAATTGACGGGCCTGGCACTTACAGTAGAACCTAAATCCTGTTTGCTAGGCCTGAGAAATAGAGATAAAAAACACAAACACCTACATAAGTTTATTGACCTAGCTTTCGTAATGTACAAAAGATTGATAGCAATGAACTGGAAGTCGGCCACCGCCCTGGACCTGATGTCCTGGCAGAACACGACACTGAGATGGGCCAGCGCAGAACTGATGGTGCTGAGGAACACAAGAATGGGGCCCCTGCCGACGGGCAGGGAGGTGTGGGAGACCCTGATAGATAGACTAGGCGCCAAAAGCGTCAAGAAACCGCCATGAACTAATGCACACGAAAAACTGCAGGCAGTAATCGGCCTGACAGCCTGCTCCCCCGCCCAACACGGGGCTCTTTGAATGCGAATCATTGGGCTGATTGGCACCCCCCTGTGTCTGATTGTCCGCCAGGGGTGCTCCACAACGATTTCCCACGGAGGAGCTAATTTTCCACATAGAAATGCAAGTCATATACCCCAAACCCAACACGCACACCCCCTCCGCTACGGATCTTCCCCCACGCAGCACATAAGCACTAGTCTCATAAGAGTATATACCTAATGTAGTGATAAAGTGTTCATAATAACATCTTGGCGAGCGACTGTTTAGGAACCATTTCTGTACTCCTTATTGAATGAGCGATAATGACCTCAGTTAAGTTGTTGAAGTTAAAGTGTTAAACTGTGTATTAGCAACGCAATTGATTTAATATACCTGTACAATGTGACTGGTAAATGCTGGAAAAAATACTCATCTTAAGAAGCTATAACTCTTGCCCAAGGTAACTATAACTCGAGCACCTGCCATGCACAGTTTTCTCGTCAATAATTTTATTGCAAAATGTTGCAGTTATATTATAAATGATGTTATAGAAATTGCCATTACCAATGTAATATGTGGGAAGCAGTGCATTACGAGGGTGCAAGTTATAGTTACCCTAGGGTCTGAGTTACAGCTTCTGAATCTGAACTCAACTATAGCATCCCTCTAATCTTTGGATTTGTAGTGAATTTCTTAGGCTTTTTAAAATTTCTACTTCCTAACTATAATGCCCCTGTAACCTTTGTGGTTTCGGGAATCAGTAGGGTTTTTTAACATTAAGTAATATTGAATTACCTTACTTTAATCCAATCCCTGCCACACATGACCACCTCAGGGCCCTTCGGCCAACACCCCGTAAGCACACAATCCCACACCATGCAAGACCTTCGACCTTCGGCCAGGCCCTGTGGTCAACCCCCGAAGGCACCTAACTCCCCTCAACACATGGCCTTTGGCTGTGCACGAAGGTGGGTTGGCTGCAGCCAACCCCCCGCAGGCATCCACCCACGTACCTAGCACAGCCTTCAGCCATGCATGGCGGGCCAAACCCTGTGGCCCACACTCATTTGTAGGCAACCCGGGAGGGGGCATACAGACTCTCTCCCTGGGTCAATTAAGCCTCCAGGACTCCATCCCACTGGGCCCACCCCATTACTGAAAGTGGAAATGGCATGTGGCCTCTCTCTCTGGGTTCATTTCAGCCCCAGGGACCCCATACCACGGACCCAGCCAATAACAGCAAGGGGGTGGGGGCCACGTGGCAACTCTCCCAGGGCTGATGTCAGCCCTTGGGATCCCTTGCACCAGGGTCCAGCCAATTAGTAAAAGGGGAAGAGGACCACATGCCCCCCTCTTCCTTGGACCTGGTCACTTCATTTTGGGTGCCTTGGTCCCAACCAAGGCACCCAGTGTGCACTGTTAGGGGCCAGGGGGAGAGCCTGAATGCCCTGCAGTCCCTGTAGGTGCTCTGACTCCAGTAGGAGCTGGCATTGCTCACACACACAGGGAGTAGCAACAAATGCTGCTCCCTGCATTCAGGAGCAACTTTTTCATCTGTTTTCCTGCTTGCTTGACAGCGGGCAGGGAAACATTTTAAAATTCTGCTCCCAGTGGTCGGACTAGTTTTCCAGCTCCCACCCACTGGGAGCGGACTTATTGTTTGCTTTTCCTTGGCGGAGCTGTCAAAACTCTTGCTAAGCAAAAGCAAACACTCTGTCTGGAGGGTGGACACCTTGGGACATAGGGAGCTGGACCTGGGGGATGGGGTTCCCAGGGCCATTATTTGCTCCAGGAGGGGGGGGTCATGGCCCTCTTCTTTGTATTTGCACATACCAGGCCCTGGGAAGGTGTTGGTCCCCGGAACAACACAACCCGGGGGGGGGTTGGTGTCATGGCCCACCTCCCAATTGTGCCTGGCCCCAGGGAGATGGTGGTCCTCTGCTCCCCTTAAAGAAAATCAGCAAGATGCTGTGGAGGTGGTGGTTATTGGGGCCGAAAAGGGCCTGAGTGGGGTGTCTAGGCAGCTTCCTCCCCCCTACAAATGTTGGCCTGCCCCAGGGGACGGCCCCCAGGGGCAAATTTGTCCATGCGGAGAGGGACCCCATGTGCCCCCATCCCCAATATACTTACATGAATTTGCCCCCTGGGACCGGCCCACACAGGGCCTAAAGTTTAAACATGTGCTGGAAACCACACTTTTTTTTTGAAGTGCAGAGATTTGCGGGTCCTCTGTGATTTTCACTGCAAATGTTTTTTTTTTTTTAAAAGCTTTTTGCCCCCACAGCCAGCATTGGAGGTCAGGGTATTCTTAACAGGCCCCTTTCTCTTTTTAGTTTACTTTTTTATTGGGATCTGGCTGAGTCCAAGTCCAATGATGTCTGTCAACACTTCCTGGTTGAAGTGTTGGCACCCAATAAGATCTCAGCATGAGATCTGTTGAATCCATAGAGGATCCGCATCCCTAGATATACAAATGGGATTTTAACGATGATCCATGCTAACATGTAAAGGCTCTGTATTTTTATTAGTTACATTCATTCATTCATCATTTTATTCACCCCATTCATAATTTAATAAAGGAACAATAAGCCATTCCCTGTGTCTGTAGTAAATGTTCAGATATAGCACATGTAGCTTTGAATTGTATGCCCTTGGGAAAGGAGAGTGATACAGTCAAAATTGAAGATATGAAAAGTGAGCGGGAACCAAGAGAGAAGGGAGGTGGCATGAGTGTGTGGATGGTTTGAGGTAGAGAATGTTTTCTCTGGCTTTGGGAAAAAGCGAGAAACATGTCATGAATCTCACTGAGCTCTACCTTATCCAATTCAATGGTTTAGCAAGGAAACACTCAATTAATGGTACATGCTGATGGAGAATGGACTAAAAAAGTGGGGCACATGGGTAAAATATGGCATGGAGATTGTGGAGATTTTGTTAAAAAGTCTACTCTGGATTAAACAACCATCTGCTGAAGATTCATCTCCAAGGAAAGTGCCCTTTCCCTTGGATTGACTGACTATGCTGTAAGTTATACATTTTCATTGCAGTCTCATTCAAATATCAATGAGGCAAAGTCTAACAATTAATGTAAAGATCGACCTAACCTAATGACCACATGAAAATCCTTTAAATCCCAAGGTGAGCCGCCAAAATAAACTCATGACATGACCTATTTCTGCTTTATAGATGATTCTGTAGTGATTTTCAAGACTGTCAATGGATTGGAACATTTGTTTTCATGCTACGTGACTCTGATGGCTACTGTTGGTATTGAAAATCAATCTTGAAAAAAGTATGAGATGATTTACCTAAGATCAACTAAACAACAAATCATAAAATTAGTAAATCAAGTCCAGAATAAAGGAGGTGTGCAACTACCACCCTGATTCACATTTTTAAGGCAAAAAGTATACAAATCGCCAAATATTTTGCAGGTAGTTGGTGCCATTCTGACACCTAGTGCCTTAATTAAGGTGGGGCAGAACTCATTTTTGTACATATGATTATTTCTGTATAATCTTGTATATATTGTATTTGATTTGTAAATTTCATACAAATTATTTTCCCAGAAATCATTACCTTCACCCACTTTAATGTTAGGTCAAGCGTAGATTGTGCCATGCAGCCTTCTTGACCCTACTGCTTCTTAATGTCTCACTTATCCACTTTGAATGTAGTGGTTTCTTGAACAATGCGCACACACCACAGCCTCCTTTGCTTTGAGCAATCTGAATGGGATGTGACCACATTGCCTATGTGGTCTGTGTTTGTTTTGGGGATTTTATTTACTGGGTTATTTTAGCTTTTTATTTTCCGTATATGTTTTTAGTGAATTGATGTTATTGTGTTTGTATGATTACTACTCGATGACTGTAATCACAACTATCCTGTGTTTTTCTACAGAAACAACAAATCAGAGCTGTGTATCAACCTTCATTTAGCATATATAAGTGGAGCAATTGCATAAATAAAAAAAGATTACCTCCTTTTCCCTGAACATCCAAACCTAGAGCTTCAAAAGGTGTGAATGACCTGACACAGTAATTCCATTATCCATTCTCTTGGCTTGCTTTCTGCTTATACATCTGTGTGCTGTAGATAATCCTAATAATGTTGAGCTAAAGTAAAAACAAAACTGTTAAATAACATCTGCCTTTATGTGACAGGAGCTTGGCAATCTTTAGTGCAACAGCACCAATGGCTGGCTCACAGGTGTGTACTGGGTACAATGTATCCTATTTATTTAATGATCAAATAAAACCAAAGCAATAGAAAGGTGCAAATATCTCCAAGGACGTGTGAACAGACATCCTCATTCTTCAAAGAGAAGCTGGAAAAATTGTGCTCTCTCTTGCTGAGACAAAAGCAAAAAGAACCAGTGATAGATGGCATGCACTCACAAAGATCTGGGTTTAATCCATAGTATTCTTTGCCTACCATGCCACGCCAGTTTGGAGCTAGCCATATGCAAATCAGTCTACACCCTGCTCCCCATGGGAACACTTCAGCCCAAACTGCCCAGCATCCTCCCTAAACTGGAAACAAGCATCCAGGGAATGGTTTCAGGGTATCACCTCTCATCAGCCAGGCTAGCTTGAATCTAGTGGTGCAGTGAGCACGGGACCCATGTCTGGGTGCACCCTTCCCACCTAGGGTGACAAAAGCAAAAAGAACAGATGAGGGATGGAATGCTGGACAATGCAAACATTCACCCCCAGTCACAATTATCTGGATTTAATCCATTGTTTCTTTTCCCTCCACGGCACCCCAGTTTGGACCCAGCCATCTGCAAATCAGTCTTCACCGTGCTCCCAATGGTTACAGTCCAGCCGAACTTCCGAGCCAGGGTCTAGCTAGACTGGAAACAAGCATCTGGGGACTGGTTACAGGGTATCCCCCTCATCAACCAAGCTAGCGTGAATCAACTGACACAGTGATCACGGGTCCCACCTCTGGATATACTCATCCCACTCAGGATGACAAAGGCAAATGATGGACAGTATGTTGAACAATGTAATCATTCATCTCCAGTCACAAAGACCTGGGATTAATCCACTATTTTGTTGAGCACCACGCCACCCCAGTTTGGACCCAGCCATATGCAAATCAGTCTTCACCCTTTTCTCTATGGGAACATTCGAGCCCAAATTGCCAAGCCAGGTCCTCTCTGGATGGGAAACAAGGACCTGTGACCAGTTTCAGGGTATCACCCCTCATCAGCCAGGCTAGCTTGAATTTGTAGTGGTGCAGTGAGCATGGGACCCACGTTTGGCCATACCCTTCTCACTTTGGCGGCAAAAGAAAAAAGAACAGATGATGGATAGAATGCTGAACAACGCAAACATTCATCCCCAATCACAAAGATCTGGTTTTAATCCATTTTTTTTGTGCCCATCATGCCACCCCTACTTTGGACCCAGCCATATGCTAATCAGTTTCCACCCTGGCTGAACTGCCAAACCACATCCTAGGCAGACTGGAAAAAAGCAACCGGGGACCGGTTTTGTGTTATCACCCCTCATCAGCCAGGCTAGCTTAAATCCAGTGGCATAGTGAGCACGGGGCCCACATCGGGGGATACCCTTCCCACTTAGGGTGACAATAGCAAAAAGAATAGATGATGGATGGAATGCTGAACAATGCAAACTTTCACACCCAGTCACAATAATCTAGGTTTCATCCATTGTTTCTTCTCTCACCAAGCCACCCCAGTTTAAACCGAAGCATATGTAAATCAGTCTTGAATGTGCTCCCCATAGAAATAGTCCAGCCCGAAATGCCAAGCCAGTTCCTCTGTGGACCAGAAACAAGTATCCTCGGACCTGTTTCAGGGTATCACCCCTCATCAGCCAGGCTAGCTTGAATCCAGTGGCGCAGTGAGCAAAGGACCTATGTCCGAACATACCCTTCTTGCTTAGGGCGACAAAAGCAAAAAAGGAGAGATGATGGACGAAATGCTGAACAATGCAAAAAGTTTACCCCAAGTCACAAAGATCTGGGTTTAATCCATTGTTTTTTGCTCACAACGCCACCCCAGTTTGGACCCAGCCACATGCAAATCAGTCTTGACCCTGCTCCTCATGGAAACAGTCCAGCCCAAAGTGCCAAGCCTGGTCCTCCCTGGATCAGAAACAAGCATCCTACAACTGTTTTTGGGATATCACCCCTCATCAGCCAGGCTTTTGGGAGTCCAGTCACTCAGTGAGCACGGGACACATATCTGACTATACCCTTCCCACTTAGGGTGACAAAAGCAAAGAAACAGGTGAGGGACGGAACGCTGAACAATGCAAACATTCACTCGACTATGCTCCCCATGGGTACAGTCCAGCCCAAACTACCAAGCCAGGTTCTAGGCAGGTCCCAGCTGGATCAGAAACAAGCATCCTGGGACCAGTTTCAGGGTATCACCCCTCATCAGACAGAATGCTGAACAATACAAACATTAACCCCAGCCACACAGACCTGAGTTTAATTTATTGTTTGATTGCCCATCAGGTCACCCCAGTTCTTTTTGCTTTTCTCTCTTGCTAAGAGAGCAAAGATCAAGAACCTTAAAACCCTCAACCAAAAGTCATAATTGCCTAGTTCACCTTTAAGGACATCACCAATGGTGGCCTAATTAAGTCCATCACAATCACCAGCCACTAGTCATACTATTCCAAGCCCATTCCATCCTGTGTGCTAAAAGAGATCAGCTGATCAGTTACATCCTATAAGATATTATTTTACTGTGTAAACAGAGGAACAGAAGACCTTTTTTCTTTTCTTATATTAGAGCTCATGGAACAATAACAATGCAACTGTTATTTATGTTCATTCTTGGATGATATATTTTTAGAGTGTAAACTATGTTACCTATTAACTCCAGTTATTTGTGCAGCCTTGACACACAGAGATTATCTTAGGTTTTTATCGTGTCATTTTAGAATCTCAATACCATTGCACTGGTAATCCTGACTTGATTGTTTATGGGAGATTCCAGCCAAACCGGGAACACAAGATCCGCAGGGAGCAGATGTGGCTTATGAGGCTAAACTGGCTGACTATGGAATCTGTGAACTGAGGATCGAATCCAAGTCTCAACACTTAGATCAAAATAGTATGTTCATGGGCAAATGACTTGGGGCCAGATGTATGAAGAAAAACCTTTTGCAATTCGGAAATAGCAATTTTTAAGAAATCGCTATTTCTGATTCGCAAAATGCAATGTATCATATTTGCGATTCGGTAATAGCGATTTCTCAAAAATTGCAAATGCTATTACTGAATCGCAAATTGCGATACAGCCCCCATTCGCATTTATGGGCCTGTCGGCCCATATTTGCGAATATTTTGCATGTCCCAAATTGTGAATTCCTAACTGGAATTTGCAATTTTGTGAAATGCAAAGTCCAGGGTGCTGGGGACCTACGGCCCCCTCTGCTGCACCCCAAAACATTTTTGAACAACATGTAAGGTGCACACATGCCAAAAATGCATTTTTAAAATTTGCACATGGTTACCACCAAGTCCAACTTGGTGGTAATAGCGATTCCTTAATGCCCAATTCGCATTAAGGAATTGCTTCATACGTGTGCTTTAGAAATCATAAATAAGGATTCCTTATTTGCGATTTCTTATTTAGAGAGTCGCAATTTGTGACTCTCTAAACAGGGTTACAATTTTAAGGAATCGCTATTTTAGCAATTCCTTAAAATTGCAATCAGAATGCCTTTGATACATTCTGAAAGGGCTTTTTGCATTCACAAATGGCCATTCGCACCGTTTGCGAATGCAAAAAGCTTTGATACATCTGGCCCTAAATCCACTGTGCCTAAAAAAATGTTAACTCTAATGAATGTAAACTGTATTTGTGTATTCCTTACTTGACATACATGATCACAAGATTTTGTCCTGACCGCCTTCAGGTAATGTGATATACGGTGCTTGGCTGCTTCCCCGGTAGTTTTATGTTAAACAAACACCAGTACATACTATAGATTCAACATCTTTCAGGTTATTTCATCTGGAGACTTATTTTGGAATATTTCAAACCACTTGGTGTTCCCAATGCCTCCTGTATCAGTAAGTCCAGATTGGAGTGTTAATAAGACTGAGAATTGCTGGTATACAGTTTGTATCATCATGTATGTTCAGAGAACAAAACTTTGATGTTGAATCCACTGAATCACTTACTTTTTTCTAGAGTTGAACTAATATACCAAATTGCTTCCGCTCCACGCTGCCCGAGAAGACCATGTTTTGCTAATTTAACAGGTAACCAGTTTATAACACACAACACCAGGATAGTAGATCTTAGTTCATCTCTACCTTTGACTCAATCTCATTCTTAATGCTGTCAGATAGAGCCAACACCAAAGGTAAAAGCAGAAACCATACCCAAGCTGACATCATGGATCACATACAATCTACAAGCACCAACATACAAAATGAGGAAACACAGGGCCAGAGTGTTTAATTGAGAAATCTAAACGTTTTTCATGATTTTGTTGATAAAAACGTTTGTAATGAAGCTGCTCAACTCTTGCCATTGTACCTAGGCATCACAGACTTGTAACACACTTAATTGCTAACAACATTTGCAAGGAATGAGGAACATTTGCCGTTTCTGAGAATGTTACCATTCATTGTCACATATATGCCAGAGGGTTTTCACACATTTGGTCAACAAGACCAATTTAACAATCTGGTTAGAATGTGTTCTACTACTGGTACTCAGTGTTCGAATTTCATATTCCTGTCTTAAACACAGTTGTCTCATACATCAGACAGCCAATCAGCAGATTAGTACCACATTTACTATTACACAAAGGATCCTTGATACAAGAGGAACACTGCATTTCATTGGAACTCTGTTGTGCCACTGTATCTGAATCTCCATCCTGCACAGGAAGGCACAATTTCCCCCTACCCTTAGGATGCTACACAGGCTACAAGTTCGGAAAGCCTTTAAGACACTATGCCTGGTCTACAGATGCATCCAAGGAAATGCTCTCTAGCACCTATTCTAAAACAACCTTCAGGTGTCTCAGACACAACTATGTGGGCAAAAAACAACCTTCCGATACAGAGCAAGAACGATTTCAACATTAGGGGCAGATTTATGAAAAGTGGTGCTGCACGTAGTGTAGTGCCACTTTTTTTTGCACCCCTTAGCCCCCCCAATGCCACCATGTGTGTGCCGTATTTAAAATATGACACACCATGGAGGTAGTCAGGGGAACTTGCGTCACAATCTTTGATGACAGTCCGATGCTTTTCAGGATTAGCGTAAAAAATTATGATGCTAATCCTGCAAAGCACCCAAAGGCCCATTGTAACCAATGGGAGCATCTTTTTAACGCCTGCACTTAGCAGGCATTAAAAAATGCTGATAAAAATGGTACAATATCTCATAGATTCCTTTGCGCCATTTTTATGGCCCCCCTAGCTCTGGAATGCTGCCCTTGCATACATCAAGCCTGTCGCAGGCATAATGTGGCGCAAAGGGTTACAAAGTGGCGCAATGAGAGCACCACTTTGTAAATATGGCATGGTGTTTTTGCAGTTCCAATGCCACATTAGCGTAAAAAAATGACTCTAATATGGTGTTGGAATGGCGCAAGGCCACCATAAATCTGGGCCATAATGTCTCAACCAGGAAGTGCAATTACACCAAATTCAATCTAGGCTGACAAATAGATAATTCATTCTGTATCTTATACTCTGTTTGTTGTGTATATTAATGGCTGAGTCATCTGTTTGCCGTCTGGGCCTATGTTTGAATGTTTGAAAGGACAAGCAGGTTTACTGCAACAGTCAATGAGTGGTAAGGCAGACAAATTTTAACAGGGCGTCACTTTAAAAATTATAATGCACCTGAATAACTATCCCAGTGATTTACGCAATGCTTCATGCACAAACAACTGCAAATGTGTTTCTGTCTCATTGGTCTTTGTCAGTGATATATAGCTGCAGTTTCTAGGTTTGGGCAAGAGGTATACCAATGTGTATCCTTTGAATAGGGAGCATGACCTAACAGACCGGAGTAGGAATGCCCTGAATTGTTCAATTGTGTTCTTTCTTGGTCAAACTCCTGCCATCAAGCTTTAAAACACCTTTGTTTTTATGTAAAACAAACATTGGTGCAAACTGTTTTGGTGCTTTTTGTAATTAAAGAATGAGCCTGGAATCATTCTTTTTGAATCTGCGTTCATAAGAAATGTGACCCCAAGAGACCAGCAGTTTATCAGATGCTTACAGCAAACATAAGAGGCTTTGTTGGCCACCTCGGTAAGAAACCTTTAAAGACCAGAGAGCAGGTTGGAAGACGGTGACAATGCAAGCTTTCAGCAACGTTTTTAGGCTAACTTGAACTTCACATGGTACAAGTATGCACGACCTTGGTGGCATCTTGTTCCAGAAGCAAACATTAATAGGAAGACAATTCCCTATTGTTTTTAGGACTGTTTTTAGTGTGTACACTTCGACAAAAATGTTTGGTAAATGACAGTGTATGTAAATATGAATACAAAGAGCCCAAAGCCTTGAACTCACTGTAAATTGATTACTAGCCAGTGCAACAGATAAATATCCAAGATCTGACTAATGTTCTCATCTACAGTCAAACACTTTTAGATTTTTCTTGGTGATTCATATCTCTACACACCGCAAAAGAGTTCGTCAAGTGAGGTTTCCTGAGATCCTCTCAATATTCCCAATTGCATGGCAATCAGATTTGACACTGAGGCCCAGGTTTTTATCGCTGAGCGGTACTGGTGTTAATATTAGGCTTTTAATATCAGTATATTGAAACTGACCAACGAAATAATATATAGCATGGATACCCGCTGCAGTCAGAAAACATAGCTGAAGACAGTCCAAATATATAGCTTATATTCTTTTTTTGTTTTTCTGCTTCAGTTTACAGGCAGTGATAAATCGTATAGAGTCAAAAAGGAAGGAATGACTGGGACACAGGAGGCAATGCAGCAAGAGGGATCACAGCATCAGCCATCATCACCTGCTAATAATAGACCTGGTGTTGGCCAAGCTGGCATTGAGTTTCAGACTGTGTTGAACATATGTCTACTGAACATTGAGTATTTGAATGGTAGCCCTGTACTCATTTACTCTGCCACCTGTTCCGTGGAAGCTGTATCCTACCTCGTACGAGTGTATGAGTGAATGAGTTGAGCATGTGTACTTTTGTAGATGCTCACATTTGCAAAGGGAATTGAGAGGTTTGTGAGGGAGCAGACACTTTGATATCAGCTTGCACATACTGACAGCATGTCTATAATATGTATCACCATCTTCCAGATTTTATCACACCTTGGGTTAAATTGTGCATCTCTACTGAAGAGCAGATGATTGTGATCCAAGAAAGGGAAAGGTATTTCAAAAGATTCTTCTATCTAAAAGCAGTGACGTTTAGAATAATATTCTAAATCACAATGACATTTTTGAAGAGGTAGCCCACCATGAACATCTTTTGACACTTACAGTTTGCTTACTTCTTATTCTTCCAACTACAGCATTTTCATACTGGAAAGTATGTCATTGAAATAGATGCCCTATAAATTACAGATGATGTTGTTGCCATATGAAGACTTAATATGAGTCAGACATTCTTTCGAACACCATGCAAACTTTTCACACAGAAACCATCTCTACTGTTTCGCTGGATGTAAACCTTAGAATGATGATCATGACTTGAATAGATTTCTGTAAAAATATATCTATATCAAGGATCAGTGTTGGCTTCAAAATACAAAATTGCTGAACTATTTTTGAACACTCCAACTACTTTGTGAAATGGTAATTATTGAAATTCCATCAACTATTTTACAACTTTTTTTTTTTTTTTTTTAAATCTGTTTATTAAACTTAATACAAAACAGGGTACAAGAATAGCAGTACAGTACATAAGGCTTGGTGAGAGAATGCCCAGCTTTTCTCTCCATGTGCTTTTCTTAACGTTTGTACATTATGCTGTACAACATAGCTGTATTTTAGTGTACTGGCTTTCAATTAACATTATATAACAAATAACACTTGACATAAAGGGTATTATTCTTAAATATGTATGGTAGCGTCAAATATAATATTGAGAACGTATGACTATGTAGGCATTAAGGGCTTCATTTCTATGTATGCGCTGTGGTGTGGAGAGCTGACAGTAGCAAGGGGCATCTGGCGGGTAAATAAGTTATGGGTTAGGCATGGCATTACAGTAGGATGGAACTGTTTTCAACAAACTTGATTGTTATGGATAATTTTAATAGTAGCGTATCCCAGGAGTATTAAAGGGATTTTCTCATGGTGGATATTTGTCATCTCTGGATTCAATTCTAACTACAAAAAGGTCCCAGCTTTCAGTCCCGCCTTGTGTCTGACCTCTATTTTGTAATTGCCTTAGTGTTTGAGATTCCGCCAGTGTGTATTCATGCAGGTCTCGTAGCCAGAGGGAATGAGAAGGGGCATTTGGGGCCTTCCAGTGTGTAGCTATCAGGCGTTTATATGTCACAAATGCCAGATCCACAAACTTATGAATATGTTTATCACCTTTTGTGCGGTGGCGTATGTTAAGCAGGCAAGATACTGGAGTAGGGGTTAACAGCTGGTCTACCACGTCTGCAGTTGTAGCAACGACGCGGTTCCAGCTTGCGTTAATTGCGTGGCATTCCCAGACCATATGGTAGAAAGTTGCTGCGGGGGTAGCGCATCTCGGACATATGGAGTTAGCGCCTGGGTATATTTTATGAATACGAGCTGGGGAGAGATATGCTTGATGCACATAATTGAATTGCGTGTATCTTAATCTGGAGTTGCGAGATACAAACTTAATCGAGCTAAGGGCTGTGTCCCAGGATTTTTGTGCAATTGGTGCAGGAAGGACGATGTCCCAGCGGTGCTTGACCTGGGTAAGGGCCTTGCAGCTACCTGCTAGAAGTATTTTATATAGTTTGGTAACAGCGCGTTTTGACTCGCTCATAGAGAGTATTGCAGTAAGTAGGGGAGATTCTTTTGGTTCGTTGTGACCGCAGCCCCATATGTGACTTAGAAGATTAGTTATGGCATTGTATGTCAGAAAGGCTCCCGGTTTCATTACCTCCGTAGCCACCAAGTCCATAAACTTGATTGCACTGGAGTCATAATAAAAATCTCCTATGTTTAGGGTATTAACCGCTCGTACGTCATGAGGAGAGGTTAGGGCCTGGATGCCTGGTAGCTGTGGCATTGGGAGCAAAGGAGAGTAGGGGAGGGGCTGCCCTTTGCCCTGCACGTATCTCTTCCAGCAGTGTCTGGACGAGTCCAGTAAGGGAGTATTATGTTGTAGATGAGAGGGGCCTGTTAGTAAATATGTTAATGTCGATGTTGGGGTTGTGTAAGCCCTTATAGCTGTGGACTCTGTATTGGATGGTTCATTGAGCCATTTAGTGACCCACTGAAGTTTGGCTGCTGCATAATACAGCTCAAGGTTCGGCATGCCCAGGCCCCCCTCTTCTTGTGGATAGTGTGTGGTAGTTAGAGCTACTCTGCGTCTGTCTCTGCCCCAGAGCAAGTCAGTTATTAGGGAATGCGCTTTGTGGAAAAACGTACGCGGCAAGATCACCGGAAGTGCGGAGAAATAATATAGAAATCTCGGTAATATTAGCATCTTGACTATTGCTGTCCGGCCCATTGGCGATAGAGGTAAGGAACTCCAGAATATCAAGGAGCCTCGGGTGGAGCGAAGCAGCCTGTCTAAGTTACCTTCCCTTAGATCTGACATAGAGTGATATACTTGAACACCCAGATATTTGAAGGTCTGGTGTGTCCATGGTAGTTGATGCGTGGGGAGAGACGCACGCTGTGCAGAGGGCAGACAAGTAAGAGGGAAGATACAGGATTTAGACCAATTCACATGTAAGCCAGAGACAAGAGCAAACATATTCAGTATACGCATTATCCCGGGAAGGGAGACAGTATGATTGCGCAAGTATATCAGGGAATCATCTGCGTACAATGATATTATGTGATATGCGTCAAACTCCTGTATGCCCCATCTTTGTGCGCATCCCCTGAGCTTAATAGCGAGTGGTTCCATAGCTATTGCGAAAAGCAATGGAGAAAGCGGGCAGCCCTGCCTGGTTCCTCTATTTACAGGAAAGGCTTCCGACACTACCTGACCGGTTTTAACTCGGGCTGTTGGTTTAGAATATAGTGTAGCAATCCAACTGATAAAGCCACTCTGGAAGCCAAACGCCTTGAGGGTGCGGAATAAATATTCCCAACCTAGTGTGTCGAACGCCTTCTCTATATCTAATGACACGGTCACACTATTTGGGTCAGTGGTATTTTGCATGATACGGATTAGGCGCCTTATGTTAAGAAAGGTGTTTCTACCCGGAATAAATCCCGACTGGTCAGGGTGTATTAAGTGCGGCAAATGGGGGAGCAATCTATTTGCTAGGATTTTCCCTAGGAGTTTGCAATCCGAATTCAAAAGAGAGAGTGGTCTGTATGATCTAACATCCAGTGGATCTCGTCCTGGTTTTGGTAGGACCACTATTAATGCTTCCCTCATAGAGTCTGGTAATTGTTTTCTATTTCGTGCTTCATTAAACACCTCTAGTAAGGGTTGCAGTAGGTGAGTGCTTTGTGAGTTATAGTACTCTAGTGGTAGACCATCTGTGCCAGGGGTCTTGCCACGCGCCATCTGAGAGAGGGCTAAGCGAAGCTCCTCAATAGTAATGGGGCCGTCTAGAATGTCAGCATTATTGGCAATATTTGAATTTTGGGGGATCTGAGCTAGAAATTCAGCCAGTTGTTGTTCTGCAGGGGGGATAGAGGATTGATATAACGAGTAGTAATACGTGTAAAAGGCCTTGTTAATGTCAGCTTGAGTGTTAACCACTATTCCTGTTTGTAATTTGATAGCCCCTATCGGCGACGATTGCGGAGAGTGACGCACCAGCCACGCCAGCAGTTTGCCCGATCTGTCCCCCTCAGCGTGTTGTCTCGTTTTGAAATGTCTGTAGTCATGCTTGCTAAGACTGTCATCCGTTTCTCTATATTTTGCTTTCAGTGAGATTAGTGTTTCTGGTGGGGTATTATTTGTTGAGACTTCAATCTCCGCCCTATGTATTTCGGATTCTAGTTTTAATAACTCTGTGGTCAGCATTTTCTTAATGCCCACAGATGCTGCCAGGCAATGCCCTCTAATTACTACTTTATGGGCATCCCACTCAGTTGCTCGGGTTGATGTTGTGTTTTTATTTAGAGAGAACTAGGATGACAGACATGTGGTCAATTCAGTATTAAAAGGGGGGTCAGTCAGGGCGTCTGGCTGCAGGCACCATGTTGGAATACGGGCATGTATGTAGCCCCAGAGCAATGTAGAGTAGTGTGGGTTGTGGTCTGATAAAGTACGGGCTAGGTAGCCAGATGTAGCTACCTTTGGGATTATGTTGGGTGTAGCGTAGAACATATCTAGCCTGGTGTGAAGTTTGTGCACTGGTGAATAGAAAGAATACTCACGTAGTGTGGGATGAAAAGTTCTCCAAATTTCGCTTAGCCTATTATTAGAAGTCCAATCTGCCAGGTCAAGCGATGCTCGTTTAGCTGGGGTGTGAGTTAATGGAGGGGTAGAACGGTCTTTCAAGATATCTAGAACGCAGTTAAAGTCCCCGCCCCATATGGCATCTGTTGCGGGGTCGCTGAGCATGCTACTACCCAGTGCCTTGAGGAAGTCTTGTTGATTTGTATTAGGAGTGTATAATGTTATCAGGGCTAGGGGGACTCCGTCTAAAGTACCCTCCAGTACCACGTACCGCCCGTTTGGGTCACATTGCATGCGGGACATGGTGTATGGAACCCCGGGGGCTATCCAGATTATCGCTCCTCTAGCATATGTTGAGAAGGTGGTCCCATATAATTGGCCTTTCCATTTTGTTTTGGTATATGCCAACGAGGACTCAACTAGGTGGGTTTCTTGCAGCATGGCTATGTGTATCTGGTGCCTCCTGAGGTATGTATAAATCCGTTGCCTTTTGCTTGCGGATGCCATGCCCTTTACATTCCACGTGATAATTTTATAGTGTGTGGTATAGCGCTGATTTTGGGATGCCATGGAATTTAAGTGAGTCATTATGGGGGGGTACCGCCTGTGGTTGCGTAAACCTGAATTTCTTTGTTCTTAGATACATATACTTATCATTTAGCCTCCTAGTCACTGGAGTGTGTGACCTGCCTCTTAGGTATATATTGTGTTGTGGCGCTCTGTAAATAGTACATGTCAATACATATAACAATAAAACATTCCATTCAACTATAACTATAAAATCTACTATACTTAGCAGCAGTTGCGATAAGAACAGGAGGAAAACAAAACTTGAACTATTTTACAACTTAAAAGCATCGAATTAGGAAAAAACTCTAAACTCATAATGACGGTTTCCTGTAATTTTAATTGATTAATCCATTCTGCTTTTATCCCATAACTGTGTTTACTGTTTGTAGCATAATGTAATACTTTGAAAGCATTCATGAGCATCGTCAAAGACCTAGAGTCACATGTCTCCAATTTTCTTTACCAAGCCCTTCCCACAGAGAGAGTTCATTGTTCCAGGACCTTTTTGCATTTTTGGGAGCCTCAAGAGGAGACAATTTTATTACAGTTTACTGGAGACCACCCAACACCCTCACATTGTAAGACACAGTAGTGCAAATTGGGACCGAGGAGTTATTGTGTGTGAGGTGGGAAGAATTTATAACAAGATAGGACTAAAAATAATAACATCCTGAGCACTAACTCTGTCCATTTCAACTATAACAGAAGATCAAGCAGTGGTTAGGTATTATTTATCAAGATTGCCTTATGGCAGTGTCCTTATTAAAGGAGATCAAGAGAAAATCGTGTTGTGGTAACTTAGTTAAAAGCAGACTCTATTGGTGTTGCTTTTGAGGGGACTTGTGAACGCTATGGGATGATTATTTAGGGAAGGAAATGAGTGGTTCTGTTTTCTTTGGATTAAGTTTAGACCACAAGGAGAACATACAATTCAGAAAGGCAATGAGTCACATAGTGTCATCTTTAAAGTGACAAATGTGATCTCTCTTGACCATTTCTTTAAGTGCTGGAGGCATCAATGTGCATGATAATTTCAAACCAACTGCAACTAACTACGGTAAGGTAACCCAGTATTTAACAATCTTTTATGGATTTACTTAATCTGCACCCGTCTCTAGAATTACATTCCCACAAATTGACTCATGCTACGGTATTAAAAAACACTAACCTAAACATTCCAAATGAAAGTGCACACAAAAATTATGAAAACTTTGGACACTGATCAGGTGAAGTGAAGTAATGGCAACCACTTGGAAATCCTAAAGTATATGTTTTAAGCCACTCTTTTTTGCCTGTGTAAATAAATCTAGGCTCTGGTCAGTTCCGTAGCTTTCCACCATTTGATTTCTTTATTGATAATTCTGTGATACCTACATTTGTAGAGGAAATTTATTTTCATTTTAAAGCTATTACCAGGCTCAAATAACCTTTAGCTTTGGTTAAACAAAGGAATCCAAAGTGCTATTATTCACAAATTTAACAGTATTAACCTGGGAATATACACCTAATGTATTCTTTATAAATATTGATGTCTTGCAAGCCTGGTAAAAATGCTTATGCAAATGTAAAGTGATCTTCAAAAGCTGATGACTTTGCTAAGCTGTTGCATATCTGGATTGCCAACACACCAGTCTACATTGATCTATTACCCAAGCATTTGTTCTGTAGCTTTGGATTCTAAAGCAGTATCACTCCGATTTAAATGGTTGTTAAAGAAAATATACATTTTTTGTAAATGGGATGTGGGCAAATGAGTATTTTTTCGGTCAGTCAGCGCATTTAACTGCAGAAAAGAATTAGTGGGGTGTTTTCTTCCAACAGAGACACATGTATTATATAATTAATTAACAATCTCTTCTTGGCAGGTTTCAAGTATGAATTTATTCAGCATACCCACAGTGAATCTCTGATAGAGGTAAAAATGTAAATGCCTGCATTGTCCGTGCTTTGTATTATTCAATTCTGAGAATGTGTAATATGGTCTGCTCAGATGTAGGTCGCTTCAGAGCATGGATCATAGGGAGGGCTGTGGGAAATGTGGATTTTGGAGAACAGCAGGGGGCAGGAGAGTTGAACACAGTGGATTCCGTATGAGAACATAAAGGTAACAAGCCCATTTGTAACAAGTCACAAACAACGCCAAAGCATCGTCGCACTAGCCATGCTATTGATTGTTTATGATACACATTAGGAACAACTACAGTTGGCCACACAAGGTCCAATTCACAAAAGTAAACTTAGACTTCATGTCTAAACGTAGGCTTCAGGTCTAAACTTACACTTCAGACCTAAGTTCACTTTTGTGAATATGGCCCTAAGTGCTTATTCAGCCTTGTAGTAAAAAGAAGCACCGGGTATGTACTGTACATTCATGACTATGTGCACTGGTTTTGTGTGTCTTTTTCTTACATTGTTAATGAGTGGTAACCTGACCAATCCACATAGCACACATTTGGTACTGTCACCTGTTCAAAATATTATACTGATACAGACTGGTAACGTTGTTCTAGATTAGATGAAAGTGTTTTAAAACCATAATAAAAGGTAGGGTCCGACATCTCCAGGTTCAAGTTTTAAAGTCATCACCCTTCCATTGCTACCACCACTAATCACATTTTATAAGACAATATCAATGGAGCCTCAGCTGGGCTCTCTATAAAATGTAATTTTTTAATGTTTGCTTATTGATTTCCTAAGGATGGTGCAGTCCTTTCCAGTAACCAGTGGTATCCAAAGACTTGGTATTTGAGGAAGTCACAAGTAGTCTGTGTTGTCCTGAAAGTTAATATCACTGTACTTTGGTGAGATCAATTTGTTACAAGTTTAGTTTAGAGGCTGCTTAGGATTAATGTACCTTAGGTTAGAAAAGGTTAGAAAAATGAATTTCAGGATCAGAGCATGTGGTCCCTAGGGGGACTGCGACTCAGCCAGTCACAACTAGAAAATCAAAAGAATTGCTTCCTGGAAGTCTTCATTTTTTTCGGTGCATTCAGACACTCCATTCTCCAGACAAACTATCTGACAATGTGTTGTTCTGGTTAACCACAAAAACTGGATCTGGAATCAGTGCCTGAAGCTGTAATGTGGGGTACAATGCACCATGATAATGCATCTCCCATATGTACCATTCTGGAAAATTGGAAAGCTTGGAACTGGACTTTGTGCAGCTTGATGGATTCTACAACTGATAAAAAACACTTACAAGCTACAGGTAATAACAGAGATGTATCCTGCTCTCCACAACTGCTCTGATGTTGTACACACATAGCCTGACAATTCGGCTATCCCAACATACCCTGGAATGTACTGTACTCAAGGCTTCCAAAGCTGACCAGAGGAACAGTGAAACAGCAACTAATGATACCAGTGGCTAAAGAGGGGAGCTGAAGCCGCTGCAGTTGAGGGTACATTTGCCCACTATTAACTTATGGCTACTGTAGCCACCAAAAACGTGGGCTTTTTGAACCACTAATGAAGTGCGATGCCTATAGTTCGCCCATCAATTATGCATTTTATTGTTCGATGACAACTGCTGATTCCTGGACATAATTCTTGGTGCCTGCTGTTCCTCTGTGCCCAGTAGTATTCTATGCCCTCTGCTCATGTCACATTTGAGACTGTTCTCTATGCTAAGCAGCTTGGCAGCAGTGCGCTTTTTTCCCAACCATGGGGAAGCTGCATGATTGTAGCCTGTATTGGATGCCTGGCCATCTTCCTAGTATGATTTGAAGGAACCTCTTACAATCCCAGTTGCATGTGCAGTATCACAGTTACCTCTTGTTCCTTTATTGCCAATTTGATTCCTATTAAACTTATAGTAAACATTGTTCATTTACATTCTCTTCTTTCTGGTAATATGTTGTTCACTTTAATATTAGTTGTGTTTAGTCATCACCCTGCCATCACTGGTGATCTCTACAATCTTCTTTCCCTATCACAAATTGTCTACAGTTTGTGCCTTCTTTTCTATTTGTGGTTTAGTCTCTCTGTTTAATTTTAGTTTGAGTTATATTTGCCACATTATGTTTCTCACTGTCATTCTTGTGGTGTCATCTTTTAAAGTCTATGTTTGTCCATTGTAGTGTTTGGGACTGCCTGCTTTGCATTAGCTCGTAAGATCACTGGCTGCTGTGCTTAGTTCCAGATGCAGTGATAATGGTTAATGTCAATTTTTCTCTGGTTAAAACTGATTAAAGTTTTCTGGTTAAATCTGGTTAAATTGTTTCATTTCTTAGTTGTCTTGTTATAGTTCCGCGCTTACCAGAAATGATTATCTTGTGTTACTTGTCCCTAGCAGTAAATAAGGAGGGGCAATAGGATAAATACCTTTATAATATGCTTGTGTACTTCCCCCTTCATGGTATTGGGCTGATGCAATGAAATAAACCTGCCAATCCTAGCTCTGTATTGTCTGTCTGCTTCTATAGGTTTCTAGAGAGGATGTCTACCTTAAATTAGAATAAGTACAGTTCCCCCATGCACCTGATGTACCCTACTTAATACACCATCAGCCTACCTTTGACCTTTTTATCCAGTAAGAATTAGCTTAGTGTTTTCTCTTGTAACCCAGAAGAACCAAAGCTGGAGAAACTAGCTTTCCAAAGTTCTTCTTAGATCAGTGTGTGATACAGTACTACTGAATGTATCTGTTTAGCTCCTGATGTAGACTTTATGATGCTTTTCCAGTGGTAATAGACAGATTCAGGAAGGCCAAAGAGAGCAAAAACCTAACCATATTCTAAGCCTGAAAACCTGCACTACCTGATGTGTACAGTAAAAGGATAAAATCACCTTTGTGGCATCCACTGAGAGATTGGTGTGCCTGGCTTAGGTCATCTGGCAACCAGAATCAAATCCATAAACAAACTAATCTTCTTTTATATGAACAGATTACCTTGGAAAGAATGTGAGTTTGGGCTGCTGGTGCCCCTTCCTCCCTTCTCTCCAACAAACCTAGAGCTGGACACCCCTGGATACTGTATTATGTATGTGCTTCATCCCACCAAGTCACCTTCTACTGGGCATAACAGAAAAAAGAAATCCAAGTGGCAACACTTTTTTCAGAAGTTACAAAAGTTAGTATTTATGGGTGTAAGTCTGCCTTAAATTGAAAATAATCTTTTTATGAGTACACTATGACTTTGGAAATTCACAGATGTAATTTTTGCCTCCATGAAATGATGTAATCACACAGATTTCTTTCTGAGTAAATCGTCTCCTGTGATTGAGGTGAAGGTGTTCCAGAGAGGCAATGTAGTGGAGGCGCATGAACACTGACAAACGTACACACTTGTGGATGTTCACATTTTTTTTCAGAAACTGTATTGTTCAGACTATACCCCTAACATTCCATGTGAGTATGTCTTATTGTTATTCCAAACTGCTAAACCCTGAGAAGATGATTCAATTAAGGACTCTTCTTTGTGGGACTAAAGAGTCCCACTGCCAAGATTGATGTTGGGACCTTAGGTAAATATTTACTTGCCATTTTGGCTACTGTACAGTTGAGACTTCCTGGAGAATTCTTACAGAGTGGTAACAACTTTGGAAGTAGGATAAGGTAAAGAAACATTAAATATTTGCAAGTTTCGACCGTCTCAGTTTTGTGTTAATGAGTTAGAAGATAGTTGAGCAACTTAAAATGCCTGCCATAGGGCATGCAGTCAAGGAACAAAATGGTCAATATTTACTTTAAAATAGTCTTTGGGAATTACATTACAGATATATTTATTAGAACATTCAAATATTTCCTACTAAGCATCATCATTTAGAAAACCATATTACATTGTGCACATGACAAAGGATTAAAGAAATTGGGTTTATCGACGGTAAGATCTTTTGACCATATATTAATAATGGCTTACGATTAAAAAACAAGAATTCTCATTACATGTTCTACCATGTGGTTAAGAACAAAATGAAAAGAATAAAATACAATTACTTGTGCTGGGGACTGATGATGTTTTTACAAAGGATAGACACCCAATATTTTGATTTTCAGAATGCAGCTCAGTCTTCTTTTCACTTAAACTTTCTTAAATTGTGTATTTATTATTAAAAAGAGCATGTCCATTTCTATGGGTGGCCAGTTGAGATTACACTCGACAGCTTGTCCCTGCCATGACACCTTACCCATTGTGCCCTTCTTGCAATTAAACTAGCTAAATTATTTTAGAGGACATAATTGTTTGTGGAGCTATTAGGCCAAAGGCCATGTTAGTGAAACAAGCAAATTTATGATTGTGATGATGGTTGAGAGAGCTACAAAATTAGACTGTATAGACAAATCTGGCTTATCGAGGTTTCACTTTTGATATTGTTATTACATGGACCAGTACCATATACAATATCTGCACATACCAATTTTGTGACTTACACAGAGTATCAGTGGCACACATACTAATCTACTACAAGTAGCGCAAACATATAGCAGTTTGCGGTACAATATTATGATCAATATTATTGATCCCACCCACATATTGAAAACTCTACTCTTACAACCCTGCCTATAAATTTAGGAAAGCAAGCTGTAAGAACAACTTAAAAATGTAAAAACAAAGTTCCTTCCAGAAGCTGCATTTTTGAATAATCCATCATGTTTTAATCGATGTTAAAGCTAATGATTACATTTTTAACTGAAGTAAGAAAGTGCTGTTCAGTGACAGACTTGATTCTCTGTCCATTTTTCTCGTTATTGATAGTTGGAACACTATACTAATTGAGATTAATGGACTGACATTCGGTCTCAACATCTACCGCTCTTGTGAGAAATTTACTGGCAGACTTGAAGTGAATGAAGAACTCCAAATAGATAAGAGCCACTGTTAGAGGCTGAAGGCACAAATACATCAGAACAATGCAGATGCTTTGCCTTTAACTGGTCTCTCAGTGTCAGTTGAATAGAATAAATTATTCCAGGCGAGAGTGGGTCACAGAGATTTCATGTGGGCCCTATACCTTTCCCAGGTCCTAGACCTTTGATGAATCTGGAGGGAACTCACCGTGAATAATACTACCGTAGATAAAAAAAATACACCAAGAGATAGTAGGAACAGTCAGACGCTAAAGCAAGGGTTTATGAAGTGGTCACCCTTTACCAGTTCTTCATTATTGACTGTTGAAGAAGGTTGAGGACTTTGAAATTGAGTGGGGGTGAAGAACGAAAGAATTAGTGTTTTGAAGCACATTTTCTGAGTTGTTGAAATACCTAGACCTAATCACAGGCAGCTTGAAGAGTTGTAATCTACTTGAAGGCCTTTAACATTTTTTGGACAATGCAATCAAATTGAAACATCACACATAGTCCTAGACCTAGTGCCTTCTTGTATGGTGTAAATGTAGGGAAGCACAGTGGCTACAGATACTGTTTCTAGGAATCCAGCTCTATTTCTGGCCTTCAGAAGCTACCTAACTGTTTGACCTCACGATGTATTCCTTCCCTCTCAGTGATGGGGTTGCATAACGCAGGACCCAAGTACTGTTTTTCAGAGCTTCTCAGAGATGAAGCCCAAACAAGAGCACAGTTCAGTACTTGAAATAACAAAGTATAAAATCTGACTGGTCTGAAGGACCAACCTGAAACAATCACAAAGGTCTTGAGCTTGAATGTCAGCTAAATAGAGCCCAAAAATGCACAGTGAGGACGGCTATAGTTTGACTTGATACTGCTAAAGTAACGAATGGAAATCTTTCATAACTAGGCCACCTTCTGGCTTTCATTAGCAAGGGAAGAGGAATGTTCTCAGAGTTTCCATGTTGCTGTCCAACTCTAAGGTCCCATTTTCTGAAACAAAAGCACAGCAAAAGAAATGCATGGCTGAGGGAATGCTGAATGGTGTTTCCTCTTCCTTGTGGCTGGTCAAAGGACAGGACTCCGGTGCTTCAGTGAGGAGAGTGGGAAAGATTTGGTTGCTAACCTCAAAAGGCTGGACTAAACGTAGTTAGTTAATATTACAATTGCACATGTTGTACTGTTTATCAAACCCAGTTATTACCAGGTGCAATAAATATTGCAACCTTCAGTACATTTTGGCAGGTCAGACCTGGGGAAAAGGCCTGTATTTATTGAGACGTGCAGAGTTAGGTGCGATAAACTCTAAAATCCGCACATTAGTCCCAAAAAAGTTAGGAAATGCGGTATTTATCACATCCAATAAGTTTTGAACACCTTGGTGTCAGACCTGATTGGACGATATATATGCCACACAGGCCACTCGAATTACTCCCTAAGCCTTTTACAAGTCTAAGGAAAGAATGTGGTTTACAAAACGGGCTTCACTCATTTGCTCCTAGTGAACCCATTTCTGCTAGCAATTAAACTCAAAATACATTTGAAGAATTCCAAATTGAATTAAGAATAGTATTAATGAAACTAGCTGGGCACCAAATTTTCAACAACTAGGATACTGAAACCATTGTTTATTTGTATCTTTTTTAACGTGGTTTGTTAACATAATCAGTAGCCCCAGGTTAACTGTGTGCTATGAGAAATACAATACATAAATATTTTCAAATCATTTTCTAAAACTGTTTTTCTAAAATTGGAGGGCATATTGTGGATTTTGAGGACCTGAGTGCATTGCCTTTTCAGCACATAGTATGAAAAGCTAGTCACAAATATAGGGAAGGTTGTTATTTACACAAAACTCACGGAAGTCTGACTAAATGCACTTGAATAGCCTGTCTGTTTACTTCATAAATCTGACAAAAGAAAGCAAAAATCATTGTGTCCAGCAGAAGCCATATGGATCACTTACAATTGTTATCTCGAAAGGTACCACCATTTGAACTCCTAGATAGTCCTGGGGATCCGGGAGAAGCTACCATGTGATTCATTCTACAAACGTTACTCGTTCCTTTGTTTGTTTGCCCTGAATCTTCACAGCAACAGCAGACAAAAATGTGCAACAGGTAAAGGATCAATGGACCAGACGGATGTGGGTGTGCACAAAAATCATGGAGCTAAACTCTAGTCATCGTTGCTATGTGTCATTTATTCTGTCGAGTCGTTCTTCTTTGGTCGTATTGTTTTCTCTGAAAGGGCAATACAGGTTATTATAGTAAATCCTCTCTTCAAAGGCACACTCGCAGAGGACCTTAGCTAATGCACCCTCCTACTCTCTTTACTGGAGTGACAAATTGTAGATGTGACCACATTTCTCACCTGGGTACCCATGAGCGGGTGGTTTTTGGTCCTGTGTGCTCTGCTTAAACTGTATGCTACTGTCGTCAGTGTAGATTTCTCTCACTGGAGTCCCAGTCTGACTCCATCTCAGGGCACTATGCTGTAACTCAGATGTGTTGAAATACCATTTCAATTGCTAGACCTTTGTAAACAACAGTGGTAGTCAGAGACGTTTTAAGGGATGGGCAAAGTAGGCTCTAGCTCAATGCCCCACCCAGCTCTGTTCTGCCTTGCCCTGATGACCTTGAACAATTCTTAAACAGCACTGCTGAAAATACCGCTTTCCTTTTATTTATTTTTAATGTGGGTGATTATGTGAGCCTATTACAGACATTTTGCAGAGACCATAAAGCTGTGTTTATGTTTCATGCAACATCCATAAAAAGTTTATTTTAGTTAAAAACAGGGGACCTCATATATGATAAATTAGATGATGTCACAGAGATTATTTGCGGTAATATTAGTGAACTGCTGCTGTGTTACAATATTAAAAGAACATATCACTTTCCCTGATTATTAGATTTAAATACATTTAGAAATTGGACGCGCCTGTGTGCTGTCAGTGAACTGGCCAAAGAGGGCATAAAAGAGCTGACATTGGGTCATAAATTCAAAGCTGATCTGAACAGAGGCCCCCAAAATAGGTTTAGCCTAGGGCCTCCAAAAACAAGTGTACCTTTAAGATAGCAAGCCTAGTTTGCATGGCCGCATTGCATGTGCCGTGCAAGGACACCTGTTTACAAATCATAGAATGACTACCAGAAGTCTTGCATTTGTTTCCACTAAAAAACACCTCTCGCCGTACAGACATTTGTAATCGAAAGGTATCTCCCATGCCTCGTGGATGTAACTGTCCCCTAACCACTCACATCTGCTTACAGGAAAGTGCTTTAAGCACAAAGTAAATTGAAATGTTGAAATAGACAGATTAATCACTCCATCTATTAACTATACTGACGATGGAATTAATGTCACAGAAAAGGTAATTTCTCTAGCTTCCTGATGTCAAGCATGATGTAACAACCCTCTTTCTTAGCTATTATTTGTTGCTGTCATTTCAAATTAATTGTGGCAAATAATTCCTGCTGCTTCCATTTGCGAGAGCTTGCATATCTGAATATATATGACATATAAAAAATGTTTTAAGCGTGGCTTTGTACGACCTAACAGGAAATCTTGTAAGTCTACATCTTATAAAAGGAGACTAAAGTGCTCTTTTACAGCACTTAATGTGGAGGAGAGCAACCACGTTTGCCAAAGTTTGCCCACACTATATGTTGTGACAATACCTGAGTGTTGTCCAGTGATGTAACAAGTATCTGGTCGTCTCGCTCTGAAACTCCTTGTGGAGTTTACAAAATGTGCATGACAACCATTTGTGTCCACTGGCCATAATCACCACCCCTCGGGATGTGAAAGTGATGTAATAAAAGTACCATTCTGAACCCAACTATAGAGCTGTTCTTCAGTGACATTTAAAAGCTTTTGCCAATTGTCAAATATGACAAAGGTGGGAATACTGTACACATTCAGTTCTTTTTTTGTTAACCCATGGCAAGTTATTTGCTGAACATTGTAATTTAAAAATATAATTTGTAAAGGAATAAGGCATGCTCTAAATAAAGCTTCCCTTCCTTGTATTTGCCAATCTAATGTTCCCCACATGCTCTTTAAAATAATATTCTTTTTTCCCAAACAGATAGCCCTCAATGACAAACTGAGAAACAAAGGAATCTGAATAAATCAATTTGCTGTAGGTTAGCAATATTTTCCTTGCTTTAGACAGAGGTAATTGTAATAATATGACTTTCTTAGCATAATGCCCAGTAAAATATGCAACTTATCTATGTATGTTTCGAAACCTCCCACTGCTGAAGTTGGACTGTGCTCCCATTGTGTATAATTATAAACTAATCTTAGGGTACCACCTGGGTGCAGAAAATAATGTCTGCAATTGCGATAACAGACCATTTCCCCTTAATTTGCAATTGTCATATAAACATTTTCACTTTCAAATACAGTATATTATTCAAGCTAAGAAAGCATAGAATCAAGTGTTTTTTAATCCTAATCATCAGAAACAACCTCTGGTGTAATAACATAATTCAGAGATATGTTGAAAACATAGGGAATTTTAATACCTTCTGTAGAGCCACCAATTTCATACAGTACGTTCTCTCAAACAATGCTATTGGAAATTGGAACAGATGAACTGTTCACAAGTGACAACTCTGTTCGGGTCCTATACAATGACTGGTAAGGTGTTAAAACCTCATCCACCAGTTCAACAGTAGAGCGGTTAGGAAGATAATGACCATGTATCAGCAGAAAGAAAACGATGACAAGACCAATTCAGAGCAGAACAGTAGGCAGCGTCAGTAGTATCCATAGATAGTACCATGGACAAACCAAATTATTGTTTTTAAGCCAGTTGTAAAGCCTACGTGTTCTTGATACAGGTGCAGTTGCTAATGTCGAAGAATTTGAAGAAATGTTGTCAATGATGGCAAAGTAACCAGAACTGTCTGTGCAAAAACTGGAGACTTTGCAGAACTGATAGTCAATGCTGGTGGTTCATAATAAACTATGTCATCAGTTTGTGTTGCTTTGAAATAATAGAGATCTACATCTTGAAATATTTATTTTCAATGAAGTGGTGACAGGAATTAACAAGCATTTGTTGTCTGCCCTCTCCAATATTGGAGAGACAATTGTGGTATTGTTGAGTGTTGAACCATTGTTGAGTGCTTGTAGAGGTATATCCTGTGGGATAGTGAGAGAGGAAAGGGAACTACTCAGGAATCCTCTTGGTCTACTGTGCAGGATCGGCCACGTGGTGCAATTTGACGTTGTCAATTGAAACAATTTGTTTTTCTTTAGAACCAGGCAGCAGTGGTAGAATGACAGTTCTGGTACAGTGTATCCCAAAATACTGGAACCAGTGCTCGACATGATGGGCCAAACTCCTTCTTTACAGTCATTGTTTCCCGCACTAGATTCGCAAGGTGGTAGATGTTGTTCACAAATCCCTCATTCCGAAGGTGTCGGCATATGAAGATGAATTTTCATCATAGAACTGTTGTGTTTCCTATAAAACAGCGACCCATTCATTGATGCCAAAAGGTGTTTCTTCCGTCACCGTTTCAGGGCCACCAAAGTCTGGGACATACATAGGATTGCCAAATAAGACTTTATATGGGGTATGTCCTCCCAAGGACCTTCTGGGCAGATTATTTAGTGCTCTATGAAGCACATATAAGTGATGAAGCCAACTACGACCAGGTAATACCCTTGCAGTTAAGGATTGCTTTAGGTCTTGGTTCTTCCTCTCCATGACTGAATTTCCCTTGGGATGGTACGGTGAGGAATAATGCACCCCAAAAACTATTGTTGCCATGGTGTACCTGAATGCCCTGGAGGCGAATGCAAGGCCCTGGTCCAAGTGAAAGCTGTATTTGCATATGTTCTGATGAAGACTTACAAGGCTTTAATAGCACTTTGGTCATCAGCCGATTGTTATGGTCCTACCCACAGAGATATGGAGCATGAATCTACAGCGACTAGAATGTATTTGTATGCACCATCTGTTTGTAAGAGACCACAATGGTCCAGTTACACACACTGTAATGGTGTGTTGGAAATTAGGAGGGGTGTCTGCAGTGGCGCTTCATGGAGGAACCTTTAATTTGTTGGCACATGTCACAACAAAGGACATACTATTTGGTCTGTTGGTGTACATCTGGCCATCAATAGTGTTTTTGTAATAGGGAGAGAGTAGCCGACACAACAGCATGGGCAGAAGCAACACTCTCATGTACTGCTTTGATGAGATCTAATCTCTGATCTTGATGGGGGATCACACAATCAACCACTCCTGAAACCTTTGCAAAGGCAATGTTTTGGCCACTTAGGTGGTAGGAAAATTTAGCAGGATGTGCTTTTGGTAAGGGCTTGGCGTCAGCCGAAGCATTCATGGTAGCCAGTGTTTCATCATCCATTCTCGTCTGAGAATGAGTAATTGCAGCAACATAAGTCAAAGTGTTTCCTACAAGGTATATTTCAATGCATTGATGACCCAATGTATGGATTACATGAGTGCCCGTTAGCTTCTCTTTTAGATCAGCTACATTCTCCCTCAAAAATGTGTTTTTGATGGTGTTGCCCTTAGAATCTCTGAACCCATTGAGGCACCAGTACTGTAAATATTCATTGAAGTACTGGACACAGTAGGAAAAATCACTCACATTGAAAGTAGAACGTTCAGGATCCATGTGTTCCATTCAAGTCTTAGGCTCTGCAAGTTGTGCAGTCCTCTATGGTCTGCGTGTAGGTATATAGAAGACGGATTCACTGTCCCTCTTTACTCCACTGACAGCTGAGTAAGCCAGGGAGTATTGGTGTTTGGTATCCACAGCTGTTTGTGCTGACCCATCAGTGTAAATGGTCATTCAATACTGATCAAGAGGCACAATGTTAGAGGACATGTGGTATTCAAGTTCATATTAGAGAAATTCTTGGGTTTAAAGTTTTCGATCAAAAACATAATCAACTTCAGTGTCCACCAGAGACCTTGCCCATTGAATCCAACATGAATGTAATGCTTTTGCGTTCAGGAGATTAGCCTTGGTGACAGCCTGAAGGGCTGGTATGAGAGTGGCAACAATAATGTATTTCCCCTCAGCAAGAGGTCTCTCCTTGATGATAGTCATTTGAACAGCAGTCAGTATTTTTTTCTTTTGGTGCGAAAGGCTGCTCTGCGTTTGAGTGCAAATGTGATTTGTATGCTATGGGTACCATGTCGCCCTCATTTAATGTGACAAATGTGAACCCGATGGCACCAGGAATTACTCTGATGACCAATTTTGTTTTGCTGTCTTGTGTGTGTAAGTGTTTTGCTTCAAGCAAGTCTCATTGTAATGCTCTGAGAATGCGTGTATGCTCTACTGTCCAATGTTTGCTTGAGAAATCTGAATGAATTAAGTCGTAAAGAGATTTATGCATTGTGCAAATTCAAGAATATATGTTCTGCTGCAGTTAAAAATTACCATTAATGACTGTATCATTTTGAGGGTATTTGGAGGTTGTAATTGTGCGCATGTTTTCTAGAAAGTGCAGGTCCAGGCTCTTGCCCTCATCAGATAATTTGTATCCTAAAAATATGACACAGAGAAAAGCAATTTTTATTTTCTTGAAATTGAATTTATAGCCTTGTGTGGCAAATCCCAAAACAAAATGATCCACCCTGGCTAAGTATGTGCTGAGGTCGTCTACTGTGAGATAGATGTCATCCACATAGGACAACACCTCAGAATCAATATCATCTAATATCACACGGGCAGAGAACAATCGTGCCAACAGCAAAATTTCCTTTGGGAGCCAATCACAGTAAAGGTGCTTAAGTCTGGGCTTCCAGGTGCTAGATTTTAGCAGAAAAAACTATTGGAAATATGCAAGGTAGTTTTGTATTTTTTTGCACAATCTGATATTAATGTGTCTGTTTAAGTGTCTGTAATCTAACGCTGTTCTATATGAATGGTCAGGTTTTGCTACAGGAAATAAAGGGTTATTCATTGAAGAGACACATGAGTCGATTACCCCGGTACTCGAGTTGTGAGAGTAATTCTTTCATTGGTTCTTTAGCCTCATCTTTAATAGAATACTGAGGTTGGATCTGTGGTATGTGTCTTATTGGAATAATGTGGAAGAGGGAATCTTTACCTCACCCTACATGGTTATGGTACATCGCTAGCTCTTGCATCAATGCCCAATCTGCAGCATAAGCTTCTTTTACTAAATCTGGAACTAGGACTGAGATAGAAGTCACAATTACATCTTCCCCTTGTGGAAGGACATGGAACAATTCAGGTGGCCAGTCCTTTTCTGCCAATAATATATCATAATTTAGTGTTAGCCTTCTCCAGAAGATTACTTTAATGGTGTGCTCAATGTCTCCCTTAATCTGACTGTTCATTTTGTAAACCCTGTTGAGTGGGGAGGTGCTCCTGTCCACTGTTTCAACTTCAAGGAAGTCGTTAGTTGATGTCACATCCATAAGCTCTATAAGATTCTGATGACATATTGTGACTTCTTATGCATTGTCTAGCAGTCACTTGAAATGTCCTGTACTTCAGTAATGTTCTCAACTTTTTTGGAATTTTTGTCCGAAATAGCTGCAACCTTATTCTTTTTAAATTGGGGTTTTTGTTGTGGAAGTTTCTCTTCCCTTTTCATAAAGGTTTCTGAAGAACGTTGTGAGCTCTCTTTCAGCTTCATCTAGTCACTTCAATGCTCTGACCGCCCTCTTCTCTCACTCTGTTTATCCATTGTGTCTTGGAAAGAACAAGATGGGCGGCTGTCAGTATATTGGTGTCTATCAGGAGTTTCCCTATTTTTAAGATTGTATCTTTTTCTGTGGTCTCTAATTGTGAATATTCACCTCTCTGGTTTCTTTATTCCATTTTTGTTTATTCCAGTGCTTTTAGAGCCCAATTGTACTTTCTTAGTATCTTCCTTACAGGAAGTACTCTGTAGTTGTGGTTTAGTTGGACTGCCCCCCAGACTAACTCGACCTATACTAGTATAACTTTATGAAATATTCTTTGGCAGCACGCGTTCCTGATCCCATTAAGGAATCTCCCAGAGCCACTGACAAACGGCCAGTGGTGTTGCTTCCCCCTTAATGTTCCTTAAAATAATTGAGGCAATTGTGAAAATTGCACATCAGTTTCATCCCCAAGTCCAGGGCTGGGGCTGCCCTGTGCTCATTTTGAATCTGTTTTAGCACTTCAGAAAGATTCACACTATCAGTTTACTATGTGTTGTGGTGTATATTGGTATATATTGCAGCAAGGACTGTGCCTAAAGCGGTAAACATTCCAAAAGGCAAGCACATTGTAAGAATTCTATATTTATCTTGGGGTCCCGTATGGAGAAACACTGCTTCCAGCTGGTCTGTTTTTTGAACAACCATGAATGGAATATTTTCCCGCTCAGTAGGTGCTTTTCCCATTATTGAATGGACAGTTTGTGGATTTATTCCTATGACTGCCAAGTGATTTATAGCCGGAGCAGCCCTCACTGGGGTGGTATTTAAGGTCCACATTACGAATTGTATTATGCATCTACATATAGCTATGAGATAATTGTATAAAGTATGTACTTCAGTTGCTTGCATAGCTTATACATTGGGATGTGGTGTATATGTAGCCAATGTTTGCCATGTAGGTCCATCATTGCTCAAAGTGGGAGGACGCCATTAAACCAATCACGGTGTCCTTGATAAGTTAGAGGTATTTCTATGTATTGGTATGCTCTGTATTTTGGTACATACGCTATTTTGGATGTGTGTAATGTGTTTGAGTCTGCATTGACTGCTGGAAAATTGATCCATGAATAGAATATTTCTGTTCAGTATTCATCATGTTTCTCAACCATGAACGTAACACCCCCACCCTCATTGGTTAGTCCATTAGCTAAGAGAAACTGTGCGATTGGTTGCATACAGTTTTCTGGATAGTTACTGGTTGTGGTTGTGCGTTAGCCATCCCAAAAAGATAGGGCTCTGAGTTGGAAACACCAATGTGTGGTGCAGATAGCCCCCAAAAGATCTTTGATTTCCTTCTCCCAATCCAAAGCAACAGCTATAGATAATCGCACACTGTCCTTGTTTACTCTGTAGCATCTCACCACTAACCCATTTGTTATAAGATGGTACAGTGAAGTCTTAATGAGTTTAATATTAATACCCAAATGCTTTAGAAAACCTCTCAAAGTTATTGGAGGTGAATTATACTAGTAACCAGTTCATCTGGAGAGCCTTCCCTCAAAAACAGTTTTTGTAAAAATACCATTATCTCATTAGTGCAAGCCGATTTCAGGCCATCAAGAATAGTAATCCATAACATAACCAAACTTGCACCTTTCTTTAAGGACATTCATGGGACCTATGATATCCATTCCTAACATGACCCAAGGGGCCAGATGTAGTAAAGGTTTTTCACGTTGCAAACAGCTAATTTCGCTGTTTGCAACGTGCAAAACACACATCGCGATGCCCAATTCCCGTTTTGCGAGTCGTTAACCTGGTTACCGACTCCCAAAACGGGACTGCGAGTCGCAATTAGGAAGGGGTGTTCCCCTTCCTAATTGCGAGTCGCAGCACAATCTTGCATTGCTTTGTGACCGCGAACGCGGTCGCAAAGCAATCGCAGTTACCACCAGTGTCACACTGGTGGTAACCCATTTGCAAAAGGGAAGGGGTCCCCATGGGACCCCTTCCTCTTTGTGAATGGCCTGGAAAACATTTTCTCAAAAAATGAAACTAAAACGTTTCATTTTTTCATTTTGTAATGCATCTCATTTTCCTTTGAGGAAAACGGGCTGCATTACAAAAAAAAAAACTGCTTTATTTAAAGGCAGTCACAGATATGGTGGCCTGCTGTATCCAGCAGGCCACCATCCTTGTGAGTGCTGCGAGTCGCAAGGGGGTCGCAAATTGCGACCCACCTCATTAATATTAATGAGGTGGGCCTTTGCGACCCCCTTGCGAGTTGCAGATGGTGTCAGGGACACCATCCTGCATCCTGAATTGCGACTCACAAATTGCGAATCGTTCTGACTTGCAATTTGCGAGTCGCAATTCAGGACATTCGTACATCTGGCCCAAGGTCTCTCTGGTATAAAAATCACCGGAACCAAACTGGGAACCGTGACTTATCTCTCACAGAACAAGAAACACACTCTTGAACATAGTGCTCAACATTTTTAAGAAATTCAGGTCACCAAAACCTGTCCCTTAATCTTCAAGTCACGGCCAACATGCCCTTCATGCGCTAAGCTGAAAACCTGCACACGCTACTGATAACCACTTACAAATCAGCTCTCCTATGTATGCCATCAGATATATAAAGGTCCTCAAACACATGTTTATATGCATCTAACGCCTGATTCTTGTTAGACACATGCCATCCTTTGCTGAACACCTTATCAATTATTGTGAAATCTCATCACCATCCAATGCAATTTTCTACTCATCTTCCCTTATACTGTCCTCCTCCAATGGGAAAATAAATCCTACTATAGAAAAGTCCTCAGCTTGAGTATCTTCCACAGACCCTAATTCACGTAAAAATAATCTGGATAGACAACATGTGAAGGCATTTTTCATCCCTGGCATGTATTCTAAATGATAGTTGAATTCTTGCAGTCTATGTTGCCATTTGGAAATCCTTGGTGTGGCGTGGTAAACAATCAAAGGCTTGTGATCCACCTGAATGGTGAACTCCTTGAGCCATAAATAGATTTTAAAATGATCAACACCTCACCAACATGCCAAAGCCTCACGTTCTCTTACTGAGTAAGTAAGCTCAGCCCCTCCTAAGGAACGAGATGTAAACGCTACAACTTGTCTTTTCCATTATGAGTCCACAGTAACATTACTTGTAGACCACACTGACTAGCATCTGTAAGTACAACAAGGATCACACATACCAAAAGATTTCAAAGGAAAGAAAGTGGCAATTTCCAATTTCATCTAATCAAATTCCTCATTAGTCCATGAAATGTCACATTCTTCCTAAGAAAAGAATGCAAATTGTATGTCTTTTTCTACACACCCTGGTATAAAACAAGATTTAAAATTGTAACATTTAAAAAAGAAGATCACAATTGTTCTTTGCTCTCCAGGGCACAGAATTCAGCTATGGCTCTGAACAAAGTCTGCTTGTGCTCAATACATTGAAAGGATGCCTTGCATCCAAGTTAATCACCATAGTCCACAGCACACTTACATTTACGAGCACTTAAGGTTACACCTCTCTCCTTCATTATTGCCAAAACCTTAACTAGCATCCTGCTGTGAACGTCCATATCCTTCCCAAAGATCAAAATTTCCTCTTGGAAACACCTGACATTAGGCATAACCTTGACCACAGCCTCAATTAGACGTTGAAATACAGAAGAGGTTGACACCTACACAAAGGATATGCACCTAAATTTATACGCACCCTCGGGAGTGATGAATGGTGTCAAATGTTGTGACTCGTGATGCAAGAGATTTTGGTGGTATGCATGTTGAAGATGGAAACACTGTGGCACCCTTCAGGGTAGTAAGCATTTCTGTAATATTTGGAAATGTCTACCAGTGACTGGCAGAGCAGAGAACTAACTGACAACTGTCCTTCACTTCAAAAGCTAACATTCCCAACAATCTACAACTAAACTCAAAACGCAGCCTGCTGTGTTGTTGCTAATTCCCCACAAGTGAAATATGGGCTAAATATACAGGGCCTGTTTTGTAGTTGGAAGATAGTGTAATATTCTCCAATATCTTGGCAAAATATTAAACTCTGAGTAGAATACACTGATGGATTGACCTCCACATACTATGCAGTCAGACATCAAAAAGTTGTTAATGTACTGTCCTCCCCCTTCGGCGTATTCCAACCTATATAGGACAGTAGTAGTCCATAATGTCCGGATTTACTTCTGATCATTATTATAGTTTCCTTCAGCATGGTATTACTATTGTTGAGATAATTCTAGCCTGGACATTCTGAAAGGGCAACTTGTGGTTTTAGGGAATTAAAAATAATCTTTCGCTATACAAATAAATAGTTCCCTACATGAAAGACAACTACACCAGTATACTATCCTCCAATGACAGCATTGCCTCAATAATTCCAAGAGCCTTTCATTCTCAAACAACTCTCACATCATACCAATTGTCTTTTTCGTATTTGGATAATACAATGTCTATCTCTCCAAAGAAATGTTAACACAATACATAAACCATCAGACTATTAAACAGAGCTGTTAAATACAACAAAGTAGACAATGTTGCCACAAGAAAGAAAAACTAACTCATTGAGAGAGCAGTGAAAAAAACATACCTCTGAGTGGCTCTAGATCGTACAGACTATGGGGATTATTCTAACTTTGGAGGAGTGTTAATCCGTCCCAAAAGTGACGGTAAAGTGACGGATATACCACCAGCCGTATTACGAGTTCCATAGGATATAATGGACTCGTAATACGGCTGGTGGTAAATCCGTCACTTTTCCGTCACTTTTGGGACGGATTAACACCTCCTCCAAAGTTAGAATAACCCCCTATGTCACGTATCAATTGGCTGAAAATTGTGTTTTACTTTACATTTTCAGATAGTGTGAATCCTGCCGCACAAAGTTTTAAATGCTCTAAAAATTAGCAATAGAGACATTTAAATATAATACAAAACCAAATAGAGAAAACAAAACTGTTATACAATGGAAGAGAAAAAAACAGTAAGAGCAATGATATCTTCGAATTAGCCACAATTATGCTTGAGAAAGACTTTTAATTAATTATGTAAATGTGAGTAGAATTTTTAAGGCAATGCGGAAGTGGAACTGAATTCCAGCACCTGTAGTCTTCTGAAGAGATCGGTAGATTACAGGTCTGATCTTTGATTTCTTTAGGGTGTCCAGTCACACAACTGCAGAAGAGTCTCTAGAAGTCACAGATTTACACAGAATGCCAGAGAACCTAAATTTGCGATGTGTATCCAATAGGAGTTGGGATAGGGAAGCCATTATAGTAGCAACACTATGAAATGTACTCGCTGAGTAACTGGTACCTATACACTCCCTGACACTTACAAGAGCACTGGAAGGTGTTAAGAGCGGCATTACATCACATAGTCCCTATCTGCAAATTCAAAGATAACACTACCACCTGAAACCAGACATGAAAGTCGTAGGGAAGAAAATCATATTTTCATAGCAAAGGAAATGTAATACTTAATTTTTCCAAGGGTCGTTTAGGCATAACCTGAAAATAGTGATGTACCAGGATTGAAAAGAACCCAGAGAGACACGGCAAAGGCACAGGAAGAGTTGTGCCTTCACTGCTATAGGTAGGGCCTCTGGATTTATGTGATTGTGCGTCAGTTTCGTTTTTGGTATGCTTACGGATTTATTACACTTGCCACATTACCTATCATCTACTGTATAATTTGCAGATTTTAACTTACAGTTTGTTTGTAGCTCAAATAGATCTAAATATGGCTCAAATACACTTGGGCTCATATTTATATTTCTTTAGCGCCGCATTTGCGCCGCTTTTTGACGTAAAAACGGTGTAAACTTCAAAATACAATTGTATTTTGCAAGTTTGCGACGCTTTTGCGTCGAAACATGACTCACATGCGGCGCTAAAAAAGTATAAATATGGGCCTTGGTGCCCCAAAGTGGCAAACGCTTAATTAATTAACTTGCAGTTGCTGAATTCGATTTTTCAGGAGTCAACATGATTCTAATGAAGAGATTTTTTTCTCAGACTCCATTAATGTGAATTAATATGAGAAAATAGCGAAATAATGCTGCCACTGAATTTGCTGCATTATGCCCCGCAATCTCTCTTTTATTGCTGCACAACACAGCCAAACCTGCCAAACTATCTGGTACATTGCCCCATCATTGCAGTGATTCCGGGTATGTTAAATATTAAATATTCAAGGGTAAAACTTACGCTATTCTGCCAACACTGATTCGAGCATGGGATGTTCAATCCATGTTTTAAAAATCACACCTATATCTGTTGTGAGTTACGACCTAACGCCTAAAATTGGAATCTATACCTTGTAGTAAAATAAAAGTTACAACGCTGCCGTCATGGTTTGAAATAATCATACTGTGTACATGCCTGTGCCTGGCATGAGAGAAAATAACTTCAGGCAGATAATTGTATTCAGAACTGCTGTTCTCCACAAATACTGAGCAGGCCCAATCAGAAACAGTGAGTCAGAGGCATTTATAAGCACACACCCTTTTCAGAATGTTTTTCTGCTTCATAAAATCATTTCTCTAGCTAGAACCAGCACGTCCACAAGCATTGCTCACACCATTTCTGTGCAGTGATTTAATTAGGAACAGAACTTTATTTGACCGTATTCGTTGGCTTAGAAAAGGGCCTTTTACACTTCTTTGCATCTATTCTATATTTGGAGAACAGAAATGTAAGTTAGTTTATTAAAGAGGGTTTTAACACACACTAAGAACGAACTTAATTGCTAATACCAACATAATTGTTCATGGAAGTGAATGTTATAATGAGGTTTTGTTTCCTCATGTGAGAGAGCATTTTGCTGAAGAACGTTCCTAATACCAGCCAGAAGTATACCTTCACTCAAATCATGAAACTAATTGACTTTAAAATGATACATCTCAAGCATCTCTGAATGTTTCTCAAACCCTGCTGATTCCCTAACAGTGAACGTTTGAAAAAAAAAAATGCCATATCCCCACATCATTTCCTAAAAACAAATGCAGCTGGCAGCAACTTCCGACTAGTCCTCGCAGGCGGATTTAACACGGGAACGCTCTCTGTGAATGAGTAAAAATAACTTGATTTTTTGTTTCCGAGGCGGCCCCCTATGTAATGCCACAAATACAAACCCGTATTTGAAAGGCGTTCGATAATTCCAAAATACAGGGGAATTCAGCAAAGTAGATCCTCCCAATAGCAGCAGAGGCCTGATTCTGGACTATAGAATATCTGTAATCTATAACCGCACACACTCCACGGGATCGAGTTTACAATTATGTTTACAATTGTCTCAATATTTTAAGTCTCCCATTTCATATTTAGATTGCAATCCTTCAAACAGCAATGGAAAAGAGACCTTCTGTAGAGTTTCCTTACAATATCCTCTCAGTTCATTCAGTGCTATTGATTGGTTAATAGTAAAAACTGCTATTAACAGCGCTTGAAAACAACAGACGTGTGATATGAAGCACTATATGAAACTCACAGGATGGTTTTATCTCCCTCCACCTTTCCACCCACAAGTGATCAAAAAATGCAATTAAACGGTTGAAGTGGGCTTTGTGTTTACCTCAACCGTCCACTGCAGCATTTTCAATGAATACTTACCATTTTCTAGATTCCTTGAGCTGTTTTGACTAGGTATGCCTTGCAGGTGTGCTGGCACTGAGAAAGCGAAAGTGTTATGCACACCTCTTGAGTAGGCCTTGCTAAAAGAGAAGAGCATGCATACCGGCACAGTGTACTGCTGTGTGAATATAGTTTGCAGTCACTGTGAATTTTTTCAGAACTTTGCATTTTTCCTGTTTTATGAAAGAAATTGCATTTTGCAACACGTCGTGGTTCTTTTAAACAAATTTCACCTTTTGATTGCTTGGTTTATCTTTGTCAGTTGTACACTTGTCCTGGCGTCTGCGTAAGACCTCCAAGTCATAAGATATTATCTCGGCCTAGCAAGTAAACCCAAATCCCTCTGAGTTCATGAACTGAGTTACTTTGATATCCGTTATGTACAGCACTTAGAGGTATCAAAATTGCAGCACTTAAAGGTGTAGAAAACATGAATTTTATTGTGAGAGAAAAGCATCTTCATTAAAACTTGAATGCATGTGAGGGTGACATATCCTCTACCCACCCTTGTTTGAGTACATATTGTTGGTTATTCTTAGTACTAAGTGTGTATCCATAGCTTGTGATGGTGGTACTTTCTTTGTCTGGCAGGACTGCAGGTGGATTTGGATGGTTGATGAAAATAAAAAACATTTCAGAGAATTGTGTTTATCATTTTATAATTATAAACGTGTATGAGATAGAAAAGTTCCTGTATTATCATGAATTAAAACCTGATGTTTCGGAAAAAAATTAATATGTGTGTGTGAGTACACACGCGAGCACAATTGTATGTGGGATAATCAGTACTGCTGTCAGCAGCTTTACTTTCTTTTGCCTGACACTGAGAGATTTGTGCATTTTTTATTTCCTTACTATGCACATTCAAAGAAGAATTCCGGTATAATGTGACTGAGAACAGATCTAGAAGGTGCAGGACTGCAAAGTGACAGGAGGTAAAAATGAGAACGAGAAGAATGTTGCCATGTGAAATAATATTTACTGAACTGCCTGTGTTATGAATGGCATTTTAAATCTTAGAGAAATTTTGCTGAAAAAAATCACCACTTTATCACCATTTCATCAAAATATTTTGGGCTAGGTGAACCCTGAATATCCCTTGGGTGGGTCAGCCTTCTTTGTCACACTATGAAAGTAGAGGCATTTTTCAGTAGTCCACCTTCAGAACCTATGGTGTTTTTGCCACATACTTGAGAATAGTGTTGTAAAATCCTGCTTGGCCTAATGTTTTCTAAACTTTGAGTAGGATAACATCCTCGTGCACTCTGGCGGATGTCAGACTAACTTGCTCACATAGGCAGTCCAATTCAGGATTGACATTTACCTCCCAACACTTAAAAAAATCATTAGGGTCCACTGATTAGAGGTGATCTCCCAAATACCTTGGAGCATTTGGATTCATTCACTGAGCTCATTTGCTCTGTGCAGTGTATGGCTGGTACACAAACTTTTACCAGAGATGTTTTTCTGTTCCCAGTCTGGCCCTGCATTCAGCTTCAGGAGGCTCCCGAGTGTTCACGTCACAGTATGATGGTATGCTTGTCAAGTAAGTTTGGGGCACAGGTAGGCAGGAAACTCCAGTTAGACACGAAAGCAAACTGACTAAAGTGAGAGGTGAAGGCTGAGTGCAAAGCAAGTGCCTGCCTGAACATGCACCTGCTGGCCTCTGCAGTCAGTTATCATCCATCAACAGTAGAGAGGCTGCACATGCTCCCCAGATATAGAAGATGGAGTAGTGCACATACATTTACTGTATGGCCATCAACAGCTTCCCTTCTGCCTCTGTAGCCATTACAGTTTTTTGCACAGTGATGATGGTGATACAGCAGCTAATGTAGTAGGCTTTCAGTTGCACGGATGCACAACGCACAGCCTCCTACCAGTGTCTCCTGATCCAGTCTTGAGCCAGTGTCTTCAACCTGCAGAGATGCCAGTGTTACCCATCTGTGGTTCCATGTGCTGACAGCTACTATCGTCCCTGACCAGAGGTATTACACCATGCCAGTCTACAGTGACAGACACAGGCTTAGCTGCTTTGCTTCTCAGCCATCCAGGCCAACAGAATGTCAGGAGATACACAAGGGCCCGCAGTCAGGCAAATCACAGAGACTGACCACCACCACCTCAGGAGGGGGCCTCTCGAACCTAATGCTTACACTTCCTGCTGGCAGTCGAGTTAATGCACTTGAGATGGAATGACTGTCACTCTCCAGTTCATCCAGGCAGAATTTGAGACCCCCATAAAGTAATTGACATGATCCAGTGACAGATGCCCATAGCCACCCCAGGTGAGGCTGCAAGTAAATGCGTGTCAAGTCATTCTTCACTATTTTCCAACTACTTTTGGCCTATTTCTGTTTTTCCGAATCCAACTTTAGTCTGTTTTATCCCCATCCCTTTCCTGATCTGACATTTGATTTATTTGCCTAGTAAGCATTTAATAGCCAATGAACATGTTTAACTGTTTGTGTGTGTCATGCCGAACTGCAGTCTTGAACTGGCAAGCACTTTAAATGCATTCAGTGTTAGGTAGTGCTTATTTTATGCAGTGACAAACAGAACTCATTTTTCATCAGTGGGGCTTATGTTTAATTATTAGGATTTAACCCAAAACAAATAAGAAGGTAGAGTAAGGAGCATTATGCAGGAAGAGAAAGATAGGCATCAGTGACAAAGGGAAAAGCCAGGGTTGAAAAGGGATTGGCAAGAGTGACAAAGAGATATGAATGGCAGTGTGGTGGAAGAATTAAACATTAGGTGGAATCAGCAGGAGGCAGCGTTGGAAAATAGAAATTCTGGCATTCAGTGGTACTGAATTGTGAGCTCCAAAGAAACATTTTGTGCAACTGCATTTATTTTGTGACACACTATAGACTGCTGATATGGGACAACTAAATGAGTCCTTGTCACAAAATGTGTCCAGTTTCATGCTTTTAAATACCCATTTCAAGTTTTAGTGTTGTCATTTAATATTGTTGGTAGGGGTGTCAGTCTGTGTCTACATTCTGCAAAACTGATCAGTGATTCATTAAAAATTAGAAATATCCTCCACCACTACATCTCCTCCCAGCCACAGGCCACCTTCTTATGGACTATCACTAACACTTGTATTTTGTGATTTGTCCCTGCATTACAAAAAGGACAGGAGGACACTGCTTGACATAGTTAGTGCACAATGGAATACACTATGGGGGTTATTACAACTTTGGAGGAGGTGTTAATCCGTCCCAAATGTGACGGATATACCACCAGCCGTATTACGAGTTCCATAGGATAGAATGGACTCGTAATACGGCTGGTGGTATATCCGTCACTTTACTGTCACTTTTGGGACAGAATAACACCTCCTCCGAAGTTGTAATAACCCCATATGTATTTAATGTTTCTGGTCAGTGCATATATTTCCTGATTGGAGAATACATGATATTATGTTAATGACATTTGCACAGCACACAGTCTGGTATGGTCGTCTCATAGTGCTCTCATTCATTCAGCTTGCCTTTCACACTTTGCTGCTGTGATGCCCATCTATTTGGAGACTAGAGCTAGCTATAAAATGTAACTTTTTGTTACATTTATTAGCATTTTTAATGGGGGTGATCAGACTACCCCAGCTCATAGCCTAAGGAAACAGGCTCACTAATTGAAGCAACACCATGCAAATATATGGACTCCTGTGCCTTCAGTGTCACTGGATGTTACCTGCCATAAGGATGTCTACTTTCCTTGCTATACAAAGCAGAACAGGACCTTAAACCACCTGATGTTGCCTATGGTGGGTTAGGTGCGCAACTTGCATTTTTTAACACAAGATTAGTAAGAGGGAAAGTGAAACGAGGTAAGTGAAGTAATAGAGAAAAAGATGACAAATAATTTGAGAATGTCTTGGGAGAGGGTGAACATAAGGGAACGAATGAGTGAGGACTGAGTGAGAGAATCACAGAGAAAAATAAGTGAAAGGGTGGTGGATATAAAGGAAAAGGAATAAAGTGACATCAATTCAGCATTCAGTGGGACAAAGTCTATGCCAGTTTTTTCCCGATCAATCATATTGTATTTGAGCAGACAGCACTTTGGGCGTCAATCTTATGTCAGTATTGACCTTTCTTGAGCCATCTTAAGTCTTTCATGAGTGTGAATACCTACCAACTCAGCCTGTTATCCTTTGCAGGTTTATAAACTGACTGCAATTAAATGAATATTAACAATGCTTGTGATATACAATCATCTGAAAGTGTGAAATAGTCATACTAGTTGCTTTTTAAAAGGCAAATTATTATTACAAGTTAGCATTATGAATTTTAGGGCTGGAATCACTCTGCTTGCTAAGTCATGATACTGTAATGTAAAGGGCACTGTTAGGCTCATTTTCTAAAATATTCTCAGGTTGAGAGCTTCCACTCCCAGTACATTTGTGGAGAACATAGAGCCTGTTTACCCAATCCCCACTCTGTGCAATCAAGGGCAAGAGTATTTACACTACACCACTATGAAAGATCAGCAATGAGAAAAAGTGAATTATTAATTGGAGTGAATGGTAGTCTACAACAAGTAATTAAGTCACTAACTTGTTAGGCCCAGTCAAAGGTTTCAGTAATGTAATCCTGAGCTCAGTCCCTGATAAATATGGCACAGAGCAGACAGACTCAACTTAGAGAAAATGTTTAAAGCATTTAGAAGTACCAAAACAATTAAAAAGTCTAAAGCATAAAAGAATAAAAATCCCTCACCCATTTATCAAAATAGGGAACAATAATAAGCAAAATGGCATGAAAATCACAAAATTCCACAACAGAATTCAGATATATTAATTTTTAATTGGCTATGTCGAAATAGAGCCAAAAAGTGCAAAGCACCAATGGTACTCAATGGTTGCGGTATACCGCTACCTAGGTGCGATTTGAGGCCAAGCACGATGGAGTGAGGGTCCGATACAAGAGGCAGAGTGCCTCTACTAGGGCCTGGAAGTAGAGAAGATCAGAAACATTTCTAAGTCCTAATTTGAAAAAGGACTCTGTCATATTTCAGAGGAAAAACTCACCTCAGTACAAGGCAAACCTGAAACTCAATTTGGAATCCAACTGAAACTGCAAGTTGAAAACCTTCTGTGGTCGATCGCCTTAAAGCTCTAGAGGCAAAATATTTGAAAAAGTTCACAAACTTCCTTTGGAGCCCAAACAACCAAAGAAGTACACTTCTAAGGCTCCCAGGACCTCAGTGGGGGCATTTAAAGACTCTCAAAGTAAATGGTAGAGGGTATCAATAAAGCCCAGTCCATGTCCATTTGCCACAGGTCATTTGGAATTCTTCACAGGAATCTCCCCATCAATGTTTTATGTTCCTGGACCCAACCAGAGAATCAGCTGTATGATCCTTGGAGATCTTTCTGTCCTTGGATTTCAAGAGGAAGAGGGTCCACCCTTCTCAGGTTCTCACAGATCACACATGCCAAGTACAGAAGGTTTGGTCCACCTGGAATCCTTTCACAAGTCCAGCAGTGTTTTGAGGAAGGCTGGGTGAACCTCCAGCTTTGTAGGGTTCACCAGTCTGTGAGTGTGTGACACCCTCAGATATTCATACTTCCTATCTGACCAGTGGGTTAAAGGTTCCCAAGCCCTGGCCCACCTACTTGTGTAGTAGTTGCTGTTTGCTTTGCTGCAAATAGGCCCAAAATGCAATGTGTGAGGGCAAATCCAAAACAATATCTTCGGCTGCACTTAACTTGGCTCTAAGGCTGAGGGTATGAGTGGAGAGTGTGCTATGGTAATCCTAATGTCCTTCCACATCTAACATCAAACTCTAGTTGAAACAGACATTGTACCTGCAACAAACCCAGAGGCAGAAGTCTGGTAGGGCAAAAGCTGGGTCCCATAGCAATCAGACAGGGGATACACCAGAATTGTCTTGGCATCCTATTCTTTCTCTTTCGAGTGTGCCCCAAATATTACATGTAGCTCAACAGATCTGTGAAGCAGGATTTGACACTGTGGTGTTAACACGAGGCACACAACAACATCCACCTGGCATATTCTGTTGAGCTCAGAGGAGTCACCTCTGTCCATTCAGATCAGCCTATTATTTGCTCCTAGGAAGCATTTCACATTTCTTCTGCACCTACTTCCATGCTTGAACATATGCTGAGGCTTTTGCTAATAAGCCCTCTCAAAGTTCAGACAGGTAAAGGGTAGCTCTCTAAAAGTTACTTTTCATTAATATTTACCAAAAAGATCTGACTTCATCATTGGATTTTAATAAAAAAAATTAAATGTATATATTTTTTTTTTATCTAGCTTGTATCATGCCAGAGATAGCATTATTAGTAATTTGACCTGTACTTTGGTTTTCTATCTAGGACAACTGGACCTGCCAATGTGAAAATAGTTTGGGCCTTGTCACTGTAAGGATGTGTTAATATTCATTTTCTGCTTGTCCCACTGCTAAATACCATGGTATCCTTCCTTGTGGACTGCAAGCCTTACATATTAAAAGTCAGGTTTCTATTAAAAACAGGTTATTTTAATATGCCTTATTAAGGTTTTACACTGTAGCATTCAGGCTACTGTGATAGACCTAAGGACATACACAACAAGTGCTGCGGTCCACAGGTAGCATTCAACTTTTAATGTCATATGTGTATTCCACACGCTATACTATGATATTGTAGAAAAGGTAAATAAGCCAATCAGGGAGTAGCCAATGTCAACCTGTTGTAGGGGTCAGAGCACCTATACTGGGCACTGAAGTGCCCCAGTGTGCAGAGTCTTATAACCAGAAATACATTTCAGGAAAAATGGGGGCAACCATACAAAAAGGGGATTTTTTTTCACAGCCAGGTTCCAATTTTCTAGCATTTTGGATTTAAACATTTTCTGTTTTTAGTGCCATCCTTAAGCTAACTTCCTCTGTTGAATCTTAATTCAGTCTATCTAGAAGACTGCTATATCGAGTGCTCTAGGTATTGTTTATCAGTTTGGGATGCACTGCTCACTGCAGACAGGGCGATGGAGATCTTTGAGGAAAACTAAAAGTAAGAACATACAAATAATAGTACTGTCAGGTTTGTGGCTATTTTGAAGCAGGTCTTAGGCTTTTCACTTATATATTTGTGTATCAGGTGAGCTATTGGGTGGATTTACATAGCCTTGTACATATGGAGTAAGGCAACGCAGAGCAAGACACTGTGCTGCCTTACTCTGCATCAAAGAGGTGTTCCATGGCCGTTGGGGTGGGTGTTCCCACGTAACACCCATGGATTTTGACACATTCTCAGATTTACAAGGGTTTGTAAACCTGGAAATTCGTCAAAATCATATGCTGGAGGAGATGTAAGGGAGGAGCAATGAGGAGGAATACCTTTATTTCCCCTCGCTTTACTTTTTTCTAAATGTGCTGCATTCTTCAGCACACATAGCAAAAAGAAAAAGCCTCTCGTGATTTTTTTTGTGCAGTAAAGTGTCTCTTCCAGCACAAACACAATTATTCCTGCAATGCAGACACCATTGCACCATTGTACAAGGGGTGCTTACGTTGGCGCATAGCAGCCCATTGTGCGCCAGCGCAGGGAAAAAGGACAGGAAGGCAGATACGCTGCATTCCTGCCCTTTTCTTTTGACGCAGGGCAGTGCAGCAAGAATGCTTTCGGCGCTGCCCTACGTGAAAAGATTGTAAATATGCCCTTAATTTTTACCCATTTTTTCGGATTGTCCGAACATCAACCAGTGCTTAATTTGTGCTTGTTGTTACCGGTGCTGAGCACCGGCACTTATTTGTGAGGAGGGCCGGGGCTTATTCTTATGCCTCAAGCATTTGCTGCGAGCAAAATACATATATGTGAAGGACAGAAGAAGGAAAAACTAAAAAGCGTCATAAAGGGAGAAAGTAGAAAATTGCAGGATGAGCTGAAGGGGCAGGGGTGGCCGTAAATGGATTGAAGAGGCCCGAGATGGCTTCAGGATTACGCTGCCTCCGTGTTCAGTGCTGGCAGATTTAAATACAGCAGCCTCGTGTTTAAGAGAAGGGCTTTGAGCACCGGCACCTCTTAATTTACAAATTAAGCACTGACATCAACGATCTTCCTACATACCTGCATCTCTGAAACAGGCATTTTTTAATCTGAGGTGCTGAAAATAATTGCAGATTTCTTGCCCGAGTGGAGTTTCATGCCAGATCTCGGAGGTAGTTTCAAATTTTACCTCAGTAACGTTTGTGCATAATGCATAGTGCTTTAAACGTGATACTGAATTCAACAAGGAGCCAGTTGAAAGCTGTCGGAGCTAGATAGGTGCATCACATCTACATCAATGCATCAACGCAGGCACATGCTAGCTGATTGATTCGGCACTCAGTTCTTCCTCTGTGGCAAGGGTGGGGCCATGCCAGTGTAACTCGCACTTTTAGATACATCTCTTGTTGCCTATATGCCTCATTCCTCTTTGTATTTGAGTAAGTTAAAAAAGCAATGCGCATAAAACTGGTAATTATTGAATTCTATATGTGTATAGAAACAAAATAAGGCACAACACAGTCTATGGCAGTTAAAGTGCACATACTGCAATCAATATAAGTGCACGACACACAGAAGTTGAGTACGGCTACAAGCAGTTCTAACTGCTACATACATCATTACCAACCGTCACTGTTCAATTAAGATAGCTTCATGGCAACTTGACTATGCAAATTAGACTGTGATATTAAAATCACATTTCCTCCGCTGGGACAATAAAAACATTGACTTACCCGGCAAGGGTGTCTCCTGTCGATGTCTCTGAATCACAGGTGGCTGGTTGCAGTGTATACAGAGCACATCCCTTCTCTGCCTCGGGCTATCGAGGTTCCGACTCGTCAAAGACACTCAGAATCCAGTTTTAGAACAAGCTGTTACCTCCAAACAGAAACTGGGAGAAAGGGAACTGAAGCTGTCTGAAAACGCTGTTCTTTTTTTTTCTTTTTGGACGCGTGAGTCACAAACTGTTCAGCGTGCAGCCTGTGCCACGGAAGAGCTCCACCCGCCATCTCCTCGGCTCCCTCCTGCAGTCCCCTCCCACGCTCCCGCCTCTGTCTGTCCCTGGCATGGGATGGGCCGCAGCTGGAGAGATGTGCAGAACTGACACAAACTTTTAACTCGGCACTGGGTTTGTATGTTCTTACCCATGTGTCTTGTTTTTTGACAGCGCACTGCCCCTTTGCTTCAGCATTTTGCTGTGTACTCTCTCTCTGGTTTCTTAGGAAGTCAGCCCCACCTCACCGCATGGAATATGCCAGGAATGCTTCGCTTTCCACAACTCTTCGCGCTGTCTGCTCTAAGTCAATGAGCCCTCTTGTTTCTTTACCTTGCAAATGCAAATGTTCCTGCCACTATATCAACACTTTTAAAATGCACCACCAAGTCATGTTTTCCAGCCGAGCCAGCGCTCTGAAATTCGCATTTGTTTTCCTCAAAGGATATCTTGTGTAAAACTTAAGGGGTACTCAGAAAACATCCTTAATGATAATGATTTGTGCCCTGGACACCTCGAAATTGTGTATTGGCGCTCTAGGGAGTAGAGTAGGAACCGTTAAGTTATTTCTAGTGGGTTAGGTTCGTGTTCCACTCGAAGTTTTCATTTGTGTATTTAATGGATACATACTTTTAGCAGGGCCGGACTGACCATTCATTCCATCGTGCCCATAACATAACGGGTGGAACAATTGAAAAGCGGTTTTTGAAGGCCCCCTACTGGTGTCTTCGTCATTCGCTCTAGCTCCCTGACGATAAATGCAGCAGGGACAAGAGAGTGAGACTGAGGGAAAAACAAGAGATATGAGTGCAAGAGAAGAAAGGAACAGAACTAGGCATGGTGTAGGGTGGGACAGGTGCCTCACCAAATGTAACCACGTGGCTACCCAAGGCCATTTGAAGAAACCACTTAGGCCCTCATTATGAACACGAACACGGCGGTGAAAACCACCGTGTTCATGCTGGCGGTCTTCTCAGTGACCGCCAGCGCCCCCGGAACCCCTCTGGCTGTATAATGTACATTCCTCTGGGCCGGCGGGAGGAAACATTGTTTCTGCCCGCAGACCCAGAGGAACGACTGGCCGGGACATTGACGGCAGCTCCACATAGAGCCTCCGCCAATGTGTCTGTGCGGCCGGTGCAGCTGCACCCGTCGCGCAGTTCACTGCCTGTAAATCTGGCAGTGACCTGCGCGATGGAGCACTGCACAGGGGCCCCTGTACTGCCCATGCCAAGTGCATGGGCAGTGCAGGGACCTCCAGGGATTCCCCGGTGCACCCCTTCCGCCAGTCTTTCCCTGGCAGGGAAACCCACCAGGGAAAGGCTGGAGGCTAAGGGATCCTTATCCGACAGGGCAGCACTGCTGCCCTGTTTGATAATGATGCTGTCCACTGCCAGACTGCCTGACGGAGGCAGCCTGGCGGTGGGTGAGAGCCGCCTATGGCGGCCCTCCATGGCTTCACTATGTGGCAGTGTGGGCCGCCATGCCGGCTGGTGGGATTTCCCACCCCGCCGGCATTGCAGCCCACACCGCCATGTTCATAATGACCGCCTTAGTGTTCTTTTTCTTAATGATTCGTGCGGCCCTTGCTTTCAAGCCTAATTGTTTAATGCAAGTAGCCTTGGGATTCTTGCCCTTTGAATAGGCGTGAAGTCAGTGCTGATGGCGTCTCTTATCGTTTTAATGTGAAGATCAGAAGTACGTATGATACTCTCAGTTTATCAAAAGAGACTGCAAGCTCCCATTACCCAGTACCTAGGTGGTGAGAAATATCATTTGGCAGAAACAAAAATACAAGTTTGTCATGACAAGAAAAGTAACTCAAAATGTGCATACAACCAGGAGATGTATGGTAGCTGACTTTTTAAGTCGATGACGTGTTGTAATCTATCTGTGGGCTTTTAACCACACCTACTACATGTCCATCACTATCACTCATTTATGGGCTTGCCTCTCAGAAATCCTTTTCATCATTGGTAAATGTTGTACGTTTGTCCCTCCTAGGGGCGGTTATGTTGCTGCCTTGGCCATTGCCCCTTTACCTGGATAATTGCACGATTGCCTATACGTTTGACTGTGAGTGAACTTCTTTGTCCTTTGGTGTTTCTCCTTCGTGCTCACGTTCATGGCGGATGTGGCGCTTTGAATTGGCTCGCTCATGTCAACTGTTTTACTTTTCATTTTCAATTTACGTGGCAAGAAAAGTTCAGTTAGGAATTTACAATGCTAATAGCTCAAACCTGAGCAAATGAGAGACCCATTGCATTGCAAATGCTCATTTGGAGTGACGCCGTAAGGACAACAAAAAGGGTTGCTCTGACAGAGTGCTGGCCTTGCACAGTGGCCATCATCTTTGGCTTCCCGCACCCTTTACTCTCTCATAACATAATGGATTGTTGATGAGGAAGGACAAAAGTCAGGAGACACGTCCAAGGCCTATCCTAACTTTTCATAGCATCAATTTCTTTATCCTCCACCATAAAGGCAATAGGAATGCAAGCAATACATTATCTTAAAGACTACTTCTACCTCCATTTCGTATATTTAATTTCCTGTTGTAATGCAAGATGGATTCCACCATTTACCCTGGTACAATCCTGAGGGAGCAACATATCTTCACAACCGAAGATTATTCCCATCTATTCTCAGCTGTCAGCGCATCCAGGTAAGTATAATGGAAGGCTCAGACAGCCAAACAGGGGGAAAGGGAAATGGTTGAGAAAGAGAGCAGCTGAGCTGGCTCTTCACAGGGTGTCTAATCCACATTTTCCTCTTGGTTCTACCTACAGTTGTCACCTGTCTGCTTCCTGGAAGGTGCTAATGTATAAACATAAGCACAATTAGTGTTTTACTCTTCCTACTCTTCCTGAAAAAGTTTGACCTACAAGTTGTTCCCGCTGCTATACTTTTATTTACTCATATCATACTTCTCTCACAGCCCGCCTCAAGTAATTCAATGACGTGACAGTAGTTATGCTTGCTAAAGGAGGACATTCTTGTTTTTCCTCTCCAGATCAGAAAGACCTGCTCTGGGTCTAAATGTAATTGACTGAAAACTAGTCTTCAGTGCACTGGTGTGATCAACGCGAACAGGGAGTTGGAAAAATGCAGCAGACATTCATCTAAGGGTAACACAAGGTGTACACTCAGAAGTCATGCAGGATAACTTTCCCTCCTAGAAGTGATTTGCCATATTTGTATGGATACATGTTTAATTGATTTTGTTGTATGTCATATTTTGTTTTGATGCATTTTATATTCATAGTGATGAAAGTGGATTTTTTTTTTTAAAAATGAATAACCATTTTGCACGATGCTGCGGTTGCTGTGTGGTGGACGGGGGTGCCTCTGCGTTTTGACAGGTTTTCCCTGATAGGGTTCCTCAGAATTTTTGCCTGACAAATTTTCCTTAGAGGTGTCTCAAATTTTTCAATATGTTTTTTTCCCTGCCAGGATTTCCTAGGGGTGCCTCAGAACTTTTTCCCTGCCAGGTTTTCTCTGGCAATGATGAATTTTTCTGTTAGTTGCCACCAAGTTTTCCCAGGATAGAAAAAAATGACATCATACCATGAGTCCTAAATAAGGCAGGCAGTGAGAGGCCCTTGTTTGAAAGGACAACACCCTGTCATATCGTTGGAGTAAGCTTTCTATTGAGGGAGCCAACAGAGGAACAGCTGACTGAAAGCTGACAGGCTGGCCTACTCCAAATAGTGGGCAGACTGAGGGTTTAGCAGACAGGGTGCTCCATTGGGTACCTTGTCCAGCAAGATCAAAATCAGTCCCATGGTCTTCTCTTTTAGTGGTGTGGAAATTTTGTGAAATTTGTTATTGTGTACTTATTCAACATTTTGGGAAAATTATGCAAACTTGTGCTAAATTTTGTTGTGAGGTGTTTTTTTTTGGTATGGCTATGCATCCTTACCATGGAATACATTTTCAAAAACTGTCTTGGGTCCAGTCAGGCTCATTTGAACAACCTTAAGCTCAACCCTGGGTAGCTATGACTTTCGAGCAGCAAGGCTAGCACAAAGGAACTTTGTGTAAAGCATTTAGCAGTACTAAACAACGAAACAAGAAAGGCACGCAAAAAGAAAGAAACACACACCAATTGTTTAAAATAGGTTATATTTTCATGAATTTTTAGAGTCAAAGATGAGCAAAATCCACCAGAGGGTTCCAGAGATATGAATGGTCAAAGATGTTATCACTTTTAATTTTAACTGCAAATAAGCATTGGTTCATAAAAAGTTTGGAAACTTTTTAGATATTAGTTCAGCTACTCTGTCCTGGCTTGGGATACCAAATCTGACAGGATGAAGGTCTAGGGGGCCAGTGGGGTAGATTTGGACAGTTACCTGGCCACTAGACCATTTTCAAATCCAGTTCTAAACTTTACAGCTGGACCACCATAGATGCTAATGGAGTGGTCCTGATGCTGAGGATACAGAATGAAAAGATGCTCAAAAATGCTCTGCTTGCTGTGCGGTTTGACGAGGGTGCCCCTGGGGTGCAAATACACAAAGTATGTAATACATTTGCAAGATAAAGTGGAAGAAGATATACATTTGCTACTCTGGCAAGATATCTTCGAACCAACAATTGCTCTAACACCTTGGGTGACTCCAATAGCAGTAGTTCCTAAAAACAATACAGACAAGATATGAATTTGCATAGATAAAGGAATACCAAATACAGCCATTTAGAGTGAAAGGCATCCACAACAGCACTTAAATGATATGATAACAGTTTAAATGGAGCAACAACATTTTCTAAACTAGATATCTGCGAAGGATATTATCGGTTAGAGATTGATGAACATCAAGATACGTAACAACATTTTCTACACATCGGAGGTTGTTTTGTTTTAAACAACCTAACTTTGGAATTTGTTCAACAACAGAGATGTTTCAAGAAACTACAAAGAATGTGATTAGTCCAATGAAAAACTCAATGAGCTATAGTGATTATTAGAAATGGGGTCTCTAGTTGGCAGAGGTATATACACTTGTCCAAGTAGGGACCGCAATCCTAGTCAGGGTAAGTCACACACAATCCAAATTATCCTGTGCCCATTTTCAGGTAGCTTGGCATTGAGCAGTCAGGCTTAACTTAGAAGGCAATGTGTAGAGTATTTGTGCAATAAGTCATGCAATAAAACAGTGAAAACACCTCAAAAATACACCACAAAGGTTTAGAAAAATATAAGATAGTTATCTGAATGAATTAAGGTAAAAACAATTAAGATTTGATAAGTACAAGTTGAAATATCACTTTGGCAATGATGAGAAGAGTCTTAAGTCTTTAAAAATCATGTCTCTTCTGTGCACAAAGTCCCTCGTATGCGTCAAAATTACACGCACGGAGACCACAGAGGAAGAGATGCGTGGAAAACGGAGGGTGTACATCGGATTTCCGGGTGCACACAAATGATGCGTCAATTCTTTTCCACATGACAAGGACTTGGCGTTGAATTCAGGCACACAGGCTTCAATCCTCTTTGCAATGTGGGGTCATTTAATGCAAGGGACGATGCGTGAAAATCCTGGACGTGCCGGACGATCTGGTGGGTTATGCAGCAGATTTTCTGTCACCCAGCAGATGCTGCATCGATTCCTCATGATAGATGTTGGCCTGCATCGTTTTGGGTCAGTGATGTTTCGATCGGGTGGGCTGTGCATTGTAGTTCCAGTCGCAATTCTAGTGCTGAGTCGATCTCCACTCTAGGAGCTGGGCTGCAATGTTCTGGAGCAGCGATGCAGTGATTCTTTCACCGCTAGGCAGGTTGTGCATCGAATCCGGCAGGCGGTGCGTCGATTTCTGCCGCGCAAGGAGTTCCTTTGAAGAGAAGACTTTTTGGCCCTGAGACTTCAGGAAACAGGAGGCAAGCTCAATCCAAGCCCTTGGACAGCACTTCTCAGCAGAGCCAGTGGCCAGCAAGGCAGCAGGGCAGCAGCAAGGAAGAAGTCCTTCACAGCAAAGCAGCCCAGGTGAGTCATTTGGGCAGCCAGGCTGCTTCTCTTGCAGGTTGCAGAGTCTGGTTCAGAATATCTATCCCAGGAAGTGTCTGAGTTGGTAGGGTCAGGGACCCAGTTTATGTGCCCAAAAGTGCCCTTGAAGTGGGGGAGACTTCAAAGAGTGGTTTTGAAGTGCACAAGGTCCCCTTTCAGTACAGTTCTGTCTGCCAGGGTCCCAGTAGGGGGTGTGGCAGTCCTTTGTGTGAGGGCAGGCCTCTAGCCATTGAAATGTAAGTGTCAAGCCCCTCCACCCTTCCAGCCCAGGATGACCCATTCAGTATGCAGATGTGTGCAAGTATGACTGAGCATCCTGTGTTTCTGGTTGTCTGGGTGGAATGCACAAGGGAGCTGTCAATCAGCACAGCCCAGATGTGGATTGGAGACAAGGCTGTAAGGCACAGATGGATTTTAAGTGCAGAGAAATGCTCACTTTCTAAAAGTGGCATTTCTAAAATAGTAATATAAAATCCAACCTCACCGGTCAGTAGGATTTTGTATTACCATTATGGCCATGCTAAATGTGACCTGTCTACCACTTTCTGATCAGAATCTACCACTCAAACAGTATATGAGGGTAACCCTAATGTTAGCCTATGAAAGGAGCAGGCCTCACAGCACAACACACAGGTATATGTCCTGCCTTTTACCTACACAGCACCCTGCCCTATGGGTTACCTAGGGCCTACTTTAGTGGTGACTTATATGTAGAAAAAGGGGAGTTTAAGGCTTGGCAAGTACTTTTAAATGTCAAGTCGAAGTGGCAGTGAGACTGCACACACAGGCCCTGCAAAGGCAGGCCTGAGACATGGTTAAGGGCCACTTATGGGGGTTGCACAACCAGTGCTGCAGGCCCACTAGTAGCATTCCATCTAAAGGCCCTGGGCACATGTAGGGCACTTTACCAGGAACTTACAAGTAGATCAAATATGCCAATTGGGAATAAACCAATGTTACCATGTTTTAAGGGAGAGAGCATATGCACTTTAGCACTGGTTATCAGTGGTAAAGTGTGCAGTGTCCTAAAACCAGCAAAACCTGTGTCAAAAAAGTGGAGGGGGGCAGGCGAAAAGTTGGGGGTGACCACCCTAAGGCTGTCAAGTCTAACAGTGATGATATACTGGTATTTGGAAAAACAAAGTGAACATGATCAAGCTTTAAAGGAAGTATTTCAAACTTATGAAAGCTGAACTCACATTAAATCCAGATAAATGTGGAATCAGCAAGCCAGAGCAAATTTTTATAGACATATATTCTCGAGTAAAGGAATGAGGCCAGAACCCATGAAAGTGTCATCCTTGATGTCAGCTACCCCAAAAGATATAGCGGAGTTATGCTCTTTCTTAGGGATGGCTAATTATTTCTCTCATTATATCAAGGATTATGCCAGTGTCAGATCACCTCTCTGAGAATTAACAAAAAAAGAAAGAACATTTACCTTGGATAAACACTGTGAATATGCATTAAGATGATTAAAGAAGACATAGCATCAGCAGCAAACCAAAAATGTTTTGACCCAGAAGTACATACTGAGCTCAAGAGATCAAGTCCTTTGGGATTAGGTGCTATCCTTGTGCAGCATAAACCTGGAAAGCAAACTGCTACATTTGCAGTATCCCACACCAGCAAAAACCTGACTGATGTAGAAAACATATTTGCAGTCTGAGAAAGAAAGTTTAGCTGTGGTTTAGGCTTGTGAGCATTACCATTATTATTTATATGGAAAGCCTTTTGCGGTAATCACAGACCATCAAGCATTGACAACTGCTTTTGGAAATCATAAAGCAAACAGACCTCTTTGCATTGAAAGATGGGGTATGAAGTTAATGGATTATAATTTTTAAATTATTCAAAAATGAGGAAAGGAATATAATCCAGCAGATTATTTGTCCAGACATCCAATTGGTATGAATAGAAACAAGGGAACGAAGTTGGGGAGTGTGTATCTTTCATAATCAAATCAGTAATTCCTGAGAAATCTCAAAATGATCCATATATCTATGAATGATAACACTTTGGAAGAGTTAAGGCAAATCTTAACTGCAAATATATGGAAACATATAATAGTTGCAACAAGTTTTCAACCTGGAATAAACAAAAGAGATATACTTGTGTTAAAACATTTACAAACTGGGTTAACAATAACCTCATCTGGTATTTGCTTAAGAGGTAACAGAATAGTCATCACACATTAATTGCAAAGCATGTAAATGATCTGGCACATAAAAGTCATAGAGGGATATCATTGACCAAAAATGTTTTACATGAAAAGGTGTGGTTTCACTTGACAGTCAAGTTGAAGAGGTTAAAGGAGCCTGCCACTTTTGTCAAGGCAGTACAAGGGAAAGGAATGTTGAGGAACTACACATGTCTAAGCTTCCAGATGCTGTATGATCTGAATTAGCATGTGGTTTTATGGACCATTAGATTCTTGACAATATTTGTTTGTCATAATTGAGGGATATTCTAGATTTCCAATTGTTAAAAAAGGTGCCACTGTGGTACAACCCGGTTTCAGGTGACATTTTCTCCACGTGGGGTATAACTATGATCTTAGAGACAGATAATGGACCACCTTTCAATGGTAAAGTGTAAAGTCTTTAAATGCATGGGAGTGGTACATAAAAGAATCACCCCACTTTTGGTCACAAGCTAATGGAATAATAGAAAGGTTCATGGCCACCATGATGAAGCCAATTCAGAGAGCCAAATTATCACGAAGTTCCATAAATCAAGCTTTGTGTAAGCCAGGTTGCAGAGTCCGGTTCAGAATATCTATCCCAGGAAGATTTTGCACGTTATTATTGAAAAAACCTCATGGATCAACAGGAACATGTTCTTCAGAGTTGTTATTTGGGTAAGCCAGACAAGCATGTCTGCCACAGATACTGCTGACACCTCCTAATAACATGATAACATTGCAAAGAGAGATGAAAGGAAAGGTAAAACAATATGCAGATTAAAAGAAAAACATTCAAGAGAAAAGGTATCAGATTGGAGATCTTGTATTAGTGAAACAAAGTCAATTAAGGAAATCTGCAAGTAGATTTCATCCATTGCAATTGGAAATAACAAATATAAAAGGATCAGCAATTACTACACAGAATGGGAACAGAACAATAGCGAGGAACAAAATATATTTTAAAATAATCATTACCCCAGTTCAAGAACCAGAAGCACAACAAGATCAAAGACAGCAAGAAGACATCTCTTTAACAGCGGGTGAACCAATTGGACGTGATGCAAAAAAAGTATTGTGAATCATTCAGAAGAGTAACACGCGCACTCAACAAACCACATAGACTCATAGAATAATGTTGATTTATTTATGAATTTATTTATTAATTCATTTATTTATTTATGTATTTATTTATTTATTTATTATTATTATTATTATTATTATTATTTTTTTAAAGGGGAAGATATGTAGAGATGTAGAATGTAGTTGAAACAGAATGTATCACGTCATAACCACATATGGAATGTTACTTTTAAGTTGTAGTTATTCATCAGTCTTTGGAGAAGAACTGAGGACCAGCAGTCTTGACAGATCTGTCTCTGCAATGAATTCATTTTAACATACAATGCTTCGCCTCATTTACCTTATCCAGGGATGTCCCAGCGTTACATCTTTGTGCGGTTCAGGGGTCAGCAATGCAGCCCTTCTTCGGTCCTTGTTCCAGTTCTGGAGTGATCCGAGATTCAGGGTTCCAGGGATGCCCTGTTTATCTCAGGAAATTGCTATTAGAGGACAACACATTCACTAGCCAATTGGCTACCAGGTCCCCTCCTTCTTGGTGACGAATTTCCAGCAATGTGTAGCATCTGGCAATCCTATGGTGCAGTGTTTTAGCTGCCCTTAAGACGTCTCACACTTTCCTTGACTGCGAGGAGCTTGGTAGGCTACCCTAGAGATGTAGCTACCTGAGGGCTAACCACCCTTGGAAAAAACAGTTTGGCCACTGGTCTTCCTCCTCTGGCCCTGTCTCCAACTTGTCTATCTGAGCAAAGGGGAGCCCCTTGGAGTGTATCACCATTTGCCCGCCAGGGGTGGCTTCCCTTTGAGGATTGCCTTTTGGGCTAACACCCCAAGTGGCATCCTGCGAAGAGGACATAATACCTTGCCCTGTAGTAGTTTGTTATTGTTCTAAGCATGGGAGTCCTCCGCATGACTCCCAAGGCAGGCAGAAAACTGTTGGCCAGTGCAAATGTGAGGCCATTGCACCGGCTGGGTCACATAATGACAATGTTCTAAAAGTTGCATTGCTTTAATTGTGGCATTCAATTTGATTTAGGCATCAAGTCGAGTTTAATGCCATGATTAATTTGGTACCTTACAGTACCCAGTTAGTTAGTCCCATTAAGTTAGACAGACAGGGGTCCCTGTAACCCTTTGTTAGCTAATTGGGTTGCCTACCTTTCCACAGCAAGACGACAATTTAGAGGTGTTGCTGTAGGAGGCATTTTTAGGTTTTGCCTGCACAGCGCTTGTGCAGTGGTGAAATCTTTTGTATTTGAAAAATAAAAATCTTAAAAGGAGCTTTAAACCCACCCACAGTCTTCCCATTACTTACCATTGGTAGGTTTTGTTAATCACTCTCCTTTTTTTATTATTATTGGTCAGCAGCAGCTTCTAATGTCATCAGGCTGCACTTCCTCTCTTCTTTCAGTCAGCTTCGGCTGTTCCCTGGAGCCTGGATGAAGTACTCTTTCTGGTTAACAATGAGTGGCTGGTATTCAGTTTCCTTCTGCTAGCTGCATGCTTCTGAGGTACTTTTTTAAAAGTTTAATTTAATGCCCATCCTCCTCCGACATCCATGTGGTGCTTTACCTTTTACACTGCCTGTTGTTTGTGCTGTCATCTCCCACTGTTGTTTTTCCCAAACTCCCTTCTGTTTATTTACCACCTCCTCCCACTGTTCTTTCTTTATTTTAGGTTATTACGGTCGAGCACACAAGCGCTCTGTCACTGTTGTAATCTCTCTTTGGGTTTTTAATCATGCCCATGTCACGCCTGTCACTTTCATTGGTTCGTGGGCTTGCCTTTTAAAAGCCGCTTGATTTCATTAGTGAAAGGCGTGCACACGTCATGCCTTTTCCAGTGTTTAGCTCTACTCGAGCTCACCGGCCAACTACTGAAAACATATGAGGCTCCAGGTTTTCAGAATGGTTTCCGGACTACTTTACCTTTTTATTTTCCACGCAGCGTGATTACGCTGGGTCTTACATAACGCAATCGCACTTGTTTTTTGGTTTTCATTTTCAGCACGATCCCACTGCTTTTTACACAGCGCGATTGCGCTCAGTTTTTTATTTCAATTTGTGTGGCAAGAAAAATCTGGTCAGGAGTTTACAACGTTAATAGCAACTCGAGCAAATGTGAGACCAGTTGCATTGCAAATGCTTGTTTTTTTTTTTGCAGCTTCACATGGAGCAAACTCGCCACACTTCACATGAGCACCAGTTGCATTACAAACAGGGCACAGAGAACCACCAGGGCGTCAGGCACAGATAACAGCCTTCTGTTTACAACCCTGAGGGGACAGGGGACAGCTAATGAGTGCTCCACTGCCTTCATGCTCAACTCGCATTTCTGTGGGTTATGGTCCTCACAGCACAGAATAAGGGTGATTTTTTTCCCAAGCACTCCAGCTTGGAGCCCTGCTGTGTGTGTCCTTCACACCCTTTGGGAGAGGGCTAATGAGGGCTCCACCACCTTTGTCTCATCGGAGCCATAAACAGTGGCTTGGCTCTGCAGATCTCACCAAGTAAGTATGGTCATGGAGCTATCCTCCAGCGCTACTGGCAAGGGAAAAGCCAGTTCTGAATTTGTACTCGGGCCCTGGTTAAACAGTGGAATCTGTTCCCCTTACCTAAGTCCAAATTGTGCCTGAACAGTGCAGCTGCTTGTACTTACAAACATGGTGCATGTGTTACCCAGACTGAGAGCATTTTTACCCTACCCACCCCCCCCACACCACCCCTACCACCATCACCTTTATCATTTTAACAGTTATACGCTGAGCAGTGAGCTGGCTGAGTCGAAACAAAAAAAGTGACATAAATCAGCATTCAAAGATAGGCCAGTTTTATTTTATCATATTCTCAGTGAAAACAAAGAGTTTATTATTATGAATTTTAAAAAAAGTTTGTTTTGTGTTACCGTTCTGTCTTGAAAAAACAAGTTGGGTGAAGCATCAGACATTCGCCTTTCACCTTCACCTTTTATTAAAGGGAATCCTATAATGGCTTCTCAACGCTAGTAGGTATCCAAGAAGTGTTTTGTGGTGAACAACATTCACTCAAAGTCACTTAACCCGTGCCCAACACTCTAAAGAGAAGCAGTGGCAGAGAGATGTCTCAGTGTGACCCTCTGCACAAAATGTTACATAGCTGTGTGTCATTCCGCACATTCATATCTATCAAATTATCTTACTTTCAGGCATGTTTAGTTTACCCCCACCACTCCGCCACCACATCTGACTCTTAGGCCCATATTTATAGTCGGTTTGCGCTGAATTAGCATCATTTTGTTATGCTAATTTAGCGCATACCTAACTCCATATTTATCCATTGGCGCTAGATATGTCTAGCACCAAAGTTATGGAGTTAACGTCGTTTTCAGAATGTAAACACCTACCTTGTTTCAATGAGATGCAAGGTAGGCATTCCCGTCCAGAAAAGGACGATATGGCCTTTGCGCCATATTTATCCCCCATGCTGAAATCCAACACGGAGGGGATGGGGGCGTTAAGCTTAGCACCATTGTGCCATATTTATCCCCATGCTGAAATCCAATATGGAGAGGATGGGGGCCTTAAGCTTAGCACCATTATTTAACACCTGGGTATGGGCAGGCGTAAGGGGACCTGTGGGCATATTTCCATGGTTGAAGACCATGGAAAGAGCCCACACGTGCCCTTCCCTGGCCCCAATGACACCCCCACCCACCCCCACTTACACCAGAGGGCCACCACAGGATGGGAGACCCATCCCAGGTAAGTTCCTGTAAGTATATATTTTTTCTATCTTACCCCACTCGGGGGCCCTAACTTGGGGTCCCCTGCATGGTGCTGGCCCCAATGCCCATGCCCAGGGGATTTTGTCCCCTGGGCATTGCCATTGGGGTTGTGGGCATGGCTCCTGCCTTCACTAAGGCAGGGGCCATGTCCATGGGGGCTGTGTACCAGAAAATGGCGCTACACTGCTAAGAGGCAATTTTTCTGCCTCTAAACAGTGTAGCGCCATAATTAGGTGCACAGGCCCCGGTTTCTCCTACGCCACCCTCGCCAGGGCATTAGCACCGGCTAGTGCCATTCCATAAATATGGCACCCGGCATCTTGAAATGGCACTAGCCGGCGCTATACTTTTTCACACAAAACTGCGCTAATGCAATTTTGCATGAAGAAGTAGAAATCTGGCACTAAGTTCTCCACCAGACTATAGTGTTCCATTCGTTCACCCCACAGTCAAGTGCTCTGAAGTATCCTAAATGAGTTGTGTAGTGCTTTCAGATACTGCTTAAAACTGAAGAAATAAACCGATAAACTTAAAATTGATGTGGAACAGTGCACAGAGTAAGGCACATAAAGTTTTGGTGTCACCACACCCAGGAACTGAGAGGGGTGCAGGGTGTCGGCATGCCATGCAAAGGCTAGACAATGTAACACACAGAACACAAGATAACAGCTGATAAGGTCTGTAGCCCAATCGGTCTCACTATTTGCCCTTCCAGACAAATACACATCCAAACATTGTGTCCTGGTCCCTGGACCAATAAGCGTGATTGTTATGCCCACATTGCACAGTGATACACATATCATTCCTTATTCTATCGTATAAATAGACACATGCACATACAAATTCTGTCATTTGCACAGAATGATATCATAACGTCTAAGTGCTCGATATTGTAAACACACGTGCACAACTAATGTACTGTTCTGTGCATCTGCCTACATTAATGCACCTTACTGTGAGCCCTAGTAAAGCTTGAGACACCTACCTGAGGTGCCCAATAGAACACAAGACTGACGTGTACATTGGCACAAGCAATATTTGTGCGCAGTTGTAAATCTTTGGAAGAGTACATGTGCAGGGAATGCTCAGCCTGCAGCACAGAGCGCAAACACCGTAAGTGCCAGGATGTGCACGGTGCAGGCAGAATTCTGAATCAGCTTGGACTTCTGAGGAGGTGCAGCATGCTATGTAACATAAAAGAGACTGCTTATGCTTATCCACCTTTTGTATCCTGCCACACTCCATGCTCAGAACAATTTCTCAGCCCGGGGCATTCTCCGGGACAAGGGGAGATGAAAGTGAGCATTCCAGGTGTGACAAGCCATGTGACATATCAGGCTTGCAAAGTCTGCCAAGGCTGGGTGTCACCAGTGACAGCGATCAGAGCCCTGAATACACATCTAATACCTCCCACCAAGCTGCCCCCCTTGCAGCACAGGTCAGACCCCTCGGAAACCCTAAACCCCTCTCAGTACCCTCCTCTCGTACACAAGAAAAGGAAAAAGCATTGTCAAAGCCAATAGGTCTCACCTATGCAAAATCTATTGGCCTTGTCAGTGTCATAGCGCTTTTTTAAACTTTAAGTTATATACTGCTCAGCAGTTCAACCGCTCTGCAAAATGTAATTTATTTTTACAAAGTTCATAGAATTCGCATAGGCGAAACCTATTGGCTTTGCCAATGCTTGTTTATTTTGTCACACACAGGGTGGCACAATCAGTGCTGTAGCCCTCTGGGGACACTCTGCCTTACATGCCCTTGGTACTATGGGTACCATATGCTAGGGACTTATAAGTAGTCAGTACTTCCTAATTGGGGATAGCCAATTCTTCATTCACCTTGTAAGGGGCTAGAACACTGGCACTAAGGTCTAGCAGGACTCATTACATTCTCAAAGTCGAAAAACCAGCGGCATCATCCAAAAAGTGGAGGTGAACATTCAATAAGAGACATTTCCTTACATGGCCCCTCCAGATGAAAGGTGATGAGCAACTAACAATTTTCCTGGTGGTTCTCATCAGTGGAAGAACCTGAATAGGCCATCTGCATTGGCATGGTCAGTCGTAGGTCTGTGTTCTTCTGTAAAGTCCATACTCAGTAGGGAAATGGACCATCTCAACAGTTTGGGGTTCTCTCCTCTCATTTGGATAAGCCATCTGAGAGGACTATGGTCAGTTTAGAGTCTGAAGTACGTCCAAAACAGGTAGGGTCTCAACTTCTTTAGGGACCAAACCACAGCAAAAGCTTCTCTCTCAGTGGCACTCTGACGTGGCTCTGGGGAAAAGTAGCCTGCTGATAAGGGGGACAGGTTGATCCTGACCCTGGTCATTAAGCTGTGACAACACTGCCACAATCCCATGTTCTGAAGTATTTGTTTGGACAACAAATTCATAGGTAAAGTGCCTTTAGGACAGTTGGTGAGCACATAGATTTCTATGGGTGTCAGATGCCTTTTGATCCTGGTCAGTCCATATGACCTTCCTTGGAGGTTTCTTGGAGATTAACTTTGCTAAGGGAGGCACAATGGTAACATACCCTTTTACAAATCTCCTGTAATACCCAGTGAGGCCAAGAAAGGCTCTGACTTGGGTCTGTGTCTTCGGACATTCAAGGCGAGAATTGTCTGGATTTTGGATTGGTGAGGTTGTACATGGCCTCCACCTACTTGATGACCGAGATACACTACAGACCCTTGCCCATTCTGGCATTTACCTTTCTTGATAGTCGCTCTGCTTGTTGAAGGACTTGAAGCACTTCCTTAAGGTGGACCAGGTGATTCTCCCAGGTAGAACTAAAGGCAGCAATATCATCCAGATATGCTGCACTGCAGCTGTCCAAACCTGAAAGTACTCTGTAGACCGTACTTGGGAAGGTGGCAGGTGCGTGTTTCAAACAGAATGGGTATCACCTTCAACTGAAAGTGGCATTCTGGAGTTGAAAAGGTAAACCTCTCATTTGCTGCTTGTGTGAGAGCTATCCACCAATAACCTGAAGTCGGGTCAAAGGTGCTCAGATATTTTGCAGTCCCCAACTTGTCTATGAGCTCATCTGCTTTTGGAATAGGATGAGCATCAGTCTTGGTTAATGCAATAAGGCCTCTGTAGTCCACACCGAATCTTAATTCTGGTTTCAGGTCCTTGGGGTTTGGCTTTGGCACCAGGACAATTAGAGTAGACAATAGACTTTGAGTGGGCTCAATTGCCTCCAACTCTAGCATCTTTGCAACCTCAGCTTTGATTCTAGCTCTTACCTGGTCTGAGAATTTGTATATCTTGTTTTTGACAGATAAACTGTCACCGGTATCCACATCATGTTGTCAAACCTGGGGTAAAGTAAAAGAGATCAGCATACTGACTAAGCAGGTGGTAGCAGTCTTGTTGATGGGTCAAAGTGTAAGAGAGGACTACGCCATTCACTGACCCATATTTGGCATTGATAGAGAGTAGGTCTGGGACAGATTCACTCTCCTCCTCTTCTCCACCATCTGGCACCATGAGCATTGCAACCTCTTCTCTGTCATGATGAAGCATGAGCCTGTTCAACAGTAGCACCCTATGATGGTTCCTGGGGTTATTGTAATCCACCAGGTATATGACTTCACCCTTCTTTTTCAAGACAGGGTAAGGTCCAGTTCATTTGTCTTGGAGGGCTCTGGGTACTACAGGCTCTAACACCCAGACCAGTTGACCAGCTCCTGGCTGGCCTCCAAGTTTCAGTTGGATTTTTTTCACGTACTCAGCCATTCCGGAGTGAAGACCTAGTACACAGTCCAGTATTTCTGGTTTGGGCTCTTTGAGAAGTCCCTCCCGACCTTCTCTTACCAAGCATAAATGACCTCTGACAGGGTGTCCAAAGAGGCGCTCAAATGGACTGAAACCTACTCTTTTCTTGAAAGACTTCCTTCTGATTTTCTCAGGTAAACCCATGATCATGCCTTTCATGGTCGATAAACCTTTCTACAAGACCATTTCCTTGGTGGAGGGTAAGGGGTAGTGAACTTATAAGTCACTCCACACACATCCCACACTGATTTCAGGTATGCAGATATAACGTTTGTGTCTCTAGCTGAGATGGACTCTCTAGGAAGCCCTACCCAGGTAAAGATACCAAGTAGGGCTCTAGCCACTGAAGGCACAGTGACTGGTCTAAGGGAAATTGCTTCTGGGTACCTGGTGGCATGGTCCACTAGGATTAAACTATTGTCAGAGGCAGTAGGGGATCTAGGGGACCAAAAACTTCAAGCCCTACCCTCTCAAAGGGAGTCCCAAACACAGGTAGTGGTGTAAGGGGAGCCCTTGGATTGCTACCAGCCTTGCCACTGGCCTGGCAGGTAACACAGGATTGACACAACTCCTTTACTTTTTTCTGACATCTGAGGCCAGTAGAAATAATTGAACAACCTATTCCAGGCGTTGGTCTGCCCCAGATGTCCAGTTAAGAGGATGTCATGGGCCAGGTTAATGAGGAATTACCTGTACCGTTGAGGGACCACCACTGTGTATGATATGGAATGGCTATGCAGCCTTACAATAATATACACTCACATAAAATGTTGTGGGTCCAGTCAGGCTTGTTTTGGACAACCTTAAGCTCAACCGTGGGCAGCTGTGGCTTTTGAGCAGCAAGGCTTGCACAAAGGAACTTAATGTAAAGCTTTAAACAGTATCAAACAACAAAATAAGAAAGCCACACAACACAAAAGAAACACAACACCAATTTATAAAAATAGTTTATGGGCCTCATTACGACCTTGGCAGAGGGGACTACTCCGTCCCGAACGTGACGGATATCCCGCCCTCCGTATTACAAGTTTCATTATATTCTATGGAACTTGTAAAATGGCGAACAAGATATCTGTCACTTTTGGAACGGAGTAATCCCCTCTGCTAAACTCGTAATGAGGCCCTATATGTTTATGAATATTTAGAGCCCAAAATAAGCAAATTCCACTGGTGGGTTCTGGAGATATGAATTTTCTAATGGTTTATCACTTTTAATTTCAACCACAAACAAGCTTTTGTCAACAAAATTTTGCACATTTAAAAAAAATGTGTATAAGTGAGTTTGGCTACTCCCGCTTTGGTGACCAGATTGACAGGATAAAGCTTTTCATGGCTAGTGGGGTAGATCTGGGCAGTTACCTGACCACTAAAGTGTTTTTCAGTCAAGTTCCAAACTTCACAGCACAACTGCCGTAGACTTTTCTAGAGTGGTCCTGATGAAAAAATGCCCTGATTGCTGTGACAGTTGATTGATGAGTAATTTAAAGTTATGTTGTCAGAGTGAAGCTCTGAACGCTGCCCAGGGAGAATAAAGAGTCTCTAGCTGGTGCCATAATAGAAGGAGAGGTGACACAAGCAGTGAAGTGTACGGCATAGAGATAGGTACCAGGATCAGATGGATTGCCCATAGAATGTAATGCTGCATACATTGACCTACAAGCACCCATGCTGGTTGAATTGTATAACACAGATAGTGAAGGGCAGAGCCTACCTCCCTCTATGAGAGCAGCTGTGATGGTGGTGGCACTCCCCAAACAAGAGAGGAATGTTTCGGACCTAGCATGTGTACTGACCATTGTCAATGAAAATATTAGGAAAAATATTGACAAATCCTCCTTCTTATACCTGGCCTACTACATGTGAATTAAGTGGTATTTATACCAGGGAGAATACGACATTCAATATAAGAAGGATCCTGCAAATCCTGATCGCCCTTGTGAGATGCTCTGGGAAGCGGTCATTTTGTAAAATAATTTTGAAAAGGTTCTTTGATTCCTTGCAAAGGGAATATTCATATGCAGTAATAGAGAGGGTACGTTTGAATGCAACTACTGAACATGAACCCTACTACCTGATTTATAAGAGGCAGTTCACTTTCAGGAAAGATGCTGTGAAGAGTGCCGCTAGGCAGGGCTGTTCCCCACTCCTCCTTGCAATACCAGTCGTTACAGGATTTTGGACCAGTCTGGCATCAAAATGAGCTGGACTAAAAGAAGAACATTCCTAGTTTGGCTAAGCGAGGTACAAGAAATCCGCCAAATATGGCGGGAGAGTTGATATCGGAATATACTACAATCAGATTGGCAGAATGCATGCCCAGATCCTATGCCTCTGACATCCTGCTGGAGGGCATTATGACACCTAATTACATGGGAAGAAGAAGAAGAGGGGGGCTGGGGTTATGGAGAGAAAAGGGCGACAAAACCACTTCTCAACAGCTGGAAACGATACTAGAAAATAATATTAATGTAACTTGCACCTATGATTTTACCTGCTACCCACATCTCCCAATCCTCATATTTAATGTTGTTTAGGAAAAAAGGTTGAGGGTAGGGTCATCCAGACATTTGTATCGTGTATCCCTCAAGCTATCTCATTTAATCAAGAAAATCGAACACCCAAACTAGGAGGTGTTAAGAGGAGGATTTGGGACCTGTAATTACGTTTTCTAGCTGCCCGCCCTCCCATGTTTACCGTTCTTCTGATCCTCCTTATATGTCCTGGTAAGGGAAAAATGAATTCATACATCCCAGTCCTCAAGTATGTGTCAGACATTTTACGTATTCCAGTGAACTATGAATTATTCATCCTGATTGGATGTGAAAATATCATGGGTCCAATTGGGGACTTGGCCATTTTATTCGTTAGACACTAGAGGTTTTTTCCCAGTATAATTGACATTGGTGTGTGCTAAATGGGAGCTGCCAGTGAAGTCTGGTTCAATTAGGAAATTGCAGGGTTTCCTCCTGTGCAACATGCCACTTTCATTCATTAGGCAGCAAAGTGTACTGTGAACTGGGAATTTGGTGATGTGTGAAAGCAAGGCACAGGCAATTGCTAGTGTTCTAGCTGGAACAGACAATTGTGAGTGTGGTAACTAGGGAGCGGTAATGATATCTGCTACTGTGAAATTACCTTTAGATGCCTGATCTATTGGGGAATGATTAGTGCTATCAGAGAAACAGTAATGACCAATGGTTAAGAAAGAAGAGCAAGATCAGATGCTGCATATTTATAGGGCCTGGTAGGAGGTTCAATATCCCTGTTTAGGTCCACCATGTAGGACTGAATTTAGGTATGACCATGGTATTAACTAGGAAAAATGATCACTGCTATAAGCCCCTCTCCTGGGCATTCCAAACTATGAATGGTTAGGTATATGCCCACTGAATCCTAACGTTTCTTCCCTCCTGCCTGCTCTGGCAGTCGAGCGAGAAGTAGGAGTTAGGAGAGGTAGGGGGGACTGATACCTTCTATTACTGTTTTCTGTATATGGTTTATGTATGTAGTATGCCACTTGTCAGCACACAGACTTGGATTAGCAATGCATTATATTCACAAACCTACTGCACATAAGAACAAAAAGGATTTCAAGATTTAGATTTTGCACACTTTAAGAATTTGAGTTTAGCCTTAGCTAAGCTTAGCTTAGCACTTGGCTTAGTCCGGGCCCTAAGATCAAGTGTTAGTCTTTCACTTTAAAACTTTAGGCTTTGCAAAGTTCTCGTTAAGCAGGAACATGTATTATATGCATGCTTGGGAGATGTCTTGCGTCTTGTGTATTAGAGTAACTCACATTTCATTATTTTGTCTTTGCAGGGTTCTTGTATGGTAGAGTACAGCTGCAGAAGTGCAAGAGTCGCAGAAGAAGGAAGTGCACACACAGAACTTAACTGTCTCAGACTGTTGAACAGACCCTTTCTGATGGGTCGCCCCAGATTTTTGCCTTTGTTTGCCAAACCAGTGTTTTTGGGCTTTTATGACTCTGGGCCCTTTACTTTTGCGAATCAGTAGTAAAGTGATTGTGTCCTCCCTTTCAAATGGAACTAAACTAGCCGACACCTGATTGGTACATTTAAGTTACTTACAAGTCCCTAGTAAATGGTACTACATGTTCTCAGGGCCTGTGAATAAAATGTTACTAGTGGGCAACAGCACCCATTAGGCCACCCACTAAAGTAGCATTGAAAAACATGCCTCAAGCCTGCCCCTATAGCATGAAGTGCAGTGTTAAAATGCCATTTCGACCTAGCAAAATAAACCTTTTGTGAGGCCGAAACCTTTCTTTTTAATAGTTACATAATTCCCAGAAGATAGGCCCTAACCACTCATACTTCTGGATTCATGGTATTTAAAAAGTAGGACATGTGTAAATAAGTTTTTCATGTCCTGGCATTAACAAACTATTAAAGTTGATTTTTGGAAGGTTTTATCTCCCATAGATTAGCAGAGGGTAACCTTATCACACTTAAAAAGTGATAATCTTATTTAAGGCATAGCTGGAGAAATGCTACTTTCACTAATGTGTTGTAATTTAATACTATCTTAATGTTAAAGTTAAAGTCACATTTTAAGTTAATATTCTGAAAATGCCTCTTTTAGAAAGATGTCATTTTTCTGCCTAAACCAAAATGTATCTTTCTGCCAGTGTTCAGAGTCACTTGACTGTGAATGGCTCTCCTGTGGTATGGTGTATATTCCTTCCAGACATGGGAACGAAAGGGCTGGGATTGAGACAGAGTGTTCCTCACAGGAGCAAGATATCCAGGGAAGGTTGTACTCCTCTCTTCTTGAGCTTCAAAGAGTAACCTCAAGCTAGACCCACCCTGTTCCTGACTTCTAATGCCTGCCTGCCCTGAGAATGACAACTGGATTTCACTCCTGGGCTTCTCTTCCTGCCAGCACTTTGTTACCCTAGACAGTTTGAAGCTAAACCCAGGTGAGGGATTAGACAAAGGCAGCGCCCCTCTCACACAGGCTGGCACTTGGTATAAGAATAGCACAATTAGAATCTCTCATCAGAGCACTGCTGGACCTGCAGAAGATTCAGAAGAAGGACTACTATGCTGTCTGAAGAAGGAAGACTAGACATGCTTGCCTTCAACTTGGGCTTTCCTGAAGTGACTCCAAGAGTCGTTTGGCTAACCTCATGTTTGAGCTACTGAGACACAACAATGCATCCCAGCAACTGCTCAGCTAACCAGCACCAAATAAACCTGTCTGGAACTGCCTGATCCCTGCTGCTGGCCTCTGCTGGAATGAGTCCTTATCCCCAAGAAGTGTCCTTGGGTCCTGGACCCTTGTTGTCATCAGAGAGTGCTCCTCCTAAATCTCCAGGTGAAAATCCAGATGTATTGAGCTCTTCACAACTGTGAATGATTCAAGGTGAATAACAAACATAATGAATCTCCAACAACACCTGTTCTTCATGTTAGCTCAGATATTCCCCGCCAGCAGCGACAGTCTGGGTCGACCACCAATGCAAAGCTCCAGCAGAGGCTGGCTCAGTGTGCCACACAGGGACCATCCATGATGCATGACCTGCTCATCATGCTGACAACGATCTCCTTGCACCCCCTGCCAACATGGAACTCCACTTTCAAAAGGATTTGAGCTTCAGATGCCAACTTCTTAATGGAGCAAACCTGGTCCCTTTATTCAACACGTGCTCCATTGCAGTCGGCCTGAAGTTGTGACTTTGATCCAGTGCAGCCCAACCCTATACCCTTAAAGAGGTGCTTTCTGGAGCTATTTTTACCTAAAACTTTAAAAACTTATAACTCCAGTTCTACTGATTGAATTGTTTGGGTTTACTGTCATTTCATTAATTAAATGTTACTCAATGGTTTCTAAAGTGTTTTGGGATTTGTCTTGTGTTATTTTTTCACTTTATTACTGTTTGAATTATTCATAAATATGTTACACATTGCCTTTAAATGATGCCTGGCTGCTTTTGTACCAAGCTGCCAAAGGCTTAAAAACAGGTTTATTTAGTGAGTGTTGTGTTTAATATGTGAGTGAGACTCCCACCCCCTTCAACTAATAACCCATTTTCTTACATTGACTCTTTACATTCTTTTCAGGTGTCTGGGTAGTGGGTGATCAAGGAACCAAGACCTCTAACCAGTGAAATAAGAAGAGGCTCTTTGGGTATGCTGCTGAGTCCCTGGAAACAAGTCCTGCTCCTGAGGGGTCTCTGGAAGACAAACAGCATGGTTCAGCTGTGGCACCCAGTATTGCTGTCAAATTCATGAGAACATAGGTTTTTGCATGATTTGAGTCTGATGCTTCAAGATCTCTCAATATTTGAGTCTGAATTTGTGAGATTTTCTGTAGAGACCACCAGTTGATCCACAAGGACAGGGTAACCTGTTGGAGTTGCAGTCCAGGCATTATTGATGTCAAATGTCTCTAGGACTGTGCAAATTCAGGAACATGAGGCGCATAAGCAAGCTAAATATTGGAGCTGGGGTGGCCATGACAAACTTCAAGTATTAATAGTCCCTTTTTCGCAGAAAAAGGAGAATACCTATTTCACTGAGAATATTCATGACATAGGCCCTTATTATGAACACAGCGATGTTTACCGCCGTGTTCAGATGGGCAGTCATTTAACCGACCGCCAGCCCCCCTGGGGCCCTGCCAGCCGCATAATGAACATTTTGCTGGGCCGGCGGGCGTAAACATTGTTTCTGCCCGCTGGCCCAGCAGAATGCCTGGCCGGGACATTGCTGGCGGTTCCACATGGAGCTGCAGTCAATGCCTCTGTGCAGTTGGTGCAGCTGCACCCGTTGGGCAGATTACTGCCCGTGAATCGGGCAGTGACTTGCACGATGGGGCACTGCACAGGGACCTATACACTGCCCATACCAAGTGAAAAGGCAGTGCAGGGGCCCCCAGGGGGGCCCCGGAGCACCCCTTCTGCCAGCCTTTCCTTGGCAGGGAAACCCGCCAGTGAAAGGCTGGGGGCAGTAGGGATCATTATCCGAAGGGCAGCAGCACTGCCCTGTTGGATAATGATTCCTTCCACCATCAGACTGCCTGTCGGAGGCAGCCTGCCGGTGGAGGAGGGCCACCTATGGCGGCCCTCCATGTGTTCATTATATGGCGGTTCAGCCCACCATGCCAATGGCGGGCTTTTCACCCACGGCCAGCACGGCAGGCTGAACCGCCGGGGTTCAAAATGACCCCCATAGTGACTGAGTCATGTTTGGTGTTATATCCAATCGTCTTGCAAGCAACAGAATGTTTGGTATGTAAGAGGAATGTCTAAAGAACTGTATTCCTATGAAAAGTTCTTGCAAGACTTTTGGAAGCCATTTGGAATAATTTCTTGTGTCAGGAACGAGCTCTAACCCATCACTTGCTTTTCAATGACTCTTAACCCCTTGGCCGCCAAGGATGTAATGGTTACGTCCGGTGGCGCAGAGCTCAGGTGCCATAGGCGTAACCATTACGACCTGGGACTGGCCATAGCGCTCCCCCCATGGGACTCCCACCCACCCCCAGGGTGGGGATGGAAAGGGAATCGCTTCCCCCTCCACCCCTCCTTCAGTGACATCTGATAACATCAGCGCATGATCGCACGCTGACCCCATCAGAGATCATCCCCATTGCGCTGGAAGCAAAGCTTCCAGCGCGATCGGAAGAGAAATAAAAGCATTTTTCTTCCGATCGGGGTGGAGGCAGGCAGAGAGGCATGAAATGAAAGAAAAGGCCTTTCCTTTCCTTTCATGTCTGTCTGAGCATTTCTGCAGCCTGATCATAAAGCGATCAGGCTGCAGAAATGCCCACTAGACACTGGGGAGTTTGTTATTTTTTAAATAATCCTTAAAGGGGAGCGACCCCTTGGACAAGGGTCGCTCCCATGGGGGGCATTTGTTTTAAGGTCTTTTCTGCCCCCCAGGGGCAAATCGGCCTATTTTAATCAGGCAGATCTGCCCCCAGGGGGGCAGAAGCCACCAGGAATATTTTATTTTTTTATTTTTCAGAAGTGGGGAGCAACCCCTTAGGAAAGATTCGCTCCCCTGGGGAGCAAATAGTTTTAGGCCATTTCTGCCCCCTTGGGGGCAGATTGGCCTATATTTGTTAGGCCAATCTGCCTCCAAGGGGGCAGAAACCACTAGACACCAGGGATTTTTTTTGCGTCAATTTCATGCAAGGGGAGCGACCCCTCAGGCAAGGATCGTTTCCCTGAGGGGCAAATCTATTTTAAGCCATTTCTGCCCACCTTGGCGGCAGATTGGCCTATTGTAATTAGGCTGATCTGCCCCCAAGGGGGGGCAGAAACCACTTAGGCACCAGGGATAGGCGTGTGTGTGGGTGTGTTTTGTTCGGAGGGGCAGCCCCTTGGGCAAGGCTCGCTCCCCATTGGGGCACATTGCTATTGGCCATTTTTGCCCCCGTGGGGGCAGATCGGCCTATTTTTGTAAAGCTCATCTGCCCCCAAGGGGGACAGAAAGCCCACCAGACACCAGGGAAGAATTATTTTCTTTTAAAAAGGGGTGGGGCTATGGCCATACCCCAAATAAATGGGGACAAAGTTGTTCTGCTCACCGGTGAGCAGATGGGGCAATGACCCCTGATCCTCTCCCGGGGGGGAGGGGGGGCAGAAAGCCTACTAGATGCCAGGGAACTAAAAAAAAAATTGTGGGGTGGTAGCTACCAGCCAGTATGGGCATGGTTATGCCCCCATCAAAAATGAAGGGGGTAGCAGTCTTTCAGCTCTCCACCCGCACACAAAAAAATCTTATCCCAATGCCAAGCAAGAGGACATTTGATTATGTTGCATTTTGGTTTTACATTTGGCCCATTAGAGCTCGTCTAACTCTCAAAATCATCCCACTTGGAACAGTGAGGGCTACACTTTTTGGACTTTGGGACTCTGCCATGTAGAAAAATCTATGAGGCCTAGACACATCTGAAAAGTAAACATCTGGGTGAGTCCAGGGTGGTGTGCTTCACATACACCCTGCACCATTTTCTTACCCACAATGCCCTGCAAACCTCTAACTTCGCTTGAAATCACACATTCTCCCCACATTGCTGTGATGGAATCCACAAAATTCCTACCACCCAGCATTGTTGCATCTATACCGATAAAAATTCTGGCCCACATCTCAGCCTAAAAATATTTGTTTTCACATTGCCCTTTTGGACCCACTTTGGTTCCCGCTCAATTTCGAAATGCTTTTGGCTCCTCCTTGTCACAGGCACTTGGCTCACCTATTCAAGTGAGGTATAATTTTTATCAGGAGACTGAGGGGAATGTTGGGTGGTATGAAATTTGTTCCGGTGCAGTGATCCCACACAGAAACTTTGGGAAAATGTGATTTTTTAGCTAAAGTTGAGGTTTGCTGAGAATTCTGGGTAAGAAAACTCTGCAAGTCACACCTCCCTGGACTCTCTCATTTGTCTAGTTTTCAGAAATGTCTGGGTTTGGTAGGTTTACCTAAATGGCTGCTGAGCCCAGGACCAAAAACGCAAGTGTTCCGCCCGCAAAAACAGGTCGTTTTGGATTTGATTATTTTGATGTGTCCATGTAGGGTTTTGGGGCATTTCCTCTCGCGGGCACTAGGCCTACCCACACAAGTGAGGTACCATTTTTATCGGGAGACATGGGGAATGCTGGGTGGAAGGAAGTTTGTAGCTCCCCTCAGATTCCAGAACTTTGCAGCATCAAAATGTGAAGAAAAAGTGTTTTTTTTGCCACATTTTGGGGTTTGCTAAGGGTTCTGGTATTAGATCCTGCTGGGAGTGCCACAAGTTATCCTATCCTGGGTTCCCGTAGGTGTCTAGCTTTCAGAAATGTCCAGGTTTGCTAGGTTTCCCTTGGTGTCGGATAAAATAGAGACTAAACTCCACAGCGAGGCACTTTAAAAAAAACACGTCAGTTTTCAATGTAAAATCTTGATGTGTCCATGTTGCGTTTTGGGGCGTTTCCTGTCGGGGGCACTAGGCCTACCAACACAAGTGAGGTATCATTTTTATCAGGAGACTTGGGGGGATGCTGGGTGTAAGGAAATTTGTGCCTCCTCTCAGATTCCAGAACTTTCAGCACCGAAATGTGAGGAAAAAGTGTTTTTTTTCGCCAAATTTTGAGGTGTGCAAAGGATTCTGGGTAACAGAACCTGGTGAGAGCCCCACAATGTGACGCCACGGACTACCGCTGCATCCCTTTTTTGGACCGCGTCGGGCCGGCAGTCCGCATTTCAGGATGCCGGAACCGCCGCGGCCTGTTTTTTTGTGCTCGTTTTGCTACGGTGCGGTGCAGGAAGCACATTTTGGATTGTGGGTCACGCCGCAGCACCTGACAGCCTCCCTGAATTTCCTTTTATGTACATCCTTGGGTCTTTCCTCTTCTTTCCTCTGTTTTCTTTTTCTTTTTCTTCTGTCTTCATTTCTTCTTTCTCTTTAGACTTCCATATTGTCTTCTTCCTTGGTGTTCTTCCCAGCATGCCTTTTTTCCTCTTCCTTTTCTACTTGGTCTTTTTTCTCATTCATTTCTATGTGGTCTTTCCCAATTCAAGATGGAGTCATACATTCTTCCTGTTGTGTCACTTCCTGTTTCATGGCATATAAGCACTGCAATTCCTTTCTTCCTTGCATTGCAAACACTTCCTCTTGGTGGTGATCCTCACTCCTATTTCCAGTTTTCTCCGTGCTCCTGCTTCTTCCTGCAGAATGATATTCAATTTTTTCCCTATTTTCATTGTTTTTTCCTCTTTTTCAGGAGTTCCTGTGGTAGAGGTTTTTTTTCTCAATTTTTGGTGTTTTTCCTTTGGGACTCCTTCTGGAGGGTACAGTCTGCCTTGGCATCTTTTCCAGTCAGCAGCACCATGGCTATTAGAAAGGGTCGCCCCTATCTTGGCCAGCCCAGAACCAGTAAGCAACCGGGCGCTCCTCCAAGTTCTTCAGCCTATTGTGGTAAGAGACGTGCAGACACACAAGTCACCCCATTCTGAATTTCCCTAGGTGTCTAGTTTTCAAAAATGTATGGGTTTGCTAGGTTTCCCTAGATGCCGGCTGAGCATCTTTGGGAGAATGTGATGTGTCCACGTTGTGTTTTAGGTAATTTCCTGTCACGGGCACTAGGCCTACCAACACAAGTGAGGTACCATTTTTATCGGGAGATTTGGGGGAATGCTGGGTGGAAGTGAATTTGTGCCTCCTCTCAGATTCCACCATTTTCTTTCACTGAAATGTGAGGAAAAAGTGTTTTTTTGCCAAATGTTGAGGTTTGAAAAGGATTCTGGGTAACAGAACCTGGTGAGCGCGCCACAAGTCACCTGATCCTGGATTCCCCAAGGTGTCTAGTTTTAAAAAATGCACAGGATTGGTATGTTTTCCTAAGTGCCGGCTGAGCTAGAGACCAAAATCCACCGCTGGACACTTTTAAAAAAACACGTCAATTTTCAATGTGAAATGTCTATGTTGCGTTTTGGGGTGTTTCCTGTCGCGGGCACTAGGCCAACCAACACAAGTGAGGTTCCATTTTTATCAGGAGACTTGGGGGAATGCTGGGTGAAAGGAAATTTGTGGCTTCTCTCAGATTCCAGCACTTTCACCAAAATGTGAGGGAAAAGTGTTTTTTTGCCAAATTTTGAGGTGGGCAAAGGATTTTGGGTAACAGAACCTGGTAAGAGCCCTAAGTCACCTCATTCTGGATTTCCCTAGGTGTCTAGTTTTCAAAAATGCATACGTTTGCTAGGTTTCCCTATATGCCAGCTGAGCTAGAGGCCAAAATCCACAGCTAGGCACTTTGCAAAAAACAGATCAGTTTTCTTTGGGAAAATGTGATGTGTCCATGTTGTGTTTTGAGGGCATTTCCTGTCGGGGGCACTAGGCCTACTCACACAAGTGAGGTACCATTTTTATTGGAATACTTGGGGGAATGCTAGGTGGAATTAAATTTGTGGCTCCTCTCAGATTCAAAAACTTTCTATCACCGAAATGTGAGGAAAAAGTGCTTTTTGCCACATTTTGAGGTTTGCAAAGGATTCTGGGTAACAGAACCTGGTGAGAGCCCCACAAGTCACCCCATCCTGGATTCCCCTATGTGTCTAGTTTGTGAAAAAGCACAGGTTTGGTAGGTTTCCCTAGGTGCCGGCTGAGCTAGAGGCCAAAATCCACAGCTTGCCACTTTCCAAAAAAACACGTCAGATTTCAATGTAAAAACGTGATGTGTACATGTTGCATTTCCTGTTGCGGGCATTAGACCTACCTACACAAGTGAGGTACAATTTGTATTGGGAGACTTGGGGAAACACAGAATAGAGGAACAAGTGTTATTGCCTGTTGTCTTTCTCTACATTTTTTCCTTCCAAATGTAAGACAGTGTGTAAAAAAGATGTCTATTTGAGAAATGTAGTTCACGTGCTAGTATGGGGACCCTGGAATTCAGAGATGTGCAAATAACCACTGTTTCTCAACACCTTATCTTGTGCCCATTTTGGAAGTACAAAGGTTTCCTTGATAACTATTCTTCACTCTTTATAGTTCACCAAAAGAATTGCTGTATACCCGGTATACAATGAAAACCTATTGCATGGTGCAGCTTTTTTATTGGCTCTGGGTACCTAGGGTTTTTGATGAACATACCAAGCCCTATATATCCCCGCAACCAGAAGAGTCCAGCCGATGTAACGATATATTTCTTTAAAAAATCTGCCAGAGCTCGAAAAAATTAGAGAAGAAATCGTGGACAGAAATGGCTCTTTTTTTACCTCAATTTCAATATTTTTTTATTGTAGCTGTTACTTTCTGTAGGAAAACCTTGAAGGAGCTACACAAATGACCCCTTCCTGAATTCAGAATATTGTTTACTTTTCAGAAATGCTTAGATGTCCGGGATCCAGCATTGGTTTCACATCCATTTCTGTCACTAACTGGAAGGAAACTAAAAGCATAACAAATAGTAAAAATGGGTATGTCCCAGTAAAATGCCAAAATTGCATTGAAAACTTTGGTTTTCTGATTCAAGTCTGCCTGTTCCTGAAAGCTGGGAAGATGGTGATTTTAGCACCACAGACCTTTTGTTGATGCCATTTGCAGGGAAAAAAACACAAGCTTTCTTCTGCAGCCCTTTTTCACATTAAAAAAAAAAACCTACATTTTAGCTGAATTTTGGCTAATTTCTTGGTCTCCTCCAGGGGAACCCTCAAACTCTGTGTACTTCTAGCATCCCACGGATGAAGTAAAAAAAAGTCTGCAAATTTAGCTTATGTGGACAAAAAGTTATGAGGGCCCAAGCGCGAACTACCCAAATATCCAAAAAAAGGCTTGGCACAGGAGGGGGGAAAGGCGTGGCAGCGAAGGGGGTCAATGATTAAATGATAAATAGTAGGTGATTGTGCTTTTGTGCAGGTTTCTCATGTGGAAGACCAGAGGATCTTCCAGGGGAAATGTTGGAACTCCTTGTTTGTGTCGATTTTATTCTCTGGGCCATGTGTGGCTGTCTGTATTTGGATGGGAATCTCATGCACTTCGGTATTGTGGGCTTCATCATCTTTCCTGTCAAGTGTAGTAGGAAAAACACCCAGTCAGTACTTGAGTATGGTCTAGGCTGCACAGTGATTTGGACAGTGCATGAGTGAAAATAACCCACCCTTCTTTGATGAGTACATTTTCAGGCAAAACGTCAAGTGGAGGGCTCGTCACCAGGTAGCTATGAAATTGTTTCTTTCTATGTCCTGTAAGTGTTTTTTGTATATTTTCAGCGCCTTGCCTCCTTGCACTTCTGCCCCCGTTGTGCCCCTCTGACTGCTGTACCCCGATTGTATTTTGGGCCATTAGTGTATTTTTGTGACTGTTTTTCAAATTGAGCCCGACTTTTTTGTGCCTTGTTTTTCTTGTTTTCGCCCCTTGGGCGCGCCCCCTTGCAGTTCTCTCCCTGCCGCTGCCCCCCTGCGGCCCCGCCCCCCTCGCGCCCCCATTCGCCGCTCCCTCCCGCCTCCCGCCTCCCAGCTGCTCCTCCCTCCCCCCTCCCTTCTTAATGGCTGGCGCTGCGCGTCGCGAGTGAGCGACCTCTGACCTGCCTTAGGTCTAGAGCTCGCCCCCCACGTCCGAAGCACCAACCTGCTGTCTCCTGCCTCTCACCCCTGCCCACGCTGCTGCTAGCGTGTTCGAGGCCCTCCTCCACCCGCAGGCATCCTCCTGCGCCTCATCCCTGGTGTCTAGTGGGCTCTAGTAAGCTTCACTTGACCCGTGTGCCGCTTTCCACCGTCCTGTAAGTGTTTTTTGTATATTTTCAGCACCTTGCCTCCTTGCCCTTCTGCCCCCGTCGTGTCCCTTCTGATTGTGCCGCTTTCCGCCGTCCTGTAAGTGTTTTTTGTATATTTTCAGCTCCTTGCCTCCTTGCGCTTCTGCCCCCGTTGTGCCCCTCTGACTGCTGTACCCCGATTGTATTTTGTGCCATTAGTGTATTTTTGTGACTGTTTTTCAAATTGTGCCCGACTTTTTTGTGCCTTGTTTTTCTTGTTTTCGCCCCTTGGGCGCTCCCCCTTGCAGTTCTCTCCCTGCCGCTGCCCCCCTGCGGCCCGCCCCCTTGCGCCCCCATTCGCCGTTCCCTCCCGCCTCCCAGCTGCTCCTCCCTCCCCCCTCCCTTCTTAATGGCTGGGGCAGAGGCAAGCCCGCCTGCGCCGTCCGCGCCGGGCCCGTGCCCAGCGCCACCCCCCCTGGTCCTCACACCCCCGCACCCCTGCACCCCCTGCCTCCGATACTCGGCCAGCGAACTCCTCGCCCTCAACCCTGGCCCCTCCACAGAGTGCTTCCAGTCCACCCCGAAGCACACCAAAGGACCTTTTTCCTGCCACACCTGCAACTTCTCCTGCAACAGAACAACAAAGCCAGCAACAACCAACACCAACCACCTGCACTGCATCCTCCTCAACACACGCTCCGCACGAAAACACGCCATCGAGCTCTGGGACCTGCTCGACACCACCGCCCCAGACGTGGCCTTCCTGACCAAAACCTGGTGGAACGACTCCTCGCCCCTGACATCGCCATCGCCATCCCTGACGGATACAAGATCACCAGAAGAGATCGCACCAATGGAATCGGCGGAGGAATAGCCATCGCCCACAAATCTACCCTCAAGATCCACACCCACACGGACGACACCCTCAAGTCAGCCGAACGCCTCCACTTCCAGATTCACACGGACCCCAACACCACCCTCAGAGGAACCCTCATATACCGTCCACCAGGACCAAGAGCCCCCTTCAGCGACACCGTATCCGACCTCGCAAGCACCCACGCCCTCGCCTCTCCAGACTACATCCTCCTGGGAGATCTAAACTTCCACCTGGAGAACAACAATGACGCCAACACCGCATCACTGACCACCAACCTCTCCAACCTCGGACTCCGTCAACTGGTCAACACTCCCACCCACATCGCCGGACACACCCTTGACCCACTCTTCACTTCAAGCAACCACATCTCTTTCAGCCACACCTCCGAACTCCATTGGACCGACCATCACTGCGTACATTTCACCTTCAAGAAAAACACCGAACACCACCGCACCCCTCTACCGCCTCACCGCCGCTGGGGAAAAGTCACAAAAGAACAACTAGCCAGCACCCTTGCCAAAAACCCACCACCCGACCCCACCGACCCGGACTCCGCCGCCATCAACCTCCATCAATGGATCCTCAACTGCTCCAACATCCTAGCTCCACTCAAGAGACCCACCGCCAACCAAGATAAGAAAAAACCAGCCTGGTTCACAGACGAACTGACCACCTCCAAACGCACCTGCCAGAAACTCAAGAAAAAATGGATCCTCGAGCGCACACCCGACAACCTTGCCACCCTCAAGGAAGCCAACCGTGGACACCACCAACTGATCCGACTCGCCAAGCGCTCCCACTTCACAGAACGCCTCAACAACAACGCTCACGACTGCAAAGAACTCTTCTGCATCGTGAAGGAACTTTCCAACGCCAACGTCAACGACGTCCCTCCTTCCCAGGAACTCTGCGACGAGCTCTCCACCTTCTTCTACCAGAAAATCGCAACCATCCACGACAGCTTCAACACCTCACCTCCGCCGGACCCAACCCCCAACAACTCCTTCCACGCCTACTGCATCACCACCTGGATTCAAGTAGACGACGCCGAAACCCGAAAGACCATGAACTCCATTCACTCAGGATCTCCCGCTGACCCCTGCCCACATCACGTATTTAACAAAGCCGACGCCACCATCGCCCCCAAACTCCGCAAGATCATCAACCTCTCCTTCAACGCCACTACCTTCCCGGACAGCTGGAAGCACGCAGAAATCCAACCCCTCCTCAAGAAACCCAAGGCTGACCTCAACGATCTCAAAAACTTCCGTCCGATCTCCCTCCTCCCTTTCCCAGCGAAAGTCATTGAGAAGATCGTTAACGCACAACTCGCCCACTTCCTAGAAGACAACTCCATCCTAGACCCCTCTCAATCTGGTTTCAGACGAAACCACAGCACTGAGACCGCACTCCTCGCCGCCACAGATGACATCAGACAACAAATGGACAACGGCGAAACCTCAGCCCTGATCCTCTTAGACCTATCAGCCGCTTTCGATACAGTCTGCCACTGCACCCTACTAAACCGTCTTCACGAAGCCGGCATCCAAGACAAAGCCCTCAACTGGATCTCATCCTTTCTCTCCGACAGAACTCAGAGAGTCCGACTCTCACCCTTCCGCTCCAAAGCCACCAACCTCATCTGCGGCATCCCCCAAGGCTCCTCACTCAGCCCAACGTTGTTCAACGTCTACATGGCCCCCCTCGCACAACTGGCCCGCCAACACAACCTCAGCATCATCTCCTACGCCGACGACACCCAGCTCATCCTCTCCCTGACCAAAGATCCTCTCACCGCCAAAACCAACCTCCACGAGGGACTGAAATCCATCGCCGAGTGGATGAGCAACAGCCGCCTGAAACTCAACTCCGACAAGACGGAAGTCCTCATCCTCGGGCGCACCCCCTCGGCCTGGAACGACTCTTGGTGGCCCACCGCCCTCGGCCCCCCACCCACCCATGCCAGCCACGCACGAAACCTAGGCTTCATCCTCGACTCCGCTCTCACCATGTCCAAACAGGTCAACGCTGTCTCCTCTTCCTGTTTCAACACCCTCCGCATGCTCCGCAGGATCTTCAAATGGATTCCAACAGGAACTAGAAAGACGGTGACCCAAGCCCTCGTCAGTAGCAGACTCGACTACGGCAACGCACTCTACACAGGCATCCCAACGAAAGACATCAAACGACTCCAACGCATCCAGAACGCAGCCGCCCGCCTGATCCTCGACGTACCCCGCCGGTGTCACATCTCCCCCCACCTGAAGAACCTCCACTGGCTCCCCGTGGACAAGAGGATCACCTTTAAACTCCTCAGCCACGCACACAAGGCATTGCACAACATCGGACCCACCTACCTTAACTCCAGACTCAACTTCTACGTTCCCTCACGTCAACTACGCTCTGTCAACCTTGCCCTTGCCATCGTCCCCCGAATCCAGCGCAAGACCTCTGGCGGCAGATCCTTCTCCTACCTCGCCGCCAAGACCTGGAACTCTCTCCCCACCTCACTACGCCAGACCCAGGACCTCCTCACCTTCAGGAGTCTCCTCAAGACATGGCTCTTCAAACGTTAGCAGCACCCCCCTCCCCCCCCAGCACCTCGAAACCCTAACGGGTACATAGCGCGCTTTATAAATCTATTGATTGATTGACTGATTATGAGAATAGGAGTAAACTGGAAAAAAAGCTTCTAGGTTCTCCTTCAAGACAGTAGTCTGGGGTTGTCTTGGGAGTAGTGAATCCCTTCACTGTTTAGGTCGAGCACGCAAACGCTCTGATATGTTGTAATCTATCTGTGAGCTTTTAAACACGCCCACCGCAAGCCTATCACTATCACTCGCTCATGGGCTTGCCTTTCAAAAATCCTTTGTTATCATTGGTAAATGCTTTACGTTTGTCCCTCCTTGGGGCAGTTCTGTTACCGCCTTGACCATCGACCCTGTTACATGGATAATTGTACATTTGTCGATATGTTTGACTGTGAGCAAACTTATTTTTCCTTTTGTGTCTCCTTTGCGCTCATGGTGGCCCGGGCGCTTTGAAATGGCTTGCTTAGTCAACTGTTTTAATTTTCATTTTCAATTTAGGTGGCAAGAAAAGTCTAGTTAGGAATTTACAACGCAGACCGCTCTAACTCGAGCAAATGCGAGACCCATTGCATTGCAAATGCTTGTTATAGAGAGGCGTCTCCTGCTCCACTTAACCCGAAGCCACAGTAAAATGTAAGGTGTTTGTGGTGACACTGTGGGCCCCAGAGATTTACCTTTGCAAACAGCGCATGGTATCACATATAATTATATTGTGAGCTTGGGAATTTGAAACCCCATCTCTCTGCCAACATCCTCTTTATCTATGTGAATAGCATAGGAGGAGGTTATTTTTGGATTTCTTGACTACAAAGGAACGAGAGAATTTCACATCATCAACTGGTCAGAAATGTAAGGCTCTTTATACTTTGAAGCTGGATAAGGAAAGCAGGAAACAGTTGTACTAGCAAACAACAATTAACTCTTTAAAAAACGCACCCTGAAGTTCGTATTGCCTTTCTCTCTTAACTGTACACAGAGCTTTGTGGAAGACATGCAGACTTCTTTTTACTGGTGCAGTACTGCAGGATCTGATGCATCTGTAATAACAGACTTTGAAAATGAAGAAGAAAACATAGAAAATAATTACTCACTGAAATAATTCCGATGCCTGCAGATCATGTCAGTAAATGGTACCAAATCAAGAATAGTTTTCTTAATTTCTGTAAAAAGATTTCAAATTGAATCTTTCTCTGTGGAACAGCAGATAAAATACATTTCCAAAACATTTGATCAAAAAGTGAACCCTGAACAGTAGGATCACATATAGACTATGCCAGGGAGAAACCAACCACTGAAGACAAGAATTGTATTTGTAATGGTCTATGAAAAACACATAAATTGCTACGTGCCTTTATGTAATCTGTATACTAGAGGGCTTCAGTTCTACACTAGGTAATAATTTGTTCTCAGTCGTCTGTATACCTTTCAATTTTGAAATTTTGTGATTGTACTATATAACCAGAACAAACATGAACAATGGTATTCTGTGCATTTTAGGTGCCTTTTTATTTATAGCAGATTGCTCTATCAATAACCTCTAAAGTTTCATAAAGTAGTTTTAAAATGTACGCCAAGAATATGATTAGCTCAACAACATGAAACACTCACTAAATTACACCATGCATGTCAAATAATTTAACGTTATATTGTGCAGTAGAAACTCGGATCCCTGATGGTCCTGGAATTTAACAGCTGCCATTGGGGAAGGCTTACGGCCCCATTTTCGGATTGTGCAAAGTTCCTGGGTTATTGCTATCTTGATTCTGGAGCTAAGACGCATATTTCTAGCAATGACAAGGAGAAAAGTCACAGAAGTGCCGCTCACTCTCGACCCCTCTTCTAATTCTATGTGCACTGTCCGTATTACCCCAACACATCACCGCCTCACCAAAACAGTCAGAAATACCACCGCAATTAAAACCTTGAAACCCTGAAGGCACAGACAACAGAGTACACTGGAAAATCAAGAGAGAGTTAGTTACGTGACATAAAACGTAAAAAACTTTGCAACAGTATTATTTCTCTGATTTAATAAAGTTTTACTTTAGGACACACCAAAGGCCAGCACCTAGAGACTGGGATGAAACCTCTCATTCACATGGACAACACAATTAGCTAACCAGCTTCATTTAAAGTTGGCAGGATAAGGGATGGCCCTTTTCTTGCTGTGAACCTCTGGCCTGACCAGGTAGAGAATAACTAGAGAGCAGTGGAACGCCCACTGAAGCGCATAGTTTCTGCTATCTTTCTCCTGTGTCTCAGATTTTTTTCAAATAAGACACAGACACCATTTGCTTTGTTCCCCTTACAGAACTTCCTCATTGCAGTGACAACGTTGATTCGTTCCTATGCCTGCAGCTGTCACGGCAACCCCGCGGGAGGGGGAGAGCAGAGTGATGCTCACATTGTTTACTGCCGTGCTTCTTGAAGTACATTTTCAGCAACGCAACATTCTTGAAAGTGGAACAATTGTCTTCAGATGAGAATCTCTAGAATGACCTTCATCACATAACTAGAGGCAGAACAGTCAAATGTTTTGCTCTAAGTTATGCTAACACGAAGACACAAACAGGAGCCAAGAAGTCGTTTTTTTCTATGTAAGTCTTCAAATTTACCAAAAACTACTTACTGAATACACACTGGCTATCTGAGGGCACCATGGTAAAGAAGGTTCAATGTATGTTTTTCTTACAAAAAAAATTTTTTAGAATGCTTTTGTTCGTTAGACCTATATATTTTGTCCTTCACAATTGGTCAAATGAATAATCTACTCATCTCTGTACCCAAAAATGCGATTGGCAAAGTTGTCATGTCTGGCCATACAAAAGCTGGTGCAATTGTTGGAAGTATATGACTCAATCATAAAAAGAGAAAAAAAAGTGTAGTGGCCAAACGCTTGAAACAAAGCAACACAACTGAATATCCATTTACCATTGTACAACCATGCACACAAATTTAATATAATAACAATAAGCAATATAAGCAATATAAATTCTTCCTAGCAGTCATCTACACTTTAAATAGATATCGAACTACTTTTCGGGTTTGGCATGTGCAACATGCACCTGCCTGAACGTGGTATGTTTGCAATAAAACCTCAAAATGTTAAAAAAGAAATCACCATTGCATTGCTTGCATATACTTTTAATTTAACAGTATGGATTGTTATGGTTCTGGCTATTTTTAAATTCATACCACTGGAAAAGATGAATCTTTTTGACTCAAGAAGAAGTTCTATTTAATTTTAATTACAGTAACTGAAAGACATTGGGCCTGATTACAACTTTGGAGGAAGGTGTTAATCCGTCCCAAATGTGACGGATATACCACCAGGCGTATTACGAGTCCATTTTATCCTATGGAACATTTGGAACGGATTAACACCTCCTCCAAAGTTATAATCAGGCCCATTGTTTAAATACAGAAGAATGGTAAGAAAAAAGCATTTGGAGAGTCACGTATCGGCCCACAGACCTGTGCACATGTGATCGGACTAAAAGCCATCAATCATAGTGCAAGAGAGCCAATAGATGACTTGGGCTGGCCTATTGCCCAATGTTGTTATTTAATTATACAATTTTACAAAGAAGATGAGGGTTTTTGAGATGCTTATTAGATTTAAATAAATGACGACTCCCATGTCACTTCGAACAGAGGGGTCACAAATTAAGCCCATCATAGTTACCACCTAAAGAGTGCGACTACTTAGGTCACACTGAAAGTACCTTCACAAACAATACTAACTAAATAGTGAAGGGTCTTAAAATGACAATAAATGTCTATTGCCATGAAACCTAAAATCAGCTTAACAAAAGATATTAGGCATATTGATAGATACACCTGGAAAGAAGTTCTTGTAACCACTCAAAACAATCAGTGATTGCAAAAAATGAACTTTTTGTCTTGTATTGAAGCTGTATTTTATTGAATCTTCATTGTTTTACAAATGTTCTAAGCAGTTATGTCTTTTTTTCAAAGCAAGAAAATATGAATATCATTGGTCTCCCATATTGTGGCCCATATTGATACTTTTTGAGTGCCGCAGTTGCTTCATTTTTTGACACAAAAACGGCACAAACTTGCAAAATACAATTGTATTTTGTAAGTTTGCGCTGTTTTTGCGTCAAAAGCAGCGCAAATGCGGCACTAAAAAAGTATAAATATGGGGGGGTGTTTTTTAATGTCCTGTACACTTCGACTTAAATAGAAGACTTCGGCACAGTCTGGGATAAACTGCAAGCACTTTCATCTGCATGACTATGTGGTTCCATAAAGGAGACTAATGTAAGTGCCACTAATGTGGGTAGTTGCTAAAAGAGATGATTGTCTCCAACTTTTCATCTGTATCGGAGGAAGAGGATCATTCTTCTTGTACAACAGGGAGAAAACAGACAGCTACTTGCAGATTTACAATGAAGAGGCACCCTACTATAGATAATAATACATATACATAACTCCCATTCAGGAATGTAAATTCTCTATGTGCGTTCTAACCTTGACTCTTGTAAAAATTGTGATAGATTCTTAACTTTTACTTAAAATGTATATACAGTAGACCAATATTTAAAAATGTGTACATATTTTATCCATTCTTACCTCTACTTGATGACATGGGTCTGAAGTTATTTGATGTTTTATTTCAGTTTACAGATTTTGACATACTGATGAACTTGTGTTGAAGAATTAAAAATAAACCACCTATATGAAATTGAAACCAATAATTATGTACACGTTTATATGGCTTTTTTCTATCTTAAAATAACTATACCCCGTAATTATGAAGATAAAATGTAAGTAACTCATTAAATGGATATTGAAAATCGCATTGCCTTTCTCAGTGATAATCATTCAATGACAATAATTAGTGTAAATGCTTAGTTGACTGTAACAGTTTTAAACAACAAGATATCTTATATTTCTAGAATTGTCTCTGCTGCACGCACTAGAAAATCATGTATGCTGGCCCTTAAACTTGTTTATGCTCATCTGTTGTTATATGTTATCTATGGGACACACATACACAATATATTGGCTTTAACTAAATTTCTATTGCATCTGAGATTATGCACATATATGAATTCGGAGACAAATCCTATTCATCTCTCTACTAAAAGTACCCCTTCTAATGTATGCCAGTTATTTTAATCATGTTATTGAATTTGTTGCTGATGCCTCCTTTGTGCTTGTTTATGTTAAATTACCGAGCAGTCTCAATGTAAGAACATGTTTACTTAAGTGTGGTCAAGTATAAAGGAATGTTATAATTGTGCAAAGAGTGCTGCATCTTCACTGTTTGTCAATAAAGGTTTTAAAGGGAAATTCTTATACTATGATGTAGGCACTAATGCAGGATCATTTTACTACCTCAAAATTCCTCACAATGGCTTTGACGCAAGGGGTTATCAATAGTAGGCATCTTAAAGAATGGGTCTTCCCTTTTGGCACAAACTTTCTGGATGAATAGTAAAGCTATGTGACACCTGCAACACATATACATAAGGGAAAAATAAGGATTCCTATTTAATAAGGCAAATAACCTTTGCTTGATTGAATGGAGAGGTACAATATGGAGTCCCATGTTTGTTATCTGTATTTCCTAAACACTAATCTTAAGTAGTGTACGATCTGTGGTAAGGGATTCAATATTGGTTAGAGTTTCTATTTGAGAAGTTTTGTTATGACTGGATTAATTTCAGAGAAATTTGAAGTCTTTAAAATTACTGATATGGCTTGAAATTTCTAAAAGTTACTTTTCATTTTTATATCTGATCATTGGTTCTTAAGCTGTAGGTTGTGTAATTGCGTAATACTCTGGGTTGTGGCCCATTGAGAACCTGCCAACAGGCTAAAACAGTCCAAATGTTGCTAAAGTTTTATGATAGAGAGAAAGCAATGGTTGATGGTCATGCAACTTGTTAGTAAACTGGTTCCTTCTTTGAGTTTCATATTGTGTACAAAACCATCCGACAATGCAACTATTCACTGTGTAAAAAAATTACAAATACATTATCTATTGTTTTCTACATTTCGTTCACCCATGATAACATTAGCCTGCAATTCATTTACTCCAATAACACTTACATATCACATTACTAAGCATATCAAGGTATACAGCTTTCAATCAGATTAATTAACATTACTGGATACCCTTTATTGAGTTCATATAAAGTTGAAGGGAGATTATCCCTTAAACATTTGCTAATGTCACAAAGCTATGCTTCCATATCTTTTACACAGGAATCACAGGTCCCTGTCGTGCCTCCACCCACTCCTCTCAACAGATGGTTTAACAAAGATAAGGATACATGAACCTTATTATTCAAAACATATCATTTTTCTAGGCTTTTAATGGTACGCTGCAGCATGCAGTGTGGTCATGATGGAGCCTTGTGTGATGCTATGCAGTCAACAAAATCAACTATCAAGCAAGCCATAAAAGTGCAAATTCAAAAACATGTATCAAACATCTTGGACACTGAATTTTGTCACTGTAGTTCCTATAGTTTCTATAAAAGCCCCTGTCCTTGATTGGCCTTCTCCAACTACTGCAATGGAACGTTTTTGGGGGGCAAGCACATGATTATTGGCAGTTTGTGAAAGATTTTCCAGAAATGGCTTGTTTAATTTCTAATACTCTAAAGAAAGGAAATCTCTCAAAGGGATATACTTGGAGCCTATAAGCTGAAGGAGCTTTCCAAGTATTAATACAAACCTTTCCTGAAGATCCTATTCTTTGTCATCCCTTATGCTACCATGAAATTAATAGTAGAAACTGATGCCTCAAAAAGAGGGACTGAAGAAGTTTAATTATAGATCCAGTAAGACAACAATCTACAACACCCTGTATTCTGCCACATGTTTTAAATTCATGGGAGAACAATTATTTTGTTCGAGACACGGAATGAAAAGGGCCTGTAAGGAGTGGAAGTATCTCTTAATAGGAACCTGTGAAGCATTTGAAATAAGCACAGATCACCTAAATCTCCTGTTCTTCCTTTCAGACTACTCCATCCACTCCAGAACTGGCTAGGGCTTGGTTCATGGAATACCAAGGGTGATTTTTCAAATATAGGGTCTCTCAGTATATTTCTTGTTTCTGGAAGGTCCTTTGCTCATCATTAAATGTCAACCAAAGTCTTTCTTTTCAGGATTCCACCTCCACCTCCAGACAAATGGTAAGATAGAAAGGGTTAACCTCAGTCTAGAACAATATTTAAGATGTTTTTGAAGTAATTTGTCAGAATTCTTGCCTCTTGTTCAATTTGCTTATAATATCAATGATTCAAGCCATTCATTGAACTTCATTGAACAACTTCAGAAACATCAAATATTAGTGAATTAGCATTATGGGGGTCATTATGTATGACCGCCAGGGCCGCGGACGACGGAAGCACCGCCAACAGGCTGGCGGTGCTTCCTTGCCCATTCTGACCGCGGTGGTAAAGCCGCGGTCAGAAAACCGGGGCCGGCGGTTTCCCGCTGGTTTTCCCCCGACTGGGCGAATCCGCCATGGCGGCGCTGCAAGCAGCGCCGCCATGGGGATTCTGACCCCCTTACCGCCAGTCTGTTTCTGGCGGTTGTCACCACCAGGAAGAGGCTGGCGGTAACGGGTGTCCTGGGGCCCCTGGGGGCCCCTGCACTGCCCATGCCACTGGCATGGGCAGTGCAGGGGTCCCCTAACAGGGCCCCAGCCTGCTTTTCACTGTCTGCCTAGCAGACAGTGAAAAGTGCGACGGGTGCAACTGCACCCGTCGCACACCTGCAACACCGCCAGCTCCATTCGGAGCCGGCTTCAGTGTTGCAGGCTGCCTTCCCGCTGGGCCGGCGGGCGCTAACAATGTTAGCGCCCGCCGGCCCAGCGGGAAGGTCGGAATGGCTGCAGCGGTCTTCTGACCGCGGAGCGGCCATTTGGCAGTTCCCGCCAGGCGGGTGGCGACCGCCACCCGCCGGGGTCGGAATGACCCCCTATGTCTATTAAAGCAAACTACGAAGAAGAATGCTGATTTACAGAGAACACTGTACCTAATTTTCAAGTAAGGGATAACATTTGTGACTCTTCAACATTTTGCTTATTAGGCTGTCACGTACAATACTAGGCCCTTGGGTCTTTAGTCTTTTTTAATTACTAAAGAGATTATTCCAGTGGCATTCCGCCTACAGTTACCTTCTTCATTGTAGGTGTGTTGGACTTTTCTGCTTATGCAGGGTCATCCCCAATCCTTTTGCCTCTTGCCTCCTATTTTCTCTGACCTGGTGCTGTTGGCTTTTGAACTCTGAGCACTTTACCACTACTAACCAGTGCTAAAGTGCATATGCTCTCCGTGCAAATTGTATGTAATTGGTTTATCCATGATTGGCATATTTGATTTACTAGTAAGTCCCTAGTAAGGTCCACTAGAGGTGCCAGGGACTGTAAATCAAATGCTACTAGTGGGCCTGCAGCATTGGTTCTGCCACCCACATAAGTAGCTCTGTAATCATGTCTCAGACCTGCCACTGCAGTGTCTGTGTGTGTATTTTTACACTGTAAATTCGACTTGGCAAGTGTACCCACTTGCCAGGCCTAAACCTTCCCTTTTCTTACATGTAAGGCACCCCTAAGGTAGGCCCTAGGTAGCCCCAAGGGCAGGGTGCAGTGTATGGATAAGGTAGGACATATAGTAATGTGGTTTATATGTCCTGACAGTGAAATACTGCCACATTTCGTTATTCACTGTTGCAAGGCCTGTCTCTCTCATAGGATAATATGGGGGCTACCTTTAAATATGATTAAAGTGTAGATTCCCCTACAAAGTAGATGGACATGTGGAGTGTGGGGTCCCTGAACTCACAATTTAAAAATACATCTTTTAGTGAAGTTGGTTTTGAGATTGTGTGTTTGAAAATGACACTTTTAGAAAGTGAGCATTTTCTTGCTTAAACCATTCTGTGACTCTGCCTTGTTTGTGGATTCCCTGTCTGGGTCACTTTGACAGTTGGGATGTTTGTCACCTCGCACTAGACAGTGACACAAAGAGAGCTGGGGTGTAACCTGCATTTCCTGATTAGCCATCTCTGCTAGGAGGGTGGGGTGGTGTGGTCACTCTCATCTGAAAGGACTGTGCCTGCCTCTGACAATGCAGACTCCAACCCCCTGGTGTGTGTCTGAGGCCTTGCCTGGGCAAGGCAGGATTTCACAAGTAGGTGTGAGTCCCCTTTGAAGGAAGATTACTTCAAAGACAAAAATGGGTATAAGAAGGGCACCCAAATCTACAGACTTGAGGAACACGTCTGGAACCAAGAGGAACCTCTGCCTGGAGAAGAGCTGATAGCTGAGGAAGAAGTGCTGCCCTGCCTGTGACTGTGCTTTGTGGAGCTTTCCTGCAGTGCTGCTTCTGTCAGAGTAAGAGGGCAAAGACTGGACTTTGTGTGCCTTCCATCTTGTGAAGAAATCTCCAAGGGCTTGATTTAGAGCTTGCCCACTGTTGTTTGAAGTCTCAGGGACAGCAAAGACTTCTCTCTGCCAGCACCTGGAGTCTCTGGAGAGACTCCTGCTCTGACAAGTGGTGCCCTATCCAGTCCCTGGGCCCTTGAAAGGAGAGCTGGTGGAAATCCAAGGAAATCGACTTCGGATGACTCCGGACCGATGCCGCTGTGGAATCCAGTGACGCCGCTTGCCCCCGACGCCGTGACCTTCGCTGGAACGCGACGCTCTTCGCAGGCCCGACGCCGCTGCAGCCCCGCTGAAGTCCACAACTCCATGGAAGTCACCGCACCACGTCGTGACCGACGCCGCTCGAAGTGCATGGATTCAACGTTTCGCACAGACACCGCGATCCACGACTTCGCGCATCGGCTTGTTTTCACTCTTCACCAAAGGTACTGTACTTGGGGGTCTACACGAATCCGTGTCCGGCGCCGCTGGTGTCGGCTTGTTGGGAACGACTCCGTCACGACGCCGTGTTAACATCTCGTTGAAGCATTTTTGTTTCTAAGCGCTATTTTTGAGTTTAGTCTTTAAAAATTCATAACTTGACTTGTGTATGTTGGATTTTTGTCGTTTTGGTCTTGTTTGGTTTAAATAAATATTTCCTATTTGTCTAAACTGGTGTTGTGTCATTTTGTATTGTTTTCATTAAGTTACTGTGTGTGTTGGTACAAACACTTTACACCTAGCACTGTGAGGTTAAGTCTACAGCTCTGCCAAGCTACCAAGGGGGTAAGCAGGGGTTAGCTGAGGGTGATCCTCTTTTACCCTGACTAGAGTGAGGGTCCTTGCTTGAACAGGGGGTAACCTGACTGTCAACCAAAGACCCCATTTCTAACAAGGTGCATCCAACTTTTTGTGTATCAAACCTAAAGCCATATCTTCTGTATCCATTTCATCATCTAAATTCACCTCTTTCAACGGAAGTTAATGCGTATCCTGAACAGGAAGCCAATGAAATTTGTGATTCACATTATTTCTGTTAACAGTTAAAACATTTTTGTTCACTGGAAATATTATGTTCAAAGTGGGAGATCCTGAGATCCGGCATCTTCACTGCATGCTCCCTTACTTTTCCGCAGATTTTACAAGAATTTCTCAGAGAAATCAGGCAGCCATGGAGGGACTATACTTTTACGCTGCAACACACAGTGGAGCCATGAGAATGTCTTGTGGTGCTGCTCCATCATATGAGGCAGAGACTTGCAGTGCAACGCTGTCAGCAGCAGGTATCAGCTGACTTTCCATAGCTTTTTTAGACACTAACCTCGTGTTGGGCAGTGCGTGGGTGACCCACTGTATTTCCCTATGTATGTGACAGGTGCAGCAGCTCCCCCTTTCAAAAGAACATCATGTGTCACAGGAGCCGATGCACAGGGGCATTTCCTGCACGTCTATGATATCACTTCATGTCCCAATACGAAATGTACATAATTAGGATGTTGATCAATATAGACCAATTCAAAATGGTCGTATTTCCACTTCTGGAGCACACAAAAGAAGGCCTTTATTGGCCCTCATTGTTCCTTTCGGCAATTCTTCCCTCCTAGATTTACTTCCAGTGCATTGATCCAGCAGTTTCTACTTCAGTACTGTTCTCCTCAATTTTTCATTTTCTCATTTCTGCTCTGATTGCGCACTTCTTCCTGTCTTCTCCTGGGAGTTTTTTTATGCCACCACACTTACTTTCCTCATATCCTTCCATGTGGCAATAGGGTGGCTGCCCCTTAAGAGCCTTTCACGTCCAGCCCTTGACACTTAAAACTTTACAGGTCGTGAGAAATTTATTATAGAGATGTGTATGCTGAACGAATATCAGTCAACTACTTCTTCAAGTCCTAAAGCCAAAATCCTGGATTTGATTTTGGCACAAAAACAATTTCGCTCCCTCTGAAATATTTGGTAATGAGCTTTGCTAATATTGACAGTAAGTGTATGCTTATAGAGCACCCTGTCCCCTATCTCTCAAAGCTTTGCAAAAGGATAGATTCCTATAAATATCTTAGCGATGCCCAGGTTATGAACTCTAAAAAGAAGAAGTTCTAAGTGTACTGGTCAGGGTGCAAACATGTGACGTGAATGTTAAACAAAGACCTATGCATCAAAAGCATTGCCTTGGATTGGAAGGTTAGTAGTTCCTGTTACATTAAGGGGTGACAAGAGGTGCCCCAACATGTTTGCATCAATCACAGAAGCCCGTCTAAATGGGCATTTCCAGCAAATTCACAATGTAACTTCCTGTTCCAATACAAAAATGGATGTAATTAGTATTTTCACCAAGATGGACCAATCCGAGATGGCGCTATTTCCTCCTCCCATTGGAACAAATAATAGGAGGCCATTCTTGACCCTCATTTTGTTGCAAAGTTGTTGGATTTCCTTTTGGAAATTCTTCGCTTCTAGATTTACTTCTAATGCATTGATCAGCAGTTTGTACTTTGGTACTGCTCTTCTTCATTTTTCATTCCCAGGTTCCTGATCTGCCTAGGACCTTCTTCCTTGCTTCTCCTCGGAGATTTTTAATGATACCAGGCTTTTCTCCCTTTTCTAGCAGTCATGTACGTCTCATATGTCATCCTTCCATCTTGATATACAGTGGCTGCTAGAAGGAATTGCCTTTTCCTCGCACAAACCAGAGATAAACGCCAGAAGAGCCCTTCATATCCAACCCTTGACACTAAGGGCCTGGTTTAGATTCCGGCACAGGGGTTATTCCGTCACAACGGTGATGGATATCCCATCCGTCGAAATCTAAATCCCATAGGAAACAATGAAATTTAGATTTTGACAGGTGGGACATATGTGTCACTATTGTGACGGAGTAACCCCTCTGCTAAAATCATAATCAGGCCCTTAACTTCACAGTTTTTGAGAAATTGATGATAAAGAGATCTACACTGACTTAATGTAGGTCAACTACTCTTCCAAATCTTAATGCCATGACAACCAACACAAATGCTGAATAACCACATGCATTTTCAGGAAGTATTACGATTGACAGCTGTAAATGACAAAAGCTGGATATTTGATATTCAGGTTCTGGCTCGCCTCAGATGTTTCGTTGAGATCAAGGGACACACAGACAAACAAATCCTGGCAATGCCAATAGGTCTGGCTTTAAAGAGCTGCATACTGCACTCATGTGGGAACGCACCTCTCACCCTTCACCCATAATAACACAGCCATCCTTCTGCACTCACAGGCACACTACTCACCAGGACTCACATGGGTATAACATTCACTCTCAACTCACATGGAAACACCACTAGAATTCATGATGTATCCATGCTTTGCACTGGTTTGCTCATATTGAAACCCTCTAGAAGTTAATAAGAGTGCTATAGAAAAACTCTGCCGATGGAGGACCACTACTCCTGTCAATCAAACCTTGATTGAAATAGATGTGGGGGAAGCCAATCCCCTTTCTCAGTAGCACTTCTTGAAACTCTTTTTCTGTTTATGACATATGGTCATTCAACGGGTGTGGTGTCACGCCAGACCAAAAAAAATCATTCATCTCAATTAGGCAATGAAGGGCCCTGGGGAAATGACAGTCGCACAGACAAGTCTTACCCAGGGGAAATTTGTGCCTAAATGTGGCACAGACAGGGGATTGGTAGGGATATGTGGAAAGGGCAGGTGTAAATATATGTATATAAGAGTCAGGAGAGGAGAGTCCAGCTTCTTACTGACTTCTAAGCACACCAGGATGGGGAGAAATTTTGTGAGGACAGGAGAGTAATGAATGAGACCTAAAACAAAGCCTTAAGGGCCACCCTGCACAAGTGTGGTGCAGTGGGGTGAGTGGATCTGCTCAGGCCCGGTGTCTTGGACACGGCACGGGTAGGGATGAGCTGCCTGATGCTCTCCACATCAGGCGGCATGGCAGCCATTGTTGCAGCTTGCTCTCCCCATGGGGGAAGGAGAAGTCTAAGCACAGAGGGGCAGGGTGAGAGGGAGGTGTGCCCCATAGCGTGGCTAGAGGTAGGCCTCTGAGGAGGCAACACAGTCTCAGTGCTAAACTTGCCCACAAAGCGACATGCTGGGAAGAAAAGAAGGAAACAGGATGCAGCAGTGGCTCCTGCACGCATGTGTGCGAGGAGCAAATAACAAGCGGACAGCATCAGGGGCCCATGGGGAGTGATTGGCCTTTAGATCTGATGGTTAGCCTGTCCCCTGTGGGAACGGGCTGACAGCAGTGCTGAAAACAGATCCATCCCATAAGAAATCCTAATTCGGGGGAAGCAGATACTGAGGACACAAGTGGGAGTGGGGAGAGTCTAGGAGTATGCAGGCACCAGCTGATGGTGGTTTGGTGGGGCAGAGGACATGTGGGTTGCACCCAGTGGTGGCTTTCAAGTGGCAAAGCAGGAATTTAGAGGCCTGTATACGGGAGCAATGCCAGTTCATCCAAAAAACAGAAGACCGGTAGGAGCGCATGTGTAGGGCAAGATAGGTAGCGCTTGATCAGGGCCAGTATTGGGGCAAGGCAAAGGCCACAGAGCTGATGGGCCATGGTAAGGGGCTGAGGGCCACATTGAGGGAGGGAGGTTGGCTATGGGTGGTGGAAGGACAAATTGTGTGGAAAAAGAATGTGAGAACTGGTCTGGCTTGAGGGCCAGGTGGTGCGAAGCACCCCCCAGGTTGGTGCAGCCTGATGGGTGATAGAGCCACAATGCAGCAGGTGAGGCTGACAGGCAGATGACGGCCCCTGGATGTTTGCCAGAAGAGGTGAGGGGTCTGCGGCAGCTTGCTCTATGTCAAGGGCTCAGTCATGTGGCACAAGACAAGAGTGCCAGCCTATGTTGGAGTAAAATGTGCCTGCAAGAAGGAGTGGTGGAATGGTGGGTCGAGCAGTACGTGAGAAGGGTTCAGGAGAGGATGAGTTGATTTTGGACTATGATGAAGGCAGCAAGGAGTGGGAAGAAGGTGAGCTGAGTGATGAAGAATTCATGGGGATGCCAGAGAAGTAAACAAAGGGAAGAAGTGAGGCAACAGAAAGTGCATTTGGTTTCCTTCAGAGGCCAATTGTTGATTAGGGAAGAACTATTGGAAAGACGGCTAAGGCAAGCGACGGAGGTTGCAAGGAAAGAAGGGGCTTTGGGAAGTACCCTCAGGTAAAAGAGATTGGTGGTCGGTATGGGAAACAAAGGAGTCAGGAACAATGACATAGGCTTGCAAGTCAGTGGGTTTCGGGGATAAAGGCATTGATAGAGAGGGGTGAAGGATGTCTCAAAAGTACAGACGACAACCAAGGGGGTGGGAAATGACAAGGTCAGTGAAGAGGAAGGGTTTCCGACGGAGGGCACGAAAGGGACAGAGAACACAGGGAGGCGACAAGATCAAAGAGGATGAGACCCATAAGAAAAGGCTTCCTTACATGGGTTTAGCAATGTCCCTGAGGCCATACATTTCTGATAAGACTAGGAACAAGCATGAGTATGTGGATGTCTCTTCAGCACTGGGAGGCCTTGTAGTAGCTAAGCCCTAAATAAGAATTCATTAATTTAATTTATTTTTTGCCTCCAATGCACCAGATATGTCTGAGGAGGGGGTAGAAGGGGACAAGGTGGCATATACAGTACAGAATAAAGTTTACAGCAAAACCATCAAGCATCTCTTAGAGAAAACTATCTCAACAAGGGACCCAGGAAACTGTCTGCTCTGTGTAGTCATCTCACTCACATTGCCCTTGTTCATCCCTGAGATTTCCCTCAAGTACAGTCAACTCCAGCAAAACATTTCTATCTAGCACAGAACCTGTAGTCTAGCGCAGCACTGCTCAGGGGTGGGGGAAGAAAACTCCTTCTTTATTCTTCATTTCACCCCACCCCACCAGCCCTTCTCATTAGGTGGCTTCTATGAATTCCCAATTACCTCCCTATAAAGTGTCTTACCGAATCATGTTAACCCCGTAACCTTACCAAGCCAAGTGTCCCCACAATTGTATCACCCTACTAAAATCTTAAATGGTGACACTGAGGAAGCAAGCTGACAAAAAGAGAGAAACAAAGTTTTAAAATTGCTACAGGGATTTCAGCATGCTGTGCACAGCTGTTTTGCACCCCGTCTGACATTCCCTTCCTTGCTCCATTCTTGCTTCCATGCTTGTTGTGTCCCTGTAGCCTACTGACCCATGGAGTCCACTTCTTTGTTCTGGCTACAAGTGGGAGCAGGTCCAGCCTTTCACTTCTCCTCACACATCTCAAAAGCAGGTGCAGTCTTTCTTCAGGGCTGCACTTGCTGTTGAGACTTATCCAGCAGTGTCCTAAAGATGGTGACCAGGATTGCCACATTTATGCCTAGCACAAGCATGTAGGTGAGTGTTGCAGCTAACTAGGGATGGGCAAAAAATTATACTCCTCCAGCCGAATTCGAAGAGTTTTGCCCACTCCGTGCTGTGGAGTGAAGAGTTCAAGCAAAACTCTGCCAACCTCCACCTGATGGAGTTTTTTCTTGTGCACAGCTTTCAAATGTTAAGTTGGCGAGCAAGAATTTTAGCCCCCTGGTGTGATTTTCCAATGCTAAAAGAATTCCCAGCAAGATTTCTCAGCGCTGACGGTCACAGCAGGTTGCGATCATTTGCGCTGAGAAAGCTGCCGCTCGAGTCGAAAGTCTACTCAAGCAGCAAAAGGAAGCACAGCCCTAAGACATGCTGTGTGATACCACTTGTGCTGATTGTAAAGCATGGAAGAAGCTCCCGGTGATAAACATCAGCACAAGCAGTGCAACATGCCCAATTCTGCTTGTTTTCAAAACTCCACTGAATCTCACAGAGTTTTTATGTAACTTTACTGAATTTTGTGGAGTGAAAATCCATGAGTTCCACCCAGGCCTACTACTGACTCCCCAGTAATAAATAGCAAAACTGTTACCAGGGGTAACCCTACTCACATTTGCAGCAGTTCCTGTGTACCCTGCTGTAAACAATCTCACAGTAGCTCTCTCTGCTCAAATCTAAGATAGGGAAACCTTTCTCCCCTTGTGCAGAGCCTGTGTGGCAACCACAGAGTTGTGGAGGGGGAATGAGCAGCACTTCCTCTGTGGTCACTTTAAACCAGTTCTGGGAACAGCTCCTAAACTAACTGATAGAGTGCCAACTTGCAAATCCATGCGTCATAAAATATATTTTTTACTGCATTAATTCTTGATAATCACCTTCCATCAGATTTCTTTCTCACAAACATCCACTCTTGTTCTGCTCATTCCTGTTGCAATTACTCAGATCTCAAGCCATTCTCTTCATTGCCACTCAGCAGACCCATCTCCTGCTAGTCAATCTGGATAGACATGAGCGTAACCATCTGCCACACATCCACTCCTTCCACCAAAATCATTGAAATTAAACTTAATACCCAACTATATATCAAAGTACCTCATCCAAATGACCTTGAGCTTCTCTTTCGTATCATATCATTGATATCATTAAGAGCTTTGCCCTTGATGTTCTAAATTTACAATGCCCTGTCACATCTTCCCTATATCACCCCTAGCCAAAGACGATGTCCACTGTTCATATTATAAAGATAAAATGTTTATCTGAAAGAAATCTCTTTAGACATCAAACCTTCAAATACTTGTAAAATTTGCTGCAGTCTAGTTTTCCCTATCATCATCCCTTTTAAATAGCACCTCACATCTATGAAATGTACTCATTTGTCAGTGCACATCCACTTCCCATCTGCCTTCTGCCATTTTAATCTTTTTGTGGCAATCAACAAAGTTGACTACAACACTTGTGTACAACCCTTACCTCCAAAGGTATTATAGACACAGCACTGAAGTGCATCCTAGCTATCAAATCGCTCATGGTCTCACTCCATGCCCCTCCTTGTCAGCTGGCAATGTACAGGGATGCCTCCAACTGTCCCTGTACCCTAACTCTTTTGGTGATTTCACACAGTCATTTGCTTCTTGCTACCACCTATTAGCTGATAATACACTAATGACTCACAAATATTCCTACTTTCCCTACCTCACATCTCACTTTCAAAAACAATTTCTGACTTTTTCACAGCTCACATGCACTGATATGATCTTAGCTCCTTGAAATTTAACATCAGTCCTGCCTTCTTCCATCACCTTTCATTAAGTCATCCTTAGTCCCACCTACTATGCCAAGAAACTTAGGGCCAGATGTAGCAAAGGATTTGCGCGTCGCAAACGGAGAAAATCGCCTCTTGCGAGGCGCAAATGCCTCTTTGGTATGCAGAAATGCATATTGCGAGTCGGGACCGACTCGCAATATGCATTTCAGAATCGCAAATAGGAAGGGGTGTTCCCTTCCTATTTGCGATTCGGAGTGACATGCAATACCATTTGGGTGTCGCAGTTACCATCCACTTCAAGTGGATGGTAACCCACTCGCAAATTGGAAGGGGTCCCCATGGGACCCCTTCCCCTTTGCGAATGGACCCAATACTATTTTTTCAGGGCAGGTAGTGGTCCAAGGGACCACTACCTGCCCTGAAAAAATACCGAAACTAAAGGTTTCGTTTTTTTTTTAAGTGAAGCTCGTTTTCCTTTAAGGAAAACGGGCTACACTTAAAAAAAAAAACTGCTTTATTGAGAAAGCAGTCACGAACATGGAGGTCTGCTGACGACAGCAGGCCTCCATGTTTGCGAGTGCCTAGACTCGCTATGGGGCCGCAATTTGCGACCCACCTCATTAATATTAATGAGGTGGGTAATTGCGACCCCATAGCGACTCGCAGACGGTGTCCGAGACACCGTACTGCATACCAATTTGCGAGTTGCAAATTGCGAGTCGCATGGACTCGCAATTTGCAACTCGCAAATTTTCTTTTTGCTACATCTGGCCCTTAGTGTAGAATCATTAGCACTAGAAAGCAGTGCTGGAATGAATCAGAAGGGGATCTCCTTGCAAGTTGGCATGAGGATGCCCACCCAAATATACCCTACCACCTGCCCTGTAATGGTAATTCGTGGCTTCTACCAACATCCAGAATATCAGCTGAAATTTCAGTGATACTGTTCATCTAAAAAAGAAACACACATTGACAAAGCTAATAGGTCTGGCATTGGCCACCAGTCCTTTGACTTTGTCAGTTCTTGCTTTGTTCTTTTATCGCTTTTGCAAAACGTTGGTGCTCGGGAAGCTGTTGGGTCCTCAACAATGAAAAAAGCATTCATCAAGAGAAAAGTATTTTCTAGTCTCAGAAAATCACACAGTGGTCCATATTAGTCTCTGGCACTGAAGGGAACTAATTTGTGTGTGGGAGGAAAAAGCAGCCAGTTGTCACTCACAGTGAATTCAGCCAGTGGCTGAAGTGGGCAGATTATTGCCCCATGATGCATGCTGGAGTTGGTGACAGAAAAATATGAATGACACAACAAAAGACTAATGGGTGATAAAAATCCATATAAAGTCTATGTAATACTCTTAATTTTAGGGAAAATTAAAAGGTCTTGCCTAACACAAGACCTAAAAAGGTCAATAGGGTTGCATTGATTGCCAGCCCTCTTAACTTTGATAATGTTGTTTTGTAATGTTTTTGTAATTCTTTATTACAAACAGAGTGGGTTGAAACCTTGCAAAAACAGATAGAAATCATTGCAAAGGCAAATAGATAGAAAGCCTTGCAATGACAGACCGATAGAAAGTCTTGCAAGACATATTGATAGAAAGACTTTCAACAACAGACTGATAGAAAGCCCTGCAAAGACAGACCACTAGAAAGCCTTGCACAGACAGATAGACAGAAAGACTTGGAAAGAAAGGTCAGTAGAGTGACTTGCACAGACAGGCTGATAGGAGGCCTTGCACAGAGAAAAATATAGCTGGAGAGGGTTAGATAGATAGATAGATAGATAGATAGATAGATAGATAGATAGATAGATAGATAGATAGATAGATAGATAGATAGATAGATAGATAGATAGATAGATAGATAGATAGATAGATAGATAGATAGATAGATAGATAGATAGATAGATAGACAGGGGCACTGATGGCAAACTAGCAAACTATGCAAGCAGGTTACAGACTAAATTGGTTTTCAAGCATGAGAAGCCCAGTCCTCAATTAATAAACATACCAGCATGACATACAAGACAGTACTTATGAATGCACCTTATTGCATGCACACAAGAAAGAGGATAACTTCATAAAGAATAGTTTCAGAAGGACAGATCTAGTATACTGTACAATAGAAGGGGTCAGATCAAAAAGGATAATCCAACTGAATTTACAACAGCATTGTCAAGAAGCAGGAATTGATAAAGCTAGATTGTGTTTTGTGCTCACATCAAAAGCAGCTGGTAAAAAGCATCCAGCAGTCACATCAGGATCTAAACATGAAGGCACCTTAAAGTAATAAAAACAAAAACACTGGCAAGGAAGGGACCTACCTTGTCTGCAGATGTTCTCTTTGTGAAAGAGCAAAATGCAGTCACTTAAAATGAAGATGGCCATTGGCTGAAGTTGGCTGAAATATTGCCTCATTCTTTAAACTGAAATGGACGAAAGCACAATGTGAATTACGGAACAGACCAATGGATGAAGTGAGCTGTCTGAAAGCCCTTCAAGTAAGTATATTATACATATAATTTTAGTGGAAGCAAAACGTTTTGCCTAACACCCGACTAAAATGATAATCCTGAGGAAAAAAACATGTTCTGCATTTAGCACAGTGGTAATAAAGTTTACATATTATCATTTATTTTTCAGCACACCGTAGTGAACTGAGTGTCAAGATGGGATGGGGCAATTGCTGCTGAGTTTCAGCAGGGAGCTCTGCACTTTAGTTTAAAGTGCGCATGTCCCTTTGGCCGACCATCTAGTAAAGGCCAGCCTGACATGCGCATTTTAAACTTCTCTAACCCAGTCTTAAGACAGCTGGGTTAGAGAGAAAACTCAGGCCTCCAGCGCTCCTAAGAGCGCTGAAAGAGGCTGCTCCCTCCAATCCTGATGTTCAACAGCATGAGAGAAGCACCATGATTGGTTAGTGAAGTTTTCTGTGTCCCGCGTTGGAGCTTTGAGAAGAGACAAGGAAGACCACCCATATTTTACCCATCCCACCACTATAAATACTAGCCAGCCGCCTCTGTTTCCAGACTCGATAGTTTCTGCCCAAATAGACTATGAATTGCAGATGGTGGATTTTCCCCCAGCGTTATCACTGCAGTGAGATTCCACCACTTGTAATGGGGTCTTAAGGGGAATACTAGGAGTTTGGCAGACGTAGCATGCCCTCCAAAGAGTTGAGGATGTCCCTTCCACTATATTTGGAGTACACTGGCACTCTAAATATGGCCTATATGACATCTGCCACTTTTAGTCAGATCTCCTGCTCTGCCAGACTCTAAATAAGGCCCTATATGTTTTTCAACAGTATCTTCACCTTGGTGTTTTATAACTGATTCTCTTGCTTTGCTAGTTCAGTTGTCAGTTCTGTATTTCATTTGTAATATAATTCTTGATACATCGGTGTGCTTGGCGCAGAACCAATGGTTTGTCGAAGTTAAACAAACTCAGTCTGATGGGAATATGATCTGACTTAGAAGCTAAATAAATGTTTCTCTTTTGCCAGCCAGTATACCTGGTTTCAAATCGGTGCTGTCCATTCATAAAATTGCGTGATTCAGTTCATCTCGGTATATCTCCTAAGATTCTCGAATTTACTTATCTTAATAGAGGCATTTCAATTTCCAGTGTGTACCAGTGAAGAGTGGTGAATTAAGAAATTCTGTTAAAAGTTTTTAAAAAAGAACGAGTACGCTAGATTTAACAATTTGACAGTAACTATTTCCAAAGAACGTGGCTATAAGTATACAGTTTTGCTCACACTTCTCAACAGAGAATTATAGAAGATCCCGACCTGCCACAGTACCCGGGAGCAATGTTTCCTTACAGCAGCATATCGTGTGTGCCTTTCAGACCACTGTGCACTTAATGGAGACACTAGAAAAATCATATAAATTGGTTCACAAAACAAATCTGGTACAGAAGAAACAGTGCCTGGAACATAATGCATATTATAATGATATTTCTGAGCGTTGTTAGTTTATCAAAATGCAATCCAATAAGTCTAAAATTAATACAATTGCTTTTGTTTTGTATGACAGAGAACTCCGTAGCAATATTTTTGGCAGGAGTAAACGTATGCCTGGGTGTTGTTAAATAGCCACAGTATTTACAGTTAGTTCAGTTCACATTTTCCAGGATGTTTCTGGAATATTTTGTGGTGCTGCCAACAACCACGATACACAATATATATAAGAACCTTTCAGAGCAGTATTCCAAAATAGAATAGGGTGCACACCATTCACTATTTCGGTGTACTTGCCTGCCAGCTGCTTCTTCAAAGAACTGGCCACACTGTGCTCAAGCAGGTAGAGCTATTTATAGCTCTTGGGTACTGTCAAATGGGACATCTGTATTTTAAGTGGTAACTGTTCACATTTCATTCGTGGAAGGGAGGGCTTCATACTCAGTGGAAGCAGGTTTTACTGGACCAAATGGTAGCCCAACAGGTGAAACTTTCTTTTAAATCTAAGCTAGTGTTGTTGCCTTGAAGCATGTTGGTAGCATGAAAGTGCATCTATTTGATTCAAAATTGGGAGTGGGAAGCCCGTAACTTCCATTAGGAAAGGCTAGGGTGCCCACAACCAATGATTGACTTATTTACATCTTTACCCTGCTTAATCTAGTCCAACGACTGAATAATCATGGAACTGACTTTTCAAGGAAGATTTAGATACCTTTTGCATCCATGATTTCCAGCCTGCCTGTCAGAATGACAGAGTATCTGTTTCCAGCAACATTGCTCCATCACTGGTTGTGCCTTTCTCCCGCTGACCCGCAGAGCTAATGCTGGTCATGGTCCCACCAGACAAGCCTCCCTGTTGCAGCAGACGCTGGAGTGTGCAGAAGGTCATGAAAGCCATGGAAGCAATTACCTGCCTGGAAGAATTCTAGTTGCCAAGTTGGAAGCTGACTGTTCTTGTAGCCCTGAAGGCAGGGTTGCCTGAACCATGCTGCAGCTTTGAAAAACGAATTGCAATCTGAAGAGATGATGATCTGAAGACTTTTCATTGCCAAACGTATGCAAATATTTGGGAAATATGCCATTCTTGTAGGGCAATGCGCCAATGATACATGAAAAAGTGTGACCTCACTCTGAGCTTTTTGGCTAGATGTTGGAGGTCATGGCTACACTGCTTAATCAATGTATCTGACCTCAGCTTCCACACTTGCCCCACTGACTATTTTTGGACTCCAGAAGATGTGAGCATAGAAGACACTGACCTTTTAACATTTAACAGGCGATCACACTAACACACTTTTCACTGTGGTGCTGTGAACCATCTCATTTTCATAAATACTCTCCTTTATATACAGTTGAATTATGTTCAGCAATGAGTAACATTACATAACTGTGCTTACAGGAGGAATGCGATACCATGACAGTTCCCTGTCTGGCCTCCACCATTTTTCATGTGTCCCTCCTCTGCAGATGTTTATGTCCCATCTAGTAGTTGCCTTCTCTTCTGTCCCCCCATAGTGTGTGGTGCAGTAAGGCATGGGCTAGGTGTTGTCTGTTACAGCTCTGCTAACCGTCGGGGTTTACTGTTTCAGTCAAGCACATATTGTACACCCCCTCTGCCCTGATAAGGGAGCCTAGGTGAATGGCGTGGCACTGTTTCCACTAGTCTGATCGGCAGAAATGTTATAATACATTGTGTTGGGGGTCAGATAATTCTGATTGCCAAAGTTGTACTGAGGCCCATAGACAGAAAGATTGAGAATCAAACCTTCAGATCATGATAAACTGATATATATTGTGTTTAGAGTCTGTTTTCCGCATACACAAAGTAACAAAGAACGAAAGAGGTACAGTGTTAGCTGTTTCAGACCCAAGGCAGTGGTGAATATATTATTATCACAACAGCTCTGGTCTGTAGCCCAAAGTCAAAGATGGAGTCTGTGATCCCATAACACAAAGTAATAGTACTTGGACTGCAGTGAGGATTCTGTGTAAACCATCAGCCTTTTCCTATATGTGGGGATTAGCACAGATGTGGGACGAGATGTAGAACCCATACACCTCACATAATGCTAGATGAATATCATCGTCAATGCAGACTTGTTAGGGGCCCCGTGGTCTTATTTACCTCTAACGTGACCTCACGGGTGGCTGTCAGAGACTTATGACCCGATTTCGCTTACCGGAGCTCAAACCCCAAGAGGGAAACCTAAGGAATAGATAGAATTAGTCAAACTTTGATCAAAAGGGAAGGGGTCAAATTCATCCCAGAGTTTTTAACTAAGGGACATCTTCTTACTTGCCTATCATGGGTCCTCCATTGAGGATTAGACCAATCCATACTACACAGGTTAGTAGGAGGAAGGGGGAGACTTGGATGATGAGTAAGTTTTATGGGAATCTACTCTGTCAGTCCTGGGTTGGGTATGAAGAGAAGTAAATATATTCTGAGCCGATCTATTTTGATTCTGGACTTTTATTTGACAGAAAAGCGTTTGCATAATTAAATAATGGAGCTGAGAGGATGAGCTGGTTGAGGAACACTCAGACCTAGGAGGAGACAGAGGTAGAGAAGGATAGAGTGAGTGAAAGGCCAAACATGCCCTATCTACTCTCTGGAGGGGACCTCTCCCACATGGACAAAGAGATTCTTGAGTCAGAGTATGAGTAGATGATGTGTTTTACCTTCAAGCTTGGGTCATCAACATTTTCACACAGTAGCTGAGATGTAGAGAAATACTATCAAATATGTCACCTATAAGATGAGGGTACGTCAATGGGACAGGCAGGCCTCTGTCTGCCAGGCCATTTGGAAGTGGTATGTAGTGGGTCTTCAGGGCAGCAAGAGGGTTTGCTCCCCACCTGCACTGAGACTAGATTCCTTTTTATTCTCCACTTTTTCAGCTAGTAGACTCCAGCCATTGACTATCTGAAATATTCATCTATACCTCTGGTTTCAGAGGCCCCTTAGTAACACATTAGCGATGAGTAATCTGGACAATTGCAACAGCTAGTCATACTACTACAATACTATATTCATCAAACAGCATAATTATGTATTTCACCACAAGAACACAGTTGAACCTCTCCAGAAGTGAAACCACTTCATTTGACAAGCGCCAAACAGGATTGTTCTCAGCTAAAGACAGAATCAAATGCAAGGTTTTCTGCCATTATCATGGTGCTGTGGTTTTGATATTGTGGAACAGAATATCTAAGGTAAGAATATTCTTCTTCTGGTATATGATATTGATTTTAAGACTAACCTTATAGTATAGTTGTAAAAATATCACCTTTTCACAACATTTTTAAGGTTTAGAAAGACTTTATTGATCATAGTTATATGAAATATAAGACAATAACACATTAACATTCTGGAACGAACAGAAGTACGCTTTATGAAAGAAGATATTGTAAAATAGAAAACCATATCTAGAATAATACATGGAGACCTATGAAAGACTCAAAACAGCAAAGAAAGTAATATATTGATCAATAAGGAATTTAGAAAAAAAAAGTAATAAGGGAAGAAAAGAGAAGAAATAGAAAGAGAAAAAGGGCTGAATAGTGGGGAGTTATAAATTGTACGGAACATTGTTTAGGCACCTCTGCAATCAAAGGTTGATAGGAAATGGCAGTGATATTTATATGAATTGTAAGAGGAGACCATAGAGCTTCCCTTTTCATAGCAAGTAAGAGAGGTGCAATATAATCTCTATCATGCCCATGGTTACAACATTTTCCATTGCTTGGAACAAAGTGCTTTTTGAGTTCTTTCAGTTTTCAGTAATTTGTTGTAATGCAACTGCTAAGATACAGTTAATTATTTTAACATTTAACATACAATCACTCCAGTCTTCTAATAAGCTGTTGAGGAACAGACTGGCATAGGAAAAAGGAATGTTTGATTGAAATACAAACTTTTTCTGTTCTCAAACCTTAAAGTGGTGTGTGTGTATAATGACAACTAAATATTGAGTATTTATAGTCTCTGTTACATTCATCGCATAACCAGCATGTGGGCGGTATGTAGGTAGTAATGTTATACAAAATATGAAGCCATTAATAAGTCTGTTGGTAATGTTTGCTCCTCTTGAAGATTTTAGAATCTTGTTGAGCCAAATTTGATTCCACTGATTAACTGATTAGGCAGCATCTCAGTTCCACCTGTGATTTTTGTCTCTCAGTATCAGAAGATCCACTAATTATATAAAGTGTGCCTGCTGATGGTCTTGAAACAAGAGTATCAAAAAGGTTATCATCCAATATCATGACTGCATTAATGATCAGAATGTTAGCATACATAGCAGATACAATGTGTTCTAAAGTGTTACATTTGTATTTAAATGAATTTAGAAACTGAATATATGTTGTGTATTAGAAAACAATAGTACAGTATTGTCCGTAAATAATTGATGACTGCATAATAACCCTTTCTCTTTCCCTGGTTGCCAAAACATTTTGTATTTTTAATTTTAGTAAATTTATTATATCAGATAGATGAATTTAACAAATTATCTCTATCGTTCAGACATGGAAATAGTACGGGTATATTAATCTGCATATGTTTTTAAGAGTAGGTTGCAACATAAATGAGAGTCGGTGGGAAAAATATATAAATTCTTTAGATGAAAAAGGAGAAATGAAAACGTTTTGTACCTTAGTACATAGAGGATAGCCTTCATCAATGTTTTCTAAAAACCAATAAGTGGATTGTTTTAAATAAAAAGCATCATGATAGGTTTGAAAATCCGGAAAGTTAACTCCACCATACTGTTTATCCTTGTTTAACTTCAGACATGACTTCTCTTTATTCTACAAAAAAGATGTGAGTAAGGAATTAATTTTCTTGAAAAAAAAAAAACCATCAGGAAAGAAATGATGCATTCCATCTCATTATCAATAAGCTAAGCTTTTTAATAGTTTCTTGTAGGTTCATTTTGATCGTACCAATAAAAGAATTAGAGAACCAGAGCCCCAAATATTTAATTTTATGTGGGCTCAAACTAAAACCAGAAGATGTAAAATCATGTTTTAAACAACATATATTGGGAGGAAATAGCTCACATTTTTTATATTCAGTTTGTATTTTGAGACTATGAAAAAACATTCATTCATCAAGAAAAACTGGAAGCAAGAAGATTGTATTAGAGATGATTAGGAATATGTCATCTGCATAAATAGATAATTTGATTTGAGTTTCACCATAAATTAAAACTGTATATAATAGTTTTTTCTTATTTTAGATAAAAAAAGATTCAAGGGCCAATATAAATAATATAGGATCTAAAACACACCCTTGTCCAACTCTTGTTTGTAACTTGAAAGTTGGGGAAATTAAGCCATTAACAAATATAGAAGCTTGTGGTGAGGATTACAACAGTGATATTAAAGTGACAATGTTGGACCAAAGCCAAAACAATTAAATATTTGAAAAATAAAAGGACAATTTATATGATCAAAGGCTTTTTCAGCATCAGGTTCAACTGCTGCTAAAGAAGAACTGTAAGTATGGAATTTACTTAAAATATTTTAAAATTCTTGTATTACTAGAGATAAATCTGCCAATGACAAAAACCAGATTGTTCTCGTTTTAACAGGCTGGAAGTGCTGGATCTAAACTAGGGATGAGCAAAATTTTTAATTACACCAGTGGAATTAGAGAAGTTTAGTAATCCCATTTTACTCATGTAATGGAATTAAACAGGAGTGGAAGAGGAGCAGTCCCTCTATGTCTAAAGACCACTGCAGATTAAACTTTAATCATCAGTGACTTTTAAACATAAAAGGCTTAATCCCTCTTCCAGCCCAGTTTAAATTACCACTTTAATGCAGTGCATACTCCTCAGTACCTCACATAAGTATGTTAGGGCATCGAGGGATTTGCACTGGAGTGAATACCCCTCAGTGCCCCTACATAATTATGTAATGGTACCAAGGGTTATGCACTGCACTACATATGTAAGGTGGTACTTCAGGAGCTGAATATTAAATTGCACTTGTTTCTTTCTTAGTTGGCTTTTCAGTATAAACTTATTGCAATTTGTATTTCATTTGAAGCTAGAAATGTGGCTTCAACTGCTAGAGATTTCTGGCCAGTCCATGACCTTTAGTCTGCAAGTTGTGAAGATTACAGTCTTTTCTCCCTGACTGTATTTGGCATTTAATTAGACAGCACATTAATCTAAGCAAGTTGGAGCTTTTAACATGGACATCTAAAGCAAACAAAGTAGGTAAAAACAGAAATGCTTCAAAGAACCAAGTTAGAGAAATATCCTACAAACTTTCCATGCATCATAAATAACATGAAATGGCAGCCACAACCACATACTAGCAGCACTGAAAAACCGTTTCAGGTTTGAAATTAAAGAAAGGGATGACTCACACCTTGTTAACTTCTAGTTTTGGGATGTAGAAAATAAATTCACTGCTGTCATTGTTGAATAATTAATTCCCAGCCCTTACAGAGCTGAATCAGCAGGCAGCCATCTTCTTTAGGCCTAATATATATATTACCTACCGTAATAATTTTATTAGTTAGGTTTGTTAGTTTAATTGTTATTTTTCAAATATCGTTTTTAATTATAAATGTATAATTGTAATGCTTTTAATTTAATGAATTAATAATTTAATGTAGCAGCGGGTTGTTGGGTTCATAGGTGAATAGGGTGAAAAGTTAAGTAAATTGTAATTAATTTACTTTTACTGGAATTCATTTTTTTATTGCACAATACCTATTTCATTACACAATTTATATTTTATTAGTTTTGCAAATTGTTTAATTATTATTGTGCTAAAGTCAAATTTGGTAACTTTGATATTTATTTTAATTTTAATATTTTCTTAGTAAATTATATTTTAGCAGTGGGTTGTTTGTAGGGAATTGGATGTTAGGATAAATGAATTATAACTAATTAAATGTTCATGTTAATTAAGTTTGTAGTGTAACTAAATATGTAGTTGACTAATAATTATCTAAATTGCTTCATTGAATCATATTCATTGTTATTTTATTACTTTAAGTTTAATTCTTAAATTATAATGTATATTTTAATTTTTATACTCTAGGCAGTAATTTTTATTTTGGTAGCATGTTGTTGATTTCGAACAGAAAGGGAATGGGTGAGTTTTCACAGTTAATTATTCATTTTAATTGTTTGATAATTAATCCTTTATAGTTTAATTGTTTATTAATTAAGTACATTATTTGTTCATTTCAATTATTTATTAAATTATTGCTATGTGATTTAATAATATTTATGAAATATATTTTTATATATAATTTCTTTAATTTATATGTCTACTCTACGTAATATAGTAAGTGAAATATTGTTTTTTCAGTATTTGTGCTTTTGAGGATGTAAGAAAGGAAGTGAATTTAATTGTTACCTAATTTCAAGTTTTGAAAAATGATTTAATATCTTTTGCATTTATTTTAGTTTATATATTATGTATTTTATAAGTAGAATAGGGTTTAATAGTTTTCTATTGTTAAATACGTAAATGTTTTCTACAAAATGACAATGAGTTGGAATGGTATATGTAATTCCTTCAAAGACCAAAATGTTCCATACTTTTGCATAGACTGAAATGGAAATTGTAAATCTTACACCTTTTAAGTCCAACCAACACTTTGCTAACTGCTGCATTCATAGGAGTTGGAAGACATCTCTGAAGACCGACATTTCTCTACTGTTAGTTAAACTGAAATGGGAATAGTAAATCTAACCCCTGTGAAGGCCAACACTTTCCCTCCTGTTGCAGACATTGGAATGGGAATAGTTTATCCAACCCCTCTGATGTTCCACAGCTTCCCTGCTGTCACTTAAATTGAAGTGGGAAAAGTAGATCTAACCTCTCAGGAGAACAACACTAATGTTGGTTAGACTGGATTTATAAAATGTTGTTTTATATAGTTGTTTAATAATTCCATTTGTTTAAATGTTTCATTTATCTTTTTTTTAAATGTACTTTTAAATTGAGTTTTTAAAATATTTATAACATAAACTTAATTGTTCATTCTGATTTTGCCATATAGTTTTTAATTTTGGTTATCATCAATATTGTCTTTGTAAATTTTTTAAGTTTTAAACTATTGTGATTCTTATTTTGATAAAATGTATATGTATACTATTTGTATATTCAGTTAAGCCTATGAAATAAAACAATGTGTATATGTTTATTTTAATATATAATTTAGGTTAGATATTTTTCTTAGTTATACGTATGTTTGCTAATTTTAACTTTATGCTAATATTTTCATTTAAATGTATTTGAACAATTGTTTAGTTTTTGAGTTATTGGTATATGTTTAAATATTTACTCACATATATATATATATATATATATATATATACATATACACACACACATACGTGTTTATATATGAATGAATAGGTCATTAAAACTATTTTACATGCTTTTATAAAATCATTTACCATTTTAAATATAGTCTTTAAAGTCAAACTTTATAAATAAAAACAGTATTCTTACATTTTATGGAGATATTCTGCTCCACAATATTTTTGGCACAATTTTTTGTCACTTACATTATAAAAAAAGAAACATGATCATTTGGTAAGCAATATTTTTGACATGATATTCATATCCGCCGATATTGCTGTTCACAATATTTTGTCATACAAGTGTGTGGATGAGCTATCTCATGTTCAACTGTGTCACAGGCTGCAGAGAAATTAAGCAAATCAGAAGACAGAGGCCATTCTTGATGATGAGGAGGGTGTTGTCCACTACATGAAAGTGATGGTCTCCATGATGAAATATTGTCTGACATTATGGCAGCCCCAGAGAAAGTCCCTGGATCTTTATGTTGAAGAAAAGTTGCTTACCTTCTAGGACAATAATTGGTAAGTTGGTCTGAGTCCAGCATGTTTTTTTTTATTACAGAGAGGGTTGTTCCTTTTTTGAACTCACTGAGGAGATTTCCTTTTTTGAGGGAGGCATTAAATAAATTATTGAGGGGTGTGAAGCTTTCGCAATGGAGGGATTTCTATAGAAATGAGGGGAAGATGTCATCTTAGTTGGTGTTTGCTAAGTTAGTACGCATGAGAAGGAAGAAGGCTGTCCATTATGGAGTGGATCAATGGGGCATTGGATGTTTATTTGGTGTAAAATATGTGGATTCTGATGTTCTATATCTTTTCAGCGAAGAAGTGGTTGTGAGACTGGTAGGTCCAGATGAAACTGATGGTATTTTTGTCTGCGTTGCAGAAGGTGATGGGGAGATTCTGTGATGCTGTCAGTATTGTGCTGTGAATGTTTGTAAATGTTCTGATGTGGTGAGTATATTGGATTTCCAGTGTCCACATGTTGTAATGCTGTGAGTGTCCTAATTTCATTAGAGTCCTGATGTTATGGGAGTCAATATGTGTGTGTTTTGATTAGATTAGTGTTGTCAGTTTCCTGACTCTGTAAAGGACAGACTTAAGAGCACCTAGCACCTCCTTGTGCCACATTAGCACATTTTTTTTAAGGCTAATGTGGCCCAACGAGGCCAAAATCGTTGCGCCAAATTTACAAAGTGGTGTAATGCATGCATTGTGCCACTTTGTAACCCTTTGCGTTATAATATGTCTGCGCCAGACATAATATATGCAAAGGGGGTGTTCCCCTGTTGGGGGAGGGGGGGTCAAAAAAATGAAGCAAAGAAATCTAAGAGATTTCTTTACATCATTTTTTTAGGCAGTTTTGACGCCTGCTCAGAGCAGGCATTAAAAGGAGGCACACCATTGTTTACAATGAGCCTCAATGGGCTTTGACTCTAATCCTACAAAGCTCTAAACTAGCGTTCCCTAACTACCCCCATGGTGTGCTGTATTTTAGATATGGCGCACACATGGTGGCGTTAGGGGGGCGCTAAGGGGGTGAAAGAAAAGTGGCGCTGTACTGGTTGCAGTTCCACTTTGCTTAAATCTTGCCCAAAGTGTTTTAAGTTTCCTGATGTTGTGAGTGTTATATTGTTGTATGCATTTGTTTTTGTATATGCTGTGATGAGATGACTAGTAGCAACTAGTTACTGCCCTGCTGCTTTGGTGTTTTGTGTGTATCCTGGTATTGTGGGTGTCTGTTGTGTGTCTCAAAGTGCAAAGAGAGCCCTGAGGACGAAGGTCTCCCTATAGTGTATGCAACCGTCTTTTGTGCTTGTTATGATGATCTACATATTATGATATTGTAATATTGTAGGTTTCATGTTATTAAAAAAGCTGTTATGACATTAGTGTTAGTGTTTATACTGTAATTCTCTTGATGTTTCATGTGTCTGCTTTTTCTGAGTGCGGGTATGGTGAGTGTTTTCGTCACATAGGCAATAGTATGCCATAACTTGTGAATGTTGTAAACATTTGGGTAGCCTGGTGATTTCAGAGTTGTGTGTTATATGATTGTCTGCCACTACTGTATTCCACTTTAATATTGACTCTAAAATATCATGCTACCAGAATATTGCCGTTAAAATATCTAAGAACAAAAATCAGCAGGGTAAGTATATGTAGGTAGGTGTAGATTTGCTTTTCTTAATTTCATATTTACATACCTTGAAGATATATACATAGCCAAGGCAGATGCATATGGAATCAAGTAGAGTGAACCTATATTTATCTATATATGCTTACTTTGTGGATATTTTGTTCTTTATATTTTGGCCATGATATTATGGTACCATAGTGTTTTGGTAGTCAATATTTCATCATCTGCCTCAACTACATCAGCTTACCAACTAACCACTATACACTACATCATCTCCACTACATCAAGTCATATTATATAATTTCCAGAAGAGACTCTCTGACTAGCTTTTTTACATTATGTTTCTTTTACACTGTGTTCAAAGTAAATAACCCTTACTCTTAAATTAAGTGGTCAGGCCATGTAGGGGAAGCGATGTGGTGGAAGCATGATGTTGTGAGTATTCAAATCTTGTGAAAGTTCTATTAGTGTGTGTTGTTAATTTTCAGATGTTATAGACATCTACATGCTCTAATGCTGTCAGTGTGTCCAAAAGCTGTTACTGGTGAGTGTCCTGGGATTGTAAAGTTCCTAATGGATTTTGTGAGTGTCATGATATTGCAGTTGCATGGTATTTGAAATATTGAGTGTAATGAGTGTTCATTTCTTTTGTAAAACTGTTGCTGCTTTTTGACCAACAAGTCTGATTGCTGAGTGGATTAATGGAGCAACTGCCAACATCTTTGTGTAAAGTGATGATTGGGTTGCCAATGGTTGACTCAATCTCTCACACGTATGAAGCTGAAAAAAAGATTACTATTGAGGAGGATGATAGTAATACCCAGAACAATCTCCCTTGCTTCTGTTGTTAACACTCCCAACCTTGCCTTTGTCTGCACTACCTACTATAAACTTACAGTTAGGTACTCTGCTATGTGGCAGTTGCTAGTAGGTAGGTATAGTTAGTACCATGTTTCCATTGAAAAAGCGTTTTTTGACTTCCCTAAATAGCGACAATCTTCACGAAATATTTTTTTAAAAGTGCTCCCATAAAACTTGTTGTACATGGGAAGTATCAAGGTGATCCTTCAACCTGGGGCTGAGAAAAAGTGGGGGGGAGGGGTTCAAAAAAGTTTCCCATTATAATTTCTGTAGGGATTTTAAACACAACTACAGCCGGAACTGCTGGACGGAATTACACCAAATTAAGCAGGATGGTAGTTCTTGGTCCAGAAAAAGTGATTTCCTTATTTGGTGTAATTCCATTTAGTAGTTTTTGAGATATTAAAAGAAAAGAAATGTAGATCTAGAGGCATGAAGGATTCGCGAATAATAACATAGATCTGCAGAGCTCTGATTGGCTGCCAAAACTTCAACCACAAAGTGTTGGCAGCCATTCTGGGACTCAGCTTCAGCCACTGAGTGACTCTGGGTTCAGGTGAGAGGGGTCCTGTCCTTATTGGGCAGGGAAGAGATCAGCAGGCAGCAAGGTAACTCATCAAAGCAGACAGTAGTTCTCCTCAGAAAGCAGTCCACCAGAGTGGCACTCCTTGTAGAACAGATGTTCTTACTCCTTGCAGAGTTCTTTAGAGGTCAAGTAGTGTACTGATTTGTTAGGATCAGAGACCCAGTTCTTATACCCAAATGTGCCTTTGAAGAGGGGGTGATTTCAAAGTGGGTCTTTGAAGTGCACAGAGGTCCTTTCTCTCTCACTCCTTGCACCAGAGTACCAGTAGGGGTAATCAGCTCTTTATGCGAGGACAAGCACTTCCTATTCAGGTGTAAGTGTCATCTTTACGGTTCCTTCCCATGAACAGCCATCAGAATGAAGATGAATTCAGGTGAGTGCTCAGACACACCTAACCTTCCAGTGTTTGTGTCTGTCTAGAGGGAATGCACAAAGTGTTGTTGTCATCCACCCCAGACATGTATTGGAGACTGTCTTCGGGAACACATTCCTGTAAGAGCAGAGAAATGATCACTTTCGAAAAGTGGCATTACTAAAAGAGTAATGTTAAATACAACTTTATCACAAACGATAATTTATCATTACCATACCAATGATATGAAACCGGGAGTAACTACTCCTTTCTGAACTGGAATTACAGCTTAAAAGTAAATTAAAGAATTCAAAATGCTGGCCTATGACAGGAGTAGGCCTCACAGTAGTGAAAAATGAATTTGACGTTGTGTCGCTACAAGGACATGCAAAACCTAAATGTACAAGTCCTACCTTTTACTTACACAGCACCCTGCCCTAGGGGTAACCAGGGCCTACCTTAGGATTGACAAATGTGTAATTTAAGGCTAGGCATGTTGTTTTAAATGCCAAGTCAAAGTGGCAATAAACTGCACTTGTAGACTCTGCAATGACAGGCCTGAGACATGTTTGAAATACTACTTGTGTGTGTGTGGCACAATTAGTATTGCAGGCCCACTAATAGCATTTACTTTACGGGCCCTGGGCACATTTAGTGCACTGTCCAAGGGACTTACATGTAAATTAAATATGCCAATTGTGGATAAGCCAATGTTACCACAATTTAAGGAGAGAGCACAAGCACTTTAGCACTGGTTAGCAGTGGTAAAGTGCACTGAGTCCTAATTCCAGCAAAAACATGGTCAGGAAAGAGGAGAAGGAAGGCAAAACGTTTAAGGTGACCCTTCCGAGGGGGCCATTTTCCAACACCTGGCCTCTTCCTTACACAAATGTTCTCCTGTAGGAGAGAGAAATCTGATGATGCTGTATTCTCATATGTCAGCCTGGGAGAGCCCCTTTCCCCCATGGCTCTCCTCATTCAGCCCTCTGGTTTCCCAGGCCTCTGAAATAATGCCCCTGGGGGTATAGCCCTTCTCAGGAGCCTTTGAAAATTAGAGCACTGTGGCACTCATATTTCTTTTGCATCATTTGTAATATTTCTCTGTCTGCTGGTCCACCGGAACTGGGAACAATTAAGAAATGAGGGGGGCACACACCCTCCCTTCAGAATTATCTCTCATTTCTCCTCCTGAGGTGATAGGGTACCTGGGGGTTTGAATGACAGAGGCAGGGGGGGCATCATATGTGCCCAAACCCAGCCAGTCCCTCTGGGGAATCAAACTCCTTTCTTTGTTTTCTCTGGCCCATAAGGCCAATTATATGATTCTTATGTCATTTGTCTCCTGGTGGCTCGTTGTAGCCACCAAGGGGGTTTCATCAGGCCTCCCAGCAGCTAGATCTTCATATTCCTTCTGGGAACTTGGTATTTTTCTGCACGTAAGCTCCACATTTAGTAGCTATCCTGTGTACAGCACCTGGTGTTCTCATCAGCCTGGGGTTGCCTGCAGAGGCACGCCATAGCCCGTAAGCTAGAATATTTTCCATGCCCTCACTCTTCAAGTCTTACCACAAGATCACCCATTTGATAGCAGAAGTTGGGGAAGCCCTCTGATGAGGGTTACTCCTCTGCGAACTCAGCCTTCAGAAACTTTAGGAGAACTCTTCACCTTCAGAATCCTCTGAGAAGTCCATCTGTCTCTCATGCTCTCTCTCTCTCTCTCTCTCTCTCTCTCTCTCTCTCGTGTGCTCTCTCTCTCTCTCTCTTTCTCTATCTCTTCTTTATGCAGAGGTTTTAAAGTGGGTGTAAAGAGTTTTAGAAGGCAGTCACGTTTGTCCAATCCTGGAATGCCATTTCATCGCTTTACCCCTGCCAAAACCCTCCTACACAGCTTTTTGGCTTACTTCAAGATGGCAACTTGAGGTGGTCTGTTGGAAGACCACCCTGAGAGGGAAACCATGCCCTAACTACCACAGTTGCCCGTTCCCTTTCCCCCCAAAATGTCAAACGAAAGTCCTTTCTGTGGTTAGATACAGATGTCTGGCATCCCCTCTTTGCCCTCCTTGGGGTGAACCTTCGCAAACCTGCTACAGTATAAAAAGTAATTAGTAAATGCAGATTCCACCTCCCAAACCTTCATTTTCCCTGGAACAAGCTCAGCACAGGCAAATATACTACTGTGTGGGAGGTCTTTGATCCTCTAACTGGCCAGCAGAGTAATTAACTTGACCCAGCAGTGTGAACAAAAGCCTGCAATTTAGTAAGTCTAAAAAATATGACAAGTGCACAAGTGCCAGAAGAAGTGCAGATATGACATAAGTAGAACTGGATCTGCACTCTGGATCCATTTTTACCATATGAGTGACATGTCTCTGTGATCGCTAGACTTAACTATGGTGAAAATCTACTTTGGTGCACATCTCACCCATAAGGTATAATACAGTAAGCACACACTCTTCAGTAAAGTACTTCAGACTGACGCTATGAATGCCCTCTCACAATTTAGGGCCTATAGAGTATCAAGGCTAGTCCCTGACTGGCCCATTCTGTGGAAGGCTACCTGTGTGCAGAGATGGGGCTAACCTGAACGGGAGCCCCACTTGATCAGCCTGCACAGGTATGAACATGTGACTGCATGTATTCATGTGCAGTCAACTAGAGCCTCTTATCTAGCTGCACAGCAGCAGACCTCAATCTGAAAAGTAGACACTGGCAGCTAGGATTCTCAATCCATTTTAACAGAGTTTACAGTGGTTGAGTCTCAGCTAATGAGAAACATTTACTTTAAAAGTCCAAAAAATGGGTATTCTGAAAGCAAAGATTCCAAGGTGTTCCTACACTGTGAATCACTAGATCCTACTGAGACCATTTGTCTGGGTTTAGTGGTAATCTGTGGTTACTAGCCAGTATTGCTGATGAAAGCTTTGTTTTATTCTGGTGTTCCAAGGCCTCACATTTTGCTGTACTGCATTTGAACACCCAAACAACTACCTATGTACAACTGACAAACTTTACTGTCTAAGGGTAGCTTGCTTGTGCAGTCAACGCTAACTACAATATGTAGTACTAGGTTTGGAACACTTTGGCAGTTTTAACTCCGCAATTATATCACATGATGTCCAGCCTCAGCTTTTGCTTTAAGAATAATAGATATTTGTATAGGTAAGTCAGATAAGGAAGTTACAATTAAGGACAACATAAAAACAGATGGACTACTGCCTGCTCTGAAAAAATAAAAAGAAAACTTTTCATTTTTGTTTTTGAAATGCATTCCGTTTTACTTTAAAGAAAACTGGCTGCATTTAAAGAAAAAATACTGCTTTATTTAAAAGCAGTCACAGACAGGTGGTCTGCTGACACCAGCAGGCCACCATCCTTGTGAGTGCCGCCATTCCCAATAGGGTCGCAAATTGCGACCTACCTCATGAATATTCATGAGGTAGGTCATTTGTGACCCCATTGCGAATCGCAGACAGTGGCATTGACACTGTTGTACATCTGGTTTTGTGAGTCACAAATTGTGACTCGCAGTTTGCGAGTCGCAAAACCGGATCTTCGTACATGTGGCCCAATATTTCTAAGGGCTAACGGTGAGCAATACAATTATAGAAAGGTTATCAGATGAACAATGACACATACAAACACGCAACAAAAGTGAGCTGGAATTTCAATGAAAAGGTAGATTTCTGGTAGGCAAAATAACTTCCCCATATTTAAACTTAGGCCCTCATGCCAGTCACCGGATCGCCACGCCAGCAGTGGTGGTCGTACTGTCGCCAGGCCGGTGGTGCGGACTGCCATATTACGACCACAGCTGCAATCCAACCGCAACACAGCCAAGTCACCGCCAGTACCGCCACACAGTTCGGACCGCCGCGTCCGGCGGTAGCTATCTCCAGCGCGGCAGGGACCAATTCACCACCCACCATATTACGAGTCAGCAGACCACCAGGATTTATGGGGTGGTGCGACTGCCATGGAAAGCCTGGCGGAAGCTGGCAGTATAAAAGGAGACACTAACCTCCAGGTACACAGACGTGCCACCAGCTGCCATGGAACCCGAAATGGAAGGCTTCCCACTATTGTATCTTACCATACACCACCAGCGACGATGACGAAGACAATAACTGTACGTGCCCCCACCTGGCACACACTGGAGAGAAGGGTAGTATTACACATCCACACACAACACACACACTCGGCACGGATAGCAAAAGTGGTCATTGTCAGAAAGGCACATCGAACAACTCCACCCAACAACACATACTGGCAGCAATACGTAGCAACAGCGCACAGTCATAGAAATAGTACAGACATCCAAACAAGGCCTCAGGTGACACGCCACATCGAACCAACATAATAAGGACATCACAGATGCATCACTATACACACAGATGCACACACCACTACCAAACAATACCACACACAACCATAGCAACACATCACAACAAGCACATTGCGTAAGTCTTCAACCCAGCGCATGAAGCAACACAGATACATCCCATACACATACAACACAAATATGAAAGTACACACATATAACACAACCATGTTGAAGGAAATCCAGGACAATTTCTCAAACTTGACATCCACAGCTATGTGGGCAAATGTATCTAAAATTCAAATAAATAATTAAAACTATGCACAGATAAGTTCCACTGGCAAGCCTGAATGTTTTAAGTGCCCCAGGAACATTGGGCAAAGTCACATGCCCCCAACTTGACTCCTGACTGCAAATTGGTCTCCTTATGGCAGGGGCAATCATGGGGCAGGCAGTCACCTCAGGGGTGAGGAGGGTGGTGGTGGCCGCTTGGGCTTGGAAGGGGTCCTTGGGTTTAGGTTTTAGAGGGGGAGGTTTAGGCCTAGATTTTGATTGTTAGGGAGGGGGTTTGGATTTTGGGGTAGGAGTAGGGACCTTAGGCTTTGGAGGGGTTGGTTTCTTTGCAGGAAGAGCAGCATGGGCACTACTAGGAGGGCCATGGGAGGGCTGGGAGTTGGAAGGTCTGGGTTTAGGCAGGAAGACATGGCAATTAGGGGCATCCCGGGTGGGACAGGAGCGGGAAACAGGCCAAGACTGGCAAGGAAAACTTTTTTAGGGACACAGGGTGGTCATGGATAAAAGGTTTAGGAGTGGAGGTAAAGGGAATGGTTGGAGGTGTTGGTGTGCTAGACGTGGATACAGGTGTGTGCAATGTGTGCTTGTGTGTGGTGGGTGTACGTTGGGTGGGTGAATGAGTGCATTTATGTTTTTAGGGAGAAGGGGAAAGAGATGCAAGGAGATGATATGCAAGATGTGTGAGTGTATGTTGGGTGGTGGCTGCAAGTAAGGTGGATGTTCTACATGTGGTCGTGATGGTTGTTGTGGTGATTGCGGATGTGGTGTGTGGACTGGATGTCTGGGGGTCTGATCTTGTGGTGTCTGTAGGTATGACAGGACAGGTGGCAGGATCAGGGAGTGTAAGTGTAGTGATTGCAGGTGTGAATGGTTATATGACTGTGATGGAGGAGACGGTGGGGAGACAGTTCAAAGAGTGGCTGTTGTAGTGTCTGCAGGTGTGTGATGACTGTGTGCATGCTTGTAGTGTGTCCTATGGTGCCTGTGTTTGTTTTTGCACACCTTGACTGTTGTAGTGGGTGAATGCTGGTCTGTATGTGTGCTCTGGATGTTTGAGGGGAGAGGGTTGTTGGATTGGACACAGGTAGCTAGAGGGGGGACAGAAGATGAAGGGACACTGGATGGCATCAAAGAAGAGGTCAGAGCCTGAAACGATCTCTGCAGGCCAGCCAAGGCACTGTGAATGACTTCCAGGTAGGCATTTGACGGCTGCATCTGTGATGCCAGTCCCTGGATGGCATTCATGATGGATGACTGCCCAACAGAGATGGACACAGGAGGTCAATAGCCTCCTCGTTGAGGACAGCAGGGCTGATGGGGGCAGAGGTGCCTATGGCGAAGGAGGTGCCCACCATCCTGGGTGAGCAGCCAGGGGCAACTGGGTGGGGAGCTACATGTAGGATGATGCTGGCAAGAGGGGTCGGACAAGGATGGTGATGGGATGGACCCAGATGGGTCCGCCACTGCCAGGGATCTTCCATCAGAGGAGGAATCCGAAGATGATGTTGCTGTACCAGTTTCCCCCATGGTGCTCCCCTCACCCTATGTTCCACTGGTCCCTTTGAGCGTCAGTGGACTCTGCCTCCTGGGTTCCGTGACTGCAGCTTCCCCACTCGCCGGTGACCCTTCTCCTTCACCTGATGATGCTGATGCACACAAGGATAGAAGAGGACAGGGAGAGAGGGTGGGAGAGAAAGAAAGGGTCAATACCTACCCATCTAGTGCACATACCAACAAGTAATCTACTCATCCTCTGGCGTGGCAAGGAATGGCTATGAAACATTGTCTCCAAACATTGGTCATGAAGACATAACCCAATTTGTAAGCTGTTACCTCCTAATTCCAACAAAATGGCTAGCTTGGACATGCTGCAGTCTGTCATCAGTCACCCGACAATAGTAAAAACTACCCACATATACCCACATATACAGACCAATCTGACTCTTTTGACACATTCTTTTTCAAATGTCCTGGATAGGTACATTGCACCCAAAGTATAGGACAGGGTGGTAAAGTCCATTGAGCATGCAATGATTTCACAGTAGAAGTTCCCTACTCACAGGATTTATTACCCAATATCACCCCTAACTAGATGACATTGGCTATCTAAAGCAGACTCAGGGATAGGGAAATAAGGTTTTGAAATCACTCAACATAGGAGTATGTCAAAACGTAACTTGATAAGGAGGTATAGCACAAACATATTACTGCTTGTATCGTGTTCAAAAGCTAACTCACACCACTTCTAAACAGTGGAAGTAATAGCCAGGATTATAATCTTATTTAATTACACACACCTCATTAGTACCTACGTAATCTAACTGACACAATAGAAGCCCATACAACTGATATTAAGCAATCTGTACTCACTCTCTTGTGGCTGCTGTGCTGCCCTCAAGCTCTCATCTATCTCCGGGTAGGCCACTGCCAATATGCAGCCCATTAGGGGGTCAGGGTCTGACTGGCACCCACTCCTCGTTGGGAGGACAACCCCAGCTGGGCCTCCGCGGTCTTTCGTGCTCGGCGTCTCAGTTCCTCCCACCGATTTCTGCAGTGGGTGCTCCACTGGCTATGGACCCCAAGGGTCTGCACTTGCTTGGCAATGGCTCTCCATAACCCCTTTTTCTGATGGGCACTGACCTGCATGGGAGACACAGACAAAAGCAGCTATTCATGTACAGTTTCAGTACACCTACAGCAGTGGCCTACACACAGCATGCACAGCTCATGCTCATACAGAGTCCACAATACCCCGTTATCATTCATACAAGACAACCCCAGCAGTCAATCATGCCATGTCAATATACACACACTATCGTCGTCGAACACCACCCTAGTTGATAGGTATTCCACATTGTACTGCTGGCCTGTTAATCTGGGGCCCTATACATCTGTCCATACAGGAGTAGAACCCCTTCCCCCAGTTTCTCAAGTTCCTCCAGGGTGAAGGCTGGGGCCCTATCTCCTGCAGGACGTTGATTGTGGCTTCCAGATACAGAACATAGCAGCTCACGCAGTAGAGGTCTTGCTTTCTTGACTGTCAGGAGTCAAGTGAACTGGGCTATAGAAAATTGTGGTCACGGCCTCCGCGGTCATGACCGTCACTGCTGGCGGTGACCATCATTGGCCCCAATTTCCCATAGACATCAGTGTTAACCAATGAGGAGTTGCATGGCATTCCGACTGCCTCCCGCCATGATGACTAATTCCGGCAGAATGAGGTCACTTCCATCTGTCCTCTGCATGCAGGATAGGCTGATGCCATTTTACATACTTTTAAGATGTCTATGTCATCCTAGAGTGTCATAGCATAAAATTATACAGTAGTTGCTTAATGTACGATGTCAACTCATGTAAATTCACTATTGAAGTGAGTGTCACCTGCCAAAATGTCTGATGTTAAATCTTTTTAATGTGTGGACGTTTGATAACTGTATCCCACTTAAGGACGAGTTTGCTGTGTCAGACTTCCATCTCTGCAGACCCCTTGTGACAAGTATAGCAATGGAATTGACAGCCAGGATGTTGCAGTTGTGTAGTTTGTGAATAACTGTTTCCCTGTGTCAAGTTTCAAATACCTTACATGACTTGCCCTGTTTTCTACTTCTATGGTGTCCTTTAGTAACAACAGTGTAACAGATGTCCTTAAATGTGTTTTGTCCTATGCCTAGATACCGTCCAATGGAGACATTGAGAAACGCACCGGTCTACCGGCCCCTAGTCAACCTTGCTACCATAGAAGAAAGGCACATTATGCAGATGTATTGTTTGAACCGTCAGACCATCAGGGAACTGTGTACTCAGTTGGAGCCGGATCTCCTGCCAGCCATACATAATCCACATGCCATCCCACCAACAGTACAGGTGTTATCTGTCCTGCATTGCCTTGCATCAGGATCTTTTCAGGTGACAGTGGGACTGGCTGCAGGAATGTCACAGCCTATGTTCAGTTTTGTGTTACAGGATGTACTGGACGCCTTAGTCAAGCACTTGCACAGCTGCATCAGGTTCCCACAACAAGCTGATCTGTACACTGTGAAGTCTGCCTTTTATGACAGTGCACATGTTCCACATGCAATAGGGGCCATTGATGGCTCCCACATTGCTTAACTTCCTCCCAGGGGCAATGAGCAAGTCTACAGGAACAGGAAGAATCACTATTCGATCAATGTGCAGGTGGTATGTCTTGCCAACCAATACATATCCCATGTGACAGCAAAGTATCCTGGATCTGTACATGATTCTTACATCTTGAGGAACAGCAGTGTCCCACAAATTATGTTGCGACTAGAGAGAAAGAGGGCCTGGCTCATTGGTAAGTGTACCACTGTCTATGTATAACGTCTGTGCTACTTCACTTCACAGTCAGCTCTATGTCTCTCATAGTTCCCTAATGATTTGTACCTTTGTGCACACAGGTGACTCTTGCTACCCCAACCTGCCCTGGCTCCTGACACCAGTGAGGTACCCTACAACAGATGGGGAGGACAGTTACAATGAGCCTCACGGCCTAATGATGCATGTAATGATGAGGACATTTGGGCTACTGAAAATAAGATTCTGATGCCTACGTGTGTCCGGTGGCACCCTACAGTACAGACCACGGAAAGTATTCCAAATCATAGTAGCGTGTTACATGCTACGCAATTTTGCCCTGAGAAGACACATTCAACTGTTGGATGAGGAGAAGGTGGCAGCTGGACCAGTGAATCAGGCTGATGACTCTGGAACTGAAGAGGAGGCAGATGAGGAGGATGAAGTTGACTGTAGGACTGAGTTGATTCAGCAATTTATCCAATGAATGCCAGGTATGTGTGGTCTTAAGTTAATGGGTCCTCTAACTCTGTCTGCCTAATGATATTGTCCCTCCTTGTGTTTTGCATCAGGGGATATGAGTGCACTACATCCATCCGTCTGTGTTAAGCATTTTGATGGGATGCTGACTTACCATCAGGAGAGCTGTAACTGCTGTACTGCCAAAGCCATGTGGTACGGCATGATTACACCATAGGGTTCCCCCATGTTGCATGGTTTCAAGACCGCAGGTTGGATGTATATGGTCTGGCCTAATCCAATGACATGACAGTTCAGCTACCCATCCACGGTCTTCCCAAAACTGATGTTTGGTACCTACCTCTTTTAGACATTGCAAGATAGGTTTTCTGTTGGTGATGTTAGCTATGAGTAATGATTCTTTTACTCTGCATGTGTGTGTCCTAAAGGCCTGTCTTGTAGGTATGTGGCGACCTCCCCATTGCAACATGATCCCTGTGGATTGCAGAATGTCCTGAATGTGTATTGGATGGGCAACATGGGAGACATCATTGAAGCTCTACCCTATCTTGTTCTATCTTCAGGTCTGTTGTGTGGTTACTCTCTGCTTTCTGACACAACTGTTGGCACCCTTGACATAGGACTACAATACAGGAGGGATGTCATGGCCAACCGGCTGGACATTTTGCCACATCTGTTCATGTGTCAGAATTATTGACTCCTATATGTGCATTTTAATTTATATCTATCACATTAAAAGTTACTGGTGACAGTGATGACACGTGAGCCATTACTGTGCTGAAATATGTGTATTGTGATTCAAAGTGCGTTTGCTGAGGAGTGGGGTCATGGGTTTTAAAAGCATGAGCATAGGTGGCCCAGCTTTTGGTTTCACAGGTCTAGTCTCCAAGGGCCAAGGGGAAATGGAGGTTTGGCAGTGGACAGTCAACTGGGTGTCTCAGTGGCACACAAGGGATAATGTTCAGAAGAGAGATCACTTCCTGGCACTGTTTTTGGTCCTGGCCTCAGGTCCTGCAGGATGCCTTAATGGACAACCTTGTTTGTGTGAGGATCCTCACCTGCAGGGGCAGAGGTGCTCATAGCCTGTGGCTCATCTGTCTGGGCCTCCATTGCAGTAGCTGTGGCAGTTGTAGATGGCACATGTGTTGATTGGCTACTGGTAGGGGCCTACTGGTGCATGGAGGATGCACACAGGATGCTGGGAAGTTCAGTGAGCACCCCACAAATGGAGGCCATGGTGGCATTGTGTGTCTGCAACTGCTGCATGGCCTCCTGGTGGTATTCCCTCTGCAGGCTCTGGTTATCCTGCAAGGTTGTCAGTATTTGACCCATCTTGTCCTGGGATTGCTGGTATGCTTCCAGGACTCTGGAGATGGCCTCCTGGCCAGTCGTGTCCCGGTGGTGCCTCATTCCTTGGACCACAGTTGCTCTCCCACTGCCCTTTGCCCACTGTGCCTGTGACCCTGACAAAGTGTGCCCACTCCCACTGACACCAGGACCTTCATCATCTTGGATGTTAGGGGTCAACTCAGGTCCCTGTACTGTGGGGCTCACTATAGATTGATCTGTCCTTTGGACACAGGTTTGGAGAGGAGGAGTTTCCTATGCTGTACTAGCCACAGAGGTAGGGGACACAGATGTGGGCAGGGTGAGGCTAGTGATGGTGGACTGACCAGTCATCCCAGATGCACTTGGCATGGGCAGTGTGGGCCCCCCCCTGCCAGCCCTGTCACGATTTTCACTGTCTGCAGTGCACCCTACGCACTACTTGATCTCTTATGTATAATTTTATACGTGCTTTTAGGTTTTTTAGTTAGAGCATTTTTGCACCCTTGTTTCGGCAATGGGGAAGGGTTTTGAGGGTCCATTTTATCTCCTTGCCTGGGCACAGTATTTGGCTTACCTTAGGTTTGTGGAATGTGCACTTTCACCCAGATAATATGCTGTTTTCATTTATTCAATTGTATTCATTTTAGCACAGCTTGTTTTAGTGGTGATGTTTTTATTTTCATAATCATTTTCAATACTGCGAGAGTGTCACTGTCAGTGTTTTGTATTACATATTTTCATTGTGTTCCTTTCCCCGGGTTGACAAGAGCAGAGTGCGAAGAACACAGGATAATATTTCTGTATTGATGCTAGAAGACTGTGGAAACAGTCTAACACTTAAGTACATACCTGTGTATTTTAAAGATAAAAGGGTAAGGCTTGTTCACCACAATTTTCCTGAAGGGTCTTCAAAGTTCCATGCGCTTGGCTCCCACAGATCACATTCACAGGTAGGAAATGAATTAAAAAGGGGCAGGAAACTGACCTTAACCATCTATAAAAAAGAATCAATTATTAAACAGACACCGGCATAGACTGTCAGCCAAATTTAAAAGTGTAATAGAAAGCAAAAATCATGAATAACTATTAACAAAAACATGACCTATACTTAAATGCTAAGGGACAAGTGTGCACCCCATTAATATATACATTATCTCACGTTTATGTTAGAGCACACCTAGGCCCGTATTTATACTTTTTTTGCGCCGCATTTGCGTCGTTTTTTGACGCAAAAACGGCGCAAACTTGCAAAATGCCATTGTATTTTGTAGGTTTGCGCCGTTTTGTGTCAAAAAGCGGCGCAAATGCGGCGCTAAAAAAAGTATAAATACGGGCCCTAGTGGCTATCAAGAGATAATGATAAATTCCATTGGTGCAAGCTTACAAAGTATATTTCAGGCCTATATATGTAACAAGAACTTTTGAATATCAAAGCATCTATACTTTTTATACGTTTCAACATTCTATAATAGACCACATTTCATTTAGATCATTTAATCCATGTCTAGCTGTGCCATACTTCTCAATAAATCCAGCCTCCATTTTGTCTAGAATGGTTGTCATCTTCATACCTTGTTGTTTTATTTCTGCCACAGGATCTCAGATCCCAACAGGCGGACGGCGGTGAAGGTTGTAATCAGCCAGGGCGGCGCTGAAATCAGAGCTACCATGCTGATTACAACCTTGTTCTCCCCCAGCCTTTTCATGGTGGAACCACCGCCATAAGAAGGCTGGCGGAGAACAGGTGCAGGGGGCCATGGGGGGGCCTGCAATGCCCATGCCTGTGGCATGGGCAGTGTAGGGGTCCCCCTGCCCAGCACCCTCTGCTGTGCAGACAGTACACATTTCAAGGGTGCTGGTGTCCCCTGCGTGCAGCAGCATTGCTACTGGTTCTTTTTGAGTGGGTGGCAATGCTGCTGATTGGCAGCAGCCCAAAGGGAAAGTCACAATAGGGCTGGAGGGGAGGTCACCAGCACCATGGCGACCTACCCATAGGGATTTTGGAAGACAGGTGTTTCCGTCCACCAAACTTCTATTCGGCCCCTCAATCCAAAGAGAGAAATCTTCACCAAGTCCAATGGCGAGCAGCATCCCATTGATGTTGACAGCTTACTGGGGCGAACAATGCACTATACCATCTTGAAAGTATGAAAGTATCATTCCGACTGTGGCCCACCTGGTCTTCACAGCTGACCTGCGCTCCATTGGGGTCAGCTTCCAAACAGTTGCCTGTGGTTGGCGCTTTGCACTTTTTGGTGCTATTTGTATTTAAAACTTTAAAATGCATCTCTCTAGTACTTCTTCTTGGATTTTTGTTTTTTTGGAGTCATTTTGTTCATTGAAAAATTCTGTATTGTATGAATTAGAGTGGTATATTTATTGTGTTGTATTGTCGACTTTTTGACTATGTTGGTACTTATGTTTGCTTTGTGCCAAAGCTACCATTGGTTGAGCTTGGGAATAAAGCATGGCATCATAGTCACTGTTATTTAAATACAGCACATGGCACGGGAAACAGCGATTACAATGCAGCTGTTACCACGGATAGCCTTTACCATGCATGCATTACCACACATTCACCATTACCACACTTGGCCTTTACCACACATTTATTTACAATGTTTATGCCTTTACCACACATGCCTTTACAACAAATTTCATGATAAAGACTATCAGCATCATTCGAGGAAACAGAGAGACCCTTCTGTTTCCTCTTTACCACCTGCTGGTGGCCAGGGAGTGGCCACGCTGGGGTCCAGTTTTAGGGCTCAGGGCAGGGGTCAGGTATTGTTTAGAAGGTCTGGGGGCCTCCTAGGTGGTCATGCTGGGGACTGCTTTTAGGACTCAGGGCAGGGGTCAGGGAAAACCTTTACCACGCATATGCCTTCAACATTCATGCTTTGACAATTAAATTCCTTGTAAAAGCATGTGCGGTAAAGGCATATTTGTTGTAAAAAAAATGCGTAGTAAAGATTATGCACTGGCATTTGAGTTTTAATGCACGCATGGTAATGGCATGCCTTGCAATGGAATGCGTTGTTCCATCATACAACCCATAGCACACTTTCCATTGGAATGGCAACTAAATTTGCACAGACAAACAGTTTTACTGACAAAATCATATAGCACAGAAACGATGATCAGATAATTTGTCTCATTTGCCCATCACCAAGTAAACTCTATTGATTCGTTTTGATCCTATTAAAAATCCATCACATTTCAAAATTAACAGAAAAAGTGAATTGTGTGAAATATTTAAACAGTCTCTTTACAGGTACTTACATTTTGTGAATATGAAAGATACTGCAGACTTTCCTTTCACTCGTCTTGTATCCCAGCAAGACTGTCACATAGGTCAGTTTATTCAATCTTTTCACTTTGCAGTCAAATAAAGAAAAGTAAAACCCCAAGCTCTGTTTAAAAGAAGCAGCAATATGTCAGAAGACATAGCTTAACATTTGACCTCTATCAATGAATCACAGTAAATGTGACCTGATAAAACCAAAATTTAGAGCTCCTTCTAGTGCTCATTCCCCATCTGAACCACAGCACGGTTATTTTGGGGGGTACCACTACACCCCTACCTCCAGAGCCTATGGCGGGACAGAGGAACAATAAACTAAGAGAGAGCAAGCGGCTGCCGGCTACTGCAGTTTGTGTCCTGTTAACACTTAGTACCATTTTCTTAATGTAAAATGCATCCTCGCGACAATTTTGAATGCAAGTGTGCATTTTGAATTAAGAAATTAGCTCTAAATGCTGCATTATGCTTATCACATAATTACAAGTAATTTTGTGGTAATTGTGAGTACTTAAACTAGAGAGAATTACGCTGGTTACGCCCATGCCAATACTAATGCGATAATTTCTTTTGCACCTTTATACAGTTATGCAGAGGCTTAAAAATATTGTTCTTGGGGTCTGCAAATTAGAGTCTAAGCTACATGAAACATGAAATAAAAAGAATGTATCCCTGCTTGTTAAGTTATCTACAACAGTATATGTTTCAAAGAAAGCTAATTTGACACAGTCCAAGGCAAAGGATATAAATATTTTAGCATGCAAACATACACCCTGGCTCGCCACCAATCACTGATTTCTAATAATAATCATGGCTCACCTTGCATGAACCAATGCATTGACCACATTGAAAAAACACCTCTTCAGCAGACATTGAAGCAATGCACTAAAGCGACATTTTTAATTTTGTTACCTGGGAAAACATTTTCCCATGTGGAGACATTACTTCCCTTATGCACCCATCCTATATGCGGTTTCACCATTCCTTCCCCAGCCTCGAAAAAGACTTACGTCAGCTCTTCACAGATGCATCCTTTTAACGATGTGTGGGATGATCTGGGAAACGTTTGTGAATACCCACAAGCATAGAAGTTTGTATGCGTGTGCCAGCATTTTGCTATTAAGGAAGTCCCAGTTTAAAGTCTGGCTTGACAGCATAGCTGTATCTAGGACCTATTGTTTCCTGTATACAGAGAGTGAGCTTTGGGACAGCCTACTTCAGCCATTGCTTTGAGACTTTGTCAACCACATCTCAGCTGCGCCAAGAGGAGGGAATCTGCGCTCATATAATGCTATGGGCTGTTTGCTGAATTATTCCACCAATACGAAGTGGTCCATTGAAATCCATGTAGTCCATTGGTTTCAGGAGCAGCGGCAGTTAATGAGGGATATTTATTGAAGACAAAAGCCATCTTGAAAAGAAGGCTTGCACTAAAAGCAACAGATGTGCAATGTAATTAAAAAAACGTATTTGGAATATGAGCTGAATAAGTATGTTAATGCGCGAAACATCTTAACAGGTATTATTTTTCAAGAAAATATTTGTGGGGTGTGTGAAACACTACTACATCAAAAATACAACAGAAACGATCGAATTAAACATAATTCCTGACAAGCACTTAGCTGTATTTGCAATAAGCATGCATTTTTTTGTGTGGCTTATGTTGGCTTTGCAGCAGAAAGGCACCGTTTTTTTCACATTGTTTTGTTCCCTGCCTTTTCTCCCTCGGTGTATAAAGCACTCCCATACCAATGTTCTTCTACAGCAAGAACCTTTCATCCACCATATAAAGTGCCTATCATCACTCCACCCCTGTGACAGCCTGTAAAAAAGTGAGACAGATGCGCCTCTCGTTCAATTAAAAACATCTGCAACTAGACAGAGTCTGCATAGCTTGCAATCCCTGCACCTGAGTTTTACTAAATGTTTTTTTTTTATTTTAAATATTTTTATTTTATTCATCATTTTTACATGGTGTAACTCAACCCTGGAAAAAAACGTACCTCAGATCTTCAAAGATGCATCCTTTGAACGATGTGTGGGATGATCTGTGAAACGTTTGTGAATACCCACAAACGTAGAAGTTTGTAAGCGTGTGCCACATTTTGCTATTAAGGAATTCCCCATTTAAAGTCTTTGCTTGACAGCATAGCTGTATCTAGGACCTATTGTTTCCTGTATAGAGAGAGTGAGCCTCTCGTTCAATTAAAAACATCTGTAACTAGTCAGAGTCTGCATAGCTTGCAATCCCTGCACCTGAGTTTTACTCAATGTTTTTTTATTTTAAATATTTGTATGTTATTCATTATTTTTACATAGTGTAACTCAACCCTGGGTGGATTGAGTTACACTGTGTAAAAAGGATGAATAAAATAAAAATGTGTGAGTGTGCTTTACAAGTAAAACAGCACTGGAGACTGGAAATCTTCTTAAAGTGACAATGGAGATTTTTTTTTAACATAAACCTTTCCCCTGGGGGGGGTGGGGGAGGTGCAAATAGATCACTTATTAAAGAAAGAGGCGAGAGATGCATTTGAAGTAAGAGAGAGAAAGGTCAGAAGAGTAAATAAGTTCAGGGCAAAGGGTAGTACAGGGGAGCTTACAGTAGCATATCTTAGGGCAAGATACAGGACGAGTTTTTTAGAAGTTTTGAGAGGAGTGAAGGAGATGAGAAAGAGAACAAACGGACATCGTTCGGGGTAGAATATGTCAAAGGTGACTAAGATTACGCGAAATTCGGGCACATGAGGATGATGGGGTATAAGGCGGAATTAGGTGGCGTTTGGTAGCCAGAAAAGGCAAGTGGGTACAACGGAAGAAAATAATAAAGGAGGGGATGGAAGAACAAGGCAAAATAAGACATAAGAAAACACCTTGTGGTCGACGTACAGCCTATATAGGTTGACTTTTAATTTTTGTGGGCTGAAGATAGTCCATTTGTTGACACATGTGTTCAGGCACTGTGTTCAAAAGAGATTTGGCTGCCCCAGAGAAAAAAAAGTGGACTGCGGCAAGTTGTGCTAAACTCCGCTCTCAAAACATTTTTATCATTACTCCTTTTAACCAGCCTTATTTTTCTATAGAAAATGTTATGGTTTTAGTTTCGAAGCACTTAGCCCTGCATGTCGTCTTACTGATTTGAGCTCGGTTATTTCTCTGTCAGCCCAGTAAATTGTGAAGATTGAGAGGAAAGGTATGAAGTACTAGGGAGGTTGTGCCCGTCAGAACCAGAATTCCATACCCAGCAAGAGGGGGTCAGTGCAGGGCTGAGCTCCATATGCCTAACGCTTCTCCTGCTTGCATTCCATTGAACTGCAGAATAGTGAAAGGACAGCAGAAGGTGCCTGCTTGAATGTTGCAGGTATGTTTAGCTGGATTAGGTGAGTTTATGTACCACCAGCTGGACAAATAACAGCTCTGGTCCCAGCGAGTTGTATACGCCTCCTAAAAACAAGTTAACTTAACAGGAGTGATTTATTTTCATAGGTGCAATTTATTAAACAGGATTGATATTGACACATGGAAAATGGAAGAGATCATTGGCCATTTCATGAACAGATGCACTGGCTCAGTGCAGCGCGCTGAACCTGTTTTATGTGCCCGATGTGTCTAAACTGAATTCATTTAACCCAATATTTATCCGAGGTAGGACATGGTTTAAAGACAGTTCATCTTGGAAACAGAGGGGATGTTTTACCCCTTTTTTCATTTGCGCTGTACTATCTAAACTAATGACTTAAATCAGAGAAATATCTACTCAAGTGAATGCACTTTAGATATTTCAAGTATACAAAAATATATTTTTTAGGACATTTGTAGCAGGTCACTCATGCATGAAAAAATAAATCTGGGGTCTGGTGTACAAAGTTATTTTAGAAGTGGCAAAGTCTACCATTTATAAAATTACAGGATATGCGACCACAAAATGACTTTTTAAATCTGCTAATCTCATATTGCAATTCAGTAACGTTACTGAATTGTAAAATGAGTTTAGAAAGGCATGGCAAATCATTGTTTGGAAGGGGGTGTTTCTGGCATCCCTTCCTAATAGCAGTTCCTTATGGTATGTATCAATGTTTTGCAAGTGGTAACACATTTGCAAAATGTGACTATGGAAATATAAAACATCTAATTGTTGGGGAATCTCCAACAACAACAAACTTTGGGAAAAGAAAAAAACAATCTCTTCCTTATGGGACAGTACAAAGCGCTCCGTGCATTCTGTAATCTCTCTTTAGGCTTCAAACCACGCCCATGTCACGTCAGTCACTTACATTGGTTTGTGGGCTTGCCTTTTGAAATCCGCTTGCTTTCATTTGTGAAAGGCATGCATACGTCATGCCTTTTCCAGTGTTTAGCCCACCTACACAGCACCGGTAAACTACTAAAAACATACGAGGCATGATGTTTTCGTCCTGGGGTCTGAACTACTTTATCTGTTTATTTTCCATGCAGTGCGATTCCGCTACGGTTTTTTTCTTTACAGCGCTAAAAGCTCTAACTCGAGCACATGCAAGACCCGTTACATTGAAAATGCTTGTTTTTGGATACAGCCCCATTTCTTTCAAGGCAAATGGGCTGCATTTGTTTTTCTTTAAATTTACTTTATTTAAATGTGATCAAAGGCATTGTCTGCTGACCAAAGCAGGCCATCATACCTGTGATGGTATCCAATTCTTGTGAGTCTCACGTTGCGACCCTACTCATTAATTTTGTTGTGGGAGGTTGGGTTTGACACACTGCCATTCAAAATTTTGGTACATAGGTCAGTTTACATTTCTTTTAATTCTCAATAAGAAGGTGTGCAATTCCTGACCCCTTTTTGAAAAAGGACATTTCATACATCAAGCCCTGGCACTCCACATTAAGACATTTTGCAGGCACAGTGCTACATTGAAAACCCGAACTATATATTCTTTAGCATTCGTGCTCCCAAATTTTTCAAACATTTCCTTTTCTGGGGTACGCTGATATTACATAGACCAACGTGTTTATGCTTGGCGGCTTCAGTCACATATTGTGTTGTGTGTAAAAGTGTGGCTATATTAGACGTTTTTGACATTTTGTCGCAGAATCCTATGACTATACAATGATACCTGTTATCATAAATAGTTAATTCGAAAGGAAGTGTATTTCTTCATCACCGCAGAGGGGCAACACAATAGATCGAAGCAGAGGTGCGTAAAGATAGCAATTTGATAACTCGGTTTTCCAGTCATTTTATTTCTTACATGTATCAATTGTTTCAGTTCAGATTTTCCAAAACACTTTGCCGTAATTGCTTTAATAGAGCTTTTTTATTTTTTATTTTCAGTACGTGTCACTTACTTATTTTTACATGTCATTAGGATGATGTCGGTGGTTCCTTAGATTGTGAAATCAGAGGATTAGGGTTATAGTTGCGCTTTCTCCCGCTCGGGAGACGCACACATTACTGCCCGGGAAACTCTATCTCCAGGTGCTTCAGGATTCGTTTTTTTTAATCGTGGACCTTATGGTTATTTAAAAAATCGACATTTATGTCCGTCTGAAACTGATCAATCTACTTGTTGGCCTGCAAGAAAAAGTGCTTGCTTTTTTACGTTTGCACACTACAGTTAAATAGCAAGGTATTATTCCAGGAATACTGTAGTTTCATTACTTACCAGGATCCTTTAAAAATATCCGATTATAAATGACACAAAGTGTAAACTTTAAAAAAAAATGTATGTTGCTTAAAACGATGAATCATTTAAAAAAAAGGCACTGCAGGACACAGGTGTGCTCTAAGCACAAATGCACAGCCATTTTTTTTACTATGGAGGAGGAAGCAAAAAAGCCTTTTCTGTCTGTCTTTAGATGACCTGAACAGTAAAAGGGTGTGAAATTCCCAGCACCCTCTCCGCTAACTACCACTGTGGCAGCATCGTCTACAAAGAATCCAACAGAAAAGCACACGTGACCTTCCTCATGATTCATAACTCATATCAATGGCCTCTGCTCCCTCTCCTGAGTCATTTGTCACAAGCCATAAACTTCTCTGGGTTTGCTGCAGGATTCAATGGGTAGAGTTGGTCGATCCAGAGAATGAAGTGAAAAACTGAAGCAAATTTGGGCCAGGGGTCAAGCTTGTCTATAAAACCCAAACCACAAGCGGAGTCAGCAAATACATTGTCCTGCTGTGTCAGGCTAGGTGTTAGGGAGGAAAGCAGGTGAGATGGGGGCAGGAGGCCACAGAGGACTGACCTATTGGTAGATCGGGGAATGCTGGCTTGGCCCCGTGGTAGTCTATTAGTGTAGCTAGTCACTCAAATATGTCACTACTGACTCTGCCTCAGCCCTACTAGCTTTTTACATCTGGCTTTTACCATCACACCCACTCTGGGCTGGTGTTAGGATGGTGCAACTGGTTAAGCCGCAACTGGGGCTGACTTTGGTGGAGGGCGCTGTGTTTAAATAAACTTTTGGTTTAAAACCATGTGAACTTCCCTGTGCATCCAGCAGTTTCAGTCAACAATAACAATGCCAAGATAACTCTGGTGAATAATGTTCCTAGTAGTGAGAGTTTCAAATTTTGTCTAGTGGGAGTTTTGGCTCATCATAAAGTAGCAAAGTGGGTCAACGTACCTGCTGAAAAGCATGTGTACCATGCAGATCACAGAACTGGGTGTGAGTGAACTACGAGTAGAACTATAACAAAAATAAAATGTTTGTCCGAGATGGAGAGTGATAGTGAGGAAATTAATGGAGAAGGTGGTCCTTAGAGGTGGGGGGCTCAAAAAAGACTGTCGCACTGGGCGCCAAAAGCGCTAAAGCTGGCTCTGACACCACTCTTCCACTTCACTTCTGTCCATGCTCCCCTTTCCCTCTCAGGCATCCCTCACTAGGCTGTCACCTCTATTCTGTCAGCGCTAACACTTTTTAACCATTGTCTAAATTTCGCTACTCTTTCTTGTATCCTCTGCCCTGAGTCTTCCTCTTCAGATGCTCTATCCTCCTCTGATTCATGAAATGTGCCGCAAAAGTCAGTTACTCACTGACGGCTTGTGCAATTGTGACTGGAGGGGCATAGAGGAACTCGGACTGAGCCAGATCTAGTTATCAGACTCAAGATAGGTCAAGTCTTCAGTGGCTCATCCACCTCTTCTGACTGAGGGGGGTTGTATAACAGAACCACGCATGCCAGAACAACGCAAGCCTTAACAACACAGTCGGAACCACAATCGCATCTTTTCCATGCATGCTTTTACCACACAAGCCTTTACAACTAATTTCATTGTAAAGGCATGCTTAGTAAAGGCCTATGTGGAAACGGCATACATGGTTCTGTCATACAACCCCCCACCCGCTCTGAGGCCGAAAACTCCCCCTATCCCTAATAAACTATCCAGACACTCCCCCCAACTGCCCTGAGCTCTAAAACCACCCCCTATCCTTAATAACTAAACTACCCCACTCATCCTAAGCCCTATAAAGAAATGCTCTGACCCCCCACCCCTGCCCTAAAAACGAAACTACTCCAACTCCCCACCCACCCTAAGCCCTAAAAAAATCTATCCTAACACCCACCCCATCTCTAAAAACGAAACTACCCTGACCACCCCACCCACCATGGGCCCAAACAAACTACCCTGACCCCCCACTTCTGCCCCTAAAAACTAAACTAGCCCTACACCCGCCAGGAGCCCTAAAACCTCCTCCCCTAATAAGTAAACTACCACTCCCCTAAATCCACCCCACCACTAAAAACTACTCACCAACCCTGCCCCAACCCCACTTACCTCACCACGTCCTCTCCCCATCCTTCCTCTTCTTCTCTCTTCCCTCCTCCTGCCCTTCATTAAGCCTTTCCCGCCCCTAAAAAATAAACTACTGCACCTCCCACCCTAAGCCCTAAAACAAAAATACCCAAATCCCCCCACCCCACCCCTAAACAAAGTTGCCTGACCCCCCACCCTAAGACCTAAAAAAAATCCCAATCCCGCCCCCAAAAATGATAGCCTGACTCCCTCCCACCCCAAGCTCTTAATCCACCCCACCCCTAAAAACTAAGCTCCAACCCTGCCCCAGCCCCACTTACCTCACCGCGTCCTCTCCCGACCCACTCTGCCTTTTTCTGTGCCTTAACCCCGCATATGCCTAGTTTGGGACATGCGTGGTTAAGGCATAGAAAAAGGCAGTTGCTGTTCCTGCAAGGATTGTTACGCTTGCGGGGTAAACATCAGCGTTCTTCACAACGCGTTGTTTAGGACGTTTCCCCTGAGGGCCAGTACAGCAATCCAGGTGATAACAGATCCCTGCTATGATTTTGCAAACCTGATTCATTCATGAACTGGAATGCATTGCAATTCCTGAGGTCTTTAACCCTCTTTTCTGACTATGCTTGTAGTAGCCGAGAGTTACAGACCTAACTATTTTATCTACATACACTCCGTTCTTAGAAATATTTTTTTTGCTTACGAGTTCACAGTCATGCTGCCATGCTAGATGTGTGTCTGTAAAAAGGCTAATTTCAAAATGTGTTCTTCGAATAATTAATATAAAATGCATAATTGTGAAGTATATAAATAAAGGTTCAATAAATCTATCTTTCTCTTTCCATCTGTACGTACACCTATCTGGCGGTTTCTCTGTCAACTCTCTGTAGCTGTCTCCTTACCTCCATCTTTTTTTCTATGTCATTTTGTCCATCCGTCTTTTAATTTACCCATTTACCTGTCTACCTGTTTTTCTGCCTGCATACATACATATGCCTCTCTTTAGATAGACCTTTCTATCAATCTACATTTCTATGTCACTGTTTTGTCTCTTTGTCTGTTGCTCTGCCTGCCTATCTGTGTCTATCTCTGTATCAATCTGCTTATCTCACTCTGTCGATCTATCATTCTTGTGCTTCCGCCACAGCCGACATTTTAAAAAAGTCAGACGTAGTGGTGCTGCCAAAGCTTGTTCTACTTATAGTCAACGATTTATTGCAACGGACAATCTGTAAAACTGGTGGATTGCCCACTAAATTATACGCTAAATACCGGTGGAAATTTCTGCATTTCAGAATCTGGACATATCTTCATGCAGATCAGTTTCGGGTGCATGTAAGTACCACTTACGTGCCCAGGTTCCTAGGTCACCTGTGCGGTCCCTAAATGGAGAAGTCACAGCTTCTGAGAATGAAGTCAAGACACATCACACCACGATATATGTCAGAGCCCAGCTCAGGGAACAGCCTCTTCCATTGATCGCACCTTCCGAAGCAGCAAAGCTACTAAGTGCAATGACGCCAAGCTTGGCACAGATACTTATACGGATGCATGACGGGCCCGGGTGAGGGCAGGGGTAAATCAATGGTTGATAGGCTGGTGAGATGTACACTGCTCTGATCCCCCGTCTCTCTATCTCACTTGACCACTCTTTGTGTCTTTGGGCCTGGTTCAGCAGTGTGCAGAGCAGTTACACGCAGTGACAGCTTCAGACGTACTAGAGCAACTGGCCTGACTGGATTTGAAAATCAAAATGATGCTAAATAAATCATGACACATGCTTTGGGCAGCACGAGAAGAACCAGGGTGCAAGTCCTAAAAAAAGAAAGGGGTGGGGGTACTAACAAAGTAAGGCAATATGCAATTCACATCACAGTGCGTGACATCGCGGGTGACATTACAGGAAGAGCAACAGGTCCCATGAGCCTCACAGGAAGTGACATCAAAAGAAGTGATATTAAATCTAAAGACCTCACACATATGTTTACGGGGTCTGTCATGGGTATATTTGAACACTTTATGAGATGTAACAAATGAAAGCTGATCACTACTTCAGAATGTTACTTGAATTCCCCATCTAAAGGAATTAACAGCCCAAATGGGGATGAAGTTTGGTGTCTCACTAACTACAGCAGATTAACCGCTAACCGCTACAGGTTAGGCAAACACACTGCTCCCAAAAGGTTGTAACCCACATTTATCAGCGGATATCTCTCATGTTTTTATTTTTGGCAAAACTGTATCAAAACCAACCGCATATTCACCAGTCCAACTGGCTTTCCATGGAATCAGTACCAACAGAATACCCACAAACATTTCATCCAGAACTTTTTCATATACTTCAGTGTGATTTCACTGGTGGCATTATCGGCATGGAGGGAGCACTCAACATTTCTAAGTTCATGTTTTCAAACTATTACTTTTAAGAACTGTAGTGACGTAATCTGAAGTACTAAGGTGAAAAGCTTCTATGTTACAAAAATACACTTTTTAAAAATGTTGAAGCAAGTTATCATATTTGTATATAGCTTTATTTACATGGCAAATACTTTCATGGCTCTCCTCATGTGAGGCTCATAGATCCAAGCCAGGACCTTTGCCCAGCTCTCACTTTTAATATAGTGGCTCAGGCATTAATATTTAGTGTGCAGTGATTCAATGACACTGTTGTTACTGTTGCTGCAGACGGTCAATCTGACTTTCACTATCAGGCAAAGACCTCACTTAAATGTTTATATAGGTATCCCACCCCCTTACCCCTACCCCATGAAACAAAGGCCCAGGGCTGAAATGGTTTTGCAGCTTTGTAGTCCTTAAATCAGTGTTGGAATTTGAAGATCTTTACTTTGGAAAGCCATAACGTAGGGTCAAGGTGTGGCTATGGAAAGGAGGTAGATTCACTAAGGGTGGAGTCATGGAAAGCAGTTTGAAAGTCAACGTATAGTTTTTAAAAAAATGTGTTACATAAAAATGAGAACAAGGAGCAAAGTGGCAACAAGGAGAAAGGTAACAGTAAATCTGTTCTGGCTCACTTGATTGTAAAGACTACATTTTTAAAATATCTTATTGGGGTTAAGGCAGCTGCTGCAGTGATCTTTGTGAGTCCAGTTGAGTCCAGTAAATCTCATGGAATAACAGTAAATGTAAGATAACTCTGTTGGGTAATGCACTTTCTGGAGAGATCGAAGTTTTTTCTAGTCACAGTTTTGAATTCAAATAGCATAGAGGATCAATGTGTTTTCCCGAAAGCACACCTCATAAATGCAAATGACAGATTTTTATTTTACATAAAAAGGTAAGTGGGCTACTAATTTTAACACAGATCCTTTTGCTACTTTTAGTTCATAAATTGCAACCCTTCTAATATAGCACAGAGATCTATGAAGGATATGTGACTCCCACAACTTGTAATCTTCCCTGTCTGTAACACAACATCATGCTTCCTTATACTATTCCATCTCAGGAATTCTTTTTGGGTTGCGGAATTGCATGTTACTCGGCGAAAAGCGCTGCGACTTGTCTTGAATATTTATTTAATTCATGTACAATTAATTAAAATCATTTTATAGAGATAGAAAAACATAGCATGACACATAATATTTGGTTGAGCTGACACACATTGACTAAAACAGTAGGAGAAATTCAGCAATTTAGCAGCTTATAAAAGATTAATCAATCTTGAAACTAAAAAATAAAAGTTGGCATCTGAAACTTTAAAATAACAATTAAATGGGAAAGAGCAAGTATCAATCTGCTGGAAAAGAGCGCCAAAGCAGTGTAATCAGATTAAAAACTGACATTAGCAGATTTAGGGAGTGATTGTGGACAATGTGTATACATTTCCCTAGTCTTGCTAGGGAACAGGGGAAGTTTCCATAAAGCACAGATCCAAGGCCTCACTGCAATGCCTTACACCTTTAAGTGGAAAGAGAAGAGCCAGCAGGAGACGCCTCGCCTCAGCAAAATTGGGACAACAGCACAACAGGTGAAGCCATGATTCATTACGATAATTACAGAACGCGCATGCCACTGCCTTCCCTCGGGTTAAAATCCGTAATCGGTAAGGTGATTAGACTCAGGTAGAGGATTTTGCCGTGGGTCTGGGCTGAAAGAGCTTGGCAGAGATATGGCTGTGCTTTCCCTCTGGAATAAGATTCATCCAGGTTTTTGGCCAAGATGCTGGGGCAAAGGCTTTCAATGTCTGGCTCAAAAAAAGACAGTTTTCACCTGCCTGTTCATAACGCCTTTCCAGACCAAGAGGTGATTTTTTGGGCATGCAGCATGTCAGCCTTGATCCTCGGACAGCTGCTAATCTTTGCCAAACCCAACTTGCCATGGAATGCCCAGCTGCTCAAAGATTGCCTCATGGTGGCATTTGAGCAAGGTCTTGGGGGCACGTCAAGCACTCAAATAGTACTTTATAATATCCACCGCACATACTAGGTGTGGACTCCTCAGGCCCAATTCCAAACTTAGCATTCCGGGAGGCAAGAAGCACTTTTTTGTATGCCTTGCACTGAGCATCCTTCAGGAGCTTGCTGAGAGCCCCTGGAAAGCCGAGATGGCGATTGTTGAGAGCAGGGATCAATCTTGCTCTTAGCACAGTTAACATGAGCACAAGGGGGGGCTGTGTAAGCGGGCACTTAAATGCTCTAGTGAGTTTATTACACTGAGCAAGTTGATTTTAAGGTGTTTCAGATGAACGGACGAGAAGCATATTGTTTTGTGTTGTGGTACTTGACAATGACGACAATTTTTATTTTGCTCTAGTTAACCTGCAGATAGTTCACCAGGTTGTAGCACTGTAAGGCATTGAGGGCCCTTTGTAGCCCGACTTTAGTGTGGTCAAGAATTACAGTGTCATCTGCATACTGCAGAATTGGCAAGCGCACCTGTCCCAGCTTCAGAGTAACTAAGCTGGTTCCTTACATTGCACTGCCCGAATCGTCAGTGCAAAGGTGGAGCCAGTTCACATCCCTGCATTGGTATTTTGATGGTGACTGTGTTGGAGCTTATTTTTACCCAGACCAGAGACCCCTTGTATAGGGACATGATTGCTTTGAAGAGCTGGGATGGAATTCTTCATGCAGGTAACTTCCCCTAGAGTCTTCAAAGTCCACCTTATCGTAGGCTGTGCTGTTGTCCACAAAAAAGCAAAACAGAAGGGGGAGCTTCTTTCTCACCACCTGGAAGGCTAGGTACACCAGAGCTATGATGTTGTCCATTGTGGAGCATTCCACCCTAAAGCCTGACTAAGACAGCGGAAGGATATCTTTTTCCTTTGCCCATGATTCTAGGTTCTCCAAAGAATTTGTGCATAGGCCTTTGCTTCAGTGTCCAGAAGTGCTATCAGTTGGTAGTTGGCTGGTTTTTAGCACTTGCTCTTCTTATAAATGGGGAAGAGGATGGAGCCCCTTCACGAGAACGGAATTATGGGTGAAGCATACACATAGTTGAAAAGAGGTGTTAAGGTGGCCACCCATAAATCTTGAGCCATTTTATACACTGTTGCTGGAATCCAATGGGGACCGGGTGCGCCATCAGACCTCTTAGCCTTGAGTGCTTCTCTTACATTGTCTCTGCTGGGGCCAAAGACCCAAAGCCTCAGAGCCATGGGTGGGGACCGCTTTCATCTCCTGGTCAATGGTATATAATTTTTTGACAAAGCTGATCCATGGGGCCTCCACCAGATTGTTCTTCTTGGACTGCCCCAGGTTGCCTAACTGATTGAGTTGCTGCCACAGGCATGAGTAGTTTTTCTCCTTCATTAATCTGATGATTCTTAGCCATTCTGCTTTGGTACACTTTCTTTTATGCTGCTAGACGTTCAGTCTGTAAACCTCCCTAAGTGCAAAAAATGCTGGTTCGTCTGCTGCATTACTGCATCTTTTCCTAGTGGCCAGTGCTCTGCGGAGTGCGTGTTTCCTGTCTACTAGCTCCTTGGTGTGTCTGGAAGTGTGGGATAAAATCACGCAGAATGTTTTCCATATGTAACTTTGCTTCTTCTTCAGCCCATGATGCAAATCCGCTACGAGTTCCTCCAAGTGCCCAAAAACTGTTGTTGTGCTTGGCATTGACTTGGTGGCTTTTCTGATCTCTGTCCAGGAAAGTCATTTGTCACAGAGGGTGCTAGACCATTTGATTCTGCAAAGAAGCTTATGATGCTCTTTGTCAGTTGGTTCGTCAAGGGCAAGTAGAGAGTGGGAGTTTAATGAAACCAGTTGCAAGGTACCCTGCAGGGGCCTATGGTCACTTTCAGCCCTATTGTCAACTTCAAAATCTTGAAGCATGGGAGTCAGCCAAGCACTGACAAAACTATAGTAAATTGTGGAAATGTTCCTAAAAGTAGGATTTGCACACCATGAAGGGGAGCGAGCTTCTTTTAGGGACTGACATTATCTCAAGCTGTGATTATGAAAAAGGACGTGAAGGATGCAGGCCTTCCTTGTGGCCCGACGAGATTGTGCAAATTGTTCAGGTCCCTGGTATTGAAGTCTCCAACTAATATCACTTGGTGGGAGCTGTATGTGAGCATCAACTCCTCAAGCATACTGGCTGCCTGAATGAGTCCTCTTTCTTTTGAAACTGGGCTGGATTGAAGTAGCAGTTAATTAGCAGCAGCCTTAGTGCTTGAGAGTCAAACTTTAGGCCACAGATCAGAAGGCTTGGATAAAGTCTGAATGGCTGTGAAGTTCAAAAGTCACTATCTTTCAGATGTGTTTGATGTAAATAGAGAGGCCTCCTGATGGATGTCTGAAGATGTTACATTTGGAGTCCATGAAATGAAAATCATGATAGCTGGCAAGTGGCATGGAGTTTATGACCCATGACCCCTGGAAGCATAATATGTCCCAGCTAAGTAGGTAAGGGGAAACTGCCTCATTCTCCAATAGTTTTTTGAGACTTGCCACATCCATGAAACAATTGTGAGCTGTTGTCTGCTCCCTTTCACATTGCTTGCCCCCCTAGTTGGCTGGTTATAATCAGAATTAGGAGTGATACCTTTGGGGGCTGTAACCCACGACAATAGGTGCAGGTGGTGTCTGAATAGATGTGACCCGTTGATTACCAGTGCAAGTTATCCTTAGGGCATGTGGGGCTGCTTGACTCACATAAAGAGGACTGGTGCTTTTGTTACCCTGGTCAATGCCACACAGGATTGAAGCTACCTCTTTCCCAGTTACAGGGGTGGGGCCAAGAACGTATGGATATTTTTCCGTTCAGTGGGGCTTAACTTTTATCCCCCCTTCCGCCGGTTGAGGCGATTCCTTGAGCACAGCAACTTGATGGAGGTAGTGGTGGAAGCCCACCAGGGTGGATTAACCATGGCTGTCTCCGGGTAGATTTTGAAATCTAACCCACTCCAAGTTCTCCGTTTGAATGTGAGCTAGAGTTGGTATGTGTTTGAGTAACTGTAAGATGTTGTACCTGTTTAAAATGTCGTGTGAGCCCTGAATCTGGTATCTAGCTCATAAATGCTGTGTGCTTTTTTGGCAGCTACGGGCAACTCTACTGGATTCGTTTGAGTTTGGTTAGTCGGGTCCCACCCTGATAAATTTGATTTAGTACTATCTTTGTGGCCATTTACAAACACTGCATCAGAGAGTTGCCTGTGGTGTGGAGATGGTAAGAATGACTGACACAGAGAGACCTCTTTTAGAGGTGCGAAGGAGGCAGTGCTTGGTTCCCCTGCAAGGACTGCAGAGTTGCTATTTAGTGTGTTTGGACTGGTTAAGACTTGAACACCATTGGTCTTGTGGGGGATTCTTGCCTCTTGGGGGGGCTGGTCGTGTTTCAGCTGCTGGGTGACCCTGTGTGCAGGCGGCCATCCTCGGTTGCTTTTTATTACATTTTTGTTCATTAGTGTTCTCTGAAGACAAACTTGGTGTGCCTAAATTTTGGAAATCCTGAGAATTCCTTCTAGGGGAAGGAGGTTTGGGGGATTGAGAGTCAACTGCACTTAGTGATAAATTGTTGCCACCCAATTTGGAAATAAACTTGGGGAATACCCCTGATGTGGCACAGTGTTGGTGTAATTGCTTCCGCCCCATGCTACTTAGTTTCACCATTTTCAGCTGTTTCCTCTGCTTTTTCCTAGACCGCCTCGATATTGCTGTCCCTTTGGCACCCTGACTAGATGGTGTCTCTAGTTTGGTGTTCTAGTTTGTTGTTCCCCTTGTTCTCAGCTTTGATGGTTGGGCCGTGCTTGGCTGATTGGCTATATCATTGTTCGATGGAACAGAAGCCATTGAGTCCAGGTGACATGAGGAGCTGACCGGCTTATTTGGGCTAGAGCTGGGTGATTTCTCCTTGTGCTTCCGGAAACTGTGGTGTGGTAACAAATGGGGCCCAAGCGGGTGGCTGCTAGGGAGCAGGCCCTGGCTTTAAGTGTGGCAACAATCGAGCCAAGCATCTCAGGCAGCATCACCAATGTATCTATTATAGCAGCACAAGAGCAGGAGCACAGATTAGAGGCCAATATGTTGTATATAATTTCTCTTCAATACAGTCAATCTTGGTGTCTAGGTTCACCAGTAGCTGCGCTATCAGGCTGGGAGAGGCATGGCGCACCGCAATGCAATAGGGCTACTTGGAGCTTGATTTTCATAGAATGCCAGATCATCACTTTAGCTATAGTGTTTTGGACATCTTTGGTAACAATGGGCTGCAAATCTTCCATACCGAGGGAGTCTTGCATTCCAAGGCAAGACGGTCCTGTCCCCTCCAGCATTCTAAACAGCTTGGGAGTTAATTTGAAGGTTCTCTCAATTTTATTCTCTAAGCTTTGAGAAAAGGAGGTAGTCAGTTCCCCAGTATCAGAGAATTAAACAGCTCAACTGACTTGGCTGAGCTCAGGCAGGAATGCACCAGAAGGAGTTGGAATGCCATCGGGCCTCATCCCCTCAGGCACTGTAATACATTAGTCATGAATTTGTGCCATGGCTGCTAGCTTTCTCCTTGCTTTGATCAAGGGCTCTCCCATGTCAGCAGGATTTTGGGCTTCACTGTGCCTGTCTCTGTATACTCACATGTTATTAAGAAAGGAGTTGATGGTCTGCCATTGTTCTATAATGGAATGTTCGGATGTGCCCCTCAACCCAGGACACGAACATGACCTGCGCTTTGTGCTAATTGAAAATGGGTGGGGGCCAGCAGATTTCCCTGTCATGGTCAGGCCAGCCACTGTCCAAAATGTGTCAGTGCCGTCAGGCGAGGCGGAGGTAGATTCAATTACTGTAGCCCGGGCCGCAAAAGAGGCCTTGGAAACAGACCAATATAGCCACACACATATGCACATCAACTGAAGTCAAAAGCTTGCTTCCAGATCTTAGCTTCCTTTAGCTACTTGTGAAACCATAACCTGTGTCTTTGTTTCCTCCACATTGCATTGGCAACTATGTGTGAGGCTCACATAGCTCTCAACCAGGATCACACTAAAACAACAGAAGAGCTGATTGCCCCTGATGGACCCTGAAGTTCCGTATTTGTTTTGGGCCTACATGGAATCTTAAACAGAAAAACCCCCTTCGCCGCCCGCACGTTGCTGCTGTGAAGGGAAAACAGACAACATGCCGGCGCTGCTCTGTGTCCTGGTGTCGGCAAATTACACCGGACAATTCCATCATAATATACGTGGTCCCAACATCTTGGAGGGTGGGACGACGTACACTCTGTGAAAATAGTGGGTGGACAGCGTACACCCACGTGTATCCCCGATTTATGCCCAGGGAACAGCAGGGCATTAACACCCAATGATGGGGGCACAAGTGATGAAAAAATGGCCGCTTTTGATGGTCAGTTCTGATGGGCTCCTTTAAAGCTGAAGAAAGGACTTTAACTGCATTTGATTGTAAAGGAATCTCGTAGACATTTTTGATGCACATACCAAGAGTGCATTTAGCCTATATACAAACCACACAAGTCACACCCTAGAAACAATAAACATCATCAAACAACCAGAAAGGCCTGTCAAATCACAAACTGTGGGTGTGGTAGCCTTAGCATTTCAATCATCAGAACTCTACTGTTCGCTGTTCTTCTGAGCTGTCTTTTTGCAGTACTATTGTCTGCTTAGCTGGCTAAGGCGTTCGTGGCCTTAGCCAACTTATGTTCAAGTAACAAGTTTCATCATCTAGCAATTTTCTCAAAAGCTTTAATATTTACTGTATTAGTACTTGAGACTTTTATAAGTAAAGTCCAATAGTGAACTGCAGAATAAAGAAGCCTATTGTAATAAGGAACGCCGGCTGGGAAGACGCCAGAGTAAAATGTTGAATTATACCTCTGGAATCTTTTGGGTTATGTTTGGCTCCCTAATGTGTCATTACAAAATAATATCACAGAACAAATATCAAAGCTCCTGAAACACTTGCCACACTACTACAGCATAATACACTGTTATGAATCGGGTTTTTTCAATGCCCCACTTTGTGATGCCTCTCATTTATAGTGGCTTTCAATTCTCGGGAGCACTAGTTAACCCTTAGTTTCTCTTTTCCTCTTTGGTCTTCCCTTGGAATCATTAGGTGTTTCTCATTATTTGGGGCCTGGCTATGTCTTTTTTGCAAAACGGTCCACTCTGCACAAATATTGTAAAAAAAAACTGATGTTTAGTGGCTGTGTTACATTTTTTGATTTATCACTTTGAAGAGCGCTGCAAGCCAGTTTACAACTAGTTCAGAGGCTCGACTGTAACATGCATAGAGCACGTTCAAGGGTAGTAGGGACATAATCAAATTACATTTTTCGATTTTCTTTTGCATTTCGCCATTTTGTGGCTTTTGCATGCAAAATATAAGAACAAACTACAGAAATGTAAAATATTGTGACCAATCCAAAGCATATCATTGACTAAAGGAAGACATTTATAATGACTCTTGTCCAGTCTCGGCCGCATGTGTTTATGCCAATAAAGTCTAGTCAAATTTATCCAGCTTATAAAAGAGGTAAAAGCCTCTCCAGCGACGAAAACAGCGAACATTTACATAGGGAGGTGCTGTTCCAAATGCATACATAAGTTGATCTCAGAAGTAGAGATCAGGGAACCTTCCCGTAGATCGCCAGTTTCCTCGACGAAAGTATGCAAGCGTTATCCAACCAGTCCAGTCCTTCTCCTCATGTGGCTTTCCCACAATGATCCTTTACTTGCTCAACTGAAAGTGTCCCAATTACATGCATACAGGAAATGTCAAAAGCTAAAAGCTACAAAAAGTACCAAAACTAACTCAAAGATGGTTGCACAGAGTTGGAATAGCATCTCAGGGCGGGAAAATACAATCTGAGAGTCATTAGATACACATTATAACTGAGGAAAATAGCAATAAGATAGACAGACCAATGTTTTACAACACTCCCCGTAGACTGAACAAGAATGCCACAGCCCTTCAATACTTATCCATATACATGGAATTGGTTATGAATAAGTTAAGCAACTCAACTCTTATTGGATTCTACCCTCTGTACATTGAAGGCGTGTGCCCCTTCCCTGCTTGTGACCTATGTCCAAAACGAATTGCATGACAGATTGTTGGGCCAGGCGTTGCTGGTTTAACACTGGAAAATAGAGATTAGTGTCTTCCCATCCCACTATGATACAATCTTGATTATTTTGAATGCACCACGCATCAACACCTGTTCTGTATAGTTCTCGGTTGTCTTGAGGTCCAATAGCTTTCAGTCCAATTTGTGAGTGGATCTAGACCTAAACTTTATTTTGAAAGTCTTCACTGGCTTCAGAACAAGAGTGTTTGAGCATAATAGTGAAAAGCATGATTATGGGGCCATGGTGCTCATGTGTCTTCGCCTACCAGTCTTCTTCAGGTTGGGTGAATTTGCAGATATCACAAATGGAGCCAGCCACATTTGTGGGCTATGGCTGCATCCATTCTGGGGGCTCATTGGAATCTCCTTCCCAATGATAGTTTCTTGTGGCAGTCAAAGGAGATTGTGTCTGCTTTTCCGTATGTTGTAGTGAGTTGTATTGTGTTATCTTGGCCCACTCGTATTTGCTAAACCACATTGTGTTATCTTGGCCCAGTCCTATTTGTTAAACCAAAGCATAAATATTATTAGAATTTTCAGAAGTTGAGAGTTCCAACTGGATTTTTCTTTAATAATCTGTCAAGAGTCTCTATCCTGCAACTGCTGTGGACCAGCATCTATATTTTTCAAATATTTGCAATAGCCATTCATTGCATTATAACGTTTAACTTCCAGCACAGTCTGCTCAATCTGAATTAGTCTTGGGTCTGGTTGTGCTGGGGGAGGTCCAACTTCACTTTCTGTGTATCTAGATTCAAAGATTCAAAAGACTATCGTAAAGATGTTTTCTTGGTGTGCTTTTTTCCAGACACATTTAGTTCTTTTCATAGAGCCCCATTTCTACCTTTCTTTTATCAATAGTATTTAACTTGCGTAGTTTGGCTGAAATAATGGAATATCTTCCTTTGCGGTAACAAACTTTTCCAGATTGGGTGTCTCTAGAATATGAATTCGGGAGAACAAAAGTGCCTAGTAGAAAGTATGGGCCACACTGTGTCTTGGGTTATATGACTGTGAATTACTTTTCTGTTGGACTTTGTGTATTACTCCCAGACATTGAGATAAATGGGGGTCTAGGTGTTTGCAGGATGGGCAGGGGCATAGCTCGGTCAGTAAGATATGCGGGTGTGTGACCTTCAGATTTCCTGATAATATAAAGTTAAAATACATTATATGACAAGCAGGGCACATAAGAGGCACTTAACAGGCATTGGACATGGAGAGGTATGCAAATTGATAGGAGAACTAAGTGAGAAAAACAATATTTAGTAAAAATAGTCAACATTTTTTGAGATTTCAAAACAGAGATTAGACAGAGACATGTATTTTGTAATGTGTGCATGCAAAAATCTGGGTGAAATCCAACTGATACCTCACCATACCTGACTGAAAGCACCTATACCCAACCATTCATCAGAAAATACATTTATTAGGGGGGTGTAACACCCCCCAAAAAACCCTGAAGCTGCGCTCCTGAGGATGGGCCATCCTTCAAGGACGGCTGGGGATTGAGCTGTTCCCTCCTCCACTTACACTTCAAAAGGCTGCCTCCAGCACACAAACCAAGGAACCTGCCACAAGTCTTTAGTCGCCTCAGACTTCTTGGAGCCTTGACAGGGGAAGGAAAGAACTTTCCAGAACCAGATGTGGGGGCAGTCTAGAAAATTCCCCCACTTCAAAGGCAGACACAAGGTATAAAACTGGACCCTCAGGACACATTTTCAGTGCACTCTTGGGCCTGTGGAAGACTTCAGTAGGATTGCCTTGTACGCCTAGACGATTGCCCTGCTGCTTTAGACCTGCCTTGTTCCCTAGAACACTACCCTGGTTCTACCAGAGGTTTGCCCTGCTGTTTGAGGCCTGCCTTGCTCCCCAGAGGACTGCACTGATGCTTGAGGCCTGCCTTGCTGCCTAGAGGACTGCCCTGCTGCTTGAGGCCTGCCTTGTTCCCCAGGGGACTGCAGCTACCAGATGACTGCCCTGATGCTACCAGATGCTGTAGTTAAATCAAGTAGTTCATTCACAAATGGCTGACAAATCCTGTGTGCCAGATAAAACCCATGGAGACTGAGGACAAGGAACGCAAATTCCAGCCAGTGGGAGGAACAAGGGACCCCTTCTTTGAGGGTTCAAAATCCAATGCAAACTGCTTAAAAAACAGTAAGTAGAATAAAAAATATAACCAATGGGTTGTGGACCATATTCAGAGGGGAGTTGGGTAACAGCGCCTAGGAAAAGAAGGTATGCATATCACTGAAAATATTCAAATTCAAAATAAAATACACAATACCTAATGACATGTCTCGATCTAAACATCACTAACCCATATAATATACTGGTTATTCCTAATGTCACAGCTAAAACCATAAGGCATCTGTAGTCCTGCTCCTATGGCCAGAACCAGGTATCTGACGTGCATTAGGATGGAGAGGTGAAGATAACTGACTGTTAATATTTCACCACATTATAACTTTATTTCACATTAAACCTTACAGTCGGCCCCAAAAACAAACGTGTGACCCTAAACTAGATGCTTGGTTTGGATGACCTGGGACCCACTCCCACACTGACAGACCACACCTGCAACCCCGCCATCATCCTGATGGATGGTGGTTTTAATGGACAGTTATAAAAAAAATGCTTGCACTGGGTATAATCCGTATATTTTTTTAATATATACTTTAGAAGTGTTTTTTTTTCATTAACCTAAACGTGTTTGCCCATTTTGTAGCAGCCTATATTATGCTGCATGTAATGCATGTTTAAAATAATGACTTAGTCATTCACAGTGCTTTCAGGGACCTCATAGTGCTAACAAACATTGGCAAAGCCAATAGGTCTTGTCTATACAAGAGCTATTGATTTTGCAAATGTGTTTTAGCCATATTGTACACCAGAGTGGCTGCTGTTCAGCATGGCTAAAGGTTAGTGGCATGGAGGAGAGTGGCACCGAGTGTCACAGAGTGGAATGGCAAAGTAGAGTGTTGTGGAGTGGCAGAGAGTGTCATGTTAAAGAGTGGCATACTGTGTAGTCAAATACAGTGGGGTGTTGTACACTATAGTTGACTGGTGTAGAGTGCATTACATAGAGCGTTGCAGAATATAGTGGTGTAAAGTGAAATGGCATTGAGTGCAGAGGCATAGAATTCAGTGGCTTACAATGCAGTGTCGTAGGATGCAGTGGCATAGATTGGAGTGGTGCATAGTAGAGTGGATTGGTGCAGAATGGAGTGGTGCAGAGTAGAGTGGCATAGAGTGCAGTGGTGTGGAGTAGACTGGCGTACAATAGTGGCAAAGTGTGCAGTAGTGTAGAGCGATGTGTAGTGCAGTGGTGTAGAGTTCAAAATAGACTTGAGAGGCATAAACTGCAGTGGTGTAAAGTGGTGCAGAGTAGAGTAGCATAGAGTGGTGCAGTGCTGAGTAGACTATTGTGCTGTAGAGTGCAATATATATAAATATATAAATACAATTATAACTAAATAAACATAATATAAATTTACTCTCTTGTAAGCTTTACTGTGTATACCCATCACCATATGTCATGCCTCTATCAATCTATCCTGCATCCCCACTCTGACTCATCCCAAACCCATTCTACCACTTTCATCTCCAAAATAACCCTGCCTAAGCTATTCCCTCCTCTTCCACATCTAGCTCAACCAAACCTCACTTTACTACCATGATATCCTAAACAATCCTAATAAATTCTCCCTCATTTATCTCACCTTGACTCATCCAAAACCCCTCCTGCTACTATGATCACCCTAACCCTTTCCACAGACTCTTCCCTCCTCCATCTCTCCTTTACTCATCCCAAGCCTCATCCTATTACTATAAACTCCCAATTAACACTTCTGGATTCTTCTCTCCTCTATCCCTCCATTACTCTAGTCAATCCAACTAATAAACTCACATATCCTCTGCTCAAATTAACTCATAAAAATACTAAAACTGAACTCATATTTCCCAATACTAATCCACCACTAATTCCTCTTGGGTTCCGGAGTAGCGTGCTACTCGCCACAAAGCACTTTGACACGTCGTCAGGGGTAGTAATTGCTATATAAATACTATTACAATACAATGCAATACAGTATATCTTCTCACTTTGAAGTCAGAGAAAAAAAAGTAAACACCAAGCTCCCACCGATGATAGAGCCTGATATTTGCCCTTTTTCTTTGAATGCACAGCATATGTGATGAGATAGGAAAAAATTCACAGGCCTTTTTACAGAAAGGGAGCACTCGGAAGGATACTGTAAATAAAGTTTGGGCAAGGGAAGGGACAAACTTAGGCTGGACAGTCTAAAATAAATAAAGCCAGCAAACCGAATGCAACAAAATGTGAGTTACAAACTACAAAGCCAATGGCCAAGGGCAGAATGCATTCCCAGGGAACCTCTCTGAATGTACTGAAAGTGGCAGCCGCTGGATACTTTGTGGGGAAAGTCCTGTATTTTAGACGAGTCCATATCTTGCAAAGGTTTGGCCACAGCAGTCTCCTATGTAGTATGGCGAGAATCCCTGGAATGGTTTCCATTGTTACAGTAAAGGTCTGTATACCCATTTTATCTGTTTGTCGCCAGTCCCTATGGTGTACAGCTTCTGATACACCTCATGTGGGGTTAGTCCTAGGTGACAGACATAAAATAAGGCATTTAATGATTGAGATGTTTGTAAGTATGGAGTTGCCCTGGGTGAAATTAGTAGTCTGCCACAAGGGTTTAGAAATCTAGTAACTTGCTTTCCACAAACAAAGCCCCCCATTTTAAGATGCCAGCAGATTGACAGTATTAGAGTTGCCGTAAGTACAGCTATCCTGTGCGAGTGTGAAGGCCTAGCAAAGGTAGTACAGGAGCCTAGGGTTTCTTCATGTCAGTGAGTTTGCAGGTTCTAGTTAGGAAAGAAAAAGCTGTGCAGGATAACCTTAGATGGTGTTCCATAGAACAGTCAGTAGGAAACAATGAGTAGTGTGGCAAACCCTCCTTAAAGTGTTTACGGCTAATCTCCATCTCATGCAGTGGGGGCCAGAGAGCCAGCGAGCCACCTGTTGAGCAGCTAAATAATAGTATTCTAAGACCAGAAGCCCTAATCTACCAGCAGTCATAGGTACCTTTAAAGTGAAAAGAGCTACCCAATGGTGCCCCAGCAGCTACATCTGATGTGTGGTGTGTCTGAAGAAGGAATGAGGGATGATCAGGGGAAGGTTTTAAAAATATTACACTGATTGTGTAGCACAACATCTTCACTAGTGCCATGTGACTCATTACTGAAAGCGGAAGAGAAGACAAAAAACAAATTGGGCTTGGAGGGAGTGTGTCGCTCTGCCCAGATTTCAGTTGTGCAGATCAGTGGAGAAATGGTCGATATTACTCTCTAGGAATTGAAAGGTAACTGGTTCACAGTTCAGTCTGAGGTCTAATTGTATATAAAGGGGAAAACAGTACCATTTGTTAAAGAAACACTAATTACATTTTAAAATCTTTCTCATGTTCTTACATTTTGTGCAATTCACATCCAAATATTTTGAAGATTCTCAGTATACTTTGACACCTAGAGATAACATAGATGACTGGTTTGGCTTTTGCTCAATTGAAAAACCATTTTAAGACATGGACAGAGCGGGCAATTGCCTAGCACAACTTTTCAGGGGGTCTGGCTGCTGCTCACCCTTGACAAGCAGGAACAGTGGACCATTGCACCAGAAGAGTTTGCAAGGGTGGGCGGGTGCTTCCTATTCAACTGCCAAACAGTGCCTCTTCTGTTTCTCTCCTGTCTGCTGAGACAACTCCCTAAGTACGAAATACCTTCTGATACCCTTGGTGGACCCATGTGTCTGATTTTAGTAATTGTCCCCCCTTGTTCTTCTCTTCCTTATTTATTCAATTCTTAGCAACAACACTTGAATACGTTGCATTGCCACTCCCATCTGATCTCAATTTCATCATCCTCTCTTATTATTATTTGATTGGTAGTCTGGGCTCTGAGATAAATGTAGGGTCCTGGACCTACACTCTAGTGCTGCGAGACTGCAGACAAGTTGTGGGTATCTCCCGTCCTGACATTAGATTGTTGCCCACACCATCTGCTTTGCCACATTCATTTTTTTAGGTTGAAAGTCCATTGGAGTTTGAGGTGAAGGCAACTTGTTTAAACCAGCATGAGGTTACTTACCTTAATATTTCCCAAACTGTTTGCCGCAGGTTTTAAAATGTTTAGAAACAATCCAAATTTTGCTGTGGCTTTCTTTCCTAGAAAGATTGGGTAGATTTGGGTAGGGGAGATGGCCTTCATACAGTGCTGAAGGGCATTAATTTACTACTGTACAAGGACATAATGTGACACATGAATGTAGCATGCCTAGAGGCAATCAGAAAAAGAACATAGGGAATAAATAGGGCTATATTGAAAATAGCAAACAAATGCACTGACAAAGTAGTGAGTTATGGCCTCTCTTGGGTGTGTATGTAAAACTGACGTTTGGTCTCGAATTTTAGTACTGAACTTTGACCATTGGTCATGAATCTTTGTCTTGCTTTTTGACCCTTTGTCCTGAATATTTTACAGCCTTGTCCAGAATTTGCCTCCATGCCAGGTGGTCACCCTATAACCAGTGCTGATTTCTCCGTACGCAGAATGCCTTGCTGACATTGGGAATTACCAGCTTGCAGTGTTTACCCTCCGATGAGCCTTTTTTGTGCTCTGATCCACATGAGACACGATTCTCGGCACCGCGTTGCAGCTACATTAAAGAGCGATCAGTGAAGCCCGTTGGGCGCACTGTACCTGAGATTTAGGGCCATACGTACGAACACATTTTCCCATTGACACAGAATGGGAAAAACCCTTTGCTACATCTGGCCCTTACTATCTAAACATGGATAATCGTTTCTCCCAGGAGCACGCTGCATATTGCTGACTCAAAATATATTTATGCTTTTGCAGATTGAATTAAATGATCGTATTGCTCAATGTTTTCATTGTTCTGATGGCACAGGACAGATCTGGTGTTATTTCAGCTATTTTTATGCGCTTCTATTATTGTACTCATTAACGATGGCAGATCAAAAACACAGAGAATCTAAGGACCATAAAGATTCCAAAGAAAATAAGGCATCCCTGAAAAGATCTAAAGCTGAGCCACCTCTACCGTACTCGCCAGTAAAATTAAAAACAGACTCTAATGCGACTTTAGATACAATCTTGCAACAACTTGTCGTATTGCAGGGACTAACTCAAGATACCAAAACTAACACTGGAGTCACTAATGACTTCAAGAACCTTGCTGGTAGGCTTACTGATGCGGAATCTAGATTTGGGAATGCTGGAAGATTCCTTTACTTCATAGAGGAAATGGATTGACACAACTACTAACAAAGTCAAGGTACTTTCTAGAGAAATGTCTAGCGTTGAAGATTGTAACCATAGGGGCAACTTGAGGATCTTTGGTCTACCAGAAAATGTGGCAGGGACTCAATATGTTGTGTCCCGTTTCTTAAGACTGGGATATCACAAATTCTGGAAAAAACAAAGGTTACAGGGACGTTATAGTTAGGTACAAAACCATGGAAATTCAGCAGTTGTAGAGTTCTTTCTAGTAACTAAAACTTGCGCCCTAAGGTAACTATAACTCGCGGCTTCTCCATGCACAGATGTCTCATCAATAATTTTATTGCAAATGTTGCAATGAAAATATGAAAGATGCCATAGAAAATTTCAACAATGATATAACATGTGGAGTAATTAGCTGTGCATGGCGAAGGTGTGAGTTATAGTTACCTTAGGGCACAGGTTTTAGTTACTTGAAAGAACTCTAACTATGACCATTGAATTTCTATGGTTTTGTACGTGTAAATTCAGAACCTAACTATACCATCCCTGTAACATTTGGTTTGTTTGGTGAATTTCTATGTTTTTTTAATGTATAGTAATTTTCTTTACTATGCGTTAATCCAACCACGGTAACACGCGGACTGTGGCCAGGACCTGAGGCCAACCTTCTAAAAGCACCAAACCTTGCACCATGCACTGCCTTTTCCCATGCACAGTAGAAGTTGCCCACAGGGGCTGGCCTGCTGCCAGTCCCTGCTGCCATCCCCTTTAACCTCCCAACCCAATGCTGTGCATAGCCCATTGCGCATGCGCTACGGAAGTTGTCCGCAGCTTCTCTGGATGTGAGAGACTCTATCTGGGGGTATGAGTGGCTGTAGAGTGTCTGTCTGGGTGTGAGACTGCATACATCAGTGTTTTAGCGGGTAGGTCTGTTAGTGGGTGTATCAGGGTGTTAGTGGGACTGTGAGTGGGGTATGAAGGTCTGAGTAGGTCTAACTGGGTGCATGAGGGTCTGAGTGGGGTTGTGAGTGAGTGAGTGCATGAGGGTCTGAGTGGGTCTGTGAGTGGGTACGTGAGTGTCTGAGTGGGTCTGTGAGAGGGTGCATGAGTGTCTGACTGGGTGTGTGAGTGGGAGAATTGATTGAAAGAGAGACAGAGAGTGAAATAAAGTGAGAGGGTGAGAAATAGAGTTTTTTCGCCTTTGATGTCTGATATGCTTAGAAATAAAATATTTTTTTTTATTTAAAAAAAAATAAAAATATGAAATGAGTCCAGCTGGACTCGAACACCGAAAACTCCATGTGAAGGTCTGTGACCTTCACATTGAGCTACCGTCTTCTTTTATAATTTATTTATTTTAGCCCTTTATGGGCTACCTAGGACCCTCCCTTCTTATTTATTTATTTTAAAAAATATATATATATATATTTTTTTATAAAATGCCCATACGGGCTACCTGGCACTGCGGGGGAGACCTTAAGACTTCCCTCGCAATGCCACTGCTTGAGCAAGCACGGAGAAGCTTCGACAGCAGCTCCGTGCTTGCTGAAGCATTTCATCTGTGTCCCATGTACACATGCAAGGGACAGAGATGAAAGCATTGCTGTTTGCCAGCCTGGCCTGCTTTAAAGGTTCTGCTGTCAAACAGCGGAGTGTTTGCTGTGGCTTGACTGCAGCTGCAGATCTGCAGCCAAACCACAGCAAACAGCTATGTCCCGGGAGTGGGCACCCCGAAACATAGCAGGAGCCAGCCCCGGGGGGTGACTATCCCCAGAGCCATCAGAGGCTCCATGAGGTGGGCTTTCAGCCCTCCTCCGATGGGAATAGCCATGGGAGTGTGGTCCCCGGGGCGCAGGGGTCCCAAAGTGACGCTCTTTCTTTTTTTACACTTTGCCCGGGGGGGGGGGGGGTGGTCTCCAGGGGGGCCACAGGCCCTCGCATATACTTTCGCTAATGCCCCAGGGGTAATGGTCCCTGCCATATACTTAAATAGAAGCCCTTGGGTTGGCAGTCCCCAGGGCAGCAGGGGGGCCATGCATATTTTTTTTTAATGAAACATCAGTGGGCCAGGAGGCCCTCCAACACTAAACGTTTAATGCCCCCAGGACCTGTCCGACCCAGAGGTCTATAAAAAACTAATTTGGGAGCCCGCGCTTGTTTAAAAAAAAAAAAAAATTGCAGCAAACTCATGAATATCGTGATCTTGTGGCAAAGAAATAATCAAAAAAATGTTTTTTGGATCGGGGGTGTCCCTCGAGGACCCCCCACCAGTGTTAAGGGATAAGGGTGTCTCTACCCTGGCATCTTTTATTTTATTTTTACTTTTTTTTCTGGGACTTGGCTCAAGCCGAGTCCCAAGATGGTTGCTAACACTTCCTGATTTGTAGTGTTGACAGTCAATTAGAGCTGTGCATTCCCCTGCAGGAGCTTGTCTTTGTTCTGGAATACTTCGCAGCCAGAGATATAGAAATTAGAATTTTCCTACATTTCTCAAAAACTACTCAATGGATTTCCTCTAAATAGGTGAAAGCATAATCTGCGTACCGACAGGTAGCTTTCTGCCATATTTGTTGTAATTCGGTCCAGTGGTTTGGCCTGTAGTCGTGTCCTATCCTATGGAAATTAACATGGGAAACGCAACCTTTTTTGAGACCCTTTTTTCTCACCCCCGCTTGATGGATCACTTTATATATATATATTCACACACACACACATATATATATAAATGAAACCCATACCTACCCTAAACATTAAAACACCCTTGCCACCCGAAAATCCATACTCACCCTAAATCCTAAAAATACCTTTGCCACGCAAAAACCCATACCCAACCTAAACCATAAAAATACCTTTGCCACCAAAAACCCCATACCCACCCTAAACCATATAAAATACCTTCACTATCCCAAAACCTATACCCACTCTGAACCCTAAAAATAAAAACCATACCCACCCTAAATCATAAAAATACTATTGTCACCCCAAAAAACATACCTACCCAAAACCCTTAAATTACCCTAACCCTCGCAAAACCCATACCCACCCTAAACCCTAAAAATACCCTTGCTTTCCCAAAACCTATACCCACCCTAACACACAAAAAATGTCCTTGCCATCCCAAAATATCTATTTATCCTAAACCCTAAAATAACCCATGCCACCCAAAAACCCATACCCACCCTAAAAGGTAAAAATACCCTTGCCACCCAAAAACCCATACCCATCCTAAACATAAAAATACCCTCACCAACCAAAAACTCATACCCACCCTTAACCCTAAAATTACCCTTGCCACCCAAAAACCCGTACCCATCCTAAAAATACCATTGCCATCCCAAAACCTATACCCACCCTAAACCTTAAAAATTCCCTTGCCACCCAAAAACCCACTCCCACCCTAAACCCTGAAAATACCTTTGTCATCCCAAAACCTATACCTATCCTAAATCCTAAAAATCACCTTGCCACCCTAAAACCCATACCCACCGCAAACGCATACCCTTCTTAAACCCTAAAATTACTCTTGCCCAAAAACCAAAACCTATCTTAAACCCTAAAAATACCATTACCACCCAAAAACCCATACCTACTTTTCCGGTGCTTGGCGAATCTTCGCAAAATTGTCAAAACTGATATGACAGTCAGTTCAGCTGCTGTCTTGACAGTTTTGGGGTGATCTGCCAAGCAGGGGCTGAGAAAAAGGGGGAATCCCAAAAAGTGTTTTCCCCATTAATTTTCCCATATGGTCTTTAGATACGCCTACAGTCTAAACCCCCAAACTGAATTATACCAAATTTGACAGGATGCTAGATCCCGGTGCGCAAATTGTGCTTTTTGTGATTTGGTGTAAATCCGTTCAGTAGTTTCTGAGATATTAAAGGTTAAAAAATATAGATATCTAGGGACGTCGAGGATCAGCAAATCCAACTATCTCCATACTGATATCTGATTGGCTTCCAGCACTTCAACAAGGAAGTGTTAGCAGCCATTTTGGGACTTCACTTTTCCAAGTCCCACAAAAAAAGATTAAAAAAAGAAAAGGGGCCAGGGTAGGAATGAATCCTCAGATTTGTCTGTGATTTAAAAAACAAAAAGCTCAGGCTCCTGAGCTGTAAATTTATTTGGCCCCTGGATGGGCCAGGACCCGGGGGCTTTAGGGTGTCTAAGAAGGAGAGGGGCACATGGGGCCCACCTCCTAGGGCTTTCAGAAGCCTGAGGGACCGCACCTCCCTGGGGTACATAGATTGTAGACTGCTAGAACTGTAAATGGGGGCCGTGCACCCCTACAACCCTGGGGATCGCTGCTTCCCCAGGGCAATCCATGTTAAATGTATGTGGGGGGGCGATACAGACCCTCATGCCCCTGGAAACCCAACTTGCCAGGACAAAGCTTTTATTGTATGTGGGGAGCTGTGTGGCCCCCGCACCTCAGGGATCACCACCTCCCCGGGGCATTATATAACTGAAGTATGCAGGGAGCGCACAGTCTGCCCGTGCCTCGGGGACCACCACCCCTCCAGGGCAATGCATAGAATGTATAGGGGGCCACCTGGCCCCCATGCCCCAAGGACTGCCACCTCCCTGGGGCAATGCATACAATGCATAGTGGACGTGCGCCCCCCCCCCCCAGGCTCTAGAGCCCACCACCTCCCTGGGGTAAATACAACTTTAGTAGGGAGGCATACAGTGGCCCCCCTCTTGGAGCCTTTTATGACCATGGGTATCGTCACCCCCCAGGACTGCTCCTGCTACCTCCTGAGGTGCCCACCCTCTGGAGGTAGCTGTTTGCTTTTTCTTAGTAGGAACAGACAGCTCCTGCCAAGCAAAAGCAAACATAACTCCACTTTCAGCAAGCAGGAGCAGTCAAGCAGGTGAGAACCGCCACCTCCCCGGGGCAATCTATTTTAAATCTATGTGAGGGCCCTACGTGGCCCCCTATGCCTCAGGACCACCACCTCCCCAGGGAACTATATAAATGAAGTATGCGGAGACAGGGGGAGCGGCTATGCTGCCGACCAACATGGGCACTTAGCGTTAGATCTCCCGCCAGGTCGGAGCCAATTATCGGCAAAGCCCTGTGATCCCACCTGACAATATCCACCCACTGACCCAGCTCAATTCCTGAGCACTTGGTGGGGGTGAAAGTGTCAGATGCATGCCCATTGACAACCTGGCGTGCCATGGTTAACTTGCCTACATCCTGGCCCTGCATCTTGGAAACTCCACAGCAACAGGGACTTTCAGCAGACTTGAGGCGCGAGCTGCAGGAGCTGCAAGGTGCAGCTCCTATCACTCCTCACCTCCCGTCTTCCCCCCACATGCTGGCTTTCATGCACACCAGTGCTCCGGACCAACCTGCGATGTGCCTGCCTTCCGGCAGTACCAGTGAGGGCCACTCACACTGGCTCCTGCATCAGACCTACTGCTGCTGCGACCTGCATTCAGATATCTGCCTTCACAGTGACACTCCCTCCTGTCCTGCCATAATCCCTGAAATCTCACATGCGGGCCTCCAAAGTGCCGGGTATGGACCGCACACTTGAACCCCCCCCCCCACAGGGCACTGCCATTGCTTCTGCAGTATTTGCGATGCGCTCTCAGGAACACCACGGGCACTTACTTTGTTGTGCATTTTTCCTGCATACACACTGCTGCTGGGGGATTTGAGTGGCCTCTCTGCTGTGCCGGTGCCAGGTGCACTAATAACATGGGGATCATGGCCTGGAAATATTATTGTCATGGGGAAACCCAATTGCCTGATGTCAGTGCACTGCAACCCTTTCCAGGGCCTATACCTGCAGTGACTCTCAGTGCCGCTGTAGAACTCCATGATGGAGTGGGTGCCCTACCACTAGTTATCTCTCTCAAACGCAGGTCCTACGAACGCCCCTTGCCAACAAAAAATTCATAATGGAAAAAGGGGATCCTAAACAATGAAAACTCACATTTGACAAGCAGAAGCAACCACCGCAACAAGAGTCGTCCATGATGGCGGAGACAGAGACCATGGGGGGGGGAAACACTGATCTGTCCATTAGTGCTACTGCAATATTGATGGACCTTCGTGCTTGTTTTAAGTCGATATTTGACACCATAGCTAGCCACCTTGACTGCATGGGTGAACGCTTTGACAAACAGGATGCACAGACGGAACACTCAGAGAACTGGATATCTAAAATGGAGGATGCCGCCACAGCTTCTACCAGCAGAGTGGAGGTCTTGGAATCCCATCTGCTCACAGTTGCAATTAAAAATGACATCCTCAAATTGCACAGTCGGCGCAACAACATCTGCATCCTTGGGATTCAAGAATCAACAAATACGGGGAGCATGGAGCTTTTCAGTGAACGCCTGCTTACTGACCCGTTTGAGCGAACCAACTTCACACCCTCATGCATGGTTGAATGAGCCCAATGGTTACTAATGGTGCGCCCAGTACCTGGAGCCCCCACATGCCCAATTATCGCCCTTCTTCTGAATTTCAGAGACCACGACACAGCACTAAGCCTGGCTTGTGAAAAGGCCCCCTTAAGCAGCATCAGGGTGCCTCACTCTCCATTTACCCAAATTACACTGTGTCGGTGCAGGAGGCCAGACGGAGATTCCAGGATGCTAAGGCTGTTTTCAGGAAACATGGACTCCTCTATGGCATGCAGTACCCCGCAAGGCTGCGCTTCGGTGTCCAGGGCAAAATGTGTTTTTAAAAAAACGTACTGACGTAATAGTCTTCTGCAAGAAACTCCAGACCATCCCTGCACCTGGATCTCTCCACCAAATCACTCCTCAACACACATCCCCGGCACTTCTACCCAGGAGCTCTTCTCCATGCCATGAATTTGGAACAGAGGCACTGATCATGCAGGACCGGTGGTCCCCCATCCTGTGAAGGGCCCGCTTCTGGGTACACATTTTCCTGCTGCCCCCCAGTGGACATTTGCTTTACACAACAAAACTGAATGCCCTATCTTGGGCTCCTCAACTGTACCCTATGTTTGTTCACATGTCTCAGACTCGGGATCCCTCCACAGTAGCATTGTCACCCCTCTAAGGTTGTTACGACATAATGTGATATTCTGGGTTCATTTTGTTTAGTTTTATTCTGGCCGTCACCTGTCTCTTTTTTACCAGGTGTGGGTGGGAGGCATGGGATTATTTGTATACTAATAGGTCTGGTATTGTTTGTTCGTTTTTTCAGTGTCAACACATGCACACACACGTGACACCTTCACACCACCCTTCATCGACTACATGTCTGATGCACAATTGAAACCACAGCCAACCTTGACTGCTACGCTCTTATCCTGGAACATCAGAGGCCTTAATAACACTCATAAGGGAAAAAAGGTTCGACAGTACTTGACTAGACACAGCGCACAGATCATCTTTTTGCAGGAGACCCACATAACTCCCACCTCTAACTGTGTATTTGCTAAACACTGGAGACCCCACAGCTACTTCTCCAATTATAGGTCTTATTCCCATGGAGTTGGCACTCTAATCCATAGGAACCTACCCTTGACTAGCACACTCTTGCAGACACAGATGGTAGATTTCTACTTGTAAGGGGCATCTTAGTGGGCCGGCAGATCGCGTTATTCAACATATATGCCCCGAACAACGACACGCCATGACCTCTTTAGCGCAATTCAATCCCACATTGACAAAGAACCAGCTGATGATTTAATACTTTGGGGGGACTTCAGTTTACTTCAGGATGCAGACCTGGATACTACGTTAACCCACTCATTGACCAAAATGCAATTCTGACAAATACTCTGGACTATTTGCGAGGTACATTCATTGCGTCATTCCTGGCGCTTATCCACTGCCACAACACTACCACACACATTCTACTTCGCCCCACACATCAGGTGGTCGCAGATTGATTTGTGGCTCTTATCGCCGTCGATACTGCCCTGGATTGATTGTACCACACAAGTTCCACACACTCTGTCTGACCACTCCCCTGTTCACCTTGCGCTCTGCATATCCTGCATAAATTACATGGAGCACCCCTTGCGCTTCCTGCCATGGCCCTACATGACAACGCCTTCCATTGGGACATTTGCACCACCATTATGGAATACTTTACTACCAACATGGCTACGGCACCCTCTAAAGCAGTGTTGTGGGAGGCCTTTAAGGCCTACATGAGAGGGATCATCATATCTAAACACTTGGGGATCTAGCACTCCATTTGGGGGATATTGGCCAGGTAAGAGCGGCGTTGGCTGACTTGGCTCGAGGGGATGCCGCACAGGCTGGGGAGAGTCCCTTAAGGGCATGGTCCTGGCTAATGGTTGATATTAGAAATGGGGTTTTCAGGTTGGCTAGGGAATGCACCTAAGTCAGGCAGAACCCACCCACTCTAGTCAGGGCGAGGGGGTTACACACCCAAGATAACCCCTGCTCACCCCCTTGGTAACTTGGCACGAGCAGTCAGGCCTATCCCAGATGCAATGTGAAAAGCGCTTGCACACACATGCAACACATGTGATGCACTAGCCCCACCAGAAAGGAAACACAACACCAAGTTATATAAAAATAAACTGTATTGTACACAACATTGTTAGACCAAACACAACATGTCAGTAATACCCTGCTACCCAAGCAGTTGTCAAAACATTATACAGTACTATTACTCTGCAAAAGCCAACAATAGTCACATAGAACACATAGGTTACCAATTATTCTTCAACATAAGCAGTAGTCAGGAAAACATTACTACAGAAATGCCCTTGTCCTAAAATCATCATAAATGCCCATAAAAGGAACATCAGGAAACATATGGCCAGTCATGAAAAACACATAAGCATAAAAGCCCATGAAAGGAACGCCAGGAAACACAGGGCAAAACATAATCGCTGAGATTATGCATAGCACAAAACATTCCATGCTGGTAGATCTTCAAAGTCCTGAGAAGCTTAAAAAGCCTGAAATACCACTGTCACCATGACCTATGGAATGCAAGTGTCTTCAACATACCATCAAGAAAGCCTATCTCATGGTGTCATAGGCCCCATTCCTGGCGCCACATGGGGGGGACTCCTGCGCTTCTGTTACGCTAAGGAGGAGGGTCTCAACTCCGACCTAGCTGGGATGGGGCCTCTGTCGAGGGGTCCACCCTGCCCTGAAAGCCATCAGAAAATGGGTGAAGAGGGGGACAGCACATACTTCCCCTGATCCTCCGGGGGAAGGCCTTCCTGCCTCCCACCTTGCACAATGCTCCCAAAGGGGAGGTGTAACTGCCCCAGGGGATGTTGGGGGCCACGGCCTGTCCTTGCGGGGGTCGACAACCCTGGGAAGTCAAAAAGCAATACCGGAGCGTTTGTGCTGCTCATGCAGCACACGGGGAGAGGGACTTACCCTCGTCTCCACCGTGTCCTGCTCGTGTTGTGGTTCGGGAAGGCAGAGGGACCTCCGATGAGGTCTTCCTCTCTCCTGGGGCCACGGGTCTCCACATGCCGGCACCCAATCTGGTGCATGAGTATTTGCCTCGCTCTCCAGGCCGCAGCGGTGATCTCAGAACAAAGTGGATGCCGGCTTGTGCCCCGGGGGCGCTCCTTGCAGCCCGCTTCGCCCCGGAGGCACCGTTAGGAGCTTGCTCGCTTCAACCTTCGCCATTCCATGCCTGGGGGCCACCAAGGAAAGTGCATTATGACATGCCCAACGATGCAGCCAGCCCGGGCCGCGGCAGTGATTTCCTCCTCAGAGAGACACAAGAGAGTTCTTTCAAAGCGCGAATCAGGACTCAGGTAGAGCGTGACTCCATGCACTCCAACAAACACAGGAAAGCCGTCCTCATGTGCTTTGCAAATAAGGTAGAGTGCTCGTCAGGCACTGTGCTCCACTACAGGAGCTTGTAAAACCCAGCGCTGTCCTTACAGTGGTAAATAAATGGTTGTAGAGGGCAGGGGCCACAGAACCCAGCCTCTGGCGACACAAGGGAAGCACAGGGCACAGGGCCCAGCAACAGGCCGACACAAGGGGTGTGCAGTCAGTGGCAGTTTCTCCTAGTGACCCAGCAAGTCGGTACCTGGTGAGTCCCTCCAGAAGCATTCTGTGTCCATATCCTTAAGATTTTTCTTGCACACTTTACATGGGGAAAATCCCCTGTACTTATACACAGTTTTGCAAAGTATTTCCAAAGAGGTGGAGAAGAGGTTCCAACCAGTTATAACTGGTTCCAGGAGTGCCCCCCCTATCCTCCAGCACCAGCTCCAGACATTAGTTGGAGGGAAAACGAGCCCTTTGTGTGAGGCCAGGGCACAGCCTTTACAAATGTAGGTATGCCCCGCCTCCCCTTCTATCAGCCCAAGAATACAATTTAATATGCAGATGCAACTCTGTGACACCTCCATCCTCCCTGTGTACAGGCTGCCTGAAAAGTATGCACAAAGCCCAGCTGTCACTGTGCCCCAGACGTGAATTGGAGTCAAGCTGCAAAACACCAGAGTCATAAGCGCAGAGAAATGCTCACTTTCTAGAAGTGGCATTTCTATAATGGTAATAAAATTTCACCAACACCAGTAAGCAGTATTTCTCACTATCATTCCAACCATACCAAACATGCCTATGCTACCCCTCATAAATCAGACAATACTCCCTAGTCATAAGGCAGGGCATTCCCAATGCAATACGGTGAGTAAGGCAGCACTCACAGCAATGAGAAACCAAATAGGCTGTTTGTCACTACCAGGACAGGCCACACAACCAGGCACATGTCCTGCCTTCTACATACATAGCACCTTGCCCAAAGGGCTTGCTAGGGCCTACCTTAGGTGTGACTTACATTTAGTAAAAGGGGAGTTCTGAGCCTGGCAAGGAAATTTAGATGCCAGATGCAGTAAACTGCACATACAGGCCATGCGCTAGCAGGACTGAGACAGTTTTGAAAGGCTACTTCAGTGGGTAGCGCAAGCAGCACTGCAGGCCCACTAATATAATTTAATTTACAGGCCCTGAACATGGAGATACCACTGTACAGGGGACTTACAGGTAAATTCAATGTGCCAATTAGGTGTAAGCCAATCATACCAACTTTAGAAGGGAGAGCACCTGCACTTTAGCTGTGATCAGCAGTGATAAAGTGCTCAGAGTCCTAGTGCCTGCAGCAAGAGGTCAGAAAAAATAGTAGGAGGAGGCAAAAAGATTGGGGATGACCCTGCAAAAAGGGCCAGGTCCAACAAATGAGTTCCGGGAACTTGCGGAACATTAAACTAAATTTCTGAGCAAATTTCTGGGCGCATAGGTACGGTGAAGGCGATAGACCTAGCCGCACATTGGCATGTCTTCTTCGACACCCAAGATCACTCTCATACATTCCAAAACTGTGGTTACCTGATAGCACCATGGCCTTGGGAGCCTCTGACATGCAGGCACATCTCTTCAAATACTACACTCAACTCTATATTTCTCAAGTCTCTTCCTGCATTTCTGAGCTGTTACACTACCTTGAAGAGGTGGCCACGTGTGGCTGAGCTCAGCGCAGCAACAACACCTTAGTGAACCCTTTTACAGAAGAGGAGGTCCAGCTCGCTATTGATGACTTGGATGGCTCCAAGGCACCAGATTCAGACGGATTCACCGGAATCTTCTATAAAACTTACAATAGCTTCCTGGTCCCTCATCTCCTCGATAATTATCAAGAAGCTATGGAGATCAGGGTCCACCCACTCCCCTGGAAGTGATGATCTCACTGCTACTGAAACATGGTAAGGATCCCACGCTTTTTGGCTCATATCGACCCTTGTCCCTACTAAATTTTGCTAACACAATGCTGGCAAAGCTACTTGCTAACTAGTTGTCTCTGTTCTATCACTATCCTAATCAGGTTTTGTACCCCACAAATTGACATCCATTAACCTTTGAACAATCTTCACTACTCTCCACAGAGTCTCACTCAAGACCCATGTAATAATCGCCTTATGGATGCAGAGAAGGCATTTGACTCTCTGGAGTGGCCTTTCTTAGAAGCCACTATCAACAAACTGGGCATGCCCCGCAACTTTGCCTTCTTATTATTGCTGCGGTATTCCTAACCAACTGTGCACCTTCTCATCAACGGTACACTGACACCACATTTCCCAATTACTAGAGGAACGAGACAGGGATATCCCCTTTCCTCTTTCTCTTAATAATTGTGATGAACTCTCTTGTCTGCCATTAACAAGACAAACATCTTCATTGGGGATTGCAGTTCAAGACAGGCCCTTTATTGATCACCCTCTATGTGAATGACATCCTTTTTGTCATTCACCACCGTGCCACCTGCCACCAATCTTGATTGAGTGCTCTGGGAGATATCCTGATTTGGGAGGTTTTCAGGGCTGCAGATAAACTTGAACAAGTCAGAGCCTTTCCCTTCTACGGACACAACTGTCCCCGTTACTTGTGAGTTCCCGCTCTCATGGTGTGCAGACCAGGTCAAGGTCCTGGGCATCTACATCCACAGGTATCGTGAACACGTATACTTCTCAATTATGGTTCTGCATTGGATAAATTAAGCACCCAGATAGACCATTGAATCGGCCTCCCTTTGTCTATGGCGGGATGCATTGCCTTTATTAAAATGGTAGTACATTCCAATCCCCTTTACAAACTCCTTCTTTACAGTGCTTAAGGGCCTCCTGGTGTGACTGATCTAGGCCGGTAGATTCCCCTGCATTCACTGGGAAATACCGACACCTCTGTATGAGCGTGTTTTTTTTTGGTGTTCCTCATTTTCAATTATACTACTTAACCGCCCAGTGCCATTATGCACCCTATTGGTACCATCCCGGTTTGCACCTGCCATACACCATCCCAGAGAGAGATGTAGGGCCTCATTACGACTTTGGTGGTCTTTTTGGAAGACCATTGCGGTGGTGGCTGCCAAAAGACTGCCATGTTGGCGATAATCCGACCACTGTATTACGACTCACACCATGAAGACCACAAAAAAACTGCCACAAATCTGACACCGCCAACCGTTGGTGGTGCGAGCCGTCGCTCTCAGAACCCACTACTATCAGAACACAACACCATATTGGACAGTTTGAATAACTGACACCTAACACACATACACACCAGACACACCTACTCACTGCACCATATAGCACATCCCAGAATCCTTTGCTACAAAATCGATGTTCACATTGTCGCATAGGTTCTCATTATCCTAATGAGACTACTGGATTTTGGTAATAGAATCACTTGTGTTGTGGGGGACTCGGTCTGAACCCACTACAGGTGACACCTTCGGCCTAATCCAGGTTTTGTTCCGGCTAACTAGCAGTGCCTCATTTCCACCCAAGAGCAGGGATGATTGGGCAGCCAAGCGCATGACACAATTGACTCCTCAGAGAAATCGTGGTCACTCAGATCGCATCCATTTCACTCAGTTAGGTTAGTCTCACAGATACAAGGACAAACAGAGGCAGTCTATGTTTCAATAAGGTTTTAATGAAGCAACTTCATCTTGGATAATAAAGCATGTACTGCAATAACCAGGACGATAAAGCATGACAGGATTAAAATTGTGACGAGGAGAGTAAAGCATAAAAATAACGCTACTGTATTGTCACTAGAGTCATTAAAATAATTCCTCCATAGGCTCTGTTAGAGCACAGCATGTTAAGCTCTATTTCTGCCCTTCAGTTTCCCCTGGGAAGACATCATCCCTCATACCTGAGCAAGAGGCCTGTAGCCTACAGAAGCAGCTGCAGCGAAGCACTCACCAGTCAGCATACAGTTGTGGTCATCTGGCTGGAATCTCCCTCTAATTACTTGGGTCAAAGTAGTGTTTTCACAATGAAACAGCTGATGTTCCAAGAAAGGATGCCCACATAAGAGTGTGTATGTTTCTGTGAACATTAAAGACAAAGCATACCACTTTTGCCAGCAACCTATCTTACTGCAGCCTTGAGAAAAGCACAGAGTGGAAGAAATGTCTTGTTTAAAAACGCAGTGCTGGCCTAGGCAAAGAACAGCTAGATAGAGAAAATAAAACAAGACCGCAAATGTGACTACTGTTAAAATAATAAAACAAAGCTGAATAAAATATGCCTAGGTAAAGTGCACAGCGGCAGGCCTAGTTTGCTAAATTAACATGTATGAAGCTATAACTAAAATGGCTACACAACAACATACACCGAGAGCAGGCAAATACACTTATATAGTACCATTACACCAAAGGCACATATACACATCTCACTCAGTGCACACCACAGAACTGCACTACCAACATACAGCAGCCATGAGGAGCACACACACACAACAAAAGTGTCCATCACTCACCATGCACCACCCACACCCCATCAATCACCGTACACTGCACCCTTACACACACAACAACCCCCCATCCTCAACACAACCACTACAGTGTCCCCAGAAAAGCACCCACAGTTCACAGACGATGAGTTGAGGGTCATGGTGGATGAAATCATCAGGGTAGAGCCACAGCTGTTTGGAACACAAGTCCAGCAAACTTCGATAGCCAGAAAAATGGAGTTGTGGCAAAGACTAGTTGACAGGGTCAACTCAGTAGGCAACCATCCATGCACAAGGGAGGACATCAGAAAGAGGTGGAACGACCTTAGGGAGAAGGTGCATTCCATGGCATGACAACACCAGATGGCCATGCACAAGACTAGCGGTGGGCCCCAACCTCCTCCCCCACAGTTCACATCATGGGAGGAGAAGGTCTTGGACATTCTGCGTCCTGACGGCCTGACTGGAATATTTGGGGGACTGGACTCAGGTAAGTTCCCACAATTTCAATGTCACACAATGTTATCCACCTAATGCCCCTTTCCTGCATGCCACACCTCTATCCAGCCCAAATGCCCATGCAACCTTTGGCAAAGGCACGGATGGCAAGGGCTAATACTATCACTACGACTCCCACAATGCACTAGTCCATCTACGTCAGTATTTGGAATGTGCACATCACATCCCATGCACTTATGACTATTGTAGTAGCTATACCAACTAGACGGCATGACTGAGGACCACTACATGGCAATAACAGCAATGCAATGGCACAACACAATGCCAAACAAGGCAAAACATAGCTACAGCACTGTGACAAATCCAATTGCCCACTAATCAGTATCCACAACCCAGAAATTGACCCACCATGGTACAGAATGCAAGATCATAGACTCCATGCACATGCACAACATGCACAGACAGGACAATTAACCTTGGATACACACATACCCGTCCTACCACTGGGACACCATGCTGCATTGTCCAGCCATTACCTCTCACAACTAGCAAGCCTTAATAGTCACTAGCTAACAGTGCAGGACAGTCACATGAACTATCAGACAGTACCAGAACCCATCCACAGAGCCAAAGTTACTAAACCTGAATGACACAAACCAAAATGAAGTATGATACCCATGTCACAGACCACTAACTCCCATCAATGGTATGCTGTGCAGCATCTGTCATTGTCATTGCTGGGAATCATGGCAAGCCACTGTATGCATGTGACAAAGAGATAACCAAACACACGTTCAACATTCAACTCCCTCTATCACTTCATCCACAGGTACCCCTGCCAGTGTCACCATGGACAAGATACTAGAGACTGCCAGCCCTCCTCAGGGTGAAGGCCCCAGTGAGAACAATACACCTTGATGTCAGGATACTGATGAGCTACCCGGATCACCTGGGACACCTGGTCAGTCTATGACTTCTTGCCTCACCCTGCCCACATCAATCCCCCCAACCCTGTGGCTTCTACATCACAGCCAACCCTTCGCCCTCAAACCTGTGTCCCAAGGACTGTTCAAACTATTGTGTGCCCCACAGTACAGGGACCTGAGGCGAACCCTCACACCCCAGACAATGAAGGTCCTGCAAACACTGGGAGTGGGCACACCGTGCCAGGGGCACAGGCACAGGCACATTGGGGCTGGGGGCATGGGAGGGAAACTGTAGCTTAGAGTATGGGGCTCCCAAGGGGCCGTACTGACCAGGAAACCATCTCCCAAGCCCTGGGAGCATACCAACAATTCCACGACAAGATGGGCCAGATCATCACCATGTTGGGGGAAAACCAAAGGTGGCAGAGGGAATACCACCAGGAGGGCAAGCAGCAGTGGCAGGCACACAATGCCACCATGGCGTCCATTGCAGGGGTGCTGAAGGATATCAACACCACACTGCATGCTTCCACCACCACTAGCAGGCCACTTCAGCTAGAAACATAACATTTGAGCCATCCATATCAGGGACAGTTAATGGAATGGAGGCCCTGCCAGGGAAACCACTGCCCTCAGACCCCCTCCCTATGTAGCAGAAGATAGCCAGCTGGAGCAGATGCTAAGTCCCAACCCACTTCCAGGAAGTGAACCTCACCTGATTTGTTTCCTTTGTGTGCCACTGAGAAACAAGTTGATTCCAACTACCATGACCTCACTCATCACCTGTTGGACAATGTATGCACCATAAGTTTGTAGTCACAATTTGATTATATGCACAATAAAGACCAATGGAACACAGCTACTCTATATGTGTCTTCATTAAAACATATGTAATGATTGCAAAATGTGATCTGGCTATGCCCCCCTACATCCAACAAGTAGTAATGCACAGCAGAGGAAAGCATCCTCAGCAGGAGACACAGTACAACAGATATGTTCCAGGGCAGAAGTCAGAGAGTCAAAAATCCAGGGCCACACAAGAATATAGTCAGTATTCCAACCTGAAAAAAGAAAATAACAAATAGTACCATAAGGATGGAAGGCATGGAGCCACAGAAAGCACATATGACGCTCATGGATGTTGAGCCCAGTTTAGAATACCTCCAAAGCAGGGTCCCCCAGAGATTACCTATACATCCCCAGTTATAGAATGTCCATCACAAATCACTTTAGCTGCCATCTGTCATGTACAACCCTCAATTCTCAAATCATTTAGCAATGGCTAATGACTATGAATGCCTCAAGCCATAGATAGCAGAGGCACATATTTCAATACAACAGTCAGTGGGTGGAATGACATAAGAACAGGAGAATGCAGCAAACATAACTCGATAGTGGTCTGTACAGTGGAGATGTGAATGTAGGAAACTGCAGTGAGTACACTTGTAAGAGTTGAGACACTTTTACTGTGCACCTTTCATTCAATCAGTGAGCTCCCCCAACACACACATAGGGATAGGACCACATTACACCCCCACTGATGAGTCAACTCAGGAGGACTATTGTCAGCAATTCATGTACGCATACATCCCTTACAAACCCACACTCACCATACCTGTATCTCATTGGAAGTACTGATTGATGAGCTCAGTCCTAGAGTCAGCTGCACCTTCCTCCTTTCCCTCCTCATCACTTGCCATGTCAGCATTGACACCCACTGGTGCAGCTGCCTCACCTTCATCAGCTAGCAATGGTATCTGATATCTCAGGTTTAGATTGTGGAGCATGCAGCAGGCTACTATTATCTAGCGTACCTTTTGGGGCGAGTAGAGGAGGCACCTCCAGATAGTTCCAGGCACCTGAACCTGACCTTCAGGAGGCCAAATGTTCTTTTGATTACACACCTCGTCCTCCCATGGGCCTCACTGAAACAGAATTACCCATCCATGGCAGGGTACCTCACTGGTGTCAACAACCAGGGAATGTTAGGATAGCCAGAATCACCTGTGTTAAAAAAATGCAGGACCAGTGAAAATAAAGGTACAGGGAAGAATGTGAAGACGGGCACCATAACAGTAAAACACCTTCATATGCATACATACCAAGGAGCTGGGCCCTCTCTGTGTATAGTTGTGCCATTATGTGTGGGTCATTGCTGTTCTTCAAAATGTAGGAGTCATGCACAGATCCAGGAAACTTTACTGTGACTTGTGAGATGTACTGGTCTGCCATCACACCACCTGAACAGTTATGGAGTGGTAGTTCTTCCTGTTCCTATACACCTGTTCATTGGCACTGGGAGGGACCAGGGCTGTATGGGTGCCATCAATGACCCCTATCACATGAGGGATGTGCCCCATATCATAAACGTCTGCCTTCACATAGGCCAATTCTACACGCTGGGGGAACCTGATGTAGCTGTCCAGGTGTTTGTACAAGGCACACAGTACATCCTTCAACACAGGACTGAACATGGGCTGTGGCCTACCTGCTGTCAAGCCCACTGTTTTCTGAAAGGAGCCTGTGGCAAGAAAGTGTTACACTGACAGAACTTGTATTGTGGGAGGGATACAACAGGGATTGCGTATGGCTGGTAAGAGATCAAGCTCCCACTGTGTACATAGATCCATGATGGTCTGACTAGTCAGACGATAGGTCTGGATGATATGCCTCTCCTCCAGTGTTGCAAGGCCAACTAGTGGACGGTACACTGGTGATTGTCTCCATCTCCTCATGGAAGGATATCTAGGTAGAGAAAAGAGAATGTACATTGAGGAATGCACTTGACACATGTAAGCAGAACATTTCAAAATCACACACACCTAACACTGTAAGACATGTGTAACATTGCTAACACATACCATTATGGGCATTCTAAAGCGGTTTGGACACCATCCTTGCAGCACATTGCTGAACCTGTTAGTCATATGGGACACATATCATATGTGTAATGTACCATATGTGGCACACTAAGCTGTCCCTCACTGATCAATTGAATAGTAATGGGATATACCAATATAGTGCCACTGCCTATGTGCCTCTGAGTATCTAAACATGCCCATCATCAGATATACTGCCACATTACCTCACTGTCATGCATGTCACATGTCTTTGCACTACCATGATGGCACAACATAGGCTTACTCTGCCATCTGGGTGAATATGTGTGTGGCAATGTGTATTTTGGCACATCAAAGCATGATATGTGCACAAAATGGCAGCCGCCTGTCCTGCTGCACTGGAAAGTTGGAAGTGACCTAAGTTCATCAGCGTCTGTCGTTATGCCAGTAGGCAGTTGCAACCGTCGTGCAAGTTGTCCTTAGTTAACATTGCTGCCTATAGTGAACTGGGGCCAATGGCGGTGATGGTCCTGTATGTGGTGGCTGTGGCCCCCATTTTCTGCAGCCTTGCTCACTTGACTCCTAACACTGTTGCTAGGAAGACCTCCACACCCTGAGCTGCTGTGTACTGTCCCTGGGAGCCATTAGGACACGTCCTGCAGGTGATAGGGCCCCAGCCTTCACCCCAGAAGAAATGGATAAGCTTGTGGAAGGGGTCCAACCCGTTTCGGACAGCTGTATGGGGCATCAGAGGAGCAGGTGAGCCCAATGCCATAGTCATGTGAGATAGGGGAGCGTATGACGGTGAATGGGGTAAGTGTACCAGTGAGGGAGTTCATGCATGCAGAAGGCATGAAGTGAAGGTGTGTGAGCCAAGTGAGGGTTTATGTGTGGGCACTTGGTGAGTCAGATGTGCACAGGCCACCCCTGTTGGTATTGTGCCAGTGTGTATGACTTTCTCCTTTTGTCTGTGTCCTCCATGCAGGTAAACGCCCATCAGAAGAAAGGGATCTGGTGTTCCATTGTCTAGCAAGTGCGAACACGTCCACAGCCAGCAGAACACCCATTGTTGCAAGTGGTGGGAGGACCTGAGACGCTGTACCTGGAAGACAGTGGAGGCCCAGCTGGTGATGTCCTCCCATCAAGGGAGAGGTGCCCGTCAGACCTTGACCCCCCTAATGGCCAGCATTTTGTTGGTGGCCTGCCCTGAGGTGGATGGGAATTTGAGGGCAGGACAGCAGCCACAAGGGGGTGAGTACTGACTGTATTCTGGGACTTGGCTCTGGTTGTTTGGGATTAGCTGCCTCACTGTAGCTTATGTGACTATGTAGTCAATGCAACATGTATGTAGACTAGTGGGAATGCGTAGGAACCACCTGGGCTTAGTAAAAGTTGTAGATGTGTTTGATGGTCTATTGTCAGTGGATGTACATCTCCCCTATCAAGACATCTCCATGTCTGGATTGTGGAGATGGTCTAATGACATTGGCACATGTGTGACTCCATCCTGCCTATACAATAGATGTGAGCTTCTATATCACCCTAACCATTGAATATGACCTGCTCCATCCATCTGCATTTGTGGCTGTAAGGTGTCAGTCCACTCCCATCTGTGTAGCATACCTGTATATGCAACTGTGTGACTCTCGTTTTATCACAGGGACTATATACATCAAGTACTGGTAATGGTGTTGACTGAATGTGAGACAGCCATTACATGTCCACTACAGATATGGCCTGTATAGGGCTGGACTAAAGGCCTGATAGTTGTATACCCATATATTGGACATCTTCTAACTATACAGTATGAAAAGGTTGCTAAAGTAGGATACTTTTATATGTAGATTTGATTAGGTCTGATAGCAATCATCATGCATTTCTAAGTTTTAGACTTGTGGGGATGAAACATTGAACCCAATTGGATTGTACTAGAGGTGGTAAGTGCCTAGGCAGACCTTATCGTTGCCAATATGTTCAGTATATGCCATGTATGCCAATGTCCTAGCAATTACAGTGCAACATAGCCTAGTTACTGCCTACATCATGCCTCAGTGGCTACATGGGGGCACATCTGATGGAGTGGGACAATGTCTGCTATCCTTGGCCTAGCTGAAGTGGCAGATTAGGACAGGTGTGGGTATTGCATGACTCATGGGATGTTGATGTGAATCAAATGTTGTATTTTCTCTCCTGAGGCTGCCCTATGTACTAGTGGGATGTGTTGTCAGTGCAAAGGCAGTGGTGTTGGTCTATGTGTGCTTACAAGTACTTATTGTCTGAGATGTGTGTTGTCTGGACTCAGATACAGGTATTCACAAACCTGGAATGGTGTGTGTGAGGGTGGTGTTATCATGTGAAGTCCTACTGGTGAAACTGCATGTGTGGTGGTATTGTATGTGGACCATGATGTAATATATGTGTTACTGAAGTTCATGAGTTGTGACACTGCACTCAGTGATTGAGTAGAGATGTGTAATATGTGCAATATGGGCCATTGTAGATGAACTTAGATGTATGATTAGTTGTAATATATGTGTTTGGTGTCTGCAGATCTTCCTCTGTGATTGGGTCAGACTAATCACAGGGCTATACCCCAGATTTGTATTGCAAACATCAGATGTCACCTGTATGGGTGTCTAACTTGTAGTGGCTAAATCAGTGTGTGGTGTGCGATTGGAGTAGTCTTCACTGTCATGGATATTTCACAAAGGACATGGACAGATCAGCTGATGTAAATGTCGAGGCTTGATGTGTTTTGTTCAGTCAGCTGCACTTCCAATGGGTGATAGGGGTGTGGAGAGGTATGATGTGAAATCAGGGAGTCATTTGTACTTCACCCAGGGCATGATATGCAGGCAAACATGGCATTGGTGGTGAACATGTGGATGACTCTAGTCGTGCTGACCTACTTGTATATATATAAAGGTGTGTAGGATGGCATACATGGGTGGGTAGTAGTGACATGTTGTGACATGATGTAGGAAATGTGCATTGGCACCTGAGATAGCATAGCCAGGATATGTATTCTCACAGATGTGCATGTTTACATGTGTGTATGTGAGGTATATGTTAACCTTTCTCACAATATCTCTCTCTCTCCCTCCTCCTCTCTCTCTATTTGTGTGAATCAGGGTCAGCAGGCAAAGGAGAAGGAGCACAGGCGAGTGGAGATGCTGCAGGCCCCAGGACCCAGGGTGTTGCTACCAGCGATAGGGTGGGACCCAGTGGCAAGGAGGGTGAGGGGAATGCCACGGGGGAGACCGGATCTTCCATGTCTTCTTCAGAATCCTCCTCCAGTGGACACTCTCTTATGGTGTCGGACCCATCTGGGACCACCCCAGCACCATCTTTGTCTGCCAACCCCCATTACTACCACCTCCTTCCCTGTAGCTCCCCACCCAATTGCCCGGGCCTACTCACCCAAGAGGGTGGGCCTCTCCTTCGTCGCAGGCACCTCTGCCTCTTGCCCCAGTCAGCCCTGCTGCCCTCAGTGAGGAGTATATTAACCTCCATCTTTGTGGGTCAGTCAACCATTGTGAATGCCATACAGGGACTGGCAGCTTAAGTCCAGCAGAGCAGAGGGCATTCACAGTGCACTGACTGGCCTACAGAGATCCTTTTAAGCTCTGGCCTCCTCACTGACGTCACCCAGTCACCCTTTGTCACCATCCCCCTCCACCTACCTCTTCCCAAACCCATCTTCCCAAACCCAACTAAGGCACACTGACATAAAAGCATGCATCCATCTCAACATCTCTGGGTAGTGCAGACAAACACAAGCACCCCAAGACCCAGCACCGTCATGCACACAAACAAAACCCACCTGCAGACACACCACCACTCACTACCTGCACAGACTCCCCAGCACCCCCAACTTCACAGACACAACACCAGACATACCTGCAGCCACCACACCAACATTCACTGATCCAGCCACAACTCCTATCTTGACCGCAGTCAGCACAATATCAGACCCGGAGACATCCACACTAGTCACCATATCCGCAGACAAAACAACCACTGACACACCCACATGCAGAACATCTTCAATACCTGCAGACACCATCCCAACAGTCTCCCATCTAGCATGGCATCTCCCAGCACCTCCCTTCCCCTCCTCCCAAGTCACACCTGCAATAACCTACCCAACAGATACCCAGCACCCTCAAGCATTTCTCGCATGCACATGAACCCGACATCCACCAAGACACCCCCTACAACCACTTCCTCTACCTCCACTCCCAAACCTTTTTGTTGTGGCAGCCCCATGTGTCTAAGAAGGTGTTCCTCTCAGAGTTTTCCCTGTTCCCTACTCCTCTCCCACCCTGTGATACCACCAAAAGGTCTGTCACTCCCCAAGTCCAGCCTTCCACCTCCAAGTCCTCTCCTGTCCCCTGCTAGTAACCATGCCCATCCCCCTAACAAGAAGTGAGCCCCTCCCAAGTCCCAGCCCAACCTAAGCCCAACTACCCCCTGCCAAGACCCTCCTCCCAAACCCAAGTCCAACCTCCCCACCCCCTTCCCAATCCCTCAGGTGCTTGCCTGCCTCACTGATGCCCCTTCCCTGTGAAGGCCATCTAGCAGTCAGGAGTCATGTAGGGGCACACAGAAGTGCCATTTGTGCCTTGTGAACTTTGGAATTTGGACAGGTCAATGGCCTTCTGTTTGTACATAGTTATTTATTTATAGTGATATTTTATATTTCAATTCATCACATCCGGGCCACCCAGTTGTTGGTTCAATGGTAACATACTTGTCCTGCCTTTCCTTACACATGACTGTTTTGGTCTTGTCTGCTTTGGTTTGTGTGTGAGTGACATGCGTGTGTGTGTTAGTTGTGTTAGTGTTATGTCTGGGCAGCTTGTGTGGGTGTGGCCCTGCTATGTGACCGTCTGTGATGGCTGTGTGTTGTATATAGGATATGTTTGTGTTTGGAACATGTATGTATGTTAATAATCTGTGTATTGTTTGTGTTGGCATATGTAATTATGGTGTTGTGTGCCCTTGTGTGGTTGTGTGTGCATACATGTGTGTGGTAATGTGTATGTCAGAAGCGTGGGTTGTGCTGGTGTGGTGTGATGTATGCTTCATTGTATGACTGTGTGATTGTGTAAACTGGTTGTCAGGTGTTGTAACATGTTGTATGTATGTAGTGGCATGTGGAGGTGTGTAATCTGTTAGCTTGCCGTAGCATTTGTGTTTTTGCAGGTGTGGTGTATTGCGAATCGGTGGTGTTGTGTATTGTTGTGTTGTACTTTGCCAGTGCTGTGTGTGTGCGGGGTGGTGTGTGTACTGTACATGAGGGTTAGGCGTGGTGTGTGTAGTATGGGCGTTCGTGTGTGTATGTGGGTGTGTGTGCGCATGGGTGTGTGGTTGCATGTGTGTATCGCCTCCACCTGCCATCCCGGATGTGTACGTTGTGTATACTTTGAGTTTTCCCTACAGTGTCAGGTAGGTGTGTGTGTGTACTCATGGTTGTTGTCGCATCGCCGTCGCTGTTTCTGGAGTTGTTGTGCAAGCAGGAGCAGTGGTAGGGTGTGCAGTTCAGGTTCCATGGCGGCTCCAGACAGGTATGTGTTCCAGAAGGTGAGTGTCTCCTTCTATGGAGTAAATCTCCGCCAGGGTTTTCGAGGTGGTGCGACTGCGACAGAAACCTTGCCGGTATGCAGTGTCGTAATATGTCCAGTGGTAACATGGTGTCCGTCGGCCTGAAGGTGGCTACCATCGTCCGTGACGGCATGACCTCACTGGCAGTACAGGTGGTGGTTGGGATTTCTTTTGTTGGGAAGACCACCATGGTCATAATTTGGTGGTCTTCTCCACAGGCCCATCGGCGGTGCAGCGCCCACTGCCAACATGGCAGTCCTGGAACCACCAAACTTGTAATGACCCCCTTAGTGTTTCCCACCCCCCTGATATTTCTGCTCCCGTCTGGCATCCCACTAGACCCCACATACGTTCAACCCCTGGCCACAACCTGATGGATATTGTGCCAGCTGGTGCACCTGCTAGCATGCACCTTGCTCTACTCATCAGCCCTAAAGCTCTGGAGGATAACCCGTGTCTTCCACTCACACAAGAAAAATTGGTGCATTCCACCCTCCGCTCTCATACCCTAATTACTATGGACAATCTTTTTCCCAATGGTAATGTGTTCTTGTGGACCTGTGAGGCCTGTTTCAGCGCTGCAGCCATCACGAGCCATTTTGATCTCAGCCATCTGCAGAGTACACGGCGAGCGCTGCTGTGACCTACCAGCTTGCACCAGCAGGCTTTACACCCATTACTCTGATCATCACTGCTGACTCGAGTTGCAACCCAATCTCTAAGTTATATCACACTTGTCTTGTGCTTCTTCCAGTTCAGGATGGTAGGGTGCGGAAGGTATGGGAGGCAGAGCTGGGGCATCTGTTATCGGATAAACTGTGGTACGATTGTTGCTCCCTGACACATACAGTATACCCTAACCACAGGCATAAGCGTCTTTATTACAAATTCCTCAGTAGAATTTATATGTGTTGAAAAGTGGATTATTGGTAAGGGCAGGTAAGTACCTACACTTAGCAACAGGCCACTAACCTCCACTTAGGTCCAGTTAGGTCTCAATAAATTAAACCTAGCTCAAATCTTGGTAGCTTGGCAACAAGCAACACGGCTTAATTTAGGAGACAAGTGTGTAGATCATTTAAAAATCACAAAACAGTAAATAAGTAAAACAAAAAAACACAATAAAAATACAGCACCAATTTATAAAAATAGATTATATTTTTAGCTTTAAAATGACAGAAAAAACGATTAAAATTGGATAAGGGGAACCGGATATATACATTTTTAAAGAATTAGGGGCATATTTATACTCTGTTTGCACCAAATTAGTGTCATATTTTTTTACTCTAATTCAGTGCAAAACTAACTTCATATTTATACTTTGGTGCTAGACCCCTCTAGCACCAAATTTATGGAGTTAAAGGCATTTTTTGAAAGTGGAGACCTACCTTGCCTTAATGAGATGCAAGTTAGGCGTTCCCGTGCAAAAATTGACTCTATGGCCTTAACGCCATATTTAGGGGCATATTTATACTCTGCGGCATATTTATACTCTGTTTGCACTGAATTAGCGTCATTTATTTTACTCTAATTTGGTGCAAATCTAACTCCATATTTATACTTTGGTGCTAGACCCATCTAGCACCAAGACCCTGATTTATACTTTTTTTGCACCGCATTAACGTAATTTTTTTACGCAAAAGTGGCGCAAACTTACAAAATATTGGCCCTTATTTATACTTTTTGCTGCAAAACTGCACCAACACAGTTTTGCACCAAAAGGTTTAGCACCGGCTTGCACCATTTCTGTGCACCAGCCGGGGCACCATATTTATGGAATGGTGCAAACCGGTGCAAAGGGTAGGCTAGATTTTTAAAAAATGACTTTAGTCGGGTGGGGCTGGCAGTATAGAAGAGGAGGGTTTAGCACCAAAAAATGGCTGTAGGCACGTTAGAGTTAAAAAAAAAAGGCTCTAACCAGATTAGCATCATTTTATGGTGCTAAACCTACCATGCCACATGACTCCTGCCTTAGAAAAGGCAGGAGTCATGCCCACCACCCCAATGGCCAGCACAGAGGACAGGGGTCCCCTGGGCATGGCCATTGCACCCTTTGCCATGTATGGGGGCCCATTTCAGGGCCTCCATGGCACTTTCAAAAATAAAATGCACTTACCTGTACTTACCTGGGATGGGGTCCCCCATCCTCGCAGTCCCTCTAGTGTGGGTGGGGTGCCCCTGGGGCCTAGGGAGGGCACCTCTGGGCTTATTCCATGGTGTTCCTCCATGGAAATAGGCCCACAGGTCCCCTAACGCCTGCCCTGACCCAGGTCTTAAAAAATGGGGCAAAGCAAGCTTTTCCCCATTTTTTGACACCTCCCTTGCACCATTTTTGCATGGGAGTATAAATATGGTGTTAAGGCCATAGAGTCATTTTTTGCACTGGAACGCCTACCTTGCATCTCATTAAGGCAAGGTAGGTTTCCACTTCCAAAAAATGACTTTAACTCCATAAATTTGGCGCTAGACAGGTCTAGCACCAAAGTATAAATATGGAGTTAGTTTTGCACTGAATTAGAGTAAAAAAAAAAATTACGGTAATTCAGTGCAAACAGAGTATAAATATGCCCTTTAGCGTCAAACAATGATGATAATCTGGTCAGAATCATTTTGACTCAAAACTGCCTAACGTCATTATTTTTTAAGCTAGCCTACCCTTTGCACCGGCTTGCACTGTTCCATAAATATGGTGCCCAGCTGGTGCTAAAAAATGGTGCAAAACTTTTTGGTGCAAAACTGCGTTAGTGCAGTTTTGCACCAAAAAGTATAAATAAGGCCCTTAATGTTTTGTAGCGCATAGAAGCAACTAGCGCTCAAAGGGTTAAAAAAGGTCACACTGGAAAGGGACAAAGTCCAGAATTCAGGTCACCCACGAGGTACACTATTACACTTACTTTCAGAACTGTTTCTTGGTTCAGGAAAGAGGTCCACAGCACCAGCCAAGTGTTCAGATGCTCTGGATTGCCTCTTGGGGTTTGGGATTACAATTTATACAATGGACCTCTACAATTGATGTAGTTTCTCCAAACGTCACCTAACTTCTGGATCTTCTTCCAGAGGTCCTTTTTGGGTCCTTGAAGTGTCCACAGCTTGATCCAAGGTTCCAGAAGCTCTGAGTTGCTCCTTCACAGCTGGGACTGCAATTCACAGATTGGACCCAGCCAGAATCCTCAAATGACCACTGGACACTGGTCAGCTGGGCTCTACTTGCAGGACTTGATGCAGGGGTCTCTGGGCAGCTCCTTTGTACCTGTGGCAAACAGTGAGTCCCTTCTTGAGCAGTAGAAGATAGGCAAAAATCTTTTAGTGGTGAAGCCCAAGTGTGTAGCTGGTGCAGTCCTTCGGAGTGCAGTGTCCAGGTGCAGGCAGGGGGGCAGCAGGGCAGTTCTTCTTCTTCCATGTCTTGTTCCTTGTAAGGATCTGAGGTGTGGGCACAGCTCTGACATATTTATCCTTGCTCTTGGGGTGGAAAGCAGGGGAGCCTGACTGTCCAATCACAGGCAGGCTTCTCTCCCCTTTGATGACCAAAAGGGAAGTGTGGCAAAAATCAATCCCAGGGAGCAACATTCCTTAAAAATCCATCACGGCTGAAACTATTTTTTAGAGATTATGGCCCTCATTACAACCCTGCCGGTCGGTGTTAAAGCGGCGGTAAGACCACCAACAGGCCGGCGGTTAAAAAAATGGAGTCACGACCATGGCGGAAACCGCCAACATAGACAGCCACTTTAACACTCCGATCGCCATGGTGGTACAAACAAACAACCCGGCGGTCACCGCCAACAGACAGGCGGAAGACAATGTACCGCCCACCCTATCACAACCCGGCAATCCGCCACCTTTTCCGGGGCGGAACCAATGCAAACAAAAACACGGCGGAAACAGGACTTGGAAGGGAAAACACTCACCTCTCCACACCCCACGAGGAACCAGGACGCCATGGAGCCAGAACTCCAGATACTCCCTGCGATGGTCTCCCTGCTCCTCTATCAGGAGCACCAAAGATGGCGGCGATGACCACGGTGAGTACTGCACCTACAACACAGGGGAGGAGGAGGGAAAGAGAGTGACACACACCTGCAACACGCAACACCCCCACCCCCACCCTCACCCACAACACCATACACACAAATACATGCAGCAACATTACATATACACCCTCCCCACCCGCCCTTCAATAACGCAAGGACAAAAGGAATTGATTTGAACGAATGTAATCAATAAAAATCAGATAGTGCAATTTCAAAAATCAGTATATAGAAATATGTACACCAACTACACAAGTCCGGATATTACTCAAACATCGTCCGTGGATCAGAGTCCCCAATGCATGGGCGTGGCCCACACATGACACTAGACTTCAAACGGAGAGAACACTGCAGAGGCATCAGATCGAAATGGAACAGGCACCTCAGGGGGAGGGGTAGGGGGGCACCTCAGCCTGATGAATGCACGACGCCACTGCTCCAAGAGGGGGCTCCATGCCCACTGCTTTATCCTGGGGAGTGCAAAGCCACAGTCTCTCAAGTCTCTCCAGTGAGTGGTTTGCCCACTGCTTTATCCTGGGGAGTACAAAGCCACAGTCTCTCAAGTGGATAACAGTCTCCACTGGTTCTTGAGGGGGCTTGGTGCCCATAGTGGTTCATCCTGCCAAGGACTGAGGTAGTGGATGCCTTTCTCTACTGGTTCTGGAGGGGGCTTGGTGCCCAGAGTGCTTCATCCTGCCAAGGACTGAGGTAGTTGATGCCTTTCTCCACTGGTTCTGGAGGGGGTTTGGTGCCCAGAGTGCTTCATCCTGCCAAGGACTGAGGTAGTGGACGTATCTCTCCACTGGTTCTGGAGGGGGCTTGGTGCCCAGAGTGCTTTATCCTGCCAAGGACTGAGGTAGTGGATGCCTTTCTCCACTGAAAGTCGTGCATCATGGAAGCTGCCGAGGCTCCTTGAACTGACCACCAGCCTCAGACATCTGACCACTGGGGATGGCAGCCATGTCTGCGGTGGTGCCACAGGCTCAGTATGTCGCGGGGTCGCTGGCGGTGCTTGCGGCTGGGTCAGGCGGTACTGGCGGCGGCCTCTGTGGCATCGGTGTTGGCGGCGGGCTCTGTGGTGGCGGTGCTTGCGGCGGCCTCTGTGGCATCGGTGCTGGTGGCGGGCTCTGTGGCGGCGGTGCTGGCGGCGGGCTCTGTGGCGGCGGTGCTGGTGGCAGGCTCTGTGGGGGCAGTGCTGGTGGTGGGCTGTGTGGAGGTGGAGCTGGTGGCAGGCTCTGTGGAGGCGGAGCTGGTGGCGGGCTCTGTGACTGCGGTGCTGGTGGCAGGCTCAGTGACTGCGGTGCTGGTGGTAGGCTCAGTGACTGCGGTGCTGGTGGCAGCGTCAATGACAGCGGTGCTGGTGGCGGTGCAGGTGGTGGTGCAGGTGGCGGTGCAGGTGGCGGTCTTCTCCGCCATACAGGTTGGCGTCAGCATGGACAGAAGGTGTGATACTGTGCCTGGTGATGTGGTGGCTGAGGTGCTGGGTTGGGACCTGGAAAGCCTGGCCCTAGGGGACGGACGGGGGGGAGGTGTAGGGAAGAGGTCAATATTAGCCAGTAAAAGGTTTTTAGACACACTGGGACGGGTAGATGGAGGGGGGTTGGGAGTGGAGGAAGAGGTAGTGGTTGTAGGAGGTGTACTTTTGCTGAATTTGGGTGAAGGTGCATGGGCTGGGGGCTGTTGTGAGGTGGATAGCTGTTGGGTGGGTGTGTGCCTGTGTTTGTGTACTTTGGGAGGAGGGCTCACTGACACACTGGGAGAGGACACTGGGGATGTGTGAATGGTAGTGGGGATGGTGAGTGCACGTGAGCGGTGTGTGGTGATGGGCGTGCTGGTGATGGAGGTAGTGGCTGAAGATGTAGTGCATGCAGGTGTGAGTGGAGACGAGACAGGGAGGGAGGAGGAGGAAGTGGAGGAGGGGGACACAGTGGAGGCAGTGGATGTTGGTATGTCTGCATGGGTATGATGCTTGTGTGAGTGCCTGTAGGATGTGTGGTGCTTATGTTTGCCTGAGCCACCCTTGTGTGTTGAGGTGTGTGCATGCTGGTCTGATGGTGTGCTTGGGATAGGCTGATATACCTGTTGATGCGGGGGGCACAGAGGGGCCCACCACCGCAAGGAAGCTCCCTTCAGAGGAGGAGTCGCTGTCGCTGCTGTCACCTCCTGTCCCCGCCGTGGAGCTCCCCTCACCCTCCGTCCCACTGGTGGCTTCAGACTCCGTTGTCTCGCCCTCTGGGGCCAAGTGGGATGCAGCTCCCTCCTGCCCCGGTACCACTGCTCCTCCGCCTGATGAACACACAAGAACAGGGAGACCACAAAAAGGGGGGGAGACAGAAGAAAGACATGTTCAGTGCATGCAATACCACTACCGTTGGCGGACACTACAGACACAGCAGCCTTCTGCACTACGCCATGCACTTATAGTCCCTAGATTATTCACAGGTCCATGGGGTACAAGGCCTATGCCCGATTGCTGCACACATGGAAGTCACAGGAGCCTGAGTAGGTGTAGATGGCTCTTATCATTGGTGGGGTTGGGGTGCCACATAGACTGCCTCACAAAGGGACCTTGCCTACAAAGCTCGCCCTGGCCTAGGGTAACCCACTGCCCACCTCCCTCACCCAGACACCTCGTAATGCGTGCAGAGTCAGACGGATGTGACTGTACTCACCCCCTTGTGGCTGCTGTGATGCCCTCAAGCACCCATCCAACTCCGAATACGCCACCGCCAGGATCCGGAACATCAGGGGGGTCATGGTGCGATGGGTACCCCTCCCACGTTGGAAGGCCATCCCCCACTGCGCCTCCGCCGTCTTCTTGCTCCAGCGGCGAATGTCCTCCCATCTTTTCTGACAGTGGGTGCTCTGTCTTTGGTGGACCCCCAGGGTCCGGACGTCCTTGGCGATGGCACACCAAATATCCTTCTTCTGGTGGGCGCTGACCTACAGGAATAGTACAGGGGACAAGGAAAAACTTTAACCGTCCGGACCGTCACAGTCATTGGCCCATGTTCCCACCCTTTCTGACGCACATACACTCAGGGTCCGCTCATGCAGGGCTCAGTTCCCCCCCATGTATCTTCCATCCACACCACTCCAAACAGGCATTGCCCATGCAGCATGCTCACAGTGTACTCACCTGTTTGTCTGGAGGACCGTAGAGTAGCGTGTAGGGGGGGAGGACCCCATCCACTAACTTCTCCAACTCCTCCGAAGTGAAGGCAGGGGCCCTTTCTCCAGAAACATGAGCCATCGTCGCTTCCAGTCTGAGGTCACAGCAGCACTTGCAGTGTAGGTCCTCTCCTGTTGAAGGTCAGGTATCAAGTGAGTGTACAGATAGAAAATCTGCTTGCTGTTCTCCTCCATAGGGCACGTCCGCTGGGGCAGGTGATGTGATGGCGGCATCTTCCGGTGCACAGACCGCTGGTGGACCTGTCGACAATGGAAGACAGACATGTAATAGTCACCTACAGACTTGATCGTGCACCAATCCATGAACTGTGTGCCCAGTTTGAGCCAGACCTGATGTCAGCTATCCGCCATCCCACAGGAATACCCCCTCTAGTGCAGGTCCTGTCAGTACTCCATTTCCTGGCAAGTGGGTCTTTTCAGACTAAAGTGGCCATTGCATCAGGGATGTCCCAGCCAATGCTCTCTAACGTGTTGTCCAGAGTGTTGTCTGCCCTGATGAAACACACACGCAGCTACATCGTTTTCCCTCAGGTGGCGGATTTGCCTACAGTGAAAGGTGACTTCTATGCCCTGGGACATATCCCCAACATCATATGTGCCATTGATGGGACACATGTGGCCTTGGTACCCCCCGCAGGAGTGAACAGGTTTACAGAAACTGGAAGAGCTACCATTCTATGAATGTGCAGATGGTGTGTTTGGCCGACCAGTACATCTCCCATGTGAATGCCAAATTTCCTGGTTCAGTGCATGACGCTTACATTCTGAGGAATAGCAGCATCCCTTATGTGATGGGGCAACTCCAGAGGCACCGTGTGTGGCTAATAGGTGAGGACAAGGACCCTATACCCTATGAATAGTTGTCTCGGTCTGGGGTTGTCCCTACGGGTTAGTGTGTGTCTAACAGTTGTCCCCCAACATTTGCAGGTGACTCTGGGCACCCCAACCTGTCATGGCTACTGACCCCAGTGAGGAATCCCAGGACAAGGGCAGAGGAATGCTACAATGAGGCACATAGGCGGACTAGGAGGATTATAGAAAGAACCTTCGGCCTCCTGAAGGCCAGGTTCCGGTGCCTCCATATGACAAGTGGTTCTCTCTACTACTCACCGAAGAAGGTGTGCCAGATCATCGTGGCGTGCTGTATGCTGCATAACCTGGCTTTGTGACGACAGGTGCATTTTCTGCAGGAGGATGGTCCAGATAGAGGTCTTGTGGCAGCTGTGGAGTCTGTGGACAGTGAAGAAGAGGAGGCAGAAGAAGAGGATATCGACAACAGAAACAACATTATCCAGCAATACTTCCAGTGAGACACAGGTAAGAAGATATCACTGCCTCACACATCTCATACAATTGTTTGACCTATCATAAGTCTGTCACGTTTACCCAGTGTATTGACCCTGATTTGTCACTTTGCCTTTCCATTTAACAGATGTGGGTCCCACTGTGTGCCCTCTGCTATATTACCTCATGGACTAGAGCTGTGTTACATCGGTATGTTGACAATAAAATTGACATTGCTATATTCCATAGTTATTGTAAATACACATTTGTGAAAGCACAGACTGACTCCAGATTGTTTTGTGATTCAAGGGTGTTTATTTCTGTGAAATAAGTGGAGGGGGAGGTAAAATGGTCAGGAGTGATGGTGGAGGAATGTCCATGGCAGAGTCCAGCAAATTTGTTTCACAGGTGCGTTGTCCAAAGGGGCACAGGACGTGGAGCTAGGGCAGTTGATGGATGGACAGGGTGACAAAATGGGACAGAAGGAAGACATTCAGGGGGGGTGTCATTTCCTGGCTGGGGTCTTGGCATTGTTCTCTGTCTTGTTCCTGGATCTCAGGGACTGCTTGCGGGGTGGTTCACCATCTGCAGGGGGTGGGGTGCTGGTGTTGTGGTCCTGTGGTGGTGCCTCCTGTCCACTAGCGCTGGCGGAGGTGGTGGGCTGTTCATCATCCAGGCTAGTTTCAGGGGCCCCTTGTTGTGCCACAGTGTCCATCCTGGTATTGACAAGGTCCTTCAGCACCCCTACAATGGTGACCAGGGTGGTGCTGATGGACTTGAGTTCCTCACTGATAGTGTTCCTCCTGCAGCCGCTGGGTCTCCTGAAAGTTGGCCAGTACCGTTGCCATCATCTCCTGGGAATGATGGTAGAGGGCCTCGTGGAGAGTGGGTTCCCTGGGTCTGTACTCCCCCTGTCGCACAGCTGTCCTCCCAGTTCCCCTGCTTTCCTGTGCCTCTGTCCCCTGAACCATGTGCCCACTGCCACTGCCCCCAGGTCCCTGATTTTCTTGGGGTGGTGGATTTGCCTGGGTTCCCTGTAGCGGTGGACACACTGCTGCTTGACGTTTCCTGGGGACAGAGGGATGGGCCCGCTGGGTGGGTGCTGTGCTGGTGTTTCCTGAGGGAGAGGCTCTGTGGTGGCATGTGCCAGTGTCAGGGGAACCGACTGCCCCGAGGTCCCAGATGGGCCGGGCTGGTCATCTTGATCCAGTTGGACAGAGCTGCTGTCATCACTGTGGGCCTCTTCTGTGGGGGGAGTGGACATGTCTGGAACCTCCTGTCCGTTGACGTTGTGTAGGGGTCCTGCAGGGGTGTAAAGGCATGATTATTGCATCTGTGTGTGCCATTGTGTGCAATTGTTGAGTGACCCTGTACTCCAGTGCTTGCATTCTTGTCTAGGACTTTGTGTGATAATTGGTTTGGGGTCTGTGTGGGTATCTGTTGTGGACATGCTTTCGTGATGGGTGTCCATGCTTTGGTGTTGCATGCAGGGCTTGGTGTTGGGATGTGTGGGTTGTGATAGTGGGACATTTGTGAGGTGTTGGAGTGATGGGGTGAGGTTGAGGGTGGGGGTATGTGATAGCAAGCAGGTATGGTAGGGGATGTAATAGTTAAGAGCTGACTTACCGGAGTCCATTCCTCCTGCTACTCCTGCGAGGCCCTCAGGATGCACTATAGCCAAGACTTGCTCCTCCCATGTTGTTAGTTGTGGGGGAGGAGATGGGAGTCTGCCGCCAGTCCTCTGTACTGCAATCTGGTGTCTTGAGACCACGGAACGCACCTTCCCCCATAGGTTGTTCCACCTCTTCCGGATGTCATCCCTATTTCTTGGATGCTGTCCGATTGCGTTGACCCTGTCGACGATTCTGCGCCATAGCTCCATCTTCCTTGCAATGGAGGTGTGCTGCACCTGTGATCTGAATACCACTTCTGGATGTCATCCCTATTTCTTGGATGCTGTCCCACTGCGTTGACCCTGTCGACAATTCTGCGCCATAGCTCCATCTTCCTTGCAATGGAGGTGTGCTGCACCTGTGATCCGAATAGCTGTGGCTCTACCCGGATGATTTCCTCCACCATGACCCTGAGCTCCTCCTCAGAGAACCTGGGGTGTTGTTGATGTGCCATGATGTAGTGTGGGTGATGTGTGAGGTGGTGTCAGTTGTGATGTGTGAGGGTGCGTGGATGGTGTGTGAGTGATGGTGTTGTGTGTCTGTGGATGCTAGTGTTGTTTCTGGTGGTGTCTCTCTCTGGCCTCCTTTCTCAATTTTGGTCAGAAGGGTTTGTGGGTGATGTGGGTGTTTGTTTTATATTGGATTAAGTGTGTGGGAATGGTGCGTGTATGTGTATCAGGTGTGTGTATTTGGAATTGTCCAATGTGGTTGTGTTTTGTAAATGTGTGTGTATTTTGAGCGCAGCGGTGTGTACCGCCAATGGAATACCGCAGTTGAAAGACCACCGTGTGGATTCGTGGGTCGTGATAGTGTGGGAGTATTCCTGTTGGCGTGACGGTGTCGGATTTGTTATTGCCAGTTTATCACTGACCTTTGGTGTGGTGGACTTGTTTGGGTGTCTGGATTTTGGCAGATTCTGAGCTGTGGGTCGTAATAGCTGTAGCGGAATTCCGCCGCCGCAGCGGTGTGTTGGCGGTCTTCTGCACGGCGGTAAGCGGGATTTACTGCCAATGTTGTAATGAGGGCCAAGATCTGGCTGAGCCCACCCACTGGTGTGGCTAAAACCCGAAACGCACCCCTCTCCTGCCCCCTCCTAATCTAATCAAGAGGGCACCTAATTGTCTGGGGTTGCAGCAAATGAGGGAGGTCCTCAGCTGCTCCAAATGTTCTTCCCTGCCTTTGAAGACCAGTTGGCTGCTCTCCCCCAATCCTGCTTCCCTGTCTACTGAGGCAGATCTCTATCCTTTGTGTTCAGCCCATGCCACTTCACACCTCATCAAGGCAGCCTGGCCAGGCTGTCAGAGGCTGGCCAATCAGTGAAGGCACTACAGAGCTGAAGTTGGCAACTTTCAGGTAAGGTTTTAAAACTGTTTACGTGAGCTAAGCATATTAAATCCAACAATAGCAAGTTGTGGGCTTTATGATAACAATTAATTTGATACCAAACTCAAGGTATCTGTCACTTATGGGGAGTTTGATCATTAAAATAAAGCCTCCCCATTTAAGTCTATGGAGGCCATTCAGTACAGTGAGGGAAAATCTAATTTGGCTATTTTACCTCACCAGGGCTTATAAAACAATGTATATAATGTCACTGCTTATAGTTACATGGTACCCAACCCTAGGGGCACATACAGCACACCATAGGGGTGACTTATATGTAAAAATAAGGTAGTTATTTAGACTTTGGAAGTACTTTTTATTCCAAGGTCGAATCTGTATATAACTTTAGTTCAAAAGCAGCCAGCAAGCAAGGCCTGCCTTTAAAATGACACTTGGCACCTCAGCAGTGCACCCATTGGGACACTACCTACGCCGGGGTCCCTTAACCTACATGCCCTATCATATAATAGAGACGTATGGGTAGGTTGACATACCTAATTGCAATTTGCCTAATTTGCATACCGATTTTACACAGAGCACAGGCCCGGGGACTGGTTAGCAGTACGTACCCAGGGCACCATCAGAACCAGGAAAGCACCAGCAAAAAATAAAAAATGGGGGCAAAATGTTAGGGGCATCTGCAATCAGCCCCGTTTTCTCACACAAGCCCCCCTAGCCCACACACCCAGGAGACTCAGCCCAACCCTGGGAGAGTCTTCCTGGCTTGTCAGGCGAGGAAGACAGTGATGAAAACTGGCTGTCCCTTTGCAGGGCCTACTCTGCTTTACATCCTCCTGTCTTCGTCACTCCCTCCGAGTAGTGAACCCATCCCAACAGTGAAAGGACCCATCTTAAACTGAAACTTCGCTCTAGGGGGTTTTCCTCCTCCCTCTCTGCCAACTTGGGTAGTGAGGTGCCCACCTCCTCTATCCCTAACTTTGCTAGGGCAACACCTAGCTTACCCAAAGAGATCACCCAACACGTGAGCAACCCCACCATGACTAACAAGGTCAGGGGGACTACTTTGCTTTTGGCCCTGGAGTCTCCCTCCCAGGCCAAGTGCAGTGCTGCCATGAAGGCCAGCACCCAGCAGAGGCAACTGACAGTTGTCAGCACCCAGTACCACACCCTAAGCTCTCCACTGACAGGTGGGTGAGCTGCTTTAGCGGCAACTATGGGGTCCTGGTACCTCTCCTGCTGTTTAGAGTGGGGGGCTACCACATCCTGTGGCAGACAGCCTCCTTCAGCTCTCCCTTCTGTCAGTGCAGGGGCAACACCATTCATCTGGACAGCAGCCTGACTACTCAGGACTTCGTTTGGATCAGGTGAGGACTCACCAGTGCCAATTCTGGGCCCCCCACCTCCTGGGGCAGAAGGATCTCTCTTTATGAGTGGCCTACCCTTCCTTTTCTTCCTCCCTTTTCTTGAGGGACACCAGTGTTAACTGTAGGGACTGGCTCCCCAGGACTTTGGATTGGGGAGGTGCCTATGGAGACCAACCCCTCTGGGGCCAGACTCACCTCTGGGAGGTCATTGCCCAGGATTCAATCTAGGGGAGGTCAGCACTGACATACATGTCTGGGGTCACCAACCGGTCACTCACTATAGTGTGACTGGCACAGGCGTCCCTCAGGCCAGTGGCAGGGATCCCATTCACCTGAATGGGGATCACCAGCTTACCATCTGGTCCTGTCTCCCAGCCCAGTGCTATGAGGACCTCACCATCTGAGGAGTCTATGGCTACACTGGACACCCCAGTGATAATCACCCTCTTGGGATAGGCTGCATCTCCTCTGAAGTGGCCTGTCTGCTGGCAGTCAAAGCAGGCCTTATTGTCCAAGAACTTCTTTAACCCTGGGTTTTCCTGCCTCTGCTTGTCAGAGTGGGAGTGGGGTTTACCCCCTCCTTCCTAGGATTCTGGAGTTCAGAGGGAGTCTTTATGGTGGGCTTACCACCTCCCTCTTTAGGTTTTTGGAGACCTGACCCCCTTTTCTTGGAATCTACGGTTCTCAACCACTCATCAGCTGCCTCCACCAGCTCTCTGGGGTGGTTAGCTTAGAGTCCACTAGATGCTTGGGTAACCTTTCTTACATATATTTGGTCAAGAGCAACATTCTTCAAAAATCCAAAATGACCCATTTTAGCCTATGGAGCCCATTCATGAATATGACTAGTGAGAGGATGAAGACTTGGTAGAAAGCACAAATTATAATGAGGTTTATGGACCTGCATGATCCAACCTAGCACATCACTTTTTAATGTCTGGCATTGTAGACAGCTTTAGCTATTTCCCCAGATTTTTTTTTTTTAATTCATAAAAAATACACATACATACAAGAGCTTTTGGTCAGTGGGCTTCATCATTTGGCCAGTTAATAATCATTCACATTTTGCTTCCTCTCACCTCAGGAGTTAGCATGCAGTAATGGGTCAGCACATTTTACTCACTGCTCCCTTCACTTTGAGCAACTGTATTGCTCTCATCCACCTAAAAGTACTTAATTTCTCTTAAATTACAAACCTAGTTCAAAGTTTGTTTTATTGTATGTATTTATTTATGTTAAATGTAATTACCACCTTTTTCTTTTGCCTACACTTCAGGTGACCAGTTAGATAGTGATTTGTTTTCTGTCTTTTTAAGGTCTGGCATTAACCATGACCTTTTGGTTTTACTAAATTCATATGTATAATATACTTACTTAAAGGTGCATTCTGGCAGCTCTCATGATACTTTGGTCTACTATTGTGTCATTCACACTTTGCCTCCAGCCACTACAGCATACAGCATGGGGCAACGGGGCAGCCTGTTTTAACCACTGACTAACCACACTTTGAGTGACTGCTTTTTGCTTTTTCACAAGGAGCCCATCTACACAAAAATGAGTTCCCTTGAGTACTAGAGTTTGTGTTTTTACTTTATCATTACTTTAGTATTGCCTTTATGTTTAGAGTCTGGTGCGATAGTAGGGCGCTTATGGTGTGAACACAGGGCACATTCCAGCTTTAACAGATTCCTTTGCCCAGTAATGCTGTTGTAAATTTCTTTTGGAGTGCCCTTTGTTCGTATGACTGCTGCTATTTGACAGCACACCAGATAGTGTGCCCTTGCAAATGTTCTTTATAAAGTAATCCTCTTTTTACATGCATGTAATGAAGTGCATTTCTAACAGCACTCCTTTATGTCTTGCTATCACGTCTTTTAACTTAGGGCTACAGTTATACTTGTAAACCAATGAAGTCTGTATGGCCTGCTGGTATGACTTTCTAGTTTGCTTTTAGTGCTTACATAGATGTTTAACTATAAGATCACCAATTGAAGCTGGGGTGTTTAATCTATCTATCTATCTATCTATCTATCTATCTATCTATCTATCTATCTATCTATCTATCTATCTATCTATCTATCTATCTATCTATCTATCTATCTATCCAACACTATCTGTTCACCCCTCACTACCTGTACTTGAAAGCTTTTCTTTTTATCTATCTTTCCTATCTTTTCAACCCTCTCTGTCTATTTGTATTTAAAGATTTACAAAAATATTCCCAAAAAACATTAGGAATGTCAACACCAGAGCAATTGTCTTTTTGAGGCCTAGTGTTAGCGTAGACCTATTGATTTTACTAAAACTATATGTATAACATAGTTATAGGGGTTCGGCCAGACTTTAAGCATTAGTCTATAGCTATGTCATTCTCATTTATCCCCTCACTCTAGCATGTATCATGGGGAAGTGGGCCAGCCCACTTCAGCCACTGGCTACTTTGCTGTGAGATATGGCATGCTGACCTTTCACAAGTAGCATTTCAACACACTTCATTGTCAGCGACTGCTATGGTTATGTGTACTTTCTGAGGGCAAAGCAATATTTTTGTCTTTAGACCATTATGTGAGATCGATAAGGGCCTGTCAGGTTCCCCAACATTAACGTTTTGGAGAAACCATAGCACAACAAAACAAGAATACCCAAAACCAAAAGGCAGGCATCCAACACCAGACCTATTGGTTTTGAAATGCTTGCTATAAAGCTGATAAAATTATTTGTTTGTTTGAGTAGCATTGAAACACTGTAGCTTGTGCGATTTGAGTGCATGGTTGCGTGGTGATGTATCCTTGTCTCAAATAATAATAATAATAATAATAATAATAATCATTATCAAATGCCTGGAGCAAATAAAAATTGTTACCTACAAAACATCACCTGCAACATAATCACATTGGCGAATGTGTTTGTATTTTAAAATTTGTAGTGTGAATACATAAGGCACTTTAGGTGGCTGCATACTTTGTTTATTTGTTTATGGCATGTTAGCAGATGGTCAGGTTTATGTCTAATGCATGTACTGGGAGGTTTTAGAGAGGAAAGGAGGAGGAAAGAATTGATTGCGATGTGGTCCGTCCAACCTGCCTGTTGTTGTGAGTAGTAGGCATGGTTTGGCAAGGTAGTGTACATAAGGTCTAGAATGTTAACTCTCGGCCTTACTAGGTAGTGGGATGGGCCTACAGGTGTCTGCAGTATCCTGTGGGTTTTGAGATTCAGGCATATTTATTATTGGTTAATTAAAATCTTTGCAATAAAAGTTAAATAGGATAAAATATAAAAATGAGCAGACCCACATAATTATGAAAGCTAAAATCAGGAGAACCTAGTACACCGTTACAAGAAATTAATTACAAACAGCAGTAAAACAATAACTATATCCAACAATTTCAGCGTGCAGTCATTTTAGTGTGTATTCCTCTTACAGCAAATTTCAAAGCTTCAGAGTTGACAGCACCTGCTAAGTCTTAAAGGTTTCTTATTCTTCCCCAGCAGACCTCTGATAAATTACAGCAAATACATAACATAGGTAACAACTTGCAAAGAATTCGCTCCACATCACACAAGACCCATTCATTGTTATGTGAATGTGGACTCTGGTGGATGGCACATTTGGTTTAGGAAGAACAATTCCAACTTCTTAAAGTGGCATTTTCAGAATTGTAACTTAAAATCTGGCTTACCATTAAAGAGAGGTTTAAAGTGTAGTTCAAATGAGTGGAAGTAGCATTTCTGTATCTCTTTCCAAAGTGAAGTTATCACGTATTAATTGTAGTAAGGTAGTCCAGTGTTAGTCTATAAGACAGATAGCCTTACAATAGAGAAAAACGACTTCAGGGGTTTTGCACTATCAAGATATGTTCATTTTTTTAAAACAATTCCTACTTTTTAAATACCATGCACTCTCCACTAGGAGTGGTTAGGGCCTACTGTAGGAGTGACTTATAAGTATTAACAAGCAATGACAAAACCAAAAGGTTTCACCTATGCAAGATCTATTGGCTTTATCAATGTTTTTTATTTACATGTTTCAGAGTGCTGCTGTGCAACATGGCAAAGTAAAAAAAAAAACATATGATGCATCATAGTGCTTTTTTTTTACATTTACATGTCTACTTGCACAAGAGCATGCAGTATGCGCATTGCCTACACAATTGCATGACTCAGAGGACAGGTGGGGGTGGTGGGGAGCGTGTGGGGAAAGGAAACAAATGCAGCAGCTGAATGGTAGGAAGATGAAACTGATAAGGGTACGTTATTGAGAAAAATGGACTGTTGGGAGCAAAACAAGCAGCACAGGCAGTTGGAGGTGGCTACTTAGGAGGCAAGCAATGGAGGGAAAAGCAGTGGGGGGGGTTGCAGGAGTGGGCTTCTGTGGATGGTGCAAACAACAGGTGGTGGGAGGAGGCAAGCAGCAATGGGAGGGATGTGGTGAAGGGAAACAGGGCAAACAGCAACAAATGCGGTGTGGCCAGAGACAGCCTGCAAAACAATGCACTCTGTTGGAGTGATACTCTACCAAAAAAAGTACCTCTGCAGGAGCGCAGGCACAGACAGGAAGCAGTGCTTGGTCCATTCTTCACAGTATGAAAACACAGAAAACCCTAGAAGGGAGCCAGAGACCAGGAGGATGCAGTGTCCATTAAGAAGCAAGGAAAAGAGAGGGACATGGGACCAACCAATGGTAAGTAAAAGTAACTAATGGGCATGCTCTAATACCCTTTTAAGATTTTGCTTTCATTACATCAGATTTTGCGAACACAGCATGAGAGCTGTGCAGGTAAAACCTAAAATGGTAGATTTAGGCCTGTAAAAAGACTTAATTTGCCTGGTTGAAATGACATTTTAATATTGCACTACAGGCTGCAGTGGCAGGCCTGGGACATGCTTTACAGTGTTATGTTAGGGTGTGGCACAATGAGTGCTGCAGCCCACTTGCAGCATTTAATTTACAAGGGACTTTTAAATAAATTAAATGTGACAATTGTGTATATGCCAACTATACTATATTTAGTGGAGAAAGTACAAGTACTTTATCATTGGTTAGCAGAGTCCTAATGCCAACAAAAACAAATTCAGTATAAACAGGGGAGTGAAAGCCAAAAGTCTGGAAGACTCGCTGTCCTGCCATTTGATTAATTTTGTTTGACCAATGACTTTGTGTTTCACCTCTGCGCATATTAGTTGCTCAATGTTCACCAGTAGCACATGGTATGTTTTGTTCAGTTTAGCCGCCTATGGGCTTTGACATTGCATTAGCCATTACATTCTGTATTCTGCCTATTGGCTTTGACATGCTGTATCCAGTCTAGCCGCCTATTGGCTTTGACATTGCATTAGCTATTACGTTCTGTATTCTGCCTATTGGCTTTGACATGATGTATTCAGTTTAGCTGCCTATTGGCTTTGACATGCTATTAGATATTCTGCCTATTGGCTGTGACATGCTGTATTCAGTTTAGTTGGTATTGGCTTTGACATGATATTATACATTACATTTTGTACTCAGCTCAGCTGCCTATTGGCTTTGACATGATATTATACATCGCATTTTGTATTCAGCTCAGCTGCCTATTGGCTTTGACATGACATTAGATATTGCATTTGATATTTAGGTTAGCTGCCTATTGCCTTTAACGTGGAGTTAGACATTGCAGTTGAGAATCCAAGCTGTATTTTTCCAAGCTGTGTTTTTGCACAAGATGAACCAAGATGTTTTTCTCACAGTAGACTAGACCTGATAAGAGAGGGTACATTGGTTGTTTTTCTCCGCTTGAGCTTGGGAAGAGGAGTAGTCTCGGAGACCTGGCCAGTCTCCAAAGGCTTGCTCAGTTTTCCCGAGTCTGAGAGGAGGGGGCACACCTTTGTAACGAATGTCACAGGCTGCAGAGATTCAGATTTGAATCTGCCTGACTTCGTGCTGGAGCTTGGCGCCAGTTGCCAGCATCCCGTGTGGGTAGATAAATCTCTTTCTCGCAGCTGACAGGGAGTCATCAGCTTGCAGACCCTAGAAAGATGAAGCTGTAAATAGTTTCCCACACGGTGAAGTATTTGTTTTGCTTTGCATTCAATATCTTATAAATATAACCTGCTGTGTATATTGCAAACTGATATATTTTGTTTGATTAACGTGTGCTTGAGAGCTAATAATTCGTCATTCATAAAAATTGTGGTTGGGGAAGAATTAACAACAATAAAAGTCTTCTTTGAACTCAGAAGTGCATTTCTGGTGTATTATGTAAGTGCTAAAAACTAGATAAGAGCAAAAGCACTACACTACCACTTCAAGGATGTCAGGTCTCACACCTACCTTGAAGTAATAGCCAGAACAATACTCTAAAACAGTGCTTCCCAAACTTTTTAGAACAAGGGCCTAATTTTTAGAACAACACATTTTCAGGATCCACTTACCACTAATGGACCTTTGGTGGGGTGATTTTTTAAATATAATAGTAGCCATGCTTTCAAATTGCGGCAACTTACCAAAATAACATACTCTTCACATTTTGTGCTCCACTCTAACGGCAATTTTTTGTAAATTCACAACATTCACCATGTCCATCAATATGCCTTTATTGGACAGTGGTCAAGATATTGATCTGCCCATACAAAATGGAAGATGGTAATTGGCACTGTATTTTGGAGCTGAAACACTTCTCAGAGTGGAGTGCTGGCCTAAGCATCAGTTCGCTAAAATCACAAGGCTTCTGAAAAGTCTTGGTGCTGATACCAGTGATTTTAGCAAATATGAAAAAGCTCTTCGGTAACAGAGTAATGGGCAAGGCCTCTTAACCTTTTTTGTATTAAAACAAGGCTTGCTGAGTCATTTTGGACTTCACAGACACACACCACTAATACTGTTTAATTATAGTTAGGATCATGTTTCCATAAGAAATTATTTGTTTGTGTTGCTGATAGCTATGATGCAGTTTCACAAATCTTTACAAAAAAGTGCTCTTGTTTGCCTAGATTATGCATGGAAGGTTTTCAGGCACTCCGTCAAGGGGGGGTCTACACTAAGAGCGTCTCAAATTGAGCTTTTTTCACATTCATGCTTCCATAGGAACTTTATACATAGCTACATTCCAAACGATTGAATGGACATTCATTAAATTTGGCAGAAAGCTAGATCTAGGCCCATATAAAGTGTTTTTTTGATTTGGTGTACATCTGTTCAGTAGTTTTTTAGCAAGTAACGTTCAGAAAAATTATTTATTTCACCCCGCGGAGGATCCACGGTACCATCAGATCTCATGTTGAGATCTGATTGGCTGCTACTACATTAACAAGGAGGTGGTGGCAGCCATGATAGGACTCAGGACTCAGTCTGAATTCCTAAAAAAAAAGGTCAAACAAAAAACATAAGGGAGCATGGTTGGGTTTCCCTGATGCCCCAGGCCTAGTGATGGTAGTAAAAATGTGTTTTTTTTTTATTTTGCTGCAAATTTGTGGAGGATCCACAGATCCACAACAAAGCAAAAAGAAAAAAAAACAGAGTTCTGTCCTGTGAATTAACTTCCCGGGGGGCAGGACCTAGGAGTTGGCACAAAATATTGGTTTTGGCCCCAGTTTCTAAGCCTCTGGGAGGCCCCGGAGTCCTTATCCCCGGGCTGTAATTCATGTGGCCCCCTGCACCCTGGGGACCACCACCCCTGGGGAAATTCTTGTAAATCTATGTAGGGGGACCACAAGGTCTCTGCACCCCTTAGACCACCATCTCCCTGGACCATCTATAGAATGTATGGGGGGGTACTCCCCCCATGCCCCAGGGACCACCACCTCCCCTGGGCTCAAATACCTTAAAGTAGGGGGTCCATAGAGGACCACCGGGCCCGGGGACCACCATCTCCCCGGTGTTAAAATCAAATGATTAAAGGGAACACGCAGCCCCCCTCATGGAGCCATAGATGGCCATGGAGACAGTCCCCTCCCAGAGCCGACTCCTGCTACCTTCCAAGGTATACCCCCTCGGAAGGTAGTTGTTTGATTTTGCTTGGCTGGAGCTGTCAGCTCCCACCAAGCAAAAACAAACATAACTCTGCTTTCAGCATGTGGGAGTTGTCAAACATCTGAAAGATGATATTTTATCTCTTTCCCTGCACGTAAATAAGCATGCAGAGAGTTGCTATTTAAAGCAGTGTCCTGCTTGAGGGAGCAATGTTGGCTCCTGCAGTACATGGGGAGCTAGCTAGGACCACTGGGGACTTGAGGCTCCCCCTGCGGTCCTGTCACTTCGTCTCTCTCTCTCTCTCTTTCTCTCTCTTTCTCTCTCTTTCTCTGTCTCTGTCTCTCTCTCTCTCTTCCATCCCAAAATTGGATGGAAGAGAGACAGAGATATTGTTAATGCAATGGTCACTCCATACAATGACTTCAAAGCATCAAACTAACAAGATGCTCGGTGCAAATATTATAGTTATGTTTTGATGGACAACATTGCAGGGTCGCTTCTGGCCTAATGTTAAAGCTCTTGAACTGTCAGGAGGTTGAAGGTTCAAATCCTTGCATCTCATGCAGTGTGTCTGTTTATTTTCCAGTGTTTTGACTGTTAAACATTTCTAGTGATGGCACATTGAAGTCTTTTTCCCGTGTGAATCTTTTTAACCAACAAAATCTTTGGCTTGAATGTCAAAGGTATGTCTTGACTCTATATACTAAGGAGTAATCTTTGGAGTGGTGGTTAAGGTCTCTGACCCTCACACTGAAGGTTGAGGGTTCCTGTCTAGGGGCCTCATTATTAGCCTGGCGGTCGGACAAGCCGACCTCCAGACTTGCGGTGAGGAAACTGCTGCAGAGCTGGTGGTCTCCCTACCAGCCCCATTACAAGGTTTCCACTGGGCTGACCGGTGGAAACCAAGGTTGCTGCCAGTCAGCCCAGTGGAAACTGTGTAATGGAATTGGTCTCAGCTCCTCATGGAGCCGAGGCCAATGCACAAGGGGAGGGTGGGCAACACCCTCGGTATGCGCACTGTCCGCAAAGAAGACAGTGTGCATTCCAATGGTGCTGGACATAGGGTCCCTACACTGCTCAGGCCATGGGCAGTTCAGGGGCCCCCCCAGTGGCCTTCAGCTCTGGCTTACTGCCAACCTTTCCAATATTATATACAAAGGTAAAAAGTTTACATTATTAACAACAATATTAAATAAAAAGTAAAAGAAAAACAACATTCTTACCTGCAATATAATTTCCCGATATATTTAGCATCACAATGTTTTGTTAAAGATATTGAGAGGTGCACTGAAACTTGAAGATAAATGCCTGTCTGTATTTCTGAGCTATTCTATCTGTAGCTCGTGCTGTAATGCTCAATGTCAAAGAGTCGAAACATGCCTGTAAACAATAGCATTTCACTAAAACCAAGCTCACAGATCCATTCTGTGCCTATGGGTCAGCCAGCATTGGTTCTTGATATGACCCCAGAGGCTGTATTATGAATACTGTTGGACAAATCAACAAAATAAAGAGAGAGAGCTGAGACAGAACAAGGGTCTGGCTTTCCACTAAGAGCGTGTATACGAGCCAGAAGCCTGAAAACATTTAGAATGTAAGTCCTGCAGTATATATCATGTACAGATATCATAGTGTCTTCAAAACTCAAAAAGCGTATTTCTTTAGCAGTGTATTGATGGTGATAAATTATAAACATCAGCTCAGAAACATTCCTATCCACACCATCCCCCAATCATGATGTCAATACCTATAGTGAACTAAGAGGCAAGTCAGTGTAATGTATACCCAAGATTCTCATACAGCACCATTATAGTCTACTAAATCAAACAGGAGACGTTCTTGTACAGCGAATGGCCTGAGCTACTGGATTTGAATGTGCTCTCATTTGTAAATATGAAGAAAAAGGAGGCTTGTGAAATAGCATCTTTGCTTAGGATCGCACATTTGGTCAAGCAACAAGCAGGGATTATTCCCAGGTTTTCTGGTATCACATTGTGCAAAGAGAGCTACTAGATGGGTATCTCTTTCTTTCTCCTTTTTTTCCATTAAAGGACTCTACTACATCTTTAATAGTTTGTCTAAGGTTAGAGTTTGGGTGACATTAAAAGCCATGAAAGGTCAGCTCTTTTGGGGCTGGAGGGTCTCAGACTGAGCCAGAAACAGACATTTCACACAAGCTTGGCTTTGTTTGTCCGCCTCTATCATGATCCCATACTCTGCGCTGTGCTCTTGCAGAAGGGTCTATACCTTTCATTTTTTGACTACAGCGCATATATGAACTCAAAAAATCTCCAGATTCAATAATGGACTGCATACAGCAGAGCTTGAAAACACAGGGACAATTGCCTTTTACTACTCACTCACTGCATTTTAGACACAAAAATTAATTTGCAGACTCTTTCTGTGTCAGTGCAGAGAAAGAATGGGATCATGAAACGGCGTCATGAGCTGATTATTACTACATTGTGCCTAGGCCTCCACTAGTGTTGCGTTCAAAATATTACCAACTCAAAATTATATTTTGCTCTGGTCGTTTGGTGCAAATTATCATACAAGCTTCTTCAGTCTTTGCCAGTGGCAGCTGGCAAGTACTTAGAGTAGTGAGGAAAGGAAATGGATGGTGAGTGGCAATAGTAAATAAAAAAAGAAATAGCCACTTACCTTGCTTGCTGCACGACATCCTCAATTCAGTCCATGTTCTGTTCTGTCTCCTCCAGGCTCCCTGGTTCCAGCAAATACTCCTAACCAAACCTGGAGCTGCTTTCATGCTGGTAACCATTATGAAAGAAGCTCCAGGATTGGAGAGAGCGGCCTCCTACAGCACCCTTAACCCCTTCTGTGCCCAGTGCTGCTGTGCCCAGGACGTAACCATTACGTCCTGTGCACAGAGCCCAGAGGGAGCGCTCTCGCTCCCTCTGTGGGGTTCCCCCCCACCCCCCCAAGTCAGGGATGGAAGGGGAAGCCCTTCCCCTCCCACCCCCGACCCCCCCAACCCCCCCTGTGAAGTCAGCGCGCGAGCGCGCGCTGATTAGTCACAGGGTCTCCCCCATCGCGCTGGAAGCAGAGCTTCCAGCGCGATTGAAAAAGAAATGCTTTTGCATTTCTTTTTCAATCCCATGGGGGAGGCCCCGAGAGGCTTCAAAGGGAAGGAAATGTATTTCCTTCCCTTTGAAGTCTCCCACAGGTTTCAAAAGCCGGATTGCTTGCAATCCGGCTTTTGAAACCCCACTAGACACCAGGGATTTTTTTTTCTCTTCTTGAAATTGGCAAAAGGGAGCGACCCCTTGGGCAAGGGTCGCTCCCAGGGGGGCATTTTTTTAGGAAGGCCTTTTCTGCCCCCCCTGGGGGCAGATTGGCCTATTATTAGGCCGATCTGCCCCCAGGGGGGGCAGAAACCTCTAGGCACTAGGGACCTTTTTTTTTTTTTTTTTTTTTTGTGATGAATTCTTTTTTTTCAGGTGGGGAGCGATCCCTTAGGCAAGGGTCGCTCCCCTACGGGGCAATATATATTTAGACCATTTCTGCCCCCCCTTGGGGGCAGATTGGCCTATTTTGATAAGGCCAATCTGCCCCCAAGGGGGGCAGAAACCATTAGACACCAGGGAGTTTGTTTTTGCGCGCGAATGTCACGCAACAAAGCGACCCCTTTGGCAAGGGTCGCTCCCAGGGGGGGCAATTTTTTGGGAAGGCCTTTTCTGCCCCCCCTGGGGGCAGATCGGCCTATTATTAGGCCGATCTGCCCCCAGGGGGGGAAGAAACCTCTAGGCGCCAGGGCAAATTTTTTTTGTGTGTTTTTTGTTTGTTCTTTTTTTTTTTTTTAGAGATGGGGAGCGACCCATCAGGCAAGGGTCGCTCCCCTGGGGGGCAAATTGTATTTAGACCATTTCTGCCCCCCTGGGGGCAGATTGGCCAATTTTAGGTCAATCTGCCCCCAAGGGGCAGAAATCACTAGGCACCGGGGATTTGTTTTTTGGCGCCAATGTCACGCTGGGGGTGCGACCCCGTAGGCAAGGGTCGCTCCCGGGGGGGGGGGTGGTGGTTGGGGGGGCAAATTTATTTTAGGCCATTTCTGCCCCCCCGGTGGACAGATCGGCCTATTATTAGGCCGAACTGCCCCCGGGGGGGGGGGGCAGAACACTCTAGGCGCCAGGGCAATTTTTTTTTTGTGTTTTTTTTTTTTGTTGTTTCTTTTTTTAGAGATGGGGAGCGACCCATCAGGCAAGGGTCGCTCCCCTGGGGGGGCAAATTGTATTTAGACCATTTCCGCCCCCCTGGGGGCAGATTGGCCAATTTTAGGTCAATCTGCCCCCAAGGGGGCAGAAATCACTAGGCACCGGGGATTTGTTTTTTGGCGCCAATGTCACGCAGGGGGAGCGACCCCGTAGGCAAGGGTCGCTCCCGGGTGGGGGTGGGGGGGCAAATTTATTTTAGGCCATTTCTGCCCCCCCGGGGGACAGATCGGCCTATTATTAGGCCGAACTGCCCCCGGGGGGGGGCAGAACACTCTAGGCGCCAGGGCAATTTTTTTTTTGTGTTTTTTTTTTTTGTTGTTTCTTTTTTTAGAGATGGGGAGCGACCCATCAGGCAAGGGTCGCTCCCCTGGGGGGGCAAATTGTATTTAGACCATTTCTGCCCCCCTGGGGGCAGATTGGCCAATTTTAGGTCAATCTGCCCCCAAGGGGGCAGAAACCACTAGGCACCGGGGATTTGTTTTTTGGCGCCAATGTCACGCAGGGGGAGCGACCCCGTAGGCAAGGGTCGCTCCCGTGGGGGGGGGGGGTGGGAGTTGGGGGGGCAAATTTATTTTAGGCCATTTCTGCCCCCACGGGGGACAGATCGGCCTATTATTAGGCCGAACTGCCCCCGGGGGGGGGGGGCAGAACACTCTAGGCGCCAGGGCAATTTTTTTTTTGTGTTTTTTTTTTTGTTGTTTCTTTTTTTAGAGATGGGGAGCGACCCATCAGGCAAGGGTCGCTCCCCTGGGGGGGCAAATTGTATTTAGACCATTTCTGCCCCCCTGAGGGCAGATTGGCCAATTTTAGGTCAATCTGCCCCCAAGGGGGCAGAAACCACTAGGCACCGGGGATTTGTTTTTTGGCGCCAATGTCACGCAGGGGAGCGACCCCGTAGGCAAGGGTCGCTCCCGGGGGGGGGTGGGGGTTGGGGGGGCAAATTTATTTTAGGCCATTTCTGCCCCCCCGGGGGACAGATCGGCCTATTATTAGGCCGAACTGCCCCCGGGGGGGGGGGGGGCAGAACACTCTAGGCGCCAGGGCAATTTTTTTTTTGTGTTTTTTTTTTTTGTTGTTTCTTTTTTTAGAGATGGGGAGCGACCCATCAGGCAAGGGTCGCTCCCCGGGGGGGCAAATTGTATTTATACCATTTCTGCCCCCCTGAGGGCAGATTGGCCAATTTTAGGTCAATCTGCCCCCAAGGGGGCAGAAACCACTAGGCACCGGGGATTTGTTTTTTGGCGCCAATGTCACGCAGGGGGAGCAACCCCGTAGGCAAGGGTCGCTCCTGGGGAGGGTGGGGGGGGCAAATTTATTTTAGGCCATTTCTGCCCCCCCGGGGGACAGATCGGCCTATTATTAGGCCGAACTGCCCCGGGGGGGGGCAGAACACTCTAGGCGCCAGGGCAATTTTTTTTTTGTGTTTTTTTTGTTTTGTTGTTTCTTTTTTTAGAGATGGGGAGCGACCCATCAGGCAAGGGTCGCTCCCCTGGGGGGGCAAATTGTATTTAGACCATTTCTGCCCCCCTGGGGGCAGATTGGCCAATTTTAGGTCAATCTGCCCCCAAGGGGGCAGAAACCACTAGGCACCGGGGATTTGTTTTTTGGCGCCAATGTCACGCAGGAGGAGCGACCCCGTAGGCAAGGGTCGCTCCCGGGGGGGGGGGGTGGGGGTTGGGGGGGGCAAATTTATTTTAGGCCATTTCTGCCCCCCCGGGGGACAGATCGGCCTATTATTAGGCCGAACTGCCCCCGGAGGGGGGGCAGAACACTCTAGACGCCAGGGCAATTTTTTTTTTGTGTTTTTTTTTTTTGTTGTTTCTTTTTTTAGAGATGGGGAGCGACCCATCAGGCAAGGGTCGCTCCCCTGGGGGGGCAAATTGTATTTAGACCATTTCTGCCCCCCTGGGGGCAGATTGGCCAATTTTAGGTCAATCTGCCCCCAAATTTATTTTGGGCCATTTCTGCCCCCCCCGGGGGACAGATCGGCCTATTATTAGGCCGAACTGCCCCCGGGGGGGGGGCAGAACACTCTAGACGCCAGGGCAATTTTTTTTTTTGTGTTTTTTTTTTTTTGTTGTTTCTTTTTTTAGAGATGGGGAGCGACCCATCAGGCAAGGGTCGCTCCCCTGGGGGGGCAAATTGTATTTAGGCCATTTCTGCCCCGCTTGGGGGCAGATTGGCTGAGTTTAGGTCAACCTGCCCCCAAGGGGGCAGAAACCACTAGGCACTGGGATTTGTTTTTTGGCGCCAATGTCACGCAGGGGGAGCGACCCCGTAGGCAAGGGTCGCTCCCGGGGGAGGGGGGTGGGGGTTGGGGGGGCAAATTTATTTTAGGCCATTTCTGCCCCCCCGGGGGACAGATCGGCCTATTATTAGGCCGAACTGCCCCCGGGGGGGGGGCAGAACACTCTAGGCGCCAGGGCAATTTTTTTTTTGTGTTTTTTTTTTTTGTTGTTTCTTTTTTAGAGATGGGGAGCGACCCATCAGGCAAGGGTCGCTCACCTGGGGGGGCAAATTGTATTTAGACCATTTCTGCCCCCCTGGGGGCAGATTGGCCAATTTTAGGTCAATCTGCCCCCAAGGGGGCAGAAACCACTAGGCACCGGGGATTTGTTTTTTGGCGCCAATGTCACGCAGGGGGAGCAACCCCGTAGGCAAGGGTCGCTCCTGGGGAGGGTGGGGGGGCAAATTTATTTTAGGCCATTTCTGCCCCCCCGGGGGACAGATCGGCCTATTATTAGGCCGAACTGCCCCGGGGGGGGGGCAGAACACTCTAGGCGCCAGGGCAATTTTTTTTTTGTGTTTTTTTTGTTTTGTTGTTTCTTTTTTTAGAGATGGGGAGCGACCCATCAGGCAAGGGTCGCTCCCCTGGGGGGGCAAATTGTATTTAGACCATTTCTGCCCCCCTGGGGGCAGATTGGCCAATTTTAGGTCAATCTGCCCCAAGGGGGCAGAAACCACTAGGCACCGGGGATTTGTTTTTTGGCGCCAATGTCACGCAGGAGGAGCGACCCCGTAGGCAAGGGTCGCTCCCGGGGGGGGGGGGTGGGGGTTGGGGGGGCAAATTTATTTTAGGCCATTTCTGCCCCCCCGGGGGACAGATCGGCCTATTATTAGGCCGAACTGCCCCCGGAGGGGGGGCAGAACACTCTAGACGCCAGGGCAATTTTTTTTTTTTTTTGTTGTTTCTTTTTTTAGAGATGGGGAGCGACCCATCAGGCAAGGGTCGCTCCCCTGGGGGGGCAAATTGTATTTAGACCATTTCTGCCCCCCTGGGGGCAGATTGGCCAATTTTAGGTCAATCTGCCCCCAAATTTATTTTAGGCCATTTCTGCCCCCCCCGGGGACAGATCGGCCTATTATTAGGCCGAACTGCCCCCGGGGGGGGGGGGCAGAACACTCTAGACGCCAGGGCAATTTTTTTTTTGTGTTTTTTTTTTTTGTTGTTTCTTTTTTTAGAGATGGGGAGCGACCCATCAGGCAAGGGTCGCTCCCCTGGGGGGGCAAATTGTATTTAGGCCATTTCTGCCCCGCTTGGGGGCAGATTGGCTGAGTTTAGGTCAACCTGCCCCCAAGGGGGCAGAAACCACTAGGCACTGGGATTTGTTTTTTGGCGCCAATGTCACGCAGGGGGGAGCGACCCCGTAGGCAAGGGTCGCTCCCGGGGGGAGGGGGGTGGGGGTTGGGGGGGCAAATTTATTTTAGGCCATTTCTGCCCCCCCCGGGGGACAGATCGGCCTATTATTAGGCCGAACTGCCCCCGGGGGGGGGGCAGAACACTCTAGGGCGCCAGGGCAATTTTTTTTTTTGTGTTTTTTTTTTTTTGTTGTTTCTTTTTTTAGAGATGGGGAGTGACCCATCAGGCAAGGGTCGCTCACCTGGGGGGGCAAATTGTATTTAGACCATTTCTGCCCCCCTGGGGGCAGATTGGCCAATTTTAGGTCAATCTGCCCCCAAGGGGGCAGAAACCACTAGGCACCGGGGATTTGTTTTTTGGCGTCAATGTCACGCAGGGGGAGCGACCCCGTAGGCAAGGGTCGCTCCCGGGGGGGGGGGTGGGGGTTGGGGGGGGCAAATTTATTTTAGGCCATTTCTGCCCCCCCGGGGGACAGATCGGCCTATTATTAGGCCGAACTGCCCCCCGGGGGGGGGGCAGAACACTCTAGGCGCCAGGGCAATTTTTTTTTTGTGTGTTTTTTTGTTGTTGTTTCTTTTTTTAGAGATGGGGGAGCGACCCATCAGGCAAGGTCGCTCTCCTGGGGGGGCAAATTTTATTTAGACCATTTCTGCCCCCCTGGGGGCAGATTGGCCAATTTTAGGTCAATCTGCCCCCAAGGGGGCAGAAACCACTAGGCACCGGGGATTTGTTTTTTGGCGCCAATGTCACGCAGGGGGAGCGACCCCGTAGGCAAGGGTCGCTCCCGGGGGGGGGGGTGGGTGTTGGGGGGGCAAATTTATTTTAGGCAATTTCTGCCCCCCCGGGGGGCAGAAACCTCTAGGCGCCAGGGGAATTTTTTTTTTTTTTTCTTTTTTTTTTTTTTTAGAGATGGGGAGCGACCCATCAGTCAAAAGTCGCTCCCCTGGGGGACAAATTGTATTTAGGCCATTTCTGCCCCGCTTGGGGGCAGATTGGCTGAGTTTAGGTCAACCTGCCCCCAAGGGGGCAGAAACCACTAGGCACTGGGATTTGTTTTTTGGTGCCAATGTCACGCAGGGGGAGCGACCCCGTAGGCAAGGGTCGCTCCCGGCGGGGGAGGGTGGGGGTTGGGGGGGCAAATTTATTTTAGGGCATTTCTGCCCCCCCCCCCTGGGGCCGGCTGAGCTACAGGCCAAACACCACAGGTAGGCACCTTGCAAAAAACACCTCTGTTTTCTGTGAAAAAATATGTTGTGTCCACGTTGTGTTTTGGGCCATTTCCTTTTGTGGGCGCTAGGCCTACCCACAGAAGTGATGTACCATTTTTATCGAGAGACTTAGGGGAACGCTGGGTGAAGGAAATTTGTGGCTCCTCTCAGATTCCAGAACTTTCTGTCACCGAAATGAGAGGAAAAAGTGTTTTTTGGGCCAAATTTTGATGTTTGCAAAGGATTCTGGGTAACATAACCTGGTCAGAGCCCCGCAAGTCACCCCCATCTTGGATTCCCCTGGGTTTCTAGTTTTCAAAAATGCACTGGTTTGCTAGGTTTCCTCAGGTGTCGGCTGAGCTACAGGCCAAAATCCACAGGTAGGCACTGCTTTTTATAAAAAAATGTGATGTGTCCACGTTGTGTTTTGGGCCCTTTCCTTTCGTGGGCGCTAGTCCTACCCACACAAGTGAGGGATCATTTTTATCGGGAGACTTGGGGGAACGCTGGGTAGAAGGAAATTTGTGGCTCCTCTCAGATTCCAGAACTTTCTGCCACAGAAATGTGAGTAACATGTGTATTTTTAGCCAAATTTTGAGGTTTGCAAAGGATTCTGGGTAACAGAACCTGGTCCGAGCCCCGCAAGTCACCCTCCTTGGATTCCCCTAGGTCTCTAGTTTTCAGAAATGCACAGGTTTGGTAGGTTTCCCTAGGTGCCGGCTGAGCTAGAGGCCAAATCTACAGGTAGGCACTTCGCAAAAAACACCTCTGTTTTTTCCAAAATTTAGGATGTGTCCACGTTGCGCTTTGGGGTGTTCCTGTCGCCGGCGCTAGGCCTACCCACGCAAGTGAGGTATCATTTTTATCGGGAGACTTGGGGGAACGCTGGGTGGAAGGAAATTTGTAGCTCCTCTCAGATTCCAGAACTTTCTGCCACAGAAATGTGAGGGACATGTGTTTTTTTAGCCAAATTTTGAGGTTTGCAAAGGATTCTGGGTAACAGAACCTGGTCCGAGCCCCGCAAGTCACCCCTCCTTGGATTCCCCTAGGTCTCTAGTTTTCAGAAATGCACAGGTTTGGTAGGTTTCCCTAGGTGCCGGCTGAGCTAGAGGCCAAAATCTACAGGTAGGCACTTCGCAAAAAACACCTCTGTTTTTTTTCCAAAATTTAGGATGTGTCCACGTTGCGCTTTGGGGTGTTTCCTGTCGCCGGCGCTAGGCCTACCCACGCAAGTGAGGTATCATTTTTATCGGGAGACTTGGGGGAACGCTGGGTAGAAGGAAATTTGTGGCTCCTCTCAGATTCCAGAACTTTCTGCCACAGAAATGTGAGTAACATGTGTATTTTTAGCCAAATTTGAGGTTTGCAAAGGATTCTGGGTAACAGAACCTGGTCCGAGCCCCGCAAGTCACCCCTCCTTGGATTCCCCTAGGTCTCTAGTTTTCAGAAATGCACAGGTTTGGTAGGTTTCCCTAGGTGCCGGCTGAGCTAGAGGCCAAAATCTACAGTAGGCACTTCGCAAAAAACACCTCTGTTTTTTTCCAAAATTTAGGATGTGTCCACGTTGCGCTTTGGGGTGTTTCCTGTCGCCGGCGCTAGGCCTACCCCACGCAAGTGAGCTATCATTTTTATCGGGAGACTTGGGGGAACGCTGGGTGGAAGGAAATTTCGTAGCTCCTCTCAGATTCCAGAACTTTCTGCCACAGAAATGTGAGGGACATGTGTTTTTTTAGCCAAATTTTGAGATTTGCAAAGGATTCTGGGTAACAGAACCTGGTCCGAGCCCCGCAAGTCACCCCTCCTTGGATTCCCCTAGGTCTCTAGTTTTCAGAAATGCACAGGTTTGGTAGGTTTCCCTAGGTGGCGGCTGAGCTAGAGGCCAAAATCTACAGGTAGTCACTTTGCTAAAAACAGCTCTGTTTTCTGTGATATGTCCACGTTGTGTTTTGGGTCATATCCTGTCGCGGGCGCTAGGCCTACCCACACAAGTGAGGTATCCTTTTTATCGGGAGACGTGGGGGAACGCTGGGTGGAAGGAAATTTGTGGCTCCTCTCAGATTCCAGAACTTTCTGCCACAGAAATGTGAGGAACATGTGTTTTTTTAGCCAAATTTTTGAGGTTGCAAAGGATTCTGGGTAACAGAACCTGGTCCGAGCCACACAAGTCACCCCTCCTTGGATTCCCCTAGGTCTCTAGTTTTCAGAAATGCACAGGTTTGGTAGGTTTCCTAGGTGCCGGCTGAGCTAGAGGCCAAAATCTACAGGTAGCCACTTTGCTAAAAACAGCTCTGTTTTCTGTGATATGTCCACGTTGTGTTTTGGGGGCATATCCTGTCGCGGGCGCTAGGCCTACCCACACAAGTGAGGTATCCTTTTTATCGGGAGACCGTGGGGGAACGCTGGGTGGAAGGAAATTTGTGGCTCCTCTCAGATTCCAGAACTTTCTGCCACAGAAATGTGAGGAACATGTGTTTTTTTAGCCAAATTTTGAGGTTTGCAAAGGATTCTGGGTAACAGAACCTGGTCCGAGCCCCGCAAGTCACCCCTCCTTGGATTCCCCTAGGTCTCTAGTTTTCAGAAATGCACAGGTTTGGTAGGTTTCCCTAGGTGCCGGCTGAGCTAGAGGCCAAAATCTACAGGTAGGCACTTCGCAAAAAACACCTCTGTTTTTTTTCCAAAATTTAGGATGTGTCCACGTTGCGCTTTGGGGTGTTTCCTGTCGCCGGCGCTAGGCCTACCCACGCAAGTGAGGTATCATTTTTATCGGGAGACTTGGGGGAACGCTGGGTGGAAGGAAATTTGTAGCTCCTCTCAGATTCCAGAACTTTCTGCCACAGAAATGTGAGGGACATGTGTTTTTTTAGCCAAATTTGAGGTTTGCAAAGGATTCTGGGTAACAGAACCTGGTCCGAGCACACAAGTCACCGCTCCTTGGATTCCCCTAGGTCTCTAGTTTTCAGAAATGCACAGGTTTGGTAGGTTTCCCTAGGTGCCGGCTGAGCTAGAGGCCAAAATCTACAGGTAGTCACTTTGCTAAAAACAGCTCTGTTTTCTGTGATATGTCCACGTTGTGTTTCTGGGGCATATCCTGTCGCGGGCGCTAGGCCTACCCACACAAGTGAGGTATCATTTTTATCGGGAGACGTGGGGAAACGCTGGGTGGAAGGAAATTTGTGGCTCCTCTCAGATTCCAGAACTTTCTGCCACAGAAATGTGAGGAACATGTGTTTTTTTAGCCAAATTTTGAGATTTGCAAAGGATTCTGGTAACAGAACCTGGTCCGAGCCCCGCAAGTCACCCCTCCTTGGATCCCCTACATCTCTAGTTTTCAGAAATGCACAGGTTTGGTAGGTTTCCCTAGGTGGCGGCTGAGCTAGAGGCCAAAATCTACAGGTAGTCACTTTGCTAAAAACAGCTCTGTTTTCTGTGATATGTCCACGTTGTGTTTTGGGGCATATCCTGTCCTGTCGCGGGCGCTAGGCCTACCCACACAAGTGAGGTATCCTTTTTTTCGGGAGACGTGGGGGAACGCTGGGTGGAAGGAAATTTGTGGCTCCTCTCAGATTCCAGAACTTTCTGCCACAGAAATGTGAGGAACATGTGTTTTTTTAGCCAAATTTTGAGGTTTGCAAAGGATTCTGGGTAACAGAACCTGGTCCGAGCCCCGCAAGTCACCCCTCCTTGGATTCCCCTAGGTCTCTAGTTTTCAGAAATGCACAGGTTTGGTAGGTTTCCCTAGGTGCCCGGCTGAGCTAGAGGCCAAAATCTACAGGTAGGCACTTCGCAAAAAACACCTCTGTTTTTTTCCAAAATTTAGGATGTGTCCACGTTGCGCTTTGGGGTGTTTCCTGTCGCCGGCGCTAGGCCTACCCACGCAAGTGAGGTATCATTTTTATCGGGAGACTTGGGGGAACGCTGGGTGGGAGGAAATTTGTAGCTCCTCTCAGATTCCAGAACTTTCTGCCACAGAAATGTGAGGGACATGTGTTTTTTTTAGCCAAATTTTGAGGTTTGCAAAGGATTCTGGGTAACAGAACCTGGTCCGAGCCACACAAGTCACCCCTCCTTGGATTCCCCTAGGTCTCTAGTTTTCAGAAATGTACAGGTTTGGTAGGTTTCCCTAGGTGGCGGCTGAGCTAGAGGCCAAAATCTCCAGGTAGTCACTTTGCTAAAAACAGCTCTGTTTTCTGTGATGTGTCCACGTTGTGTTTTGGGGCATATCCTGTCGCGGGCGCTAGGCCTACCCACACAAGTGAGGTATCATTTTTATCGGGAGACGTGGGGGAACGCTGGGTGGAAGGAAATTTGTGGTTCCTCTCAGATTCCAGAACTTTCTGCCACAGAAATGTGAGGAACATGTGTTTTTTTAGCCAAATTTTAAGGTTTGCAAAGGATTCTGGGTAACAGAACCTGGTCCGAGCCACACAAGTCACCCCTCCTTGGATTCCCCTAGGTCTCTAGTTTTCAGAAATGCACAGGTTTGGTAGGTTTCCCTAGGTGCCGGCTGAGCTAGAGGCCAAAATCTACAGGTAGGCACTTCGCAAAAAACACCTCTGTTTTTTTCCAAAATTTAGGATGTGTCCACGTTGCGCTTTGGGGTGTTTCCTGTCGCCGGCGCTAGGCCTACCCACGCAAGTGAGGTATCATTTTTATCGGGAGACTTGGGGGAACGCTGGGTGGAAGGAAATTTGTAGCTCCTCTCAGATTCCAGAACTTTCTGCCACAGAAATGTGAGGGACATGTGTTTTTTTAGCCAAATTTTGAGGTTTGCAAAGGATTCTGGGTAACAGAACCTGGTCCGAGCCACACAAGTCACCCCTCCTTGGATTCCCCTAGGTCTCTAGTTTTCAGAAATGCACAGGTTTGGTAGGTTTCCCTAGGTGCCGGCTGAGCTAGAGGCCAAAATCTACAGGTAGGCACTTCGCAAAAAACACCTCTGTTTTTTCCCAAAATTTAGGATGTGTCCACGTTGCGCTTTGGGGTGTTTCCTGTCGCCGGCGCTAGGCCTACCCACGCAAGTGAGGTATCATTTTTATCGGGAGACTTGGGGGAACGCTGGGTGGAAGGAAATTTGTAGCTCCTCTCAGATTCCAGAACTTTCTGCCATAGAAATGTGAGGGACATGTGTTTTTTTAGCCAAATTTTGAGGTTTGCAAAGGATTCTGGGTAACAGAACCTGGTCCGAGCCACACAAGTCACCCCTCCTTGGATTCCCCTAGGTCTCTAGTTTTCAGAAATGTACAGGTTTGGTAGGTTTCCCTAGGTGGCGGCTGAGCTAGAGGCCAAAATCTCCAGGTAGTCACTTTGCTAAAAACAGCTCTGTTTTCTGTAATGTGTCCACGTTGTGTTTTGGGGCATATCCTGTCGCGGGCGCTAGGCCTACCCACACAAGTGAGGTATCATTTTTATCGGGAGACGTGGGGGAACGCTGGGTGGAAGGAAATTTGTGGCTCCTCTCAGATTCCAGAACTTTCTGCCACAGAAATGTGAGGAACATGTGTTTTTTTAGCCAAATTTTGAGGTTTGCAAAGGATTCTGGGTAACAGAACCTGGTCCGAGCCACACAAGTCACCCCTCCTTGGATTCCCCTAGGTCTCTAGTTTTCAGAAATGCACAGGTTTGGTAGGTTTCCCTAGGTGCCGGCTGAGCTAGAGGCCAAAATCTACAGGTAGTCACTTTGCTAAAAACAGCTCTGTTTTCTGTGATATGTCCACGTTGTGTTTTGGGGCATATCCTGTCGCGGGCGCTAGGCCTACCCACACAAGTGAGGTATCATTTTTATCGGGAGACGTGGGGAAACGCTGGGTGGAAGGAAATTTGTGGCTCCTCTCAGATTCCAGAACTTTCTGCCACAGAAATGTGAGGAACATGTGTTTTTTTAGCCAAATTTTGAGATTTGCAAAGGATTCTGGGTAACAGAACCTGGTCCGAGCCCCACAAGTCACCCCTCCTTGGATTCCCCTAGGTCTCTAGTTTTCAGAAATGCACAGGTTTGGTAGGTTTCCCTAGGTGGCGGCTGAGCTAGAGGCCAAAATCTACAGGTAGTCACTTTGCTAAAAACAGCTCTGTTTTCTGTGATATGTCCACGTTGTGTTTTGGGGCATATCCTGTCGCGGGCGCTAGGCCTACCCACACAAGTGAGGTATCCTTTTTATCGGGAGACGTGGGGGAACGCTGGGTGGAAGGAAATTTGTGGCTCCTCTCAGATTCCAGAACTTTCTGCCACAGAAATGTGAGGAACATGTGTTTTTTTAGCCAAATTTTGAGGTTTGCAAAGGATTCTGGGTAACAGAACCTGGTCCGAGCCCCGCAAGTCACCCCTCCTTGGATTCCCCTAGGTCTCTAGTTTTCAGAAATGCACAGGTTTGGTAGGTTTCCCTAGGTGCCGGCTGAGCTAGAGGCCAAAATCTACAGGTAGGCACTTCGCAAAAAACACCTCTGTTTTTTTCCAAAATTTAGGATGTGTCCACGTTGCGCTTTGGGGTGTTTCCTGTCGCCGGCGCTAGGCCTACCCACGCAAGTGAGGTATCATTTTTATCGGGAGACTTGGGGGAACGCTGGGTGGAAGGAAATTTGTGGCTCCTCTCAGATTCCAGAACTTTCTGCCACAGAAATGTGAGGAACATGTGTTTTTTTAGCCAAATTTTAAGGTTTGCAAAGGATTCTGGGTAACAGAACCTGGTCCGAGCCACACAAGTCACCCCTCCTTGGATTCCCCTAGGTCTCTAGTTTTCAGAAATGCACAGGTTTGGTAGGTTTCCCTAGGTGCCGGCTGAGCTAGAGGCCAAAATCTACAGGTAGGCACTTCGCAAAAAACACCTCTGTTTTTTTCCAAAATTTAGGATGTGTCCACGTTGCGCTTTGGGGTGTTTCCTGTCGCCGGCGCTAGGCCTACCCACGCAAGTGAGGTATCATTTTTATCGGGAGACTTGGGGGAACGCTGGGTGGAAGGAAATTTGTAGCTCCTCTCAGATTCCAGAACTTTCTGCCACAGAAATGTGAGGAACATGTGTTTTTTTAGCCAAATTTTGAGGTTTGCCATGGATTCTGGGTAACAGAACCTGGTCCGAGCCCCGCAAGTCACCCCTCCTTGGATTCCCCTAGGTCTCTAGTTTTCAGAAATGCACAGGTTTGGTAGGTTTCCCTAGGTGCCGGCTGAGCTAGAGGCCAAAATCTACAGGTAGGCACTTCGCAAAAAACACCTCTGTTTTTTTCCAAAATTTAGGATGTGTCCACGTTGCGCTTTGGGGTGTTTCCTGTCGCCGGCGCTAGGCCTACCCACGCAAGTGAGGTATCATTTTTATCGGGAGACTTGGGGGAACGCTGGGTGGAAGGAAATTTGTAGCTCCTCTCAGATTCCAGAACTTTCTGCCACAGAAATGTGAGGGACATGTGTTTTTTTAGCCAAATTTTGAGGTTTGCAAAGGATTCTGGGTAACAGAACCTGGTCCGAGCCACACAAGTCACCCCTCCTTGGATTCCCCTAGGTCTCTAGTTTTCAGAAATGCACAGGTTTGGTAGGTTTCCCTAGGTGCCGGCTGAGCTAGAGGCCAAAATCTACAGGTAGTCACTTTGCTAAAAACAGCTCTGTTTTCTGTGATATGTCCACGTTGTGTTTTGGGGCATATCCTGTCGCGGGCGCTAGGCCTACCCACACAAGTGAGGTATCATTTTTATCGGGAGACGTGGGGAAACGCTGGGTGGAAGGAAATTTGTGGCTCCTCTCAGATTCCAGAACTTTCTGCCACAGAAATGTGAGGAACATGTGTTTTTTTAGCCAAATTTTGAGATTTGCAAAGGATTCTGGGTAACAGAACCTGGTCCGAGCCCCGCAAGTCACCCCTCCTTGGATTCCCCTAGGTCTCTAGTTTTCAGAAAGGCACAGGTTTGGTAGGTTTCCCTAGGTGGCGGCTGAGCTAGAGGCCAAAATCTACAGGTAGTCACTTTGCTAAAAACAGCTCTGTTTTCTGTGATATGTCCACGTTGTGTTTTGGGGCATATCCTGTCGCGGGCGCTAGGCCTACCCACACAAGTGAGGTATCCTTTTTATCGAGAGACGTGGGGGAACGCTGGGTGGAAGGAAATTTGTGGCTCCTCTCAGATTCCAGAACTTTCTGCCACAGAAATGTGAGGAACATGTGTTTTTTTAGCCAAATTTTGAGGTTTGCAAAGGATTCTGGGTAACAGAACCTGGTCCGAGCCCCGCAAGTCACCCCTCCTTGGATTCCCCTAGGTCTCTAGTTTTCAGAAATGCACAGGTTTGGTAGGTTTCCCTAGGTGCCGGCTGAGCTAGAGGCCAAAATCTACAGGTAGGCACTTCGCAAAAAACACCTCTGTTTTTTTCCAAAATTTAGGATGTGTCCACGTTGCGCTTTGGGGTGTTTCCTGTCGCCGGCGCTAGGCCTACCCACGCAAGTGAGGTATCATTTTTATCGGGAGACTTGGGGGAACGCTGGGTAGAAGGAAATTTGTGGCTCCTCTCAGATTCCAGAACTTTCTGCCACAGAAATGTGAGTAACATGTGTATTTTTAGCCAAATTTTGAGGTTTGCAAAGGATTCTGGGTAACAGAACCTGGTCCGAGCCCCGCAAGTCACCCCTCCTTGGATTCCCCTAGGTCTCTAGTTTTCAGAAATGCACAGGTTTGGTAGGTTTCCCTAGGTGCCGGCTGAGCTAGAGGCCAAAATCTACAGGTAGGCACTTCGCAAAAAACACCTCTGTTTTTTTCCAAAATTTAGGATGTGTCCACGTTGCGCTTTGGGGTGTTTCCTGTCGCCGGCGCTAGGCCTACCCACGCAAGTGAGGTATCATTTTTATCGGGAGACTTGGGGGAACGCTGGGTGGAAGGAAATTTGTAGCTCCTCTCAGATTCCAGAACTTTCTGCCACAGAAATGTGAGGGACATGTGTTTTTTTAGCCAAATTTTGAGGTTTGCAAAGGATTCTGGGTAACAGAACCTGGTCCGAGCCACACAAGTCACCCCTCCTTGGATTCCCCTAGGTCTCTAGTTTTCAGAAATGTACAGGTTTGGTAGGTTTCCCTAGGTGGCGGCTGAGCTAGAGGCCAAAATCTCCAGGTAGTCACTTTGCTAAAAACAGCTCTGTTTTCTGTGATGTGTCCACGTTGTGTTTTGGGGCATATCCTGTCGCGGGCGCTAGGCCTACCCAGACAAGTGAGGTATCATTTTTATCGGGAGACGTGGGGGAACGCTGGGTGGAAGGAAATTTGTGGTTCCTCTCAGATTCCAGATCTTTCTGCCACAGAAATGTGAGGAACATGTGTTTTTTTAGCCAAATTTTAAGGTTTGCAAAGGATTCTGGGTAACAGAACCTGGTCCGAGCCACACAAGTCACCCCTCCTTGGATTCCCCTAGGTCTCTAGTTTTCAGAAATGCACAGGTTTGGTAGGTTTCCCTAGGTGCCGGCTGAGCTAGAGGCCAAAATCTACAGGTAGGCACTTCGCAAAAAACACCTCTGTTTTTTTCCAAAATTTAGGATGTGTCCACGTTGCGCTTTGGGGTGTTTCCTGTCGCCGGCGCTAGGCCTACCCACGCAAGTGAGGTATCATTTTTATCGGGAGACTTGGGGGAACGCTGGGTGGAAGGAAATTTGTAGCTCCTCTCAGATTCCAGAACTTTCTGCCACAGAAATGTGAGGGACATGTGTTTTTTTAGCCAAATTTTGAGGTTTGCAAAGGATTCTGGGTAACAGAACCTGGTCCGAGCCACACAAGTCACCCCTCCTTGGATTCCCCTAGGTCTCTAGTTTTCAGAAATGTACAGGTTTGGTAGGTTTCCCTAGGTGGCGGCTGAGCTAGAGGCCAAAATCTCCAGGTAGTCACTTTGCTAAAAACAGCTCTGTTTTCTGTGATGTGTCCACGTTGTGTTTTGGGGCATATCCTGTCGCGGGCGCTAGGCCTACCCACACAAGTGAGGTATCATTTTTATCGGGAGACGTGGGGGAACGCTGGGTGGAAGGAAATTTGTGGCTCCTCTCAGATTCCAGAACTTTCTGCCACAGAAATGTGAGGAACATGTGTTTTTTTAGCCAAATTTTGAGGTTTGCAAAGGATTCTGGGTAACAGAACCTGGTCCGAGCCACACAAGTCACCCCTCCTTGGATTCCCCTAGGTCTCTAGTTTTCAGAAATGCACAGGTTTGGTAGGTTTCCCTAGGTGCCGGCTGAGCTAGAGGCCAAAATCTACAGGTAGTCACTTTGCTAAAAACAGCTCTGTTTTCTGTGATATGTCCACGTTGTGTTTTGGGGCATATCCTGTCGCGGGCGCTAGGCCTACCCACACAAGTGAGGTATCATTTTTATCGGGAGACGTGGGGAAACGCTGGGTGGAAGGAAATTTGTGGCTCCTCTCAGATTCCAGAACTTTCTGCCACAGAAATGTGAGGAACATGTGTTTTTTTAGCCAAATTTTGAGATTTGCAAAGGATTCTGGGTAACAGAACCTGGTCCGAGCCCCACAAGTCACCCCTCCTTGGATTCCCCTAGGTCTCTAGTTTTCAGAAATGCACAGGTTTGGTAGGTTTCCCTAGGTGGCGGCTGAGCTAGAGGCCAAAATCTACAGGTAGTCACTTTGCTAAAAACAGCTCTGTTTTCTGTGATGTGTCCACGTTGTGTTTTGGGGCATAAACTGTCGCGGGCGCTAGGCCTACCCACACAAGTGAGGTATCATTTTTATCGGGAGACATGGGGGAACGCTGGGTGGAAGGAAATTTGTGGCTCCTCTCAGATTCCAGAACTTTCTGCCACAGAAATGTGAGGAACATGTGTTTTTTTAGCCAAATTTTGAGGTTTGCAAAGGATTCTGGGTAACAGAACCTGGTCCGAGCCACACAAGTCACCCCTCCTTGGATTCCCCTAGGTCTCTAGTTTTCAGAAATGCACAGGTTTGGTAGGTTTCCCTAGGTGCCGGCTGAGCTAGAGGCCAAAATCTACAGGTAGTCACTTTGCTAAAAACAGCTCTGTTTTCTGTGATATGTCCACGTTGTGTTTTGGGGCATATCCTGTCGCGGGCGCTAGGCCTACCCACACAAGTGAGGTATCCTTTTTATCGGGAGACGTGGGGGAACGCTGGGTGGAAGGAAATTTGTGGCTCCTCTCAGATTCCAGAACTTTCTGCCACAGAAATGTGAGGAACATGTGTTTTTTTAGCCAAATTTTGAGGTTTGCAAAGGATTCTGGGTAACAGAACCTGGTCCGAGCCCCGCAAGTCACCCCTCCTTGGATTCCCCTAGGTCTCTAGTTTTCAGAAATGCACAGGTTTGGTAGGTTTCCCTAGGTGCCGGCTGAGCTAGAGGCCAAAATCTACAGGTAGGCACTTCGCAAAAAACACCTCTGTTTTTTTCCAAAATTTAGGATGTGTCCACGTTGCGCTTTGGGGTGTTTCCTGTCGCCGGCGCTAGGCCTACCCACGCAAGTGAGGTATCATTTTTATCGGGAGACTTGGGGGAACGCTGGGTAGAAGGAAATTTGTGGCTCCTCTCAGATTCCAGAATTTTTTGCCACAGAAATGTGAGTAACATGTGTATTTTTAGCCAAATTTTGAGGTTTGCAAAGGATTCTGGGTAACAGAACCTGGTCCGAGCCCCGCAAGTCACCCCTCCTTGGATTCCCCTAGGTCTCTAGTTTTCAGAAATGCACAGGTTTGGTAGGTTTCCCTAGGTGCCGGCTGAGCTAGAGGCCAAAATCTACAGGTAGGCACTTCGCAAAAAACACCTCTGTTTTTTTCCAAAATTTAGGATGTGTCCACGTTGCGCTTTGGGGTGTTTCCTGTCGCCGGCGCTAGGCCTACCCACGCAAGTGAGGTATCATTTTTATCGGGAGACTTGGGGGAACGCTGGGTGGAAGGAAATTTGTAGCTCCTCTCAGATTCCAGAACTTTCTGCCACAGAAATGTGAGGGACATGTGTTTTTTTAGCCAAATTTTGAGGTTTGCAAAGGATTCTGGGTAACAGAACCTGGTCCGAGCCACACAAGTCACCCCTCCTTGGATTCCCCTAGGTCTCTAGTTTTCAGAAATGTACAGGTTTGGTAGGTTTCCCTAGGTGGCGGCTGAGCTAGAGGCCAAAATCTCCAGGTAGTCACTTTGCTAAAAACAGCTCTGTTTTCTGTGATGTGTCCACGTTGTGTTTTGGGGCATATCCTGTCGCGGGCGCTAGGCCTACCCACACAAGTGAGGTATCATTTTTATCGGGAGACGTGGGGGAACGCTGGGTGGAAGGAAATTTGTGGCTCCTCTCAGATTCCAGAACTTTCTGCCACAGAAATGTGAGGAACATGTGTTTTTTTAGCCAAATTTTGAGGTTTGCAAAGGATTCTGGGTAACAGAACCTGGTCCGAGCCACACAAGTCACCCCTCCTTGGATTCCCCTAGGTCTCTAGTTTTCAGAAATGCACAGGTTTGGTAGGTTTCCCTAGGTGCCGGCTGAGCTAGAGGCCAAAATCTACAGGTAGTCACTTTGCTAAAAACAGCTCTGTTTTCTGTGATATGTCCACGTTGTGTTTTGGGGCATATCCTGTCGCGGGCGCTAGGCCTACCCACACAAGTGAGGTATCATTTTTATCGGGAGACGTGGGGAAACGCTGGGTGGAAGGAAATTTGTGGCTCCTCTCAGATTCCAGAACTTTCTGCCACAGAAATGTGAGGAACATGTGTTTTTTTAGCCAAATTTTGAGATTTGCAAAGGATTCTGGGTAACAGAACCTGGTCCGAGCCCCACAAGTCACCCCTCCTTGGATTCCCCTAGGTCTCTAGTTTTCAGAAATGCACAGGTTTGGTAGGTTTCCCTAGGTGGCGGCTGAGCTAGAGGCCAAAATCTACAGGTAGTCACTTTGCTAAAAACAGCTCTGTTTTCTGTGATGTGTCCACGTTGTGTTTTGGGGCATAAACTGTCGCGGGCGCTAGGCCTACCCACACAAGTGAGGTATCATTTTTATCGGGAGACATGGGGGAACGCTGGGTGGAAGGAAATTTGTGGCTCCTCTCAGATTCCAGAACTTTCTGCCACAGAAATGTGAGGAACATGTGTTTTTTTAGCCAAATTTTGAGGTTTGCAAAGGATTCTGGGTAACAGAACCTGGTCCGAGCCACACAAGTCACCCCTCCTTGGATTCCCCTAGGTCTCTAGTTTTCAGAAATGCACAGGTTTGGTAGGTTTCCCTAGGTGCCGGCTGAGCTAGAGGCCAAAATCTACAGGTAGTCACTTTGCTAAAAACAGCTCTGTTTTCTGTGATATGTCCACGTTGTGTTTTGGGGCATATCCTGTCGCGGGCGCTAGGCCTACCCACACAAGTGAGGTATCCTTTTTATCGGGAGACGTGGGGGAACGCTGGGTGGAAGGAAATTTGTGGCTCCTCTCAGATTCCAGAACTTTCTGCCACAGAAATGTGAGGAACATGTGTTTTTTTAGCCAAATTTTGAGGTTTGCAAAGGATTCTGGGTAACAGAACCTGGTCCGAGCCCCGCAAGTCACCCCTCCTTGGATTCCCCTAGGTCTCTAGTTTTCAGAAATGCACAGGTTTGGTAGGTTTCCCTAGGTGCCGGCTGAGCTAGAGGCCAAAATCTACAGGTAGGCACTTCGCAAAAAACACCTCTGTTTTTTTCCAAAATTTAGGATGTGTCCACGTTGCGCTTTGGGGTGTTTCCTGTCGCCGGCGCTAGGCCTACCCACGCAAGTGAGGTATCATTTTTATCGGGAGACTTGGGGGAACGCTGGGTGGAAGGAAATTTGTAGCTCCTCTCAGATTCCAGAACTTTCTGCCACAGAAATGTGAGGGACATGTGTTTTTTTAGCCAAATTTTGAGGTTTGCAAAGGATTCTGGGTAACAGAACCTGGTCCGAGCCACACAAGTCACCCCTCCTTGGATTCCCCTAGGTCTCTAGTTTTCAGAAATGTACAGGTTTGGTAGGTTTCCCTAGGTGGCGGCTGAGCTAGAGGCCAAAATCTCCAGGTAGTCACTTTGCTAAAAACAGCTCTGTTTTCTGTGATGTGTCCACGTTGTGTTTTGGGGCATATCCTGTCGCGGGCGCTAGGCCTACCCACACAAGTGAGGTATCATTTTTATCGGGAGACGTGGGGGAACGCTGGGTGGAAGGAAATTTGTGGCTCCTCTCAGATTCCAGAACTTTCTGCCACAGAAATGTGAGGAACATGTGTTTTTTTAGCCAAATTTTAAGGTTTGCAAAGGATTCTGGGTAACAGAACCTGGTCCGAGCCACACAAGTCACCCCTCCTTGGATTCCCCTAGGTCTCTAGTTTTCAGAAATGCACAGGTTTGGTAGGTTTCCCTAGGTGCCGGCTGAGCTAGAGGCCAAAATCTACAGGTAGGCACTTCGCAAAAAACACCTCTGTTTTTTTCCAAAATTTAGGATGTGTCCACGTTGCGCTTTGGGGTGTTTCCTGTCGCCGGCGCTAAGCCTACCCACGTAAGTGAGGTATCATTTTTATCGGGAGACTTGGGGGAACGCTGGGTGGAAGGAAATTTGTAGCTCCTCTCAGATTCCAGAACTTTCTGCCACAGAAATGTGAGGGACATGTGTTTTTTTAGCCAAATTTTGAGGTTTGCAAAGGATTCTGGGTAACAGAACCTGGTCCGAGCCACACAAGTCACCCCTCCTTGGATTCCCCTAGGTCTCTAGTTTTCAGAAATGTACAGGTTTGGTAGATTTCCCTAGGTGGCGGCTGAGCTAGAGGCCAAAATCTCCAGGTAGTCACTTTGCTAAAAACAGCTCTGTTTTCTGTGATGTGTCCACGTTGTGTTTTGGGGCATATCCTGTCGCGGGCGCTAGGCCTACCCACACAAGTGAGGTATCATTTTTATCGGGAGACATGGGGGAACGCTGGGTGGAAGGAAATTTGTGGCTCCTCTCAGATTCCAGAACTTTCTGCCACAGAAATGTGAGGAACATGTGTTTTTTTAGCCAAATTTTGAGGTTTGCAAAGGATTCTGGGTAACAGAACCTGGTCCGAGCCACACAAGTCACCCCTCCTTGGATTCCCCTAGGTCTCTAGTTTTCAGAAATGCACAGGTTTGGTAGGTTTCCCTAGGTGCCGGCTGAGCTAGAGGCCAAAATCTACAGGTAGTCACTTTGCTAAAAACAGCTCTGTTTTCTGTGATATGTCCACGTTGTGTTTTGGGGCATATCCTGTCGCGGGCGCTAGGCCTACCCACACAAGTGAGGTATCATTTTTATCGGGAGACGTGGGGAAACGCTGGGTGGAAGGAAATTTGTGGCTCCTCTCAGATTCCAGAACTTTCTGCCACAGAAATGTGAGGAACATGTGTTTTTTTAGCCAAATTTTGAGATTTGCAAAGGATTCTGGGTAACAGAACCTGGTCCGAGCCCCGCAAGTCACCCCTCCTTGGATTCCCCTAGGTCTCTAGTTTTCAGAAATGCACAGGTTTGGTAGGTTTCCCTAGGTGGCGGCTGAGCTAGAGGCCAAAATCTACAGGTAGTCACTTTGCTAAAAACAGCTCTGTTTTCTGTGATATGTCCACGTTGTGTTTTGGGGCATATCCTGTCGCGGGCGCTAGGCCTACCCACACAAGTGAGGTATCCTTTTTATCGGGAGACATGGGGGAACGCTGGGTGGAAGGAAATTTGTGGCTCCTCTCAGATTCCAGAACTTTCTGCCACAGAAATGTGAGGAACATGTGTTTTTTTAGCCAAATTTTGAGGTTTGCAAAGGATTCTGGGTAACAGAACCTGGTCCGAGCCCCGCAAGTCACCCCTCCTTGGATTCCCCTAGGTCTCTAGTTTTCAGAAATGCACAGGTTTGGTAGGTTTCCCTAGGTGCCGGCTGAGCTAGAGGCCAAAATCTACAGGTAGGCACTTCGCAAAAAACACCTCTGTTTTTTTCCAAAATTTAGGATGTGTCCACGTTGCGCTTTGGGGTGTTTCCTGTCGCCGGCGCTAGGCCTACCCACGCAAGTGAGGTATCATTTTTATCGGGAGACTTGGGGGAACGCTGGGTGGAAGGAAATTTGTAGCTCCTCTCAGATTCCAGAACTTTCTGCCACAGAAATGTGAGGGACATGTGTTTTTTTAGCCAAATTTTGAGGTTTGCAAAGGATTCTGGGTAACAGAACCTGGTCCGAGCCACACAAGTCACCCCTCCTTGGATTCCCCTAGGTCTCTAGTTTTCAGAAATGTACAGGTTTGGTAGGTTTCCCTAGGTGGCGGCTGAGCTAGAGGCCAAAATCTCCAGGTAGTCACTTTGCTAAAAACAGCTCTGTTTTCTGTGATGTGTCCACGTTGTGTTTTGGGGCATATCCTGTCGCGGGCGCTAGGCCTACCCACACAAGTGAGGTATCATTTTTATCGGGAGACGTGGGGGAACGCTGGGTGGAAGGAAATTTGTGGCTCCTCTCAGTTTCCAGAACTTTCTGCCACAGAAATGTGAGGAACATGTGTTTTTTTAGCCAAATTTTAAGGTTTGCAAAGGATTCTGGGTAACAGAACCTGGTCCGAGCCACACAAGTCACCCCTCCTTGGATTCCCCTAGGTCTCTAGTTTTCAGAAATGCACAGGTTTGGTAGGTTTCCCTAGGTGCCGGCTGAGCTAGAGGCCAAAATCTACAGGTAGGCACTTCGCAAAAAACACCTCTGTTTTTTTCCAAAATTTAGGATGTGTCCACGTTGCGCTTTGGAGTGTTTCCTGTCGCCGGCGCTAGGCCTACCCACGCAAGTGAGGTATCATTTTTATCGGGAGACTTGGGGGAACGCTGGGTGGAAGGAAATTTGTAGCTCCTCTCAGATTCCAGAACTTTCTGCCACAGAAATGTGAGGGACATGTGTTTTTTTAGCCAAATTTTGAGGTTTGCAAAGGATTCTGGGTAACAGAACCTGGTCCGAGCCACACAAGTCACCCCTCCTTGGATTCCCCTAGGTCTCTAGTTTTCAGAAATGCACAGGTTTGGTAGGTTTCCCTAGGTGCCGGCTGAGCTAGAGGCCAAAATCTACAGGTAGGCACTTCGCAAAAAACACCTCTGTTTTTTTCCAAAATTTAGGATGTGTCCACGTTGCGCTTTGGGGTGTTTCCTGTCGCCGGCGCTAGGCCTACCCACGCAAGTGAGGTATCATTTTTATCGGGAGACTTGGGGGAACGCTGGGTGGAAGGAAATTTGTAGCTCCTCTCAGATTCCAGAACTTTCTGCCACAGAAATGTGAGGGACATGTGTTTTTTTAGCCAAATTTTGAGGTTTGCAAAGGATTCTGGGTAACAGAACCTGGTCCGAGCCACACAAGTCACCCCTCCTTGGATTCCCCTAGGTCTCTAGTTTTCAGAAATGTACAGGTTTGGTAGGTTTCCCTAGGTGGCGGCTGAGCTAGAGGCCAAAATCTCCAGGTAGTCACTTTGCTAAAAACAGCTCTGTTTTCTGTGATGTGTCCACGTTGTGTTTTGGGGCATATCCTGTCGCGGGCGCTAGGCCTACCCACACAAGTGAGGTATCATTTTTATCGGGTGACGTGGGGGAACGCTGGGTGGAAGGAAATTTGTGGCTCCTCTCAGATTCCAGAACTTTCTGCCACAGAAATGTGAGGAACATGTGTTTTTTTAGCCAAATTTTGAGGTTTGCAAAGGATTCTGGGTAACAGAACCTGGTCCGAGCCACACAAGTCACCCCTCCTTGGATTCCCCTAGGTCTCTAGTTTTCAGAAATGCACAGGTTTGGTAGGTTTCCCTAGGTGCCGGCTCAGCTAGAGGCCAAAATCTACAGGTAGTCACTTTGCTAAAAACAGCTCTGTTTTCTGTGATATGTCCACGTTGTGTTTTGGGGCATATCCTGTCGCGGGCGCTAGGCCTACCCACACAAGTGAGGTATCATTTTTATCGGGAGACGTGGGGAAACGCTGGGTGGAAGGAAATTTGTGGCTCCTCTCAGATTCCAGAACTTTCTGCCACAGAAATGTGAGGAACATGTGTTTTTTTAGCCAAATTTTGAGATTTGCAAAGGATTCTGGGTAACAGAACCTGGTCCGAGCCCCGCAAGTCACCCCTCCTTGGATTCCCCTAGGTCTCTAGTTTTCAGAAAGGCACAGGTTTGGTAGGTTTCCCTAGGTGGCGGCTGAGCTAGAGGCCAAAATCTACAGGTAGTCACTTTGCTAAAAACAGCTCTGTTTTCTGTGATATGTCCACGTTGTGTTTTGGGGCATATCCTGTCGCGGGCGCTAGGCCTACCCACACAAGTGAGGTATCCTTTTTATCGGGAGACGTGGGGGAACGCTGGGTGGAAGGAAATTTGTGGCTCCTCTCAGATTCCAGAACTTTCTGCCACAGAAATGTGAGGAACATGTGTTTTTTTAGCCAAATTTTGAGGTTTGCAAAGGATTCTGGGTAACAGAACCTGGTCCGAGCCCCGCAAGTCACCCCTCCTTGGATTCCCCTAGGTCTCTAGTTTTCAGAAATGCACAGGTTTGGTAGGTTTCCCTAGGTGCCGGCTGAGCTAGAGGCCAAAATCTACAGGTAGGCACTTCGCAAAAAACACCTCTGTTTTTTTCCAAAATTTAGGATGTGTCCACGTTGCGCTTTGGGGTGTTTCCTGTCGCCGGCGCTAGGCCTACCCACGCAAGTGAGGTATCATTTTTATCGGGAGACTTGGGGGAACGCTGGGTGGAAGGAAATTTGTAGCTCCTCTCAGATTCCAGAACTTTCTGCCACAGAAATGTGAGGGACATGTGTTTTTTTAGCCAAATTTTGAGGTTTGCAAAGAATTCTGGGTAACAGAACCTGGTCCGAGCCACACAAGTCACCCCTCCTTGGATTCCCCTAGGTCTCTAGTTTTCAGAAATGTACAGGTTTGGTAGGTTTCCCTAGGTGGCGGCTGAGCTAGAGGCCAAAATCTCCAGGTAGTCACTTTGCTAAAAACAGCTCTGTTTTCTGTGATGTGTCCACGTTGTGTTTTGGGGCATATCCTGTCGCGGGCGCTAGGCCTACCCACACAAGTGAGGTATCATTTTTATCGGGAGACGTGGGGGAACGCTGGGTGGAAGGAAATTTGTGGTTCCTCTCAGATTCCAGAACTTTCTGCCACAGAAATGTGAGGAACATGTGTTTTTTTAGCCAAATTTTAAGGTTTGCAAAGGATTCTGGGTAACAGAACCTGGTCCGAGCCACACAAGTCACCCCTCCTTGGATTCCCCTAGGTCTCTAGTTTTCAGAAATGCACAGGTTTGGTAGGTTTCCCTAGGTGCCGGCTGAGCTAGAGGCCAAAATCTACAGGTAGGCACTTCGCAAAAAACACCTCTGTTTTTTTCCAAAATTTAGGATGTGTCCACGTTGCGCTTTGGGGTGTTTCCTGTCGCCGGCGCTAGGCCTACCCACGCAAGTGAGGTATCATTTTTATCGGGAGACTTGGGGGAACGCTGGGTGGAAGGAAATTTGTAGCTCCTCTCAGATTCCAGAACTTTCTGCCACAGAAATGTGAGGGACATGTGTTTTTTTAGCCAAATTTTGAGGTTTGCAAAGGATTCTGGGTAACAGAACCTGGTCCGAGCCACACAAGTAACCCCTCCTTGGATTCCCCTAGGTCTCTAGTTTTCAAAAATGTACAGGTTTGGTAGGTTTCCCTAGGTGGCGGCTGAGCTAGAGGCCAAAATCTACAGGTAGTCACTTTGCTAAAAACAGCTCTGTTTTCTGTGATGTGTCCACGTTGTGTTTTGGGGCATATCCTGTCGCGGGCGCTAGGCCTACCCACACAAGTGAGGTATCATTTTTATCGGGAGACATGGGGGAACGCTGGGTGGAAGGAAATTTGTGGCTCCTCTCAGATTCCAGAACTTTCTGCCACAGAAATGTGAGGAACATGTGTTTTTTTAGCCAAATTTTGAGGTTTGCAAAGGATTCTGGGTAACAGAACCTGGTCCGAGCCACACAAGTCACCCCTCCTTGGATTCCCCTAGGTCTCTAGTTTTCAGAAATGCACAGGTTTGGTAGGTTTCCCTAGGTGCCGGCTGAGCTAGAGGCCAAAATCTACAGGTAGTCACTTTGCTAAAAACAGCTCTGTTTTCTGTGATATGTCCACGTTGTGTTTTGGGGCATATCCTGTCGCGGGCGCTATGCCTACCCACACAAGTGAGGTATCCTTTTTATCGGGAGACGTGGGGGAACGCTGGGTGGAAGGAAATTTGTGGCTCCTCTCAGATTCCAGAACTTTCTGCCACAGAAATGTGAGGAACATGTGTTTTTTTAGCCAAATTTTGAGGTTTGCAAAGGATTCTGGGTAACAGAACCTGGTCCGAGCCCCGCAAGTCACCCCTCCTTGGATTCCCCTAGGTCTCTAGTTTTCAGAAATGCACAGGTTTGGTAGGTTTCCCTAGGTGCCGACTGAGCTAGAGGCCAAAATCTACAGGTAGGCACTTCGCAAAAAACACCTCTGTTTTTTTCCAAAATTTAGGATGTGTCCACGTTGCGCTTTGGGGTGTTTCCTGTCGCCGGCGCTAGGCCTACCCACGCAAGTGAGGTATCATTTTTATCGGGAGACTTGGGGGAACGCTGGGTGGAAGGAAATTTGTAGCTCCTCTCAGATTCCAGAACTTTCTGCCACAGAAATGTGAGGGACATGTGTTTTTTTAGCCAAATTTTGAGGTTTGCAAAGGATTCTGGGTAACAGAACCTGGTCCGAGCCACACAAGTCACCCCTCCTTGGATTCCCCTAGGTCTCTAGTTTTCAGAAATGTACAGGTTTGGTAGGTTTCCCTAGGTGGCGGCTGAGCTAGAGGCCAAAATCTCCAGGTAGTCACTTTGCTAAAAACAGCTCTGTTTTCTGTGATGTGTCCACGTTGTGTTTTGGGGCATATCCTGTCGCGGGCGCTAGGCCTACCCACACAAGTGAGGTATCATTTTTATCGGGTGACGTGGGGGAACGCTGGGTGGAAGGAAATTTGTGGCTCCTCTCAGATTCCAGAACTTTCTGCCACAGAAATGTGAGGAACATGTGTTTTTTTAGCCAAATTTTGAGGTTTGCAAAGGATTCTGGGTAACAGAACCTGGTCCGAGCCACACAAGTCACCCCTCCTTGGATTCCCCTAGGTCTCTAGTTTTCAGAAATGCACAGGTTTGGTAGGTTTCCCTAGGTGCCGGCTCAGCTAGAGGCCAAAATCTACAGGTAGTCACTTTGCTAAAAACAGCTCTGTTTTCTGTGATATGTCCACGTTGTGTTTTGGGGCATATCCTGTCGCGGGCGCTAGGCCTACCCACACAAGTGAGGTATCATTTTTATCGGGAGACGTGGGGAAACGCTGGGTGGAAGGAAATTTGTGGCTCCTCTCAGATTCCAGAACTTTCTGCCACAGAAATGTGAGGAACATGTGTTTTTTTAGCCAAATTTTGAGATTTGCAAAGGATTCTGGGTAACAGAACCTGGTCCGAGCCCCGCAAGTCACCCCTCCTTGGATTCCCCTAGGTCTCTAGTTTTCAGAAAGGCACAGGTTTGGTAGGTTTCCCTAGGTGCCGGCTGAGCTAGAGGCCAAAATCTACAGGTAGTCACTTTGCTAAAAACAGCTCTGTTTTCTGTGATATGTCCACGTTGTGTTTTGGGGCATATCCTGTCGCGGGCGCTAGGCCTACCCACACAAGTGAGGTATCCTTTTTATCGGGAGACGTGGGGGAACGCTGGGTGGAAGGAAATTTGTGGCTCCTCTCAGATTCCAGAACTTTCTGCCACAGAAATGTGAGGAACATGTGTTTTTTTAGCCAAATTTTGAGGTTTGCAAAGGATTCTGGGTAACAGAACCTGGTCCGAGCCCCGCAAGTCACCCCTCCTTGGATTCCCCTAGGTCTCTAGTTTTCAGAAATGCACAGGTTTGGTAGGTTTCCCTAGGTGCCGGCTGAGCTAGAGGCCAAAATCTACAGGTAGGCACTTCGCAAAAAACACCTCTGTTTTTTTCCAAAATTTAGGATGTGTCCACGTTGCGCTTTGGGGTGTTTCCTGTCGCCGGCGCTAGGCCTACCCACGCAAGTGAGGTATCATTTTTATCGGGAGACTTGGGGGAACGCTGGGTGGAAGGAAATTTGTAGCTCCTCTCAGATTCCAGAACTTTCTGCCACAGAAATGTGAGGGACATGTGTTTTTTTAGCCAAATTTTGAGGTTTGCAAAGAATTCTGGGTAACAGAACCTGGTCCGAGCCACACAAGTCACCCCTCCTTGGATTCCCCTAGGTCTCTAGTTTTCAGAAATGTACAGGTTTGGTAGGTTTCCCTAGGTGGCGGCTGAGCTAGAGGCCAAAATCTCCAGGTAGTCACTTTGCTAAAAACAGCTCTGTTTTCTGTGATGTGTCCACGTTGTGTTTTGGGGCATATCCTGTCGCGGGCGCTAGGCCTACCCACACAAGTGAGGTATCATTTTTATCGGGAGACGTGGGGGAACGCTGGGTGGAAGGAAATTTGTGGTTCCTCTCAGATTCCAGAACTTTCTGCCACAGAAATGTGAGGAACATGTGTTTTTTTAGCCAAATTTTAAGGTTTGCAAAGGATTCTGGGTAACAGAACCTGGTCCGAGCCACACAAGTCACCCCTCCTTGGATTCCCCTAGGTCTCTAGTTTTCAGAAATGCACAGGTTTGGTAGGTTTCCCTAGGTGCCGGCTGAGCTAGAGGCCAAAATCTACAGGTAGGCACTTCGCAAAAAACACCTCTGTTTTTTTCCAAAATTTAGGATGTGTCCACGTTGCGCTTTGGGGTGTTTCCTGTCGCCGGCGCTAGGCCTACCCACGCAAGTGAGGTATCATTTTTATCGGGAGACTTGGGGGAACGCTGGGTGGAAGGAAATTTGTAGCTCCTCTCAGATTCCAGAACTTTCTGCCACAGAAATGTGAGGGACATGTGTTTTTTTAGCCAAATTTTGAGGTTTGCAAAGGATTCTGGGTAACAGAACCTGGTCCGAGCCACACAAGTAACCCCTCCTTGGATTCCCCTAGGTCTCTAGTTTTCAGAAATGTACAGGTTTGGTAGGTTTCCCTATGTGGCGGCTGAGCTAGAGGCCAAAATCTCCAGGTAGTCACTTTGCTAAAAACAGCTCTGTTTTCTGTGATGTGTCCACGTTGTGTTTTGGGGCATATCCTGTCGCGGGCGCTAGGCCTACCCACACAAGTGAGGTATCATTTTTATCGGGAGACGTGGGGGAACGCTGGGTGGAAGGAAATTTGTGGCTCCTCTCATATTCCAGAACTTTCTGCCACAGAAATGTGAGGAACATGTGTTTTTTTAGCCAAATTTTGAGGTTTGCAAAGGATTCTGGGTAACAGAACCTGGTCCGAGCCACACAAGTCACCCCTCCTTGGATTCCCCTAGGTCTCTAGTTTTCAGAAATGCACAGGTTTGGTAGGTTTCCCTAGGTGCCGGCTGAGCTAGAGGCCAAAATCTACAGGTAGTCACTTTGCTAAAAACAGCTCTGTTTTCTGTGATATGTCCACGTTGTGTTTTGGGGCATATCCTGTCGCGGGCGCTAGGCCTACCCACACAAGTGAGGTATCATTTTTATCGGGAGACGTGGGGAAACGCTGGGTGGAAGGAAATTTGTGGCTCCTCTCAGATTCCAGAACTTTCTGCCACAGAAATGTGAGGAACATGTGTTTTTTTAGCCAAATTTTGAGATTTGCAAAGGATTCTGGGTAACAGAACCTGGTCCGAGCCCCACAAGTCACCCCTCCTTGGATTCCCCTAGGTCTCTAGTTTTCAGAAATGCACAGGTTTGGTAGGTTTCCCTAGGTGGCGGCTGAGCTAGAGGCCAAAATCTACAGGTAGTCACTTTGCTAAAAACAGCTCTGTTTTCTGTGATGTGTCCACGTTGTGTTTTGGGGCATATCCTGTCGCGGGCGCTAGGCCTACCCACACAAGTGAGGTATCATTTTTATCGGGAGACATGGGGGAACGCTGGGTGGAAGGAAATTTGTGGCTCCTCTCAGATTCCAGAACTTTCTGCCACAGAAATGTGAGGAACATGTGTTTTTTTAGCCAAATTTTGAGGTTTGCAAAGGATTCTGGGTAACAGAACCTGGTCCGAGCCACACAAGTCACCCCTCCTTGGATTCCCCTAGGTCTCTAGTTTTCAGAAATGCACAGGTTTGGTAGGTTTCCCTAGGTGCCGGCTGAGCTAGAGGCCAAAATCTACAGGTAGTCACTTTGCTAAAAACAGCTCTGTTTTCTGTGATATGTCCACGTTGTGTTTTGGGGCATATCCTGTCGCGGGCGCTATGCCTACCCACACAAGTGAGGTATCCTTTTTATCGGGAGACGTGGGGGAACGCTGGGTGGAAGGAAATTTGTGGCTCCTCTCAGATTCCAGAACTTTCTGCCACAGAAATGTGAGGAACATGTGTTTTTTTAGCCAAATTTTGAGGTTTGCAAAGGATTCTGGGTAACAGAACCTGGTCCGAGCCCCGCAAGTCACCCCTCCTTGGATTCCCCTAGGTCTCTAGTTTTCAGAAATGCACAGGTTTGGTAGGTTTCCCTAGGTGCCGGCTGAGCTAGAGGCCAAAATCTACAGGTAGGCACTTCGCAAAAAACACCTCTGTTTTTTTCCAAAATTTAGGATGTGTCCACGTTGCGCTTTGGGGTGTTTCCTGTCGCCGGCGCTAGGCCTACCCACGCAAGTGAGGTATCATTTTTATCGGGAGACTTGGGGGAACGCTGGGTGGAAGGAAATTTGTAGCTCCTCTCAGATTCCAGAACTTTCTGCCACAGAAATGTGAGGGACATGTGTTTTTTTAGCCAAATTTTGAGGTTTGCAAAGGATTCTGGGTAACAGAACCTGGTCCGAGCCACACAAGTCACCCCTCCTTGGATTCCCCTAGGTCTCTAGTTTTCAGAAATGTACAGGTTCGGTAGGTTTCCCTAGGTGGCGGCTGAGCTAGAGGCCAAAATCTCCAGGTAGTCACTTTGCTAAAAACAGCTCTGTTTTCTGTGATGTGTCCACGTTGTGTTTTGGGGCATATCCTGTCGCGGGCGCTAGGCCTACCCACACAAGTGAGGTATCATTTTTATCGGGAGACGTGGGGGAACGCTGGGTGGAAGGAAATTTGTGGCTCCTCTCAGATTCCAGAACTTTCTGCCACAGAAATGTGAGGAACATGTGTTTTTTAGCCACATTTTAAGGTTTGCAAAGGATTCTGGGTAACAGAACCTGGTCCGAGCCACACAAGTCACCCCTCCTTGGATTCCCCTAGGTCTCTAGTTTTCAGAAATGCACAGGTTTGGTAGGTTTCCCTAGGTGCCGGCTGAGCTAGAGGCCAAAATCTACAGGTAGGCACTTCGCAAAAAACACCTCTGTTTTTTTCCAAAATTTAGGATGTGTCCACGTTGCGCTTTGGGGTGTTTCCTGTCGCCGGCTCTAGGCCTACCCACGCAAGTGAGGTATCATTTTTATCGGGAGACTTGGGGGAACGCTGGGTGGAAGGAAATTTGTAGCTCCTCTCAGATTCCAGAACTTTCTGCCACAGAAATGTGAGGGACATGTGTTTTTTTAGCCAAATTTTGAGGTTTGCAAAGGATTCTGGGTAACAGAACCTGGTCCGAGCCACACAAGTCACCCCTCCTTGGATTTCCCTAGGTCTCTAGTTTTCAGAAATGTACAGGTTTGGTAGGTTTCCCTAGGTGGCGGCTGAGCTAGAGGCCAAAATCTCCAGGTAGTCACTTTGCTAAAAACAGCTCTGTTTTCTGTGATGTGTCCACGTTGTGTTTTGGGGCATATCCTGTCGCGGGCGCTAGGCCTACCCACACAAGTGAGGTATCATTTTTATCGGGAGACGTGGGGGAACGCTGGGTGGAAGGAAATTTGTGGCTCCTCTCAGATTCCAGAACTTTCTGCCACAGAAATGTGAGGAACATGTGTTTTTTTAGCCAAATTTTAAGGTTTGCAAAGGATTCTGGGTAACAGAACCTGGTCCGAGCCACACAAGTCACCCCTCCTTGGATTCCCCTAGGTCTCTAGTTTTCAGAAATGCACAGGTTTGGTAGGTTTCCCTAGGTGCCGGCTGAGCTAGAGGCCAAAATCTACAGGTAGTCACTTTGCTAAAAACAGCTCTGTTTTCTGTGATATGTCCACGTTGTGTTTTGGGGCATATCCTGTCGCGGGCGCTAGGCCTACCCACACAAGTGAGGTATCATTTTTATCGGGAGACGTGGGGAAACGCTGGGTGGAAGGAAATTTGTGGCTCCTCTCAGATTCCAGAACTTTCTGCCACAGAAATGTGAGGAACATGTGTTTTTTTAGCCAAATTTTGAGATTTGCAAAGGATTCTGGGTAACAGAACCTGGTCCGAGCCCCGCAAGTCACCCCTCCTTGGATTCCCCTAGGTCTCTAGTTTTCAGAAATGCACAGGTTTGGTAGGTTTCCCTAGGTGGCGGCTGAGCTAGAGGCCAAAATCTACAGGTAGTCACTTTGCTAAAAACAGCTCTGTTTTCTGTGATATGTCCACGTTGTGTTTTGGGGCATATCCTGTCGCGGGCGCTAGGCCTACCCACACAAGTGAGGTATCCTTTTTATCGGGAGACGTGGGGGAACGCTGGGTGGAAGGAAATTTGTGGCTCCTCTCAGATTCCAGAACTTTCTGCCACAGAAATGTGAGGAACATGTGTTTTTTTAGCCAAATTTTGAGGTTTGCAAAGGATTCTGGGTAACAGAACCTGGTCCGAGCCCCGCAAGTCACCCCTCCTTGGATTCCCCTAGGTCTCTAGTTTTCAGAAATGCACAGGTTTGGTAGGTTTCCCTAGGTGGCGGCTGAGCTAGAGGCCAAAATCTACAGGTAGTCACTTTGCTAAAAACAGCTCTGTTTTCTGTGATATGTCCACGTTGTGTTTTGGGGCATATCCTGTCGCGGGCGCTAGGCCTACCCACACAAGTGAGGTATCATTTTTATCGGGAGACGTGGGGGAACGCTGGGTGGAAGGAAATTTGTGGCTCCTCTCAGATTCCAGAACTTTCTGCCACAGAAATGTGAGGAACATGTGTTTTTTTAGCCAAAGTTTGACGTTTGCAAAGGATTCTGGGTAACAGAACCTGGTCCGAGCCCCGCAAGTCACCCCTCCTTGGATTCCCCTAGGTCTCTAGTTTTCAGAAATGCACAGGTTTGGTAGGTTTCCCTAGGTGGCGGCTGAGCTAGAGGCCAAAATCTACAGGTAGTCACTTTGCTAAAAACAGCTCTGTTTTCTGTGATATGTCCACGTTGTGTTTTGGGGCATATCCTGTCGCGGGCGCTAGGCCTACCCACACACGTGAGGTATCATTTTTATTGGGAGACGTGGGGGAACGCTGGGTGGAAGGAAATTTGTGGCTCCTCTCAGATTCCAGAACTTTCTGCCACAGAAATGTGGAACATGTGTTTTTTTAGCCAAATTTTGAGGTTTGCAAAGGATTCTGGGTAACAGAACCTGGTCCCAGCCACACAAGTCACCCCTCCTTGGATTCCCCTAGGTCTCTAGTTTTCAGAAATGCACAGGTTTGGTAGGTTTCCCTAGGTGCCGGCTGAGCTAGAGGCCAAAATCTACAGGTAGTCACTTTGCTAAAAACAGCTCTGTTTTCTGTGATATGTCCACGTTGTGTTTTGGGGCATATCCTGTCGCGGGCGCTAGGCCTACCCACACAAGTGAGGTATCATTTTTATCGGGAGACGTGGGGAAACGCTGGGTGGAAGGAAATTTGTGGCTCCTCTCAGATTCCAGAACTTTCTGCCACAGAAATGTGAGGAACATGTGTTTTTTAGCCAAATTTTGAGATTTGCAAAGGATTCTGGGTAACAGAACCTGGTCCGAGCCCCGCAAGTCACCCCTCCTTGGATTCCCCTAGGTCTCTAGTTTTCAGAAATGCACAGGTTTGGTAGGTTTCCCTAGGTGGCGGCTGAGCTAGAGGCCAAAATCTACAGGTAGTCACTTTGCTAAAAACAGCTCTGTTTTCTGTGATATGTCCACGTTGTGTTTTGGGGCATATCCTGTCGCGGGCGCTAGGCCTACCCACACAAGTGAGGTATCATTTTTATCGGGAGACGTGGGGGAACGCTGGGTGGAAGGAAATTTGTGGCTCCTCTCAGATTCCAGAACTTTCTGCCACAGAAATGTGAGGAACATGTGTTTTTTTAGCCAAAGTTTGAGGTTTGCAAAGGATTCTGGGTAACAGAACCTGGTCCGAGCCCCGCAAGTCACCCCTCCTTGGATTCCCCTAGGTCTCTAGTTTTCAGAAATGCACAGGTTTGGTAGGTTTCCCTAGGTGGCGGCTGAGCTAGAGGCCAAAATCTACAGGTAGTCACTTTGCTAAAAACAGCTCTGTTTTCTGTGATATGTCCACGTTGTGTTTTGGGGCATATCCTGTCGCGGGCGCTAGGCCTACCCACACAAGTGAGGTATCCTTTTTATCGGGAGACGTGGGGGAACGCTGGGTGGAAGGAAATTTGTGGCTCCTCTCAGATTCCAGAACTTTCTGCCACAGAAATGTGAGGAACATGTGTTTTTTTAGCCAAATTTTGAGGTTTGCAAAGGATTCTGGGTAACAGAACCTGGTCCGAGCCCCGCAAGTCACCCCTCCTTGGATTCCCCTAGGTCTCTAGTTTTCAGAAATGCACAGGTTTGGTAGGTTTCCCTAGGTGGCGGCTGAGCTAGAGGCCAAAATCTACAGGTAGTCACTTTGCTAAAAACAGCTCTGTTTTCTGTGATATGTCCACGTTGTGTTTTGGGGCATATCCTGTCGCGGGCGCTAGGCCTACCCACACAAGTGAGGTATCATTTTTATCGGGAGACGTGGGGGAACGCTGGGTGGAAGGAAATTTGTGGCTCCTCTCAGATTCCAGAACTTTCTGCCACAGAAATGTGAGGAACATGTGTTTTTTTAGCCAAAGTTTGACGTTTGCAAAGGATTCTGGGTAACAGAACCTGGTCCGAGCCCCGCAAGTCACCCCTCCTTGGATTCCCCTAGGTCTCTAGTTTTCAGAAATGCACAGGTTTGGTAGGTTTCCCTAGGTGGCGGCTGAGCTAGAGGCCAAAATCTACAGGTAGTCACTTTGCTAAAAACAGCTCTGTTTTCTGTGATATGTCCACGTTGTGTTTTGGGGCATATCCTGTCGCGGGCGCTAGGCCTACCCACACACGTGAGGTATCATTTTTATTGGGAGACGTGGGGGAACGCTGGGTGGAAGGAAATTTGTGGCTCCTCTCAGATTCCAGAACTTTCTGCCACAGAAATGTGGAACATGTGTTTTTTTAGCCAAATTTTGAGGTTTGCAAAGGATTCTGGGTAACAGAACCTGGTCCCAGCCACACAAGTCACCCCTCCTTGGATTCCCCTAGGTCTCTAGTTTTCAGAAATGCACAGGTTTGGTAGGTTTCCCTAGGTGCCGGCTGAGCTAGAGGCCAAAATCTACAGGTAGTCACTTTGCTAAAAACAGCTCTGTTTTCTGTGATATGTCCACGTTGTGTTTTGGGGCATATCCTGTCGCGGGCGCTAGGCCTACCCACACAAGTGAGGTATCATTTTTATCGGGAGACGTGGGGAAACGCTGGGTGGAAGGAAATTTGTGGCTCCTCTCAGATTCCAGAACTTTCTGCCACAGAAATGTGAGGAACATGTGTTTTTTAGCCAAATTTTGAGATTTGCAAAGGATTCTGGGTAACAGAACCTGGTCCGAGCCCCGCAAGTCACCCCTCCTTGGATTCCCCTAGGTCTCTAGTTTTCAGAAATGCACAGGTTTGGTAGGTTTCCCTAGGTGGCGGCTGAGCTAGAGGCCAAAATCTACAGGTAGTCACTTTGCTAAAAACAGCTCTGTTTTCTGTGATATGTCCACGTTGTGTTTTGGGGCATATCCTGTCGCGGGCGCTAGGCCTACCCACACAAGTGAGGTATCATTTTTATCGGGAGACGTGGGGGAACGCTGGGTGGAAGGAAATTTGTGGCTCCTCTCAGATTCCAGAACTTTCTGCCACAGAAATGTGAGGAACATGTGTTTTTTTAGCCAAAGTTTGAGGTTTGCAAAGGATTCTGGGTAACAGAACCTGGTCCGAGCCCCGCAAGTCACCCCTCCTTGGATTCCCCTAGGTCTCTAGTTTTCAGAAATGCACAGGTTTGGTAGGTTTCCCTAGGTGGCGGCTGAGCTAGAGGCCAAAATCTACAGGTAGTCACTTTGCTAAAAACAGCTCTGTTTTCTGTGATATGTCCACGTTGTGTTTTGGGGCATATCCTGTCGCGGGCGCTAGGCCTACCCACACACGTGAGGTATCATTTTTATTGGGAGACGTGGGGGAACGCTGGGTGGAAGGAAATTTGTGGCTCCTCTCAGATTCCAGAACTTTCTGCCACAGAAATGTGAGGAACATGTGTTTTTTTAGCCAAATTTTGAGGTTTGCAAAGGATTCTGGGTAACAGAACCTGGACCGAGCCACACAAGTCACCCCTCCTTGGATTCCCCTAGGTCTCTAGTTTTCAGAAATGCACAGGTTTGGTAGGTTTCCCTAGGTGGCGGCTGAGCTAGAGGCCAAAATCTACAGGTAGTCACTTTGCTAAAAACAGCTCTGTTTTCTGTGATGTGTCCACGTTGTGTTTTGGGGCATATCCTGTCGCGGGTGCTAGGCCTACCCACACAAGTGAGGTACCATTTTTATCGGGAGACTTGGGGGAACATAGATTAGCAAAACAAGTACTATTGCCCCTTGTCTTTCTCTACATTTTTTCCTTCCAAATATAGGAGTGTGTGTAAAAAAGACATCTATTTGAGAAATTCCCTGTAATTCACGTGCTACTATGGTCACCCCGGAATTCAGAGATGTGCAAATAACCACTGCTCCTCAACACCTTATCTTGTGCCCTTTTTGGAAATGCAAAGGTTTTCTTGATAGCAATTTTTTACTCCTTATATTTCAGCAAATGAATTGCTGTATACCCGGTATAGAATGAAAACGCACTGCAGGGTGCAGCTCATTTATTGGCTCTGGGTTCCTCGGGTTCTTGATGAACCTACAAACCCTATATATCCCCGCAACCAGAGGAGTCCAGCAGACGTAACGGTATATTGCTTTTGATAATCTGACATTGCAGGGAAAAGTTACAGAGTAAAACGTAGAGAAAAATTGATGGTTTTTTCACCTCAATTTCAATATTTTTCTTTTTCAGCTGTTATTTTCTGTAGGAAACCCTTGTAGGATCTACACAAATGACCCCTTGCTGAATTCAGAATTTTGTCTACGTTTCAGAAATGTTTAGGTTTCTGGGATCCAGCATTGGTTTCATGACCATTCCTGTCACTGACTGGAAGGAGGCTGAAAGCACAAAAAATTGCACAAATGGGGTATGCCCCAGTAAAATGCCAAAATTGTGTTGAAAAATTGGGTTTTCTGATTCAAGTCTGCCTGTTCCTGAAAGCTGGGAAGCTGCTGAGTTTAGCACTGCAAACCCTTTGTTGATGCCATTTTCAGGGGAAAAACCACAAGCCTTCTTCTGCAGCCACTTTTTCAAATTTTTTTGAAAAAAACGAAATTTTCACTGTATTTTGGCCAATTTCTTGGCCTCCTTCAGGGGAACCCACAAAGTCTGGGTACCTCTAGAATCCCTAGGATGTTGGAAAAAAAGGACGCAAATTTGGCTTGGTTAGCTTATGTGGACAAAAAGTTATGAGGGCCTAAGCGCGAACTGCCCCAAATAGGCAAAAAAAGGCCCGGCACAGGAGGGGGAAAAGGCCTGGCAGCGAAGGGGTTAAGAGCAGTGGAGGCCTGTGCTTTCTCTAACCCAGCTGCCTTGAGACAGCTGGGTTAGAGAAGTTTAAAGTGTGCATGTCTGGCTGGCTGTAGCAAGACGGCCGGCCAAAGAGGTATGCACACTTTAAACCAGTGCACAGGCAGCCCACCACTCCTCCCTGCTGCTGCCACTTGTTGCATAGGAGGCGCAGCCTAAGGTAGTTCAGGGACCCAGTGTAAAGAATGCAGATACACTTGAGGTTGGTGTGTAACTAACCCAGAGGAAACATCCCGGGCTGCTTTATTGATTCACTCCCTTGTGTCATAGTACCATTTGAAACGGGCGTGTCTGGCACGGTCATGTTGCCCCCTGCCGTTGTTGCCAAAGGATAATGGTTTGTCCGAAGAAAACATTCCTCCTTCACACATAAGAAAATAAGGACTAAATTAAAACAAAAAGGAACAATTTCAAAAGTTTGCATCGATTGAATCGGAGGCAGCATAGGGCTTATGTGGCCTCTAAAATGAGATAAAGCACATCAGTTCAGATCAGCTCAAAATCTCCCAACTTGGTGGAAGTCAGGGGCCGAGGCCACAGATTATACCTCCCCATGCCCTGCCTCTGTGAGATAACCTCCTCAGATGTACCCTCCTGGTCATCTGCAGGCAGGCTCTTCCTCACGCCAGTCACACGAGATTCCTGCATGTCAGTCGACTGGCGCTGTTCAGCTGCTTAGCAGGACACAGGGCCAGATACTCAACCGGCTCCAGCACACGGAGGACTGGCACCTTTGTTGTCATTCTCATGGTGGATGAATGTCCAGTCATTTCCCAACCCTTCCAGCTCCTGGTTTGGGGGGTCAGTACCATTTGAAGAATGACACATTTCTTGTTATTGTCTCACACCCTCCTCGAGCTGTGATCATGGTCCCTCTGATATTACTTAATTTCAAGGGTTCTATCTCGAAAGGGAGTTTTAACTTTCCTCCTGGATGACGGTTCTTGACCAGCACTAGATCACCAATGTGAATGTTACAACATTGGGCATGCCTCTTCCTCGACATGCAGTTGGTTTGGATGCTGGGTTGATGCAATGCGCTTTGCAGCATTGAGGGTCTCTCTGTGGAGAATGTCTCTCACCATTCGGTTTATGCAGAGGGCACTGAGTGGCACTTTATTAGTCGCATGGGGGTGAGCCAATACTCATGCAGAAAAGGATACAGAGTACACCAAGTTTTCATTGTTAGACAATGCAATCCTCACGACTTGGTTTAGGGCCCTCATGAAGCGTTCAGCTTCCCCATTCACTTGCGGCCAGAGAGGGGTGATTTTGGTGAACACCCCGGTACACTAGATAGTCAGTGAAGTCTTGGCTGGAGATCAGCGGGCCATTGTCAGTCCTGAGTTTGTGAAGTAGTCCGTGAGTGGCCATGATTTTCTCTAAGCGAGGCATGGTTTGGGCTGTTTTGATTGAGTCCAAAATTTCCACTTTAGGATACTTTGAAAGGTCATCAGTTATAACTAGCATGTGGTGCCCATCAGGTATACTCCCAAAGTCTGCACCATGGGACAAAAAGAATGGACTCAGTGATAAGGGGTGCAGGGGGTTCGGCGGGACCAACCGCTTGGCATATGGTGCAGTACCTCACGGTAGATTCAACATGCTCATCTCGTCCTGGGAACCTTTCTTTCACCAGATCCTCACTTACGTTTTCATTATCCCTTGATGGGCAGAGTGAGTCAGGTCTATGACTCTTTGCTGTAGTGAAGTAGGAAACACCAGTCGAGGGCAGCACAGCAGGCACCCTTCAGGGGAAATCATGAGCTCTTGCCTGATGTGGTGTAATGAGGACAGGGACATGCACGCTTCCTCTGTCCATCTAGACACGTTGTGCAAAATGGTATGCCAGTTTCCTGTGGCGATGGCTGACATTGCGAGTCAAAGACACTCATCCGCCTGGGTAGCCACCTTGATATCATCTAAGGAGATGGGCAAGGACCGTGATTGTTCCACCACCATTCTCATGTACTCTTCCACGTCTTCAGCATCAGCCAACTTGTGCTTGAGGGGGGTCATGTGTGCTGAGACAATTAATTAGCCAGACTCTGGGCTCCGGGTCAATATACCACTGAGAATCGGTACCCTTGAAGCTGAAGGATCCACTTCTTGATCCTGGGAGGAGGTTTGGAGAAGGATCCATTGAATAGTGGTGTGAGTGGCTTGTGGTCCATGTGCATCGTAAACAGTTGGCTACACAATTAGAGATGAAAGTGACAACAGCCTCAATAGACGGCGGTAGCCTCTTTTTCAATATGTGAGTATCGCTGCTCAGTGTCCAGTAGTGCTTGATTCGCATATGCCCTTGGGGCCCACTCGCCATTTACTCCTTTTTGAGAGAGGACTACCCCAAGACCAGTGGGGCTGACATAAACAGAAAGTTCTGAATCTTTACTTGGCTCAAAGTACATTATTATTGTGTGTGCAGGCAGGGCCTTCTTAGTTGCTTGGAATGCCTACTTGCCTACTCTTGAGCTGATCCCCATTCTCAGCTTGTTTTTGCTTTGGCTAACTCTCTAAGGGGTGCTGTAAGGGAGATCAGGTTCTGAATGAACCTCTCATAGTATGTAACTATCCCCAAGAAGCTCCGGACACCGGAGACAGTGGTGGGGGCAGGGGCTGATTGAATGTCCTTGACTTTACCTGGGTCAGGCATGACTCAGTTTTTTGAAAATTGATACCCAAAGAAGGTACGTTCTTTTTGAAGAAACGCACACTTCTCACAGTGGAGAGTAAGTCCATTGTCATGTAGTTGTTTGAACATAGCTCTCAGTCTCTCTAGATTTTCTTCGATTGTAGGAGCGGTCACTAAAATGCCATCACTGACATTGATGACCCCTTCTAAACCTGCCAACACTACACGAATAGTGACTTCAAAGACTTCTGTGGCACGCGACATGCCAAAGCCAAGACGCTTGTGCCTTATTAACCTGACATGGGTGTAGAATGTGCTAATGGCTCTTGATTCTGGAGGCAACAGCAGTTGGTGGTACCCTACATGAGGTCCATTTCTGAAAACCATTGTGACCCACTCACTTCTGTGATTATGTTATCTACCATAGCTGTCAGGTGGCGTTCATGTTTGATGGCCATTTTAGGTAAACACAAATTCTGACCTCAACAAACTGGTTTGTGAGTAACTACACTCAGGGAGACCCCAGGCGTTGGGCCATCCACTCATCCGATTATGTCTGCTTGTTCTAATTTTCGGAACTATTCCTACACCTTGGGATGCAAGTGGAATGCCACACGACAATGTTTCAGTGCCATAGGCTGGATGGATTTGTCGATGTTGAGGTGCATGTGTCTGTCCTTCAGACATCCATCAGGTTGAGCTTTTCTGCTATTTTACCGCTCAGCAGCATGCTGGATCCTGTCTTAGCGGCTCGGGCTAACTGTAATTCATGTGAAATTTTGGTTGTGAATAACCAGGCCAGAGGGAATGGTGTCGATGATGCAACTGCATAGACTTAAGTGGTAGTAGGTCGTAGTATGGGGAAATTGGGTAGTTTTTGCAATATTGACTTTGCTTTTTGACTTCATTGATGAGTTCTGATGGCCTGCAAGAGAGATGGTGCAGTTTGGAATGCATCATCCAGGGTGTTCTCCGAGCTGCATAGCATGGATTACAGTTACAACACCTTCACATTATCATCACCATCATCCATGTCCCCTTCATCTACAGGAGTCATGGCGGTTTGTGCATGTTGACCGATTTCGCTTTTGAGTCTTTTGGGATGTCGCAGAGTGATAGACTTTCATGAAGTGGTTAGGTTTGTTACAGTTGATGGACCGTTTTCCTTGTGCAGGGCAGGATCCTTGCCTGGGGTATGACCCTCCACATGTTTAGCATGTTCTAGCACTTGGGGCTGGTTTGGATCAGGCCCTTTTTTTCTCTGTCCCTGTCACAGCATTTACTAGTTCTGTCTTTATCTGTCACTGCAAAGCCGCTCCATGTGCCCTGGGTGCACCTTCGACAGCTGCTTTGATCCTCCCATGGTAAGTATGTCCATCATGGTCATGCACAGAATCTGCAGGATATTTTCTTTCAGCTTCACAGAGTGGCATCCTTGTATGAACTGAGCGTGGATCCCATCGTCAGCATTGGGTAGGGTGCAGGTGCTTGCAAGTTCCTTGACACGGATTCATCAGGAAGCTGCCTGTCTTTTTGATGCAGGAACTGCTCGTAGTCAGGTTTTGCGAGCAGTTTGAACTGCACAGTAAGGGCCCATTTCAGAGTCTGGTAAGTGAAGGGTAGACCTTCCTCAGTTACAGATTTTCTTAGCTTGTGAATCATGGTACCCCCTAGATGTAGGACCATAGGGCGTATTCTGTCATTACCACAGTGAAGTAGTTCTCCAATCTCTCCACCTATTCCTTCCATCTAGCTGCTTGTGCTGAAGGGGAACAGTTCTAGAGCCGGCCTTGAGGCCATGAGATACTGATATCAGATTCCAAGGATGAGAGAAGCTTCTGTGCGTGCTGCTTGTAGTGGTGGTTGTCACTAAGGGTTGCTTGCTTTGCTCCGATATCTGGAACTCGCCTTGGGTATTAGCGTGTCTGAGGGCTATTCAACGGGTGTGCTTATGAGATCACTCTCCCCTACTCATCACTACTGCTGGTCCCTGAGTCCCTTTGATGTTTTTTTTTTATTTTGAACTGGGAGAGATCTTCTTCCACTGCTTGCAGAGGCTACTGCAGGGTACGGGCATATGTGCCATGTCTGTGCACAAAGCTTGTCCTTAAAGACGTCCTTATTCCCTCTGGCCACGATCTTTGCTCTGCAGCTGCAGATCACAGGTGCCGCGTGTTGGAAGGGAAGGCATTCACTCGCTAGGTGGTGGTGGGGGGTACTACTCCCTGAGGGCCGTGCACCACACAGTGTGGTCGCCGAAAAGCGGCACATTTTTAAATAGAGCCGGGAAACTGCCTAGTGGGCACGAGCAGCTGTGTTCTCGTCACTCAAGAACTGCCGGTCAGCGCGCTACACACTTGTTGAGTTGGTCCAGGTTCGGGCAGAACACCGGAGTCTGTTCAAGCGCTCAGCGGGAGGTCGGCCAAAACGTTGTAATGTGGGCGTGAGCCCAATGCAGATGAACGCGGTGTGGGTTGTCACCGCCGTCCTTGTCACCAGTTTATTGCATAGGCAGCGCCGCCTACAGTAGTAAAGGGACCCAGTGCAAAGAATGCAGACACAAATTAGGTTGGTGTGCAACTAGCCCCGAGGAAACCTCTCCGGGCTACTTTATTTATTCACTCCCTTGCATTGTGGCTAGTACCATTGGCACCGGGCCTGAGGGGCATGGTCATATTCCCCACTGCAGTTCTTGCCAAAGGATAATGGGTTGTCCCAAATAGCACAGCAGGCCATGCACAATCTTGACACATGGTTCGGGACGGGTTGAGGAAAAGTAAAATGGTAACAAACTAACTTCATTACCATTTTATTTTTCGTCTCTGCATTTCAGTCGAGCGACGCTCCTCCGCTATAATTGAGGTGCCGCCCTGCTGTAAAATTGCTTGGTCGCCACCTCAGTGCATGTAATCGGATAATCATATCTTCTATTTCGCCGCCGTGCGGTTTATGCACTGTGTTCTACTATGTGCCATTGAGTTTTCTCCTGTTCTAATTTTTGAAACAAATATATTCTGTACTGTCACAGATAATTTATTTGTGTACAGCTCAAAGTCTTCGCGTTTTTCATAACTCAGGGAAATTTACCAGGTCGACTAGGGTGTGGCTCAGCATTAATCACTTTATCATGTTTGCAGTTTTTCAGAAATTCGAATGTCAGCGCAATATCCCACTTCCTGTGAGTCATGTTTGAGCAATGTTTACATCCTTGTGATAAAGTACTTAGTTGGCTACTGTGATTTCACACATTTGACTCATGGGTTGGGCGAGTGAACAGATAGCTTGTCTCCTTTATAACGTAGGCGAGAAGGAAGGCAAAGGTGTAACACGGCCTTTCAATGTTTAATAATTTGCAATATTTGACAATCAAATGCATTTATGCTAATTTTGAAACATCAAACAAGGCTGCTATAGGTAACGTAAAATGTCAATGTTATGACTGTGTAAAATAATGCACATATTTTCCCTCTTCCCTAGATGCAAATGGCTCTATACTGCGCATAAAGCTCGTTTCCATATATTTCTGCTGAAAAAACATAATTTTACTGCCTCTCAGACTGATCATGAAGAATCAAATTTAACTGCTGAAATATTAGCTCCAAAGTAAATCTGTTGTTGTAGTGTGAATGGTGTTGTGGTAACAGAACCATAAATAAATATTAGTATGTCCACACACCTGGTGCAAAGAGAAGAACGTATCTCCAACAGCCTGAATTCGGAATTATTGAAAAAGATTAACAATACAACGACACTAGAATTTAGAAGAAAGAAGACATTAATATTAATAATCCTAATAGTCCTTAATAGAATTGAAACTTTCCTTCACAATAGCTAGAAAATTTCGCATTCTATGTCAGGACCGGAGGCGAGGATTATGCAAATTCAAAGCTTACTCACCACCAAGGAGGCTGCTTCGTGAATTGGTTTAAAATAAAACTTTTTAAAAGTAGACTCTGAAGACCAATCAGCCGCATTCATGATGTCTTCTAACCTACCACCCACTTGGATGGCCTTTGAAGCCATGGCACCCCGAGCAGAGTGTGCCCCAGACACCTGAACATTGATACCTGCTTCGGTTAAAATCCATCTGATCCACTTGGCGATGGAAGGGGAGGAAACTGCCTTAAACGGTTTCTTCAAGAAATCAACAATTGAGATTCACCCGGAGGTCTAAGCTCTGGTGTTACCTCCTCATAGACTTTAAGGCACCTTACCACACACAATTTTGGAGAATTCAGAAAAACAGGATAGGATACTGACTTTGTATTATTCTTCGTTCTCCTAGATATGGTAAAGGTTACTCCTTCCGGAGAAAATACTCTAGCCGATACATCTAGGGATCGGACATCCAACACCCTTTTACATGAAATAAGGCACAACAGCATGGCCAGTTTGGCCGACAACTCCTTCCTTGAAAGATACTGATTATCCTGCCTCGAGGATAATAGAGTAAGAACTAGGTTACCGTCCCAGAGCTCTGCGTACCTGGGTTGTGGAGGTCTGGAAAGTCTAATACCCTTGAGATGTTTACATACCCAAGGATGTTCTCCGATCGGGCAGTTATCAAGGGAGGGGTGACCTGCCGAAATGGCCAATCTAAAAGAATTGATCGTGCAATAAGCCAGACCAGACTCAGCTAATTCTGCAAGGAAATTGATGATGTCGGTAATACGGGCCCCCATGGGATCGCAATGTTTGCCCACACACCAACGAGACCATCTATTCCACGCGGATCTATATCTTTTGCCTGTACCTGGAGCCCAGGCCTGTGCAATTAACTTTTTAGCTTCCTGCGAAAGTCGGTAGTCCTGCCATCGAGACCTGAAATCTTCCATGCCATTAGATGTAAATGCCTTGAAGAACCAGGGGGTGAAAGAGGCCTCTATGGTCCCGGAGAATCGAAGGAAAGGCCAGTAGACAAATTGGTAAATCGCATGAGAGCTCCAGTAGTGTCAGAAACCACGCTTGGGACCTCCACCAGGGGGTTATTAGGACCACTTTCGCCTCCTGCAGGCGAACTTGAGCTGCAACCCTCGGGATAAGAAGGAAGGGGGGAAATGCATACCCTTGATGTTGCCCCCAGTTCTGCAGAAAGGCATCCACTGCCGCAGCCCCCGGATCCGGGCGCCAGCTGAAGTATAGGGGTAGATGGGCATTCCACCTGGATGCAAACAGGTCCACTGAACACAGACCACATCGAGCCATGATCGCCCGAAAAACCGACTGATCCAGTTGCAATTCACTGGAATCCGTCAGAAAACAGGAATTCCAATCTGCCAAAGTATTCTGGGACCCCGGAAGGTACTCCACCATGACAGAGATCTGATGCTGGAGGCAAAAGTGCCAAAAATCCTTCGCCAGTTCCGCTAGGGCCCTCGAGCGTGTCCCCCCCAAGCGATTTATGTATTGCACAGCTGACACATTGTCCATCCGCAGTAGAACTACACAGGAGATTTTGTTCCGCGTCAGAGACTTGATCGCAAAAGAACCCGCCAGGAGTTCTAGACAATTGATATGCATGGTGAGCTCCTGTGGGGTCCAGCGACCCCCAAATGAGACGTCCCCGCATCTCGCTCCCCATCCCTGGCAACTGGCATCCGATTCTATCACTAGATCTGGGGAGGCTCCGAAAATGGCTCTGCCATTCCATGCCTCCATGTGGTCTAGCCACCAATGTAATTCCATCCTTGCCTCCAGAGACAGGGAGATCAGTTTTGAATACGTCACCCCCGACGAAGGTGAAAAGCTTTGAGGCGTTAAAGAGCCCTGTAGTGGAGGGGACCTGGAAATATAGCCTGAATTGAGGAGGAAAGCAAGCCCACCACTCTGGCTAACTGACGTAGGGAGATCCTGTCGCGCCGCAGGACCTTCCTTAACTCCTTCTTGATCTTGGATATCTTTGGGGTCGGAAGACTGATAGAAGCTGTTCGGAAGTCTATGAGGAAACCCAGCTCCTGCAAAAGCACAATAGTTGTGTTCACATTGGATATGAGTTGAGACCTGGATTGATCCATCAGAAGCAGATCGTCCAGATAAATGATGTGACGAATCCCTTGTGACCGCAGTACTTCCACTACTGGTTTGAGGAGTTTGGTGAAGCACCATGGTGCCGAGGAAAGTCCGAAGGGGAGAGTGGTGAACTCGAACACCTGACCTTTCCACAGAAATTGCAGAAACCTGCGATGGGGAGGAAAGATAGGAACGTGAGATATGCGTCCTTGGGGTCCAGACAGACCACCCAATCTCCCTGTAATAGTAGATCCCAGAGCATATGAATACCCTCCATTTTGAAGTGCCTGTATACTACCCAGTCTTTGAATGACTGGGCGAAAGCCCTTGTCCTTCCTTTCTACCAAGAAAATGTTGCTTACAAAACCTCTGGGATGTAGAGACGTGAAGCATATGGCATTTTTGTGGAGGAGAGCCTGACCCTCCAGATCTATGAAATCGGAGTCCGCTACTGAAAATACTAGGGGCGAGGGCAGCGTCTCCTGGGAAAGGGTTCCCCAAAATTCGATCTGGAACCCGGAGACTGTCTGCAGCACTCAAGCGTCGGAGGTGATGTGACTCCAACTGTCCCTGAAGAAGCGTAACCTCCCTCCAAGGTTTTGAGGGGAAAAATGGATAAGCTTTACCAGAAGGTCCTCCTGGGGCATTATTCGCTCCTTGTGCGATCCTGTTCGCCCTGCCTTTCTCCCTGCCGCGATTGGGGAAGCTTGTTCCTTGGCGACCATCCCGCCAACCGTTGTTTCGGAAGGAACCTGGGCCTTGTTGGTATTGGCGGCCGGAAGAGCGACCCCTGGCTCGCCCGGCCCCGCCAAAAACCTTACTCTGGAAGATCTTTTTGATGGACGACTGCACCTTGTCAAGAGCAGAAAATGTGGCAACGAATTTACCCAATTCCTTAACAAAGGGGTCGCCAAATAATTTGCCTTGGGCAATAGCCCCTGCCTCTGAGTTAGAAAGCTCCCCTAATTTGGAGTAAATTTTGATAAGCAAGGATCTGCGCCTTTCAGCCGAAATGGCACAGTTTGCGTTGCCCAGGAGACAGACAGCTCTCTGGGCCCACTCCGCTACAATATCTGTCTGTAGGGGTGTGTTTGACTGCTTGGCACCTTCCGCCAGCTGAATTATCTGTTTGAGGGGTCCCAACACATCAAGGAGTTTATTCTGGCATGCCCTCCAGGATTGGTCAATCCCTTTCTTAGGGTCCTTAGTGTACTTGGCAAAAAAGGTACACATCTTGGGGTCAATATCCGGAGTGCCGCCACCTTATCCGATAAGGTCGAGCGTGGACATTCCGCCTGTAAGCGGGCCCGCACCTCTTTATCAAGAGGCTGCCGAATTTTACTTGCGACATATTCGGCCACCTTGTGGTTCGGACGTCACTCCGAGGAACTAGGATGGCAAATCCCGTTAGGTTCAAACATATCGGAGTCAGAATCTACCAAATCCGAAGGATCTGGCATGGTAGCTCTGGGGCGTAAAGGGCGACCGGTCTCATCGCCCTCCAAAGAGGAGGAATCTACAACAGAGTCTCCAGTGATGCCTTTAAGTGACCCGAAATCAGGGTCCCATATGTGGTGAAACTTATCACCCATTGCACCGGGTAGCAAACCCTCCCGGGAAGGTAAGCACTTATGCGCGCGTGCAATTTTAGTGAAGGTACTGGAAAACTCAACATCTCCAACGTGCCCCGCGTCGCGCTTGTGCGATTTCTTGGGGGCAGTTAGGGGAGAGGATCCACCCTCCGCCCCCATCGCACCAAACTTGCCCGTCCCTTTGGAAACCTGTTCCGTGAGCCGCGCCACGCTTTCCTTAAGAGGGGCAAGGGCGTGTGTGATAGCCTGTGAGAACAGAAGATCCACCCCAGGGCGTAGGACACGGTGACAAGGGCCCTCACCTGGGGACATGCTGGTAAAAGGCTCATGTTCCTGAGAGGACTGCATCCTGTGACTCTGGCAAAAAATTGACAGAGAACACCCTAAAAGTTTTTATAAAGGGTATTCCCTACCCCCTCTGTCCAAACAAAATCACAGTTGACTGCAGAATAAAGTCTTCCCTGAATCGGTCAAATCCTTACCGCAAGCGGTGTCTTAGGGTAGGGAAAATAAACAAAACTGAGCGAATGCCAAAAAATTTCTCAAATAGTGAGGAGAAAAACGGGCGTCGAGCGTTGGAAATACACAAGCGCTCGATGCAAGTTGAAATGGGTGTGCGCACCCTCAACCGGACCCGACGCGTCCCCTTAAGAAAAACAAAAGCGCTCGGGTTGACCGCCTGCCGCACTGAAGACGTGCCGTTAGCAACGCTCATTGCTATAATAACAGAGAAATGCCGGCAGACGCGCCATTAGCAACGCTCGTTGCTATACTAACAAGAAAAAACAAGTCGAACGAGCGCAAGCAGAGAAACATGCAAGCATTTGAAGAATGTGCAGCTAAATAACTGAGAGGCAGAAAGGCACTTATCTGACTGAGCAGTGAAGAAAGAGGATGAGTGGCGTGCTCAAGGATATTTATATGAGCGTCGGGAGTGGATCCTCATTGTACAGTGGTTACCATGGTGGCAGACTCATGGAACTTGTAGTTTTTCTGTGTATTTTTTGTTTAACTTTGAACTTGCTGTTTAATAAAGAGTGAAGGAAGATCTGCATAATCCTCGCCTCCGGTCCTGACATAGAATTATGTTGTTCCTCCTTATATATAAATAGGTTCTCAATTTTTTTAGAGAAGTGATTCAGTTTGTGAGAGGTAAACTATATACAACCTGTTCGAAGTATTAGAGGTAGGTACACTCTCTTTCTGGAAATAACCCTAGAGAAAGTCAATAAAAGCAACTCTTAGGTTTGCTTAACCACCAGACCTCCACCCAATATGAAAAATAATAAGGATAAGAGCTGTACTGATGGGATCCAATCATTTGGAGAACATATAATGTGGGCAAGGGTCTGATGGTACTCCTGAGTGGATGGAGTGCAAGGCTGCTGCATTTTCCACCACTGTGACAGTGGGCAAGGCAGACATGTTGGGGCTCTAGGGTCTCATCTCGATGGGAAGGAGGGTTATGAGGGTAGAAGGATGTGCCTGGGGTTCAAAGTAGTTGTAGATGGTGCTGATCTTTCTGCTGAGGTAGTGGAAGAGTTGGGTGCAGAGGTCCTGGGAAGAGGTGATGGTGGGGATGCTGGCACAGATAAACCAAAGCCCTTCACAATGGCAAAGATATCTTTGACATTGTTTGTGCTGGTGTATATATGTTTGGTCAGTGCTGACTATTTGGTGGATCTGATTTGCTGATGAGAGCTGGTCTGAGAGCTGATTTGTAGGTGCTGTAGGTTGTTTTGTCATGTGTCTGTCTCCATTTGCATTCAAATTGCTTGCAAGGGCATTTGGCGAGTCTTAGATTTTCTGTGCTTCACCTTCCATGTGGTCTGGTCCTTGTGGTGTTGGTAGTCTTCAGTGGGGCCAGTGGGCCAGTGAAGGATGTGATCAAGGTGTCAAAATAGGTGATTTTCTTTGTTAGGTTGTTATGGCCTTCTGGTTGCCGGGCTTGGAGCTCCGCAGTCCATATTTTATCCTGTATCCTATTCCACTTTTGTTCAGTAGCCATGGAAGAAGCTGTTGCATGCCAGTGGAGGAACAGCGGATTGAAGTGGATGAGGGTCTGATCTGTCCAGGTAAGTGGTTTGGCTTGCTCACCATGATTTCATTGGTGAAGGTGGTGCCCAGGATATGTCCAGCTGGGTGGGTGTGGTTCTTCATTCGTTGGGTGAGCCTGACTGTGTTCATGTCCTCCAGGAGGTTGGCAGTGTTGGGGGTTAGTGAGGTCCTAGAGATGGTAGTTGAAGTTGCTGAGGAGAAGCAAGAGTGTAAGAAGAGAAGCAGAAACAGACAGGCAAAAAGTAAACAAAAGCTGAATAAAAGTGAGAAAGCAAGGATGAGAGAAAAAAAGATCTAAGATAGAGACAACTAGAGAGAAGTACCTAGAGGAGGAGAGAGACAGGAGTGTGAGGCAGGGAGCCTCAAAACAGTGTCGGTGTTGAGTCTACAAGGGCAAGGCCTTGTCAGTGGACCAGACGCAAATAAGTGGAGCAGGCAGGGACAAGCAATGCCTGCCTAATCTGCTAAATGCTCCCATTGAATATAGCCTTCAACTTCTGGAACACCGAGGCAGTAGAGGCTCACACAAATGTAATTCAGGTGTATCTCAAGACATCAGTGGGAGTCATAAAAGTGGGGATCCGTCTACTATAATTTTTCAACTCAATGTGGTGATAAGCTGCACTCAGATCCAATGTGGTGAAAAACTTTGCGCAATCCAACTTGGCAGGCAACTCCTGGATGTTTAGCAGCCGGTGGAAATCCACTGCAATTTGCTTATTAACCAATGTACAGTCAACACAAAGTCTAAAGGTTTGAGATATCTTTTTTACAGACTTATTTTTATTAATCAATACAATGGGAGACACCCACTCTGACAAAATCACGAGTTGCGTCACACCAGAGGCACTCATTTATTCCAACATATAGGCCATGTCCTTTCTCTCACTCATGTGTATATTTCTCTATTCAATCCAATGTTATATTAAAATCAATTGACCTTTGCAACAACAGGCCTGTGTTTATTTAAAGGTATTTCCAGTTCTTTATCTTGTACGACAACACATAAATCAATCAACCAATCAATCAATCATTATATTTATATAGTGCACTAATCACTGGTAAGGATATCCAGGTGCTGTTGTAGCTGCATCTGTCTCAGTCGAACAGTCATGACTTGAGATCTATTCTGAATTCCTGGATGGTGGGAGATGACTTTAGGTAGGGAAGAGGCTGTTCCAGGCGTTTGCTGCTGGGTATGTGAAAGAGCAACTACCGTAAGTGCTGTGGCAAATTCGTAGAGTGGTTTTGAGGGTGAGCGATGTAGACTGAAGGAGTCTAAAGGGGTGGTGAAAATCCATGCAAAGATTGAAACAAGTTGGTCCTAGGTTGTGGAGGGATTTTTATGCGAATGTCAGGAGCTTGAATTACTAGTAGTTGTGCACAAGGAGCCAGTGGAGGTTTCTTAAGTGGGGAGGTGATGTATGTTTGTTTTGGGAGGTCTAAGATGAGTCTGGTGGCAGAGTTCTGGATGAGTTGTAGTTCTTTGTAAGCACAATGGTGAGTCTGGCATAGAGTATGCTGCAATAGTCTAGTTGGCTGGTTATGAGGGCTTTTGTGACAGAGCATCAGGTTTCGTGCGGGAGCCGTTTGAATGTTTTGCAGTGCATGCAAAGGTGTGAGGAAACAGGTGGAGGAGATCATGTGGACCTGGCACTTCATGTTGAGTTTGTTGTCTATGATGATTCCTATGTTTCTGGCATGGTTTGTGGGAGTGACCTCAGTTGGCCACCAGGGCTTGTCCCAAGGTGAGGTGGTGTTACTGAACAGTAACATCTCCATCTTATAGGTGTTGAGATTGAGGCATATGTCTTTCATCCATTTTGCGATGCTGTTGATGCAGTTGTGGAAGTTGGGTCTTGTCATGGTGGTGTCCTTGGAGAGGGAGAGGGTGAGCTGCGTGTCATCTCTGTAGGAGGTAATGTTGAGTCTGTGGTTTCTGAGGAGGTCAGCCGGAGTGGTCATGTAGAGGTGTTGAAGAGGGTGGGGACGAGGGATGATCCCTCAGGGGTGCCGTTGAAGATATCCTTGGGCTTTAAGATGAAGGGCGAGAGGTGGACCCTCTGAGTTCTGCCTGAAAGAAAAGAGACAATCTATTTCAGGGCTTTTCTTCTGATTCAGATTTGGTGAAGCCTTGTGAGCAGTCTGTGGTGGGAGATTGTGTCGAAGGCTGCAGAGAGGTCAAGGAGGGTGAGTGCAGCCGAGTTTCCTTGGTCAAGGAGGAGTCTAATGTGGTTCATGACTGCGATGAGAGAAGATTCTGTGCTGAGGTTAGAGCGGAAGCCATTTTGTTACTTGTCCAGGAGATTGTTTCCTTCTAGGTAGACCATAAGCTCTTGCTACATGGCTTTTCGAGTATGGTTGCTGGGAATGGGAGCAGGGAGATCGGCCAGTAATTTTTAAGTTTATTGGGATCGGCAGATGTTTTTTAAGTAGGGGTTTGGCTCCTGCATGTCTCCAGTTTTCCGGGTAGGTGGCTGAGTTTATAGAGAAGCTGAGGATGTCGGTAAGTTTGCTGGTGATGAAGCTGATGCCTACGTTGAACATATGATGAGGGCAGTAGTCCATGGACGATCAGGAGTGGATGGATCTGATGAGGTTGGCAGTGTCATGTGTTGTAAATGTTTCCAGTTGGTGATGGTACAGTTGGTGAAAAGGGCCGGGGGGTTCGGGCACTGTTAGTGTCCGAGGAGCAGAGAAGATTGATGGTGTCAGTGAAGGAGGGTTGGGGAGCAACGTTTTTGTAGATGGTGGCTATATTACCATGAAAAATGTTGTTGAAGGAGTAGCATAGCTTCTGTGTAGGGGTGGTGCAGTCTCTGATGCGGTTGGGTTGCAGAACTCTTTGACAATCTTGAAAAGCTCTTTGCTGTGGTTTGAGCTTGTTTGAATGCGGGTGGCTAGGGCTTGTTTCCCAGCATTAATGATGATTTTGTGGTATAGGTTGAGTTCATTCTTGAAAGCAGATCTGTCAATGGGATCCTTTGAGGAGTGCCATCTTCTTTCAAGTTGCTTGCACTTGAGCTTGCTGGTTCTAAGTTCTGGTGAGTACCAGCTGGCTTGCTTGCCTTGGGTGTTGGGTTTGCTTAGTTTGATGGGTGTGACAATGCCTGTGCTGTTTGAGATCCATGTAGTAACATTTCTGACAGCTGTGTTTGTATCTGTTGGGATGTCTGGGTGGTGAGTGTTGAGGGTGTCACACCATTGGTCTTTGAAAATCTTGTCCCAGCTTCGATGGGAAATGCAATCTGGCCTGGCGGCGTTGTAGTGGCTGATGAGAATGTGAAGATTATGGTCAGTGAGCGCTGAGGAGTAGTCGAAGGAGACTAGGCTGCTGGATGTGAAGATGGGGTCGAGTGTGTGTCCACTGATCTGCATGGGGTGAATGACAATTTCGTTGAGTCGGATTATATTCATGCTGTCCAGGAGATTCGTGGTGTTGGCATCACTGAGGTGGAATTCAGGTCTTTGAGGAAGATGTAGTGTTCAGTGTCGATATCTTGTGTAGCGATCAGTTCGGTGATGGCTTGGCAGAACTTTTGTCATGGCCCAGGGGGTCTGTATTCAAGGTGTACTTTGATGGAAGTTTTACATCTGGGCTGATCAAGAAGTGGAGGTGTTCTATGATTTGAACATTGTTCTCCATAGAAGAGGAGCAGTGGAAGGTATCCTTGTGAATGATGGTGATCCCCTCTCTAAACCTGCCTTTGTAATCTGAGTGGATGATCTTGTACCCATCTAGGGTGGCTGTGACAATATTGGGCACCAAGGAGGCACTGAGCCAGGTCTCAGTGAGGAAGTCTATGTCCGGAGCAAGGGAGGTGATACAGTCTCTTAGTTCTGTGGTATGTTTGCCGAAGGAACGGACGTTGATTAGGATGCACCGAAGGAGGTGGGGGGTAGTCTTGGGTATTAGCTTGGCAGTGTTTGATTGTGGTGAGATTCTGATGTTGCAAGAGAACTAGCAGTGGAGACACGTAATGGATCCTTCAGTAGAGCGGGGAGAGGAGTAACAGCATGAACATGACTTGTATGTTTCATTAAGATCAGTACAAAATACTAGACTCTTGCTGTTAGGGTTTAAAATAATGGCTATCCTTCCTCGTGAAGCCACGCCAACACATGTAGTCCATTAACCTGAACAAAAACCTTGTCCATAATATGTTTGTCCTGAAGTGTCATACTTGTAACAAAGACAACATTTCAGTTTCTTTCCTTCTATACCGATATAGTTTTATGCAATTTTGCTCGATCATCTTCTCTTTGCAATAAAAATAAAAAAAAGGTAAAACACTACTCTGAAACCTGTGAAAGGTGACTCAAAATCTGGTTTTATGTTAAACGTCTTCCTATGAATTTCAATCAAACCATTTGGATATTTTTAAAACTCCTCATCTATACTCAGAATTACTCCCCCTTCTATCATTTCAGAAAAAGTTTTAAAATCAGGGTCATCGTCACTTTCATTCGGCTGATATCCTTGTTTTTCCTTTCCAAGATCCACACTAGCACACTTTTCTTTTTCAATATCCACCTCCACACTCTTTTATATCCAACACAAAATCACCCTTTTCCTCTATACATTCAGCAAATCCTGTACCAGTAAGATCCTCTTGATCCCAATGGTTTTCATGCAAACATTAGAACAACGGCCTCACATGCCACACGTAAAACATTCTTTACACAAAGCTGGACAAGTGATAATGGAAGAAACCACCGTAATTTGTAAAGTTTGACTACAAGGTCCACCGTCTTTACCGCACAATGGGGCATACAGAGTTTATATCCCAAGTACGTCACAAGAATGCATGAATTTGAAATGCATGGTGTTACTGGCATTATGCGTCATAACAAGGGACAAAAAGTACATTTAGAGTGTTGCAACAAAAATAGATGTTGTGATGGTGATTTAGTGTGTTGCACATGACTTTAGTTTATGAACACTGCGAATTAGTGTGCAGTGCATCACAGAGTGGCACATGGCAGATGGCAGATGACACATGTTGTGAGTGATATTAACGATCTTTTTTGCACCTGCATAAACCAGCTGAAAAATTCAGACTGGTTTCTTGTATGGCATGAGCAAGTTGGTAAAGACTACAATTACTAGGATACACATAGTGTACACATCCTTGAGAGATAGTAGCATTAGGGATCTAACTTTGGCCCTAATGAAAGCTTTATTACTCATAAGGCACAAATATCCTTCTGAAACGTAGTCCCAAGGATGTGAGAGTAACTAATGATCTCCAACAGCATCTAATACGTTTTTACTCTCGCCAGCGGACCCCTCAATAAATTAGCAGCTAGCAACAGGAACATTCCTTTATGCATTTTTATCTTATATCTCCTCTATTTAGAGTCAAGATTTAAAAGCGCTTCCTTGAGTAGCACGGTTGGGCCCATCCAAGTGTACACACTCTGTGTTAGGATTCAATGATAAAGCATGCTACTAGAATATTGGATGGTAGCAATCCTTTTACAAAGGAGGAAACACCTTTTAAGACAAGGTACAAAGCCTTTAAATTAGATGGGTGTGGCATTTCTCTCAATTTGTCTTGTGTGAGTACTGGAAGTGCAATAAACCAACCAAAAAAATTCTACCACCCTTTATTGATCTTGTTTTTTGTTTCTTAGTAAGCCCACACACCTGAGACTGAGAAACCAACACATTTCTGTCTGCTTGAAGATTAAATTCTTAACAAAGATAAACATTACATACAGGCACTAGAACTTAGAAGCATAAAGACTATAACATTCCTACCCATCCTAAGTAGGTGAAAACGTCACCACAGGAGACAATGAGAATAAAGGGTACTCACCAGTACTTTGGAGCAAACAGTATAGTATATCATCTTTGACTGTCTTCACCAATACAATACAAGTAAACCATTTACTGATGCAAAATATTAATCAGTAACGTAACTAATCTGCTGCATGATCGATATTTGTTCGGATTGCAATAGATTCCAAATCTAGTGGGATGATTCAACATTTAATATTTTTGAAGTAACTCTCAGTAACACTACGTTGGGATATTGAACATTTTTAGCAATACAGACTCGAAGATGATCTATTGATCTGTGCTATGCATATTTTTACACAGACGTTACTGTTCCAAACCTGTTTTCTTCTTGACAGTGACTAAAAGACTGGATACTATCTTTAAAACCATCAATGATAGGTTCTTAGCAAGTATGAAAGTAAATAATTGACAGTCTGCTTTTGTCACATGCCTTTTCTGGCCTAACTCACATAACTTGCTTACCTAGACCTCAAATTACGAATAAACTGAGAGTGCTATGGGTCAGCTGCACTCAGCCATTGGTTGCTTTGCCCCCCCCCCCCCCCAGCCACTTGATTAATTTTAGTATCTTTCACATCTAAATAAGTCGACCAGAGGTCTTCTACTCCATGTCCAACTGTGTTGCACTGAGTTCATAGAGTGTGCATGAGGGCCAAACAACCCACCTTAGTGAGACCACTGTTTCTGCCTCATCCCCTTTCCTCTGGGATTGCAGCAACTCCTATGCACTGCAGTGCACTTCCTTGCCAGGCCAAGTCCACAGCATGCTGAGGTTTGAGAACACAAGTGGCTTACCAAATATAGCCCCTTTGACTTCCTGGGAGAAACTTCACCTTAAATAAGATGTGTGAGAGACCACAACCACCTTGTTTAAGCTCACCTAACTTTTACATTCCATGTCCCTGAGACAGAGCTATCTAGGGCAAACCTGAATGTAGGTTTTCACTTGGGGTTTGAAGTGAATGAGGACCATGCCTCTCCACACTGCTCTTAAGAACACTACTCCCTCTGGCTGCCTTGTTTCCCGTGTAAAAAAGCTTTCTAGTAAGTCTTGGTTTGGGATAATTTTTTAGTTATATATACCATTCAGCATTGCTCTTTTTTCGCAAACTAGACTGGTTATTACAAACCTCAATCATGAGGAGGATCTTGCAACGGCTGCACTCTGAACAATATGTATGTAAGGGTAAAACTTATGTTTTTCAACAAGTAAACTCAGAGTTCTTGTCAGGTTTCGACTCCCAAATAAATATACTGAAATATGGAAGTAATGAAGAGCTTGATTCTCCATACTTTATTAGATAATGATTGTAACGCTCAATGTTTCATACAATGATCTCCCAAGCGACCTTTAAAAATGTCCACAAAGAATAGATTGATCCCTGGTAATGTTTATAGAAACGTGCCGTCGAGCTCTCACATATTACCAATAACAAATAGAAAATTCAAAAACGTTGTGTTTTGATTCAGAAATGCTCTGACATTTTCCTAAAAAGTAAACCGAACTTTTTATACGTGTACACTGAATAGCACTGAATATCATTATCATGCACCACATAATAGTTGCCGAAATGAAGAAGTGTCCTGAAGTCGGTCAAGTATCACACAGACACCTAGTGGAAATTGCAGTTTTGGCCACAACGTCAAAGAGAAGAGGTTCACATTTTTAGGCCTGGTTAAAGACAACTTGCAATATTCCAGGTTTTATGTTATAAATACAGAGATGGGGGGCAGGGAGTACGGACAGCCAGTAGTGGAATTAGCCCCTACCCCCCCCTTTCAGTCATTTGCTTCACTGCTGTATCATCCACATTTATATTAGTCCACGGGAGTATTGAGCCGTTGACCATGTGGCGAACCACCACCATCATCCGCATGCTGCTCTGCTCTGCGCACATGGAAAGGAGGAAAGGAGAGGATTCAAAGCGGATGTGAGTCGTGGTGATGCACCTGTATAAAAGAACAAAAGTGAACACAAACAAAAGGTTAGAAAAACATAGGTCTTAAGAATATTCTTGTTAATTATCATTTGGAAGGGAAGCAAAAACTGTCTAAAATGTGGGTAATAAAATTATGGTAAAGTGGCATGTTGCTATTGAAACTGTCACTGCCACGTACTATTTCATATTTTTTTTTACAAAGGAAGAGTTGATGCTTTAAAAAAAAGGAGTGGTTTGTCACCAATAGATGGAACTGCAGCACTCATAGTTCAATAGGCAAAGCTGCAGCAAATTGTTATTATTTATAGGATGCTAACTTAAAAGTTTTAAACAATGATCACTTTCAGTATGTGACTCCAAAATTCTGTAGCATAATAGCCTACATCAGTGGTTTTTAACCTGTTTTCTGGGGAGCTTTGGGGGTCTGTGAAGCCTACTCACAATGGTCTGTGGCTGCTTAGAAAATGAAATATTATTAACAGATTAACGAAGTGTATATGAATGAAGACACACTATGCACAAGTGAACATTTACAAACAAACTGTAGATGTGAAGGAATTTGAAATTGGAGACTAAAAATGATGTAGGTATCCTCAGATTGCTTTGTGGTAGCAGTGTGCAAGGGCATCAAACCGTATGGACAACCAGAGGCCTCAATTGAATTTAGAAAAGCTCCCACATCCTACTAAAATTAAACTTTTGTTTTTTATATTTGTGAACTCAATAAAATATTTAATCGTTTGTATATTTGTTTGATGAATGCTTGTTCCTGAGTTTTTTGTGTGTATTGTGTTGTGGTTCAAATTATGAAAAAAAGCTTAGGTCAGTATCCTCTTATTCCAGTAATGACTCAGAGTGGGCCCCAGGATTCCAATAATGCCTCAGGTAGGGTCCTTGAGTTCCAGTAATGATTAAGTGGGGGTCCACAGAAGTCAAAAGGTTAATAACCTCTAGCCTGGATTAAGGTCAATGATTTTCATCTAGAGCATAATACTGGATATTTATTGGACTGGGGTACAATATTTAGTTACATTCCTTGAGAAAATAATCTTATGATGAAATGATACTAAGTTCAGCCGAAACATGTGTTACTCTATAAGGCACGTCTGCCTATTCTTAGTGCTCTAAAATCCAATGAACGGGTCTTTTTAATACATTCAATTGCCGTGGATTCGATGTGCTCTGCCTGTGTCAGGTTGCATGCTGATCACGTTTTCTCATTCTTTACTCTTCTGAGATGATTGACAACTTCCTTCTAAAATGTCAGGCATCTTGTAACGCTAACGATTAATACAATTATTTAAAAAAATCAAACATGACTATATGTACACGTGTACCCAAGAACGAACATCTTGAAATGCTCTTTGGATTACTTTATCATTACTCTATCTTTCCAAGATTGTCAATGTATTGAAAGCCATGCTTAGGCCATCTAACAGTGGTAATCTAATAATGAAGTAAAGGAACAAGCATTGTCAAAACCTAAAGCTTTTCGATCGAAGAGTAGAGGCCAGATCTTTTGGCTTTATCAAGCTTGTTTTAGTCTGCTATGAAGGCATGGACAGTCATCCTGCTTTTTAATTACTACTTTACGCAACCGGTATCACATGCACCCTTTGTCTAACACTCAACATTCATGGTACACACAATCTCATATGTTAACTTTCTCGCACGAACATCACAGAGCAGACAGCAAATACAGAATCCTCACAGCATTACACAGCCACGTAAAGTGTCACATATAACCGTCTGGTGCAATAGCACACAAGAGATATTCTTTAAGTTTTTTATTCATACATTTTGTGTCCAGCCCAAAAATAATAGTGGCTGTGAAAGCCCTGTTATTGATCTGAAAACACGTCACTTAACATCTGGCATCATACACTGAAGAATCTTGCATCAATGAGCTGTAGGTTAACTTTACAACACAAGAAGCATGCAAACCCACCTGCAAGCAAGACTCATATGTAGTAATATACCGAATACAAAACTTACCAGCACCTAATCAGGCACTAATTGACTAATTTAGATACTGGCTATTTCAAAAACCTGGCTGGGACCTTTAAAGCCTTCACTGTACTGGTTGCAGTAAAAGATGTGAGTATTGCCGAGTGAGCACCATGTTTGTGGGGCCTGCTGAACAATTTTTTTTTTCTAGAAGCTAACTCCAAAAGTGTTTTTTAAATGAAAAACAAAAAACAAGTCAATAGCCCTGATCCAAAAGGGGTTTTCTCCATGCACTGGGGGCCATTGATTGATTTCACCATCGTGGGCCATCAAGTGATGCATCTCTGCAAACTAAAACAGCAGGCAAGCTGGAGAAAAGACTCAAGAAACAGATTTCTTCTGATGCACTTATCAGAGCATGTGTTCACCCAAGCCTATTTATCAATTAGAAGGGAGTTTACCTTTGGGATAAGTGAGGGGATCCTCTGAATGCCTAGAGAATAAACTTTTCCTTCAGCAGCCTAAAAACATCTAAGGCCTATGGGGCCAGATGTATCAAGATTTTTTGCATTCGCAAACAATGAGAATTGCAAAAATCGTCCGTTTGCAAATGCAAAAATGGTCCCTGCGATGTATGAAAGGCATTCACTGTGTGAAAATACGGAATCGCAAAAATTGCGTTTTTTTGCGAATATGATGTGGTTTTGCATGTCGCAATCAGTGTTTCGCAAATAGCAACATGAAATACCGAATCGCTATTTGCGAGACGGCAACTGCGACACAGTTTAGCAAATTGCAGATAGCGAACCGCAAAATCATGGCTCAATTTGCGATACGCTGATTGCGACACGCAAAACCATGTCGCAATTGGATGCATCAAAAATTCGCAAATGGCCTTTTGCACCTGCAATTTACACAAAATTTAAATCAGGTGGTAACTAGGTGCAACCTATATAAAGAGGCCCAGAATTCCTCAGCCGCTCTTCCACAATGGCTGCACTCTACGTGATGGCAAGGAGGATGAGGTTCTTGGCAGGTTTGAGGAGAGGGAGGAGGAGACAAGAGTGCATTTTCAGAGTGAGCATAACCCTTTTTGACCAGACAAAGGAAAGCAATGAGAAGTACAGATTAAGCTCAGCCATGATACTTGACCTGATAGCTGATCTACAACCCATACTGCAGCGCACCACACACAGGACCAATAGTATACCCACTAATGTGCAGTCATTATGCTCTCTGCACCTATTAGCCTCAGGGAGCTATCAGGGGGTCATAGGTGCAGCAGGAGGGGTCTCACAGAGTGCTCCCTCACGATTCTTCCAAGCATTTCCAAATGCCATGTTGAGCAAAATACAAGAGCACATAAGATTCCCCAACACCCCACAGGAATTACAACAAACGAAAATCTATTTTTATCAGGTTGCACAATTCCCTCATGTCATAGGTGCCATCAATGGGACACATGTAGCAATCTGTCCACCATAAGCCACCGAGTATGTTTATCAAAACCGTAAAAACCATAATTCCATGAACATACAGGTGATTAGCGATGCCTCTAACATCATCACCGATCTTGTGGCCAGAAACCTAGGTAGCACATGACTCCTACATCTTTCGCCACAGCAGGATTCATACAAGACTGCTAGCTGGGGAGTTTGGCGAAGGATACCTACTGGTAAAGTAATAGATGACTATGTTGCATTGAAGTAATAATGACGTCAGATTCCAACAGTACTCATTTTACCCTCTGTTCATTCCAGGAGACAGTGCCTACGCAGTGCGCACCTACATACTGACGCCCTACCTGAACCCTGCAATGCCTGCAGAGAGGAGGTACAGTGCTGCACACAGGGCAAGCTGCAGTGTGGTGGAGAGGACTTTTGGTCTCCTGAAGAGCCGCTTCAGGTGCATCCATAAGAGTGGAGGGGCACTACAGTACAGCCCATGTAAAACAGTGGCCGCATGTGCAATGTTGCACAACAGAGCAACAAGAAGGGGCACACCGGTTGAACCAATGGAGCCGGACTCAGATGAAGATGGTGATCCCTTACCACCCCATCACCCAGTAGACATTACCAGTGCAGCAGAGGGCAGGCAAAGACGTGCTGACATCACGCGCAACCATTTCTAATGTAAGTAATGACAACACTACTGCAATTTTATGTCTTTCTGCGGATAGCAACTTTATTACCTTGACTTCAGGTAACGTATGTGTCAATAGAACATAGCCATGAACCATAGGCTACCATGTGCAAATAACAGTGTCACACTAAAAGCATCATAGTATAACTGTAGATATTACAGTTGTTCCCTGTAGGCTTTAACATTACTTCCTACGTCCACTCACACCACTTGAGTGCTCAGTGGCCTCACTGGCACCTCTTGTCGCGGGTTCACTGGCAGTACTGTGTATGGTACTGCAACACCTAGGGTTCATCACAGGGGCTGTAAGACTGCTGAGGCTAGAGAATTCCTCACTATCTCCACCACCCAGTTCGCTATTTGTAGCACTGCGTGCTGTCTGCATTGCATCCAGGACATTGGTTATTTGCACCAAGCCCTGTGCAACGTCCCGACTGCAGTGTGCCATCTCCACCTGTATGCCCACAGCACGTCGTGACATCATGGCAGTTGAGCTAGCAAGCTGATTGATCGATCTGCAGAACCCATCAAACCTTCTCATGAATTGGTGATGGCGCCTCCGGTGGCTGACACGGGCCTGCTGAATCTCAGTGCAGAGGTCCCTAATGGCATTTGTCAAGTCCTTTGTGTTTTCGGCTGCTGTTTGCTGTCCCTCGTGCAGTGACTCCAAATGCTTATTCATTGTGCCCATGTTCTGATTGAATGACACTAACTGCCTGTGCATTGACCTAATGTGTTTGCATTGCAGGCGCTGCACTTTCAGCATGGAAGCTTCAAGTCTGGCAAAACTTGATGGGCCCTCTCTTTCCTCTGGGCGCTGTCTACCTGCATTATGATGCCTCCTGAGGGGAGTTGACTGACGCTGAGGCAGGGACTGCTGTGTTCCTTTGGATCTATCCTCTGAGGGTAGTTCATCCGGCAACTCATCTGAGTCCAGGTTGTACTCTGGGAGAAGTAACACCCTTGCCCTGCATCTGGTTGGTGCAATACTGAGAGACTCACTTGTGTTGGAGTCGGACTGTGGCTGTGTTTCAACATCCCCCACATTTCCACATTCTGCTGCACCAGGGCCCGGGACATCTTCAACGACAATTTGCAGCATGTCATTAACGTATATATCACAATAAGTACCACAATAGTAAAATTTGTACTCTGACATCGTATCACTGTGACGTGTGTGTGTTGTTTCTCTATGTGGCTTAACACCATGTTGTTTTGAATGTGGTTTATTGACCTTCAGATTGTGGCCTATCACTCCCATGAGGCATTGTTGTGTTGTATGTGAGATGTGCATGGACTACTTATCATGCTGCATCGGGCTAATAGCTATTTCTAGGAGGCATTTGTACATGCACATATGGGGATACGCATCATTACTGCCTTTACCTTTGCTTGTGCTGGGTGTCCCTGAGGTGTCAATGTCAGTGAAACCACTGACGGCTTCCGGAAGCAGTGTGGACTCCACCATGTCTTCCATTGGTGTGAACGGTGTCTGGGTGGGTGATTCTCCTCCGGTGCTCCTTGCCTACTTTAGTCTTGTGGCTACCCTTTCTTTGGCACGGGAACGCAGGGCCTACCATCTCTTGTGAATTTCCTCCACAGAGCGCTGCGCAAAACCCACTGCACAGATTTCTGTTTGGATTTACAACCAGAGTTTCCTTTTCTCACTTTCAGGGACCTGTAGTGAGTTCTTCCCAAAGACTTTGTCATGGTTCCTGACAACCTCCTCAGTGAGCACCTCCAATTCCGGGTCACTGAATTTGAGCTTGCGCTTCCTGTCTCCCTTGTCCTTCACCTTCCCATCAGTGACCATGTTGCAATTTGGTCCTGGCTGGATCACTTAGGGTGGCTCCCTGGTGCTGGGCTGGGTCTCCCTGCCTGTCCTGGGGTGTGGCTCCTGGAAACAGCATGGGCTGACTCACTTCCTGGTTGTGATGTCATCAGGCTGTTCCAGTTTTCCGTTTTTGCAATTTGCTATATTCAGATAGAATGATTTGCAATTCGGTATTTGCTAATCGCAAATTGCGTTTGTGAATTCTAAGAAATCGCAATAACTGACTTGCAATTTTGATACATCCCATTTTGCATTTCTAAAATAGCGATTTCTTAAAATTCGCTATTTAAGAAATGCAAACCAGGAGCTTGATACATCTGGCCCTTTATCCCTTGAGGAGTGAATATGTGAAAGCTGATGGCCATTATTAATTTCTGAATATATGTTCGTAGCTACACTGTGTTGCATTTGGTTCTTTTTCCCTTCAGTACACCCAGATATTTTTGGTTTTCTAATCACCCTTTTTGGACTTTTCACTGTGGTGAGTCTCACTACTGGTATCTCATCCACAGTAATCACATGGCAAATGGCTGCATGTGTTTACCACCAGAGCTTGCCTTTTAAGATAAGGCGCTGCAATGAAGAAAGGGTACGGGGCACTTGGCCAGTCACATGTGAACATGTGTGCACAAGTGTGTGCACAAGTGTGCAGGCTGAGCGTGAGAAACTACTGTTGTGCGTAGACCAGTAACAGCACACAGGTAGTCTGGTGCAGTGGGGACTCTCCAAGATTAGGTATTCATCTTTAATAGGCCTTATAAGGGTAGTGTACGCTAGTTAGGAACGTAATTGTGCTTTACTGTTTTGTCTATAGTGACACCCAACTATGCACATAGAGAGGGAACTGCCTTAGAGTGTAGTTTAACTCCCTCTTGGCCTACAGAGACCATTGACGTCTTGAATTGGAGTGAAACCTGTGCGATGAAACCAAACATGTAACTTCCAAAATGATAACTATACACCTTATGTGTCATCCAGTGTTTCCATATAATTTCCTGGCTCAGCTCAGGATCAGAGGCCAGGCCTTGTGTCACCCTGCTGTACCCAGTTAATTACATTTCCTCCAGCATCATGAACAAAGGCCATCCCACACAAAAGGAGCTATTAGCAGTACTTTCACCAGCTCCTGAGGAGGAAAGGGGTGAGGGGGAACAATCTGCATCAATCACCCAGCTGTCACACTGTACCAGGTATGGGCCTGCCCAAGCCCACTGAAAATAGGAAAGTGCCCTGCGAAGTGGAGCCAACCCACCTGGGGACTCCTTTTGAATTTCTAGTGTGCAAGTCCCTGGCAGTGATGTCACAGAGGGGTGGAGCTGAGACCCCAGGAGCTGATGTGACCAGTGGCACATGGATGACATCATTTTGGACTGTCTCAGCATGCTGTGCAGGAGGGTCAGAACAGGGGTTGAAAGGTGACATGTCATGCCATGTCTTGTGGAACATTTCTATCCCATTTAAAATTTCTTTCACAAGGGGGAGACTGTCTCCTGCCTGCAGATTTTGCTATGCTTCACTGCTGGATCCTGGGACCACCATGAGAAATGTAAGGAGGAGCCCCCTGACCCAGACTCAGGACCAAGTATTCAGTCCAGTTGACCCCAGGACCAGTGGGCCTCCCTAAAGGCCAATGAGGCTGGCCCCCTTATGCCCACTGAGGACCAGTTGGTGGATAGCCCTGGACTTTTTTGTGCCCAGGAACAAAGATCAAGAGGGGAGCTGGCGCAGGGAGCCAGGAGGACCTGTTCCTTGAGGATTGCACCACTTTAGAGGACAGGAGGGCTGCTGCAACCGCCCCTGGTGGCTAAAGCTCACTGCCAAAAGTAAAACGAGACCAGGATCATCCAAAACAGCCCAAGGGTGTCAGAGATATAGCATTTCAAAGTTGGTGACCTTTATGCCTTGGAGCATGTAGGGCTCCACTGCCAGTCTGGTAATTTTCCCTGGGGTGGGCCAGAGCATGGGGGATGGAGAAAAGAAGCTGCTTGATTCATTGAGGGGGAGAGGTAATGCGTAGAGCTCCCTTCTCGTTCCTTCTTCTCACCCGGGGACCCCATCCACCAGACATATTCTTGTTTAAGGGATGGGACCCCTTCCCCAGACCCCAGAGTGCTAACAGTTGCGGGGCAGCTCTGTTGTGCTTCCCTAAAGCTACAAGGTGCTGGGAGCGTACTCACCCTTACCCACAAGAAGGCAATAAGGGCCCCGAGCCGCATCCCTGGATCCCATCCAGAAAGAAGATGAGAGGGAGTGTTGCCATACTCCCCCACATGGCCCATTGTCGAAATTACTATTGAGGTGAACCAATGATCAGATTATGGCAAAACATGTTGAGATTTTTGCTTCCATGAACCCTTTTTACCAGGGAGAATAGGGGAAGCCTAGAGTGTACAAACAAAATCCATGGTTTAATAACGCCGGTAGGAGGGCCAAATGTGACATTTTAGAAGCGGTCAGACAACAGGATAGACCAGCTATAATTCTGGCAAGGTGTGACTATGCGGCTGTAGTCATGTCCAGCAAGGCACAGTGGGCGGAGGGCATATGGCAAGATTTGTTGATAGCAGCCAAGGATTCCAATGTGAAGCGGTTTTGGTCCCTGGTTTCCCAACATAGATGAAATTTGAGCTCTAGGCTTGACTGTCATATCCCTCCAAAAACCTGGATTTTATACTCTACCAAAACTTTACAGCCAGGAGTTTATTCCTTTCGTGGACATAGAGAGCGTGCACATGGATAAGATTGATGGGGTGGGTGTTATCACTCCATTCACTAGAAAAGAAACAGAGACAGCCACTATGGCCCAAAAATCGGGAAGGATCCTGGACTAGACGGGATACTGTCTGACTTGTACAAGTCTGATTTGAAACTGTGGGGCCCTTACATTAACCAAGTCTCAAATGCTATTTTGGAGAGTAACATCCTTCCCCGCTTCTGGAGGGGCGCAATAATTAACCCCATTCATAAGAAAGGGGACAAATCAGCTCTGGGTAATTATAGACCGATTAGGCTTTTAGATAATCTCCAGAAGATATTTCCTTTCAGGTTTTGGGTAGGCTCAGAGCCTGGATAGAAGGCGGACTTTAGACAAAAGACGGCCACGGTGGACCAGATCTTCAGCTTTCTCACAATCAAGTGGAAAGTGGTGGACCTGGACAGCGGCAGGTTGTTTGTCCCCTTTGTAGATCTCAGATCCGCCATTGACTTGGTCCCTCGTTGCAAGTTGTGGGAGATCGTGGGAAATCGTGGCCACAATTGGAGTCCCCAGCCCTCTGCTAAACTTGATTAGGGAATTGTACTCAGAGAGTTTTGCTAGAGTAAGGTGGGGAAAGGATGGAGGACTATCTGATGAGTTCCCCATAAAGAAAGGCGTCAGACAGGGTTGTGTCCTGGCTTCCAATCGTTTCTTACTTTTGATAAATGCTTGCATTCCGTACCTAATTTACAGCTTAAATGACGCTCCAAAATTGGGTGGGATCAAGACATTGTGGGGGTCATTCTGACCCTGGCGGCCGGTGGCCGCCAGGGCCACCGACCACGGGAGCACCGCCAACAGGCTGGCAGTGCTCCCACGAGCATTCTGACGCGGCGGTTCAGCCGCGGTCAGAAGCGGAAAGTCGGCGGTCTCCCGCCGACTTCCCGCTGCTCGGGGGAATCCTCCATGGCGGCGGAGCGCGCTCCGCCGCCATGGGGATTCTGACACCCCCTACCGCCATCCTGTTCCTGGCGGGTCTCCCGCCAGGAACAGGATGGCGGTAGGGGGTGCCGCGGGGCCCCTGCAGTGCCCATGCCAATGGCATGGGCACTGCAGGGGCCCCCGTAAGAGGGCCCCACTGTGTATTTCAGTGTCTGCAATGCAGACACTGAAATACGCGACGGGTGCAAACTGCACCCGTCGCACCCCTGCAACTACGCCGGCTCAATTCTGAGCCGGCGTCCTCGTTGCAGGGGCATTTCCTCTGGGCCGGCGGGCGCTCTTTTGGAGAGCGCCCGCCGGCCCAGAGGAAATGTTTGAATGGCCGCCGCGGTCTTTTGACCGCGGTGCGGTCATTTGGCGGCGGTGGCCGTCCGCCAAGGTCATAATCACCCCCTGTGTCTGTTGTTTGCTGACGATACCTTGCTTTTATCCCAAACTCCCTCTGGATTATCCAGGCTTCTAGAGAACTTTTCAGGGTTTTTCAGGGACCACGACCTTCAAATGAATAGCACCAAAACCAAATGCATGGAATTTGGTGACCCCAAATTTAGGGTAAAGAAAAGCATAGTGCTGGATGACATGGCCCTTGAACACCATGCCATCCAGCACTATACTTGATAAGGTACCTAATCCCCCTCTCAGGGCTATTTAGGGTCTCTCCTGTGGGTTCTCATCAGATTCTGCTTGCAATTTTCCTTCAGGAATCCTCTGCAACAACTTCAGCATCCTCCGAACTCGGATCAACCGCAGCCTGCTCCAAGAAACACTGTAACTGCAACAAAGTGTCTACAAGGGACACTTTTCTTCCGCAACCTCAGCTCCAAGTCAGCAACTGCAACAGTTTCCACGGAGTGCATGCTCTGGGGACTCCCTATCTTCATCCTGCACCAGAAGGACCGAAGACGTTTCCCGTGGAGTGACGGAGTCACCTCCCTGCTCCAAGCAGGCACCTTCCAAGGCAATGACCAGTACTCTGGGATCCTCTCACGGCAATGAGTGTGCTCCTAAGGACACAGAGGGTAGACATCTTCAACATAGACTGTCCTGAGGTCCTTCTGACGCAACTTGGAGGAGGTAAGACCTTGCCTTCCCTGAGAACGACGGTACCCCTGTGTTTTGTGTTTCTTCGCCTCCTGAGGCCTCTGTGTGCTCTTTGCAAAATTCCTTTCTGGCACAGCCTGGCCAAGGTCCCCAGCACTCCACGCTGTGACGCTCAACTCGCTGAGTTGTTCTCCGGCGGCGTGGGACGTTCTTTTGTTGTGCTACATCAACCGTGTTTTGCACCTCCTTTGAACCCAGATTCTGCAGCTTCTGGGGATGCTGGCTGGCATCCTGAGGGCTCTCTAAAGTGCTGAGAGCCTCCTCTTCTTCCTCACACAGAGTTGAGGCCCCAAGGTCCCTCCTGGGTCCATCCAGTGCCATTTTGGTGAAAAACACACTTTTGCCGTAGCCAAGGCTTGTTGGCACCTTCCAACATGAAATCTCATCTGCAATGATCTTCAAACCGTGGAACATCTTTTTCATTATGCAGGAACCCGCTGACATCTTCCTAGGGTGCATTTCTGCAGTCTTCAACTAACCGGGGACTCTTCTTTTGCACTGTCTTCTGGATTGGCAGGGACTCCTGTCCTTCCTGGAACTTCTTTTGACTTCTGGACTTGGTCCCCTTCCTTTGCAGGTCTTCAGGTCCAATAATCCAGCAGTTGTTCTTTGCAGACTTGGTTGGCTGCTGCAAAATCCCCAAAACGAGGTGTAGTGTGTCCTAAGGAAACTTGCAGTACTTTACTCTGGCTTTTCTGGGCTCTGAGTGGGGTAATTTACTTACCTTTACTGTATTCTTACTCTCCCAGCGATTCTTCACACACTACACTTGTCTAGGGGGGAATTTGAGCTTCACATTCCACTTTTTTAGTATATGGTTTGTGTTGTCCCTAGACCTATTTTCTCCCATTGCATTCTATAGGATTTCCTACTGTTTGCATTGTTCTATGACTATTTACTTGTCTAATTTTGGTGTCTAATGTTTGTATTGTGTATAATACTTACCTCCAAAAGGAGTATTGCCTCTAAGATATTTTTGATACTGTGTCATCCAAATAAATACCTTTATTGTTGGTAACACTGAGTATTGTCTTTACTTGTGTATAAGTACTGTGTAACTGTAAGTGGTATTGCATGAGTTTTGCATGTCTCCTAGTTCAGCCTAAGCTGCTCTGCTATAGCTACCTCTATCAGCCTAAGCTGCTAGAACACTGCTACATTCACTAACCAGGGATAACTGGACCTGGTGTAAGGTGTAAGTACCCAAGGTCCCCACTACAAACCAAGCCAGCCTCCTACATATGCCTAGAGGGGCTTTGCTGTTTTACCTGCATTTTTGCGTATATCTTCCTTTCTGGTGGCCCCAGGATGAAGGGAGCACCACCAATCAACTTAGTAGAATCCCACCTTTCTCCTAAAGGTATCCTAGAGTCCTCATACTAAGTTGGGGGTGCTCCAAAATTACCACTTCTCGTGGATTTTCTTCGTTTTGTCAAGCATTCCGAAGACTGGAGCTTTTCTTCTGCAGCTGAGAATGTTACACTGTCTGGGGGCCATGTGTATGGTGACATTTTAGAGGGCCTGGAAGGCCTAAAGGAGGTTAAACATATTGCTGGTATTGTTATGCCCTCTAGGGGCCAGGAGCTGTATTTATAATTGCAGTTTGGTAACAGATGCATGAAAAATACACAGATATAGGGTTTATTCCTGATAAATGCTTTAATGGTTCACCATAATGAATGCACATACCTTATTGGTTCACTATAATGATTCATAATGCTTGTTGATCACTGCAATAATGACAATGATTTCTACTAAGGGTGCCTAAATGTGATTCATTACAACACAAAATTATGAAACTCACTTGATATGTTTGGGTGCCCCCTCTAGGGGGTCGCCAGGAATTACACAATGGCATATGTGATATGTTCCCTCTGCCAATGTACATATTTGTAAATTATCACTTAGTATGCAGTAGTGTGTTTCCTTTTTCTAAGAAAAAGTACTGACTAGACAAAAAAGTATTGCGTTATTATGGTATGCCAGTGACTGATGATTACTAGCCCATACCACCTTCTTGAGTAGGCCTTGGACTGCTCCGCTTCACCATCCTGTGAGAGACAAGCACTACAATGGGGAGATTGGTTCCCATTAAGGACAATTGTGGATCTATCACTTGTGCAGGCCACACAACTAATAGCCCAATTTCTTACACATCATTTGACCTCCATCTTCTAAGCTTTTTGCTCTCTGTTGATAAAAATAACTACAGATGTAACATGGATTTCATGGAAGGTATCAACTCCAGTATCCCTTTCTAGATAAACCCTTTTTGCTCACTCCTTTTCTAAACAGTTTTATTTTCTTCAGGAAGACCCATGAGACGTTATTTTTTGCTTGACAATTAAACCAATGTGAGTGTCCAATTTTGCTACAAATGTGTATGTTTGGTGTCCTCAAACCTATATCTCTTTGGGGTGCTAAATTCACTCACAAAAACATGACCAGTTAGATTTCTGCCTGCAAATGCTGTTGTAATGCTGCTTAAATACTTAGGACACATTTCTCTACAAAAAAGCCAGATGCTTTCTGCTGTTGCTAATAGGAGTTAACCCCAAGTTTTCTCATTGAAACAGTGTATTGGCCTAGCATGATAGCAGATAGCCAATTTGGTGTAGATTTTCTCCCATATTAATAATTTAGAATCTCATAGCTGGCTTCACAGAATCAGATGTAACATTTCCAAGTGGATGCAAAAGGCTGACCATATATATTCATGTATCCATTATTATGAATATGTTGAAGAGCATGAGGCTGGTATAGCATCTAAAGCTATCTCTTGGCCAGACCTAAAAATAAGTTAGGTGCTTGCGTAGTTTCTTAAGGCTTTATCCATTTTCGCTCTCTTTCCATCCTCTTCTTTTTCCTCTCTCTCTCGCTCCCTCTCTGATTTCTTTCCTAGATAGTATTTTTTTCGTGACATGAGCTTACATTGAAAAAACCTAAAAAATATTTAATATGCCAATTATAGTTTTTTTGAACCAACTATCACTTGCACCCCATCATGCACTGTTTATGACCTTAAACATTACTTTAGTCATGAGATGTTAAATGACATTATTGGTGACATCACTGATTATGTTTAAAACAACAACATTTTCAAAATTACTATTAAAATGAACCAATGATTCTGACAGTGTGGTGTAGGCTTTGTGAACAAAGAGTGATGCAGCAACCTAAATTGACGGTTGTATCCTTATAAGCTTGCTTGGAAGCTTTCAAAAGATGGAAACTAAATGAAATATTTCAGAAGTGAAGCACCGTTGTCAAGTGTCACTATCTTTTTACATGCATTCACTCAAAGGATCAGTGCAGTGGAGGTACTTACACAGAGATAATCCATGAACATCATTGAACAATAGACCATTGGGTCAACCATTGCTGTGAAGGTCTGAAGACGAAGAAGGTATGGAGCTAGGTAGTCATGAAGGGGAGGGTTTAGGCCCAGGTCACAGACAAGGCCCAGTGCCCATCAACCAGCTGCACATGACCCACGGCCATGTATAGCAGAGCTAGGCCATATTCACAGTGTCTTTGCCATAGGTCAAACCTACCACCCAAACTCTACTGTACGTTTTATCTAGGCTTTGGACAGAGATTCTAATGGTCATCTCTTTTCTTCAGGGCATGCTTCATTGTAAAAAAATGTCAATGTTCCTTTAGATATTAATTATTTTCATCTGGCACAAGTATGTTTATACATGTTTTGTTTTAAATAAATATGCCTTGTTACAAATAAGAAAATGTCTATTTACTCTCGCTTCACCCCCCAACTCTTCCTGTACTGTCAATGATGGTGCATCATGGGTGTGAACTTTGAGAATGAGTGTCATGGATGTGTTTTCATCACTCTTGGCAAGGGTTCAATGCTGGCCTACTCATAAAAGTCTTAACATGCTAATGCGAAGCTTAGACGTTCAAATCTTCCTGTCCATGCTTTTCTCTTTTTTTCGTAGGCCTGCTCAATTGCAAAGAATTTCAACATACAGTTAAATGTTCATCATTTTTATTTTGAACTAACATGTTTTTAAATGGTGTGTTTAAAAATATGACTGGCCTTAAATTAAAAAAAACCTTCTTGCTCTCTCTGCCCTACACTCTCACTGTCCTATTAATGGTGTTACCATCACCGATGGAACCTCAGTGACATAATTTTTCAATTAAATAAAATTTACTTTTTTTTATCAGATTGAAAGGTGATAACGTGATGTCCTAGTGGTTTGGGCGTTAGTGGGTTAAGGTGATTTTCAAGGGTTCTAACCTTCCTGCCTCCTAGCTTATTATTTTTCTGAACAGTCAGCTCCTTGCAAAAAGTTTCAAGATTCATTTCAATGTTAATTATTTTCATCTTGCACTAGTGTGTTTATAAATGTTGTCTTTAAAAAAATTTGCCAGGCCCCCAAAAAGAAAACAACTTGCTCTATCATCTCCTCAGCGCCTTGAGCTGTCAATATGTTCGGGCTGGGCTGTTTCCATGGGGAGCATGGTCAAGACTGATCTGCATATGGCTGAGTCTAAACTGGGGTGGCACGGTGGGCAGAAAAATGATGGATGAAATCCAGATCTTTGTGACTGGGAGGGAATGTTTGCATTGTTCAGCATTCTGTCCATCATCTGTTTTTTTTGGCTTTTGTCACTCTAAGTGGGAAGTGTATGCCCAGGGATGGGTCTCTTGCTCACGCTGCCATTGGATTCAAGCTAGCCTAGGTGACGAGGGGTGCTACACAGAAATCTGTTCCAGGATGCTTGATTATGATCCAGGAAAAAAACTGGCTTTGCAGTTTGGGCTAGTCTGTTCCCATGGGGAGCAGGGTCAAGACTGATTTTCCTATGGCTGGGTCCAAACTGGGTTGGCTTGGTGGGCAAAAAAACAATGGATTAAACACAGAACTTTGTGACTTGGGGTGAATGTTTGCATTGTTCAGCATTCCAATATTATCTGTTCTTTTTGCTTTTGTTGCCCTAAGTGGAAAGGCTATGCCCAGACATGGGTCCTGTGCTTACTGCGGCATTGGTTCAAGCTAGCCTGGCTGATGAGGGGTGATTCCCCAAAACCGGTCCCAGGATGTTTGTTTCTGGTCCAGGAAGGACTGTTCCCTTGGGGAGCAGGGCCAAGGCTAATTTGTTTATGTCTGTGTCCAAACTGGGTGCCGTGGTGGGCAAAGAAAACAATGTATTAAACCCAGATCTTTGTGACTGGGGGTGAATGTTTGCATTGGCCAACATTCCGTCCATCATCTGTTATTTTTGCTTTTGTTACCCTAGGTGGGAAGGGTATGCCCAGACTTGGGTCCCGTGCTAACTGCGCCACTGGTTCAAGCTATCCTGTCTGATGAGGAGTGACAGTCCGAAACTGGCCCAAGGATGCTTGTTTCCAGTCCAGGGAGGACCCGGCTTGGCAGTTCGGGCTGGACTGTTCCCTTGGGTTGCAAGGTCAAGACTGATTTGCATATAACTGGGTCCAAACTTGGGTAGCATTTTGAGCAAAAGAACAAAGGGGCATATTTATACTCTGTTTGCGCCGAATGTGCGTCAAAATTTTGACGCACAATCGGCGCAAACCCTGCCCCATATTTATACTTTGACGCCCGACCCCGCGGGCGTCAAAATTCCACCATGTGCGGCATTTTTTGGAAGGGGGAACCAGCCTTGCGTTAATTATTTGCAAGGTAGGCGTTCCCTTCCAAAAAATTACCTTAAGGCCTGTGCCCCTTATTTATACTCTGGCGTCATTTTGACGCACAGGAGAGGGTGGGCCTTAAAAAACGGCGCACAGCCTGATGTGCGCCGTTTTTTAACGCCTGGGTCAGGGCAGGCGTTAAGGGACCTGTGCCTCGGAAGGAGCCCAGAGGTGCCCTCCCCTGCCCCCAGGGACACCCCCTGCCACCCTTGCCCACCCCAGGAGGACACCCAAGGATGGAGGGACCCATCCCAGGGAAGTAAAGGTAAGTTCGAAAAGTATTTGTTTCCGATTTTTTTTGTGGCATAGGGGGGCCTGATTTGGGCCCCCCTACATGCCACTATGCCCAATGACCATGCCCAGGGGACATAAGTCCCCTGGGCATGGCCATTGGGCAAGGGGGCATGACTCCTGTCTTTGCTAAGACAGGAGTCATGTCAATGGAGGTTGGGCGTAAAAAAAAAATGGCGCAAATCCGGTTTGAGGCCTGAATTTTGCCTCAGACCTGACTTGCACCATTTTTTGACGCACAACCCCCATTTTCCCATACGCCGGCGCTGCCTGGTGTGAGTCATTTTTTTTGACGCACACCAGTCCGCAGCGCCGGCTAACGTCATTCCATTAATAAGGCGCCCGCATGGTGCGTTGGAATGGCGTTAGCCGGCGGTAACATTTTTGACACACAACTGCGTTGGCGCAGTTGTGCGTCAAAAAGTATAAATATGGGCCAAAGTATTTAACTCAGATCTTTGACTGGAGGTGAATGTTTGAAAAGTTTCAGCACTCTATCATTGTTTTGTGATGCTAAAATCATCGTAAGTGGCTAGAGTATGCCCAAATGTGGGTCCCTTGCTCGCTGTACCACTTGATTAAAGCTAGCGTAGCTGATGAGTGGTGACACCCCAAAACCCATCCCAGAGTGCTTGATTCCTCCAGGGAGGACTTGGCTTGGTGTTTTGGGGTGGGATGTCCTCCTGAGGAGCTGGGTTAAAATTGATTTGCATATGGCTGGGTCCAAACTGGTGAGCAAAATAATGATGGATTTAACCCGGATCTGTGACTGGGGGTGAGTGTTTGAAAAGTTTCAGAAATCCATCCATCAACCATTTTATGTTGCTAAAGTTGCTGTAAGTGGCCAAGGTTTGCCCAGACGTGGGTCCCTTGCTAGCTCTGCCACTGGATTCAAGATAGCCTAGCTAATAAGGGGTGATATACTGAAACAGGGCATACGATGCTTGATTCCAGTTGGGGGGAGACCTGGCTCAGCATTCTGGGCTGGACTGTTCCCATGGAGAGCAGGGTCAGGACTGATTTGCATATGGCTGGGTCCAAACTTGGGTGCCCTGCTGAGCAAAGAAAAGGAGGATTAAACCCAGATGTTTGTGACTGGGGGTGAATGTTTGCATTGTTCAGCATTCCGTCCGACACCTGTTATTTTTGATTTTTTTACCCTAAGTGGGAAGGGTATGCCCAGACGTGGGTCTAGTGCTCATTGCGCCACTTGTTTAAAGCTAGCCTGATTGATGAAGAGTGATACCCTGAAACTGGTCCTAAGTTGCTTGTTTTTGGTCCAGGGAGGACCTGGTGTGACAAATAAGGCTGGACTGTTCCCATGGGTAACAGGGTCAAGGCTGATTTGCATTTGGTTGGCTCCACACTTGGGTGGCATGGTGAGCAAAAGAACAATGGATTAAATTGATGGATTAAACCCAAATCTGTGACTGGGGATGAATGTTTGAAAAGTTTCAGTACTCTGTCCGTCATCCTTTTGTGTTGCTAAAGTCACCGTAAGTGGCCATGGTATGCCCAGATGTGGGTCCCTTGCTTGCTGTGCCACTGGATTCAAGCTAGTCTAGCTGATGAAGGGTGATACCCCCAAACCGGTCCCACAATGCTTGATTCCGGTCCAGGGAGGACCTGACTTGGCAGTCCAGGCTGGACTGTTCCTATGGGGAGTTAGGTAAAGACTGATTTTCATATGGCTGGTACCAAACTGGGGTGGTGTGGAGGGCAATAAAATGATGGATTAAACCTAGATCTTTGTGACTGGGGGAGAATATTTGCATTGTTCAGCATTCCGTTCATCATCTGTTCTTTTTGTTTTTGTCAATTATATTACAGCAGCTATGGAAATGTATAGCCTTGATTTGTGCAGTCGAGTTTCATATGTATGTTTTCATCCATATCACCAGAGAGTCACCGGTTGCCTGCTGTTTAAGGTCTTATTCTCACATTTTGAAGGATTAACAGTCCGATTTTCTTCTCTCCTCAGTTGTACCTTTTTTTCAAGGTCTGATTCTTTGCAAAGAATTTCAAGGCTCTTGTTAAACATTACCATGATGTTTAAAAATGTTGTCTATCAAAAATGTGTGCCAGGCCCATAAAAAAAGCAATATTTTGGTCTCTTCCTCCAACCCAGTCTCTCTGTTTTGTCAAACATATTACTAGCAACTAAGTACCTATTTTGCTATAACGTGAGATCGTGTGTCATAGCGGTGGCTTCACGCAGAGTGTCGCATGTAACCCCCAGGTCGTAGTAGTTTCTCATTGTGAAGTGTAAACGTCCTAATTTTCTTGGCTGTCAGCTTATAACTTTCTTAAAGGTAATCTCCTTTGTAAATATTTGCAATGTTCTTTGAAACGTTAATTCTTTTTTATCTTGTACTAGCATGTTTTAAACGTTCTTTTCCTAATAAGTATGCCAAGCCGTCAATAACAAAACCCCTTTTGCTCTCTTTTTGCCCCCCAACATTCCACTGCACTGTTAATGATGCTGCATCCAACTATGGGACATCTTGGCCATGAGTGAGTGATCAAATGTTATTAGTATGTTTTTATTGTCCTTTTAGAGACACTGATGACCCAGTGGTAGAGGTTTCGTCTTCTCTATGTCAGCGTCAAAGGTTCTGAACTTCCTGTGTCCTTGGTAACCTCTTTCCTTAAGTGTCAGCTCCATTGCACAGATTTTCCATATTTATAGATATATAACGTTTGATGCCTATGTTAAGTTTGATGATATAGATTTCTACCTTTGAGTCAGCTATAGTTAAGGCTTATTCATGTTAAGTTGGCCTTTGTAAATGTAGGCCTCAGTAAATAATTCCTGCTAACATCAAAACTGTGTTTTTTGCTGCTGTGTCTGATTTCACACTTTATTCTCATTGCAGAAGCCAAACCATGGCAATAGTTTGAATAATAAATGGTTTGTGTTGTTTTAATCTTTATGAGAAAATTAATTGCTGGTAGTTTCACTGTAACTTATAGTTAGTTTCATACACCTGTGCCAAAGATGGTCTGAATGATATGTTTCAGGAAGGACGAGATGTCTTCTGAAGGCCAAGCAGCTGTGAGCTTCCTTTGTGTGATGCCTGGAAGGAGAACACCAACATCTTATCATCAAATGCTAGATTTTGATTGGTTCCTGCCTCCTGTGAACTGTAGGGATTTGTACTTGCTTTAGAAATTGTTTGTTTAATTATACATTGCTGCATAGTCAGATTCAGACTTCGCATGCCCGCTTCTCAATGTATATACTCCTCTCTACTCTTGAAATCTTTTCTTTCTTGCCTGATTGGACTTTCATTTGGTTTTGCCGTTAGAGTCTTTACTTGCTGACACCTGCTACTTAACTCCCCACAACTTCTCCTGAAACTCAAATTTAGCTTTAAGGGACTTCCTTTTTGGGGAATTGAATTTTAAACTCTGGGAGCCCATTGGTGGAAACTCGTACTGTAAGTGCCAATTTAGCAAGCGTGAGAGGCAGCTAATGCTCACTTCTCATGTTCTGTTGCATTCAGTGCTATTTCCTAGCTGAAAATGCATCCATTTTGGACACAAGGGGCCATAGTTAAATGCAGAATTACTCTTCTCTATTCCTCCCAATGCACGTCGTCGTGCTGCTTTGTGCATGTGTCCGTGCTTGTGGCCAGCCTTGGCCGCGTCCTACTCCTGTACGTTCTGCTTTGGGCTCTGTACTGCTTTGTGTTCCCTGCAGGCACCAGCTGGCAGCCTGCACTTTGTGGCGCCCAGAGTGTCGAAGTCCTGGACATTGTTTTTTTTTTGTTTGGCACCCCTGGTGCTTCTGGCTTTTGGTGATGCGTGCACCTGGCTAGATTGGATGCCAGTTGAGGGAGTGTGAGAGCCCCTACCGCAGTGGCGGGTCTCTGAATTGCTCCTCACAGCGCATCGCAGCACCCCAGGGTTTCGCCCAGGCCAGTAAGGGATAAGTGACTGAAAGGCGACCAGGTTTCATTGGCTATAGGTGTATATTTGAAATAAGAAGTGGGAGTGCTGTAAAGGGCATACTCTGCGAGCAGTGGCCATTAGGAAACCGTCCTTAAAGGATGGTGGTGGCAGCAGCTCCATAGAATGGCCATAGAACCTGCGTGCAGGAGGAGTTAAGTGAACCTTCTATAATGGTGTCCTTCCTTTTCATCTGTCTTCTCTCAAACCATTTGAATTTTCGACAAGCTCTGATAAGACTGACCAGGGATGCCCCCAAAAGGGAAAAAAGGCACCAACCCCTGCCATTTCAAAAAAGCAAAACAAAGTGGCAGTGTGATGGTTAATACACCATAAATCAGAGGTAATCTTCCTTTTGAATCCACACAGCCCTCATGTCAGGATGGGGCAAATCACGCTACTCTAGATTATTCTCTTGTACTCATAAACGTGCAATCCTAAAAAAAATCCTTGGCAGTGTTGATTAAGGACTTCGTAATGAAACACTTCAGGTCCACAGCAGCACAACACTCTGTAAGGGTGGGGCAGACGATATCTCCATCAGGTGGACCTCAGGAATTGCTAGATCCCCAGGAAAAGGAGGCTTTGTATTTATTAGAAAACCCTGAGATGTTGCATTCCCGAATTTCCTCTCCCCCTCTGTCTGCTCTGCCCAATAGAACTCACCTTTGCAAGCTCAGAAGAGGAGTCGGTGTCGGCAGAGGGTACTGGAGAGAATGAAAGCAGTAGGAAAATGCCTAAAAACGGGCTGTTAAGGGGAACAGTGGGTGCGATGTCTGATTTGGCAGGAGTGTCTCTTCAAGGTGGGGACCCAGGGACTTTGGCAACCTCTGCAGCAAATATTGAGTCTCTGCTGTTTTGTACTTTTTCAATGCTGGACGTTCTTCTACTAACTCAGAAAACCTTGCACAGACTGCTTGAATCATCCCTCGCTACATTCGAGGCCTTGAGAACAGAGGCAGGCATACTGAAGGAAATTTTTGGGGAACTAAAGTCAATCACTTCTTGCATGCCTAAACACATAAAGCCAGTAGTCTCCCAGTCTCAGGAATTAGATGAGGTGGCTCCAGTGCAAGGAGGGGTTCAGCCAACTGTGTATGTGTCAAGAAAACCAATGGCGGTGAGAAGGTGGTAGAATGAGTGGGCCGGAAACTGGCACTTGTGGCGCTGTAACGGTAAGAAAGGTTCCAGGTCAGGTGAAAACCTAACTAACACCCCTGAGAAAGTTAGGGTATCTCGAGGCTTAGATAAATTACGTCAACCCGGGCGGAACCAAAGGGAAAATAGCAGAGTAATTCAAGGGGAGGAGGGGTGAGGAAAGGGTCAAATGGTTTAGGAAAGGAGGCCCCAGCTATCCCCAGGACCCAAACTAGAGGTATTCGTAATGCACCTAACTAGAAGGGAAATAAGGACAGTACAGGATCAGTAAATGCAGTTCGTGGTTCGTGGAGAAATGCCACCCTGCAGATAGGTCAAAGCGCTAAAATTAGGAAGTGACAAGATATCATTACAAACAGACAACCCAATCTCAAATGACATCCAGAGCAGATACAAGGGCTTTGGAGGGTCCCCAGAGCAAAATACCTATACTTGGAAGTGAAAGGTAAGGGGACGAGACTAATCAATGGAAGCTGTTGAACGGGTCAATCCCTCGGATTATATATATAATTATCCAGCAGCACCTACCTTCCACAAGCACGGGAGCAGAGCCAAGTAGGTCTCATAACGCATTGGGACACTTGAAGAAGTGAGGGAATCATTTAGAAGGCCCTAGCATCACACTGCACCACTGGAGCATAATTTTTTATGCTCCAGTGCTGCAGTGTGCCAGCCCATATTTACAAGGCCATGCCAAGCCACCTTGCGTCACTTTTCATGGCCTTGAAATATGGACCCCTTTCACGTATAATAACAGTGCTTGAAAAGGGCATTCCATGGGTGTTGCTGTGGGTGTTATCACACAACACCCATGGAATCCACAGGATCTGATGCATTCCCATATTGACAAGTCTGAGAATACATCAGATTCCAACGTCACCTCAGGGGTGGCATTAAAGTGGGGCAACGGGGAGAAATAACATTATTTCTCTCCCTTTTTTCCTATTTCTTTGTGTGCTGCATTCTGAATCACACATAGAAAGAGCAAAACACCATTAAAGATTGGTTATGTGCAGGAAGGCATTCCTTCGTGCACATAAACAATCATCCCTGCAATACAGGCTCCCTTGCACCATGGTGCAAGGGTGTCTGCATTGGTGCTAGGCAGCATTTGTGCGCCAGCACAGGGGAGAAGGACAGAAATGCACTGTGTCTTATGGATACATGGCATTCCTGTCCTTTCATTTTGATGCAGGGCGGGGCAGCAAAAAGTCTTGCAGTGCTGCCCTGCACCAAAACTTTGTAAATGGGCCGTAAGTGCCTCATTTTACTGCACAACGTGCCTTTCGCTGTTATGCTTAATGTTCTTCTCTCATATTAATGTTTAGGAGTACAGCACCGTCAAATGTTTATATGTCTTTGCTTAGTCTGACAGTAGTTTTCATTGCTGTCTTTTTTTAGAGTTTAACTACAGGTCCACCCACTACTGCCCCCGTGGGTGCACTTATCTCCAGCACTTTGGGTATGTGATTGTAAAAGCATGCAACTAGTTTTATATTAGAGATGCACATTTCGATACCATACTTGTTAAAAAAAACCCTGATGGGATCATGAATGATAGTCAAATAAATAAATATAAATTCTAAAAGCACTGCATGCCTTCCAGCGGTAGGTTTACACGGAAGAGCAATATATACACTTCAATGTGACACAAGAGGTATAATATTGGTGCACTTTCACAACGTTATTCACCACAAGCCTGATATTGACACCAGATTTTAATCATTGGTTAGCCCCAGCTCAGGTTGAGGTTGGGGGCATTGACTTGCTAGAGAGCTATGGGATTCAAAACACAATTTTACCAAACTGCACTCAAAGTATGATTTACAATTAACAACATGTCTCTCTGAATTAGGCGTTGTAAGCCTAAATGTTCAGTTTAAGGGTGAGATCCTGCTAGCCAAACATTCATGTATGGTAGACAGAGCTGTCTGATTGACTATATGTTGATATAGGCATGCTTTTTTAACATCTGCTGAAGCTTTGAGGTGCAAAGAATAAGGGGTAGTGACCTTTGGGCCTTAAAAATGACGTTGCTGCGAGTGGGCAAACCCAATGGAAGTATCCTCCCCTAAATGCTTGAACACAAAAATTTATGAAAGGTACATTTCCTTCCTAATGCAATACCAAGTTACCAATGACATGAGGCCTGTTGGGGAACTGGGCCCGAATACACTAGATTGTTATTCTAAAACCATCTCAGAGGTACTCAAATGAATGATCCTCCCCCCCACCACCACAGTTAGATTACGTAATTATGGTGCTAAAAATGAAAAGAGCAGTGAGATAAATTAGCCCTGGTTTGAAAATGAGTGCTTAACAACTAGTAAGAGGTTGAGGAAAGCAGGCGAGCAAAGGGTTCCACAGGTGCTATCATTCAGAAAGATGGTTGCAACTATATAAGAAAGCAGTATGATGAGCTCATTAGGGCTAAGAAGTAAGCTTGCTGTCAGTTAAGTTGGGATCTCATGATTTGGACTCTCTGAGATAAGTCCAGTAAAATATTTTAGGAAGCTAGTTCAGAGAGGATGGCCAAGATCAGATCCCCATGCAAGATGCACAGTTGCAGAAAATACTTGGGTCACTTACCTAAGCCATATCTACAAAGCCAGTGAGGTAATGATGAGAGGAACCTGGCCTAAACTAGGGTTGAAGTCAATGGAATCCTTTTCAGTACAATCTTTAGTAAAACTGATAGCCTCCCTAAATGTAACCAATGCAGCCAGTCCAGATAATCTTCCGGCAAGTGTGATAAAGTCTAATCCTATCTAGTTGGTGTCCTTCTTCTCAATTTTTTTTTTTTATATATATAACAGGAACAGGCATATTGCCGCCAAGCTGGAAAGGTATAATCAATAAACCTATACATAAAAAAGGAGACAAATGACCGGGAAAGTTATGCTTGATGAGCCTCCCTGATGTAGGTGAAAAATTGCACTCAAAGATAATACTTATTTCTTTAAAGAACTGGATCATGGGGAATGATATTGTCTCTATCCAACATGGAGGCTTCAAGGAAAGGCTTTCAATGCTTGATCACTGCTTCAGCTTGTGGGCTCTAGGGCTAAAGGTGATGGAAACAACAGGGAATTTGTATTGCTGTTTTGTTGAGTTTAACTCTGTGTTATATTCTGTTAATGATAGTTGGGGGCATCGCTTTAAGGAATGTGGGAGGCATCGGAATGTAGAAGTCGGAAGGGAGAAGGAGTGGAATGTGGGAATCGAGGGGATTCATTATACGGTTGATGGTGAGGAGATAATACCTGTTTACTCAATGCCAATACATTTCTCGATTGTACCTGGTTCCTGTGTCCCGTGAATTCTGACACTCTGCTTTTGATTTAGTAGATTGTAGTTTCCTGTGGGAGAAGCTGTGACAACTATCAATTCCCTCCAGCTTATTAGCAATACTGCAGGAACTCTATTCACAGAACTGGGCTGAAGTGGAGTGTGACCTAAATGAGGTCCTAGCCAAAAGAATTCCCTTAGGAAGTGGGCTGAGGGAGGGCTGTGCCTTGACACCTATGTTTTATTTTGTTTCTCGCAGATCTCCCTAGTATCCTAGCTATCACTAACTCATTTTCACTGAAAATGGGGGCAGACACATTCCATGCCTTCTTTTAACATATGACTTGGCCATTTTAGACTTGACCCCAGTAGGCCTTCAGAGGAAATTGCATAGATTAATTATATATTGTGAGGCAAATAGGCTTAAGGTTAACCTGGACAATAAAAAATTATTGCTTTTAAGAAAAATATTAAACCGTTCAAGTGGGTATTAGGCAAGAGGAAGGTGGAAGTGGTCCCCTCTTACAAATATCTAGGAATTATATTTACTAAAAAACTGAACTGGGCTCTACATAAGGAAACCGTGGACATACGTGGAGCTTCGACTATGGGAGGACTTGTGCGCTTTAAAAACTCTTTTGGTGGTCCCTCATGGACTTTGCTTTTAACTGCCTATAATGTGATGTTCTCCTCCCAATGCCTTTATGGGGCTGAGCTTTTGTCCTGAAGTTCTGAGGCAAGCTGGGAGAAGGGTTAGGGCAAATGTTTGAAAAAATTGTTTGATCTCCCTAAAAGCACAATGGGCCTGGTGATAAGACTGGAAGGGGATTTGCAGGCTTGGAATTTCCTGGCCTACTAGTCAACTCTGAAGTTCTGGGATAAACTCTGGACTGTGGAGGCCAACATGTATCACTCCTGTGTGCAAAGGAAATTGTGAGGAATGAGCTAAGATGGGCGGTGCAAGCTAGAAATAAATTAGAAAAAATTGCTGCAGCTTTACAAATGGAAAACTTCAAGCTGCCACAGGCTACCCACCTCTCAAAAGATGAACTGAAAAATACATGTAAAGGAGAGTCATCAATCAATCAATACTTTATCTGCTGCGCTTCAGTAGCATAAACGCACATTGCAAATGAAACAAATAAATACCCATGAAAAATTGTAAATTACATGGATATCAAAACATAGCTTTTTTGCCATTATAAAAAAGCTAAAACCATAAAAACCAAAAAACGAATGTAGCAGAAGTCAACTGGACACACTTCTTCTTAAATTCACCACCTGCCAAATATTGGGGGTCATTACAACCCTGGCGGACGGTGTTAAAGCTGCGGAAATACCGCAAACAGGCCGGCGGACAAAAAAAGGGAATTATGACCCTGGCGGAAACCGCCAACAAAGACAGCCACTTTAACACACCGCCCGCCACAACGGTACAGACAAGCAGCGCGGCGGTCACCGCCAACAGACAGGCGGGAGACAATGTACCGCCCACAGTATTACAACCCGCAAATCCGCCACCTTTTCCGGGGCCGATTCACCGTGGATAAAAACACAGCGGAAACAGCTTTTGCTATGGGAAAACGCACACCTGAACATATCCCACGAGGAACGAGGATTCCATGGAGCCGGAACTCCAAATATTCCCTGCCCTTGTGTTTCTGCTCCTCTATGACCAACAGCTACGTAGGCGCCAAAGACAACGGTGAGTACTGCACCTACGACACGGGGAGGCAAAAGTTAGGGGGGGACCCACCAAACACCCCCACCTACACCCTCGCATATTACAACATACACACCAATGCATTCACAAAAAATCACAGTAACAACCCACAATCCCCCCGGAAGAATGAAAACACAAAGCGAAATCGGTCAAAAAATGTAATGTGCCAATATACATGTCATACAAAAATATACAGATATATATTTGAAAATCAGTCATAATTATATACAATACGAGAAGTAGTGCAGATATGTACATAACAATGTCCATGCACCATCAGTCCAAAAATGCATGGGTGAGGCCCACAAACGATACCTCACCACAATCGAAGAGAACACTGCCAGGGCATCAGATAGAAATACTACAGGCACCTCAGGGGCAAGGGAAGGGGGGGCACCTCAGCCGGAGGAGTGCAAAGCCAGATCCACGACGGGGCTCCATTACCATTTATGCCATCCTGGAGAGTGCAAAGCCACAGTCTCTCAAGTCTATACAGTGGGTGGTTTGCCCACTGTGACATCCTGGGGAGTGCAAAGACACAGTCTCTCAAGTCTCTACAGTGGGTGGCTTGCCCACTGTACCATCCTGGGGAGTGCAAAGCCACAGTCTCTCAAGTCTATACAGTGGGTGGTTTGCCCACTGTGCCATCCTGGGGAGTGCAAAGCCACAGTCTCTCAAGTTGATGCAGGTCTCTACTGGTACTGGGGTGGACTGGTGCCCAGACTGGATGAGTCTCCCCGTGAAAGGTCGTGTCCTGTCACTGTCCCAGCTGCACATGGGATAAGGATGCCTGATGTGGCGGTCCATTCATTCCTACCCTGTGCTTGCCCTGTACAGCGGTGCTTTGCCATGGCGGTCTTTGCCCTGTTCAGCGGTGCTTTGACATGGCGGTTCAGGACTGTTCAGCGGTGCTTTGCCATGGCAGTCTTTGCCCTGTTCAGCGGTGCTTTGACATGGCGGTTCAGGACTGTTCAGCGGTGCTTTGCCATGGCGGTCTTTGCCCTGTTCAGCGGTGCTTTGACATGGCGGTTCAGGACTGTTCAGCTGTGCTTTGCCATGGCGGTCTTTACCCTGTTCAGCGGTGCTTTGACATGGCGGTCTTTGCCCTGTTCAGCGGTGCTTTGACATGGCGGTTCAGGACTGTTCAGCGGTGCTTTGCCATGGCAGTCTTTGCCCTGTTCAGCGGTGCTTTGACATGGCGGTTCTGATAAGGACGTTGGTGTTTGGCATGACGTCCCTCTACACTTGACATTGGTGTGTGGCATGACGTTTCATCATTACCCAGCGGGGCTGTGGCAGCCAGGACCCTCCAGGGCACTGACTCCGGCGGTGGCGGTGGTCTCCTGACCAGTGACGATACTTGTGCCCTCCTGGGCACTGACTCCGGCAGTGGTCTCCTGACCAGTGACGATACTTGGGCCCTCCTGGGCTGTGACTCTGGCGGTGGTCTCTGGACCAGTGATGATACTTGGGCCCTCCTGGGCACTGACTTCGGCGGTGGTCTCCTGACCAGTGACGATACTTGTGCCCTCCTGGGCTGTGACTCTGGCGGTGGTCTCTGGACCAGTGCCGATACTTGGGCCCTCCTGGGCTATGACTCTGGCAGTGGTCTCTGGACCAGTGACGATACTTGTGCCCTCCTGGGCAATGACTCCGGCGGTGGCGGTGGTCTCCTGACCACTGACGATACTTGGGCCCTCCTGGGCTGTGACTCTGGCGGTGGTCTCTGGGCCAGTGACGACGGTGCTGGCGGTTGTATCTCGACCGCCGGAAATTATGGCGCCCTTCTCCACCGTGACACTCACAACAGGCTGGGCAGACTTCCTCTGGCCCTTCCCCACCTTTGGTGGAGTCACAGCTGACTCTCCAATCCCCTTGGAACCCATGTCAGTTGTTGTCCCACCAGGAGTCTTAACACGGTCCCGTCGTCCAGTCTCCAATTTTAGAGCCTTTACAGGGGGTGGGCTGCCAGTGCCTTGGCTCCGGGTCCTACTGCCTGCCCTGGTGGCCGGTGCACTCCACAAACCTTGAACAGGCACCACTGGTATTGGAGGCTTTTTGGCTGAGGCGCTACGACAGGACTGATGAATTGGGGGGGGTGGGGGCAAAAAGGTAAACTTTACAGAGGGACAGTTTCTGACGAACACTGGGATGGGTAGCTGGAGGGGGTCTGGGAGTGGAGAAAGAGGAAGTGGTTGTCTGAGGTGTCACTTTAGCTGTTTTGGGTGCAGGTGCAGGTACTGGAGGCTGTCGTGAGGTGGATGGATGTTGGGTGAGTGATTGCCGGCGTTTGTGTACTTTGGGAGGGGGCGTCACAGACACACTGGGAGAGGACACAGGGGACGTGTAAATGGCAGTGGAGGCGGTGAGTGCAGGTGAGCGGCTTGTGGTGCTGGGTGTCCTGGTGCGATTCATGGTGCCTGTAGATGTGGTGCATGCAGGTGTGTGTGTAGACGAGACTGGGAGGGAGGAGGGAGAAGAGGAGGAGGGAGACAAAGTGGAGGCAGTGGATATTGCTGTGTCTGTATGTGGGTGAGGCTTGCGTGAGTTCCTGTGGTGTGTGTGGTGCCTATGTTTGCTTGAGCTACTTGTGTGTGTTGACTTGTGTGCATGCTGGTCTGTAGGTGTGCTTGGGATGGGCTGGGGTACATGAGATTGGGTCTGGGTGGAGGAAGTTGGTGACGGAATGGGCAATGCACCGGCAGGTACGGCAAAGGAAGAAAAGGACGGGGAACCAGCCCCCAAGCGAGTGAGGTTGCCGTACATGGGCACCGCAAAACCGTTGGGGGCTCATTTAATGCAATCAACGAAGGACAAAATATGGAAAGGGGAATATGTAGATGCTCTGAAGTTGCTGCACTGGGAGGTGCGTGCAAAGGAGGGCTCCAAAGAAGAGGAATGGGAGCTTTCTAAGAGGCCGAAAGTGCCGGTGAATATCGAGAACTGGACGGCGGCTTTTCTGATTTTTGCGAGCGTCTACTATGAGTGCTTTCCAGAGCGGGCGGTCGCTTTGTTCAAATATATGGATATTATTCGGAAGGCGCAGCTCAATTGTGGTGGTTTCGTGTGGCGACAATATGATGAGGAATTCAGGGCGCGGATGGCAGCTGATCCGGAGGTGAAATGGGGGGAGATTGATTCCGACCTCTGGCAGCATACCATGGGTCCCGCGAAGTTTGGGAAGACGGTCTTTATAGCCAGTGGACTATCCATAACGTATCGGCCCTTTCGTGAGCGCCCCACCCAAGGGGTGGGGTCCGGGGACTCTGGTTCGGCTCCCTCCAGCACTTCAGGGATGGGGCGCTCTGGCGCCTGTTGGGACTACAATAAAGGTTTGTGTACCAGGGAATATTGTAAGTTCCGCCATGAATTCTCAAAATGCACGGGACGACACCCGGTCATGCAATGCACGGGAACTCAAGGTGCCTCCGGCTCTGGAAGTGCATAAGGGCAGGGAGGTGGTGGACAAGCGACCAGTTATGGGGGAAGGCCACAAACAGTTAGGAACACACCTGCCTAACATCCCAGCAAATAATCTGCCCCATTGCATCATGATAAATGTAGTTTCCTCAAAAAACGAACTCAGTTACTTTTAAATATTTCACCTCTAAATAGGTGCAGCCTTTGCAGTGCATCTCTGGACACATGTGTTTCTGGGTTAATCCCTTCTTCAGCAGAGAACAAGTTTGCGGGGTGCTGGAAATGCTGCCATTAATCATCCGGTTTCAATACCTCTTCACTGGCATGCTCCAGAGCTCGTCAGCCCAGTGGCTCAAGGGAGCCTTTTTAAAGTCACAAACAGTTAGGAGCACACCTGCCTAACATCCCAGCAAATAATTTGCCCCATTGCATCATGATAAATGTAGTTTCCTCAAAAAACGAACTCAGTTACTTTTAAATATTTCACCTCTAAATAGGTGCAGCCTTTGCTGTGCATCTCTGGACACACGTGTTTCTGGGTTAATCCCTTCTTCAGCAGAGAACAAGTTTGCGGGGTGCTGGAAATGCTGCCATTAATCATCCGGTTTCAATACCTCTTCACTGGCATGCTCCAGAGCTCGTCAGCCCAGTGGCTCAAGGGAGCCTTTTTAAAGTCACAAACAGTTAGGAGCACACCTGCCTAACATCCCAGCAAATAATCTGCACCATTGCATCATGATAAATGTAGTTTCCTCAAAAAACGAACTCAGTTACTTTTAAATATTTCACCTCTAAATAGGTGCAGCCTTTGCTGTGCATCTCTGGACACATGTGTTTCTGGGTTAATCCCTTCTTCAGCAGAGAACAAGTTTGCGGGGTGCTGGAAATGCTGCCATTAATCATCCGGTTTCAATACCTCTTCACTGGCATGCTCCAGAGCTCGTCAGCCCAGTGGCTCAAGGGAGCCTTTTTAAAGTCACAAACAGTTAGGAGCACACCTGCCTAACATCCCAGCAAATAATCTGCCCCATTGCATCATGATAGATGTAGTTTCCTCAAAAAACGAACTCAGTTACTTTTAAATATTTCACCTCTAAATAGGTGCAGCCTTTGCTGTGCATCTCTGGACACATGTGTTTCTGGGTTAATCCCTTCTTCAGCAGAGAACAAGTTTGCGGGGTGCTGGAAGGGACAATTAGCGTCAGCGTTCGGGTGTTGCTGGAAAAGGCTCTTACTCCGGTTGATGTGGTGACATTGAAAATGTGCTTAGCGGGCTATGACAGGGCAGATGATGCGGAATTCCTCATTCGGGGCTTACGGTTTGGCTTTCGTTTGGGGTATGACGGTCCGCGGGTGCTGCGGTGGGTGGAAAATCTAAGATCGTGCGTGGTCGTGAGGCGTTGGTGCAACAGAAATTGGACGAGGAAGTGAAGGAAGGTTGCAGGCTGGCCCTTTTTCCGATTAGCCGATGCGGAACCAGATAGTCTCTCCCATTGGAGCTGTACCCAAGAAGGCGAGTGGCCAGTTCAGGTTGATTCACCATTTGTCATGGCCGGAAGGGACGTCGGTTAACGATTTCATACCAGAAGCTTTATCGAAGGTGTCCTATGCGACGGTGGACATGGCTATTGAAATGGTGGAGCAGTTGGGGCCTGGTGTGCTCATGGCTAAGTCCGACATTAAGCCGGTGCTGGGTCGATTTGTAGAGATCATGGGAGACCTTGGTGTGCCCTTGGCTCACGACAAGACAGTGGGGCCAGGTACGGCACTGTCTTTTTTGGGAATCGAATTGGATACGGTGGCAGGAGTGGCCCGTTTGCCGGTGGAGAAAAAGGTGGAGATGATGCAAAAAATTTCTGACATGTTGAGGAAGCAGAAGGTCACGGTGCGTGACATTCAAGTATTGCTGGGGCATTTGAATTTAGCGTGTCGGGTGGTCAGAGCGGGAACGACATTTTGCAGATGGCTGGTGTTGGCTTTGTCAGGGGGTTGATGCTGTATCATCACGTCCGTTTGAAAGTAGACATACGGGAGGACTTGTGGATGTGGAGCGCGTTTCTATGTGCGTTTAACAGGATTCCTTTGAAGGCCTGGCGGGACTGCAAGTGTGACGTACAGCTTTTTTCAGATGCGTCGGGTTTTGGGCTGTATTGGGAGGGGTGATGGTGCGCGGAGGAGTGGAAGTGCGGAGGTCGCAGCATTGCATTTTTTGAACTTTTTCCGCTGGTGGTAGCGGTATGCTTGTGGGGTCATTTTTCGTGCTTTTTCGAGTGGATAATATGGCAGTGGTGCACGTAGTGAATCGACAGTCGGCGCGCGACGGGCAGGTGCTGCAGTTGCTGCAGGCTTTTGTGCTTCAATGTTTGTGAAATGATATATTTTTCAGAGCAAGACACGTGCCGGGGGTTAATAATGACTCGTTCGCAGTGGGAGCGTTTCCATGGATTGGCCACGGGTGTGGACCTGCGCAGGATGCGCATGCCGAGGGAGCTATGGAGAATAGGCACTCCAGGATGCTACGGCTCGTGCTGAATTCGCTTGTGGTGTCTACCAGGCGGGCATATGTCAAAGCGTGGGAGGAATCTTTTAGCTCCGGGGCGGTCGACGGGTAAGACAAGAGGACGTGGTGGAGGATGTGGTGCAGTTTATTATGGGACTAATTGAAAAAGGACAGTCCAGGGTGACGATAGCAGGTAAGTTAACAGCCTTGGGGTTTATTGGCAAGCTTTTGTGGGGTTATCCTCCATCGGTGGGTGAGTTGGGACACAGGATCTTAGAGGGATGGGCAAAAGAAATGGGGCCTCAAGGGAGGGTTAGGCGCCCCGTGTCCTTGGAATTGTTGAAGCGCCTAGGCCCAGTTTTAGGTGACATTTGTTTTGACGCCCGGGAGTCTCTGATGTTTCGTACATAGATGTCTTGGATGTTTTTTGGGGCCATGCGGGTATCTGAATTGTTGGGTTTAGCGGGCTGGGCGGGCCTACTCTGGTCTGAGGTGCGCCCAGGAGCGGACGGGGTCACGCTGCTAATCAAAAAATCGAAGATGGATCAGAAGGGTGTGGGTGCGACGGTTTTCCTCCGGCGGTACCCCGATACAGCGATTTGTCCTGGGGTTTTGGAGGCGCAATGGCGGAAGGTGTCGGGTCAATGTCAGGGCTTAGTGTTTCGGCATGCAAACGGGGAAAGAGTGACAGCGTCCTAACTGCTGGGGGTCATGCGGAAGGGGTTATCTGCCTTAGGAATTTATGCTGCGAGTTTTGGGACACACTCTTTCAGAATTGGGATTGCGACGGAAGCTGGGCAAAAAGGGTGGGGTAGAGAGGAGCTGATGGCACTGGGGAGGTGGAGATCAGACTGCTTTAGGAGATATGTGTGCGGGCGACAGTTTTGGGTCTAGCGGTTTTGAAGGAGTGATATATGTTTTCCTCTTTTCTTTTCCAGGTTTGGTGAGGGGTCCGGATGCAGAATACCTTGACATTTGGGTGGTTGGACACTCATTTGTAAAATGGGCCCAACGGCAGGCCAGGAGGACGGCTCTAGGGGACAATTTAGGTTTCGATCCCGCACGTCATAAGGTTCAGTGGCTGGGAAAAGGTGGTATGAGGTGGAAGGAACTTTTACCGTGGCTGCAAGGGGCGGCAGGGAGGGGTCCCTGCCTGGATCTCTTATGCATCCATTTAGGGGAAAATTAATTAGTGGTAACTACAGGTTTAGACCTCATGAAAGCAATGAAGAAGGATTTAGAGACTTTGCTGAGTCAGTGGAGGGGGTGTCATGTGGTGCTCACAGCCTTTGTTCTGCGTCGGGTTTGGCGTGGGGCCAGGAAGCCGGGGGCTATAGAAAGAGCTCGGCGCAAGTTGAATAAGGAGTTGAGGATTTTCTGTGGGGAGAGGGGGCTATCTTTTCTAGTGCATTCTGACTTGTGTTTTGAGGATGCAGAGTTTTTTAGGGATGACGGCGTCCATCTCTCTTTTATGGGGATGGAACTTTATTTGCTGCAGATGAAGGAGCACCTGAAGGCTTTGATGAGGGAGGCCTAGGTTGGGGGGGCAGAAAAAGTCGGGGGCTTTTTCTGGTGGCGGAGATGGCAGGGCAATTCAGTTATTACAGGGGGAACGACCATTAGTCTGAGATGGACAGGCAGGAAACTGAGCATTAGCGGACAGGTTCAAAAGAAGCGGGTAGGATGGGGGAAGGCAAGAAGAGAGTAGGGAGGGGGAGGGTGGGGTAGGGGAGGGAGAGGACTAGGAATAGGTTTATTCTATGTCTAGTGAGGCTTTAGTTTTGTGAGGCAAAGGCCCAGGTGGGGCGGGGAATTGTCAGGGGCACCTGTTCCACTAAAGCGGTCTTTTACACACAAACAAGTCGTGGTGTTGTTCACTCCTTCCCAATGGGGTCCTGGTGGGGGAGGAGGAGGGACGAGGAGTTCCCCCCCAGGATCATTTGGGAAGGGTGGTACTGCCCGCGACGAGGTTGGGCGTCCGGGGTGCCATTTATTAGGTAGGAGGGTGGGTTATTTAACCGGCCATTTTGTTGCCAGGTCACCATTTTGTTGGAAGGTGACCTGGTGGCCGGAGTTAGGGCAGTTAGGTGCCGTTTTTTCCCCTCCCTCCCTCCCACTATAGGCCTTTGTTGGGACAGGTGCGCAATCGTATTAGGGTTGTCGCTTTGGACAGGTGCAGGGTGCGGTATAAAAAACAATTAAAAAAAACAAGAGGGTTCCCGGTGGCGAGCGAAGATGGCAGGGCAATTCAGTTATTATAGGGGGAACGACCATTAGTCGGAGATGGACAGGCAGGAAACTGAGCATTAGCAAACAGGTTCAAAAGAAGTGGGTAGGAGGGGGAAGGCAAGAAGAGAGTAGGGAGGGGGAGGGCGGGGTAGGGAAGGGGGAGGACGGGATAGGTTTATTCTATGTCTAGTGAGGCTTTAGTTTTGTGAGGCAAGGGCCCAGGTTGGGGGGGGGGAAATTGTCAGGGGCACCTTTTTCAATAAAGCAGCCTTTTACCCACAAACAAGTCGTGGTGTTGTTCACTCCTTCCCAAAGACAGATTTAAATTAATAAGCTGACAAAAACTCTTTTACTCAATTTCTTACTAAAACGCTGTTGCCCTAATACGGTCTTTTCCAACAAAACCACTCTATTCATCACCATCGGTTTCCATGCTGTTTTGCTATCAAATAAAACCCCCAGATAGGAAAAAGTGGGTGTCTTCAATTCTGGTATTCTTGATATGGAAGCGTGAGGTTCTCTTCGGACGCTTCCCTCACTTCATTATGAATGTGTTTTTTAGCATTAACCTGGAGGTCAAGTTCTTCCACAAAGCTGAAATAATCATCAATTAAGCCCTGCAGAACTCGCCCTGCCTAGCATTTAATACTGTGTAATCCACGTAAAGTAAGATTGGTAGTTGGCGGGCGCCCACACAAGGGATATCTCTAGGCCTAAAAGTGAGGACTTTTTTGTGTACAAAGCAAATAAAAGCAATGCAAGTATGCATCATTGCTTCACACCGCATCTTACTTGAAGTGTATCTGTGCACTTCCCTTCCCCACCATAGAGCACTGAGGCTTTAGTACCTGAGTACAACTGCCTGATAAAGGTAATGATCACTTCCTCTAGGCCCATCTCAGACATGGGCAACTTTTACTTCTTCCAGGCCAAAGGTCTAGGGCGATGGAGTGGCCAAATTACACAGCACACCTACCTTCTCAATTTCCCACTGCAAGCCTGAATACAAATTGGAAAAATACTCCACCCGTTCCGTAGCCTGCACATACACATCCATAGAATAATCAGACCTCTCTTTAAAATACGAAGAGTTCACAACCCTCCAAAATATTGCACTGTCTTTTGTTTGACTTGCCCTCCAAAGGTCCTCCCATGCCTTCTCCCTGTTCTCTTTGGCCCGAACCATCCTAGTTGACCGATATTCTGCCCTAAATTGCCTTATCAACGATCTGTTGCTTGGCTCCAAAAGTAAAGCAGCAAGGGCCTTAGTGCATGCGGAATTAACTATTCCGAGAATTGAGCTTCGTGTTGACAGGTCTGATGAGTGCTACGCTGATGACCTTTGTAGTCTCCCCAAAAGCCTCCTTGATCATGCCAGGGTCCGCATCTGGTCCTAAACATAGAGAAAAAGCCTGATGTTTATCCTGCAGTAAAGATGGCAGGAAATCAACATTATCTTTTAACTTTTAGAACATTTAATGGTAAAACTGTTTTTTCCCCTGAGTAGGCTGGTACCCTGTTCTCATACAGGGCTTTGTCATGTCCATCTCCTTTAAAATGCAGGACAAAAAAGCGTGATCATTAAAGCCAGAAAAGGTGGCCTGAAAATCACCCAATATTGACCCAACCATCTCTGAGCTAAAGATGTAATCGATTGTTGAGGGTCGAGTTTTGCAGAACAAGGTTGTGTCTACAATAAAGTATTTAGGGCTATTGTCATTAATGTCATGCTTAAAGTGGGTAAGGGAGTCTTCCCTGCATTCAGTAAGCCCACAATTTGGACTAAAGAAATTGGACAATAGTGTGTATTAAAATGACCCACCCAAATGATTTTCACCGGGTTCTGTAGGGAATCTTTACGACATCTAACACTGTTCTCCATTGCTTCAATTACAGTATGAGCGGAACCATCAACAATGTTTTATTTTTTTATTTTTTTTGTCCTCATTCACCGTGGCCATTAAACCAACCCTTCTTACTTTACCAGCAATAGAGTAGTCCAGGCCAGGGGACGCCCTTAACTCTCAAAAATCCTCTATCTACCAAGATTTCCGTGAGGATTTCAGAGCGGGGGTAAAATCATTGGACCAATGACAAAAACAAATAGCTTATTATTACATAATGCTTTCAACATATTGCCATTACCTGAATCGATGTTTCCAAGCCAGTAGTGGAGCCCAAAGATTCCCCCCAGTCCTATTACTCTTCCGTAAAATTAAATCCAAATCCGCAGTACGAAACACAGCGTTAAGCCACTCCGAATATATTGGAGGGGAAGCCAACATCCATTTTCTACATATTTCTCTTCTCCCCAACAAAATTACATAAAATAAAAGTTTAAGTTGTAAAGTTGTACCTCTTCTACTCCTCCCCTCCTGACCCTGTAGTTGACCAAATATTACTAAAGGGAGAGATGCTTCAATATCCCACTCCAATATGCTCGAAGCAGTCTCACATACCTTTTCCCAAAAAAGACAAATATCCGGACATTCCCAGAACATATGAATGTTAGTTGCTCGTATTAAGCCACATTTTGGACATTTCACCTTCTCCCCTCCTTTCATTTTAGACAGTTTCTCAGGAGAAATATTAGCTCTATGAATCGTATAATAGTGATTCTTCCTCAAAGCAGCAGATTTAACTGTATCAAACAAAAAAGTAAGTGATTTCTTCCACCACATATGAGCTGACTCTTTAGAGAACAAATTACTCCACAAAACCGTAGGAAGTTCGAACTCGCCATCCACCCCTTCTAGGATGCCCCAGTACCAAGCTGCCACTCTCTGAGGACCTGCCAAGGGGCTCGGAACAACATCTTCCAAAACGTTAGGCATACCGACTCCTCCCTTAACCCCCTGTGCCCAATCCCTTATCTGCAAAACTTCCATCTAGTCAGGGAGACGCCCGTTTGTTGCTTCAGCTCTTCCAAAGAAAGGAGGACCCCCTCCTGAAAAAGATCCCCCCAGTACTCCATCCCTGCCCATTTAATTGGTAGAGCCAAAACATCTTGAAAACAATCTGGTGTACCCGGAGAATCCCAAATAGGTGCGTTGCAGTTATAATATGTTACCTTTGCGGCTAATCTAAGCTGATACCAACATTCTGCCAGTCCCTGCATAATTTTAAGTTTTACCTTTTTAAAGAACTTAGGGGCATATTTATACTCCGTTTGCGCCGAATTTGCGTCGTTTTTTTCGACGCAAATTCGGCGCAAAACTAACGCCATATTTATACTTTGGCGTTAGACACGTCTAGCGCCAAAGTATGAGGAAAGAGCGTCATTTTATTGCGTGAACGCCTTCCTTGCGTTAATGAGATGCAAGGTAGGCGTTCCCGTCTAAAAAAATTACTGTGACGCAAATGCGTCGTATTTATACTCCCGGGCAAAAATCACGCCCGGGAGTGGGCGGGGCAAAAAACCCCGCATTTGCGCCGGATTTTAGCGCCTGGGTCAGGGCAGGCGTTAAGGGACCTGTGGGCTCAAAATGAACCCACAGCTGCCCTCCCATGCCCCCAGGGACCCCCCTGCCACCCTTGCCCACCCCAGGAGGACACCCAAGGATGGAGGGACCCATCCCAGGGACATTCAGGTAAGTTCAGGTAAGTATAAAAAAAAATTGTTTTATATTTTTTTTGGGCATAGGGGGGCCTGATTTGTGCCCCCCTACATGCCTCAATGCCCAATGACCATGCCCAGGGGACATAAGTCCCCTGGGCATGGCCATTGGGCAAGGGGGCATGACTCCTGTCTTTACTAAGACAGGAGTCATGTAAATGGCGTCTGGGCGTCGTAAAAAATGGCGCAAATCGGGTGGAGGCGATTTTTGGGCGTCAACCTGACTTGCACCATTTTTAAGATGCCCTAACGCCATTTTTCCCTACGCCGGCGCTGCCTGGTGTACGTGGTTTTTTCCACGCACACCAGGCAGCGCCGGTCTGCTAGCGCCGGCTAACGCCATTCAATAAATACGGCGCCCACATGGCGCTTCAGAATGGCGTTAGCCGGCGCAAAACTTTTTGACGCTAAACTGCGTTAGCGCAGTTTAGCGTCAAAAAGTATTAATACGGGCCTTAGGATCACCAAATTTAAATATAAAATTCCTTGACGCACCCTTAATGGTGGAGACCATCGCCTTATACATAAGAACCGTTGTTGTAGAGTCTGGAGAGAGAAATAACATCCTAGTATTCTTCAAAAGAAAAGCCCAAGCATAATACTGTAGTTCTGGTAATGCCAAGCCTCCCTTTTCCTTATACCTACGCAGCTTTTTCAGAGAAATTCTAACCCCTTTAGAACTCCATATAAAATCATTTATAAGCTGCTGCATTTTATCTATACTTTTTTTCTGCATAAGGAGTAGGGAAGCAGAGAACAGAAAATTCCACTTGGGAAGAATGGACATTTTTACCAAATTAACTCTTCCAATAATTGTTAAAGGGAGATGAACCCAACCCTGCAATAATCCCTTACACTCCAATAACAGCTTTTGCTGATTCCTCTCTGCTAACTGCTTGATATCCTGGGTCACCAGGACACCCAAATACCTTATTTCATTCTTACTATAAGCCGAACTCTGCTCCGTATTCCATGCCATAGTCTCCGTCTTTTCCACATTTACCTGACAGCCTGATATCTTACCAAATCCTTTGGCTAATCTAAAATTCTCGGGGATAGCTGATGATAGATTATCTGTATACACCAAAAGATCGTCCGCATACAAAGCAACTTTTCTTTCCCAACCCTTACAACGAAAGGGAGTAATCACCGAATTCCGCCTAATCTTCCTAGCAAATGGCTCGATATATAGGTTAGATAGTACGGGGGTAGTGGACATCCCTGTCTAGTACCTCTTGTTATTGTAAAAGTTCCATTAAGATTTCCATTAAAGAGTATTCTTGCTGTAGGGGTCCTATATATCAGATTCACAACCCCACAAAAGTTATCACCCAAATTAGCTCTACCTAAACTGATTTTAGATATCCCCAGCTTACTTGATTGAAGGCTTTCGCTGCATCAATAATAATGATCCCCAAAGGGGATTCAAAAGACGTTGTCAGATCTATAGCCCCAATCAAATCATATGTCAATTCATACAAATATCTTCCCTTTGAAAAACCCTTCTGGTCCGAGTGTATCAGATTATTAACTACTCTATTCAACCTATCTGCCAATATCTTGGCAAACAATTTATAATCACTATTTAATAGTGAAATGGGCCTGTAAGATGCGCATTTTGTTGCATTTTTTCCTGGTTTCAAAATCAGCGTAATAATCGCCTCATTCCATGTAGTTGGGATATCTATTTCGTTTAGAAAAATCTTCCCAAACAACTCTGTCAAAATTGGGATAATTATGTCACCTAGTGCTTTATACAACTCCACTGGGATACCATCAGGACCCGGGGCTTTCCCATCTTTGCCTCCGGACAATACCGCCCATACTTCGTCCATTGTTATAGGGCCATTAAGGAACTCCTGCTGCTGCAAAGTAATTCCCGGTAACACATCAGGGGCTAACCAACCCTCCACCAATTCTTCTCGCCCCTCTACACTTTCAGTATACAATGATATACGAAGAATTCCTGAAACCCATACTCAATGTCCTCACATCGTGTCGCTTTCGCCCCTGACTCATCTGATTTGATTTCCTTAATATGGGTCCTAACTTGGTCCGATTTAATCTTCCAAGCAAGCAGCTTCCCTGCATTTTCACCATATTCGAAGTGCTCCAATTTACTTGCCTCCCATCTTTTGACAATTCTTGCTTGTAAAATATTTTCCATTCGTTGTCTTAGCTCGGCCATTTCCACCCTCGCTGCCTCTGACTGAGTCGTTCCTCTTTTCCGACCAATTTCTCGCTTTTTTTAAGCATTTCATGTTCTAAAAAGCTTATTTCATTTCTAAACATCTTACGCTTATAACATGCAATGCTCGTGATCTTCCTTCTTATGACGGCCTTGAAAGTATCCCATACCACCGAGGATGATGCAGAGCCTATATTAGTACAAAAAAAAACTTCTGTTTCCCTACGTCAATTGAGACATCACATCGTCTTCCATTAGTAATGCACGCTCGAGTGTCCATCTGTTATTCATTCTCCTCCGAGACAAGGTTATCTCCAACAACACCGCTGCGTGATCTGATAGATGAGAAGGTAAATATCCTACCTCATCCAGGGTCTCAAGTAACCGACTGTCAACCAAGAAATAGTCAATACGTGAAGCGTGGCTATATTTCTTATTGATAAAAGAGAAAGCCCTTCCATTCCAAGCCCTCTTACGGCATATATCTCACAGGCCTAGCTGTTTCATCATTCTCCCTAGATATTGCTGAGATTTTGGCGTTCCTAAGGATCTACAAGTATCCATCCTATCCAGTTTATTATCCAGCACCACATTAAAATCTCCCATCAAAATAAATTTAAATCGAATAAAGTGCTTTGAAAGTAAGAGTAGTTGCTAAACTGTCACATAATTTTCCCAGCAAAGGCATTGGTTACAAACGTGGCCAACCCTCCCTTAGCCCTACCTGCCTTAACAGGGCAGGCAGGAGTAAAAAATGACTGGTATTGGTATCCATAAATGTCATATGAATATGAGTCACTTGCCCATATTTCTTGCAAACATATAAGGTGGTAGCTTGCAATCAGATCCAGCCATTCAAGATCGCCCATCTTCCCTAGCCCCGCAATATTACATGATAGGATCTTCACCACTGTAGGTTGAAAGTGATCTGGTAAACTTGGCCCACGACGAGGCAGTTGCCTGGACACAATGGGAGGGGAGGACATGACAGATCCTCCAGTGGATGAAATCTATTTGTTAGGAGAAGCCCTTGGGGTAACCAGCAGAGCCCTTTTGATGAACTAGTCCCTGATTCTTTCCAGCCCACCCCCATTCGGTGCTAAGGAGCCTTGAGGTCTATTGTAAAATCCTAAGAGGAGACCGCTAATCCTAGTGACTGGTGACATGAGGAAAGTATTATTTGCAACAAGTTGGCCACCAGCCCTGCGGAGTCAAAGTTGACAATTACACAGTACCCTGGAAACGACTTAGGAGCCACGCCCACCCAGTCCACCCTCCTAGCCATCAGAATGTGTGGTAATATATCAAGCTCCTGAGGGGAATTCTTAGATAGCCAGTGTGAAGTCTTGGAAATCAGCTGCTTGGTGGACTCAGGCTGGTCCAGCCTCAGACGGGGGACATTTGGCAAAACAATAACATACGGGTTAGGGGCTGGGGGTAACTGGAGACTTGAATAAACAACACCTTCCCTCTGAGCTAAATCATCAGTAGGCCCCTTACTCATACTCACGGGACATTGTAATCTTCTCCCTGACTAGCTTCCTCCTGCAAGACACCCCTGGCTGCATCACTGGCCACGCCCTTGGGATAGGAGTGAACAGCCGCAGCGCTAGGTGTGGTAGACGCTGGGCTCTCATCTGCAAGGCCTTGATCCCCCCCCCCCCCTTCAGGGCTGTGGGCTGATCCCCTAACTTGCTACTAGAGAATACTGGGGGGGGCTGTATGAACACTTGTGCCCCGGACTTCCGGAGGGTTTATATCATCATCAGATTGTAAGTGATCTCCAAGACAAACAGCAGCATGATTCCCAGTGAGCTGACCCACCAGGGATGACAATTTGGCCTTGATGGCATCCAGCCGATCCTATAAGGGTTTTAGGAGAAGTTTTAACATTAAATCTACCCTTGCACCGGGGATATCACAGTCATAGTGGGAGCCATCCCCAGCTGCTGGTGCATACCCCCCTGAGGTTCAGTTACCACTTGTTTTTTTTCCGTACTGCCCCGCCTTTTTTCTTTTTACAGATGATTCATTGGGCTGCGGCGTGTCTAGTTGTTCCTAGTGAACTATAGATGTTGATGGGGTGGAAAAGAGATCCACGAGTCGGGGGACTGCCCTCCTGAGCCGTGTCCACTGGCGACACATTAGATGGAGGGATGTTCGGGCCTAACTCCAATGAGAGACGCCGATCAGTGAGTTCTTTTTCCTTGGACATGACTCCAGCGGCTAATATCAGGAAGGAGTCAAAAGTTGTGATGGTCTCCCCCACAGAAGCAGAAGCCACCACCTTTCTCTTCCCCATTATCTAGCCACCCACCTACAAAGCAAAACAGAGAGGAACCTAAAGAATTCCAGAACGCCACAATCCACAAGCAAAGTGGGGGTGGCCCAGCCCGGCATCTATTCTCTGCTGACGGGTGCAAATGGGCCTGCTCTTTGCTGAGGCATTCACCCGGACCTGTCCCACGCGTGTACCACGGTGCAGAGGCCTTAATGTGCTATTAAGCGCTTTTGCAGTCCTTGCCCCTCCTCCTTCTGCAGGCCAGGTATGCTGGACCCTGGGGGATGAAATCCCACACCAGGGTTCTGCCGCAGTATAGCAGGGAAAGCCGATGCCAGCACAAAAAGCCCATGGTAAAGGGGCCTTAACGCGATATTAAGCACTCTCGCAGTCCTTGCCCCTCCTCCTCTTGCATGCCAGGAATGATGGACCCTGTGGGATGAAGTCTCACTCCAGGGGTCTGCTGCTGTGTAGCAGGGAAAGCTGATGCCAGCACAAGAAAGCCCCACCTCTTGAAAGGTGAACTGAAAAATACATGCAGAAAAGAGTAAAGGTTGACTGGCTTAGGGTATGTCTAGAGTAAACCCTCAGCAAATAATATGTTTGAATCCTTGGATAATCAGAAGGTATTTCCATATATAGCATCCTTGTCTAATGCCCAGTTATTCCTATTTATTTTAAAACTCCGGGTTGCTCTGAATTTGCGTTATTTAAAGGCTGAAAAGTTTAATGTATTTTTGAATGTTGAGAATAGTTGTACGTGTGAACTAGGTTTTCAAAATGTTAGTGTTCATTTTCTATTAGATTCTTTACAATTTTATAGGACACGCTGTGTGATTTTAAAACCGCTTTATATAAAATATATGTCTCATCGGACTGAAGCACTTGCACTTTTGACGCGCAACGTTCTTAAAAACAAGTTTGGACTACAAATACCGTGATCGCAAATCTTGGGCTTGAGGTCACACATAATGGATTGGCTGACAGAATTACTGTACGGAGATACATGAGGAATGTAGCTTGGTTGGCCAGAGCGATCTTGGTAGGGATATATGGGTGGTGAGGCTGGGGGAGGACTATTTTATGTGTATGTATGTGTTTATTGTTTAAAAAACTTTTGTCTAAACACAAATAAACGTGAACTACTTTTCTCGTGTAAATCAGAGGATTCTTGCAGATTTTTGGAGTAATTCTGTGTCATTACGCTACATGCAATTAAACAAGTCTATATGGCTCAAACAATGGATTAAGATTACAGCAAAAGAAGGATCCTTGCAATTTACCCTCATGATACCTATAATTTCAGAATAATTTAGAATTTGAGGCAAGCGCTATATCAGATGAAGACCCCACCCAAACCTGCTCAACATGAGGCTTCAATACATGGGAGCATGCTGCATATGCAAAAGAGAAGGAGAAATGCCAGACTAAAACTAAGAATAAGGGTCAATCAATCAATCAATCAATAATTTATAAAGCGCGCTATGTACCCGTTAGGGTTTCGAGGCGCTAGGGGGTGGGGGGGGTTGGTGCTGCTATCGTTCGAAGAGCCATGTCTTGAGGAGTATCCTGAAGGTGAGGAGGTCCTGGGTCTGGCGTAGTGAGGTTGGGAGTGCGTTCCAGGTCTTGGCGGCGAGGTAGGAGAAGGATCTGCCACCAGAGGTTTTGCGCTGGATTCGGGGGACGATGGTGAGGGCAAGGTTGGCAGAGCGTAGTTGACGTGAGGGAACGTAGAAGTTGAGTCTGGTGTTCAGGTAGGTGGGTCCGGTGTCGTGTAGAGCCTTGTGTGCGTGGGTGAGGCGTTTAAAGGTGATCCTCTTGTCCACGGGGAGCCAGTGGAGGTCCCTCAGGTGAGGGGAGACGTGACATCGGCGGGGTATGTTGAGGATCAGGCGGGCGGATGCGTTCTGGATGCGTTGGAGTCGTTTGATGTCTTTTGTTGGGATGCCTGTGTAGAGTGCGTTGCCGTAGTCGAGTCTGCTACTGACGAGGGCTTGGGCTACCGTCTTTCTGGTTCCTGTTGGAATCCACTTGAAGATCCTGCGGAGCATACGGAGGGTGTTAAAACAGGAGGATGAGACTGCGTTGACCTGTTTGGACATGGTGAGGGCGGAGTCGAGGATGAAGCCGAGATTTCGTGCGTGGTTGGCTGGGGTGGGTGGAGGGCCCAGGGCGGTGGGCCACCACGAGTCGTTCCAGGCCGAGGGTTATAGTTGAATAGAATCTATATTAGGTGCAGAACAACAAGAATGGAGATAGAATGTCATCGGGGGTAAAAGGATGTATCCCACATTGAGCAGAAAGGAAGAAAGCACAACAAGGGAGTGGAATTCAAGAAAAGAAAGATGAAATGGGTGCTAGTGATTCTAGTGATGACTACCATGAAAATTAGTTGATTTCTTGACCACCTCCATGTAATGTTGATCAGCAGGCCGGAGGGACTCAATGACCCATAATTCCCCCACAGCCTGCTAACCTAGGTGTGAGTGCCGCATTATATCAGATTTTTTTTTTAGTAGAGATTTGCCTCTTGTTGTACCAGCTTCACCAGCAGGGGCACCGAATAATATTGTTGTCACTGTAGGCCCAGTTGCCTCTCCAATCGTAACAGTGCCCTAGGCCTCAAGCAGTAGCATCACTGGACATCCAGGAGTGAGACCCAGAATGGCAACGAATTCCATTGTGAGTGGACCTGTTGTGGAGTTTGGGGACACCTCCAAATCAGATACCTTAGAGGAGGAGGAGGCACCAGTAAGCGTGTTGGATGTTTTGAAGACAAAGACGGAATTTGCAGAGATTTTGAAGGGTAATCTGGATGTGGAATTTATAAATGGGTACAACAAGAATAACCTTTTTTTCCTGTCTAGGTAAGCTGCTAGATGTGTGTCTGAAGTCATGAAGCTCTAGTTGAAATAGCAACTAAATATAGGGTTGATTTGTCTAACATTCAAATTTTCCAGAAGAATTTTTGGATGTTAATGACTGAGGAAACAGTTAAGTGAATGCGAACGACTTGAATTAAGTTACATCCGAGGGAATGAGCTGGGAGCATTCAAAAGTGAAGCGATACTCATACTCAAAAGATTAAAGATCTGTGGGCTCAGAATGTGAGGAAGAAGAAAGATAATGATACTGGAGGGCAAGGAGATGAAACCAGAATAACCGACTCATAAATTAGGACTTTCCCAATTAGAGAAGCACATGGGGTGGATACGTGCATGAATCCCGATGTTGTGATGATCTATTTACATACACCAATTAATTTCCAAAACTGAAAGAAAATCCTGACCTTTACTATGCACAGGTTGACAGGTTTGTGAAGATTTCAAAAGCAGTTTGAGAGGATTTGAATGCGTTACCTTTGCTGTCCATAACATTTGAGGGCTGAATGTAAGGCATTGGTACAAAGTCCTACTGCAGAACCCCAGAGGAATGCTTGGAAGGATGTGCCTTCTCAGACTGCTGTGGAAAAGTATAATCAGGTGATTAACTTTTTGAAAACTAAGGTTTCACAGAAAGAGATGCATTGGTTGGAAATATTAGGAACTAACCAAGAGCCCAAAGAGTTAGTGTTTGCCTAATATGAAAGGCTTATGCAAGTTTTGTTGCCAGCATGGTGGTGTTGGAAACCTCAAGCAAAGACATCTTAGTAATTTTGTGTCCAAGGTTGTTCTTGGGTTGCATCCGGAGATCAGCTCGCATATTCAGAAGAATGTGATTTGTTGACAGTTTTAGCCATTAGAGGACATATTTTGAAATGCAAAGTATTGCAGTGATGATTTGAGATCAAGGCAGAATAATTTTTTTTAAAACAATTCACGTTGCCCCATAAGAAATCAGCACAGATGGGATTTCAAAATAGCCCATACATGGCAAATCCAGGTTATAGGTATGGTGTTGGTATGTATTGTGAAGGAATATTTTATGTATGTTGAATTCTCTGATTTACGCTACACCAGATGATGTTGAGCTTCAGTCACATGATGAAGATGCAGATTTTAAACCAAGAACATAAATGTCAGCCATTGGATCATTCCTGGTTCTAACAAAAGAAGACGTAACCCTGACTTAAAGGGCTCTGTGGAAGAGGAAGTATGGGATTGCACCAGTGATAACATATCCGGCCCTAGATAATTTGCTAGATAATTAGGCCAAAGAATCTTTTGACCCTTATTGGAGACACCTTAAGACGAGATAACTAATCAGCATGTCAATCAATAGATCGATAACCTCATCAATATTCACAGTAGCAAATCAATCAAATTAGTTAATATAATTAATAAGAATCAGAACACACCATGACCTTTCAGCCATGAATAACCACACAGAGTAAGATTTATGATATTTATTCCCTATTGATTACACTCTACCAGCAAGTTTATTAGTCTCAAAACCAGAAAACACATCAGCAATGTCACAATATGGCAACTCGAATAAGATTTCATCAAAGCAAAGATCATAAACATTAGAACAAAGCACGCTGTCAACATGGATTAACTTCAGCAGGGTATCATTAGCGCATTATTCAACAAAGCATCGATTCAGTCATTTGTCTATTTGCGTCCGTTTAGTGAACCCCTTAACTAGCTCGAATTAGCATTGGTATGTTGGGCTTCATACAAAACAATTTAGCAACACAAATTTAGAAAATATCTATCTATGGTCTCTATCAAAAGGAACAGCTGGTACCTAGAAAGAAAAGGCAAACAGACAATTACAATTTCATCATCATATAGTTACCCTCCGTAATGGGTCAGCATACAGAGTCAGTCTTCGTCCTCAGGACATCAGTTGATTCGCCATCAGCCAGGAAACGCAGCAAAGTTCAGCAAGACCGGCAATACGGGACACTTCCCTCATAAGGAGGAAAAGTATAGAACGGGCAAGGCAAGGGTAAGGACGGTTTGAAGAATCAAACAGCAGAGTCTTTAAGACAGAGTGACAAAGTGGCTAGGTGCTAGCAAAGAATGGCATGTAAGGGTAATGGCAAAAAGTGGGTTGGAATCGCTGATTTCTCCTTGTGACACGAGGTTATATCAATCTTGTTGTACAGTCTTCTAATTTCCAATGAGGCAATTTTTGGTGCATCATTATCTCCAACCAATGATCGGCTCATCACCTCATTAGGATTGTCACTTTAGAACAGTTCCCACATAGTTTATTGGCTCTTGTAATTGACGTCTCCAATGGGTAGAATGTAAGGTACAAACTTTTATTCTCGTGATCCCAGTCAGTACTTCCATTGTCTTTACCAGTTCAGGTGACTTTGTACCTGTTGCAAGTTTACACTGTTGCTTTCGGCAAGAATGTCTCCTTGAGCAAGTCGAGTCTTATGAGAAAGAATTTACTACAGTTACACACATCTTCTCGCTTCTGGAAAAATACGGCTACATGTCCTTCAGCAAGTCAGCACATTGCACGCTAGAAAAACACATTTAATATGAGACCGGCAGCTAGGCCCCGACTCATGCTAACTAAAGCCTAGTTATTAATTTTTAGCGACATCTTAACATATAACTCTTAATGCTAGCACAAAATCCTACATTAGTACATTAATAATTCATCATTAGTCAATTTCATTTAATCATTGTATACATTGGTGGCCACTCCCCGTGGGCACATTTCACACGCATGTGTTAAAAGCATATTCATACAATTTCTATGCGGCATCATTATACATTAATTTGCAGACATTTTCGTGTTAATTTTGATTATAAAACTACACTCCAACAATCCCTCCTCTGATGACACTTGTCATCACACAAATCTATTCCTTACCAACCCTTTCACCTTTTCATTTCCTTCATTTCAATTTCTTCCTTTTGCTTCGCCTTTTCATATTTTGCTCTGAATATTTTCTCCCTTTTCTTTTCTTCCCTCCTCGCTTTATGTTTTGCCCATTTTGCTTTACTTCTTTCGCAAATTTTGCTCAATAACCATAGTCCAAATAAACAAGCCAAAACAATTACTATTCCCTGTATTAGTTTTCCCAAGAACCCATGCCAAAGACCACTAAACCAACTTCCCACACGCGCAAATCCTTCTCCAACCTTTTCCCAGACTCCTGGTTCTTTCAGTTCCTTCAAATCTGCACTATCTCTTGTTAGGTTAGTAAGCATACTTCTAATCTCATTACTATTGTCAGGTATATAGGCACACCAGTGCCTCTCATTAAGCATCTTACAGACTCCGCCACTTTGTGCTAAAAGAATGTCTAAAGCAAGCCTATTTTGAAGAGTCATAGCCCTCTCCGCAGTAAGTTCAGTATCCATCAGGAGTATAGCCTATGTGAAATTTGTCAGCATGTTATCCACAATAGTAGACAACTTTCAAATCTTTATGGAGTTCAAAACAACTCCCACTAAAGGAATCATTGCTCCAAATATGTCTCCTACTACACCAGCAGCAGTTCCTCTCTTCTGTCTAGCACGAAGTAATTCTGTCACTTTCGGAAATTTCTTTAAATCATCTAGTTGATAAATCTTTGGAAAAACTATCCCCAAATAACATGTCCCATACCATCCCTTTGGAAGACGGTAATAAGCACTAAGTCCACAAATGTAATAAACCCTGGGATCGCTTGATCCATTCCATTTAGCATGAAAGTCCATGTATTCTGAAACAAAAACACATGCTTACACTCACTCGTTCCCACAAACACATTGTCATAATATGACTTTGGTCGCGTAATGCAAAGCCTACCTACATGTTTTGCATCTAAAGCTAGCTTCCCTTGTTACCTAATCCCATTATTGCTATTACTAAGAAATGATCGTTGCTGCAAGCCCTTTTCTAATTTCCCTTTTAAAACCCTCCTTCTATCTTCAGTGTGATCCAGAAAGCTCTTTTCTACAGATGTAAGCAAGCATGTCAAATGATTGCGGTGCGCATATAAAGTACTGATTGTCATTCTAGGCTCAAAGAATACCTTAATCAGCTTTATAGCATAATACTTAGCTACACTATTCAAATCTTCTATGATAGGCACATAAGAGAACACTAAATCGTAGTTTGAATAAAAATATTGCACTTTTTCCTGGTTATAGAAACGTGTTAGTAGCAAACTACAACTAATCCCGTATGTTAGTGGCAAGCTGTGATATGTAACTCCCTCTTGGACTGAAAGAGGAATTTGAGTAGACACGTAACAAGCCTTCGCATCCATAGCGTCAACATACTCACTCAGCAAGCGATAGAAAACATTAGTAGACAGCTCCCCTTTTGTATTAGTTTCGTCATGCAAGTACTTTGTATCTTGCTCAAACTTATCCCATGGAGTTAGTGTAGCAAGCGCAGAAACTGTAGCATTGTTAGCTTCACTCTTGTCCATCAAACGCATTTCCACTAACAAAGCTATTATGAATATCACACACATAACACCCAAAGCAATACCCAAACATATACAGCGCTTATTCCCCTCAACATCATCTCCTGACCTAGGCATGATCTGTAAAGAATCAGAAAGTAAAGTACTATAAATGTAAATAACTAATATGAGGATGGTCAATAACTTTCTCTTTTCTCTTTTTTTTTCTTTTCTGAAAAGTTTAAGCAAAGTCTTTCTTCAGCAAGTATTTACAGCTCTCTCATTCGCTCCCAGGGTCTTTGTGTCAATCCAGTTAGCAGCTTGTCACAATCGGTTTTTCAAAAGTCAATTCAGGTTAACAGTGTCACATCCGGTTATTAATCAGTCTCTTATCTCTGGTTTCCCTTTATTCATTTTCAGCTTCACACAGTCTCTTTTATTTGTAGCCGACTTCAAGTACCATAATATTAACCTGGAACTTCACGATCAAAACAAAATGCCAAGAACTCTTGTTGCCACTCGGCTGACGTTGCATAAGTCCATTCAGGACCTGCATATCTTCTGTTTGCAATTCTCTTTCTTTTCAACTTTGGGTCACCCTGCAATTCTCCTTCACTCAGATCTTCTTTCCTTGTGGTATCGACCTTTTCCTCTATTGTTTCATTGATGACCACTTTCCCTTTTGCAGCTTGTGACTCTGGCCACTTATCTCCTCTCAGCGTCCTTTTACTGTTCGGCTTTTTAGGTTGCTGTTCAATGCCCTCCTCTTGTGCTATGGTGTTTTCTCTTGCTGGACCTGCAAGTGGCTCAGGAGGAGTTGGAACACTTTGACTTCCCTCTATTTCACCTCCTTCGCCTTTCTGGTCTGTCAGGGGTTCAACCTAAAACCCGTAGTTGTCTGCTTCTGGGAGAACCTCTCTTTGGATCGGTCCTCCTAGGACCTCAGTCGAGATAGGCTCACCGTCACCCTTCTGGATCTCGTTCGCTGTTTGAGTGATCAAGCCGTCCTCAACGGGCTCTCCTTCAGTCTCAATTCCCCTTTGATTACTCTCCGGCCCTGAGACTTCCTTTTCTGTAGCTGTTATTTTCGACAACTCAAGTTCCCCATCAGTTGGACACGTCACCTTCTTTGTATGACTGGCATGGATCCATTTTGGAATTCCCGCACACTTCACAGCAGTAGTAGTTGTCAGTATCACTTGATATGGCCCCTTCCAAAGTGGCTCCAAACACGACTTCCTCACGTGTTTCTTGACAACAACCCAGTCACCAGCTTTCAGATTGTGACCTGGATCATTTATCGGTGGCAGTGTGGTTGCTTTCACCTGGTGAGAGAAAGAGCGAACCACGTCAGCCAGACCCTTGCAGTAGTCCAACACCATATCAACCGTGATATTCACAAGAGCATTTGCAGGCACTGTGGGCAATCTCATAGCTCGGCCCATGAGAATTTCATGAGGAGACAGTCCTGTTTTCATGTTGGGTGTATTTCTCATTGACATTAGCACTAAGGGCAATGCATCTGGCCATTTCAAATTGGTAGCTGCGCACATTTTTGCCATTCTCGACTTCAAGGTACCATTCATCTGCTCCACTAGTCCTGAGGCTTCAGGACGGTAGCTACAATGCAACTTCTGTTCAATGTTCAGTGCGGCACACAAGAGCTTAACCACCTCATTGTTGAAGTGACTTCCTCTATCTGATTCTAAAGAGATCGGAAACCCGAAACGTGGTATCAATTCCCTAAGCAGCAACTTCGCTACTGTGAGACTGTCATTCCTACGTGTAGGGTAAGCTTCAATCCAATGACTAAAGATACACACAATCACCAACACATATCTTAAATCTCCACACACAGGCATCTCGATAAAATCCATCTGCATCCTGCTAAATGGACCTCCAGCTCTCCCAATGTGGCTCAAATTCACCACGGTCCCTTTCCCCTCAGTCATCTGTTGACAGATGATGCACCTGTGACAGATTACCTCTGCTGCTTGTCTGAATTTTGGATTGAACCAATCGTTTTTGAACAACCTGATCATGGCGTCTCTCCCAATATGTGCTTGACCATGGTAAAACCTTGTAAACTGTGACAAGAGACTGTTAGGCAAAACCCTTTCCCCCTCATCTGAAACCTACAAATCATCAGGTCTTTGTACACATTGCATTTTAAGCCAAGAACGTTTCTCTTCTCTGTTGGCACGTCCCTGCAAATTTTTTAACTCTTCCATCGTGTCAACCACCCTCAATGCATAACCTCTGCATGTCTCATTTTCAGTTTCAGGTAACAATTCCCACTGATCTTTCAACGATATACAGTTCAATGCACAAAACCTTGGGACTTGATCTGCAAATCCGTTTCCCATTGACACAAAGGGGGTCATTACAACCCTGGCGGACGGTGTTAAAGCTGGCGGTAAAACTGCAAACAAGCCTGCGGAAAAAAAGGGGAATTATGACTGTGGCGGAATCCGCCAACATAGACAGCCACTTTAACACTCCAACCGCCACGGCGGTACAGACAAACAGCGCGGCGGTCACTGCCAACAGACAGGCGGGAGACAAAATACCGCCCACAGTATCACAACCTACCAATCTGCCACCTTTTCCAGGGCGGATTCACCGTGGATAAAAACACGGCGGAAACAGCCATTTCAATGGGAAAACGCTCACCTCTGCACACTCCATGAGGAAGGAGGCCACCATGGAGCCGGAACTCCAAATACTCCCTGCGATAGTCTTCCTGCTCCTGTACGATCATCATCGGTGCCGGCGCCGAAGACAAAAGTGAGTACTGCACCTACGACATAGGGGAGGGGGGAGGCAAAAGTCAGGGACACACACACGCAACACCCCCACCCCCACCCCGACCCTCACCCACTACAACACACACACCAATGCATATCCAAGCAGTACAGTAACAACCCCAATACCCCCCGGAAGAATGCAAATACAAAAGGAAATGAGTGCAACCATTGTAATGTATCAAAATACAGTAAGAAAATATATACAGATATAATTTCACATTCAACAAAATATACATCACGATTAGTAGTGCAGGTATGCACCATTCAATGTCCGTGGACAACTGGGCCCAAAATGCATGGGCGAGGCCCACACATGATACCTGAGCAAAACGGAGAGAACACTGCAGGGGCATCAGATAGAAATGCAACAGGCACCTCAGGGGGAAGGGAAGGGGGGGCACCTCAGCCGGATGAGAGCACCACGCCAGATCCATGAGGGGGCTCCATGCCCATTGATGTATCCTGGGGAGTGCAAAGCCACAGTCTCTCAAGTCTCTACAGTGGGGGGGTTGCCCACTGTACCATCCTGGGGAGTGCAAAGCCACAGTCTCTCATGTCTCTACAGTGGGTGGGTTGCCCACTGTACCATCCTGGGGAGTGCAAAGCCACAGTCTCTCAAGTCTCTACAGTGGGTGGGTTGCCCACTGTACCATCCTGGAGAGTGCAAAGCCACAGTCTCTCAAGTCTCTACAGTGGGTGGTTTGCCCACTGTACCATCCTGGGGAGTGCAAAGCCACAGTCTCTCAAGTCTCTACAGTGGGTGGGTTGCCCACTGTACCATCCTGGAGAGTGCAAAGCCACAGTCTCTCAAGTCTCTACAGTGGGTGGTTTGCCCACTGTACCATCCTGGGGAGTGCAAAGCCACAGTCTCTCAAGTGCATAACAGTCTCCACTGGTTCTGGAGGGGGACTGGTGCCCAGAGTGCTACATACTGTTAAGGACAGAGGTAGTGGATGCTGTTCTCCACTGGATCTGGAAGGGGACTGGTGCCCAGAGTGCTTCATGCTGTGCAGGACAGACTGAGTGGATGCATGTCTCCACTGGTTCTGGAGGGGGACTGGTGCCCAGAGTGCTTCATCCTGTTAAGGACAGAGGTAATGGATGCTGTTCTCCACTGGTTCTGGAGGGGGACTGGTGCCCAGAGTGCTTCATCCTGTGCAGGACAGACTGAGTGAATGCATGTCTCCACTGGTTCTGGAGGGGGACTGGTGCCCAGAGTGCTTCATCCTGTTAAGGACAGACTGAGTGGATGCATGTCTCCACTGGTTCTGGAGGGGGACTGGTGCCCAGAGTGCTTCATCCTGTTAAGGACAGACTGAGTGGATGCATGTCTCCACTGGTTCTGGAGGGGGACTGGTGCCCAAAGTGCTTCATCCTGTTAAGGACAGAGGTAGTGGATGCTGTTCTCCACTGGTTCTGGAGGGGGACTGGTGCCCAGAGAGCTTCATCCTGTGCAGGACAGACTGAGTGGATGCATGTCTCCACTGGTTCTGGAGGGGGACTGGTGCCCAGAGTGCTTCATCCTGTTAAGGACTGAGGTAGTGGATGCTGTTCTCCACTGGTTCTGGAGGGGGACTGGTGCCCAGAGTGCTTTATCCTGTGCAGGACAGACTGAGTGGATGCATGTCTCCACTGGTTCTGGAGAGGGACTGGTGCCCAGAGTGCTTCATCCTTTTAAGGACCTAGGTAGTGGATGCTGTTCTCCACTGGTTCTGGAGGGGGACTGGTGCCCAGAGTGCTTCATCCTGTTAGGACAGAGGTAGTGGATGCTGTTCTCCACTGGTTCTGGAGGGGGACTGGTGCCCAGAGTGCTTCATCCTGTGCAGGACAGACTGAGTGGATGCATGTCTCCACTGGTTCTGGAGGGGGACTGGTGCCCAGAGTGCTTCATCCTGTTAAGGACTGAGGTAGTGGATGCTGTTCTCCACTGGTTCTGGAGGGGGACTGGTGCCCAGAGTGCTTCATCCTGTGCAGGACAGACTGAGTGGATGCATGTCTCCACTAGTTCTGGAGAGGGACTGGTGCCCAGAGTGCTTCATCCTGTTAAGGACAGAGGTAGTGGATGCTGTTCTCCACTGGTTCTGGAGGGGGACTGGTGCCCAGAGTGCATCACTCTTCCCGTGACGGTCTCAGTTCTGTCACTGCCCCTGCCGCACATGGGCTAGCGGTGCTTGAGTTGGCGGTGCTTGCCCTGTCGAGCGGTGCTTGACTTTGCAGTCTCTGACCTGTTCAGCGGTGCTTGCCATGGCGGTCTTTGCCCTGTTCAGCTGTCCTTGCCCTGTTCAGCGGTGCTTGCCCTGTTCAGCGGTGCTTGACTTTGCTGTCTCTGACCTGTTCAGCGGTGCTTGCCATGGCGGTCTTTGCCCTGTTCAGCGGTGCTTGACTTTGCTGTCTCTGACCTGTTCAGCTGTGCTTGCCATAGCGGTCTTTGCCCTGTTCAGCGGTCCTTGCCCTGTTCAGCGGTGCTTGCCCTGTTTAGCGGTGCTTGACTTTGCTGTCTCTCACCTGTTCAGCGGTGCTTGCCATGGCGGTCTTTGCCCTGTTCAGCGGTCCTTGCCCTGTTCAGCGGTGCTTGCCCTGTTCAGCGGTGCTTGACTTTGCTGTCTCTGATCTGTTCAGCGGTGTTTGCCATGGCGGTCCCTCATTGCCCAGCGGGGCTGTGGCTGCCGGGGCCCTCCTGGGCACTGACTCTGGCGGTGGCCTCCTGGCCAGTGACGATGGGACTGCCCTCCTGGGCACTGACTCTGGCGGTGGCCTCCTGGCCAGTGATGATGGGACTGCCCTCCTGGGCACTGACTCTGCAGTGGCCTCCTTGCCAGTGACGATGGGGCTGGCGGTGGCCTCCTGGTCAGCGGGGATGATGGCGGGCTTCTCCGCCGTGCTGCTCTTCCCAGACTTTGGCGCTGTCTTCTGCCCCTTCCCCACCTTGGGAGGAGTCACAGCTGAGTGGACAGTCCCCCTGGGACTCTTGTGAGCGGCTTTGCCGACTGGAGTCTTCCCCCTATCCCGTCGGGCACTGTCCAACTTCTGGTGCTTTACGGGGGGGACTGCCTGCGCTGTGGCTCTGTGTCACACTGGCTGCCCTGGTGCCCGGTGCACTCCACATACCTCTAACAGGCACCACTGGTACCGGCGATTTTTAGGCTGAGGTGCTCGTACGGGACCTATGAATTGGAGGGGGGGTAGTGGTGGGAAAGAGTTCAAGGTTGCTGAGGAAAAGTTTCTGACGAACACTGGGACGGCTAGCTGGAGGGGGTCTGGGAGTGGAGGAATAGGAGGTGGTTGTAGGAGGTGTAACTTTTGTTGATTTGGGTGGAGGTGCAAGCGCTGGAGGCTGTCGTGAGGTGGATGGCTGTTGGGTGGGTGTGTGCCTGCGTTTGTGTACTTTGGGAGGGGGCGTCACAGATACACTGGGAGAGGATACAGGGGATGTGTAAATGGTAGTGGGGGTGGTGAGTACAGGTGAGCGGGGTGTGGTGGTGGGTGTGCTGGTGCGGGACGTAGTGGCTGTAGTGGTAGTGCATGCAGGTGAGAGTGTAGACAACACTGGGAGGGAGGAGGGAGACGACGAGGAGGGGGACACAGTGGAGGCAGTGGATGTTGCTGTGTCTGTATGTGGGTGATGCTTGGGTGAGTGCCTGTGGGATGTGTGGTGCTTATGTTTGCCTGAGCTTCCCTTGTGTGTTGACGTGTGTGCAGGCTGGTCTGATGGTGTGCTTGGGACAGGCTGGGGTTCAGGGGATTGGGTCTGGGTGGAGGAAGTTGGAGGGGGGAGGCTAGAGACAGGGACAATGGCTGCCATCAGTGCTGAGGCCAGAGATTGCAGGGTTCGATGATGGGCAGCCTGACCAGAATGAATGCTCTCCAGGAATGCATTAGTGTGTTGCAACTCCCTTTCTACACCCTGGATGGCATTCACAGTGGTAGACTGCCCAACAGTGATTGACCTGAGGAGGTCAATGGCCTCCTCACTGAGGGCAGCAGAGGTGACAGGGGCAGGGGCTGAGGTGCCTGGGGCGAAGGTGATGCCCATCCTCCTGTGTGAGCGGGCACAGGCGAAGGCTGAGGGGCTACTGGGAGGGCGGTGCTGGTAGGGGGGGTGGCGGCTGTACCTCTAGAAGTGGGGGGCACATATTTTGCCGCCACCACAAGGGAGCTCCCATCGGAGGAGGAGTCCGTGTCGCTGGTTGCTGATCCTGTGACCGCCATGAAGCTCCCCTCGCCCTCCGTCCCACTGGTGTATTCAGAGTTCGTGGTGTGGCCCTCCATGGCCATGTGGGATGCAGCTCCCTCGTGCTCCGGTGCCACTGTACCTCCGCCTGGTGATGCTGATGCACAAAAGAACAGGGAGAGCACAAAAAGGGGGGTGGGGACGACAGAAGAAAGACAGGTTGAGTGCATGGCTTATCGTTACCGTTGGCGGACAATACAGACACAGCAGCCCCCTGCACTACGCCGCGTTGTTTGCCTCTACAGATGCAGTTCCTGGGATATGGCCTGCATGGCTATGGTGGACATCAGCACACATAGATGACACAGGGGCATGTATACCTGTACTTGGCACTCTACAGAGGTGGGGTGGAGTGGAGTGCCACATGGCCTGCATTATGGAGGGGCATAGCCTACGGAACTCGCCCTGGCCTAGGGAAACCCACAGCCCTCCTCCCCCACCCAGACACCTTCTCTGCACGCAAAGTCCGCTGAATGATAGTGTACTCACCCCCTTGTGTCTGCTGTGATGCCATCAAGCGCCCATGCAACTCAGGGTAGGCCACCGCCAGGATCCGGAACATCAGGGGGGTCATGGTGCGACGGGCACCCCTCCCACGTTGGGAGGCCATCCCCAGCTGAGCCTCCGCCGTCTTCTTGCTCCAGCGGCGAATGTGCTCCCATCTTTTACGGCAGTGGGTGCTCCGTCTCTGGTGGACCCCCAGGGTCCGGACGTCCTTGGTGATGGCACGCCAAATATCCTTCTTCTGGTGGGCGCTGACCTACATGACATGTACAGGGGAAGAAGAGAAGTCATTAGCAACTGCACCGTCGAAGTGAGTGGCCCACATCCCTACCCTTGCCATGCGGCACATGCATTCACAGTCCTTCCTGCACGCAGAACTCTGCCCCCTTCCTTCTTACAACCAGCCCTCTCCACCCAGGCATAGCCCATACAACTTGCTCCCTGTGTACTCACCTGTTAGTCTAGAGGACGGTAGAGTAGCGTGTACTGGGGGAGGACCCCGTCCACGAGCTTCTCCAACTCCTGTGCAGTGAAGGCAAGGGCCCTTTCCCCAGACGCACGAGCCATTGTCTCTTCCAGACCGAGGTCATAGCAGCACTTGCAGTGTAGGTCCTCTCCTGTCGAAGATCAGGTATTGAGTGATTCAACAGATAGAAAATGGCGGTGACGTCCGCGGCGGTGACGTCTGCGGCGGTGCGTATCATCACCGCCGGCGCACTTCGTCATTGGCTCCTGGGACCCATAGGGTCCAATGTTATCCAATGCAGCTTTGCGCCGCGGTCTTCGACCACCTACTGCGACGGTGTACGCCAGTGCAGTTACCTCACTGTTACCTCATTGTCCCAGTTTAGAGGTCAGGCAGCCGCCATTTCAGGGGCCCACATGGCTTCATTTTCAACTGCGTCACACAGACCTAGGCCTGGACTCAACACACATACAGACAACTTTTTGGATTATGTTTCGTGTTCTGTGTAGCTGTGGGTACATACCTCTGAGCTGCTTGACTCTGTGGTCGCTGTTGTCCTTCCTAGGCACCGTCCGCTGGGACATGTGAGGAGATGGCGGAATCCTGCGGTGTACCGACCACTGGTGGACCTGTTGACAATGGAGGAGCGACATTTAATCATCACCTACAGGTATGACAGGGCCACAATCCAGGAACTGTGTACCCAGTTGGAGCCTGACCTGATGTTAGCTATCCGCCATCCCACAGGGATCCCCCCTCAAGTGCAGGTGCTATCAATGCTCCATTTCCTTGCAAGTGGGTCATTTCAAACAACAGTGGCCATGGCATCAGGGATGTCCCAGCCTATGTTTTCCAACGTGTTGTCCAGAGTGTTGTCTGCCCTGCTGAAACACATGAGGAGGTACATCGTTTTCCCTCAGGTGGAGGATTTGGCTACTGTTAAAGGTGACTTCTATGCCCTTGGACATATCCCCAACATCATAGGTGCCATTGATGGGACCCATGTGGCTTGGGCCCCCCCCCCAGAGGAGTGAACAGGTGTACAGGAACCGGAAGAGTTATCATTCCATGAATGTACAGATGGTATGTTTGGCAGACCAGTACATCTCCCAGGTAAATGCTATGTTCCCTGGCTCAGTGCATGACGCCTACATCCTGCGGAATAGCAGCATCCCTTATGTGATGGGTCAACTCCAGAGGCACCGGGTGTGTCTATTAGGGGACTCTGGGGGTCATTACGACCCTGGCGGCCGGCGGTATGTTGGCGGTAACACTGCCAACAGGCTGGCGGTGTTCCGCCAGCAATTATGACCGTGGCGGAATTGCCACGGCCATACCGCCGGCCCCTCCATTTTCCCGCCAGGATTCCGCCTGGCGGTCATAATCCCCAGGGCAGAGGTGCAAGCACTGCTGTCCTGGGGATTATGAGTCCCCGACCGCCGGCCTGTCCGTGGCGGTACACACCACCATTGAAAGGCCGGCGGTAAGGGGACTTGGGGTGCCCCTGGGGGCCCCTGCACTGCCCATGCACTTCGCATGGGCAGTGCAGGGGCCCCCATGCATAGCCCCGTCGCTCATTTCACTGCCCGAATTTCGGGCAGTGAAATGCGTGACGGGTGCTACTGCACCCGCTGCACATCAGCATTGCCGCCGGCTCTATTACGAGCCGGCTGCAATGTTGATGTGACATTTCCGCTGGCCCAGCGGAAATGTCATAATAGGGAGACAGGAATACCGCCGGCAATGGCGGTATTCTGTCTCCCGCGGCCTCGGCGGTCTTTTCAAAAGACCGCCGAGGTCGTAATGACCCCCTCTGGTTACCCCAACCTGTCATGGCTACTGACCCCAGTGAGGAATCCCAGGGCAGAGGAACGCTACAATGAGGCCCATGGGCGGACTAGGAGGGTGATCGAATGCACCTTTGGCCTCCTGAAGGCCAGGTTCAGGTGCCTCCATATGACAGGTGGTTCCCTATTCTACTCACCAAGGAAGGTGTGCCAGATTATCATCGCCTGCTGTATGCTTCACAATCTTGCTTTGCGACGCCAGGTGCCTTTTCTGCAGGAGGATGGTCCAGATGACGGTGTTGTGGCAGCTGTGGAGCCTGTGGACAGTGATGAGGAGGAAGCAGAGGAAGAAGACATTGACAACAGGGACTCAGTCATCCATCAATATTTCCAGTGACACACAGGTGAGAACACTTTCTTGCCTACTACAAGTACTTTCACACTTCTACCTCTATCCTGTCTGTCCATTTCAAGCAGTATTTGGTAACTGAGTTGTACATTTCCATTACAGTTTGACAGGTGTGGTTAGCAACGAGTGTCATCTGCTTGCATTCTTCATGAACTTGTGATGTCTGACATTGGTATGTTGGCATTACATTTGTGAACGGATTTTGTCACTGTCATAGGTAATACACATTTTCTAAATCACAGACTGACTCCAGATTGTTTTGTGCTTCAAGGGTGTTTATTGATGTGCTTATTATTGGAGGGGGTGGTAAAATGGTGAGGGGTGATGGTGGAGGAATGTCCATGGCAGAGTCCAGTCTATTAGTCTCACAGGTGCACTGCCCATATGGGCATAGGAAGTGGAGCTGGGGCAGTTGCGATATGGACAGGGTTACAAAGTGGGACAGTGGGATGACAATCAGGGTGGTCTCATTTCTTGGCGGGGTCTTGCCATCGTGCTCTGTCCTGTTCCTGGATCTCAGGGACGGCTTGCGGGGTGGTTCTCCGTCTGCAGGGGGTGGGGTGCTGGTGTGGTGGTCCTGTGGCGGGGCGTCCTGTCCACTAGCGCCGGTGGAGATGGTGGGCAGTTCATCGTCCATGCTAGTGTCAGGGTCCCCTTGGAGTGCCACGGTGTCCCTCATGGTGTTCTGTATGTCCTTCAGCACCCCTACAATGGTGCCCAGGGCGGAGCTGATGGTTATGAGTTCCTCCCTGAACCCCAAATACTGTTCCTCCTGCAGGCGCTGGGTCTCCTGAAACTTGGCCAGGACCGTAGCCATTGTCTCCTGGGAGTGGTAGTATGCGTCTCCTGGGGGTGGTAGTATGCTCCCATGATGGAGGAGAGGGCCTCATGGAGAGTGGGTTTCCTTGGCCTGTCCGCCCCCTGTTGCACAGAAGCCCTCCCAGTTCCCCTGTGTTCCTGTGCCTCCTTCCCCTGGACCGTGTGCCCACTACCACTGCCCCCAGGTCCCTGTTGTTGTTGGGGTGGTGGGTTATCCTGGGTTCCCTGTAGTGGTGGACACACAGCTGATTGACGTGTCCTGGGTACGGAGGTATGGGCCCGCTGGGTGGGTGCTGTGCTGGTGTTTCCAGAGGGTTGAAGGTCTGTGTTGGGCTGTGCCTGTGCGAGGGGAACCAACTGTCCCGAGGCCCACGATGGTCCGGGCTGGTCATCTGGATCCAGTTGGCCAGAGCTGCTGTCATCACTGTGTGCCTCTTCTGTGGGTGGGGTAGAGATGTCTGGACCCTCCTGACTGGTGAAGTTAGGTAGTGATCCTGCAGGGGTGTAAAAGCATGATTATTGCATCTGTGTGTGTCATGGTGTGCAATGTGTGGGTGAGCGTGTACCCCAGTGCTAGCATTCCTGTGTGGGGGCTTGTGTGATGATGGTTGGGGGGGTGTTATGGGTATGTGCAGTGGGCATGCTGTAGTGAGGTGTGTCCATGCTTTGTTGTGTCATGCAGGGCTTGGTGTTGGGATGGGTGGTTTGTGTTATTAGTACATTAGTGAGGAGTTGGAGTGATAGGGGAGGGGGTGAGGGTGGGGGTGTGTGATAGCATGCAGGTAGGGTGGGGGATATGATAGTTAAGATTTGACTTACCAGTGTCCATTCCTCCACCGACTCCTCCGAGGCCCTCTGGATGCATAATGGTCAAGACCTGCTCCTCCCATGTTGTTAGTTGTGGGGGAGGAGGTGGGGGTCCGCCGCCAGTCTGCTGTACCGCGATGTTGTGCCTGGAGACCACGGAACGCACCTTCCCCCATAGGTCGTTCCACCTCTTCCTGATGTCCTCCCGATTTCTTGGGTGCTGTCCCACTGCGTTGACCCTGTCGACTATTCTTCGCCATAGCTCCATCTTCCTAGCTATGGAGGTGTGCTGCATCTGTGCTCCAAATAGCTGTGGCTCTACCCATACGATTTCCTCCACCATGACCCTGAGCTCCTCCTCGGAGAACCTGGGGTGTCTTTGCCGTGCCATGGGGTGGTGTAGGTGATGTGTGGGGTGGTGTATGTGGTGATGAGTGTGGTGATGTGTAGTAGTGTGTGGTGTTTTGTGCGTGGATGTTGTGTGGGTGATGGTGTTGTGTGCCTCTGTGTGGTGGGGTTGTCTATGCTGTGCTCTCTCTCTGGCCTTCGTCAATAATTTTTGGTCATAGGGGTTTGTGGGTGATGTGGGTGTGTGTTTTATATTGTATTGGGTGTGTGGGAGTGGTGTTTGTATGTGTATCAGGTGTGTGTAATTCGAATTGTCCAATGTGGCGGTGTTTTGGAGATGTGTATGTATTTTGAGCGTGGCGGTGTGTACCGCCAACGGAATACCGCGGTTGAAAGACCGCCGCGTGGATTCGTGGGTCGTGATAGCATGGGCGTGTTTCTGTTAGAGTGACGGTGGAGGATTTGTTTTTGCCAGTGTATCTCTGACCTTTGGTGCAGCAGACTTGTGTGGGTGTCTGAATTTCGGCGGATTCCGAGATGTGGGTCATAATAGCTGTGGCGGATTTCCGCAGTCGCGGCAGTGTATTGGCGGTCTTCTGCACGGCGGTAAGCGGCTTTTACCGCCAATGTTGTAATAACCCCCAAAGTCTTGTGATTTCACATAAGCGCTGCATTTCACCACGGCAATTTCAAGAGGTAACTGAATCGCGTGCAACAACTCCTTAATTCTTTCACCATTTTTCACTGGAGAACCAGAAGAGGTCATGAAACCCCTGTGTGACCATAACTGGCCAAAATCATGGACAATTCCAAATCCGTGTCTACTGTCAGTATAGATAGTGACTTTTAATTTGTCAGCGGCATGGCATGCCCTAGTAAGAGCAACCAATTCAGCCACTTGAGCAGAGTACACTCTTTCGAGCCAAGATGCTTCCAGGATACCAGTTATTGTACACACAGCGTATTCGGCCCTCAGTACACCTACTGAGTCTCTCAGGCATGAACCATCAACAAAGATAATGTAATCATTTTCCTCCAATTGAGTATCTTTAATCCAGGTCTTGGTTTGGTGCACAGTTCCGTTACCTCAAGACAATCATGTTCTACCTCCTCAGCATCATCGACAACTGTATTTTCATTAGGAAGCAAAGTTGCCGGGTTTAACACAGTACAGTGTTTCAATGACACATTAGGTGACCCCAAAATAATCATCTCGTATTTGGTCAGTCTAGCATTTGTCATGTGCTGGGTCTTAGTTCAGGTGAGTAGTATTTCGACTGAGTGTGGGACCATAACTGTTAAGGGATGTCCCATCACTATACCTTCACATTGAGTGAGGCTTTGACCAACTGCTGCAACTGCACGCAGACACCCTGGTAAGGCTGCTGCGACTGGGTCCAAAGTAGCTGAGAAATATGCTACTGGGCAGTTTGCACCTCAATGGACCTGTGTCAGGACAGGCAAAGAACAAGCATCACGTTCATGACAAAACAGGACAAAATGGCTTTGTGTAGTCAGACATACCTAAAGCTGGAGCCCTGCATATACACTCTCTCAGTTCAGTGAATGCCCTCATCTCTTTCTCGGACATAGTTAGGTTATCCGGGCTATCCTTAACCTCCTTTACGGTCAACCTCACCAAAGGCTTAGAGATAATCGAGAAGTTGGGAATCCACTGGCGGCAGTAGCCCACCATTCCCAAAAACATCCTAACGTCTCTCTTGGAGGTCAGGGGACTCATCTGTAATATGGCTGTCACTCTTTCTTTGGATATTCTCCTTGACCACTTCTCAATCAGGTGACCCAAGTACTTCCCCTCTTTCTGACAGTACTGCAGCTTCTTTGGGGACACTTTATGTCCATTCTTTCCCAAGTGATTCAGTAAGGCAAGAGTATCATACCTGCAGTCATCTTTCGTTTTGGACGCAATTAACAAATCATCAATGTACTGCACTGGAGTCGAATTAAAAGGCAATTCCAATGTCTCCAAATTCTTCTTCAATATCAGATTGAGGATGGAAGGCGATTCTGAAAACCCTTGAGGAATTCGACACCAACTGTAAACCTTGTCCAAGAATTTGAAACTGAAACGAAATTGGCTATCCTCATGAAGAGGTACAGAAAAGAACGCTTGAGACAAGTCCATGACTGTGAACCACTCTGCATCACATGGAACCTGAAACATGATCACGGCTGGATTTGGCACGATTGGGCAACATTTTACCACTATCTCATTAATTTTCCTCAGGTCTTGGACAATTCGAACTTTCCCATAAGGCTTTTTCAATCCCATTATTGCCGAATTACACGAGCTGCTCATCACTTCTTTTAGGACCCCTTACGTCACAAAGTCCGCAATTATCTGCGTCACTTGTATAAGGACATCTTGTGCCATGTGGTACTGTGGTACCTGGGGAAACACGGCATTTGGCTTCACGTCTACTTTGACTGGTTCTACTCCTTTTATCAGTCCCACTTCTTTTCCTGTCAAATCTCACACCTTTTCTGTGACTGTTCCCTGTAATTCGGTTGGCAAATCGGTCACTGTGAACATCGGGAAAAAGCTTATCAAAGGGTACTCCTCATCTGTGGTCTCTGTCTCTGGCTCTGAGATCTGGCCATCATCCCCTTCGTCATCACTGTTTGTCTGCACCTCAATTCCCTCATTTGAACAGGTGAATGAACACCTCATCTTACACAGCAAGTCTCTTCCTAGTAAGGACATGGGACTTGAATTACAGACTACAAACCTGTGCAATCCCTGAAAGGTACCAATCTCAACCTGAACAGGATCTGTAATGGGATTAGTCAGGAGCTGATTTGCCACTCCCACTACCTTGATTGTACGTCCTTAAAGGGGAAATTACGGGACCACTGCACTTCTGACTGTAGAGCGTGTAGCTCCTGTGTCAACCAAAAATTAAACCTTGTGACCCATCACCTTTCCTTGCATATAGGGTCCTCTCTGATCTACTTCTAGGGACGCAGGAAGCCTGCACTCCTCACTATCCGAACAGTCATCCGACCATTCATCATTTATTCCATTCTCACCACGCAATGGGAACTGTTGTACTGTATTATTTTGACTCATTGTTTGGCCTGTGACCTGCTGAGGAAGCATCACCTGTTGCAGTCCCATCGGAGCTAAAGGCAACTGCATTTGCTGTCTAGGTACCATGGGAATCTGCTGTTGTACTCGCTGCACCTGCCCTGGTTGGACACGTGGCATTTGCATTTGTTGCATAGGTTGGAGACCCTGCATCTGAACCATGTTATTCTGGAAGTTCGGGTTTGGACCCCTCATTCTTGGACCCCTCATAATTTATAATGCACTGACATCATTGCTTTGTTGAACAACACCCTCCTGCACCATCATTGGACATTCCCGTTTCCAGTGTCTCACGCCCCCGCACGCATGGCATGGTGACATCTTTTTCATCCCTTGCACATCATTTTGAACCACAACAGTATTCAAGTCTGGACCACGGTTCACAAAACCTCCTCGGCCTCTCGTTTGCGTCTGAAACATTCTGTTTCCTTCCGGTTGCTGCATCATCTGCTGTACTCCATTTCCCTGCATTCCTGCTTGAGCTGCCCTAATTTGCATCACCATCGCCTTCTCTTTCAGCTTTCTCTGCTTCAACTCAATCTTATCACTACAGTATTTTGCGTACTGTAACACCTCATCGATCGGCTTCGCTTGCCAACAAATCAAATGATTCTTAATCATCTGACTAATCTCTGGCCTCAACCCCTCAACGAACCTGAACACAAGCTGATTCATGTCTTTCAGTTCTATGACCTCTGTGCCACTGTAGTGTTTTAACGCCTTTAACAACCTCTCATAGTAAGCATGTATCGATTCTTTGCCTTCTTGTGCCGTTCGATCAATTTTCTGCTAATCAGTAACTTTCGGCTACACTTTCTGCTTCAAAAACTCAATCACCTTATAGTAGTGCTTCATCACCTCAGGAGACGGTGCTCCTGTAGCCCTGTCTCTTGACGGTTCCTCGGTCGGCCAGTCCACACTCCTCTTGCACTCAAGCCACAAATCAGCTGGGACTATAATCTCAAATAGTGTATTCAAGTCTTCCCAAAGACATTTTGCAAGCTTCACAAACCTATGCGTTTGCTGATACCACTCTATCGGCTTTTCCCTCAGCCTGGGATAATCATTTGTGAATGACAAAATGTCGCCTCTAGACCACGGTACATGGACTAGAACCCTTCCAGCTGTTTTCCTCATTGGTAACATCTTTATTGTTCCCGTATCTGGCACAGCTTTCGCCTGCTGCTTTTCTAGACAGTCACTTTTCCTCTTATCTCTCTTCTTCGCCCATCTGCCTTCCCACTTCTCTAACGCTCCACAAACTTGAGCACTCTGTAGTATCTCTTTGAGCTGTGCCTTCATCCCATTAGATCTCATGTGATCAAAATCTTTAGGTTTGAAGTCTAACCTATAACTCCTCTTCAGATACTTAGGTCCGTATTTATACTTTTTTTGTGCGGCATTTGCGTCGTTTTTTGACGCAAAAATGGCGCAAACTTGCAAAATACCATTGTATTTTGTAGGTTTGCGCCGTTTTGCGTAAAAAAGCGGCGCAAATGCGGCGCAAATGCGGCGCTAAAAAAAGTATAAATACGGGCCTTAGTATTGTCTAGGTCTATGCCGTATTTGTCTGCCAAATTTGCTAACCTATGGTGCACCTTACTTACTTCTTTGGTTATTTTCGGGCACAGATACCTCAATTCTGCTTCAGTGTATGATTCTAATATGTTCACTCTCATGCTCCCTTCAACTAACTCCGCAGCTTCCACACTCAACCTCACAAAATTCAGGTATTCCTCTCTTTCTGACCACTGTGTTGTCGCAGGAGTAGTCTGTAGAGTGTTAAGCTTGTCTAACCATTCATTCAATTGTTGCACAGTCAAACCTTTCAACAAGATATTTCCAGCCTGCACCATTGGTGTTTGTGACGTATTTGCACTCAGTACCTGTGGAGTCAGTAGACCCAAACCTGCTTGTCTCATGGTTTCTAACGGAACCCCAATCGGACTGAAGTCCAACAAGGATCTAGATCTCTCTGCTGTCTGTTCTCCGGGTGTCATCCCTTGAGAACTGCCTGTGAACCCTTCTCTCATCACTTCTTGAGTCATTACTCCTTGGTCACATACATTAGGCTTTGCCTGTGCATACAGTGGTACCAGCGGACCAACAGTTATTGGCAAAGATATAGCAGCTGGTGTCTGTCCAGTTCCCATTCCCGGTGGAGCATTAACTCCCATAGCTTGATTCATTGCAGGTGCTGTAACTGACTGCGGTCCTGTGACCGAAGTGTAATTCGGGACCACCTGTCGCTGCGGCTGGGGCAGCAAATGTGGAGTTGGCTCAATCTGCACTAACTTTGACCTCGTGTATACTGGGTCAGACGGCACCATCAAATTTGTTGCCGTCTCTAATACGGGGACATCAGGGTACAGCCTCTGAATTGGTGGTGGCTGCAACTGTATTTGCATCTCGGGTGCAGTGGATACACTAGCACCATTCTGTATCGGAGCTGATGTGGTAACATTATTTGCGTGTACTGTATTTGTGATCCCCTGATTCTATGTCAAGCTTACAGGACCTGCACTAGTACTTGGTCTATTGTCATTTATGGCATATGGTGGTGGTTGATCATGTAACAACTGATTGAGAAACTCATCATCATCTGAATCATCTGCGTCTACCCAAGACTTCTGAGTCTCCTTTTGCTTACTAGAGCTCTTGTCTGTTTTACAAGTGGCCTTTCTTCCCTGTGTTTCGGCTTCTTGAGTTATTTCTGGAGACATCCTAACTCTGTCTATTATTTCCCTTCTCCACATCTTGGTCTCACTATCCGATCTAGCCTCCGCTAGAGTCTTTTCTGCTCTCCTCATTCTCCTCTCGAATTTCTGTTGCCTCTGTCATATGGCCATCAATTCCCAAATTGCTAACGTCTCAAACTGAGCTGGTCTCGGAGGCGGCTTTTGTTCATTTAACGCTTTCCACAAATTCTCTAGAACCCCTATGTTAAATGTTCCATTCTCTGGAAATGCCAAACACCCATCCTTCTCTGTTAATTTGCACCATTGCCTTAGCCAAAGATATGGCGCAACTCCCATCACTCTTCCATTACGGCATAAGCCGGAGTATCCTCTGGCAGTGTAGTCTCCCCCCACACTCGCTGTAATGTACACATTTCCTCTCAAAACGCTCTTTAGAGCCTTGAAAAACTTCATTTGCGCTTCTTATTTAGTTTATAACTGAATCAGGAAATGACTTTAATTCCCAGAACACCCTTCGCCTACCTTTCCAACCAATTGCCTCTCACGGACGGCTGCCAATCCGTGCGCGACCCTTCTCACTAACCGACCTATCCCAGTGCGGCTCGAATGACATCACACTCACACAATTTGCGGTTGACAAAGTCTTGCGGCTTGTCTTCCTCACTCTAGATCCACACAAAACTAATGCAATATATTGTGAGCACTTCAACAACAACTCAAATTTGCAGGTTTACTACAGGAAGGGTAACACAATCGCTTCAGAACTTTACAGAGATTTCACTTGAAGCCTCGGCCGCTATTCTCTCCTTCTCAGATCCCACACTCGCAAGCAAAATTTGACCCGCAAATTCCACTCTCGACTTGTCAATGGCTCGTCCTAGTGCACTTTAGAACTTGCCAAATCTCCATCAAAGGTTCCATTCACACACTTTGACTCAAACTTGACCCGTCAACCATGCCCGATTGACCTATTAAACCGTGCAAATTACAATATAAACCAAGTGTCTCATACACTTAACAATATACTCCGGAATTTTAGACCACGCCGGGTCCGTACAACGCCAACAACCACGTGGACAGTTTTTGAGCACAAAGCGCAACACTCACATGAAGTTCGCTGACTTCCCTACTGTCATACTGCGGAGTATGCCCACTCCTACTAAAACATCACCTGGCCTAAAATTCTCACAGACTTCAAAATTCACCTGCGATATGCATTAGCTGTTGCAAGCGCAAACCCTACTTCACTCATACCATCACTAGAACGCCGAGAACATGCCCAACTCACTTTGGCAAGCTCTGAGATTCCGAGAAAGTCATTTGGGACTTAGGTGCACATCATCTCTCCAATTTGCTTTATTTCGAAAATACTTCTAAAACAATCAAAATACCTCTGATGCTGAGTGTTTCACAGAGGGTCAGTTACCCGTGCTAATCATTCTTTTTCATTCCTTTGCATGAGGACAGTCTGTTCCACTTTGCATTCTGATTCCAAAATAAAGTTCTCGCAGGGTGCAGAGATCCACAGGGGTATTCAAAAAGCCATTAACTCCTCAATCAGATACTGTAAAAGTATCGGTAGACCCTGCTAATGCCATTCAACTAAGTCCTGGTCAAGCATATCGATGACCAAATGATGCTTCAAGAATGTAAAAAGCATGCAAGCAAGACACCATTGTCCTAATAAACCATTGAGCCGAAAATGGACATAGAGTTTATCCATCCAAATTGCAATACTGTCAGATGGAAGTCCTGTACCTAGGGTATCATATTGAGAAAGGAACCAATGAGGTGTCTCAAGAGAGAATCTCTACCATAACAAAATGAACCCTATCACAACACAGAGAGAAGTCATGACGTTTCTGGGAATGGTGGGCTACTATTGTCAGTGGATTCTCAACCATGTCATTGATCCTCTAGAGGTATTGCAGTTGCCTGCTGTAGTAGCCGTCAAAATGTGTGCTGCATGCAAGAGAGAATGTGATTCTGTGACTGCTGGCATCGCTATGTGGATGAAATAGCATGGTATTGTTCTCTTGGGTCTTGCACATTCAATGGAGATTATTCAAATGATTCAGAAAATTATGTTTCTGTGAACCTCTTGTTGACTGTTGTCGATGCGTGGAAAGACGTCAAGATGTTGCAGATAAAAGTCACAGAAAGTGAACAGGATGATTGGGTCCGAGCAGGGTGTTTGAAAAATCAGGATGAGATTTGGGTTTCAGCAGATTGAAGACCTGGTGATATTGATTCATATAGGGAGATCAGGTAATCTGTTCAATCATATGCAACTGGATTTTGTTGAAATGCATTTGTGCAGTGGCCTCCGGTACAGCTTAGTGGTGGTGTGTACATTTTTATGGTGGCTGGAGGCATACCAGATCAGTAGAAATGATAGCGTTACTGTTGCTAAACTATCATTGGAGAAGTTGGTCCCTTGGTTAGGACTGTGGATTTCTTTAGACTCACATTATGGAATTCATGTTAATAAAGAGGTATTGAAGATGCTGTGTGTAGCCTTGCAAGAGGATCGGAAATGTCATTGTAGCTAGAGACTAGAAGCTTCATGCATTGTTGAACTGTTGCAAGGATTAAGCCTTCCAGTGCAGAGAACCCATTTTCATTGCAGTTTGAAGACGTGTTATTGAACATGTAACAAGTGATAAATTGCAATCTCATCAAATGCATGTTTATGTTGCAGTCTTTTTATTCTGTAAAGGTATAATAAATATCTCTGAAAAGCAAGAGAAATCAAAAACACATTTACTGATAATTTAGTAGCTATTCAGCTTAGAAAGTACTTCAGAAACGTCATAGATCTTATTACAGTTTCCCTCCATAATTCTATCGTCTTAATCACTTGCTTTTAGGCTTCTTAATTTTAGTTTTGGGCTCTGAAACACATACACGATAGGTGCCATTTTAGTTATAGTTTCCATTTTAGTTAGCCTCTCCCGCTTATTTACCTACATAGGCATCAACTCCATCTGATGTGATGGAAGTTGCCATTGTCCCTCTCTCAAACAATGGCATTTGGCGTCTTTCCCAATTTATGCAAAAAGATTCTCATGACTTCAATAAGATAGAGATGTCGCCTGCCCTTACCTTTCTAAGAACTCTGAAAGTGTCAATCCCTTCGAATTATGACACAGAAATAACCAACAAGGTGACATTTTTCTGGGTCAGATATCTATTGCAGACCATGTTAAGGTTGACTAAAAACACATATCGATATATAATCAAGATAGTGTAGTACGAATTGATATCCTCACCTGATATTCCATTGTGCAATGTCTGGAATACATATAACTTTTGTCATTCCTCCACTCATTTCAGGAATTTCAATCCCTGATAAGATTAAATATATGAGGACTGTCACTTGACCACTTAGTTAAGAGAAAAGCTATACCCATGTTACAGACACAGATCCAGACACAGATGCAGATGAGCATGACACCAGATTCCATTCCAACTGAAAAAGCCTTAATAAGCAAGACTGCCCTAGTTTATAGTGATCTTGAGTGTGTGAATAATGAATCAATAATTGTTTTGATCACCATTGCTCCATGTAAGTAACCCAAAGGCAGTGACACTACCTCATTTATATATTCGGTTGGGTTCTGCTGGGCTACAATAACCTGTTTTTCACTTTCATTTGTGTCATCTGTGAGTTAATGTGATGCTGAAGTCCTGACTAGCTAAAGTGTGTACATCAGCATCTCTTAAATGGCCTGATGCTCTTCCCTTGGGGCTGATGAGTCTCCGAAGTACCCCTGACCAATGGGCAACATTGACTCCACATGAGATTCACTAGGGAAAAGCCATGAGACTTCTTGCAGTACCTGAAACTGCCCTTAAGAATATTACAAATAATATGGTTCTTGACTACTGCAACAAATTAGCGTATGGGTGTGCTCTGTCTCCACATCAGGTTAAATTGGCACCTCTCCTTCTGAGCCAAGAAGAGTGCCACAACCTTAGTCCAGGGATTGGGTCCTGGAACAGAAAACATCAGGAAGTCCTCTTTGGACCCCCATGGTGACTAACACTGCTGTGACGTGTAGAGGCCTTCCAAATTGGGTACATGCTTCACACACCCGAAGAGTAAGACAAACTGGTGAACACATGGTGACCACAACACTGATTTGCAGAATGAAGCTCTGGAGCACCACATGTCCAGGAGAGGGGAGAAGTACGTGCCCAAGAGTCTCAGAGCCTACCAGAGACAAGTGCGGAGCTTGCAATGAATAGAACAAGAATAGCAGCAGAGAATCAAGCTAAAAAACTGTAAACAACAACTCAGATCTTGAAGAAGGGGCAAAGAGTGTAGTCGGAAGGGGCCAAGATGAGGAAGCTGGCTAAGCAAGAGTGAGAAACTGAGATCTGTTTTATCAGAGGAGCGTCTTCCGGAGACAGTCTCTTTAAAAAACATAAGCAAGTGAGCAAAGTGACAGTGAAGAGGAACAGCTAGCAGTCAGGAGATCAAAGAGAACACAAGTGCCTAGTTGAGGGTACACAGCTTCTGAATGGACTTACTTTGCTGGGAGTGAACGTGAATCAAGAAAACAGGAAACTGAGGACCAATGAAAGAGTTTGAAAATCCTCCACGAATAGTGCAGCCACAGTGAAGACTGCTCACTTTTTGAATCTTGACTGACTTAGTTCAAGTGAAATGTACAAATGCACTAAACATTACTGATACTTCCTAGGGCCCTGGATCTTTTAGAAGACTATGGTGGTTATCATGAACATGGCAGGAAACACCGCTGTGGCGACGGTGAACAGAAGACCGCCATTGGCAGTAAAAATCACACCGCCATATAATGATGCCATAACCGGAAACCTCAAAAAATTCTGCAACCGCCAGCCACCTCCAGGGCCCTTGATGGCACAAAAGCTGCACATCCCACCCCACCACCGCCAAGGATACAAAACCTCCACCGTCCAAACAATGATGCACAAATCACGGCGGCGGTTAGAGGATGTCGAATGACCATTGGCAGTACGAACGGCCACGGCCAGCAATTGGACCCAGCAGCAAGAAACGCACAGATTGGCAAGTTTGAAACCCACACATCTGACACACAACCACAACACTAGAAAACACTCACATACACACCCACAGTCCTTTGCATCGCCAATAGGACAACTGAGATTGACAACACAACACGCAGACACTGAACGCAACATCACACAAGTCACACACCCAAGCGCACAACAGCACCCTCACGAATAATCCTACAACACACCACCCACAACACACATCATGGCACCCCCTAAGCACCCCCGCTTCACAGATAGGGAGCTAGGAACAATGGTGGACGAAATACTGAAGGTTGAGCCACAAATCTTCGGGGCACAGGTTCCACACACACCCATCGCCAGGAAGATGGAGTTATGGCAGACTGTAGTAAACAAGGTCAACTCAGTGGGAAACCATCCACGCACAAGGGACGACATCCGCAAGAGATGGAATGACCTGCGCGGGAAGGTAAGGTCTATGGCATCCAGGCACAACATTGCGGTACAGAAGACTGGGGGAGGACCCCTACCTACACCCGACTACACCGACAGGGAAGAGAAGGAACTGGCTATCATGCACCCTGAGGGCCTCACTGGACTCACTGGAGGACTGGACTCGGGTAAGTCATCTACAACTATTTCATATCCACCACACCTGTAATGCATGTCCCACCCCACCCCTCAAACTACCAACAGGACCACAACTCCACCCAGGCCACAATCACTATATCCAGTCACCCTGCATGCCCACAAACCTACTAGCAGGCCCACATCCCTCCTCCTGTGCACAACCACCTGCCCCTGCAAGGAATCACAATGACACTACTGCACCCACAATGCTCCTCCACATCCCATGCAAAATGTAAGGACAACCCCACAATAGGTCCCTGCACGTCCGACAGGGGAATAAATAGCACAAAATAGGCCAGAGCTATGCATCCTTATTCGAATTAGTACATGTAACATACATGTCCATTCACCCCCACAGGCACCACCACCCATGCCACCCTAACGGAAAGGCCAAGGAGTGCTAGCGCCCCACATGGAGACAGAGGCCCCACTCAGGACACTGGAAAGAGATATATGGACAGTGAGGATTACCCTGGCCCATCACACAGTCCTGGACTGTCACCCTCCAGCAGCCCCACCCAGGATACCACTGACACACCTACCACCCAGCCACCAACATCAGCTCTGGCCAAAGACCCCACACCAGTGTCTACAGGCCACAGACTGGCGGACCACAAGTACAGAGGCCAGAGTCATCACCAACTAACAGACAGGATGATGATGGCCCCAGTGCAAGTGGGACTGCCAGACCTGTGCAGGGGACACAGGCACAGGAGGGTAGGCCCAGTGGGAGGGCATCAGTGGCCCAGGGAGGGAGGCCAAAGGATGGATGCTGCAGCCCAGGCGGTGATCTCTGAGGTCCTGTGAGCATACCACCATACACAATACAGGTTGGGCCAGATCCTGGCCACCCTGGAGCAGAGTCAAAGGCTGCAGACAGCCCAACATCAAGAGACCACGAAGCAGTGGAAACAATTCAATTCCACCATGGCCACTATTGCAGGGGTGCTGCAGCACCACTACCCAACCCAGCCTTAGACCCCCACAAACCTGGAAGCCCCTACCACTGGCCAGGACAAAGACCTGCTCTCTATATCAGCAGCAGCAACTGGACTGGTGGCACAGGCAGAGGACACACAAGAAACAAGCACCTCTACCCGTGCAGCCCAGCACCAGACACTGAAACAGGCCCTAAGACCCAGATATGGCACTGGAACACCTGCCAAGACCAAGGTCTCCACCAAGAAGTGACTTTGTCCTGAACTGTCTCCCAAGTGTGCCATCCTCACCTGCCAATAGCAACTTAACAACTCTCAAGGGACATATGGACCAATACCCACTGCCACTAATTGCTGAGCCCATGTACCTAGTATGGACGTCCACCATGAGCCCACGCCCTATCACTGTACAGCACACCAATGCAATTGTGACACCAAATAAAACACATTACACCAATTTGTATGTCCCCTGTCATCATGAATATTCAATTGTAAGTATGAATGCATTTGCCAGTCAATTCCATATTCATACCTTTATTGCAGGAATGGTACCCCACGCACAACATCGTCTGGAGTAAACCAAAATGTACACCATGTTTGTTTTCATGGCACATGCCACCTTATTCTTCAGGTAACAGTGTCAATGACTACAGACACCACATCCCGAACAAATGAGTCAGTCAAACATTATGCAGTGCACAATACCTCATATTCACTGGAAGTATAGTTGGATCAGCTTGTTCCTGGATTGGACATCTTCCCCCTCTTCATCCTCACCATTTCTCTCATCCCCTCTCAGAGGTAGCAGGTCTGGATGTACAGCACCCTCCTTCTCTATTAGGGGGATAGCTCCCCTCACAGCCACATTGTGCAGCATGCAGCAGGCCACCACTATTCTACACACCTTTTCAGGGCCATAGCACAGGGATGCCCCAGAGAGATGGAGGCAACAATATCTAGCTTCAGGAGACATGTTGTGCACTCAATCACCCTCCTAGTGCATCCATGGGCCTCATTATAATTCCTCTCTGCATCTGTACTGGGATTTCTCACAGGTGTCAGGAGCCATTGCAAGTTGGGGTAGCCAGAATCACCTGCAAAAGTGGTTGAAACAGGACTGTAAAAAACTGCCATTAATTGCAGACAGCCTGGCTGTCAGCTATGTACTGATCCAGTGTTATACACACTCACCTATTAGCCAACATCTGTCCCCTTGTAGTTGTTCCATCATGTGTGGCACACTGCTGTTCCTCAAATGTCAAAGGAATCATGAATTGATCCTGGAAGCATGGCATTTACAAGTGATATGTACTGGTCTGTAGTACACACCAATTGTATATTCATTGAGTGGAAGTTCTCCTTGTTCCTGTACACCTGTTCATTCACTTTTGGGGGATGAGAGCTATGTGGGTGCCATCGATGGCACCTGTCACATGGGGAACGTTAGCAAAGGCATAGAATTCAGACTTGATGGTAGGGAGTTCAGCCCTTTGGGGAAACTTGACATATGTCTGCAGGTGTTGTACAAATGCATCCAGGAATTTGGAAAGGACGAGGCTAAACATTGGCTGTGAGAACCATGCACCCATGCCCACTGTCACCTGAAATGAGCCCAAAGCCAAGAAATAGAGTACAGAGAGCACTTGCACTTCAGTAGGGATAGCATGCTGATTCTGATTAGCTGGTCTCAGTACAGGATCCAGTAAAGCACATAGATCATGGATTGCTGTACGATTGAGTCTGTAGGTGACAATGATGTGATGTCCCACCATGGTTTCCAAATCAACAAGAGATCTGTACACAGATTTGGCCCTCCGTCACCACATGTGTCTGTACCTATGGGGAGGAAAGAACACATATGAGGGACTCACATACACATGCAAAACATGTTGTGTATGAATAACTGTTGTACAATACGTTGGGTGACACACAAGCGATGTATGATGTACAACTTTTGGGACATGTATGCAGTGATACCTCTGGACTGATGTGAGGAACAGACACTCATGTGGGCAGGCAAGTAGAGGCTGGGACCTGAAGGCCTGAATGGGGCCCATGACCAGGAAATATGTACATAGTGCTAGCAAAATTTCAGCCTTCTGCCATCGAGATGTGAAGGAGTGGAAGTGACATCATTCTGCTGGCAGTAGTTGTCATGGCGGAAGGCGGTGTTCCCCGCCATGCACCCATTTATTGGTTTACATGGTTGTCAATGGGGAACCTGGGCCAATCATGTTAGCCGCCGGTGGTGACGGTGCACACCACGGTGCACGTCACGGAGCGTACGCCATGTTGTCACCCCAATTTCACTTGACTCCCGGATCCCCTGCATGAAAGTACTCCTCTGAGTGTGCTGCTGTGTCCTGACTCTGGTTACTCCAATGGCACGTGTCACAGGGGAAAGGGCCCCGGCCTTCACCACAGAGGAGCTGGAGAAGCTGGTGGACGAGGTCCTACCCCTGTATGCCAAGTTATATGGACGACCAGAGGAGCAGGTGAGTTGGTGGTTGCCTTGCATGGATGTGTGTGATGGTGGCGGATTCCTGTATGCATGTGTGGTCGATTTGTAACTGCACAGGCATGGATTGTGTGGCAAGTACTGTGAGTGAGGTGGTAAAATGATCCTGTGAAGTGTCCATCCCATAGGGGAAAATATGTCAGCTGTATGAAATGAGCATATCCTGACGTCTGTTTTTCTCCTCTGTGTGTCCCATACAGGTCAGCGCCCATCAGAAGGGAGGTGCGGACCCTGGGGGTCTACAACCGGTAGAGCACGCACTGCAGGAAGCGTTGGGAGGACCTGCGGTGCTGTGCCAGGAAGACCTGCGAGGCCCAGATGGGGAAGGCCTCCCAACGACGAAGGGGTGCCCGTCGGACCCTGACCCCTCTAATGTGCCGCATTCTGGCGGTGCCATATCTGGATTTGGATGGGCGCTTGAAGGCAGCACAGCAGCCACAGGGGGGTGAGTACCAACACCGTTTCCTACCACTTTGATGGATATATTTGGGTGCTGTGGAATGTATGCTGTCTAGAGCCAGGCACTCTGACAGGTGTCTTCCAGCAGCCCTGCCCCCATGGGCACAGAAATGGTTAGGGGCAGGTCATCAGGTCCATGTGTCATGTGGGAAATTAATTTTATGCTGGGGTAGTGACCACAAGTCAGGGGCACAGTCATAGCTATAGTTGTAGGTGCTGCATGTAGGTGTGTAAGCTGGATGGGAGTGTGTGCGCACCAATATGTACATCCATTCAGGTATTTACAGATTTGTCTCATATTTTGCCTCCCACCCCTGTGCTCTTGTGTTCTTTGCGTACATCAGCATCATCTGGTGAGGGAGCAGTTTCACCGGTGAGTGGGGATGCAGCAGCCCACGGTTCCAAGGAGGCAGAGTCAACCGACGCCAAGGGGACCAGTGGGTTGGAGGGCGAGGGGAGTACCACGGGGAAGGCAACTACCACTGGAGGTAGTGACTCTGATACCTCCTCCGATGGAAGCTTCCTGGTGGTGGTGGACCCTAGTGGGCCCACCGATTCTGTATCATCTTCTGCCACCCCCATACCATCACCGTCCTCCCAGTTTCTCCCCACCCAGTTGCCCCTGCCTGCTCACCCAGAAGTACCTCTTTCGCCCCAGGCACCTCATCCCCTGCCAGCCCTGCTGCCCTCATGGAGGAGGCTATTGGCCTCCTGAAGACCATCACTGTAGGGCAGACAACCATCTTGAATGCCATCTAGGGGGTAGCATCCCAGATGCAGCAATGCAATGCATAACTGGAAGGCATTCACGGTGCCATGTCTCGCCTACAGAGATCTTTTCAGGGTCTGGCATCCTCATTGATGGCAGCCAGTGTTCCTGGTCTTTCCGTCCCCCCTCCAACCACCACTACCCCTTCCAGCACCCCACCCCCTTCACCCATCCCAAGCACACGTTCAGACAGCCATGCACACACATTAACACCCAAGAAGCACACAGAGAAACACAAGCACCACACTTCCCACCACAGGCATACACACAGCCAACATGCAAAGGCACACACAACAACATCCACTTCCCCCAGTGTGTCTGCCTGTCCCACTTCCCTGTCTGCCACCTCGACATGCATACCACAACATCAGACATCCAGTCTTCCACCCCAGGCACCACACCTGCACTCACCACAACGACATTGACTGACACATGCAGCACACTCACCAGACCTGCAGGCACCCAGACAACATCCATTTACACTGGCAGCCTGTCTTGTCCCACTGTGTCCATCCCCCATCCTCCCAAGACACTCAAACATTCCCAGACACCCACTCAACACACATCCACCACACCTCAGCCTACTGTACAGATACCTGCATCCATGTCTAGCACACCTACATCAGTTACAAGCACTCCCTTTACCTCCACTCTTACACCTTCTTCCATGTCCATCCCTACTGCCCCTAAAAAGCTTTTCCTGTCCCGTGTTGACGTGTTCGAACCCACTGGCCAACCCTGTCTCGTCCCTAAATGTGCCCATCTCCATGCCCTGTCCCCTCCTTCCTCGTCTAAGTCTGGAGGAATGCAATTTTACAGGTTTAAGTAAAAGTAGCTCCAAGAAGTAGAAAGCTTTAACTGTGGGTATCTGGTCATGGCAGACTGTGACAGTCAGAAGTTCAGGCTGACCATGTTATAGTGCAGGCTAGATGCAGGGCTCAGATTAGTCCAGCTGAAAAATTATTTAACTTCCTTAGGTACTGCGATCAGAGTTCAAAAATCAGGATTTCACAGGAAGAGCTTAACTGATGTCAGCAAAGGGCTCAGAACTTGGGGAGGTATCTCTTTAGATCAGGAACTCACTCCAGCAGAAGCTAGCCGGGCTCACCCATGTTCAGTTGAAGGTCTAAGCAGGTCTTGTTGCAGGTCTAAGCAGGTCCAGTTGTGGGTCCAGGCAGGCAAGTTGCACCAGGTCAGCTAAACATTTGCAGTGAGGTCTCTGGAGCTTGCTGTATCCCTTCCCTTCTTAACAGGAGGACAACCAACTGATACTTGGAGACACCCAGTGTTAGCCTTGGGAAAAGGAGCAGATCCAGGCTTCCTTAGCAACTGAAACCCACAGGAATATATTGGGATTGATATTGAGGGATACGCAGATCAATCCAAGAAAACATATATGAAAACTGGGAAGTAAACATCTGTAAGTTCATGTGAAGATTCACTTTCTTTTTTTTTATAAGATTTATATTAAGAGAATTTATGAAAAAGAAGAATTAAATAAATGTACTCAGATTTTAGGAATTCAGTTCAATGTAACTAACACACTGAATGAGGAAGGTGTTTACTTTATTTGAAATCCAGCAAATATGGTAATTTTTTTTTAAGATCTCTTTTATTGCTTTATAATTGCATGAACGCATACAAAAACAAAATAACTTCCCATCTTTTTGTAACTCCCCCTCCCCCTCCATCTCCCCTTTCACACTTCCCATCAATTATACAGAGGTATTTGTTCGGTTCACAAATTAATCACTTATTTGGTCTCTTGTACGATCTTCAACAGGAATGTCTTGAACAATTATACATGATCTGTTTCTGGTAAATCCGCCTCCGCATCAGAGTTAGAAGTGTCAGGTGTTCTAAAATTCTCCAGTATCATGTTCCAGTGCTGAGCATTGTCTCTAGTTCCTAGGGCCTTAGTACTACTGTCCCTTCAGTTTCCACCCACTTGATTAATGCATTTCTCCAACGATTTATCTGTGGTCCCTTCGGATATTTCCAGTGTGAAGTTATTTCTCTCCTTGCAAGTATCAAAGCCAGGTCTATGAATCTGTTTGTGATTTTATGCTTGCTGGGGCGAGGGAAATCTCCCAAAACCGCCACCATGGCTGATCGGGATAATTTTCTGCCCGTGCAAGTGGAGAGTGCTTCAAATATCCCCATCCAGTAGTCCCCGATTAGTGGGCAACTCCAGAGCATGTGCAGCAACCCTGCTGCTAGTTCTGCACATCGGGGGCAGCTGGCATTTTCTACACCATAAATCTTTGATATCATATAGGGGGTTAAGTAAGCTCTGTGATAAACATATATGTTTATTAATTTAAACCTGGCATTTCTGGAAACTGTATATATGTGTGTGGTTATTCTGGTCCACTGTGTGTCATCTATTGTAACATCCAGTTCCCCCTGCCATTTGGTCTTAAGTTTATTTAAGGGAAGACATATGCTGGTTAGTAGAGATGTATATATCCCTGAAATCAACTTCCCTTGGTCTCCTATAGTGCATATTTGGTCACAGGTGTTATGTCTGGGGGGCTCTTCTAGTCCTGTACCCCATTGTCTACGAAGAGTCCTAGCAATTGCGTTAAAGGTTAGGAACAGCCCTGGTGGTATCTGGAACCTTTCCTGCAGTTCTGCATAAGTGCACAGTTTCCCTTTATTATATAGAGCCCCTATGGTGTCGATCTGAAGTGCCATGAATTGGGTGATACCCCCTATTACATGATTACCTGTGACGGTTCCTATACAGATCAGGGGGGCCTCTGGCGAGTACGGTGTTCTGGTGTGTGTTCGTTTTAGGTATTGTTCCCAGCAGTGACGTGATGCTTCCCATTCTATCTGAAGTGTTTTATTCTGTTTCTTGGGATTTAGTAGAATGCCCAGAATTCTATCACGGGGCAGTGGAGAGGGGTTCTCAGTGCTTCCCCCACTGGGGGTGCTCTGATGAATCGCGCCAGCCATTGGAGTTGGCTCACCCAATTGTATAATTCAAAGTCAGGAACAGCCAAACCACCCTCTGCTGTTGTTCTCTGGAGGGTGCGCAATGCTATCCTTTGTCTGTTGGTTCCCCATATAAATCCTGTAATCAAGGACTAAATTGTTTTAAATACCACCCTCGGTATAATGAGTGGGATGGTTGCAAAATAATATAACATTCTAGGTAACACTATCATCTTAATCAGTGCAACTCTCCCAGTAACCGCTAGCGGGAGTGTCTGCCAGAATATCATGCTGTTTTTTATACTCCTAATTGTGCTCTGAATGTTCCCTTCTAGTAAATCCTCAGCGGAGTGATAGATATTGACCCCTAAATATTTGAATGTGGACGGGGACCACGGAAGACCCCGATTGTCCATTGGTTCTTCGATACCCCTAGCAGCTGGAAAAATGGACGACTTCCCCCAGTTTATCCGGAGTCCAGATGCGGCTCCAAAGTTGTCTAACATTGTCATTGCTCCTGGTAGATCGGTCTCTGCGTTCTGGAGGAAGAGTAACATGTCATCCGCATAGAGAGCAATATGATGCGTCCAAGCATTGATTGTAATGCCTTTGTAGAACCTCTGGGACCTAGCTGATTGGGCGAGAGGTTCAACTGCCAATGCAAAAAGCAAAGGTGAAAGCGGGCATCCCTGTTTTGTACCCCTACCTATGGCAAAGGAAGGGGATATTGTACGGCCGTGCGTACTCTCGCTGTGGGGTTTGTGTAGAGAAGCCTCGTCCATTTGACAAATCCTTCTCCTAGTCCTAGCTGCAGCATCACTCGTTCTAGGTAGTCCCATCGTAGGCTATCAAAAGCCTTCTCGACATCTATCGAGATGATTACTGCTCTATTTGCGTCAGGGGGTAGGGCATGAAGAAGTGAGATCAATCGACGGATATTTTGGGCAGTGCTTCTCTTTGGGATGAATCCCGATTGGTCATGATGGACTAATGAGGACATATATGGTAGAAGTCTATTAGCTAGTACCCTGCTTAGTATTTTATAATCTAAGTTCAACATTGATAGTGGGCGGTATGATCGAACTTCTGTGGGGGGTTTGGTAGGTTTCAGAAGGGGAATCATTATTGCCTCTGTAGTGGAAGTTGGTAAGCTGTTGTTATTCCATGCCTCTGCATATAAGATGCTGAGCTGGGAGGTTAATGAGTCCTGATATGTAAGGTAGAACTCCAGAGGGAGACCATCTGCTCCCGGTACCTTGCCCCTTGCCATACTCTGGATTGCAGCCTTTATTTCTGTAAGTGATATGGGAGTCGCCAGGGCTATTCTATCTTCCCCTTTCAATGCTGGGAGGTTGAGGTTCCCCAGATCTTGTAATTGAGCGTCGCTGAGTATTTCGGAGGGAGGCGCATACAGCTCTGAGTAATATTTAAGAAAGGTGGTATTGATCTCCTTCTGTCCATATACTTTTATACTCGGGTGGTCTCCAACTCCACCACTATGGTTTGAAGTTGGGGCGGTTTGGCCAGCCATGCCAGTAGGGCGCCTGCTCTGTCGCCCTCTGTATGTTGCTTCTGCAAGAATTGTTTTAATCGAAACATGACAATCTAGTGTTAGTTTATATTATTCTAGTCCTTGTCTCTTCTAGTTGTGTTGAGAGGTCGGGTTGTGATGGGTGCTTACGTTCGAGTTCCCTAAGGGAGTTCTCGAGATCGGTTAGTTCTGTCTCTAGCACTTTCCGTACTCCCACAGTAGTGCTAATACAATATCCCCTGATCACTGTTTTAAAGGATTCCCATTCGACAGATCTGGATGAGGCAGTTCCAGCATTGTTCTCGAAGAATTCTGTAATCTGCGTGCCCAGTTGGGTTCTAAAAGCTTCGTCTTCAAGTGACTCTGCTCTCAGGCGCCAAGTGGGAATCAAAGGCCTTTCGCCGCACCAGGCCAAAGAGATCAATAAGGGATTATGATCTGAGATGGTGCGGCCAAGATACTCGGCCTTCGCCACCACAGATTGCACCTCTGGAGATGCCAGAACGGTGTCCAGTCGTACATGCAGGTCGTGAATTGCTGAATAAAAAGAGTATTCTCTATTGGGGGGATTAAGTTTGCGCCAACAATCCGTTAATTGCCAGTGTTTTTGCCACTGCTGGAAGTGCAGTGCTGTTTTATGAGTTACGGATTGTGACAATGGTGGGTGCGATCTATCCATTGCGGTATCCACTACACAAAGTCTCCTCCTATTAATGTAGTGCTAGTGAGAAGTGTGCTCATGGTCAGTGATAATCTGTCTAGGAATTTTCCCTGTTCGTGATTTGGGGCGTATAGTCCCGCAAGAGTTATCTCTCTCCCGTCCAATCTACCAGATATTACTACGTGTCTCCCCTCAGTGTCGATCAAGGTATCAAGAACCTGTAATGGAACGCCTGGTCTGATCCATATCAACACTCCCCTCGGAAATGCTGAGTGGTTAGTGGCGAATATTTGTCCCCTCCAGCGCTTTTTCAAGGCCTTGATCTCCTGCTCCAACAAGTGAGTTTCTTGTAAGATAACTATGTGCACTCCCCTTCGTTTAAGAAAGCTGTGAACTTTGTACCTCTTGGACATGTTATTTAGGCCCCTGACATTCCATGTGATTATCTTGTATTCTGTGGTCATAGTTTAGGGAGGGGTGTGGAGGCGGTCCGCTAACACCGCTCTATTACTATTACTTCCCCCAGTTTATCCGGAGTCCAGATGCGGCTCCAAAGTTGTCTAACATTGTCATTGCTCCTGGTAGATCGGTCTCTGCGTTCCGGAGGAAGAGAAACATGTCATCCGCATAGAGAGCAATATGATGCGTCCAAGCATTGATTGTAATGCCTTTGTAGAACCTCTGGGACCTAGCTGATTGGACGAGAGGTTCAACTGCCAATGCAAAAAGCAAAGGTGAAAGCGGGCATCCCTGTCTTGTACCCCTACCTATGGCAAAGGAAGGGGATATTGTACGGCCAGTGCGTACTCTCGCTGTGGGGTTTGTGTAGAGAAGCCTCGTCCATTTGACAAATCCTTCTCCTAGTCCTAGCTGCAGCATCACTCGTTCTAGGTAGTCCCATCGTAGGCTATCAAAAGCCTTCTCGACATCTATCGAGATGATTACTGCTCTATTTGCGTCAGGGGGTAGGGCATGAAGAAGTGAGATCAATCGACGGATATTTTGGGCAGTGCTTCTCTTTGGGATGAATCATGATTGGTCCTGATGGATTAATGAGGACATATATGGTAGAAGTCTATTAGCTAGTACCCTGCTTAGTATTTTATAATCTAAGTTCAACATTGATAGTGGGCGGTATGATCGAACTTCTGTGGGGGGTTTGGTAGGTTTCAGAAGGGGAATCATTATTGCCTCTGTAGTGGAAGGAGGTAAGCTGTTGTTATTCCATGCCTCTGCATATAAGATGCTGAGCTGGGAGGTTAATGAGTCCTGATATGTAAGGTAGAACTCCAGAGGGAGACCATCTGCTCCCGGTACCTTGCCCCTTGCCATACTCTGGATTGCAGCCTTTATTTCTGTAAGTGATATGGGAGTCGCCAGGGCTATTCTATCTTCCCCTTTCAATGCTGGGAGGTTGAGGTTCCCCAGATCTTGTAATTGAGCGTCGCTGAGTATTTCGGAGGGAGGCGCATACAGCTCTGAGTAATATTTAAGAAAGGTGGTATTGATCTCCTTCTGTCCATATACTTTTATACTCGGGGTGGTCTCAAACTCCACCACTATGGTTTGAAGTTGGGGCGGTTTGGCCAGCCATGCCAGTAGGGCGCCTGCTCTGTCGCCCTCTGTATGTTGCTTCTGCAAGAATTGTTTGTAATCGAAACATGACAATCTAGTGTTAGTTTCTATTATTCTAGTCCTTGTCTCTTCTAGTTGTGTTGAGAGGTCGGGTTGTGATGGGTGCTTACGTTCGAGTTCCCTAAGGGAGTTCTCGAGATCGGTTAGTTCTGTCTCTAGCACTTTCCGTACTCCCACAGTAGTGCTAATACAATATCCCCTGATCACTGTTTTAAAGGATTCCCATTCGACAGATCTGGATGAGGCAGTTCCAGCATTGTTCTCGAAGAATTCCGTAATCTGCGTGCCCAGTTGGGTTCTAAAAGCTTCGTCTTCAAGTGACTCTGCTCTCAGGCGCCAAGTGGGAATCAAAGGTCTTTCGCCGCACCAGGCCAAAGAGATCAATAAGGGATTATGATCTGAGATGGTGCGGCCAAGATACTCGGCCTTCGCCACCACAGATTGCACCTCTGGAGATGCCAGAACGGTGTCCAGTCGTACATGCAGGTCGTGAACTGCTGAATAAAAAGAGTATTCTCTATTGGGGGGATTAAGTTTGCGCCAACAATCCGTTAATTGCCAGTGTTTTTGCCACTGCTGGAAGTGCAGTGCTGTTTTATGAGTTACGGATTGTGACAATGGTGGGTGCGATCTATCCATTGCGGTATCCACTACACAGTTAAAGTCTCCTCCTATTAATGTAGTGCTAGTGAGAAGTGTGCTCATGGTCAGTGATAATCTGTCTAGGAATTTTCCCTGTTCGTGATTTGGGGCGTATAGTCCCGCAAGAGTTATCTCTCTCCTGTCCAATCTACCAGATATTACTACGTATCTCCCCTCAGTGTCGATCAAGGTATCAAGAACCTGTAATGGAACGCCTGGTCTCATCCATATCAACACTCCCCTCGGAAATGCTGAGTGGTTAGTGGCGAATATTTGTCCCCTCCAGCGCTTTTTCAAGGCCTTGATCTCCTGCTCCAACAAGTGAGTTTCTTGTAAGATAACTATGTGCACTCCCCTTCGTTTAAGAAAGCTGTGAACTTTGTACCTCTTGGACATGTTATTTAGGCCCCTGACATTCCATGTGATTATCTTGTATTCTGTGGTCATAGTTTAGGGAGGGGTGTGGAGGCGGTCCGCTAACACCGCTCTATTACTACTACTGGACAAACCTATTGAGTCTCGTAATCTAATGTGTGAACCGTTTGGGCTGTGAGATAGATGTGCCTGATAAACCCTGAAGACAACACAACCAAAATCAAACCCCCTTTGTAACTCCCTCTCCCCAGGACCGGTACCTACAACTCTCCCCGTCCAAACCATTACAACTATTGATATCCTAATTATCAACCTATTGGAGGGAGGCGTGCCAGAGACCAAGAGGCACCGTCCCGGACTCTCCCCCAGGCCCGATTATATGTAATGTGCCGGTTAAGAAATGACATCTAGGTTCCTATAGCTCTATATTTACGGTTGGGTCTTATCAATGTCCCTAAACAGATTGAGATTCCCCCACAATTGTCCGCTCACTTGCCAACTTGTTCTTTTAGCGAGGTCAGATAATCTCATCTGCCATTCCTGGGGTGATCAAAGGCAAGCCGACGAGAGTGTCCTGGGAGGATATTGAGGACTGTTCGCAGTTTGAGTCAACGTCTGATGTAGCATCTGGGGTCCGGCGTGTGCGGAAGTCTCCCCCGCTTAATGCTGCTGCTGTTTTCACCGCATCACGCATCTCCTGTTGTGATTGACGTTTCGATGGAGCTGCTTCTGTGGTCTTTTTCCGGGATCTGCTACGTTTCTTCCCGGGGTTTCGGAATGTCCGGTCGCGGGTTGCTCTGCAGTGGATGTTCAGCGATTCAAGCCATTCCATCGCCAGCTGAGTTGTGAGAAAAAAATGGGTTCTGTTATCGTATTCCACTCGGAGTTTTGCCAGAAAGAGCATGGCATATTTTATACCATGCTCTCGCATGGTTCGTTTTATTGCGATGTAGGATGCCCTTTGCGCCTGTGTTTCTCTTGTAAAGTCTGGGAATATCATAACCTTTTGGCCATCCAATTGAATCTCACCTAGCTGGCGGGATTGTGACAGTACGTAGTCTCTATCTTTGTGGTGGAGTAGTCTAGCGATTATTGGCCGTGGCCTGACTCCTGGTGGGGGTGGTCCGCCAGGGATCCTGTGGGCACGTTCCACCGCAAAGAATGGTGAGAAGCCCTCTGAGCCACTGTTCCAGGAATACTTCTAATATACTTCTATATTAGCTGCGGAGGCCTCCGCCCCCTCCGGAACCCCCACTAATCTGATGTTGTTCCGTCGGGCTCGGTTTTCTGCATCCTCTGCCCTTGCCTCCAATGTTTTCAGCCGGGTGGTCAGGTCTTTGATTTCTGAGGATGAGCCTTTGTGCCCCGCTAATACTCCTGTCAACGTGGTCTCGTGTAAACCCACTGTTTCTTTTAATTTACGGTGGTCGTCTCGCAAAAGGGAAAGATCTGTGGTGAGGTTATCGATTTTACGCTCAAGCGCTTCCCGGGAATCTTTAATAGCCAGTAGCACAGTGTCCAGAGTTGTTTCTTGTTGTTCGTGCCCCGTTTGCGATTCTCTGGCGGGCGTTGGGGGTGGATTCTCAGTGTGCGGGGAGTCCCCCGCTGGTGATTTGTCTTGCTTTTTTGGTTTTACCATTGTAACAGGTCTCAGACACTTCTCTTCACTTTTTGAGATCTTAGGTTGTTATTATGGCAGTATCTAAGCTTTGGGCCTGGATTGTGGCCCGAGGGCGCTGCCCTACACTGTATTCGCTGATGTTCCGTACTGTTGCTCTCGTCGTTAGTGGCAAAAGTGACTGAGTCCTTTGCGCTCTTCAATGGATCGAGGGCCGCGGCTGTAGCTGATTTCCTGCTCCGTCGCGGCCGCCATTTTATGTCGTGGCAGCCGCAAACTTGTCAGGGGGAGTTTTTTGGGGGCGATCTCTGCCCCAAAGTGGAGCTCCGCGGTTCCTACTTGTGCTGTATATTCTCCGATCGCTTCTCTACAATTTTTAAGACCTCCGGTCGTTATTATGGCAGGATTTAAGCTTCGGGCCTGGATTGTGGCTTGAGGGCGCCACCTTACTCGCATTCGCTGATGTTCCGCTTCGTAATGTTGTTCTCGCCGTTGGTGGTGAAGGTGTCTGAGCCCCTTGTATTCCTCGATGGATGGCGTGAGGGTCCCCACCTTCACGAGACCCTTGTGTCCTCACAACCGAGGGCCGTGGCCGCAGCGAGCTCTCTGTTCTGTTGCGGCTGCCATTTTGGGTTGCGGCAGCCGCAAAGTTTTCGGGGGGAGCTTTCCGGGTGATCTCTGCTCCAGGGTGGGGCGCCGCGGCTCCTACTTGTGCTGTATATTCTCCGATCGCTTCTCTTCAATCCCCAAGACCTCCGGTCGTCACTATGGCAGGTTTTAAACTTCGGTCTGGATTGTGGCCCAGAGACCCCACGCTATGCCGCTTTCGCTGATGTTCCGCTTCATACTGTTGCTCTCGCCGTTTGTGGCGAAGGTGTCTGAGCCCCTCGTACCCTCCAACGAATGATGTGGGGGCCCTAACCTCAACGGGACCTTCGTACCTTCTCAGCCGCGGACTGCGGCTGCAGCGGGTTCACTACTCTGTCGCGGCCGCCATTTTAGGTCACGGCAGCCACGGAGTTGTCGGGGGAGTTTTCTTGGTAAACTCTGCCCCAAAATGTATCGCCTCGGTCTCTACTTGTGCTGTATATTCTCCGATCACTTCTCTTCAACTTTTAAGACTTCCGGTCGTTATTATCGCAGGATTTAAGCTTCGGGCCTGGATTGTGGTCCGAGAGCGCCGCACTACGCGTGCAGCTCCATTGGTCCCAGGCCACGCCCCCCCAGCAAATATGGTACTTCATAAAGGTACTCACTATATCCTGGACGGTCTGTACAGTTGTTTTTGTAGTGAAAGACAGGTTCTAAAACTAAAAGCGAAAGTCAAGTATGCTTTTTCACAAAAAAATAAATTAATTATAATTTTCACTTCAGCACACAAAACTACATTGGAATCTTCATGAAGTGATACACATATCAACTCAAAAATTTGGATTTCTGTTTTTTAAGGTTACTATTAAGAAAAAGATCAATATTAAGAAGAATAAATAATTATATTCTACTTTTGGAAGACCCAATACAGCAGTTAGCTCATATTGGACTCAGAGGTTGTTTTTCATGCAGCAAATGTACTACATAAAAATGAAAATCACTGGGGCATATTTACAAACCCCTAGCAATGCCTTATCCTCATTGTTTTTGGTGCTAACCAGTCTCCCACACTGCGCTATATATACAAAGTGACACAATGCAAGCATTGAGTCACTTTGTAACCCTTTGCTCCACATTATACCTGCACCAGTAATATGTCTGCAAGGGGGGCGCTTCCCCGCAGGGAGGCCCAAAAAAATGGAACAATGAAATTTACAAGATTTCACTGCTCCATTCTAGCATCATTTTGTAACGCCTGTTCAGAGCATGCATTGAAGTGATGCTAGTGTATTATTTTATGGGCCTCCCTTTGCTTTGCTGGACTAGCGCCAACATTTTTGGCACTAGTCCAGCAAAGCGCCACAATAGTGTCAAACTTCTGACGCTATTGTTCTAATGTGCGCTATGGTGTGCTGTATTGTAAATACAGCGCTACCATGGTGTGGTTAGGGGGGTGCAGGGTGATGCAAAGAAACTGGCGCATCAGAGCCGATGCACCTGTTCCTTGTAAATATGTCCCACTATGTTCTTAATGACCTCATCTGGAAGAACCGGAGCAAGAGGCAGGCTCTAAAGGAAAAAGGGAAAGCCAGATATATTTTTTCACAAAGGAAATTACAATATAATAGTTAATGAGTAATTTGCTCAGGTCCTATTCTAACATCTTAAATTTATGGTACTACATAGGGATTGTTATAGGGCAAACGGTTAGATAAATGAAACTATACAGATAACTATATCTTGAGTGACCTTTCTTAAGATTTATACCAAGAAGAAGATGTAAATCCAGAGGAGGAATTTATTTCTTATATTCCACTTTCAGCAACTTCAATTCAATGCAACTAACACACTGAAAAGGGATTTGTTTAATGTACAGCAAACATATGTAAAAAACATCACTATATCATGGATGGCCTCTTCAGGTGACTCTGAAGTGAGTGGCAGGCTCTAAAGGTAAAAGGGATTTTTAGATACAATGGTGCAGATTTAAGAAAAGTGGTGCTGCATACAATGCAGCACCACTTTTCTAGCACCCCCTTAGCGCCCCCTACCAACAATTTTGGCACTAGTCCTGCAAAGTGCATAGACGCCCATTGTAATAAATGGTGTGCCTCCTTTTAATGCCTGCTCAGAACAGGTGTTAAAAAATGCCGCTAAAAATGGCGTAAAAAAATCTTTTAGATTTCATTGCACCGTTTCTTTGCCTCCCCTAACGGTGGAAGCCCCCTTGCATACATTATGCCTGACACAGCCATAATGTGGTGCAATGAGTTACAAAGTGGTGCAATGCATGTATTGTGCCACTTTCTAAATATGGTGCTGTGATTTTTGAATCCCAAGCCCACATTAGTGTCAAATAAATGACGCTAATGTGGCACTAGATCTTCTTAAATCTGAGTCAATGCACATCCACCTTGTTTTCAATATACCGACTTCGGCCATAGTACTAACCCAAGTTTATATTCTCCTGCACAACCCATGCTGGTCACTGCCACCACACCTACCCAGGTTCCTCTAGCTCCCCGGAACAGTGTTTTGGTGACAGTGCCAAATACCAAACCTTTATGAACCAATGTCACTTAAAATTTCTCTGCCGTCCAATGGCCTGTCCAAATGATGCCGCCAAGGTGGCATTTATAATCTCTTATCTAGGAGGAAATGCCGCAACCTGGTCTGTTCCTCTAGTGGAACGGAGTGACCCATTGCTCTATGACACTGTTTGTTTTAAGGAATCCATGCGTAGACTTTTTGCTAAACATTTGTTTATGTTAGCCAGCAACAACAAGTTGCTGACTCTACATCAGGGAAATAAAGATTTGTTAACGTGCATCACCTCTTTTAATTGCCTCATTGGTGAGACTGAGGGGCCTGAAGAAAAACACACCTCTATCTTCTATTGAGGTCTTCGTGATGAACTTAAGGATGTTCTAGCCCAGATAGCCGACCCGCCCAGTAAGTGCTCACAGTTTATTGACCTGGTGGTTTGGTTAGATAATCGTTTGGCAGGAAGAAGAGGTGAAAAATCATGAGATGAAACTCGAACAGTGGTGTTAAGCCAGAAAGGAAACAACCAACCACTTCTAATCACGATTCCTCAGAACCCATGCAAATTGGAGGAATGAGGGGACCCTTGTCCAAAGAAGAGAAGGATCATAGAAGGAAGTTGAATCTTTGTCTGTATTGTGGCACACCTGGGCATTTTGCTCGAGAATGTACCAATAAATCCACTACTTCTAAGAAAGCAGTGGGCTCAGTAGCTATGTCAGATTCAGGAACCTCCGAGCAGTTGGAAAAGTACCAGGCCCAGTAAAACCTTGGACTGTCTTATCGAGCAACCATATGAGTAAGTTCTCACATTTCCTAGCTAATACCATGACTCAGGTATCTCGTCACCTTAGCCTAATAGTCACCTTGGTTTTGTCTGCCCAAGTACGAAAGGTCCTTCCTTAATTACTTGACTCAGGAGCTACTGGGAATTTCTTGGATATCGGTCTTGCTAAGACCATGGGGATCACTATGATTAAGAAAGACACTTCAGAGCCAGTAAGAACTGTTGATGGTTCAGAATTATCCACCGGACTTATCGACCATCAGACTAGTCCTTTAACCATGATCTGTGCCAATAAGCATTTTGAGGAGATCCAATTTGATCTCATTGATACTCCAGTGTTTAGTGCCGTTTTAGGTATCCCATGGCTCCAGGTACACAACCCAAAAATAGGTTGGGTAGCTAGCACGGTCACTTTGGACTCGAAGCACTGGTGGCATTCCTGCTATCAGGAACCACCTCAACTGTGACACCCTTCCACTGCACATCCACTCTTGCTGCTTCTGACCCTGACTCACAGGCCTTACCTGGTCCTTACCAGGACTTTCATGATATCTTCAGTGAACAAAAGGCCACCCAATTACCACCACACCAATCTTACGATTATCGTATTGACTTGATCCCTGGAGCTACGCTACCATGCAGCAGAGTAAACGCTCTATCTGAGGCAGATTCTCAATACCTTTGCACTTACCTTGACAAGTTATTGGACAAAGATTTTATCCACCACTCTACATCACCAGTATCTCCGTCTTTGTTTTTCGTACCTAAGAAGGATGGCAATTTATGCGCCTGTGTAGATTTTCGAACAGTTAACAAGGTGACAATCAAAAAACGCTACCCCCTTCCTCTAATACCGGTTCTTTTAGATCAAGTGCGTAACTCCACCATCTACACCAAACTTGACTTCTGGGGGGCCTAGCATTTGATCTGTGGTTTAGAGGGTGATGAATGGAAGACAGCATTCTGGACCAAATTTGGGCTCTTTCAATAAACAGTGATGATCTTTGGCCTGTGTAATGCCCCTGCTGCCTACCAAGTTTTTAGAAATGAGGTGTTACAAGAGTTCCTGGACATCTGTGTAATAGTTTACATAAACAATATTCTGATCTATTCATCTACCCCAGAGGAGCATACAGGACATGTATGGGCAGTTCTTCAGAAATTGCACAAACACCACTTATTTGCCAAATTAGTGAAGTGTGTGTTTCATGCCAGAACAATAGAATTTGTGGAATATATCATATCTCTTGATGCGATTACTATGGACAAAAACTAGATACAGGCCATTCTGAAGTGGGAAGCTCCACAACCAAGTAAAGAAATTCTGTGCTTTCTTGGCTTTGCCAATTTTTACAGGTGCTTTATACCACAATTTTCCACGGTAGTGTCACCAATCACATGCTTGTTGAAGAAAGGTGTTCATTTTCTTTGGGATTCTCAAGCTGAGAAAGCCTTTCAGTCACTAAAAAAGGCCTTTACTGAAGCCCCCATTCTCCATCACCCTGATCCGTTCCAGCCATTTTTTGTAGAAGCTGATGGGTCCCAGGTAGCGGTGGGTGGTGTTCTCTCCCAACAAGATGCTGAGTCTGGGCATTTTCATCGAGTGGCATACTTCTCTAAGAAGCTGCTACCAGCTGAACAAAATTACACTGTGGCAGAGCGGGAGCTCTTAGCGATAAAGCTAGCTTTTTAAGAATGGCGCCATCACCTCTTGGGAGCCAGTCACACTGTTACCATTTACACCGATCACTGCAACCTCCAATTTTTGCAAGCCACAAAGGCCTTAACTCCATGACAGCTCAGCTGGCTACTGTTTTTTAACAAATTTTCATTTGTTATCACATATAGACCAGGGAGTGCCCAACAAAATGCCGACACCCTTATGAGATGGGGATTCTCTTCAACTGACCCAAACAACAAACATGCTAAACCTATCATTTCTCCCGACAAAATTGCAGCACTATGTTCATCCCATGAGTTTCTAACTCAAATACGTGCTGCAAAAGACACTGGGTCTTACCCTCTGGGAATTACTGAATACAAGGGATTTCCTTACCTCTTAAACCAACTTTTTATTCCCACATAAGAACTATTGGATACTGTATTACATTGGGGACAGGATTCTGTTCTAGCTGGCCATCTTGGGGAGAAAAATAATTTAGACTTGTGCCAGTGACATTTTTGGTGGCCTACCTTGCCATAAGATGTCAAAGATTATGTCCAGAATCACCCTATCTGCATTCAAGCTAAAGCTCCACATACCCCCAAACAGGTGTTTTGCAACCTATGCCAATCCCACCATCCCCGTGGCATGCTATTAGTGTGGATTTCATTATGGATCTCTCAATTTCAAATGGGCATTCAGTCATCTGGGTAGTAGTAGACTACATGACCAAAATGGACCATTTCATACTCTTCCTTCAGCCTGAGAACTCTCAGATCTTTTTATACAATATATTATTCGATTACATAGTCTACCTTCCTCAATAGTATCCGACCGTGATCCCCAATGTGTTTCTCGCGATTTTGGCATATTCATTAGGAATAGACATCCGTTTGTCCTCTGCCTGTCACCCACAGATGGACGGTCCGTCTGAGCGTACCAACCAGTAACTAGAACAGATCCTGAGGTGTTTAATCTCTACTTGGTTGACAGAATGGGATCAGGCTTTGCCACTCGTGGAATTTGTGTATAATAATAGCATTCATGCTGTCACTGCCATATCACCCTTCTATTACCTATTTGGTTTCCACCCATGAATGCTTCCAATAATGGACACACGAGTAACAGTAAAAGTCCCCTCAGTACAGGAACATTATAACAAGATTTACAACATTCGACTCCATGCGCAACGTCTTCTAGAAACTTACCAGGCACAAGTCAAAAAGAAATTATATACACATAGAACACCAGCTCCTACTTACCAACAGGGGATCAGGTCTGGTTCTCCACTAAGAACCTCCATTTAGTAGGATCTACAAAACTCAATCCATGCTTCCATGGTCCTTTGACCATTTCCAGGATAATAAACCATGTAGCTGTGCAACTTACACTACCTGATGACTTGAAAATACATCTAGTTTTCCACGTTTCCTTTCCCCCCCCTTATGCCTCTACCACACGCCCACTACCATCCCCTCCCCCGGTCAAGGTTCATGGCCACTGGGAGTTTGAAATTGGAAAAGTACTAGATTCTAAATGCATTCAGGGGTTTTACATTATCTACTGGCCTGGAAAGGTAAGGGGACCGAGGATAATTCATTGGAACCTGCTTCTTCCAGGCTTGCACCACGCCTGGTTCGCTTGTACCATCTCCGTTATCCAAACAAACCCAGCCCCCTTCAAAGAGCTTTGATGGGAGGGACTATCAGGACCCAACAACTCTGCCTAATTTGTCAACATCCTCAGGGGCGTTGTTTTAATCATGTGAGTGTAGCACCACTGGGTTGCTTGTAATATCATTGTAATGTTTGCATTTCAGGATAGATATTGTCAATGTTTGATATGTACTTGATGTTGCCAATGCTTGTTGCACTATATAGTTGTTTTCACCAATGCTTGTTGAACACATGTGACTGTATCAAGTTCTCCTGCTTCTAAATGTGTCAGGTTCACTTGTTTATTGGTTGCCAGGCAACCACCACACCCACAAGGTCTCCAGGAAGCAGGTGCTTCCAAAAACATGAGTCATGCTGGCCATAAATACTCTTGCTGTGCACATGACTCTGCTTGGCTTTCTTCCTGTCTGGCAAGGAAAGCCCTCTGCACTCTGTAATTCCCTCCATGCCCCACCCACTTCCCTCTGGCTGGCAGCAAAGAGCCTCAGCAGACATTTTCTGGAAAGAACACACTTCTGTCATCTAGGTGGAGCATGCTGTCTGGAATCTGTTTGTGTAGAATTTTACTATGGTCGCTTTGTGTTTTGGGGAAAGCTGAAAACTGAGGACTTATTGCACTCTAGCCTTCTTGAGACTTTGAAAGGCCTCTTCTAAGGACACAGACATGATTTATGATTGGGGGCCTTGATGAGGGTTAAATAACAGATTTAGTGCGGGGGCTTGACAACTTTCCTTTTGTATCTGACAAGTGTGGCAGAACTTCACTATCTTCCACTTGTTATATTTTGTACTAATAGTTATTACGGAATTCAGTGCTAGGATTATTTTCTGTGTGAGTTTACTTGCTTTTAGTATTGCAATTCATTTCATGTTAATAGTGATTATGCAACTCAGTGCAAGAAATACTCTATATGTGAGTTTTCTTGCTTTTGGTATGGCAACTCATTTCATATTGCAGTGTTACCATAGAAAACCTAATGTGAAAGTGCAGATCCATGAAAGAGACTTGCAGAACTTCCTAATTTGTTTAGAGACATTCAGATTTCATCACCTTTTGTATATATTAATCTGAGAGAAGAGAGGGCCAATTTGCTGATATTACAAGGTGAATGTGCTGTGATAACAAAATTAGCAGAATTTAATGAGATCGGTACATTCCTTTTTTAATGCTGTTTAATGAGACCAGTGCATGCTTTATTGAATGCTGTGAAACAGTCTCTTAATAGCACATAGCTTCATCAATACCATAATTCATCACAGAAAGGCAACTTCCAGGGGCTCCACTGACAGTCCTCCATAATCCGAAGAACTGCACCTGGCTGGATCAGGTGAACAGGAGAGCAGTCTTTCTTTTTCTTTTCCTAAATCCCCTTCCCTTTTGGGGCACCTGCCGGGGCTCCTGGTGAAATCAGCAGCACCAAGAGGTGCCTCAGGAGGGCAAGAGAACAGCCATCGCCCCTGCAGACAGCCTGGTTTTCAGGTGATTGGCCGTGCCACATCATTCAGTCACAGCCATATCCAAAACATATTTGTTCCAGTTCTAACTTTAGTTACACTACTTGCCAACCAGCCAGGCCATCAAATTGAAACGTTGTGCCAGTTGTTGTATACTGTTATTGCATGGAGAGAAAGAATCATGGGTGGAAGCAGGAAACCTAGCTCAAACACTTGTGTTGTGAGTATCTGAAAGGCACACTAATTGCACATTGATAGAATGGAAGTGTTTCCTGGTGTACTTGTTCTCTGTTGTTAGGTGGAACCAAAGCAATATGTGTTCCATCAGTTGAGCCAATCACTTGTGGTATTCCACCCAAACCATAGAATTCAGCCTTAATGTTGATATCTGCATCATTCATATGGAATCGTAAAAACAGTTTCTGTGTCATCATCACTGACAGAAGTTGCTGCAACACACCACATAAAGTATCTTGAGTCATCCCATTGCAGTCTTCTATGGTACAGTGAAATAATCCAGCTGTGGCAAAATGGAGTACAGCCATAGTTTTCACAACTGGTGTTATTGCTGTTGGGTTTTGATTTACAGGCTGTAGTTGAGGCTCCAGATGCAGATGATTAGGTATAGCCATTATGGTTTGCCGGTTTAATCCGCCTTTATGAATTATGTCCCTTTCCTGCATGGTGGCTAGGAGTCAGGAAAGGCCGGAACAGTCTGGGCTGGCATTCTTTTTGTCTTGCTGGTCTATGTGTGGTCATTGGGAGGTGCAATTTTAAAGGTAAAGCACATTTTTGATTTTCAAACTTGTTATTAATTAATTTATACATTCACATAGTGCAAATATGTGACAAATAAAACAATTCACAATATAGACAACACAATTGTTATACTTATTTTAAAAACTAATAAATCATCACAGGCATACATACATGGCAGGGTGATGGACTCCATGTGTGATTTATTTTACCATAACATGTGTCATAAATTAAAATCTTGTAGTAGTGGCATTATATAAGTTGACCAGAAAACCACAAATCACAGAATGCTATAATGATAGATGCAATGGTAGATTGCATCACATACTGACCTGGAAATGTCACAACATATGTATATAATTCTGTGTAATTTGTTTCTTTTTTTTAAATCTCATATAAACATCACACAATATTGCCAGTAAATGCACTTCTACAAGTGAAGTCATAATGATATAATAATTGAATCTAACGACTTTTGAATTAAAACACAATTTACTGGCACATATACCTTCATTTTAGGTATGGGGAGCAATAGGTTTTGCACCTTATACGTGGTTCTGTCTAAAATGGTGCCTGTCTGACTTGTCCATGACATATGTCTAGGTTCATGTCTAGGTTGTCGATGTAAATCATAGGTTTACATGGTGTGGCGGATAACACACAAACCAATGGCAGATATAGGTATGGTCACGTAAGTGGACATCCCAGTGACTTAAACAATGCTCTAATAGCTTTTCAGTTGCGTCCTTATTGTCAGGGAGACCAGATCCTCGGGGCCTGCGCACGTTCCCAGCATGTCCACCACTAGACAGCTCCAAAGCTCTGATAGAAATATCACAGAGCCTGAGAGAGTCCAAGTGGTAGGAAAGGGAATTAGGTAGGGAACAGCTGGGAAGGAGACCTGTAGGAAGCAAAAGGTTAAACAACACAATATCAAGATATAATCACATTGAGTTTCATAAAAACTCTCTGTTGAATCTAGGGTTCAATGATACTCAGAACATGAAATAACACTCTGTTGAATCTAGGCTTCTATGATATTCGGAACATGAAATAACACTCTGTTGAATCTAGAGTTCAAGGATACTCGGAACATGAAATAACACTCTGTTGAATCTAGGGTTCAACAGAGCGAATAACATCAAAGGCTACCAACTCAACGTGTTTAGTGTCATGAGTTTGTCCATCACAAATTATTGACAAGGGCAGGGTCTGTAGAGTCACTGGACCTCCAGTTATGAGCTTGCCATCTGCGGTTTCCATTAGCCCTGGTGTTTTCTTTTTCTCACACGGGAACCCCCATGCTTCCACCAATTGAGTGTCTATGAAATTCTCAGTAGCACCTGAGTCCACTAAAGCTTCTCTTAGGTAGGTGTGTTCTTCTACTTGAATTTCTAGATCCAGTTTCAAATACCGTGATTTTCTTAACGGTTGTGTCTCTTCCTGAGAAGGGTCTGTGGTAACTCCCAAGACTAACCTTTCTTTGCACTCTGGGGTTTTTAGTTTTTCCTGTTCAATATTGATTTTGGTCACAACCTTTTTGGCAACAGCCAATTTGCTCTTTGGTTTTACTGAACACTCTTTAACAAAATGACCTTCCTGGCCACAATACAAGCATTGTCTCTTTTTCTGGCGTAGGTCTTTCTCTTCATTCGTTAAGGACCGCCTGATAGTTCCAATTTCCATTGGTTCCTCATTGTTCTCTTTCTGAACTTTTGATTCTCTATGATTGTGAACATGCCAGGAATATTTCTCAGTTTTTTTGCGTGTTCCCCTTCGTTCTGCAAGACGATGATCCAGTCTCAAAACAAGGTTTATTAGATCTTGACAATCTGTAGGCTGCGGGTCTACCTGGGCAATAATGTATTTTACCTCGTCCTTGAGTCCTTGGTAGAACAAGGCTCCTTGCTTTTCTTCAGGCCAGGATGTCTCGGCTACCAGCTGATTAAAATTAGCTAAGTAGGAAACTAGATCTTGGTTACCTTGTCGCAAGTCTAATAGTTCACGATCTGCCGACAATGTCACTGTTCTTCTATCAAACAGTCGTTCAAACTCACAAACAAAATTTCTCCAGTCATAGAGCAAAGAACTGTCTTTACACACAAGAGGAATTGCCCAGGTGGCCGCGTCTCCAGTCAAGTAAGATAGCAAGAAGGCTACCCTGGATTGGGCATCTGGGAAAACACTTGGTCGACAGATAAAGTGCAATTCTACTTGCATCAAAAAGGATTGCGCTTTCAAAGGATCACCTGAGAACCGTTCTGGAGGAGCCAGAGGAATGACTGAGGGAACGTTGAGAGAAATGTTAGTTGAAGGATTACCTCTTGTACCTTGAGGAGGAGGACCAAGCCAACCTGCACCCAATGGACCTTGCTCCATCTTTCCCACTTTTTCCTGCAACTGACTCACTCTCTCAGATAAGCTGGCTGTTATATCCTTTGATGACACTACCTCTGCTTGGAGCTGCATGATCACTTTGACTAGCTCGTCCAATGTGGCCATGCTGACAACACACGCAAAACAGGAGGATAATAAATTAGTGGGCTCACTATTCTGTCAGGGAGACCAGATCCTCGGGCCTGCGCATGTTCCCAACATGCCCACCACTAGACAGCTCCAAAGTTCCGATAGAAATCTCGGAACATGAAATAACACTTAGAATGAAGGAACATGAATGGCCTAGAACTAGACTCTAACTGGGCCTCAAGAACTCTGGGTACCTGGAACAAATCAAGAATGATTAATGCAATGTTTCATATGAGCTTTTCATAAAATGTCACATAAAGACTAGAAATACATGAACCTTCTAGAACTGTTTCAGAACAAACACTGCTTTGTTAACATGAGGACAAAAGACAATCTGAAATATTTCCTGAAAAGCAATTGGAATTGTATCAGGGACTTAATATGCACAAAGAACATCACATTTTTAATTTAGCATCTTCACAGGAAATCCATAGACTAAGGATAAATGTGTGCACTTCAACAAACATTACTCATCAAAGTTTTAGTTACCATGAAATGATTGCGCACACCTTTGCCGATCTGAACACGAGTTTACATGCTGGAAATGAATCACGCACACTGTCGATTCTAACAAGAACAACAGAGTGTTATTTCATGTTCCGAATATCACTGAACCCTATATTCAACAGAGTGTTATTTCATGTTCCGAATATCATTGAACCCTAGATTCAACAGAGTGTTATTTCATCTTCCGAGCATCATTGAACCCTAAATTCAACAGAGTGTTATTTCATGTTCCGAGTATCCTTGAACTCTAGATTCAACAGAGTGTTATTTCATGTTCCGAATATCATAGAATCCTAGGAAATCAATAGACTCAGGATAAATGTGTGCACTTCAACAAACATTACTCATCAAAGTTTTAGTTACCATGAAATGATTGTGCACACCTTTGCCGATCTGAACACGAGTTTACATGCTGGAAATGAATCACGCACACTGTCGATTCTAACAAGAATATGTAAATGCCATGAAATGATAGCGTAAGCCTTTGACGATCTGAATACCAAGTTTACATGCGGTAAATGAACCGCGCACACTGCCGATTCTAAGAAGAATATGTAAATGCCATGAAATGATCGCGCAAGCCTTTGCCGATCTGAATACCAAGTTTTTCATGCGGGAAATGAATCGTGCACACTGCCGATTCTAACAAGAATATGTAAATGCCATGAAATGATCGCGCAAGCCTTTGCCGATCTGAACACCAAGGTTTACATGTGGTAAATGAATCGCGCACTCTGCTGATTCCAACAAGAATATGCAAATGCCATTAAATGATTGCGCAAGCCTTTGCCGATCTGAACACCAAGGTTTACATGCAGTAAATGAATTGCGCATGCTGTCGATTCCAACCAGAATATGCAAATGCGATGAAATGATCGCTCAGGCCTTTGACGATCTGAACACCAAGGTTTACATGCCGTAAATAAATCACACACTCTGCCAATTCCAACAAGAATATGCAAATGCCATGAAATGATCGCGCTAGCCTTTGCCGATCTGAACATCAAGATTTACGTCAGAGCAATGATTTGCGTACTCTGAAAGTTTCACGAGTAGGCCCAAAAACTCAAGAGTCTTTTTAGAACTGGGTCGGGGGCCCAGCCCGACCTCCACCTTACCACCCTGCTCAGGAATCGCCAAGATAATGCAGGACAGGCCTGGAACGTCAAGGTAGACCTCCGGAACAGGAGCTCAGGAAATTGCTGGTGCTCTGCACCCGGACCTCTGAATAGTGAGCACGTGGAGCTAGGCTGGCTCCCTTATATAGAGTCTGGCCCAGCCCACACACCACACCCAGTCATGCTGCAGGGAAAGCTTCTAGAAGGTCCTAGAAAGGGACTACACCCTGATACACTCTGTAAGCCTGCAGCAATACCTTGCAAATTAACATTATTTGCAAACATCATTAATAGTGTTTTTCAAGGTTAAAGTCTTCAATGCAAAAGGTTAACATACTGCATATAAACACAATGCATGAATTATGCTCTTGCATAAAGGCTGGGCTTTTGCATTTTAGTCGCCCGTAGAGCGCGCACTGTCCTGATGTTGACACTTATCTTAGTAGAGTTCAGACCTCCTCCTCTATTGCTGCTCTCCTAACTTAATGAGTTACCATGGCAGAGAATCCTGGTGACAAGACCTAAACATTTACTCCTAAGGAGTAGGAGATTCTAACTCATGGGTTCATAGTGCGGATAGTAATCTGGCTCACTTGAGCAACAGGTACACATTTTATTTGTTTAAAATTTTACACCTAATAGTGTTATGTATGTGTTGTTGCAAATGTAAGGTATGCAAGTTAAAATGGCCGTGTGCATGTATATGATTGAAACTATTCTACTGTACTATAAAGGCAGGTAACCTTCGGTCGAGATTTTATAAAAATTCCTAAATAGTTCAAAGACTGGTGAGTAGTTTATAAAATATAGTGGATGTGACTGATTAAGTGTAGTCATAGGCAATGGCTAGTAAGTTTCAGTTAATGAAAATTTCTTCTTATGGTATTTAAATTACACAGCGTTACATATGTTTTGGGTATCGGAATAAAACAGTGCTCCCATATCAGTGCATATGAACATATATGTGCTCTTATAAGAGGTAATAAAATATATATGTAAGCATTTTTCTTAAACAAATACACATGGTTATATATATATTTATATATATATATATATATATATCCACGCCAAAAACAAATCAAAATTTGGCACTCCTTACAAAACAATGGCCATTCATTTATTTCAAAAATCCATAAAACAGAACATAGGGCAACGCCTTTCAATCTTCACGGTCTTCTTCCTTGGCCCTTCTTACAAGAAATATACAACAGAAAAAATGTGGCCCCTCCCATTTACTATATATACCCTCATCCATAGACATAGAAGATATATAGTTTTTTTTATTTTATTTTTTATATATATATATTTATATATGTACATAGGAATATACATTCTAATATTATCTTTTTAGATGCCCATTTTATATACCTTTCCCATTTTAGTATAATACTCATATATAACCAAAAATAATACCACTAATTGGATGAGCCACTTTGTAACACAATACATCATCAAATTAATATTTTTGTAGGCCTTTCAAAAAAATATAAAAGGTAACCTGACCTAACATTGTTATAATAAGACCCTGCCTTAACACCATCCAATTAACCAATATGGACAGAAAGTTCCTCGTCCTTGTTCAATCCCCAAGGATAACGGCTATTTAGCTGAAAAATATATTCAGACTCCAATCTCCTTAATTGTTTTTCTCTATCCCCTCCTCTTGGAGTGGCAAGGACCCTGTCTATGCCAAAAAAAATCATCTTCTCAACTTTCCCCTCATGCTCAAGATTACAATGTCGCGCTACTGGATACGCAGCATCCTTATTCGATATCGCTCTCCAGTGCTCAAGAATACGTTTTTTCAGAGGAAAAATTGTGCTGCCCACATATTGTAATCCACATGGGCATTCTATTACATAGATGGCAAAATCTGAGTTACAATTAATATATTTTTTAATATTCGCTCGACTGCCCGTGGGTAACTTATATTGCTTCCGATTTGAACTGTATCTGCATGCTTTGCACTTGGCACATTTATAGAAACCTTGATATTTATCTAAGAAAGTTTCTTTATTCTTCCTTGTGTAACTATGTACCAAAATGTCCCTTAAAGAACTACTTCTTTTGTAAGTTATCAAAGGAGTACGGCTTACTAGCTGCCCAATTATTCTATCAGCCTTGATAAGATGCTAATATTTTATGAGGATCTTTTTGACTTCTGAAGAATATGCATTGAAGGCTGTCACAAATCTCGGGGTATTAGTGCCTTCTCCTCTCTTTTTGGGAATCAATAGTTCTGCCCTTTGAACTTCTGCTGTCTTTTGGCATGCCTTCTTGACTATTCTATGTGGATACCCCTTAGATCTGAATCTCTGTGTCATTGTTAATCGTTCTTTCTCAAAACTTTGTGGGGTACTACAATTTCTCTTAGCTCTTAATAATTCCCCATAGGGTATGCTCCATTTTACAGTCGGAGGGTGGTGACTCGTGGCATGTAGAATGCTGTTCCCTGATGTGCTTTTTCTGAACAGTTTTGTGTGTAATGTGCCTTCTTTTACACTGACCTCTATGTCTAAAAATTCCATCACCTGTTTCTGTATCTTATATGAAAATTGCAAATTTAGGTCCCTATTTGGCAGCGAATTCAAAAAATCATATAACACTGATTCTGGACCTTCCCATATCATAAATATATCATCAATATATTGTGTCCAAAATATGATATGCTGGAACCATTCCATATTTTCATCTGCCATCACCCATTGTGTTTCCCACCATCCCATAAATAAACAGGCATAACTGGGAGCAAAGCAACTTCCCATCGCAGTCCCAGTTGTTTGTCTATACCATTGATCCTCATATATGAAAAAATTGTTTTCCAAACAAAATTTTACCATATTCAGAAGTAGTTCAGAGTGTTCCAACAATCTGATTGGTTTGTCCCTAAAGAAATGTCGACACGCCTGAATTCCCTTCTCATGTGGGATACAGGTGTATAACGATACTACATCTATAGTTACCATGATATAGTTAGTTTGCCAAGGAATATCCTGTATTTTTGTTAAAAAATCTGTAGTGTCTCTGCAATATGAGTTTAAATTCAATACATAAGGACTCAAAAAATAGTCTAAGTAAATGGAAACATTCTCCAATAGACTGCCTCTTGCTGATACTATAGGACGACCCGGAGGGTTTTCAATATCCTTATGAATCATGGGTAGCAAATAGAAGCAAGGTGCCACTGGTTTCCGTACCAGTAAAAACTTGTACTCATCATCCAAGAGTAAACCTCTACTGACACCATCAAAAAGCAAATCATGAAACCTGCTTATAGAATGTCGGTAAGCTGATATTGTGGATATCTCATAACAGGCTGGATTGAGCAGTTGCCTCTTAACTTCTTGTTGATACTTAGTAGCATCCCATAACACTACATTACCGCCCTTATCCGCCGGCTTTATCACAAATGAGGTTGCTTTCTTGAGAGATGTCAGTGCTGTTCGTTCACCTACTGTTAAATTTCGTGCATAAGCATCTTTTGTCCTCTTCCACAAATTGAGCAGCTCCAAAGTTATTGCTTCATGAAAAGCATCAATATTATCATGTGGCAAGACTGGATTACATCTCGATTTAGCTTTAAAACTGCTGCCGCTGGCACAATCTGTTTGTAGGTCTAAATCCTCTAGTAACTCCATATCTGTTACCCATGTTCTTTCTCCTATCTCCAGTTCTCGTAAGGCAGCTAAACCGTCCATATCGCTAATCATTAATTCTGAAGCCAACTCTGAACTGTTTATTTCTGTTGTATGTGATATCTTGAACAACATGAGACACAAGATGAGATCAAAAAATTCTGTGAAGATATGGAGTCTTAAAAAATATGAAGATGAAATAAAATTGAAAAAAAGAAAATAATTTTTACTGGATAAAAATGACTATGCAACAGGACGTGTCTTAACATTCAGTAGACAATATGACCAAGCTAGGAAGGATTATAGACAAGGTGAAGCCCCACGACGACAGGAGATATCCACATCGGAATCGAGTGTGGAGAATATATCAGACCTGGAAGAGACCCCGGGCCCAAGCACATCGGTGGGTCAACCTTTTACTACACTGGAGGAATATTGTTTTTTACAGATGGGCTCAAGACCGCAGAGGAAACCTCCAAGATACAAAGGCGAAGGCGTAGAAACAAAAAGATCAGGAGAGGGGGCAGGTCAACAGGAAATGAGAATTTGGTTGGCAGGATTGCACGACAAACCAGGAGAAAGAAACAATGAAGGATAGAGAGCTGACAGTAGTCAACATCTCTTCTCATACTTTGTCACAGGATGAACGATCAATATTGGAATTAGGGCTATCATTCTGTCCAACAGCGAATTTTAACTAGACGAAAACACGAATTGATATCTTTCACCTGATCAGGAAATTGAAGTTAATGAAAATTTTTGCACAACAAAAGGACGTAACCATATCACATACAACAGAAATACACAGTTCAGAGTTGGCTTCAGAATTATTGATTAGCGATATAGACGGTTTAGCTGCCTTACGAGAACTGGAGATAGGAGAAAGAACATGGGTAACAGATATGGAGTTACTAGAGGATTTAGACCTACAAACAGATTGTGTCAGTGGCAGAAGTTTTAAAGCTAAATCGAGATGTAATCCAGTCTTACCACGTGATAATATTGATGCTTTTCATGAAGCAGTAACTTTGGTGCTGCTCAATTTGTGGAAGAGGACAAAAGATGCTTATGCACGAAATTTAACAGCAGGTCAACGAACAGCACTGACATCTCTCAAGAAAGCAACCTCATTTGTGATAAAGCCGGCGGATAAGGGCGGTAATGTAGTGTTATGGGATGCTACTAAGTATCAACAAGAAGTTAAGAGGCAACTGCTCAATCCAGCCTGGTATGAGATATCCACAATATCAGCTTACCGACATTCTATAAGCAGTTTCATGATTTGCTTTTTGATGGTGTCAGTAGAGGTTTACTCTCGGATGATGAGTCCAAGTTTTTACTGGTACGGAAACCAGTGGCACCTTGCGCCTATTTGCTACCCAATATTCATAAGGATATTGAAAACGCTCCGGGTCGTCCTATAGTATCAGCAAGAGGCAGTCTATTGGAGAATGTTTCCATTTACTTAGACTATTTTTTGAGTCCTTATGTATTGAATTTAAACTCATATTGCAGAGACACTACAGATTTTTTAACACAAATACAGGATATTCCTTGGCAAACTAACTATATCATGGTAACTATAGATGTAGTATTGTTATACACCTGTATCCCACATGAGAAGGGAATTCAGGCGTGTCGACATTTCTTTAGGGACAAACCAATCAGATTGTTGGAACACTCTGAACTACTTCTGAATATGGTAAAATTTTGTTTGGAAAACAATTTTTTCATATATGAGGATCAATGGTATAGTCAAACAACTGGGACTGCGATGGGAAGTTGCTTTGCTCCCAGTTATGCCTGTTTATTTATGGGATGGTGGGAAACACAATGGGTGATGGCAGATAAAAATATGGAATGGTTCCAACATATCATATTTTGGACACGATATATCGATGATATAGTTATGATATGGGAAGGTCCAGAATCAGTGTTATATGATTTTTTGAATTCGCTGCCAAATAGGGACCTAAATTTACAATTTTCATATAAAATACAGAAACAGGTGATGGAATGTTTAGACATAGAGGTCAGTGTAAAAGAAGGCACATTACACACAAAACTGTTCAGAAAAAGCACATCAGGGAACAGCATTCTACACGCCACGAGTCACCACCCTCCGAATGTAAAATGGAGCATACCCTATGGGGAATTATTAAGAGCTAAGAGAAATTGTAGTACCCCACAAAGTTTTGAGAAAGAACGATTAACAATGACACAGAGATTCAGATCTAGGGGGTATCCACATAGAATAGTGAAGAAGGCATGCCAAAAGACAGCAGAAGTTCAAAGGGCGGAACTATTGATTCCCAAAAAGAGAGGAGAAGGCACTAATACCCCGAGATTTGTGACAGTCTTCAATGCATATTCTTCAGAAGTCAAAAAGACCCTCATAAAATATTGGCATCTTATCAAGGATGACAGAATAATTGGGCAGCTAGTAAGCCGTACTCCTTTGATAACTTACAAAAGAAGTAGTTCTTTAAGGGACATTTTGGTGCATAGTTACACAAGGAAGAATAAAGAAACTTTCTTAGATAAATATCAAGGTTTCTATAAATGTGCCAAGTGCAAAGAATGCAGATACAGTTCAAATCAGAAGCCATATAAGTTACCCACGGGCAGTCGAGCGAATATTAAAAAATATATTAATTGTAACTCAGATTTTGCCATCTATGTAATAGAATGCCCATGGATTACAATATGTGGGCAGCACAATTTTTCCTCTGAAAAAACGTATTCTTGAGCACTGGAGAGCGATATCGAATAAGGATGCTGCGTATCCAGTAGCGTGACATTGTAATCTTGAGCATGAGGGGAAAGTTGAGAAGATGACATTTTTTGCCATAGACAGGGTCCTTGCCACTCCAAGAGGAGGGGATAGAGAAAAACAATTAAGGAGATTGGAGTCTGAATATATTATTCAGCTAAATAGCCGTTATCTTTGGGGATTGAACAAGGACGAGGAACTTTCTGTCCATATTGGTTAAATTGATGGTGTTAAGGCAGGGTCTTATTATAACAATGTTAGGTCAGGTTACCTTTTATATTTTGTTGAAAGGCCTACAAAAATATTAATTTGATGATGTATTGTGTTACAAAGTGGCTCATCCAATTAGTGGTATTATTTTTGATTGTATATGAGTATTATACTAAAATGAGAAAGGTATATAAAATGGACATCTAAAAAGATAATATTAGAATGTATATTCCTATGTACATGTATAAATATATATATATATATATTTAAAAAAAATAACTATATATCTTCTATGTCTATGGATGAGGGTATATATAGTAAATGGGAGGGGCCACATTTTTTCTGTTGTATATTTCTTGTAAGAAGGGCCAAGGAAGAAGACCGTGAAGGTTGAAACGCGTTGCCCTATGTTCTGTTTTATGGATTTTTTAAATAAATGAATGGCCATTGTTTTGTAAGAAGTGACAGATTTTGATTTGTTTTTGGCGTGGATTGAAAATGGGTCCTGTGCCCATTGACTGAGCTCCAACCTCGATAGGCGAGCGCTGGAAGGAACACAGGATTACCTTTTGATGATTTATATATATATATATATACATACATATATATACACTATACATCTTACACTTATAAATAAACACAAATATATACTTATTTCTTTTATTTATTTATAGTGTATTATAAAGTGTGGACGTGACCTTCATGGTATCAGAGTGCTGTACAAGGAGAGCTAATGATGGTTGCAATACTGAAAAGATATCTGTCACATAAAATAAGCTGTACATATAGCTTAAAGAGCAAGATATAAAAAGAAATTGTGTACAAATAGTAATCAGGTGAATGACAGATTCCGAAGAGTTCTCCTATGTAGAGTTCGGAGAGCAAGGCAAAATAACAATAGTGTGTATTGGCGAGTAGGGCTTATTACAGTTCCAAAAGAGTTCACTTATGACACATGTTTTTCTAGTAATAAGACTTTAATTTCCTTCTCGAAAAGCCTGAATGAGGTAGTTGCTCTCATTGTGGATGATAGAGACTTCCATATTTTTGGTGCAGATCCAGCAAGTGTGGGCTTAGGTTTTTCTTTTTTTTTAATCTAGCTGGTTCTAGTATGAGGGATATAGCACTTCTAGAATCCCTTCCTCCTCCTGATAGTTTGATCCTATTTGCCATGTATTTTGGTCCAGAATTGTGTAGGGCTTTGTGAGTTAGGCATGCAATCTTCAGTTGAATCCTCACTTCAACAGGGAGCCAGTTGAGGGCTCTGAGTGATGAGAAGATGTGATTGTGAAGGCGTGTTCCAGTGAAAATGCTGTATTTAATGTCACTTTCAATGAGTCTAGGCTTGCTTTGGATAGACAAATGAGTGTTGCATTCTGATAGTCCAGTCTTGAGAGCACTAGAGCTTGAGCCACCATTTTTAGGTCTGCTAGCACTATGAAGGGTTTTAGTTTTCTTAGAATGTGCAGATGTAGGTTGGTTCTTCTGGAAGTCGATTGCATGTGAGCTCGCATGTTTAGATTTGAGTGTAGTGTGATTTCAGTGATTTTACGGAGTAGCAGACGGTTTTGTGCAGTTTAGCTACTTGAGGTTCTGAAACCATGATTGTGGTTGTTGAGGTCTTAGGGGAGGGGAAAAAATAATTCATTCAGTTTTCTGTGGATTTAATTTTAGTTGATTGTGTGCCAACCAGTCTTGAGCTATCCTCATTGTATCATCTAGTCTCCGAATATCCTCATGCAAGGAGAGTTTAATGTAGAGTTGAAGATCATCTGAATACATGTGTTACAATATTTTAGATTGTTTCAAGATTTTGGTGAGTGGTTCCATGTATAGATTGAAGAGTACTGGTGAAATATTAGATCCTTGTACCATGGCCCTGTCAATAACTGCTTCATCAGATAGAGTGTTGCTGTTTTTAACTCTTTGTTGTCAATTTTGCAAGAAGGAGGTGAACCAGTTAAGGATGGATCCTGATAGGTCCATTCTGATTCAAGAGTTTCTCCGAGGTGTTTGTGAATGACTGCGTCGAATACCACTGATAACTCCAGAAGTATTAGGAGGCAGAATTTGTTTTGGTCTAGTGAAGTATGTATATCATCTAGAAAGTTTATTATGGTGACTTCAGTGTTGTGTCCCAGTCTGAAACCTGGTAGGTGTTTGTCTAGTAGGTCAAAGTTCTTGATGTGTTCAGAAAGCTTACTTTAGGTGCATTTTTCTCTCAATCTATCCAGGAAAGATAGACTGGAGACCCTTCCGGAAGTTGTTTAAGTGATTCCTGTCAATGCTCAATTCTTTTAGTAGGGGGGATACTTGGCCTATCTTCGAGCATTTTGGGAAGGATCCTTGTTAGAGAGATGCGTTCATAATTACATAGAGTTATATAATGTAGATGGCATGTTGATAGACTGATATTTACTCATGGTGCACATGCATTATCAATGTAATGTAATGGTCAGTTATATATATATATATATATGAATATATATAGATTTAAATATTGAAAACAAAAGGTCAGAGGAACAATATAGTTAGGTTCTGAACTTACTCGCTCAAAACCATAGAAATTAAGCAGTTATAGTTATGGTTACCTCAAGTATCTATACCTTGTGCTCTGAGATAACTATAACTCATGCCCCCGCCATGTACAGTTTCACTTTGATAATATTATTTCAAATAGTGCAGTGATAATATCAATGATGCCATAGAAGGTGTCATAAAGGATGTCATGTGTTGTGGAGCAATTAGCTGTGCCTGGCAAAGGTGCATCCCTTTGTATCTATATATTTTTAAACTCTAATAACTGAATGGATATACACCAAATCACAAAAAGCACAGTCTGCAGAACAGAATCTAGCTTTCTGCCAAATGTAATTCCATTCAGCAGTTCAGGCTGTAGGCGTGTCTAAAGACCCTACAGGAAAATGATTGGGGAAAGCAGCTGAACCAAATGAAGTATAAGTTTTGAAACTTTTATAAAGGTTTATCAAGCGCTATTAAAGTTATTGGCAAAACAAAACACATTCTTCCTATGGAAACTGGGCCCTAACTTTGACTACTTACAGGTGACTGCCAGAAGGTAATATATATAAATAGCAGATGATTTTGTGATGCTTGCTTTTGCCATTTCTATTAGACACAATTAGATGTGCTGCCCAGGTGTACCAGGCCAGGGCATGTGGATTGTGGAAGACATTCTGTTGAGGTTGTACTGACCCCAACCGAGCCAGGGAGCAGCTTAAGGCCATGGGAGGATGATTGATTGGTACCAGTGAGAAAACGGTGAAAGATGCAGCTGGTAGGAATTGTGAGGATCCTGGGTTAGCGAAAACACTGATAACATCACAAGAACAACTAGTGTGATAAAAGAACATGATTTGTTAGTAGCTTTTAGTGTATAAAAAGGAGGAGTGCAAATACCTTGGTGAAGCTCATAGACAGAGTTGTGCAGCTGCCATCGTTCTCACATCTGCTGCCCCTGTTGCACCATTCCCAGAGAGACAGAGAGAAGTTGGAGCAGGCTTTCTGGTGCTATCTAGTAAGTTAGGCTATAAGGTGAGAAGTGTCAGATTATCCTGCTCTATCTTGAGTTACAGAATTAATATTGTGCTTTTGATTTGTGGTTGACCCCAGGCTCTTTCTTTCTCATTTTGTTGTGCTATCATTCCATTAAAAATATACTTATAACTTTGGTGGTCATTCCGACCCTGACGGTCCATGACCGCCAGGGCCGGGGACCGCGGAAGCACCGCCAACAGGCTGGCGGTGCTTCCTGGGCCATTCTGACCGCGGCGGTAAAGCCGCGGTCAGAAAAGGGCAACCGGCGGTTTCCCGCCGGTTTACCCCTGGCCCAGGGAATCCTCCATGGCGGCGCTGCTTGCAGCGCCGCCATGGGGATTCCGACCCCCTTCCCGCCATCCTGTTCCTGGCGGTTTTTACCGCCACGAACAGGATGGCGGGAACGGGTGTCGTGGGGCCCCTGGGGGCCCCTGCACTGCCCATGCCACCGGCATGGGCAGTGCAGGGGCCCCCTAACAGGGCCCCATAAAGATTTCCAGTGTCTGATTTGCAGACACTGAAAATCGCGACGGGTGCCACTGCACCCGTCGCACCCGTACAACTCCGCCGGCTCCATTCGGAGCCGGCTTCATTGTTGAGGGGGGTTTCCCGCTGGGCCGGCGGGCGGCCTTCTGGCGGTCGCCCGCCGGCCCAGCGGGAAAGCCAGAATGGCCGCCGCGGTCTTTTGACCGCGGTGCTGTCATTCAGCGGTTCCCTCCAGGCGGGCGGCTCCCGCCGCCCGCCGGGGACAGAATGACCCCCTTTATGTCTTCTGCTAGTGTTTAACTATCATTCACCAATATATGTTTGTGTTAGTGTTTTTTTAGTCATATGTGACCAGCTATGTGTGTTACTCCTTACTCAGTGTCATTATTGATTTGTACCTGATTGACTTTATTTGGGTTGATTGCTGGCAGTCAGTTCAATGCACATACACCATGCAGTAGCTGCCATACAGAGGCATGTCCCCCATCATATTCTCCTCAGACATCACTCCCACACACCCACCATCAACTGGCCATTCATCTCAGGACCCTTCCTCTTCCAACATCCTCCCTCAAAACATCATACCCACACAAACCACCTCTGTCCCAACAACTACAACTCTAAACTATAGCTACACATTCACACCTAAACACAAAACCTCAGAAAAACTTAAACAGGCACACACAGAAACACTGCTACCAAAAGCCAAAACACACAAACATACACATATTGATACTTACACTTCAACCACACCCTCCACCACCGCAGACACATTAACTCCTCACAAAGACTACAGGCCAAATTCATTCACCACTGATTACAAAAATAGGACTGACACACATACATACATACACACTACCTCACACGCATCCACAATCTCAACAACCACAGCACCCTCAACCACTACCACCCCCACAACTTCCACCACTGCAAAACCATCACCCACATCCTTACTCTCCATCACTACCACACTCTCAGCCACACTTACTACCTCCACCACCACCATGCCCTCATCTACACCCACAACCATCACCACCATGATACCCACACACTCACAGCCACAACTACCACTACTACACCCTCACACACACCCATTATCTCCACTACTACCATACTCCCAACTTTTGCATCTACCACACCTCACACACCCTCTCAACCAGTACCATAAACATCACAAAAACGAACTCCCTTAGTCAAACACAAATCATCACCTACTCCCACTACTCCTCAGAAACATAGTTAATAAAATACACAACAGCTAAACCATCTACTCCACATAAACACACAGCTTCAACCCCACACACCTCATCTCTAAAAATACAAACTGCACTGAAATTCACAACCAAAATCACTATATTGGCAAAGACAACACCTTCACTCAAATGTAAACCAAAAATGCATACCCAAACTCACATCATAAATCAGTACTTCAACCACATACTACAGACACACACTCACTGTCACTATATCTCACTTCTACTCCCATATCACACACTCCAGTATCCTCTAACTCACAAACACCATCGACACCTACCACATCTACCCTTACCCCTCTCTCCTAGACCACCCATTGTACTTCCAACCCACTTAAGACAACCCCTCCTTTATTTTGTATGGTCTGGCTTCCAACAGCTCTGGAAGGAAAAGAAGGCCATTTGGAGGAGTATTTATTATTATCTACCAATGGACCGAAGAGCCAATATATGTAGCTTTGACTACACTACACCACTGTGTTTGAAATTATATTTCGATTTCATTTATGTTATGTATTATTTGTATGTGGAGAGAAGTATTTCTATTGTAACTAAATTATCTGTTTCTACATTTTTTGTTTCATGTTTTACATATACAGAAGGTACTAAAGCTTTTTGGTTATTGGCAAACACAGCATCAATATGATAATTATTTGTTTCATATATTTCATTAATTTTTCCTGTACAAAGTACTTCAATTACACTGACATCTCATAGCTATTAATTAGTTCAACACACATTTGATATTTCAACTTAGTAGATTCCACATATATTGCTGAGCAATTGGGTGAATGCTTCAGTGGGTTCACAAACTGCATAATATACAAGATGTACATTGTGAATCTGTAGAAATTGTGTCCATTATTTAATAAGGAATCACAATTGTTTTATTATGAGCATGACAAATAGTAATTGAAAAATTCACAAAGGATGTAATGGTAATGGTAGACATATTATTACATACTTATATGGGCTACTTAAGTGAGTGACACAATAAGGAATGCTGGGTCACAATTAACACTGACCTGTAATTACTTGGATACATGCTTTGCAATTTATTTTTTAGTGAAGTACAAATATATAAGATGTGGTAATTAGTAGACACTTTATTTAACATACATTATACATGAGAGCACATACCATTTACCACCTATTACCTAGGTTTAAGTCATCAGAGTCAATACTCAAAATTATTTAAAAAAAATCAATAGAATAAAGAATAATTAGAACAAAAACCAAAATGTATATAAACACTGAGAGGTGTTTCATTCAGAAAAAAGTGGCCCAAGTTCTGAAGATTTGTTAGTTATTAACTTTACCACAGAATTCTTTATATTTATATGGTATTAGCATCATTCAGACATATGTGATATGGACTGGAAAATGATATAATAGATAACATTGACTTACACTAACAAGTGTATGTGTGAAAAATACAGCTAAATGTCTTTTAGAAATTATTCATTTTCACACAGTCTCCCAGTTGTGACATACACTTTTATAATGTATATTTGCGGTCTTCAATAAGGATGTATAAATCACATTTTATTAAAACATTAAAAAATAATGATTACATTTTTACATATGTTGGTCATGATACCTATGTAGGTGTAGATAAATATAGCGATAGAGACTTACTAAGTTAAGGAAATAAAAAGTAGGAACTGTGAAAAATGAAATTAATAAAGTCTATATGCAAGACTGAAAAACATACCCCTGATTACAGTGTCATGGTTGTGGCTTGTCATCCATACTGAGCAGGAGGAAAGCCACACTGAGTAAAGCAACAGTATATCCAGGATGAATAGTGAAGTTTGAAAGGTAGGTACTGCTTGTTTACCCTATTGATAGTTAAAAAAACTACCAGCTCAGGTGTGGATTTTTGACTGCTATGGTTATGCTGGCATTAACCAACATCCTGATTGGGCAGAGTAGTCGTCAGCCAATTTTCAACAAATATTCTGTTGAGGGAATAGTCTGCCTGAGACAAAGATGGAGGGGAATGCGCACAGTTGAGTCTGTTTAGTCTGTTAAACAGCCAACATATATAGCAGGCGGGTAAACAGCTTTGATGGTGGACTCAGAGAACATGGATTTTAAACAGTTCTCATGCATCCACCAAGATATAAATTGGCCCTTTACTCTTTTTCTGGAAATCAAAGTCACTCATTGAAGCTAGGCAACAGGCTGTATGGTGGAGGGTTCCAAGACACTGGATAGCGATTAGACTCAGGTCCTCATTTGGACTTTGATGGTCAATTTCACTGACTGCCAAAGCCCAACTCGCCAGACGCCCGGATTGGGCTTTGGTACCATATTATGAGCTCTGGCTGCTTTCCGCCATCATTGAGGTGGAAAGCAGCCTGCAGTTGTGCTAGCAGTCAGCGCTGCCGAGGTGGGTCCCTCCCAGGCACTGCCATGCCAGCAGGACTCCGTCCGCCGTATTACAAGCCGTAATATGGCTTGGCGGAGTCCTGCTGGGGTGGTGGTAGAGGTGAGGGAAGACCACCGGAACCCACCCCCTCCTGGACGCCCCCCTCAAATTAGGAGGTAAGTAGGCATCCGAAGGGAGGGGGCCTCTGTGTTTGGGTGCATGTGTGCATGTTTGGGGAGGAGGGTTCTGAAAGTGTGCATGTATGTGCGCGTGAATGGGGGTGTCTGTGTTGAATGTGAATGAGGGGGTGTGTCTGAGTGCATGTATGCATATGCTGAATGGGTGTGTATGTGTAAGCATGCATGCGTGAAGGAGTGTGGGGGGTGTGTGTGGACGGGTGGGGGGATATGTGCATTTGTGTGGACATGTATGTATGTGTGTGCCGGCAACATGAATAAAAATTCCTCTTGCTGGGTGCATAACCGCCAGGGTTTTCTTGGCAGGGTGACCACCACGGAAAGCCTGACAGTTTGCAGCCTCGCCTGCTGCCGGATTGGAGGTGCTCACCGTCGGCCGCGGCGGTGCGACCGCACCCGCGGGCCAGGCGGAGTTGTGGAGGTTTGGCGTCTGCCAAGCCTCACAACTCGTAATGGTACGGTCCTTACCGCTGAGATAGATACCTTCTTGACAAAATCATGCTGAAACTGCTTTACTACTGCAGAGTAGCTCCAAGTGGGAGTAACCTGTGGATCGGCTTAACAGGTTTGTCACGGTCCACTGGAGGTCTTAAAGTCCAAAAATCAATGAAACTCCAAGTTTTCAGGAGTGGTGGGAGGCATCCATTTGGACACAGCCAAGGGTCGCAGGACCTTAGGAACATTCTTTGGGAATTAAAACTCACTCCGTCAGAGGCAACCAGCAGGGTTCAGATAAGATCCAGTCGAAACTTGTTAGCTGGGCACTTCTGGACATTTTTCTTGCACATTGTAGTATCCCTGAAGTCACATAGTAGGTCAGCCAACTGAACCTTGGAGTCCAAGACATTGTCCTGGTACAACTCAGAGCAGGTCCAGTCGTTCAGGTCTCCTAAAAGGTCTCAAACAGCAGTTGCAGTCCTTCAGTTTTTCCACAGGTCCAGTATGATCTGAGAAGGATGGAGCCAGGAGATGCCATAATGATGCCACATTGATGCAAGGCACAAGTTTGTGAGTGGGGATGATTTCTGGCTATTCCCTAACTAATAGAGTAAACATTGCTAGGGGTAACACTACCGGCTTTTGCAGCAGGTCCTGTGTGCCCTACTGTACAAAGATTCCCCAGTGCCACTGAATCGCTAAATCCAAGATAGAGAAACCCTTTTCCTCTTGAGCAGAGCTGTGTGCCACCCAGAGTTCTGGCCAGGGTAATGAGCAGCCACTGATCTGTGGTCACTTCTAATCAGTTTTGGTGGAAGCTTTTCCCGACTGGGTTTGGTACCTGCCTGAGTGAAAGGACAAAAGCAGAGGCCTGTCCAGGTGTCACTTGACATCTACTTGTGATAGGGGTAGCCCCTTTGAAGTTACTAAGTTTCTGGGCACAACAACAGCCCAGAGAATTAAGGGACTGATTTAGATCTTGGTGTATCGGTCCTGACCTCAACATTTTGACTGAAAACTGGTCTGCTGCCATGATGGCCTACCATCTGGATTTGGATGTTGGTGGTCCAGTAGGCAAGAGGCCACATTCGTCCAGTTGTCTCTGTAAAGAAACAGCGTCCATGTCAATGGTGCCATAGGGAATACTGGCTGACAGCGGGACTCCAGCTACCTTTCCTGCTGTGCAGATTTGGATGTGCCTTACCTCCAGGCAAAAAGTGGCAGTCTGACTTCCATATTTAAGTTGGCAGATTGGGGGGAAATGAGGTAAAAACTTACCTTTTTCCCCAAATCCACTTCCATTTTCAACTGGACAGGACTGGACGACACTTTGAGTCGCTGCCGCCACAGACCCATGGAGAAAACACAATCCCCCCTGTTGACAGACTCCAAGGTAGGGACACCGCATTGCCAGGGTACATTGGGTGGGCACTACATGGGAGGTGGGGACCACTGAAGGCATATACATCTACAGTAATTTTTTTAAATCAATGTAACATGCACATGTTAGGTACATGATTGGGCAGACATAGACAGGGACACACTGGCACAACACGCATATCGCATGCATACACAACTGTCATTGTGGTGTCATCATTCATTGCCAAATGAATGACAGCACCACAATGACGGTACAATCACACTTGTCAACTGTGTCCATGTGTGCACATTGCAAGGGGACCTGTACTCTTAAGGTTGTGCTACCTGTTGTATATGTGAGAAAGTACGTGTATGTGTGTGTGCAATGGGATTAGCTGACTAAGGTGGCGGGAGCTAGAGTGGGTGATGGGGTTGTGTCTGTATGTATGTTACCAGAATGTGGGATCAATTTTGTTGTGTATGTTGTGTTGTCGTGTGCAAAATTCAGGTGAGTGTTGTTGCTGTGTTTTGGACATTGCTGTGATGTGTGTAGTTTTGCCTCGCATTAGTGTGTTTGAGCACATGAATGTGCAGTTGTGTTGCTTGATGGGGTTGCGTTGTGTGTGGGTGCAGTGTTAATAGTTTGTGTGAGTTGTTTTATCTATGGCAAAGTATGTGTTCGGTATGTACGTATTGTATGGTGTTTGAATGGCAATCGATGTTGGATTGTATATGGTGTGTTGAGTCGTGTATTGTGCATGGGGACAGATACAGCTGAGGTAGAGTGTGTGTGTGTGACTAACCTGTATTCCATAGCCACTGCCATTGTCTGTTGTCCATATGGTCCAGCGAGGGTCTCCCTCCATCAGCAATACACCAATTTGATACTGCCTGCACAGATGACACATGTAAATCTGGTTGGCGGGAGCCTGCCTGGCATCTAGGAAGGATACTATGTCATGGGAGTGTTCAGCTCAGCCGCATTACATCAAAATATGGCTGGCAGAACACCGTTGATTTGACTGTGTTTAATTGTCTGCCGCTTACATGGCTTGAAGCTAACATTGCCAAGATCTAAATCAGGCACGAAATGACTGTGTTCAGGAACAGCCCAACTGGACTTTGTGCCTTAGGCACAAAAACACATTGCCTGGAATTCATATTTAAAAGCCAAAAACCAGTGGCATCATTCCACAAAAATGGGGGTGACAATGCAAAAAAAACACATTCCCACCATAAGTATCCCCAAAAGAAAATAGATTTGGATGATTGCCTGTGGGTGTCTGTAAAAGCATTTAAATATTAATCTGTGTCCTTTTTGGAATTAATATCAGGAAGAAGGTTTATATCAAGAAGAGTTAAAATATCATATTCTGTTTTTCGCAAATCCAATTGAATGTAAAACACTCATCATGCACTGGCAAGTTGTATATAGTTTTTTTCTAAATGCCACAAACATGTTACTTAAAAACATTAGTAACTAGTTAAGGTTTTTAGGAAACATAATTCAATGTAAGATCCTCGTGAGAGAGCGTAATTTAAATAATACATATACTAAAATCATGCTTATATCAATGCTTAACGATGTTGCATAGAAAAGACAATAATAGTGATTTGCTTAACGTGCATTTCAATTATGGCTATGATATATGTGGCCACCAATGTGTAATGCACCTAATGACAATAATGAGTAAAATTGTTTATGCTATGGTTAATCAAGCTTATATTAGCGTTTACGATATTGCATTGAAAATCTTATAGGCCTTAAGTTAGCGTGAGCTGTGGGTTTTAGTTGCCTGGCTCTCATATTAAAAGCATTTTTCTGTTTTACCGTGTGCTGACTCGCAAAGGGCCATGACCCTTCAAATGTTCTTTTTCTTCAACCCAATGTATCAGTACAAATCCTGTTCTCATCCGCATGCTTGCTGCTTTAGCATGAGTTTATACACAAAGTTGAAACAAAAGTAGATTAATGTAATGTACAAGGACGTTTAAACCATGGACAAAGGAACTCATGACCCGAGAAGACGTGCCAAGCTGTGAAGTAACCTCCGGATGTGCCACCTCCGAAGACGTCAATTATGAAGACCAATCAAAATGTTATGAATTATCGTGGGGTGACAATTAGAATTACCTAATGTATAATTTGCTAGGTTAACGATAGTGGGGTATAGTAAATGTCCAATAGAATTTGGGGGAAGGTATTACGAAAAAGGGATAAAAACCCATGTCACAGAAGGGTCGTCAGAACTAGGTAGGGAATGCTATTGATTTCATCCAGAAACTCTGTCACTCTGTTTGGTGACTTTGAGACTTATTAAACCATTCTCACCCATAGACTGCCCCTCTACGCTTCTCCTCCTTATGAGGGAAGTGTCCCCTGTCCTTTATACTAGTTTAGACTGATGGCGTTTTGACTGATGTCCTGAAGACGAAGACTGATCCTGTGTGCTGACCTAATCCTTGGAGGGTAATTATGACAATGCAATCTGTAATTTGCCTGTTTGCTTTTCCTTTCTAGGTACCAACTGCTCATTTTGATAGAGGCCATAGCTAGATCTTTTCCAAATTGGTGTTCTAAATTGTTTTGCATGAAGCCCCACATGCTGATGCTAATTAGTGGTTAGGATAGGAGTTCACTTCAACTGACGCAAATAGACAAATGAATGATGTTACGCTATGCTGAACTGAGACATATATGACACTTGCTGTATTCTGATCTATGTTCACGTCGGGCTATGTTCTTATGTTTGTGATTCTTGCATTAATGAAATCTTATCACAGTTGTCATATCGTGACTATGCTCTTATGCTTCCTGGTATTGAGATTAACTCTTCTGCTCGTAGATTGTAATCAGTAGGGAATAAAATTCATAAAATTCTATTAAGGTGTGGTTATTCATGACTGAGAGGTCATGGTTGCATCGACAATTTGGATAAAGACAAGAATTAATGTCTTTCTCCAAAGTAAAGTGCATTGTGGTGGTAAATATTGATGACATTATTGATATATTGCTTGACATATTGATCAGTTATCTCGTCCTACGGTGTCTCTCCACTGGGTCACAAGATTCATTGGCCTAAAACGAGTCCTAATGTGTAATAAATTGACATAGAAGGACGCGTTAACAGTTCTGGTAGCAGAGCGATGGTTTTGGCCCTTGGGGGCCCTAGGACGGAGAATCATTGTTTAATTTGTTTTTCTGTGATAATGCAAATTGGAGGTATGAGGGGTTTCTAAGTTCACCATGACATTCCCGGGATCTCGGAGCCTGCCTAAGTGAGTTGGGGATGTTCTCGGTGCCATAATGTGTGTGGTTTAGGGTTTTTGCGCTTGCTAGCTTATGCTTTCTGTAGGTGATTGTGAAATTTGTGTGTATTTAGGCCAAGTATGTGTTGTTTAGTAGGAGTAGGCGTACTCCGCAGTGTGAGAGTAGGGAAGTCGGCGTACTTCATATGAGTGTGGCGCTCAGTGCTCAAAATTATCCACGTGGTTGGTTGTTTATGTACGGACCCGTCGTAGTCTAAGACTCAGGAGTATGTTGACAAGTGTAGGAGACACTTGGGTTTATGTTGTAATATGTGCTGTTTAATAGGTCAATCGGGCTTGGTTGACAAGTCAAGTTTGAGTAAACGTATGTGTGAAACCTTCGATGGAGATTTGGCAAATTCTAAAGTGCACTAGGACGAGCCATTGACAAGTCGAGAGTAGAATTTGCGGGTCGAATTCTGCTTGCATATGCGGGAGCTGATAAAGAGAAAGTAGCGGCTGAGGCTTCAAGTGAAATCTCTGTAAAGTTCTGAAGCGAATGTGTTACCCTTCCTGTAGTAAACCAGCAGATTTGTGTCGTCATTTAAGGTGCTTGCAATAATTTGCATTCGTTTGTATGGATTCAGTGAGGAGCGGACGAGCCGCAAGACTTTGTCAGCTGCAGTGTGTGTGAGTGTGACGTCAGTGGTGCCGCGCTGAGATAGGTCAGTTGTCGAGAGGGGTCGCGCACGGATTGGCTGCCGTCTGTGAGAGGCAATAGGTTGAGAAAGGTGGGTGAAGAGTGTCCTGGGAACTAAGTCACTTCTGATTAAAATACTAATAAGAGAAAATCGCAAAATGAATTTTGTAAAGACATTTAAGAGCGCTCTGAAAGGAGACGCATATATTGTAGCAACTGATGGAGACCCGACACCACCCGACGGTACTCCAGCTTATATAGTAATGGAAGAGAAAGGTGTCGCGGCATGTTTATGGATGAAACAGTGGCGCAAATTGACAGAGAAGGAGGGATGTTTAGGGTTTCCTAAACATGGAACGCTCAATACAACGGTACTCGAAAATTTGAGGTGGATGTTAAGTATACAGAAACCACCTCCGAGGCCAGCTCAGTATGAGGCGTTAGCGGTTTGGGATCTTATGGCTCTTAAACGGAGGCAAGAAAAGTTTCACAGAAGACTGAGAAGGGCAGAAAAATCTTATGCAGAGGCTAGATGGGATAACGAGAGCAAATTGTGGAGAAGGGGAATTGTTGATGGATTAAAATTGTTCCCAGCAATAGCACAGGGAGAAGAAACACAGGGAAAGAAAGTCTCCTGTAAGACAGATAGAGACTCGAATAAATCTAAAGAGAATAAAAGACCTTGGGAAGAGGAAGATGATTCAGACGATGAGGAATTCATGGACAGGTTATTACATGATCGCCCGCCACCTTATGCGGTGAGCGATGGCGCTCCAAGCACTAGCATGGATCCTGAGAACCAGACGCAGGAAAAGGGAGTTGCTGATACAGTATAGACTAGTGATACGGCTTCGATACAGAATGGTGTCAGTGTGCCCACTGCACCAGACATACCGATACAGTTGCAACCTCCACCACAGATACAGAGAATCTACCCAGACGTCCCAGTACTTGAGACTACTACAAATCTGATAGTGCCGCCAGACCCGATATACACGAAGTCATAATTAGTGCAGATTGAGTCAACTCTGAAATTATTGTCCCAACCGCTGCCACAGCTGATACCAGGATACAACCCAGTAGCTGGTCCTCCATTAGTGCCTGTCCCAGGTACTTTGGAACAGACCTATGGAATTACTGCTCCACGGAGTCTGGGACCAGGTCAGACACCTGCTGCCATATCGTTACCAATTACTGTCGGTCCACCAGTACCTTTGTATGCGCAGGGCAAAACTGGCATATGTGACCAGGGAGTAATGACTCAAGATGTGATAAGAGGAGGGTCTATGGGAACTCCCCAGATAATGGCCCCAGGAGAACCAGCAGTTGAAAAAGCGAGGTCTTTAATGGACCTTAGCCCAGTGGGAGCACCCATAGAAGCAATGCGTCAAGCAGGATTAGGGGTTTAACTCCACAGACGATGAGTACGAATACCTCACATTCACTGATGATACATGCAGGGAATGTCTCACTGCAGGGTTTCACAGTCCAACAGCTAAATGAATGGCTAGAGAAGACTTATACTTCACAAAAGGCTGCAGTGGTTGCAGTCGAACCAGAAAAGGAAAAGCAAGACGAGTACCTAAACTTTGTAAGGTTAGGGGCAGAAGCTGCTGAATTAGTGGAAGTTACAATGGGAGTAAACAGATTGGAGTCATACACGGAAGCAGAATTAAGATTCCTGTGCCCCAAGATTACCAAAGAAGTAGGCAAGGTGCATCAGAGATTAGCGAACCTGGCAGACAAATACAATATTGATATCGGAAGCACTAAACAATTGAAGAGAAGTTACAGATTGGATTTTGACTCTAAAGATTTTGAGCACATGAGGTCTGCGGGAATGAAGGCACATTTAAGAGTATTGTTGCAAAGTGCGCAAATTTGGGCTGCACTGGAAAAATGGGAAGGCAGATGGGCAAAGAAAAGAGATAAGGAAAAGGGTGACAGTCCAGGGTCTAACCAAGCTAAGGCCTCCCCCGATGTGGATTCAGTAAAAATATTACCCATGAGAGAGACAGCTGGTGGTGTTTTAGTCCATGTACCATGGTCGAGAGGAGACATCCTATCTTTTACCAATGATTATCCCAGATTAAGAGAGAAACCGATCGAGTGGTATCAGCAAACAGACAGGTTTGTGAAACTTGCAAAGTGTCTTTGGGAAGACTTGATTACCTTGTTTGAGATCATTGTTCCGCCTGATTTGTGGCTTGAATGCAAGAGAGGAGTAGATTGGCCGACGAAGGAGCCACCAAGGGATAGTGTGACCGGGGCACCCTCTGAAGAGGTGATGAAGTATTATCATAAGGTGATTGAGTTTTTGAAACAAAAGGTGTCGCCGAAGGTGACTGATTGGCAGAAAATCGACCGGACCTCTCAAGAGGTTAAGGAATCAATACACGCTTACTATGAGAGATTGTTAAAGGCATTCAAACACTACAGTGGTACTGAGACTATTGAACCAAAGGACATGAACCATCTTGTGTTTAGATTAGTCAAAGGTCTGAGACCAGAAGTTAGCCAGATGATTAAGAATCATTTGATTTGTTGGCAAGCGAAGCCAATCGATGAAGTGTTGCAATATGCAAAATACTGTAGTGATGAGATTGAACTGAAACAGAAAAAGCTGAAAGAGAAGGTGATGGTGATGCAGATAAGGGCTGCACAGGCAGGAATACAGGGAAATGGAGTTCAACAGATGATACAGCAACAACCGCAAAGGAATGGTGCATTTCAGACACAGCTGAGAGGTCGAGGCCGAGGGTTTGTGAGTCGCGTCCAGACTTGAATACTGTTGTGGTTCAAAATGATGTACAAGGGGTGAAAAAGATGTCACCATGTCACGCGTGCGGGGGCTTGGGGCACTGGAAACGGGAGTGCCCGAATATGGTGCAGGATGGTGTTGTTCAGCAAAGCACTAATGTTGGTACATTGCAAAATGTACGGGCCACAAAAATGAGACATCAAAACCTGAATTTTCAGAATAATCTGGTACAAATTCAAGGGGTACAGCCCATGCAGCAGATGCAAATGCCACGTTTTCAGTCAGTTCAAATGCAACCAGTACAACAGCAGATTCCTGTGGTACCTAGACAGCAAATGCAATTACCAATGGCTCTGATGGGACAGCAACAGGTGATGCTTCCTCAACAGGTCACAGGTCAGGTAATGAGTCAAAATAATACTGCACAACAGTTCCCATTGTGAGGTGAAAATGGCATGAACGGAGAATGGTCAGATGATAGCTCAGACAGTGAAGAGTGCAGGCTTGCAGCATCCTTAGAGGTGGATCAGAGGGGTCCATATGTGGAAGGAAAGGTGATGGGCTACAAGGTCTCATTTCTGGTTGATACCAGAGCTACACGCTCTACAGTCAGGAGTGCAGAGGTTCCAAAATTGCCACTTTCAGGGCGTATCATAAGGGTAGTCGGATTTGCAAACCAATATCTGACAAACCCGATTACAGATCCAGTACAGGTTGAGATCGGCAACTTCCAGGGGCTACATGGGTTTGTAGTCTGTGATTCAAGTCCAGTATCCCTACTGGGAAGGGACTTACTGTGCAAGACAAAATGTTCGATTACCTGTTCCAATGACGGAATCGAAGTACAGACAAATAGTGACGATGAGGGAGATGAAGGTCAGTTCTCAGAGGAAGACACAGGGACAGCTAATGAGGATTACCCTTTAATTACCCTGTTCCCGATGCTTACCATGATTGATCTACCTGTCGAGTTACAGGGGACGGTAACAGAGAAAGTGTGGGATCTGACAGGAAAGGAAGTGGGGCTAATAAAAAGGGTAGAACCAGTTAGAGTCCAGGTAAAGCCGAATGCGGTGTTCCCTCAGGTGCCGCAATATCATATGGCACAAGATGTTCTTATCGAAGTGTCACAGATAATTGCAGACTTTCTGAGACAGGGAGTCCTGAAAGAGGTTTTGAGCATTCCGTGTAACTCTCCCATAATGGGTTTGAAGAAGCCTTGTGGGAAGGTTCGAATTGTGCAGGATTTGAGAAAAATAAACAAAATTGTGGTAAAATGTTGCCCTGTAGTGCCCGATCCAGCAGTAATCATGTATCAGGTTCCCTGCGATGCTGAATGGTTCACTGTTATAGACTTGTCACAAGCCTTCTTTTCGATACCTCTTCATGAGGACAGACAATTTTTGTTCAGTTTCAAATTCCTGGATAAGGTGTACAGTTGGTGCAGAATTCCTCAAGGGTTTTCTGAATCACCGTCCATCTTCAATCAGATATTGAAAATGGATTTGGAGTCCTTGGTATTGCCTTTCAATTCGACCCTAGTGCAGTACATCAATGATTTGCTGATTGCATCCAAAACTAGGGACAACTGTAAATACGATACCATTGCTTTACTGAATCATTTGGGAAAGAATGGGCACAAGGTGTCACCTAAGAAGTTGCAATATTGTCAGAAAGAGGTAAAATACCTAGGGCATCTGATTGAAAGAGGGTCCAGGAGAATATCAAAAGAAAGAATAACAGCAATTTTGCAGATGAACCCTCCAACGACTAAAAGAGATGTCAGGATGTTTTTGGGAATGGTGGGCTACTGCCGCCAGTGGATACCCAACTTCTCGATCATCTCAAAACCTTTGATAAAACTGACAGGCAAGGAGATCAAGGATGAGCCATATACCATAGCCTTGTCCAAAGAAGAGCTTGAGTCATTTATGGAATTGAGAGAATGCATGTGCAGGGCACCAGCGTTAGGAATGCCTGACTATACGAAGCCTTTTCTACTGTTTTGTCATGAACGTGATGCTTATTCTTTGTCTGTCTTGACACAGGTCCATGGAGGTGCAAATCGCCCTGTAGCATATTTTTCAGCTACCTTGGACCCCGTTGCAGCAGCCCTACCGGGTTGTTTGCGCGCAGTTGCAGCAGTTGGTCAGAGCCTTACGCAATGTGAAGGCATAGTCATGGGATACCCCCTAACAGTAATGGTTCTGCATTCAGTTGAAAGTTTGTTGACTCGAACTAAAACTCAGCACATGACAAATGCTCGTCTCACTAAGTATGAGACAATCATACTGGGGTCACCAAATGTCTCACTCAAGCGATGTACTGTATTGAACCCGGCAACTTTACTTCCTGTTGAAAACACTGAAATTAACAATGAGGAAGAGTTTGAACATGACTGTCTTGAGGTAACCGAACTATGTACCAAACCACGTCCAGACATTCAGGACACACAGTTGAAAGAAAATGACTGTATCATGTTTGTCGATGGGTCCTGTTTAAGAGATTCTGTTGGAACACTGAGAGCTGGCTATGCGGTATGTACCATAGCTGGTATCATTGAAGCCTCCTGGCTCGAGAGAGTGTTTTCCGCTCAAGTGGCAGAATTAATTGCCCTTACCAAGGCATGCCACGCAGCTGTGAACTTGAGAGTCACTATCTATACTGACAGCAGATACGGATTCGGAATTGTACATGATTTTGGCCAACTCTGGTCACAGAGAGGTTTCATGACTTCTTCTGGTTCTCCTGTGAAAAATGGTGAACAAATAAAGGATTTGTTACATACAATTCAGTTACCTCTTGAAATTGCTGTGGTGAAATGCAATGCTCATGTTAGGTCACAAGACTTTGTGTCCATGGGAAACGGTTATGCAGATCAAGTCGCTAGGTTTTGCGCATTGAACTGTACATCGTTCAAAGAGCAGTGGGAATTGTTACCGCAAACTCAAAATGACACATGTTTGAACCTTGCATTACGGGTGGTTGACACACTAGATGAGTTAAAAACATTACAAAGTCGTGCAAACAAAGAGGAAATACGTTCCTGGCAGAGAATGCAATGTATACAGAGGGCTGATGATTTGTGGGTCTCAGAGGAAGGAAAACTAGTCCAGCCAAACAGCCTTCTATCTCAGTTTGCCAGGCTGTATCATGGACAGGCTCACCTTGGGAGGGATGCAATGATCAGGTCATCGACTGATTCAACCCAAAATTCAGACATGCTGCCGAGGTTATCTGTCACAGGTACATCATCTGTCAACAGATGAATGCTGGAAAAGGGAAAGTGGTAACTTTGAGCCACATTGGGAGAGCTGGCGGTCCATTCAGCAAAATGCAAATGGACTTCATTGAAATGCCTGTTTGTGGAGGATTGAAGTACGTGTTGGTGATTGTGTGTGTTTTCAGTCACTGGATTGAAGCCCACCCCACATGTAGGAATGACAGTCTCACAGTTGCAAAGTTGCTACTTAGGGAACTAATACCAAGGTTCGGGTTTCCGGTCTCTATAGAGTCAGATAGGGGCAGACACTTCGACAATGAGGTGATTAAACTCCTGTGTGCCGCACTTGACATTGAACAAAAGCTGCATTGTAGCTATCGCCCCGAAGCATCAGGACTAGTGGAGCAAATGAACGGTACTTTGAAATCAAGAATGGCAAAAATGTGCGCAGCTACCAATATGAAATGGCCAGATGCGTTGCCCTTAGTGCTGATGTCAATGAGAAACATCCCAGACAAGAAAACAGGACTATCCCCCTATGAGATCCTCATGGGTAGAGCTATGAGGTTGCCAGCAGTACCTGCAAATGCTCTAGTGAATATCACAGATGATATGGTGTTGGACTACTGCAAAGGTTTGGCTGATGTGATTCGCTCTTTCTCTCACCAGGTGGAAGCTAACACATTGCCACCGATTGGAGAGCCAGGCCACTTCCTACAAGCTGGTGACTGGGTGGTTTTCAAAAAGCACGTGAGAAAGTCGTGTCTGGAGCCACGTTGGAAAGGGCCGTATCAAGTAATCTTGACAACTACTACTGCTGTAAAGTGTGCAGGAGTTTCAGACTGGATACATGCAAGTCACACAAAAAAGGTAACGTGTCCTGTTGAAGAGGAACTTGAAGTTTCCGGCACAACAGCTTCAGGAAGAGAAGTCTCAGGGCCGGAAAACAGTCAAGAAGGAACTGAGACTGCTGGAGGGCCCACTGAGAACAGCCTCATCCCTCAAACAGTGAATGAGTTCGAGAGAGGTGACAGAGTGCCTATCTCAGTAGAGGCAGCAGGAGAACTAAATCAAGGAGAGGTTCTTCCAGAAGTAGACAGATACGGGTTAGAACTCGAACCCGGTACAGACCCAGAAGAAGGAGAAGAAGAAGAAGAAGGAGAAATAGTAGAGAGAAATCGGAGTGTGCCAGAGTATCCTGAGCCAGCTGCAGGTCCATCAAGTGAAAACACCATATTACAAGAGGAGGGTGCCTAAGGCAAGCCCGTCTGCGCCCGTCCGCGCCTGGACCGCACCCAGCACCAGAACCCCTGGAACCCGCACCCCCGCACCCCCCGCAACACCAGACTGCACTACGACGCAAGCACCCTCCACGCACTCAACACCAGACGAGGCCACCCCTGCTACCGGGCCACCCCGAAACGCACCCAGGGTCCTTTCACCTGCCGGAACTGCAGATTCGCCAGCATCCAACCCTCCACACCACCAGCCAGAGAACCCAACCACCTCCGCTGCATCCTCCTCAACACCCGCTCCGCTCGCAAGCACGCCATCGAACTTTGGGACCTCCTAGACTCCACCGCCCCCGACGTCGACTTCCTGACGGAGACCAGGCTGAACGCCACCTCAGCACCAGACATCGCCATAGCCATCCCACAGGGCTACAAGATCTCCTGCAGAGGCCGCACCAACGGAGTGGGAGGAAGAATCGCCATCATCCACAAAGACTCCATCAAAATCTCAACGAACACCGATGACACCCTCACCACCGCCGAGCACATGCACTTCCAGATCCACACCAACCCCCACAACAACCACCCTCAGAGGAACTCTCATCTACAGACCTCCCGGACCCCGCCCACAGTTCAGTGACACCATCGCCGACCTCATCAGCACCCACGCCCTCGCTTCCACGGACTACATCCTCCTCGGGGACCTGAACTTCCACCTCGAGAACAACAACGACGCCAACTCCACCGCCCTGATCGCCAACCTCACCAACCTCTGACTCAAACAGCTCGTAACGACACCCACTCACGCCGCTGGACACACGCTCGACCCCATCTTCTCCGCAAGCCCTCACGTCTCCTTCAACCACACCACCGAACCACACTGAACCGACCACAGATGCGTCCACTTCACCTTCAGAAAACCCACCACACACCACCGCACCCAACAGCTACCACGCCGCTGCTGGGGCAAGGTCACCGAGGACCAACTGACTACCGCCCTCGCCCTGAGACCACCCACCGACCCAGACACCGCCGCGACCAACCTCACACAGTGGATCAACGACTGCGCCAAAACCCTCGCCCCTCTCAAGACCTTTACAACCAACCACACCAACAAGAAAGCCGCCTGGTTCACCGAGGACCTCCGGATCTCCAAGCACACCTGTCGGAAGCTGGAGAAGAAATGGCTCCACGACCGAACACCAGACAACCACACAGCCCTCAAGAGCGCCATCCGCAGACATCCCCAACTCATCAGGACCGCCAAGAAGACCGCCTTCAAGGACCGCCTAGACAACAACGCACACAACACCAAAGAGCTCTTCAGCATCGTGAAAAAACTCTCCAACCCCAGCTCCACCACCAACGACATCCAGCCATCTCAAGACCTGTGCGACTCCCTGCCCACATTCTTCCACCGCAAGATCACCGACATCAACGACAGCTTCAACCCCGACCCCCATGCACCCACCACCGAGTCCACCACCCCTGCGACTACCACTCGCACCAGTCGCCTGACCGTCTGGTCCAGCGTCAGCGACAAAGACACCATCAAAACCATGAACTCCATCCACTCCGGATCCCCATCGGACCCCTGCCCTCACCACGTCTTCCACAAAGCCAGCGCAGCCATCGCGCCCCACCTCCGGAAAACAATCAACTGTTCCTTCGAGACAGCAACCTTCCCAGAAAGCTGGAAGCACGCCGAGATCAACGCCCTTCTGAAGAAGCCCAAGGCGGACCCCAAGGACCTCAAGATCTTCCGGCCCATCTCCCTGCTCCCTTTCCCGGCAAAAGTGACCGAGAAGATTGTCAACAAACAGCTGACCCGCTACCTCAAAGTCAACAACATCCTGGACCCTTCCCAATCCGGTTTTCGCAGTAACCACAGCACCAAGACCACCCTCAATGCCGCCACTGACGACATCCGGACCCTGATGGACAAAGGAGAAACAGCCGCCCTCATCCTCCTGGACCTATCAGCAGCCTTTGACACGGTCTGCCACCGCACCCTATCAGCACGCCTCCATGACGCCGGTATCCAAGAGAAGGCCCTGGTCTGGACCACATCCTTCCTCTCCGGCAGAACCCAGAGCGTCCGCCTCCCACCCTTCTGCTCCAAAACCACCGAGATCATCTGCGGCGTACCACAGGGATCCTCCCAACACTGTTCAACATCTACATGGCTCCCCTCGCCCACGTCGCACGACAACACAACCTCAACATCATCTCCTACGCCGACGACACCCAGCTGATGATATCCCTCACCGAAGATCCCCACACCGCCAAAGCTAACCTCCACCGAGGAATGAAGGCCATAGCCGACTGGATGAAGGACAGCAGACTGAAGCTGAACTCAGACAAGACGGAGGTCCTCATTCTCGGACCCACCCCATCAGCCTGGGATGACTCTTGGTGGCCCACGTCACTAGGCACAGCCCCGGAACCCACGGACCACGCACGCAACCTGTGGGTCATCCTCGACTCCACTCTCTCCATGACCAGGCAAGTCAACGCCGTCTCCGCGTCCTGCTTCAACACCCTCTGTATGCTCCGCAGGATCTTCAAATGGATCCCCCTCGACATGAGAAAAACCGTTACCCAGGCCCTCATCACCACAGACTCGACTGCGGGAACGCCCTCTACTCAGGAACTACAAACAAGCTCCTGAGACTACTCCAACGCATCCAGAAGGCCTCGGCCCGAGTCATCCTCGATGTCCCCCGCCGCAGCCACATCACACTCCACCTGAGAGGCCTGCACTGGCTCCCCGTCAACAAAAGGATCACCTTCAAGCTCCTGATCCACGCACACAAAGCACTGCACAACACCGGACCCACCTACCTCAACAACCGACTCAGCTTCCACACCCCCACCCGAAGCCTCCGCTCAGCCAACCTCGCCCTCGCCACAGTCCCCCGCATCCGAAAAACCACAGCCGGCGGCAGATCCTTCTCCTACCTCGCCGCCAAGACCTGGAACACTCTCCCCACCATCCTACGACAGACCCAGGACCTGCTGGCCTTCAGAAGACTCCTCAAGACCTGGCTCTTCGACCAGTAGCACTCCCCCTCCCCAGCGCCTTGAGACCCTCGCGGGTATGTAGCAGGCTTTACAAATGCAGTGATTGATTGATTGATTGATTGTCCAGCGTGCTGAAAAGACACATCAAAAGAAGACGCATAAAGGTGATAACTGGCCAGAGAAACCACTTTTAAGGATAAGAGATACACCAAGTGAAACAATAACAGATGAGAACAATACATCCCGAGTGGAAGACCTAAGTGAAGGAGAACAGCAAGGTGAACGAAGGCTGAAAAGAAAGAGAGTCGCAAACAGAAGATATACAGGTCCTGAATGGGCGTATGCTACAACATCTGAATGGCAACAACAATTCCTAGCATTCTGTTTTGACCGAGAAGTACCGGGCCAGTACTACGGTACCTGAATTAATCCAAAGGAAAGACTTGGTTAAAATCGAAAATCTGAAAAACTGAAAGAGAGACTTTATAAATTACAGAATGTGACATTAGAACCGGATTGACTTAGAGAAAACCTAATTATGACAAGCTGCTAACCTGATTTGACAAAAGGGGTCCTGGAGTGAGTGAAGACGCTGTAAATACACGCAGAGAGCAAGAGAAAATTCTAAATCATTCTCAAAGTTGATTGTTGATCTACTATCTGATTCTATACAGACATGGCTTAAAATAGAGGTAGTAACAAGGGAAGTAAGGTTGGTGGTAGGCTAGGACTTATAATAGGTATTGTGTGTGCAATAATAATTGTGGGAGTGATTGTGGGAATGCTGTGGATAGAGAAAGAGACTATTAATGCTACTTCGAAACCTGAAACTACAACACGAACACCGTGGGAAAGATATGAGCAGGATGCAAGACACTTGCATGAGGGAACTAATTCAAAGGGGGAACTTTCTACTAATGTTTTCTATCGCTTGCTAAATGAGTACGTGGAAACCATGGATGCGAAAGACTGTTATGTGTGCACTAAGATTCCTTCATATGTGCAGGAAGGAGTTACCTACCATAGCCTTCCTTTAACTTACAGGATTAGCTGTAGTTTATTACTAACCAGATTCTATAAACAAGAGCATGTGCAATACTTTTATTCAAATCTGGATGTTGTGTTTTCCTTTGTGCCTGTGATTGAATTCCTGAACAAGTTAGCTAAGGAACATGATATAAAAATAGTTAGAGGATTCTTTGAGCCAACGCTTACATTTGGAACCGCTTATGCACATCGCAATAATTTGACCTGCTTACTATCACCTGTAGAGAAAAGCTTTTTAGATCACACTGACGATAGGCGCAAAGCATTGAAGGAAAGATTAGAAAAAGGGTTAGAGAAATGCACATATGCAAATGATTATGCTTACACTGCAATCAAAAAAACAAGGCAAGCTAGCTATAGATGCATTACATGTAGACAGACTTTGTATATACAGGCCAAAATCTGAACAGGACAATTTGTTTGTGGGAACGAGTGAATGCAGACATGTGTTTTTGTTTCAGAGTAAGTGGACATTTATGTTGAATGGACAGGATCCAGCGATCCCTGGGATCTATTACATCTGTGGGCTTAATGCTTATTACCGTCTCCCAAAGGGATGGTAAGGGACATATTATTTGGGAATAGTTTTCCCAAAGATTTACCAGATTGATGACTTAAAACAAATACCTAAAACGTCTCAATTACAACATCCTAGACAAAAATGAGAATCAGTGGCTGCTGTCATTGGTGACATATTTGGAGCTATAATCCCTTCAGTGGGGGTTATCTTGAATTCTATGAAGATTCAAAAGTTGTCTACTATTGTGGATAACATGCTGACAAATTTCACAGGGGCTATACTCCTGACGGATACTGAACTTGCTGCAGAAAGAGCTATGACTCTTCAAAATAGGCTTGCTTTAGACATTCTTTTAGCAAAGAGTGGAGGGGTCTGCAAGATGCTCAACGAGCGCCATTGTTGCTCGTTCATTCCGGACAATAGTAAAAAGATTAGAGGTATGCTTACTAACCTAACTAGAGATAGTACAGATTTGAAGGATTTGAAGGAACTTGGGCCCTCATTACGACCCTGGCGGTATAGAACCGCCAGGGCCGCGGCACGCGGGAGCACCGCCGACAGGCCGGCGGTGCCCCGCGGGGCATTCTGACCGCGGCGGCTTAGCCGCGGTCAGAGAAGGGAAACCGGCGGTCTCCCGGCGGTTTCCCGCTGCCACCAAGGAATCCTCCAAGGCGGCGCAGCTTGCTGCGCCGGCTTGGGGATTCCGACTCCCCCTCCCGCCATCCAGTTCCTGGCGGTTCTCCCGCCGGGAACCGGATGGCGGGAGGGGGAGTCGCGGGGCCCCTGGGGGCCCCTGCAGTGCCCATGCCAACGGCATGGGCACTGCAGGGGCCCCCGTGAGAGGGCCCCAAAATGTATTTCACTGTCTGCATTGCAGACAGTGAAATACGCGACGGGTGCAACAGCACCCGTCGCACCTTCCCACTCCGCCGGCTCGATTACGAGCCGGCATCCTCGTGGGAAGGGAGTTTTTCCCTGGGCTGGCGGGCGGTCTTTTGGAGACCGCCCGCCAGCCCAGGGAAAAACTCATAATACCCTCCGCGGTCTTCTGACCGCGGAGCGGTATTATGGAGGGCGGAATTCTGGCGGGCGGCCTCCGCCGCCTGCCGGAATCGGAATGAGGGCCTTGGTGTCTGGGAGAAATTTGGAAAAGGAATTGGGAGCTGGTTTACCAATATTTGGAATGGGGTGCTTGCAAAAGTACTCATGGGTCTATTGATTGTTATGGTCTGTCTATTAGGATTATGGGGGGCATGCAAAATCAATGGTAAAATCATGAACAATTGGACTAAAAGAACCAGAAGAAATAAAGAAAGTGAAAGAGAGAAAATGTTCAATGAAATTTGGGAAAGTTCACAAAAGGGACAAGATGTTGAAATGCGCATTATGCGCAAGGTGAAAAATTAAAAGTGAAAGGTCAAAGGGAAAGGTTTGTGTGATGACAAGCGTCATCAGAGGAGGGACTGAGAGAGCGTAATTTAAATAATACATATACTAAAATGAAATGCTTATATCAATGTTGAACGATGTTGCATAGAAAACGACAATAATAGTGATTTGCTTAACGTGCATTTGAATTATGACTATGATATATGTGGCCACCAATGTGTATGCGACCTAATGACAATAATGAGTAAAATTGTTTATGCTATGGTTAATCAAGCTTATATTAACGTTTACGATATTGCATTGAAAATCTTATAGGCCTTAAGTTAGCGTGAGCTGTGGGTTTTAGTTGCCTGGCTCTCATATTAAAAGCATTTTTCTGTTTTTCAGTGTGCTGACTCGCAAAGGGCCATGACCCTGCAAATGTTCTTTTTCTTCATCCCAATGTATCAGTACAAATCCTGTTCTCATCCGCATGCTTGCTGCTTTAGTATGAGTTTATACACAAAGTTGAAACAAAAGTAGATTAATGTAATGTACAAGGATGTTTAAACCATGGACAAAGGACCTCATGACCCGAGAAGACGTGCCGAGCTGTGAAGTAACCTCCGGATGTGCCACCTCCGAAGACGTCAATTATGAAGACCAATCAAAATGTTATGAATTATCGTGGGGTGACAATTAGAATTACCTAATGCATAATTTGATAAGTTGAAGATAGTGGGGTATAGTAGATGTCCAATAGAATTTGGGGGAAGGTATTACGAAAAAGGGATAAAACCCCATGTCACAGAAGGGTCGTCAGAACTAGATAAGGAATGCTATTGATCTTATCCAGAAACTCTGTCACTCTGTTTGGTGACTTTGAGACTTATTAAACCATCCTCACCCATAGACTGCCCCTCTACGCTTCTCCTCCTTATGAGGGAAGTGTCCCCTGTCCTTTATACTAGTTTAGACTGATGGCGTTTTGACTGATGTCCTGAAGACGAAGACTGATCCTGTGTGCTGACCTAATCCTTGGAGGGTAATTATGACAATGCAATCTGTAATTTGTCTGTTTGCTTTTCCTTTCTAGGTACCAACTGCTCATTTTGATAGAGGCCATAGCTAGATCTTTTCCAAATTGGTGTTCTAAATTGTTTTGCATGAAGCCCCACATGCTGATGCTAATTAGTGGTTAGGATAGGAGTTCACTTCAACTGATGCAAATAGACAAATGACTGACGTTACGCTATGCTGAACTGAGACATATATGACACTTGCTGTATTCTGATCTATGTTCACGCCGTGCTATGTTCTTATGTTTGTGATTCTTGCATTAATGAAATCTTATCACAGTTGTGATATTGTGACTATGCTCTTATGCTTCCTGGTATTGAGATTAACTCTTCTGCTCGTAGATTGTAATCAATAGGGAATAAAATTCATAAAATTCTATTAAAGGTGTGGTTATTCATGACTGAGAGGTCATGGTTGCGTTGACAATTTGATTAAAGTCTTTATCCAAAGTAAAGTGCATTGTGGTGGTAAATATTGATGACATTATTGATATATTTCTTGACATATTGATCAGTTATCTCGTCCTACGGTGTCTCTCCACTGGGTCACAAGATTCATTGGCCTAAAATGAGTCCTAATGTGTATAAATTGACATAGAAGGACGCGTTAACACTCGCATTGAACCAGGAAGTTATTTTGAATGATACAAGCATATTATGGATAAAAACTGACTATGTCCTGGAATGCCTCTTCAGGTAACGCTGGAGTGAGGCAGGCTTTGAAGGTGAAAAGGGACGCCAATTTTTTTCACAAACAAAAGTAGAATATAATAATTATTGAATAGATTGCTTAAGTGCAATCCTAACTTCTGAAACCTACAGAACTACATTGAGATGCCCATTGAGGAATGTAAGTATCCCAACAAGACAATAGAGTTGGTACTCAGAAGTAGACATCTGTAAGAACATTCAAAGATACATCTATCTTTTTGTTTTGAAATTCATTTCAAGAAGAATGTTTAAATTAGGAAGAAGAATCACATGACTACATTTAGTTTTTAACAACTCTGATTCAATGTAATGTCTTCATATTGACCTGGGAAGCTAGTTATAAGTTCTTTTTTTGAAAACGCTGTAAATATATCACATAAAAAAAATGGTAATTATGTCCTGGGCTGCCTTTTCAGGGGCCCCTGAAGTGAGAGGTAAGAGCTCAGTATAAAAGTGAAAGAAAGATATACTTTTTTCAAATTAAAATAAAGTTTAATAGTTGCCTAATATTTGGAGGAAGTACAATGTTAATTTATCAATTATATATGTTTAGATGTGTACTAAATATATGTGGAGAAATATGGCCTGAAGGTTTTTTTTTTTAAAGATTAATATCATGAACAAACAAAAATAATTATACACTGCTTTTAGAAACTCCAGTTTAATGGAACTTACACTAAATGCGATTTTTATTGATGCTTAGTTTGAATACAGCACACATATTACTTAAAAACGTACTCATCATGTCCTAGAAGTTTTTTTATGTGCCCTCCTGGTTTAGAAGCTGGATCTAAAAGCAGAATGAAAGTTAAATGTAATTTTGCATAAAATAAAAGAAAATATAATAGTTAATGAATACTTTGGTGAAGTTCAATCCAAGACTTTCAAACCCAGAGAAAAGCAATGGGATTATGATGAAGGGTTGAAAATGTCAACATATGAAAATGTATTTCAAAATTGGGAAGGAGATCTCTGTAATAACTTTCAATGTTTAATCATCACCTTTTTCATGATTTATATCAAGAAGAAGATTTATATGAAGAAGATGATAATAATAAATAAATTCTGAACTTAAGAGATCCATTTCAATGTAACTAACTCACATAGAAGCAGGAGTTCTTTTTTGACTGCAGTAAACATATTTTATAGAACAAATACTCACTATCTACTGAGTGGTCCCTTCAGATGCCTCTAGAAAGAACATTAGGCTCTAAATATAAAATGCATAGTTGGATATAATTTGTAACAAAAAATAAAACGTTATATTTAATAAAGAGTTTGCTAAAGTGTAATCTTGAAACCCACAGGATTCTATTGTTATTGTAAAAAAGATATGATGAATGTGACTATTCAGATAGAATGTCTTGAGAGGTGTTTCTAAGATTTACATCAAGAAGATATGTATCAATAAGAAGAACTAGATAATCATATCCTGGTTTTAGGGGGTCCAATTCAATATAATGAAATCACTTTGAACCGTAAAGTTGCTTTAAATACAGCTAACACAAGATGTGAGAAATACTAACTTTAAGAAAGTATATAATTGATTTGGGTGGAAGAGTGTCCACCATGAGGGATAAGGTCACAAAAGTATTAAGGTAAAAAGCAGTTTCAGTAATTCACACCTGGGTTCAAACTCATGATAGCCATGGCACAGAACAGACAGTATTAACTTACGTAAAGGTGTAAAGTATTTAGCAGAATCAAAACAATAAAAAAGTCAAAGAACAACACAATAAAAAGTCACAACTAATTTAGAAAAATAAAAAAATGTAATGAGTAAAATGTATAACTATGCAAATATGGGATTTGGGAGTTAGCCAATTCTACCATGTTTTTATGGCTCAGAGTTCATACACTAGGGAATAAACAACAGCGCTAGAGTGTTCAGAGTTAAAGAATCAACAGCATCAGTCAAAAAAGGGGTAAACGCACAGAAATTGCCATTTTCTCACACTCGCTATGACTTGGATGACTTCTTTGGTTGCCTTTGGATTTGTAGGTAGCCTCTAAATATAAAAAGAAAAGTCAGTTATCATTTCTGCAAAAGAAAAGAAAATGGACTGGTTAATCAATATTTTTCTCAAGTGCTATCCTAGTCTCTGATACCCACAAAGCTACATTGTAATTGTCATGTAGGGATGTAAATATATCTCCAAAAAACTAGATTTGGTACATTGGGAAGTTGACACCATTAAGAGCATTCAAAGATTATTCTATCGCCTTTTTAAGATTCATATCAAATCCAATTAAATGTAAAACCCACATACTGAGCAGCAAAGTTGTTTTTTCCCTTAAAAATGTTGTCTTATTGTTTCCTATGAAAATGTTCTTCATTTATAAATATTGGTGGTAGTATTTTTATTGAGCTGTGTTTTGACTTTTGACTGTTTTCCAATATCTGTGCACTTTCTCCCAAGTTACGCTTGTGTGAAGAGGGTTGAACATAGATTGAAATTATTGAAACTCTGTGTTTGACCTCACAGTATTCTGTCATTTGTTACTTGGGTAGGACTCACAGTCTCACTAACTAATATACAATTTTCCTACAATAGCAAAAGCAGATTTCTAGGGGACAATTGAAGGAATTGAATACCCCCCAAAAATAGTTTTCCCAAGGGGAAATTGATCTTTGTACCATCATTCATTGAATAGTTTTTTTTTTTTTTAATAAAGTGTCTTTACAAATAGAAGATGTTCACAAAAGTTAATGAAAATCCTGAGAAATGTTATAACACTTTGATACACAGAGTAGAATAGAGAAAACAAAGGATGAGAGATTTGGCATATAGAGGTCAAATTGTGAGAGTCGTCAGGAATTGTGGAGTAAGAAATAAATTTGAATCTGACCTGCAGCAATCTTAGAGCAAGACTACTGATGCTTAGAAGGCATCCCATCAATTTTATTGGTGGCCTGTCACACTGCAGGTGCTCAAGTCCCAGTGAGTACTGGCTCAGAAATGCAAAGAGCACATGCTGAAACAGAAATGTAAAATACAGTTTTTCAGTACTTTTCCAGTAGCAATTAAAAGGTATAAAAGTTAGACCACCGAACTAATGGCGTCGTTATAAGTTTGTCAGTTCCAACGTGGGACTACCAAACTCAGGGGGAGTATGTCACAGCCATGATGGTGTCGTAACCCCCAGCCCTTTTACAATGTTACCCCCAGTCTGACTGGCGGAAATATTGCAAAAGAGCATTCCCACCAGTCAGACCAGCAGTAGCAGTGCTATGGAATAGCACTTGGCTCCACTAAAGGAGCAGAGTGCTATCTCATAGCACGGGGGCAGACCAGCACTCTCGGAATGGGCACTGTCTGCAAAGCAGACAGTGTTCATTCTGTTGGTGCTGGGAATGGGGGCCCCGCATTGCCTATGTCAATGGCATGCCCAGCGCAGGGCCCTCTCATGGCCTGCTGCACTTGTTCTCCACCAGCCTCTTCATGGTGGGGAAACTGCCATTAAAAGGCTGGCAGATCACAACGTTGTAATCAGCCAGATGGCGCTGAGTTCAGCACTGCCCTGGCTGACTAAAACCGAGATCCCCGTCAGCCCGTCGGGAGCAATGTTCCTGGGGGTTAAGACGGTCCCCTGGCGGGTCCTCCTACCAGAGTATTAATTGGGCAGTTGGGCGGCCTGAAGTGCTGCAGTACGACCATCAACACATGTGTGGCGGCTCTCAGACTGCCACATTCATAATGAGGCCCTAAGTGTTTTCCTCAGTGATATTGGCTTTCTTTTTCCCACTTTCTATTCACTAAGAATTAACAACCACCTTAATATTACCAAGCGCTACTGCATTGGCAGGCTGATTTTCAACTGAAAACAATGCCAGATTCTTCCTGTTGCATGTTGTGCTATGCTTCATATTCATTGTATATGAGACTGTAGCACAAATGTTGTTTGTAATGTGAATCATAAGATCACCTAGTTGTTAGAGCAGCACTATATAAAAATGTAATAACATAAATAAAAAAATACGCTTCTCTTTAATGAACATATGTGGCAAGATGAACAGTTATATAGGGGGTCATTCTGACCTCGGCGGTAAAAGCCGCTTACCGCCGGTCAGAAGGCCGCCACAATACCGCCACGGCCGCGGTCAGCCGCCACGGACATTCTGACCCACAACTGCAAAACCTCCGAAAATCCGCCCTCCACTGCAGTCCGCCACATCAGCGGCCAGCGGTAAACTGGAGAAGACCAAACCTCCACCGCCACGCCAACAGAAATACGCCCATCCCATTATGACCCGCAAATCCACGCGGCGGTCATTCAACCGCGTTATTCCATTGGCGGTAGACCCCGCCGCGGTCAAAATACACACACCTTTACAAACCCCTACCACATTGGACAATTTGAAAGGCACACACCTGAAACCCATACACACACCACTCCCACACATCCAATACCATATAAAACACACACCCACATCACCCACAAACCCCTACCAACAAAAACCAGAGACGAAGGAGAGAGAGACACACATCAGAGAATAGATAGCCAGACACACAGAGGCACACCGCAACATCACACACACCACATAGAAGCACAAAGCACCACAAACCAACACACACATCATCACATACACCACCCCACACCTCATACACTCCACCCCATGGCACCACAAAGGCACCCACTCTTTTCGGACCAAGAACTCCGGGTCATGGTGGAGGAGATCATAAGAGTGGAACCCCAGCTCTTCGGCTCACAGGTCCAGCACACCACCATAGCGAGGAAGGCGGAGCTCTGGCAGCGGATCGTCGACAGGGTCAACGCGGTGGGACAGCATCCCAGAAATAGAGAGGACTTCCGCAAACGATGGAACGACCTACGGGGGAAGGTGCGCTCGATGGTCTCGCAACACAACATCGCAGTGCAGAAGACTGGCAGGGGACCCCCACCCACTCCACCCGAATTCACAACATGGGAGCAGGAGGTACTCAACATCCTGCATCAAGATGGCCTCGCTGGAGTACACGGAGGGATGGACTCTGGTAAGTACAAGGCCAACCACTTCACCCCACCCCCAGCATGCTAACCCCCACCCTCACCCCCAACCCCCAGCACACATCCTCCCTGAGAATGTCTCCCCAGCACAACCCACCCAACACCAACCCCTGCATGCCACCCCCAAACTATGGACACCCATCACCTAAGCATGACCACTGCACATACCCATCACCCCCCCCCCCCACACAAAACACCCTCACAACACCTCCCCCAAGGGAATGCCAGCACTGGGGGACAAGGGCACCTATAAAACGCAAGCTAATGCACACACAGAAACAATAACCATACCCTCTTACCCCATGCAGGACCCGAACGACAACACACCGGTCAGGAGGGACCAGAAATGTCCATCCCACCCCCGGAACAGGCCACTACTGATGACAGCAGCTCTGTCGACCTGGAACCTGACGACCAGCCCGGACCATCGGGGACCTCTGGGCAGTCGGTTCCCCTCACCCAGACACAGGCCACTGCAGACCCAACCCCCTCTGGGAATAACCGCACAGCTCCCACCCAGCGGGCCCATGCCTCTGTCTCTAGGACAGGTCAAGCAGCGGTGTGTCTACCACTACAGGGCCCCCAGGGTAACCCACCAACCCAACAACAACAGGGACCTGGGGGTAGTGGGAGTGGGCACACCGTCCAGGGGACAGAGCCCCAGGGAAACAGGGCAACTCGGAGGGCTGCTGTGCGACAGGGGGGGGAGGAGAGGCCCAGGGAACCCACTCTCCAAGAGGCCCTCACCACCATCATGGCTGCCTACCACCACTCACAAGAGACGATGGCGACGGTACTGGCCAGGTTCCAGGAGATCCAGGCACAGCAGGAGCAACGCTACATGGGGTTCAGCGACCAACTCAGCAACATCTCAACCGCTATGGGGAGCATAGTCCAGGCCCTGAACCGCATAGAGGACACGTTTCGGGACCATGTGGCATCACACAGGGCCCCTGTCACTAGCCAGGAACAGGAACAGCCTACCACCTCCGCCGGTGCTAGTGGACAGGAGGCCCCACCACAACGACAGCCCCCCAGAACCCCACCTCCTGCTGAACAACAACCGCCCCGCAAAAGGAGCCTGAGATCAAAAAAACCGACAGAGTAGGATGTCAAGTCCCCCGCCAGCATCACATACCCCCTGAAATCCTCCCACTGTCCCACATGGCCACCCTGTCAAACCTTGAACTGCCCCTGCTCCATCCTGCCACAGGCGTATGGACAATGCACCTGTGAGACTGAGAACTGGACTCCGCCATGGACATTACTCCACCCCCACCCATCACTGTTTCACCATCATGTACCAATATCTATGCACTAATAATAAATAACACATTGCACTGAAATCAATCAGGACTCAGGCTGTCTTATTTACAAATGTATGACACATTACATATCAATTACGTATTGTGAACATTGTGAATTACACATACCGAGGTAACTTAGCATTAGTCCATGGGCCAACCAAGCCGAGGTCACGCAGTGGCTCATACAGCACAGAAAAGGGAAGGGAAATTCAAACATCATGTCCATAGGTCTGGGGGGAAACCGACAAAGTTGAGATGCAGGAGGCTTTCAGGAAATGTAAAATGGCATGGGTGATCATTACCTGTGTGCTACTGGAAATACTGTGCTATTACTCTGTCCCTGTTGTCTGTGTCGTCCTCTGAGTCTTCCTCCTCTTCACTCTCCGCAGGCTCCACAGCTACTTCAACACCACCATCTGCACCATCCTCCTGCAGGAAAGGGACCTGACGTCGCAATGCCAGATTGTGAAGCATACAGCAGGCCACGATGATGTGGCACACCTTCTTTGGTGAGTACATCAGGGATCCCCCAGTCATATGCAGGCACCTAAACCTGGCCTTCAGGAGGCCAAAGGTCCTTTCGATGATCCTCCTAGTTCGCCCATGGGCCTCATTGTACCGTTCCTCTGCCCTGGTCCGGGGATTCCTTACTGGGGTCAGTAGCCAAGGCAGGTTGGGGTAACCAGAGTCACCTATTAGCCACACACATTGTCTCTGTAGCTGCTCCATCACATAGGGGATGCTGCTATTTCGCATCACATACGCGTCATGCACTGACCCTGGGAACTTGGCATTTACATGGGAGATGTACTGGTCAGCCAAACAGACCACCTGGACATTCATCGAATGATAACTTTTTCTGTTTCGGTACACCTGCTCATCGTCTTTTGGGGGTACCAAAGCCACATGGGTCCCATCAATGGCACCAATGATGTTGGGGATATGTCCAAGGGCATAGAAATCACCCTTCACTGTAGGCAAGTCACCCTCCTCTGGGAAAATGATGTAGCTCCGCATGAGTTTCATCAGGGCAGACAACACTCTACTCAAAATCTTTGAAAACATAGGCTGAGACATTCCAGATGACATGGCCACTGTGGTCTGGAATGACCCAATTGCCAAAAAATGGAGGACTGACAAAACCTGCACCAGAGGGGGAATCCCTGTGGGTTGGCGGATGGGGGACATAAGGGCTGGCTCCAGCTGGGCACACAGTTCATGGATAGTGGCTCGGTCAAGTCGGTATCGTAGTATGATGTGGCGTTCTTCCATTGTCGACAGGTCCACCAGCGGTCGGTACACGCGAGGATTCCTCCTTCTCATCGCAAGTCCCAGCGGACGGTGCCTAGGAAGGACAACATGGAGCACAGAGTCAGCCAAACCACAGGTACGTACAGACAGCTTGCACAGTTAAAGAATGGCAATGGGTTGAAAGGCGTGTATGTGTGGCAATGCAAGGCCTAGGCCTGTGTGTCGCATTCAAAATTAAGCCATGTAGGCCCTTGAAATGGCGGCTGCCTGACCTGTGAAGTGGGACAATGGGATGTGAGGTCAATGCGCTGGCGGGGCACACCGTGGCGGTAGGCGGTCGAAGACCGCGGCGCAAAGCCGCATTGGTTAACATTGAAGCCTATGGGTTTCAGGAGCCAATGACGAAGTGTGCCGGCGGTCGCGGTACGCACCGCCGCGGTACGCACCGCCGCGGGCGTGACCGCCATTTTCTATCTGCTTAATCACTCGAGACCTGATCATCCACAGAAGAGGACCTATACTGCAAGTGCTGCTGTGACCTCGGTCTGGAAGATACAATGGCTGCTGCGACTGGGGAAAGGGCCCCTGCCTTCACGTCTGAAGAGTTGGAGAAGCTCGTGGATGGGGTCCTCCCCCAGTATGCGGTACTCTACGGTCCTCCAGACCAACAAGTGAGTACACCGGGTGCACATGGAATGGGCTATACCTATGTGGATTGGGGTGGATGTAAGTTGGTGGGGTGGGGGGCGAATGAGTTGTGCAACGCCCGACACATGAGAGCATGTGCTATATGGCAAAGTTGGTGGGGGGGGGCCAATCACATCTAACATGCAGGTCATTGATGAATTCCTCCTTTCCACCCTGTACATGTCAAATAGGTCAGCGCCCATCAGAAGATCGAGATTTGGCGTGCCATCGCCAAGGAAGTCCGGAACTTGGGGGTCCACAACAGACGGGGCACCCACTGCCGCAAGAGGTGGGAGGACATCCGCCGCGGAACAAGGAAGACCGCAGAAACACTGCTGGGGATGGCCTCCCAACCTAGGAGGGGTGCCAGTCGCACCATGACCCCCCTGATGTCCCGGATCCTGGCGGTGGCTTACCCAGAATTGGATGGGCGCTTTAAGACATCACAGCAGACACAAGGGGGTGAGTATCAGCACATTCTCCTATCTTTCTGCGCAGTGGAGGCGTCTGGGTGGGGGAGGAGGGCTGTGGGTGAGATTAGGCCAGGGCGCTTTCTGTAGTGTAGTCCTCTCCCTTAGGCATGGCCCTGTGCCCCCGGCCCCCACTTCGGTAGGGTGACAAGTACAGCCATTGAAGGTCCAGCATCTCCCATGTGCGCCTTTGACGTCTCTTGGCCTGTTGTCCTAGTCAGTAGTACTGAGTAGTGTACCCCGAATGCGCGGCTTAGTGCATTAGGCTCCTGTGTCTGTCCTCTCCGCCAACGGTGTTGACATTGCATGCACTCAACCTCGTCTTCTTTTTTCTCCCCCCACCCTTTCTCTTCATCTTCTTGTGCATGTGTGCATTAGCATCATCAGGCGGAGGAGATTTGGCATCGGAGCACGAGGGAGCTGCAGGACACAAGGCCCCGGTGGGCCCAGGAACAGACACCGAGGGCACCAGTGATCCGGAGGGCGAGGGGAGCACCACGACGGGGACCGCTGGTGAGAGCAGCGAAAGCGACACGTCCTCGGACGGGAGCTCCCTAGCGGTGGCGGCAACATCCGTGCCCCCCGCTTCTACAGGTACAGCCGCCACCCAGCGCACCAGCCCCGCCCTCCCAGCAGCCCCTCAGTCTTCGCTCCGTGCCGGTTCGCCCAGGAAGGCGCGCGTCTCCTTCGCCCCAGGCACCTCAGCCCCTGCCCCTGTTGCCCATGCTGCCCTCAGTGCGGAGCTCATTGACCTGGTAAGGACGCTCATTGTTGGGCAGACGACCCTTTTGAATGCCATCCAGGGTGTGCAAAGGGAGGTGCAACAGAGCAATGCGTACCTGGAGGGCATTCATTCGGGTCAGGCTGCCCATCAACGAGCGTTCACTGCTCTGGCCTCAGCACTGACGGCAGCCATTGTCCCTGTTTCCAGCCTCCCTCTTCTTACTGCCTCCAGCCTTTCTCTGTCTCCTGTCCCTCAGCCTATCCCATCCACACCATCAGACCAGCCTGCACACACCTCAACACCCAAGAGCAGCTCATCCAAACACAAGCACCACAGATCCCACAAACACTCACCCAAGCAACACCCAGATGCAGACATGCCAACAGCCACTGCCACCCCTGTGTCCCCCTCCTCCTCGTCTCCCTCCTCCCTCCCTGTGACGTCTACACTCACACCTGCATGCACCCCAACATCAGCCAGTGCTTCCATCACCACCTCACCCTCCAGTACAGTCCACACTCGTGCAGTCACCACCCCCACTGCCATTTACACGTCCCCTGTGTCCTCTCCCATTGTGTCTGTCACCCCCTCTTCCAAGACACACAAACGCAGGCAGCCACCCACCCAACAGCCATCCACCTCACGACAGCCTACAGCACCAGCACCTTCACCCAATGACAGCACACCTGACTCTCCTACAACCACCTCCTCTACCTCCACTTCCATCTCCACTTCTCCTACCTTTTACCTTGGCCCTAAAAAACTTTTCCTGGCTAACCTTGACCTCTTTCCCCCCGATGAGCTCCCCCATCCATCTTCAAAGAGTCCCAAGAGCACCACAGCCACCACCAGCCCAGCTTTGGGTGTCACTGTTGTGCATGGGCTCTGGAGCCCACCCTTTGCCAGCAGTGACACATCCATCAGCAGCAAGGACACGTCCAGCCCCCCCCCCCGGCAAGAGGACCCGCAAAAACAAGGGCCGCCGTGCGAGGACCGACAGGGCTGCCCCCAAGGAGCAATGTGCGGCCACTTCACCACCCACACCATCTAGGGGAGGCAAGGGCCCGAGAGCCCCATCAAAGGAGCGGAAGGGCAGCAGGAGCGCGGAGAAGGTGGACCCCACATGCCACATCCCAGCTGGGAAGGAGGACACTAAGGAGGCCAGGAGTCCATCCCCGAAGGGTCCAGAAACGTCACGGTCCGAGGGCGACTGAGCCGGGAGTCCAGGCCAGGTCTGGCTCCCTTGACCTGCTGGATGAGCACCGCTGAACCGGGCCCACGGGGCAGAAGAGCACCGCTGAACAGGGCCCGCGGGGCAGAAGAGCACCGCTGAACAGGGCCCCGCCGTGGAGATAGGCACCGCTGAACAGGGCCCGCGGTGCAGAAGAGCACCGCTGAACAGGGCCCCGCCGTGGAGATAGGCACCGCTGAACAGGGCCCGCGGGGCAGAAGAGCACCGCTGAACAGGGCCCGCGGGGCAGAAGAGCACCGCTGAACAGGGCCCCGCCGTGGAGATAGGCACCGCTGAACAGGGCCCGCGGTGCAGAAGAGCACCGCTGAACAGGGCCCGCGGGGCAGAAGAGCACCGCTGAACAGGGCCCGCGGGGCAGAAGAGCACCGCTGAACAGGGCCCCGCCGTGGAGATAGGCACCGCTGAACAGGGCCCGCGGGGCAGTAGAGCACCGCTGAACAGGGCCCCGCCGTCTCAAGCACCGCTCCGCTGGGCCCTTCCTGTCAAGCACCGCTCCGCTGGGCCCTTCATCTCAAGCACCGCTCCGCTGGGCCCTTCATCTCAAGCACCGCTCCGCTGGGCCCTTCATCTCAAGCACCGCTCCGCTGGGCCCTTCATCTCAAGCACCGCTCCGCTGGGCACCGCCGTCTCAAGCACCGCTCCGCTGGGCACCGCCGTCTCAAGCACCGCTCCGCTGGGCCCTTCTTCTCAAGCACCGCTCCGCTGGGCCCTTCATCTCAAGCACCGCTCCGCTGGGCCCTTCCTGTCATGCACCGCTCCGCTGGGCACCGCCGTCTCAAGCACCGCTCCGCTGGGCCCTTCATCTCAAGCACCGCTCCGCTGGGCCCTTCATCTCAAGCACCGCTCCGCTGGGCCCTTCATCTCAAGCACCGCTCCGCTGGGCACCGCCGTCTCAAGCACCGCTCCGCTGGGCACCGCCGGGCACCGCCGTCTCAAGCACCGCTCTGCTGGGCCCTTCTTCTCAAGCACCGCTCCGCTGGGCCCTTCATCTCAAGCACCGCTCCGCTGGGCCCTTCCTGTCATGCACCGCTCCGCTGGGCACCGCCGTCTCAAGCACCGCTCCACTGGGCCCTTCATCTCAAGCACCGCTCCGCTGGGCCCTTCATCTCAAGCACCGCTCCGCTGGGCACCGCCGTCTCAAGCACCGCTCCGCTGGGCACCGCCGTCTCAAGCACCGCTCCGCTGGGCCCTTCATCTCAAGCACCGCTCCGCTGGGCACCGCCGTCTCAAGCACCGCTCCGCTGGGCACCGCCGTCTCAAGCACCGCTCCGCTGGGCCCTTCTTCTCAAGCACCGCTCCGCTGGGCACCGCTGTCTCAATCACTGTTTATGGTTCACTGTGCCCACCATGCCTCCTCCTTGACCAGTGGAGACTGTCATCCACCTGATGGACTGTGGCTTTGCACTCCCCAGGATGGTCCAGTGGGCAGCCCACCCACTGTAGAGACATTGAGAGACTGTGGCTTTGCACTCCCCAGGATGGTACAGTGGGCAGCCCACCCACTGTAGAGACATTGAGAGACTGTGGCTTTGCACTCCCCAGGATGGTACAGTGGGCAGCCCAGCCACTGTAGAGACATTGAGAGACTGTGGCTTTGCACTCCCCAGGATGGTCCAGTGGGCAGCCCACCCACTGTAGAGACATTGAGAGACTGTGGCTTTGCACTCCCCAGGATGGTACAGTGGGCAGCCCAGCCACTGTAGAGACATTGAGAGACTGTGGCTTTGCACTCCCCAGGATGGTACAGTGGGCAGCCCACCCACTGTAGAGACATTGAGAGACTGTGGCTTTGCACTCCCCAGGATGGTACAGTGGGCAGCCCACCCACTGTAGAGACATTGAGAGACTGTGGCTTTGCACTCCCCAGGATGGTACAGTGGGCATGGTGGCTCCTCGTGGATCTGGCGTCGTGGACTCATGTGACTGTGGTGCCCCCCCTTCCCTTCCCCCTGAGGTGCCTGTAGTTTTTACATCTGATGCCCCTGCAGTGTTCTCTCCAAAGGACTCAGGTCTCCTGTGTGGGCTTTGCCCTTATTTCTCAAGACTTTGGCCCACGGACATGATGAATTCGTAGGATGTGCAGGACTTGGTACTTCAGTTATACACTGATGTGTATGTCATTAGTTTTGTTGTGAATATCTTTCATGGTTGTACGATAATTTTCTGGAGCTTTTTGGTACATAAATATTTATTCCAAATTTGATTATGTCCTAGCATTTTTCAGGGGTGTTTGGGTGGTGTCACTGTGACTTGTTGCTCTGCATTGGTGTGTACATAGTTGGGGGGGGGGGGGTCGCATATGTGTGTGCCCGTAACCTTTCGTCCTCCCCCTCCCGTGTGTCGTAGGTGCAGTACTCACCGTTGTCGTCTGCGCCGGACTTCGTACTCGTGGTAGATGAGAAGGTAGACGAGTGCAGGTAGGATGTTTAATTCGGGTTCCATGCTGTCCTCCTTCCTCCTGGAGTGCGTAGTGGTGAGCGTTTTCCCGTCCGTAGTCTGTTTCCGCCGTGTTTTTATCGGCGGTGCTCCCGCCCCGGAAAAGGTGGCGGATTGGTGAGTTGGAATAGTGTGGGCGGTACATTGGCTGCCGCCTGGCTGTTGGCGGTGACCGCCACGCTGTTTGTTTGTACCGCCGTGGCGGTCGGAGTGTTAAAGTGGCTGTCTGTGTTGGCGGTTCCCGCCAGGGTCAGAATCCCATTGTTTTGACCGCCAGCCTGTTGGCGGGTTGGCCGCCGCTTTAACACCGACCGCCAGGGTTAGAATCACCCCCATAATCTTATTGTGCTTTAAGGATTTTGAGATTGATGAACATAATCCGGATTGAGAAGTTTGGAAATGCAGTGAAAATATTAAAAAAATAAACTTTTTACTATGTCTTGGGAGCCCCTTATAGCCTTCCTTGTGTCTGGGAAGTAGGGTTCTATGATACATGAGAGTCAGAACACATTTTCACAAAGGGCAGTAAAATAGTAGATATATAGCTGTATTAGATGCAAGCTTGGCCATTAAGATTCACAGAGCACCCTCATTTAGGAAGCAACTGATGTATGCAAAACCAGTAGTAACTATGTGATAAGAGGATACTTTCTCATTTTGCTATTTAAAGTGGCGTGAAATTACCTCTTTAAAAGTCTATATTCCATTAATGCTGCAGTAATACAAAATTGCAGCCGGGTAAAGTCAATCCTGTTAGCTCCTTTAAAAATCAGGTGCTTGTCAATATCTGTAAGTGGTGGAAAAAGTCATTGCAACATGGTTCTCAAATGGTGTTATCCATAGAGTCCAAAATTATGATAATAGAGCAATGACCACACGTGGAATCCTAGTACCAATAAGCCACCCTACTATAGATTCCCCTGCTTATCTAGATTTCAGAAAAATCCAGGGTTGTAATGGTTCTCTGGTTGCCAGCTGACCAAATGGCTGCATACTGCATCTACTCCCATAAACAGTGAGAATAATTTGGGTTTGTTAGGCATGAGTATGGCTGTTGCAAGGCATTATGGGAAAGAAAACATAGTGGTCTCCAATCAAGTGACAGAACTCTGGACCTTCCCAGATGTCTAGCTTACAGAAACTTTCCAGTTTGATAGGTCTCCCGTATTGCCACCCAAGCTCCGGGCAAAAATATCCTAACAACCGACATCATAAGAAACAATATACGTTCTAGGTGGTAAGACTTTCATAGATCCCTGCAGATTCTGGACCTTTCCCTCACAATAATTTGAGATACATCTTTGATTTCAGCCAAAGTTAGATGTCTACTGTGGATTCTGGGCAAGAACAACTAGGAGCATCCTTGCAAGTTACACTACCCTGGACTACCACTGGTATAAACAATACTGAAATGTCTGGGGTTGCCTTGGAGGCTGGCCAAGCTCAAGCTTTAACCTTCACCTGTTGGTGGCCCTACGAAGAGTGCTGGGTATGTTGTATGCATGGATATCTGTAACTGGAAAATTTCAGTGTTTTAATGCATTTGAGAGAGAATCATAACTCATGGCTAGATGTACAAAATTGTGTGTTTGCGATTTCCTAATAGTGAATTTTAGTCATTAGCTATTAGGAAATCACAACTGCAATGTACAACATTGTGTTTGACAACATTAGTGATTTACAGTGGGGCACAAATAGACCTGCCTCATCAATATTCATGAGGCAGGTCGCAATTTGTGACCCATTGTGAATTTGCTATAATCACAGGGATGGTGGCCTGCAGGGGTCAGCAGACCACCATGTCTGTGATTGCTTTTTCAATAAAGCAATTTTTATGTTTTTTGTAATGAAGCCTGTTTTTCTTAAAGGAAAATGGGATGTATTCCAAAAAGAAAAATGAAAAGTTTTCTTTACATGGGGCGTGGCCAAGATGGCGGCCGAGACGGATGCTTAGAGAACAGCTCCGAATCAGGCCAGTGAAAAATCCTGCCAGACATCGCCCATCCACCAGCCATGAACAGCCAAATAGCAGTGGGAACCATGCAGAGGTGGTCCGGAGTCTCAAAGGGTCAGTTTAGGCACTGGAGCTGCTATAATTGACGGCGAGTGCAGCTTGCACAGGGGTGAGAGGAGCGAGGTCTGGGCCTAGGCTGACGGCGTGCACTGAGTCGGGCCGGAATGGCTCTGGCCCGACCCCCATTCGAGAGGTGCTTCTGCCCATGGCAGGACTGGGTCGCGGTCCAAGTTGGCGGTATCATCTATGCTTCCATTTCTCTCCCAGAGCACCCTTTTGGTCCCCTGCCGAGGAGCATCATCGGCCATCATGCACCACGCTAGTTGATGAGAACCTGCTGTACAGACTGGCACTGGAATACCGGAGCTGTGCGGTGAGTTTGGGAAGACGCGTGCATAATAATAGCCATCAATTACTCCCGGGAGGGAATACGGACCAGACAGAAGGGTGCAATGTGATCCCAGCGCCTTTTTCCCTGGCCCCGTTATCGCCCTTCATACCGTGTTGCCTTGGGACAGCATAAGACACCCTACCAAGAGGGGAAAGCGGGAGACACATTTAACACAAGTGGAGGTGACCACACCCAAAGGGGCGGCTGACAGACTAGAAGTAAACTGCACAGGGGGTTCAAGGAAGACATAAAGTCTGATATAGACAACTGAGTGGTGAAAGATACAATTTACAGAGCGCTGCTGCTGCGGAGTCTTGAGACTCAGATCAATGGGCAAGGACTGGCTGTACAAATACTGGGAGTGGGAACTGAGCGGAAGACATGATGGGGAAAACTAAAGCCGCTGGATTGCCATTGCGGTGTTCACGCGGACCCTTCTGAGCTGTCACTGAGGACATTGGCCCCAATGACTCTACAGCACTTGGAGGCCACCCTACAAATGCACTCCGGACAATTTGAGAAAGTACTGTAAGCTATCATGGACACTAAACAGTCCCTGGAGAATAGAATAGAAGCCATTTCCCAAGATGTTGACTTGCTCAGAGCTGATCACCATAACTTGATGGACAGGGTATCGGTGGCAGAATCAACCATACAATCCATAGATCCCACTGTTTCGGAACTGCAGGATCACATGAAGAGGCTAGACTTGGAAGTGAAAACTTTACACCGAAGAGCAAAAGATGCAGAAGGGAGATCACGCCGCAATAATGTAAGATTCATGGGTTTTCCAGAAAAAGTGGAAAGTCAGAATGCAGAATTATTTCTAGAACAGTGGATCACAAGCATTGTACTGAAAGGGACAATACCAAGAAAACTTTCCGAGCTCATAGAATCCCAGGAAGGCCACCGTTCCCAGGATAGCCTCCCCGTCCACTTATAGCACGCTTTCCTAACTACATAGTTAGGGACATGATACTACAACATTTTTGGATAGTGGTCCTGAGCGCTGCAAGGGGGGCTTCCATCACGGCTTACTCGGACTTCATGGTGGAGTTGCAACGCCAACGATATTCCTACGCAAAAATCAAACAACACCTCCGGGGACATAACATTAAATATGCTTTGATGTTTCCTGCCACTACAAGATAGTTCACAGATCCACTCAGACTCAGATACGGGAAGCTCTAGATCAATGCTCCTGGGTGTGCCTGAGGGCCCGGATGTTACTCCCCAAATGGTGGGGCGACCTCTAAGCATGGTGCATAAACCATCCAAACTGACACCCACATGGGAAAATGAACCTGTCACCCCGGTGGCAAGTGATGAGGGCCTTTGCCTGATTGGACAGAGGAGAACGGAGGTCTGCAAAGGACAACCACAGTACCCCCTATTCTGCACTGAAGGCGGGATGAAGTACACAGGCTGGTAATGGAGAGTTACCCGTACTGATTCGGCGCATGTTCTAGGATGGTTTTTTTCTTGGCTATCATTTATCCTTTTACAGGGCCAAGGCACAGACCCCCAATGGAAGCTCCCATGTCTCCCCGGATGGTTTCCACATGGACAGCCCTCACCTGTACTTGTTGTATATTCTCTCTTTTGTTAGTATTGGGGGTAATTAGAGTTGTGCCTGTGTGCCACCGGTTTTGGGGTTCAATGTTATCTTCGGGTGGGAGAGGGGTTACACAAAGTATAACTCAACGGGTTACACTGCAGTCAATTGCAATGATCATACATGCACATCACAAAAAGATGCAGATACATACCCTCATCGATGGGAATATACCAAATTTCACACCGCCAAGAACTCTCATAAATCATGGGTACACACACTATAAACACTATACAGATCTATAATATTTTACCATGGAATGTGTACGGTATGGCCACACAAGCCAAAAGGCACCAAATTAATTCATTCCTCAAGCATCATAATGCCCACTTCGCTATCTTACAGGAAACACATTGCTGGACAGTGAATTGCAGGAATTGAAGAAGAGCTGGAGAGGTCAGATATCTGCACTTCTTCCTCTGCATTCGCAAGGGAGGTCATGGTATGAATTGTGCTGGGGGTAACCTATGTTCAACATGCTCAGAAGGTAGACACATGGGGACGCTATGTTGTATTGGAGGGGCAGTTGGATGGCAGATCACTATCGAGTGTGGGGGTCTATGCCCCCAAATATGCACAGGGTGAATTCTTAAAAACACTCACTGATGACCCGTTGGCCCCTGGCCTTCGGGGAGGTGACTTCCACTGTGTACCTGATGTGGAACTAGACCATTCATACTCTCCTTTAGATGGAGCAATAAGCAGGACAACCTCTAGTTATTTGATATCCTGGGCTAAGGACAGCGGATTGCATGACATGTGGCGTATTGGCCATCCAACACATAGGGAGTACTCCTTCTACTCCCCGATACATGATCTCGATACCAGAATAGACTTGATTTGGGGAACCTCCTCAATGTGCCCTACAATAATACACTCAAATGATCTTGCTAGAATGATCTCTGACCACTCCCTGCTACTGCTTACTACACAGTGGGGTAAACTGCGCTCCACCATACCCACCTGGTGACTACAAAGTGAGGCACTATTATATGTCCCATTTAGAGAGTAATTTGCCAGTTGAATTAGACACTACCTGAGATTAAATACTGGCTCCACCGCTCTGAGGGCCACACAATGGGATACTTATAAGATAGTGATAAGGGGCCACTGTCTATAGGCTACGTGGGGTGTGCGCCGTTCATTGCACAGGGCCGTCATCACACTGCAAAGGGATATGCGGGCCCTGGAAATAGATATCGTGAACCATAGAGTTCCATTTGAGTGCCTTTGTGATACATGCAAACTATATGATGAGGTGGATTGGCGCCTATGTCGACATGATTACCAATATTGTCTAACACGATTACATGCAGAGGGCGACCGTTCTGGTAGACTTTTGGCATGGTTAGTCCACGAAGAACAGCAGAATACCCCAATAGGGGCAATTAAGCTGGCTGACGGGACAATGGTTTCTTCCCAGGCTAGACACCACTCGCAAAGCTTTCCCCGCCTAACAAGGAGGCACTTGAGGAACCCCTGCAATTGGAGGAAGTGAAACTGGCCATATCTCAAGTAGCTCGCAATAAAACACTCAGCATAGATGGCTTATCAATAGAATATTATGCCACATATTATCATCTGTGTTTGTGGAGGCGTGGACAAAAGGGTGCTCCCGGGCTCCCAACGAGAGGGGCTGATAGTGGTACTCCCCAAACCTGGCCGTGAACCCACAGATGTAAGCTCATACAGACCATTATCTCTCCTTAACCTTGACTGCAAGATACTAGGCAAGGTGCTTGCAAATAGACTTGCCCCTTTCATTCATACCTTGGTTCTTGAAGAACAAAATGGTTTTATACCATGTCACAATGTGTTCCTTAACATACGAAGACTATTACGCATTCTCTCTGATACCCCACCCACGGCATACAATAACGTAGCTGTTTCTCTGGACATAGAGAAAACATTTGACACTTTAAATTGGGAATTTGTATTTGCCACACTAAGGCATATGGCGTTTGGACAGGGATTTGTGAGATGGGAGCAGACCTTACACACCAATCCATCTGCTATGGTAAAGACAGGAGGACTCATATCTGAGAGCTTTCCAATTGGCAAGGGAACCAGACAGAGCTGCCCACTGTCACCCCTGTCATTCGCGCTCGCAATAGAACCTCCTGCTGCTCAATTACATGTGCGGGCCATGCAGTGTGGGGTCCATAGGATGGTGACATATCATGTCATATCGCTTTATGCTTCGATCTACCTGGAAAACGGCAGGGATACACTTCCTGATGTGATGTCATTATTAGACACCTTTGGAGCAATTTCAGGCCTTCGGGTAAACTGGTCCAAATCTGGCATATTTCCCCTAGTCAAACTACCAGCTACTATCAGGGATGCACTCCCTACTTACCGACTGGAGTGGTGTTTAGACTCCTTTAAATATCTGGGCATTCAAGTGTATCATAAGACAGATGCCTTAAGAGACGGCAACTTGGGTCGTACTCTTCGATCAATGAAAGGCTCACTCCAGTTTTGGAGTTCACTACCCCTTTCTCCCCTGGGGAGAGTGGCAATAGCCAATATGCTGAGCCTACCAAGGTTATTATATTATTTTGCAGCACTGCCCATAATCGTTCCCAAGAGTTTCTGTCTTGAACTGAATAGTTTGCTACTGGGGCCCATATGGGGGACAAGACAGACACCGAGCAGCACTCACAACGCTGCAGCGCCCACTGCAGGACCGGGGCTTGGGCGCACCGAACTTTGAACTTTACTACGCTGCAGCTTACCTGCAGTGGCTTGTACATTGGTTGGGTGCTCCTGAGAACTCAGAAGGGTGTGGACACATTTGGAAGACACCCCCCTATACACATGGTTATCTGAATGCACACAAAAGCGAACAGAGGACAACATTCTACTGAAAGCAGCACATACAAGCTGGCGACGATACGTACATAATGGAAAATTTACCCCCACCCCATTCACCTCTAATCCCGATTGGACAAATATCAGGTGGCACACAATTACTCAAATCACATTACATTATTCCCTGGGTAGAGGCAGGGATGGAGACAGTAGGGGAACACTTCGAAGATGGTGCCTTAATGTCATTCAGAGCTATTAAAGAACTTACCTCGCTGGGCCCGGGACACTTTATCTCCTAACACGCTATATGCCATTTAATCGGAACAGCCTGTGGACAAGGAGATACGGAGCCTCTGAGCTCCCCTGCCCTTCACACATTGCTGACAGATATCGGCTCAAAAAAATAATAACCACCCTGTATAGGGCATTATCGAGAAATTAAGTCATGCAACCAGAGGCTGCACTTAATAGATGGAATTCAAATCTCCCACAGACTCTGCTGCCCAAACTGTGGATGGAAGCTCTCCAACAGGTAAAGAGGGTATCCCGTAACCCTAGATTTCGAGACAACAGTTTAAATTTGTACACCAGACGTATTTATTCCCATATCGTAACCAACGCATGTACCCTGCCTCAAGCCCTGGATGTCCTCGTTGTGGGCTCCCTTCGGCTCGATTCTATCATATGGTATGGGAATGTATCTTGTTACAGAAGGAATGGCAGGTAATAGTAGCAGACGTCTCAGATATTACGGATTACATATTCACCCCATTCCAGAGTCCTGCCTTTTGGGTCTACACCTTAGATCCAAAAGGCACACACATATTCATAAGTTTGCTGATTTAGCGTTCATCATGTACAAATGATTAATTGCTATCAGATGGAAGTCACCTCGGCCTCCAGAGCTCTTCAGTTGGCGTCATCTGACATAAAAATGGGCACGTACAGAAGTGCACATACTACGATCCCTACGTGACAAGGGCCAGCTGAGCACGGGCTATGATACATGGGAAACACTAGAGACAAAATTAGAGGCCAAAAATTACAATCGCCCACCGTAATAAAACCAATGGACAGCAAGGTCATTGCACTATACATAAGCATATGTCACTTATCCAGGATGGTCTAGTTACAATCAGTCTATGTACAAGTCTGCAATAGGATAAGGTGAAATCTTATAGTGTCATGTATTTGAAAGACCGTTCCGTATTGATTTGAATCGCACCCTAGAAATGGTAGGGCTAGCTAACCAAAAGTGGGTCAAGAGGGAACACTGAAGGCGAAATACTTAATTTGCCCATTCACGTGCCACATAGGTTTGTAATGATAAATGTTAATGGATATGCAAAAGTTATTAACAGAGGGGTTGTCCAAAAATTGAGAGTGGTGACTGCGGTTTACAATACATTGGATGTATCCAGGGTAATGTAACATATGGTAATATATGGTAATACTGTTCTACGTCATGTATCAAGATCAATGGACAATGATATTTTAATGCAATGCATAGTAACCCGTTTCTGTACCTGCTGCAGATAATATGTTTTGAAATTTATAAAAATAGATTTAAAAAAAGTTTTCTTTAAAATTTTTAAGAGTACGTGGTCGTCCGTGGGACTACTGCCTGCTCTTAAAAATATTTTGTGTCTGTTAGACCTGAAAGGCTTAAGTTGGTCATCCCTCAATGTTTTGCCTGCCTCCTTCCATTTTACTGATCCGGTTGTTGCTAGTTTTGCACAATTTACCACTGCTGACCAGTGCTAAAGTGCTTGTGTTCTCTCCCCTAAACATGGTAGCATTGGCTCATACCCAATTGGCATATTTAGCTTACCTATATGTCCCTAGTAAAGTGCACTAGAGGGGCCCAGGGCCTATAAATTAAATGCTACTAGTGGGATTCCTGCACGTATTGTGCCACCCACATAAGCAGCCCCTTCACCATGTCTCAGGTCGGCCATTGCCAGGCCTGTGTGTGCAGTTTCACTGCCACTTTGATATGGCATTTAAAACTACATGCCAAACTTTAAACTCCCCTTTTTATATATATAACTCACCCCTCTAAGGTAGGCCTAGGTAACCCATAGGGCAGGATGCTATTTAAGTAAAAGGCACATGTACTTATGTGTTTTCCATATCCTGGTAGTGAAAAACTCCAAATACGTCCCTTACTACTGCAAGGCCTGCCCCTCTCAAAGGCCAGCATTAGAACTGTCCTTAAAAACTTTTAAGTGGTAGACGCTGATCTGAAAGGAGTAGCCCTGTCATGTTAAGTATGGCCAGAATGGTAATAGAAAATCCTGCTTATAGGTGAAGTTGGATTTTATATTACTATTTTAGAAATGCTACTTTTAGAAAGTGATCATTTCTCTACACTCAAATCCTTCTGTGCCTTGCAATCCACGTCTGGCTAGGTTTAGTTGAAAGCTCCCTTGTGCATTCACTCAGACAACCCCAAACACAGGATGCTCATTCACACTTGTACACATCTGCATATTGAATGGGTCTTCCTCGGCTGGGAGGGTGGAGGGCCTGACACTTACATGTCAAAGGACAGTAGCTTGCCCTCACACAAGGGACTGCCACGCCCCCTACTGGGACACTGGTAGACAAGATGGAACTGAAAGGGGACCTTGTGCACTTCTAAGCCACTCTTTGAAGTCTCCCCCACTTCAAAGGCACATTTGGGTATTTAAGCAGGGTCTCTGACCCTACCAACTCAGACACTTCTAGTTCACAAGACACTTCTGGACAAGATACCACTGGTGAAGAATACCGGAACCAGAACCTGCAACCTGCCAAGAAGAACTGCCTGGCTGCCCAAAGGACTCACCAGCCTGCTTTTCTGAGAAGGATTCCTGCCTTGCTGTTGCCCTGCTGCCTTGCTGCTCTCTGGTTGTGCTAAGAAGTGCTCTCCAAGGGGTTGGATAGAGCTTGCCTCCTGTTCCCTGAAGTCTCAGTAGCAGAAAGACTCAATCTCTGCAAAAGAACTTCTTGTGCAGCGAAAATCGATGCACAGCCTGCAAGAAATGAAGCATAGTCTGCCTTGCAGTAAGAAAATCACTGCACGCCAAACCAGAATGACGCAGCCTGACTTTCTGACGAGGAGATCAACGCAGCACCAGCGTTGCGACCGGAAATTCGACACGCGGCCCACTGGATCGATGCAAAGCCAAACTGGAACAACACAGCCTTACTTCCTGTGAGAAGAATCGATGCAGCGCCTGCCATGCAGCAGACATTTCCACACATCGCCCACCGGATCGATGTAGCCCCTGTGACTTTGTCTTGCATGCCGAGGATTTCAATGCATTGTCCCTGGGGCATCCAAAAACCACACAAACCGAAGAGGATCCCAGTCTACGTGCTGGAAATCGACGCAAAGCCTGTCCTGCGTGAAAACTCAACAAAGCATTGTCTGCGAGCACCAGAGAAATCGACGCACACCCCCCATTTTCCACGCAACTCCTCCTTTGCGGTCCCTAGCAGAGAATTTGAACGCAAACCAGGTACTTTGTGCTTGCAAAAGACATTTATTGCTTTTTAAGAACTAAAGATTCTTTATATAATTTTCTAAGTGATATATCAACTTGTACTTATTGAATCTTAATTATTTTGACCTACATTTAACCAGATAAATATTATATATTTTTCTAAACACTGTGTGGTGTATTTATGTGGTGTTATACTGAGTTATTGCATGATTTATTGCACAAATACTTTACACATTGCCTTCTATGTTAAGCCTTACTGCTCAGTGCCAAGCTACCTGAGGGTGGGCACAGGATAATTTGGACTTTGTGTGACTTACCCTGACTAGAGTGAGGGTCCTTGCTTGGACAGGGGGTAACCTGACTGCCAACCAAAGACCCCATTTCTAACAACGACCATCCTTCTTCTGTTCTTCCTTAGCCCCAGCAGTCTTCCACCAGCTTGATTATCATTTCTAAATTGGACAGACGGCACCTCCATCAGGGTGACAGAGTAATTTACTCCATTTCTCTGCTGGAAAAACAGACTGCCTGTCCATATCTAAATCAAGCCACTAGTTCTCTAAGTCCCAATCCACCACAGTGAATACACTTCTAAAGCCCCCCAGGGCCTTGCAGAAGGCACTTAGAGACTCACAGAGTGTCAGGCAAGGGCCAACTGCAGGATCCAGTCCAGGTCCAGTTGCCACTGGGCAGCTTCAGGAGAGGCCTATTGTACCTTGTCACATCCCTGCTGTTTGAACAGGAGGTGCCAACTGACCCTTGGAATCCACTTCTTTTCTCTGGGTACAAGAGGGTACAGGTCCTGCCTTTTTAGTGATCTACTCAGGTCACACACTGCACAACCATTCCTCTTCTATTCTTCCTCAGCCCCAGTAGTCTTTGAAGTGGTGCCTGAAGGTGCTACATTTATTCCTGGCACTAGCTAGTCATTGGGATTGACACCTGGGCATGGCCTATGCGGTAAAAGTTCCCGGAGCCAATCATTCTCACTTTGGGCATTTTCAGGATGGGGAAAGTCTTTGACCACAGTAAACCTGGGCTTCGAGGGCTGAATATGTGTGGGGAATGTACTGTGGTATTCCTAATGTCCTCCCAAATCTAACACTAAAATCCAGTTTGGAACAGCTACTTCGAAAATTAGACAAGAATTTTTGTGGCATCCTGTTCTGTCCCTTCCAAGTGTTATAAGTAGCTCAGCAAAGCTGTCAAGTAGGATTTGACAGTGTTCTGTAAAACGAATCCTTGATCCTCCACCCTGCACATTTTGTGAGATTCAGAGAAGTCATCTCTGCCCATTGATGTCACTATACTGTTTCACTTGTAAGGCATTTCACACCTATCACAACTGTTCAAAGGCGAATTACTGTTTGGGAGAAGCTGCACAACAAATGAAAATTATCTCCCAGGAGTTTCAGGCAGGGGAAAGATGACTTTCTAAAAGTTACTTTTCCTGAATATTTATTAAAAATCCAAATAAACCAGTGAATTAAATTTCTAATAACTATTAAAAATAGTTACTTAATTAATTATATCTGGAACTATTTCTAATATATAGTATTATCACTTAATATTTCCATCCCAGTGTTTTCCTACGGAACAGTGGGCCTTGCTACAGTGAAAGTAACTTTGAGGTGGTAGTCACAGTAAAGAGATATTTAACATTAACTTTCGCCCTTCCCTAATATTAAATATCATGTGCCCTGCTTTATTAGTAAAATGCACTACTTAGAGGTAACTATATTGAAAAAGAAGGTTTTGACCTGTCAAAATGGTTTATATTTGGCAGACTGAATTGCAGTTTTTAAGCTGCCACATTTGGAAATGTAGGCTTGGAACCATGTTCACACTGTCACAGTAGTGCATGACACAATAGTGCTAGAGTCTACTAGTGACTTTTAACTTACAAGCCTTAGGTGCAGTTTTGACCATATATTAAGGACTTATAGGTCAGATAAACTTGTAAATTAGGTATATACTGAATGAACTTGTTTTCAGGGGTCACAGCACAAAAAGTGGGCACTGGACCGTAGTGTCCCAGTGTACATACAGAATCTGAAAATCAGCAATAAAATCCAGTAAAAAGTGAGAGTAGCCACACAAAAAGAAACACTTTTTGCACAAATGATTGCAGTTTTACAAAGGGATCCTCGTGTGGTCCGATGAAATGCTTGCATCATTTTAGGGGGATGTGTCCATAAGTGTTTCCAAGTGTATTAGTTCATCACAGGTGCCAGGAAATATTAGAAATGGTAACTCTGCTGTGGAGGTTGAAATGTAGTTGCCTTTATTGATGGAGCTACTAGTAGAATATTCAAAGTTGGTGCCATGGGTTCCAGCTCTTTTGAGAGATCCTCATGGAGAATATCACAATTAGGTTTCAAGAAGCCATCATTAATTGGCAGGATGGAATATTTCTGGAGATTCTGGCAGGTGACATCTTTCTGAGGGACCTGCAGGACATTTTACAGGAACCTAGGCTTCAGGACTTCCACAGCATGTAGTATATGGATACTTTGGCGTTTGGAAAGAAATGAGAATTGCATTTCAGCAACGGTGTACAATTAGTAAATTGTTTGGGTGGTGTTGGTCAAAAAAGGTTTAGCTTATAATACATTGAACTTGTGTCAATTGGTGATCTTATTTGGCCCTGAGTTCATTTAGATGTTCCCAGTGGAGCAGAATGTTTTGGTACACAAGTTGATGAGAAGTGTGCAGGCTATGAGGCCTCCTGTGCCACCTACAGCTCATTATTGAATGTAAATGTAGTATTGCGAAAGCAGAATAGAACAGAGCTAAATGAGTGGTTATCTTTGAGGAAATTAACAATGAATTCTGGAAAACAATTGTGTTTGTTTCCTTTAGGAGTATTCCTGATGTGAAGGATAAGATGTGACATCTAGGTGTTACTACCCAAAGACAGTTTCTTTTTATGTCTATGAAGTGACTAAAAATATTTTTGCATATTGTAAGATGCCTCTATGGAAAAATATTGGTGGAAATTCAGCTAGGCAAATGTTGAATTCTTTAAAGGAGACTTTCAAGCCACTGTTGTCGCCTACTTTGGCAAGGTGTGGAGAGAGTTGGTGAAAGAGGCAGGTGACAAGTCTGTGTTTGGTGTGCATTTGGTCAGAGGTGTGATGCCATCAAAAGCATACCTCCTTGGGGTTGTCCTGGTATCTTGGGATATGCAGATAGTGATTTGGTCTGTTCTTGTCCATAACGATAGTAGTAACAGTAGTGATAGTAGCAGTAATAGCAATGAATGTAGTAGTAGTAGTAGTAAGTAGAAGCAAATTGTAGCAAATAAAAGGTGGGGGCTTATTTGCAAAAGGGTGCTTGGGCGCCTTGAGGGAATGGGTTATACAACAATTATTTTATATATTCACAAGTGTTCATGTTATTTATGCTTTACAGGAATCTGCACCATTTAGTGCTTAGCTACTTATTTAAAATGTTGCACAGGCTTGTACAGTAAATTGAAAACTAGTAGGAAATGTAATCAGTGATGTCATCAGTGATATGACTCAACATGTCATCAGAGATGTCATATGTAAGGTCATAAGCAGTGAATGGTCTGAGCACGAGTTATGGTTTGCTCATCCAACTGGTGACTTTCAGTGGTTGTCTGAGGTTAAACTTTTACATTAAAACTGACAATTTCACCTAACTAGAACATTAGTTTAACCTTTGTTTCTTTTCCACGAATTCCTGGGGGTTTTCTTTAACATAAGGTAAGATAATATTTCCAGACCCAATTATAACCGCTCTATGACTTTTGTTTTATTCAGTGAACTTCTTAGGTTTTTCCGTAAAATATAATATTATTCTCATACATAACTATAACTTCAATTTAACCATTGTTTTTTCAGAGAACTGTGGAGTTTTTTAAAAAATCATATCTCTTAACCAACTTCCTCAGTGAGCATTCCATTGGGCCGTATGCAGTGTTGGGTTGGTCACGGGCCTGGGTTATGGCCAGGCCATGCACCCAACCCCCATGGGCAGACAATCTTATGCTGGTCATGGCTTTTGGCCCCACAGTGGGGGGGGGGGGGGCAACCTGCCCTCCACTGTGAATGTTCTTGAGCCATGTGCAGTGTGGGGTACCACCATGCCATGCACTGTCTTTCGCCATTCGTGATGTGGAGCTGGGCACAGTGCCACCTCATCCAGTTGGTTGGAGCTAGGAAATAATATAATGGACAGGCTGGACAGGCTGGGTATATCCATGGACAATGGAAGGCCAGCTGCAGTGGGTGGGACACCAAACAGCAACACAGACCCTGTTGGAGTAGGTGAAGGAGTACACAGACAACATAGAGCTAGGGAGAGGGGCTGGGAAAGCAAGCTGCCAATGGACGACAGGCAGGTTGGGCTGGGGAACTACTCGGGCAACGGAAAGCAGGTGGGGGGTGAAAAAGCACCTAAACAATGAAGGGCTGGTAAGAAGGCTGCGACAGCAATCTGACAACAAAGGCTGGCCAGAGGGGCTGTGGAAGTACAGACGATGGAGAGCCTGCCAGAGGATCTAAGACAACAAACTGCCAAAGGGCCGGCAGGAGAGACTGTGCAGGGGGCACACAAACAATGGTGGGATGGGCAGGTGGAGCTGGGACAGCAAACTGATAATAGGTGTGTGACAGTGGCTGCAAGCTGACAAGGCTAGCGGGAGGGGATGGATCTTTACATGGAGACCAGAGTCACAAAAGGATGGGTTAGGGAAGCAAGATGCACATGGAGGCTGGTCAGAGGGAGCTGAGGAACACATATATTTGAGGCCATGTGGGAGGGGTTGGGAAAGCACATAGTCAATGAAGAACCAACAGAGAGAACTAGGCCAGCTGACAATAGGCCACCGTGAGAGGCTGGAGGAGAACACAGACAATGGTGGGTTAGGCATGTGTGGACAGCAAGCTGACAAAGAAAGATGGGCGGGAAGGGATGAGGCAACAAGCTGATGACAGGTCAAGTGGAGATGTTAGGGAGCAAACAGACAACCAATGGCAGGCTAGAGGATCTGAGGAAGCAAGCTGACAATTGAGGCAGGTAGGAGGGTCCGGTGCAGCAAGCTAACTATGGAGCACAGGCAGGGGGGCTGAGGAAAAAACACTGACAATGAATGAACAGAAGATTGATGGTGGGGAAGCACACAAACAACAGAAGGCTAGATGGAGTGGCTAAGACAGGAAGCAGACAACAGAGGGCCATTTGTTAGGGCTGAGGGAGCACACAGACAATGGAGGTCAGGTGACAGGGGCTGGGTGAGCAAGCTGATGACAGAGAGCCAGCGTGATGGTCTAGGGCAGCAAGGTGACAATGGAGGTCCAGCAGAAGGTGCCACTGCAGCAAGCTAAGACCAAAGGGCCAGGTGAAGGGACTGGAAAGCACACAGAAAATGGAGGGCTGACAAGATGGCTTGAGTAGCTATGGAACACACAGACTACTGTGTGTGCGGGCAGGGGCTGTGGAAGCACACAAACAATGGAGGGCTGGCAGGAGGGGTTTGGGCAGCAAGATAACAAAAGAGGGCCAGTGGATGGGCCTAGGAGAAAAGCTGTCTATGGAGGGCTAGTGTGAGAGTCAACAGAGCAACCTGATAACAGAAGGGTGGCAGGAGGGGCTGGGTGTAGCAGGGTGATAAGGAAGGAGGGAGCTGGGTCAGCAAGCTGAGAAATGAGGGCAGGGGAAGGGGATGGGGAAGCACACTCACTACGTATGTTAGTTGGGAGGGCTTGGGAAAGCACACAGATAGTCAGGGTTGGGCAGGTGGGACTGGGGCAGCAAGCTAACAATGGAGGGTGAGTGGGAAGGGCTTAGGCAGCAAGCAGACAACAGGGCAAGGGAAAAGTGTGGGGCCAAATACGGACAATTGGTTGGGTTGGTAAAGTAAGCTGCCAATGGAGACTCAGTGGGGGGCTGGGAACTGACACAGACAATGTATTGGTGGCAAGAAGTGCCGTAGAAAAAAGCTGACAATGGACGACTGGAGGGATTGTCTGTTGAAGCACAAGGACAATGAAGGGTAGTGGGAGGACCTGGGGCAACAAGCTAACAATGGAGAGCAGGCAAGAGGGGCTGGGGAGCAAAAGGGCAATATAGGTTTGTGAGAAGGGCTCAGAGAACAAGCTGATGACTGAGGGCCAAGTGGAGGGGCAAAGTACAGACAAATGAAGGGTGGGCAGGAGGGACTGGGTGAGCACACAGTTTTTGGTTGACTGAAAGGGATTGCTGATGCAGGAAGCTGACAACAGAGTGCTGGTGGATAAGGCTGGGGAACAAGATGACAATAGAGTGTTGTTGGGAGCAAGATAGGCATGTAGCTAAATAAAGAGGTCCAGAAGAAGGAATGGGATAGCTGGTAGACAACAGAAGAAAGTGTTAACACCGTGGGGAGCAAATTAACAACAGAATGCAGGTGGGAGGGATTGGAAAGCAAGCTAACAATGGAGAGTAGGCAAGAGGAGCTGATGCATCAAGCTGATAACATAGGTCTGGTGGGAAGCGCTGGAGAAGCATACTGACCAAGGATGGGCATGAGGGAGGGGCTGGGACACACATGGACAGTGAAGAGCTGGAGAGGAGCTGGGGTAGAAAGGTCACAACTGATCACTAGTTGGAGGGGCTGGAGGACCACACAGACAATGAAGAGCAGGAGGCAGGGGCTGAGGCAGCAAGCTCATAAATAAGGGCTAGCGGGAAGGTCTAGGGAAGCAAGATGACAATGGATGACCTGCATTAGGGTCTCGGTTAGCAAGCTGACAACAGAGAACAGATGAGAGGGGCTGGGGTGCACATGAACAATGTAGGGCAGACAGGAGAGAATGGGAAAGCAAGATGACAATGGACAGCAGGGAAGAGGGACTGGGGGAGCACATGGAGTACAGGGATAGCAAGAGTGTCTTTGGTAGTACACACACAACCTAGGGCCGATGTGTTGGGCTGGGGCAGCTGACAATGGAGGGACATAAGATGGGGTTCAGGAAGCAAGCTGACAATGAAGGGCCTGCAGAAAGGGATGGGACAGGACACTGACTATAAAGGGCCAGTAAGAAAGGACTGAAGAAGCAGGCTGGCAACGCAGACTGGTGGTAAGAGCTAAAAGAGCACATGGACAACTAAGTGCAGGAGAGAGAGGCTGGAGTAGCAAACTAACAATGAAAGGCAAGGGGGAAGGGCTAGGGAAGTACCCTGGCAATGTAGTGCAGGCAGGGGGGTGGTGGAGCTCATGGACAATGGATGGTTGGGCATGTGGGTCTGGGCACGGATGACAGGAAGGACGGCAGGAGGGGTTTGGAATGAAAGCTGCCAATGGAGAACTGACAGAGGGTCGGGGAACCATTTGGACAATTAAATGCTAGTGAAAAGGGCTTGAGCAAGAAAATGACAATGGACGGCGTGAGGGCCTAGGGGAGCACATGGACCATAGAGGGTGGTTGAAGGGGCTGGGCAGCAGGCTGATAGTGGACTGTGGGTGATTCAGGTTGGGGAACACAAAGTGAAAAGATGATAGCCAAGGAGGTCCAGGAGCAAGCTGACAACTGGGGGTCAGCTGGAAGGGCTGGTATAGCACACAGACAAATTCAGGCAGGATGAGGGGCTTGAGTGGCACACTGACTATGGAGGGCTGGTAGGAATGACAGGCACAGTAAGCTGACAACATAGGGCCAGTTGGAGGGGTTAGGTGACCTCATAGACAATGGAGGACAGACAGCTGGGGCAGCAGGTTTACAATGGTGGGCTGACTGGAGGGTCTGTGGAAGCATACAGGCAACCTAGGGCCAGGATAAGGATCTAGAACAGCTAGCTGACAACAGAGTGCAAGTGGGAGGTGCTGCAGCAACAAGCTGACAACAGAGAGTCTGCGGTAGGGGCTAGGAGAGCACACAGACTAAGTAGGGTGAGAAGGATGGGATGTAGAAGCACATAGACAATGGAGGGACACTGGAAGGTTCTGGGTCAGCAAACTGACAATGGAGGGCTGGCAGAAGGGGCTGAGGCTGCAGCAGACAATGGAGGGCCACCTCTGGGGGAGCTGAAGCATCAAGCAACCAATGGAGGAGTAACTGGAGGGCCAAGGGCAGCAAGCTGATACTGGGGGGGGGCTAGCAGGAGGGGTTGGGGCAGCTATGTGTCAATGAATACAAGGCATGAGGAGTTTGAGACTGTTGCAACCCGCCCCTCATATGCCCTTTGCACAGGTCGAAATGCTGACACAAGTTCCCCATCATTTGTCTTCTAGCCCCAAAACTGTTCACAAAATTGCTCAATAAATGCCCCCTATACCAGACCCTACACTCCCTAATATTCATTCCCCAGATTCCTTTAACATCCCATTAGCCTCCTAAGACCATCCCCACCTCAACCACAAACTCAATGCCTCTTTTTAGCCCTCCGAAACTACTGTTGCTGCCAGGTTACTGCTTTTGGGTGGGGCTTGAAATTTCCTGGGAATTCAAAGTCTTGCAAGACTTGGTGGCCATTTTGGGTTGCTGAATATAAGTATTGTGCCCATCCCTCAAATGTTGTTTGGCTTCCTGAATCAAGGAGAGACTATTGTCTCATCTCGTTCTTGAGTTGCTACATACCTGCTTCAAATTCAGTCCCGATTTCTTGACTCAACGATCATCGCCATTCATCTTCAGCACCACAGTTGCGACCTACACAAGATAGGGAAAAGAAGAACTAAAACAATCATCAAACCTGTGCCGTGCATGATGACAAGAAAGACAAGATCAGTGCACTGAACCATAAATAAAAACTACAAAAGACATATATTACTGTGTATAACTTGAGAACTATATTGTTTACTCCATTTCCTTCCAAAGATATTACTTAATGTGAAAAACAAATCCTTAAGCTGCCTAGATCTTAAGAGACATTCTAGTAGACAATTGGGCAAACTGGAAGGAACTCTCTTGATGTGTCCTATGCCTCAATAGAAGTAGTGACATTTCTTGCAAAGTAAATAAGTGTTCAGTGGTGAGTGACGCAAAATAGTGACTGTGTATACAGTTTGTAAACATATTGTGCTGACACACGGCCTTGAAAATCTGTTGATTTCTCATTGTGCACAGTAGCAAAAGTCCCTGGGCATGAACCATCATTGTGACCTGAATCCAAGAGCAGACATCCAAGGCTGTCTCATCTCTCTCTCTCTCTCTCTTTCTCTCTCTCTTATCCCCAACCCTCTTTCCCCTAAATGTAAACAGCCAGAACTCATTTAGTGGCAGATTTAATAGTGCTTAATGCCACCTTAGCGCCGCCATAGCATCATTTTTTTTATGCTAGTGTGGCGCTAAAGTGGCATTTTCCCCGCCCCATATTTACAAAGTGGCACAATGCATGTATTGCCCCACTTTGTAAACCCTTGCACCACATTATGCCTGCACCAGGCATAATGTATGCAAGGGGTGTGTTCCCCCGTTAGGGAGGCTGAAAAAATGGCGCAAGAAAATCCTTTGTCATTATTTTCAGCACTTTTAATGCCTACTCATAGCAGACGTTAATAGCGGCTTCCATTATTTATAATTCACCCCTATGTACTCTGCAGGAGTAGTGCCAACATTTTTGCGCTACTGCAGAGTACATCAACAGCGTACAAATTATAAAGTTATTTCCCCCTACCCTGTCCCATAGTGCACCATATTTTAAATACAAAAAGCACACATGATGGACGGAATGCTGAACAATGCAAACATTCACCCCCCGTCACAAAGTTCTGGGATTAATCTATAATTTTTTGCTTACCACACCACCCCAGTTTGGACCCAGCCATGTGGAAATCAGTCTTGACCCTGTTCCTCATGCGAACAGTCCAGCCCGAACTGCCAAGCCTCCTCCTCCCTGGACCGGAAACAAGCATCCTAGGACCGGTTTCAGGGTATCACTCTTCACCAGCTAGGCTAGCTTGAAGCAGTGGGGCAGTGAGCACGGGACCCACGTAATGGCATACCCTCCCCACTTGGGGTGACAAATGGAAAAAGAACAGATGATGGACGGAATGCTAAACAATGCAAACATTCATCCCCAATCACAAAGATCTGGGTTTAATTCATTGTTTTTTTGCTCACCACGCCACCCCAGTTTTGACCCAGCCATTTGCAAATCAGTCTTGACCCTGTTCCTCATGGGAACAGTCCAGCCCGCACTGCCAAGCCAGGTTCTCCCTGGACAAGAAACAAGCATCCTAGGACCAGTTTCAGAGTATCACCCTTCATCAACTAGGCTAGCTTGAATCCAGTGGCGCAGTGAGCAAGGGACCAACGTCTGGGCATACCCTTCCCACTTGGGGTGACAAATGCAAAAAGAACAGATGATGGACGGAATGCTGAACAATGCAAACATTCACCCCCAGTCACAAAGATCTGGGTTTAATCTATTGTTTTTTTCACTCACCACACCTCCCCCGTTTGGACCTAGCCATATGCAAATCAGTCTTGACCCTGTTCCTCACAGGAACAGTCCAGCCCAAACTGCCAAACCAGGTTCTCCCTGGACTGGAAACAAGCATCCTAGGACCGGTTTCAGAGTATCACCCTTCATCAGCTAAGCTAGCTTGAATCCAGTGGTGCAGTGAGCACGGGTCCCATGTCTTGGCATACCCTTCACACTTGGGGCAACAAAGGCAAAAAGAACAGATGATGGACGGAATGCTGAACGATGCAAACATTCACCCCCAGTCACAAAGATCTGGGTTTAAGCCATTGTTTTTTTGCTCACCACACCACCCCAGTTTGGACCCAGCCATATGCAAATCAGTCTTGACCCTGTTCCTCATGGGAACAGTCCAGCCTGAACAGCCAAGCCAGATCCTCCCTGTTCTTTTTGTATTTTAAATATGGCACACACATGGTGACGTGGAGGGGTGCTAAGGGGTGCAAGAAAAATGTGGGGCTGCACTAGGTGCAGGGCCACTTTTTTAAAATATGCCCCTAAGTCCCTTCCAATCTGCAGAGGGTTGACCAATGGGTGATTAGGTGGGCTCTCTTTACTCACAGAGTACCTGGGTATTCAAGTAAGTGGATCTTAACAGGAACAACATCTTGGGAGTCAGGCGGGAGGGGCTGCGGAAGCACACAGACAAAGGAGACAGGCAAGAGGAGCTGTGGAGGGAGTTTACAAAGGAGAGCAGGCAAAAGGGGCTGGGGGAGCACACAGACAACAAAAGACAGGTGACTGGGATGGGGAAGTATGGGGAAGCAGACTGACTACGGAGGCCTTCAAAAGGGGATGTAAAAGGTCATGAAAAATGTATGGATTGCTGGTGGGGCTTTGGAAACAAGCTCACAATAGAGAGCAGGTAAAAGGGGATGAGACTGGGAGCATATGGACAATGGATGGCTGGCAGGAGAGGCTGTGATGAACAAAACAATAGAGCACTGGTGTCAGGAGCTTTGCATGGGAGAGCAGGTGAAAGAGATTGGGGGAGCACTCAGATAACAGTGGATGGGAAAGTGACCTGTTAATGGACAGCAGGCAGGTGGTGCTGGGGACCACACTGACAATGAAGGCAGGTGGGAGGGGCATGAGGAGCAGACTGACAATGGATGGCCAGGAGTCAGGGGCTGAGAAAGCACACAGGCAACAGATGGCAGATGCCTGCTTATTTAAAAAGCTGATATCAGAGGGTCAGATGGAGTATTCTGGGGATCCATACAGGCCATGTAGGATGGGCAATATGGGCAGGGGCAGCTAGCTGACAATGGAAGGCTGGCGAGAAGGCTGGGGAGCCATGTAGAAAATGGAGTACTGGGGAGAAAGGCTGTAGCAGCAAGTGGACAAAGGAGGACCAGCGAGTGGTCCTGGGGACCACATGGACCATGAATAGTGGGCTGGAAAAGATGGGGCAGCAGCCTAACAATGGACGGTGAATAAGAGGGGCTAGGGAGGACAAGAGTAATGGAGGGTAGCCAGAGGGGCTTAGAAAACAAGCTGATAATATAGTACCAGTGGGAGGCGCTGGGATAGCATAGGTGTAATAGAGGGAGAGTATGAACTGCAGGGACAAGGCCAGGACAATAGAGGACCCATCAAAAGGGACCTGGAAGCGAGTTCACAACAATGGGTCAACAGGAGTGGCCAGTATAACATGCTAGCAACAGATCCTCAACAGGAGGTGCTAAGGAAACAAGCTGACAACAGAAGCTGGCGAGATGGTTTAGGGGAGCACTGTGTGGGAGAGACCAAGGAGGCAAGCTGATAATGGAGAGTGAGAGGTAGTTGCAGGAAACTGACAACAAAGGATAGCCAGGAGGGGCTGGGGAAGCACCGTGACTAAGGATGGCTGGGGGGCTGATGGAAGGGGCCGGGAGGCAAGCTGGCAGTAAAGGGCAGTTTGGACGGGTTTTGGGAGCACATTAAGAATGAAAGACAGGTGGGAGTGGCTGGAGCAGCAAGCTTATAATGGAGGGCTGGTGGGAGGGGATGGGATGGGAGAGCAACCCCAGAGGACCAGCTTGAGGGCTAAAGACAACTGCTGACAATGGGGGACTGGTAAGTGGTGCTGCTGAAGGAGGCTGACAAAGGAGGGCTAGCGGGAGGGGGCTGGGAAGCACATTGACCATGGACAACTGGGAGGGTTGGTAGGTGGGGCTGCAGCAGAAAGCTGACAGAGAGCAAGTGGAAAGAGCTGTGTGAGCACACAGATAAAGTAGATAAAGGAGGGCAGGCAGGAGTGCTAGGGAGGCCAGTGGAGACTGAAGCAACAAGCTGAAAATGGAGGGCAGGTCAGGGGTTAGGGATGACTCCTCACAATAGAGTGTAGGCTGGAGCGACTGGGGAAGCACACAGACAATGGAGAGTTGGTTAATAACAGAGAAAAGATGGCAGAGGCTGGGGAATCACACAGTCTACAGAGAGCTGGCTGGCAGAGTACGAAGCAAGCTAAGAATGGGCCAGTGGTAAAGGCTGGGGAGGGTTAGGAGACGGGGGAAAATAAACATCAATAATATATATTTTTTTAAAACACCTCGATTGCCGCTGCAGCACCGCTCCTTCTGCTCCTCTCCTGCAGCCACAGGCTCCCAGCCTGCCCTGCAGCCAGTCCTGACGCTGCTGAGAGAAGCATTAGGATTGGCTGGGAATTGCTAGCCAGGGCGCTCCCAGGCAGACTGGGAGCCTGTGTATGCTCTCTCCAGCCCGACAACTGTCTTGCTGGTCTGGAGACAGGCAACTGAGCATATGTGTTTGGCCGGCCCAGGCCGGCCAAACATACATATGCGCACTGAGGGGGAGCGCTGTGCACTTTCCCTCACTGCTTGTCACCCCATGGCCCCGTCACTTTACAAGAAAAAGATAATAAACAGTTTATTATCATTTTCTATCAAAGGTTTTGCAGCTGCCGCTGCTGGCGGGTGGGCGACACTCCTACGCCCTAACAGAGAAGCCGCCCCTTTTAGGAGGACAGGGTTGAGGTAACATGCTGACAGAACAAGGCAAGTGGGGTGAGGAAGCAACCTGAAAACCGAAGAACAGTGGTAGGTGTTGGGGAAGCAAACTGTCAGTGGAAAGCAGGTGGGAAGAACTGGGGAGCATATGAACAATGGAGGGCAGGCAGGATGGGTTGGCGAACCTTGCAGACAATGGAGTGATGGCAAGAAGGGCTTGGGCAGCAAGCCAACAAAGGAGAACATGTGGCAGCATGCAAGACCACACGAACCATGTAGGGTGGACGGAAGGAACTGGGGAACCAAGCTGACAATGGTGGGAGGATAAACAGTGATGGGGATCACAAGGGCAATTGTGGCAGCCAGAGGGATTCAGACTGCAAGCTGACAATGGAGTGTCAGCGGGAAGGCCTGGGATAACAGAGGGACAATGGAGGGCTAGCAGGAGGTGTGGGGAAAGCTGACAGACTATCGAGGGTCACCTGGCCAACTGAGAGGCAGTTTTTCGGTTCACTTTTTCAGTATCATTAAATATTTAATAGCACCCTAACATTTTATCTAAACTTTCGCACTTTGTTTTTTCTGGCTGATTTCTAGAACGTGACACAGATAAGGCATCATACAATACACTAAAATAGATTACAGTTTAAAAAAAGTAGGAGTACACCCTCTTCACCCCAGGAGTTCAGTTCAGGGTTTTGATATCTACAAGTAACTTGACAAATTCCAATTACTAAGTAAGACAAAAAATCCTGAAATATTTAATTAGCCAGTATGTGAAAACACTGCACATTTTTATTTCCTATGATTAAATTACATTCTCTTACCGGATGCATTAGAAGTAGTAAAGACTAGGAGCAGCTCTCAGGAGTAGTTTCTGGAAAAAACACCAGAAATACGCTGGCAGTCGTTAAAAAATGGTTCTCAGCGTAAGTGTTCAGACGTAAACAGGGAAAGGTGCTATCTACCTCCAACATCTCTCAAGGAAACCCACAAGTGGTAGTAATTCTGGAATAGCATGACATCTTACAGATCTTGACCATTTTCTCATGTGAGGTCACAATAAGGGATCAACGTCTGCTGCCATAGCGATAGGTGTCAATAGCTAGGCTGCACATTTCTGAGATAGACCAAGGGGACTGTAGTGTATGGGTAAATTATGCCTTGAATATAACTGTAAATGTTCATTTAAATGTATTAGCTGGAGAGGGGACATTCCTGTAATCTTTGTATGGTGCATAATTGATAAATGTTTCCTCTCATCTTTTTTTTAGGCGCAAACACCTCTGAGAAAAACCGCTGCCATACATACCTTCACAGGCCCAAACAGGAAATGTGGGATCTTGCATAACTAGCTTCAAATACTGTCAATTTCATTTCATAAATACAAAATGACAGATGTCAGCCTGAATTTTGAGACAATATTTGAATAAAAAACCTTTGGCTTTTGCTTGCCTTCAGAAAGACATTTGAATAACCGAAATAATGACATGCGATTTACTTAATATTTTTCATCGCTCCCTTGGGATCGTGGCACTGAATCAGGCCCATCTGTGCACCATTTCCACCTTTGCGAGCTTGCCACTAAATTGGGCCCTCAGTGCCCAGTTTTAAATGTAGGCATGCATAATAGGCCTTGAAATCACATGTCCTTTCATAGAAGCATGGTCCGTCCATGTGCTCAAAGTTTTCATAAACAAGGTTTTCAATCATCTGTTTCATTGGAAGGTCTTGTGGAATTGAGGATGGAGGTTGGGGGCTAAGGCAAGACCTGGTTTAAAGTTTTCCACTTAGGAAGTACAGCTTTTTTCGTTTTTGAGGCTGCATAGGCCCTTATTACAATTTGGGTGGAATTTTCAGAGCCCTGCATAAACCTTTGTTTGCAATTGGATCAGACTCTTAGTGCATATTTATACTTTTTGACGCAAAACTGCACAACGCATTACGGAATGGCTACCATTAAAAAAAAAAAAGACTCTAGCCGGGGGAGGGGGGTATGGTGGTAGGGACAAAGGCACTAGTGGGTTAGAAATTACGTTAGGCTGGTTATCAGCAATAAATATGCCGCTAATTAGCCTTGCGTCATTTGCTGATGCACTAGCACCCAAATATGACTCTTTCTCAGTAAAGATAGGAGTCGTGCCCACCACTCCAATGGCCAGCACAGGGGACCAGTGTACCCTGGGCAACATCATAAGACCCAGTGCCAGGCAGGGGGGCTCATGTCAGCGGCCCAAAATGGCACACCAAAAAATATTTACCTATACTTACCAAGGATGGGGTCCCCCTTCTTGTGGTGTCCCTCTGGTGTGGGTGGGGATGTTGCTGGGGCTTGGGGTGGGCATCTGTAGGCCGTTCCATGGTGTTTTGCTCCCTTAGGCTTAGCACCATTATTTGAGTCCACCTCCTCTGTGTGTGTCATATCTGTGCCAGAGAATAGATATGGCGCTAGGGGTTGGCGTCATGTTGTTGACAGGGATGCATACCATGCATCTAATTAGGAGAAGGTAGTTTGCCGCATCCACAACATGACGCCAACTCCAATATTTTGACGCTAGATGGGTCAAGCATCAAAATATAAATATGTGCATGTGCAACCCTAAAGTTATTTTGTCATTTTTTTCATTACATAAGTACACCCCTCATCTTTTTATAGTGCCTTACCCTCCCAAAAACTGTAGTTGAGGTGCAAAAGAGCAGTTGAACTTTCAAAAGTAAAACATTTTAGTTGTTATTAATCCTCATATGCTAAAGGAATATTGATAGTCCTTGAAGTGGATCTTGAATAGGTGGCACTTTTTTGGGTAGTGATGCTATGCTATGCATGCCAGGGGTGGTTCCTCCACAATGGCCCCACTGGCTAAGAGCCAGCATGTGCAGGGCGGGGCAAGGCTGTGTCTGGGAAGTGGAATGAGGACTTGTGTGCACTAAGTGTGCATGTGTGTTTGAATGGCCTAGATGGCCTAAAAAGTGTCCAGGCCCCAGGTTTGTGTCTGAGTGGCAGTCACTGCCGCTCAGACCAATCCTGACGCTGCTAACATGCTACGTTTAGCATGTAAGCAGCGCCAGGATTGCTGAGGAGCCTCTTCTGGTGTCACACAGGAAAGGAGGACGAACAAGGTGGCAGGAGAAGACGGCGGCAGCAATGAATGATACTTTTTCATTTATTTATTCCCCCCATCATCATCCCTGCCCCTCCCCTTGATAACCGCCGCTAATAACTGCAGCCTATTACTTCATGCATGCAACCATAATATTATCTCAAACAGTAGCAGTGGAGTTGCAAGGTTGACATGGCCAGTAAGGCAAGCCTGAAAATGGCCCCTCTCAACCCGGATAAGTTGTAAAATAAAACTATAATGAGGTACATTGCCCCCAGAACCATGGGCCCTGTTACCACTGCACCTGCTGCACCATTGATGTTTAAGCCCTTGTACAGTATCCACCTTGTAGGACACTTAACAGTGCTGTGACCTGTAGAGAATTTGTTCAGTGACCTAAGGTAGAACTGTCCTTCTATGGTTATGCCATGCAGCGCCATGAATTCCATTACATTTGGCATGACTTGTACAGCGCACAGTGCGAGCATCCCATTTATAGTCTGTGAAATAATGCACCTAACAACTGCTTGTTTAAATAAATTGAGCTGAAATATTGACCAAATGAAGCTATTTTGTACATGCAATATCTGTGCAAAAGAAGCTACCAGGTGTGAAGAACAATCATTGGCCAATTATCAACTGAACCGTAGCACTGCGTTTGGGCAGAATCTGCGACTTCACGAAGGGCCACATGTACAAACACTTTTTCGCATAGACACAGAATGGGGAAAAAACTTTGCTATATCTGGCCCTAAGTACTTGCACTGAGCCAGATGTATCAGTATGACACAGCAAAAGGGGTTAATAAGAGGCAAACACACTTCCTGCACAATAAATATTAATGACTCAAAATACTTGGGCACATCAGAAAATGTAAAAATAGAGACAGGAGACCTCCAGCTCTACAATGACTTTTGGAAAGTGGCTTTAAATAGATGGAAGAGGCCCGAGATGGGTTCAGGATTAAGCTGCCTCAGTATTCGGTGTTCAAAATTGCAGCAGCCGCCTGATTAAGGGGAGGGCTTTGGGCATCGCACATTTTTATTTACAAATTAAGCACTGATGCAGAGTAACACAAACAGACAATTTTCAGCACAAGATAAGTTTCGTAAAGGAAAGTAAACCCAAAAAACATTTTGCACAAGTTTTTGTCACTTTTATGATGCAAATCGAGTACACAATGTGTGTAAATCTGGGATATTTTCTCTCTGTTTTTCTCCTTCCGAAAGCACAGTCCAGGCTTAGCAAGAGAGAAAAACGTTTGATATATTCTACCTTCCATTTCGACTTTAATAAAAGGATCACCAATCCTCACTTAAGAAAACATGACCAGAACTATTTTGCACACATTAAAAAATTCATTACAAAAATGTGCCTGAGGAAACAATAATGTCGGAAGAAGATGTGTTTTGGATGCACCCAGAAGAAGTTACGCGGCACGAGAATTCAGGGTAAAAAAATGCATTTTGGAAATGTTGGATAGGTAGGGAATGGATAAATAAGGTTTTGTGACTGTGTGATTGCGGGACAAGCCCAAAAGGGGTTGTGGAGGGCATGCTGTGCAGACGGTACGGTAAAACTAGAAATATATTTTGGATAACAGAACCACATTCAAATGGGCACACAGTAGAAGCCAGAAAAGGAAGACTTTGGAGGAACAACTGAGGTGTGTATGGGGGTGGTGGTGGGTGCTGAAGAAAGATGTAATTTTAAGGTGGAAAACTATTATATCGGAGAATCCAGGTAATAAGTAAAATGTTTGATTTCACTCATTTGCACTGTACCATTTAGATAATGTGAGTTCAATGTAAATAAACCATATTACAATTTCTTTACTCTTCCTTATCGCATTACTTTGTGCTCTCTTTCTGATCCATTTGTTTCTGGTTTTGTTGCCAATGTGCACGAATCTCTAAGTCAGAACCATCCTGAACAGCCTTATGCGGCTGGAATACTTTTCTCTTCCCTATGTCTAAAATAATGTGCGCTGTCATGTCCTGTTACTGGCTAGGTTTCCTTGCAATAGGATCACACATGGCTCTAAAAAGAAAGAGGTGTTATTGAGGGACATCATCTGTACTTCTGTCGCGATAGCTGGCGCTCATTTTTTTATTTTTTATTTTTTTTATTGGAAGAGTTTACTGACCAAATACACATAGAAAAAGGAAAACATCAAGATCCACCAAGAGAAACATTCCATCAAAACATTTTATGAAAGATTACATTATACTCTGTTTTGCTCCCCGCTCTGCCTTCCGCGCTCCTTCCCGTTTTCTTTTCTGCTGACTTTTTTCCCGCCGCTGCGTCCCCTGCGGCCCCTCCCGCCTCCCCCCTTCTTCTCACCGTTTCCTTTTCTGCTGACTTTTTTCCCGCCGCTGCGTCCCCTGCGGCCCCTCCCCCAGCCCTCTCATTCGCCAGGCCCTCCCACCTCCCAGCTGCAACTCCAGCCCCCCCTCCTCTTATGGCAGCCGCAGCGCAGTAACAGGGAGCAACCTTTGACCCTGCTCCTGCAGGCCGGTCGCTCCCCGCTACGCCTTCCGCACTCCATCCCGTTTCCTTTTCTGCTGCCTTTTTTCCCGCCGCTGCGTCCCCTGCGGCCCCTCCTGCCTCCCCCCTCCCTCTCACCGTTTCCTTTTCTGCTGCCTTTTTTCCCACCGCTGCGTCCCCTGCGGCCCATTCTGCCTCCCCCCTCCTTCTCACCGTTTCCTTTTCTGATTACTTTTTTCCAGCCGCTGCATCCCCTGCGGCCCCTCCCGCCTCTCCCCTACTTCTCACCGTTTCCTTTTCTGCTTACTTTTTTCCTGCCGCTGCGTCCCCTGCGGCCCCTCCAGCCTCCCCCCTCCTTCTCAGCGTTTCCTTTTCTGCTGCCTTATTTCCCGCCGCTGCATCCTCTCCGGCCTCTCCCTCCAGCCCTCTCATTTGCCAGGCCCTCCCGCCTCCCAGCTGCCACTCCCACCCCCCCTACTCTTATGGCAGCAGCAGCACAGTAACAGGGAGCAACCTTTGACCCTGCTTCTGCAGGCAGGTCGCTCACCGCTCTGCCTTCCGCGCTCCATCCCGTTTCCTTTTCTGCTGCCTTTTTCCCTGCCGCTACGTCTCCTGCGGCCCCTCCTGCCTCCCCCCTCCTTCTCACCGTTTCCTTTTCTGGTGCCTTTTTTCCCGCAGCTGCGTCCCCTGCGGCCCCTCCCACCTCCCCCCTCCTTCTCACCGTTTCCTTTTCTGCTGCCTTTTTCCCGCCACTGCGTCCCGTGTATCCCGTGCGGCCCCTCCCCCCAGCCCTCTCATTCGCCAGGCCCTCCCACCTCCCAGCTTCCACTCCCACCCCCCTCCTCTTATGGCAGCCGCGGCACGGTAACAGGGAGCTACCTTTGACCCTGCTCCTGCAGGCAGGTCGCTCCCCGCTCCGCCTTCCGCGCTCCATCCCGTTTTCTTTTCTGCTGCCTTTTTTCCCGCTGCTGTGTCCCCTGCGGCCCCTCCCCCAGCCCTCTCATTCGCCAGGCCCTCCCGCCTCCCAGCTACCACTCCCACCCCCCATCCTCTTATGGCAGCCGCGGTGCGGTAACAGGGAGCAACCTTTCACCCTGCTCCTGCAGGCAGGTTGCTCCCCGCTCCGCCTTCCGCGCTCCATCCCGTTTCCTTTTCTGCTGCCTTTTTTCCCGCTGCTGTGTCCCCTGCGGCCCCTCCCCCAGCCCTCTCATTCGCCAGGCCCTCCCGCCTCCCAGCTACCACTCCCACCCCCATCCTCTTATGGCAGCCGCGGTGCGGTAACAGGGAGCAACCTTTCACCCTGCTCCTGCAGGCAGGTTGCTCCCCGCTCCGCCTTCCGCGCTCCATCCCGTTTCCTTTTCTGCTGCCTTTTTTCCCGCCGCTGCGTCCCCTGCGGCCCATCCCCCAGCCCTCTCTTTCGCCAGGCCCTCCCGCCTCCCAGCTGCCACTCCCACCCCCCCTCCTCTTATGGCATCCGCGGCGCGGTAACAGGGAGCAACCTTTGACCCTGCTCCTGCAGGCAGGTTGCTGCCCGCTCCGCCTTCCGCGCTCCATCCCGTTTCCTTTTCTGCTGCCTTTTTTCCCGCCGCTGCATCCCCGGCGGCCCCTCCCACCTCCTCCCTCCTTCTCACTGTTTCCTTTTCTGCTGCCTTTTTTCCTGCCTCTGCGTCCCCTGCGGCCCCTCCCGCCTCCCCCCTCCTTCTCAACGTATCCTTTTCTGCTGCCTTTTTTCCCACCTGCTGCGTCCCCTGCGGCCCCTCCCCCAGCCCTCTCATTCGCCAGGCCCTCCCGCCACCCACCCTCCTCTTATGGCAGCAGCGGCGCGGCCGCGCGCAGCAGGCGCACCAAAGGCAAGCCCGTCCACACCTGGACCGCGCCCAGCGCCAGAACCCCTGGCCCCGGCAACAGCAACTCCGTCAGCATTCGCTATAACGCCGACACCCTCCGCGCACTCAACACCAGCCGAGACACCACCTGCCTCCAGGCCTTTCCAAAGAGCGCGCACGGACCCTTCTCCTGCCACAACTGCGGCTTCACCTGCAACAGAGCCCACATACCTCCTAGGATCAAGACCAACCACCTCCGTTGCATACTCCTCAACACCCGCTCAGCACGCAAGCACGCCATCGAAGTCTGGGACCTGCTTGACTCCACCTCCCCAGACGCGGCCTTTCTAACCGAAACTTTGTGGAACGACTCCTCAGCACCCGACATCGCCATAGCCATTTCGAACGGATACAAGTCACGTGCCGAGACCGCACCAACAAAACTAGAGGAGGCATAGCCATCGTCCACAAAGCCACCCTCGAAGTCAAAACCACCCTGGACGACTCCTTCAGCGCCGCCGAACTCCTTCACTTCCAAGTCCGCACCGAACCCCAACACCACGCTCAGAGGAACACTCATCTATAGACCCCCATGACCCAGGGCACCTTTCTGCAACGCCATCGCGACCCACGCATTCGCCTCCACGGACTACATCCTCCTCGGGGACCTGAACTTTCACCTCGAAAACAACAATGACACCAACTCCACCACCCTGACCGAAAACCTCGCCAACCTCGGCTTCACACAGCTCATCAACACACCCACCCACACAGCCGGTCACACCCTTGACCCCATCTTCTCCACAAGCAACCACATCACCTTCAACCATACCTCCGAACTCTACTGGACCGACCACCACTGCATCCACTTCACCTTCAAGAAGCAGACAGAACACCACCTCACCGAACAACCACCACGCCGTCGATGGGGCAAAGTCACCGAATTTCAACTAACCAACGCCCTAGCCCAGAATCCACCTGTCAACCCCACTGACTTTGCGGCACACAACCTCAAGCTATGGATCAATGACTGTGCCGACCGCCTTGCTCCACTCAGAAAACCTTCCAACAACCACATCAACAAAAAAGCCACCTGGTTCACCGACGACCTCCAAGCCTCCAAACGCCAGTGCCAAAAACTCAAACAAATATGGCTACTCGAACGCACTCTAGACAACCACACGGCACTCAAGGATGCCACACGCAAACACCACCAACTCATCAGGCTAGCAAAAAGATCCTCCTTCAAAACCCGCCTAGAAAACAACGCACACGACTGCAAAGAACTTTTCAGCATCGTAAAAGTACTCTCCAACCCAAACGCCAACGTCAACAACATCACCCCCTCCCAAGAACTATGTGACGCCCTAGCAACCGCTTCCACCAAAAAATCTTGGAAATCCACGACAGCTTCAACTCCCCTCACACTCTGGACGCTCCTGCCCCACCCACCACGAACTCCACCCGCTCCAGCCGACTGACCTCCTGGACCAACATCAGCGACGACGATACCCGCAAGACCATGAACTCCAACCACTCCGGATCACCATCAGACCCCTGCCCACACCACATCTTCAACAAAGCAGACACAGCCATCGCACCACACCTATGGAAAGCCATCAACATCTCCTTCGAAACTGCAAGATTCCCGGAAAGCTGGAAACACGCCGAAATCAACACCTTTCTCCAGAAACCAAAGGCAGACCCGAAGGACCTGAAAAACTTCCGGCCCATCTCTCTGCTCCCTTTCCCAGCGAAGTTCATCGAGAAAATCATCAACTCTCAGCTCACTCGGTACCTCGAAGACAACAACATCCTCGACCCCTCCCAGTCTGGCTTCAGACGGAACCACAGCACCGAAACCGCCCTCCTCACCGCCACAGACGACATCAGAAGCCACCTCGACAATGGAGAAACATCAGCCCTCATCCTCCTAGACCTATCAGCCACCTTTGACACCGTCTGTCACCACACCCTAAAATCCCACCTCCACGCAGCAGGAATCTAGGACCAAGCCCTTGAATGGACCGCATCCTTCCTCGCCGGCAGAACCCAAAGAGTCTGCCTCCCCCGTACCAATCCAAAGCATTCAACATCATCTGCGGTGTACCCCAGGGCTCATCCCACAGCCCGACGCTGTTCAACATCTACATGGCCCCCATCGCACAAGTGGCCTGCCAGCACAACCTCAACATCATCTCCTACGCCGACGACACCCAACTCATCCTCTCTCTCACCAAGGACCTGCACACCGCCAAAACTAATCTCCATGAGGGACTAAAAGCCATTGCCGACTGGATGAGAGACAGCCGGCTAAAACTGAACTCAGACAAAACAGAGGTCCTCATCCTTGGGCGCACCCCCTCCGCCTGGGACAACTCATGGTGGCCGTCCACGCTGGGTCCCTCAACCGACACCCACAGACAGCGCACGAAACCTCGGCTTCACCCTCGACTCCTCACTCTCCATGTCAAAGCAGGTCAGTGCCATCTCCTCCTCCTGCTACAACACCCTCCGCATGCTTCACAGAGTTTACAAATGGATCCCAACAGAAACAAGAAAAACAGTAACCCAGGCCCTCGCCAGCAGCAGACTCGACTACGGCAACGCCCTCTACATCGGTATCTCATCCAAATTCCTCCAACGCCCCCAATGCATCCAAAACGCCTCCGCCTGACTCATCCTCAACATCCCTCGCCACTTCCACATCACCCCCCACCTAAGAGACCTTCACTGGCTCCCCGTCAACAAGAGGATCACCTTCAAGCTCCTCACCCACGCACACAAGGCACTCCACAACACCGGACCATCATACCTGAACAACAGACTCAGCTTCTACACCCCCACCCGACATCTCCGCTCCGCTAACCTCGCCTCCATCCCCCGCATCCACAAATCTTCCAGCGGCAGATCATTCTCGTACCTCGCCGCCAAGACCTGGAACACCCTCTCACCGGATCTACGACAGACCCAGGACCTACTTTCCTTCAGAAAACTCCTCAAGACTTGGTTCTTCGAGCAATAGCAGCACCTCCCCCCCCCCAGCGCCTTGAAGCCCTCACGGGTATGTAGTGCGCTTTACAAATTGATTGATTGAATGATTGATTGAAATGCCACCAATTATTTCCCTCGGGTACACCAATCAGAAGTAAAGGATAAAACACGTATGATAAAAATACAGTCCCACAACAATTCATTTCCATTAATAAAACATCCAGTCGATCAGTACTTTACATTATGCCTTTCCACAGCAACGAGAATTCCTTATGCAAACCAGACCTCAATGCATATATTTGTTCTAACCTCTTCATTCTTAACATTTTAGCACGCCATTGATCAAGTGCGGGTGTAATCTTAGTTGTCCAGTTCTGAAGGATAATACATCTCGCTATAAACATGATCATGAATATTTTTTTCCTATGGTCTGATCCTGCCCCAGCATTGGGGGAAAATTATATTAGGGTCAGGAGCGGGTCATTCGGAAAATCAATTTTCAGCCTACACCAACAGTACTCCTGAATGGAGGATCATAATGGCGCAAATTTCGGGCACTGCCAGATTATATGGGTCCAGTTCCCCGTAGTCTCTGTCTAATGCCTAAAACAATAGTGACTGATTTTGTGTAAGAGGGTAGGTATTCTATAAATCAGCCACTTAGCAAAAAAATGCATGTGATGAAAATTTGCACCTGTAAGTACAGAAATGTTTTACCTGTTTATCCTGTCCCATGACTCTCTTACTATCTGGAAGCCCTCCTTTAACTGCAACCTCAATTGTACTTTCTCAAAGACCTTAGACTCTCTACAATTAGCTAATTTGGCCTTCCAGTACTTTACAGGCCTGGATGTAGGAGTCTGTCTCAAGTCCACTACTAGACCCAAACTGGTCTTGATAGAACTGAGGTCTAATTGATTTATGAAATGAGCAATTTATGTATAAGACCATTGTAGCTATGCTTTTACATAGATTATACCGGGTTCTATTTTGGTCCACTTATTCCAATGATCGGTGTTTAAAAAATCCCCAATAACGGAATATCCATTAACCTCCCACTTGTGAACCATTTTTATTATTTAAAAGAGGAAGGGATCTGCAAAATATATTGGCTAACCTGGAGGCACCATTGATGGCAGGAATGGTGTAAAATTTGAAAAACTGCTCCTTTCTTTTCGACCACCATTGTAAGGATTTATATAAACTTTTCTTGTGGGGTTTAGTTAAGCGTAGGAAATTTATAATCCTATACTCCTGAAAAATGACATCTTGGAAAAAATTATGAGTATGGCTCTCAACACCAGTGGGTTCAAAAAACAGATGCGAAAAATGTGCAAAGGAGGTGGAATTATATTCCTTCAAATTTGGCAATCCCAGGACCCCATCTGCTACTGGTTTATAGAGAATGTTTATCGCTTATCTAGGGACTTTGCTAACCCAAATAAGAGTTGAAAACATTCCCCTAGTTCTCTGAAAAACTGCATTTGTAAAGTGCAAGAAAAAGCTGTGGATAAAAAGTTAAAAAGCAGTAAAATAGACATTCGTATTAGCACCACCCTGCCAGTTATGGATATGGGAAGAATCGTTCATTTAGAAAACAACTTTCTTTCTTCCTAATTAAAAGCTCATTGTTTAATGAAAATTGGTTTTCAGTCTCTTCTATAACATATATGCCCAGATCTCTTGGGTTTATAGTTAACCAAGGGACACAATTCATGGAATAAAGTGCTCATAGTGCAATTACAAAGAATTTCAGTTTTCAGACTGTTTATCTAATAACCACACACCAGCTGAAATTCATGAAAAACCTTGAATGTCCATTGCCGAATATCCAAGCCCGGTTTCAACAATAGTGCAATATCATCAGCATATAATTTGATTTTAGACAAACCAGGGACAGGCAATTCATTGCAATGGTCTGATCTTATGGCAATGGCAAGGGGTTAAACAAATAAAGCAAATAACATTGGGGAAAGAGGGCACCCCTATCAAATAGAAGGTACGCAGGTCCTGAATGGGCATATGCAACATTATCTGCATGGCAACAAGAATTCTTAGCATTCTGTTTTGATCGAGAAGTACCAGGCCAATACTACGGTACCTGAAATTAAAGAAAGAGACTTTGTTGAAACTAAAATTTGAAATTGAAAGCTGAAAAGCTGAGAAAGAGACTTATAAACTACCGGATGCGACACTGATAACCTGAATTGACTTTGAAAACCCGATTATGACAAGCTGCTAACCTGATTTGACAAAAGAGTCCTGGAGTGAGTGAAACGCTGTAAATAAACGCAGAAAGAAAGAGACCTTTGCGTCAAGAAAAAAAAAAAAGAGAGTTTTATATCATCCTCAAGTTGATTATTTGTTTTGAAGTTATTCTGCTATCTGATTCTTTACAGACATGGTTTATAATAGAGGTAGTAACAAAAAGGGTAAGGTGTGTGGCTGGTTAAGTATTATACTAGGTATTGTATGTGCAATAATAATTGTAGGTGTGATTGTGGGAATGCTGTGGTTGGATAAGAAAGCGACTAACAATGCTTCAAAACCTGAGACTGCAACACTAACACCATGGGAAAAGTTTGAGCAGGATGCAAGACACTTGCATGAGGGAACTAACCCAAAAGGGGAACTTTCCACTAATGTCTTCTATCGCTTGCTGAATGAGTATGTTGAAACAATGGATGCGAAAAACTGTTATGTGTGCACAAAGATTCCTTCATCAGTGCAAGAAGGGGTCACCTACCATAGCTTGCCTTTAACTTATGGGATAAGCTGTATTTTGCTACTAACAAGATTCTATAATCAAGAGCATGTGCAATTTTGTATTCAAATTTGGATGTAGTGTTTTCTTTTGTGCCTGTGATTGAGTTTCTGAACAAGTTAGCTAAGGAGCATAGTATAAAATTAGAGGTTTCTTTGAACCGACGCTTATATTTGGGACAGCTTAAGCACACGGCAATACTCTGACTTGCTTATTGACACCTGTAGAAAAAAGCTTCTTAGATCACACTGATGATAGACGCAAAGCATTAAAAGAAAGATTAGAAAAGGGGTTAGAGAAACGCACATATGCAAATGATTATGCTTACACTGCAATAAAGACGCAAGGCAAACTAGCTATAGATGCACTACATGTCAGAAGGCTTTGTATATATAGGCCGAAATCTGAACATGACACTTTATTTGTGGGAACGAGTGAATGCAGGCATGTGTTTTTGTTTCAGAGTAAATGGACATTCATGTTAAATGGACAGGATCCAGCGATCCCTGGGATATATTATATCTGTGGACTTAAGGCTTATTACCGTCTCCCTAAGGGATGGTATGGGACATGTTATTTGGGAATAGGTTTCCCAAAGATTTACCAGATTGATGACTTAAAGCAAATACCTAAAACGTCTGAATTACAATATGTTAGACAAAAGCGAGAGACAGCGGCTGCTGTCGTTGGTGACATATTTGGAGCCATATTTCCTTCAGTAGGGGTTATCTTAAACTCCATAAAGATTCAAAAGTTGTCTACTATTGTGGTTAACATGCTGACAAATTTTACAGGGGCTATACTCCTGATGGATACTGAATTTGCTGCGGAAAGAGCTATGACTCTTAAAAATCGGCTTGCTTTAGACATTCTTTTAGCAAAGAGCGGCGGAGTCTGCAAGATGCTCAACGAGTGTCATTGTTGCTCCTTTATACCAGACAGTAGTAAAAAGATTAGAGGTATGCTTACTAAGCTAACTAAAGATAGTGCATAGTTGAAGGATTTGAAGGAACCTGGAGTGTGGGAGAAAGTGGGAAAAGGAATTGCCAGAGTAGGGAGCTGGTTTAGCAACATTTGGAATGGAGTACTTGCAAAAATATTAGGGGGTCTATTAATTGTTCTGGCCTGTTTATTAGGATTATGGGGAGCATGCAAAATTAATGATAACATTAAAAGAGATTGGACAAAAAGGAATAAAAAGAATGAAGAAAGTGAAAGGGAGAAAATGTTTAATGAAATTTGGGAGAGTTCACACAAAGGACAAGATGTTGAAATGCGCATTATGCGCAAGGTGAAAAATTAAGTGACAGGTCAAAGGGAAAAGTTTGTGTGATGACGAACGTCATCAGAGGAGGGACTGAGAGAGGTTAATTTATATAATCTATATTAACATGAAATGTTTATGAATTAATGTGCGACAATGCTGCATAGAAACTGTAACAGTAATTTTTGCTTAAACGTGCACCTGAATTGTGACCACTGGGAGTGACCGCCAATGTATACGTGGACTAATAATGATGACTAAAATGTTTATGTATTACTATTATATCAAATAAGTTTATACTAATTATTAATGATTACATTATTGAATTTGTGCTGAAATCCTTATAGGCCTTATGTTAGCATGAGCCGAAGTTTAGCTGCTTGGCTCTCATATTAAATGTATTTTTCCTATCTTGCAGTGTGCTGACTCACAAAGGACACAACCTTTTCCTTTTTTCTTCAACTAGAAGACGAATGTAACCATGCTAGTTCCGTTCCCATGAATTTTTCCTTGCTTGTAGAATAATGTTAAAACAAAATGAAACAGTGTAGATTAATGTAATGTACAAGGTCATTCAAACCGGTGAAGACAATGGAGCTACTGACCAAAAGATGTGCAAAGAATTACAGAAAGATGAAATCATACCGGACGTGCCACCTCTGAAGATATCGAATAAGGGAACCAATCAAAGGCTTGTAAAATAATATGGGGGAAGAGTTAGGTGACCTAGGGCCTGATTACAACTTTGGGGGAAGGTGTTAATCCGTCCCAAATGTGACGGATATACCACCAGCCATATTACGAGTCCATTATATCCTATGGAACTCGTAATACGGCTGGTGGTATATCCGTCACATTTGGGACGGATTAACACCTCCTCCAAAGTTGTAATCAGGCGCCTAACGTGTTTTCTGATAGGTTAAAGATAGTGGGGTATAACAAATGTCCAATACAATTTTGGGGGAATGTACAACGGAAAAGGGATAAAAACCCATGTCACGGGGAGTCATTTAGGTGGGTTAGGGAATGCTATTGATTTTATCCAGAAACTCTGTCACTTTGTTTGGTGACTTGTTGGTTTACTTAAAACCATCCTTGCCCTTAGATTTGACCATTTTACACTTTACCTCCTTATGAGGGAAGTGCCCTTTTTGCCCCGAAGCTGATTCCTGACTGATGGCGATTTAACTGATGTCCTGAAGACGAAGACTGAACCTGTGCGCTGACCTAAACTTTGGAGGGTAATTATGACAATTGAATTGTGATTTATCTGTTTGCTTTTCCTTTCTAGGTACCAACTGCTTACTTTTGACAGAGACCATAGTTAGATGTTTTCCAAATTGGTGTTCTAAATTGTTTTGCATGAAGCCCAACATGCCAATGCTAATTAGTGGTTAGGACAGGTGTTCACTAAACTGACGCAAATAGACAAACGACCGAATCTATGCTTTGATGAACTGACGCGTTATTGACACTCTAATAATCTGAGCTATGTTTACGCCGTGTTATGTTCTGATGTTTGTGATTCTCGCCTTAATGAAATCTTACCAAAGTTGCCATATCGTGACTATGCTATGTTTCTTGGTGTTGAGATTAACGCATCTGCTCTTAGATTTGTAATTAAAAGGGAATAAAACTTATAAAATTCTACAAAACTGGTGTGGTTATTCATGGCTGCAAGGTCATGGTAGAGTTTTGAATTGATTAATGACTTGAAATGTATTGTTATGATAAATATTGATGACATTATTGATGTATTGATTGACATATTGATTAGCTATCTCGTCCTAAGGTGTCTCTCAACTGGGTCAAACGATTCATTGGCATAAAACGAGTCCTGATGTGTAATAAAGTATCATAGAGGGGCGCGTTAACAGTTCTGGTAGCAGAGCGACTGTTTGGCCCTTTGGGATCCTAGGACGGAGAGTTATTGTTTAAATTGTTTACTGAGATAATGCAAATTGGAGGTATGATGTGTTTCTAAATTCACCATGACTTTCCTGGGATCTCGGCGCCTGCCTAAGTGAGTTGGGGATGTTCTTGGCGTTCTAGTATGTGTAGTGTAGGATTTGCGCTTGTTCAGCTTATGCATTTTGCAGGTGGTTTGTGAAGTTTGTGTGTATTTAGGCCAGGTAATGTTGTTTTAGTAGGAGTGGGCGAACTCCGCAGTATGAGAGTATGGAAGTCGGCGTACTTCATATGAGTGTGGCGCTTTGTGCTCAAAATTATCCACGTGGTTGGTTGTTCATGTACGGACCCGTCGTGGTCTAAGACTCCGGAGTATATTGAGAAGTGTAGGAGACACTTGGGTTTATCTTGTAATTTGTGTGGTTTAATTAGGTAAATCAGGCGTGGTTGACAAGTCGAGTTTGAGTTAAATTGTATGTGTGAAACCTTCGATGGAGATTTGGCAAGTTCTAAAGTGCACTAGAGCAAACCATTGACAATTCGAGAGTAGGATTTGCAGGTCAAATTCTGCTTGTGTATGCGGGAACTGAGAAAGAGAGAGTAGCGGCCGAGGCTTCAAGTGAAATCTCTGTAGTTCTGAAGCAAATGAGTTACCCTTCCTGTAGTAAACGGCAAATTTGTGTTGTTGTTGTTAAGGTGCTTGCAGTAATTTTTGCATTAGTTTGGTGTGAATCCAGTGAGGGGCGGACGAGCCGCAAGACTTTGTCAGCTGCAGTGTGTGAGTGTGACGTCAGTGGTGCCGCGCTGAGATAGGTCAGTTGTCGAGAGGGGTCACGCACGGATTGGCGGCCGTCCATGAGAGGCAATAGATTGAGAAAGGTGGGTGAAGAGTGTCCTGGGAACTAAAGTCACTTTTTCATTAAATACAAACAAAAGAAAGACGTAGAGATGAACTTTGTCAAAGCTTTTAAGAGTGCTCTGAAAGGAGACACATACATTATGGCGAGTGAAGGGGAGCCTACACCACCTGAGGGAACTCCAGCTTACATAGTCATGGAGGAAAAAGGTGTTGCGCCTTGTTTATGGATGAAACAGTGGCGCAAATTGACAGAAAAAGAGGGATGTTTGGTGTTCCCGGAACATGGGACGTTCAATACGAGAGTTCTAGAGAATTTAAGGTGGATGTTAAGTGTACAGAAGCCACCTCCGAGGCCAGCTCAGTATGAGGCTTTAGCAATTTGGGATTTTATGGCTCTAAAATAGAGACAACGAGAAGTTCCAAAGAAGAATGAAAAGGGCAGAAAAGACTCTAGCGGAAGCTAGATGGGATAATGAGAGCAAAATGTGGAGACGGGGAATAGTTGACGGGCTAAAATTATTCCAGGCAATCACACAGGCAGAGGAGACGCAGGGAAAGAAAGCCACATGTAAAACAGACAAGGACTCCAGTAAGCCTAAAGGAGCTAAGAGATCTTGGGAAGAAGTAGATGATTCAGATAACGAGGAATTTTTAAATCAGTTCCTGCATGATCGCCCACCACCTTATGCGGTAAGCGACAATGTCCCGAGCACTAGTGCTGGTCCTGGGAACCAGACGCAGGAGAAGGGAGTTACAGATACAGCACAGACTAGTGATACGGGTTCGATACAGAATGGTGTCAGTGTATCCACTGCGCCAGACATGCAGATACAGTTGCAACCTCCACCGCAGGTACAGAGAATCTATCCAGACGTCCCAGTACTGGAAACTACTACAAATCTGATAGTGCCGCCAGACCCAATATATACAAAATCGAGGTTAGTGCAGATTGAGCCGACTCCACAATTGCTGCCCCAGCCGCAGCCACAACTGATACCGGGATATAACCCAGCATCAGGACCTCCATTAATACCTGCCCCGGTTTCAGTGGATCAGACCTTTGGAGTCACTGCTCCACGAGGTTTGGGACCAGGTCAGACACCAGCTGCAATATCGTTGCCAATTACTGTTGGTCCATCGGTGCCATTGTATGCGCAAGGTAAACCTGGTATAGGTGATCAGGGAGTAATGACCCAAGATGTAATAAGAGGAGGGTCCATAGGAACTCCCCAGTTAATGGCCCAGGAGAGCAAGCTTTCGAGAGACCGAGGTCTTTGTTAGACCTTAACCCGGCTGAAGCACCGTTGGAGGCAAAGAGACAGGCAGGGCTAGGTGTGCTAACCCCACAAACAATAAGTACAAATGCTTCACAGTCGCCAATGATGCATGCAGGGAATACTTCACTGCAAGGTTTTACGGTACAACAGCTAAATGAGTGGTTAGAGAAGACCTATGCTTCACAAAAGACTACAGTAACTGCAGTGGAACCGGAAAGGTTGGAAAGAGATGAGTACCTGAACTTTGTGAGACTGGGTGTGGAAGCTGCTGAATTAGTAGAAGGAACAATGGGGGTAAACCGATTAGAGTCATACAGAGAAGCAGAATTGAGATATCTGTGCCCTAAAATCACTAAAGAAGTAGGTAAGGTACATCAGAAATTAGCGAACCTAGCAGACAAATACAATATTGATATTGAGAATACTAAACATTTGAAAAGAAGTTACAGGTTAGACTTTGATTTAAAAGACTTCGAGCATATGAGGTCTGTCGGAATGAAAGCGCATCTGAAAGAAATATTGCAAAGTGCGCAAATCTGGGGAGCTTTAGAAAAGTGGGAAGGCAGATGGGCAAAGAAAAGAGACAAGGAGAAAGGTGACAGTCCGGGATCGAGTAAAGCAAAAACTTCACCAGATACGGAATCAGTAAAGATGTTACCCATGCGAGAAACAGCTGGTGGGGTTCTAATTCATGTACCGTGGTCCAGGGGAGACATCCTATCTTTCACAAATGATTATCCCAGGTTGAGGGAGAAACCGATAGAGTGGTATCAACAGACGGATAGGTTTGTGAAGCTTGCAAAGTGTCTTTGGGAAGACTTGAATACCTTGTTTGAGATCATTGTTCCGCCCGACTTATGGCTTGAGTGCAAGAGAGGGGTAGACTGGTCGAAGCAGGAGCTGGCCAGGGATAAGGTGACCGGAGCACCCTCTGAGGAGGTCATGAAGTATTATGACAAAGTAATTGAGTTTTTGAAGCAGAAAGTGTTGCCGAAAGTAACTGACTGACAGAAAATCGACCGGATCTCACAGGAGGTTAAAGAATCGATACATGCTTACTATGAGAGATTGCTGAAGGCATTCAAACATTATAATGGTACTGAAACTATTGAGCTGAAAGATATGAACCATCTCGTGTTCAGATTTGTTGAAGGGCTGAGACCAGAGGTTAGCCAGATGATTAAGAATCATTTGATCTGTTGGCAAGCTAAGCCGATTGATGAGGTGTTGCAGTACGCAAAGTACTGTAGTGACGAGATTGAGCTAAAGCAGAGAAAGCTGAAGGAGAAAGTGATGGTGATGCAGATAAGGGCAGCACAGGCAGGTATGCAGGGAAATGGGATTCAGCAGATGATACAGCAGCAACCACAAGGAAATGGTGTGTTTCAGGCACAACCAAGAGGTCGAGGTCGAGTTTTGTGAATCGCGGTCCAGAATTGAACACTGTGGTGATTCAAAATGATGCGCAAGGAATGAAAAAGACGTCTCCATGTCACGCGTGCGGGGATATGGGGCATTGGAAGGGGTAATGCCCAAATGTGGTGCAGGATGGTGTCGTTCAACAAAGCACTAATGTTGGCACATTACAAAATATGAGAGGTCCAAAATTGAGAAGTCAAAATCCGAATTTCCAAAATAATGTGGTTCAGATGCAAGGGCTACAGCCTATGCAGCAAATGCAAATGCTGCGTGTTCAACCAGCGCAAATGCAGCAAGTACAACAGCAGGTTCCCATGGTACCTAGACAGCAAATGCAGCCACCATTAGCTCCAATGGGACAGCAGCAGGTGATGCTTCCTCAGCAGGTCACAGGTCAAGTGATGAGCCAAAATAATACAGTACAGCAATTCCCATTGCGTGGTGAAGATGGAATGAATGAGGAATGGTCGGATGACAGTTCAGACAGTGAAGAGTGCAGACTTGCAGCATCCCTAGAAGTAGATCAGAGGGGACCCTATGTAGAGGGAAAGGTAATGGGTCACAAGGTTTCATTCTTGGTCGATACAGGAGCTACACGCTCTACAGTCAGAAGTGCAGAGGTTCCAAAATTACCACTATCAGGACGTACCATAAGGGTGGTCGGAGTAGCAAACCTGTACTTGACAAATCCAATTACAGATCCGGTGCAAGTTGAGATTGGCAACTTTCAGGGACTGCATAAGTTTGTAGTCTGTGATTCGAGTCCTGTGTCCCTACTGGGAAGAGACTTACTGTGTAAGACGAAATGCTCGATTACCTGTTCCAATGATGGAATTGAGGTGCAAACAAACAGTGATGATGAAGGGGATGATGGTCAGTTCTCAGAGTTAGAAGCAGAAACCGCAAATGAAGATTACCCTTTGATAACCTTATTCCCGATGCTTACAGTGACTGACTTACCTGCTGAATTACAGGGGACAGTGACAGAGAAAGTGTGGGATTTGACAGGAAAGGAAGTAGTACTGATAAAAGGAGTGGAACCAGTTAAAGTACAAGTAAAGCCAAATGCAGTGTTTCCCCAGGTGTCGCAGTACCATATGGCCCAAAATGTCCTTATTCAGGTGTCGCAAATAATTGCAGACTTTGTAAAACGGGGAGTCCTGAAGGAAGTATTGAGCAGCCCATGTAATTCACCGATAATGGGTCTGAAAAAGCCTTGTGGAAAGGTTCGAATTGTTCAGGACTTGAGGAAAAGAAACAAGATTGTGGTAAAATGTTGCCCCATAGTGCTAAATCCAGCAGTGATCATGTTTCAGGTTCCGTGTGATGCTGAATGGTTCACTATTGTAGACTTGTCACAAGCTTTCTTTTCGGTGCCTCTTCATGAGGACACCCAGTTTTTATTCAGTTTCAAATTCATGGACAAGGTGTACAGTTGGTGCAGAATTCCTCAAGGGTTTTCTGAGTCACTGTCCATCTTCAATCAGATGTTGAAAAAGGACTTAGAATCCTTAGTACTGCCTTACAATTCAACTCTAGTACAGTATATTGACGACTTGCTGATTGCGTCCAGGTATGACACAATTGCCTTACTGAATCATTTGGGAAAGAACGGACACAAAATATCGCCAAAGAAGCTGCAGTAGTGTCAGAAAGAGGTGACGTACTTAGGACACTTGATTGAGAGAGGGTCCAGGAGAATATCAAAGGAAAGGGTGACAGCTATTTTGCAGATGAACCTCCCGACAACAAAAAGAGATGTCAGGATGTGTAAGGAAATGCCTCCTTGGCATGGTTACCCCCTGACTTTTTGCCTTTGCTGATGCCAAGTTATGATTTGAAAGTGTGCTGAGGCCTGCTAATCAGGCCCCAGCACCAGTGTTCTTTCCCTAACCTGTACTTTTGTTTCCACAATTGGCACACCCTGGCATCTAGGTAAGTCCCTTGTAACTGGTACCCCTGGTACCAAGGGCCCTGATGCCAGGGAAGGTCTCTAAGGGCTGCAGCATGTCTTATGCCACCCTGGGGACCCCTCACTCAGCACAGACACACTGCTTGCCAGCTTGTGTGTGCTGGTGGGGATAAAAAGACTAAGTCGACATGGCACTCCCCTCTGGGTGCCATGCCAACCTCACACTGCCTACAGGTATAAGTCACCCCTCTAGCAGGCCTTACAGCCCTACGGCAGGGTTCACTACACCAGAGGTGAGGGCATAAGTGCATGAGCACTGTGCCCCTACAGTGTCTAAGCAAAACCTCAGACATTGTAAGTGCAGGGTAGCCACAAGAGTATATGGTCTGGGAGTCTGTCATGCACGAACTCCACAGCACCATAATGGCTACACTGAAAACTGTGAAGTTTGGTATCAAACTTCTCAGCACAATAAATGCACACTGATGCCAGTGTACATTTTATTGTAACATACACCCCAGAGGGCACATTAGAGGTGCCCCCCTGAAACCTTAACCGACTACCCGGGTAAGCTGTCTAGTTTTAGCAGCCTGCCACACACTAGACATGTTGCTGGCCACATGGGGAGAGTGCCTTTGTCACTCTGTGGCTAGTGAAAGAAGAGAAAATGAGCTACAACTAATGCTCACTGTTGTCTACAATATAAACAACCAAAAAGTCAAGATAACAAAAATATGAAAAATTATATTTATTACATATGTATGTACAACAACATGAGAACGCAATAATCAAAATTAGATATATAAATATTTACATATTCACAAGGGAAGACACACACACATATATTTAGTGAATAAACAGAGACACAGTGTTACACAAGACAAGACACAACAGATAATAAAAAAATAACATTGACAGAAGAAAATCCAAATTGTCCAAGATATAATAAGATGTAAATTAAATGTACACTTTTTCTTTCTAGAGTCTTAATAATGTTCATAATAATGACATGTTATAACTCAGAACTAAATAGCGTCTCCACCTAATTCATAAAGAAAATTTAATCAATTGGACCTTAAAATTCATAGTCCATTGTAACAACTGTAGAAACTTAAGCCAAAATGTAATCACTTGGACCTTAAAATTCATAGTCCATTGTAACAACTGTAGGAACTAAGCCTTAGTTCCTACAGTTGTTACAATGGACTATGAATTTTAAGGTCCAAGTGATTACATTTTGGCTTAAGTTTCTACAGTTCTGAATTAGGTGGAGACACTATTTAGTTCTGAGTTATAACATGTCATTATTATGAACATTATTAAGACTCTAGAAAGAAACAGTGTACATTTAATTTACATCTTATTATATCTTGGACAATTTGGATTTTCTTCTGTCAATGTTATTTTTTTATTATCTGTTGTGTCTTGTCTTGTGTAACACTGTGTCTCTGTTTATTCACTATATATATGTGTGTGTGTCTTCCCTTGTGAATATGTAAATATTTATATATCTAATTTTGATTATTGCGCTCATGTTGTTGTACATACATATGTAATAAATATCATTTTTCATATTTTTGTTATCTTGACTTTTTGGTTGTTTATATTGTAGACAACAGTGAGCATTAGTTGTAGCTCATTTTCTCTTCTTGTACTCAAGTATTTCCCTGGATGGGCTACGTATTATACCAGGGACCCTCGATAGTCTTCTCTCCTTCTGGCTAGTAACAAAGCCTGTACTGGGTGGAGATGCTTCTCGCCTCCCCCTGCAGGAACTGTAACACCTGGCGGTGAGCCTCAAAGGCTCACCCCCTTTGTTACAGCACCCCAGGGCACTCCAGCTAGTGGAGTTGCCCACCCCCTCCGGCCACGGCCTCACTTTTGGCGGCAAGGCAGGAGGAGATAATGAGAAAAACAAGGAGGAGTCACTGGCCAGTCAGGACCGCCCCTAAGGTGTCCTGAGCTGAGGTGACTCTGACTTTTAGAAATCCTCCATCTTGCAGATGGAGGATTCCCCCAATAGGGATAGGAATGTGCTCCCCTCCCCTCAGGGAGGAGGCACAAAGAGGGTGTAGCCACCCTCAGGGCTAGTAGCCATTGGCTACTAACCCCCCTGACCTAAACACACCCCTAAATTGAGTATTTAGGGGCTCCCAGAACACAGCAAGATAGATTCCTGCAACCTAAGACAAAGAAGGACTGCTGAGCTGAAAAACCCTGCAGAGAAGACGGAGACACCAACTGCTTTGGCCCCAGCTCTACCGGCCTGTCTCCCCACTTCTAAAGACACTGCTCCAGCGACGCGTTCCACTGGCACCAGTGACCTCTGAAGCCTTAGAGGACTGCCCTGCATCTAGAAGGACCAAGAACTCCTGAGGACAGCGGCTCTGTTCCACAAAGACTGCAACTTTGCAACAAAGAAGCAACTTTGAAATAACACACGTTTCCCGCCGGAAGCGTGAGACTTTGCACTCTGCACCCGACGCCCCCGGCTCGACTTGTGGAGAAGAAACACCACAGGGAGGACTCCCTGGCGACTACGAGACCGTGAGTAGCCAGAGTTGACCCCCCTGAGCCCCCACAGCGACGCCTGCAGAGGGAATCCCGAGGCTCCCCCTGACCGCGACTGCCTGCTTCAAAGACCCGACGCCTGGTAAAGACACTCCACCCGCAGCCCCCAGGACCTGAAGGATCCAACCTCCAGTGCAGGAGCGACCCCCAGGTGGCCCTCTCCCTTGCCCAGGTGGTGGCTACCCCGAGGAGCCCCCCCCCTTGCCTGCCTGCATCGCTAAAGAGACCCCTTGGTCTCCAATTGGATTACATTTCGAACCCGACGCCTGTTTGCACACTGCACCCGGCCGCCCCCGTGCCTCTGAGGGTGTACTTTCTGTGCTGACTTGTGTCCCCCTGGTGCCCTACAAAACCCCTCTGGTCTGCCCTCCGAAGACACGGGTACTTACCTGCTGGCAGACTGGAACCGGGGCACCCCCTTCTCCATTGAAGCCTATGCGTTTTGGGCACCACTTTGACCTCCGCACCTGACTGGCCCTGAGCTGCTGGTGTGGTAACTTTGGGGTTGCCCTGAACCCCCAGCGGTGGGCTACCTTGGACCCAACTTTGAACCCCGTAGGTGGTTTACTTACCTGCTGAGCTGCTGGTGTGGTAACTTTGGGGTTGCACTGAACCCCCAGCGGTGGGCTACCTTGGACCCAACTTTGAACCCCGTAGGTGGTTTACTTACCTGCAAAAACTAACAAATACTTACCTCCCCAAGGAAATGTTGAAAATTGCACTGTCTAGTTTTAAAATAGCTATATGTCATTTGTGTGAAAACTGTATATGCTATTTTGCTAATTTAAAGTTCCTAAAGTTCCTAAGTGAAGTACCTTTCATTTAAAGTATTACTTGTAAATCTTGAACCTGTGGTTCTTAAAATAAACTAAGAAAATATATTTTTCTATACAAAAACCTATTGGCCTGGAATTGTCTCTGAGTGTGTGTTCCTCATTTATTGCCTGTGTGTGTACAACAAATGCTTAACACTACCCTCTGATAAGCCTACTGCTCGACCACACTACCACAAAATAGAGCATTAGAATGATCTCTTTTTGCCACTATCTTACCTCAAAGGGGAACCCTTGGACTCTGTGCATACTATTCCTTACTTTGAAATAGTGCATACAGAGCCAACTTCCTACAGGATGTTTTTGGGAATGGTGGGCTACTGTCGTCAGTGGATACCTAACTTCTCAATTATCTCAAAACCATTGATAAAGCTGACAGGCAAAGAGATTAAGGATGAACCGTATACCATAACCGTATCCAAAGAAGAGCTTGAGTTATTCATGGAATTGAGAGAGTGCATGTGCAGGGCACCAGCTTTGGGTATGCCTGATTACACGAAGCCTTTTCTACTGTTTTGTCATGAACGTGATGCTTGTTCTTTGTCTGTCTTGACACAGGTCCATAGATGTGCAAACCGTCCTGTAGCGTATTTTTCAGCTACCTTGGACCCCGTTGCAGCAGCCTTACCGGGTTGTTTGCGCGCAGTTGCAGCAGTTGTTCAAAGCCTCACGCAGTGTGAAGGCATAGTGATGGGACATCCCTTGACAGTAATGGTTCCACATTCAGTTTAAATTTTGTTGACTCGAACAAAAACACAGCACATGACAAATGCCCGACTCACATGATATGAGACAATTATTTTGGGGTCGCCTAATGTCTCACTGAAGCGATGTACTGTATTAAACCCGGCAACCCTACTTCCGGTTGAAAGTACTGAGACTAATAATGATGAGGAAGTGGAGCATGATTGTCTTGAGGTAACAGAACTATGTACCAAGCGCCGACCTGATATTCAAGATACGCAGTTAAAAGAAAATGACTGCATTATGTTTGTTGATGGATCCTGTTTGAGAGACTCAGTTGGAATGCTTAGAGCTGGTTATGCTGTGTGTACCATAGCTGGTATCATTGAAGCTTCCTGGCTAGAGAGAGTGTATTCCGCACAAGTGGCAGAGTTAATTGCCCTTACTAAGGCATGTCACGCAGCTGAAAATCTGAAAGTCACTATCTATACTGACAGCAGATACGGATTTGGAATTGTACATGATTTTGGCCAATTGTGGTCACAGAGAGGTTTCATGACCTCTTCTGGTTCTCCAGTGAAAAATGGTGAACAAATTAAGGATTTGTTACATGCGATTCAGTTACCTCTTGAAATTGCCGTCGTGAAATGCAATGCTCATTTTAAGTCACAAGACTTTGGGCCTTATTACAACTTTGGACGAGGGTGTTAATCCGTCCTAAATGTGATGGATATACCACCAGCCGTATTACGAGTTCCATAGGATATAATGGACTCGTAATACGGCTGAAGGTATATCTGTCACATTTGGGACGGATTAACACCCTCCTCCAAAGTTGTAATCAGGCCCTTTGTGTCCATGGGAAACGGCTATGCAGATCAAGTCACAAGGTTTTGTGCTTTGAAATGTATACCGTTTAAGGATCAGTGGGAATTGTTACCGCAAACTGAAAATGACACATGCTTGAACTTTGCATTAAGGGTGGTTGATACTAGACTAGACTAGACTAGACTAGATGAGCTAAAAACACTACACGGTCGTGCTAGCAAAGAAGAGAAACGCTCCTGGCAGAGAATGCAATGTGTACAAAGAGCTGATGACTTGTGGGTCTCAGAGGAGCAGAAACTGGTTTTGCCAAACAGTCTTCTGTCACAATTTGCGAGGCTTTATCATGGACAGGCACATCTTGGGAGAGATCTAATGATCAGGTCAATCAAGATTGACTGGTTTAACCCAAAATTCAGACATGCTGCAGAGGTTACTTGTCACAGGTGCATCATCTGTCAACAGATGAATGCCGGAAAAGGGACTGTGGTAACTCTGAGCCACATAGGGAGAGCTGGCGGTCCATTTAGCAAGATGCAAATGGATTTCATTGAAATGTCTGTTTGTGGAGGATTGAAGTACGTGTTGGTGATTGTGTGTGTTTTCAGCCACTGGATTGAAAACTACCCCACACATAGAAATGACAGTCTCACAGTCGCAAAATTGCTGCTTAGGGAACTAATACCCAGGTTCGGGTTTCCAGTCTCTATAGAATCAGATAGGGGCAGACCCTTCGACAATGAAGTGATTAAGCTTTTGTGTGCTGCGTTAGACATCGAACAGAAGCTGCATTGTAGCTACCGTCCTGAAGCATCAGGACTGGTAGAACAAATGAATGGTACCTTGAAGTCGAGAATGGCAAAGATGTGCCCAGCTACCAGCTGGGTGGTTGTCAAGAAGCATGTAAGAAAGTCTTGTTTGGAACCGCGCTGGAAGGGGCCATATCAAGTAATACTGACAACAACCACTGCTGTGAAATGTGCAGGCGTTCCAAATTGGATACCTGCCTGTCACATAAAGAAGGTAACGTGTCCAACTGATAAGGAACTTGAAGTATCCGACTCAGCAAGTCCAGAGAAGGAAGTCTCAGGGCCTGAAAATAGTCAAGGGGGAACTGAGACTGAAGGAGAGCCCACTAAGAACAGCCTAGTCCCTCAAACAGTAAACGAGTTCGAGAGAGGTGACAGTGTGCCTATCTCAGTAGAGGCAGCAGGAGAACTAAATCAAGGAGAGGTTCTCCCAGAAATAGACGGATACGGGTTAGAGCTTGAACCTGTAACAGATCCAGAAGAAGAAGAAGGGGAAATAGTAGAGAGAGATCAAAGTACCCTGGCATCCCCTGAGCCAGTTGCAGGTCCATCAAGAGAAAACACCATAGCACAAGAGGAGGGTGCTGTTCAGCATCCTGAAAGGACAAGCAGAAAGAAGACGCATAAGGGAGACAACTGGCCAGAGAAGCAGGCTGCGAAAGAAAAGGTCGTACCATGTGAAACAATAACAGAAGAAACTGATACATCCCGAATAGAGGATCTAAGTGAAGGAGAATTGCAAGGCGAACGCAGATTGAAAAGAAAAATAATTGCAAATAGAAGGTACGCAGGTCCTGAATGGGCATATGCAACAACATCTGAATGGCAACAAGAATTCTTAGCATTCTGTTTTGATCGAGATGTACCAGGCCAATACTACGGTACCTAAAATCAATTAAAGAAAGAGACTTTGTTGAAACTAAAATTTGAAATTGAAAGCTGAAAAGCTGAGAAAGAGACTTATAAACTACCGGATGCGACACTGATAACCTGAATTGACTTTGAAAACCCGATTATGACAAGCTGCTAACCTGATTTGACAAAAGAGTCCTGGAGTGAGTGAAACGCTGTAAATACATGCAGAAAGAAAGAGACCTTTGCATCAAGAAAAAAAAAAATAGAGTTTTATATCGTCCTCAAGTTGATTATTTGTTTTAAAGTTATTCTGCTATCTGATTCTTTACAGACATGGCTTATAATAGAGGTAGTAACAAAAAGGGTAAGGTGTGTGGTTGGTTAAGTCTTATACTAGGTATTGTGTGTGCAATAATAATTGTAGGTGTGATTGTGGGAATGCCGTGGTTGGATAAGAAAGCAACTAACAATGCTTCAAAACCTGAGACTGCAACACTAACACCATGGGAAACGTTTGAGCAGGATGCAAGACACTTGCATGAGGGAACTAACTCAAAAGGGGAACTTTCCACTAATGTCTTCTATCACTTGCTGAATGAGTATGTTGAAACAATGGATGCCAAAAAACTGTTATGTGTGCACAAAGATTCCTTCATCAGTACAAGAAGGGGTCACCTACCATAGCTTGCCTTTAACTTATGGGATAAGCTGTAGTTTGCTACTAACAAGATTCTATAATCAAGAGCATGTGCAATATTTTTATTCAAATTTGGATGTAGGGCCAGATGTAGGTACTTTGCAAATTGCGACTTGCAATTTGCGAGTTAGAGCGACTCGCAAATTGCAACTCGCAATTTGCAATGCAGAACGGTGTCTCAGACACCGTCTGCGAGTCGCTATGGGGTCGCAAAGACCCACCTCATTAATATTAATGAGGTGGGTCGCAATTTGCGGCCCCATAGCGACTATGGGCACTCACTGACATGGAGGCCTGCTGTAGTCAGCAGACCTCCATGTCCGTGACTGCTTGTTAATAAAGCATTTTTTTTTTTTTTCAAGTGTAGCCCGTTTTCCTTAAAGGAAAAGGAGTTGCACTTTAAAAAAAATCCGAAACCTTTTGTTTCGGAATTTTTTCAGGGCAGGTAGTGGTCCTTTGGACCACTACCTGCCCTGAAAAAATATTTTGGGGTCCATTCACAAAGGGGAAGGGGTCCCATGGTGACCCGTTCCAATTTGCGAGTGGGTTACCATCCACTTCAAGTGGATGGTAACTGCGACTCCATTTGCGACCGCATACGCGGTCGCAAATGGAATTGCATCCCACTGCGAGTCGCAAATAGGAAGGGAACACCCCTTCCTATTTGCGAGTCGGAAATGCATTTTGCGAGTCGGTCCCGACTCTCAAAATGCATTTCTGCATAGCATACTCCGGTTTGCGACTCGCAAACGGCAATTTTTGCCGTTTGCGAGTCGCAAACTGGTTGCTACATCTGGCCCGTAGTGTTTTCTTTTGTGCCTGTGATTGAGTTTCTGAACAAGTTAGCTAAGGAGCATAGTATAAAATTAGAGGTTTCTTTGAACCGACACTTATATTTGGGAAAGCTTAAGCACACCGCAATACTCTGACTTGCTTATTGACACCTGTAGAGAAAAGCTTCTTAGATCACACTGATGATAGACGCAAAGCATTAAAAGAGCGGCTAGAAAAGGGGTTAGAGAAACGCACATATGCAAATGATTATGCTTACACTGCAATGAAGACGCAAGGCAAACTAGCTATAGATGCACTACATGTCAGAAGGCTTTGTATATATAGGCCGAAATCTGAACATGACACTTTATTTGTGGGAACGAGTGAACGCAGGCATGTGTTTTTGTTTCAGAGTAAATGGACATTCATGTTAAATGGACAAGATCCAGCTATCCATGGGATCTATTATATCTGTGGACTTAAGGCTTATTACCGTCTCCCTAAGGGATGGTATGGGACATGTTATTTGGGAATAGTTTTCCCAAAGATTTACCAGATTGATGACTTAAAGCAAATACCTAAAACGTCTGAATTACAACATGTTAGACAAAAGCGAGAGACAGCGGCTGCTGTCGTTGGTGACATATTTGGAGCCATAATTCCTTCAGTAGGGGTTATCTTAAACTCCATAAAGATTAGAAAGTTGTCTACTATTGTGGATAACATGCTGAGAAAGTTTACAGGGGCTATACTCCTGATGGATACTGAACTTGCTGCGGAAAGTGCTATGACTCTTCAAAATCAGCTTGCTTTAGACATTCTTTTAGCAAGCTACTCAACGAGCGTCATTGTTGCTCATTTATACCAGACAATAGAAAAAAGATTAGAGGTATGCTTACTAACCTAACTAAAGATAGTGCAGATTTGAAGGATTTGAAGGAACCTGGAGTGTGGGAGAAAGTGGGAAAAGGAATTGCCAGAGTAGGGAGCTGGTTTAGCAACATTTGGAATGGAGTACTTGCAAAAATATTAGGGGGTCTATTAATTGTTCTGGCCTGTTTATTAGGATTATGGGGAGCATGCAAAATTAATGATAACATTAAAAGAGATTGGACAAAAAGGAATAAAAAGAATGAAGAAAGTGAAAGGGAGAAAATGTTTAATGAAATTTGGGAGAGTTCACACAAAGGACAAGATGTTGAAATGCGCATTATGCGCAAGGTGAAAAATTAAGTGACAGGTCAAAGGGAAAAGTTTGTGTGATGACGAACGTCATCAGAGGAGGGACTGAGAGAGCGTAATTTATATAATCTATATTAACATGAAATGTTTATGAATTAATGTGCGACAATGCTGCATAGAAACTGTAACAGTAATTTTTGCTTAAACGTGCACCTGAATTGTGACCACGGGGAGTGACCGCCAATGTATACGTGGACTAATAATGACTAAAATGTTGATGTATTACTATTATATCAAATAAGTTTATACTAATTATTAATGATTACATTATTGAATTTGTGCTGAAATCCTTATAGGCCTTATGTTAGCATGAGCCGAAGTTTAGCTGCTTGGCTCTCATATTAAATGTATTTTTCCTATCTTGCAGTGTGCTGACTCACAAATGACACAACCTTTTCCTTTTTTCTTCAACTAGAAGACGAATGTAACCATGCTAGTTCCGTTCCCATGAATTTTTCCTTGCTTGTAGAATAATGTTAAAACAAAATGAAACAGTGTAGATTAATGTAATGTACAAGGTCATTCAAACCGGTGAAGACAATGGAGCTACTGACCAAAAGATGTGCAAAGAATTACAGAAAGATGAAATCATACCGGACGTGCCACCTCTGAAGATATCGAATAAGGGAACCAATCAAAGGCTTGTAAAATAATATGGGGGAAGAGTTAGGTGACCTAGGGCCTGATTACAACTTTGGGGGAAGGTGTTAATCCGTCCCAAATGTGACGGATATACCACCAGCCATATTACGAGTCCATTATATCCTATGGAACTCGTAATACGGCTGGTGGTATATCCGTCACATTTGGGACGGATTAACACCTCCTCCAAAGTTGTAATCAGGCGCCTAACGTGTTTTCTGATAGGTTAAAGATAGTGGGGTATAACAAATGTCCAATACAATTTTGGGGGAATGTACAACGGAAAAGGGATAAAAACCCATGTCACGGGGAGTCATTTAGGTGGGTTAGGGAATGCTATTGATTTTATCCAGAAACTCTGTCACTCTGTTTGGTGACTTGTTGGTTTACTTAAAACCATCCTTGCCCTTAGATTTGACCATTTTACACTTTACCTCCTTATGAGGGAAGTGCCCTTTTTGCCCCGAAGCTGATTCCTGACTGATGGCGATTTGACTGATGTCCTGAAGACGAAGACTGAACCTGTGCGCTGACCTAAACTTTGGAGGGTAATTATGACAATTGAATTGTGATTTATCTGTTTGCTTTTCCTTTCTAGGTACCAACTGCTTACTTTTGACAGAGACCATAATTAGATGTTTTCCAAATTGGTGTTCTAAATTGTTTTGCATGAAGCCCAACATGCCAATGCTAATTAGTGGTTAGGAGAGGTGTTCACTAAACTGACGGAAATAGACAAACGACCGAATCTATGCTTTGATGAACTGACGCGTTATTGACACTCTGATAATCTGAGCTATGTTTACGCTGTGTTATGTTCTGATGTTTGTGATTCTCGCCTTAATGAAATCTTACCAAAGTTGCCATATCGTGACTATGCTATGTTTCTTGGTGTTGAGATTAACGCATCTGCTCTTAGATTTGTAATTAAAAGGGAATAAAACTTATAAAATTCTACTAAACTGGTGTGGTTATTCATGGCTGCAAGGTCATGGTAGAGTTTTGAATTGATTAATGACTTGAAATGTATTGTTATGATAAATATTGATGACATTATTGATGTATTGATTGACATATTGATTAGCTATCTCGTCCTAAGGTGTCTCTCAACTGGGTCAAACGATTCATTGGCATAAAACGAGTCCTGATGTGTAATAAAGTATCATAGAGGGGCGCGTTAACAGTTCTGGTAGCAGAGCGACTGTTTGGCCCTTTGGGATCCTAGGACGGAGAGTTATTGTTTAAATTGTTTACTGAGATAATGCAAATTGGAGGTATGATGTGTTTCTAAATTCACCATGACTTTCCTGGGATCTCGGCGCCTGCCTAAGTGAGTTGGGGATGTTCTTGGCGTTCTAGTATGTGTAGTGTAGGATTTGCGCTTGTTCAGCTTATGCATTTTGCAGGTGGTTTGTGAAGTTTGTGTGTATTTAGGCCAGGTAATGTTGTTTTAGTAGGAGTGGGCGTACTCCGCAGTATGAGAGTATGGAAGTCGGCGTACTTCATATGAGTGTGGCGCTTTGTGCTAAAAATTATCCACGTGGTTGGTTGTTCATGTACGGACCCGTTGTGGTCTAAGACTCCGGAGTATATTGAGAAGTGTAGGAGACACTTGGGTTTATGTTGTAATTTGAGTGGTTTAATTAGGTAAATCAGGCATGGTTGACAAGTCGAGTTTGAGTTAAATTGTATGTGTGAAACCTTCAATGGAGATTTGGCAAGTTCTAAAGTGCACTAGAGCAAACCATTGACAATTCGAGAGTAGGATTTGCAGGTCAAATTCTGCTTGTGTATGCGGGAACTGAGAAAGAGAGAGTAGCAGCCGAGGCTTCAAGTGAAATCTCTGTAGTTCTGAAGCAAATGAGTTACCCTTCCTGTAGTAAACGGCAAATTTGTGTTGTTGTTGTTAAGGTGCTTGCAGTAATTTTTGCATTAGTTTGGTGTGAATCCAGTGAGGGGCGGACGAGCCGCAAGACTTTGTCAGCTGCAGTGTGTGAGTGTGACGTCAGTGGTGCCGCGCTGAGATAGGTCAGTTGTCGAGAGGGGTCACGCACGGATTGGCGGCCGTCCATGAGAGGCAATAGGTTGAGAAAGGTGGGTGAAGAGTGTCCTGGGAACTAAAGTCACTTTTTCATTAAATACAAACAAAAGAAAGACGTAGAGATGAACTTTGTCAAAGCTTTTAAGAGTGCTCTGAAAGGAGACACATACATTATGGCGAGTGAAGGGGAGCCTACACCGCCTGAGGGATCTCCAGCTTACATAGTCATGGAGGAAAAAGGTGTTGCGCCTTGTTTATGGATGAAACAGTGGTGCAAATTGACAGAAAAAGAGGGATGTTTGGTGTTCCCGGAACATGGGACGTTCAATTCGAGAGTTCTAGAGAATTTAAGGTGGATGTTAAGTGTACAGAAGCCACCTCTGAGGCCAGCTCAGTATGAGGCTTTAGCAATTTGGGATTTTATGGCTCTAAAATAGAGACAACGAGAAGTTCCAAAGAAGAATGAAAAGGGCAGAAAAGACTCTAGCGGAAGCTAGATGGGATAATGAGAGCAAAATGTGGAGACGGGGAATAGTTGACGGGCTAAAATTATTCCAGGCAATCACACAGGCAGAGGAGACGCAGGGAAAGAAAGCCACATGTAAAACAGACAAGGACTCTAGTAAGCCTAAAGAAGCTAAGAGATCTTGGGAAGAAGTAGATGATTCAGATAACGAGGAATTTTTAAATCAGTTCCTGCATGATCGCCCACCACCTTATGCGGTAAGCGACAATGTCCCGAGCACTAGTGCTGGTCCTGGGAACCAGACGCAGGAGAAGGGAGTTACTGATACAGCACAGACTAGTGATACGGGTTCGATACAGAATGGTGTCAGTGTATCCACTGCGCCAGACATGCAGATACAGTTGCAACCTCCACCGCAGATACAGAGAATCTATCCAGACGTCCCAGTACTGGAAACTACTACAAATCTGATAGTGCCGCCAGACCCAATATATACAAAATCGAGGTTAGTGCAGATTGAGCCGACTCCACAATTGCTGCCCCAGCCGCAGCCACAACTGATACCGGGATATAACCCAGCATCAGGACCTCCATTAATACCTGCCCCGGTTTCAGTGGATCAGACCTTTGGAGTCACTGCTCCACGAGGTTTGGGACCAGGTCAGACACCAGCTGCAATATCGTTGCCAATTACTGTTGGTCCATCAGTGCCATTGTATGCGCAAGGTAAACCTGGTATAGGTGATCAGGGAGTAATGACCCAAGATGTAATAAGAGGAGGGTCCATAGGAACTCCCCAGTTAATGGCCCAGGAGAGCAAGCTTTCGAGAGACCGAGGTCTTTGTTACACCTTAACCCGGCTGAAGCACCGTTGGAGGCAAAGAGACAGGCAGGGCTAGGTGTGCTAACCCCACAAACAATAAGTACAAATGCTTCACAGTCGCCAATGATGCATGCAGGGAATACTTCACTGCAAGGTTTTACGGTACAACAGCTAAATGAGTGGTTAGAGAAGACCTATGCTTCACAAAAGACTACAGTAACTGCAGTGGAACCGGAAAGGTTGGAAAGAGATGAGTACCTGAACTTTGTGAGACTGGGTGTGGAAGCTGCTGAATTAGTAGAAGGAACAATGGGGGTAAACCGATTAGAGTCATACAGAGAAGCAGAATTGAGATATCTGTGCCCTAAAATCACTAAAGAAGTAGGTAAGGTACATCAGAAATTAGCGAACCTAGCAGACAAATACAATATTGATATTGAGAATACTAAACATTTGAAAAGAAGTTACAGGTTAGACTTTGATTTAAAAGACTTCGAGCATATGAGGTCTGTCGGAATGAAAGCGCATCTGAAAGAAATATTTCAAAGTGCGCAAATCTGGGGAGCTTTAGAAAAGTGGGAAGGCAGATGGGCAAAGAAAAGAGACAAAGAGAAAGGTGACAGTCCGGGATCGAGTAAAGCAAAAACTTCACCAGATACGGAATCAGTAAAGATGTTACCCATGCGAGAAACAGCTGGTGGGGTTCTAATTCATGTACCGTGGTCCAGGGAAGACATCCTATCTTTCACAAATGATTATCCCAGGTTGAGGGAGAAACCGATAGAGTGGTATCAACAGACGGATAGGTTTGTGAAGCTTGCAAAGTGTCTTTGGGAAGACTTGAATACCTTGTTTGAGATCATTGTTCCGCCCGACTCATGGCTTGAGTGCAAGAGAGGGGTAGACTGGTCGACGCAGGAGCTGGCCAGGGATAAGGTGACCGGAGCACCCTCTGAGGAGGTCATGAAGTATTATGACAAAGTAATTGAGTTTTTGAAGCAGAAAGTGTCGCCGAAAGTAACTGACTGGCAGAAAATCGACCGGACCTCACAGGAGGTTAAAGAATCGATACATGCTTACTATGAGAGATTGCTGAAGGCATTCAAACATTATAATGGTACTGAAACTATTGAGCTGAAAGATATGAACCATCTCGTGTTCAGATTTGTTGAAGGGCTGAGACCAGAGGTTAGCCAGATGATTAAGAATCATTTGATCTGTTGGCAAGCTAAGCCGATTGATGAGGTGTTGCAGTACGCAAAGTACTGTAGTGACGAGATTGAGCTAAAGCAGAGAAAGCTGAAGGAGAAAGTGATGGTGATGCAGATAAGGGCAGCACAGGCAGGTATGCAGGGAAATGGGATTCAGCAGATGATACAGCAGCAACCACAAGGAAATGGTGTGTTTCAGGCACAACCAAGAGGTCGAGGTCGAGTTTTGTGAATCGATGTCCAGAATTGAACACTGTGGTGATTCAAAATGATGCGCAAGGAATGAAAAAGACGTCTCCATGTCACGCGTGCAGGGATATGGGGCATTGGAAGGGGTAATGCCCAAATGTGGTGCAGGATGGTGTCGTTCAACAAAGCACTAATGTTGGCACATTACAAAATATGAGAGGTCCAAAATTGAGAAGTCAAAATCCGAACTTCCAAAATAATGTGGTTCAGATGCAAGGGCTACAGCCTATGCAGCAAATGCAAATGCTGCGTGTTCAACCAGCGCAAATGCAGCAAGTACAACAGCAGGTTCCCATGGTACCTAGACAGCAAATGCAGCCACTATTAGCTCCAATGGGACAGCAGCAGGTGATGCTTCCTCAGTAGGTCACAGGTCAAGTGATGAGCCAAAATAATACAGTACAGCAATTCCCATTGCGTGGTGAAGATGGAATGAATGAGGAATGGTCGGATGACAGTTCAGACAGTGAAGAGTGCAGACTTGCAGCGTCCCTAGAAGTAGATCAGAGGGGACCCTATGTAGAGGGAAAGGTAATGGGTCACAAGGTTTCATTCTTGGTCGATACAGGAGCTACACGCTCTACAGTCAGAAGTGCAGAGGTTCCAAAATTACCACTATCAGGACGTACCATAAGGGTGGTCGGAGTAGCAAACCTGTACTTGACAAATCCAATTACAGATTGGCAACTTTCAGGGACTGCATAAGTTTGTAGTCTGTGATTCGAGTCCTGTGTCCCTACTGGGAAGAGACTTACTGTGTAAGACGAAATGCTCGATTACCTGTTCCAATGATGGAATTGAGGTGCAAACAAACAGTGATGATGAAGGGGATGATGGTCAGTTCTCAGAGTTAGAAGCAGAAACCGCAAATGAAGATTACCCTTTGATAACCTTATTCCCGATGCTTACAGTGACTGACTTACCTGCTGAATTACAGGGGACAGTGACAGAGAAAGTGTGGGATTTGACAGGAAAGGAAGTAGTACTGATAAAAAGAGTGGAACCAGTTAAAGTACAAGTAAAGCCAAATGCAGTGTTTCCCCAGGTGTCGCAGTACCATATGGCCCAAAATGTCCTTATTCAGGTGTCGCAAATAATTGCAGACTTTGTAAAACGGGGAGTCCTGAAGGAAGTATTGAGCAGCCCATGTAATTCACCGATAATGGGTCTGAAAAAGCCTTGTGGAAAGGTTCGAATTGTTCAGGACTTGAGGAAAAGAAACGAGACTGTGGTAAAATGTTGCCCCATAGTGCTAAATCCAGCAGTGATCATGTTTCAGGTTCCGTGTGATGCTGAATGGTTCACTGTTGTAGACTTGTCACAAGCTTTCTTTTCGGTGCCTCTTCATGAGGACACCCAGTTTTTATTCAGTTTCAAATTCATGGACAAGGTGTACAGTTGGTGCAGAATTCCTCAAGGGTTTTCTGAGTCACTGTCCATCTTCAATCAGATGTTGAAAAAGGACTTAGAATCCTTAGTACTGCCTTACAATTCAACTCTAGTACAGTATATTGACGACTTGCTGATTGCGTCCAGGACAAAAGATGACTGTAAGTATGACACAATTGCCTTACTGAATCATTTGGGAAAGAACGGACACAAAATATCGCCAAAGAAGCTGCAGTAGTGTCAGAAAGAGGTGACGTACTTAGGACACTTGATTGAGAGAGGGTCCAGGAGAATATCAAAGGAAAGGGTGACAGCTATTTTGCAGATGAACCTCCCGACAACAAAAAGAGATGTCAGGATGTTAAGGAAATGCCTCCTTGGCATGGTTACCCCCTGACTTTTTGCCTTTGCTGATGCCAAGTTATGATTTGAAAGTGTGCTGAGGCCTGCTAATCAGGCCCCAGCACCAGTGTTCTTTCCCTAACCTGTACTTTTGTTTCCACAATTGGCACACCCTGGCATCTAGGTAAGTCCCTTGTAACTGGTACCCCTGGTACCAAGGGCCCTGATGCCTGGGAAGGTCTCTAAGGGCTGCAGCATGTCTTATGCCACCCTGGGGACCCCTCACTCAGCACAGACACACTGCTTGCCAGCTTGTGTGTGCTGGTGGGGATAAAAAGACTAAGTCGACATGGCACTCCCCTCAGGGTGCCATGCCAACCTCACACTGCCTACAGGTCTAAGTCACCCCTCTAGCAGGCCTTACAGCCCTACGGCAGGGTTCACTACACCAGAGGTGAGGGCATAAGTGCATGAGCACTGTGCCCCTACAGTGTCTAAGCAAAACCTCAGACATTGTAAGTGCAGGGTAGCCACAAGAGTATATGGTCTGGGAGTCTGTCATGCACGAACTCCACAGCACCATAATGGCTACACTGAAAACTGTGAAGTTTGGTATCAAACTTCTCAGCACAATAAATGCACACTGCTGCCAGTGTACATTTTATTGTAACATACACCCCAGAGGGCACATTAGAGGTGCCCCCCTGAAACCTTAACCGACTACCCGGGTAAGCTGACTAGTTTTAGCAGCCTGCCACACACTAGACATGTTGCTGGCCACATGGGGAGAGTGCCTTTGTCACTCTGTGGCTAGTACAAGAAGAGAAAATTAGCTACAACTATGCTCACTGTTGTCTACAATATAAACAACCAAAAAGTCAAGATAACAAAAATATGAAAAATTATATTTATTACATATGTATGTACAACAACATGAGAACGCAATAATCAAAATTAGATATATAAATATTTACATATTCACAAGGGAAGACACACACACATATATTTAGTGAATAAACAGAGACACAGTGTTACACAAGACAAGACACAACAGATAATAAAAAAATAACATTGACAGAAGAAAATCCAAATTGTCCAAGATATAATAAGATGTAAATTAAATGTACACTTTTTCTTTCTAGAGTCTTAATAATGTTCATAATAATGACATGTTATAACTCAGAACTAAATAGCGTCTCCACCTAATTCATAAAGAAAATTTAATCAATTGGACCTTAAAATTCATAGTCCATTGTAACAACTGTAGAAACTTAAGCCAAAATGTAATCACTTGGACCTTAAAATTCATAGTCCATTGTAACAACTGTAGGAACTAAGCCTTAGTTCCTACAGTTGTTACAATGGACTATGAATTTTAAGGTCCAAGTGATTAAATTTTGGCTTAAGTTTCTACAGTTCTGAATTAGGTGGAGACGCTATTTAGTTCTGAGTTATAACATGTCATTATTATGAACATTATTAAGACTCTAGAAAGAAACAGTGTACATTTAATTTACATCTTATTATATCTTGGACAATTTGGATTTTCTTCTGTCAATGTTATTTTTTTATTATCTGTTGTGTCTTGTCTTGTGTAACACTGTGTCTCTGTTTATTCACTATATATATGTATGTGTGTCTTCCCTTGTGAATATGTAAATATTTATATATCTAATTTTGATTATTGCGCTCATGTTGTTGTACATACATATGTAATAAATATAATTTTTCATATTTTTGTTATCTTGACTTTTTGGTTGTTTATATTGTAGACAACAGTGAGCATTAGTTGTAGCTCATTTTCTCTTCTTGTACTCAAGTATTTCCCTGGATGGGCTACGTATTATACCAGGGACCCTCGATAGTCTTCTCTCCTTCTGGCTAGTAACAAAGCCTGTACTGGGTAGAGATGCTTCTCACCTCCCCCTGCAGGAACTGTAACACCTGGCGGTGAGCCTCAAAGGCTCACCCCCTTTGTTACAGCACCCCAGGGCACTCCAGCTAGTGGAGTTGCCCACCCCCTCCCGCCACGGCCTCACTTTTGGCGGCAAGGCAGGAGGAGATAATGAGAAAAACAAGGAGGAGTCACTGGCCAGTCAGGACCGCCCCTAAGGTGTCCTGAGCTGAGGTGACTCTGACTTTTAGAAATCCTCCATCTTGCAGATGGAGGATTCCCCCAATAGGGATAGGAATGTGCTCCCCTCCCCTCAGGGAGGAGGCACAAAGAGGGTGTAGCCACCCTCAGGGCTAGTAGCCATTGGCTACTAACCCCCCTGACCTAAACACACCCCTAAATTGAGTATTTAGGGGCTCCCAGAACACAGCAAGATAGATTCCTGCAACCTAAGACAAAGAAGGACTGCTGAGCTGAAAAACCCTGCAGAGAAGACGGAGACACCAACTGCTTTGGCCCCAGCTCTACCGGCCTGTCTCCCCACTTCTAAAGACACTGCTCCAGCGACGCGTTCCACTGGCACCAGTGACCTCTGAAGCCTTAGAGGACTACCCTGCATCTAGAAGGACCAAGAACTCCTGAGGACAGCGGCTCTGTTCCACAAAGACTGCAACTTTGCAACAAAGAAGCAACTTTGAAATAACACACGTTTCCCGCCGGAAGCGTGAGACTTTGCACTCTGCACCCGACACCCCCGGCTCGACTTGTGGAGAAGAAACACCACAGGGAGGACTCCCTGGCGACTACGAGACCGTGAGTAGCCAGAGTTGACCCCCCTGAGCCCCCACAGCGACGCCTGCAAAGGGAATCCCGAGGCTCCCCCTGACCGCGACTGCCTGCTTCAAAGACCCGATGCCTGGTAAAGACACTCCACCCGCAGCCCCCAGGACCTGAAGGATCCGACCTCCAGTGCAGGAGCGACCCCCAAGTGGCCCTCTCCCTTGCCCAGGTGGTGGCTACCCCGAGGAGCCCCCCCCCCTTGCCTGCCTGCATCGCTAAAGAGACCCCTTGGTCTCCAATTGGATTACATTGCGAACCCGACGCCTGTTTGCACACTGCACCCGGCCGCCCCCGTGCCTCTGAGGGTGTACTTTCTGTGCTGACTTGTGTCCCCCCGGTGCCCTACAAAACCCCTCTGGTCTGCCCTCCGAAGACACGGGTACTTACCTGCTGGCAGACTGGAACCGGGGCACCCCCTTCTCCATTGAAGCCTATGCGTTTTGGGCACCACTTTGACCTCCGCACCTGACTGGCCCTGAGCTGCTGGTGTGGTAACTTTGGGGTTGCCCTGAACCCCCAGCGGTGGGCTACCTTGGACCCAACTTTGAACCCCGTAGGTGGTTTACTTACCTGCAAAAACTAACAAATACTTACCTCCCCAAGGAAATGTTGAAAATTGCACTGTCTAGTTTAAAATAGCTATATGTCATTTGTGTGAAAACTGTGGCCCGTATTTATACTTTTTTAGCGCCGCGTTTGCGCCGCTTTTTGACGCAAAAGCAACGCAAATTTACAAAATCCAATTGGATTTTGTTAGTTTGCGCCGCTTTTGCGTCAAAAAGCGGCGCAAACGCGGCGCTAAAAAAGTATAAATATGGGCATGTATATGCTATTTTGCTAATTTAAAGTTCCTAAAGTTCCTAAGTGAAGTACCTTTCATTTAAAGTATTACTTGTAAATCTTGAACCTGTGGTTCTTAAAATAAACTAAGAAAATATATTTTTCTATACAAAAACCTATTGGCCTGGAATTGTCTCTGAGTGTGTGTTCCTCATTTATTGCCTGTGTGTGTACAACAAACGCTTAACACTACCCTCTGATAAGCCTACTGCTCGACCACACTACCACAAAATAGAGCATTAGAATGATCTCTTTTTGCCACTATCTTACCTCAAAGGGGAACCCTTGGACTCTGTGCATACTATTCCTTACTTTGAAATAGTGCATACAGAGCCAACTTCCTACAGGATGTTTTTGGGAATGGTGGGCTACTGTCGTCAGTGGATACCTAACTTCTCAATTATCTCAAAACCATTGATAAAGCTGACAGGCAAAGAGATTAAGGATGAACCGTATACCATAACCGTATCCAAAGAAGAGCTTGAGTTATTCATGGAATTGAGAGAGTGCATGTGCAGGGCACCAGCTTTGGGTATGCCTGATTACACGAAGCCTTTTCTACTGTTTTGTCATGAACGTGATGCTTGTTCTTTGTCTGTCTTGACACAGGTCCATAGATGTGCAAACCGTCCTGTAGCGTATTTTTCAGCTACCTTGGACCCCGTTGCAGCAGCCTTACCGGGTTGTTTGCGCGCAGTTGCAGCAGTTGTTCAAAGCCTCACGCAGTGTGAAGGCATAGTGATGGGACATCCCTTGACAGTAATGGTTCCACATTCAGTTTAAATTTTGTTGACTCGAACCAAAACACAGCACATGACAAATGCCCGACTCACACGATATGAGACAATTATTTTGGGGTCGCCTAATGTCTCACTGAAGCGATGTACTGTATTAAACCCGGCAACCCTACTTCCGGTTGAAAGTACTGAGATTAATAATGATGAGGAAGTGGAGCATGATTGTCTTGAGGTAACAGAACTATGTACCAAGCGCCGACCTGATATTCAAGATACGCAGTTAAAAGAAAATGACTGCATTATGTTTGTTGATGGATCCTGTTTGAGAGACTCAGTTGGAATGCTTAGAGCTGGTTATGCTGTGTGTACCATAGCTGGTATCATTGAAGCTTCCTGGCTAGAGAGAGTGTATTCCGCACAAGTGGCAGAGTTAATTGCCCTTACCAAGGCATGCCACGCAGCTGAAAATCTGAAAGTCACTATTTATACTGACAGCAGATACGGATTTGGAATTGTACATGATTTTGGCCAATTGTGGTCACAGAGAGGTTTCATGACCTCTTCTGGTTCTCCAGTGAAAAATGGTGAACAAATTAAGGATTTGTTACATGCGATTCAGTTACCTCTTGAAATTGCCGTGGTGAAATGCAATGCTCATTTTAAGTCACAAGACTTTGGGCCTTATTACAACTTTGGACGAGGGTGTTAATCCGTCCTAAATGTGATGGATATACCACCAGCCGTATTACGAGTTCGATAGGATATAATGGACTCGTAATACGGCTGGAGGTATATCTGTCACATTTGGGACGGATTAGCACCCTCCTCCAAAGTTGTAATCAGGCCCTTTGTGTCCATGGGAAACGGCTATGCAGATCAAGTCACAAGGTTTTGTGCTTTGAAATGTATACCGTTTAAGGATCAGTGGGAATTGTTACCGCAAACTGAAAATGACACATGCTTGAACTTTGCATTAAGGGTGGTTGATACTAGACTAGACTAGACTAGACTAGATGAGCTAAAAACACTACAGGGTCGTGCTAGCAAAGAAGAGAAATGCTCCTGGCAGAGAATGCAATGTGTACAAAGAGCTGATGACTTGTGGGTCTCAGAGGAGCGGAAACTGGTTTTGCCAAACAGTCTTCTGTCACAATTTGCGAGGCTTTATCATGGACAGGCACATCTTGGGAGAGATCTAATGATCAGGTCAATCAAGATTGACTGGTTTAACCCAAAATTCAGACATGCTGCAGAGCTTACTTGTCACAGGTGCATCATCTGTCAACAGATGAATGCCGGAAAAGGGACTGTGGTAACTCTGAGCCACATAGGGAGAGCTGGCGGTCCATTTAGCAAGATGCAAATGGATTTCATTGAAATGTCTGTTTGTGGAGGATTGAAGTACGTGTTGGTGATTGTGTGTGTTTTCAGCCACTGGATTGAAAACTACCCCACACATAGAAATGACAGTCTCACAGTCGCAAAATTGCTGCTTAGGGAACTAATACCCAGGTTCGGGTTTCCAGTCTCTATAGAATCAGATAGGGGCAGACCCTTCGACAATGAAGTGATTAAGCTTTTGTGTGCTGCGTTAGACATCGAACAGAAGCTGCATTGTAACTACCGTCCTGAAGCATCAGGACTGGTAGAACAAATGAATGGTACCTTGAAGTCGAGAATGGCAAAGATGTGCCCAGCTACCAGCTGGGTGGTTGTCAAGAAGCATGTAAGAAAGTCTTGTTTGGAACCGCGCTGGAAGGGGCCATATCAAGTAATACTGACAACAACCACTGCTGTGAAATGTGCAGGCGTTCCAAATTGGATACCTGCCCGTCACATAAAGAAGGTAACGTGTCCAACTGATAAGGAACTTGAACTCGGCAAGTCCAGAGAAGGAAGTCTCAGGGCCTGAAAATAGTCAAGGGGGAACTGAGACTGAAGGAGAGCCCACTAAGAACAGCCTAGTCCCTCAAACAGTAAACGAGTTCGAGAGAGGTGACAGTGTGCCTATCTCAGTAGAGGCAGCAGGAGAACTAAATCAAGGAGAGGTTCTCCCAGAAATAGACGGATACGGGTTAGAGCTTGAACCTGTAACAGATCCAGAAGAAGAAGAAGGGGAAATAGTAGAGAGAGATCAAAGTACCCTGGCATCCCCTGAGCCAGTTGCAGGTCCATCAAGAGAAAACACCATAGCACAAGAGGAGGGTGCTGTTCAGCGTCCTGAAAGGACAAGCAGAAAGAAGACGCATAAGGGAGACAACTGGCCAGAGAAGCAGGCTGCGAAAGAAAAGGTCGTACCATGTGAAACAATAACAGAAGAAACTGATACATCCCGAATAGAGGATCTAAGTGAAGGAGAATTGCAAGGCGAACGCAGATTGAAAAGAAAAATAATTGCAAATAGAAGGTACGCAGGTCCTGAATGGGCATATGCAACAACATCTGAATGGCAACAAGAATTCTTAGCATTCTGTTTTGATCGAGATGTACCAGGCCAATACTACGGTACCTAAAATCAATTAAAGAAAGAGACTTTGTTGAAACTAAAATTTGAAATTGAAAGCTGAAAAGCTGAGAAAGAGACTTATAAACTACCGGATGCGACACTGATAACCTGAATTGACTTTGAAAACCCGATTATGACAAGCTGCTAACCTGATTTGACAAAAGAGTCCTGGAGTGAGTGAAACGCTGTAAATACATGCAGAAAGAAAGAGACCTTTGCATCAAGAAAAAAAAAAATAGAGTTTTATATCGTCCTCAAGTTGATTATTTGTTTTAAAGTTATTCTGCTATCTGATTCTTTACAGACATGGCTTATAATAGAGGTAGTAACAAAAAGGGTAAGGTGTGTGGTTGGTTAAGTCTTATACTAGGTATTGTGTGTGCAATAATAATTGTAGGTGTGATTGTGGGAATGCCGTGGTTGGATAAGAAATCAACTAACAATGCTTCAAAACCTGAGACTGCAACACTAACACCATGGGAAACGTTTGAGCAGGATGCAAGACACTTGCATGAGGGAACTAACTCAAAAGGGGAACTTTCCACTAATGTCTTCTATCACTTGCTGAATGAGTATGTTGAAACAATGGATGCCAAAAAACTGTTATGTGTGCACAAAGATTCCTTCATCAGTACAAGAAGGGGTCACCTACCATAGCTTGCCTTTAACTTATGGGATAAGCTGTAGTTTGCTACTAACAAGATTCTATAATCAAGAGCATGTGCAATATTTTTATTCAAATTTGGATGTAGGGCCAGATGTAGGTACTTTGCAAATTGCGACTTGCAATTTGCGAGTCAGAGCGACTCGCAAATTGCAACTCGCAATTTGCAATGCAGAACGGTGTCTCAGACACCGTCTGCGAGTCGCTATGGGGTCGCAAAGACCCACCTCATTAATATTAATGAGGTGGGTCGCAATTTGCGGCCCCATAGCGACTATGGGCACTCACTGACATGGAGGGGAGGCCTGCTGTAGTCAGCAGACCTCCATGTCCGTGACTGCTTGTTAATAAAGCATTTTTTTTTTTTCAAGTGTAGCCCGTTTTCCTTAAAGGAAAACGAGCTGCACTTTAAAAAAAATCCGAAACCTTTTGTTTCAGAATTTTTTCAGGGCAGGTAGTGGTCCTTTGGACCACTACCTGCCCTTAAAAAATATTTTGGGGTCCATTCACAAAGGGGAAGGGGTCCCATGGGGACCCCTTACAATTTGCGAGTGGGTTACCATCCACTTCAAGTGGATGGTAACTGCGACTCCATTTGCGACCGCATACGCGGTCGCAAATGGAATTGCATCCCACTGCGAATAGCAAATAGGAAGGGAACACCCCTTCCTATTTGCGAGTCGGAAATGCATTTTGCGAGTCGGTCCCGACTCGCAAAATGCATTTCTGCATAGCATACTCCGGTTTGCGACTCGCAAACGGCAATTTTTGCCGTTTGCGAGTCGCAAACTGGTTGCTACATCTGGCCCGTAGTGTTTTCTTTTGTGCCTGTGATTGAGTTTCTGAACAAGTTAGCTAAAGAGCATAGTATAAAATTAGAGGTTTCTTTGAACCGACACTTATATTTGGGAAAGCTTAAGCACACCGCAATACTCTGACTTGCTTATTGACACCTGTAGAGAAAAGCTTCTTAGATCACACTGATGATAGACGCAAAGCATTAAAAGAGCGGCTAGAAAAGGGGTTAGAGAAACGCACATATGCAAATGATTATGCTTACACTGCAATGAAGACGCAAGGCAAACTAGCTATAGATGCACTACATGTCAGAAGGCTTTGTATATATAGGCCGAAATCTGAACATGACACTTTATTTGTGGGAACGAGTGAACGCAGGCATGTGTTTTTGTTTCAGAGTAAATGGACATTCATGTTAAATGGACAGGATCCAGCGATCCATGGGATCTATTATATCTGTGGACTTAAGGCTTATTACCGTCTCCCTAAGGGATGGTATGGGACATGTTATTTGGGAATAGTTTTCCCAAAGATTTACCAGATTGATGACTTAAAGCAAATACCTAAAACGTCTGAATTACAACATGTTAGACAAAAGCGAGAGACAGCGGCTGCTGTCGTTGGTGACATATTTGGAGCCATAATTTCTTCAGTAGGGGTTATCTTAAACTCCATAAAGATTAGAAAGTTGTCTACTATTGTGGATAACATGCTGAGAAAGTTTACAGGGGCTATACTCCTGATGGATACTGAACTTGCTGCGGAAAGTGCTATGACTCTTCAAAATCGGCTTGCTTTAGACATTCTTTTAGCAAAGAGTGGCGGAGTCTGCAAGCTACTCAACGATCGTCATTGTTGCTCATTTATACCAGACAATAGAAAAAAGATTAGAGGTATGCTTACTAACCTAACTAAAGATAGTGCAGATTTGAAGGATTTGAAGGAACCTGGAGTGTGGGAGAAAGTGGTAAAAGGAATTGCCAGAGTAGGGAGCTGGTTTAGCAACATTTGGAATGGGGTACTTGCAAAAATATTAGGGGGTCTATTAATTGTTCTGGCCTGTTTATTAGGTTTATGGGGAGCATGCAAAATTAATGATAAAATTAAAAGAGATTGGACAAAAAGGAATAAAAAGAATGAAGAAAGTGAAAGGGAGAAAATGTTTAATAAAATTTGGGAGAGTTCACACAAAGGACAAGATGTTGAAATGCGCATTATGTGCAAGGTGAAAAATTAAGTGACAGGTCAAAGGGAAAAGTTTGTGTGATAACGAACCTCATCAGAGGAGGGACTGAGAGAGCGTAATTTATATAATCTATATTAACATGAAATGTTTATGAATTAATATGCGACAATGCTGCATAGAAACTGTAACAGTAATTTTTGCTTAAACGTGCACCTGAATTGTGACCACGGGGAGTGACCGCCAATGTATACGTGGACTAATAATGATTATTAAAATGTTTATGTATTACTATTATATCAAATAAGTTTATACTAAGTATTAATGATTACATTATTGAATTTGTGCTGAAATCCTTATAGGCCTTAAGTTAGCATGAGCCAAAGTTTAGCTGCTTGGCTCTCATATTAAATGTATTTTCCTATCTTGCAGTGTGCTGACTCACAAAGGACACAACCTTTTCCTTTTTTCTTCAAACTAGAAGACGAATGTAACCATGCTAGATCCGTTCCCATGAATTTTTCCTTGCTTGTAGAAGAATGTTAAAACAAAATGAAACAGTGTAGATTAATGTAATGTACAAGGTCATTCAAACCGATGAAGACAGTGGAGCTACTGACCAAAAGATGTGCAAAGAATTACAGAAAGATGAAATCATACCAGACGTGCCACCTCTGAAGACATCGAATAAGGGAACCAATCAAAGACTTGTAAAATAATATGGGGTGAAGAGTTAGGTGACCTAATGTGTTTTCTGATAGGTTAAAGATAGTGGGGTATAACAAATGTCCAATAAAATTTTGGGGGAATGTACAACGGAAAAGGGATAAAAACCCATGTCACGGGGAGTCATGTAGGTGGGTTAGGGAATGCTATTGATTTTATACAGAAACTCTGGTGACTTGTTGGTTTACTTAAAACCATCCTTGCCCTTAGATTTGTCCATTTTACACTTTACCTCCTTATGAGGGAAGTGCCCTTTTTGCCCCGAAGCTGAGTCCTGACTGATGGCTATTTGACTGATGTCCTGAAGACGAAGACTGAACCTGTGCGCTGACCTAAACTTTGGAGGGTAATTATGACAATGCAATTGTGATTTGTCTGTTTGCTTTTCCTTTCTAGGTACCAACTGCTTACTTTTGACAGAGACCATAGTTAGATGTTTTCCAAATTGGTGTTCTAAATTGTTTTGCATGAAGCCCAACATGCCAATGCTAATTAGTGGTTAGGACAAGTGTTCTCTAAACTGACGCAAATAGACAAATGACCGAATCTATGCTTTGATGAACTGATGCGTTATTGACACTCTGCTAATCTGATCTATGTTTACGCCGTGTTATGTTCTAATGTTTGTGATTCTCGCCTGAATGAAATCTTACCAAAGTTGCCATATCGTGACTATGCTATTATGTTTCTTGGTGTTGAGATTAACACATCTGCTCTTAGATTTGTAATTAAAAGGGAATAAAACTTATAAAATTCCACTAAACTGGTATGGTTTTCATGGCTGCAAGGTCATGGTAGAGTTTTGAATTGATTAATGACTTGAAATGTATTGTTATGATAAATATTGATGACATTATTGACATTTTGATTGACATATTGATTAGCTATCTCGTCCTAAGGTGTCTCTCAACTGGGACAAAAGATTCATTGGCCTAAAACGAGTCCTGATGTGTAATAAAGTATCATAGAGGGACGCGTTAACAAGTCTGTCCCAGGAATCCAGGTCAAAAGCCTTTTCGCCATCTAATCGGAAGCCCTGGGCGGGAATTTGCTGCTGTTTAAAACAAACAAAGCCTTGATCAAAAAATTTGTGTTGTGGAGTTGCCTGCCCGGATTAAAACCGCATTGGTCCCTATGTACTAGATTAGGTTCACAATTATATGATTCAATCTATTTGCAAAACATGTCATAATGATTTTATAGTCTAAATTTAGGAGACTGATGAGTCAGTAAGAATTAATATTTTCCGGGTCTTTATCCTTCTTAAGGAAACTAACAACAATAGCGTTAAAAAATATGGTGGGATATTCACTCCTTCTAAAATGTAGTTGCTCAGTTGCAGGATCTGTGGACCTAAAAAGGGCACAAACCTTTTGTAGCACTCGACTGGAATACCATCTTCTCGGCATGCTTTACCATTGGCCATAGATTTAATCACCTCATCAACCTCAGTTAGAGTGAACGAGACTGTCAGAGCTTGGTCCTGGTTTTGTTTTAATTTGGGGATAGTAATCTCATCGAGAAAGGAGCGGAGATGACATGTTCAAAATGCCACAGGAAATAGGCGTATATCTCTCAGGGATCAGAGGCTCATATTCCTGCTGCCTCATCATAAAAATAAGTGATGGTAGTTTGAGCTAATCTATCTCAAGCTTGCCATCCTAGAAACCATCTGGCATACTCACATTCCTCAAATAATTTCTGCAAATAGCTAGTATTCAAGATATACCCTATTTCGTAATAGTAATCAGACATTTGCGGTCTAGCTTTCTTTAATTTATGACAAGATACCCCTGTTTTGTTTTGCAAAGCCTCCTGGGCAGCCAGTTGCAGATTGTGCTCTAGACCTGCTCTCTTTTCAATCAGCCCTCTCCTTGCTAGTATGCTGCTAGAAGTTATAACTACGCAGATAGATGCTCTGAAAGCATCCCACACCATCTTGAGGCTAGCACTATTATTATTGGTTCAAAATAGCTCTTGATCACTGTCTTCATCTCTAGGACCCAAGATTCATCTTCAAGTTTTATGCAATTAAATGACCACCTATGGGCGAGGTTATGTCTTCCAATACCCAGCACAGTCATTTCTACTAGTGAGTAGTCCGAAAAGACATTAAAAATGTAGTGATATTTGTTGATGAATAAATCAGATATAGTTTCAAAAAAATCTTGTCTAGCGGCAGGCTTGAACCTCTCAGAGATGCATGTGTATTCTCGTTGAACCAGATTGCCTTTCCTCCATGGATTGATGAGATTCAATACCCTCATACACTCAAATATCATTTTGGCTGTTCGGGATTATTTTGTTTTCGGGTACCTGTGGAGGAGTCTAAACCAGTGTTCTGCAAAAAAAAAAAAATCTTCTCCAAGGATTACTTTACTTGGGATGGTCACTACAGATTGAAAAAGTGCAATTAACGTGCCGGATTGCCAGCAATGGGGGCATAAATAGTAGCTAGAGCTATACAGACCCCATTCATTTGAGCGTTGATGCAGGCTGACCTGCCATCATTATCAGTAAGGGAAGTACTAACTTCACACTTGACATTCATATGAATATGAATTTCTGTGCCCCTATGGGCAGCAGTGGCTTTTGAGCTGCATTCGTATCCGGCCCATTTTCTAAACAGAGTACTCTGCCCATTTGCACCTGCCATAAAATGAGTCTCTTGTATCATAGAAATGTCAGGTGAATGAGTTTTAATCCAATCTTCTATTGCCCTTGCTTTTCACAGATTGTTCAGGCCATTTGCATTGAATGAAACAAGCTTCAATTCTCTGCCCTGCTTCCCTTTCATCTTTGTCTGCTGAACACAAATTTTACTAGCCGGCACAAAAAAAATCCCCGGATCTCTGAGGGGTTAAATTGTCAGGTGCCAAAGTGCCTAAGTGTAAAGGTGTTCAGACAGTAAAGTCTCTAAATGCATATACATTACTGACCCTAGGAGATCGTGCAATACCAATAAGAAGCCAAAGTAACAAAAGTGCTCAACATGTTTAATTATGACCTGCAAACATAGCGTAGTTAAATAGTACCTATGCTCCAGCGGCCTAAAGTGACATGTGTGAAAATACAATAATACTAAAATGCCTAGGTACATACATTATGCCTACTTTCTATGTATACAAACGCAAATGATAGATGGAATGCGGAACCAATCAAACATTCACCCCCAGTCACAGATCTGGGTTTAATCCATCAATTATTTTGCTCACCATGCCACCTCAGTTTGGACCCAGCCATATACAAATCAGTCTTGAACCTTTTCCCCATGGAAACAGTCCAGCCTGAACTGCCAAGCCAGGTCCTCCTTTGTTTTTACTTTCTATGCAAGCCATTCTATTCAGAGAATTTTGAAAAAAAAGCTTTCCTATAGTAAAATCTTCTGTTTTATCTCTGCAATACCCCCTCTCAGCCCACAATCCAGCTCCTGCCTGCCTCTCTCACCCAGTTGCTGGAAGCCAGACCTGCTGTGTCCCCAACAACGCCCCCTCAGCTTCCTATCAGGCACCATGGAATTGTGCCAGGCTTCCACATCTACCATCCTGCCTGAACATCCTGACCCTCCATACCCCGGCAAATTAAATAATCCAAGCAGAGTCTCCTTGGCCTGGTGATTGCTCTTTCAAGAATCATTTGTTTTCTGTCGAATAGCATTGCTCAGAATCCTCTCTTTGACACGAAAGGCAGCAAAATTCTCTTGTAAGTATAGGGATACTTCGCATTCGGTGAAAGATGAAACGGAACACGATGTGCACACACAATGGTCAGGTCCTGGGTATAATCTGGGAGGACAAATTTACAGATCAACTACATCAAATATTTGATGGCCCCAGACGTGCCCTCCTTAAGCTCTGTGATCCTTAGATTGGACCTCCAAGAATGGTTTTCTAGATCTTCTTGCCTACTCTGAAGGATCATCAGCTGTTTTTCTATTTGTGCCACTGCCCCTGATGTCTGTTCGAGTGAGTCCTCGCAGGTTGGGATACGTTGTTCCATTTGGTCCATTCTCTCCAGTGCCTGCGTTAACTTCTCTTCAAAGCTGAGTAGGCGATCTGCCATTAACTTGGCAACTTCCTGCTGGGTTTTCTTGATCTCTTTCATCTCCCCCATTTATTTCCTGAAGAATGCATTGCAAAGCCGGGGGAAGACTTGAACTCGGGTGTCCCCTCAGCAGTTCTTGAGTTTTAATGCTCGCTTGGATTTTCAATAGCTGCCAGTGCTATGAAGTTCGTGAGTCAGCAGATGGAGGTATTGTTCCTCCCTTCAGTGTCATTGTCATCAACTGCCACAGGATCTACTAACAAGGTCTGATCAGCCCTGTCATTTACAAGAGGAGATTCTACACCCCCAACTTCCCCAGCACTGATGATTGTGTTCGCCCGGCTAGAGAAAAGGGGAAAGAGCTCAATTGTCCTGCAGGTCTTACTGTTCTTGGTTGTCACCACAGACTTGGGCCTTCTATTTTCTGGCCCATCGGCTGTCTTAGGTGACCTGTCCATTGCTCCGCCATTCCCCTCTAGTATGGCATTCAGTGCTGCTTGTAGGTCAGTCCAGACCTGGGGAAGATTCAAGAGACCCTTCCATTGTTTTTACTTTCCAATTACCACGGTGACTCCCCCTATTTTTTTTCAGAACGACCTTTGAGCTGCCCACAAAAACATGCAGGGGCTTCACCATACAGATGGCTTTGTTCGAGCAGACCCCTCCTCTAAGTGACTTTGCAGGGATGGTAGGCATAGTTAATCTCACAGAGAGTCAATTGTATTTAGGGGACTTAGACTCACAACAATCAGTGTCTAGGTAGCAGCTTATTATAGATTTCAGTTCCCACATATAAGTAGTCTTGTTCGCACTCTGCTAGTCCGTAAATATCAAGGGTAAAGGGCCATACCGCGCTCAGAAAAAGTGTCTCAAAGAAGAAAAAAAAGCATCAATTCATATGGCACTGCGCTGTGCTAGGCTTACCGGTGTCGGGCAGCAATCAACAGCCAATTACAAGCGATGCCCCAGATGAGCCTGGGGGAACCGAAAAAGCTCTCTCACAACCTTCAAAAACCCGAAGCAGAAAAGGGGTTTACAATATTAATAACGGGTGGACCCTTGTCTCTCTGGCCAACAGCGACACACCAGGCATAGGATCCCGTCTGGCATGGGTCACACTCCTGCATCAGCGCTTCGACTTCCAGCACGCCACATCCGCCATGCAAGAAGGGAGGTGGGAAAGAATGGGTGGGGGAGCCGCGTGTAATTTGTTATAGGTTGCGTCCACATGCCATCTCTCAGCTGCCCCACGTTTCTGAATTCAGCTTTAAGTTTTTGCAACTGAGTTAGAGGCATTTTCTGGTCCATTTTTTTCCACTTTCATTAAGTATTTAATAGCACCCTAACCTTTCAGCTAACCTTTCACACTTAGTTTTTTCTGGGTGATTTGTAAAATGTCACACAGCTAGGGCATCAGACAATACATTAATTAAAATGGAATGCAGTTGTAGTGTACTCTGTTAACTCGATTTCATGACAGTCTCACCCAAGAGAAATTAAGTTCACTGTTTTTATTTCACCAAGTAACTTCACAAATTCAAAATAATAAGTAAGACAAAAATACTGAAATATTTAATTAGCCATCTATGTGAAAACAGTGACAATTTTGTTTCCTATTGATTTGATGATATTATCTCACTAGATCTTTAGCCATCTGCATCAGAAGAAGTAAAGTCTAGGAGCACCTCTCAGGAGTGGTTCCTCACAAAACCAACAGATCTTCACTGGCAGTCAATAAAAATTAGTCTCAGTGCAAGTGTTCAGAAGTACACAGGCAAAGGTGCTATCTACTTTGACACATCTCAAGGAAACTCACAAGTGGTGATTACTCTAGAACAGCATGACATCTTAGAGTTTCTGACCATGTTCTTATATGTGGGCACTTAGCAAAAAAATCAACTTTTTTCATCCAAAAAGTGAAAAAAAAACAATTTCATCTTTTTTAGTCCCAAAAGTGAAAAAAATCAAATTTGATTTTTTTTTTCAAAAAAATGACAAAGTCCCATTCTGAGCGGGCACTTAGAAAAAATTTCAACTTTTTCATCCAAAAAGTGAAAAAATCAAAATCTCATCTTTTTTGGTCCCAAAAGTGAAAAAATCAACTGTACATTTTTTTTCTTCAAAATAGTGACAAAGTCCCATTCTGAGTGGGTACTTAGAAAAAATTTCAACTTTTTTCATGCAAAAAGTGAAAAACTCCAAATTTCATCTTTTTTTAGACCCAAAAGTGAAAAAATCTAATTTAATTTTTTTTTTCAAAATATTGACAAAGTCCCATTCTGAGTGGGTACTTAGAAAAAAATTCTACTTTTTTCATAGAAAAAGTGAAAAAATCCAACTTTCATCTTTTTTAGTCCCAAAAGTGAAAAAATCAAATTTCTATTTTTTTCTTCAAGAAAATGAAAAAGTCCCATTCTGAGTGGGCACTCAGAAAAAAATTCAACTTCTTTCATCGAAAAAGTGAAAAAATCCAAATTTAATCTTTTTTAGTCCCAAAAGTGAAAAAATCAAATTTCAATTTTTTTCTTCAAAAAAGTGACAAAGTCACATTCTGAGTGGGCACTCAAAAAATTTCAACTTTTTTCATACAAAAAGTGAAAAAATCCAAATTTCTTCGTTTTTAATCCCAAAAGTGAAAAAATCAAATTTAAATTTTTTTCTTCACAAAAGTGGCAAAGTCCCATTCTGAGTGGGCACTTAGAAACATTTTCAACTTTTTTCATACAAAAAGTGAAAAAACTCAAAATTTCATCTTTTTTACTCCCAAAAGTGAACACATCAAATTTCAATGTTTTTCTTCAAGAAAGTGACAAAGTCCCATTCTGAGTGGGCACTTAGAAAAAATTTCAACTTTTTTCATACAAAAAGTGAAAAAATACAAATTTTATCTTTTTTAGTCCCAAAAGTGAAAAGATCAAATTTCAAATTTTTTCTTCAAAAAAGTGACAAACTCCCATTCTGAGTGGGCACTTACAAAAAATGTCAACTTTTTCATACAAAAATTGAAAACAATCCAAATTTCATCTTTTTTACTCCCAAAAGTGAACAAATCAAATTTCAATTTTTTTCTTCAAAATATTGACAAAGTCCCATTCTGAGTGGATACTTAGAAAACAAATCTACTTTTTTCATAGAAAAAGAGAAAAAATCCAACTTTCATCTTTTTTAGTCCCAAAAGTGAAAAAATCTAATTTCAATTTTTTTCTTCAAGAAAGTGACAAAGTCCCATTCTGAGTGGGCACTCAGAAAAAAATGCAACTTTTTTCATTGAAAAAGTGAAAAAATCCAAATTTAATCTTTTTTAGTCCCAAAAGTGAAAAAATCAAATTTCAATTTTTTTCTTCAAAAAAATGACAAAGTCACATTCTGAGTGGGCATTCAAAAAATGTCAACTTTTTTCATACAAAAAGTGAAAAAATCCAAATTTCTTCGTTTTTAGTCCCAAAAGTGAAAAAATCAAATTAAATTTTTTTTCTTCAAAAAAGTGACAAAGTCCCATTGTGAGTGGGCCCTTAGAAAAAAATGTCAACTTTTTTATCCAAAAAGTGAAAAAATCAAAATTTCATCTTTTTTAGTCGCAAAAATGAAAAAATCTAATTTCAATTTTTTTCTTCAAAAAAGTGACAAAGTCCCATTCTGAGTGGGTACTTGGAAAAAAATGCAACTTTTTTCATACAAAAAGTGAAAAAATACAAATTTTATCTTTTTTAGTCCCAAAAGTGAAAAAATCAAATTTCAATTTTTTTCTTCAAAAAAGTGACAAAGTCCCATTCTGAGTGGGCACTTAAAAAAAAATTCAACATTTTTCATACAAAAATTGAAAAAATCAAAATTTCATTTTTTTTGTCGCAAGAGTGAAAAAATCTAATTTCACATTTTTTCTCAAAAAAGTGACAAAGTCCCATTGTGAGTGGGCCCTTAGAAAAAAATGTCAACTTTTTTATCCAAAAAGTGAAAAAATCAAAATTTCATCTTTTTTAGTTGCAAAAATGAAAAAATCTAATTTCAAATTTTTTCTTCAAAAAAGTGACAAAGTCCCATTCTGAGTGGGCACTTACAAAAAATGTCAACTTTTTCATACAAAAAGTGAAAACAATCCAAATTTCATCTTTTTTACTCCCAAAAGTGAACAAATCAAATTTCAATTTTTTTCTTCAAAATATTGACAAAGTCCCATTCTGAGTGGGTACTTAGTAAAAAATTCTACTTTTTTCCATAGAAAAAGTGAAAAAATCCGACTTTCATCTTTTTTAGTCCCAAAAGTGAAAAAATCAAATTTCAATTTTTTTCTTCAAGAAAGTGACAAAGTCCCATTCTGAGTCGGTACTTAGAAAAAAAATGCAACTTTTTTCATACAAAAAGTGAAATAATCAAAATTTCATCTTTTTTAGTCCCAAAAGTGAAAAAATCCATTTTCAATTTTTTTCTTCAAAAAAGTGAAAAGTCCAATTCTGAGTTTGCACTTGGAAAAAATTTCAACTTTTTTCATCCAAAAAGTGAAAAAATCCCAATTTCATCTTTTTTAGTCGCAAAAGTGAAAAAATCAAATGTTACGTTTTTTCCTCTATAAAAGTGACAAAGTCCCATTCTGAGTGGGCACTTAGAAAAATTTCAATTTTTTCATCCAAAAAGTGAAATAATCCAAATTAAATTTTTTTCTTCAAAAAAGTCACAAAGTCCCATTCTGAATGGGGACATAGAAAAAAATTTCAACTTTTATCGTCCAAAAAGTGAAAACATCCAAATTTAATTTTCTTCTTCAAAGAAGTGACAAATTCCCTTTCTGACAAGGGACTTCAAAGCACTTTTGACTTTTTTTCAAAAGTTGAATTTTTTTCTAAATCCCATCTCATTCTGAGATGGGTTTAGAAAATAATTCCACTTTTGTCTAAATTGACATGTGTGCCTTGCCATGTCAGAATGGGACATTTTGACTTCTTGGATGGAAAGATAAACTTTTTTGATCCAAATTGTGAAAAAGTACAAATTCACAGTTTTCGTCAAAAAGTGACAGAGTCCCATTCTGAGTGGGCAGTTAGAAAAAAAATTCAACGTTTTTCATACAAAAAGTGAAAAAATCCAGATTTGATCTTTTTTTTAGTCCCAAAAGTGAAAAAATCAAATTTCAGTTTTTTTCTTTAAAAAAGTGACAAAGTCCCATTCTGAGTGGGCACTTAGAGAAAAAATTTCAACTTTTTTCATACAAAAAGTGAAAACATCAAAATTTCATTTTTTTTAGTCGCAAAAGTGAAAAAATCAAATTTCATTTTTTTTCTCACAAAAGTGACAAAGTCCCATTGTGAGTGGGCACTTAGAAAAAAATGTCAACTTTTTTATCCAAAAAGTGAAAACAATCCAAATTTCATCTTTTTTACTCCCAAAAGTGAACAAATCAAATTTCAATTTTTTCTTTAAAATATTGACAAAGTCCCATTCTGAGTGGGTACTTAGAAAAAAAATATTTTTTCATAGAAAAAGTGAAAAAATCCAACTTTCATATTTTTTAGTCCCAAAAGTGAAAAAATCCAATTTCAATTTTTTTCTTCAAGAAAGTGACAAAGTCACATTCTGAGTGGGCACTCAAAAAATTTCAACTTTTTTCATACAAAAAGTGAAAAAATCCAAATTTCTTCAATTTTTTGTCCCAAAAGTGAAAAAATCAAATTTAAATTTTTTTCTTCAAAAAAGTGGCAAAGTCCCATTCTGAGTGGGCACTTAGAAACATTTTCAACTTTTTCATACAAAAAGTGAAAACACTCAAAATTTCATCTTTTTTACTCCCAAAAGGTAACACATCAAATTTCAATTTTTTTCTCCAAAAAAGTGACAAAGTCCCATTCTTAGTGAGCACTTAAAAAAAAATTCAACATTTTTCATACAAAAAGTGATAAAATCCAAATTTCATTTTTTTTAGTCGCAAAAAAGAAAAAATCTAATTTCAATTTTTTTCTCAAAAATGTGACAAAGTCCCATTGTGAGTGGGCACTTAGAAAAAAATGTCAACTTTTTTATCCAAAAAGTGAAAAAATCTAAATTTAATCTTTTTTAGTCGCAAAAATGAAAAAAATCTAATTTCTAATTTTTCTTCAAAAAAGTGACAAAGTCCCATTCTGAGTGGGCACTTACAAAAAATGTCAACTTTTTCAAACAAAAAGTGAAAACAATCCAAATTTAATCTTTTTTACTCCCAAAAGTGAACAAATCAAATTTCAATTTTTTTCTTCAAAATATTGACAAAGTCCCATTCTGAGTGGGTACTTAGAAAAAAAATCTACTTTTTTCATAGAAAAAGTGAAAAAACTCAAAATTTCATCTTTTTTACTCCCAAAAGAGAACACATCAAATTTCAATTTTTTTCTTCAAGAAAGTGACAAAGTCCCATTCTAAGTTGGCACTTAGAAAAAAATTCAACTTTTTTTCACACAAAAAGTGAAAAAATACAAATTTTATCTTTTTTGGTCCCAAAAGTGAAAAAATCAAATTTCAAATTTTTTTCTCAAAAAAGTGACAAAGTCCCATTGTGAGTGGGTGCTTAGAAAAAAATGTCAACTTTTTTATCCAAAAAGTGAAAAAATCAAAATTTCATCTTTTTTAGTCGCAAAAATGAAAAAATCTAATTTCAATTTTTTTTCTTCAAAAAAGTGACAAAGTCCCATTCTGAGTGGGTACTTGGAAAAAAATGCAACTTTTTTC